>NC_135267.1:13463849-23463849 GCF_051311805.1 Agelaius phoeniceus | reverse complement strand
TTTAGAGTGGTTGCCTCTTTCCACCTGGATCAAAAGTTCTGGCGGAGATGTTCCAAGTAAAAATTAACAGCAATTGAGAAACAAAATTTCCATTTCAGCACAGCAGTTAAAGTTACTAAAACAGACATACAGAACTCATTAGCAAAATAAAAGGCCTTGACATAATTTGTCACAAGACAGTGAAATTGCTCTACATTGATCTGTGCCAACGTGGGCTCAGTGGTGAGGGAGTGCTGCCAGTGCATCTGAAGGAGTTTGCTTCTTGCTGTTGTGCCCCTGGAAGGATTCTTGCTGGCAGATGCTCTTGCAGAGATGTGCTGAATTAGTGCACCCTGCAGCCCCCAGCTCTTTGGCCTCTCTGGCTGTTTAACCCCTTGTTTTTTCTGGTTGTGCTAGACCTGCAGGGCAAGATATTGTCTGCCACTGTTCTCTAGCAGAGGCCCTGAAGATATTGGCAAAATCTAGCGGAACAATGAATGAGTTTAGTCCAATTAATGAATTTACACAAATAAGAGGTTTCCTTCCTCCTCCCCTCCTCCTCCTTCTCCTTCTCCCCTCTGCTTCCCCCCCGCCTTTTTTTTTTTTTAATTTTTTTTTTAAATGCTACATAGTGCCTTGTTAACAGCTTGGTTAACTTACTCAGGCTTGAATAACTTTGGATAACCCCTAACTTTTGGCTGCCACTAACAAATAATGAAATATGGTGCAAGCTTATCTTAACCACAAAGCATTTCTCTCTTACACTGTATATTTTCCATTTACTTGGACTCTATAGTAGTAGCAACAAGCTCTTTTGCTACTCTTCTACTGTTTATTTTTCCTTTCCTTGATAAGACCAATATTGTATAATGCAATGAGCTCCTGATGGTAAGCTGAGGGTGAATGTTGTCCTTTCTCTTTGAATGATATCTTCTGTTTCACATCTAACAATTAAAAGCTATGGAAATCAGTATTATTAAATAGTCTGAAAGTCAGCATGAAGGAATGAAGTCCAGAGGAGACTGAATGACAATAAAATCAAGGCAGGCAAAAATGCAACAGCAGCAATAGCAAGGAAACTTGTATTCTGTATTGCCTGATGTCAAACGTGTCTTCTGTGCAAACAACAATAATGTCTGAGGCTTGTCAGTGTTTGCCACTTATAGTCACATCTTTCCATGAATGAGATTTCCTTTATTTAATTTATAGTGCTGGAAAAGTTTTGGTTTTCTGCCTTCAAAATTTTCTCTTGCTGTGACACTCTTTTGTTGTACATTAGGAAACTTGACTGATTGAATGTGTTTTGGTCATGACTTCAAATATTGAAATTATGATTTTATTGATACTAAAAATTTTACTTTATGTGTAGGGCTGGTTTCTGTAGCTGTACATGTATAAGAATCTTATGGCTTGAGAACACAAAACTACAGTAACTCCATAAATATGAATGCAATACTTAATGCTTGGAGCATATTTACAGGATGAACTATGCTTTGCATTTATGACATTCTATATCAGAAAGTGCTTCCTCTGAGGTGTGTAGGGCATCAATTATACAAAAAATAAATAAATCTAGATCATCATCACATTTGAAAATAATTGTGCAGTAATTGCTGGCACACATGACTTAACTTTGGTATCCTAGCAACATTAATTGGAAACTAGAATTTTCTACCCATTGTGGGAACTTTAAAATGTACATAGTACTTGTAACCTATAAGCAATTTCTTAAAAAGTATAAATTATCACTTCCCAGAACTATTTCTCAGTAGAATTTCTCTTGAATGCATTATAGAATTACCACACTGAGCAGAATCTTCTTATTTGACCTTGGTCAGCTTTTGCTACACAGAATCTGGACTATGGGACTATTGGAATTTGACAGACGCAAAAGAGAGCAAACAGAAGGCAACTTAAATGATTTTTTGGGGTGGCTTCCCCCTTTAATTTCAAAGCAATTTCATATCTATAGTTGCTTATAATTTCAGCTGATTTCCAATATAATAATTTCATGAATTTAGCTACTGATGGATATATGAGATCTTCTGACTTTCTTGTCTTCAGTGGACAGTTTACAGTTTCTGCATCATTAAGTTTTACTGAAACTTGACACTGGTAAAACTGTATTCTACGCAACTCTTACAGGTATATTTTTCATTTCCTCCATACTCCTGGAAAGCCACTATTCATGGTTGCTTTTAGTCCCTGTAACAGTAACATGTAATTTGAAGAAAGGCTTATCTTTTTCAGACATCTACACAAGCATCTATATGTACCCTCCTCGATAAATACATACTCTTCTGTCATTTGAATTCAGTGGGCAGATTGGTTGTGTAGAATTGCTCAGTTAAAAGAATACTGCATTAATTCTACTGCCTGATGTTTCATTTCTGCTTCATGTAACAAGCAGTTAATGTACAACTAGCAACTTCTAAGGTAGGCTGATAAAAAAGGAAGACAGAAAGAAAACCTATTATCACTCCTTTCAATGATATTATATTGAGTTTTGACCTTATTAGAGCTTTCATAACCTGTAACATATGTGCAGGGAAGCAGAAAAAACCAGGACTGGGACACAGAACTGGAATGCCAAAAGGCTGGAACTACCAAAATCCAAAGTTTTGTAATCACTGAGAGTAAAGCCAGCTAAAAACACCTGAGCTGAGCAAAGGTGGCAGAGAAGATCCGTGACACCTTGAGGGGATGAAGAATTGGATTCCGGGTGTAGGAAGAAACTCAGGAAGGTGGGGTTGTGGTGGGATGAAAGAGAGCCCCTTTATTGATATTGCAACCTCACCATATCCCACAGCAGAGCAGGGCAGTCAGGCTGATCTGGTCTCTGTGAGCCCTTAGCTGACAGCAGACCTCCCTGCTGACCATTAAATGCAGAGGTGCTGCAGTTAGGACAGATGACTGGGGTTTAATATGGCTGAGGAAAGTGAATAACACCCTTTGCTGCTGTCATCTCCAAAAGTTGAGAGTATCCTGAGTTTAGATCAGCACTGGGAATTATTTTCCATTTGGGGTAGAAGTAAAATGCTGGGAATCATAAAGTTATTTGAATTTCCACTTTCAAATATTGTATTTTCTTTTTACTGAAAAATAATGCTGAAGAGTATTAAAGGAGCTGTTCCAGGATTTCTTCTCTCTGGGAGATACAGCCAAAGTGGTAAGTTACACTGCTTGTATACCTGAAGCAAATAAAGGCAACTAGTTATATGGAGTGAGGAAGAAAGTGCCAAATTTTCTGCTGCAGAATGCAAGTAGCAGAAATGTTCTGAGGAAACAGACTAATTATCATGCCAGTGATTTGTATTTAATATATTTCACTGGCTTTTACTAGGAATAAGGAAGGCTACTAAGGAACACATTCCAGGATGAGTAACTATTCAAAAGTAGGTCATCCAAGTTTACATTTCGTGCTTTGACTGGTGCAGAAAACAACTGGTGTGATGACCTCTTAGAAGAAACACAAACTCCTCCTTCTGGGACATAAAGCCACATCAGTCTTCTTTTTGGGGACTTACATAGAACTGTGACCCCTTTTTTTGCAAGTGCATTCTTTTTATTTATATGTAAATAATCTTTTTCATAAAATAAATTCCAGTTGAGACTTTTTAAAAAAATCAGAACAACAAAATATTATGGATTGCATATGGGATGAACAGCTTATTTAGGGCTATTCAGGCTTCCAGTCATGCAATGAGGGGGATTCTTACATGATCATTTTTCAGTCTCTGACTCCCACTTTACTTGTATTCACCTTTTATTTTGATTGAGATTTGTTTCCAAACTTTGTTAGCCTCCTGATAACTGCATTTAAATGTCATTGGCATCAAGGAAACCAAGAAAAGCTGATTTCCATTTATTCTTCTTTCTTGAAAAATTCTTTCAGTGGTGCCTTTTATTTGTCATTAGGTCAATCACATACTCATTTTACATCTTTGAGACTTTTTTTATAAGAAGCCATGGGCAGCAATCAAAGGTGTGAATGAGCTTTTATATCTTTGTATTGACATGGGACTGGAAATACAAAATGAAGACCAAATGAAAGTGACTGCAGCATGAGAGTTGCTCATTCAGTCAAGTACCCTACATGGACCAGCTGCCAACATCTTGTGCCTTTTATTTCATTAACACAAATTAAACTGCTCTTTTCTTACAACTCTGACTAAACTGATTAAGTCAAAAGATATTTAATTTTTGGCAAAGAAAGGTCTGGGTTCAATTAATGTTGCTGAATGTTCTCTCTTTCTGTGAGCAGGCTACTAGTAAAAGGCAAAAAATAGTATTTGTAAGCAGAACATTCAAATGCTTGGACTTCTTTAAAGAACTTATAGCAGAAGTCATGAAAATACAAAGGAGACTTGGCTAATACATCTTATGTGGTTTTCTTAATGCTGTCGACAAACTACCAAAAATTAAGGAGTCTTAGTTCATGCAATACAAGAGATAATGCCCTTACAAGGATAAAAATATTTTAAAAGCTGGAAAAGTATGAAAAATTCATACATAGTTTTATTGGAATATTTCAGGACTGTGTTCTGGGAAATACAGTGCTCAACATCTTAGTAACTGGTTTGAGTAGTAGTGAAGCAGCAAAATTTGCAGATGACACCCAAAAATTTAGGATTTTAAGGGCTGGATAAAGACAGTCACAGAAGTACTTGCTGATACCAAAGAATAAAATAGAAGCTGAATTTTGATCCAGTCAAATTTAAAACAAAGGGAATGAAGAAACTTTCTAAATCCTAAGTGTTCTGAGCTTGCCTCTAGGCCGATCTGTTTTGGTGCCTGGGAATAGGATTTGGGCCAAAAATAGGCTACAAAAGCATTACTTCACTGCTTCTCAGGGAGGCCTGGGGAAAAGCAAACAAAGGCTAGTAGACTTAAAGTGAAAGTTCAAAATGTTCTACAAATCACTGTTTCTTCTAATTAGGAAATACTTTCTTTTTTTTTCTTTTTTTTTTTTTTTTTTAATATATTTTTCATGTTTAATTCAATGTTTAGTTCAAATCTATTTGTCATGGCTGGAAAAGGAAGAGGGAGACAAGGGTGGCCAGGTCTGAAACTCAGGACTTTATCCTGAAGGGAAATGACAAAAGGCCATAGAGGTGCAAGCATGTCATGATTTGTCACATAAGCACTATGAGGAGGATGATCTGGGAACAACAGTTCAGGGACTTGCTCACTAGAGTGGTTAGGGAGCATTGAATGAGGTTTACAGGTGAGGGAATAACTCACCAAGTGAGCAATAACTCTGCCTACCTCCTTATCAAGGGACATTGCAGACATCATTTTATGTCACAAATTTGATCAAAGTAATTTATGGAAGAAAAATCATCCTAGCACTTAAATTGAAAGGAAGCAGTACAATTTCAGGAAGCTTTTGTGTTTGTGAGTTTTCTTTTTTTTTGTGTGTGTGGTTTTTCTTGTGTTTGTTTGTTTGTTTGTTTGTTTTTTGTTTTCGCTTAAAGATATGCATGTTTGTAGCTTTCATTTGTATTTTTTGATACAGCAGGATAACAAGATATTTGCCAATATGCCTTACTCTTACAACCAAAAGCATATGCATTTCTTTGCTCTGTCAACCAGAATGTACTTCACCAGATGCAGATGTCTCAGATAAAGTGAAGCAACTGAAAGTTTTTTTTAGTCATGTTTATGTCTTCAAAAAAGATTTTCCTTTAAAAGGAAAAAAAATGAAAATGGAGAAAGGCAATTGTTTTCCTATTATTTTACAGATGTTTCCCAGGAGATTCTTTTAAAGTACTCTGATCATTCATTCCTTTTGGGTCCAAGAAATATAATTTTGTTTTATTCTTAAGCATCTTGGGAAATGGGGAAAGAAGAGTGGTAAGCTAATGTTAGGAACCTGGTGTTCTGGCTCCTAAATTTCTTTTTTTGCTTCACTAGTCTGAAAAGCTGTTGATAGCAAAGGGAGCTCAAGGAGATTGTGGCACAGAAGGAAATTCTCTGTGAAGCAACACAAAACCTCTGTATAAAGAACAACCTCTTCGTTCTTGTGGAGATAGCTCAAATGAATAATCTGCATTAGAACTGTGACCTACTGACTGAAAAAGTAGTGAGCCTGTTTGAAAGTGCAAACATCCCCAGTAATTCTCATAAAAACCAGCAGGGTTTAGGCTAATTTTACTTCCCCCTCTCCTGCTTGTGTGCTGTCATATGGAAGGGGAATAACGGATGACTGTGAATGAAGTGGAGGCTTGGACCTTTCTGTGAACTGGAAAAAATGGGAATACATGCAATTTTGGGTATATAACACTGATTATCCACACATAAAGGAGCAGTAAATGAATAGCCTGCCCTAATAATAACTCAGAGGAGTGAGTGGCTTTTCAGGGGACAAGTGTTTTTATTCCATTGAGGAAAGCCAGAAAGCCTTTATGGCTGTAAAAAAAAAAAAAAGAAGAAAAAAAAGAAAAAGGGCTGTTCTGTTGACTTTTTCTAGAATTATTGGGCTTTTTTTGCCATCAGATATATCTAAAAGTGAAATCTTTAATATTTTCATTAGTGCAAAATTAGTATTTCTTTAGAAATTCTGTTTTAAGGCTGCTTATTGACACAGGTTATGTAAAAATGAAAACTACTGAAGAGGTGACAACACCAGTTTATGTTCAAATAAGGGTCTATCAAATTAGTTGCTCTTCACAAGATCCACAGTCTGATATGATTTTCTGGAATGTCTTTATTATGAGAGAGATGATAAAAGGCAAAGGGCCAGAATTTCTGGTCAACATAGCAAGCAGGGAGGTCAATGTAATAACTATTCCATGTAATCCCACAGTAAATACATAGAGAATCAAGTTCAGACTTGGAGTGAGATGTTAACTCCCACCAAAGTGTAACCTAGCCAAAAAATCATTTGTGTGAGGACTGGGGAGCAGTGATTTTGTCTTACAGAAGCTTACATAAAATGGCCAGGCTTGTGGGGAGCAATGACAATAAAACGTTCTCAATTTAATGTACACCTCCTATTGGAATGTATTGTATTCTTTTACTGCTCTTGAACAGCCATAAAGCAGGATGCATAAATCATTTAAGTCAGTTCAAATGAATTACTAAAACTCTCACATTTTCATGTGACATAATGAGAAAAATGCAATCTTCATAAAACACATTCTTTAACATAAAGTGAACTATACTAACATGCTTGGGATACATTTGTAAGATACTTTACATGAGTACAAGGGATTGATGTTTTATAGTTTGTTTGGAATGAGAATCCAGAAATGTGTTTCTGTGTTAAAACTAGGTGGTGACAATTAAAAGGTGTATGTTGCCTGCTTATTGACTCACAAGCCCAAAAGTAAATCTCCCATCTACCTGACTTTAAACTGGCCCTTTCTGCATTTCTTTGGTCTTCTACCTGGTAGTTCCTCCTGCTGCTGGCCTGCTGAAATATCCAGCTTCTGCATTTCTGGGGATTATTGATTGGATTCATTCTGATGATTTCCAGTCTTCAGAAAAAATCACAAATGTGCAACTCAGTGACAGATTGTTAAAACAGATTTTCAGTTGATTATGAGATGTGTATCCAGATGTTCAGATAATGAGTGACTTGGGAACACTTATCTGCAGCTTAAAATTTCACCACATTAGTCTTTGTGTGTTACCTCATGAACATTACAAATGCACGGCTCATTAATGCTAATATGTTTTGCTCTAGTGCTCAAAAATTTCAAATTCACTTCAGTTCTGAAAAACCAAGGCTGTGTTTTGTATTCAATTAATGGACCCAGATAGATGTTTGGGATTTTTTTTTCTGTTAAAGATTCAGTATTCAACTGCTGTCAGATACAAATTATTTAATAAAGGAAAATATCCCCCACCAAACTCTGGCAAAGTTCCTATTATATGGATTTGAATGCTATTGTTAGCACTGATGAACATCCAGTGCAATTGCCTAAGGTGTTTCTGTAAAAAAACAGTCTCTCTATCCTATCCCTCAAAATGTGTGATCTGAATTAAAAGACATTTACAACATAAAAACCATTTTTCTATTTTAATGTAACTTTTTAAATTCTGAAATTATAAGCTGATATTTTTTAATTTGAGAACAGAATTTTAATGTTCTGGAAGTTTCTTAAAAAATTTTTAGTAACAATTTCAAAAAGTGTAAAATATTCTAGTACTTTTTCACCCTGTTCTTTTGCACAGTAGATTTATTATCCTAATTTTTAGAATTTATGGCCTGGTGAAAGTGGAATGTTAAAAGACTTGAAAAAAATGGAAGTATTTGTAAAATATTAATTTTATAACTCTTAGTCTTCTGGAGGAAAATAAGAGTATTTCTTTACTGATTCCTTGGAGTTATAGAAGTTCAGCACCAACTAATGCAGTATGTGTCAGGTGTCTTTCTGTCTAAGAAATCAGTATCATTACTGATCATTATTTTGTAAGAATTTTTTTTTTTTTTTTGATAGTGTGAAGAAGCAAAAGATATCATAAGTCCTTTTTTTAAGGGAGAGGAATTAATGACTTTTTGTGATACCTTTAAATCAATCAAAGGAATATCGACTTTCTAGGACAACTTCACTTTCCAGGATTGTCTCTGAAGTTGCCTTTGGCAGTACACTTCAACGCACTTCAATGTGATGAAAAATGTCTTTTATGCTTATATTCTCATCCAAAAAGGTTGAGCAGAGGGAAGTGTAGGCATTAGAATTGTGCACAGCTGTCAGCTGAAGAGGCAAGAGGGGGCAAGAGCCTTAGCTCAACACAACAAATATTTAAAATGCTTTTTATGTTATTCTGTTGCCAAAACAATGCATGGTAGCAGCACTCCTGTTGTGCTGCACTAATGCAGCTGCAAAGTGACCTGCATTCAAATTCCAGAGAAAGATGCCTGGAGGGGAGAGTGCTTTCATGTTCATGTAGGACAGGAATTTTTTACAGTGAGAGCAGCCTCTGGAACAACTTCCCCAGAGATGTGGTAGAGCCCCCTTTGCCAGAGATTTTCAGTATTCTGTTGAGCAGTACTAGATAATTTCATCTAATTTGCACACTTTTCCATAGAAGGTTGATGAAGGAATCTTTTAAGTTCCTTTTCCACCTGGGCTATTCTAAGGTTCCATAATTCTCCAGCACAACTTTTTCTCTGCTATATGCAGAGGAAAGAGCAGATGTTAATTTGCTGGTACTGGTGATTGTGTCAAAAGTGTGGGAAGTATTTTTGGAAAAATCAAGGAGTGTTATTTGCTATTTTTGGTTGGGTGTATTTCTTCTGTATCTTTATCAAAGCCTAGTTAGATTCCCCAGACTTAATCATGTAAATAGGCAGGAAAAGGAAAGTGTAACACTCTAACTAGAATAATGTTCTTCTCAAACAACAATATTTAAATTAACTTATGTAAATAACATATGAACATAGAGGAAATATAGATTTATCCTGACTAAACTCGCTGCCAATTGAGGAAGAGTAATTAATCACATGCATGGTTCTAGCCCCTGGCAAATAGAAGTAAAAAGCTTAACTTCTTATTTTATTTCATTTCACATTTATGATAGGTGGTGTAGTGTACTTGACTCATTACCATCTGTCAGCTGATGCACAATAATTTGTTAAGAGATGATATATGTTCACATGATTGAAAGTAATCATCATGGTTTAATATATTGCTTTTTATCACTTTGGTGTCTGACTGTGAATGCCCCTAGTTTGCTATGGCTGTGTAATATTGTGCTGTGTAGATTAACAAAAATCTCATAGTAAAGGGATTGTCTAAAGATTTTATAAACTCTCCATCCTTGGTGGTCTTTTAAAAACAAGATAGATAAACATCTGTCAGGGATGATGTGAGATGAGCTGATCCTGCCTGTGGACAGGGAATGGACTAGACCTCTTGAGAGCTCTTCCAGTCCAAGGAATCTATGATTTTAGTTTAAAACTCAGTGAAATGCCACAGAGGGATTTGTGCTAATTTAATTAAGTTGGCTTTTAGACAAGTTAACAGATGTTTACACTTATAGATGTAACCTTTTAACATCTAGACTGTGCATTCTATTCCATTACTTCACTGTGCTTTTAATTAGAAAACTTTTCCCTAAATGTAACTGCAACATGTATAACTCCATGATACAATTGCGTGTCATTCATGCAACTTTTATTCTGTCCACCATAAGCATTTTTGTAGTAGGGCTTTTATTTACTTGGAGTCATGCTGTTTTTCCCACTTTGCTTTTACTCTTTGGTCTTCCTCCATAGATTTAGCAGCCTGCATTTTGGAATCAGAGGAGTTTTGAATATTCTGAATATTCAAATATTCAGAATATTCAAATGAATATTTTTTTCTCTGAATATTTTTTTCTCTTTTTCTCCTCCAGGAACTTGCCAGTTAACTTTGGTTTTATTTTGTGGGGTTTTGCTTCATTTTGGTTTGTTTTTTTTTTTAACTGTGACTTCCCAAACTGCATCACTTGTTAGGCTGAATCATTATCAGTACTGATAAAGAAGAAATATATTTTCATGGGCAGCATTCTTGGTGGTACATACCAGAAATTTTAAACTGTTTTCAGATGCATCTGAAGGATCTGGATACAGACTTCTTGCAAATAACTAAAAGTTTCAAATCATACTGTTCATCTCTTATGAGTTTATTGCAGATAAAAGGATATGTATCCTGATTTTTATTTTTTGGTTAGACCAAGGACATTGTGAGGCCTGGACTGTTGAATATGTTTATATGCTCTTCAAGGTTGTGGGCTTTTTTGTTTGCTTGGTTTTGGTTTTTTGTTTGTTTGTTTGTTTGTTTGTTTGAATCAAAATGAAACTTCTGAAAATTGTAAGTGGAAATTCTTGATTTTTTTTTGTTTTTTCCTAAATTACAGATTAAAGCAGTGTTTCTCACTTCTCAGGAGTTATTTAGATTCAGAAGGGATTCAGATTCACTGAATCTAGGGAAGTGTAAGATTAATTGAATTTCTGCCCCACCAAACCATTTATATGGCCCCACCAAATGATTTATATGGCCTTTAAAATATGAATAATAGTCATATAGCACCAGTAACATTAGGTGGTTGTCCTCAACATGGAGGGAATTCTATGAACATTTAATGCAATTTTCCACAACCAACTCCATAATGCATTTAAGACTTCAGGTGTTTGGATTTATTCACACCCTCAGGGGAGGCATGGATGTAGATTTTACATTAGCTCATGTTATTTGCTGGCAAACACTGACACTTGTTATCCAGTAGCCATCTACAAGGGCCATCCTTCCTGCTCTGTTTTGCTTATTCCTTATGTTGACTTCTGGATATTTTCTTTGTTTGCTTCATTTTTAGTCTCAGATGAATCAGTAATATGTCTTTCTCATGTACTCAATGTTAAACTAATGGTTAAAATTTTTTCTATCAAATTGACAAAAGTTATTGCTTGGGGGTGTTTTGCTTTATTTTGTTTAGTTTTGTTTTGTTCTGGTTTTGAGCACTTTCTGGTGCTTGCAGTTACTGGGGTCTCTGGTTCTGCTGGTGGTCTCCCAGCCAGCCCATCATCTTTTTCTGGTAGAAGCAGTCTGAAAACATCAGCCTAAGTGCTGCAGCTGTAATGATGCAGCTCTAGGCACCCTCTCAATCTCTAGACATTTTCACCAAAGTAATTGCCTGCTATTGTAAGAATCTTTCCCCTTTCTGTGACATAATTGCTTTTCTTGAGGTTTCTTATTTTGTATGTGAAAAGCTTTAAGCTTATTATAGGGTGGATAGTATTTGTTTTTGGTGGAGTTGTGGTGTGGTCCAAATTCTGCAGTATGGTTACATTCTGTGCTGGGGAACTAGATTTGATAGCCCTGATCAGATTAGTGGGAGTCATGATCTCATTATTGTTATTTGTAATGCTGCAGCACCTTCCCTAATGGCACTGCAAAAGAAACAAATGGTCCCAGTCATGAACTAAAGAATTATAAAACATAGAAATGAAAAGTTCATGTAATCCTGATTAAACAGACCAACTGTTCCTTAATTCCTCTGTGTTGTATAGTGCTAGGCAATATAGTGCTTCCCAAACACTAAAAATTTAAATAAGCTATAGTGTTAATTCAATTTTAGTACTCTTCTATTTCAATCTGTTCCCTAAATACTTTGGTCTTTGATCATTTTCTGTTGTCCTCTTTTGTGTGTGAATAAAGCAAAGACTTCTGTGATCAGGCTTTTTCTTGTGAAATTTCCTCTTTTGTCAGCCTTTTATTCCTGACCTCATGGGGCAGTCTCTAAGAGATCTCTGAGCCCAAGCAGGACCCAACTAATTTAATGGCCAGCTGGAAACAGGGACATGCAAGAACTATATTTTGATGAAACTTTTGATTTGACACTGCTTCTACATCCCTGTTTATTTATTTATTTACCATAATCCCGCACTGGCCATTCATTTCTGCCTCAGGCTTGACTGTTCTGTTGTGCTGGAATTGTTATTTAATCTCTTTCATTCCAAAGAGAATTCAGCTCATTAAAGCAGCAAGAAAGATTTTCAGCAGAGGATTACAGGCTCAGGAGCTGTCTGGGGGTGTATGTATACTGTGCATATGTGTGTCTGTTGGTGAGAAAGAGGGAAGGGGAAGTGACCAAAATAAGGAAGCTCCCTTATGTCTTCTCACATAGAAAGTGGTATGGTTTTATACTTTGTTTTATTTCTTCAGTTACTACTTCTCAGAGTCTCTGTCTCTCTCTCACGGAAGAGCAAACCCAGTCTTAACATTCTGATTTAAAAAGTCAAATTGTTTTAAAGTTTCACTCCAATTTCAGCCACTGGTTGAACCTTTTTAAACTTCTAGACATGACATTAACAATAACAAACAACTGGAAATGTTTTACGATCATAATGACTAACCAGGTCCATGTTTTCTACTTGTTTCCACCGAACCACTGAAACAGATCTGGAAATGGGTAGTTTCAAACACTGCTGTTTGTATCAGTAATTTGTTCTAATATTTCATTTTTTTTAATTTAGAAGGTTTCCTTTTTAATGAACATTGCCACTACATGCCTTTTTTATTTTAGCCAGTTAGGTTAGTTGAGTGGAGTAGATTAGTGTTTTTAATTAGCTATAATTGATTAAGCTTGCTATAGGAGGGCTGTACTGGAATTAAGGTTGGAATAATTTCTCCTTCTGCTTCTGCCATTGATTCTATGCAAAAATGGTATAGCTATAAATCTGAGGATGTCAAGCATCCATCTTGCTTTGTATTTGCTTGCAGCACCTACTGATGGGTCCTTTTGAAAACTCAAGTAGGCAGTGATGGCTTTGTATGGAATTTGGATATTCCCGTACAGAGAAGCATGAAAAATTCTGTAAGGGGAAGGAGTAGGCAAAGAATGCTGAGAAGATTTGATACAGATCATTCTGCCACGCTGAGGCCAGTGTATTGCTGTGCCCAAGTCTTGTAGACAGACACGTCTAACCTGTGATGTGGGTTCTGCAATGTCCCCAGACAATTCTAATCCTGGTGATTGGGTAGGCATGTATAACTCATGGCTAGAGCCATTGAGTAAGTCATCTCCCAGGACAAGCTGTTACAAATCTATAGCAGAAAGCTGAGATTATATACAAAACATCCATGCAATGACTACAAAATCAGGTATAGGCACACACAGCAAATAAATACTTCTTTTAACTAGCATATGGAAAGAAACCTGAGTGGATTTTTTTTTAATTTGGTTGGCTTTTTAATTGTTACTGTTAACTTATGGGATCATCTTAAAGGAACATTTGTCTGAGAACGGTCCCCTTCTGAAGTAGGGATGCACAGAGCCTAAATGTATTGCATGTGGGACACTCTCTTTGCTGTAAGTTTACAGCGTAGGAAGAAAACTTGGAAACAGCTGGTCTGGTGACAGCACTTAATAGATTGTTTTGCATATGGTCTGTCTTGTTGAGAAAAAAATGGAAATCCCAAGAGGATGAATATAGGCTCATAAGAAGAGGGGAAAGATCCCTCTGAGGGTATAGCTAGAGTGACAGACCTAAGGGAGGAAGTAAGGGCAGGAGGTTAGGATGAGGTGCTGCAAGGAGACAGGGAAAAAGAAAAAGAATAATTGCAAATGCTCTGTAAGATCCCAAGGACTCTGGAGAAAAACATGTGAGAAGGTCATGACAGTGAGGGCACCAGAGAGCAGCCCTAAGTGCTCAGTCTGTGCTATGAGAGTCCATCTGGGGGTCTTCCCTCTCTCCAGAGTGTATTGGTGTGTTGGGGAGCCCTGGCTGGGCTGCCCACCCACACTCTCATGTTGCTTCTGCACCCACATCTCCTTGTTGCATCTCTTCCCCGGCTCCTTCCACAGAGCTTCTCCTTGTCATTATGCTTCTACCTTTCCATGAGAGGTATGGACAGCACAGTGCCATCTGTTCTTGGAGCACGAGCCTTTTGAGGAGCAGCTGAGGAGACTGTGTTGTTTATGCTGGAGAAAAGGAGGCTCAGGGAAGACCTTATCACTACAGCTGCCTGAAAGGAGATTGTTACAAGGGGGAGGTGAGCCTCTGCTTCCAGGTAACAAGTGACAGAATGAGATTAAATGGCCTCAACTTGCACCAAGGGAGGCTTAGATTAGATTTTAGGGAAACTAAATTAATGTCTTCACCAAAAGAAATCTAAAGCATTGGAACAGACTGCCCAGGGAAATGGTGGACTCACCATTCATAGAAGTGTTCAAAACACATGTGGCTAGGGCACTTGAGGACATGTTTAGTGGTGAACATGGTGGTGGCGGTGCTGGGTTGACAATTGGACTTGGTGATCTTAGAGGTCTTTTCCAATCTTTATGGTTCCATGGTCCAGACCTGTGGAATGGGCAAAAGGACCACCAGTGAGCTGTAGCCTTGGAGACTGCCAGATCAGGCTTACAGGGAATGACTGCATATGGAGTAGTACACAGTGTGTTTCTCCTGAATTTGCCTTTGGGACTAGGAATTATGTTTTATGTGATGAGTGAATGCAAACTTTTTCATGCAGTGGTTGAAAAAGTGGATGCAGTCAAACTAAAAAACACTTTTAAGCAAAAATTGGCATAAATACCAATTTCTTTATGAAATGTTTTTGCGAGGTCCAGTGAATGACTTGATTTCCTTGCAGATTTTTTTGTTCTTCTGGTATTGTTTGCAGACACCCTTTTTCACTCAGCTCCAGTAACTGAGCATTGAGTTTGTTATCCTTCTTTGGAGCAGTCATTCACACCATTGGAGCAGATGTGAACCCTTTGGTTTGGATGCTGCTCCAGCTGGGTCCCATCAGCCTTTTCTACTCTGATGTATTATGGCTTAAAATTTAATCAAATCTTTTCTCAGTTATGCCTTGTAATGTCTAGAGGATCCATCACAGGTATGCAGACCTGAAATAAAATATGACTCATGGCACCATGGTATGCTCTAAGCTGCTGGGCCAAGACAACCTTTTGAAATGCTGCAATTACTTACTTGTATTGAAGGTGGTCTTATTGAAATAAAACATTAAGTTAGGTATCATCAGCCTACATTGTAGAGCAACCATTGCTCTATGTGGGTGGAGCAATCATCCCTGGATCTGGTTAGAAGGAAGTACATGAGAACATTCCTAACTCTTTTGAGATGTTGAGAGAAATATATGCCTGGGGTATACTCCAAAAAACTTTAAAAAAACCCAAACAAAGAAACACCAAAATCCAACAGTCATTACTATTCTTCTCATCCTTCAGTTAGAACTTGAATTTATTTGGAATACAAAAAGCTGGAAATCTTGCCATACAATCTTGCTTTTAGTCTCATCCCACCCAAAATGGGACAATGGAATTATATATATAGTCACACAAAGTTTTATCTGCAATTGACTGAAGATATTTCAGAATTATTCAAAAGGAAGATAGTATCCACTGACTAAAAGTAGAGTACTTAGTCCTTTAGGCAAATATCTGAAATTAGAGATGATGAATCCAGACCTTGAAACATCAAAAGGTATTTCAGAGGAAATCTTTCAATCACTGTTTTCTACCAGAAAAAAAAAAAAAAAGAGTTGGCTAAAAATAATAACAATAATTTAAAAATTATATATAAAGATTTTAACCTATAGCAATCCAATAAAGACTGCAATTGGCCTTAAGTTATCTTTGGTTTCAAGAGAGACTTGGAAACAAAGCCAAACCCACAGTTTCTGACATAGGCCTCTGGTTTCCAGACTCTGCCTCTTTGCTGCCATGCAGAGAGGAAAAACAAGCCTGCTCCTATGCAACTCATGTAAATGAAGGATTTCTGGTTTGTAGTTGGCAAGCAGATGCTGATTTTATTGAAGCAAAACAAAATAGCATGTCTTTGTTTTTTGATTTCCATTTGCCACTTAAGAGGGCTCTCAGCTGAAAATAAGAAACTTCTTGCAGCTTGAGGAATCCTCACTCTGAATTTAATGGGTAACGTCTCTGAAACATCAATGTCAAGGCTTTGATTTCTGATTAACCATCTGTTTGGTTTTTTTTTATGTTGCCATATTTTGGATGTTTGACTTTGTGTTCTTAATGGTTTTTTTCTGCAGTTCAAGATGTGTTAATAATTTTCTATCTGTTTTCAGGCTATTGAAAACATTATTCTGGAATTATTGAATAAAAACAAAAAACAGCAATTGCTTGCTCACAAATTTTAACCAGAATTCTTCCTGGTATAAAAATGTTTTTATCCTCTTAGTAGGAAGCTCCTTTTTAGTGCATTGATAAAAATATTTGCTTACATTCTCTTTAGTAATTATTTCCAAAAACAATGTTTGATAAATACTGCAATGTTGGAATTAGTTCAGGTGCAAAAGCTTGATTTTAAGTTTAATTTTTACGTATATTTTGATACCATGTGAGATATGTGATAAAAACAATATATCCAAAATTGCAATTGTTACTAAATTTTTACTATGTACGTGCATCCATAGAAATTTGTGCATAAACATGTAGATATAAGAGTGTTTTTAAAATACTAATGCATTAATATATATATTTTATATTAAATTTCTCTGAATGTGTGTATATAGATATTTCTGGATTTTTTTTGACTTGTGCAATGTCAAGTATCTAAGTATCTGTAGTTACGTTTGTTCAGCTGCTTTGCACTGATGGCTGTTTTCTCTTCCTGTTTTCCTCTTCTGACCATCCCTGGCAGATATGTTTTAAAGAGGAAGATTGCAGGAAGAAGGTTCTCCTTCTCCTCCTCCATGTTTGGAAACAAAATGATCTTCTGAATGCAGAGAGGCTCTCTGTAACTTGGAGTACCAGCCCATAAATGAACATTATTTGTGTAGAAATTGCAGGGTGTCCTGCAAAGGCAGACAATGCTGTAAATGAGAGCAAATAATTTCATCCTGATTTGAGAAGTCCTATATTTGTGGTGAGTTTGTGCATAGCTGTCTGCTTGAGATAGCCTGACGAGTTACTGCTTCTTTGTTTTTCTGCCCCCCTTGTCTCAGCTCTACCCTGTACAGTTCCCTTCAGTGCATGGATGTGGATGAGATCATAGCTAGTTCTGCTTTTCTGTTTCCCTTTCTCTCTTGTCTATGTTTACAATAAAGTGCCTGTATTGAAACTGCAATGAATATGCAGAGTGAAGGAGGAACTTCTTTTAGTGCAATTATTTTTCTTGGAGAAGTTTTTTCAGATAAAGTTGAGCAAGACCCTGAAGGATGTTTTTTAAATTGCAATTGAAAAAGATAGGAGGAGGTTTCTCAATGCATGTTGTCCTGGTTTCGGCTGGGATATAATTTATTCTCTTCTTCATTGGTTCAGAGCTGTGTTTTGGATTCAGTAAGATAATAACATTAACAACACACTGATGTGGAGGACTCCCACAGAAATAAGTAAGGCTTAGGAATCACAGGGAATGACTCTGCTGGTTCCCTACTGATTCAGTAAACCACTGGCTGCAAAGCTGGGGAGAAGCAGAAGGATGGGGGAAAGGTTTTCTCTTCTATAAATATTCTACAAATACCAGGGAATTTCATGGTCCAGCAAGGCTGCCCACCACTTCATAGCATAGACAGGATCCTCTGAGAGGGCTTGTCTTGCAGACATGCTTCTCTTCCACTGGTGAAGACTCCAGCTTTCCCTTCATCCAAAGCATTATACTAATATGCCTTTCTGTGGTAGTTGGTGTATGTTGAGACAAATATTAGGAAACATTTCGTGCACTCCAGCAGTGGGAAATGAGGAGATTCAGCATCACATAATCAAGCAGCTATTTGTGGATGACAGGCAAGTGCTCCACAGACCACATGGCTGGAACTTCCTGATTAATGCCTTTCCCAAAAGCTATGCAGTCCATCCTAACTGCTCCTGTCACCCCAGGGTCTGAATGCCTACTCCAGCTCATCACAGTTATTAAAGGCAGCTGAAGCAGAAATGGCTCTAGGTAAAATTACCTGGCAATTTCCATTATAAAATACTGTTTTCAATGACTTATAGCTTCTCCAAAGTTTAATTTGTTTTTAATTTTGCACAGTAAAAGATTTATTCTTGTGGGGGGAGGGGCAGGAAGGGGCAAGAGAGGAAGGAATGATAGTGGGTAAGGAGAATAATTGGATAGACTTAAAAACCCTGAAGGATCCTGTCTATTTTTCTCTTCTAGAAATATGTGCAGTTTTTTACCTGCCCGTTTGGGAGCAAGGACAGCAGAGAATGTTTGTGGCACTGAAGGTGGTTCCTGTGGCTGATCCTTTGTAAATACACCCATGGTTATGCATTTGGAAACCTGTTTGCAGATGGTCAGACGTGGGACAGCTGGCAGTTCATTTTTCCCATGACAATGATGTGTGTGCTCCTACCCCTTGCCAGCACCAACGTCCTGCCAGCTCTGAGCCTGTCCCTTCCTGAGTGGCATGGGACACATTGGCTCTCAGCATGGCCGGGAGCTCCCATGGCGTTGGGCCCAGGACCTGGGACTCTGGATCCAAGGGTGCAAGCAGGAAAGAGAAGGTGGAGATCAGACTGCTGGGGAAGGGGCCTTGTGCAGATGGCACAAGGGGCCTTGTGCAGATGGCATTGTGAAGGAAGAAGGAGGCACTGGGGCAGGAGGAGAAACAGGACGTTGGAAACACAATGGATGAAAGCCTCGTGCTGACTGGTGCCATTACACAGCTGCTCTTACAGGAGTTACACACACACTTGTGTGCACTGGTACACAGTTCTGAGCTGCAGGAGTGCCAATCGTTTCTGCCATTTATTTCCAAGGGTGTCCAGTGCTTGGAGGATGAATTTGGGCTGTATCATAAAGGCAGCTACTCCCTGCTGAATACCTTCCTTCTTTGTGGCCAATAGTGTTGAAGGACAGAGGATTGCTGAAGAAGAGAAGATGTCTTTTGTGATTTTATGACTTGGCTTTGAGTTGTAACCTATACATCTACCTTGCTATTTTTTTTAAACTTATTTAACTAATAACTTTTTTAAACATATTTAAAAATTTTATTTTTTTAAAACTTATTTAACTAATAATTTTTACCATAAAATACATTATGTTGATGAACTCCATGGAATTAAGACATTATGAAACTTACTCTGCATTCAGAACAGATTTTTGATAACACCATGTAAATAAACCATGAGATTATATTTTTAGATGTTTAAATATTTTGATCTGTTTTCATTAAGTGTTTTTTTTTTCTTTGAGAACAGTCCATCCTGTGCACTAAATGGTCAGAGACTCTCTGGGGGAGTAATAAATGCATGATATTTGAATGAAACTTTGTGTTGGCATGTAGCAGAGAGAAGATAAATGTAAGGTTTTCTGTGCAAACTCATGTGGAAAATTCTTAGATTTTTAAATTTTTACTGTATACCCTAGTACTGTAAAAGTTCAATTAAAATTATTTTTATTTGTTATTTAAGCTATTATAATTTTTTCTCTGACTCCTTTCGCACATGTGTGTGCTCAAACATATATGTGTTTATGTAAAGTGTAGTTACTTAGTATGCATAGAGATGTGCAAGAGATGTATGTTGGGCCAGAACTCTCTCATTCCTTAGCTGCCCCATGAGACTGTAAAAATTATGGTTTCCTGTTTACTTGTTAATTCATCATTATAAAATCCAAATGCTATTAGTATTCTCAGTGCTCCTGGTGAGTATCTGGAGTTTTAAACAAATCCTTTATTTTCATAAAATGAGAACAAGACTTTATTTATATCAATTTGATGTTTTTTAAACACAGAGAATGCAGAATGTTTTTAAAAACAATTCTCCCATCATCTGAATTGTAAGTACTGGGGACATTTTGAGAACACAGTGTTTAAGCTGTTCTTGTATTCCTCCTATTTTCAAATCCCATGTTTAAGAGTAGATTCATGTAGCACTTAGGTGCTACCACTGATTGATTCTGCAAGGTGACAGGACAGGCAGTGAGCTATGCTGAGCAAAGGAGAAAATCAGGGTTTACCACAACCAAGGGTTGCCTTGGTGTGGTAAAGCCTAAAAATGATGTTATCTCTCTGCCACCCAGTGCACTTTCCCAGCTGATTCTGAGTGCAGCTGTCAGATTTGCCAAGTCAGTTTCCTCCTAAGTTCACTGAGGATTTGAGACAGTAATAATGGTGAAATTAGATGTGGGCATTTTGATTGTTTCTCTTGGGATCTTCAGAAAAGTGCAAGTTTGGACGGCTTGATCTTGTTGTAATTCACACAGAGCTTGTTCTGGAAATTGAAGTTTTCTGCCATTGGAACATGCACAGCTCCTCTCTTGGAGGAGCCTCTGGCCATTCTCAGACATTGTTTATGGCAAGAGTTCAGGAGGATGTGAGCCAACTCTCTTAGCTATTTGCACCATTTATCTCCCAGGCCCTCACCCGATCTTGACTTTTTCCATGGTTATGAGAAGAAAAGATTTTATAGACATCTTTACAGCCCAGTCTCTCCACTGATGTCATGAGCAAGCATAATCTTTTCAATACAATGTGATAACTGAGTCCTAAGAGGGATTTCAAGTATGTGGTGGGTGACCTGCTTGGCATGTTTCCTCTCTACCTCTTTGATTTCCTTCCTCTGGACTGCACTCAGACTGTAATGGTAATTCAGCAGAAGCATGTACACTGGAGTGGGTATTGATCCCTGCTCCACTTGCAGAGTTTGGCTGGCTATCCCTCCTCTGAAGCTCTTTTACCATTAAAAAGATTGTGTTTGACTGAAGCTTAGACATTCAACCATTTATTTTCAATTACAAAGATTTTTCTATTTTCAAAACTTCCCGTGTAGATAATGGTCATTCTTCAAAATGCTTTTTTACCTTTGGGCAGCTGAAGACATGCCATTTTAGTTGCATTTTGGGAAATCTTTAACTGATTGATCAGTGGTTATGTCTGCAAACATTTGACAATATAATTTTTCCCCACCTACAAAGCTTGTTCATTGTCATGACTCTTAACTATTCCCTTTAGGTTCAGGTTTATGTCCAAAATTTAGTATCTAGAGATGTTACTGGGCAACAAGATAGTGCTGTTCACTAAATGCTCTTCATGTATTTGTTGCAAGAGGAAGCTGGATCTCTGCTAATCCATTTGAATTCTTCTTTTGACATTAACCACACTGTGCTTCTTGATGAAAGGAAGAATTTTAGGGAACCAGCTGGAAATCCTCTTTTCTCCTTTGGTCAATGCCAAGTTCTCAGCTGCACATCATGTTCCTGTGTATGAGCCGAAAGATAAGAAGCAACTTTGAGAAATTGAATCTCTCCTATTGTGGTACCTGGAGGCCAATTATTGCTTCAGGTGGCTATTTAATCTATCATTTACAGATTGTTTATTCCTGTCTTTGGCTGACACTGCTGCTTTTGTTGTTGTCCAAATTGGATCAGGCATGAAGCGTCTTGATTCCTTCTTAGGAATCACTCCACAATTTGTACTAATGTTTTTCCTGTGGGCCAGTTGCCCATAGACAGATAATGGATACATTTGTAAAGTTTTGTTAATATGGTGATAAAATCCTTTAATTGTGGGAAATAGTACTCAAAGAACAACTTCTTGAAAGATTTTAAGAAACTCGTCTATGAAATGTTTTAAATTTATGCATAGACCAAAGACTGAAAATAACATGAAGAGTTTAAGTAGGCTGATAAGGAATACCAGGTAATAATAGTATAGTAAATAAAATAATCAAAAACAAATCCCTGAAACTGTTTTAAAAGCATGCCACAAAACAACAAATCTCTAAATAAAAAAAAAGAACGTACCCTTTATACTTATCTATGAAATTGAAATCCAGAGATTTCGATGGTTAAACAGTGAGAATCCTTTTATACTGGGTACCAAAGGTTTGTACTGAGAGTAAAAATAGAAATAGTTTTTAGGTCAAAGCACATTCAATAACCAGACAGGTTTTGAGCCTGTTCCTCATCTTGGATCCCAGAACTAATAGTATTTAAGTTTAAATAACTCTGCATCCTGTTTAATAGGACTATTTTTAAAGCAGTAAGGATTTAAGTATAAAGACTAAACAAAGCTAATTGATGGTTTATTTTTCTTAAGCCCTGACACGTTTTTAAAGTACATTTTGTCCATTTAATCAGCCAACTGTTAGCATTCCATATCTTCAGAGAACTATTTTTTCATTCCACTTTTCCAAAATGTTGTCTATTTTCTCATATTTTCAACAAAATTGTGTAGGTTAATGATGTTAAACTCTTCTGGAAGAATGGGGAGGTTCTGATGCTTCAAAGCCCATCCATGTGAAGTCAGTGGGTATTTTATACAAGAGCATTCACTGATAACAGGAACACTGGTATTGCATTTTGCCAGCAGGCACGTCCTCAGCTATTTAAAACTGCAAAACAAACCTCAAGCCCACAGTTTTAGGAGAGTCTAAAGTTGCTTAATAAGAAACTAAAAGGGTGCCAGTGCTTTCTCTTGCTTGAGAATTTGGAGAAAGAAGAGAGTACTGGTAGCTAAACTGAGCAACACTGGTAAAACCAAGCTGCAAATTTTCAATACATGTTGAATGTTTATATTTAGAGGGCTTTCTCAAAAGACAGGTGTATTATTAGGACAACAAAGAACATAAAATTAATCTCTCAAAAGAAATAAATTATACTTTTTTTTTATTTTGTGCAAGAAAATGAGGAACTGGCTTATGCAAATACAGAAAATATTCTGTACATGCTAGTTTAATGCTATTTTTATTTTTAAATAATAACTTCAGAAATACATAAATATGGAATATTTTGCCTAAAAGAGCAAGTTTTGGGTCCTAATCCAGTCTATCTGTTCAAGCTGCATATCCTAACTTATGGGAGATTTTATTGGTTTTTTGGTGCTTAAGTCAAAGGGACTCTGTTTAGTGTAAAAAGACTTTGTTTAGTGCAAAAAATAATGAGGTTTCTTCTGAAATTCTGTGAACTCTGAATTAATATGTAATCAATAGAATTTAGAAAATTGTCCCTCACTTTTGTGTATCTCTAAAGGGGGAAAAATTTCTCATTGCCACCTGATTTAATTTGAATGCATGCTTCCAATAAACAGATGACAGAAAAGATAAACTGCAGAAAGAATAAGCAGGTAACTAGAAGAAGAAAAAAAGAGCTGAAGCAAGAAAGGGCAAGATAAATTTGTTAAATAGGATTTGTGATTCTTGTTTTATAAGGTAAAAATCTTTTTCTACACCTGATTCAAAACCAAGGGTAAATTTAACAAACTGTGCATGCATTTTGAGTGAATTAGCTTATTTTTCTCTGTATATTTTCACAGAGAGCATTTTTCAATATCTATGCAAACCTACTGCAATACTTGCTCAGGTTGCCTGCAAGTATCTGACATTAAAAAAAATCTTATATATCACTCAGACTTGTAATGCAGTATTCTGTCTTATTATAAACTTCATAAAAGATTTGTCTATAAATAGACATTATGAAAATAATTTCAGTGTCAACTCAATATAGTGTAGGTGGGACATGCTGCAGTGTTATCAGAGATTTACCCAAGCCTGTATGAGGGAAATGACTGAGGCTCTGTGTGCAAAGGGGAATAAAGGGGAATAAATTAGGAAGACAAAAATATTTGAGTGGCAAAAGCAAAACAAAGCAAACCCACGTAATTGTTATTGCCATAGCAGTGTACTTGAAATAACTGATGAGTGATGAAGGTGTTAAGGCTACTTGTCAGGACTTGTCAAGACAACAATGCCCTAGAAGAATGTGTGGGAGCAAATCCCTCACTGAGCTCTGGCCTCAAATCCTGGGGATAGAAACTCTTCCGCTGTGGTGTTGTCAGCAATGTTACCTGAAATTTGAAATCATGAATGCCTAAAAGTGCAAATATCTATTCAGAAACACATTTGAAATTATTTTACAACTCCTTGAATAGTACAACCAGAGTAAATGCCAAAGCCAATTTCATGAGTGAAAGATCCAGGGGCAGGTTAGAGTGCTCTCAGGTGTAGAGAGGAGAAGGCATGAAAGGAAATTTCAAACGTAGGATCTGGTCACTGTCCAGTCCCTGAATCCAAAAACTGGGGTTTGAGCTAAAATACATCAGTTTAAGCAGGATCTGGGGCTACTTTTTATCTGAGAGCAAGAAATCCAGGGGGAGGAGAGAAGAGATTGTTGGAAATCACAGGCTTTTTAGGGTGAAGCTTCTCTTAAATGTGAGCTTAGGTGTGAGCTGTAAAGCAGTGATAGAAGGGTGATGGTTTCACAGTGATCATTTCCTGTAATGAGGAGCAATTCCAGCCCACTATTGGGTGTATTTAATTATTATAATGAAAGTATAAATTAAGGGGTATTCAGAAACCAGATATTGCATGGCAAAAGATGACATATAAAAAACACAAGCACATTTAAATTTAGAAAAGTTTTGCACAGATAGAATGTAGATACTCTTGGACAGTGGACAGTGAGAGTTAGTAGAAGACAGGGACAGGAAATTCAGATCCTTTTTTTTACCTAAATAGAAAAATTTAGATAATTTTTGCAGTCTTGGGAGTTTTAATGAAGGAAAAATGTCTTTCTGTCTTCTGCAGGATGTTCATTGTCCCATTGGGCTCTTGGTGCTGTAGTCCTTGTGTCAAGACTGGCTGCCTTTATTCTGCTTTCAAGATGTTTACAGCCACCACTTCTCTAAGTTACTAAAGATTTATACATATTTCCTTGTTTTCTTCTCACCTTGTTTTGGTTTTTTCTCCCCTTTTAATTATGTTCCCTCTTCTTTGGTCTGGAGACATTAGAACATATTTTTTAACACCTTTTTAATTTTTTCTGTAAAAAATATTTGCTTTTGGTTTTGGATTTTCCATCCAATTTGGCAACACATTTGGTAATTCATTCAAATAATACATTAAGAAAATTAATGTGAAGTATTTTGCTGATAAAATATTTTTCCTTATTTAATTAAGGAAATCACATGATTCTCTGTTTTGTGTCATAGTCACAATCCAGAACTTCCTTTACCAATATGGTTATTCAGGGAGGATCCCTGCACTCTGGGTATGTCATGGTGCACTGGGTGCCACAGGTACCTGAGATATCTGCATAGGGATAGCAGGAAGAGAGAGGAACCTACAGGAGACTGGGTTACTTCTTGATTGTCAGCTGCCATCTGGGCATCACAGGGGATCCTTTAGGCACTGGACATCTCTGTTTTGCTGACAGAGTCCAGTAACACATTTCACTTACCCAAACTTTCCTCTAGTGCAGTCATGGCTGTGTTAAATCTGCTGGAAGGCTTTCCCTCCACAGTAGTGTTATCTGTGCACCACCCCATGGTATTAAAGTTTGTGGGTTTTTTGTTTGTTTCTAATTCACTACATGTTTAAGTCACAAGGAACAAAAGAATATTTTGTTGTGATGCAATGCTGATTTTCCTCACCTGGATTTGTGGTTGTTATATTAGCTAAAGCTACGTAAATAATACACCAGGAAAATTAATATTGAGGGTTGCATTTATTGACCCTCTTCAAAGAATTCCATTATAAAATTTTCTATCAATCCTTGTTACATAAGGGAATGGATTCTCAATTATGTCATCTTTCTTGTAAAGTATTCTAGTAAAACTGTCATTGTATTTTCTTGTTCCTTCAACTGAGCTCTCTGGGGTAAAAACCAGGGCTCAATTTGAGGGCAATCAGATGCTAATTTTTAAGACACTTCTTGTTTATCAATGGTAATTTACTGCAAGGGAAATTTCAGTGGTACAAGGCAAGCAGCAAAACAAAGCAGTTTGGCTAGAGTTTCACTCACACTCTCTGAATGGGGACTGTGCTGCATATGTAAATGAGATCTGTGGTGTAAAAGAATCTTGAGGGCTTTAAAAGGCTCTGTATGTATGGATGTCTTACTGACCCTGCATCATTCCCACAGCCCCTGTGACTAACAGGACACAACCTGGCCCCTACCACTGTTCTCTATCTACAGTCTTGCTCTATTTCTTTGTGTGTGTGAGGGGACAGAGACATGCCTGTCCTTCTGTTCAAGTCTTCCCCCTTTATCCCTGTCTGGCAGCTCTGCCAAGCAAGAACGGGGCCATTTGAGACTTACGATTCAAAAACTAACCTGGCATTGCGGTGACAGTGGTCACAGCCTCTCTTCAGAAAAACAAGGAGTTCTTTGAAAAGCAAAGTTAGGGAAATTGTGTTTCGTACAGCTTTACATGTTTTGATTTAACCTCAATGTCTTCAGCTCCTACTTCTCCTGCCCTTTTTATATTACTCTTTCCACCCCTCTCCCCAGGAATCCCATTCAAACAATGCTCTCCACTTTTTGTCCCCTGTTTGGCATGCTATCCAGAAACCACATAAGCTGTCTAGCCAGCTGAGCACAGTCTGGTATAAGGAAAAAGTATTTTTGGCTATCTACCACTTTGTCACTATTTCTTTTACAGACAGTTTCTGGGGAGCTTGCATCAGTCTCCTCTGAGATCTCATTAGCACCTTGAAAATCCAAGGTCACTTGAAAAGAGCAGGAAAAACCTGAAATGTTAAACTTCTTTACATATTTTATTCTGACTTGGATTGATATTTGCCAAGATTGTTTTACTAGTAATTAGTTACTATTAATTGTTGTCCCGGGAAAGATCTCAAGTGCTATCAACGTGTTAAGGCAGGAGAGAGTTACTGCTCCACAGAAACCTACTTACTTATCTATTGCTAACAAAACAACTTATTATGGGGTTTTTTTGAAAACTCATAATGAGATCTGTTGTTCAAATAGGGATTAATTAATATATTAAGAGCTTTCTGTACTTTGATGTGGGTGGGTATCTCCTTGACCACTGGGATTTATTGATACCCTTATTACATAAACAGGCTAGGAATCTTCTAAATTATTTTTACTTCCCTAATGCAACAAAGCACCTTTTCTACAGCTACAGCTGCATATTGACATGAAGGCAAAAGTTCCTTTTTTTAAAAGCTGTTTATTACATTATACTCTTCAGTGTTTTGATCATAGTGCTAATGCCTTAGCCTTTATTTTATTATGGGGAAGAGATCCTCTCTTTTCCATTTCATTTGGCTTTCTGTTCTGCAGGTCAAATATTATGAAAGAAGTATCAGAAGATTTACTTGATATTCTGATATAGATTTACTGGCTGTATTATGTTTAACATTCTCAGAATAATCTTGATACCACCATAAAACTTAAGATTCATAAAGAGCAAAAGGAGCCATTCGATCATCTTCCCTGATCTGTGGATGCCTTATATTTAACCCAGTTACTAATATCTTGAGCCAAGTGCCATGGACTTCATTAATTAATATAATGCAATAGCTCTTGTTACTCCTTTCACAGAAATTTATAGAAGCTAATCACCCCAACTCTCCCTTTCTGAAGCCCATGGGTGCTGTCTTTAAACAACATAGAACTCTTTATATCATCTTTGAAATAAAATAAACAGTAAAACTCTGACTGAAAGGTATTTGCTCCCCTTCCAAGTCATTTTATTGTTCTGTATTGCATTATGAAGTATTCAAAAATCCCCATTAGAGCAGGGGTATCAGAAACACCTAGAATAATCCAGCATACTTTTAAAAAATATCTCATATGTAGATAACATCATATTTTCTATCTTGTTTCTCACTGCTGTCTTTCCAGCTTTAGCAAGAGAGATCAGGCTTTATTATTTTATGTCAAAGTTCTGACTACAGCTTTATCCTTTGTGGTCTATGACATAGTTTGCTCATGGGTTTACCACTTGCTTCTATGACTGCAAGATGGATTCCTGTTATTTATAAAAAAATAATGCAACTAGGGGAGGTTTGTGATGACTGGAAAAAAGTGAAATATAATGGTGTGTGTCCTCCTGGAATTAATTTCCAAGTGTACAAAGGATGAAAAGTCAGAAATTTTCTACTTATTTTACCAAGGGAAAAACATGCTTGACCAACATGGCTGTCTTGTATGATTAAATGATTTTCAGTGTGAGTGACCAGTGAGCAATAACTGAAACTTGAATTCAATAAAGCTTTTGATACCACCTCCCTCAACATCCTCATTTAGAAGGTAACTTATGAACAGTATAATTGGGCTCTTTAGGGTGGGTGGTGACTTGATGCCTGGTAATGAGTGGATAAATACTGTGTATCCAGCACAAATAGAGAAGCCTCTATTATTGAATAACTCTATCAACAGTCAGGAGGATAAAATTCCTTAGAAAATGTAAATAGAACATGAAAGTTTAAACAGAGCATTAAATGTGGAGAGTTGAATAGTGAATGGCAAAACTTTGGTCAAGAGTATCCTAAAGACAGTGTCAACAGAAAGGTTACAAATTTCAATGAAAAGCACACATTTCCATACTGTAGGCAAAATAACAAAATTAATTCTGGGCCGGGACAGCTGTGATTCACAATGCTCTCATGGCCCTGATGAGTAGAAGTAAAGCCAATTGATGGAAAGAAGTCATCTTTTTCCTCTGCTCAGCAGCAGTGGTACTGGATGTTTGCTTCCAGTTTTGGGTTTTCTCTTCAAAAAAGCTGTTCAGAGATTGGCTGACATCAGCAGAAGGTTACCAAATGGTATGGGGCATCAGGCATGGGACCTGCCAGGAGAAGTTGATGGAGTTGGGAATCCTTAACCTGTCAGGAGGAAACTAAGGTGAGGTCTAAGAACTGCCTGGAGATAATTGCTGGCAGCTACAAAGATGGTGGAGCCAAACTCTTTTCCTTGATGGTAGAAGGCATAAAGAGGCCAAAGACTGCATGTTGGAATGTTTGCTAGTCATTGCTACGTTAGGAAGGAGACTTTCTTTTGGAGGATTATGCAACAACTGGAACAGGTTCTGTCCTTGGGGGGGATGGAAAGCCAGACAAAACTACAGCTACTTGACCTCATGTAAGAGATTGCTATGCTTTGGATGGAATGCTGGAGTAGATAACCTCCAGGCATGCCTCCAATCAGAGTTCAATGATTCCGTGATATATAGATGTATTTCTCTGGATCAAAATCCAAATATTTTATATGACCATTTAAACCTTGATGTTGTTTAATGTTTTCTCAGTCATTCCATTAGTAGATTTCATGAACAGTATGTAGTTTGTAGTATCAATTAGTTGTTTATAATGTTGAATGTCAAATGTCCTTGAGAAATGCAACTGTTTCATTTTCTAATCAATGTTGAATTTTTTAAATGAATATTTGACGTATTTGTTAATCTATACCCCTGATGAGGTATTTCTTTTTAGTAAGGTTTATATTTCCAAAAGTCTAAACATAAAATGGACAGATGCCCTTATTAATCAAGCATGTAATTTTCACTCAAAAAGTAAAATCTGGTTTGCTTTTACTGTGATTATTTTTCCATTAAATTATAATGATTGGTACGAATTATTTTTCAAATATGCTGTTTTTGTTTTGTTCATTGTTAATACAATCTTGTGTCATCTGTTCCACCACCATGCTTGGGGCTGATGCCATGTAACCTTTTTGATAAGTTTTATAGTTTCCATTCTTCCTGAATTTTTACTGTGTTCCAGACTTGTTACACTGGATTATCAGTTACTCTGAAATCATTTGTCCAGCCATTTAATGAATCTTAGATTCTCACTAGCTGACCCATCTGTCTCAAAAAAAAAAAAAAAAAAAAAAAAAAGTATCCAGTGTCTCCTTGTCTTTGTGGAAGCAGCCCCATTTGAAGCACTTTGCATGTGTGCACACATTTTGAGGGTTTCACCTTTGCTTACCCCTGCTCCAGTCTAGTAAATGGGTTATTTATGTTGATTCTAAAGAGATCTGAAATACCTGCTTAGTTTTCAAACTGAGGTGAATCTTTGGGTCAGATTGTTCTCTACCAACCCTTAAAAATGTTTAACCACTCTTTATTTCTGTATCTATTTTGTAATAACTATTTATTTTTCTAATACAAACTTGAGCTTGAGGAGCAGTTTATTCTCTTGCCTACTTTGAACAATAGCCTTGATGAGACGTATTTTCATAGTACATGGATCTGTATTTTTCTGAATTCCTTCAGGTCTTATTATGTTTATTCATAAATTTTGGCATGCATGTATATATATATATATATATATATATATATATATATATATATATATATATATATATAATGTGTGTGTGTGTGTTTGTCCAAGTCATCTTTCTAAAATAAATGACAGCCAGAAGTATTTAAAGATGAGATTTTTGGTTCCAAAGTTTAAAAAAGAACAAGTGATATTTCTCTGATGAGATGAAATACATGGCTTAAGTCAAATTATTCATGTTATTGCCATTAGCACAGGATCTCAGTATCATTTATACTTAGTGCTTCCTACTTGAACCTCTTAGTGACCCTCTTTGCATAAAAGTAAATTTTTCTTAGTGTTATTAAGTGATAAAATTAACCTCTTGCCTTTTTCAGCATTGAGGTAACCAGAGTTGTTCAGGAGGAGGAACATGCTTGCCTACACTCTTATCCCTCTCTTTTCTGTCCAGAATGAGATTGTATGAGAGAAATTAACCATCTTGGCTTTTCTTTGTGCTCCACAGCATGTCCTCTTCCCTCAACACCAGTTCTGCCTTTGGGACTAACATAAAAACACATCACATTCCCCTGCACTCTGTCCTACCCTTGGTGCTGCCATCAAGCTTTTTGAAAGTGGGGCTCACTTTCCCCTTGATAAATATTTTAAAATATGTAAATATAGTTGCCTATATAAGTTAGTCCTGTGCAAACAATTGATATAGGGAAGGAAAATACAGAGAAAGACAAATGGAAGAGAGTTGGCTGTAAACTAAGAGTTAGAGGCTCTAAACCAAGTTATTTCTTTGCTCCTCCTAATTGTGTAGGTATAAACCTGAAATGTGAAAAGCTTTCTTTATTTTTTTTCTCTAATCAAAGTTCTGGCTTGATCCTGCTTAGTAGAGTGCTTAGAAGGGTGAATAACATAATTGCAATGAAATATGGAGAGTTAGCTCTATGTTTGCTTTGGTCTTAAAGTGCGAATCACTCATTGAATAAAGCAATGAAGATTGGTGATAAGAGCTGTAGAATTATCTGTCAGGACCAAGTTAGGTAGAAAATATTTACAGGAACAAGGTCAATCATTACCACTCTGAACAACCCTTTCTGTGTTTTCTGGGAACACTCACCACTCATCAAGATATTTTTCTTTTTTTTTCCTCTCTTAGAAGTCATATCTGCTCTAAATAGAAGATATTCAGTTCGTTTGATGAATTCGGCAAGGATAAGCAAAGCCATCATTTCATTGATGCTTTTTTACCTAATAACCCTGATGGATTTTGAAGTTTCTGCCTAGATAGTTAACAGAAAATATTTTGAAGTGGTCTTCTTGCTCTTCCTCTCATTTTATTTTTTCCACACATTATACCATCCTGAGAAATACGCCAATGGTGGGCATGGAATGGAAAGCCAATGTCTGAAAACTGCTGAAAATAAGGGTCCTGCAATAGCTGATGGGTAACAAATTCAGGCTTGTTTTGTGGCTGCAACCTGTAGTTCTTCCAGTGACTTCATTCATCTGGAGCTGGCTTGGACAGTTTCTTGTGCCACCTCACAGAAAGAACCTAGAATTTAGCTTTGATTAGAAGATGCCTTTGGTTGACTTAGCAGAAAGTTCCATATGGCAGCAGCTTTGAGAGCTTTTAGAACATGCTTTTGCTTGTCACTTGTGTTCCAGTAAATGTCAGCATAATTGAAATCCCCACGATCAATGTGTTTGCTTTTTTACAACTCTCCTTTTTTCATGCATAAATGCTTCCTGTTCTGCCTTCTAATCCTGCCCTGGAGATGCATAACAGTTCTTTATGACTATTGTTTTTCACTATTTTCACTCTCATCTCAGTCCAAACTCTTTCAGCTGTGGTGAGCAGACTATATTTGTAAACTTTTCCCTCTGAGATAATGTCCTTCCTCACACATGTTTGCATATAAATGTAGTGCATCCTGCTACTTGAATGCTAAGTTGCCAGTTCCCTAGTTTAGTGATACTGAAGTGGGGTAATCATGGTCCACTATTTCATTATTTATGTAAATATGTAAGGATAAAGAGGGAAAAATATCCTGGATCTCCCTGTGGCTTTTATGATTCTGTTTTTTAAGCAGGGTGAAATCTTAAGTGAGCCAATAAAAGAACTCTTTTGTTTACACACAAACATTATTTAGCAGATCTGTGACACAAGATATTTTCTTAGCAACTTCAGTGACTTCTAGTCCAGTCTTATATAAAGATTGACCTTTTGCCTGACCTTAGGATGTTTTTTGCAAGATTGATGATTCTACTTTTTCATATAATATGACTCTTTCTCAAATATTGCTTTTTATTAATCTTTTGGCTATTCTTTCCTATTCCTGTCACCATTTCTATGGACTGTCCTCATAATTCCTCCAGAGCTTCCTATATCATCTTCTACTGATGTCAGCCATGTCTTCTGTTAGATTCAACAGACTGCCCATGTGAATTAATGGTCCATATTAATTAAGGGAATATTATAACCTGTTCTACTTCTTTTCCTCCATCAGAGGCAGATACCAGGTTATTCAGAAGCACAGACACTGAGTCACCATAAACCAAACCATTCTCTTTCTTTTTCTTACTCTACAATTTCTGCTAAAACTTTTCCCCTCCCTTTTTTTGCTTTGAGGAAAAAAATGCTTAAAGCATAAAACCCTCTCATACACAAGCCTAAACAACTTCTCTCTTTCTTTAAAATGCTAGTTCATGTTGTGGTCACATCCCACATGCTTCCTGGAGCCTCTAACTCTGACACCACTCTTCTTCAAGTGGCCCAAAGCAGGGACACCAGGGTAGTCAGCCGAACAACATCAAGCCTGGGTTTGGTTAAGCCCAACATATCCTTTCTATTAAGCTTCAGCTGCCTCTTGCCATCTTCATGGACCCATGCAGATTTCACTCACCCTCTCAAATGTCATTTCTTAGGGCAGCTATTTCACTTCTTTCACAGCACTTGTGGTCCTTTTGATGAGAAATCTCTGTCTGATGCTTCTCTCTTGTGGTAATAAAGCAACCAGCACCTTCATGGCACAGCAGGTAGCTGCTCTCTGGCTACAAGAACCTTTCTTGAACTCTTGTTGTCCTGTAGTGGATCTAAACAGTAACTTATGTGCTTCCACCAGGGTGGTACATAGGGGAAGAAAAGGCCAGATGAACTATGCTCTAGGCCAAGAACTTGGCTATAACTTTCCCAAATGGCAGTCTAGTAGTGGTGGGGAATGTCTTTACTGTTCTCTTATGTATACAGTTGAGTATTCTTTTATTGACTAAGTTTTGACTATGGAGGATGGGTTTTGTTTTTCTTCCCTTAGGAATTATGGGGTGGCAGATATAAAAATGAAAGGAACACAATAAGTGGAATGAGTTTATAGAAAATATGGGAAGATGCAGACCATGATTTTAGACATAGTTGATGCTGAGAAAATTTTAGCTTCTTCATGACCATTTATTGATGTTATTCTGCCCACCCCTAAGCTCATATCTGGGTAACACTAATAAGCCTCATTAAAGTAATTAAGATTTTTCTGCCTCTCTTAAATAAAGTATAGAACTTCAGATACTTTCTTCAGTGTGATACTTGGATATGTTATACAAACAATGAGAAAACAATATACTCAATTTGATTCTTGACAGTGTCTGTAGTTAATAATGTAAAACTTTTACTTATTTAAATACAGTTCTAGCACTCCTAGGGGTAAACTTCAATGAACTTTATAAATGAAATAAATAAATGAAGAAGCAGTAGAAAGTAATGCCCTAAGTGTGACTTTGCATTGCAGTCCATCTCCCAAGGAGCCTTAATGCTATTGGCCTGCCCATACTCTGTTACTCAAGTGGGAAGTGGTGGGCCTGATGTGCTGACTTCAGTTTCTTGTGTCCTGGAGATGAGGAACTGCATCACTGAACAAGAGAAGTAAGTGGCTTAGAGTGGTTGTCTAAAGGGGTACAATTAAAGAAGGTTTGAAGATATCAAAATATGTAAAGATTGGCACATTTGATCCCAGGAAATAAAGTATGAGATGTTGGAATGCTGAAAAGGCCAACAGAGTTGGTGAATCATTGCCCTTAACATACCTAAGAGCATCAGGCAGGGACTAAGAGAAGGTGATTTAGCTGAGTCAGTAGAAGAAAAACCTGGGTTGCTTTGTTCTGACCTGTGAAAGGATGAAACCATTTGCCAAGTCAGGTGTGCAAGCCTTCATCCATTCAGACACACATTGGAAAATATACTTTAAGAAACAAATCTCTGACATATTCCCTGCCTGTATTTTTTGTTCTGCTTTTCTTGTGCTTATCTTTTAAACCACAAGATGTGAGTTATCATTATGATTAATAATTTGATTTCTGACTGTGTAAATCCCATATACTGCTCTCCTGTTCCACTCAGGCTCATAATCCTACCCCTGAATCAAAAGACAGAATTACCTACAGGACATTTAGAACTTTTCAGGAGTAAAGGAAGACAGCCTGGGCGTAGAAATTCTTCTCTCCATCTCCTAGCATAATGCAGACCTTCTTGGATATCCCATGCAGAAGCTAATCTTTCTTCACCAAGTTCTTATGTTTAAGGGTGTGGTTTTAGTTCCTAGGGAAGTGATGTGAGGTATTGGAAGAAAGTTTGACATATTTTTGGAATAGATAATATCGGAGATTTTGCAAGAGTCATTCTGACATTGAAATTGCTCCCTTCACCTTAATTGGACTGAATTCTTCTGCTACATCCTGTGATAAAAACCAAAGTGAAGGAACTATCTAGAACAGAAGAACAATTTTTTGTATTGAAGGGCAGAAAACAAGTATATAAAAGCAAATTAAATTAGAGTTACATAAACAGCTGAGTTGAGGAGGGGTATGTTCAGTTAAATCATGCATGATGTGAAAAATGTGAGTAAGGAATGATCAGTCATTGTTTTTGGGGGAAGAAAATCTAGTGGCCTCAGTGAAGCTTTCCTGCAGCAGGTTTAAAAGAAACAAAAGGAAATCTTTATGATGCATATTAAATTCTAAGAATCCTCACGGGACATTTTGGAGGCCAAAAACATAGAGAGAGCTGGAAAGGATCTGGATAGATTAGTGAAGATTAAGTCCATTTGTGACTATTCCATGCAGCCATTAGATACAAGCTTCGTGTCAGACACTCCCACTGATAGCTGGAAACAGGGGATTACAACACAGGAAGAACCCTTTAATGTGGGCTCTGTTCTTGTTCTGCTCTGTACACATCTGCTGCCAGCAGTTCTTGGAGAAGGGATACTGAATATATGGACCTTCAGTGTTGGACACAGCAGAGCACTTTGTAGGAAACAGCTGGTAGCTTTCTGGATCCCAGAGGAATGAAACACATCTTCACTTGGCTGTCTTTCAAGCAAATGTTTAATGTGAGATCTGTAGTGAACTTTATAGCTGAGAAATGCAAGGCCATTTGGTTATAATGCTATTGTAGCTGTATTCTCTGAGTTAACTGCAATGTACCAGGTGATCTTTCAGTTTTCTAGCGATTACATTAATTTAATGAATAAAATAATAGTATTAGGTATGTATTAATATCAGCTGCATAGCTTGTCTGTCATATACAGCATAAACAAAAAAAGCAGAAGGACCTATGGGTTTAGAAATTCATCACAAAAGTTGTGAAAGATTGAGGAAATTGGAAAATACGATGAATTAAGGTTTTTCAGGTGCTACTCTGCAGAAATGTAACATCGGGTTTCATATCAGAGACTATAAAAGGCCCTGTTTTTGTGTTATTTTCTCAATTCTCCTGAAACAGAAATATAAATACATATTTTCACAGTATGAGGAATTTGATTTCTTCTCTACTCATTGGTGAAAAGAACTAAACCAGCATTAAAAATGGCAGGCTGGCTAAGGGTAAATTAAAGAGTGTGAACTGCACCTACTCACAGCACCTACTCACACCCAGAAAACCCTCCAGGACATATTTGGCAATCCTAGACAGCCCAGACAATGATGAGCCCTGTAGTGCACTCTGAAGAGGACAACTCAGAGTTGCAAGGTTTTTGCAGTGAGAAAGGCAGACAGAGCTGAAGGCTTCCACTGCAAATGCTTTTCTCCCGTCCTTGTAGGTCTGCCCTGGGGACTGACTGCCAAAATACTTGTGCCATCTGCACCTGCCACACATGGGTGTGGAGAGAGGTGACCTCCCTGTAGGAGAGCACACCCTGCTTGAATTCAGGCTGTGTATGGGAACAAAAATGTTCTTCCTGAACCAAAGATGCAGTGGTGTGGCAAGGGCATGGTACCAAGCAGGAGAACCCATCCAAATGCACAGAGAATGCTCAGCCAGATGTGCAAGGCAAAGAGAAAAACTCTGTATCAGGTCGTTAAAGGGAAATATTAGCAGGAAACACTCTGTGAATATCTCTTCATGGTATGAAATGTGTTCATTTTGGCAGTGTTTGTGCCACCCTTTTAATCGTTTTAGAACATTTACTAAAACCAAAAATAACTGGCAAGAATTTTTACAGATCTAGCAAAGGTCAAGCAACTATCACAAGCTTAAAAAGCAAAAGTTGTATTTATGATGGTTGAGGGCTCATGTTGAAAAGGGCACAGGCTTCAGGTATGTGACTCATGCAGTACCATGTGGCCTCTTTTTCCAATGGAAAAAGGTCACATTTCATTGTAAATATTTTCAGAAGCAAGAAAAAAAATTAGTTTGAAAATAATTTTTGCATATGGTTTTGAAGATAATGAACTTTTTTAGAGAGAATAACTTAACAAAAAAGATTTTTAAGAAAAATCTTGTGACAAGTTGTCCACTGAACTCTGCCTTATATAAAAAAAATATATTTCAGTTATGCTATTGTGAGCACTCTCTGAGACAATCAGTAAGATAAAAAGGTGAAACATTTTCTGTTGTTGTGGTATCAGAGCACATGAAACTCATCTTCTTAAATAATTTCCCTGGAGATCTTGAAAAAGAAAGTTGTAAAGTAGAAAAATATGCCTATATATCGTAGTCAGCACACTGATATTTGGCCTTTTTAATGTGGAATTTAAGAATTCCAGGAGGATTAAGTTTTTGAAGAGGTGAATATTTGATAGTTCTGTATTTAGATGAAATTCATACAGTGACAGGAAATTTCTGCAAGGAAATTTCTGTTTAAGTGTAATGTTTCAAATACACAAAGAAAACAAAATTTATATTCCCTAAATAAAACATACTTCTGTCTCCCCTACTCAGAGTATCTGATTATATAGTAAATCCCCTAAGCTAATCAGCTTTTATTATTTGTTCTCTATGGTTGTGTATTACAAAGAAATGAAAACCCAAAATAACCAAGAAAAAAAAAAAAACCCAATAAAAAGACTTTGTAAAACCTTAGACTGCCCCAAAACACCATCGTTCACTCATTTGCTTTTTATAAATTGTTTCTAATTTGGAAGCATTAAGGAAGGCTCCTCCTTACAGATGGACTGGGATGATTAAATTTAAAATTGATAAACTTTTCTCTACAGTATGAGACAGTGAGGAAGCCTCACACACCAACCAAATGAATTGGAAATAATGTTCAGGTACACAAAAAACTCCATTAAATCTTACACTTTACAGTCATTGCAGAATCTTTATGGACAAACCAGGAAGATCAGCCCTTGAGCTGGTAGCATCTATTTATTTATGATGCCACTAATAAGCCTTATTAAAGTAATAAGTGGTGGCATCTATTTATTTATGTGAGGGACAGAAGTAGCCATTCCCAAATGAAAAGCAGAACTTAAAATAAAAATTGTGAAGGAACTGCACTCAGCTGCACACTAGTTTGGCACTCAGTGTTCTGTATCTTGGCCTTGTTCTGCTTTGTGGTCTCTGGGCTAGAAAATAAATTTTGTTCCAACAATTAAAGTTCCATTTTATGTTTCTCAGGACTGAAATTTCTGGCTGAGATATTGCCAACAATAGAAAGCTAAAAAGTTAATCCAAGGGTGGGGCACAGCATTGGATAAATTGTACATGTTCTCTCAGAGGTTTTTTCGTTGCTCCATCCTATATCCAACACTGAAACAATAACATCTTTAACTAGGTTAAATTTACACTTTTTGTTCATTCCTTGAGAGCACATGACTGCAATGTGACAAGCCTTACATTTGGTCCTCAAATGGTTTTCAAGTTTTTCTTTACAGACAGGCTCAGCATTTCCATGGGCTCAGTTATTATGAACTTTGAAAAAAGATGATGTGCAGCCCCATCAGTCATTGAGCTAATTCAAGTTCAGAATAGAAATACTGTAACAAATGGGCCTGCTTGACAACTTTACAAAAGTTAGACCAAATATGTGTTTCCTACTGTCCCATTGTATTTCATCCCACAGTTATAAAAACCTTGGTTAAGCCATGTTATCTGATCAGGTCCTTGTAAACCATATAATTCAATGAATCATTATTAACTAAACAAATAAAAAAAGCTTTTCACTTTATGTTATCTTGTTTAATGTCAAACATGTGCAGTTTGTTTTCCTTGTGTTTAATTTCCTTTGTCACGTTCTCATTCGCATTACCTGTTCTGCTTTGTCTCATCTTCTTTAAAAGGACAACTCTGATTTTTGGCTTTCTCAAGTCCTTAGATCTCCGCATTGTGGGGCTCATGATCTAACTCATAAATAATCTATCAAGACTTGGTGGCTCTGAGTACAGATCTGAACAGTGCTCTTGAACCTTGCAGAAAGGTTGACATTTTCAGATTATGATCCACAGATTATGATGAGCTGTTAAGAGTATTTTCCTAGAAATGCCTAAGGGGAAGTTTGAACAAGTTGTATCAAATCTTGGAACATACATTTTGGGGCAATGCCCAGGTTACATTTGCTTTGAAATAGATGATTGATGATCTGGTAACTTGGGATCTGCTGTTAATTATGTATATCTGCAATCCAGATATTGTGTTAGACTCTTGAAGGATGGGCTCATTTATGCACCTTTCTTACAAACTGTAGAAAGCAAAGGGAGGAGGTTTCATGCTCCCTAACACGCCGTGGTTGTTTTGAAGCTGCAGAGTTCCTGAGGAGGGAATCAAATTGTGTTTGATGGCAGTCTTGTACTTCTTGACCCCCATTTGCAGAACCTTTAAAAGTAGGTAGATAACCAGCAGTCCAAAGTCTAATGGGTGAACAGTTCAGGGTGAGTGGCAAAAGCAGTCTTCTGTCATATGGCCTCCAACATAGCTGAGTGGTCTTCACTGTAAGTACCTACATTTTCCCCTAAAAGACATTATAGGATGACCAGTTTCTTAGGTCTATTTGTAACAGTTCTATTTGTCCTGATTTTTTTATTCCCACTGAGACAGAAAAGCAATGAAAACTCTAATACATTGGCTAAGGAGCTCATTCAAAAGAAATGTAGGGGATGATCCACCTGCTTTCAGACCCAGGATGGTTGGAACCCCTTTATGTCTACATCTATATCTGTATCCATCTAAGATGGGGAAACAGGACACTATACAAGCTATTGGTTTTTATTGTGTTTTAGATTGTTATTTTTTTCTGCGCTAGAGTAGATATGATACATCATACTGACTACACAAATAATGTTTTGTTGCTTGCAAGAATTAAAGAAGAGATACACATACTAAGTCAACCTCCCTATTGCAGGACTTGGCTGAAAAGCTCTTTATAAGTCCAAACAGATGTTTAGAACAATGAAAAGTTTATGGAGTGTATGTTTATCTTTAAAAAGAGAACGTTTCAGAGTTCATTCAGGCTCAGGATCCAGTCTTTCTTGGAGGAACTTGACTTGCCTAGGTAGATTAGAGAAAAATTCTATGATACAGAAAGATATTTTTCAAATATCTTAGAAAAGCTTCCTTTCCATTGGAAAGCAGAGACTATTGCATTGCTTACTGTGTTTTTTTTGATGATCAAAGCTGATAAAAAAGTTTTTAAGCCTAAGTTTGGGTATTTTTCTACTATATTTTCAAATATGTTTTTAACTGATTATAGCTGTTGACAAGTTTGTAGACGACAGTGAAAAATTGTTTCTTACTTAGAAAAAATTCTTACTTGTTTCTTACTTAGAAAAATATATTTTGCTCCTGCATTTAGAAATATTTTTGATAATGTTAATACTTACAGAAATGATTTGACACTGAAAACTCTGCTTTGTGCAATTTTATGGTTCAGGAAAAAAAAAAACTACCTTTCTATCTAAATATTATGTATTATTCAAATGTAACCTGAAATAATAGATTTCTCTGTATATAATCTCTAATTCATATTTGTGTATAAAATGTTCATGTGTCACTATTGATTTTTTTCTTTTCCCACATATTTTCTTAGTTCTAGTGATCCTGTCTAGTGAATATTTCATTCCCCTTTCAAACGGTTTAAATTTTAACAAAATATTCCATCTGTAGATAAACATTCTTTTGAACTACGATGACATTAAATAGAGTCCTTCTGGCATGAAAGGCAGAGTGAGTCCTGATAAAACTGTAAAATCAGCAGATCCATCAAATCCCTTCCCCCAAATTAATCATTTTTCAGAGATCATAGCAGCATCTACTGCCTGCATAGTATTATATAGGAAAATACAGTTTTCAAAATGAACTGATTCCATAATAAAACAGTTATGATCTTGGCAAATAAAAATCTGTGCTTCATTGCAATGTGCAGCGGTTGGACTCTGTGCTTTGTGTTCTGTGAAGAGGAAGCATTAACATGTGACAGTGTTATAACTTCTTGAAATGATCTCTTCATTATGCTGCAAAAAAAGTATATGTGGTGATACAAAGAATGTTTTATCCACAGAGAATGGGCCTGTCTCCAGTGTCAGGGCTGACTATCATGTGCTAGCCATATCCATGCCCCAAGATGGGAAGATGCAAGCTGGTTTTTAATCCAGATCTGCATAGCTACCTCACTGGTTCATATAGAAGGCAGAATTTGTTAGCAACTAGAACAATTATTAGCCTGAAGGGTTGCAGGCCTATATATAATAGCCTAAAATTATGGATGGAATGTGACACTTGATGTGTTTGATTATTGGGATTCTTAAATACTTGGTACAGGCATTGTTGAAGTGGGTGGAAAGAGAAGACATGACTCATTGCAACAGGCAAAGACCTGGGAATGCTTGCTGGTTTATCCTTCTCAGAGAGCAGTGTAATTTCTTTGCCACCTTCCCCAGGCCTATGATCTGCACCAGTAGGTTCCTCTTAGTCTGACATTGAATACAGACGGATGTGTTGGATATGTATTGCAGGATAAGACCTGATGTATACTGACCTCAGACTGCTTCTGGATGAGGTTATGTTCATAGAAGAGAAAGGATCCAACATCAGGGGGTGTAGCTGTCTCCTTATGCAGGCAATGAATGTTACATTTTTATATGCGTGGCACGTAGGTGACTCTGTCCAAATTACTTTGCCCACAGAAATCCTAAGCCATGAGATGAATACTCTCAAGGACTCTGTCTTCAGTGATTTCAATACATGGAGAAAGCAAATCACGCAATAGAGACTAAGCTCTTATCATCCCAAAGCTGGTAGCAATCCAAAGCATTCTTGGGCAAGGTGCTTAATGGGAGTAACAAAAAAGAAGCTGAATAGATGCCAGTAAGCTGGGCCCTGGCATCTGTGAAGGGAAAATAATAATAATAATAATATATTTCCTTCTCCAAACTCTTGATGACTGCCAGCGAGAATACACTATGTAGGACAGTAATTTAATACCGTGTCATCTTTTCCCCAGATATGTATTTGGGCAGAATTAACTCATGAAATAGCTATGAAAATTAACAATGTCATACTGTCCCCTTGAACCAAATTCAGCCATGAAATCTGTGTTTTTTACACAGCTTTACAGGACCCTGGGAAAGCCTAGGCTTTTTATTTGCCTTGCAGATATATGCGAAGTTTATAAATTCTTGGTTTTTTGGGTAAGATTTTCCCTCTTCTTTTAATGAAAAAATGAGGACCCGGAATATATATTGTTGAAGACTTGGGGAAAAGATTCACAAGAGCTCATTTATCTGTGCAACTGATTTATTTCCTCTGAGGTGGCCCTTGCCCAGCCCACCAACATATTCTCAGCAACTCAATCTCATTGCTCAACTGCAGATTGCAAACAAACTCAAACTAGGAGGAAGATATAGCTTAAATAAACACTCCCCTTTCAAGGTTCACCCATGTGATATATATTATATGTGCCTGGCACAGTGGGAATGAAAGAGAATTCAATTTATGATGGGAACACTGCTTTCAATTCAACAGCCTGGCACATTAATAAAGAATGATTAAATGTTGGTATTTGGAGAAGCCCCTGTTATTCTAGAAATGTAACATTCTGGTTGACAGAGGCTTGAACTCCTGTGAAGAGTAGCCCTTTAAATCTTGAAGTCTGACTGCTGTTTGCCCGGTGGGCTGTCTTATCTGATGGAACCACAGCCAGCTAAGGGTCTCCTTATTTGACCTTAACTTTCCTGTTAACCACCTACAGCTTTAATTCAAGATGCCAAGAATTTTCTTGGCATCCTTCCACAGAGTGCTGGGCCAGATTCTGTTTCTAGTTACAGCAGCGTAAACTCTGGAACTGATCTATCCTCAGCTTCTTCAACCTTGTCTGAATCTCAGAGCAGTTTCTGCCTCCCTATAGATCTGACATCTCTTAATTCCTTGCCTAGAATGACTTACAGCTAACTTTCTTTTTTTTGGTCATGTCTTGTGTGTTTGTTTGGAAATTTTGCAGTGATCCATGTATTCATGCTGATTTTATGTAGTGGCTATTCGGTCTGACAGAACTGAGTTTGGTGTGTTTGCATAGCAAATATTTCTTACATTCTTAAAGTTTTAACAACAGTACTTTTTCTACTTTTTTTGCCATTGTAGTTAAGGCTGGATGAATGGGGAAGAAATATTCAAATAATAGTATTATGGTTGTTTCCTTCAACTATCTCTTTGTCTTGAATGTCCATAAACATTTGGCATGACAAGTAAATGGACTTTAATCATCTGATTTGTTTGAAAGAGGCTGTAGTCTTATCCAGCCAGGTGAAGGAAAACATGCTACATGACTTATTGTTATCTTTGTTAATCTTTAGAACCAGACTACCAAATATTGAGCACCCAATACTCACTGTTACCCATTAAAAGTTCAGCATTTGCACATACACACACACACACACACAGAGAAATATTTAAAAATCTAGAATGAATTAGATCAGTTTATGGACTAATCTTCCTGAGGTTGTTCTATGGGCAGAAAAGAAAAGCAAATCAAGAGTGCATTATAATATACTTGTTCAATACTGTTTTGTTTGGACTTGAGAATTTCTGTAATTCAGTGCTCTGGACTTGCTGTTAAAGGCTTTATCAGATTATCTGCAAAAATTCCACTGCCACACTTGCTTCTACAGACTTGGAAATTAGTCTTATATCAAAAAAGATATGCACTCTGCTATCCAGTGTGGTGCTGAGTTATGAGATTCAAACTTGTGTGTAAATTGATTCAACCTGCATGTCAAATGGAGTTATGCTCTATTGCCAGCCATGGTCAGTTCCTGAGGGCATATCCAGAACTTCTGCACTGCAGTTCTGGCTCAAGGACAGTCTGTCTTCCGTTTCATTTGGAGAATATTTTTTTTCATTAGAGTGAGGTTATCATATCTTCACAAACTATTTGAGACAGAATTTTATGGAGGAAAATGTTAAAATATACAGTTTCTGTTTCACAGCAGATTTCTTTGGACAGGAAAGCCTCTTACTGCCCTGTTTCAATGTAACAGCAGAATGCCTGGTAATCTTATTTCTCACTATTGTTATTCCCACATAAATTATTTGGAATAAAACATCACGTTTGAGTGAAACCTGAACCTGGAAATGCAGAACTTCAGGAAGATTACAATAGCCAGTAACTAAGCTATTTTTTTCTTGGCAATATTTTTGTTGGTTTCACATTTTTTTCCTGTTGTGCAAAATAACGTTTTATATTTCTCAGGCATATATAATAATTTATGAGTAATTAATTCAAACTCTACCTCACTAGAACTACACTGTATCAACGCAAACAGAAGTGTCTCTGTAGAGCTGTTGAAAATGCCATAAAAGTTTGATTTTTGTCAATCTATAACTATGAATAGGTTGCAAAAATGTTGGGATATTTTTCTATTACTGCCTAGGAATCTCTTCCCATCCTCTTGCAAACAGGAAATGCACAAAATAAGATTAGAGTTCATTTTAAGGAACTGGAGAGATAAACGTGTTTTTATTGATCCCTCGGTGCTCTGAGTCACAATGTTTAAAAGGACTGCTGCCAAAAAGTTAAATAAAATATTTCTTTCCCTTCAATGCTTTCTAGCTTTATTACAGACCAGTCCAAGTGAGGCACATGTAACTAGAAATTCTGTGCCTTTTGAAACCATAATGATATGGTAATATAATATTAGTATAGTAGTATATTCATTCTCTCTTAACTGGAACATAACGTCTTTTTTTTTTTTTTTACTCCAAAATAGTACAAAATACTTATTTGCCACATTATAATTTTAATATATCACATCTTAGAAAGGGGGTGGCCATTAGTAATGAATAGTCCTGGATTTGCAGGCAGATGGTCTCTGTGACCTACTAAATCCCTATAAATTTTATAATTTTTTTATTATATATTTTTTCAGTCTTGGCATGTTATCAGTGAGTTGGTGTGTGAGATTAGTTGTTCTTTGGATTGCTCTTAGTGTGTTTTATTTTTCATTTGTAGAATAATTATTTGACTATGTCAGCCAAAAGTTTTCAAGATAAGTGCTTAAACCTGACTTCTAAATATATTCTGAAGTACTGATATAAGTGTCTCAAGTGTCTAAGAGGGCACAGGATTCATAAAGCATCTAAAACCTCTGAGGACTGAGAGAGTTCATCAGCTTTCATGAACTGAATTAATTCTAAATAGGAAAGATGCTTTCAAAGGACCCTAAATCAATGAGCCTTAGATCCCTCAGTCACATGAACATTTTTGAAAATGTCGTTCTGGATGCCTTTTGGACATGTGACAAAATAGCAGCAAAGAATTAATTTTGTAATTGATTATTTTGAATCTGTTCAGGACAGTTTTCTGAGTTTAGTTTGGAGTTCTTTTTCCCCAATTTCATGGGTTTTTTAAAATTTCTTTAGAAATGAATATAAGTATATTGCAGTAACTGAAAAAAGATGTGGGTGCAAGACTGTGAAATCTTTGGTCCAGGAAGACCCAAAGCACTGAAAGTAAATAGATTGTCTTGGGCAAAAAGTATATCTGCTTTTTTTGTCTACTATATTGTGAAAGGAAGATAGCACTTTATTAATCAATTAAAATAATAACTTGATGTGCCATAATGGAGTTAGAATGCTGTTCTTGTAATTTAAACTGTTATTTTTTCTAAGTAGAAGGTGATTAAGAAGCCATTTTTAAAATTTTGATTTCTCTACATAAAGCATGGGAAGCTATCATATGATCATATCCCAGCAAGGGTTTTTTACTTCTGTATAATTTTTGATGCATGCAAAATATGCTTATCCTCCAGCTTGCCACCAAACTAAATATTGGGAAAAGAATCTTTCCATCCTTCATCATATTCTGCTTGCCCAGGGCTTTGTATAGGATTTCTCACAGCTAGTGGCTTTTGCTGTGGCTACTTGCTGTGCCCACCAGTTTTAAACTGCTACAGAAGAAAAGCAAAACCAGCAGTTTTTCAGAATTTCCTGGAGCCTGTTGTAATTCTACATTGCTGTTAGATTTTCTGCTAAAAAACATTCCCAAGTTTTGTGCGGGCTGGCCTTGAAGGCTTGCTGCAGCTTCAGATTCTTCATGTGCTAAAGCAAGTTTGCCAATGGTCTGGGGCCACTTGGAGAATATGTACAGCTGGAACTTTTGTGCAGCCTCACTGAGGAAGAAGAGAAGGTCCACAGGTGTGCACTGCTCATTAAACTGCCTACCATATTCAATGAAATATTTTTTCAAACAGTTCAAAGTGCCCACTGTGTTTTCTTGGTAGACAGCCCTATGCATTTCTGACCAAACATTTCTGCTGCTAACTAGTTGGAATTTGAATTAGTTATATACACAAGGAGTTGGTCCTGATCAATCAACTGGGTTCAGATTGAGAAGATCAAACTCCTAAACAGAAATGCTTGTGCAAAGAAGCAACCAGCAACACTTTCAAGTGTAGAATAGATTTTACACTTAGATTTCACAGTAGCGTTCAGGTGCATGTGCTTCCCAAATCAGGAATGTTAAGTTCAGCACACAGTCAGCTGCAGGGTTTGGATTCATAAAATCCTCATACACCTTTTTTTACCCCTTCCTTCCTTCTCATTCCTTTTCTGCATACCCAAATATGGGAGATAGATTAAAGCATTATGTTTCTGCACTTTTTGCCTGCAATATGGTAAAGGAAAAATTTTAGTACTCTCTGGCCATAATTTCAATATTCTCCCCAGTTTATTTAAATCTGAATCATAGTAAAAAAGGCAGACCAATGAAATACTGCATGATTTATGTTACATTTCTGTTGACAGCTCTTCTTCCTCTCACAGGCAAGGGTTGAAAGTGCTCATTTTGAGTCATTGAGTAGTTCAAATTTCTCCTAGGTGCTTTCATTAACACTGGTTGTCCTTTGAAATTTTTTTCCTGAGTCCTTGCATGCTATAATCCAAATTTGATGCAAGAAGGAAACAAGGAACTCAGAAGCAATAAAACTTAAAAAAATGGAAGAGGTAAAAATTTACAAAAAAAGTTAACGGAATGAAATAGAGAGCAATGAGTTGTGTGTGACTGCTTCAGCATTGCTAGCTGAAGGCACTTACCTATTTTTGTGACTCTTGAACTGAAGTCTGTTAACTCTTGCATGCATGACTTCATCTAAATGGTGGAACTATAGTGATGGCCATGATCAGCAAAAATAACTTTGTTTTTATGCAGATCTAGAGGTTTTACGAATTTTCTAATGTGTCCTCAGTGCCACACTAAGTGTACAGAATGGGCACTGAACAATGGGGAAACCTGGTCTGCCTGGAAAAAAAAAATCACAGCATCAGTGCACACTAATTAAATGTGTAGCCATGTTTAACCTCCAAATCATTGGCATAAAGGTGGGGAATGTACTGTGTTTTTTCCTCATGGGTGAAGGCTTAGAATTAAGGACAGAGATGGTTTTGCTCTCATGTGCCTTTCTGATTCTAGGGGAAAAAAGACCAAAATGACTCTGATTTTGTCAGCCGACTTGCATGGAAAAAAGGTTTTGATGTTGTGTGAAGGCAGGCTGGGGGTAGGGGGCACACTGCCTGCCCTGCTGATACACAGCCAGCCCCAGAGATTTTCTTAAACTGATGTCAGTTCAAGAAAATCTTACGGGTTTTGGTAAGCTAGGAAGTGGTAACTTCCAGAAAAAAGTATAATTATCACCAATTAAAATAAATTATAATAAAAAAAATGTTTTCACTGTTAGAAATAGTTCATATTTCTAGTATGCTTCAAATAAAAGCATCTTCTATCTTTTCATTATGTTTTCTTACATACATTTTGCACTGCAGGGTGTGTGGCACGTGAAACCAGTTTGTATTGCAAATCAAAGTTCTTTACAGTTGTTTATAATCAGAAACAATTGTAAGTTTATTACACATACAAATGCAATAATCACAACGTGTCACTGATTAGGCTCAACAATATTTTTCCTATCAGTTGCTCACTGAGTCCTCCCTATTTTCAGTTATTTATTCTTGATGTATGATCAGCACCTGAATCATAGGGCATGGAATAATCAGCCTGGTGATTAGATGACTGAAGTATATTTAGAAGTATTTTAGTAATGAAATGCAAATATTTGGTGACAAGCAGAGATTTAGATAATCATCTCTAGAAACTGTTTGGGTAAGATGGCAGATTTCAAGCTATAGCTAGTCCTATATGATCAAGGGATACTAAAGCCTTCCTCTCTCCCAAGGTTCAACAACAACAAAAATGTCCCTAACAGGTACCTATAGAACAGGTACTTAACAGCTTTCCTATAAAAAACCATTTGTAGAAAATTATAAAATATGAGCGTGAACTCTTATAATTATGAGATTATTTGTATTATTTGTATTGGTACTTGAGATTAGACATTCTCTGTGTTATGGCTTCCCAATTTTAAGAAAAAAAATGGTGCTGTGGGTGGCCTTCTGAGGGTTGATAGGAAAGACTGAGCATGTTCAGGTGTCTCTTGAAAACAATTTGGTATCTGCATTTTGCCATGAAAGGACATTTGTGCGTCACACAATAAAATTAATTTGGCTTGTCAGTTCATTAGATTGACTGCAGTGGGAGTCTGAAGGGTCTAATTTCCATTTATTTGACTAATTTTTATGATTTTATTACATTTTCATTATTCTTAGAAGCAAGTGCAAAGGCATGTTAGAAGGGAAGCTCTTGCTAGCATGACTTATTGTCAGGATTTGCACTGCAGAATGATTCTGCAGAAGAGGTGGAAGCTGTGCTGTTCTCTGCCTGAAGAACATTTTTCTCAAATGGCAACACACACTGTGATTTTTAACATCTATGGTATTTGAGCCTCAGATTTCAATGTGTATTCACAAGTACTCAGATCTGGCTATTTGAAATGAAATAATAACAATCATGGCTCTGAATAACATGATAGGTAATGAAAAACTAAAAAAAAAAAAAAAAACACTGTGGGGAGCAGATGAGTCAAGAACTTCCTTCAATTAAGAGAAATTTATGTTGTGTGTACAAGGTTGGAAGAAATGCCATGAAAATTTCACTATCTCATTTGGTGTGTATAAATTTTATTAACATTTGAGGGTATTAAATTTAAGACTGAATTGAATTCTGTGGATCTATAGAGATCACAAGCAGTCATTTTATAGTGCTGCTAAATCAGCAGACCAAGCATTGTGTGTACCAGCTGCATTTCAACAGAATGAACCAGGAAATACAGTCCTGGAACTTCTTTCTAATTGAAGAGATATCACTGCAATGGTTTCCAAGAATAACTGAAAATTTTCCAGACAAAATATTTGTACTAGAACATTATGAAACTTGAAACTATAATTACATTGATAGACAAATGTTTCCTGTCTAATAAAATTGGCTTGTGTGTCATTGAATTCCTTCTATGAAATTTATATTGTTTTACATTTGGATACAGGTTTGGTGAAGTCTGCAGTGAGAATCTGAAAGAGGGTCTAAACTAGGAGGCAAGGAAGCTAAAATGATAACCAGTTATTTTCAGCTCTAAGAGAAAAGAGAGGTCCCGAAAAATGATCTGTTGAAAAGCCTTCATGGGCCAGATGCTTCAGCATGAAGAGAGCAGGTTCACAGAATATTTTCCATTCAACCACCTGAAAACTACAGCTTATTTTGGGAGCAAATCCACCAGTAAAACTGCACTTGCAGAAGGTTAGGATGCCTGAGCTTTCCAGGAAAAATTCCTAAGAAAATACAAGCAAATTCACGTGAACCGAGATACTTAAGGAAATTCTAAGTGTGTTTTCCTGAGTGTAACCAATGATTCAGTTTCTCTCATCCAGAATAAATACAACATCACTGAGAATCTTCATATATTGCAGCCCCAAAGAGAAGCCCCAAGATGTAATGAAGGTTCAGGGTTTGGCTTTTGGCAATCACCAGTGCATCCACTGCAGCCAACACTTTGCTCACAGAAACATTGCTGCAGTTGATTCAGAAAACCCTTGATGAGCTCAGTCAAAAAGAACATGAGCTGTTTTTCAGAATGGCACAGTTGATGAGAAATGGCTTATCTTTAACCTGTACTGTGAATGACTTCAATTGCAGTGCTGTACTTAGTATCAAAATATATTTTTGTTGCACTGTGTGCAACAGTGTATGATTTCACATATCCATAAGAACTGGTGATGTTCCACTTAGGTATGTTGTGGAAGTACAAGGTGAAAATCTTAATTTGGAGCTTTTTTATATTTATGGCTCATTTTTAATGGTTTTTTTTTTTTTTTTTTGAAAAAAGTAGTGCATTATTCAGTGCTTTTCTACCGGGAGTGAATTTTTCCCCTATAGGTCCATGGGTTCCTGCATCCTCCTATTCTTAAATGAGAGTGAGAAAAAATACAGTCCCCATCTGCCAACATCAGAGTCAGTTTCAGCACTGACTTTGAGAGGAAGCAGGTTGAATTTGGAGGAGGACAGACTGCAAAAGCCATCTATACTAGATGAATAAGCTGAGGTGAGGCCAGAGGGGATGCTAAACATCTTATATACTACCTTATCCCTAGCTGAAAGTAGATTCTATAGAAGGACATTTTGTTCTAATGGTAAATATGCTTGCTTTTTATTTTCTTTTTCTCTCTCTTTTTTTTTAATTTTTTTTTTTTTTACCAAAGATTTGGAAATTTGAGAAGATTTTTGTACTTTGCTTTAGAGTGACCCAAGCAGCCAGTGGGTGAGAAGGACTTGTCAGCTGCATCTCCACAGGGTGCTGCTCTGGGAAACTGTGGCTGGGGTTCCTTCTCCTCCTTTTCAGCAGGATAGCCACGTGATGACCTCAGAGGGACCATGGGGCTGACAGATCTCTGGTGTATGTTACACGCTGCCCAGGACCCTCAGCAGCTGTACGTGGCTTCTTATAGTAGGCAGTCATGTAAAACACTGTTACAAGTGAACTCCTGTTAATCTGACCTCTGGTGAAATTTTCTTTTATTCACTGTTCCATCAGGACCTGACTGAACACTGAAAGAGGCCCTGATGTGGATATATTTGAATTACGAAGACCATGTGTTTTCCATTTTAAGGAATGTCAGTCTAAACATTTAATTAAGAAGTACGTACATCTGGTGCTTTAACTAAATGTAATGTAGTTGTTGTCAGCCTTTTCAAGCAAAAATTTTATTTTCTAAATAGCCACAAATTACAAGCACAAACCATGCCCATAATGTCTCATAGCTGGTTTAATTCTGAATCCAAAACCATACCATTAGTTTGGGGTTTTTTTCTTCAGTTTATATTTCCAAAAAGAAAGGAAGAAACAAGCAACAGCACCAGAAGCATACTAAATGTTCTTGCATTTTGCTTTCTACAAAAAGGATTTTGACTGTTTTTGACTGAGATCAAAAAAGCCCAGAGCACATCTGTAAATAATAGCTTAGCTGTCCTGAGGAAAATTAGCATTGGTCTTATTACCTCAACCCTGTGTGCCTGCCTGTAGGCTAAATGAACAGATAGTTTGCCAAGGTGAAACATCAACATCTGGAATACAGAGTTTGACTTGGGATGCTGTAGATTTTACTCCCAAATTAAGATGGTCTGGTAAGGACACCTGTCCTATCAGATGGGCTTATAGGACATCTTCCAGGGTAAAACAGAGTAAAAGGTCAACTGCATAGCCCTTGAAGCTAAACAGAGAGGCCGGAGATTTTTCTCCTGCTAATTGTTACTAAAAATTGAAATAAAGAATAAAATAAAATAAAGTAAAATTCAAATAAAGAATGAGAAAAATAAACAACATAAGCAGTAATTTTTCATGGTACATCTCTTTTTGTCAGTATTCTCCATCTCCATCATTAAAATTAGAACAAAGTCTGCCAGCTAGAAGACCTAATCTACTTCATTCCATCCAGAATCATAATAAATATCTTATATTAAATCCATATATACATCTATTACCTGAAAGAGAATAGGTCAAAAAGTCATGGCTCTGCTCAGAGTAGAAACCTTGACAAAGGTGCCTGACTCTCTCCAACAAATAAACCAGTTCCCAGTATGGGAGCTTCCCATCCTGTTTCTTAAAATATATATAGCATTTCACCTGAAATCTTGGTTAATTAACAAATCACAAAATTTCACACAGCTGATGGAGGCAATGTATAATTTGAAGAAAAGCAGGGTCTCTTTTATTTTTAAAACTAACAGATGTATTTGGAAGAAAATGCAGCTCAGCTCAGAGTGTATCTTCTAATATTAGGTCATCACCTGTAGCATTAAGATAAGATGAAATGAAAAGCAAGTGTCCCTGATACACAGATTTGATTCCTGTGTCCATGAAAAGGATGTTCAGGGAGTATCCAGACACAGGAAATCACTCCTTCTAAAATTGATGTGACTATCTGATTTGAAACTATATACGATATACATTAATTCCTAAAATTAAACTAGTTATTGTTATGTCCTGAGCTCTTATACAACTTAATGCAGTTATCTTACATTACCAATCTATAGTTTTAAGATGCAAAAAATTCAAAAGAAGAGATGCCACCATCATCAACTGATAGTGAATAAAAATCCAGTCTGTAAAATGAAACAATCCTTAACAGCTTAATTGAAATGTGGCCAGTATGTTGGTTTAATGAACTCAGTAAACTCAGATAATGACGTTATTATGGAGTTACTGGTCTGAAAATTGCTGTGTCATGAATACCTCCCTGATAGTCCAGGCTGGCTTGATGAGACCTGCTTGGCAAGGTGATAATTGAATCCTAACAGGCAACAACTGACCAGGAATGAGCCTGGGGCACTGGGCTGGCTGAGGCCTCAGCAATCAGGGGGTTGCAGGACTAGAGCAGTGGGCTCAAGTTTGACATGGAAGTTGAGTGTTAGGAGAAGAGGATATAAAAAGAGTGAAACACCACAGAGATGGTAAGTGTCTTTATTGAAGGGGAAGAGCACAAGAGTCAGTGTTGGATTCAGGAGAAAGGTGTTCGGAGGGTGGTGTTTCAGTTGCATGAAGAAGATAATAGATTCATCTACTGAATCTATGAGTAACCCAGAGGGTAGCTGGTTGGATGGAGTGAGTCCCATGCTCTGGAAATGTTCTTTGTAATTCTAGGTGCATTTTTCCATCTGGAGAGAGAAAGTGTCACAGAGTGTCTCTGAGATACTGAATCCTGAGTGTTCTCATGTTGTCATGACTCTATAACATGGACAGTGAGTCTTCTCCAACCGGTCTTCACACCTCAAAGACTGAAAAACTTGAACTGAGAAGTGGAGGATAAAGAAGAAATGTGACTAAATGTAGACATTGAGAACAGTCCATTGGCAACCATCTGCTTAATCCTTCCAGAGCCCCAGAATGCCTTGAAGGAAGGTAAGGAGAGAATCATAGAATGGTTGGGTTGAAGAGGACCTTAAAAATCATCTAGTTCAAGTCCTCTGCTATGGGTATGACATCTTCCACTAGATCAGATTGCTCAAAACCTCATCCAGCCTGGCCTTGAACATTTCCAGGGAGGGGGCATCCAAAACTTCTCTGGACAACAAGTGTCCCACCACTCTGAGTAGAGAATTTTGTCCTAATTTCTAATCTAAACCTACTGTCAGCCTGAAGTCATTCTCCTTTGCCCTATCAATACATCTCACTGTAAAAAGTCCCTCTCTAGCTTTTTTGTAGGCTCCCTTCAGGCACCAGAAGGCTTCTACTGGGTCTCACCAGAGCCTTCACTTCTCTAACTAAACAACCACAGTTCTTCATAGGACAGCTGCTTCCAGCCTTCTGATCATCCTTGTGGCCCTCCTCTGGGGAAAATGACTACTCTAGTGTGAAGTTCAGGCTTTCCTGCCTTTACTGCTGACCTATTTGGATTTTCTTTGGTTTTCTTGCCCACAGTACATAGCACAGCACTTACAGCTCTGTCAGCAGTCACTGGCCAGTCTTGCGTGCCAGGAGGAGAGACCCTCCCACGCATGTGTGACCTCTGGGTTTGATTATTATCTGCAGGAATTAGATGACTAAGCTAAAAATTTCTCAGCTGGTTCATCATTCAGCAGCTGAAGGAGACTGGCTGCTGAGAAGATGGGAATAACACCCTGCTCTCTGGATGGGTCCCTGTTGAAGACAGCTCTGAACCAAAACTCTCAGCACTATCAAAGCCCAAGTGAGACATACCATTAGCTTTTCTTCCACATTGGATAGTATTTCACCTGAAGAGAAGATTGCTAAGTCCAGCTGTGCTTTCTGTTGTTGGGAAGGGCAGGGATTCCTCCTCAGCTGGTCTGTGTTTCTGGGTGTTCATCTGTAAACAGCCAAAATTACTGCAGGTCTCATTGTTTTTATAGCAAAGCACAGTTTATGCTCCTTTGTCGAGCTACCCTGATTGCAATATTAAACAAATAAAATGTCAGAAGCATTTCAAAGCTGGTGAATGTGAAGAAAAAAGAGTTTTTGTTCTCTTGATAGTGCTCAAATGTAGTAAAAAATTTGGTCCTACTGAAGGTGAGGCTGGGTTCATGTGTACCCACATTAGCAATTAGCTATTTCCTGCTATGCACTGGACTGAGCCAGCAATTTCCTTCTAAAAAGAAGACCTAGAAAACACTTGACGTGATAATTTGTTCCAGGGTCTGTTCCTGGATTCAGCCCATGTCAAGATTGACTCTTCCCATCTAGGACATTCCTCCCACATTATCCCAAGTGGTAATGCAGCACATATCCTTGGTGTCATGCTATGAAAAACACAGCTGTGCCAGACTGCATTCAGCACAACCCTCTCATTATTCTAGGCATTATGAACTGGAATATGATGATGAACAGTATATCTTTGACACAAAGGAATCCCCATAGGAGGGGATGCTTTTACTTTATAGCTGCAGCCATTACATCCTGGGAAGAATGGTGAGCTCAGTGCTGATGGTCCTGTGGGGCCTGTAAATACCAGGATTTCTTAGCCATTAACATGGAAGAGATGCAAGACCACTTGTGACCACTTGTGACATCACCTTGTCAGGAGAAAAGTATCCTCATCTCATGGTAAGACCATTGGCTTGGTACAGAGAGGAGACTTATTCCCTTCAAGTTCACAGCTGGCGAAAGGTAACAAGATGTGGTGGGTAACAAGAGAATAAAAAAACATCAATCAGAAATATCTAATGGCTTTGGAAAATTAATCAGAGAAAAATTGTTTTCCATAAAAGTTTCCCCATGGATTCTTTGACTAATTTGGTGGGAAAGAGGCATATAATAGTCTATTTTGAATAACACAACTTCTTTTATAAATCAACAAGAACATACTGCCTCCTCATCACTATCCAGCTAAGGATTGCATGTAACAGCTTTTAAGAAATGTAAAATAAACTCAATAAACATTCTTTTTTTTTTTCCCTGAAAACAATGTGCCAGAGTTCCTAGGAGAGTTTTGTGAAAACTGGTGGGTGTTTATAGCAGTTAAATAACATCTTGCAATTAAATTTCAACATCTCTTCCCCAAGAGATAGAAACTCCATATCTATGTGCATATGTATGTACATATTTAGGGATTGCTTTACTCAGCAGAGGAAGAGCCAGTGTTGGGAGGCTGGGATAGGGCAGCTGCTCAGTAGTTGATGCTCTCACATTTTACAAAGGGATTGAAGAAGAATAAAACCCTCAAGAACCATTAGAAATCTGTGTCACAAGTCTGTGTCAAGCATAGAAGCTCACTTGCATCCTGTCAGGGACAGCTCACCTGGCATATAGAATTGTAGCAAGCAGGTAAGAATTGATCGTATCAATATCATTTTCCATTTCTTTTTGTTGTTATCTCCCTTCCAAATATAGATGTGTCATTTTTGCTTACAGGTGGGACAGTTAGTTTCACACACATTATTCTCTGAATTTCTGTAGATGTTCTTATACTGGTTTTATATGAATTCCAATATAAAATATATTTTTTGACCATAGAGTTTATTTTATTGACAATATACTTTCTGGAAATTAAAATTGCATCCAGTACAGTTCACAGTGATTATTCTAATACTTTTCCAGCTGACATCAGCCAGGACTGTGCCTCTGTAACCACACTATGGCTGGCCTATTTGTGTAATTATGTTCAGGGAATGCAAGTCCATCCACACTTCATTGAAAACATTGTAAACATTTTTTTCCTTATTTAATGTCAGAGTTGTATGTTTTAGATTATACATTAAAACTTGCATAGTTACTAGACTCTTATGGCACAAAGCACAGGCCAGGCACAGTTTGCAAATTTCATTAACATGTTTTGCATTTAGTTTTTGGATGTTCTAGTGCGTTTTATTGTTTTAAAACATTGGCAAAAGGACAGGCAACTGTATCAAAGCCCTAAAGGTTAGAAAATGCAGCCAAATGCATAAAGGAATCTTACCCAACCAACAAGACACTTAGGGAATATATTGGCTTACAAAGAAGATGAGCAAAACTTTTTGTATTTTCCCACAAGCTGAACTAATTTTCACTGCAGTCCTTGTGGCAATCACTTACTCTCAGATGCAAAAACTGAGCTACACCCCTGCATATGTAAATAAAAAAAGATTTTCAATTTAGAAGATATGGGTCAAAGTTAAAGAAAAAAAAATGTAGAAGAGAGAGAAAATATGAGGGTTATAATGGTACCAAATAACTACAAAGCAAGATCTATAAGCATCTTAATGCTAATGAATACAATCTTAAAATGTTGCATACTGTCATTTTTGTGTACAGCTCCAGTGAGATGGAGCAGTGAGTTGCATAAGCAGCTGCATTCAGAGCACTGAGGAAGGAATCTGGGTAGATTTCTAGGAATGCTGGAACAGAGAACTTAACTAAATATGTTTCCTAAAGATAGAGTTTATTTTGATTTTGGAAACTGTACCAAATTCCTCTTAAGCATTTTTTTTTTAAGAGAAACTTCAAATCTCAAGAACTTGAGGATAGTATGAAAAATCTTAATGTAGCAGGTGTATAATTCAATATATGGCTTATTAAGTTTTCCTACATTTTATTTTCACATGGTGTGAGCACTGTGGTATGTAGCCATTAGCGGAGTGTTCTCTTGGCTTCCCCTTCTTTGTGGTATTCTGCAGGGAGGTTTATGACAAGTCACACTATGGGGATGACTGGCTAAGGCATCAAAAGCAATCTTGCCTGAAGCTCATTTCTATATTACATAAGATTTGAATAATACCAAATGTTTACCCTTATAATGCAGTCCTTGTTCTTTTTAAACTGCCATTGACTGGTGCTGTGAATGACCAATTTGGGACCATACTCGCCTTCATTTATGTCAAGAGCAAACTTGAAATCAAAGAAAGTTAATTCAGATCCTCAGATAAAAGGTATTAGGTTACATATGCATGCATTGCCCTTGGCTTAAGGATAGACTTTATAAAAACTGTGTGTGGATGCAAAGGCTTTGGAAACAAACACAAAGGTGAATAAAATGGTTTAGTTGCCACAGATCAGTATAAAATGTTGTTTCTGTGAAAAAAAATCGTTAATGTTATGATGCTGCTAATACAAATGTGACAGTAAATACTATCTGGGGGCTGTTTGAGGAAAAAGAAAAATGGTTTCATTGCTTACTTCAAAAAGACTTCAAAGTGAGCAAGTAAAGAATGGGCTTGATTATCTTATTGCTGAAATTCTGCATCAGAGGGTTTTTTATTAGTTGTTCAGTCAATAATGTCTTAGTCTGATTGGCAAAATCAGGAATGTGGTTTTTAAAAAAGTTACCTTCGTTTAAACCCATTAAGTTTAGCCTTACAGGTATTTCTACATACATACAGGTGCTATGAATAGTAATTTCATGCCTTTGTAAGATATTTCTGACTCTTTACATGCTGTTACCAGCTTTTTTTTCATTTACTTCTCTCTCTTTTTGAAAATTTGTGAATAAATGTAAATTTCAAATTTATGGAACTGGTGAGTTTCTATAAATATGAACTCCCTTATATAAGTGAGAAGAATAAAGAAAAAAAACCTAGAAAATAGAGTTGGCAGAGATTTGTGGAGATTATGTAGTCTAAATTCAGCCTCAAGAATTCAACTCTGCCTTTGCCACCTCGGCAAACATTTGTCTAATTCCTCCTTAGAAGCTCACAGTGACAGAGATTTCACAATCACCCAAGGCAATCTGTTCCCACGCCTGGTGATTCTTGCAGATAAAGGGTTTTTTTCTGATATCCAACCTGAATTTCTGTAACTGTAATTTGAGCGTATTTCTTCTTGTCCTCTGTCCAAGGGCATGAAGAAGAGATTATTCCTTTGCTCTTTGTGGCAGCTCTTTCTGTCCTTATAGACTGTTATCAGGTCTTCCTTCAGGCTTCTCTTCTGTAGACTAAACAAACCGAATTCGTTTTCAATTACAGTTTAATGTTACTTAGCTGTCTGTGAGATGTAATGTGGAAGAAGCATTTGCAAAATACACAGCATTAGGACAGTTAATGTTTCAGAAGACACACATGAGGTGTGCTTAGTTCTGCATTTCATGTGCTTCTGTCCAATTTATTTCCTAAATTTAAATTTAGAGCTTTGTGTCACACTTGTTTACAAGTCTCCAGACTGCAGTCCAGAACTGAGTTTAGGTTCCAACAACCCATGTAACCAACAGAGTATTTTATTCAGGATTTTTAACTGAGGTCAGCATTCAGCTAAGGTCAGTTAAAACTGACAATTAGAACTATCAGAAAGGAAATAGCAGTGCCTTAACATTGGTCTATGGCTGTAAAGGAAGATTCTGTAGTTCCACTCCACAGGAAGTTGTTCTCAGGAAAAATAAGATAGTTCTTTCTATTGATATGTTATTCACCCAGATTTTTCTTTTTCTCCTGAAAGGCATGAGTGGATTCATAACAAAAAACTGATAAATACATTTAATTTGAAAAGAATAATTGTTAACAATTTCTAAATTCTATCATATTCATGAAGATCTCAGAAATTGTTACAAAACTTTCTGATATTTCTCATAGAAGCATAGAAACATGGAATATGCTAAGTTGAAAGAACCCATCAGGATCATCAAGTCCAGCTCCTGGCCTTACACAGGACACTTCAAGAATCATACCATGTGCCTGAGGGTGCTGTTCAAACTCTTGAACTCTGTCAGGCTTGGTGCTGTGACCACTTCCCTGAGGAGCCTGTTCCAGTGCCCAACCACCCTCTGGGTGAAAAACCTTTTCCTAACCCTCCCCTGACTCAGCCTCAGGCCATTCCCTCAGGTCCTGTCACTGGTCAGGAGAGTGAAGCGATCAGTGCCTGCCCCTTCTCTTCCCCTCTAGAGGAAGCTGTAACTGCAATGGGGTGTCCCCTCAGTCCCCTCCTTCCCCTCTTGACCCTTCACCATCGTCACTGCCCTCTTTTGGACATTCTCTGATAGCTCTCTAATTTTCTTACATCGTGGTGCCCAGAGCTGCCCCCAGCACTCGAGGTGAGGCTGCCCAGTGCAGAGCAGAGCAGGACAATCCCCTCCCTTGCCCAGCTGGTGATGCTGTGCCCGATGCCCCCAGGACAGGGTTGGCTCTCCTGGCTGCCAGGGCACTGCTGGCTCATGTTCAACTTGCCATTCAACTCCCAGGTCCCATTCCACAGTAGCTCTCTGCAGCCTCCCATTCCCTAGTCTCATGATTCTTAGCATTTAAGGTTATCTGGATTTTGCATGAAAGAAAAGATTAGCTAGTCACTTCATCACTAATGTCCAAGGGCTGTTCTTTCAACTGTTTCTTTTTCAACAACTACAATGAAGGGCTTATGCAGTTCTCTTTGTTAAAGGACAAAACATATTTGTCATGATCTGGTAATTTTGTTATGGTTAGCATAAAAAGGACAGACAGAGTGATAAGTTTATATGGCTTCAGGTAAAATAATCTGGAAAATTTATTAACCTCGACTTGGACAAAATATTATTTGAAAATGTTTTATCTAAGACCATGTTATCTAATCTATACAGACAAATAGGGAACTGGTTTGACAGCAATAGATTCAGAGGTGAGAAAAGACAATTCATAAAGTGATATGACTTGTCCACCTTGATGGTATGAAAAAATATCCCCCAAACCCCCCAAAACCAGAAGAATGTGGAATGAGGAAATGCTCTTACTTTTGTGCCTTGCATCAGTAAGAAAGAGGCTGGAATTCCACCTTCAGATTTGGTACTGAATTTGGAAAAAGAGTATAAAAAATTAAAGCAAGATTGGAAAAACTTACAGCTTATAGTAAATTTTAGAAGAGATTTGACTGGTACATAGGCACATTCAGAAAATAGCAGATATTTAAAGGCTCTTTAGAAGAAAAAGCAAAAATGCTTTCAAGTCAAAGGCAAATTCAATACAAGTTGAAACAGGAAATGAGGCACATGTGTTTTGAAATGTGGTAGAAACAACTGAGATCAGGTACAAGAGATATGCTTTCCATCTCATCATGTCAACAGATGAAGACAGATGTCAACCTGCTGTCCTGTGAGGGGTGTTTCAGCAAAGCACAAGTAACTAGGCTCTGCTGGGGACAGCAGGGTGACATGGATGAGCTTCCAGCATGCAGGCAGTGAGAGCAGATCACAGATCCCTGTGGCTTCTCTTTCTCAGTTATAGCACTTGGCACTGAGCTTTAAACTCTGAGTTATGAAGGATTTGACTTGTAAATTTTCTGTTCAAACACCTCAGCTTCTAATTCCCTTCTACAAAAGTAGCAAGTAGATATTTCTCTCTACGCTGGTTCTTTAGTGCCAGTTGCTTGCCTTTCACCTCATTCATAACACCACAATTTTGAATTCTTCCATTATTCTTGAACAGCCTTGCTGAGTACTGGAAAAATGGTTTTGGACAGAGAAAATCCAGTGAGAGATGAGCTCTCAGGCTCACAGGAATTTGCTGTGTACTTCCATGCACTTGAAGCATGGTTGGTCAGCTGGTGTCACCCACCAGATTCCTCTCTGGACAGAATTCCAGTGTAAAGAATGAAGAACCATTTCAAAGTAACCACTGTTTTGTGTAAGGGGTTCTTTACCCCACTGATGTGTCCAGTCCCCCAGGCCAAACTGTGTGCAGGTCCTCTTCTAGAAACAAAAACCACTAGCCAAGTGACAGAGATCAAGAAAAGGACTTTGTCACCACTCTGGGCAAATGGTTTTGAAAATTAAATTGGAATCCATCAAGGATGTAAATGTTTGTGACATTAAAACAGAAAGTACAGGGAATAAAAATATGCCTTGCATTCTCTGTTGTGCCTATTTGTAGAATTTCGTTTGCTAAGCCTTTTTTTTTCTCTCCTAAGTGGTTTTTTGGTTTTTTTCTTAGCAAGATACCATAACTTGGGTCATTACCAACACAGATGATTCTGTGTGCTGAACCCCATTCTTTCAATCTCAGACTTTCCTTGATGCCTAACACCTGGATGCCAATTCACATCTCTGTTCCTGAGTAGCCTTGCTAGGGAAAGGAAGCGTAACACGGTGCCCACTTCTCTTGCTGAAGTGGCTCTTCAGAACAGGATGCAGCAGAGCTGGGCTCATCCATAGTGGTCACAGACATTTTTTCCTGTGTGTTAAGTAAGTCTAGGAGATTCATTTGAGAAGAGGAGTAAGCAGTTGCTGGAATCTTCTTTTACCTTCACTGGAAGAACGGCTCTCTTCTGTCAGGTACCTCCAGCCAGGCAAAGGCATGAGTTTCCCTTGGGCTAACAAGGTGCCAGTCCTCTAATGGGCTGCTCATGGTCAAGGCTATGAGGAGGCTTGTGGTGTGTGTTCAGGCCACATAGATCACTGATGAACTCTTTCATTGCTCAGTTCTCTCATATTTCTATTCCATCACTCTGTATTGCAGAACACAGGTTCAGCTCAGGCCACCCTTGCCCTGGGCACAGAGACCTAATGTAACTGAATCCTTCCTTCTGGGGAATGCCGAGCCCCACATCCAAGGAGGGGCTGTGGTGAAGGAGATGGAGTAGCCAGGTCCACATGCACTCCTGCCCTCTTCTTCTCTGGCCAGGGAAAATCAACCAGAGGAGACATCCTGGGTAGGGACAACAGCTCCTCACAAAAATGGTCCCTGTAGAGACCATTTCTTCAAGGGATGTAAAACACCTGCTTTACCAGCTTTCATTCATCTTGTAAAGTCTGTTTATTGTTACCATTTCTCTTTCACAGTTCCACCTAAACTCTATTTCAGTTCTTTGTTATAGTTTTTTCTAAGTAATTCTTAAAACAATTTACTAGTGGTGTCCTCTCTAGTTTCTGTTTTGCCTCCCCTCCCCCTTTCTCACCAGCTCTATTTTCTGCTTTTAATTGTGTTTTGCTTTGCAGAAGAAATGAAAGACTGTTTACTGATCCTGTCCCCACCCTTTCCTTTCCTGTCACAGCTGGTCCTTGAAACTCGATGGAATAAGAGTTCCGCGTGTTTTGTTCCCTGTCCCCTACCCCTGTCTCTTAGAAATGAGTTTTGGTGTTGTTGAAAGATTCCAGATGAAACTGCCACCCTATTGAAAGAAAACTAATTTTATAACTTATAAAAATATAATTGCTACTTAATTCGCTATTTAAATAGTAAACAAGGGGCAAAGGAAGATTTGGATCATCTTGGATGTGCCCAGAATATGCTTTCTTCTGCTGAGAAGCCTGGTATTTTGATGACCTATGTTGAATAAATTCCACTTTTTATCCATCTGGATTATTGACACAAACAGGAACAGACACATAAGAGAGGAAGCCTTTTGTACTGGGGAGTAGAGATTCCATTATTTCTCTTTTACTCTGGACATTGAAAGTGGAAACTGAAGAATAAGCCCCTGGGAGAGTGGGAGGAATGAAGCTATGTTAGCAGATAGAGATGCTTTATTTTCAAGTTAAACAGAGAGTTGAGGACATGGTGAGAGAGCTACAAAACAGATGAGATGGGGTTTTTACATTCATCTTCAATATAATACTTTTTCCATGTGCGGTGTTTGCTGAATGGAATTTTAAAAAATCATGCAAGCAGCTAAACAAACAGATTTTTGGCATCATTTCATTAAAAAAAAAAGAAGACTGAAGATTAATGAAACACAAAAGGGCAACCCCACCCATTCATATTGCACAGAATTCAAGTGGCAGGCTGGTTAACAGTTAACCTAGTCATGCCTATAAATGATTTATAAATTGATCAAAGGCATACATGATCCCCGTTTCTATTGGAACAGTTGTCTGAGCAACAGCTAGTGACTATGTCCTGGTCTTGCTAGGGGAGGTGCCCTTCCTTTTGGGAAGGCCATTCAAGTTGTTACACAGTTGCACAGCTTTGGTATTTTACCTGAAAAAATAGTGCAAATGTTATCACTGTGTAGTAGGAGTGTGTCCAAAATTTGCCTTCTGTGTATGTGAACTTAATCTGATGTCATTTTGGGGAGGAAAATACCATCTTGGCATCAATAAGGGACACAATAGTTATCAGGACAACCTTGTCTCGTGGTTAAATTCAAATTTAAAAAATAAAGAATATTTTTTAGATGTTTTAATTGTAATTCAAAATATTTAAATAGTTTTGGCACTCTGAGTCCAAACATTGCTTCTAGTTGTACAATAGCAAGTGAAAAGCTGAACTTGAGAGCATTCACTTCTGATTTCATCTCGTGTGTATAAGGACAAGCTATTGTGATTTCGAATTCCTTTGTCTACTAATAAATTCAACATTACTTCTTCAGCAAATTCATACAGCACTGCAAATTTTCAACTCTGCAACAGCATTGAAGAACTCAAAGAACATTGCAACTGCAATGTACAACTCAGAGAAATAAAAAGTTCTTATTTGGAAACCCTCATAATTCTGCGACTTCCCAGAAATGTTTTCTGCAAGCTGAATTAACTCACAAGGAGAGGTCCTGTGGGAAGCTCAAGGTAGCAGAAGACAGCAAAACTTGTCCACTTTATTGTTGACATACCAGTCCTCCTTAGCACATGATGGACTAATCTGCTTCACTTATGTCTGGCTTTGGTATTTGCAGTCAGAGCTTTTTTCCCCCACGTTTTGTAGCATTCCTTGGAATATTTGGCAGGAACTACCTAGATTTAACCAGCTCCACTGAGGAAATGGTGATGAAAGTGTGCTTGTGCTTGGACTGTGGCAATATTTTATCTGCCAGGCACTGTTGTGTTTACAAATACAAATAAGCATAGGTTTTGTCATTGCTAGAGTGATTTTTTGTAGCAAGAATGATGCAAAATGTAACAAAATCAGTTTGATCAAAGCGCATTAATTAGCTAGTATTATTGAAATGAATAGGAAGCAGTTTGGCTGGGTAGAATCCATGTCATAAGTCAATATGTTATACTCATCTCGAGGTCTCCAGAGCTGAGTTTTGCTTTTGTAAGTGATGAAGAGTTACCACTTACTATATCTGTAGCAAAATGATCTTTAGACGTTAAGATTAAGTTCAAATAGTGACTGAAGACAATATTTCTAGACAAGTTAATGCTTAAGATACCAAACTTTCTATACTGTATTATATGCTTTATTCATAGCCTAAAACTTGACTGGATAAATAAGCTTTTAGTTTGACTTCACTGTTATTTGCTTTTTAACATGAGTTCCCACTGAGTGTTTATTAAAGAATTCAAGAATTTCATAGGGAAGCTGAAGGGAAATGTTAAAGTATTATTGTGGAATATAACATAACATTAGGTTTAAATTAGGCCAAGGGAAGCAGATGTGGTTGCTTCCCTTATGAGGGGAGCAGCACTGAGTGATGTAGACTTTATCTAGTATCACGATGTTTCTTCCTTCTTTGTTGAACTGTTTTATTACTCTGGCACAGATCCAATACTTATCTTTAGCTATCTGTTCAAACTTCATGGATAAGAAAATAATGCCAGTAGAAACTCGACTCCAGACTACTGCTGTTGATGGCTTTGTGTCTACACGAAACACTGAGCAAGTTCATTTTCAAGGTTTGTTGAAATTTTTTTGTACCAAGATGCTTTGCTGGGCAATTTAAACACAAGGGAACTTTGTCTTCGTGTGTGTGGATGCTTCTAAATATCCCCATGGCTGTTTAGCACCAAAGAAAACAAGACTAATCTAGTTAACATATTAAAAGAAGAAAAAATCTGTCACACTGTATTAGCTGAACCTTTCTGAAGCTAGTGATTTATTGTTATAATATTAAATTTCTTATGCTAACAAAATTTTTCTGAGGGTCCGTGGTGTTTCAGACATGAACACACACATGCAACATAGATCTTATGAAAATGGGTTTAGGGGCTTTTGTTAGCAGAAGCTCCTAGAGCTTTTACCACCCTGGGATTATTGGATATTTCTATCTCTCAATATGAACTTGCTGGGCATAAGGCTTAAGGCTAGAAAGCCATCAGAACTTGGGACTTTGCCTCTGTCTGACACTTTTGTCCAACCAGAAGAAACTAGGTCTGCAGACAAAAGGAGAAGACTGAGATTTGGAATAGTATCTCTCCACTTTTGTAGGTGGCAGTGGAAGGGCACATGCCCTTTTAGCAAGGTGCCATTCTGTTTACCTTTCACAGTGAAAAGTGTAGTGCTTTCTAGAACATACAGTTGCAATATTTAGCTGGAAAACCTTGCTGTTTGTTTATCAGCCTGAGTCCTGAGAGCTTGATGTCCTATTCAGCTTGATGATCACTGAAGCTAAAACTATGCTGTTAAAAAAAATTAAAATTAAGTAAAATATTTTAAACTCAGAAAAGTGTTCAAAGTTAAAAATCTGCTAGCTTACCCCCTTTAAATGACTAGGCTCTTAATTTTTGCCAAATGCTAAACTCTCCTGGCTCCACAGTAATCTACCCTGCCTTCTCCTCTATAGACACCCTTTCAATGGCAACTGCTGGTAATGATATATGCAGCCCTGTTTGTCCGAGTATGTAATGCCTTTAATTACAGCCAGTCTTGCCTGCTGCCCAGGTTTGTTCCAGAAGTAACAACACAAGCTGCCAGTTCAAGCACTTCATCTACTCCAACCTTGAAGTTTTTTTCTGACTGATTGTTTCATGGCCAAGAAAAGAGTCTTTAAGTTTTGTTTACCTAATTCTAAAACCAGGCGTTCAGGGCATGGCATATATCTTACAGATATGAGACATTGAATTAATTAAACCAAAAAATTTCCTCAATGACAGTATCTGTATCACAGTTTTGTCCTATATGGACTGTGCTATGGTAAAGGCAGTCATTGTTTAGTGTTTTTTGAAGGGAATAAAAAGATACCTGGTCCAAAGTGCACTGTGAAACTACCAGGTAAATACTTCAGAAAGCCTCAGCATGAAAGTAAGCCACTAGTGTTTAAAAAGGGTTACTTGAAAGTTCTCAATAGTTTCACTCAGTTATTTCAGACTATATTGCTGAGTGCTTTTCACCTCAGCCTTACAGACCAAATAAATAAAGATTTTTCCAAGTAAATATGCTCTCTCCTCTTAGAAAAAAAAACATAACAGATTCAAATCAAATCTCCACTATTCAAAGAGAAAGTACTTTTCTCTTATATTTCTTCAAAAATACCTTTGGTTCAGCAAGACCTTTTTACATGACATCTATGGCAAAATCCAATATTCAACGTTTAAAGCTGAAAGGTGTTCATCTGATCTAACACACATACTTTACAGCAGTGATACAAATATATCAGACAAGCTGCATGACACAGCAGGCAGAGGACAAGACATCCGTTCAGGGGACAGAGCATCTGCTCCTGACCCTCACGTAGCTCTGCCATGTGACTGGAGGGGAAACGATTCTCCTCAGCTCTGGTTTCTCTGTCTGTGAAAATGGAGATGAATATTCATATCTGCCTTCTGAAATGCAGTAGAACATTAATGAAAAATAAACTTTTGAGCTGTGCTTAAAAGTGTTGGGCTTACAATCACATGTGCACTTTTACCTAGAGAAATCAGGAAAGCAAGAAATTATTCATGCTACTCTTTTAGAAAACATAAATTCAAGCCCTAATCTTTACCTGATACTGCTTTTCCCTCAAGAAGGCAATTGTTTTCTTTTTCAGACTTGAGCTTCTGACCATTCAGATTGACAGTTAACTTGGGATTCTATTTACAAGCTAGGTTTTATATGTTTGTGTGAATTACATTTATGTGCCAAGAACAGAATCAGCAGGAGAGTCATGACAAGCAGCCTTTAAAATGCCATTATTTTTTGATTCTGAAGGCTTGAATAAAAGAAGATATGGGGGATAAAGTCTCGAAAAAAAGTTGGCATGTCTATTCAGATGTGTATTGATGCATCCTGTAACACCAAACAAAGCCTTTTTTTACTTAAAAATTCAGTAAATGAATGATGGGGGCTGGGTCTGTAAGCCAGTTGAGCTCAGTGCTTAATGAAGAAGAAGGGGTGGATGTAACACTGACATACTGTGAAGAGCTTGTAAAGCATATTCTATAAGGATGCAGAAAAGCAAATCAAAGCTAAATAAATCAAAACAAAAAAGGGGTAGGGGAAGTGAAGGACACAGTGTTTTGAAGGCCATCCTGAATAGATATGAGCTCCTGAGTTCTTGAAAGCCAGAGAAAAAGAGGTACTTTGAGTAAGAGAACTATGATTGTCCTTTATGATACCAAAGGATGCAGCACTAGCAAATGGGAGAATTCAGACCTTCCAAGATAACCTGGGTGTTCTGTCCTTCAGTAGCATATATCTAGACCAATGTTATTATAACATCTCATTAGAGAAATAAACATGTCTAGGTCATTTATTTTTCATTCCAATACTATGATTATCATTAGAGAACATTTAAAATTTAATTGAAATATTGAAATGTATCAAATTATTCATGAGCAGATTGTATTATTGTGTGTTTTGTACAGTTCATTCACCTATTTTGTTTGCCAGCTTCTCCTTTTCTTTAAGCATTTGATTTCTGAATATTCTGTCTGTCTGCTTTGGTAAAAGTCTATGTTTAATGTCTTTATGTGTTTAGATGAGACAAAACATTTGAATTGTAGCAGCCCCATGCTCTTGTGTGCTTACGCTGGTTATATACTTAACTGAAATACAAATAAATTCAGATCCTACTAGTGTGACTTAGAGATTAATTTGAACTATATAGACTTCAGGGCAGAGCAATGATAGTGAACTAAGAGATGGGCATGAAAAGGCTGCTTAACTGACATATTTTAATTCACATCCACCAAGCACAGACGTGGGGCTTTTCCTTTTGAGTGGTAAAAGGCCTGCAAACCTGAAAGCACAAGGTTGTTCCTGTTTGTGCAAGGTCTTTTGTAAAACAGAGAGTAGCAGGAAGCTAGAAGATGTGATAGATCTTTCTGAAGTCTCTCCTCTTCAGCAACTGTGTGAGGGGAGACCATGTTAGTGGGCACACAGAGTAAGATCAAAGGTCAAGGCAGTCCTCCACAGAGGACTGGAGACAGGCACGTGGGAATAACTGATAGCATGCTTCAGGATGATGGAGGGGAAATGCTTCTGCTGTGATAAGGATAGTTTTGCCTTCAGAGTAATTGGTGGAGGTGGCAGTTAAGAGGCTGTTGGGGAAATCTCTGTGTGTTTTGAAGATTATTTATTTGAAGAACCATGGGACCAGGGACAACCAGTCCATAAACACATGCTAAAGGGGAAGTGCTGTACAGCAACAACCCCAAACAGTGACCGTGAATGTTGTGAGAGCAGGAGGGGAATGGATCACAGACAGCAGTGAAGCTTGGGTGCCTTTCCTGTAAGGTGTCTCCTATGCCTACTTTTGGAGGAACCAGTGTTCCACTGGTACACAACAGGTAGAGCTGTAGGTAAGTCATGTTTAAGGCAGCTGGGACTGTGGGTGGCTCTTGTTTGCCTGGGAATCTGAAAAGTAATCAGAATGACCTGCTCTAAATTTTGTTTATCATTCCAAAGCAAGTAGGAAAAAGAGAGCGGTAAAGGACATAAAAGTCACCCAGGACAGAGTTTTCTACAGAGGCTATCTAATAATTTGTATCATCTTTGTTTGAATAAAAACTTTACTGATGCTTTTTTCAGCTGATGGCACATAAACAGTGGTATGAACTCTTTTAGTGTCTGTTTCCAGTGTGCAGCCATAACTATAAAATAAGGATATGGAAAGTGTTGCCTTACATCACAGGAAAAGCAAACCACCTTTAAAAAGATTTTGCTCTCCTGATTCAATTAAACAACATAAGGCTGGCTCAAAGTAATTTTAAGCTCTGGGTGTGAAATACCACCTTCCATATCATATAATCCCATCTTTCTGTCCTGTGATGGTGACAGAGAGCCTGAACCATTTTGTCTACTTTTGAAACAAAAAAGTGTACAGATTCTATAAATTGTATCAGTCATAGAGCAACCAATGGAAGAAGCAATCTAACTTGCATGATATCATTATATAAGTTTTGGATTTCTTTCTAAGTTTTCAGTTTTCTAAGTTTCAGTTACTATGAAACTGTCATCACCTGCCAAAAAGGTGCTGAGGATGTCACAATCATTTTATTTCACAAATGCCAAATGCTTCAGAGAACAGAGAACTGGACAGCCCTAATGCTATTCCCTCAAGTTTGAGAAAATGTATCCTTTGTAGATTTGACCTGACATTAAATAATCCAGATATCCAAAAAACAGGAAGACTTCATTTAAGTTTGGCTTTCTCTCCTGCCAAAATAAGCATATTATTTAACAATATGGTGCAATGTGCTTGCAGTGTCTGCATTTTTGTAGGAGATTAATGAATCTGTTACCTGCATCAGAAGTTGAATGCAACTCCAATCAAAATGTAAACCCATCCTTTTGTTGGGGGATAAGCAAATGTGCTCTAAATATTAGGTCTGTCAGGTACATCATGTCATAAAGAGTTAACACAGACAACGTATACTCAGGTTGCACTTCCATCTGTGATTATTTTGCATTCATAGCAGTCCAAGCCATTAAAGTGTTACCTTCAGATCTTCAGATTTAAAAAACAAAAAAAAACCCAAAAAACTCCAACCAAACCAAACAAAACAAACCAAACAAAAAAAGAAACCAAACACAAAGAACCCCAAAACAAACAACAACAACAAAAAAAACACCCCCCAAAAAACCCCAAAAAACAAAAACCAAAAAGAATTTAGAAAGAAATAATGTGCGTGAAATCCAACACATGTTGTTTGGACACATTTGAGCTACAATTAGAAAGCAGATCTATGGGTTTCTGGTTTAAAATGTGCCATTTTGGTGGATTCTGAAACAGATAAACAGCAAAAGCTTAAGCTTGGGAGTTGAACAGCAGAAGTGCAAGCATGATTCAGATTTCAACCTTTGCTTCTGGTCCTAGAGACATAGTGCAAGAAAAAAGCAGACACAGAGGTGGAGGGAGAGATTGGTGAAAAGAGTCCCTGTCACCTTATTTCAATGCTCTGACACAGGAAAACTCAGAGCAGGGTGTTTAAAGTGCATGCATTTGAAATGAAGTTTCTGTGTTGAACAAAGTAATGTCTCTTAGTTTTACTCACACATAGATCTAAGAATGATGATGAGTGCAATACTTCAAGGACCATTTCCTCTTGACATGCGATGTTGAAATGTCATGTAAATTTATTTGTATTAATGACTGTTTCTACAGAAGAAATGGTATTTATTGACATGTTCCTGGTGATGTTCTTGAATTTGTAATTTCCTGTATGAATCATGTATTGATAAGATCAGGATTAAAACTACATGTGCTCCATGTGTCCTTCCAGATGGGTGCACTTAGGTCTGACAGGGATGGAGCTGTAGTGGTCAGTGATATCCAGGGGTTGCAAAAAGCCTGGGATGAAAAAGAATCTGGAAAAGGCAAAAATTTAAGTTTCCACTGAGGAATTGCAAGGTACAAAAGCACTATTTACTTCATTTCACATTGTTCTACACCTCCGTGTAAAGTGGGTGCTGCCATGTGGTCCAAAGATCTGTTTTTTCTGCTCTCTCACATCACGGTTGGTGAAGAAACAGTAGGCAGTGTGATTCATGCCCTTGAGATGTGTTATGGTATCATGCTATCCTGGTTTTCAAGCAGAAACATTTCATAGTAGGAAAAAGCCAAATCCACTGGTGGTGACAAAGCATAGCACCTTTGAAACTATGTATGGTTTTCTATTTGTAAAATACTACATCTTCCTAAAGAGGCTCTTTCCTTCTAGGTAGGTTTAGCAAAGAATGTGTATATACACACATGCCAGCTTGTTTCTATGTATTTCTTCATGTAGTATCAAATCAATGAAATTATTCATAGCAGCCAAAGCACAAATACACTAGAACTCGGTTTTGCAAGATGCTCTTATTTCACTGGGTTTATTCCAAATATCACGTACAGTTTATCTCTCAACATGCCTGAAATGTTTGCTAATTTGTAGCATTCATATTTCATGAGGGCTTGTTATAAAAAGGAAAATGCTACATTCCAGTGAATTGTGGAAACAGATTACTGGGAAATGTTAGGAAATTTTAAACCAGGCAAGACATGAGATGGAGGAGTAGATTTCTGAAGGGAAAAGAAAGAGAAAATAGGAAGAGTTAGTGGTATGAAATTTCTCTTGTGGAAGTATTGTGGGCTTGATTATCAGGGCTGATTCATGGTACTGAAATTACTGTAGTCATCAAATTTTAAGACTTTTAAAAAGTATTTTCCATCCTGGCAGAAGTCAAGAATATGTTTTATTTCAGCAAAATTGAAAAGGATGACCAGGATGGAGCTATTAAAATAGATAGTATCTATGTCTTAACCATGGTGTAGGTGAGTTCTGGAAGCATTGTCAGTATTTTCCCTTGGTCCTGGAGCCCAGGGACCTGCTGGAGTGTACTCTAGATTCTCATCCTGTAGCAATATTTCTTTCCCAAGAAGAAAAAAAGGATGTTAGATGTGCAGGTCATGGCCAACCATGGAGGCAGAACAAAAGCAGGCTCATAAAGGAGAACAGGACCAAGTCTGTATCTGCCACGTAGTCTGGGCTCAACTAGATTGACTTTATGGATTGTCTTTCTACATTCTATGTTTTGCTTTGCCCACCTATTAATAAAGAGGAAGAATGGAAAGTACTTGGGGACAATATTAAAGAAAATGCACAAATTGTGAGCTAGGTAAAAGTAATAAGACCTTTTATGTCTTAAGTTATTAATATTGTGCCAGTTTAGTTTAGTTGTCATTTAGTTTGCTTTCTGCAAAGCATCCTGATGCCTTTAGCACTGCCTGCTCAGCTGAGTGGCATGTGTCCATTGTCTCTTCCTCTAGGAAAATTAGTACATATACTTGTATGATTATGAAACAACTTTGCAATGTTTATTTGTTTGGTGTAGGAAAAAAACCCTTTTCATCTGAATTGTTTTCATAAAGATTTCTTTTGTACATGAGCCAATCTCAATGGAGAAAATGCTATAAATCTTTTGGCAGTCCGGGAAAGAGTCTCAGAAGAAATATTTGTAATAAGCAATATTTGGTTCGTATCTATTGTTGGCAACAGAGTTTCCAAAGAAAAGTTCCCTCCTATGACACAACCTGCACTACTATTTGCACTGTAACATACTGAGGACTTTTAGGGTGACATAGTTGAAAAAACTTCTGTCAATATTGACATCTTCCAGAATTTGTTGCTACAGAACATAAAACGCACAATGTTTGAAGCTGAGGAGATTGCTTCCTCAAGACAGCTTAGAGGTTTAAAAAATTGCAATAATTTCACTTGACATTTAGGTAGGCCTGTACCGCCCTGATGGGTCAGTTTACAGTCGAGGTTTCCTGTTTGAGCCCTTTAGCTGGTGTTCACAAACATTGTCAACAAACTGATTCAAGAAGATTTTCTTGGAGATGTACTTCCATTTATTGCTACAAAAAGTAAAAGTAGGCATTAAACTTTCATTTTGGTGAGTTTCTGTCTAGAACCCTGCTGCTCGTGTTGGCTTCAATGACAAAGCAACCATTTACAAATTTGCCCTTTTGTTCTTATTTTCACAGAAGCCAAGCTGACTCAGCAAGAGATGACTACAATAACTTTTAGACAGATAAGAAAGAAATAACACTATTTTTCTTTAGCCTACTGTTTTCTTTAGACATTCTTCTTCCAAAAATGTAAGTCATCACCAGTAAAACACTTTTTTTTTTTTCATTCCCGACTGAATTATAGGGTGCTTGGCTAGTAGAAAACAGCAGTATTTTAGACTTGTGCCTGCAGAGGACTAGATGTAAATACAGATGTGTAGAAATAATATAAAATAAATTCAAGCATTACTTCGTGTTCTTTTAAAGCACAATCTCTAAGCTTTGGCTAAGTACCCTTGCACTTTATCTTAAGGTATCCCCTGTTCATTACATTTTTCCCCACAAGGGTTCTTTAGGTGTGCAGGTTTTATGCTGTGAAGGCTTTCCAATTCACATCTTGTGAAAGCTTTCTCTGAAATGTGAATCTTTTGCAGCATTTTGTCACAAGCTGAATGACTGGACCTGCCATTCACCTCAGGCTTTTACAGAGCCCTGTATGTATTGCCTGAGCAATGAGACAGTGGCATCTCGTGTTTTTACACTCTGCTTTTCTCTCTGAAAATTATGCAAACAGGAAGAAATGGCTATGGATGCCTGTGACATTTTCTCCTCACATCTCAAAAAGGCCATGAGATTACTTGGCTCCTACTGAAGCTAACTGTAGTGAGAAGGGAAAGCTTGCCTGGGAATAGTGAAGAGATAAGTCATTAGCTAGCAAGCAATATGACACTCATTGTTGTCTGACATGCAAATTGATTCATGTCTAAAAAGTCCCTGACCCTGGTGTCCCACTAAGTTTCACAGACTAAACAAAAAAAAAAAAAAAAAAGTAAGAAAATATGGTAAGCCAAAGAAAAATGGGAACAGAATTTGTTGGTGAAATTCTTGGGATTTTAAATCCTCTTCTCAATGACAGCCAATTTTGGTTTTCCAGATGAAGTGCCAGATAGGTTTTCAAATGGTCCATTACCCACATGGTTGATATAAACACACATGGTGGTGATCCAATGAACTTTCTCCTTTCTATTAGAAGTGTGGACTGAGCTGGGCTTCTTAGGCAGGATTTTTACCTAATGAAAAAATATTTGGGGCCAATCTAGGTTGTACAGTCTTTGGGCTAAAAAGGTCTGCTTTACTGGTGTAGAGATCTAAGTACCCTTCTAGGACTGGAGAAATAAACTATATTATATGACAGATTAGCTCAAAATGTGAAAACTTGTGACATGTTTACTTGTTGCTAAATCAATGCATCTGCTGGATTTTGAGCTTTCGTAGGGCATACAGACCTGATTAGGAACTAGAAAATTGTGCAGAAGTGGGCTGGTCATACTAAAGTGTCTGTTCTATTTGAATTTAATTCTATTTAAAAATGCCCTCGTGCATATAAGAAAAGAAGTCACTTGAGGTATTCTAAGAGATCTCTGAATTTGGCAAGCAAACTCAGTAGTATTATCTGTGAATAAAATTTCTTGATGTTTCCCATCATCAAACTCTTTTTAACCTTACTTTTAAAGTTGCTTTTAATTTTTCCAAGATAGGACTAAAACTTTCCATGCCATAGCTTTGCCTCAGGTTGTGTTTTATATTTTATATTTGGAAAAAATCAGGCTTGTCTGAGGGTAAGATAATAATTCTGGCACTTCTTTCCATTTGGGAAGTTTTACTGTTCTATTCTTTAATGAGGCTTGAAGTTTGTCTTTTATGTACACCTCATGATTATCTGCCCCAATTCACCTTTGAGGTGCTGTAATTTACAAACAGCTGGGGAACTTTTCAGAGCTCAGCAGTCTGTTATTCCTTATCAGCAGTCAGTTCCTTGTTCCTAGGAAGAGCTGGAGTTAGCAGATGTGTTTTCCATAGCATATTTGGGTATATTTCCTTCATCTGGTCCACTAAATTAATGCTCTTCCTGAAAATGATACCTCATGTGTAGTCTGGATGTGAGTACTTTGTTCAAGTTTGGATACTGGGACAGAAAACAAAACTAGTGTCTGCTCACAACCACCTTGACCCCGTGGCAGAGGCAGAAGGGAGTCGAAACCAGGGAGGAAATCTGAACTGAGGAGGAAAAAGATGAGAAATACCAATAAAACAATCCCCCAAGGAAATTCTTTCTAAGGAGTTAAACCCAGGTTGTGCATAATGCACAGCAGTGAGCACAACACAGTACCCAAGTGACAATGGGAGTCGAACAGAAAATGATTGTGTGCATTCATGTAATGAAAGCCTGTATTGCCTGATTAAGTTTGTCCAGGCAGTTTTCATTCTGGCTTTCCTCAATCTCTGAATGCTTGGCTTTGAACCAAAGAGTTCTTCAAGTTATTCTAACATATAAAGTGTCATATATAAATGGTGCCTTTGTTTTGAAGTTTGTCACTTCACTGCTTCCTCCTCTTCACTGAAGAAAAACAAAACTCATTAAAGATGGTCATGAACAAAGGAAAATATATTGGTAAAAATTAATTTGTGCAAAAGTTGAAGTTTGATACTGGAATCCTGAGGCTGTTTTGTAGAAGCTGAAAAGAAAATTACACTTTTGACATGAGGAACACGACAGCTGGACTCTTCATCAAATCCTTTTGCTTTGATATGCAGAAGTACTTGCATGTTAACTTCACAACAGATTTGTCAAAGAAGCTGCTGGCTTACTCCAAGCTTTCTCCAAAACACTTGAAATGGTCATTCAGAAATGTTTATTTAGGAAGAGATCAAAAAGCTGAAATCCAGACAATTCTCTTTTACAAGACGGCCATTAAGGACAATGAAAAAGAAATAACATCTGGCTGAATGGGGGTTGTGACAGATGAAAAATGAACAGTTTTTTGGGCAGTAATTGTGACCTCGCTTCAATGCTGTCTTCATTTGCATTTGTGCTGCTCCTTATTTTGACCAGTGAAAATGTGATGCAATCCACCTGCCCTTTCTTCATAAAAGGAAGCTGCAATGTTCATATGTTCCTTCATTTACTTACAATTCAAAATTTCAAGTTCAATAGTCATTAAAAGAAAAATTGTTCTGATCTGGGTAGTCAGGAATAGCTTTTAGAAGAAAGTAAATTTGTACTTTTTTGAGGTTTTTTAATTGGTTCTTTTCTGTTTTAGTACACTTTGTTCAGAGAGAAGAAACAAACAAACAAACAAACAAACCCCCAGGCATACAAGAAAAACAAAGAAAACCTCGCCAATATCTGCTTCTTGCACTGGAGGGATTCCTGATCTAATGGAGAATGGGCTTGTTTGTCACACCTGTGTGTTGAGGGACCACTCAACAGGAAGAGGCAACAGTACTCAAGACAAGCAAAGACTCATTAGTCCTCTACAGTAGGATATTGCTCTTTAAAGACAGACACACAAACACAGTAGGGGGATGACAGAATAGAATGGTGAGAAACATGTTATTTCCTGTTTAGTGTCTGAATCTTTTTTTTTTTTTTTTAATTTCATTTTCCCTGAGCAGAACATTTGGGAAGAAGAATGGAGACCAGGTTTTGTTTCAGAAGATGGCTGAATAGACCTGAATATGTCATTCCCCTTCCATTTCCTTTTCCCCTCACCAGTTTATCTCTTACACTTTTACAAACAAAGATTCTCCTTGAGTGAAGTGTCCAGTTGTTGGTTCCACATGTGTATATGTGTTGACCTGCCTGTGCACACTTTTATCTTCCAGTCCCTGTATTGACTCACCTTGCCTCCAGTTGATTGATTCCTCCTGTTTCATGCTGTAGAGCTGCACAGCTACTGCTGTGATTCAGATTAGACCTTACTGTGTGGGCTTACTCTTCCAGAAAAACCTTTGATCCACCCTCAGAGTTCTTTGTTTATATTTTATTAATTCCAATATTAACTTGTTTTTGGTAGCTCTTAAGTTTGTTGTCTTTCTCAATCTGTGAAACTGCCTCATAAGTGTCATGTCTCCAGGAACGTTTGTATTTGATGGACTCCTCACTTGAAAAGAGGCCACACCACAAACAGATGGATACTTAATATGGTCCCCATGGTCTAGAAAAACCCTATTACCTTTATCTCATCAGCTCCCAAACCAAAAAAAAGGGGCAAGTAATCATTTTTGCTACCTGATAAATGTATGGGGACCATATCTAAAGTGAGACTTTAGACTATGCTTGAACACATCTATTGGAGACAGAGCTGTAAAATGCCTTCTCAGCCTTTGGGACTTCTACACATGTACAGACCAAGCAGGGGAAGAAGTTCTCATAAAAGAAGATAAAATCCAAGGAAAGCCTGTGTCAAAGGGGGATGATCCACCTATATCTCTCAAAGGTGAACATTTAGTGTTATACTAGCAAGAGTGGGCAACTGTGGTCAAGGGAGCTGTCACAGAGATCTTCTTTGTAACTTCTGACATTCTTAGTCAGTATAAATGATATATTTTTTAAAGGGACCTAAACCCTGCAGTTTTGGTTTTTGTTTCGGTCTTTAGACAAGTACACTTCCAACAGAGTTTTAGAAAGTGTCACTCCCTTCTAGAAGATAGAACAGGAAATGTTTCATGTTATTGTTGTTGTTGGCAGTCTTGCTTCCATTTCTTCTGACAAAGCAGACAGTGGAAAAACAAATAGAACGACTGGACTCTTTTTCTGTAATACCAACAAAGATATCTGTTGGAGGAGGAGAGTGTGGTCTCTACTGCTTTAGCAAAATGTGAATGTCATGGAAACAGGGGTGGTTCTGTTCCAGAAAATTTCTTCAGAAGGTAAATCCTCTGGGAACATAATCAATGGGAGCAGAGATGTAGAAAGAGATCCACATAGATACAGATTTGTGTATGGTTAGAGGAAATCTGCTTTAGCAAAAATACAGTGTTCCTATTGAGTCCGAAGATGCTGGAAAGTTTGGCGAAATTAATGATTTATATATTTTTTTTTTATTCCATGGAAACATGCAAAGTAAGCTGGAAGGGAGCCTTTTTGGTCATCCAGTCAAGCTGCAAGGATTAGAACAACTTATGGTGTGTCTGTGAGATATTTGCTTGACTTGATGTCTTGGAGGATTTCACACTTTTTCTGGGCAATTTAATACAGTTTTTTATTAATTTTCTTGGTAAAAGATTGAGGAAGGTTTTAAATTTATTACTTATCTATTTCAAAAATATAGAGAAAGGGTGTTCTTACTGAAGTATCTTGTGCTTGACTTGATGCCTAAAGAGGCTAACCTGGAACAGAGGCTGGACAGAGTTAAAGGGATAAAATAGGTGTTTATTGAAAGGCCTTCAAAGGATACACCTTGGGCAGCACAAGAGCCCAGCTGGGGCTCTGCCTAAGATGGATGCATAGTGACAAGTTTTCACACTTTTATAAGTTTTGGTCCATGGGGTCAATTATACAATTTCAGCTTTGTTATGAAGTCCCATCCTCCCAGATTGCTCTCCTCAATTTGCTGCTGTTTACACTTCTTGGGCCCAAGACTGTAGTGGCTATCCTTGGTTCTCAGGCTGGAAAAGGATTGTTTTGTCAAGCTAAACTGTGAAAAGAACTTGCTAACATGTTATATGAAGTTCAGAGTCACACACTGAGGCAGTACAGAATCTAAAAATATGAAAGCTAAAACTTAAGGCATCTTATTTGTAGTTAATAAAATCCTGCAAGCTGCACTAGAACGGTCGTTACAACAAAGGGTTAAAATCTGTCACAGGAGAAGGGTTTCTGACTTGCCTTCAGATATTTACATGTTAAGTATAGGCTTGTTACCCTTGGCTCCCTTTATAGAAACAGGCACCTTTGAAGGATAATTAATCTTTCCTTTTCAGCCACTCAACCTTTGGGAGGTGGAAACTCGTGATTTCCTACAGCTTTTTCTTTGAATAAAGCCACTCCACTTTCATCTGTTTCGTGCTTGTTTTGCAGGAGTATGCAGGTAACAAAGTTACAGGGATTTTTTTTTAGAAACAGTGAATTTTAAGCACTCAAAAGATTATTTATTAGAAGTTTAAGGAAAGCAAGTTTCAGAGTCAAGAGGATTTGTTATTCAGAACAGGTGCCTTAGGCTGTCAGAGAGCCAAAATGTTATAATGTAATCTTAATGTTCTATCATAATTTAGTTTAATGTCAGATATAAAACATGTTCTATGAATTCTGTCTGAATGATACTAAAACCAATACAGTTTTCTGGCAAATTATCTCAGACAAGGGATTTATTTGAGAACACTGAAAGCTCTCATGAAAGGAGACTATATTTTTATATTAGAGCTGCTTCCTTTGTCTGCTTCCTTTGTCTGCAGCAAATTTTCCAAGACTCCCAAGTGGATATTTAGTGCCTAATTAAAAGAGAAAGAAAACAAATTGAAATATTTATCTTTGAATTCTCTATATGTATAAGCCAATACATAATGTGATTTAGATCCTGATTGTCATTTTTCATTTTTTTTAAGCTGAGTATACATACTTTTCCTCATTTTTAAAGAAGACTGGAGCCTATAAAGCTACACAGATTCACCCATGGCATGCGTTGCTTCTCACACGGGAGGTTTTTTTCTCTCATTCTTATATTCCTCCTATTACGGTGTAAAATGTCCAGGAGGAGAAAGTGCCAAACACTCCAACAGGTCTACAGTGATTTGATCAGTGTCTTAAAATCCTGTTCAGAGAGAGAACCTATTTTAAAACAACAGTGGGTTATTATTTGGAGTTTCTTCAGTGCAGATTTCAGTTCATTAGAAGATTTTTATTGCACATGAGTAAACTTACTCTCAAATGCTACCAGCTGTACAAATCTAGAGGTCAAATCCTAGGCTAATTCACTCTCCAGATACTTCTTTAGCTTCATTTACTAATGTTAGTATTTAAAAATTTGATCATAACTCCAGGAGTTTTATTTCTAATGGAGCTCAAAACTTTATATACAGTCAATAATATAAAATCATAGGAGTTTCAAATTTTATGTTTCAGTTATTTTTTAGCCACCAACTTTTCTTACTACTTTCTGTATTTCTTCATTCTCAGATTTAGTACTATGATTTCTTTACTTGCAGCAGTAAATGATGAAAACTAAAATAACTTTTAAATTTAAATCAATTCACGATTTTGTTAATATTTTCTTACATATCTCAAGCTTGTCTTGCATATACCAATTTTTCCTTATTCAAGAGGATGTTTCACTTGTGGTGCTGGTATATTTTTCTAACAGAAAGAAAACAGAATTAAATGCTGCTGAGAAGAATGTTGCATAAATAAATAAGAAAAGCAAAGCAATTCACTAGTTTTTTCCCTCTGTATTTTCCATTACTTTTGTTTTATTTTATAATTTCTGGTATCACAATAATATATCAAGGCTGCTCTTTGCAAGATCTTGCAGCACCAGATGCTTTGAAAAGGTGAAGGTTGTTAATATTCTTAACAGAAGGCCAATTTCAGGATGTAGCAGATTACACCCTTCTTGTCAGAATGGGCTGAACACCTCCACAGGAAAGGGGGGAGAGAACAGTGCTTCTGACCAGTTTTACTGTATTAGTCAATAACATTTAGAGAATAAAACTAAATATTTTTAATGACTCCATAGGTCTACAAATATTTAAAGACAAAAAATGTAGCTGAAAATGTTTGTCAAATAGTGTCCAGGAAAATACATTTACTGCAAGTTTTTCCGGCTAGGAGAAGAAAACAGCTGAATTCTTGGAAAATGATCCATTGTGAATATGCTGAGCTTTGGAAGAAAAAAGAGTGCAAGGTTCAAATGTAGTGCCTGTTAGTAAGACTGAATTTGACCCGACCCTAGGTGCCACATTTACCTTATCTTATCCTGTTTTGACTATGTGCAATGTTCATTCATTGGTCTTTATACTTACAAGTCACATTTTATCTCTGGTAATTTGGAGCTAATATATTCCTTGGGAATTCCTAAGCTATAGCATATTTTCTCTAATGAAAGCACTGGTATGAAAAGTATTTAGTCTTAGCTGCTACCACACACCAACAAAGTACCAGGAATAGAGTGGAATTAAGCTACTTTGCAGTCCCTGTGTGTTAACAGTGTTTACTTGCTAAGCTGCAGCCACACCAGTGTGGGTTGCCTTTTTCTTAAAGAACCAGCCACAACACTCCCTCTGGCTGCAGTATTCCTCAAATTAATGAGCACGGTGGTGCAGGAGAGGATTTCAATGTGACATCTCCTAAGAAACACCAGACAGAAGAGGATGTCTGTGGGTTCCCATGGCTCTTTCACACACATTAAGGAATAATGATACTGCAGTGAATAATGTACTGGAGTTATATACTCTAATGTATTGAGATAATTTACAAATAAAAACTTTTTCATTTGTTAAATTACTTCCAGATCCTTTACTCTGTGTTTTAAGCAAATGTAATTGATGGTGCTAGTTATTTTTGAAGATAGAGCAGGTGATATCTGTGACAGAGTAGCTGAAGAACAGCAGAATACAGGTATTGATTACAAGTATTTGGATAAAGAACAGCCTGAGCCTCTTGTTCACATCCCTTGCTACAGTTCTGCCTTACAGGAGGCTGCCAATACTCCCCACGTTGCTCTGCTAGAATTTGAATGTAATCACATTAGCTTCCTATCAAATAAGGACTGTAACTGGAATCCTGGCTAGCATCTTACTCTCTGCTATAATTGCAGTCTCTCCATTAGTATAAAGAATTAGTGAGTGTAAATAGAGCAGTAGAAAGTTCAAGCCAAAACTCTGGAGTTGCAGTCTGGGTATTTTTGGTGCACTCAGCAAGGAGAGTTTATGCATAGTTGCTTACTATGCAGATCACTGTTTTATCTCATCTTGGCACCAAAATGATTCAGAGGGCAGTGTTGAATTAATCTGCCATCCCAGGAGACCTATTTTGGTGGGGTTTTGAAGCCTAGTTTTGAATGCTATTAATTTATCCCTTACTGGCAGAGTTTGTTGGTTTGATGGTTTTATTTTGGTTTTTCTTTTTTTTTTTTTTTTTTTTTTTTAACCTGATAACTATAAAACCAATCATTATGAGCTGATGGTCATGTTTTTGAAGTCAAAAATTTCCCTCAGCTATCTTTCTGACCGTTGTGGTGACACCCCAGGATGCATTTCCTCTTTCAGAGGATGCTGCTGCCTGTTGCCTCCCCTCAGGGCAGCAGGCTGGGCTGCAGCAGGCTCATCACTCTCTCTACAGGCAATTTTACATTGTGTCAGGTCTGCCTTTACACAGGGAGAATACTTGCATTGCAAGAGTGTGTCCCAACATTTTAAGGCATTGGTGTTTGTGATGTAGAATATTAGCTAGACATATTATTTTAAACCCAAGAGCGTAATGACATATTTTCTGCTCACTCTCACATGGTTCTGATTTTCAGGGCCAGTTATGCATTTGACCATGGGTGAAAAAACTGTGTGACATCTTGGTAGACAGTATTTTTACTTTCTTAATATGTGGAGGCTTGCAGTAAATGATGGGTAGAGTAGGGCCAGGGAGGCTCTACTGGACAGTGTGTGAAGATTAGGAGTAAGATGTGCCTGTTGGTTTGAATGAGATATGTTTAGTGCAGCCCACAGAGCCCTGACTCTAAACTTGATGGCATCCAGCCCAGAGAGTGAAATGTATCCCAACAAATAAATCACCAGATTTTTGTTCTATTTGACTGTGTTAAAGCAACAGTCTGCAAAAGCTGGGACCACCAACTATGTTGTTTCTGTTGCATATCTGCTCTAACCAAATCACTACTTCTTTTTATAAGTCAAATGTTACTGAGATGACTGAGAACATTATTTAGCAAGCACAGGTCTGTGCTGTTCATCACCCAACAATCTGTGCTTGATTTGCAGTGCACCCTTATCTAGTTTCCTTGGAGAATATCTTGACATATTGAAACCATATTTTGCTGTTTTCACATCTTCACGTTCCTTCAGCTCTTGCCATGAAAATTCTAACCATCATTTCCAGTTACTTAAAAAAACCTAAACCTTGAGACAAAGCATCATTTCAGCTTGCCCTAAACAAAAAAGATTACAATTGAAAGAACATTTAATTATATTGCAAAAGTTTTCCATTGTTGGAACCTATGTTTTGCTGGGCCAGACTCTGCTCTGCTTTTAACCATCTTAAGAAATATCTTTCTTTTACACTTGTAATACTTCAAACTCTTTTTTGTTTGTTTTCTTAGTGAGGAAAAGAGGGCAAGATGTCAGTCTTCAAAAAATTCAATTTAATTTCTTTGGAGTAGTAAGCACACAGTGGAATTTTCCAGGGAGGGTGAGAAGAGCAATACTTTGCATAGAAAATGTGCTATATTGAAGTGCTCCTCTCTTAAAGAAAATCCAAACAAACAACAAAACATAAAGTAATTGACTCCTATTTTAAAAGACACTTCAAACACACATGCAAGAAAAGACAGCACTAATGTTCTTGTCCTGCTCCTCTCTTTTGCAGGCCATGATGGAGATCCACTAGTGAAAAAATGTATATATGCATGTAGATGTATGTATATGTATTTTTATATATATATATATACATGTGCATATATATATTTGTATACATGCGTGTGTGTGCATGTATAAGTGGTATGATAGAAGTCCAAAGATCTTGAAATTTCAAGAAAAAAAGTACAATAGTGTAATGCAGAGGTAATGGCTCTTTCTGAAGCACTCCCCAAGAGAGCCATGTCTCACTGGGGCCATGGTGGAGACTCGAGAGTGCAGTTGTTGCCATGCTCCTGAGGCACATCATCAGGCATGGTGATAAAAGTGACTTGCCAAACTGTTTGCCATCAAGTCTCTCAAGTTCAGAGAACTGTTCCAGCTTTGTGCATGAGTCTGAGCAATTTGGGCTGCCCTGTACTCTGCCTTCTCTGCAGCCACAGAATGGGGTACTGCTATCTTTTCAGACTTTCAGATCTCTGTTGGACATCCCCTTTACTGGCTTCTGCGGTTCCTATTCAGTCTGGATGGGCAAAGTTCTCCAGGAGTTAGTGTGTTTTCTCTAAAAGTGGTCCATTTTTTTTACTTGATAGGAATGTACCAGGTCAGTGCTTAAGGCTTTAAATTTTTTCAACAGGTTTTACACAGCTTTAAATGACAGAGAATAGCAGAGAATTTTGAAAAAGGGTTTTACTGGGTTGGATTCTGCAGAGATTTGCTACTTCCCTGGCAGTAATACTGAAACAATGAAGAGCTGGAGTTAATTGGGAAAGACTGTGGGATGAAGATGGCAACTAAAGATGTGAAGGTTAGGGAGCCTGAGCTTTATTAAACTCATCCTGCTAGCTTTTATATATCACTGAAAAGTGAGGGACTCCTGCCTCTGTTTCCATGTAAGAGCTTGGTGAACTATACCTCTGAAATGTCTCTTCCTTACAAAATAAAACCAGAATATATTAAGTATTTTTGATATTGTAGAGCATGGTTTTCAATTTTTTCTGTGTTACTGGAGGGCATCAGTGTCATTTTTGCTCCTTGAACAACTATGCTTTCATTCCCTTAACAGGAAGCTTTTATGGGATTTTTTTCACATGCTTCCCACTCATTTTTCTCAATGATCTCCCAGATAAATTATTCAAAGGGGTTTTGCCTGTAGGCTACAGTTGCCTTTTCTTGCTAAAACACATCATGCAGTCCCTCAGGACATTTTCATGTGCCCACTATATGCAAGACCTTTATTTAGCCTTTAAAAAGCCACTTGCACAATTTTGCAACTAATGTCTGAATACATATGTCTCAATGGCTTTTATTTGAACCAAGCATGTGTGTATGCAGAGCAGGTTTTGTAAAAAAATAATTCAATAGATAATATTTGCAGATGTCTCTCAACCAAGCAAAAGTTATCACTAGAAATCAGTACCCACTTTCTAATGAGATCCATTTATTTATCAGAGCTGCTAGTAAAATGTCACAAAAATATCTGTGAGATTGTTCAGCTGACTTGGAAACTCATTTGAGCTGGTTAGCAGGAAAATTTTAGCTAACACCAAGTGTGATGCAACATGAGCACTTTTAGGGTTCTAATGTTCTAATCCTTGTGCTTGTTTGCTTAGTGAAAAAGTTTCAACCCACTGGAATGACTGCTCTTTCAGTGCCTTAAATCAAACATACCTGGAGGCCTCAAGATGAGAAAAATAAATATTTGAAAAACAAACTGTCTGTTTGCAAGGCCTCCTCAATAGCCTGGTTCCTCTCTGACACTTTCATTTTCCCCTTCAGAAACTTAAAAGGAATATGCAGAGATCCCGGACACCTAAAACCAATACTAAAGAGGCTGAGAGGCAGGGCTTGTGAGCTGTGGGAGGAGATTATAAGCCAGAACAGGGTAGCCTTTCAAGGGTGTTTTAACCTTTATACATGCTTGACTGCTTTGAGCTCATCCTGTTTGGAAAAAAGCATGAAAATTAAACTAAACCAGAAGGGCAAAAACTTTTTTACGTTGAATAAAAAGGTTTAGCAAAGACTGTCTGTTTATTCCTCGCTTGGAGAAAAGGACTGCTCTTTCATAAAATACCTTAAATTCTATTTTCACTGAAACCCAACAATATTTGTCTCAGAATGGTTAGTTATTTGTAAAGAGTTTTTATATGCAGTAAAAAAAAGACAGAGACACCTTCAACCTTGCTTTTATTGCTGGTATTTTTAGTTTTACAGCATTTTTATTGGAACATAGATGCAGAAGGGATCTATTTGGATCATTGGGTCCAGACCATGCTTTGCAGCCAATGTCACTATATGTGTATAATACCCTTCATAAACCAGATGGAAGTCTATCAGTAGCTAGGAGTTGTCAGACTAAAAACCTATTTGAAGTTTTTTTCAGTATTTCAATGCCAAATAGCTACAGACCTTTATCTAATTTCCAAACTACAATTTTTTAATAATTTCTTACTAGATAGTCATCCATTAATATATACTATGAATGAACTAAATTAACAGAGGGATATTGTAACAATTTGTGAATCCAGTTAAATTCTCCAGGGTAGTGCATACTGTGCCAATAGAAATATTTGCATGGTACTAAAAATTAATGTATGTGGAAGAATATAAATCAAGTAATTCAATGTGAGCTTTTAAAGCTTCCACATGATTTTCACATCTTGCTTGAAGAATGTGAAAGATACCCTGGTAGTAACCTCTGAAAGTGCAACCAGGCACATTGTTCATGTGTTATGGGTTATATTTTAAAACTAAATAGTGATAGAAATGGCTATTTGTTTATTATTGTCATTCGTGCAAAGCCCAGTGTAAAACTATTACTTTTATAGAGGCTTGGAAATGTAAATAGTTTTGAAGGATAGGAAGCATATAAATATGCATGTATGAGAATCTATTCACCCTTTGATGTGGCAATGGTTAAGTCCTGCACAGACTGTGCTCCTTTCACAAGCCATGCAGGCACAGCAGGGCAGGGAGTCTCTCATCTGTGTGGGTAGGCACTTCTGCAGGCTTGTGGGGAAGATATACATCTTGATTTCTGAAAGAGATATGATAGTCCTGAAATAAGGGGCTTGGCTTTAACTAAAGGTTTCTTTACGCTTTTCTTCAGGGAAGTGAGTCATGGGATTTGCTGGTGTTTATCCATCACTCTCCAGCTCTCCTGTTACTCAGGGGAAATTGGTACATCACCCTGTGCACCGGTGTGTCTACCAAGGTGACAAAAATATGCCCTTTGAGGAGTATTGCAGCAGACTAGTCCTTCTCCTGCAGGCTTCTTGCAGCTGACTGACTGACTGACTGACCGGAAGATGTGGGACAGGTTTGAACTGATTCTTCCACACTTGGGAATCAGGCTATGGAGTGATGGTCCACTTCAAAGGGGCAGCAACAAATGTGATAGAAAGAACTGTGGTAAAAAAATAAATGAATTTTGCCTCATATCCTATAGATTGCATGTGCTTGGTATAGTAATGATTTGCTTAGTATAATTATTCAGTCAGTGTCTTGACAAAATTCCATAGGTCTATACACTATTCCAGAGAATAGGAATTTTATTATAAAATGTGTTGCCAATGAATAATTTGATGATCCTTTTGAAAGACACAGTTTGACCACAAAGGTGCTGATTAAAATGGCCACAATGTATTATTTTCCATAGCAGGATTAAGCAGATAAAATAGTGGTATTTATAGCAGTGTTTGGGAGGTTTGGCTGTCAGTGATCTTGTATCAGCGATGTGATAATAGGAAGTTCTACAGAGGAAAATTGAGCAAAGAGGAGGCTTTTGATGCTGACATAGAAAACAGGCTAGACTGAGTAATGATCTAAGGAGATGGTTGTCAGCGCCTAAATAGGAAGGGGGAGGGAACAGGCTGCTATCTGTCAGCCTAGAGAATCTTGCACACAATTGTACTTCAGCTCCCCAAAATGTTTTCAAAATAGTTCAAAGTATTTTAAAATAATAGTTCAAAAATACCACCTCTGACCCATACTTATCCTTTGCCTAATGATTTCCTGCCACCTCCTGTTCTTGACCAGGACAGCTCAGAAGGAACAATGAGTATTGTTTTCTTGAAAAGATAAATCCATAAATGAAGCATTTGCAGTCCTTGAAGAGCGCAGTAGGTCCTATTTCTCCTCTGGTGTAGCTGCTTTTTATTAAGATGCATGAAGAGGACAAAAAATAGGTCACAGGTATGGTAGCAGAGATTATTTCCTTTACATTATATATGAGGAATTATAGAAAATGATGCAGATTTACATAGACTTGTCTAGGGGGAAAAAAAGGTCAAGTTTCCAACTCTAGGTCCTCGATTCTTAGGTTTTCTTGGACAAGATTGAGGTAATTATTGAGGTAATTCCCTAGTATTGACAGTTCAATCCTGTCAGAACAGAAGTGTGATGAATTTGAGTTGATGGAGTTTCATCTTTTTTCCGCACTCTGTTTCTTCACTAGCTCTTTCTTCCTTCCTCACTTGTGTACAACTGTAGAGGTCACAAATCAAAGCCAGGACTATTGACCTTTTAGCAGAGGGTCCCTGGGAGATTTTTCCTCTGAGTAAAATGATTCTCAGCTGATCGAGTTGTGGCTAAATTTGCAAACCCAATGGGGTTTGGTCTAGGGCTTTGAACAGTGATATATGATATATTTCACATGTGGAACATGTGAAGTTCTTTGTCAGCACTAAGGAAGACATAGAAAGTGAATAATCTGATTTAGACACTTGGGTGTTTATGGATCACCTCAAATGATTTAATACAGAGAACTGCAATTTGAGGCATAAACAATTCCAAGTGCTAAAACAGCCTATCCAGCTTTGCTGCAATATCTAGATGTTCCCTTGAGCTACTGTGATACTGAAAAGCTCAGGAATAAAAAAATTGACTACTCATATTTATAGTGATGCTAGCCTTCAGAGAAGAGTACTTTCAGGGGAAGTTATCTGCGATCTTCATAGGGGTAAGGCAAAATAGATTAAAAACTAAACAAGAAAAGCCAGCAGGAGACGAAACACATGCCTCTTTCATTTGTAAAGGTGTTAAAGTGCTGTGTAAGATCCTTTTTCTACTTCACACTTAAACTTGCAGACCACTAGAAATATTTATAACCAATGAAAGCCACAGCATGTGCAGGGAATTTCTTTCCTATTTTTAAGTGTAACTGTCTAGAATATTTGAACATGATTTTGTGTCTCTCCCATTGTTCTCTAGTGAATAAACTGAGAGTGCTCAGCTGAAAGTCCTGGCCCTACACTGCTGAGTCTGCAATAAAAACCTCTTTGAATCAGGGGATAAGGAAAGCTACATTCTGCTGGAATTATCACAAGTTCTGAATGGCCTTGATAAACAGTACATAGGCAGAAGTGCTTCCCTTTTGACATACAAGAATGTCCTTGTTACAAAGTCTTGTACACAGTATTGTCAAGACCTGATTTTATTTGTAGGTTTCCAGATGATAACTTAATAGAGATATTATTGAAGGATAATGTTTGAAGGACTTCTGAGTACATGCATTTTGGTGCTCTCTCAGGCAGTCTGTCTGTAAATATTTAAAATTTTTAGAACCCACATTTAATCCTCTCAAAACTAGAAAGAGATAATATTTAGTTTAAGAAAAAGCAAGATATATATCTTCTGTAATATTTACTTTTCTGGAAAAGCTTCTTGACCTTTAACTTATGTCATCTTAGCTCTGCTTTCAGTGTGATCTTTTAGGTTTCAGCAACTGTTAGATATTTATGGACTGGTAGTGCCTGAAAACCTCAATCAGTCCCCTGTATATAAGGACACCACATACCTGCAGTGGGAAAACTTCTGAAGAGCATCTAGAAGACCTTGGACTCTAAAAGACCAGGTAATCAGGTTAAAAAAAATAAAAAATCAGTGTTTACTGTGGAACCAGAGGACAGACTGATGAAGTGAATTGCTTGAGATCAAATGAGAAAGCTGTGGGAGAATTTGGAATTTGTGAGTCCCTGACTACCAGCTCAATCACAGAATCGTCTTTTTTCTGATTAGAGACATTTCACAAATATGTTCAACCTGCAAATCTTGGACTTTTGGGGCTGAATCCAGGTGCAAGTTCCATGCTGGGGATGTACCACCTTGCTGGCAGTGGGAGTCTGTTGGTGCTGGTCTTATGAATACTCTGAAACCTCAGCTGTGAGACAGTGTCTTCAAAGGGAACAGCTATGCTGCTAGGCTGGCATTGCTTGGGTCTTCCAAAGAAGCCATTCCCTCAGCCCAATGCTGTCTTGCTCTAGAGAAGTGAGGCTCTTTGCAGAGAAATAAATTCTCTTTCCCTGCTCCTGGACTATCCTAGTCCTCACTTGCCCAGTCCAGAGGTCCTCAGTCCTGTGGGGCATTGGTATACAGGTCATAGGGCTAGAAGTATGTAAGTGCCTGCCCTAGGCTGGATTAAATGTCTGATGTTACCCATCGAAGGAAAAATTACTTCTGCATATTTTCATATATTCTCTGGGGTAGTTCTTTGAACATTCCAGAGAACTGCTGTATGTTCACCTCAGTTTCTTACAGCTTTGTAGGTCCACATACTGGACATTTCCCAATGATTTTCTTTCACTGTTCAAGACATTCAACTCCTTCCTTGGTTGTTGTTCTGTACCTTCCTTTGACATTTGTGGGAAGGCTCTCTCCCTCTCCCTCCATAGCACAAGTTTTTACTGGTAGCTTTTTATGGATGCAATGATCATTTAACTGCTGTACCACGCTAGTGAACAAGAAAGCAATATTTAGGCATGAGTCCCACAGTCTGCAGCAATCAGTGCTCTCTTCATCAGCCAACCACAACTTCCCTTACTATTGCCCACCTGGGAGGGAGCCACAAAACCTCTGGGGAGGAGAGTCCTGCCGGCAGTGATGGGGGTACTCAGAGCTGGAGCCATCTTGCCCTGAGCACCCACCAGTGAAAGTGAATCAATTGCACATGGGTGTAAGTCAATAAATCGTGATGGGAAATAGATTGAAAAGATTCTTGTTTTTCTTGTTTTTCAGTTTATGCTCTTCTGGTTACACTGCTGGAAAACTTCAACAGTTTTTGATGACGAGAGAGTAAGAGGTTGCATGAAACTGCTGTTCTGCTCCGAGTTCCCTGCCCCTGAATGGACGATTATGGGAGAAACTATATGACAAAAGAGGAACCTTATAAGGAACCTTATAAGGAACCTTATCCCATCTGTATAGTTGAGGCTGAGCCCTGATTTAAAATTGGCTCTCAGCACAACTCAAGTCCAAAAATAGATGACGTATATTTATTCATCTTTAACTGAAATAAGCATGCCAAGACCAACTTTATTGTAAAAGCATAACAAAAAATGTATTCCATTTTTTGTGTGCCTTTGTCCTATCTATGGGCAATTGATTTCTGGTTTACAAAACCAAACCTAAACAAAAAAAAAAACAAAACCAAAAAGAGCCAGTATCAACACAATTGTCCTGATACAACATATTCACATAAAGGAATCTATTTAAGAGTGGTGTCAAATATCGAATATGCTGAAAACCTTTCTTCCTTGTGAGTTTTGTAGTAATTTGGTTTCAATAAAAATGGATTTACTTTGCTTCATTTACATTAAAACACCTTCTGGTGAAAAAATTCTTTTTTTTTTTTCATCCCCACATTTTTCTCAGTTTGGGTAATGAAGCTTTCTGGAGAGAAGACTCAAAGTCTTCAATCTGAAAAATATACTGGTCCTATTGAAGTACGTAGTAAATCCCACCAATTCACCACTGTAGAGGCTGTAGATTCCAGCTGCAACTTTATTCCCATCTCACTTGAGGGAACACACGTGAAGTAGGCCAGCAGGATAGATGAAAAGAAAGGCAGCTTTTGTGCTCTGTGGTTTATTGGCTTCAGAGTTTTTCAGATTATATTTTAAGAAAAAAGATAATCTTTAGTTTCAAGGTGCTTTGATTGTTTACTTCTTAAACAAAGAAAGTTAAAATATTTCTGAAAGCTGTCTGAAAATGCTGAAGAAAAGAGGGAGGGAGGGAGGAAGACTATGGTTTATCTTAGAAAGGCACTTCAGGTTTTAGCATATACCCCTATCTATAAGGCAAGACCAAGCCTCTAGCATTAGTGTTTGAGCACCTTGCTGCTTCTGAATCATGGTACTCTGGATATTATAATCAACCCTGTGAAGCTCAACTTCACACTCCTTTTTGAGCTCATAAAATCAGTTCTCATGAATACTAGAAAGCAGAACACTGTTGAACACTGAGATTAAAAACTACTATTGAAGGATTTGAAAGCATTTGAAATTTGTGTCATGCTTTATAAAATATGTAAAACATACCAAAACAAACAACTCTCTTACCAAGCCTGTTCTGTTTCTTCTAAGCAAAGCATATATTTTTAATATAGATTTAAATATTGAGTGTCCTCACAGTTATGGCTTCCATCTGGGTTAATTTATTCTGTTACAGTATGAAGGTATGCATGATAAATTATGCATTTGTTTCCAGACATGAGAATTTCTCCCCTTTGGAATTACATGAACGCAAAGGTGGATTCTGCCTCTCTCCAGGGCTACAGTGTGCTCTGCAGTCTGTGCACCACAGTGGCAGAGAGCTGAGACGCCCCACACTCACATGTATTTGTCACTGTGACCTCATCTGACCCTGTTTTTAGGGCAGTTAGAAACTATGCTTCTTTCTGTTAATGCAGCTCAGTCCATGCAGAGAGGAATTTGGCCAGCCATGGCAGTACCACAGATGTAAATAATTCTCATGTTTTCCCGTGACAAATTTGTTCACTGCATTTTTGGACTGGATTCCACTCAGGGAGAGCCATGTTGGCTCTTTAAAAGCTGTTGGACACAAAGTAACACACAATATCTTTTTTTTTTTTTTTCTGATTGTTTGTGCCGCTTTCCTCTAATGGTATTTCTGCTAGCAGTTCTGCCTGTAGAGGTTTTGAGGCAGCTATCTTGTAATCTAATTCATGTCAATTAGTTGTCAGTTCAGACAAAAGCCCTCTTATTCAGTCTGTGTAACTAGTTCCCAATAAATCTTTCTTGTGCTCTATCAGCACATATGGTACCTTTTTTTTTCAGTCCTCCTTTTGTAGCTTTTATCAACAGCTCTAGTCAAGAGACCAAAACCTCTTTCCCACTCTAGCTTTATTTTGTTCACACCTATGAAGTAGTGTAATAAAGTGGAAATGAGTGAGGTTGAGTAATTACACACATCTCTCTTTTAACTAATATTTAAGGAAGGTTTTATATGTATGAACATAAACCACTTAACTCTTTATTCGGGAAAATGGATCAATGGGAAGATAACATGTTCCTACATGGAATAATTTCTTAGAGCTGAGTTTGCCTCATTAAGTAATGGTGTTTGTCTTGCCTGGGGACTGTCTCATGAGTGTGTCTAAAGGTTTACTATTTGGGAAGGCACAGGGTGCCCAGATTTTAACTTAGTTGGTGGCCTTGGTCATTCCTGTGATTAACAGCGTACTAACAGAAACAGGGAGCAGGATGACCTAAGTAAAAGAGGTTTAAAATGAAGCTTCAATATAGAGAAGTGTGAGGAAGTAAAGTTCAGCAAACAAGCGAGTGTTATGGGAGAAACACTCAAGGCAATTCAGGCACAAAAACTTTGAAGAGTTTATATGAGTTAGGGTAGAACCACAAACCACCAAAAGATAGTATTGCAACCTCACTGTCAGTTTTGCCTTATTTCGCATATGTGGGGTCTGTTCCCAGATGGGAACTTTGAGCCTGTATAGTTTTGGTCAAGTTCCAGCCCCTACTTGAAAGAAATATGTCTCCAGTAGTGAAAACCAGAGAGCAGCCAACATGAAGGATGCTCCTTCCTGAACTCAAGAAGCAAGTGGGAAATATGCAGGGAAAACACCCTGGAAACAAATGAGTTTTATTGCATTTAGGCCTCTAGAAATAAGGAAGAAAAATGGTACTAGATGGCAGAGACAGAAGCTATGGTGTCAGAATGGAGGCAGGCAGAGAGGTCTTTCCCAGCTGGTAGCCAATACTGCCACAAATCCTCATTGCATGGAGAGTTGAATCTTAAGGTAGAGGCCTCAGGATTGCATTCTTGAAAGGCTGGGAGTTTAATGGCCAGTGCATGTCAGACAGGAACCAAGGGAATTGGAAATAGTTGCCTTCTCCTCCTGAGAGGAAAGAATAATCTGCAACCAGCCTCAGCATTTCACACAAAGTGTGGTCATGCCAGAGCCCCATGTGAGACACTGAAGAACAGTTGCCAAAAGACAGCAGCTCCTTTGCTTTCACTTTGCATTGGTGATTCCTGTGAACTGTAACAAATCTGAGAGAGGGTCTGGGGATGATCTGAAAGAGATGATTTGTGTCTTCCCATCTGAATATAAAAATCAGATATGAATCAATACATCTTGAAGGTGAAGAGTAATTTAAATAATATAAAGACATTGTTGCTGTGCTGTTATTGAGATGTCCTCAGTGTGGAATGATGTTTAACATGGATGTGGAATGCAGATAAAATTAATTTAACTAATACTGTGTGAGTGGCTAACTCATGAGAAAGCTTTAGATTCAGACTGATGCATGTTGACATAGCAGGAAAGACAGAAGTGTTGGCAGGGTTAACACGATCTAAAAGGTGCTGTAGCAAAGAAAATAAACTGTCCTGTATGCCCTCTAAGGGCAGAACAACTACTAATAGTTACTTATTTAGCTAAATTTTCAACAGCTGAATCAACTGTGTAACCTGATAGTCTGAAGACAGCAAACATTTCTTCTTATGTTTAAAACTTCCCCTTGATTTACAGGAGAGCTTTCTAATAGAAATAATCACATCAAACTCAATCTAGACATCATGGTATAACAGTTAAGTCCACGGAAATTTGAAATAACCCTTCAATCTAATCTATTTCCATTCTGAGTAGCCTTGAAGATTCAATTTATTTTTCTCAGTTCTGCCATGTGCAAAATAATTCTAATATTTCTCTACCTCAAAATTAAAGTTGTGAGTAATTGGCATCTATTCAGTCTCCTCAATAAAACATACCCTGTGCACAGATTAGCTGGCACAATCATAGTTTTCCTGCAGTTGGAATAAATGGACAACTTGTGCCTATTTTTATTGATGGGAAATTTGTATAACTGTTGATAGCAATTTCGTTAACAAGTTGCAAAACAGAGGGGTGCTTCTAGGCAGGTTATATAAACAAAGTGAACTGCCTCACGTTATCTGCCTGCTGTGGAATCATGTAGAACAGTGGATTTACAGAAATCACCTCTGTCATACCCAGCTTGCCTCCTCCCACTGTTCAGATGTACCTGGTTTAGTTAAGATGGCTGCACATCAAGGAAATTTCAGACACTTAAGATTCAATGCTGTATGGGGAGAATCTTCAGCAAAATTTATAGTTCCTATGTAGAAAATGTTTCCATGACATCTCTGTAGACTTCGGGAAAGTTTAGGGGGGCACAGAGATTGCAATCTGGCAAGAGCTGCTGTTTGAGCACTCTTCAGAATGATGCCAGCTGGAGGAAAATGAGGGAAAAGGGTGGTTTGAATACTGATAGGAGAGGACTTAAGTAGAGGCCACAGCTTCTTTATCAATTCTCAGACAAAGAGCATGTATTTATGTACAGAACCTTTAGTTCAGCTTGAACTTGACTCCTTGCTGTGACATTGGAGGAGAGAATCTGAAGTGCTGGTTTTAGATCTTGAACAAGGATTCTCAATTTCCAAGGCTGAATTTCTTAGTTTTGGGCTTACATAACATGGAAGTTTTGTTCTCCAAACCTTTTCAGGCTTCACTGGTGTCCTTATAAACCAAGCAGGCATCATTTTATGTAACACATACAGCTATTGAATCAGAGAGGCAATGTATCAGTCTTATAAAATGGACCACATATTGAAAAAAGGATTTAAGGTAGTTTGCAGAAGTTGATCAGTATTTGTGGAACCTAAATTGAAACAAAAACTAAAAATCTGCCTGTTGTGTTGCTGGAACCAACTTATGCTCTCATAAGTTGGTTCCAGCAACACAACTGCAATTTTTGTCTTTTGTGTGTAGAACACAGCTTTCACAGAATATTCTCTGCTCAAGGACACCCACAAGGATCGTCAAGTCCAAATTTTACATGAATGGCCCATACAGAGATTGAACCCATGACCTTGGTTTTGTTAAAACCATGCTCTAACCAACTCAGCTAAGCTCAGGGGAAGTTCATAAAGAAACAGCGGCTGCTTGAAATAATAACCTCACTGGTGTTAATAAGGTTTCTTCGCTTTGGTCTGAGAGTCAGTAAATTTAGATATGCTAGTTTTTGGTATATTTTTCTCTCCAGTTCTCTTCAATTCATTCTGTTTGGAATGAGTCCCCTGGTTATTTCATTAAAATAAGTAATCAGAAGTTGGTTGTGCCATTTAAACACACCATGTCTGACTCCCATCATGTAATATACACTAAGCACCAATAAGTCAATTGAAACAGATAAAGTATGCTAGCAGTAGTGCAAATAAGATCAAACTGCATTTTATAAATTTGTTTTATAAGAATACAGAAGACTAAGAAGTTTGAAATACATTATTGTTCTCTGCAACTTACTCCTCTAGAGATCCTCAAAGATCTCTCAGGTAAAAAATTAAAAAAGTCAATGGCTACTTCCTTAAAACTTCTGTGGCCAGAACTACTGAGGAATCAATTATGTATAAATGCAAGTGTAAATTCAAATTATGAAAATCAGTGTGATTTAACTGAATTTGTATTTTTAAGAGTAAAAGGATTGTTTAACATCCTTTTTGAAGAAGAGATTTTATTCTGGCCCATGCACGTCTTATCTCATCCCATCCTACTTTAATACCAAGCTCATTGAGATGCACCAATCACAAAGTACCTCTCAAATTTGGACCTGAACGACACAGTGATTCCACTCTACTGCACTCTGATTGTATTCTTTATATGGTGCTCTAACTGAACTGAAATGAATAAGGCTGGATTTGAGATATGTCCCTTAATGCTGGTTGTGTCAGTCTCAGAAGCAAATGAAGATGACCTTTCAAGGTCAAGTACCTTGAGGATACATGTACCTCTTCTCCTCATCTTTAGCTATAAAACCAGTCTTCTGTAGCAGAACAAGTGGGATGAGTGGAAAACAGTGAAGGGTATTTTTAAAAATATTTTTAAGTTTTCTACATATCTCTGAAAAAACCAGTACCTTTATTTCAACATTTTTTCACCTCTTTCAACTAGTATTTTAATTAGAAAAAAAAAAAAAAGAAAAGAAAAAAGTCAAAATCATTTTACTTTTCCCCTAGTAAGTTAGAATACTTACCTCCAAAGACAAAATGCTCAAATGTCTGAATGGTACTAAGTTCAGCTTTTATAAGACATTCACAGAAAATTTAAAATTTGAATTAAACAGATTACTACTGTTTAATATGAAAGGAGTAAGCTGTCTAGCTACAAACCACATGTTTTTATTCTGGTACTTCTCATTGGCCATCTGTTCTTTGTTGTCTGTCCCAGTTCCACCATCTGTCCCAAAAAATTCACTCAACATGATGACTTCACCTACAAAACTGCAAGAAGGCAATAGCTCTGTCAGTCAAAGCTAGTAAACAACCATCATTTCCTTTGCACTTCTTTTTCTCTTCAGTGCTGGAAATAAGGAATGCAGATTATTGCCCCAGATTTTGGTTCCAATTGTGTCTTTTTTTTAAACTCGTCTTACATTTTCACATGGTGGTAGGAGGAGAAAAAAGGAAGAGAGTGACAAAATCAGCTGATGGAATTGATACAGTGGGCAGCATTTCTTTACAGAGAACTCCTGCAACTTGCAGAGAAAAAATATTTTTGATCAGTCAAGGGAAAAACTTCTAACTTCCTTAGTTTGTTTGTTGCTTTTTTGTGTTGAGTTCGGAACAAAATGCAGATTTTTTTTTCATAAATTTTAGACAGCTTATATTATATGAGATGACTCTTGTTCTTAAAATCTGTTTAAAAAGTCTAAGTATTCCTCCTTTAGGCTTTGCACATGGCAAAACACAATAGAGGTGCTCCACACCTGAAATTCTCTATTCTTCCCACATGTAGAACTAGTTCATCTTCTTTCTTGTTAGGCTGAATGAATTCAACATTCAGCTGGCACATGTCTGCAGGCCAAGGGACATCTTGATTGTGTCAGGGCTGCAGACAGGTGATGGGGTCCTGACCCCAGGTGAAGATAACTGCAAGGGATGTGAGACTTTATTGGACAAGACATAGCTGGAATTTCTGGATCTGACTGGTAACAAAGCATGTAACAATGCATGAATCTGACAAAAGTTAGAGATAGCACTGTGAAGGCAGGTTGGATTTTACAGATGTTTAAGGGAGAGCTGCTTCTAAGAAATGTCTACATAATTGGAGGGAAATGGGTGACCTTTTGGGCACAACTTGTGCAAAGCTAGCACTGTCTGGGTGACCATATCAGAAACATCTTAGGAAGCCAGGAATGCCTAGATAGTGGTATCAAACCCTCCAAATTTGGCTACAGATGCAGCAGAACTGGGTCTAAGGCAGAAGAAATAATTGTGGTTATTTAGTTGTGAAAGGTAACAGATGACAAAAGGAGGACAAGAAGAGAGAGGTCAAGACACAGGAAAAGATATGCAAAGGTATGTAAGTGGTGTCATTGGGGCTGCCCAGGGCTTCCTCAGGACAACAAATCAAACTTGTTTCTGACCCCATTTCATGTCTAACCTGCTTCTTTTGTCAGGAGGACTGAGTACACAAATACACAAGGACCAGTACGCACTCCAGGAATGACAGCATGGATGTCCTTCTAATGTCCTAGAAGACTGTACAAATCCTTGCACCCTTGCTATTTAAAGTGTTTGTGGATGAAGAACATGAATATCAGTGAGAAATACCTATAGGTTAACTTTAGTGTCCTGATGAGGTCTTAAAAGGGCAGACATCTCCTGTTTGACTGCTGAAAACAAAGATATTTCATGCTTTCCTATCAGAAAGACGTTAAGATAGTAGAGAGGTACTCAGTTTCTGACTACTGTGAGAGGAGGAGCCTGGTGCCTCAGATGGTTACCCACAGAGGGCTGTTCATGTCGGAATATCTCTAGGGCTGGCCATCAGAAACAGCTGGAACATCACACCTAGCAGGGCGTAGGTGTTTGAGGTCAGCAGCTCATTAGACATTTCTGTGCACTTGGAAACCAGACGCCGCAATCCCTCATTTGAGGGTAAATGCCTTACTGAGCAGAGATCTCCTATTTCATGAAGGAAATAGCACCACCCATAGTCAGGCAGTCACTCTGAAAAGGAAGAATATGGGTCCCCTGACCTCTTCAGGCTGAAACATTGATATCCCACCTCCTGGAGTGAATGGAAAAGTCCTGACTTAGCAGATGAAACGTGAGGGTTCTCAGGAAGATGATGGAGTTCTCAGTTCAGCTGAAGCATTTCACATAAGATAACTCTCAGAGAGAAAACTGCAAGGTCCATACGTGAGCTCTCAGCAGCTGCTTGGCTGGAAGAATAGCACTTTCTGTGTGATCCAGGGCTGTCTGGGTGAATGACGCATTCTCCCAGGAGGTCTAAAGGATTATGGTACTTTGGGGATCTGGCAGATCAGCCTGATCACCCTCTGGCTGAGGCTGAGCCCATCTGCTCTCGCACAGATGTTGATGGGTGACTCATGCCCAGCGGCAGAAGTCAGGAAGTCAGATGGATTTTGTTTAGTTGCCTTCCTACTTTAGTCCAGGTGGTTTGTAAGCATCCTTATTTGGTGAGATTAGGGTGATACCCCTGGGTGGATGAATCAGAATTGATTTTGTGTTGGTGCTGCCTCATTCACAAGCTTCGTTGTGTGCCTTGCTTAGCTTGTTTTTTTAATAGGACTGTCACTTTGTCTTACTACAACTATAGAAAGTTCATTATCTCACAGGTATCACACTGTGTGGAGGAGAAAAAGAAAAAAAAAAAAGAAAGAGCTATACAGGCTATATTACAGAGGCTAGATATACTGCATATAACTTCGTGCTTCAGAGACCTTCACTCAAAAGTTACTAAAAAAGACATAAATGCTCCCAAAAGAAAACCTCAGAGATTTATTCTTAAAGTACATTTTCTGAAAATTATACAAAAGGCAACAGTTGCCCCCAGCAAAACAAGATACTATTTTTCATTTTGCTTCCATGGGGGAATGGGACAAGTATCTTCTTTTTCCTTGTTTATATGCAATTTTTACTGATTTTGTATCTCATCCCCATCTTGTGTGGTAGAATAAATAAATTGCCCAGTAAATCTTCTCTTTCAGAGATACTTGTGATGAGTTATGATACTTCTGATCATAGATACTTATCATTGTTCACTTTTTTATTGTCTAGGGCTTTGCTATAAAATCACAAACTTGTGGGTTAGCACTTTTCAAAATAGGAATAAATATTTCCATTTGTTCTCGTTTTTGCATTCTTTTTCTCTCTACTTTTGTAAGACATATCAATTTAGGAACTCAAATTTAGCATCTTTAACCTCTTTTAAGAAGCACTGAAATCTGGAGATGTGAAATCTAATTGTAGTTGTTGGTTAGAAAGTCTACACACAGTGTGTGCCCGTTTAGGGCAAGTTTTCTCCCCTCATATGACACTTCTTCCACCATTGTGAACCATGTCAGCCAGTAGAAAAGTAGAAGCACTCACATTTCTATTCATATTGAGACTACACTGTTTCTCTGAAAATATACTTATCTTTAAAATCCAGCACTACAGCAGGACTTGCAACAAAAAAACCCTTGCCTTGTAAGTCAATGTCTTCTCCTTTCCTACACAAATACTAAATAACCTCTGTTTTTTCTACTAGCAATTTATGTGTGTTTGCTCCCTTTTTATCTGCACAAAAACCCCATTTCTTTTATGATTTTAGTTACTCATCTTTATGGTAATTAGAGACGCAACCAAATAAGTGTTTAAAATAACTAAATAATGTTCAAAAAATTTAATTTTTTTTCACATAAGCATAGTTAGAACTCCAGAAAATGTCATACATTTTTCCTATAAGAAGGTTCAGCACCATTTCTTAGTTTTTATGGGTTTTTGGGGGGTTTTCGTGTATTTTTTTAATTTTTAAATTTCATTTACAAGAAATTCTTTTGCTCATACTTCTATTCTTCACTAATAAGAATTTAGTTTTCTTAAACAAACCAAGCTTACAGTCCAGCCAGAATTTTACATGCAAATATGACATTAAAATTTAATTTTGTGTGTGTGTTTATAAATGTTAAATTAGCTGAGAAATATGTCAAACAGCTGAAAGACAATGAACTTAGCTTCAGAGAGTTCATTAGACATTCCATAACATTTGGAATGAAATTAATAAAACTCAGTCAGTACACTTCCATTTGCTGGATTTCCATTCTTTCCATTTGCTTACACAGCACAGAAGAGAGGGGAAACAAGTGAGCCTGCCAAGATCGTGATAGGAAATGTCACTGCACAACTCAGAACTGAAAGTTTTCTCTTTGGGTGAACTGCTGATTGTTAAAGTACTTACAGATCTTCTGGTCAAATGTGCTAAATACAGGGTAGATAATTTTTAAGTATTCAAAACCCTTCTGGTTTAGTGGTATGAGGCAATCAGTAAAAAAGGTCTTTTCTAGAACCGTGTACAGACCTACCAAAATTGCTTTTAAATGGACAAAGTGCATTTGCCTTAAATGTAGTATATGGTTTCAAGCAACTCGTCTGTAACTAGGACTATCTGTGTCAGATGTGTGACAGAAAGCTGGATACCTAAATTAGGCTTACTGGGACCATGTCTCACTAGGTACAGGAATAGTTTTATGTACACATATTGACCATGCTTCTGTTCAGACTGGTTTTGGTAGGATGACACTGTAGTCTCCTGGGTTGCTTGCAAGCCTCAGGAGGCATGGAGAAGCTGCAAGGGATCTGACAGACTGGATGGATGCAGAACAGTAGAGAGGTGGCAGGTTTGTAAAAAGAAAGGCAGCAGAAGGGAAAATTTTCCAGAGCTTATTGTCTCCTTTTTAGTCTGAGTACAGGCAGCTCATTGGGCAGTGTGGGAAAGGAGAGATGCCTTAGCCTTAGCCTTGCCTTAGCCTTAGCCTTTGCCCAGAGTCTGGAAATGCTCTGGACATGCTGGTCATTCTCTTTTTCTCCTTGAGCTGGGATACTATATTTTGCTGTAGTGAGAAGAAAAAAGAGTGACTGAATTTTACATCTGAGTTGAGAAATTAAAAAAAGTTAAATTCAAAGGGGAAAGAATTTCCTTATTGGAAAGTGAAATGTCTCTTTTGGTGGTGCATAGAAATGGGATGGATTTTGCTGCTGTTAGTGGTCTCAGATGTAGATGTCTGTGATCATTCCATGGTCAATCAACTGTGATGTCTCTCCAGAAACCAATTAATTTTATTTTAGACTTGTATTTTCAAAGGGGATAAATTGTATTGTGATGTATTTATCCCCTTGTGATGATTATGGAAGGAATCCAGAGCAGTAACTTATCCAAATGCTTTCCTTTTGGATAGCAAACATTTATAGAGGTGAATTCAGCCCTTGATGAGGAAATGAGGCAAGCAGATGTACATGACAAATCTCTTGGAGGCTCCATCAATTTTCAGACTTAATTTTGAAGCAAGCATTACTTCTCATGGCTGCAAAGTTGTTTTATAAAGGAAGTATACTTTCTTTGCTGCTTAAATATAGAAACTGGGTCACCTTTTAGGTCCATAGAGCAGGAAGAATCTGTCTTTCGATGCTAAAATAGAAAAAAGAAAAAAAAAACCAAACCCACAAAAAAACCCTAAAGAAGATAAAAATACTTCTATTTTCCATATCTGCTGATCAAAACTTAGATATAAAAATAATAAAAGATAATAATGAGGGAACAGAAGGAAAATAATGGCAAACTATGCAATTTTATGGCTGATATATGCAGTTAACTGGAGATGTAGTTTTATCTGTCATCTTTGATATTTGGAAGAAAACAAACCACCTCATCATATGTATTTGTAAATGGCATATTTATTTAATACATCTAACAATTAGAGTTTTATACCAGAGGACTATAAAACTGACATTGGCTAAAGCTATCAAAAAATTCCTAAAGGTTTGAAGGAGAATGAACACTGAAATTATTCAGAAAATAACTATCTTCTTATTCAATGTTTTACAGTTATAAAGTTTACCAAAAAAAAGAGTAAAAGTTCAAGCCTACTTGGCAAATAACTACTTGAATTATAAATGGCATGACTTGAAGGAAGAATAAATTTTTGGAAAAATCAGCTTAGGATACAGTAAATGAAGAGCTTCTTAGTACTTGCAGTGCTTTTAAGCTGGGCAGAGCAACCTATTGATCTTGTGGGAAGAGATTGTTTCTCTCTTTTTTAATCAATTTTCAAAAGCAAGCAGCATCTTATTAGTAATGTTGTCTGAAGCAAGGCTGGAATAGAAAATGGATTTGAATTACATTTTCTTTTCTGTTATTTTTAGAGACATTGTTCATTTTTCCCCCACTTTGCAGCTTGAGAGAAGAGAAATCCGGTAGGTAATTGGTGTACTTCAAAGAGTGAAATAAATTTGAATGATAGCAGGCATGACATGAAGAATTAATAAAGTGACAGTTTGTTGACACATATAGGAACAGAGTAAATGGTCTTTAACCATTTGAATGCAGAGAGCTAGAAGGAAAGGGGAAATTACTGATGGGTAATTTTTGCTGCAGGTCTGCTAGAGCAGTCCTTAATGGGTAATGCAGGACAGCAAAATCTGGGGGAGCCCTTTGGTCTGTTGAGTTGGTATTGGTACTCTCTGTTAAAGTTCTCTTATGTTCAGTGTCATATCCTGGAGATATGACCTGAGAGATAAGACCTCTTATGTTCAGTGTCATATCCCCTTTCTGGAGACAGTGCAAAGGCTTCTCCTGCTGTCCTCACATTGACATGACAAATTTGATTTTTGGATCTTAGAATCATAGAAACATAGAATGGTTTGAGTTGGAAGTGTCCTTAAAGACCACCTAATTCCAACCTCACTGCCCCATCCAAGCTGACCCTGAATATTGCTAGGGACAGGGCATCCACAGCGTCTCTGGACAAGCTTTGCCAGTGTACCACTACTCTTATAATAAAGAATTTTTTCTGTATATGTAACTTAAATTTCCCCTCTTTCAATTTGTACCCATTACTCCTTGTCCTATCAGTCAATTTCTGACAAAGGGTCCCTCTCTGGCTTCCTTGGAGGCCACCTTCAGATACTGGATGGTTGCTATGAGGTCTACACACAACATTCTCTTTTCTGGGATGAAGAGCCCCAACTTTCTCAGCCTGCTTTCATGGGAGAGTTGCTTTAGTCCCCTTATCAACTTCATAGCCCTTCTCTGGTCTTGCTCCAAATCCTCTGGAGTTACTTATATAAAGACTTGGGAGGATGCTGATCAGCTGTCTACAAAACAGCTTGGGGAAAGAGAAAGCTGTAATGTAAAGATGTACAGGATCATGGCATGAATACTGTAAGCCTATCTTTCATGAGAATCTTTGATTCATATAACAGTACTGTTGGTCACTTTTCTCATTTTTAACACACTGTGAAACCTTTTCCCCAGCCTTTTCATTGTGCAGCCCTGATTTTCACAGTGAGAGGGATCTGTGTTAATCAATAAAGAAGACGGAAATAAATCTCACTGGCTCAGTTATGTCAGTAATGGAAGGGGTGTCATGGCTGGGACAAACATGTCTAGTCACAGACACAAACTATTCTGTAATTTTTGTATGCAAGTATAATGCTCAGTCTTCACTGGATAGGGAGAATTAAGGAGCAGTAAATTTAATTAATAAATCCAAGCATTGATCTGTAATCTTGTTAACTGTAAGAAAAATATGAGTGACAGATGACAATGGCATGAGACTAGGAGGATTTAATTTAAATTTAATCTTATTTTGTCCATTCTTAGTTAATTTCATACACCACTTTCTTATCTGAGTAATCAGAATTATTTTGGGAATTGTATTGTGCCTTTCTCATCAGAGTATGAAATGGTTTTGTGAAAAGCCACAACTTGCCAAGTGACTCGATTCTAATAGCTTCCTTCTTTGATTTTAGACAAGAAAAATTAACAAAAAAACTCTCAAGATACTCACATTTCAGGAAGATTAAATACTCCCATATAATAAATTATCAGCTGTAATTCGGCTGTGGTAGTTTAAATGATAAATCACTTCTTTCTGGCTACAACTTACATATTGAAAATAAATTTTCTTCCCTATTAACATAAAAATCTAATAAATCATACCATCCTTCAGAGATCCTTTTAAATATCATCAATTTTATTTAGACAGTCTTCTGTATCATTAATAATAATCACTATCAGAATCCTCTGTCTTCAAATGCTGATGACATTCTAGAGCTGAGCTCAGCTGGCTCCCACCGAGTAATTCCTTGGCATTGTTTGGCTTCCCTCTGTATCATCTGAGCTGTACAAGGTAAGTCTGATGCCCCAAAAATTTCTCTCATGATCCATTTGGGTCACTGCAGGGCTGTGGCAGGAACCAAAGTGAAGCAGGCAGCCAGAAGCAGATTTTTGAAGATGTCTCTTTATTTTTCTGCCTCAAGCATGTCTTGTGAAAGGAGAAGAATATATCCCAACTTCATCTGGTTTTAGACCATATTTTGCTTCTCTTTTCCTATTGGGCAGAATTCATGGACTGAGAAATTTAAAAGACTGCACTTCAGTCTTTTTTGTTCCTTTTAGAAAATGCAAGGAATTTTGATTATGTTTGGAGAAAACTCAATGTTTAAATAGTATCTCCTGCTTGAAGATTACCTTAAAAGGCAGTAGAAGGTTAAATATAAAGCTCTTGAACATGTTTTATTAATTGCAGAAACAGCCTGTAAAAGATGGGCCCTTTATTTGGGAAATTCCCCCTTTTAGTCTCCCAAGAGTCTTTGAAGAATTCTAGTCTTTACTTAATCAGTTTTCCTTTTCTAGACTTTTTTTCTACTACTTACATGCATATATACTGTTATGTACATATCTAAAATAATGTACTGCTGATGTTTTTTGTCCATTTAAAAACCACAGCTGATAGACACTCCTGATGCAGAAGCAAAACCTTTACCCCAGGTTTTCTACAGGATAGAAAACGTTTTTCATGTCTATGGTAGTGCTGAATGAGGTAGTAGGGAATAAAGTGGCCTTTCAGTTTTTTCCCTGTAACTCATCCACAGCAGTTGAGAAAGCACAGCGAGGCATCCATTGCAATGACACCTCAGTTAGCTGAAACATTTTATTCCACTCCCATGTTTTGTGCTGAGTAGCACAGCAGGAAACTACAGCCTGAAAAAGGCTGGGAAATTTGTTTAGTGGCTTCTTCATTGCCCTCCCCCACAATATTTGTTTAATTAATGAAGAGTTTCAAAGCAATTAGCAGAAATGAGAAGCAAACCTAGGTCCTCAGTGCCTTGAAAAGCAGCAGATTTTGTTAAGTTTGATCAAACCCATGACAGTTACATTGCAGTACAGACATACAGAACAGATCGAGCTTGCTATTGACATTTTGATTGCACTCTGTAGAATTTATGTTTAGGAAAAGCCTCAGCCAGTGTTTTGGCATATCTTATCTGTAGGGCACTGCAGCAATAAATCCTATGAAATGCAATCAAATGTTAATAGAAAATCCTTTGTGGGAGACATCTCCAACAGCGAGTTTTTCTCTCCACCCTCTTTCCTCTCCAAATAGCTGTTTATCTACCCAGACAGATCTATACATGCCACTTGTAGCTGTGCTGCACTGTGTTTTGTGGAGACAAAGAGTGGCTTTCAGAGAATAGAGCTGTGTAGACTTCTCCTAGGAACATGCCAGTCTTGGCTATGAATCTGTTTAAACCTTTGGGCAAGGTCAAGGCTGGGTCTCAAAGCATCCGCCCAGGATCTACCTCAGGAGAGAAAACCCTTACATCAGGGCAGAAGAAATACAGAAAATAGACTCGAATACGATGGAAAGGCCTTGGACAGGATGAGTCACTGACCAGACTGCTTTCTTCACCTGTCCCAAAGCACGTAGCTATTGACGAACACAGAGCACGTTTTGGCCCCAGTTGGGTATATGTATATCCTTGATCCTGTTTGCTTTTCTCATAGCCTGTAGTTAAAGTAATTAAGTTTCTTATGTGTTGCTGCCTGTTAAGTGGCACTGAAAGCTGGGCCTGCTTCAGGGGCATTGGGAACAGGGCCCAAATGGAAACTAAAGAGAGCCTGACAGCATCTAAGCCTCATGCTTGTCACCTGCTTCAGCTCTAAAAATCTTCAGAAGCCTTCAGTCCATGTTTGTCTGCCTATAGCTACAGCAAGGTATCCCAGGGAATGGGAGCAGGAAAGTCCACATGATGTGCTACCTGTGGCTGTAAGTAAGCAAGAGGTAGACACCTGTGTGTGCCAGGGGACTTGCTTGATGGAGACAGAGCCCTGTCTGTGTTCTCCAGAATCTTTGTTCTGGTGGCAAAAGAGCCACTGCCTACAGGACAGTCTAGCAAAGAGACCACAGCATGCCACAGGGTGCCCTGCTTTTTTGAACCACAGTTCAGGTTCCAAGTGATTTTCCCCCAGCTCCAGAGACAGGTTCCAGCTCCAGTTTGACTGCATACACATGGAAGAGAAGAAGTTCTTGAGCCCCAAGCCTTTCCCCACACAGAAGGGCTCACTGCAGCTCAGACTTGCAGATCACAGGTCTTTGCAGGCAAAGGAAGAGGTGTTTGTGAAGAGGCTGCATCCATCTCTCAAGGAAAGGTGATAGGCCAGGACAAAGTGTCAGAAGACTAGGAGATGCCAGTTAGATCCTGGTAATAGTGGAAGAGATGTCCATGTTGGACAGTGGAAGTAGTCCCTTCTAGTTAGCACTGATTAATTTTTTTCCCCTTTATTTTCCAGCAGTAAAACAAGCATAAGACATTGAGTGAGTTGCTATTTTTAGGTCTATCCTGCTATTTCCTAAGTGAAGAACTAGGAGGATGACATGTAAGCATCCTTTTTGAAGCTATAGTAACTCAGATCTGCATTCCAATAGCACATCTACCACCCATTACACTTTTGTTTCAATGTTATTTTCTCTCCTTGGTAATCTCTCCATGCAAAAATATTTTCTTATAATGAAATATGCAGAAAGAAGGTCATGGTGATAGACTGAAATAAAACTGATAGGGCACAGTCTGGAAATTCCTGGCAACCTCAAATCCCCATTACAAAATAAAAAAATCCAGCTTATGTATGCAAACAAGAAAGTTTAACCTTGCAATAAATTTTTCAATATTTTTCTTAAGTTTATAGCAATTTACTTCATCCAGGAAACACTGTAAAGTGCTGGTAACAAGAAAAGAGACAGTCAATAACATTACAGCTATTGCTGGATTTTCAAAGCAGAAAATGAAAAATTAGGTTGTTTATTCACCATTGTTCAGGGTTTATTCGCTATTTATTGTTCTAGTGGAACAATTTAGGCCATTTTTGCCCCATAACTCTTATTTAATCTCATTTAGACTAACACTCTGCTCATCCAGGGTGTGAACACTGCCTAGTTTTCCCGTGGCAGCATGACACTGAAATATTATTACCTAATTAGACTGCTTTTCCTGGTAGCAAGCAGTTCCCATTTGTTTTAAAGACATATGCTTTTGTTGTGCTGTTGGAGAGGTTAGCAGTATTTGTGTAGATATCTGAGAAAAACACAAAAGGGAAATGAACTTAAAATTTACTTGTCAGTACACATTTTTATTCTTTACGTAACTTGGACTGAGCAGAGATTGTCTGCTCACAAAAGGCCTGGTACTGGGAATAGCAGGACTGTTATTATAGGCAGAATTCAAACACATTGGCAGAATCTGTGGGAAAGTTTGTCCATTTTAGTCCTGGTTTTACTGGATGGTGAAACATTCCTTGAATAGTCAGTATGCTGGCCCAAGGCCTGAAAAAGTCACTAAACCCTTCTTTTTTCTCTATCTTTTATAGTGAAAGCTGACAAGTAGATTAACAAGACAGGTGACTTACAGCAGGCATTTGCCCCATCAGCTACAAACTGGTCGAGGTTATCAGCCTGGTTCCAAGTGAGGAACACAGAAAAGGGCGTGATGGATCTAAAGGGGACATAACACCCTACTTAACATCTTTCTTGCAGGGTGTAATCCTCTACAGCATTTTTCTCCTCTTTGGAAAAAACATCTGTTGCATTTGCACTAACTGGAGTTTACCTCCCATTTTGTAAGATATCATGTCCAGGACTATGACATCTAAACAGAAGGGTTACTATCATCTTTCAAGAATGTGCAACTTTTCCTTTTTTTTCCCTGCATGATGAACAGTACATCATCAACTCTGCCTTAAGAATTACTTTCTCTTAAAATGCTTGTCCTCACTTCTGGAAACTGAAAGAATGATAAATCAAAGATAAATTAAACATGTACCTTCAAACCACCCTTAGACTTTTTTCTTTTTTTGTTCAAAATTTTCAAGGATGCCAGTGTAACTCTACATTGGTACTGATTTCAGTGATTGAGAGTATGAAAAATATCTGGCTCTTCTTCTCCAACTTCTCAAGGCTTATCAAATTATGGGTAGAGGAAAACACTGAAATTTAGCTTTTTAGAGAGGTCATTGGTTAGGAATGCCTCCACATTTTTAAAAATATTTGCTTTTATATGTATACAAATGTACATTACTTTAAAATAAAAAGTAGAAAAATATACAAGGTTTTTAGTAACAAAAACTTTAAGTTCTACTATTTGTCATCAAAAATGTCTTCTTTTATTAGTTTGCAATATTTTGTCTTCCTTTATAAACTTTTACACTTCACTTCATAAGCTTTCACAACTGAGCCCACTTCAGAAACAGATGGGAATAGTGACAGTAGGGATTCAGAGTTCAAAGCTCTTGTTACAGCTATTCCTAAGCTAACTAGAATAAAACAAAGTTAATCTTCAGTTAGTGTTCATCTGTCTCTTTAAAATGCAGAATTTTTCCAGTCCACCACTATGTTGTCCTCAAACTCGAGGTCTTTTCATGTGTGAGAGAAAAACAACATTGTTAAAGAATTATCTTTTCACAACTTTCCTTTATTTCTATCAACATAAGGGATAATTTCCAGTAATTTTTGCAGAGAGGAGGATTTTATTGTGAGACACACTATTTGAAATGCAACATTATAAAATAAAGTTGCAGAATCTTGAGCAGTTTACAGAAAAGAATTCTTTTTCACTGAGAAATTATGTTATTTTCTTATTTATTTAATCATGAGTTAAAGCAAACCAAATGTCTTAAAGTCTTGGAGAAACGAAGACTTGGAAAACATTAAAATGTTTTGACAGCAGTTTATGATTATGTTGACATATAATAATATAAAATTATCCGCTATAGTAAATACTAATTTTACTATGCTGTGTCAAAATGAATGTCATAAGAATAACTGAGGGATTAAAAAAAAATTACTGTATCTAAATAAAATACTTTGATGTTGTCAAAATGTAAAGAAAAAAAATGCATATATTTTGACACTTGCAGATAAATGCCTCAAAAATCAACACATTCCCTTGAGACTTTTTATTTTGATGGAAATTGAGATTTCTGGTCTAAAACTTATCTGTCAAAATGTTTTCACCTTGTCTGAGTGACACCATATTTGTAGCCAAACTTCTGTCTCAGGCTGAGCTTCCACACCGAATAGCTCTGTACCTCACTGTCTCACCTACCAGGGCAGGTTTGATCCAGAGCCAGCCTGAGCCAAGAGTCACATTTTTGTCAAATTAGCTCATGCACATGAGACAGTTTTTTCTGCTGGAGTTAGGCTGTTGGAGGGAAGAGAATACTTAATTCTGTTTAAAGCCTGTCAGGACAGCATTATTGCTACAGGATGTTACAGGATATTTTCTGACACAGTTCTACCCTGTGAGTTTGCACTTCACATCTTGAAGTGATTGTGTTTCTGATCTGGTAGCCACAAAGAGAGCTCTTTTGGAGAAGTGGCTAATGGCCAATGTAAGTTGATATTCATGGGAGGAAGATATGGAGTCATGGCTAACACTGAAATGTCTCTGGAAAAAAACAATGCTTAAACAGATGTTAAATGGAAGAGAAAGTTTCAGCTGTGGTTTGACTCCTTTTTTCCCATTAATCATTTATGTTTGTTGCCTGAGATCTGAAAGACCAGAAAGTAGGAGGTTAACCTTGTTCCCTATAAAGATGTCGAGTTGTCTACCTAAGTGGTCAGAAGAGAGTGGGGCTGTGCATGGCTTTCCCCAAACCCTCCCACAGCTTTCTGTATCCCTACCTTTGGGATATTCTAAGGTCTCCTAAAGCTGTTTGTTCATACAGACCATTCCATTTGCTTTTATCCCTCTGGTCAGTGAGGAATGGCACTGTAATTCATACTACACAACCATCTGACACGAGTCCTGACCTGCTAAACAGGATATTCAGGAAGGTGGGTAAACAAGTGGCAACAAACAGGAAGAAATAACTATTCTCTTTTTATTTTATATTTACTGTGCAAAGTGTATTTGACTTAGCTCATTTTGACTAGGCTTTAGCTAAACTCTACTCCCAAGTTTTCATGACAAATCAAAAATGTGATTCTTTTTCTATCACTGCATACTTGAAGAGAATTTCAGCCATTCATAAAGAAAATGGGTGTTGCAAAGGAGGGTGATTCAGCATTGAGTACTTTTAACACTTTTAGCTTTAACTCAGTTATAATTTCTCTAAAGAGCAAAGAGGGAGAGAGTGAAGAAAGGGTCTTAAGCCAAACATCTGTTGTGAGCATCTATGATGTTTTAGTAGACTTTTTCTCAGAAGTACTGGTAGAAAAGCAACCTGCTAAACACATGGGCTCTGTTTAGTCAGCATAGGACACAGCCAGATGGTTAAAAGAGACATGAAGATGCCAAGCTCATGAGGTGTGGCCTCTTCATTTTAGCAACATGCTTTTTTTTTTTTTTTTTTTTGTTGAGTAGACAGGCTCTCAGTAACTGTATGTTGAAATTATAAGATCAGGAAAGAGCCAAGACACAAGACAGACACACACACAAACACACACACTCACCTGTGTCACAACCATCTTGGAGCACTCTGGCTTTGATCTTCTTTTGTACAGAATTATTTTTCAGCTTCTCTGAAGTAACTCCTGATTTATGTTCCTATAAGTATTGTGCCCAGAAGGCATGGCACATGTTCTTATACTCTCATATTTTACGGTTAACGAAAGCTTTTGGCAAAATTTCATTTAAAAACTTGCCAATTTTATTCTAGATAAACAGATATGGTTTTCTCACATTAAATACCCAAAGAATACAGCAACTGCTGAAGTAATGGTATTTTTTTTTATTTTTCAGAGTCACTTGATATGTTTTATGGGCAACCATAATGATGGTTTTTTCCCCACTTGAAAATACATAAATAAACATTTTTTCTCATTTAGTTAAAGCTTCTTAAGTGGATTTAATTCAAATTTTATGGATGCATGAGTATCTCAAGATTTCATACTTCCCGTCTCTGAGCCTTTAATTTGCTTTTCTTCCCCTAATGATGGTATATGCATGTACAAATTCTGCATTGCCTGCAAAGATTTCAATAGTGCTTGTGCCATGCACAGTGATGTTTGGAAGGTCTTGGGATAATACAAAGCTTTTTAGGGATGGAAGAGGACTTGGAGTTTGCCTTTCTTGTGCAAAAATTGATCTATACAGTTAAAAGATTTAGGTGCATTTTCCTAATGCCTTTCTTCAACTTTGACATACTTTGCTCTTTGGGTCTAGTATGAAGCAGACTGGGCAATTCCAGAGCAGCAATTCCTGCAGCCAGGATAGGCTTGGGTGAGGGACTCAGACTCCTTGTTCTTTCCCAGACAAAACATTTGCCTAGGAAAAACGTGATTTTGGCTTTGTCTGTGATTGAGGAACCACCTCCACTCTGAACAGTGGGTTCTGCCACGGTTTTAAGTTTGGTCATGAGCATGTGTCTGGTGACTTGGGGTGTTACTTGACGAAAGGGCTGCTGCCTCACAAATTTGGAAAGGAAAGCAGGGAGCTTTCTCACTGTTCTTTGGACCTGTGTGCTTGTGTTAGTACAGGTGTTCAATGTGAAGATTGCTGGCAGGTAACAGGGGAGGAAGAATAGGCTGCCTGTTGGTGCTGAGAAGGGTTCTGCAGTTTCAGTTAATGATCTAAAGGGTGCTTGCCTTCAGTGCCTTGGTGACTGAAACCCTGTTCTGACCTTTGAGAAGGAATAGCTACAAGTCCATTACACATGGCTATGCAAATTTTCTGGTATATTTTGGTGGAAATAGCTCTTGTCATAGATGGCAGGTCCTACATCACTCCAAAGGACCATAGAGGGTCACAGTCTATTGCTACCAAGGTAGCAAGAAGGTATAAAAGCTCTTGGCATCATTTTTTTTAAAGTACTGGGATATTCTGAACATGGTAAACACCACACACTTCACCACTGATATTATAGAACTTCATGCATTTCTCTTCATAGCTTCAACATAATCTGGACTTATTATATTAAGTAAAAAAGGTAACTTTCTGCTCTTACAGAAGTCAGTCTTACCTAGGATTTTGAAAGCTAGCCTTTGGCCTTTCTGGTTCACATCTCAGCATTAGTAACTGGAAATAGCACAACTTTTCAAAAGTGTATGTGGAGAGTCCTGTTTACACTCCCAGAGTGTATTGTCTCCAAAGTCAACAGGGTTAAATGATAGCAAAATCACCAGCAGCTAAACCAAGCCTCTTCTATCTTCAATATGAACAGAAAATGTAGTTACTTAGCTGTCCATAATGTTCTTTTTAAAAATCTGAGAGCAGTTCTCAAGGCAATAACACAACATATGCATAGTACATGTGCATTGCTGCACTTCCCACACTGGGTTATGTGCTGTAAATACATTGATGAAAATAATGCTATGGATACTCTGCCAGACTTCCTAACACCGGGAAACAGGATGGTTTTCCCAAACACAAACTTCTTCAACATATGCAAAACTCTTCCCACTGATACAGAAGGTGGTATGTTTGCGGCTTGTTGCTGTCATTGAGATTACCAGGTAGAACTTTTCAAAAATCAAATGGGAAACTGAAGGGAAATGGAAGTTAAAGTGCTGAAAGGAGAATCTACAGAAAGTGGATGCCTGTATTTCCAGTTAACTGACAGTCTGGGCAGGTTGGATTTGATATTGCTTCTGAATTATCTATTCACATCTGCTGAAGGGGAATTAATTTTTTTCAGACTGAACCAAACCTGTAAATGTGGAAGTTTTACCTTTTTTCTGCATGTAATCCAAAAGTTAAAGCTGAGTGTTAATAAGGATTTCCAGCACATTACTTTCTACACCCTGCTTCAAGCAATAGCTGCAGTTTTGCTGGTGAGCACTAAAATTGCCTATAATTAAAATCATTAGGAGAGTCTCTTTAAGCAAAAGGACTATTAGCATTTCTCAAATCACATCTGCATATGTTAAAGCTGTGTGTGAGACAGACCAGACAACATGAACCTTATTTTAATTTAGTGAAAAGAGTAGCAAAAGTCAGATTTGATGTTGGTGGGAAGAATGTCATCTCTACTTCCAGGGACATATGAACAAACCACTTTATCACAAGAGAAGTATCATTAGAACCAGTGGAAAGAGAGATGATAAACAGCCATAATGAAAAGCAATTGCTTACAGGTGTGTTTTGTGTGCTTATACAAATGAAAGTACATGTTTTGTCATACATTTTCTGCCTTTGCCAGCTTGTTTTCCCTTGGTCGACAATCTGGCCTTTGCTTTTTAAACTGGGTTTGCATAAGAGAGTCCTAAAAAATTAGGTATTAATGATCATTATCACATAGTGCTAGCAACTTCTGCAGTTATAAAATGTAATAAATGTGCAGTGAGTCTCACTCATACATAATGGGACACCATGGTGCCATCTATGGTGCTGAGCTGGAAATCAAGGCAGCAATGCCCGAGTCAGATGAAATGAATATCTGAACATACCTTGCTGTACTAGAAAATCTCTTTTAGAAAAGGCTTTGGTGACAAATGCTTTGCAAGATTTTAGTGAAATAATTGAATAAATTTTAACAACTTGTTTTTGTGTAGAAAGTGGAAAGTAATAGCAGGAGTTTGAAGGAAAGAAGTATCTGTTCAGATTTACTTTCATTGTAATATCTTTTCAACTGAATTGGCCTTTTACAATGCATACAGCTGCTCAGTAGGAAAACAGGCACTGCAGGACTGATGCCAACATTTTTCAACTCTCCAGTTAAATCAAAGTAATGTTGAGTCTGTGATTGGTACATTCCAGTCAGAATTGTATTTGTCAGCCCCTGAAAAAGAACAGACTCATCTGTCACTGGCTTGTAAATGACAGCCTTTCCCAAATCCCAGTGAAGAAAAATAAAATAGGTTCCCACAGGACTTCAGAGGAATATTAGGGTAGTGACCAAAGAGATTTAGAAAGCTTTCTGCTGCTCAGGACAATATGACAAACCCTTGGGCAACCTTAAAATGGGACTCAGGAAAACATCCCCTTAAAAATTGTGATACAAAGAAAAACAAACAATTCTCCCTTCACAAACACAAACTAAATCTCAGAAATTTCATGAGAAAAAGGCTATAAAATTTTCAATACAGTGTAGGATGGGGAATGAATGATTGTTTAACCAAACTGTCTAATTTTACAAATTTATTTGTGTGATGATAACATAGATGAAAATAAAATCTCATTTCTTTTTTTTTAAATCATGAAACATCACAACAAGGAATAGAGATGTGGAAAACAGATCAGCTCAAAGGACAGAGATGATCTTCTCATAAATTATTTTGCTGCCAAATGAGAAAGAAGAAAGAGAAGATGGAAACCATGCTGAGAGATAGTACTTTTTATTTGAAGAAGAAAGCTCTGATTACTTATGATGTTGCAGTGCCAGTTGATTGGGCTGAATGATTACCAGACTCTGTGACACAACATTTGGCAGGATTTATCAAGTTTGTGAGCTAGTTGGGAGATAGGCAAGAGAGTCTTCACTGATCTAAAGCCTGATAGGTAATTTCAGTCTATAGAACATGACAAATAGAAGAGATTGATCATAGAATTATAAAACAGTTTGGTTTGGAAGAGACCTTAAAAATCCTCTAGGTCCATCCCCCCTGCCTTGGGCATGGACACCTTCTACTATACCAGGTTGCTCAAAGCCCCCTCCACCCTGGCCTTTGAACACTGATGGGGTTGGCACATCCAAAACTTCTCTGGGCAACATGTTCCAGTGCCTCACCACCCTGGCAGCAAAAATTAACAGCAGCAACTTTAAAATATCAGTTGCTGCAAAAATAACTGGAAGGAAGAAGCTCTTTTGTAAATGGTAGGGGTATGTGTAATAGCAGTTTTACCAACTGGTGCACGTATCCTTGAGAGCGTTATTTGTCCAGGTTATATCTCTGCAAGAAACAGACATTCATTAAGATAAGTCACAAGGGAAGACAGGGGAAAGCAATTTTACCTCATGATGATTAAACCCTCACTTCTGAAAATTTTTAATTAAAACAGGCTTTTATAACATTTCCCCATATCCAAAACAAATTATTTCTTTCCTTCTAAAAATGTAATCTTGTTCCAGTGAAAATACCAGTTCTCACAGATAATGCATTTTTCCACAATATTTTTTTTTTCATTTGAAAATATTGTTTAAGGATAAAGATGGTGTATTAGCATACAAAGATGAACAACTAAACAAGCACAAGCATGAGTAAATATACCTAAAGTTATCTTATTTTTTATGTTTTCTGTTCTCATCTTAATCAGGATCTGTTGATTGGAATGCAACTGAAAACCATAGATAAACATGTAGAAATTACTCTGTATCAGGTTCTTGGTGTTTTATTTAATGTATTTAGTGGCATTGGTTGAGGGTGCCTAAAGAAATTTAAAAACAGAGGTTACAAGTGAAAATCCAAAAAATAATATCTTTGTGAAAAAATCTGGTCTGTCATGACTAAGAAGATATTTAGAAAATAGCCCATATAACTAAGGAAATCTAAATATTACTTGGAAAGTTTCTTTTTAGTTTGTTAAAAGGGATCAAATTAGAGGAAAGAAAGGCTGCAAATGCATCATATAGTGGAATGAAACGCATGGTTCTTCCATATGTTCAGCTGAAGACCTGCAACTATTGCTGAAGAATTGCACTTTACTAGACACATGATAGCAAGCAGGACAAAATTAAATCTTGTTTTATCAAGGGGATAGATTAGACGACATTTTAGGCACTTTCTATCTATGATTTTCACACTTGTATACCTGAAACCAAGAGTTATTCTTGAGGTCTGGAAGAATGACTAATGATTTGAGAAAATACACTCTCAATAAACAGAGGTGTTGTTATTGAGACACTGTTTTCACAATGGGAATGTTCTTTTATGACAATTGAGCAGCCTTTGTCCCTCTCTGTGGCAGGGGTATTGGACTAATGGTTTTAAAGGTCAATTCCAACCCAAATAATTCCACAGTTATTAGCTTAAAGTAAAATATAAGAGACTTGTGAAGTTCAGGAACTACTGATTCCAGATAAAGAAATAAAGTTACTTTTCTAAAATACTTATGTGTATTTGGGGTTGCAATGGCCAAGTTGGACATCATGCATGATAAGCTGCCATTGATTTCTTTGTGTGATAGTTAACTTGGCAACATGCTACCATCTGCAGATTAACATTTAAATCTGCAATTTAAAATAGATTTAAAATATAGCAGAATTAAGAAGATGCTGTAGGTGGCAAGCAGTTCTTATTTTCATATTTTAAAATTTATTTCATAAAACAGTCAACCAAGAAAAATGGTACATATTTTAGAAATCTTATAGGAGTCTGTAGTCATCATCCTTTTTTTTTCCCCGGGAAATTTCAAACATTAGAAGTTTGGAAAAAATTCAGCAAAGTGTTTAAAGTTTTTAATACTTTTATAAAAGGCACGAATATCTGTCTTTTATTAATCTATTCTAATCTATGTTGCACAATAAGGTTACAATTTTTCATTTGTCCATTGAGCAGTTTTCAGGAAAAGAAAAAGAATTTTATATTCGTTCACCTTGCTTAAATAACGGTAGGTGCCTTTCACATTTTGAGAAAGAAAGAATACTTTGAATGAAAATTCAATAAACTGTGAGCCAAACTTTCAGAAGAATGCTTCTGTTCTTAAAAGTATTTTCTGTCTGGTTTTTAAAACTAAGAATTTCTAGAAGAAAAATTTTGTCATTTTCAAACAAGAAGGAGGAAATAAAAATGTACTTATCTAAAAACCTGGACAAAGTGAACTGCTTATTTGTCTTTTGCATAAATTGCAAATTGGTAAGCCCTTATGAGTGAGTAGTATGAATGAATGCATGCACATTTATAAATGCATTTCTGAGGTCATAGAATTAACTATCACACTATCGTGTACATAACTAGGAGACTACTTGGCAAACTTCTTAATTTCATGTGCTCTGCTTTACAAAAAAATTATTTGACCATAGTTCTTTGGTATGTCATGATAACTTATTTGTCTTCATATGCTGACACGTGGTTGGAAACTGAAGTAGAATTGCTTATCACTTATCACTTGATTTTAGTCTTGGTTGTTGGCTGATTTGGTTTAACAATGGTGAACACATATATTTTGCTTTGGGGAAATGGTGGCATTGGACTGATATTTAACTAACTAAAGGGTCACATAAAATGCTTTTATAAATAAGTTTCTTTTGATGCACAATGTCCTTTTACTCCTGTTACAAGTCACAGTAAAAATCCACTCCACTTGTAAAGGGTCTTGATTCTATTTCCCATTCTATTAGAATCAGAATTGGAAGACCTCAATTGCACTGTAACATGGCAAATGTAATGTAGTCACCTGTAGAGAATGTTTAATTATTCTAATGTTTAGTAAGCAGGTCAACAAGAAATAAAAAGTCTAACTATATCCTTGTTTTATGAACAAGCCTAAGTGTCTGACGCTCTGGTTACTGAGCATCACATGCTGGGACTTATTTCACAGTCTGAGGACTCCTGACCTGGCAAAGGAGGGAGATAGCAGTGTCTGTCACAGCCTGGCACCTCAGCAAACTGTCCCTTGTATCTGCCTTTGTGGGGCCTGATTCAGGTGTTCAGATGGCAGCATAATATATACCTAATCTACTGTTCTAATTGTTTAAACTGGGTTAAAAAAACCAAAATAAAACAGAAGAGATGGTGAAGGACTGGTTCATATGCTGGCCACACAGCAGGCATCACAGACACCACTGTTTAAAACATCACAAGTTTATTGATCATGTAAGATGCCAGGTTGATTGGGACTAACACAGTATTTACTGACTATGAAATGTAAATGCCTAAAGCTGGAGGCTAGCTCCACACAGAAGTTTATTTCATTCAGTTTATGGAAATTTTATTGCTGAATATTACTAGCAAAAAAAAAAAGTGTGGACATTTCTACTGGTTTATGTTCTGTTTGGGAAATTATAGCACACATCCATGAGATTTTCTTTACTCCAAACCTTCCTGGGCAAATGGTTTTCTCACTTGGGGAATTAGGTTTTAGAAGGAAAACATTGCAACAGAAATAGCTCCCAAGCATCTGTGTGGAATGAGAATACTTTACAACTGATGAATTTAGCATTTCATCAGAAGCTTGTTAAGTCAGATTTGGCAGGTGAAAGCACAGTGTGATAACCTCAAACTCATCCTGCTTTGGGTGTGCTGGTAGTAACCAAATGTACCAAAGGTATGAGAACTATTACAGTCTGTGGTACAGCATCCTGGACAGTGTTCTCATCAACAAAATAAGTTTGGCTTTCCCTTTCTTTAGTATGAATTTTGCAGCCATTTAAATTAATTGACTGGAATGAAGTTAGTTCTCATCCCCACACCCTCATGCGCACTCTGAAGAGAATAAGGCCCTGACTGGAAATGGGGAACAGCTTTGGGTAGCGCTGCTTTGTGCCCTGATATTCCACCTTTGAATCAACAGAGACTTTTGGGGTAACTGAAGGACTATTTCAGCTTATCCTTAGTTCCTTTTTATGTCTCCTTATTAATGCTAGGAAATACAAAGGTTCTAAACTGAGAAATTATCTGCAACCATAATTGATTGGCACCAGTTTAATTATCAGCACTTCCATGATGCCTGAAAGTGGAGGAGTCCTGGGATAAACAAGAAATAGCTCTTCTCAAGGATGCAGCAGAGGTAGCACCCAAGTTATCGGAGATGATTGGGAAGAAGAGATACAAATAGCTTAGGAGAAAGGCACTGGAACTTGCAGATAAGCATTGGCTAAGCACAAGCTACCCTGCTGGTTTGATGTTCAACTCTGATAATTACAGATCACCAGCATGCAGCTTGGAATCACCAGGTATGTCTCTTTTAACTTACTATGATGAACAAACCATTTAAAATTTTTTTTTCCTTGACTCTGAGAAGCCTGGGTACACCAATACCAAGCACACAGATCTACATAAAGACTAAAAGAGAAGGTTTGTTTCCTAATGTTTAGGGTAGGGAAAAATCTGTTTGGAGAAGTTAGGAGAATGAAGGCATACAGAAGTATGAGTACACATGGAAAACACATATCATTCTGGATTTTGACAACTTACTTTTATGTCTCCTGCAGCAGAGCTAAATTTGGAAATCTTATCCCATAGGAAACTTGCGTATTTTAACATTTGCTTTTTTCCTCAAATCAGGACAAAAATATTATAATGAAAATTCCAGAAAAATATGAATCTGGAGGCATTCTGACATTCCTTAAGTTGAAGCTTTATCTCTCAGCTAATTCAAGTAAGCAGACATGCTTTAATTTTTTTTTTTTTTTAATTAAGCTACATTTTCCCAGTGACACCTCACCTCAACAGGACTGGAGCTCAAAGTCCTGGGCAGTGCTCCTGCACTACAGCTGGTGTCATAAGTGTCATATCCATGCAGGCATCATGAGTGCCACTTTGCATTAGGCTATTAGAGGCTTTAGTCCTGCTTTAAGCGTAGCCTGTAGAAGCAGATACCAGTCTTTCTTCTTACAAAGGGATGTGCAGATGGTGGATTTGAAACAACATTCCTGAAGCACTTTAGATAAAAAGGTATATCAGATAAGGCTCTGAGAAAATGTCTCACTTGTTTTTCAGTAAAAAATCTTGGTTCATCTGGCTGGCTTTTTTGAAGCAAGCATTTTCCTGAGCTATGCAGAAACAAAGACTGGAGGTATGAAAACTCTGGGAAACCTCCTTCTCTCAGTTGCACTGTTTGCAAGGCTTCCTGCTTCCTGGAAAACCACATTCTGAGAGCACCATAACCTAAAACCTTCACAGCAGCAGCACCTCTGCACAGGGAAAAAGCTCCAGAGGAAAAACTCCTTGGCACACAAGTATTTATCTATTTTTAGCTCCTGCCTTGATGATACCATGTCATAAGACCCCTTTTATTTCAATAGCCATTCCTGAGCCTTTGTGAGGACTTGGTTAGCAGCTTTTATGAGGCTGAACATTTTCTTTTTGGTCTACACACATACACGTGCTCGGTATGCACTGCACATGCATGAATAGATGAGATGTAGGACAAGTTTTGTGGGCTTTGTGGCTATGGACAAGCACACTAATGGTGTAGCCTTTGTGCAAGATGTACTTAAGGTGTCATGGACAGCTTACACTGTCATATATGGATGAAGAGGACACAGCAAGCATTTATATCTTATTTCCATGGGTTAGTAAACGTGGCTGACATTGTATTACCTGAAGTTGGATATGAGTCACCATAGTGGCTTATACATTTTATTTTTTATTCATAGTTGCTCACAGTTTTTTAACTCCATGTGAGGTCAAGACCCTCACTAGCATAAATTTATATTGCCATATTTAAAGTAACTGAGCTATGTTAGTTTATACTGTCTAGGAGCTGGCATTCATACAATTTTAGTTGTTAATTGCCAGGGCAATTGCAAATGTCCCTATTTATGAGAAGTTCTGACAATAAGATCAATTCCTTTGTACTTGGAATTCATGTTGTGTTTGATTAGATGTAAATTAATTAGACAGAAGCTGATTGTATAGACATCTTTGTGGTTAGTATTCTAATTAACAAAAACAAATCTCCTCTGACAATGTATCTTCTGACCTCCCCAAGGAAAGAAATTGTTCTTATTATCTATCCTGTACAAAGCATGCACACCTTTGGGATAGGCAAATAGACAAATCATTTGGCTATAAATGCACTTTTGTTTTTGTCTGAGCAAAACTAAATGTGGCTGCATACTTTTGTATTAGAGATGTGTTATATTGAGCTATGGATGTTTGTTAGAAAACACCGGTCCTGAAAAAGTGTCAGGATCTGGCACTGCTTTCCAGGATGGTCTATACTTTGACTTTAAGATCTGAAATGAAGATGTATGAAACAGACCAGCAGCTGTTGATGGTCACAGCTGGGGAGTAAATCAACTGTGGAACAATCTTAATCCATACTTTTGAGAAATGGTCCAGGCAATCGTTCCCTAAAATAAAATCATTCTGAAAAGGAGTAGTTTCTCCCTCCCAGGTAGGACAACTTTTTTTAAATACTGTCAAAGCTAAATCACCTATATAACAAAAGCATTTATGCATTTGGTAGATGTTAAAAATATCATGTGCAGCATACACTTTTATTAAAACATCAGAAGAAATTTGATTTTTGAGTGAAGGGGCTGAAACCTCAATAGAAATATTTCTGTCAGTGCAAGATTATTTCTAGCTTATTTATGGCTTTACAAGATGTCTTGTATGACATACACTGATTGTATCACATGCATCCCTTTCTTATTATTCTGAAACATTGGAATAAACATGAACACTTTTCACTGCTTAAATGGTTCTACAGCAATTATGTTGAGGTTTGCTCATCTTATTTCATTAGAAAGCAGTTCGTACATTCCCAATTGAAAATGCTTTTATGGTTTACCATGTTCCACTGGCAAAATTTTGAAGGGAGTGGATTGTTGCACCACCATTTTGAAGAATTTGGACAGCTAAGATTTTCAAGTATCCTGGAAAAGTTGTCTTGGAGGCAACTCTTTTAATCAGTTAACTTTAACATGTTTCTGCCAATGTAAATTATTCTGGTCTACTGCAGAACCGTCAATAAATTTCATCAGTTTAATATTTAGTATCCACCCTCTGTAACTGGGAAAAGGCAATGCCATAAGCTAAAAAGAAACACTCAGGATAGTTACAAGTACTTCAGAAATATCTTCAGATCTTTCAACAATTGGACAAGTTACCCACATTCTTTCAAAATGCTTAAAGTTTATTGGCATGTGAAATTCTTAGCTGAATGGATAGATGAAAAAAAAATATTTTGCAATCACTTTGGGCAATTTCTTTCTCCTAATTCCAGGAATGGTCTGGTTAATTAGCACGCTTTATACACAACATTTGGCTGTCTGATCTGCACAGATGTACAATTTGTGCTCTGCTGGTGATCCAGCTCCAAACATGCCACACTCCAGCTGCTTTCTGTGTATTGGCAGAAGCAGTATCTTTACTGCTACATTTTAATTTTTTTAAATTTTATTTTGTTTTTACTTCTATCCTTTTTTCTTTTTCTTCTTAACTTTATCAGTCATAAGTTAGGAACTTGAATCATTACATTTTAATACAAAACTATTTTACCTCAGGCAGCTTTTCCAGAGATGATGTAATCAGTATGATAAAAAAGACCCTCATGAAAAAATAGCTTTGATGGCAAATCCTAGCAATAAGTTAAAGAAAATCCATCGATACAATTTCATGGAGTCTAAAAAAATTATTTTAACATAGTTTGATTTCTGTTCTTCCTATTTTGAAGAGTTGAAAGACTTTCAAAGTGCTCCATAAGACATTAAGAGGGTGTAATAGATCCACAGTTTAGATCACAGAGTCTCAAGGATCTGATGAAAAAACTTTCTTTAAAATTAGACACAAGATTTAACTACAGCAAAATTACATAGCCTTTCAACTTCACATATATTTGGTGTTCCTCAGAGAGAGCAGAGCTGCCTACATACATTGGTGGGTACCCTCTCCATGGCAGTAGATGGCCATTATCTGTGACATTAATCACTCAATAGATGTTTTGGGATTTTTTTTCTGTTATAAAGATACAAATTTCAAACTATAAAAAAGAGGGGCAGAAAAAGGGAAACACTACAGCAGCAGAGTTCAAGGCTAAGTGCAACAGTCACAGAACTTCAGACAATTCTCTCTCCAGCCTGTCATGGTCCCTGGTGTATTTGTCACTCCTCCCAGCTTTGTGCCATCAGCTCGCTTACTGAGGAGCCATCTGCCCCTATATCCAAGTCACTGAAGGATAAGTTAAACAATACTGGGCCCAGTATTGAACCTTCAGGTGTACCACTAGTGACAAGCCTCCAACTAGACCCTGTGTCCCTGGTTATGATTGTCTAGGATCTGCCATTCAGCTAGTACTCAACCCACCTCACTGTCCACTCAGCCAGTCCTCATTCCCTCCATTCACCCATGAGGATACTGTAAGGCTCCAAACAACTTGATCAATGAGGTTTTTAACAGGGCTTATCGTTTTTTATGTACTCTGAGTTGGATGCACAGGAGAAATAATGACAAGATATTCTGAAGAAGTCAAAACAGCAAAAAATACTTCAGCAACTTTAGAAAATCAGAGATCTTTGGCAAAGGGTTTAGAACAAAATTCAAGCAACATAAAACACTTCTCAAAGTATTAACTTAGCCCATTAAACTTAGCAAACTTCAAGCCTATTTGATTTCAAGTTACTCAAGAATTCCAAATCCAAGTTAGAAGAAGAAAGAGAGAAAGACAGAAAAGATTCAGAAAAGCACATATATGCCTACCCACTTCTGGGTCCTAAGGATGATAGAAAGTCCAAGAAGAGGTTGGGTCCAGACAATATGACAACCTTGTGTTCCACCTTAAATAGCCCTTTGCCTTCTTGGGCCCTTGCCTCAGGTGGGATTTCTGGTTCTTTGGCCACTCAGGTGCTGGGTTAGAGGCTCCAGGGGCAGGTGTGGACCATTACCTCTGATGTGCCATGATTGGTAGCTGCAGGGCTGGGATACAGGCTCTAGGGGTGTGGGGTAGGGCACTGCCTCACATGGGCTAGGCCCAAACTGTCCCTTTCCCCACACATGTGCATCCCAAAATGTCTCGAGGCATTAGTTGTTCCAGCCTCTCACAGGTGCTGTGATACAGTGTCGAAAGCCTTGCTAAAGTCAAGATAGACAAAATCCACTGCTCTCCCCTCATTTGTTCAGGCAGTTGTTTCATCACAGAAGGCAATCAGGTTGCCAAAACATGACTTACCTTTAGTGAATCCTGGTTATTCTTGGTCAGCTTGTCATCCCTGTGGTAGAATGAGGTGCATCATCACCTTTCCAGGTGTTGAGGTGGGGCTGGTTGGTTGGTACTTCCCTGGGTCCTGCTTCTTGCCCTTTTGGAAGATGAGGGTGACATTTGCTTTCTACCAGTCCTCAGGCACCTCTCCTGATCTCTACAACCCTTCAAAGATGTTCATGAATAGCCTTACTGTTGTGTCCACCAGCTCTCTCAGCACTGTGGATGCATTCTGTCAGTGCCCACAGACCTATGCATGTCAAATTTGTCTAGTTCTCTAACCCAATTGTCCTTGACCAAGGGAAAGTCTTCAGTCTTGAGGCTGATGGTGACTTTCCTGTGTAGAAGTCATACTTTGACTAGTAATATATCATCTCTGACACAGAATTGCTATAACACTTCTCTGAACACACCAACAGTGTTATTAATCAAACTGTTTATATACAGAAAGCCTTTATCCATGATATATTTGTTTTCTTCTAAAAATTGTTGGTTTTCTTCTGATCGCAGTTTCTGGTATCCCAAAGGAGCACCTGTTCATATTTCCATTTTTCTTCTTCCGATAAAGGACAATTATTACAAAATCTATGACTGTAAGATTAAGGTCATATTTTATTCAAACATTTTAAGGGAGTAAAGTCACTGTTCAGAAAAAATAACCTGCAGTACTATCAGAAGTACCAGAAGTAATGAAACTTTCTGTCATCTAAAGTAGACCAAAATTTCATATGAAATATTTATGCAATTATAGAGTTGATAGTGGAGTCCCTAGAAATGATAACTGCAAGGTCTATTTTCTGAAAAATGTTGCCTCTGAATCTTGTGCATGTAGGAGTAACGCTTCTAGTGTATTTTTATTTAAAGTTATCATAAGTTAGCACTGACAGGTTGGACCATAATGGCAGCTTATAGAAAGTTTTTATTAGACAATATATTTAGGGGTCAAGACGACCCCCCATATTCCTCGTTGCCTTTGTGTGCCTGGGTGCCACATAGACATAAGGAGAAATTACAGAGGAGCAGGAGGAGCTCTCTGCTGGGATTAAACCCAGTAATGGCTTTAAACTAAAAGAGGGTGTATTTAGATTAGATACAAGGAAGAAGCTTTTTACAATGAAGATTGTAAAACACTAGAATAAGTTGCCCAAGGAGGTGGTGGATGTCCCATTGCTGAAAATATTCAAGGTCAGGTTGAATGGGGATGTGAGCAACATGATCTAGTTGAAGATGTCCCTGCTTGTTGCAGGGGAGTTGGATTAATTGACCTTTAAGGGTCCTTTATAGCCCCAACTATTGTATAATTCTATGATTCTGTGATTCCCAAGATGGCCATGGTGCCATGGCCCTGGGGCAGGGTGAGACTGCAGGGAGGTGGGGAAGCCAGCAGGGCAGCTGGAGTCAGTGTGGTCATGGCCTCAGGCATGGGATGAGCCCTGTCCTGATGCTACAGTGCCTGCCTGGAGCAGGCATTGCTAATAAACAAAAGCAGGGCTATGAAGCTAAGCATGTCTGGTCTGCCTCAGTCCAAGAAAACAAGGGTTTTTTACAATTTAGAGGGGTAGAATGGTGAAGAGTGGTCACACTGGCTTTACCTTTGCTCCCAAGAGGAAACATTATAGTATAGCCCTAAATGTCAGCACTCTGGGCCAAGCAATAACTTTTAATGTCATCATAACCAAAGGACATTTAGAAAGTTTGTGAGGGAAGTTTGGGATTCAGCCATATATACGCACATCAGCTCATATATAAATTCAGTCATTTCTTAGACTTCCTCAATAAGAATTTATTTGTACTTCAAACTTAAAGTATGAGATTTATGACTTCCAAGCACTGCTTAGCTAGAGCATGTAGCAGCATGTCTGCTTTTCTATGCCATTGGAGCACAGCATTTCCATTCTCTCACCTTGCCTGTTCACGTTTTAGCTCCTACTGAGACAGCAGCATAACTGCCTCCTCCTCTAAGGATGGATACTGGCATGTGAGTACTGGCTTGCTAGGCACTGAAATGAGGGCCGCAGCTTTTTTCTTTTTGGCAACCAAACATCTGTCTGATGTAATAATAAACCTTCATGTAGGATTTGGGACAAATATTATTTAAAGATGAGGAGATAAAAGCCTTTATGTTCCTCTTTGAATTCTGAGTTCCTGTCCATTCAGACCTAAGCACAGTTGTGTGCTGTGGCAGAGCCTTGCAATTCAGTAATTAGCCATGCTGGTGATTACCCTGAGAACAATAGTGGTGGGTAAGAGTTGCTTATGTTTTGAGTGACTTCTGAATGTGCCAGCCTTGTGGAAGGTACAAGTAGGTTTGCCTCTCAATGACCATGAGTCACTGATGGGGAAAAATTTATGTCCTGGCAAATCAATAGGAAAGAAAGGCTTTACCCTGCTATTTGCTAAACATTCATCACTTTTGCAGCAGAAGAATTTCTAAACAGAGTTAAACCCCTTGAAAAAACTGTGTCCCTTTAAAATCAGCAGTTGAGGGCTGCCAACATCTTACAGAGCAGAGAAACTATGGCTTTATTTTGGACCTGTTGGGACAAAACATCTTTCTGTGCTAGAAGAGAGAGAAAAGACAAAGGTGAGCAGCTGAGGAGATGCAGAAAGAGCTGCTTACCACCTTGAACTGAACTCTCGATTGTTGTATATGTAACCAGAGATACTGATTCTTGTCTGAATGCCATAACCTGGCCTTCTGAGTTACCTCTGTGCCATGATGTTCACAGAGGCACAGGGAGCTAACTCAGTTGCCTATTCAAAGTCCTTTCAGAGCAGGATTATGGGGCTGACTTTGTCAAAGTCTACCCATATCTCATTTTCAAAAAAAGCCCCAACCATTAGAGAGAAAAGGGCAGACAGGTATTCTGTTCCAAGTTAATTATGTATGCTCTCATAGGGGAAGGAGCATATTGCACTTCAATTATTATTTTTCTTTATTCTTTACTCTAAAACAAGAAATACGGTGGTTTTATAACCACTAACTTTCGTCTCCTACATGTTCTCCAGAGTCAGTTTGTTGTCATCTATAACTCATTTCTTTGGTTGTTAGGTGTAATGGCAGAAGATAATGTGTTGTTGGTTATAGATCACATCAGAAGAATGAGCCCTTAGGTCATGTCTGGTAAAGTATTGTTTGCTTGAATAATAAATGAGCTCTTATAGCCAATGGCACTTTCACATAGGTATCCTAACTGATGCAACGGGTAAAAATAAAACCAAGGCAATCAACAGATACATCTAGGTCCATTCCTGATGGAAACAGTTATTTCAAGTTCTCTACTGAGTCATCCTCAGGTTCAACAGACTGACTATTAAAGTGAAATGGGGCATACTAGAAACATTATACAGTTCCTGCAAAATCACTAGCTAAAGTTGCAGACCCTGGAAACTCTCCTGACTGTCTGCTGCAGACAGCTTTGCTAACTCAGAGCTGCTGGATAGGGAGCTCTCAGGCCTTCCCTGAAGAGGTCAGGTTTACGTGTCCATAGACATCTGCTTAAGTCCTCTCACTCCATTCTCTCTATACCTTGATATCTTGATTTTGATAGCTGCAATTTTAACTTCTAATTTTATTTTGATGAGGTGTTTCACTCCCTTGAGTGACTGCTTAGGAAGCAGGAAGAAGAAAATTTTATAGGTTAATGAATTCTTGAAAGAACACATGCAATTACTTCCTGAAGATTGAAATAAATAAAGGCTCCCAAGAAATCTAATTTCTATAATACTGCCCTATTTTTCCTGTACTGGGACTTCTTTAGTGAAAGGTTAGGAAGTCTTTTCCTTTTTTGTCCTTTCAGGACAACAGCAAAACTAGAGAAGATGAGTTGTCCCATCTTCCTTTCCCTCAGGAAATTGTCCCCCAGGAGCAATTAATAGAATCATAGAACCATCTAGACTGGAAAAGACCTCCAAGATCATGGAGTCCAACCTTTGATCAATCACCCCCCTGTCAACTAAACCATAGCACTAAGTGCCACATCCAGTTGTTTCTTGACCAACTCCCTGGGCAGGCCATTCCAATTCAACCTAACCCTTAATTATGCCAACACAACACCATAACCAGACCAACTATGGGATTTTTCAGGTATATACACCTCTCTTCATTAAAATATTTTAAAATTTCTCTTGATGTTTAAGAAAACTGCATTTGAAAATATAAACCCACATAACCCTTGCATTTCTCTCATGCAATTCAAAGAGCTGAATAAAATTTTGTTTGTTGTGTGTTTTGGGTGTTGTTTGAACCACTTAATTCTCACAGATAATCAGTATAGAAAGTTTAAGAGATTAATTTCAATCAAAATAGACATCTAGACTGGTCAAAATACTAGCCATTATAAACTACATCTGATGATACCTCTTTCAGACACTTTATTAGTAATCTAGGTATTTGAGCAGGAAACTTGAGGTTGAAATGATAAATTGATTTGGAAATACTCACCTCTTCAAAAACATAGACACCAAGTAAAGCTCTCCAATGTCCCAGTTTTAATTCCAAAGCCATATTTTATCCTTATTTCAGTATATTGTGTGTGAACTGCACCACCATTTCTCTCTTTCTCTTGCTTTGTATCTGAATGGTGGAAAATAAAAGTAAGATTTTTTTTTCTATAAACTACAGCTTTCAACTGTTTAATGTACCAGAAGAAAGATGGAAAGACATTTGGAGGATCATTTCAAATTTCCTCTCAGGGCTTCAATTCTGTTAATGTTTGTGTGTGATAAAATCTAAATTTTCTGGCTTCTATTGGCAATATTAAGGCAGAAAGCTGGCTTCACTGACTTTACTGGGAACAACAGTCCTCCATCAACAGTGCTCACCTGCAATGAGCTGACTGACCATTGAAAGAAAGGAGTTCAGAACTCAGGACAAAAACTGTATCTTAGTCTAGGATGAAATGGGATCCCTCCTTCTTTTCTTCTGCCCCCATTTCTATAATTTTTTTAAGGAAAACTGAATCCTCTTCAGGCTCTCCTCCCTGAATTTGATGGAAAATTGTTGCAGTAGTCCAATATGGAGATATACATGTGACTTGGCCAAAGACAGACACTACCTAACACTGTTAACATTGATAACAAGTTTTAACAGTCTTCTGGCTGTGTGTTAACTTGGCAATTCAAACCATTTGCCTTCAAGCTCAAACTGCTATTACCTCCCAAGCAATATCACTTTTTCTATATTTGGCTAGAAATTTAAATTTCTTCTCTTTATGCTTGTATTTATTTCTGTCAGGCATAGGCATCCCTGACCAAAATTATATCTGCTGCTGAGCTATGCAAATGTTTTGTAAAAGTCCTTTGTATAAGGAGGTTGGCATAACTTTGTCAGTTTAGGTTTGAGGTTGTTCATGAATCTCTGTTTTTAAATAAGAGGTGTATGTGTTCAATCTGGCTGTCCAAGGTCTGTCCAAAATTAAGAAATTAAATGAGTCTGTTGTTTTGCAATTTGTTACCTCTTTATAGCAGGTAAGTGTAGCAGAAAAGGACCCTAAGTGGTGTAGGGGCAGGTCTTTGCCCATGAGCTTGTTACTGGAGTGATTGTACTGATGTTTTGTCATTCGTGGTATTCTATTCTAGGAATTTTCCCTTATTCAGCAGTTTAGCACCCATTTTTCAGTTTTTGGAGTACATATCCTAAGTAGAAAACCACAATATCTGTTTCCATTCTTTGTCTAAAACAGCCAAATTTTTGGAATTCTTTACTGGTAGGCTGTATTTCAAATTGTCCTTTCTAAGAGTCATTACTGACACCAAATTTCATTTAAAGCTTTCTTGGGTGCCAAAATTGCCTCTTCTCAACCCATTTTGGTTTTTTGGTTGCTTGGTTGGTTGGTTTGCTTTGTTTTGGGGGGTTTTTCTTACAGTGAAAGCTAACTAAACAAGAACAACGGTCCCTGAAAACAGTTTTGTATTTAAATTGTCAATTTTGTTAAATCTCAAGAAATAGTAACACCTTAATCTTGTTCTTCAAATTGAAAGAAAATGCCCTGTATTTCTCATTCTGTTGACAGCTTTCTCTGCATTTGTGTGCAGTTACACGGCTGGAGTGAGATAGGATTTAGGATATACAGAGTGATGTATATTTGGATGTCATTTGCTTAGGGACCCAGGCAGAGAAAGAAGTTATAGGTATGCAGTGAAGTTAAAATACTTTTGTTTATTTAATTATTAAATAAACTCTTGGGCTACATCGTGACCTTGAGTTACTTAGCACATGCATTGACTGAGTTGGTGAGAGCTCATCTTTCTCTCTCACTGCACTTTGTAGTTGCACAATACATAAAACATTGCCATGTATGGAACGTTACAATGATGCAGCCATCTTTTCAGCAGTGTTAGGATGCAGGGGAAGTATTATCATCTCTTATCAGGTCGTTTCTGATCTGCTTTATGTTCTGTGTTCTGTGGTCTCCAACAAAGAAGCACAGATGGTGTCCATGTGTCTATGCCTTATCCATGACTTTCCTGTCACATATTTCCCTTTTTCTGAGCTTCAGAAAGCTTCAGACCACATGCATCTTTCTCTCTCTGATTTATATTTTTACTGCTCCTTGTCCAGGTTGACAAATCTGAATCTTTTCCTATCAAAAACCACTTCTAAATGTGCAGAAGACACATTTAAATTTATTTTCAGCTCTAACACCCGTTGCAAATGCTGTACCAAGTAGATATCCTTTAAAATTTTACTTTTCTTCCTAAATATTGTTATGAAATGCATTATACCTTGTTCTCTCCCTCTCTTAATCTTATCAGCAGATTGCTAGCAATAATTAATTTTCTTTTGTACAAAAGGACACCTATTGTGTCAACATAACAGAAATATACCTGCTATCATCACGCACAGCAGCTCAGTTTACCAATCTAACCATGGATAAACTGTATAGGATAGTTAAGTCTTAAAACCAGTTAGTATTGATTTGCAAATATTTCATTTGGTATAATTTAGAATTAATTTATAAAAACATGATTTTCCTTAATATATAGAGTATAAACATTTTTAAGTGTGAAAAGAGCCTTAGAAATATATTATAAAGTTTGTAAATTATTTGAGAGCACAGAGTTAGTAAGGAGCTTAAGACTGGGAAGGCAAATGTATAGACAAGGTTCCTCTCCTTCCTAGTCAGACAAAAGGAATGGACATTATTCAGTTCATAAAAGGATTCTGAAACATATTAACATAATTAGGGGTACAATGCTGGTCCAAGTTTTGTTAGCTATTCTAGTGCCACCACAGCAAATTCCGTATGATTTTTACCAGAAGAGATTCTAAGCAATGCAATGCCAAGTACAAATGGAAAATACATTTTCCCCCATTTAAAAGAAATAAATAATTCCAAATATTTTGATGGTGTCATGACAAAAGCAGCTGCAGTCTAAAACTTTGCATGTAAATAGTCTTAATGAGGGGAAGTGTCTTTAACAGATGGGGTGTTGCAAAATTTTAAGGGAAAAAATCTTCACAAGCATTTTTTAAGAATTTCATGATAAAACGGATAGATCCACACTTTTTATGAGATGAAGGGACAAGAGATCCTGCCTTTTCCCTCAGGCTTTCTTGTTTCTGGTTTCAGCTGAGGAAGAAGGTAATTGTAAGCAGCAGACTCTTAGCAACAAGTTGAAACCTGTACTGGCTTATTATAGCCCTCGGTAGTTGCTATGTACCTAGTTTTTTTTCTTGGAAAATGAATGGCTTCATTTACACAAGAAAATGCTGTTGAAATATCAGACAATGAGTGTTCAATTATAAATGAAATTATTTGGTAAAAAATTATACAAAATGGACAAACACAGGTTTGTAGATAAAGTGATGATGGAGGTAGATTTCATCTTTCCCATGATGATGTATTGGCGTCATCCTCAGGGTTCAGTGGCCTTTTGTATTTCCATAAGACCTTTAAATGTCTCCTGAGGTGGATGAACCCATCACCAGCAGTCAAGAAAAAAAATTTCCAATGGAGTCTACAGATGGTAGTATTTGACTTTGGGGGGAGAAGTTTTTCCCCACAATGTACCAAATACTGGTTCCTAGGCAGATGCTGTTTTGTGTGATGCCAGGAAACCTGAGCTGTGTGTCACCCACATCTTCCAGAAGTACCTGTGTGGCGTCAGCAACCACATCAGTATCCAGGCTCCAGCACTGATAAGGTAAGGCAGTGCAGGCAGATACGTGGGTTTGCTCAGTTATGACTCCAGGGTCACCTAATGTGGTGTACTCAAGGCTAGGTTTTCATTGATCCTGCTTCTGTCACTATAATTATGTTCATTATTTGCCTGCTGTTGAATTAAGCTCTTACTTATTTCAAGTGCTTGAGCTTAGCTGAAAATGAGTTTTGAATTTCCTGATGGGATCAAAGGTTGTGAAACTTTTTTCTGAAAACTCAGACCATGCTGCATTAATTAAATCTTCCTTCCTCTGTCAGCCATTCTTTAACAGACATTGAGTCATTAACCTTCCTCTTTCTTTTTCTTTCATAATGTGAAGAAAACTCTTCAGCCTCAAAAGCAAAAGCACATTTCTTCTTAGGACAATTATGAAAGGACATTATTGTTTGTTTCAGTTGTGACATAAAGAATGGTAATTTTATATCTCTGGCATGCTTAGATCTGCTAATTATTAAATGCTTCCACATCACCAATGACTTTGTTTTCCTTTTTCACCTACTTATTTAAACATAACTTAAATATCTGGTGTTGTCTCCATCTGGCTTCTTCTGTAAAAACTGTTCTTATACTTAGTGCTTTATAAAGGTCCTTGGGAGACAGGCAGCCTATCTCCTTCTCTGCCCAACTCTGTGTCCTGAAATGCCTTTAGTAACTCAGGGCACATTTCACTTTGCATCCATTGGCACTTTGCTGCTCCAGGACAGCCAAGTAACTGTCTTAGGGGAAGGAGAATGTGCTCATTAAGGCAGAAGTTTCTACAGGAATACAAGGTCCTGCCTATGAACAGACCCGTGATAGCTCTTCACATGTGTGTTCATACAACTGATGAATACTCACATTATTAAGTTTTGCACACTAACTGATACCTTAATAACAACTCTCATTATTCATGAAGCAAGAATGCAAACACAAGGGTTAGGTACGTGCTTTCTTCCATTTGGGTGTATTATTTTCTTGAACGAGAACTACAGGACGAGAGGGATTTTTTTTTCTCCCACAGACATAATCTGAATTCTGGTTGTTTTCATATCAAATAGTTGAGCCTGAAAGGGAATGATTCCCAGTGCAGAAAGCCAGTCTAAAGTCCTCTGTATCACCTCAATCCTGTGAGGATCCCACACCAGAACCAGGTGGTGCAGCAGCAGAAAAAAGGATGAAGTGGCTTAGTCTGGTGAAGGCCACTGGGGTCTGTCCGTGGTTCTATCACTTGGATCAAGATTGCCAAACCCTTACCTACAGCTCCTGATGTTATAGTGTCTGTTCCACCCTTGAAAATCAGCAAGACTTCAGCAATGTTCTGCCTTATAGAAAAAAATTATACAACTCCTTCTAAGCTTTGCAAAAATAGTTGTAAGAGTGAGACAACACATGTTGTCTCCTGTCTTTGCTGAGGCAAAGATTGATGGACTTAAGTTGTCATTTGCAGCTTCTGGGTTTCTGTTTGTGCGTGTGACATAACATGACAGAACAGTACATCCAAACACTGAGAGGTTTCTGCCTTGTACAACACAGCTCAGATTTCCAGCTCACTCCTAATTTGCAGAACAATTAATAGTCATCAAAGTGTAATTTAAGGTTACCAATAGCTGGAATATTGTAGTGACTCCTTGGTTTGCTTCTGTGCTTTGTTCATATTGAAGCATTTGCTCCAAGACTGTAATTTTTCTGTTGTGCTGTTGCTTTTTGAAATCTCTCATAGAGAGCTAAAAGAAGTATTTTAAAATTGTTGCCATTATTATTTTACAAGTGCACAGTATTTAGTGTTCAGGAGGATGACTTGAGCTTGATAATATAGTCAGAGATTATGATTGTACTTCAAGTTGAGGTCATTCTTTTAAAGTCATAAATGTCTTTCTAGTTTCTTCTGCATGTCATAGTACAGTCTATCATCTAAGGACATGGCAGAAAAAATGGTATTTTGTATCTATTCTCCCTCCTGTATCATTCATACACATTTGAGTTATGACATTGAGACATTCATTTCAATAAAATGAAATTTATTTTTGCCCTCATAGGATTATTTTAAGCAAGAAATGTTTGGAGAAAATATTTAATTTGCCAGCACAGTTGATGTATTCAGCAAGGCAATTTGATTGCATTAAAATGTCTCCAAGAAAATAACATGCTTGGCTAACACATAATGCATAGTAAAAACTGCTGCTAGCAATTCTTGACAAGCACTGAAAGATGTTATGTCAAAATAAAATGAAAAAAATAAAAAAAAAATTCCTGTTCATAAATGATTTTTCTTACAATTCTCTCTTGTTTAGCACATTGTAGCCCTCAAGAATCTTCCTCTCTCCTTTGCTCCACATAAGTTGGGTATTTAAATACATATTAAACATCAATTAGAGGTAAGTTGTATAAATTGCACATGTTGGGAGAGGGCAGAGAAAATTCCAAAGCTCAAAGCTCTGTATTATGCAGTTCACAGCAAGCTCTGACCATAAGGTTGTCTGCTGACAGCTGGACACCACCATGAAATCCTGCTCCCTTACCACTGATCATATCATACAGTATTTTGGGAGGGGTTGAGGAGGAGATCAGGTTGATGTCCCTTAGAAATGGAATTCAGGATCCACAATCCATTTGGTTGATTCACTCCGATTTCAGGGAAATTCTTTGTGTGGCATTAAATCTTTCTGGAAGATTAAAAATGTGGAGGGGTAGGAAGGTCGGGAGGAGGAGGAGGGAGTCTTGGATATCGGGAGTAGTGTGAATATTTAAGACTTCCCTCAAGGCCCCCTGACCTGCAGAGATTTTTGAGAAGATTCCCCAAATCCTGCTTCTCCTGGAAGGTCACTAATTTAGCTGTGAATCTCCACAATCTTCCTTGTGGGCAGGTTGGATCTCCAGTGGCATCAACAGCTCCCACCTGTGCATTACTGGGCCATGAAGAGCTAATAGGATCTGCCTTACTGCATTTATTTCTGCTCTACAATACAAAATTCTGCACAAGAAAAGTCAAATCCTTGTTTAGCTATGACCATTTGGGATTCAAAGCAAACCTTGATCTTTTATGCGGATAGAATTTGATCCACATTGTTAAAATTGGCCCAAAGGAGAAGGTACTTACTTGATTCCATGTTCCTGTCCAATTATTTTTTCCTCCTCAAGGCTTATGGGGAATATGGAGGAATAAAAGTAGGAGCAAATGTATATTAGACAGATCCTTGGAGTTTTATTTGCTTTAGTTCAGGATTTGCAGAGGCCAGCTTGTGTTGTTGGTAATCCCTTAATATGGTTGCCTCTGCTGGTCTTAAATTGATGACTCAGAAGTGATAGCACTCTGAGGCTGTGGAAGATCGATACATGTGGGTTTTTTCAGTGCCCTTCATTACTTTTTGTGGTTTATTTCTCTCTTGACTAGCACACGACTCAGCCTCGTGGACTGAGTTCCTTGCAAGTCCACCTCGACAGCGAAATAATTGAAAACTTTGCTAAAGGAAGATAAATAAAACTTGAAAATATGTTATCTACAAGAGTTATGTTGGTTTGTAGTTCTGAGCTGCATCAAACTTCTTCGCAACAAATAGTTTTACATTATTTTAAATGCTATGGAAATTAAAATTTTCAACCTGCCTAAAGAAAACTTTTCTCAGAGTCATGCCTAGGTCCCTTTCTGGCATGCTAGAAAGACATGACAAAAGCTGGTAGCTGACTGGCAATGGTGATCAATGAATCACACCTATGTAGAGGAAGATGTTTCAGGGTAGAATAAGGTGCTTGTGGTCTACTAACAGTGTCTGAAATGAAATATAACTGTGGAGGCTTGGGAACCCACCCCTTCTGGGAAAATAAATCATACCACTACACTTGGTAGAACTGAGTATTCCAGAGTGGAACTGGTCAGAGTAGTATAAACATTAGTGAAAATTATAACATTTGTATTTGTTCTGACTGCATGCTGTAGTGATAATAATATTCACAGTCAGAGACAGCTCTCATCTTATTGGACTCATTGCAGAGCATTACCAGCCCACTTCTCAAAAAAGATTTTTACTTTAGTGAAAGGAGCTATTTACATCAGTGTTTGCTGCTTTTAATTGTTTAAAGTAACAGCATGTTTCTTTTGACAAGGGTGATGACAACAGATATGTACCTGTAGAGAAAAGATACAGATTTTGCTGAAATGTTGAAAGAGACATGCCCCTCTAAAAAATGTATGGGTCTTGTACAGACCTCAGTGGGCACAGAATGAGGGTAACAATGAGCTGTCTGGTAGATGAGGAGGGGTTTAGGCACTATCAACTTCCCAAGGCTAAAGGCACTGGAGCCCCAGTTGCAGAGGCAGAGAAAACTATCCCCTCATCCAAACTGGCAGCTGCTGAGTTTCTTTTCCCTTGTCCCAGTAAATGATCGTGCTGTGATGTCAGTTAAATTTCTGTCCAGTTTTAACAACTTGTTTAAATAAAAAAAAATATGTTATAAAGAGCTGTTGACACCTCAGGGATATCTCTGGAAAACTTTGTGTTTTGAAACAATTTTGCAGATGCCATATTAGAAGAACTTTGGCCTTCTCCACATGATTTCTGCATTTTATTTACAAGAGATGCTTGCATAGGAACATGATCATGTTTCAGAATGAATTTTGCTCCTGCTTATTCGTTATTTGAAATTCTCACTTTCCAGCTGACTCCACAGCCATTATGTGATTCACTCTGCTGTGTTACCAACTGCAGCCCTCTCTAATGTGTTTATAACACCTTTACTAAATACATTTTTGAATAGACATTCCTGTTGGATGGAGGACTATAATTTTTATTTATTGTGGTGAGAATATCTGTATAATACAGCTACAGTTGTATTAGTATGAAGGATGCCTCTATCTATAGAGCAATGAAATATACTGATTTAACAACATCTATAGCACCACCAAACTGCAGTCTTTGAACAATATTGGTTTGGCTGATGAGACAGCACTGCAAGGAGGCTCAAATTGCTGGGATGATGGAGATTGCACAGACTTTTTCTTCCTGTGGTCGAAAGAAATTTTTTCAGATAATTTTGTTTTACTTATCCAAGACTATAAGGAAAAGTAAATAGCAAAGACCATTTTCTGCACAGTACAAGCATGACCACAGAAGGAGGGCTCACAGAATGGAGCACAGGAGAGGAGGCAGTAGGGCACTGCTCACCCAAACAGTGCTGCACCAGGGGAAAGGATTCATCTCCTCCCCAGCATCCAGCCCTGCCCTACCCTGGACCCTGTCTCAGCCCTGTTTAAGCCATTGTGCCTGAGCAGCAAAGAGGATCAGAGCACTCACTGGGCTGGGCAACAACTACCTTCTGCCTCCAGTATCAATTTTCACCCACCTTGGCGAATGAGCTGTGGAGGTGAGGACAGCTCCAGGCAGCACCCATGGCTCAACCTGCACTTGTAGCCATGGCCCAGAGCACCAGCAGGCAGGTCAGCAGTGAAGGAAGAAACTCGGATTCTGTCAATGACATCTCTGAATTTTCAGACAATGTAGCATATTTTCTTCTGTAGTCCAGTCTGCCTTTGCAGAGCAGGATGCTTGGTCATACAGGTACATGACTCCCAATTGTCACTAGTACAGGAAGAAAGGAAAATATATGATCAGAGTTTTTCTTTCAGGAAAACTATAAAACCTTAGCAAACAAGAGGAAATATGGAAGTTTCCCATAAAATTAATTTGCATGGCTTTCTACTGGCTTGGGTGGTTGGCACACCTATGATTTCTTTGTATAGGCTTCAGCACATCACAATGAACCATGGGAGGCATCATGTGCTTGGAACTGTTGGAACTTTAACAGAAATGTATTTTACCAGCACTTGGAACAATGTGGAACAATTTCTACACACACCCCTACTACATACAGCAGGAACAAATGAAATAATGAATGAAATTTTTATAAGGTTGTTTCTTTGTTTGTTTTTTCTTTTTCAGGAAGATTACGCCATACCTCAAATTCTGATCTGTATCCTGGGTTTTTTTCCAGCTGAGAGTGAGAAAACAAGATATTGATTCTGTGAAGATGTTTGAGTTGATTGCTCAGTCTTGCAGCAGGGTTTTTCCCAGGAGCTATCAAACCTTAATACTCTCTGAAAAGCAGAAGGAAGAGCTTTGGTGCAGGCTCCTTTTTACTTCTAAATAAATAAGTGTATAAAAAAACACCCCTAAGTTCAACCCATCTTCTCCGTATGCTCCTTACCAGATTTTTGTGAATGGAAAATTGTTCACTGAAAATGACTGAAGTTTTTCCTAACCCTTTAGACTGTAAACAAATGCAAATAAATGGGAGATAGTAGTTTGCAAACATTTCTCTTGAAATAAAAATAAATAACTTGGACATTCCTCTATGATGTTGCTTATGTCACTGTTGATTAGTCATATTTTTATAATAAATGCCTTGAAAATTCTACACATGCTTATTAGTGCCAGTGAAAATATTCTCTGGTCTTCCATTTAACTTTGGCATATTATGTACAAAAGACCTATTCTCCTAATTTAAATAAATAAACATCAGTTTGCTCTTTGCAAACTTTGCATGGCTTTGCAAAGCCATTCATTAAAAAAAAGCAAACTACTAATGTACTGGTGTTTACAGTTAGAAGATCTTGTAGTAAATTAGATGTTTGTCAAGTGCAGTTGGGAAGAAAGCTTATATTTACTTTTTATTTTTTGAATATGCATATTTATTTAAAAGTCAGTCATACTACTGTATCTTAATTCCTGAAATCAATAGGATTTTCATGTCATAAACATATTAAGAAAAATTAATCCATGTAAGATTTTGAATGATATAAGCACGTTAAAAAAACCATTATTTTAATAAGAAGACAGTTTATGAATTTTCTTAAAATGATTATTCATTCATCTAGAATGATTATAATATTATTGAGAGAACAAAATGCAGGGTTTTTTTCTTACACCATGTGGATAAATATTTCAAAACAATTTTTCTGCAGACAGGAAGGTTTCTAGGCATATATATGATGACAAATGGAAAAGAAGTCACAACAGAAAAATAAAACTCTGATTGAGTTGGCATATGTATCTTTGTATTGAATTCTTCTTCCTCTTTTATCTAATACTATACTCCCTCTTTTTTTTCTTCCTATATTAGTAAATCTGGGTTCACAGACGATGAGAGCTTGTCCCAACCTCCAGTCATGATGTGGTGGCAGTGTTGTCATAAATTCTATTTAAAGGTACACTGATTTTAGCCTTATTACCATAAATCTGTGGTGCAACATCTTTTCCACACATTAGCATCAAGTAGAGAAAGCTTTCTTTATGGCCAGGCTCATGAAAAGCATACAGTCCACCACTTATTTGACCATTCAAAGTGAATAAAACACCTTTTGCAGAACTTTAAGTCTTGTGGTAAATAGACGCCTCCCTATCTACTTCCACAGCCATCTTCACCCTCTGTATCTAGAGGCTAGCCTTTGGCTACCCACTCTTGACTGACTTGCTACCCACTCTTTTGGGCCTTGTCCCTGGCTTAAAAACCCTTCTTAACCCAGCTTTGCATCCAGGACAAGAAACAGCTTTTATGTCATCAGTTGCAAGGTTGTCCACTAGTCACACATAATCTTCCAAACGACTACACCTCCCAAATACAGACCCTGCAGCCCTCTCACCAAAGCAATTACTAAACCATGGGCTAAGTTCTCCCAGGAAAACAGGCTCAGCAGAAGCACAAGATCAGCCCTTGGTAGTGCCTAATGTTGCAGGTTTCTGGGTTATTAATCCACCATCTCTCACATGGGCACAGATTGGGACCTTGGGCCTGCTGCAGAGTGTGCAGCAGGAGACTTTTGTAAGGGTGATGATAACTGACAATCACCTCAGTGTCTCAAAGCACATCTGTTTTCATGAAAAAGAAGAAGTTAAATTTATTTATCTTCACAGCCCCTCAATGTTTGCGTTGAGGAGTGGGGTTGAATGTCATGGATGAGCAGGGCTGCATCACAGAAAATCCTGCTACCTGCCTCTCAGTAGAAATAATCCATGAGATCCCATACACTGTCAAGCTGCTGGAGAAAGGAGAGAAGAGCTTATAGTGACATGAGTAAGTGTGCTAAAGCCCTGTGCTGCCAGCAGTCCCTGTGTCTGGGCTCCCCAGTGAGCTCTCGGATATACACCTTGGCTGTCTCCTAACTCCACACTGGCATGAGACTTGAGCACACACCAGCCCCAAGTGCCCTGGTTTCCTCAGGAATTAAAGCCCTGCGACAAACAGGAGCCTTCATAAACACCCAGCTTGGCCTCAGTCTGGGCAATTGGAGACAACCTGCTCCTGCTATGATGCACAGCTGGAGATTAGTTTGGGTCTTTTTTTTTTTTTCTTAAAAAGAAAGAGGTTGAGAAAAGCTCAATTCTCATCTGACACAAATCATGATGTCTTCACTGCGCCTGATGGGGCTTAACTGATTTTGTTTAACTTGGGATCTGGAATACTCTTTAGTGGCTGTATAAATAATTTGCAGGATTCCTGTATCAGGACAGATACTGCATTTCTGAATCTGGTGGCAATGTACCACATAAACAAGCGGTAGATCTTAACCACCAGACATAAAAAATCATTGCATGAATGGATATTGATACAGGCAATAAGCTCCATGGCCTTTGACTGGGATTTCAAAACCAGTTTATTTTACTGCCCTAATATGCTTTAATGGAACTGTAAATGACACAGAAATATAATTGTTCTTTAAAAATCAAATAGCATGAGCTTTAAATTCAAGAATTTGCATGCAGAGAACATAATTGGGAAAATAACAAAGTTTATGATACTAATTCAGCAGCAAAATATATCCCCACTATCCCTTCAGTGGTGTAATCTTCACATGTCTTCTGTATCAAGATGAGCTTAGACCATTCCAATAGAACCCAATCATTTTCATCTAGGTAAAGTAATGGTGTTGTAGGTGGCATCTTTTGCTTCAGTTTAGGAATCTCTAGAAAAGCTAAAATAAATATTTAATGATTCTCCAGCAATTATTTTTAGTGTGTGTTGCCATCTTAAGAGTACTAGTGAATACCAATGACATTATCTGATAAAATTGCTCCCACTTCACTCTAAACTGGTGTGTCAAAATTACATCAGTACTTTGCAAGTTGTTGCCATATGTTAGCAACTGATTTTAGTAAAATTATTGCAAGTGGTTTTTTTGTCTACAGGGTCCCATGACCTCTCACAGATGTGAAAATTTTAGCAGCTTTCAGAAATTAAGACAATATTTTTACTCTTGCAGTTTTTTTTCATTCTGAACTACAGAGCACTGAGGAGATTTTGTAAGAAATGGTTAAATTTTGAGTTCAGAATCCTTATTTCCCAAGCCACTTTCCATGTTCATATAACAGTTCCTTTAAGCAATTCACTGTGTTCATATAACAAATTTCAACTATGCCTGATTCTGCCCACTTCATGCCTAATTTTGAGACCTCGTTTCATCTAAGAGAAAATGTGATATTTCTAGTAAAAAGAGAACCATAGCTAAAATCTACTAGCTAGAAAATAATGCAAAGAAGGAAGGCATACATTAGCTCTAATTATTGGAAGATTTAACTAAGTTTCTTTAATGTGAACTAATGGGGGAAAGATACTGCTACTCACTTTCAAAGAAATCAACACTGATTGCCAATTAAACAACAGCAAGCAATGGGTCCCTCTGATCTATGCATCCCTCAGCCCAGGCAAGAAGAATAATATTAACCAACTTACTTGTGTAGAATGGAGCAGGATGTGGACATTTGTCTCTGTATAATCACTATTGAATTTGAAATGATCTGTGGAATGAAAAAGCCATTGGTTGGATTTTGAGTTGGTGCTCAAAAAATATTGGGAATGCTGTGTATAGCCCCTGTTGTGCAGTTTATATGAAGACCTGTGCATAGGGCAAGAGCAGCAACCTACAACAGCAAAAGAAAAAATGCAAAGAGGCTGATCTGTTTATTTCTTGCATTTATTCTAATCTTCAGTCTGTGCTTCTGAAACTGCTGCTATTTTAGTTTAGATCATGTTTCAAGAATTCTGCTAGTTTTTTTGGTTTAGTTGTTTCTCCCCCTACCTGGATGAAATTTGAACACAAAAGTTAAAATACCAAGAAAAAAGCAGCTGTTAAAATTTCCCAGAATTTGCTTTGAAAGCTGCTGTTGTGGAAGTACAAGTTTCTTGTCTTTTTTATTTTTTTTTCTGACACAGTACACTAATTGGGTGCCATTTCACCATGGCAATAGGACAGTGTTTCCTATTTTTGATCTAAGTCTTCCATACCTGTTGTAAAAATGATCATTTACATGAAATGGGGAAAAAAAAAAAGGCTGAGGAGGAAAGTAATGAAAGCTCTGCACCTGATTTGCAATACAGTTGTGTTTTGTGGAAATGAACTGGAGGCAAGGTCTCAGCAGGTGCATTGCCAGTGAATGCAGGAGGGGACCTGGCTCCACTATGACTGAAAATTACCTTTTGATATTTCTGATACCCCATAGGGTGGGGGTATGGGACAATCCTTGGTAGAAATAAAACGTTCAGATGGAAACATCCCGAACAGCAGTATTTGTGACTGGCAATAATCAGTGAGGAAAGTGACACCATTTTTCAATCTGGAAAAATACACCTTTAGAGAATTTAACTTTTCCACATACTGTTATGAACTCTTCAATCTCTTTCAGCTACACCAATACAGAGTAGACTGTACTGATTGGTTATAAATCCATCCTTTTCCTGCATTTCTTGCTCAGGTGAATCATGTTTTTTTGGTTCTTTCTTTTCTCAGTGACTCAGTTATGTAACAAGCAGTGATACACTTCTATAAAGAAGCTTATCCGTGACTTGCAAGTTCTCAACATGAATTTTCCAAGATCAGGTTTTAAGGACAGCCCTATGTTTAATTCCCCTGATAATTTTTACTTCCCCCTAATTTTGTCTTTACTCTCCAGAGGAAAATAATTTTGTTCTGTACATCACTTGAGTTTGCTCTGGAGGCCAGATCCAGCTGGAGGAGAGAATCTGTTTTGAGACACAGTAATTGCCACACTTCCCCAGTCTCACATAAATTCACCTGGGCAGCCCATCCTGGTGGGGTACAAAAATTTTCAGGTCTTTGAAGCACAGGCTTGAAGAAATTGCAAAACGACATTTAAGAAATCCTGAGACAAAATATATTGTGAATAAGCAGTTGTTTGCTAGTTCATTAATAAATCCTTTCTCATGATAGCAGTTTTGCCTAAGGACCAAAAAGTAAAGCAAAGGGAACAGCATACTGAAGAAGTTGAAAGTACAATCCAAATCTAGATATCGTACCATTTTTATAATAGTAATTAATACAAGAAAATCATGCTATTGCTCATATGCAGAACTTTCTGTAGTGTAAATACTAGTTAGCATTTCAACTTTTTCACTAAAGGAAGAGAGATAATTGGTGCAATAGAATGTCAGGATGTTTAAATGCTTTGAAGGACGTAAAAGACATGGATCTGGAATATGCATATCTGACCTGTGATAGCTGCAGCTGATGCTGGAAGCACTGTCTGTTAGTGTTCTGCTTAGAAATGGGGAATAGAAACTAATATAAAGACACAGAGGTGGTATGATAGATGAGCCAAATCACTAAATGAAAAGGAACCTCACAAAGTGAATGAAGCAAATGCAGTTTCCCAAGCAAGCGATTGTGAATGCTGCTGTAGCAGGAGCCTCCTGCCTCCCCACTGAGGGGCCAAGTGTCAGCGCCTAGAAATTGGTCTGTGAGTCACTTGGTGAAGTGATAAATTGGCAACATTAGCGAGAGTCAGCAGGGAGGAGAACCCATTTTACTCTAGCACTCTTTCTCAAATAGTAAAGAAATGTAAAAGTGTTTTAGCACCCCATGCAGCGCTGAATAAGAAGTTTCACTGAGCATTTAAACAACTGACTCCTTCGGCAGCAAAGCAGCGCTCACCCTTTGAGCGGAAAGGTGGGAGGAGTGGCAGACAAACTGTCCCCTCTGCCAAAGGAGGGGCTCTAATTTTTATGGGAGTGGAATTGAACATTAAGCAACTTTGAGACATCCAGCTTTGGATGCCATAAATATTGAAGTAAGTAACAGTGAGATGGAGACACATAATGCCTTGGGTCAGAAACCAGTGGAAACTTAAAGACCAGACATAGCGTGGGCCAATGCTGAGCCTGAATAATACTTTATCTTAGGCCGAGTGAGGACACATTAAGATTGGTTCAAGAGGAAAATTTAAATGGAGCAAGGAGCAAAAGGACCTGAACAGTGGCACATGAATATTTTAATGTATGCACTCTAGGGTGTCTACATAAAATTTGAGTTTGGTATTGGCCATGCTTTTATAAAGCAATATATTTCTTAATTGGCACTTGCATTAAGTTTCATTTTCTTAAAAAGGAGTGCATTTAAATTGGGACACCCCAGTACAAGTCGCTACCCTGCAGCCCCACAGCAGTGCTAGGGGCAGTCTTGGAGTACGTCGGAGGCACATTTTAAAAGTATCACCTGAGACAAGGATTTTCAGACAAAACAGCCCCTTCTCCCTCCTCTCCCCTGTGTCTTTGGAAAATGCATTAAAGTCTCTTGTCTTGAGATGTGCAGCTGTGTCTGCTGACTCCTGAAAGTGATTGAATGTGACTGGATTTTCTGAGCCCTATGGGGCTGCAGAGCACTAAGGGTAATTTGACTCTGTATATTTGCATTGCTTACTGGAGACATATTCATGTCCAAGGGCTACAGTTCCCATCTGTCTCACAGCAGGCAGCATCAGCACCCTTCTCAGTCAGACCCAGAGCTGTTTTCTGTGTAGTAACAGTGATCTGACTTTGCTTCCAGGGCAGAGGGAGGACCTGGGTGCAGCCAGTGTCAGCCCAGTGTTCCAGGTCTCTTTTGGTGTGAAAGGGTCATGCACCATGGCTTTCCCTACAGCTCAGCTTAGCTCTCTTCAATCCCATAAATAAGCAGTGGGCAAATGGTGAGTGTGGATCTGAATTCTCACTCTCACAGTACACACAGAGTCAGACAGCTGAACATCTATGTCATGCTGGTGCTATATGGACCAGGGAAGAACTGAAATACTTTTGAAGAAAAGCAAAAGACCTAAAGTTTTCCCTTCTTGTGGGTTCCTTCAATGGCTGATGAAAGAAACACAGCTCTACCTCCTGTGCAATGCTGCAATGGATTTTTGGTGTTGCAGAGAAGGAATCTCCCCAGTTTGGACCCCATTTTGCAGATCTCTTTCAACCATTGCTACCAGCTAAGTCTCCAACTGGCCCAAATTTTGCATTTCAATGGAAAGATCTCTATAAGTTAAGTTTTGTTTAAAAATGTATGTTTTAACACAACACATATGCTTTCAATTTTTATAAAAATGTATTGGCATATTTATTCTATTTTACTTGCTTCATGGCTCTTTTCAAGTCAAAGCTTTCTTTTTCCAGAAGAAGAAAAGCTGCTCATATCATCATCTGCTTTATGCAAGAGCAGTTTACTTTTTTTAAAATATCTTTTTTCACTGACTCTTTGTGGGTGTGTGCAAATTTCATTTTCTATCTCAGTAGTCCTAATGTGCCCTCATCTCCCTGCTTTGACATTCAGCTGCTCTGCTTCTCTGAGCTTTTTGCTGCTTCCATATTTGTCACTTTTAAGTATACTGTCCTTCCTTTCCCTTTCCTTTGACTGTCTTTTCAGAGCACTTGATTAACCCAGTTTTGATTGCTGGTATTTATGAATTGTTATCTTCTGGAAGAAGGAAGAGAGAAATACCATCAAACTTCTGAAATCCCTGTGTTTGCCCCACACACTCTGCTGATCTATCAAAATTGCACTAGTCCTCACAAAGGGGCTTGAGGCCAGAGCCATCTGCAACTTTTGCCTCTATTCACAACTTCCTCCAGACCATGCCTTGTGCCTCACTTTTATCTGCCTTTTGCTCTGGTCAGGCCCTGTGCACCCTTTGGAAAAGGAAGGGGATTGATATTGAAAAAGATGTACAGAAAATAAGGATTAATAAATGAGTGTAAGACAGTTCATCTCATTTTTTCAGACTGTGCCTGTACATGAAATTAATTGTACTACTGAGGGGAAATACAGGGATCATGCATCACTCTAACAGCATTTCTTTTACAAAAAAAAAAAAAAAAAAGCAAAAGAAAAAAAATAAATTAGGACATTTCAGACGGCACGTTTACTTCAGTTTTTGAAGACTGTCTCATATGATAAGGTATGACATGACATTTTAAAGCTTTTGTTTGAGAAAATTCAGCACAGTTCTGCATGTATTTTAAAGCTGGTTACAATATGCACTCCTATGAAAGTCTGAATGTGCATCTGTTAAAGTCACTACGTACTAAAATCTTGCTAAAAATTCAGCACCCTCACAAAAATACAAGGGCTGGGAAGCAAGCCCAGGGAAATGATACAGAGTTGTTCTTTTCAGTGATCTTGGCACAGGTCAGCTGGTAAAATAGTTTCCTGATTAAGATAAGCAGATGAAGAGGCTTCCTACTTTTGCAGATATTTCATCTTTCAAGAGGGTTTCAAGACACTAGGGTTAAAATACTTTTGGATATTTTTACCTCAGAGCTTTTGTTGTTCTTCATTGTCATGGGCACAAGGAGAGAAAATCTCAACAATTTTATAAAGGTCACTGTGAACATAACTTTGCTGTCAACAGGTAACCAATCTGACTTGAACAGGGAGAGAAACTAGCCTTTTAAATTACACCTTGGCACAATTAATCCATAAGTGAATGAGATTGTACTGTGTTGAAATTCCTGCCTGGCAGTTTTCATAGTTCCTTCTGGCAAATGACCTTGCTTCTCCTGCAAAAATCAAGCAAGGCCAGTGCTTCAGTGGTAAATAGTCCTACCAAAACCAGCTGGGGCAACTCAGTGCAACCACACAGGGTATGTTAGCAGGTGTTAGTAAAATTGAAGTCTGTGGCATTTGTCACTTTTTCCACATGCCAGGGTGGTTAGAGACTTGTTACTGGAGTGTAGTTCTGGCTGTTGGCATATTCTGGCCTTGTTTTTAAAAACAGGAGATGACCCCATGAGGACAATGTCCAAGAGGTAAGATCTGATCAACAACAGAGGATTATTGAAATGTCAGTGTTCTCTATATTACATGCTGAATCATGGAGCAGAGGCGGTTCAATGCCACAACAACAGCTACTGCATCCACAAGCTGTGACACACAGGACAAAAGCCAAAAAACAGCAGCCTGGGTCTTGCAGCTGCAAGGCTCAACACTGCAGCAGTGCAAACCTTGCACCTCTCGTCACTCACCCTGGTAGCTCAGCAGTGAGTGCCCTGCTGGGGCTGTCCAGGTGGCTGCTCAGCACTGCCAGCACTGCTGGGGCAGGTATCACACTGGGACTGAGACACACAGAGAGCCTGGGCCCACAGCTCTGGGGATGCAACACCAAAAAAGCCAGCAAATGTCTCAAACTGGCCCTCTCTACAGACCCATGGAGTTGAGCTGCGACTAAGAAACATTAATATGATAGAAAGCTCATTCTGTGCAGAAGTACATTGGCTTTTATGCAGTTAAATAGGTGGGTCCAAGATAACTCCTAATCCTAGTACTAAAGAATGAAAGCAGGCTCTGTAGCATAACAGCGTGATCACTAACTTATAAAGTGCACAGTGGGAGAAGAACCACCTTATGTACAAACTAGGCGTTCATTGCTTTCCCCTTCAGGAAGAAGTTCATGTTTCCATGTTCCAAAAAAACCTCTTCAGTCACGGGAGCCAGGCTATAGACTAGTCTAGATAGAAATTACTGTCTGAGGCTCCTTTTCAAAAGGTGCAGAAAAGAGCACGAAATCTCTCTGACCCTGTCAAGTGAGCAAAAGCAAGGGCATATTTCTGAGTGGCTGGCCCACCAGGCTCATATCAGAGCTGACCTATGTCACTGCTGTCATGTCTCTGCATGTAACAGACTATTGCTGTGTTACGAGAACCGTGTCAGGCCAGCCTTGAGTGCAGGGGTTCAAGAACACCCCGCCACTGCAGTTAGCTCTGTGACCCACGGTTTCTTGTGAGCTCATGAGGAACTGGCCAAAATGTTGTACCCACAAGACTCCTCAAAACAGTGCTGGATAAACGAGACAGTAGCCCTGTCTTCTATTCCTAATGCACGCAGCTTCATTTTCGCAACTCTGAAGGGAATGAAGGGACACTGCAAACCCATGATCCCAAAACACAACAAGTTTTGCCATATCCCTATGACACCTGGTCCTTTACAAGCCCCCTTGAGCGGCCTGATTTTGGCTGGGTAGTATGCAGAGAAATTAGGGGGCTTTTCCAGGGCTATTGATTTTCCAGGGCTATTGATTTTCCTGTGCAGTATTCAGGTGTTTAGGCCCTGTGCTATCTCTGAATCTTTCCATTTAAAAATGAATGAAATAAAGTCTGTTTAGAACTAATTAAAAATGCAGCGCATTTAGAAATAAGCCAAATCTTAAAATAATTAAAATCCTTGCATATTTAAAACTGATGCAGACTGTGATTTCTCATTTAGAAAAGTCTGTTAGTAAAACCCTATTCATTTCTCACTCCCCATGAAGAGTTTAGCAAATTAGAACTCTATCCTGTGGAGAGTTATGTATTGATTTGCATCTTCCTCCTATTTTCCTCACCTCTGCTGTCTACTTTGCATCATTAAAAACTCTGTCCCCTGAGCTTGGGAAATACAAGAGAGTTTCTAAAATGGGAATATTCTAGTTTCTGGGCTGGAGTCAAGGAACAGAGACAGTCTTCACTTTATTGAACACTTTTTTCCAACAGTAGAAAAGCAATTCATGAATCATACAAATGCTGGCAAAAATAAATACACTTGATCCAATATTGATGAGCTCACTCCCTGCCTCTCCGACATAGGATCTTTTCAGCAGCTGCCTTCCTGTGAGCCTGAATCTGGCCTTCTGCAGAAACACAATTTTGTTGGTAAGGCACCATGCACTCCTAGGTGGGAGGTGTTGTGCAGTCAGCTGCTGATGGGGAATGCAGGCTCCCCTCAGCACCCTGAGAGGAACTACAGTGCTGTGGCAGCTGGAGATGGGGGTATGGCATGGGATGGTGCCCTAGCCTTGTGATTAATCCCCAAGACTGCACCTACCAACCCCACCCAAATGGAATTGTGGGTGATGCTGCCCCAGTTCGGTATGAAAGGCTCTCCTGGGGATTTGATGGACACTGACTGCATTCCATGTAGGAACTCAATGCCTGCTTCCAATTGAAACTTGAAGCATGGATGGAAAATGTTCAGGCTGGCAAAATCTTGATGTTTCTTATAAGGCATGACACAATTGTTTTATTTTTTGTATAGGTTGTTTAATAACATGATATCTATTTGGACTTAAACTATATAAAGCCCTTAGTTGCCCTATTGTGCAAGAGTGATTACTGTAATCCAGCAGCATTACAATAATCACTCAAAAGTCTGTCACAAAGAAAAAGAGAACTCTTCCTAAGTATTTATTGTTCTGGGAATTAATATAATCATATCCCCTTTTGGACTAACAAATTTTCTTATTAAATACTGTTAGTTTTAAACTGCAGATTAGGAATGTCAGAGTCTATACACCAAATGGGAATGACACATACTAAGAGATTAATTTCAGAATACAAAAAATATGTTAGCTTTTATTTTCAAATTAGTATTTCCAATTTTATCTGAGTATTTCTTTACAAAAGAAAAAGAAGTGTAAAGAAAAAAAAATCCAGATCAAAATATTTTATTTAACTGAAACATTTATCTGTGGCTCATATGGTGAATTAAGAGTCAATTCATCCAACTGTTCTGATGATGTTACTATTTTGTTAGAGTTCAAAAAATAATTGTTTGGGATATTTGAAACCTGAGGCTATTGATTCCATGATTGCTAGAAATGTAAGCCAAATTATTCCATAAGGGTTGCATTAAACCCCTTAATTATCCAAATTTTCACAGTGACAAAATATATTATTTTCAGCTGACATATGGAAAAATGAAGACAGAAAAGCAATCTTAAGAGATGGTTGCTTAGGACAAATGAGTTAGTATTTCAGCACAGATCAGGAAACAGTGTCACTCCTGGTTTTGCTCTTGTGGTTTTATTCTTCAAGACTATGACATATCTCACACTGTTATACTGTCCCCCTCTTGAGGCCAAAAAGAATGGATTAAATCAATAAGATAGACAGAAACCAGGTATAACAGGTAGAATAATGTTTCATTAGTTTAGTCTGTGCAGGGAGAGGAGAGTAAATGCATTGGCAGAGAGCGTGGCCTCTATGCATGAGAAAGCTGACAGCAAAATTCTGGGATACGTAAAGAAATGCTCTGCTAAAGGAAAAGGTTCAAAGTCACAAACATGACTTAGAGCAGAATAAGAAAAAGGTTCAGATTTTGCTTTTCTTTAAGTAAAGACTGTTGAAAGCCAGAACAAATTCTCTTTTAAGAGGGGAAATTGATTAACCTTCATACCTTACTGGTATGAAGCTTAAACTATTAAATAGAGACCAGAACTGAGTCAGATCAACTTAGGAAATCACTAATGAGGTGGTATAATTCCATAAGTACCATTTCAGTAAACATAATGGTTGAAATTTTCACTAAGGGCCAGAGAGAAAGAAGGCAGCAGGCCACAATTTTAATCTCTCCGTGTGAGTAGCTGTGTGCCTTCTGAATACTAGCAAAGCACACATTACAATTAGTTTGATTTACATACTTTATAAATTATGTTGGTCTTTAACTTCTAGAAAAACCTACATACAATATGTCTAGTATGTAAACTAGCATTAAAAAGTGCACATGGTTGAAATAAATGACATCAAAAAAGGAAGAATAAATCGACTGTTCTGTTTGGGTGAACAAAAGATTCTTCTTTTTCTGACAAATCAATATTTTAAAACCTATACAAGGAAGTTAAAAAATGCGGGCAATTCTTTTTCAACAGTGTCTGTAAAGTGAAGGTTATAGCGAATGTGTTGGCAAAAGCTCAACTACTTTTTCTACTTGAAATTTTCTCAGTATGGGATCATTCTTTACAGCTACCTCAAAGTGAGTAATTTTGTCTCAGGTGGCCACCTAGCTGCTTCCTGGAGCCAACACCAAGAAACAGTCACCTCTGCAGCATGGCTCATCCAAGTCAAAGAAATCTGTATCTGAACTGTAGGAAAGGAGTTCCTCTCTGAAGAGTCCCTCCATCTTCATCATGTTAGGTAGAATTTGGAATTTCAGATTTTAAGTTTTGGATGTCAGGAGAACTTATCTTTAAGAATGAAGATCTAATGTTAGGATTTGTATTTCCTCATATAATCTCAAGTTAAGGAAGTGAAATGTGGATTTGTAAGTAACAGCTTTTATTTAGTTAATTTTTCCATCTCTCTTTGGGAGACCAAATTTGTCAATTTTCATTCTACAATTCAAACAGCATTGGGAAAAGTTTTAGGTTTACAAAGGACAAAATTATGTATTAGATAATAATAAGCTCCAATCACAAAATCACGGAAATACAGAATGGGTCAGTTTGGAAGGGACCACAGTCATCCTGTCTAACTTCCCTCCTCAGGCAGGGTCATCCTAGAGCACAATACACCAATCAAACCCAAAGGCAAGTTAGTGGAAATTACAAGAGATCTCTGTCTTTATTTGTCCCTAAGGTAGCATTATATTGCAAAAAAAGAGCTGGCCAAAATCAAACTAAAATATAAATTCACTACATATCTAGCCTAAATTTGCATATTACCAAGGTTTGTCATAAGGTAATATGAGTAAGAAGATCTATTTACACTAATAAATCTCTTTCTTTAAATGTCATTACTGTATTTTAGCACTGGTCTCAATAAAGCCCAGATCTAATTTGTTCAGAAGTCCAGTATATTTTTAAAAGTTCTCAGTATTTATATTGCAATACAGATGTATAGTACAATTTGATATTGCACTATTTAAAAAATTCAGAGGTATTTTTTATAGGAATAACTATTTTGTAAAAGTTTCAAAATGCTTTATAATAGTTTTTACACATAGAAAAAAGGAAGAAAAAGTCAAACTGAATTATTTGTCCTGCTTGTGATAATGTCTGTTGTCTTATCACTGATTTTTATATTATTTTTACCTGCCTCACAGATAGGAGATCCCTAATCACAGGCCAGTTCTCATAATACATCTGTCCTCTATCTGGACAATTTCAGTCCTAACAATCCATGTCTTTATAAAGTTAAAGGAAGAAAAACATCTTAGTTAAAGTGTAACTGTGTATGAAAAAGGTGTTTTGCATTTCCAAAATATACTGACTTTATAATTGAGACCTTTTTTCCCCTATTATTTCAGACTTGGCCTATAAAATGTTATTTATTGTAGGAGGGAAAAAGGTTAGGTTAATAAGAGTTTTTCTAGTTGAAAAAATATTCTTTTGAAGTTTCCTGAAAAAAAGTGTTGATTTTAGTGCGAAGTTAAGACTAAAACAAAGTTAATATGTGTTAAAAAGAAAAAAAACTGACTGCCACCAGAGATCATTTTGTTAGGACATGAGCTTTTACTGATGTTAAATGAACAGAAATCTAATCTAATCAGTGTATAAATCTAATCACAATTCCATTCCAGTTATAGTAAAGTGGATGTGCTATCGCCTCCATTATCAACTGGAGATCTTTACAGATATCTGAGCTCTTTGTAAAACTTACATGTAGGATATTTAAATTACAAGTCCTTATTTCCTTGGACAGAGAGAGGGGTTGATAAGAACAGGTTATATAGAAGCAAGTAGGTGCTTCTGTAGATGGTGTATAGATATCTAGTTATGGTGGATAAAGAGTATTCCAAAGCTGTGCACCTCCTTAATTTGAGCTACTCCTGATAGTAACAGTAATTATAAAGGAAAAAAAAGTCTTTAATTGACTTCCACATTTGTCCTTGCCTTTTATCAGAGCTTCCCTAGGCATAGCTACAACAGCACACCTCTCACCTGGTAAAAATAACTGAAAAGTATTGGTACTGCTCACATTTTAAATAAAGGAGAAAGACATTTTCAGGATATTTTTTGGGTGACTGCCAAGGTGTTCTTAGAAACAAAAGTAGAGACTTTCTGTGACCTTAGTGATTTATTCAAGAGTTCAAGAGTTTTGCAAATATAATGAATACCAGGGATGAGAAGACTGAAGTTTGTAGAACAATTCAGTTCATGACATCTCCCATCAAGAAGTTATGAAGATGGGAGGTAGAAGTGTCAAAAGTTGCTGAAGTTTCCAGGACATGAAATAGGACAATCTCTGTCCTATTTCATAAGCTGTGATGGGATAGGGTCACCTACAAAGGCAGCAGGAGCCTCACAATCGAAAACTACCTACCCTAGAAAGCAGTTGCTGACAGTTTGTTGACAGTTTGTTAACTAGGCTGCTCAGATCCTGCTTGGAAACTCAGCACTTGGCTTGTTCAGTACAGGCGTAACAACTGAGTGGCTTGGCAAGGTCAGTCATGGTATCTTCCCAAAGGAGGGGCTGTTCCTCAAGGTATTTTGGCTTTTGTCCTTTCATTTACTTTCTATATATAGAAATTTGAAATCTCATGATAGCAAGTTGTGTCAAATGTCCTGTGGTCCTATCTGGCTTGGATAGTTGTAAAGGGAAGTCATTAATCTCACCTGGGCAACAGGTTAATTAGCAGCAACAAGAGCTTCAGAAAAATCTGTATTCATATTTTGCTTCAAGGGTTCTAATTTAGACAGGAGAATAAAATTTTGTGTTACATGTTTAGACTGTTGAAAAGAAAAAAACCCAATTTATAACAAAGATGCTATTTGAATTCTATTTTGTTTGACAAAGCAGATAATCATCTGGGTTTGGGAGAGCTTCAGACCTGGAATGAAAAAAACTGAGGTGTTTTATAGTGGTAAATAAGATGTAGAGGAACACTACAGTTTTTGCTACCTTGACTCTCCCATAGTTCTCCCATGTTTTCTGCATGCCATGTGTTGTCTAACTCAGACAAAGTAGGAAAGGTCATAAATTTCCCAACCTTTCATTTTCTGAACCATTACCCAAAAGTGTCAGTTGTGGTGGCAGGTATCTCCATGTGACAATGTGACTCACCAGGCTGGAACCTCTAAGTAGCTGCAAATTGTTACGATTTTGTGTGTTTTTAGTGTTTGGTTGCACATGACCTCGAATATTTTAAGATGTTAACCTATAGAGAATTGACACCTGTCTCTTGGACTGTGGTGGACACATCTTCAGTCAAGTGAGAAATTGCAGTGTCCTCATGTGCAGTGGTAGCATAGATAAGCAGTGCTGTGGCATCACCTCTGAACACTGTGAAACAGGATCTGATAGCCAAAAGCAAGTACCCTGCTAGTACCCAAACTGACAGTTCTCACCTTCCCTTGATATTCTCATTATTGGACCTCCAGGCTTTCTGCTCATTTGGGAATCAGAAGGGCAAATTTTCCTTTTGCATTAAAGGGCATGTAATAACATAATAGTACCTGAAGCAGCCTCTAGTCAGGCATAACTGTACAGGCTCCTATTAGCAAGAACTCAATATTTGTCAAACACATATGGATGTACTCTCATACACAGGCATGCATTGTGCTTTGTGATTGGTTTTTTCTTTGGTAAAGAGATTAAAAAAGGACTAGAAATCCTAACTAGCTTTAAAAAATGCAGTCCAACCACATCAATAAAATGAGAAACAGAAAGGTAACAGCAAGGAAGAAATCTGGTTCAGCGCTACAGTAAGAGGAACAATTCTGCCACTGTACTCAACAAAACCAATGGGCCATGTATGTTTGTTATAAAATGCATAATATTTCAGGGATACACCTCAGATTTAAAACTGGCATTACACAAAATGGGGTTTGGTTAGTAAAATAAATATAGGTATGAAGATGCAAAAAATATAAGCCTTAGCTTGGTAGATTATTGTCTGGAAGTATACTTTCTGTTCAGCTGTGAGGTCTGCCCTTACCTCCCAGCATACAACCATCCTCATCCCAAGCATCCCAGCATCCCAAATAAAGGTCAAACTTATAGGTATTTTCCATTAATCCTGCTTTTTCAAAAGAAATTAATTTAATAGTTTTAACAAGGATTGTTCTGTGCCTAGACCTGTTTGATTTACTAATATATATATATATGTATATGTATATATATATGCATTAACATTTTTCATGTACAGGTGGGGGGCTTGGTGCAGGACCTGTAAAGACTGATTTAGCTTTGTAGCAAATACAAGATCACAGTTGTGCCAAAACTGAAGGGTTGATCTGAATATAGTAAGTCAATCTGTAGTTTTCTTCTGACAGTTTAGAGACTCAGAGAAATTAATGTGTGAGTTTAGAGATGTCCAAGGTGGGTAATGCTGTTGGAAAAAAAAAAAAAAGATACTGTTAGTCTTGCTTTATTTCACTTAGCACTCTGGAAGAAAAACACATCCCAGGGGACATCTGAAGGATTCATAGTGAGTTGCAGTCTACTGACTACAAAAGCCTTTCCTTATCATTTTTCATGCATCTCATTGAAATATTTCCTAGGCACTGAAAATAACGTTTGGACATTTTTCCATTTGCTTCCACCAATTTCAACCAATTTTAAATTTTTGGAGAAAGTTAATAATTTTTACCTAAATGGACCTTGTTTTTAAAAAGGTTGCATATTTCTGAACAGAAAAAGAACAGTGATTTTTTTGTGTAAATGAAAGGTCATTTATGAGTATGAATCTCACTCTGGGCAGCTTGGAGAGGCCACAGTCTGCATGATGAATGGCATCCTTCTCAGGGCATTTCTCAATTTTTAGTGAGCTCAGAGCAAGCAAAAGGGCATCAGGAGTTTATAAGATCCCATCTCTTATTTTACAAAAGCATCCATGTTGTGACACATCAGTTTTGCTGAGCAAAAATTTGGTAATGAGTATGTTTGATGTCCCTAATTTGGATAATGGTTGGGTTTTTTCAGGAAAATGTTTACACAAATTATAATAACTTTCCAAACATCTTGCATCTGTTGCTTACTTCCTTTGAGGATCTTCTACTTCCCTCTGTTACAACAGTAATTGGGAGCAAATCAGCAGAAAGGAAATATAGTCCCTGGTTTAGCTAAGACTATAATGTTTGTTTAAGTTAGTGATGCGTGAGTGGTTTGCTAAAGATTAATTTTAAAGGTCACTTCCTACTTGGAAAGGAGCCTGTAATAAGCTTTTCTTCAAGTGAAGAGAGCTTTTTCTTCAAAATTCCTATTCTGGGTGGTCTGCTTATTCCCAGCTCCCACAGAAGTCAATGGGAAGGGATGTTCCATTGTCACCTGGGGACAATTCTGACTTTTTGTGAAAACAAAGAGTGTATTTCAAGAAGAGAAGGTAGGTATGGAAATATTGTGCAGTTTGCACATATATAACAAGGGGCACCTTTACCAGTCTTGTTACAACAAAAATCAAGAATCTAGATCCTTTAATTATGTACAGCCAGAAAGAATTAAATAAAACTTTGAGAAAATAGAGGAACTGGATTAGCTAACTCCCAAGTATTTTTCATATTTTAGGTGGACCCTAGCAGAAGGGTTCCAGTGGCAGCTTGTATCTCACACTCACTGTGGAAAACGTTATTTCCTCCAATTAGCATTTGTATTTGTTTGGTAACAAATGTGCCTCACAGGAATGTATAGCCTACATTCATTGCAAGAAGGATGGAATGAGTTTCTAACATACTCAGATTTGCAAATAAATAAAATCTTCTCAAGGGCATAGCCAGAATTTTTTTTGAGTTTGTTTTTGATAGAGTCAGAGCTGTTGAATGACATTTAATCAAATATAAATTCTGAGATTCAGATCTTCTTTTAGAAAAAGTGTTGGTATAGTTAGGGTAGGTAGACCACAGTGACCCTGAAACTGTTGCATCATACATCTGTAGCACAGAAAGGGAACACCAAAGAACCAATCCTTTGGTTTGGGGCAAAAAAAAGGGCATTCCAAAAGGTATTAAGCACATGAAAACTGGGGAGGCATTTGTAGGAGGCAAAAAATTCCAAATGGAGAGCAATCTGTGGTCAAGATTTGACCATGTATCATCACAATATTTTCTGCAGCATTACAGGATTTAAAACATTCAGTCTGCACAGTGTATCCAAATGCTGGATATTGTGAGTACTCTCTTCTCTTCAATGGTAGTTTCTGTATTTCCCCTTCCAATGAATTGGATAGTGTGTGATTCTTTCACAGATTTTGAGTATTCAACTCTCTCCAAGCATTGTACAGGGAATTTTCATCCCTATACCAGAGCAAGTAATTGCTGGTAATTAAATTACATTTTGCAGTTGTGAACCTGAAGTTTTCAACATCTAAGCCCATTTCAGACCTGGCTCTGAATAATTTTTGAATTTAGGATTCAAATTATTTATCTGTTTCTCAAAGTATTATCTTTGCTCCAATATTTTTACTATCTAAAAGGCTTGAATTTAACTTGACTTTTGAACTAAGACATTTGTTCTTGCACAATTTTGGACTTGGGATAGTAGATATGGACATAGTGACAGAGCTGTTGCAATAGAGAAAACTTAAATTTGCAATACATCCATTTACCAAAATCAATGAGGGTTTGTGCTGTGGATTATGTAATAAAAATGTTTATGTGTCTTCTATTGGCATGGGGTATCTTTTTCAGGTTCCCACATCTCTCCTTGACCAATGGAATTATAGACTTTGTATTCTCAATTGAAATTCACAAACTTTTTGTCACAAGAATGTGACTGACAATTTTAATAGTTTTCATATCACTATAAAATGGAATTAAACACATATAAAATCTCTGTTCAAGTAATGTTGGTAATGTAAAGTATATCAAGTATATTGCTTACAAAAATATATATACTATAGAACTATAAATATGCATATAAAGTAGAGTGCTAAAAAAATATCACCAGAATTTTTAATTAACCCCAAACTCATTGCTTTAAGAAAAAGTGGGTTCATATGCTGGAGATGCCAGAGCAATTCACTTGCAAAGACCCAATTAGATGAATAGCATACACAAAGCATCCAGCGCTGTGACAACCTCTAAGAATCTACTGTTTTGTTAAATGGCAGGAGTTTTATATAAAATTCTTCTGTTTCCCACAATGAATATGAATTCTGTCATGGAGGTATTTCACCTAAGGATGTAGATGAGCCCCTGAAGGAGGTAACCTGCATAGCAATGTACAGTAATGAACAGAAGGGCTTGCTGAAAAAATAGGAACTGCATTGTAATCTCGCACCTGCACAGCACTTGGCACCAGCCCAGACCTCTGCATATGACAGTAATTCACTATTTCCTCTTGTCCTTCCTGCCCCAGAACCCTTAATCCTGACCATTCACATTCATCAGGCAGGAGATTATTCCTAGCCTGCTCAGCAAAGAGAAACATAAATAAATCTCACAAACAGCTAGGGCTGACTGTGAAAGTAGTTGTCTAAGACTTTTCACCATTTGTTACACAAAAAAAGGATTCTACATCAGTGGTTCACTGCATTTTGTAAGCTGTTATTATTCCTCCCCTACGAATATAGTACCTAAGAACCTCTCTTCCCCAGACAGACACAATGTATGCTCAAACATGAAAAGACACAATTATTAGCAAGGGAAATTTACTGTCTCTGACTTAAACCAGTTGAAAGTTATGGAAAAATATGAAAATCAAATGCTCTGTTAGCCAAGGTTGTTGTTTCAGTATTTTAAAGTGTAATACACAAAAATTATTTGACTACATTTGAATATGGTATGTGTACAATTATTCTCTCAGACTGTAAATTTAAAATTTCTCATGAAGACATTTTTGTTAATTCACTCAGCAAATAGTCTAAAGCAGTAAATTTAAGATTTCTTTTTACACTAACATCCCATTCTGCAAGGAAATAAACCCAACCACCCACTCTACTAGTTCAATCTGCCGAATTTTTAGAAAACAATATAAGAGAGGTGAATGTTAAAGCTGCCAGGGAAACATGATAGCAACATGCAAGGACCTGTCATTCACTGTCAACTAAATCTCCCTCATTAAATGCTAGATTTTCAGTCAGAAGAAATACCAAGCCATAATAAACATCTAACATCCGAATTAAGAGAAAGGCTATTTCACATCTTATTCTGACATCTCAAAATTTAGACAAGTGAAAAATATAATTAATTCTAAAGAACCACAATTTTTTAACCCTGCAGCCTCATGTCCTCCTTGCTCTGTGACAGATTCCTTATTGAAGGTAAAAGCTCCCATGACAAACGTTTGAACTGAACTTGAATGATGAATGATGAGGTATCAATTCTTGTTGCCCAGGCTGACTACTTTTCAGGGTAAAAGTCTTTTATACCATGACCTGCAAATATATTTGTGTCTTTGCAAGGAGGGCAAGTTCCAGTAAAGAGACAAAACTCTTCCACTCACTTGAGTGGTCTCACAGGACCAAGAGGAATATATTTGAGAACATATTTGACAAAGCCTTGAGCCAAAGACCCTGGCAAGAGATAACTGTGGTAAACATTTTTGACTACTAGATTTTTTCAAAATTTGGAATTAATTTATTTATTCTTCTAATCAACAATCCTCTGACTGCAACCCCCTTAGCCTGTCATTGTCAGGGAGCATAAATATCTGCCTATCATGCTATCAGCATTACCATGGTGCATCTGAGTAGGGATCCTCTGTTTTCATCTGATATGAGTCAGATGCCATTAGCTCAACAGGGAAGGCTCTTGACAGCTTGCTGCTTCCTGCAGGGGCTCTGCACAGTGACAGGAGAACCCCACAGCCAGACTGTGCAGGGGAAAGAAGTGATATTCATCTCATGTATTTGTGAGCATGAAAGGGATTGTCTTGGACTGCCCTTAAGATTAGATTTTTTCCACCTGAATGTAAGGTATTGTGCCAATTTATTTTCCTCATATGAATTTTGAAGGAATATATAAATCTTTTTTTCTGCATTCAGTTTTTAATAAAAATAAGAAAGGGCTCTGGAGTTTGTGAAGATTATTAGCAGCATAAGGATAAAAAAAGAACTGACATTCCCTCAGCTCCACCATGGCCTAAGTGAGGAAAATTGTTAATATCAGAGTTCAAAATACAGAACATACAAGCTCTGCAGGGTTTGCTCAGCTGACAGCAAGAGCAGCCTGAGCATGTTTGTAAGAGGGAGAGGCAGTCTGCCACGGGAGATTAGCTTGTCAGCAGTGAGCAGGCTACAGCCAAACAGCACAACATTTCCCTTCTCAATGGCAGAAGAAGAGGACCTGGAGCGAGGGCAGCTGTGCCCCCAATCCTGCAGGGGTTTGTGCTCTGGGTCTGACTTCCCACGGCTACAGGACACCAGCTGCACCAGGGCTGCCATAAAAGGGGGATTGCAGCTTGCTGCTCCAACGTGTCTGTCTGCTGAAAGTAATTTTTTTCAAAGACGTGCTATAAACATCCATTGTTCAGTGTCTGCTTGTCAGTATTATAGTCCCACTTCAGAAAAAAAAGAAAGACTGGATACATGCTGGATGCATATTCCTGTTCCACACCACATTTCTTCACCTCTTTAATCAAAGCCCTGTTACTGAAGACAGTGAAGTCAGCCTTTTTTTGTACCATTTCTTTAAATTCTGTTCTGCTCATCTTTCATTTAAGGAAAAGTTGAAATAATTTTCATTCTGCATTTTTCCACTGCCATCGCAGAAAAATGGGGGCAAAAAAATATTTTTCCCCCAGAGATCCAGGACTTTTGTGACTTTTCTCTCTCATCTCACAAAACCTGACGCTATAGTAATGCTTCAAGGGGTGTTCCAGAGAGGCATCAAAACCTGGGGTAGCTGGACTCTGAGCAGTATGCACATTATGGCCTTTTCCTAAAGCTAACATACAAAAAGTGCAGGGCAAAATAATATTTACCATGGGCAAAATAATATTTTTCCATTTTGAAAGTACATAGTTTTAGAAGCTATAAATATGGAATGGAAATAAATGTGGCCTCCACCTTGGGAATTTAAGCTAAGAGATCTGAGCTGGGTCTGTAGAGTCCCTGAGATTTTACAGCTAAAACCTGAAAGAGTCAAACCATATTTTATCCAGCCCTATAATTTTATTTTCATAGTACAGTAGCTACTGTGATTTACAAAATCATCTCATAAATCATGGATTTTATGATGATTCATAATCACTGGAAGCAGGATTAAAGTCTTCTTGATAAGTGAATTAATTCTGTAGATTGCTAGGAATTGCTGGTATAAGCTGCTTGAATCTATCCTTTTGTTGACTGTGAATTGGTATTTAAAAATCAATCAATGTCTGCATGCAGAAAGGACATCTCAAGTGAGGTCTTCATGATTATGGTGCTCCTGGCTATGTTATAGTCAGAGTCAACTGTGTGCTCCAATCATGAAGCGTGTTTTTCTTGTGTATGCACTTTGCCACATAAATGCACTCTTGAGTGCTTCTAAACACTCCAGAGTGTTTCTAAATAATAATAATAATAGAAAATTATAGTGTTTCTAAACATCAGAATTAGAAAACAATACTTAGGAATGAATTTTTTGATCAAATTTTGTCTGGTTCCGTCTACATGTAGAAGGTATAAAATCCAAAATTTATTGTTTAAGATGCTTTTTCAATTTTGAATAGCTCAAAATGTATCCAATTTGAAATACTTATTAGTTCCACATGTACTAATCCATTAAGTGTTTTTGAACCAAAATATAAACACTATGAAATAATTAGACTTCAATATATGCTTTTCCCCCCTCCTCCCTTCCCCCCATTCTGTTAAGGCTCATAATCTGGACAAAACCTTATGGGCAAGTCTGGTCCAGATTTTAGCATCACTGATACATTCCTGTTGACGTTTGTGCATCCATACAGGGAGAACTTGTCCCCAGGGATAAGTTTACATTGCAGCCAAATGTTTAACTGCAGAATTTATAGGGTTTAAACTCTTTGGACTGGGGAATAATCCTGTTCTGTTGTGTCATGTTAATCTTAAAAACATGTATGTAGAGATAGCTTTGTCATGGCCTATGAAAACCTCAGTGCAGCAGCCAAACATCCTGTTCCCCATGCTTGCTATGGTGAATATAGACCAGATGAGTCTACAAGTGTTGTGCCCAACACTTGGATGGAAACGACCATCTAATTCTGCTAACGAACACCTCAGGATACACTTTGAGGAATATTTTTATGCAGGGTATTTGTCAGCTATTTCTGGATATGACTAAATTGTGCAATTAGGATGTGAGGCATGACTGATAAGTTGTATAAATTTGAAGCTATGGAGGAGTTTCTACTTAGCCATAAATATGTTTCTTCAAAGATGTGTTTATCTTTGGTATGAGCAATTAGAATATTAAGGCATTCTTTTTTTTAAATTATAATTTTATTATTATACTTTTGAAACTGGATTTGGAAACTTGGGAAAAGTTCTATGAAGCAGTGGTTTAAAATTATGGTACATACAGTTATATAGTAACTACAGTGCATGGAAATGGCAATGAAAAATCTTCCATTACTGCTAGTACATGTCTAAATATACTGAAAATGCCATCTTCTACTTCACAGAGGTTATAATTCATATAATGTCAATCTTATTTTCTATTGTCACATGTTCTGTCTGGTCAAGCAATGTTTTAAAAAAAATATTGTTCTGTGAAAGCACCTCATGCTCTCTTTCTGTATCCATAAATGTGTGTGTGGACAGTGGAAACAGGGCTTTTGTATAAATGTATGCAGTCCTTTCAAATAGTGAGTCAACTGAAAGATGTTTTCACCACTACCTTTACTCATTTTTATTTGGTAGAACCAGGACTGCTTTCTAGGCTTGAGAATGGCCATCAGACACCCTTTTGTCTGAAACAGTGATAACCTGGAATTAGCTCAACTTCTGTGATCCTCCCCTAATCACACCTAGATAAAGGCAATCACTCCGTTTAAGAGAGTTTTGCAAGGGACTGTGAGGTGGCTCACTGGGCATTTAGGGCTGACTGGCTTCCACTAACACAGATAAATATTGAGCCTGTTTAATGAAACTAGCACACTGATGAATTTAACGTTAATATTTCAGCACCCGTATTTCTAATTTCAACAGCATTTATTCAACTTTTCCCAGTTCTTCCTTGACAGTTGTAAGATTTTTCCTCTCGCCTGCTACTGTTTTTATTTCCATATGGATTTAAGAGATGGCAGTGAGAGAAAACAAGCCCTTCAGTCAAAGTTTGAAATCTCAGATTCAGAAACTCCCTTTTAGAAATTCATAAGCATGCACATTATAGGTTGTTTCACACTACAGGTGACGAAGACCTGCTTGACTCAGGGAAAATCTTGGCATGGCAGACCAGTTTGGAAGAGCAGAGTTTATTTTTTTTTTTCCCAGACAATGTTATTTTCTAAATTCATGGGAGCTCATATCCAAATAACTGCCAAATTTTGACTATGATCCAAATTGGATTCTGCTTTTGGGGGTCTAAATGAAGTTGTAGACATCGCAAATTTTATCCATTCCTAGAAATATTACATATTCATTTAATATGTCTGTCTGTCTGTCTTGGAGAGAGTATCTTACTTCTGAAAATCAGGCCACTGATACTTGGCATACATGCATGAGAACCTGGGCCAACTTATACCATTACCAGTTATTACTTAATGGACTCAGTAAGGGAAATAAGCAATAGATTAGGAAAATTTAAGCTTTCTAATACTTGTTCTTTTTATAGTCAGTTTCCTCATCCCATATCCTAGATTAATATTGAGAACCAGCACAGCCAACATACATTTCTCTGTGAGAATAAGCAACAGTAATGGAACAGATGGATTTGTTCAGAAAACTTATCTGTGTTCTAAGGAATAAAATACAAGTAAAAACTCCTAAAACAAGAGGAAGTCTAAGATGGAGAAAAAAGGGAAGGAGGAGAAGGAAAGAGTATAAGTATTTCTTGGCTGATGTGGTGATGTTGACACTTTTTTTCCATAAAAAGTGCCTAGCTACTGCTCTGTCCCCTGTGCGTTCAAACTGGCTCAGTATATATAATACAGTGGCTTGATAGAAATGTTAATGTACCTGCCTTGTCCAATGTAAACTATGATAGGGGTGACTCTTTTCCCTCAACATCTTAATTCAACAGTAAGGCATTATTCACAAGGCAATTCTTCCTGGTCGATAATTGAAAGGTGTTTTTAACTGAGTGGTCTAGCCTTTTAATGACTATTTGTCTTGGTTACACTGAACTAGGGGGAAAGAAAGAATTCAGATCTAAGAAGCTTGTAAAGTGCACAAAGGTTGTGAAGTTAAGGAACACAAGAACACTGCAGAAATTTCTTTCTACATGAGGAAGTGTTATAGCATTTCAAAACATATTCTCATATAAAACCAACTTGCAACTCCAAAACACTTAATAGTCTGGGCTTCTGTTATTTTATGTCTCAATGTGATTTTGTGTGTGTGTGTGCAACTTCTTTCATCTAAGAATGCATGATAATTGACACAAGCTAATAGGAAAGGAAAAAGAAGAAGGAAAAACAACTTCTAACTTTTCTTCTGACACTCTTCCAGTTAGAATTTTGCTAATTTATTTTCCAACATGCTGAACACAAATGAAGAAGCAAAGCTTTGCAGACAGTTTCACCGCCTGCAATTCAAGTTAAAATCTACTAATTTTGGCTGTAAATGTGCTTTGTAAGACATCTGAGTTACACTGAGAATGATACTTCTCTGCATGGAGCTAAGATTACAGCAACCACTTATGCAGAATGTAAATTTTTTTCTTCAGAGTAGCATAAGGGATGCAGTTTAAAAATCTGAGTTCTAAAATAGTCAATGAAAGCATGGAAGAATAGCTTGTGTATATAATTTGTATATATATATGACAAATATAATATATTTGTCATTCCTGAGGTCACTGATACACATGCTCAGATTCACACTTGGCTATATAATTTATGTACAGAATATCAAATCAACTTGCTCTGAAAAAAAAAAAAAAATAAGGTCAGCAGTATTATATCACAGGCTGTCCATTGACATCTATAATAAACTAGAAAACTGAAAAACGGATATTTCTTTTTTATTGTTATTCTTTACAGCTCAGCATGAACATATTTGCAGTTTCCCAGATTAAAGACTAGTCAATTCTGAAAACTTTCAATGTCAAAATAATCCACAATCACATTACAAAAAGGATCAACAAAAGGATCAGGCACAAAGGGTTACAGTGAATGCGGTGACATCAGACTGGTGACCAGTCACTAGTGGTGTTCCACAGGGCTCCTCAGCCCTGTGTTCTACAACATCTTCATAAATGACTTGGAGGCGGGACTGGAAGATACACTGAGCAAGTTCACAGATGATACAAAACTGGAAGGAGCTGCTGACTGCCTCCAGGGCAGGGAGGCCCTGCAGAGACCTTGGCAAATGAAAGGCTGGGCAACCACCAACCACATGAAGTTCAACAAAGGAAAGTGCCAGATTCTGCACCTGAAACAGGCCAACCCTGGATGTACAGACAGACTGGGAATGAGATGCTGGAAAGCAGTGCCAGGGAAGGGGACCTGGAGCCCTGGTCAGTGGCAAGTTGAACATGAGCCAGCAGTGCCCTGGCAGCCAGGAGAGCCAGCCCTGTCCTGGGGGACATCGGGCACAGCATCACCAGCTGGGCAAGGGAGGGGATTGTCCTGCTCTGCTCTGCACTGGGGCAGCCTCACCTCGAGTGCTGGGGGCAGATCTGGGCACCACGATGTAAGAAAGACATTAAACTATTAGAGAGTGTCCAAGGAGGGCAACAAAGATGGGGAAGGGCCTTGAGGGGAAGCTGTGTGAGGAGCAGCTGAGGGCACTGGGTCTGTTCAGCCTGGAGGAGACTGAGGGGAGACCTCACTGCAGTTACAGCTTCCTTGTGAGGGGAAGAGGAGGGGCAGGCACTGATCTCTGCTCTGTGGTGACAGTGACAGGACCCAAGGGAATGGCCTGAAGCTGTGTCAGGGGAGGTTTACTGCAAAAAGATCCTTCCCCCAGAGGGTGGTTGGGCCCTGGAACAGGCTCCTCAGGGAAGGGGTCACAGCACCAAGCCTGACAGAGTTCAAAAAGCATTTGGACAATGCTCTCAGGCACCTGGTGTGACCTTTGGGGAAGGTGCTGTGCAGGGCCAGGAGCTGGACTTTGACAATTCTCGTGTGTACCTTCCAACTCAGCATATTCTGTGATTCTCTGAAAAAAGCTACTTTTTCTGGGCAGATCTCAGAAGGCTGCCAGTTGTTGACAGATATTCCAGTGTAATTTACCAAAGCAGAATATTGAGACCTGCTGCCTGATGCTCCACTTTGTTTGGTAGAAGATCAGACCTGTACATTAGCCAGTGGACCATCTTATGTGGCAGAGAAAGTACTTGCTATACGCATCAAAACAGAAATGCTAGAAAAAAGTGAGATTACAATCCTAACCTGTTCTCCTTTTGATTTGTTTAAAGGTTGGTTGGGTTTTTTTTTTTTTTGTTATTTTGAGGGTTTTTTTCTTTTTGTTTGTTTGGTTTGGTTTTTGGGTTTTTTTTTCCCCTGGGGGAAGTTTAATCCCCTACCTCTTCTAACAGCGACATTATAGTGAAATCTGCCTCAAGAAATTATCTGACAGCAACACTGGGTTGGAACTGTTGCAGGTTAGCAGCCCACTTTCTGTAGTTTTATTGTCAAGTTTGTGACTTTATTGGCTCTCTTTGTGGCAAGTGTTGCTTCTATTCATTTAAATGATTTTTTGCAGCATTTCCTTCAGGGGATACAGCTTGTATTGAGAGTATGGAAACTATTTCCCCAGATGGAGCCAATGAATGTTCTGAGGCCTAATAATATATGTATCCTCTTGCAATTCACAGCAGATTCCAGTAAACACTGGCCTTCATCTGAATGCTTGAATACACCACTTTCCAGAGCTCTTGGCAAGAATGACGTGGGTGTAAGGAGAGCACATCCATATCTTGTCATTTATCTGTGGAAGAGGAATCTGTGCTGGTTTTCTGAACCTTACTTGACCACTGACCACACTTGACAGTTTTGTATTTATCTCTGCCAGAGAGCTACAAAGATGAAACATTCATTTTTCATCTGCCTTTTTTTTTTCCTTTTTTCACAAGCAGAATCCAAAACCTTCGTCAGCCGCTGGCTCATGATCTCACTCTTTGCACTTTATGTTTGGGCCCTCTGACAGCAGTAGCAGATACAGAGGAGTGAGATGGTTTAGATAACATCACACTGCAGTTCCAGCTCTGGCTTGCTGACCTTCAGGTGACCCAGTATATCCTTTGGTTCTGGTATGCTGGGAGCAAACAATTCACAGTTGCTGCAATTAATAAACATTTTAAGAATTAATTTAAAAATGAAAATAGAAAGCCAGAATCTTGCACTATCAAGCTCTTAAAATCTCAGAGAATTCTCTTGTAAACATACTAAATGGCATTTTAAGTATTGATAAAGCATGTGTCCAAAAAGATTCATCCTTAGATTCAAACTTTAGGTTGTTCAGGTGGCCAGTTAATCTTTTGCTTATTATCCTCTATTGGTTAAATACAGAGCTATAAGTTGACTTTGTTGAAACATAAGATTTGTTTGTCAAGCTAGTACGTGGGTGCAACTGCTAAAACATTTTTTACTATAACTTGGTTAGTTATGTATGTATGCTATCCTGTGAAAATCCCTCTGTGTTGAGAACATGAGACTGTTTTTCTGCTGGAATAGTAAATAATTTCTGCTTTCACACAAGTGCCCTTGGCTTATGCTTAAATTTTCATTGTGATAGGTTCTGTAATAAATCTGGTAGACTCCTGTTTTTTCCATGTAGTTTGCCTTTGGCAGAGAGCTAGACTTACAAATCCTCTCCTTACCTGTAGCTTCCCACACAGCTTTGTGACAATTCTTAGACCTACTCTGATATGCAGTAACATGAAGGGTAAGTGATGTTAAAGTTTGTGTTGCATGTTAGTCAATTTGCAAGAATTAGGAATACTATATATTAGGAAATCAACTGAAAGATAATTAATTGGCTGTATATGAATTTATGCCCATTCCTTTATTGCAGAGAGGAAAGTAAAAAGAGCAGATTAAATTTTAAGTTTAATAAGAAGATTTATTTCATTGTCAATTTTTGTAAGGTGGTGTCATTTCTGTCATGACTCCTTTCATTATCCTAAAATTAAATACTTGAGTGTAATAAAAAGTAATACACTGTTACAATATAGTTGAACCAAAATAAATGTCTCTTCACATTCAGTTTACATAAAACTCAGTTGCTTTCAACTATATTATCATGAGAGTAGTGCTAACTCTTTATTTGTGTTCCTGCTCTGGGCTTCAGTGGAATGAGTTCCTGAAATTATTGGCTTTACAAAGTTTGTGATATTTATTCAGTGTGTTTGCTAAGCAATGAGCACTTAGCGTTTGTCATCTGGCATCTTTCATTTTCTTTCCCCAGCACACTTTAAAAAGGCCGCATTTTGTTTGGGGAAGGAAAAATAAGGCATCTTAGCATATCTCTTGCAGAGATACTGTGCATTTAGTCAAACAAGCTCTTGTAAATTTAGCCTCTTGCAACAAAAGAATTCTGCACTGTCTTCTGCCACCATAGCAAGTAGATTTATTACCAAGTAAAATCAGAGTAAATGATGAACCAATATCACCACTCCTGCTTTCCAAAATCCTTCAGAGCAATGTATAAAGTTTGCTTTAAGGTAATACCTGGTACCTGCACACTAACAAATGAAGACTGTTGTAGAGGGACATCTGTTTCCGTTTATAAAATAGCCATGCCGATTAGCCATGGCTAATGGTTCAAAGTCTGAGTTCCCATGAGACATTTCATTCACGCTGCAACACCTGGCTCTTAGCAACACTGCTCATTAATTTCATTGTGAGGAAGCTGATTTACATTTTAGAGGACTATGGACACAGCTTAATTTACTGCCTAGAAAGATATTGAAAGAAGGGGGAGAAGTCAAATATTTATTATTGTCTTATATAGGGAACAGGTAAACATACAAATGTACCTTTAGAGGTCCATAAAACATACTTTTGCTACAGCCATTGCTTTGTAGCTGAACACCTTGGTACAAATATATGAAAAATTTTCTTTATGTTTATATTGATTAAAATTCAGAGTCTACATGTATGCATTTCAGAATGCTATGTCCCTTGATCACATTTGGAACAGGATGATAAGGTCACTGAGAGTAGTTTTGTAATTCTGAGTAGAGTTCTATTGGCTTCATAATGGGAGGTACAAATCCCTTTACAAGTCTGTTTTCTGGGGTCCAGATGTTCTGTTCTTTAACCATGAATGAAGCACGGGGTCAGAGTCTACATCCTGATCACTGTTAATACTACCATGGATTTTGGCTCCTAGATAAGATTCCTGAATGAAGAAAGTGTACCTCTTATTTTGTTTCATTACTCTTAGTGTCCTGAGACTATCAAAAAAAGTGTTTGATATATTTTTATGACTTAAGACTAGAATGCAGAAGAACACACCATGTTCCAGTTTTATGAAATAATATACAACTTGGGAATTCAAAGAATTATGTCTTGTTCTGCTGATCGTGGGCTAAATATGCTGTCTTTTCATTTTTCTTCAACTTTCTTCCTTCATTACTTACCAAAATTTTTCATGACCAGTACAGTTTCCCAGCTTTTCCAGAAATTTTTTCCACTTCTCTCAGTTCCTTATTACATTTCTTATTCTATGAGCATTGCTTTTGTGGTTCAAATACTTGAATCTATTGAAATTAAATACTGACCCTAAATGACATATGGTAGCATATAGCATCTCTAGACTGCACCAATATACCAATATGACTTGATAAATTATAATATTATATCATATAATACAATATAATACAATATAATTAATGTATTATTTATATTATATATTATATGTATTGTTGATACTATATTATTGATATAACAAAATACAATAAAATAATATTACAAATATCATTAGCCTAATTCATTCAAGATTAAAAATAAATGTAGTTATCTACAAATCTGTTGAATAGTTATCATATGAACCTGTTGAACTTTACAGTGATCAATTCTAATAAATTATACTGGTACTCCTGCTTCCAACTTGCCCTCTTCTTTGGATAAACTGTGATGTGAAGTTTTTCATGATGAATTCATATGGATTATTTTTTTCAAGAATGTCTTCTCACAGCAGGGTTTCTTACTTCTAGCTGAGGGTGAATATAGACCAGAGTTTCCCATGCTTCCTTCTAAAATCCCTTCTTTGGTCTTTGTTTCATTCTTCTGAAGGTGCCCAAGGTAAGGTTAGAGTTTTGGCCTATTCTGTAATTCTCAGTATTAGTAGAATTCTCAGTATATAGTAGAATTCTGTAATTCTCAGTAATTATAATTGTGGGTACCACTTGTAGACATTGAATAGGAATAGCACACCTGTGTGCTAAATAATGCATATCCTTTTTTCAAAGTACTAATTACAATCTTCATGATGCTTGAATAAAATTTATAACAATGAAGGTGTATTTCAATGTGAAAAAGCATCCTATTGTACACTTTATAGTCAAATTATACCTGTCAGCTTTGAAATATAGAACATTTAAAGTAAGATAGCATTCTGTTAAGCATTAAGTATTTAATTTTTAGTATTTATACTTTGCTTTTCCATCTGCTTCTGCTTCTATTGCGATATATGTCTCCTGTAAAGAAACAATATTTGATCAATAAATTGTGCACAAGTGAGAAGGATTTTAATGAGAAGAAATCAAAGGAATTTATTCAAGTCCTTGGTTTTAAAAAAAAGATATTGCTTGAAAAAAATGTCTGATGAGACTTATGATTTTACAAAACAGAGTTGAGCACTTCAAATGAATTTTGTCCTGAACTACTTTTCACCTCTCCCCAAAAGTTCTGCGGTCAAGCAACATTTTGTCTCAGTTATTTCATAACTGGTCTGTCTGTACCTTTTGCCACTTTCTTACACTTTGATCTGATAACTCCAGGAGCAGTCTGGTTTTCTGAGGTTACAGTCTTCCAGCTGCCCTTTGGGAGAGGGGAGTCAGCACTATTTCTTGACTTATCAGCCATTTATTTTAGTTGGACCCAGCTGAAATGAGTACCAGTGAGAAGGTGTTCAGCTGATGATGCAAGTTCAGAACAACACTAAATGAAGTTGTCCTTAACCAGGAGTCTGCAGGTCATCCCCAGCAATGCTCTCGGATACACGGGTGTGGAGAGGGCTGGATGTACAACAGATGGAGACCCCCACCACCCTATCTGAGTCAGCTTCCCACAGCCCAAGGGGTGCATTTCACTGTTCTTCCTGGGAAACTCCCATGACTGGCTTCCAAAATCCGAGAGGAATTTGAGCCAAGAAGGGTAAGACTTTAAAGCAATTATGGTGAAATCCTGAGTGTCCCAAAGTCAGCTAGAACTTTCAGTCTTTCATTCCAGAGAAGCAGGGGTTTTTCTGCACTTTTCAAACTTAAAAATATAAAGGTGGCTGGTCTCTGGATCTTTGCCTACACATTTCTTCTCAAGTATGTGTTTGGAGAACTTTTACTAACAAATTGTAATATAGAAAAATATACTGTAAATATGACTTCATAGGTTGTAACCAGGAATATTTTCATGACAAAAGAAAAAATAATATTTTAAATATCTTTTTAGGGAACTCAACTAATTCTGGAATTAACAGATATTTTTAATACCTTTTGTAAAGGTATTGTTTTACAAGGGGCTTGTTACATTTTGAGAGTGTAATACTTGGTGTAAACATAAACAATGGCAAACACAATGATACCTGCTTGACTAGTTTTACAGGTTGAGATAATCTGTATCCCTCAACATCCCATTAACCACAACAAAAACCATCTTTGTTACCTTCAGTTTATACAAAGAGTGGCTAGTTTTCATGAATGCACACAAAACTGGCTCTTACAGTAATATCCTACTTTATACTAATGAGTTTTAATTTGATTTACATGGTTAAAATATCCCACATAAAATACAAGTTCCTAATGAACTCTCAAATAAAAGTCTCACTATCTTCAGTTTGTTTGAAGTAATTCACAGAGGTCAGACTGCTGAACAATTGCAGTTTTCTGTGTTGCTAATTATGTTCTACTTTGGCTGAGAAAAATGCCATCCTTCCAGTTCTCAATTTCTTTTGTTCAGTACTTCCATGAGACCATTTCCTTTGAAATACACAAAGGTAGAATAAATTTTGCCCCCAACAACCTGCTGAAGCATTCAGAATAGTCAGATTTTTTTATGGTTTACAGCATGGAAAATGGATAGAACAATCTGGTTTGTGTATTCCTTCATCCTTGACCATCACAGTACATAGTATCTGTTGAAAGTATTGAATAATGAGAAGTCAGCAGTGAAACCCTGCTTTTGCTAATACAAAAACATGTATAGATTTCATATGCTTTTTAGTGGTATTTTGGCCACCTTGGTAACATCTCCTTTTAGCTCACTTGCACAAATTGAACTCCTTGCAATCACCATTGAGTGCTCCACAGCACCTACAAACTGATGACTTCTGCTTCACAAACTGTAAACATAATGAAAGAAAGACATCTGGGAATATCAATTAGAACAAAATTAATGTCCAAGAAAAATGAAGATAGGGTCACTAAAATATAAATTATGTTTCTTTAAAAATGTTGTAATCTGTTGACATATACTTTTTTCCCCAAATCCTGGCATTTAACGATATAAATATTAGGAATTAAAGAAGAACATGCAATAACTAAGATTTGATGTACATTTTTGGCTTCTTTTTGAATATGGTCATTTTCATTATGTGAACTCATACAATATTTCTTTGATGTGTAAGAACTGTGAAAAAAGTCAATAGCAGTTTTGTTATCTGCTGTCTTGGGTGTTTCTCATTTTTATTTGTTTCTTCATTAACTAAAATCACATTTTTGGATATCTGTCTCATTTTGACAAAAGATCAGTGTATAGCACTTTTAAAACTTAATAAATTAATTGGCTCAAAAGTTCCATCTTCTCCATATTGACAAGGCACACATTCAGATTCCATAGATGAAGTCAAGCCATTTTTTGGCCTTTTTTGATAAAGAAAAAAATCTTACATATCTGTAGAAGCTGATGTGTTTGCCATCATCACATGATACAAGATTCAAGAGTTTCATTTCCTACCTATGATTTTTCAAAGAAGAGGTCAAGAAAGAGCTGTGGATGGGTTTAATGATAAAGATTCTCTACATGTTTTTGTATGTGTACCATAAATAATGTTTTCCATGTCAAAACTCTTCAGCACAGAGTTTTGCAGTATCAATACATCACTGGCCACTGTAATTGCTAAAACTCCTTTACCGATAAAATAATATGGTAATAATATTGCACACCCCCCTGATCAAGCATCTTTCATCTGCTCTGGTTTTCAAAGACAAGCAACAGAACATTTCTTGTAATATATTCCTGAATACATTTAATTGCTGAAATCAGGGAATCACCTTCAACCCTTTGACTTTGGCTTCAGCATTTATTGCTTGGCTTCGAAATTCTTTCAGGGTTGTTTTAAGGATATAATTTAAAGCACTGCTTGATGATATCTCAAACTCATTGCTAATAACGAGAGTCTGTAAAAAAACATATTGTTAACATTTGACTTATTAACATTAATTACTCTTTTTTTTCCCAGCCTTCCATAACAGCTCCTGCAATTTCCTCTGTCTTCTGGTTTTGCTTTTGAGTCTCAGAGCTTATTTTTAGCTGCATATGTTCATTATATAAACTAAATGACATAAATATAGAAAGAGGGGATTTTTTTAATAACAGAATATGATAGAAGAATAATTTGGGGAAAAGGAACAAAAATTCAGCTTTTCAGAAGCTCTAATAGCAGTGAAAGATCCATTTTTTGCACTCCTCTTTTCTTTCTTTAACTCAAAGATATGTTCTTCATCCTACTGCATACCTGGAGTTTAATATCCTTTTTTTAATGAGCTACATGTTCATTTCTCATAGTCAGCCACAGGCAAGAGAACAACAACCCTCAGGACATAGGGGACCTATGGAATTTACCACATTCTTCTTTGTTAGAGGTTCTTTTATGGGAGGCATTGCATTTCAGTGTCTGTAGATGATGTATCTGTTGGGTTGCCCAGTAGCAATAAAAAATACCCTCTGTAGTGTGGCCACAAATTCTGCAAAAGGGTATGGAACCCATTGACAAACAAGCAATAAATTATTCCTATGGAAAGCATGAACAATAGAATGAGACAAATGTTCTGGTGGATTGGTTTGCCCTGGAAAATTCAGATTCAGTGAAATGAAATCATCTTGTGGGAACACATTAATTTCGCTGAAGTGCCTGACAGACTCCAGTCTACCAGACAGGCAAACTGGGCCTCCCTGCTGGTTTACAGGGCTCCCCACTCTCAGGAGCAGCTAAATCCATGGTCTGGTGTGATTTCTATCTAAGGTATTTAGCCAGCTGGCTTTGTGGCTTGGATTTTTTTACATATTCCATTTCATTCTCCCAAAAGAAAATATTTTGAAAATTTACGTTCCATGGAAAAGCTCAAATTTATGAATTTTGTTCCAATTTGGGGTAAGCACCTTTTTATTGGAAGGGAGTATTATTACTGAAAGGGTATATCTGTTTTCTCAGAGCCCCAAACAGCAAATGGTCTTGGCTGCAAGTGACATCAGCAGGCTGATTTTACAAATCCCTTATACAGCTTTATGAGAAAAGTGCATACTTGTCACCATTGTATAATCTTATGTTGAATTTGCAGTAAAGCTTGAAATGAAATCTACTCAGAGGAAATGTGGATTTAAACCTGGGAATTAGTTTTTACCTTTTCAAGGAAAAGAATAAGGAGTGTTCTTCTCTTTAAATGTTCATGTCATGAACTGCACTGAGACCACTAATGCTGTATTTCGTTTTCAATATTGACTTTAATTCTCCAGCTCTGTTTTATTAATTCCATGTGAATGGTGACATTCAGGAAGTTGCAAATCTTCTGCTGAAAATCCCTCATTGAAAGTCATTAAAGGTAGCAGTAGCAGATTACTACTTTAATTGGTAAATTTGACAGTGGAATCCTTAAATCCACAATGTCCTCACAGTCTATTCTATCTCAGCTGCACTGTAGAAAGCCCTAAGATTTTTCCACTGCAGTCTTTCGTACATTGCAAGATATGGCAAGCTTCCTAATACCTGGAATTCACATTTTATCTTTGCTGAAAAAAAATTAAAACAAAAACAATTTTCACATTTTCCTCAAATCATAGAGGAAACAAAGTTAATGAAGATACTGAAAGATAAATGTAGGAAAACATTTGCTATATTTTTCAATCCTAATACAATTAAACTTTGAAGTTTTTATGGAGTTTTTTTGCATTAGAAGAAATCTATTTATCTGATGTAGACATAGAGATTCTATTTTTTGGGGAGAAACAAAAAGAAATTGCAAGAATATTCCATGAACCAAATTATAGTTTGATTAAAACAATAAATAACATACATAAATTAAATCACATGAAAGTAGATGGAAAGAGGGAATTTTTATTATAACAGAATATGATAGAAAAATATTTTGGGGATAGAAACATAATGTTAACTGGAAAGCAAAAACAAGTTGAAAAAATAATAAAATTATTATTTGCCAAATTCTATTTCCCCCTACCTAGTTTTTACAAAAATTTTCAAGATGCCAAGCCTTTCTGCTTTTGTTTTCCATAGCCACAGGAGAGTTCAATCCCTGACCAATTCCAGCTCTTCCTCTGGCTGGAAGAGTTCTGAAGCTGCTTGATTCCTGGGGCTGTTAAAACTGATACTGCTCAATTCCTACGCAGGATCCAGACAGATGCAACCCATCCTATCCTTGCTGCTGGGATCTGAACTCAAATAGCTCTGAAAAATTAAGCTAGTTGCCCATCCCCATTTTTAGGCATCTGTTACAGAGATAAAATGTCTTGCACCACTTTAGTTCTTGTGCAGACACTATAGAAAGGAAGAGTTTAGACTCTAGGCTAAATAACACTGGACTTACAGATTATGAATAAAAACACTATAAGAGAAAACAGCAGCTGTGTCTTTTCCATGAAGTACAGAGGGAATTGATAAGGTATGTAATTAATTAAATCAATCCTCTGGTAGTAATAGAATGAGCACTTAAAATAGGATTTAATGTATGAATGCTATTGACTCTCTGTCTCCACCTCTGTAAGAACATCTCTGGTAGGAACAGCAGTTATTTTAATATAAAGAGAAAACAGAAAAAAACTATTTAGAAGTGGAGAAACATCTGGTCTGATTTCTCTGTCACTGGTACATGCAATCCTGCAATGCAATGCTGCTGACTGAATGATTTTCCTTCTGTGCTAGAAAAAAAAACCTGAGGAGAATATGACCCAATTAACCCATCATTTCTTTTTGTTGGCTCTTCCCTTTGGACCATTCATAAATAAATTCTTACATACTTGATATACACTTTATAACCTTTATATAAGAATGGAAATACAGGAAGCAGAAAGGGATTGAAGAAGTATCAAGCCTAGGAAAAGAAAGGAAAGGCAAAGTTGGTTTATTTTTTTAGTAGCCTTGAATGAGTTTTTTTCTCTGATCATTGAAAGAATTTCTACATCATTGTTGTAACAGGTTTCATGGTGTTGATTTTCAAACTGGTGTTAAGTTTAATATGCTGGAAAAATGACATCATGTGAATTTAAGCAGGACTGATAGGTTTAAAATTTTGGGAATATGTCTGTTGTTTGGGGCACTTTAGAGCTTATCTTGCTAGTGCTTGTTAAAACTGGAGGTGATGTAAATTCTGGAAATAATTACAAACCTGACAAAACAAATTAGATCACTGAAATGATTCCAAAATGAAATATCAAGGGAAAGATCCTATTTATAAAGACAGTAGAAAGAAGCTTCTCATCATTAACAGCAACTGTGTGTAGATAGCCTTTCCTATTGCATTTAGTGTTGTCAGTAAATTTGTTGCTCTCTGCTTTTCTCTTTACTTACACATTGGTATCTGAATATCTGTAGGAGGCATGGGGAGGACCTTGAGGTTGCCCACTGTTTTCTCTAAACCTGTCAAACCTACTCATCTGAGGAACTTAGCAGAGGGCTTAAACCTTTCATATCTCATTACTTGATTTGTGATTTTTGTGTCACTATTCCAGCATAAATTTTCCTAAATTTCAGACAATTGGATTGCTTAATTCTTTTGGTGAGTAACGAGTTATGACAAAGGTGCAACTTCTTCTGTTGATGCTGGTTCATAACCAGGACTACCAGGATGTTCCAGATGCTGTTGTGAATGCAAAAAAATGTTGCATACTGGTTTTACCTAGTCTGAGATTCTTGTTATCTTTGGAAAATTCTCCCTCTACAGACCACTGTCTTTAAAGTCAGATATTTGACTAGAATATTTTATTTACATGTGCTGGTGACATAAAGTGTTAGTTAACGTTATGTCTCATGTTGATAAACACTTTAGCTGCCTGGCAAGGTCAGAGGCAAGTAGAGGGGCATTGTCACAGAGCAGCTGAGATTGGCAGGAACATCCAGATGCCCTGTCCAACCCCCCTGGTCAAGCAGGGCCATTTAGAGCTGGTTGCTCAGGTTCGCATCTGAATGACTTTTGAATATCTTGAAGTGCCACAAACTCCCCGAGCCACTTGTGCACTACTTGGTCACCCTCACAGGGAAAGAGTGTTCCTTGATGTTCAAAATGAAGTTTCTACATTTCAGTTTGTATCCACTGTGTTCCTCAAAATAGTTCAGTGTGGAGCTTTACCACTTCTCTAGATTATTTCTAAGATTTCTTTTATGCAGATTGTTCTTTATTCCTAAGCCCAGATTTAGGTCAGTAAAAGATGTCAGGAAGGGAAATTCTGGGGGAAAAAAATTAGGGGTACCTTTAATTCTTCTTCTTTAACTCTTCCATAGCTTTTTCCAGCCTGACAGTGATGAATCCCACAAATATGTGTATTTGTGGAGGGTTGTACCACATGTGCAGTATCTCATATGAAAAACTGTTTCTAGGTACGTTGCTGATACCTAAACAATCAAACCAGTGTGCTATAGAGTTGATTTGCATAACATGAATATTTCTCTTTAGAATGTACTGGATGCACTGATCTCTTGTTCACTAGCTTTGTATCTCACATGTTCAGAATTTCCCAGAAAATGATCCAGAAGTCTTAGGGAGGAGCCATGTTTCCCACAGGTGGCAGGTATGCATCCAGAAACAGGACAGCAGCTATGAATCACAAGCTGCTGTGAGGCCACTCTCTGCATCAGTAAGTGAGGCTGCTGACAGTATACTAAAATATCCCTTATCCTTAAGACATCTGAAAGTCTACAAGTGACAAGGAGGCCCAGAAACACCAAGGACGAAATATATTTGGCAGCTACGACCTGGAATTTTTTTACAAAATGGAGCAGCAAACTTCATTGTTACAGCTGGTATTTCACGGGCCACCTCTGAGTTTTGGTGCTGCCTACTTTAGATAATCATGCTTGATTTCTAGTGATAACCAAAATATTCCGTGTGGTAGACAACAGAACTGGGTGAGTTTATTTTGAGGCTGCATGTACCAGCATCAAAACAGTGTGTCTGTTAATAAAATCAGGATGGCAGTTTCACAAGAAGTGTAGTAAATTTGTACAAATTGCTTACTATGTTTTTGTTAACCGATCCTCTCACTTTACAAATAAAACTGATAAAAGAGACATGGCAAAAAGTAAACGCCCAAATTGTCAGTTACCTCTATCAATAAGTAAAAAGATTACCATTTTACATGTAATGTATAACCTGACATAGTCAAACCAGAAGTAATTCCTCTTGTGTCCAGACATTCATATAATACTGATAGGATTTGCTAAAATTATTTGGCTTACATTCCTTTCTCACATGCATTCAGAAAAAATTTCAACTTGGAAAACTAGTTAGTAATAACCATTTCTATGTGGATATATATGTACTTTGAGATTCTACCACATGTATGCAATTTTCAGATTGGACTGTGACCTTTCAGGAAGTCTGGGTACCTTGTTTCATTTTCAAATCACTTCCATTAACATTCCTCCACATAGCAGATGCTCAAAGGCAGATTTTCAAGACAAGCAAGTAAAGGTTTGCTGTAACTCATGCTACAGCAGTACTCTGACCCTGGAATGCACTGCAGCACAATGTGATGTGTCTGCATCCTGAAGGTAAAACAAAAAAAAGCTCCAAAAGAAAATGGTAAGCCAAGTGTAATAGTGAATTATGATGATAGGAATCCCATAGAATTCATATCTTCAAAACCCCATAAAGCCCCAGGAAAAGTCCTTCAAAGTCCATTTTCTCTCCATAGTTTTGTGGATGTATTTTTGTGAACAAAATTTACATTGAGAAGAATAGGAGAAGTATCTGGGAGTCAACTAAAGGAGCCAAGAAGGAGCAGCTTACCCTCTGATATGCTGTAGATGTTAGCCAAAATCTTTTATAATTTTGGGCAAGAAGTCTCTTGAAGCTACTGGTTTCCAGTAGGCCTTCCAAAGCATAGGCACTGAATGTCAGGACAGGCTACTGGCAGTTGAAGTGTGTTTTCTGTCAAAGGGAATGGGTAAATTAAACAATTGCTTCACCAGCACATTCAGTAAGCATCATAACTGTAGCAATCCTTGTCTGCCCTTGTAGTCAACCCCCAAGGATTTTGAACATAGATGGTGATGAAAGATATAGCTGGAATTAGATTGCTCCATGAGTGGAAAATATTTTGCAGGTTCTGCAGCACAAAACCAGTCTCATTTCTGCTGCTGTTGTAAGAATTTTCCTTCCTACCTTGTTCTGTGCTGCCTCAGAATGAGACATTGAACACAAGCAGTCAGCTTCAATCAAGGTAAATCTCAAAACAGCCCTTTGTCTACCTCTGAAATCTCAAAATGACCATTCAACAATCAGTCTACACCCTTTGTTCCCCTTGCTTGTAGAATCAGTCCAATTTGCCTGTTATGATGATTTTTATTTTTTTGCACTACACAAGATAAAGAAATTATTACTGGAAAATGCTTCCCTTAAAAGAATTATCAAATTTGAGGCACCATGATAGCTGAAAAACACATACTACATTCATCTTCCATGTTGCAAAATGTAAAGAAAAACATGGCCTTTTGAAGGTATCACAAATCTTTAAATTGTTCCAGTATTACCTGCTACTCCATGACTAGGGTAGTTTGCATCTTCTTCTTAGATTCTTTTGCCTTTTTGACAAAAATAATTTTTCCATCAGCAAACTGGCTTTGCTCTGAAATCCCCCTGATTTGTCAATGTTGGCTTTCTTTCATTTACCCTTCTGTGTCTTCATGCATAGATAAAGAGTCATTGGGGCATTGATTGTGTTTAGCGACTATGTTTAAATCTCCTGTTAAGAAAAAAACATCTGGAGGAGCTAAAACTTTTGGTAAAAATCAATGTTTGGCTGTTGTTGGCAGACAACCCTGTTTACAGATAAAAGTCATGGGTGTAGCTTTCCATTTAAAATTCTTTTCTTTACTTAAGAAACTGGAGACAAACTATTCCACTACAGGGGTATGATGGTGTAGGGATCTGATCCAGTATTGCCCTGAACTTAGGACACGTATGTGGTACTTGTTCTGCTGAGCCTGAAGCTAATTCATTGCCTCAGCTCCAAGAATACTGATATATTTGACCATGGAACCTGCTGAGTTGCTCCCATGGATTGCACAGATGTTTGCCCATCGCAGTTACATAATGTACCATATTAAAGTGCACAGTGGAAAGAGAAATAGAAGAGCTGAAAATGCAAAAAAAAAAAAATCACTACTTCTCATCAGTCCTTGGATGAGTAAAAGTGCAATGGGTGTCTGGGTTGGTTCCTTTTCTTGCCCATTTTAAGTAATGAATACTAATTTTTTTCTTAATCCTAGTGTGATATAGGATTTGAGAGGATCCTATTTTCTGTGCTGCATCTACTCAGAAGCAGAGTAACATTTGGGGAAAAAACTCCGAATGTCTTAACAAGGAGTTTGAGTTTTCCTCCAAAAATATTATTTCTTTCTCATGAGATATAATTAGAATTGCCTGCAATAAAAATGAAAAAACTTGTAAAACTGAATTTTTTGCTACGGAAAAGTATAAATGGAGCATTTTCAGACTGACCAGCTAGTTACTTTGTCATTTCTCTGTCTGAAGTAAGGAATTGTTTGAGCCTATTTTGTAATATTTTTTTGTAGCTTTTGACTACATTCAGCTTTCAGGTGAAACAGCTGCACTGTACTGATTACCTGATGGCCATCTGTTTCATTAACACAAATATAGTTTAAAAATCCTCAACTTTAGATGAGCTTAAGAAAAAAAGTTTTTAATAACCTGCATGTGTTTCTTCAGAGAGCACATCAACTTGCTGAGAAAAACTGAAACTTAAATGTAATAGTTAATGTCTCAACTCTTTTATAAGGCTAACATTCAGCTTTGTGAATACATCATAGTTACTTCTCACTCTAGGGGATCTTAACGTAGTTATTCTCCCAGCTGATTCTGCTAAATCAGTGTGGGGGTTAAAATAATAGTTCTGCTTTTAAGCTAATTTTTCTCTGCTAGTGTGCAATTTAGTTCAAGTGAAGGTTTGTTTTATAAAGCCATGTAATAGATAATTTATTAAAACTTCAAAGCTAATACAAACAGTGGTTCAGACACCTTCCCAGCCTAGGTTTTAATGCTGGTTTAATTGATTTTTATTTAGACTGTGGTCCTCACAGGACTCTACCTTCACACTGTGGTAGTTCATATTACATTTTGTTGTTTCAGTCTTCCTTTTAGGAACAAACAACCCCCTTAATCAATAAGAAGCATGAGAAACTGCAACCTACTCAGTTTGGTTAGACAATTTGTCACATATAGAAATATCTTTCACAGTCTTTATGACAGAAGTAACAGTATCACCTCAAGCATCAGCTGAATATGTAATTCTAGTGGATTTTTGAAGGACCACTGCCTGTTCAGAAAAAATAAGGAATGACTATGAACATTCAGATGTTTTGTTTTTTTGATTTGCAGTGGTTGTTTATGTGCACATCAGGGAGCTAGATTATGTAAGGTATAGGAGTTCAGAATGAAAATAAATTTTATATTTTAAAAGTAGGCTGGGAACTTGAGGTCTCAGTATTAATGTTTTATTCCATTAAAAGCATTAGTAACTTAGAAATCTAGGTACAATTATGCATTGAATTTGCAGGAAAGAGTCAGCATATGAAAAACTAATAACTTCTGCAGTATTGTAATATTTTGTATCAATATTGCTTTATTTTCCAAGGAGTCACGTATTTTGAAAAGTGAAAAATTTATGGTCTTAAGAGACTATCTGGGGGAGGGGGTAGGTAGAAATTATTTTTCACTGAATGAAGACAAGCTACAAAGAAAGAGAAAAAATGCCTAAATTTTGTGTCATATGGGAATTTCTTTACTTAACCATGTAACGCTTCTCTTCCTAGTCTTCATTTCTAGTCTCAAAAGGCCTTGACTGTGAAAAGATATATTCCAACACTAAAAAAGACTAAATACTCCACTCAGCTCTATTAGGGAAAAAATAAACTGAAAATTTGGCAATACTCCCACAGTCAATGTCTTATGCATTCTTTATTGGGTTTTTTTGCTTTGTTGTTGTTGTTGTTTGTTTGTTTTTTCCCCTTTTAGAAAAAAAAAGGTTCATCAATCTCACCTTTCTGTGGCAAATGAGGAATGCCATATTTCCACACTACCCCCACAGGTGTCACCACCTCATCTGGGGGGCTCAGCCATGCCCTCAGAGGGGACAGTTGGAGACAGCTGGAGCTGGCAGCGTCCTCTCCTCACAGTGACCACCCTGCAGCTTCCACTGCCAGCGCCGTGCCACGCATGGTGCCAACAGAAACCCAGAATAACTCTCTGGGAAAAAAAGACTGCAGGGCTACTGGTTTTATTTTCTTTAATTTGCTGTTTTTCTTCCTGTCTGCTGCTATCTTCTAATTTTTAAGTGAAATATTGTGGCAGTGAATTCTTAGGAACATATGGCTTTCCTTTTGTTTACTGGGGGAATGCTGTGCTTTTTTTTATTTTTTTAATCTGCCTCTCCCTTTTCACTTTTTTTTGACTCTGCTAACAGAGAGGGCTCCTGAGCTCTGAACAGTGTCTTAAAACACTTGTGTTCATGTAGCTCCACAGAAATACCAAATAAACACTCAAAATCAGAATTGAGCTTCTGCACTGAGGGGACTTCAGTGATACTCACAGCTCCGATATGAGCAAGGTCATCTTCTAAAGTGGATTTCTTCATGTATCAGTGAATTCCATGTTTCAACCACAGTAAATTATGCATCTTGAAGTTCATCTGCCCTTTAGAACTGCAGCATGATGCAGGACATGTAAATAGTTCTGTTCTCCCCCTTGATTTTTTGTGAAACTCACACAGGCAGTGAATAAAACTGCTGGCAGCTTTCATATTTCACCCCAATAAGTCCATATTTTACAGACGAGGGGTTGTGGATTTCTCTGGGTTTTGGTTTGGTTTGGGTTTTGTATGTTAGTTTTGTAAGAGCTGTTTATTTTGGCTTATTTATTAATCAATATTTGACCCTATTACTTCCAAGAGAGCAGTAGGAACACTTGTAAGTTATTCACTGTGGGAAGAGGAGTGTACACACTGAGAAAATGTTTGCTGTTAATATTAGATTATTGTCAGCCAAGGTTAGCTAAGATGTAAGATTTCATCTACAGTTTGTAGTGCTTGTTCAAAGAGATGAAGATTGATTGTTGCTATATTTAAACGGATCATTATTTTCCCCATTTTTTGTGTTGTCAAAGCCAGGAATACTTCTAGTCTGAGTTCAGCTAAAAACTTTTAACCTCTCAAATGGTCCTTGGCAGTACTTTCCCTACTTCAATTGAATTGTATTTGATGCTGCTTTCCAATTTTTTTTTTTTTTTTGAGCATCCAGTTAGGCTGCTGGTGTATCTGACATTTTCCATTTTCCAGAATGTGCACATAAGCACAGACACATGAATGTGTATGGTGTTGGTGTGGGCCCAGGCTGCAAGGATTCTCACAGCTGGGAGAAATATCCTCAGCTCACACTGACCTGAGTTTCTGCATGTGTCTCTGGGGGCCAGATGCAGTACAATCTAGGAACTGGTAAGTTTTCAAGAGGTGGGACACTCTTGTATTTGGAAGCATAAAGCTTGTTAAAACTAGGGAGGGTGGTAAAGAGATAATGCTACACATAATTCACTCTTCCTATATGCTTATCAAACGGAAATCTTATGGAGCTTTCAGCTTAGTAATCCAGTTTGTACCCAAGTAAGGCCCAAAAAATATCTGAGTTTGATGTACACTTACCTATTGTCCTTCCAGGATCCTGGTATCAAATTCTAAGCTGAATGTAACTTGGCAATGAAGAATCTTTTTCCCCTTTTCTATATGCAGTCCACATCCCTTCAAAAATTACTTTTTGGAGGTGATCAAAAATTTTAATTTGTCTTCTAGGGAAATGGTGTTGGTGAAAATGTACTGTTAGTGTCCCTACTATTGGTCTCTTTGCTGGTCCATCAGCCAATTTCATTCAAATCTGATAAGTGGAAAAAGTCTCAGAGATATTCAGATGATTTTATTTTAAAGAGACACATCAGCATGAATAGTGAAAGCATGCATTGCTCTTGTTTAGCTGAACAGCTGAAAGTCAGGAATGGAAACTGGGATGATCTGGTCAAAGATACAAGAGGGAAGCGACACAATGTGCAGGGATTTTTTTTAAGGAATCTTGTAGAGAAACCAGAAACGGATGAGACAGCACAGACCAACAACTTATAGACACGTGAGTTTTATCTGTTCTTTTGTTCTTGGAATAATTTTGTCTTTGATATTATCAATGGAAACACATTTTCATTTAATTCCTTTTTTCCATGCTAAGAGGATGATTTTTACGTATGTGATTTTTATGTATGTTGATTATTTATATGCAACTCGTTTATAAATGAGCTTTTCAGTATAGATATGCATAAAAAATAAGCTGAATCTATCTACAAAGTCAGATGATCTTTTCCAGAGGGGCCTGATTTTAATATGAATGTCTTTTTTCTGTGCTAAATCAGTAAAATGATGGAATGATGTCATTGATTCAAAAGAGAGGTCTTTGTCTGTTTCAAACCGCAGCCTATAAGGGCAAAATCTTTCAGGTCAATATATTTTCTGTAGTGTAAGTCCATGGCAAGAGACAATATTTATGATAATAATTAGGGAAAAAACTCCTCATATTGAAATATCTTGTCTCTCTAAATGCACCTAAGATTAATTAGTCAATTAAAATTAGTCAATTAAAAATATCTGAAAAAAAAAGCAAAATAAATTGTTTAGGCATTTAACAACAAATCTCCTAATGATAAAAATTTAACATTTAAGTTGCTATTTGTAAGCTAGTTGTGAGTTGTTGTTCTAAATTCAAGAATTGAGTCCTCTACCAGGGCAGGAGCATGAAGGTAAATTTATTACCTTTGTGCTCCACATCAAAAGTGTCAGGAAATCATTCCTTCACTGCATTTTCTTACATCTTTAGAGGCTAAGGCTCATCTGCAATGGGGAAACACCACAGATCTCAAACTGTCGTGAGTACCATGCACTCCAAATTCTTCAGCACAATTGCGAAAGACAGCAGTATGGTGAAAGTGTATGGTCACCAGATGGCCTGAGCTGTTTGTCATGTAAACTGGTGCTACAACACAAAGAATTTCCTCTTGTGTTTTGTTTTGGTGTGCAAACACTGCATGGGCCCCATAGGAGCACAAGGTCCTATGGCCAGTCTATCGTGCAGAGCAACTGCTTTGTTTTCTCAGTCTAATTCCTTGCATTTTCCTTCCCATTAAGTCCAAAGTTAGTCCCTTTTGACAGAGATGCCCTATGTTTTATTACTTGTTCAGAGACATCTCAGATAAGTAGATAAAAGGTTTTTTTTTCCTTTTTGAATGAGTTAGATGGTTTGTAGAAATGAACGGTTAGAGAAACATATTGATTTTCTCTATAAACTTTCAGAGGTCTGTAACTTCTATTAGAATTTCAGTTTCAGGCAGCACTTCTAATGCTTCCTCCACAAACTTTCTCCCAAGCTCCCCTACAGTGAACTTATATTAAAATACATGTATCTAATTTAGTCTTTTCCTACCATTAACTTATACTCTGTGAATGCTTCTTTTAGTTTTACAGTTTCTTTTGCACTCCTCCTATTCCTGCTATGCTTGAAAAAGATATATTAAAAATTCTTCTGGTTTTTGCAGTTCTTGTTATCAGATATTTCTTTGACATGCCATATTCTGGTTTTATATTTAGGCTGCTTGAATTTATGGTTCTTTCTATTTATTTCCCTCATTTTGATACAACTCTGATTTCTATAACCATAACTCTCTATTTATATGCCTACCTCCCCTTACCTAGTCATTTTTGCTCTTCTTCCTCCAACCCTCTACTTCCATTTTACTCTTTCTACTCTTTCTGTGCTGGTTTAGATGAACTAGTAAGAGAAAATGCTCACAATATAAGGCATTGGAATGAACAAGAGCTGTCAGATTCTGAAAAGAAAATATGTGTAAGAGATGGGTAGACTGGATGGAGATTGATTTCACATAACCTGACTATCAAAAAGTAAACAGTCTGTCTTGCTTGATCATCTAATCTTCCTCTATTGTCATGGAAGAGTGAGGATCATCTGCAGGAGGTGATGTTTCTCACACAAAGAGACAGACCTTGGAAGTGCATACTTATCTTTGAAAAATAAGGACAGAGACTAGAAGAGTGGGTTGAAATTGAGGCTTAGTAAATAGCTTGCTAAAGTTTAGTGAGATGTGGGGTCATGACCCAGGAGTGTCAGTCACTTGCTTTTTTGTTTTGTTGGATTAATTCAATCTGAGGAATTAACTGAATATGATTTTCATTGGCATACATAAAGTTATAGAGTTAGAAAGTACAATCACTTCTCAGTCTCTTAATTTTCAGCAGGCATATCTCTTTATTTTAATACTTCAGTTTTACAAAATAATTTACTTATTCTGTCTACAGGTCTAGTTTCACTGCACATCTCCTGGTGAAAAATTCCTTGGCTGTTGCCATAACTGGGAGCAAAGCAATTCAGACACTCTGCGAAGAAAAATGGGTACCATTTTTTTGTCAGCTGTCAAGACCTTATATCATGAATAAATCCTGAGGAGGAAAGGTTCCTTTCTGCAGCTGCTGCTCAGTGTCTCAGATTCTCAGCCTGAGGAGAGCTCCTGTTCTCTGGCTGCATTATGTAGTCACGTCAGCTTCGTACCTACCAGTGAACAGAGATCCTGGGTACAATGAATCATTCAGCCTTCTGTGCAAGGAAGGAAATACTTGGATAGCTAAAGGCAGGGTAGAGTTTCCCTCAGAGCTGCATGAATTTCCCTGAAACTTTCTTAAAAAAACCTGTGTAGATTTTAGTATGTTCTATTTGTCATTCAGAAACACAATGCATTAGCAGCTTTGAACTCCCAGTACTAAAAATATATGTTACATAAGGAGATTGAGAGCAAGACTCAATAATACTTTCAAACTGAAAATATTCTTAAGCATCTTTCCATTGCTCCAGCTAAATAGTGCAGTTCTTGCAAACAGCAGAGCTATAGACACTGAGAGAGCCAATCTGTTCTAGAGAGTATAAAAAGACAACTGAAGCAAGACAAATATTCCGACAGATCTTCAAATTCATGAAAGAATTTTTTTTTCTGAAATAAAATGTGCCCTTGAACCTAAGAGCTTTTCTTTTCTCTTCTTTGTATTTGAATTTGCAGGTACTTGCCTAGGCTGTTTTATTCATTTTTTGTTTTCCCCATTAGCACCTTTTTTTTCAATGACAACATTTTTAGCTGATTCTACCATATAACATCAGGGAAGTGCTCACATAACATATTAAGGATTTTATTTTACAAAATGCCAATCATAACAAATAGTTTGAAAGAGACTTGTTTCTTAAACAAAATTCTGTGCACAGTGTTAGTGAAATACATTCTCCAAAAGGGAAACTATAATTGAAATAAATCTTTGAGCAGCATTTTTGGCCAACAAAATAAAGTGAATGCCTGTTACCTTGCTCTAAATTTAAACCAACCTTCGTTCATAACTGCAGTAAGAAAAACCCCAAACCTCTGCTAGAAAGGAAAAAGAAACATAGCCAAATTAACCGGAATAGCTATGAAACCAATGACTGTACAACAGAGGGGTCTTAGAGAAAAGAAATATGTGAAATTTAAATGTAAAATCTCCAAATGAAAAAAAAAAACAAGTAAAAAGATGGTCCTAATTAGCAACAGACATAGACATTAAATAAAATACAGAGGGGTACAGGATATAGGAAAGTATTTCAAATATGTTAGCACTTTAAAATGTCAGACAGTTTGAGACAGTTATGAAGAATTTATTCCTTGGTTTTGGAAGGCCTAACAGACATGCAATAAAATTCACAGGAGCACTGCTAGAAGAGAGCAGAATAGCAGGAAGAGTCAAGTGTAACAGTAATAGAATCCAGTATTTAGCAATTTTATATTTCTATAAAGAGGATGAATATTGGTGTACTTATTTTTTTTGTCTTTGTATGGTTTTTATATACATGCAGGCATGCAGAATCTGTATAGAGGTCAGAAGTGCCATGTTATGATGGTTTTAGGAAATCTGGTCTATTTCAAATTAAATAAAATACCCAAATTTTCTCTAAGTCTCTGAGGGGAAAATGAGAGAGAAAATGTCAAAGGAATAGCAATTTTTAATTTTCAGGAGAAGAAGCAATAAATATCAAAAGAAAACAAAACCATGCAAAATTAAAATTAAGAAACCTAATGAACACTTCACTCTGAAACTCATGAAGAGCTGTCAGAGCACTGAGTTGTAGTTAATATCAAAAAACAACACATTGATATTTACACAAAGTCATTATCTCTAATGTAATATTTGAAGATGTCTGCAATTAGATTTTATTGTAAGTGTTCATAGAGCTGTCAGAGCAGAATGTATTTACTTATGTTCCATCATTACATTATATGCTGCTACAGCTCATTCATCATTTTTTATTTGTATTGGTCTCAAGGCTGTTGGAGATATCATTCAAGGAAGAGTGAGGACTTTTTTATTTCTTTGAGAAGATGGAACTTTCTAATTATGAAGTGGCACATTTAGTGACCTGCTATCTGTAAGAAACACTTTTTGCTGCTAGTATTTTCCTGGGGTTTTTTTCTTCCTAATGTAAATTGAAAATACTACTTTGAATTCTGGTATCTGGAAGAAGCAAACTGTTCAACTTAATGGCCCAAGATATTTCAGAAATATGCAAAAAACATCATTCCCTGCATTTCTTTTTTTTTTTTTTTTTATAAGCAAAACCTATATATCTGTGAGCCAACAGAGTGAAGAAGAGATGGAATTTTACTTGGAAAACTCAGTCAGCTATATAATACTGTAAGAACAGCTTGCTCTATTAAGGAAGGGGGTCCCTGGAATTATTCCATTAATTTTTTTTAAACTCAGAAATATTGTGAAACATTTCATCCAGACTGTGGATCCACTTAGAAGCATTCCTGTTCCTGGAATGTTGTGGGAGCAGCCAGGTCATCACTGCTATCTGTTCTTGCATCAGGACATGCATTGATTTGCCCCATACTCTATTTCTGCAGGTTGGCTGGGGAGAAGATGGCAGATCCTTCTACCCATAGCTCAATCTGGGGAGCTCAGTAAGGTTGGGATTTTTCTAAAACATCTCAGTGATTAAGGACCATGGGTTTCTGTTGACATTTGATGGTTCACGTGAAACAGATATCATGTGTGTACCTACAAAATTCCCTTCCAGAATTTTCCTGCCAATAGCAAGATATATTCTAGGCAGCTCTTTATTGGCAAGATAATTTAGGGTAACTAGACTTCACCACATTGTCACACCACATTGTCACAGATGAAGTGGACATTTAACCCATCTGTACCAAGTTGTATAAGCCTCTTGACTTATGTTAGTCTTGATAAATTATGCTGGTGTACAACCAGAAATTTGCAAAAATTGGTCTGAGAACTTTGGAGACTGTGTGGAACATCTGCATGGCATGAAAAATAAGTATCACACATTAATAAAAACCAAAGAAAACAAAACCAAACCACCCCAGAAACTGCATTGCTGAAATTGCTGTCTTAGCAGTTCTCTACTTTTGTAGCAAAACTAGTTTCCAGGAGAAAGATTCATAAAAAAATTTTCACTATGACAGCTGATGAGGCAAGGAAAGTCAAGAAGTGTCCATGCTTCATCCTCTGAGCAGAAATATTGAAGACCCGGTGAAAACTTCGTTCTTTATGACAAAATTCTCAGACTTCAGCATACCCGGGTTTTCTCCCCAAATTCCCACTGAGAAAAGACTTATAAGTCTCTATTCTCTTTGTATTTTTTGCATCTGAAATGTGCTCAGTTTCCATTGCCTTTAATCTGAGTTTGCTTTTATTTAGGTTACATGGTTTTGAATAACATAGGGACATGGAAACAAATTAATTTTTGAGGTAGAGACATAAGAAAGTCAGGGATTTGTCTGCTGTGGTAGAAGGTTTGCACAAGCCTTGTACACTTAGCACATGTTTTTGGGAAAAAGTTAGAGCTCACTGCTCACTGCTTGTAATGTAAGGCTGTGATTAGCAAAATGAATAAAATAACATTGAGTGATAATTGTTTAAGGTTTAAATCCACAAGTAATTTTTTTACCTATATTTTTTCAAGTATATAAAAAAGTACTTTGTCGTGTTTTGAATGCACTGATTGGTATCGGGCTTTTCTTTTTAAAAAGAATTTCAGTATGCTTCTAGTAAACCATTTTAATATTAAAAACTCTCTAGCATCCAATCAACTAACAAGAACCAGAGCCTGACTTTATTCTGAATTAGTTGAAGCACAGGACTGTCTTTACTCTTTCTGAGAGAATAAATATTCACTATGTTTGATATGTGTTGTACACAAACCCTTGTCCCTTTTATAGTTGCATTTGGCCTATGACATATGAGTTTAATGTGGTTCATGTGCAGTGCAGATACATCTCCCAAGGCATGAAGCCATTCTGTCCTCATGCCTCCTCCAGGACCTTGTTTCTTTAGAGGATTGTGCCTCTACACAAGGGTATCTCCTGCATGAACTGAACTAATCCCCACAAAATAAAGGAACATTTTGCCCTAAGGACAATCCTTTTGATAACCACAAAATTAGGGACAGGCAATTCTAGAACCATTTTGATAGATGATATGACCCTACTACTGCATTCATAATGACATAGGAAATAACACTCTTATGGGAAAAGAAAGACAAAGGAAAAATAAATGCAATTCAGGGAAAGTCGTGAAAGAAAGTGGACCTTAATTTTGATTAACTGCAGATTTCTCCTATCCTCCTCCCAGAAGTGCCTTCTAGTCCCAGAGTCAGAACCTGTTGACAGTCTGGGTGAAGCTCAGAACACACATTCAGATTTCATGGATGATATCTTGCATTGGGTCCTCAGAAGCCTGTGCCCCTCTGGTGGTGTTATTATCACAGCATGCCGAAAGAAAAGCTGGTCCAGCACCTACCCGTGCCTGAAGAAACCTGGCCATAACACTGGGGCTCATGTTGAAAGGATCCATTGTCCCTGTCCTCACCAAATTTCTTCTCAGCAGCTTCTGCAATTGTTAGCATGAGCATTAAGGAGCATTTGGATTGCAAAGCATTTTTTTGCATTATGGAGGTGCAAAGAACTTTTCTGTTTTCTTTCCCAGAGATGCATGGAGAGCCAGATTCACATAAACCTAGGATTTTACAGGTCTGATCTGAGCCCAAGACTGCAAACATTATGCAGGCAGATCTCCATGGAAGTCAAGTAATAGGCTACTGACTGAACCAGTTTCCACTTGGAGCCTGATGTAACCACAGAGCAGGTGTGAATGCAGACATTGTACCCACCAGAATGAGCATTATGCAAGGCTTTCTTTAAAAAAAATTAATATAAGGCACATAGTGCCTTAAGACATTTTCTTTACATACACTGTAATGGATTTAGCCAGATTAAAAAAATAGTAAAATAAAAAATAAACAAGTAATGAGAAAAAGAAAAATCTACTGTAAATTTCAGCAACTTGCAGGATTAAAGAGGTGGTTTCCCCTTTCATCACACTGCCCACTTCAACCTGCTTGCTCAGTATCTGCCAGGAAACTGTTTAAAGTTCCTGTGGCTTGAAAAATGGCCAATCTTTACAAAGAAAGAGATTTTTATCTGACCAGCCAAGATCTTAGAATGTCAATACCTGGCTCTGACTAACACAAAAATAAACAAATATGCACACACATGCACACATAACCTAGGATGGAGGTCTATTGATGGGTAGTTAGAAAGATTGGACTGTTCTATTTAATTCAATAAGAAATTTAAAGGTAAAATTCAATTAGAAATATAAAGATAAGGAAGAAAATTTACTTAAAGGATCACAGGGAGCCTGCAGCCTTTCATCCTTATGTTGCGCAGCATATGATAATCAAAATTATGTGTCCCCACTGACTTCTTAAATGACTTGTGTGCTAGCCATGACTCTCATCTTGGTAGGCATCTGTGATAGAACTCTCCTCATCCACCTTGAGGCATCTTTGCTCTAGCCAACCTAGCTTCTATAGGCAGTAAAGAGAATTAGAACATGACTGTTCAGATCCATTTCAGTAGCATCCTTAAAACAAGGTAGTGGTACTGAAGGAGATATTATCCCCTCTCCAGGAAGTATAAACAATGAAGCTTCACTGTGCATGAATAACCAATCTTCCTATGCACTCAAAGATCAACAGGGGAAGGAATAGAAGTTTTAGCCTAAAACTCTTCCACTGTGCTGTGAGAAATGTTAAGTTCTGGGCTCACCATGCAAAGATATTTAGTCTTCACTCATCCACTCCTTTCAGTGATACACTTTTCAGTGAGAGGTCCTCGGTCCAGTTTACCTCACACATCTAAAGTAACACGTGTGACAGGACAAGTGGATGCTGAAAAGCTAAGTTTTGTCTTTCAGTTGCATGTGAAAGCAGGTACCCAAAGAATTTGAGAAACTCAGAATTCAAACTTGAGGGAAACTGAGGTGATTTTCAGGTGAATTTTGGAGCTTCATGAAGTGAAAGAGCTTTAAAGAGAAGTTTCTTAAAAGATACAGTCCAGAACTCAAGAATCAGTTGTCAGTAAAACAAGACTAGTATAGGAACTCACCTGTCATCTTGAGCACAAATATATGACTTATATTACACAAGGAAACTACATTCCTTCAGAATATCCAGCAAGGAGCAAATCAGTCCCAGAATAAACAAGGATGGTCCTTGTATTTTTGATGTCCCTGATACTCAAAGGTACTGCATGTTAGAGAGACATCATGGGAAGAATAACACAGAGGGCTATGTAAAGCATATGTAAAAAACATATGTTTTTTCTAGCTAAAATAAGAACTTTGAGTAGTTTCTCTCATTTTATTAATGAAAGATAAAATTATACATTCTGGAACCTAATGTAAATATTTTCCTTCTGACCGCCTCCCCTTGAAAATATTTAATATAAAAAATGGGAATATTTCAAAATATAAAAGTAAAAGAAATCCAATCTGTGAAAGCAATTATATGTTTTCATACTACTCAGTGCTGATGGCAGAAGAGAGCAATTTTTCACTTGCTCCTACCTCACAGTTAAGTCTTTTGGGGCAGCAAGTCCTTCTTAAATTAAGAGATGAAGCACACTGTAGAGGAGTGCTAGTTGGCATGCCTGCTCTGTCTTTGTAGCACACTTAATCTATACCAGGAGAGAAAATCTGCAGTTCAGCAAATGATTTTGTATCCATCCCTCTTCCACAGCATACATCTACAGCCATGCTATTTGAAAAGCAGGGCTCTCTTAAGTGACCAACTGCAAAATTTTGCAGGTTCCTGTAGGAACCAATAACATTGGCCATTCTTTTGTATTTGCTTCTGCAAGATGAGAATGCCCATGGCTGCACCTATCCTTCAGAAGCTTAAATTTTGATTCAATTTGTTTTCTTGATCTAGCTTAAATTTACACCTTTGCATTCAGTCCTTTTATTTTGAATTCTTTTGGGTTCCTTTTTTTTTTCTGCATTATTTTAATAGGCAGCTGTTATGCTTTAATCTAAATGAAAAGAGTTTTTTCCTCTCTGCTTTAATTATGTTCAACTGGTGTTCTTGATTAATTTTCTTCAAAACTGTATCAGTGTTGTTTTAAATGCCCACTTTTACTAAGAATACTGATTCTTTTTAATATGCATTTATCCAATTCACCTGGAAGCTGTTTTTCCTGCACATTAACATAGAAGCCCCACTTGCATTTCTAAGGCATTTATTATGGGATCTGAAAACTCAGCAGCTAATAAAACAGTCAGTTTTGGATAATGTTCAATCCAGAGAGGCCATATGGGGACACTAAGGACACTGGGGAATTTTTACTTCTTATGGAATTGAAAGAAATGGAAAATTGGATAACCACGTATTTGAAATTACTTGTCATAAATTAGACAGCATTCTGGGAGGAGTTGACAACACTGTGTCATTTCCATTGTGACAGTCAATTCCAAAGTAAAGCACAAATAAAGGAAGAAACCCAGGAGATGAGGCTCATATGTTCTTGATATGTTCCTGACACAGGGATAAATCAGCCTGCTTAGAGGGGGTGAATTTGCACCAGAGAAAGCTCATCTGTTTTTATAACCTCCAAAAATACTGAACCAGTTGCTGTTGCCAAGTTTTCAGATCCTTTTGTTTTCTTCAAGTTCCCTCACCTTCATGTGTTTTTTCCATGTCACTCCCAATGGAATGATTTCCTTAGCCCAGAACTTGAAGATCCATTTTTCTTCATTTAGGGTCTGATGCAAATCCATTTAAATCAATGGAAAGAGTTCCACTGGCTTTAGTGGGCTTTGGACCAATCCTCACATTCCTCCAGAATACGCTTTTCCTTCCATGGTGCTACAGAAAATAGTGTCAGCTTTACATAGTCCAGAAAAAAGGAAAAAGACGGGCGACCCAACCTACATGGAGCTGTCTTGGCACAGATATTGAACTGTTACTACTCCTCAGTAGCTATGTGTAGATCTATTCTATTTTGAGGAAAAAAATAGAAATCACTGAATTGTTATTTTTCCTTCTAAAGTGTTAGTCAGCTATGTTTATGCTGATGAACTGATTTAGTCAGGAGAGTCCCAAGGTGACTCTTAACATATCCTTTCCAGTCTCTTAACATATTTTTACCAGTCCTTTGTGATTTTTTATCTTATGCTTCATGGGCTTTCTGCCTTTTGAGCACTGTGAACACGGCAAAAGCCTGGATTCCAGAAGACATTAGTTAGCTGCTATCAGTCTGCTATCTTCTAATGTCCATTGTTGCTTGAGAGAATTTTGGTCACTTACTTATCACAGCTGCTCCACCAAAATTCCTGTATGTGGAACAGTCCCTTCTTTCTCCATAAGAGGAGGCTTTCTCACAGATCCAGTCACAGTACTTGTGCGCCCACTGCAATCACAAAGGATCTGGGAACTTCAAGAAGAGTAGGGTATTATGTCCAGGCAAATGCAATTGCAGATCTAGTCAAAGTGGGAATGAAGACTTCAAAGGGACAGTGGAGAGACTCTTACTCTGCAGGGTAAGGGCAGGCAGGTGTCAGCCATGTCCCACCAGGAGTCATCATGCACAAGCAGGTAGGCGGAATCTGAGCACCTCCCTAGGAATAAAAAGAAACAAACTTCTGTTGTACGTTGGCCTTTATTTCTGGAAAAGCAATTTAGTAGGCTTCAGGGTCAGCCTTTAAGTTTTTGCAATCCTGATGATTTGGCTAATTTTTTTGTGGAAGTGGAAACTCAAGGTACTGTCCAATACATTTCCAGCAGTGCTACTTTTCTAGAGGAAGGAGGGAGCTAACTCTGCATTTACTGACTTTCAAAGTAACCTCTTTAGAATAAAACTACTTTGAGACAGAAAATATATTAATTTATGGGGAACAATCAGTTCACAATCAACCAAATTCATGTCCTGCTAGAATTCTTGATCAAGATTTTAGTAATTCAGGCTTATTCACTTGAAATTGTACATTGATTCATAACTATGGAAAAAAATTTCTGATCCATTTTTTATTATTCTTGGAAGAGAAATATGAATCTAAATTCTTGTAGATAGCTCAGATTGCAAATTTCCCCCTTATTTCTACTAAAAAAACCCAAAAGGTGAGGTTTTTTTTTAGAGAGTTTGTAAGAAACTATTAATTTTTCATCACAAAGCTGCTAAGAGTGATGGCTCTGAGACAGTATCACAGGAGGTATAATTATCTATATCTGGTCCTAAAGGAATTACAGCAATCTTCTTAGAGATCTATAAAATGTAGATATAGATGGATGTCACATAAATCATCTTTGGTGACGGCCAGGTATTATACGGCAATGAACACCCTTTATAAACAAATACTGAGTCATCAGCTTTGATGCTGAAGAAGAGAAGGTTATGACAAACTTATGTAAGAGCCAATTTAATTTTATCTCATGTCAGTGACTCATCTTTCTCCCACACAAAATAGTGGTTCTGGCTCTCCTACTGTTTTGTCCTTCTACAGTGTGTAGCAAAGAAATTTACTACCTAAATGCTTGTGCTTTACATTTATAGAAAACAATGCAAAGAGAAAATTGTTCCTGAACACATTTCAAAGGGCTAGGGGCCAAGAGAAAATTAATCAACTTAAAACACATTTTGAAGTCAAAATGTATTTTTGTATTTTAATGTAAAATAATTTGTTTTATGCTAAAAAACAGTATATCCACTTCAGATATATATATCTGAGTATATCCACTTCAGTGTCACATTTCGTAAAGCCCCTTTCTAACTTTCTACCATAATCACCTACACTGTTTTACTATAAAGCTCATAGAATATGCTGAACAGTCAGAGTAAAAAATTCAAGGAGTAAATAGGAAAGCATATTTCTAGAACAACAGGACACATGCTGTACATGTTCATCTGACTTGTTTGTCACCTGCTGACATCAGAAATGTCAAATGCTGGAGGGAGGATGCTAGTGCTTCCTCCAAACACAGCATAGTTACCCATCAAAGACCTCAATACTCAGTTCATGTGGGTCTGTCTTCAGTGATACTTTCATTTTATTCTATTTCTTTAAATAGCGTCTATAGCCCAACTTATTTTTTAATCCCTTTTTTTAATACTTTGACATAATTTATCTTCATATCTTTATACTATAAAGGCAGAAATATCTTTGTGTTCCTGCCTTTATGGTATAAAATTCACCACAATCTTCTCAGTCTCCTCATCAATAAACAAGCTCCTCATGATTACTGCATAAAATATTTGAAGTAGCAATGCAGAAGCTCCCTTTTTCATCACCCACTTACACAGTTGTCAAATCTGGTTCTTACTTTGCATTTATTTGCTCTTATTCAGGAAGCATTGAACCTCATAGTTCTGCTGCAAAGTCAGTTTCATCATTTGCCCCTATCTTACACTGAAAATAGTTTGAATTGCCATTTCATTCTATAGTTTCTACATTATCCCACCAATGTAGAAATCTTTAGCTTCTCCCTCCATAGTTTAAGATTCTTTTTGTTCACTTGTTCATAATAGAAGACTTTTCTTGGAACACAGCACTGGAGATTCATAAAACTCTGTCTATGCTTTTTCTCCAATTACTCATCTTGCCAGCAGCATATTTTCCACCTTTTACTACTAATAATCTATTTTGCACCCTGATAATAATGTTTCATGTACCAATGATGATAATTCTTGCCTTGACTCCCATATCTACTTCCCAGCACTGAAAAAACGATGAAGCATCAGCTCGTTGCATGTGGTGGTCAGCCTGAGCCGCTGTTTGGCTGTTGTGTTGGGTGTCTGGGTTCTCCATGCCACGGCCCTGTGCTGCAGCTGGAAACAAGCATGGCCAGTGCAGCAAAGGTTATTGCTAGAGGTGCTTCCTGCAAAATTTGGTGAGGTCCCTCACCCATGCTTTGTCATGAAACAGAATCAGGAAATTTGAATTGTCTCAGGAAATTTGAATTGTCTCAGGAAGTTTGAACCTCAAACATGCAGATGCATCCATCTCAGCTATCTACTTAAGACTTCCTTTACAATCACTGGTAAGAAACAGGCACTTATTGGGCACAACTGTTATGACATATTTAGATATCTGCGGTGGGATGAGGTGACTCATATCCTAAAAATGCTTATTTCCCTGTAGTGACTGTACAGAAAATTTAAGAGTACTAACTTTGAGATGTAAACATCAGCATTATAAATACCCACATTTCTTCACATGATTTTTATGTGTGGAATCTCAGGCTAAGACTGGTGAAAATGATTCCCTGATTTAGATAGGTGGCTTCACCAAAACCTGAGTGATTAGCCTCTCTGAAGGACAAGACCATTGTGCCCTTAAGTAGAGGTAGCTACTATTTTTGAGTTGTTTTGGGTTTTTTTTGGTCTTTGTCTGACATTAAATTTCAGTAGAATATCTCCTACCAAAAAAAAATGTTATATGTCTTCCTGAGATTCAGATTGTAAAGAACAGTGAGGAACATCAGAAAATCAGATTTTAAAAATTTATTTTTTTCCCCCTAATTTCCACATATGAACAAAGATGTCATAGGGATTGTTCTGAGAGTCACAGCTCAGGAGTCTAGACTTGTCTATGAGGCACTACAAAGACTGTATATATAATTTTGTATATATAATGGAGAGGATCTGTATATATCATTTGTATATATAATGGAGGGGAATAGTAAGAGCTAAAGACTTGAAGAGCAGGAACAGTTTTGTGTATTGTTTGTTTGATTGTTTTTAAAGGCATAGAATGCTTACACAGAAAACAAAGTATTTCCTCATGGTGTCTGGGAGGAATCCATCATAGTCCACCTGGAATCTGAACCTTCATTGTCCAGATGTGGATGGTTTGTTTAGAGGAAAATATAACTTATCTATATGTTTATGTTATGCACTTCATGATATGATTTGCAATAAACACATACATTTCACTGTTATATGAAACAGTGGGATGGTTTAGAAGCCAAAGAATAGCAAAGAGAGTCTAATACTGATTTACACAATAATTAATTTAAATTCTGTCCTTATCAACCTCAGTGACAAAATTCCATTGACTTAAGCAATGCTTGAAATTGAGTCCATGTTATTTTTGTCTTTTGCTGTTAGCAAAGGGTTTGCACTATATTCAAAAATTAATACAATTTAAACGTTCTTCTGTCTGATGCATTGAAAATGCACTTAGATTTAAAGTGTACTGTATCAGAATGTAGCCTATTTGATGCTTTATTGGGATTCCTAAAACCAGAAGCCTGACAAAATTCAGGGAGCAAAAAGCTGTTATATTTATTGAAGGGCCTTTAGGTACATTTATGGCAGACAAAGCCTACCCAGGGGCTACACCCAAAATGGGCACTGGATCATGAGTTTTCACACTTTTATAAGTTATTTCCATTTGCATATTGGGGGTTAATCTTTAATTAAAAGAGTTTCAGGTAATGAAGTCATTTACCCCAAGTGTGCTTCTTCCCAACTCACTTTTGTTTACATTTCTCCAGGCCTGAGACAGTGAGGCATCCTTGATTTCAGGCCTAAAGTGCACTTGTTTTGTCTGACTAAAATGTGAAGACAGTAGCTAACACTCTACATGGGGTTTAGAGTTAGACACTAAAGAACTGCAGGATTATAAATTAATGAAAAATATAAAAGTAAAAATCCTAAGGCATCAATTTACATAGCTCAGACTCAGGAAGATCTCATTAAATCTCACACCTATAATTGGAAAAAAAATATTGGTAGGTAACATGAAACAGATCTTTGTGACAACATAAGCATGTGAAATATGTACTTTATTACAGGTCAAAACATTTGTCTTTACCTACCTATATCATAGCCCTACTCAGTGAATGCATATGAAGCACATTATTGCAAAAATACGGGCCTATGGTGGCTTGGTTTATGAAAATCTCATTCTCACATGATTCACTAATCCTTCTACATTGATGCTCTCAACACGATGTTGCAGATGAGATATGTTAGAGAACAGCTGAGGGGCAGTATTATTAAAATGTTCCTTAGCTGTAACTGATCCAAGCGAGCGCTGTGATTTCTTCTTCCTGAACAAAGCCAAACATCTTACCTTAAGCTGAGCTTGAAGATAACTTTATCTCACCTGTTTGACTTTGTTCTGAAAGGGATTAGGAGCATGCACACTATCATTTGAGAGCTATTTTATCACCTCCTTTTTATTTTTCTCAAATAACTCATTTGTGGATTCTGAGTATGTTGCTTAAGGAGTAAATTCTGTACCATGAAAAACTGTCTGTTTAGGAATTTAATTTAAAAAAAGAAGTTCAGGATGAAAAATGTGTTTCTTAGCTAGTAGGGAAATTAATAAAATTGTGCACATTGTCTATTTGTAGAGATGTTTAGACAAGTTACTGGAGGTGACTGAAAGAGAATATTAGAATTTGTATTGTATTTAAAACTAATTTTGTTTTCTTCAGACTTCAAAATCACAGATATTGAAAATAATAAAAAAGAAGCAGTCTTAAATATTTCATTTTTGTAAGGCAGCTTATTTGCAAATGTTTTTATTAAGAAATATTCAGAACATCATTATGTATTCAGAAATTTGTGAGTCAGTATTCTGACAGGTTATAATAAAAGAGTAATTTGAGAGGGAAATTTGGCATTTTTAATCAGTTGTTCTTCCATCTGTGACAACAAACGAGTTTGCAGTGTTAGCTGTAAAATTAGTGTGCCATGTTGGAATACTTTTATAACAAAATTTTAATTTTCCTTTCCCTAGAACCTTGGCATCTATTTTCTCATATGTTTATACTCTATTCATTAAACTTTGAACTGTTCATTCAGGTTACAAATGAAAAAACCCCAAGATTAAAGCCAACTCTTCAAAGCAGGTACAGGTCCAGTGTGATCTGTAAGGCCAGGATGGAGAAGCATTCCTGTGTACACTCAGTTTTAAACACAGGAACAAGTGCTTTACTGAAGTCATGAAGAGATGGAGACTAAAGGTTGTGGTGATGAATGGACATTTGTAGCCCGGGTGAAAATCACGATGCTTGTGTGAAGTACATGTGTGACACAAGTTTCAAAGAACCTTGCCAAAATCTTAAGAGTTTTACAGTGCTGAACACATTCCAAAATATTTGTCATACTTGGTCTTAAAAAATAACTTGTCTCACTCTGCATCTTCTCTAAAATAGCTGTTTTATGTTGGTCTTTTCCAAACAGAGCATATGAGGTCAGAGAAGAGGAATGAGGTGCTCTGCAGGGCCACAGAGCTGAGCCGAATGCGCTGTAAGGTATGGAATGGCTGAATGTGCACTTGCTGCCATGGTGATGTGAGAAGCAGACGACGGCTGTCGGGGCTGCAGCCGGACAGACAGCCTCGCTGAGGTGAGCAGGGCTGCTCAGCTCCCTGGCCCCCGACCAGCTGCTAATTATTCATGCACAGCAGGATATTTGCTCAGGGAAAGGGGATACAGTTAGCAATGGATTAGATCAGCTGAAAGTTCAGCAACTTTTTTTGCAAAAGAGTACAATGCAGTAAGTGTTGTTTGATCAGAGCTGACTTTCACAGCATTATCTCTTAAAATATAAAACTAGCATATGTGCTACCTTATACATCTATATTTTGGTACTGTCATGGGCATTGTTTCTGTGCAAAAGCAATCCCTTTTTACTCTGACTTCTAAAGCGGTAGTAATGACTTTGATTTGAAAATCCAATTTCACAGGTTCAGCTGCCTTTGAGACAAAAGGTCTGCAGTGTGCCGTACTCCAGCAAGAGAGCAGACATTCTGGACAAACAGTTCTGAGAGATTTAGGTATGTCTCATAATGCCTTGGGGCCAATGGGTAAAACAAATGACTTCTTGATGCTGTCCGACCTGCTCTCATTTTGGAATGTATTGCCACATGTCCTGTGGCCAGGTTCTCAGGTGGTTCGAGGCCAGTTTTATGGAGCTGGGTTAGTGGCCTTCTCCTGACTTCTGTTCAGAACATAAGGCTTGGATCTAGCAAAGCAAGCCACAGGGTATTGCACTTCCCCATTAGAGAGGTCCAAGACTGAATCAGAATGATATTATTTAAACTCACCTAATTGAGGACTATTAATTACAATGTTTAGGTCAAATCAACAGGTAGTTACAAGATTTACATGTACTATCATGATTTCTGCAAAAATAAATATTGGTCTTGTGCTCCTAAAACGGGTACCCAGCCTTAACCAGGGATGAAGGAACTTCATCTGTAAAATTAAATAAAATTATTTAGTTTCAAGACTATTTGCTTCTTCTGGGGAAAAGTAGAACAAAGCAGTCTGGCTGAGATCTGAATGCAAGATCCAGACAGACTGAGTTTACATGTTCAATATGTTTATTTTCATGCCAGACCCTTGGCTAGAGAATCAGAGGTAAGGGTTAGATTGAAGTATTTCCTGGAAGGAACTTGTGCTTTTGAAAGGAAGAGGCTAATAAACAGACATGCTTTGCTCCATCTTCTCAGTAAAGTCCATTTATGCCCATCTATATGTTGCTAGATGCCCGACTAGGCATGAACAGGGCTGTTGGGTACCAGACTGAGAGTATTAGGTGCAAGCTCTGCCTGACTAGTGCAAGAGACATATCCCAAACAAGTCCTACCCAAATTGCTTCTAGAAGCACTGATTCCTTCCTGCTGTTCCAGTTTACTCCTGCCTTCCCTTCCTTTGGATCTCAGCTAACACTTCTTCCTGTCTGCTGGTTCCAAACCATTCAGACTGAAGTTGCTCATTCAGAGAAGTTGTGGGTGCCTGTTGTGTTCCAGGCCAGTTTGATGGAGCTCTGAGCAGCCTGGTCTAGTGAAAGGTGTCCCTGCCCATGGAAGGGTTGGAACTAGAGGATCTTTAAGGTCCGTTCCAACCCAGGCCATTCTATGATTCTAAGTTAGTCAACTGGTGTCTCTTGCACCAAAAAGGAAGGTAAAAGGCACACACCTCAGTGTAGCTTACTAATTTGAATGGTTTGGGTTGGTTTTTTGCAATGACTTCTGTGAATCCTCTTCCTGTGTCTAAAACCCTTCACTTGTCAGCCAAGTCCTCCTTGAACCTCAATACCTTGGTAAATGGAGTGTTTAGTCACAGAACCTCAATACCTTGGTAAATGGAGTGTTCAAGTCCTCCTTGAACCTCAATACCTTTGGTAAATGGAGTGTTTAGTCACAGTGAAAGAGGACTTTACACTTCTCCTTGTTCCCTAATAATTCCTCTGCTGTGTCTTTCCTAGAGCAAAAAGGAGCCTGAAGAAAATCCTACTTATGAAGCACCCCCATTCTTAGCTCTCCTGTGCAAATCCTGCCACTTCCTTAATTCCACAGCTTCTACCTCAGGGAATTTATTTTGGACTCTCCTTCCACTTTTGCCAAAGAACTCACTGTTTCCAAACAAAACAACCTCCCTTCATGACCTCTTCAGTCAGGACATTAGCTTTCTCCTGAGGAATAATGTTACTTGCTTGATAACTGATCTCCTGCTCTGGTTTGTGCTGAGTCTGCCTGGTATGCCCAGAATGCTGCCAGCACCCTTTGAAGAGAAATTAAAAAGTCAGAAAGAGTTAGTAGAATTTCTGAGCAATGAAGACCTTAATGGATGAGGACAACTCCTTTAGCCATGCTACCCATGCAGTTTAAGCCAGGGAAAACTTTAAAATGTATGTGTTTTACTAATGCAGTTCTATGTCAGACCCAGGTACATGCTTGAGTATTTGCATGTCTTATTAATAGCCTTAAATAACCTAACACCCAATCCATGACTTGTTAACAACTTCCTTGGAATAATAAGGGATGAATAAATCACTGTGTTTGGGTAATCATGCCATTAACCATGAAAAGAAAAAAGAAAACAGGTGGGAGAGAAAGAGAGACGGGAAGTCCCAAAAGACTTTGCTGCTTGAGAACATACCAATATAAATTTGGGTGTAAATTTATATTGTGAAATTAACGCAATGCAGAAAAAATAATCTCTTCTCACATCTTATTTCTGAGGAACAGCAACATTTATTTGGATTTACTTTAAATTATTTAGTCACAGATTAAACTGAATCAAAATTAAGCCAGTCATTCTCAGATAAGAGAATGAACCCAGACAATTTTACAAATATAAAGGCCGATGTGAGTTATACTGGTTCAATTTTTTCTCATCTATGAGTATTTAGTGATGGGAAATGAGCAAAGGCATGTGTGATCACAAAGATGAAGCTGCAGCAAATTTCTGATTTGTGAATCTCTTGGTTGTTTTTTCTTGGTCTACCTACAATAGAGTTAGCAAGGGAGAAAATATCAAAATCTGAATAGTAGCATTTAGCTAAGTTACAGCTAATGGGAACTATGCAAAGACAGCAGAGTAGGAAGAAATTGTCTCACTGCCTGGAATTGAGAGCAGGCTGGTTCAGTTTGGCCTGCAGCTGGTGACAATGCATTGGTAGAAACTCTGTCAACTCGTTTGGCTTTCTGTCTGTGTGTTCCTTCTGCCATCCCCAGTACTACACCAAAATTAGTTCTGCTAGCAAGTGAAATCATCTCATTTTTTTTCTTTCAGTTCTTCAAGGAGTATATAGGAACCTGTGGAGTTTGAGGATTTTTCTTGTTCTCTGGGTTAGTGTATGATATATATGAAGAAACGTATTTGTTATTCCACAAACCTCAACAAGACATATAAGGTCAGGTATGTGCAATCCTTTCCTGCACTTCTTAAACTTAAGTATGCCAGGTTAATGTGACAAACCATTTCCAGGCCTAGGAGAGAGACTGATTAGAAGGAAAGAATGGCTCTTCCCTCATCATCAGGGATTGCCAACATCACAAAGAACTGCAACAAATGTGTTGCCATTATTGTTTATCACTTCTCCCTGCATTAAGTGGTTCTTGGCCTAATGGTTACAAATTGTTGTCAGTGGAAAGTCTGAATTCTCAAGGTAGGTAATATATTTCTTCCGCTCCAATTGTCTGGAAGGTATTGTGGACTTTCGTATCAGAACTGAACTATGCTGCTGTTAGGTATGTAAACATTTGCATTCAAATCTTTGTTTCCCACCTCTGCTATTGCTAATTTTTCTGGTAATGAGCAATTTCCCATCTTTGTACAATACCATGAAGCTTTTTGTACACTCTTCCAGTCCTACACTCAATGGAAAAGACTAGATCAAACTAATTCATATAAATGGAGTTGATTTTGTTCAAATGGGTTTTTTGGTTAATTTGTTCTTAATTAGAATTGAGAAACAATCTTTATGCCTATCATTTGTGGAAATCCTGTTGTATTTTATTTAATAAGACACCCCAACAACTATGAAAAAAATGAAACCTATGTTCTATAAGGTAAGATAATGTGATTTATCATAAGGAGATGGTTAATAAACCAAGTTGTATTTAACCATTCTTCAAGTCTGGCCTTGTTAAAGGAATTACTGCAATTAGACTTTTTCTGGGAGAGCGCTGTGTCTAACAGAGCTGATGCAGCAGGAATGAGCAGGATTATGAAGTTTGGGGAGCCAGAAGACCCCTTGGTGAGTGTGAATGTACAGGTCTAGCAATCTATATCATTACTCTTTCAACGTTGCTCCTGCGAATTAATACACATGGTCCAGCACAGTCAATTTGGAGACAACTTCTCTTTTGGATGCCTTTTTGTGAAACTGAATCTAGTGACATGTGTTTCATCTGCCCATCAGTAAGGACCCTAGTAAGGGGAAGATGCCCAGTGACCAGTGGGAGTCAATTTCAAAGGAAATGAAAAAGTCTTAAAGTACTGATTAGAACGTGGGTCTAAGAACCTGCTGGTGTCTGATATTTGAATATATAAGATGAAGGAGTGCAGCCTGGGACTTGAAGGAGAAAATGCTTGAAAGTTTTAGTGTTTGAGCACCTTAGCGCAGATACGTGGAAATGAATGTTTGGGAGTCTCTGGTAGTTGCAACAGGCCATGGCATGAACATCTGACTGCATGCTAATTAGCTAGTTAGTTCTGACCTATGACCTTTTCCTTTCCTATTAGGTATTTTCTATGCAAAAGTGAATAAAATGGGGAGACTGTACAGACACCTGAAAGGCTAGAGGCTGTTCAGATGAAATCCAAATCCCCTACACTTTGTTACCACATTCCACTAATGCTATGAATTCTGTTTAGCTGATGCCAGCATGGTTTTATTTATATTAAATTTCTCAAAGTTTTATTTGCCTGCTTTAAATAAAAATAAGAATTGGTCTAAGCCTTCCAAGAAAGAACCTTAAAAGTCTCAGATTTGAAGTACAAAAAGATGAGGTAATTTAAAAGGGAAAAGAAAAAAAAGAAAAAGAGAGAAGTAAAAGGAAAAAAATAGTAGTAAAAGGAAAAAATTAAATAGCTGTTCCAGGCTATACCATTTAAAAAAACCAAAACATCTGCAAATAGGATACTCTCTGAAATTCCAGTGCCATTTTTGAAGCCTCGAATTTGAGTGCTCAATAAGTACTTAAACTGAACATTTATTATCCAATCAGTCAATATTTTGAGAAGAGACAGGCATAACCAGTCATCAAGTCATCCTATCCAGCTTTTTGTCTTCCAACAAAATTTGCAGATTTGGCTCAACTGAAACATTTAGTATGTGTAACTCAATTTCCAATAAATATTTTATATTAAAAATGAGAAAAAGTTAGAAAGTAGCAATTAGATGTTTTTACAATAAATGCTTTTCTATTTAATGCAGAAATAAGTTTTTGCTCTGAAATTTGCTATTCTTTGATGTCTAAATATCTTGATTATTTTCCAGTAAAATTAAATATTTTTTTTCAGTCTGGTATTACTCTTTTACTGTTGTGATCACCTAAATATTCTTGATGCATATATTCTTCAGAAGCAAGTGCAACGAAGTCACTTTAGTCAAATATTACTACTTATGTTTTCCAGCATCATAACTTTTGAAACTCTGTCCCAGCTTGGAACCATGGTGCTGGACAACAGAACAAATACTGATTTAGCTATGGGTGACTGAAATTCTGGCTCCATCCCAAGGTGAGGCTGACTTGGTTTACAGGTTTTGACACATTATATGATATTTTTTTCCTTTGCATTACTGTCCATATCGCTGTGTCTGAGGCAGCTGGGGGAATGGGATGCCTGGGCCTTGGGGTGGATGAGAAATGGCATCACTACACAGCCACTGCAAGGGAGTGAGAAGCATCCTGCCCTTTGATCAGAAGACCTATGCAAAGTAACAATTGCAAATGCTCAGCTTCAGCATCCTTCTGGAGATTTGAGAATAACCACTTTTTGGCTTTGCAGGGCCTTTAGCAGGAGCCTAACTAAGCAGAATTGCAAATCCTAGCTACACTGCCCTCCTGTGTATTTCAGGTTCAGCACCCATGCTAATAGTCCTGCTACTATTAGCTTAATTACCATGGTGAAACATTTTATAAGGAGCAACATGTTTCCTGAGGGTTAGTCATGATGTTCATTCAATTGCAAGGAATGCAACTATCAAAGGCAAGAGCACTGACAGAGTCTCCCAATGCACTATAAAAAAAATAAACCAGGTAAGTAATCAGAACTTAATTTCTACCTTAATTTTTCTTTAATTTTCTTAAATAAGACACCAAAAGAACAAGCTCCATTGCTTTTTCTTATCTTTCTCCCCACAAGATGCTTCAGAGTAACCCTGACTCACCAGCAGGGTGGGTGGACCCTATGATAGAGCAGAAGACCAGCGTATAGCTCCTGAAGTCAGAAGAGTAGTCTGAATGTTCCCCAAAGCATTTCCCATTCTCATCTTATCCTGTCAGGAGATTGAAACTTGTGGAAAAAACCTGAATTTTTAAATCCCACTGTAGACCTTGGAACACAGAAACCAAGGATGACATTTTGTCTGAAATGAAGGGGCTGTGTCCCCTGGCTATTTGACATGACAGCACACGTGGCTCTGGCTGACCTGGGGAGTGGGAAGGGGAGGAAGAGATCCTTTTGCTAGTCCTCCTGCCCCAAGTAATAAGGCTGTGGTTCTGTCCCTAAAAAGTGATGTCCAGAGCATGCAGAAACATAGGCATGTGAACAGAGTTGCACCAGCCTACATTGCTTAGGCTAGTGCTGGAAAGGATGAAAATAGTGCCAAAAACAACAGGTGAAAGAAAGCTACTGAAGTCCTCACTGAGGGATAGGAACCACTGAGCAATTACAGAAACCAGGAGAAGCCTGGAGCCCCTTTTGGGCCTTATAATGTCTTGATCGTTCATTGGCTTAGTTTCCTTGTATTTAAAGCAAAACATCCATATTACTTTTCACTTGTCCCTTTTTATTCTCTTCCAGCTTCCTTGCAACTGACACCAGACTGAGCTATATGCTTGAGTGCATTACTGATTTTTTTTCCATTCCAAAATACTTTTTTATGGAGTGACAAAATAACAATTTTCTAACTTGAGCCTCCTCAGATGTTTGAAAAGACTTTTGGAATCATAAGCTCTCAGAAATATTATATAGACAACTGTAGTTTGTTTTTTTTTTTTTTAATCCTTCACCAGGTCTTTATCATTTATTTTTCCAAATTCATTGTGTAGGGATGGTTGTCAGAATGTGCTGACTAACAGGAATACCTAATGGATGCACTGTGCATGCCAGTAGTTCTAAATTTGAAATGATTTCCAGCTGTCTTTTCTGGAATATGAACAGTACCTGCTTTTCCTCTCTATATACTGTATTTCAGATCCTTCCCTGAACAGCCAAAATATATTCTTCCCTAAGAAACTGCAGAAGCACTAACTCCTCAATTTCACTTCTTCATTGCTCAGCTGAGTCAAAAATTTACATAATTACTCAGAACTTATTTTCTTAGAATGAATAGGAATCTTGAAGGAAATAACTCAATCCAAAGTCCACCTGTTTTTAGTTCAAAGGTCTTATTGAGTCCATTTTCATGTTGTGTGGCCAAGAACGCCTTAATATTCTGACTGTTGACTAAACATTAAAAAAAAATACTTTAAAATGTTCCATTAATGTAGTCAAATCAACAGAGCATTGCTCTGAATCTGTACAAGTTTTTTCCAAGAAGAAATTCCAGACCAATAGAAACCATATTTTCTGGGCAAGCCATGCCAAGTTAATAATGCATCAAAAGACTGTATTTTCTTTTTTTACTTTCTAAAATGTGAATGAACAACAATAACAACAGAATTCTAGAAAAAAAACACTTCTTCCAACCATTTCTCTGCTTTAACAAATCATCTAGAATGTTCTTCATCTGGAAAAGGAGTGCCTTTGGGCAATTTGTAGCCAAATTAGATGTTGAGATTCCTGAACACCCTACAAATCCTCACTTTTTGTAGGCCAGAGCCAAAGCTGGGGTCTTAGTGGGGATTACAGTAACTAGACAGGAATTCAGTGAGGCATCTCAAGAGGCACCTGCATTACAGGTAACATTTGAGGTATCTGTAGTGCACATTGAAGACCATGAACTCCAGAGCAACTTTCCTTGATGTCCAGTAGGGATCTGGTGTAACTAAAGGAAGGGAAATACTATATCAGGGGAGTCACAGTAGGAGGTCTTGAGCCTCTGATCCTCCTCAAACCATTAGAACACAGAGAAATTGCCAGGGATTGAGCATCACCCACAGCAAATCTGTCTGGGTTATATTCTTTTTTATTTTTTTTTCCCCTCTGTATTTCCACTATAATCTTGAGGAGTAAGGCTCTGCTATTTGGCTAAAGGAGGTCACTCAGTTTCAGTGTGAAACTTCCTATTGAGTTTCATACTGTTGCTTCATTAAGGTATTCACATGCTGGATTAGATGAGGCCAGAAAACTTAGCACTCTGCGTCTTGCAGAGCTGCTGAGAGGAGAAGCTTAAAATGGAGAAGGTCCAGCTTAGATAGATGAATAAAAATCTAATTCTTACTCCCTTTGAAAAAACTCATTCTACTTCCTGGATTTAGGACTTTGGTCCTAAAAGTCGAAAAGTATATTTTTATCATTGTTTTTATCATCCACTCTTTCTTGTTGGATTCCCAGCCAGTAAAAGTTTTTATTCAACCAAGACATCTCCAGTACCTAGTTCAATCACATTACAATCTTTACAGAGACATGTTTCATAGGAATAAGTGAAATGTCTACTTATCCTGTACATCATCATTTCATTGCAATAATTCCATTTCAGTGCCTTCTTCCTCATCTGAAATAGATCACTGGTATCTCTTCATGTGTTGTCTTGAATATAAAGGCATCAATATAAATGCCTTTAAATTCAAGACAAGGCAGGAAGAGATACCAGTGATGCAAGCAAAGGGACAGTCTTTCTTGAACACATTTTATACTAATACTGTGTAAGTACAAACTGAATAAAAGAAACACAAAGCAATTTAAACCCCAGCATTTTCTTATTTATACTGGTTATATAAGTTAAACCACTTTTTATTTTACTGTCTGCTCTCCCAAATATACATATAATGAAAAGCAATAACTCAAACAGTGGGCAGCAGTATAAATGGACCTCTTTGTTCATTACTATTGTAAGAGATCCATCCCTTATTTCATCAAAGTAGAACTGCCCTTGACTAGAAAGCAAATATTGTGTTGAATTCAGCACCTCTGCAACCAAAAACATTTTTCTACCACAGCTCATCCATCTGTCACACACATCATTCGGTATTTCAAACTGTATTCTGAAAGTGCAAAGACAGATCTATTTCAGACTTACAGTCTCTTTTTCCTTCATCCTATCTCTTTCAGATGCCTCCTTCGGATTTCAACTTCTCTGTTTACATGCAAATGCTATATGGAATTAATTGCTGCTAAATCTCACTGAAACCATGGTTGCCTTGGCTCAGCTTTACCTTGGCTCCAATGATTGTTCCACCTTAGCTAAGTGCTCTTAGTTAGAGCAGTCCACACAGAGTGATGTTCCTGCTCCACTTTTATCCTTTGCTTTCCAGGGCTGGAAATGCATGATTTCCTCCCTGAGGGGATAACACTTGTGAAGTACTTGGACAGTATGGTCTTATGATCCCAGAGTTTAACTGAACAGTTGAATAAGTGTTTAAACTCAGTGTACAGAGTGTTTATTTAAAGCAAAAATGCATTAACAGCTCAAAGTGTAAGGATTTTGCTGTATCAATTGCATGCATTCCAACTCCACACGTAGTAGAAGGTTCTGGGAGTATGGAAAACTACAGTTCCTTAAAAATACTTCCATCTTGTCCATACATGGTCAGAAGTGTAATTAAGAGCAGGGAGTTTATAGCCTCTAGACCTGGGACACAACACATCCCTGCCTTTCCCTCTAGCTAGGTCAAAACCCCTTCAGTAGGAGCTACAAATTATTTTCACATGTACACCTGAGAAGAGGTCTCTCAGCTAAAAAAACGCTTAAGTAAAAAATTCTTAGTGGACAAAAGTGGCGTGAAGTGAGGGAAAAATGAATGAATGTTGGCCTATAGAAAGTATGCACTTCCTGCCTTGGAACATCTGTGATAAATACTGTGCTTACTCAGAAAAAAAAAAGGTATAAAGCACAAGAAATTAACTGGAATTATTTTAAAATATAAACTACTTTGTATTGTGGTTAAACATATTTAGCACCTTCTAGTGTTTTAGGACTTGGAATTCACAAGGGGAAGAGAGAGGCTTCCTCTGCTTTCTCCCTGCCAAGAGCTGCTCCCCTCTGCTACTGTATTTGTGATGGTTTCAGAAAAGAAAGAAAAAGAAGCAGTAAGCAATTTTCAGGAATTAGCAATATCCATCAGAAAGGGAATGCTTAAAATCATAAGAGTGTGCACATTTATGCATCTGTCTTTTGCAGACAGACCTCCAGTGAGTGAAGCTCCATAAGAGCATTGCTAGAAAGGCTCAGCAATAGAAGTAGGCTGCTCTGCAGGAGTGCAGGGTAAGCAAGGTGTTGGATGAGACTCCATGAAAAGTAGCTCTTTATTTTCTATATCACATTATTAATCAGAAGCTCTCAGAAAAGATGAAATATAGAAAAGCTCATACTGATATCTGCCATACAGATTTTATATTTTAGCTCCTCCCTAAAGCAGCTCAGGCTAAGGCTTGCCAAGAAAAAAAGTAGCTCTGGAGAATGTCAGCTTGTGTTACCTGTATGAGCCAGGCTTCTGTGGAGATGTCTGTGGCAGATTGCCAGCAACACTCTTGGGAACCCTACAACCCAGGGCTGTATGCGCTTAACAACTGTGTTTTTCAGACTTTGCCCCAAATGAACACCCCTAAATATTTTCAAGCCCTACTGTAGACTCCTGAAGTGCAAATTTAAGTATGCTGGCTGTAAACTTGCTTTCTTAGTTGTTGTTTGTCATCTCTTAATAAAATCACATTGATTCTCAGATAACTGTCACAGAATGAAATCTGTTAGTCTGGAATTTTATAGGCCTGCTCTGGAATAAGTTACCTTCCAAGGAATATTTGAGTATGTTTTATATTTAAGCAGGGGTAAGGAGGAAAAAATGCTTTTTTTCCTCATTTGCTTATCAGTGTGGTTTCACAGTAATAGAGCAGTATCCCCATTCTGATGCCTCATTAGGATTATAAGTAGCACCACCAGTTTTTCCCAGCTGCTCTACTGCCCCTGTTGTCTCATTAGGTTTATTCTGTTGGAATTCACTCACCTCCGAAGTTTCTTAGAGCTTTATCTGTCCTGCTGTGACTGCTGAAATCAGAGCAGGACCACTCAGCACATCCACCCTGGATTTCTTTTCCATCCCATAGTATTGCCATTGTTCTTTTGTTCTTCTATGTCCTGTGAATGAGTTCTACAAGATTTCAGGCATGATTTTTTTCTCCATATTCTCTCTCATGTTCTCTTTGTAGAGATTTAGCTGTTTGCCTTCATTAAAATACACTTCCAGGGTTTCTTCTGCTTTCTCCAGATAACAGACAAAACAAACCACTGATTTTTTAGCTATAAAAAGTAAATGCCAAGAAAAATATTAATGGTAGGAGCTTTTTTAGGATATACACAGGTTTTTCTTCCTCTAAATTTGCACAGATTTTGCAGACTTCAGTCTACAATAGAAACAGAAATAAAGACAAGTTAAAAAGGCAGTTGCCATGGCATAGTGTCCTTCTCTCCCAAAAATGCTTATCTACCACTTATGAGGTTCAAGAGACCCTCAATGCAGCCTCAATAAAAAGTGTCTGTTTTCTTTAATGCCAACTCTAGTAACTGTCCCCCTTCAGGATTTGTTTTAGGAGGTACATGGCTCGGACTGATGTCAGTGCTTTAACACTACATTTGATCTGTTTGTCAGCAGTTATTTTACCCAGTGCTTTCTAGGAAGTTGCATTGGGAAAGCATTTCCTAAGACTTAGGAGTGTTGTGGGGGTTTCCTTAGTGACTCGACTCGTTTCAGAGGCAGTCAGCTGCCTATTCAATGGTGGTACCAATGCAGATTTTCACTTGGAGCAAACACCTCACTTTCAGAAGTATTTGTGAGAATATGACTCCTTTAATTTTCAACAGCTACTAAAAGCCAATATTTAGCAACGTATTTATTCCCTTAAAAGTGTAAATAAAGTCACCATCAGATGTGACGGTGACACAGAGGAAAATCATGACTCTTAGAGGGTGATCCTAGTGAACACTTGCTTACAACCCTGTGCACCTCGAGGTGTTTGAAACAATTTTGGTTCTGGGAACAGTGACATTTTTGAAAATAGCATATTTATATTCATGCCCAATTTCATTGAGTATCATGGTGCAATATGCAAATTTAGGGGCCTGATTTCACTACATCTAGATGAAACCTACATTTTCCCAGTCATTTTTATACAGCAACTGCCAGTACATCAAAAGGATGACCACAGCTTCTTCTTGCTGATAATCTCCCACATTTGGCATTCATATTTGTAAGGCAATGTGGAGAGCTAACCAGGGAGTGGATTCTGCCGAACATTATCCTGGAAAAAATGGTTCATTGAAGATGAGTATGAGCCTTTGTGGAGACATAGTGGGGCTGCAGGGACTCTAGGAGATGCAGAATGAACTTTTGTGGTAAGTGGATGGGACAAATTTATCTAGTGTCAGTGACAGTGGAGTGGAGTTCTAGTGGACAGTTCTAGTGCAGTGAGGCATTGGATCAGAATCAGGGTCCCAACACCAAACACCTGCCACCACATGTCTGCAGTAGTCTGAGGAACACCCCCGACAGGGGAATTTGCTGGCATATACTTCAGACTCCTCCTAGTTCATGCATTAAGTCTTTCTTCCTATTACAGCCAAGATGTGGGGAATAATAAAGTACATTCCCAGGTCTCACTCTTGAGATGGAATCTAGACATATCCAGTGGTGGATGTTGAGATCTAGAAGCTCCTGGTTGATCTGTTTTGTGGAGGTTTTTTGCAGGGTTTGCTATCTTAAGTATGCTAGACATTAGCTGTACAAGCCTGGTCTACTTACTACAGAAACCAAAAAGGGTTAAATAAAATAATGTTTTTAATAAATTGTCTTAAACTAACACTCCAAATATAGTGTTCAAAAGACAGAAAAAGATACAATCAGGCACACTCATTTGTCATACTCAGACTCAAAGCATTTAACTTTTGTGAAATGGATTTCACATCCCAGGCACCTGCCAGCAAAAGCTAACATCTCCTGGCACGTACACAAAGCTTTCATTATCATATCTATACTGTATAGTTAAAGAAATCCCTAATGTTGCTGTGGCTCCAAGAAAACTTGTTTAGTTAGTATGCTCTAGGGAAGACTGATGAGTAATTTGCACCTTTCCCTGCATCAAGGTTCTCTGTGGTGGATTTACTGGCAGAGGGGTGAAGAGGTATGACCTGGTGCAGTATGCAGGGTCCTGGGCCCTGTGGTCAATTTGGCTTCCTGGCTGCACAACCCTTTCATTCAGACTGGACTTATATCTGCCTTTGCAGCAAGCCCGAGTCCATAATTTACAGGTTGCCTTAATTAGCACTTGGCTGTCAGAAGGGCCCATCAGTACATGTACATCCTCAGGGTGCTGCACAGATCCAAGTTTTGCAAGGGGCAGTCTTTCCCACAAAACTTCTGGTGGCGGAGAGCAATTGCATCCCCACTGGCAGCTTTCTTCTGCCTCTGCTGAGTGAAAGGGGCAGCAGTGTGGCACAAGAGCTCCTCACTTGGAGAGAAATCCATTGTGCTTCTTCACTCATGCTGGCCAGCAGGGTGAAGTGGAAAGCATGGCTCTAATTCAAGTGGCTATTTTGATAGAAGAACATTTTAGACAACCATGATGGTTTAGAATGGAATGAGTGTCTGCGCCATCATTTTTAAAAAATGGTCCAGACCATGTTCAAGCTACAGTGCAGAGTAAATACAAACTCATGAAAAGTCTTAACAGTAGCTTGCCTGTGGGTGTACTGGGAATGAGCAGAAGGATAAATGACTGATGTCTCCAGGTCAGGCTGGCTTAGCATGCTGCCCCATGACTGAATTGTGTCTTTCATAGAAATGTTCTCATTAAATCCAAATGATCACAGAATCCAAACAAACATATTACTGCAATGATTGGAAGCTCAGGATCACTGCAGTTCCTTTTGACCCTTTAATTTTCACAGCTTTTAATGTAAAGAGAAAATAACTAATTAACCCTTAGGGTGTGAACTTGGATTTTTATCATTTCTATCCTGTCTGGCTTGTCACACAAGGGTGCCTAGACCACCTGTCTGCCAGGTACCACTCCTCCAAAACACCTGGACTAGCACCATCACAGATAACTGCCCGGAGTCTGGGGATGTGGCATTAATTTCTCCCACTACCTAAACCGTCAAATGGAGCTGGTGTTGTTTTCCCTTCTGTTGCTTACCTTAATTTGCAATGCTGGACTGCTGTTTTAGGAGGTGAAAGCACTAAAGAGTTAAAAAGTCCTATAGAGTCCTTGCTTAACCTTCCTGAAGTACTGAAGGATTTGGAAACTCTGCCTTGTGCTGTTTGCTGTGACACCAAAACTGTGTCCTGCATGATTACAGGACAGAGAACTGTCCCTGCTTTTAAACACTATTTATTATGTTATCAGTGACTGGTTTCTTAAATGTCTGTACAAGATGCCTTCATGTTCATTGAGCTTTTATTTTAAAGGCCTTTAGTGGGGGTGAGGAAATAAAATAAGAAATATATTTCTAGCACAGTCCACAGACACAAACTTAAGGTTTAAACCTTGGCCATCCAGTGGAGGAAGTATATTTCTCCTTGCCCTTTAGGAAAAACTCTATATTTAGGAAGAATATACTAGATTTATTTAGTTACCATTGGAGCTCAGATTCACAGCCCCACTCTCTCTCCTTCCCTCAAAACCAAATTCTAATAAATAGCCTCAGAAAGCACTCTGTCTCAGTGCCAGGCATTTATTTACTCAGCAGGAGTTAATTGAGCTCAAGGTGATGGAGCCCCACATTTCAGGATACTCGTTTGCTCTGGGAACAGCAGTGCAGCTTCTCATGTTGTCAGTGCTTTTCTTCCCCCCTGCATGTTACATCCTCACAAAGCCTCAGGCAGACATGCTTGGGCTCATTTGGAGCTAGCAACACTGGTTGAGTTCTGCAAGTAGAAAAATCAATATGAAACAGACTGAGATCAATCTGAAAGTTTCCCTGCAAGAAAAGACACCCTAATTTAATTGACTTTAAGAACTGTACTTTTAGTTAAGGTCCTTGTGTAAATCAAAAATCTAGTAAGCAAGATCACAGAGAATTAGGTAACAAGTTGTCAATACCTTACTCATAAATTCCCAACAAAGGTAAAGAAAGCCAAGTGGATATTAAAGCCTGCACCATTGCTAGAACCTGCTATAAATGTACAGTGGACACATTCCAAAGCCTTGGAGAGGAGGGGGAAGATGTGCCAGTGTGACAGGAGAGCTGCTTGTGTGGCATGCAATGTGCCTGCACAGCTGCATCTCTTTGGATGGCACAGGTGCACAGGTTTGGGCAGTGCCCCTTACAGGATCTGCCACCAGTGAAAATATCAGGGACTTTCCAGCAGCAAACATGCAGTGGAAGGGAGAGAAAGTAGAGGGACAGAAGGGTGTGGACGGACCCCAGGGAGGAAGGGAGGCTGTGGAGAGGCCATTAAGAGAGTCTGGGTGAAGAAGGGTTGGAAGGATGCTGGTGAAGTTCAGGGAGGTTGAGTGCAGGAAAGTAATGTTGTGTGTGACTTTGGGAGGATTATAGGGATTTCTGCCATTTTTTCTTGTTTCCACTACAAATTAAACCACTAAGAAGTAAATAGACATTGATTTGCACCTTTTCACTCCCGTCTGAATAACATAGATCATAGCTCTAAAGTATAGATTCTTTGAACTTGGGGGGACCTAAAATATGTCTGAGAACAAAATATTTAGGAAACCATTAAGAATTAGGTTTTTCAGAAGGAATTTACAGTGCAATGTTTTTCTATGTTGATATCACATATAAAATAATAACTCTCTGGCACTGGATAAATGTTGGAGTTTAGATATTTTGAAGCCAAACATACTTGGCAATTTCAAGTTCTTATTTTTTATTTTACTCATGTTCTAAGACTAGGACAAGAATGATTCACTTTTATTGTATCTTATTTCCTGACCTGGCATCTGATAATACTTTGTTCTAAGAAAAGTCTTTCTAAGATCAAACACTGAATATGCATTTGAAAAGAAATGTTTGTGTTTGTATGTTCAGTGAGATGAACAGGATGGAGAAACAAAAAGAGAATGGACATGGTAATCTTCCAAATGCTATTTCATGCATAGAGAACTTGAGTTTCTTCTAGTTTTGTTTTCTCTTGGGGTAAAGGTGGAGATAAAGCTCAAAATACTCTAAATAGCCCTCTCATTTCAAATATCAGTCTTTTTTTTTAAACTAATTTCCAATGATAAGAAGTATTTTCCTGAAAACATATTAATTGATTTTGACATACAAGCCTTTCTTGTTTTTTTCCCAAAGGCATTGTCAATGCACTAAGCACTTTGTTTAGTAACCTTAGACACACATCCATAAATCAAATATTTATGCTGCTCAAGATCCATGTAAAACAGGGTCATGAGTGAATCTGGAATTCATTAGATAGGAACATATGTTCTGTCTGTCGCAACGTTCTGTACTTCCCCATGTTCAGGTTTCTACTTATGATTTTTTCCTCAGAACTTACTGTTAAGAATAAAACATGATAAGGCATATACCTTGAGATGGTTAGGGCTGCCAAGAAACTAGAATTCCTATTCACTAGGAATTTTCAAAGTGAAAAATTAAAAAGAGCTCTATTTAAAAAGACGGTATGTTCTTGTGCACTCTCTGAGCTTCATTAAAAAACCAACCAAGTAAACAAAATAAAGGCATAAAGAAGTCTTCACCTTCAAAAAGTCAAACACTATTTTACTTCTGCCTTTTCAAGGAGTTCTTAAAACCAGCACAAACACAAACAAAGGCATTTCAGTGACCACAAAGCCAGGCAGGTCCGAGGTCTGGAAATCAGTGTCCCAGAATGGAGAGCCTGGCCAGCAGATTCCAAGGCTGGCAGTTCCCTCTCAGCCTTCTGGGGGGATTGCTGCAGAGCCAGATATCATGGTGTCACTGGCAATCCATCCTTCAGCTTTCCAGATTCCGCTGGTGTTTTTTGACCTGTTCATTTTCTGAGGCAGGGGGAGGGGGAAAGTATGTTGTGCTCTTGCAAGTCCCAGTATCATGAGCATTCCCTTCCAAAGTTCCCTGGAGAGTGGAGCCAGATATAGGCATGGCCACCTACTCATACAGAAAGAACAGTCTGAATACTGAAACCATTCTACTAATGCATTTCAAAGAAACTACTTTGTAAAGGACAACAAAGTGTAAACCATGGGAGTGACTCAAGCCAAACAAGCAAAACCCCTAACATATGAGAGTCCATATGAGAGTAGGGTGAAGCACAGAGGAAAACTAACTTTTCACCAGTGAATGACACCATTCCCTGTGATATTGTTGTGTCTCTGCAACACGATGCCACCACCTGCCTTCCTGCAGGTTAGTGCTCAAAGCCCGAGGCAGAGGAGGATGAGAGCCATTGCTGTGGGCCAGACTGTCTATCCCTGGCTCAGCTTTCACTGTGTTGTGAGAAGCTCACAGTTCTTTGCCCATATCTCCCACCCAAAAAGAGTCAGTTATTTTCTGTCAGTCCCAATCTTCTTACTTAATTTTTTACTTTGTGAATGTGATTAGAGCCAGAAAAAACATAATAAATGTGCGATTGCTTCTTTTATCAGACTTGTTAGCCTTCTCACATTGCTCCACCCCCTACTTGAATCACAGTGAAACAGCATTTTCCTAAAAGGTGCCGAATAGTATGATGGGAGACACAATAAAAATACTTTGTTGAGAACAAATTTGCTTTATTATCAGTTTTTTTCTCTGGGACATTGAGTGAAAGTTGTTATTTTGTCATAGAAGGAAGAGCCGAGCACCTTTCAGTTTGCTAGCAGGCAGGGAAAATGTCTAGGTGTTTTGAAAAACCCACTGGTGATTGATTAGAGAAACCACTAACTTGTGCAACATCTACCCATTTCTTGACATGGCACTTCATACAAAAAAACAAAGTCAGACACCCATTTGCTGTGGAAAAATAACCCCTTTCCAGCACAAGAGGCAGTTATGTTTATAAAAGATGAAGCTTGCATACCATGCAATTGTGTTTTCCTTCTCCTTTAGACCTCATTTATGACTAAATCAGTTTCAGTTACCAGTTCCTTCCTGTTTAGACATGTAATCTGCAAGGCAAAAAGAGAAATTGAAACTGTCTGTATAAGCGGAATTCCCTCCTCAACACATCCTGCTATTTCTAAGGTTCATCTCTGATCAGTGAAGAGTTTTGTATTTAAGTGCTGTGTGGGAATAAGAAAGTAAAAAGATAATTCAAGCAAAGTATAAAAACCAAAGCTCTAAGTAAAAAAATCGAGATTGACAATAAAAGATTTCAGAAACCTGTGTATTTTTTCCCGTAATTGTTTACAAAGAGAAGAAAGCCTCTTTGCAAAAACATTCCCACAAAATGAAAACAATTTTTCAGAGGGCATTGTCTAAACGTTGCTCAACATTAGCAAACTGTGAGCACCGAGCCCGTTTTGATGTGAGCGTGCTGCCCAGTGCCAGCTTTCCCACGCACTGACTCTGCTGCGGAGCATCCCCGAGCCCCACGGTAGGAAATGCTGTCAGCATGTTACTGTAGCTCTCTGCAGAGACTGTTGACTGTGGCAATTGTTTGCTAATCTCTTGGCTGAGTTGCCATTTGTTGAGCGCAGCATTTTTAGGAGTGGTCCAAGATGATCACACTTTTTTGTTATCTTTAGCTAGTCCCTCAGGCTGATGTCAGGTTTTGAAGTTCTTTGTCATCTGGTGTCACACTGTCAGAGCCCATGTATTTTAGCTTATCTGATCAGTTAAATTGAATGTTACCATTTTTTGCTGAAAATTTCACGTTGTTTCCTGCACACAGGTGTGTTATAATCCTGTGGGAAAAGCCATAACTGAAGCTATGAAGCTATAACTGGATCAATGTGTTTTCAGGGGTAAGGAACGTGGTAAAGAACATCCTAGTCCCTTAGGATAGCATAGCCCTGGTTAATAAGAAAATGTTGGCAAAAGTAACATATAACCACTGCAAAGGGAGGATTGTAAAAGTGGGATGGAGCCAGTGCAAGAATGAGTTAATTCTGGGACTGATGTGTGATTGATGTGTAACCAGCTGGACGCCTCAAGTCTTGCCAAAAGTCTGCCAGTGGAAGGAATGCCTGTACTGAAAGTACAGCAGTAACAAAAGGAGGGAAAGATGGTGTGTGGGTGACCAGCCATGCAGCACAAAAATGCCTGCTGCTGCCTGAGTGGACAGGAGCCTGCAGTTAGTGCTAGCAGGATAACACTAAATGTCACACACGCACTTTTGGAAGGGAGACCACTCTGTGCTCTCATTTTTCTTATTAAGTGAGTGTGTGAGAAGACTAACCAGTTCTCTTTTTGTCTCTCCAAGCCCAAAAAAAGCATCCCATGAGCCCATGTTACAGATTTTTTTTTTTCTTTGTGCTTGGCGTGGTCTGTGATTTTCTGACCAGTGGGAAAGATAATGGTCATGGACTCCAGGCAAAAAGCAAAGCATTAGAAATGGAGTGGATGTAGTAGAAATGGAATGGATTTAGTAGGCATATGGAACTCTCCCAAGATTCTTCTGCTTTACATATTTTTCCTAGTTTGTTCATCTGGGTGCTTCCTTCAAGATCATTATGAATTGTCTAAGATTGATAACCAAAAAGTTTTCAAGAAGAACTATCCAAATAGTCTCTTTTGTTCATTAGCTGTCATGTCAAGAATATCTCTGGGGGAAAAAAAGAAAAAAGAAATTATTCCAGCATAAAATTAATATGAGTGAGAGAGGAATTGAGTTGTGTGTTTTGACAATTTTCTCTTGCTGTGATAGTCAAGTTTATTTTGACTGGCACAAGTTTTAGCATATTAGTAGCAAATGTGAAGTGCTTTGTGAAATGGAAATGCAATCAAGTTCACTCATTATTGTAGTCTAACATTCTAATTCAATACATTCCTTGGATTTTGTTTATATAGTACTTTTGGCTAAAATAAGGAGTGTATTCTTTTATTTTTACAAGTATCATGGGGAGGCTGGCAAGTTAAATTAACAAGTTAAAAATACACTACTAAGACTCTTAAAGTGGCTATAAAATCTATCTTATGTAGCTTTCTTTTTTTTTTTTCCACACACTGCACAGCTATTGTATTTTTAAACTCTGGCAAATAAAAGCCTGAAAGTGAAGCTGCCACATTTTCAGTATTTTTTTTCAGCACTCTGTGTAGTTCTTCTCCACCTCTGATTTCTGGCTCCAGTGTTAGCCACAGAAAACAATGCTTCTTCCCCTCATCCCTTGAACATCTCTTCACAACCACATAATTTTTGGTAGAGAACATTTGAATGGTAGACAAATCATCTGGGATACTTTTATGGAGTTTGGGAAGATGCAAACTGTGAATTGGTTTCTTCTGCTGCTGCTCTGCTTCTGACTCACTGGCTGTGATTCATCTGGTCAAATTAGGCTTACTCCTGAATTGATGTGAGCATCTACTTAGCCATTTTTGACTTTGTTGACCTTTGCAAATTTCTACCATCAATTCAGATATCTAAAATTAGACACTAAAGGTCTCTAGGTACACACATCACCTCTTCTGCACATCCATAGTGCAAATATCAGTGTTTTCATGATCTTTGAATGCCCTAAATTGTACATGTAGTGTTTTAAAACCCCAGCATCCAGTTCTTCTGAAGCAGTCGTCTTAATCAGTGAGAAGCAAATCTGTGTTTTTCCTGGCACAAATGGAGGGCCCAGGAAGAGCATCATTTGTCACAACACGCATTATTTAGTATAAAATGAGGCAGGTAGGGATTGTTGAGAGGCAACAGAAAGGCTTAGCTGGTATTGATAACCAAAATAAAGTGTATAAAGAGGCTAGAGAGTTTAAATACTTTAAGGAAGTGAGTTTGAGTGCTTTAAGTCTGGGTTTGGGCAGGATCTGGACTAGGGAGGGGACATGAATGGATGAGTTCTGGAGAGGCCTGAGACAGGACCTGAAAGAAAATTGAATATTTATACTGAGGCATGTGATGACAAGAGGTGGTATACAGAAGAAAGATTTAGGTGGAGATGATATTCTGAGGCCCTCCTCCTCTTCACTCCACAGGTAAGGCTGTTGAGACTGAACATTGACACTGTAACTCTGGTCTTCAGCAGACCATGGACTTGTTGAACATTTGGACTGTGGCAATAAATGAGAGGGCAATATCAGGACACGGAGAGGAAATGTAATGAAGGTGACAATTGGGGTACACTAACGAGAAGGTGAAAAAAAATTATTCTCCTGCTGAACTCAGTTTTTAACATGTTTCTGAGGATACCAACATACCTAACTGCTGACACATTTCCTGGGCCTTTCTCCCTGGACTATTCCAGGAATTTAGAGACCATTTGGAAAGCTACGGAGTGTTGTCACAGGGTCTCAGTGTTTTATCCTGCTCCCTCCTGTACTACTTCATCAAGAAATGTCTACCTCCATGTCTTAGGTATGCCATTCTTTGCAAGGACAGATGGAGAACACAGACTATGTTGTGTCCAAAAATGATCCTACTGTGCACAGCAGACTTGTCACATGAAGTGCAGGTGGACTGCTGGGATCCAGTGCCTGACTGTTTCAGGTACAGCCCAACCTCTGACAGATGAGTCCTAATCTTTGAGTCCTGTTTGAAGATACAATCTGAGGGCCTGTTTTTAGTTTACTACGTAGATTAATTTAGGTGGTTTCACTGTCTAATGATGTTCAATCTGAAAACAAGGCTAACTGATGCATGACTAACAGTTTTTTCCAGTTGTGGTCTCTATACTACATTAGCTATATTTGGCTGAATAGACTGCATTGTTCAAAACCCAAAAATCTTTCCTACTGTTTCTTAAACAATTTATGGTCTCAAAAGGTTTCCATTTAAAAAAAGAAATCACCAAACAAAGGGACCTGCTAATAGAGTTGCTGACGCTTCTCAATTTTTGCTAACAGCAAGGATCCACTTTTTGGAACTTCACTCAAAGAAGGAAGACAAATATTTTATTTACACAGCTCATTATTTATATCTGGTGTCATGGGTGTCCTTTCATTTCTCTATTGACTTCTAAATCTCTCCAAAGAGAACTGCAGCTGTAAGCAGATGAGATTCTGTGATCCTGGCAGAGAACCATTCTTCAAGAGTAGAGTCCTACAGGGCAGTTTGATAAAGCAGACTGTTAGCATCAATTCTGCATTGAAAGATCTATCCTGCTGTCTTATCCTCTTATTTTTACTCTTTTATAAAATCTCATCTCCAAGCGCAGGAATGTCCTTGACATCATGCCGAGTTTCAGCTGACTTTCTGAAGCAGTCAATTCTGCTCAGTTACTGTGGAAGACAGAGGCCTCTTAGAATTGCAGCTGTCTTTCCAAGATCTCAGCTGCCCTCTAAAATATCTTCACTCCACTAACTAGAGAAAGATGGTGCAACCCTAGACATCTCAGCTGCCTGAGGGGAGGCCTACATTAGTGTCCCTCCTCTAATCAGAAGTGCATTTTAAGCCAAGTGTCTCTAACATGCCTGTTTTCTATGCTTTCGTTTGTGAGCTGTGTCAGAGCACATGAACTAGATTTCATGCTTTTTATACCAAGCTGGAAGAAGTTCTCCAGAAGTGCACAGAATGTGCATCATTTGCTGATAGTTTCTTGGTCCATGGGACTGGAGTGGAGCCAAACAGAAATACCCTCCCATGTGCAGTAAGCACAGCAGGCACTCTTACCCTGAATTTTTTGTTTTACAGATCTGCTTGTGTTGCACTGCACTATCTATAGCCTAAAAGAGTGAAAAAGATACTCAGGAGGGTGCCAGGACTATCATCAGAGTGTACATTCCACAGACACCTAAACTGAATTTACGTTGAAATATAAATGTGATTTGCAGTGTGCTTAGCCACAAGGTAGAGATGCATGTCCCCATTTCACTCTGGAGACACCAGGCTGTGCAGTGCTCAGATGCTTTTCCTTTGGACACTCAAATAAAAGGGATAAAAGGGATGTGAATGTTATCAATGGGTCTCCAGAAGTGAGTGCTTCAGGTGAACACTAGAAGCCCTTTTGGGGATTTTATAACTCTAGAGAGAAATTACAAGAAATATTTTGTACTTTTTAAGTAAAAAGAAGCAATAAAACTTAAAACTAATTCAGTATAGGTGGATTTTAAAGTTATGGATGGAATCCCTTATATGACTATGAGGAAAAATAAAAAAAAATAAGTATGTAGCTATGCTAATTGGTGTATATGCAAATTCCAAATATCTAACAGGAAGACAGAATCCTTTGAGGAAGGTTGAAACTGAAACTGGGAATATTTTCCACAGCTGTAAATTGAAAAAACTAGCTCACCATTTTGCTCTTTGAGTATGGGTTTCCTTGAAAAGGAATCTGAACACTGGGAATCCCCTCACATTGCGGTTTCCCTTGCAGAATGGCAGCATACATACTAGGAGAGAGAAGTAGTAAGGGAAAAAAATGCAGGTAAGTGAAGACACTGCCCAAACATTTGTTTTGAAACACCTTAAAGATTAGTCTATTTCATTCAAATCTCAGAAGCTACAACTCCCTCACAACAAAATAAACAAAAATAAATTGACTTTGACCAAAGATCACCATGGATCTGGCTGTTTTACTAAACAGTTTTCAATTAAAAAGTGTGAGATCAATCTTTGGCTTGTGAACAAGGTTTGATTTTCTTAAAGACCAGCTTGTTCAATTGCTTCATGTCTTGCCCTGCTGATTATTTTAATATTTTAAGAACAGACACCAGGAGAAATGTGCCTGCTAGTTGAGTAACAGGTAAGATCATATTGTCATAATGGTCAATTTTGTTGCTTCCATTTTCCATCTACCAGCCCATGTAGTGCTGACCTCTGATGTGTTTGAAATTTCTGCTGAATGTGTGTGAAACATACCTTCCCTGTCTATCAAAATTTCACCTTCCAGCAAAATGATTTCTCTCTCTCCTTTCCATAAATAAAAGTGGAGGTGCCAAAAACATTCTGTAAAACATTGTGGGAAACCAGCCAGGATTTCAAAGATTCCTGAAACATTTCAGTCAGCAATCTGGTGAAATGCTGAGGACAGACAGCAGAAGAAGCTAGATAGGGGAGGGGGCAACATGTGTCATGGTCTATCACTGGTACTCCCTTTTGGAGAGGGAGTGTACTGCCTGCTCCTTTGCACAATGATCAAACAGAAGAGCTGGATCTGAAATTTCAGATTAAAAATGGAGATCATGCATTACCCTAGTTAAATCCAGGCAAACTTAAATTTCAATACTCCTCTTGAATAACATGGACTCTGAAGAGGTCTCTCCAGACCAGGAGTAGAAACCATCAGTGTTTAGTAAAAGCCAATGCAAGGCTGTAAATATATCACAGATTCAGACTCCTCCCAGAACACTTTGGGTAGAGAAATTTGTTCCTCCTCTGCTAGTGATAGCTCTTGAATCCCAAGGAATATTCCATATACAGAAGCATTTAGGTTAATTTTCAAATGCTGCTGCTTTTTCATGAATGAGCTCTGGTCCCTGAGAATAGGAGAAAATTGTGAGAAATGTGTCATCAGTTAGCAGATAGCCTGAGATCTCTAGTGCTAGTACAGTAGTACTGATGTTTTGGTCATCACTAGTTCAGGACTTTCACCCAGCAATGCAGTTTTGCAATTTGGATTTAAAGCTGGAAAGACTGAGCTGAGTGTTACAAACTGAGTAATGAAGTGTTTGGGAGATTTGAACAGACATTCCCACTCTATTCCACACTTGAAAGACAATAGTTTACACCGCAAAAACAGTGGAAAGAAGAAAGAAAACTACACCTGGCTGACTTATGGTAATTTAGCCTGAAAAGCTGTTTTACTATATGAGGTTATGTCAGATACAAATGAACATCGGGTACAGGTGGCGGGATTCACACAGATGAAATAAATGCTATTGCACATACTAAAAGTATTCCATCTCTCCATTCAAACTGGGGCATGAAGGGTACATCAAAGAGAAATTTCCTTGTTCAGACCTTTTAAAAAGTCAACATTATTCACTTAAAACAGAATATGCAAAGTAGAACTCCATCAGTCAGTCCATTGGTGTCAGAAGGACTATATGACCTCCATCAGATTCACTTGCATGGAGAAGTGCAAAGTACACTTATAATGCAATTATACCTATTGGATCCAGGAAGATGCAATCCATGAAGGGCCATTAAGAACAAAGCTGCTCTGACTCAAGAAATCTCTAAAGAGCATTCTGTGAAAAGATGGGATAGGGAAAAGGAAGCACCATGATATGCCTTGATTTTAGTTTTACTGTGAATGGCATATTGACAAAATCAGAAACTGAACTGAACTAAGTGGCCCTTTCTGTCTGACAAATGTTTCTGGATCTTCAGGAAAATGTCCATAGGGGGTTGATTACCACTTCATTCACCTGATCAGTTTCCTCTAAATGAGATATAGTTGTCTGCACTGAGGAGAGGCATTATGGTTGGGGTTAAAATCTGGATTTTACTGTCACTGGAAGAACAAAAGTTTAATAGCATTTCACCTCAGGTTAAAAGTTGTTTACCTGTTTCTACATTTGTATTCATTTGGTGTTGGTTTTAGTATTCTGAAAATGTTCTGAAGCAACTGCTTTTTCTTGGCAAGGTGACTTGGTTGATCTGAACAAATTACTGCATCAGTGAGGTGTGCTAAACATCTTGCCCAAACGAATGCGTGGAGATATTTACAGATTCAGCCTTGCTCTGATAGTCTGAGACTCCCATTACAGTGCACTTGGGATAGGGAAGGAGGTACATAAAAATCTTCATGATAGATCACATTTTGCCAGTAGTTTATTTATTACTCTTCACTGTCTGGAATTCTCCATTATTTAAATAACCTTTCCTGCTGAAGCTAGTTTTGTACCATTCAGTGCTATGGAAATTATGTATTCTTTTCCAAAAAATTGAAAACCTCCTCCCAGTTTCCAGGCTTGCTGTAGGCACTTGGGTCAGCTCTGCCAGAACAGAGTACATATGTCTGCATATTGCTCGAAGTGTTTCTCAGTGGTGCGTGAATGTACTCTTGTGCACTGTGTAGTTTTGGATAACAGCTCCTTTCCCATGCAGCTGCCCGTGGAACAGTATGCTGCGGCGGTGCTCCCGCAGGGAGACATAAAAGGATGGAGTGTCTGCAGCTCCTCAGCAGCCATATTAATTGAATATACATTTACCATAATTTATTTTTTATTGCAATTATATATTTAGTACAATTTAGTTCAAATTGTCCTCTTTTCCCTCCTTTTTACCCACTCCTTAGAACCTAGGTGACATGTCAATGTTGTACAAAGCAATCCTTGCACTTCTTTTGCCGATTTTATCTGGGGAGACACAACAGGGATCACTGCATCACACATTAGCTGCAGGAGTCTTTAAATGATGGATTTTCTTTAAGGAAAAATAATTACACTCAAGGCTTGCTAAACTGCTAGTCAAGATTTTCCTTTGTAAGAAATCTTTCCATCATTAGACCAAATAAACGAGATGGGTGAAACCCCAAACCACTGTTGTTGGTTCTGGGCTGAAAAACAGAAACAAACCTCTCCAAAAAGAAATCCCATCACAAGTATGCCTTTGAGTCCTTTGACTAAATTGAAAGCACTTCAAGCTATTTACAAAGCAGGAGATTCCTCTAGTTGTTTATCTGTGGTGTGCCTCCCTGGTGCGTTCTGTCTAAGCATGAATGCGTCTGTTCATTTCGTTCCTAGCTTACATCCACAGCAGTTCCAGCAGAGTGACTGGAAGAGCTACTATGAGCAGCCAAATCTGGAACTGTTTGGATTTATTGTCTTTTCTGGGCATATGGATGTTGGTGTCCAATAGATGGATTAATGGATGGCTGGTTAATTTGCTCCAGGCTGTGCCTGGAGGCTGTGTTTAGGAGGATTCAGCTGGAGCCATTGCTTGCGTGCCTGCTCCCTCCAGTAATCTCTGATTTCTCATTGCCTCTGTCCCTGGGTCCTGCTCAGCTCAGCTCAGTGCAGGACCTGGTGTGGGCAGCTGAGATGAGCTGAGAGGGGGAGAAAGCGGCATGGCTGTGAAGGAGTGCCCTGTGTACATTGGGGCTGGAGATTTCTGTGGGCCCAGCAGTGCAGCGCAGAGATTGGGGCCTGCCCATGGGCACAGTGTATCAGGACACCCAACTCCTTCTCTGTGCCATTTTCCACATTGTGATGCCGGCGTACAAACAAAACTTAATGAAAATCCATTCCAAAGGACCCTTGAACATTAGGAATGCACAAATGAAGACCTGACTGACTGATTCCAGTGTAATATTAGTATACAAATGTAAGTAAAATATTGCACACCTGTACAATAAATTGCATCCACTCTGTGAGCCCCAGCTCTCCTTACAAAATGTTAATCATACGTCAGGGACTGCTAAAATTAAAACTTGACTGTTCTTTAATTACTTGGGTTTGACTTTCAAATCTCTTGTGCCTCATATATTTTCCATTATTATTGTAGACAATAAAAATTTACATGACTGAACATTTATAAACATTTATAAAGAACTAGGTATGAAAAACACATATATTAAATAAAAATTATTATTAAATTGTGCCAAACACATTGCAATTCATGCTTTGTAACTGAGCAATGCATTCTGCAGAACTGGAAACTGAAACTAAACCTTGTGAGTTTGTATAATAGTCACCTAGTTCTGAATTACTTAAGTGACATGCAAAGGTACTGAAAAGACTAATTCAAGAGCAGCTTATAAAACAAAAGAAAAAAAGTGAGCATTTGTATATTATAAGCTATTGGTTCTGTTTCTCTTGTCAAAATTTAAAATTAACTTTAAAAATATTAAGTCTACCAGAGACTGCAAAGCAAATGATACAAAGCCATCCTAACACAACTTTTGTTACTGATGTACAGATTCTTTCAATTGTATGTCCCTTTTAGATTTTAAAAACATTCAGGATTTGCCTTTTGCGACTGAGTTTGATTTCCCAGGGTGAGTTTGATTTCCCAGGGTGACAAGACTTTTGCAAATACATAGGCTGTTGGCTTAAAGAGAATTGAATCATATGTAACATAATAACCACAGGGATTTGACCTGAATTTTTTCTTTACAAAGCTGGAATTATTATTTCAAACAGAGAAAAGAAACACTTCAGACTTAACTTCTGCATTGTGAAAGTGGGGTTATTTTTCAGTACTGTTCCTGTGGAAGGAAAAAAATATTATCCCAGTCTCCATCCAGCTGAACATCCCCTTCTTTGGTCAGCACAGGCCACTTTTGAGATCTTTCATTGACAGTGCTATATTTCAGTCAACCAGAGGAAGAGGCAGACTGCTGATCCTGTATGATGGGTGGTGGCACCCAATGGGTCCTGGTTTCTTCAGTGGCGCACAGATTGTGCTGCAGTGCCGTCATGGTGGGTTCATTGCCCACAGACAAGAGTTTACACTGTAAAAGGATCTTGGGTCTATCCAGGTTTCTGGATATTTGAAATCTCTCGTATGGATATCCAGGCTTGGCGCAGGGGTAAGAAAAAATAAATTGTTCTAAGGGAAAAGGTACCTACTGAAGGCAACTTGGGCCTGATGAGAGCCCGTTTCACCTCAGTGAATATGTAAGACTGTGCAGCAAATAAATGTGCTCACCGACACATCCAATGGCTTTTAGCTTGTAAAAGCTACTGTGCAAGTGCATTCCCTTTTGTGATAAGTTGTGGTGCTGGATTTTGCACTGGTGTGGGCACTGTCTCTGCTTGTTTCAGGAGGGAATCAAGTCTGAGTTTATTGAAGGTTAAAAAACTAGAGAGAGTCTTAGGTTGGAAATGGGGGTGTGTATTCTATCCCCATCTGTTACAGGTGGGGCAGTTACCTTCTGTTAATTGGGCAGTTTTCTTTATCTCTTCCACAACAAATCCTCCCTCCAGGGAGATACCTTCTGTTAATGGGCCTTTGAGTCTCACTGCATGACTGATAAAATTACATCATCCCACTGTGAGAAGCTCTGCCCACAGGGAGGAGCCAAGCATTCCTACCTGGATATAATCTGAGATTTGTAACACCGCAGCCAGGGTTTTCCACTGGATTTCCAGAGGACCAGGCCCATCTACACCACCACTGCACCTTCAGAGGAAGACTACATCCTTCTACAGGATCACTGCTCCAACAGAACTACACCTGTCACTCCAGGAGCACTGCAGCCACCATTTAATCAGGACTGCTACCAACACCCTGACCACTCTGGTCAGGTCATATTCTGACTCTGTCAGTGCTGTTTTGTATTACTGCATTGTTTATTTTATTTTTAATTTCCTTCCCTAGTAAAGAACTGTTATTCCTTCTCCCAAATCTTTGCCTGAGCGCCCCTTAATTTCAAAATTATAACAAGTCAGAGGGAGGGGATTTACATTTTCCATTTCAGGGGAGTCTCCTGCCTTTCTTGTTAGACACCTGTTTTTTCAAACCAAGACACCATGGGGACAGACCATCCTAACCCCAAGGTAAGAATCGCATGCAAATATGAGACCTTTGTCCAGATCACGCATCTCTTTTAGAAATTACAACTGCACGCAGCACTTGTGCAATGATGCAGGATCATTCATTGTTCCTCACATGAATTACGTAGGGTTGTTCAGTTTTCCTGACACTGACTTGGTACAAATAATTATATTCAAAAAGCAGTCTGAACTGGCCAGCTCTTCATGATCAGTTCTGTTCCATGACCTCACCATAGCTGTGGGGTTTGAATAGCTCTATGTGTTATTGAATCCCAAAATAACAAGGAAGGAATGGCATTTTTTTGAAAAAAATACGAAACTATGATTGCATTTAATGCAAACATGTAGGAATATATTCACAGATGTCTCTTCTAGTCATAAGAGAAGGTGCTCCTGCAGATAGATCTCTTCTATCTTCTTCATCATCTGTAGGGGCACTCCAAGGATATTATCTAGTCTGAAGCAGTATTTTGTGACTATTCCCTCTGCAGCCCATGAAAATTTGTTAGCGCCAAGGCTAATTTGGGATGGTTTTTGACTATTAATTACTAGTATCAAATTTTTTCCCATTTTTTGCTATTTTTTGTTCTGAGTTCCAACAGCAAAAAATTCACAGGATCATTCAATTTCAGTTGATTTAAAGTTTTTGTGACTTCTAGAAAAGGAAGTAGAAACTACATGCTGTCCAGTTTGGGACATGGGCTAATTAAAAAAAACACGTGTGAGTTTATAGTGGGGAATAGTCAAATACAAATTCTCCCCTTGAAATTCAAAATTTCCATCTGGAAAGTATAACTTTTAACTCCTAGGAATGTCCTTTCATAGTCTGACCTTAAAGTGCTGTGCACTGTCTTCTGTACACTGCACAGAGATAGCAATGTAATAAAACCCAGCAGGGTGACTTCAAACATACATATGTTGGCCCTGGAAGCTGTAATTCATCTTATTCTTAAGTGCTCTTTTAAAGATAACTGAAAAGGTGCTTACCAAACTGCACAGGGCTATCATCCTATTCAGGGGTGCGTGTACACAGTGTGTGGAGGTGGCAGATCACGGTAGAAGCAGCAGCAGCAGCAGCAGCAGCAATAGGCTGGCACTCAGCAGCTAACAGGAAAGTAAATTAAGTCAGGAATTAGGTCCAGAATGCAAACACAGAAAGAATTTTACATACTGTGCCATCAGCATGCAACTTTCCAGAAGCTCTTCCAACCCCATACTATCTTTCCTCTCTGTTCTTTCTCAACTCTGATCCTTCCCTCTGTGTTGGTGTTCAGAGACAACTTTGCTGTTTCATTTGACCATATCATTCATTAAAAATGAAGAAAATTAATAGAAAATATGCATTAGAAATCAGCAGGGATAAATCCCATACGCCTTATTGCATAGTACTGTACAAAATGTACTCCTGTATGTACAGTAACACGCTGCATTAAGCCAGAAGGAAAACTCTTTACTAACTTTGGCGTAACAAAACTATCTGTATATTAAATACAAGCTCTTATTTATTAAGACCCCCAAATCCCAATATCCATTTAAAAACTGGGCCTCTTTCAAAGTCTCTGAGTCATCATGAAGAGCATGATTCATTCAGTAACTCCTGCTCACCACGACTCTCTTAGGAGTAAGAACAGATTCAGTTTTAAGCTTCCTCTGGCAATTTGAAAACCGGTATCTGGCTACTAATCTCTGTTTCTAATCTTAAAGAGAATTGCATCCCATTGTTGGTTCTGCATTCCTATCCTAAAAATGAACCCCTCTCTTCTGATTAATTTGGAGTATAATCTCTTTAAATGCCTTTTAAGGAGCCATGAAATTCTATTTTCCAAGTCAGACACAGCTATTTTGGGGACTTGCCTTTCCAGGAGAGGGAATTTCACAAATGTTAGTCCTTTCACAGAGCTAGGAACTGGTGCTGTCCAGCTGTGATCTCCTGGCCCCAGCCCGAAAACACACTGTTATATAAAAAGTTCTGCTAACCAGAGACTCAAAAGATGCCTGCGTCATGGAACACATTTATTCCAGGAATCCTCACCAAATGCGGGCGTCTAATGAATTTCTTTTTGTGAGTATTAGGAGAACTTTATTGATTAACCTCTGGTGTCTGTTCGTATGGAGCAAACAAAGCAGAAGTGCTGGGACCCACATTTTGCTCTGTGCTTGGAGGCACATATGGAAGTAGTTTCAAGCCAATAGTTCAGTGAGTATTTGTGCCTTTCCAGTTTAACCAGTGCTTTCTGATGACTGCTTGCTCAGAAAACTTGGCCACCCTTCATCTGTATACATTTCCTTATTCCTGTACTTAATGGCTGCACTCCATACCTTTTGCATTTATACCAAATACTGGGGTTTTTATATTTTCTTATTGCTTTCCATTTCATGATGTGCTGTATGGTGCTCTTAAAAAATTATGAACTTCCCTTGATATGCAGCCAAAGGAAGTGTGTGACTTGTTCTCCAAAACATCATGTGAGCTATTGCACTTGAAGTATCAGAAAAATGACTCAAAATTCCTGCTTCTTTTCTTTTGGGAACTTTCCAGATAATTTGCTATTTAAGAAATGATCTCTAATTACCAATCATCCCACTTCTCTGGGATCACTCATTTCATACAGATTACGAATTAATGACTTGCAGGCTCTACAGATAAAAGCTGAATTTGGTGAGTTTTATATTCAAGGCTGACACTTTGACTCAGAAAAATTTGTTTGCTTTTCCCTACATCTAATTTAATGGCAAGGTTGTTTTTTGGGTTTTGGGATTTTTTTTTTTGTCTGTACAAGAGAATATGGACATTCTTATTTTGCTCAGTTTATTTGATTACGGTGGCTGTCCCAAATGATACTGAATTATTTAGGAACTGATCTTGATTTTTTTTATTAAAATAAATTCTAGACATATATCACACATCTGATCTTAATTCCTTTTAGACAGTCACTTCAGTGGTAATTTACAGTCTGTCGTCTGAAACCTTGGGAAAGCCTGCACTGTTTTTAGGTGGTCTGCAAAAGCATAACTAAGCCTACATTTGCAAGGCCTAAATTTTCTGACGAGGAGCTTTCCCCTTTATTAAAACTTGTTAAAACCCAAAATTATGGAAAAATGGATTGCAATAAGTCATCTACAATAAATTATATTAATTGATTAATTAGCTTTCATTGTAGAATGAAGCAACTGGTGAATTAGGCAAGTTTGCTCATGTGTTGATGGGGTTATTTATAGGAGTAATGGCACTGTCTATAGTCACATCTTAGGAGAAAACTGAAACACAGAAAAATGAATAGCAGCACACCAAAAAGGATGAAAGTCAAGAAGTCAGGTTAATTCTCAAAGCATTAGTAAACATTCTTCCTACTGTGGGAGAACACGAACAGAGAATTGATTTCAGAAGCATCACAGAAATGAGAGTTCTATGAATAATTACTTTGAAATTAAATCCATTTTCTTACAAATCAGAACTGAAAAGGGAAAATAAAAGACTTTCAATATTCCTTGTACATGTCTCAGACACATCTGCTTTCTGATTTACCACTATTTTAATTATTTCACTATTACTTCAATGAGTACTAAATTCTGCACTAAGTTGGTGAATGGATTTGGAGTACTTGTGAAATGAAAGAATCCAAAATTTAAAGTAACAGAAATAGTTTTTTAAGCTGTTTTAAATACTTTAAGTCATTGACTTTAAGTCATTTCACATCAAGGAGCAAAGTTAGAACAAGGATATTTTTACTGAAGGTAAATCACCTTTGACTTTTTTTGGAGATGTGAAAAACACTATCCAGGAGAGATAAAATTATGATTGTGTACATATGCAGATATACACTCACATATAAAATTTTTAAAGAAATATTAAAATAAGGCATTTTTTAAAGTATAAAAATATCGTGTAAGTTCATTTCAAAGCAAAAGAAAGTAAAAATTGACATTGTGACCCTGTGAAAATCTGTCATTCATTTCTGTGGAATGAAGATATTTTCCTGCATTTTTTGAAGGTTGTTTAAGTCTACATGTAATACAGCTGATGTATCTTTTCACAGGGCTGTCTGCTGCTTTATATGATTTATAATGCCACTTAGCATGACTGCAAAACTAAAATGCATAACTTACAGATGCAGCTACAAGAAAATTTCTGTGGTAGTGAAACATTTCATTATCAAATGACTACTGCAAAACACACCAAGATGAACTGTCTTGTTAGATATATATCTACAGGAAGTAAATATTGCTACTTTGTCACCATCTAAAGGACAAGATATTTGATCGTGAGAAATAAGTTAAATGTGCTACTTGCTCATATTTGAAAAATATACTTTCATGGTGCTGTAAGACCCTGTTATGCACCAGTAGTAATGTCTCTGGCTCCATCTAGGAGGAAAACATCTATTCAGTGACAGCACAAGCACAGCACTTCATGAAATCAATAGGATTGCTTGTACATGGCTGTTTCAACTCATTAATGAACTGGTAATCTGGATGTATCAAAATAACAGATCTAACAGACTACTGTCTAAAACCAAAACAATTTGGGTGTTTTTAAGCAGCTCAGTAAGTTCCAATCCCACTGCTGCTAAGGCCGAACACTGAAGTATCCTCTGAAGGTACCAGTAAAGTGAGGAGGACACCTGATTTGAAGCTAAGGTTTGACTGGAAATAAGGTTTGACTGAAATAAGAATCTATTTCTCATGGATTTCATCATCTGTGTTCTGTGAAATAGCCTCATGCTAGGCTCAAAGCCAAAACAGCTGCTTGCTTAAATTCCTTGCCGGCTGGAGCACCCCAGGACTGCCTCTCTGCCTGTCCTTAGGCTGGAATCCAAGAGTGAGGCAAATGAGTCCTTAAGCACACAGTCTGAGATGTACCCTGAAGGGTTTCACTCTTCTTCCTCCAGCTACATCACTCACCTTTGCAGGGATGACAGCAGCCAGTATCCATGACCCTGGCTCCCTCCTGGGCGCGTGGAAGGGCTGGTGAAGTCAGTGGCCTGAGTGCTAGGTGACTCTACAGGCAGTAAGATTCTTGTGCATGGGGGGTTTCAACAAGTTCAGAGAATGTCTGGGTATGTAACACAGCTCAGAGAAGGAATCTTGTTGAACTCCCCACACTTGAGGTGATCAGGATGCAGAAAGGATCTCTTGAGCTGTGTCCATTTTGCCAGGGATAGTGCACTGACCTAATCGTGGGCAAGAGTAAAATCCTCACTGATCTTCCTGAAACTAGGCTTTCACTTAGAAATCCCTAGCAAAGAATTTGCTGGAGTCCCATTTCCAGCCAGTTCAGAGACCTGAGTACTTCAACAAACAGAAATTTTTCATGTTAGCATGCCATTCACTAAACCATAATTTGAGGCCCGTCTTGATTTCTGTGTGAGCCTCTGGCATGGGATTTGTCATGTTGTTTCAGATTGGAGACCTGAAAGTTTCAATATGATCCTGTTCACCTACATAGAAATCAGTGGTCATTTTTGAAGGTGGCGTTCTTCAGCCTTGTTTACAGTGGCACAAATATTATATTAGATTAATAGAGTCTGTGTAAAGCAGTGCATGGCATGTATTTCAGATTTTGGCTATCAGAAAAATTAGAAATAAACACAGCTGGCTTTCTTAATACTGAGTCTGTGGGATCCTTCCGTACTAGATAGTAAACAATACCAACAGACTCTAAGCACTCACTACAGACTTGAATAAATAATTGAAAACCACATGTCCAAGTTTCACTACTTCGAAGAAATATTTGGATACTCTGTTCTCTTTATTTTTGCATATTTTTAAAGATGACATAATTTCTTCTTTATTGTCGTTATGTAGCTGTAAAAATGAAACAAAACAAGCTTACAACATGCTGTCTACTTTCCTGTCTGACAGCTGCTTTAGGATACAAACAGGCATTCATTCTTCCTTGCCAGGGGTGCCAACTTCTCTTACTGTTTTTTTAGCAGCAGCTCTGAATAAGTACCTCATGATGCTGTTTGTGTGGTGCTAGCTGTCCTCACTGTGAGCTGGTTCAATGGCCCTGCATGCTGCTCTCTCTCTCTCTCTCATACAGTGCTGAGAAAAGTATTTACTTAAAGCACTGAAGAAAAGGTGCAGATGGATGCTCCTTGCTAGCTCTTTTCAAAAGCTGTTAATGAATACATCTGGATATCTCTCTTCACATTGTCTCCACATTCATCTGCTACCCGCCTCCTTGGTCAGGGAGTGTAAGATGGGAACTACACATACTGTCTTGAGGGTCCACTCGTGCAATAAGACCTTGTGCTTGAGGCTGCTGAGCAGCATCTGTAACAGAAACATTAAATCAGCCCATGCACCCAACTCTCCTCAAATGAGAATGGCTTGTTCTTTCAAGCTTCTGTGCATTGACTTCCATGACATCAAAGTGCTCATTACCCTGAAAGTTATGCCTGTGAGTCATAACAAAGGAATATTTCTTGCTTTTTAAAAGCACACAAGGTTACAGATCATCCATGAAGCATCAATAAAAGTGTATGAAATGAGACGACACCGTAACAATAGTTTTCCTCTTAGTTTGTGAAGGAGCACTAATTAGAGAGGATTTTCAGACATCAGACTGGGAAGTATTTGTTATGTGAAATAAAGATCCTAAGGATATGAACTGAGTCATAAAAGCTCTGTGGCCCTGAAATTTGTTTTTCTTAATGGAAACAGTGTAACACAGCTCAGAGAAGGAATCTTGTTGAACTCCCCACACTTGAGGCTGGCAAAGAGCAAATATGAGAAGTTACGCAAGCCACAGTTAAAGCTCAAAATGATGCCATGGCTGTGGAATTTGAGAACCTTATAATTTCCAGTTCAAAATCTTCCCTTTGGAAGGAAAGACCTCGCAGTAATGAATGAAGACACATTTAACCATAAATATACAAGGGAGCCTTTGCAAGGATCCAGAAGAAGCTGTAAGGGAAATCAGCTTAAGGAGGCTACAGAGCACCCTGTGAGCATGGCGCCATCCCTGTGAGAGCACCACATCCTGGAGCCGTCATGACGAGCAGCTCCCTGTGCCACTCGTACCTCCCTGATGAGGTGAATGGAACTATTCAGTGAGCAAAAAGCTAATTGGCACAAGCAAGCTGTTGGAAGGACTAAAATTTCATAGCAACAGGACTGAGAGCTCTATTTTTGGGGATGTACGTGGTATGTGTGACCCTTGTGTTGTCCATTAGGAGTACATTTCACTCCTTCAGGGTTGAAGAGCAATCCAGACATACTCATGACTCATTGAAGGCAAAAGTAAAAGAAAAAAAATTGCAGATGAAGCTGATAATTATGAAATATCCAGTTACTTTAACATTTAGATATTTTAAAATATTCTGCCATACTATTCATTTTTGTTTAAACTCAAAACTTCATGGCTAGTGTAGCTGACATTCTTAAAAAATGAAAAGCAGTCTTACAAAATAAGATTTGCAAACAGAATCATATTTTTCATAGCTGAGGACAAGATGGTTTTCCATTATCAAGAATAATCAGATTAGTGGAGAGGCCTTGAGACTGTCATAGTTTGTAGAGCAGGTCATGTCATGCAGTAAGTGCTTGTAAATGAACTTGCTATGGAGGCATATTGCTCCAGATAGAATCTTTTGCAAAAACATTGGCTTCCTTCTCAAAATAACCAAGTTTGTTGCCTCAGAGTTGGACTCTTCAAAGGGTCATATGCTGCTCCTTATGTTTCAAACAATAACTTCACCCAGGCTGATGGGATCTAATTTCTCACTGAGTAATATATAAAGGAAAAAGATTTATCCAAAATTTTCAGGTTTCTTCCTTAATCCTTGATACACTGAAGCTTCCCAAACAGTCCCAAGTCCAAATATACCTAAGCAAAACAGAAAATGAAGGGGGGATACTTTTCACAGTATTGTCTATGCTCTGGTATTTATGAATTATTAGAATAATTAGAAAAAAATAGAAACTAGTGCAAAAGAGCAGTGAAACCACAGGAAAGTGCACAGACAGCATTTGTGCACAGAGCATTTGTGAATGTTTAGTGTGATGTCAGACCTTCCCACGTTTAATCAGTCCTGTGGACTGCATCTGGAATGACTGGTACTCCAGACCTTCCTTCTTCAGCTACTCTACTTAACAAAATCAACCATTTAACAGGAAAATAAATTAAATAAAGTTAAGGCTTTCATCAAAAATGTAGCATAAATTTTCATACCAAAGGAAAGGTCATTATTCACATGAATTCTTTACACTAATTTTCAAGAAAAAATGGAAATTTCAACACAAAATTAAATATAAGAGAAAGTACTCAGCAGTACTAGACCCATCTCAGAAAAGGCCCACATATTTTTACAGTCTGAGGTTTCACTAGATATATTCCTCCAAAAATTTACAAACATCCTGTCTCTCTGTTTTTATGTCACTTACGGACCTCTTTAAAACTCAGAAATGTTTACAAACAAGTAAGGTATTGTATTAAATTTAAAAGTACTGTTTCAATGAAACTAAGTAAAAATATCAGTGAACTTAAAGAAAGAACAACTTAAAAAACCAAAAACAAACTAGCCATGGTTTAACTCCTAGAAGTGAATTAATAAATAAATTTCTGCCTGAAATTTTAATGAAAAAACCTCCAATATTGCTATTTAAAAGCACTTATGAAATATTCCCATCAGGACAAAAAAAATGTATCTAACCCAAAATGAAGTTGATTCTTATCTTGCTACCTGACACCCAGAAGAGTGACATGGCTTTGAGGGCACTCACTGTCCTCATGAGCACATGGAGATGAGCTCAAGGAGAAGCAGGGAATGATCAGCCTTGGTATCTGCCCTGAGACCTGAAGATAAAAATGTGAGTGGCCAAAGCTGATTACGAGAAACATCAGATAGTTTTATATGTCAGAAATTTCATCACAGAGAATGAATGTTGCATTCACTTTTGGTTTTGTTTTTTTTTCAGGAATGCCAGGTTTTTTCTTCCTCAGCTTCCATTACCTTTCCTCTCCTTATGCACCCACAAAAACAGCTCGGGAATCTCAGTTTCCATTTCTTCACTGGATCTACCCACAAGTTCAGAAAAGCAGTAATCCAGGTGTTTTCTACTTCAGTTTCCAGCTCCACTGACTTGCAGCACATCATGACCCTCAGCTGTTTTGATCCTGACTTAACCCCTATGGCAACACATGGGAACTGCATTGCCAAGCTCCCTCCTTGGAGGCGAAGCCCAGCCAGGGCCTGTGCCCAAGGAGAGTAAATGTACCTCCTTGCAGCCCTGTTCCACGTCCCCAGAGCAGTGGGTGCATCAGGGCTGCCTTTGCTTGGAGGCACAGTGTGAGAGGAGCATTAAAATGGATTGAATCATGCTCAACGCTAATCGTATTCACACAACAGTGCACATGAAGAAGAAGCTCAAAGTGGTTGATCGTCATGAAACAATGAAGTGAAATATTTGGAATCAGAGCTCTTTTTCTGTGAAAAGTTTAAATATTTAGGCTTTTGGTCTCTGTTTCAAAAATGAAATATTAAAGTCATGCCTACAACTATTATTTAACCAGCTGAACAGAATAAAATGGAAACACTCAACTTTTTTTCCACTTTTTCTTTCCCCTATTTCTTTTGTTAATCCATAAAAAAAGTTAGAATAGCAAAGGAAAAAATGAAGGAAATGAAAAATTATTGTATTGGAGTGGGCAATACAGGAAACTATTACCTGACATTATTCATTCTATTTTATTTTATAGCAAATAAAAGGTCATAAAATGATAAAATGATAGGGAAAAAAGCAGAAAAGCTGGAAAAATCCAAAGGAAGTTTGCAAACCAAGTCCTCATAGCTCAGAAGACTAATTTTTTGGTTAGCCTTTAAAAAAAAAATTCAGCTAGCTCAAATGCCATTCTAAAACACATGACTGAAATATTCCCCTAAATTTAGGTACCTCAATAACTTAACTCCAGTCCTCTGGGATAAGAGTTACAATAAGTTACACTTTCAGGTTTTAACACATTTCTGAAAATTAGAAAAGATTACACACCTAGGGCATAGTGGTAAGGATCTTTTTAAAATAATGGTGGGCACTGGGTAGCTGCACTTTGAAGGAAGATGAAGTCAAAGTTTTAAAAAATCAAAGCATTGTACAAAATTGAGAGTAGCTCTCCTATAAAATGAAGGAAATCTTCAGTTTGAGGATGACTACCGTATTGCACCACTTTATTTGTTCATAAAAAAGTTGTTTCTTTGACATGTGCCCACATTTACCATATACTTATGAGTATAAAACCCATACGTGACTCTTTTAGAGCAGCCCTACAAGCAGTACCCATGAAGCACTCTGCTTCACAGCTGAGGTTTCTCACCTCCATATATCTCCTTTCTAATAGCCTGACTGCATATCCTCCAAAAACAAGGTGCTGAGTTTGTGTCAGTGACTTTTTGAGGGACTGCCTTTCAATTTCACAGGTATTTAAACTTAACGCTTAAACCATGACCATACATGGGAACATATGAATATCTACGTTCAAATCGTGAAAAAGGACTACCTAGACTCCAATATCTGGTCTGGAAAAATCTGTCAGTTCACCATCCTCCCCTCACAAAGATCAATAGCTGAAACCTGTGAAAAATTACCAGGAAAGCATATTTCTTTCATCTACAGTTTGTGAGATTTCTGAGCCAAGAGTATGAAGTTTCACTTTTATCAGCCCTAATGGATTTTCCTTCCATCAGTTTGCCCAGAGCTCTGCCTGAAATGTTTTCCTGTTAACATTTATCAGTAACAATGTCCTGTGAAAAAAAGGGGGAGCTTCTTCTTTTTACCATCTTATTTCTCTTGTCCATTGTATCCCTCAATGAAAAATATGCCTATTGCTGGTATGCACTGCATCAGAGGCTTCTTTGTGGAAAGGCAACACATGTAATAACATTCTGCAGGGACAATAAAGAAGATATAAGTAGAGATATGAAGTAGTTGGTAAGGTCACAGCATTCCCAGAAAATACATGCAATTCATAGGCACTTTTGATCAGGACTATAGTATTTTACATCCTGGAGTTTGCTTCCTGTCTCATCCTTCACTTTTGTTTCCAATCCTACAGGCTAATTTTTTAGTTAGCTTCCTTATTTTGGTTTAATTAAACAACAGAGCTGCACAATAGGCTAATTTTTCACCCAGACATCTTCGGGTTTCTAATGTTTCATTTAGGTGATTGTATTTGCCAATGAAAAGGTATAAATTTTGTTCTCATTCTCTCCTTTTTCTTTTTTTCAAATGATGCCATATATCTTGGTCATTTTCAAAGCCAAGATGCACCTGCCACCTGAAGGGTCCAGTGTCAGGACACTGATGGAGACAGGCCAATTTCTACCTCTGAGTAGGCCTTGCTGGCTCCTGAGAGCCCAGTTGAGCCCACTCCTCTCTCCCTCCTGCCCCCATCCACAGGCAGGGGAAGCTCTTTGAGCACTGCAGTACCTGGCCCTAGAGGTGAGTGTGTCCCTGTCCATGCTGCCTGCTCCAGGCTCCCAGTCATTCTGGTGCATAGAGCCAGCTATTTGTGGCTGGCTCTGGCAGGCAGGAGAAACTATTTGGCTTTTAGTGTCCTGTTTGGTGTTCAAGCATCATTTTCCAAGAAGGATGCTGAGCTAAGTAGCAACATTCTGCAAGATGCCTGTGGTAAAAGGTTCTTAGAACGAAGGAACAGCTTCAAAGCTTCAGGTTTTCAAATATCAGCATCTCTTTAAGGAGAGTGGAACATATTCTTCCCTCTAAAACTTATGATAAACCAAACTGAGGTACATGATTTATGTGAAACTTTGGCTTATCAGGTTGCATTTCAAAATAGAGCAACAGCAGTAGCCTTTCAAATAGATTGTGAAAGACATTCAGGAGATCAGTGCAAGGCAGTCACTGACGTACAAGGGTTAGGTGTGTGTTGAATAAATCCTTCTTGGCAAGGAAATCTTCCTGCCTGTAAACCTGTGGTGTTCCACAAAATGCTTGCAAATGACACTGCATAAGAGCTTGTGTCAAACAGAGCTGTTCCGCATCTGAGATGATATAAAATACTTCAGCTCAACAATTACTTGACTAATGTTTCCTGGATAGTAAATCATTCAGCAACCAGACAACACTGCTGTCAAAACATCTTTCCTTTTCATTTCTCTGTAGAGCTGGTAGAACTTCTACTAGGTGTAGCTTTACAACCCTTAACAAAGCTTTCTGTTTGTTGCAGAATATTTCACAGCTGTAACATTCTTTTTTTAATCTATCTTTGACTGATCTCTCTCAGTTTCCCATCCATCTTTTTGCTCTGTGAACTACATGACCAGAATATTGTCAAAAGCAAGGATTTTCATCATGTTTCATGTATTCATTCCTATTGATCTTAGTAGTGTTGAGTCTCTACAGCACTTTCTACAGGGCTGAACTCATTTTGCATTTCACATCCCTCATGTTTTTTATTCCAAGAGAAAGGTGAAGAGTGTAGCTAAAAATTTTATCGTCAGAGCTGCCAGCTCTGAAATGGAGCATGTTAAAATCTCCCACTTGGAGAAACTAATCTGAAAAATGAGCATTCCTGTACGCACTGAGCAAGACTTGAAGAGCATGAGAAAACTGAGACTTTTTGAAGCTAATTAAATTGCAAAATGACATTCCATCAAGCTTGGGTATTAAATTTTTTTTCCCTTCTTATTTGGCTTTTTGATATGGTTTAAAAGATAGCTTCATCACGTAATGAGAATGTTTCCCTTAGTACAATGCAGCTTTGAAAAAAGCTGTTTATTGACTCAAGTAATACTAATACAGTAAAAAAATTCAAGGCTTATAAATATTTTTTAAGAGAAGCATGATATAATAGGTACTCATTGCAGGCAAGTAAACAAAGGAGGAATTTTTAATTTATAAAATTTTCATTGTGGCACTTGTGTACATCCTGTTATCTGTACCATAAAATAAAGCAATATCAGAATAAATAGTTGCATCACCTCAACATGGTCCCTGAATAAAGAAATCAGCTAGAAATTGCAGCTTAGTGATTCCAAACTGTGGTTTCATTTCTGCAACATTTGGCTTCCAACTTGTTTTGAAATAAATGCAAGGACTTTTCTCTTGGATCTATCTGTGTTTTCCAAAAGTGGCAGCAGTGTTACCTGTGGACAGGTAATTACCTATGTTTATTGCTCTTATCCTTCTGGTATATCTTCCCTTAGAAGAAAAAGTGTTCTGGATTTCAAGATACAGGTGCATAGTTCACTTCCTACCCAGCTTAATAAATTGCTTTGCACACTTACTACTTGTAGCCAAATCTTTAAAGATTGGTTTTGTAAATTTGCTAGAGATTGCTGAGCAGAATGATCAATTACACAATTAAGTCTCTACTTCACATGTTGTAGCTTAATCTTAGTTTCTGATTATTCTGAGTCTGCAAAAAGTGCTCACACACTTTTCTATTGTTCTGACTACTAAAAGAATAAAATAAGTCACCTATAAAAAATATGTTACTGCTGGTAAAAAGCAAACAAAAATAAGTGCAAGAATTGTTCAAAGCCCATACGGATTTGAGAAAAAAAAAGGGGATTATTTTGGTATAGGGGACTTCACACAGTGCCAAGAGGATTTTTTCCCATGGATGTGTTGAATACTAAGAAAATAAGCATGTGTTTATGAGCCATATGAAAACTTTGAATCTCTTTATCTTGTCTTATCTGGGTAGCATCACAGGCTATGCAAGGAATGTTTCTTAACACCAGTACTGTCAACAGTAATAAAAACATGAAAATGGAATCTATTTTAAAGTTTTCCCATTACTTCTAACCAATTCTGACTGTTTCCTGACTACGACCATGACTAAAGCCATGGCTGTGGCTGACTAGTCCACTTTGAGAACTCAGACACAGAGAAATGACTAATCTGGCCTTATTTTAGCAAGCTGGTATGAAGGAGAGGTAGAATGAGGGATCAGCATTGCCCCCAGTCTCATGCTTTACCCACAGACATAGAGTGTGTGAAGAGGTCAGTTACTGCAGATGTAAAAAAAGGGGCCATGGCTGTTTATACTGTAGAGAGCAAAACTCCTCATAAACTCCTGGGCTTACTTATACCTGATAGAGATCTCCAGGAAAGCAAATTGGTGTCTCCTGCTCCGTATGGCCTATTAGTGCTACCGGCAGTAGGAACTGGGTGTGTCCTGGTGCCCTAAGTCCAACACAAGTGTTGATGTACTGGAGGAGATTCTGCAAGAAGACATGAGCATAATACATGATCAATTAATGTCTTCTGTAGTTTAATCAGCTAATTCTTTGAAAGTTTACAGGTCAAGGAAGAGAAATCTGATAAGAGAAGGAAATATAAAACATAAGGTGGCTGGAAGCTGCTGTGAGAGTAGACATCATATCCCCATTGCTTATATTGAAGATGGTTGCTGAATGGTTTCCTACAAGGTACGGCGCTGTTCAAATACAAAGGAATAACTCAAAATTATTCCTTCTTCAGATAAAACAGCCAGTGTTGGGAAGGAGCAGAGAAGCAGCACAGTTTCTGGTAAACTAGATTTCACTGAGAATAATATTTTTTTCAGGAACATCACAGCATTTAATTCTGAAAGCTCCAGGTCTGACTGAACTGAGTGATTTTGGGATGTCAGGCAGCATTTTGGTTAAAATAAATGTTAGGGGAACTCAGTGGGGTGGTAGACCCACCAAGTAGCTGCTGCATCTGCTGGACACAATTTACTTTAGAAATTATATCTGACTCATTTTAAAAATACAATTTTTTAAAAGTTCCATGGTTTTTTATCTCGACTAATTTGTCAAGATAAAGTCTGGTTAAAGTCTAATTAAGTCAAGTTAAAGTTGAGGTGTCTAATGCTTTCCAGATCAGTCTGCTTGTGACATCTGTTATACTCACTGTGTTCTACTGCAGATTCTGTATCTTCTTTTTAGTCCGTGTCTACTGTGTAGTAGTTCTTGATGTTTAAGACTGCGACTATGACTGAATGGGATGAAGGCACAAATGTCCATGAAGGGAAACCATGTTCTCAGGAATACAAACAATGAAATAGAAAATGTCTGCAGTGAATTGGGATGTAAAAAGAAACACTGGGAGAGAGAAGTGGAAGGGGGAGAACTTCCCCAAAATAATCTCTCCTATAGTCTCCAACAAAATTTCTTACCTGTCATCAGACTGTGCCTTAAACACTAGGAAAATTGTTCATCTGCTTTTCATGATGTCATATGAATGGAAGCCATATTTCAATCCCAACTTTCAAAAGATTACTATAATTTTCAAATAATACAGTTCAAATAACATAAGAGTTTTCCCTGACTTTCCACTATAAGGAATTAAATGTACAATACCTTATGGTTTTGGTTTGGCAAGTTTCCCAGTGCCTTGCTAGCATTCATGTGGAACACATTTTATTTGAGCCATGGATTAAGAGGGGTGTAGCTGACAATGCTGTTCACATTTTATTACAATGTATCTGTTGGAAACTAATCTGAAAATGTTTCACTTGTCATCAAGCAAGTAAAACCTCTGTACGCAGATGAATTGGTCTTCAGATCATCTCCAAAACTGTAAATCATATAGATAGAATTTCTTTTTTTAAAACAGATTTAGGTATCTGGCAGGTTGTTTCTCTCATGTATTTTCACTTCATTAAAATTATGCAATTGCATCATACATTATAAATATGCAGTTTGCTTCATTAAAAGTAATGTAAATATTAAAAGCATCAATTGCTTTTATAAGAAATAGTGTATCCAGCAGGACTAGAGCAGCGAGCACCACTGTACTCAGCGTTGCTGAGGCCACACCTTGAATGCTGTGTTTAATGTTGGGCCCCTCACTACAACAAGGGCATTGAGATGATGGAGCATGTCCAAAGAAGGGCAGCAGAGCTGGGGAAGGGGCTGGAGTCTCATGAGGAGAAGCTGAGGGAGGCGGGGGTGTTTAGCCTGGAGAAAAGGAGGCTTTTCTCTCTCTACAACTACTGAAAGGACACTGTAACAAAGCAGGGGGAATTTTTCTTTCTCCCAAGTAACAAGCAATAGGAAAAGAGGAAATTTATTCCAATTATGCTAGTGGAGGTTTAGATTGGATATTAGGAAAAAATTTTTCATGAACAGGGTTGCCAGGCACTGCAACAGGCTGCCCAGTGTGGAAGTGGTGGAGTCACCATCCCTGGATGTGGCACTTACGGACATGGTTTGGTGTTGGAAAGGTCAGTGTTGGATTCATGGTTTGACTTGGTGATCTTACAGGTCTTTTCCAAACTAAATGATTCTAAAGTGTTTGACACAACTAGAAGCAAGGAAAAGCAAGAAGGGACAAGTATAAAAAGAAGTAAAGTAGAAGGATAGAAATCTTCATTTCATTTTCCTACTGCTTCTTTTCTATTCCCTTCTTCACTTTTCAACCTTTGGCTAGGGGGAAGCAGGACAAAAACCAGGATCATTATCCTGGATGTCAGAATAGAAATCTTTTGCATGTTCAAGGATCTGATTGGAGGACTCTCATGAGATATGGTCCTGTAAAGAAGAAGAGTTCAAGAGAACTTGTTTATTTTTAAAGATATCTCCTGTCCTCCTGCTCAGGACTCCCATCTCAACCATCTGAAAAATAAAATAAAAAACAGGTGGAAGCAACAATTCTGGGCTTCCTAGTGCAAGAGAGACCCAGACCTATTGCAGCAAGTCCAGTAAAGCACTGTGAAGATAATGAACGATGAGACATCCCTCATACAAGAGGACACTGGGAGAGCTGGAACTGTTCAAACCAGGGAAGAGGAGATGTCTAAATACCTGATGGGGAAAGAAGAGAGACCAGACTCTCCTCAGTGGTGTCCAGTGGCAGGACAAGAGGCAATCATCACAAATGGAAACACAAGAAATTGTATCCAAATACAGGAAAATGTGTTTTTACAGTGAAGGTGGTTGAGGAGAGAAACTGCCCAGACATTGCACGGGGAGGTTGTAGAGTCTCCAATCACAGAAATATTCAAAACCTGACTGGCCATGGTCATGAGCAACTGGCTCTAGCCTGCATGAACAGAGACTGGACTAAATGTTCTTTTTGGTGTCATCTGTGATTTTACAATTCGTGATTCTTATTTTTTTCTTTCTTGCTTTCTTCATACTTATCTTTTGTCTTTATGTCTTTTACATATCACACACAAATGTTTTTGGTTTTTTTTCCTAGGTTGTTACCTACTCCTTATGCTCCTTTTGTAAAACAATTTTTTTTTAGGAATTCTGCCCTTTTTCATGTTCTTGGAAAATAAATAATACTCTTTTACCCTTACCTGTTTCCTCCCTCTCTATTGCAATCTATAGGTATATCCAAAGCTTTTTCTTGTCTGTTAATTGCCTTTTCAAACCTGTCAAATGCACTTACAGAGTAATGCATGACATTTTGCAGTCTAAATACATGCTTAACTGCATTTCTCTGCAGTTCTTGAATTCAGTAATACCATCCCATTCCAAGGATCTTCTAGATTTGTAGTCAACTTAGAAAAAGGTTCCAGTAAAGGCATTAATTTTATTCAGGTTGTTTGAAAAATCTTTTTAGATTCAAAATCTGAAGGCAGTAAAGAGCAGAAAATTAAATCAATGTTTTAGAGCTCAAGAATAAAAAAGAGGTTGTAGGGTGTTAAGCTTTTAGTGATTGTTTTTACACTGACTACAAGCTTGAGCTGTCTCAGCCTCTGGGCTGTTTTAAAGTCTTCACAATAAAGCACATTCAGCTCTCACTGGACCTGCGACCTTCATCAAAATTGTTTTTCAGTTTGATAGCTAAATTTGTATTTTAGGAGCATATCCATTGTCTGTAACTATCATCCTATGGTGTGCTCACCAGAACATTTACTTAGTGCATCATACTACTTATAGACTGCACAGCACACCAAATGATCCACATCCAGTTTTTAGTTATTGCAGTGTGCACTACAATCTGCCACAAGATCCTCAGAGATATAATCTCCAACTTATTTTAGTGTAATGTGGACGGGGGAAGAATCTGTTAGAGTACATTTATTTATGTGCATGAAGAAAATAGGATTATATAGTCATAGACAGAGATTTTTTGAGACGTGGAATCTGAAAGTTTATCAAATCTGGTCTCTAATAAAATATTCATTGTTTTGATGTGTCTGGAAAGTTAGACTTTAAAAGCTGTTTATATCAGGAGAATTAAAACACTTGGCTTGACAAAGTGACAAAGGATCTTTTAACTAGTATGTTTTCCCTTGTTGTTTTTATTGCTGACAGGCCTACACTTTAGTCTAAAATTACTCCATTCTACCAGTAGAATTTCTATTTTGGCACATTCTGAACAGGTAACACTACCTCTGTGAAGTCTTCAGGTCGGCATGTTTCACTTGGAGTGTTGCAAACAAGGAGGTCCTTCAAAGAATGATACAGAACTATACCAGACTTGAAATCATAACAAATATCTTGGTATTTTTATGGTTTAAGTGGGAGCATAAAGAAAAGAATTTTGAGAAACTTCTGGATGTCGTAAGCATGGGCTTTATGAGTTATAACATTTTATAATGGGTCAACACTATCCTAGAGCCCAAATTATCAAAAAAAGCTGATGACTGATAAGGCTAATATGAGCCTGGTCTACACTTACATTTTACTGAAATTTTTAAGCTGATTAGAAGTATTAAAAGATTAGATTTATAACAAATATGACTATGTTAGCAAAATGCACATTTATCAGGACACATTTATCAGACGCAATGTTGCAAAGAAAATATATCTTCAGTAAAGGAAATGAAGCTGATAAATTAAACCAGCAAAACAGTAATTTTTCTAGTTTGATTTGGATTTAAAATTGAATTCTAGCTATAGATAATATCCTTATTCTTTGCCTGTGTTAATGCAGCTCCCAATTGCACTAATTGAACCCTATTACACATCCTCGTTGACATACTGGAGACCTCACATTTATCAAATTTAGCTTTCATTGTGCCCTGTTTATAGGTATATCAAAGTCTAGCCTAAACAAACTAGATTGAGCCCACTCTCACTCTTCACCATGTGATGTCAATGAGAGTTTACCAGCAGTCAGGCAGGCTCTGCATGCCCAGTGCAGGAAGATACCTCTGTCCTGCACCACTTCAGAGGCACGATCTCCCAGGACTTTTCACACAGTTAGCAGTGGCCCTTTCCTTTTGGACCCAGTGCTTCCCAGATGGCTGAGAAATGGATGAGCTGACTGTCCTATGGACCTGGTGTTGTTTTCAGAGTAGCTGTTTCCTGTGTTGAAAAGTCCACTTGCATTGTGATTTTCTGCATGTATCTTTTTATCTGTGTTTTTTAGAAAACAAGCAGAATTTATATTCTGTTTAGCAAGCAATCCCCCTTGCTCTGTACTGAAGGCTTCATCTTTTAATTGATTACCACTCTGCTAATTGTTATATCCTTACAAAAAACCATAAGAAAAATCTTCATAATTTCCAAATCTGTCTTCTGGGGGTTCTCACTGGAAACAAACACTCACTTATCATTGCTGCACTTGAACACTTTTTGATATGGTTCAAGAAGCTAATCACTATTTTATTTTATGTCTTCAATACATAAATGTTGTGATTAGAAAATACATAACAATCTAATGATATAACTACTCTAAGCTAATCATGCGAGTGAATTAAAGGAATAACAACTTTAACTATCATTCTCCCTGTAGTCTTATATTAATAGACACAAGCTCTTTTTCCCTAATTTAAATTCTTTATAAATAACACCTTCCTCTTGCAGGTTTTTATTTGACTGATGGCTTGGCATGTTCTGGAATTTACCCACCTAGGTTATTGAAAATCAGCATTCCTAGTACTTGGTCTGCAGGTGTTTCTTAGAAATTTAGGATGCAACAGTCCCACATCTACTAACTTAAAAGCATGGATTTAGAAACTTGTCTTAACCTTTTTCTCTTTTTCCCCATCCCTACCTTAACAAAGGTCTGAAAGGTTTCTACCATTTTTTTCTGTAGCAATGGATAGATACCACTCTTTGAGCTATTCCTCTAATACAATATTAAAAAGGGTGGTAGGTGATACAAAGAGTTACCGTGCACAGGATGTTCTGATATCTCAAACCCTAGTGCATTAATTGTTTAGGGTGCTTTGCCATATGCCACAACAGGTGGTCCCTTACACCATAGCCTCCAAGTTCTGCACAGGAAAATGCAGCATACTTGTCTCAATATTGCCTACAAATAGCAGACTCATTTAATTTGGTGCTGCACCAAAATTGGAATCCTCCAACCGTAAGACCCTAGGGCAAAATATCAGTATCTGACTCATAACTCTCAGGTACTAAGATGAAGGCATGGTGTCTTGAAAGTGCCTAAAATTTATGTCCCACATTAACAACCTTTTTTTTTTTTCATTAATTAACTGAGTCACATTAAACCTAATGTATTAAAAATCTTCTCTTGTGCTCTACTATCAGCTGGCACCAAGACCAGAATAATTTTTAAACATGAGTCTGTTAACAATAACTTTATTTAACAAGCCATAAATCTTGTCTTTGCTAATATATCATCTGGTTTTGTTAAACCTTATTGTTCACCATGAATTCAGGTATAAAAGGCAGACCTTGTTTGTTTGCTATGTTTTCAGAATCATTGCCATGAGAGGCCATATCAGCTTTTTCTCCTTTTGTACAGCAGCATCAATCCTCCAACGCTCTGGCTTTGCTGCATAACAAAAGCTGACAGTAACTTTTGTCCTATTTAGTTGGCCTGTTCAGTCTTTTTCTTGATAATTAAGTTCATCAGCAGGCTTTTAAAGTCTGGTCAGAACATAATTGATATGGCCCTAGAGTATCTGATGAAATTAGCAGCTGTTCATCCTGCTCATTCCAATTATTTACAACTCTGACTACATCATTCCTTTCTGTGCCATTTTCTTCAAAATTATCAATGATTTTAATTGGGTAAGGCTCAATAAATTTAGGAGCAAATATTTAAATGTTTGTATTCCAGCTTTCCTCAGAAAAAAAGTTATGCCTTAGGCCTTATCTCTGCATCTTTAATGCTCCAGTTGCCTCAGTTTTTGCAGTAATGTATCTTAGCAGAATGATTTAAAAAAAAAGCAGAAATAGAATCCCCTACAATCTTCATATACTGTCTATGTCCATATGTTGAGGTGTTGGTGATGACTGAGATAAGACAAAAAGAAAGAATGCTACCTTCATTTAAGGAGTAATTAAAAGTAATCCCAAGTTATGGTAGACTGCACAAGCTGATTTCCAGAAGCTTCTTGTTTCTTAAGTCTTACAAGCCAAACCAAGCCAAACCAAACCAAACCAAACCAAACCAAACCAAACCAAACCAAACCAAACCAAACCAAAGATGAAAATAAAGAGCAAAAAAAAAGGATACAACAGATGAGCAGCCAGCCCCTTATCTGAGGGCTTTCTTGGTAGTGCATGAGAAGTGAGAAGGGAGGAAAAAGGGCGGTGATGAGGGAGGGAGAAAAGGGCATGGACATGGTGCCAATGGAGTTATGGTTTGGTTTCCTTATCAGAGGGTGCTGTAGAGGGCTGAGAAAACTGAGGCCACCTCTGTGCCTTGTCCATGGAAGAACCACAATAGCACTGACCCACACCTGCTGATGGAGGGGGGTGGGATGAGGAATTCTGGAGGAGCAGCTATAACCAAAACCCACCAGGTGGACTAAACAGAACCTACTCCTGCTGGACTAACACTGAGTGCTGCTTTCCCTCTGCTCCCTGTGCACTGGGCAGGGCTGTACACCCTGCAAACAAGGAAGCGGATCCAGCACTTTCTGATTGGAAATGTCAGGGTTGCATAACAGCTTAACCAGCATTGAACACCCAGGTTAGAAGACAGTATTGGATTTCATCACATGATGTTTTAGTCTCCCTGGCTTGACAAACTAGTACAGGTTGAAATAGCGTGTCTGAGTGACAGGAGGATATCCATGTGCAGGGAACGTAATGTTGTTTTTTGCTTTTAAATATGCTTTGCATTTCATTCATTTGCAATTGCTTTCTCAGCATCATATAAATGAATCAGAATAATTGTGACGCAACAGGAGCAGCAAAAGCCTGGCTGCTCCAATATCTAATGTTTCTCACAGAACCAGTACTCTTATCAGTTTTACAACATGGGGAGATGAGACCCTGCCTGAATCAATGGTCTTCTTTATATGCATCATATCCATCTGACAGGTGGCACCAATCCATCATGATACATGTGCTGTGAACTTTGTTTGAGGAGTAAAATCTGTTCAAGGTAAGAGTGATACTAGGGATCCATGAAGATTTTCCTACTTTTTCAAGCAATAGCAAGACATCCAATGAAACAAGTGTTGAGATTCTAGTTCCTAATTCCTAATTCCTACTGGGCTTTTTTCACTATTTTGCTCTCTCCAAAAAGGAGTGCCTTTAGCATTCAAGTTTTACTTGGAGCATATAGATTGCATCACAAGGAAACATAGACTGGGTACAAGGCTGATTCAAATCTTCAAATTAACACAATGCATGAAATTGCTCTTCTTAAAGCCCCTAGCCTCCATTCACAAAAATGTGCAGTTATGTCTTTCAATTTTGAGGAACTCAGTGGAAAACTTCATATTGACTTTTGTGTGCCTGGAATTTTTTGGGTTAAAACAGAAACTTTAAGGTGTTTTTTAACAAAAAAATGTTGAGGACTGGAAGGCAATGGCTAGTTCTTATTTCCAACAAAATAAAAGCACAAACTCCCGTTGTAAGCACTGCTGAGCCAATGGCAAATGCAGATCTGTTAGAAACAAGGAAACAAGAAACTCTGTGGATGTAATTGCAGCTCTCTGCCCACTTTGAAACCTAGCATGGTATGAGTTGTTTACCAAAGATCATGGGTTTGAAGGACGCAGTTCATGCAGGCTGTAACAACCACATTCTCATCACTTAAAAACAAATTCTAGAAATGGAAAAATAGTTTCTGGAAGTTATACAAGACCTAGTTTGTTTATAGTGTATTTAAAGTCTGATTGTGGCTTGTCTTGAGCAGCAAAGCTATAAGAGTAGTTAAAGAGATGGAATGAACAAGCTAATACTTGCTAATAAATAAACATTAATAGCTTGTTAATAAACTATGTTATGATCTGCCTTGGAACATGGTGAAAGATATGAATGGAACTTGATGCCTTATCCACTGAGCAGTCTAGACACAAATATTTTTCAGAAGTAAACAATGAGGGCAAAAATATTCTCTCAAGTATCTATGAGATTTTAGTTGCATTTTGTTTTGTTCAAGATTACAATGATTCCAGTCCATTATCTCTTCTTTATATTCTTTGACATGAAAAGAGGAGGGGAATGTCAGCCTGTATTTCTTTCAGATATCATTCAGGTCCAGCCACTGTTGAGATGGAGGAGTGCTTATTTACACCGTGTCATCAGTGTGAGCACTGATAAAAGTGCAGCTCCTGACTGTTTGAAAAAGTGATCACTACTGGTCAAGCAAAAATTGGACCAAGAATGACAGCTTTCAGTGGCACATTTTTCCCAGCATTTTACATTTGACAGATGTCTTAAGTCTTTTGTTGGTCACGAGTCATGCAGTGAAGGTCTCTAAATTCAGACCTATTCAGTTCATACATTTTGGACCAGATTGCTTTATGAGAAAATATGGCTGCTTTCTGTGGTCATTAATATTTAATGTTGGAAATATTCTCTGCCCATATCCATAACTTACATAACTATGGTGGTATGATATATAACAGGATAAGCACCAGTCAGGGCAGTTGCTTTCATATATTGCTTAGCATTAAAGCACACAAATTACCTCATCTCTGTGTTTTTGTCCCTAGGACAAAGAATATGTGTGTTGTAGATTAATTTATGCAAGTGATCCCACAGGTTTTTAATATTTTCCCTTTCCTCATAACATCCTGGCAACATTCTAAGAAACATATTGCTTTGTCTCAAAAACGTATGGAATCCTTCTTTAATTACTTTTGTTGATATCCTCACAATGAGATCTAAAGGGAAAGTATTTTTCAGTGGTATATTTTTTCCTTAATTGTGCAAAATCTTTCTAAAAAGATTCAAGTCACTGTATCATGATAAACTTTTTTTCAGGTATGTATGCTTTCACAGTTCTTTGTAAGACAATTGATGATACAGTGAAACTTTTGGTTTTCCACAGTATTTCCATAAAACATATCATTTTTACAAAAATTGAACAGGCATGAAAGGAAAGTTTATATTTTGGTTCATATGTGAATTCAGAAGATTCTTTTACTATAATTTTCCTATTTAATATTTTTCCATACCTGTCATTAATGGCAGGATGTAGCCTCAGACAGGAGTATGTGATTTTCATCATCAGGAACAATGCATAACAAAACATTGTATTAAGGCATACTGCTCCCTGGGATTTTTGGGTTTTGTTTCTTTTTATATTTTGCGTTTGGGGTTTTTTAATTAATAGGTTGAATTGAAGCATTTGTTATCAGTGAAAATGTCTGAAGCAAAAATATTCTACCTGGCTAAAATCTTTGACTACTTTGTATTAGATTAAGCTTTTTTTTTTTCCCTTACACGTGTCTAGGCTACTTCATGGTTTATGCTAAAAAAGGACCTTTTCTTTAGCTGTATTTAATCCATACAAGGAGGAAGTGCTAGGTTGTAGATTTTCCATTGGGACATCCCCTTTTACTGTATGAAAGAATAAGATGGTGTACTGAAGAGAGATAAGACCTTAGGGGCTGGAACACTTGGATTGTTTTCCTAGCCATTTCTGCAAGATTTCACTCCTTCATGCCTCAACTTCACCATCTGGAAAAAGGGACTAATGGTACAAACCTCTTTTGTAAAACAAACAAGCAAACAAAGAACCTCTTTGAGTTGTCCTGGTGAGAACACAGCTACACAGAGGGAGTTTTATTATTATCAGCATTATCAGCTGGGCTCCACAGTTGTACAAATCCTGCAGTAATCACTTCCTTCCTTGTTTTTTTTCAGAATAGAGAGGCTGAGGCTGTTTAAAATGCCCATGTTATGCAGAGGATACGCCTGCATTCTTGCTTGTCTAGAATGCCATGTTTCTCACATTAAAATTTATGAAACAAAATTCCAATTAATTACATAGACAGAGTGGATTTTGTGGGGCACCAACATGGAATGCATAGTGCTCAGTTATCTGGGCCTTGGATTTGCATTCCTCTGTTATACCCAGCTTCAAAAAAGACACTTCCTTTAATTTTACTCTTTGCAGAAATTATAATTGATAAATCCACAGAAAACAACTGCCCCATTGGGTCCCTAAGGGATGATATGGTGGGTTTTTTTTAAATTATTTAAAAATATATCATTATTTTTTGGGTGGTATTATTGTCTACTCTATTTTTCTTCTTAGTAAAATCCTCTCTTTTCTCTGGATCAAATATATGAAATTGATAGAGAACAGCTGCTGTTCAGTCTGCTGGAGTTTTATAACGTGTTATCAAACCCTTTGAACACAGCTGGTAAACAGACGCTCCTCAGAGCATGTATGCCAGCAGCTCTTTGTGCTGAAAAGGTAAGAGAGACTCTTTTGGGGGGAATTCTGCTAAAGCAGTGCAGATACTGCATCAGAAGCCTTACATGCAGGAACTGTGTGCTCTGCACATATGGGGTTCAACCAGAGGCTGACATTCACATGTTAGAGGGGAGACCTGAACTAGAAGTGAAGTCAACATCCACAAAGGGATTTACCTGGAATTACAGAACTCTGGCAATGAATCTTTGAACAGGTTTTCTCTCTGACCTCTCTTTATAAGAAGCAGTGGGGAAAGGCCAGTGTACTGCCAGGATATTACTGTGTAAACATGGAGCTATTGTGTGATTGCCCTGAAATCCTGTGTACCCAGTGGAGGGGGTCTGTTGACAGGGGTGTAAATTTTGGTTTATATGGTTGTCTATCCCCTATAGCTTTCCACTACATGCAAGCATTCTTGCAAAGCAGAAAAGCAGAGGTCCTAAGTGGATTTTGGGAAACATGGCAGCAGTTTTCTAGGCAGAGCAGAAATGCATTGAATACACTGCTGAAATGGGGTGGCAGCTTTGCTCTGCCTAAGGGATCCTCTGATCACAGACTGCAAAAACTGCAGTTTCTCTGGCAGCCACAACAGCTGTTTCCAACAGAAACAGTGTGGCTGTCCTTTGTGGCCAAAAAGTAGAAATAGCAGGGCTTCTCTGGCAAGCTCCTGGAGTCAACTGGGCTTTCTTGTGGGCACCACCCAAAAGCATGAGACTCACAGGGTTGTGAGTGTTGTGAACTCCCTCATCCTGAAACTGAGCAGGCTCTTTATCTGGGAAGTAAATATACCCAAGAGGTCTATTGCATTGTCAGATGCATTTAACACCTGTGAAAAGCCCATGCTGCTGCTGCTGCTGCTGCTGCTGCTGTGTTGCAAACATTATGTGACAAGGCTGCTGCATGACTTAAGCAATGACGTGATTTCTCTACCACATTTTCCAAGGTGGTAAACCAGAGAGGAAAGTGTGCATCATTTAAGAGGTGTTGTTGGGACATCTGGTTTTCATATAGATAAAAATAGATGCTATCAAATGACTGCTCAGTAAGCTACATTATATTATTTTTGTTCCCAGTTGATTATCTGCCATATCAAAACATCCACAGTCATGCAGGCATTAGAGTCTTGTCTTCAAAGGCAAGTGTAGAGTGGAAATCTTGATATATTAAAAAAACATGCAAAGGACCAGTAGGATGTACCCTTTGTGTATCAGCCTGTTCAGGTTGTTGTTTTAGGTACATGGGCATGTAATTCAGATTGATCACCCAAGTCCACATTGCAAGACTGCAGATTTGGTCCATTGCTCTCAGCCCTTTGGAGACAATGAACTGCAACTGCTGTGAAGCAGAACTTGAGGAAGGAATTTGGTTATTCATTCTTCTCCAGAATGAATAACCAAATATTTTGGGGTAACCCATATGTGTGTTGATTTGGACCAAAATAAAAGATCTTTGTTATTTTTCTGGTAGGAGAGTGAACTTCTCTACATTGTTAGACTTCCTGATTTCACCTTTTCTTTTTTTTTCATTTTTCAGAAACTGAAATAACTTTTCCAGTTAGTGCTGGAAAAGCTTACTTCTAATAAGCTTGCGACAGGCAGGGAAAATATGGGGAAAGATGCAATATTGTGCAAAAATGTCAGGCTTTTGGGTCATGTTGAGTCATATTGGCTAGAGCCAGACTAACTCATGATGTAAATCTAAAATTTAGTGAGTGATCCAATTGCTAGAATCTACTTTGCTTTCAAAGGAAAGGTTAAATATCTCCATAGTCATAATGCCCCTGCATGTTAAGCTTCTGGAGAAACATTAATGACACTAAAAAGAAAGTTTTCAGCTTGTCCCACCCCATCAGTCCAATTTCCACAGACACAGAAGCAGAGAAACTTGTTTTGCATATGTTCAGAGAAAAAAATTCCTTGTTGCTTCGAACCATGGAAAAAGAAATAAAAAATCATCAGAGAAAATGGTAAACTGTAGTCAGCTGTAAACCCAATAGTGGGGACAGAAGGAGGAAAATTATGAAGCACTTAGCAAATTAAAGAAGGAAACCAAATGCGGCTTAGATAATATATCACACTGACTGTAAAACAGCATTAACATCTTCCTTTGTCCAGCTGACAGCATAAGGCAAACAAAGCCTTTCTTCCATCTATTAATTGTTCATTGTTCTTGTAAATGAACAATAGCTATAAGCAGATTGAGGAGGGCCATCAATGCAGCATCAGGTCATGATCACATTTACTGAAGGATGAATAAGAATTGCCTCCAGCCCCTCAGAAGTGTTATATGCATTCAGCAACAACGGCAGTACAGTGCCAGAATACATTACTTATGGAAATCTATGAAGCCCATAAGGTTATATTTTTGCCAGTTTATGTGTCAGAACAATCAATTAGAGTCTTCAGCCAGATAGGGATTTTTCCTTTAGCTTAAAATGTAACTAAGAGCCAGCAATTCATTGCATTTGCATAGGAAAAAGACTTCGATACGTTTTTGGTTTCTGTATGATTAAAATGCATGTCTTGTCAAATTAATTCAGCTATAAGCATACTGCAAATAGTGTGCAAATCTCTTCTTCCTTATTTGCTGAGTTACTTAATCTGTTTTTTCTTTTAAACTTACACTTGATCTGGTTTTCTACACTTCTTTTACCAACGGATAAAAGACAATTATTTCTGTTTGCCATCTAAAGCCATTCAGCTAGCAAAACAATTACTTAAACTCTACCTTCATCTGACATAGCTGTTGACGCAATATGTGGAAATTTACTGCTGCTGCCAGGAGTCACGGGGTTCACAGAAAGTACAAATACTGAGAATACACTTATCAAGGTAAGAGGGAGAGAAAAACAGTAGAATACATAGATATGGAAATACGTCTTGTCTCCAAAAAGGAAGAAACCCCCATGTTTCATGGAGGTATAAGAAATTCCATGAGAATAAGAAATTCTGCCTCCCACAAAGGCTTGAAAAGAACTTATAAAATGCTTAGCTGGGGGCAATCACAATTCTCAGGGAAGCCAGTGATAAGCCTGTCTGGATCATCTACCTAATAACATAGAGGTAAGGCAAAGAGAACATTATCTAAATTTAGCAATAGTGAGGCAGTCCACTGGTGTTGGTAAGGAAAGGTGCTGATATGTGATTTCAGATCAATGGCTGGAGTCTGGAGTAATTTCACTGAGGTTCCATGGAAAAGGGACTTCCTTCATGGCCTTGGATTTGACCACATACTTTATCTTCTCATTTCAAACTAATGGAAGCCCTTTTACAACCCCTCTTTTGCACTGGCTTGTTCAGTCATCTTTAAGCTGTCCTGGAAAAAAGACTCTGACAGGTGTCACAGATCATACAATCATACACAGATTGACAGTATAGAGCAATTACTTATTGACTAATGCACAACATTAAAAAAAGCATAGCTGAGATTTACTGAGCTATTTGGGTAAGTATTAGTGTGCTCACCATCCTGGATAGAGCAGCTTCAATAAAGAAAATATTAACTACAGCCCTACATGTTACATTGTCATCACTGAAATGGAGCACGTTATTCCTGATGATATTGTGTTTGGTCACAAACTTCTTTTGGCAATGACTAATTGCAGAAATCACTGCTAGAAAGAGAGGAGATCAGACCTGAAACACTTATGAAAATGCCCATGAAAAGCAGCATAACTTTGAACTGAGACTGTCCATTTTTTGACATGCATTTTTCTATTCAAGCACCACATCACTGATCAAAGGGAAGAGCAAGCTTGAGGATGGTGTTCATCTGGGTGTTGTGACCATGTTAATGCTTTGCTTGTCATTTCTGCCCTTCCTTAACACATTTGAATCTGGGGGGAAAACACTAACTACTGTGATTTCACTTGTTTGGTGTGCTTTCCTACTTATGTATCTTCTTAATTTCTTAGAATTGTAGAACCATGCAATCATTTAGGTTGAAAAAGACCCTCTAGCTCATTGAGACCAACTGACAAGTCCACCAGTAAACCATGCCCCTTAAAGTGCCACATCTACAGGTCTTTTAAATTCCTCCAGGGATGATGGCACCACTCCCTCCTGGGCAGCCTGTTTCAATGCTTGACAATCCTTACAGTGGAGATTTTTTTCCTCATATTCAATCTAAACCTCCCCAGGTAAAATTGGATGCCATCTCCTCTTATCCTGTCTCTTGTTACATAGGAGAAGAGACCATCCAACCCCTACCTTGATCCACTCTCTTTTCAGGTAATTGTAGAGAGTAATAAAGACCCCCGGAGCCTCCTCAGCTCCCTGAGCTTTTCCTCATAGATTTGTGCTCCAGACCCTTCTCCAGCTTTGTTGCCCTTCTTTGGACATGTTCCAGCACCTCAATGTCTTTCATGTAGTGAGGAGCCCAGAACTGGACACAGCACATGAGGTGTGGCCTCACCAGTGCCCAGTACAAGGGGACAACCCCTGCCCTGGCCCTGCTGACCACACTATTTCTGATACAGGCCAGGTGCCATTGGCCTTCTTGGCCACCTGGGCACACACTGCTCACGTTCAGCTGGCAGTGACCAAACTCCCAGGTCCTTTTTTTCCAACCATCCTTCCCTAAGCCTATAACTCTGCATGGGGTTGCTATGACCCAAGTGCAGCACCCAGCACTTTGCCTTGTTTACTTTCATACAGCTCTCCTTAGCCCTCCTTCTGTTGTTGATGTAACTATAGAAACATTTTTTAATGTGCTTCATGGCAGTAGCCAGATTAAGTACTTGGTGGGATTTGGTTATTCTAATTTTCTTCCTGCATAACCTCACACCATCCTTGTAATCCTCCTTATTTTCCCATCTCTTCTTCAAAAGATCATACTCTTTCCTTTTTTCCTGGGTTTCAGAAAAAGCTCTCTCTCCAGGTCAGTCTTCCTCACTCCAGCTCATGGGGACTGTCTGCTCCTGTACCTTTAAGATTTTCTGCTTGGAGAACATCCAGTGTTCTTGGACTCCTTTGCCCTTCAGGATGTCTACCAAGGGACTTTGTCAACCAGACTCCTAAACAGGCCAAAGTCTGCCCTCTGGAAAGCCAAGGTAGCCATTCTGCTGGCACTCCTCCTTATCTCTCTGGGATTTTTATGATTGCTGTGCCCAAGGTGGCATCCAGGCATCACTTTACCCACCAGCCCACAGATAGGAGGCCCAGCAGGCACCTTCTCTGTTGTCTTTCTCACCAGCTATGTCAGGAAGTTACTTCTCACACAATCCAGGAACCTCTGGACTGTTTCATCTCTGCTGTGTAGTGATTTGAGCAGACATCTGCTAAGTTGAAATCTCCCACAAGAACAAGAGTTAGTGGTTAGTTAGATTTCTCCCAGCTGCTTACAGAATTTATCATACCTAGGCTAGGTTTATTCAGGACTTAGAAATCTCTGAAAAAGGCAGTTCTTCAATGGCATCCATGAAGAAAAAGACCTTAAGTGATTTGTCCTGCACATGGCTAGAACAGATGGTACGTACTGTCAGAGTTAGAAAACTCCACGTTGCTGACTGTGGAGTTCAAACTGAGAGTAGCAACACTCTGGTTTGGAAAACTCTTTGTAGGCTGCATCAGGAAACCTGTGGGTTTATGTGTTGCAATTTTTGTTTATGTGAGAAATGCCCAGGAGAAAGTCATAACTTGCATTTCTTGCATCTCTCTGGTGTCACAGATATAACAGTAGTAAAAGAGCAAGACTCATATGAAATCTATGAAATCTGCAAATTTCAGTGCTGGGTGACAGCTCTGTAATGCTTGTCAATATCTTTGACAAACCTTATGGTATTGCAATTTTCCTAATGACATTTGAAGGTGAGAAAGGCTGGAGTTATCAGTTTGATATGACATTCAGTATATCAAAATAGTCAAGCAATCTGCCTGTGGATTTTTTACTGTGTCACTATGCTCTGCAAACAGAACTAGAATAATAAAGAATAGTGGATATCTAATGGGAAAAGCAGATTTTAATCAAACTGTTTACTGCTAGGGCATCTGGAGAGTTTTCGCTTGCCTGGTTTTTAGTTTCAAGGGGAATAGATACAACAAAGTATTCTCCAGAGGATTGTTTGGTTTCATTAACATTTCTTGACTGTAAGACTTTCAGTAGCTTATGCAGTGGGGAGTAATGAAGAAAATGGGTTTTCAAGTCAGTTGTCCATCATGGAAATGAGTTTTGTAGTTTGTGGGCCCAGAAAATAAAGATATTTGCCAAAGACTTTTGAAATCTATCTGGGGGATGTCTCAACACCAATGACTGCCTCTAATAGAGGGAAAAACATAGATCTGGCACAGTACTGTAATTTGAAACACCTTCCTAGCTGATGGAAAAAGGAAAGGGTTCTCAATGTTTTTTGCATCAAAATCCACAGTACTTATGCCCAATGTGGAGATGCAGTAATTTTTAACTGAGCACTTGAAATTTCTTCTCTCAAATTACTCAAGCAAAAAAAGATTTTTTGCTTTGCCTGGATCAGACTGCAGTGCAGCCCATCAAAGAGAGAACATCTCAGATTAATGAGCCACTTAAATTGTGTATGTGTGTCTGTGTGTGTCTGTGTGTCTGTGTGTTTGTATCTTTTTCCCTGAGACATTTAATAGACAAATAACAGCTGCACTTCTGTTCTTTAGTCCTGCCCAATTATCAGGTCTGCAATCACCATGCTAGAGAAAACAGGTTATGGGACTGTTTTTGTGGTTGATAATGCCATTGCAGGACCTTACCTTAAATGACAGCTATTTGTCTGAGAAAGAACCAAATACAGGATAAGGTTGGGCATATTTTAATTGCTAATCATGTTTTGATTGCCCTGAAGGTTCCCTGTTTGTGATATGTACAGGACTTGTGTGAACTGTGTTGTATTTCACACCAGTGAAACCTTGGCCAAACCCTCGTATCAAGACACATACATATTTCGGTGCAGAGTAGGGCATTAGTCCTTAAAACCACATTGTTTAGAGAGTAAATCAACGTGCCCAGTGTTAGCAGGGCAGCCTGGCACACAAATGATGACACCCATCCGCTGCCTGAAGCTGAGGATAAATAACACAATGAAAGTAAGATTAAGCAAGCAGTCAGAGCGATTCACCAACTGGATTAGCAAAACACAAAAATCCATGAGGCATTCCATGACCTCCCACAGGCCTTTGTTTTCCATGGAGCTGAGAGTGCATAATTTCCAGTGGACAGTGCAAAACAATGCAATGTAGCTTCATGGAGTGAGGGGCAGTCTGAGGCATAACCCTGCAGCTGCCACTGTCAGTAGGGCCCATCCCTCAGTCACACCCCACTTCTGCTCTCAGACAGAAAGGAGGATTGGAGGCTGCAGAAAGGAAGATTTTTGGATTGCATGCTGGCTGCTAGTGAATCTCCTCTGCCAGGGATTTCAGGTTCTAGATTGACTTAATTGTGCATGTGTGTTTTTCCTCCCTCTGAATTTTAGCGCTCTGGTTTGAGCTCAGCCAAACCTAGCAAAATAGAGCAGCCCTGGCAGGAACTGTGTTTCATGAAGAAGGTTCTCTGCAGAGAGAGGGAACACCATTAATGCTTTCACTAACTGAACTCTAAACTCCACCATGAATAATGGACATGCAGAAGGAGAGAATCCAACTAATGAATCTCAATCCATAAGAAAGTGTATGGGAGTGCCTCTTCACCGTTTGAACTTGCCTCTCACATTCCAAGCTGAAATGGTGGTTGGATGATCAAGATCCACAGCAGAGAAAGGAGCATGAAGCAGTGGAAGAAAAGGGAAAAGACCACACCTAGCCAGTGGGAATGATGAATTTCTAGCCCTTGTAAAATCAGGAAAACAGTCAGAGCCAGAACTGTATCTGTATTCAGATCTTACAGGCTTTAGCATAGCTGGAGATTAAAGAAGAAAAAGCAGACAAATATTTCTTTCCCTATTTCATGAGGTAGATGAGAGGTGAGAAGTGAATAAAGCATGATTGCCAGTAATAACAAAGTCGTTGGAACAACTGATAAGGTAATTTCATGTAAACTGTGACCCAAGACAAACTAAGCCTTAAAATAAGACTGAGTTTACTTTGCCTATGGCCAAGAACTAGACGGGCAACCAAAGCACATTTCAGAGCAGAGATATCTGATATTTTCATGTAACTTTGGAAGGATTTTTAAATTCCTTAGGTGAAAGACAGGATCATTTGTTGTACTTGTGACTTCAGCATGCAGGAATTATTCTTGAGAAAAACAGATACCCTCTCCAGAAATGCTTTTGAAAAGTGGGGACAAAATCTGGGGAAAGGATTAAATTCATGGCAGATACTTGAGCAGAGAAGGCAACAAGAACTACAAGAAATCTAGGAATGGTGCCAGAGAGAGTCTTACTCTTCTGTTGCAGAACCACTGCTCAGAGCAAAAAAGGAGAATACCTAGGGTACAAGAAGGCAGGAAGTGAAAGGCATCATATGTACTTTCTTCTGATGGGAAGTAAAAGAGTAAAAAGGAAAAAGACAATGCACACAGGGTATAGAGAAATACTGCAGGAGGGCACATGTAGTATCACTGGAGACACTCTTTGTTCCTGCACTGGAGCAGGTGATGTTTTGTCAGCTTAGAAGCTGGCAGGTAGACATTCTGTTTTCTTTTTCTTGTTCTTTTTCTTTTTCTTGTTCTTTTTCTTTCTTTTCTTTTCCTTCTTTTCTTTTACTGTAGCCCTACTGGAGCAACAAAGAAGGGAAGATCTGCTTCTTTTACCCAAACCTCTCAATACACAAAAGGATTCTTTGTTTTAAGTCACTTACCCAAAACTGTAATATTCCATGCAGATTTCACTCTGAGGTGCTGATGCAAAACTTACTCAAATGAATAGACAGATCTTGTCCACAGTATGTTTTGGGTTAGTATGGTATGCCTACAGTGTCAGCCATGAACAGGTGTGATCTTGTTCTCAAGTTCATAGTCACATCTAGTACACACAGTAGGGACAAAAATATTAAATCAAGCATAAGTCCCTCTGTGGACAGAGACTGGATCTCTTCTGGTGAGTTTAACAGCACCAGGGTCCTGGCCTCTGTATGGTAAAGCAAATGTCTTTAAATCTACTTTTTGCATTGTCTTCAGCATAGCTGTACTCTGGGTAACATTCTCAAAATTTACAACTTTCCAAGACTGTTCCCAAATTGCAGTTCAGATATTGATAAGAAGAGTTATGTGGTTCACATGGTTTAATGAATATGTTGCTGGACTGTGCTAGCTGGCAACAGGAGCAGAGAATAACACTTGGCTCTGCTTGGTTTCCTAGTAAAGAAACAGGCTGAAAGAGAAAGGTCAGTTATGGTGACCTTGGATGTCAGCATTTGACCCTGCAGGTCAGCCTGTCACTGAACCCCTGTCCAGATGGAGCTGCTCCTAGATCAGGTACTCCTGTCCATTGTAGAATCTCTAAACCAAACAGCAGCCAGCAGACAAGCTCCTGAAGGCTTGCATGGGCAGGCATAGAGACATGATGGTCAGCTCTTCACACCTCACAATGTGAAAAGACATGGAGGAAAAGGAAATTACTAACCATGACATATTATCACCAGCACTCAAAAAGTATGCTGAGCCTGGCGGTACAGAGAGAACAAATATATTTTTGCCTCTCTACTTTTTCTCAGAGTTATTTCTCTCACTGAACTTAGTGCAGTGGTGACACCTGGTCTGGGAACCCCCAGGCTATGCCTCAGCCAAAGTGTGCTATTTCAATAACAGAAACCAAACCCTGTGTTTGAAAAGAGATGTTTCTTCCAAGTTTTGGAGAGGACAGTTGATATTTGTGGGCTTAAAAAACACATCAACTTGCCATGAGGCCTATGAAAAGCAATCTTTTTTTTTCTTGAAAACAGTCTTTTGATTCCTGTTGGTTAGATGAAATGCATTTGCCAATATTTTGAAGTTACCTTCTGGTTTGTTTTCAAAGATAAAATGTTTTTTTTAAAGGAACTGTAAACAGAGTGCTAGAGTTATTTTTTAAAAATTAAATTATCTTGGAATTGTTTATAAACCTCCTTCAAACCATCATAGAATTGAAATAAGGATAGTAACGAGCTCAGTGGATATTGGATTACTAAGCTTAGTTCATCTAAGTCTGCAGAGATCTGTGAGCTGATTTTTCTTTACTTTTCTCCCTTAGAAGCTCTCTAAAAATGGCTCCAACATTTTCCAGATATGAATGGCATGCTCTTTAATTTATTTCTTTTGTTCCTACTGTTGACTCCATTTATTTCAGTGTTTTATTATGTGTTTAGAATCAAATAATTGAGATTTGTTAAAAATAGCTACCCCCACAACAAAACCTTTCAAATGTGTGTGGCACTGCTCACTTGGCTGCTATTACTGTGAGTTTTAGAAACTGCTTTTTGCAAACAGCATGTTTTTCATGTTGGGAAAGATCAATGAAATTGGTCACACATGAAAAGGCCTTTTAAATTCATTGTCTCCAATTATAATAGCAATTGTGGACAAAGGTGTCTTTTTGCATGGAAATTTATCCAGTAGACATTTGCAAAGAATCTATTCATGCACTTTTGTACCTCTGCTGAAAACATTCTTTGAGTCAAAGGAGTCCTTGAAAAACTGGGCTGGTAGCTTAGAAGCAAATTTTCAAGTTATAAAAGCACAAAGCCTTCTGGTGAATGATGTTTGACTGACCTTTCTGTATGTAAAGTCTATGCTTCAGATAAAGATAATAATGTAATTAGTTTCTCCAAATGCAAGCTTCAAAGCATGAGCAGAGTTCCTGAGAAAACTTATAACATCATTCTCTTGGTATTTTGGCAGCTGTCTTCCATTTCTTATAATGGAAGTAGTTTTACATATGAGAAAAAGCAACACTAGTGCTTCCAGAAAAGGAAACGAGACACCTCAATTCAGAGTTCATTTGCCACCTCCATGAGAAATTAAATAGCATCCTTCCACCTCTGCTGTGCTTCCAGTAATCATGACCTGAAGACTCCAGCCCAGAACCATGATGCAAAATGTCAAAATTGTCAACATTATTGTGGTGCTATATCCATGGATGATGTGATTCTTCCCCATCTTTCTTTTGAAAGATCTTGATTTAGCCTGCAGCCTGGAATATTTGGGCTCATGTGTAGGCAACAGAATTGAAGCTAGGACTTCCCTGGCTGCTCAGATAGGTGTCATATTGGAGGTTTCAAAACTTAAAACATATTTTGAATTTGAGGCTACTGCATGCTGCCGCAATATCATAACAAAATCAATTTGAATAAGTGGATGTACATTTGGGTAACATTCCAAAATTGATAGCAGTGTTTTCCATTTCTGGGGCAGCTTTGAAACATGAGAATAAAAGCAGTTATAATTAGAGGGAAAAAAGTAAAAAAAGTAATCTTGTTTTATTATTTATAAATAGTATAAATAGTATAAAATGGAAAGTGTTGGACAATTGAAATTACCACTGTTGTAAATAGCATAGTCTATAATTATGCTATTAGATAATCCTCGTGTGGAACGGCAGTACTTTTTATGGAGATGTGCTAGTGACTCTTTTATGTTATCTTCAGTTCTAGAAATAAGGGATAGTTTGTTTCCCTGAAAAGGTGCCTTTAATAGAAAAATCTATCTCTTATATCTGTTTTATCAGGTAAATACACATTGTTTCAGCTGACAGTTGAAAAACCTCATTGCACTGTAATGAAGCCAAGTGCATTCAATAAAGGTCCTAAATTCCTGGCAGAGAGACACACTGTTCAGGATTTTCAGTAAGACACTAATGGAGATCTGGTAGGGCTTTTAAAAAATTTAATTCTCCCTAAATGTCATTATAAAAGCATTTCATAGACTACATAAATGTTCCTTATTGTTTTACTTTATTGCCAGTGTCTAAATAATAGTCCCACTTTCAGTAAACACTATGTAGTTCAGTAGCTGTGTGCCAGTGTTGCTTCATTGTTCTGATGAAAAAATATATTTTATATGACATAGGTCAAATAAATATTAAGTTAATGTTCAGTGGGTACTAGTGGAAGATAAAAAATGGAAATCCTATACTGTCATCCTGCTTTTAATTTTCCACTCAGATTTACAAAAAGCTGACAAAGAATTATAGAAGGGGAATACCACTTAAAGATCCACTAAAGTATGAAAGGTTATTCTTTCCCCCCCCACACCCCCAAATAAAAAGGCATACACAACAGTAAGTTTAGGAGGAGATAAAAATCAAGTTTAAGATCATGCCTTTCTCTTCTGGAGACCTCTTTGACTAGTCTGAGTGTCTCTCAGGCTTTGGTTGCTTACCACTGTTTCCTGGTAACTGTCATCTAGGTCAGGGAGATGAATTAATAGGAACTGTCCTCTCACAGTCATATGTGGCAATATTAAACACTGTCCTACTTTTTCATTTGCCTTTGAATGTGAATGAAGCTACAGTCAACTATTGGTATGGAACTGAATTATTTAGAATCAGCAATATTTAAAGTTGCACTGGGTAAGGCTGTGAAATCAAGTCAACTATGACTTTTATTATGCAGATAAACTTCTGAGTAACTCAACTCTTCACAAAAGAAGTCTAGCATAATTGAGTGTATACTTGAAACCTTGTCAGAGGTTTAAGAAAAGCAAGCTAAATTAACCTGAAATTCAAAACTAGCTGAAGCTTGTAAGAAAAATAGAGATGCACATTAAGGTTCTTGTTTCTTTAATTCAAAACAAGGAATTGACAATCTGAAGCTTCAGGATTGGATTTATCCATAGCACTTAATATCTGTGCACCTTTATCCCCATTGAAATGGAAGGTAAACACTGCAGAGAGCAGAAGCAGGTTAACACTGAGAGGTTTTTCCATTGGCTTTGCAGTTTTTTTATCAGCTTTCCTACTGAGTTGTTTTGATTTCTCTGTGAAAAGAGAAAAAATATAGTAAATATTCCTACCCAGGAACCATGAAAAACACCTTTCTTACTTGCTATCTTCAGAGATTGTTTTTCCAGGAGTTTAGATTTTACTTTAGCATCTATGTTATTGGATTAGATTGAGATGAAACAGCTTTAACACTGGTACAGAACTACATTACTTTACTATTTCATCCTGAAGGTTTTTACCTAAATGTTTATTATTTTCAGGTTTTCTTCCAATAACATTTTCATTCTTTGATGATTGTTTTTCTCATTAAGGTTCTTCAGTATTTGTGTATGCAGTTATTTGATGAAATCATTTGGATGCAACACAAAGACCAGTGAGACAATCACTAAGAGAATACTGTTGAAGACATGATATTCTTTTTCTTTCATGTCACTGCAGCCAGATTCCTTGATTCAGTTTCTTGACACAGAGAAAGCTATTCAAATGTACAGATTGCAGATTTGCTTGTGGCAAGGCCTTTTAGATGTGCATTTAGCGCAACTCTCCTTAAACAACTTAAAGAGTAAAGGCAGATGGGAAAAAGAATAGCAAAGGGTGTGATTGCTGACATTTAAACTGAGCAAAACCACATTCACTGCTCACAGTGGAGAAATATTTTATGGCCACAAAGACAAGATTCATCTTAAACAGTAGACTTTGTCACTGCAATTTAAAATTTTTGTCCTGCTCAAGCACTGCAGAAGAAATAGTTTTGCCATCCCTGACCTACAGTTGTTCTTCTGCCCTTCTGCTCGCTCATATTGGAAAACTGGCTGCCAGCCTCTTCTCTCCAGAGTGTCAATTAGTTTGGAATTGATTTTTACAGTTCTGTGACAGGTGTTAAAACTTGGCCAAAGATGACGATGGCATTCTAATTTTCTTTAATGAATCAGGATTCAGCAGAATTCACATAAGCACAGTGCCTGTTATTTCACATCACTCAATTGACTGACTTTTTCAATACGCTATTCTCCTCATCCTGTAGCATTTTGTTTTCTAAATTGACAGTTCATTCAACTTGCAAATACAGATTGAATTTGGGTAGAATCTAACTTGCTGCTTCTAATTAGTTTTTAATTTCACCAGCCTAATGAGAAGCCCACTGTGGAAAGAGGATATCTTGAAAGATTTAATTCCATTTGAGACTGACTAGAATGGAGTCAATGCCTGACAATTTCTCATTGTTTATCCTCAAATCTTACTCTTCATGTGTGTGTGGTTGTCACTACCTTCTCTAGTCATGCTCAGTAGCAGTAGTAATTCTGGACCTTTAAAAGTGGTTCATGTGAGCACTGTGCACAGCAAAACATTATTAAAATATTTCTCATTTGCATATTTTCCATTGGTGAGATGGACTTTCCTTGACAGGAACAGTTAACAATGTAACAAGCATACTGCTTGAGAAGAGGTTTAGATCTTGCCACTGAAGGAGAAAGATCAATTCAATTTATGCTGCATGAGGTCTGAGAGAGCTATTTGACAAAGCTGAGTTGGTATTACTAGCACATTCTGATTCTTACAATGTATGAGCTCTCTCTGCTGATTTTAGGTGATGTCCTCATGCTCAGTGCCATGTGAATGGAGCTGCCATGGCATGGAATGCCATGGAATGGAATGTGGGCCATGCCAATGGAATGTGGGCTACCAGTGTCATGCACAAGGTTCCAGCACATCTCTGTCCCTTGGGAGCTGAATGGTTTTATGGGGACCCCCATAAAACCCCCACCATGGGCTGCTCCCTCAACTGGTGAGACAATCAACATTTATAACCCTATGGTTTCATTTTAAGATGGCCAAGGAAAACATCTGAAAAGATCCTAAATTAAGATGCAGCAGCTTTAGCAATGAAAAGAGCAAAAGTAAACCAATTTGAGCAATTAGCAAATTGTCTACACAGGTAAATTGGGGTTTGACTTATGCAAGATTTAAACACAATGACAATATGAGAGCACTCGATGCACACAGAGTAAATATGATAGACATTCAGGAAGCTTTCATCTCAGAATTTCACACAAAAATAATCATACTGAATGCAACAGCTCGCACAAACAGAGTAGCATTTGTTCTTCTGATTTATATAAAAAATCTCTCTCTTCATCAATGTAATGTATAATATTTTTGGGGTGGATTTCCAAACCTAATTCTTTCTTAAATTTGCAGGATCAACAGCTTGATAAATATTAACACCAATATGGAACATTACACCTACTGTTAAATCACTGAATGTAAAACCCAGACACTTCCACACAAACTGGGGATATTTTTATGTTCTGTAATGCTTTTTTTCTTCCCACATTACAAACCCTCTGAGGAATGTTACATGTTCCAAACTGCTGATGTTTCCCTTTTCATTTACTGGCTGTTTATAGCTTTTAACTCTATTCATGATTTTGTTTTGATGTAGTAGTTCTTCTGCAATAATTTTTTTTCATTTTTCATGCAGCCATGAGAGGAATCCAAAGGGAATCATGGTCAGGGTGTTTTATTTCTAAGTGTACTTTTTAATTGCAGGGTATTTCTGTGCCTTTTCCTGAATATATTCAGTGCAGGCACACCCTGTTGTTGGGTAGCTACCAATTCCATCATCTCTTCAAAAGAAAGCAGCATTTGTTTGCCTGTTGGACCAGACTAAGATGAGCATGACCATAACTAAAAAGAAAGATGTTTCATAGGGTGGTTCCCATTTGAAAAAAACCCAAAAAGATACTGGAGAAGACAGCATCCCTCCTGTCTATAATTATGGCTAAAAATAATATCCAGAATGATAAAAAATTACTTGTCAACTACACTTTAGAAGAATGGAAACTGTTGCAGGTTTTAAGAGTGCAGAGAATATTATTTCCTGAATAATGTGATTTTTCTCAAAAATGGAAAAATTTCCCAATTGAAACCTAAATGGAATTTTTACCTACTAAATATATAAGAAGTTCACACCATTGCCAGCCTGTGTATTGATGGTGTCTGTAGTGTAAGGCTAACCAGGCTCAGTTGCTGTTTTCTATATTGTGGAATGGCTGGGCAGAGTTTCAGCCCATAACAATGACTGCACTTTTAAACAATAGCTTGACTTGATATGGGGGATAAAACAGGCCAGTGTGGTCTCCTGTTGGAAGTTTGGAGGCCACTGGAAGGAGAAATATTTTTATCTGTTTGGGCAGGAAGCAGACTGTGTTGCTCTCAGGGCTAGAGAATGGGATTCACACATATTTACTAACGTAGACTTAGTTCAGGTTTGGACCATCCTGTGTAAGTAAGAAACACATCAGTCTCTACTGCAATGCGGAAAAGTTGGACAGATTCACAGATGTAAAATGTGAAAGAAAAGATCCCGTAACCTCAGTTTGTCTCTCTTCAATAAGTTTTGTGTCTAGACTACTCTGCATTTTCATGTGGCAGTGGCACCCAAAGGAAAATTCATCCTGAAATGCTAACCAAATGCTCGGCAAAGGGAAGTCTGAGTGCATGAGGCATACACTTCATCTGCTACATCAGACTGTAGATATATTTAATTTTTTATGAATTTGAGAGAGAAGATATAACCAGCATCAGAGAAAACCACTGACTGGAAGCTTTCAAAATCTGGAGCTGGAGTGATAAATTTTGACAAATTAAAAAAAAAGTAAATAATGAGCTTATCCTTTGAAGTGCATATATAAAAATGAAAATTCTCAGAGTTCTCAGAGGTTTAAAAAACTCACCATTATTTTCTTGTTTGACACTTGACACTGAGTGCTGAAAGCTGACTTCCCTACTGTCTAGATAAGAACTAAATATTTTGAAAATTTGGCAATATGAAGGTACAATCCAATGATTAATGACATGGAACCAATAAGTGTACAGATGAGAAAAACTAAACAGCAGATCAGAATAATTGCTTTTCCAAGAAGACTAGTTGCTTAGTCTGTGCAGCAGAGAGGGTTCTGTACATGCTTAATTTTTTTCATGTATTGTGTAACTTGTGCTGTTTTGTTTCTTTTGTTTTGTTTTGTTTTCTGGTAAGCATGTTAAGGAGATATGGTTTCATCCATCAGTTTTTACTGTGCTGTACAAATGGAAGTATCAGGAGATAAAGCTGATACTGGAAATTCATAGACTCCTTAACCTTAAAGTCACATCTGGTTGCTGGCTTAAAATGTCAGTGTTATCTGTTAAAGGTGTCTTTTGTTTCCTGGATTTTTTGATTTACAAAGAAACATAAAAACGCTTGGCACTGACTGCTGAGACTAGAGTCAGTGGTTGGCCATTATTCCTGGAAAATAGGTTATTTCCCCATTTTCAACAAGCCAATTTGCCAATAATGTCTTCAAGAGGAAATGTATTCAGAGTAGATGTTACAGCATTTTGTCAAGATTTCAAATGTTTAGGAGTACCTTTCCAGGGGAGTACCTCAGAAGTGATGTCATTAAAAGTCTGGTAATGGATTTTTCACTTCTGAAAGCAGGATTATTTTTGGACATATCCTTTATTTGGAAAGCAGAAGATACATTGTGCTCAGCTTCTACTCCTCTAATCACATTGAGCTATAGTCTCAATATGTTATCCCTATGGTTAAATGTCTTCCTTATGAATCACTTCCATGCATCTCCAAGATATCACTTGGAAGGACTGCAAGCTACTGTTTTCACTCCCTTGGATTAGACAGTGAGCAATGGGATGATTTTTTTCCCTATAAATATGGGTAATTAATGGTTATGGATAATTATTTCAATTGGTAAAGGAAAATAATATTAAAATTCCTTCCATTCTGATCTTCTCTGGTTTTCAGCTAGGATAATTTTTACACTTGTGAAGTGAATGTAAAAAAAACCACTTCTATGACTTCTTAAAACCATATATGCTTTGTAAAGATGGAAAATCTTCCCCAGATATGAACCAATCAAGAATGAGGCAGCAGAACTTTATCTGCTGAACTTTGAATCTTCTCCTGCTCTACAATTCTCTGCAGTGAAAATCTTGAAAAAACTTTCACATGTTATCAGTGTCATGTGTTATTTCAAGGAACAATGTATGGAAACTAGATGGGGCAGCAAATTATGCTTCATAAAGAAAAAAAAACTACTTGAATGGTTGTGTAGCAAGCAAACAGAAGGAAGCAGTGCTATGGATGACAATGAGCACCTGTTTCTCTCACTACTGTCATCCACCAGCAGCTTTTTGTACAAACTCCAGCTTTGTGTTGCTGGCACTTGCATGCATGGTTCAAATCAGCATTTGATACTTCTGCATGATATGTCAACAAATTAGAATAAAATGGACTGCAAAGAACTCTTCTTTTAGATACAGTATCTATAAACCTGCTCCTAAGAAAAGTATTTGCCATCTCTCTCCCCATCCCAGGCATTCCTTATGTTTAGCTGGCACTCTGTGCAGCTACTTGTTTAGGAATATCAGACTGTAGGTAGCTTTTCCTAATTTGTGGTTAGAATGTAAACACAACTGAAATGCTGTTCTAATTACTTTCTCTTATGAGTGGTATGAAAAAAAGGTTTTTGTCTGCTGTTCTGATTAAAAAGTCTGAATTCCAGCTCTTTGTAACATATTTATTGTTATTTTCATATTGGTAAAGAAGATCATCAGAAGACTTAAACATGAATCCTTAGCTTTGTTTTGTGCTATTCTTAACAGATTGAATGCCAATAAATTAATTACAATAAATGGTGAATTAATGATCTGAGAACTTTGTAGTGTAGAAGATCTGGTGAGAGGCTTCAGATGTATCTAGCAGAGAATATATAGTGTGGTTTTGATCTCAGAAATACCTTCTCTAAAGGGAACAGTACATGTTTAGATAATAAAACTTGAAGCAGAAGGATTTAGTTAGTTTTGTTAATAATAAATTCTACCATATCATGGCTGGGGTTTATGGATCTGGGAAAAATGTAGAGTTTTGGGTATCACAGAAAAAATATTGGTATTCTTTGTATTCTTTCTGTATTTGGAATGGTATTTATGAGGGATTTTTTTTCCTGCTGGAATTGGTGGTCTTTCATTACCACCAGGGAAGATCCAAACCAGACGTGCAGTAGCTTCCTCTGAAGGTGCTGCTTTTTATATCTCCTGTGATTGCAGTCTATATTCAGCACATCACTTTTGCTTTTAAACCATACTGTGCTTTGTGAAGAGTAAGAATATAATTCTTGGTATGACTGATTATGTAGAACTCCACCATGTGAAAATCTTATCTGGAGAATGAGGGTATAGAGCCAAGAACAGAATTAGAGGAGAGAATTAGGAATTTGCCAGCAAGGACTGCCAGCTGTTTCAAATGGCAGGATACATTAGATCATATTCTTTCATATACACTCATTTTTCTTGCTCTATTAAATAATGTTAACCAGGGATGTCATCAACCATTTGTATAAGAACCACACTAAGAGAAAGAACAGATACTGATGGTCTTACTGGAGCAAAATAGGGAATGTTAAGGAAATAGTTCAGCAGAAAACTTTCATGCTAATAGAGGAGACTTCTTGGATGGATGGAAGCACCGTGAGAAGCACTTCCAAAAAGCCCCACATGGACATATTGTTTATCATGCACAAAATAGAATCTGGAAACTCCAAAAGGGATAGGTAGAATAGCTATACATTATGCAGAGGTACTATAATGGGCTTGTGAAACAGCTCATTGTGCTAAGCAGCAAGGGAAGAAATGCCAGCCTTTAACACATTGTCAGGTCAGTAAATTAATGGAAAGGATTTTATTCAGTGGTATTGCTATGCTGCAGACTTCCAGCATCAAGTCCATCGTTCTCTTCCTGCAGCCCTTCTCACAAGCAAGGTGCCACCTTTTCTCTTGCAGCATTACCTGCTGCCATCAGCAAGGCAATACTTCTGACTGCACAGTACTTCATTCTTTGACCAGAAAATCATCAGTCCCTTTAACAAAAATATTTTGTCCTTCTCCTAAGCATTGCTGCTTTTGTTTCTGCTGCCATGGATAAGGTGAGCTGGTTTTGCTCCCATCACAGCCTTGTCCAAAGAGCACCATGGCACTGGGAACTTGAACTGATTAGCTGCACCAGGGGAGGGGAAACAATGAGAAATAACTTCTGAGGCAACAGTGAACTGAAACTTTTGCTTAATGGAATGCTTGTGGATCATGACCTCACCTAAAGCCCACAGGCATGAATTGAAGCAGACAGTGTCCCTGACAAGCAAATAGAAATGATTGATTACATTTACTGAAAGTCTGCTCTTCTTGTCTCCTTTAAAGGATGATACTTTCACCTCTTTTGCTATCATGTGCTACTATTAGCATCTCACTCTGAATATGTCCTTCAGATCATCAACTGCTCCCTACAAACTCCAGCCATCCCCTAATCTACTCTGCCACCTTCTGTATTTCATTCTCAAAGCTCACCCACATCTTTGTGCTTTGTGCCAAATGAACACTTTGGAAAAATCAAAAGCACTGACAAAAGACTCAGCTTGATTTCAGTTCTGACACTGGAATGAGTTTTCAGCATCCAGTGTAAGAAAAAGCCATTATTTTTAGACTGAAATATATTCAGATGCTGTAATTATTTCAAATTGTTTACTACAGATAGAGCCTATGGAGAACTGAGTTGCTTAGCATTGTTTTACCTAGAAGGCAAATTGCATCATTTTTCAGTTTTTCCAAATATAAGTGCTGGTTTGCAGTTCTTGGTTAGTTTTGGGTTTGTTTAGGGTTGGGGTTTTTTTTTGTTTTGTTTTTTGCTTTTTGTGGGTACATGTATCTCAGAAAAAAAAAGTAAGGTCTTTCACAGTGGAAAACACATTTTTCTCCCATTTGTGACATATTACATTTAGAATATTGTTTCTCATTTTTACTTGATATTTTCAACAGATTCCTGCTCTTCAAAGACTCAAGATAATAATCAGGCTTTGGTGTATTAATTTCAGCCAGTAACCTTAATGCAGATATTAGTTAGAAGCAAATGGAAATTGGCTTTCCCAGCTTCTTATCAGCTTCTTTTAGCACTTAGATTTACACCATAAGAACCAGTAAGGATCTAGGGGCCACTAATAAATCTGGCCCAATTTTTAATATTTTTAACTTTTCAATTCTTTTTCTCACTAATTTTAATTTCATCAACACTGATATTTTTCACTTCATAAGACTGTTTAACATTAGCATATTTCTTCTGTTAAGATTGTTAGGGTTTAACTTTCTCTTAGGTTATAATTTCTAAGTAATGTTTCAATAATTAATGCAATGTTCCAAGAAAGCAACCCTTGGAGATGCTGAGTTATTCATATGTGACTCATATTGTATTTATGCATTGTTGATTTCAAAATGTCACTTATTTAAACATATAATCAGAATATGATGTTATGAACCCTTTGTTTATCTGGTTTCTTTATCCAAAATAATTACAAATTTTCTAGTTCTTCATTATGTTTATATACCATTTTCATGATTCCTTTTCAGAGTCTAGAATTAATTGAAGTCTTTTGCAGAATCAGAAATCTAGAGGCAATAATATAAGTGGAAGATTAGGGGCCTTTGGACATTCTCAAGTGCAACAGTAACATAAAAACCTGGTTTTGCAGGTTTACAGACTCATGGAGCCGTGGTTCCTCACTGAAGTTTTTGCAGTATTCAATATAAAATGCTGCATATACCCTTACTATCAAATGTACTGTTGGAGCTTGTTTCCTCAGCCTGATAAAACTGTAAACAAGAATTCAAGGGAAGAGGGAGTTTCTATTTCTATGCAGTTATTCTATATCCAGATAAATACCAAAAGCAGAAATTCTTTGTTATCAAAAAATACTGTGCTTTTTGCCATCAAATTTTCATTTCAATTTTTGCTGGTAAACTGTCTATCAGGAAGGATATCTGCCCGAACATCTGGCCAATAAGATTTCTCTTTGTGTTAAGTTTTTTAGCATTAAACTAGAAAAATCTCTGGTTTTTGCTAAAAGCTCTCAGCAACTGAGACTGTCATTCTCCAGCTTGTCTAGAGTTGAGGAAAAAGAAAAGGAAGGAGACCAGAAGAAGGGAATTAACATTTCTGTGATTCTATATAATATTATTCAGGAAGAAAGCAAAGGATATGTATTTGGTAACTTTTGCTCTGGTTACTATATTCTGTGAACAGTACAGCCTTAGAGTTATAATATGCAATGAAGTAGTAATAAAGAATGGAAATATTCACCAAGGGAGTCCTACAGAAGTGGTCTGTTGCAATGGGTTGACCCAGACTGGACACCAGGTGCCCAGCAAAACAAATCTATCACTCCCATGTCCATTTTCAGCATGGATTCCAGTAGCTCACTTTCCCACACAATGCTTTATTTAATTCTCAGTGTAACTGGGGATAATTGTATCCCAAAGGAATTATATATGTCCAGAAAATGTACACCTGCATCACAAGTGATGGTATTTGTGGCACATGTCTGCATAAACTACATAATCTTGTAATTGATGACATATTCTAGTTCTCCATATTTCTAATACAGACCTAAGCCCATCATTCCAACTTCCTGTGTCTTGTCCAGTTTTAGATGACTCTAATATCTAGTTTTCTTTTCACTTCCCTAGAGGCTGTTTAATAGTCTTGCTGTCAAAAAGCTTTTCCTAAGATTTATTGGAAGTTTAATTTTTAATATGTTTTTAAAACTAATAATGAACTTTTATACCAGTTTTTATGACTTCATGTGTTCTTCCTTTCCCACATTTGGTGCATATGAATATTAAGTAATTGGCATTAAATAATTGAATTCAGCAAGTAGATATGTTCACAAGATACCTATATATCAAATAATTCTTCTCTGGATTTGATTTTTTTGTTATCATATTAATGAATTGCAGAATTGTTCTGGGGTCATTGTGAACATTTCTCTGAAAGCATCCAGCACTCAATTTGAGATATAAAACCCAAGAAACAGAAATTCAAGGTATTTTCTTTATTAGGATGACATGCATCACATGCTATTAATTTGCACTCAATCCTTGAATAATTAAAGCAAGAGTAATTCTGATGCAGTTTTATCTACTCAGGTAGACAAAATCAGAATGCACTGCCTGTGCATGCCTTGAAAGTCATGCCCAATCAACACCAAATGAGTAAACCTGAAAAAAAAATAAATATGAAAGGCATCAAAGCACGACAGCTACAGAAATTATCTTTTTTGTTGGAAGCTGAGGCTGTATATTTCCTTTGACTATTTCTAATCTTTTTTGTACTTCAGGCATTGGTTAGTGGAGTTATAACCATATTCAGACATTTTTTTTAATCCATAAGATAATGCAGTATCTAAATACTGCATTTTATTGGTTTTTTCAGCCTCAGGTGTGATCTTTATTCTGAATTGTCTGAAGGGGAATTAGAGCTGGGATAGTTGAGTATATCTGCTTTCTTGCTTCTTGTTCAAGACCTTCTTAAGGGAGCTCTCTAGAGCATCAACAAGCCTGCTTAAGTAAATGTATGATTTAAAGGGCTAGATAAAATGGGTAAAACTTTTGTGTGTGTGCTTCCCCAGTTATCTCAATTTCATTTATTCCAGGTTGGAAAGTAATTGATGGAAACTGAATTGTAGTGAGAGATTTTAACTCTGAAAAGTATTTTACGCAAGGAATTAAGAGAATTTTACTAAATAATTTTAAATTTACTTTCCAATTTTCTGCTACTTTTCTGAGAATTTCTAGACTAGAAGTCCTAGTCTCTGGTTTGCCTCATTAAAAAACCTGTCATATAGAACTTCTCCTTTTACTGTCCCTTTTAAAAAAAAAACAAACCAACAGCCTCCCCAAAAACTGAACACAGCAAACAATATTCATTACTCTCTACAAAATATTACACACCATCCTTCTCCCAGTGCCCTTTTCTTTTCTCTTTTTTGAAGCAAGCTCCCTCTGCTTGACTATGCCACCCAGGTCCTCTATAAGTGGGATTCCCAGAAATGAAGCTATGATCCCAAGCACAGGGAAGCCTTGAGTGGATGTGGAGTGCCTTTAACTCGCTAGGACAGCCAGGAAGCTGGGAACACCTGAAAAATTTGATTCCACATTATTTGGTCTGCTAGTTCTCACTCTCTGGTTCTCTGCCCCTTCAAACAGGGCCAGCTGGTGATGATGAATCATTTCAGTGGCATAAGAGCTGCAACAAATATGGGAGCAGTGCCCACAAAGCAAATTCAGAAAGAGGAAAATGATGTGAAAAATGGCACAGATTGGGAGACTTGACCACTGAATGACTTTAGGAAAAAAGAACACAGCAGGAAGAACATGACTTCACCAGTAAGTAGAAAATTAACACAAGATGAATGACTCATAGACTCATAGAACTGAATCATAGAATGGTTTGAATTGGAAGGGACTTTAAAGATCATCTGTTTCCAACCCCTGTGCCATGGGCAGGGACACCTTTCATTAGATCAGGCTGCTCAGAGCTCCATCCAACCTGACCTCTGGGGATGAATACATCCCTCACAAATCCCCCAATACTGCCAGTTGTCCTGACCCAGGTGCAGGGTTTGTTTGCACTGGGTCTGTTAAATCTTATGAGATTCCCAGGAATCCACTTCTCTTGAGTTTGTCCCTCTGGATGCCATCCCATCCTTTGGGTATGTCAACTGCACAGAATTCTGATTATACCATAGGAAAAAGAAGGGGGCTATTTAAAGATTTTAATTGGTTCTGAAGTTGGCAATACTTTTTCCCTGTGTGTTGACAGCACTCATTGGCTTTCATTGAATTAGAGGGCACTTAGGACTGTTCTGACCCTGCATCTCAGGGTCAGAACATTTCAATCCTAAAAAACAAGACTGTGGAGTCCAGATCACCTAATGTTTGATGACATTCCAGGCTAAGGTGCTTTTAGCAGAGCACCAGTCTTGCATTTCTTGCCCTAACAGCAAAATGAGTTACTCATAAAACCAGTGAAAGTGGAGAAACAATGCATGCTTAAAATTGTTGTTACTAAAGATGGTGCTTACACTGTCACACTTTTGATTTTCTCAATCTTGAATAAACTTTAGACATCTGTGGTAGAAAATACAGTTGAATCCCATCCATACCTGCTAATTTTAGAATAATTTTGCTGTTCCACTAATGTTAGGGATGACAATCTCATGACTCCCGTCTGACAGCTGATCTGTCATTTCCTATTTGCAAAAGTTAGCTGTAGCTGGAACAAGAGATAGGGAAAGCATAAAATAAACTTTATAGTGAAAGACACAGGAGTTTAAAGGAGACTCTATTAATATACAACTCATTAACAGTGCTTTCAATTTTCATAATGCTGTACTGGGCTCTTTTACAACTGAGATATGAAAGGGGTGCGCTCACTCGCACCTGTACTCACATATGCACAAGAGGAAATAATTTGTGAGAGTAACTACAGTGAATGAAGATAAATGCTGAGGGGTGAGAAAAAACACAAATTAATCCTTCAAAGCAGAAGTCTGAGAGGTGTAGATAGCAACCTGCAGCATTTAAGAGTGCTATATCACAGACAAAAAGGAGTTTCCAAAACCTCGTGCGCAGATATTGCACTGATGCATTCACTTACATGAAAAGTGCAAAGGAATGTGGTTGCCCGCTTCAAATGATTTAAGGGCTCACATGTTTGTAACACTTGGTTTTTGCTGGTATTCCATCTTTGGAATGTAAGACAATACTGCTGGTGGTATCAAGCCCTTCTCTCAATGTGTAGAGCTAGAAAGACCAGCATAACTGATACAGAGATGGAAACTCCTCTGGTCAATATGTTTATTTCTGCCTTACAGGGTACTACTTTACTTCATGCAAGGGTTTGACTAATCACCAGAGGTGGGTAAATGTTTGGCCAAAATCATCTTAAGAGTTGGTGGCTGTGCCAATCATGCAGATCATCTCTGGATGAGGGCAGAGCAAGAGATGGGAGACACAAGGACTGCTCATGAATTCAGGCTGGAGGATTTCCACAAAGAGCAAAGCCTCTTCAGGAAAAAAACAGTGTATGCAGTGCTTGCAACCTGGGAAAGCACAAAATAAGTGTGGAAGACAATAAGTGTAGAAGAAGAGGTCCTTCATTCAAGGAGACAGCAAAAAGGAGTGAGAAGGATTGGTTTTTAAAGCTCATATTGTCATCTATCTTAGCTATCAGAGTACAGGTATTTTCTATTCAGAGTTTGAGTTAGGTCTTTTGTTCTAGTTTAGGATTTTACATTCCAATAAAACCTAGATTTGGAGATTAAGTGACTTTTTATAAGCTCCTTAGGCAAAAATGTGATATATTTACCTCAGGATGCAGACTTTCATAGAATCCTGTGCAAGCATCCTCTACTTGTTGATTAAACATTTCACCAGAGTTTAGCATTTCTCCTTGTTGACATAGTTGTGTCTTTCATTTCTGCTCATGACCTAAGAGACCTCATTGTTCTCAGACAAAGCCTCAACTTAAATGGCACACATTTTTTTTTTCTGCTGGTTTCTCATAGCTTCTGATGTCAATTTTGCTTTGCAAGAAACTGCACTGTAGTGTCTTTCAGGAATACACCTGCCTTTCTCCCCAGCAGCACTCCCATCTTCAGGTTACTGTGTAACTTACAACTTCAGTAGTCCACATCTTCCATTCCAGACAGAGAACCAGCTCAGCACAGTTTTTGTGCTATTATCTTGGCATCTGTCCCTGCATGGCAGTCCCAACTCAGTACCTTATCGCTGCAGATTTTTATCCTGACGTTTGATGTGCACTCTGTTATGTAGACATCACAGACAGCTTTTGCCTGGAATCTCAATAGTAATCCATGGTTCACAGGAGAATTTGCATAACATGACTGTTTGGGAAAAAAAAAATTACTTGCTTGGAATTTGATTTGTTTGCAGTTCTCTGTGATAATGGATCAAAAGATGATCTGGTAGTTTTAATGCAATTTGTCCCTTCCCTTTCTGAGGCAGAAATTGATGTGTGCATTCACTATTAAGGTAGTAGCCCTACATGGTGAATTCTAGTTATTCGACCTATGCATCTGTTCTATGCTGCAGTCGAGGTCTAAATTTCACTTTCTTACTTTATCCACTTTCTTTCTTAATCCAATATATTCCATCTATTCTTTTAAGCCATCTCATAACCATTGGTATGTCTTCCTGTGTTTGAATGGGTGCACCACTGTGTACAGTTGTCTCACAGTTTGTAGTGATGGCCTAAAATTAGATGGCTGTGAAAATTCAGAAATGCATCCATGTCAGTACTGCCGGGTGAGGGTCAATCCTTTCTCCCAAGCAACATGTGAAAGGACAAGACAAAATGACCTCAAGTGACATCAGGGGAGGCTTAGATTGACTATTAGGAGAAAGCTTTCACTGAAAACATTGCCAGTCATTGGAACTGGCTGCCCAGGGAAATGCTGGTACCACCATACCTGTAGGTATCTAAAAGACATGGTTTACTGGTGGACTTGGAAGTATAGGTTATAGTTGAACTTGGTGCACATTTGCATATACAAATAAATATTTAATTGCAACAGTGTTGGTAAATTGCTCTTTGGCTGTATATTTGTAAAGGATTGTCTATTTTGTACTTGATACATTCCTGAGACTATAGCCACTCCTCTCTTTGAATAGTTGTTATTTAGATTGGAAAAAAAGTGTTTCGGTGATTTTTGCTTAAAATTATCATTAAGAATTTGATTTCTGACAGTAGATCATTAAGGATTTGATTTCTGACAGTAGATAAAACGACTTTTTGCCAAAGCTCAAAGACAGCAGCTGATTTCAAGGTGCTTTTGCCCTATCTTTCATATCTCTGGAGAAAGCCCAGTGCTTCAGAGAAGGGTTTTTCAGATAGTTGAGTTGCTGCCAAAATCATGTTCCTCCCACCAGAGCTGTTCGGTGGGTGTGCTGTCATACAAGGAGGCAGCGTGTGTCTATGTGCTTCACACTCATACCTGTTGTGCTGCAGTCATGTTTTTGAGAAATGTTCTTGCTCTGGGCTTTTTTGAGTGGGTGCAATTACCATGCACATGCTGCCATGCACATGGGCTAATTACAGCATCTGAAGGTGAAGACATGGAGATTTGGGACAGTACACAACTTCTCTAAAATTCCTTAACTTTTCTTGCCTGGGACCTAGGAAAGCACCTGGTCTTTTACAGGCAGATTTACCTTTTTGCCACAGAGCTTTACCACAAGATGAATGACTCATAGAATCATAGAACTGAATCATAGAATGGTTTGGATTGGAAGGGACTTTAAAAATCATCTGTTTCCAACACCTCTGCCATGGGCAGGGACACCTTTCATTAGATCACGATTTACCGCGTAGTCCATTCCCTTGTTCTTCACCTGATGCTTTAGGAGGTGTCTTTGCTGTGTGGTGTATCTGACAGAATGACTTGGAACTTGGTGGTAAGTTTAGAAAGGATGAATAAAGCATCCTGTGTTGAAGAGAATTTGAAAAGTGTGCATCAACTCTCTTGTGGCTTAATGAAACATCTGGAGACATAGGATTTGCAGGGCAGTGGGAGAAGATATAGGCACCCAGATGCCTCAAAGCCAGATTCTCAGGGATGGAGAAACTAATGGATAGAATAAATTTCTTGTCTAAAAGCTGATGATTGAAATCTCGTGTGGTCAGCAGATTCTTTTTTGCAGACAGTGTAAAAAAATGGAAATCTTTTATGTCATCCCAAGGTGATGCCCTAGACAGATGACTGAGATAGGGGACAGGAATCACTCTTTGCACAGGTCTGTGTTTCCTCATATTACTTGAAGAAATCAAGTAAGGACTATTCCTCTAGGAGTAATCCTAGAGGATTTAGGGAATTAAAAATACTGAGATGAAATGCCCCTATAACCTCTACGTTTCTTTTGCAATAAAGAACTTTTAGAGTAGAAAAACGTGCTGTTAGTCTGAAGCTGACAGATCCTTTACCTTCAAATTCTGCTTCTTTATTTTAAATATTATCACCTTAGATATGAGCACACTCCCCTTCAGGAGCCTGTTTGTGTTAGAGAATAGCACATGATTCATGCACACATGATTAAGTCCTTCCACTTCCTGGGGCCTTTGTCTGTACAGGAAAAGAGAAGCTTTCTGTGATGCTCCTTGGTGAGAGTCTCCTGACAGACCTGTCTGCTCCCTTTGCAAGTATGCTGGAGCATAAGCATGCACATTCCATCTGTAAGAATGGGAGAGGAGAAAAGTGCATTCAACATCTGTTGCAGGCAGTTATGAATATTACAGCAGTCTGGTTTTCCTAGGAATTATGCCTAAAGCAGGACCTATGGCTCAGACATTAAAAAGGGAAAAACTAGCCTAGTACAATTTCTCTGAGTCTCTTATTTCCTATGATTTTCCTTCAAGTTTTTACCACATGTTCCTTGAGAAAAAATCAAGGTCAAATTTCCTTATCCTGATTTGTAGTTTTATCTTGTCATAGTTGGACATCTGGATGATCCCTCACAACATTTCTGAAATAAATTTGTGTGAATAATTGGCCTGGGTAGCAGAGGCAAGAAAATGTGATATGAGGAGGTAATTAATACTTTGAATTTTCAGTAAAATTAATTTAAAATGTTTTATAGTACAAATTTGAATTTAAAATATACCTTTCTCTATGATTTTGTTTTTTGTTATTAATATTCAGGTTATATTTCTGTTTGAAATACCTCTTCGTAAAATTCTTGAAGTTGATTGCCTGAGCCAAATTTCACATGACAATACAAATTGCATATATGGTGGAGTAATTAGCATGTCCTTTAGCAGATCATTCAGCATCTACTTCTATTTGCCTCCCTAAAAGTAAAATGGTATGAAGTACTTTCTAAAATTCCTAACAGCATGATGGATGAACTATCTTCAAACTGAAATAAATCAGAATGGAAAAATTAATTTCCTTTCTTTCACAGATCTTCAAGACAGAAAATATGCTTAAAGTATTGAAAAAAATATTTTTGAAAGTTCGCACAATTTTTTTTTAATCAAGGACAGTTACTTATCTCTGACATCAAAAAATCCCTAATTTGCATTAGTTTATATCAAAAGTGTCAGGATTATTGTACAGAGTCCTTTCCTTTATAGACTCTAAAACAAAAATTAAACATCAGAATCTAATTGCAGTGTAAGACAGAATGATACATGTTCTGAAAATCACTATAATGAGGCAAAAATAAATTTAAAATGGTCTTCATAAGACATTATACAAGTCATCTTCTTTCAGGATTTGAGTTCCATAAAGAAACATGATAAAATAATATGCAGTAAGTTATTACCCATTTGAAACATATGCTTATGTTAATAATAGAACTACACTTCATTTTAAACTGTTGCTTTCAGCACTAATTATGTGGCTTCCATCGCACCAAATATTTATGAGAAAAAACAAAATGAAGAGAAATTAAAAGATGAAAGAGAAAAATGTTGACAAATATTAGACAGTTTCACTTTGACATAATTGTGAGCTATTGAGAATGCCAGCAGTGATGTTCCAATGATTGTACATAATTATCCAGGGAGAAAGGGTTTTAAGAATTCATAACAACTCTTTAGCATATCTTACTGGATTTATGCCAACATGAAGGATTTGGTAATGAACTATTAATCTGACTGCTCCCTACCTGCCTGAGGTTTAAAATGTGGCTCTGTCTAAATGTCAGCTGCAATTAAGTGTTAGGACTAAAAACACCTTAGAAAATGAGAAAGTAGTAGGGTAGATTTTATTGTCTATTATTGGTATTTATGGCTCCTCTCATGCTTAATCACTTGCACACTAAACACTTTTTTGCAGATATGTCTGGAAATAATGTTTAATAGGAGAAATGGGGTGAAACAAAGGGAGTTTAGAACAGGTAAAACATCCTGATAATGAAATCTGTTAGACAATAAAAGAATCCTGTGCAGGCAGAAGGGGAAACTTCAGTGCCTGGGACACATCCAATTAAACTAGAAAAACATTAGAAAATATTCTTGTTGGGACAGGAAACAGTGCAATTAATATTTTTTATTACTAGTTTCTGTTATTCTCAAAGATTTTTCCCAGGCAAGAAATTTGGGAGTTTTCCTATCATGTCTGCAATGGGTAGTTCCATTGCCTTAAGGAAAATAAAGTTGCTACATATATATATTAACTTTGAAACCGTAAATGGAAAACTAATCATAATTTAATCCAGACATCCCTCATGCTTACCTATTAACTGATGTTATTTAAGGAGTTATTTAAGGCTGGTAAGTCAGAAATCTCTTTTACTATATTCTTGTATAAGAGCAATTCTAAGAAAATTTCTACTGCAAAGTGTTCCTGTATGTATTCATGCTAGCAGTCATGATGATCTTTTGTAATTGCTGAGGGAAGAGGATTTTTCTTGGAGTCACTCATAATTTTTCACTTACTGGGCAGAACTAGGCACACTTCAAAGTGGACACCTGATAATGTAGCCCCAATATTTTAAAAGTACAAAAGGAATGGCTTAGTAATTGGGAGCAAGCATCTTGTTAGTCCCAAAATAAAAGGTTAAAGGATAAAACTGTTAATTTGCAATCCTTCAGGTTACACCAAAGCTGACCTTACTGGTTCTTAAAAGTCAACCATTAATTAATGTTTAGTAATTAATTTTGTTCCCAGATTGAGTTACAACTGCAAGCATCTAATCATTTAGGCTGGAGTGATTTTTCATTACCCTTCTTCTGACTCTATGTGCAAATACAAAATTGAATACCATACAAACTATTATTATATATACATATACACACCTACACATACACATATGCATAAAAATACACACACACACACACACACACACACACACATATATATATATATAATATAAATATATTTAGATAGCAAGAAACAATAATTATTATAACTTGGATAAATGCTATTTATATTTCTCTGATCCAACTAATTTTCTTTAATGCATTTCATTTTTAATAAAAATTTTCAATTTTCCAAAACTTTTGCAAAAATATTTGCGCTATTTTCAATTTATTATTTTTTATAATGGAATTGGGTATTTTACCTTAAAGATTTGTTCTTCTTCACTTCTTTCATCTCAGAAAGTGTAGTATATATAAGGAAGGACAAAGCCAAAACGTAGAAATGAAAGTAATACGCAAAATTTCCAAACTAGTTAGTTTATAAGCAATTTTTAATAAACAAAAATAATCTTAATAGATAATGAAATAAAAATTCAGCCTCTTTATTCCATTCTTTAACTCATCAGAAAATTAGATTTTGAATATTAGACTTTCACTATTCTGATGATATTCCGAAATAAAATTTGAAAAGCCAAACTATCTAACAGGCACTTGGTTTTCTGAGTATTCACATGATCTGCAATAGTAAATATCCAGCTAAATAAAGTTTCCAGGAAGATTAAATCTTTGTAATGTATAACAGCAGTGCTTCCCACTTATTCCTGCCAGTGCTCACTCTGGGCTCAGTGTTTATCTGTGACCCTGATTCCAAATTTATCTCAATTTAAAAAAGCAGCAAGTGATGCACTGGCAGTGTTCAAAGCACGCTTGGTTTTTCCTGAGCATTTTACCAGACCCTGAGAGCAGCTTTTCCAGCTGACAGATCTTTTTGTGAGCTTCAACTGGGTCGGCACTCACATTGTGATGCATGTCTGGATCTGAACTCTGTGCCCCTGCCCTGTCTCTGCTTGCTGTAAAGATTCACATTTCCAGAAATGCCTCAAAGATCTGCTCAGAGTGAGCTGCAATCTGAAGTCACAACACCCTGCCTGAACAGCACCATCCCTTCAGCATACTGCATGAGCTGATTAAAAAGACAGGATGATGAGTTTAAGTGAGAAAAACTATCAAAAAACTCTTCTCTTCTCTTCTCTTCTCTTCTCTTCTCTTCTCTTCTCTTCTCTTCTCTTCTCTTCTCTTCTCTTCTCTTCTCTTCTCTTCTCTTCTCTTCTCTTCTCTTCTCTTCTCCTCTCCTCTCCTCTCCTCTCCTCTCCTCTCCTCTCCTCTCCTCTCCTCTCCTCTCCTCTCCTCTCCTCTCCTCTCCTCTCCTCTCTCCTTTTTCTTTTTTATCTTTTTCTTTTTCTTTTTCTTTTTCTTTTTCATTCTTTTTTGGTAATGAAAGAGAAGTGGAGGAAGGAAAAAGCAGATTTTAAGAACAGGTCATTTTACTCTTAAAAGACAATTCATTAATTTTTATTCATTTCAGTTTCACATTCCCAATTATATACCCAAGCCAAAAGACTAGGCCTGCACCCTGGTGTAGAGATCAGAGCAGCATCCTTTTGCCAAAAATTGTGAAGAATCAGTAAAAACTAGATTTTTCATTTGTTAAAACACAACTTAGCCATAAGCCAGACAAGATAAGGGGTGAGGAGGAGGAGGGGAAGGGGAAGGGGAAGGGGAAGGGGAAGGGGAAGGGGAAGGGGAAGGGGAAGGGGAAGGGGAAGGGGAAGAGAAGGATGAATGACTTTGCTTACATCAATTAGACAGCTGGAGACAATCACTGTATAAAAGAAGGAGAGACCTTTAATTACTGTTGATAGCTTTTATGCAGACTATCTCTCCACTAAAGTTTTGACAGATTTGCTCTCTACTAAGACAGGCCATCAGAGCATTAAGTTGTACGTGTTTAACATTTACATACTTCATGAAAACTACCAAGGAAATTGGAAAAAATGTTTCAAAGCTTCAAATAATTTCTTTCCCTAGCAACTGCTTTGACTTTGTTTCAGAAATTGTTTATGCTTCTAATGGTAATTACATCAGCATTTGATGAAGGTTCCCTATTATGTAAAGGACAAATGTAAAACATAAGAAGCATCAGAACAAGCATGGAAAAATCACAAGCGGTTCAATCCACAAATGAGATTTACGAGGGTTGTGGCACATTCTGTGATTATGCCTAGATTAAAAATAAACCAGACTGTATTTTCATATTATGGTGGTATATAATCTGCAAAATAGCTTAAATGGCATGTAGGGAATGGACTGAATTCAGCCCATAGGGGCAATCACCTGGGCACACCCTCTCCTGCTAACCACTTGGACAAAGCAACCTCATATGTGCACAGGTCCAGTCCCTGATATTGCTCATCATTGTATCCCTCTTTCTCTCTCATGTATGGTACAAAATTCTGTGTATTCACTGAGGGCATATTATGTACATTTTTTCTTAACCCCATCTTTCTTTCCTGTCTTGTAAGATTTTCCAGCTAGTAAAATTTTTATATGTAATGTTATCTGTTGTTTTCATATCAAGTCATCATGAATTACAAGATAACATACAGTCAAAGAATAATGCACATTGAAAGGGATATCTGAAGGTTTTCTTGCCTGAACCCTTATTCAAAGCTAGGACAAGTGTGAAATTTCAGCAAATTGCTCAGAGCTGCATCCAGTTGAATTCTCAATGCCTGCAGGGGTGAAGACGACCCACATATCTTCAGGCTTCCTCTTACAGTGTTTGATAACCTTCGCAGCAAATAAACTTTCCTTATGAAAAGTCTAAATTTTGCTTGCTTCTACTCAGGTCTGGTGTCCCTTGTCCTTTTGCTTTGTAACTCCAAGAGCAGCCCGGCTCTGGCTTCTCTGTACCTTCCATTCAGCTAGTGGAAGTTTGCAATGAAATCTTGCTGAACCCCTTTTCTCCAGGCTGAACAAACCAGCTTTTCTCAGTGTTTCCTCATGCATCATGTGCTCCACTGTTCCACCTTCTGCATGGATCTTCACTGAAGTACCTCCCTGTGTGTGTCCTTGTCTCTCTTGCACTGGGGTCCCAGACCTGGACCCAGAACTCCAGATGTACCCCAGCTGTGCTGGCCAGAAGGGAAGGATGCCCTCACTCAGCTGGCAGGCACTGGTTACTCTTCCACTATTCTTCATGAGGTTCCTGTCAGCCCATTTCTCCAGCTTGATGAGGTTCCTCTGAGTTGCAGCCCTGCCCTGCACTTTACTGACAGTTTCATTCATATGGCTTTTATTTGTAAAGTAAATTACCAAGGGTGCATGTAAACACTCATTGGCCCCGGATTACCCCCTGAGAACTACCATCAGCACTCACCTTCTACTTGGATTTTGTTCCACTGACATCTGCCCTTCAAGCTCAGTGTTTCATCTTGTCTATTCTCAAGTATCATCACTAAATTTTCCTGTCCCTTATTGTTAATTCTTTTTATTAAAAAAAGGGCAAAAATAAGAAGAAACACAAGTGTACTAGGCTTGAAAATCCCAACTCCCCACATTCAAACACTTCCTAGGCTTGAAAATCCCAACTCCCCATATTCAACTTTCCTACTTGTACCTTTCTGTTTTCCAGAAAATATTAAAAATAATGATTTCACATTCTAACATCTAGGAAAACCAAAGAGACAACAGATAATTTTTATTTTAAAGTTAGTTCTTTAAAAATCCTTCAAAGGGTTATCTGAGTTCATGACACCTGGATGGAATTTGCAGAAATTTTCTGAGCACTTCTGCTCCTTTTTTTCTCTTTTTAAGGAAATTGGCAAAGCAAAAATGTTCAGACCTGTACTTCCTTTCTTCAGAGGCTAGTCCTGAAAAAGCCCTCTTGAACTAATATGTAAATGTGTATTGCTGCATAAATTAAGGATTAGAAAAATGAGGCCAAACTCATTCAGTTTACTTTTTCCAGCCAGCCTTGTATAAATGAGGTGGCAATCTAGAAGAAGTTGGTCTTTTCATTTAAACTGGGACTGTTCCAGAAGACCATGTACGAATAGAAATATTTATTGAAGATGAAATGTTCCAGACTTAAACAGGGGATAGGAACAGTAAATTCCTGAATAGAAAACTGTATTTAATTTTATAATATTTGCTTTTTAAGATACTTTTTTTCTTAAATCATAAATATTTTAATCTATTTCAAAAACCAGAAATTATGTTGCTTTGGTATTTTAAAAATTTACTTCAGGCATTTATTAATCATCTATTAGATAATTAACAAGTATTTTTTTTTAATTCTGCATTAAAAAGTTGCATATCTTTTTCTCAGAGAGTAGTCTGGCATATGGGCAGTTGTTCATTTTCGTGAGTCAATTGACATTCAGAACTGACTTAACATAAAATATATGTCTTTATTTTGGCTCTCAGTTACTTTTCTAGTTCATCTTAGTCCCAGTCCAAAAGCTAACAGCAGACTTCCTTTCATATAGGTATGCCTCATAGCAAAATTCAGTAAAAAATTTGCTTTCCTATGGAAGAAAGTTTGAGGTAAGGAGAAGATGTAGAAAGAGTCTTAGAGACATATTCAAAAAGACATTTTTGCTTTGAGTTCAAATCTTTGCCACAAGGAAACCTCACTGACAAAAAAAAAAAAATCAAAACAGTTTGTCAAAGAATTTCTGACTAGCTATTATTTCAGTATCACCAATAAATATCACAAACCTGAAGCAGCAGTGGCAATACTACATAATTAATTGCATTTCATTTTCCTTCATTCCTGCAGTCCCTTAACTCATGACAATGAACAGGAAAAGCAACCCAGCCACAGCTGTCTCCAAACCAGGGTAGGCAAAGTCTGAGATTTATCTTCCTAGCTGTTTCTTGCATGAGGGGACACCTCAAGGCACACCCTCTGCAGAGGTGTTTGCAAACTGAGTCTTGATAAGTGAGCAAACACCCCACTCTAGCACTGGTGGTCTGCCAGGTTTGATCCTGAAGATCTTCTGACCTCCTGAACTCTGGCATTCTCTCCAAAGATGCTGTGACTGCTGGGGAGGTCCCAGTGGGATGGACTGCAGACTGAGGCTCACATGATCTCCTGCCTGGCTTCCTCCACAGCCACTGCCAGCACTGATGGACATTTCCACTGACCCATGGGGCATTTTTATTTTCTTATTCTGGCAGAATGACCCCAACTTTACATGCACAAGTGATTATGGACTTGGCTCAAAACCAGTTTACATTCCATATCAAGCCTGTTCCATTTGCTCTCTCTTCCACACCAAAGTCCCATGCAAGATGTTCTCTCTCTCTGTGGCAGCAATATCTCTGAAGAGAGATTGCCCTCTCAGGTGTCTGAGAATTCTGTGTGGATTGAAACAGAGACCAAAGACAGAGAAGTGAGTCTTGAGAGCTCCAAACAATATTTCTGACTTCGTTCACCCACTCAGGGAGTCAGCTCTTGACCTTTTACATGGGTTATGCCCTGCCTACCCCTGCACACACACAGTCCACAATCTCCTCAGCAGTCCTTTTCCAGGGCTGTTATAGCAACAGCAGGTTCTTTAGCACAGCTTGGGGGGTGCAGAGTTATAGATGGAACCTAGGTTTCCCCAGGGCCCTTCTCATGACTCAGCCAAAAGCACAAAAAGGATGAACCATAGCAAATGGTGAGAAGTCTTGACTCCATGCTACCCTTAATGGACCAGTCCCAGGACAGTTTCCATGACAACTGAAAAGCCTGGATCTATGGAACCTGAGCTATAATACTTACATTGCCATACTAAGCAGTCTTAACTTTGTCTTTGTGTAGGACACTGTGAGGATCTGCTTTCCCAAGAGGATCAACCTCCAGCTCTCTTTTCTGGCCTGAAATTCATGGTCCCAAACCTTCATACAGGACATCCTGAGCTACTGCTGATCAGGGATCACCACAGGAGATTGCAGATCCACTCCCTGGTGGTGGCAATCCCTTGCTGTGTGCTGGGCCCTTTTCACATGCAGGGAATGAAGTGAATTTATCCTTTTCTCCCTCATATACCACCTCCTCAGGAGAAGATCCCCAAAGTTAGCTTCCATCACTTTTCCCCTGCTCTTCTACACTGGGCAATAGAAGAGTGTCCTTAGTGTCCATACTGCAATCAAAACCAGCTTTCTTCCTCTTTGGGAAGTAATAATCTCAGGTGAAACATGGATTATGCCTGGGGATCTACTATACAATCATATATTATTGATTTACAGCCTTACTTTGTAGTGCTTGTCAGCAGTACAAAGTAATGCTGTAAATCAATACATGCTTCCCCCCAGTTATAGTCAGACTCCGACAGATTTTTTTTTCCTGAGATAGTTGTTAATTCTGGAATATCTTTACAAGTTTTGAAAGCCCACCTGTCATTTCATAAAGCAACACAGTGCAAAATGTGTCCCAAATACCTCCCCTGGCAGTAGATAGGAAGAGTAGTCCTTGGAATTTGTATGAATTGCAGTTTAAGGAGATAATGAATTTAAACAGTACAGACCCACAGACATTAACAGGATTTACTAGATATAGAGCACTTATAGTGGTGTGTATAAGCTGTATGTTATGATTTCATAAACCAAAAGTTGGCAGACTCTGCTAGCTAGCCCTCAGTAATAATGATCCTGACTTCTGTGTAGAGCTCCTCATTATTTTTAGCAAACCACACTCCTGCCTTTTAATCAGTCCTGTGGAAGTTGCAGGGGTTGTGGGTCACCATGAGATGGGTACTGAGGGAGTGATAACAAATTAGGAAAAAAAGAAAGAAAATTGTCTGAAATTCATGGCTATGAAATTACCAGTAATACAGAAAGGAATGGGAAATGGCCTTCTGCACATTTATTGATATCTTGAAGCTGCAGCAAAAAAAGTCATTAACTTATGTATGGCACTAATTAGCAATTTCCAGTCTCTATAGAGTGATTATCTTCAAACATGGGCTTAGAACATAGCTCCCCTGCTCCTGCACTGGAAAGCACAGTGCCCTGCCAAGTTTGTACACAGTTGCCTCACTGTAAAAGTGAAGGAACTCCAGATTCTCTGTAGTGCAACTGGCATCTCCTTCTGAATCATTTTGTAAGTTCCACAGCTGAGCATATCAGGTTAACCTTGCACTTCTGAAAGCCACTATGTGTGCTCCCTTTCTCCTCCAGCATGCCAGACAGTGGTGTATCTGTGCTCAGCCCATGGTGTGGGTAGCAGGGGGGCTGTCTCCAAGTTGTGGCTGCCTGGCTGTGTGCTGTAATTCTCTCTCTTCACATGAAAAGAGATGGTGCATTGAGGCTCTGCACCTTCAGTGCCAGGTAATGCACAGAAGAAGGAAATCAAATTTAATGTGTATGGGGAAGTGTCCTCATCATCCTGAAAATCATCTTAACCTTGCATTCATTCTAATCTAAAAAAAAATTATTTCTTATGTAACAGCTTACTATTGTTGCTAGTTGCTTTACTGATATACAAATAATTGCTGCAGGTAAAGCCCCAGTTCCACTGCACTTATACTTGAAACTAGAATATCTTTTTAACTCTGTCAGATGCCAAAAAAACTGTTCAGTAGTTTGAAGTTAAAAGAACTCCTTTTTATTGTACCTTTTGCTTAAGATGTTTTCAAAAGCAAAAATACAGTTAGGCCAAGCTCACATAGTAGAAAATTTAATCTTTTTCCATCTGAGATTAACAGGGCTACCCAGTGGGTGCTATTATCTGGCATTATCTCATAGAATTAAAACATTTCTTTTGAAAACTGAACTCTCTTCTAACAGCCAAGTGTTTTTCATCTCTGTTGAATACCTTTGTTGTTATTTTTGTATTTACTGTTAGTTTTGGTACATAAGTTACTAATATACATCTGTGCAATTTCCTTGCAAAGTCTCTGAATGGCTTTCATGGCAATTTCTGCCATCAGGAAAATTAATTTTTATGTTATTGACATGTTTATTAAAACCTTGTTAGTTAAAACCATATAACATGTTTATTAAAACCTTGATAGATAGTTATTTGACAGGTTTAAAACTCCAGGCTTTGACACAGCGGAGGCAGCTCTTGTACAATGATTTCTCAGCACATTCTTCACTAGAAGCTGTGTCTCACCAAGCAGGGTGAGTCCTAAACTTAGAAGCAGGTATGGTGCAGACAGATCAAAGAAGATAATGAAAAAAAGGTTTTATTTTGTTGTACTTTTGCTTTATCTGAAGCCCACAGCAGTTATAATGATAAGACTTCAGTCTTATCTTTGAGGAAGTAAAACTTTTCCAGAGAAGAGCAGGAGCTAAAGGAGTAAGCCAAAAAATACAAGTTTACATGAGTTCTTAAAAAACAGTCATGCTCCAGCCTAGGTAAAGGAAGACAGTGGAGCAGAAACAGGGAAATAGATGGGAGAATCTGCTCTAAGAAGTCAATGAAGGCCCAGGAGCACACGCATCAAGGTGAACTCTTTGGCTGCCTCTTCGCCCTCCCCTCAGCCTCCCTCCTAGTCTGGTGCCTTCAGGCAAATGACAGTCATGGGTGCCAGCAGCAAGAAGTGAGAGCAGCAGATTCCAGGTTGTTCCAGCACCGAGAAACTCAGTGCAACTGAATGCTCAGGTTGCTGACATATGTTGTGGAGACACATTTCCGCAGTGTGCAGACTGAGATGCATAATCTGAACAAGCTTATGAGCCAAACATCTTCAGTGTTTATTGAAAACATCCCTGGTGTTTAAAATTTTGTGGTCTTCTGAAATCCAGTCCTGCAGTTATTTCTCCCTTTCAGAGAGAACCAGACACTCAGATACTTTTGGAACACGTGGGTCCCTTTTTTCCCCTCCCTCCTAGCAGGAGACAGTTTAGCCTGCTTTTCCTGGTTCACATCCTGGGATGATTCACTGCAGACAAACAGCAGAGAGGGAGCTCAGAGGCCCTTACAGGAGCAGAAGAGGAGCAGTCTGTCGCTCTGGGCAGGGTTCACAGTGCAGAGACAGGGAGAGGGGAGGAGAGTGATTTATGTGGGTCCCTTTATAAGGGAGTCTGGCGTTCAGATACAGTGTGGGATTTTTCTTTGAAAAACAAACAAATGCTAGTTATACTTCCCTGTCTGGAAAAACTCAGTCCTTTAGCCAGTCCCTCTCCTCTTTGCTCATTCTTTTAACTCTCACTCATGCTAAGCTGCTTTGGAAGTATTTTTGGAGATATTCAGACTTGGAACGCTGTGTTCCTCCTAGCTGTTTTCAAACCTCCTTGCCTGATGTTCCTTTCCACAGCACTGGTCTTTAGGCCAGCCAGAAATAAGGATATTGCTGAGCACAAAAAAGGCCTTGTGTATCCTTCCCAATAACTACTTTAAAGACTGTAACATATCTGCTAAGGGATTTCAGCGTAATTTAAAAATGTCAAAGGACATTTGAAGGCAGTGTCTGGTGATGTTATGCACGACAACACTTCCCTGCAAAGGTGGGAAATGAGAAGAAATAAAAGCTAGATGGGATTATTTGTTGGAAGGTATCAAGACTTGGCTCTGTGTGAAGGGTGCTGTAACATCTCACCTCGTGTAAAACTGCCCCTTGTGCCAGTCTCTGCATGTGTGCATATGAGTAAAAGGGGGAGCATATAAAAGTGGAAGTATATAGAGCTGTTCCCATCTATGAGATGCTGGTTTTCTGGAGCTTATCTCTTGAAAATTCAGAAATCCTCCAAATAGAAGAGAGAAAAGATTTTGTGTAGACGGAGAGAACTGCTAAAATTCCACAACTCCAGATATCCATGTTCAGTTCTGTCATATTTTAATGTCAGATATTTCGTTTGTTCATTGTTTTCTGTCAACCATCATCCAGGAAATCTATTGGTCTGCCTGTAACCATGTAATGTATTGAAGACTAGATAAGAACTAGGAGATATTTCATCTTTGTGTGAATAAAATTTACAAGCTATTGTGTAAGGTAGTTTTTCAGACCATTGTTGCACATGTAAGCTGGATTCCTGCCACCTGCACCAAGATGTATGCACCATCCTTGTGCTGATGGTAGAAAATAAAATAACCAATGTTTTCTTGCAGTTTATGTTCTGGCAAGCATTTTTCCTAGCTCATATCCTGGGTGTTGCTACAACTGCTGGTGGGATCATACAGAGGGACAAAGGGGACAAAGGGACCCCTGAAATAAAGCATAAGGTTATTTTCTCAAGTAAAACTTTATTATTATTTCTCTTTTCTCTGTTGCCATGTACCATCATATTAGTCATACTGGTTAAATGTACATCATCACACTTCTGATTTCTGTAAAACACATTAGACTTTTCGTGGAAGGGACTGGAACCCTTAGAATTTTAGTCAGTCACTTGCCCATAACAATTTTTGATGTAGATAAAATACATAAAATGTGTATACACACACACAGAGACACACACAAATGCAAAAAAAAATCTTATGGTTATTTATTTTATTGAGACCTGTTGGAGTATACTGAGAGCAAAGATATGCATTAGACTCCATTTATTTTCTACTCAGTTTAAAACTGTGTGCTATAAGCAATCATCCAACAGTTAAAAGAAATTCAAGCCATACTGTTCCCAGGAGCCTTCTGTGCCTTAAAAGTCCTCACAGATCTCACATTAAGCAAGCAGCGAGTAGAGCACAGGTTCCCTAATTAAACACAGAACATCTATTATTATGGAATGCCAAACAGATAATTATTCCCTCTTCCTTTCCAGTGCCCAGGTAGTAATCTTGGTTTCAATAATTTGGAAGGGAGACTGGGTTTACCCTGAATGTCTCCTAATCCCACGATAATTTCATGGAATGCAACTGAATGTGCAGTCACTCATAGCATGACAATGTCTGTGGTGTGCATTACAAAGAATGTTTTATTTTCTCTAGAAAATCTTGTGGAAAATATTCTGTACTGCTTTTTGGGAGGTGTTTTAATCATAATGGAAAAAAAGCTCAGAGAAAATATTCTGTGAGAAAGGTGATTTTGGTTGATAGGTGAAAACATTAAAGTTTTAGCACACTTTTCTCTGGTTTGTCCCTAAGTAGAGTAAAGGTGGACCTAACAAGAATCTACTTAGCATTTTCCCTTAAAATAACCCAGTGACAGATGCCTGTATCACTGTGCAGAGCACTTAAAGTCTGACTTACAGAATGATTTATGTCATTCAGCGTGCTAATAGGTTCCTTCAAAGCTGCTTTTCCACTACTTCTCTAACAGACTGGTTCAAAGAAAGATACTCATGTCTCTAGAACACAGAGAAAACACATATTGCTTCCAGAAGAGTTATTTTATTTTCTACCATCAGCACAAGGATGGTGCATATATTTTTGGAAGTGGCAGGGCTGAGGGGCAGTACTAAGTTTGAGTTTCTACCTATGCCCTTATAGCAAACAGCAAAAACTAAAAGAATAAAATAAAATAAAATAAAATAAATTAAAATAAAATAAAATAAAATAAAATAAAATAAAATAAAATAAAATAAAATAAAATAAAATAAAAATGGATAAACTAAACTAAAATATATAAAATGTAAAATAAAATAAAATAAATTCACAATGGCAACTGCACTTAGTTTACTTAGTTTTCATGAAGATCAAACAATTTGTTGGTAGTTTTTAAATTTTAAGTACATTAATGCTGCTTTTATCACCCTGTGCTTTTCCACTTCTTACCTTTCTTCTTTTCCATGGGCTGGTCTCCTGAGTCAGACAAGACTGCACATGAACAGTGGCAGCTGCTTGGGAATGCCTTTGTTATTCATCAGAGACTGTTTGAACCTCTGCCAGTGTCTTTGATGGGGCCTCATTCAGAAGCCATCAGGATCAATGGAAAAGCTCCAGTTAACAAGGCCTTGATACCAGTCCAAATCTGATACCAAAGGTCTCTCAAGAAGGATCTGCTTATGGTAACACAGAGTATGGTACTTGATAGTTCTTGTGTAGGAGCACATTTTTCATGGGGAAGAAAATGTATTTGCTCCCATTCCACTACAGAGAGTCTTGCATGTGTCCTTTGGTTTTTGGCAGATGTTGAAAGCTGATCAGAAGCAGATGATGTGAGAGCAACAATATGTCCCTGAGCAAGAGCAAAGCAGCAGGTGCAGGAGGAGCATATGCCAGATTCCCATCAGCCAAAGGAGCTGTGTGGAGGACTCTCTGGGACTGCATGTAAGGTGCATGCTCCACTTTTCCTCTGGCACTGGGGAATATTAATGTCTTCATCAGGCCAAGCAAATGATTCGCAAATTTAGCTTTCAGTTATGTAATAATTCATATCATAAATACCTAGGGAATATAGTGCAAGAAAATTTCTCATGCAAAACAACCTGGGTCTTTAAAAACCATCATATTTTACTTTTAAAATAGAATGTCCATAAAAAAATTATGAAGGAAATTAGAAACCTTAGCTGCCCCAAAATCTTCCGTACTCATCCAAGAACATGAAAATTTTCCACTTAATTATTTTTTTAATAAAAAACATTAGTTTCAAAAAGTACTGTATAAATTTAATTTGAAATGCTTTGATGAGACCAGTTCTGAGGCACTCTTAAAAAAAATTAAGAAAAGCAATACTTCAGTGACTGGAAGCTTTTTTCTGCTGTTCAGTCCTGGCACTCTGCTTTGCTTTGAATGGACTAAATAAAAGTATGTCTGTTATGATCAAAATTGAGCAATTCTGGATAGAATTTGTCCATTTTTCTCCAGTGTCATAGTATGGTCTTCTCAGTGGAACTGGACAAAATTCTGGCTTATGAAATACATATACATCCGTATGCATTTTACTTCAACACAAAGCCAAGATTTTTCTAAAACCAAAAACATCACACTCTCAACATAAGAACCATCAAAAAACAGCAAGTACACTGGAGTATAAACTTTCTTGCACTGTGCCAAGTCTGTTTCTAAACTCCTGCTGTGCCATACTTTTTCATGCTAGTGACCTGAAACTCATCTTCAGGAACAGAGGTGCTTTTTCTTTCTTCCTACCTTTAGTGGAAATGTTCTTATTAAAACCTGCAGGAAGATTTGGGCTTCATATTTTTTCTCTTAAGGAAACTTTTTTCAGAGATCTACAGTTCTCCTCCTGAGCCATATAATGACATTTAATGAACCAGTTAGAAATCTAAATAACTAGATTTTTAAAAAAACACTATTTTCTGCTTTTTCAAGTAGGATTGAAAGGTCACAGGACAATACAAACCAAGCACCTCCAATGGACTAAGTCTTTTACCATTTAGTGATGTTTAAAGCAGTCACAGCATGACCAGGATTTTGTGAATTATGTGTTTTGGAACAACTTGCATTGTCAGTAATGTAATCTAATGCAAAAGATGTAGAGCAAGTCTTAACAAGACAAGGAATTCACTTTGAGATGACCAGCAAAAAAATTTGTTTCTAAGTATTTCACAGCACTGCACTGACAGATTTCCCAGGTATAGCTGATGCCAGGAAACACTCTATAGCTAACCTTGAATTTTAATCAGAAGTACTTGAAGAGATTGGAATGGGAATTCATGGACTGACATCCTTAGCAACCCCAAATTGTTTGATAAATAGCATGTGGATATAGCAAATGTTTGAAATGGGGATTTAAATTAACCCACTGAACTCATAAACCACTTGTATGCCTTCTCCCATACCACGTCTGCCTATGCCCTGTGCTCCTAAACAACACAGAGACTATAAAACTAAAACTCATCCTCTAATCCTCAAACACATATCACAAAACTGAACCTTCTATGACTGGAACTGCCACACTCACATTACATTTAATCTTGGTAGAATGAACTCCAAGAACTTTGCAGTAGGAAATTAACAAATCAGTCATTCCAGACAAACTACAAGGATTTCTTGGAGCAAAGGAGAATTAGAAGACTTATTTTTTTGTTAGGAAAAAATTTGTTAGGAAGTCCTAGAATACCTATCTAAGAAATGTGTTCCAGTTACACACCCATACAAAACAGGCTGGGGAGAAGCAACAATCCACAAGGCAGCCCTCCACCCAACAGATAAAGGGGAAAAATTTAGTTTGGATATCCAAATTTCTTCATGGGATTTTTGAAACTCTCCTGTGCTAGACTGGCAAAAAGTCCATGCTAGAACTTCAGCATGAAGGGTGGTATAGGACACTAAGAAAATCAAGATGAAAAATCTAATGAATGATAAAATGTTGTAGTTTTGAAGGAACAGATTATAAACTCGTATCCTAAAAAACATGTTCTTCATCTTTTCCCCCACTTGAATCAGGTTGACATAATTTTTAATAGAATCTTTAATTCAGAAATTGCTAACAATCATAATACTTAATTTTATGTGTAAGTTCACTGAGTTGTCCTAAATATATTATGCTTTTTCAACATAATTACAGATTTATTTATCCAAATTAAAATGAAATATGTTTCAAATTAACTTTGTGACAGATGGAAATGGGTCCATTGGAACCAGATGCCATCTGGGGATAAACAGAGAACATCATTTTCCAGCCATTCCTCTGTCCCCCTTGGATCTACTAGTGCATGGGAGACTGCACAAACAGGAATAGGAGTTGGTTGTGCTAATCCTGGTCACCCACCATGCCTCCACAGGAAATCCTCAGAGATGATGTGCAACACATAATTGCTTCCTTTTATACAGAGTAGAGCAAAGCAGAGAATTTGTCTTGAAATCCTTTGGGAAAGTGGAGCTGAGGATGAAAAGTTGGACATGACAGAAATAAACAGAAATATCTGGGGGCTTTTTGCAATAACAAATGCTTACAGCTGCTGTTTAAGCTGATCCAGCTAGTTTTCTTGTGAGACTTCTTTCTACCTTCAGAGTCTCCAGCTAGCCAAACTGAATCTCTCACAGTCCTGGGAAAGGATGTCATAGCTTCCTCTGACTTGTGGTGTAGCTGCTCAGTTCAGCTGGTGTCATGGAAGAGTGGAATGCACATCACTCAAAAGAGAGAAGCAGTAACAGGTTTTATTCAAGTGAAACAGTAATTTAAGAGAGTTCAATAAATTTGATGGAATGTAACACATTTTGGAATGATCCACACAGAGCCTGGAGGCACAAGGGGTAAGGAAGACCCTCTCCTTGATTCATGAGGTCCAGAGAGGACACATTTCATCCCAAAACTCTAGATGGAGCATAGGTGTGGCTAGATCCAATCTTAATCTCTGATTTAGACAATGGTTTATGCCTAATGGATTAGCTATACAATGTTTATAATAATATTGAATAGTTACATGGGTTAATAATGGTTTTTCAGTATTAATTCAGTGTGTTATCAGTCACTGAGGATCTGTCACAAGTAAGGGGTGTCTCCACCTTGAGCAAGGAAGGATCTCAGTCTCAGGTAAGGAATATTCCAGCCTGCAGCTTCATCACAGGGTATGAGGTCTCTGTTGCTTCTTAGCCAGCCTGAACCAAAGTACAGCCTGGAGTCAAGTGTACCCATCACAGATAGCTTCTGGGTAACTGAAATAATTTTGTACATTCTCAGATACTATGAGAGGTTTTCCATGATACAGATGGAGGCTAGGAACCTTGCTGTCAGATGTTTTTGTTTGTGTTTTTTTTAAATAACCCTGCAGATGTACAAAAGGATATTTTTACTGTCCTGCCCTGGTCCCCTGCCCTTCAGCTTCAGAAATGACAAAGCCAAGTATAATTCCTTTTTCTTTCCAGTTTGGTTTTGTTGAGGTCTTTTTCCCTTCTTTTGTTGGTCTAATTACAGTATGCAGTTGTCTTCTGTCAGCAGGAAACTTATGAGAAAAGGTTTGTGAATTTATATGCTGAAGCTCTGTAGTAAACCCCATGGACCTGGGAAAGGCACCATGGAGGATCTGAACAATAGGAATGCTGACACAGCAGCAAATAAATTCCTGTCTCCCTGACCCCTGCCCCATAGCCTATCTCTGTAACCCTATAAGGTTACTTTAACCCTTACCATTGGTGAAATCTGGATCCCCCCAAGCCCTATAAAAGAAGCATACTTTAGCCCATTCGACAGAAGAAGAGCTGGGACCCTTCACAGACTTCCCCAATAAAGCCATCTCTGTGGAACCAGCCAGCGCCTCTCCTTCTCCCCTCTTTGCCATCTGCTGCAGCCTCAAGCCAAGGGCAAACTTACCTAGCAAGCACGAGGTGAAATCCTAAGAGCTTGCAATGACTGTAAGAGCTGATTGATAGCCCCCAGTCTTGCTGTGGGGTTTGGCCCGTGGCTACCGGCCTGAGCTAGCTTAGCCTTCGGGCACCCCGTGTCCCTGGGGACTGGGCCCCCGGGATATATTGCTCTGTATGATAATAAGGCCAAATCAGAGGGTTATTAAAGCTCTGTACTCTCTTGCAATCCCAGCAAGAGCTGGTTTCTAATCCTTTAAATATCAGGATTTCATTAAAGTTTTCTTTCCCTCTTCTAATTCTCAGTATGATTCACAACTGAATTGGGCATTAGGCTGTTTAAACAGTAAGACATTTACACAGAGGAACTCCAGCTGTAGTGTAAATACTATTTAACAAGATTTTTTTTAAAGACATAGTCCTGGAAAAGTCATTATAGCTATTTGTTTGCCAGAAACTATAGGAATAAGAGAAAAATCCTTTGTGTGTCATTTATTATTGTCACTTTATAGGTCAGGGAATTATAAACAGCTCTAAGTATTTTGCAATAGCAACTTTTTACTCAAAGCTCCTTTTTTTAAAATGCAGTGTCTGGTTTTTAGTTGTTACAATACACCAGTGCATTCTTTTAGTCACTTCAGCTGAGTTGCCCAAGTTTTTTTACAATTATGAATGCCAAGAAGATTTTATAGCCACATGTAATGCTACCAGTTTTGCTTACTGTGTACATAAATCGTGTACCAGCATTGTGTCTGTCAGTCAGAAAATAACTTTTATAAGTATGACTGCTAGATGGTTTACTTAATCTAATAGCTTCCAATCCACATAAAGTTAGTTAAGAGTTCCTGTATTACCTTTTGTGACAAACTTGCACAAAACTCACATAAATCTCATAAATAAATACACTACTTCTCATCAACTTTAATTCCTTCTGCTGACATATAATCCATAGTAAATTTGGTATAATCTATTGATGGACTCCATATGAGTCTATGAGATTTTTTTACATAAGGTTGGATATTCTGAAACTTCCTAAAACTCAAGTGGGAGAAAAACTTTGACTGTCCAGTGGTTTTAAGGTTAATATTACACCCATTTCATAAAAAGGGACTCCAAAGGCCAACTAAACTCTGACAAAACTAAAATGCAACATGAGCTGCTTACTATATTTCTGAGATTATGCATCCAATGCATTTTAACAGACTTAAGAAAACATTTCATGCTCTCACTTCCACATAAATTCCCAGTGAAAGACCAGACTTTAAGTGTATTAAAATTTCAGTGGGAGTACTTAGATGGTGAGATACATTCTTGCTGGTTTTGCAGGGTTGCGCTCAGTCCTTGTGTTTTTCAAAAGAAAATAAAACCTTCTCATTTGCATAACACATGAAAATAGAGCCAAGAGACAAATATCCCGTGTTCAAAAGATGATGGTAAAAGAGAAAAAATACTGCAGCTGTACTGGTCCAACTGAAAATTATATACAAAAATATTTTCATCAAAGCATACAAACTTTTCATCAAATAAAAATTAACAAGCCAAGAAAATATATAAAATCACTATTCATTTTAATTTTCCTCACAATTTACCTCTGAGAAGACAGGAATAGCTATTAAGAAGGAAGGCCAAAACAGATAAAGAAGTAACTAAGGACAAAAGCCTAGGAAAAGCAGCTGCTGCAAAGTAATCATGATCATCAAAAATTATTTTACCATAATTTTCTAATATTTCCCAGCTTAGGACAAAAATAAATATGGTACATGAATTAAAACCTGCAGTGGAAAATTATACAATTTAGGAAATCAGAGAATTCTTAGGAAAAGAGGAAGGTTCTTGACAGGCATTTTTTAAAAAACCCTAAAGCATGATATCTTTACAGATCTGTGTAATGATAGCATTTTAATCTGAGGTTAAATCAGAACAAAGTCTTCTTTGCTTGTGTCATGTGTGCTTCCCTTTCAGAATGTTAAATTACCTGGGCCAGTAGCTCAGTATGTGAGCCAGACAGACCCAGGGAGATTAGATATAAATTCCACCCCAGATATTAAAGTTTGGCTCCAGCTCAGCAACAGAAGATTCATTCTTTGTGTATCTACAGTGAACAGATAGTTGCAAGCTCTTTTACAAAGTAAGAATAATTTTGACCTAAGCATCTGTCCTATATCAAAGAATTCCATGTAGTGAACCTCACAGTGTCATTAAAATATAAGTTTAAAAACCAGGTTTTACAAGAACATCTTCTTGTTTGGGGTTATTTTCTACTGTAATTTCCTTCTTGCTTCTCCCATTATGTATTTTTAGCCCTTTCCTTACTCTTTTTTTACTCCTTCTTCAATTCCTTGTTCCCACCTCAGAAAAGCAGTCAGCTCTTGAGCAGCCAATAAGTTTACTCACACAGATATTAACAAGGTTAGTGCATCATCCCTCTTGGTGATACTATGTGGGGGAGCTAAAAACATGAAGCTGCCAAGAGAAATTCATTGAAAAGTCCATTGTTTAAGGCTGACTGTAGAATCATAATGCAAGCCCAACTCACATCCATTGCTATCCAAGCCAAATCCTGAGAAATAATAAACTACCAACATTAGCTATTTCCCACAAGGCTGCCCGCCCTAGCAACAAGATGTCCTTGGGCAAACCTTCCTTTGGCTGATCCTGCTTTATCTATGACAGATCAGAGAGGTGGAAACCACTCCCCACAGCAATCAGCCTTACAACCAACCCTGTATGAAGGGGCTGCTCAGCAGCAGTGAACCACAAGAAGGGCATGGAATACATACAGTGGATGCTCTCAGCTTCTGTTCCACAAGTGCCTTTGGTGTGTTTTCTGATACCAATATATTGTTTCAGTATGTAATCTGCAATGGTAAATGCAATTCATTCTCAAAAAAAAACCCCTTAGTTGGATATGTTGCAAATCTGGACTAAATCTGATATATATGTAACTGTTGCATGTAAGAAGTAGATGTATTTACCTATTATTAATGTAATTTACAAATCATAAGGAACATTAAAAGCCGGATGACTACAATTCTTAAAAGCATTATTAAAAAATTTCAGTTTCATACACATTTTTCACTTTGTTGTATATGTTATTGCTTTGCTTTTAAAAATTTTGGATGTTTTACACTCAGTCAGCTTCCTTACCTCTCTCCTTAGCAACATTTTATTTTTTTCAATAGTATATGTATCAAATGTGCTTATGTCAAAAGCCTACTTCTGCCTCTTTCCAAACTTGCAGTTACTGGAAGTACTCAACCTACTTTATTTCTTGCATATCATTGCTAATGTTAAGACTTCTCCCCATTAAATTGTGATTTCATTAACATGATCCCAGTGGTTCACAGCTCACAGTGATGCCTGCTCATTTATAGAAGTCTAGTCTCTAAAACCAGTTATCCACTTGTCAGGATATGAAAGCACAAATATCACCTCTGGCAATGATAGACTGGAAGGAAACCTATCCCAAGTCTTATTTACACTGCAACTGTTTACTGTGCACTTACAAGGTAAGGATACAAGTAGTTAAAAATTTTACAGAGCCCCTGTGGAATGTGGTTCACATTCCTTTGCAAGTAAATTTGCTAAACTATTGACTTTTTTTTTTGTCCTTTACTACAAGTTTGTTTTAGCTGTAAAGCTGCTTTCAGTTCCACATAGGGAAGGTCAAAAGTACCAAACTCTCTGACTGTAAACAAGAAACTTGAAATGTTATGGGCCTAAACTGTGAATCACAAACCTAAACCAGAAGACATTAGAATCTGTCCAGGCTCAGCTTTGCAGGGAACAGGCTTCAATAACCCCAGGCCATGAAACTCTGTGCCTGAGAAAGGTAAAAGGACCACAGCTTCCCTGACAACCTGACCTTCCCTCCTAATCCCAGCTTTAAAGGTCCATATGATTCTCACCATTTCATCAAAACAGAGTTATTAGGACATAAACATAAGTCACAGGGTTCTTTGCAGCACGTCTGAACACCTTCCAGGTTGTCTACTTGTTGTTTTCAATCCTTGCCAATAACGGCTGCAGGAAACTGTAAAACTAATCTCCAAAATATGCATTTGGTAAATTGTTTTTAGGAGAGATAGGATAAAAAGTGGACTAAAGAAGAACAAAAATAATTGAAAATATAATGGGATAATTCTAACTTAGGCACATAATTCTAGTTTTTTTCTAATGTTCAGAAATCTGTAGAAACCAAAATCTACATCAGGTCAGTTTTGATCATCCAGCATGATTATTGTTATGTGTCTCTGACATTATCTGCATCTTAGAAGAATTTGTTTTGAGCACAGCAGCACATTTTTAATCCTATTAGCTATGTGAAAATAATGAGTGAAACCAAAAATAATCTGCCATAGAATTTCTGGTTTGTTGGCTGGGTGACACAGCAGCACAATTTTTGTGTCACAAAATACCATGCTGAGCACAGACACCACTAAATGAAGACTTGCCCTGGTGTCAGACTGAAAGAACTGTGATGTGCCAAGGAGTGAGGGGCCCAGTTTTACAGTAAGCTAAGAGTAACTTCATATCCATGCCATTTCTCCAGGCACAGAGTAAACTGGAGCACAGCATTAAAAAGCAGTGCTTTAGATTGCTAATCTACAGACTGATTTTCAGTTTAAATGGACAAAATTGGTGGGAACCAAGTGAGCTCTGGGGAGAGAGCCATAACATCACTTTCTGCTTTGGTGTTTTGTGTCTTGATGGTCCTTAGTCCAGAAGTTCACTTAAGCTTCAGGCATCTGTGAAGAGCTAGAAAAAGATTGCAGCTCTCACTTAATGTTGAGAATGAGGTATTTTGAGAAGGAAAAGATTTTGAATAAGGTTTGGTCATAAAAAAAGAGCTTATAATGCTTATGACTTCATCTGACTATATATAACAAGTGAAACTCAGGAGAGTGAAAACACATCTGTAAGATGGCAAGGATATTTTCTAGAACCATTATTCCTATTTTTTCACAAGAATAAGAAACCTTTCCTATGGTTTCCATTGATTTATTTCTCAGATATTGATCCATGAGATACAAAAACATTCTGGCTGGTGTTAACAGAAGGATACATCTGCCTAAGCATAAATAAAAGTTATCTCTAAATCCCAGATAAATGCTAAATGTGCTTTGGGTCTCTTTATAGTCCTATAGTGAAATAGGTACCTCTGGATATCAAATCAGATCAATTTATTCTAAAAATAAATACTTAATACATGCCTGAATAAATGTCCATTGAAAGTGCCTGTTGATCACTTTAGAGGGAGCAACTGCTTTAGATTTTAAGGTTAAATTTTAAAACACCTAAAATTAGCTGACATAAATCTTACCCTACATGCTTCCCTTTGTAATTGTACCTTTAGAGTTAGCAGAGTACGAAAAAATGATCCAGGTCTTTTTTCAGAGCCAAAATACAGGACTTTTTTCTGACAGTTGCCAAATTGAACCTAACCTGACCCTAAGAAATACTGCAGGGCTGCAACGTAGGATCAGATGCAAATCATTCTTCCAGGCATAAAGACTCACAAACAGAAAACAGCAGAGGTACTGCTTTTTGCTGATACTTAGGATGACTTGATGCCTTGAGAGGCTGACCTGGAACAGAGACTAAGCAGAGCTAAAGGAATAAAGTAGGTATTTATTGAAAGGCCTTAAAGGATACACCTTGGGCAGTACAAGAGCCTGGCCAGGGCTACACCCAAGCTGGATCCTGAATGGTCACAAAATGGATGACCTGTCACAAGGTCTCATACTTTTATAAGTTTTGGTCCATTTGCATATTGGAGTTAATTGTCCCATTATAACTTCAAGTTATGAAGTCCCATCCTCCTTGTTTGCTCTTCTTCAGTTTCCTGTTGTTTATATATCTAGGCCTGAAGCTTGCAATGGTTGTCCTTGGTCTCAAGCTGGAAAAGGAATTGTTTTGTCTACCTACCCTGTGAAGAGAACCTTAAAATCTTATTTTACAACAAACATGCCAGCAAGAAGAGTAGCATGAGAGTTATCTTAGTGAAGAAAGACTTAAGAAATCCAAATGAATTTCACAGTTCTTAACTACCTTCATTCTTCTTGCACTTTGAAGGAAAGTTAGGTTTAGTGGTTCTCTCTGGCACCAGAAACAAAGGAGGCCAATACTTAACAAATGCAGAGAACTACAGTCTGAACAATATTACCACAGAATTTTTTTGGCTGAATTACTTCTTCAACTGTCTGTTCAGCCTAAAGTTTAAATTGGCAGCACTCAAGGGTTCTCAGTGAATTTAGCACAGCTGATTACTTTCACGTCCAGCCATCCACAAATACCTCAACATGTTGAAAGTCACGGAAATTTGCTAAGAACATGAACACCATGGAATTCATAGCTCCCCAGACAGCTGTAACAAAATGCAAGCAGGGGTCCTGACCCTGTGGATGCTCAGTTCATTAGGTTTATACAGGAAAATAAGTAGTTGAAGTATCAGCCCTTTGGCTAAACACTCAAAATTCTAGCAGCTGGTGTGCTGTGACTGACATTCATTAAAGCTGTTTATCACAATTTTCTTCTTTCTACTGCCATTTTCTTTATCTCTGACTATTATTTCTTCCCACAGCTTTAGAAGAGAACTCTTTGAGACCTGAAATTTCAGGTATGCTACCTAAACACAACTATAATGCACTCAATTACATGATTCTTTAAACAGCATGGCAGCACAAAATGTAAATAATTGTAGGTCATGATGAGTGTGACAAATATCATTATCAAGACTGTGATGAGGATGGTAATGGGGATATAAGACACGGCATTCCAGCAGAAGCTTCTTTCTCCTAAGCATCAACATTTGAGTAAGAGCAGTCTTTTAATAGTAGATTAAAGAAAAAGGTTAAAATCAGCTACACTCTGTGCTGTTTTATAACGTATTCATTAAGCATGTTATTTAATCATGAGCAGGAGTACTGGTCTACTCTTTAAAATGGAAATTATATGAGGTACAATAGTTAAAGCAGGGTGGCATTACTCTGTAAATCTGCCAGGAGAATTGGTTAAATCTTGTCTAAAACATGGAGTAAGGGAGAGAAGTTGTCTGATTTTTCAACTTTATTGGCACATCTGTAACTACTAACAATGGTCCCTAGAATGGTTATGTTGGGCAATCACGGATCTCCCAAACTGCTCCTAGGCATGACTCAGAAGCAAGCATGTGCCAAGGACCATATCTAAAAGGCAGCCTGAGCGTGACCACCCTGCTCTGGATGGTGAGACAATTTAACAGTATAAATCACATCAAGCTGCATTGCTGGCCTCAGGATGCTTGAATTGAAATTTTAGCTTACCATTATGGCCTGTGTGTCCAGTAATTCCAAGGACTTCAAAGGTATGACATAGCCATATTTTTGTACACACACACACACACACACACATATATATATGCATCATATTACATGATAAAGCATTTTGTTCTAATATTATTCCATTTTTATTGTATTATACTTATAAGTATAATACAATAAAAAATAATATTATACTTATATCTTTCAGATTAATTTATTTTTCTTACTACAGTACACTATAAAATGCAATGTTATAAAACTTTTATAAAATATTGTGTCATATTTGTTAGGTTATAATCACATGAGAACAAAGAGGTGTATTGGGTTTGCATGGCCAAGTTTTGGTAGGGACAGCTTCTGTGAGAAGCTGCTGGAAGCTTCCTCTATGTCCAGCAGAGCCAATCCCTGACAGTTCCAAAGATGGATGTGCCACTGGTCAAGGCTGGGCCAATTAGAAATGGTGGTAAGGCCTCTGGGATAACAGATTTAAGAAGAAAGGAAAAAAAGTTATTGCACAGTTGTAATTGTGGCCAGGGAAGAGTGGGGTAAAAACATGAAAGAGGAACAAAGTCAGTGGAGAAGGAGGTGCAGGAGGTGCCCCAGGCACTGGAACTGGGATTCCCATGCAGCCCCTGGTGCAGCCCAGGGTGAGGCAGAGGCAGCTGTGCCCCTGCAGCCTGTGCAGATCCACAGGGATGCAGAGATCCCCCTGCAGCCTGTGCAGATCCACAGGGATGCAGAGATCCCCCTGCAGCCCATGGAGGGCCAAGGGGATGCAGAGATCCCCCTGCAGCCCAGAGAGGGTCATGGGGATGCAGAGATCCCCCTGCAGCCCAGGGAGGGCCAAGGGGATGCAGAGATCCCTGTGCAGCCCAGGGAGGGCCATGGGGATGCAGAGATCCCCCTGCAGCCCAGGGAGGGCCATGGGGATGCAGAGATCCCCCTGCAGCCCAGGAAGGGCCATGGGGATGCAGAGATCCCTGTGCAGCCCAGGGAGGGCCATGGGGATGCAGAGATCCCCCTGGAGCCCAGGGAGGGCCATGGGGATGCAGAGATCCCCCTGCAGCCCAGGGAGGGCCATGGGGATGCAGAGATCCCCCTGGAGCCCATGGAGGGCCATGGGGATGCAGAGATCCCCCTGCAGCCCTTGGGCGAGCCCCACCCCAGAGCAGGTGGATGCCTGAGAGGAGGCTGTGACCCCATGGGATGCACATGGAGAGAGAAGCACCCATGGGAGCAGCCTGTCCTGGAAGGACTGCAGCCTGTGGAAGAGTGACCCACATTGCAGCAGTTTGGGGAGGACTGCTGCTCATGGGATGGAGTTGCTCCAATGAATTGTTTTTGTGAGCACATCAGTAAGTCTGCTTTGACACTTATGAGATTTTTTGACCTTGTATAAAAAAAGTAAAATGTGGTAAAATGTGCAGCATGAATTTGTGAGCACCTAATTTGAAAGATGAACAGATTTTTGTCCCAGCACCGGCTAAGTTGCTCCTTTCTAAGAACAAAGACAATTTTAAATTTCATAGTCCAGAGAGATTAAAAAAAAAAGGAAAGAAAAAAGGGAAAAAAGAAAAAAAAAAGAGAGAGAGAGAAAGAAGGAAAAAAGGAAGCAGAAGAAAAAGACATTAATAAAAGAAAGAATAAAAAACACCGCTCAAAATCTCTCTAGTCACTTTGGAAATTTTAGGCCATTTCCTCCAAATTATACTTTCTGAAAAAGAAATGCAGCACTGCCCATCCAACCTGTCAACTGCTACAGACTTTCCAGAAGCACCACTCTCTAAAGTTGTCATCAGTTTATTTTACAAAGATATACAGTCAGCAAAAAATCAGGTAGCACAGAGATAGCCTTTATTCAGAGCAAGTGGCACGCACAACCCTTCTCCAAATTGTCAGACACTTACAGCTGTTCATCAGTAAACCACATTGTTAGCAATGAAACCATGGAAGAACAGGGTGTTGCAAATTTCCACACCAAGCCTGCAAAAGACATTGTGAGACTGGATCATAGAAAGTAAGGCCTTTGGAGACTTCTACTCACGCAAACAATCACTACATGAACTTTAGAAGCAAATTATTGGAGTTGGAAGAATAAAAAAGGTACTCCAGTTTCAGGGTTTCCCTACCACAACTCTGGGATTGGAGGTCCAGGCTTTAACATCATCACCATATGTCAGGCTGTCTCACATATTGCTTGTTAAAATATAACCTATAATTTTTTTATTTGTTGTATAAACAGTAGCCAGGAAATTCTTTTAAACTTCTATTACTCATGCAGTATTTCCTTCTTCTCAGATATTTAAGAGACTTATTCTTAAACAGGCAGAGAATGATTCTCCTGTTCATGATTTGTCTGTTTCAAGTAGTGCAAGTTTTATTGATTTCTCTTTTTGACATCTGGGTCAGAGGAGTTGAATTCTATATTGAGTATGAGATGAATGCACTTTGGCCTGGAAGTGTTCAGGCTACTGATTCAGTAAATATATTCAGTCTAGGGAGATTATTAGGTCTCTAGTTTCAAATACTTATTTTTAAAAACAAATGAAAAAAAGCAATATTTTTACAAAACCTGTTTACTGCGGAATGGTTTTTATTGGATTTGAAGACTTCTCTTATTTTTGGAAAGCAGAAAAACATCTAAAACAAAGGTTTCCTTTAGCATTAGGTATGTATTCAGACACAAGCAAAAACTCTACCTTCCCTGTTTACCAGGTACTATGGTAAACTAATTTTTCAATATTTTCACTCAAATAAATTAGGAGTTATATATAAATCATAAAAATTTTCAGCCTGGTCTCATCCTAGTCCCAATGCATTAATAAAAATTTGTTTTCCCCATGGCACAGCAACTACTTATCTTTAGCTGTCAGCTCAGTTTTGTAATATTGATTGAAAAACTGTTATTTCTTAGAATATAATTTTCATTACAAGGGAAGATGTTAATTAGCATAATTAGGTAGTAGCATTTGTAGAAATCAGACAGTGTTCCCTCAAACATGTCTGTTTTAAACTTGCACCTTCTGTTTCTCTGAATTTTTCCATGCTGATATAAGCAATGCAAAGCTTTTATTCTACTTTTTTTTACCTAGACGATTTTCAGACAATTGCAGTATTTTTCACCAAGGACATGCAGTGCTAGGACAAAGGGCAATAGGTACAGGCTGAAAGAGGTTAGTTTTATGTCAGCTATAAGAAAGAAATTCTATACCTCAAGGGTGGTGAGGGACTGGAACAGGATGCCCAAAAGATGTAGATGCTCCATGCCTGGAAGTGTTCAAGGCTGGATTGGATGGAGTTTTTAACAACCTGATTTAGTGAAAAGTGTCCCTGCCCATGGCACAGGGGCTGGAACAACGTGATCTTCAATGCCCCTTCCAACATAAACCATTCTATTATGTGAAGAGTTGGGCAGTGGTCACACAGAATATTCAGCTCTGCAACAGCAACACCAATTAGCAGAAAGTTAGGCAGCTCTGAAGTAGGAGGTCTGTGTATGAGAAAGGAAGGGCTGGAGTCGAGAAGGCAGCTGAGCTTCTAGTGCTGTCTGCAGAAATGGTTGTGAGGATGGATTGGGGAATCTCCAAAAAATTGATCAGGATTTGTCTCTGAGCAGCCTAACTTGGAAGTTGGCCCTGCTTTGAGTGGGCTTAGGATCAGATGATTTCCAGACATCTCTTCTAACATAAATTATTATGTTACCGTGACTTTAACAGGCACTGGTATCTAGTTAGCATATGTATCCCAGAGTCAGATTCTAGGAGAAAACAAGAGAGTGTAAACAGAGCAGCAGTCTCAGGTTACCTGAGGTGTCTCGGGACCCTCTGCTGCTCCTCATTCCTTCCACACTTGACTTCACATAACTCTTCCTTGACTCTTCCTTATTCTATGTCCTAGAAGTGTCTTTTCTATCCCTGACTAACTCCACTTACAGGAGCTTCAGGAAGCCTCCAAATGGAAAGCCTCAATTTTGTTTATATTGTGGAGTTCAACCACTTGGGCTCATGTGCACGCTGGGTGCAGCCTTTGACCTATATGAATTAAGAATATAATGAAGGCTTCCAAGTTCCTAGATTCAGTGTCCTCCCTGCACATGCCCCAGTCTTTAACAAGTTTTAATTCAGTGGTTCTGTGGCTACAGCTTTTGTGGGAAAGAAAATTTGAAAAACAGCATCTATATTTGTAAAGAAATATGCAATTAATTTTTATAATTCCTAATTCTTCAGTATAGAGATGCTGTTTCCTTATCCTCTGGTGAGATTTTTTATCTAATTATCTTAATGATACAGAACAAGTAATACAAAACATGATTTTTTTTTCTTCTGGATTCCATTAAGAGCTAATCCAAGGAGCTTTTTCTGGGCTTCTTCTCCAGGCAACTAAAAGGTCAGCAGGATGGGAACAGTGGGAAATTAATGCAGATTTTCACTATGTTATTCTGCATACAAATGGTTTTCTATCTGCTAAATATAATCAGATTTTAATATGACTTTAAAAATTTGATGAAGAGCAGGCACAGTTTGGACCTCAAAAAGACAATAGCAATTGGATGGAGGAAAACAAGCGAACAGGAAACACATTTGATGGTTTATTAGTTTGTCTCAAGATTTTGGAATTCTCTGTTGGTCCCAACAATGGTAGCTTAGATGTAGTTAAGGATAGTAAAATTCCTTTGGGATCAATCTGCTCTATGTTACAGTGTCTAATTCTTGTATCTTGCTGACTGAGAACTTTTACCTGGTTTAAGTTCCATAAGGGTGTATGGACATAGGAGGAGAGGGAGGCAGTGTCTTTCAGAACAGCAAATATCAGGGGTCTTGGATTTCACATCAATGCAGGTATGCCTCCAAGAACTGATCTCATGCTCTGGTAAAGCCGTTTAGGCCAGGGCCTTGATACATCTACAAAATCTGAGTCAGCTTACTGCTGTCTTGCACTTAATCTAAATCTTTTGATGACAATCCAGGATGTTTTTTTTTCCCTGAACAGCCATAAGATTCCACATAGTTTTCCACAAAATCAGGGGTTTCCCATATAACCATGCACAAACCTGGCAAATTATATCAGACTTGTAGACAGTTCTTTTCCTGTTGGAACCAAGTTGGCTGAAATGAGAGAAAATCTAAAAGCAATCTAAAATGTATTGCTTGCTAATGACTAGAGGATGTATGCAACTGTGGCACTACAAGTAGGTGCTGCAATAATGTTGTTTTTATCCATGGGAGAAAATGGAGTTCATGAAAGAGTTGCAGTACATTCTTGTAGACTAAGACTTCCCCTGTAATCTGTGCATCATGGGATAGCACATTTGTGTGTGTGTGTTTTAATTTGCCATGACCTGTGCATTCATAATATTTTTTCTGTAGTGTCAATATTTCCATGGTCAAACGTGACCCAATGTCTGTAAGAGAACTGAGTTAGCTGTACACAAACTGCAGATGCTTTTCTATTCCACTCAGCAGATTTTGTAGCTATAGACATTTTATAATTTAAACTCACTTGCCCAAGTTTTGTGTTATAATTGTTTTGAAGGTTGAGGACCAAAAATCATGAGCACTATATTTTTGAAAATAATATCCTGTGTCAGGTGATAAAATTCTACTGAAAACCTTTGTATAAATTTCTTCTTTGAAAGCTCTATATGTGACTGGGATATATTTTTAATTATTTTACATACCTCCCTTTTCCACCACTGAAAAATCACCAAGTCCCTATGAAAATGAAAATTCAAGTGCTTGATCAACCCAGCGTTAACCTCATGGTTTTGGAGTTGGATGTTAGATGAAACAGCTTCTCACATTCTTTAATTTGCACTTACTGCAGTGCCTAGCCCTCAGTTGTTCTGGATATCTTGGTTTGAACAGAATATATCACAATCCCATTTCAGAGTGGTGGGATTGTCAGCAGATTCATTGCTCAGGATACTTGGTTTGAACTTTCCTTTTCATTCATGTTAGTCATTTTCCTTCTAAACTTGGCCTGGTCCTTTATCTCTGAATTATGAGGTTTTTTCATAATATTTGTCTGATGAAATTTTCAAAGGGCTATTGAATATGATTGCACAGTTCAAAAGTGTCGTGGAATGTAAGGGTGAAAGTTTTAGTCAACTACATCTGACCTAGCCACTCTTATTTCTCTTTAAAATTTAGAAAAGGCTTGTGTGATTTTTAAGACTTAATTAATGGAATCTTGGAGATCAAAAATAAATAAAAAATACCTGAATAACACCTATTTTTCTGACCATTTAGATGTAGGTGACTGCAGTGACATGCAGATCTATTTCACCTCATGTTTCAAAACAAGTGACAAGTGATTAGAATAACAGTAAACAGCAGAGGTAAAACTTGCATTTTCAAAATATTATAAGGGCTCTATCAACTCAGTTTGTCTCTCTCAGCAGTGACTTCTGCCTACAATGTTCTTATGGCTCCTTGAGTGCTATTATGCCTTAAATACCTAAATATCTCAAATATATTTTAGAATATAAGTTAGTCATACTGCAGAAAAGGAGGAAGTCATGTAAAAAAGATTATGACCTTGCACAAAAACCTGTGAGACTTTCTTATGCATTGGTTTATATTGAGATAAATTATACAAGCTGTACAAAACATGCAAGAGTGACTTTTACACGTGACACTTCCATCTATGAGATGTCTCACCAGCAATTGCAATCTCCCACTTCCCCACTGATGACAAAAGCAGCAGTGGGTAAATCCATACATTCACTCCACAAAAACAGTGGCATCAGTCACAAATATACTGTAAAAATCTGGGGTTTGAAAACATCTCTAGCCTTTCTTCATTACATCTCCAGACTTTCTTCATTACATTACTTCTTGACTGCTATTAAGATTCAACACAAAACCTTCTGAAAAAAAGCATGTAATCATAAAAATGTGCAGAAGATTATACTCACAATTCAGAATGAATAGGTCTCTTGCCATGAGAATCATGTTGGTGCTGAAAGAACATATTCTTTTACAGTAAGTTGGTGATGATTCATTATTTTACCAGAGCAACTGGAGTAGGGATTACAATAATGAAATCAATGACAAAAGCTGTTCAGTTTACATATTTGTTTTGGCTTTTCATAATCAGCAGTGGAATAACATAACCCCAGGGTTAAGCCAGAAGAGCTCTTGAAGTCTCCAGCTGATCACATTATATGAAATTACAACAAAGATTGTGAGTGATGTTTTCAAGAAGTATGGATATGTTTTTGAAAAATGGACATTTCATTAGCCTTGCTAGAAGGCTACAAAAATAAAGAAATTACCAGCTCTTCCTCAGAGCTCTGGCAGAGAGATCATACAGAAACCTTGGAGGAGCTCCCCCAGAAGCAGCTGCTGTTATCCCTAGAACATGCTGTACTTTAGAAACATTCATTGGATGATGGCAGCAAGGGCAAATGGTGTGTGTCAGACTTCGAAGTACACCACGGAAGCTTTGCTCCCAAATGGAGTGAGCTGAACAATATTAACTTCCTGAGCTTTCAAGTCATCAAAACTATTTTTAAAAAACTGCTACTTAGTCTGTCTCAAGTTAAGCAACTTGAAGCACTCAGATGTGACTCAGAATTCCTCCAAGTAACATTTGCCTCCTATCTCTATACTACTAATGAATATGGTCTGATATATTGTAATAAACAAATATATATTGATTTAATAGAATTTTTTTATAGGCTAGTGGGACTACTGAACTGTTGAAAGTGTGAGGAAAAGGGGTCTGTGGATAAAGGCAATGCTGTTTTGCTTAGGGAATAAGGTAAGCATGATCATATATCAACAATCTGAAGGCTGACTTCAACAGAGGCCAGTAGTTTTTGCTGGGAACACCAAAACACCTTTTGACCATTTCACTGGCACATGTACTAAAATTCAGATACTAAATCTGGTTCAGAACCTTATGAGCCAAAACTTCATCTGGAGCATCATGTTTACTATCCACCAATGGCTATCTGTCAAGATTATATTTTATCTTTTTTTTTAAAACATTGACCATTTTGACAGTCACAGAGCCTTTTGGAAACAAGCTCCACAATTTAAAAACTATTTCATTCTCTTAGTATACACACCCCAAAGATTTAAGGCATTTATAAGGTGCATAAATGGGTTTGTTGCTTTAGGTGCAACAAAGCTTGGGAACAACTGATTTTAGGTAAAGCAAATGTAACTTGCATTAGTGCTATGAAGGTTATGTTCTTGCAATGTGAACAAGGTGCCTGAACTTCTCTTCATGTGGGATTGTGATGAGATTGAGGAAAATCAGCTTGACAAATAATCTCAGTACATAGCTTAACAGTTACTGCAACTTTGGTATGACAAGGGTTATTTTAAGCTAAGAAAGCAGTATTTTAAATTGTGTCTTAGATGATTTTTATTTAAACAAGGACTCCCACTTTCTAAAATTATTTTAGGTTTTGGAATATGTTTATGGCCAAATTGATTCACAATGCCTTGTTGGCTTTCCACCTCTATAGTTTTAAAATCTTTGGGGGGTGGACAATGGGGAAGGGAAATCAAAGGTCTCAAACTTGGCTACCACAATCTTTCCTTCTGCCACTGACAAGAAGGACATGATGTGGCGAGTCTTTTCTATAGCCTGGTTTGATCACAGAGGACAAAAAACATCTGTGTTACCCTAGGAGGCCTTTGGTCAGAGTCCAGTAACAGATTCATGGCCAGACCATTTGCAGACCATGACTAATGAACAGCCATAGAGGCATTAACCTTCAGCCTCAGTGGGTTCAACTGTTCCCAGTCAGCTGGAGATGCAACCAAAAACTTTGTTTGCACTACATATTTGATGACATTCAAAGGCTGACATATTTTCTGCTCACTGGGGAACATGGACCAGAGAAGACCACTGAATGTACAGAATGGATAAAAGCTGTGATAACAGTACTGCAGAGTGGTCATTGGCTCCTAAAACAGACAGGAAGATGGCTCATTGGAAATTAGTGCTTTTCTGAATGCTCACACTTAGTAGTCCTGTTCATGCTAGGAAATTAAAAAGCACCAGGGAGTGTTCCCCATCACTGGATCTTAAGTCTGTACTTAGTTGTCCTCGTACAGTTTTGGCCTAATCTAACTAGCAGCTTCACAAGTAATTCCTGGGCATAGTTTGTCAGCTAGCAGACACCAGAAACCACTCACAGTATCAGTCTAGATGTATCCATTGTATTTGGCAGGGTAGGACTGTTCAATACAAGACAAACAAGGTCATTTCATACCTCAGTATCAGAGAAAAATCAAAGATAAATGCAGTTTTCTAATACAGATAGAGCTTTCCCATGTCAGCTTGTGATCTGTACATAACAGACTCTTAAAGACTTACAAAAAAAAGAAAATCATGGAAGAATCAGGTAATTTTTTTTTTCTTAAGTGCCTCAAAGTGATTCAACTCGCTCTGAAGCTGGCACCTGGTGACTGCCTGCCTGGCTAACACCTGCCTGTTCTGAGCAGAGCTTCACTGACTAATGAGAACATAAAGATCTTCATACAGACACCTACAGTTCAATATCATGATCAGGATCTGAAACCTGTCCTGTCTTCTACAACCTGATGACATCCTCATGGTCATTTTCCTCTGACCTTTGCTGACTTTTGCCTTAAGTGCTGTCCGTTGCTGTAAATGCTGACAGGAGTCCAAACCTCCAAACTTCTATGCTTGAAATGACATACTGCCATCTTTTGAAGAAATTCCTAAACAGTTTTAGTTTGCTCAACAGCCATGCATGTTAATTCTCTTATCCACATATTTAGCACAGCAAGATTCAAGAATGTGCAGTGACTGTTCAAAATGTCTGGTTTTCTAAATAAACAGAAGATTAAAATGGTTGAAAATACACTTTTGCAAAAGGGATTACTTGAGAGATCAACTTTATTAAAGGCTAATGTACTTAATAGATTTTTGTTACACAACTAATTGAATTTTTAAAAAAAAGATGGGGGTGGGGGATTATTCTGTAAGGAACAGAAGCAGCAAAATGTCTAGTTTGTGGTGCAGGTGGAAAGAACTCCTATTTCATACTTTCCACATACCGCACAGACTGTAATGCAAATAGAGCAATATTATCCTGGAACAGTGAAAGGAATTCCATGGGAAATATAAATTCACAAGGCATTTTACCTGAGGACATAGTCGTAATCTTCTCCACTGATACAAATTGTTCTCATTTGTACTGTTTCATCTGAGGCATTTAATCTGCATTTTCAGAACTTTTCTCGAGGAAGTAATGAACTATGATACTTCAAAATATAAAACAAAACAGCCCTAAAATGTATAATCTGTCTGTAGAGCTAATGAAAGTATTTTTCTTAACATGACTGCCATAAAACATTAAAGCCTCTTCATTTGTCTAACCTTCTATGCAAGACACTTCCCAGATGTGCTTCTCCACAGGGAGTTCAAAGCCTCTGAAGTGCAAATAAAATGTAAATTCAGTGAAGAGAGTAGTTACACATTTCTTTTATTAGGTGAAAATTAGTCCATTTAGGTATAACACATCCTTTCTTTCTTTCAGGTTTTAAAACAGCAGTATTTTCATCCTAAAATCTCCAATGTCAGCAACAATAACTTAAACCTGCAGTTAACCCATATATAGTTTGAAGCATGATTTTCTAGAACAATTTTCCCTAATACCATAATGTCACTGTATTTCAGTCCTGAGGAAATGTGTCATCATTACAGCTGAAAAGCTTGTTTATTATTGCTGGCCAATTTTCACCCAAGTCTCAGCTCCTGAAATATCATATTTCTTCTGCTTGCTTTCATACTATGATTAGGGAAAAATAAGTAAGTATGTACAAGACCTCTGAGCTGCACACCTGCAGAGTGGAAGTAGACTCTTTTTACCTGATTTTTGACAATTTATCTTATAATAGTGGTTAAATCTAAATCTGAGCATAGTGTATATGTTAAATATTAAGGTAGAAAACTGTGCACATTTTTGGTAGGTTGATCCTGGCTGAATGCCAGGTTCCCACCAAAACTTCTCTATCCCTCCCTCTTCAGCTGGGCAGAGGAGATTAAATATAACAAAAGGGTCATGGGTTGATGAGATAAGGGCAGGAAGAGATCAGTCATCAATTTCTGTCATGGGCAAAACAGACTCAACTCAGGGAAATTAGTTTGAATTTACAAATAATCTAATCAGAGTGGGGTATATGAGAAACAAAACAAAACCTTTAAAGCACCTTCTGCCTCATCCATCCCTTCTTCCTAGGCTCAACAGTACTTCCAATTGCCCTACCTCTTAACTGCTCATGACTCCTAACAAGGAGGGCTGCTCCCGCTCTTCACCTGCTCCAGAGTGGGGAGCACTCTGGGGTCGTTTCCTTGGGAGACAGTCCTTCTGAACTTCTACAACTGGGTTCCTTCCCACAGGCCCCCACAGGGTCACAAGTCCTGCCAGCAAACCTGCTTCAGGGTGGGATTTCTCTCCACAGGTCCGCAGGAGTCTCCTCCAGCATGGTCTTCCCAAGGGATCGCAGCCTCCTCCAGCTGCATCCACCTGCTCTGGTGTGGGTTCCTCCGGGGGCTGCAGGTGGATCTCTGCCCCAGTATGGCCCTCCATGGGCTGCAGGGAATCTCTGCTCTAGTGCCTGGAACACCTCCTCCTTCTCCTTCTCCACTGACTTGGGTGTCCTCAGGGCTGTACCTCACATATTCTCACTCGTCTCTTTGACTGAAGTTGCACAGTGTTTTTTCTCTTCCTTCCCAGATCTGTTATCCCAGAGGTGCTACCACTGTTCCTGATGGGCTCAGCCTTGGCCAGGTGTGGGTCCATCCTGGAGCCATATGGCATTGGCTCTGTTGGACAAGGGGAAATATTTTGGCATCTTCTCACGGAACCATCCCTGTATCCCCCCTGCTATCAAAACCTGGCAGCGCAAACCCAAGATACAATTTGAACTTTACATAAGCTCATCTGTCTCTGTGATTGAAAATTTACATGGTCTTTAGTTTTTGTATTCAATCTTTTTTCTTTTTTTGCTTTTCAGTCTTCTGGAAATATTTAAGGGGTTTCAATAATGACAGCAGGCCCATTGGCTGCAACAGTCACATCAATGAAGGAGATGCATTGCATTAGGGACTGCTGCAGCATTCTGGCAAGTTCTTCTTCTGACAGTATCTTTCCAAGTCTTATGGTCTGAATAGCTGCTTATGTAGGACCTGATTTTGACTTATCACACAACTATAAGCTTAGAGTAATTCCAATAAAGTAAATGAGCTGAAAGACATCTTTTAAAGTCTTAAAACAGTTAGATAATAAAAATATTTGGACATACACCCAGACAAGAGAATTGGTACTGTTTAGTCTTTGAAGTTTAAGAACCTTGGGACATGACTTACCATGGGCAAGGTGGTTGCTGGAGGTTTGTGTTCTGACACAATTGCATGATATAGCTCTGTACTTTTGTATTAGAAATGTCCTAAATAATGGGTCTTCTACCTGCTCTGCCTGGGCCAAAGACTACATTTGCCCGTGGTGCTGTGCAAACCCTCTCAAAAGATGCAGGGTCGGATCCTTTACCACAAGTTTGGACATATTCTTCTGTTACAGAGTTGCATCAATCAAATTAAACTCAGCAACTGCAACTTAGTAAAGTACCTGAGGATATTCCTGTGTACAGTGCTGTGCAAAAGGATCAGTGCACCCTCAGCATAATCTAGTTATCATATGTGTCACTTCTGGATCGCCAAAGAGACTCTCCATGCAAAAAAAAAACATACCCTTATGTTACAGTTTTGACACATTAATCTATAGTTCATATAGAGAATTAACTATTTACAGGCAGAAAAATGCCCTCTGCACACGAGTGCTTGAAACAGATCAGTCATAACACAGCTCAGCTTTAATATTCATTATACACATATGCAACTAAAGGCTAAAAAAAACCTATCCTCAATATATGATGAAAAGATTTGTTGCTGTTCACTTTTGCCTTTTGTTCATCTTTGATCATGAATTAAAACAGAGCAATTTGTGGACAGTAGTTCAGCAGCCCTAATACCAATCTCCCACTTTGAAGGAGCTTTTTACTTTCCTGTTTCTGCCCAAAAGACAGGATGATGTTGTGCCCTGTGGACAACATTTTTAACATCCATACTCTTATCACAATTCATGTTAAGAATCTGGACAGTCTGGTCTTTTATTTATATTTTTCTCTATCACCAGAGTGCAAGAACTCTCAGAGTTGTTACTTTTACTGTGCACTGTGGAGGGACCAGCCTCCTCAGTCAGAGTTTTTTAGCCTCTCTCTCTCTCATTAACTAACTGTGTGGTCCATGGAAGAGCAAGAGCGTAGGAAGCCACGAGGGTGGCCCAGAGAAATGGAAGCTAACAGCAGGGAGACTCTCAGTGACTCTCCAATGTTTTCTTCAAAAAAACAAAAAAGGTATCTGGAAAAAATAATAATTTTGGTCAAAATCCTATTGTTTTTGGTTTTTTTCCCTGGGTTTTGATGATACATTTTCAAACAGCAGGAGCTGAAAGTGATATCAGCAGGTTCAGCAGCAAGGACAAAAAAATACTGATGTGTCATTATATTGCTGGCTGCAGTTTAAGCTCCCTCATGCTAGCAAGCCCTTCTTTTCTCCTACTGCTTCTCCCTTCTCCCTTTACAGAAACTTCATAGCAACCCCGGTGCTTTTGCCCTTTTCACCTTCTCCTGCTTCTGTGCCTGTCACCCTTGTCACTGTCTTTCTCAACTGTGCTCCCAGTTAGCTCACTGCTGCTTAAGTATAAAGCCAATAGATTAGAAAAAAAAGTAGCTGGTGCACTGTTTTTCTAGCCCAAGTCATATGGCAACCAAACAATAGTAAAATATTATATGCATCCTGGGTTTGGATCCCAGGATGCAATCCATTGTGACTTCCCTGAGCCACCATACCCGGGAAAAACCGAGGGGGGGCCAACCCTGCCTTCTTTTCTGACCAGAAAGTGCACCAAGTAACACGCCAAACCTTCCTAGTCATTATATCAAGAACACACCTTTCAAATATAAATTCTCCTTCCCTTGTTATTTTATGTTCTGCATAAACAGTGTAAGCTACATAAAGGATCGTGCTTCCATTACAGGTATATAAAGGATTTAACTAAATGTTGTCACAACTCACAAGTAGGACAGCATTTAGGAATAGAAATAGGAAGGATAGTTGCCTCTAGGCAGTAATGGTGGATTGTCAGAGACATAAGTATATTTAATGTGCAAAAGAAATTTCAGTCTTTTCTGTGACGGGGATCACTCAGCACAGCTATGTCTTAAATAGCAACAAAGAAAAGATATGTGGAAAAGTGTATGCTTAGGATGCTGTTCAGGCATACACAAAAATGGTAAGACATTTAAAGTTCAAGGAATTAACGATAGTGATAAAAGATATCCAGGACAAAAAGCTGAAGTCCTTCAGTGCTGGTTACAATAAAAACCAGAGTGGACACTCTGGTCCTTTCTAAGCCCATGCTCTCTGACCATCTGAGTTGAAGACTTGATCAGGGAGGTATGTTAACACCAAGACAAGCAAATTTGATGTCCCAGACAATATTTTTTTTTTGTAGAAAGACAGAAGCTAGACAGACAAAACTCTTTTAAACTTCACATTTGAGAGACTCCCTTGCCTAAGAACTGCAACTTCAGACCTATATGAATTAAAGAAAAGAGAAATCATTCCACAAATTATAAACTTATAGAAAAACAAAGCATATTACATAATATTTGCAATTTTCATGATTAATCTGGCCTTGAAGCCTCTGCAAAACCCTTACTTGGTGGAGGGCTTCATCAAAGCACTGAAGAGATCTTTGTGATTTTCATACAGCCCCAAGTACCAGGCACACAAAAATGTGTGTGTGTGTCTCCTTAGGGGTCGAACTCTTGTAAGAAACAGTGGCATTTAAATCTTTCATAAGCTCTGGAAATATATCCTTTTGATAAGATGGACAGTAGATACTTATTAAACTAACTGTTCTAGTTGCTTTTTACTCTGCTTCATGCACCTCTCCTTGTACCAACACCATATTGTCCTCCATACCATATCTTACCCAAGAGCTACACTGCTTTCTGCCCTACAATTAGTTGTTTCATTTATTTCAACCATGTTCCCTGCATCTGTTGCTCATGGCTCCACAAGTCTATGGACTGCCACATGTCTTGAGTTCTCTTAGTTCCATGATCAGATTTTTCATTGAGGTAATGGAAAATGTCGGTACCCATAAGCCTTTCAATGACAGTCATAAATCATGACTCAAGCTCTCCAGAACACCTGCCTGTACATCTGGGTTAATCCCTCTCTGATTGCAGATCTAGCTTGTTAAGCCAAAATGTTTTATAGTGCCAGCAGAACCTACCTGCAGCCAGAGCTGTACACAGAGGAGAGACGCAAGCGAGTGCATCTGTTGCTCTCAACATTGTTACTTCAGTCACTCACTTTAAGTAACCAACCCAATTTCCCCCCCAAATTTATGATCTTCTTATATGTCATTAATAGATTCACAAGAGAAGATAGAATAGGAAACACTGCAATGTATATCTATATTTGTCTGTTTAACCACTTAGAATGCATCAGGGATCAGTATAAGTAGCAACTTGAAAAGATCTCCAGGATTTAGAGGAAAAGTTTCACTTCTCAGCTGAGGACAGTTTAGACATTGGAAAAGCATTTTTGATTTTGGATAAAACTTGCAATCCATGATGTGTTGTTTGACCATTTCATGAATTGCGAATGCTTTCCAATTGTTCTAGAATTATTGAAATAACCTTCTAAAAACCCAAATGACCAAGAAAGATAAAACCAGAAATCAAAATTGAAATATCTTAGAAAAGAAACAGCTGGAAAAAAAAGCTGTTACCTGTGAAGATGCAACAGAAAAAGTAAAAACCAAGTGAATTAACCTAAAAAACTACTCAGAGACATTTATGAAAGGATTAACTTTTAATGAGAAGTAGTGTTGTGTGAACAGGTGACACACAAATTCCAAGACAGAAACTTTCTGAAAGTTATACATAGGGCCTCTGACCTTGCACCTTCATTGATTTGTTCAGTCAAGGTTTCTTGGTGCTCCACTGGCATCTAGGTCTCATCCTTGCACAGGAAAAATGAAGTGAGCAAAATCAGCTGTGTGAAATAGGAGTTTTGAATGAGTTGAAAACTTGTTTCTTTCACATTCTTCCTTTTCCTCTCCTAACATGAAAGCTAAAGTGCTACACAAATGCCACTCTAACATATTCTAACAATTTCCACTTGGAAATTGTATTGTGAGAGTGCAGAATAAAAGGTAAAACTGATTGTAATATCTAACACCTTCAGCTGAATTTCTTTTTTAAAAAACCAAAACCTTCCTGTAAACATGGTAAGAATGTAGGTGTTCTTTTCTCTTCTGCAAATAAAGATATTTCAGTTTTCTGTTTGTGTCTAAAAGCACATGAAGCATGAGATGAAAAATAGATTATTTATTGTATCTGTGTAAATTGCAATATTTAATGGACAAAAAACCCTTGTGTACTATAAAATACTGGGAATCCTACCTACATTTTTGTTTGCAATAAAATAAAATGTGAATAATACCATTGACTTTAATTTATTTTTACCAGATACTAACATAATTACCTTTCTTTGGAATCTTTCTCTCCTTCAGTGAGGAGTTTTGTGTGTGCATCAGGAGAGCTGGCCTGCAGTGAAGTGCCTTTCAGACTTGTCTGCTTTTTGGCCCATATGTCTGGGTTTTCTCTGTTCTTAAGCCAAGTAATCTCTGGCCTTGGGCAGATATGTATGCCCATTTTTCACCTTGACAATAGAATAAAATACAGCTGAGACACATGGTACCAGAAACTGGGAGAATTCCTGAGTCCCACAGCATAGATGTTGTCATGGTGACTGGAGACTCTAACATATAAAATAGCTTTTCACAATGTTCATTGTCCAAAGGGGGAAAAAAAAGGAAAAAAAAAAGAAAGAAAAAGGGGAAAAAATTTGAAAAGCCTTTAGAAATTTCACTTTTTAGAGGGTCAGAATATCATAGACTCTGCCTCTTCAACTGCACTAGGAAAACTAAATTAAATGTTCTTTTGACTTTTTTCTAAAAAGGGAAATGCAGCCATGATTCCATTATTGTCCTCTACCTCATCCAAAATTCAGCAAAACTATCTAAAATTCAATTCTTTTAGCATTGGAATTGACCTTCTCTTTTCAATTCACCATATTCCTCTTGAACACCTTTTATTCTTTAATTCTCTGCTGCACAACTCCTGTTTTCCCATTACTGCCAAATGCACTTATATGTGAATTATACTTATATTTTATATAAATCTGTCACAGTTAAACTATCAATGATAGGTTGGATTTATCTGAATTATCTGAATTAATCCCACTTCTAACATTTATGTGAAAACTAATCCATTTTATTAAAAGCAAATTCTTTTTTAAGCACCACAGTAATTGCTTCATTACTACTGTTCCTGACACTATCATTACTAACCTCAGTATAGCATAGCTGAGGAACAGAGAAAAATAAATGTGTTTTTAATATTATTAGAAAAACTTTTCTTTACATAAAAAATGCAAGGTTTCTGTGGAAACCTAATATTAAAATCTAACACAGATTTAAGAGAAAAAATAACATTTCTTGTTGTTATTTGGCAAAATTTGCAATAAAACCTAGTCAAATAAAGGTATAGACTGTGCCTATGTTAGCAAACTAAGCAGCAGAAGGAACCAGGCTGAGGTCTGGCACCTGTACCTTGTTTAACTGTCCCCAAACTGCCTGGCATGGTTTTAGTCCAAGAGATTTAGCAGGACCAGAGACAGTGCTTGGTTGGGAACATGTGTTAAAGACTGTTAATAAATAGCTAGCTCAGATTCAACACGCGGTGTTGGGGGCTGAGACATCTCAGATGAGTGAGCATATGCCAGAGGAAAGCCTTTGTCCTGCTTTTTTACTAAGAGAAATATAACTTGGGTTCACTTTTTCTGGAAAACCCCTTTTGAAGTCCTGTAAATACTATAGCAAATAATTTTGCAGGTGAGAAAACTCATTGAAACAGAAAGCTCAAAAAAATGCTCTACCACACAGGCAGAATGAAAATACTAGACACATAGACATGATCAGTTGATTTTGAGGATTGCTCCTCTTCAAGAAACAGATTCATAATCCTTGCAATTGTTTATTATGGTGAGATTTAGGTTATTTATATTCTTCAGTGAACCACTTTTGCCTATTTTGCAGGAACCAGTTAGCTGTTTGGAAAGAAGTTTCCTGTTTTAATGTAATAAACTTAGGGAGAATTTATAATCTGCTTTAAAAGTCCAGAAATTTGGGTCTATGCATTCTCTTTGATTTTTTAATAAATATTATTTCTTCACTAGGCTGGAAGAAGCCAGATGGGACAGCATCTAGCATTTTCTGGGATAATCAAAGTGTTTGCACAATCTGGTTTATTGAAATCTCATTTCTTCCTAGGAATCAGTGACAGATACCTAATAAAAACAAACTACTGACTTTTAAGTTGCCTATATCTCAAAATGCAGGTGGAAAATTTGGTACAGATGATCTCTTGGTGGGTGTGGTGCTGTCACAGGTATTCCTCAATTTAGTACTCCCACTAAAAAAAAAAACAAAAAAACAGAGGGAGACAAAAGGCAGAGATCATGGGTTGAGATAAGAACAGTTTACTGGAAACAGCAATGAGATAAGAAAACAAATAACAAAAATACCAATGACATCAATGTCACCCAGAAAGGGTGATTTACGTGCAAAATGCTACCATGCCTGGGACAATGAAAACAGTTATGAATCTACCCTCTGCCCACCACGATTTCCCAGGACCAGAAAGGAACATTGTTCCTCCCCAGAAGGGAGAAAGAGTCCCTTTTCCCCCAGTCCTGACAATGGCACAAGATGGCATCAATACCATTTGGGTCTTGGCCCTGCCCCCTCACTGCTACTGCAAAAATTAACCAGGAAAGCAGGCAAGGCCAAAGCAATAAAAAGGAATTTCTCTGGCTTCTCAGTTATAATTGTTCTAGTCCGATACAGTGCTACTTAAAATTTATATCTGGAGTTGCATTAGCACATCAATGGCAAAAGAAACCTTTCTCACTATGGATGTCTCAGCAGAGGTGAAAAAGGGGAAGGAAAGACTAAGTGTCAGTCTGCAAGTTTAGCACATGAGCTGCTTATCATACTCTAATAAAATGTATTCTTCAGGTACCGGGTGTTAATCCTCCAAGGACTCAGCAACTAGACACTGCAAAAGAACCACCCTGGTATTGCACTGAAAGTTGTCATAGAAATTAATTTATGTTTTACTTTGATTGTTAAGCATGAGATGACTCACCCTCAGTCACAATCTCTCTTGCAGACAAAAAAATAAAGTTCAGATCCACTTTTAGTTTGTCTGAATTAATGACATGATAAGAGTTGTGTCTGTGCCTCCCTTCTGATCTGCAATTAATGAGTAAACAGGATAATTTGGAAGCAAGGAGGAAAGGTTCTGCATGCTCCACAGGCCTCAGGGCTCTAGCACAGCTGTCTAAGCTGCACTAAGCTTTCATGTCTGCCCTGGTGATTTCATTGCAAGATGATTTACGTGATTCCTGCCCAGGTGGTCTATTGCTAAAGCGTTCTCTCCACTAATGAAAAATTAAATGTTTGATTCAGGGTTAAAAACTCTACTGGGCGCTGGGCCACTGAGGACGAAGAGTTGCAAAACAGAACCTTATCAAAGGCTTCCAAGGATCTGGGAATAAATAGCACCCAAGTTATCACCACTGGAAATAATAGGGAATGCTGAAACAAAAGCAATTTAATTTATTTTAATTGTTTAAACAATTAAATTTTAATTGTTTCCATTTATTTTCATGTATGCTTTAGATATATATTAAAACCTGATTGAATCTGACAGATGTGGTGCAGGAAGCTGTTTGCACACTCTTTGGTATAGGGAAAATGAGCTGCAGCTGCACTGATTTTTTTGAGCAACTGAAAAAATCATTTGATGGGAATAGTTGAATGATAACAGACTAAGAAAAACACCTTATCTCGTTTTAATAAAACTGTATTTTGTATGATTTATTCCTTATATTTTTTTTATATAGGAATATAATGCAATAACAATGTAAGCTTCTTCCTTTTCCACTCTTGCATTTTGATAACATTTCTATCAGTTCCCTATCAGTCAAATTTTACAGTTTTCTATAACAGCTTAGGCAATAGCTCACCATTTGTACTGATTTCCTGTGGTTTGGTAATCACGTTTCTTTCCTAACATCACTCCTCAGAATGTACTTTGGACTGCATCATCCTTACTAATCACAATCAGTTATTACCTGATGTTTTTATCTTCAGGCAAAACAACCAAACCTGAGCCAAACTTTCAGCAGTTGACTAATGACAGGAGGATAAATTTTAACTATAATTTTAGTCTGATAATTACTGGGAAACTAATCAAGTTCCTCAGTGAGTTCTTTTTATTCACCTGTCAAAGATCACCTTGCCAGACTTTTCTTTTTCTTCTCTGAAAAGCAGGGAACGTCAAGGTGCTGAAAAGAAGCATGTAGGATGGAGTTCAAGCACTATGAGGGCTCATTCCACTTCACTAAACCCATATGAACCACAAATTCACACTTGTAAATCTGAAGACTGTGAGGAAGTTTAGAGATCAGCCTCTTTCTGTGGACATAGATGGCTCCAACAACCTGTGGGAAAGAAATGCAAGTTCCTAGTGACTAAGGAAGTCTGTGTGATATGATCTGGATAGGGATACGATTGTTTTAGTTCCTAAATAAGGTACCAGCCATAGAAGATACTTTACAAAATCGTGTTTAAATGTCACCTAGCATCCTCCCACCAGCCTTTCTTTTACAGATTCTACTCAGGAGCTAAAATATACATTTAAAAATCTACCACAATAAGTATTTTACTACTACCTTATCTTGACACTGAAGAAGATGCTGAAGTGGCCAGCTTGCTGTCAGTGATATTGTATCCTCTGTTTTTTGTACTGCTTTAAAAATCAGTTCATATCATCTTCTATGACTACTATGAACAAACTTCTGAAGCATCCTCTGAGATTACATTTCTTTAACAGTTGATAATATCAGCAAAACATTGCTACAAGAATCAGTCAGCACTGACAAAACAGTATCTGTGAATGACACAAGAGATCTTTTTACACTTTCAAGATGCTGACAAAAATTTCAGTGGGAGATTGTGGATGCTGCATTGAATTAAAACTACAACTTAACAGAAGAAAAATATCTGTAGAGGTCTTTAGAAGACATATTACTCGGCCTTTGATAAACATGAAACAACACTGCCTCAAACCTATGGCAATTACAAAAGCATACAGAGAAAATGTTGTGATGAAAATGACAAAACAAATTAAATCATAATCCTGCAGTAGTTAGGGAAAGTAACCATATTATCTGATGTTCAGTCACTCCTTTGATGCCAAGGTCTTCCCCTATCAGCCAGCCTGTTAACTCTTCAACACTGGACAAATATTTGGTAATTTAAAATGTTTTCAGGTGGCTGTTAAAATTGCTGTGAATGTCTAAACTTCAATACAAAACAGTTTAAAAACCCCCAGTATAGGAAGATGATTGTCCCCATCTTCCATGATGAGGTCTGAGTTCATTTGCAGTCGGTGACAGTGATGTTAATTACAAACCCCCACACCACAGGGAACAAGCACCTTTTGTCAGAGGTCCTGCCCAGGACATTGTAACCATCTCAATGCTCTGTCCATCCCACTATTGGGGAACCAGGGCCCAAATGTTCTTCAAATGTTACGTAGTCAGATATTCTGGATGGGCACGTTCTCCCACTTTCTATTGAAGCAAGGCCTTTGTTTTATCATGATTGTTTAAATAACCAGGCTAGAAGGGGCAGAAGCAAAGATACAAACAAAGGAGAGTACTTGCCTCAAAGTCATTGAGAGTCTGTTCATTACGACTAATTTAAAACACCATACAGTTTTCAAGCATAAATTCTCCCACCTTCATGCCCAAACCATGAGGATAGAAATAAGCACCCTCTTAGCACCAGGATTCAAGTATCCCTTGCAACACCATTGCTGTTCAGTAGGAAGGAAGCAGTGAGTCACAGAGACTGGAGCAGTAGAACATCTGAAGCTGCACATAGTCAAGGATCCTGCCTAGTGAGCATCCAAACAGTCAAAGTTATTTGACAAAGAGAGGTTTCCTCAGGCATGAGTCCTCAGAAATCAGCTTAATCTTCTGGAACCCAAATGGATGGGCAGGTTTAATTTTTAGTTCGTGGAAGGAACTCATACCCCAGGGAAGGAAAGAGCTCATGCTTCTGGACCAGCTTCATGCTCTTAACTCTCCTCAATAATAGTCTGTGAAATTCAGGCCCTCAAAAGAGGTCTGATCTCTCTGCTGGGATAAATACATAGCTTAGGTCTTGCCAAAACTCTGTGTCTATGTGTATATATGTGTGCACTGTGCAGCACATGGTTTCACACAGAGACTTCTTGAAAATCCTAAGTAGTAAAATCTGTTCTAAAAGTATGGAAAATTCTTGAAGATAATAATTTGTTTCTCACAAGGATCATCTTAGCATGTCATGGTGAAACAGGCCAGTATGTAAACCAAAACAAATAGATGCTTGAAATATATGCATATTTTCAGACATCTGTGTGAAATTAATTCTGATTTTACATAAACAGTCAGTAATTGCAGTTATTGTTAATTCTAAAGTTCTTTTTATTAGATCATAGGAAAAAAACTTGAACTGCAAATACACAATTTCTTGAATGATTAGTAAATAAATAAACCCCACATTTGTTCCTAGTTTTCTGTTACTACAGAAAATAAGTCTATCTGATCAAACTTAAGTAAGAAAGAAAAATATATTAAGCATAAATGGAGGCAATATATAAATCATTTTACCTGCTGTTCTCCTTCTAGTTGACTACAATTCTTGGCTGCTTCTGTGCTATTCAGCTTATTTCAAATGCCAGCTAATGCATTATGAAATCTTATCCTCCTAAGAGACTGAACATCCAAAGAGCAGATAGAAAGAACAAGGAAGGAGAAAGAAAGTATGTAGGCTCCAATCGATAATGTACAACAGAAACTACCAAGAGGAAATTGTTGTCTTGGAAAATTACTACGTTCAAAAGTTGATAGCTCCTGTCAAACCCAATGGTGGTTTTTTTTCTTTTTTTTTTAATTTTTTTAAACTTTTTTGTTTTTAATCATCATGCAGTGCATGTTTATGTCACCTCAGTTTCAGGATTTTCTTCTGCACCTGTCAGGATTTTTTTACTTTTACATTAATTAGACTTTCAGGTGCAAAATAACCAGGTGCAAAAACTTTATGTGGTATAATCTCCCCCATGGAACAGGAAAGTTTTATAAGATAGTGTTATCCCTCAATACTCAGGTACAATTTCCTCAAACTGTTGTTACTCATACAGGTTAGCTGGGGACTAGTGAGAGTATGGCAGAAAAAACCACCGTGTATCCATGTGAAGTACTTTGAAAGGAGCTTGGGCTTTATTTGTGGCTGCCAAGACAAAACTGCCTAAGCTTTTCAGCTGCTCTGTGCCTTATTACTGGCTTATTGAAAAAAGAATTGGGAACTGTGGAAACAAACAAATAATAAATTCTTCCTGATGCTAGGTCTTTGGGAAATGTGGTTTTTCAATGTCTAAAGAGCAATTCGTCACTTACAGGGATATTATAAATATTCATAACATTGAAATGCCTGGGTCCCTGGTTGGTAGAGAACTGCTAAGCAGGTGGATGAGTTTTGATAAAAGAGAAAATATCTCTATCTTTTATGTACAGATTTCTATGTGCTTATAGAAATACTCCAAATTTTATGAAGTCTGCATATACCTATGTTCATATTACTCAGATGCCATGATATAACATCACTGTTGTAACTCTGACAATTCAGAGTTCATATTTTAGAGCTGCCATAAAACAAACAAACAAGAAAAAGCTATTTTTTCATGAGGAAATTTTTCTACCTGAAATTGAAATGGGAGAGGAAGAGGTACCAAAGGAAAAAAAAAAGTCTGGCCTTCAAAGTTCCGCCCCTGAGACTTCAGTCATGCAGGTAAAATGTAGATCAACAACTGGACAAACCTCAAATTGTCTTTGTTGATTGTGCTGATACCTTGGTATGTAAAATGTTATGCATTTTATTCTTTGTTCTGACTAATGTGAAGTTTGTTCCCATTGAACTGATGTCACTGAAAAAGGACAGACACCATGTTTTCAGCTTTGGGGAGGTGTCACCTTTTACAAATACTTGATAAATTTTGATCTCAGTATGCTAACTTTGGAAACAAGAAAAGCTGTGAAGACTTCTGTGTTTGTGAAGAAGAAAGAATATTGGACTGAAAATCTGCCATCTGGAGTGTAATGAGAAATTTACCTTTGAAATTTCAAGAAAAAAAAACTAGCTGGTCTTGAAAATAGAAAGTAAATCAAAGTACTTGGCAATGCTTGCTCATATTTTTCCTTCCCATCTCTCAGTTAGAAAGGATAGTTGTATTTTAACTTCCTCAACAATGATAGAACATTGAGGGTTTGATGTCCGGTGATTTTCATTTTCTTTCCCACTTTCAACAAGCATACTTTTTTCACTGTTTCAAGTAAAAATCAATAACTGATTTCCATATAAATTTATAATTACTGTATTTTCTCTCTATCTAAAATATCTTTTGGCTCTTTTCACCAAGCTTTGGGCCAGTAGAAGAAATCCAAGAGAAAATATTGGCTGAGAATGATCTGAGGGTAAGTTTCTACTAGGGGAAAAAAAATCTTTCATTAAATCCAGTTATATTTAGATAATTTTTCTTACTGAAAAAAAATTATTCTTTTAATGTAATGAATAAATAGAACTCCATGATTATGAGTATATTCTCTGGTTGTTATAGCTGTCATGAGAAACTCAAGACACGAGTTACATTATGTCTGGTGACTACTGGTGTACCTTTGAAATAAGCTGTCAGCACCCATGGAGTTTAGGGATCTTGAAAAGCAGTAGCAGAATTTCTGATAGCCCAAGAAATTCTCCTAGTTTTTCATAGTCCAGCTTCATGCAAGACTTGACCTGCTAAATAGGATTCAAGGGTGCAAGCAAGAGGTACATGAGGGAGGTAGCTTGTCTCATCATATCTGTCACATCAACAGAGGTTTAGGCACTGAGTTTATCTAACTCCTATGTAAAGCAGGAGCAGCTTAGATGCTAAGACAACTCCAAGACTGAGATACTAAAGCAGATTCTGGGATTTTCCAGAGTTCAGCTCCTGATGAATGGATGCTCTGAAAATCTGGCCACTAAAATATCTTAGGAATCTAAACCTAGTCCAGTTTGTTCATGGTTTTATTTTGGAGTGTACTTTCTACTTGTCCTGCTATGATGTGCCATGACAAGCAGCTCTCATAACCCAACACTGCAAGCCATGTGCAGATTCAAATCAGTAAAATTCAATGTCTACCACACACTCATATTCTTTCTGAAAATAAATGTATGTCCAAAGATTTAGTTGCATTTTTTTAACTTTATTTTCCCCAAACTCAAATTCTACATGGTGAAATGACAGGAGCATTTCATTCTGCAAGTGTTTTTTAAAATTCATATTTTAGTTTGCCTGCCAGAGTACAGTGAGAGACCAATGACCTTTTCCTTCCTGTCAGCACTGTGAACAGCAAGCTCCCTTACAACATCATAGCATCTAAATATTGTGCTGCCTCACTTCAAGTAAAGCATGAGCTTAAATATATTACTGTGCTGAGATTCAAATGATGAGTTATTTTAGCATAGCTGTTTCTGAGCCAAGTTTGATTTATGAGTCAATAATTTCCATGGAACTGTACAAGGCCTAGAATAAAGTCCATGAAATGAAGTGTTTATAAAAAATACACAAGCAACCTAAGAAAAGACACTAAAAAAGTTACTGCCCCTGTCACCCATAGATGACAAGTTCTCTTAAATGTAGACTAACTCTTAGCAAAATTAGTTGAAATTCACTATTTTTGTAAATTCTTCACTTTTAGAACTCAGTTCTGTGGTGTCATCCATGGTATCACAATGCACTATTTTTGGTCAATTTTTGGAACCAAGCAGCTTTCTGAAGTTCTTTGTGTCTATTTGAAGCATTTATTTATTTTTCAGTCCTTATTTTCTAGTAACAACATAGGGTGTGGGCACCATTTTGCTTGATACAATGCTGAACACAAAAATGTCTCATTTCCCTACTTGCTGACACTCTTGGACAGTGGCACCTGAGCCACTAAAAGAGGGGAAACATGATGGTATGATATGGGATTCACAGAGAGCTACAGCCGTCATCACTAACCAAACCCAGTGAATGGTTAAACTCAATACTGAGAGACCATTGATGCTATTTAAGCTGTATCATTCAATATCTCTCTCACAAAAAATTCATGTCTGTCTCCATATTGATATGGAAAGAATAGAGTCCTGACACAGGAAAATCCAGGAGTAGTGTACAGCACATGGACAGTAAACATGGTGGCTCAAGTCTAACCAGGATCCTAAGGAACAAATGTTTTCAGGAAACATTTACTGAGCTGCATTTCATAGGAAACAAAGGCTTTTAAAATTAGGAGTTGGTTCCTAACAGTCACATATTGTATTCATGTTGTTGTTCTATTTCTAGAGTCCCATACTGTTGTTATCAGATTTCTAAAGTCCATACCTCCTTGGTGTATTCTCATGGCTGCAGATCTTCACAGCACAGACTCCTTCTTCTGCATCTTGTTCTTCCTCAGTTCAGGGCTCCTTCAAGGCTCTCCCTGACTGGCTAACCTGCCCCCTTTTATCCCAGTTATCTTCATTGGTCACAGCTGCAGCCCAATTAAGGACATCACAGCTGCAGCCCATCAAGGACAACCAGGATCTCCCAGGGCAAAGCCTATATACAGATATTCAAGTACAATACATTTCCTCTACTATATTTCCCCCTTTTCTTTTACTTACAGAACCAGGTTTTACATAGAGATATTTAGATGATATTTAAGTACAATACTTCAAGTACAACACCCATATTTCCCCACAACTCAAAGGCCATGTACAACACACATAGCTCCTTGCTCAAAGGCCATACTCTTTCACAACTCCTTGACCCAAAGGCTATGGTCTCTTGCAGCTCTTGGCTGTCTTATCTTCTACCAAATATCTGCAGCTCTTGGCTGACTCATCTTCTACCAACTATCACATTGGGACCACCAATTGTTGTGGTTCTATTTCTAGAGTCCCATATTGTTGTTATCAGATTTCTAAAGTCCATACCTCCTCAATGCGTTCTTACAGCTGCAGATCTTCACAGCACAGACTCCTTCATCTGCATGTTGTTCTTCCTCAGTTTAGGGCTCATTCAAGGCTCTCCCTGACTGGCTAACCCACCCCCTTTTATCCCAGTTATCTTCACTGGTCACAGCTGCAGCCCAATTAAGGACATTGCAGCTGCAGCCCATCAAGGGCAACTGGGACCTCCCGGGACAAAGCCTCTATACAGATATTCAAGTACAATACATTTCCTCTACTATATATGCATAGATCACATACTCTGCCATAGCATCAGTGAAGACTCAGTAAGTCCATACCATCATTTTATCTTCAAACTGCTGAAACAGGCTCCATGTACTTGGGGACCAGATGCTCTAGGGAAAGTACATGGTCCCTGCTGCCTAGAAAGGGACATGGTGACAGTACCAGGTTGCATCCATGGATGGTTGTATCCTGGCAGTCCCTTTGCTGCTTCATAAAATACTACACCTAGAGATGAGTGTAGGGCTGAGTGGGGCTCACTGAGGTTTTCTACCTAGTACTGCATGCACATTGCTGACACCTGTCTGAAAAAGTAGCAAGGATATGGAGAATAATGAGGGAACCCACATAAATAGGAAATAAAACACCCAGACAACCTGGGATTACAGAATACAAGATGCATGACTCTGTACATTTAACATAGGTTGTCCATACATGAAAATGTGAATCCCTCTTTGCCATTTTGTTTCAAGGGGCACCCAGACCTATGTACATCACTGCTTCTACAGAATAAGCACAACCCCTGTGATTCTGGGGTAGCAGCCACACCTTCCACAGTCACAGTTCAGCAAAATTTTGATTTAACAAGTAATTTTTTATATATTTGAAAACTCAGTTGAAGTATCTCCCTTTATCATGCTGAATTACTAAAATAAGGAACAATGTTGTCATAGACTGCTAATACAGCCAGACTGCTGGGTTCCAGCTGATCGGTCACAGAGAAAAAGAAAGACTGAGCTTTACCAGATACTTCACTGAGCTGAAGTTTTAGAGGGAGAGTGACTTTGAAAAATACCTCCTTTACATCAATAGCTTGGAATATTTTCAAAGAACAAGGAAAAGTAAAAGATGAACAGGGAGTTATGAAGTACTGGATTGGATTATGTTTGCTCAGATGCAGTCACATTTCACAATCCCTGATATTCTCTGGGAACGATTTGTGACAAGGACTACATGGCATATTTGAATGCTTCATTTTCTGCAAGGCCATCTTTTCATCTTCCACCTACACACTTATCTCAACATCTTGTTACTTTTAATCACCACAAAAAGATCTGTATGAATTCAGAAGATAACTGTTTATTTTATCTGTTTATACTTCATTTACAATGTCATCTTTTGGCAGTATACTAATCCTTTTCACATGTCCATGATGTAGGCATTTTGTGTTTCTCCTAGGTATATCAATGTTGTGTAAAAAACAAGAGTTGGCACAGTCTATTCTGGATGATAATTTTTTCACATTTTCTCTGTCAGAAATGGCATCATTAGAGAGAAAAGTATATAGGATAGTCAATAACAGTAGCCTTTTTTTTTTGGTCTGTGTATAGATAGTGTAGGGTTCTGCCAACTTTCTAGAGAAAAACATATGGCTTTGTGAGTTTTATATACTTTGGGATAAATGAACATATGCTGGTAATTTTAAAAAATCTTGAAACCAGAAATAAAATGAAAAGTTGTATGAAAAAAATGAAGGTTACAAAGTTTGCCATGTTGCAGAAAGATGTTTTTGACATATTGCTCCTATTAAAACTCTATAATGCTTGGTTGACAGCTCTGGTTCATGCTTTCTATAACAAAGATGAAGTTACATCACTGCACATGCAATGCAATTGCAACAGGAAAAGATCCAGTAAAATAGCCTAAGGAAACTATTAACTAGATTGTTGTTTGTAATAATTCATGACCAGTGTTGTCTCACAAATAAGAGTTAACTTTAAAGTTACTTTGCAGCACCTCTTCCTGTCTTCACTTTGGTAGTAGTTGTAGGCTGGAGCCAACAGGGGCACTGGAGTAGATCTCTTAAAGGCATTCAGGATCTGACACAAACCTAAAGCCAGTAGTATATTCCCTCACAGGTGCCTCCATCCTGTACATGCTGCCATAGCATTTGGGTAAGATTTTCAGGTTTCGAGAACTTCCAAACTGTTCTGATTTCTACCCCCAAAACTGTAACATTGTGCTCACGTAGAGGTGAGCACTAACTGACACCTGTTTTCCAGCAGTGTTTCAAATTCTCCTGGCATACTGTGTATTGCTAAAACATTGATACTGAAATAGTGGGTTATTGTAATTTGCTCAATTAATAACTAGGACTTTTGTAAAAAGAAATTAAGAAATCTATGATCAAACAAAGAGAATTAAAACTGAATAGTACAGAACAGATTGAAAAATATGTTTCTAAGGATGCGTTTCTAATTGATTTAATGGGTTTCTAATTTAATCCTAGAATACCAAATATTACAGTGCCTTTTCTGGCACTGTATGAAAACTTTGAAAAAGGATGACAGGGCTAATAAAAATGCAGTGTGACCTCCCTCAGATTTTCTGCCTAATGCTTGGAGTATATGAACTCATTTACAATGATTTCTTGAAGACAGGTTTTTCAAAGCCGTGTCTTTATGTTACTTTTCTTTTCACTTTCTTTGGAAAATAATGAAGAAAGAACGAAACAGAGAAATGGTGATGCAAAGGTTGAAATAATGAAAAAATGTATTTTGATATGTGGCTTCACAAAAATATGTTCCTCCACAAAGAATGTGGAGGAAATTGCTGAATGAACACTTCAAGGCAAGTATATTTCTGGGGTGATGAAGGATGCTGTGGGGCTTGTACATTGACTTAAAAGCAGTATTACCATTAAAAACAAAATCAAAACAAACAAACAAAGCCACAACCAAAACAACCTTATTATTGAAAACCAAAATCTTCCTCTCTTTTCATTTAATTTTCTTGCTGTTTTAATGTGAAAGAGTAGATCTAGAAACTTTCTGAAAGTCACTAACAATAAAAAAAAATCTCACTAAAATTTTTTAGAAACTATTTGTCTATCAGATGGAAATGCCAAACCTTATTCAACAGTGACAGTCATCTTGTGAAAACTTGATACAAAGCAAACATCCATTTTCTTTATTCTCTTTTCTCTCCAACATACACATGACAGAGGAATCTGACAGGAGACCAACTGAGTCAGTACTGGATAATAGAACTCAGAGTTGAAAAGATGCTAAATTATCTGATCTGCTTTTTTGCCAGGATCAAATTGATTTCTAGCATGTATTCCCTGTAGTTATTTTCAGGTTAGTTTTAGATTTCCTTCACAGGGCCACAGGCTTCAAAGTTGTCATCTAGAAAGACTCCACACTTACATGAAAAAGAATAATTTACTAAAGCAAGAAATAAAACACCAGAAATCCAGCCACCATTTGAAATGGTGAAAACTTGTGTGTTTCACTACAGAAAACAGACAAAAAGAGATGGAGACATCCCTCTTTGAAATTCAAAATGAGTTAGGGCTGAGGTGAGCTTAACTTTATCTGCAGTTAAGGCACTTTAAAAAGCTTATCTAAAACTCTTCAAATGTCTTAAGAATTTGAACACTGGCCACTCTGAGACATTGGTACTTCACCTGCATCAATAACTAGGTAGCATTTCGCTGGGGCTTTTCAAAGCTCACATCTTGGAAGCATGCTGACTACATTGACGTTGATATTTGAATCGTCCCACAGATCTTCTCTCTCAACTAGAACTGAAGCAAGACAGAAATTACATTAGAAGCTAATTATTCATTATACTCTCCTGTTCAATGTTCCTTTGAATATGTGGATACTGGCTACCAAAAGATAGTAGAAAAAACTAGTTTGAGACTGCATGTGTGCTTCAACTCCTTAACTGCTGAACTGCTGGAATTAATTTCTTTTCCAAGTGCAGTGTGGTCCATCCCACTGACATCAGCAGGTATTAAAAGGAAGAGTTATGTGCAATTGTGCTATTTTCCTTTGTTAAAGGAGTAAAATTAGCTCACATTATACAACCTGTAGGTGAAGAATGGAGAAATCTTCATGAGATTCCTTCCTTCATTGTCCTTATCTGTCATAACTTCATCCACTTCCAACAAAGAATTTGTTCTTGACGTAGTGCAACAAAAAGAAATCTCTCAGAGACTGCAAATACATTGCAGAGTAGACCAATAAGTGGAATCAGGTGGAGAGATCTGTCAAATGCAACTATTTTGGAAACTCCAAAAGATTAAAAAGTAAAATAGATTAAAATATATTTTAACCTATTTTAACTCTGTAAACAACAACAGTCATAGCATCCTTTTGAGAAATGCATAGTTTGGGGAAATAATATCTTTTTGAGATGAGATCTTTTCTACTGGTTAGCTCTGTTCAACTGAAGTATTTCCAACAATGAAATATATGACCTTTAACTTTATAGAATGCATATTAAATTATCTTGGAAAATGTAAGCTGGGAATGAGAACTAAAAATCCCTGTCTTACCAAGGCAGAATGATTTGATAAAAATTTTTATCCCCAGGACAAGTGATGGCCCACAGGAGGAGTGAATGCAGTAACTGTTTGCCAGTTAGATTAATCTCTCTCTGAGTGTGATGTATTATCAGGATATGCTCTGAGAAAGGATGAATCAGAAATGTTAAAAAATGCATTAGCATACAATGATACCATTTGTAAAAGAAAAAGAATATTTATTGTTTAATGGTGACAGAAAAATCTCTTTTATTTTACAAAACCTATAATTTCAAATTATGAATTTCTTTCTAAATCTGGGGGTTTTTATAATTTATTATTATATTTTTCCAAATAAAATTAACATGAGATCTACTAGTTGGTTCTCAGACCTGAAAATGGTAGGGCTGTCTCCTACATAAGCCCTTGCTCTTGCTTCCTCTTTCAGGTTCTTCTGCCAGATGGATGAAGAGATGTGAGGCTTGGCAGAGTTAGGTCCTGGATTGCTGAGTGGAGAGCCAGACACAAAATTCTCCCAGATCCCAGGTACCATTCAAGGGATGGCTACAGTCAGGTTCTGGCTACTCAGACTGCTCAGTGTTACTCTGCTCTGGTCAATCACACAGCAATTCTAGTTACTGATGAAGTTTCTTACATGTTTTGAAAAAAGAAACAAAGAAAACCTAAATTGAAGATTTTTACATTACTCAGGATTAGATAGTAGTGCACACACTGTCAAGATGTGGTGTAAATTAGCACAGCTCAGTGAGTTTTAGTACTGAATCAGGGACTCTATGAGGGCAATATTTGAAGTTTCTGCAACTGCCCTAATCTATCCACAAGATCAGCATTTCTACCACCTGTATTAAAGAATATCTAAAATCATATACCTTTTATCAGTATGTATTCAGGAAAACAAAGTGAGTTCTGAAATAGGACATAATTTAATGATGATAAATTTGCCACAAAAAAAAAATATAAAAGAAATACCTTTGTAACCACATATGCTTACATCATTTCTGAGACTAATTGACATATTAAAGATAGCTGTTGAAGCAAGCAAGGCTTGTTAGCATGAAATTACTTCCTTGCTGAAAATGTGCCAGAGTTAACATTTTCCATAGAAGTAACAGGTGATAAAAGATAAGTATGTATAAGAGCTGCAGTATCTTTTATTTTGGAACTGTAAGGGTACATATTTCCCAAGGGGAAAAAAAGTACCTGCAAAGAATAAAAGTGGTTACAGCCAGCCTGTGCAGAGCACAATTGACAAGTGGTGGTGAAGATTCATCACGTTTAGGCAATTGCATTAAAATGACTCAGGAAGAAGTTATGGATCCTCCATATGATAACTAAAAATCACTGAGATGTTTTCTTAAACTGCCCAAGATTAATTTCTTTTCTCTTTTAGACACAAGACTTACCAGATAGAAATGAACAGATGAGGTATTTGCATAGTTGCTGAGTAGAATAATCAAAGGGTTAACAGTGGAACTTCTGTCCTTTTCTAGCTGTCTATTGTCATGATTTTTTTTAATAAAGACTGAAGTATTTTTTTTAATCATAAGAGTTTAAAGAAATACTATTATACTCCAAATTTGGCATTTCCTAGGTTAATTGCTTTTTAAGGTTTGAAAAACTTTAAATAAAGAAGAGACATAAAAAATGCCCTGTGATTTTTTGCTCTTCTCCTCCCACAGAATGCTATCATCAAGGTCCTAAAGCATGCCATAAAAGTATCAGCCTTGCTCCAAGTCAGGTGAAGAGCTGACTTATACCACCAGGATCTGCACACCTAATTTCATCATGACCAGATGTGCTTTGCTATATGTCAGGCTGGAGAAGGGGAAAAGCAGGTGCTCCAAACAACAGAATCCAGAGATTCACATCCTTTGCCCCTTTTCTATCTCATTCTTGCTGGTGGTCATATCCAGAGGGGACACCTGTAACCTTTTCTTGGATCAGAGCAGTTTAAATTTTTAGTTTAAAATGTAAATACCACCTAAATTAAAGATACCTGAGCTATTTTAAAAAGCACCTTGATGTTTGACTTTCACTGAAAGTCAAGACTTGGTTTTGTGAAGCCAGAGACATTATGTGACACTGGCATTCATTTAAATCAAAGGGCATCAAGTATGTAAATACCCTGAAGCCCTCCTAAAGCTCCACAAAGTTTGTTGACCTCACAGATTTTTTTTCCAGTTTTGCCCATTGTTAGATTCTCCCATTTCTATGCAGGCAACTTCTACATTACAGGGAGAGCTCTCAATGGGGCATAGTACATCCAGCATCAGATTACAGCAGCAACTGAAATGCTAGGTGCTCTGAAATCAGCACTCTGGTTTCACTGTGTTAATATTCTTTCTGCTGCACCTTTTCACTGCAATAATACACATTTTAAAAGGGTAGCAGAGTGGCCACCCTTGTAGCACACTTTCTCATGTATTGTCAGAATGTTCTCAAAACCATAAACATCTGCTTGAGTAGGACCCTAAAACGATTACCAGAAAAGCTCCAGGTAACACACTATCAAATATCCCTTTTTCATAGCAGCATCTCTTTTTCCCACTTTTCCCACTTTTACTGCCTAAAGATTACATAGTTAAATCTTCCCCTGTGTTCAAGGGGAAAACAGTCATTTCCAGAGGTAAAGTCATCATACCATCTTGAGCTCAGGATTATCTGAATTACTACTAGGAAGCACCTGCTTCTTTCTATTAGTTGAATATTTACTCACATACTACTTAGACTCAGGTATCCACCTTTAAAGACACTTAAGTTAGGGTGGAAAAATTCTGCCCTAAGCAATTGTCTGTGCCACATGATCTTTGGTTGTGTTAAAGCTTCAGCAGTGGTCTGGATATTATTTTGACAACCCTGACCACATATGCCTTATTTTTATTTGTGATTATTCTTCTATTCACTTTGAAAACTATTTTAGAAACAATCTACATTTTATTAGAATTGATTCCATACTGAATTCCCCATCAGTAGGCAAAGAGGAAATATGTAACAATTAGAGAAATTTGACTGTTGTTACTTTAAAAGGTTAACTAGCCCATGCTGAGCTCCATGTTATCAACAACTTGAGTGTTTCTGGCATGGCAGCTTGCTCAGATGTCTTTTATAACACTGTGGTTGAGTATTAGCTATGCTTGGAGTTCCTGATGAAGGAGGCAGAAAACAGAAACAACCAGGCAAGACCAACACCAGACTCAGGCTTGAAGCCTGAGTTTGGAAAGCTCAAATGAAGCAGTTTAATTTGATTCACATGAGGGAACTTGAAGTGATGCAAATATTTCTAGAGGCTAACATAATTTCTATACAGTGCTTTACACCAGAGTATCCAGCTCACGCATGTGCTAAAAGATAGTGTAGGTATTAAGAAAAAAATTACAGTGGAAAGGTACAATAATGTAAAAAAAGATAATTGCTAGGTTGAAATAGAAAGTGTCAGGCAAAAATAGTTAAACAGGTCGAAACTGGATTAATGTCTTCCAGCAGCACCTCACTAAAATCAGTTACAAATATGAAAAAAATATTTTAACTGAGTTTAATTACTGCAACATAGAGGATCCTGCAAGGCAGGGCCTTTTTCTTGTAGAAAATTAAAATGAAATATGAGGAAAATATATAAATATTAAACTAGAAAAAAGTTCACATTTTGATCTCATTTCTTCCTGTCAGAAGCATTTTTGTATGTTGCCCTTAAGGCAGACAATTCAGAGTGCTCAGTGCAGGAATCTCTGCTTTGTTGTTTAAAGAGATTTCTTTCCCCATGATTTGCTATTCTTGTGTTTACATAGGAAAAATAATGTTTTCAATCACAAAAATAAAGAAAATGTTGTCACTGGCTCAGCATAGATTGGAGTAAGAAATACTTGCATGGAGGAAAGCTAGTTTGCCTTTTTAAAAGGATTGATTCACTCCTCACGGGGCCGTGCTGGGTTGCTAAGCAGGTGCAAGGGAGGACCTGCCATCTGTGCACCTCTTCAACTCTCCTTGTTGAGCCCACCAGCCTTCCCACTGCTCCTGGTCAGCCTTCTCACCAATGTCACCAGCGTTCCACTGTGCTCTGAGCAGTGCACACACACCTGTGGCAGCTCACTCTTCTTTAGTTCTTCTCTTGTCAATGTCATGGAAATGGAGATGTTGCTCCTCTACCAGCCTGCAAAGCATGGCAAATGTTTTATCTTTGTCCTAACAGTTGGAACTGTCACACCACTATCTACTACAACAGCTTATCCATGGACATGGCATGCAGCATTCATAGTAGGTTATTCCTGCTTTTCATTTCTTAATAGCATCATACCAATAGTTTCAGCAGCCCACACTCATTTTCCTTTTCAGCTTCTTATGGCTGTAACTGACATTTAGTCTTTCCACATTTGAGAATGATTCATTTCCTACAGCCCACCTGCAGAGCAGGGATCAGCACTCTCTATTTATCCAGCGTTGCCCTGATGGATTATGAAACAGAGGATGGGATGCAACTGGTTAGACCTGGACATTTTCTTCTCACATGAGCTCAGACTTGATAATGGGATGGTTTTGCTCCCCTCAGACCAAGGAGTAGGCTGGTTTTGAATCCAAGGCTCTTTACTCTGTGCCTAACACAAAAGGAGCCTGCAGTCTTCTCAGACTGGATGTTTGACCAGGCTCTCTGATGTAAGGCTATTGCTAATGAGGGAAACTCACCACAGAGTTTTCCCTGCACCTTTTGAAAGAGCATTTAGTCAGTACACGAATGTTCTGGTTGATTATTTCTCAGGGTGGGTTTCACTGCACATTTAACAACACTGAGATGAAACCTTAGACACTTCCCACATTGTTCACCAATCAAGCACTTCAGTAAATATACCAGTGGGAGTGCAAGAATTATCCAAAATTAACTTTGTAAGCAAATGACAGCTGCTGCTCCATATCAAGCCTCTGTCCCAGCAAGAAGTGGACAATTTCTTCTTGTCCACTTAGCCTTTCAGTTGTTCATTGACACCGAATATTTTAGGCTGGATTGGTGTTTCATTTTCTTGACACATTCTTTATCTCCAGAACAGGAATATCAGTTAACTAGATAATATACAATATACATTTCTATGACATTTTTCACAGATTTTTCTGCTCTGCAAGTGACTAAAGCAATCCTGAAAACCAGAAAACCATCAAAAGAACATTGTGATTTCCTTTTCAGCAATCATGCCCAGAGCTGGCTTCATGACAGCTTGTTAGTGACTGCCATATGATGTCATGATGGGACATGCATACCCATCCACCACTCACTTCTTAGATAGTGAGTTACCACAGCACACTGCTCATGAAAGTAGTGAAGTGACTATGCTTGGTTCCTGACCACAAATAGCTCCCCTTCTTCCTGTGAATATGGTTGTTCAATACCACTGTATAATCGGCAGTCCACAGTTAGAGATGTAATATCTCCACCTGCCTCCAGATGGGCGTTGGTGACAATCGCTGTGTAAAATTGAGATCTTTCCCTTGTGTATGTGCCATCAGACCTCTTTAAAGCACCTTAGTGTGCACATGGTGAAGTTAGTTAGGAGAATTAAGAAGGGTGTAGTGCCACTTGAAGATTGATGCCACATTTATCATGCAGTCCTGTGGTTTATCAGTAACTGTAGTTTCACATACAGCAGGTGTTAACATGCAAATAATAAAAATAATTTCAAATAGGCTAGCACCTACTGTGGATCTTTTTAAAAATAGTTCATTTGGTACTATATTGACATTCAAAATCCAGTATTCAGAAGTAAAATATCTGTTAAGCTAGTCGGTTTTGAATTCACAGAAAACCAGCCAAGTCACATCAACAACGTCCACGAAGAGTAGCTTCCTTAAACAATAGTCAGTGCCAGAAACAGCTCCCTTTGAAAAGCTGAACAGCCTTACTGTGAAGCCAAGATGTGTCAATGAAAATGATTTCTCAATTCGTGACTAGAGACTGTGCTGGGATTGTTATTATTTGGAAAATTAAAAGTTCAGAAATGACACCTTGGAATAAATGCTTTTCTTGCAATAGTGCACACAACAGAGGCTTTAATTTGCAAAATGAAGCATATTGGAGATCACTGAACCAGAAGCAAAGAGGCAATAAACAGTTTGATACTTCCAGAAGACATGAAGACCACATGACATTACTCCTAAATATCCGTTCCTTTCCTGCACAGAATCAAGGTAGGACAACGAACTCAACTCATGCTTATTGTTTAAAGTTTATCTTTTACTTATCCCATACAATTGAAAGCCTATGTAAAGTAGATTACAAAGCTGTCCTTATCTTTAAAGCGAACTGGACTTTATTCAAAAGCCAGTCTCATTGAGTGAGGGACCTTTCTGACTCCTGTTCATTGGTCGCTGATGTTCCCAGGGCCTGAAGCAAGCAGGACCTCCACTGGCAGGGCTGGGTCAGCTCCCTGGAGCATGCCAGGAGCTCAGTTCAGAGCCTCTCTGGCTGGGCTGGCACAGCTTCATTCCACCAGGTGCCTGCCTCTGGTATTCCTTGTCTATAAGCGTCTCTTTGTTGCCCTGGTGGTTACTGACCCCATTCAATGTTCATCTTAACATTTCATGTTAATCTGAATGTCCAGCTGACTTCAGAGGGCCCTGCAAGCTCTAATGGAAGCAGTGACTTACTGACACAACTTTACCATGAATATATTCAGCCTCATTCCCCAGACTTTGGAAGACAAAATCTCATCATTCAAATTCCAAGTTCCAGCTCCCAGTACCAAGAGCTGCTTTTCTACTCTTTCTGCACTGGCCATCATTTTCATAACTCTTTTGTATGGACCCTTCTGCTCAGGCAGGAGAAACCACTCTGTCTGAAGGAAAAATATTTCTCCTGATAAGTGAGTTCAACCCTCTAGTTTCTGCCCTCTTGGCAGTATTTCTTTTCTACAGGGTCCACCACAAATTAATGCAAGTACTGCATGAGGACCTTGAGAATTGAAGCAGAATGAAATCTCCACTCTTGCCAATCCTATTTAAATTAGCTAATTTGAGGCAGTAAATGAATGAGAAATAATTCAACCAAAAAAATCCCTTGATATTTACTTCAATATATCTTTCTAGCAAAAATAGAACTTAAGAAACAGATAGAGTTTTTCAATTATTTTACATCCTCACAGGACCATTTACTTCGTTTTTTAGCTCAGATGATGAAAACAGCCTCATTTCTTTTTTAGTCAATCCAAAGACCACTGTCTTTCTATGTGTATCTATAAAACTGCTGTGGTTTACTTTTGTGAATTGCACCTCTACTTCTGAAAGTACTGTTGTCATCAAACACAAGCAGCTGGGAAAAAGAACTAGAACAGAAATGAAGATATCCAGATACTCTTCACTGCAAACTGTTGGAAAGCAGAAAAACAGACACGTGCTCTCTGGGGAAGCACCAGACTGCCTTTTTCTCTCAGGCTAAAATTAAAGTTAATACTTACTGAAGGCAAGGGCTGGGGGCAGGGAGGGAGTGTTTGTGCACAGATAAATATATCATTCAGAACATTTCACCTCAAACATCTGCAGGGCAATGTCATTTTATGTGAAGGGCATCCAGGGAGAAGACTTCCCTGAGAACTGCTGAGAAGGCAGTTAGGCTTTTTAAAATAGTAGTAATTTGGATGGGGTTAAAAAAAAAAAAAAGTATTTAACCCAAATCATAAAAAGATAGCAGAAAAAAATCCCAACTGCCTGAGCTCTCAGCTCCTTCAAGGACTGCTGCTACTAGCTAAGGAGGCAAGCTGCAAGATTCTGGCAATCTCATTTTCAGAGCAGTCCCACTACAAAGTTGCCCTACGGAAGGTGCATTTCCAGCTAGCTGAATAGCCCACTCAAAATTATTTACTTTGGGAATTGCTGATTTCCAGACTGGACAGAGAATTTAGGAACCCACAGCCAGAGCTACTGAAGGTCCAAATTAGGACCTTTAGCATTTTTGAACTGTGTCAAAACCAGCTCTGTTCAAGCACATCTGTCTTCATCCAGAGCTCATCCAGCAGCAGTTCAGCTCCCCAGGCTGGGTGCAGGAGCAGCTGCACATTCTGGCCGCAGGTGCAAGCAGCCACTTCCAGCCCTGGAGGGACCGAGCCATTACAAGCACTTAACAGCAGATTTTCTCTTCCTAATGCGATCCCTTCAGCTGTTTTTGAGGCCTTCTCTGCCAGACGAGCTGAGCTGCTGACTACTAGCAAACACATTAAATCCCTGTGGTCACTTTTGAGTCCTTGGGGGCTCACAAGCCACAGTTAAGTGAATCATTGTGTAAGAGCAATTGTTAAAACTTCTTGGATGATTACCTAATTTTAACATCTACCACATTCTAGGGTGAGCCAATTTCTACATGCCTTGTAACAAGTGTCCTTCTGGGGAATATTGTCAGTCCTTTAGTCAGGATTTCTTCCTAATGCCTGCATGAAAAGGTGATCACACCACTTAAACCTTCTACTGTCTGATTCTCCAGTGTATCCCAAAAGACTTGCTGAAGTATTTCTTAAATGCAAAAGCTGTGTGGAACATTTTTCCAAATGTATGATAAATACTTATTCCACATCCTATCTTACACTTGTTTCAGCACTGCTAAAAATTAATGGGATTCTGAGCAAATCAAAGCAATTTTCAAGATGGGCTATTCTACTTTGAGCCTGATATTCAAACACCTTGAGTTTCCCATAACTTCATTTGAAGTTATGAGGCAGGAGTAGTCTTGGAAGTAGATCCCTAAATGACTGGCTGGAGGTCAGAAACACAAGCAATTTGTGCACTTACAATGTCTCTCATCAACAGAGGTTTTTGATATCTCCAAATACTCTGATTTGGAGCACAGTCCCAGATTTCTGAAATTTTTGCTGAAACAAGCAATTAAATTTGCCTCAGTTTTATGGGAAAAGCTGTGGGGCCACATGAGAAAAAAGAGAACTTGGGAAAATTTGAACTCAGAGCAGCCTGCCTGAAGCCACCCTCTCAAGTAGTGCTGGGGTCCTGGGTCATTGGTCATTTGGCAGCCTGGGAGCTGGGGGAGCAAGGAGAACAAGCAAGAAGAGCGGCCTAAAAGCCTTTCCTATATTACTGAATATTTCATGAACAGTAGGAGTCTAACCCTTCAACTTTAGCAAACTGTCACCTTGTATTTCCCTGAAATCTTTCTGACCCAATCTAAAACTATTTGTTGCAATGCAGATTTGTTGTAGAAGGCTGGGAGTAGTCCTGTAGTACAATCACCATATTTTTAGCCATTTCTTACCCAATCTCTTATTCAATTCCTATAAATATTTATATTTATGACCAATACATTAGCTGGTAGGACTCCTTTTTACTCACAAAAGTAATCACTGAGACAAGCTAGAGGAGGGGAAAAAAAAAACAATTAAAAATTGTTAGACTCATAATGAAACTTTGTCTAGTTATAGAAATATACATATATAATAGAAACAGCATTTTCTTCTTTTAACAAAACACCAGGTGATACAGGCTGCTTGCACAGCCATGTCAGCAACATTAGCTGCAGCACATAACCTGGCCAGAGCCACAGCAGAGAGGAACTTGCTCCAAATGCTTTCAGTCCCTGAGCTCAGAGCTGTTGTAACAATAAGTTCTTGGTCTCACACAAACACCACATCTGTGAAAGGTGCCAAGATGTTTCCGTGGTCATGAGGGTCAATTGATACCAGGAATGGATTGTGAAATGATTAGTTATACAACACACTTTTCACTCTCCTAAATGAGAGAACTGTGATATTGGTATTTATAAAAGAGGAAGTATGGCAGGCTTGTAGTTTGAACAGCTGAAAAGAGCCTCACTTCTCTGGAGTTCTTTGTTTCTAGTCTACTGTTTTAAATGCCTTGATTTCCCCCTCCTCCCCACCCCTTAAATGAATACCTACTGATGTAAAATCCTTAAAACTCCTTAAAATTCTGGACTGTGGTTCTCTTGTTATTTGCTATTGCTATCAACCTGCCTCATGTCTGAGCTCGGATATCCCATCTCTTCACCACTGAGCTTGCCAAATCTTTATTCAGGTTATTTATTCAATTAATACATCAGAATTTTACACAAAATACAATTATTTACGTGAAGGAATGGAGGGGGCATTTAAGTCAAATGCATGGTTTTGAGGAGAATGAACCCAAGATTCTCATTTTCATGGGTGGATGTCCTTACCTGAGATTCTCTACCTGGAATTGATCCACTTTCTACAGGGCACTGCATCAGTCCATAAGCCCCATCTGGCTGTTAACCTAAAGGCTGGGACATTGCCAGGGAGGTGTGATACCCGGCTTCCAATCCCTGATCCAGAAAAGACTTCCTTAATTACACAAAGCAAAGACAGCAGGTACACACTTTTAGTCTGGCTTGATTCTGAGCCATACTCTAACTGAAAAATCAGATCCACTCAGGCAAAAATAATGGGATCATAGAATCATTTTCTATTGGAAAAGACCTTTAAGATCATGAAGTCCAGCCATTAACTCAGCACTGCCAAGTCCGCCACTAAGCCACCACCTATCCACCAAACCACAGAAAGACAGGTTTTCCAGCAGAATGCTATGAGAAATGGTGTCAAAGGCTTTATTTGTCCAGGTGGACAACATCCACAGCCCTTTCTTCATCCATTAACCCTTTAACTTTAACTTTGTCAAAGTAGAAGATCAAGTTGGTTAAGCAGGATCTGCCTTTCATAAACCCATGCTGGCTGGGCCTAGTCCCTTAACTCTTGGGAGAAGTCTTTAGCAGCAAGACCAGTCTCTAAAAGCAAGCCCAGTCAGTGTGACCTTGGTGTTGGAGAATGTTATGGAGCAGATGACCTCGAATGTCATCACAATTGTGAGACATCTCCCAGCTAATTGCAGAATCTACCTCTTAATCCTAGTTAGGAGATCTAGAACAGATTTGCCCCATGACATCTGCCTTGTTGGCCTTCCCCCAAACTCTTACCCATAACAAATTAACCCTACCATTGCCATCATCAAGCTCTAGTAGCTGAATTTGTATTTTAAATAGCTGTTGCAACAACTGAACTGTTAGAATAAGAAACAGTAAATTCTTCAGAATCTCTCTGAGCCTGCACTCCAACTCCCTTCAAAGATTGTTTGGCAAATTCCTACACAAATTTGCAAATAGATTTAAAATTATAAAATCTGCGCCTCCAATGCCAAAGTTCATTAAAACTCAACAGAACCCATAGAGACACAAGTAACTTACATCAACCTTATGATCATTAATAATAAATCTTTATAATACTCTATTTTTTAAAAATGAATTTGTATAAAACAGACTTTTCAACAGCAGGAACATTTTCATAATGACTACATTCTTCATTTTTTTCATGTTGGTGTCTTGCTTGCTTGCTTTTTGTTGTTGGTACCTCGCCTTTAAAGCTTAGGCATCGCTAAACACTTAAAGGAAAAAGACTCAAAACCATAAATCAAATAAGCTAATTTATTATGAAAAAAAAGGAGGAAAATCCATGTGAACAGAAAAGCAGACACTACAATACCCCATAAAGTACACAAAACACAAAATTATGTTTTCTAAAGCAATACCTGTTTTTCCCATTTCTTCCTTCACAGAGAAAAACTTGCTTTCTGTAAACAAACAAACAAACAAAAACAAACAACAAAGCAAAACAAACAAACAAAAACCCCAAAACAAAGAAAAAATCAAACAACTCCCTCCACAACTTTTATTTTGGAAAAATACCTTCATCTTATGGGCACTGCTCTAAGGACAAAATTGTCTATAGTTTAAGGCCAGTATTGAAATCACTGAATTTCCTAGATTATATTTTTAAAATGTAGCTTTAGAAAAAGACAAACAAAGTACTTTAGAGGAGTTGGTCACATCACTGGAAAGTAGAGCTGCAGCTGTTACCAAAAGCTTCTGTTTGCCTTTAACTGTGAGGACATTTAGCCATAAGCTATATTTTAAAAGGTTGCCAAGTAGTTATTTTCCTTTCAGATCAGCTGAAAAAAAAATCTCTTTTTTAGCAAGGCCAGTTAAGTGAGCTTATGTATTTGTTCAATAGATATTTTCTGTGAAGGGCTTCTGTCTTGAACTCCTTGTATTAATGGCATAATTTTGTTTCCTTTTTGATTTTTTGGAGTTGGGTTTCAGGTTTTTTTTACACTTTCTCTCCTGAAAAGGGCTGGCATAAGTGTCTGGTAGACAGAGCTTGGCTGGCAGATGTTTTTTACGTAACTCTATTGCCCAGTGTTAAAAACATATATTTTTACTATGAGATCATGGATGTTCTGTGTACCTTTCATAACTATTAAAGTTACTTGGGCAATGCTGTAAAATATCTTTTTGCCTTTACTTTTTCCATGGGACAACTTCTTATTTTTATCTGTCTTTGCAGTGGAAGGATCAGTATATTCAAAAGGAGACTTACCTAAATGTTGTCTGGCATTTAAGTACAAGTCTGCAAATGGTAAATGCTAAAGGAGCTGATTGTAGTGTTTCAGGATTGATGTTCCTTTAACTCTTTTTATTTATTTTGTCATTTAAATTTCATATGCTGGCTTGAAAACAAGGAGCTATTTGCCATCTGATAAGCATTTCTAAGTTCCTCTGTCTCCTGTTTCCAACTAAACCTGTATTTTTCCTCTTAGGTATATGCTTGTTTCTGGTGTCTTAAAAGGTATGGATTAGCAGGCTGCTGTAGTTTCTTTGAGCTTCATGTTGTTCTCTAATTCTTTTTAAAATTTCTTTTAGTTATCTAGAATCTCAAGGTGTCAGAATAATTTTGGATATAGTCTTATCTAACTTAGTTTCAGGGAGTTAAGTTATACTTGTGACAGTGTTCACAGGGGTTTTCAGGTGAGGGAAGAGAGGAGAATGTTGACTCCATGTTCAGAAGGCTTGATTTATTATTTTATGATATATATATTACATTATAACTATACTAAAAAGAATAGAAGGAAAAGTTTATCTCAGAAGGCTAGCTAAGCTAAGAATAGAAAGGAATGAATAATAAAGGTTTGTGTCTCAGACAGAGAGTCCAAGCTAACTGGGCTGTGATTGGCCATTAATTGTAAACATCCAAGATGGGCAAATCGCAGATGCACCTCTTGCATTCCACAGCAGCACATAACCATTGTTTACATTTTGTTCCTGAAGCCTCTCAGCTTCTCAGGAAGAAAAATCCTAAGACAGGATTTTTAATGAAAAGATGTCTGCGACAATACTTTCTCTAAAACTCTCGAGAACTTTCCATTTTCTCCCCACATCCTTTCCCCTTGTAGTCTGCCTATTACATTTTAAAAGCTCTGTGAACATTTTTCTGGTGTATATCTACAACTACCATGCTCAGCATCAGGAATGTGACCTTAAAGTCCCTTGTTTTATTACTGAAACATTGCTGCCTCTACAGGTCTTTCTTTTTCCCCTAGTTTTGTTCTTTGGATTGTTTGGATTGTAGGAAGCAGATTTTCAGAGCTTAGATGGCAAATTCTGGGGGAGACTGGACAAAAATAAATGGCAACATGTGAAAACTGAACTTCAAAGTAACTATAAGTGAGGTTTGCATTTTTCTATCTAGAGTACCTCAGCCCACATATAAAATAGAGAAACTTTCTACTGATTCCAACCTACAAACATTCAAGAAAAAGTGAGCTCTGCTTCAACAATGTGATACATGCCTTTGGAGAAATATTTTCGGGAGTGTTTCCCTTAACACAACACAATCCACAGGATATATTAAGGAACTCACCATGTTGCAGTTTGTATTGTGGGAGGTGTTATGAGTTAGTAGTGCCAACAGTTGTCTGTGAATGGTTGGTGTAGTAAGACCTTAGCAATGCTCAAAGAACATGTGCCAGCTACATAGAAATTGTCTTTTGTTCTATTTAGGCAGCCACATGCAGAGTTACATAAGCTGAATGTGGCAATAGTATTTATAAATCACACACTTGAAAGGAGAGAAAATGAACAACTCAGATGACAAAAAAAAGTAGAAGGTGCAATGGAATGTGGTCAGTCTGGAGTTAGGTAGGAGGCTAGAAAGTCTTCTGCAATCTGCTGGATACCAGGACATATCTCCACTGCAATCTTCTATTTCTCTTTCAACATACTATGCGTTCAGAGTGTCATAAAACTGAGAGTACATAAGACCAGTCAACCTCTGTTACTTTTTCTTCATTTTAGGGGCTTAGAAAAATCAATTTTCTCATAAAGATTCTTCAAAGTCCACCTTGTTAAGAGAAATGGGAATAAAGTCTTTATAAAATACTGTTGTCTTAGTGAATGTTGTCTCATTTAGCTGTGAATAAGAGCTGGGCAAAGCTTTCAGTGTAAAACTCCAAATCGTATGAAACATCTGTTTTTTAATTCTGTTAAAGTCCAAAACTTAGCCCAAGTTCTTCGAAAGTTTTTCTGAACTTCACAAGCATTCTTGTATTATGAAACATAGTACTGAGGAGAGCTGTCCTGATTTGTGGTTTTGAATGGACACCATGCAAAATCTCTGGATTTTTCACAAGATTAGGTGAAACTTGGTGATTTTGACAGAAGGTTTTATTTGAATTTCTGGCTTTTGACATCAGCATAGACAGAAAATGGAGTCTTTACATGGATTACATGGATTACAATCCAAACCTAGGGTGAGTAGAAAAACAAAAATATTTTGAAACCCAGTAAAAGAGAATGAGCAAAATATTTATCCACAGATTTTATGAGACAATAACATGGGCTAAAATATAATAGCTGTGAATGGTTTTATATTTGTGTCTGGTTTAGGGTACAGTTTATGAAAACTAATTAAAAATATCAAAGTTCTGTTATCACAATATCAGACGTATACCTGTGAATGTGAATATTGATTAACTCTACCTAAATGAGTGCAAAGAATTCATTTCAAGTTTTCTGATTCTTCTTTTTTCCTAGGAAAATCCCACTGGGAAGAAAGAAGAAGAAGAAAAACAAACAAACAAACAAACAAGCAATTTAAAAAAGGAAAAAAAAACCCTTGACATAAATCGCTCAGAGCTAGTGGTTTTGCCCAGTTCTTTTCTGCAGCTTATGTATTTAAAAATTCCTACAGTAATGACAGTTCTGTAATGGTTAGGTTTTTAAAAGGCTAAAATTCTCCCCAGCGTTTATTCAAATTAGTGCATGCATGTTTATTTACATGTAAGTTGAATTAACTTATGAAGGTGCATTATTGATTTATCTTGAACTTCACATACAGTATCTATTTCTTATTAAATAGGCAATGTTTGTGTTTACTTGTGCTACTTAAAATTCAAATATCAGTCCAGGAAACTGTTTTAAACATGAATCCCATAATTTCACAAAGCCATTTTCAAATTCCAAGGATAATGCTGGCTAAAATAGAGCACCAAGACACTGCTGTCACCAGAGTGCCACCAGTTAAAATCTATTTTTGGTTTTGCATGACGGATTCTTTTTATTGGGCATTTGCCAGTCATAGCATAGGATTTTTGTGCCAATTTCAACTGCATTTATACAAGTAAATTTTAAATTTCTGGGCCTTTTCATCTGTTCAAGAGAAATCTGCCACATTAAAGACAGCAGGAACAACAGCACTGTCTTGCATAACAAGTATTCTGCCAGGAGGAAACATATCCAAAACTTATTTGACAGAAATAGTTCCCTTGACTTTTACTACACTGAAACCCATAGAAAAGTACCTCAATCTGGGTATCTGAAAATGTCTAATGCAAGTATTGCTCTCAGATTAGGCACAAATAAATCAGTCCTGTACTGAGTAGTATTAGACATAATTTGGATTTGTGAATTTGCACACAAATAAGAGTATCTTGACTTGACCTGCTTAATCTTGACTTGATCTGCTGCTTGTCAACAGAGGGGATCTCATGAACAAAGTGGAGAATGGTGGCCATCCTGGGTGCAGTGACCACAAAGCAGTTAAGTTCAAAATCTCTGTTGACAGAAGAAAAACTGAGAGAAAAACCTCAACTCTGAACAAGAGGAAAGGAGACTTCAGGTTTCTCAGGGAGTTAGCAAGTAAAGGCCCCTGAGAAAATGTTTTGCAGAGCTGGTCACTTTTCCAACATCACCCCTTATGGGCACAGGAACAGAAAATTCCCAACTATTGGAAGTCAATCAGGCAATGCAGAAGGCTGGCTTAGCTGAACAGGACTCTTCTCTTGGAAATAAAAGAAAAAAAGGAAGGTGTATACCCAGTGCAAGTAATGTCAGGTGACATGGGAAGAATACAGAGATGCTGCTTGCCTCTGAAGGGAGAAAATTTATGTGGCCAAAGCTGGAGTTGAAGCTGGCCAGAAACGTGGGGGACAATAAATTTTTTTTCAATTATATTAATAGCAATAGGAAGTGTAAAAATAACACAGGGTGAGGATGGTCACTTCACAAACAGGAACAAAGAAAAGGCACAGTGTTTGACACATTCTTTCCCTCTGTCTTTAACAAGGGGGTCTCAGTGCCCTGATCTGAAGGACCATGACTGTGAGAATGCTCCACTCCCAGTCAACCCTGAAATTGTGTGGGATCTGCTGCTCCATCTGGGTCCCTACAAAGCTATGGGGACTGGTGGGAATCATCTGAGAACCCTCAAAGAGCTGACTGGTGTCATCCCAAAGCCTCCCTCGATGATTTTTGAGCAGTCCTGGAAATCCAGAGAGGTTCCAGCTACTGATTAACATTGTCCCAGTTTTCAAGAATGACAAGAAGGAGAACTCTGGAAACCACAGGTGTGTCGGTGTCACTTCTGTGCCTGGTAAAGTTGTGGAGAAGATTATTCTGGGAGGTGTTGAAAAACAACTTTGGCGTCATTGGTCACAGCCTGCAGGCTTCATGAGGGGAAAGTCCTGCTTATCAAACCTGATTTCCTTTGATGACAAGGTAACCCACCTAGCTGACCAAGGGAAGCCAGTTGACAAAATCTTTTTGGATTTCAGCACAGCTTTTATACTTTTTCTCACAGGATCCTTCTGGACAAAATATCCAGCACACAGCTGGATAAACAAATAATGGGATGGGTGAGCAATTGGCTCACAAGCTGGACATAAAGGGTGATAGGGAATGGGGTGACATGAGACTGGTCACCTGTCATTTACTGGGGTTGTTCCACAGGGCTCCTCAGCCCTGTGATCTTCAACATCCTCATAAATGACTTTGAGGTAGGACTGGAAGATACACTGAGCAAGTTCACAGATGATACAGAATTGGGAGGAGCTGCTGACTCCCTCCAGGGCAGGGAGGCCCTGCAGAGAGCTTGACAAATTAAAGGCTGGGCAACCACCAACCACATGAAGTTCAACAAGGGAAAATGCTGGATTCTGCACCTGGGGAACAGGCCAACCCTGGATGTACAGACAGAACAGGGAATAGATTTCCCTGGAAAGCAGTGCCAGGGAAGGGGAACTGGTTGATGGCAAGTTGAACATGAGCCAGCAGTGCCCTGGAAGCCAGGAGAGCCAACCCTGTCCCGGGGGCATCAGGCACAGCATCACCAGCTGGGCAAGGGAGGGGATTGTCCTGCTCTGCTCTGCACTGGGGCAGCCTCACCTCGAGTGCTGGGGGCAGTTCTGGGCACCACAATGTAAACAAGCCATTAAACTATTAGAGAGTGTCCAAGGAGGGCAACAAAGATGGGGAAGGGCCTTGAGGGGAAGCTGTGTGAGGAGCAGCTGGGGCCCCTTGGTCAGGGGAGACCTCACTACAGTTACAGCTTCCTTGTAAGAGGAGGAGCAGGCACTGATCTCTGCTCTGTGGTGACAGTGATAGGACCCAGGGGAATGGCCTGAAGCTGTGTCAGGAGGTTTAGATTGGATACTAGAGAAAGATTCTTCACCTAGATGGTGGTTGGGCACTGGAACAGGCTCCCCAGAGAAGGGGTCACAGCACCAAGCCTGACAGAGTTCAAGAAGCATTTGGACAATGCTCTCAAGCAGCTGGTGTGACTCTTGGAGATGGTCCTGTGCAGGGCCAGGAGCTGGACTTGATGATCTTTGTGGGTCCCTTCCAACTCAGCATATTCTCTGATTCTAACAGAAGGAGCCCCATAACACTACAACCTATGGATCTGCTGATGTTTTTGTTTTGATTAAACTGTGATGTTGTTTTCTTTTACTATTTAATTGTAGTAGTAACTTTGACATGTACTAGAACTGTTCAAATATTTTCTTTAATCTTGTATCTCAGTCTTCCACTTTCTCTGTTTGACTAATTGTGACAAAAGTTGCTCTGGGAAATAACTGTTTGTTCAATTCTTATCTCACGCTGAGTTTTATGTGTTCCTTGACAACAACAAAATATCTGTGAGCTTGTTATTTCCTAAGTTTCTGACATGTCTTTTTGAGTCAGAGGGGGAAAAAAAGCACACAATAACATGTCAGGTTTATAGAATGATCCTGAAGTGGAAAGCTAATCAAGCCTGACATTTTGTTTCAGGTTTGTTTGCTTTGGGTTGGGTTGGTTTTTACAAAAAGCTTCTTCTTTTGCAATGAACTGTGAGAGAAATTTTGAAAATTAAGTAAGAAAAGAGTTCAAACAAACCACCTCGGTCTTAGGCCAAATCTGTCCAAGTCTTTCAGTTCAGTGTCATTGACAGTTTCAGACCAGCTGCCTAATCGCTAAAGCCTTTAAATGCCTAAATTTCTGTAAATAAATGCATGGAAGTTACACAGATATTGGGAAGAAAAGGATTTTTTCAACTGGTGGGAGTTCATATTTGGTCCACATCCCAAGATACTACAAAGCAAAATTGCCAATCTTTGAAAACAATGAAGTTAAAAAACAAGACCAAAAGTTCAGTGTGTCTGGTCCCCTCTAATATGACAGACACAACTTCAAAACTGTCCTTCAAACAGGGTATTAGACCCAAACTTTTCATAACACAGACCTGTGTGACATTCAGTATAGTCATCCCTTTCCTTTGGCATTGCATTCCAAAGGAAGGTTCAGAGCTGAGGATTCAGACTGAAGACCTGTGTCTAGTCCCCATCCAGCTCTCCTGTGTGGCTCAGTGTGAGGCAGCCAAAACTCACCATTTTCCTCTGCATTTCACCTCAATATAGCCTAGAAATTTATTGGAGTGGAGGTTTCTGAGGATCACTCTGTCAGATAAAATGCAAGGGGACCTTAAGACCCAACTCCAGTTCTGCATTGCTCTGACTGGACACCAAAAGCTGGAAGCTTTTGAATGGAAATGCCTTTGCTGAAATGTCTTTGCTGAACTTTCTCCTCTATTCTCATGTTTTTTCCATTTTATTATACCAGCTAATTTTCACAAACCACTATTGAATGGAGTAATACAATAACAGGTTATTCCTCCACAATGTGTTGTTGCAGAGAATTCTCTTCCCACACAACATGGCTGAGTGAATCAGTCTAGATTCAGAAAACATGAATCTTAAACATTCAGTTTATTAGAAAAGTTGCAAAAGTTTAAACAAATTGCATCTCTAAGATTAATTTCAACTTCTGTGTATTTAGCTTCCACTGAATGAGCTAACATCTGCTTGTATTACTCTCATCTGCATTGCTAAGTTTCAAAGACAAATCAAGATAATTTAAGGAAAGACAGGAGCTTTAAGTATAGGTGTGTAGAAATTTCATATTAGTCAGCCATCGTCTCTTGCAATGAAACTAGTTTAATCTTCCAAATTGCTATCAAAACCAGGGAGTTTTTGGAAAGGTGGACAGCTATACAAATTTGCCATCAATCTACAGTTTTTTGAAACCAAGTTCCAAAGTACTGTAGTATTATTGAAAAAAATTACTAGTATTCCAGTCCTTACAGGCTCTAGGAAAAGGAAATCTCCTGCAAAAAAACTTATTTTTACCCACAATGAGATTCAAGTAAACAATGTTTTGCATGGTTTTCAGCTGTCACTAATTATGCTTAAATTAATTCAGTTCTCAGTAAAATTATACAGTATACCATAAAGGCCTCTTCTTGTTTAATATTTTTCCTTTAGATAATCTAGGTGCTAATTAAAACCAGGGGGAAAAATCTTTTGTAAAGAAGGCTTAATTCTATCATCATAGCACAATGCAGTAATTAAGTATGAAGATTTATATGCATGTTGCCACCCTCTGGGGATCCATGAAAATCTGTTTCTTTGTCTCAGTGAATTCTGCCTAAGGAAACCAATCTACATGTGTCAGGTACAGGAACATCTACAATGGCCAGAAAGAACAATAATAGCACTGAAATCTGGCAGTTCATCCTGAACATTAAGTTTGTTTGGAAATATAAAGAAGAACAGAGAATTACTTAGAAAATTACATATCCCAGCCAAGAAAGTCAAAGATACCAGATATGAACACATGCTTATTATGGCTGCCCAGAGCAACTGGAATGAAACTCACCGTAACAAAGTGAGAAAATGGCAGGAAATCCCACACACTTCAATTTTCACCTCTGTATTATTTTTATCTGATAATGAGGTCAATACTGATGAATGATTTTAATATAATGACCACTGTGGAGCGCTTACAACTTTGCGTGCCCACTCAGGACAATAAAACAGAAAGAGAACTTCTTGTACTAAGGAATCTGACCAACAGGAAAGTGGGTAAATTTTCCTGTACCTAGAACATATTTGAGGAGAAGAGAAATGCCATACTTGAGAAATGAAGAGAAATGCCCCAGTTTGAACTGGCCAAATTGTATTTTCCCAAGGTTACCCTGCAATACTAAGTGTTAAGCAACAGTTTTGAGGAGTGAACTGCATCTATAACAGTGCCCCATCAAAAAGATTTCTTTGCAGCCAGCACTTCTCAAGTCTAATCAAAAAGAAATCTTGATTCCAGACACCCCTTAAGTTGGTATATCAGATAGTATCAGATAGGCTTCAAAACCCTAGTTTTATGCAAAGCTCCTCATAGGATATTTCTCCTTTAAAAACAGAACTGAAGAGTGATTAACTTCTTCAACTCTTTAATTGAGAAATTATATATACCTGTAGCTTGAGTTTTTCCTAGCATTAGAGGAGTGTTGTAGATATAATTTCATTATCACTACATGAATTTCCAGTTAACCCTTTGCATATCTACTGATATGTGCTCTTAAGGTCAGCTCAGGTGGTTATGCTCTCTTTTGTCCTCAGCTATTTGCGGATTCAGTTCCTTCTCCCCTGTATTTTGCTTTTTTTTTTTTTTCCTACTCACAATTTGGTAATTTTGATTCCTAAGGTTTTTCTTAGCCCTCCCAAAAAGCTGAAACAGCCAGATGGAACAGCCTTGTTTCATTCTGATCATGGAATTATCAACCTACACTCCAAAGTTTTCAAGGCAATTCTGATAAATATATAAATGTCTTTAAGAAACTGTAAAATACAGCAGAAACTCCTGACCATGGCTACACAACAACTATGAGGTATCTGAACTGCCTTTAATTTCAGATCTACAACTCTGGAGAACATCTGCAGAATATGGTCTTCCTATGGATCTCATCAACTCCAAAACTGGACCAAGAACTAGTTATCTTAGCACTAGACTAGTTTACTTGCTTGCTGCATGCTGTCTTCTATGCTTCCAGCCATCATATTTAAATCAGAGGGAACATCTGCAGAGAACAGAACAAATTAAGGAATTGTTTAGTTTAGAATTTAGCATAGAAAAAATTATTATGCAATCTTAATTATCTTGCATTTATTTTTCATGTCCTATTAGCATACACTATTGCTTGTGGAAAATAACTGTAAGAGACTGATAAATGAAAAAGTACAAATAGATTCTTCTTCCATCTTGACCTCAAAAACAGTTGGCTCTATTTAGCAGAATTTTTAAAAACAGGATTCTTGTATAACCAACTGTCTTATCTTACATATCATCTGCTGGAATAAGACAAATATAGACAAAACAGCTTGCTTCTGTAAGACAGTACAACATTAGTAGATTAATGGAAGGTCAGTTATAAAATCTTTTAACTTTTGAGACATGAAAGAAAGGATAGCACTTTCTGTGGCTGATAAACAATTAAACATTAACTATTGAAAAAATACTATTAACTCTGGCTTTTATTTCACAATATTTAAAACAATATAAATATTTCTTTAAAACATGGAAACTAGTTTACATTTTTAGCACTTGTCTTTAATGGCTTGAATTGCAGTAAGCTTAAGTAACAAAGTTGCAGTATCCAGATACCCTTCCAGTCAGTAAAATAATCAGTGTGAGATTCAGTCATATCTAATTCCAGTTTTAATTGAAGGGCCAGGTTCCAAGTATAAGCATAAATAATATCTCACATGGGATTAGAGAGTCATCTGTTCTGCTACTAAATACCTGGAAAAACAGCCCCCAACAGCAGACACATTAAGATCTTTCCATTCTCTCTGCTTAAGTGTTCATTAAACAAATTCACATCCTGCTACAATAACAACAAACTCTGAGAATTTTGTTGTGGTTGTTGTTGATAATTTTAAAGCACACTTGTTGCACTTGTCTGTGGGAAAGAAATGCGAGGGGTATTTTTACTCCCTCATCTTTTTAGGTGCATTTTTACTCCCTCATCTTTTCAGGAAGGCTTTGAGAAGTTACCTGAACATCACGGTCATTTAGAAGTGCGCTATAGCTCCATTCCAGAGTCTGCAGTCGCTCCCTGCCAGCTGGAGCCAGCCCATTAGGAGGGGAGCTCAGCCTGGTGTGGTGTGACAGCACAGCCAGGCCACATGCAGGAGCTCAGGGCCCAGAGGCAAGGGGAGTTGCAAGAAATTATTCTGGCTCCCCAGGGAGCACATTACTCAAACTTTCCTCTGAAGAGGGAGCAAGTGCTTAGAACTCCCAAGCTCTGCTTTTGTTAGTGGCTTTCTATGCTGCTTGTTAAAATCTGTAGCTCATCTCTGGAGGAAATTATATCTCTCACTGACCATATAAGAAGAGTGAGGAAGTGGTACGATTTGTTTCACTTTATACAAAGAAAACCAATTTTTTGCTTTGAAAAACCTTAATTGGAGGTACCTATGTTGCCTCTCGGGATCCCTCTCTAAGAGCCGAAACTCATCCAGGTTGATAACATTGAAGCGTCAGGTTCCCTTAGCTAATATTGCCATTAGGAAGCTATAGAATGGGTTGTAAAATCTCCAGTCTTCATGAATGTACAAAATCCTTTACCATTATCTGCAGGAATTACTTATGAAAGGAAAAGATGTGCTGTTTTACCCTTTTTCTGTGGTAACAGGAAGTCCAAAGTAAACCTTAGGAGACATGCAACAGGCCAAAGACTGATCTTCATCTTCCCCAGCAGACCTGGCATTCTCATCCTGCCATTCCAGACCGGTTTAGGAAAGATCACTCCACCTTTGAAACAGAAGCTCTGGCTAAGGAAATATTCTTCAATAAATTTTTCTATGTTGACTGTACTTTCTATGCTTCCTATCCTAAAATGAATGTCCTTATACATATTTTAGTGACGTTTTTTATTGAGTTAGCAGGTCTCAGTGAAAATTTCCTTTTATATATGATTAATGTCACTTCTTAACATGTGTCTCAGTTTGCTGACATAATATAATCCTTGTAAACTCAAAATCCAGAGGAGCTGGCATAGGAAATTGTGTCTGTAGGAGCATTTTTCTCTTCTTTTGTACTAGCCAAAAGTGAAAGAAATGTCATTAGTTTCTCAAGTAAAACAAAAAAAAAAAAAAAAGAGAAAGAGAGGGAGAAAAGAAAGAAAGAAAGAAAGAAAGAAAGAAAGAAAGAAAGAAAGAAAGAAAGAAAGAAAGAAAGAAAGAAAGAAAGAAAGAAAGAAAGAAAGAAAGAAAGAAAGAAAGAAAGAAAAAGAAAGAAAGAAAGAGAAAGAAAGAAAGGCCTTGCATTCTAAAGTATCTCTTATTTTGAATTCCATTTGAATATTGAGCATTGTTTTGATCTCACAAATCAATCTGCCCATCCCAAACTCTACCCTTTCCAAAAGAAAATCCTTGAAGCATTTCTGTTTTATTAAGTTGTGAGAGAGTTATAGAAAATTACATTGGGAAGGAAAAGTTTGGAGAGAAAAGATATTTCTCTGACACAACCAGGATCCTCTGTCCCATGTAAGCTCTCACAAACATGTATCAAAACATCTCTTAAAAACCTTTGGTGAAAAGAACCTCACCAACACCCCAAACCATGAAAGCCAGTGCTAATCTGACCTGTACATATCTGGAAAGTTTCTATAATATTCAAGTTGAGTTTTCCTAGTGCAATTTAATTTCCTCATCCTGTTGAACAGCAATCCAAAGAACAGATCCCACTCTCTCTATGAGAGATTTATAATCTTGAAGACTGCCATTATTCCTCTCTTCCATCATATTTCTTACACTATCCAGTTGCTTTTATGCCAGGTTCACAAGTCATTATTTCTGGTTTTATTTCTATACTTCTCAAGACCAATAGACATTTTCATTGGGATGGGATGAAGGTCTTGCAAGAGGAAGGCAGGAAAAAGCGATAGGTTGGTTTTTCTCTTGTCAGTGAACTCAGGATACAATCCAGAAGTTCAAGCCAGCCTTGGCAGGAGTAAGCTCTTCACACTGATTTCTAGAGGTTCTCCTTTGGTCTCTCTAAGTCCTCATTTTTTCCAACTGTGGTGAATAAAAAAGGCATTCTCTCCTCTGACCTCTAAAATTTGAGAAGAATGGTAAGATAATTTTATCTTTTGTGTAATTGAAAATTCTTTTTATACATCTCTTGTTTTTTATCATATATCTCAGGGTGACAGCTGTCTCTTTTTGTAAGCACATGATATTGTTAACTTTGTTCAGTTTGTCATTTCCTGTAAGCACTATTTTCTCTTTCACAGGTCTTCTGTAGCTCTTTCTACACATTTTTCCCCCTAATAATGGATCCTTTCATTCATACTTGTAGCTTTTAATCCCAATATTTTTCAGATCATTTCTCCAACTGGTGAAAATCATTGTGAATTCTAACTATGTCCTTCATCAGCCTGGCAGCTTGTTCCAATTTCACTTCATCACTAGGTCATATTGCTTGTAAATATAATTAATATCTTCTTCAGTCAAGGGTGTCCTGGGCTGCATTAGGAAGAGCATTACCATCTGGTTTATCCCTCCTGTCTTCTAATCCCTAGTGAGACCACATGTTGATTGCTGCATCCAGTTTTGTGCACCCCAGTGCAAGAAAAATATGGACTTACTGGAGCAAGTCTAGCACAGGGCCAAAGAGATAATGGACTGAAGCATGTTAGATATGAGAAGAGGATAGTCACTGTTCAGCCTGGACAAGGAAAGGCCCCCTTTGTCCTGAATGCCTGCATGGCATCACTGCCAATATTGGCCACCAATCTCTTTGCTTTCCTAGGCCATGACAGCTCATCCTCTTGTGCTGCCAAAGACACCCATGGGTGCTGCTCTGCTTGAGGAACACCACAGCCAGACAGGAGGGGTTTTCCCTGGGTTCTGGGGCCATACTGTTGAGCTCTTCTCTCCTTCCAGACTCAAATCTGCAGTCAGAGTTGGCCAGGCCCATTGTGCCGGACAGGTCAACTTGTCCTTCAGCTACCTGGCTCCTGAGAACAGCAGCTGATCTATCAGAAAGAGACTAACTGTATGCCTGTTGTAACTTGCTCATGGTCCCACACCTCTGTAGATTATGTCCACTCTAAAGAAGCTAGGGCTGATTCAGTAACATTGTAAAATGGTGGAATCCAAGCTTGCTTTTTTAAAAAATTTAATTAGATAATATTTTCATTTAAACTTAATTAACAGATTCATTTGCTCTAAATAAAGAGTGTCTGATACAATATATACCTAAACACTTGTGCATATATATTTGATGTTTAAATATTTATATTTATATTTGGATATATTAATATATAAATAAATTTAAACCAATATTTATTCATATTTGTACTCATAATATTTGTATTCATATTTCTATAAATAGAAGGGAAAAATGTAAAGGTAAATGTTATATAACAGCACTTTCATGCCCAAAGGAAACAAGCAGCCAGTCAGAGGGTGCTTTGTGATCACATGGCAATGTGATCAAAATGGCAAACCTGCCACATGAAAGCCTGTGAGGTTATGACGTTTTCCATGATAATGACTTTGGTGTATGTGGTAGTCGGGAATTATTTGTTCTGCTGAATTTCAGTGTTAACTGGAAGGGGCCACTGGTCCTGTCAGCCAGCCAGAGAGCTGCCTGCCAGTACATGGGAATGCCATTTTACCAAAGGGGATGGAAGGAGGTGGAGTAAAAAGAATACATGACCAGAGGAAGGCTGAGATTTCCAGGGCAAGTAGGTCATGGAACAGTCAGGAGGAGTGGCACTTCCCTCAAAGGCAAGGGGCATCCACCACTGATTATGCTGGATCAAAGACATCCTTACATTCCTCATGAGGATGGTGGAAGAGGATTTCCAAGGGGAACAGCAGCCACTCCACTGTCTGAGGGAGAAGGACAATGCAAAATTCAGCTGCTGTTTGAGAGGGCTGTACTTGCTCTGTCAGATCCACACAGATTCACTGCATACCAAATGAGCAGTGAACTGTTATAGAAAAAAGCAAGTCACAGCAGTTCAAGTCTGGGGAAGAAAAAGAAATTAAAATCATTAAAATGAGGCCAGTATATTAAAGAGTAAAATGTGTGGGTTTGACTTCTCTAATTGATATGTCAATACAATTTATATATTGAGGAATTGCTTTAAAACAAGGCATTTTATGACATTCCATTCCATAGTGAAGTTGATTTGACACAATAAAGTTATATTAGCTGAATTTAGAAAGCCTGCATTCTCTAAGAACCTTATTAATTATAATGTAAATGCTGCATCTCCCTGTCTGCTGTATATGATGACCTTTCCATTGAAGCAAATCAGCCCCAAATGAAAGAAGTAGAAAAAGTTTGCCATAGATAAAATTGGTACATGGCAAAGGCTCTGGACATTTCCTATCTAGATTTATTTATTACAGAGTTGCTTAGTTCTCTAAATCTCTTAAAATAGGAAGACATTTAAATAAACTCATTCTGTGTTTGTGTTCATGTTTGCATTTTATATCACATTTTTATATCATAGAATCATTTTCGGGCCTCCTTTTGGGGATGTCCCAAAAAGATTATTAATCCCAAAGCTGAGTACTTTAGATAACACAGGTAGTCAACATGCAAGTACTAAAAACACCTACCTTAATGCATTTAACTTCTAGTGAATAAATGCCAGTTAATGAACAGCTTTAATAGCTTTAATATATCCATATCATCTATAAATATAAATGAAAGACAGTGCCAACAAGGTATTTTATACTAGGGGACTTTTAATTGTGATTTTAAACCCTTGCTTGGCATCACATCAAATGAAGAACTTGGTAGGACTAGGTTGGATGTACATGGCAAAACTGGATTTTATCTTAGATTAAAAAGGTCCAGTGGAATTGATACACAGAGACATAAATGTTGAATAGGTAGAATAAAGTTAAAGACATGTCAGACCTTCATGATGAGACTACTCCATAAACAGATAAGTCTACAATGAATTGCTTACAATCAATTGATGTCAAAACCAAAGTTCACCCAAATTAGGTACTGGGAGTGCAAATCACCAGTGACTATTCAAGAACTACTTTGGGCTGCTATTTTCTTTCAAAACAGGAAAATCAATGTAGCCAGATACATAACTGTATGAAAGGGCATCTTTCTTCATGTGTATACAGCTTTACTGTCTTTTTCTTTCCAGAAAACCTTACTAGATAGAGTAGTCCAATTTGTGACCCTCCTTGAGAAGCAAGAAGGGCTTAACTATTTCTTCTTTTGCAGTATCTTGTCCTTATCAAGACTAACCTGTTTCTTGATCTTGGCTACTCACTGACTCTAATGAATTTGTCCTGCAAAGGCCAAACCTGCAAAGGTTTCATTACAAATTTTATTCAATGCTTTCATAGCAGTGTCTTATATATGCCTGCATCTTATTCCTTTTCTTTTCAGATCACTAATGGGATAAAATTTGACTACTTTAGAATGATAAGGAAACAATTCATACTAATTTTCCTGCAGCTTCAAACATAGTTTGTGGTATTTTCCTTTGTCTGATATGAAAGGGTTTTAGTTATATTTTCTGAGAGATTTGCTAAATAGTTTGTTGTATTTATTCAGCATTTTATTTTTCACATGACTGTTAAACATTACCAGTTCCCAGTAGACCTAATTTGAGGTTACAGTTTTAATGCTGTTATTGTTTTTTGCAACTGTGTAATGGTTTTGCCGAGTGAAATTGTATGGGCAAAAAAACTGCTCATCCGAACTTAGAGGCAAAGGCCAATTAGTTTTGGAACATTTTAGTTGTAGTTCCTAAGAGCTAGGAACAAAACATCAGGAGTACTTGCAGCAAAACCAAAATAGGCCATGTGTCTGTCTCATCAGACAAAGAAATATGATTATTGTATTTTCCCCAGTACTTATAAGGGTGGAGGAGGGAGGGTAGTTTGGATATGAATGTTTTTATATCTGCTCTCATATTGATAATCTTGTCTTACTGATTAACAAGTGTTAAGGCTGAAAGAATGGGTAAGCAAATATGTAATGTGAAGTCTCTTTTCCCTTATTTTCTTCAGATTCATGTCTTTCCCTTATTTTTTTTGGATCCAAGCTTGGATGATGACAATGACATTTGTTGATTTTCAGATGTTGAATGCAGAACGCACTTCCTCCTGCACTGCTTATTGCAAGTTTTCACACTTTCCAAATATATAGTTCTTTCTGCATAGACTTGCAAGTTGATGTCAGGGAAGCTTACAAAATTGAGAGATATAATATATTCAAATGAGGCTTGCTTTCTAAACAAGTTAAACCAGATAAACCAATTAAAGCAAATAAAACTCTATCTGCAATTGAATTACAATTTGTGGTGTCAAATGTAATCAGTAGTACATGAGTGATTTAAGAATTCTTGAGGTTTTGGAGGGATAACCCAGAATGTGCAATCATACACCCAATCAGGCAGAGATCTCAGGCTCGAGGGGTTAGCTTGGGCAGCAATCCCACCCAAGGGAAGAGGCTCCAGCTGCAGACCCCCTGCAGATCCTCTGCTCTGAGCAGACAGACTCAGCAGACCCTCTCTGATGAGTCTCCATTCATACCCTCATTGAGTCTGATCTGTGGTCAGATGTGGTCACTTTAGCCAGGGCCGGTCAGTACTAAAAGGCTGAAGCCAAATATCACATGGCTGGGGTCAGACACGAGTCACTGACTGGAGGGCCTTGATCCCTGCTGGAGCAGGTGCACCTGCCATGGATGAAATTGTCCACACAGGACACACAAGATTAGGGAATGTCCACCTGTAAATCAGGGAAGAAATGTTTCTCAGAAACAGACGTCACTTGATTTTTACAGCTGCTCATAAGACTATCTAATCAAGTAGGTGCCACCAAGATAGTCTTGCCTAACAGAAGGGGTAAGGCCAAAACGTTAAAGATTATTTGCTGAAGATAAGTGCCTACTTTCAAATTCCTATAATTTGCAACCATTTATTTTCTACTTCCTATGCTTCAAATACAAAGGCGTCAACCTCTACAGAGACCTGCTTTGCACTGCATCTCTTCCTTCTCTTTGTTTTCCATCACGCTATCAGACTGGGTCCTTTTATGTTACCAAACCTTTCTCCTAATCTTGCCTTTATGTTCTCTGCCAAGCCATTTTCTAGTAAGTCTTTGAAATAATATCTGTTCCCATGCCACATCTCATACCGACAGTCTCCTTCCACATTCCCACATAGCTTCCACTCAGCATGAGTAACCTTGACAGCTACTCTTATCCAATGTGTGAAATCAGGTCTTACTTTGCCCATTTTCTGACAGCAAATAAATCCCAAAACTGGGGTCCCAGCTCCTCCCAGAACTTCCAAGCAAAGGACCTGCAGAGTATATCATGTTCCTGTGTCAGAGAGCACATTTCAATTCACAGTAAATTTCTGTGCCACCTTTGCGTTCTTGGACACCAGCTTCATCTCTTCCAAACTTTCTTTCATCCAGGGCGGAATAAAGCATGATTGGTTGTGCTCAACAACATAGCCCTGTGTGATCTCCTTTTATTTCCCAAAGAAGAATGGATTTCTTTGTAGGAGAAATGAAACTAATCTTCTGACTTTGTAAAAGCACTATTACTGTCAGTGATAACCTTTCCTTTGCCTTTACAGTTATTAATACTCCAGTCTTTAAAAGTAAATGCCATAAATCTTCCCCAAAGCATTTTTAATGTGGCAGGACTTTGTTATTAATTCTTAAACTCTGACACTAGATTAATCAATCTAGCTTCCTTTTTTATCCCTTTCTTCCTTTTTCTTGACTTGTATAATTATGTTTTAAGAGTTTTATCTACTCTTGGATGGATAGGTAAGTAGGTGTCAATGTGCCATCACATACATAAAAATATATTTACAAATACATAATCAAACATAGGCATTGAATAAAACACAGAATATCTTCCAGTCCCAGGACAGTTATGATACAACAGGTGTCATAGCAGTAATGACACCCTTTCTCTACAGTATTAGCTAAAAACACACAGTCACATCTAGTGGCTTCCACAGCCAAATCCCGTCTTGCATTAGTCTACCAGCAACAATGGTCCTTTGTCCTTGAAGGATTTGCTCTGTATTTACTACCCTAGCAGCTTGTCTTCTAAATATAATTTTTGACAGCATAAGCATTTTAAATATTTAACAGAAACAGAAAAAGTTTTGCAGCACTATTACAAATCTATTCCGTCATGTATTGACTCTGCTGGTGTATCAGTCCTCAGAGCAGAGAGCTGATTTTTCAGTTCCTAATTATGCTAAAACATTCACAGCCTATCAGAGAGGTAATGAGTCTTTGAATTCTTACCTTGGACCTATATAGTGTGTAACAAGGAAGATACTATAAAATTGTAGAGTTGGAAATTGACTGTAATTACAGTTTGTGATGTCACCACTGTATAAAGTATGTGAATGTGGTTTGATGCCCTCAGGAAATAGCACAGAGTCCTAAAAAAACCCCACCACAACAAAACCCTCCAAAACTAAACAGTGTAGATATGGGACTTCAGATAGTGTTATTATCTTGAATTTTATCCAGAAGCAAATGGAAAACTAGAGAATCACAGAATCAGTTAGGTTGGAAAAGACCTCTGAGATCATTGCATTCCAACCCTTGAACAAACACCACCATGAAACTAGACCACGACTGAGGGCCATGTCCAATAGTGTTAAAGAACTGTTAAAGTCACCTCCAGGGATAGTGACTGCACCAGCCTCCTAGGCAGCCCGTTCCAATGTTTAACAACCCTTTCTGTGAAGCAATTCTCCTGATGTCAAGCCTGAACCTCCCCAGATGCAGCTTGAGGCTGTGCTCTCTCATCCTGTCACAGCTTATCTGGGAGAAGAAACTGACCCCCAGCTGGCTAAAACCTCTTTTCAGGTAAATTGTGGAGAGCAGTAAGGTCATCCTTGAGCCTCCTTTTCTCCACGCCAAACACCCTCAGCTTCCTCAGCTGCTCCTCACAGGACTTATGCTCCAGACCCTTCAACAGCTCCTTTCCCCTTCTCTGGACTCACTCCAGCACCTCAATGTCCTTCTTGTAGTGAGGGGCCCAGAAATGGACACAGCACCAAGGTGTGGCCTCAGCAGTGCTGAGTACAGGGGCACAATCACTGCCCTGGTCCAGCTGACCACACTATTCTTGATACAATCCTGAATGATATTGGTTTTCTTGGTCACCTGGGCACACGCTGGCTCACATTCAGCTGCTGACCAGCATCCCCCAGTCCTTTTCCACCAGGCAGAGCTCCAGGAACTCTTCCCCCTACTTCTTGCCACAGCTGTGCTGCATGGACCTGCTGTAGTCAAAGTGTGGACCCAGCACTTGGCCTTGCTGAACCTCATACCACTGGTCTCTGTCCATCTCTCCAGCTCGTGCAGATCCCTCAGCAGAGCCTTCCTGCCCTCCAGGAAATCAATTGTTTCACTCAAATTGGTGTCATCCATGCATTTACTGAAGGTATACTCAATCTCCTCATCCAGGATGAGAATTATAAATAAAAGTAAATAGAGATAATTCAGACCTGCTTGTGTTGGTTAAAAAACAATATGCCAACATATTGAAAAAGCTGGAGTTTATGAGTGTACTATATATCCTTGTGTATTCAATACAATATATAATATGCTAACTTTTATATGATCCAATACTGCAGAGTCTTTTCTACAGGACATATGTTCCTTGTCATTCATGGCAAGAGGGTGGAAAGTATTCCCTCCTGCTCCTGTCTAGTTATCAAGCAGAATCAAAACTTAGCTCTTATGGCTTCCCAATATTTTGACAGAGCCAAGAACACAAAATGTTTTTTTCTTTTAACAACTTACAGCAATAGAGAAGGAATTTCTAGAATTACTCTCACAGTAACTGTGGTGTTTCATCCCAGTTCTCTGTGTTCCCAGTAGCATTCACTTCGTGGTGTGAGTGTAAGAGCAATTAAGTTAAAAGGCAAACATTTTTCTTCAATGAGAAATTCATTTCCCACTTTCAGTGAAGTAACTGGATGAATGACTCTGAACAAGCACCTCTGTCTGTCTCTTGACTCACATCCCTGACTTTACAACACTCACTACAGACCATCCCATTGATTTCTAGGGACAAGCAGCAACCAGCCCATCAAGGAGAGAAGAGAACAAAGGAAACTAAAGAATATTTCCATGAGGAAGTGACTTTCCAGTAGAGATTACAGTGTTCCAGAGCTTTTGGAAAGCCATTGGGGGGATGTCAAAACAAAACAAAAACAATGTTGAAAGGTTAGATTTAATTATTGGATGAGCTACTGGAATGAATGTAATTTAAGAACTTTTCTTCTAAAACCATCTATCCCCTTTATGGCTGTAGGAGAGACTAAGTTTTATAAGCAGAAAGGAAAAAAGGGTGATCTGGCTCAGATTTAAGATTCTTGAACTTGATTAGTCTGGCTGTTTAAAAAAAAACCCTTGAATAAAAACTTTATGTGAAACCCTGATTGAAGTATTTGGTTTCAGGAAAATAAGTTATTAATTTGACATTTGCTTATTTATGAAGCAGTGTGATGAGCTGTGATTCAAAACAAGCAAGATTCATCAGTCCTTAAATGAAAATACTCCCTCACCTAAAAACAATCATCATCATTGACAGTGCTTTTAGAGTCCCATTCAAGGAAGAATTTTCAAAAATTTCTTTCCAAGAAACTCTGCTGAGACAAATTTGAAAAAATGTGTTTGAAAAGACCATCTCTTCTTTTCCTCATATTTTGTTTTTTAATATTTAAATACTGTGATTTGCTTTTGCAGAGTACGAATACTTACTTTTTCATCTAAGACTACTTTATGCTTAACCCTTTGAGTTAATGGATAGATTATTTACAACCCTGATGTAGCCTTCCATTTTCCATAACTCATGCTTTTCCACAAATGGGGCAAAGATATAAATTATGTATCTCAGACAACAATGGGGACAGTGAAAATTTCTTCTTTGCAACAGCTATTTGAACTATAACTTACATGAAATTTTAGATTTAAACACTGACATCCAGCTTTCTGCCTTTGCAAAGTATTAGGCACTGATGGGTCTGTATTTTCTGTTTTTACAACTTTGATAAATTACATTAAAATAGTGAGGTTGCTGCACACATTTTTAAACTTATTTGTAAGGCAGAGTTTTAAATTATTTCTATGGCAAAGAAAAAAAAAAGGAATTCAAGTAATTAAAATTTAATTGTTCGTCTCTCCTGTGACTTGTTTGTAATTCATATTAGGTAAAGCTAGTTGCACTTTGATGTTTGCAAGGTCTCAAGCTCATGCTCCATGACATTACTCTTAGACATTATAATCCAAACAACTTCACTTGAGTTGCAATAGCTGTCACTGGACTACAGTAAACCCATTGTATCAGATAGAAGATTCTGTCTGTGTACTGTGCTTATATGTACAAAAAGTATGGGAATGAAAAGATAAATTCAGTGAGTATGAGGATCTCCAAGTATAATACTGACCCTGCTTCCCAAGTAAACAGAGTCAATAGCTGTTTCAAATTCAAACCACAAATTCTGAATCAGGCCACATCAGTGGCAATGATATTAAAGTAAAAATTACTGTAATTTCAAAATTATTAAAAAATTCAGAATCTTTAAATAAGAATCCTTGCACATTTTTAATCCTGAATTAATGTTGCTTCTGAGAGATGAAGAAAGAATCACCACACAAAGAAGCTTTAGTGTCAGTTCCATGTATGTACAGACAGTGCTGTCATGCCATGGAAACTGTGTTTTTAAATATAGAAACAGTGCATATGTATGACTTGAAAGTAGAGCTGTGTTTTCAGTCAGTGGCATCTGCCAGATTGTGGGTGATGCTAGATCATGGCAATATGGTTAAGTTTGTGAGTTTGTGTATAATTACATTACAGGGGAAAAGAATGTGCTTCACTGCCAGAAAAGGAGGAGAGAATGAAAGAGTGAAAAGAGCTACTCAGTGAAGAGAAATTCTCCAACACAACGCTGGAACAGCTTCCATATTCAGAATTTGGATGGTGAGAAGTAGTGAGGAAAATATTTACTGTAGCTTTTCATCTTGACTTCATTCTTCTGGTTTTATGGTATTAAACCAGTTGTCTTAAAAGTTGCACATCTTCTAGTATGCCATAAGAATATCTTTAATGTTCGTTATAATCTGACCAAATATTAATTCCAGTTTCACAAATTTTAAATGCACTTAAATCCTCCTGTGCTGTAACTAATGATCTTTTCCATCTAGGCTTAAACCACAACAATGGTATACATATTATCAGGTTATAGTGCTATTCCATTGAAAAAAGAGAACTGACAATTTAGCCTAAAAGGAAAAGTTAGTAGTTTAGCCTCTCTTTTTTCCTAGGTGAGTTTTTTTCTGCATGCTCCCTTTCCCCTTTCCCCGTCCTTGCTACATTCTCTCAGTGATCCACACAATCCAGTTCACCTCAAACAAAGAAGCAGGAACCCTGCTTACAATCCTGAATACTTCACATAAAGCTTCTCCTTTGAAAAATGCTGGTTACTGTACTGCACAGGGCTATGTCCCATATCATATTGTTCATTGAATGGTTGCAAGAGGTTTCTTTCAGAAGCACAGAAAACTTTTCACTTTCTCTGCTGAAATGTGGGCCAAAATAAGCTCTTCACTTCTGAATAAATGAGAGGTGCATTAAAAAGAGCTGTCATGCCAGTCATACCACACAGGACTTGCCTGATAGGTAAGAGCAGCAACAACAGAACAGCTATTTCTGTACCCTATGTTCATTCCCAATATAGAAATACAAGTTTTAGTACGTTTGTATAATTTTCCAGAAGCGTAGGCATCATAGAGGGTAGGATTGTTTAACCCTGGTTAAAGGTCCCTGTGAAGCTAAAGTTTCATATAACCTCACTTATTTTAATGTTTTCAAGTTACAGTATAAGCCTGAGACATTTCTCACTGATGGAATGAAAATAGTGCTGGTAACTTTAGCTCTCTGACTCATCCACCAGTGATGAGGGGGAGAACGTTGCCTTCTAACTCATTCACTTTCTGTGGTCTAGTGTTCAGCCACGACGTCTTGGCTTGTGCCTACTTTATCTGGGACTTCCAGATGGTCTCTTATCCAAGCAGAGGACAAGCCCAGGAATGCTAAGCTTCTGAGATAATTTGCATAAGACGCAATGCAATTGGAATTGCCTTTACTCTAGCTCCATCTTCAGTGGAGTTCAGACCAGCTGAGTGTGTCTGTCCCTTGATGTACAATAAGTTTAGGCCAAATACTAGAATAGCTTGCTGATTGTTCATTACATTTTCTGGGGAAGAGTGGAGCAGGTAAAACAGATTCAACATTTCGAAAAAATACTTATAAACAAGCTGAGGATTTTTTCAAGGATTTTCAAAGATAAAATCTTGTGCTTTTTCTCTCTTTCTCAAGAGACACTTCATTTTGATCTTCAACACCATAAAGCTCCTAGCATAATTCAACAAAATGTATTCTGTTTATGTAGTTGATGAGAGGTGATTTCTCATTTAGAAGCACATCACCAATTGCATCAACCTCCCACATAGATATAAAAATATGAAAACTGGAAATATGAAGTCAAAAAAAGAAAGGAATGTAATGGGTCGTTACTTCCTATGGCAGGTTGCCACATAGTTAGGGTAGGGTGACAGATTTCAGTAAATCAAAAAATGTAAAAATAAAATTTTGTAAGAATAAAAATTAGGAATTAATCAACCTAGAAATATTCAATACCTTTTTGGCAGTCTAGAAGCATAATATCACAACATTAGGAAAAGAGTACGACAGAGTTTTTGTCTGGAAATTAAAATACTGGGGAAAAAGGCTCACATACTCCAGCACAAAAACTCTTTGCCACAGGCAACATTACTCCTTCCTAGAAAAAGGCAATATTGTTGTCATCGTAAACAAATGTCATGATCTGTCCAGTGATAAGCCTGGACAACATTGTGTTAAAAAAGGATCAGCTGTTCACATATGAGAAATGGTGAGATAAGGAGCTTTGATTTTACTGTTTTGTGAAAAGACACATGCAAAATATAGTCTGCTCTCCTCCATTCCCATCCCCAGTAAGTTGGGAAAAGGTCCTAAAACTAAAAGATGTGGATGAAATAAGTTACTGTGGTTGTCTGAGACTGGCAAGAGGCTGAAGCAAGGCAGAAAATGGTTTCTTGTAGCTTAAAAAGGGTCAATTGATGAATGTGTTAGGCTGCTGGCAGCTAAAGAGTATAGGAATGGATTTGTTTAGTTCTGTCATTTGGTTATACCCACTGAAGCTCATTAAGAAACAATATCATTTATAATCATTTTCCATTTGTTGAAACAAACAGAAAATGTGCCATGAAATTCTCTCAGAATATCTGTTTCTTATTTAAAAGAAAAAAAAGAAAAAGTAACAGTCTCAAATGTGAGCACTTGTGTGTCAACAGATCTTGTCAGCAGGGAAAAATAGAATTGCCCCAAAACAATATTTCAGTGCTTCTGAAGGATGTGGAAACCAGTCTTGTGTTGAGAGTAAGAGATGTCTAATATGTAAGTGCAATGTATCCATTATAGATTCAAAACTATATCTAGCATCACTTGTAGTGCATATAATTTCTGCGAGATTCCAGAAGGATTTTATATATATTAAAAATGCACTTTGCTAACATGTGAGGATTTGTATAAAAGAAAATCTTTTTTTATTATTATTGTTAAGTGGAAAAATAGCTTACTGGTATAAGTAGCCCTAGACTCTGGAAAAACTTCTGAATGTGCTCAAGTAGTCAGAAGAAATATGTGGTCTAGATGGGAAAAATGATATTTTAAAATTATTCCCTTATACTGGATTTGGTTTCATTAAAAACTTTGCATTTTCACTGACAAAAATAAATTCTAACCAAATTTTAACCAGATCCCCAAGCTCAATGAAGCTTAGAATGGCCAAGTATATTCTATTTAGTAATTGTAAATTAAAAGAGGATTCAGATCTTACCTATGGAATCATGGAATCACAGATTAAGTTCCTCCAATGATTGTAACACAGCTCAGGAGATAAAAACATCTATGCCAAAAGCCATGGAAAAACACATTGGGTCTGACACCACACAGATCAGTTTTGTCATTGTGAGATAGGAAATAAAATTGGAAAAAAAATTGTAAAACTTGTGGGTTGAGATAAAGACAGTTTAATAGGACAGAAAAGGAAGGTAAATAGTAATAATGATAAAGAATATATAAAGTAAGTGGTGCACAATGCAGTTGCTCATCTGCAGTTACTATCACTGATCTATCAGCAATCCACCAGTCTCCCAGTCAACTTCCCCCAGTATTTTTGTTCAGCATGGCATTTTATGACATGGGATATCTCTTTAGCCAGTTTGAGTCAGTTGTCTTGCCTGTGTTCCCTCGCAGGTTCTTGTGACCCACCAGCCTCCTTGCTACAGGGCAGCATGAGAAGATCAAAAGGCCTTGGTTTAGTGTAAATACTGCTCAGCCACAACTAAAACATCAGTGTGTTAACAACATTATTATCATCCTAAATCCAAACCACAGAAAATTACCTTTATCCCAGCCAAAGACAGGATAGAGTGTAGGATGTACAAAGATAGTGTAGTGAAAGTCTGCTGCAATTTCTTGCAGATTTTTAATCCAGCAGCAAGCAGTTGCAAACTGAAAATTTGGTGAATACAGAAATCTTATCAGACAGGATATTTTTAGAGGTTTAAAAGTCTAAAGAACAAACACAACTATTTGAAATACATACACATACTTTTCTTGTTGCTGCTACTTTCACTTAGACCCCAAAGAGATTTAGGCTGTTCTAAGTCTTCTTAAAGGTTTCCTTGAACCAACAAGGATGGTTTCTTTCTCTTTCCTGGTCATTCATCTGATTGTAGAAGCAGCAACCAATCATTTAAGACATCTGAAATCAAAGGTTTTGTTTATCTAATTACCAGGAAGGTCCAAACAGTACAAATCAGTAGAGCAAGGAATGTATTACTACTGGAAAGATTTTGGGTGAAAGATGGCCTTCTATCTCTGTAAAAGATACCAAATAAGCACTTGGAATAAGGCAGACTAAAGCACCACACTGCACCAAGATATGAGAGAGAAGCCTTAAATCTGTAGGCAAGCATTGGGAAGCAATAGTGAATTGTCTCACATACAACTATCGGAATTTTAGCGGATGTAAACCATTGCCATAATGTTGAAAGTAATGCTTTGACAATGTCTGTTATTTAACTCTTCATTGCCCTGGCACACGTGACCACAGTAACTAGATGCTGCTTTCAAAAATGAAACAGCAAATTCAAAGGGTTACTTATAAAGCTAATCCTGATGAAGATCAGTGTTCTAGAAAACTGCATCTTATATGATGTCACTTCATATGGTTCGTGATTGCCCATTTCTATAATTTGTTGAGGTCTCTCAGCAGGACCTCTCTGCCCTCGAGGCAGTGGAAAGCTCCTCCCAATTAAGTGTCCTACAGCAAGAGCTGAAGGATAAGAGGGTGTCAGAGATGAGCTTCATAAGTGAAAGCACAGTGGACTTTGACAGTGGCAGGAGTACTTCAATAACTATTTTTATGAGGCAGAGGAGAGTGAAGAGAGACACAAAAGTCATTACAGAAAGATACAGAGAGGTAATTTTACTTCAATAGATTTGTCATCTGAAAGCCTCCTGGACCCCTTCAGCCATTTCATTGAATTTAATCTTCTCCAATATAGGTCTACTTGAGAGAAAAAGGAAATCACCTCAGCCACTTTGAGCCTCATACTGCCACAATTACAGCAGGATGCAGTAGGATGACCTTGGGGCTGTCTTAAGAAGTAAACATATGGATATGTAAGTTTTCTTCATTCATTTAAAAACATAAAATTTCCCAAGGAGACGTAGAATGATAGAATCATTAATGTTGAAAGAGACCTCCAAGATCATCAAGTCCAACCTTTGACTGAACACCACCATGTCAGCTAAACCACAGCACTCAGTGCCACATCCAGTCACTTCTTGAACACCTCTAGGGGTGGTGACTACACCATCTCCCTGGGCAGCCCATTCCAGTGTTTAACCATCCTTTCAGCAAACAAATGCTTCCTGATGTCCAACCTGAACCTCCTCTGGTGCAGCTTGAGGCCAGTTCCTCCTGTCCTGCTATGGATTGCCTGGGAGAAGAGGTCAACCTCCACCTCCCTACTGGTAGTTCTAGACAGTAATAAATCCTCCCCTGAGCTGCCTTTTCTCCAGGCTAAACCCCGTGTCCCTCAGCCTCTCATAGGATTTAATCTCTAGACCCTTCACTAGATTTGTTGCCTTTTTCTGGGCATGCCTCACTATCTCAATGTCTTTCTTGAAGTGAAGGGCCCATATTGTGACCATCAAGTAATTCCTGAAGGAAGAATTTTGGCCAGACCACAAATTAAAAATGCATTTTAGTCAAGTCTAGAGAAATCATGAACACTTCAAAGGATGAATTCTTATTCAAAGGTCAGAGTGAGCACAAAGCCCTCTGTGTTTGTGGTAAACAGCAAACCAGCTCTGAAAATCCAACAGACTATACTGAGCAGGGAAAACAATGTAGCCTTTTATTTGAGCACATGCACTCAACCAGCAAGTTTATAGCACTCACCGGTAAGAAAACAGCTTTTTTTACTTTAGGCAAATAGATAAAGCTCTCTCAGTATTCCTTTGTTTCCCCTATGGTGTATATGGTGCAAACACTGCGCTAGTGGGCTGGGAGTGCACCTGTTGGAAATGAGAACCATTCCATTGACGTCAGACTCTAACCTCCAGCAGCACCAAGTGAGAACCTGGCCTAGAATACATTTTGACATTTGCTAAATGTTAAATTTTTCGAGCTTCTGTCCCTTTTTTCAAGCAAAAGTCTGACTGTTGCAGCTGCTGCCCAGCTCATACACCCCTGTGAAATAGTCTGAAATCCAGGGCTGTACTTAAAAAAAAAAAAAAGAGAAAGAAAAAAAAAGAAGGAGACAAAAAAAAAAAAAGAAAAATAAATAGTCTTTTTTAACCCCTTACTTAGGAGAAGGAGCAATTAATAAATAAAGCAAAATAAAAAAGATCAATATTTGGTTTTGCCTTTTGATGCCTTTAATCAACTTGTTCTCTTTAATTTTAGACACTTTTATAATTAACTTCTGCTAATTGTTCAGACTCAGGCTGACAATGTTCAATGATTTATTACATACTTTTTAAAAAAGCTTCTCAGTTGAATAAATTTTCTCAGAAAGTAAAAAATAGCACTGAACAAGAATCTCATTCCTATTTTGCAGTGCCTTTTTCAAGGATAGGACCTGGACCCTAACTTTCCAAGATCCTCAAAACTAACAACTTGTGGTGAAACAGGTACCTGCTCTGTTGACTTGGTGCACATGCACCCTTGTATGGATCTGTCCCAGTGGAAAGGGACTCTGCAGAGCCTCGGAATCCAGAGTGAAGCATCTGTGGCACACACATAGGCCATTGGGTTGCCAAGCTGGTGGAGAGGGCTTTAATTAAAACTTGCCAGGGGAGGGAAACCTCAGCCCATCCCACTCCTACCAGTTTGATGCCTGTGTCAGCAATAGATGCCCAGAGCCTGGAGAGGGATCACAGGTCAGCAGAAGCACCTGCAGAGCAGCCCAAAGGAATTCCAGCCATTCCAGCCAGGAAGTCAGCCTCATTGGGGGCCCAATTTAATGCCTCTATGCAAACAGACAGAGAATGGGAAATAAGCAAGAGGAGTCAAAGGTATGACTAAGCCAGAAGGGCTATGATCTTAGTGCCATCATGGAGACATAGTGGGATGAATCCTGTGACTGGAGTGCTGGGATGGAAGGACACAGGCTCTTTAAGAAGGACAAGCAGAGGAGACAAGGACATTGACACTCTGTCAGGGACCAGCCAGAGCATGTGTTGTTTGGTGTGGGATGGATGAGGAGATGACTGAGAGCTTATGGGTGAGGAGGAAAGGGAGGGCAGGGATAGGCGACGTTGTAGCAGGGGTCTGACACAAGCTACCTGACCAGAAAGACAAAGAAGATGAAGGCATAAGCAATCCAGGAGGTTCCTGGAATATGCTGAGGATAACTTCTTCTCCAAGTGACAGAGGAGCCAACGAGGAGATGGGCTATGCTGGACCTTGTTCTTGCCCATGAGGAGGAGCTGGTGGCAAATATGAGGTTTTAGGACAGCAACTATGGAATGTTGGAACTCAGGATCAAGTGCAGTGAGGAGGGCACATGGCAAGCTCACTACCCTGAATTTCAGTAGAGCAGACTCGGGCCTATTCAAGGATCTGCTTGGTTAAGTACATTGGGATAAAGCTCTGGAGGGAAGACAGAAAGAAGGCCCAAGAAAGTTGGTTCAAGGATCACCTACTCCAAGACATTAAATTCTCTCTGCTCTCAGCTCCAGGCTCTCCAATATGTTGTCTATGATGCAGATACTGACCTGCCATTAAACATCTCCAGGATTCAAGTGTTCATGACAGAGCTCTTAATTTAGACTCCCTCTAAAATCAAGGGAGAGAAACAGTCATTCCTTGGCTGGGATGTCTTCTTGGGGAACCTACCTTTGAAGAGGATCATCTTAAATGCATATTTTTTCTGCAGTGATCTGCATGTATGGAATAATTATTTCAGACAAAATATTAACATGCAAACTGAGGTGCACAAATAAATATAAAATCCATTAGAAAATAAAATAAAAAATAAAAACAATACTGAAAGAAACTACTTTATAGCTACATTGTCATGAAGATGTGAGCATGGGTCTGCCGGTCCAGAGGACCACAGGGCAGGAAGCATTGCTGATAACCAGTGCTGAGAGAGACCAGGAAGGCTGGTGTGCAGAGGAGAGTCTGCTCATCTGCCCCCTGACATCTTCCTTATCTACTCTCTGTCTCCCCCATCTTGGACACTCCACAGAGTAGGGATTTCCTCAGGTAGATATTGACCAAAGAATCAATCACCAGCATTTTGTCCACTTTTTTTGGTTTTGTTGCACTTATTTTATATACTTTTGACTTCGGGCACAATATTCAGCCATGACTTCTACATACTGGAGGTGTGTAGCTGTTTAGTGTTGGATTTCAACTCACTTCCTCACTGCCTCAGGGATCACGTGTGCCCCCTTGAGTTACACATCATAAACTCAAACCTGCGCAGGTTGACAACTGTTTCAGCTCAGTGAAATTATTTTGCTAGTGACTTAAGGTTGAGGAATGAGCTTATCTGCAGCCATAAATCTGTATTGCTCTATTCATGTTAGAGAAGGCTTTGACATACACACATATATATATTTTTTTATAGTCAGTGGTTTTTTTCAAAGTATTCCTCTATCTTGGTTTATTGTAGTTTGAAGACATTCTAAATATTTTTTCTTTGGACTTGTTTAGGATGACAAGTGACTTTTTAGGGGGTTTGGGCAGATTCTTTTGTGAGTTACAATGATATATGATATAAAGTAAACAGTTTTATTTATTGGATATAAAAATTCATCTATAATTGAATGCACACTGCATTATGTGCCTGTTGCAGAGGCAGTAGGACATGGCACTGTGGAGCTGTACCTTGCAGGTGACTTGAAAGTAATAGTGCTATCAAATTTGCACACCTGAGCCACCACGATATGATTTCACCCTTAGCAGCCTGATCTCACATGCTGGCAATGTGAAAAAGAGTCCTTTGTCTCCAAGGCCCCTTTTTGAATGCAACATAAACTGGTAGAAAATAAAATAGGCATCTAGCTGCTGTCTCTCACTAGCTTATATAAAACTAATTGCATGCTGTCACATATTTTTAGTGATGTGGTGTGAAAACTTCATGCTACTTGATCCCATTCTTTCAGCACTTGTGCCCTGGTGACCATGAAACCATTTCAAAATACTTTTCATGGAGTTTAATGCCAGAAGAAACAAATAAAGGACTTACACTGACCTCCTCTGTGTCACAGGTGATCGCATTGCAGTTAGTTATCCTTGTACTGAGTTCAGTGATCCTGGAGAGGCTGTGTCTGCCCCATGCTGGGCACAGCCTGTTCCAGTCAGCTCCAGCAGATCCTCCACAGGACACAGCCAAGCCCAGAAACCCCCGTGGTGGTGACCTGGGGTAAGTGTTCTTTCTAGGAAAATACTGCTTGGCAGAAAAGGGTGAGGAAAGATGTGAGAGAAACAGCCCTGAATATAGCAAGGTCCATGGAAAAGGAGGGGGGGGGAGGGGGGGTGCTTCAGGGTCTGGACCACAAGGGCTCTCCAACTTTTGGAGAAGATCATGCAGATTGTGATGTAGTGATGCAGATTGTTCCCCTGAAACCCATGAAAGTCCACAGCAGACCAGATATCCAAAAAGCAACCCATGGCAGATGCCATGAGGAGCAGATGGTTGCACACTTGAAGGAAGTTGCAACCTGTGGAGACCCACCACAGGATCAGGCTCCCGGTGGGAACTGTGGCCTTTGGGAAGAGCCCACACAGGAAGAAGTTTTCTGGTAAGAATGGTGAACCTGTGAGAGTCCCACAGTTCAGCAAGGGTGGGAGGAGTGTGGAGGTGTGTGGAGCAAGGAGCAGCAGAGGGGAGCTGCTTATGGACTGACAACAAATCTTATTCCCCAACCCTCTGCACTGCTGAGGAAAAAGACATTATAGGAATCAGAAATGGTAAGTGAAGCTGAGCCTGAGAAAAGGAAAGGAAAATGGCTACAAGTTGTCTCTCAAAAAAACAAAACAAAACCACAAAATCCATCAAAGTTATTCAGACAGTATAATTCAGATACTATTTAATACAGTGTATTAAACCAATGTTTAGAGAGATCAAATTTAGTTTTAAATAATCCAAACAATGTCCTTCCACCATCACCCCTGAAAGTTGTTTTGAGATTTTCCTACCCTTAAGAATAGGAAATTCTTAGGGTAAACTGGTCAAAGGTCAGCTTTCAGCCACAAGATCCTGGAAGGTTTTGCAAACTAGACTGAACAGATGTAAGGCTTGTTTTCTACCTGTCAGTGATTCGGTACAGTGACTGCTTTGCCTTTCAATATCCTTTCTGATTATACCAAGAAGAACCACTTCAAACCACTTAAGCTTCACAGCAGAAGGGTTTTTCTTCCAGATTCTTGATTACTTTTTAGCCTTTTCCCCAACTCTGATGTACCCCATGTCCTTCAACAGATCTGGTTATGAGTCTAGGAGCATCTTACTAATGCTGTGTTTACAGGCACAAACATGGTGCATCAACATGAACTTCTATATTCTTTTTCATATGTTCAGAAAATTGTAGCAGTTGAGCAGTTGTAGCTGTCCCAGCATTGGATAAAGTCGTTTATCCAAAGTATAAATCTTTGGTTCCCAGGAGAAAGTCTCTAAACTCTTGATTCTGCCTGCATACTTGATTCTCATGTAATCTTGTACTTTTCTGCACTTATTCATATTGTATGGAGTGACTCATTCGAAGTGTTAGAGAGAGGTGTCTTGCATCTCTGTAATGATGTGGGGAGAAAATTAAGAATGTATGGGGACATTTTTCCTATTTTTTTTGTGCTGAGCTTCATGAACATCTGCTACTATCCTGCAATGAGTCATAACACTAAAGCATAATTCTACAGTACATAGTGTAACCTTATTCACTATATTTAAGTGGGTGTGTGATTCCTGCATAAAATATTTATGCTACTTTCTTTGTACAGAAATACCTATTTGCCTCAATTTGCACAACTTCTTCTAATTACTAATCTGGTTCTAGCAGTTTTGAGAAGCAAGGGAATGCACCTTTTAACAAGAAACGAGGAAAAGCAGGGTCCTGCCTTGCTCTTGGGGTGCACCAAGCGCAGGGAGCTGCGGCGGCGGCCGAGGGGCTCTCAGCCCCACGTGCTGCTGTATCTGCAGGCGATGCATGACTCACCCTCACAGGACCAGCGAGTGACTGCCAGAATTAGCATCCAGCCTGCAGTTTTGAAAAGAGCTGGGCCCTCTTTGCTGTGATAGTTTACATTGCATCCTGGGATCCCTTACAAAGTAGTATTTTTATTTGCCTCAGTAAATCATTCATCAACAACGTCTGGTTTTTTCAAGGGCAGAAAAAGCACTTTTTATCAGAGTTTGTATTTCCTCCCACACTTCTGATAAGAGTATAAAACTTCCTGCACACGAATTAACTGAATCTTGTACAAATGAGGAATGTTTCAGGCTGAGGTTCAAGAAGTACAGCTACTGAAAGAGCTGAATTTGCCTTATTTTGATTTTTACTCCTGTTGGCTTACAGAACTGAAAACTCGTGTTACAAGGAAAAGCCAAAAGGTAATTCCATTTGGAGAAAAAAAAAATAAAAAAAGAAGCCAGGCTTGTATGAACAGGACGCAGCAACCTTCATCTCAGGTGATTTTGATTTTTAGAATATTATTTACTATACTACAGCAGAGAACCCTCTGGCTTTACAACAAGGTACTTTATGGATTTTTTTCAGGTGACAAATACCATTATATGATTTTATCAGGATGATAAAAGAAATATGTTTACCTTACTCTGATGTAATTTCAGGTTTACTTTAAAGCCCTCGGAAAGCTAATTAAACCAACACAAGTATTTGTGCTTCATTTCTGTTTCACTCAGATATGACTTTAATATAAATTACAGGAAAGTACTTTCTAGACAATTTCACAATGTGCACTGTGGAGACTGTTTTGAGTGGCTATGATCTCCTGACCAGCATTTCTGTATGAAATCACTGGTATAAACATTGCCTTAAAATACTGAGTACCAAGATTACCTAAAAATAGCCAAAACTACATTCAGTCAGAAATTAATGTTGCTATAGACATTTAGGAACATGGCAGTTCTGTGCTACAATGCAATCTGTGCTAACTCAAAATCCTAATGGATTTTCATATAGAAAGTATCTATTCTGGCCTATTTTGACAGTGGTAGAGTATTTTTGCAGGCTTTAGAGCCTTGCAACAAAAACAAGCAAAGTCTAAAGAAACAAAAAATATTCCTTACATTTAAACTCAGTTTAGGGTTTCCAGTCAGTAGAGATCATGGTCCAGCTATCCTGAAAATATATCACAAACTGGGGAGAGTGGGGAGGGAGGGAGGGAGAAGAAAAAGATGAAAAATAAAAGTTGTGTCATAATTTTTTTCTTTGTATCACTGGTAATTAAAAAGCAAAATAGATAATTTCTACCTTCTGAAGCCAAGTGTTTACTATCTAGTTCTTGACTATCTTGCATGTTTTTAATTAATTTTGTGTTTGGATTGGAAAACTCTTATCCCAACGTCAACTTTTCCCTTTTGCATTAGCAGATTTTTAATGCTCTGGTGATAGTGCCAAGAAAGTTTGACAAAAAAGATTATAAGGTATCCTGAAATGGCCCAGTTCATTCGCCTTTCTGGATGTGAAGTATTCTTTTCCACAGGCAACTTCTAATAAAATAGGCACAGTGTATATGGAAAGATCTGGAAATATCAATTAGAAATACACTAAACAGATCTCAGTTTTTCTAATAAAATACTTTATTTGTTCCACTGGCAGAGACTATAGTTTCCTGCCCAAATTACCTTAATGGCATTCAATCAAAAGAATTTCCCAAAGTCTGTTGTAAAACAGAATAAGTGACCTAGAGCTAAGTAGAAATTATATGATTTATTCTTCTTCCTTAAATTACTTGCAAATACTTGGTGATCTATAAAAGGGAAAGAAAGCTGGCAATACTTCAGAGTGTTTCAGGCCACCTTTGTCTTCTGCTTTTTTTTTTGCAAGTTAGGAAATATAACAATTTACTTGAGCATGCATAAACTTAACCAAGCTTTTATCTATTCTCTGCAGTGCAGCAAAGAAAAACTATTTTTTGTAAAGATATTTGTAACCATGACAAGATAATTTGGGACCAGGGCTCATAAGCAAACACTGTGTTCACTGAGGCCATTCTCTGCTATGTTCACCTCATAAAATCAAAGAGATCAAAAATATGCTCAACCTTCCCCAAGAAATAATCAAAAAGGAGGGAGGGGGGCTGGTGCAATCATCTTCCTCAAAGGAAATTTTTCTTTCTACTGTTAAAAAAAAAAAGAAGAAAAAGAAGGAAAAATGTGGAATATATTTAACCAAACTCTTCCACAACAAATGAGGAATTTGGAAATTATTTGGCCTATAAGTGTATACAACACATTTTAGGCTTGTGTCAAGCATAGACTTGTTAGAGATACACTATATTGCAAGGAAATCTACTATTAATCACCCCACATGTGTACTCAGAAACACAGTTTTACTTAGTCTGGTTTGTTTAAAGAAGTTGATTAAAACACACAAAGCCTTAAATTGCCAGTGTTGGCTTTCTCCAGGGGGGAATCCTCTTCCCGTGTCAGATTTCTCAGCAAGTGGTGAGCAGGGTGCTGGAGATCCATCCTCTCCTGCACAAAGGAAGTTGTGTCTGGCAGAGCCTTCTCTGTGAGCACTCCAGGACTGAGAGCTTACTCCTTCTCTCATTCCAAAAGAGCCTGAATCTGGGGACCTTCCAGGGCTGCTAAAAAAACATCTGTTTGGGAAGTGGGAGAGCTTGGAAAAGGCTGAAGATGTACTTGCTACAACAGAGAAGGGCAGAAATGAGCTTTTGTAAATAGCTGACTAACGGATCTTTTTTTGGACTGATCCCCTTGTTTTCAAGTCTGCATCATATTATTTGTCCTCATTTCAGGTTTTTAAATTTTGGAAAGAGGACATTTCACTTATTGCTAATATAAAAGGTGCGGTAACTAACTGTGGAAACTCATGGATATGAAACATCAATGCATACTGCACACAGTTTCTGTGATTTCTATGCATGAAAAAATGCTTGAAGACTAAAAATTATTTTTATGGAAACATTTTTGACACAAAATAACCAAAAAAATTATCAGAAGCTGCCTCAAATGGTGCTGATTCATTTTCACATTTGACTTTATTGTCATTGAATGTGTCTGGACATTTATGTTACCCTAACGCTGCATTGAGATGTGTGAAGGCTAATTCTCTTTGTAAGAGTAGTCATAATGATTGTAAATGAAATTTTCAATACATCATTTCTAAATCTATATATGGAAGACATAGAGTGTATTCCTGCCACAAGAGCTAAAAAGCCCAAAAAACCCCCATGATGATCCAAATTCTTTATTTTGGAAAAAATGAAGAAGCATCCTAAGCTTGTCATCAATATAAGAATGTTTTTTAGTACCTCTATACAGCATCTCTGCAGACCATAAAAAAAAAATTATACTCAAAAAAAAATACTGCAACCAGATTCTGAGCTCTTTAGTTCTTAATGGAACAAATTAATTGGATATTTTTTGTAAATACAACAGGGAAAAAAATCTCTCTGCTGTGTTTTTCAGCTCTGTTGCACAAACGTGTTGAGTGCCTTATGAAAATTATGTCATAAGAAATCACACTGAACTTCCAGATGCAGCTCCAGAAAAGGATTTCCTTTTAGTTGCATTTCTAAGCTTCTTGCAGATGCCTTAAATACTGTCAGACACCTAAAACAGCACTAGATGTGAGAGCTGAGGTACCAGAATTCCTGCCTTGGGCAGCTGGTCAGCTGCAAGGCTCTTGAGAGCCCACAAATACAACAGGGTTATTGAATTCTGCAGAAGCTTAGGTATTTCAGATGAAAACAACTATGCTTAGGTGTCTTAACCTGAACTGAATCTTCCATTTGAGAAGGAATTATGTGGATATTTTGCCAAAGAAATCCCAAACTGAACAGACGCTGGTGGGATTTTTTTTTCATTTTTGTCTACACTTTTCTTGAGTTTGTGTGGTTGGAAACATTACACCCTTCAACAGCAAGCACACTGCAAAACTTTTAAAAAAGACATTTTCAGCAGCTTCTTTAGAAAACTGGATGAACACCATTCTAGAAAAAAATCAAATTATTAACCAGGGAGAGAAGCAACATATCATGGTCATTGTAAGAACATGTTATTTCATTTTTCTGTTAGCAATTTTGAATTATATTTGCATTTTTTTTAATCTCTCCAGAGCTGTGTCCTTCTCTCTAAAAGTTAGCAAATACACATGCCTTCTAAGTCAAGTTTCTCATGTTTTCACATTGCAGAGCTATGTCATGGCATATGTTGTCATGCCCCGTGACACTGACAGATTTCTGCTGTATTTATTAGGGAGCCTTTGAATAAATCGTGGTACAAGAGAAGCAATATGAAACTAAGAAACACTCATTAGCATGGAGGAACCCTAGAATTCCAGTGCTCTGAAACAGTCAATAGAGTTTATGTAAAGTATTTAGGAAGCTGGCTCTACTGGAGATTCAGGGAATGAACAGCTTTTATCAAACAGCAGATGTATGGTTCACCACAGATTTTAAGTGGCAGCCATAGTAAAGTCATTCAAACTGCTAGGGGATAAGATGGGCTTGCTGTCTCTCAGACCATCTTACTTGCCCCTAAATTAAGCACCCAAGGAGTAATTACAGGCTTTCCCAAACTACATTATTCAGTTGCCCTGGATCAGCCAGTTAATTCTTTCCTAGGGTCAATGGACAGAAACCCAGAGTCATAGGACACAAATAATATACATTACATCCTCTGGACACCGCGAGACAACAAGGCAGGCTGAGTTTGCCATGGCTACACCTGGGAGGTGCACACTCACTGTATGGTACACAGTGTCCCTTCTCCATGACTCTGTTTCTGCACAGACACCCTCTGCTGTCACTGTCATGCCCACCTGCCCCAAAAATGCTTCGTAGCCACAGAGGCTTTAGTGCAACTGCAGATCCTGCATGGAATGCCAGGCCAAGGATGCCTGACAGAAAGAACTGCTCCTGGACACAAAAAGCACATTCATTTCCAGTTCTCAAGCAGGGTTTCCTTCTATCCCTTTACTCCTTCCCAAACAAATTGCAATCTCTGTCTCCTCACAGTTGCCTCTGGCCCCTCACCATCTCTTTAACATGTTGCTGCAGCCAGGTCTGCCTGTATTTTGAATTATATGAGTTTCCCACTTCCACATCACTGGCTCCAGTGCATGGCTTCTGCTAAACCTAATATTTGGAACATCATAGGTTCCTGAGTGAATTAATCAGTGAAAAAGAATAAAAATAGTCTCCATTCAAGAACACAGTGGAGGAAACATAACTTTCCAAAACTGGATTGTGGTCTCCAGCCCACAGTCAGAAAACAGGAGAGTGCCAGGAAGCACCCTCTCAATCACCCAAGGACTCATCACAAAGTGCAGGAATATTTGTGCTTTTCACAGACAAAAAGTTAGAAGAAACACACTAAACTGAGAAAGAAGAGGTGAAATTATAATTTAGAAGGGAAAAATTTGGGGGGCAGGGGAACTGCTTCTGTGTGAACTTTACCTTCAAAACAATGTGTCAGTAGGCACAAAAAGCCACTCTTGTCAGATGATAAAAACTTCACAAATCTCTAGAAGCCTGAATCTAGTTTTGTTCAATTCTGTGTGAAGTGAGCAATATACAAATAATTTTTTTTTAATGAAAGCATAGGACAGTTCTACATGCAACTTAATTTTGAGCTGCTGTTAATCTTTAGGGATGTAAAAGTGAAATATATGTATTTTCCCATAAAGAAATTGCCACAGAAATACTGAACACCTCAGCAGCTAGATTAGGACACAATGAGCAGTGTGTCTACATTGCAAAAAGAGAGGATATCACCTTCCAATAATATTTACATAAAATCCCTTAATGTCTTTAACTAAAAGCTGAGAAAATAATACCTGAGATTTTCTAGTGCCATTTTTAAGATCAATTTAATTTAGCTTTATTTATGTTCATGTTCCTTTTGGATTTATTTTTGACAATATGCAAGTGATTGCATTTCATGTTCATGGAAAATGGATTTCAGAGTAATTTCAAAACCCACATTTAAATGTAAGGTTAGAAGGCATTGAGACTGGAAGTCTGTGCATATTTGTGTAATCAGGGAACAGGACAAATACCTTATGTCTTATCAGCACTGCCATGTAATTTAAGCAGCATCATTTCAGTTTGTAAAGTTATGGTCCGTCAGTAGAGTGGCATAGCAGGGATCATTATAGAATAGACTTGAATTACAGATAATTTAGAGAGTAATCTGTTCACATAAATCAAAGCTAGATTCTTTAGAAACAGTTAATCTTAAAAATTATTCATTTACTTCCTCTGAGAATGGAATATGGTCAAATCCAGCTATACTTCCCCGTGCATTATAAATATCTATAAACATTGAGTTAAATGTCAGCTGGAAGGAATCCCTCCTGCATTAAACTGAAATAGAAGCTTGATATAAACTCTTGTTTAAAACAGTTTATTTTTAATAAGACAAAACCTTAAATCTGGACTGACATCTCAGATTTAGGCAGGGGATTTCTGCAAATCCAAATGTTAGTTCAGTGCCATAGTCATTTCTATTTGGCATCAGACCAGCTCTTGTTTCTACTATTTTTGAAATCACAGGCAAAACCACAGGCAACTGGATCTCTCCTAGGAAAGAATTGGATAAACAGCAAAAAGAGTATAATATTCTTCCATCTTTTAGTCACAAAAAGAATATTATTTTAATTTCTGTTCTCCTCATTTTCACTGTTCAATGTTTACAGTACTTCAAAGAAAAATAAATTAAATATATGTTTTTACTACTTAGATATAGTATTGTTCTAAATACTTAACATATTTTAAAAATATCAAAACTGTTGATAAAAACCCAAATAAAGCAGCATCCCTCTTCTCTCTTTTAAATATGAAGAAAATACTCTTTTAAAGAGGGTAATATTGGGAAGAATCCCTCATTAAACCAGTGTCAGAGGCAAATTCTGAGACAATTGGAGTTGAAAATGTAGCTAACAGGGACACGCTTGTCATTGTCTCCTAAACTGTTTTTCACTCAATTATCTTCCCATACCCCAATCACTGTTTTTAATCCAAAGTGTGTTAGCACTCTTTTTGCAACTAATTATGGTCCTCATACCTTTCAGCTCTGCTAAATTAATAAAATACCTTCTAGGAGTATGAATGACTAAGTAAACTGGATTTAGTCTGGAAAAGAGAGAGCTGGAGAGGTGGAGGATAGATAGAACTCTCAGAAATTAAGATAACATTGGCAGGGTGGATAGGGCTTGACTATTCCTTCTGTTTTGCCATAGAAAAAAAATACAGGATAGGAAAGAAAAGAAAAAGTGAGATTCAAGGAGAAAAAAATGTCTGACACCAGACATCTGGTCATAAGAACCCTTTGCCAAAGGATGCAGTGGGTGCAAAGCTTATGGACAGCAAAGGACAGTCTGAAGAAACAGATGGAAAAGACATTCACTGATGGTCACTGAAGCCCCAAAACCCACATATAGCTCAGGAAATTCACAGAACCAAAAATAACTGAAGTTTAGGAGAGAATTATTCAGTACTTTTCTTTACCTTCCACTTGCACAGTTGGAGTCTGCTGCTGGACATAGGCACTGAGCTACCTATACAGTTACTGACATGGTATGGGCCTGTTAATTTTCTATATGACTAATGGTATGTTTATTAATAATGAGTGGCTTTATTTATTTTTCTCCACAACATTTTTTAAACTTAATTTTTTGAAGATTTAAAAAAAAAAATCTAGATTTCAAGGTATTCATTTGGATGTGGAATTATATTTCAAACATGCCATGATCCACAGAATTAAGGTCCAGAAATGTAAAATTTGTTTGGTTTTTTTTTAATGAATGTATGAATGCACGAATGAATAAATTTGTTTACGATAACTACTTCTTTATATCTAACCAGTGCACAAAGTAAATTTTACAAGGTTAAGCAGAATAATCCTGTGCTTTGAACAGATTCTGAATTCAGATTCTTAAGGGACTATTCTGGTTTTAAGACCAGCAGGGAAATTAAACTCCAATTAAACCACTCCCCTTCCCCTGTCCCTTCCAGTTAGGGAGGGACAATAACTGAGAGATTATGAATTCAAACAATTTCCTAAAAGCACAGAGCAGTGGAATGAAACGCACAAAATAATGACAGGAATATTAATTGTAAAAATATACAAAAGAGAAGGTGTTTTACCCACAGAAGGGTATTCACCAGTAGGAACAAAAACAAACACTTCTGAAGGTCACACCCACATGGTCTCCAGACAAAGGCAATATGGCAGCCATTCCTGTACCTACATCACCTGGTATTCTGCAAATTGAGAATTTCCAGTTCTGGCACTCCTTGTTTCCAGATGAATCCCGCTCCCCAGCAATGAGGTACATGGTATGGAATAAACAACTTGGTCACACCCATACAGCACTAAAAACTCCACCTCCTTTCCCAGTAACCAGGACAGAAACTTATTTCCATTGATCCATAGAAACAATAAATCCTATGGAACTGTTAATGCCTATCACTTAGTGAAAATCAGAAATAAACTACTTGATATTTGAAACTGAAAAACTGACCTCCAAAGAATCACCAGTATTAATAACACCTGAAAAATAACTTGAGTATCACCAAATACAGATGGATAAAAATAATACTTAACACTTTCTAAAGGTCAAATATGAGAGAGATCATGCCCAAATATCCATATCTAACTTTTCATCAATCTTCTGTGTTGGATCAATCACATATGATAACCTGTAGGGTGTCCAAATGAGGAATGGTCTTTTCAATCTCTCTCAAGCTGCTGCTATTCACACTGACTCATTAACTTGAAAAGCTACTGACATCTCTCTGCCTGGTGTTTCCACTGCTGGTGCTAAAGCACATTAAAATAAAGTTGCTTTGTTTTGATTTCTGTCTATTAAAGTCTCACTGAGACTATAGACCTGATTAACCTGTCAAGGAATGTCAAGCTGGCATGATTATAAATAGCCTCAGACCAATGATTTAAACACTCAAGTATATCTAGATCCATCACAAAAAGCAAATTTCCCCTGGGTAAATCAGACCTAAACTTGTCTAGTGGTTGGATTCCTTCTTATTGAATCATGTCCTCCTTTTTTTGCTTTTCAAATGTAATTTTGCTTTTCAATTGCTCTACATATAGATCTGCCACCATGCCATCCACCTTTGTGCCTTAAACCCCAGGTTTGTCTTGTAGCTTCTGTAGCCTAGGCTGGGTAAAACAGACTTGGAAAGAGCAGACATTTCTCTGTTCACGTGTTCATGCCTTCAAATGAATGCAATAATGCTCCCACTTTATACAACAATGATCCCACCTTTCCAATTATAAGTGATGTGCTGCATCATCAGAGCTACATGTAGATTTAAGTAATTGTTTCTACATGTATTAGAAACTGTGCTATAGTTCCTGATCTTTTATCATTACTACAGTCTGCTAGCATCTCCTCTATATTATCCACTAGCTATACACCTTTCTCGATATATATATATTTGGAACTGATTGGATCTGACATTTACAACTAAGTGTTAGATTATAAAGGAAATGCCCAAAAGCAGGACTTGGGCAGTATTTAGTGACCTGAATCTCAAACCACTGTTATAAAAACTTCTACTCAGGCAGTGATTCTACTAACTATGCCAGCCTTTTAGATGCATAATCACTTGATAGTGCTCCTTCCCTTTGAGAGTGAGTTCTTAGCTCATACCCATTCTCAGATCTACCAAAGTGTGAGCAACCTACAACTTACCTCCTTAGCCAGTCACTATTCAAAGACCAGGCCTCCTTTTGCATGAGTGGGACATCGTCTGATGGGGGCAGACCATAAAATTCTGTGAGGAACTCTTCTTTGTTTTGCAATAGGACTTCTGGAGGAGGAGATTGGTGGATGTGAAACAACTTAATATCTTAGCTTAGCAATTAGAGTACCCATACAGGAAAAACCTTTCCTTTGCCTGGTGGGATTCAGATTTCTTTGCCTGGTGGGATTCCCCATGCCTTAAGTCATTATTTTGTAGCAGAGCACTATCAGGTTTTTTCTTGTAAAAGCTGGTGCCCTCTGAAGATCAGACGTCTGATAAATAGAGAGAAAGACTGTTAAAATCAGTGGTTGCAGCCATTTCTTTTGAGAAGGTATGTGGATTTCTGATCTTTTTTCCCATTGCTCCTTTAGTCCTGTATTTCAAAACTACCTAATATAAAATACATTAAAAGCCTTAAATTCTAAAACTAGGATCTAACTTACCTTCCCAGCCTTGCAAGGTAAGTTGCTGCATTGTGTCTTTTTAACCCAGTCAGTCTTGAAGGTAGTCAGAACTACCTTCTTAATAATTCAGCTTGAGGAAAAGGCATCATTTCTGGAGATAAAAAGAGTGAATTCTTCTACACCCTGTTAGCAGTGATGTACTTGTCTGATGTTTGAGATGTCTGAAATCTCTCTGCTTTCCAAGAGTGTTGAGTTCAAAGTGGCTGTGGGAGAATGTCACAGATTCACATATCTGAAAAAGGTCAGTGTCCCTCTTCTTGATCAATCTCCCAAAGCTTTCCCCATGTCTTTATTTCTGTTTCCATCTACTCCTACCTCAGGAATCAAGTTCCTAAACAGAAAAAGGAGGCCTGTTGTTTCGGGGCTGGCAGGTGGTGGCTGTCCACTCCTGCAGCCTGCAGCCCTGTGTCCCCAGGAGGTGCCAGCACCTCCCCACAGCCCTCAGTGAGATACTTGATCCATATTTGACCACTTCGCCAGTACCTGGGTTCCCCATTGGATGATTTCAGAAAGCTTTCTGCTCAAGATGATGATGTGCTAAATGTCTCCAGCACTCTGTCTGGAGCTGAGTCTTCCCAAGTGGGCATTATTTTGCTTTTAAACTTTTGTAGTATGTTCACTGGAGTTGCGCAGAGAACCAAAATAATGTTAACTTTATGGGACAGATTTTTTAGATTTATATTATATTTTGTTTCTACTCCTAAATGGCCTGAAGCATACTTGTAACCACAACAAGTGGATTACCTCATTGACCAAAGAAAGAGAGCCAGAAAAAACTTCAAGTCTGATGTTAAGATTGAAGATGGATTTCAGTCTGTCTTATCCCAACTGAATAAGAACTCAGAGGACAGAAGTCACAAACATGTTACCAGAACCATCACAAAAAGTCTCATCTGAGGCACTGGGTGCAGTCATAAACCCTATTGTCCACAAATGACCTTTCCTGTTGCATTGTGGCTGATAAGCAGCTTATCCATTTAACATAGTATGAGCAGGTGCACGATGGCTTTAACTTACATTGCAAACATTTGGCTGTTGTTAGCACTGAAAAAAAAAAAAAAGGCATGCTATACCATGTCTGCAACCATGGATTTATTCCATTAGGGTCAGGGATAAATTCCATTACACCAACAGATCATTCAGTTTAAGCTGATTGTACTGTAACACATAGCTGTAAATATATATTTCAAAACAAAATAGCATTCCAAAAGGTACAGTCTCTTAAACACAGCCCAAAGGCAGAAATTCATCTTTCCTTTGGCAATATCATCCTATGGCCAGCTGATCTCCACTGTCACGCCTAAGTGACAAAGCATAATTGTTCATTTGTGCAGTTTCTTATTAATGACAGCTGTCTAGCAGAAACTACTGCAGGATATGTTCAAAAAATTATGAAGAGATATAAAATTCAAGGCCCACATTCCACTTCTGATCTTCACCATTAAAACTTACTAAAGGAATTACCTTGATAAAATTAGAAATGACATGTAAAAATTAAAAAAGAAGAACCAAAATCCAGCTTTGAGCTGAATGTCACATATGGTGTTTACTATCTTATTAATTATATTTCCTCAATTTTTTTAGAAGACTAACTGGGAGACAGAGCCTTCAGAGCCAGTTGTAAAACAAGTCAAATGTATTTAGGATTATATGCATTCAAAGGAGCATATAATCTATTAGTTAAGAATTTCAGTTTCTCATGCTTAATCTTTGATATTCCTACACAAAAAATTATAAATATTGAAACATTAATTCATGGAAATACATCAATATCATTCCTATGATTATCCTGTCTTGAGGTGCCTACTATAAGGGCTATATTAAAATACTTTCAAGGCCACATCTTTGAAAGAGCAACACATTATATGAACTGATATCTAGGTCAAGGACAAAAGAACATTTTTACAAAGAAAACAAAGCAATCATTTCACTCACTGAAAAAGGAAGGAGCAGACCTACGTATCTGGCCTTCATGGGGAACTGATGGGAATTGTATTATATTACATCACAAATTGCAGTGTTAGGAAGGGGAAAGATGCCTACAAAGTCTTTTCCCATTATGGGCCACCTTGCTTGTGCAAGAAGGGGAGCTGCATGTAGATGGAAATAAGGGAAAAAAGAAACTTTTTTCCTTCCAAAAATACATTCTGCAAGAAAATACCAGCTTAGGTCCTGTGAATTAAGTCTCATAGAGGAAAATCACAGTATTATTTCTGTTTACCCTCACTCATCACCATATTCAACACACTGAGTGAGATCCCCAATCTGCATAAATCAGAGAAAGTCGATGTTCTATTGATTCACACAAGCTTATTTTCTAACCCAGTGGTATTTCAGACCATATAACTATGATTTAAAATGGAGCATGATCTGTTACATATTCCTAAAAGAAAAAGAAGGCAAGGCAATACAATGAATCAGAGTAAACTGAAATATGTGTAACCACATAACCACACTAGCCAAAAGTAACACTTCATTATTGCAGTTGGCGTTACATTTATTGAGTTTGTTCTTTTTCCTGTTTCTTTTTAAACTTTTCAATAATATGACAGTAAGGTTCTTTTGGAGAATCAGGCATGCAGAGAACACAGGCCTTCCCACATGTCCCAGTCTGGAACACAACACATTTTGATTCAAAAACCCCAGCTGCAAAATTTGAGGGAAGTAGAACTAAGACTTCTGAATTTTTTCCCCTTGTGTCTCTTTCTGTCAATACAAATCCAAAACTATAAAAACTTTTAATGCTTTGAAATACCTACAGCTGTGTATAATTAGTCCATTTGGGTTTAATATATTCTCTGTCCTTAGTTTCAAGCTTTTTGATATTCAAGTTAAAGCAACATTCTGCTGAAAAAGATGAGTTTCACTGAGAAAGTTGGTTAAAATGCACTTGTGAAATTGAGTACCAAAATATGGATCCATCCAGGAGAAAATGTCTGAATAATAGTAGGGAAATTATTTACTAAATGGAAAATAAAGTTGTCAAATTTTCCCCAAGCTATATTTTCTGCTTGTTCCTTTTTATGTGTTTGACCCAAAAATGTAATCATAAGCTGTTGAAAATATAGAAACCTGTAGATATTCCATAAAATAGTCTATTATCATGGGGTAACTTGTCTGTCATACTGAGCCTGTGTTAAAAACTCACACTGCAAATAATGGAATAATTTCATATTGTGAGGGACCAATTTTCTGAAGGCTAAATGGAATAGGGCACACTATATAAAGCAAGAAATTGTATTAGGCCAAGGCTCTGCAGGTAGCACTATGAAAGATAAAGGAAAAGAACCAATGATCTAACAAAAGAGACTTTGGAGCAGAGTAATGAAGTGAATGGTATCAAACCAAGATATCAGGTGGAATTTATCCAAAAATTCAGGAAAAGAACTTTGTATGTGGAACTGATGAACTAGTAACCACAGCATGTAACCTATAGCTTAAATCACTAGAAGAATAAAAGCAGAAACAGTGACAACAATTCTTTAAAAAACTTCAGGCATGATCCTGGAAACTATGAGCCAGCCAGATAAGCTAGGTAAACTGGTAAAAAATAATTACAAACCAATAAATAATAGCAATTGTAGCTCATTAGATCTATTCAGTCTTCAACCTCTAGAAGAAAATAGTACCTAATCGGGCATCTTTGAAGGAGCCAAGAGAAAAACATTGCTGATAAAACCCCTTGGGTAACATAAAAGGACCTTCATTAAACTATTAAAAATTTGCAACTGCCACTGGATAAGAACTAAGGCAGGTCCAAAATTAAAAAAACATTTGGGGTAGAGGAGGAGTGTAATGCAGTCACAGAGGGAAGGAAGGGAGTTGACTGGGGAATCATAATTCATTATTTCTCATGATCACATCTGGCCCACTGATTGCTCACTGAGATTGTTGTGTAGTAAGAGAAAGGGAGAGCAAAAGGAATGGAAAGAATAGATGGTGGATGTTACTTAGTCTTGTCCCAGATTTTATTCTCCTTCCTTGATGGAGCCGGTGTTGAAGGATAGATTGATCTTCAGTGTTATCTGAGCAGGCAGTACTTACGGCCTTATGTTCCATGTGCCTCAGCAATTCCAGAAAGTAGCTGGATATAGAAACAAAGAAGAATATGTAAATCTGCTTTCAGAAAATACTGGAAACAAACAGGTTAAATTCTATTGCAGCTTTCATTTCTAAACAAAACCCTTCCCCATCACAGAATTATTTATTCAACAGTACAATTTGTCACATTGCCTTTTTCCTATATTGTACATGTGAATGTAATTTTCACCCTCAGTGCATTTATAATGTAATTTTTCTAATGAATTTTTGTGTATTTGATTAATAGTTTTTCATATCTGTCTTAAAAATTGTGTCAAGATCATTAAAATACCAAAATGTAAAACTACAATTGGATTGTTGTTTGTCTTCTGTCCTAAAACTGAAATATCCATTCCACTACATAATCATTTCCACAAAATAAATTTACTATGTTTTATATTTCCACACTACTAATATTGCAATCTCAAATTCTGTTGGTTCAGTTAATGTCATGCATTCTTCGAACTGTAAATTATTGTCACATTTCGCGGTTATATCGCACACCTCTGCAAAAGCACTTTTCTAACAAGGGCCAAAACTCTTCCTACCCCTAAAAAGGACCACCAGTGGACTATATAATCTTAAGGAGAGCTAATGTTAAGAGCCACCATTTTCAATGACATGCCAAAAAGACATATTTGGGCATCATCGTGCCTCCAACTGAAAAGATTGTTCTAAGTCTGTGTGACCAAGACATTCCAAAGGATTTTTTCTGAACTTTGAATATATAAGAACAAAAGTAATTCAGTTGCTCCAGTAGATGCAACCATACACCCTGTGCTAGGCTGCAGAATCCCACCAACAGCATTGAAATTTGGAAAATTTTTCTATTTGCATTGGAATATGCTTTCAGATACAATGATAAACAAATAGAAAAACTCAGAAATGTCCCTGGAATTAGCTGTCATCGTGCAACATATTTAAGCATGAGCTCAGTTCTATAATGCAAATAATCCACTTTTTACAGAAGACAATGCATGTATGTAATACAAGATTCATGCTTGCATGCTTTGATGCTCTGGAGCATCACCAAGAAAACAGTAGAACTATGTATGATTTTAGGTTTTAGGATTTTAAGTAAAAGGGTTGTATTTAAGTCAGTAATTAAATTAATTGTTGGACAAAAATATTAACTGTAGTGTTTTGCCTCCAAATTATATCATGCATTCCAACTAAACATTGGAAAAGTATGGAAAACCATGATGGGGTGGTAGATGTGCATTACTTTCTTAAACATGTGAGTGGAGCTGCTATTCTGTTAACCCCTTCAAGGAGACATAAACTGGCTTGTGCCTTTGCCTTGAGTAGGGTAACAGAAATCTTAATGCAACTAACACTGCAAGTGGAAAATATTTTCCACATGTTTGAAATGAGGTAGAATAATGAAGTCAACATTTCTCTAAATGCCTCAGCAGAAGTCCTGCTGTGGGACACTATAATCTGGTGACAGAGTTCATTTTGACCACCATCTCTTAATTAAATTCTCATGATAATGGTCAAAGCAAGTGACAGTAGAATTTATTCATCACCAGACAAAAGCATAACTAGAGGTGTTGTGCCTGATGGTATATAATACATGGGCTTAGCTTTTCTCAGTTTTGTTTCCCTTTGTCATTTTCAGTATTAAAGAACAATAAAATCCAATAATGTGTTCTTTCTTCTTAGCACTTTCACTGCAGGAAAAGAACAATTCCTGAATAACATTTTCAAGCAAGTGAGCTTGCCTTAGAAAAGAAAGAAATAAAAAGTCTCAAATCAATGAGGTTATAAAAGTAAATTTAATCCATTCTTAATGGCCCATGGACATGGTTCACTGAGGTTCCTGCCAGCAATTTTCTGCTATTCCTTTGGAAAAAGAAAGGTAATTAATGAAACAAGTTGAAACTTGTTGTGTAATCCTCTCTTGAAAGTTGTATTCGTACATTTTTCAATAAGAATCAGCAGCTGATTAAAAATGTACATGTCTGAATGCTTAACACTGTTGGAACAGAAACTACTGCTGGATATTAGGCTTATTGATACTGCCTTAGACTTTTCTTTCTTTTCCTTTTTTCTCTCCCACTTGTGATAGAACATGATCTGCTTTCAGTGAAGACAACCTTGGATAAACTAAAGTTCCATAGAAAACAAATGTATATCAGTGAAATCTATTAAATGTGAACTACAGACAGAGAGTTTATATCTAGTTTGGATCCAAGTTTTCTGAGAAGAGAAATCTCTCTCCTGGGAGACATGGACACGAATCTTTTGTTCCAAGGAAACAACTGATGCCAGAGATACCACTTCAATTGCAGGTATTTTGGTTGAGAAGTCAAAGTAGCTCAATACATGCCCACTGTCTCCTCCCAGGTTGCCCACAGACTTTTCAGAAATGGCAGCCCCTCTGCCTCCTCCATTCATGGGGAGGAGGAGACACACCTGGAAGTGCAGACCTGTGCTTCTGATACTTCTGCTCCTCATCCTGCTGCCTGGCCAAGCCAGGCCTTGGCATTCCCCTCTCTCCTGCCACACTTAAAACAAAAGAGCAACACCTGCTTGGATTTTCTGAAAGAAATTTGACATTATCTACCCACGGAAGACAAGCATAGCCTCTTGATTCAAAAGGATCAGACCTGCCACCAACATCTCTGAGTCATATTTTTAAGCCTTGGAGTAGAGGAAGAGTTTAATATATACAGGATCTGAGTCCCTGTATGTTTGTAATCTAATATTGTAATTAAGCCCCTTGGGAGCCAGAGAGCTGTGCTAGTAGTTCTACAGGGAGACTGAGCTATATACATTCTGTTTGCTTGTTAAATGAAATAAATACAATGCCAGAGAAAAGAGGCATTATTTCAGTAATGTTTTTCCTTGCACCCCACTGTCATAAACATCCTTAAAATGAGAAGATTAATGTTGACAGAGCTACGGCAGGAACATTTTAAAAGGACAGAAATGCAACTCCACAGGTTGAGAGTTGATATATATGACTCAAGCTGACTTTTTTCCACCTTTTCTAGTGCAAGGAGGTACTTGTTTCTAGCTTCAGCTGCCTTGTCAAAGGCTTTTGCAAGATTCTTCTCTCTGATCCATACAGCTTCCTTCTTAGGATTCAGTTCTTGATTTCCACAATGCACTGTTTTATTTTACATGAAAGACTTGATGGGGGAAAAGAATTCAGAAATCCCTTCCAAAGTACTTGTAGCTGTTGATCATCTGTGAAAATTCATATATTCCAGTTCATCATTAAATCTTGTACTGAGAGTTTCTGGAAACTTGAAAAAGCCAAAAACTCAGCAGGGATTTTTCCCATCTGTGCCCCTGCTCCCAGAACCTACTCACTCTGCACTGGAATAATTTCCTTCCCTCTTTTCATGACCAAACACAAGTGCCATGGATACATAAACCTCTCTGTCAATGCTGTAATAAGCAGTAGCACAATATTGACAAGGAGAGACATAGAATTGGTTTAGGGCTTGGTTTTGCAGGCGCTCAAGTTTGAAACTACCGCAGCCATCAAGAGGAATTCTCTAGAGGGAGTGGCTACAAATTCAGGCCCAAAGAAAGCAGTAGCGCATCGACAGCTCAGCCGTGCAGCCAGATTCTCCCTCCTCCCCATGACCTGACCTGACCCTGCTCAGGGGATCCAGGCAGAAGAAACAAATGGTGGCTGGAAGGAGAATTACTGGAGATGGAGTTTGTCAGCCAGCTCCCTATGACACCAGCAGTGCCACAGACTGTAAGGACAGAACCAAAGACTGAAGAGACAGCTGGACAAAATTGTAATGGAATAAACTTTTACTCCAACTTTGGTAATTATGAGGCATTAGAAATTTAGGTCATGTCCTTTTTCTCTCTCTCACCTCCAGTAATTTCTTGTTTGCCTCTTTCTGCAGTGATTTTATAGTCCAATTTAAAGCAAACCTTAAGATTCTGGAATGTACAAATTTCAAAGGGCATCAAATATAAGACTAATTAACAAAAACACAACAAATGCACTGAGAATTCACAGAGTGTGACCCCTTTAAGCTTTTTTCATTCATGTATTGCAAACATGCTGTCCTAATTTCAGGGCTCAGACTGACAGACCTTTTCATGTTAGAAAAAGCTCTGTATTTTTGCTGAGTTTAGATTCTGTTATGACTCCAGAGCTGTTACTGGTAATGTATAGGACTGTCAAAATTCAGAGAAAGCATTGGAAAATTCATCGTGCACCATTTTTGGTTTAAAAAACTGACCTTGTTTTTTTTCAAAATGTTGATAGAGCTCTGCAATGAAACTCAGAGCTGTCCTTCAAACATGCCAGGATATGGTGTGTTATGGACAGTGGTGCTTGTTTAAGATCTGGTGTGAAACTTCAACCCAGAGATTTACTCACCTTCTTCCACAAGATTCATAATTTTCAACATTCTGTCAGTTCTCTGTGTTCATCCCTGTGCTGAAAGTTGCAACTTATCTCCCAGCCAGCACATCCTCCCTAAAATATATCAAGACATCCTCAAATATTTCAATCTGGATTTTCTCCTCTTTGCTGTACCCCGTTGCTGTACATTCTTATTAGGAAGAAAGAATGCTAAAAAGCACTGATCAAAAGCAGAAAGTCCTCTGTAAACCCAGCATTACTGTCTTCTCTAGAACCCTTCATGAAGAGAATATGATTTCTGCCAGTATGACTTCTTAAGAGAACTCAATAGCACCACCCTGTAATAGGGTAGTTTATATTTAGCAAGACTGTACATGTAATTGGACTACTTTGCTGTGTGTCACAGATCTTCAAGAAACAAAACCAAAAAAAAGGCTTCCAGGGAAAATATCCTAGGTTATTGCAGCAAGACAGATTTAATAATGATAAATTAAATACATGGTTGAAAAATGTAGCAGATTTAATCTCACTTTCTAACTGAATTTTTTTCAACTGGTTTAGAGTATTTTTTCTAAAATATTTCTGTGATCAAATTTCAGCCTATCAGTTGTGAGTAAACTATCTGTAATTTTTTCACGTTCACCTGAGCTGTGCTGTTGGTCACTTAAAATCCACAGAGCTTCACAGATTTACATTTGCTGGAATTGAGCAGATTGTTTAATTTGAGTTTCCTGACAGATGGCCTAAAATCCCTCTTTTAATAAATAAACTACTTCCATTTCTGCCCAGAATTAATTTATTTTTCTCAATAAGTAAATTTGATTTCCAGATTAACCAATGCTTGCTCACAGGCTTAACTTCACAAGCATTCATACAAATATTTTTACGAAAGTTCTTCAAAAGCAAAGCTATTTATATCAAAGAATGGTCAAAGTGGAGATTTCCATAGTAGCTTTTCAACCAACCATAAGTAATGCTCTTACTGCACACAAATTTCAATCCCCTCTGCGCTCAGCTGGTGGCTTTCCATGGACTTCAGGGGGAACTGAAGTGGATTATATGAGTCCAGTCACAACAAACACTGTAAAATCTCAGGAGATCATGCACTTCTTTCTTGAGGGCTTTTATCTAAGTCTTTACCTCCTCATCTCTCTGTTTTTTATATATCATGTACATATCTGAACTGCTACTGGGTTGCAGCTCACCTCTGAGGCAGCTGTTTCTCCTCTGCATTGGATAATTCCATATCCATATATTAGAATTTGAAATTGCCCAGCTGTAGCCACCCTAGCACAGTTGGGTCTTTCACCCCATTCATGGAGGAGGAAAAGCAAGGGGCTCCCAGAAAAGATTCCACCACCACCTCCTGGCACACATCTGCAGCCTCCAGGTGCTGGCTTTCCATGCTGCTTCCAGGCCTCCCTTACCTCCCCATGCCCACCCATTCACCCCAGCCTCGTGACATGACTCCAGGCTGGTTTTTCCTGCTTTAAGCAATGGCACTTTGCTACCATCCCAGACAGAAGTTCTGTACTAAGCAGGTGTCTGGAGCCTGGTGTGGTTCCTGAAGGCCATAGAGAGGCTGTCCCCTGTGGTATTCACATGCCCTCTGACCAGAGAGTGATTTAGCTTTCTCAGGTTCTCCTGAGAGAAGCTGTGAGAGAAGCAGAGAAAAGAATGATCAAAACCATTCTTATCTCTTTTGCTGCTCCTGTGTTTGTCCCATGTGGAATGTGTTCTGGAGATTGTTTACCTGAGCTGATGGTGGTTTGATTCATTGACCAATTGGATCCACGTGTGTGTGGCGGGAGTCTCAGGCAGAGAGTTTTTCTAGTTAGTTAGTTAGTTAGTAATAGTTCTTGTTAGTGTAATATAGTGTAATATATGTATAGTATAATATAGTATAACAAAGTAGTCAATTAGCCTTCTGATATCATGGAGTTGTGCACATCATTCTTCCCTGCCTCGGGGGATCCTCACAGCACCAACAGTCCCCAGGCACAGAGCTGTGGCCACACTGCTCTGACTCAGGCAGTGGCCAGCACCTCACTGCAAATGCACTTGTCCCTTCCCTTGCCTGGGTGACAGCAGAAAGTCTGGGATGAACACAGATTAAACTCTTTTTAGGCCTTTTTTTTTGAGGATTGACTTGTCACCTGAAATTGTGATCAGTACCAGCTGTCATCCTGTGCAATGCAGAAGGAATTTCCTCCCATCCAGCCAAGTGATGCATGTCAATATGTTTTTAACAGCAGTCTGTTTTACATTAAATATTCAGAGGTGTAAAGCTGAAAGGAATGAAGACAGGAAAGCACTGTACTTGCAGGCCTTAATATGTCTTTAATTGAACAAAGTATGTAACACAACACATTCTTACTGTCATAAATTAATTATTTACTTTTATTTACACAGGTTAACTATAATTAAATTATGTCTGTTTTGAAACGCTTTTTTTTTTTCTGTAGCGGGCCTTAATTGAATTTAATGCTGTGTTTTAATTTAGAAGTGTTTTAATGTAATAGAAAACAAGTTGGCATGACAAATAAAGAGCTAATGTGCAGATATGATTCATTTGCTCATAAATCAGTTAATCTCTTTTAATGGAACTCCTTTAAATAATGCCTTTTTTTCAATCAGCTGTATTTCTGCTCTTTATACGCCTGTTGTTAAGGAACCAGCATTTTCCCAATGACGCACCAATACTGGCAGGAAGCACATCCTAAGTGTATTTTGTGACTCATTTCAATTTGCTCTTTGGTGCATTCACAGTTTGCTCATTAACATCAGCATTGGTGGCTAATGGATACTCAGTAGGAAGTTGGGTTTTTTCATGAATGTTTAATGGAGCAACAGAAGTGAAGGTGAGGAAGGATTTCACTGGTGACAAAGCCAGCTTGTGGCTGGACAGTGGGCCATGACCCAGTGGATGAGCACCACTGCCTCCCATGCCAGGGGCCCCACCACGGCTGGTACCTGCCACACTCCCCTCCTCTCACCTGTACACAGCTCGTGTGCCTCACCAGCAAAGAAAGGGGAACCATCTCTAGGCTGAGGAAAAATTATATCTTTTTACACTGATTCTTACCATTGCTTCCCAATTGAACTCTCTGAATACAATGGTTGTTATAAACCTGAATACAGAACACACTTGTCTCTGTAATTTTGTTATACTGTGCATGGTTCATTTTTTTCTCAGCTTTTTTTAAAAGACACTGGAAGAGACGCTATCTTTTGTATTACCTGTTCAACACACAAACCTCTAATCATTTTTTGCCCAGGTCTTCTGATTCTGTTTGAGAAAAAAAGCAGGGGAAAAAAATCATTCCCTTCCTCCCATAGACACACAAAAGAAAAAAAATCTGAAGGTGTAGTTCATTCTTTGTCAAGAATTCCCCTTGGGTGAACTGGTCATAGTGTTCAGCAATGAATGAGTTCAGGTTTCTGACAGATTCTAGCTCTTTAAAAGTCTCTTAAAGGCAAACATTTTCTCTGTCTTTCCTCAGCTGGAGTCCTGAACAGCATCCACAATCTGTTTGCATGAATTGAACTGATGCTACAAGTATAATAATTTCCCCTACTCAGAACACTCCATTAGGGCATTCCACTGACCAAAATACATGTCCATAGGCTCAGTTCCTGAAGAGCATGCAGCACATGAAAACACACATCAAATGTGTAGTGAGGGGCACAGGAGGAAGCCTGAAGCTCAGAGGGGGAGATGTCAAAGGCAGGCTCAGGAAACCTCTGAAGTGTCCCTTTGTGCACACCAGGAGCCATACACAACCAGGCCAGCAAGTTTACAAGCATTCTCAAGAAAAGCAGAGGTTTACATTACAGTTAGCATTATTGATTTTGTCATACCAGGAGCAATAACAAAGTCAGTATGTAGTTCAAGGTGCACAGTGATCTTTATTATGCTCTCATATGGTTTTCCTAGCCTCAAGTTGTTTCCTCAGCTTTAAAAACAGTGATGTCACCACAGGGAGCAAAAAGGAGTGCATTATACTAGGTAGCAGGAGAAAAAAAACCTCTGCAGTCCAAAGGCAGAGGATGAGCCAAGGGCACAAAAGGTATATATACAAGGATTCATGTCATGAATGCTCCCTGTTTGACACATTTAATATTCATTCCAAAACAGTTGCATGGTCATTTAAAAACAAAAAGCAGATGCTGAAACAAATGTGAAGAAACAGTCAGGTGCCACTGATAAAATCAAAATACTCCATATCCTGTTTGATTCTTTCCTAACAAACACATAAAGAGGAAACTTCTGACCATATGTGTAGGACAACTGACCTGGTACAGAAATGAAAACACAGGAAGGATAGGGACATGAGACCTCAAAGAATATTTGGATAAACCAGTATCATGACCTGACAACTTACCCTAAAGTAATTAAAACTTGAAGAACGAAATGAAGTGATTGAAACTGCTGGTCATGGAGAACAAATGGCATCCCAAACACTGAAGGTCAATGAGTACAATAGATATTCTTACAGGCAAAAGACAAATGCAGGGTGATGAGTGCAGTCAGTCCAGCTTGGGGAAGGCAACAAGTGCTAGAAAATCTTTGAAAACTCCAAGAGGAAGCTTCAGTCAAGCTCAAAGAACATGTGTCAGTAACATGCTGTGAAACTGGCTGTGCAGATGAAGTGGTGTCCTAGAGGAGTCCACTATAATAAATACACTGCTAAGCAATCTTCTTGGTTAGATGCTGAAACAGAAGTTGCTTGTGCAATTAGAATATAAAATCAGTACCTCAAAGCAACTTGGGAAAGCCTAAATGTATTTTTGTCAAGAGTGGAGTTCAAAATGCCCAGACCCTTTGGAAAAAAATTTCCCTCTGCGAGGTGGACAATGAAAGTGAAGGAAAGAAACATAAGGACCAAAGTTGAATGCTGGTGTAAAAAGCAGGTAATAATGGCTCCAAAGAATGTTCATGTTTTCGTTGGGTTTTCATGGCAAGGTTTTAGTAGCAGAGATGCTAAAATCCCTTACTTTTGTGTAGTTTTAAGAAAATAAAGTCAAATATCTGGTGAAAGACAGTCTGAGTGAACCTGGTTCTGTCTCAGACTGACAAGGTAAGCTCTACCTCCATCACTGCATGATTTTGCCAGCCCTCAGGCTTCACAGATGTGGTAATCTTTGTACCTTGTTCACTTGCTCCCCTTGTCTTTTACAGACTTGCCTCCACTGAGGGACAATTTCCCATAGGATTAACCAGTTGCTAGAACCAAGTGGAACAGTCACACATTGTTCTTTTTACCAGTTCAAATACAGAGAAACTTGTTGAATAAACATGGTTTTAGCAGACCATCAGCTATGTTTTTCTCCCTTCTTGTTCCAGTATCACAGGATATGTTACAACACATTTTCCACAGGTCTTGCTTCTCCCTCAGCTTACTTTATGTTCAGCTCTGTACCCGTGTCCTGGCAGCACAAATTCCTGGTATACTGCAGTGATGCACTTGTGCCCCAGTGAAACTGTCAGACCACAGTTTTCTTCTGGGTGACAGCAACTTGTAAGCTTATCTCCCTCTGGCTGCATTTCCAGAACAGGAAACATCTCCAAACAGATTTCATCTTCAAGCAAATACCAATGGTCTGGAAAGGAAGACTGTTCTCTTACTAGAGAGCAGAGTCAACAGAAGAAGCAGCATTCTCTAGCTACTGAAAAATGGAAAAATATTTGCTTAGAAAGGGAACCAATTATTCATTTGAAAGTTCATTCTGCTTCTTTCACAGCCTGTGTAGAAATTACACTCGCCTTAACAGCTACAACAGATCCATAGCTAATAATTGAAGGCAACATGGTGCCCTTCCTTGTGCAACTTAAACAATCTTCAACAAAATGGATGTGCCACACTTAAAAGCCATTACCATCCTTGCCTTATTCCAGCAGATTATTCTTACCACATAAGCACGAGACAGGATAAAGTCTGGACTAATTTCATGCCCTAAAATTTTTGCTGTGGTGCCCCCTATCCACACTACTGGCGCCCCATTATCATTCTCACAACTTCTTACACAGCTGAAGAATCATATGCCAAATCAGTAGAAAATACTGAATTTTGATAGTAGGATGGCAGTACTAATTGCCAAAATCCTAAAAATCTAGGTTTTCTCTCCAGGATGTTCACTTTTAACCCCTTTCAGAGTGGCTATTTTAAATATAAATTTTAAAAAATACATGAAGGAATTTAACATTTACTCATCTTTTTTTTTTTCACCAGTAATAATAAAAAATGAAGTGTTCTTTACCCACCTGTCTTAATATGGAAACACTTCCCTCTGAATCTGCAGCAGTACTTAATTTCTGAAAGCATATTGCTTTCAAAGTGAAATTGTCCATACAGGTGCAGATGAAAAAAAAGGAAAGGAAAAAAAGAGGTTTTCTGGTTTTTTCCTCTGGGCTGACACATCTCTTTCATTATTCATTTCATTAGTAATATATCACTCAATATCATGTTCTTGTGGCATTGATCTGAATCAGGTTAAGCATGGACAGGTGCTGTTTAAACATTCCCCGCCCACACACAACTCTGCCAAAAACCACTGATCCTTACCTGGAGCATCTCTCTGCTTTGCAGTTCAGGGCAAACCCTGGAGTAGAAATCATCAATCCAACTAAAATTTATTATAAAGTTTGACAATTAGGTTTTTTAAAGTAGTGATTAATGGGGATTGTCCTACAAAAATAGTTCATTTTCTAAGGTGTCATGGACTTCCATTAAGCTTCTTTCTCTATCAAATGCTTTTGTCAGGACCTTGTCACATTGGCAAAACTATCTGTGTGTTTGATAGTCAGCACCCACACAGATAATCCTTTTCCATGCTTTTTTCACTAATGGATGAATAGAAATTTCTAGGAAGCAGATAATATCATCATACAAATGTCTGAGACAGACTGACAGGTCCCACTTCAAAATGCCTGCTGAGCTCTATTGCCCACCAAGAGATTCCCCTAGAATTTTAGAATTTTTTTCAGACTGTGATCAGTTGTTTTACTTTTTTGAATGTGAATTTTAAGTTCCAAGACCAGTTCTAGCCTTCTGGGATGCACAGAATTAGAGCTATGATTCTCCCACTTTATATCTTGCAAAGTCATTGAAAGATTCCCTACAGGTAAAACTTAATGTGACACCAAAAATCTGAAGAGATTTCTTGAGTCTAGTATTTAGAATGTACACTGTCAACTGTATTAATCAGCTGCCTATGAGTTTGATAATGTCAGCTGAGATATCCCATTGGGCTGAGCAGAGGCAGCCTCTGAAATTCAGTGACTGAAATCTTGCTGCTATGTGCTCAGCACAGCCTCGTTTTTCCAGCACCTGCAGTGAACTACAGCCCTGACTGAGACTGGGACAGCCCTTTAAAAGCATGGGAATCCACTGCCAGTCTTCTGTGTAACTGCATAAAACTACAGACATTTTCTGTTTGCTCTTGATATTTATGATGTTGACTGAAGAGGTGGACAAGCTTACGGAAATGATAAATAAAACAGTGAGGTAGACTTGTCTTCCGTGGAATATTTTCCAGTTTAGTCAAATGGGGCACCCTGCCTCTTCTTGGCATATGTCAGAAATTTATAAGCCAGGGTAAATTGCAACTCTGGTTTAGCACTTCATTGTGATGCATCATTTAAAAGGTATGATAGCTTTGCAGTTTTCCAGTAATACCAGGAAAATGGAGAAAGGGTATACTTAGGCTTAGCAAAGAGGATTTTGGTTTACCATTTGTTCTCCAAACCGAAACAGAAAAAAAAGAGAAGGAATTTTGAGTGGCACTCCAATGTAGGAAGCTGTTTAGCTTCTACAGATGACTTTCAGGTGGCATGTCCCACAGCAATGTGGGGAGCGGAGGGGAAGAAGTGAAGGAAAATAAACTATTTACCATTGTGTAAGACCCAAATCACTGAAAAAAACCCATAAAACATAAGAAAAATTCTAGCACTCCTACACAGAGACACAAAAGACCTCAGCAGAGCCTCTTGCAGCAACAGTGCTCATTCTCATTCTGGAGATCATCAGCTTCCATGTGAGAGACAGGTAATAGTAACAGCTGAGTTATCAAAGCACTCTCTTAATGAAGAAACAGAGAAGCAAAGCAGAAATCCTTCCCTTCCCCCATAAGAGGATTTAAGGTGCTATTGGGAAGGTGTTGGAGTCAACGTGCTCAGCCAGCAGCACACCCCTATCACCCACAAACATCCATCCCACAGGCAGGTGTGTCCTCAGAGAGCAGGAGGCTCATCTCACAGGGAGAAACACAAGCCCACAGACACTGGGTAAGGAGCACCTCAAGGCTCATTAGGGCAAAGGAGGTAGATCTGAAACAGGTCTGAGACTAGCACAAAATGTCCCAGTGGACTCTATTTGGCACCTGGGCCAAGGTTTGCCACTGTTTCCAGTGATTATCACTTCTCTGTGCATATTCTCACTGATAGTTCCAAGGCATGTAAAGAATCCTGAGTTCCTTTGTTTCAAAAAAAATCTAATCCCACAGTTGAACAAATGAAATGTTATATCACCTACAGAGACACAGACTTAATAATAACATAGAAATCCAGATTTAATAGATATATAAACTTCAACTAAGTGTTTAATCCTTTTCATTAGACTAATAAATAATTCAAGAGAGAGTTCATAGTTTTACTTAAAGAACAAAGTATACTTTCTTTGTGACACATAGTTCAGCATAGCAGGCACATGGGACAAAGCATTCCAACCTTCCTTCAAAGAATGACATTTTTAAGTAGAAGAACATAGATAATAAATGAAGGTCCTTTGACTCCCATTTCACTGATGCATTCAATTTGAATTTCTCCTCTTCTTATTTCAGTCTCACAGAAGTCCTTCCCTCTTTGTTTACCCAGCTTTGCTGCCTACCATGGTGGGGATGTCTCTACTAAACAAATGTTTGGCTTGATGCCCAACTTTCTGCAGCCGTGCTGTTCTCCATTAATACCCATTAACTCCATCAATGGCATGCCCTGGCTTGGATGGTTTGCCAAGTCAAAGCTCCCTCCTTATTCATCTTCTGGTTCCACCATAAAGACTATGAAAAACTACTCTATTCTCACTTATGAGAAAGCCATTTAAGGTCAGAACTTACCACTATAAATTTTTATGTTTGAAAAACCCAGCAAATAGGATGAATGGCCTAGAAAGATTAATATATTCATTTAAAAACTATAAAATTTGCAGCTGCTCATTGAGCAAGTACACTTCTAAGGTATGTGAATATTTAATTCAAGTTTTCAAACCTCTCTAGACCCATAAAACCATTTAAATACTGCACCAGGATGCCAGGAGATGCTACCTATCCTTCTGCAATACCATTTTCATTTGCCTTCACTTTCACCCAAGGAAAATGGTTGCCATTAATTCATTTGACAGCTGACAAACTGTCAAAAATTCACATTCAAAAAAGTCTGAATTGGTTTAGTTAATTAAAACATGAATAATCCATTAACAAAGTCTACTTTTTTCTGGGATATTATTCTCATTCAGTTCCCTAGGTGTCTTCCAGCTGATTTCAGTAAATAATAGATTCTGGCTGCAAACTGGAACTGCACACATTTTGATTATTAAACAACAAAATACATGGTATATCCATAATATTTTAATGTGATAAAAATGTTAGGTAGAGCATAAGACCAGAAGTGAACTAACATCCTGCGACTGGTGTCCTGTAATTCAATAAACTTGGACGTGAATTTTTAAAATTGAATAATATAAGTGATGATATGTGTCTTCTTTTCAAAAAAATGACCCTCTGTAGTGCCAATTAACCTTAACAGTATTTTCAGGGCAGAAGATTTCTCAGATTAAACTGAGTTAACAACCAGTGACATATAGTTTCCTATCTTGCTGGGAATAAGGGTTTAAATAAGGCACATTGTGAGAATAACAGGTGTCTGTTCAATTTCTCAGTGACCAACTTGCAATTTTTTTTAATTATTGAGTAGGTCAAACTTTCATGCTAAACTGGTTATGACAGTTATCTCACAAAACTGAAGTATCAATGAGACTCGCCGTTCTCCATTCAGAAAATCATCACACTTGTCATTTTCCAGTGGCCCAGTGTCCCAGATTTACCATGGTTAACTGAGAGCAGAACTTTTCAGATTCTAGACTCTGCTTTACAGCTCATTCATTGTATTTGGGTTACTCATTTTTATCCTGGAGAATTGTGTATTCACTTTTTATTCTTAATTAATTCTCTCTCTGTCTTCTTTTTTTTGTTTGTTTTTTTTAATATCTTGCATCTTACTAAATATAAGGTATTAAAACAAGAGAATGAAGACAAAATTAACATTATCTTTGTGGATGGTGAAAAGAGAAATATGATTTTCTATGTGACTTCCTGGATGTGCACAATTTCTATAGAACTCAGATGGGAGTGATAAAGAATTTATATGCAGTGACATGGGAAAGACTCAGGGATACATTTTTATAATTTCTGTGGTTAGATTGAGCCCATAGGCAGTGGAAAATTAGATTCAAAGTTGTCATAATTGATGAAAGAGTAGCAGAATGTTTAAGTCTGTTTTTTAAGGATAAAGAAAACATTTCTACCAATAACAATAGTATATCTGTGGTGTCCTAGTTTGAGTGACAACATGCGTCCTGCTTTAGCTATCAGAAATGAATTTAAGTAAGGCTAGGCTTCTGCCCTAATTTCTAGAGGCACTCCAACAGCAACTCACACCATCCAAATATATAGGGGAACAAGTACCAATTTGCTGTGCTAATTTTTTTCTGTACTATTGAGGGAACTTGGACAATTAAGTTTGTCTAGAATCCAGGTTCATCTCACCTAAAATCAACTATGTTACATTTGTGCATCTGTCCTACTATAATCATCTACCTCCATTTATAGTCACAGCAGAAAGATAAAATGTATTCAGCAGATTATTCATCTCATCCTAAATTAAGCACCTGAAGCAGATGGGACAAATCCACCTCTGGATTTGCCTATTTCTCTCAATTGTGAACAGAGGAAACACAGAAGACCCCTCTCAGCTCAGAGACCTAACTTCTAAATGGCAGAAGTTACATAAGTGTAACCCTGCTCTCAGGGACAAACAGTGGATTTATATAACAAGGTAATGACCCTAGACAATTAAACAGAGGAACTTGAACATCAGGTGCAGAATATGAAAGGGGATGGGATAGGAATGACAGAAGCTGGGAAATAACAGCCACTGTTGCAGCACAGCACTAAAGGGCATACAGGGCTTGCATGAAAGAGAAACACAGGTCATAAAACAGCAATAGATGTTGGTGATTCAATAAGGCTAGGATTATGAGAGATAGCATAAGCAAAACAGGAATTGCTTTGTTCAAAATCCCTTAACAATCTTAAAGAAATTAAGATTTCAAGGTCTTACTACTAGACAGCCCCATGGATGGAAGTAACCATCCACTTCCCTGAACAGAAAACTTCAATGCTACTGCAGAACTATCTAATGAGGTCTTTAAAAACCATGATGTTTTGAGAAACATTATCTTTCCAGATATGAAACAGGAAGCAAATGTCCATCCTGATAGAGGTCCACTTGGTTTCTAGGCCAAATCACAGAGAGCAATATTCAAACAACTCTGGCATTTCAACAAGCTCCCCTTCTATTGCAGCATCTCTGTTCAAGAGTGAAATGTGCAATTAAGCACACTTCTACCCAGAGCTTCCAAAAACCTGCTGCCTTTCCAAGTCAATGAAGGAAACCGGCTGTGAAGTCAGACAGTTTGTTGTCAAAACCAAAAACACACTGTGGTTTTACCCAGATTTTGCCTCTTCACTACTTCCAGGTCCGAGTCCAGCTGATTTGTTATTAACAAATTAGGATCTACCACTCTCCCTTTATCCAGAAATAAAAAAAAAGAAAATTAAAATTTGTAGGTTTTGCAACAAGGATGAAAATTAGATAAATCATAATTTGGGTGGGCAATTAAGATTCTGGATGTTCTTTTGCTCCTAATTTCTACATTCAAACCTGCCAGTAACTGGAACTCACTACTACCTGGCACCTCTTTGGCAGCCCCTAAGGAAAGAAAAGGTGGTCTCAGTCAGGTTCTTCACGAATGATTGTCCCTAACAGCGAAACCATAAACATGGCAAAACTTACCTGAGGTTATTTTGGATAGTACTTGGTGGCAAACAGGAGGCTGAATCATGCTGAAATGGAAATCTACCTGTCTTCGTTCAAAGTCCTTCTATACCATCTCTCTGCATTTGGACAAGGTAGATCAAACTACTAATTCTCATTAGGGACATCATCATCATCATCATCATCAAATTTTAGACACGCAATGGGGGGATAATAAAAAGGTTCATTGCTGATACTCTTTCCTAAGTAGGCTGAAGTCTGCTTCTAACTAACTGTGACCTGTGACAGGCAATAAAACAAATAAAAATTTAAACAACAACCACAAAAAACCAACACAAACAACACTAGAAGTCATTTTTATTGTATATATGTGTGTGTGTGTATATATATATGTATATATATATATATATATATATATATATATATATATATATTAAACACTCTTGCAGGCAGTCAGACCACCACTGCCTAGAGGCCTAGAGGTGCCAATATTAAATCTTGTTGTTGTTTTTTGCCATTGTGTGTCTGAGAGACTCTTCTATTTTTAGTTTGCCTAGTGAGACAGATCTTCTATTACAGCTACACCAAAAATTTTTTTGGTATAATTTCTGAGTTTGTAGCTTTGAAAGGAAAGAAATCTGCCATTCCTTTAATGGGAAATGGCCAGCAGAAAAAAAAGAAACAAATCAGTGGGATTGTTCCTCTTCAGCTGAATTAGGCATTCCAAGAGCATCTGGAAATTCATCCGTATCTAAAGATGTAGAACAGAACCTATAAAAAATATGGTGCAGTCAAAATACCATTTCTTCACAGGAACACTAAATGTAAGGTCTATGAAATAAAATAGATCTGTCTGAAACTGTCTGAATCTGAACCTGATGTGCTCATAGAAGAGTTGTTGACTAATTACTTCTAGCATGGAAAAATGGATTAAGATAAAGATTAGAAACTACAGTAGTCAAAAGTAAAAAATACATTTTTTCCATTTCCCAATCTGTTTGTAAACATAGATAAATTTTGCACAGTCATCCAAACTCTCTCTGGTTTACATTTTGGTCTGTGATTGTGATAATTGTTCTGAGAAATTGGGATGTACATTTAGATTACAGGAACAACCAAAATGGGGTATGGCACACTTAATCTACCAATTTAGACATCACCACCTGAACCTGAAGCCCAAGGCTCCCTTTACAGCTGATTCTGTGTCTGCTTTAGGATTACCACCCTCTATATAATTGATTTGATTCACTGATTTTAAAAGGATGCAGAGGCTTCCGCATACTGGGAGAAGAGTTTGGCAACTGAAAAAACCAAATTCTATTAATTTACAGGGAAAATAATTGGAGTCACTAAAAAGGTGAATGAAAAATTTTATATGACCAATCAGCATTCATTTCTCTGTCCCCTTTTTTTACCCTCACAGGTTATTCCCAAATTGCTTTTATTCATTTATTTAGTACTTTCTCTTTTAACATTAATTTGTGCATTCCTTAATACCAAACATGATGAATTTAGGCAGGATTAAAGAGAATAACGATATTCTTTATTAAATCACATGACCCTGACTCTTTCCCAACAAAGCCAAATAAAAGTTAGCTATTCTAGAGGAGGTGGCCAAGCACTGACTAACTCATATAATCAAAAGATGTTATTTTTCCTCTTGCTGTTATCATGTTTCCTCCAAATGTAATTAAAAATGGATATAAGCATGAAATACAATATGACTTAGTAGACTACTTTCTCAGACAGAGCAGTTGATAGTTTGAGAAAAGAGCATTCATATTAATTAATAAAACAAATGCTTTTAGCTTTACATAAGATGTTTTCATTTCATTAAAAATGGCCTGCCTGTTGAGTAGTCAAGAAATACTGTATTTTCCCTCCTCCAGAAAAGATTTGGTACTAATTGCTCAAAAGTGCATTGCTGGGAGTAAAATCCATCACATTTGAAGAAGTATACACCATTTAGCATGCAAAAAGCATAATATTGTATTTGTTTCTATATATGTTATATATATGAAACATATATATAAGTATATACTATACTTATTCTTACTGATATTATGAAAACAATTTCTCCATTGCAACAGAACATGAAATTTATAGTCTGGTAACTTGTAAAACACATTGGTAATATTTTCATTGAAGAAATTATTTAATTTAATCTAATGTGGATTGGTAGAAATTATATATAGAAAAAAAACTTTTTTTTTCCCAAAGAGTCTGTGCTACTAATTTATTTAAATAGACCAGTTTCATCTTAGTACTGGGAAGTTCAAGCAACATGGGGAGAACTGGGACAAAATCAGACATAGAATAGACAGATCCATAAACTGATCTTCATAGGTAAGTTATTTATAAGATATTTTCTGAGGAGAATCACATAGTTCCCACATAAATACTAGTCCTTTCCTACTTTGCAAATAGCTCAGAAACACTCATAGCCATAGGCCACAGGCTATGACTAGCCACATGCAGGCTGTGACTAGACAACCTGATGAAAGAAGAGAAAAACACATTTGGTAAATTCAGATGCTTGTTGGTATTAAAAGCAGTAGTGGTTATCACTCTATCTGCTGACAAAGAACAGTGAATTTCAGGTATCATTATAAAAGGAGTATGTAAGGAAATATTTAAATGAGAAAAAATTAATAAATACACACACTTTTATTGAGAGCTCCTCCCAAACATAGCAAACAGGTGGTTGGAGCATGACTGGTCTCCAAGTGCCCACCAAAGCTGCTCTATCACTCCCTCCTCACCTGTGCAGGGAAGAGAGAAATACAATGAACAGCTTGTGGGTCAAGATAAGGACAGGGAGTGATCACTCAGTTGTTACAGCCCCGTCAGAAACAGACTCAACTTGGGCAATTAGGTACATTTTTTACTTTGAGTTGATTGGTAATGAGAAAAATGAAAATTAAATCTGAAAACACCTTCTTAAAACATCTTCCCCCCGCTCCTTCCTTCTTGGCAGATTCAACTTTGCTCCTGATTTCCAATACTTCCTGCACTCCAGTGGCCCCTGAACAGTTAGTAAAACAAGGCAATCCTAAATCCACAACTTAATCAAATCCTCCCAAAGCAAAAAAAAAAAAAAATTCTTTGTCTTTGAACATAAATGTTTTACTTCACATGTCAGGTTTAAAAAAGAGGGGTACTCTCCTCCAAAAATCCTTGCCCTTGAAACGCTCAATGAAATGAACTTGCAAGTTTATTAGCACCCATAAATTGGGTTCTTTCTAAGCTAACATCAAAGCAAAAGTGGAAGATCTGGAAGTGGTGCTTCTTAGGTTCATAGATGTATAGAATGCCAGTCTCTGAAGTCCTGAGTCACACCACTCAGGGTGGCTCCCGAGGTACATGTAAATCAGCCAGCTGTAAAATACCCATGGCTCTACATCCCATACTAGGTACTGACATCAGCACAAGAGCTGAGTGGACCCTCTTTCTTCAATGCATTCTGGTTCCTACCAGAAATAAAACTAGACACAAACAGTGAGGAGGGTAGATGTGTACTCAAATGGAACCCTGTCTATGTGACCTGAAGACTAAGAGTGCTGGGGTTTTTTTGTTTAACAAAAAAATTTCAGAAATATTGGAGACTTAGTTTTATCTGGTCACATTCTGAAGTACTGTGTAGCAAATATTTTTCCTTTACTCATCTTCTGTTAGGATAAGCATTTAGGACAATTCTCAGAGAGAAAAAGCTAAAAGAGAGCTCTGAAAGAAAAGCCAAGCAGGTTACCAGTATGGCTAAGGGATAATTAAATATTTTATGAAATATCCTGTCCTATTTTCTGTCCTGAAAGGCCTGTAAGAACAGCACATCCTTATCCATGATATCCCGGCAACTGTGGCTACCGTCTCTCATGTTACCTCATTAACAATCCGTGGTTCTCTACAAAGCTGTTATTTACAAGGAATATTTCCAGTGGGACTTGAAGGAAGCCACAAGAACTGACAGTCCTCTGTGCCTTCATGTTATTTGATGGAGTTGGCTGAGCAAACTCAACAGTGTTGTAGTGTCCAGTGTAAATAGTTCCCCAGCTGCTGTGGAGATTCAAGAATTAAAAACTATAGAACAAACTAGCTTGGAAGAAAACACAACAAATAAATTAATTAGATTTTTCCATCTAAAAATCTGAAGCATTAGTTATTTTTGGGAAATTGGGACCAGTTCTATTTCTCAGTCAGCCTTTGATTTCAGTACCATGGTCTCAAAGACCAAGGAAGAAGCTCCACTGACTGACGCAACTACATTCTGCTCCTATTGAAGGGACCTGTATTGCCCAAAGTAAAGCACCCATAAAATTCATGTGCTTACATATTTCAGAGATACACAGTCTGGTCTTTATATCATACCCCCAACACCACCAGCTGAAGCAATTTTGCTTAAGATGTCGCTTTCTTTTTTTTTTTTTTTTCCTTAAGCAAATCTGGAGTTCACATGTTTGTTTTGGGAAATGGACCTTGTCAGTGTGGGGCAGAGAAGTACAGCAGCAGCAGGTATTAACATACCATTGCAACTGCAATACCTGTCTGCATTGAAACTTCTGCTAGAGCTTCTCACAAAGGGAAGAGCAGCCCATGTGAACAAGACATGACACAAGAACACCAGCTGTATCCAATGTTTGGAAGGAGGGGGAGTTAGGTTTGCTTTCACTCAGCTCTCAAGAAGCTAAGCACATTGGGCAGACTTGAGTCCTGTTACAAACTGATACCTCCTGCAGCCAAGTTTCCTTATGCCTCATTTAGATTTCTCCCCACAAACCAGGAAAGTATAGCTCTGGAACGTGTCCCAGGCAGTTAGACCACTATATGGTATGGAAAGAGCACCACTTTTGCTTACAGCATGATTTTCAGTAATACAAACAGCAACAGGATAAATCTGAGTCTGCTATTATGTCTCTACTTAAAGGTAACCAGGATAATAGGCTGTGAAAAGAAAAATGGAAGAAGCAAGGTAATTCTGTTGTGAAAATCACAGTAAAGGAGTATCTCATGAAAGGCGGGTGTAGCTGGGATTGTATCGCTACTTAACAGTGATTTCCTGCAAAACTCTGTCTTGCTGATAAAGGAGGAAATACCTGTGGAAATTTGAAACATATATTTCATTATCAACCAAGTCTGTACTAAATTAAAAGTGAACTATCTCAAGCAGTGAAGATAAAGTAAATCAGACTTTGTGCAAATCATCATTTAGTAACAGAAGTTAAAAATGTGTCGAAAGATAGATAATGACAGCCCCCACAAAAATATGGGCAAAAACTAAGATCTTTTCTAACAATATCAGAACAGAAAAGTCCCAGTTTTAGGGTCCACTAAAGCCTAAAGACAAAAATCAACCTTTATGCTAATTTCCTTTGGAGTATTCATTGCCCCATGAAGGTTTGCAGGCCCAGAAACAGTGAAAGCCCATGCAGACAGCCCCAGCTGCTGTTTACCATTGTTTACTGGTGGGCAGACAGGCAGAGGCCCAGCTTTACCCCTGCCCTGCTGAGGAGCTACAGCTTCTTTGATAACTCCAGGTGGACACAGGTATTCCCCCTTCCTGTATTCCCCCTTCCTGATTTCCAGGGGCCAAATCCTGCTGAGGATTGGAGTAGCTGGGAAAAGAGGACTTTGGGGGACCTAAAATGTGCTCCTGGCTTCTGTCCTCACCCCTTCTAGCAGATGCATGAGCTGGCCAATAGATTTGGGCTTGAGCTGCTCCTCTCATTTCACTTTCTAAATGTCTTCCTTTTCCTAAATGTCACCATTTCTCACTAGAGTAAATAGCAAAGTCTAAATTAGTGCCTCATTGAGAACAGCAGTGTTGTTTTTCAATTGGGGAAACATTCTGGCCCCATCACTACATCACTAGTAGTTTTACCATCTAGGTGTATTCTTATAAAAGCGTTCAGTGGAGTATCAGTTTGTCAATTTCTTTTCAGTTTTCAACAAGAAACAAAGCTTGTCTGGAAAGGCAGTGGCCTCTGACAAAAAAACAACCATAAAAAAACGCAGCTGGTTTGCTAGAGGTTGTTCTTCCTTATCTCACTCATGCTTTGAGTTTCCTCATTTGCAAATCCCAACAGCAGTACAACTTCTTGGTTTAGGCAGTCCTGTGATTCTTAAATTTTTTAAAATAGCCATTTCCAGTGGAGGGAGGAGCATTCCTCAAAGATTTTTCCCCACAAGTCTACTTTGGGGTTTTGAAACAGCCCCTTGAACAGCCAGCATAACATATCTTCCTCTGTCCCCTAACCTTCACAAAAGAAGAATAAAGGAGAGTTTGAGGAAATAAAGAAAAGGGTTGGCTTAATTTGAACATTATGACACTGGAAATTAAAAAATATGGAGGAGAGAGGTTTTTAGTCAATTTCAACTTCCTAAAACATGTTACTCTACTTGATTCTATTCTTATAGAGTTCTTTTCAAACCAGGTGGGATTCACAAGGAGAAAATGTGATACCCTTGAAGAAGGGTTTTATGGGTTTTGTATCAATTTAGATGAGTGTTGTTGACTGGGCTTTGGAAAAAGACAGGTTTTTTTCCAATCTGGAGAAGCTCAGCTCTCCAAATGCAGGGGGTCTGGGATAGCTCTCTTGATTTACAACACACAGGAAAAAAAAAAAGAAATGTAATGTCAGAAGTGAGCAAAATAAAAGCACGGCAAGGAGGATCATAGTAATGCTAGAATTCTTCCCCTGCTGCCCCAGTTTCTTAACTTGTAAACTAAATTTAGTCCTGGCATGAGCAAAGGTAACACCCACTGCAGTCAGTAGGATGTCTGCCATTTATACCAGGACTCTGCTGACAGTTTATGCTTCTTGTCATTTGCATTTGTCACCTGCAGTAGATTAAAAGAGAAGGAAAGGAAATGAAAGGAAAAGTGTAAGGAGAAGAGGGTAAAATGACAAGTATAATGCAAAGCTATAAAATTTGAGTAGACAAAACCATACAATTTTCTAGAGAACAGGAGAACTTGGGAAAACACTGGAATGGGCTAGTTATATTAATGATTTTAAAATGCATGTTCTCAAAGCAGCTTCTGGCAGGACTCCATGAACTCTGCTTACCTGTGTGACTTTTTAATTACTTCTACTAAATCATCTTTCCATTCACTAAACCCTACTCAGTTTATACTGGAGTTCTACAGTGCTCAAGAATTTCCTGAGTAGCGTGATCAGATCTTATTTCCTCATTACAAAGCCTACACTCCATTTGGCTGTAGTTCTTCATCACAGATTGGTCAAATTAAGAGAGAGGAAAATAAGCTGAAAAAATAATTAGAATTTTAATTGCAAATTTATCCCTTACCAGAGGAAGAGAGGACTTCTGTTTTCATTTTATTTCCACTACCAACAAATATGTAATTTGTTTATTATTTTGAGGAAAAATTATGCATATCAAATTTGGGGTTTGGATGTGATTTTATATTTTTCCCAGAAAATTGGAGTAGGGAATTCCTTAACCTTCAGCACTTTTTGCCACAAGAATTCTCATCTGCTTACAGTTTTGAAGTCCAATATAAAATCCCATTTTAAAAGTACACCATCAATACTAAAACTTGAGGAAATCTAAGACTTCTAAAATATTAGTGGTATAGTGCATATTTATAGCCAGGCCACAGCTTCACTTCTCCAGAAGGAATTCTGATAAGAAAAATGTGTTTTCATCTCAGGAAAAAAAAATCTCAAACAACAGAATACCAGTTTGGACTAGAAAAGGAAGATTTTCTTCTTTGCTTTCTCATGGGAAAAAGCTGTACCACAAACTACTACTTGACTCTGAATTCCTGAAAGCAATGAGCAGAACTTGTCCCTCCAACGCCCAATACAGGTTTGCAGTTGTTGATTGCATAATTATGAATTGCAAGAAGAAAATAACAAAGTATGGTGAAAGCAAGGATAGCTTTCTTGCCACTATGAACTCATACAGAGCACAGGGGCCTTCCAAATATCTTTAATCCACTCCCATACTTCCAGCCAGGGTCTGCCATGAGGCCAGGGCTGTCTGTGGGCACTTAGAGTTCCCTTACACAGTTAATCTGTAGTTCTTCTCCAGTTAGCATATTCCTGCCATAAAAGGAAAAAGACCCAAACAAACCAACAAAAAAACACCCCACCAAAGCCAAAACCAAACAAAAAACAAGTTTACAAAGACTAAGTTTGTTGGATTTTTTTTAGTATGCCAAGACCTGCATGTAATTTTCATAAGGGAAAAACAAATAAAAAAGGCAGAAAAATTAGCTGTTTTTTTATACCTGAAAATAAGTCCAAGGAAGCTTCTTTCCTTTGTTTAATAGGCAGATGCTATTTAAGTCTGTGATGGCATATTGACACTGTGGCAAATTTAGATCAGCATTGGCTTTATATGAACTGGAGATTTTGATGCTCCACCTCTGCTAGTTTAGATTGCTTCACTTCACAACTGTCTTGAAAATATAGCATGAAAATTTCAAAAGAAGTAAAAAAATCTGCTAATGGGTGATCCCAAAGGCAAAAACAAAAACTTCTTTGTTCTTGCTCACTTATGGATTTATCTTTTAAGTTCTGTTGTTTTACCAACTAGAAGATACTGTGTTGCTTTGAGTTTCAGTAAAAGTAAGTACAAGTGCATAACACATAGTTCATCCTGTGATGCATTGTTTTTGGACTGCTCCCAGAGAGGAGGGAGAAGAGTTACTACAGTAGCAAAGTTATTTTTTTTCTTTCTGGATAAAAATATCTTTCCACTGCCACCAGGCTTATAAAAAATATTTTGCAAAAGAAAGCTTAGCCAAAATAACATACAAGAGAAAGCTTTACAATGATGGCATTGAATAAACCTATACAGAGCACAAAAACCCTAAACCTAAACCTGAGCAGAGCACAAAAATCTCCCACAGTCAATCATAATTTGGTAGAAATACATTTTGGTCTACTCAGGACCAAATGCACTCAGGACAACTTCATTCACTGAGAGGTTAAGAGGCATTTGGTTTTGTGACTTTGGGTTACTGATAAACTTAAGGTCCCAAGCATGTGTTACTTTATTTTTTTAAAAAACTCTTTGCTCAGCCCGTGCTCTCCACCCAGGGTGGATCTCCCTGGGTGCAGTAGAGAGTATGCCATATAATACAGGATAATGCTATATTATTACAGTGCTTACTATATACAGCCAGACAAATCAAATTACAAATGTACTTATCCATACCACATCTTCTAGTAAGCCATGCAACCAATTCCTTATATGTCTGAAATTTGAAGGAAAACAGTGTGAGAAGTTGGTACACAACAGACAGACACTTTGTACTGCATACTGAGCCAAATTTTTAAGGAGCTCAGATCTCTTTAAGCACGATTTTTTTTCTACCTTTCCAAACCATTTCAGGTAGGTCTGGTTGCCAGATGGGCAGTAGAGATGAAACATAGGCATCTGTCTGGGGGAGGTTTTCTCATAGTTTTGTCTAAAAAACCAAATAATAAAACATCCAGATTTGAGAGTGTGTGCAATAGACTGCTCCTTCCAGACTTCTGGAGTCTCTCAGAGACTACTAGGGCTGAAAAGAGAAAAATGAGTCTTGAGCTTCACTGCACAAGATATTAGACATATACAAGAAAGAAATTTGACTGGAGCATGCCTGGGAAGTAAAATGACAAAGAAGGGTGAGCCAGCACAGCACTCTGGCTGTTTTATGTTCCCAAAATATATGCAATCTTAGGGAATGCATATTTCAAGCACATTTTCCATTCCTGGCCAAATATCTTTGCCAGTAATGAGCACCAGCTAGACTTCTGGGCAGGTAAAAATCAAGGCTTATATTCATAACAACTTTAAACTTCCATGATCAGAATCTCACAGTCCCAGTCTGGGGCTTTTCACAGCAGTGGATCTTGATTCCCTCTTAGTAGGTACTTATTTTCAGGGCTCTGATATCTAACAAGTGTCCCATATTCCCAGTGAAACTCTGCAAAGACCTGAAACATTCCTTTCTTGGATCTTCTTCTTAGATAGATTTATCACAATAAGTGGTGTTTGTCTCATTATTATTGGGTTATTGGGTTCTAACTGTGCTTACTGGTCATTTTCAGAGTGGATGGGTTGTTGTGGCTTCTTTTCTTTCTTCTTTTTTTTTTTAATATATCTTGAAGTCAGTCTATGTGAAGCTATCCTCTAGTTTTGTCAAATTTCCAACTGGTTTACTGTCTTTTCTTTTCTTCAGCTTTATATGTTATAACATTACCTCAGATTGGTTAAAGGCTGGCCCTTCTGATGGAAACTGCTACCCTTTTTGTGTCTTAGTACCTTGGGCTTCGAAGTGTCCTGTCAAGTTAATGAAGCAGTTTTCTCTTTTTGAAAATAGATAATCCATCTTCAAACACTGCTTTTACAAATGTTTCTCCATTTGAGGTCCTTAAAACACTTCCTACACTTTTTGTATCTATCAGCTAGCCTCTGTCATATTTCATATACTCCTATACATTTGAAGGTTATCTAGTTCTTGTGACCAGTCCTCAGGAATTTGCCTAAACTGAGTGAACTTCTAAAAATATCTGTGAAAACATCTGCTCTTTCTGTTTCCACTTCCCTAAGATCTCAGCAATATTTCCTTTGACAGAATAGCACATAAAATTTACAGACTTAAAATATTCATAAGAGATTTTTTTGCTGTTGTGTCCACAATTTTGAATCCCTCATCCCAGGAAAAAAAAAAAGACACAGAATTTTCCAAGCAATCATCATTCTTCTCTGCAAAATCAGATGATTCTTGCCATGAATTTTTCCTTCTCTCATGCCAATCTGTTTTTCTATTGTCGATCTTGAAAGTGATGGTGCTTCTTTACCAACTGTATATTTTATTTAAATATTTTTTAGTTATTTAAAAGTAAAGAATAACATATCCAAGTCCAGCTTGCAAGTCTTTTTTCATACCTTTTCTATTTTGTTGAGCTTTCTTAATAATCTCCTCATTCACATACACAAAGACATTCCAACTTTTAATTCACCTCATCATTTGCCTTTGATCCATAAAATAATGCAATGTTGTTTTTCTGTTTTCATTTTCCATTAAAAAGCATTCAACAGAAAATACCATTTACTGGTGCCTGTGAAAGCAAAAGCATCCTGATTATTCAATCAAGTCCACAAATGCTTTTACTGTTAAGAACCAAAAGAAACAATGCAATTCTCATCTAATCTCACATCCCATCTAACAAATAACTAGCTCATCTATTTCTGAAAAAGCCCTACTGTTTCCTCCTTCCACTATATCATACCTTATTAAAAAAAAGAGAGAGAGAGATTTCTGCATCTAGAAATAGACAGACAACTTGATTTAAAAGCAGAGAATACACTGTATTTCAAGACACAACTTTTTCAGAAGTTGTTCACCTTGACTTCCAGATTTACCTTCAGTCTGTAGTCTGTGGATCATGTTAAGCTGCATTCCATGGAAATCAATATTCTGTTATTATCAGAAAATACTGCCCTGTGTAGCTGTTTGTAAATTATGATCATGTTATTCCATAAGGCATGTTAGAAGAAGCAGACTGAGTAGCCTACAAGAGGCACAGCTACAGAATGCTAAATTTCCCTTCTAGTCAGGACAGTCCTCCAAAGCTACCTGAGCAGACTCTCACACACTAAACCTGTTGCTGTTAAGCATGTTAAACTGTGCTGCTGTTTGAGAACAGAGCCTCTGAAACTGAGTTTCAAAAAAAATTAATCTGGGCTATGAAGGCTGGGCATCCAGGCTTTTCCTTATTTTGCAACAAATTCAAATGCTGAGAAAAGAAATGCCATAAAACTCTGTAGATCTGAAAGTAACATCATGAGATACACCAGAAATTATCGTTGTAGTCAATATCTGTAGGGAAACCATCCCAGACCCAGCATCCTGCTCCCCAAAAGACACCATGAACACAACGCCAGGAAAATAAAGTCCTGAGACACACCTTTATACAGCTGCATTTGTATCTTTAGCCTATCACATAACTCTTGAACGGGTTAATATGATATCACCACAGTCAAACTGGCACCAGATGCCCAAGGAACACACATTCACTGCACATCCACAGAAGCAATGCTCATTTGGCCTCTTTTACCTCCTGCTCTCCCTCTACCCCTTGTGTACACTTTCCCTTCACTCCTGCATTGGAGTACCACCTTCAACCACCCGGTCTCAGCACATGATAACAGCAAGCTGCAAAGACACTGCACTGAAACACAGCTTTCATGGTAAACACAAGCTATTTTCTCCCCTCTTTTCAGCTGTTATGCAAACTGACAGGATTTCCTTCTTCCCATAATATCCCACAGAGATTCCCAGAATAGTAAGGATGCCACTGGGATGCCATCTCCTGTAATGTTTGGGACATTTACTGCTAGCAGGTGTGTTCTGAGCTACCTTCTGGGAATATAGTCTGCCACAGAATGAGGTTAGTCCAAGTGCCTTATATCAAACCCATGTAGCCTTGGGATACAGTCAAGCAACACTGAAGAATATTATGTTTTCCAAATATCACTGTGTGCTGTAGCACTGCTAAATCAGTCTCCAGACATACCCCTGAGGAGTAAGACATTTTTTAGTGCCTAGACTAGTGCCAAGACTAACACCCGCTGGTCAGCCCCATGGCTGCAGCAGATAGTTTGGCAGAAGGCACTAGAGGCAGTTCTGGACGAGCTGCCCTGCAGTCATTTACCCAAGAAAGGAGCAGGGATGGTATGAAAAGGGCAGCTCCACTGTGGGCTGCAGAGCAGGGACCTCTTTGCTGTTACTATTAGAGTAGTTCCACTGCTTCCCTCCACTGCCATTCTCCAGTGCTGCTCTGACCTTCTCTCCAAGCCATCTGCCTTTGCAGGCTTTGGCACCAGTAAAATGCATATTGTGCATAGGAGCCCATGAGACAAGAACCTGTAAGGAAGAAAATGTGCCCTTTGCAATTCCTATTTGAACAGCTTTTAATTAATTTAATGTGTTGCTAAGCCTCTGGTAGGAATATAATTGTGGTTAAAGAAATCTCTTACAGGAGTCTCCAGTTAGGTGCATGTGCTGACTGTGATTGAATATGGAAGTTTAAGTTATCATGCTGTAAGTCTTTCACATTTTCCATCTCCAGGAAGTGATATATCTTAAATTTTAAGCCAAACTTTAGCTCATATCTGGAATGGGCTAAAATAATACAAATTATTCAAATTATTTTCAAGCAAGATGATCACCCAAGTTAATTGAGTCAAAAACTGAGCTTTTATTTTAAAATCTGTTTTATACATGATTGTTTCAGTCTAACTTGTAATAGGCTCATAAAAAAAAAAAAAACTATCTCAAAAAAAAATACAGAGATTAATTATCCATGCTGTGATCATTGAATTTCTTTTTATATTTGATTCTATAACTACTTTTCTGTAATGGCATCAAAGGCAAACATCAAGTTATCTATTTTATATGGATGATATCCTTTTCCTGTCACACATAAAGACACACCATGAGCCTCCTTTTCTCCAGGCTAAACACTCCCAGCTCCCTCAGCCACCCTCCACAGGACTCATGCTCCAGAACTTTCATCAGCTCTACTGATCTTCTTTGGGAGTGGCACAGGACTTTACCTTGAAATGTTGATCTCATGGCTCTAATTTCAGTTTGATTTATAACAGTCACACTACTGTAAGTGTATTGGCTCTTCTGATTTTGCCCCTATCTGAACAGGCATTAAAAGAAAAATAGCTTTGAATTCCTGTTTGCTTTCACTCAGCCCATCTTACCTCTGCAGATAACAACAATTTTATTACTGTTAATAATGCAAATCCAATGCACACAGGAATAAACAATTGGTATGTCATTCTGCTTCATGTATTATTGAAAAAAATTGCTAGTCAAATTTCTCGTTAGAGGTTATTTATCGTAAGCAGCGGAGGTAGTAAGAAGCTTATGTTTTTATTCCATTTCCTCAAGTGGACTTTGTAGTCCTGGTAGTAGGAAGAGTATTAAGTTTTAAATTGGAAATTCAACACAAGTTATAAACTCAATCCTTCACTGTTTTTCACAGCTCAAAATGGATCTAAATTTGTCATTATGATGATTTATTAGTGTTTTGTATGCTCCTTGCATGCAGATCTCTAGTTATATAAAGACAGCGTACTTAATTATTAGAATATATTTGTATATTTATGTACTTGCATTTATTTGTATCTGCATTCATGTGATTTGAGATGCATGTCAGAACAAAGCCAGCTGAAATTCTTAGCTTCTTCTCTAGATTTTCTTCTCATCTGAGAATCAATGTAGCTCTTCTACAGTAATACATAAACATATGTGTGATGTATAAAAATGTCATCAATTTACAAACTTAATAAAAATTGGAGACTTTTCAGCTCTACAAAAGAAGTAAAAACAGAAAAAGTTCAAACAGCCTGTTTCCTTCTCACCCTGCTTCCTACTTTCCTATTTCAATCTTTAGCCCAAGCCTGGGAAACCTTTAGACTGCATTCATGTTCCACATTTTCAGCAAATATAAAGCTGTCAAACACTTGATTGTTTGATCCTGTCAAAAAGCATTTTATGAGGCTTTAGGGCAGGTGTATTTCTTGTACTTGCTTCTATAAAAGAAACAATGATTTTCAGTATAGGTTAAGGGGCTGATTTCTTCAGTCCACCAAATTACTTCATATTATACCTGTGTTAAGCTAGTATGAAGTGAGTGCAAAATGTCATGAGTAACAACAACTACTGTGGGAGACTGCTGGACTAAAATTCAGAAGACAGCACTGATGGCTGGTTCTGTCACTCCATCCACCAGAAGTATCAGGCAAATGCATCATCCTGCCTCCAAGAGGTAATAGATAGCTTTTCCCTGTTAAAATAAAGCAGCAGTCACTCCATAATCTGTCTGCACAAAACCCAAATCATCCTCTTATAAAGGATGACTTTCATCTGCTTTTGCCCAAGAATGTTTTGATGCCATGTACTATTTGAAGGTGTCCATTTTTGTGAAGTAGGAGAAAAAGATTTTCACATAAACAAAACTTTCTTTCTTGTTTATATATTTTTCTTTAAATTGTAATTCAGAAGCAAATAAGACATTTGTTAATTTAAAGTCTTTAGCCTCACCCTCTACTTGTGCTATCTAATCTATGGCCAAGTCCTGCTCAAGTTGTGGCAGAGATGCTTTCAGTTAAATCCTCAGAATAAAGATTTCATGCTATTGTTTGAAGTGGCTGATATATTATAACTGTTAAATTACTTCCAGTAAGTGCAGTAAAGCAAATATGACAGAGTGGGGGGGGGTTGGGAGTTTTGTTTTTGTAGGTTTTTTTCATAAAACCTGTTGTCACTTACCTAAAATTAAAGAATTTTTTAAAAAGCTCCCATAAAGTTAAAAAATCGCATATTCAAGGAGACAAGACTACACTGGCATCCTTCTTCTTTAAAATATCTAATGATATAGAATGTTAGTACTAAGCACAACAAGGGAAAAAATTAACCTTAGTTAGTTCTTTAAAGAAATGTCATAATTGAGTGAGAGGCACTAATGCAGAATTACTATATACTTTTCTATATTTCACTGTTTCACACATGCTGAGAACTGTTAAAAAGAGGCCACTGGACCCTTCACTCCTAATTTTTAGAGGTACTCATTTATTTTAATGTTTCTTTCTAAATTTTTAATTAAACTTTCAATATCATTCTTACTTACTGTATCCTCTTATTACGGAATCTGCATACAACCATTTCCAACACACAGTGCCCCTGTATTTGACCCCACTTAATTTAAAGTCGAATAAATCTGAGGATTTGAACCCAGTTCACAGGAATAGACATAAGAAGGGAAATGGGTTTTGCTAGTGCTTTTGATCTAGCTGTGGTCTAACTTTCTGACTGAACCCCATTTCAGTATAAAATATGACTTTTTCAGCATGTTCAAACAGCATTGTGGTGACTGGAGAAACATGAAGAAAAGCCACATGTTGGTTAGAGGAAGGCAATTGGTACAGGGCAGGAGGGCAAACGATTAAAATGTTTAATTAGCATATACAGGCACTGCATTGGAAAAGGAGGAACATGCTCTTGTCTCCAAACAAAACTGCAAGCTGTAGCATATATTAAAATTGCCAGAGAACATGCTTAGAAAACAAAGGTTAAATGCTACCAACTGACATGAATAGAAAAATCAATATTTCAGCTTAAACCTCTTTTTGGGGGGTCAGATGGATGTTTCTGGCCTCAGTGGGCCCAGGTGAAGCGATGTCCCACAGCAAGCCCCAGAGGCTGCCCACCACAGCCCAAGCTGTCCTGGGCTCCCTCCCAAACTGCTCAGGATGGTGCAGGCAGAACATGTAGAGCTCATAGACCACATTCACGGGGTGCTGCTGCTCTTGACTGTTCTGTGCTGCTGCACCAGAATGTGTGAGTATAACCCATGAGTTTCATGGCTCATAGGCTCCAGGTTACTGCAGGCAGATGACAGGCAGCCTGATCACCACCTCGCTGTTACATAGAGAGAGTTCCCCACTTGCTTTGAGCCTACCAGAATATGGCTGCACACAGAGTTATAGGAATGCTAAGAAAAGACTGTGCCCTAAGGTTTTACTGATCATCAGAGGAGAAATACATCTCCACAGGATCATCCAGTTAATCTTAAAATAGGGAGAGTTAGTCAACCAGGAAAAGCTGGTTTCATTCAGCATGCTGTTAGACACTATGCCAAAGTTCTGCCATCTGCAGGAGGCCATGACCCATTTCCAACTACAATTGGAATAAAATCAACCCTAGTAACAAGATTTTACTTTAAAGCAAAATGTAAAAAACCTATATGCTTTTGTTTCCAGAATTTTTACACTGCTCATCTTTCTAAAAAGCAGCTTATTTAGTTATTTTTGTGTCCCTCCAGCAGCAAAAATGCAATGTGTCCTCTAGAAAATTCTCTTTCTGTTTAAAACTGCAATGCACTTTTATCACATTTTCTGAGAAATTATTAAGTCAATAATGTTTTCTTTGCTACCTTCACCTAATTTCATAGAAATTAAAATGTTATAGTCAGAGGCTGATGTATATCATTAGTTATTAATTACTTCACTATGTATTGTGCAAAAACATTGTTTAACATGTCTGCAGAGAGTTATTTAAATGGATGTTTACTAGGCATAGTCTAATTTACTACAGTTTTCACATGTAAAATTGTTCTTACTCTTGTGGGAGCAAAAACTTTAGAAGACAGTATCTTTAAATGTGTGTAGCACCAATTCAGGGGTTGGTTGCACATATTTTATAGCTGATAATCAACAGGTTGTTTAGCTTTAGGACTCAGGAAAATCTGTAGGTGAAGCAATTTTGCTAGACATATAAAAATTCAACAGTTATTTTACTATAGCAAATTTAATTCCATAATTAAGGTAGGGTGAGATGCTGGAGTAGTAAGGTGAACATACATCAGTGTTCAAAACAGAAGAGGTTGTTTTATGCCTTTTGCAAATATTAAACATCCTTGCATCAAATAAGTATTTGTTATATTTAATAAATCTTGGCTTTAGGAACTTTTCATGTCTGCTTAGATTTTCTCTGCTCCTTTTGTTCTATTATTATCAGGTGAACTGAACTGTATGGAGCTGCCTGAATCAAAACAGCTAAAACAAACAAAAGTTGATAAGAGCCCATAAAGGTTATTTCAATGGAAAATTTTCATCTATTTAAAAATACTGAGATCCCTTTCATAGCTGAATAACACTCGGAAATATAACCAGTTGCTAATCACCCCTTTGAATGGGGGGCTGTTACTGAAGGAAAAGGCAGAGAAAAAGGAAAACATTTCTTTTGCTGTGTTTGGCATTTCTTGGGCCAGGCCATGTTTTCATTTAGGGATGGACATTTTTTCTTCACGAAGGTAATATCACAGAAAACAGAAGCTCCAAAACATGAATTCTAAAGTCAAGGATGAGAAAGTATGGTAACTTATTTGGTATAGATATGGTAACTTATTTATTATGGTAACTTATTTATTTTGTTGCTGTTAAATACCACTATACTGGGTAGAAGACAGTGCAGAAGAATGACCTTGCTGTTATCTGCCAAAGCAGCTTGCTTTCAGATCCAAAATTGCCGAAAACTGAACCAATATCTACTATGGAAACTGTATATCATGAAAACACTTTTTTTTTGCAATAACATGGGACAAAGTAATATGACATGGTGGTAGCTTTTCACGAACAAGAGGCAAGCTCCTTTTGGTTACAGAGCAATAAGCCAAAGGAATAAATCTTACAAGACTCAGGCAAAGCTGAAGGCAATACATGACTGAGAACAGCTTGTTCAAAGGCACAGCAATGGATGCAGATGCTTTTTCACTAGCATAATTCTAAAAACCTTATTTTCTTACTCATCATTTAACCTTAGTATTGGTTTTACTTCACCAAACACCATCTAGGACCTTCTGTCTTAGGTTTAATAAAAGTTAGGGACACTATCCAAAACCTGATGGAGCTCAACTAGATTTGAAAGGTGAATTGAAAAACAGAGGGCAGAAAGATGTGGGTGACTGAAACAGAAATCAGAGAGCCTACAAGACAGAGATGAGCTGGGCTCTCTGCCTGCTTCTGTCCTTCGGCCTCATAAAGGAGTGGGGTCTCTCAGGTGGGTGGATGGCCTGAGGCATTCATGGCCCAAACCTAGTTCTGGGTGCTGAATCAGACACCTCCAGATACTTTGCATCTGGCCTACTTTTTGGCAGCTCTACCAAACCAGTTCTTTCCTTTATTTGTCACATGGCAAGTTTCTTTATGTGAGTTCAGTTCCAATTCAAACAGGAACAAGTTTCAATGTTCAGACTCTTACATTGTCAAACTCTCGGGGACAGACGAATGAGCCAAAAAATGATCCAAAAAAGTGTAGGATATTGAAAACAGCATGAGATCCAGAGTGTTTTGTAAGTGATCCCATGTGGTTAAGTATATCACATACATGTTCCTATGCTGAAAGGAAATTTCTACTTTAAAGAAAATTTTGCAGAAATGCTTTGTTCAGGACATGGATGTGATAAAATTACTTTATTTTAACACTCTCATCCAGCTCAGTAGACTTGCTTTTCATTGCAAACTATTTCTTTAACACTGAAAGTTATTTTTCTCTTTTATTTGCAGTACAGAAGAGCAGTTCTGTGGTTTTCCTGAACTATATGAATGCATTGAGTCATTTCTGACTCTGATGAAGTATGAAGGTAATATGTGAAGCAGCAGCATACTGAATAGAAATTCATCCTTCCTATGAATGATTCATGAAGATTCTCTCCTAGAATAAAAATATGAAGCTACTTTAAAGCCTCTACTTAATACTAAAGTAAGTTTAAATATTTTTAAAGGCACATATTTTATTCATATTTTTCTTTCATTATTAGTAGTCAAGCTATTCATTCTCTCCCCCATAAAAGTTATTACATGTCATTATGGATAAAGCATAATGTTTTTATTTCTCTCCAGTGTTCTCAGAGAAAGTATAATCCATACCTAAAGAAAATCAGTTCTTTTCTTTCTAGCAGAAAATGGATAGCAACACAAAATCACACTTATATGTGGGTCATCAATGAAGTAATTTTCAACAAATTTATTTCCTGCCAGATAATATAAAACTCACACCCAGAAAAAAGCTAATACAAGATCCAAAGACTCTCAGTTCCTGTATTTTTTGACATGATATCCAAAAAAATTTTAAGACAATCTCAGATGTCAGTACAAATAAACACTGGTCTGTTACTCTTAGCCTTTTCCGCTCCCTGTCTTTGCCATGCTGATTAATTAAAAAAATCCAAGAAAAATATCTGCAGCTAGCAGATGCAGAGTAACAAGGGCAATTTAAAAATGTGATCAGACTTTGAGTTTCCAGACACAGAGAAGTCACCAGCTGGATGTTTCCTTACACAGACAACATGAGGATTAATGCTAGGACAAAATAAATAGGCCAGAACAAGTAGTTTTCCAGGTCCCTGCAAGGACTGAAAGTGGGGATTAGAACAACCTCTTGAGATGATCCGGCCATTAAGAGATGTTGTCCCCGATCTTAGGCACATTTAGCCAGCTCTTTTCCATGCAAAAACCTACCCATTCTGCTGGTCCTCAAGACTCATGTTAACCATTTCCTACTTCAAGTCATGATCCAAGAGAAGCCCTCTGGAAATTGCCTTTTTTAGGGTTAACAGCTGCAACAAACCCCTGCTCTAAATATTCACAATATGAAATCATCAGTAGGATTCTCCTATCAAATAAATCCTTCCTCACACAGGTATTTCTGAATAAGTCGTTCATCCTGTATTGGCAGCAAACATCTGGCTAAACGTATTCCAAATCCAAAAAAAAAGAAGGCTCAAGAAAGAAAAGTGAGGGAAGCCCTGCTGTGAGCCAGTGCAACACATAAGGCATTGCTGCTTGACTGAACAAGTCCCACTGGCCCACTAAGGCTCCCCTGCAGCACAGAGAGCTGGAAAACCCCATGAGTTATGTCACATTAGGCTCAACCTTCTGCCAGATCTCAAAAATTTCCCCCCCTTTTGAGACAAGGGTTGCTAGCACAACTGGGGCAAGCATGTAACTACCCAGAGTGCAATGGGTGACATCAGGTCAGAAATATTCTTCGTCTTGGTACCCTGACCCAAAAATAATTAAGCATTCCATTTCTGGCAGAAAAAAAGACTCTACACCCTCGAGGGTTCAGTGTCTGTCTAGGTCAGGTTCTGCTGGGGCAGCCTAGACTGTGCTGCGAGGCAGAGCCAGCAACACACGGCGATGACAGAGGGAGGGAACGAGGGCTTTAGTCTGGGAGACAGCCCTGGAAAGCCTGACATTAACATTCACATCAAATAGCAGTGGGCAAGGCAGTCTTCATCTGAGATAATAGGCTTTTTCCAGTGATTGCACCTTGTCACTTAGGAGCACATCAATCCCAGAGTTTTCTACCACAGGCTGTCGTGTCATATATTCCCTTCCCTAGGCTCTATTTTGTAAGAAATAGTTAATGGCTACTTCTCCTACCAGCAGGATGCTCCAGAACCTCACCATGATGGTGAGAAAATTGCTTCTGTCTTCCACTTTAAATTTATTAATGATTAGTTTATAACCATTTCCTCCTGAGCCAATATTGTCCTTTAGCTTAACCAGCTCTTTCCCTTCCTGATGTTTATCCTCCTAATGTGTTTACACAGGACAGACATATCTCCTGTCAGCCTTTGATCAACAATGCAAGCTTTGGCACTCATGGGATTAACCAAATCACTTCTCCTCCCACCCAGCACTCAGCTTTCTCAAAGACTTGTCTATTTGCTGTTCTATATCTCCTGTTCTTAAGGCAGATAGTGCCATCCCTGTCTTGACAGAATTATTGCAGTCTGGATACTAGATGACCTTCATCTGATTCAATCTTCTTTTAGTTCTCCCAAAATACAGGTATTCTACTATGGGGATGAATTAATTTTGGAAATCAGTGCATGGTACAGAACTCTAGAGCCCAGAAACTCGTGTGGCACTCCAGGAAAAGCAGAAACCCACAATCTTTGGATATTAATTTAGTTGTCTTGAAGTTTCCTTGTTTCACCTAATACTTTTCAGGTTTATGTGCAGCCTTTAGTATCTGAATATCTCATCAGTGTGACAAAAAGAATAATCATTGGTCTTTTATTTTTGGTGAAGAAATGTTGTGACATTTTGAATGCATTTTCACACTATGCATGCACTTCATGCATATTTCCTTTGTTTTTGCCCCACATACACCAAGGGATCAAATTCAGCCTCCTTCTTTCAAACCTAAAACCACCACTACTTACTGGGATTCTGGATTCTGTCTGAACTGAGCCAGCAGAGTTCAACAAATGGAGTAATTTTCAGCTGAATGAAAACCCATGTCCTGCTATGGTTGTAAATTATTATTGTCTCTGGACTTTTGAATATCAGTGTACTCATTAGAAAATCCAGAGCTGCTCAGACTGACTCATGACTTGGGGAGAGAATAACCACACACCTGGGGTCAGAGTGAGCCGAGCTGCTGAAAGTTTCCTCCGAGGGGACAGAGGCCCCTTCCCCCGTGCAGTTCCCTGCTGACAGCAGGCACATGTAGGCACAGCCTGCCTGTGCTGGCCCCAAAGCAGCCCAGAAGGGACTCTGTGAATCTGCTTCTCTCACTCCCAGTCACAGGACATGGGACCTACCAGGATTTCAGCACCAAACTGGCTTATTCTGTCTGGTTTGGCAAAACAGTGAGGACATATTGGGTGAGACTACTGCTCTTGCTATCTAGACTGCTTTCTGTGTCTCCTTTGGAAAGTTTGGTTGTCAGACAGGAAAGCAGATGTGCTTTGCCTGCATTGTTTGGCATTCACCTTTGCCACAGTTTTGCTGCCACTGTTTGTCCAAAGGAAAGGTAAAGCAATGTTAACATCCTGTCTGGAAGAATAAAAATAGGGAATGAAATGCCTGGGTTTGTTGAAAGATGCTTCAGAAAGCATTTGCCTGTTATGTGTGATGCTTCATCAGAATTCCTTTATAATCTCCACAGCCAAAGCATTTCAGTGTCAGAAGACCCAAAGTAATGCCAAAGTGAGGCACATCTTCCTTCTTTCCTGCTCACTGTGGTTACAGGAACTTCAGCCCTTTCATTAGCTGTTTAATTGTCCTGCAAAGGCCTTGAGTCAATATTTTTATTTCCTGATTTTACCTGCCAGTGGTGACCAATCTGCTCCTTTTTCAGAACTTCTAGCTAAATTTAACAGTCAGGACAAGGAGGAGCACTCCTATGCCTGCTGGATTGGAAAATTGTAAGTATATTTAACAATTTTAGGTATGCATGAAGACCTTGAAAACAACCACTTTATTCTGAATAGGACTACTGTTCTGGAAAGAAATTTTATGTCATGAAGTAAAAAGGTTTGGATTACATTGAAAATCTGTAAAGACAAGAATGCTGCAGCTCCATAGATACACTAAAAGACTACAATTAATTTGCTGAGGTATTAAAATGAATGCAGGGAGGTTATCTTATATTTTGTAGATTCTGTAGTGTGAAATAAAATTAGTTCTTAGCTGCTGACCAATGACAGCTGGAGTTAAGTGAGAAGGGTTTTAATTCTATCTTTCATTCTCCTTCATATAACCCACAAAAAGTTGATCTGAACTAGGAACTCCTCCAAAAAATCCTGATTCATTTCAGAAGTCCCATCAACTCCCATGAGGGTGAAGAGATCTCCATTTAGGATGATCATCTCTCAAAATGTCATAGTACAAAAAACACAATGCAGCAGAACCATATCATAACTATCATGCACTCCATGTGATGTCCAGGAAATATCCACCCATTTGCATTTAGACTTTCTGACAGGATCCATGAAAAGGCAAGCTAATACATAGTTGACATCCTGTCTGGAACAATATATTTTAGGTAGTGTTAGTTTCATTTGATGCAAAACCAAAACAAACTGCAGAACTTTTCCTTAAACCTCATAGTCCAAAAATAAAGTGGGGAACAAATTTTTGGGGGAGGCATGTTGACATTGTTGTTAGTGCAGAATGAGAAAGAAAAAATGCTAGAATGTCCTGATTCAACACTCCTATCAAAAAATTGGAGGGTTAGGATTTTTTTCTTTTTTTTGAAACTGAGCCCTTTAGACATACTGCAGAAAACAGCTGGATTTATACTCAAAGAAAAAAAGAAAAGGTGATTTACTGTATCTTTGTTTTGGAGGGTTTAGAGGAATTCAATGGGCAAGCTCTGTGATTCCATAAGGAGAAGCCAGTCTGACCAATTCTGAATTAAACCCAACAAAAATGGAGGCTCTACATCTTAGTAAGACAGCTATTGTATAAAAATATGTGTGAGATGGGTTTCCTTTGATCTACCTCCAATTTCAGCAATTTTTTCCAAATTTTTTATTATTGTTATTTCAAAAATCCCAGCTGCGCAGTGATTTCAGGAAAAGGGGAACAGACACAGCAGAAACAGGTAAGTCTGAATCCTTTGCCTTTTTAAATCTTGTTTGTGGTGTGTCAGCACCTCCTCGCTGTACTGCTACACAGATTGATACTTTCTGGAACTGCTGGAAGCTCCTTTGCATAATCCAAGCAAGACAGAAGGGATTCTGGTGACCCTCAAATATGCCAGTAGTGGACAAAATCTGCAGCTTGGATTTTCAGATATGGAAATGTGTTCTAAGGAACTGAACCTTGCACTGGATTTGGAGTACAAATACCGTATGAGGAGTGCTTGTCTGACTGCTGTTTGCCACTGAGCCAGAAAAAACACTATCAGAAAATTACAAAACTGATGAACATGCTCCTATTTTATTTTTTTTTTTACATATAAAAGGAAAGCTGCCTTACCCAGCCACATCTGTTTCTTTGATTTAACTCCATGCTCATTCCTGTTAGCAAAGGATGAGTGGTTTGGCAAGCGTGTTGCAGCCCACTTCACTGAAGAGAAGGATTTCCTAGTGAAATAAACCCCTTTATCAGACTGATACTAACACATTTTGTGAATTAGTTTAAAAATCTCTCGTCCTCTTCAGTGGCTGTACTCTGAGATGGAGCACAAACCTTACATGAAGGGACCTGTTTATTTCACAAATTCATTGAAGAGGAGATGTCTCTCTCCAGTCACCCTAGATGCACTCACAGCAGGACTGTGACTATTCATGAGGTGCTTGCAGAGGAGTAGCAGATATATCCTGCTGATTTGTAATGTAATTCCAGTGCAAGAGGTAAGGCTGCAATGTAACCCAATTCATTAATCTCCAAACTGTGAAACCTCACACACTGCAAGAGAATTAAAAATTCTGGAGAGGCAGAGAGAAAAATAGAGTTTCAAAACAAGACACTATTAACTTGGAGCAGAAAATCATAGCTAAAAGTAGAATAACTGCACATGGAGTGCAGTTATGGGTTTTAAGGTGAGATTAAACAGATCACAAGAGCAGTTTATAAACCTTGCTTTTATCCAGTTCTCATGACCTAGGTATATTAGTCCATCATCTAATGACTAAAGGTATGCAGCATCTTTCACAACATTTTGATGCTAAATTGACTGTCACCAGAAAACATCTAACACCCAAATTGCTGTCTGCATGTGAAATTTTAACAACACACACTTCAGAGAGTTACTATTTGAACACAGGCTTCATATTCAAGAATACACTTACAGCATCAAGCACAGGGCAGTGGAAGTATTAAAACAAAAGTGGCTGTGGTCAGTCTTTCAGCAAATGCTCAGCCAAACCCTCTCCTCATGAGCCAGCAGCCAGGCCCTGCTGCACTGTGCTCAGCCACCAGAACTGCACTGGACTGTGAGAAAATAAAGTATGCAAACATAGGGCAAGCAATTATCATAAATTCACACTGATGCAGGATAATGAGAGTACCACCCTGTCTGAACACCAGGGGAGAGTTCGATTTTGGAAGCAGAAGCAAGGAATCACACAAATATACCTATAAATATGATGTGGGCCAGTGAACTGGTTTAAACACATTTTATGGCTTGAGGGACCAAGTCACCCAGTCAGATATCAAAACCAAATGGCAAATAGCAGGCCCCTGAGCTTGAGAAATTTAAGACTTGTGAAGCATTGAAATCTTCAAAATGGGATTTAAGCAGGATTGGAATGACATGCAGGCCTTGAGCAAGAGTTCTGCATAAGTTAAACTTCTGATGTTCCTCAAAAGCTAACACTAATACCCAAAAACCAACTCCTGTGGAACAATCTCTGGCAAATGAAAATTCCAATAGATAGATAAATAACTAGATCTATCTATCGATAGATAGATAGACAGAAAGGAACAGCCAACTAAACGTTGGAGCTGATAATATCAAGGTTTGAGCTTGAAACATCCTTTCCTGGCATTCAAATCCACTCCTTAGTCACCCTTTCCTTTTATTCCCTGATTACATTCTTCCTTCCCCTTCTTATCTACCAGCACTCACTGATATGGAAGATCACACAAAATATAGGGCACTGGACCTTCAGCTTTACACAGCCCTTCAAATTTCCTTTTTTCCTTGAATCCATGGAGTTCTGTCTTCCCCTCTGTTCTGCCACTGAGGATCTAACCCTGGCATCCCTCTGCACTCTTTTATCTTGAGTCCAGCATTTTTTCAGTTCTTTCTTTAGAAAGTGCTTTCACTAGCAACTCATCCTCTTTGCCTGCCTTGCAGTTCATTTAAAACACCCTTCCTTTTATTCAAATGTTTTCTTTGCCTTCAAATTTCTCTTTAAACCCACGAATGCTGCCTGTCTCCAACTCCTCACTGGTGATTATCTGAAGTATACTTACAGCATAAGCTTTCTGACAGTAGGCAGCATGTAGATATACACAGCAGGACAAATAAATTATGTAGAAAAATAGGTCCAATGCAAAGTCTTACCTTTTTCCTGGTTTTGTAAACCAAGTGGTATTCTGAGTCTTCATTGTGCTGCTACTCTCTACTTTCTTTCTGGTTTAAATTGTCCAAGTGCACTACTAAAAATAAAGAAAATTAAGCCTTAAAAAAGGAAAAAAATTAATATATCATTTCATCAGGTCACTGTAGGAACTAGCATCCTGTTCCAAGCAACCTCATCTTTGTAGTCTAACAACTAACTCCACAAATTTGCTGATTTTTCAAGCTCATATTAGAATCATATTTTTCCAAGTACCCACCCACTGATACTCTCCTCCTTGGCACTTTTCTTTTCTCCCCTAATATAAAAAAATATTGACATCCAGACTCTAGGTCTCTGTGGCTGTCAAGGGATTTGGAAAGCTCTCAGTGAGGATGTTCTGAAAATCTTATTTTTATTAATGAATGGATGCTAGCAACTTCTTCTAGGATGCTGTGCCATTAAAAATTGCACAGATTCTAGTTTTCTTGAACATAGCAGGAATCAAGAAGAAGAAGGTAATCACTATTTACAGTTACTGGTCTCCCTCCAACTTGCATGTGGTCCTGATAGTTTTCTTTCTCTCTCACACAGATAGCAGGTTTTCTGGTTGCTTCCAACTCTCTCTGTTTCCTGTCTGCCTCTGTTGTTAACATATGCACACACTATTTTTCATTTCCAGACAAAGGAGGTATTTAGATTAAATATTAGGCAGAAATTCTTTGTTGTGAGGGTGGTAAGTCACTGTAACAGGTTGCCCAGAGAAGCTGTGGATGCCTCATTCTGGTGAGTGTTCAAGGCCACGTCAGACAGGGCTTTGAGCAACCTGGTCTAGTAAAAGCTGTCCCAGCCCATGGCAGGGGTCTTGGAACCAGATGATCTTTAAAGTCCCTTCCAACCCAACCCATTTTATAATTCCATGATTCTGTGACTCTCCAGCTGTGCTCCCTGTTATCCTGTGCTCATTTTTACCTTTGCCCAGGGACATGGCTGATGCCTGAGTGAGCAGAGCAGCTCAGCAGGCAGCAGTCTGTATTTCCAGAGCTGGCCATGACTCATGTGTGAAGCTGGCTGACACCCATGCCGTCTGTATGCATGCTGCCATGGGTCATTACACAGCGATAAACTACAATGTCTTGTTCAAAACCTGTCTCATTTTATCTGGATCCCCCCTGACTTTGCTGGCACTGATCCATATCTGGTGTTTACTGACCTTTCAAAGGAGCACTCTTGGCTGTAGGAATAAAAATAGTTTCTTGTGGAGGTTGTGCACAGACAATGAAGTTCTAGGATGTGTGCTTGGCCCCATGCACAGCAGCCTCAGGCCCAGCTGTAGGCCTTGGGCCAGGACCAGAAAGACTGTCCAGCACTTTTCTTGCTGGAGCTGTTGCCCTTTTTTTGAGTGATCAGCCCAGCCCAAACACCTAGGTGCTGATAATACACTTTCTGGTCCCACATGGTAATGGGAAATGTCTGCTCAGCTTTCAAGCAATAGTGCTATGAGGCAGAGGCAATCCTACAGTATTCCCTACAGTCCTGTCCCAAAATTCCTGCTGAGGGCCCTAGGGCCACAGTGGGCCCTTGCCTCCCTCTCCATCTCTCCACACCAGAGGAAGCTCATGGTGCTTACAGAGCTAGACCAAGCCCAGGTTGCCTTAGTAGGTGCAGAAAGTGCCCCTGTGTACACACAGCCTCTGAGAATCTCCCTGGGGTCTCAGAAGACATGTTGGTTGCTGCAATAAAGGCAAGCTAAAATACATTTTCTGAGCCACCAGGCTTGTTACAGAGTTTTCTGGGCAGAATAATTTAGAAGCCAAGTAGCCAAAATCCCATAGGAAGGGAAAATATGATCTTCCAAACCCCAAAGTTTGGGGATTTTCATCCCTCAGGTTAGGAAGGTTTTGTTGTGCTGACAGAGGAGAAGGCTTTGGCTTCACTGGGCATCTTGCTAAAGCTGGCTCAGATAAAAAGTTGAGGGATCTCAACTCAGTCAATGTTATTGCACCATTGTTATTTTTCTTTTAATGTGATTGTGGCGTGCTGTTCATGTACTCCAGCTTTCAAATAAAGCATTTTTTAAGTATTAGCAAGATTTCTACCTGGACATGGCAGGCCTGAATATCACAGTGCTTGCCAATAGTCTCTGCAGAGGCACAGGGACACTACTGAGGTGCTGGCCAGGACACACGCAGCGTTAGATTTAACTAAAACAAACAAAGCAAGCCCTGTGCTTCTATGTAAGAACACAGCTATTACCTTGGTAGATTATGATGGTCAGTCTATCTCAGAGAGTGAGTTGCAGTGTCTGGGCCACATTTTCTAGTTTGTGCTGAAAAGCCAGGCTAACTGGGGATTAACAGGAAGGTAGTTCCAGGATGGATTATCCCTGTGTGTGATGGTAAAGAAATTTCAGTGCTAGAGACACGTACTGACACCACATTTGGAAGTCTGCCTCTGGCAGTGCACTCCTAGGGTTAGCACAGTTGTATCCTTCCAGGCCTGAAAAAACTTGCATGAGATTTTATCCCAGGCGTCAAATGCCTTTTCTGACCTGCTTGTGTCCTTGCAACCTCAGCAAAACTTCACAAACTGTCTTAGTTTCAGAAGCTGGTTTTCCCTCTTGAAAATCCATAACAGCTTCAAGGGACACTTCAACTCTATTTCTGTAAGATTTGGCTGATTCATGGTACCCCCACTCCATGCCACTTGTCAGGAGCATTGACCTGATAGTGTCTGACAGAGGAGCAGACAGATAGCAAGAATAAACATAGATAAATTTAATTGTTTGAGACATTTAAGACATGTGTGGTATTTAATTTGTTCATACCATGAAACATGACAAAATAAATTAGAAGCACAAGAAAATATTATAGTGTCACTATAGGGTGAATGTTTTTGTGTTTTATCAAAGCCCTTCCAGATAGATATATAAGTAGGAGGGAATGTCCATTATAGCTGTGCACTTAAATCTCTATATTCAGTATACCAGTAAATTGAATGCCTTGCTTTAAATTCTTCTAACACTTTTACCAAAGCAACAGTTTTTGTAGATTTTTATCCTCTTTGAAAGAACACAGCACTTGCTTTAGGCACATTGCTTAGGTTTTTTTTTCTCTTCAGAGTTACAAATTGTGTTAATGTTTCTGCAATTATCAGGAAAAAGTCAAAAGACAAGAACCTAGCGCTTTGTCAATTAAATACTGTGCTACAAAAAGGAGACAGTAAATTATAGAAAGAAACCAACACTATGACCACAGAATTCTGGTGTTTATTCCTACATCAAGAGACCTATATACAGTAACTAAAATTCCTCTTTCTGATTCAAAAGGGAGTTTTGCATTTTGGCGATCAAATACTGTAAAGGAAGTGACATGTTTTTCAGCTGGTTATAAGCAAGCCACAGAATGAATGAGATGCACTAGAAAGAGGAACTGACTGATGAGTAACCTGTTTTCACTGTAACTGTGCCGTATGGAGTGAATAAAGAAATGTTTCTTCATCTCTTCCTCTGTGAATGAATGAAAATCTTTATTAATAATTTGTGCACTGGATTCAGTAGAGACATGTTCACTTGTGTCCCACCAGGCACTATTCTTTCAGAGGCCATTCAGTTTTGGCTGCTACAATGCCTGAAGTCTAGAGGAACTATTTTTCTTTCTCCACTCTCTTTAGTGGAGGAACTTTATTTTTGCTCCCTGAACAGCAGCACAGAAAGTGTTATCCATGACTGAGTTCCTTCCCCCCAGCTGCAGGTTATTATGCTCTATTCATCTGCTGGACTTGACTGGGAAATCTAAATTACAAGATCTCTACATACTCAGAGAAAAGTTAACCAAGCTCTAAGAGACATGAATAGGATCATAAATAGCACTCTTTTTCAACAGTGACAGAGTTGCTGCAAGAGTCAAGTACCTTTACTGTACTAATTCCTCTTACAGTAACCCATATAGGTAGATTCTATAGGTAGATAGAAATATATGGGCACTTATCAATAGACAGTGCCACCCAGCTAATCAGGGGTACTGTGTCAAGATTCACACTTGTAAGCTTGCCACAAAATCACTCAATGGTAAGTAAAACACTGTGTTCTTCTACTTCAGTGTCAAATATAACCTGGTGGTGCAGGAAGATAGAATATCTTGATAATATTCTTCAACATGTTTCAAAGGAATTATAAAGTCATAGATTTTCTCACTGAGTCTAGTGGTAGCTCTCCCATCCTTTCATTTTCAACATCATCTGCAGTATTTACACAAAGTGTACTGGCTGGCAGTTCTCTCCCTCCAACCTGGATACACACCATGAGGGGGAGAAAACAGTATCACAGAAGTATTTTAACCTAGACTCATACAGTTTATTTAATTGCATTTTGAGCTAAAGAAGACATTTTCAAGAGCATCTCAACAGTCTGTTCAGAAAACCTTACCAGTGCCAAGCAGTTTCAGGCAAGGCTGCTGTCTGCAGCACACATATTCCCCTACATTCAGGCCCAAAAACTCTGCCTTGGCATTTCATTGGGTAAAATAAGAATGTGCACAGAAATTTTAGTAGGTGGTATGAATGCTGGAGGGAGGGAACAGTCCTGTCCCTTAGGAGGGATATAAATATATCCCAGGATCTTCCTGTGTTAACTTTCTTGAAAGAAACTGCTCACAGTGAGCTCTGTGGGGACTCCAGCTTACTGGGAGATGGTTGCACTAAAAGTGGCTGGTGTCTATTCTCCTGCACAATGACTTTCTAATTCTGCCTAAGATAGACCGCCACATAAATTGCAAACCAGTCTGAACTCATTGCCTGTCACAGTTACTGTGCCCTGGCTAAGAAATTTTATTCATCATCACAACATAAGTTTCCAAAAATCACATTAAAATGTTTCTACAGATCAAAGAGGAGTAAGTTTTGAAGAAGCTGTGTATGGAAAAGGTCCAGCCATTTCCCATACTGGGAGACATTTAAAGAGATTGACCATGATGACTGCTGTGCTTGCTCCCCCAAAAGTACCTGCGCCCAGCAAATAAATGGCAGAATTTCCTAGGTCTTATGCCAGTATAAGCATGAGGAGATGGCAGGACCTCTCTGCAGAGCACAATGCTTTCTGTCAGAATTATAGCATGGCACAGGCAGGATGCTAATGATGATATCAGGAGAAAATACAAAAAAATAAAAAAGAAAGAAAAAGTTTAGAAACCCAGGAGAAAGCAAAGGAAAATACCAGACAGGACAAAGAAAACTCCAGTGGCAGAGCAGCTCCATCAAGATCCTGGACTTTAGACCATACCCAGCACAACTGCAACAAGGAAACCAAGATACCACAGCAACAGGAAAGGATCTGCCTCCCCAGAAACAAGGAGAGGAGAAAAAAGTTCCTGGGAAGCTGGGGAACCACCAAGGAAAAATGGTGGATTGATCCTGATGATAAATCAGCTTTGCCAAAAGGGATGAGCCATTTGGACCCATTCCCTGCCGTTTAAGAATTTGTCCTTTAAGTGATGAGTGTGTGTGAAAACCCACATATGCACTGAGGAAGGGAAGGCAGATGACATCAGGTTTGAATTCAGATTAAAAAAATGTGCATGAAAAAGCAGAAAAAAAAAACCAAAACAAAGCAAAACAACTTCATACTGCAGCACAGGAAAGTCTGGTGTTCCTTTTCTGCCCTCCTCCAGATGGGATTTTCAGCTCCTAAAGGCAGACACCATGTTTTGTTACAGATCATCTGCCTCTCTGGGGATCCCCATCCTGCAGGAAGGTTGAAACCAATTTGTAGGATTGGTGCTCCACATGTGGAGCTCCACCCTTGAGCTCGGCTGCTGCTCTGGCTCCCCCATACAGACCATGGCAGCCACGTCCTGGGCATTCATGGGAGATGCAGAAAATCAAAGTTACGGACGCAGTATCATGCAGGACAGAAAGTAGGACCTCCAAAGCATGTAAATGATCTTGAGACTCTTCAAATCATTTCCTTTCAGACATAAATGCTTACATTTTTGTTTCTCCACTAAGAAGTGGGAGTTGCAAAGCCTGCACTCTCCAGGGCCATCTTTACCCAAAAAAGAATTTGTAAAATTAACATCAAAACAGGTACAAACCATGTAATTTAACCTGTTAGCCCCTGACATTTTCCAGCATCTGATGCATGCTATTTTTATTGTCACAAAAATACCTAAAATTGAATCTAAAGGTTCACATAGCCTTTTTAAAACTTACTTCAGTAATTTTAAACACTCTATAAAAATAATTTTCAATACAAGACCATAATATTTTTTTACTTTTTTGGTCCAATATCATTGCCATATATGATACACATAACAGGGAATTTTTGTTTCATCTTTGTAGCATGCACAGTTTTCTTCTGATGGAATTTTAAAAAATAATCCAGGTCTGATTTTGCAGCTTATTTTTGATGGTTTTATGCTTCCAGTTATTAAATGCATGAACTGTAATGGCAACACTGAATGCTTTCTAACTAGGAAGAAAGTAGAAGACAAAATGCTGAGATTATAGCCTGTATGCATCCAAATCTCTCCCCTCCCAGGGAACTAAAATGTACCCATGTGCAAATACAGTCACCTTCTTGTCATAATTTTAATTTCCAAAAGTCAGTAGGGTAGTGACATCAGAGTACATACAATATAATATTACAAATGTTTCAGGACTATTAAATAAGCAGAGTGCTCTTTTGGATGGCTGACAGCTGCTTTAGGCCCATAGGTTTTCTGCAAAACCTGCATGCACAAAAAAAACTTTGGCTGTTTATTAAAAAGAGGGATTTTTTTTTAATGATGTTTCTCTCAATTTGTTTGCATTTCAGTGTTTAGGTATCACAGATTCCTACAGGAAATCTGCCATAAAAATTAGAACCTGAAGCAGGCCAGATTGCTCAGTTGCAGGTTACAGAAATGTGGGTTGAAACTCTTGTAACTAAATAAAAGAAACTCATGAGTTGGGGTTTTTTTAATTTTATTTTATTCTAAATTTTGTGTCCCTATAATTTAAAACACATGCAGGATTTTAAAAAGATATGTCTATCTAATCCTAAAATAATTAATATCCTGTAAAACTTTCCTGTCCTTACAGAACCTGATCTATAAAGTTATGCTTTCATTATCTTAGACACTATGAAGTCAGGCAAGTGAAGACTGAGCATGAACAAAGATCATCATGAAATCTTGAAGATCTGCAAATTAAGGCAAATTAGTGAAGTTCTGTGAATTATTTTACTTTGTGCAGCAGGATTTACCTCATTTGCCTCAATCCTGGATGGTTTTGCATATACTATTTTAAAAACAGATTTTTCAGTTACCCCAGAACACTGTGCAAGTAGATAGCCAGGCTTTTAAAAAGAGCACATATAAAGCAAAACCTCAAACTTAGCCCCTGTGGACTCCACTGTGGTGGCCTACTGCATAGATTTACATTAGCAATGCCACAGAATACAGACATGCTGGAATAATTCACTTCTGAGTCAAATTTTTCTCTGTGGATTTTGTAATTTGATTAACATTTTTATGTTATCTTTTTACAGGCTCTTTGAAGGTGGTGTAAATTACATCCAGCTCTGATTAATGGTGAGATTCATGTTACAAAATAAAATCTTCACTCTAGCTGGAATGTAAATGCAGCCTTTCAAGCTAGCACAGAGTTTTTAATAGAAACAGAATTAATTAGTTGAACCTGGAATCTTATATACGCATGCAAAAAATCAGATACCTATATAATCTCAGTTTGTCTCTTCTACAGTTTTTGATAAAACACAAAGGTTAAATCATTTTATTGTATTGCCAAGATAATGCTCTTTTCTAAAAGTTACTTATAAAGTAGACAGTGCTAGCACTGTGTCAGAACTGTCCAATCCAAGGGACAGGCAGCCAGGTAAAGGCAGTTTTCAGATCTGTAAATGGAAATCAGACATCCAGCCATTGCTGGCTGAGTGCCCAACAGCTCCTTGCACCTTTACTATTGTAAAGGGAAACACATTCCCTCTCTTCTTTGAGGCAGATGACTCTCCTTGGAGTCACAGCAGTTACAGTGAAGCTTGCGAGCCTGAAAATTCAATTATTAATATGATTATTTGGGGTGGCACAGTGGGAGAAGTGGGTGTTGCACCTGGAAGTTGAGTCACATTCTAACAGTGCTATTTTGCTGGGGAGTAGAAATGTTCTTTGACCACCCTAGACCTGCTCCAAGTGCTGGGTGTGCCTGCATTTGCACTCAGCAAGAGCAGGGTATGAGGCCAAGCACAGGATGGATAATTCTCTTGTCTCACACCTCTCTGCCTCCATGCACTGCAAAAGCCTTTCTCCCCAGTGCACACAGGAGAGTAGTGTGGAGCCAGGCACACCTGAAGGGAAAGTGGGTAGCAGACCAGGGATTCTGCACCCTCCCATCAATGGAGATGATGTAGCAATGGTCGGGGGAATGTTTCCCAGGACACGAGCATCTTGTTACACACCAAAGCTCGAGTTTATTTTGTTGTATAGAAAACAGAAAATAAATTTAGTATTGAGTGTCAAAAAAATTGTTGTTGTAATGGGCCAGATTAATTTCTGGCACAAGCACACAAAATTGTCACTGATTTTGATGATTTATGACAGTAATTTGACCTCAGTGTAAGTCCACTGATTTTGTTGCAGTCACATCAGGTCTTGATTTAGCCTGCTATTTCTATCAAAGGGAGGAACACAATTAAAAGAACACATGCCTTGGTTTAGGCATTTGTTTTCTACCTTCCTGTCTTACACAAACTGCATTTCTTTAAGGTACATAAGCTCCAGCCCTCTATTTTCTCATATTGCAATAGCCTCAGGGTGGTTTTTTCCTTTACCTACTATTTGCCTTTGGGCTTATTGACAAATTGTCACCTGTGATGTGTTTGCTGTCTTACAGGATTACAGATGACTGCTGTCTTGCACTGCTTCTCTTCTCCCTGCATCTCTTGCATAGCGAGTGGGTTGTTTTCCGCCCAGTGAACACCACTGAAGAATTTGTACTAAGCATTCTTTTAGGCATTCCTCAGTGCAGAACCTTTCTTCTTTAAATGACTTCACAGGTAATGCCCTGAATAAGTGCAGGGCAAAGATATTCATGTAAATTGTAAATTTCAAAATACCTGTTGTTCATACATGCAATTATGGTAAAATCTCTCTTCTTCTCTTAAAAAAATTCCATTCTTCGGTCATCTGCAAAATTAATCATTATAGTGAAGAGCAATACTCAAAATGGCAGCCATGTGCAAGGACACAAATATCTGTTCTCTCTGTTAGCCAGATTCTTGAAACCCACCTTGTCCCAAATCCAACAGCTTGATGTTGTTTTATCACATCTTCTTAATTCTTGTTCTGGGTATCCACCAACACAAGTGTTTGAAAAACACTGATATTTTATTTCACAGCAATGGCACTGCTAGAAGTATCCCTGGGAAGCTCTCATTTTTGCCATGTTGAACATAGAGTCATTCAAGTACCCAAAGCTACCAAAAATGTTGGCATGCTGTGTAGCTGAGCCGATAGAGAAAGACAAACAAGAGAAGGCCCCTGAAAGCACTTTAAAGATGCTCTGAAACTCTCCCTTCAAGCTTATCAGAGCAATACCAGAACCTCTTAGAATATGACTACATACCAAGGCATCTCCAGAGAAATCTGCAATAAGGTTTCTGCAGACCATAGAGCAAAGCACACAGACCCATGTGAGAATGGGAGAGCAACAAGTAAGCTCCAAGGCACTGAGAAGTCATCAGAAATGGGTGAATTCAACTTGCAGCCATACCTGCTCCTGGGGTTTGTGTGTCCCCAAACACCTGGGCATGTGGGCACTGAGGGCAGTATGCTACAGCACACACAAGAAATTAGAGCAAGACAGAAAACTGCAGGCAGTGCTGAGGGGTAGGTGTGCATGCACACGTACCTGTGTTTGGCTGTTTGTTTTCTCTGTGTATTCATATTTAATTTCTGCCACAAGGGCCCTATTGCAGTAATTACTGGGGTGTGACTACATTTTGATGTCTACATACACAAACAATCCCATTCAGTAAACATAATGAATCATCTGAAATCTTCCTCAAAGCCACATGATGAGATCTTGGGTAAAGCATGGTGAGGATTTGTATCCCCCTCTCTGACAGGAGACCATCAAAGGGGTGCACCATCTGCTCCTCTGGATCTGCTTACTCAGTGGAGAATTTTCAGACCTTTCTAATTATACTTGCATTTAGCAACCTTCTGCTGAGCTACTGTTCAAGAACTACCCACAACAAATAAATAAACAAACTCAGGGCTGCCAGTTCAGGCAGCCAGTGGGCTCATTCTGAGAACATCTGCCCTTTCCCTAGCATCAAGAGCACAGATTGCCTGCCGTAGTCTTTCAACACAGAGTAGTCTTCCTGCATTAGACTTGTATGTCATTGGCCCTGCAGAATAAACCTTAGAGACTTCTTTGGGATTACTCTTTCTTTTTTTTCCTTTTTTTTTCTTCTTTATTGAGCTTTGCATAGGCCTGGAAAAATATCTGCAATATCTTTCATAAACATCATCCTTTATTAATGTACTGCAAGTCTGAAACAGCCCAGTTGTTTGGGTGCTTGGTAATGTCTGAGGTTAGCTCATTTATAAAGAGGAGCAATACTGGAAAGTGTTTCTCTTCAGAGAACCATGCTGATGAAAAGTTGCTTAGAGCTCATCCAAAATTCTGTCTCACACCGGATCTTTAATGTAGTTTCTTTTGGATGAACTTACACTATGTGTGGTTTTTTGGTTTGGCTTTTTTTTTCCCTTATAACCACCAGTATATTTATATGCATTATTTTAATGCAGAGATTTTATTTTGATGTTATGTGAGAGATGTGGAAAGTGCACCTGGGAAATTTGGCTGGCATTTCAGTAGAAATAGTACAATAGTGAGACAGCTTAACCAAGTGGGTGCTGGTATTTAATTTGCTTTTCTTTTAATCCAGTAATTTAAAATGTAATTTGAAATATGCATGAGACAGCAAGACAGTGACTCATTAAAAGATGCATCATGTTCTATAGAGTGAAATGCTGTGGAAATGAGAAGTGTGTTTACAGGTTGTGCAGATCAAATACAGCAGAGGCCAGAAGGGGAGGCACAACACAAAACTGTCACCTTTCTTTTTTCTCAGTGTGTGCATATGGCGAGGATTAGGATCATCATGTAATATTCAGGAGAGTTGCATGGGAAATACATTTCCCATAGCAACAGCTGGTTTAGACGTTAGGGAAAGATTAAAGAGAACCTATTTCATTTATCTGTTATTTTAAATGAATGGTTATCTGCCAAACCAGCAGGTCAAAACAGGCACTTCTGTGAAGACAAACGTCTCTGCAAAAATTGTACTCTTTCTGTGGATTTGATATTCTTATCTGATAATGGGCAATCATGTGCCATACTTCAGGTCTTTATATAATTTCTAATTCAACATTTCAGTCCTACATGGCTAGCCAAAAAGACTCTTAGGTAAGTAAAAAGGAATGCAAAAATGGTAATACATTCAATATGTTAAACTTTGATTTGTACCTAATTCCATTAATACATGCAGTTCAAATTAAATTGTCACATCAGACTTTCCAGTTTTGTTGGCTTTTAAATATCCAGTAAAAGACAAGATTATAATATAAAGATATTATAATCCAGTTATGCTCTTATCTCTAGTTCTGTTAAAAGAAAACTTAGAAGCAAGTAATAATTTCTATAAACAAGCCATTATCAAAGATTACTATTTTTAAGTAGCATTCAGATTTTTTCAGGCATTAAAAACCAAATAGGCAAGATTTGACTTTGATCCTTGTATGAAGAGATTGGGCTCAAATCCTCAAAGAGTTTCATACTCAAGTACTGTCAAGGCCCCAGGTTTATTTCATCTAACCAAAGGACCCTAAATTAGGAATCAGTCAATACAGACTCCCTCTAAAAATGGTCAAAGAAAAATGAGGGATGTCAGGCAATGACTCAGGTTCCCTAAAAGCCAAATACCCTCTGGAGGAGGCTGCCTCTTGCTTTTGGGGTCCTTGCAGGAGACGATGCTCCTACTGAAAGCTGATGAAGGCAAAATGCAATCAGCTCTGGAAGCGCAGGGGGTCACCAGTGGTTCAGTAATTCAGTGCTTCTGCACAGGTGACAAGATGGACCTCTTTTGTATGGGATGTGTCAGGTGCCACCAATAAACAGGGGGAGGAACAGAGGGAAACTGAATAAATCCATTTATGGCAATGGACTGCATACTCATGAATTTTTTACATAGGCATGTCCTGATGGTATTTGCAAATTTATTAACTGATTTAAATTACTTACGTTAGTCATATCATGTACTGCAGGCACCATGGAAGAAAGAATTGTTTTTGAAGTAACTTAAATAAAGAGCAGATGGTGGCTTGGTGAGCAGGGCCTGAATTTGTGCTCAGTTACAAGTTCACAGTCACAACCTATTTGTGATATTCTAAATAAGAATGTATCATATATGAGCCAATATTCACAAAATTCTTTATGGAAAAGATTACATTTGATAGTCCGTGTGTTGATTATTTTTGATAGAAGGAACCTAAATGTCCTGGCTGCTTTGGCCATTGCATATCTGATTTATATCCCTTAGAAAAAAGCAGTTATGGGGCCACATAAGACAGATTGAAGTTCTTGACTGAAGGTCTCTTACCTGATAATGTTGGGACAGGTTGTAGTCACTTATCTCCTTGGAGCACCAAGGAAATGGCGTAGCTTCAGTCAGGTTCACATTGTCCAAGGAAAGGCATCTGGCATGGCACCACTTGGGTTTAACATGTGACATCCTCCCAAAAGCTGAGCTCATGACCAGAGGCAGTGCCAGCCTGAAACACACAGGAAGCAAAGAGAATTATAGTCCCTCTGAAAGCTCCTCTGCTATAGCACATCTTCAAGAACAGGTCAGAACTTCATGTCTGATTGGGTTTTAGTGGCACAGTGTTAAGCCATGTGTTTGCACCAGTCCAGGGAGGGCATCTATATATTCCCCACAAAAGCAGCTTAACTCCTCGGTCAGAGGAAGAAGCTGTTCAGTTTGTCCCTCAAGTTTGCAAAATCTCTCCCATCTCAAGGGAGAGGCTTGTTACAGAGAGGGTTTTCCCTTCTCTCACTGAGCACTTTGAATCATTTCAGTGTGAGGTCTCCCTTTGGATCTCATTTGTTGTTTGGAAGGCATACCTTATTTGTAGCTGAAATGGAATTGTTAGGAACAAAAACATCTATGTGTGTGGGAAAGGAATTAACACAAATAGCCACATCTGCAAAAGGACACTGCTTTGCTTTTCGAGTGACTATGACCCCAGATGGTAAGACACAACTGTGTTCTGGCAGTCTTTAAAGTGCTAAAATAAAGCCCTTTTGCAAGTAGTTTTGCATCTAGAAATAGAAAAGTATCATCTATATTTATGTTATAATAGAGTTTGGGTTTGGAAGTTTTGCCAAAAGCTGTCCGGAAATAAAAAAAAAGGTTTTGCATGAATCATCTCTGTTATGGTCTTCCTACATTTACATCATTACCAAAGTATGACCCAAAGTGGTGCATGAATATCAGACTCAAAATACTGGTGGGAAAAAGAGGGTATGAAATTATGTCAGAGTACAACTGGTACTAATATGATGGCAACACAATATCATCCTGTCAGCTCACGAAATTTTTGTGGTGATACTGTAAGACATATGCCTTTGATACCACTGCAGATGTGGTAATGTTCTGTTTTACATACTATGCCATGCCTCCATCAGTCTGTGGCAATGTAACCTCAAACCATAAAAGTAAAATAAGGCTGAACCCATAACTATTTTAATACTTATTATAGTGTGCAGCATTGCAATGGTAATACTCACTACAGGTCAGATTGAGGGAGCCTTTGAAGAGAAGAAGCTGCTGATGCAGTAAGATTCTTATGATGACTTAAAATGAAGATATTTATTGAAGACAGTTGTATTTCTCTTTCAACAGCTATCTCATGGAATAGTTTATGTTGTTTTCATGATACCTATGTTATAAAGAGAAGATTTATGAATATTTTCTGGTGAACACATAAATTGTCATCCACAAAACGATGATGAACCTATCCATTCCATTAACTCTTTTGGCTTTGCTTTTTCACTGTTAAACATAAGAAGGTCAACCATGGGACAGAGGGACTGTGCAGTCTCCAGCCTTGGAGGTTTTCAGAACCTGTATGGATTAAGGCCTGAACAACCTGGTCTGATCTCATAGATGCCTTAGATTTCAGACAGAAGTGGTCTTCCTGAAGTCCCTTTGCACCTGAATTATGCTATAATCATATGACCCTAATATTTGTTATTTACAGTTTCATAGCTGAAATAATATGCACTAGATTCTCATCATTCAGCATTGCATTTACACTACAATAGTAACTGAATTGGACAGAAAGCTCTGATTTACAAATCCTGGACTTCAAGGCAGACTTTCACTTTCTAGGCAGCTGCTGGAAGGAAGATGAGATGGGACAGAGTCAAGAGGATTTGTGGAAAAGGACAACTTCTTGGCTCAGGTATACGATAGGCAACTAAGGCTGATGCATGGTTGGATCTACTATTCACTAGTAAGGACAAGCTGATTGGAAATGTGACAATCAGTTTCAATGTTGGCTGCAGTGCTTGTGAAACAATGGACTTTGAGATCCAGAGAGAAGCAAGGACAGAGATAGCAGAGCAGAAGAGAGCAGACCTCAGAGTATTTAAGGAATGGGTCACCTCACTGCATCTCTGAAGGGTCTGCCAGGGAAGGTATTTGGGTGCTCTCAGCCAAGCCTGTGTGTATATTAATTCACTGAAATTTACATTTTGAGGGCTTCCCCCAACCCTAACAGATCAAACTGCAACCATCACTTTGACCAGTATATACAAACACAAGTCATTCAATGTCATTTCACTCTAATCCACTTCAAGGGATGTAATAACAAGAACCCCAGTTACCCTCACCTTCAGGGGTGGGTCACCAAAACAGCAAACTGGGGGACCAGTCAATGTGCTCAAGGGCAGGGCTACCAGCCAGGGGGAGCCAGATGGTCTGGAGGGATGGGCCAACCTTGTGAAATTCAAATTGCTAGACTCCCCAGAAAAGAGTGACTGCAATCCATAGTGTGGCTGAAGAGGCTCGGGGCTGATTCTTTCCCTCTTAGACAGGGGAAAGACCTCTGCTTTGTGCCCTTCCACATGCATGTAGTGAGAACCAAGATCAAACTTTCCCCACTGTATAGTAATGTTGCTGAAAGCCTGCCAGTGCATTCTCACTGCCTTACTACATTTCAAGTCACTCCTTAATCTTTCCGCAAATTATCAGTCTGAGAGCCTGATTCCCTAACTCATTGATGTTGTTGCAAACCTCACCAGACTGTAACAGCCCTTCTATCAAGATCTTTGCAAGCCATGACTCTCCTTTGTGTCAATACATTAATAATTTTCTTATACCTTGCCATATTTACACACTAGCATTTTTTTCTTTTTCTTTTTTTTCTGAGATTTTGTCCTTTTATCTGAATGTCTAAGTTCAGTTCAATTATTTTGTCTTAGACCCTATTTTCATCACCCTTTAGAACTTTGTAGCTAACCGTAGAGATAATCAGAAAATGGAGACCTACTGAGGTCCCCTCACAACTGCATGATCCTATGAAGATATGAATTGCGCTTCTCTGCTTGCTGAAGAGTTGAGGAGTTTTGTTTTCAGGCTGTTTTAAGAAAGAAACTAAATGCACCTGCAGCACTGCATCTTTCTTCCACCTTCATCTTTCCCCCCACTCTTTTAATATTTCATTAAGCATGTTTATGCTGCTTTCAGTTGATGAATTGTTTATGCAATCCTTCATGACATAACTGTGGAAAATGCTTTTCAAACAAACAGACAGACAAAGAATTTGGCTGTACTAGTGAGGACTAGACTGTGGCTTTGTTCCAAGACCCATGCCCAGAGGGATAATCAGTTGTACTATGCTCAGCAGTAGAAAAAAAAGAACATCTTTCTAAAAGATTCACATTCAGCCTAGTGTTGTTGTGGGAAAAAGAGGAAGAAGGGGGGAATGGAAGCAGGAGCACATGACAATTTTTACTGTCCTATGCCAGCATAAACTCATGTACATGTACACACCCTCTTGGATTCCCAGCCACGACCTCTTTCAGTTTTTGTTGACCTGATGGAGAAGAGCAGGAGGAGAGGAGGGGCCCACATACAGATAAATTAAATTCATCTTGCTCCTCACACAAGATTTTGCAATAGTAAATTCAGTCTTTAGTGCTCAAGCCAAATAGAGTCTAGGAGTTTTCTTAAGCATCCTCAGTCATTCACATTCTTCATACCGGGAGCTAAAAATGTTAAAGTTGTTGGCGCAGCAAACTGACATAACAGCTAAAACCTTTGGTCTGTTAAACATATTAAAATGGAGAAAAGCTATCCTACAGGCACTCTCAGTACGTTTGAACAGCTCTAGTGTAGTCTAGAGAAGGAATTTTAACATAAGAAAGATGCAAAATGTATTTTGAGTTCCTCAGACATAAAAGTTGCTTTACCTACCAAAATAAGAGGCAGGATGGAAGAGAAGCATGGAGGAATTTGACAGGATTCATAAAACACCTCCAAAATTTAAATATACCTGTAGTAGGAATCTTAAAGTTAGAAACTCATAGGAAGTAACCATGGACAGATTTCCAAAGGTAGGAAGAAATCTGTGAACCAGGCTTGCGATCCTACTGTAAAAAGTCAACAGAGAACCAGAAGAACTTCAGGAGCAGACCTATGACCTGACTTAGGCAGAGGAGCTCAGGGAGCTGGAAGAAGGTGCTACCATTTCTTTCAGTTGAAGATGTTTAAACTTTTATTAAATTAGTTTAATTTCCTGTCCCGTCCAGCTAATGACACAATTTGTGGGATATGGACCTGCCAGCTACCTGTCCTGCCTCATGGACACAGGCCCAGTTCCATAAAGAGGAGCGCTCTAATATAGGAGATGTGAGAGCATTGTCACAGCTCCAGGTGTGCCAGAGAATGGTTGGGAACTGGCTTTTGGACTGGGGTGTTGTCTTGAGTGTCACCACACTTTGAATCCTCTGGGTCTCCTACCTGCCAAGCGAGTTTTTCACCTGCAAGTCTAGACAGCCTCTTCTGTCAGCCAAATCCCAAAAATAGCTCACTCATTTATGAAGTACCCTGCACAGTAGAGAGCAATTTTCCAACATCTTGGTTAAGGTGGCACAGACAGGGACAAAGTACAAACATCACTTCTTTTCTTCCATGTTTCCCATTGCATTACTACTGAGCCATAACTCCACGTGGGCTCAGATCACAGCTTGGATGCCAAAATCCCCCTGAAACCACCCAGACAGAGCTGGAATACCCATTTTACACAATATGAATCCCTGCAGATGAACTGATGCCTAAACACCCACCTTGCAAATCCAGCCTAAAGAGATTGGACCTCGGAAACTTTTTATAACACTCTTATTTTCATGTATCACAATAAAGTGAGCCCTGAAAATAGGCAGAATCATTTCCTGGTACTAAAGGCTTTAGATCATTGAAGAAAATATGCAGGTAAAACATATTTTCATGGCAAATAGGGGGACAAAATTCCAATCTCAGTATTATTTAAAGAAGAAAGCTGAATTGGGTTACAGGGCAGGTCAGACAGATGTTCCACCCAAGGAGCCAAAGCATTACTAAGTATTATATTTGTGTTTTATTACAGAGCCTCAGAACCATAGTCATGGCCAGGACCCCACTGTCAGGGATGATATATCAAAACAGAACTAGTACCTTTCTTGACTTAAGCCTGAGAAATCCACTGGCTTTGGTGTGGTTACTCCCCCTGCAAAGAGTAGCTGATTTGCCCTAACATACAAACCATTAATGCATTTTAAGCACAAATAAAAACCCAAGACCCAATACCAAACACAATCAGGAAAGTATACAATATCTTGCTGTAAAACTTAAGATTCACCATGAAAATGGAGAGATGTTTCTAACAAACAACATGTGCCTTTCCTTCTTGTAAGTAAAGAACACCAAGACAGCCTTCTTTCTGTCTTGTTTTGGCATCATTTTGTGTTGGTGATTTCCAAAGACTCAGGCTGGCCCCATACCTCAAGTAGCAAATTTAGTCAATGTTAAAGTTGATTATAAAACTACTTGAATGAAACTTTGCATCTCTTGTTTGCAAGTATAATTGAACAGTACATAAAAATCTGCTAGCACGTAACTCTCAAAATATGATTATGATTAAACTGAAGTGTTTGAATCTGTAGACAAGTTCTATTATCCACACACACTAATTTATTTTACCAATGACCATGACTGGGCTTTACCTAGGCACTGGCCAAAACATGCCACAAAATTGGAGATGTCTTAGAAGCTGAATGAGAAAACTACTTTCTTGCCTTCTTTCAATCTCAAATAAATAGCAGGGTACTGTGTGTGCTGAAAGGGAATCGTTTATGTTGGACTAAAACTGAGAAGGAAAAAAAGATGCAAAGGCCAGAATAAAAGTAGGCTGGATGCCTGGAAATAAATATGAATATATTTGAAAAATATTTCAAGCTAAGGATGTGAAAAATGGAAAGCCCAAACCAAAACTAGAGAAGGAACCTAATAGAATTCAGTTTCAAGACTAAGTGGAATAATACCAATCTCAAGCAGGGCAAAGTTTCTTCTGAGATCTGGGAAAATGGGAAATTTCTACTCCTTACCTGTTCTGATGTGAGTCTTGAACCATTCCTTTGTTTTCTACCGGTTTGCTCTGCAAATAGACCCTAATCTTTTGCCTACAACTCCTGCAAAGGCAGTGTGATCATAATGCAACCTTCTTGAGAATGAATAGCAATTACCTGTCAATTGACCTGCAAGATTGCAGGTTTTGACTGTCTGAAATGAAGCAGAATTTAGGCCAGAAAAAGTATGCTTTCACCTTCCCCAAGGGCTTTCACTGCCAACAGCACAAGGTTTTTACGCTTTCGCCAGAGGAATACTCTTGTCTGTCTGTGTTTGCCGGACAAGCACTGCCACCATCCATGGCAAAGGCACAGGGAGAAAGATGACAGCATGTGCCAGATGGCACTTAATAAAAACACTCTTTATTCACTTCCTACCACAAAATCTGGGTAGGCCTTTTCTTCTAAGGTTTCTGTACCTTTACCATCAAGAAAATGAAGAAATATTAAACTAAACCTGTTAGTTGGTGTATAGGTAGAAGACCATAAGAGGATAAATGCTGCTATGACCCATGACCAAAATAAGGATCTCTCTGTTATTCCACCTTTGTATTGCAATATATACTGTAAGATAATTTTTTGCTGGTTTTGTTATTTCATGATAGGTAGTATCTCTCTTGAGGCTGCAAAATAAAGAACTAGGTCACCATGTTTATTATAATGCACTAGAAGAATAATGGTCTCTTAAATACTATGGAGTCAGAAAGGGCTGGTGACAGAATGACCAATAATCTTTGTTAAAAAATTATTACTAAGGGCAAAAATAGAATGACTGCATAAAAAGATCGAAATCAAGAGCATGGACAAGAGGAACACAGAAAAGCCTAGGGAACATAAAATGTACTAAACTGTAGATACTGAGCCAAGGAAAAGAAAGTTATCTACAAATGTAATAAGTAAAGATGAAGGAGAGCCAACACAAAAAATATTATAGAGTATATTCAAAATATTATAATTAAGACATCACATAATAAAGAGAGTTTTAAGAAAACATGCATTAAGAAGACTAAACACTGAATGAGCAAGAAAATCCATGTAACCAGAGGCCAGACAGAGATAGAGAAGTAGGCAAGTCAGAAGCAATGAATGGTGAGAAAACACATCAGATAGGTTAATAGCGAGAAGGAAAACAGGATTCTAGTCAAATACTGGAGGACTTGTACTGTATATAGGACAAATTACACGACAGGCAAAGGAGCAGTTAGTAGAAAATAAGCCTGTCATTTAATCCTAGGAGCTGGTTAGAACCGAGCGGATGAGAAATGTGGTTTACGTGGTTTCTCTAAGATCAGCATCCCAGAAGCCCAGCTAAAGAACATAAACAGAAAAATGGTGTCAATCACACTTGTTGGAAGAAAAATGGCAGAGGAATGGTTTAACTTAATCCCTGAGGGTTGAACATTGACTCTAACTTTATCTTTGGGTTTCAGCCTATATTTAAGAAAACCCCTCTGTTCCAATTGCTGCCCAGAGATTTTGACATTCCAGTTCTTAACTTTCTTCCTTTCTTCATAACTAAGAGGATCACTGATCAAACCAAATCCAACAAATGTCAAAGGCATTCTTTCAAGGCCAGTATGTGGTCTCAAAACATCTCACTTCTTGGCAATGACTAAAAGCAAGAAGACTGGCCCTGAGACCAGATGATGGTTATTATTTTTAGGGAAAGGTATTTGTGTATTCATATTTAGTCATATGTTCCATCTAAGAGATCTTATTCCAAGGTTGGTTCTCATTCCAGTCAGCCACGCATCACTAACTCCCATGGGAACCTCGGAGTTTCAGTCTTGTGCTTACTCACTGGAAAACTCTCTTCCACAAAGACATCTGGTGTCCCATGCAACTAAACAGCAACATGGTGTTTTAATTTGGGGGGAGATGTTGTCCCAGCACTTCAGGCTCCAGAGCGTGAGCTCACATTGGTAGGGAGCACCATGGATAGAGGACAGAAATGCCTTTCACCAGCCATTGCTCTGCATTTCACTGCTCTGTGAATTCCAGCTGCATTTCATAAAAACAATCGAAAGTATTTAGTTATAAATTAAACAGGAAGACTTTATCTGAAAAGATAGTCACAAGTAAGTGTGAATGCATGTAAGGGTACATAAACAGCTGATGATGTAGGATCTGTCAGCACAGTTGTGTCACTATGTAGGATTTGCCATTTTTTAGGTCTCAGCCATTTATAAGCATTGTTAGTGTTCAGGATCAAGAAAAGCAGGAGAAAAAAAATCCTTCTCTTTTGGAAATATGTCCTTTTCAGTGGTGGGGTTGATTTAATGTAGCTGCATACTGACCTTTATGCTGATTTAGGAGCATGTGCAAGACTGGACCAAAAACAATTTTAATGGGACACAGATAAACTATTAATGTCATCTTCCTCAAAACCAAAAGAAGGGGGAGTCCTGGTTCTCCAGACAGACTGATATCTACATCAGAACTAATACAAAGGAGTAATTTTGGAATGTTGGTATCTTGTAAAAAAGTCAGTACAATTAAATCTGAGCCACATTTTTTGACATTTTCTTATTTCCAGTTTTCCATCACCTATTGCCAATGTTTCAGTTGTACACAGTGACTACTTTCCTGTACATGGGCAGTACCACAAAATCCCTTTGTCTGTGCATTTATTTGTTTCTTTAGGCTCACAGGGCTGTTTTTTTACACATGAGTGACAAATATAATTTACAGAATGTTTCCCTTATTTTGTCATTATTTATTTCCTAACCCATTAGTGAATCTTATCCCCATCATCTTAGTAACAACACATCTGAAGTTGACATAGAAAGGCAGGAGAGACTGCCCTTACCACACAACTTTATTGATGTTTCTGCATCCACTGTGATTCTTGGCAATCCAGTTCATCCTTTCCCAGCCTTGGTCGATGAAGTCATACTCACGACCTCAACAAAGAGAGATTCAATTTCTCCTTACTTATGTTGGGTGGGCTTTTCAATGTTCTCCTCAAAGAGGTTGAGGCCTCCAGATGCCCTGTGCAAAAACAGCTCAAATTTATTCCCCCTGGCATTGATAACGTCCATGTGCCTCACATTCCCCGAAGAAAAGACATAGTAGTGCTTGGAACTTGGGATTCCAAAGGTAGATGTGTTTTACATTCTTCTAGTTCACTGAATACCTCAGGACTAGGGCTGCTGGTTAGGTTTCCCATGGGAAGTAGGGCTCAGTGCCTTTGTCACTTCCACCTGCTTTCCCAGTAAAGGTAGAAGGAAGATGGCTGGCATTTAATTTATTTAACATTCAACTTGCTTGTGCCGTGTGCATTTCTGTCTGTCTGTCTGCTCAGGGACTGACCAGACCATTTTCCCCCAGTCCAGTAATTTTGAAGTCATTGGCTAATCTCAATTAAATTTGATGCAAGACTGGAGCTCTCTCTCAAGTGTTTCTACAGCCTGGTCCTTGACCATGTTGTACAGAATAACTCACACCTGCTTTCACTACAGAGCATTGTCTTTGAGGGCACTTCTGCCCTTTTCCATCTTGGTTTCTCCTACCCTCTTTGTGCTAGACAGGAGGCTGGTAATGGGTTCAGGATTTGTCCAGTTTCTCATGAGATGGGTGTAGAGATGCAGTTGGTGTCCCAAGGAAGAAAAAGCCTGGGCACCATCAGAGTTCTTTCTGGGCCAGGCACTCAGCTCCCTTCACTTCAGGCCGCCTCCTTCGTAGTCTATTCTTGTTACCAGCTTCCCCTTATCTTCACTCATGGTCTCTGTTACTTTAAAATATTAATATCTATTCATTTCCCTGCCTTCCCAAGAAGTCCAGAACAAAAGGGTCTCCTGCCTTAATATTTTTTTAATGCTGCTAGAATTGTCACAGGTCAACATCATGCTCTTGCAGGTAAAATCCTTCAGTGATGAAGTCATACCCACTTTTTAGTGGTATACAAAACAATGTTCACTCTTCCAGCAAAACTTGCATTTTTATCAAGTATGAATCATTTGGGAGCTGTGTTAAGTTTGACAGCTTAGAATGGAAGACAATAAAAATTAATAGTCCTGACTTTTCTTCTGAGGTGTCAAAAAATTTATTTTATTATGACAAAATTTTGCCTTTCAACCTTTTTTCCATTATTTCATTTTAACTTTTAGATGATAATTTTAGCATTATATTTCTATATATATTCCATTTTTTTTATATTGAAGTTTTGACTTTATCCAAGTGAAATAACACAATGGCTCTAAACATAGAATTTTCTGGAACAACAAACCTAAAACTCACTTATAAACTCTCCTTATAAACTACATTCTGTAGAGCTCAGCAAATAATAGAGTTTGTAGTCTGGGATTGAACCAAAAAGGTTAAAAAAGAAATTTTATTCAAGCCAAATCAAAACAGAAACTGACATTACAAAAATAAATTTAAAATTGGCTAGGCTATTAAAACAAAAAAAAGTTTTTCCTCTTATTTTAAGGATGGTAATGTCTCTGCCCTTCAATATCTTATTAGCCATTGATTTGCCATATTCAGCCCAGGATCTTAAGTGGTTTCTGTTCATGGGAAGGCTCCATTTTGGTGAACATAATGAGAAAAGATCTTCCTGGCTCACACTGTGTCCTACAGGAGCACTTCTCCATGTCTCTCTTGCCAGACAAGACCTCTGGGTGTCTGAGACATCCAAGCAAAGGCTAGAATGGTCCTACTTGTTGTTTTTTGGTTTGGGTTTTTTTTTCCTTCTCTCATTTTTAAACCTATATGAGAGCACTGAGCAGCACTGGTTTCATATAAGCTCTGGCCTGATACTACCTTCACCACCATCACCATCCTTGGTCAGAAAACCACACCTACTTAATTGAAGTGACAGATTTTGTGAGTGGGGACACAAGGGGCAGTATCAAGCACCAGATCCTGTGAATAAGGAGGCTTAGAAGCTTTGTGGGTCCTAAAGTGACTTGCCCATCACAGAAATCCTTCAGTCTCTATACATAGCAACACAGCAGCTTGGTCTAATTGCTGGTGTTGCTCTGACTAGCACAAGAGTGAAGCTTGCTTGAAAATCAAGTTCTTGGGGGAAAAATAAAAAAACAGAGGCAGAAATTAAAATCCAAAGGGTTTGTTTTCAGAGGAAAATATTTCCAATACAACAAATCCAAGTAATTCCATGAGCACTGATGCTAACAAGCCCCAGTTGCCCAAGTTTTCTTGTATCAGGACCAAACTCCCTGGTGTTCCCCAAATTCTAAATGTCTCATAGAATTACTTTGCAATTTGAGAGAGCTGTAATGCCACTTTCCTGTGTGGATTTCTGACAGGAATGTCAAGAGGTCTTGTTCTCTCCAGCAGGCTGCATGCCTTCAGGAAGATCACAGGAACCTTTAGGAGTTTCCATCACATTTTGCACAACTAGCTAGGGAAGTGGGCTAAAACCAGCAGCAGATGCCAGAAGTCCTAATACTTTCCTTTCCTGTGCTCCTGTTGCTGCTTAGACTGCAACATGATACTAAGAACTAAGAATAAGCTTGAACATCTGTGTGATTCAGGCAGTCCTCTTGGTGGATATTAAGTCTAATCCTCTTTATTTTGATGTTCTCCTTTTCTGGCTTTTCTGGTTGGAATTATCAGCCTTACACAAGATCACCCTTCTTCTCTTGCCTTGCTGGCAGAGAATCACATAACTAAAAAGACAGGTTTTTGCACTTGCCACTATCTTATTAAATTGTTTTACTAAAACTAGGGAAAATTTGGTATCTCCTGGGATGCTGAAATCAGGGTTAGAGTTTGTCCTCTGCAAGACATTCAAATCCAATTCAAATTTTCTAGAATTTTCTCCTTTCTCCTGAGACCTACCTGAACATTGCTATGAAAAACACCTCTGTAAATGATCCTTGAACTGGAGAAACAACTTCACCATTGTGCCCTAGTAGCTACCAGGTTCTCTTCCCACCAAAATGATGGTAGATTTTTGTGTTTTTTTTGCTTATTTGACAGTGCCCAGGAGGGAATAAAATGCTTCACAATACAGATGAGAAAAGCCAAATTACTGCCTGTAGCAGTTTGGAAGCATGGCATCATGACAGGGATGACAATAGAATATGGGAGCACTGTCAGAAGGAAAAATCAAGTATGAACAGTGAAACCATGCTGCTGTTCCCTGAGACTTACTGTGCAGCATGAAGGGGCAGAAAATCAAGGATTTCTAAACAATGAAACACAGAATTTCATTTTCTTGGAAAAGATTTTCTTTCATAAATTCATGGTTTTTAAAGAAGTCTAAATAAAAAAAAAAAAATCAAAATCAGAGTTGTCACCAGTTTAGAAAAGCATATTGACTTCAATAGCTCCATGGTCACATGAACTCTTATTTTTTTCCAGAATGATAATAAGTATTGAATAAAATCTGAGCCAATGACTAGTGTGGAAATACTGGCATCAAAAATGTTTTATTTCTCAAATATTTTGCCATTTTGAATGGTAATTACTGAAGTAATTACTGAAGCTTTCCTCCTCAATTTTTCTAAAATAGTTTTCAAATGGACCTGGTTTTGCTGTTTAGCAAACTGTAGACAGAACAATATAAGAAAATCTCTTTGAAGAAAAATGACATGATTTCAATAGATTTTAATTCTATTCTTCTAACAAAAGAAGTGTTTGACTACAGAAACTACTTTGGGCTTGATATATCCCTAGTCTGACTTGGGAAAACAAATCTAGGAAGCTCTTTATTTTCATCTATTTTTCTAAGTGAAAACTGCAAAATTGACTTAATAAGATTTAAAACTTACTGTGGTGTGAGCCACAAGACTTTCTGCAGCTAGTTATAGAGTTCTTTCAGTCTGAAACACCACCAAAAATAACTAGCACAAACTCATTATTTTTAAAGAAAACAAACTTATTTTTATAGAAATTCAGAATACATACATTTTTGCATAGACTTGTATTATCAGCTGAGGGCAGTGCTAAAAATCAAACATCCTTTAAAAACATATGCTTTCTTCCAGTAAAGGATTTCATAAATCTGTGCAGCAAGGCAGCTTGGATTTCTTCAAATAATAGAATTCTAATTGTTATTATTCATATAGCAATGGTATCTAAATGCTTCTACGATTTTCAAGCCTCAGGGATGTTGAGTAATGGTCAAGGGAGACAGCTGCTGCTCCAAAGCATTACTGTTTGAGATTAACAAGCAGCACAAAGGATAGGTGATGGAGGGGGGGAAAAAAAGACACAGAGCAAGGAGTGATCTACACAAGACATGCAAATGAAATGAGGTGAAACTAAAATCTTAACCCCTCACTGCAATGCCTTGTCCAAGCAGATGGATTGTCAGTATGGTGATGGCACAATGGCAAGACTGAAATTCTAGCCCAGCAAAATCAATGGCAGATTTTCTCAACAGTGTCCAACTAAGAATTAAAATAATTTTGAAGGCCCCACTGTGAGTAATGTGTTCAGGTCTGAGGCCTGCCCAGCATAACAGACGTGGACCTGCTTGAGTGGGTCCAGCAGAGGGACATACAAATGATCAGGGGTCTGGAACACCTCTCCTATGAAGACAGACTGAGAGCTGGGGTTGCTCAGAATAGAGAAGAGAAGGATTTGGGAAGACCTTATAGCAGCCTTCCAGTACCTAGAGGGAGCCTACAAGGAAGATGGGAAGGTATTCTTTATCATATCAGGGAATATATTGATACGAAAAGGTGTAACAATTTTGAACAGAAAGTTAGTTCAGATGAGATATTAGGAAGAAATTTTTACTATGTGGGTGGTGAGACACTGGAACAGGTGGCTCAGAGAATATGAGGATGTCCCATCCCTGGAAATGTTCAAGGCTGGGTTGGATGGTGCTTTGAGTAACCTGGTGTAGTTGAAGATGTTCCTGCCCACGGCAGAGGGGTTGGAAGTAGATTATCTTCCAAATTCTTTACACTATTCTATGATTTTAAAAGGGATTTGAAGGCTATAACACTTTATCTACCAAAGTCATTGTCAAAGTTTCTACTGACTGAGTGACAAGGTCTTGTAGCTAAACTCTATGAAGCATGTGCCTGTTCCCAGAACTTAACTATTTTGCAGTTTTCTTCTAAAGAGTTACTGAAGAACTTTTATTGATTCTCAGTGAGCCTGCCTCTAGTTTCTCAAGTTTTCTACATTTGGGGCTATGGAAAAATTTCCAATACACAGGAGGAACTCTTCTAAATATGCATAGTCAGGCTTTCTTAAATACTAAGTTCCTGTGAATTCAGCTACTTTATATATGGCACAAGTTAACTTATGTAAAACATATTTCATGATCCTAAACTGCTGTGTTTTGAAGTCTGTGAGATATATTCTAAACACACTGACACAAATTTTTCAGTTCTATTTTAGTGATGTACTCTTTGTGAATAAAATACACAACAAAATCTAAACATGGATTTAGAATCTCTTGATAGAAGCTGGCTTCAGATTCCAGATTCAGAGAGATAGAGATTTCAGCAGAGCAAAAGCCTCATTGTAATCAGAAGTATGTTAAATTTGAACAGATTCAATTATTTACTTAAAAAACATTGATTGCATAAGTAATTATTTCCTTTTATTGTGAGCTGCTTATGGACTAATGGACTAGCTCATTATTAACATTTTTTACTCATAAATATTCACAGAATAATCAGGATGATCTTCAGATTCAGAATGTTCACCAGATGTTCTCTCTGACCACTTTTTGTTGTTATTTGAGCTGTGTGATTAGCCACTCAAACCATATGGCATTGTTTCTAGTCCCTGAATCAGTGACAAATGCTTAGATCTGGATAGTGATGAAAAAAGTTCATTTCAATTATGAATCTTCAAATAAAAAAATCATGTCCCAAAAACCTTTTCTTTTTCATGAATTGGGAATATTTTCACCCATTCCTTGTGAATATCCAAGCAATGATGAATAACATAACACATAAATTAATCCTAGGACATTTCTTTTTCTCTAAGTTTGCACAGACCATTCTTTTCTCATTTGACAAGCTCTAGCTTTTCCATAGGCTCCACATTTTAATGACAGCTACATTCTTTGTATTTTGGTTGCTATCATCATCATCATCATCATCATCATCATCATTATTATTATTAGCCTTTGAACTTGTTATTTCTTCAATTAATTCAATTTATTGATTCAATCAGCATATTTACTTTTCAAAACATGCTTTCAAATAAATATTTCTGGGCAAGGCAGACATATTGGCTCATTCCTTTAAGAAAACAAATACCATTTTAGGAATATTAGGGGAAAAGCCATATAAATTGGCACCTTTCTTAAAGATTTCTGCACATAGCAGCACATTTTTTCACAGTTATATAAAGGTCGACTTTACTTGAACATTTCTGAGAAAACTAACACTTTTTTTCAATATCTGGAAATGATTCCTACATAAAACCAATGTGTCTCAAACTTCCAAATTTTAAGACTATTAAAAACATAGTCCACATGGCATATTTCATAATACTAGTCTATTCTGTTCATACCTGTCACATCAGTCATCATCTTGATATCTAAATGCACAAAGCTAAAAAATTGGTTTTCCTAATAAAAAAATTCAAATCTGACTTCTCAGAGATCACAGAAATTTACTTCACATTATGAGCAAGAATTTGCTCCAGTTTCAGCATCTTTATTTTTTAATACTCTCAGTATTAAAATTAACTGAGAGAAAACATAAAAATATAACTACTGTTAAAGTTTATAATTTTTCTATCTGCAAAATAACAAGGAATTTGTGGGACACAACAGTTCAACCAGTTAAGATTAAAACAGTCTTTAACTCATGCAAATATAAGGTGCTATGTGTAGGAAGAATGACACAATTCACAGTCATTGAATATGAGCATCTCCTGTGAGAGACAGTGTTAGGCAGGGTCTTAGGGCATTAGGATGTGGAAGAATTGATCTGTCTGTCATGGTTGTCCCTTCTCCATGTAAAATTCTGTAAAGCTGCAAAATAGAGGAGATCCAATCTGGGCACCAAACAGCAACAGAATCTGAAATTTGACCAGCCCTTCCACAGGCAGCTGGTTTCTGACATTATTAATTCATCCAAAATGCAGCCTTTTTCTTGCATCATTCCAGTGTTTCATAACAAAAATGTCATTTCATAATGAGCAACATTTCTAAATAGAAACAGTAGAAGGGAGTCCTGCTCTTCAGTAGTGTTTTGCCTTCTTGAATCAGAATCTTTTTGCCATGCTGTAGTCACATATTTAGAAGGGTTGCATTAGCTACTGTAACTGAGGAGTGCTTCAGGAATTATCCAGAGTTATTGACAAATTTCAGACCATGTTTTTCACGCTTGGCCTCTAGAAAACAAAGCAAAGATTTTCACAATCTTCTGGCATGTTTTTTTCCAGAATTATGGAAACATCATGCCACTTTACAAGATTTCTGTTGTATCACCGAGTGGTGCATTTGTGTAACAGCTATGCACAGCCTGATATATCCCACCAGAACTGGATCTACCACACATCAACAATCCATGCAGATCCATACACTCATTATGAACTTAAGTATGGCTTCCACAGGTACAGCAGCCAGACTGGAGCTACTTTACCTGCATAGTAGCATCCAACCTGCTAGAGGCCACCAAACATACAGAGTATCATAGGAAAAAGTAAATTATGCCCAAAATTCACTTAGATAAAACTACTGAGTGGAAAAAAGGGTTCAAGAGAAAGCAGACATATAGTCTTCTAATGTAGACTGCATATTTTACTGTATGTCTGGGTTACTCACTGACAGTCCTGAATTTGACTCCAAGGATCAGCTTCCCATGAGTTAGGCAAATCTGACAGAATCTTTGCATTTATTTCTATGCACATACACACACCAAAAAATATTACAAATGTGTAGGATATGCCACTTTAATGTACAAGAGGTTCTGATTATTCCAAAAGTTTAGAGAACTTTCTGGTCTGCCAATTATAAGAAGAGTGAGGAAAAGAGTGGAGAGGCAAAGGAAAGAGAAATGGAAAGTAGCAAGGCAAAGTAGAGAAAAAAGAAAATAAGAGGAGAGAGAAAAGGAGAAGAGAAAAATCCTAGTCCTTCACATAAAACAGATCTTTTCAGGATGCACGAAAATGCCTGATGACATTGCTTGTTTGGAAGAACTGTTTCTCATTATATCCCAGAACACTTCTCCTGCTGCTTCCAGTGCTGGTTCAACTCAGTCACTTCACTCTGGAGAGAACCATATGTTTTGGATAAAAAATCCACAGTGATGTCTCTGTGCTTTTCACCAGTTCTGCAGTACTCCAACCATTTGTTTGTGTTCTCATTTAACTGGCTTCATTCCTCTATGCCCATTAAGTGCTGTCATATACCTTTGTTGCATTTAAAATGAATTTTGAATACTTCAAATTGATGAAGAACCTGAGATGATGCTGTCTGAACTATCCGTCAATAGCATGAAATAAAATTCTTGGTTGCACTTCTGGCTCTCTCCTTGTCTTCCATCTCTTCCAGCATTTGAGCAGTATATTCATCACACACACCCTGACTGATCACTGTCCAACTTCAGCCCTTCTGGAGGCTCAAGTTTTTTATGAAATTGCACCAGAAGATGAAGCCGGCTGGCTGAGCACAGAACACAAAACAAAATAAGCCAAGAAAAAAACTGGTAAAGAAATGTGATGGAAGAAAAAAAATTCCTTAGTGTATACAGCAAAATCTATAACTTCCTCTTCTATTGGAGTTGAGGACAGAGTGGTTTTTCATCACTTCTACTGACAGCAGTTTTTATGCTGCTACATTTGCAGTAGCACAAGTCATACTCAGACTGGAGAATAGTCAGGCCTTGCAGTATCAGTCAGGAGGAAGAAGCAGGGAATGTGCTTACATACGAAGCTGCAAAGTTGAACTAAAGGAGGAGATGGAGCAGGAGGCAATTGCCTAGATGCAAATGAATATTCTGCTGAAAATGAAAAGTGGTGTTTTTTCTTACAAACCTAGAAGACTCCTAAAAATATATCTCACTCTTCTGATGAAACTGGAGGGCTTCCACATAGGGCCTGAATTTTACCCACAAGGTCTACTTTGAACAAAGGGACTAGAAGGGTTATATTTTTCTTATAGTATGTATGTTTCTAAACTCATTTTTTTCTGGAAACAGCAAATACTCATAAATAAATATCAGCACTTTATTTGTGCTTGCATTGCATCATAAAATCTTTTTAGGAATCACTACCTCATCAGTATCGAGATTTCTAAGACAGGAAACTTCTGTGACCAAGGCAACTTACATTCCATGTTTGGGAGGAAGTGGAGAACTGTCATGCATTAGAATATTATTTCATTTGTATGAAGATCTCTACACCTTTTATTAAATATTGGGGGGGGGGAGGAATTAAATTTTTTTATTATTTTTATTTTTATATTGACAGAAATCAATTTATTTTATTTTCTCCAGGGCAGCATGTCAGGGACCTGACACCACAAAACACGCATCTAGCCACACAAATTTCAAACAGAAAGATGGAAAATACTTATAAACATTTCAGAGGTTTGACTTCAGTGCATCCTTTTGGATTCTCAGTTACCATTGCACATTTTGAGAAATGAAACTAGCAACTGGAACACAGCCCTTCCATCTCTGTTTGACACTTTAAAAAACATGAACAATCACATCTGTGAAGCATGGAAAGGGAAAAGGAAAATTACATAAATGAAGCTGAAGAAAATGACAAAACAAAAGCAAACACTTCAGATAAAAGAAGAAGAGAAGGCCAAGTTTATGTTTTCAGCTTTGAAAAGTATCATTTCCTGATGAGCAGTTTCTCACAGAAGTTATTCTGAAAAATAAGAATATCCAGGGCAGTCATTCAGTTCTATACAATATTATTGATAAGCTATCAATTTGTTTTTATCCTTGCAAGATAAAGAATTTTCTATTTGTTGAAGCTGCAAATCAAAAAATTTGAAACTTCAGTAAGTTTTAAATAAAAATAATTGGGTTTTGTATCCTAATTTAAAACATATGCCAAACTAAAATAAGGTTCAGTTTATTTATCTCTTCTTCAGATCTCTCACTGCTCTTCAAGGGTCTCACTGCTTTGCTGTCAGAAAACATCTTCTCATTTCTATTCTGAGGCTGATGATGATGAAGTGTTCAACCCTAACATGCTTGGGTGGCACATTGTAGAAAATGTGTTTGTTACATGGTCCCTACCAACAACAGTACAACCACACCAGAACTCTTTCCTATCTGGAAGCAACAAGGACCATGAAGATGAAATTCTGTCTCCCTCCACCCAGATGGAGTCTCAGCCAGGCAGGCTCAGGCAGACTCACAGAACAGCAATGAGACCCCCAAATTCCATCAGTCAGGATGCAACAGTGAGCATAAAGAGGCAGGACTGTTAATACAGATTATACAATTTCTTGCAATCAAAGACAGAAGATACGTTCCTGCCACATACTTCTGTTATTCAAGTCAAAGCTGTACTAACTGCCCTGGAGTGGCTTCAGTTCAGAATAAAACTCACATTGCATCTAGACCAAGGCAATCCCCACAGTCTCACAATACTTAATTTTGTAAAAAAATGTGCTCATAATAATTGCAACAATTCAAAATAAGTTTCTCTTCTTAACAAATGAACTCATGGAGTAGCTGTGTTCAAGAAATCTACAAATGCAATGCACCAGACATGGACCAGGCAGTCTCAAATCTGCAACACTGTGCCTGGCACACCACAAGGTTTCCTGCAGGACACTGTTATTGCTTCCACTAAATTACCAAGACACAATTAATTTTGTGACAGCTTGGTAAACTTGGTGATGTGGGATATTTAAGCAAGATTAGGAGTTTTTTGTTGAACATTTCATTCAGTTACTGCTATTATTGGCATATTTGGTGTTTAGACACTTTTTACTGCCTTCTGTAAACCAGTAAGTCTAAATAATTTAATTTTTTCTGGAATTTCATTTCCAGTGAAACCAACCCATGTGCACGCCATCTGATTAAAAAAAGAAAATAAAAAAAAAAGAGAGACAAAGAAAATGAAGAAAACCTAAGCTTCTAGCAAAAATAAACAGCCAGGCTTAAAAGAGGAAAAAAATGCTGACAATTTTTCTGCTTTGAGGTTCTGTCTTTCCCATGCAAACCTGCCTTTTTTCCCCACGACTTTTGCCTTCCCCATCAAAGAAAGATTTGGACCTTTTTTCCCTTTGAATTCTTATGAGCTCAGTGCTTACCCATTGGAAAACTATCCTGAGAAATGGACTGCTTTACCTTACTTCCTTTTTATCTTTCACACTTTTCATGTGCTATTCCTGAGAACAGACTCAGGGTCTAACCCCAATCTGCTGCAGTCAGTGGGCTCTGAGCCAGGCTGAAACCCCGGATTGCTACAGAATCTGTCATCAACCACTGCATAAGCAAGAGATGGACCAGTTTTTATCACAAAGCAGCCCTCTCACACCAGCAATCCCTCTGTTGAAACACCAGTTGCTAACCAGGATGTCTGGAACACAGCCTCTGATTTTAGGAAAGCTCTGGACAAAACAAAGTCATGTCTTTCCCAGAGACTGGACAAGTCAGACCACAAGAATGAAGCAGTACTGTGGTTTCATGTTGCATGCTTGTAATTAGAGTGCAGATTGGTAGTTTCTTCATTATCATCCTTCAAATCCTTCCTGAAGCTGTCTTTTGTCAACAAAAAAAGAAAAAAAGTGGCAATGTTATTATGATTGCTTACAAAGCTAAGCCATACCCTCTCACTCATGCTCAATCTGCATCCATCTATTGCCTCATACTAAGAAGCTCTTTATTCTGTACTTGTAACGTGCCTATTCAAATGGGATCCAGACCCACAGACTGGCTGCCCTGAGCATCACAACAAGATGAAGACATGTCAGCCTCAGGCTTCCTGGGTTGAAAAGGCTGATAATCTGAGTGCATCTTTTAAGTTTACCTTGAGAGGTAGCACAGCTGATCTCATAAAAGGAGTGGGTTTACGTTTCCATGGAACAAAAAGAGTGCATGACCTACTGTACTGTTTTTGATGCATTTAGCCAACAAATGTGTTATCTCAAATGCATAATGCAATGCCATCACCCATGTCATGGTTTTCTGTGTTGGCAGACTCTGATGTACACAGGTTCCCCTTTTTGCTAACACCACCAGACCCATGATGAAGGAGGCAGCCAGCACACATCTGATGGCTGTCAGCTGGGACAAGATGATGGTAGAGTCTGTGCAATAAGAGCTCTATCCTCAGGTCTGCAACACAAGTAGCCCCCAAAACCTCCAGGTTTTGGTTGCTCCAGGCAGAACGCCAACATTTTTTCTCTCAGCAGCATTTTACCCACACTGGGAGAAGGAAGGAGAGACTGAGCTCAGGTTTTTCCCATATAATTAGGAAAAAAATTAAGGAGAACTTGCTAAACAAAGGATTTAGCATTCAGGCAATGCTAATGAAGCTCAGGGGATGATTTTCCATTATTTTTGCTAAGAGGTTATCAGAAAACTTATTACGGGTTGAAAAGCCTACCCTCTACTGCTGTTAGTCATCCTGAGTTTGTCCTTCACAGTCACTGGAGGTACAAGACAGTGCTCTGGGACCTGGTGCTGCTGATACATCTTTATCAGCTCTTCCCAGGGGAAAACAATGTCAGCAATGGCTGCTGATGATGTGAATGCTTTGCTTTACTAAATTGTGCTTTCCTAACAAACATACTTCTCTCAGGAATCAATCTTCCTCTGCCTCCATAGCTTTTTTTAACCTAGGAGGTGTGGATCTGTGATTTGCCACGGGAAGAGCTCTTACAGTTGGTGGAACACCATGTTCCTGAGGTCAGGACCAGCATAACCCAGTAAAAAACAACCCAGCATCTGGAAGGGGTCTCTTTTCCAACACTGACATCTCATTCCATTTGATTCTTTTCTGGAAACCACAGTCACTTGCATATTTTTAAGTCCCAGGAAAAACCAGTCCAGCTGGTTCCTGAAATAACTCCAACTCTATTATGGCAAGGCAAGAAGACAGGGATTTGTTTTTCTTTCTCTCCTGGTTTGTTATTTAGTGCTTTTTAAGAGACACGCATGTGGCAAACACCAAATTAAAACACAATCAGCCTCAACACTGTATTGACAGTGAAGACAATGCTTTCCTTCATACTCATTTGAAGATGGCTTATGTCTGTAACAATATATGTCTGTCACCTCACTACATGCAGAACTACGTGCACTGCCTTAAAAAATGTAGAGGGAACAGAATAAAACACTCGTAATCAAGTTCAGTTTCCTCCAAAACTGAAAAATTACATTGGAACAGATAAAAGTATGTGCATTCAGATGCAGATGTATACAATTAAACACTAAAAGGATAATAAAATCTTGTGGTTGAATCCAATTTAAAAAAATTTGAAAAACACTGAAAAATTTGAAAGGTTGCACAAAATAAGTCTTGAAAACAGTAACTAAACATGAATTAATCTGTGAAAATTTGGTCCTTCATTAAAAAGCTATAGCTTTGCCTCCCATCCTATCAAAAGCTTGAAATTTGGCAGAAAAACTGCACTAACACCAGACAGGAATGGTATGTCCAAGAAAAGCTGCCCAAATCTGGCTAAGGTTCTGAAGAGGAAAAGAGGCAAATGTAAACTTGTTATTGTTTGGCAGCAAAACTATCCCAAAATGTATTTCACTGAGCATGATTCACTGTGGATTGATAGGGCTTGGTCAGGACCTTACATGCAATTGCTCTTATTACCTCTTTCTGGAGCCCACCATGGGGACAGACACAGGGAATAACCAGAGGGAATGGTTCCTTCCTGTTTTCTCTCTGGACACTTATTTTAACCCCTATCATGCCATTCAGATTTGCCAAAAAAATTTAAACCAACTGACTAAATCTGGGGCCTGTGTCATTCTGCAAAAGCTTCATCTTTCCAGCAAGTCAAAGAACCTCTTATTTAAGTATATTTTGGTGAGAACAAAGTTTCAAGTAACCTGATCCTAAATTGCAATAGCCTGCATATTACCTCTACAACTCATTCTTCTAAAAAATTTAATTTCGCTAATGACTCACAGTTAAGCCCTCCTTATTTACAAAATACATTCCTGAAGTAGAAAATCATTTTGCACTCATTGAAACACAAAACATGTTCCCTAGGGAGATTTTGTTCATGGCACAAAATGTTGGAAAATGATATATTTTTTGAAACCTTCGAATATGACTTAAGCACAGAAAGACTGGGAAGATAACTTGCATAAATTATGCTGGTTTTAATTTAAATACTATTTTTCTAATAGGAAGATGGTGTTGCCTGGGTTTTATTTTTTCTTTTTTTTTTCTTTTTTTGATGCTACTAAATAAAAGTTTGCACTGTGCAAACAGTAAAGATGCATATTTACTTTCCTTCTTGAAATAGCAGGCAATTTTTTTATTTCTTTAAGACAGCTACCAAGGTGAGAAATGGCATCTCCCAAGAGCTGAGCTGCTGCACACTGAACACTAGAACTCCACTGTTCCAATCCAAGGAAGTCTCCTATTGGAATCAGGGCAAATAGTTGTTTCAGAATTTCTTAGTGAGAGCAACTACCTGTCAAGATCATTAATTTCCTTGCATTTTTTATTAGATATATTCCTTGATTTTTCAAGTTTCTTTGGCAATTTCAACTTATCCCAGACAGTTGGAATATTAACAATATAAGGGCATAAAAGGGAATGCATGTCAAGATACTTCACATAGGCTGCTCCCCACTTTCCCCCTGCCCCAGTAAAGCTGAGTCAGTTACTTTACACTAAAAGCAGAGCAAAATATGCACATGTCAGAGGGCAGCTGGCATGCACTGAGATATTGTCATACCCCAATGTAATGCACCCGTGCTCCCAAAACTCATGTACAAATGTATCTCTTGAGCTGTGTGCCTTGATACAGTTCATGGAAAGCTCCTGGAAGATCAGTAACTTACCAGAGACAAATTTTTTTTCTCTCCCTCTTTCTTCACTGTCACAGCATGCAGGAACCTTGCCCCGCACACCGAAATTCCCAGAAACCAGCTCCCCTGGATGACAGACCTTACTGGAAATGGCAACATGGAAGAACAAGCATTCCCCTTACCAACTGATGAAAACATCTGCATAGGAATTTAATAATTAAACCAGAATACTTGAAATGCACTGCATTAGATCTGAGGTGCCCCTATCCTTGTATTCCTTAAGACACTGACAAACACAGCTGGCTAGTATTTATTAGCTGATGAGAGATTAGCCAGGGCAGTTTTAGATCCTTTTCAAAGGGAAATTAGTTGTGATAATTATTCATTTAGCCAAATAGTACCCATCAATATTTATGAATGACAGGAAAGCAATGTAGACTTACTTTTGAATAAATTAGAGAAGGACTAATCTATGGTAGTTACATAATGCAGAAATTACCTGCTTAACCTTTAGTTACATTTCCCAAATCACTTTCCCAGAGTGAGCAGCCTGTACAGAGAAAGGAAAATAGGCAGACCTGCAGGACAGTGTAATGCTCCATTACATGTAAAAAATATAATGTAAAATACCAGTTTAAACTGAACAAAACAATGCAGTCAGTATGAGTTCATGGTCATTTTATATAATAAATACCAAATTGCTGTGTCTAATATCCCCTTTGCACAGAGTGCATTTCAGCAGGAGATCTGAGGCAGCAAAGGGAAGGGATGAAACAGCTGAGGGGATTTCCTGCCTGCAAGCCCCCCATCCACAGCCACATTGAGGTTCTACAGGCACTGACTTTAGGCAAAATAACCAAGATCTGTGTGATGGAAGTCATCTCAACAACTTCGTGAAGTCAGAGCATTCTTAAGATGTGTTCATGCTTCTGGGAACGTTGCTGAAACTGATATTATTATCAAAAATTTAGTAAAAGCAGAATGCTAACTCTTTTATGTTTAAACATTCACAATATTTGCTGATTAATTTTTCCCATACTTGATAAATTTTTTACAATCTCCTCCAGTACATGAACTGAGTGGCATCAGCTGAGAGGAGAAAGGGATGGGCTGAAGCTAAATACGTGAAAATGTTTCCTTGCACATTAGGTCATTCAGCTGCAGGAGTCTGTTCTATGTTCAGCTAATGCACACGTGAGCTTGGTCCTACAGGGCCAAGCCAAGGAAGGGGCTGTGTGGGGCAGCATCCTGCCTCCAGCAGGGGCTCCAGCCTGAGAAAGGAGTAACACCCAGTATGGCTCTTCTTACCTGCTTAGGTAACCCCTCCCTGCTGGCCTGAGTCCTTTTTATTTGGACACTTTCATTGAAAGTATATCCAAATGAGGCTTCAGTGTGAGCTCCTGTGTACCCAAGTCATCACAAATTCTAAAAATTGTTTCACCCAAACATCTTTATTAAATCTGGAAACTTCAACTAATTTATTTCCTTCTTCAAGAACTTACAAGTAAAATGAGTGGAGAAAGTGGGAAAGGCCTTGAAGTCTATGAGAGACAAGACCTCTACAGAGAGAAAAAAACTGACCACAAAAAAGATTCACAAAAGTTCACAAGAGAACCAATGTTATACCTAAGGTAGTGTGCTATGTTGTACTAAACAGATAGAAAATCACATCAACATCCCTGACAACACGCTGAAGAGATGGCCAGCAGCTGAGGTGGCCAGGAGATAAGACAGCCTGTCAGATTTGTGCAGTGAAAAGACAAGAAATGCCTTAGTCAGGCAGCAAAGCCAATGGGATTTTCTGCCCAATCTCAGCAGATTCATTTATCCAGCCCAGCAGCCAGACCTTGGTACTCTGGAGAAACTCAGAAACACAAAACAGGAAAAAAAAAAAAGAAAAAAAAAAAAGTCAGCAAAGAGAGAACATATCAACATAATCAGGGCTTCTTGGTGAACAGTCTTTCTTTAACCTGTTCAAGGCCTGAAACTGCTATTTTGCTGCCCAGCTCAGTGAAAGTTTGCCCTGTGTTGCCCATTGCTTGAGCACCTGCGAGAGACATTTGCAAATAAGACCACAAGCAGATAAGATTTCTGAAGCCAAGGACAAACCCTCTCTTACTGTGACTTACATACCCAAAACTTGTTATCATTCTACAGCAACAGCCAATACAACAGGATTTTAATAATATTTGTCTAAATTAAACTTTACACAACACATGCTGAATCCTTCAGTACTGAGGGAGAGGGGGGGAGGAATATTCCCAATGCTATGGTTTAGCTCCTGTTGAACTGGGACAAAATCATCACTTGTTTAATTTTTGGGACTGGCTTGAAAACTTGGCTATGTTAAATCAATGAAAACACTGCTGTTGGCTTGAGAGAGCTTAGCATCTATGAATATATTATTCAATGATGGAATAGGGAGAAAAGGCTGTAAAATGCAGACAGCAAGGAGTTCTGCAGTACACCTGGACTTGGTCCTTCTAGAAAAACACAAGTGTGTGTTCCCCAGCCCTGTAGGATCCATGAGACCAGGGTTTGCCAAGGTGCTTGGACCTTGATCCATATGGCAGCCCAAAGGTGGAACTCAGCCGTCTTCCTCTGTCCAGCCTCTGTTTCTCTCTTGGCCCTTCTCTTCTGTCTCTCACTCAGCCTGTACCACTGCCACCATCCCAAAAGCATGGCATTCACTCAGGAGAAAGGGAGAAAGATTTCACCCCAGTAAATCAGTCTATTTTTCTCTATCCTCCTGCCTGGAAACTATTGCCCAGGAATCATAGAAAAATCTTGACATTTTGAGTTTTTCTGCCATCTTCCTATAAAAACCAAAAGAATGGGATCAAAAATCTTGAGTCTAGTGCCTAGCATGGAAAATGTCAGAAAAAAAATTGTTAAAATTTAACAAATTTGTTTATATACAAGAAATGGACCTGCTAAGTGAGAGTAGTAAGGAGCCTCACATAGGACTGAAGTGTGTCCAGGTTTGAGCAGCACTGGAAAGTCATTTTGTATTGCCAGAGCTATGCCGTGGTTTGTAAAGCAAAGGAAGAATGACCATCATTTCTGCACACAAAACTGCTCAGTCAGGATAAATTCCATTTGGGAACGGGCAGCCATGAAGTGTCTGACCTGGCCAGAAACTTGGTGACATAGCAGAAGCCAGGTTCAAAGACTCTTACAGGACACAAGTGGAATGCCAGCTGCATCAGGGACCTTGGCTTGGATCAAGCTTTTATTGACCACATATTGAAATCTCCTGCTGAGGTTGGCAGATGCTGCTGAATTCATCCATTGCTGGTTGACACACTTCAGGCCCACAGTCTCCTTCTGCACTCCTAACTTGTGCTCTTGGTGATATTTTGACCTGATTTGGGATGTAACTGAGATCTAGGCAAAGAACTGAGCAGTTTTTCCACCTGCTAAGTGTGGTGATTGATGGCTTTTCTCCATTTCTCTTTTGCCTTCACACACAGGCAGAGAAAGAGGGCTGTCTTTGTTTTATCTGGGTACCTTTTATACTGTTATTTGTACTTTAAAACACATTCAGGTGCGACTGCAAATGCAAAATCTACATAACAGACTGTAATGGATGTACCCAGACTACTTGAAATACCTTCTGCATCAAACATTTTTCAGCATTCTTGGAAATTTTAACAAGGCATCTTCTTGTGAAAGAAGAATAACAAATACAGGCCATTTTATTACACAGTAGAAAATAACAAACTTCTAAGTCCACAGCAAAGAGGGCATTTTTAAAAGAAGAACAATTTCACTTTAAAAATCCAAGAAAATAACATGCTTTAGAGCATAAATTAGAACATAATGCCATTTTGTGGTCTCAGACTAAGCAAGACATTATCTTCTCATCACAATTATTGATAAATACCTATTTTGGCACCCACTTCTGCATCTACTCAGCTTGCCTAGGCTGTTTTACCCATCCTGATGGTGTAATGGGCTTCCACATGAAAATGTCTCTTATTTACTCAAGACCTGAGCCAGAGGTTGAACTCTGAGCCAGATTGAGCACCCCAACTCCTGGCAATTCAGAAAGAAGTGAGGATGCCAAGGCCTTAGAGACACACCATGATCCTCTCTTGGTCATGGCTTGCACAGATCAGTCAGGCAGGAAAGCCATTCAGTGCACGAATGACTCCTCCAGTGCAACCAGTCGTGCGTGCTGCGCCCTCAGGTGCCCAGAGGCCCAGCTTTGCTTGCAGCACTTTGCTCTCCCAAGCTGTTCTCCTCCGCTTCCCTGACCCTGCAATGCCATCCCTTACCTCCTCAGAAGAGGGGAGAAAGGATGGAGAGGGAGAGGAATGGTGGGGTGCCACACCAAAACCTATGCTGGAAGGATAAGTTGGGGAGCATCACACCCAAAGGGAAAAGCCTGGGATGCGAGGTGCAGGGAAGTTCTGTTTGCTGTTGTTGCACCCCCCTGCCCCTGCCAGAGCTGGGGTGAGGGAGAGGCAGAGATGCCTGAAAGCATCCTAACTTGCTGTCAGAGAGCAGGAGGCTGGCTGCTGCTGAGGACAGAACATCATCCACTGCTTGGAAAGAATGAATGTGCAGTGAGAGGCGAGCTTTGGACGCAAGGCTGCGGTGCCTGACGCTGTGCCAAGGCAGAGCCTGGGCTCCGTGGGTTACAGGCATGTCTGTGTGCACACAACCATGAGAGGTGAGCCGCTGGCTGCAGTTGGGGCTGCAGTCCCCATGGCCCTGTGTTTTCCTAGCTAATATTTAGTTGAGAGGCCTCCAAGGAAAACCCATGGGATGCTGGTGCTGGTGATTCAATAAGTGTCATTCTTCCCTCTGAGTCAGTGCACAACCATTTCCCATAAATGGGGTTAATAAGTCCTCGATGGCTGGAGAGAGCAGTCTTTTAGGCCAGACATAAAAAGCAGAAGTCCTGAACAGTAGTGTGAAAAACATTTGTAACTATAGCAAAGTGAAGGGATTTTCCTAGCTCTGTATAAACAAATGGGTTCACTTCTGCACATTTTGTTAAAGCAGTATCAGGCCCATTTTCCATTGAGAGCAAGCCAGCTTCAGAGCAAGACTAGTCCTGGTTTGGGGTGAAAATGACTTTTTTATTATGTATGAACAAGGTGATATTTTTGTCTGAGTTTTGTCCTGCAGTGAGGGATGTGAGGTCAGGCAGTGGAGGGGAGCCATTGCACCAGCACACTAAAGAAGCAATGGTGGGGGAAGGACCACCACAGTGGGGCTCTGTCCAGAGGAGTGCCTTAGGCTGGGGTTTGCCTGGCAGGTATTTGAAATGATGCCACAATAAATGCCACTGCTGCTTCCAGCCATGCTGCACTGAGCAGTGGTGCTGAGCCAGCATGCCGAGGTCCCCAGCAGCCAGGGACGTGCACAGTCACACCCAGCTGTCCCAGGAGAGCCATGTGGCACTGGCTGTAGGCAGAGCTAACATGTAGCCCTGGAGTTTCACTGTTCTTAGGGATGCAGATTTTTTCTGCTGAAAAGACTTAGTTATAAGGCAAGGTTTAGCAAAGAAAAAGTAAATCAGAAAGTTACCTAAATCAGAAAGTTATAGTGAAAGCATTTCATAAAAACCAAGTTAAAGGCGGGTGCAAGAGATGCTGCTCAGTGCTGCCCAGGACTAGTCATGAACATCACCTCCACTACTCAGGTGATTCAGGTGAAATAGGTACCTCAGGACACAGAACTACAATTCCAGAGAGGTGTGAGAGCTTCTGAAGGTGGTACAAGGGGCTGTGGGGAGGTGGGCTGGTGGCCAAAGCAGAGGAGGAAGTCTCCATTGAGGGGATTAATCACAGCAGCAGTCACTACTGTCAGGAGGGAAGGGACAAGGGCCCTCCCCACACCTGCCCAAACCAGGAAACTGCAGGAACCTATTGCCATAACCTCAGTTCTCACCCTTCCTGCCATGGTTCTGCTCTTGCTGTGTCCTGTGTGCAATTCCAATATAAGCTCTTCAGAAACACTCATCATTGTTATATGTGGCTATTGCTATTATTTGTACATTTAATGACCCTAAACACGCAGTGATAAAAGAAATGGACACCTAATGTGCAGCTAGCAGAAGCCAGAAATTGTCACAATTCCATATGACTGATGGACATGGTTCTCCAGCAGAAGGGAGGCTCTGGAGTTACTTAACCCTCTCTGTACCACAGCATTAGTAATTCTCACTTGTAGTAATCTGCCAGAAGCCTACACAAAAGCATGACTCTCCACCAGAATTCACATGGTGTAGAAACAACAGCCGTGGAGAGATGCAAATACTGTCATGCTGTTCCAATCAAAATCAGTGCAGGTGCCCAGTTCTTGTTGAAATCTAGTACTTTTTTTTCTTCTTTAGCCTGAAAACTGCCATTCCCTTCTTCTAACCTCACATTTTACAGCAGCTTAGAAACCCTCACTGGCTTTTTTCAAAATGTTTAAAGGCTTCTTTACTTCTGTTCTCTCTTCTTGCAAAACGAGCCTTGGACATCCACACTGGAAAGTTTTAAAGGAACTGCTCTGCTCAGACAGGCTAAATTACTTGGTTACAGGCAGTCATTAGAAGGCATTGTTCATGACGATTTTTCTCCCTGTTGGGCATTATTTAATTGCTATTTGATTTCACCCCTGCGTGAACTCAAAGGCATTTTAAAAGGACTGGGAATAAAATCTCACTTGCAAGAAGCCAGCATTTCTCCTGCAGGGAATACTTAGGACAGGAAGCAATTCAAGGTTAAGGCTCTGACATCTAAAGGGCCTTCTTGTGAAGTAGGTGACTGAAATCCCGTTAGAGATGGACCTTGAAGGGTGACTCAGTTTACTGTAAACACCCTGCAGCTGTGCAGCAAATCGCCCTGTAGCCTGCACAGACACCTAGGACAAAGCAGAGCAGATATTTTGGATGCTTTGGGGTTTCTCCTTTTCCCACTTGCTGCTTTTGCTGTGCCTGGAAATGTTAGCCTGTACTGCACACAGAACACAGGCAAGGAGGGGGCACCTACCCCCAGGCACCTGCATTTCCACCTGGGTACCCTGGCTCCCGGGTCCTGCTGGCATAAAACTTCCTCCACTATTCAGAGGTGTTAACACATTTGGCACCAGCTTTGGGAAAGTTCAGAGTTTATCCTCTGACAGTGTATGAGCACTTTGCAGACAGTGCTGATTTATTAATTTTATTATTCATACCCAGATAGCCATGATCTATTATTTTTAGATATGAACGTTTAACTGTGTTGCCAAGAAAATGTGTCCTCTGACACATTTGGTTTCTTTCTCTTTCCTTTTTTGAGCAGTGACACAGTCAGCCCTTTGTTCTGCCATCCATTAACATCTCACTGGAGCTGTGATGGGATAGTATGTGTGGGACAGCACTTTTTTTATTTGCTTGCCACTTCCAAAGATGTTGCCCTGTTCTTCTAAGTTCTTCTAAGCCTTCTGATGTTTACATTCTTGTAATGAAGTTTCTCACACACTTTTATGTAAATAGTTATTGTTTTACATTCTTTTCTAGAGAAAGAGAAATTTGATAGACTGTTGGTATGTCCAGGATCATTGGAGAGGTGGAAATTTCATCCTCCAATCCACTGTCACTTTTGAAAGTCTATAAATATTAAAGTCAGGAAATAAACATCCCTTCTTCTTACCTTAGAGTTCCAGTGGCCGCGTTGTTTTATTTCACGTCCTATTTCACACAAAGGGGATCTCATTTCCCAGTTCAACAGGTGCTGTACAGAGTGGGGTTGTTGATGGCAGTGCAAGGGAAGTTAAATTTTATCAGAGCACTACTGCCCTTTGCACGTATTTCACAGATACCTCAATGCCTCTCTGTTCTCTGCCATTGCTGCCTGTGCTGACAGCCACTGCCCTCAGCTACAGCCACACGATGCACACACAGGAACAGTGATGAAATCCCCCACCGTGTTAGGAAAGGCACATTTTGCTGGAGGCACGAAGGCTTCACCGGGTAAGGCAGATTGCTTCTGGACAGAGATCTACTAATGAGGAGCTGCTGAGACACTTCTGTCCCCAGCTCTTTTCTTCCAACAAAACTGTGAGAATGTAAGTGTCTCATTTTCCTGTGAAGGATTAAATAACTACCCACATCCAAATATTTATACTAATGAGCACATTCTCAGGATTTCCTGATTAATACCTTTTTTTTTTTTTCCCTAGCTACATGCTCACAATGCTCCAGGCTGCAAATGGAAGTATAGCAGGGATTCAAATGAGAGAGATGGGGTGTTATGTGAACAGTTCACAAGCACGTGCCTTGAGAGAGAGCTGTGCTGGGAGCCATTCCCTCATGTTTTGCTGAATCCCCCTTTCCCATTACACCATGGCACAGCTCTGCTCTGAGGAGCAATAGCAGCTCTGGGCTGAGCCCCATGGTACTGGCTCCACTTTGGAACCGCAGGCAGGGGTGTTGGACAGATGTCCTTGCACCCTTTGGCACTGGGCAAATACTACACAAGCCCTTTGTCTCAGCTTGGCTGCAAACTCATCTCTCTTTAACACCCCAAAGTGCAGCCCATGGCAGACCTAGGGGCATGGTTGCAGTCAATATTTCCTCAGATGAAGATTTTAAATATCGGTTTGTTGTCTGGACTGTGTTCATAAAATGCACTTTTAAGGTTCATCAGACCAAGAATTAAAGCTTAGTTTTATAGGAATGTTTGGTTTTCATACATTTAACTAACCAGTAGTGGTATCTTTGAGTATATTTTCAAGCAAACCCATGAAACACTTCTATAGTTGAAGAAAAAATTGAAATTAAAGGTGCCAGTAAGAAGCATAAGCACAATGAAACTACCAGGGCAAAGATAGGGCATTTCTGGAGTATCACTCTGACAGCAGTAAAATGCTCATAAATGTAATCAAAGATTAGATGCCTGCTGTTTCCCAGATTGCACGTGAAAATACCACCAAGAGGAAATATTTACAAGCAAGAGGAACATACAACAAGTGCTTCAGCAGCTGAGTATGTGTGCAGTTAAAAGAGTGACAACTGGGTAAACAGGCATGACCTCTGGCATTTGGCTCCATAAAGACCTTCCTAAATAGCCAAAAGCTCTGCTTTAACTAAAAGCAGCAAACAAGGTGTGTGTTGATGATATCTGCCTATAAGAGGTTTTTATTTTGTGCATGCCACAGAAAAATTGCACACTGTTTTCTAGTAACTACACCAACATGGCTATGACATTTCCCTTTTGCAACAATGTAGTCATTTTGTTATTTTAATTATTGTTAAATAATTAAATAGTTAATAATTAAATTAAAATAATCATTTTAATTATTGTTAGATAGGAATTAATGGGGTATTTTTCTTTTCAACACAAGGCTGACAGTGCTGATTTTATAACACACTTACTTCAGGCATTCTTGTCTGTTTAGAGAAAGGGGAAAATTGGAGTGAATCTGGTTTGAAATCTGCTCCTTGATTTGGAAAGATGCCTTTGAGAGACTCAGCAGAGATTACCAGTCTGATTCCATTTGTGACACTACAGCAACACAAACCTCGATCCTGACCTGACACCCTCACAGTTATCACTAAAGCACTGACTGTCTCTCCTGGGGCCAGTCCTTCAGCCCTGGGTGACACTGCCCATGGTAATCACACTGATGCACACATACAATACTTTGCCATGTCCTCTGACTATCACTTCTTTTCATGCTGAAAAATACTCAGTCGTGCAGCAGACAGATGTTTTGATTTATCCCTCAGTGCCCAAAAACAGTGGCAGCTTCACAAAACATCTACTGATGCCTACAATCTTCTTTTATTTAGAAACAGAAATGAAACAAAAATTAATTAGTTGATTACCCACACAACACATTACTAGAAAAATTAATTGCAATAAATATTTCACCACTTTCAGAAAGTTCAGTAGGGTAGTAAGTCTTTGTCCTAACTTATGAAGACCAGGTTTGTAAATGTGCAATGAGTTTGAGTGGGATAAACACCTCTCCAAAAGGCTGTTCTGGAGGGGACACTTGCAACATCCCTTCCACTGACAGGCAGGCCCCAAATCCTGGCTCCTTCTTTGAGACCCAAAACAGGAGACAGGGAATGAGGGAATGGGGACAGGGGGCAAAACATGCTCCATTTCCATCATACTGACAGCATATAACCACAGAGAAATCTCCCACAGCAAACTTACCTTTTATTGACATTAGAGGCAGGATTAGAAAAATCAATGAGAAAACTATTAACATGTCAGATTTCCCTGATGGCAATGAGAGCACTAAGACATTATGGGAGCTGCTCTGACTCAGTGCAGCACATACTGAAACCCCAGTAAACTTCCCCAAACCACCAAGTACACAGGCTCTGCTGCTGTTGAGCTTCCTGTTGATGCAGAAGTTATAGATTTCTCTTGCTGCCTGCAGTAACTGCAACTTTATCTTTTTAATGCACAGAAAGGAGTCACAACTCTTTTTGTGAAATCATCTAAGTTACTAGATGATTTCACAAAAATGCCACTACAGCCTTTAACATAATTTGTGTAACTTCATCAAGAAGTCTGATGGAGAGATAGTGGACAGCTTAGGAAAAGGAAAACAGGGTACAAATCATGTTCAAAACATATACTTGATATTTCTTCAACAACTTGAACCTGGCCCTAAAAATCATAAATGTGTCAGTATTATTTTCTGGTGATATCTTTGAATGGAAGATAAAGTATCTTTCATTACCATGTAAATACAACCTTCTAAACTGCCACGACTCAGTAATAAATTACACAAACATGTATAAATGTCGGGAAAAGTTGATTCCAGAATAAATAAGGTTTTGCAACTCTTCATGTAGCTATACAATGTTTTCTAATTTTTTAAACAAAAATAATTTCTAAACTATATTTTTAGACAATACCAGTTATACACTGAATTTCTGTGGAGTTAATTATAAAATGTAGATTTCAGTGATTTGAAAAAATGCATACCTTTCTTTTAGATAGACCTGTCAGAAACTAGGCTCTTGTCCTGCTGGGGAACTTCAACCACTCCAGCATCTGCTGGGTGTGTAGCACAGTGAGCTGTAGGCAAACCAGAAGAATCCTGGAATGCTTGGAGGATAACCCCTTGAGTTATCCAGGTAATAGAGTGGATGAGGAAGGCCAAGGCAAAGCTGGAGCTGAACTTGGCAAGGGACACAAGGAATAACAGGATTGAGAGCACCTCTGCCAAAAAGGACTTTGGAGTGCTGGTGGGACTCAACAATGTGACCCCAGTTCACTAGAGAACAAAAGTGGATGGAAAAGTCCTTACAAACACATAAATGAATTTAGCAATGTGAAATATCTCTTAAATCACAAGGGTTACATGGAGCACAGTGAGGCCATGCTTATGAGCTCAGCACACCTTACAGAATAGGATTTTTCAGCAGATCCATTTCCATTGTGGGGTAGGTAAGAATTGCAAGTGCACAAGAAATGTGGGTGGCCATGGAGAGGGTAAGGCCTGGGAAATGCTCTTGGTTTTTCAGCAGAGTTATTTGGGCCTCATGGCTCACTAAAGGACTATTTTACAGCTTGAAGCTCTTCCACATTTCTTAAGTATATTCTATATTAAACGTGAACTAAAATAGACAGAAGCAATTTACCATAGAAATGTTGAGGGCAGCAAGCTGAAAGTAGAAGAAAAGTATTATGTTCAACCATGCCAAATCCTGCCTACAGCTCTGGAGTTTACCTAAGTTCAAGCTAAAATGAGGCTTACAAACCATCACTAAGAAATAAAAAGACCTGCAGAAAAAAACCCTTCCATATTGGCTTTTTGACCTGTCCACATTAACCAGCTTCTCAGGTGTTATTTCAGGGCCTGGGAAGGGGCCAGAGCTATAGCCTCTTACAACTGGAGCTGTGGGAAGGGTTTAGCTAAGCACCAGAAGCTCTGGGGGGAGAGATGAGAAGGTAGAGATAGGAACCTTAGGTAAGAAGGAGATTTCAATGGGTACAGGAATGTTTTGGGCAACCAAGAGCTGGAGAAAATAGAGGTGCACTCAGAACTCTTCAGCTGGGCTGGTTTCATGGTGAGGGCACTCTGGACTGCCAGGTCAGCCTGAGATTAAATGAGACTTAATTAACAGTTCCTTGCTGTTGAACAGAACACAGCTGCCCTACAAAGCCAGTTTCATTCAACTGTGAATTAAAAGGTGGGATTAATGCCTCTAACAGCCAAAATCAGTGCTCTTGATTTCCTGTTAGTTTTCCTTGTTTTGTTTTCACACATCTTAGGAAAAGCAAGATGGTATCCAGAAATGAAACTGAAGAGAGACTGTGAAGAACTAGCTCTTTAAACTTGTTTTATATCTTGTTGCATTTTTACCAATTCATTTAGCATTTTTTCACCACACTGATCAATCTGTAATGTCCTTATTGGTTATAAAAAATCGTTCCCACCAATATGACAATGACACAATAACCAAGACAACAAGATACAGTTAGTCTTGAGACTCACAACTAATTTAAAATAATTAGTGAGGCACTACAGACTTCTGACTTGAAAAAAAAATCTTTTTTATTCTTGCCATCCAGTTCAGAGAAGCTGATGAAAGGAAGTACAACTGATTAGCTCTCTCCTCCAGATATGAGTCCAAGGTGTCCTCAAATGGAAGAAAAAGTTCTTGTGCTGTCAAATGCCCTGTGAGGGAAAGGAGCCCGAGCTGCCTCAGAGCAGCTTGTGTCTCCTTCATCCCATTTGTTGCAGCTCCATGTGACTTGCTCTCTGGCTACTATAAATTGCTCATTTTATGGAGTTTTATGAAAATATGAATCTGCATCTCCTTTAGAGAACCCATTGTTTTGCTGTTTCTGAAGCTCTGTCAGGAATAAAATCTGTCCACAAGTCTGCCTGCAGACCACATGTCTGTGTTATATCTGACACAATGGCAATAAAATAGTGCAGCAGATTTAAGGCTTTAGAACTTGGGGGGTGTGTCTTGAACATGGGGTCCAAGTTAAGGCTTTAGGAGGGGCTAAGGCTTTAGTGTGTCATTCCAGGGGAAGTGAGAGGGGCTCTTGTATTTCCCAACAGATAACTGAGTTTCATGGGGAAAGAGAGCCACTCACTCTTGCATTTAAAAGCCCTCAGGAGGGATTAATGACATCTGGTTGATGTCTGTGCAAATAAAGACACATTTCATGCTGCTGCTGCAATCCCAGGAAATGGGGGGAAAGTGAGTTTTTTGCTCATGTCCAATAAAAACTAAATGGGAATTTAATCTACAGGTACTTCTCTCAGAAGTGATCAAGAAGTAATTGAATTAAGCAGACAAACTGCAGTGGCAAACCCTGAGCCCAAATGTGTCTTGATCAAAAAGCAAGTGCTGATAATGCATGAGCTGTAATAAAACTGATTAGGCCACTGACTGGGAGGAAATTTGTGGTTTTGTTGTTGTTGGTGTTATATTGACCAGATCCTCTAAGTCTATTAATTCCTTGGACCTGTGCTTGGGTAACACTTAGAGCACTGCAGAACCTATTATTTGAAAAATAACCTCGGTAAAGCCACAGATGCAACATGCAGAGATAAATGAGACAGGAATCAAAGCCACACAGGCTGGCTATCTTTCTTCTATCAGAAGTGAGGTGAAAATCATTAACTAGCTCTCAGAGGGAAACTTAGGCAGAAAGCCCAAGTGGATGGGCAGGGAAAGAGGTGCTGCAGTGCAGTGCTGCAGTGCAGTGCTACCTATTTCAGGTAACTGAAAACATATTTCAGCTAGTTTGCTGTGGTTTTCATTCAGAAAATATTTAGCTTTGATCTTTTGCTTTCCTTTCCTGATATATGCTAACCACCACCAAAAATGAGTTGTGATCAGTGCAATCTCCTCATAGATATTTGACAGAACATGTGACATCCTGAAGACTATTACCAGGTTGAAGTAATTGTCATCCCACTCCTGCCTGTCTGTGATTCTTTAGTAGTCCTCAGGAGTCCTGCAAACAATATCCAAACTACACAAACACCATGTCACTTTTCCTTCCTGTTTACACAAAAATATACATTTGTACAGATAAACTTAGACCAGCTGATTCCTGTGGAACTGACCACCAGCCAGAGGGAGGGAACATCTGAAGGATAATAATTTTATCTTCAGCTGCTTTTGCTGGGAATCGGAAGAGGTTTTAAGTCACTCTCCCAAAAGGGAGAGAACAGAAACTAGTGTTTGGGTTTTTTTTAACAGGCATCAGATTTCTGTGCAGCATGAGCCACAAGTAACTCTTCAAGACCATGGGTGAATGAAGATCTGAGCAGAAGTGGTTGGATGCTGAAGGGCAGAGTGAGGCTCTGTAGTATACAACAGGAGACTACAGAAATGGGGGAGAACTCCTTGGTTCATGCCAATCACAGGCCAGCTAGTACAGCCCCTACTCCCTTCTTCCCACTAAAATTTCAGAGGAGCAGTTGCAAAAAAAGTGTTTTCTTTGCTTCATCAGAGTCAAGTATTTTCAGAAGTTCCCCAGTAATACAGGAATAAAGGTGTCTCTGGCTTTCAGCAGTTTCCTCCATGCTTTTGAAATCCCAGCCTGCTTGCCTCACGTACTCACATGACCTTCATGACTGCTGCATCCAAGCACCTCACCATCTTTCAGACATTAATTTTCCCAGTGTACTGTCAAGCAGCCTGGCTGTACCAGCTCTGCTTTACAGAAAGTGATAAATGGCAGTACCAAAATCAAGACCTAGAGACACAAAAAGACTCAGGCATTCTGCTGCCCAGCGTGATGAAATGCGTGCTGGGGGAGGTTTAGGTTGGACATTAGGAACAATTTCTTCACATAAAGTATAATTACTATTTACTGAAATAGGCTGCCTGCAGAGGTGGTGGAGTGACCATCCCTGAAGGTGTTTAAGGAGAGACTGGACATGGACAAAGTGCCATGGTCTAGTTGACATGGTGGTGTTTGGTCATAGGTTGGACTTGACCTCAGAGGTTGTTTCCTACCTAGCTGATTCTGTGATTCTGTGAAATGTAACATGATCCAGCAGCATGTATAGCCTGCTGCTTTTACAGTACACGGGGAGGCTCAGGGATGTACAGCTTCCCTTCCAGTGCCCCACATGGGCTGCAATACATGGGCAGCAGGAGGCACATCGCTGCACCAGGAGGTGAATGAACCTCCACACCCCTCCAGGGCATCCGAGGGATGTGAAGGTTCATTCCCAGTGTCACACAATCATTTCCATATACATAGTAAGGTCCTTCTGAAGCCATCCCAACTACTTGACACTTTCTTTTGTTATAAAGCTCCTGCCAGATGCCATTTCTTAGGTAACCAGAAATTTCTCATTTCTGACCTAATTTCTTCGTCACCATTTCTTTTTTTCTACTATTAACACTGCCATTTAACCTAAATAATTATTTTCTCTCACTGTGATTTCAACACATGATTTTTTTCATGAAGTGTCTGTTTTCTTCATATCATTAAGCCAAAGAAGTCACTCTCAGTCTCCACGTGGAAGATAGACATCCCATTGCTTTGATCACCCTTAGAGCCTTTCACCACATCTGCTTCAGTTTATCTGTTATTAAAACACAGCTGATCAGAGCTGGAACCAGTTTTCTAAACAAAATCATGCACAAAGCCTTGCACAGCAGTGCTAATGCTTCCCATCTCTAGGGGGAAGATGTTGTCTGTCTCATCCTAGAACATGAGTGGATCTTTTTAGGTCACATTTTATCTGCAGCTGTAGCACTCCTGCAGCTGGGCTCAGTTGCTGTGACTGCTCAAGAGGCACCAGAGTCCGGCCTGCCTCACACCTCCCTGCTTGTTGCATGTTTAGCAGCTCTGCAATCAACACACTTAACTTCATCCCTACTTCATACTTAACTCTGGGCTTTGCCCACTGTGGTCTGTTGTGAAAAATGCCCATGGCCACCACGGGAAGGGAAGGGAAAGCCACCCCCTCTCTTTTGGCTACTTGCCCATCAACAGGAGCCCAAAATAGTGAAAAGGCTCAAACCTGACTCCCACAAGTCTGAGGCTTTCACTTCCAGGCGCTGGTGTCTCTGTATATTTTGGGCAGGTTTCACTGAAGAGGACAAGACAGCCAAGAGAGGCAGCCCCACTTGCTTTTGTTTTTCCCTAGTCAGTGTTATCAGAGCCTGCTGACTAATTAGCAAAGGACAGTCTTGTGCTTCTGAAGTGCATATGGCCTGACACCAGGAGCAATTTCTAGAGCATAGAGGCAAATACTCCAAGGAATACAAATGCAATAAGAAACAGTTCCCTGAAGCTCCCCATCCCTGCTGCATCCAGCTGGTTGGGCAATTAGTCTTTTTTTCATTATGATAATTTTCATTTAATAATTAATATAATGTCATTTAATTAATATAATTTCATTTAATAATTCATTAATATAATTTTCATTATTATAATTATAGTCCAATTTTAAATACCTGCCATAACCTTCTGGAATATGTACACAAGCACTTTATGAAGCCTTAAAAACAAAATTAAGAAAATATCTGTACAGCAACAGGAATACCAAATCTTCTGGGGTGTCCAGTGGCAGCCTTCCTGTTCTTCTGGGATTAAAAGAAAACAAATATAAACCCAGCAGAGCATAAAGCAAAAATTAATGAGCATGCCAAGGTATCCTTTGATAGAGGTATCAAGCAGGAGTGCTGTAATTGTTCAGCTTAGTTCTTCATTTTAAGAAACTTCTAACACTGAGAAGTGTCTTTGATCTGAACAAGGGAACAAGTGTTTTTGATACGGGCAAAAAATAAGGGTGCTTAGAGAGGTACATATCCTGTGCCTCTTGTATAATTATAGAAATGTAATCAAAATGGAGCTCTCTGGTGAGCTACAGGCATCTAGGATGGGATTTGCACAAGGAAGTGACAGGAGAGATTCTGGGAAGGTGTGGGCCAGAAGCTTACTGCACTTGTGAAGAGATGTATTGTGATCTCCAAACTGCCATCAGCATTCTGGAAAAAAAGATGTCTACCTCTAAACAGAGGTGATTATGCAGAAAACAAATTTAGAACTTATTTTTAAGTCAGTCCAAGTTTTATGTCACAGCATTTTTTGCCTGCATTCTTAGCATTGCTCTGGAATGACAATTGAAAAGGAAACTACTTCATTTAGTGAACAGCCAAACTTCAGATGAGCTGTTTGAAATGCTGTGTGAAGGAGCCATGTGCCATATATTTCTGAGACTGCAGTAAACAAGAACATCTCATGACCGACTGCATCAAAGTTTCATTTAGGAAAAAAACAGATCCAATCTCTTTCTGTAGGTAAAAGAAGTTTTAGCAAGGCTTTCTCTTCTGTCTGCTGGATGAAATCCTGAATTTGTCAGCTAGAGCTGTAGAAACTGAACCCAGATACATCACCAGTACTGCTTTTTTCCACTGGTCTTCCCAAGTGGACTGCAGGCTTGCCATGGTTGTTGCCATTATTAGAAATTTCAATTGCAAGATGTGATATGACACTATCTACACAAACAGGAGGAAAAAACTAGCACATCAGGGACTTTCCCCTGTAAGTCAACAAGCATCAAGAGCAAATGGAAAACACCAGATCCATCAGTCATGCTGGCATCCCAATCCCCAAGCACCACAAGGCTATTAGGGACACAGAAATACTTGGTGTCACATATTTGAATTACTGTGTCATGGTGGCTTTCAGTAACACCCTGTAAAAGGTCCTCAGAAATGTTTCCCCAAACTCTCAGGAATGTGACAGAAACAGTTTGCCCTCAGCCAGGCTCCAAGCAAACAGAGCACATTGTAAAAACCACTGTCCATAACTTGCTGCATCCCATTTGGTTACAGATGCAGATACAGCCATGTGCACACATCTGGCCACGGGTGCGTGACAGCTGTCACCTCTCCAGCTATTGCTCTGGGACATTAAGTTCTGCATGCAGCAGTCAGTGGCTTCATGGGAAAGTAGCTGGAGCTGAAAGCAGTGGGATCCAGCAAAAACAACTTAGTATTGCAATGCTCATCACCCCTTCCAGTGTCCCACCATAAGTGTAGTAAATAGATGAAATTAAAGCAAGAGAACAGCCCAAGATTCCCATGTATGCTAAAATTGATGGCCACCAGATTCACAGAAGCAGTGATGCAAGTGGTATGAATTAAACTCACAAGTGTTACTCATTTTTCTGGGTGTAAAACCCCCTATTTTTTAATTCAAATATGGAGGGAATCAGCAATACAGTACATGCAGAATAAATTAGTGGTTCATTCCCAGACCCAGCAGGCCATAACTCTGCCTGCCCAGTTCTTGTTTCTATCTGGTTTTGGTCTGTGTGACTCAGAAATCCAGCAGATGATTTCCCCAAAACCGCAGACATTGGTCCTTTCATCTACTTCTTCCCAGCTGATCTTCAGCTCATTTAGGTCCTTGCTAATGTTTTGTTGACACAATGCTCTTGGTCATCCCTAACTTGTCTTTCCAAACATTTTCTGGACCCCTGATGGCCACAGGGCCCTGCCAGCTTTCCACTTCAGTATCTTCCTGATCTAATGAGCTTTCCTACCATAGTGGAGGCCTTCTCACTCTCTTCAACTCCCTAAAAGGAGATGGTAGCCAGGTGGGGATCAGTCTCCTTTACCAAATAGCAAGCAATAGGACAAGAAGACATGGTCTCAAGCTGTGGGAGATTTAAGTTGGATATTAGGAAAAATGTATTTACCAAAAGGGTGGCGAGACATTGAAAAACATTTCCCAGGGAAGTGGTGGAATCACTATCATGAAAAGTGTTCAAAAACTGTGTGGATGTGGCACCTGGAGACACGGTTTTGTGCTAACATGTTGGTATTGGGTTAACGGTTGGACTCAATGATCTTAGAGGTCTTTTTCAACACTCGCAGTTCTATGTTACTTGTCAAGCCACACTCCCAAGTATTTTTTCTAAGAGCTGTTTTCAATCCATTCTCTTCCCAGCCTGTAAATGTGGCCTTACACCTGTGCAGGACCCTGCCCCTAGCCTTGCTGAACTTCACAAGGTTGACATGGGCCCACCTTTCAGGCCTGTCAAGGTCCCACTGGATGACATCCCCTCCCTCCAGCAAGTCAGCATCCCCACATAGCTTGGTCTTGTTAGGAAAATTGCTGAGGCTGTACCCGACCCCAGCATCCACGCTGCCAACAGAGATGTTCCACAGCACTGATCCCAGCACTGATTCCTCAGGAACACCATTCATCTTGGGCTCCACACATCAAGCAGGTAACCAAGGCATTCCCAGTTGTTATTACTGCAGATAGCATGTGTGCCTCTGGCCTGGCCAAGCCACAGCCTCTCCAGAGATGCCTCTCATCCAGAGCATGCCCCTCTGGGACCAACCGTGGTGTTATTAACTCACACCATACTTCCACACTCACAGTTTTGCCCAGAGGAGGTCTGAAGAGCAAAACCTGCACGTTTTGTACAGAAGAGCTCACCCCAGCAAACACTTGAAGTGAAGGTCATGCCTGGAAAAGCAGTTTTACCTTTCATTTATTGGATTTCTCACTTTGTATCAGAACGCAAAGTGGGATTGTGGGAGAACACAGTGAAAAATAATACTTCAAAAGATTTCAGCATGAAAAGGTTGATACATGTTTCTGGCACAGGGGTCTGAACTAGAAAACTTCAAATATGTAAACACACCCAAAATGCTACAAAAGATCAGGCCAATCATATCTGCCACATGACTGACTTTATTATAACTGGAAGCCATACAGGTACTGAACAAGGATTTTTTTAATTCTTTCAGATATTTTGTGAGCTTCAGAAGGGAATTCTTGGCATGAATACTGCTTGAAAAAGGGATTTTCAGCAAATTAACCTTACAGGATATGCCAAAATGAAAAAGCCATCTATCCATGGATTTCCTGTATCTTTTGGCATGTCCATACAATAGAAAAAATTTTGGGGGGTTTATTTATGATTATTATTTTGGAAGCTGAGTAGTGCACTCAAGACTTTAATCCTGGTAGCTGAATTGTGCAGTCAAACCACTGACCTGTGGACTACTTGCAAAACAGAAAACTTACAAAGAGCTTGAGAGAGGTTATTTCCCTCTGCAAAGCCACAAAGGTGCCAGCTGAACTTCAGGGTCCAGGTGCCAGCCTACAGCTTTCCCTTGAGGACATGGAAAACAAGGAACCAGCTCTGATTTTCACCCTGGAACCCTTCCTGTTCCAGGAATGGCAGCTAGGGCAGGGGGAGGCTGAGGCTCCCTTGGGTTTGAGCAATGAGCAAGATCCTCTGGGTTGAGCATCCTCATGCCATGCCATGCCATGCCATGCCATGCCATGCCATCCCATCCCATCCCCACCACTGCTTCCAGAGCTGACATGCTGCAAACCCCCCTGGCTGGGCTGGTGGCACTGCCTTCCTCTGGTGTGTGAGAGGCAATGCCCACAGCTTCATTTCTCAGCAGGCCCTGCTCAGTTCAGTGGTAATAACATGTTTGCTACAGGATGTAAAAATAGAAATGTATGGATGTGGTAATCCCTCCCTGAAAGCCTGTCCAGTGTTGCTCAGGGAATGGCTACACAGGCAAGCTAACCCCTATCACACTTTCTTGCATGTTTTTCATCATCTCTAGCTGTACCTGTGCTGCAGACTGAAGGTGGCCAAGTCTAAGGGGTGGGGTTGAGAAAAAAATAAATCAAGGACTTTCTTTAAGCAGGTTTTTCTGTTGAAGAAATTGTGTCAATTCAGAAATCTTACATCTTCATTAAAGTATTTTTAGCTACCATTGCTACAAGCCCTGCCTTAAGTCTCTGGAGCTAAAACCAGATCTTAGCAAACAAACTAAAGCATAATCCCTCTTTTTCAATATACTTACCTGTGTGAATTTCTGGCATATAGCACACTGGCAGAAAATCAGTACTTTTCACTCAGGTGGTTTTTTGGTTTTGTTTTTTTTTTTCTTCCACACAAGTAAAAGGAAGAGGGGAAAAAAAAACATTTAGAAAAGAAAAAAAGATGTGGAAAAAAAATGGGAGTGGGGGGAGGTGTTATGTTCAGGCATATCCAACAGAAATTAAGAAATTCTCCTCAATTCTCCTTCTTTTTATCAGAGATCTGTTCATCAAATCCACTTTAGAGAACTGACATTGCTGACAGTTTTAGATGTTCTCCACATGAACACCAGAGATGCCTCTTGGTCATTTTTTCTCCCTTTCAACAATGAAGGCAAGGAAAACAACAATAGGCAAGGGTAAGGGAAGCAAAGGAAAAAAGCTGAACTTTAGTATTACATGCACAGATCCCATCATGGCAAAAAATATAGTCAGTCTAATAGCATATCCTAGGCTGAGTATATATAATAAAGGCATATAGCAGTATACAATGTTTGCTGACAATACTGGGGTACAGTTAGTTCAACTAGAAATGCAAGTGATGAGGTAGTTTTTAAGGTGATGATGCTGACACTGCTGAAGGAGAAGCTCTTCAGCTCTTCCCTGGTGTTCCTGTGCTTTCCCCTGAGAGGACTGCTGGCTGAGGGAGTCGGTGAGGATCCCATCCTGCTCACTGCATGTGTCACAATATTCCAGTGGAATTCACCTATAACAGGGATGAACTTCACACATAATCCAGGGGCTGCAGTTTGGACTGGACAACAGCCTTTTGTTCCCAGCTCTGTGGCAGAGCAGAGCAGAGCAGAGCTGCTCCTGGCACCGTGCCATGGGGTTGTCTGCTTGCTCAGTGCAAGGCCCTACCTGTCAGCCACACAAACAAGAGATGCTGCAGGCACAGGCCCATCTGAGTCACTGCTCATGAAAGGCTTTCCTGGTGTGACAGGAATGCTCTGGCCAAACTGGCAGCACTCTGGCCACAGCCTTTCAAATTCCTTTCAAATCCCTGAGCACACCACCACCACCACCTTCAAGGAGCTTTGCATTCTTTCATGGCCAGGAAGCTCTACCCAGGTGTGGGACAGAGCTGGAGCCCTTGTACTCTCGTGTCATTTTCACTGGCCTGTTTATTTCTGTGTGGGCTTGCAACCCCAAAAGCCAGCTGGGCTTTTTGTATTCTGGGCTGCATCCAAAGCAGCCTGACCAGCAGCTTGAGGGAAGTGATTCTGCCCCTCTGCTCTGCTCTTGTGACACCCCACCTGGAGCACTGCATGCACCTCAGGGGTCCCCAATACAGGAAACACACAGACCCTTTGGGATGAGTCCAGAGAAGGGCCACAAAGATGATGAAAGGGCTGGAGCTCGTCCATGAACACAGGCTGAGAGAGCTGGAGTTGCTCAGCCTGAAGATAAGATTCCAGGACAACCTCATGACAGCCTTCTATGACCTAAAGTAGGCAACAAGAAAGCTTGAGAGGAACTTTTTACAAGGGCATGTAGTGATAGGATAAGGGGGAATGGCTTTAAACTGAAAGAGGGCAAATTTAGATTAGATACTAGGAAGAAATTCTCTGCTCTGAGGTGAGGCAATGGAACAGGCTGCTGAGAGGTGGTAGATGCCCCAGTCCTGGAAGTGTTCAAGGCCAGGCTGGATGGGGTCCTAAACAGCCTGACCTAGTTGAAGGTGTGGCAGGATGGTTGGGCTAATGACATTTAAAGGTCCCTTTCAATTTTATGATTCTAGGATTCATGCTTAGCACCCTAGTCCTGTGAGGTCATGCATCAAACCCCAACAGTTTTCAGGTCTAAGAGAAACCAGACCTGGTCCCATGGTCCATATGTCCACCTCACAGCCATCATCACTGGGCTCTCAGTGGTTTGAAGATATCAGTACAAAAAGGTTTCCAGGAGTTTCTCCTACTGTTTATACTGCCTGAAACAACATTTTTCTCCAGACATCCCTAGATCTCAGCAGCCAAAAGGCAGAGCTGCATTTACCCTGGGACTAAGAGGAGCAAAACAAGAAGGAAAACAGAGAAGCCTTGCAGACAGGAGTCCAGAAGGAAGACATGGGGATGGGGTGAGGCAGAGCTTGCTCAGGGATCTGCCTGCAGCCGTGAATGCCTCTCTGCCTGATGCTGGCTCCGGCGGCTCAGACGGGCAACAGAGGAACCGGGACTGGCACTTGGCAGGAGGATAATTATAATCTGGGCTCTGCAAGTGTGGGTTTGCTCTCACTGAAATAAACTCCTCCAATCTATGATGAATATCAACATTGTAGGCACAAGGGGCAAGGCAGTAAATTGTAGTAGGATGAAATACCTACATTTAATTATGCAAAATTATATAGAATTTGAGAGTTTTCCTGATGCATGCTATTTAAAGCTATGCCTAAGTGCACTTCCTTGTCTGAATAAAGCAGCTTTTGTTGCAAGATGTGGGCTTACTTTGTAGTTTACAATTTATAATCTTCACCACATTTTGTCACTTTCTTATTTCTTAACTGAGATGGTTCTGAACATCTTATTTCAAATAATAGAACACAGCTCAAGTGCTGCACTATATACAGCCTCTTAAAAACTCATGAACAGGGTTCTGTTGATTTTTTTTCCTCCAAGATACTGATACTTGAGTATGCTCTTCACTGAAGTGTGTAACACATGCATGCACAGACAATAGTCATTGTTCCACCAGCCTAAAATTCAAGCACTTGTACACCAGGTGGATGGTGCCAACCCCAACCCCACTGATTTTCCTTGCAAATAATTTTTGATCAAACCAACCAGGAGCATTTAAATAGCCCCAGACCAGCCCAAGTGAGCTCACTCTTAGTCTCCAAGGTTGAGCCCTGCTTTGGGACACTGCCTTGGGAGCTGTGCTGCACTCTCATCATGGTGGGGCTTGCAAATTACAAAGTAAGGAGCATCCATCTCGAGGCAGAGGGACACCTAAATCATTTCCAGTGTGGGCAGAGGAAATGACCGGCTGGGGAAGCTGAAAGGGTTGCCACCCACACAGTTCAGCAGCCCTGGAAATAAAAGAGGGTTTTATGTGCAAATAAGAGCCTGGAATATTCCTGCCTGACTGGCTTGGCATGCAGGATTGTGCAGAGTGAGCTTACAGCTGCAGGCCAGTAAGGATGCACAGGATGTCAACAGAGAGACTGAAATTTTGTTCAGCCTCAGTGAGCACAACATTTAGCTGGTGATGGTGACCCAGACCTGAACCATTTATTCACATGCAGAGACACATGGGAATATCTCTGATCTGATGTTCCTGCCAGTAGCCAGCCCTCAGCACCCTCCCTGAGCTGCAGGGCTCTCCTGAGGGGTGGTCAATCCTGCACAAGCCTTGCAGCTGCATTGGCTGGTAGGGCCAGGGCCTGGTGATGAGGCAACAAGATCTGATGTCCTCCAGGTGTACAGGACACAGGACAGTGGAGTCATGGCTTTATTTCTCAGTGTTGTGGTTTAAATCCCGCCAGCAACTAAGAACTGCACAGCCACTCACTCCTCCCCTCCACCTCCCCAGTGGGGAGGAGAATAGGGACAAAAAAAGTAAAGCTTGGGGTTTGAGGTAAGAACAGCTTAATAATTGAAATAAAATAATATAAAACAAAATAAAATAAAATTATAATAATAGTAATAGTAATATTGGAAAGGAGAGAAAGAGATGAAACCCAAGAGAAACAAGAGGCACAACATACTTGGTGACCAGCTGCTGACTGATGACCAGTGCCTGCCCAAGCAGCAATCCTCCTGGCCAAGTGCCCCCAGTTTATACACTGGGCATGGCACTCTATGGTATGGAATATCCCTTTGGCTAGTTTGGGTCAGCTGTCCTGGCCCTGCTCCCCACCAGCTTCTCATTTGTCTCCTACTGGCAGAGCATGACAAACTGGAAAATCCTTGAATTAAGGTCAGCACTACTGAGCAAAACTCAAAAGATCAAGGTGTTACCAACATTATTTTTGTACTCAATTCAAAACATCACATTGTACCAGCTACTTGGTGAAGAAAATTAACTCCATCCCAGCCAAAACCAGGACACTCAGATGCAGTATCAGGTCTTCATATTCCCAAGCAGAGAAGGGGAGTAATCACAGACACAGCTCATTGCATGGAACTGCAGCAACACTTACTGAGCAGATTTTTACAGCATAGTATCAGAATTAGCGAAAGAACTAAAGAGCTTCATAAATAATAAAATAACAAATCTCACTTGAATTTAACTATTTCCCCTGGTTGAAAAACAAGCAAATAAATCCAAAGAACCTGCTTAATTAATAGCCTCATATTTAATACTTAGTTGAAGAATCTTAAGATTTCATCTATGGATATATGTTTCATGTACAGATATTTATGGATATTTATGTTACCAGGACAGTAGAAGGAAATTACTGTAACGTAAGGATTGCTTGTCCTTAAAAATAAAATGAATCAAATTCATTGGGAAAGATACTTTAAATTTCAATCTCATGGAGCCAGATTCATTCAAGAGCAGCCTCACTAATTTCAGTGTGTCTGTAGACACCACAAACATCAGTTTCCTTTTGCAGCTATGCTCCACCGAGATAATTTTAACTGCATTCATAACTTGAACATCCTCCTTCCCAAAACATCAGGATGAATGCAGGCAGTTGCTGTGCTGCCACAAAACAGCTTTGCAAGAGCAGAGGCAGATGAAGCTGAGGGGAGTGAGTTGGTGCAGCAATGACAGAAACCCAGACAAATCTGCACAGGGCATCCCTTAAACCACAGTACTGTGGAAGCCGAGGCTCAGTTAGCGATGCTGACAGCAAAATGCTCCGTGATTTCAGTGCTCGTAACACAAGATGAATCACATGTTCTTCGTTGAAAGCTAATTAGATAAAGTGTCATCTCCCAAAGGCTCAAGCTGTGCAGATGACAACACCCAGATCACTGCCTGAGTGGGTGTTTCACAGCCTGAGCAGTGAATTGCTGTAAGTCACCAAAGCTGCCTCCACCTGGGTGAAAAGGAACAAGAAGGGATGGGGATGGGACATGGTGACTGCACACACCACAGGCAGGGAGAGATGCACAGTCTGTGACATCCAGGCTGGCTCCCTCTCCCAAGGGACTGAGGCTGGGATGGCAGCGGAGTGGGAAGCCTGGGAAGGCTGGAGTCACTGGTTGAGGACAGGCAGGGCTAGGACCCTGCAACAAAATGCTAATGCCTTCCTCACACCTCTTCTTCCTCTCACCCCATCGCCCAGCAGCAGCAGCCACCACTGCTCTGATCCACACTCCACGACCTCCCTGAGCCCAGCTCCCCTGCCTGGGGCGGCAAAACACCCAGCAAAGTTGTGGGTTGGCTGTGGCATGGGGCCAAGCCAGGAAGGGAAGGACCAAGGAGGAGGCCAGGGCTTCAGCTCTGCTTTGTAAGGCTGTTCAACATCCACTTGCTTCAGTGGCCTCTAAGTCAACTGTAACACAGCAAATGAGGAAGAATAGTTTGGTTTTATTCCAAAAAAAAATAAGTCTGACAAAAATTACTTCAAACATTTAAAAGTGTTGTAGTTGATGGAGAAACTAGGTTGTTGGCAAAAAGGGAGGGGGGAAACTTTACTGAAGAGATAGGTGGGGGGACTGACAAAAAATCATTTGAGAGGACTAAGTTACATTTACACTAGGCTTGTCCTTAGTCCTTTTTGTTCTCCATGTATTAACATTTGAATGCCAACCTGCTCACACTTTCCTTCCCAAGCTAAATTCTGTTTTGTGAACAAACCACAGGATCAGTAGGTTACAACAAGAGATGCCATGAAACCATCAGAGCAGCACTTGAACAAGGCTGCACTTTGTTCCTCCACTGCCTCACCACTCTTTTGAGAGCCATCTTTGAAAATTCCTGAGGCCAAAACACTTTATTATGTGACACACACATCTCAATCATCTTATGCTTAGACTTGAGGCACTACCCTGCAGCAGGCTGGGTGGTAGAGAAAAGCATACAGCACTATGTTACAGCCACAGGTCCTGCTGGGGGCACCTTCCCTGCACCTCCTGCACAAACCATCCAAAAATTTTAAACGTGTCTGCGTTTGCCCCTTGCAAACCCCTAGACTAGCAAACAACAAGAGGGAGACAGCCGAGCTGCATGTGGAACACTGTGCACGGCAAATGCAGGCAGGCTTGGAGTCACACAGCGCCTGTCAGGTCTCAGGTCATCACTGGAACACCATCTCTAATATCTCCCCTGTGCAGCTGCCACTGAGACCTGCCTGGCTGTGCTGCTCCAGCCGTGCCAGAGCCCGTTCCCTGCTCACAGACCCGAGCGGTGCCGCTGTCGCAGCTCTCACAGGGCAGGGCTCTGCACCCTCTGCTGCCCCCGCCCCGCCAAACCAGAGGCACCTGGGATCCCACAGGGAACAGCTCCGCACAGCCACAGCCCTTCGCCGGCCGCAGCCTCGGCAGGGGCTGCCTGGAGCCCCCAGCACAGCTGAGACTGGCAGGGCAGCAGAGGGGAAGGGGCTGCACCAGCTGAGACTGGCAGGGCAGCAGAGGGGAAGGGGCTGCACCAGCTGAGACTGGCAGGGCAGCAGAGGGGAAGGGGCTGCATCAGCTTCAGCACCCGCAAAGTCCCGCCTGCAGCCCGGGTCAGTTCTCAGAACTGCCAGAGACTACTCAAGCCTGGAACTAACAGTGGCTCAGGCAGGGCAGAGCTCACCAATGCTGCAAGAGAGCAAGTCAAACAATTTCTCTTTTCAGCAAGTACTCAGCTGCAAGCAGAGTGCAAGTAAACAGGAATGATTTAATTACCATATAAAAGTAATTAATTACACACAGGAATCAACAGGGATGCCTTATGAGACACTGGTGGCACATTACTGTCAGCTGTAGAACAGTTAGCCACAGACCTACATGAGCAAGACCAGACACTAGTTTCTGCTCTTAGAGTAGCAGAATTATTTTGGCAGACAAAAATAGGGTTTAAAAACATCACTAAAGACCATAAAGCAATTTCAAAGCAAGTAACATAAAACCAAGGCTGAGGTTGCTTCAGTGTTGCCCTTGAAATATGAAAATAGGCAGCTGATCAAATTAATTGGTATTGCTTATCAGGAGGTTTAGTTCTTTCTGTTAGGGGGCTGGGGATGACTTACATGACCTGAAGTATGGATTAGGCCACTGCTGCTTGTAGCAGCTGGACTGAAGGACAGACCATCCTCCCCCAGCTTCTTCCACCATTTAGTGCATGGCCCTAGCATCCTCAAAACACTTCATGTGCCTCCTCTCCATTCTATCCCTTCTGCCAAAAGCATAGAATGAGAATTTTGTCTGAAGTTAAGAATCTAATGCCCACCTTTGGGCTGTGATCCCATGGCAGCCACTGGGGAATTAGATCCTGCTGCCCACACATTTAGCAATGACGATCTGCAGCCCCAGATGACTTCAAGCATGGTGAAAGAAGGACTGATGGGAGATCTGAACCTTTCCAGACAAGCAGCTGAGGGCCAGGCAGGACACCTTACAGCACCTAATGTGGCACCAGGCAGAGACCAGTGAGTGGAGTCAGTTCAGCCTGCAGAATGAGTCAAGATTACCTTAAAGGAACTTAGTACTAGCTCAACTGCTCTGCTCAGTCATACACACCTAAATCCAGACACATTTAGGTGGCTTAATCCTGAGCTGAATCCCACATAGAGCCTACAGAAAGCAAGGGAACTCATGTCCCATTAACTCACTCCTGTTGCTCATGGTTTTGCTGAAATAGAACTAGGTCCTTGCCCCGTTACCTTCAGATAATCATCAGAAACCTTGTGACATATGGCAACCAACTCCAGCCAGGTAACAGCTCCAAGGTTGGGGTTTTGCTCTAAATTATTCTCCTTGGGGAACTAACAGGCCAGTGCAGCATCAGCCCATCACCTAGGAGATGATACTTTCTTTCACACACAACATCATGGATCCCACCTTATGTACATACTAAGGATTTGAGCAATTTACTTGGAAAATCAAGGACTGGACCAATCTCAGTGTTGGCATTTTATGCAAGCTCACAGAAAAATAGTCAGACATCAGCTATCCAAAGTTCTAGAAAACAAAGGACTCCATTTAGATGCCTGAATGCCAGCATCTATGCTATTTGAGATGCACATGGGGTTGGCAGATACCAATAGGTCCTATGGAAGCAGCAGCTGGAGACATGGAGACCATGCAGGATACCCCAGGGTGTCTCAAATGGTACTTGATGCCAAAGCACAAGCAACTGAACCAAGTTCTAAAAATCATGTTTCATACTGAAGTCAGCTGTAGCCCTCCCATATCTAATCAATGTGTATCTTGCAAAGCAGCTAAGCTGAAAAAGAGCTACAAAAGAATTGTATCCTTATTTCAGGTCTGCTGAAATCTGGCAGAGCTTACAGACTGTGTCAGCTTATTTTGTTATGAACATATAATGCTCACTGAACCCCATGAGCTGCTGTGATAACAATCTCTGCCAGCTTGCTGAATGGATTCCTTTCAGTTGCTGCCTCTGAAGTTATGTGGCTAGAACAGAGCTTCTGCAGTATACCAGTGCACCAGGTTTTAGCTAAGGGAGCAAGAAATCTGTCTGGAAAGATTAATGGGCTCAGAATTGATTATCAGACTGTAGGAGCAGAAGGTCATTGTGTCAAGGCTCCTGGCTACGGCAGCGAGAATGTACTACTGGCTAATCCTCTTACAAACACATGCACTTCCACGAGGAAGAATACATCTAATGATTTAAGTCCAATTTTTATATAATCAGCACACTGTTTATTATGGTGAGGTTGTTATGGCACTACAGTCTTAACTGAGCTAGATGACAGAAGAGGATACAAGTCTTTCATCTGCAGTTAATAAATCTGGGGTCCCAGGAAGGGTGTGTAGGTCTTTCATAGAATAATAGAATAATTTAGGCTGGAAAAGACCTCTAAGATCATCCCAGTTCAACCATTAACCTTGCACAGCAAAGTCCACCACTAAACCATACCCCTAATATCAAAGCTACACACCTTTTAAAAACCTCCAGGCATGGTGACTCCCCGATTTCCCTGGAGCTCTTCCAATATTTGAAAACCCCTTCAGTGAAGATCTCAGGATCCAGCAATAAACTTTGTACTGTAAGTATTTCCAGCAATTGGTGTTAAATGAGCATGACTAGATAGATTACTAATTTTCTGGACTATCAGCAAGGAGTAGTGACATGATTTTTCCTTTAGGAGTTACTTAGTGTGAAACAATCATTGCCCAGGTTAAATCTGAGAATAAAATTAGGAGACCTAAGTGGTTAAAACCCAGAAAATATGACTTGTCTTTGGATTTTATTATTAGGAAACTTAATAAGAAACAGTTATTTGTATGTACCAGCATACACCTTCCCATCCAGTTTAGCACTGTAAGTCATTTTTCCTTACCACGCACTTAAACAGCCTCCATCCTTGAGCACAGGTTATGTGAGTGAATACTGCCATCTAGGCAGGCTTTTGGAGGCAGCACCTATTTTAGAACATTAATTCATGTTTGCCAGGGAAAAATATTCTATATTACCCAAAACAGAGAAGAAAGGAACAATTTTTTATACTGTTAAAACTGACACAACACCAGTCACCGAAAACACAAAACCTGCCCCTCAACCAGATTGCAGCAGTCCACATTAAGTGCGAATATTTTCTACATGTTTATTAAGAAATATATTATTTCATATATCAATACAGGAAACTTGAATTTAAGCTTTGCACTACATTAGAAATCACTTTTTTCTGTGAAAACTGTAAATACAAAGTATATTTTATTAAGGCTATTAATTACCAAAGTACATTTTACTAAGGCAGTACTATAATTGCATTTATTTTATATGCTTTGAAATACAGTAACAGTACATTTTTAGGAGACAGTTACTAAAATATCTATTAATGTTTTACAAAGACAGAAATAATTTTTAAAACCATTTTTCTTCATATGACCAAAATAGCTTCCATCCAGCACAAAAAATATAAATTATGTAATGCACCTATCTTATTTCAGACAATAAACAAGTTCTATACATGGCATTTACAGGAGACTTGACACATTTTGACAACAATTTCATTTTGATTGGATAGATTAAGAACTAGCTCCATTATCAGGTGTGAAATTCTTTAGGGAATGCACAAACTGTGAAGACAATCTTACACAAAATGGTAAGACCTGAAAAGGTAACAGTTTAGCACTTCCCATAGATCCACTGATATTGAATGTGAAGTTATCCTCCTCAAGTTCCTCCCTGGTGTGTTTCACCTGTCACCTTGAGGATTGTCCTGAGCAGGTTTGTGTACAAAGGTATTCTTCTTTCTCTCAGAAAGACCCCCCTGAACAATCACAGAAATGTGATTATCTGGCTACAGCCATCCATCTCCTCAACCCCCCCCCAGTCCTTCCCCTATTCGGTAAGAAGCAATGCAGCATGAGACTGATTTGTACAGAGAGCAAAGCAGGCAAAAAGAAGAGGAATTGCTTTTTGCACAGCTGCTTAGTAGCAAACACATTCCATTTCTAGAAGGAAGGATATTGCAGCAAAGATGTACCAATTAAGCCTCTCACTCCCAGCAACAAAGCAAAAAATGCTCTCCTCCCCTCTCAAGAAAAATGGACTTCCCCTTGCAGAAAGGGAAATCAGTATTAGGGACTATTTTGCATGAAGCCACTCAAGTAAAACACTGATGCCACCAGTTAAAGCAGTCTCTATCCCACAAGTTGGTCTGGCTGTGTAAGGTTTATTGTGTTGAAAACAGTCACATTCAAATAACTTCTTTGGGTTCTTCCAAAACAATAGCAAAACAAAGAGACTACATGAGCATAACATGTTTTATTGAATAAAATTCTGCTTCTAATATTTACACAGTGAAGTCTAGATGTAACCTAGTGAAGCACGGCAATGTGCAATTTTCATTCAACATCTGGAATATCTTTGAATACATCTGAAAGTACTTACTGTAACAATCACCTGCCCATCACTGATTTCATAATTAAGGAAAATTTGAACTTGCTGAAGAATAGCCAAGATGAACATTCAGGATAGCTGAGTTAAAAGAAAAGTCTGCTATGTAAATTCAAAACCCAAAAGATCTGATTAAAATGTCAAGAGTTTTGAAGGCAGCTTCTGTATTTTCCTGTTGTTCTTCTCCTCTCTGCAGAAAAAGATGACAAAATAAATTATAAATCTGAAGACTGAAACTAATATCTGCACATTAAACAGACAGCACACTCCAGGGTAATCTTAGTTCTTAAATTCATAATGTCTTAACTTCAAGGTGTATGAACTAAAACAAATTACTATCAATTACTTACTGATTTTGTATTAAATACTATTTCATGTCTGCCAGGGTAGACCCACAGAAATTAGAAATGCTGCAAATGATACCTAGAGTCAGCACACCACTAATTATTGCCATTTACTCAAAGAAAATTATGATGAACTACCTTCCCTCCTACTCTAGAATGTTAAGCATTTAATGTTTTGTATTTTTTCTACTAGATATACTATTATTCTACTATTACAGAGAAGAGGGGTCTGGTAATGAAACTATAGTCAACACCTTTCCTGTTTACAGGGATTTTTTTTAAGATAATTTCATTATTGATCTTGCATGAGTTCTCAGCAATGCCTGAATGCAAGTACAGATTTGCAGCAGCCATACTAACAGTCTAACTCATAGCTCTAGTAGAGTGGTATCTTATATGTGGACTACTCACTTGTAAGACATGATTCACTGACCACCTGTATGATTTTTGTCATCCAGAAGGAAATGATTATAAACCAGGAATGTTGTGTCCTACTCAAGTTTCTGGAGGCTGTTAATTCTAGTGGGTTAGAGATAGCTCTTATTAAGCAGGCAGTCTTGTCTGACACATTTTTGATTTATGTATTGAAAGAAACTGGTTTTTAGTCTCAGGTTAAAAAGATTTTGCACAGTCTCTCATATCTTATTTACCAAACAGGGAGAGGAAGTACAGTTGTCCTGTCCTCAAGCTAACCTGTATGAAGCCCTGCCAAACAGCCAGGAGTGCAAGGAAGACACAGTTACTAACTGAAGTACCTTCCAGGTCCCTTCCTGTTTCCCAGCACAACCAATTTCAACTGCATGCTTGGAAAGAAAAACAAATTTAAATCAGCCCCCTAAGATCCCCTAACATCACCTAACCTTTAAGCACCAAGATTAAACTTCTCATAAAATAGTTCTGCAATGAAGTTTGGTGTGCTGCATTTTTAGAGACTAAGTTTGTAACAGTAACAATGCCTCTCCATGAACACACATGAACACTCTCGTGGAGGTAAATTGTAACCAAGCTTTAAAATTCAGAATTTGACAAGAAAACAAAATATGCAAATGTGGTAGTAAAAGCTGCAAAATATAACAGAAAAGCACTTAAATACCTGCCATTTCAATGCTACAGTCAGCCTTCAACAGATTTGTGAACAAGAGCATATTTTATAAAACTTGTCGCTATTTTCTTCAGTTTCATGGCTATCTTTTGTTTCTTCCTTTAGGGACTTTTTCCCTCCTCAAATAAACAGCCAGACACATTCCATTTACCCAGGAAATGTAGATCCATCCTAATCTCACTGCTCTTTTTATTTTTATCTGTTTTCCAGCTACAGAGAGTTATCTGGAACACAGCTGCCTACCTAGAAGCTATTTCTCATTCTCATTCTCTCTAATGTAGCTACAAATTTTAATAACTGAGGAGCTGCTGAAAGACAGAGACTTTGCTCTTGCCTGTCTCGTTGGTGAGGCACACAGGAGACATTAACAAACACTGGCAGGAAATCCATCTGTACTGACAAACTCAAGATAAGCAACTACCTGTGTGTGAGATGCTGTCAACATAGGCTGAACAAAACTAAATGTACATTAGGATAATAATGGTAACTTTAGAAATTATTAACCACAGTACCCAGATATTTTTACCTTTCTAGTTCTCTCTCCCCTATCCCTCTGGGGGGAAATGAGAAAGGCTGTGTGGGGTTGAGTTGCCTGCTTGGGTTAAACCACAACACCAGCTTGACCATTTCTGTAACTCAAAAGCCAACCCTACACCCCTCTTCACCACAGGGAACTCCTAGCTGCCCTGTCTCTCCAACAGTAGGACGTGAAGGGGCCCAACCTCTCTAACGTCCAGAAGGACTAGCTGTGCTCAAATCCACACAAACTGTATAACCATTTCTTAGAACAACATATGAGATGGTTTGGAACACATAACTTCATCACTCTGTACCAATGGCAAGTAACAAATGTTACCAATGAGTACAAAAATGTAAAGCAAATGTAAAGCAATCCTTCAATTTCTTAGAAACATAAGTGAGCTACCTTACAGGCAAACTCTGTGGAGTTGACAGCAGAATGGAGTTCTGTTGCAACTGCTGTGTCAAGTATGTAAGACCAATGTACAGCAGACAGAAAAATAAGGGAATACTCCCCTGAAATGTGCCTTACAACAAGACACATTAATGTTCTCTCATAGAAAAACATAGAAAAACTTTGAGCAGCTCATTCTGTGACACTAACATCTAGTCACACCGACCAAAAGATATGGTGCTATGGGCCCCAATATCTGGATGTTTTGTTAGACAAAGCAACAGACAATGTTCTGTTAGACAGAAAGCAGAGTTTTCTGTGTCTTGACACTGTTTTTCAGACAACCTCTACTAAACCTGCTCCTTGATATGCTTATGCTAAATCCAGGCAAATTTTTTAGACCAGGGTTAGTGTGGATTTCCAGTGTCGAAACTGGGCTGTGCACAATTATGATGCAATCTCAGAACCCATTTTTCAGCTCATACCTCCCTCACTTTACCATCCTATAGAGGAACAGGGGGTTAACTAAGTCTCTGAACCACCAAATGCCCTCAGTTTGTCTCCCTTTTCTTACAGAGGTAACAGTATTTGGTGCTTTGATTTCCTCTGAAAAGGAACAAATCAGAGGCTATCTAGCATGAGCCAGTAACTTGCCTCAAGGAACAGATACAACCAAACCATTCTCCTTAGGTAAGATACTCTGACTTTGTTACAGAGGTGCCAAAATAAAAGGAAATAAATCTTTAATGAGTTTACTTCAACCCAGATCAAAGGCAAGGACAACTGTTGAAAAAAGAAGAGCACTGATTACATATTCTACAAAAAATATGACAGGTCAGAAAACAGCTTTACTTTTAATACCAAGGAAATGAGGTGCACTAAGAACTGCATCACCAGCTGGGCAAGGGAGGGGATTGTCCTGCTCTGCTCTGCACTGGGGCAGCCTCACCTCAAGTGCTGGGGGCAGTTCTGGGCACCACAATGTAAACAAGCCATTAAACTATTAGAGAGTGTCCAAGGAGGGCAACAAAGATGGGGAAGGGCCTTGAGGGGAAGCTGTGTGAGGAGCAGCTGAGGGCACTGGGTCTGTTCAGCCTGGAGGAGACTGAGGGGAGACCTCACTGCAGTTACAGCTTCCTTGTGAGGGGAAGAGGAGGGGCAGGCACTGATCTCTTCACTCTCATGATAAGGCAGGACTAAGCTCAGGAAGCTGAGTCAGGGAAGGTTTAGGTTGGATATCAGGAAAACGTTCTTCACCCAGAGGGTGGCTGGGCATTGGAACAAGAACCTTAGAGAAGTGATCATAGCACCAAGCATGGCAGAGTTTAAGAAGCATTTGGACAACAATCTTAGGCATGTGATGGGACTCTTGGGATGTCTTCCACAGGGCCAGGAGTTGGACTCAACGATCCTGATGGCTTCCTTCCAATTCAGCATAGTCTGTGATTCTATGAATTGCTCTGGTTTGTCAGTCATAAGTGATTTTTGAGAAAAGTAGAACTACATTATTTTTTGCAGAAACTGCATCACTGGTAGCAATCCCATTTCTCATACAGAAACTCCACTGTCTGCTATTGAGGGAAACAAACAAGAGTGGAATGCCAAAAAGTCTCCTGAAAGTAACTCTGGGAGTTGGAGATGAGGGTTTGAATCCTTTCTTCCCAAGACAGGGTGGTGGGGTAACTCTAAGAAGGGGTACAGTCTTCAATCTTTGGCTTACAAGACCAATGTTTTTATAAACTATTAGAGTTAATTAGAGTTTGAGTAGTTTATTTTCTAGGGCAGCCACAACGGGGAATAAAACTAGGATGATTGTGAAGTAAGTGAATGAGGCTAGCTGGCCAATGATGATGAATGGGTGTTCTACTGGTTGGCTGCCTACTCAGGATAGAATGAGCACATTAGTGACTAGGGTTCAGAATAAGATTTGTGATAGAGGGGGGAAAGTTATTGATTGCAGTTTTGATGTGTGTAGTAACGGAGTGAGGAACAGGACGAGGATCGAGGCAGCTAGGGCTAGTACACCTCCTAGTTTGTTTGGGATGGATCGGAGAATGGCCTAGGCAAATAGGAATGTGGGGAGGGGTTTAACATTATGGTACTGGTAACCTTCTATCCATGGCTCTAAAGTTAATTCACAGTTTAATGTAGAGGTAAAACAGGCAGAAGATGGCACCCCTCATATAGGGCCCACATTGGCCTTCCTGTATTTGGTGTCAACAGCTAAAAATCCCTTGCCTGTCCATTACAGTTTCTATTGTTTTCTTATTTTCATTTCCCATGTACAAGATCCATCAAGACTGTATCTCAAAAACCAGGTTACTTTGTTCAGTTAAAGGAAGCACAGAATACATTGTGTTAACACATTTTCTAAACTGTTAAATTTTGGTCATTATACACCAGAAGTTCTCCTACAGCACAATTCTAAATCCTCATCAGCCCATCCCACAGTCAAATGTTACTTAGTAATATTATAATGAAACAAAAGATTTTACAGACTGTGAGTAACAGACACAGGATTATATATTACTTCACAGTCTTTGCACTCTGCAAACAGCAATCTTCAAGCTTGATCAAATTACATTGAAGACCATAAAGGAAAATTATTTTTATAATAAATATTAAACAGTAGTACTTCAACAGAACTGTAAGACACTACAGATGCTTCACGTATTTCCAATGGTTTGTGTGTGTTTACAATACAGAGCCAATATTCAGAGTAAATTGGGTGTTATTTGTACATTGCAGGATTACAGGCCACCCTGAGAAGTGAAAAATTACAAAATTTAACACTGTGGTTTGCCTATGAAGTAACTCTTGAGTATTCTTATAGAGATGAAAATATGGTCTCTGCATAAGTATTCCTTTCACTCTCCACTTTATACTCTTTTCACTTCTCAAGATTCAAGACACTTAATTTTTAAATTGATCAAGCAGTGTAATTAATTTTGAACACTGATTTCAATGGCAGTACTCAAAAATATTCAGACCCCTTTAAGACTGAAGGCCCAAAGCTGTAAGAGGCAATTCTTATTAAAAATAATTAAATAAAGCAATAAATTAAATAAATAGTTTAATAATGAATAAATTAATTAAATATACAAGTAGCACTATAGGCCCAAACCTTGCAGGTAACCTGTCAGTACAAGCTGTTATTCCTCACCTGTAGTGTTGCTCAGTAGTTAATCATTCTTCTAAGAGCATCATAGCATTTCCATTTGTCTGGGATGTAGAAAGGCTCAAAGATGTGAGGGAAGGGAGTGTCATAGCCACATACTCTTGCAATAGGAGCTTCTAAATTCAAAAAGCATTCCTCCTGTTAACAAAAGTACAGAAAAAATGTTAGTGAGGACATTCTTTTCAGGAGTCTTGAATCACAAATTGGGGTCATATGAACTTTGCCAGACAGACAGTCCTGGAAACTCAGAAGTTCTATTTATATCACTGAATAAGTAGTCATAACCAGAATAGTCTTCCTCTTGCACAAAAGTCCTAATTAAAAATACAAATCATATTAATGTTATTTTCATTCTCTGCATGTGTGCTGCATTAAATCATAGTCAGTTTATATTTAGTACATCTGCTATACATTCAGACAACTCCTGCCAAGAAACAAATATTTTAGGAGCAAAGGAGTAAGAGTCTATTTCCTGTGCCACTTTTAAACATATAGAAAAATTATATAATCTAAGAGTGCATATTATTTGTTGGATAAAGAAACATCATATTCAAAATTCTTTCAACTCTTAGATTATTAAGGCTCTGTCTAAGCATTAAGCAGTTAGGAAAAGTGGATTTGCATATCTTCAACCTTTCAGTCAAATCCATGCTCTACTCAACCCCCCACAATTTGTGTTCTACTTGGAGATCAGATTTGATAATGACTCATAATGTTTCATTACTTGACCTAGAACAGCACAAAATATTACAAACACCACATTAATTTGAAAGTAACCTGTAAATATGTAACATGATCAGCCTTAATAACCAAATAAATAGTGGGGTTTCCATCTTCTTATTCTCAAGTGCCAGAATGATGGCATGGACCACAAAAATCCACGAGAAGTGGATGTAGAAATAACTTAGCCAGACCAAACTGATCTTGATGCTAATTATCAGCTCCCCTTTCTCCCCATATCTTTAGTATAGGTATTTGCTTTCCAAAGCAGACAAATGAAGTGATAAAACATGTCTCCTCCTGGTCTCTCCTTTATGGCGTGCAGCAACTGAGAAATCCTGGCCAACTTCCCCTGTACTTGGCTCAGCAAAATGGAAGATGAAGTATTATCTACCGGTCCTTTTCCGCCAGGCCCACAGGGAAAATAGTTAAAAAGCTTTTCTACAAATGCTTGAACGAAAAGTTAAAATGCTTTTCTACAAATGAGTGCCAAGTATTTTCTCAGACTGATGAACTGTTTTGAATGCACGTTGCCTTGCAGTCCATGGCAGCCTAATTCTACTTACTGTGCTTTCTATACATCACTGTTTAGCAGTATAGAAGGTACTGGTAACACACTAAGATCTCAACCTTTCACTCCAGTATTGTGAGATGGGTTTTTCTGGACAATGAACCAAAGTAAAAAGTCCAAGAAGTCGTGTGATTGCACACAGTATCAATTACACTTAATAGTGCATTAAATCACCTAGAAAACTTCACAGTCTGAGTAGGTTTGAGGTAAAAGATAAAGGCAAACAATATAAATATTTTTGAGCTCCATTTCTAGACACTCTTTTCTTTGCAAAGCAAAAGATTCACATTAGTACAAAACCCTGGAAAGCAGAGTGTAGTAAGCCCTTTATCTGCCTATGAGATAGATCATGATGTCCTACTCTGACCTGCTGGCCAGGGTAATTTTGATACTAAACAGACCTCGATTCCCATGTTGTAACTGACCAATAAGACAAGGCAATAGATTTTGGACCATCCCAAAACTGACTGCCCAATCCACCTGTCAGTTGCATTACACCAAAACATGCAAATATATTTTAGACCTGCAGGCTCCCAGCCCTGCAGTGCTGTTTTCAAGTGCCCAACACAGACCACTATCTAGAAGACAGACTGTTTAAACAAACTGATATCTCCCCAGGAAAGACATTAGGAAAAAACTTTAAAGTTAAATGGTTTTGGAAGTAAAGTAGTAGGCATGGGATTTCTGGTTCAGTGTAAAATGTTTAGTTTTGAAAACCTGTATGAAAAAGTCATACTCTATTAGCACAATATCCATAACCTCCAAAATTCAATTAAAGTAAAAAATTATTATTTTGTTAGAAAAGTGTTTATGAAACCAACAGCTATAGTTATTAGTTCAATCTATCAAATTTTTTTCAATGTAAAAAATTAAAAAAAACATTAAATTAGTGTTCTTGCCCTGCTTCCTAACTGCAGAGGCCAAATTCTGGCCTCAGTTATTCAATATGACCTTTGCCAATTTTCCTTCATTTGCCTGATTTTCACTGAAAGCTTTCTGGAAAATACATTATTATATTAAGATATAAAGGCATATAATTGGTCATATAATTCTATTTGAACATGTGATGCTTAATACACTCTCATTAAGACTTTTCAAAACACCTAAAGAGCACAGGTCGCAATAAAAATGTGTTCTTGAAATTCACAGCAATCAGTCAAATGTATCACACATGCAACACTTTAAAACAATTACATGCCTTGATTTCTTAGAATAGGACCTAAAATCAAGGACTTGCTGGATGTTAGATAATTGTATATGAAATGGATCCTCCAGTATGTGGTACACTCAATCTATTTTGCCAGATTACAATGTCCCAGTATGCTAATATAGAAAATTTTATCCAAGTTTCTTTTAGCTTTATCTAAAAGCATATTTTACTTTTATCAGAGACACAGGTACTCATTGCTAAATCAGGGTTCTGAGTTAAAAACTCTTTAAAATCTTTGAATGAGAACTGCAGACATTTACAGAGATATACACTTGTACAAAAAGGATAAAATAAAATATCAAGTCCATTATTGGGCATTACTGAAAGAAAACATTACTCATCCATCTGCAATGTATGGAAAAATAAAGCAATCTCATCTGCTGTTTGGAGGAAGTGCTTTCAGGCATCGGGGCAAGAAGAAGATAGTTAAAAGAGGTTTTTTACTCCAGCCTGTCCTTCCTCTGAAGGGAATCTCTGCAATTCCACAGTCACAGTAAATGACCTTCAAATGCAAACACTTTGGTAAGTAAGTACTGGTAAATGAGACTATTTAATGCATAGCTAGCAAATCAGGCAAATTCAAACTCAGTCTTTCCCCCATTACAATCCTAATTTCTTTATTTCTATCTTTTGGATCTATTTCATTTTCCCCTGTAGCTGGCATGGATTAAAATCCATAAACAGGAATTTTTTTTATTTTTAATTTCTGTTGTGCATAGAATACTTCCTAAGTGAGAAAGCTTTCCTTTAAAAATAAATTACTTCTGCAATATTTTATGTCCTCAGAGTCTCTCCCACACTATTCTTATTTTGCAACACTACAAGTACTCCAAAAATTAACAGCTACTAGAATTCCAGATGTCATCTACACGAGACCACTGATTTTACAACTCCTTCTTCAGTGCAGGAATTTACTTTCTGAAGGATGATAAACAAAAGTTTATATAAAAGGCTAATATGAATACCAAGAGTTAGATGGAACTCTTGATGTTTATTGTGGTATTATAATAAAAAGAAGACTAAACATAAAGTCCATTACACAAGGCAAACTGTAGGAACATTCTTCATGCAGGAGTACTCATTTTTTGGCTGACAATTACAACAAATTTAGACTCAGGAATTCATTTGCAAATGAATTGCAGGATGCAAAGCTTTAATTAAATTGTGGTCAGTACTGTCAATTAAAACTGAATTTTGCCATCTCATCTACAGATTATAAAATTTTAAAAACCACATACTTAATTAAAGAACTTTTCAGAGTGAAAACTTACTGCATCAGAGTTTCAGTTTCTGTTCTGGATTTTTATTCAGATTTATTTATGCTGTTGCCATGAACTCAAGTGTGGGGCTTAAACAGTTAAGAAAATTTATTTCAGATCACTTTTTTCATGATTGTTATATCTATATTATCAATTACTTCCACATACAGATTTTCAACAGTAAATTACCTATTATTTTAAAAATAAGATTAAACCTATTATAGGTTAATAATGAACACGGAAATCTCATTTATAATAAAATCTGTTCTTTAACTCATAGCTTAGATTTTCAAAAGAAGCTTTCCAAAGACATTTTCAAGCAAGTCCATTTTATAAAATGTGGATTTCATGCAATAAAGCTGAATAAAGACTAAACGTCTTTTTCCTTGGTTTCTGCTTAAAAATAATGTCTTATTTTAAAAACCTACTTTTTATAACAGAAAAGTCAAGCGTTTTCAGTTTTCATATGTTTCTCAGTTGTAGTACAATACTTTTTACAGCTGCAAGCACCAAATGCTACACATTTTAAACACACTTTGCTTTGACAACAAATATATGTCACATTCCTATGAACAGTCACTTCTATGAGCTACATAAGTACTATACAATGCACCCACGAGATATTCTCAAGTTGAGATATGAATAGAGAGAGTGATCTATACATTCTTTCTTTAGAGGAACTTTCTTTTTTCCAACAGCTTTGCCATTTTTGTCTTAAAGTACTTCTATAAATCTTTTCCTGATAGTTACAACCATGACACAATTTTTCCTCAGAGAACTCTGCAGATGTATGTTGTAAACTTTTAACTTCTATCAAATATTTTTCTCCTGTTCAAATCACTTTAAGACTATAAATTTATAACTCAGCACAGATTAATAATGATCCATTTTATTTGTTACCAATTCTTTGAATATACGTAATTAATATTTTGTCAAATACAGAAAAATAGTTAGCTGCTAAAATTATTTATTTTGTAATTGTCAAAAGAGATCATACTTTTACTTAAAAAATACTTCAGTAATAATAAAACAAAAATTTAGGAGGGAAAAATGTCTGTTCTGTGTAATTAATTTCCTTGTTACCATTAAAAAGCAATTAACTGCAAATATTGTCTTTGCAGTAATAAATCATATAAAAGAGTATTTATAGAAAAATTCAAATTTATTCCATAAAAGATAAAGTATTATAACATAAAACGAACAATTCATACACAGGCTTGAAGATTGCTTTCGAATTTCATTTCAGCCAGCTTAAAAAATGAATGGAACAATCTTTAATTACCCAATACACAACTGGTATGGTCTGTTAAATTTTCCTTATCAAGTTAACAACAGAACCACTCCAACAAACATTGACAGCAAGAGCATTAACTTGAAGCTGTTGGCTAAGTTGTCTTGGTGGCAGAACTGCACAAAGAAATAGGCACTGCATTCCCAGGGTATTTACAATACCAAACAAACAAACAAAAAACCCCACACAAACCAAACAAGCCCAAAACTTTATTTATGTCAAATAATTATCTTTTCAACAAGGAGGAAAATTAATAAAAAGTAATTTTTATTTCTTCACAACCTAATCCTATGTTTTATGCAAAAAGTCAAAGACTTTGTATGAAAATACTACACCACTTAAATTGATTCTGGTAGAATCTAGGACTAGAATTGAAATATATTCAACTCAGAAGAACACACAGACAGGAATTAAGGTCTTCCTGGTAAATGTATAATTTGCATTGTTTGGGGTATGAGGTGCAGCAGCCAGTACAATTCTTCTCCACAAATTAAAGGGCACTAAACAAATACACTCAAGACGATGTGGAATGACTTGCAGATTATGAAATATGCTACTTTAAATTAACCATAAGAATGTCTTTTGGCAAGTCAAGTTTTTGATAATTAATTGCAATCTGCTAGATGATCACTTTCCACCTTTTTGCTACAAATACTAGAAATACTATATTTTCCTAGGCAATTATGTTATGTATTATGTATGCAGAATATGACAAAATTATTCAAGCAGAAGTTGTTCCTCTATATAGCAGCAAACCACCTTACAGCAAAGTTACTACAAATTATGTTATTCTATAGGATATTCCAAGTTTCCTGTGAACTTCTTAAGTGGCAATTACAAATATTTGCAGCAGAACCCACATATTTTCTAAAAGCATGCCCAAAGCGCCAGAGCTAGAATGATTCCCCAGGCCCATGAGTATCTGAATTCTTGCTTTTTTTAGCTACTTGGCATTACTAACTGATCTGTTCAGTAAATGATCCTGCAAACTGCTACACATACAATAACATGGCTGGATAATCCAAGGGAAATCAACAGAGCTGAAGTGCCTGCATAAAATTATTCTTACATGAAATTGTTTGCAGATCACAGGTCATTTTTCTGCATGAATGAGCAGTTGTTCTGTACAACAAACATTTGTTAAGATTTGCAGTAAAGATTAACCTACTTCTAATTATTTCCTACCTTTTAATAACAAAGCTAGAAATATGCTACCAATGTAATCAAACTTTATACTTTTCGATCATCATTTATCACCTACCATTCTAATTACTTATTTAAGTATTTTGTAAAAACATCTTCTGGTTAAGCTCAGCATGCCAAAAGTGACTGGAAGGATTTGCTGCTAAGAGTTTTAATACTCAGTGAGTGGTATTTTTATTTTTACAGCTGTTGAGGCAGCTGAGAGATTCTTGCAAAGACAGCCTTGTCAGTCTATGTATCTGGCACAGTAAAATTCTCGTAGAAGTATTTCGCTCAACACACACTAATGAACTTCAAAGGAAATGCAATTTCAGCTGCTGTTACTAAACAATTTAAACCAGCAGATTTCCCTCTTCACACTGAAGCATTTGCATTTTGGGACAGCGCAGCGAGAATGATGCTTTCAATGTGACTGTCACCAAATCCTTCCCCAGTGCAAACCTACAGCTTGGCCAGGCAGCCAGGGCACAAATACAAAGGAACTATTCTGTCCTCCTGTGAAAAGGTTAGGGCTTACCTCATATCTTTCCAGAATTTTTTACATGATCACCTTTGCAAAACAGGCTCAGCGTGGAGGGGATTATTAGATCACTTCACACAAAGATATAAGGAATTTCATGGTGTATTATTTAAACCAAGTCATAATTTTAGTTATAAATTTAATTTATCGGAAGCCGCTTGATGGTCCAAGCCCTCGGGTAGAAGAATTCTAGTGAAAAGCTTCAAGTGAATAATAAATATTCTCTCATACAAAGGCAAAATTAACAGTTAAGAAATCTGACTGGTGAGAATAGACACAATTTTTATTCTACAGAAAAAGTTTTAAAAGTTGGAGAAAAATGTAATGAGGTTTTAATATAAAAGTTTATGCAAAACATTACTCAGAAATACTAAAAATAATTATATTGGAGACTGAGCTTTTGGGTACAGGTTAAACTAAAAAGCATGAAATAATTATTTCACCAAATTTCTTAGAGTAATTAGCTTTTCTTCTTTCCTAGAGAGATGCAATTTTTTTATAGTTTTGATCATTCTACACTTCATTTCCTAAATAACTACTCAAACAGGCTACATTGATATTCCAGTGTAATGAAAAATTGCCAACAAAACAAATGAAAACAAGACGGCTAAGAAAATAAGAAATTAATACTTCATTAATTTTTGCAGCTATAAATAGTCAATGCAACTCTGTTACAAAAGACCAAGAAATGGACTGCACATGAAACATTTTTATTTTAAAATGTTTAATAGACCATAAACAGTTCACATTACATCTCTTAATTTAAAAACTGATCCAAAAATGAAGACAAAGAATAACATATTTTGGAGGCTATGAAATTTTGAGTTTCTTTTATGCCAGAAAAAACAGTTGAAAATTATTGCCCTGATTTCGAGGAGTCGATGAAATGCATGTATAAAAACAAATGTGTGGGACCTGCGACATATTCAGCAATATTACACACAGAAATACAGATAAAAGAATTAATTATTTTTACACAAGAGAGAAACATAACATAGATGTCAAATGTATATTTTAGGAGTCTCGCTGAAGTTTTCATTGGATTAAGCCCAAGTATTTAACTTGGTCTATGTCTTAGATCATTTAAATAAATTTCTTAAAATGGTTATGTGAACTTTACTTTTATGCTAAATCATTTACACAAATTTAATTTTCACCCCACTAATGAACTTACTGCTTTTAAGTTGAAACTATAAATCTTTTATATAACCTAACCAATCTTCTATCAATGTGACCAATTGTACAGTGAAATTTCTTAAAGAAGAAATGAAGTAAAATACCTACACAGCTGCCTTAGTTACTGTGAAGCACCTCTCATAATTTTCTTTTTTTCTGTTTCAGTTAGCACTCAACATAAAATTGCCATGAATGAAATGCAAAAATAAGCTATTGGTAGTACAGCAAAAGGAAAATTGCAATAGAGTTCACACTGAGATTTTCTTTACCACCTATGTGTCTGCTAAACAGTAAAAAAAAGTGTTTCTCTCATGCAAGTACTTGAGAAAAATTCTCAGTTTATTCACTAACTAAAATGTTTGCAGAACTCAAGCCATCAGGATTCTACTGGACTAGAAGTCTCTAACAAATGACATCCAATAGCATAGACCACCATAAAATCAGAATATCATAAATATAAAACAGAACAATAGTACAAATGGACATTAATTTACTATTTACAAAGTCTGATTTTATTAAGCTAATTATTACCCAGCAATCCTAATTTACATCTGCCCTGAAAAAAAACCCAAAACACTAGTATTATACTAATGCAGGATTTTTTGAGAATTAATGTTCCCTATGTCAGATTTTTTTTTTTTAATTTTTAACATAGCTCTTGAAGTACATGGGCTTCTGGTTTCATCCAGTACTGTGATTGTACAGTAGCATAAACTCTAACCTCCTGCAATCACAGAGGCTGTGATACATGACATACAACAGGAAGCATAAAGGGAGAACCCAAAATGTAGAATTCTGTGAAAGTCTGAGATTCTATTTCCTTTGCTAGTGACCAAACTCACCACTGCTTGAATCAGGCTTCGTGTCACCTAAAGGCACTACTGATTGCAGAAGGGAGGGATTAGGTGCACTTACACTGATGTACTCTCCCAGCTGGGCAACCACAGAATCAAAGCACATTTTCAAACAACAGTAATCCAGTCATGGACATTTCTGTGCCCACCAGTCCATATGCCTGATTTACTCTCAACAAATGAGACCACCAGGCCGTGCACAGCTGAAGTTTGAGCTTTTTCCCCAGACTTCTGACAAAGCATAAGGATACAAAACTTGGCAAGTTCTCTGAAGTCCTGTCTCCAACATCACAGAAGGCCACAGTTTCTATCACAAATTGATATTGATATATCTGACTGTATTGTACTCTATTGTGGTGGTAATACTGTAATGTGGTTATTGGCTTTTTTAATTCACACTCTTTCTATGTGACAGGTCATCTTGAAACTCTTTTTCTAATTTCAAGCTATTAATTTCAGATTCATTCATATATAGTTTCTCCCAGTATTACTTCAGCAAACACTTTTCTGCTGGTTACCTTTGTTTATTTTCCCAGTAAATTTATAAACAGGACTTCCATTCCTTTAGTCTTCCTTTTGAGAGTGGAAAGAAGGCAGGCACCATAAGCTATTTTCATAGAGCAAGCTCTCCATAGCTTTTGATAACCCTAACAGCTCCTGACTCATGTCACCTGGTTTCAATACTTATTTTAAAAAACTAGTTCACCACACCACTGTCTTCTACAACAAAATAAGTCCTTACTATTTCTACCATAATGGCCTCTTCAAACACACTTGTCTTTTTATCCACCTGCAGGATATACAACTGAGCCAAAGCCAACTGATACACCAATTCTTCCTCTTTCACCCAACAAATCATTTATAAGCTTATGCTTTAAAAAGTTAGGAGTTCCTAGCCATGTAGAAACTCTGCTTCTGAGATCCTCAATATCAACCAGATTCATTATAGGACTATAATTTTTACTCTATCAATAATAGACTGACTTTGTGACTTCAGAATTCTGTGTTTTTAACTAAGAAAGTAAAAGAATGTTAAGATCTAACTAAGTCTTAAATAATGCTTCTCTTTACAAATTGGTAATATTTTTGAGAGCCCACCATACCACTATCCCCACATCATATACCTTGCAGTTCTTGTATTGACAAGATTTTGCAATGTCAGGATCTAATCTGTCAGGTTAATCTGCCACATTCTACACTCACTGTATAAAGCCCAGCAAATTCACTGACAAGTTAAATTTCAAAAACATGAGGCTGACAACATTTTTATTAGAGCACAATAACAGGAAAATTAGTACTTCATGCTTTTAGAAGGGAATTATTTGTCAAGACTGAAAAACAGTATTCAAAAAAAATCCAGCCAGTACAGAAGTTATTATGGGGCTTTTCTCACTGTATTTAGTGAGATTTTTCACTGGTCAGATGGTAGAAATACAGTCAACCAATCCTGCTAACAACTGTAAGAATGAAACATGCAGACACTGCACATATGGGTTTAGATCGCTAAAGATCCAGTTTAAGTGTTTGACATTGTACTTTTTCTTGATCAAGACAAGAAACATGTCTTCTTTTGTGGTTGACTTTAAAAAAAGTAATGAAATAAAGTTCACACAACACTATTCTCCTGGTTTGTTTCTGCTATGAATTCAGGGATACTCCAGAAATTATGGGGTTTGTTGGCTTCATAGTTTCCTATCCACTGTAAAATCAATATTATTTTGAATACTCTACAAAAATAGAGGTTTAAGTATCTTTCTCTGAACAGTATATAATTTTTCAAGGCATTTCTACTTATTTTAGTGATCACCACAAATTATATAGAGAAAGAAAAGCTTAGCTTGTAGTGGTTAATAAACAACTTCAGCCTAGAAGACCCAGTGAATGAACTGATCAAGGGCTGAGATTTGCTGCAGCACAGTGACCACAGCATGCTGAAAATTCAAGCTGCTGCTTTGCAGTTGTCTTATTGAATACAACGGTTTCCTTTATTCAAACATCTTTTGAAAGCTTTCTTAATTATTTGATATAAGTTTTCTAAATTATTAATGCTGTTTTCAAGACTTCTTTCTATCTGATTTCCCCCCAGTCAAAGAATTTTTAGGGGCAAAACAGGCAGTTATTTGTAATTCATTAGTTTGTTACCATTAAAAATAAAGTAAAGCTATTTATGTTCTTAAAAGAGAGACAATTTTAGGAGACAATCAACAAGATCTCTAGTTCTCAGGCACTGCTAAAAAGTTTCAAATCTCTCCATAGGGATATTTACTCTAAAATGAAATGTACCATCCTTTGAAGATATTAATCCTTACTGACTACAAAGGAGGCCTGTAGTGCATAGATTAGAGATGCAATTTTAGATCAATCCCAACTGAGTTTTTTAGTAATCCCAATTACTAAAAAAATTCAAATCCATGCCACCTCATAGCAGTGGCTGTCTTTACACAGGCAATCACAGAGATGAAACAAATGTTCACAATGAAATGGAATTATTGCAGAAGATAGACCGCTACAAAATCTGTGGTCCCAGTAAGAGCATCCATCAGTAACAGTGAAAGAGAAAATGATACTTGAAAAATCAATTCATATTTCCCTCTCTTTTCAGTCCTGATCTACTGTCAACTACCTGGAATTCAAAGCCAGTATAATATCCAGCTTTACAGGTGAATGAAGACTGCAAGTAATCAAACATATAAAAGGAAAATAAATGCCATTCATTAGGTGATTTCTGAAGTTGCTCCTATAATTTTGGTAAACCCATTGGTTTTTGAAAGTTCTAAATCCATTTATAATGTTACATATAGTATTCAGAGCCAAATGTTTCCCTCAACTAGTATAAAATTCCATATGAAAATGGGGTAAATTCAAATCTTCCTACTCAACGTTAAATCAGAATTTCAATCCTTAAACAACAGTACAAGTTTGTTTATAATTTGTGCAAAGATGGTAACATCCATATTTATTCACATAATCCCATCATGCTTACTTATAGAAGAAAACCTTTTCTTAGTATTCTCAATATAGACAGTGATTAAATACCAGTAATTAGAGGATTTTGCCTCAGAGGAAACTAGATTTTTCAATTTTGGTTCAACCAAGTGGGAGTCCTCTCAGAGAAAAGCTGCTAAAATTATCTTGGTAAGGCAACATTGATGACATAATTTGATTTTTGAGTAACAGTGGACTGCCTCCTCTGTATTATGTACCAGGTTCCTGGCACATCTGAAACATTTTCAATACATTCTGGAGAAAAATTGCTTACCTGAGGATTTCTCAAAAATTTTCTGACTCAACACATAGCAATATATGGTGTTACAACTCATATTTCAAAGACATTTTGTCTCCTTTCACTTCTGCTCTTAGGGACTGAATAGACGTAAGTCCATCAATATATTTATTAGCATATAATCACATGAATTCCATCAATATCAATATATTTTGTGGTTGACTCAGACATATGCACATGCAGAATTGAACTTGACACCTACAAGACACAGAATGTGTATTGTGACACCTACAATGCACAATAGTCAATGCTTTTTATAACCAGTATTTCTTATTCTCAGCCAAACAATATTCTTAATGTAAGGTGGTGGCCAGGCTAGCAAGAATCTGATGTTTGGAACCTAATCCCCAAGTAAGGTATCTGAAGCTATTCTACAACAAGCAAATAAAAAAATAAACAAACAAACAACAAAATCTAATTTTTTAAGTACTTCCGTGAATAATACATGACCACAGAGATGGGTAAAATTTGAAAGAGGGACATTCTCTTGTGGCACCCCAAAAGTCACAGTGCCACCAAACAGCAAAGAAGGGAGATCAAGTAGGGCACTTCTGCCCATGGCCAGGGTGCTCATCTCAGGGATGGCAGCTCCTGACCCCCCATGCTCCTCACATAAGCATTTTATCCAATGGACATGAACACAAAGCAGAAAACAGTCCAGGGAACAAGGTCAAACTTTCAACCAAGAACACCAATTTGTCAGAAATTCCACCTGGAAAGACAGAACTAGTATTCTCTGAAAAACCTCCTGTTAAAACTGGCAAAAAGATTTGACATTGGCATTTTCTGACAGAACAGTATCTTGCCAAAAGGACCGTGGTCAGTCTTAAAATAGATGCACTTCGTCTCTTTTTTTTGTGCTAAAGAATGGAAGTGTTACATGCAATTAGCCTAAATATTAGCAGCCCCAGTGGAATTGGTTATTCCTCCTCCAGGTCCTCAGCAACTTTCATCTGTCTCCTTCTCCTACCATTAATGTCTTGGATCTAACTATGACTTACAGAGGTATTCAAATGTAAGAGTCTGAACATCTTTTACAGTTCATCTTGAAGAAAAATATTGAAGCTATGTTATGCAAAGGGACAGATACATCATATTTCTACTTGCATATTTCATAAATGAATTGCAATGCTTGCTTCTCTGGAATAACACCAGTCAATGCTAGCCACCCAAGGGGCCTTCCAGGATTTAATTACTGAAACTTGGGCCTACAGATAACTTTTTTTCTGTGGCAATGCTGAACAGTGTAAGTTTGACTGTATTTAGAGCAGCAGCCAATCCTAAAATACAATTCATCCATCTCAGCTGTCCAACAAAAGCATGGAACTTTCACATTATAATGCAGGATTTAAGGAGTGGGGTTTTCTGCCTTTTTTTTTCCCCTTCAAGTTTTTGCAGGAACACCACGTGAGTTGTCTTTGGCCTCACCAACTATTTCTTGTATGCTTTTTGGATATCACTGTTACCAGTACTTCTGCCTCCCTGATGGAACATCTTTGGTCTGAGGTTTCATGATTCAGAGCAATTATATCATAAAAACTGAATGTTAAAACAATTCATTTACACGTATGTTTATACTGCTCTGAAGATTTTGTACCCTGAGATCAGATTATAAAGCACATGCAACTAAATCTGAGTTTCAACTTCAGCTAATAGACAATTCAAATACAGTAAATTGTTTCAAATTAAGAAGACTGCATTTAATTTTAAAGTTTGTGCATTTTTATAATTATATTATACTCTAATGTATTTTGAAATTAATTAATTTTATTATTTGGCAAAAATACAAATGTAGTGCTTTTACGTTTCTATTGTATTATTTAAACCTGGCTTTGATTATAAAACCTATGAACAGCTGTAGAAAGAATAATTTTTCCTTTAGTCGTAAGTTATATAAAAGAGATAAAATGTAAAAAATTAAACATACAGAATTCCACATACTATAAAATAATTATCCTATTTTTAAGGTATGGAAAACTAATTTTTAAGATTTACAGTGCATCAATCAGTGCGGTTTTTAAATCAAAAGTTATGGGGTTTTTTCTAAAGGACAATTACTAATATGGTCAACATTTTTCTGATCTTTAGAATTAAATTTAATAATTTCTAAAAAGAAATAAATGATAAACATTAATTTAGCACAGAAAGAAATTACCTAAAATAACAGTTCCGTCTTTAGGTTCTGAATGTATGTTCCATAATTCACTGTTAAATTTCATGCTATGAAATAGGCATTAGAATGGCTTTCAGATTTTAAAGCTGTAGTGCTACAATAAACCAAAGAACATGGAAGCAATTAACTCCGATTGCAATCATCTTATGCTGTGCCTATAGAAAATTAAGCTTTAAAAAATACTTATTTAAAATTGTGATCATTCACAGATATGCTTGGATACGCATAAAGAGAATTAGAGGTAATCTACTATGTTTACTATCAAAGTATGCAAAGAAATATACTGTATTACTGAAGTAAAAACAAACACATACATTTTCTCTTGAATATATTTCATAATTGTTACTAATATTTATATAAATATGGTCACTAAATTCTCTCATTATTACTTCCACTAATCACCATTTTGAATTCTTTCTACAATATAAACAAAATTACTGGCTTGGAATTGTCAAAAAAAAAGTTGCATAGACATTAACAATTCCAGCCCTGTGACTTGTGAAATGCCTTCCCATGCTTACTTAAAACTCAGATTTCAGTCAAAGGTGACAGCAATAAATAACACAAAGGGTTAGGTCTGAATTTTTTGTGAAAGAAACAGTGCAAAACAGGCTAAGGCACTAAACTCTTTTACTTATTTTACTGCTCGAACATGTTACAGCCCACTAAACTGCAGACTAAAAGCAAGAAACATATCACTTTTAAAACAGCTCCTCAGTTTGGTTTTTGTGCCCTCGGGAATGGACACCAGTTCAGCTCCCTGGGGATTTTGGCTGTAGAGGAAGATAGACATCCATGCCACCAAATATTCACATTTCTGCAGTAGCTGGTCAAAAACTGTAAGAGCTAAAACAACTGATTTTGCTTTATACTTATTGTAATTCAATTCATTTGAAGACAGTGACCAGTCTGCTTCAACCGCTGCTCTGGAAGTGGGCCCTGAGAACAGCCATCTGTTCCACTCAATAAAATCTATTTTTTGGACCCTCTTCCACTTTTATTTCTGAATTCAAGTGCCAAACACCTGCAAATTCTCCAGGCAACTTCCAGATCCAAAATTCCCACTTCCCTCACATTTCAAGACATAAGTGCACACTGCAGTGACTGGCAAAGCTCCTCAGGGTGGAGCCCCCACAGTTAGGGGGCATCTCCAGGGGGGACAGAGCCATCCCCTCTGCTGAGCAGGCAGGAATGCATAATGATCACTCTCCAACCTTGGGCAGTGCAATTCAGTCCCTCAAGTCACAAAGCAAACATTGAAAATCCAGGTTTGGCAGGTTTAAGATACCTAAAAGCAAGTTTTGTTACTCAGAAGCCGCTGAATAAACTTGTGTTACTGTTTTACTACCCAGAGGAAAAAGGCAACAACCACAGCTGAGTGTTACCTGAAAGGACTTCAAGATGCACTTGGACAGTAAAATATTTAATTTAGAACTGTTTTGTCAACAAAATGTCTGAAATCAGTCCAAACAGTGGGCAGTTTCTAACCTCAGCTGGCTATTTTAGAGCCAGCATCTGGTTTAAGCCAGTTGTCCAAAACCTCCTCACAGTTTGAGGAGAAGAGAGGGGAGGAGAAGAGAGGGCCCCCAGGGCATGGCAGACCCCAGGCATTCTGTGTGACTGAGACCTCTGCTTTGTGACTGCAGAGGGAGCTTATGGCACCAAAACTTCCCAGTCACTTCACATACCCCAGCCCAGACAATTGTCCAGTCAAGCAACAATTAAATCAAGAATTAAGTTCCCTTTATATAAAGAGCTATCACCACTAAATTTAATGTATCTGACCCATAAAGAACATAGAAAACTGCATACAAAGAGTACACAACTACCGTGAGCCCTGGTCATCCTGAGAGTTAGCTACATAGTGAGGTGAACCTTTGTTTTTCATACAGAGCAGTAAATCATGCTGGAAGATGACACCATAGAGCATGTCTAAATCAAGAGAATCACTGAGGAATACCTAAGATCTATCCAGCCAAAGAACTGCAAAGAACCGGCACTAAAATCTCCCTCATGCCAAAAAGTGCTACAGGGTTAAAAGGAAAGTATAAAAATACTCTGTAGTGGGGAAATGCTCAACAGCTTTTAACACTGTAACACACTTGCCTATTAGCATGGTTATCTGCTTATCTGATATATTTGTCTTCTTAACAAAGATCAAATCTTTTCTCTGCCTCCAGGATTTCACATTTTACAGCATCACTCAGTGCCTAGATGAAATAAGTGCATCTATCTGGGATTAATGACTCTGGCCTCCCTCAATTTAAAACATAGATTCCCAGGTTCTGCAGCTGAAAATCCTAATTTTCAACTTTCTTGCTATAAATGCTAAGCATTTCTGAGCTGAGAAAGAATTTTCTCTCTTTAGTACTCAAGGGTGAAGACTGGCAGGAGAAAAATGAGTAATGGGTCGCTCACCATTTCCCAGCTACGGAAACAAAACCATCAGCGGTTCCAATCGGATCAAACACTTTGCTCTGTAAGTCTGAATCAGCTTTTCCAACCAACTGAGTAGTTAGAGGTTACAGCACATGATAAAATCAAAACACCAACGGCATTTCAGAGCAAATTATTGCAAACATCAGGATTTTCAAATATTCAAATGCAGGAGATCATTCTTAAGTCTTCCGAATAGCAAAATGTCCTCACTTGTAAAATCTGGCACCCACATAGCAATGTAGATCTTATGAAACTGAGCAAAAGTCTAAGAACAGCCTTTGAAGTTTCAATTAAGTATGTTTTATTTGTGATCTTATTTTTATTCTCTAGAAATTGTATTCACAATGAAGAACAAAAAAAAAGTGAAAGTTCAATAAAGTGTAAACATAATTACAACCATATGCAACAAATCTCCGTAACAAAATATTTGTGCAAAAGCCTGAGTGACCTGGAAGAATATCTCTCAACAACAGAATATATTTTCCTGATACAGTCCTCTTGCATTTTAAAATAACAATCTTTGAATATTATTATGTATTCAATCGTCTCAGTCTGTACAACTATGAAAGATAAGTCACAGGTAATGCCAGTTTTATATCAGAGCTTCAATCACATTTACTTATTTTGTTGTGCTTCAGAAGCTTGTCCTCTAGAATAAATGTCATCTGTCATTTTAAAGACTACCATCTTGATTGCATATCCCCTCCTTTTTATGAATTCTGAACTTTGCAAACACTCCTGAAATCCCATGAACTCAGTCCTCCTTTTGGACTCTATTCTGAACTCTAATACTATTTTTTTCCAGTAGTATTAGTGAGAGAATTACAACTAGAATTAGACCAATTGCTTTTTACAAAAATCCAAATTTCTTTCACTGTTTCAGGATATTTGACAACTCAGGCATTGAGCAAACACACCACTCTGAAAAAGCTCATGTTGTTAAGTATATTTCTTACTAATACCTAAAAATTTGAAAGATTTTCTGCTTCCTTTCACTTGTTAAAGTGTCATTTTATCTATAGCACTACACTAAAACAAGTCAGATTTTTGACAGACCTATTTCACTTTCTAGGATTTTAATATCTGAGAGAATTATGATTTAAGTCACCTTTTAATCCTCACATTTCTCAGCTGCATTGTGGGAAACACTACTGCTTACTCTTTATGTATGTGGTAATGTTTAAAAGGATACACTACCTCTTTTTTAAGAATTATTTAAGGTTGGGATTTGAAAATTTATTTTGATATCCCTTACAAACTTCCCATTGAATATTTGCTATTATATATGGTAAGATACTGTTTCTGTAGTTATCTTCAGAGAAAGAGGTATATCTTTAGCCTTTAATTCCTTGTTTTCACAGACACCATTACACAAGGCACTCCTACAATCTGGTGAACTAAGGCTTTTAGATACTTGGGAAACTATCTATTGCTAGATCACACAGGATCTTTATTAAAGATGCTATGGCAGCTTAAATAGTATTTTGATTGGGTTATGATACCATAAATACTTATTCACAGATTTTCCCTCACTGAGATTTTTAAGTATGACTCCTTCTTTTATAGCAATCTAGAGATATGTAGATATATTCAAAGGTATTTCAAGAGTAGATGGTCCTTCTGCTTCACTTACATTTTATTAATAGGCTCATAAAATCACAGAATTTACAGGGTTGGAAATGACCTCTAAGATAATTGAGTTCAACCATTAACGTAGCATTGCCAAGTCTCCCTCTAAACCGTGTCCCAGTTTGCCACATCTACACATCTTTTAAATATCTTCAGGGATGGTGAATTCACCACTTTCCTGGGCAGCCTGTTCCAATGCTTGACAATCCTTCAGTGAAAAAATGTTTCCTAATATCCAACCTAAACCTTTCCTGGTGCAGCTTGAGGTCATTTCCTCTTGTCCTACCCTCTTGTGACATGGGAGAAGAGACCAACTCTCCTTACAGGTAACTGTAGAGAGCAACAAGGTCTCAGAGAGCTCAGTGATCACTTCCATCAGCTCACTCAATATCCTTGGGTGGATCCCACCCAGACCTATAAACATGTATGTGTCTATGTGGTGTAAGAGGTTCCCTTGTGTTCTGGGATCTTCATTCAGATCCCCCTTTCTGCCTTCCAGCTCAGAGGGCTGAATACACAGCTATTAGATATTGTCTTCAGTGTGAAATTCTTAGTCACCTCTGCATTCTAAAGCTAATCTCCACAGCACATCTTCAGAGATCAGAACGTTAATCTCAGTTCTAAATACATTCTTTATCTTATTAGAAATGCTGCATTATCCTAAATAAACACCTGTTCTTTGAAAAAAGTACAATAGTCCTCCTCTACTTGGTAAAGAATCATTTATCTGGAGATAAATTGTTTGATTCTGAATAGACAAAGCAGAGTGTCTTCAAGTGATAATCACACGTAATTTATTAACGTCTCCTTTAGACAGGAAAACTGAACAAGTACTCCTGAAAACCATGTGCTGCCTTATGAATGCTTATTGATTGTCTGAGGAGACATTAGCACTCCTTACTCAAAATTAGGGATTTTCAGCATGTAATTCTTACCAGACATGGAATCCATAAATCATCTATTGTAAATTATGCAGTCTATTGTAAATGAAGCAGACAATTCACCTGTCTGTTATTACTCCCTCTAAGAGTGGAATTCTCCCTAACTTCAGTTTAAGTGAGGCATCCTAACCTAGCACCAAATACAAGATACAGCAGAGATTAAACACCCTCTGCATATGTTAATCGGTTTTAGAGAAGGGTCAGCTCTTCTGTGTAAAATCCTATTTCATCTGCTATTAAAAAAATAGATAAAAACCTGACCTTAATCAATTAAAACTATGTCTGACAGTTTGCATTAAGAAACTATCTATCCACAATAAAATTAAACTATTGGCTTATATTCAATTACAGAAGCAGCACAATTGCCTTTGGAGAACATTCCCAATCAAGCATAGATATATGCAGCATAAGAATAGTCACAAATGTAATGGATTCAACATTTTCTTTGACTGTTATTAAACAATTTTTTAAGTAATGCAAAATAAACAGACACCAATCAACACATCTCAGAGTTACAAAGATCATATGTTGCTATCATTTGCAAGTGATGCTAGCAAGCTTTATATAACAACTCAAAGTTTAAGGAACTTATTTTCAGTTGTTGACATCTTTATTGATTGCACTGATGCCAAGTGGAGGTAAATTACATGAGCAGTAGAGCTCAGTTAAGCAGTAATTCAATACTTATAATTCAATACAAAACTAGACAATATTTGTTGAGGAGCACCCACCTGGAGCAGAAGTCTCAGCAAGATCAATTAGCTACTTGCCAATACTGCCACAGTTTAGGGGATGGCCCTTGTATTCTAAGTCACTGCACCTCTGCAACTTCTGGAAAGACTTTGCACTGCATTCTGCAAAATCCCTCACAGTGCTCTTGCTTAAGATGCAAGCATCTTAAGACAGTAACAGGTTTACCTGCAACTTCAAAATGCTTCTCTGATTATTTTTATGGCCTGAGTTTAAAACAACAGTTTACCATTACAGGTTTTCCTTAGATCATTTTAAAATATCTTCTTGTAAATGAGACCATATGATTGCTTTCCTTCCAGGAGTATTTGAAAGAGCTGCTAAAATAACTGAACAGTGCTGAATGTGAAAAAAGGCAAAAATAAAAAATAAGAAAGGTACACTAAAAACAGAGAGCAAGAAAAAACAATGGAAACTAATCTTTAATTATGCAACAGGGTCATCTAACTTGATAGTGTGGAGATCTGAAGTGTTCTCCAGAACACCCAGTCCACTGCCCCATACAGAACCATTCTGTTTCACACAGACAGCTTCCAGTAATCCCAAAGATAAAATGGATTCATACACTAAGACTTTATGGAAACTGTGTGACACCAAGAAGTAAGAGATAAAGTAAAAGCCTTTTGTCAACAGCAGTCAAGGCTTATCTAGCATCAAGGATCAGGAGAAATATGGTCAAGCAATCCTAGATAAGAGACACTCATGCTCCAATGCTCTGCTGCTTTTCCTGCTAATTTTTCCCAAACAAAGACATCACAGGTTCCCAAACTTTCCAAACAGAAGTTCCCTTTTATCCAAATCAGCCAGCAATATACAAACCAGGAGTCTAGGAGAGAAAACTTTTCAGATTTCCTTCTGAGCACTGTTCCATTTGTCTACTTTTTGAGTCCAATTCCAGCTGTTGCAAAGGAATGTATGCAAAAAAAATAAAAACTTCAGAGAAATCTGATGTTGAAAACCATGCATCTCTGCAGGATACAAAGCCTACCAGACTTCCAAAATAAATACCCCTCTTCCTTCAAAAATAATAAAATATTAATTCAGCTTATCTTTTCCAAGTATCTCAAAGTATCACTGTTTGAACTTTATAATATGTCAAGAGAATGTTCAAAGAAAACCTAAATTGACCTGTTTGATGATGACTGGGCTTGACAGATCAGATGAGAGGTAATTTAGGTAGTGAAAGATGTTAACACAATACATAGCAAAAGCATTCCAGTCTCATATGGTCACTGCAGCTTTTCATATTGACACAATAACTGCCAGGCATTAAGTTGCTATGTTTTTGGGTTTTTTTCAGAAATGCTATCATTAGTTTTCTTTTCTTTCCACCATAATATTCTAGATTAATTAGGAAAATTAGTTATGTAAGAATAGACTAGCCCATGCACTTCTGCCAATCCATTCTGTTCAGGCCACTGGGTACTGTATAAACAAAACCCAGCATGGCCTTTCAACTAAATCAGGTGGTTGACACAGGACTGGGGTTTTTGCTTAGAGAGAGTCCCTGGTACCACAAAAAGATTTTATAAAACTGATTTCTTCCTCAAATCCTGTATGGAATCAGAGAGACTAGGAATGTGATCTACAGAGCAATATAATCAATTCACATTTTTAGTCAGGGCAAGGAGGACCTACAGATGAGAATTTACAGCTGTAAGCCAGTCAGCCCAATAACAAGTTTCTAGAAAGACAGAGCAAATCATTCTCAATTCCATCTCCAAGACCACCGAGGGGCCTCAATGCCATGTCCAAGAGCAAAAGTTGTTTGGGAATGGTCAATATTAATTAAACAAGGGCAAATCTTGCCTGATCAACCTGACTGCCTTCTAACACAAGATGTCAAAGATAATGGACAAGGGGAGAAGAAGAGATACTGTTCTACCAGGATTTCAGCAAAGCTGTCAACAGCCTTCCTTTAGTCAAGCTAGTGAAACACAAGTTGCAAAAATGAGCACTGTTGGAAAACTGTCTGTACCATCAGGTACAAAGTGTGGAGATGAGCAGAACAAAATCTAATAGGAGGTGATTAGTAGACCTGTGCCTTGGGGATCAGTGCTCACCAACAGCTTTATCACCAATCTTCAGGGATGGAGCACACAGAGCAAAAATACAGAGGCGACAAATATGGGGGGAAAGGATTGATAAGCTGGGACAGAGGCACCTCATCACACAGAAAAACTGAATGACAAGCACATCATGGAGCACAACAAGTCCTACAGCCAGTACCCAAACACTGTGAGCTGGGGACAGCTGGCTGGAAAGCAGCTCTGTGGAAAAGATGTTGGAAATCCTGTCAGGCAATGAGCTGCATGACAGGTAGCATCAGGCACTTCCAGCAAGGGCAGGTAATGGCATTTTGGGTTGTATTAGCAAGTCCAAGATCAGACTGGATTTAAAGACTTTGCTTTCAATGTCTTTGTTTCATGGTTTTGTAAATCATATTCCTTACATGACACAAATGTGACCCTCGTGGGTTAATACTACAACTGGAAGTAGTTCTCAGCTAATGACTTCTTCCTCAGCTCTCACTGTCTTTTCTTTCATGTATTGGGACTTTTCATGGATTTTCATTTAAAAAAATAGATTAAAAAGCTAGTAAAGGAAAACAGATAGGCCAAAGTCTGACAGATACATTTTTGTCGGGTTTTTATTTCTTGCTTTAAATGAACACTCTTTGCTAATGAATCATAACACATAACCCCTCTTCATACTATATTAGTTCAAAAGAATAAAAGCCAAAAATAATTGGCATCGGCAAAGATTTCAGATTTAAAGAGAGTGAGCACAATACATGCCTTGTGTTATTCCTCTGTACTGTACCAGAAACTCTGTAATATCCCATCATTACAAAATGTGCTTGTGAAAGAATATAAAAATAGACAAACAAAATAAAGACCAAAACACTCAAGCTCAGAACACACAGTGCACAAAGTACATTCCCATTGTATTTACCCAGTCATTAGCTATCTGTTTGCATTGTATATGGGGAAGTGCAAAGTAAACCAGAAAGCCTGCTTGCGTAGGCACTGACATCAGGACTGAAGGGTTATTAGACACTGGACAACCTTTTGCAAAAAGCTTTTATGATTTAAAAACTTTCTAAAATAACAGATATGGATTTACTGTGAGAACTGAGAAAATTCAAAGCCCTCATTGCTCTACTTTCTCTAATTAACACTCTCTGCTATGGCAGGCACAGTCCCCAGCACTGCATGACAGAGTTATCATGCCTTCTGTTGATGTTACACTCTTGAGTTTCCAAATATGATTATTTAAAATCCATAAACACAGTGCAGCAGATTATGCATTTCTCTGTTAATCAAAAGCTGTTATTTCCATGCCATTGCCAAGGCACACAAAAAAGGAAGGAAGAGTGGCCACAACTGTGAAAATATCTCCAAGATCTGTCAATAATCTTAATGATCTCCTCGAGAGCTGCAGCTCACATTGCCAACTGCAAATGAGAAAGCAGGGAAAAGAGTCCAGAAGAACAGCAGCACAAACACATCCTTTTCAGCCCAAAAGAATCTATGGAGCAATAATTCAACTCACATTCATCTTTAGGACAACACACAGACATCAGTCTTTAGCAGAACGGCTACTGTAAACCTGTGGGCTTGCAAGCACCATAGTAAGAGAAGGGTATAAAAGCAGCATGCTGGCACATATCTCCCCAAAAACTGGCTTTTACTATTATTTCTTGTTATCTAAAAAAATGTTTTGTCAAAATGGACAGAAAAACAAAATCACCTATATAGGAAGCTTAATGTGATGACTGGTTTTGATTTTTCATGATTGATGTATACCAGCACTTCAGCATCATTCATGTAACTTAGTCCAGTCTGGAACTTAAGAACAAAACCTTCCCCCACTAAAAAAAAAAGTGAAAAATTTTACAGTTTAAAAACCCTAAGAGTTATTATTCCATTTTGGAAGCATCAAAACAATATTTATTTCACTATTTTCAAACTTGAAAACTGCCAGTAAAATCTGCAGCCATACTTCTCCATTTTTTTTTCCTTCTGATCCATGTATGCTAAGGTTTCAGGAAGCACAAGCACTGCCACTTCCTTCAGGAGAGATACAAAGGCATGTTGCAATATGATTAATCACTTCAGCTGCAAGGCCAAACTTAATAGTAATTATCTCAGCCATCTTCCTCAATTGCTTCATGTTTTAATATATCTACTGCTAGTAAATTATGACAAAATTAAAAGCGAACACAGAGCATTTTGCAACTGACTGGAAAAAGGTATGATGAACATCTAGGACTCCTAAACAGTGAAGCTGTCTGGAATACTGTCAGAAATTTGTCTCTATGCCTTTGCAGAAACTGTCAGTTACAGGAATAAAGCTGTTGCACAGTGCAGCTATTTCCAAGCAAATTGTTAAGGCCTCAGGAATTGAAGTGGGTGTAAATAACAATTTTCTAAGGCAACAGGGGGTTTCCTCTCAGCCCTCAATAGATATCAAGGGGAAGAAGGAGAAGATACCACCTTCAGGTTTTGTTGAAAATGATGCTGTTTGCTCTATTCAAGTTAACACATTTGTGATATCTAGTGAGACTCCATTCTAGCCAGTATCAGAGGGGACTTCAGTTATGACAGAAGGCAGCTTTGGGATGTTTTGATACTACTCAGGCTGTATTTTTCCTCTCAGAGAGAACATACTTCATATCATTCCCTATGGCTGAATTGAAGAGACTTTCTTCCCTCAGCTTGTGACAAAGAGGAAAGTAAAGGAAATGTACTTGTGTTTAATTCAGTCACAATTGACGGGCTTGTCAGATCTGTATATCCAGTAAATCATGAAGCCCAGCCTTTCCTAATGTTATTCCACACTTTAATAGCTCTTTCTTCCTGATGGTTTCAATCAGCATTTTAAGTGTTTACTTCCACTGCAATCCTGGCTGTGATATTAATGTTGTCACAGTCAGTCAAGAATAGAAGTAACCTATATATTGGCCCTTATGTATCTCATAATTTATTTCAGCCTTGTTTTGATACACTGTAATCACTGGCTCTATTTTTATGCCTCTCAGTACCACTGACCTTAACTATTGCAAAGCAGGACTGTATTAAGATAGATGTTACACAAGGGCTGATAATTGGCCCTCATACCTCTCATAGTCCAAGTGCCAGGTAACTCACAAGGCAGTGAGCACTGGGCTGCTGCCTGCAGCTGGCATGATACCTGTTAGGACACAAATAAAGGACCAAGATCTCACACTTGCAATGAATTTTAAATATGGCACAGGCAATTTTTCAAGTAAAATAAATCTGATTTACTTCCACAGGTATAAGTGATCTTCACCATATTTTTAGCAGCACTCCCAGCTCATGACTCAGAGTAGGACTAACTTATGCAGAACTACATCCCACAGTGAAGTACTAAAGCACTGGAACATACGCAAAAAAGCAGCTTTTTTTTCACAGAAAATATTTTAGAATGTCAGTGAGGAGGACCTGGTTTTAATAATATAAAATATACCTACCATAATAAATATTTTAGGGGCTGATTAAAGAAAAACTGCCCACATAATTATAAAAATGTGTAGCCTATAGAACTTCAATAACAAACCAAAATTCTATTTTAACACTGTAAAACCATTTTATTTTAGATATTCAGCAATTTTATTTAACTACCAGCTGCAATCAGATTAGGGAAGATATTTTCTTTGGCAATAATGCACATTTGTATGCTTAGAAATACATTTTATTCTGGTCATAGTTTAAGTTACTAACACTGGAATGCAAGTTTCAGTAGCAGATTTTTCTTTCATCTTTAATTTGAGCAGTATCATATACTACCACAACTCAGACCTGAAATTCACTTCTGCAATATGAAGTCACTTGGCTGCCAGCATTTCAACAGTTCTCATATGTATCATAATAATTCTGTATTTAAAACTGGTATGCAGGATTTTCTTTAAAATTCATAGCAGCTAACTTTATTATGTCATCTAGAGTGCATTTAGCTGCGATGTTCACAAGAAGTGTTAATAAGTAATAGCCTCACCATGGCATCAATTATTATTCAATTATTCTGCTTACTTTCCATCAGACTGTTTGTACACATTAAATACAAAATATATAATCAGTGTAACAGAGAAAACTCTATTATTTTACCACAATGGATATTCCTCTGTCCAACAAATGTCATATGCGTGGTAGAGATTAACATATTTGTATCTTTTAAATTAATCAGTTCCTGGGAAAGCCATGTTTTTAACCACAGGAAGCTCAAATTATGTATTCACAACGTCACAGAAGTCACACAAGTTTCTGGAAGTTAAGTGATTGAAAGGTTCACATGAAAACTCTGAATTCAGTATGGAAAGATTTCTGAAACATAATTTGCAATAATTCTCAGACATCATTTTTTGCAAGCCATCCTACCTATAAATAATGCTTGCTCAGGGGCAAGTTCAGCCCACAGGTAAGGAAATAAATCAGAGGAAAGGACAGGAAAAATGTTTTTTATTCTAAATATTAACTTTATCTCTATTTCAAAAAAACTCATTATATAAGGATTATAGATTTCTGTATCTATTGGCATAATACATGTGCAAGCCAAGTGTCAGTCTCTGTCCACGGGGAGGCAAATTTCATCAGCTAAATTTGCAAACCATGAAACACATCACTGTTAAACACAAAAGTGCTGCTGCCCCAGGAAATAAGATACTCCCAAATCTACAATCCATTTTAAGAGAACCTTTCAAACCACACAACTCTCCATCTTCTTATTTCCAAAGCACTCTAAATTTAAAGAAGTTCTGAAACCAGTGAAAAAATAGTCAGATATGGACAGAAAACCCAACACCTTCTCAGTCACACAATCATGAGTGCAAAATTGCTGTGTAAAAATCATATCTCTCTCAAAAGGTAGAAAAGCTTCTTTATAAAGAAGTTTTGAAATGCTAGCTATGCCAAAGTTAACTAATGACGTGTTCATCTCAGTGGTTCAATCACTTTTAAACAGAAAACTTAGATAAAGATCTTTCCTTTTTCTTTCAGTACTTTCTTTTGAAAAAGTATCTCCGTGATTATGACATTTTTCCCTCATTTCTTCTGCAGATGATCTATGGACTATCAACTTTAAAAGGAATAACTAGGAGATTAGATTACCTTAGAGTAGATTAGATTAACCTTTTTTCACTCAGTTTCTTGAATGAGAACCACTAAGAAAAAGAAGCAAGCAGGACTGATTCAGTAAGCTTCAAGACAGATGTGGATTGATTATTTTTATTTTTTTTTTAAGTCAGGCCATATATTTAGGTAACCAAATACAGACTTCTTAGTCTAACTACAGGTATCTTATAAAGGAAAAAAACAGACACCTTTAAAAAGAAAACTTATATGAGAAGGACTGGAAAACAGAAGACTGTGGAGTCTCACAAATGGCTTTTAAAAACAAAGGCTAAAATAATAGAATTTCCTTTTCTGATTGTCAGTGACAGAACCACCGTAATTGTGGCATATTTTTCAGATGGTTGTGTGATGCCCATAAATGCACTTCATTGCCTTTTAAAACTTCCAGCAAGGCAAGACACACCGGATAATGAAGATTCCTTCTTTACTGCTGCTTTTACCATTTCATGTGGCATGGGTGCAATTTTGAACTGAATTGCTGTGTTGAGGAACAGAGTTCTCTCAAAAAATATACTTCATTTTGACTAATAGGGCTTAAAAGAAGTGTGCCCAAGCTACAAGTTTACTCTTACAGTTGGATGCTATACAGCTTCATTTAGGTCTCCCAGTATACAGTAAGTACTCGATATTCATGCAATATAAAGTACAAAGCCGTAGAGGATCCTGATACAATGTTGATGAAATCAACAAAATTAGAGCAAAACCATGAAATGTTTCCTCTCTAGAATACACAGTGATATATGATTCTTATACATCTACCAATATTATTCCTAATACTGCAATATTAGAACACAGTCTTGGCATATTATTTCTTGGCACTTTTTAGCTGTTTATTTATTTCAAGATTATTCATCAATGCACAGCAAACCTAAATTTATTGGCTGAACAAAAGAAGGTACAAAAAAGCAAAGCACTAGAGTCTTTGCTTTAAAGAACTAGAGCTTTCCAATTGTACACATGTGCAACCAGTTAAAGAAGAAAACAGGTGATTCTTAGGGCAAACCATCCTCTCCATGCACTGATATGTAAAAGAATACTAAAAATGGAATACTAAAACAGAGGTATTCAGAATGAAATCTCAATTCCACAGACTTCATCACCAGGGCCTACATTTGCACTGTGGTCAACTCAGAGCCGAGTTGATAATGCCAGAGACACGTGGGGATTGAGAAGATATGGTATCCACATAATGACTGAAATCTGTGCAGCTTGTGTTGCCTACCACCCCCTGGGAGAAGAGTCAAGTCTTTTTTTAATGTTGCTTTGAGTAGAAAGTCACATTTTATCTATATTCCTTCCTAAACTGCATTACTCCAAATGTAGGACATCAGTTTCTTTAAAATGTACAGGAGAAACAGCAAGTTTTCACTAGATATAGGGAAAAAGTGAAACACTTCTGTGCCCACTTCAAACATCTATTCAAGAAGACATTTGCACGCCTTAGACACCCAAGTTACTGTTAGTCATTTGTGCATGCTTAGTGCTTCAGCAAAACACAGCTGGGTGATGAGCATGCCACTTGCTGGAACAGGGATAAAAGGCACTTCTTCAGTGATGACAGGGAACAAAATATTATTTCCAAACAAATGTATCTGAGGAACAATTCCAGCTACGGCTACACAGATCAGCTTTTCCAGAAACTTCAGAAACTTCTATATGTAGATTAATAAAAGATGGATTTGGCTCTTCATAGAGAAACTTTTTCAGTTTTGAATGTTATTTTATAAAATTATTCCTTCAGTGTTTGGCAGAGAGGAAGCAGCCCTCCCTCCCTCAGTCACAACGAGCATTAAACCTTCACCAGCCTTTTCTGCTTGTGAGATGTGTCATTATAGAAGGAATTGTGCTGTGTGTGCCTAGAACTTTGTCTCTTGCTCACCATGATCACTCTTAAGTGTGGTAAGAGTAACAAATATTTCCAACAGGATGCAGACAGATGCCAGTACTGCTATAGCTCTTTCAATAATGCTGCCTTTCAAAATCCCACTGTGGTAGCAAACAGCACAACTCCAAAAAGCACCACAGGCACTGCTGATATACAGCATATGAATTACATGCACCACTAGGAGTACCTTAGCTCATTCTCTTTTGCTGGTGTTACATTACAGAATAGAGCTTTCTCTAGCACAGATCTTGTCACAGGTAAGATCATCGGAAGAGAGGGACACACGAGGTTCTCTCCCAGTGTGGTTATTTTTCTCATGTAACTGACTGTAACTGTCTTTGTCATTGGAAATTAGCTCCAGGCTTACATCTGCTATTCAGGCATTTTTACCTGGCTTTAATCACTTTTGTAGCTTTTCAATTGCCTCACTGTAACTGCTAGATCCCTGCATGATTGCAATGAACATGTATCCATTTGACTGTTGGACAAATAAGACTATTTGAAAATTTCTTCCTCTGTGCCTACCTATAACACGGAAACTTGGCACTGTCATAACTTATCCTACTAATCTGCAGATCCAGATTTGAGGCTTTAAGCCAGGTTTGACATCTGGGGCACTGAGAAGCTGTGCCTGCCCCAGGGAGATCAGGCAGTTCCCTTCACAAGGATGCAGCAGAAAATCCTAGACTAGTTTTGTGAGGTAGCAAAACTGTACCCTCTATTTTCTCTTCTATATTAAAAATCTTAATGTAGCCAACACCAACAGTATAAAATTCACAGTACTCTGGAAGAGCACAGAAGCTCAGAAGAGCTCAAGAGGCTCTTTTTACATCTCCTCCTACAAATACATTCATCACAGAACTGAAATAATTTGATCTTATGAACATACATAAAACATCAATAAACACACACATGCTGTTTTACAGGCCTTTAAGTAATTATTAAATTAAACCTGCAAGAAAATTAAAAAGGCAAAATTCCTCACATATTTCTTTTTATTTTTAAAACTTCACTGAGCCATTAACATAGAAGGATAGATTTTTCTGTGTTGCTCTACAATTTTCCCCTATTCTGCATAGATTTTTATATGCTACAGGCCACTCTTCTCTAATCATGCTACTCTGAACTATGTCTGCTGCTCTAAACTAATAGTCTAGCCAGATTATTTCCAACAGCCATATCAAAATATGAAAGACCAGGAAAAAACCAGAATATACTTGCATGAATCAGCACTTTACAACCCCAAACCAACACACTAAAATAATTTTTTCAGTAAGTAAGACAAGGTAGTGATTGTATAGTCCAAGGAGGTAAACCTGACATGCAGTGCAATTAAAAACCTCCACATTTTTCTTTATCCTGGCTTGCCAGGGTGCCTTAGTATGTTTTAAGTTGTTGTACCTGTGGCTAGTAAAGGATTCTAGCATCCCACTGAGGCATTTGGAGAAATTATGCCAAAGGTTGGCTGACTTTCACCACCCAAGTAGTTTTTTACAGCTCCAGGGCACTGAAAATTGAAAGAAAGGTCATTATTACACTTTTACAGGGGACTCCTGGGCTCCCTATCATAAACTGCTCTTCAAAGCTCTTACTAGTAGTTCTAAGGCAACTCATAATTTACTGGGAATTAAAGATAATGCCAAAGACAATAAAGCAAGTTACACATGGTATTGTTCAGCTTTCAGACAGGAGATAAGTTGAATATCCTTGAATTAGTAGGTGCTCTTCAGAGTTGCCTTATTCTAGAGCCCTGTCACAGATCATCTGTTATCAGACTAGAGTCAAAATTTCAAAAAAATTTATTTATATTAATTTTCATTAAGCAATGAGTCAGTGATTTGACAGGGTGTAATATAAAGGCCTGCTGAGTAATAGGCTTATCAGGGACCCAAAATTGCTAGAGGGAAGTTCATAGTTCTGATGTTCTCCTAGATCATCATTAGCTGTATTTACATATCAGCTAGAAATGCTGACATTACTGAACTACAATATGGTATTAGAGGGAAAAAATAAGGAAAAATATCACTGGATCACAGAGCAAAAAACATAAGATGAGCAGTTCAGAGACTGGTTTTTTGCCCTCCTCACAATTAAAACCATTTCATTTCTATCAGCTCCATGAGCTACCAGAAATGTAAACGCTAGAATCACAACATGATTCTAATCAAAAGAGTTTGCATTAAAACTGTAAATGTAAACTCTACCTTAAAGTAAGTAAAAAAATGTTCCTTCCATTAGAAGAATTCCTGATAGCTAGAAAGATGAAAATGCAAAGGGAGGACAGTGTACAAAAAAGAGAAAATTTTAATTCTGCCTCAGTGCCCATGTTTTTGGTCTTTTTCAGAATTAGCATATGGAAGACTAAACACATTGTTTGAAGTTATAAATCACATTGAATGAACATGGGTGTATCAGCAGGACAATGATGCTGGAGCTCAGCCTCAGGCATATGAACATTTGCATGCCAAATTAAATATTAGAACATGGAAAAAATGTCCTCATTGGATACACCAAGAGCACACTTTATACTCTACACTTGAGTTATTAGGGTGAATCAAACACTGAATTGTTCAGTAGTTAAAACTTTTGATTTCACTGAATCACAATGACTTTCAGCATATGCTTCCACTTTACCACTTTGTATTGCCCAGGGATAAACTCGTTCCTCTTCAGGAATTTGCATTTAAAAATTAAAGCACTTGGCTGCACACTTCTGTACCCCACCAATACAAGGAAAACCAGTTCTGTCAGAAGAAGACAAACAGGGTTTGATGCAGCTGGAAGAAATGCTGCCCTCTGCTAACACACAATGCAGCTGAAAGTGGGACAGGAAAGGGTTATTTTGTTTCAATCCCAAAAGCTGTTGCTCAATACATTACTTGAAAATAAGTAACTCCACAGAAAGCATTCAAGGTAACCCTCAGTTTTAAAAATGCTCTTTTCTCAGTTGAATGCTTTTGTTAAAAGTGCCCATCTTGCAGGGCTTTGCCTACCATAAATGGCAGCCTGGAGATGCAGGCAGTCACAAGCTGATCACTGGCTTGAGCTTTCCCTGTTCCACCATCCATGGTGAGGTGTTCATGGGCACACACCCCCCCCCCCCATCCCATCCTTTCCATCTGTGAACTCTGGTCCTGCAGCAGCAAAGCTGGCATGTGCAGCACACTCCAAAAGAGCAGGCATTTATCCACATACAGTGGGGTCAGTCCCTCAAAACCTTACTGCTGGACATGTTCTCTCACTTACAGAAGACTTTTAGCGAGGCAGACCTTATTGTTCTCCTCTCCTTTCAGTGCCTATGGAAACTGCCAAGCTCCTGTCTCGTTTTTCATGTAAACAAACAGCTTTAGCCCCATAGCACATGGGAAAAGCTTACCCCAACCCATATTTTTTAGACAGAACAGACCCAAAGCCAAGTAGATGGGGCACAGTCACATAGTGTAGAAATCCATGTCCAAATCAGTGCCAGTGGGATTCAAACACAGTTTAATCATTTGCTGCCAGAAGAACATGCCACAGGTGGCTGACTGAAACAGCACCTGAAGGCAAGGCATCGGTTCACGTCCTCTCTCACCCATGGAATGACAGCGTGCCCAAAGCCAGGAGTGAGTGTGCACAGGCAACCTCGTGGCTGGCACTGCTCTTAGCCCATGTGCCCACTCTTGTGTGGACTGCATCATGAAGTGCTTCACAGAGCTGAAAACACTTCAAGCTAAGCTGCAGATGAATAAGACATTTTGATATTTGTTATGTCTAGAGACTGGACTAATTGGACATGTAAACACTTAATGCTTGCATCTTTAGAGAAGGTATTCTGGGGCTGATTTTATGACAATCCACCACCATTTCTGAGCACTTCATTTCCCAATGTTGAATCTTGTTTTAGGATTTGAGGGGCGGGAGCTTGTTTTAAGAAATGTATTTGGGAGGTTTGCACAGTACAGAATACTGTGTTCTGTTCAATATTTGGCTACATTGAATTCATTAAATCACTCTTCTCTGCTCAGTATTGAATTTATTCCAGCCTAGAGAGAACACAACAGTCCCTTGTAGCTGAACTATAACATATGCCACTATTACAATCATTTGCTGTTTTCATTGTAGAAGAATTTGTTCTTCCTTATGTTCACTAAAATTAAATAAGTATGTGTAAATTGGACTTTATCACATGATAACATCAAACAAAACATCCTAGAAGTTCATTTCATCCTGTACTGAATTTCTCACATCCTCTCCTGCATTTCCTAGTTATTAACCAAGACATCTGTAAGTGTATAGGTATCAGAATGTAAGACAAATGAAAATTAAGATACTTCCATGCAGTGAGACAAACCAGAATAAGAGACTTTTATGCAATATCCAAAACAGTTTTGGCCTCGTAGATTTAGTGTGAAGAAAGTCCCAGGCACCACCCTGTGAACAGGCATTGCTTGTTAGATTTTGGTTCTCTTTTAAATGTGATACAGGTTCAGGAAAATGCCATCTCTGCCTGACAAACATAACCACCAAATCCCAACAGTTGGGCTCACAAGCCCAGGACTGTGCAGGCACTATAGCAGTGAGGGGCAATGCTCCTCCATAGGGCACACAGTGGAGTACAAGGCACAGAATTTCTTCTTTCTCATTTACAAAAGAAAACAAACAAAAAAAATTCCTAAATGTTTACTGCTATTTCCAAGCTCTTTGGAAAGCTCTTTTAAAATAAAAAATAACACTTAGCTTGATAATTAATATAAACTATTCACACTAAATTCATACATCAAATTCCTAATCTGAAAGAGGATTTTTTAAATATCGATTTTACCGAACTTTTCAGAACCACTGTTGAATCTTTCTTTTCAAATATTTTTCATAATGCATAAACCTTTTTTTTAATAGATGAATAACAAAGCTTCATTTCCTTTGAGAAACCCTGGGTTTGTAACGTATTGTCTATTCACCTTTATTTTCTACATTGTGTAACAAAATATGCTGACATTCAATGCTATGCAAGACTCCAGACTTGCATAGCAAAAATTGCTTCAAGTTCATCCTGCATCATAAACTGGGAGTTTGCTGAACTGTTTAGAGTCACATGTAATAAACACAGGCAACATTTTCATGTACCTTTGTATCCATCACTGAATGGCAACTTTATGCTGGTATTTCCCTTACTGTTCCCAATCCCTCACTTAAGAAATAATCTTATTGGTTTTCATCATTATGGCTTATTTCTGTATACTTTGATTTTATTTTCCTTCAAATCCCTGTTCTTTTTTGTATTGCTAAACAATTTATGACCACCTTGAATTTACTTGCCTGTATTCCAGCTTTTCTTTATATTCTATACTAATATTTTCTAGATCACACTCCTACTGACAGAAACTGATAGTGTGATCTATAAAACCAGACTTTTATATTGTAGTTTGTGATTGCTGCTAGATATGCCAAAGAGTGATAGTGAAAGTTAAACAGGATAACAAATGAAGCAGCACATTGTGTCAATATTTCATCTCTTCCAATTTTGCTGCCTATTGTAATTGTGATTTACTGTATTGTAATTGCATCAAAGGAAGTTAAAAAACATCAATTCAGATGTAATAATTTTCTTACATCAGCTGAACTACCATACTGCTGTACCTGTATGTTTTGGTGAGCCTTTTCCTTGGATATTTATGTTACATTTAGTCCAGAGCCTCTTTCTTTAGCCATCCCATGGTACTCAGTGAAAAAAGTCTGTGTCCTATGAAAAGCTGCCCAGGCTGGACTCAATTATTTTTTCTAATCAACTTGGGGAAATATATTTGAGTCCTTTTATTATTTCTCCAGCTGAATAGAGAACAATTAAAATTTCCTTCATTTCCATAATTATGTAGTTCTAACAATTTGTACCTCAAGCTCCTCCAGCTTCTTAACACACACACATTCCATTATGTCTCAAAGGTCAGTTCAAAAGGCAATTTGCTTCAATGCACCTTGTGAGAACGAAAACATTTACCTATAAATGAAAAACAATTACACCAGAATCACTGCTTTCAATAGAGTCAGACTTTAATACCAGTTTACAGCTTGTTCATTAAAATAAGACTTCAAGTGTCACCAGCACAAAATCTGATGCTATTCACCGTAACTTAAAAATCAATCCCAGAGACAAAGTTATTCATTAGTTCCTTTGGCACTAAGTACAAACACAGGTGCATAATCTGAAACTCAAACCTGGTCCCATGGATATTTTTAAGTACTGCACTATATTCACTATATTCACTTCCTCAAAGCACCACAGAGACCCACCGAGGACTTCCTCGGGAAACCCCACCTTAACTTCTACTCATGGAAAATTGAAACAATGGAACTATTTGGAAATCTCAACATCCCAAATTCTAAAGACAGATAATGCAATGGTATGAAGAAGTATTTGGGACCAATATTCTGAAAGCATTTTGTTGGAAAGGTGAAATTTTTCATTAAGACTCTGTAAAATAATAGTTACTCTACACAGTTCCTGTTCAATATCAGTCAGTACCAGGTCATTTTATTTCAAATGTTCGTACTGCTGAAGTCATTACATTTCTTTTTCTCATTCTTTTACTTTTTTGGGCACATTTTTTTCCTATGGCCACCTGCTTTAGGATAAAAATGCTGTGGAACTCTGATGTCTTAAAAAGGTATTTCACAATACACCCACTTTTCCTTTTCCTGAATGCTTCTCACAAAACCAGCTCATCTAATAGTTTCCCCTAATGCCACACTCTAGCAGAAAATTACACCACTTACTGGAGATTAGGACTTATTTTGCTGCAGGAGAAAGAAATCTAAAGCATCACTGATCAAACAGTCAAATACTGTTATATCCAATTTATAGATACAGAATGCAAGATTTGAAAAAGTAAGATCATGTAACTCAACTCTCAGAAACAGGTTATTTCACTGAGTTTTCTGAGTCCTATCCTCTGACTGATACCAGTCCTCTGGAATACTGATACTTCTGTGTAATTCTGAGAAACATGCCACGTCCTCTGGAAGGGCTCCTGAGGACTGAGCTGTGCTCACCTGAACATTTCTTTGGTAGCTGACCCAACATCCCCTGTGCAGGCAGATGCCCAAGGACAAAGTACTCACCAGGCAGTGAGAAAAGAAGCTGTGCAAAATACAGGAACCGCAATTAAATCAGAATTGCTCTGTTCCTGCAAGAATGATGCATCTGTGCAACCAACTACAAAAAAACAATGTGCTACCTTGTTACTTTACAGACAGCAATGGCTTTTACCAGGTTAGCTAACAAATTTCTTTACTCATACACATTTATTTTAATAACAGCATATATTTTCATGGTGTAGCCAGCTATAATGGCATCAATGTAAACAAAAATCAAAATTCCTAAATGAAAATTTAAGTTCCTTAAATGAAAACATTAAAAATTATTAGAGGAATTTTCTATTTTTAATAATTTTAGCCATTACTTGCAGAGAATGGGTAGAAAACCACCAAGATCTTCCTAAGATGTATATTTCCTGTATTTGCAGGATCAATGCCAGAGGGTATATGCTACTTCCCTGAATTTATTTCAGCCTTGTCAGAAAATAGCAACCACCATATTATTGAAGCCACAATACAAGCTTCCTCTTTATCCCTTTCTCTCTCTGTTTTCCCATATCTGTGTTTCTCCAAACTACCGTGGCTCCCACATCGCTCCAGTTTCGATTCCTTCTCTAAACATCCCACAAGGCTTGTATGATTCCAAAATGCTTCCTCCTGCATCCCATACCAAGTTCCCAGTGCTGGCAGGCAGCAACCCTGTGAAATAGTCCAGAGTCTCTTACTCTTTGTGCTAGCTGTCTCCATCCCGCCTGGTTCTCTTTCCTTTTTTTTTCATTTTTGTTTTTAAACAGGACACAGTTACTGGATTTATGTTTCTGTGTATTACAAATGATTAATATACTGATGATTTCCACAAACAATTCTTCGTTATTTTGGAAGTGACATCTCAGTGGGCTCCTCTCCCAATGCTTCTCAAACTGTGCTTTATGCAAGTTTAACCCTTCCTCTGCTGAACACAACAGTTATGCAAGCTTTTATACATAATATAAGCTATTTGAACTTTTAACTGTACCTGTATTGAATTTGTCCTGGTATCTGTTGCTCACTTCAGAATACCCATTGAGAGCACATATGAAATACTGGAGCAAAGGGCACAGTTGTGTCATGTAGAGTTTTAAGTACACCATCTTTTCTTGGTTTTAGTTTTATGTCTGAGCAGAGTAAATGACCACTTAGTGCAGTAACATGACCCTTTAAAATATTCTGTACTCGACACACAACAAACCTGATTTAACATGCTTTCCAAATGCTGTTTTAAATCTCTCATATGCAAAAAGGAAAATATTCAATGTATTTTTTTCCTATGGTTCATGACTGAAAGCCATCATTACCATTTGATCTCTTTTCCTTGAACTGTATATCACATGAAGTGTATGTGACCACTAACTTTTAAAATAGCCTATATACTTCTATTCACCTTATTTCTGTGATGAGACCTCACAGCAAGGATGGAATAACAATATGGAAACGAACTATCTAATCCAACTGGGCATATTTTATTGAAGTCTTATTACTTCCATGTGTAAGAAGAAACTAAAGCCAACTGCAATCCCCAATTTTTGGCATTCTCAGTATGCATTGTATCCAGCAAAAGAGAATTTCACTTTTTGTTTTCATTTTTACAGCACAGTGATATTAGACATACAGACTTAACTTGATTGTTAAGAGATCAAGATTTTTAAGTGAATAAGAAAAGCAAAGTCTTTATAATGCCTAAAGCAATAGTGTTCTTTAAAAAGTTGCAACTTTTTATTTTAATCTCTTTCGCAGTATAATCTTTAAAGAACTCATATCAAAATTTTCATATGGATGATAGAATCTTCAAGAATGGAGATACAGAATAATGACAACATGGTTATAACAGAGTCAAGTCAGGCAATTTATATGAAAGAAACTTGTCATGGATAAATGCAATGCCAAAAAGTTGTATTCAAATTTATTCTGAGGGAGCACATGTAATAGACCAGTATTTCTTAAGATACAAAGCCTATTTTCCTAAGAAAGATGAATATAAAATTATGAGCAACTATAATAAAACAATTTTTTTTTAATATTGACAGAAATAAATAGCACTTTAATAAAGCATTTTCAACTTGGTTTTCTAAACAAGTGATATTTGTCAGATATACCTCTGATATGAAAAACAACACCTCAAGAAGGATCAATCAGGTAAGTGGCTTTCTCAGGGGAGGTCAGAGAATTAAAAACTAATATTGTAATTTTAGCAATATATTGGGCATCCCATGTTTTTCCAGTGATATTTACTGATAAAATTTTTTTCCACTCATTTTTTATCCACATATGCTTTCCTCTGTTATATGGTAGAGTTTGACTTTTCTGCTCACCTTAGAATAGTTTTCTCCTCAAGTGTTGATAATAATACAAGATGCTAGAAGACAGGCTCTTTTGGTTGAGTCTATTTCACATTTTTGTGAGAATTTATAAAGGAAATTAATTTCCTGCACTCACAGCCGGCAGTACCTTATGGCTTTATTAGTCCTAGTTTAATCAGAGGCTATCTACTAAAGAACGGAGGTCAAATGCTGATCATTTAGAAGGATGAAAAATCATGGAATCATAGAATGGTTTGGGTTGGAAGGTACTTTCATCTCATTCCAACTCTCTGCCATGGGCAGGGACACCTTCAACTAGTCCAGGTTGCTCAGAGCTCCTCCATTTAACCTGGCCTTGAACACCTCCAGGGATGAGGCATCCACAGCTTCTCTGGGAAACCTGTTCCAGTGCCTCACCACCTTCACAGTAAAGAATTTCTTCCATAAATTTAACATGAATTTCCCTTTGTTCAGTTTGAATCCATGACTCTTTCTTATCACTAAAGTTCCTGATGAAGTGCCCTTCTCCAGCTTCCTTGTAAGATACTGGAGGGTGCTATGAGGTCTCCATGAAACCAAATATTTGGTTCTTAATACAGAAAACATTTTGGTGGAAAAAATGAATTTAACTTAATATAACTACATTAAAATTAGTTCAACTACTCTTTAAAAGAAACTGTACCACCAAGTTAAAGAAACATAGTATTCTGATTCTTTCTGCATATTTAATTCAGAATTACACTCCCAGAACAAATAACTCTATTCCTTCCCATAAAAAGGCTAATTACCAAACTTTAATAACTGCCTACATGGTTTATATTTTGAATATTGGGAATTTTACAATCCTATTTCATTCTAGTCCTTTAATTTACCTATCCTAAAATAATCAAAAAAGAGTCATCAGATAGTGATGGACACAATTTGGATGTTTCTAGAAACTGGAACTACTGATATGCACAGGAAAGAAATCAAGTTAAGGGGAAAATTTGCAGGGAGGTACAGGTATAAGACACATCAGAAAGCTCAGAAGGACTTCCAAAACCTAATGCTCCAGCTGTAAGTGACACTGATGGACAACTTAGCCTGTCCAAGCTGCTCTATGTGCACAAGCTTGACACGTGCATGAGCATCACCACAAACACATGAACAGCTTCTGCAGACTTTTCTCAAGAGGTCTCTGAACACTGTGTGTCACACTGTGTTATACTGTGCTGGACAGGAATGCTTTTTCTTTGTCTGATTTCAACATTCCTAGCATGTATTTTTAAGAAGCTCAAGGGATAAGCATATGAGAAAAATAAAAAAGAACATTAAAACCAGACTACACATGAAGATTTTTCCCCTGCATCTCACAGTGCACATTCTCCCTGTTTTGCTGTGGAAGTTAAATTTCTAACTTAGCAGACACTATGCACAGTGCCTAGTAGGTACATGATTTCTCATCTGCTCAGATAAAGAAAGGCAAGCATGCACAAAACTGCAAAACAGAATAACTTTAAAAAAATATAAAACCTCAACTTTTAATGTAGTGTTAAGTATTTCTTCTACAGGGAAACATTCATCCGCACAGAACACTTAAAAACAAATAACCTGTGTACCTGAACTGTGGAACTGATTTCAGATGCAAATCCTCCTGTCAGGGGAGCCTCATGGCTAATCAGCAATCGCCCAGTCTTTGCCACCGACTGAAAAGGAAAAACAAACGCCCAAAATGTCACCAAATTACAGCTCTTGTGATTTCTTATTTGTACTACTTGTGGAATATATGAAATATGTGACTTTGTTAGCAGTGTTAGAACACAGCTCCTTTTCCCCTCTTGCATTTCCAGTGAACAATAAATTATCCAAAAATACTCAACTGAGTCATTAATAGAATGGTTTTATACTTACTATAAAAGTATTCACATTTTCCACTCAATTTTAAGCAAGTATCAAGAATAAATTTAAACCCGTTTCATATTAATTTACCCTATCAATGCAAACTGTAACATTTCTGAAAAGGAATAAAGATTTTAACAAGTAGCCAGTAAAAAACTGAGTCCTCAAAATACTAAAATATGCATGCACAAAGAAATTCTTCCCTGATATCACTGTACAAATAGATTCTATATAAAATCATAAACCACTGCTATCCAGAAAGTAAAACTGCTAAATAAAAATTTTAGCAAGAAACGTGTGGATTAGTGCTGCATATTTAAATTTTACATGGCAATTTAGTAGTACCATTTTCTAATTTTAGATTTCTATGTTTGTGCAGTTATTATGTAGTCTACTTCATAGCTAAATAAAGAGCATAATATATACAGATGACTTAACCATCTTTGATGAAAAAACCAAAACTGTGCTCCTTGCAGACAGTAAAAATGAAAGCAAAATATTTTTAATCTTATGGGAAATATAAAGCTTCACCATACAGAAATATATTGATGTTTATTGGAACTATGCTAAATTGACTGAATCCAACAGTATCGGATACCTTTAATAAGAAATATGGTAGCAATGTCTCTGCTTCCATGACATGTATTTTAAAATTATTATAATAAAAAGGCTCATTAAAAAGTTTCATAAACTTCTAGATATGCGCATCAAAAAAAATCAGATTACTGTGTATGTTAATCTTTCAAGAACAGTTGCAGTCTGACATTGAAGATAAGTACACAGTGTACTGCTGGTCGAATATTATCCATCAAGTGGAAGAGCCCAAGACAGTGTTTGCTATCAGATCAGACCTTCTGAATACTGTGATCTTTAATTGAATGTCTACACCAGCACACTCTCCAGTCAGACAGCTCCATGTTATCTACATAAGAGGATACATAAAGGCAATGCCCTAATTATGCAGCTTTCTCTCTGATTCAAGTACTTTACTAATTCTTTTGCTTTTCTAGCAATGACTCAATCAGTGGCTCTAAGCAGCTCATGCACAGATGTACTGGCAACTTGTAGGCTACGAACATGTTCCATATACTGTACTATGAAATGGTTTGAAAACATTCAGAGCTAAACAAGACAGAAAAAGTAATTTCAGCAGTTGGAAAGTAATCCAGTTACATAGGCTGATTTCTGGGGTATTTTTCCAGCACTGGAAATTCATATCTAAAGGAACAGGGGTATTAACTGCGCCATAAATCTGTCCAGTACATCAGAATAACAGTTCCACGAACAAAATGTACGCTCTAGTTTTAAGTTGATATTATTAAAACTGATAAAATCAGTTGCTATAGTAAAACTGATACAACTAATCAATGTTAAAGTTCAGTCTGGTTGTTCATGTGTTTTTTAATCCTCTTTATTTCAAAGAAAGATTCTTTTGCATTACAAGCTGTCATTAAAGTTACAGATTTTGTTTCTCAGATAACAGAGTATAATCTAACACTGTTAGTATATGGGAAAATTCACATGGGGTCAGACCAATAATCTGTCAGTCCAGTAAATTATCTCCCCAAAGAGATAATTTAATGTTTAGGGTAAAATAAGAAAAGGACCTTAAATGTGTTCCTTCACTATGTCTCAGTCTCCAAATACTTTCACATCTCCTGTTTCTTGAATCCAATATTGTCTTTTATACTAAATAATTAATAACTTTTATTCATCTGTTCTCGAATCCATGTAAATAAAGAAAAGGCGGGGGAAGGGGAAAAATAATCTCTTGTCGGTAACCTGCTTCTACTGTGTGAGAAATCCTTGGTTTTACATATGATTCCCACGGGCTCCAAGGAAGTCCATGTCTGTGGGAACTTGTTAAGAGTGAACAAGCAGCTGTGATCACCAAGCATTGCATACAAACATCTCAGCCCTTTTATAACACAATATATGCATCACTCCTGCTACAAAATCATGCAGAACCCAACCAACCCTACAGTGCGTTTTTCAGGAACACATGCAATCTTAAGTATTTCTAGTGTTTGTAAATGAGTCATACCTATTAGTAAATTGTTCCAGTTTTTACAATTTTGCACCCTATTTCCAAACTAATTTGGCTGACTTACTTTCAAAGCTGCTGCTTCATGTTTTATTTCTGTTTGCTAGAAGGAGGCACTATTATCACATTTCTGCTCCCAAATGAATACATTAAGAGTGTGATCAAATGGTCTCTTAAATATGATTTTGATAAATTAAGAAGACTGAGCTCTTAATCTTTCAGCAAACAGCACATTTCCAATTCCTTCATCATTCTTGCAACCCTACCCTGAATCATCATCTCCAGTTTTCTATCTCCTTCTTGAAGCACACCCATCTGGAACCAGCATTCCAGATTTTATCAGAACACCATCAAATGAAAAGATAATACAGCTGCAGTACTGCAGCTCTTGGATGTATGAGGCCTGTTGGCCAAAGCATAACTGGACAAGTCCAGCTTTCACTGATAACTGGAACTCCCTGCTGGTGAGAAAGAAGGTTAAAGGATAATGGCTTCCTGGAATAAAGATGAAAATATAGTGTGCCTTTATTATTTCAAGACACAAAATTATATTTGGATATACTGAAAAACATCTTATGTGCCTGAGCTTAGCTCAATTAATGAGCTTATCTTCTCTTTATCAGTAACTGTCTATTTTACTGGTTTCTTAGCTGTTACTTACCTCTAACTTTTTACCAGTAATGGTTATAATGTTTTGAATATATTTGACAGAAATATTAAAAAACAGGTTCCAAATCCAACTTTGCAGGAACTTGAGACTATTTCCATTCACTATCACATTCACCACACAGTTACAAGTCAGCTCACTACTAATGTCTTACTTTTCAAACTATGATAATTTATTTTGAGCACCTATTAAATGTTCTCAATGCTGAACAGTTGAGCATGTATTTCTAATTACTGTTGAATAGCTGCTAAATTTCTTGGTAGTGTCTTCTGAGCTTACAGATCATTCTCCCCAATTAATTTAGTACAGGTTTTTTGTGGAAAAACTGATCCATAAGGCATCAGACTAAGAAATTCCTGGTCAAGAAATACTTTCAGTTAGCAAATATTTTGCAAACATATTGCAGTCTTTGTATGCCCTCTTAATTATTATCTTGTTTTTTCTGTCTACATATGACAGCACAATACAGTAATAACAGCAGACAATAACAACAGATGGGATTCTTCTAGATACAATTTTTAAATATCTATTATCATGTAAAATTATTTTAGTTGGCATAGCTTAGAACAAAGCCCAGCAAACACATTCATAGTGTCCTAGAAAGCTAACATTTAATTTCAATATCTTCAAATGAAAATTTAATCTTACTTCCTGGAAGCAAAATAGTTATTCAGTTAAAAGTGCAAATTTCAAAACTAGCTGCTCTGCTATCTACAGGGCACAGCAGACATGGTTAGTGATTATTTGCAGGTATCATCATTGTTCTTTTATAAGGCACTAATTTCACTTTATAAATCTATGGCAAAACATTAGTTCCTGTTAATTTAGACAAGGTGATTATTCAACTGCCAGGACTCCAAAGCCCAATATTCAGAAGAGCATTTGGAGTACAAATAAATGCAGCTCAATAACATCAGATAATGGAGTCCTCAACCTTCAGATTTCCTAGGAAACACCACTGCATAAAACTGGAGAAAACATTGGCTAAATCTGCACAGTGTAGCACACTGGCCAGCATATAATCCTACCATTTTACCACCTTTTCTGAAGGTGGACAGATGGATTGGTTTTATTGGTCTGAATTAGGTAGAGAAAAGGATGGCCTTTCAAAGAACAATGTATTTTGTCCCCTCACAACCAAACACTTGTATTTCTGTAAGGGATTGATTTGCTCCACTTCCCCAACATCCCCATTCTGTCTTCCAAAGCTGCAGTCTTTACAGTTTATTACCTAAGTAAAAAACTAAGATTTTGAAATGCATGCACATTCTGCATCTCATGAAGATTATTTTTGAAAATACGTCTTCAAAAGTGTGGTATGCCTTAAGAGATTAGCACTGATAAAAATGTTCCTTCTTTACAACTAGAAGTTGTTGCTTCCTGATCTTTAATGTCTACATATACTTCAGAGGGCACCAAGAGATTCTGCATGTATATCACATCTCAAATTAAATGAAAATGGATTTTTTTTTTTTGCTATCTTCAGTAACAGACCATAAAGGGAAGTCAGAAGCAATATCCAGGCACTTAGAGAGCATGGCTTCTCCTTGTATCATGGTCACTCTGTGCTGTCACAGCCAAGTTCAGATGACACAACCCTAGGCTACCAAAAGGGAGAGGTCCTACCCTGCCCAGAACCTCTTTTTCCCAGACCATCCCTGACATCTCCTCAACACCGAGAGGGCTACTGGGAAAGTCACTTGAAGGGGATAATCTGATTTATCCTGTACAGTTAGCACAGAGCAGCAAACACCACTTCAGAGACAGATTTCGAGATGGAAAGTACTTCAAGATTTGCACAGAAAAAGCTTCAGCAGTGCTCTCTCCTGGAAGGCAGCAGAGACCCAGGTTATGGCACACCAATGTCACCTCTGCTATAGCCAATCATTAGAGAAGAGACTCTAGGGCTTTAAACTATTAAATTAGCCCTCTAAAAAAACACAGAAACCAATACTGACTATACTTTTCCTCCTCAATTTCACTGTCATTTCTGTTTTACATTGGTGTCATTCACAAGAATGACAACTGATAGTGCATCAGAGAAAAAGGCTAACAGCATGATCTAATAAGGAAATGTAAAAAAACCTAATGCCTTTGCAAAACAAATGCTTTCAGGGTGCACTCTGAAGGTTTTCTGAGATGCAGCCCAGTGTTTTTATAGTGAAGCAGTTGAGCAAATTGTTTTCAACCTCCCTGACCACACTCTCTATCCAAGAGTTTCTATAATCACTTTTCTGTTCAACTCTCAATTCATTTTGTTGGATGTTTTCTCCTCTCCTACAGGCATCGATGACAGAAGAAAACAACACAAGCCTGGCACTTCCAAGCACTTTGAAATCCAAGTGCTGACACCACCAGTAACATATTCTGCCCTTACTTAGGAGAAAGCAGCCAACCAAAATGAGTTTGATGCTAAGCCACATGTAACACTACTGCTCTCCACATATAGCAACACCACAACTACCAGTGTAACCAGCTGCTTCACTAACACAGACACTGCCTTTAGAGATATTAGCAAAGTCAAACTTTTCTTATAAATAGCTGTTATTTTGTCATAATGGTAAGCTAGCTATTTTCTTTAAGAAGAAAATTCTGTTCTCAGAATAAAAAAAGATTTTTCCATCTCTTACAGAAAAGGATTTTTTTTATTATGTTCACTTTCCCCTTTAAATTTTTGCATACCTTTGATTGTGTTTTTTAGAGACCATAAAAATTTCCTGCATAATCAAAAAACTAGCTTTTCAAAATAATTTGCAAAAAGCTGGCAGAAGTACTGAAATGATATTTTTATTGTATTCCATTTTGTACTGAGCACGTATGAAGCAATTATAAAACCGTATAAAAATGAACATTAATTGATATGTGCTTTTGCTGAAAAAAATCAGAATATGGAAGCTTTAAAAAATTACTTGGCAAAGTTTCAATAAATGTCTTGAAAAACATTTTCCTTTTTCATTTTTAGACCAGCTTAAATGAATTTGTGCTTGGAAAACGTAAATCCTGAGGGAGGCTACTCTCCCCATTCCATTAGTTCTACCTTCCCTTTAACGTTTCAATAACAAATTGCATAGCAGCATTCTTGGTACTGAACACCACAAGCACAGGGATAGAATTAAGATCCCAGATTTGTATTCAGCACTTCCCACAGAGAAATATGTAACATAATCTGCCAGATAAATCACTGAGGATTACATTCACTTAGCACAATCAGATCCACAGGATGACACATCCCAGCTACAATGAATTGTTTGTGCATGTGATACACTGACAGTCTAGAAAATGCAGTTATTCCATCCCCTATTTCCAGACATCCCAGAGGATGAAACCCACTGGATTTTTGGGATCTCTGGAAAACCAAATAGATCCTCAAGCACCATTTTTCCCCCCTAGGGTCCTAAGAAAAGGAATAGAAAGGAAGGGGGGCAGTTTGTGTCCTAGTAGCCTGGATGCAAGAAAACCCTGCAGCTTCCTAACAATCATGTTCTAGCTTGCAAATTATAGCCCAAGAGTGCCTTCTCCTAGAAGCAGGAAAACTAGGAAAAGTATGCCCTCTTTAAAGGTCCAACCAACAAAAACTAATTCTTAACATTGAAGAAAAAATCAAACAGGAAACCAAAATAACATCATTTGCTGTGGGTTTCAACAGAACTAGATTTCCAGAGAAGGAAAATGAGAGATGTACTCTATCACAGTGTCTATGCTCCACTTCCAAAAGTTGACTGAAACTCATTGAGTCATTTTTCAATAAAGTCAAGACAATTCCCAGATAAACAAATGGCATGAAAACCATTATTTCATCCGTTCAACAGCCCAAAGCATGAATGAGATTTCTCAACTACTGGTAACAAGGCAGTCAGCCTTACCCTCCTGTTAAAGATTCTCTTAAGTATAACAAATATTATCACAGTATTGCAATTGTATAGTAGAGAATCCTAGCCTAACACTGGCAACAATCTATGAAGATCAAAGATAAATCTACTTGGAAAGAAAAATACTTGGAAAGAAAAATTTTTATTACACCTCTGACACTTAGGAAGGCCATTGGACAAAACAATCTTTAACCAAAACTTCTCAAACAATAAAATGAAAAAAAACATAGGCAATTCTGTAATAAACTAGTAGGCTGATTAACAGCAGGGAATGGAAAACAAGTCTATCACCTTTTTAGCCTGAGACAAACAGCTAAACAGGTGCCAATTTGAACTGACCCACATTAGCAGAGCACAAATCTTAGTCTTCCTGTTACTACTTAACCAAAACTGAGGCTTCTAATCCACTCCTGTCTGCATTTTCAGCTGACACAACCAAGGTCTGAGCTTTCTGACCTACAAGTCTGGAATTCATGGACTGCAGATGGCACAGCCAAAGCTGCTGGGACAGGCTCAAACCTACTGCCAGCTTTGGAGGCACAGAATGAGTTTCCCCAAAGCAAAGGGATCTGTCATAACTGATTTGCATGTCAAGAATGATGACAAGCAGATCCTTTATGGTTTCCAGACTGCAAAGAGCCAAAGATTAAGACACTTTGATTCTGGTTTCTATCAAGGAGAAGCAAAGCAAAGAAGAAGACAACATTAACAGGCAACTGTGACAAGGGAAAGAACAGAGAACAGTCGTCCACTAATGTTGAACAAAATGTGTGACCTTCGCATATCAAGAGTGGTAAGAGGAGCTGTCCTGCTACACAACCCCCCTCTGACACTGTCCCTGTACCTTTACCTGCTTTCTCTGGAGTAAAAGATGAAAACAAATAAAACCCACAACACCCTTTTTCCAAAAAAACAATGAAACAAAAAACCACCACACAAAACCCCAGAATTTTTTAGTCTCACCTCCTTTCCAATTGATTTCAAATCATAATAAAAGACCAGATATTAGAGAAAATTAACAAAGACCTAAAGTATGAGGCATTACAACTGTAAGTATAATTGCAATGGACAAAAATGTAGGAAAATTAAGACAAGTATTAGAAATGTATTTACTGCCCAATGTCTACCTGAAACCAAATGATTAATGCTTAATCAAATAAATTATCAAACCACATACTCAAGTATAGTATGTTGTAGACAGTTGCCATGCTGTCTACTCAGTTCTTTAAAAATGCATACTCTGCATTTGAATATTGACTTTGAATAAGGAGCAAAGCTCAAAAAAAGAAACTTAAGTTCATTTTACATAGCCCCATTAAATCTGTTCTCTCCTAAACAATCAGTCCAACTGTGCTTCTACCTGGCTGCTTCTTTTACCAACTCCTTAGTATTAGCAATATATAGCTGGAAGAAAATCCTAATGAGAGCTCAAAGGAAGGGGAAGCAACAACAATTTGGAGCACAGAGAGTAGCTGGGCTGTATTTTTGACAGTGCAAATGCAGAAGCGGGAGATGATGCTAACAGTAGCATGGATGAAGGAAAGGAGAGAGGACAGGCCCTAGTACAGATCCCTGCAGTCCTTGCTTGTCACTGGCCTCCAGGAGGAATACTGTGCTCTACCCACTAACCATGACTATGCAAGCACTCAAGCAGTATTTTACCTACCCAGCTGAGCACTGGACCAGAGCTGTTCATTGGATACAGGAGTATTCTGAGAGTATCAAGAGTTTTCTTCCAGTCAAGGTGTCATTCACTGCTCATCCCTTGTCCACAGATCCAGACATTCATCACAGACTTAGCCTTAGCAAGGCCATGCTTACTTTTCCTCATCTCATTAACACATTCAGAAATCATATGAAACATTCAGTTTGGGTGAAGTTTTATCAAAAGCAGCTTAAAAGCATTTACTGATAACTCTTTCATGAAATACGTAACATTTTCTTAAATTTGATCACAAGATGCAACCAAGAGCTCACTGAATCAGAAGACATGCACCTGTGAGCAGTCTGAGTGCTGTCAGTAAGATGACCCACAGCTGGGAGCACTCCAGCAATCTCAATACACATTTTCAAATCCACATTCTACATCATTATTTAGAAAATTCTACTGTTTTCTTCTTCAGCAAATCTGCAGTTGCATCTGAATAATGGGGTAGACTGTATACCCTTAGTAGAGTTGCAGATGACACCAAACTGTGAGGAGCAGCTGATTGGCCAAAGCAGCTGTGCTGCCATCTGGAGAGACCTGGACAGGCCGACAGGCACCTCGTGCAGTTCAAAATAGGGAAGCACCTGCCCTTGGGGAGGAACAACTCCAGGCACCTGTGCACACCAGGGGCTGCACAGCTGGAAAGCAGCCTGGCAAGAAAGGGAGATGGATGTCCTGATGGACACCACATTGACCATGAGCCAGAAATGTGCAGCAAAGAAGGCAAATGGTATCCTGGGCCGCATTTGGAGGAGAGCTGACCATACAAGGGATATGATGCTGCCCCTCTGCTCAGCATTGGTGAGGCCACAGCTGGAATGGTGCATCCAGTTCTGCACTCCTCAGTAAGACAGGCATGGACATACTGGAGAGTCCAACAGAGGGCCACAGAGATAATTAAGGGACTGGATGAGAGGAGTGGGATGAGGGGTCCTCATTGATATAACTACAAACCCAAAGGGAGGGTGCAAACAAGACTGAGCCAGACTCTTTGCAGTGGTGCCCAGAGGCAGAGTTTCTGTTGTTATGCTGATGTTGCATTCTGAAATCCACATCAGGACAGATTTTTTCCCCAATTGTATGTATGGCAGAAATAGTTCATAAAGAACTAATGTGACCACAGCAGGGAAGCACATATGAAACATCTTGCTGAGAAATGTTAACACAACCATAAAATTTACTGACTCAACATACCAGGATTTTAATATTCCAGTATGTATCATTTTACACTATAAACGCCAAAAATAATTCCAAAATACTAATGTGGATTCTTCCTGCATAGCACCAAGAACAATGCTGTGGTGTAAAGATGGTGGCAGAGAGAAAGAAAAATGAAAACAAGCACAGGAATAATGCAAAGTAACGTGGAAAATTTTTTAAGTTGCAGTCAAAACCAAATGGGGTTGCTACAGGACTAGACAGAACATCCTAAGAAACAGTGAAGAGATGATAATAAAACAGTTATGGCTTTTATATCCTACACAACATAGTCAGCATATGACTGAGATGATCAACATAGAAATTTATAAGCTTCCTGCAAAGCCAAGAACCAAAGAGAGATCCCTCGTGTGTAGAGTAGCATATGAAGAGTAGCAGAAAATTCCTCTCCAAAGAACTTGCAATTTAAATAGCTGAGACTGTGAAAAGAGAAATGAGGTATGACACATGGTAGGGTGCACCTCAGTACAGTTTGAGTTGCTTGATATAATTTTTAATAGAAGAGGGTTAAAGTACACTAAAAGGACTAATATTCTACCAAGTAGTGACTAACTCTCCAATGCCTTTCAGTAAACTTACTCTTGTAATACAACACTGCTACAAACTCTCTTGTAATACTTTTGTAACATCATTCTACATACCCTAAAACAGATAATTGCTGAGAAAACAACAGGTGATAATAATGGTCATGGATTGTGGGGAAAATGAAGAAAATTGATGTTTTGTGCAGGTGGACACTCCTGCTTAACTTAAAAGTATTTAAGAACACATTAGTCAACTTCATTAAGAGATGGGCAAAGAAAAAGTACTTCTGGAATGCAACAGCATGCCTTTTTGATATCCATAAGACAAATTGCTACATACAAACTAGACTGAATTGGTTAGGGATGTAAACTGATTCAGTATTCAAAAGTAAATTTAAAAATAAAACCCATCTGGCTCATTCTTATAACTTCAGATACACTATAGTTATTTAATTGCATTATTTTCCTCCACCTCTTCACATCTCATTTACTTTCTGGCACTGGAAGCTCTCCTTAATAGTGACAATTAATAATTTTAATATACATTTGGTGCAAGAGTATGTTTATTTCTGAGGATTCCACGTACAATCTGCTAACACTACTGAAATAAGTAGCATGAATGTTAAAAAAACTTCTTTTAACCAAATACCTCTAGATTTCCCAGTCATTGTGCTCTAGCAATAATTATGAGCAGATTCCTTAAATAGCCATTTGAAGTATAATGGCAACTAAACTCAATGAAAATATTAATGAGTCCACTGTATTGGTAACTCATGACTCCTCAGTACTTTGAACTACATTTGCCTACTTAATCACAATTAAATATATCTATTCAAATAATCCTTCTTTGTGTATAGCCTACAACATAACATTTAACAGCACAGGTTTCAGAAAACAGGAACTTTTGCAGCAGCTTCCAACCTTCACCAGTGTTAATAAAACACTTGGGTAGACTTATCCCTCCCTCACCCTCTACACCATTTAATTCCCTGTTTATGGGAGCAAAATTAGAAAGTCTCAGGAAATACAGATGAACAATACCGCACCAAAGAGATCCTTTTCATCCCAAAAATCTACATGGACACATTATAAGACAGCCTTCAAGTCTGTGAGGCATCACCACATTCAGCTGACATTCCATGGAGAAAAGTCCTTTTCTGAGTTTTAATTAATTGTTAAACATACTAATTAGTGCCTTCATAAATTAACTTGCTTCTTCAGTTTTTCTATATTCATGTTCAAATCCAGCACTTATTTTAGGCCTTAAATGTTGTAAGTCTGTTAATAAATTAAAATTTGAGATTAGCTAGCCCTCCTCTTGCCTTTCAGAAATTACATGCATATTGTTTATTAATATTCTCAGGTTTTGAAAATTTCATCTGTCCCTCAAATTCCTGGAATAATCAAGCTGACATAGTACATATTCTTTTCGCTATAATACTTTTTTTAAAAAAATTAAATCCAAGCTTTCAAGTCTGAGTGCTTTTTGAGGTTCCTCCAAGATAACCTTTAAGGAAAGACTGCAGTCTTCTGCAACCAAAAAGGTAGGGAAAACACCCACATTCCATAAGATGAAAGTCCCAAAATCTTAGAGGGATCTACCCCAGGACTATGAAGGTACCTAAACCCCGAAATACTTAGAGCCTCTAGCTACCTTTATTTATCTCCTTTCTTCACAACCACCACCATTCTCTCTGTTCAGTACCCCTGCTCTTCCAGGTGCTCTGATTCTCAAGTAGAGTCACATCAAAAAGTCAGACAGTGAAACCAAGTTATAAAACAAGAGGATGAACAGTGCCTCAGACATTCTTTTATTCTTGAAAAACAGATGGGATCCTGGGCAATTCTTAAAGGCCCTCCATGGACAATCCAGGGCTTTTTAAGATCCATAAATTCTCTATTAATCCAAATATTGTACTATACTTTTTGTATAGAATATATTTTATATGTTTTCTCAATACCAGATAGAGAACTTCCCCAGCTAATCTGGAGGATCCAAGAAAGGGCCAGCTAATTCACTCCATACTCACACCCCAACAGACACACAATAACGTCTTGGAACAAATCTTGGCAGTACTCATCCAGAAGCAAAACACCATCTTGCCAGATATGACCCACATAACAAGTCTCCTCAGAATAATTTTACTGAAGCTAACTATAGGTTTGGAGAACTTGAAAGAAGCCAAGAACTGTTCTTAAAAGAAAAGAGAAAAATAGAATCAGGTCACCAATAAAATAACTAAAACAGACTGAAATTTCATTGCTGAAGATAACAATACTTTCATTTCTCCCCACTGAATTGGTTAGTAGCTTTTAACACAATTCAAATAACCCTGTAAGACAAATAGTTAGAGTGTCCCAGCAAAAGACCTGCTCTGGTCCAAAGAGAAAGATTAAAATAAAAGTGATGTTTCTTAAATTTGTAGGTGAAGAGGAAGACTGTAAGAATATAAGAACCTGAAGGCAATACAGACAGAAGAAAATTAAAAACACAGGAATGTCAATGAAGAACGGCAAGGAAAAAGAAAAGGCCATAGCAAGAGAGATGCCAAGTTCTGGAAAGAAAACATCTGGATTCTGAAAGGTATGGAGAAAGGAACTGAGAAAAGTACTGGCAATACCACTTGTGGCATACCCCTCGTTTTTCACTCTGGCTCATACTGGGAATTATAGCATGACCTGGACAGCAGCAAGACTTTGTTTCACCAAACCTTCCAAAGAAGCAGGAGCTTCAGAATCTCTGCATCCAGCATCTGCTCAATTCTTATTTCCTAAATTACTTTCAATTCTGATAGTACAAATTCATAAAGTTCATCACAGACACCTGAATTCATTTCACTGCAGATGTTGAACCCACTTAGGCTTTATTGGACTTAGTATCTGAATAACTAACATGGACAATATGGGAAAGCACAAGACAATACAAGGCAAAGATCTGAGCAAAATAATCACTAAATAATTAAATAAAAATATGAAGCAGACCAGGATGATCAAATAAAGGTCTGAAAATGAGAGCTGAGCCACCTCTGCCCCTTTTAAAAACAACCATTAGCAGGTGAAGGGATAGATTAACTGAATAACACATTGTTACAGAATTTTATGCCAATTATCTTGCAAATCTATGCTTTAAAAATTACAGTATCCCTTGGTTATGTTCTTCTTAATATATTTTTTCTGTATTACTTCCCATTTATTTTTCTAAAGCAACAACCAATTCACCTTCTCCTTTCATTCTTTCAGCATCATATTTTGTCCTATTCTCTCTTCTATCTTTTGTGCTCTCTTCATTCAAACTATCTCAGCAATCCTCATGTCATTTCTTCTACAATCTCCATTTTTTTTCTATCAGTTACACTCTCTCCCTATCTGGCCGACTTCAACTTACAGAAGAAGGAATAGCCATTTTCAAGATATGCATTAATTTTCAGCCTGTCAGCCAAGAAAATGAGGGTCCCACAACCTGAGCTCATTTTTCTGTCCATTTGTCAGTGTCCTGATAGACATTTTGCAGCCAAATGCAAGTCTTAAAAATATTAAGTTCCTGAAAGCTTTGTAAAAATCAGTCTGTCTGAGGAAGATTAGCACTCCTACTAACTTCATAACCTCATGAAAGCCAAGCTGCACTTAACACTATCTCTCCCACAGCTCTTTATTGGTAAGCACCAATAAATTGTCCCTGTCACTTTTTGTCTAGCTATCCATTTTAGAAAGGAGCTGAGCATCTTAATGTAGTTAAATGGAGAACATGGAGTGATGGAAGGCAGGAAATATGGGACATAAATTCATAGAAAAACAGTTTCACTCCTCATGTAGTAATCATTTTTCATTATTTATCATAATGTTGTTATCCAAAGTAAAGAAATAAATTAATTTCTGTGTCTTCACAGCATTGCATGAGAAGGGAAAATATGGTAAGGCCAAATGCAAAACCCATGGAACATATATCTGAGAGTTCTCTAGGGGTTTTTTTCAGGCTTCCATTTCATGGAACAGTCCTACTATGCCAATACAATTTCTAAATCATCAACACAGAGTTGATGATTTAGAAACTCAGTAATTTGCCCATAATTTCTTCATTTAAATTTCCATGAAAATACCATTAAACAATAGCTGTTTTCTATTTAAGCAATAACTCTGTTGCTTTTATAACAATTAATTTGACCTTTTTGATGTCTGTCACTCAAGCTACTAATTTGGATATAACTTCTTTTTCCCCAGAAGAGGGACTACAGCTGCAGTGCTTGGGATAAAGGTAAAACAATACTTCTCAATATCAACTGAAAAAGATCACATGATGACTCAAGTCTATATAAATTTGCAGGTTTTATTATTCCCGTTTTCTGGAACAATTGTATGTAACAAAATGTCTGTATCATATAAAAGAAAGGTTAATATTCAGCAATCTTTTCTTTAATAGATAGACTTGAATTTTAGAAACACTGATTCTATTTTCTGGCAAATGCCACTATTATAATCTTCCAGCATGTTCCATATGTCTTTCATATCCAAGCTAAAATTAATAAAAAGATTAGATTACACTAAAATAAGAACTTCTAATGCTCAAAAACATTACTGTGGTGAATCATATGCTGTTTAGGGCTACTTGTACTCAACCAAAGTCATCCTCCAATTATTCATTTCCATAAAGTTTAATGGTCTTCCAGCTACTGAGAGCAACAATAAGCCAATGACATTTGATGGGTTAGCACAGGACAATGAAATATTAGCACACACAAAAACTGTCACAAAATGTATGCATTTGCCACTGACCTCAATGGAAATCTCTTTAGTGACAAACACCGAAATCAAGCCTCATATTTGAGACAGGTATTTCTTGACACATAACTGAGCTTCATTTAATCATTACATCAAAACTTTTAACATGCTGGTCCAATAATCACTAATTATAGTAATTTTAAAATGTAGACAAAAGAAATTATATGTATAGACCAAGAAATACATTTTATTTTTAAATAGCCTCTCCTGGTGAGCTGAAAAAACTGTGAAAGTAATCTGGGAAAAACAGCCTGATATAAATTTTTTTCATTGATCACTGATCACCATAGCATTAAAATGAGACAGCAGCATGAGAAAAGTATCAGAAATAAGAGTTTGGAAATATTCCTTATCCCTTTGGTATATACTCCTAAAAGAATTAACTATTTAGGTTCTTCTGTTCAACATGATATACAGGCACTGGAATTTTTCACTTAGATCAGCAGCTTAAAAGACGTTGAACTCGTTAAATGTTTATCAACTAAAAGACAGCAGTCATCTTTGTACATGACAGAAAAAATAATCAAAGCCTGTAATTCATTCACTGCAGAGTTCTGACTATTGCTGAATAATAGCCTTTGTTCCCTCCTGTCTGCTTATTTCATATTCCTTGCATATCTGAGACAGCCTTTCCTCTAAGCAGTTTGAAATATCACAGTCTTAAACTATGTGTCACATGAATATTTTTCACCCAAATTGCTAAGGCGGTTTTTATGTTTTTTGCCAGAAGGAATACAGACAGAAAAATCATGAAGTTGCTGTAAGAACCATACAAGGCACAAATGAGGCCTTCCTGTCTTGAAGCTTTAATTTCCAAATGCAATATTATTGAATAACACTCATTTCCAGTCTGGAATTAATGCTGCATCACTGTAATCACTGAAATGCCTGTAGAGATCTCCTCATTTACATCCTCTACATATGCAGGGCCAGAGAGAGAAGGCATTAAACACAGATCTATGGAAATACCAAGGAGCTTTGTACATCTCAGAGCAGGACAATGAAAGAAGCATAACCAAGCTTGTCAACAGAGCAAAACTATATTTACCAGAATGTCAATTCATTTTGGGAAAGCAGTAATTAGCAGAGCTGTAGTTTTGTAAAGGATCTCTAAAAACCTTGGTTTTGCTAGAGGAAGGGCCAGAGGGAAGACCAATTACCCAGCACTGTAGGTAGCAAACAACATGTGGTTGTTTACTATTTTTCTCCATTTTTTTTTTACTCTGAGCAACATTTGCTTACAGAAAAGCATTTGCTACACACCACTTCTCACAGAAGCTCAGCAACTTACTGCCCCATAAATTCTGTGTGCTCTGATATTCTTTAGAGGTCTATTTGCAAAAAGCTTTTCAGAAGCCAGTTTATCACAGTTTCTGGAGTTTTCAGGTAAAATTTTCTTCAGTGGAATGCAATCATTTTAGAGAAAGACTGTTGCTTAGTCTTTGTTGTCACTTGGTTTTCTTCAAGGGGAATTGGTTAAGCAAAAGTTTAACAGTTAGAATGCTATATTTAGAAAATTGAAAGAGGGAACTAAGGGAAACTTGAAGAAAATGAGAAAAAAGACCTAAAACTTTAAAAGTTAGTGGAAGCTCTAAATAATTCATCAATCATAATTATCTCATGCAACACTGGAAAAATGAAAGATTAATACAAAATTTATAAAAGGGAAGACCACAGCATAAAGAAATTGAGCAATTTCACAAATATCTTGAAGGATCTGTAAGGCACTTGACTAATGCAAATCCCAATTTCTTCCTCAATACTTCCACGTTTCTAATGATGTTTACTTATGAAACCATTGAGCCTCTAAATTATGGAATTTTAGATTGCTCAGAGTTTCTTACTTGTTTAAAGATCAGCACTTCTGTATTGCCAAAAAATATTTTATTCCTTTAGAACACAGATGGTGAAAGCTCAAAACTTCATCACATCAGCAGCTTCCTCTGTACTTTGCTGAATCATCAGATCCTCAATTGTGTCAGTTCTGATATTATTTTAGGTGATAATGAAATAAATACTAAATTAATACAGGAGAGAGGGAGAATGTGAGTCTTCTACAAACCTTTATTTTGACTTTTTCCCAACAAAAAAAAAGGTAAAAAAAGGTATTTTATTCTAGTGTGATACAGGTCAGAAAATTTATGCTGATGACTTGAGCAAAACAAGTTACAATTATACTAAATATGTGAGAACTACTGATGTCACAGAGAAAAAAAATATATAGCTAAATTTATCTTTTCTATTAAGCAAATCCCAGTGTGCTACTAAGTAATTTCTGAAACAAGAAAGAGTCCATATATTAGCTTTTCAATTACCCCAAGTAATTGCCTTAGAAAATCTCTACACTTTGAAACACTTCAGTATTGCATCTATGCAATTACATATAACAGCCAAAATTTTTCAAGTTTAACTTCAACATAGATACATCAATCCTGATGATACTTAGATGTCTAGATCATCAAGATGATACTTTAAATCTAGACACATACATACCCAGTAACATATGCATTAACTATTTCAAATATATTTTGATTGTCCAGTAGAAAGGACAATTTACAAGTGACTATGCAGACAGATCACTCTGAAAGATTCATTTTCTTTCACTGGAAAATAAAACTGTATTACCACAAACTGCTGACAGTGTTTTAAGATCCAAAAATCACATCTTTCCCTAGCCAATCTATTATTTAAAACATCACTGAGCTCTTAGCCAAAAAAAATGACAGTATCAAGACAATTTTCTAATGTCAGCAAAACACCATAGCTGGTAATCAGAAATTAATTGTTTCAATGGGCTTGTTAAAGTGCAACATTTTTTCCCATCATATTGCAAATGGTTCCATATTAACATGTGAAAACTAGGTCCCACTGCTGAGCTTAATAACCCAAAATTTTTCCCCTCAATACCATTGTCCTTGTAAGAAAAAGCAGATAGAAAACACACATCTTCTAAATTTAATTTTAAAATTGAAATTTTTAAGAGAAATGTTTTAAAACTTTGAAAAAGTTTTAACAATTCAATTTTTCCCTTTATTACTAAAGTAACGTACCAGTTTAATGGCAAATAAAAAATAGATGCCACTTGCTCTTTAAACTCAAAACTGATTCCCCTTTTGCAGCAAAGCCATATATGTCCTTCTTCCTTAAGAAATCTGTAAGCTTCCAAACACAGCACTGTTGTAAATTTCAAAGTGTAGGGAGCATGTCAAAAAAGGCACCACAAGTGCCAGATGTGATAATATAGTACAGATTGGTACTTATTGGTAATGTGTTGACCACATGCCAAAAGAGTGATTTTACAGTTTTGTCATGTGCAGATCACGGAACTTATTAAAACTGGCAATATGGGGGTTCTCAGCTGGACAGAGGAATTAGAATGCACATTTATAGCACAATCATTATACAGTAACCAAGTGGTATTAAATTACCACTTCCTCTTTTTCTCATCTAGAAAATTTGATTAGCATTCTCTGTAAACTTTTGTTAAGTCTTAAGCTACAAGACACAAACCAAAGCACAGTTCCAATTTACAGCACACTTCACTGCTGATCCAAGTAATGTGACTACAGTTTAAACAGAATACTGCTTAGGCAAGTTAATAAATACCTCACATATGAATCAAATGGAAAAAATGAATTAATTGCATAATCTTAAACTTATATCATGGCAAGCATTCACTATGCTGACAGCTTCCTCAGTAGGCTGAATGAACAATTCCCCTCACACCACACATTTGAAAAATTTTGAAGATTATTCTTATGTTTAACATAGCTATTTTAGATTGCTTCAGATTAAGACCTTCCAGTACTTTATTAATTTCTGACTGCTTTTCTTATATGTTATTCTTCATATTCTCTCATCAATGAGATGAAAAATCAGTCTGAACTAGTTCCCCCTAAAGACTTTTTATAACTTTATGAATAAAATCTCTTATTTTAAATTAAATAAATTGGCAAAATAACTATATAATGCCAGCTCACAAGATACTAGGTTGATTAATGGCAAAAGCATTTGCAGAATAATCACACAAGTAGAAAAGTAGGGAAGAACAATGTCAAGATAGTAAAGGAAATTTATTTTGTACTAATATTCACAAAAAGCAGAGAATACCCAATTTCCCAGCAAATTTAGCACTGTAGTGAGATTCATTATGCAGTAAGTAAAATCATACCACTTGCAGTACTACAGATGGGTAGTTCTTAGTCAAGTCATGGGTAGAAGAACAGGACATGAATCAAGCATATGACAACATTCTAGCACTGCCAGTGGAATCTCCTGCTTTTTCTCAGATGTCACTGGTCCATCCTGCATTTCCTACCACTAAGGCTTGGTTTTTTCCATTCTTCTCAAAGTAACAATGATGTATATATGCCACAGCTCAAAACACTTCCTTTCTCTTGGCTACTCATTTTAACTAGTTTGTACTTCAAGTACAAAGACTAGAAACTGTTGTAACACATCTCTGTGAACCAAAAGGGTACCTGAAGAAGAGAGCAACAAAAGCAGTAGCAAATGTTCCAACAGTCATTCCTCCTGCTCTTTGTGTCTGGGAGAGACTAAGACAACCCCTGTAATCAGATACTTCTTTTCCTTTTTTTTTCCCTTTGTGCCTAGAAGAATCAAGGTGAGTAACAGCAAAGCTTTTCTCTTTTTCAGCACAGAAAACAGAATATGCTCAGATGCCAGTAAAAAACAGGTGCAAAGATCTCCAGAGATCTTAAAGGGCTGATATTAAAGGTAAATTAGATGAGCATCTTCCAAGAGATGAAGCCACATGGTGTCACAGCATTATTAATCATTTGCTGTATCCACCATACAAACACCAACAATCTAAATGTAATTTAGCCGGGAGCAAAATTTCAAGCAGAAGAGACTAAGAATAAAAGTTAGTCTCTGTCCCTTGAAATTGTCATGTGCTGTCTGAAAAAGAATACTCTGCACAACAGGCAGCTTTTGAGTTCTGTAGGGTTAGATCTATATAACAATTGAACAGAAATCACAGATGAGAGGGAAAAGCTGCTAAAGTACACTGCTAAAATGTAGTATCACAGAAAAATATAATTAATTATTTTGGTTTATATTTTCCTTTTATGTTAAAGTTCTCAAGAACTTTGAAACATACAAAGTTTAGGATTCTCAAAACTGCACATCAAGTGAAACAATTTCTGCAGTAACAGCTTTACACATCAAAAGCATATTTTGCAAACAAAAACCTAAGAAAATGAAATTAGTCTAATTTGTTTCTGGAGAGAAAAAAAAATGCAGACATGGTGGTTTTTTTCCATGTTAAACCACTATATAACTATGCAATAATTAAATACATGCATCTCATTCTAGGACATTTTTTGTGACATTACAAAACAATTTTTTTGTTTTCTATATCCACATGCAAAAGTAAAATGTCCACCGAGCCCAAGCAAATTTTGTCTATTCTATCATATTATGAAGTGAAATATTATAGTAGAGGAAATGTATTTGAATATGTGTATAGAGGCTTTGCCCCAGAGGTCCCGGTTGCCCTCAATGGGCTGCAGCTGCGATGTCCTTAATTGGGCTGCAGCTGTAACTGATGAAGATGACTGGGATAAAAGGGGGCGGGTAAGCCAGTCAGGGAGAGCCTTGGAGGAGCCCTGACCTGAGAGAGAGCAGCATGCAGAAGAAGGAGTCTGTGAGGATCAACAGCCGTGAGAATACATCAGAGAGGTATGGACTTTGGAAATCTAATAACAACAATATGGGACTCTAGAAATAATAGAAAAACAACCAGTGGTGACCCCGACGTGATAGTTAGCAGAGCATAAGACAGCCGAGAGCTGTGGCGGCCAAGAGCTGCGACGGAACATAGCCTTTGGGTCAGAGAGCTGTGAAAGAGTATGGCCTTTGAGCAAGGAGCTATGTGGGTTATACATGGCCTGTGAGTCATGGGAAAATGTGGGTGTTGTGCATGACCTGTGAGTCATGGAGAAATGTATGTATTGTAATTGAACATCTGTATAACTGTTAACTTAAGTAAAAGCGAAGGGGGAAATATAGTAGAGGAAATGTATTTGAATATGTGTATAGAGGCTTTGCCCCAGAGGTCCTGGTTGCCCTCAATGGGCTGCAGCTGCGATGTCCTTAATTGGGCTGCAGCTGTAACCGATGAAGATGACTGGGATAAAAGGGGGTGGGTTAGCCAGTCAGGGAGAGCCTTGGAGGAGCCCTGACCTGAGAGAGAGCAGCATGCAGAAGAAGGAGTCTGTGAGGATCAACAGCCGTGAGAATACATCAGAGAGGTATGGACTTTGGAAATCTAATAACAACAATATGGGACTCTAGAAATAATAGAAGAACAACAAAATATCATAAATTTCAGGACAATGCAAATTACTTACATAGGAAAAGTAAGCAAATTGCAAGGTTTTCAGATTACTTCAACCTCCATATGATAAAAACAGTAGTAGAAGACTCATTAACATATAACCAGAATTTCAACATTTCAGTATGGTAAAGGTCTTAATGTATCTCAGAGCTTTCAAAAATTATATAACAAGAAGTTATAATACATATAACAAGACAGTAACTGTTCTATCATAAGGAGTCAATAAAGTAATCAGATATTCAGGATTTCATGCATTAGTTCAGCCCACCAGATTGCAGGGAGCAGAATTAAACAGCCCAAAAGAATTTCAAGAGATTTGGGGTCTTTTAGGAGTACTCCATAACAGCTTGAAAGAAAAAGTTATTCTCGAATAGACTGAGTTTATTTAGAAGAAACCCAATCACAAATTGACTGTGCTGAACACTGTTGTGTGGCAGACAAAAAATGAAAGCAATCTTTAAGTACAGACTCTTGAACACAAAACAAAGATGAGAGGGTTAGGAAATATTTGTCCAGTTCCACATTAGTAGTATCAGAGAAGGTAGCAGCATAATGAAAACCAAGTAATACCAAGTATAGCTCTAAGACCTTTGGAAAATATCTGAGTATATATATCTTAAAGAAAAATAAAGCCTTCCTATAAAAAAAATTCTAAGTATATTTACCTTTGAAAATCTCTGTAGTCAATGCTTTTATTATAAGCATTTCAGATGGCCTTCACTGTGAACATAAAAATACTTACAAGAGGCTAAATACAATGCACTGTGCTATTAATAAATGCATATTGTTAGGCAATAATTCAGTAAAAAGTAGGTTAAATCTTGGCATGATGAATTTCAACATTATCTTTAGAAGTACAAAATTATTGTAGAGATACTTAAAACTTCATTCTCATGGGGTAAAGGTTAATAAAGCATAAATATGAAGAATCTACAGCATGTGAATCCTAAAAAAAAAGTAGTCTAAAAGAGCAGGTAGTAGTCTAGTTGAGCTGGCTCAACTAAGTGATAATGGCAAGATAAATAGCTACAGACATTTAAAGAAAGGCAATACTGTAGAGAAGCAATAATTATGTCTGTGGAAGAATGATTCATCTATAATCACCATCACAGAACTTCATCCCAACTTCCATTAGAATTCAATCAGCACCACTTGCAAGGAAAAAATAAATGCACATACTGGAGCCATAAAATAGCTTCTAACCATAGACTCTGTACCACTACCCATTTATTTGCATAAGTGCCTTTAAATCTGAACGTTGTAATACATAATGTGAGCAAAAGGGAAAAGGTTTGATGAAGAACTGATGGACAGTATCATCAGCACTATATGTTAAGAGAAACTACTCACAAATGACTTTTCTCCACCTATGCTTTTTTCTAATCAGACTCTTTCTCACGTATCACTTGTCAATATATAGGCAAAAAGACTGAGAACTATTTTTATATTGGGAGGGAGAAAGGAGAAAACAGAATTATATATAGACAAACACCTTGGCACTCAGGTACTTCCCTTGAAAGTCAAGATGCATAGGAACAAAAAACAAGAATTTTTTGTTTCAAAGAAAACAAGAACTTTTTGCTTCAAAGTTTTCTTAAAACATAAACAAAGATATCAATAATTAGTTTCTAAAATGGTTCTGTATATAATCTCTTAACTTTAAAAATGTCTGCCTCCAAGTATGGCTCCAGCGTTCTGCTTCTGGAGGCCAAGCAACAGTCCACAGCACGCTCTAGTAACCTGAAACTACAAGACCAAAAGACACAAGTTTCTTATGGAAACCGTGACAAAATTAACTGTCATCATGCAAGCAGTACAACTTTAATCATATTTTATAGGTGCAAGATCCATTCAATAAGAAATCCAAGGAGCAACATGTAAAATGGCAAAAGATCAAGAACAGATAGCCAAGAAACATAAATCTGATCCCAGGATACCTGTGCTACAATTGTACAGTTCAATGCCTGGTGAGTGTAGTTAATGCATAAAAAACCCACATCAGGGTTGCTGATCTTGATTTTCCTTTTATTCACAGTCCAAATAGATGAAGTAAACTTAAAGGAATGGAACAAGCTGGTAGACCTATAGGTCTGCTAGGACATGCTGCCTATTAAGTATAGGACATGAAAGATGTACTACTGAAAATTATTCACTGATGACATCTGACAAAAATGCCACTTGTGCATTAAGGATAATGCTTCAATACATGCTGGAAACAAAAGCTCCCATCAAGAGCCTCGATGAAAAACAGGCACAGAGTTTGCTCCATCTGCATTACCCCCTGGTTCCCTCTGTGCAACTCTGTATTTCTTTTGCTCAGATTTGCTCTTTCCAATGAGTAGCAGATGTGTTTGGAGCCTGACAAGCATTTTTGCTGACCTCCATGAGGGGGTCTGCAGAATCCTTCCTGAAGAGGAGTAAAGTAACACGGAGTGCCCAGAACTACATACATGCCTTCACTTGATTGTAGCATAGGGTCCTAAAGAAGCAAATTCTGAATTACTATTCTCAACATTTCTTTGCACTAAGGTAGTAACCATTTAGAGACAGTTAAGATGACTAATTAGGTATCATTGTGTATGGCAAATACTTGCCTTCTAAATAATTCAAAAAGGTAAAAATGTGCATTTGCAAATTTTCACTTGCACAGTTAAAATGGCAGATTGCTACTGATCGGTTCAACATTTAAATTAACATTCTTGCCTCAGTTCAGGGTGAAAAAGCTACAGTAACTTGCACAATCCTTTAAGAGTACTTAATCCTGAGCTAGATTTCCTACTTCCAGTAACACATATTTTTCAGTATAAAAAACACTACACCTACAGAATTTTACCCTGAATGTGACCAATGAAGCACTGGGAAGTGTGCCATGGACTTTTTAATCAATACCACACCACCCAGCAGTTTATACACAGGAAAGTCCACACAGCCTAATCTATTCAAAGTGTCCAAGCAAATCTGTTAAGTATAGTGAAGGAAATAAAACTTCTGTTTGAAAATTTCATTTCTGAAAGGGAGAAAAAGTGCTTTTAAACAGTTTTGTGGCTTATAAATAACCAATTTTATAGACATTTCATATATCACTCATGTTTCAGTTTTCTGAGCAGTGTCCTTCATGGCAGCTTATTCTTTCAATAATAACACAGCAAATCAATCAAGTAGTGGAAAAGTGTTACCTGTCTGGATTAGGACCTGACATCTTTGCTGTGGCTGCACTAAATGCAGATGTCTGCATGCACATGCAACAGCTGAGGAGTCAGCAGAGCATTTAAGGCTTCTTTATCAGCAGGATATGTTGAGAAACACATTAATTTCATGCATTCATTTTTACAGGTGAAGGTATAATGGGAAAAAATCACTCCTGATCCACATGAATAAAATACACAGATACAGGATGATGTCAGAATAAGCACAGGGAAAGCATTCTCTCCTTCAAAAAAATAAAAAAAAATCAACTCTATGGACAGCTAGCTCACCTCTTTTTGAGTTATAACTGCTTACCACTTATACTCTAATCCTAGTGAATAAAACAAGAGCTATAGTCAGAAATCAGTCAAGATTGTCAAAGTAAACAAAAGATCTAACAAATTTCTCACTGACCACAATAACATTGTGCTTTGAAAACTCATACATAGACAAGATGCTCACAGCCTTTGCTGTTACACTTCCTAAGGAAGCAGCTAAGGCAGCACATAGTCTTTGAACAAGCTTGTGTCAATTTTTTGACACATAACAAAACTTTTTAAGCTGGTTTATACAGCTACATATTGGGAGTTGATGCTGAGTTTACTTTCAATCCTGCAGGGAAAAAGCACATGTTTGCTTTTGCTCCATTTTTCATTCAGAAGCAATATCCTGGGAAACCTGTGCATGTACAATCTGTACAATCTACCCCATTTTTCTTGCAAAAGACTTTAGAAAGATTACAGATCAGCGTGCATTTTAATGTACAGAAATGTATGCTAAACACATAGATTCTTTACTTTTATCCTAGTAAAAATGTCGGATATTTTTTAAACAGCCCAACTACTTATGTCCTTTATGTCAGCAGCAGGTGTCATTTCTCAGGTGCAAAATTAGGGTTCAATTTGTCTCACCTAACTTTAGGAAAATTACAGTTTCCCTTTTTTTTAAAAAGGCCAAACTTTTAAACCATGACATTTCCAGAGGCCAATTTAATCTCATGAAAAAAACAGACTGCTGATGCAGTTGTGGAAGTATCCTTTCTCTAGAATAGCCTTATGAGCTCCTGTAACTTCATTTCTCTTTCATTTCTCCTTCTTAGACATCTGAAGATCAACAAAAGAAAAATCTAGCCCCTGTTTGCATGTTGACCTGTTCCAAGAATTGCACCAAAAAAAGTTTCAATAACTGCTGGGATCCATTAGAAGTCCATGGTAGTCTGCTCCAGGCAGGTGCAAGCTCATCTCCTCATGCAGATGACAAATGCTAACCTATTTCAAAACTGAGAAGAATCTCAAAATCTTAAAAATGCAAAGAAAATATCAGTAAAATAAGGCAGCAATTTTTATTTATGTTCACTGTATTTATTCTTTATGTTTATTTATGTTTCTCTCAGAGATATTTATTCACAAACGCGCTCATAGGAGCAATGCAAAGTCAAACAGATGCTTAACTTGGCTAGAAGAGGCCTCTGCTGGCAGTTGTGAAGTACAACGTCTCATAGTTCTAGGAAATATGCATTTTGAGGACATAATTTTCTGTATTGAAAAAGCTACAAAAAGCAGACCAAACAGTTAGATGTGCAGTGAAAATCTATATATTAGTGCTCATCTCCAAAGCACTAACAGTTTCAGCCCATCCCTCTTCATGGCTACACCACAGCTGTCAAATTAAAGTTGCATGTATTTCCAGCTAAGACTAAAATGACAGCCTTTACTGATCATAAAGGACACCACTCCCAGCAGTGAAACTGAGGGATGTATTTTTACAGCAAAACCCAAAGTCCTGGTCTCCAACACCACACAGAACTCCCATCAACCATGGACCATGCATTCCAGCACCACCAGAAGAGCAATAAGGTTACAGCATATTATGTGCACCACCATCTGCATCCAACAGGACAGACAACAGACACATTTCAAACACACATGTGAGACAAGGAAAAACAAACTGGCTTGATGTTTATGAGTGCTGACACAAGTAATAGTCAGCAACAAACAGTCAGACCTGTAACAGCTGATAATTTGCTTATTGGTTGGACTGGAGTAAAAGTAATTCCATGATCATTTAAGAGCTCACAGAGAGAACATAAGCAGACCAATGGACAGCTGAGGACTTTCTCTGGAATGGCCAACTTTTCTATTCATCTTTTGGACCTTGACCCTGGCATCTCAGGATGGGAATAACAAGTCACGTTACCCAAACTGATGCTGTAAGCCACTGTCGACTACAACAGCTGCCACAAGCAATTCCTCTTGGGATGAGACTAGAGCAAGCAGCTAGAACTGTGGTTCCATTCATCTGTTTACACAAGTAATTACCTTAAAAACTGTCCAGGATGCAAATTAAATTAAAAAGTTTCAGTGTTACATAATGCAACCAACTAATGCACAAATGCAAACCACAAATTATTTTCAGCTGAGCAAAACAGACAAGATCTAAAGAAGAAGAGAATATTTCTCCCATCAGACCAGCTAGCATACAGCCAAACTAACATAACAGCAATGCTAACTAAAAACATTTACTGTTTGGTATTTATTATAATAAACAGCTGAACTGCCTAGCCAACAGGCACTATACTTTTTTTTAAATGATTCTCTTAATTCTTAATAGTAAACATATTAACAGATTTAAAACAACAGGTCCATCTATTCCATCTTTTAGAGATATGGGAAAGCTCTCCTGCAAGGAAACACTAAGAATTGGGATTGTTCAGCCTGGAAAAGAGAAGGTTTTGGGGTGACCTAATTGCAGCCTTCCTGTATCTGAAGGGAGCCTACAATAAAGATGGAGAGAGACTTTCTACAAGAGCATGTAGTGACAGAACAAGGGAGAAGAACTTCAAACTGAGACAAGTGTTAGATTAGATATTAGGAAAAAAAAAACACCTTCATTGCAAGGGCAGTGAGGCAGTGAACAAGCTGCCCAGAGAAGCTGTGGATGCCCCAGCCCTGAAAGTTCAAGGCCAGCCTGGATGGGACTCTGAGCAACCTGATCTAATAAAAGATGTCCCTGTCTATGTCAGAGGACTTGAAACTACATGATCTTTAAAGTCCTTTTGGACCCAAACCATTCTACGGTACTTTTATTTATGCTACAGTTACCTTAAAAGATGTTCAGGACAGAACATGAGCCAAAAATCTTCATGGAGTATCCAAATTTAAAGATCATATTTGTAAAATATTGAACAACTAAAACTCTGCACTTCCTCTGCACAGCTACATTTTTTCCTGATGGTGTTTCAGTGCAAGTCCAACCCAACAAAACAGATTTAATTGCTCTTTCAAAGAGATACTGTTTTCAAAGAATGACAGCTCAAATCTTCAAAGAAGGAAAAAAGAATTATCAAAAAAAAAAAATCATTTTACTTGTCCAGAAGAGATTGTAAAGGATTTATTATGGCCAAAATTTCACTTTATATTGATGACACATAACTCAACACATTTCATTTTTTACAGTTAGAAAGTATATCCAAGTAACAAGAAATACACTTCAAACAAAAAAATGAAAACACTTCAATGAAGAAGATCAAATTTTATGAGGCAACTCATAGCTACACATATAAGTACACAATTTGTAATACTTCCACAACCAGACAGCAGAACGCTGCCAATAGCAAATGCACAACATGGATCTTTCCTCCCATAATCTATTCCATCCCATCCCACTGGCAGCCCCTCAGATAAATAAAACTGAGGAGAAATACAAGCTTTGCCATAGAGTAGCAGACCAATGGCCCATCTTTCCCTTATCATACTTAATGTGTTTATATGTTACCTGACCAGAAGCAAGGCCCTTACTGAGCAAACACAGGATGACAGAGCACTTGTCTACACAATTAAGATATTCCAAGGATATAGAGTCAGATATGTGCCTGATCTGCCCTATTTAAACATCTGTACAATCTGAGTTAGCTGTACATGACACCATATTGCCTTAAATTAGAAACTGCAGGCAGAGAAAGTATTTGATGGAATCACCTTTTTCCAAGCCCATGGCTGCTCTCATCCCTGTGGTTAACTCAGTACACTATAGTTACTAGGCCTGAGTTAAGAAAGCTGCAGACATCTCTCAATCTTCTGAATAATTTGTTCAGGAGCATAAAATGAGCAAGTCAACCCAGCTTGAATTAGGACCCAAGGAGTTGTTAGCCATGGTCCTGCAGGGCTGTGGATTTGCCAGACTAAGGAAACTCTCAGCTCTAGCAGAAGCAGTAAGTGTTCTGTTAGTGACATCAAAGACTTCCACAAAGAAGAAAAGGACTTTCCAGTACCCAGGAATTTCAAACTAGGTAGTCTGAGAAGAATTAATGCTGCTTTTTCTCCCCAACTCAAGAATTCATATACCTTAAATCAAAACATTTATTTCTAAAAATACAGATAAACAACACTAAGGCACATTACTGCAGACCAATAACTAGATGAAGATCTTAATGTAAAATAGCAAGAAAAAGAAAATATAAAGATTTTCCCAACTCAGCAGGGATGTCAGAAAGACAAAGACTAAGAAATTGTGGAAAAGCAATTTTCAGGTGGAAGTCTGATTAAATCATACCCTCTGCTTGAAAGTAAAGAACATGTACTCTGACATTATTTTGAGCCCTGAAACATAATTCTCTTTCAATGCTAAAGTAAATGTCTGGTCCATGTAATGTGCATGTACTCTGCATTTATGATACAGAACAAAAATACAGAATATATACAAAGAAAAAAACATAGGTCTTTTTAAAACAACCTAGGTTGTTTTTAAATGAATATGTATCATTTCCTTACCTTGCAAACAGTCTCTGTATCCCATGGTAAGATGGTTCTCAGATCAATAACTTCACAGGACACACCAAGCTTTTCTTGAGCCATTGCTGCCACCTCTTTAATCACATGTACCTGAAAAAACAATGTATCATCACCAAATAATCTGAATTATGCAAATTGCTCTAAATTATACATCTGGAATACAAGCAGTAATTTAACACATCACCTGCACGTTGAGCGGGGATGTTTCTATTCAATAATAACCATTTAGTATTTAGTGCATTCTTCTTATTTAGTACCAAATTATTCCCAGTATTTTAGCACCACTCCAAAAACTCAATTCACTGAAGAACCACTGAGAACAAAATTTGCTTTCTAGAGAAGTGTCTTTCAGTGAAAAGTACCAGTCCTCACTATTTTTTTTTAATTAGTTTAAATGAGTTTTGGAAGATTTTTGTTAGGATTGTAACTAAGCTAATACCCAAATACATCAGAGTAATGTATTTTAATGTAGCAGTCCCATGCAATCCTGCAAGAAGCATTAAATACATTCAGAAATGCTACACTCCACTACATCTGATCTTAGCCAAAAAGCCAAGAAACAGTTCTAGTAGCCCCAGTAACTGCTCTAACTTACTGAAACATAGCCAAGTGATCATCTCCAAAGCATTATCTTATGAAGTGCTAGGAGAAAATGTGATTACTACAACCTGTAAATATCCAGTCCTGATCCCCACAGTCAAAGCATATAGCAGTAGCACAACATTAGAAGCACTTATTGCTCTTCCAACACATAGTTTAACACCAACAATACAAATGCTGCATTACCTGATTACTACAATTAACATTCTACTAAAACAAAAAAGTATTCTTCTCTAGCAGGAGGCTATCACTGAACTGGAATACAGATTATTGCCTATCCACCAGTCAAGGAACCTATTTAGTAGTAGTGAATCACAGTAGATATAAATCATCCACATCTACACCCATCCTTTACATAAGGTGTATTATGCTAACAGAAAAGAAAGTAATACTCTACACATTCAAAACTGTATCTTGACATTAGGTTATAATACACTTTTCAGCAAAATGAATCTCAAGCATTGGTTTCCCTAAAACAAATATTTGCAAGCACATGCTCCAACATGGAAAATGAGAACTGTTACAACTCAGATTATCCTCCACAAATATCTCAGCAAGAAGCATTTGCTCATGAGATATGTGGGTAGAAAAATTTCAATATGATGTTGCCAATAAACTCTGGCGCTCTCTTTATTGTTAGAATATTTCACAATACAGATTTGCATTGTGGCAAATGACCTCCATCAAGCAACTCCTAGGCTTAGCTAAGAGGTTGAAGCCAAGGACCATCCCCACTAATCAATTTGGATGAAGTCATCTTCATCTTGAAGGCAACAGAAATTTAGCAACCTGGACATGGTCAGGCAGTGTCAGCTGCCTGAAGGTCAGAGGGCATTAATAAATCCTACACAGACCCCAACAACAACAAAAAGCACAAACCCAGAGATCAGGTCAAAACCCTTTTGTTACAAAAGTTGTAAAATCCTCTCCTCTGAAAGCTTCTCAGATACAACTAGGCCAAGAAGACAGTAACTTCTGATTAGTCCACACTAGACTCAAATTTCTTTTCTGTAATTCTGGATGAATTGAAGGTGTATTTTCTTAACAGCTTTTTCAGTATTTGCAGATTTTCATCAGGGGGGCAGGGGAGGGTTGCCAATGATGTTCCTGAACAGCTTTGAAATGTAACTGTTAGAATCAAACCTATACCAATCCCTACTTATATTAAATGCCCCATGGATTTTTAACTTTCAACAAAGAGACCCAAGGTTCTTTAAATCATGCAGTGAAGATCTATACTTTTCTTTCAGCATACCATTTTGAACTTTTCTTTCCCACTACCTTCCTCAGAGTTACATCTCACTGCCCCATTCTTAAATCTATAATTTTCATAATCATAAAAAAATCATTAGCCTGATGCACAGGTACCTGTTCTACACTTCCAGAGTCATCTTCAACCAAAAATGGGTAAAAACTTACACAACAAAAACAGGTTTCATAGAAATTTAAACACTGGCAAACATTCACCCCAGCATATAGTGATGGAAGACACACACATTTTAATGTCTGGCACTTGAGTTTGAATGCAAACACCACCTACCCCCAGCCCAGGCTTTGCTGGGTGACAAATAGCTTGTAAGAGAGTTACTGACCTGAGTGCCCCAAGCAACCATTGTCACATCACTGCCCGTCTGCAGCACCTCAGCTTGAGACAGTGGAATGTTGTAGGGCTCTACAGGAACTTGTTCCACTGAAAAAAGAGAAATGGGGGAGAATAAGTATTAGATTCCTTTATTAGTCAATATTATCCCATAAAAACATACAGTAAAATGTTTCTTCACCGTTAGAGCCATCTAAAATAATAGACTAAAATTTCACTGAGTATGTTACTGGTGCCCAGTGACAGGATTAGGAGCAATGACCATAAACAAAACCAGAAAAAGCTTCACCTCAATATGAGGAAAAAACTTAATGTTGAGGGTGGCAGAGCACTGAAAAGGCTGCCCAGGGAGGTTGTGGGGTCTCCCTCTCTGGAGAAATTCAAAACCCACCTGGATGTGTTCCTGTGTCACCTGCTCTAGGTGACCCTGCCTTGACTGAGGCGTTGAACTGGATGATCTCCAGAGGTCCCTTCCATCCCTAACAACTGTGCAATTTTATTAGCATTAGACCAAAATAACTGAGTATTAGCATTCATTTCAAAGGTTTAGCTGCACTTCAAATTCTTTTTAATTAGACTCTTACAAATATGTTCAGTGTAGAGTTAAATTTCTGTTCTATACCACAACAAGATTATGCATATATACACATGCAAAAGATAGTAATAAGTTCTGACGTACATCCAGTCAAAATGTCAGCATCAGATTTGGAAATGGACACTGCTACACTTGATTAAAAAACTCAAGTAACCACTAATTGATCAGAATTCTTGATTATTCTAGTAATCATCAGAAGAGCCTTGAAAGTATACTTTAATACTCAGACAAGAAGGACCATCTGTCCCAGCATCCTCCTGATGCTCCAAATATGGTGCTCTGCAGTTTTATGTTTAAATTGAGGTAAAAGGTTTTCAGAACCTACATAGGGAATGTCAGCAAGAACTTCTGATTATAGCAGTTTTAAATAAATCTAAATATTTTTCCTTTAAAAAATGTTACCTAGTCACCAAAAATACACAACAATTCAAGAGATAAGGCAAGAATTAGGCATCTTGTCTTCTCCTAAGACATTTAACATAGCTCCATTCAAGACTCATTTACAAGTATTGAGCTGGAAAAATGTTAGGCTAGGTCAGTTGTGCTAGTTTTGAATCAGTGCTCCAATGCACTATACATTGACTGGTTTAATGACTAAAACTATGATTAAAGACATCCATATATAATATTTTAGAAGAAATACTGCTTTTGATCTAAAGATGAACTTGTCTATGCATCAGCAAGCCAAATAATACTTCTTGAAACATATTCTCATGAAAAGTAGAAAAAAATAAATCTTCTAAATACACAGAAACAATATATAAAGAAAACACTCTTCCTTTTTTTGTTAACATATTTTATAGCTCATAAAATACTTATTGAGTTCCTGCTGAACAAAATTGCTTCTTGAAGTAACAATGAACAATCTCCATGAGTGATAGCAGTAGTGAAGTGGTTGGGATTTTTCCTTCCCTGTTATGGTAAAGACAACACAAGTAGAATGACCTAGGTTTCTTCCTGGCTTACAAGTTCCAAATGTAACTTCAAAAAAATAAAGTAGCAAATAATTTTCAATCCTGGCAGACAATTTTCTTTTTTCTTGTTGATAATGCAGACAATTTTCTTTTTTCTTGTTGATAATGATCTATAAACACCACGTATATTACAGAACCAGAGAATGGCTGAGGTAGGAAGTGACCTCTGGAGATCACCTAGTACAAGCATCCTGCTCTGTAATAATTTTTTGAATGACAAGTGGCTAGAAAAATATAGGGCTGGGAAAGAAAGGGAAAGAAATGCACATCCAGCAGTTGCTCACTGCACATTAGTGGCAGACCAGGTTTCTATGAATTTTGCACATTGTACAACCCTCAGGCAACAGAAAGAGATCCTGAAAGATAATGAAACTCACAACTACACTAATTGTCATTGCATGACTGTCTTTGTCATGGAATGGTCACCTACATGAAACCTGGAGAACAAGAAACTTAAAAAGATACCACAGGACCTTCAAGTGGAAACCCAGGATACTGACAAGAATTAGAAGGTTCTGAAGAGAGGATGAGCCAGAGGAAGAACTAGAAGGTGTACAAGCTACAGGAATAAAAGCTTTTTCTCTGTGCAATGGTTTTATCCACGTAAGGAAAGGAAATATACAGTTACACAAATTAACTAATTTCTTACTATAGCTGAACCATTCTGCACTAAAATGTTCATTAAATGAGCTCATCTATCATACCTGACAATTTTAAATGGAAAATTCAGCTTGTCAAAAATTTACAGGAAAGTCCCATTTGGAAGGACTTTTCTTGATTGCTTTGCAAAAACTCCTTTCCCAGCTAATACTGATGAAAAATAGAACATGGAATTATTCTATTAATGTTCTTTCATAATAATTATCTAATCCAGGATAACAATGTTTACGTACAAAGCAGCCTGTTCATCTATTACTGAAGAAATCAAATATTTTAAATCAAATGTTTCAAACACAGATTTCAAATACAGCAATTAACAAAAAGTTGTAATTATCAGTGAAAAAGGGCCATGACAATTTTAAGAGGTTACAACATCTGTTGCATTTTCTAAAGGAGCAGTCAGAACAGCAGAAAGAAAATACATGTTTTCTCATCTTACCTGCCTTGTCTCTATAACAACCACTGATGCAAGTTGTATTTATTTCTACACCACCAATGTCATATATAGTACAATTAAATGAAACTGAAAAGGTCAGAAAACATCAGAGTAGGTTCTCCACAAGATGTCTAAACCTGATAATGTCAATGTGACTCATCTTCTCCTTTGATTCATAACCATTATGTTCTCTTGACACTGCACAGGCTGTTAACACTTTTTATAAAACAAAGCCTCCTTTTCCTTTTTAATTCAGATATTTTCTTAGTATCTGATATTTAGGGGGACATCACTACAGCACTTTCAATAACACTATGATCTCATAAGTTAAATAGCAACAGAATTCTCTCTTCACACATGTCCTTGCATATTTAACTAGATTTTCACTCAGAAAGGTTTACATTTCTTTGCTCCTTCCTAATATAATTGAAGGAAAATTAACATACACAATACTTCTGATAAACACTTGTATGGTTATGTGAAAGAAGAAAGCATCTGCTACTTGAAGGGTGTCTAGACAAGGATCTTTACAACATAAAAGGGGATAATAGGAAGAGAGAAAAGCCATGAGGAAGGACACACAGGGAGACAGACCTTACCACAAAGGTTGAGAGTTGCAGTTACAAGAACCAAACCTGCTCAGTCCCACTTATTCATAAGGGGATGGGGAATATGGGAGTGTTTCTTTCAGTAAAGCTATCTGATGGGATGATAAAGTAAAAGGAGAAAAAATTTGCAGACATACATGAAGACAAATATGACTAAGACAAGAAACAAACCTTGTCAGGAACACTCAGAGAAGGGTTAAAATTTTTGGTGGCTGGAATGGAGTGGAAATGGGATTTTTGTCATTATTTTAGTTTAACTTTTTGCTTGCTTGTTTTAAACAAAGCATTATTAGCTTCAGGCTTCCTGAATAAGGACAGATACCCTGTCTTTTAAAGACTATCCCACCTAGAGTTTCTTTTCAACTGTAATTTCAAATATATCAACAACTCTGAACAAAATATCACAGACAAATATTTAGAGGCCTCATAGGAAGAAAGAAAAGTCCATTAGAGGAAAATGATGAGGCTCAAAAGCCTACATTAGTTTTACAGATAGAAAATCTTCTTTCTCATTAACATCCTTATCACCTTAATTTTTCAACGAAGTCCCTACACACCCACTGTAACATCAGTCACAAAGCTCTCTGAACAAACATGTCTATTCACATGAAGCTAAAAAAAAAAGCTATGGTAGGGGCAATATAATTTCATTATTCAATGACTGAGCCATCATCATGGAAATAAAGAAACTTATTTTCATCTGGAACAACGAGATCCCAAATCTTAGGTGAAGTATTATACCATGCTAAAAAGGAAAAAAAAAAAAAAGATAAATTAAGTAATAGAGGACAACTGATACCATTTTGTGTTCTTGTTTTGGAAAGCCTGCATGTTCCCAGCCTTCAGTAAACCCTGTACTGTTCTGAGACACTAATGAAAAGCACAATAAATACAGACATAGTTCAAGCTTACTCTCTAAGTCAGAAAATTGTACAGATTCAGAAACTTTCTCCTGCTAGAATCAACACATTCACATGGCGTGTTGTAAAAATTTTCTTTAGGAAACACAAGAAAGTCACATTTTTAAAACCCTTCTTTCCACCATTTATCTTATTCTTGTTTACCAGGTTTGTGTCTCATTGCTGCTGCATCTTGATCTTATCAATCATGATGGCCCCAGTGCATTTCTGAATTCCCCAGGCCACCTGGTTTCTATGGTGGAATTACCAGAAACCCTGACTGTGGCCAGGAGAATGAACTCTAAGAGAGATCAATTTTATAGGAGAAACTCCCAGACAGCAGTCATCTTCCAGTCCAAGCTGACCCAACCCACAAAGGATAGTAAAGATGGAAAACTAATGATAACACAAAGGTTCACAGTGAAAATAAACGGAACATGAAAACCATTCCAAATAGTAAAATATTCCAGATTTACATTGTAGAAATAATAAAATATCCATGCAGATGAAAGAAATTACTTGTTACAATCATCCCTGTCATATGTACATATACAACATTTGTTGATGCAAATGTACTATATGTACATTTACACATATTGTACATATATTTGCACATTTGTACATATAAATTTCAACTTACACCACTAAACTGATGTTCCTAGAAATTTTAAGACAAAAAATATTGGTAAAGTCTCTGAAAATTAGCCATCAGAATGCAGGAGGAAATCACTGTCTTTCAGAAATTACCAACAACAGCACTGCTGTGGCTGGTTACTGACCAGCACATACACCACATTAAACACTATTTCAGCACATCTTTACTCATGATTTCCATCACAAGCCTGATTTATATTCAATAAATGATCCAGTAGTTGCTTTACAAGTCATTTCCTCAAACACAAAAAACCTCCCTATTTCTCGAAAGCTGTGTGATGTTGATGCTCAGCCTTTCATGCCAATATAAAAGCAAGTATTTTATTAACTCTACAGTCTGTACTTGTGACTTGTAAATATGGGGGGAAGGGGGAGAAATAAAGGCCTGTTTTAAAAACACTTCATTTTTTTTCTTTGTTTAACAGGACTCAGACTCAGGCTCATTTTTCAAACTACTTTCTCTAAATGAATGGACAGAGGCCCTCCAGTTGAATTTTAGTAAGCCCTCAAAACACACTGAACTTAAAGAATGCAAAACCCTATGAATATATCACACCCACCACTAAAAACAGGAGAAACTTAAAATAGCTAAAAATAGCTGCACTTTGAAATTTACATTGCTATTGGGATTTCTGGGCTTTTTTTAAAATTTAAAAGCAAATAAGCAGTTTTACCAGTAAATATCCTATTTGATCCTGAGTTATATTACTATTTCTTTGTAGTTTTGATGTCTGTTTTCTAAATTTTTCCCTTATTACTGTCTCTCTAGGAAGAGGATAAATTTACTTACAAAATGGATGCACTGATGGAAAAGTGCTGTTAAAAGGTCCAAAGCAAAACAGAAACATTTTGTCTCTCACTCAAATACAGTCCACACAGAGTCAACTTATAAACTGGACTGATGGATCAAGCAGAGTTCGCACATAAAGACAAAGGACAGGGAAATGCTACAGGTAAGTCAGGGCTTCTGTTATATTTTATCAGTTCCTCATCCTATTTCTCTGCCTGTCTCCACATGCAAAAATTTTAATCTGTTTTCTGTTCTGTCAAGTTTCTCTAGTCCAAAGAAGTAACAAGCTAATTTTTAGAACCAATTCAAACACCATCATTGTCAATTTCCACTGTTCCAATACGTTACATGCAACTGAGAGTTGTTTAAACTAATCTGAATCAGAAAGTTCACTGTGACTAAAAACAAAGTAATGGCAATCACATTTCCTTTCAAATAAGGTTGAAATCTAAATGAGGAGATTTTGAAGATTTTTAGAAATTAGGCATTTCAAAGAAATTTAAACTTTGAGAAAATGGTGATGGTGGGGCTCAGTTCTTTTGGAAAAATAAAAACTGATTTGGAATCTTTTTTTAGTATTTAGAGTTATCACAAGAAAGCAGTTCAAATTCTGCCAAATTTATACTGGAATTTGATAAAGAGTAATACCTCTTAGTTCTACTTCTTTTGTTAATCTTAGACTGTAAAGCATTCCACTTCTGAAGCTAATTGAGCATAATTGAACAAAAATCTGACTGTAAATGTTTATCTTTGCAGTCAAACTTCAAGAATTTATTCAGTTTTCACAATTCCTCTAAAAACTCATCCCACTACATAGTTAATGTCAAGACTCCTACTGAAGTCAAAACAAGTCAAGACTTCTACTGAAGCATTGTTTTAGCTGAGGCTATTAATATATATGTGCAAAAAAACCCAAACATTGCTGCTTTACTGGAAAATACAACATACAAATCTTTACCTGCAGCTCTGTAAAGTATTTTAGGTTCAAAGAATATGCATGGATTTTTGTCCTCTATGCATGAGAGCAGCAGTCCTTTGGCCTGCAGAGGACTCCTTGGAATAACAACCTGTAAAAATATTTTTAAATAGTTTAGTTAAAATAGCAATTCTGCTAGAAACTTCCTCAATAATACTTAAAACTAAGCAATTATTTGCTTTAAACAAATCTACGTACAGATTGAGCTGTTCTTACAAAGTGAATTGACATCAGTGCTTCATTATTAAAGCACACTCCAAATTTTGAATTTTATTTTGTTCGCTGATGAGGCTTCAATAGTCCCCTCTATACAGTGATTGAAATACTAAGGTACTGTGCTCAGATAAGGTAGAACTAACATCTTAACAGTAACATTTGAGGCAAAAAGGAACAGAAGAATGTCAGTCAGATACATATATGTATATATGTATATACATATGTGTATATGTATATACATATATACATAAACTTAGTGAAATTAATGGAGATGTACAACAAAAAATGCAGCTGAATGATCCTCAATTACTTGGGTGAAAATTCATCAGAACAGACACTAAAGGTATTGAGACTTAGTCCAGTAAGTTTTGAAGGCTACAAAATGAAATAGTTACTTAAAGCTGACTTTCTTTTCTTACAGTAGAAGCTTGAAATTTGTTCATTTTGGAAATAAACAACCAATAAATACCTTAAATCATTTTCAAGCAAAAAAAACCTAAGGCCTCCAGATGTAATCCAAATACTTGGAAGGAAACAGTATAATTCATTTGCCAACAGAAGAGTTAACTTTGGATGACTTAAGAGAATTTCAATTATGAAAAGAAAATTTCCAAATTATTGCAGTTTAAATGAAAATAGAATCCAAGAGCCAAATTCCCTCAAATCAAAAGAACCAATTAATTTCCATCCCAGAGACCTCAAAGAGCTGCAACATGCAGCATGAAGTCCACCAGCAAACATTTTTATAGCTGTGAAGTTAGAAGTCACTGAAAACATTAATTCTAGCACTTGTTAAAAAAAATACATTTTAATTACAGCCATGGCTTCAAAACATATTTTGAGAGTAGTATCACTTATTTATATAAAGATAATATAAAAGAGTGAAAACACAACCTAAATCTCCTATTACATGAAATTAACTTGAAAAGTGATTTTTCTAAACAAGGGAGAAGCAGTTTATTAATATTTCACCAAAGCATTTGGTAACAGACACATGGGAAATTACCCACGGATGTCACTAGTACAGCTCCTTAGGAATGAATCATTTTTAGGACAGACTTTATTTACCTTATTCATTTACCATGTTAAATCAGAACATGGTGATGAAGACTATTCCAAAGCTGGAAGTCACTACACTAGAGAGGATGATACTAAAAAGACCCAGTTCACAAAAACAAACTGAAAAATATATATTGAAAGTCACATGCTTAAGGACTACATTTTTGTTACAGATTTAGAACTCAGGAGTAGAAATTCAGATGTGAATTTATTATCTCCTCAAAAAATGACTAGCATACTATGCAGTTAAGTCCTAAAAAAAAGTAACATAGCCAAGGAACTGTTAGTGCTATTGTAAAAATCGCTGCTGGAAACTCAGCTGGAATACTTAATGATTCTTTCAACCCTTTGAGAAGAAAATGAATGAAACAGATGGCAAAAGAGCTCCAGATACTGTTAACAATTCTTTGATACTTTGATTTCTTTAGTCTAACAAAACAAAGACTAAAGAGAGTACAAGTGCTTTAGGCTATAAATGAGCAGATAAGTTAAATATACAAGTTAGTCAAGAACAAATTTAGGCTGGAAATGAAAAAGAAAGCTTCTAACCATGAGAGAAGATATTCATACAAGGGAATGCAGAGAATCAATATTAATGTCTTCCATGTACACCCTCACAACAGTGGACAGAGGATACAATCATCCAGTACCCAATAAGCTTTGCCTAAGTACCAATGACCACAGTCCTTCCACTGAATAAATAAAGTTGTACAAACTCCCCTTGGCTTCAGCAATCCAAATTCTACCTGCCACTTAAGAAAAACATAAAATAAAAAGCCAGAAACCTCTCACAAAGTTTAATAAGAGGGTTGTTTTGAAAGCCACTCTTTCCAAAGATCAAACCTTACCCTTCTCAGCTTGTAAGACACTGACTTTCCTCCTGTAATATGGAGAAAGTATGCTTAGATATGGGACATTTGAAAATGCATCTGAAACACCAGTTCATTTTAACTTCTTGATTTCTATTTTAAGGGCCAGGGTTATTCATAAATACCTGCAATCTTGAAACATTATGAACTGTACCAACAAACAGCTTTGCAAAAAATATTAAAGAACAACACTGTTTTCACAAAGCAATATTATTCAAAAGATATAGTCTAAAACAGTTCTCTGTGCACAAAAAGCTAGTAGATTGCTCCATCAGTTCCACAGAATTAATGTGCCTTTACCTTTAACTGAGATGACATATCTTAGTGTTAGCAACCTACTTTAGCATTTTATCCAAGGAAAAGTGAAAGAAAGTGAAAAACGAACACAAAGATCAGAGGTGGGAACAAAGAAATCATATTACATGGAGTGACTAAATAAAATTCTGACTTACTAACTTGTTCATAAGACTAGCCATCAGTCTAGGTAGCTGGTATGAATCAGAAAGAGTATTAATCACCAGAGTGGACCACTAAACCTCATCCTTTGGTTTAGTGTATAAAAATTTAAGATTGACCTATAAGATCAGCAGAAATTAGCTGGACCTGGAGTCAGTATTTTAATTATCTGAGCTATGTTTTGCTTTCATACAATATTAAACTACTTTAGTTTTAAACAACATCTAGAAAACATTTGATTCAATAACCTGGCAAAAGACTTTGTAGATTGCTTTTGTCTATAATCAGGAAATACTTTCAAGTTCAGAAGATGACCTCAAATATCATAAAGAACACCCAAAGACAAGAATGTATCCCATTCCTCAAATATAATGAAATAAAGTGTGAATAATACAGGGTTTTTTATTTAAGAGAAGAACAAGTAGGAAAAATGGCTATGGCCTCCCTGTAGATGAGTAATATCTGAAGCTTTAGGACACCAAAATCATACAGAGACAACAGTATAAACAGCAGATAAACAATGAACATGTGTCTTTAGAATACAAATACTGGTTCTGCTTAAATCTTCCACATTAATCTGCCCTGAGTCATTGCTCAATGGACTGGATGCCAGCTAACCCAGAAGTATAAGTTCACAGACAAAACTCTGGTCAGGAAAAAATGAAGAGCCTGACAAAGTATTCTCTTGGTCTGAGATGATTATATCCTACACTTCCCTTTCTCTAGGAAAGTTATCCACCTAAGCACTAGGTGTCTTCACTTCAAGGGAAGCCACCACCTCAGGCAGAAAGCTTGCCTGAAGTTCTCACTCCAAGAATCACCAAGCAGTTGAGTTTGGCAAGGACCTCCAGAGGGTCATCTATTCCAATGCCCTTGACCAAGCAGAGGCATCCAGATCCAATTGCCTGGAATCACATGCAGACAAATTCTGAGTACCTCCAAGAATGGAGACTCTGCAAATTCCCTGGGCAATCTGTACTTCCTCATGTTCAGAAAAAGCACCTCTGGTGCTTCAGTTTGTGCCTACTGCCCACCACTGTCTTTCATATAAATTAATTCAATAATGCACTTAAGAAAGATGCAGAAATTTTAAAAAAATTAAAAGGAAAGTAGTATTTTTTGTTAGTTTTTAGGTTCTGTATTATACTGGACACAAAACTATGTAAAATGTATGTTTGTAGCACAAGAAAACAGACAAATACAAAATGCTATGTGTACTAAAGATTGCTTCAATAATGGCTATAAATTTTCAAACACTCAACAGAGTTTAAGTTTTCTAATAGTTTTTAATTAGCATATTCAGATATTTTGTTATGGATTGACATCTACTCTTCTTCTCCTCTCTGCACCCAGACTCATTGCTAGTCAGGTCCAGTATAAAACAAACAAACAAAAAAAATAATCTTCGTAAAATAAGAGCTATTATACCTTTATTCCTGGACAGTGAGCAAAAAAGGCTTCTGGACTTTGAGAGTGATATAGTGCACCATGACCCACACAGCCCCACGGCGCTCTAATGGTGAGGCTTCCACAATTGAACAGATCTCCAGAGCGGTAACGATATTTGGCTGCTTCATTAACAATCTGGGAAGATTTATATACAAAAGTAACATTCAGTCCAATACCTCTAGTTATGCATCAAGACACTTCAGTACATGCAATGTAACTACATCATCTGTTCCATGCATGGGATTCAGAGGATGAAATTAGAAGCAAAGGAATACTGTAAGTCAGCACAAAGACAAACATTTTCCAAGGCAAATAAACAATAATTTATTGTGTTCAGTTAGATGCCTAAGCCTCAGGGATAGCCTTATAACACAGTTGTTTCATCATTCTATACTGTCAATCAGCCCAATCCAGATCTGTACTTTGCCCTGTGGACACATGGCCAGCTGCAGCTGTATGCAGAAATGAGCCTGTGTTCAGAAGACATAGGCTGTTGACTTTATGGCTGCTGAAGCCAACACAGCCACAAAACCAAAAATTAAAACAAACAGACATTTGCCTCAAACCAGATCTTTAATTTCCATTATTTAATAAGCCTTCAAATTGGCCATGGTACAGTTTACTGTTTACAGTACAGTACTAGCACTGTTTGCAGTTCACGCCTGTTTACCTAAAGCATGCATAAATATTAGTAATACAGCTGTGGTTATATTTGCAAAAAACTACATATTCAAACCAAGTACTAATGCTAACAAAAGAGTAGTTTAAACAGATGTAAGATTTATTTTAACCGCTCTCAAATTTATTAGTACTAACCTGATCAAATGCTGGAAAAATGTAATCTGCAAATTGAATTTCTGCAATGGCTGTAGCACCTGTAACAGCAATTCCAATACCAAAGCCAACAATTCCTTGTTCACATAAAGGGGTGTTGAAAACTCTGTCTTTACCTAAAAAAAAAAAGAAAAAAACCACAATTCCTTTAATAAAACCAGCTTTAAGAGGAAAATATTGTCCCAGAAATATTTTACTTATAAACAAGTCACATGCAATTATGCATATCACTGTTTAGATGGGCTTTTTTAGGTGTAGCAACAATAACCATCCATTACAGGTACAGATACTTTAACTTGTAACAACTTAGAGGAAGAAAAGGAGAAACTAAATGAAAGCTAAGAACAGTTTCTGTGACTTACAACGTTCTGAACAGTTGAAGGAAAATTTCTTCTGATGTTTTCACATTTAAACATGCATACCCCTCCCATGCTTATATGGGAGTGAACAATACTTACAATCGTCCTTAACAGTTTACAATAAAGGTAACTGTTGCTTCTTCCATTTTTTTTTCCAGGCACTGACAAGTAACTGTCCCTGCTCAAAGGCAGACAGAATGCCCAGGGGCACCTGTACAAAAGCACACTGCCTCTGGTCCACACTCCCCATCAGCAGTGCCCATTCTTACCACTCTTCTCTCCCAAGGTAAGGCCACATTTACATAAGTTGCTTTGTCCCCAAGGAACTGCAGTTCCTGCTACAAACCCAAAACATTTGATTTCATTTCTCCCCTATGGGAGTGCAAAATTTCTGTGCCACAGTAATTTCTGATCCCAAATATGCATCAATCTAATAGATGACTACACATAAAATTGTTCAGATCATGAAATTAAAAACAAGAAGGAGTGGGAGGGAGATGAAACACCACTACAATATCCTGTATAAGACTTATTTACAATACTTGCCAGCAGTACTTTTCTGCCAAGGGAGTACAGCAGAAAAATCTTGGTCTGCTATTAAATCTTCCCTTTAGAACACTGGGTAGACAGTAGGTTTCTATAGGAATCCATCATGCATGAAAACACCAAGACTTCAAATTGGATAGAAAAAATGTGCACAGTGCACACCAGTGGCTATGAAATAAATTAAACAATAACAAAATAACCATGAATCAACTAACCAAAAAACCAGACTAAACTAATAAGTGGGAAAGCTGTTACTAGCAGGATTTCTAATTTCAATATCTCTAAGTTCAACTATAAAAAGGAAAGCTAACAAAAGTTTTCAGAAAGAGATGATTAGGGAAAAACCATTGTCCAAGTACTTGCAATATACTAAAGGGAGGTATGTTTTACAAATCTTAAAAGGACACATCTTCCATTTCCACAGGTCACCCAGCACACCACTGTCACCCCTTGTACCCTGTCCACATGCATGTATGAATGTATAGATATATCAGTGTATATGTTTTTGGCTCTCCCTCTGCTTTCCTTTTTTTCCCTCCACCAGCAACATTCATTTAAAGCAAGTAAAAAAAGAAATGCCATCAAATGATACTACAGTGTTGGTGGTGTCAGTGAGGCTACAGAAGCCAACGCCAAGTCCAAAGAGCTGCCACAATTGCAGGACACACCATGATTTCTCATACAAGACAGTGGAAACAAAGGGAATCCAAGATTAATTTTCCCTCTAGAGGGACCCTTCATTATGTAAATTGTTCTCATTCCTGAGGAGCTGTAATCTCAGTTCCTATATTGCATTCTCTGGTGCACTCTCTCCATTGACAGACATCATGGCCAAAAAAAGACGAAAATAAACTTCCTGTGCAAACATGTAGCTGTCCCAGGCCTTACCACCACAAAAAGATTTTTCAGAGTACACTGGAATAGCCTAATACACAGATTCCATAAATAAATAAAACTCACACAAAAATTTAAATGTATTTGAACAATCCCGTAAAATGAGTTTTCACCTAGTAATTGACACAAACTTGAAAATTAATTTTTTAATATCAATTTAGGGTGACAAATTAGTTTAAAAGCACGTTAGCCCCACCACACTAGCATGTAACACTATAATTCAAAATATAAAATACATCCTAATAAAAAGGATGTATTTCATCCTAAAACATGCTACATACACACTAGCATGTAACACTATAATTCAAAATATAAAATACATCCTAATAAAACTGCTGAAATACTAATGAAATATTAAATGAGAGGTATCACATTGCTATCAATGGAGTATGATTAAATAAATGAAGTGAAAATCATTAAAGCAAAAGTAAAATGTAACGAGACAGCTGTAATGTGAGGAGTGTGAAGCACCTAATTTGGAGTTTCAGGACTAAAGGTACAATTCTCAAGCACCATGACTTAGAACAGAAAAGAGTAAGCAAGGGAACTCAATGAATGAAATGTATTACTCAGGAATGGTTTTGATGTAGCATTAAAACAATAATACTGACCACTTAAAAAGAAAATCCTAAAGCACTTTACTATATATTACATCAGAAAACAACTTCAGGCAGAGTTTTGAGGAGTAGAGCTTTCTTTATAAAATCTAGCCCCTTATGACAAAAAACATACATATTGTTAGGATAAAACAAATATATTCATTTCCTCAAACATTAAAAATTATTTCGTGTTGCTTTAACCTTCTATTTTTATTGATACAACATGAAAATCATTACTAAAACTAACACAACATATTTAAATATTTAGCATTTAAATGCACTAAGCCTATGTATTTTTATCTATTTTTTTCACATTTTCTTTTCACTTTTTTCAAAACATAAAAAGGAAGTCCATTTTGATAAACAGCCATTCACACCATCCTCTGCAAACCAGCTGAGTCAGATTTCAGCTGAAATCTGACTGAAGCAGACAAACCACCCAGAGATATACTTTGTATTTCCATATTTCATTTCCTTACCAACAAAGAAACACTTCCTAAAATGTGTTCCTCCTATGATTTGTGTCAGCCACACAGCTCAAAACAAACTAACACCAACTCAAGGAGGTGACTTGTCAGCCCAGGGGAAAGCAGCAAGCTGCATTTTCTGCAGCCAGGTGCGTCAGCCCCTGCAGAAGACATTATTACACTGGTGTGCATTTCAATTAACCTGCCTGGCTTTACAAACATCCCTGGCTCCAGCCACCTGAACAGGTCAGCACCCTTTGCCAGCTACTGAGGGAAGCAATACAGCAAACATGGAGGGTTATGGGCAAAAAAGGATGATTCTTCTCATCTCTCCATCCCAATAACTAAGGAGTAAAACTAGATGCATGTTCAGGAAGTTAAAAAAACACTCTAGAAGTCTTCCCTAACAAAGAAAATTTGAAATTATGAAGAACAAACATTAAAGACAAAAGCAATACTCGGTTCAATTTTACTTAAATAAAAAGGAATGATCTTTGTGATTTTCAGAACAAAGAGTATCCCATGAATGTTCAAATTACCACTGACCCTTTGTGTAAGAGACAAAAGCTTTAAGGCAGTCTCAGTCATCTTCTCGTTCGCCAGGAATAAAGAGTTTCATAGCAACCTAACAGAACACGTTTACAGACATTTGTAGTCGATTATTGTGCATTAATGTTTTGGCTGCTTCATCTTTATTTGTTCCAAGCCATCAGGAAAAAAGTATTTCAGGATTCTGCAACAAGTCATGTTCCTGTCTTAATTTAACTTCAAAAATAGGATATTCAAACAATATTAAATCTCCTATAATGTTAACACACCACCCAATGCTCCAACTCTGAGTAATTTTGTATCACTCTGCACAAGTCCACCCTGGACCATTTGGGTGGTTTAGGGAGTACTGCTGGTGATTTAGCCAAAGGAGAACTGTGCTTTGCTTTCAAAGTACAGCTACATCACTGGTGCTAAAAAAAATGCATAACGCATCTTAAAAGATGTCAGTACTGAGCAGTATTAACAATATATGTGGACAGCATTTCATTTGTCTCAATGATCTCACTGACTTCCACTTAAAACATCCATAAGAAGTCAAATAGAAAAGTCTAAGAAGCTAAATATATTAGGAGCTCAACCAAAGCAGTCAGGCTCCATATGCAGAAAGGACTGGAAAGAAAAGATGAGTTTTTTTGGTACTCACCAGGGACTTTGTGTAGAAAATTCAAATAGGAATTATTAATTCCCAATCAGTCCTGCCTTCAAAGACCTTTTTTAACCTTAATATATCTAGGATTTTTCACAGATGTACTTCTACATCAGTCTACTAATTTTATTTCTTAACATATTTAAAACAATCTATCCAACATTTAAGCTTTCTTGGTCCCATCATCCCTTTTAAGCCCCATTTTACAACTGGTGACACTTGCAGTCTTCCATTTCTCTGATACTATGGAAGAGGGCAAGCCAAACAGCAAGTAAATTTTGGAGCTCCTGGGTTAACAAAAAGTATTTCTAACAACTTTCTCATTTTAATAATTTTGTTCTACCATTTTTTCTACTGATAACCTAGTCACAGTTCTCTAGCTTTAAAAAAATAGGACCTGTTGCTCTGAAGGGAATACCAGTAAATATACATTGACTTTACAGCTGGATATAGAAATTTCAAAGCTACTTGTCCAAAGCAGGGCTTCAGGCTCACTGACACAGAGATGGTTTAACTCTCAGTCTTGAAACTTTGCACACTAACATGCTGTGCTATTTAAAAAGCTGCTTTTTCCAGAACTATCCATGTTACAATACTTCACCTGATGAAAAGTGATTGTATGAAAAGGATTTCATACGCTGAACTTCTAAAGATGACTTTGACCTACTGTGCACAGAATTACAACACTTACAGAATTTAGCAATATTCCTCTCCTGTTCTTCCCCAACCCCATATCCTCCAAAAGCCAAGAACATTTGTGTGTGCCCAAACATTCATAACAGGCTTCAAGGGCCCAGCCATGCCTCTGGTATAACTCAGCCAACCCCAGGGCTGAGTAACCAGGTCTCAGCCCTCAGTCAAGTCAATGTAAAGTCCCAAGTCATGTGCAGTGAGTTGGTCTGTTAATAGGAAAAATACATGCATCCACACCCACTGTGTATAAACTGCCTATGCCTTCAAAACTTTCAACATTTCATTACCTTGAATAAGAAGCCATTCAAATTTTGACTATTTAGCAACTAAGTACATCACACTCCCATTATACTTTCCATAAATATTCCAAAAATTCACATTATGGCAGTAAGATACAAAAGTTAGTAAAAAAAAAATACTGCCAAAATCTGTGAGCAACTGACATGAGGGTCAGAAATGAGATTTGCATGCATTAAACTAAATTAGCTTCTTCCCATTTTGCTGCTGCAAAATCCACTATCACACTCTATTTTGCAACAAAGGAGCTGACTTCCTATTCTAGTTTTACACAGAAGTTTTAAAGATCAAATGACAGATAAGCCTTTCTTACTTGGTTTCACTTGTTCACAGGAGTCCTAATTATGCTTCATTTGGGGCAAAAAAAAGAAAATCCCACAAAAAAATGCATTCTTCTGAACCACTTGTCACCCCTGTGTTGCCCAAAGTAAAGGACACCTGTTCTGCCTGGCAACTGTTAAGAACAGGAATTCTTCACAGGTTTATAATATATGTCACTGACATATCCTACACTTTAGAAAAGCACTTCAAGTAATTTGGAAATTAGGAACAGCTGAAAGATATATTTTCCTTTCCTTTTAAGTCTTTCCCAGTTACTAAATCATAAAAATCATACATTTGAAGAAACATGAATGTTTGAACTAGTAGTTCTAGCTCAAAGTGTTCTCAACAAGTCATTGTTTGACCTAAGATGATGCATTTTTCTTCTAAGAGCTTATTAGATCACAAGTACACTTTCACCTCCTCTCCCCCAAGATTCCCTCAGGAGAAAAGCCTGTTTACTGCAGTTCCATTTAACCCTCACTCTCACAGACTACAAATAGTATCAGTCAGGAGAACTGCTGAAGTACAAAGAAAAGGTTACCATGGACAGAAATTCTTATAATCTGCACTGTTACCAAATTTCAGGTTTGGAAGGAAAACTTTCTACTAAAACTTAGTAAATTCTGAAAGTTCACAGCATAAATATAACATTAATAATGTCTTTGTCAGGCTTACAGAATTTTGGATTAAAGAGGACCCAGAAAAACTCCATAGATACCTCTGCCTTCCTAAAGCAAAGAGTGAAGATTTCATTTTTAGCCCTCTCCCCCAGTTCAGAATTCCTGTCATTTGTGACAAACTAGCAGCCACTGAAAGCTAAAGAATAAAACAAAATATTAAAATATATTATGTCATTCTCTCCCTTTCTCAGGGAAGAAGTGAGAGTTGGGGGAGGTTAATTCAAAGCTTTGGCTTTATCTTTCAATGCTGGTAACCTTGCAAGTCATTTAATCCTCCCACAATGGAAGAGCAGCCAAGCAGTAATATGAACAGGGGGAGGAGCAGATTCTTTTCAGGTACACAGTGTCAAGTGAAAGAATGATGCAAGAAAGTAAACGAATTATAAAAAAGAAAAAATCCCTACTATGACAGTAGTCACACGGTGGAATAAGCTGTCCCAAGAGGTTGTAGAAGCTCCTGCCTTGGACATGTTCACCTGGACAAGACCACAGGCAAACTGAACTCTGTGTTGAGTACTGACTGGTTCTAAACAGATGACTTTCAAGGTCATCTCCTTACAACTCTCTATGGTTTATTAACAGCCCCAAGCAGGGCTACATGCGGACTGCCAAAACTTTTTAGGCCTGTCCTTTTCACCTGTCCTGTTCATGGAAGCAATTCATGATATCGATAAAACAGTACTCATTCAGACCCACACTCTTAGGAAAATATTTAAAAAGATGCTCACATCTCAGCAGCAGATTTCCTCACCAGAATTTCTTTTTACTTTTCTAAGGGACTCTTGGAGGAAGAGAAGGTGAAAGAGTAGTCATGATCTAATGAGCCCTTGGAAGGAAAACACATCATCTTGAGTAAGAGAATGACTTGTTGAGAACACTTTGAGCTGGAACTGCTAGTTTAAACATTCATGCAGGCTGCCCACTCCACACTGAAATCCTCCTCATCATCTGGCTCATACATCCAGTTGCAGCCTAAACAAAAAAAAGAGCAATGCCTAACTGGACAAAGCATTCAAATATTCCTCCAGCTATGATTAATAACATTCCTTTGTCAACTACAAAAAACTTTTGCTGCATGAGAAGCACACTTGCAGAAAAGCATAACCGACATACAGTTTGACATGAGGAGATATGCCAGACGACCGAGTGCTTACTTGCAAAAATATGCCCCAAAATTGACATCTACCAAATACTTATATGTGGGTATAAGCAGAGGACAACACACCAGCTTAAATTACAAGGCTTAGATCAGTTCCATGCATTTTCACATCATCTGCAGCATGACATGACATGACAGAGATCCAACAGGAAACACAGAACAGTTGTCAAGGCTAAGTTTTGCAACCTGTCAATGAAAATTCTGCTGTAATAAGCTGTGCACACCATCTGGATGACAAATCAAGAAGTAGGCAAAAATGTCAAAAAATACCAGTTACCCTCTCTCACATTTCTCAGTATCAGTAGTGTAGATGTATTTTACAGTAAATGTGAAAGCATGCTAGATCTACCTGAAATTGTGAAGCAAGTATTCTCAAGAGCAAGGATTTCATGCTGCTGTAGAAGTACTCAGGAGCAAAGAGCTCAATGACCAGAAACCTGCAGTAATGAAAACCATCTTACAAATCTCACTGGTAACCATGCCTGTCCCTTTATAATGCAAAGCATGTGCAAGGGAAAAATTAATAAAGTAGTCTATACTTGGTGCTTCCATCTAGGTGTGAAAACCATGTGCCAAGTTTTGAGAATTTAAAGCTTCTGCAAATTAAAAAGAAAAGAGACCTTTTATAATAAAAGACTAGCATGTTATATTAACCTGGTCACTAGAAGATGGCTCTAAATCAAGTCAAAATAAAATGAACCTGCACCTCAAAGTGCTTCTGCTGCAAATCTGGTTAAACAATTCCCAAACTTGGATACTAGTCTTGATTTCTTTCCACCCTTCTAGGCTTCAAGCAAATGACTTCCAAGAAAACTCTTGAGTTTTATTCCCTGTAAAAAAGCCTGCAGAACCTTCTTAAGTTGAAATTACCACCCTCTTACCACCAAACTCAGAGTAGAAAAAACAGCAGACATATTGAATTAACCCCAGCTGATGAGTGGGATAAATAAACATACAGATAAACAGAGGGAATCACAGGACTAACCAACGAAATTGAGAATCACTTCATTCCACCTAAGGACATAAAGAGAGATGTCAAAAAGAAGGTACACAAAATGTGCTTGTGACCTCATATTAATACAGACTGCAAGACTAGTTGTGTTTATCAATTCCATCTTGGGTCTTTAATATACATAAAGTTTCATCCTCCTCGACATGATATTATCAAAATACTGTTTTTACATGATTCACTGCAAGTATTTTCTGAAGTGGAAAATTCCATTTTTATGAAGCTTAGCAGCACATACTTTTTTGCCCAGCAATGTATCTTGAAATATCTTAAAAATGTGAGAACAGCTTTCTCTTTTTCACTGAGTATCACGTTCTATATTAAAAAATATATTCCTTATCTTTCCCTCAAACAGTTTTACAACATAGGAAAAGAAACATAAGTATTAGCAAGCCCCAAATAAATAAAATACAGTTTTCACAGCGGGCACACTATCAGAACAATTAAAAAGAAAATAAAAACAAAACTAAAATAAAAGCTATTTAACTCTGACAGTGACTGATTTATATTATTATCCCACAGATAAAAAACACGTAGAAAGGACACACTATATTTTACCAAGTTTTTACATTTTACCAAGTTTTCAAATAACTTTCCTTCTAACTGTAAATTTCAAAAAAGAATTGGCTATTTAAGATGAAAATGAACAAAATGTACTATTGTGTAATGAGTCCGGAACACGTTCTCCAGATGTTACTGTTCAAAGACATTTATATAAATCAGAACAAATCCAGGTCTTGCCAAACTGTTCTGGAAGAACCAGGCAAGCAAACTGCAGAATTCTTCACTTAAATCTATGCAAAAAGAAATGAGGATAACCAAACCCCAGGCTATTTACGTTTTACTCAATCTACAAACAAGTAGTCATTTTGAACTCTGAATGAAATGTTCCACCCTTAGCTTACATCCATGATGTCAAAAATTCTGAACTCCTTCCTTCTACCACATGCAATGTTTTAGAAGGAGCAGGACCTATGCCAAAGAAGAACCATGTTTCTCCAGCAAGCTTGCAGTCTGCTTTTAAGCATCGAGATAACATTGTTCTATCTGCTTAGAGAGTAAAGCCCTAACACTTATGCTACTTTAGGCTGAGTTTTTCCTCTTCCTCATACTAGCCTATGGTTATGTTCTAAAAGAATGTAAAAGACACCATGATTACTGATTCAAAATTCCACATAAAAACCAGAGTGTCTTCCCACCTGCTGAATTAAGACCCAACTACTAGTAGCTTTTGGGAGGCAGAACACACTACCTTAATATATTGCATTACAGCCCATCCAAATTGTGTTCTTGTACTTCTTACCTTTGCACTGTAACATTTGGGACCACAAAAACAACCACAACAACCCAGAATCTCCATTAACAGATATGTGCTATCTTACCAGCCACGTTAAACATAGTCTACACAATAAAAAATGTCTTGATATCACTACCAAAAATATATACAATATAAACATTTTAAAGTATTTTATGTATTTTGGAGGCAAACTATCAGAGTTGTTTTAAAAACAACCCTATACTATATATAGTTCTATTAGCTCAGCTTCAAAAGATTCTCCCATCATTTCATGCTACTAAAAGCTATCAGGACATTAAGCAGTTTTTGCAAGCACATCCAAACTTCAGCCAACAACCTTCACCAAATCCCATAACAACATGGGGACAACTCTATCTTCTCACCCATAGGTTTCACCTAAAACACAGAACTTGCTTTCAGGAGTTTTCCACAGCTAAAGCTCACAGAATAATATTGTGCTCAAGTAAATACTTATCTTCAAAGAATGACTACTATTTTTTTAGAAAAGCTGGTGTCCTTTGGGCACAGCTAGGTACAGCCATCTCCTGGCCAAATAAACAAAGACTCATGAATTAGTTTACTGGGCTATAAATAAACTATTCATTTACTGAGAATGAAGTGTTCCCTGAAAACTCACACAGGTGTTTATACCTTAGACACAAGATCTACAGAATAACAACCAGGGATTACAGTGGATCAGGTGTTGTAAATAAACATTTTTGCTCAAGACAAGCTAGCATTATCATGGGATGTAAGAACAGAGAGCTGTAAGCAACCAGGTTTTACTCAGTAAAACACACGAGTAAAGCATCCAGTTTTGGATGCCCTATATCCTCCAGCTGCAGCAACCAGAGTTCAGAGAAATTGATCAATAAAGAAAAGCTTCAAATCATAACAATAATCCTGCACTGGGACCATATGTGTAGGAAACCCAGAGAAACTTCACCACTGAAGGCTAAAAACAGCCTTTGCCAGTTGATCTGTCCCAAAACATACCCTGGGCTTCAGAAAGAAAATTTTGTAAGGAAGACAGAAAGAAAAGAAAAACAAATATGGAAGTGATAAATAAAATCATTTTTAAAGAATCCAGCTGATTGCTAATGTGGCTAGGTCATCCTGACATAAGGATACTATTTTCTTTCACAACTACAACTGTGGTTTCATATGTAGTTCAGTCACTTGCTTTTTGCTGAGTTTGAAACTTGCCACAGGGGAAATTTCTGATTCAACTCTCCCTCTTCTCACAGGATTCAATACAAGTGTTACCTCTTCTCCTGATGTTCCTTTTTTGCCTGTAATTTATCAATTTGCAAGCAAATATCCTGAACTCACTTAATAGACAGAAATTAGTGTTTACAATCTGCTCCCAATCTATTTAACACTTTTTTAAAAATATGGTTTGGAAGAAAATAATCCTAGCAACTATATTTACACTCCTAGCTGCATCAAAATAATAACAATAATAAAAAGCACAGGAAGGATTATATATAAAACAATCCTATAAGCTTGAAAATATTAGGGAAAAAAGAGAACTAAATTTCAAGTTACTTGTGCATTCCCCTTCCACTCTACATAAAACCATAAAATGAGTAAGGAGAAAAAAAAAATGAAGCTGCTTATTACACATTGACTACTATCTGCATGTATTAATGTCTCTAGCCATGTGTGTACCTCAGTATTACCTAAAAGGAAATGATCTGAGATTGATTTTGTTTTATCCTACATACATACAGGAGTGACACACAGTTGTTCTTACAGAGTTTCATTTTATCAAGCATCCACCCAGCAAAAAATCAATTAGTGGCTGCACAGCAGTAGATTAGAAAAAGAACTTGGGGACTAAATCAAGCCACAAACTGACAGCCAACACTGCATTGCTAATAAAGGCAGCAAACATCCCTCTAGAACATTTCAGCAATGTTACACAGAAACCTTGGGAAAAGCACTTTGTTCTAATTGACTGTGTTTGAGGGTATCACAAGCTGCTGGGGGGGCAGTACATCTCTGTGTTCACTGAGACACAAAAAGAGGAGAACAGCAATAACAGAGACCAAACAGAATAGATAAAAAATAAAAAGCCATGAGTCAAAAACTCTAATCAGTGATGGGACATTAATTCAGAAAGGAAGAACCCTATCTTCCTCTTATTCACTCTGCGATCACACAGAGGATCCCAAACAGTGACACATTAACCACATGAGCAAAAGACAAATTCCTTCCAAAATATTTCAAAAGAACAACTGCTGCTGTATCTTCACAAAGATCAGCTTTGGCATCTCAGTCAACTCTTTGTGAAGTAAGTTCAGAACTCCTGAGGGACAGCATTAGGCCAAGTCTCTTACACCCTGAGCAAGCATTTGCTTCTGGTAGGAGATACCACAGTGACATCCTCTTGGAACTGAGAGAATCTTTGAAATAAAAACTCCCATTCAATGTATTCACACTCTTACCTGTATTTGCAAATAGTTGCAAGGGAATTAAAATGGCATTATTCAGGAATTCCCTACTGAAAAGTAAAAGACTCATTTACACTACTCTTTCAGTCAAAAATAATTTTCAATAGCTCAAAAACTTAGAAAACAATATATTCAGGCCTGTAAATACTGGAAATCTAACTTCTACAGTCACCTAGACTCCCTTGATGGCAAACAGAAGGACATTCCATGACAAGGAATTGAAGGTTGCTGCACAATAGGGAATTGAGCGGAATCTCAAAAAGTTTGCAAACTTCATCTGAAAAAGTGAACATATACACCAAAAAAAAGTCAGCTCCTACTCAAGCACTGCTATGGGGAAAGACCTGCCAAGCTCACCTTTCTTCTGTTGGACTCTGAGTTCTGAGCAAGGACTGATCCTATTCCACAATCTCAAAATACCAAGCTCTGAAACAGCCAGAAAGCTCCTGATCCTTACCCTCGCTAAGGACAATCTTTTGACATGGCAGCAAGTGCACATTAGAATCTCCCTTCAAGTGCAGACCAGAATTGTATGAAAGAAAAATCACCACAGAGGTCAAATCACCTGGGGCACTTACAGATATGGAAGCACTCAAGCTGTAGGTGTTTGGAGGATGGCAGAAAGAACAGTCAAGGAAAGTATAATATATATCTATATATATCTATATCTATATCTATATCTATATATATACACTTCACTTCCCTGTTTATGTAATTTTCATTTCTTGGCCACAGCAGGATAGAGAGGTCTTTTTTTTTTTGTTTTGAGTTACACAAAAAACACCTGCCTTAGCATTCTTCTGAGTTACATCCTTTGTCAATCACTATTTCTGCTATTCTTATTTCTCAGTCTTCACTTCTGTCCAATTTCTCCATTTTTACCTTGTTTTTACCTCTGTTTTTTCCTCCCATTTCTTTATCTCCTATCATCTAATTCCTACCTCTGATCTCCTCTATATTTCTGTCATGTGGATGATACTGATCTTTACATGTTGCCACTTTATGTCACACTTCAGGCAGAGCAAGAGAACACATACTCCCATTCCAAGATAGTTGTTTCAAATCCATTTGCAGACTCAAAAACAAATGGACAGCATTTTCTCTGAAGGATTGGCATAATAATGTACTTCCCTTTAAAAAAAAATTTAAAAATGTTTGCACACATTACCTAGGCCATCAAAACACAGTAGGCAGTTTACATCACACTGTTCTAAGGACAAGAAACACCTCCAGAGAGCAGGACTATGAACAGCAGGCATTCCTTATTTTGATAAATATACTCTAAAGGTTAGAGGATGTAACTTCTGCAAAACAGTGACAATCAAAAACCTGTCAGAGGGTGATGGGGAAAAAGATAAAAAATAAAACATGAATATGCCTTCCAGAGTACCAGATCAGAGAGAGGGGACAAAGGAAAAAAACTGTACAACACTTATTTCCCTTATCTGAAAGGAGCACTCTGCATAAATATTCCAGAAAGTCTACTCATTTTCATTATACAGTGACAGATTTTTAAACATTCAACTCAATGCCAGAAAACTGGAATAATGTGTTTCAGACCTTGACATAAGATGCATAGGAACAAACATACCATCTTTAGTCACACTATCATGAAAATTAAATTTCCACACACTGACTGACTTACATACAATTCCTTAATTAAATATTTTTAAACATAATTCCTGGTAGCACATTAAAAATTCATATGCTCAAAAGGTTGCATTTATTTCCTTAAAAAGTCAATGAGCTTTCCTTCACTTACTAGTACAGGCCTCGGGCTATGTTTATACAATGTAACGCTCCACTGGAAGAAAAAAATAAGCAGCTTTTATATTTTATGATCAATTTATTCTAAAAGCAAACTTTTTTTCTGTCTCTCTCGAGAGACTTCAGTAACATTCTGGACACCTACCAACATCTCTATAATACTACTACTGAGTATTACTATATTAAGTTCTTCCTACTATAATATTAGACTATATTTAAATCTTGACCTCTATAGAAGTGCTTTAAAATGAACTATCAGTTTTTATCAAAATAACAACTTACAGGCATAGACTGCCACCTAGTGATCTTAATTATCCACAAAGGAAAAGAAACAAAACAAATGAAACAAAAATCAGCTCCTCTTCCAGATAGAAGGAAAAAACCCCATTCATTCCTTCATATTTTATATCAACACATAGAAACAACTTCACATTATGTTACTTGCATCACCTACTATAATTTGACAGTAAATTCAGGAGGGGGATGGGGAAAGAGTCAGTAAGTGTATGTAATCTTCCTCATAAGATTCATCAGGTTGGTTGGTTGTCACTTCCATCTGCAATTCCTCCTTATTTTACAGGGAGTCTAGCCTTTTCATAATACAAGCATTCCATCAGGAACTTATTTAATCTCTGAGATTGCACTGATAGGCAATCTCCTATCCTGACAGACCACTCAAAACACTGTATTCTTTCAATTTTTTGCACTTTCAGTCTTTTCTGTTTCTCCTCAGCATTGTAACTATGTTTTCAGTACATCCTCCAGTTCATCTTTGCCATTCCCTCTTCAGCCACTGCCTGTTTTCTACAGAATTTCACTATCAGTGAACAAAGAAGCTGAGTTACCTGTGTCCTCTTATCTGCCTTACAAAACTGAATTCCCATTATGTGAGTCCTAAATTCAGGACCTTATCTTCAGACTCTCTTCCTGTTCAAACTTGTATTTCATCTTATTCACTCTGAAGAGGTTAGTACCCTTTTTGAGCAAATGGCAATACTAGTTTAATTAGTCCTTGTTCAATGTTCATGTAAGTACAATTGTAAGTTGTATAACTCACAATTATAAGTTTTAAGATATATAAGTACAATATATAAGTACAATTCCCATGTTCCCTCTCACATTTTAAAGGAGTTCTTTCCAAATATTCCTGAAGTCACATCATAGCTTCCTCAAAAATCTCATTAAAAATCATTGATGTTATACCCATGAAATAAACCTGACCCTAGCTAGACTGCTAATGTGCTGTGACTGCTGCTTATCATGCTGATTAGCACAGTGTAAACAGTCCTTTTCACTCTCTCAACAGACCCCCTGTGCTCTGTCAGGGCTGTCAGTCTTTGAATAGCACTGGCACATTGGAATACACTACCAATAAAATGTTACTACAAAGAATAAATAATCTCTTTTCTTCATGCCAATATTATATGTCTGTCTTACATCAAAAAAACCATCAAATGACCCTCACAGCACCACCCTAACAATATAATGTTTGTCCCCTCTGTCTTTTAAACTGGAGATGTTCACTAAATCCAAGAAGGTTTCTTATGCAACCATCTGCTTCTTTTACTTCCTTCCCAAATAACATCTGTTGCCTGTGTTCCCAGCAACTGGTTGCTGTCTCAGAGGCCTGGTTTTCATATGGAGTCTAGTACACACAGTCAATATATCACACCAGTTACAGAACTATACCTCAGTCTCAGCAAGCAGCACTGAAGATCATGGCTAACAGGAGTTTATCACTAACAAGTAAACTAGAGAGCAAGAGAACATCTACATAGTAATTGAAGCACAGAAGCAAGGCAACAAAATATGTTTGTGCTTCTGAAACTTCTTAGAAATATAGTCTTCATCCTCTCTCTTTTTTGGTTTACTCAAAAAAAATGTGGATGTTTGCTCTCCAACATGGCTGTAACACATCTTAATTATTGTTAAATAGATTTAATCACTTGCTGCAAAAGGTCCAAGTCATCTCTGTACCTTGAAGAAAGTAAGCTGCTGAAACTAAATATGTTATAACCTCTTATTCTCTGTAATAGCCCAGAGGGGGAGCAGCAACTGCCAAATTAAAAGCTGTATCATGTTACTGTCTCCACAACCAGCTTCCAAGACCTGTAAAATGCTATACACTAATTAGCCTGCATACATGAAACATTGATTTTACGGTTTTTTAGCATTCCAGTAACAACACTTCTCACAGCAAAATGGGTAAAAAGAAAAAAGAGCAGTGATGTTAATATGAAACTGATGTCAGATTTATAAATTACATAAACTTACCATACTTGTCTCGCAAGCCAACTGTACATCTGAAGACTCCACCAAAGGCCACGTCTTCACCAAATACAACTGAAAATAATAACAGTAGGGGAGGCTAACATTACTCCAACACATCTTACTTTCAAAGGCTTTTATATGGGACACTAACAAAAGTAACTCCTAACACTTCATTTCACTTCAAGATTTATCTAGATCTAAGAATTTCTCATGCACAGCCTGACTATAACAAATGAAGGACCAAGGTTAATAAGGAATCAGAACACAGCTGTCTCTAAACAGAATTCATGAAAATTATTCTGTAAGGCTTTCATTAGCTATGTACTTTTTTGAAATATCCTATAGTAACACAATATCTGAAACTAAATGAGTAAAATTCCAAAAAGCAATTACACTCAGTCACAAATGAGTCATTGAAATTAAGCCTTCTGCTCCAACTGGTAACCATTTTCATTCTTCATCCACAGACTTCAATAAATATAATGTTTTGAAAACCATCAAATTGAAGTTTTTTTCAAAATATCAATCCAATATGAAATGTCAAGCCTTCTCCAAACATACTTGCCAGACCCCTGAAGAGTGACTTCAAAGGAACTCCTCTACAGAAAAGATGACTAATTAATAACTAGCACAGTTCTCAGTATTTAACAGTACTATTCTTGTAGTTAATAAAGTTTTATTACTAAAAGCATTTGCCTTTAAAACTTAGCTTCATATCAACTAATCTATTTGTGGGGTTTTTTTTCCTTGAATTTAGGGGATGGTTATGTCTAATTTTCTTAAAACAGTTTTGCTATCTGCTTCACAGAAACAACTATTGCCCATTTAAAATTCTTAAGCATGTAAAATGTGCAGCAATATCACCAATAGCTGTCTGCAGGAACCAGGGTCAGTTTTGATCATTCCACAATTCTTCAATATTCTCCATATTCTAAAGGACCCAAAATAATAAGTTAACCTTCTTGCCTTTCAAATACTATTCTTAATTAAATAAAATAAATTTCTGATTGGAATCACTAAAAGGGATTAGCATACTTGTGCTAATCACATCAGTGACACCACTTAAAGAAAAATAAATTCTATAAAGACATAAAACGAACACACTCATGGTGTGTATGATTGCACTATGTCCCTAAATCACTTCTCTAATTTTTAACAATAATTTGGGTGGGGTTTCATGTACTTAAAATCTTTGCAAGTCCTTTCTGTTACCATATGGCTCCTTACTTTTGAGCCAGCTGGCATCTACAAAAAATATTCCCATTTAATGCTGGTATCCACAAACTCAAATGGATTTACTCATTCAGTTCAGCCACTGAAATGTATTTTCTTGGAGACATTCTAATTCTCATCAACACAAGTATGAGGATTTCCACACTTAAACAGCAATTGCTCAATTCCCATACAACTAAAAACATATGAAGGACATGTTTTCCATTGTGAAAAGTCCTAATTAGTTCAGTAAGTGTGGTGATTCTGAGAACTCACATCTGGACTGGAGAACTCCAACATGGTCTTGCAAAGGGCTTTACAAAGACTAAGCCCTGCAAAGCTGAGGAGCAAGACTGGAACCTTAGAGCAACTGGTTCTCTAAAGGCTCAAGATTATATATGAGTCTAGGCTCCTGATGGACTTCACTCTACTTGCTTTTATACAGCTGATTCCACAGAAATGGTAATAAAATCTGTTCTTGGCCCTAATTTACCCTCAGTTGTCTAAATTTAATCTAATTGAGGAGCATATAGAACAGCTGAGATTGAGAGGGAATTTATACAAGCATAGTACTGCACACCACACGGGATTTGTCCCAACAGATTAGACAATTGGTCAGAATTTAGGCTGAGCAGTGATTCAAGCAGTGACAAAAAGGGCTACTAACAAACTAAAAAGAAAACTCAAAATTACACAGGATGATGCAGCCTTAGCAGCTGTCTTCATGGCATGAAGCATCTCTTTCAGATATCTGGCCATCATCATGCCTTTGTTGGGACAACAGAAGCAAAAGACCTCCTGTTATATATAAGAATTAAAAGTGGAGTAAATAGTTTTGTGCAATAGTTTACAATAAGGCTTTTAAATCCTGCTATAATGAAGTAGCATCTTCCAAGTCATGGGTTATCCAGACCACAAAAGCCTAGCAAATCTTACACTGCTTATGGACAACAATGAACAGAAAACAGTAAAGCTTTAAATCAATTTTGGAGGGCAGGGAAGAAAGCAGAATGTACAGAGCAAGGAATATGTGGGCTCTTAAAAAATACCGGTTTTAGGGAACAGAAAATTTAAGAAATGTGAAGTAATGTTTACATTTTTAAAACTCTGACTAGTGGGACTCAAGCTGCCCTCAAGGACAGTTCTCATCAGTAATACTTTAAACATGTAAATAATGTATCTTCTGTCCTCACTTTCAAGTGAAATACACAGAGCTAATACAGAAGATACAATTGCATTTTAGACCATATAATCCATTAGTAATCTGTTAATGCAACACATTTTTAAGATTTGAGATCAAAGTGTAGTAATAACTTATTAAAAAACTTCACAGGCCATGAGAAATACAATATTATACATAGATAGGCAAACCAAAACACAATTTATATAAAGCAAAATACACTAACAAGTATAAGGTACCTGCAGTTGGATCTTTGGCTAAAGCATTGTCCAAGGCACTTGTAATGGATTGGAAGAGATTCATCTTCTGAGTTTGCCCTGTGTGAAAGTGATCATTCCACAGTTTAATTTGGTTCAAAACACAAAGTACATTAGAAAACACTGGTGCAAACATGTCCGAAAACTTAACCATCAAAAACAAGATCCCTGTTAGGAATACCCAAGATTCATTTGTTGAATAAAATTAAATTATGGGATAGATGGGATTGAGCAGGGTATACTTGGCCTTCCCAAGGACTGTAATTCCACTTCCAATTCTTTTTTCAAAAACCTATGCTCTTGCCTGGAGCAGATGCAGCTTTGCAAAGCTCAAGCACTGGGAAGAATGCCTTCCTTTTCAAAGGAAGAAACCAAGGTATTATTGTTTTGAGGACTGGGATAACCCCCTTACTAAAATTCACTGAAGCTTACTTTATCATTCTTTAATCACATTTCTTTAAGCTCCAGCCTTTCCCATTTACAGACATCTATTATTATCAGAAATTTTCTAGACCACTGGCCTGCTCTCTGCACTGCAGTTAGTAAGTGTCTGAAGCTTCAAATCCATACTTCAAAGAAAGAAGCTTGGTGCTGAAGTAAAGCAAGCTGTTTAATTCAAACCAAGGCTACCAGAATGCCCTTCTTCATTCCAGCACTTTTGGGAAAAACAAGGAGACCTGAAAGCAAAGATGAAACCAAAGCAGTAGCCTAGTCCTCACTACTGTGACCAATTCAGACTCTCCAAGCAAATAAAATAATTCTTAAAAGAAACCAAGTAAGTAAGAAATTGCTTGGCTGACATTTCATAGATCTTTAATTGGCAAAACCTCTGAAGTCATAACTAGAAGCCACAGTCCAAGAGAATTCTACCTACCAACACACACAGTGTGTAAAATTAAAGAGAGAAATAAGATTATTAGATGAAGATCCCACACAAACTAACAGGAGTTAGAATTCAGAAAGGTGAACTACATTCTTTTCCCAGTAGTTATAGTACCTCTCAACAAACATTCAGCTTCCCTTTCTTCTAAATCTTTCATTAATGTTAGTATTTTTTGCTAGACTCATGTCACACCACACCTGAGTAGCTGCATAGTTGCATTCCTACACATTCCTGTGCTTGGTAACTTCACTTGTACTTTAGGTGGCCCTTTAAGGAGAGCAAAATGTGGAAAAGAAAATGTTATGGGAACTCTTGAAGTTATACAAAAGCCCAAACAAACAAAATTTACAAATTCAAGAGAAGAAAAGCTCAGGAATGGCAGCTGCTTCTCTCTTTCCCTAGTTGTCCACATTAGTACTTAGGTTACCTTTCCTACAAGAAACCATCCTTCCAGTATTTGATATAAATGGCTATTACTTAAGCTACTGTGAGAAACTCCTCACCATGACAGCTCTACCCTGCTTCTCTTGCTTATAACACAGGCCTTTGTATAAGGCCCACAGAGGAATGGGGGAACGAACTGTGCCTTTTAGATTTGAGCTGTGAAGTTGGAAAAGCAATAGCTCAACAATATCAGGATCAGCATTGCCATAATTTTATTTCACTTCCACTGCTTTTCACAGAATTTCAAAGCATATTTTGACTCACAGGGAATTAGACTTCTACTAATTAATGGCAATAACTGGCATGCCACTCCAGAGCTTCTTTGCATGATCTCAAGCAGGGACCTGCCATACACGAGCTTCACCACGTGGCACTTTGGTCGCCTGTACATCTTTGTCACTAATAGAAACTCTGTTTCTCTTGGTCATGATCAAGATGCAACACCAAGGTACCCAACCAAGTAACAAGTTATCTACAGGACAGTGAGGTTCACGTGACAGAAACAGCTGTTCTGCAGCTGGCAGGCTTCTTCCAGGAAAACTCAGCACTAGCCATTTCCAGGGATGCATCTCAGAAATAAAAGTCAAACGCCATGCGCTGCTCATTCCCAAGTTATCTGTGTTTACTCTCAACCATGTGACCACGAGGATGACCTCGAACCTTTTGGCAGACAGCAGTCTTTATTCACCATAGGTTTATTATCGCACTCATGACCTAAGCATGCAATACAAAAATCAGGATAGATGTCAACTCGCTAAGTTACTGCTAGAAGCTTTTGGTCTAGGGCAGGGGCCGAGGATGGCCTTGCAAGTTTGAGCACACGATGGGCCCATCTAGGGCAGCTCCGGCTCTGACAGCCCGAACCATTTCGCCACCCCACTGTCGAGGGGGCCTGCCGGCCCCGCCAGCGGCCTACGGGCCCTTCCCACCCACAGCCCAGGATTTCTGGGACAACCCGCGGCTGGAAGTGCCGAGGACACAGCGGGGTCACGCAGCCGTGCGGATGCCCCCGCCGCCCGGGGCCCGACTGGCAGCGCCCCACGGGGCCCTGGGCGGATTCCGCCTCCCTCCCTCCCGTCCCGGACGGGGTTGTTGGCGGCCTCCACCAAGAAGGCGGGGGGTGACAGGACGGACCCGGCGGCAGAGCGAGGTTGAGGCCGGCCTGCGGGGTGGACCCCGGCCAGCCGCGCTCTCACCGTACTCGCTGGGCGCCGGGTCCGGCTGGAAAGAGAAGTGCGCGGCTGTCCGGCGGGGCGCGCCCGGCAGCGGGGCCAGGCGGCCCCAGAGCCCGGCGGGGAGCGCCGCGCGCAGCGCCCGCCCCGCCGCCGCCATCGCCGCGATGCCGGGCCCTCCGCCGGCAGCGCGTTCTAAAGAGGCGGGGTCCCGGGCCGGCCTCCCATTGGCCAGCGCCGCCGGGACACGGACCAATCAGCGACGGCTCCGCGGTGGGTGGAGGTGCGGGAGGGAGGGAGGGTGGTTTGCTGCGGGCGCGCCGGGAGCGCGGCCTGGGGGGGGCCGAGGGCACGAGCACGAGCACGAGCACGAGCACGGGCACGGGCACGGGCACGCGCGCGGCGCGCGGCAGCGCGCTGCTCCCGTGTGCCCTCACAGTTACGGGGACAGGGACAGGGACAGCTCCAAGGCACGGCCACAGCCATGAGCACAGGCACAGCCATGGCCGCAGTCATAGGCTCCGCCCCGGGAGGCTTCGCCTCGGTGCTGTCACAGTCGCAGATGAAACCAAAGGCTTCACCTCTCCCCTTAAACTCTTCTCTTTTCTTCCGCTGCAGTTGTCGTGTCACCACCCCAGAATCGACGAATCGTACACTGGTTTGGGTTGGGAGGGACTTTCGGGATGATCTGGTTCCAACAAACCTGCCAGCGCCAGGGACGCCTTTCACTAGGCAAGGTTCCTCAGATCCCATCCAGCCTGGCCTTGAACACTCCCAGGGATGGGGCACCCATAGCTTCTCACTGTTCCAGTGCTTCACCATTCTTGCAGTAGAGAATTATTTACCTAATATCCATTCTAAACCTATACTCTTACAGTTTGAATCCATCACCCTTGTCCTGTCACTACATGTCCTTGTAAAACTCTCCATCTTTCTTCTAGGCTCCCTTCACAAATATCTGAAATCCTCAAATTCTACCCCAGCAGCTGTCCCAGAAGGTAAAAAAGAATTCATAGACCTGCAGATATTACCTGTTCCACTCTGTCTCTCAGAATTCCTCTCAACTGCCCATCCAACCTGGCTCTCAGTCTGTCTTATTTTAAATTTATTTTTTCCAAGGTCTTTTCTTCCAAACTCTCTTGCTCAGACCTTTGTTACATTATTTTATTGAAATTATGATCTTTCATATGCACACATTTTCTTTGTCAGGTTTTATAAAAACATTCCTTCTAATGTTCTCCTCATCAAAGTGTAACAACCTCTCTATTCCTCCCATCATCCAGGTGAATCTCCTTGGTCTCCTTGGTCTACTTTTGCAGCCTCCATTTCTTCCTCTGTACACCCATTCTTGCTGCCTTTCAGTTGTCTCCAGATCAATCTTTTTTGACTTTCCCTTTCATCAGTGCTTCACATCTTGTCCCTGTGCATGCCCCTGCATCAAGCCCTTTCATGCAGCCTCCAATGCATGTGACAAGCTTTGAGTTGTTCTTCCCTGTCTGTTTTGATGTTATCTGTAAGATCAACCATACTGGCTAGCATTTTTACTTTGCTCCAAGAACTCTAACTCAATACTGTGCCTCAAAAAAACCTGCTAGAAATTAGAATTATATATAAATGGCATCACCTCTTTCAAATTAGATGGCTCATATGTAACCCTGTGTGAACAGGGCCTGGTTTAAATACTGGAATGTTAGATTTCATGTCTAACATAAAATATGTATAATTGTTATGATTAGATTTCTTTTTCTATCTGAGTTCCAAGCCATTACTGAAAATTTCTGTAATGACCACAGTTCCAGTTCATTAAAGACTAGTGCTTCATTATGTATTTGAAAAAATGTAAATTGCATTATGTATATGAAAAAATAAAAATATTTTTTCATGTTGATTTAGAATTTCTTAATTGTTAAGATTTGTGCAAAATAAAAGGCTTAATTCTCCTGCTAACTGGGGAGAATCTTCCACTTGCTCTTTAAGATGCTCTTTATCCTTAGAGACTGCTGAAAAAGCACTCAAATTTTGAGTGATTGATCATGGGATCAAACAAATTTGAACATATCCCAATATATTCCAGCGAAACAAGGCACTATTTAAGTTTTTAAAGGGGGTGAGAATTTTAAAAAACAATAGAAAAGCCATCTTTGCAATGAACAAGGAGTATAAATGTCAAGTGTTGAGGTTGCTTCCAACTTCAGCTGAAGGCAACATTTGATGTTTGAAAAAGTTTAGGACCTGGAAAACATCATAATCATCAAGTGATATACAATCATGTAATATGTATTGCTAATAGTGGAAGATATTAAAAATATCCAAGTTTACTATTCAAATGTTTGTGTTTCAGTAAGCAATGTATCTAAGTTGGAGGAATTTAGCTATATTTCACATCATTGAGGCAAAATCTGCAAAACTTAAAAATGGAGAGCAATAGTGTAGAAAGGAATTACTTTACATGTGAGTCTGTCTTCTATTACTAATGTGTCAGTTACTCTGAATTGCTAAACTCATACTATAAACTGTCAGATATATCCTGCTTATGTACAGTTAGTAGATACCATGCTGTGACTCTTGTCTCCTATACCTGGTGATACATGGAACTTGAAAAGGAAAAGAATGGTCATGTGGCCCAGTATCTTACAGAGGAGGTTACAGCATTTATGATGGAAGGGTGGAAAGAAGAAACATCCTCACTAAGATGTTCACCTGCTAGTCAGGCCTAGGTAAAAGAGAAAAAAGTATCTGAAGACATACTAACACCTAAATTGTTGTTGCCTTTTGAGTACAAAAGATGGTTTGTCCACATGGCCTTGGATATTTGCACTGGTGATTAAAAAAAAAAGGGGGGGGCAATCAAAGAGGTTTATCCAAATGTACACTGGCTGAACAATATTTTAGTGGAGTTTAGTCCCAGCATTTATGTCTTTCCAGCTCTGAGAGGGTAATAATTATATCCATGTTGTTGCTGGTGTATGTTGTGATATTCCAGCAACTTCAATTACATTTTGAAGACATTTTTCTCTTTTGGAAGTTGTTCAGTCACTTAGGGCCACTTCTGTTAAATCTGTACAGCAGACATTAAGAGCTGAAATCAACTGCATTCCCCATCTGTGTGTATTAGTCATTTTGCACATCCTTAGTATTCTTGACAACCATTAAAAAACTCTGGCAGGGATTACTATTATTTGTGATTTAAGCAATTAATGAGGATATGATGATGATTGCAGACCTTACTGAACCAGACCAGATTATGCTCATATTTAAGCCAGCATCAGTGAGATGTAACTCCTTTGAAGTCCATGTTGTTGCCTCTGATTGACATGGATCTAACTGTGAGTAAACTGCAATATTGGATTTGGACATAAACATATGGCTCCAAGTCTACTATTCTTTTTCAAAATCTCTCAAATTTTTTACATAGCTTACAACTGAACCTTAAACTTGTCACATTTCCTAGTAGGTGTTACTTTAAATTACATTTTTGTAGATGATGAAGCATCATCTAAAGGAGACTTCTGTTGCATTCCATTGAGCATAGTTGTTTTCTTGTCACATCTGTCTGACATGTTATAGTGTTGCTGTAAGTTTGCCTCCCTGCTCTGTGGTTCATGGAAGGAATTTTGTTGCATGTTTCCACCCCAACAGCTGATTAGCTGTTTCACCCCCTCTTATAGGAGCTGCTAGTAAGCGCTCTTGTCACGCTACTCCTAGGTCTTGGTGTTACAGCTGTTTTCATGCTTTGTTTGCTGTCTTCTGTCTTCCTTCTACCCTAATTATTGTCTGCTTTTTCCTTCTTTTTCTGTGCTGATACTTTGGAGCTGTTTTCTCCTATCGCTCCTCCCTCAGACAAATGGGAGTCTTTGTTGATTAGGGATCGTCATTTCTTTCTTGGATATGTGAAAAAGAGAAACTGTACCATTTGGCCTGACTGGTTTTAATGTCAGTCCTGTACAGATTAAATGTGGGAACAGAAAGGGTTGTCTTACCCCTAAGAATGAGTAAAACAAACTGAACAAGACCAGAGCAATAATGGTTTTGATCAACAGGATTTAGAATAAAATGGTTTCATCTTAGGTAGCATAAATGCCAGAAACCCTTTTGCAGTTTAGCAGAGAAATTATTATTTTACACTTCGATAAAAAGCAGGTCAGAGCAATCTATCTGGAACCAGACAAGTTGTTGTCTGGCAGAGAGCAGGGGTGGGAAAAAGGAAAAGAAGCTTTAATGGCATAGTTTTGCACTCATTTTCATCTAAGGTCAGAAATCATCCAGTTACTTCTGCCATATGACCCACCTCTGTGGTAAGACAGTGCTTCCCACTCAGTCTGGAATAGTAACTGTGGTTTTCATCACCAATTGCTTTTTACATTTTTAAATACTGCACTCCTAAGTTGAAGACAGTCCTATTTTAAATTACATGAGTAATTCATAACATTAAGTGAATCAAGGCTAGAAACTGTGGTGTCTATCCATAGAGACGTTATTCAGCTTTCTTTATACGACATTTCAGGGTTTTATAATTACAGGATGAGAATCCCACTCTGTTTAATTCAATCAGTTTTAATTGCCTTGAAACCACAGAGCATATTTAACTCTATTTCCTACTAACTTAATCTAGAAATACCTGTACAGGGAAATGATTTCTTATACTTGACAGTTCACAATTCTAATGCCAAAAAAAGTCATAATTAAATCAAATTTGTGCAAGGAATGGGGATCACATTTTTATCCTGGGGATAGTTAAATGTAGGAACAATTTGCCTGAGAACATGTTGGATTCTCATTACTTCCACTCTTCAAATCATAACTAGATTTCTTTGTAGAAGATGTACTGTAGCTCAAACAAAATTACTATCTTGATAGCAAAACTACTAGGTGAAGTCATACTAAAATAATCTTATTAATACCTTGCAGTTCTAAAATACCTGTTCTTCAGTAATAAAGTGAGAATTGCTATTTGACTGGTCAAGAAAGTATGCCAAAAATCTCAATCCGATTCAGAAACGTGGAGTGATGGATTTTTCAGGTATATTGAATGTATTTGTGTGTATGTATATATATATATACATGTAGCTGACATTATAACAGTGTTCAAAAAACAAATATACAGAGATGGTTTTAAGTAATGGTCATGTGATTTAAAGAAGTCACATTTGGATCCCATGAGTTCCCAAAAGGTTTCCACAGTGTTCTGTCTGCTGCTGGCTGGTGCTGCCTTAGAGATAACCATGTACCAAGCAACACATTCAAGTTTAAATAAGTGTTTGAGGCCATGTTCACCTTGCCACAGGTTGGCTTTCAGCTGCTGATCAGAGTGGGAGCTGTGAGCTGTCATCAGTTACAAAAGTAATAAATCTCTCCCCAGAATGTTAATAGCAATTTCTGAAATTAAACATACCGAATGTGTACTCTACCAGCCAGTGAACAAGTCCTACTGCAGCCATGTAATTGTAAAATATGCCAAACTTCTCCATGTGGAAACATCAATTTCTGTGCATCACCTGGCTATTTTTTCAACTAGCACCACTAGCCAGAAAAGCAGCATTTCATAAGTCAGTGCAGTATCCAGACCCATGTTTCATTGCTGTCAAGCATGAGAGGATTGAAGAGAACTGTATTCAGAGTATGAATAATCAAAGCTACCCAAAATTAGACCATACTTTGGGGATACCTGTGCTACTAATTTTATAAAAGCCAAACCCCATACTCAGCTGTCAGTTTGCCTAAATTTATTCCAAACTGCGGGGGATTTTTTCCTTCTACATATGTCTTCCTTTTAGTTTGACCATCAGTGCAGTTACAGAATGTTCTAGGTGTTTTTCCTAGACTAGGTTTCAGGTATTGGTTCACATTCAGATTCTAATGCTGCTTTCAGTGTGGCACTGCTTTCTGCACCACTGGAGTCACCCACTTGCAGCTGTCTTTAAATAAAGTAGCTGGTTGTGGTATTTATTATTACTTCTCTTTTCCTTTACCCAATCAATTTTCATCATCCCAGCAAAAAATGTCTAGATGCATCTTTTCATTTTAATATAGAGTGTATCTTTCTGTATTCTCTTTTGACTAAAGATTTTCATCACCACAGAGTACCTGAAAATTCTGTGGGTCACCATCAAGAGAAGGAGTGCTTAACACTCATGCAATTTGTATGGGTCTGGGAAATCTAGGATGGGTTCAGCATTTCTATGTCCCATTCAAAAAGGACAATTAGGTTGTGGCAATGTTGTACATTAATCTTTATAGAAAGATTTATAGAAAAGATTTATAGAAAAGATTTGATTAATCTTTATAGAAAAGATTTGATTTGTATAGAAAAGATAGTTTCAAATGCATATATGACAAGCTTCTGCCTAAGTTTAATTTAGATGAACAGGATATCTTTAAACAGGTTTTCAGTGACACCCTTAGGCAGCACAGGGATTTAATGTAAAACACAGCTTCACTAAAACACAGGATTTAGACTAATTTAGGCAGCCTGGATCTCACTGAAAGCCAGAAATAATAATTCACATTTTTATCCCTAACTTTCATCTTTTTCTATATTTAAATAAATATATCAACATCTATTAGAAATAGCATAAATTGAGAATTGTCTTACTGGTTTGTAATTTTTAATGTATACCATTAGGTGGCAGGAAACAGTAAAGATTTACTTGATGAAATCCATATGTTGAAATACAGATCTATCAGATTGTTCTCTCCACCCTTTTTGAATCAGATTTCCTACTGTGAACTGTCAAGAGCTTTGTTTAGCTAATTATTAAATGACTTACCAACAGGGCTCACTGCTTTCATCAAAACAGCTTCAGATTTCATTTTTGTGCAATCCTTTTGTGAAATAGGGGGGAAAAAAACAAACAGAAAAAAAAACAACAAGGCAAACTCATTCCACTGGGAGTTCCTTAAAAATTAAACATCAGCACTGTTGTGTATCTACTTCTAATCTCTGCTTCTGGTCAGGCTAAATCTTCTGCTGGAAGAAACCCCTGGGCCAGTCAAATTCAGTAAGCATTGGTGGAAGGCAAGAAAGTTTATTTTTTGAGAGCCTTGGTTGTAAGGGCTATGCTTGTGTCTGGGTCTGGCTATAAATAGGGACCTTTTACATAGCATAGGGACAAAAGGATTGAACTGAGAAGGCTTAGACACCCAGGCTGACAGACAGATGGCTGCAAGTAAAAAGACAGGGAATTTATACTACTAGCAACTTTTATGTCTCTAGCTGGCTGCTGATTTTAGAGTTGCAATGGATGTCACTGGTGAGAGAGTAGGTGGCAGGAATCACAGGGCAAGACTTGTCTGCTTGATAACTCAGTCAATGATTGATGTATGGGAAGTTAATTGCACTACTAGTGACTCTGTAGGAGATAAGGAAATCTATGCTCAGCATTTCCCAGAGATGTGGAATTAAATCCCTTGCAAGAGTATCCCCTAAAAGATTTATTCTTGTCCCCTCAAACTCATCAAGTGCTGTTGGTAGGAACTGTGCCACAGATATTGTCACACATGCTTAACTGGAAAGACCCAAAGCATATTTTTCCATATGTTTATATAATAATTTAGTGCCAAATAAATAACAATTTCAGAAAATACTATACAGCTGCAGTTTGCCATTCCCATTTGATAAGCTAACACCTGAAAGGAAGAGAAGCACAAGAGAGATATTTTGTTGATTTGTTATTGATTAGTCTGATATGAAGAGAAATTCAGCTGAATGCAGTTTTAACATGGCAATGACAGTCAAGAGACGGAAATCCATTATTCAGAGAAAAATGTGTGGTAGCAGCTCAGAGAACTCTTAACAGTGTGTCTCTTTTGTGTCAGGCAATTGCCTCTGGAAGCAAGGAGTCCTTTTTTCCTCCTGTTCAGCCCCAGCATTGCCTGAGAACACTGATAGTAACTACACAAGCTATAACCTCACTATTTGTGAAGTCCACATGTCTTCTTGAGTTAGAATTCAATATTTTTAATCTCAGTCTCTGAGTTTTAGTAGTTGTATTGGATCCACACCATTCAGACATAGGCAATCTTGTGGGAAACTCCCTATCTCAAACAGGAATCTTCAATAGTTAAAAATGCCAAACCCAATAATAATAATAATGGTACCACAAGATGACTTAAGCAACAGGATTGCAGAAAATCAGATTCCTTCCAAATATAAATACTCAATGCCTGTGCACATCACGGTCCCATGGCCACCACAGCTGTCAGCATAAAAGGTGGGTCATCTTCAACATCAATTTCTTTCCCTCACAAATAATAGTTACAGATTTCAGAAAGCTGCCAAGCGGGATTGAATCTAATTCAACATGCTATCAGCATGTTGAATCATGCTATCAATGCTGACAGCAATATTGGTAATCCCAATGGACTAGCAGTCAATCTATCTATCACCCTACCCTGTTTCTACCTTCTAACTGTGTAGATCACAAACCTGCCAGGAAAGATGCAGCATAGCCCTGGAGAGCATGGGAGAGGAGCTGCAGTGTGTTAGGAGATTGAGCTTGAACCCTGTGTGAAATCAAACAAGCAATATTTTTTCTGGTGCACTGTGAGTTGTTCAAGAACCAAAAATTTTTGTCTTTGAGAGACAAAAGTGCCTCTAGTCACTAAGTTACTAAGCAAGTGTGTTTCTCAGAGGGAATTGTGTTCAGTGGGGCTGCTCAAGCTCTCCAAAGGACAGGCTGCTGGGAACAGGTGGGTGCCAGGCAGTGCAATATGCAATGTAAGCTCTGTGCACATTGCAATTTGCCCCTGCAGTCTGCAGCACACTGAGAGCTCTGGGGTGGATTGGGCATGAACTGATCTGTGTATGCACATCCTGATGCTGCTGCTGGGCTTTCACTAGCACAGAGCCTAACAGGACATGGGTTAATCCTGAGCTTGGTCTGGTAGTTTGCTTATCTTTGTGGGAAAGGGAGGAACAATCATAACCATCAAGCTGATCTCTTACTGTGCTTTATGTTTTTAAAACCACAGATAAGTAGTATGAAGTATTTGCATCTCCACAAAGGAAAGGTCTTTCCAGTCTGCATAATTCAAATGTGGGTTACCATATGCCTGAAGCTAGGAAACATATTTTTTATATATTTATATGTTATCAGCCTGTTCTCCTTATGTTGTTCTTTACAGTTTTATCAGAAATGTTTAGAGTTGCTTACTCAACTGAGCCAAAATACTGAATATTTCTTTTTGTACCTTTGGTCCTCTCATTGTTGTACAATCAGATGTGAAAGCATGCTCAAGAAGAGGATAAATATGTTCTGAGATATTGTCACATTTTGAGAATGTAAGGACCTAAACAAGCAGTCTCCCTGGACTCTACTTAGAATTTACAGTTGTTTGCAAGAGGGGGCATAACCACCTTTTTGATTTCTTCTTATCTGTGTCCAAGAGGACAAAGTTCAGCCCCCTTTGCGGGACTTTGCATCTTCCATCTACTTTCTGAGGTGGATATAATAAAAAACAGAACTTGAAAAATCATCTGCCTCAACCTCCTTACCCTCGCTTCAAAAAAATCCCAAACTATTGGTGTTCTGTATCATCTCTTTTTTATAGAAAGCACCAAAGAGTTTGGTTTTGTTTTTCTTAAACTGCCCATATAATAAACTGTAGATTTGTACTTTCCTATGCTTTCTTTTGAAGACACCTCAGTAAACTAAAACATATTTCAAAATGCAAGACCATTGGTCATAGCTAACTCAGAGTAACGAATGAAAACAGTTTCCTTTGAAAGAGGGATCTCAGGCAGCACAGTAGAAGCAAGTTAGCTAGAGAAGTCAAAATATTCTGGAGGTCAGCAGAACAAAGTGTATTTCCTAGGCATATGATGGCTGTGTGAACACTTAAGCTATCTAGGCATATGATGGCTGTGTGAACAATTAAGCTATCTAACATTCTCTGTATTCCTGATAGGCTTCCCACATCCCCCAGAAATGAGATTAGTGGAAAGAAAGAAGTATGCTTTCCTAGGACACTTTCCTTAGCATGCCGAAAAGGTGATAGCAAGAAGTAGGATGGGATAGAAAACAGGAGTGGTTTTGCTCAGGTCTGAAGATACTGGAATGATTTACATTGCAGTAGAAGAATGCCTAGGGTTGTTTTCCTTCAAATGTGCCAGGAGGTGGTACAGGACCTACTGGTAGTTTCATATGTATTGTCAAAGCTACTGCCTATGACTGCACACATTCAGCTTCTTGTGAAAGACTGTTACAGGCAAGACCAAAGGAAAAATTACTCTTGCAAGGAATTTTCTACCTACCCAAAACAAACAACAGCAAGGGTGGCTTGTGTAGCAATTTGTAGGAGGAGATCTGAGAATTTTCATCCTTTCTTTAAGGCTGGGATCTAGGAAAGTTACCTCAAGGGTAAGAGAGGAAGAAGGATGCAGTTGCAAAATTAAAACGAAAAAGACTAACTGATAGAGAAGAAAAAATTGAGAAATTAAATTGTAATAATGGAAAGGGATATGAAAAATCAGGCAGATGATGGAATGGCAAAAGAGAAAATTAGGGAAGACAGTTGCAACAGAGAAGAGGGAAATATAGTTGAGATAGCTAAGAGGTGGAGTCTTAGATGGAGCAATGAAGCCTTATGTGATACTGACATAGAACAGGAAACAAAAATTACCTCCACCTGAAGGAGAGCAGATGGAAGCAAATCCTAGATTCACCTCAGTATCAAAGAGTTTCATCAGGGAGGTCAAGTTAGTATAATGTTAGCTTGCCAGTCAAAAACAAGAGAGCAAGACCAGCAGTTGCAAACTATCAGTGTAGGGATGACAGATGGAGCTGCCAGAGGCAGATGGATAGGGGACATCACTGTTGTCTACAAACATCTTGGATATCCAACACCTTGAGTGAGAAAAGCAATTTGAATTCATACTGGTAGTAGAAAGAAGGTAGACTCTGTCTCATTATGTACTGTCCTATTAGGAACAGAGTATGCAAACATATCCTAGATTATCTTCAGGTGGAGCTTGATAAGTTTGGGGATGCAATCATACACACAGTTGATATCAATATCCACGATGAGTGAGACCAGATTGGATGTTGTAGGTGGACCTTCCTAGTCCCTGCCTTAATCTTATTTTCCTAATAATGATGCTGTTGACTCATATGTATTGACCAGGACAGGTGCAGACAGACACACATTTGCCTCACTCACTTTCCAAGCCAACTGGATGCCACCCACTTCTGGAATCTGTGTAGCTGGAGTGGCCCAGGGCTGTACCCAAGTTGTTAAATCTGTGCAAATACATGACTTCCAGATCTGAACCGGCTTGCTTTCGCCTAACTTGGAGTGTGGGCGAGGGAGTCCACACCTATCCATACACCCTCAGAAGGCTGTGCAGAGCTCACATGTTCAGTGCCTCAGAGGGGTATGAAAACTTCATAGATTAGGGATGCAGGGACCGTACAGGGTGATGTAGCAGGACTGAGGGGACTCAAGATCCCAGAAGTGCCAGTCCAGGGTGCCACAGCAGCATGGTCAGGAGCCACGTGTAACATCCCTGTGGTTGCTTTTATATGACAATGTGGTGTTTTGTGACAGATTAGTCTGATACACCACCACTGTGTACCATGTCACCAGGAATGGCAACTTGCTCTTACATCTTTGGTGGCCCTCCCAGTTGTGTTGAGTTCCTAGACAATGCTGCACAGTGGAGATGGTGCTCTGTTCCTCCTGGTTAGAATATCCCTTCCTTGTCTGTCATCATACTTTGTGTCTCGCTCCCAGGAGTTGCATTGCTCCTCAACAGACATGCAACCCCCTGCTCATGCTGCAGTGGCCACAGCCATCTACTGCATCAAGTTATGTTCCAAGGCACCAACTGATATTTGAATATTTGGAAGCAAACACTTGTCTGTTACAGGTGTATGGCAGATTACTTTCCATTGCTAATAAGATCCTGGTAAGGAAAGAATTTTGGACCCTTCACTGTGTGGTCACCTGCACAAACAAGACCTTTATTTTTCCCACTAGATTTCCATTTTTCCCTCCTAGTAAAAATCTATGGTTATAAGTGTGCGTGGGTTGCACTGTTTCCGCTGTAACTGGAATGGGACCATTCCCACGCTACTTGAAGTTTTGCATTCTTGGCTCATGAGATTACTTGCAGAAAGCTGTGGCTATGTCTTCCTTTGATGAAGATGCTCTTATCTTAGGTGAGATGTGGAGTGCTTCATCTTGCAACATTTCTGCTACCCCCCCAGGCAGAGAAAGAGAGAGAGAACACAGGAAGAATGACAACTTGTACTTTCAAAATCACAATCTCATAAGGACAACAGTTGATAACAAGCCCAAGCAAAACCAAACTACTGACTCACCCTCCTCTCTCCTAGCCTACTGGGAAAGATTGAGGATTTATGCACAAATAGTAACACTGGCTTCAATGAGACCCTTTTTTGTCATTACAGGAATTGATGCTTTTTTAGACTATGCGTTTATTGTAGAAACTTGACTCCATTTTTTTCCCTTGAGCCAGGCTGCTTTTATCAGCAGTCCTGTGATAGAAAAGGAGCATGTATTTCCTTGTGTGCCTCTATTAATATGAAGTGAAGAACTGCACATTTCACATACCCATGCCCTGTCTGCAAATAAAATTATGTCTGAGATTATGACTTGCAAGTGCTTTCTAGCGAAAGTGAAATTTTGCATTTTGAATTAAATGCCTTTGTTTCTACAAAAGAGGTAAGAAAGGCATTCCACAGGAAAAACAAAAAACCCAGCCAAACAAAAAGAACTCCATAGAAGTATTAGTATAGATAGGAGAGAGATTTGTAAATGTGATGTCCTATGTGTGCCTTTTTAGTCATTTATGGGCAAGTGAATAAAATCACAGAATTATGTTTGTTTCCAAGCCTATATCACATTTTTGTTATTAGAAATACATGTTTAGCTGAAAGCATAAGTCTACTGTGTAATAGTCAGGACTGCAAAACCAAGCATGCTTCTGACATTAATTAGAAGACATTAAAGTTCATACTGCAGGTGCAAAACGGATCCAAAGCGTTTCTGTATATGCCATAGAGGTAGGATTAATCTCATTTTTACTGTGTGAAAGTTAGGCAGTGAATCTCAAATCGACAGGTGGGCTCCTTAGCTGTACCAATAGGCAAAAGCAAAGCACTTCAGGGTGTGATTCATCCAAAATTAAGGCAGGTGTCTGAGAGAAGGGAGGCATATCTCCCTCAGAGCATGTCCCTTTCTGTGCTCTAGAGAGAGTGCAAGTGACTCTCTTGCAAGATGGATCCCACCATTGGAAATGTCATTGTTACTTTTGCTACTAGATCACTGCCTTACTTGGTGCTTACTAAAGCTTGATCTTCAATATCTTCTCTATTTATCCTTTCCCTGTAGTGTGTAGGCTTCTCCATCACTTTACAGCATGCTGCTCAATTTAGCATAGAACACTGAATTTATTCATTTTCAATGGGATTCCCTCATGTTCTCAAGTACAGTATTTGTTAGCTCTTTACAAACACCAATTAAAATCTTCAAAGATGAGTCAAAAAATGAAGGCATTATTATTACCCCTTCTTTTTACAAAGGAGGAATGAAAACACCTAGATTAGAGTCGATGAAAGCCTCCTGCATTTCAGGTGTGCACGGACTGATTTTTCATGGCTTACAGCACTATACATCATTCTAGAAGCATGAGACACAGCCTGTTGTGACCTGGATTGCTACTTGTGAGAGCCTTCTGATTTCTGCAATCTGCCCTTTCCCAGGTCTTGTGTTTGCCACTGTGAAAAACTAGAACCTTTTACTCCAGTTAACACTGTTAGTAGCAGCTTTTTTCTGGGACAATACCACTCTGGAATAACGCCACTTCGATTTATGTGGCTCGCCCACACTCTGTAATGTGTCATACAACCAATTTCACTGTAAGAGCATTGTTTCTGGCACTGCAGATCCATTTTAGTTCAGGTTCTGCAATGATGGTGCTGCAACAAAAGCAGCTGAGCCTTAGCCGACAGCAGCCTCCTCCATTGCCCAGTCATAACACATTCCCACAGCACACACAGGCTATTCTTTGCCCCAAGTAAGGCAGGGAGTCCTGAGGGGAAACCACAGGAGTTTGCAATTAGGTCATGAAAAGAATTTATGATCATATTCAGAAGGAGGCTGGAGTAAGGTTTCACAAGCAATTTGAATTTATTTTTCATTCTTGATTTTGCAAATGTAGATTTCTTCTAACAATTTAAAAATATTACCATATACTATTTTGAACAAGTCAGCAAGGGGAGAGGAGATGTGTCCCTGAGTGAAAGCTCTGTCTGGGTCATCAGCAGCAGTAGGTGCTGTGTCTGGCACGCTTCCAGCAGCTCAGCTCACACTCTAGGTGATGGCAATACTGTCGTCTCCTGGGCGCTAGAGGGGGATGGCTACACACGTCACATTGGTGGATTTCACAGCTGGAGAAACAGTGCTTCTGTTTGCAATCCCAGAAGCTAAATAAAGTGGTGACAAACCTTTCTTCATTGCTTCTCTCTCTTTGTCTCTCCCTCTTTCTCTCTCTTTTTCTTTTTTTTTCCTGGAGTATGGATTTTCTGTTGTCATCCTCCTGCCTTCTGTTCATTTCAGTCTCTGCTTCTTCATTCCAATGCATTATTTCCATTGACTTCTAAAGGCTCTCTGGTGCTGTGCATTTCCACTTTCCAGGGAGAGCTCCTGTTTTTGCTCCTGACCTCTGCTCACAATCCCTCACCTCTCCTGTTCCTGCCAGTTTCTTGTACCTGCACAGCCTCCAACTTCATGTGACGCTTAAACACAGTAAATACAGTTTCTTACTCTGTCCTCAGCAAGACAAGTGGTATCTCAGCCCCTTTGAACAGGATACCAAGATAAGATCTGTTGATCTTCTGAAGAATCTTGTATTCAAGCACAGTGAAGTGAGATCCATGAGTATCAGATCTTGTGGGAGTTCCATTTGAAGGCTAGTATTTGCCTTCATCTTGAAAATCCAAGATGTTGACCACAGTCTTCCCTGTGGAGCACTAGGCACTCTTTTCAGACAGGTTTACATAGACTCACACCAGGCTAAAAGAATCATCAGCAAATACAGGTGAGCCAAGCCATGGGACTTGTTGGCATCGTGCCCTCCAATTCAAGGAGAGCTGTTTTGAAGCTGTTGTATATGTAGATAAAGACCTTGAACAGATTTTTTATAATAAAGCTGTGAGCAGAGACTATCTGGTGTACTCTCATTAGCCTGAAATTCAGGCTACAGAACCATGAACCATGTCCTGGGTTCAGGTTGTTGGTGAGTCATTAAGCAGGCCTTTTACTTATGAAGGTAAGCTGGATTCTGCATAGAAATGAGCTCTATTAATAAACTGCTTCTGTCCCTCTCTTCCCCTTTTTTTTTTTTGACCTTTTGTTTGTTTGTTTGGCCTTTTTGCTCCTTTCTCTAAGCCCCCATGACTATTTTTTATTATGCATATTTTCTGTATATTTTACCTTTCTAAAATTCCTCAGTCTTCCCACTGAGCTGAGGGTATTCCTTCCCCTCTCTACACAGCAGTGGGAGCTCTGAGATAAGAGCATAGCCCTTTTCCATTGCAGAAGCTGCTGCGTGTGTAAGGCCAGCTGAGCCCTGCTCCTTCCAGCCCCACCTGTGCTGCCCTCTCTGGGTGCAAGTGGAGCATCTGTAGTAGAGGTAGAACCTTATAGGACTTGGGAGGGGTTTGAGCTCATATATCTGCTACCAAGTGATGTTGTAGATACCAAATGTACAAATGTCAGTTTTGGATGTATTGTGCTTGCTTAAATCTTGAGAAGAACAGACAAAAAGCAAATTTCTGGAACCAATGTTTTCATTCAGCATTACAAACAGCTCACCATGGAATATCCTCTCACCCTGCACTGCAGCAGATCTGTGGCAGTACTATTGAACCATTTTAATGAAAGAAAAGCTACAAAAAACTTCAAATCTGAGGACTTACCATGGAAAATTATCAGTCCAAAAATCTGCAGTTCTGAAAGGTTTAGTTAGCTTAGGGACATAGGAAGGTGAGTTGTGTTTACTGCACAGATTGTTACTTCTGTGATCACTACTGCCTAGGGGCTTAATTGGTTTGTCTTGGTTGGAGTTTGCTTCTTCCCCTTGATTTTTGCAATTTATTCCTTGATTAACAAAGTGGGAGAAAAATGTGTGTACTTTTGTCAAAATGGATAGGTACTAAACTCTTATTATTATTTAAACTTCTTTTTTCCTTAGTTGTTTGACTTCTGGAAGTCCTTTCAACATCCATCTCTGTTGATGTGCATTTTTACATATATATATTATATATATATATATTTACAAGTTCTCTTTCCTTTGACTTTAGCTTGAGATTTTAGGGAATTCTAAGCTGTCATACTCTTTGTTGTGTTGTCTGTCCATGTGTCTGTCAGTGCCCATTTGGTGAGTATGAGTCCTCTTGCCAAGCAAAACTAGGCTGGATCTGCTACTGAAAAACCTCAGAAATTAATTCCCTTAAATTTCATGGAAACCATTGCGAAAGGAGTGGAGCAGGAAATGGATCCAAATAACTTCCCCTGTTGCAGCTGAAGTATAAGCTCAATGTTTTTTTCATCCTGACAGATGGGCAGTCAGCACACACATTGTTTGGCACCCACCCCAACACGTGCTGCCTCTTCTCCAACCAGACAGGTAGGGGACAGAGAGATTTTTGGGCATGCCATAGTGCATTTGGAGGTGGAAACATGGAACTCTTGCAGTGAGAGATGCAGGAACGGATTGTACACATCTGTAGGAAACCATATTTTACCATTTCTGCTGTCCAAGGAATATCTGACATCTATTTGGAAGGAAGTGAGGGTAATTATAGAAGGGTGCAGGCAGGGCTAAAGGGAAAAGGTCTTAAATGTGTAGGAAACTGGGCTACATTAGTTCTGCTGCTTATGGCACGACACTAACTTTCAGTCTTTGTTAATCCCATTCTGGAAACAGTCCTGAACAACGGCTTTTGTCCAGTCAATAAATTTTTGATTCATGTTGTTTAGTTCCTCAGTTAGGGAAGGACTTTGTAAATAATGGGAGAGGGATTTAATGCCCACAGTTTGCTGCAAGACTTAGAAAAGAACCTAAAAGAAAGCAGTTAGTAAGGGGAAGCTCCATCCAGCAATTACAGCCAAGGACTAGAGTTCTCAGTGCAACAGAAAAGGGACTGGGGTCAGGGACTGACAAAGAAAAGGAAGGATTTATACTGATTTTACCATTGACCAGCCTTTTATGCATCTATCTTCAACTGAATAAAATTTACCATTGCCCCTGTTCCTTAAAGCCAAAAGCATAAACAGCTGGAAAAAAGCTCACTAGAAATAATACAGTTGAACCTAGCACAACTGGAAAGTATGCTGGTACTCCTAGACAATCTTTAAATACTTAGACTAAGGGGTTTTTAAAGCACACAGCATCATGAAATGCTTAATTTTCTCTGCTTTTAATTATAAAATGTTACAAAATTACTTCATCGTTGAAGCATATATAGCTTACAAATATTCATCAATGATTTGCTTGAAATGTGTTTATTTAGCTCATAATATTCTCTCATCTCTTCAAAATGAAATATTTTATTGCTCAGATGTCACTTGTTTTCAAAGCCAGTCTGGTTTGTTATATAGGGTTTCTAGAAGTAGTACATTTAGGGTGGCCTCTCCTAGGATGGGCCTGAAGAAGAGCTCTTCAATAGCAGCTGCATCAATGTCTCGAAGAGATGTGATTAGCTGAAGAATAGAAGCAAACCTGCTGAGGCTTCCATGGAGCATTGTTGAGATAAATTCCATCAGGGCTTTCTGAGCTTCCTGCTGCAGTAATTGTACGTAAGGGAGACATTTCAGGACACAACATTCTGTCAAAACAAAAAGTAAAATAACAAATCCCGAGTAAACATTTCTGTTCTGTGTCTTTTGTAATGATGGGTGTCTGGATTTCTGGCTTATAGGACTACTTTCTCCATAGAAAAAAATAAACACTTCTTAAACATACTTTTTTGAAAAAGAAGGTATGTGTAGCTCAATAATTTGAATGATCATTGGGCAGCATTGTAATCACATTGGAATCTAGCCCATTACATTAAAATCCAACTTTGAAATGGTAACAGCAGGTAATTTTGACTCAGTACAGATGGAGAAGGAGTTCTGTAGTGCTGTCTACCCACCAAATGATGCTAAGATAGTAGTCTGGGCAGGTGAAAATATTCCAGCTCTAATCCATCCTACCTAGGTAACAGCAGGAGATGGAGAGGATGGTTTGGAGCAGTGAGCAGGCTCGTGGCCTGAAGATGTAGGTTTCCAGTACACCCAGCCCCATCTCCTTCCTATTGTTGCCTCTGCTTACTAGTGTAAGCTGGGGCACTGTGGTTCACTACACTATCTAGGTATTTTCATTTACAGTCTAAAAAGAGCAAGAGGAGTGCCTCAGCAAGAGGAGCGTCTGAAGGAGAGGCCTTTGCCCTATGAAGTCACGGTCATGAGCCTCAATCAGGTATCTCCCATAGCATGTGACCTGCTGGCTCACTGAGGGTGTTTGTGGGTGCCAGAACTCAGTGCTAAGGACACCCTGTGTTCATCCTTTGCCTCTGAAGGGAGTGCCTTGTCATGTAGCTCTCAGCAACCTGTTGCCTCCTGTCCTGACTCTCTAAGGATATCTTTTCTCTCCTAGAATTGTTGCAGTCTGGACAGAGGGTAGAACACACTATTTGGCAACTTTTACAGTGACTGACCCCATACCTCCCTGGAATAGAATCTGAATAGCTCACACCAGGTGTGTTTCACACAGTATCATTCACTTCAGTGTGGGACGTTCAGCATTCTTGCCTAGTGCCTTGTACCAGGGCAAAACCAACCTGGCTGGGTTTCCTTCAGTCTGTAACTGGCTGACTGTTGTCAGCCTTCAGCAACTCTCTTGTTCCTAGACACCACCGCCAGAGGAGAAGCCTCAGCCAAACCTGCAACCAGGCTAGCCAGAAATTAAGTGTTTTCAAAAGTCATCATCTCCCCCAGGATTACCAGCAGCTGCAAGCTGTGAGGATGATTCCAAATGTTAGATTTTTCATGGAAAGGAAATTGTCAGGATTTTGTGGATTCGGGATGAAGTTGCAATAGTTTATATCTCTTAAAATATGCTTAATTTCCCCATTTGGTCTTCTTTTCTATGTAACCAAATACTGGTTTTAATTTACACATTATGAGACACTTCTTGTTCTGAGATATGTTGTAATAATATTCAGTCAAACACATGTTTCCAGCTGTACTGTAAACCTCTTAAGAGTATCCTTTTTTTTAACAGAAGCCCTGTCACAGCCTCGATGGAATTTTTGAATATATATATGTACATAAATATGTATATATATGGCACTGATATAATAACAGCACTGCTTTTCACTGTTCCCATCTCTTCACTGTGCAGTCCCAATTGCTCTTCAGACAATTGTCAAAAACACAAAAATGTTTTGTGTTTTTGACAATTGTCAAAAACACAAAAACACCTCACTCTGTGCTGTTCCTGTGTGGCAGAACAGTCCTACCTGCTCCTTCCTTTGACTTATTGCCTGGTTCCAAGTAGAGAAGGCCTTGCAGCTGGACCCTTCACCCACAGATACTGAGACAGCTCCAAAGCCACCCAGCCAAAGCTCCCCTGGGAAGAGTGGGGATGCCAATATGTTCTGGAGAGTCTGGATTCTGTTGATGCAAGGGGCTGGTTTACCCTCAGGGGCTGGTGCACAATTTCTTCTTAGCAGGCTCTTGCTGGCCCAGAGGTGGTCAATCAGTAACCCAGCCAGAGCCTCCCACACAGAGGTGCTGCACAGATTCTGTTGTTATTTCCAGCTCTGGGTCTCTCAGCATAAGAAGGACATGGACCTGCTGGAATGACTCCAGAGGAGGGCCCTGAAGATGATCAGAGGGCTGGTGCACCTCTCCTATGAACACAGGATGACAGAGTTGGGGTTGTTCAGCCTGGAGAAGAAAAGGCTTTGGAAAGACCTATGAGCAGCCTTCCAGTGCCTAAAGGGGCTTTACAAGAAAGCTGGACAGGGACTTTTTACAGGGGCCTGTAATGATAGGAGAAGGGGAAATGGCCTTGAACTGAAAGAAGGTAGGTAGGCTTAGGCCAGATGTGTAGGCAGAAATCCTTTACTGTCAGAGTGGTGAGATATTGGAGCAGCTTGCTCAGAGATGTGAATGCCACAGCCTCAGGGACTGGCCAGAAGGCCAGGCTGGATGGGGCTTGGAGGAACCTGGCCTAGTGGAAGGTGTCCTTTCCAATGGCAGAGGGGTTGGATTAGAAGATCTTTAGGGTCCCTTCCAACCCAAAGCATTCTATGATTCTTGTAGGAGGACCTAGGCTCCATCGTGCTGCCTGCCACCCTCTTGCCAAAGGGATTTTTCTAATCATAGTAAGCACAATGTCTGTGCCACAAGAGATCCCTCAGGGTACAAGCAAAGCTTTACATAGTTGTCATGCTTCTTATCCAAGTGATGGCTGCTACAGCTGCATCCCTGGATGTCCTGTGGAACTCCAGCTCATGACCCAGCTCTGGACCGCTCTGGTCCTGGCCCTTCCCCATTGCTTCAGTCAGTTTTGGTGGTCCCAACAGAAATAAAACATTAAGGGTGGTAATGAGGTACTTCATAATCCAAAAGAGAGTTAGTCACTGCTGGTGAAAGCCTGAAAGCCTTTTAGAACTGAGGCCTGCAAAAATAGTAGCATTTTGCCAAACATCAAGCCAAAACTTGAAAAGTTTGAAAATGTGTTGCAAATATGTAGAAAACATTTTCTGAGTTTGGTGGAAGGTGTTGAAAAACTATTAAAAGTAGTAGTTGTGAAACAAGAGCTGTACAGGTTTGTTTTCAGCAAAGGGTGCTTTGGGCTGTGTATAAGCCCTGAGTATCTGTTTCAGCTCAGACTTAGATGGTGACTCTGTTTCATATGGAGGCTTAACTGAATCTAAGCTTAACTGATGTTCTCCAGGCTGCCTTCTGCAGCTCATGGAGAAATATTCCAGGAAATAAGGTCATCCCAGCTAAGAGCTGAGTGTCATTCCTGAAACTGTGGAATGTGCCTGCAGACAGCATTGAGGGCTGCTGGCTCTCTCATACAGCACCCTGGGGAAGCAGCAGGCCTTTAGGAGGCACAAATCCAGAACATAACCCTGCTACTGCTGTTTCTCCTTAAGTGAATATTGCATTTTACCCACAGAGACAATAAAAATGCCAGCTAGTTAAACTGTGTAAGCTGCAGATGAGGCCTTTCTCCTCTTATCATCCCCCTGGATAAAAACAGTGGTTTCTTTTTGCCTGATTTTATTGTGAAAAAAGCTTGCACTGAAATGAACTCTTCTGCTCTGCTGCTGCAGCACAGACACTCAAGGCAATACCAAGCATCTGGATGACATTACACCTCAAGAATCAGAATTTGAATCCCATTGGAAGCAACTATAAAGTCACACAGCCTTTGAGCAGCCTATAAACCATCCACCATGAGAATTATAATGGAATAACTGAGGCATTCAAGTATCCTTTTGGTGCTGCCCCAAGTACAGCACACTGCTGACAGTGCAGCCAGCAGCAGTGATTGCTGTGGAAGGAGCTGGGCATCTGAGCCAGAGCAGGCTGGAGTCAGTAAGTCTTTCCATTTACTTTGGTGGACTTAGAGCTCAGCTTTTAATGACTCATGCACTCCATGGTGCTGACTGAGGCAAACCTTCCTTCCTAAGGAGCCTGAACTTGGCATCAGAAGTGAGAGGATGCAATCAGAAGTCTTAGTTTGGTGTCCCAGGCTTTGAAAGTAGAGATACTAAATTATATAAATATACAAAAAAGCTGTGTAAACTCAACATATCATCCTTTTGCCTCACTGATGAAAATCAGATGGTTATTTTCTCCAGTGTTCTTGTTACTGAAGAAGCCTTTGCTAAAATACCTCTAAAGCTCAGGTCATGTGCCCATGTACCCTCTCTCCCTTGCTGTGACGTGAGGGTGAGGCTGCTGTGTTACCTTTGAGCTGGAAGTCATTGAAGTTACACAATTCTTTATGACTTACAATTTGTCAGATAGAGGTTGTTTTGACTTACAGTGGGTGACATACTGCACATGTCCAAGGAACCAAAATAAACCACATCAGGCAGAAAAAGTGTTAAATCAGGGAATACAGGTTTTTGAGAACATTTAACTATATTCATAGAAATGAGTAAAACAAAACATTTTCTCTATGCAAATCAAAAATGTCAGATATCTTTCTAGGCACATAATAATTTGTGTAATTTCTGGGAGGACTTACCAGAATTAAAAAGAATAATTCCTTTAAGATAGGCGTATTCTTTTGCACTTATGTCCAGGTCCCAGAATTTCCACAATAAATTCTTCATCTTCTGAACTTCTGTGAAAGATGCCCCTGCTGATGAGCTGCCCAGTTCATTCATAGCTGTTGAAGACTGATTGAGGAGGATTTTTTTCAATAAACTGGTGGCTGGAACCTCTCTCAGGTCAAAATCCACTCCTTCTTGTGCCATGCCCAGGACAAAAAGAGGGGCCCAGTTTTGTTGTATGAGGACAAACTGATCCTCCCAAGGCATGTGATAAAAAGAAGGTAAGTTTCTAATGAAAGTTGAAGTCTTCAACAGCACTTCAGAAGCTCTTCTGCATGTGGCTTCTGGTGTTCTCAGGACAACTCTTCTGTCCAAACAAGGGCAGCATTTCCTTCTTGCAGAGCAGTGGGGGCTGCAATGCTGCTGGTGCCACTTGGTCTCACTTCCTTGCTCTTTGTTAAGGATCTGGTACAGGATGCTTTTAGAATGGAGTGTCCCACACTGACATTTCCCACATTTCTCAGCAGGGATCTTGGTGGCCATGCAGCCAGAGCTCCCTGTGGCAGGAAGCAGCATGTCTGGAGCTGTGCGTCAGCAGCAGGGGAGGGCCCTTCTGCCACACAGGGAGGCATTGTGTGCTTATATAGACCTGGGCAGGTGTTGGAAAGCGATATGACCCTGATCCATAAGGTTACCTTGAACTTTACTTGCACCAGTGTGTTTTGAATGGGGCGTGGCTGAGGCTGCTGGCGTCCCTGGGCTGCTGTAGCCCAGGGTGGCATGGCCAGTCCTGGGGACAGTCCTGGAGATGGAAATCCTGTGTTTCAGAATTACCTCAGGTTTCTGTGAGATTTGAGAGAAACCTCAGAGAACGTCAGCTGTTGGGAGTGCATGACAGTGTTCTCTCTTGCATTTCACAAATGGTAATTTCAACCACAGAATGTGAAGGCTTAAGTCATAGAATTGATTAAGTTGGAATAGACCTTTCAGATCATCAAGTCCAGCCATTAACCCAACACTGCCAAGTCCACCACTAATCCATGTCCTCAAGTGCCACATTTACATGCTTTTAAGTGCCTCCAGGAATGGTGACTCTACCACTTCCCTGAGCAGCCTGGGCACCTGGGCATTGATGTAGAACAAAACAACACAAGACATCCAGTACAGCTTCCTCCTTCAGAATATTTCTCCCAGACAGGCTGTGTAATTAAATTTTCCTCATAGAAATTGATGAAACAAAAATGGCAATTCATACTAGTGTATATGGGAACTTTTGTAGCAGCACAAGAGCTGAATGATTGAATTGTCAGGACTCTTCAGCCAACAGCAGGGAACACGAGGTAGCAGGAATGAAAGCAACTTAGCCTTAATAAGAAGACATTGGTACTTCAAGTTTTTGTTACTTCACACTCTACTCTCTTGCTTGCTCTTATACAGGGGAAAAGGTACATTTTCATGTGAAAATTTTTTCACATGATGTTTATGCATTCCTACCATCTGGGCTCTTAGCATGTCTCAGCAAGAACTGGGCATTAAAAACAACAGCGTGAAGGTCTCTATCTGCCAGATCTCCAAGCCTTTGGTGTGCAAAGGCCCTCCCCCCCCCACCATCAGATGCCTAACTGCAAATTTGTCTTTTACTACTCCAGGTTTGGGTTTTTTCCATGCTGGTCTATTTTAAGTACATTCTTTACCTCTTCATGATATTTATGTTGCAAAATTTTCCCCTTCTGAGGAGGCAAAAAGTGGAGTAAGAGATGTCTGCTCCAAAGTTGAGAAATTTAGGAGTGTAGTGCTGCTGAGGTGCAGTGACTGCTAACTGCTGTGGAGGTTCAGGGCACACACAGCGCTGAATACCTGGTGGTATTTGCTTGTCCACCTCTCCATTCATTCAACAGCTCCCTGTTGCTGTCCATTGCTGGGGTATCAAAGAGCTTTGTAAGTTAAATGGCACAGCAATAGGGAAGTCCCCAGAAAGTCCCCAGAAAGGCCCCTCCCTCTTATTCCTGATGTAAAATTCAAGCTGGGCTGAGGTTGAATGGAATGAACTCCAGTTACAGGGGCATTGCCATCTGAGGTTCAGCATGAATGATATTGATTGGCTAATGGCTGTACTAGAAAGACATACTGAGCTTGCTAAAATCATTCTTGCAGAGTGTTTGCTTGTGAAAAGAAGTTCTGTCTCCTAACTGCTGGTGAGTGTGGTGGTGTTTCAGTAATCTAGGCAGCAGAGCTCTGAGCAGCCCAGCTCCTGTGCTCCAAGAGCAACATCTCATGGTTAACCATTTCCCTCTCTGGTACATGCCACTATTTCACAGCTCCTATTAACTGTGCTTATGAAAACTCTCCTTCAGGTTAAATTGGCTCTTTTCCTACTTTTTTCCTTCTGAGGTCTCCATCAGTCATATGCAGAGTTCTGATGTCAGCAACGTATGGTATTGGATACCATTTCTATTTGTCATCATTTATTTCCTTTGTTTGTGTATAGAGCTAAGAGGCAGAAGCAAATTATATTTCTTTCTATCAGAATTTCCCAGTATGTATATATAAATAGATATATATAATTATATAATAATTGTATGACTGTTTACCAAAAATAAGAGTAAAGGTCACTGCACCAGTATGACTGCCTAGAATGCATTATACATTATCAGATTTCCTGAGAAAATGATTACTTAGAATTATGAGTCAATACTGAATTGCAGGTGAAACTGATCCTGGTCATCCTGATCCAAAACTGACTGCCTGTGTGACCCAATTTTCTCAAAGGTAGAAGACCAGCAGCCAAATTCAGCTCTATACTTATAAATAGTATTATAGTTAATAAATAGTTAATTTTTCTTTCTAAATCTTACCTATAGAATGGTTGCAGCCACATGCACCTAGATATGAAGCATGCTGCAGTAGCAATGATTCATACTTTCAAATGTTAAGGAAGAACAAAATAGAAAACCCAATTTTGTGATATGATAAATCCCCATGGATTTCTATCTATTTTAGCTGTCTCTAGCATGCTGGCTTGAGGACAATGAGACACAATCACATCAGTGTTATCTTTTGTTTTTTGCATTTATATACTTTTTCAACCTAGGAGACACCCATGCCCACAAATACTCACTGCCCCCACATTCTCTCTGAAACCATCAGAATTGCTTCTCCAGCACAAGTGTTGCCTTTTGGACAACAATGCAATGTGTCCTAAGTTCACACACAAAATTAAAAGAACTGAGAGAGAGTTGGTTTAGATTAGATATATGGAAGGAATTCTTTACTGTGAGCCACTTGTGAGGCACTGGCACAGGCTGCTCAGAGAAGCTGTGGATTGCCCATCACTGGGAGTGTTCAAGGCCAGGTTAGAAGGGCTTTGAGCAACCTGGTCAGTGGAAGGTGTCCCTGCCCATGGCAGAGGGGTTGGAGCTAGATATCTTTAAGGTCCCTTCCAACCCAAGCCATTCTATGTATATTCACCCCATTGCTGAGCATTAAAATTGCTGGGAATTAAAATAATAAATATCTCATTGGCTCCAAACATATAAGACGTATTATTTTTGGCTCATAGTCCATAGCATTAAATCACTTAATGGAATACTTGGAAGTCTGAAGAGACTTGTCAGATAGTAGAGGAGCTTACATGACAAATTTATTCTTACCTTGGCAGTAGCCAAACATGAATCTTTCAGGAAGAGTGTATGATACATACCACTCTTCTCATGACTATTTTTCTTGTCTTGAATAATTTGCATCTTAAGGAAATCCTGAGCCAGAATCACTTTATTATATATTCATTTAATAACTTTCAATTAATTTCTAACCTTTGTTCCTATGCAGTCTGCTTCTAAAGCCACAAGAACATCCACATCAGCCTATGTCAAGGAATTCTCTGTGGATGCTTGTAAGTGAGACAAAACTTGATCAAACATTACATTTACAGTATCTGGTGCCTTCTTGCTCTTTTGCTGTGGAGGAAAAAGGGGAATCAATCAATCAATCCTTATTCATCCTGTCTATTACTTGGTCTACTTATAAATCTCTGTAAGATTCCTTTTGTCCAAACTAAAGAGTTGTAGCTTCTTTCTTTAGAGTGACACAAGGCCTTTGTTCATCTTGTTAACCTTATTTGAATCTTTCCTAGCCCTACAGCTTTTCTAAGATATTCTTTAGAGGGATGTACATGAAGTATCAGGATAGGACACAATATCCAGGCCTTAGGAAAGCATGGATTTATACAGAGACAGGATGAAGTTCTCTGTTTTGTCTTTCTCAGAAGTCACTTCTGAACAATGAGCTGTTGTTGCTGTGGAACAGTCACAGCCCCCAGGTTTTATTCCTGAATGATGGTCATCAGTTCAGAGTCTCTTAAATTCATCAGTAGAGTCAGGAGTGGTTTATGTGCATCTTTTGCCATATATGCATACACACATATACTTCATCATCATTTGACACCTAGCTGATGATTTTCATAAAGCCTTTCTGCAATTCTTCTGAAAGTCCTGTCTTCCTCCAAATAATTTTGTACCATCAGCAGACATTGTTATTCTCAAAATTTGAAGGCACTGCTCTTCAGAATAGTTCACTCAATGCTGTGAGTCGTTTGAAAGACTATAATAATTTAACTATTAAGAGAAAGAAGATCTGACACTGTCCTTATAGTAGAGTGTCCATATATACAAGCACATAAATGTTGGACTGTACATATGTACACCATATATATAGTAACTGTGTTATTACCAAGCATTGATGTGAGCTCTCCTACTTTCCTAAAAGGTAAAATTGGAGGCAGATGCATTTCTGGAGGAGAAGAATCTTCTGCTATTATTTCATATGGGCTTTAAGAAGGAAATGCCTTCCCAGGAAACTGACAGCAGCCTCTCTGGCGTCACACCAGCTTGATATGTGCACATTTTCCTTGATTCAGTGACCTCTTATCACTCTGGTCTCACTTGAAAACATTTAATTGGCCTATAAACATCCATATGACTACAGAACAGGAATCTCTAGGAGTTTTATACAATGTGTTTTCTGGGAGAGGTTGGGTGAATTCCGTGTCACTGGCACTTTTGAGGACAGCTGACCTCTCTAACAGCCTTAAGAAAAGGAAACAGCAATAAAACCATTATCTTTCTAGAAGGGTTCCATTTCCTCCATCTTTCTTGAGCTATAAAGGCATTCATTTCTCAGCTAGAGAAACTAAAAGCTACCATTCAGACTGCCAGCTTTGGCTAGGCAGATACTGGGAAATACCAGGTCCACATTGAAACCTGCTCATCTTTTAAACAAGTTCTGAAACAATGTCTTTACCTTATGAGAATGCCATCATAAAGTAGGATTTGACCCTAATATCTGAAATAAATCTACATGAATAACAAATCCAGTTAATTTAAACATGCTTAGCCTACCTTGAAGCTCAAGTTATTGAGGGTAAGCATGTGCTTAAAATGCATTTGTTGGTTGTGTCTGATAAAATCAGCATCTTTTTGATGATAGCCATTTGAATAAATTAGCAAACTAATAGAGAGGCAGCTGCCCTGCCGTGAAATGTTTTCTAACACTGAAACTAGGCCTGTTTTAAATTTGCCTCTGGTGACTGAGTTACATAGAAGGCAAGTGTCTCTGAACTTATGCCTCAAACCTTGATGTAAAACAGGACTTCTGAGGAGCCCCCTCTCTAAAAACATATCCAAGGCATTATATTTAACTCAGGTACTCCTGTTCTTTGTTTCAAGAAACCTTGAGTAGCATTTAAAGTGACTTTTTGGCAGGTGCTGCTCACTAGCTGAAGTAGGGGCAGAGTTTATCTTCATTTTAAACCAAGGACATTTTGTTAGAGTTATTATACTGCCTGGTTATATCTCAGCTGTTGCAAATGTGAATGCAAACATGTGCCTTCTGGAGCTATAACAAATATGAGACTAAAATATTAGCACAGAAAGTAAATAACAGCTCAGCAGTTCTCCTCAGGCAGAAGATGGGATGACACAGGAACATATATCTTAATTCTTCAGCTTCTTATAAATCTAAAGAAGCAATAGATTTCTTTGAATACATATGCATAAATAAACCCAAAATGTCTCTTCATGTTGTTTAAGACAGAAAAGAAACAAACAAGCAAAACAACAAACAAACAAGCAAAACAAACAAACCCAGCTGGATAAGTAAACTCTTTCACAATTTTTTAATGGCTCTAACCTGCCTCACAGTAACATGGGTCAGAGCCTTCTTCAGCACTTTGCCCACCATAGCAGGTGTGCTGCTTCTGGGACAGGTGACAGGTAAGGGATTGGTTAAAGTCATGTTTGGAAATGGACACGAATCTGGAGACATGAATAGCTTTTAAGCTGCCCAACACCAATTGTTTGCTTTCTTCATACTAAATTTTTCACAAGGGTAAATTGTCAATATTTTGTAAGGGCACAGCTCAGGATGTAGAGATTCTAAAATATACCAGAAGTGACCTTGTACAAGTTTGTGCCATTTTTCCCAGCTCCCCCACTGAGGAGATGGTGTTTGTACAGTCACCCCTATCAGCACTGGGACAGGCACCACCTGTCATTTTAAATACAGATAGATGTACCACTTATTGCTCAGCAAGTGAAAAATGATGCAAAGCACAGTTAGAAAATGTTCCTGGATAGCAATGCCATCTCCAGAGTGGCACTGAAAAGGAACTCCTCCTTCAGCTGAGAAGAGTGGTGTAGATGATAAAATTTAATGTAATATGGAGCCCACTATCATATCAAAGTTTAGTCTGTCTTGTGTCATTGAAGATAAATGCCTAATTTAGTGATCAGCACTCTGTAAATACCATAGATTGGCAAGTGAAGGTTAGATGGCAGATTAGATATGTGGTGTACACCTTCAGATTTGGCTTTATGCATTTCACATATGATCAGATTAGCAAGGCCCAAGAAACTGAATCCCAAACTCTTTCATTTTATTTTGAAATATATAGGGGACAAACAGATCAGAAGACATCTTCTGTGAGAAACATAGGACTAATGTATTGAATTTCCCCTGTGACAAAATTAACGTGCCCAAACTTCCCTTGCTGTTTGCCATAGGATAACTTCTCTACTAATATAAATATCTGTCTACTCAGACTGGGGAAAAGGAACAATGCAGTTCTGTCTCAAAATCTGGATTTTCTAAGAGCTCAGAATACTTAAAACCAGAAAATTCTCTGGTATTACAAACAATGGATACTTAATCTGTCAAACCTTTACCTGACCGGCAGTACTGAAAGGCACGAGTCTGCCTGCCTTCAGGCAATTATTTCTTTAGAAACAGGTTGGTCTGACAAAACTGGGTAGAAAGAAAAGATGTTGAGTCATACTGTAAATTGTAAATGAATTTCTTTTCCTATCTCCATGTTAGAGGCTCAGCTGTCAAGGTACCTTGGGGAGTGAGACAGCCTTCTGAGAACCATGGAGTCCAACAGGGGTAAAGAAAAAAGATTGAAAACCTTTCCAGAGAGCATGTATGGTTTTGAGCTAACAGTTATGTGAGATTAAGGCTAAGGAAATGGATTTTAAATGCTGAAACCCAGAGAAGGATAGCCACAGTCTCTCTGTAGAAATAACTAAGCTGCTGAGAGAGTAGAAGATTCTGAAAATGGAAAATGTTAAATAGTACAGGTTAAAAATAGAAGGGAGGGAAAGGAGGGAAAGATCAATCTGAGCACATTTAATAAGAACAGATCATGACAGGATAAATGCAAATAGTTGTATAAAGATGTGAATTGCTGAGTCAAAGGTGGCCACAAGACACAGGCACTTCCATGCTCCTCAGGGGCAGCTTGAAAGATATTCAGACCTTCTTCTGGACCTGTTTCTGTATTTAGTTAATGACTTAGTACTGAAACTTTAGTGTTGCAAGATCAACTGCTGCTTACTCTGGCATTTATGTTATTTCTGTCACTCTGAAAAACAGCTCTGAGATTTTTAGAACCATGCACATTTGCAAAAATCATATTTTTGAAAGAGAAGTCTGGCTCCATTTGTCTCATAAAAATCTGCACTTAACCACTTTTTTAAAAAACACTATTATTCTAAGGTCAGTGGAAACTCCATTAAAGTGTTTCAGGAAATCATCAGATCATTAGAGCAGTGGAAACTGAAATGTATGCAATGTACTGATTTCAAACACATTATAAAACTGGGTAAGAAATCAAGTGTGCAACATTCTCCTTTGGGACCCACACAGTTCCAGTATGATTTTGTCATGCTACATGCCAGTGACTGCTCCTAGCTCACAGTGGCTACTGGAAGGTATTTTTCCTTCAGAGGTGCATCCATTGTCACCTCTCAAACCAGCCTTTGAAACAAAGCAGACATACCTTTTTCTCCCTTAGCTACCTGGGGAAACGTATGCAGGGGGAGTTTTGTCCTCAGGAGTGTGTCTGATACCTAAATCTCCCACCTTGAAGGTGGGACCTTAGAGTCTTGCCATTGTGCATTGAAATTCTGCTCAGAAATGCAGGGTTTGAAAACCATGAGTCAGATCAGTTTAACTGCAAAGCTTGTTGAATTCATTAAAAGAAACAAAAGACCAAGAGAAGCACGTGTCTGCAGTGGGCTCAACAGTCCCTTCACCCTCCCCAGTTCCTGTGACAAGATGGTGAGAGCTCTGTGATAACCTTGTGAGAGGTCACATCCAAATTCAGATAGACCAAAGCATTTATACTCCCAGGACCTGTTTCCCTTTATAGCTCAGATCCAACAGTGCAGATCCTTCTGACCCAGACCTCTCCCCTTTTCCTCCCTCCTCCTGCCTCATATGCTTCTGGTTCTTTCAAGCAGGAAGGGCCCTAGAATTTCCTTCCACTAAGTCAGTACTTGATGCCATCTGTTGCAGAGATGAATTTCTCTTTTGGACAGGGCAGAAGGATTTCTCCATGCCCAGTTTACAGCTATTCCCATAGTGGGCCAGGATTTACCAAGTTCTCAGCTCAGCATGAAGCAGAACTGATCTGGGAAATGCCCAAATCCCATTATATAAATGTTTCATGCTAGAACTCCTCCTCTGAACCCACACCAAGTACCTTGCCCATCATGTGTCACACAATTTCATAAGTGTGAACAAATGACACAGCTCATCATTGATCTCATTTGAGACTGGAGCTGGCAGCAGCCACACATGTTGTGGGGACAGGACTTTGGAGGGGACCTCAGCCCAGTCCCCAGCCCAGTGTTTGGAGAGGCTTTTGGGACAAGCTGTACTGAGCTGGCCCAACAGGGCCCATCCTGTGGCAGGAGGCCACCCCTTCAGAGCTCCATGCTGCTGCCCAGTCCCTCACACTTCTGCAAGCATAGTTTGGAAAGGGCAGCACTCACCTTTGCTCTGCTGTCATGCTAACATCACTTTATTAATAAACTATAAACTGTGACCAAGAACAGATTTGTTTTTCAGAACAAATGTTGGAATGGAACACCCAGTAGAAAACAAACCTGTGAAAATTTAAATTTCACACGTTTTCTCTTGAGTAACTATGGACATGGGATATCTGGTTTATTGTGACTACGGGTGTCACCTTTAAATCCCAAAAACCTGGGGCAAAAATGAAGTCAAAACACATAGAGGGAAAAGTAATTCTGGTTTTGTTTGCAATGTCAAAACAAGACATCACTTGAAAAACTTCTAAAGTTAAAACAAATAATATAGAATGTATTTAAAAAGAGCATGCAGAACAGCTAAAAATATTTATTTTTGGAAGAACCACTCCCAGTCCCAATTCATGTGTCCACAGCAAGTAATATGGTCTGAAAAAAAAGCAAGCAGAGTTGTTTTATTAGCTGGCCTTCCTCACCTTCTGTTTGACTTTGTGTTTCAGTGAGACCACAGGATTAGCAGACTGTTAATACAGCCTCAGAAAACACACATCTTGACCCAAAATGTCATTTTAGGCAGCAAGATAACAGAAAAAAAAACAGTAGATGATAGAAAGTCCATTAAATAATTATAGCAGGAGAGAAAGAAGTCTCTGGAATATCAAACCTTCTGAAAAATGAACATTTTGATAAGGATAAGGGTGAGATTAAGTGTGAGGCCTTGGTGCATTTTGTTACATGTTAAATCATGACACAGAAATCTCAACAGATGAAGGCATTCAGAAGAAGCGAAGAACTAAGGAAGAAAACTGGCAAGCAAATAAAATTATTGGGGAAAAATTATTACTACTGGTTATTTGTTTTCCCTGTTATTGTTTATTAAGAAATTAGCACTTCACTGCCTGAGCCAAGAGCTTACTATGGAAGTGTTAATCTCAAAGAGGAGAAAATAGAGGAAGGTGGGAAGATTTTTTTCCCCCCTTTAATTTTCTTTTCCAACACCAAAATAATTTCTTTGCTTCAAATAAGCATTGCTATCACTGATGTCCACATGAAGCCACACAAGTGGTTGGGTTTGGATGTGCCTTAGCTGAACACAACTGATACTGTGGTCTAAAACTGCTAAAAGAAACAATGATATATGATGACACATCAAAATGGGCATTAATTTGCTTCATAAACAAATGTTTTCTTCTAACCTTTTTTTTCCTGCCTTCTGTTTTGTTTGCTTGTTTGTCACTGGATGTTTGAGCAGGTAAAACAACTGGACCTTGACCTTCTTTGGATTCATCACAAAACAAATTAAGACAAGAAGTAAACAAGCTCCAGCAAATTACAGGTGCATCCTTGCTTATTGCTCTCAAAGCCCAGAAGATTTCTAAATGTGAAAGAAGGAAGGTGGATTAAACCTGACACACAAACATCATTATTTCTAAGACAGTTGCTGGGATATGGCCTCGTGTATCTGTATCATGCAGCAGGTACTATTTATGATAGTAGACATAATAAGAGCAGTGCTGAGAGGAAAATACTTCCCTGTCTGTAGAGTATCATGAAGCTTTGCTCTGCCACCCTATTTCCAACTCCCTATTTCCTGTTTTCTGGAAAAATAGGAAAAAATTGGACAAATCCAGGTAGACTTTTGAGTCCTTAAATGCACAGCTAGATTAGCTACAAACAGGATGATGACCACACACCTGGTAATTCTCTGCAAGAACCCAGTGACTTTTGATCTGACTATCACCTCCATGAGTATGTTACTTATTTTCACACTAACCATCTTAAAGGTAAGCCAAACCACCCAGATGTAATTGCAAAATCCAAGGACAGAGAATCATATTCAGGTTGACTTCACAGATAGAAAACAACTGATAAGCCATCCATATAACAGCTGACTGCAGTTAACCTTTAATTGGGATCCAGCAGCAACATGTGCTTGTTAATATGCTACTTTAAAGGCAAAAAAATAACACAGTCCTGTCTTGTTTATGGAAAAAGTAAAATTAATGGAAAACGTTAATCTCTGGTCTAACATGACCATATTTACCCTGTGATGCCACAGTGCAGTGAGTATTATTCAACACTGACTCTCAAGTTGGACTGCTTTGCCTTTACTTTACACTGTGAAACCAGTGCTTTAGTGTTCACTTAGCAGACATAAAAGTTGGTTTTAAAAAAAGAAATCATTTACACCTACACGTATTTAAACACCAACAGGCACTTCTCTCCAGTGTTACATAACTCTAACACTAATTTCCCCATTTATCTTCACAGGAGATATAGGGTAGGAAAAAAGGTAAACTGTGTAACCTCACTTAAATTTATTAACAGAGTCCTTTGCACCTTCATCCCTGTGTTCCACTGCATGTAGATATTCCAGGCAGTTTGAATCATTAGTACAGGATTAGAACTAGAAACACAGAACAGGCTTGCAATGGCCTCTCCTTGGACACAGAGATGAAATCTGTATCTCACTGCAGCAGAGACAGTGGCCAGGGGGACCACCTGTGGTAAAGCAAGAACTTGAATGAGAAACATGCCCTGGAGAAGATGAGGGGCTGTGCTGGGTTTGGCTGGGGTGGAGTTGGCTTTTCCCAAGTGCCTTGTAGGGGGCTGTGTTTTGGACTTGTGCTGAATGCAGGGTTGATGATACAGAGGTGTTTCTGTTATTGCTGAGCAGGGCTTACACAGAGCCAAGCCCTTTTCACTCTTGTACTGCCATGCTGGGGAGGAGACTGGGGGAGCCCAGCAGGTTTGGAGGAGCTGGGACAGGTGGCCCCAATGGATCAAAGGGACACTCAGGACCATGTGAGTTCATACTCAGTGTACAAGATGGGGAGGAGAAAGGGGCAGGGGGGATGTTTGTAGTGATGGTGTTTGTCTTCCCAAGTCACCACCAGGTATGAGGGGGCCCTTCTCTCCTGGAGACTGCTGAACACCTGCCTGCCCATGGAAGCACTGAATTAATTCCTTGCTTTGCTTTGCTTGTCTGAGTAGCTTTTACTTTCCCCATTAAACTGTATTTATCTCAACCCACGAGTTTTATACCTTTTACCCTTCCAATTGTCTCCCTTATCCTGCAGGTGGGGGAATGAGCAAGTGGCTGCTTGGGGCTTGGCCTCTGCCTGGGGTTGAACCAGGCAGGTGTAAAGGTAATAGAAGCTGCCAAGCCAATGGATTTATATTAAAGAAAGCCAGGAGCCAGAGGGATTTGCATGCAGATACTCTTTGTGGCATGGATGGAGCAATTGGACAGGAAGAGAATGGAACTGAAGACTTAAAAGTAGAACTGAACTACTCAGCACCTCAAAGGGAGAGTAGAGTTCACAGACAACTGGAGAAGAGCCCAGGGCCTCCAAAGGTAGTAGAAATATACCACAAAAGTATAGTAAAGCCTAATTCTCAGTGCCCTTTTGAACTGTGCAGAGGCACAGTTAGATCACTGAGATCAATCAAAGAGATGAGTGTTAAATAATGATCTCTTGGATGCCAGTGTACAGGAGCCATTCTCTCTGACACCTACATCAAACTGCATAAAAAGGGTGATGGAAACATTGCTGGAGTCAATGTCCACAGCACACAGCTCTGTTTTCTTTCCAGAAAATTCATTGGTTAGCTGGTCTGACAGAGGGAAGAGATAAAACAACTTGTGGAGTTGACCCCTGGGCTTTCAGACCACGCTTTGATTCAAGAAGCAAGAGACAGTCCCAGTGCATGGGCTGGCTGGGACAGTGGGAGACCCTCACACAGCTCTGCAACAGGGAGACTTCTGGGTTCTCACTGTAGAAACCCAGGATACCAATGTTTTTTCTTCAAACAGTTCATTAAAATCAGCAGTTGTTTGATTTGCAGCCTCTGTGGGGAGTGCAGGCTGCACCTCACTCCCGGCTGGCACAAGCTCAGCAGATTGACTGGCGGTCCCAAATCTCACAGCCTGATCACCAACCTCATTCAACAAAGCTAAAAGAGAGATAATAGTTGGAAAGGAAGCAGCTGACCCAGGGGCAAGAGGCATTCATTTTTCCCACCCTTTAGACCAACACCAGCCTGCCCAAAGTCTTTTTATCGGGTGAAATTTCATCTGTTGCAGAGGAGTTCTGAAAGAGATGACTCACTGAGAAAGATAAGGTTCTCAATGAGGCCATAAATAACAAATCTAGACAGCAATGTCACCCCTACATTTTAGGTCATTGAATGTGAACATAATGAAGTGCAGTGTGCAGCTGCTGAAGCTCAGAGAGGACACAGTTTTTCACACAACCTGGTGGTAGATTTGAGACTCAAACCCATTTTTCCTATCTATTTGCCTGGCACCGTGCCAGCCAGGGCCATTTGGACTCCTGGGCTGAGCCCCAGATTAAATAAATTCTTATTCTTTCTGGCATTGTAGGACAGATCTCTCCTACTGAAGCTTTATGCATTTGGGAGCCCATTCATGTGCTGACAAGACTGCAGTGGCCCAGCCTCTGAAATGCAAACAGAAACACTTTTGGGGCACAACTCCAAGGCCTGCAACACTTGCCAGAGCAGCACACACCTCCTCCTTTTTATTCCTCTCAGGTAATAAGCTTAAATTCCAAGTACCCCTCAGGAGGTTTCACCAGGCAGCTCTTTACAGTGCTGTGAAGGACTCCTGACCTGTTAGCAATTGGCCCTAGCAGGAACAGACCACTTTGTGGTTTAGTCACATCCTCAGTCAAGCCTCTCTGCCAAAAGGGCTCTACAGAGGGATCTGGACAGGCTGGATCAACAGGTCAAAGCTATCTGTAAGATTCAGGAAAGCCAAGTGCCAGGTCCTGCATTTGGGTGACAACAACCCCCTGCAGCACTACAGGCTGGAGGAAGAGTGCCTGGAAAGCTGCCCAGAGGAAAAGGACCTGATGGTGCTCGTTGACAGCAGATGAACATGAGCCAGCTGTATCCAGCTGGCCAAGAAGGCCAATGGCATTCTGGAATGTAGCAGAAATGGTGTGGCCAGCAGGACCAGGGCAGTGACTTTTCCTCTGTACTGGGCCCTGGTGAGGACACATCTCAAGTGCTGTGTCCAGTTCAGGGCCCCTCACCACAAGAGAGACACTGGGGGGCTGGCATGTGTCCAGAGAACAGCAACAAACTGGTGAAGGGGCTGAAGGACAAGTCTGATAATGAGCAGCTGAGGGAACTGGGGGCATTTAGCCTGAAGACAAGGAGGGCTGGAGGACGCCTTTTATCAGCCTACAGCTCTACAGGTTCCTGAAAGGAGGTTGTAGCCAGGTGGGGATCAGTCTCTCATCCCATATAACAAGTGACAGGATGAAAGGAAATGCATTTAAGTTGTGCTGAGGAGCTAGTTTAGGGGAAAATTGCTTCAGTGAAAGGGTGGTCAGACATTAGAATCAGTTGCCTAGGCAAGTGATGGAATCACCATTCCTGGAAGTGTTTAACAGGCCTGCAGAGGTGGCATTTAGGGACATGGCTTAGTGGTGGACCTCACACTGCTGGGTTACCAGCTGGGAGTCTGATCATCTTATACGTCTTTTCCAACTTTAATAATTCTATGAAAATTCAGAAACCTCCCTCTAAAATCAGCGAGTAACCATCCCTCAGCCAGTGCCAGCATTGCTCCCCTTCAGGCAGCCAAGCCAAGGGGCTGCACCTCTGAGGGGATGCAGGGTGAACCTCGGCCATTCTTGTTCTGGGGCTTGTTCAGCCTCTGTTTCTCTAGGAGCATTCTGGGGGGCCCTCCTCAGCCACACAAAGGTGACCTTATTGCCAAAAGAACTCCCTTGGCTGAGGGAACGCAGCTGCACCCAAGCCTGGACTGTGCCGTGCCTGCAGGGGATGCTGCAGAGGGCAGTAACAAACATTAGGCTGGTTGGGGATGCAAAGGTCAGAGCCTGAGTAAAGCCGTGCTGGAAGGGAGAGAAAGCATGGGATGCAGACATGGATGGAAAAAGGAAGAAGAGGTTCAGCATCTCAGTGGTAGCAGTGGCTTTGCCTGTTGGAGGGAGGGTGCAGAGGGCTGCCTGCCCAGCCCACTCCCCATGCTGAGCACTGTATCTGCCTTTGGCTCACAGGCCCTTCTCAAATAAATGAGTTGTCACTGCCCTGGCTCTCCCAGAAAAGCCGGTATCCCACCAGAGCTAAGAACTAAATGAGTCCTTGTTTTTCCTCCATTTGAGTCAGTTCACCACAAGCACATGTCCCTCTTGGCAGGAAAAGGGCTGGTGCACCACAAGAGGGTCTCGTGTGCTGGGGCAGAGCGCCCACAATCCGGGGGAGGTCAAACAGAGCAGAAATACACATTCTTACAATGTGGTGGTGGTTTTAAATAAATTATGCAGGGTTTTTTTTTCCCCCGAAGGATTCCTTTATAGTGCAGGGTACAGTCCCGCACGCAGTTAACAAAATCCCTGCTGCCGGCAGTGCTGTGGTGCCCTCAAGTGGATGCAGAACTCGGAGAAATGTGCTACAGTCCCTGCTCCCTGCCTCGCAAACCCAGCCTGCAAACAAAGCTCCCGCTCACCGCAAGAGCTCTTTGCAATGCCAGAGGAATAAATGTGCTTCAACATTAGGACTGCCAGACCGAAAGTTTCTCACTTAAGAAAAATTTATTTTTCGAGACATTATTTGATTTATGGAAAAAAAAAAAAAACTTCAAAAGGGGGATTAGTTGCAGCACTGCCCTCATGATATTTCCAAGGAATAAGCTGGAAATAGAGATGCTTTTGGGTCCAACCACAGACCAAAAGCCCTTGAGCTTGATTCCCCTCACCACATGCAGTATTGCTGGCCTTCCTCTGGAAATTGGCAGTAGATACCAAATGCCTGGCATCAGTCCCTATCAATGTGCCATCCAACCACTTCTCAGCGCCAGCAGATGTGAAATACCCCATTTCCCACCTGCTGCTTTCACTAGTGGCAAGTTACCCATGCAGGGCTTCCTCCTCCTCCTGATTGTCCTTCCCATATGCTGTGTTCTTTGTCACATCACAGAGATGTAGGGGCAACACAGGCTCTAACAGCCAGTCTTAAAGAACACAGGGCAGACCTTGTGAGGTCTTGAGAGGCTGGAAAGGTAATAAAAACATCCTGACACCCAGGTCACATAATTTTAAAAAATCCCTAATTTTCTTTTAAAACTACACAGTGAGCATGGCTGTGCTTACTGCTCAGAGGCACAGGGTAAATCATGCTACTGCTAGAGAGAACTCGAATCATGGGGGAATGACACAGAACTTAACAGCAGATATTGGCTAATTTACCTCAGCTAAACACTGCACAGGCAGAGGTTCTGTTGGAAGAGCACTGCAGGTGCTGGTCTGGGGCACACACATGCCCGGCTCACTGCCTACCACAGCCCTTTCCACAGAGCAATTCCCCAACAGTCCCAGCTTATCCTGGTGCCCAGGGCAGGGCTTGGCATTTGCTCCTGATGAATTTTATGGGGTTCCTGTTTATCCATTCCTCCAGCCTACCTGGGAAAAGCATGCCTGACCTCAAGCATTAATCATCTGCAAGTTTGATGAGGGTGCATTGCATTGCCTCCTCCAGGCCATCGATGATGTAGAATAGGACACACCCCAGCAACAAGTAGAGAACTGCAGGGGTCTGAAAGTGCAACCCATGAACCACTGCCCTCTGATCCCAGTCATCCAGCCAGCATTTCACCCATCTTCTAGTTGTCCATCTACCCTTCCACCCAATCCCTAATATCCTGCCATGCTTACAAGAGTTTTATGAGGGGCGGTGCCAAAAGTCTTGCTAAAGTCAAAGGAAACATCATCTCTTGCTCACCCCTCATTCCCAGATCCAGTCATTTCACCATAGAAAGCCACCTGATTAGTCAAGGGTGACTTAATCTTGTGAGCAGCTGTGGAAAGAACTGGCAATACAAGACTAAAGCTACATCAAACCATATTGATTAGAAAGAACATTCCTAGGTGCATAGAGGAATCATGGCCAACCAGAGTCAAACAGAAGCAGCTGTCCAGCTGAGCAGGAATGAATACAAATCTTCCTAAAGCAGTGAACTAAGTTCAAAAATGTCTTACCTAACTTTGTTCTCTGAATCAGCTGCTTTAGAGTATTCCTATGCAAAAGTATCCAAGCCACTGTTAAAAACCTGGTAAAGATTTAATTCTCAAAGGAGTTAATTAAAGAACCTGATTACAATACCTGTGAGTCACTTAAGGAGTGCATGGGCAATGCATTCCTAAAACACCAGCAGGACATGGAGCTTCTAGCATGTGGGCCAGGCACAAACAGACCCCAGCAAGCAGCGTGTTTGAGCAGAAACAGCAGCTTTGACCACAGCCTATAGTCACAGAAAATTTTAGACTCACTACTAGAAGACCAGTGTTTGAACAAAAAACATGCCTTTTAGACAGTCAAAAAGCTCTGTGTGCTTTCAGTCAATGTAGGTAACACACAAATCAAATGCTAACCTGGGAGATATTTGGTGAGTGCAGAAATTTTTCCCTGGGGATCCATCAGAAGTGAGATAAACTATAGTGCACAGCCAGTGGCATGTCAGTTGTGTACAGCTCAGCCAACCATTACAAGAGCTATAACTAAACACAAAACCTTACCAAAAGAAGGCAGAGCTATGAATACAAAAGATTGTTCATAATCTCTTAGTGACAGATGAGGAAGCTCTCAGTACAGGTAGAAACATGTTTAAAGGCACCTAGACTGTGAGTAATATAATTATTTTTTATAGAGAGATTTAAGAAAGCTAAATGACATTTCATATTGCTTGAAGGTGGTCTGAGGACACTGTCAACACCTGCCAGTTATATGCCAAAAATACAGGCCCATGCAGAGAACAGGAGGGACTGCTGCCATTGCCACAGCAGCCCTTACACCAATGCCACTATCAATTTGGCATTGACTGGACAATGACATATTGCTCTGTAGCATCATTCCTGATAACAAACCCCAGGACAGCACCAAAAGAAACCCTGCTCACTCCTGGCACTTTGTTCTGACTGTGGGACAGCTGAAAGAAGCAAACCTGCACTCTGGCTGCCACTGGTACACACCTGGTCTGGATACAGTCACAGCTCACATTAAAAGCTTGCAGTCATTAATACAAGGGCAACCAGTAAGCAGCAGTTACTTGCAGCAGAAATACAACATCAAGTTACTTGCAGAAATGAAACATAAAGCAATTAAAAGGTGATGCTTTGATCAAGCCAAATAGTTGAGTTCAAGCTGTAGAAAATGCAGCAGAATATCCTTCTGCTGAGGAGATCTCTTCTGGCCCTTAGTGCTCACCAAGCACCAGTCCTGACCCAACCTGAAATGCACTTCCCAGGGCAGGCTTGTGGCCACACCAAACCAGAAGCATGAGGAGAGCACTCATTTATGGCTTTCCTCAGACCAAGCTCCTCAGGCTTCTGATTCCTTTCTGACCATTCTGGCCAGCAGGTGACATCACCTTCTGGCCACCCTGGCCAGCAGCACTGCCTACAGGAAAGAGCTGCTCTCCAGAAACATAGAGGCTAAAAAAGAGATTAATATCACCATATGCCATACCCTTTGGGAGGCTGGCAACCTCGAAAATAAAAAGTTCAAGGCACAAACTAGAGAGAGACATTTCTCCTTACCAAATAGCTCTTAAATCTGTAAGTCCAAAAGCCAGGCAGTTTCATTTTGTTAAGCAAAGAGGATAGAAGGATTGCAAGATACTCTTTTAGAAACAAGTGATCACAAAGTGGCAGGGCAAACAAATGCAGATCAAGGAATACAGCTTCTGATTTCTAAAAAACTCAAAAAGCAGGAATTCCAGATACAACATTTCAGAATTTTATTAAAAAAAAAGGGGGGGGAGTATTAGAACTTTTCAAATTTTTTTTTTTTTCATCTAAAAGGTAATCAAAATGAACAGGATGTTCTCCTACATAAAAAGAAACAGGGAAAATGAGGACAACAGACACATAACTAATTTACATCTAACCCAAAAGAAATCTATTCTCTGCCTCAGTTTTCAGTGAGGACCATGACGTCTCCTTGGAGCAAAGGCATGGTAGCCATTGCACCTGAGCATGCTGTTGCACAACCCCATTGTCCTGGAACTGGAAGAGCAGCTGTACTTGCAGGGAAGGGAAGGTGCTGATCACCATCCTGAGATGCATCATTGCACACCTGCCCCAGGCCATTCTTTCCTTAGCATCCCATACTGGCCAGAGACAAGCTCTGAGGCAGCATGGACCTTAATTCTAACCCCAACAAGCTGCTTTTCAGTGACTTTGAAAGGATTAGCATATGAAACTACAGCTTAGGTAGACACATTTTGAAGTGAATGTAACATGGTTGGAGATTAGCAAGACTACAAAGGCAATAAATGTGCTGATCTATGCAAGACTAACTAGCCTGACCTCAAAAGTATGTCTTGATTAAAAATATGTAACAATAATGTAGAAATTGACACAAAATGCAGCTTGGGTATTTATGATAAATGAGACCTTACTGACTAGTTTATGACAGTCAGAAGATCAAGATGCATTGCATATATCTTCCCATGCATCTTCTGGCACAACTTTTTAATGACTGAAATGAGGGAAAAGTGAACCATTAAGACAGATGACAACATACAGTACTAACATTCATGTTCATCGTACGACTTTGGATGTTATCCTGCTGGTCAGAAAGAAATCAGAAGCCTGAGTTACTCAGTGCAAAGCAAAACCAGCTCCAGCAGGCTGAAAAGAGGCTCTTGGAGCACCTTCAGAGTTTAAGGATCACAGATAATTAATGACACCACCAATATTCTAATAAAATTTATTCTTACTTCTACCTTTATCATCCTTAATTCAGGATCAGTCATTCAGGTCTAGGTGGAAAGGAAAAAAGTCACAGTAACCTCAATCATACATAGAGCAGGTTAAGTACCTAGTGCCAAAGCCTTTCACTGTGTGCTGTAAACTGTTGCAAGTGAAAAAAGGGGGGGCAGAAGAAGAGTTCTGCATTAGTTGTTTTTTTTACTAGCTATGAAGCATAACTGCCTAAGCCAAGAAAAAAAAAATGCTGCCTAGGGATTGTAATTAGAAAAGTATTCTCTGAAAAGATAAGTATTTCCCTCTAAAAAGGCACCTGGTGAGACTTCCAAAATGTTTTCTTTTTCAATGCATCGTGTTTAAAAGTGGCCAACCAGGATGCACAGAAGGGCAAAGACAGTTCAGTAGGTGGATCAGGAAAACGCTCTATAGAAAATTCTGACTCACTCAGCCAAGAAGGAAGTCTGGGAGAAAGGAGAGCAGACACCAGCCCAGAGAGGCTCATAACAGCTCACAAAGCAGAACAGTGGGGATGTAGCACCTCCCTGCCTCTGGTTGAAGTTTTCCGCTTTGTTGTGCATTTTGTTTTGTTTTGTTTTATCTGGATCCATTCACACCAGCAACTACAAAAGGGTTTTCCTTTAGATAAAGTAGATGCTTCATCCAGTCCTGGATTTATATCTTCATCTTTCCTTTATGCTTGCCCTGTCTTAGGGAAATTCTTCATTATTAGGCTATGATGTTCTATGAGATGCTCAAGATGAAAATCAATTAACCCCTGTGATACCATATGTCAATACAGACTCCAAGTTATTATTATAATTGCAAAATTGAGAGAAAGATACAGTATTTCAGTAAATAGAATGAGTAAGCCTCCACTTGTAGTGACTCCTGTTTACTGGAATCAGACACAATGAATAAGCTTTTATGGAAAATGTGCTTGGATGTAGCTTTGGATGCACAACTCATGCATTAGCAATGTTTATGGATTGACTCATTACACAGCCAGTTTTTCTGCATATTCCTTTTGAAAACATACAGGTTTTCAGAAATAAATGAAAACTGATGTCCAACATGTAGGAAAGTTTATTTTTCAGTTGTCTTCCATGAAGCAGAATCTCCCTGAACTCAAAAAGATCCTTGGCCAGAGTTTGAATGGACAAGATTTAATACTCCAATATAGTGATAGACCACAAAGGGATCAGCAAATGCCCCAGGGTCCTTATTATTCAGCACTTATTCCAGATCCTGGGAGAACCTAAACTCCAGGACAGGGAGGTCTTATGTTCAGAATTATGGGCAGGAGTCTACCCAAATGAAACCAGGCCCCTGTCTAAAGTGAAACCCAGAAGAATTTGAAAGGACCACTGTGAACTCCTTGAACTAGCATTTCCCCATGAAACCACCACTGGAAAGGTTCCAGCTATTGCCTTGAAACAGTGTGTAAGGACATGCATATAGCAAAGTGTGAGGCAAGGTGCTGTGGGAAGACGGAGCACACAGGGAACTCTGGAAAAGAAGGGCTAGCTAAACAAGTTTTGCAGGACCCACCCATGTACAAAAACCCACCAGTGTGCCAAAGTGGTTATTGAAACATCACGACCTGCACCGACCTAAGCTGCTGGCAGGAATTGCTGCTGGTGTTATCAGCAGGCAGCGTGTGAAGTGGGACCTGGTGCCAACTAGGTCAGGATGTGGTTACAAGCACAGTCAAGAAAGCCACAGCATGGGTACAGAACCTAAAACTGGATCTGTGGAACCAAACTTCTGACAAACAGATCTGAACCCTGCTTCTACCACTGCTGTAGTTGCCTATTCTAGCTACTTGCTTTTTTGTAGCCTTGCTCCAAAGCTGACACCCAGGCAACAGCCTGCCATGATTCCAGCTGCCCTTCTGAGGTACAGCTATGATCTCAGCAGGGAAGTTACAGCACAGCTACAAAACCTGCCTGACTCCCTGAGGCAGTGGCTCAGGTGGCAGGTGGGAAGCAAGATAAGGCAGCACAGCTCTGGCCAAGCTGCTGCTGCTGGTACACAATGCCTGCTAAAACATGATCACCTTCCATTGACACTCATGGAACAAATACATTCGAACGCTGCTTGCAAAAGGTGCCACACTGACAGGCATGGAGATGGAAATGAAGTACCCAGGACCCAAAGAAACCCAACCAATTAAGGAATCTATTGTCACATGGGTCAGAGCACAAGGCAGTGTGGTCTGCTAAACTTTTTTATCATGAACCCTTTGAGCAAGGTAAGCAATTTCATTTCTGGCAAAACAGCCCAGGCACTTAGAATCAGAGATATATATAGGGGGAATTCCCAAGCCAGAGATTACATCTCACCACTTACATACAGTGCCAAGGATCATCCTGACCTCCTTGAATATATCCAATCTCTTTTTGAATACACTAGTATCTTTGGCTTCCACAATACTTCAGATGTACTTAACATGTTGCATACTAAACCCTAGGATCTTCCTTTCATCCATTTCTAGCAGTCTGACCAATCATTCATCAGGTCCTAGCCCTGCACAATGCTGATTCCTCTTAGTGAGAGTTTCCTGAGGAAGTCATACAGATTTTAGTATTATATGGAAGTCATTTCCATCTCCCTGAAGGCCTGCATTGGGTCTCTCCATATTCTCTAGCTTTGTTAAACCTTTTCAAGGACTGCAGACAGCATTTAAATCAAATATATTTACATAGCAGCATAATATTTTCTTGCATTCTTCCTTTCCCAATAATTAATATTCTAATTGGTTCCTTTGGTACAAGGTTTGGGCAGACATTTTCAGAAAACTACGCATAATGCAGAACCATCCCCAAATACCACTCCAACAGCCCCTTGTGTTGTATGTATGTCTGGATACTTTTTTCCCATGTGAATTCCTTTGTGTTCTGTCAACATAGGCTTTATTTACTTATGGAAGGCATATTTGGTAGTCTCATTTACAAGCTTCAACATGCATAAAGACAAGTATCATATTTACTACCTTCCCTTCCTGTGTTCCTAAGGCTAATTTAAAAACCACACAGGACAACACCTCACACAGCTCTTAAAAGCTCCTTTAGACTCCAGCAGTCAAAGCCACCTGGGTCTGGAGAGTTTTATCAACTGCCCTAAAGGCTGCTACTGGCATATCAATTTCAAGTAGTTCCTTGGACTAATATCTTAGAGAGCATAGCTTGGCATGAAAGTCTCCCAACTTTCTTAGCTCTGAACATTGATGCATGTGAGTTGGCTTTTCTTTCCAGATGAGAAGCTAGAGCAACAGGAGCATTCTCTAACCCATAGCAAACAGCAAGCCAAATGCCTTCATCTGCTGTCCCAAAAACCAATGCTTTGTTCATATTTGCATTGCTCAGCATCCATCACTGCCGTTAGGAAGTGTCTTAACAGATGTAAAGCACTGCAAAGGTAAAGTCCAAACATCAGACTGCGAAATATTTAGGCAGACACTCATCTTTCACTCAGGTACCCAAGCCCTCCTGAAGACTCAGAACTTCTCATTTCTGAGGTACCTTCCTGCAATGTTGGTGAGTGCTTCCTGCTGGATGGCTCAGGAGTCCCTCCAGCACACAGCAGCTGCTGCACAGCCCAGCATTTCCCCATCACTGTGGAAGGGACTTCACTGCCTTTCGCTGCACAGAACTATGTGTCCCATTGCATGAACATCCAAACACACATTTTATGCCTGATAAGAGTATTTCAAAGTACAATGCCACTCTGCAATAGCAGTGAAGAGCTTTATGCCCCAATGAGTCACTGAACACAAGTAGCACTGTACAGATCTGTGGTACTGAACAGCTTTATGACAAACAAAGCAAACAAGACAAGGAATGTAAAGAGCTAAGACTCATAGAAATATTTTATCCATGACCTGGCAGTGCTAGGCTAACAGAATCATTTGGGACCTCTAAGATTATGTCTATTCAAGACAAAGGAAGCAAGTGCAAATCCAATTCATATTTCTTTAAATATAGTTACTTAAAAGCCAATTAAAAATAAAAATAACAGTGACATAAAACAGGGGAAAAGCAAGAGACACAGAGCATGTTACAAAGAGGAATTCAAAGCATGCCTGCACTTACCACATAACATACACATTAAGTGGGTACAGAGACAAGCCATAGAGCCTTACAATATATAAGGGTTAAGACCAATGGACAGATATTTTAAAACTGACTTATTCCTTGTGTTTATTCAGGGATCAGAACAGTGGTACCACTATTCCACATCAAATTAGTCAGATCTTTCATTGCAAAATCTGCCTGGATTTTAGCAATTCATCTGATTAGAGCCAGAATCTTCAAATTGCATCATTGTTTAGCTGTGAATATTCTACCTGCCAAGAGAAGGAATTGAGGTGAGGAGTCAGATTTTTATCTCAGGTTTCATTTCAGCAACTCCCATGAAAGTGTATGGACAGGCTGTATAAAGACTTCTTCTGTGTCCATACAGGTGCACACCTCTATATCCTACAAGTAAATCACATTGCAGTGCCTGCTCCATTCTTTATAGCCTTTATCTCACAAGATTTATCTCCTAATTACTTTATGTGAAGCAGTAAGCAAACAAGGGCACACTGACAAGCCTTGTGCTCCAGGCAGGTGGGACAGATAACCAAGTCTGGAAGAGACATATACATCAAGCAGGAAGGGAATACTCCCATATTAGCAGTTTACCCTTAGCTGAAACAGGACATGCCTTAGCAATAAAAGTGTTAAAGAGAGAAATACAATAAAAAGTGGTATTTGTTTTATTTGTTGCTGCTGAGAACTCTGTTTTGTGTGAGCAGTAAGGCAATAAGAGTGTAAACAAGTGGAAGAGAGAAGCAAGGATTGTTATAACTGGCACCTGCAAGGATTAACCAGAGATGCTTGCTGAGTTCAGGGAGCAAGCTAGACTTCACACCATGGCTAGAACTCAAGTTTGTTCAACTGTTGAATTTTTAACATGATACTTACCACCACTCCCAGAATTAGTTAAAACTGTTAAGTATGCAATCATTATTAGGTACTTAAAGGAAGAACAGAAATCCACAGGAGGGACCAAAATAGTGACAATTTGACAACTTACCTCCAGACTAACTCACACTCTCTGCTCTGCCCTCTGCTGTTAGGGATTTTACTATTTCCCTCCTGCACAGCTACACGTACAGCAGTAGCACCTTAAGAGTGCCTTCCACAAGACTAGATGAGAAGCAGGAGTTTGACTCCTCCAGCATCATGGTGATGGATTTGTGAATAGATTTTTCTTGTTCCTTGGTCAAGTGTCCTTAGAGCAGAGGTATATGCAAGCAAACAGCCTCCTTTTCTTGATCTTGACACCCCAAGAGTCACACCAGGTGCCTGAGAGCATTATCCAAACACTTCTTGAACTCTGTCAGGCTTGGTGCTGTGACCACTTCCCTGGGGAGCCTGTTCCAGGGCCCAACCACCTGGTGAAGAACCTTTTTCTGATATTCAACCTAAACCTCCCCTCCCCTCTTCCTCCCATTCCCTCAGCTCCCATCACCACAGAGGAGAGGTCAGTTCCTGGCCCTCCACTTACCCTCCGGAGGAATCTGGAGACTGAGTCATGCTATACCCATTCATAAATGAAAAGGAAAGTAACCCTTCTGCAGTTAGGTTTCTTTTATAGTGCCAGCTGCTGAGCAGAGCTTTTGGAACACAGTTTTAGATTTACAGGCTGTAAAACTCCCAAACCCATTTTTCTAACAAGAATTATAACAGGGAACTTAGTGAAGTGTTCTCGTTTACCTTTGTACCCTTCACACAGCTGTGGAATCTCATTATTAGCTGATATGGTATTGTACTGTAGATTTATCTCTTTACAGAGACATACTCTGCTTTACCAGCCATCTTCTCTCTCCATTATAGACAATGTCCTGAAATGCAGCCTTGAGGGTGACAGTAACACAGGATGGACATTTTGTAACCTTGAAAAAGCTATTAGCAGTTACCTGTTACCCAACATTTAAGATTGTTATTTTTTGTCCTTTAAAGCTAATCATACATTTCTGTAATTCACTTATGCTTTTAAGACTCCAGCAGAACTTGAGAAGGGAGATAGCTTTCAATAAAGCAGAAGAAAAAAACCTGAAATAGATTGAAGACTTATAAGTGGCAGCTACCAAGGCAGACATATCTGCAGCATGTCATGGAGGTGGGGAAGGGGAATAAATGAACTGCCCATCTGCAATGGAAAAAAATTATTTTAAAGGGATGATTGATAACAACCCACTGCCTCTTATCAGCCCCAGGGCTCTTTCATAAGCTCCCTCTCATGTCAGTTATATTTCCTGTGGGCTCTTCAACAGCCATGGAATAAGAGAAAGGCTTGATAAATCATACACTACAAAAGAAAAATAGCTGTAGCTACTGTAGGACTGCTATGCAGTAATGTAGCACTGCTTCTCAATATTCAACACAAACTAGGGAAGCAAAACAGCAAAAGTTAACAACTGTAACATTAGAATAACTACAAATAATTTTTTCAAGCTCTGTAATCTAGACAAGGACTTGGGAAACTTTTCACTTTATGAAAAGACATTTCTGCAGAGTAAAGATTTTCTTCACAGGTTTTTCTCTCAGGAGGCTGATACTTCCCCCCTTCCAGAGAAAGCCAAAGTGTTTCACTTCCCATACCTTAGCAGTCTCTCAAACTGTTTAGAATATCAAATGTGCAGAACAATAAAATCTTTTCTTCATTGGCTTCAACTTTGAAAATTTTAATATGTACATAACAAGCTATAAACAAAAGGTGGAATACAATTACCACAGGTACTCCTTATGCCTGAAATACCTCTGAACTTCTGCAGCAGCAGCACTAAGTCTTTAAAAAAAATGAGCAAGAACAAGACCACTACAGGGAACAAGCCTTTTTCACAAGAAATATGGGACAACTACCCCCATCCTGACAGATGACTAATTGAGATTCCACACCCTGTTTCACATAATGACAATGAGACCAACACCTTAAGTTTATCATTCCAGGTTTACTCTTAAGAGGGAGATGTGCTGTTCTTTGTGTGGTCCAACACTGCAGTGGAGCACACATTCTCTGCCCCTGCTTCAGTCCTCCTGTTTATCAGGAATAATTCCCACTCTGATCACTCTCCCTGTGTAATGTAGAGAATCACAGCTAACCCAAAACAAGGGAGGGCAGGTATGAACATACACTTGCATCAGAAATGTAATTCAGTTAAAACCTGACCAATCCAATAACAACCATGTAAAATCCACTTCTCTTACATTCAGTGCATTTTAGCGAATGCTTAGTATTAATGCTTTTAAAAACCCAAATTAGTAATTTATTACCATTGTGAATCCTGAAGGAATTTCTATTTTGAAATTTGAAAAGCAGACTTAACCTGTAATAGCATTTTTAATACAACAAGAGTCATTTTATTCATACAAGTTCAACACAGTACTGATGATTCCATCATAACACTCAACCACAGGAACAGCTCAAAAACCGGGTGACATTTACATGCATCTACCAATATTGTAACTGGTGGTTTATACAGAATGCTCATTTCCAAGGTATTTGTTAGCAAAGGACAGAACAGCATAACACTGTTTGTGCCTTAGGAGATGTTTCAAAAGGTATTTCATGTTTTTCATGTACATCAGCTGGCTTTTTTTGGGAACTTTTTTATATTAGCTTCTCCTAAGATCTCATCTTGAAAGATTCTCACACAAGTTTTTGTACTCCAGACACTGTAGTGCTTTGTGAGTAACACAGACCATAATCACCAAGTAGCCATTGTCATTGCTCAACCCAAGCAGCATGCAAGGAGTGAAAGAGCCCACTGTAAAAAGCATTCAATTAAGCTCTTTTTAATGACCTGAAATCATTATCAAAAGAACACAACGAACATATAAAAATGCAAACTTTATGCTGAGTGTCCTTTTAAAAGCTAGCAGCACAAAATACTTTTTGAACAGACCAGACATCTGTTGCATCCTGAACAGTAGTACATCATTTTGTTGTCCATGTTTTTTGACTCCCAGGTTTTGCAAATGCTGATACATCAAGAGTTTTACCACTGTTGCACTGTTCATATAAAGTCTGAAAGTTAAACACACAGGGTATTCAGGTGAACACAGTTGTACTGCACGTGGATTCAAACTATATAACAAGCATTACACTTGAAATAAATCATCACATACTGAAATATTCCATATTAAAATTGCTCTGTCAAATCAAAAAATAAAACACTTAAGACAGCTTAGTTGTACCAGTTGTAATGCAGTGCAGTGCCCAGGGGAAAATACATACACTGACTTTGCAGTGTGGGCAAAGTTAAAGAGTTTCACAAGTCAGGAGAGAACAAATGAGCTGGAGAGATCTAAAAATCAAGTTTACTCTATTAAACGTCTCCACTATGGAAACCCCAGCATGGAAGGAGTTATTTGTGTACTGGGGGCATGCAAGCTCTACATGAGATACTCAGATGCCCACAAACAGCCAAATCACCATTTTGTTAGAAGAATAACTATTTGTTCACCCTCATATTCAAAACAGATCAAGTGCAACTAGAAGTGTAAGCATGAACTCCTTTAGATTTAATATACATTGAATTTGCTTTCCTCCCCATGAAAGCAGTTTTGCATTCTCTAGGTCTTAGGTATATTTTACCACCATCACCTCTGAGACACAGGTAGAAAGAACAGAGTTGAAGATTTATCAAGCTTCTCTTTCAGGCAATAAACAGAGAGGTTGCAATACTTCAACACACAGGAACTAATTTACAATAACACTGGCATTAACAGCTCAGCAACTTCCAGGATGCAGGAACAGTTGCAGTCCAAAAGTGTGCACACTTAACAGATCAATTGAGATAATTTTTCCATAGTGAGGGTTCTTAAATTAGAAGACTCCCACATAGGGGTTGCTTAAAAGCATAGCAGATCTACCAGGAGGTGGAAAGGAAAGAAAAAACTAAAAGTAAAGATTACTGGCATCACTTTCAACCCTTCCAATTCAGAATAATGTAGAGAGATTCTGCATCCTTGCAAATAGAAGCGCTAAGATATGCAATGTTTTCCCAGCTATGGCTGAAGATTTCATATATGTATTGTTTCACCTTTCACTACTAAACATTCTAACCTTGCTCTGAATGAGCATGTACTACTACACAAAATAGAAAAGACAATTTACTTACCCTCGCAGCTCTAGAAATAGAATTGGGAGAATTCAAGCCAACAAGCTGGCCAAGGATACGTTTCATTTCCTCTGTTGTTCCTTTTGCATTTGGAACATCTGCAGGTAATTTATACTCATGGTGAAATTGTATACATTATCAGCATAAAAACTGCCAGAACAGTTTGCAACAGGTTTAAGAATTAAAATACTGAAGTCTTTTCTGAAGCAGATGTAGGCACCAGACAAAACTGAGTCACATCAACAAGCTCATAGTACCTCTAATTGTAAAGTGGTTTTTAATGCATAGTTACAAATACTATTTAATAAAAATGTATTTTAAAATAAATGTACCTGTTGGACAATGACTTTGAATTTGAACATAGGGATGTACCAGCAACTCCGAAACAGAAATTCTCTCTTTAGGATTTCTTATTAAACAGCGCTGCAAATGAAGAAAGAGGAAGAATGTTTTGCCTATAAATTATGAATTGTCCTAGGAATTAACAGTATTTACTTTGGTTGTTGAACCAAAGGACTTACTTAGCTGGTATTGAGCTGAAAAGAGACTTTAATATGGAAACTACATGAGTAGCTCTACCTTAGTTCTTCTTTTAGAATAAGGCCTGTTACTACAAGTAGCAGTGAGCATCTCTCTGTGGAAAACGTCTTTTGAGCACAACTCATTCAGTTTTATAAAATATGCTTTAAATAAAGAAATTACCATTACTTAAAACAAAAGGAACAGTTACCTTCAGCACATCTTGAAGATCCTTCTCAGCAATATCTGGGAACCCTATTTCATAGCTTGGATCAACAATAGCATGCATTTTATTGATGTGACTTGTTATATGCTGAAACGGAGTCCTTCCATATGTCATACAGTACAAAATGCAGCCCAGTGACCACACATCGCTTTTGGGACTTATCTAATATTAAAAATTAAAAAAAATTACTTTTTAAAAGAGTTTCACAAGTCAGGAGAGAACAAATGAGCTGGAGAGATCTAAAAATCAAGGAACTGGCCCTTCAGTCAATTTATCATGTATTTGTACAGTTTTCATTGTGTAAGAGATCTTTGTTACTATTACACAAAATCACCAGGACAGCACGCCATTATCTACTAAGACAGTAACGTTGCTTCCTTCACTGATATTACATAAGAAAGCTATTGTTCTAAACTATTTTTGAAAATCAACTTACTTGAAGAACTAACTTAAAAATAAAGTTAGTCCTTAACAACTCAAACTGCAGGATTCTAATTTTCAGATTTAAAAATAAACACAACTAAAAGCATACTAAATTATTTAAATCCAGGAAATGGTGAGATATCACTGCTATGTCTCCTAAGTGGAAAGCCACAATTCAACTCCCCTGGGTTTAAAGGATTCAGATCCATATTTCAACTATGACACTCAGGCTGGTCCTTGCAGGACAACTTTGCACTTGTCCTTTTGAAGCTGAAGTACTTCAAGAGAAGCTCAGAGTAGGGGAGAGGGGGAAGTGGAGAAAGATGCATACAGAGAACCTGACTCCCAGCACAGTGGTTAGATTTCTGCTTAGATGAGCTGAAAAAATCTGCACTTGGCACGCAGTTTTAATTTAGAAATACAAAAGGTAAAAAAATTACCATCCTTAAAAAAAATCTACTTTTGAAATATTTTATTGTCTATTTAGGAAACAAAGATTTTATTTCATTACATAATAGTACTTCCATTCAACTGTTAAAAAGTTAATCTTCATGTACATGAGAGTACATATGGATTTTAAGTACTTTTGCACCAAACCATGTAGGCCTCAGTTGAATTTTGTCTGCTAATGTGAAAAGTGCTTTCCCTTCAGTACTTTTCTCATCATTCACATTCCATTGCCCTGGTGATATAAAATTTTCTACAATACACAATACTCTGTAGCAGAGAAAAACTAACAGGATACACTGAACTCATATGTGGCCCTAAAATGCCCAAGCCTGTGCCTCTGTTTTACTTTCAATTTTATGCAGTAATTGAGCACTTACATTTTTCTAAACACTATCTGCCAAATGCTTTTAGGTAGTTAGGGAGATTAAACTTAACCTTCCAACTCTGCACACCATTACAGCACAATAAATTCTCTTCTGTTCAAGTTTCGGTGGAATATTTTGAAAAAAAATCTGAAGATATATGATTGAATTCCTTCCTTCCTAACATGAAGGGAATAGGAGGAAAAAGATCATACTACCTTAGAACGAGGCTTGCCATTTTCTCCATAGGAAGACTTATCTTCTATTGCTTCAGGTGGCATATAATTCATTGTGCCAGCCTAGCCATAAAAATGAAAAAATATTTTAAGTAAAGCATGCATTAAATTTAATTAACTTAATAAAACTTAGATTTCTGTCCCAAAACACTGAAAAGCATCTTAAAAGTTTGTTTCTATTAGGGTTGAATGCCATTATTATTTTCTTCATTAAAAACATGTAAAAAACAATATACATGAATAATTATGTACACATATAAAACCATTCAGCATAAGATTTCAATAGTAGTTGAGGTTATTACAATCAAAATTATCAGCAGGTACTATTGCATTTCACAGAAAAATGGACATGAATTTTCCAGAAGTATTTCACCTGAGAATCTTTAATGATACTTGTCACATCTGGCTGCATTTGGTTTGCAATGCCAAAGTCAATTAGTTTTAACATTCCATCAACTATCAGAAAGTTTGCTGGTTTCAGATCACTGTGAATAATGCCTGTAAAAAAGTTTAAAGTAAATCCAAATTACTACCATAAGGTTAAACATTACTCAATTCCCATAACCCTTGCACAGAGAGAAGGTGCAGATTGGCTTTATTTGAGTCTCCGCAGATTTCATAAAAGTGCTTCCATTTTTTCCTCAAGAGTTCTTAACTTACATGAATTTACAGTTAGAATTACTACTTAATCAAACCTGCAGGTACCCCAGAACAGCTCCAAGCAATTTGAGTTGCAGAGTTTGTCTCAGTTTGGGACAGACACTCCAGCTCTGTGGGCACATAGCCACACTGGATTGCTGCTCTGGAGCAGTTCAGTGGCCTGTCTATGCTTGTCGTTCTCTCTTTCATTAGCTAAGCAGGTAGTTAAAATAAAATAATTATATTGCTTAGTCTGATTAAAGGTACCATTCACTGAGGAATACACACAACTGACTTCTTACAAACTCTACTTGCACAATTTAACATGAATTTTGGTTACTATCTACATAATCAACCAATCTTGATATTTTACAAAAATCTATGTCTTTTTTCAAAACATCACATCTATGTATGCCTGCTGAATTTCAGTAGGTTTTGCTGTTTGCTATATTTTTGAATGTTCCAGTCCTAAAATAGATGATGCTTTATGCTACATGTACTACTCTTCACTTCATTATTACATAGGAAAAGATCCACGTCTGCCTCTCCTTTATACTACACAGACAAACAGAATATAGATGCTATAGATGCATACACAAATATATAGGTAAAGAGGAGAGGAAGGCCTGAAGCACTCTAGGAGAAAGCTGGAACACTTTGTTAAAGTAAAGATGGCAGAGCTGTCATTAATGCCAAAGCTAAGTATGGAGAGACTGAGTGGCTAAAATTTGAGTCTAACAGAGAACAAGTGGGAGTATACGAGGTAGTCTAAAACAGAAAATATTTTCTGGCTGTTGAAAGAAAGCAGATAGCATTACATAGACAGTGATATTTGTGAGATCCTTCTTGACTTAGCCAAGTCTGTCTCTGGATCAAGATTTAACTTGGTTTTTTGCATCATTGCTTTTTTTTTTTAAATACAGTAAATACCCATCTTTGAAGATCACTAAGATTACACCAACATTAAAAACAATACCACCTCCAAAATTAAAACAAGACCCATATTATCTGCCATATATCCTATACAAATACCTAGAATTATTTAAGAATACCATATTCATGGATTGTGTGAACAGCTTCCAGCATATTTTTCCAATAGCTCTTTCGTTCCAGTGGATCCATCTTTTTTTTCTTTTTAAGCCAGCTATTGAGATCAATATTTCCACACTCCATTACCATGTAGATATGTTGATCAGTAATTTCACTAAAAATAAAACATGTGTTAAAAGTGAAGGAAATATCTTTTTACAGTGAAATACTGGTTAAATAAAGTTAGTATTTACTCACTAGCCATAAAGGCGGATGATCTTATCACTATGTTGCTGCAGTTTACTCAAATGAGCAATTTCATTCTTATAGCTCTCAACAGTCTGTTGATCAGCTTCCTCTAGGTTCACATATTTGACAGCATACAGCTGCTTCTTGTCATTCAGTACTTGAAACACCTACAAAACAATATGTTAATAACTTCATTCATCCCTAATTCCAATGTACCATGGTCCTTCATCTCAACTCAGCCAGAATACCAAAGTCTACCTTTTCAAAAAGAAGAAACAATCTGACAAAATTCATACAAGCCAGCATGAAAAAAATCAAAGACACCAGTTACAACAGAACCAACCCTCTATCAGAAGCTATCTTGGTGCCACATTATATTTCACCAGGTGTCGTACATCATGAGTCTGCAGTGTTCCTAAGATAAAGATTATGAAATAACACTCTCAGAGATAAAGGTTTGATCTGCCCTCACACATTCACATTGTCACACCATGATCATTTGGAGGCTAGACTACATGGCACATTAGAAGAGGTTGAGAGCACAAAGTCTCATTTAGTCTTGAGAAGGCTGCAGGAAATACTATATGCAGTCTTCACCTATTTAAAGGGAAAGTATGACAGACTCCTCTTGAACCATCCAAGTATGAGATGCAACAGACATAGCTAACAACAAGGAAAATCACAATTGGATGTTTTGATTTTTTCACTGTCATATAGACCAACAGGAAAACTGCTTGTCCAGATAGGCTATGAAATCGCCATCCTTGGCAATATTTAAACACAAAACCCCATGCATACCCTGCTCTATTTGAGCCTTGTTTTAAGCAGACTATGAGAAAGTGACACACAGAAGTCCCTGCCATCCTACCTCATTCTACAACCATACATTGGCAACAGAGAGCTCCTCTTTCTGGAGTTCCCTGCTAACTGAAAGCTGGCTAATATTAGTCCAACTGGCAAGAAGGATGGGAGGGCAGACCCAGGAAACTACAAACTTGTTAGCCAAACCTCTGTTGCTGCAAAAATTACAGAGAATATCCTACTGGGTACAACTGAAATGTAACAATCAGTCAACATGGATTCACAAAGGGAAAGACCTGTATGTAATTAGTTAAATTAGGTATCCTTAGGACACATCCTCCCAGAAGCTCTGCTAAAACACATGGAGAACAGGGAGGTGATTTGAAAGAGCCAGCACTGCTTCCCCACATGCAAGTCTGTCTGACCAACCCAGTGACCTTCTGTGAGGGAGGGACTAAATCAGTGGACAAGGGAAGAGATAGAGATGTCATCTATCTGGACTTCTGTAAGGCCTTTGACGTAGTCCCCCACAATATCCAGCTAAACTGCTTATGCTGTTAAGAAACTAAGGAACTATAACAAGCCCAAGAGATTTTGCCAATATTTTTTCTCAAGCTCCCATGACCCCAGATTTCCATGTAAAAAGCATCTCACTCACCACTTCAGACATAGCTACAACTCTACTTCTCACACAAGTTACAGAAGTAGTTAAGAGATGGTCTGTCTCCTTCAGGCTCTCAATCAACTTTACAAGTCACCCATTTCCCAACAGTGTAATCACACTGCTCTAAACAACAGCCTCTCACATTAGGATGTACACAATGCAGCACATCTCTTACAATAGAACAGCTGATTCTGCCAGGAATTTTAATGCTTACTCTACCACAGAAATTATCTTCGAGAGCAAAAAAAAGCATGGCACACCAGCAAAGTTCTAGATTCCCTGGGTCAAACATTGTGTACATGTTAACACTAGGCACTCATTAGGTGATTTCAACATTTATAATAAATTGTACTACTGGGTAAATGAGTGACTGACTAAAAGGATAAAGGAGCACCTTACCTTACTTGAGCCTCCACTACCTATTTGCTTTAACACTGTATAAACTCTTCCATTGATGACAAGGCATTCATGCGAAGGTACAGAAGCTGGAACCTGTGTACACATAGAAAAGGTTAAGAAATAAATATTGGTACATGCAACAGAACTTGAGAGCTCTACTTTTATTACATTAAAATGCTTTAAGTTGTCTTGCTCTTTCTGAAGATGATAAAGTTGTTTAGAAGCAGTAAGGAAACTTTAAATGAAAGCTAGATCCCCATATACTGATCATCATTTGGCATGTGACATCACTGCATTCATGTAAAAGGTGCCAATGCTCCTCACAATGGAAATCAAGAAAAGGATCTTCTTTAATAAGGCTGCCCAGATCATTAGAGACACATCCCTCTTTACATATAAGGTCAGAAACTACACTACCTAAGAGACTTTCAGTCTCAGCATGAAACTTAAGAGCTGTACTGAAACCATCTACCATTCTTTTTGAAGCTAATAGCTAAAAGACTGCAGTAGTGTGAAGTTGAAACAGCCTGCATTGCCCATATCTGCTACACCAAGCCATAGAAAAGTCTCAAGTTTGATTTATTAATTTATCAATACTTATCCTCTGGTAGGAAGCTTAAACCTATCCCCCAGCTTTATCTACAATTGGGAAGATTCCTACCTGAATATGCAACACATCTAAGGTAACCCATTTTTACATTATGTCAGGCCACAACAAATGTATCAAAATTTGTGAAATCTAAAAAAAAAAAAAAAAATGGAGAAATGCAATCTTTTACCTCCCTCAAACTCATGATTTTCAACACACACTGCTTCTCTTTAATGGTAATGTACTGGGTAATACCAGTGTAAAAGCACTGCAGAACAAAAATAGAGGCTCTAGTTCTTTTCTCTGTCATTAAGTGAGACCTGAAAAGGCTTAGATTGCTTAGAAAAGGCTTAGACAAAGGCTCCAGTATTTTGACAAAATTGAACTGATTTTTCAACATCTGACTTAGGTCACCTAAATTCAGACATACAGACAAAGTAAGTTATTTTAGGAATACTAGACTACTTTCCATTACTCCTCCAGGAAGATGAACAGTAACTTCAGATGAAAAAAAATATATACACACACATTTATTTTACCCAAAGTAGTTCCCAATGAAAATATGTGCTAAAATGACAAAATTGTTACCTGCAAGCCAACTTGATTTTGAAATGGAGTTGCTGGAGTATGTGGTAAATAATATGGGAACTGGCTGTATGGAGTAGAAATTTGACATCCTGGCAGAAACTTGTCCTTTACAACTGGTGTACTGAAACTAACAAAAAAATAAACAGTATCTGCATTAGTTGTATTTTCTAAGATTATTTTAACCACAAAGTTGAAATCTTCAGTGTTTCTTGAAAGTTAAACCCTAGTGACTAGCAAGAGACCATGGCACACCAAGCAAATACTTTTAAGAACACAAACTCACTATCTTCAGACAATAGCTGGCACTTCCCAGCAACTGAAAAGTGAAGGAACTATAATGCTAGAAGAGCTGACTCTAAGAGAGTATGAGCCAGTTACTCTTCTCCAGCTTATTGTTATTTATTCAAAAACTTTTTAGATTACCTATTTTTTAGAGTAAGCATATTAAGACAGACAACTTCAAAAACTCTCACTATTGCCTTGAGAGCTTTAGCTACACTGTGTATGAGCAGAAAGATCATTGATTTAAAAAAACTAAAGATTGTAAAATATCCTATGGTTTTTTTATTTGTTCTCCTGATGTGTCTACCATCTCTTTAGTTATATTTCTAAACATACTAAATTTTTCCCCAATTGTATTTACAGAAACTAATGCCAAGATCAGAACTGGAAAAAAATGTATATAACTAGGATTTATTTGGTAGAGTAAAATCACAGAAGTTTAAAAAAAAAAAAGGACAAAACCAGTCCAAATAGAGAAATAAAAACACTGAGCAATTCTGCATATTTAGCATGTACAAACTAAGTAAAGAGAATTTATTCAAGGACTATTATCATGTTCTTTCATGAAATTATGTGGTTCATGCCCTACCTACAGTCTGAATTCTGCAACTATAGAGACAGAGGTCCTACCAAAAGGAACAGTACTTACTCAGCATACAACCTTGACCTATATGATTCATCCTAGAGACTTATGAAAACAAAAAGTAATCATATAATTAGAAAGATTTGCCAACACAGGCATAGGGGTTTATGCCTTATTTAAGGTAACATGGATAAACAAATGCTATAACTTCCTAACATAAGTGCTTAATTCTGCAAGCTTCTGGATTTATCAAAGTGCTTTTAAAAATCTCAGACACTTGCATCATGGGAAATAAACTGATATATGATTATCAATCTAAAAAGCCTCTCAGCCACAATTTATCCAAAAGAAAGTGTCATGTAGCAGGGATCAGTGAAAAAGGTAAACAAATGCTCTACTAGGGACTTATTGATTTGATGGTAAATATTCAAATGCTGAAAAACTGCCCAAAAAGGCAAAGGTCCCTAAATGCAATCAATCTCAAAGGCAGGCACTTCACAGAAGCACTTGGAATATTTGCTATCAAACAGAAAAATTTAACAAACCCTGTAAAAATCTGCTTCAACTTTTCCAGAGATCAACTACCACCTTATAGTAGGCTTACCAGGCCATATAATCATTAGATGTGGTGCTTGGTGTTCCATAAATGTGTGATGGGTCACTTTTCTTAGAAACAGCATCTGATGGTGATGATCGTCTTGAAACAGGATGACCAGACTGTTCAATGTTCGTTTGTTTTCCCTACAAAGGGCAAAGCAAGATATTATATTACACAAGGAGCCACAATTAAGAACACAGAAATAATTTCTTCAACATGAGAAGGCTGCTAGCACACATGTAATGTATATTTTTGTTACTTTACCTCTCCATAGCAGCTTCTCTGTGACACTTCTTGAGCTGGCATTTTTTTTCTGGCATTAACACAGTTTAGTTTAATCTGCTCCAACTGCTTTCTATAGCTTTCACCAAAACTAGATTGTTGCTGTTGATTTTCCAGATTCCTGGGCTCTGGTGTCTTCAGCTCCAGATGCTGAACTTTATTTTCTGTGGAAAAAAAAAAAACAAACAAAAACCAGACTATTAAAATGAATCAATATTCAACACTTGAAAAGTTACTACAATAATTTTACCTCATTTTCTAGATCAGACTAAAACACAGACAATTTACTGGAATTAGGCCTTAAAAGACATTAATGAAGTTCTTGGCTGCATGTTCAATTCAGTGTAGTAAAATGGCAACTTCCTTCAAAGTCTTAGGATAACACTGTAACAGTAACAGAGATGCAACTGTTTCCTACACCAACACAGGCAATGAGAGTAGGTTCACAAATCATACTACAACATCCTGGGCTATTGAGCAGGTTTATAAAGCACTGAAGATAAGCTTACTACCATACTCCAAATTAGAAGTCTGTTGTCTGCAACAATAGGCAAACTATAATCCAAGTGCAATGACTGAAGCCAGAGGCCTAAAGGGACTTGGCACTGTCTCCTAGTTCCTTTTGCACAGGTTGTACAAGAGTGAAATGGTGGGATGTGACAGTGCAAGCTGCAAACAGCACAGCTTAAGAGTGCTCCTTCACAAGCCTGAAAAGTTTTCTTTTCAAATTACTAGAAAGCAACATCCCATGCCGAGCAGCTTGGTGCAAGTCAACTGCTGAAGGACTGAACTACCTCAGCCAACATCTAACCTGGAAACATGAATGAAGCACAAACAGGGCAAGTATGACCTGAAACCAAACTATTCCCAATGTAAGTCAGTGGGAAAAGCTCACTGAGGAGCTGAGGGGACACTGAAGTTTAAAAAAAAAAATAAATTTTTCAACTGTAATGTTTCTTTCCTACAATGCATATGTACTTATACAATCCTAAATCTAACTCTTGCAATATTAGACCTTTTCACCTAATTTTTTCAGCAGGATGAGAACACCACTTAGGGAACCAGCTTTCTGATGAAACACTGAAGTAGTTAGCAACTAACCATAGGAGGTTAGTACATGTATTCCATATTCCATGAAGCTGGTAAATAATAGCAACCTTCTAGATTTTACTAGCCCTGAAATCCTTGCTATAAATCCAACCTGGTTACAACGTTTTCCAGAAAGCCAACAGAACATCATCTAATATCATCACTATTTTTAGCTGACTTCACACAACAGTCAAAATCCATGCAATATCTAGTGAAGTATTTCTGAAATACAAAAAACGGTTTTTAAAGAACTTGAAGAATTGTTCTCCAAAGGTATGTTAATAATGCAGTAACTTCCACTTTTTTTTATTTAGCAACACATTTTTTAAAAAATACAGAATAGCACATTCTCAATGCTTATTCTATTTCAAACTACTCATACATGACATTAATAGTTACCTGCTCTTTTTGTCACAAGACTTGCATCCACTTTGGTTTTGAGAGTTACAGTTGAATTGGTAGCTGTTTCTGAGCTGCCCTCATCCAACATCTGTAAAGCTGTTTTTTCTTGTAAGGACTAAAGAACATAAAAAGCATCTTAAAGAATCAAAGGAAAACTCAGAAGTAGTATACAAAAGACATTTCCTTACGGTGATTAAGTGGCAGGTGCACTGCAAAGCAAACATGCCTCAAGGAACTGTGCAGGTTACAAAGACAAGTATTACTGATGCTATTTTTAAATACATCAACACTCCGAATTTTCATAATCCAGTTTCTATAAAGGCCTTTAAGTGCTTTCTATTCTGGAATTCTTTTAGCAGATGGGGACATGGGACATGAAAATGTAAGACATAGAAATGCAAGACATTTGGTTTTTGATAAAAAAAATCTCTATTAAAAGCTGTAATTTATGGCTCCATAGAGCACTGAGTTGAATTGACTTCCTTAAATAGGGTCTTCCCATGGTAAACTACATGACTTCAGCTGAAAAAGGTACTGTAGTCAGGTTGAAATCTGTTTATCTCCTCTTCATAAATCATATTCCAAACACCACTCCCACTGCTCCCATCAGATGCACTGTTCAGAGAAAGCTCTTTTATAATGCCCTATTATGCATAACAAATTTCAAGTTTAAGAGACATAATCAATGTTTCTATCCACAAATGATTACTTAAAGGGAAATCCTGCATTATTTCTTTCTTGAATTGAAAAAGCTGTTATCTTTTTTACTAATATCATAGGATAGCTAGAGTTCCTCCATGTATTTAAAAAACACTTAAGTTACCTGCAAATCTCCCAGGTTGCACGAATCACGCCCACAAGGTTTTGGTTCTGATGGTGGAAAAGGTGCAACAAAGGCTGTTTGTTTGGAGTGGGACATTTCCCTGTTGAAGTAACATTCTTAGTTACATTCCATGCCAACACAGTGTGGCAATGGTCTTTTTTGTGAATGAGATGAAAAAAGTAGTTGTGTGAAGACTTCTGGCTACAAGTTTTAAATATACAGAAAAGCAGGTCCACTCAGCAAAGTCAGAAACAATACAAAGAAGAGCTACAAAATGAGGATTTAAAAAATAACTTGAGTTACAAGACTGTATTTTCTCTTATTTTAAAAACTGGACTACATAAACTTAGATACTTTGAACAAAATTTATTTCTTCTTCAATTTCCATTTCTTTTGAGCTTACTGATTAGCCAGAACACATTTTCTCTTCATCTTCACATACTTTTGTACAAAGAATTTCCATAAGCTTAGAAGTAGGTTAATGCACTATCTGTTGCAAGTATAATGACTATTTGTCTCTATCCTTCAGGTCAAATTTGACATTGACATCTGACATTTCCACTATCCAATAAAAGTATCATTGAAAAGGACTATTAAAGTCTGTGGTGCTGTAGGTAAATCCAATAACCATACCTCTTTGTAATACTAGCCGTGAGTGGGACATCTGAATCCTCCATGTCATCACCATCATCAGATACTAGGGTAACAGGAATCCTCCCAAATGGGCAAATCTTAGAACAAATTCAAAAGTTACCAGGTATGTACAGCAAAAAAAAGAGTTTAAGATTTTAAAGAAAATGTTACATGTTTTACCTGGTTAGATTTGTTTAGTGGTCTCAATGGATTGTGGTAATTAACTAGAGCACCCAGCTCCTGTGACTTCTCTTCCCTAAAAGAAAAAAATAAAAAAAAACCCCAAAACAAAACACACAACACTGTAGTGTATGTATTTGCTTTTGGTTTAAATGATGTTATAAGACATTAAATAAGAAATTAAGACATTACCTAAATAAAGATCTGTTAATAGTAGAAGAATTTTCATTAGAATCATTCTTTTTTAAGCTTCTGTGATTTCCACCTATATTCTGAAGTCCAGACTCCTGTGTACTTGATACTGTAGGGAAAATAGTTAGAATCATTCAGATCATATCAGATAAATTCAACTAAATTAGTCTAAGCTACTAATTGGGTTAAATTGAACCAGCTGATCTCACTGATAGCAAATTTGAGAGTGGTCATATAAGCTGTGCGAGGTCAGGGAGTATCAAGGCAGGCAATAGCAAAAAGCTCATTCACCAGCCCCATCTTAATCCAGAAGAGACTCTTGCTTGATTATTGAATATTTAGCAGTAGTTTTATGAAGTTGCACATTAATCTTAAAATTAAATGTCAAGTCAACTTAAACTTTGTGAAAGTATATATTTCAGATATAAACACAACCAGAATTCAAGTTAATTGAAAAGTCATTATAGAACCTCAAGCCCACAAATAAACAGTTCAGAACAACACTGTCTTCCACATTATTTTTCTCTACAGGTGAAGGTAAGGTCATTTCTCAAAGACAAAGAAACCACAAAAACTCAGAATACACTAATGAAAATGTATCAACACCTTAATGAACACACATTCACATTACAACACAGTTTAATTCAACATTTAGGGAACAATGTGGAGTACAAGCTATTTTAAGCACCTTCAGATAAACAATCACTTGAACTCAGCTATTTTCCTGACAAACCCCTTTTCAAAAATGTAAATTAATATCTGATTATTTTGATTAAGATCTCTTCAATGCTACAAGATATTTTTTTTTTAAGACAGACACCAAAGAGCATATTTTAAAAAAAAAGAAAATCAAAGGCAACAGGAAGTGTTCAAAGCCAGGTTGAAAGCTTTGAGCAACCTGGTCTAGTGGAAGGTATTCTTGCCCCATAGCAATAGGTTGGAACTAGATGTCCACTCCAGCCCAAGATTCTAACTAAGATACTATATATTATGATCTTTTACATCACATAGGCCTTGTGTTCCATCAATATTGGAAATTATCTGCTTGATCAACAAGATCCACAGCTACCCACAGCCTTCCAATAAATCACAGTTTAAGGACTTAAATTTTTTAATATAGCACTTAACATGTTTAAATTTGTTTTAGCTCATTAAAATGGATTTTACTTTTCTTTTGAACTCTCCCATACCCCTTTTCTGCTTTCAGCCAGAAGTCAGACTTCTGGTAGATGAACAATGCAGTATTGGCTATTTCTAATACTTAATGTTTTACAAACTACTTAGGCCAATAGACCAAACCACTCATTTAAATAAAACAAGTGCCTCAGTGTACAGTGTAGTTTTATTACCAACCCAGGACCATCACCATCTCACAAATGCAACTCATACTTTTTTTCCCCAAAGATTGTTTTTTTTGAACCACCAAGCTGGCCAGTGGACTCTCACACCCAGCTGGTGATCTACAATACTTTCATTCCTTCACTCTAAGACAGCCTATCTGCTTCTTATGATACTCCTTACCACAGCTGGACTGCATGACCTGCATTTCTGAAATACTAAACTACCTTTTCCCAACTGAACATGTTTGATTGCACCTGGTATGCCAAATACTTTAGATTGCCATGTGCAAATGAAAGAGAAAAAAAGGCATTAATCCAAAGGTTTCTAGACTTGATGCATGGTTTATATTTGCATCACAACACTAACAGCACATAACTGTCAAAAACATTCTGTACAATCTTTTGAAGCTGTGAACAAATGCATTTACATATACAGCATTCATATTTTCAAATAAAAAAAAACTTTCAAAAGCAACTCTTCAAATGGTAATACAAAAAATACCTATATGCCAATATACTAAAATCACCTCTCTTGCTCCAGAGGACCATACAAATTCACTTAAAGCCAAATTCAGTGATTTACCCCTTTTATGTCCCAGAGTTTGAGATATTTCAAGTCTGGTGTTATTTACCTTTTAAAGTTTAATCTTTAAATAACTAAATTAATAGTTTGCATTTTTCAAATACCTAATTACAAACCTATATATATGAAAAAATAAATGAGCCTACTCTTGCCCTAAAGTTCACTGCTTCCTAACTGGCAGGTAGAGTTTTGCCATTCATTCTCACAGGTATTTCCTTAGCCCTGCACCAGCAAGTCAATGTCAGCAAAAAATGATACAATCCATGAAGGATATTGGTATCCTTCAAGATATTCTTCTGTTGCACAGTACATCAGCAGTGGCATTTATGATGTCTATATCAAATTAATGATAAACAGAATAAGACACAAAATAGAGTTTATTAGAAATGAATGCCATAGCTGAATACTATTCAAAGAGTTCACCCCCACTAGTATTTCAGTCAAATGTTGATTCAATAGGTGCCAAGCAAATCTCAAATACCACTCCTGAAGATATATCCCTAAGGAAATTAAATCAGACTTATTTTACATTAATCCTGTCTTTACACAATGCAAAAACATGGAAGTGTTAGACATCACTCTTGAAAGAGTTAGCTACACACACTTCAATACTGAAGTCAAACCATATTTTTTGCTCAATTCCACTCCAAACAAATTTAACTCTTGAAAAGTTCAAGAAATAACTGTTCCCTTTTTGAAATTACATATCCATCAATAAGGATCACTTAGGATTTATGATACAGCCAAGCACTTCAGTTTTGTACTGACAAACACGAGTTTTCTCCAAAATCAAGTAGAAATGGATTACTTTTCCTAGATTTGACTTCACTGACATGACTGTCAACTGTTTCCCAGTCTGTCACAAGATACACCTCCAAGCAACCTATATAAGTGTAGTTTAGTCTGTATATTTCAGTCCTAATTCCTCTCCACCAACAGCAGCTCTTCCTTCACACTTAGAGCTGCCAGTCTCTATTACAAACTGCAAATCCCTGATGACAGCCAGAGGAACATCCTGTGCAGAATCAGGGTTGACCATAGCACAGCTCCTGCAAACTGCAGTCACTGCACTGAAGATGGAAACAAGCATTGAAGCAATGAGATTTATAATACAAACAAATATATCCGTTTATGGGCAATAGAGATTCTGAGTTTATATCTAGAAGGGAGAAACACTAGTGATTTTTTCCAATCTAGAATCACAACACGCATAAGCAACCAGTATTTTAAGAAATTGCAATTACCTGCAAAGTTCTCCTTCTCCTCATCTGAGAGTAACTGCTTTTTTTTCAAATGTAAGTTTTGTAGAGCAGTTTCCAACAATTCCAGAGGAACAGCAGAGCACTCCACAGCTTTCTGAAGGATCTGCTTACACTTCTTCTCATTTTCTAAGTGTAAGAAGTACAGAGTTAGAAATCACAGAAGTAAAAAACCATTACACCGGGGCAAGATTTTTTAACGAGATGGTTACATTCATGTTGTCTTATATTCACTTTGCATAGTTCTATGAAACCATTGTTCATAAGGGACACCTCCCCTTACATTGGCCTTTTAAGGAAACTGCCTGGAAATAGTTAAAAGCAAATCACACAAGTCAGTTTTTCACATTAAATTGAACACCAAGTCACAAAATACATAATCTCAGTATTTTTTTAGGGTTATAGGAACTGTAAGAAAATTGTACTCATTCTAAAATCCATTTTTTTTCTGTTGTATCAGCAAGGAAATATGACTTTTATGGACTTCCATTTAGATCTGACCAGGTAAAAATTTTATTATGTAAATAGTCTCAAACATCTGTAATGCACTTAATAGAAATCACATTTAAAACCAGCTGTTGTTAAATAAAACAACTCTGGACAGCACTACAGTTAAGAAAAGAGGAAAGAAAAGCAAGGATATTTTTTCATTACAGTTTTAGACATTACTAAATGGCATAAACAGAACTTTGAAGAGAGATGGGGGTGGGAAAGGGAATGTGTTAACAAGACATATTGAAGCAGTCAATTCACATGAGCAAACAGGTGCATAGGCATCTATTAGAAAAAGTCAAATAAAGCAAAAAAGTGTACCATAACCACAATACTTCACTTGGTTTGAAGAACATCTGGGCAAAATGATGCAATGTTTTGCTACAGCTGTCAATGCCCCTTAAACCCCAAATGCCCTTCTTCCTCCATTCCAAAGCAGCAAAACAAACCACTTGGTTCTTACCTTCATGCCACATGTATATTATAAGAAATACTCAGGTATATGCATAATAGCATATGCATGTCCCCTGCACTCAAAACTCCACTCATAAATGAAGTTAGACATCACTTTGCCTGTTCAGGTTGGTGGAAGTGCAGTGTGGGTACCAGGAACTTATGCTTTAAGTAATCTATTTTAAGACTATTAAATGGATGATGCCAAACACTGAAGCAAGGAAGGACCAAAATTAGATGAGCTATAATTTCATTTAAATAAATTTTGTGCTAATTTGTCAGAATTTCATTTTTAACCATATAGTCCAATACTGTTTTTTCTCCTAAATCACTAGCAAAGTGGATAACCTCTAAGAATCTTTAACCAGCATTCTAACTTTTGCTATATTTAGTAACCACACATTGCTTCAACAAGACCTGCTACTCTAAAGTAATTCCTCCTAGTACTGTGTGCCTCCTTGAGTAAGAAAGAGCACGACATCAAAACATGTATGTGAAAAACTTTCATCCCCCTTAACAAATGATGAACCAAGGCACAAAATCAAGCCAGAAGTATTTCTGAATTCCAACCAGTCCACTTCATCACATGCCAAAAGCCTGAATCAAGCACCCTGGCATAAGATTTGAAACAGTCAAGAGTAGAATTTTATGGTCATGAGTTCTGACCAATTCACAGCAATCATCCTCAAGCACACCACCCAAGGTACCCAAGGAATGACAAGACAGCTCCTCATCTGGGGGACTTAAATGAAATTTTACTAAGTATTTTAGTAAAAAAAGAGCCACAAAAAACAGAATGGCACTTTTACTGTGTCACTCCATTTCCAGGTCACTAATATTCAGTTATTAAGAAATCAACATCAATTTACCAAATCTAATTTCACAACTTGAGCTATTATCTTGAGCAAAACTGTGAGCTAAGGAAGAGAACATGCAATTAAGTTTTTCTTCTTAATGCAAAAGAAAGCAATGACAGGTGTGCCAAGCACTGCTGAAAACATTGGGATGAAGAAGCAACAAAGCACTACCCTCCTTTCCCTCTGGCCTAAGTGGACACAGTGAAAAAGGAACAGCACTCTTAAGTAACAATTTACAACTCACATGTTGCACTAATCCTCTTTGAGGCACCCAGCAGGGACGCTGTAGCTCCATACACATTACTAAAGGACACCTAGATCAGCTCAAGGGTAACAGATACAAATCAGAGAGCACACTGCAGATAAAACAAAGCCGATCATAACTGGCTTATTTCCTTTGGGATTAGGACTTCATTCTAGGTTGATTACTTACTGTCAAAGTAAGGTAAACTACTGCATGAACACATGCCATAACTACAGGATGAATTTAGTCACTGGTAACCTGTAGCAGCATTTCTACACTTTATTAAATTACACAATTGGTTTTATTACACTTATTTAACAATATCTTTGTTATTGCAGTATTAGTGTTTAATTATCTGTTTAAATAAACATCCAGTGCTCACTAAATAATTATATTCTTTTTACTACTGTTTAGAAGTTCAATACCACAAATTTATATTAGAACAAGACTGGTCAGATAACTGACTTAGGCATAACACAGAAACTGTGCAATTTCCAGACACAAACATGCAAATTTGTCTTTTTTTTCCCCATCCTGTACAGGAGTCATTCACAAAACATAACATGTACTTCTGGGAAGGGGGAGTTGGTTCATGGCTTTTCCTGCTCTAATGCAAATCAATTTATCACAAAAGAAAAACTGGAAAATCTGAGATGACAAATGAGTATCTACTTTGATTTTAACAAAATGCCTCAGCCTCATAGGCCACACTTTGAGCATCTAAACAATATCCTAAAACACAGTTAAAAAGTAGTACTGGAGCAAAACCACTATCAGTGGAAAATAAAGAAAAGTAAAGAAAGATAACCAGTAAAATGCATTCAGAATTTAGAGTGTAGAATAGCTACACTAAATAAATTAATCTGTCTAAGTTTGGGGAGAATTTCTCATACTAGGCAGTATAAGAAATATATACAACATACAACAATATACAATAATTTGCACGATACTGAAAAAAACATGAAGGAAAACAAATCACAAAAAAAATTAATACATTCATCAAGTCTTTTCCATTCAAATAAGAAAACAGCTTTCATGGAATGTGCTTGTCTTTCTGTACAGAGCAAACTGTCAAAGGAAGAAATATCCAGGGCAAAATATGTCACTGCTCAAATCACCCATGGAAACAAAAGATACAAAAGATCCAAAAACACAAGCCCACAAGCCTGTGGGCAGCCAACACAGCCTTGCCAGCAAGTACTAGGGCAACCAAATTGCACATTGACAGTGTACTTTGGTCTAATAAAAAACAATCTACAAATGCTTTTTGGAAGAGGACAGAATTTCTTCCACAAGCAAGCAAAGTATTTGAGCCTCACTTTTCCATGCAGGAGGAGCCTTACTCAAAAGCCTTTCACTGCAAGATCTAAATTAGAGAAGTAGAAATTACTAATAATTTTCACCTAGTTTGAAAGTTATTTCTAAAACAGAAAAAAATCCCAATGATCTGTGTGCATATTTTCACTTTAAAAGTGAATACACATTCTCAGTAAATTTCAATTTAAGAAATACCGATTTTTTTCTTTCTGATTCAATACCTATCAGTTTACTTACAAATTATGTAAGGGAGCAGAAGTTTGAAACAACAAAACAGAGAACACAGAACAGCAACACCAAACAAGTTTAGTTGTTCTTGTTTTTTTACACACCTTGTGATAGCTCAAACTGTGCAAAAGCCACATGCACAAAAGCAAATTTCTTGCAGTTCAGTCTGGCCAGATGAAATTGGTCCCGTGCCTCCTCTGGATCTTGAAGCCTGTAAAGACAGCACATTCATAGTTATACAAGGTGAAGAGCCTGAGAAGGATGAAGTTCCATGTACTGGATGAAGCCTTTGAATAACTTTGAAAAAGTAACCCACCTATAGGCTAAAGATTTTCCTTTTTCTTAGAGCAATCAGTGAACTAGAAATAGTCAAAGAATCTTAAACTCTAATTATTAAAAGACATCAAGCCAAACCTTCCCAAAACTCAAGGGACTCAATCCTTAAGCTCTTTCACACTTGATAGTTCATTTTTGGCAAATTTTAATCCTAGTGTTACATTCAGCCACAGATTGCTGAGCAGGTTCATGCTTACACACAGCACACCAACATTTAAATATTTGAGAGCAACTACAGCCACTGCAAATACCAGTCAAGACACAAAAGGCCTAAATCTACATCACTACATAATACATTAATGTTATGTTTCAACTGACAAAAAATAAAAAGGAGCTTAACACTTTTACCAGCAACATCTGTAATCAAGAGATAAAGGAATTCTTTCCTAAGTTCCCCCTTGACTCAACAGATACCCAAAGATATCACTTAGAAGTGGAAGAGCAAAAAATTTATGACCATGATTCAAATTAAATGTACAGAAAAATACAACATGAAAAGGCAAAGAACATTTTCAGTAGAATTCTATGAAATTTTGAATGAAAGAAGTTGTTCTTTTTACTGAACTCAGCTCTGATCATCCAAAGCAATAAGACAGGTACAGAATAACCCATGTGCAGGCAAAGTCTGAGCCAGAGAAATTAAGCTGTAATGTATTACATTCACTTTCAAAGAGCTTGTTAAAATTTAGGTTCCTGTAGAAAGCAGCAACAGCTTGGATAGCAATACACAGAACAAGACCCAACACTAGCAATAGGCACCAAGTGTCACACGCTTGGTGGCACTGTGCTACTGCCAGCAGCACCTCACAAGAGCAGGTTTGCCATTGAAAATGTACAACACAGAAAATCATTGAAGCATTTGCTGTCTTGAACTATTTCAGAGCACACAAGAGTTCTTCAGACAACCTTGGTATCACAATAGGTCAAAAGGTATTGGCACAGCCAGACTGCAGCTAAAGCAGACACCAGGACAAAAAAGGTCCAGTGCCAAGAATGGAATAATCCAGTTTCTCACCTAAAGGCTGGGCGGAGATGTGATTGCAAGCAGGCTTGGGGAGAAAGACTTGGGGGTGATGGCTGATGAAAAAGTCAACATGAGCCAGCTGTGGGCACTTGGAGCCCAGAAAGCCAAACAGAATCCTGGACTGCACCAAAAGGAGCATGATTCTGCCCTTCTGCTCTTGGGAAATCCCACCTGAGACACTGCATTCAGCTCCCAACATAAAAAAAGACAGGGACCTGTTGGCACAAGTCCAGACAAGGGCCACAAAGATGATTAGGCAGCTGGAGTACCACTCCTATGAAGATGGGCTAGAAAAGTTGGGGCTGTTCACCTGGAGAAGAGAAGATAGCATGAAGACCTCACAGCAACCTTCCAGTACCTGGAGGGGGCCTGTAGGGAAGCCAGAGGGGGACTTATTGTCAGAAACTCTAATGGTAGAACTAGGAAAAATGGGTACAAAATGAAAGAAGGAACTTCAGCTAGGTAGCCTAAATTATGGTAGTCACAATAAAGAGGTAACCCTGGAGACATTAGAACAGGTTACCTAGGGATGCTGTGGATGCCCCAACCCTGGAAGCACTCAAGGCCAGGCTAGAAAAAGCCTTGAGCAATCTGGTCTAGTGAAAGGTATCCCTGCCTACAGCAGGAGGGGCTGGGACTAGATGATCTTTAAGATCCATTCCAACCACTTAGCATTCTGCAATCAGAACAAAATAGTGTTGATGGCAGTAGATACTAAAATCTCAAGCCACTACCACTGCTTCTGAAGTTTGTGATGCTGATTTGCTCTTCCACCTTGTTTAGGTGGAATATTTGGGAGAACAGCAAACAACTCTGCTGAAAAGCACTTCTCTTCTCCCAGCCAAGGTAGTATCAGAGCACCTATCAGTGTCACTTAACTTGTAGTATCAATATTGCTTTACTTGGAATAGCTAAAAAATAAACTAGAAGCACTCAGAGTCATGAAACAAGAGGATTTTCTTTAACAGAACCTAAAACCAAGTAAAGACAAAAATATATAGTACTGGACAAACTGACAGCCAGGAACAGAGAAGGTAGAGTGTAGAACACCAGGGAAATTGAGAACAAAAAATTTGGAGCAATGAGAATACGCTATGAGCAGTAAGTAAACAAGCCAAACACAAAAGATCCAAATAGGTAGCCACTGATTAGGTTAATCTCCAAAAATTACAATCAACACTGTTGGTTTTTAGGTCCAACCAGGCAAAAGTAATTTCATTGCTGGTGAGATTACAGATGTAGTTCATAAATGTAGTCTCATATAAATAACTGATATTATATGCTATTCTGAACAAGAAAGTATTAGATTATAAAAATTATTAACAAGCTTGTATCTGAAAGTAATTTCCAAATGAGGAACCATCATTTAGGGAGATCCTATAGTGAAGTTCCAGTGGGATTGATGCTATATCAGATTTTGGTGGGTACAGTTTTTAAAGGAGTTTGGAGTGGCTTGTTCATCTTTTTAAAAGAAATTTTTATTAGGCATGTCAAGAAACATATGACTGATGATATTTACCAATTTAAAAATATGTAGCAGAAAACAAAAAGAGCAGACCTGAGCTACTTTGTGAGATAGGTAAATTCTGTAATAATGGCTGCTAAAGTAGAAGTTATTTTAGTACAGCTGTAGAGTGCATTTTAATAGTGAAACAAGACACACTACTTTCCCACAAAGTCCCTAGAGGCTGTAGCAGTGAAACGACTGAAGATATTTCAGTGAGACATCACTACTAGAACTGTTCATACTATTCATGTATTAACAAGCTACTGACAGCACCTTTGGTTTTGCTTTCTGCAATACATCACACAGAATACTGAACATAACTCTTGCACACATCTTAAAAGTACCCCAGCTTTCAAACCATGTTCTAAAGATCAAGTGAAAATAGGCCCAAGTGATTAGGGAGGTAGGAAATCTTCCTGAACTTAAACTCTCCTACAATGAGGTAAGAGATGTGACTTGATCACTATTCTGGAAAAGAATTTCCACAAACTAGGATCCAGAAGCCTATATTACAGTTTCTGCTCTGAGGAAAAGCAACTGATCTTTGAATAAGAATGACATCTTGCAATGTATCCTTAAACCTTTCTGGAAGTGATTCTTTCCTCCACTTACACAAAAACACCTTCCCTCTTCAAGATACTGAAGATTGACTAGGTCATTATTCACTCCTGTTTCTCAACACGAGATTCAACAGATTACTTGCACTGTGTGCTTTTAGTAACAGTGATGCAGCAAGGTCTGTGCAAAGGACAGTGCAGAGAAGTAGACATTTATCATACTGCAAGATGAAACCATATGCCAAAAAGTCAAATAGAGGAAGAACATACAAGAAAAAGATTAGCTATGTTCACTGGAAATTAACTTGCTCAGCTCTGATTGTTAGATTGCTGCATTGTTTAAATACAGCTCTTCATCAAAATACTTGCTGTACTATTTCAAGTGACATAAGAATCTATTACGAAAAAGATTCTAATTATAACCCTGTCCCAAATTATGTTTGAACACATCTGAACAACAACACTGCTCAAATTTGGACTGAATAAAGCAATAAATGACCACAACCAAAACTAATTTTCAAAGTGTGGAACTGGTGAATGATGTTCTGAGACATTCTTTCTATCCTAAGACAGTTAATTTAATCAACCTGCGATTATTTTGTCTCGTAAGAGAGGAAGCATACTAAAATAAAGCTCAAAAAAGGATTTCATGCTATTCCTCCTTGTACCTTATTTAGAGAACCAAGAAAAAAAGTAGCATATTAACATATCTAAATCAAATAGCTCTAAACAATCATGTTCATTAGCATAAAAAATACTGTGGAGACAGCAGATAAGCTGACTAACCAAAGCTACTTACCTTCCACACTCAAAATGATAATTTGTTGCAGAAAACACTAATAAAACAAGGTATTCTTACCTTAATTCAAAAATAGAATGAGGAGTTCTCATATTGAAAATTTATACTTACGCTTTCAACTCAGCAAATCTCACAAGGATGCGAGCATAGCTCTCATCTTGACTGTACTTTTCTGCAGGTAATGCAGTCACTGCTTGACTGTAACGGCCAATGAGTCTATTGAGTAGGCTAACATCCATCTGAGGAACACCCTTTTTCTCTAGCTTAAGTAAAAAACATAGCCAATCTTCTGGATTGTTTGTTGTCATCATTATTTGATTGACAGTTCCAGAATTATCTGATAGAAAAACAAAAAAGGAGATTGATTACAACATCAGCAAACATGTACAGAAGAAAACACTTTTTATAAGTTTTTGTGCAAGATAGTTACTGACTATTTTTTAAATAAGATTAAAGCAACAGAGCTAAAAAATAACAAGAGATGAAATTAGCTTTGTGGTCATTAATATTAAAGAAACACTAAACTTGAAATCATTTCAGTTAATGGTTCTTTCACTCAATCTAGCTTAAGATCTTTTGCATAAGTGACAGTAGAAAAACAAATCCAAATACCTGTTGTATCAGCTGAGATTTTAGTATAGTTAAATTCATCTGTGATGTTCTCTTCATTTCTGTATTTGTTTTTCAAGTTTCTAACTCTATTCATGATTGATGTAATCTGTGGCAATCCTCTTTCACTTAGGTCTGCCTCCTCCATCTGCAGGCACAAGGTTAAAAAACAATGGAGTTACTGAAGAACCCTGTTGAAGCTCACTTTGATTGGAATTACCATGGGAAAGCCTCTCATGTATCATTTGGATGATACATGAGAGATACTTGAGACTCAACCACATTATGTAACAAATACTCTATTTAAGCCTTTGTCAATGTAGTTATACAAGTAAACTACTTTACAGAAGACAACTTGGACAAATAAAAAGAATTGGTACTTAATTGATCCACCCAAATCCTAATTCATGCTTCACAGTAGCCCTTTCCAATCAGGTATATTCAGTGTTTGAATAAAATGGAGGGTATGATGTGTTGCCTGAAATAGCTTCCAGTCCATCACATTAAATCACATTCTGTACTCATAATTAGGCTGGCTTTAGTTTAGCACACAGTGTTAATCCATGCTCTTTCCCACAGGTTACAGCAATTAGTTCTCACAGTGAGTTAAGCAGAAAAGAATTCACATTCTCCTCTGTTCAAAGGACAAAGACAAGTGACACCTATTTTTAAGTTTCTGAAAGGAGGTTTAGAGATTCAAAGACTTCTTATAAGAAACTTATGCCAAGTCCTCAACATTCTGACAGTTTATCATCATCTGAGATAACGCATGTATATAGCTGAGAGGTAAGAATTTAGGCAATCTGAGCAGAGCAAGACTGCTAAAATAAACTAAAAAACCCTAATGATTTCTTCCTTTTCTGCCTACATTAAACAGTTTTTCCCACATCAATGTTCCATGCATCTAATGAACATAAGAATTCCAGAAAAAACTGTGATGAATTTAGTGCATATTCAGGGGGTTTGACATTCTAATTACTGTGAAGTTGGGCCCAGAAACAAGGAAAGTAATGCACTTCAAACAGATTAAATAGGCTCAAAGAAAGACTAAGTTTAGTTCTACAGTGAAATGTTGGTTTTTGTCCTCTTGTGTATAACAAATCAACAAAAAGTTGCTAGAAGGTTAGAAACTTCAGATCTACTTTTAGGTGAATTATTGCTAGAGAGGGAACTGAATGGATTGAAGCTCATCTACCTTTAACCCCACTATCTAAAAAATACACCAGGCACCACTCTCAGGAAGTCCCACAAATAATTTTTAGAGCATTATTCACCAGAAGCTGGCATGTCTTTAAAAGCACCAGGCTCCCAGCTTTCCCCAAGCAAAGACCATAAATCAGAAAGATTATCATGCTTGCAAGAGCTTGCTTATAAGGCAAAAGAAGGCATATTCCATGTTCATCCTGACCTAAATATGGCCCACCAAAAATACCAAGCCTGCTCTTGTCTATACAGAAGTGTTGTTTTGTAGGTTCAAAACACAGTGTCACTGTGTAAATTCCAAGACTTAGTCCAGCAAAAGCACCATCTACATTCCCACTGTGAAGAGGCCTTAGCACATTAAGGGTCTGGAGAGACATTCAAATAGCCTCAGGCAAGACCTATAACGAAAACACCCCAAAATCTTTTGAAAGCTAAAGACTGCATGCTAAATCAGTAATATCTGAAATACTATTTTTGTTTCACTGAGCAGAAGCAAATAAAGGAACCCTTCTTTTATTTATATTCCAAAATGTACACTGAACAGATTTTAATTTCAATGATTGTTTGGATCTTGCTTTAATATCTCTTTCTCCCCCAGAGCCAATTTAGGCTCTGGGAGTGGGTCTGTAAACTGTCCCATCCCAAACATCTTTTGGGGAGCACACTGCTAAAAATTACATAGGTGATTACTATAGCTAACACTGTTCAGATGATACTTATTCACTTCATAAGGAAAATTTTAGTATGCATTGCAGTTTTGCCTTTTAACAACACTGTAGAAGGGGCTACAGGAAACCAGGTACTCCAAATCACCTCTTTATGGGTGAGAATATCCACAGAGCTCTGATTTTCAACTGTACCCACTCCCTCAAAGTATGGATGAAGTCAGCTTCTCCAGAACCTGAAGCACCAAGACAACCAAAAGAAATTTATTTACCTCATGTTAAGAAACACCACAATATCTCATTACAACCATAACTGCTAAGAATTCCCAGATAGATTTTGGATTTCTTAAACACAGTCTTTATATTTTCCCCACCAGTATCAAAGATTCATTATTCTTCCTGCAACAACAGTTTCCCAAAGGCAGTAGACAAAAAGAAAAATAAATTTCTGTATAAATTTCATCTTAAGTCACAACAATACACATCAAACTTACATTTCTGGTGCGCTGTTTAACTGCTCTAGGTTCAATGTGTTACAGAGAAAAACTCTCCTGAAGAATGGATGTGCCTTGTCAAAAAGGTAAGATGGATGAGGGCTAGACTACCTCAGATGATCCCAAGAACCCAAAGGCAAGAAATGAAGTTCTCCATCCTGAAGAAGTTCCTGTGCATCAAAAATTGATGGGTGAAACACTGAAAGCTTATTGTGCAAGCTTGCCTAATCTTCATATCCCAGAAATACAGTTTTCATCAAAATCAATTAAACTACTTCTAGTTAGAAATAAAAACAGAATTAAAAAAGCTTAAAGACAACACTTTGTATGAGGACAAGCACTTCCAAATGTGTCAGCTTACTGTGACCTTCAGAGACTAAAAAGTACACTAAGGGCACATTCATCTACAATAGTGTCATGATTTGCCAGCAATCTTTCTACTCATGCCAATATTCAACCATAAGCACGTATTCAGAGCTTCATTTTTTCTTAATTAGCTGCATAATTACTCTTAAAGAAATAATTTGTCATGAATTTCCCTGGTGTGTGTGTGTGTATATATGTATATATATTTAAAATCTGACAACAGCAAAGACCTAAACCGGGCACACGCTGTTACAAAGGCACTGAATGGGAACTGAGTCAGTAACTGCACCAGCTCCACTGCAGCATACCTGAGATGCAGAAATGCCTACAGGAGAGAAGGTTAGGGAGAACCAGGAACAGGGAGAGCACGTAATGCAAAGATCAGCAAGAACTACCCTAAATAAAGTATAGTTGTTAAAGTAACTTCAACCCCTCACGCCGACCTACTAAACAAGGAGCCAAAGGACAAAGACTTGAGAGCAGTAAATGGATAAAGTGGCAGTACAAGCTTGGTGGTAAGATTCCACATCTAACACACCCAAAAATACTCATCAATAATAAAAAGAAGTAACAGCATCCAGTCTTGAAATACTTTATTTACTGTATTACACTACTTGTTCTGTTTATCTTCTATAGAGAGGTAAAATAACACCTCTTTCTGAAATATCTACCCAGCCTTAAAAAAATACTATCTATAAAATTGCATAATCTTCCTTCTATTTTATTTACAAGTCCTGAATCAGGATTTTTTTTAAAGAAAAACAAAAACTCCCAACACTAAGAAAAAGCGTGGTCAATTAAAAAAAAAATAAACACGAAAAAAAACCCCAGCAACACTAGGAAAGAAATAAAATAGAAAAATACTAAAATCTAACCTAAGACACAGGAAGGATAAGACACCAGGATGCAAAGTTGGGCTAAGTAAGAGAGAGACTGAGCAGCAGCGGAGCAGGTGAGGCAATGTGGCACAAAGACAGGCCGTGAGGCGGAAGGCACAACCAGCTTTCCTCCCCTGAGGGGCGGAAGCCCAGCGAAGCCGCAGCCCCAGGGCTGCCGAGGAGCCAGCCCAGCACCCCCGCGGCCTCACCGCAGACCAGCCCCACTGCTGCCCCCCGGCCCCGTCACCCACCTTCCCTCACTGCGCTGCTCCCCGGCCCGGTCCCTTCCCCCTCGCTGTCCTTCCCGGCTGCCCCTACCCCCGCCCGGGCCAGCCGCCCTCACCGAGGCCGCTGCGGAGCCGGGACGCGGCTCCGACCGAGCGCGTCCGCGCGCTGCCCCCGGTTTGAATGTGACCGACGCCCTAGAGCGCCCTTCCCATTGGCCGGAGAGCGGGAGGAAGCGAGCGCTGATTGGCTGCAGGATGGAAACACAGGCGGCCCGCCCGCCCATTGGGTGGTGGCTGCGCCGTGCGCGGCGGCCGCGGGTTCCAGCGCTCTGTGGGGCCGGGTGCGCAGGCGCGCTGGGGCGGTCGCGGCCCGTTTCTGGTTCGGGATGGGGAGCGCGGGGACGGGGTCGTGCCGGCTGACTTAAATTATTTATCTGGAAATGCTTTCCCCCTTTGGCCATGGCCGGTTATAGTTTGAAGCTTCATTAAGTTGTAACGGAATAGCCGGGCTGTTAAGTGTCCTTAACATTACGTCTCCCCGTACCTTTCCCTCCGAGGGATCGTCCCTAGGCCCATCCCGTGTCTGCAGCGTGCCCAAGGCTGCTACGAGCACCTCCTGCTCTGAGCGTGCCGCTCCTGGACTATAGCAATGCAAACGCACTCAGCAGAACAGTTCGGCCTCTCGGTTTGCATTCTGGGTGCGCACGATAATTTGTGTTCTTTGCAGGTGTGTGGTTCTTCTGATGTTTATCATGAATTCAGTATTATGCTAAATATAGTCTATTTTCAAGATTGATGGCGCATTATAAAGCTCAGATGTGTATTTATTCCTTATTAATTTGGTAAGTTGCTAATCATTCACTTGCCATAGACATCACACGTGATGTCTAATAATAAGATACCTACTCTGGCCTTTCATCGAAATTTATCTCATTTTTCTTTATTCATATAAATTTTAAATAGCTCAGCTCATCTGGTGATACAGGCTCACTCTACACTCAACAAAAAGCTTTCAACAAGGACATTTTGTGTGTTTCTCTACTAAATAAGAGCAATTCTAATTCTCCGCTAAGGCTAAGTGAGATGATCTTTTTTAGCATTGCCTTACTCATCCTTCCATATTTTTGGTGGGTATAATGGGTTTGTTGTGTTGGTGATCTTGCATTCCACCAGAATCCAAATCTAGTGAAAATGTAAAGAAACAGCACAAGTTGCGTGAATCTGCTCTGCATTTGGCTTCACTTGGGGGACATAGAGATAGATTATTTTATTAGCAGGAGTTTTGATGGGTGTTATAGGAGAGGAAAGTGGTATTCTTTTAGTAAGTGAAAAATACCTTAAGGAGCTGTCATTTGATTTCTGTAGCTATGACAAGAAATGTCAATACCATATAGATTCCTGGCAAAACTAAAATAAATAGGAGAAGGAAGATGGAATAGATCTTGGGGGGGAAAAAAGCCCCAAACAAAAGCGTCAGAGAAACAAAGGCTGCAATACTCATGGAAAAAAAATTAAAGAACCTCCATTTAGCATTCTTCTACAAAACATAAAATATGCATGGGTTTTGGATGGTTGGTAGAACCATTCTTTATGTGCTTATAAATGTTTATGCTTCTCATTTTGTTTAATATAAAGTCATAGATACATAGGGAATTCAAGAAGTGTATGAACTGTAGTCTCTACCTAAAGGTAATTCCACTTTGAATGACAGAAGTGAATTGCAAAAACAAGTACTAGACTGGGTAACAACCAAAAGGAGAGAGAGGTCAGTCTTTGTAATGAGTCACTATCAGGGGAGTCTTGTTTGACTCTTTTAAATATCTCATCTTATGGTAGGATTTCATATTATTTTGGATAACGGTATTATAAATCTAAATGTAGCAAATGTACAGGTGAGTCACGAAGGATTTTTTAAATGTTGGTAAAATCTTTATACCACACTATGGTGTTTTCTGTGATAGATATAAGAGAGAGGCCTTCCTCCTCTTGAAAATTTGGCAGCCGCTAGCCCATCCTCTTAATTTGGTACTTGAGGTTTAATGTCTGAAGCCTATGAAGGGCTTATTTAAAAGAAGAAAAATGATAGGTCTTTGATTGCAACTGTTGATAGACATTCAGTGAGTTGGTTTGGTGGAAAGTGCATTTGGAGAAAGCTTTGCTGAGTATTTCATGGACACAATTTACTGAGAGTATCTGGACTACTCCTGACTGCCAATGTATGGCCACAACCTATGGATGTCCATGAAAAGAAGCAAGCATACATTCAAGATGGCAGAGTCACCCCAACGACTGAGGAGTTGTTCTGAAAGCAGTGAGTAAGTAACAACTACTAAGTTTTTGAGCAGCAAAAATAATCACCACATGTCTGGTATTCCCAGTCCTCCTATTAATTTACAGAATGGATGCATGCTTTGTGACTGGACTTGGAAAGTAAACCTTTTTTCTATATTGATGGTTAGAGTCAATCAATAAAATAATGAGAACCATTGCTCTTTCGGGCTTCTTTGTGTTGTCTGATTCCATTTCTGCTGGAGGTCTATAAAATGTGCAGTTTGTCATGCACACAAAATACTGATGTAGAAACTGGCTAATAAACAGACTTCAAAAAGGAAGTGTCAATTAGAAGTGTAAAAGCTGTTCATGTCAGGAAGGATACCTCAGGGATTGGCTGTAACAGTGATGTATGTATTATAGTGGTGATTTTAAATTTTTGCTGATTAACTTGATACATAGATGGTGTTAAGGCTGCAGGCAAATGATCAGGCTCTTGACTAGGGCCTGGGTGGAGGTTAGGCTGCCTGAGGGGAGGTGGAAATATAGAGAATGTAATGAGAAGTTGCTGAGTATAATGTTGTAAGCAGCTGATGAAAGCTACAGATCAAACAGTGAAAGTTGGCTGGATCTCACATGTCATTATGGAGGAGTTGTGTGAGGGGCAGCCAAACTTGACAGGTATTGAAGTGGAATATTTTGAAAAGGTCATCTTTTATGTAGCAGGATCATACACCATGAAGAGCACTCACATAACCACATCAAGAATACCAGCACCACAGAAGTATGAGGTCACTTGGGTGATGGTGCCAGCCATACCAGATGTGAATGTAGATTTATCAAAACTGGTACCAATGGAGAAAAAGGAATTAGAGGCGGGTTCTGTGTGGGGGAGACTGACACAGAGAAAAGCAGGTGATATACTCAGTCGTGTCCCTATTTGTCCTCATTTTGGCTGGGATAGAGTTAATTCTTTTCCTTATAGCTGGTGAAGTGCTGTGGTTTTGGTTTAGTAGGAGAATCATGTAGATAGCACCCTGATGTTTTGTTTGTTGCTCAGTAGTGCCTACCCTAAGTAAAGGACTTTTCAGTTTCTCATACTCTGCCAGTAAGGAGTGGCACAAAAAGCTGGGAGAGAGCATGAGCAGGACAGCTGAGCTGAACTGGCCAAAGGGATATCCCATATCTGAGAGCATCATGCCCTCTACATAAATTGGGAGGAGTTGGCTGGAAGGGCTTGATCTCTGCTCAGGGATGGGATGAGCTCTGGTCAGCAGGTGGTGAGCAATTGCATTGTGCATCACTTTGTTCTCTTAGGTTTTATTTCTCTCTGGTTTATTTTTGTCTTCCTTTATGCATTAAAATTATATTGTTATTTTTATTTTATTTTAGTTAAATTATTAAACTGTACATACCTCAGTGCATGCATGGGTTTTACTTTTTTTTTTTCCTGATTCTCCTCCTCATACCACCAATTGTGGGGTGGGGACTGGTGAGAGATGCTGTGGTTAAACCATAACCTTAGCAGTTATTTTGGCTCCCACCATGGGGCATGATATCTTGAGACAACAACAAATCTGACTAGAATGTATTAGAACAATTTTATCATAAGCATTTATTATATCAGTTTAATAGTCTCTGGCCACCATGTTGATTTATTTCCTCTCAAAGTTGGTGTGCTTGTTCTTTCAGATGTGCTATGTCATAGCTTACTTGCAGTATTTCACCCATGAGAACTGAGCTAAAGTTATCATGTTGCTGTACTTCGTAGCACTGGCTTATGGTATGACAGAATTGCTGGTCATTAAACAAATCTAGTATTTGTATTCAGCATCGCTGTCACCACTGTACTTTGGGAGCCATCTATTGGAAACTATTAATAACAGTAACTTTTATACCTACCGAGTTCATCACTATTCAGTATTTTGCAGGGAAGGAAAAGTCTCTGGATGAGAGAGCAAAACAACAGGCACTGTGGTTAGCCCAGCCCTGGGGACAGACACCACGGCTGATCCAACTCCCTTGACAGGCACTGCAGCTGAATGTGAGAACCAACCCGTGCTGGTGTCAGATGCTCCTGTAGACAGGAAGAAATGGACATGAAAGCTCACTTAGTAAAGGACAGAGCAAGATTACCAAAAGAACAAGGAGGAAGAAACAGAACAAGAGGTGACCCCCTGATCCCTATCCTTGATGATCTGCAGGATGTGTGAAAAGATCTCAGCCATCATCCAGATATATATCCAGATCTCAGCCATCATCCAGACCAGAGCATATTGGTCACTTGGCTGCTCCAGTGCTGGGATAATGGATCTAGTATCTGGAATTAGAGGGTAAGGAAACCAAGCAGCTGGGATCACTTTCTGGGTAAAGGGAGTATTGATAAGGCAATTGAAAAGAGGAACTGAAGTCCTCAGCCTGTGGTGGAGATGATTCCTGTCAAGCATGAAGGAAAGGAATCCTTTCAAGAAAGACAGATGGACCACCATGAAGACAAGTATCCAGTACCTTCAGGAATTAGCCATGCTAGAGATGATTTATTCTGCCCCAAACAATAGGCAGTCACCCACAGATCAAGATGAAATCTAATGTACACGACCCACGTGGCAGAAATTTGTACCGAATGCACTTTCTGTGTATGCCACCTCATTGGCAGTCATTATCTGGAAAAACAGAGGCACCAATGGTGGATTTAGTGGCTCACCAACTCCAGCAATATGAAGAAAATCTCTGTTCTTCCCTATGAAGCTGTATCTTAGCTGTAGAAAACTTGTCCAAAAGTGGGAAGATTTGTTCCAGGAGTTTCAGCAACAAAGAAAGGATAGGTCCTACTCATCAGCTGTGCAGACTAGTATGTCAGCTATTGCAGTGAGCCTACTTTTGCTCAAGAGGGAGGATATAGAGGGTGTACACCACAAGATACCCTGTGGTTTTACCTGAGGGACCACAAAGAAGGCACGAGGAAATGGGGTGGAAAGTCTACCTTGACTCTAGAGACATAGGTACATGGGTTGCAAAGAAAAGCAATCACAAATGGAGGTTCTTCCAGGAAAATTGCTGCTCCAGTCTTCAGTGGGCAGTTCCCCAGTCAGAGTGGGTTGGTCTTACTTCTGATCCTATGGAAATTAATTCTGATTTTACAAGTCAATGGAGACATTTATCACCAGTGCTAGAGGGGCTCTTCCTGCAATTAGGTGAAAGAAGAGGACAGCCTGGTTTACTGACTATGGGGATCCCAATGGCCTCACACATCAGATCCACAGGACTGGAAGGCTCTAGTAAATACCAGTCCACAGTGTCCACTAATGCCATCAGATCACAAAGAGGCAGAACCCACCTGTGTTTCTGGAGTAATGGGAGATCACAGGATCTGTCTGTGTTGAAGATTGAATTAAGTCTAACTGAGAATGAGTGGCAAAACCCCCCCATCTGTGACTGGCCCAGAGGTTCCATGTATCTGCCCTGTAGACATCTCAGGAGAGGGTATTTGAAAGACCTAAAAGAGTATTGGTGGGCTTTTAGTATAGCTGCCTTGGAGAAGGAGGAAATTAGGCAACTCTCTACCTTGCCAGGTCTCTCAGAGGTCCCTTCAGCATTGCTGAAGGCTGAAGAGTAGCAGGTGCTGATTCCTACCACTACAGTGTATTGGCAGCATTATCACACCAGCTGAGACTCCCTGATTCCCATCCATGAGCTGATTCATCAGCTGGAGAGCCAAGGAGTGATCAGCAGGACTCACCCTTTAATAGTCCCATAGGGGCAGTGTGAAAGTCTAATGGAGAAAGGAGACACAAAACGGACTCCTGTGGCCTGGATGAAGTCATGCCACCACTCAGTGCTGCCATACTGGACATGCTGGAACTTCAACACAAGCTGGAGTCAAAGGTAGCCAACAAGCATTATCACAATGACATTGAAGTGTGTTTTCCTCAGTCCTTTGGCAGCAGAGTGCAGGACACTGCTCCTGGGGCATCCAGTGCACCTGGGATTGACTGTCCTGGGAGTGGAAACATAGCCCTACCATCTGCCACAGTGTGATCCAGACTGCACTGGAACTCCAAAACACCTGTAATACGTGGATGACAGATAATTGAAATTATTGCAAGTGGCTTGGTAAGCATCTCTGTCAGCTCCCTCAGTATCCTTGTGTGGATCCCATCTGGCCCTATAGATTTGTGTGTGTGTGTTTGGTGTAGCAGATTGCTGTTTCCCCTTGGATTATGGGGGCTTCGTTCTGCTCCTGGTCCCTGTGTTCCAGCTCAGGGGGCTGGATACCGAGAGAACTACTAGTTTTACTATTGCAGACTGAGGGAAAGGAGTCATTTAGTACCTCAGGCTTTTCCTTGTCCTTTGTCACTATGTTCCCCTGCATCCAGTAAAGGATGGAAATTGTGAGGAAGAACTTCTTCACGGTGTGGGTAACCACTACTGGAACAGATTGCCCAGAGAGGTTGTGGAGTCTCCTTCACCAGAGATACTCAGAACCCATCTGGATGCAATCCTGTGCAAAGTGCTCTAGGATTACCCTTTTTGAACAGAGAGCATGGACAAGATGATGCCCTGTGGTTCCTTCCAACTTTATCCATTCTGTGAGATTCTATGAGATTCTCCTCAAGCCTTCTTTTGGTGGTATATTTATAGAAACATTTTTTTATTGTATTTTATGTCAGTAGCCAGATTAAGTTCTAACTGGGCTTTGGCTTTCTAATTTTCTCCCTGCATAACCCTGTGACATCCCTGTAGTAGCATCTCCAAGCTGCCTGCTCCTTCTTTCAAAGGTGATACACCCTATTTTTTTACTCTAAGTTCCAGCCAAAGCTCTCTGTTCTACCAGGCCAGATTTCTCTGCTGGCTCACCTTTTGGCACATGGGAATGCCCGCTCCTACACCTATGAGAGTTCCTCCTTGAAGAATGTTCCACCATCCTGGACTCCTTTGCCCTCAGGACTTCTCTCAGGGGATTCTGTAAACCAGGTTGACACTGAGTACAACAAAGATGATTGCTCACCTGCCTGTTAGATAATTAGTAATCTGCCATGGATGGCTTTTCAGCTGGAGCTCTTCTGTGTTTTGTTCTGTTATCTGGCCAGTATAATGCATGTATGAGGCCACACAGGAAATCTGTGATGATATGAGAGTTGTGGTCCATCCAGTAGGAGGATAATACCCAGCTGTACACACTGATTTCATCAGATCCAGCTGGTGCTGTTCAGCAGCTTATTTCATTTATGACCAAACTGAGTTACAGATTTATGTGGGCTGGAAATAACTAGAAAAGAACAGAGTTGAGAAATCGTAAAATGTTGCTTGTGCAGGTTCACAGCTTTGGGTCATGCTGGATCCATGGGTTCTATTAAATGTCCATGTTAAAAAACCAAAAGAAAACATATATATGTATATATATCTATCTGTCAGAAATTTCCTTTCAAGTGTCCATTTTATAGAAGCTAAGCATGGTACAGTTCCCATGTTTACTGCAGCACACTTTATATTAGTGCATTCTTAAATACTTCTAAAAATGTCAGATAACATATATTAACTGCCTTAAAACCTATCAAATTTGTTACACAGTGTGCTATTCAATTCCTTTGTGAAATTTTAAATCTGAGGTTTGATCTTTAAAACTGTAAATAATGCTGTCTACTACTTCTGAGATTAAAGCTTTGGCAAAAGTGATCAGTTTAAGCCAGTTAGTCAGATAGTCACAAGTTATCTTTCCTGCCTACATTCTAGTTGGACATGAAAAAAGTCCAGTTCAGAAGAGACACAGTTGTACTGGGACAGTCCTCTGACACCTGCCTGGAAAGCACCATGTGCTGGTTTGTGCAGAGTTCCTCTGCACAGCCCTTAGACTGCATGTGGTTCCTATGTGACTACTTAAGTATGGCCAGAGAAATTGAATCTATTTTTGCCACTCCCTAAAGAGTGAGAAAGCCCTGAGAGACTCCCATTTACTTTTGATGAAAACAAGGGGTGTGGGCAGAGGGATATAATTGGTGAATGACACCCAGTTTAAGAAATCTGAGACCTGAGTTTGTTCAACATCTATTCTTGACATCTTCCCTCATAAATTCCTCACTTGAGACCTAGCTATTGTTAGATTTTGGAGAAAATACTTAGACTATCAGAAAGAACCAAGTAAAAGTAGTTTTACTTGGGCAGCTCAAAGTAGTAAATTAATGGTGTTCATGGGTGAAAGATGCATTTGTGTGCAATACCAGATCAGGGCTTAAAGTTATTACAACATATCACCATTGTTCACTGCATTATTAGAGTATTTCAGAGAGGAGGTGGCCATAACGCAATAGTGTGTATCAGTCACTTCAACATGTATCTTTCTAAAGAGGTGTAATAGCCATCTGAACAGCAATCACCATTATAGCTGTAATGGGACATACAGGTGTGGTATCAGACACTTCTTGTTCCACTGTCTAAAAAAAAAGATTAAGAGCAAACAGATTGTTTATTGCCAGATCAATAACAGAAAATAGATAACAGATAAATGCCAGAAAATAAGATACAGATTTGTTTCTGCTAATTCGTGAGTCTATGTGGCCATGTGAGGTCTTTAGGAGGCTGGGAGAGCTATAAAGTGTTGGCCATGGTGCTCCACAGACTGTTAACTGCTGATACCATTGCAACTGTTAAAAGTCTCCTTTACCACAAACAGTAAAAGCAAGAAAAGATACTGCAGACAATTGTGAATTTGGTCCTGAAAAAGTGATGTTACTATCTAGATTTCAGTAACTTAAATTATGCTCTTAACCACAAGGACATGAAATTATTTCTAAATATTTAACAAAGAAGCCAATTCTTATCAGTCTGGTTTTATGTGCAGCTTCTGTTAGCCAGTGTACCTGTGATATTTAGTAAGATAAAAAAATAATTAAAAAACCAACAAGAACAACAACATGAGAAGCGTTAATTTTCTGGAAATCATCTGCTGGGAAAAAAGGAATTAGAGAATTAGAGAGATGGAGTGTGTTTGAGGAGAACTACATCCAAGAAAGTACAGTCAAGGTCCAAGAAGCCAAGACAGGGTTTTCAGAGAATAAATCCAACATATAGTAACATTTACCATGCCCCTCAGGTGTAATTATGACTCTGTTTCTATGCTACCTCTTACTTGCCTGTTGCTTCTTTTCCCAGCATCCCTTTTCAACAATTCTATAAAAACTGAGCTGACAAAAAGCTAATAAGGAAAAGGCCTGTGTTTTCTTTACAAGTCTTTCACTGTCTTATTAGCATACAGTTAAGGTTTGGAGTGTGTTTTTTTCTTCTTCCTTATCTATGAAAAATGATGATGATAGTAATGGAATTGTAATTATCTCAGTGCCTCATGTGGAAGATACTATTATAAGTATGTAAATTGAGTTTCTCTTATTATTGCATATATAAAAATATATTTGGACTGGGACAAAGTGTCCCCTCATAACTAGAAGAAGTAGTGTTCAAAATTTATTTAAATACTTAATCATTAATACTCCACCCTCTGAATTATCAATGCATCCAAACAATGTATCATTAAGCCACAGAGATTGCACTTCTGACCTGTTAATTAAACCTTTATTAATGGCCTTAAGACGGAAGTAAATAAAATATTAGTGAAATTGATACATGAATAGGAGGAGTTGGAATAGAAGTAACATGTAACAACCTTAGAAGAATAAGGAATCAAACCAGATGGGAAAACAAAATTATAAAAAAAACCCTGTAAGCATTCAAAGAAAAACAGCTAAGTGGGCAATCAGTAATGCTGCAAGGGAAGTGAAGGTGATGTTACACAAGGACCTGAGTATGTCACAACTGCCCCCCAAAGCAATGGCATTTTATGCAATTGAACTCTGAAAAAGTTCTCATGAATCTTGTTTTTCACCCCTTACCTGATTTCTCCCTTTTCTGTTGGAGGTCCCTACTTTCATAATGCACCTAAAGTATCCAGAGTACTTCTTTAGTCCCAGTGGAAGTGGGATGTTCCACTGAAGCAGTGCAGCTCAAATACACATTCCTTTTGATGCTCTCTGCTACAGGGAAAGTAACCTGAGGCCATGGGATGAAAGAAGTATCTCAGACTGGCTCACCTCTTTTCTCAGCAGCATGATCAAAACATTCAAGGCCAGTTACTTTCAAAAGCATCTCCTAACCCTGGAAATGGATAAATTATTTCCTGCCTCTAAAGTTCTCACTGTTTCTGCTGATAATAATGAGAAAACAACTCCAGTGTTAGCAACATGCAGCATTTGACATTTGTCTCACACTTAGCTTTAGTAGAAGACTCCGGTGACACAAAGCACTCATCTGCTCATTTCAACAGGAGATTTTCCTGTGTTAGATGAACCATGAGCATGCACAAACCACAACTACCCAACAAATTAATGATCTGCTAACAAAGAAGTGTGTCAAAACTTTTGCTGCCAGAATTAGGAGAGAGATCAGATTCAGATTTTCTGGTCTTTTTTAGCAGCCCTGGACAGACTGCATCAAAAGCATCATGGTGGCACCTCATCACAAAGTTATTGTTATTACAAAGATATTTACAATTTGGAAAGAGTTTTAAAAAAATGCGCACATTTGGTAAAATAATTACATAGGGACAAAATCTAATTAATTTATTTGTGAAGCTGGACAAGAAGTAGGAAAGTATCATACCATAGCATTCAACTGGACCAATATTTAAAATGACAGCGTATCCTAGTACCATACAGGTGGGTCAGCTTTGTGTTGCATCATGTTGGTATTAATTGTCTTGAGCACTTTTGGATCTACATTGTAATTACTGTCCATCAGTATTATTGAGAAAGAGGAGCCTGTGATTTCCAATCATATAGGAAATAGGGTTAATCAGATTTTGCCAGGGAAGAAGACAGGACCTGTGATGCAAAGTGTCTCAGAAAATACCTGCTTGTGGATACTGCTTAAGCTGGAGTTACATAGATAGTTTTTTATTTACTGATACCCAATATAATAATAATAATAATAATAATAATAATAATAATAATAATAATAATAATAATAATAATAATAATATTTTATTTACCAATAGCCAAATAATCTCATCAACACTCTCCACAAAATGCACAGTGTAGAAATTGTTTTCTTAGTAGTTCCCTTGAGTTGAATTTTATGGTTTGATTTTTAATGTTCCAAGAAAATAATAAAAACTTTCTCTGCAAGTTTTTAAGTGCTATAGGTTGTAAATTAATGCTTTTTTCCTATTTAATGAAAAAATAGAACTTTGGTCAACTGAGGATAATAATTTAAGACAACTGAATGAGTCTTCAGCTATTTTTGGGACATGTTCCAATAAACAGAAATAAAAACCTTTTTTGTTTTCATAATATGTAAACAGTGAAGAATGGTAAGATTTGAAATATCAGGGATTGTTTCCATTGCTGGAATTAAAAACAGTTTTTAAACTTCAGCAAAAGAGGAGCAAACTGAAATTTTAGAATGAACTCAAAATGGATTTAAATGTTGTTTCTTTAAAACATAAAGGAAAAAATTGACACTGAAGGAAAAAGACATAGAATCATAGATTGTTTAGGTTAGAAAAGACCTTTAGGATCACAGAATCCAGCTACTAATCCAGCATTGCCAAGTCCCCCACTAAATCATGTCCCTAAGTGCCACATCTATGTGCCTTTCAAATACCTCCAGGGATGGTGGCTCAACCACTTCCCCAGCAGTCTGTTCCAATGCCTGACCACCCTTTTGGGGAAGAATCTTATCATTTTAATATTTAATATAAACCTCCTCTGGCACAACTTGATACTGTTTCTTATTGTCTTTTTCTTGTTAGTTTCCAGAGGAGACTGGATACTAAGTAAGAGAAGGAATCAGAGAGTATAGTCCTCTCTTGTGGGGGATATGGGTGGTCTTCTCTGTGATGCTCCAGGAGATGCCCATTTCAGTCCCTTTCTTCAATCTCTCCCTTCTTTGAAGAGAAGAAACTGATTAGATTTACTTGTAATTGCTATTATTCAAGCAACAATTTATGCAGCTTGAATTAATGCAGCTTGCTGCTATCATCAGTTTTACTGCAGCATATTAGTTGGTCCCTGATTGTTTTTATCTCTTTCAGGAAAAAAAAAAAGTGACTGGGATTTAACATCCAGTTCTCAGGATGTACAGCTGAACACAGATCTCCAGATGTCTTTCTAAAACACTGTCCAAAGAACATACCAATACTGACAATCTAGTCCCCAATACTGTGTTATTGAAAGGGCTAAAATTGTGATAGGGGGTGATGATGTTTTCCCACAAAAAGAACTGGTGTTTTTTAGCTGAAAATATGATTGAAGATTACACAGCAAAGCAAAGTGAATGAAAGTTTTTAGTAGGCAGATTGCCCAGAATGGAGCCTCAGGAGATATTTAAGAGAAAAAAAAAATTGGATCTAAGCCTGACAAACATGAAGTACATTTTAAGACCTTATTACTAGAAATAAATATGTAACTGATTTTTATCACAGCTGTAAATACCAGCATGAGTGCCAAAAGATCCACCTCAGGACATCCTCGTTATAGCTCTTAATTTTAGCTCATCTTAAATGAGCTAACCTGGTTATTGAAAGCAGTCCAAGGGCAGCAACAGATAGCAACATGGGTTCCCAGGCACTGCTGAGAGCTGTTGAGCTGAGAAGCCATGCACTATCCTGCACAGTTCTCCATGCTGTCACTGTTGCTTCTGGAACCCAAATAGCATTTTTTAAGGAATACCTATAATCTATGGCACAGTAGTGACTACTGCCTGATAAAAAGTCTTGCTTTCTCCATAAGAATATGACTAATTTAAGAGATGATGATAATTTTGTGCAGAGCCATTTCTGCTATTCTATCCTGACAGGTTTGAAACAAAGGTAATAATGAAAAATCAGGTGATTTCCCTGAGAATCAGATGTTGTAGGTTGACTGCTCGATTCCCTAATTGATGGGGTATGGAAGAAGCAGAAAATTAGGAAAGGAACCATAGTTTCAGTAGCAAACTGTGCTTGTGAACTCACTGCAGCAACTCCTCCTCCCAAGGTTTCTTCAGGAGGGAGGTCACTCAAAAAGTAACCCATGGATTAATGGCATGAAGGAAACAACCACCAAGAGAGATTGAATCCAAGGTATGAGAGCTGAAATTAGCAATTAGCAAATGTCCAGACACATGATACCAATAAAAGATTAGGCAGCTTTGTCCACCCTGTTTCCACTGGGTGTGTGAGCAGCATGAAGAGACATGCACAAATTAGGATAATCCAGTAAGCAGAGGTAAAATAGCAGTCAAGATGTGGCAGTACAGCGTGGGCCAGGGAGGAATGTATTTGATATTCACTGGATAGCCCCAGCGACTGCTGATGGTACAATTATCAGCACTGTGGTTATTTGAGGTACCCAGAGCACAGCCCACACAGTGGTTCTTACCAGTGCTGCTGCTGTCCATCCCATTTGTGGGTGAGATGTGGAGAGGCCAGTGGAAGCAGTGGGTTATGCTATGCAGAGCATTACTCTTGGTTGCCTGCCAAGGTAACTCCAGGCTCATTGGAAGGGCTGACCTACATGCGGTAGTCTTGCAGCAACACTTGTTTACATTGTGTATGGAATAGATACCCAGAGGTAAGACAAGACAAAACAAAACTTCTTTTTAAAAGTAAGGCCATGAATAAACAGTTATCCCATATCTACAGTGCATCAAAAGAGGATTTTTCCCCAGGAAGAAAAATACAAGACTAATCAAAGGATGATCACCATGGCAGCGCACATTTCTGATGCTGTGTGGCAGAGAAACCCCATCAGTTGTCCAGTTTATTACCTTATCCCCTGGGAAAGTTGAAATTCAAGATTATTACACTTTAGATGACCTTAAGACCATTGTCTTAAGCAAGCAAATGTTCTTAACATGGCTGATATTAAATCTTTCAAAAGTGGAGTAACAGTCACAGGTAGGCAAGGTTGCTGGCATTTTGACCCTCCCTAGTATGTATTCCATATATACTAAGAAAACTTGATTATTGGCTACAATAATTACTTGGCAGGACATTGGCACTTAGCCTCATTCTCAGTGAGGAGGTTCTGTAGCCATGTGGTGCTCCAGTGTATGAGCATGAAAACTAGTTTGAAAAACCTGTCCCCATTTGCAGTGGTGGGAAGGGAATATAATTATGACCAAATGAAATATCTTGATTGTCAAAAATGAAGGTCCTGTAACACCAAGAAGCAATGCGAGGGCTGTCTTCCAAATAGAGAAGCCTGTCAGGAACCCTTCAGGCTTAACTCTGTTGGAAGGATTGTGTTGGAAACTTTAGGCTATTAAGGTTTTAAATCCCAGTGGATGTTTACAAAGTAAAACAAAGCCATTGAAGATGGCTTGAGTTTTGAACAAGGTAGCAGCAAAGATCAAGGACTGAGCTAGCTTAAAGAAAAAGTGTGCAAAGGAGATGATGGAATATGTAAGAATTAGCAATTAATATAAATTGTCAATATAAACTGTCAGTTTATATTAATTGCTAATTCTTACATATTCTATCAGTAGATGTAAAGGAAATCTACTGTACAGATGTTGAAAATTTCAGCAGATGATCTCTATAATTTCTGTAAAGCCTAAATCTTCAGTGTTTACAGGTACTCCTGCTTGCCCAGCCACTAACCAGTACAGGTATATCCTGTGCCTCAGTACCAGCTCTTTCATACAAAAATGTAGTCTAATACTTTCAAGATGCCTTAGAAAAACAGATTACAAATAAGAGCTGTCTTATTCACCAGTCATTACTTCAAAAATAAATTAAAACTTAACATAATAGAAGTTAGATTTTAACATCTTATTAGAGCAGTAGTAAATTATTCACTGTAGTGGCACTGTAGTGTGGAAATTCAACATAATCTAAATGGATATGAAGGAAGATTTTCTTCTCCACATTAAACTGAAAGAATCAAGGGTTCATGGTTCAACAAATCCCATTCCTTATAGCTTATACTGTTCTGTGAGCGCTCTACAAAATCCACGAGTCCCATTTTATCAAAAAAAGTGCTTGCTCAGCAAGCACTTTTTCAGTCTCTCTGAAATCATGATATCTGAGTCCCTGATCTATTTCATTTCTTCACCAAAAAGACCCACAAAGCACCTTAAAAGAAGTCTGCCTAGTTCTCACCCATCATTAGGCAGACACAGCAGAATTTTCTCACATATGAAACCATTACACTTAATTTTGGTTTTTTTCATTGGAATCTGAATTCCCAGAAGTAAAACCACAATGCTTTATACCAGCTGGCCAGAAGACTGGCAGAGCAGCCAGTAACATCAGATCTGGTTTTGCCCTGGTCTTTGTCTTACATATCTTCTGATAAGAAACCACATGTGGTAGCACATTTATACCATGAAGGTACATTGAAGAGAGGAACATATCAGCCACTTACTGTGGGCTAAGGTAGGCTCTGAATTTAGCCTAATTGCCCAGGTTACCATGCTCTCCTGTCTGGTTTAACCTCCAAAGAATGTGGCAAACAGGTCAGCTCTCAGTGAGCTCACTTTTACCACAAGGTGAGAGTAGACACAGAGGGAGATACTGATGAGTAGTAGGGCTTCAGATCCCTGGATTACTTTTTGCCATCTGCCCCCTTGCTGTTCTCCTAAGTTTGATTGCTTTTAGGTCAGGGACAGTAACTGCAATCAAGAAGAATAATTATTTCCATTCAGGAAACTGGCAGCATCTAGCTTAAAGGTATATTTCAAGATTTCTTCACAAGGCAAAATACTTCTCTGTTTATTTACAGAGATGGATGCTAAACTGTTATTCTGTGAATACTGCTACATATTAAAGATAGTAGTATCTGATTACTTTAAATTAAATACTTCCTAATAGTACTATGGAATGATTTTCAGGTTGATTTTTTATAGAAAATACACCTTTTCTGAGAAAATATGTTAAAGAATACCCTGTAAAGGCCAGAAAAGAAAGACATTTTCTAGGACTGCTTTGGATGTTTGAAGAGAGAGCCATTTTCAATGAAATTTGCTTTCTTACAGTCCTCAGTTGTCTGCCCCAGTGGCCATGACCTTCCAAATATAATTGAATGTCTTTTCAATTATATTGGCCAGTACTTGTGGGTGTGTCCCATCAGGTCCAGTGTGTATGTCCAGTTTATTTAAATAGTCCCCAACATTATCCTTATCCACCAAGAAAATTCTTTCTTGCTCCAGAACCTGGATACATCTTGGGAAACTCTGAGATTTATATAAGAGGATTTTAAGAACAGAAAACTTAGAACTCTGATGGCATTGCAAAAACAAATTATTCAATTCTCATGTATAAAAATCATGTGGTTAGTGAGTGGGGCTCAGACACGATCTTATTTTTACATGTGGTGCTAGGGAGTCTCAAATTAGGCAACAGCAAATGACTCATTTCAAAAAACCAAGTCATTAAAACACACAAAAAAGTCACAAAATTACCTCAGACTTGAACAAAATGCCTTATTATCTAAGGAAGAAAAAAAAGGTGTTTGAGACATAACTTGATTGCTGCTAATTTTTGCTGGGAGAAAAAAGTAGGTATTACAGTATCTCTAAGTTAGTGGGAAAAAGTTCCAAGGTACCAGTGTCTGGAAGATAAAACTGGAGACAAAACACAGCACTAAGCATAAGCATTGAAATAAAGCTTTCAAGAGGATTTGTGAATAATCATCTTTGAATCAAATTTACTCTGAAAGAATGTTTTTTGTCAAGTTTCTTTGTCTTAATACAAATGTAATACAACGAAATGCAGTGAGTCTGATATATCAACACAGATGTTAATTTCATGGTCCTGTCTGACTTAAAACTATTATATAATTAATTCCAGTGAGTTTGAAGCCAAAACCAATGTCAGACTTTAAAAGTACTGCTGATGCTGAAGGGGATGGTTGATGCTGTGCATCTAAAGAATACCAGTCAGGCAGAGGTATCTCAGATCGCTGTCGAGGCATGAACACCAAAATTAGATGGGAATCAAAAACATGCAGTGCATGGAAGATAGAAAAAACCTAGTAAAACATGAGATCATTTCATCAGAAGGAGAAGAGATCCCACTAAACAGTGAACATTTTGAAACTCCTACTCAACAGTGTTTCAATATAATTTTTGTACTAATGAAGTTTCCATAGAATTATGTCCATTTTTTGCCATCATGGACTAATCATTTGAGTGTGTACATTAGTCTGCATTCTTAACAATGCAGCATTGACTATGGTGTTGATTTTGTTCTAGATAAACATGCCAGAACTATCAAATGCATTGTCATGTTTGTTTTATATTTATTAGTTACTTTTTGCTTCCTTAATTACTTACCATATGCTGAGTGACTGGATTGCATAGCTGTATAGGAGGTGTAATTCATATGACATGAATATTTTGTGGAACTCTTTTTTGCATCAGGGTTTCTACCATTATGCATCTTAGTCTTTTCTCCATCTGTTGAAATGGTGAATTTATTAAAGACAGTTTTAAAATAAGACTTCTGTGAGACAGTTGTCTCAGATGTGACCTTTATGTTGAACATAAGGGAATGCATCATTATTAAAGGGAATGCATAATTATTGCAAGACTTATGCAGCTTTTTGTGGAATTATAATTTTATCAAAATTTTGCATCATAAGAAGCAAAAAGAAAGAAGAAAATAAGCTCTTACAGAACTGAAGAACTTGTGAACAGTTCTGAATGAACAAACTGACTCCTCAGCTACAATTCCTTTTTAATATATTTCCAAAAAAGGTGGTTTGTATTGTACTTGTAAGGGAAGCTACAGTTAGATTTACATGTGCACTACCTCTCAATGGAATGATTTTGGTTGTACTATATTAATGTCTTCTCCAAAAATCCCATCCTCTTTGAGAGAATTCCTTCCCAAGTCTATGTTGTAAAACCATACTCTTATTCTGTTTTCAAATCACATTTTTCCCAAGCAGAAAGCCCATCTATTTCCTCACCCACATCTGTCTTCTTTGCATCCAGATGCTGCTCTACTGCTGCGTGTTTCACTCCTGTTCCAGGAGGCAGCCCCAGGTCCCTGAGCACCCTCCCAGCTGGATTGGTGCTGGAGCCAAGACCCACCCTTCCTTCCTTCCTTCCTTCCTTCCTTCCTTCCTTCCTTCCTTCCTTCCTTCCTTCCTTCCTTCCTTCCTTCCTTCCTTCCTTCCTTCCTTTCCCTTTCCCTTTCCCTTTCCCTTTCCCTTTCCCTTTCCCTTTCCCTTTCCCTTTCCCTTTCCCTTTCCCTTTCCCTTTCCCTTTCCCTTTCCCTTTCCCTTTCCCTTTCCCTTTCCCTTTCTTTAGTCTTTCCCTCTCTCTTCTCTTTCACCCTACTCCTTATTCAAATTCTACCAGTGTGTGTTTATAGTAGAAGATAAAGGACTAACTCATACTGATTTCCATGCCAAGTGTATAATTTACTAATAAACTCAGTAAGTTTTTGAGGACTCTCTGGATTCTGTTGTTCTTTTCCAACCACAAGCCTCTATGACTGTTGGGTGCTCCTCTTCCCTAGGAGTAGGACACCACACATACAAAATCAGGCCTTGAAATGATACCTCTAGGTTATAGGGAAATTCTACAAATATCCTTGAAATAACATCTGTCTGGAATGGGACTTTCCAAGTGTCAGTAAGATCATCAATGGCACTCAAACACATGTTATTTATCCATTAAGTAAGCACACAGAAACAGATTTGCTGAGGGTGCTATTCCATCATTCTCAAGTGGTACTCAGCATGAATATGTGTATGTATCACAGAGTCACAGAATCGTAGAATCATGGAGTGGTTTGGATTGGAAGGGGACCTTGAAGATCATTTGGTTTCACCCCCCTTGCCATGGGCAGGGACACCTTCCACTAGACCAGGTTGCTCAGAGCCCCATCCAACGTGGCCTTGAACACCTCTAGGTACATAAGAAAGGTATGTATTGTGACATTGTTGAAGAGTTAGGATGTTTGCCTTTTGGGACAAGAGAGATGTTAGTCTCTTACTAATAAGGTCATTATAAGGCACGTGATTTCCCAGTAGCTGCAAGGAATCCCACTGACTGCTCCTACCGTGGTGCCAGTTGCTGGGTGATGAAAGAATGTGCAGGCTGCCGTGAGAAGATCAGTTTCTAGGGAAACACCTGGATGCAGTCCTGGCCATGTCTTTGCAGAATGCTGATCTTACAGAGCAAGCACTTGCACACTATACATGTTATCTTTTCATTACTTGAGCAGATAATGGCAGGCTCTGGTTGCATACATTTTCCCCATACATGCTCAGCTGGTAAATTTGGCACACACAGACAGAAATTCTATCCCCTCCCTCTAAATCTAAGAGGAAGCAATCAAGGAAAATGAGGGATGCCTCCTGCTCCCACATCCCTTATTGCACAGTGACGTGGCTTAGGAATGAAGGAATGCCAGGCAGCCCTGTGTCATTTCGTGTGTTGTGCAGTGGTGTGGTATGCACATCCACTCTACTGTTATGGACTGATTTATGTTGTGCATTAGAGACTTCTGGTTTTACAGACTCTACCTGCAATAAATATTTTGGGTGCAACAGCATGTTTCCCCTTCAATTTCCAAGTATATAATTTTTAGGATACCCAGCTTTTATGTACAAAAGCAAAAGTACGTGTAGAACAACAGAAAATATTTTTTAATAGAAGAGGTGGAAAATGTTCTTCTCTTAATCTAAGCAAATAAAACCTTATTAGGAATTGTTATCAACAGATGGCATGCATCTATGATGACATGACAATAGATAACATGCATCTATTCCCATTTGAAATATGTGCATTTGGAAGCCTGCTCTGAAGCAGTCTGGGACAAAATGGACAGAGGGCTCTGTTAAAAATTTATTTTTCTTTATTAACTAGTAAAAAGTTTTAATGACTAGAAAAATATAAGCAGGATTTACTAGGGAAAATAATAATAGAACATGTATGGCATCATGATCATGTTACCAGAAATGGTTTCACTATTGCTTCATACTTGGTAGGTCCTGGAACACATTAGTAACGGAGACTGAAAACAAGGAAACTATGGAAAGATAAGCATAATTCCATCTGTTAATGCAAAGGAGATTTCTTCATTACCTGGTGGCTCAATAGTGTGTTATAGACAGCAACATATCTTAGTTATGGAAGTTGCCATTGAAAACAAGCACTCATTAGCATCCCACTGACCACTGCAGTTCCCAGGGTATGAAGTGGTCTGAGGTGTCCCTTGGCAGCTATGGGGAAAATTTAGACAAGCCTGAAAAGAAGCTGAACTAGGAGAGGAGTTCCAGAAAAAGCAAACGTTTCACAAGGCTTTCCACATCCCTCTCAGTCAGAAAAATCTTGCTGAGAAATGGCACAAGCCAAAGACTGTAATTGTACCAAGTTCCACAGCCCATCCATATGGGATAATTTTTCAGTGGTAGTTAATTAATCTTAGTCTACTGCTGTGTTAGAGCTACAAAAATATCAGAAGAGATGATATCTTCCTTAGTATACCTATATCTCTTATATTTCTGCAAATTGCAAAGACAAATTAAAAGAGGCCCTTGCTGCATGATTAGATCACTTCCCTTTCTCCTCTACAGTTTACCAGATACAGGAAAAAAAAGAAGGATGCAAAAGAAATGCTCTTTTCCCATCTTTACACAAAGACAAATACAACTCACAGCTGTAAACCACTAATAAGCTCAGTGCAAGAAACTGGATACTGTAGCAAAATTGGGGAGTCTCTTCCTGTTCCATTACAACTCACTCATGACAACAGTCAAAAGGGTCAGGTTTTTTTTTGTCTTTTTCCTGTCACAGATTCTCTAACACACAGCTTTTACTTAGTTCAGTGCTTGTAACATTCAGCAGAACATCTAGCTCACCCACTGCCAGAGGCCAACCTTAAGGTCCGTGGTCATCGTGGTCTCTTCTCCTGCCTCTCTGCCATTAACATGCAGCCTCTCAGTTACTTGCACCTGTGTCCTACAGGGAAAGGTTGAGAGAGCCTCAGTTCAAAGTTATGTCACTGCACATGATGGTGGCTCAAGGAGTTGGCTGTTGGTTGCTCACACCAGCAGCTAACCCAAACCATACCATGACCCAGATAGCAGCAGGAAAAGTGACTTGGCATTGTGTTCGATGGCATAACTGTGATGAACTGGGTAGCAAATGGAGAGCAACACACAGAAATGAAAAGTGAAACATTGTGCAAATGTCAACTCATGAGGAAGCTGACCAGTACATGGAAGAGTGAAAAGGGAAAAAGCAGGGAAAATAAAAACGTGGCAAGAAATACATGCATAATATTTTGAAACTAGTTTAGCAACATGTGCTTGCTTTTTTCTGTGTAGCAAAGCAGGAAGTTAACTGCACAGGATTTCTCCTGCAGCTCTGGTGATACTCACTGATGAGTTGAACTGTAACTCAGTACAGTTACAGTCTTTGGCTTGTGCCATTTCTCACACTGATGACAGGTTTAGACGTGCAAATAAGTGCTGGACAAGAATGGCAGTAGGGGCATGAAGCCAGGAGGGGAGAGGAGTGTTTTGGGGGAAAAATACACAGCAAATATTTATTGAAGGCAAGCTCATACGTAGGGACATCATGCCCACTGAAGGTGTGAACAAAACCTAGCATCAATAGATACCTATGTCCCCAAAAATACATTGGCAGCAGGGAATGTTCATGATCCTGAAATGAAATCAGCTGCACTTGCAAACTCCTAAAACGCTCTCTGTCTTGCTTTCAGTGTAAACCAGCTGGGCTTCTTCACAGCTGTTCTAAAGATTTGTCCAGGGAGTTGGACCCAAACACTCTCAGCCTGTCTTCATAGGAAAGGTGCTCCACCCCTTTGATCATTCTTATGACCTTCCCCTGGACCTGCTCCTGTGCTAAGGACCCCAGAGCTGGACACAGGTGAGATCTCATCAGAGCAAAGCAGAGGGACAGAATCACCTCCCTTGACCATCACACAAGGATATGGTTGATTTTTTGGGCTGCAAGTACACATTTCCATCTCTTGTCCAGCCTCTCATCCACAGTACCCCTAGTCCCTCTCATCAGGGCTATCAAATTGTTTCCTTGCTGAAAGATTGGATTACTCGGAATCAAAATAAATGAATCATACAGACACACAAATATGTCAAGTATGTGGAACAGGTATTTGACCCTTGCCCTGTGGCTCTGTTCTCAGTCTGGCTATATCTATACCAAGTTTAGTGTATGGATGTGAACTCATCAGGAATTACCTTGTGCACACCACACCTCAACCTATTTACTTTGAATAGGCCGGAAGCAAGGACTATATTACACTGTTTGTATTGATTTGGGAACCACACCTTATGATTACCTTATCTTTGGGCTATGAATGTGAGGCATCCTCTTGTATTTACATTTATGCCACCGGTTTTCTGTGCAACAGGGGACAACTTATTTAAACATCCTATGGCTCCATTTCTTCATCTCTAAATTGGGGGCAATTCTTTCCTCATAAGATTGTTATGAAGACACATTAATTAACGTTGATAAACAGAGGATATCCTGGGGTGAATGAGATAGATACATGAAAAGTATTCTTATCATTCATATTATGACAGCACATTCTGCTTGTATGTACACAGGGAATATACACACTGGCTCAGAATGGGTGAAGTTTACCTAAACTATACATAAAGGGTAGGATTAATTTTCTTTAGTCACCTAACACCTACTAGTCACTGCTCTAGGCTTTTTTGCATTATTGATAGAGATGGAAAACCTCAGTCAATGACTTTTTTATCTAAAGGTGATAGAAAACATCTTCCTCTACAAGTATCTATTTCTCCCCACTGGCTATGGAACCTGGAGAAGCTCATAGAAAATTTGCAGGTGCACAATGGAAACTGAGACTAAGCACAAACTTACCATTTTGATCAAGCAACTGCTACTATTTATTACTTATTCATTAGAATGATAAGGCTAAAATATCAACCATATTGTACCCACCATATTCTTTAAAGTCAAGTTGGATAGCCACATAACAAAAATTATACAAGTGCGTACGCATCTTCATTATTGCACAGGTGGATTCTTATTGCACTGTCTTTCTAAGCATACAGACACAAGACTGCAGAATCACCTGGAAACTCCAGAAACTCCAAATTCTGCAGGCATGAGCTCAGGTGTCTTCACTGAATGCATGGCAAGCCCTAGCCCCAGAAATTGAATATGCAGCAAGAATCCATTTAAATTTAACAGCAGAGCTGAGGTCACATTTGGGAGAAGGAAAGGAGGTGTAGGAAGAGGTAAAAGAGGTGGACTCACCTCAGGTAACCATTTGAACATCAGTAAGATCAGTGAGTCATTGTTATAGGTCACTATACTTATATAGGAATATTGTTTTTGCAGTCTTTAGACTTAACATGGCCCAGATGCCATTCTCCCTTACCTTCCCTCCTTTGGCCAGAGCATTTCTCATGCAACCATGTCAGAATGTTTTAAAACTGCCAATATCCAACTTGCCCACAGTATATTTTTATCTAAGCTTATTTTGCAAGGCCTCTATTGTAAGGGCTCTGTTCCTGTTGTAGGTGTGATTTCTAGCATAAAGGTTCCAGTTCCAGTCACTGTGGCATTACAGATAAACTATTACTATTTGCAATTAATAGTATTCCACTCATAGGTGAAATTCCATTTATACATGTGCTAGACATACAGAATATTCACATTTTAGGATATGGTGCAAGATATTTTAACATGTTTGACATTGTCATGCAAGGAAAATCTCTATACATTCATGTGGAATTTGAGCCCAAGTGGCAATAAAAGTTGCTGTAAGTGCTATATTTGGTTTAGTGTTTGATTTTCTTGGTAAAATGGTCTTCCAGAACTCCCGTGATGACCATGTTGGATAGTCTGGCTGTATTGTAACTGCTGTTATTATTATTAATCACAGTATTGCCATTCCTATAGGGTAACATATCTGTGGTTATCATTACACCTGTACATTCCCAAATATTCCTTTACAGTATGGTTTAATCTGTATCCTCAATGAATTTGAGTAAGTTTGTGATTATAAACATTATCTGATCATAAATCCTGTATGATGTACTGTGAGATAGCATATACTGAAAGTATAGCTCAGGTCATGTAACATTGTAACCTGTGTCCTTTTGCACATATCAGAAAAAAAAAAAACTACATCTAGGAATAGATTTCATTTTTACTTGTTATACAAAAAACTTTTCTGTCAATTCTGACACATTAAATCCAGTACACATTGAACAGAGTACAATTTTCATCCCACCTAGCCACTTCGGAAGTCACCAAGTAAAGCTATCCCACTTGAAACACTTGAAGTGATATTATAATTTAATGGATGCGTATATTTAATTATATTGGTAATATTAAAAACCCTAAAAAGCACAGAAATGGAAAACTCAGAGTCCAAGAGTATTAAACATTAAAATACTTGGCCAAATGACTCCCTTAAATATTAAAGTTGATTTTTCTCTGATCTTAAAACACTAATTAATTTAATGTGCATTAGAGAGAACATGTTCAAATATTAAATTGGCTGATATCACAAATGTGTAACTCATTAACATGGCTCAGGTTCAGGACTCCATAAAAAGGCAGAAATTTGATTTCATTAAAACAAAAATAAAATATGTAAGCAATTAATGGCCACCAACCAGGTATTATGAAATACAGATTTTGCTAGATAGGCTTACTATTTGAAGATCAAAAGTCTGATCAAAAAAAGTAATGGTACTAGCCTATTAGATAAAGATTCTGTAAGCATCTGAATTACACGAGTTTAAAGAGTTAGAGGTGCAAAATCTAGTTAATTTAATTTATGTGGATTAACAAGTAGCTAAGTGACAGTAAGTGTAACTGCAAATGGACCATCAGCTGTATAGAGCCCAATAATTTCTGAGAAAACATTGACAGATCTGGCATTCACATTTCTACAAATATACTAAAAACTTGCAAGAACTTTGGTGAATAACATCTGCAATGTGTCTAACACTAACCATCAAAACAAGACTAATCTGGTTTGCAGTCCAATAAAAAATAAAGAAGTTATTAGATGAAGAAATATGAACTGAATTCCAACATAGAGAAGAGATTACTGACAATAGTTTGATCTATACAGTAGGGCTGACTAAGTATAAAAGCTGCAACTGGAAATTCTGGCAAGAAAAAATTATTATAAGTAACAACTTATAAGTGATTAATTCAGAAAAAATGGGAGAAATGGAAACTCTTGTATGCCACAGAGATGAAAGATATGACTTCTTTTTCTGTGCTGCAGAAAGTTACGTGGAGGCTGTTGGCTAGGCAGCCAGCCTGGGCTGAAAACAGAGCAGAGATGTTGACAGCAACCAAGAAGGATGTTTCATCTGCTTCTTGACACAATAACCAGCAGCTCTGAGCACCACAGCACTGGGCAGCTCTGGGCTGGCACTGGGTTATGGGCCTGTACTTTGGCAGAAGTTTCTGGTGCACTCACTTAGCCCTGTGTCAGCAAAGTACAGGAGATAGGTTCTCTCATAGGTACTCTTATAGGTTCTCTTATAGTCAGGTACTGTCCTGCACTGCATTTTTCTTTAGGTACCAATATTGTACTGTGTAGAACTTAAAAAAAGTTAGAAGTATAGTTTCCTTTCTGTAGCTAAATAGCCTCTGTGAAATTTGAATACAGCCCTGGAGCTAGCCCTGTACCTACAGATACCCTTCCTAGAGCATGCTGGTACAATGAATGCTATTAAATATCATATATACTGTATGGATACTGGTACTGTTGCATGGTGTAATTCTGTCCAAGATGCAGAACTGCATTTGTTGAATTTCAGAAAATGTTTGTCAGCCCATTTCTTCAGCTTGTCAAGGTGACTCCAACAGCAGACATATCATCCAGCACAGTGATTGCTCCCTACATTAGGATATCATCAGTGAACTTGTGGCAGATACATGCTGTTCCATTGTCAAAGACATGAAGGAAGATGTTAAACAGTACTGCTCCCAATGTGAATACCCAAGGAATGTCCCTCGTAAACAGACAGCACATCATTTTCAGCCTGTTGCTCCAGCCTTTTTTTTTAACTCACTTTAATTCACCCAGCTAGTGAATTAAACTAACAGGTAAACCCACCTACCCTGTCTGTCTAGTTTAGCTCCAAAGATGCTGTAAGAACAGAGACAAAATTTGCCTAAAGTTAAGGGTAACCACTTCTCTGCCCTCATCTTCAAATCCAGTCATTACAATGAAGAATGTAATGAGGTTGGTCGAGCGCAGTTTGCAATCGGTAAATCCATACTTCTTTTTTCCCAATCACTTTCTTCTCTCTAATGTGCCTGTACATGGCTTACACAAGGATTTGCTCCCTAACCTCTGCAAAGATGAAAGTAAAGCCAGGTGGTCTCTATTTCCCCAGCTCTTCCTCCTTGTCATCCTGGAAGATGACTGTGACATTTGCTTCTGCAGTCATTGGGAACTTCTGATCACTGTAACCTCTTGAAGAGGCAGGGAACAGCCTTGCAGTGGTATCAGTCATGCTTCCTACCTGGCTCTGGCTTCAAGTTGCTTGAGTCATCCCTAACTCAGTCTTCCTCTCACACTGGTTATATTCCACCAAACACATGGAAAGCCTGAGAACAAATTTTGCCTGTAAAAACTGGGATGTAAAATTCTCCACCTTTCTGACTCCTTCACTGTAGGCTACCTGTTCACTTGGCCTTATTCTTCCTCTTGCTGCTTCCTTCATGTTCCTCATCAATTTGTACTCTGGTTAGTCTTTCAGTTTTTTAGTTCATTTCAGACTTGGGAATTCCTTCTGTATTTATCCTGAGCAGCCCATGCCTTCTTCTGTGTATCATAGGATCCCTTTTCTCCTCTAAGCCCTGTCAGGAGTTCCCCATTTGGATACTCTGGCCACCTCACACCTGCATCATGTCCTGCAGACAGAAGCTGATACTTCTCATGGTTTGAGACTCATTCTCCTGGGGTCCTTTTTCTTTCAAAGGAGCAGCTCCCAAGAACTTGCACAACAATAATCTCCCTGAGGTCCTCTTAAGTTCAGAGTAGATATCACTTCTTGCCTCTTTTGTTTTCCTTCTTCAAATCTTATGGCTTACTAGGTCTAGACCAAATAATCCTGCTTCTTTTGTTATTAGAATCAGCTGGGCAGAAATAAAACCAAATTTTATTATTCAACAAGCTTATTTAAAAAGAAGGGTTTTTTCATCATGTATCAATAAATTGATCCTCAGAATATACTACTGTAAATATTTTATTGTACTCTTATAATGCAGCATCCTTGGTCTTCCTCACATTGGCCACTTTCCCAATGAAAAGACAAGTAGTATACTTCTCTTGGTGTTTCTGCTGTAAACAATATAAAATAGGTGTCCATAAAGACTCTACTGAATTCAGCAGAGTCCTGCTCATTTACACAAGATCTGTTCCAGGTATTGATTCATGAACATTTGAAATAATTCAGATACAGAGCTATCCTTTTGTGTCCACGAGGCTCTCATTACTTGTGATTTTTTGGCAGGTATTACAGTATCTGATTGACCTTTGTCCTTTGGACATACTTTAATATTGCCTCCAACAGATAGATTCTCTTCCAATGTCAGGTTTCCCAGGTTTTGGTTTTAAGCATCCTGCTCCATTACATAGATAAGACCTAATATTTTGAGAAAAGGCCTGAGGCAAAATAAAGATTTGTGGGTAGATGCAGAGTTCAAAAAATGTGCATGTAGATAAAATGTGCTTATTTAGTGCATCTACTCATATGCAATAATTGTCTTTTAAAAAACATGAAAGTTTAAGGTGTCAGCTTTCCCTTTGGGAGTCCACTTATCTGCCACGTAGAGCTGTGACTCTTACCTTGGGGACAGGTGACTTCATTCCCACCAGAGCTTTGTAATCCTGGTAAAATCTTCCTGAGTATTAATTGCTGCTTGCGCTAAGAATGGATGGCTCAGAGGCTAACACCGAGCCCAGTGCCACAACAGCCTGTAATGGGCAGTGCAAATCCAGCAGGGAACACAGTCTGCCTGCAGAGCAGCCCTCCCTGGGGATTCCCCTGCCAGGATATCCCCAGGCAGGAGAGATGGATGCATGGCAACTTGGGCTCTGTGTGAGCAGGGTGTGGTAGAAAATTATTTCAAGGCCCTTTACAAGGTAATGACAGTGTTTCTGATTTCAACAACTATATATTCATATGTTCTATTATCTTTTCTGCTCTTGCTTTTTCTCTTGAAACACTATTGTGTTGTACGCACACATACACACAACTACTACAAAATTTTCTACTGCAAATCGTGACAACTGAAAGATTTACAGTAGCCACTGCACAAAAACTCAGAGCAAAAGCTCTCATACATTTAGTAAGAAATTTAGAATTTCACTATACAAGCGTAGGAAGTGTTATTTTTTATATGTGTCTTTCTTGCTTTCAAATACCTGGTGGATATTGATGTTCTTTCCAAGCAGTGTCCTGAGGCTCATGCCCATGCCTGCATATGACACTGAAAAGACCCATGAACCATGGGTTTATACCAGGGAATGACCAAGACATACCTAGTTTAAGGGACATGCCAAAAATTTCTGCTCTATTCCATTCCAAGTGGTTGGAACTGGCATCACTTTTCTCTAGGCTCAGTTTCCCCATACTTAAAATGAAATTAATCATCCCAGATTACCTCAGTAGGGCTATATGGCTGACCTATTGTTTATAAAATGTGTAAGCCTGTGGCAAATACTTTCACATGATTTTCTGAGGATAAGACAACACACCTATAATGAGAACTGGCACTCAGGCTTGTCCATCCAGAGCGTGCAGATACACAGCGTATCCCCCTGGCAGGGCGAAAGGTGGAGCAGGAGCCAGGGCACACCAGTTCAGGGGCCCAGAGGCTGACACAGCCTTTATATATAAACTCCTTTGCCACAATTTTGTCCTCCACACAGCACACAGATAAAGGGTATGGGCAGCACCGTGGTTACCACCCATGCTCACACAGCTACAGCTGGAGACAGCACGATGGCACCCAGCTTGCATAACCAACGCCCTTCCACCTGCCTGCATTGCTATAAGCAGCTTCTGCAGGGGACTGTGCCCTACATTTCAGGCCATTACTAGCGCAGAAGCAAAGGTGCAAGATCATCCCTACAAACAGCTCCACGCCTTCACGAGGCTGACACACCCAGTGAAGTGGGTGCAGTAGCAGTGACACACACCTATGGAAAAGGCTGGATTTGGGAGTTAGTGACTTGCTGCAGATCTGACTATACATGTTGCTGTCATTTCAACACAGTGCCCTCAAAACATCAGCCCATAGTTTAGCATCGTCCTTCTCCAGCATGTACACATATGAAGCCCTCATTGCAAAAGCGTGCTTGCCACACCTCACAAATGATAGATGCTGTGACAGATATCACTGCAGATAAAAATCTTAGCTGTGTAAAAGTATGAGAAACCATGTAAGAAAAGTATCGTCAAAGCAGAGGGAGACAGTATATATACAGGTTTCTGTCATCCTCATGTCTGTTGAACACTCAGTTTTGAAAAGAAGCTGAAACACTGGTAAAGCTATGAATGTATGTGTACCTGCTGGGTACACAACACATCTCCTATGCTGGATATCCACATTAGCTTTATGGTTAGTGACATTTCCCACACAGGAATCAATTATAAATGAATCGCTCAGAATGGTGCTGGGAAACACTGGACTAAAGGCTCCTCTTCTGAACAAGTACCAAAGAGCAGCAGTTCAAGCTAAATGCAGCCCAGCACTTCAGGCCAACACTTCCAGTCTCTGCCTAGACTGCAGTAAATGAGGTTTGTTCTACAGTTTAGAAAAAAAACCTAAATATAATGATCCTGAGTCAAATCACAGATATTTTTACTTGAGAGTCAAGCCTGATATGGCTTGGGAGAAAGCTGCCCACTACTTCCCTCATCTTCTTCTTGGCACCAATTTTTTATGCAGAAAGATGAAGAAGAAATGTCAATATGTATAGAGAGCCCTTTGGAAGCAGAAATTGCATTGACTTCACTGGGAGTGTTCAGTCTGACCCTTGACTATTTAAACCAGGATATTAAACATACTTTAATTCTCATATTGCTGTTAGAGCCACAGTAAAAATGGTTGATGTTCAAAACATGAAGTTGACACATATGAGAGATCCAATCCAGTGCTGGTGACAACAGCAAGAGAACTTACATCAAGGGTAAGTTTTGGCCAAAGCCTGCACTGAGCATTAGCATCTCTGGACACTTTCTGATGCATCATTCCAATATATTTGGTTTGGAAAAAATTCTTTTGATGCAGTTAAATGTATGAAAGGACAGATGGCATCTAGCAGATGGTTTAGAAAACAAAAAGCCAGATCTGTTTCAGATCCCATGGAAGACTCTCTGTGGTGTGGAATACCTGTGTGCAGAGTTACCCCACCTCAAATTATGGAATTAATAGTATGTTACGTAATAAACAAATTAATTAGTGCTGAAAGACACATAGTTGGTTTTAATGTTATTATTTTAAAATATTATGGTTGTATGAAAGCAGCTTCTTTTAAGCTTTTATAGTATGCATAGGAATACACTTGAGCCTGTACTTGTTGATTCAAAGATCAAATGAGCTTTTTTGGCTCAGCTAGCAGTCTTTATAAGGCATATCAACTTGAAAGCTTTAATGCAAGGAGCATATCAATTGGATAAGCTGTGCAAGAAAATCCCATTCACTGCAAATTAATGTGCTAATTTATTTAATCATTTTCCCTCCCAAGACACTGATGGAATCAAATGAAAAGACATGAGAATTCGATAATTCAAGTAATTAAAACACATTTCTAAAGTTAAATGTGTTTTCAACACTTAAATTTGGTCATGCTTCAACATATACAATACTTTATGTGCCTTCTTTACTGATAAGTGAATAGGCTGTCCCTTACCACATCATGTAACATTTTGATCTGTCAAATGTGTTGATTCAAGCAATTTTATGCTTTCCCACCAGGTAAGTTCCTGGTTGTGGTGATTCTCTTTGTAGCAAGGCAGAGTTCTTTTACTGCTGTTTTTGTCTTTTATTGAGCTGCCTGGAGGGATCACTGGTGGCAACATACAAAGCTCTGACTGCTTTCTTCCTACTACACTTCATAAGTATTACCAAATATACCTGCATTACATTTTCCCCTCACAGCAATTTCATTGCTAAGCTGAAGCAAAACCTGAGTGGGAATACTTTCAACTAGTGCAGAAGCATCTGCTGATTCATCAATCATTATGATAGCATACGCTTCAGTGAAATTAATGAATAAATGCATTTTTACAGGCACAACTAAAGACACTGATCACCAGGAGCTTGTAACATTTCTATCACAATTTGTTTGTTTCATGAAAAAGCAGAAAATGGCTTGAAACAGCTCTGAAATATCATTGGGGGTTTTTTACACAAGTATCTGGAAGAAATACACACAGCTTGTATCTGGAATGGGAACTGGGAGGAGAGCTTCCTAGAGCCACCTATCCCACAACTTCCTGTTACCTTCTGCACCCTTCCCAAAGCACACAGTTGCCTGCTGCCAGCACAAGCACCCTGCAGCACTGGGCAAATGGCCGGAGCACAGCTGGGAATTCATGTGTGTGTTCCTCTGGAATCAGCTGCCACAGACCTGCCTTTTCCTAGCAGAAATTTGCCCATCTGAGAGGTCCAGGTTGTAGGAACGAGTAGATTATCAAGTAGAAAATGACAACACTGGCCAACTAATGATATTGAAAAATCATAATTTTCTGACGACCATGCTGGAGATTTCTTTGGAGGATATCCTGATACTATGCCTTTGGATGCCTTCTTCCTTCTGCTCTCTTTGAGTAGAAGACATGAGAAGCAGCATTCTTAAGGTAGTAGACCCTGCTGGGTGCACAAATGTAGAAAACTAGCTGGGATGTGTTTGGAAGCCCAGACACAGACCTAATCTTAAAAGCACATCCACATAATTGCAGGCTGAAAGTTAAACTAATGAAAAAAGTTAGCCATAAATTTCAGCATGTTTTTTAGGGCAATCTTAAAGCACAGAGGAAGTTACTCTGGTTAGATAGTTCATCTTCTCCCTGTTGTCCAAACTCTGCAACTCAGTTGTGGCTCCTCTCAAGCCTTAATGGCTCTGTGAAATTATCTATGTACAACCATATTGCTAATATAAAGGATTTAATTGCCATCAAGAAAAGTTACCTAATTGGAAATAGAAGAAACAGTAAATTGGATGATATAAACATTTTATAAACAATAACTATTGGTGTTGGTTGTGCAAAAAAGACTTCCACAGAATAAACAAGCATTCTAATAAAGAAATATATGTAAGCTATAATAAAATAATTATTAACAGAAATATGTATTCATATTCCTAATATGTCTTGTTCTTTGGTAGACTGTGGATCTTCACTCCTTGTGCTGGTGGCACTCTCCTAAGTCCACATCTTGCTCAAGAGGGCAGGGAAGTGCAAACCTCTGTCACATTGATTCACTCAGTAGCCGTTCTGTATCGAGCATGTGGCCAACACAAGTGGCCACATACCAATTTGAGGATTATGACTCAATCTCCTGGTTTCCTTTTGATTTAAATGACAATGTTACAAAAAGTTCTGAAGCTGTGCTTTAGCCAATGCTAACCACATATCAAGATACTAAATGTCCAAGAATACACTCCAGTGGTTTCCCCTGTTGGGAGGCACAGGAAGCACAGCTAACACTACACTGTCTGCCTGCAACTTGAGAAGCAGGTTGGTGTTCACCTTGCCCTACCCAGTGACAGATCCATTTCAGAGCTCTCACCAGACCTTCTGCCACTATCAGCACCATCAAAATAAGGCATAATTCAAGTCACTGTAATTCATGAAGAATTTTGATTGACTGTTCTCATGTGAGAGAAGTAGCAGCTGTCCATCCATCCGCATGTGACATCCTTGCTTCGCTCCAGCTTTCAGCCAGCATTGGGGTAAGTTGGACTTCCCTGTCCATCGAGGCTTCCAGGTGTTGACATGGCTCCTTTTCCTTTTCCCAGTGTAGGTGATCCCTACTGCCAGCCCCTTGGTTTTGGTGCAGTGACTCTGCTTGCAGTGGAGTAACTAGTGATGGCCGTGTGTCTCTCCTGTCCATAGGGCTGGGATCGCAGCACCAGAGCAGTGCACGAGCTAAGCCGGGGGTGACTCACCCAGGAGGAGGAGTGCAAGCTGTGCTCACCAAGACCAGGTGACACCAAGTGACAGAGATGCTGCTGAACTGGAGGAGGGAGAGGCAGACACCATCTGATCTGCTGCCTGCTAGGAGGAAAGCTTGCGGCTTGGGTGGAGCAGGTCCCCTCCTGCCCCTCGCTCCCGAGGGTGTCATGCAGCCATCTGCACTATGCAAGATCATGGCACAGACATGCTGCCAAGAAGGAGATAAGGAGCAAAGGGTGTGAGGAGCAGGTGGTGCCTTTACACCAGACAGAGGGTTTGCTGGGACTGAAACACAGGGTGCAGAATGGATGCTTCTCCTGCAGCACCCAGCAACACTCCAGGCAGCTGAATCTCTCTGCTCCACGAAGCGACCACAGGGGCCTTGGTCCGGGAGATAAGGGAGGGTGTGCGAAGGGCAGCTGGGTGGCACCTGGAGAAGGCTGGTCAGGGGAGTGCCACCAGGTGGTGGGGCAGGGAGGTAGCGAGGTCCCGTTGCGGTTGCTGGTGTTATCCGTACTGGGAGGAGAAGGGATCCTAGCGAAGGCTCCTGGAAGCAGCAGAAGAGCCTTGATACGCACAGACGGAGGTAAAACCAGCATCGCTCACGGAGGACCCTCGGCGTGTCTGTCAAGGGGTAGCAAGAGGGGAAGAGAGAAGAAAAATCCAAACTTATACAAAGAGAAAAGAAAGAAAGGGAATGGGAGTTGGCTGAAAGACTCATTCCCCCCCCTTTGTGGTAAAATAAAAATTCAAACCCCCTATTTGAACATAAAAAGCCAGGCTGAGATAACCAAGCGCCTCCTCGCCACCCCGCACGCCCTCCGCGGGAGGAGGAGCGGTCCCCGCCGCCCGCACCTGCTCCGGGGGGGCCGCCGGGCGCCTGCGCGGCCGGGCCGGGCCGGGCCGTGGGGCCGCGCTCCGCGGGCGCCGCCGGGGGCAGCGGGACGGCGGCCACGTGACGCCCCCGCCCGCCCGCACCGCGCCGGGCGCTGCGCACCGAGCCGGGAGCGCCGAGCCGGGAGCGCCGGGCCGGGAGCACCGAGCTGCGGAGCCGCGGCCGCCGCCGCGCCGCCCCCCGCCTCCGCGCCCTCCGCCCTGCCCGCGGGGCACGGGAGCCGGTGACGGGAGCGAGGCGGAGTCTGGAGGGAAGATACGGAGAGATAGAGATTTAAATCACATCCCCGGCTGTAGAAGGGGCAGCAGCAGCAGCAGCCCCGGCGCAGAGGCACGGACGCACGCGCCGAGACAGGTCTGCCGGCTCCGCCGCTGCTGCTGCTGCTCACCATGGGTGCCGCCGCCGCCGAGCCCCCCAGCGCCATGGGCCTGGTGTCCAGCGTGGTGAACGACACCCTCGAGTTCTACCGCTGGACCTGGAGCATCCGAGGTAACGCGCCAGGGCGGCCGCGGCCCCGCCATCGCCGTGCCCGGCGCCCCCCGCCCGCCGCCACTGATGCGCAGCGGCTCAAAATGGCTCCATCTCCCGGGAGACGCGGAGCGCGCTCCGGCTCCCCGGGATGGGGCCGCGGCGGGGGCAGACCCCCCCACCCCTGCCTGCCCTCCTCGCCCCTCCGGGTGCGCTCGGTGCGGTGTTTGTTTATCTGCCGTAATCCCGCGTAGCGGCCCGGGCTGCGCGGGGCATCGATCCGCGGCAAGGTGAGCGCGTCCCCCGGGCGCCCGCGGGTGGACGTAGCGAAATCCGCTTCCCAGGGCCGCGGTTCCTCCGGTTCTCTGCCGCCGCGGCGTGCCTTGGGCTTGTCATACGGGGATCTGATGTCGGAGGTAAGCGAGGCCCTCCGGTAAGTGGTGCCGGAGCTCAGGCGGTCTTTGGCTTCTGCGGCAGGTGGGAGCCCCGCGTCGGCATCGCGTGGAGTTCAGCAAAAGAAATGAGGAAATGATTGTTACCGCCGCTGCAGCAGCTTGTCATTTTATATTAAGTGTGTTTGGGTCAGTCCTGCTGTTTTCCCTTTTCAATGTGCTCCACTCCTGTATTGGCACTCCACGACTGCAATGTGGCAGATGCTGAAGGAAGAGTAAATGTCTTGGAATACGGAGAAATGTGCAAAAGCAGCTTGCAGTGCTGGGACAGCAAATGAGGTGGTGCCTTGCTGCAGTGACCGGTAGCTCTGGGAGTGTTATTGGTCAGCGTGAATGGTTCTGTCTCGTGTGTCAAATGAAAGGAGTCGCTTTCACAGCTGCTATTGTGAGTAGCCACAGGCAGCTGGCAGAAGGATCATTTACTCCACTGGATGTTTTCTTCATTTTTTCGTTGTCCACGCAGCAATGAGGTTTAGCTATTTTGAAACCCAGAGCAAAACTGGTGTGCATGTAAGTGTGGATGTATTTGTTGGCAGTGTGATAGGTGGGAATGTGGGGCCTTCGTTACAGACGGGAAGCTCACTGCATCAGCAGTCTTTGCTTTTCCACCCCCCTTCCCTTCTGCCATCTGTCAGATAATAAATTAATCTTATGTTATAGATGGAAAGAGCTCACTTTTTTCACAATTTGCCTTTCCATACCTTCTGTATTTTGCTATATTTTAAAAATTGAGCCTGCACGCGTATTTTTCTCGTCTGTTTTTAAAAACTGCCAGAATATGAGAGCAAATAAAAATGCTTGCAGCAGCACTGCATTGTAATCTACCAGTGTTTGCTCTCTGACTCTTGCAACATACAATTGTTCATAGGCTGCCAGGTAAAGAATGAAAGAGATGCTATTCTGGTCAATCAATAGCATTTTCAGATGGATATAAAAATAGATGTGGGTACAAAATTGATAACCTTATAGATTACTTGATTTATTTGAAAAAATACTTCAAATTCTGATACATTTCCCGAACTGCAAAAATGTTATTTAAGTCTGTCAATAGACCATGTCTATTGTAAGCAAAAATGATCAGAGGGGAAAAAAAAGAAGAAGGAAAAGCAAGTAAATGTAAAGAATGTAACAATAAGTAACTATGATACTATACGTAGAGCAAACTTTTTTCTTCTGCTTCTTTGGAGGATGTTAAGCAGTACTAGGATGACATTGTTATTGCCCCTAAAATATATGTAAGTCTTACTGATTTGCTAAAGTAAAATTTTTAATTTTTGCTTTAAGTTTGGTAGCACTGCTGTTAAAGCAGGATTCCATTGTAATGAAGTAATCAGTCCTATCTCGTGGAAAGTTTCTTGTTCCAATTTTGGATAACAGCAGGTCCCCGCAAGGCTAGTTTTGAGTAGAGCCTAAGTCACATGAACAACACAGTACAGTTCTTATTTATACCCAGTAGTATGTGGAACAAGACTCTCCTGTAGTTTTTACAGTCAGGTAGGGATAGGTGTCACATTGTAGTTACAAGGTAGCTCAGGATAAGAAAGTGTTACTCATGAGGCAATGCTGTGTGGCTGTTCAGTGAAATAATCTTTAATGCCCTAAATTCTGCAAAAATACCTGCCCAGTTTGTTGCTTTTCTGTATGTTTCTTTGTTCTGACAAAAATAATTGTCTCCATTTGCCATCTCTGAGTGAACACACAGCATCCTTCCAGTACCTAAGAGGGATGCAGGAGAGGGACTTTTTAAAAGGGCATGTAGGGGTAGGACAAGGTAATGGCTTCAGACTGAAAGAGAGTAGGTTTAGATAATAGGAAAATAATTCTCTCCTGCAGGGGTGGTGAGGCACAGGAACAGGTTGCCCAGAGAATCTGTGAGTGCCCCATGCCTGGTATTGTTCAAGGCCAGGTTGGATGAGGCTCTGTAGTTGTAGTGAATTGTAGTGAAAGGTGTGTCTGCCCACGGAAGGGTGGTTGGAAGTAGATGATCTTTAAGGTCCCTTCCAACCCAAGCCATTCTATGATATGTTAAAATTGTGAATTCAGCACTGTTATGAATTCATGCAATTCACCTTTGTGTTAAGAGCTATGACAGTAATGTTGCTCAACAGAAAACACAAATTATGGCATGCAAGACCATTGCCTAATGTTCAATATCATTAAATAAAAACTATACCACGCAGCAAAGTTGCTCAACAAATGATGCTATGCAATAGCATTACACAATAAATCATACTGAAACACTACTACACAGCAAAATTACACAACAAAATGTGAAGAAATTTTATTCCCACTACTACTCCTACACTTATTCTCTCAATTTCCCACTTCCATTTTTTTATTGAACACCTGTGTGTCTTTAGCCCCGTTCTCTGTATTCAGCAAGATTGTCTTGCCAGCAGGTGTTTTCTCCTGCTGCCTCAGACCCCTGTGATGACACTTCTGTAGAACTGTGCCAGAACATCCCACTGAGTCTTGTGCTGCTTTATTTTTGCACATTAAAGATTTGATCATTTTCCTTCCCCTGCTTTGTGCTATTTAAAAAGCAACTGACCTTTTCTGAGACCAAAAAAACCCCAAAAGACCAAGTATATAATGAGCCTAAATGGTTTTGAGTTGATGTTACAATTTCTTTTAGCATTAAGCATGCTGTCTAAATCTGATTTGTTTGTGGTTTTGATTTTTTAAGTCTTGCATTTGGGAATAATAGCAGTGTTCTGTGACTTTTTCCCCAAGTATATTATCAAACACATTTTCAGCATTAGCTTGATGCTTTTGCTTGTTCATTTGTTGAAAAGCTACTTTGTTTCTCTCCACCCATGACTACTTTTCAGACCCCTTCCATGAAAGCCCAAAGTCCATTGTAACTATATATTCACCTAGGAGGCTGAAGGGCATAATTTAGGAAGCCATAATCTTCAAAAAGAGATAGAAGGGTCAAAAACATATTCTTAGCGGTCATCAACAGCAAAAAAAAGGTGGACAGAGGAACAGTTACTATCAGGAAATATGATCTAGGAATTCCATGCCCTTATTTCTGTAAGGGCATGGGACCAGTTCCATGTAATTGCTAGGGCAGGGCTTCCTTCTTTCTCTCAGCTCGAGTAGCTGGTTGGGGTTGGATTTGCCAGGAAGGATTAAGGGTATGATTAGATGACTGAGCAAGTGACTTAAAGGGAGGTTCCAGGCTGAGTCCAGGGGAACTATTAAGATGAATAACTCAGGACACAATCAGAAAAGAAGAGTGTGAAAATCTCAAAATGTGGGTGAAGAGACCATTGTCAGTTGGGGAGGGGGAGTAGGGGATTGTGGCTTGAACAGAAGACTCATGAAACACTGGACAAAAATATTTATTTAGAAGAGCTACTTAATTTGAATGTACTGAGCTAAGGAACAGAAGGCTTTACTGACTTTGGGTGAGAATGATTGTTCTTGGAGCTCAAGAGTTTAAAGGAGGCAGGGCCGTCCCAGGCCACATGGGACTGCTTTGGAACAGCAACTATTTACAGCTGTTGCAGTTAATAAGATTACAGACTTTTTCCATCAGTAGGAAAGGAGAGAGATGCAAACTTTCACTTTAGTGATAGGGTAGTATTGTACCTAGCATCTTGTTCAGGAGCAACATTAATTGTAGGTTTTATCAGTTGGGTCAGAAGTGTAAGGCAGTGAGGGTGGAGAAGATGGGAAACTTACAGCTGCTTGCCTAAAAGGTGAAGCAGTGGAGCAGCTTCCTTGAGAACACTGATTGCCATGACCACTTTTGCTAGGGGATCTTGGAACTAATTTAAAAATTGCCCAGGAAGTTCAGGTTAATTTTCTTTTTCAGGCCAGGGAACAAAAACAGAGCAAAACATGTTTCTTCTTCCCTTGTACCTTCCCCCATGGAGAACCCAAGTATGACCAAAGGATCCTGAGTGTTTATGCTTGAGAAGTGCACTGGGTGCTTAGCAGAACGCTCTGAGTGCAAGTAGTCCCTTGTAGCTGAGGATTTGTGCTAAAGCTGGAGGCAAGTAGAATCCCAGTGAAAGTGCTTCAGAGGGAGATGATGGGGAAAGAGAATGAAGGGTGAGATTAAGGTTCATGAAGTCTGTTTCACAGAAACAAAGCAGAATGTGTTCCTGAACTTTCAGAGGGCTGGCTGAGCATCAGATTTGGTGATTTGGCACGATATTTGTCTTGCAGATACAATATTCTTCTCAAGGGAACAGCTTTTTCAGTCTGTGGCCATGGCTGGGTAAAACACAAGGATTAGACAGGGAGAAACATACTGGAAATGGAAAAGCTGTCTAACTGGGCTGGCTGTCTTGTGGCAGAAACACAAAGAAAAAACCTGTGGCAGAAGCAGCACTTGGAGAAATTGATTGTGGAAGCAAAGAATGCTAATGCCTAGATCATATGAAACTGCTGTCAACTAAACTGAGCAATAGGAGCATCCAGTTTATTTGATTCATTTGACATTTAATTGCCAGTTAGTGAAGGGAGGGAATTTATTAGTGAAGAAAAAATATAATGCTTGGTATTGAAGGCAATTTGCTGATTGTTTGAGGGAAATTCTACCCCCATTTCATCATCAGGAGATTTTATCAGATTGTACTACTCAAAAGACATAGTCAGAACTAAACAGATGCCAAGCATTTTTGGAAATGGAAACATCATTCAGAAAAGTACATTAGTGAAGGGGAAATGTCTACTTAGACACCTTGGGTCAGCAAGCTTCAAGACCTTGGTCATGAGGGAGTAGGATCAAGCAAAATAAACTCTATGGATGAGAAGCTGAGTTATGAGTGGAAGACTTCTCTTTCCTAAAATGAAAGAGGAGAAGTTGTAGCGATGATATCCAAATCTGAGCTCCAGTAAAGAAATGAAACAGAAAAAACCTTCAAAGAACACCAGCAAGAATGCAATACAAACTTCTGTTTGAACACTCATCAGCATATTCCAGAAGGAAAAGGAAATGTGTAGACAAAATGACGAGAACATAACTGAATATTTGAAAATTCATTCTAAAACTGTGTAGGTAGCATGTCTTGAAATCTTTGAAGAAAATAAGTTGTTATGAATACTCTTAAAGGAGAATCCATGGGAAAAGATCTGGAAATGGCTGTTTACAGAATTTAACCAAGCTGATTGCATGACCTTAGTACCTACTGCAGAAGGTCAAATGGCTAGATGTTAAGAATTCAGCACATGGCAAGTTGCTGTTGCAGAGTTCTAAGCAAATCATGTTTCTCAGCTGAGGCATCATGAGGTGTAAATCAATGTGTGGTCCTGGAGCCCCATACTGCAACCAGAGGTGAAGAATTCTTGGCAAGTTGAAATATCCTTGCCATGAAGCAGATGCAGTCATCCTGGAGGCTCCACTGGTTACACAGATTGATCAGGGATAGTGGCTGAACTCTAGCTCATAGGTGGCTGTCTCTGGTTGGAGTGCCTTGACAGGAGTGTTTGTAGTTGTCACCCTGCACTCATGCTGTGCCAGGGTGAGGAGGGCTGTGGCAGGGCTGTGGTTATAGATGTGAACCACCAGAGGAGGTTGTATTCAAGGCAGCTGTGCTGCTGTCCTTGTGCAGCCAGGGAAGAGTGTCAAAGGCTGCACAAGGACAGGTAGTAGAAGAAGCTTAGGGAACATAGGATGTAGTTCCTTTTAAGGTCCTGTAGATCAGGAGTCGTGAAGAGTGGGTGAGGCAAGACTCCACTTTTTCCTCTGCCGGTCCAGACAAGTTTTTTGGAATTACTTGATTGATTAGGAGATTTAGATAAAAAGTGAATGAATGAAAATACTCCAAACAGATATGGAGAAGACTTTGAGAGGAAGAATTTGCTAGGATGCAGGGCTAAGTGAGGAGAAGAGGCTGTTGTGTGTACTGAAGAGTTTTTTCAGGTAAGGCAAGTGGGGTTTAATGAATGCCGGAATGGCCTGAAAAAACAGAGCTAAAGGAGAGCTCATTTACCTAAAAAGAATTGACCATTTAAAGAATGACAGCTTTGGTTTTTAAAGAGTGTTGATGTGACTGGGGTGTTTCCAGAGCACAGAAGTTTGACAGTGTGTTTTTAAGGACAGATCTGATCCATAAGGAGGACTTCTCTGACTAGTAAATATATGACAAGGCTTTGCTTTCTCAAGCTCTATTTGGAAACCAAGTTGGAGCTACCACTGCACTTCATAAGGAACACTTTGAGTGGGTCTGCCTGACTGACACCTCACTTAGGAGGATGTAGATGCTGAATACAGTTCCTGGATCTAGTGTGGTGACAAGTGGGTACAACTATGCTCAGTGTTGTCAAACTGAGTGTATGAACAGAAGCAGTGTATCAACTGCTTCTGAGTGTATGAACTTCAAAGTCTTGTGGAATTTTAAGGATGCAAATGAAGGCAGCTCTGAAATTCAGGCTTGGCAATGCTTAGGTGTTAGCCCTGTTGGGGTTTTGAGTACTGCACCCTAGCTAGTAGGCAAAGCAATAAGTAGCTGCAAGGCAAGCCTGGAGATAAATGGAGTGCAATGTGGTTTGTATTAACTCATTTTGTGTGTGCTTGGATCTCTAGATAAGCATGAACTAGATTACCTTTCTCTCATGGAAGGTGAGGGAGAGTAAGCTACCTCACTTTGGCTTGCATTTGATGCAAGATAGTGATGCCTGTGGGCATCAGTAGCACTTGGTTTTGTGTTGCTTGTGTGCCTGCAACTCAACTTCTTTCTTTAGGTACTGAATAATTTCAGTGGTTTGATCCTTAAGTCCTGTCCTGGAGTGTTCACTCTCTCTGTGGCATTGTATCTGCTTTTACCATGGGATTTTTCCCTTGTATTGTGTTTGCATGGGAAGGTTTTGGTACTGGGAGGGCAATGCTAGAAGCTTCCCCCATATCCAACAGAGCCAAACCCAGCCCATTCCAAGATGGGCCTGCTGCTGGCCAAGGCTGAGCCAGTCAGTGATGGTAATAAAATCTCTGTGACAACAATCACACCATCAAAAGCAGCATGGCCAGCAGATTGAGGCAGTTGAGCCTGTCCCTCTACTCCACTCTTCCACCTCTGGGGTGCACAAAAAGGACAATGACCTAAGGGAGCAAACCTAGAGCAGGGCCACCAAGCTGTTCAGAGGGATGGAGCACCTCTCCTATGAGGAAAGACTAGGAGAATTTGAATTGTTCAGCCTGGAAAAGAGAAGGCTTTGGGGTGACCTAATTGTGTCCTTCCAGTATCTGAAAGGAGCCCACAAGAAAAATGGAAAGAAACTTTTTACAAAGGAATGTAGTGAAAAGATAAGGGGGAATGGCTTCAAACTGAAAGAGTGGAGGTTTGGGTTAGAAATGTTAGGAAAAAATTCTTTATTCTGAGGATGGTGAGATGCTGGAACAGGATGTCCAGAAAAGCTGTGGAAGCCCCATCCCTGGGAATGTTTAAAGCCATTTTGGATGGGGCTCTAAACAAACCAGTCTAGTGGAAGATGTCCCCGTTCATGATAAATTTGTTTGAAGTGGCTGATCTTTAATATCCCTTCCAAACCAGGCCATTCTATGATTCTACAATAATATATTTAAGAAGAGAGGAAAAAAATAGCGCAGAAGTAATTGCAGCCAGAGAAAAGAGTGAAAATATGTGATACAAACCACTCTGCAGACATGGAGATCAGGGAAGGAAGGCAAGGGAAGAGGTGCTCCAGGCACTGGAGCAGAGATTCCCCTGCAGCCCATGGGAAAGACCCTGGTGAGGTACCTGTGCCCCTGATGCCTGGGGAGGTCCATAGGGCTGCAGAGATCCATCTGCAGCCTGTGGAGGAGCCTCACACCAGAGTAGATGGATGCTGTAAGAAGGCTGTGACCCTATGGGAAGCCTGTGCTGGAGCAGGCTCCTGGCCAGGAGGGATGCCACACTGGATCAGTTTGTGAAGAGCTGCACCCTGTGAGAAGGACTCAGGCTGGAGAATTTCATGGAGGACTGTCTCCTGTGGGAGCAATCTGATGCTGGAGCAGGGGAAAGACTCCTCCTAAAGAAGAAGCAGAATCAGAAACAGTATGTGATGAACTGACTGTAATCCCTATTCCCTGTCTCCCATTGCCACTGACAGAGCAATGACAGGTGAAAATCAGGAGTGAAGTTAAGCCTGGGAAGGAGGGAGGGTTTGGGAGAAAGGTGCTTTTTGGGTTTGTTCTACTTCTCATTATAGAACTCAGATTGTGATTGGTAATAAATTCAAGAAATTTCCCCAAGTCACATGTGTTTTGTCTGTGACAGTAATCAGTTTGTGACCTCTCCCTGTCCTTATTGCTCTCTACAACTCCCTGAAAGGTGGCTGTAGTCAGGTAGGGCTCTCTTTCTCCAGGCAACCACTGACAGAACAAGAGGACACAGTCTCAAGCAGCACCAAGGGAAATATAGGTTGGATATTAGGAAAAAGTTTTTTATGGAAGGAGTGATAAAGTACTGGAATGCTCTGCCCAAGGAGGTGGTGGAGTCACCACCCCTGGATGGGTTTAAAAGAAGATTGGATGTGGGACTCGGTGCCATGGTTTAGTTGAGGTGTTAGGGCATGGGTTGGACTCAATGATCTTGAAGGTCTCTTCCAACCTAGTGATTCTGTGATTCTGATTAACTCATGAGCCTTTTCTTTGATCTTCTGTAACCTATCCAGCTGAGAGGGGAGTGACAGAGCAGCTTTGGTGGGTACCTAGCCTCCAGACAGGGTCAAACCAGTGCATCCCTGGTTTCACTTTCTGTCTCAGCATAATCAGGAACTCTTGACTGTTTGGTTTGTTTGCATCATATTTTCCTATTCCTCTTATCTATTTCTGCTATATCTAAAAAGTGTCTTCTTTCAGCTCTTGCATATGTTGTGCTTAGTTTACATGCTTGACCATGGTGTTCTATTTTCTTTTTTTATCTGCTTATAGGTATTATCTCCTTAATTGCTTCTCCCAGTTATGACCAATAAGAAAAATTGTTTTATTACCTTCTAAATGTTCTTAGAATATTGCTGAAAGAAGTGAATTTATAACCTATGTCTTTCACTTTTTCTGTTGAGCCAGCAAATCTTCTCTCTGACTTGATTTTATGTCCTATTCTTAGAACATCATTGTAACACCTTGTTTTTAAATGGTTTGAGTTAACATTAAAAAAAAAAGTAGTTAGTAGTTAAATTGTCTAGCTGGGCTGTAAATAGGAGACTTCATAATAATATTTTCTACACAGTTTAATATTTAGTGGTTTACCAGGAATAGATGACCCCAGTGGAAAGACTCACAGAGTACTCTCAAATGCTTTGATAATTAGGTCAGGTTTTTTTCTACTCTGTCCAATCTCCATTTCAGTGATCCCTGAATTTTTTACCAATTTTTTACCATGAGGGAGAAACTTTATTGCTGAAACCATTAGAGAAGCTTGGGGCCCATGTGTTAGCATGGAAGGCAGCACAACTGTGGAAGTGAAAAGACTCAGTTGTAACAGTTGTTTGGACATGGACATTATGTAGCTTCCAAACTGATGATTTTGCTACTGTGTACTTAGTGAATGAAAGATTCAGACACTCATCATTCTTTTCATCACTTTTGGGTCAAAAACATTTTGTCATTCAGTTCCTATTTTGAAAATCCGCATTTCAAAATTAGTCTTTTCTTTTTTGTGCTTTGTTCCTCACCCCTCCAATTCATCATTTTTGCTGATGTTAAAGGGATGTTGAGGAATTAAGTTCTAAATGTTTTAGAGTTTTGTTTTTCCTTGGAGGCTTTGACTGATGTATTTGTGTTAAGCTAACAGAAAACCTAATGCATCTCACAACTGTAAATTTACTTCTGCCTCTGAACTTTGAAGCGCTAATGCATTTCAGTAAGTCTTTTTGTAGTTTTTAATCAAAACAAAACTCTCATCTCATTCATCCTTCTGTAAAACCATAGTGATGAGGAGCATCCTTGTGATAATGCAAACAGGAAAAACAGGTAGTTTATCAGAGAGTTTCCTGTGCTGCTTCTTGCAAATTTTCTCCAGTGGCTTTCTGGTATTATTCTTAGTCAGATTTCACTTGCCACTGCTGGTTTTCCTACATGCTCAAGCACTGCATTTAAAAGTTTCTAAATGTTTATCTACAACCCCAAACTCTGCGTTGCAAGAGCATCAACATAAGTTGTTTGTATTTGCTGTGTAGTTAAACATCACTATGCTTCTGGGGTGTTAGCACATTAGACATGTGTCAGTGCTGAATTTACTGTCAGTGCTGAATTTACTGTCCCGTGTATGCTGAGTATGTAACACTTGACTCCACAGTGGATAAGACCTTGCAGAGTTATTATTGAACTGATTTTAATAATCTTTCACATTTTTCAATGAACTTATGTTTAAACTGAAGGAATCCAGTATCTATCTTTGGAGAAGATCATCATACCCTATGCTCATTCCCTTCAGCATTATAAAGCTCTGGGTGAGCCAATAGACTAATCTGTTATTGCAACATTGAATGTGCATAAATCCTGTGTTTGCATTACTGCTTACTGATACTTCTACAACTATTTTCATAGTGCCAAACCCCAGTGCTTTTGTATGAAGCAGTGACGTGAGAAATAGTTTTGGCAAAAAGTGCAAAGTTTGAATGAAAGTTTCAGTAGAAGAAAAGCTTTATGAAGTGTGTTTTGTGCAGTACTTCTATTGCTTTAGAAATACAAAGACATAGGCTGGATCATAAAGTCTGCAAGTAGTTTAAAAAATTACATTGTATGGTAGGGTAGGGGGTTTTGTGTGCTTTTGTCTGTTTACTCCACAACTTATAGTATTTAAGAAAAAGCATGCAGGCATCACTGCACTGGGAATGCATCTTGCATTTGTGATGTCTGGAAAAGAAGATTTGGCAACCTGAAGAGTACTTCATGCCTCAAGGGCTTGTATCTTGCATATCTTGTGTAAGCTTCAATGAGGATTATATTTTTATTATTACTTGAAGCAGAGCATTTGTACTGTCCCCACAAGTAATCATAATCAATGGAGGAGAAAAATATAATGTGAGCAAGATAATCTCTTTGGACTTGAAAATCCTGAGAGATGATGGTAAATTGTCATGTGTCCTGAACTTCGTAGTAATTCCATAACTATCCTTGTCTTGAAACACGTGTATAATGTAATTGCTGTATATAGGCACAAAGACAATATGGTATTAATGACTGAGTGATAGGAGTCCTGAGAAGATTACAATGATGGGAAGGCTAGTTAAAATACACCTGGCCTTCTAACAGCAAATTGGGATTTGGCCTTCCTGTTACTTTAATGGGAGTTTATGAAACACATGCACATTACACAAGTGTTCATTAGCTGCAGGAGATGTTGCTCTTAGCTGTGTGGTATTTTGATTTTATGTTGCTGTTTACAGCTTTAAAGAAGACTAAGCAGTCAATTACAAAGCCCTGAAATTCAAAACAAAGCCACAACTGGTTATGGGTGGTACCTGTTAGTCTTGCCTCATAGTCCTCTTGGTTTTGGGGCAGGCATCTCTCATTTCTGACCACAACAGGTTTTTGTACAGCAAACTTAGAATATGTGGGTTTCATTGTTTTGATTTTTGGGGTATGTGCTCTCATTATTCATTGTGCTTGAGGCTGAATACTCTTATTCTTGCACCTTAGTTTTATGTTTTATGGCTTGTTAAAATGACAATGCTTTGCCAAAACATTTTGATGTCCCTTGTTCTTGACCTGAACTAATTAGTTTGTTCCTAGTTAAAACTTAAGGATAGTTAAAACTTAAGGATAGACAAAGTAGTTAGATTTTTAGACTTATTATCAAAGATTAAGAAAAACTTGCTTTCTCTCTACTGATCTACTAAATAATTTAAAAAAAAATTACTTAAACCAGGTCAGCTGTTATGCTTTTTCCCCCAGTTTTGGGAACCTTTGTCCCTATAGCATCCTGTGCATGTGATCCTTAGCTTTACCAATACCATACATGGGAAGAAATTCTTAACTGTGTGGGTGGTGAGGTACTGGAACAGGTTGCCCAGAGAAGCTGTGGATGCTCCATCCCTGAAAGTGTTCAAGATCAGGTTGGATGGGACTCTGAGCAAACTCTAGTGGGAGGTGTCCCTGCTCATGACAGGGTGGTTTGAAATGGATGATCTTTGAGGTCCCTTCCAACCCAAGCCATTCTGTGATTCTCTGATACTCACATATTTGTTTTCTTGCCAGTTATTACCACCACTGATACTGTGACATTATGACAATACAGAATTTTTTGTGACATAAAGCAGCAGGGACTTGACTGATTCCTGAGAAACCAGTGCAAGGCCAATTTAAAGGTTTGTTGAGTATACAGAGATGAGCCATGAAGATGATTCTATGATAGGAAAATATGCCTGCAAGTGAATGAAATTAAGTGTTTCTTTAAGGAAAATTAAAAAAAAAAAAAGGCAAATAGTGAGTGACCTGATAACTGTTCAGAACTACCCAAATGAGGAAGGAAAAAAAATGATAGGTCTAGGAAAGAAAATTATAGTGAACTAGTTAAAGTTTAATCCTAATTTCTTTGGCTGTAGAGAGTAACTTTATGCTAGTTAACATTTTACAGCAAGCTGCTATATGTTCTACCAGGCTTGCTGCCTCTGAAAAGACATATCCTGTACTAAAATGGGAAATTCTTAGATCTCTTGGCTTATACATGTGTTAATGGAAGTTTCATTGTAGATGATATTAGATTCTTTCTGAGTTAGGTACAGGTCCTGTCAAACTCCTTAGAAATACCTATAGTGCCAGAAGACTGCAGACATTGCCAAGTATGATAGATAAGAAAGAAGCATAAACTGGCCATTCTTTTTGTCCCAGTCATTTTGCTTTCCTGCAGCAATATGTCTGCACAATCTCTCCTAAGAAGAGATGGACTTTTCTTTTGCCTGAAACATGGATGAGACTATGGGGATATAGTTTTAATTCATGCAGTAGCTTCAATCTGCTATTACAGGATTTCTCCTGTAAAGTTTAAAGAAACTTTATAAACTGAGATTATTAGCAACAGGACAAGAGGAAATGGCCTGAAGCTGTGCGGGGGGGGGGATCAGGTGAAATCAGGAAAAATTTCTGCACTGGACAGGGTGGTTAGATGTTGGAATGGGCTGCCCCAGGAAGTGTGGAGTCACCCTCCCTGGAGATGTTCAAGAAATGACTGGACATGGCATTTAGGTGCTATGGTTTAATTCATATGGTGGTGTTCAGTCATAGGATGGACTAGATGATCCTGGAGGTCTTTTCCAACTGTAATGATTCTGTAATTCCACTAATTGAGGAATAGAGTGCAATCTGTGCAATGAATAATCAATAGCAAAGCAGGTAAGTTAGTTCAAGCAATGACAACCTAAGAAAAAAAAATCATTTGGGGCCATATGAACAGCTCTATTAAAAATAGTAAGTGAATAGAAAATTTTTAATTCTATAGATTTTTTCCATCCAAAAATATATGGCCTCTCAATTTTCACTCAGCAATGTTACTTCATTATCAGTCTTCAGTCTCAAACTGTGCAGCCCATGTACTGTTTTAAAGGCTAATTTTATAGCTTTAGCTGTTGTTTTTCTGAGGTGTTAGTTAGTCAGAGACTGAGCTTTTTCCTTGGAATTTCTACAAACTGCTAACAGTAAATCTACTTTCAAATTATTCTGATGTATTATGCAGTTTAGTTAAAAAGCATAGGGTCTAATCAGGTAGATGCTTATTTAAGTTTACTTTCAACAGATCCAGTCTGCAGTGGTTGTGTAGCCAGAGTGAATCTTGTATTCACTTGTAAATATTAACATGACTGAACCAGTATTTCTAATCAAAATCTTGGAGAGAAGTATATTGTATATTTCTCTGTAGCCAGAAAGAAAAGGGGGAGGGAAGGGGGTCACTAAAGCACTAAAATCACTGAAGGGATCTAGTGTGAAAACTTGGTAATCATTTTAAGGTGTGTGAAGTTATATTTCTCACCTGGTTTTTTAATATGATATGGGCTTTCATTTTGTAGTTATTTCAATTACAGTGGTAGTGGAACTAACGAGCACTAAAATCACTGAAGGGATCTGAAAACTTGGTAAACATTTCAAGGTGTGTGAAGTTATATTTCTCATCTTTTTTTTAATGATATGCGCTCTTGTTTTGTAATTATTTCAAATATAGAGGTAGTGGAACAAGATATGGGAAATCCTTAGATAATTAAAACACTGTGGTTCGTGGAACAGTACTGCAATTAGGTAATACTGCTGTGCCTTCCTTCTATTGTGGAATCAAAATTTGACTTAAGAAAATCTTTCCTAAACCTGAGGTTGGCTTTGAGAGTACTTTTGTTAAAATAGAGGTCATCTGCAGAGGGCTCTCCCAGAACCACTTTTAAATGCTCACTGTCATTTCTGCAGTGTCTTTAGAAATGTAATCGGCCAGATGGATGTGCTGGATTGGCACTGTAAGTGTCTTTGCGCTGAGAATAGTATCAATAGCTATTAATAACTTTGAAAGTCTCTCCAGATAAATTAGTGAGCACAGACCTGATAGCTAAGGAATACATCTGTTGCTAAACTGAAGATTTTTTAAGTATTTATTTTGAACCTAACATGAACACAGGGAATTGCAATAATCATGTATTTTAGTGATGTAATATTTTTTCTAAAACTGATTTTAAAAGCAAAGATAATCGCCATTGTACTGTTTCAGTATTTCTCTAGGTGAATGTCAAAGTGACTGTGCTATGGATTTGTTTGCTTATTTTTCAAGGGGGAAGCAAAAAATTTGTTATAGGCTAAGAAAAATGCGGAAATTTAACCATCTAAAATCTTTTCTATCAGAAAGAAAATGCTGAACCATGTTTAACAGAAATGCTTACATATTAAAACAATTACAGTATGTTTCTCAAAAATTTATTGTGATTTTTAATGCTAGAACACCATCACTGCAGCCTTACTTACTGAAATTCATCTTCACTTTCCACCTATATTTCAGTATAGGTTAATTATGTCCTCTTTGGACATTGCCAGGCAGGATATTCAGTTCTTTTCACTGGTCCTGCTCTTCTTGCTTTGAATGAAGAAATTGAAGGGGCCTATTTGTGTGTTTCTTGTTAATTTCCCCACAAAAAGAATTACATCCTGCAAAGGTAGGTACCTATGGGCAATTTCAATTATTTTTATATATATATATATAAATACTAATAAATATACTTACATATAAATATATAAATGTAAGTTCTTCTGATTTTTGTCTTTGCAAGGTGTAACTTCAGAACGTATATACACAAAATGACAGGAAAGCCTTGTGTATATGCATATTTCCTTACATAACAGTTATTTTCTACCAAGAACATGTTAGTAGATGCCTTAGTCTAGGCTGGATTCATTTTTGCTTGAAAGTGCAACCCTAAGTATTTGTTGTAAAACTTTTCCCACCCTACCAGAAGAGCACTGTACTACAGGCTGTGCCACCACAGCAGACATTTTATTTGTGATCAAATTAGAATCTGGGTCTTGGGATTTGAAAGACAAACGCATTAATCCCCTGAAAGATTCAGTCAATCTCTGTCAATTCTAATCAGGTAAAGGCATTGGTCTTTTTGCTTCACAGCAGTTGGAGGGATTTTTTTTAATTCAGGGAGCTGGCCTTTTTATTTCAAGCATATTTCATCTTTGAGGTAAAAATGTCCCTATTCCGTGTGAAATACTGCAGGATTTAATGCACTCGTATATCTCCTTAAGCTATCACAGTTCTCTGTAATTTGCAGAAATCTTTTGTGGTCATCAGCACCAGCTAGTAAGTAGGACACAAAATTATGCTGGTTTTGCTAAAACAGATTGGGGGCTGGGAAGGAGGAAGGTGTTGGAGTAGCTTGGAATGTTTGTGACTTGCGCAGATGACTAAAGATAGTGAATTTATCTTTGAAAGAGAAGTTTGGAGCAAGGGTCTGAATTTTTCTGGGTTTTTTGTGTAGAACATGAATGAGCAGGCCTGCCAGGTAAACTGAAATGAAATTGGTTTTGTATAACCTTCTGTGCAGTAAGAATGGAGTTGACTTATGAGGCAAGTTACTTTGCATTATCTGGAGGAGATGCTGTGATGAAAAAGTTCAGGGAGTAATAGCATCATGTTTCCTGATGCCACAGTACTAGTTAAAAATCATCATATGCAGAGGCTCCTAGATGCCCTCAAAATAAACATAAGGTAGTGTTTGTAGTTAGCCCAGTAGAACAGACTGCTCTGCTGTTTTGGCCAGGATGCACTCCAGAACTGAATTGCCTACTGTGTTCCCTCTCATAGAAGCATTTTGTCATTGTAATTACTTGTCCTAGGAGAGGTCAGGCCCCCAAAATGGCAATGTTGGATACCCTGGGCAGTGTGTTACAAGATTTGTATCAATAATATATGTTTTTCCTGTAAATACTTCAAGACTTCTCTGAGATGTGGTGGCTCACTGTCCAAAAACCCTTTGGAGAGGGAAAGTAACGTGCTGAGACCATGGCATGGAAGAGTAATGGCAGCTTCTCAGGTGCTCTTATGTAGTTGTCAGAGTTAATGAAATATATCTCTTGGTTTTCTCCAGTGAGGTTCTTCAATTTATAGTATTTGTGGAAAGGAGGTGGAAGAATTGTTTATAGTATTGATGAGGTGTGAGGCAAAGCCTGCTTGCAGCTGGGTTTTAGTACAAGTTGTCCCTTTGTCTTTCCTTTCACCCTCTGGTGAATCCTCATTCTTCCATCCAGAAATCCAGAAATCTTTGTCTCCTGACACAAAAAGAAATCTGGAACAGTCATAGTTTCCTGTTTTCAGCAGTGGGTGATAGCATTCACATCCTGGCTAAAATTCAAATCCTCCTCTTTCACATTTCTTTGCATTGTCACTTGAGTGTGTAAGAGTACCATGAAACACTGTGTTAGAAAATAGAAGACAGATTCTCTAATGCATCTTTTTCTCTTTATCCTCTTTATATTCCTTATTGCAAGAAACCTGGGAAAGCACCTGTGTCTCTTGCCTCACCTGTTCTTAACTCATTGTACACTACAGTGAAGGGAGATCTGGATTTGATAAAGCATTGGCTATTCCCAGAGCTGTCTCCTAACTGACACCTTTTTCATGATGAATCCTTGCCTATTACTTGGTACCAGGTAGATGATGAGGTGTTTTAGTAGTTTTTTTGGGGAGGGCTTTTTTGGGGTGTTGGTTTGGGGTTTTTTTTGGTTTTTTTGAGAGTTTTTTGTGTGTGTGTGTGTGTTATCTTTGGGTTTTAAATTCAGATTAGTAGAACAATCACTAAAGAAGGAATGAAATTGTAAAGGATATAAGAGTGTAATAATTGCAATGCAGTAGTGATTTCAGCTTTGGTAGGTGATACTCTCTGGTTTCAGGAGCTCGATGAAAAGTTGAGTGGTGTCTTCTCTCACTCTGTTCAAGTCTTCTTTCATTGCCTGTGTTTCTACAGCTGATCTATCTGATTTTTTGACACTCCTCCCTGTAGTCCTTGCGCTGTCTTGCCCTTGACTTCTTTTGGTGGCTGTGGCCACACAGCTGAATCCCATCATTCTAGCAGCATCAGTGTCCTTTCTTGAAGTTTCCATGCATTAGGATGAATTTTCTCTTCTGGTATTAACAGCCAGAATGAAAGCAGTTAGGCTTCTCTTTCTGCTTTTCCATTTCTTTTTAGGCCTCCTAGCATCTTGGAATATGCAGCTCAATTATTATTAAATCATCTGGAAGTAAGAATAATCTGTGTTCTGCATGCCCTCTTTCCCTAGATCACAGTACTTATTGTTTATTAGAAATAGAGGGCCTCATGAAATTTGCTCCTAAAATTAGGTTGTAATTTATGGCCTTAAGTACAACAAAGGAAACAAGAAAGAAGTGTAGGAGAAGTAATGACAGCAGTGTTCTGTACTTTCCTCATTTTCCTGATAAGAAGGGTTTTCTAACTTGCTGGTTGTATGCCTGGGATCAGGAATTAATTTACGGTATAGGGATTTTTCATGGTCTTTGACTTACAGTCCTCTAAAAGAAACTTGTCCTCTAGGTAAATCTCTGGCAGCTGCATTTGTGAGTTTGCCCACACTTGACTGAAGGCAGGTGTTTCAGATGTTTGAGCTTCCTAAGGAGCCCTGTGATGTGATTTCCATGGGAACTGTAACTGGCCTTAAGCATCTGGAAAAAATCCAGTTAGTATCATAGAGCTGGGCAGTATCTGAAGTTCTGATTGTTATGAAGCAGTTACCTTTTATCCCTTGCTACAGCTCCATGTTAGCCTTCAGGGCAGGGGGAGACATGTGACACATGGGGCAACACTGAGTAAGGAGGCGTCACTGCAGTCTTGCTTCCTTCCTCTAGCAGAGCTATCCTCTAATCCTAGGTGTCACTGGTTCATCAAGCTAACACTGCTTTTTTCATACTGATCTAGAACTTAATATAGCATATTCTCAGCTCTGAAATATGTGTAATGTGACTGGATCCTGTGAGTGACTGAAGGAGGCTGTAAATAAAACCTTTGTTTCTGTGCTCCCATATGGCAGCACAGATTGACTAGAACCATCCCTTTAGAGCTCTTTTATTTGGTTGTTTTCTGGTAACACTGTTAGTATTCTGTCTGAAACATGAGACTGACCTACATCAAGTAGCAAAAGTTATCATCATACAACCTGTATAAACTCTATAGGAGACTTTCTAGTGCCTAATTTTAAATTAATAAAAGCTACTGGTTTTATCAGTATTTTGCCAAATCTGTATATCTTTCATTTGCAGTGGTGATGAAGGTTTGATTATATTGCCACTGCAGCCAGTATCCATCATAAGCAAAATTCATTTGGGGGATTAGTGGGTTGATTTGTGTTTGGGTTCATGTGATTCTGTTTGCTTTATTGTTTTGGATTGTAGAACTGGACAAGAGAGCTTGAATGACATAATGAATCTCTCTGTGAGGTAATGTGATATAGAGGAGTTTTTTCTAAAAAACTATTTTCTTTAACTTTCCTAGAAAGAATGAGTGCATTGTGTTTCCACTATCTGATGCAGCTATTCCAGGAGAAAATAATACTTAACAAATTCAATGCTTAAAGTGATGATGGAATATATTTTACTCAGACCTTGCTGACTCCTGTTTGCTTGGCTCCCCCAGACAAACGTGTTGATGACTGGCCCTTGATGCAGTCTCCATTCCCAACACTGACTATCAGCACTATTTATCTCCTCACTGTCTGGCTGGGCCCCAAGTGGATGAAGACGAGAGAGCCCTTCCAGCTACGCTTCCTGTTGGTTGTTTACAACTTTGGGATGGTCCTGCTCAACTTCTTCATTTTCAAAGAGGTGGGTATGCCCTCTTGCAAGAGGGAATTCTTACTGAGGTTTGAGGCTGTCCAAATGAAAATGATGTTGCATATTCTTGATGTCTATTAAGAGTCAATGTTTTGCACAGACTTTTAAAGATGAGTTTGCCTTTGAGGTGAGTATTTCTATAAATAGGTAGTTTCTGTTTGAGAATAAGTACATTAAATGAGTCTATAGAGAGAATTTGTGTTTGAGGTATTCCAAGTTCTTCTTAGATTTTTGTTAGTCTAAATACTGGAGAGACTAAAATCTGTAAATTTAACACCTGTAACTGATACATTTTTTTTCATCTTAATAAACCTAAAGGGTATCAGAATGTATCTTGTTAGAAATTGAGCTGTTTACTCTTTCAATGTGTTTATAATATTTAGAAATTCAGATATCCATTGTCTGTATCTTGTCTAGAAATTATTATTAAGAATAAAAATTAAGTGAACTATACCTTTAAATAAAAAGGATACAGACTTCTAATATTTGGTTTGCAATATTCTGAGTGTGTTACATGTCATAAATTTCAGTGTTGCTGCATTTTTCCTTTGTTGGATTTTCTGGACAGAGGGAATGAATAGTAGCACTGCAGTGGAACAGCTGTGTACCAGTAGCTGGCTGGGATTACTTAACAGTTTGGTAATTATTGTTCAAGGATCACTGTACAGAATAAGGCTGATGCTAAGTTTATGCTGCTGTGACTGCTCATGTGGATCAGGAGTTGTCTTCCTGGAACACCTCTGATCGTAGATTTTCAAAATCTGTTTCCAGAAGTAAACAAATGAACAGAGCAGTTAAAATTACAGCACTGCAGAACTGTCTGGTCTGTTCTATACTTTTGCCAGGAAAAAATGGCATATCTGATGATGATCTGCATTATGACCCTTTCCCAGAGCTCCTAGCATAAAATCATTGATCATGAAATTATTTCAGCCTCTCTTTAAGACATGGTTTAGTAAAATTTAACCATCACACCTTAATCATCATTTTGTCTAAACTATTTTCTTGGATTATTTAACTAAGTAGTGTGACAGGTACAAAAGAATTTAATGCTGACATGAAAGCATAGTTGAAGGAAGAGATTAAATCCAATCATCTTGGCAGGTTAAAACTGAAACTGCTGAAACTAGTTCTGCAGTGTTACTGCAATGCCTTTTTCACATATTCTTTTAAACTTGTTTGTTTCATCCATAAGCTGAATGATCCCAAACTTGCAGTCAAATAATTTTCAGACCTATGTTTCTTATAGGATATGTGTTTGTAGCATTTCCATGTCACTGAATTAATATGAAACTGAGTGGGACTGCAAATACATATTTGTTGTTGATATGCTGAAAGCTCATAACTTTATACACAGAGGTTCTAGTTTCCTCTTCTGTTCTAGTGGTAGGTTGTTATTCAATGGATGTTAAGACAATGGATACAGCCCTTCCAGCAAGAGTCTTTTCTTGATTGTAGAGACTGATAGCAGGAAGGTGTTCAAGTTTCAGTGGTTCCCTGTAACAAGGCAATTTCTGCTTCCAAAGTTTACAATACCACTGTGCCACTATTGTAATTCACACAAGTTTTAATGTAATTGTTATGAGTAAAATGATACTGCTTGTATTTTGTGAGTGATTGTAAAGTTTCCAGACATTGCTAAGAACAGAATTTGAATGTGAAACGCCCTTAAAAGTTATTTAAATAACCATCCTGATGGCAAGCTCTTTTGTTCATCTGTGGGAGCTTATGTTAAATAGTAAAGTCATAAAGCACTCAGCACATGACTCTAGTGCAAGACTCATACTCTGAATTCAAATTTAGGTCCAAATTTGGAGCAAATTTTGCTTAGAACATGCAGAAGTCACAATGGAATAGACTCTATTTTGCCACAGAGTCGTGAATTTCTTATTCTACTTCAGGGCAGTCTGGTGAAGTCAATTTACTGCCTTTTACTGAGGGAACCTTGGTTGAGTTATCCAGTAGGTCACAGTAGAGATGGGTTGGTTTCTGTAACAGTGCAAATTAAACTTTCCCTGCTCCTCTCTATTAGTACTGGATGTGCTTGTGCCCAAGTGGAATCACACTGGAGTTCCAGTTAGTAACAGTAGTTTTTTGATGGAATTAGATGATGCAGAAGTAGTTCAGTTTCTTTTCTAGGATAATTTCTGTAGACAGTTCTTTCCTTTCCCTCCTTTAACACACGTGCAGCAAGCAAGTCCAGAGGTTCACAAGGTTTTGTATGTTGTAAATAAGATGGAAGTCAGGTTAGTGGTAAGAGCAGTCAGTGCCTGTCCATAACAGGTTTTTTGAAATCTTTTTCTATCATCCCAATTTATGTCTGCTCCACTTCTGTCTCTCTTTGATCCTTAATAGAGGGATTACTTGCCTTTAAAATCATTGGATGATAACATTTATGAATGTCAAGATCAGTGTTACTTGAACTTTGTACAACTCTAGACAAGTGTACTTCTTTCCAATGGGGACTTGTTCAAATGTCAATTTTGTCTTCTCCTGTCCAGGTTTTTGCTTTTGTGCTTAACTAAGCACGGAGAGGCTCTACAGAAGCACTTCAATTGCTTTTTTGTTGGCCAAAATGCTGAACGTTTCTCCACCCTTTTTCCCTCATTGTGTTTAGAGGGTATTCAGCTTTGGCTGTTCAAAGTGAGGGGGGGAGATTCTGGATTTTGGTTGTTTCACTGTGCTAAGAATTGTAGATCCAAATTATCCAATTCCTGTCTCTTGAATAGTGTTCTCTTGAATCCATACTGGGAAGAGCATTTCTGTCAATTGTGATGAAAGCAATTAGGTATTTTCTGTTTCTGAAGCTAGAGCCACAGAAAGAATATTAGTGTCCAATAGCTTAAGGTCATACTGGAATTTGTTGTACAAGGCTCTCATTATCTGGGCAGATACATGCAGGGAAAAATTAGTACTTTTTTTTTAATTCACAAGAAAAAAATAAATAATCTGTAACAATAGGTTGTTAGTACTAAATATTGGCTTTCTTCAATAATTTTCTTAGGACTAATAATATTTTAAGTGTTTCTGTTCTGGTAAGTTTGATGTTATAAATGTGCTTTATGTATTATATTTCCCCTCATCTATGACTTTCATTTTCAGTTGTTCTTGTCATCAAGAGCTCGAGGGTACAGCTATGTCTGCCAGAGTGTGGATTATTCAGATAATGTTTATGAAGTTAGGGTGAGTATTTCTTTTTTGTGTTTGTATATGAATGTGTGTAATATATAGCACTACATGATGGTTTAAGCCTTTTCTGAAAACAGTGTTTCCACAGCTGCTGTCAGCAATGGCTGTGTCCCGTTACATCCTCCCAGGCCACTTCAGGTTTGACTGCATCCTACGTGGCAGGTTTAATCAAAATGCATCAGCATATTTGTGCTAACTTGCATCTGACTGCTGCAAGTAAGGGGAGTCTTAAAGATACCATCCTTGGCTTCATCCACAGTTCTACCATCCAGAGTAAACTTTGTGTACATCCTTTGCTTCCCAGATTTGCTGAAGTTTGGATACCAGGGTAACCACAGTAAAGGAGGTGTGTCCTAGCTAGATCAAAGCAAGAGAGATTTGTCATCTTGTCTTGGGGTTGCACTTCACCCATACTGGTGTGGCAACTCTTTGTCTCATTTACCCATGTTTGGCTTTATGAGGCCTTGCTGGCATTTGGCAAATGTATTATCAGTAGATTTCATTGTATAATCTTAGATTTCGATTATCTGGGTTTTGGAAAACACCCAAATTAAAAGCAAAGTGCAGTTCCTTGTTCATTTTCGTAATGCTGTTGATTAGCTCATGTACTAAACTTTATCTTCCAGCAGAGCTGACACCTGAGAATCTCTCAGCTGTTCTTGCAAGTTCCATGTACAGTTTAGGACATGTTCCTGAAAATGCAGTGAAAATGTGTTATGTTTATGGTACTTTGAAAAATGTTTGTCTGTGAGTGGCTGTTTATGGACAGTGTTAGTAAAAGCTTGTGCACGTGGCAGGGGTGATAGTGAGAGCAAAAGGTTTGAGTCTTACACCTTGTTTATAATGGCTGATACTGCAGAACAGCTCTGTGTGTAGATTTTTATTGGCCTTATTGCAGCTGCCAATCTTTCACCTTTGCCAATACAGTGCTCTCACTGTGGCAGTCACTAGAATGATTCTGTCAAAAATTTTGTGGGAAAACAAGATCTAGCTGAGTATAGCAAGTGCTTGACATGTTTGGAGCTTTTAATAGATTAGCAAAATAGATTGCCCTTGCACTTAGCTGAATGACTGGTGTGGTATATATTGAAAGAATTTACTAGCTAAATACAAGCATTAGTCTGTTTCACAGCCTTACTTTTAGGTGCACTTATTTGTGGGAGGCAGTGGAGAGGTCAGACCTGCTCAGAAGAATTATCATCCATTTTGTTTGTTGTGACAAACACAGCATTATTATACAATGAATTAAAGGCAAAATGACCTGAAGAATGTATTTATGCTATATAATATGTCCAGATAGGAAGGATTGCTCTAGCAAAATTTACGCTTTTGACTTCCTGACTTTTTTCTTTTTTTTTAATTTTATAAAATTATTTGCCATTTTTGTGGATTTGCATAAAGTTTATCCCTGAAGTTTTAAGTTGTAGCATGTTCAGTTTGCACCTGAGGGAGTTGAGGAAGGAGGGAAAATGGAACTGTCTCAGGTTGCTGCAGCAAGTGTATAGTATGCTATCAGTCAAGACTCTTTATCTTGATCATTCTCTGGTAGTTCTTTTGAATGAATTCTCAGTTTAGGTAAATAAGTTGCAAGTAGAAAGTGATACTTTCCACAAGTGTGCTTTGTTGAACTGAGGATTCTGGGATACATTTCTGTCCTGCTTTACACTATGTCATGCTCTGGATTTAGAAGGTATGCTGGATTTTGACACTGTCAGACCAGAAAAAAAAAAGAAACAAAAAAAACCAAAAACCAACCCAATCCAAACCTCCTCAAGATTTCATTCACCATCATCTTTCATAAGACAAACCTGCAAAAGCAATTTTAAAATGTTTTTGCAGTTTTGAGTATAGAATTGATAAGTATTTTAGCACATCTCTCATGTCCTTTTAATAGCTCTAGATACTAAATGTCTAGCCTTTACTGGTACCAGGTTTGCTCTGCAGAGAAATGCTGCACTGCAACAGTAGAATCAATTACAAATGCAATGACCATATTTGCAAGGGAATGAGTAAATAAATCCTGTGTTGCTCAGATAAAGCAGACTGGGACTAGCTCACATGGAAACAGCACTGAGCCCAGAAGGTATTATGGAGCATGCTCTGAAAAGCAGAGCTTCACATATGACTTCATTTGGGGCTTTGAAATTTGGAACAAATGTTGAGAAACATGAAACTAATTGTATATAGTAGTCTAAATGGCAGCATAGGAGCCTTGGTAGGGGCCCTGTTTCTGGCTTTTTGGAAATGTGCCACTGTGATATTGCCATCACATTGAGTGGCCTCCTCTGTGTAAAGCTCCTGATCAAAATAAGGGGTCAAGAAACCATCCTTTGTCCTTCAAGAGACTACAGAGAGCTCCCAGAAAACAAGTTTGGCTATTCTGGATACCAGAGAATGTCCTTTTCTGCCTCTCCAACCCACATCATGTATCAAGACAGTAAGCCAGTAATTTTAAGGTAGCAAAGTAAAGTGGTGGCACTTCCCCTGTTCAGTTTAGCAAGTCAGCAACTTGGGGCTCAGAGACCTCTTAAGTCAGACAAAGCTTTTTTGGTTTTGCCAGTTTTTAGGGGAATATTTTCCATGTATTTGTCTGTATATTTTCTTCAACTTTATATCCAGCTTCTGGCTTTCACTGATGGTTAATTGTCTGGGTAGTTTACACAAAATGTGAAGAAGCTGGTCCTCCTGCTTACTGTTTTGCACCTACCTACACATGTTAATCTCATTCAGGCTCCCCTGACTGTTCTACAAGAAACAATGGACAACTGGAGCAAGCAGGGATGGAAATCAAATTCCCCAGTTGCCGAAATATTTGCTGAAATAAACTCCTCTGTGAATGACTTATCTGCTGAATGTAGTAGGCAGCCACTGTACTGACTGCTGGCAGGAAGCTGAGTGGTTTTGCTATGGAAAATAAAAAAATGTTCATAGAAAACCCCTAAGAAAGTATTTAGAGGGATCTACAGATGTAACTTGCAAAAACTTTTCTGGTTATAGATTAAGAGTGAAAATAGTAAGTGCAAAGGGCTGAGATGTTAAATCCATGCTTTGTAGTACTCCTTTGGGAGCTTCAGTATTTGAAGTGAATGATTTTGTAACACTGTCTAACTTAATGTATGCTGGTGTCTGTCAGTAGTCATTTCCCACCTCTGCTTATGTTTGTGTGTCCTTGTTTACCAGGTCAAAGTTCATTTATTTTGTATTTGCATTTCTGAAGAATTGGGAATATGGGCCTGTGTGAATTGGTTCTTGTTTTAAGTGTGCTGATTGCAATCATGAAGCCAAGCAATGGTTGTTTTCTGTATTGTAATTGTAATCTGCATTGTTAGTATTTATGTCTAGAGCTTCAGTGGTTTCCTCTTATGAAAAAGGCATAATATACTTTAAAATTCAGTAAACTTGACTTCACAAGTTCTGTAAACAAAATTCTATAACTGAAAATTCGCTATAAAAGTGATTTTAATTTTTCACATTGCTGTGACCTTCCAAGAAGTACCAGTCCCTTCACACCCCTTAATGGATGAATGTCTCCAACCCAAAAGGAGGATAAATGCTGCAGAAGCAGAGTCTTGTAATAAAACAGCCCTCCAGTCAAAAACCCTGCAGCAGGCAGAGGACATGGGATTGGACCTCTTGTTGACCCTCTTAATCCTAGGCTGTAATGTAATCTTTCTGTGCCATCTGGTGTTTTAACAGACTTAGATTGGTGCATATGAAAATTACCAGAAAATATATAGTTGTGACTAGTATTGTTCATTACAAGGATGTGCCTTTTTAATGCATGTTTCCTTTTCTTTTCAACTAAATCTTTCTTGCATGCAGTGTCTGAAGGCTAAAGGTTAGGCCATGATTTTTGATGCTTTGAAAAAGAAATTTAATAGTAGCCATCTGCTCCCAACATAGCTTACATATCAGTGTATTGTTCTCTGTCTCTGCCCTTTTTCACTGACTTTATGCATGGCCTCAGGCAAATGACTTGACATTTGTTTCATTTTTTTCTGTAAGCTAATGATGAAAACATCTGTAGAAGTCGCTGGAAGTACTGAAATAGATCATCAGTACACAAAACCTATCAGGTTTGAGAGTAAATAGTAGAAAATTTGATGATAGTAACAGAGCAAAGAAGCTGACAGGCAAAAAAAATCTACAGGAACACAAAATCATCAGGTATAATCCTTCAAAGAGTCCTGTTGTTTTTCTTAAGTGATGGGAAGAATTTTTGTCAAAAGTTCAGATTATTTTTACCCATGGAGTGCATCTGCTAGGTGCAATTCAAAAGAAGAGCAATGAGATGTGTTATGTGACTTGTCCAAGAACATATACTGAACTTGTGGCACTTTGGGTATAAGATAGAAGTATTTTTGTAGGATTTTCATATTTTGCTCTGTGTCACGGTAAATTGCCTATTCACTTATGGGCTATTTAACTTATTGTTCCCTTATTTCATTAACAAAAATGTCCATTTACTTTATAAAAGATTTTATGGCAGTTTGCTTATGACTGACCTCCTGGTTCTCTAAAAGTTTCTTTGAAGAGGGGACCTCCAAAGAGCTTAAGTACTGCAGTGCTGAATTGTCATTTTATGGCTATAGAGTCCAAAGTGTTTATTGTCAACTTATAAAATGAAAAGATGCTTATCTTAATTTATGTAAGAGATACAACTTTAGCAAAGACCTGTAAGAGATGCTGGACTGTTATGCTAACCCATTGGGTGTGAGACAAACCTTGATGTGGGTGTTATTAAATACCTGACTACCTGTCCCAGAGGCAGTACTGGATATTGAGCAATATATACATATATATATAAACGATTCTTGCAGCTTGCCTGTGTGTCTGGGAACTCCAAGATCTGTGGGAGTCACTTTTCTGTCATTAAACCTCTCTCCAGCTTTAGATATTAATATCTCTTCATATAAAAGTGAAAAAATCTGCCTCCTCTTCCCAAGATGTGAAGTGGGCTAAATCACATCCAGAGAGAGAGAAGGGTGTTCATTAATGGATACATAGAAGGCTGCAGTTTGGCATCAGTAAGATGTGCAGTCCCTCTGGGAAACTGCAGAGCCTGCAATGCAGATATGCAGCACTCCTCTCCTGTGCTGCATTTTTGCTTCTGCTGTAATTTCTCCTAAACTGTTCACCAGACCAATTATGGCTATGACAAACTTGGTCTGTGGAGAGATGTTGTCCTTTCCCACTGCTTTGGAGAGGGAGAGGAAAACACCATGCAGGGCTATAGCATTGCTCTCTGCAGATCTTTATGGTTCCCCTTATCTCACAAGAGGTATGTGTGGCGTTGGGAAGGGAAACTGCTCTGTGTTAATTCTTTTTTCTTCTGTCTTCCCTGCGGACTGAGGGGGTGGTAGGGTTATTTCACACCATATTAAGTTAAGAAAGTCTTATTTACCATCAACTGAGTCCTGAAAGACAAGGCCAACATCTTACAAATAGTGTGTTGTGACATGGCCTGCTCTCCTTGCTGGTGGTACCAATTCCAACTCTTTTTTTTTTTTTCCAGCTCTCTGTGTGAGTCACCATCTGGTCCCACCCTTGCATAACAAGCTGGATGACTTACAATGCCAAAACGAGACTTGTTGCTATGTTTTGGGATCTGGGAGGGAGTCCCTACCACCACCATACTCCCATATCATAGCATTAGCATATTGCTACACAGGGCTTCTGGGCTTTACTTGCTTTGACAGTATCCTAATTTCAGCAGGAAGCCCTGTTTGTGTTGCATCCTGGGCAGGATGCGCTGTGATGGGTGGATGAGAAAAAGAATTTTGGGTGTGTAGCACTTCCCTGTTGGGTAGATGGATAATACCTGTTCAGTTTGAATGGCTCCTGTGGTCTCTTTTTCTACTCCCTGAATAGCAGAGAGCCACTGAGGGAATGCTGCTTTACAGAGGGAGTTGCTAAGCAGGTCAGAAGAAGCTGAGGGAATATTGCTTTAAGGAATGTGAAATCTGTGCTGCATCTAACTTTTTTTGATACCTTTCCACCCATATGCCTATGGTACTGGAGGTTTCACCTTTGCAACTTCATTTTATCATCATGTTTCTGCCTCATTGTTCTGACCACATCAAAGTGTTGCCTCATTAGAGGGGGAAGCCCTGTGGCAGACTTCTGCAAAGCTTAGGAGAGAATAAGGACACAAACTTCCCATGCTTAACTGGTAAACTGTTCAGATATGGCAGAGCTTTTAACTATATCAGCTCTTTTTTACAGATGTGATTTGTGAGCAACAGGCTCAGAATAATGTTCTTCCATAATCTTCTTCCATGTCCAGAACAGATGAAAGGAGTATTTTTTTGTTGTTCTCATACTGTCAGATGTTTGATTCCACCTCAACACTTAACCAAGATTTAGGGAAGGAAGCAGTATTCTTCTCTTAAAGTAGCCATATGGTGACAACTTTATTCCATTCAGGTTGGAATCACTCAAACTTACATAGTCTCTGTTTTTCATTGCAGATAGCTGCTGCTCTATGGTGGTATTATGTCTCTAAAGGAATTGAGTATTTGGATACAGTATTCTTCATCCTGAGGAAGAAATTTAACCAAATTAGTTTCCTTCATGTCTATCACCATTTCACCATGTTCACCTTGTGGTGGATTGGTATTAAGTGGGTTGCAGGTGGACAAGGTGAGTTCCCTTCCTCTCATATGCTTTTGACTGGACAGAAGGGAGATTTATTATTGTTTGGGAGCAATAGAAGAAAATGTTATAGACTTGACTTAATAATATACAAAACTGTTTATTAATGCATAGGATCTCCTTCTTGTGGGAATCATGGGGGAGGAAAAGATAACAGGGCAATAGTCTAATGAATTGCAAAACTTCTTTTCTTTTCCTCATGGGCATCAATTGCAAGCCTGAAGTTCTGCCTTCGAAAGTATCTGTATCTGTGGGAAACAGAAAGATGTATGCATCTTGCTTAACTTTCATTTTTGCAGATACAGAGAGCTGCAAAATCTAATTATGGGCCACATTCTGTGTGCAAATTTAATGAAGACAATGGAGATGTTATTTTGGCATTGTATATGCATTTGAGGTTTGCTTTTATTTTTATTAAGAGGCAAATATAAAATTCTAAAACCTTCCCTTGGAGGTGAGCCAATAAATCTGCCACTTCACTTTTAAAACCTATTCATAATGACACAAGTCTAAATTCATTATCAGCCTTTTTTCCCCTTGCTTCTTTTCTAAAGCCTCCATCAAATAGTTTTATTTTTGTTTATTTTACTTGCCACACCCTTCATTGCCGACATTGTCCTCATGTTCCTGTTGTTTGGCCTTATCTCAAATTGAAAGCTCTGCAGAACTGAGGGTACAGGGAAAATGCCCTCTTTCCTTTGATGTGTGCTATATTAGTAAACACAAAATATCATATTATGAACACCAAACTAATATTTTGGGTTTGGTGTTTTGTTTTTTGGTTTTTTTGAACCACACTAACACTTAATGCATGGGTGGTTTATGCTCCCATTTACTGTAGGAATTTAGTACTGAGTGGCCACTTACATTGCAAGGAAGAAATATGTAAATTCAGTATCTCTTTTAATTTCCTTCACGTAATATGCAGGAAGCAGGTCGTTCAACCAGATGTTTAATGACCTTTAATGGCAACTGCACCTATAAAATAAGATAATTGGAGACTGGATGGTTACTTGTAGTCTTCCTTAGAAATTCCCTGGATATCTCAAAAGGCCCACTCCCTTGTTGCCTTTTCAGAATTTTCATGCTAAATATCTGCAGTTTTTAATGCAACAGTTACAACTATTTCCAAATTTCTTTCAAGTTTTATGTTCTAGCACTGCCTCTTAGTTCCTAGAGCCTGCAAAAGGAAAAGCAGCAGTTGCTTTTCTGCATTTATGTAGCAGCACTGCATAAATGTGGATAGATCTGTGTTCTTCTATTTTCTAGTTGATAGCACATTGCTTACATAGACAGGTCTATTATAAACTAGACCCTATTACAACAACTGGGTCCAGACCACACGGGCATCTGAGCTGTTTGATGTCAGCAGCTATTGTCTGTATTGCCCTAATCTTATACATTAGAGCATTTTTGAGCCTCTCTGTCAGTGTAAGAATACTTTAACAAAATATAATGTGTTTCTGTTAAATGGCTGCTAATCTTGACAAAGCAAAGAGATCTTAATGCAGATGAAACTGTCAACATGCTTCTAACGTGGATCATTCTAGAAAATGTTATACTATACACTGACATATTTAAGAATGCTGGATATTTTAAATCATAAATAAAGAAACTAAAGTTTATTAATTTAGACAAACTCATCTGGCAATGCCTTGAAGTTCTTATAAACATGAGTCAAGTCATGCTTTGTATGGGCTGTTTTTGGCCTGTTTAATCAGACTTCCATGTGAGTTTCTTGACTTCTTACCAAGAAGTGAACCCTTTGCATTTAAATACAGTTTAAAATCTTCAAATTCAGAGCCTGGTACTTTATACTTTACATTGTCAAATAAAGCTTTTAATAATCCTTCAGAAAAACAGTTGCAGTTACACTGCAACAATATGGAATATTAATAATGTGGAATAGATGTCATTTATGTTTGTTCAGCAAAAATCTTATAAAAAGCTTTGGCATAAGTAGTTACACTGAAAGTGTGACATACTACTTGCATTAACATCTGTTTGTGTCAGCACATGTTGACAGCCAGGTCTGTATTATACTATTCAATATTTTGGAGGTGGAATCCTGACATGTCCTGTGCTTTGTAATTTTTACTATTAAAAATAATTATACAAGTAATACTAGAAAAGAATCCTCTTTTCCAAAATGACATGATGATCTTCCCTTCTGTTCCTGGACAGCTTTTTTCGGAGCTCAAATGAATGCGTTTATTCATGTCATAATGTACATGTATTATGGATTGGCAGCTTGTGGCCCTAAATTTCAGAAATACCTGTGGTGGAAACGATATTTGACCATATTGCAATTGGTAAGTAATTCCCCTCCTTTTGGGATAAAAGATGTTGCCTCTGTGTGGATTTGCATTTGCAGAGCTTTGGATCAGATGCTGCTCCTTCCAAAAGTTCTCTGCCTGACACTCCTCAATTAGAGTACTCCCTGGAGATGGAAGCATTTATTCAGCTTTGAAAAAACATATGCAGCATATATAAGGGTTGTATGAGTTAAAGTCTAATGCTTCCTTGCTGGTTGTTTCAACTGAATAACAAAAGCACGTTCAAAAGGTAGAGAAAATTCAGATTGTTTATTATCTTCTCATTGTCCTATTTCTGAAAACTGATGCCAGTTATTGCAACAAATATGATGCTCCTGGTCAAGCATAAATGTGCCTGCATGAATGTGACAGGCAAATACAGCTTCCCTATCACCTCCCAGTTCAGCTGTTTCCATTACTTAATGAATTGATATAAATTTATGGGCTCAGACCTACAGAATATATCCAGACATTTTTGATTCTATATTTTCTGTCTTTCAGGTGCAGTTCCATGTGACTATTGGCCACACAGCCTTGTCTATTTATATTGATTGTCCTTTCCCTAAATGGATGCACTGGGGTGTCATTTTCTATGCTATCACCTTCATTTTCCTGTTTGGTAACTTCTACTATCGGACATATAAGCTGCCCAAGGAACCTGTAAAGAATGGCAAAATAGCAAATGGTGCTGTTGCAAATGGAGTAAGCAAACCAGAAAATAATGCGGTGGTGGAAAATGGAAAAAAGCAGAAAAAGGGAAAAGCAAAAGGAGAGTAACTTGATCCAGGCCTTAACCATTGTTGGCAGTGAGGAACCTCCAGTTTGGTTTATAAAAGGAAGAAAAAAACACTATCTGTACCAATTAACCTTAGGTTACTGAAGAGCTAGAACACAGATATTTTCATTATTTATGAAGATTGTTTTAAGAACAACACTAAAGTTGAATTTCTATTGTAATTATGTAATTATCATGCATATGGTCTCTGTGTAAACTTGTAGACTGCTGGTGTTGGTGAATGTAAGGAAGAATTGCAGTTGATTCCATGTTTAGCAGTCCAAAAGTTAATACCATTGATACAGTTTTGTTGGCACCCACATTTCTTGGGGGGTGGGGGGGAGGGAAAGGAAGTAGCATTTGAATACTTGTGCTTTCTTTCCAGAAAATTATTAAATTTCAAATTATGACGTATTATCTAATCAGAATGTGCAACTTTTCTTCTCCTCCTTGGAGAGTACCTTCAGACAAAATATGTGCTGTCAGAACAGTGTTTGACTTTTCAGACATTACTTGATTTAATTGAGTATCTGTTACGGTTTGGTTTTTGTTTTATTATTTTTTCTTGTGTGGAAATATACCTACCTCTTCATCTGCTGAAAAGAATATTGAGCATTAAATAACTGGTTTCTGAAATATGGAGTCCTCTAATCTAAATATCCGTTAATACTAATTCAGGAGAACACGTGTTTCCCTGTGGGAGTAAAAGGGATATTTGGTGGTATCCTTTGATCAAGTCATCATTTTAGTGTAAACTGAAATTTTGGAGTGGTACTTTTAGTACAGCCAAGTCAAAAGTACATTTTAAGAATGTGTAAATATGAACAAATATATTAGTTGAAGCAAGCAGTAAAAATAGGCCTGCTGCTTGTTGTCTGTGACCTGCATTAAATCTGTGGCACTGACTCAAAATACTCAAAATGGTAAGATAATTCTATGATGGAGAGAAAACAGCATGTAATTCTGTTTAGAAATGCTGTGTGCATGAGTAGTCATGCTAACTACAAGACCAACCATCACTTTATTGGGAGTGAGAATTGGGTTTAAAAGTACTAAATACAGCAAACATAAAACCTTGAAAATGTTGCTATTGCTTGATAGCTGTCAAAACTCTATTTGTTAGACACTTGCAGGCAAAGTATTGCTGACAGACAGGCCACCATTGTAAGTCAAAACTGCTAAAATAAGTAGAAACTTTTAGATGGATTTTCATTTACATGTTACATAAAGGACTTTTTACCAATCCTTTTGTGAAGAAAATAGGGAAAGATTTATACACCTTCTGAATAATGTGATTACTAAATGATACATTTTGAGCTGCTTAGCACGCAATGAGTAGAAGATGGGTGGAATTAGAAACTATATTCTGAATTATTACTGTGTTCCTTGGCCATCATTGCAAGAGCTGCATTGTTACTGTCCAAATGCATTCCCCCCCCAGCTCTGGTCAAAAATATAACCAGAGGTAGCAACAAACATAGATCTGGCAAGTGGCACCATTGGTGCAGAAAGAGTAGACGGAACTGTGAGTATAAAGTGAGTGACACGTTAATAGATTTTTGTATCTCAATCATCTATTGACTGTTTATAATATGCAAGCAGGTCACATATTCTGGTTCTCAGGTTTGTCTTGTTTCTATTTTAAAAAAAAATCTAAACCCAGAAAACAGATTCTAGGAAAGACAGTTTTGGGTATAGTCTGTGTATTAAAAAATAATTCCTAATGCTGGAGTTGGTTCAGCTGGGAGGTGGTTCATCCCTAATCACCACCACTTTGGATTTTTGGGCAGAATGTAGAATTGTGAAAAACTATCTCTGCTGAACTCAAATGCATGTGACCATTAAGTTTCTTATCTGCTGTGTCTTCTGATTCTTCCAGCCTTTGTAATGATGCTTTTGGAATTTGCATAATTTGCATAGTGTGGCATGGGAAAGAGGGATGGGGATCTACCCTTCCTTCTTGGACAGATGCCACCACCCTTAACCAAGCCAAAAAGCTGGCTTTGTAACTTTGGCTCTGTAACTTTGGAGTAGCTAAAGGAGTAAATAACTACAGAGGAGATTTACAGCACACCTGCTACTCCGAGGTAGTGACTGGTGTGAATGCAGTTATCCTGCTGTAATTTCAAGGTCATTTACCCCACTTTGATTAAAGGGTTGCTTCTTTCTATTTGCCATGGGATGTGGGCAGCTAACTTCTAAGTCTGTATCATTCCTTGAATTGTGTTAGATTGGTTGTTTGCTCTGTCATTCATTCAATAAGCCAGATCACCTAAACTGATACTCTTAATGTGATCTAGCTCTGAAACAGCATACTGGGGAGTATTCCAGTATAGGTTCAATTGTGTCTTTGCTACACTTTCTGACTAATTCTTAAGAATTATGTCTTGCATGATGGTAAATATTTAAATAACTGAAAGTCAAAAATTTTTCCTCCTCATCATGCATGGAAGTGAATTAAAGCTGATTGGAACTTGAACATTGTTGACAGAACTTGAGTAGAAATCTACTATCAAATTCTGGGGTAATTGTTAAATTCTAAAAAAACATGAAAAACTCATTGTGAGAATGCATGTGTACATACACATCATGTTGTCTGGCCCTGTGCATAAAACCAGTTTGAGAGATTGCCATTTGATGGAGGAAAAAACCCCCAATTATTAAATTACTGGATCACTGCTGTTTTGAGTACATCTTTTGCAGTATGACTTTCCTAGGTCTATTTATGATATATTTTGATTATTCATGTAATTCAAGTCCCATTACAATCTTGAATATAATGGCCTTATTAAATGTGCATTTTTGTAGGCATGATTTCGTGTGCAATATTTCTGTTTCTGACTATGCAGCCAGACTCACAGAATACAGGGCTCAACTTGTACAGCTTTTTGTTTTCCAAAATATAGGCAATAATGCACATGTGAAATACTGACAGATTCATTAGAGTCATCTTTGAATCTAAGGAAGCTTAAAATTTTGCCATGAAAGTATGTATAAATGTGTATTTTCTACACACAGTACTGAAATTCAAATTATACAATCTTTTGCAGTAGAATTATTCTTTACAGGGTTATTGGGGTTTTGTTCTTCTAAATCTTTCAATTTATTGAAAAATTAAATTCAAACAATTTGAAACTTTTCTTTTTTTGCCAATGAATGATAATTTTTTGCTAAGAGTTCTGAAGCTCTTGGACCAGAGTCTCTAAATATTTGATGCCATATAAGTAATACCATTTCATTTAGCCTCATCTCTAGCAGTGGCAGTTGTTGGATTATTTTAGCACTTTTTCAGTGTAAAATTAAATACAAATTATCTATACATGTGTGTATATATGTGTACACATACATAGTGTATGTGTGTGTATATATGTATGAGTTCTTAGCAGATTCTTTCAATATGTGAAGTAAATTATATTGCTTGAATGTGAATTTGGCAGGAGCTAATAGAATGATTCCTAGCTCCAGCAGGAAAATGAAGCAGTTTTCTTTCCACAGATCCAATATCAGTCTTGCAAACATAAATAGTATTTGTCAGTTCTTTTAGATATAGGATGGCAGACAAGACAGAGCCATTTCTACCAATGTAATAAATATTTTGAGGCATCAGTTGTAGATTCTGAGGGGAGAGATCTCAACTCAGGGTAGCTGGGGAATTATGCTGTATTAGGGTAGGGATCATTTTAGTATGAGTAACTTGCTCCAGGTGAGTCTTTGAAATCATTGCAATCATATTTTCTGTTTGACAGAAAACTTCTAAAAATAAATCAGAGTCATAAAACCATTTAGGTTGGAGAAGACTGTTAAGATGACTGAGTCCAACTATTAAACAAATGTTTCCCTGTAAGTTCAAAAGCATGGCCTATTTGATTACAGGAGCATCAATTACTTCCAGCTCCACATCAGGAAAAAAAGGTTAAGGCAAAATGAAAATGCTGCACATTTTTTCAGGTTAACCTAAGGGCACATTTCTTCAGAGTAAACACTTGAACTGCATGTGCTGGGAAGGGAGGTAAGAAAGGACAAACAGCTTTTGTGATGCAAGATCTCAGTCCTAAAATAGCTTACAAGCACTCGCTATCTCTTAAAAACTTGAATAAAACTGTTCATGGTGCATAAAGTTAAACCTTGCATGAAGCTAATGTGGGCTGAGATGTATTTCAGTCAAAATTGAAGAGAATGGGGAGCTAATTAACTATCTGGATAGTGTATTTATCTTGGTTAGAAACACAGACTAATCTAATTTGATACCTAAAGCAAGACACCCATATGACATCTCATTGCACTGCAGTCTGATGCACCAGCCCCTTTGCTAATGCAAGCAGAGGGAGCTCCATGGAAATGAGTGGGTTGGTTCCCATTTACCTCAGCAGAGTATGTTGAGCACTAAAGAGCAGAGAAAATACTTGCTTTCTGCCAATATCCCAGGAAGATTGAGGGAAATGTATGGTTCAGGGTGCTGCTTTTGCATAAGGTGTTCATGCTTTTGTAAACATTAAAAATAAACATTACTTTTTTCATGCTGTTTGAGTTTGGTTTTATACATTCTGTAGTATGTTCTTCTGTGTCCCATCTTGCCTCAAGATTCCTGCTAATTCTAGTGTTGTGCAGATTGTGTGATGTAATCTGTTTTGTTGCCCAGGAGTTTGAGAAAACCATTTTTTGTGACACATCCTCCTATTTTAAGGTTACATCCTCCTATTTTTTTAATATTGTCCCCAAATAATAGTGGCGTGACTTTGAAATCACTCTTAAGGAACTGACTGAAAATAGGATGCCCACTTAAAACAAACAAAAAAATCCCCTAAGTTTCCTTATTTGGTCTTGGAATTGTTAACAATTAGGAATACAATTACCCGTGGTGTTAATGAAGTCTCTCATCCCAGAGAATCTGGAGCACTTTTGGCATTAGGTGCAATTCGTGGTTACATGTGCTGGGTACAGTAAGTTCCTTCATTGTCTGCCAAGTATGATCTCTGTAATCAACCTTATAATATCAAGTTGCACCCATGTTTCTCTCCTAGAACCTCAGTGCAAATAGCTACTCCAGATGTCAAGTAGTAGAGAATCAAGCCTGCCATCATAGCAAAATATGGTGTGGTCAATTATGTCTTGCACAATTCTCAGCTATTGCTTCAATCCACTGCTTGCATCCTCCCTGGAATCAGAAAATACACCAAGTGTTCAGAACAAGATTTGTCCTTTAGATGATTACTTCATGCTGGGGTAGGCTCTCTCTGCAGGCATCCTTCTCACAACTCTATTCCCCACCAGTAATTGAAAATAAGAACATGGTCAAATCAGATTTATTGGATGATTGGATAGAATGGACTGGATCCTCTGATGTTCAATGTTCCTTTTTGTATCACTTGCTTCTTAACATCTGGGAAATTGGGGTTTGCTGGGGGAAGGGTTTTATCACCTGTTCTCTTGCTCAGCTCAAAGCACTGAAGGTGGGTGAACGTGGGCTACTCAGACACACACCTGAAGCATGTACTCAAGGACAGCTGGGAAGGCAGCACCTCTATGGCCTAGTGCCTTTCAGTGTCTTCTTTTATGCTTGGGACTTCTAGGCCACCTCAGGAATGCAGGCACACTTTTCTGTTGGCTGCCTGACATGTCAGTGACATCACATTTGACTGAATTACAAAGATACTTATTATGGGTAAGTTTATGTCTCTTGATCATCCAGGCCCTGATTAGAGCACCCTATAAAACAGTGCTGGCACTTCCTGCCAGAGCACCACACAGTCAGTGCTGCTTTGGGGGAAAAAGCTATTTGCATTTTGATTCAGTAGGTGGGAATTGATACAGGCTCCTATGGCATCACTGCTATCTGTCAAATCAATCAGGTAGGTTTTAGTCTGCTAAACAAAAAGAAATCTTTGATTTTTGAAATTATTCAAAGTGTTTTCTGTCCTCCTTATTTTTAGCTAGAGAGTGATTGTTCTTACAGTGGTGTAACCTTAATTTGTTTGATGAGAAAACCACTGTTATGCTGGTAATTTTTGGAGTTTATGAGAGAAAACTAGAGAAATACAAGAAACAACTTGGGCCAAAAGCCTGAGAACATGAGGTAGTTGCTCCTCTAGTTCTTGCTGTTGCCCCTAGATGTTGCAGGAGTTAAATGACCGTAGCTGTTACTGTTGTGTATTCATTACAGATGCTGTAAGTACATTCTGAAGTACATGAAAGTTTGCTTTGTCTTAAATGACAGTCAAGAAAGTGATTTATCTAACTACAAATGCTTGGAGTGAAAGCAATTACAAACATCATACTCCTGGAGTGGCAAGACTCTGTATTTTCTCATTAATAATCTTCAGAGCTTCTGAGTAGCTTCTTGCAGTAACACAAAGCCCTAAAAAGCTGAATATTGCTGTATAACTGCTAAAAACCTGGTTTTGTGGAGCTTCTGTTACTGCTTTCTTTCTTTTTTGTACATGTATCTTCAGGTCAGGTGCTTGCTTACTAAATTATTCCAGAGTGGGATGTATGTCATAGGAAGATCTTGTAGCAGCTGCAAGGGAGTAAAATGTTAAAATAGACCTTGGGGTGTTTTACAGTCAAGGGTTTCAAGTGCTTGGTGTACTGGGTGCACCTTAAATGCTGCTCTTGGGCACAGGGTACAGCAGTCTGGGTCTACCCAGCCTGAAAGGAATTTTCTTTACTGAACAACAGATTCTTACCGGGACTGGTGTGTCTGACCTGATTTCCACACAATTGGCAGATGGCACAGAAGAAGTCCCTGGGCCAAGTAGGAATGGTTTTTGGTTTTTTTTGTTGTTCTACCTATTCTCAAAACATCAAATTTGGCAGGGGGTGTTGGAACATTTTCTGCTGACAGCATAAGGTACAGAGTTTGCAGAAAATGTGTCCCTGGATGCAGTACTTGTAAGGAGCCTAGAATACTTTTCAGCTCTTAGTTGCTTGACATAAACCAAACACGCTGGAAATGCTGCAATTAAATAGGAAAAAACCCACCACATTGTTAGGATTTACTCAGAAAATTAGATTTTAAGTAACGGGTATTTCTTTACTGAAAATTTCCCCTTTTTTCCCTCTTTTCCCACTTCAATCACTTCATCTGTGCATGCCTTTCTGCTGTGCTAGAGTGGCTCCTTGGATGAAGACTGTGATGTGTTCAGAGAATAGTTTACTGCTGTGATTTGTCACTGGGGCTTTGTGTGTGAAGTGGCTTTTCTTGCAGTCTGAACTGCCAAATAGCAGCTGCACATTGTGAACAGGTTGGGTAGTAACAATATCTTTCATTTCATGATCCCAAAACTGAGTGTTCTGGATACAATAAACTAACAGAAGTTTTTATTAAATTTTGTCTTCCTGTTTAGCAAATATGGGGCTACAAGGAGAAACTCCAGTTTTGTATTCTATGATATGGAGGCACACTTTACATTCATAACCAGAGCTTTGGCTGTGAGAAAGAGTTTGCTGTGCTATAAAATCACCTTGTTAGAGATTTTATACTGAGCTCTTCTGGGATGGCAATTTAATAAATATCAGATTTTTCTATAAATCTGATATTTGGGGATTTTTATTTTAAATTCAGGTAAGTTTTCTTGTACAGGTAAAATCTCTCATTGTAAGTTTTGATGCTTTTTGGTATTCTTTAGGTGGAGTCTCACTTATTTCAGTGAGAATTTCACTAAGGACAGTCCATGATGCTAACAGAATTTATAAAATTGATTTACCATCTAGACCTCACATTGCACACTAGGAAAGTTGGAGTATAATGCAAAAACAAGGACCAAAACCTTTAAATTTTTTTCTACTTTGTTTTTTTTTTTTTTTTTTTTGTAATTGTTGTTTTGGTTTGGTTTTGGTTTTGGTTTTGGTTTTTTTGTTGTTGTTGTTTTTGTTTTGTTTTTTGTTGTTGGGGGTTTTTTTGTTTGTTTTTTGTTTGTTTTTTTTTTTTAAGACTTTACAATATAGGTGTAATTACTTTAGTAAAATACTAGAAGTGGCAACATATTTTGAACCTACACAGTGTTGCCTCTGGCAGAATTCTTACAGAGAAAACTCCCCTTTGTGCTGCAGACCAGGGCATGGGTGACTTTTTTTCTGGCTTTATGGCACTTTATTAAATGTGTTTTTGATAAGAGATGAGATATGAGACTTGTATGTGCAATGCTTGTAACTCAAACTCTCTTTAATGCCTCTAGTTGCACCAGCACTGTGGAATACCCCTGTAGTACCATCATGATAAGCACTTGGCATAAGTTGCCTGTCTCACAAGTCTGTAAAATCTCCTGGATCCAGAAGGTGTTATCTGAAGCCCATTGAAATCTACAGAGGGATTGATTTACTAAAATCCTTGAGCTGAACTGTTAGAACAATTTCAATTTCAAATTAAGAATTTGTAATTTTGTAATTTTTGAAATTATAATTTTTTTCATACTCAGACTCACAGGGTGCCTTTCAAAATACATTTTAGCACATTTTTGGCAGTGAGACAATTTCTCATTCTTTCAACACCTCGAGTCTGATTTTGCCAGCCTCTGGTCCAGCCACTGGCTACCAGGGAGCAGCACTGGACTCTCTGCAATTCAAGGCAAGTAGTAGAAGATGGCTGCTCAGCTCAGTAGGAGATGCACTAAGTAGAAGGAATCCATTTACTTTGTAATGTGTTTTGTTAGGAATTTTAACTGACTGGGGAATAAGTGGATATTTTCATCTGACAAAAATATTCTTGATACTTTCTTCACATTACCTCTTGATGCATGTTTTCATGAGGAGTAGAAACATGTGCTGTAGGAACAAAGAGATGCACAAAGCATTAGTGGTCTGCTTGCTTTTGCATTGCAAAGATGCTGAAAACAATATGATTTAGCCAGACAAGGGATTTGAGACTCTGTTCTCAATTTAATTTTTGGTGCAGCAATTCTGGCAGCATGACATCTTGAGGGAAAGTAATTCTTTGTTTGTTAAAACAGCAGCAGAATGCTGTGCAGTGCCTCCTTCACTGAGCAAATTTCCCATTATAAGCAAAATGCCAGACACCAAGATTAGTTCTCAGCATCATTGTGACCTGGTGAGCAGTCCATTTGGGATCTAAATTAGAAATTTAAAAGGATTCCATAATCTGCCACAAAGTCAATATAGTTACAGCTTTTTTTCAGCACAGTGACTAGGCCAGGATATAGAAATTATTAGCTGCCAAAGCTATGTTTAGGAACTAGGAATTCAGAAAAATAAATGAAAAAAATCAACAGATTGTTTGTGTTCTATTTCCTGATTTAAATAAGTTTTAAAAGTCATTTCATTCAATACAACTTTGTCATGTCTTTCTTCAGCATTGAGGAATAAGTTAAAGAAAAATCCCTGAACTCTGCTCATTGAGGGTATTACTTACTATTCTTTTTGTGCTCTTTTCTCTTTCAGTAGCTAAAGCAACTGAATTAAGAAATGCCCTCATTTTTTTTTTATTTATGCTATTTATATTAAGAAAATAAGTATCAGGTTCTAAATTCCCAGCTGGAGCTTGTTTTTCTTTGATGCTTAGATAAAGCAGCCATTACAATTGTGAAGAATGCTTTAGAGAAGAGATTGATGATACACTCAATCAGAGGTGAGGGTGGGCTAATTAACTATATTTCTTAATTAATTTTTTTCAGCTGTTATAATGCAATCTGAATGTTTATGCAAGAATTTTAGGTCTTGAAACTGGAAATTCCATAGCAAAAGGAGCATTTTGTGTTGGCAAGGAGGATTCATTTACTCCCAGTGGGATGGCCCTGCTGTCCTATGAAAGTTGAAAGAATAAGAAATCATAAATCATAGCAATATTTGGCCCTGACCCACTTTTAAAATTTCAGTATTATCATCACTGGTCAATCCTATTTCTTGGGACTTGTGTACCTTTGAGGACTTATGGGATTGACTGAGGAGCAATTTAAATATGTAAATAAATAAAAATAGCAGATGTTGAATATCTGTTCCAGGTGATTTCATGGGGAAAGTGAAGATTTCCATAGCTGGAAACTGCATCCACTTGCAAAATATTTTTTGGGTGGCACTCGAATTCAGCAGGTTTGCACAACCTGCAAGCTGTCACCAGATTGCAGGATGAAGGGATGAATACAGGTGAGTGGTGGTGAAGGCACAGACAGCTGGATGATGCATTTCATTACAGTGTTTCCTTGGGAAAACTTGGAGCCCTTCCTAACTGCTGATGTTTTCTAAGGAAGAGCTAAATAATGTTCTGGCACCAATAGGAAGGGCGTTTCTGCAGCTCCACCTCCACGGCTTTAGAGCTTTAACTGATGGGCAATCTTAAAATGGCTTTCCTGGCAGGTACCTACCACAAAAGCAAAAGCTGATCTTTCCAGAGCTCCTCAACATTGGTAAAAGGCCACTCTCAGTTGTTTAGCTCTGGGGTATGCCTTACCTTAACAGGGAAAGGAGACCATAAGATGACTTACAGTTTACTTTGAATGGCCACTGTGCAAACTGTGAGAGGTTTTGTATGTTTTCCAGTGATTTACAGGCAAGGATGAGAGGACTAAACAAGTTTTGAGCAGACACCCTTTCTGCAATGTGGTGCCATGCCTTAACAACAGCATTATCCCTCCTGGCAGGGCTATAAAGTAAGGAGATTATTAATTCAACAGTAAAAAGCACAGTAGGTACTTTGTGTTAGCCCTAGCTCTTTGTTAATTTTTTTTCCAAGGGGAAAAAAAAAAAGAGACATTTACAAAGTGGTTGGAATACCTGGTAAACAACCAGAAACAAGACTTGCAAGGACTTGGGTAAGGATGACTCTCCCCTTTGATCCTGCTCTTTCTGCAGTGTGGCAGGCTAATACAAGGCTAGTGCTGCATCTGCAAGCTCAGTGCAGGACTTGTCACACTGCAGGGCTGGAAATGAGATCCTGCAGCCACTGCTGCCTCCTGGGACATGGTGGTGTGGAGAAACACCGAGAACTGGCAGAGCTTTTGCTCTCCTGCCCATGCCCAGAGCACCCTGAAGCTTCTCGTGCGGTGAATGTGCTGCAACGCGTGATTTGTTACCATCACGGCTTTTGCAGTTTCTGGTCTGGGATAAGAGACTGAATTCGTTTGCACAGCATTAAACAGGAATTGTGCTGAATGCTGAAATCAAATGCCAAATCCCTATATCTTATTCATTAATAAGGTCTTTTTAAATTTGGGATGTAATTAGCTAACATCATAAAAAAACTCTAGGTAAGCATTTTCTAACAAACAGCTGAAAAGCAGTCACATGGAAATATTCATAATTCCTGGAAATGGACCTAAAACCATTTTGCTTAAAAAGCTTCTAGCACAGCAGCAGTTGTGTTAGCCAGAAAACCAGAAAGTGTTTATTTTTGCTATGTATGTCTAGATGTACACACACACAGACACCCACCTTCCCAATCATGGTGCTGCACTTTTTACTTTTTCTACAGTTCTTGCAACGTAAATTGAAAAATGTGCAGTGTCTTTCTGGTGTTATTCACGAGCATTCCCAGATACACCAGTTTGGCTGCCTGTGTTCAAGCCCAAAAGCCTTTTTCAGCTGCACAACAGCTCTTCCTTAGCTTTGACTGTCTCTGAGCCACAGGAGGGAGATTTTTATAGTGTCACAAAACTCCTCTGTCCTGAAACTCCAGAGCACTTGGAGTAGCACAATGCCAGTTATCAGCTGGTTTTATGAGGTGTTTTATGTAAGTATTTTATCACCCTCTAATGAAGATTAATAATGTGATATTACCACAGCCAGCAACAAAAAAAAACTACATATGGAAGTGTTTTGAAAAGCCAGCAACAGCTCAGGGATAAGACTGGTGGCTCATCAGCACATGGGCTCCAACCCCTTTACCTTGTCCAGAGGATGTGTCCCCACAGGGCTGGCAGTCACCTCTCCACTTCACCCATTCTCTGTGCTTCCTCATTCCCAGGCTAACCCTCAGCTCATGCCCACCTCTTATGGAAAGGACCGACCAGTCTGGCTCCTGCTGCAGCAGCACTGGCTCAGGCAGGCAAACATGCCAAAGCCTCACCAAGCAACAGGGAAACATGAGCAGGCTTGGTCTTGATGTCGCCCAGGCTGCCTCTGAAGAGCCCTGGCAGTGCAAGGCAGGCCTGCCCCTCGCCTGCTGACAGCCCTGTGTTATCTCCCCTGCCATCCTTCCCATCAGCTCTTTCTGCTTGGCTCTACCAGTGACTCAGTCTATTAAATGGGCGTCATATTTTATTACAAACCTGAGCTGATTAATTACATGCTGTTAGGCAAAAAAAATGCAGGGCAGCTGTAGAGGGGAGTGGTGATGCAATGGAGGTGCAAACAGAAAAGCTGTCACTTCTGGAAAGGGAGAGAAAAGGATTAAAGAGTTAACATAACCAGAAGAGCTGCTTTTCTAAGCGGATCAGTCACTGGAGGCATTGGGAAAGCTTGGCTTCATGGGAAGCACTGCCACCCACCATGCCAGTGCCTTGCAGCTTCACTTGCAGGCCTGGAGAGATGGGGAGCTCCTCGTGCCTCTTCAAAAGTAGTCATTGCCATCAGTGCTAATGGAAACCAAAAATGGTGATGCATTTTAGAAAAGATTTTGAAAGTTCTTTAAATGGGGAGCATCTGAGCTAGTATGGGGGGATCCAGAAGAAGGAGAGTTTGGAAACATGGTGCCTCCCTCCTCTGGCCAGTAGTAAAGCAGGAGGAGGAAGTGCCTGCTCATCCTGGCTTTCTGTTTGGGTCAGCATCATAAGTCTAATCAGGAAAGGGCAAGGCACCTCTTCCCAGGAAGAGATGGAGAGTTCCTGGCAGCTCTGTGTCTCAACTGGTGCCTGTGGGTAGGGAGGACACACTCCATCCCTTCAAGGTGAAAAGCAAGCATGAGGGAGATGAGTAAGGCCAGGGAGGATGGTGACTTTCCACTGCCAGATCTGTCTCTTGGGGCACAGGCTGGGATTGCCTGTCTTTCAAACACACACACACACACATACAAGCACCCTTTAAAAGCAATTTGGAAATTTTGGGTCCAAGGCCAAAATTTGGGTTAGTGGTGTGCTTTAAGAAGCCAGGAACATCAGTAGATGAGAGCATGACTCATTGAAAAGACCTTTTGCAAAGGGGAAGTCGGCAGGAATCACTCTGAAATTACCATGGGTGGCAGCTCACACCCTTTGCAGTGCTGGCTAAGCCAATTTATTTTTTGCTATACGTGTTTGTTGCTCATGCTTGAAATCCCACAGGAAAAACCCCACTTCTGTTTGCTCTGTAAAATAGCCTGTGTGCTTGAGCTGGCACATCCCTGGTGGTGGGTTCACCCTGGCTGGATGCAGGGTGCCCCCCAAAGCCACTCTATCACTCTCCTCCTTTGCTGGGGCAGAGGAGAGAAAATGCAATGAACAGCTCATGGGTCAAGATAAGAGCAGGGAGAGATCACTCATCAGTTCCTGTCCTGGGCAAAACAGACTCAACATGGGGAAATTAGTTTAATTTATTGCCAGTTAACACCAGAGTAGGGAAATGCAAAATAAAAACAAATTTGAAAATCCCTCTCCCTACCCCTCCCTTCTTCCCAGGCTAAACTTCACTCCTGATTGCTCTACCTCCTTCCTCCCAGTGGCACAGGGGCACAGGGAACGAGGGCTGCAGTCAATTTATCACATGGTTTCTACCTCTCTTTCCTCCTCAAAATGGGGCTCCTTACACTCTTCCCTTGCTCCAGTGTGGGATCTTCCAGGGGCTGCAGGTGGATCTTTGCTCCAGCCATGGACCTCCATGAGCAGCAGGGGCACAGCCACCTCACCACAGTCTGCAGGGGAATCTGCTCTGGCACCTGGAGCACCTTCTCCCCCACTTCTTCATGGATCTTGGTGTCTGCAGTGTTGTTCATATTCTCACTCCTCTCTGGCCAAAGTTTGCTCCTGGGCAGTAAATTTTCCACCTCCTTAAATGTGTTCTTGCCGCAGAGCTACCGTGGTCACCAATGGTCTCAGTTTGGCCAGCAGCAGGTCCCTCTTGGAGCTGTCTGCCATTGGCTCTGTTGGGCATGGGGAAGGCTTCTAGCAACTTCTCACAGAAGCCACTGGTGTAAGCCCCTGTCACTATAGCACACAGGGGCCTACACAAGATAAAACGACGAGGATACGCAGCTCTGCAAGGCAAAAAAGAGGGAAGCTTAATTTCTGACTCCAACATTTATAGATTTCCAAAAGTGACAGTGGGTTGGAAGGTGACAGTGCCACCTCTCCAATGACACTGGACAAACCAACAGCCCATCTAATTTCTACTCCTCCATAAAAGAATGCAAAACAATAAGTTATTTACATAAAGTGAGTGAGAAAGTTTGTTACAAGAATGTAAACATCAGAAGGCTTAGAAAAATTTAAAAAACCAGGGCAACAGACCCCTGCTACCAAAACCTCGCTGTGCAAACACCATACACCCTGTTTTCCAATGCCACAAGAAAGTGGAATAAGTGAAAGGGAAAAGAAATTCTCCCATATTGACCACTACACTCTCAAAGCCAAACCCACGGACTCGGTAACTCTGGAGAGGCAGCACAAGTGGGAGATGTGCACTTGCAGAGCTCTCTGACAGGCTATGAGCATTTTGGGGCCTGCTCCATAGAAAAGCACCTTTATCATTTGCTGGTGCTGGACAACTTCCTCCTGAGGCCCCACAGTGTCTGGTAGGTGTCTCAGAGCCCTGGCTAAAACCCAGCCGGAACTGGCACAGATTTCTGAATGTGCTCTTAGCAAATGCAAGTGAGTCACTGCTTCCAAAGCAGCAGTGTTATCAGTGTCTCACTTACCAGAGAGGACAGGTTCTGTGCAACACAGGAGCCCACAAAGAAATGTACATCATCATGTGCTGGGTGCATCCCTGGGCACCAGCTCTGCAGACTGTCATCAACTGAAAACCTTCAAAGCAACTGAAATTATCATTGGATTAGGGAATAGAACATTTTTAGAGAATGGTTACACACTTCCTGCAGACTTTTTACTTCAGGAAATAAAATTTAAAAGAATAAAGTTTTTTCAACAATGTAATTATGTCATGTGTTTCATCCTGTACCCTGTCTTTGCCTCTTTAATACTTTCAGCCAGCTTACTAAGTCATATACCATATTTTTGCATGGAATTATAGAACAATATAGCCCAGGCGGTCTCTTTGGTGACCTTCTGACCCAATTTCCTGCTCAGGCCAGCACCAATTTTTAATGAAGCTCCAAGAAGCTCCTCAGATAACCCCTTCTCATTACTGAAAATGTGCCTTTCCAAACTTTCACTCTTTGGACACCTTGACTAACCCAGGGACTGGGCAGAAGGGGGTTGGAGGTGTCTCAGCTGTTAGTGGAAGGGGTGAACCACAGAGGATCTGAAATAAGAGGTTAGGGAGAGGGTTTGAGGCTCAACTGGCCCATCTGTTACCTACCTGCACATAGAGACAGTCTGGTTTTCTTTTAAAACATGACCAACTGAGAGCCAGCTACTTTCTGGAAATAATGGGGATTCCCAAAAAAAAAAAAAAAAAACAAAACCAAAAACAAAACCTCACCCACCAGGATGGTTCAGAAATTGAAACTTCAGAATTTGGCATAAGAACAAGGCACACAAGGCCCAACTCCAGGAGCCATGGCCAAAAGCTCCACAAGAAAAGATGTTAAAAAAAGGGAGGTGAACTTAGAACATGCCACCAGGAGAGCCCCAAAACCTTTTAAGCTGTGCATACAGAGGTCTTTATGAAATATCCAACAGACCAGCACAGAACTTGTGCTCCAGAAGGGAAATGGGACATAAAAAGGGGAAAGCCTGATAGAAACCTGAAAAACAGCAGGCAGCAGTGACATCCTACTAAGGAGAAGGGTAAGAAAAGGCACAGATATACAGAGATGTCTCTTATGTATTTAGAAAGAAGCAGTATGGTATTTTCAAGCATAATGAAAGAAGTTATATTTTTTTAGCTGCTAAATTATAAGTGAGGACATTAAGAATCTGCAGGTTTAAGTCTTGCTACATACTCAGGAGGCCTGGCAGATCTGCCAGCGATGTAATTGACCTACTCATCTTCATTTTGAGAACATCCTGGTGTACCAGGGAAATTCCTGAAGTCTTACAGAGCCTAGCATTAAGCCACTGATAAAAGGCATAAAGATGAGCATGCTAATGGCACAACATTTAGTCTGACATCAGCTCAAGACAAACTGACAAGACTGCTGACTGACAAGACTGGACTGACAGATGATGGAAACAGAAACTGATGCTGCTCAACACTTCAGTGAAAATGTTACTGGTAAGCTGTATCAGAAAAAGCAGATAACTGTGGATGGGCAGGGGAGGAGGAAAAAATGAGAAACAGCAGAGGGGACACCAAGGGCAGAGGAGGAGAAGGAAGGAGCTGGGGAAGGAGGTGCTCCAGGAGCAGAAGCACATATCCACTGCACTGAGGAGGGTGCACACCAGAGAGGAGTGGTGCAGAAGCCTGCAGCCCAGGGAGGATTCCATGCTGGAGCAGGGGAAAAGCATGAGAAGGAAAGAGCAGCCACTATGGACTGACCCCAACTTCCCTTCCCACATCTCCTCACGCAACCTGAGGGTAAAAGGAAGTAGAAGAGTTGGGGATGAAGCTGAGCCTGTGAGAAGTGTGAGAAGAAAGGTATTATTTTATTGTGTATCTTTGTTTTTCACTACCTGAATCTATTTTACTTGGCAATAACTTAAAATATTTCCGGCCACCTCCACAATTGTAGGCTGCCTGTGGTGCTAACTGGCAAGTTACCAAGCTCCCTGTCCTTCCTGTGACACAAGACCTTTCTCACACATTTTCTGAGGACAGGGGTGTGAGTGAGTGAGCAGCCAGGAGGGATTTAGGCTGTTTGGGAAGTTTAACCCACCACATACTGATCATGGGAAGCAAAAAGCAAATGCACTAACTAATTTAGGAAAAAAACCCCACATGATTTATAAAGCTAATAAATAAAGGGTAATGAAGCCAATTTAGGGATATATTCTTGCTCCTCCCAAGAACCTGTCCTTGGATGCCTAGGTCAGGGACCCATTGCCATCTCAGGCTAATCCAAAAACTGAAATTGAATGCTATGGGCAGATTGATTTTCCTTACAGGTATTTTAGGCCTTGTACACATCTACTAGATTTTAAAAAAAATCAAGCAGTTTGTCTGGAAGTATTGATTTTTAATCTTGTTTGCCCTTCATGATTGATTTAACTAAAGAGAAGGAGCTCTTGTAAGGGTTTGCAACTGTTTGCGTGTGCTGTGCTTTCTGTAATCCTTCCCCTGTGTACCTTAACTATAAACATAAGGTTTTCCAGAGGGCTGCTGCCAAGGCTCCAGGGGCCAATAAAGAGCTGAGCTATGTTTTCCAAAATATCCACTAGAGGGTACTCAATGACCTCCTAGTGGAGACAGCTCGCGGTCTAGCGGCTGGGAAAGGGAAGCCAAAAGAAAATGTCCCTGATGGTTGCATTAACAATAGCACAGGGAAAGCACCCTAAGTGGGGCTTTAGAGGAACGAAGCGTTGGACGAGCTTAAATCCATCAGGATCATATCTGTAGCACAGCTCCAGTGGCCCCAAACTGCCAGATGGAAATGGGGCAATGGGAAATGGGGGTTTGCTGAGCTTTCCTGGGAAGTGTGAGCTCATATCCACTCTGCTGGATGTGGGGCTGGCTGGAGTCCAATTCACATACCTGTGACAGAACATTGCTGGGATTTCTTCCTTTCTTTCCTTCTTTTGCTGTCTGACCTGCATTTGGGGTGACCCCTGTGCAAGTTGGTTTGGCATAGATGAGGTTTCCTGGAAAAAAAAGTGCATTTTTTCATACTGCTGGCATTGAGAGAGTTGAAGTGGGATACTGTGGTATAACCACCCATCTCATAAAACAGCAGTGATGATTATTCCACAGAGATCTATTTTTTTTTTTTTTTTATTAATCAGTCATTATCAGCTTAAATGGGTAGTCAATGGCTGTTCTTTTTTGCTAGAAAATGAGATAATTTTACCATGCAAATAAGACACAAACAGAGGCTTTATAAACCCACCAAATCCTGGTCACAAATTTCTGCTTGTTTTATTCCAGGCTTTTATTTCCCTATTAAATGCTACAAAGGACATGTAAAATGCCAGACATGGCCTCAGAATGCTGGCCCTGCAAGGATATGCCATTCATCTTTTGCCTTCTTCTTCCAACAAATCAATAATAAGCATCTTATTTCAGTGTTGAAAGAGAAGATTTTTACTATCCAGCAGGACATCTGAGTTATTGACCTTGACTGCTAATCAGTATGTTTGAATGCTCTCACCAGGTTTAGAGCCGAGGCTAAAAAAAACTAATTAAATCAGCAGGGGGCACAATTTCTTCAAAATATCACAGGATTATCCAGCCATGTGCTGGGTATTCTTTCTGTTTCACAAAGCAGAGCTGCCCACCAATTCTATTTCTAAAGATCTAATGTTTTTTCTGAGTTAACCTGTTCAGGCCCTGAACTTTCCCATAGGAAACCTCAGGTCTCACCAACATAGTTCATGCTCCTGCAATTGGATCCTCTGTCCTAGCAATGGATCAGTCCTCCAGGGCATTGCTTAAATCACCCTGGATCCTTTTTTCCTTCTTTTCCCAAAAGTCCAAGTTTCCTGGGGGCAGCCCAAGCCTTGGCTGCTTTAACATTAGTCTGCAAAATGCTGAAGAAATTCTGATTCACTGCCATGGGTCAAGAGGACCAAGCCCAAAGGTCCTGGGGGGATGCAGGAGGCTTGCCTGCACCCCTGAAATCCTCCTTAGCAATAAGCAAACAGGAAATCTTCTCCCCTCCACCAGTATTTTGCTTGTTCTCCATTTTGTCCCATTGCAAATACTCTATTGAAATACACCTTCAGATCAGATTCAAAACTCAGGGATAAAGCAAAGGTATGGTCAAGCGTAATTGTGGGTGAATAGGTTTTATCCACTTTTAGTTCAGGATAATGAAATTTCCCCAATTCTCCAGCACACTGGCTGTGTGTACTTGTCCTTTCTTTACCAGTTACACCCCTGGATGATTTTCACCTGCAGAACAGGCAGGGCAAGACCAGTGAACATGCAGAAGGTGGCCAGTGGCATGGTGCTCTAAGGTGGAACACAGCCAGGTCTGATGCCCACAGCAGTATGGACAGATTACAAAAGAAGCTGTCTAGTAAGTACCTATCCTTATTTTCTGTATGTCACCTTGGATACTTGATCCAAAGGCTCATGCCACTTTCACTGGAAATTCTCATTACGCCTGTCTCAAGTTCTTGGAAATTCAAGTTCACCTTCATTCTTTGATCAATAGGGAAGAGGATTCTCTCCTTGGCATCAATGATTGTACGTAGATTTGGAGGCTCAGATTGACTGAATTTGTTTTGTCTTGCTAAAAAATTGGCAATAAAAATACAATTATGTGAGTCAATCAAAGTTCAGAATACAAAATAACCCTAAATGTGTGGCTTGTCATGGTTTATAAAGAAACATATTAGTTATTTTAGTAATTACACAGTGTCTTATTGTTTCATGAAGATTCCCTGCCTTCACTCTGATTAGGTCCCCTTGCTCCAGCATTAATCACCTTTCATGTGCATCTCCCTCCTTCCTGCTTTTTGATGCCTCAGAAAACGAGATGGGGCTGGTAAGGTGCCTGTCTGGACTTTGTTGCACAGGTCTGAGTGACAACTCGATATTTCCCTTTCTGCTCAGATTCTGGCAGGAGGAAATCTGCACACTCAAGAAGACTTCCCAGAAGACAACAAACTTAATCTTTGCTGCTTCTCCAGTGAATACACAGGTGTGGGTTAATGGACACCCACCCTTTTCTGATCCCAGGCATAAATGGAAGTGGACTCATCTTACTGCCAGTTGCTAAAAGCCTTAGTGATGCAATTTTCAAGAGCTATTAAATGCTGAGGAAAAGTACAAAAAAGTGTTTTCCACTTGGGAAATGTTTTCCAGCCATGTTTAATGAAAAGGCAGAGGGGATAGATGGCAGGCTGTGAAAATCTCTTTTTACTTTGTCCCCAGTGCCTCCAACAATGCACATGTAACTCCCCTCCTAAAAATGTATGTGCCAACAACTTTCTTGGGACAGGTCTCAATCTCATGACTAGATAAGACCTGTAGATCAGGCAGAGGGATGCTTATGCCTGCCCACAGCCCCTCTGGCACTTCATTGTAGACATTTGTGCTAAATGGGCTGACAGTGCTGGATTGCTCAGTAATGTGGTGTGAGTGAACTGCAGAAGCAATGGCCACAGGAAGAGTCAATTGTCCCATCAGCCAGCACTGGTAACTTACTGTCTGGGTATTTCCAAGAGGGGAATATATGAAGACAAAAAACAAAGCACAAATAAAAATATGATTTTTTATCTTCAGGGTTAAGGAGAAAAACAGATAGTTGATATTTGCCCACCATAAAATCCAAATATCTCAAACAATGGGTATAACATAAGGGCAGACACTGATCTCTTCTCTGTGGTGACAGTGACAGGACCTGAAGGAATGGCCTGAAGTTGTGTCAGAGGAGGTTTAGGTTGCATAAAAGAGAGTGGTTGGCCACTGGAAATGGATCCCCAGGGAAGGGGTCACAGCACCAAGCCTGACAGAGTCCAAGAAGTATTGGGACAATAATCTTGGGCACATGGTGTGAGTCTTGAGAATGGTGTAGGGCCAGGAGTAAGACTCAGTGATCCTCGTGGGTCCCTTCCAACTCAGCACATTCCATGATTCTTTCAATAACTGGGTGTTCCTGGTAACTTTTGGATATTTCCTTATATCCAGCACCTTGCAGTTTCTTCTCTGAGATGGTTTCTACCAGTGCACAATCTTACCAAAGGCTGCACAAGCATTTAAACCCCTTTTTGTCTCTGGCTGTGGCAGGTGGCTGATCTGTGTTGGTGTCCCTCTTGGGACACTGCTCAGGGGAGGACATACTTCTGCAAAGGTGGAAGAAAGGTCAGTTTGTGCTCTGCTGGGTATCCATGACATAGAACAAGTGTTGAATGCTGGACTGCTCTTTCAAGATGAATGGAAAGCCTCCAGCTACTTCTAGCTCGAGGTAGAAGTAAGAAGAGATTTTCCCTGTGTTCATTTGTTTGCTGATGCTTTTCTGAAGATCATAATTTTTAACCTTGTATTTAAAGATTAGGTGACCAAAACTGCCTAAAGCATTTGAATATGGGAGAACTACTGACTAATGAAGTGGCATTTTCTCATTTCTCCATCCCAATCCTTTCTGTGTTTTGCTGAAGATGCCTAGATCAGAGCCTGCTGTTTGATTATAGTCCCAAAGATTGCCCACATTTTTGTCCAAAAAAGGCAGATTCACAAAGAGATGAAAAAGGGGACAGACAGCTCAACATATTTCTGTGAAGGCTCATTATCTCATACTGACAACAGCCAATTTTCTCTTTTATCTTGTTTCATAAGTGCCTTTCTTTTGCTAGTTTTTCCTGGAGTTTCCATAGTTCAGGAAAGACAGATTTACCTAAAAAATACTGCCCTCTTCAAATTTTTAACTCTGCACTCTGTACTTATAAGGTCTCTAAATGTGTTTTAAAATGTCGACAGGTTTTCATTTTTCCTGTCTCTTATTTCCCTTTCTGCTTTTACTAATATGTGTGTCACCTTTTTTTTTCTGCTTCAGTTTTGTTTTCCCCCTGTAAAAAGTTGAAGAAATCTATTCTACATAGCTCCTGATCCTTAGCCAAAATCATAACTGGGATGTGATGTGTGAGTGGATATACAAACTCTTGAAAGTCTCTGTAACTTATATCATATGAACCACTTCCCATTTCACTCTTTATTTAGCAAAACTTACCAGCATTACTTGTTTTTCAGTGTTTCAATATGTTTCTCAGTAAATGTCATGTACAAGATGATCATCATGTAAATACTTAAGGAAGGCCAGATCTATGTTTAAAACACGTCTGGCACCAGTTTTTGGCATAAATATATACATCTATATTTACACATATACACTGTATATACAAAAAGAGAACCACTGCCTCCCAGCTGTCCACAGGAGAAATGCCATTGGGAGTAGCAGAGATTAGCCAAGATATTTCTTGGCAGTGTCCTTGCTTTTGGGAGAGAGCAAGGGTGTTGAGCTGGAGCAAATCCCAGACTTTATACCACGGTGCTCACACCTTTTTCACACCACTCTTAGGTGTCACCCACACCTGGGATTGCTACATCTTAGCCACAAGTCTGGCAGTTCAGGGCCAGAGCTCCAGGACCTGGAAACAAAAAGGAGAAGCAGCGGAGTGGAGAGGGAAGTTGGATAGGCTGAATCTCATGGGGACTCCTGTTGGTTTTGGAGCCCTGCAGCAGAACAGCATTCCCTTAGATATATTTTGTCCCAGTTTTAAAACCTGAGGCTGTTAAACTGCCCCTCCTCTTATCATAGGTGCCCATTGTGCTGAATTTTTGAAGCAAAATGAGCAATATTACAGCAGAGATGGGTTTCTTGCTCTACTAGATTATGTCGTCATATTGATGTATGGACACCCAGGAATGCATCTGTCTTGATTTATTCATTCCTAGTGGGCAATGCTCTCTTTGTTTTCCAACTTCTCAGCAATGCAGGCCATTAATTAAAATGTATGGCTCTCTCAAGTGCTATTTTAATTGCATTTCAAGTCCAACCTACCGGGCTGGCAAATAATAAAACTGGGTATTATGTCCATTCTGAAATGCTAAAAGATATAGGGGGAACAGACAACTCCTGCAATTTATCTGCAGCCCCACACTGCTCAGTTCCTAAGAGTGCCATTTGTTTGATTAATGATGTTGGGATTTTTTCTGTAAAAATCAACAATTTTAATATTGTTTTCCATCAGAAACTATTTGTGCCTTGCTTGTGGGTTAAAGAGAAACTTCTTTATCATGTCCCCCACATGCTGGTGAAATCATCACTCAGAGCAGCCTCTCCTGACCTGGAAGGACAGGAGCTGTTCCAGGCACTTTGCATGCATGTGGCTCAGTTGCCTGTTCATTTGTGACCATATTACTCCATTGCCTGCCCTGCACTTCCTCCTCAAGGAATCTCTCCTGGCCTTCTCATCTTCCTTCTCCCTTCCCTTCTCCTCCTCCCACCCATTTTGGTTGGATGGGAAGTGTGGAAAGCCCACCCAGGGCAGCCTGAGGGGCTGCAGGAGAGCTCAGACAGCCAGCAGGTGGCAAAGGCTCAGTGTCCCATCAGCCACGGTAAGAGGGCAGAGGTTCACACCTCAAGCTCCCAAACCTGGTATGATCATTAATACTTCCACTTTCATATTCAAATAGCTGTGATCAAACCCCACATTTTCAATAGTCCTTCTGCCACCTCCTCCTGCCCCACCGGTGCCAGGGCTCCACTGCAGAGGGGACACCTCTACAGGAAGATTAGAAGCCCCCAGGGGTGTGTGGTGAGACCAGGATGTCACTGTCATCTCATGTGGCTCCTTCCACAGGTATCTCCAAGCAGCTTGTCTCATTCCCACTCAACACTCATCTGTAGTGCTCTAAACTTTCCCTCCTTGGTCAGTATTGTCTTACCAGGCTTTTCTCCTGATAGTGAGATCAAATAATTATGTTTTTGTTGAGCAGCTGCATCCTACTTCTGATCACTACTGACTCCATCAGAAACGCCTCCCACCCATATGCCACTTTTCTGTCTTAGCAGGAAAATCAGAGGAAAGTTGTGGGATTGAAAGCTCTTCTTAGACCCCACAGTACCTTTTCTTACTACAGGTACCAAATATTTACATATGTATTTAAAATAAAGGAAGACTTTCCAATAAGAAAGTCTAGTTCTTGCTCTTTGTACCACTCGCTTTTCCAGCCTCACCTCTTTTGGCTTGGCTGGTGGAAAGCAGCTGGAACCCCCCCTCAGACTGAGCCCATCCTCAGAGAAAGGTTACTAGGACTGGGCCAAAGCTGTACAATCTGCTTGCAAATGCAGCACAGGAAGGCTTGTCCAGCACTTTACTGTCTGCCAAGGGGGTGTTTCGGGCTTCAGGAAGCTCCTGATTATTTCTGTAACCTGGGACATGACACTGGGTGCTGCTGACAGGATCAGCAGTTGTGTTTCAGCTCCAGCCTGCCTCTATAAACTCAGAAACCAGCCTTCCTCTTACCCATTTCCAAAAGGTCACTGACAGCATTTCACAGCTTCACACAGGGATGATGATTCACAGAGTTTCAAGAGGCTAAAGATTGTAGAGGATGAAGAGGCACATCCATTTATTTTAAAGTCAGGATATTGATATGTATTTGTGAGAGATGTAGTTTCAACAGAAGTAGTTTCACTGTATTCATCCCTTCCCTGCTTACATGTCCTGAGCATAGCAGACATAGCTGCCCATTGATTTCATATTCATATATATAGATATTGGGGTTCCTAAATCATGATTGTAGAGGAACCATTTTTCTTTATTAACTATTAGCCTGAGTGGCCCATTTGGATGCAGCTCACACTGCACCCTCATGAATTTTATAACACTCCTAGGAATAAATAGATTAGTCCTGGGTTTAAGAGTGCAGCTGGTATTGAAAATGATGAGCAGATGAAGAGAGACCATTGACTTTGTCAAGAAGAATCTGTGTGATACACATATGAGCAGCTGAAATGGGGAGCACTTGATGCCTGCTCTGACATCCATTACCAAGTATCTCCCATGCTTATCACTACAAAACAAGGTGGGTTCACAGGGTTTCATGTCAAACCCTGGAATTCTCATGCTGGGTCTTCCCATTCTCCATTTGAATCACAGATCTTTGGACCATTTTGACAGAAACAATTTATTTTTTTTAATCCTCTTGCAACTGATACTTCTTTGGCTTGCATTGTATAAAAGCTTTGCTGCCAATTTCATTGCTTGATTCATAATATTTGGTCTGACCTGACACCTGTTACCTGGTAAAGCTTGTCCCCTTCACTAGAGAAGAGCATTCCTGACTTAGACAGTAGCAGACTTCTGATTTATTGAGATTTCCTCACCATCTTTTATCAAGAGGAACAAGAATTATCCAAGACAGAGAGGAGCATGCCCAGTACTTACCAGACAATTTGAATTTGTCTAGTATTCCTTTAAATATTTTAATCAGATAAGTGCAAGTTGGTCTCATTAATCGGTACACTGAAAATGTTCATGGATAAGCTCCTGAGGGAAGAATTGCAAGATGTGGGTTATTTTAAGCAACATTTGCCTGCCTGTGCAGAACTGAAAATGCTTGTGATCCACAATACTTGACAAATAAAAATTTGAGCAATTACGTGGAGACAAGAAAACCTGTGTATTCTGTGCTGAATTATAAATCACACTGCATGGACAGGTGCAAGGGAGCAATTGCACTGGCTAACAAAAGGCCAAACAAGTCCAATTACATAACAATGGCCTCAGATCCAACTTCTAATCTCCTTTCAGACTCTCATCACTATGAGGAAGGGAAAATCTTTGAATGTTTAATGCACTATCAAGCTATTAAAATGTATTAAATAAATTAAACACCCAGGAGCCTTAAGAACTAAAACCTGTGTTATTCTGGACAAAATAAAGTTGGCTCTGAATAAATGTTAGCTTCCCTTTCATAGGTTGCTTCTTAACTTGGTAACATGTAATCCCAAATCCTTTCCCAGTGCAATGCACCTTGGCAGGCTTGGTTGCACCCGTCAGATGCTGAGGTACAGTCAAATTGTTTAAGCATATACTAGATAGATGTGTAGGGTTACTAAAAGTACATTTTAGGTTGGTGATTATCATAACTTATCAGCTGATTTACCTACTAACAACATCAGCTATGTTGCCTGCCAGGCTGCCATTTGACAAAAGCTCCCTTTGATGTCTCCTGCTCTGCCTTGTCTCTCAGCAATCCCAGCCTCAGGTTACCTCCTCAGTGTTGCCTCCACAGCTTTTGTAGGACCATAAAATGATGCTGATATAGGCCTTCAGTGAACCTTCTGTAATGGATTCTCTTAGGCACATGGATTCCTCGGTGTGGCTCACTGTATGGCCCCAGATGCAGAAGTACTGCTGTGATTTGCCCTCTAGCTGTATGATTTGGGCTGGCCCTCACCACTTCTTCTTTCCCCATGTTGCCTGAGTGATCCTGGACATTGGTTACAGCCCACAAGAGTCCATGTTAGAGGTTTTTTCTCAGCTGTAATTTCCAGCCCAACTTAGAGGCACTTGGAAGAGGCTCTTTGGGATGTGCTTATGGAAAGGAGAAGCTTTGGGACAGCTTCTCCTGACCAAAACCAGGACACCCTCCAATAATGAACTGGGGAGTACCATGGGTCCCAGCTAGAACCCCATAGCCTTCATCCCCCAGAGCCAATGACAGGATGGGCAGACAGACAACAGCCACTGGATCTGAGAGTCCCTGGAAAATGCTCCTAATTTCCCACAAGAGTGGTGTGGGAACATACACACCTTCTCACTTAGCCCTGCATTTCCACAATGACAACAGCAAGTTCACATCACCTTCAAAGCTAAGAGAGGGAGACTGGGAGGCCTTTTTTTAATGCTGTGGTGCTGTATTTTACCTGTTTATTTCTTTTGAACACCTCCACACCTTCACTGCAGGCTGCAGAAAGGAGCCCCTCCAGGAGCAATCCGGAATTAGTGTCAAGGAATGGCACAATTTCAAAACAGTTGGTTAGGTCTTATGACAAGAGCTAGTATTACCTATCTCTAAGAACCTTAATTTTTAAGCTTCTAAAATTTGCTGTACATGCTGGGCAGTGATAAAATGGGCAACAAAACCACAGCTGAAATGTTTGGACAGATGAGCCTCTATGATGTACAGCTTTAATGACAAATTATGGAGGTTGGCAATGTGGTTAAAATTAATGGATTTAAATAAAATGCTAGATTTCTACTTAAATCCCAAGGATTTGTCATAAAAAATATTTGAAATCTCCACTAGCCTCTTCAAAAATCTGTCATAGCCTGACTGCTTATGTATAGGTATTTTCTTCATGATGATGCAGGTACCTTAGTGTTTAGAGACACAAAATTTATGAGACATACATACCACAGAAAAATTAATTACCAGAGATTTTGTATGAACTGTGGGTACAGAAGGGATGAAGGCAATTGTGAGACAGTATGAAGTGGCACAAAAGTAAAAACCATGTTTTGCAGCTGCAAAAACATTGTAATTGTTGCTTTGGAGACATCTTGATACTGCAGTTGCAACCATGAAGTCAGCTGAGGTTTGGAAGAGAATAACACAGTAGAATGATAAGAGAATTTTGTGGGGTGCAATTTATTTATTTGAACATTTCATTGCTCAGAACTTACCCCCAGAGCAATCTAATATTGCATGGAATGATGGTCCACAGACACTCATCTCAGTTCCATTGTATTCTATGATTTAAAGAACAAAGACAACAACTTAAAAGGTATTTTGTTACTGCTGCTCTAACAGAGCTAAAAAAAAAAATTAGAGAGGTTAGAGATGCTGCTTGATAAAATGGCTTTAGGCTCAAAAACGGTAGGTTTCAATTTGAAATAGTGAAGAAATTCTTTACTGCAAGGGTTGTGAGGCACTGGAATAGGCTGCACAAAGAAGCTGTGGATGCCCCATCCCTGAAAGTTCTCAAGGCCAGTTTGATGGGGCTTTTAACAACCTGGTCTAGCGAAAGGCATCACTGCCCACAGCAGGGAGGTAGAACTAGGTGATCTTTAAGGTTCCTTCCAACTCAAACTATTCCATGATTTTATGACAAAGTAATCCTCCAAGTTTACTCTACCTGCAGTACAAATGAGGTTAGAGATGTAATAGCAAAAGACATCAAATTTGATTCAGTGTTAGAAAAATGGCAGGTTTAATTAAGAAAGAAATAACCCTAAAAGACACTTCATCAAGGTATTAATTATGAAATGTACGGTGATTGTATATAAGCTATATTGAGGAAGAAACTCTTGAAAGGGACCTTCAGTTAGTGGCAGCTAATGCATACCCTAAGACAAGACAGAATAAGTGAAATGGGACCCTGTGTCCTTTTTTCTCAGCATAACAAGCCAAAATATATAAATAAGTGGCCAATCACCTTCCTCTCCTCCAAAAGAAGATAAACGTATTTCTTCCAACTAACAGAAAAATGATATGTGATAATTGTAACATCTGTAATCTCAAAATGACCAAAACCACCAATTACTATAGCAAGACACTTGAAATGCCATCTTTCGGGAAATACTGTGTTTCTAAATAGGGATGTATAATTAGAGTCTGACTGTCACTCTGCATCTGTGCACACAGAAAAAAATACTAAAAGCAGAGAAGTGTCTGGAGTCCAAAATGCAAGAGGACTATAATCCAAAGATGGATTTCTGGTAAGAACAGCATTACAGAGCAGGAGCACACCACCACACTTTTGCTGATTTTTTGCAAATGTTGTTCTCCATTTGCAGTGCCTTTCCCATTATTCCTCACATATATTCCCTTTACATGCTTTGCACCATGTCTCTGATTGTATCATGCCATAGTCAAGCTGTCTGCTATGCCACAAAGGTCAAGTTTTCATATCTTTCACACCAGAAAGCACTGGGTGAATCAGACCTGCAAAAACCCAGGGTGGACACTCTGCAGTTCAGGGACAAAGGGAACATGTCACACAGCTATTGCCTGGATGTCTGACCCAACTTGCCCTGCTCCCTCTGTAGGGTAGCATATGGCAATAGAGAGTCTACATCATCCATTGCTATTTTCTTCTGTGGCCTGAACAGGTCTCTTTGTGACTACTGGATGCTTCATATTTATTTCTCTACTAATTAATAAAGCAGGTTACTTGAAAACAGGAAGTTGTGGTGGTTTGACAGGAAATATGTTTTTTGGGATGCTGTGGTTAGGCCAATGGATGCTCAGATTTTAATATTGGCACCTAATGTGGCCATTGGGACATTGGATCCGCCTCTGAGCACACGGGGTTAAAGCAGGGCTCTGCCCTGGGAGGCTCTCTTGGGTTCCAGTCAGGGAAAGGTTCAGGGCTGCCCTGCCCAGCTGCGGGCTGGGCAGGGCAGGGGCAGCCATGGGGCCGGGTGAGGTAGGCCCAGGGGCAACCATGGGGCCGGGTGAGGTAGGCCCAGGGGCAGCCATAGGGCCAGGTGAGGTAGGCCCAGGGGCAGCCATGCAGCCGGGTGAGGTAGGCCCAGGGGCAGCCATGCGGCCGGGTGAGGTAGGCCCAGGGGCAGCCATGGGGCCGGGTGAGGTAGGCCCAGGGGCAGCCATGCAGCCGGGTGAGGTAGGCCCAGGGGCAGCCATGGGGCCGGGTGAGGTAGGCCCAGGGGCAGCCATGGGGCCGGGTGAGGTAGGCCCAGGGGCAACCATGGGGCCGGGTGAGGTAGGCCCAGGGGCAGCCATGCGGCTGGGTGAGGTAGGCCCAGGGGCAGCCATGGGGCCGGGTGAGGTAGGCCCAGGGGCAGCCATGGGGCCGGGTGAGGTAGGCCCAGGGGCAGCCATGGGGCCGGGTGAGGTAGGCCCAGGGGCAGCCATGCGGCCGGGTGAGGTAGGCCGGGCCCTGGACAGAAGGGAGGGGAAGGCCCCTGCAGGATGGAAGGGTGGAGGAGGAGCCCTGAGAGGCATCGGGCAGCCACCCCCTCCCCCAGGAGAGACAGAGCCTGTGCCTGTGCTTGTGCCACCTTGAAATTTAATAGTGGCCAGCCGAGAAGGAGATGGAGAAGGGGAGGGTGAGAGAAGGTGCCCAACAGGGCAGCCGTGGGAGTTCTGGAGAGACAGAGCCTCAGATTTTTAACCCTTTTCTTGGATGATGGAAACCTTGCAAATGCTAATCCTCCTGGAGCTGAATGAGAAGAGAGATATAGATGAGATAAGAGGAAATGGGCCATGAGAGAAATAGAGAAGAACTCAGGTGGAAGAGATGATGGAGTAGCTTATGCTGGACTCTTTTTGTGTAGCCATGGACAGAACCGTGTTTCCTTGTGATACAGGGACTGCATTCTAGGGGGAGGCAATGCCTCAGGACCAAGAGGGTTTGGTGTGGGTACCCCTCAGCCCCAGGGGGTGAAAAAATATGGGGGGGACAGATGTCCCAAAGTTGAGACTGTGCCTTTTTGGAGTGGGACGAAGCATCCTTAAAAATCGACCCTAGAAGCAGCTCTGGTCCGTGTTCAGTGGTGAGAGCACTGGACATGAAAGGAAGAGGCCACCATTGGCACAAGAAGGACTCCTTCTCCTCTTGATGAACTGAGGATTGAGTATTCTGAAGGGTGGCACCAGACTGAGAGTCGATGATTTGGGGGATGTATTGTATTGGAAATTTGGTGGGGAAGAGGAGGAGGTGTATTTGTGAAGTTTTCATTTTCCTTGTGTGTTTCTTTTTTTTTTCCCTTTCCCTTGTAGTTTAGTTAATAATTTTTTTTTCTTAAGTGGGAGCCTGCTTTGCTTATTCCTGGTCACATCTCACAGCAGAAACCAGGGAGAGGTTATTCTCATGGAGGCACTGGCATTGTGCCAGTGTCAAACCATGACAGATCTCATGTCTCTGTAGTTTTACTTTTGCTGTGTTCTTTGGAGTCTCATTCCAGGCAATGGAGAAGCCATCTTCTGCCACCATAAATCTAGGTCACTGTGCTCATGCTTCTGAGCAGGCTGCAGGATTTACAAGGAGGATGGGGATGTCCCCTTTTGTTTCACTGGGATACTGAACCCAAAGTACCAGAAGCAGAATCTGTGGTCCCAGTCCAGTGCCTTGGATGTCAGAAAGGACAGGGAATGATACCCAGTTAGAGCATCTCCTTCTGACTTCAGGCAGGGCAGGACTTTATCACGACCTGAGGGGTTATGGGGGGCTCCTTAGATGCATACACACTCCAGCAAGATTCCTCCTCTCTCCTGCCTTTGCAGCAAGCTTGCCTCAGGCCAGCCCTCAGTAGGATGCTGGAACACTCAGTGCCTCAGAAGGGCTGGAAGCAAGGCCATCCGTGCCTCTCTGCTGCTGCAGGCACGTTGTGAAGATAAGTTAATTAATGTTTGTGAAGGAGGCACATTATGAGGTAATGCATGCCACAGGAAAAAAAGAATTAGGAAATTAGCATTTGAGAACAGGGCTTGGCTGGAGAGCAGTAAATAGAGCCTGGGGCCACAGGTTCAACAGCAAGGAAAAACAAAGCACTGAGCACCTTGGTCCCAAAGCTGGGCTGGTTCTTTCTCAGTTCAGAACCAGGCAGCAGCCCATTGGCAAAACCAAGCAGGAGCATTGAGGGCCTGGCACAGGCAGCAGCTCTGCCCAAGAGGGGCCACAGCATCTCCTTGGAGTGCTTTTAATGCATGGGGCTCTGTGGGAGTGTGTGTGTAATGGAATTACCCAAGGAGAAGTAAAACAAAGCTGCTGAGATGATGCTGCAACCTCCCACTCCCCACAAGCCAGGGGACAGTGCCAGATGGTGCTGGAGGTCCACAGCAAGATCTGGCACTGGGATTCTCTGTATTCCCATTCACATCAGGGCTGTCACATGGCCTTAAGCACTGCTGGAAACTCATACAAGGGAGGGTAATTTCAGCCTTCATCCTGTAAGTAGTGTTTTGTTTGCTGAAGGGACTGAGTGGGGAAATGAATTCCAGCATAGAAATGTATTTTTGTGATGATGAGAGCTCATGGTGAGTTAATCATACCAGCAGCATACTTTGTACTATTACCCAGCAGCCTTTGTCTCACTACCACAGCATTTTATTAGACTTGGAGCTCTCCCTTGGAAATACTGTTTGTATGAAGGGGGGAAAGAAAACTCTTGTGACTGCAGTGAGCCAGATGACCTGATTTACCTCACACAGAAATTTGGATGTCTAAAATGATCGAGGAAATATCATACAGGTGTCTCTGAGATTTATTTAGATTTTAATGTGAAAACCACATTTCAAATCAGAGAGGGGAGGAAAGCAGAAATACTCTAAGTCATGAAAAATGCTGATCTGTTTCTATGTGAATCTCACATGTAGGGGGATACAGCTTCCCTCACTGCCAGCATGGAGTGGATATTAAAGGCACATAAATACCTTCTCGGCAAAAGTACTGGCTGGATTTAAATCCAATGAAGCCAGCTTTCAGGAGGAGTGCTGAGAGGGCAATAACAAATGATTCTATTAGCATTAATGCAGTCAGCTTGTGCTATTTATAATGTAAATATCATCTGAGTATAAGAATTGCCTCATTGGCAAAACTGAGGTAAAATTGCCATTCATCACGTTTTAAAATAGCCTAATCATACAATATGTACTCAGTAACTATAAATGAACAATGTTCTTTACATAAAGATGATTAATATTGGGCAGATATCTGTTATGTGTTTTTCTGCTGATGGAAAACATAAATATTTTGGCCCAAACATAAAAACTCTGAGTGTATAAAGAAGTGTTTACATTAATCCACCAAATAATTTCTTTTATTCCTTCAGGAATTAGGACCTTTAAAAGCACAGTAAAGAAATATGATTATATCTTATTTATTTGATGTTTGAAATATACTACAAAAGCCATACATACACTTATGTTTTCCCACTGTTGCAGCAAACTCCAGGGGCTTGAACTACACACCAGTCCAAGGATAAAACCTGACTACTATCTCCAGTCCTCAAATACTGATATTATTTTGCTTTGGGATTACTTACTTCTATTATTCAGATGATGCTCTTCCAATGTTGTCAGCAGAAGAGCAGCCAGAAGGTGAAGGAAAGATCTTTTTCTGGAGCAATTATGTGAAATAATAAAGATATCTCCTTCCAAAGGTTGCTTGAATTCAGGACTGTGCAGCAGATGTAACCCCCAAAGCAGAGGTGCCCAACCTCCTGTCCCCACCACATTTGTCACAGGCAGTCTCCACCACTATCCCACCTTTCCCATGGTGAATTGGGAATGTGTTTCCTCTAGGGACCTCATGCACAGCTAGAAAGAGCCTGATGCCACTATGCTGCTCAGAGCTTTATGTCCCATCTCACCAATGGGAGGATTTCAAACCAGCTATTTCTCCACCTGCCTTGTCTTCAAGATCCTACACAGCCAAGAAACTGTCTCAGAACCTCTCTGCTGAGCCAAGCAGAAGACACAGGTGCTCGCCCAACATACAGAAGCGTGGTTTTAAAACCCTGGCTTCCCCAGTTCAACCTAAAACACTAATCCTTAAAAAATACCTTATTCCCTGGTCATTGATGAGGGTAAAGACCCCCACCAGAGCACATGCTTCTCTGCTTTGGGGATTGCTGACACAGAACATGTGTGATGTGTTCTTTACATCATGACTCAGACTATTGCATGAAAAACCTATTCTAACACACTATGTCATTGCAAGCAGGGCAGCTGATATACCTACTTACCTTCTCTCATCCCACCCCTACACTTTTAAAATTCCTCTTTGAAAGCAGATGGCTTTCTGCATTAAGCTGGAGGCTATGCCAGAATTTATATCACATGTGGTTAGAAAGCAGTGTAAGTTTATTCATGGCCAGTTTGCATCACTTATTCTTGTGCCCATGTCATCTGTGCTTGAATAACTCCATTCAGGAAGTCCCAGGAGAGAGCCCCTTCAAGAATTCTTTCTCTCCCATTGTAACTCATTTTTCTCATAAGTAGGGAACAAAGTTTGACAGATACCATGGCTATCACACAAAACCAGTTCGCTCACACAAATCACTTGGAATTATTTAGATTTCAAATAATACTCAGGAACAATGGGACATTGTTCTGAAATTCATGGCAGAATAAAACAGCCCTTAACACCACTTTCCTGCTCTAGACAGTGACACTTAGAGGCACTTGCTCTACAAACTACCAGGCCTTGTAATTCTGCCTTCTGTGCCACCGAGTCTCTCACTAATTCAAAGAACTCAGCACAACTCAGCAGGATAAGCAAGGCAGGCTGGTAATGATGTAAGTAAAAATAGCAGTGGTGATACCTCCTCTCCATTTTGAGCACCCTTGGTCCCCTGCTCAGTTCTCAGAAGAGGCTGAAAACTATCCACTACCAGGCACCACACCTGCTTTTTAAAAATGCAGCAGGCTACATTCCCCTTGAACCAAGGGGGTTGTGCAGAGCCCAGACCCACTGCCCCCTTCAGACAGCACATGGATGTGCCTGGTGATGCTGCCACATTCCTGAAGAGAGGACAGGACCTTGGAGCTACCTGAGCCTCCCCTTGCTGCATCAGCCTTCCAGAGATCTTCCAGGGAATCACTGCTGATACTGAAGTGGACTTTGACATGGATCTGCTGCAATTTCCAACCCAAAGATTTTCAAAATCTACTTTATCATGAGGCTAACCATTATGGAAACAAAAAGTAGTTTCAGACTACTAGTTGTGTTTTTTTCATGCAACCATGTCATCCAACACTTCAGATTTTTCTACAAGAAAGTTGGCTGGGTTTTCTTTGTTTTCATTCTCAGTTTACATGATATTTTCTGTGTCAAAAAATATTCCTAATTAGGAGCTTTATATATAATGTCCATATAGCAAAGGACTGTACCTCACCATGTTTGACAAAGCTGCTGACAGTAGGCAATAAAAGGAGATTACAGTGTTACAAAGGACAGAACTGTCACTGCCAGCACTTTTCAGGAGTATGCAAATGCATAGCCAAAGCTTAGTCTTCAATAATCTCTCTGAAACAGATTGTTCCCTCTAACCTATTATGTAGCCTAGAAAAAATTAACCATGTTGTTGACGTGACTTGTGGAGACACTAGAAGGGTCGTCCTCTTCTGCCCAGGGATTCCTCCACACTTTGTGTGTGCCAGTAATGCCTACTGCAGGGATGGGGAGGAAAAAGAGGGGTTTGAATATTAGGAGGCTCAGGTGAACATATTCCTGGATAGGCTTTTCTTATCACTATAGTCTGACAGAATAAAATTTACAAATGAGAGAGAGAAGGGAGGGATAAATTCAGACCATGACCCCTATCACCCACACCCCCACAACTACAGATATAAAGGATATCATTTTCATGACAGCAGGAATAAGTATGGTACAAAAAAAATATAACTTTCAGTTTGGCTGAGTTTGTTGTTTTTAAGGACTCTCATGAACACTGCCTAACTTCCAACAGATACAGCTTTCCTGTAAATATTTTGCTCCTGAGACACTTGTGTGCCTGCCCCTGCCACCTGATTTGAGACACTCTGATGTCTGTGGCTTTTTCTCTGCTAATAACTCTAAGCAACACCTCAGGTGTGTTCCTGGCTGAGGCTGGAGAAGCTCCTGGACACCCACTGCCTTGGCAGATGGGGATTTCACTTGCTATTTCACCTGCTAGGCCTGGCCCAGAGGCATTTTGGAGAACACCAGCTGCTTTGAGCCTCTCCAAAACCCCACTGCAGAAGGGTTGCAGAGGAAATCACCTTTTCCCATGCTTAGTTCCCCTTATGAATAAAAAGGACCTGAAAACCCATAGGTGTATTGACTCTTTGGTAAAACTCTGCTTGAACCAGAACATGTCCCAGATTATCTCTCTGGGTCAAAATTGCATGGTGGTGCACATCTTACTTCCATGGTTATTTAAGGGGAGGTGAAACACACATCCTCAATGCCTCAGATGCACATCTAAGGTATCATACCCTCTGTCTCCTCTTTAGCTTGATGGGTGGCAGTCACTTGATTTGCTAGTCTTCACATAAGCAGCAAGAGCATTTATCATGCAAATGAAATTGTATGTGCCACTGCTCTGCTTTCCAAAGGTGGTCCTGTATGTACTGTGATTTATTCCATTTGTCTGTAATTTGAAAAATTAGAGTTGAGTTGTGAAATTTATCCAAAAGAAAGAGAAAAAACACCGGGGTCTGCACTGAGGATATTGTATTATTGTAACTGAAGATTAAAAAACTTGCTTTAGTTGGGTTGGTAAGGACAGACAGATTTAGCTGCAAATCTTCCAGGCAAAAGAAGGACAATGCTCCTCTAAAATTCTCAAATCTTTCTTTTGCTTCTCTTACTAGAAAAACAAAAGAAAACATGAGAATTCAAAAAGTGCATCTAAATTCACAGTGAAATGAAATTCAGATTTGCCTCATTTTATAGCTGATTGCTGGAAAATAAGCTGAAATAACAGTATCTGGAATAAAAATAATTTAAATAGGCACTACGGAGTAAACTTTCCCTTTTTTTCTAACTCCCTCAGTAATAAGATACTTTACAAGGTGGTTGTTGCCTTTCAAGGAAAATCAGGTTTCAGCATTGCCATTTCTTTGTGATTTAGCAGAAAAAACCCTCACAGGAACACCTGGCAAAGCAATCTGACTGTTTTCCAGCAGAGATAACACATGCTAATGAGGCAGTGCTCTCAGTGAAATGCTGAGCAGGTTGTATCCCTAGATTTTATGAAAGATACCTTCAATCACACAGCTTACTTTCATGCTGCTTTGACCATGGCAGTCAGAAAACCATGCCAAATGGATTAGAAGATAGAGTGACATAGATCCAGCCTTAGAAGTGAATTTTTGGGCTATTTGACAAGAAATGGAGGGTAGGACTGTAAAGATAAGTTAATTTAATATTTCAAAGTTGTAATTATAAATGATGAGTGCACTTGGAAATAGGAAAATTCTTGAAAAAATCATCTTTCAGAGGAGGAAGAGTGACCCAGCAAGAGCACAAGTCTCAGTGAGTCACCCAAAAATGAAAATGAGTGTAAGAGGATACAAATAACAAATATCCGAAAGACACCAACAAAAAGAAAGAGAATTATTCTTTCTCATTTGCCCTTGTTCCTCCCATCTAATTGCCTTTTTACATTGACTTGCTTGCTGGGCTGTCTCTTTCCTGGCCAATGTGCCCAGGTGGCCAAGAAGGCCAATGGCACCTGGCCTGTATCAGCAATGGTGCGGCCAGCAGGCAAGGGCAGGGATTGTCCCCCTTGGCACTGGTGGGGTCACACCTGGAGTGCTGTGTCCAGCTCTGGGCCCCTCAGTTCAGGAAGGACTCTGAGGGGCTGGATCACATCCAGGGCAATGGAGCTGTGAGGGGTCTGGAGCACCAGTCCTGTGAGGAATGACTGAGGGAGCTGGGGGTGTTCAGCCTGGAGAACAGGAGGCCCAGGGGTGACCTTATCACTCCCTACAACTGCCTGAAAGGAGGGTGCAGCCAGCTGGGGGTCGGTCTCTTTCCAAGTAACAAGGAATAGGACAAGAGGAAATGGATTCAAGTTGTGCCAGGGGAGCTTTAGACTGAGTATTAGGAAAAAATTATTTGAGAGCGTTGTCAAGCATTGGAGCAGGCTGCCCAGGGAAGTGTCAGGGTCACCATCCCAGAAGGCATTTAGAAGCCAGGCATCTGTGGCAGCTTGGGGACATGGTTTAATGGTGCACTTGGTAGTGCTGGATAAATGGTAGGACTAGATGATCATATAGGTCTTTTCCAACCAAAATGATTGTATGATTCTAACTATCCAATTTTTTTTTTTACTATTGCTTTTCCTCTTGTTGCCAGGAAAGTGAAACATAGAAATGCAGGATACTAAAATCATGCCAGAAATACAAAGCTAGTAAATAGTCTGATGGAATGTAGAAGAGAAGTGAAAACACAAACATATAAATAATGTTGTGTATAATATATATAACATTATGTAAACAATATAAATTATATATGGTATAAAAATAGATATATATGTTTAGATTTGATCATTAAATTCTAGATTAGAAATAATAAATTATTGAAATGAAGCTATTATCAGAATTCAAATGAATCAGACTCACAGATGTATAAAGCTATCTTTCCAATGGATATTTAAGAAGAATATCACTAAATAAATCAGAACTGTGAGGTGCCTGCAAGCAAAGGCCCATTTATCATGGCAGGACTTAAAAAGCAGAATATCAGTGAGAATCTCTGGAGACAGTTCAAAATAAATGAATAAATAGAACTAATCCATAAGCTTTTGTAAAAATATGAATAATTTGTACCTGAACAAACTGAGGCATTCCTGGGTTCTAACATAGGGAAATTTGTCCTTGTTCTCCACTACCCACACATACTGGTTTCTCATTTCAGTGTAAAATGACAAATAGAGTATGATTTCATTTCACAAGAGCATTATTTTTTCTTAGGAAAAACCAAATAGGATAAAAAACAACAATCCTTCAAAACATCCTGAATTTGTGGCAGCTTCTTCACTCTCTGAAAAAGTAGTTGCCATCCAAATTCAGAATTGCATAATAGACTGGCTTAATGCAAAGCTGGATCAATTAGTCCTGCTCAAATCAGGAGCTTCTTCTCTGCTCCGTTATTCCCTTTCTCCAGTTCATTTTCTGACTTCCATTCTGCCATTGCTCACTGAGGGCCACACTGCAAACAGGACCAGGGAGGTGAGGAGCAGTGACATTCCTGCAGTGTCAACAAACTGAGGGATGGAAAAGCCATGGAGGGAACAAGTGGTCTCTACCAAAGGCATTTGTGTGGGGGGAATTTGTGGAGCTAGCATCACAGTGAACAGCAATGCTTCCTGTAGGAAACTCTATGAGATGGCAAAAAAGTCCACAAGGTCCTTCAAGACACAGAAGTGTGGTGGCCATCCATGCCTGGCCACTGCAACACAGACATAGCTGACAGTCTCATTCTGCTGATCTCCTACAAATGTGAAATTCATTACTCTGCAATAATGATAAGAAAAAATGATAAGAAATATAAATGCTAGAATATTTAACTTTATTTTGCTTTTTACCTTATTTGCAGGAATGATACCACTTCAAAACCAGGAGGAAAAAGTCACAGCACAGGTGGAAAGAGACGTGGACAGTTAAAACTCTCCAAAACTGAATCCAGTGAGGGGCATAATGCAACAGACTTCTTCAACTGTATCACCAGAAAAAGAAAGGCAGAAGAAAGGCAGGAGATAGATAGGCCTACAGAGGAATTGTACAGGAGAGCTGGTTACAGAGGAAAAGGGAAAAACCAAGCTTGATGCCTTCTTTCCTTGGTCTTTATAGGTAAAACCATTCTTCAGGAATCCCAGGTTCCCAGGGCCAGTGGGAAAGTCTAGAGCAAGGGAAACCAGGTTAGGCATCATTTCAAGGAACTGGGCACACACAAGTCTATGGAACCTGGTGATGCACCCAGCAGTGCTGAGGGCACTAGCCAGTGTCATTGTAAGGTCAATCCTGATCATCTTTGGAAGGTCACGGGAACTGGGAGAGGATCCTGAGGACTAGAAGAAAACAAATGTGAGTCCTGTCTTTGAGCAGGGTAAGAAGGAGGATTCAGGGAATTACAGGCTGGTCAGACACACCTTCATCTCTGGAAGGTGATGAAAAAAGCCAGTGTCCTTAATACCTTCTTTGCCTTGATCTTTTCCAGTTAAACCGGACCTTAGAAACACCTGGGATTGGATGTGGCTTCCTGTTTGAAGGGAAAAGAAACTATAAAAGACCTAATATTATACCAAGTCAATGGTCACTGTTAGTGTTCTTGTCTGAAGTACAGATAAATATTCAAATTGAGGAAACAAAATGTTGTATAATGAATATTTTTAAAGATAACTTGAACAAGTATGAAAATGCATCATATCACACTGAATTTTCAAGATAGAGACATAGCTTTACTCCACTGGACTCAGCCAGTCCTTTAGAATTTACACACACACACACACACACACACACATGCGTGCACGCACACACACACACATATATATATTTTTATTTTTTTTTAAATCTAAATGTACTATGATGTACAGGAAACTTTGTGCATTCAATGAGCACCACGGAAAAGAAATCTCTGACCTTTACTGGAATTTATTGTTATTAGTTCTGCTGAAAAATGGACATTTGATTTTTTCCTGCAACCATTTTTTGTCTTTTGTCAATTTTGTTAAACTCCCCAAATAACAGCAGATTATCATCACTATCACACCCCTAGTTCTTCTAAATGCTCATGCAGACAAGGCAACTACACATCTCTGATGCAGTACCAATAATTTTGAGCAGGGCCAGCACACTGCCTTTGCAGTCTGAGACCCTCTGAAATGTGTGTGTACTGAGATGACCCCTCAGGCAAGGTCAGCAGAATCTCAGCCCCTTGCTTCCCAACCAGCTTAGCCAGTAAGCAGATTATGGATGCACTTGGGGAGTTTCTGAGTGCTTAACCCAGTGAGAGCCCTTCTGTGTTTTGCACTCCCAGGCCCATGGAGATGTGCAAGGCTGCAGAGGCTGCTCCATTCTTGCTTAGAGTGCTTGGAGCTGAACTATTATCTGCCAGAACAGCTGGTTAATAGGGAACAGTCCAGCATTATTTGTTCATAAACCAGCTCCTAAATGATGAGCACTACTCTGTCACTTTCTCAATCCATACATGTTTCATCATGATTCATTGTAAAGAGAAAAAGCCAAGTTAACAATGGATCTGTCAACAAATGTTTCACCTTACCTGCCCGTGCATTAAGAAACACCTATTGAATGCAAAGGTGTTTTTTTCACAAACAAAAAAAATGTTCAAAGCCTCATGCAATACTTATTTTCTTCATTTTTAGAGCAGGCAAGATGAATTTTATATTTATATTTAGGATGAGTGATAACCCTGTGATTTTTTCCATTGGATGACTGCAGTTTTATCTACCTGTTTGAGGCTGACAAATGTAATGGAAAACTCTAACAGACTGACAGATCACACCTGGGTAATTTCCAAGGTGTTCCAGCTCTGCCACTCCTCTCTGTGCCCTCCAATTCCATGCCCTCCAACTGTAGTACACTTCCACCCTGCTCTAACTTCCACATAAATCCTTTGGACTGATGGGGAGTCCAGGGGATCATCCAGGGTGTTTCCTTCAGCATCCTGGTGGGCTTCAGATGTGCACATCAGCTTCAGCACTGCCTGAATGGTGTCCATGCTCCAGCCAGTGAATATCCCAGCTCCTGATGTTCATAGGATGGTTTATTGACTCATTCTCCATTTCCGACCCCCCCCCCCCCCATATTCTGCTCCTTTTTTCACCACCCCTGCCTACCTTTCTCCACCCAGTTTTCTCCCAGACAAACTACCTGGTTACCCCTGTTTTGCTACATTTATTTCCAAATGCCTGATACCACTACCTGTGCAATCTCAGCATTAAATGTCATTAATGATTCCATTTCCTAGGCACAGCTGCCCTTACAAGACTCAGTTTCCCAAAAGATCTTGAAATCCCCTTGAATTACCTGGTTCATACTAGTTTCAGCTGGCTTGTCATGTATGCTTTCTGAGACATGATGGCTCACCTGTGTCTTGATTCCCCTATTCATCTTCAAGTAAGCTCAACTACTGCCTTATATAAATCTTCTCCTGGAACATGTTTTTCTCACCCTCTTTTTTTGGGGTTCACAAAACATCAAGATCTCCCTTCCCTTCCCACTCACAAGTCATGAACATGTCCTTGGGACACCATCCTGCCTCCTGCAAAGGCACCATCCCAACACCACCCTCATCCTCTGTAACCCACAAGGCTTCCCTGGTGTTAGAGGGACGGCCAGTCTGAGCACACCACCAGTCTGGGCACCACAGCAGGGGCAGGACAAGGGACAGGAGCAACCTCCTATTGACTGGAGGCTGCACAAAATGTCTCTGGGGCTCAGGTCTGCCTGGATCTGTCACTGCTGGAGGTGGGCTTGTCTGTGTCAAGGTTTGTGCTTGAGCAGGTCTGCAAGCTGCTGCTTTGTTTCAGGGAGGAAACAAATTTTCTGGGTGACACAGCTTTGCTGAGACTTGACCAAACCTGGATTTGGCTAAAAAGAGGATGAAGAAAACCAAAGCATTTTGCTGCTTTACTTGACACCTGATAGGGAAAATGCAATTTTCCTTTCTAAGTATCTGGGAAAAGTATTTTCTATTTGCAGATATTTTGCTCAGAGGTGATAAACCATTTATTGTAATAATTTTAGTAGGAATACAAGTTTTGGGAGACCTCTCTTATCCCTACAGCCAGTCAGTTCTCCTCTCAGGCCCTGGCTGCAAATTCAAGACAAGTAATTTTGTGAACACAAAAATAGGATGTTATAATCAGGACACTTGATGAAAGGGTAAAGGAAAACACAGAAGAAATCTGGGCTTCCTTTGAAACAGAAGTGCAACAATTAAAACCAGGGGGTGATGATTTACTGCAAAAGCACAGGTGAACAGGACTTTACTTTTACTCCTATAATTTATAAAATATTTTATGAAGACAGCTGGCCTGTGTGAAAGGAGTCATTTGCTCCATGGATTGCTCTCCCTTCCCAACATCTAAACCAGATGAAATGCCAGTTGAGCAGAAAAGCCTGAGTAAACATTTTTTGTGTAAGAGGGTTTTTTTATATAATCTGGTATCAATAAAGACCTGATTATGTTCTTACCTGATATCAGTCAAGATCTGATTATATTGTTTCCTGATCTCTACTTCATAGGAAACATTTTTAAAGGTTATCATTGCTTGTGTCACTGACATTTCTGCTAAGCTCTGTGCCACTCCTGCTCCTTCCTCTTCTGCCACAGCTGCATTCCCTGTAATCTTATCTAAAAGGTCCTTCTGTGTTGTTTCTAGCTCAGTAATCTACTGTGGTAACAAACCATAGACAATGGTAGTATTTATAGAGGTAGTTGGAAGAAGGAGATTAATTAAAGACCATTTTGAAAGGAAGATGGTCCCATTGCTCTAAAAAAAAGATATCAAGACCATGCAGCTGTAACTGCTTTGGAAGATTTACTTTCACTTTTAAAGCAGATGTCTCTGTTGTGATTTAATTATGAATAAACTGGAATAGCTGGATGCTATGGGAAATCTGCTGCAAAAGCAGATGTCAGCCAAACTATTTTAGTTTATACAAAGCACTTGTAAACTCTAGAGGGTTATGGCCTCTTTTAGTTAAACCACAGAACCTGCAACATATAGTGGTTATTGTTTATTTAATGCAGCTTGTGAAAAAGCAATTTATTAGGGAATGTTGAGATTGTACCATTCCCTGACCTGTCTTGTCCTTCCCTGAAGAAGAATTCAAGGATGCTCTGCTCTTTTTTTATATGTAAAATCAGGCACAGCCAGGTTAGTATCTTATTAGCAGTAAGAGCATTTTCAGTCAATAAGAAACGCAATGCCAACATACAGGTTTGGAGAAAATCTTAAGCTCAGCTGAGACCTTCAAAGTTCTTGTAAGACCAAATTTCTTCAACTGGCCTTTAATTTTATGCATAAATTAGTTTTTTCACTAAAAGGTGGAACTTCTAAAATTACTCTAAGCAGACTTTTCCTAATTTTCTTTCATCCCCAAAATCTTGCCTAGCAGTGACTACAGCAAAGTTTTGGGCAATTGTAGTAGAACAAGCAAAAAGAAAGAGTGTCCCTGGAGGTCTGGGAGCTGTGACACTGGTGCATTGGAGATGGATATGGGATAGAATATGGAGATCTCTTGTCTTTTCCACAGAAGACAGAATTTGGGTCCAGCATTAGACAGCCAAATGCCTGCATTCAAGCAGCCTGCTGTAGTCGTCCATTTGAGGTAATGAGAACTTTGATACCTTGTGCACATAAGAACATTCATTTACTTATCTTAAATTGAGCTAAGCTACATCCATCCATTTCATCCTAAATTGAGCTAACTACATTAGTATGTTTTCTAAACTGAATGAAAGGCTAAAGGATGAATTTGGCTTTTGGACTGCAGCTAATGTCCACAGAATGATGACACACTTATCCAATGGTAACACCACTGAGGAGGTGGGGGCATCTATAGAGTTGCTATGATCATGATGGAATCCCTGAGGTTGAAGGGTCATAACCAATATTTAAACAATTGAGAGCAGTGCTGTTTAGGTCTTGTGGCTGCTCTGACCATGGTTTGCTTTAACAGACCTTGTGCTTCAGGTGGTTTGGGTTGTGAGAAAGCACACTGCTGTTTTCAAGATGTACCTGTCCATCTCTTGGTCCTTCTGCCTACACAGCCAAGCAAGCATGCAGGAGCACCATTGATGGCAAGCTTCTGCTTCCTGCAAGAGTGTCTTTGAACCCAGCAATGAGGAGGGCTAACTTTACTCCAAGAATTTTGGTGAACTTGTGTCTTTCTACATAGTTTCAGTCTGGCTGCTCAGTAAAGTGTATAGGAGAAGCAACAGAGATTCACAGGGGCCTGTCTAATTGCAGCCTAATTTTCTGACTTGACAGCAGCAGCACTGAAATTCTCTGAGGGGAATTTTCCCATTTCTGTGAGCCTGTGCAAGGAGAGGTATTTCACTCTGCCTCTCCCTCAGTGGCACAGAGCTCCTGTCAGCCTCAGTAAAACAGCTGCTTCCCTGGAGAAACCACTCCTAGGCAAGCACATACTGCTGTGGAGCAATAAGGCAATTGGCTTTAAATTGCAATTTTTTACTTGAAAAATGCGTGTGGATAATATTTCACTCTGCATATAATTATTAATCTGTATTTCAGCTTTTCTTTAATCTATTTCTAGGCAAAGTAGGGATGAAAACAGGACTTTATATAACCCTGATGAAAGCATCTGTCAACAGGAAAGAAATAAGTACAAGAGACTTGTTAATAAAACAGTAAAACTATCTGGAGACATAGCATTACAACAAGGGAGCTTAGTGCTCTAATTAAACCATCTGCTTTTCAAATTGATTTCCTTTAGCAACTGGTTTGATTGCTGGGGTGTCCCTGTATGGCACTGAGCTGAGCCCCTGGACTTGTCTCCATCAGCCTTCCCTGGCCATGGAGGCACTGTCCTCCACACCAGCTGTCTCAGATGGTGCACAACAGACCCCAAAGCATCATTCTCATGCAGGAGTGCTCCAAAGAGGTGGCTCCTGTCCCAGGAGGGTGATGTCACCTAAGCTAGGGCCATTTCTACCTCATCCATACCCCTCCGTCACTTCACTAGGGTCTGTGCTAAAACAGCAAATGACACCCTCACTGTTTGGGGGAACAGGGAGGAGGAACAAAGTCACCTTTCTCCATCCACTGAAGAAATTTCCTTGATAGTGACTACTGACTGGTTTATAACATGAAACAATAAATATTTGGAAGTTTCAATCCAGGGCATAACTGGCACAACTTTTCAATTTTAAAGCTTTGTGAAGTCAATCCCCATGTCCTTCAGCTCTACTGAAGCACCATCAGGTGTCCACTACCCAATTTATTTTCCACACACAACATGCTTTCACTGCAGATGAACAGGTTTTTCTACTTTCCTCTTGTTGTGCTTGTCTGCTTTTCCTGACATGGTGTGCAGAAGGAGCAGAAATGCCATTTCTATCACCACAGGCATGAGGACCATGGTCAGTGTTGACTCCTTTTTACTGAAGATATTTCATCAATCTAATGAAATAAAATAAGTACCTGCAAATGCCAGCCACTGAGATGCAATTCTTGCAAAAGCAAATGTGCAGGAGCCTCCCCAGCAGGGAAGCAGGCAGCAATGGGGGTGGCTGACCAGAGACAATGTGCAGAGCTGCTGGAAGCAGTGGCACAGGTTACACATACTGCCTTACCTGCTCACTGAGCTCAGCCTTGTAAATCCAGAGAGCAAAGCTGAAAGCATGGGAAAAGCTAATTAAATGCAGCAGTCAATTAAAATCCCTCTAAAATTTTTATTGGTTTTGTGCAAAACGGTTTACTCATCCTTTTACTATTCTTCTCAGTTTCTTTATGAGAACAGACTGATCAGGGGAGCTGAAAAAAGGTGCAAGGTAATCTGTGAGCCTGTGAAATTAACCCTGTATGTGCCAGTTTGATGTGGTCTAAACAGAGTGCTGAGCTGCTACCCTGAGAGGAATCATAGAACCAGAGAAGATTGGGTTGGAAGGGACCTCATGGACAATGGTTCAACCTTTCTTGACAAAAATATTGCCTAGGCAAGATGGCCCAGGACAGTGTCCAGCCAAATCTTTAAACTGCCTAGTGCTAGGCAATCCACCATTACCCTGGAGAGATTATTCCAATGGCTGATTGCTCTCATTGTGAAAAATTTTCCTTATATCTCTGGTCAAAATCTCCTCAGGATTAACTTTTACTTCTTACCCAATGTATTTTCAATGTGACTCCTTGTAAGAAGGGAGTCTCCATCTTTATAGCCATACTGTAAATACTGGAGCATGGTAATAGTGTCTCCCTTCTCAAGGTTGAACAAACCCTTTTCCCCATGTGACATTTTCTAGTTCTTAAATTATCTTTGTGGCCTTTCTCCAGATCTTCTCCAGCCTGTCCATCTCTCTAGTGGAGACCAAAACTGAACACAGCATTCCAAGTGTGGCCTCACAAGTGGGATAATGACTCCTTTATCATTGCTGATGCTGCTCTTGTTGATGCAGAAGCAGCTCCTTGGCTTGAAGTGGTTACTGACCATCTCCTGGGGCAAAAGAATTGATCCTAGCCTAAAGAGCAGCAAACAGTTAAAAATAATCCCTCTAAAGCTTCCTGGAAATGGTAGGAATTGCTGTTTGAGCCTTTCCTGTTGTTTTCTACATCTGCAAAAACATGGTGTTGGCAGAAAGACACAGAGAAGGTGGTCTGTCTGCAATAACTTTTATTTTCTTTCTCTTCAGCTATTCCAACAAGAGGAGTCTACTGTGAATATATGTCTCTAAAATTACAGCTAATTTATCAGGAGCACCCCTACTTACTTTCTTTAATTTTAAAAGCTGCCTTATCTTGCATTAACAGAGGCTTGAACAACATGCTCTTTATAGGCAGGCATAAAGTGCTCATAATGCAAATGGATGACAACAGGATTACACAATGGATGCTCCTCCAAGCAGATGGATCCCATTCAGCCCCCAGCCAGATTCCAGTGGGGCAGGAAACACACCTTGTGGTAGGGATTGTACCCTACAACACCCCATAGCCCCCTACTGACCCTGCAGTCAGCACAGGGTGCCAAACAAGTGCCCATGGACCTCAGCATTAGAGGCAGAGGGCTCTGCCAGCCCCTGGCCTCCCTCACCTGGCTGAGCAAAGCCCATGGGCTGAGCAAAGCCACGGGGGGGATGGCTCCTCCAGCGTGCTCCCCGTGATGGAACTTCTGCTGCTGTGACTTGGATTGGCCATTCTCAAATTTTGTGTTTGCTGGGGAGAGGAAGAAGAAGGCACCCACAGAAGATAGCTGATGTTTCCCAGACAGGAAAAGATGCCATGTTAGTGTTCAAATGGGTAAAATACTTAAAGGTGGCATGAGTATGGAAAGCCAGCAAGTTTCAGCTGCGAGTATCTCTGTGCCTGTGAAGGGTGCTGGGCCAGGGAAGGCTCACCACACTCAGGGTTTGGTTATCATATTTCACAATGTACAGACTGTCTGTGCTGTCCTCTAGATGTCAGTGACAGACAGCACATCCCAATCCCTGCTTCCACCCCACCCCATCATGGCTGGGCCGGGCTCTTCCCTCCTTCCCTTTCCCTGGCTTCACTGTCTCTGACAGAGGACTGACACTTTGTGGCAGCACCAAAGGAATTCATCCTGCAAAGCAAGCCAAGATGCAAATCCATGACTTCCATTTTTTGAAAAGGCCAGTTTTCAGTGTTCCCATGGGTTACCACTCCTTGGTACCATGGTGCCTCACTATGCACTGGGGCACCATCCCCATGGCCAAGAGAGCAGGGCTGGGCTGTCCCAGAGCAGCTGTGCTCTCCTCAGAGGTGAGCAGGTGCAGATGGGGATGGAGATGGGGAACACCACGACAGGGTGTGCCCCAGGGTGTTACAGCAGGATCTCCCAACAACAGATAGCTAAGGAGGTGCAGGAGAAAGAGAAGAGAATTCAGCTACTTCCTGCTCTAGTTTATATGAAGTGAACTTCTTATTAATGGAATTGCCAGTAAAATAGTTTTCCATCAAAGCCTTTCTTGATGAAAAATGAAGGGATTGAAAGTGCACATAAAAAAAAAATGTCAACATACCTGCTCTCTTTGGGGCTTCTATCTTTCAAGAAAATTGCAAAAAATAATTATTGCATTGGCTTGTTTTCCATCTCTTTATTCTACAAGGAAAGTGAGTGACATTTTTCTAAACATCCCTAATGTAAAGATCTTCAGCCAGCACAGTGTGAAGCCCATATTCACTACAGAGCTCATTCTCTAACTTCAACTTTTTTCAGCCCTCTACCTCCCTTTTTATTCCCTAAGATGTGAAAAAAGGTCTTCAGAAATGTACAATGAATTATATAGTTTGCCTTTATTGATCCCCTATAGTGCTAAGTCTCTAAGAGCATCTTTTATAATAACTGCTAATAATTGGTTGAAGATATTGCTAAGATACTGTAATACAGTTGGGTGGGACAGAGGAAGCTAAGAAAACCTGAAATGTTTTTTTAGATTTAACTATTACCATCCTTGAAGACAGATTAATACAAATTTTAGGTTCTCCTAACCCTGAGAGGATGTTGAGCAGGTCCTCAGGGTAAAGGCCCTGTAAAGTTACAGTGATCAAAACTGTCCCCAGTCTTTAGCTGGGAAGAGCTGCTGAAGCAGTTAACATTTCATGTTTCATTCTCCATGGTTTTAGGATATATCCAACAGTGGTTTTCTTACTATTATTTTTATTAAACATAAGGGCATATGTCTCATTGGGGTTTGGAGAGCATGAACTCCATAGCACCATCTTGATGCATCTGCTCTGGGGACTTTTGGCTGCCACAGTGAGAGGTATTTTCTGGTGAGTGGTACATTGCAATTGCAATTGATTACCCTGGGAAAGAAGATAATCAGTATGTTTATTACATATCCCCTTACAAAATATCCCAAAACTTCTCATTCGTCTTTATAACCTCTCAACTGGTGACACAAGGCAGGGAGACTGATGTGAAGCTGGGGGTGGTGGCAAAGAGAAGCTACAATGGCACAGAGATTGCATGTGAAGGTACAAAAAGATGTAAAGCAAGGAACAAAAACTGGAAATTACACAGGTAAATGTGTTGGAAGCCTAGGTAGGATGGTACAACAAGAGGTGGGGGATATAGTTATAGGAACCTGCTGAGAGATGAGTGCAGGAAGCAGGTTAGAGCAAACACCACAGGAGTGATTTTGTTGGGGCAAATGCAGTGATTTTGCTTTGACATTAGGAAATCCAGGCAGCAGCACTGTGCTGGGGATGAATGAGAAGCAGAAGCAAGAACTTCCAGAGAAGGGCAAAGGGGGAGAGCCTGAGCCCTGTGCAGAAACAGCAGGCAGCATTCAGCTGCTGAAAGGAAGGAGACAGACTGTGTACATGCTTGGGGAAAAGTGGCCACTGCCCTTGTCTTGTTCACCACAGCTCAGGAACAGAGCCATGAGCACAACAGATCTCAGGCCCCTCACATACAGGATCTCATGCTGGAGCTGCTGCTGTCTGCCAAGGATAGTCCATGGTCCTTGTTTGAACTAGTGGGGAATTGGGATCTGCCTCTACAAACATTTTTAATATATATGTCTATCTATTAAACTGAAATAAAATTTTAAAAGTTTTAAAAGATGGCTGGCTACCCATGGTCCTTTCCAGATCTGCATTCCACTCCTGCAGCTGTTGTTAAGTTCAAGGAGTGCATCCCTGGCTATCGATTTTTCTGACACCTTTGGATTAAATGAAGGTTAAAGTCTGTCAAGAGAATGTTTAATTCATGTATTTAGCAAGCACTGTTCTTTCATCTGCCCACACAATATGCCTGGAAATATGCTAAATTGGAGCAATAGCTCAATCAGAGCTAAAATGAGAAACTGTTAAACAGCAACACTTCTGCCAAGACACTGACAGCAAGTATCAGGATCATCTCTAATTACAAATTCTGCTAGCTGAAGTAATTAAAGAGTTCATTCTGGACTTGCTTCATGAGGCTACTCCATGCTATTGACTAGTGGGAATCTCCTTATCCTGGGGATCTCAATTGGCCCTGGATGTCAGTGGTGCCATCAGGAGAACTGGACTCTGCACTGGCTCAGCCACTTCTTCTACCTGACAAAAGCATAGCTAAGGCAGAAGAAACCAACTCATATGACAGGTAATTCCTGCTAGGGAGATTTATTCAAATGAAAGAACAAGCAGGACAATGAAGACAAGCTGGCCATGAATAAGCTTCAGCTGGAATTTGGAAGAGAGTTTCGTTTTTGCTGCAAGAGAAGCAGGATTTTGAGACAACCTTCCAGCTAGCACAGCAGAGCCAAAAAGCGACAGGGAAAAAATATTAACCCAGACCCAATGTTGTGCTTTTAGCTGGGGTTGAGTAGTTTTATGAAATAGTCTCTGTGGCAACAGAAACAGCAGAGGACTTGTCTCTGTAACCCAAGAATCTCCTCTAGGCTGATTATTTAATGCAGACCATGAAATCTGTTGCATTGAAATGCCATCCCCTCTGCAGGTTTCAGTAGGTATAAGTGGGTTTGATGGATAATCACACTTTGCTCAGAGCAAGAATGTTCCAAAGGACATGAAATGGCCACTTAGGGCTTAAGTATTATAGTCCAGCTGGAGCAGCACTGATGCTCCAGCAATTTACCTTAATGACTCAAGAGCATATTTCACAGCAATGCTGTATAGCTCTTCTGACCTAAAAGCCCTTCCGTGGCTTAAGCTCAAATTTATGCCACTCACACAATACATCTAAAAAGAAAAAAAAAAAAAAAAAAACACATCCAGGAAAAAAACCAGAGGATTTGAAGCTATGAAAACCAAGAGATTAAAACAGGCTGAAGGATATATCAAGAGTGCCAATGATAACAGAAGTCTCATGTAGGAAAGCCATTACCTTGGGCTCAGCAGTGAAAGCCATTAAACAGACATTGGCAGGTGCAGTGTGCAAGGGCAGCAGCAGCAGGATGACCAGACTCTGCAGCAGAGGCAGAGCCAGTGCTTGTGGGACCACAGCCATCTCAGCAAGCAGTGCTCCTGCCTTTTGGAGATGGCTCATGGCTCTGTCACTGCTCCAGGCAGGTGATGTCACCAAAGGACCCTGCAAGGGCTATTCCCAGCAGACAGCAATTAGGCAATAGCTGAAAGAGGACAATGTGGGTGTGTGGGCAAAGGAGGTGCAGCAGAAAAGCTGGAGCCCCATCCAGATACAGCTTTAATTAGAAAATCCACAATTAAATGATAAATGTTATGTATCTGAACACATTACTGTGCTGCTCATATCATGCTCAAGAGTGATTCAGCTTTCTTAATTCTCACACCTGAAAGGCTGACCTCTTCACACCCACATTCTTCCCACCTCCCTTCATTAAGCATATTCAGAGAATCTAAAGAAAATGAAGGGAAGAGCTGTTAGCCTTAACATCAGGTTCCACAGGATGGATTTTGCAAATGAAGGATGGGCTGGTGCTTATGTGCTGCAGACTGGAGCCCCCCAGCAGCAGCACCCACGCCATGTATCCATATATCCAGCACTGTGTGTACTTTCCTTACAGCTTTGCCCCGTGAAAGAGAAGTTGTCACACAGATTGGCAGGAAAGAAGAAAATTGGTTATCTTGGGAATGCATGCAGAAACCATCAAATCTGATAATTACCCTTTTCCTGTTGGGAAGGTGTGAACTGAAAGTATTTAATGAAGAGGAGTAATGGGGTAGCAGCAGCTGGAGAAGCAGAATGGGACAAACCTGAGCTGTTATCTTCAGCAAACCTCACCTGCTACAGCTCCATATTATTTGCCTGGCCTTGCCCCTGGGCTCCTGATCACCTTCTGCAGGTTTGTCTCCATGCCAGCACTGATCTGCTCCTCACTGCTTTAGTCACACACTGTTGAAACAAGTCCCTCATGCCTAGGTGCAGTGGTGGTCTGGTCCCTTTGGGAGTCAGAAAAGCAGTCATGGCTCTTGCTTGGCATCTGGGGCTAGATGTCTTCCACACCCTCAACTCTGGCACTTCACTGTAACGTGTTGGCAAAATCCTACTGATACCAGAAGTGCCTCACCCAAATAAATAAGGCAAAAAACCCAAGCTATTCTTTTAGCTTTTTTTTTTTTTTTTGGGTTCCCAGCAGAGTAATTCAGTCTGCCAGGTTTATTTGTGGAAGGTGCTGAAACACAGAGAGATGTTGGCTCAGCTTTTATTTTTCACATCTTGACAGCCATCGATTGCAGTGGAATTGATCTTGATCTCCAAAGAGGTACAAAGGAAAAGATAAGCACAGGTTGCTGTGTGGCACGGTTGAAGGGGATAGAACCCCTGGACCTGGGAGTGTGTGCTTTCCCTGGAGGGGGAGGTTCCTCTCCTGAACCAGATTTATGTAGACAGCTAAACTGGATGGAAAACCAAGCAGCTAGAGATTGGCACACCTTTCTCAAGGTGTCTGATTCTCAACTCCCTGTTCCCAAATCAGAATGTAAAAATTCCTTTCTTGTCTTCTGAACACAATTTTTCAAGCCTCCAGCTGACCTTTTCTTTAGAGTGCTAATTCCTTAAATCTGTCGTTTTCTGTTTCCCAAATTTACCACGGGACTGAATTACATGCAATGATCACCTTTAAAGAAATCATATAGAGGACTTGTACCCAAAATGTTTGTGCTGCACCATGCAGCCTGAGGAGGCTACTTCAGATGAGACCATCAAGGCAGTGACAGCTTGGTTGGAGTCTAGGGGATGAATTAGGCAAGTCCTTCTGGCACCTGAAAAGCAAATCAAGCAAATGAGAGTTCAATAGGACCATTTAAGAGCCCAGCCTGTCTGCCCTGGGGTAGGAATGAGCTGCAGACAGACTGGCACACACACGTGCATGTGTGCAAACACAGTGATGACTTCCAAGTTCTTTTTTTGCACTGACACTGCCCTGGCACAGGGAGCAGAGGCAGAGCTGGGATGCACAGAAGGATGACAGCCACATGTAGCAAGGCATGCCACACTGTGTGACCTTTGCCTGCTTTCTGCTCTCAGTGTGGTCCCCAGCAGCCAGGTAGGAGGAAGGGCAGTGCCACTGGTTTTCCCAGAGTGCAGGCCATGATGCAACACCAGCAAGGTGACACAGAACATCTCTTCCTCTGCAAATCAAGAAGATCCTGCCCACCTACGCAGCAAAACCTGTCTGCTTCTACCCACCATGATGTAAGAGCTGAGCTACTACTGCTCCACTCACTTCAGAGCAGTGCTACTGATCCTACAGCAGCTCAGGATCCCACTGCAGGCATTTCAGGCTTGCCTATTCCATCTGTACCTCTTTTATGCATACTGCCTAAAGCAGATGGCTCAGAACCTTGCTCCAGGGTGCAGCAAAAGTCACAAATAGAGTTTTCATTGCAGCAACCACAATAGACTGGGCAAGTTTTAGACAGGAACAAAAAGGTATTAAAAATTATTTACTACACTGAGAATCAAGGGAAAAATGTAATTATGCAACCTGTACCTTTGGTTACAGGTAAAATGGTAAAATGTATTAAATTACCTTCTCTGGATTGGTAAAGTGGATAGGCAAATCAGGAGCTTGCATTCATTTGAGACATAAAAAGCAGTGAAGGTTTTAACCCTAGGAACAAAACTTCATTGTGTGAAAACTTCCTGTCCCCAGTGTCCAAGCCACCCCAAAGGATCTGCCCTTTATTTCCAGGTAACCCAAGTATAAGAAATCGAAGACAATACATCATCCCTTTTTCCCTTTACTACTATTTATCTGGGGAGACCCCAAACCAGCAAGTATTCTGGACACATTGCAATTCCCACGCAGCCACTGGGGTTCAAAGCCAATTAACATCTTACAGAATCAGGTTCACCCATCCCAGGTGAAAAGACCTGCAGTGCTTCCACCTGCAGAGGCTGCCCAAACCAAAACACCAGGCTGCTACCACAGCAAGCCACAGTGAGAATAAATTCATATTTTTTCATTGTTTATTTTAGCCCATCCAACACAGTGCAAATTTCTTTTTTGAATTGCAGTTTATTAGACGAACAGAGTTTAATACATAACGTGTGCACAACCTAGGATGCAACATGCTCCCTCCCCTCCCAAGTTACAGAACACTGACACTGTGAAGGGGAACACCACGTTTGTGACCCCACAGGGATGTTACAGATGGCTGGGAGTGGAAGCTTTGCACACAGGTAGGTCTACACAGGACAGGATTACACACATGAGGAAGAGGTAAAGACCAGCAAGAAGGGAGTAAGCTGGATCTGCCCTGGCTGAAGGACTGCTCTCAAGAAGGTGTTCTCTGTTTTCCCTCCCAAATTCCTTAGGGAGCAGGAGGGTGAAGCATAGGCCATGATGCAGCTGGAGTCCTGTGGAAAGCAGTGGTGCATGGTGTCACACGTGCCACTGCCAGCCAAGGGTCCCTGTGAGAACCACAGCTCATGGTGCCAGAGCGAGCTGTGGGCCATTCTGCACTCGGGCTCTCTGTGTAGGGTGAACATATGGGACTCCATCCTCCTCCCACTGCCCATGCCAAGGTGTAGTGAAATCAGTGAATAAGTTACTGAAAACTAATGAGATTTGGCATTTTCCTGGTGATCACTCCACTCTTGAACTCCATGAAGGGCCACAAGGCAATTTTAGGGTCCTACTTCTGAATCATGGTATTGCCTGAATAGGACACCTGAAATAAATGGCCTGATGGCAGAAAAGGACAGGGAGGGAGGGACAACCAAGAAATCCACTGAGAGCTTGGCAGCTACTCTTCCTTTCAGTGATAGCACTTGAGCTGCTAAACATTAGAATCAGACACTATTTTAAAGAAAGTGTAAACATGAATTTATGGGCTTTACTCCAGGTTGACTTCCCTTGGGAAGTTTGATTCTAGACAGTCAACAAAAAGGAGAAGAAAATCAAAAAACAAAGTCACCTAGGAAAAATCAAGAGTTCAGAAGACTCATCAAAAACTGTTTCAGTCTTACAAAGCATGTGCCTTTTGACTCTGGCATCAAAATAAATTTACTGTATTATTAAAAAATAGCAATATAGAAACTACGCCTTTCTCAGTTCAAAGTTTAAGCACATCTAAGAAGACCCCACAGAAACAGTCCTTTTTCTGGCAAGGCACTATCCAGTAGTGTGTGGCACAAACAAAAACACCTCTATCAAAGCCACTGATACAGTGAATGTGCACGTGCACGTCAGCCCACACAGCAACTTTAGCTAGGTACAAAGATTAAATTTCATTCACACTGCTCTCCATTTTAAGAAGTGGGGTAGTTATCAGTATTAGCTAGAAATTGGGATCATTTGGTTCTTAAGCATAACTCTATATGCCAAAATCTTAAACGGAATTAAGAATTTCCTACTTCTTTCAGTAAATGTCTCTAGATTCCCCAGACCTTTTCAGTTACCTGATAGCTACATTTCATTACTACAAAACTGATTAAAAAATTCCTGATCATCTTATGTAACAAACTAGAAGTCTACTTGCTTTAATTACAAAAATAAGGCTGTCATTCAACAGACAAAATTCACATCCAAACATATATACTTCTTTTTTTTTTTAACTAGCTATTTATAATTCAAAAGCACACATTCTAAGGGACTTACACTGCCAATCCATGCAAGCAAGCAGGATATCTTTGGAGCTAGTGTTGTCCTCCATACAACTGACTATGCCCACACATATGCTCTGAAATAAGCCAGGTTTACTTAACAGCTGAAACAAGACTAACTCTCCATTAAACAAGAGCCTTCTATTCTACAATTATCAAAATTCAAAAGGAGCTCTGTGAAACTGATTTTATCCCTGGAGAAATCAGTGTGGTTTTTCCTTTTACATTAGTAAGCCTGGGATTTCATCCAGGATTACTCATGTGTATATGCTTGCACACTTAGGTAAATTTTTCAGACCTGGGACTTCAGGCAGTTCTCAAAGTTTACAATGTATCAAGTACATGATAAATCCAGGATGGCTTCTCTGTAATCAACTGCAGAATTACGTACATTTATATCTCTATTCATTTACAAAGTTAAAATATTTAACTTCTTTTAAGAAATAGTTATATTGAATGTGGTGAAGTTAACAATGTACAGCTCCACCTCATGTCATATTCCCTTCCTATTGTGAAATTCAAGTCTCATGAAAATATGGGATTGGTTACAAGAATGTCACAGTACCTTGACACAGACAACATAATTCTTAAAAATGTATGTATATACATCAATGCCCATTCAGGATTCCTCTAGAGAAGGTGCTCTGGCAAAGATTTTGACCAGTAAATACAGCTACAGACTTCAAATATGTGTGTGCTCTTCCTCCATCTAGCTCTTTAGCTCAGCTAAGCAGCCAGGTTTGTTCAGTCTGGTAAGAAGAAGGCTAAGAGGTGACCCAGTGGTTGCCTACAACTATCTTGAGGGCTGTTAAAAAAAGAATGGTGCCAATCTTTTATTGTGAGTGCCAAAAAGACACAGCAAAGGTAACAGCCTCAAATTAAAGCCTAGGAGTCAAAGCTGGACTTTAAAAGATAAAGTTTTCACTAGGAAAGCACTGCAGCAATGTCACAGGTTACCTAGATAGTTATGAGATCTTCATCTCTGGATATTCTTAATGCTCTGCTAGACAAACCCATATTTGTTTCAAGCTAGTGTGGTTCTTTGGCCTGATTTGGACAGTGCTGCACCAGATGACCTTCAGCTGTCCCTTCCAGCTGACATGTCTGGTATGCCATGATTACTGATGCCAGCAGAACATGTGATTTGTTTCACAGTGTTGCTTTTGTTGTGATAGTGTTGTTTTCTGACACTTTTTACAAGTCTGGCTTCCTTCAAACCACACAGTTTGAGTGATGCTGTGATTACAAAGTAGCTTTTCTACAGAGTGGTTGTCTCCCATTTACCCAAAGACACGAGGACATTCACTGTGGTGGCACTACCTTGCCAGTATGAAATCACTGTAGGAAAAGCCACATCATAGCACAGCTGTTATTTATGTATCAGATTTGATTCAAAATGCATGATGCAATTTTACTTCTGTCTAGAATCCTTTTTGTAATAATTATTGGCAAGTCATGGGCCTAAGTTCTGCTACGTGCATCAGTGCAGTCCCACTGAAATAATCTCCATTCCCTTTACTTATTCCTCAGCTGAACAACCTCTCTGGCCTCATTTGGCAAAGCACACACTCAGCTTTCTCACTGTCTTCGAGGCACCTCCACATCACCACATCTGGGGATAAAAAACCAGGACAACAGCTAGGCAAGTTAGGCATGCTCTTGGACCATGGTGGAGTGTTTAACCATCATGGAACTGAAACCAAGGGGCTCTCAAAGTACCCCCTTGACTCTCATGTGGCTTGTGGTGGAGCTGTGTGTTATTGAAGGTAAACTGAAGTTTTGGCAAAATTTCATTTTAAGACAGTCCAACTATAGAGCTCCAACCTTGGGTGTTAAGACTTCCTCATTTAAGAGATAACTTCATATTATCATTAGCTATGAGACCCCTTTAGTTCTTCTGGACTCCCCAGTATTTCCACCAAGTATTTTACTGAACATTTCACCTGCATTTGGAAACATGTCAAAATATTTCACTTTGGCACCTCCTTCATGATAGCAACTTGTTTTAAACAGTCAGTTGCAATGTGCATCATTAGACAAATTAAGTCTTCATTAACAAGATTAGCAGCCCATGTCTCTTAAAATAACCATGATCTAGAATAAACATCGCAATAAATAAATAAATGTAGAGCAAAAATATGGCAGTTATTGGCTTAGACTGAGAGCTCAAGATTGATGCTTTTTACCTTCTGGATCAGAGCCAGCACAAACACCATAATAACCAGGAGCACTTTAACTATTCATTTGAACTACAGTAGTGGGAGGAATTAAAAAAGGTAAGGAATGTGACTGTACAAGAATACCCATGAATAATACAAGCCCTACACTTTCACTCCTTATTCTCAAACACATGTGCCTGTTACAATATAAGGGCCAGTTACAAAAGCAATCAAAAGACAAAAATGAAACATCAACAGTGAGCATTTTTACAACAGATGAGTAGCCCAGCCTTAATCCTATTTCATATGCATGTTATTAGCTCCACATTATTGGAGAGCACCATCTCATGGCAAGCAGACTACTACTACTGACACACATTTGCTCTATCACAGTGATCCATTAGGGAAGCTGTTATGTGCTGGAGAATAGTCACTCATTCAGGAATGTGCTTGTTGGTACTTCATATGGCCTTTCTAGGGTTCTGACTCCTATTGAAAAGAGAAAAGATAAACAGTATTATTAATTATTATTGACATAATATTAATGTTATGGATACATTGTCATCTCCTATACCTGTGACCTTGGCATATAAGGTGACCCTAATCCCAGACAACTGTTGTTGCTCTATTTCTAGAGTCCCATATTGTTGTTATCAGACTTCTAAAGTCCATACCTCCTGGGTGTATTCTTACAGCTGCAGATCTTCACAGCACAGACTCCTTCTGCTGCATGCTGTTCTCTCTCAGTTCAGGGCTCCTCCAAGGCTCTCCCTGACTGGCTAACCCACCCCTTTTTATCCCAGTCATCTTCATTGGTTACAGCTGCAGCCCAATTAAGGACATCACAGCTGCAGCCCATCAAGGACAACCGGGACCTCTGGGGCAAAGCCTCTATACAGATATTCAAGTACAGATATTCAAGTACAATACATTTCCTCTACTATAGACCACCTACAAGTTGAGGATGTATCTCTCTGAAGTACCACCAGACTGAAGCAGGAAGTTTATAGAGAGACCTCTCCAGGCCTCCAACACCATATTTTCTAGGATCAGAGCTGCATAGAAGCTGCTATTTCAGATTGTGTCAGAACATCATCTTTTTCCTAGGACAAGTTCTTCAAACTAAAAAGTGAGGCGGGCTGCCAAAACAACCTGCTTCTGTGGTTCTCAGCTGAGGTTCCTTCCTACTGCTGTCCCTCAAGGGGTCCAAGAATAAATGAATTCCTGGCAGAAGTGCTCTATAGATACTCAAGAGCTACCACCCAGGCCTGAAACAGTAATAGTACCAAGTACATCTATATCTACAGTATCCAAGGAAAGAAAAATCCTCCCCTCTGTGTCTGATCTACTGCCAAAAGGTGCACCACACAATCTGTTTGAACAAGTGTCCAGACTTCCATATGGCAATAAAATTTCCTCTGTTATACTGCCCTCAACAGAAAGATATCAGCTGGCTTTGTGTTCTGACCTCTAGATATGTGTTTGCTAAAACCAAATTCAAAAAAGTTAATATAAGTTCTGACTACTCCAGCATTTCAGCATTAAATTAATTAATGCCTAATGAATAAATGCTGAGCCATTATGCCAGGCTTCAGAAAGTCCAGTGATTAAGTTCTGTCTCCTGTTATAATTAAGCCAGTTGCTTACAATTTAGATTGATAACGTAAAGGAGAATGTCATCTTTAAACTTAATTTATCTGCTGTCCCAAATTACTCCCATGTACATGCTTGTTTTCATTTCAAATGCTTTACTTTTCCTTACAACCATCTCAATTACTTCATTAGCACTAGGGTGATATGAACAAGGTATGGATCATGGCAGGGATACATCCAAACACAGAGCTCCAACCCACACAGGGATCAAAGAAAATTCAATCTCAACATCTCAAGAATTCCATGAAAAATCTGCAATACTACACTGACCTTTGATGCCAAAGTAGGTTTCAGTCCAAGAAAGGAGAATACAGTGTTGCTCTCCTTTGATTCAAAAAAGCCATCATAATCCTGGAGAATGAAAAGAAGAAAAAATGAGTCAACATTTGTATTCCTATTTTCCTTATTGATATTACCACACCCTGTATTAGAATAGAGTAACATGTAGTAATGTCAGAAAAATATTGATACTTACCCCTATTCTCCTACCCAAACCTAAAACCTAAACTGCAATGATATCACAAACTACAGAGGCAAAGAAGAACACATAAATTCTCTAACTTCAACATCTCTCACTACTTTGACAGGAAAGTATAAGCATCAGAAGTACCTGCATCAAAAGAAACTCTATTGTGGGTATATTTTAAAGGTATTTAAGTGCAGAATTTCTCCTAAAACCTTCATGATGCTCTAGATGGAGATGCTTTACCAGCATTTCAGCAAAGTTCACACTGCTATATTGTGTGTGAAATACTGTGCAGTTGCATAATTATTCAAACAGCCTCAGCCTCCCCAAAACCACAACCATGGCTGCCCCATGTGAAAGCACCTGTGAAAGACACCAAAAGGCCAGCAGGTGTATAATGGTCCTCAGATATATTAGCTGACATAAATAGAAAGAGTAAACCTTGTTAAGATGACTTTTTGTTATTTTCTTCATAAAACATGGCATATGCTAACTTAGGAATTAATAAAAATTTACAATTAATTGCCAGAAAGTAAATTCAAGTAAAATAGGCAAATCAACTAAGCCATGATGTAAACTGAAAGATTACTGAAAGGATTCCCAACTGCACCATGGATTAAAAAGGAACAATGTAATCACTGAATACCTAGAGGAGTAATAAGTAATGCTGAAGCTCTGCAGAAGGATGTTTTATTAAACCCTTGACCTCTACAAATGAGACTTCAAAAGCTGCATGGACATATTAAACCTTAAAAAGGTCTGTTCTGACTCTTCTAAGGCAGATAAAAACCCATGAGGGACACAGGCTACATAAGCAACACACAAGAAGACAGCCTGTGATCAATCTGAGAAATAACCTTCATTTGCTCCATGGTGCTCACTGACAAGTGAATCACACCCTCTGAAGCTGAAGGTAGGGCAGCAGTGGATGAGTAAAGCCCACAGCCCTTTCTTTAACATCAGGGCAGGTCTAAAATGCCTCAAGATGCCCATTAGAGCCCTGTAAACTACCAGCAGCCAACCTGCAGGCAGGCAGCTGTGGTGGCAGACACCTTTTTGGGTCCCTGCCAGGAATACTCTCCCTCCTAAGTACCACGGGCAAGTCTTCACTAGCCCCAGACACTTCTTGGTCTCAAGAGTTTGTCCAAGGAAGGTTCTGTGTTTGTTCAGGTGAGTCATCATCTCTCAGCACCGTTTTCAAATGCTGGTATTCTCCTGAAGATTCTTAATCCCAGTACTTCAATTAGCTCTAGAAGTATCACCCCCTAAGACCATGTTTTTTTCTTTGTTAATAAACTGGTAAGAAAAACAGATCAGAGAAGGACACAGAAACTGAAAATAATATCATAAGAAAAAAGGTTGCACTTGGGGCTCTGACAATGACTGAGACTCAGCTAATCCACCAACACCATCTGTTTAACCTAACCCCTGTAAAGTAATTTAATACTTAATAATAAAAAGCTGTCTTAAAGTACTAGTTATCATTTTACTTTCAGAATTATTAGGTCCTGATTAGTATGTTTTTCCCACATTTTTACTCATTAACAAACCTGGATTCACTTACTGAAAAAATTGTGAAGGTTAAACAGTGAGCTAAGTCTATGTTTGAAAGAGCACAAAACCCAGTGGATTGATTAATTTTAAAAAGACCTGAATATTTAAGAACCACAAGAGATTATCCACCAGAAGCAATCTCCCTGATGTTTTGAAATATCTGCATTGCAAAACGTATTTAAATCCTATTGACACTTACTTTCATGGGCAGTGGGTGAGAAGAAGCATCATGCTTTTAGACAAAGTAGAAGTAAATTTTAAATAGGAGAATATTCCTAGTGATGCCTGCAATTACAATCTGTGATCTCAAAATATTCAAATGTGAAACAAAAAATGTTACAAAAATGCATAATAGTCCTATAAAAATTTTAAGAAATCCCTTTAGCACAGCAGTTTCTTAAGAGATTATTGAGAAGTATGATCTCAATGACTCAGTGGTTGTGTCATGAGTGGTAGGAGTTCAAAGTGGGCATCCCTGGCTTTTCCTGTAACACAGATGAGATAAAGGATGCTCCAAAAACACCCTGCCTTTGATCTTACCATTAGAAGGAGAGGAAGTCTGTGCAGATTTGGGCCATGTGCAAAGACACTAAATCCATGGGCAAGGACATAAAAATTCTAATCTCAATAAAGGACATCATACTGCTACCAGCAGTAGATGTAGAGGCAGAAGAAGGAAAACAGCACAAGCTCAGTGAAAATGAGACTTTCATATGCAGGCAGGAGCCTAACTCACTGGTGACCCAATGGGCTCAATTTGGGAAAACTCTGTGGACATTCTGCCTCCCACAGAGGAAGGACACCACCATTCACTGGTTTTGGCAAGGCAGTGGTTCCCTTTTTCTGCACCACGCTTCACCACCAGCAGCACGTTACTACAACCCTCTTGTCACTGTCCCAAGCAGCTCTATCCAGGGAGTGCTGTGGCTTTGCTGGGATCAGTGGAGCAGTGCTGTCCTGCCCCTGTGGAAGGAAGTGGCTCCCATTGTCAGTGGGAGGCACTCAGACAGCAGCAGTTTACCTAAAAATATACAAGTACAACAACCTGCTACCCACTGCCCCACTTCAAAAGGCAACTAAGTGCACAAACACAATTTTGACTGTAGCATTTTAAATTATGGAACTTGGTGCTTTCCAGAGCTGCTAATCACTTGATTAGAGTGTAGAATTCTGGCAACATCAGTAGCTGATCAAAACTGACTAAAAACTGAGTACTAAAACTAGTAGGACATGGAGACAGTGCATATGAATCATCAGTAATGCAGATATACTCAATCCCTCTGGAGAAGTTGAAAAGCCAAAAATACAGATGATAAATCCCATGACTGATTGAAATGTTACCAAGAAAGACACATGCCAGTTAGGAGGAAAAAATATATCTCAGGATGGTTTAAAATGATAAAGAAGGGACAGGAGGATAAAGAAGGTAAGTAAAAAGCTATTTCAAGGCAGAAAGGGCTTTTCAACAAGGTAACAACTAGCTGACTGCTTTAGGCATGGTTCCTCACCCTTAAAGTTGGAGGCAGGTCCATCACCCACCACTTAACCTGAGCAGGACACAGCCTCTCTGTTTTAACACCAACAGTGGTGTTAAAACAGCATTCAAGGCACTCAATGAACTGCTATGGAGTGGATTAGCTGACCTAATAAGCTCTTGCTTTACTGAAAATAAGCTGAAGCCACTGTAGGTGAGCTGCTTGCCTGTAGCTCACCTATAAACATGCAAAATCTTGTTGGCCTTGTGGGGCCTAAAGCTGTGCTTTGCTCTCCCAGCTCCTGCTGAGTGACTCTAAACTGGCATAGAAAGACAAACTGTGGCTGCAAAGGTCTTCAGGACCAAAATTACCCCAGAGAGTAAGGGGAGGAAGGCTAGGAAGGCTGTGAAGCTCACTGTGGTGGCAGGATGCTTGGTACTAGATGTGTTAGTGGACACATGGAATGCACCTCCAGACCATACTGAAGATGCTAAAGGTTTCCACCAGAAGGTTCAAGTTCATGAAAGAAAAATGTAGTAAGAATTACTAAATATGTTAAAGTGACATTTATTTCAGAAAAGTAACTAGAGACAAGGAAAATACTTGACCATTTCATATCTTGTTTGTGGTCTTTCCTAGGTTTGTGGCCACTGTTGGGACAAAATTGGGCTTGAGGGACCTTCAGTCTCACAAATGTAAGGCCATTTATGCTAATCTTAAGGTCTATCACACACTAAGTTTTAAAATGATCATAGAATCAGAAAATTACTTGGGCTGCAAGGGACCTCAAAGATCATCTAGTTCCAACCCCCAATAATTAGTAAGGCCATGTGACGGTAAGGGATTAAGTATGATGGTAAAGGGAAAAAAAATAAACAAAAACACAAAACAAGCCTCACACTTCCACAGCTTTGTTTCTAAAATCTGGATCTTTGCAGCTTACCCTGGAAATAAAAGATGCTGTAGCTGCTTTGCACCTCTTTAAAACCAGATTAATCAAAGACAGGAGAACTTTGTTAATGTCTACATTATGGAGTAATCCCAAAGACCATCTACTGCCCAAATGCTACAGAAAACTAACATCAGCTTAGTCTTTGAGACACTGGACAAGCATTCAAGAAATCTAACACAAATGCCTTAGGTTCTTCTGGCCTTCTTGTGGGTTTTACGCAATTTACTCCAGTAGGAAAACCACTGGTCCTTGGGAATTCTCTCCTCTTTAGAAATCCCACTTCCAGGGTAGGTTCTTCTCTCAACAGCAATGCCCAACTTCACAAAGTTCAAGCTGGCAGAGCTTCAGCTGTATCCCAGCTGTGATGATCACTAGACTTAAGGAATACATCACCTTAAGTGTGATGTATTCCTTAAGTGTGATGTATTCCTGGAAACCAGATCACTGCAGTGATGTAATTACAGACACTGCCATAATTAATTTGGCTCAGGATTTTGTTAAGCAGGTATACTCAGGATTGTTTAAATAAACACTGTCACTGCTGGGAGAAACTATTTACAGCATACCAAAGTTAAAACTGGCTGTACTGCAGATCAGCATAAATAATTATTTGGGCTGCAAGGAACACAGGAGAAACATGAAGGCATTGGATCAAAATAAAACATTAACACAAAGCAGATTTACAGTTAGCAATTTTACCTTCACTAATGCACTGAAATTAGGAGAACATTACATCTAATGAACTTTTAAAGACAGCAACTGTGAATAAAATTATTTCCAGTAAGTTTCTTTAAACAAGCAAGTTGGTTTTGTTGCTGTTTGCTTTTAGTTGGCAACAAGAGTGAGCTCATTAAACATCTCAGACAAATCTTTATTGCTTACCACACCAAGAAGCTGCAAAACAAGAAACCCACCCAAATGTAGCCTGCACAGCTTTTCCTGAAGATTTTTAAAGTGCATTGATTACTGGAAAACACAGATTACTCCACTGGCATGCTGTTCAAATTTATTTCTCTTTGTCAATATTTTTAATATAAGATTATGATCTCTCTGTTCTTATAAAAGGGGCGACATAATTGCTCCTTCAAGTAATAGTGAGGAACCCATAATTTAAACACATTGAATCAGCACTTTGCTCCTGAGTTAATACTGTATTCCATTGAGAATGAGCTGTTAACATCCTCCCTGAAAAGGGCAGTTCAGTTCTCCAGAACAGATGACATTCATTTACTGATCTGATTAGGATTACAATGGAAAACTCTTACACAGCACAGCTCTCCTTGGAGAATGTGTGTGCATGTGTGAGTCTTTTCTAATATTATATAAATATATAAATAAAAGAAGATCTTGTCTGTACAATACAGAACAAGCTAAACATGACAGTTTTCATTACCTACCCTTCTGATAAGATCTCAGCACAGGATTTTTAAAGAGCTTATAGAATTGACTCTACAAAACAACTTGTTACTCCTCTACTAAAGGCCAGATGTTTATTTTGGTAATCTGTCCAGTTGTAGCCTTCCACAAACAAAGGCTTTAATAAAAGGGAGCAGATGTCAGCCACAGCTCTATTGTTTGGACAGTACAGGACAAACTCAGGCTGATGTGATGTTTGCCATTCATGCAGCAATGGTGCCAGGGTACACAGACATCAACTGTCTAAGAACTGATATCCCTCACCTCCAAGGCAAGGAGTCCAAATGTAACAGGGCTTCTTCCCTTAGACAAGCACTGAAGACCTCAAACCCAGTGCCTAGTGCCCACCTGGGGCAGAAGAGTTCAGGGAAGTAAGTGGCAGAATCCCTAAGTACTGTGGATGGTAAGAGCTGTCACCTCCACCTTTTTTGGACCTTCCATCTCACTATGTCACTTTACAAATTGTTTGGATAAGAATATTACCAAATCAGACCACAAGAGGAATTTGAGAAAGGGAGAGATGGAGTTAACTATGGTAGCCAGCCTGTTATGTGAGGTAATGACTAAAAGATACAAAATGACCGTGCTGCACAGTAGCTCTGCATGGACATATTTCAACTTGGACCCAAGTGGAACAGCAGCAGAGTGAATTACTTATTTCATCCTGGCTGCTCTCTGACAACAGCCACAGCTTTTTCTAGATATTGTTCCAAAATACTGCTTCATCTGTATTCTGTGCAATACTATGTGGCTTCAAAGTATTACTGCCACTTATCAAGATTTCTTAGCCTTTCCTCATATATAATTTATCCTCTATTTTAGAACTCACCTTCTAAAAAGACTTTAGTTAAAGTAGTCCAACATCTTCAATAATAAAACCTCTTTTTTTCAAGAAAGAATGGCACAATAGGAAGTTTCTGTTCCATGGAAAAAGAAAATTAGGATCCCAAATAAAATTTTTAATAATTATGTCACACTTGCTGATAAGTTTTGCAGAATATCAGTGTAATAAATATAAAAATGAAAAAGAAATGTGCAGTATTTTCTACTATATCCTCTAAAAGTAACAATTCTAATTTTGCAGTCCCTTTTAAGTGTTCTAAAATACATAAACACCCTACATTATTATATTTAGGAAATAGAAGTCTGCAAACAGAGTAAGGTATCCCCAGAGATGTCTTTGATGCCTATCATCTTTATGTGAAGGGATTGTTTACAAAATAACTGCTACTTCACTTTGAAACAGCTATTAATGAAGTTTACTTAGTCCAAATAAAAACTGTGGTGGTGAACAGGATTGTACTCTCTCCACTACAGGGTAAGCAGCAACACTGTTTTTATATATATAATTTATATATATATATAAATTATATATATATAATTATAACAGTAATATATATATATTATATATATATTATAACAGTAATATATAATTACTGTTTTTTCAGTTATTATACATTACTGAAATGAGTACTGATTTCTCTGAGGAAAATAAAATTCTTGGAATATTTTATTTTTACTTAGTTGCTGAGCTTCTATTTTTTAAGCCCTGGCACTGGGCAAGTTGGCTACTCTACACTTTGCCTCTGGTACCACATTTCCCTTTATAAGGTACATATTACACAGAACTAAAGTTCTTTTCCTCAGGACACAGAAAAGCAATGGAGAAGTGGATGGCAAAAGCATAGGCATAGTCTGAAAGTTGTAACCAGCCCTTGTGAATGATCCGAGCAGAATCCTCCCAACACAGAGAAGACTCTTGGCCAGGGGTTGCTTTCCAACACCAGCTCTGCCTTCTGTATTCTTCATTGAGACAAAGCCTTAACCAGGAAGATAAACAGTGCATGTCACTGGCCTCAAATCACATTCAGCCCAGGGTTTGTGGGTGCCTCTGAGCCAAAAACTGCTGCAACACAACCACAACTGCAAAAGGTAATTAAGAACAATTTCACACAGAGCTTAAATTTACCATACAGGAAACTCTACTTCTGATGGCAAAAATAATTAGTCAAGAAAGTTTTAGCATCATTAGCCATTAACAAATGTCACATGATCTCTGAGTAATTCACATTAACTTTTATCTAGCAAAATTATCCTTCTTCTGAAAGCAGACTGGGACCAAAAAATTGCTAGGTGAATTAGATAAAACATCTGCAAGGGTGCAGAGAATCAAATGCAGACTTGCTGAATACCAAATTAGCCTCACAACTCCTCTAGTCCCTAAAGTGAACACACTACAGCAGGCATGCTAAGGTGAATTCTGCCACATTGCTTGAGTATCTAGAGACAGAGTTCAAGCTCTCTGTACCTGTAGGCACAGAATAATAACAAACTCTCCAATGACAGGCCAGGGCAGAAAATCTGAGGTGGCCTCTAGCCAGTTTTGTTAAATTCTCTTCTTTCTTTTATCAGTGAGCAGTTATTTAGCTGTAATGTGACACCTACAAAAAAGGAAGAAAAAGAAACATGCATGCATCTTTTCATGATCTTAAAAAAACCCAGAATAGAATGACACATAACAGTGCAAAGAAATCAGGGATACAATAATTGTCTGTGTACTGAATAGTTTCCCAAGAACACTGCACCTCTTTCAGCACCCTATTTCATTTCCTTTTTGTCTATATGCCTTTGCTGTTTTGTTGGAGTTGACACCCATATATTACATTTCAGGGGAGGACAATAAATATCACGTATCTCTGTCTCTACTGCTGCTCACTAGGCACTCTATCAGGAATTACCATAACACTCTAAACCATATGAACAGCTTCAAAGGGAAAAAAAAAAAAAGAGTCAGCCTGCTATGTAAATATTTTCCCTTTGGCTCAAATTCCCACCTGGAGATAGATTTCCTTTTAATTTTGGTTGGCCTAAATTTCAGGCAATCTCCCTTCAATGGCAGATTGCTGCATATAAAACTGTCACTGTTCAAAGCGCTAACTTGCAGCTAGCTTCACAAGAGTGCAGTTTCACTGGCAAGTGGCTATTTCCAGTCTTCTGAAAGATCCAGGAGTCACTTCTAGTCTAAGAAAAGTTGTGTACTCAGCAGTGGAGAATTCAAGAAGAGGGAGGTGTGAGGCAAAGGCCTAATTTCAGACATTCAGTTTTCCAGCATTTCTGGCTTTCTGCTTAAATATCTGGGCTGCTGCAGGGCACTGCTGCCTGGGTAGAGAACCTTTATAAAGGATGTTATGTAGATATTCCCATACCCAAGAGCCATGTCACCAAAGAACATGAAAACAAGGAACAGGCAGACCAGGCTGCCAGAACTGAAATGGCTGCAGGGGACCTGGGTTGGGAATGTTAAGGGCAAGCTGACCACAGCTCAGTGGGCCTGTGGCACATCAGGACACCTAGGAGGAGATGCAACATAGAGACAGGCTCATGATCAAGGAGGGGACCTGACCACTGGAGTCTCTGAACAGGTTATCCATGAGTGTGAAACATCCACCATGATCAAGCAAGTCAGGTGGGCAAAGCCCCTCTGCTGTGGAGAACAGTGGCTGGGAAAGACAGTATGGGATTATTTTCTTGGGTGAATATAATCCACAATTTGAGTGGATTGAGCTGTAGGTCAAAGTGCTATAGCAGGAGCTACTAAATCTGACTGAAGATGAGCTCTGTAAGGACCTGGGCAAGACAAAACTGATTCCTGTGCCCAACAACACAACACAACCTACCAGATCTGATTAAGGCTCTACTCCAAATTAACCCCACTTTACTATTCTATAGTAGAGGAAATGTATTATACTTGAATATCTGTATTTGAATATCTGTATAGAGGCTTTGCCCCGGGGAGGTCCCGGTTGTCCTTGGGCTGCAGCTGCGACCAATGAAGATAACTGGGATAAAAGGGGGCTGGTTAGCCAGTCAGGGAGAGCCTTGAAGGAGCCTTGAGCTGAGAAAGAACAAGATGCAGAAGAAGGAGTCTGTACTGTGAAGATCAGCAGCCATAAGAATGCACCAAGGAGGTATGGGACTCTAGAAATAAAACGACAGCACTATTCTTTATGCAAAGTGCATGGGTTTTCTCCAGAAACATGCACTAGACACTAACATCTCCTCACTCTTATAGAGCACTAACTAGAGCAAGATAACTATACTAATTTCAGATTTACAATACTGCAAATTTGAAAAGCAGGATCATGTGTCTGATTTGTATAGCAATGTCACTAAGATGAAACAACAGACTGTAAAGTCATGAAAATATGAAAATTATAGTTGGTACTATAACATAGCACTTAATTATCAGTAAAATTATTTGTGTTCTTGTGTACTTGCAGCTCTTATCTTGTTCACAGGAAATAAAAATTGTTCTTGCCAAGTACTTTATTTCAAAATCTATTAGCATAACTTGTTACTGAAAAATTGGGAGTGCATCTCAGTAGACTGAGAAAAAGAAGAGATAGATTAATGATTGTATCTGCAATTACATCAACTCAGAAAAAACACAAAGTCTTGCTCACACTTCAAAACATGGAGTTTGCCTCTCAGTACCAGAATAATCCCTCCCCCTGGGGTACAAGACACTCTGTGAACCAGTAAATATTAATCATCTTTTGGCACCTTTCTCCCCCCAACATGAGCTGTCAGATGTTCAAATGGTTGACAGAAATTCACTTTGGATATTTGCTGAAATCATGAAAGATAAACTTCTTCTAGCCTGCAGTTACATCCTGAAAAGTGATTATTTTAAATGATGATGTCCTAGCCAGGAAAATCTAGTCTTAGATAAACCCCTTGTGCACATTGCTGAGGTTTTTTTTTTTTAAGGAGAAAATAGTGAGAAAAAATATCCCAAAACTATTAATGCTGATACTAACATATTAAAACCAGTATAGCTATGAACATAACATTGAGTCATGGACATCATATGCTTATGAACTTCTACTGAAATAATATGACAAAAATAAAAAGTGCACCTATTTTGCTTTGCACTGTCTAGCCCTCATACCTTTAGAGGAACAGCAATGGGCCTGACCAGTTTGTATCATAAGTGTGAACTTTCAGCAACAGTGCATAAAACAGCATAAGTACATAGAAAGTCTCCTGATAAGACTGTAGAATGTAGAAAAACAGAGTTTTTTAATAGATAAAACTGGACTAAAAATTGCCTGGACAGAAATCAGAAATGATAAGCTACAAATTTCACTAACTCAACTAACAGAAAATTCAGTATTTTTTCAGTTTAAGTTACTCAGTAGAGATTATGCTGTAGTTATTTATGTCAAGATAAACACATGAAAACACTCAATGTGGAAATGACAGAAACAAGATATGCAAGGTTTGCTGACTTCTATCTAATTGTAATATTTTATCCCCCCTTCCGGCACTGACCTCCTTTGCCTTCTGTATAATGTTTCATCTCCACTCTTACCTAAGAACTTCATTAACTAATGCAGCAGGTTAACTCATGAATGTTGGAGATCCTGCACGTACTTTCTCCTTCATCCTAAAAAATATAGTTTCTTTCAAAGCATGTTTGCTCTTTAAAGATGTTCATGCAGACGGTGAAGTCTAGTAATAGGATTAACTCTGCTCAACCAAAATGGCTATCAGCTCAGCAGACAGATTAATGAGATCATCTCACATGTTGCATGACATCTTCTGCCTTGCTAATTCCAAACAGCAACTTCTAAGACTAGGTTAAAACACTCTGTAAAAGCAATCTGAAAGGGTAAGATACAACACCTTTAAAATGTTGTGTTTCCCAGGGAAACTACAATGATACAGAAGAATGTACAGGTTGTTATTTGTAAGTGAGGGGCTGATCCATAAGCAAGGGTAATAATCCCTTCCACGTCCCAGATACATTTCTTTGATTGACTTACCTTACCTGGAAATAAGAAGATAAGAGTTATACTGCTGAGGTAAACAAGGAAGGCCAATACAAAGCACATGGGAAGGATGTTAAATACTTTGCTTTGAGAAACCAGTTAGCTGCTGCATCATACCCAATCTCTTTGTTGCAGAGGATCCTAAATCACTTTTTATATCCTTCCTGCATTAAGCAAACAATTGCACTGCAGTCAACAGGCTCTCAACAGATCTGAGCAGCACAGTTGAATCCAGCAGGGACTAAGTAAGAACCACTCTGGATGTACATATCAAAGGCTACTGCTCCAGCTTGCACTGGTGGATGGAGGAGCTTACACCAAAAAAACAGCCCACCCACCAACCTGCTGTCAGATTTACAGCAAATAGTGCTCATTTATCCTAAACACTCTCATTGCATAAAGATGCTCTGAGTATAAATGAAATTTACACCGTGACAGCAGCAGAGAAGGAGCTTAATTACAATAACAATAAAACTCAATCTAGCCAGTGTTCTCATTTACTGTGCCAAAGACAGACTTCCTACTGAATTTTTGTGCTTGGACTAGACCCAAGCATCAAGAATACCACAAATTCCCAGCTTACAGTGGTCTCATCAGGCACTTTACCATCAACAGGTCGTACGTGAAAGCTGTGACATTTCTGACTTTTACATTCCTGGAGGGAATCCCCTAGACAGCCCTAGGATTTACAGAAAAACGACCTCAATTTTCCCTGTATGATCATTACCTGATCCTATTGCCCCATTAATTCAGATTCTACTAGAGAAAGCTCAACAGCAAGTCCCATGTTTAAATGGCCACCCAAGTGCACTGATAAATTGGATATAATGTACTAATATATTGTATGTACCATAATGTATACACACTAATATATTGAGAAGCACAACAGCTGCTTACCCCGCAGTACCGATCATCACTGAATATCTGTGGTGGCAGTGGATTGCCTTGTGCAGGCTGCCTGTCCTCAGGAATATTTTTATACATCCATTGTCTCTTCTCCTCTGACATGGTGATATCCACTTCTTCGAACTCTATGCGGTTGGCTTCCAGAAACCTCACCACATCCTGCTGCCTCTTCTTTATCTAGATGGAAGAAGGAAAATTAAAAAACCCAGAGTCAGAACAAGTCCTCCATAACACAGACGTGCTTACAAATCTGAGAACATTCCTCCTCTCCCATCCCACTTTCATAGGATGGGAAGTCACAAACTCAGAAAGACAAAGGAGAATTTTTTTTTTCAGTTTTAAATTCATAAAAGTTAAGCATTGCTGCTCCCTTATATGTTGGCAAAGGTTATACTTCTTCACCTCACTTGTATAGGACTGTTTAATTCAGCTTTGGTAATTTCAGCCTTTACTCTCTAAAGATATTTTTAAAAAGCAAACTGTAAGGGTCTCTTCAGAAGTAGAAGTAAAAAGAGGCAGTCAGTTTTCAAAGACATTAGGGGCTACATTTTTAAAGTATACAGGCACCTAAAATGCAAGGTAAATAACCTGGCAAGTCTCAGAAGAATTTACTCCTAGAAGTGTTCATTGAGATGAACATGTCAGTACATCTGAAAAAAACCCACCCTAGCTACACACAATTTTGTTTTTCTAGACACCTACACATTTTTTAAAATATAGCTCAACAGCTTCCCGAGCAAGGGAATTGTTGAATATTTAGCCAAGAGTGTCTGTCAGCATAATACACATGCCTGAAAGTAAGCATGATGTCATCTCTTGAAAATGAACTTTTCTGAAAAAAAAAAAAAAATGCACATGAGATTTGTATTAAATGTACTAGGTTTCTGCTCCTCAAAGAGATTATCATCTCTATACAAAGAGGCAGAAGACTGGAAGTTTTTATCCACACTGGTTGGACCCAATGATCTCAGAAGTCTTTTCCAACCTTAACAACTCTATGATATTAAGATCAGCACTTAAGAGCTAGTGGGGTTTCAAGAAGATACACTCAGGTAAGGACAACCTCTGCCTCAAACAGGACTTGATATCAAGACAGCAACCTTTTAAATGAAAGTCTGTGTACTTTTTGCATCAACCTAATAAAATTAATACTTTCAGAAAGGAACTATAAATTATGTGCCATATTTTTACAGCTATCATCACAGTGTTATGTGAAAAAAAAAATCAGCTTTAATAATTTTACAGTATTCCTGGAGTGTCATATCCTTGCAGTTGCTGGCTGGCATAAAGCCCAGGTGGATGAATCATGCCTGTGGGCATCATATGACCTAGATACTATTTGGAAATCAAAAGATTTTCAAAGTGCATGTGCTAGTTCCTCCTGTCACACAAGCAAGTATACCTATCTAAATGCACCACAAAAATACATAATTTTTGAAGCAATACTGATGGAATTCTTATGTCCTTTCAATAAGGCAGCCATCCCAAGAAACTACAAATACAAAGCTTTGAAACTATCACTGTCTTTCTTAAAAGTGGATTGCACAGTAAATTTGTGTCATGGTGTCTTCTTCTTTTTCCTTTATTTGCACACACTGGTACAGTTTATCAGGCATATGTGAAAGAATCACATTTTCATAGAGAAGGCAGCTCCTAAACTTGCATGCAAGTAATGCATTATCAATAACAGCAAAATTACTGCATCATCATCACTGGTGGTACCAAAGGCAACATGCCTTTTACTACGTCCCTGAAAAAGTGTAGAAGTGGAAGACAAAAACATTTTCCTCTGTCTTCCAACAGGAAGCTGCAAAAGAACACAAAAGGGGCAGAGACAGAGATATTCTAAATACAAATATTAAATATCCAATTAAAAATAAAAGAGATGTCTAAAATTATATGTGGGAGAGGTCACTTGCTTATGATGACGTGCTACCAAAACTCACATGAAATCCCTCCTGCACTGGTAAGAGCAGTGAGCAAACTCCAGAGTGGCTGGGCCAGCCCTCTGGCCCCAAGGCCTACTGGCATCCTCTAGCCAAAGCTATTAAACCTTCAGCCTCTCAAAGCTGCTGCTTGCAAACTGCACACTGGGAATGATCCCTGGCATGCTGTAACATTTAAATCATGGCCAGGGGCTGCTTGTGAGACTCTAAACTAGCCTTGGCCAAAGCTGACTGTGCCAGCCACCATTCTTCAAACAGCTCCAGAGTACCAGAGTGCTCCATTCTCAGAGCCAGGACATGCACCAGTACAGGTGTATCCACATGGACCCATTTTCATCTATTCTCTCCCTGTAAACTGAACAACTTAGATTTAGTCAGATCCCTATCATTTTACAGTTCACATCATTAGAATTCTTCCACAACCACAGATTTCCTAATGCCTCATTTTATTTTTATAAAACTAATTAAGATGTTGAAGTGAAGGAAATTGGGGTTTTTGGTTTTTTTAACCATAAGCCTTACAATTCTCCATATGACATCTGTATGAGTTATCAGCTGTGGATGTACCAGCTGCATAAACCTAAACAAAATAGCCTGAAAATTTCAAGCCAAAAACTAGCATTTTCTCCTCCCCAATTTATTTGATTCAGGCCTATAAACTGAAACAAGAGCATTAGTTGTATTTAAAATCCTATTAAATCACGCCTTGTTGTTTAAGAGGGATGCTCAGAGCATCTGTCACAACAGAAGCCAGCTGATTATTCCCCAAGAAAACCACAGGACCTTTGTCTCTGTCTACCACTGGATCCGTGCCTCAGAAGTGCGTCAGCCACACAGTCCTGCCTGCAGCTCTCATCTGGGCTCCCCCAGAGCCCTAAAAGCTGCCAGAGTTTGCAACACAGAGCAAAGGCAGCACGGTACAAGCAGCAGTGTCAGTCCCTGCTTCCTCACCAGCCTGTCCTGTCAGGAGCCCAGTGGAGAAAAATACATCCTCATTTGACAAACTACAGAGGTGGATAATAATCTCTGTAAAGTACCTTGCTGCTACCAAGGTTTCTTGCATTTGATGCAACTGAAAGGAACCTGGAAAAAGAAATCCCATTGTCAGAGGTACCATGTTCAGAAAAATTTGGTTTGTGGCTATTCATACACCAATTTGGGAAAGTGTTTGTAGTCTTGCATGACAGACTACTTCAGCATCAATATATTTTGGGTTTAACACCTTTCAGCACACCAGAAGATGCTGCAAAATACACCTTCAAAACATGAAGGTGTTTTGAAGGTGTGAAGGTTCAGAGGAAAGTCTGAACCTTCACCACTGTGAAGGTTCAGAGGAAAGTCTTTATGCAATATGATCCTAATCTATCTTTAAATGCAGTGAGAAAACTGATGGAGTTAATGGTCTGCTATTATAGTCCAATGTTTGCCTCCCCTATTTTTAGGAGGGTAATTCTTTTCTGAACATCATTTATCTGGGTTTGGTTTTAATGTTAATCTATATTTCTATTCACAAAACTAAGCCAGGAAAAAAATCCCAAGAGACAACTCAATTTTATCCTTGTATTCAGAGCTGGTATCTTTATTAGGATTAAAAAGCAGCAAAAATAGGATATCCATTGTGATACATAAAACTGCTAAAATGAGCTAATCACTTGATCAGTAACCCGATTTATAAAGGAAGTCTATTGTAACTAAAGTACTCTGTCTTTCTGTCCTAATTTTCATTTCTTTGTACTAGTTTGCAACAGGTAACAGGAGGATACATTTTCCAACTGCTTTGGAGAAATATTTCAAAGACATACTCAGGCCAGTCCAGGTGGGACCACTGGGATTATCTGTTCTGACTTTCAGCATCCCTGAATTAATTCCTCTAAGGAGTAAAGGGTTTCCTCAGACTTCTTTTCCCCTCTAAGCTCCATTCTTGAACTGATAATAACAGAGAGCTGGTCCTTGCAATTTGTTTCCACAATTAATTTACTGTCTTTACTTGAAATATTTGCTTGTTTCTGTTCAGAATCTACCTCACTTCAGCCAGCTCACTTTTCACATGTTTACCCAAACTAAAAATGGTTCTGCTCTAAGATTTCTTCTTTCCACACAACTAATATCACATCCCCCAGCTAAGCTGAACACTCATCTCTGGTAGTATTGCTCTTTCAGTAGCAGAATGAGAAAATGAGTATGTTACCATTATAAATCATGTCCAGGTTGGAGCAGAAGTTTAGAAAAATCAGATTACATCCTCTATCCAAAGTTCCCTGGAAGCTTCTCATCACTTCCAACAAGTAAAAGTTTCCTTCTTTTTTGCCCTGTCTATGCTTCCTGAACCTGTTTTCAGAAGTTCTCCTGTCCTAGAAAGGCTTCCCCACTGACAGCTGCTGAACCAGAGGAGCATAGCATGTGGTCTCTCCATTACTAAAATCAGCTACACCTCATCATTCTATACTATTTTAACCAAGATGTTCAATACCTTGCAAAAATCTTAGTAGAGCAGAATTTATCTAACTCAGATAAATGAATATTCCTTCTACTCTACTATATGCAAAATGACTCAAGTCACAATACTAATAGGAACTCTGCCATGATGAAAGAGAACTTCTCTGCCTTTTTTCATTAGCCCAGTTAATATAAATGGGACAAAGCAGACCCATTCTCAGTTTCAAATTTCTTCACAGTGTCAACAGGAGGAATGTTGCTGAGTGTCCAGTTCTCACAAAGTGGATGTGGAAGCTTGGTTTTCTGCTGTAGACTCTACCCTCCACCTTCTGGAGATAAGGTACTCCCTGGGTTTCTGTCCTCCTGCCTGCAAGTGGAGGGAATGACAGCAGGTACACTCCATGAATTGGCTGGTGACTGAGATGTGCAGCACTGACTGTTTTACAGTCTCATCCTCTTGGAATTGAAGGAACTGATAGCCTAGCCTGAACTGTCCACTCCTTCCAGACAGATCCCAAGAACAAATGACCATCTTTCTAACACAAAATCCCACCCCAAAAAATATTCAGACCACACATGGTGAGTGAGAACAAAGCCTTATGAGGTTATCTTCTAAACTGGCTTGTCAAACCACAAGCACATTTTAGAAGCCTGACATTTAAAAAACAAAAATTGAATGCATGTCTAAGTTCATCTCAAAGACTTCTTTCACAGCCTGGCACACCTGTGCCTCTAAAGACAGAGATGGTCCTGCTAGCTTTCTTCCTTCTTTTTAAATTTGGTTACTCTTTCCACATACCTGCCCTCACTCCAGAACTGCATCAGCCATGTTATCCACTCACTGACTCAGCCAAAAACTGAATGTATTTCATTTGGCAGGGGCACCTTTATAGTGCAGTTTGATGATACAACTCAGCAGATCTCACTGCTGGCTGTCACTGAGATGACACAATGTTCCTCCCTCCTGCCAAGTAGCTCCTGCAGCTTTCCTCACACAAGCATAATGCAGGAACCAGGGGAACAAGGGAAGGAGCATCAATAACGTCAGCACCACAATCTCATCAGTTTATATCAGGAACAAAATTGCATCCTAAGAAAATGTCTCAGCCATGGCTAAAGGTACAGGAATCTGAAACATGAACTGCATAAGCAGCATCTGTGTTACATAAACACAAGCTCAACTCACTCCCACAACTGAAAATATTATATGTGAGCCTCTGCCTTTACAAATCATGCAACCATACCCAAAGGGACTGTTGCAGTGTAAAATGCAGATGTAATATAGCTACTGCAGAGGATTACTTATCTTCACTTCTCACACAGATGTAGCTTAACATATACTCACAGATAATAAGGAAATATTATGCTCTAACAAACCAAAACAAGCCCTAAACCCATTAAAGGAACAGAATTATAAACTGTGTTGAAGCATCCTCTTCTTATGTTTCCACTATGTTTCTGCTCCAATAAAGAAGCAATAAAAAACTATCCCACACATTCATAAACTTGAAATGCAAATCCTCATGGTCCTTTTACATTTGAGACCTGTAGTGACAGAGATCTTTTGCCAAATTTCTCTTTTCTTTGCCTGACTTACTTAGGAAAGGAGAGCATAACTGACCCCTGGCAATTTTTATTGCAGGGAAATGGCAGCACTGTGACAGAACTTTACCAAGGTTTATATGATTACTTCATTGTCTTGGCAGGAAAATACAACTCAGCTATGTACATATGAAAAAAGGATGAGAAGCTGTAATTAAGAGAAGAAGGTTAACAGAAAAAAAATTAAAATAAAAATAAACAAAAATCAGCATTGCATAACTATTTCCAAAGTAAAGTGAGTGGCTCTCCACCACAGCGAATACCGCATTGCATCTGACAGAAGGAAAACACTGTCTTCTCATAGCAGGCCTCCAAATAGCACCTGAATGCTTCATCCTTAAAAAAATAAATGTTTCAATATCCTAAAAACTAACTACAGAACTTTTCAACCTGAAGAGGAACAGAACAGTGTGTGAGCAGAGGCCACATGCAGCCAGCACTGCCATGGTCTCCTGCTAGAAGCAAACTTCCGCTTGCACACAGAGACATAATTAAGGACACACAACATGAAACACTATTAAACTGGGAGGGCAATCTGCTCAGCCTTATGCAAAATCAGTCTGCAGGTCCCTGGGAGCTGCTGAGATCTGCTTAGCCAAGGACTCTGCACACCTTTGCTTCTCTGCAATGTTTGTATGGTAACTTCAAAAAGAACCCACTATTTAAGAAATGCAATTAAATTTGAGACAGGTTTGGTTTTTAAGAGATTCTTAATCACAAGCAGTCAGCAAATGAAAATATTTTCTATTGAGCTACAAAGACAGTTAAACTGCTCCATGCCCAATGCCTGCTAGACTCATTATTTTCCTATCCAGATGTTGCATGCTGATAAATGCATTTAATTCTATTTCTCTCTGTGCACATATGTCTATCACAAGGTGAGGGGAAAAGTTTATTTTTAAGGCAGTTTGTCTGAAATCATTGCTCTCTGTGCAAGTAACAGAGTAACACTGTGAAACACAAAGGGGTCTTTAGCAAGTATAAATACAACTATCATTGCTAAAAACAAGAGATGATGGAAATTTGCTCATGGGTTTACTAGGTGTTGTTTCAATAAGCACAAAGCAAAAAGAAGAGACAAAAATATAAGGAACAGAAAGAGGGGAAACACCAAGAACAGAAAAAGACAACGTTCTACAGAAAAATCACCTAGCGGCAGTGCCACACAGGGCGCATTTGAGATGTGTGCAGCTGGAAAAGCCTCTGAAGTCATACCCAAGTCTACTTCTTTTGAATTCTTCTGTACTTTGGGAAACAAGACTTCCCACCAATGTACACAAATAAAGTAAGTGATTCTATAATTTTCTTCTTGCAGTAGGAACAATGTGTTCTTACAGCATTGAAAATCCATTTACACAGGAGTCTCTGAAGGACTGTAGGAAAACAGATGCTATAAACCCCAAAATTTGGCTCATTGCTTCCCCATCAAAAGAATAAGAATGCCACTGATGCTGGATCTACCCTCCAATTAATGGTGTGAATTTTCTTCTATTGCATCAGTGTGAAACTAAAAAATACAGCATTGCTGTGGAAATAAAAAAAGGCTAAAACAAGGTGAAATTTGAAGACTGTACAGCAGGAATTGAACCAGAACCTGGAAGTCTCACTGAGGGTACAGGCAGCTCCAAATTAGTGAGACAGACTAAGAGCCAAAGGACTCCATGCAGACTGAGTAGCACAGCCAGAAGATTCCCTGCCCAGCCTGGCAAGCAGCAGGTGCCTGCTAGATTAAAGGTCAGGATGCAAAGCTGGTTGCTCCAGTAGGGGAGCTTGCAAAGCCTGCTGCCAGTTTAGATTATAACCCACAGGAAGAATCTGTGGAATTACACTATCCTGAAAACATTTGACAAAATGCATGCTTGAAACTGTATTTTTGCTACAGATACAGGATGTTCCCTATTCATAGGCATTTTCTTGTGAGGACACTGGGAAAGTGTGTGGGTTCTTCTTCACCTTTAACTAAAACAGAGGGCAGGTTACCAGAGTTTGCCCATAACTTCATCTGATTTTTAAAATGTCTCAGTCAACAGTGAGCCAAAAAGTCGAAATTATTACAATTTTGGGTTAGGATCTTTTATTTTCCTTTTCAACAAAGTGAGGATCTTGGTGGCTAGCACAAGAGATAGGAAAAACTTCGACCAGCTTGGAAGAGCTCAGGGATTCATAAAACATATCCTCTGCTATCAAGAACTTCTCCTGGTGGAACCATCCTGCAGGGCTAGACTATTGCTTCAAAAGACTAACAATTGGAATCTTAGCTGGCAGCTAACTTCTTTCAATAGATAGATGTTTTTGTTTTCAATTTACCATATGTTTCAGTAGTTCGAGAGCGTGGTTAAAAAGAAAGTGTTATTTTAGTGCATTTTTTCAGCAGAAAGCTTTCAAAGATGCCAGAGAATAATTTAAATCTCCTGTTTGGTATTCTACATTTAACTCCTCCTCATACTACTCCCTTTTGTCAAAGTGGCATATTTATAGCAAGTATTTTGCATCATGAAAGAAACCCTTTCAACCAACAACATCTATCTTCCTTTTCAAAATACATACACATAAATAAAAATATAATAACTGCAACCCATATTATTTCAACTACTTTTCAGTACCTACTAGCTAAATGCAAGTTGTTCCCTGATCTCCATGCTATATTACATTTATTCATGTTTATTTCTTCTTATTTGATTCTGAGGAATATACTTTGCTCCCCAGCAAAGTTCCAGTTCAGCAAGGTAGGTGAGAACTGTCAAGTCTAAACTATTGGAAACTCAGTCCTGCATAGATGAACAGAAAGTTATCTTTCAGTCTCTCAGTTCTGCAGAGCAAGGAATAGTTTGGTATCTTGCACATGGGAGTCCAAAATTGCTACAGCTAAAAATCTGCAGGGATTAAGAGATGTTGCTTTGTTGTGTGAATCAGCTTGCTTGGTAGAATTATGATTTTGGGAAGTAAAACATGATTAATCCATTTTGTTTCTTTATTTTCCTAAAACATTAAATATTTGGTAACTGATTAAAGTTCACTGAAATAGCTTTATAAGCAGGTTTTGGAAAGTAAGCAAATGCTCTAATACTCAGCAGTGTGTCCTGGCAGCCAAGAGGGCACCCCACAGCCTTGGGCCCACCAGGCACAGCATCACCAGCTGATCCAGAGGGGTGATTATCCCACTGCATCCAGCCTTGGTGCTGCCTCACCTCGAGTATCACGAGCAGTTCTGGGCCCCACAGTTTAGGAACAATGTCAAGGTCCTTAAATGCATCCAGAGGAAGGCAGCAAAGCTGGTGGTGGGGCTGGAAGGAAAGTCCTGTAAGGAGCCCCTGAGGGCCCTGGGCTTGTCTAGACTGGAGAAAGGGAGGCTGAGGGGTGATTTCATGGCTCCCTACAGTTTGCAGAGGAGGGGAAGTGGAATGGGAGGTGCTGATCTCTTCTCCCTGGTATCCAGTGATGGGATGTGTAATACTTTTGTCAGGGGTTCAGACTTGTCATAAGGAAGCCTTTCTTCACAGGTAGTCAAACACTGGCGCAGGCTTCCTAGCTTGCAATTGTTTAAGACACATTTAGACAATGCCATTAATAACATGCTTTAATTAACTTCTGGTGAGCCCTGATGTGGTCAAGCAGTTGGATTAGATGATTACTGTAGGTTACTTCCAACTGAAATATTCAATTCTACTCTAAATTCTGTGAAGAAAAATAAAAGTTTAAAAACAAAAAATTCCCCTAACAAGAGATTCACACACATTTCCTATTATGTAACATGTTGACCACCTGAACTTTTAAGACAAAAACAAAGAATTGATTTTTTTTGTGATGAGGTGAGTCAGCAGAACACAGAAAGTGTTTGAACTAGTTCTCTGTATTTATCAGTCATGTTGTTTTGTCACAATGAATAAAGCATTCCCAGCTGTATTTTCTGTATTTATTGCAAATGAGATACAAAAGAAAATTTTCAGCACTAAAAATTCAGGTCATGTTTCTTCCTTCTCATTAGCTTTAAGCAGCAAAACCCAGTGGCATAGGAATATTTCTCTACCAGAATGGATAAAAAACACCTAGCAGTGTGTTACCAGGAGATGGAACAACCAATTAGCCTTGTTCCATCTGGGTGGGGTCTTAGTTCTGTCAGCTCAAGATATAAATTCTGGCCACCTCCTGCCATAAGCATGAGCTGCACCCTTTAGATTTTGTCACTCAGGGCCCACAGCCCAACATCAAGGTACACCCAACTGCTGTTCCAGCTACTTCTGAAACCAGAGCCACTGGATGCAGAATGTGCAGCGGTCTCCTGAGAGCAAGGCAGAGGGCTTAAGGCACAGCAAGGCAAGCTTGAGGACTGCAGCACTGTCTAGCCCAGCAGTGGCATGCTGGGTTTAATGCAGAATCCTGTTCCTACATAAACAAGGTCACAGCCATATTATTCTCATACAGGTACTAATCCTCCTCCATGAATCTGGGGGAATGATAAGTGCTCTTGACCACTTGGAAAAAACCATTTAGCCTTTCCTTGAGAAGGCTTATGCTTGCATTTACTTGTTCTCTCACCTTAAAGGAGCAGAGATACTCTGATTCCAACAAGCTCCCAAGAATTTCAAACACAAGTTTGTGAAACAAACTTGTCAATGCTTCTGCTATTTTCCCCTGACAGTTACTATCCACACAGCACAGATGTGTCATTCTGCCAACTACAGATATACACACCCCTGACAATACACTTTAAAAAACCAGCAGTAACAGCAGTGCAAGTCATCCAGATTCCATTGTGCTACGTTTTTGCAGATATTTACAGGTTTTCTCAGCACTATATGAAACTACAACAGAAAAATGCATTGTGGCTTGAGACAAATGTCGTATTTCAGATAAAATTGGACTGTATTACTGCAACATTTTCTCATGTTTTTGTAAGACTAGGAGGATGGATTTTTCCAAACCAGAGCTGACTGCCACTGCTATTATTCAGATCAGTAACAAAATTATCTTTGACTCAACTGAGCAGAACAAGGTTTCTAACCTTATTAATAAATGTCAACATTATTCCTCTTTCAACAAATGCAACTATTATCTATGTAGCTTTTTGTGGTTTTGCAGCTCTGTATCTGTAAATTCTTTTTTCTTTTATATTTCTGCAGACCCATTTCTTAGTGACAAGGTGCATCTCCAAACACAGCAGCCAGGTGATTATTATCCCATAAACTGCAGACACATCTCGTGTAAGGTCAAGAGGAGTCACCTCCACATAGCCAAAGGTATTGCTGAACACCACTGCTGCATAAGCCCACTGACTTCCAGACTTCCCTGGGGCCTGAAGCTGGGAACCTTCACTAGAAAAGAGACCTTGCTGCAGGCAAGGCAGTTTGATTGAGCAGGAAGGGACTTGCTTGCACATCAGGGCCTTCATAGCAGCTGTCTTCTTTGATCAAAGACTACTTTTGTATCTCTTTTCTACCTAATTTTAGCTTCCTAGCTGGTTCCTACTGAAGAATGTGATGGTATCTACACCCTTCAAATGCCACTCCTGTCGCTGTTTCTACATAAACCTATCAGATCACTCAATTAGAGATGTTTCAGAAAGACTATCTGACCTTAGGAGATGCAGATCCAGATCAAAGGTTTAAAGCATACTTGAATTGCATTTCTTTAGATTGGACAGGGATGATAATTTCACTAACCCTGCAGCAATTTAATGACAGGTTTCAGTTGCTGATGCTCTATTGTTCATCAGATCAAAGGCAGTTTCCTTTCAAATGAAGGCACACAAAAACTCCCTTGATTTTCTCTGAAAAACACAGATTAAGAAACCAGTCTTTAATTGATTTGTAACGTTACTACTAAATTGTTCCAAATAATCACTCATAAATGTCTTAATAGTACTGATAATACCCAATATGATTCTCTGCAGCATACTGAAATGCCAGGAAACAAAACAAACTTGTGAAAGTTTTAATAGAATTTCCCCTGTTAAATCCTGATGAATTTTTTTCTGAGTCACTTTTTCTTGCTTCAAGTGGGACTTACCCAGTGAATTCAGAGGACCTGTGCTACACAGACTGGTGAAAAGAATCACAACAGTCCATTATCTCCCAATATATGAAGGTAAACAATATTCTGCCCTTTTGTAACAGCATGAAAATCCAAAAGCCAATGGGAAAGCAAATTAGTATGTGTGAATGGAACATACCAAATCATGTTTGGATTTGCATTTAATATGAAGTACAGGTTCATGGTTTCTGGCCTCTTCTCACAAACAAAAGCCCTGAGGGCAACACTGCTGGCAGAATTTGCAACAGAACAATCCCATGAAATGGGACATTCAGAAAGCCAGAAACTGTGAGTGTTCAGGGCTTTGCCACAAGCAGAAGCTTGCCTTAAGCTATATTACCCCTGTGACAGGGGCACAACTAGCCATGGCCTGGTGCTGCAGATGCTGAGCTCCATGGGCCAATGTATCACTCAGCCACCTCAGCATCCACGAAGGCAAATGCTCAGCTGTGATGGAGGAGGCCAGAACACAGCCAGGAATTCAGCCCAAGAGCTCTGAAACAGGCAGAGAGCAACTTTGAGGTTATCAGCACTAAGGTCTTCCAGTGCCCCTGTCATCCCTGTCAAAACTGTCAGATAAAAATCTTTGTACCATTGTTTACACCCATGTTACCTTTTTCCTAGGCAGGAAGGGAACTATTTTATTCCATTGTATGTCCCCCTTAGCCAGCCCAATCATACTGGTGTGTATCTTATGTTGGTATAACTATTCTGATATTCTGCAAACAACTCATTAGCTGAAGTAAGGTACATAAATAAAGCTCTCAAGCACAGACCAGACACATGGAATAACATAGAATAATAGAGATAGGGGAGCAAGCACCATGAATTCTGCTCTCTAGCTTACACTGAAGATAGACATCCACAATTGCAATAAAGGAGCAGGCACTTTTGACACAGCCCTGAGAGATGCCCACATATCTTGAGCACCCTAAAGGCATCAGGACTTTATTTCTCTGCTGGAAATGCTAAAATCAGTGGTTTATTTTTACTGAGGGATAATTAGCATCTATCAGTGATTCAAAGGTTCAAGTATGCATACATAAACATACATATATATATATACACATATATATGAAGAGATACAAATATCCATTTAATAGATATGTGGGTATGGAGATACATATGTGTGTGTGTGTGTGTGTGTGTGTGCATGCAAAAATACATATCTACCTATGCATATTCAAACAAAATACAAGTTGATACATATGCAAATGTCACTCCCAGGCATTAACTCCTGCAAGTTTATTCCTTGCAATACAATGACAAACACCTTGTGTTTTCTCATTTTGTCTTAGTAGGATTGATGGGTGTTAGCTATCCAGGGACAGAACAGCAAAACCAACAATAACAAATCCTGGAACTCTTAACTGTGAAGACAAGGTCTGTCCTACCCAAGGCAGATGGGCAGCAACAGAAGGGCACACTGTCACTGATGATTCACTTGACTCCCTGAACAACCTGCATCTCCTAAGAACTTCTCTTCAGAAATCAGCTAGCAAGACAGTTACTCCCTTTTCTTTCTTTTCTCCCAAATTCAATTACAGTGAAATACAATATTAAATTTAGACTAAATAAGCTTGTTTACTGATGTAAATCGAATTGATTTTCCCTTCCCCCACTAATGAGATAGAAATAACTTGTTTTGAGTAGCTTCCTCATCACTGTAGCTCTTATGACCACAAAAGGAGGATACCCACACACCTTAGACTCAGCCCCTTCAGAATGGTGATAAATATCTTACAGTAAAGTAGCACACCTGTGTGGAAAGACTCCCACAGCTTTGAACAGAGGAATTAAAAGATCTCACCCCAAAATACTTCACAGATGAAGGTCTACAGCCCACATAAGACAAGAAAGGAAGCTTTGTGTCCATATTCTCTTGCAATAAGACAAACTATGTTAAAGGAGTTGCCTGTACAATATTTGTATCTCAGTCACTGCTTCTGCTCAGTCACCAACAACTTTGAGCCATTCCTTGAAAGATCAGGTCACCCTTTGCTCATCTACATAAGACACACTGAAATCTGATGTTTTCAGAAATGACAGGCAACAGCGACTCATGTCTCTGAATTGAGTTCATCTGCCCATCCAACAAGAGCCAACTAAACAACAAATCAACCCCAAGAGAGAAGATAATGGAAACTATGTCTCAGCTACTGAGAAATTCAGAAGCTCTTCTGAGCTTTGGCAGCTACCTGCAGATCAATTTCACTGACAGTCACAGGTAAGAAACACTACCACCGCCTCTACATTTACCCTCATCTTGCCAAGGAAGAAAGTTTGCCACCTTAAGGGACTTGTGAAATGGTAACTATCTTCTGGAAAACATTAAAAATTAAGCTGTTAAAAAACACTGACATACTTGAACATGGCCATGTTTTTTTGGCTACAGTAGATTTCAACTAGAAATAGATTCCATGGAGTACTGTGTTTTTGTGTTCATTACTCTTCTTAGCAAGTTTCCACACTATAAGAAAAACAATGACTGCAGCATTTCCTTTTGGACAGACTCCCCTAGGGGGCCAACACTTGAGGGGTAGGTGAGGAAGCTGCTGCCCTTAGAGTACTTGCTATTGAAGAGGTACACTCTGGGTTACCAGCTCAGTGACAATTTTCTATCTTCAAGTTGGACTCAGATCAATAAACATAAAAGTGATACTGATATTATACAATGAAGAACTTTCTTAAATGCTACTTTTTCCCACAACTCCCAATTGCTGAACATTCCTGAATAACTTGTACTAATAAATTGCAAGTATATATTGCATGCAAGTTAGCTTTTACTTCAATATGCTTTTTCATTTATTATAATCAAATTCAGTTATATACAACATCCAGAAATCACTAGCACTATGACCAGAATTAGAAAAAATAATTTCTAGACTTTAACAATCTGGGTGGAAGATTAGGGAGAACAGGTTACCATCAGTGAAGTATGTCCATTTGGGGACTTGGACTCTATAGAAAAACAAAGGGGAACAGTCTTCATAACCTCTGTCAGAACAATACCTCCTTTGAAGTTTTATTACAGCTGATTGTAATCAAAGTTCAGTAAGAAACTTTCTGCACATGACACTGCGTAGTCCAAAGTGTGTTCTTTAAAGCAGCATTATTTCTGACATGATCTATCTGCCAAGAAGAAGTGTAAATATTTGGAAAGCACTAGAGCATACAGGAATGGTGCAACAGTTAGGTACTTAATACCATACACAAATTCAGCCTGCATCCTTGTGACTAGGGTTCACACTCAGCTGAGCCCTGAACACATTCCTTAATTATCTGAACTGCTGTTCACAGGCTCACAGCTCTCTCCATCACAAGGCAGGAGAATGGAACTAGAGTTTAGACTTATTTGGAATACAGACCTGAAACCTAGATGCAAACAGTGAGTCCTTAAGGTGAAAATCAGCTAAAGCCTTCAACATCGACCTTCCTGCCTCAGAGAATTCATAGTCATGAATGAGACTCTCAGGCTCTCTCTGCCATAACCCTGCAAAATAAGACTGACAGAAGCCAGCAAAAATGAATGAGCCACCTGACCTGATAATAAGGAACTTGAGGAAAAATGAAGTCAAGGGATTAGATCCAGAAAGTCCCCACACCTCTCCTATGCACCTAATATAATTGCTAATATCCAAGATGTGTCCAGTGACTGAGCAAGGATGCAGCTTTTTTCTTCCAGTATCACTGCTGTGGTTACAGCAGCGCTCTGTAGGTGCACAGCCAAAAGCACCACCACCTTGAAAGGTGAAGTGACACAGTATGAGGTTCGTGTGGGATTCATAAATCAGGCTTTGAGGATCCAATCCAACAGGATCCTCAGCATGCTGACAGATGTAGACAATACTATGGTTAAACACTTAAAATACTGCTACTTCCCAGGTAAATATTTCAGGATCACTTCCAACTGTAAAGACTATTGTCTCATTTCTGAAAAGCTAGCTTACCTGCTGCTCTGATCTGATTTTACAAAATCCACATATTAAAAAAAAATCATGATAATATGTAACATTTACAAAGCTCATTATTTTTAGTTGAACTTGCATAAATCACATTCAACAAGTTGTAAATCCCTCCAAATGACCACCATAACTAATACTGTTTTCTCAAAAGGCACTTGTATCACTCAAAAAAAAATCACTTTTGGTTTTGACTGTTGTGCTTTTTGGGTGAAGAGAGGCAAAGGAAAAAAAGTTAAAATGGTGGATATTCTAGAAGTGACATATTCTAAGTTAACTTATTCCACAAGTCCAACAAGAAGCACAATCTTCCTGATAAGTGCCATGAGAAATGTTGAGTTACAATGACTTTTTACAAACAAGGGTGGAGTTGAAATTCTTCATCCATTGGAAACCAGCTTAGCCTTAAGAATGCTAGCACTGTATTTGTCTCCACTACATTACCCAACCACAAGTGAACCAAACAAACATGACTATAATTATTCTGACATTCCAAAGTTTTATAATGTGATTTAAAGTCATTCCAGGAAACAAAAAATCCAACTCATTTGACCTCCATAATACGCTTAATCAAAAAGAGAGCGCTAGTCTCACAAAGCCAATATTTGCTATAGAAACTATTTAACAATAACTGCACCTATCTTATCGAGCTTCCTAGTAAAAAATCCATAATCCTCTTCAGTTGCAAGAGTCAAAGTCCAAGTTTTGGTCATTTAAAATAGTCTATTCTTTTCAGGTTGTTGCTGTTCCTCCCCAAACTCTCCTGTCCTCCCAAACATTTCTCCTGGAACATTGAGGAATATGGCTGACCAGCACTTATCTTTGTGAACTAAAAGGAATTCATTTCAGTAACCTGTTTTTCTCATCTTGTGAACATACAAAAATTTCAATGGAAAATTGTTTCACATATCTCACTAGTCAAAGTAGATTGTGCCTGCTGTGCCATTATTTCACTAATTTCCCTACATTATCTGTTCAGCTCAACAGATGAAGCTTCAACAAATTAACACCACAAAGAAGAAAGTACAAGTGAAGCAGTTGTTTGAAGGTTCTCCATTATTTAACAGCTCTTCAGTGATATTCCCCTTACCTGATCTTCAGTCTTCTAACTGCAATGACTGAAGTCTTCTCTGGTTTGGCATTTCTAGATAACTGCAGGAATTCCAAGCTTAAAGTTACTTAGCTCATACTGCCAGCTTCCTGACAAAGGTAAAGCTGCTTTAAAACACTGAAAACTATTTAACTATGAGTCTGTATGTAGTACAGTAGCACAAGTGTAAATTCTTATTGATAGACTGGAGAAAGTGAAACAGATAAAATGACAGTCATCTGGGAAGGATCTGGTGAAAAACACGGGCATAAACTATTTCCTGAAAATAGCGAAGCACTGCTGAGGGAGAAAAGCAAAGGCTACTTTTAAAGTACCATTTCTCTTAGGCACAAAAGAACAATGATTGTCCTTATCAGGGAGGAGCAGCAAAGCCTGCCTCCCCAGCCCTACAAAGAAGTGCTTGGAATTCGAGACACAGCTTACCAACACAAGTGGAAATTCAGGTCAGAAAGAGCAGGAGACAGTAAGGCTTGTAGAAACATGCCTGTCTGCCTATTCAGAGGCTTCACACTGCGATTCGATTGAATCTGCCTAATGCAGGCTTAGAACAACAGGAGGTGATTTAGAAATGTACCCGCACGCACAATGCCTCCCGCGCCCTTCCCACACGAAGGTCTCCAAGTTCTGTACAGTGTCCCTACAGGCTAAATCCTCTGTCCAGCTTCCCTAAACACTGAAGATCAAGGTTTCCACTCCAGCCACAACTACCTTTTGGGATCTGTGAGTTATTTTAAGCTCATGAAGCATTTATAGTCACAAGTTTTATTAAACAAACAAAAAGCAGTTACAACAATTAACCTCTCAGGGGTCTAAAAACTTTCAGATGTTTGGAAGATGCTGCAGGGAGAACTCCAAAACCAAATGAAGGGACAATTCACATTATTCTTGGTTCCTTCTCATTCCCTTTAATTACTTCCTTTTCTCATTCTTTGGAATGACCCTCAAAATACTTTATGCACTAGACACTTAGAATTATGTGTGACAATTATATGTTTTTATCTTCTTTAACCCAAAGCAAACTGCACCAAGTATCAAGATCAATAAATACTTTAGTAGTTTCCAGATAAAGTTATATTTATGCAAAGTAAAGCCTTTTCTGAGTATACAATCAGTGTATTTCTCAGGAATATTTCAGCCAAATGCCTATCTTTTGACCTGGGTATTCTGAAGATTTCGAGAGGAGGCATACACAAAGAGTTTAGCTCATTATATTTGCCAAAACAAAAGCTTACACTAGAGACTACATGGACTTTCCATTTAAAGATAAATTTCACAAAGTGTCTCTAGAAAGATTGGAAAAATAATTACGTCACAATGACACTGCTTTTTTTTTGTCAGCCAGTATTACATATAGAAGTTACTGGTCAATTGCAGCAGGTCAGATACTAATCTGAGAAACACCCACTCTTATAAGCAGTTAGCCTACAATTTGACTCAAGTTAGAGGTAGAAATTAAACCATGGAGTCTGACACCATTTTTAGTAGGACACAGAGTAGGATCTATATGGGGTACTCATTTTTTCTCGATGGGGAAATAATTCTGTCTCATGAATTGCACAGGATCCCAAAAAATAGCTGATATAGTGCTGAAGGCTGGAGGAGATGACAATTGTATGACTCAAACTCCTTTCACTAATGTTTAGTTCTAGAAGGATTATAATAAGTTTAAAACTTCCCTTAAAACTGTTTAAAGACATGAAATACGGTAACCACCTTCTTCTCCAGATGCAGATTCCCACATAACTAGCTAATAATAGTGTTTTCTTCATCATTTTCCTCCATCCTTAGCCTGGATCTAAGGACACCCCCTGCAAAGGAGGAAAAAAAGGAAAGGCTCCATGATGCAACACTGAGAACAGCAGGAACCTAGCCCATAATTAAAAGTCTTAAATGCTGTGGTAACACAGATGAAAAAAACTGACAGAAAAGAGATGTCAGAGCACTGGCCCTTTGTAACAGTACCTTCAATCACCGAATCATCTGTTCTGCTCTGGCTAAGCTCACTCAGATGTACTACTGACTAGATGAAGAAAGTTGACTATCACCAGCATGCAAACTATTACCCATATTCTGTCATCTTCTTGCTGTCCAACCCAGAAAAAAAGTCAGCAAGAGAACCAATGTGCAATTTAAATTACTTGTCAAACTCAGATTTTATTGGGTTAATAGATAGTTATGAGGATTATATTGCTCTGCCAACTGCATTTGTACCTTGCAGGCAGACAGGGTAAGCAGAGAGCAGAATGAAAAACTCCTATCAGTAACCTCCTTGCAGACTGGAGATGGGGGTGAGTGAACGATGTGGCCCTTTTCTAGCCCTCCAATGAAAACAAAATGCATACTGTATGTATACTGTTCAGCCCATGGGGCATGAAACAGAAACTAAAACCAGCAATGCTACGCTACCACAGCATGAACCAACTGCCCATGCAGGGAAGATGATGTTTCTCTTATGGATGCTTGATGGACATGGATTACAGAGTTCTGAAGATGCTGTGTTTACTCAGTTGGCTACTGAAATGGATAATTAGTTTTTATTAGCTGTAAATGCAGCCACCTAGCAATTTGAACACTTCACGCCAAAACATATCAGAACACATACCTGTCATCATGTTACTGACCTGAAAACTAAATCCACACAGTAAAAGGCTGAAGGAACTGAATACACAATAAACCTTCAGACAGGAATGTGCTACGTCCTTCTGCAACACAGAAAGTGCTGCTGCCTCACTGCTGAAGCCTAAAGAATATCAATTATATCTAAATCCTTTAGATGTTTCTTATTAAAGAACGAATTCAGTAGGATCTTTATGCCTAGATTCCCTTAACAGAAATCTGTCACTTTATATGAAAATATAGAAATTCATAGGTCACACGCATAATTAATTAAACAAGTGAATGATGTACGAGCTTCAATTAAACAGAGAACGCAGTGATGCCCTTCAAAAGTGAGTCTAAGAAGAGCTGTACCTATTCCAGAGTATTTCTTAATGCAGAGAGGTGCTGGTGGCCTGCAGCCTGTCCCTAGGCTCTCATGTATTTATCTGTCCACCCTGCCGTGGGTGGCAGGCACCGAGGCACCGCACCTGCCCGGGCTCGGCTCCCTCGGGATGTTCTCCCCTGCACCGCGGCGCTGGTCGCCTCCCAACAAGGAAAGTTTAGCCCCACTTAACGACCTCTAAGACCCTTTAAACACACCCAAGGTTTGTCCCCTACAAAGGTTTCGGGGTACCTGGTTTACCAAAGGCAATTTACGAACTAGTTAAGCTTCGGCAGCCTTGCGGAGGAGAGTTTTTTCCGCCCCCATCGCACACGCAACCGCGGCAAATTCAGCCCCGCGTCCCAGGGAGGCAGCCCACGGACGGAGTCGGGTCCGTGCCGGCGTGTGGGGCCAGGCTCGGAGCCGAGGGCAGGCTGGGCAGGCGGGGAGGACGAGCCGCCAGCCCCGCGGTCCCCGGCCCCGCAGGCTGAGCCCTGCCCGCGGCGGCCGCGCTGCTTTCCCCGCTCCCCGCCGCTCGCCCCCACTCACCGCCACCGAGCCCGAGGAGGAGGCGACGAAGACGCGGATCACCATCTTCACCTCATGAGCCGCGGCCACAGGAGCGCTCGGGACGGGGCAGCGAGGCTGCGAGGAGCCGTTCCCCCGCACGGGACGGGGCCGGGGCCGCCCAGCTCCACCTCGCCGCCGCCCCCGAGCGTGGCCACCGCCCGCAGCAGCGGCACCCCTGCCCTGCCTGCCCTGCCCTGCCTGCCTGCCCTGCCCTGCCGCGCAGCCCCGCTCTCTCGGGCGAGCCGGGTCCGGCTCCCGGCTGGCAGGAGGCAGCGATAGCGGCGACAGGCGGGGTGTGTGGGCGGCGCGCAGGGACTGACGGGCGCTGTAGTCCTCCCCGGGCGGGGACAGCCGTAGCACGGAGCCGGGAGGGAGCCGGGAAGGAGCCTGCCCGCCCCCAGCTGCCGGGGAAACGGAGGCTTGCCGCAGCCTGCCCGCCCCAGCGCCCGGGGCTGCCGCTGCCACTGTGCGCCTGGGAGAGGCCGAGAGGGGCTTGTGCCGCCCTCCAGGTGCGCTGCCCGCAGGTCGAGGTGAGCAACGCCTGAAATTGCTCCCCCGCCAGGAGGGCTGCTCCTCCCTCCAGCTCAGGCTGCTCCTGATCCTCCTACCCCATGCGGAGCCGCCAGATCTGATCCGCTGGGTCCGGGTCTGGCCCCTTGATCGCCGCTTACTGCGGCAAAAGGGTGGAAAATGAGCCGTTCTGGATAGGCAATCCTGTCAAGGCAAGCAACAGGGACAACGCAGGAGAGGCAGGACAATGGGTGAGAAGACTGTCCTATGCCGTATATCCCAAAGGAGTTAATCAGCGCTGCCCATTTTCACTCTCTGGCATGGATGTACAGTTCCAATAAAAAGCTGTGGAACACATATTATTAATCATCAGGATAAGCAGATAACCCCAAATAACCTTTCATCAGTCAGCTCATCTGCAAGTGACCAAGGGCAACTCAGTCCTGATCAGTTTTGGGGTCTATGAGGATGCAGATTGCCTTTAAATAAAGTCAAGAACCACACAGTTCATAACCTTATACATGTTACTACAGTCGTAACCCCATCCTCTTACTTCCCTGCATGCAGCCAGATCGTTGCTCATTCCCTCTGACTAAATTTCCCCTTCACAGTTTCACCCCAATGATGAAGTGTGCTGTGTCATCCTCCTTCACACCTTTGCATTGCCACTGCCCTCAGTGAATTTCCACTGTTCGGACTAAGCACAGACCTCAACTTGCTGCTAAATATATCCTTAAAGCTTATTGTACATTTTAATATTGATTATTTATTTTGAAATCCTGAATTTCTTGAGGAAAGTACTTGGCAGGAGCCATAAAACTCAGTGCTCTCTTAGAGCTTGATTTATCTTGTGGGATTCATTGGAAAGATTTCTACTGATTTCACTGTCCTCTGGATTGGAGCTTAATATCAGGAATATAAAGTCCTAAAATGGGAATTCAAGTACCAATCTTGCAGAAATGTATGCATTACTTTGCTTTCATGAGAGTGCTTGTTGAAAGAAAAAAAGAGTAAACTTTATTAGAGTGCACTTAGGTACAAAGGTTAAGATTTTCTGGCTTCAGTGCTCCTGTCTTCACTTGAGCATAACTTTTACTATGGGAACCACAAACTGGTGAACGACAAGTGTTTATTGTTTAATTGCTGCTGAATGACCAGGGAAAGCAGCAAAGAAGACAAACTTGTTTTTTATGTTGGTTTGTAAGGCAGCACCAAGCGACTTGTTAAAATTCTGTGATAGGTGAGTAATTATAGGAATTTGCTGGAAAATTCCCATTACCTTACTCAGTGAATTTCCTTCACGCTGCAGGATTATTTCTGACAACAAATTTTACTGTATTTCTCAAAGTTTTTCTTTAAAAGATGGAGGTGCTTACTTCCTACATATTTCTCTATTTACTCACTACTAGAAAATATTGGGTTTAATATTCTGTTTTGGCTGTACTCTCAATTTATGAAACAAAATCAGGGCAATTCACTGCAGCTGGTTGTACATTATTCACTCACAGCACTAATACATAGCTTTAAACTATAATATTAATAAGTTCTGCTCACTAATATATTCCATAAATACTGCAAAGCACAAAAAAAATGATACACTGATTCAAAGGGTGCTGGACATCTTTATCTCTCACACTAAATAGAAGAAGAGAATGCTCCTACATCTCAGAGACAGCCTTGACACATGACCAATAACCCAGAGAAAGCATGTGGCAATAGCATTATATGGAAAAAGCATGAGCTGTAAATAAGAAAATTAAGAATTCTAATGGAACTGTAAAAACTGTAATTAAGGTATTTTTTAAGATTGTTTCCTCTTCGTATAAGAATCCTCTATTTTGTTAGCTCCAAAAGCCACAGATACTGTCTCCTTTCCCATGTGGAAAACAGACAATTTTCATTTCAGTTCATTTGAAAGTGCTTATAAGCTGTATAAATCCTCAAAAATTTTGGGGGAAAAATGACAGACAAGACACTGCACAATTTTCATTTGTATTGTTTTTAGAGTCTCCCTTTTGTTCCTGCAGCCATTGGGTTGGTAGATTCCTACAGTTTGAACTTCAAAACAGAGTCTGAGCGGCTAAACTCATAGCCAGAATTGATAAACTCAAATGGAGCTAAAGTACCAGAGCTCATGAAGATCTTCCCTCTATCACACTTGGCACAGCTTCAGCCAAAGCTTCAGCATCTTTATTCCACACATATTTAGAGAAACCATCAAAGAGTAGGGGGCTCCCTGCCCACATTCAACTTGATAACTAATGCAACAACTTAATTAAAGGATCCTTTCAAACACTCTTTGGAACTGATTTTGAAAAATCTCAGCCTGTATTGCAATGAATTTTCTTGTATTTCTCAATTTTTAAGTATTTTTATAATATTTTGGCCTAAAAATATTGCACCTAGGACTTTTCAGTAACAACTTTGATGCAACATGGGAATTGAAAATCCAGACAGCTTTCTCATGTCTCTCTTTTGCCAGTCTTTCCATACACATAATGAAGCTAGTTTGTTGTGGAAGTAATCCAGAAAGGTAGGAAAAATAAATGTTGCACTGAGAAGCTGAAGATTTTAAAGCTTGTAGAGCAGCGTCTTGCTCCCAAGCAGAGAATTGCTCCTCTGTGGTGTGTAAAACCTATTGGACATCACCCTGTGATGTTTTTCATTTTCAAGTACTGTACAGGTTAAGACTGGACATCACCCTTTGTCCTGCAGCTGCTGCTGGTAAATGTCCTGAGGCCATGCCTGTAACTCCATTTCTATTGTACAGTTCTGGACACTTGAAGACAAAGTGGTATGAACTTTTAGTTAAGAGAAATCCAGCAAAGATTGCATCACTCTAGCTTGGCTCCCCACTTTCTGCCATGGTGAGTGGCTGCAAACGGAGGCCATTTCCCATGGGAAAAAGAAGTCCTTTCCCCACGGTCTTCAAATGAAATGCAAGGTGGCCTTTGGGGCTCTAAGGACTTGCAGGGTACTTCTTACTGGCAGCTTTAGATTTGGAGAAATCCAGCAAAGATTGCAAATTTCTTGCTGGGCACCACCCTATTGGCCAGGGCGAGAGGCCAGAAATGGAGGCCATTTTCCATGGGGAAAATGAAGTCATTGGCCCAGGCTCTGGGTATCAGATGAAAGGTGGCATCTGGGGCTCTAAGGACTTGCAGGGTCTTAGTTGCTGCCAGCTTTAGGTTTGGAGAAATCCAGCAGAATTTTCAAATTTCCTGCTTGGCACCCTACTTTCTGCCAGGGCAAGTTGCAGCACAGTCATAAATTAAAAACATTGCTAAAATTATTTATGAGCAGTTTCCCATGTTTACAGGAGGTACAGAAAGACTGGAGTAGACAATGAGAATTTATGGGGGCAGGGGTAGTTTCTAAAGATTTCGTGGTAAGAATGATTCATTGTTATGCCAGACCTTCATGGAAGATTAAACAGAACTTTGCTGCTGCTAAGGTAACAAAGTACAAGGCTCATGAGTATGTGAAAACAGAAGTATAAAAGTACAACTTTGAACAAAGAACATTCTAGTTATGATAAAAGGTAATTGTATAGTAAGATGCAACAGGCATAGAATAAAAATACGGGACAAACAAAATATTATGTTCAGGACTCAAAAAATTACTAAGGTGGCTTTATTTCCACCTGAAAGAAGCAGTCTTTCCAAGGCATTTTAGAAGTTTTCTGGTCCGTGGGTTGTTATTACCAATCAGTTATTTCTCTGGGTCCTGTGAAATATTGCTAAGAAACAGTAAAATCTCATAGATTCTGCAACATAGATTCAGTCCACATACTTCAAATTTCTAAAGAGGTCTTTATAACTTTTTAAAAATTCCAAGCATCAAAACATTTGAAAATTACAGGTTTAGAATGCCATTAAAAGCTCTGACAGTTCAGATCGATCTTTTTTTGTAGAAATGTGACTGTCATAGTAGGGAGAAGAAAATTAATTTAAAGGGTAGAGAAGAGACAGTGCTCCAGCTTCAACAGAGTATCATCAGCTGCTCTTGCAGTGCAGAACACCAGAGAAAGATAACTAAAGAGCAAGGCTCTAAACCATACAAAATGGCCAAGATAATGTAATGTAAGTACAGGACTGTTTCATTTGTTGAGTAATGGCACTCAGTGTTGTGGCTGATAGCTGTCTTGGCCAGACACAGCTTGAAAGCACACGAGATAATGCTGCTTGGAGCCCAACTCTCTGCATACATCCTAGAAGCCACTGTATTTTTGAAGTATCATTTTGTTCACAGAAGTAACCTCCGGGGCACATTTTCTCCATTGTGCTTAAATGTGCTGCAGCTGTGGGCTGTGCATACTCCTATGAATCCTCCTCTACATGCACAACAGGTCAAGCAGATCCTAGTGAGATCACTCTATCCTTTGCAAAATTTTTTGGATGTTTTATCAATCATTGATGTTTCTCAATCACAAACTCAGTTTCATCCAAGACTGTTCTTTCCAGAACCTTCACTGTGGCCAGAAGTTTACATTCAGAGCATTTCTCAGTTTTTCCCACAGTCAGATTTTAGAGATAACATCCCAAGATAGAGCTCTTTCTCTTTTGACTTGAATTACTCTGAAGCTATGATGAAGCACATGTGTTTAAAGTAGATCCTTGGGAAGAGACAGAGCTGGAACAATTTTGAGAAAGCTATTGATTCTTGCATTTACGAATTTGTGGCATGTTGAGGAGAGCAGAGATATACATCTGTTCTTCATTTCAGAATTATTTCTGTGCCGTCTCTTTATAACTGACAGAAGAAAATAAACCCAAACAAACAAATAAACAAATTTTAAAAATTCCAGAGATCTTAAGTAAACCTTCCTTCATGCCATTAAATCTAAATGTACTTAGATAATTACAAAGCTGTATGAGTCCATTCTTCTCGGGGTCTGCTCTTTAGCTGAAGTCACAATCTGCTGCTCTTTATTTAAAACATGACTAGTTTTAGAATCTGTGGCTGCTTTGATTCCCTCCATGAATTGCTAACACTAAGAAATTTGAAAAGAAAAACATTTTCCTGTGAAGTTCCACATCTGATCTAGGTCACTCATCTGACTTGTTCAGTCAACTGGACCTGGAGATTAAAACATCTTTCATGTTCTGTATAAATCAGTCATCATTCCTTAAGCTTCCAGCTACATTGTGTAAGGAGTTCTAGAGTTCATTTTCTGCTTGTGTCTTTAATGATCCACCGTTATTGAAGGTGGTGGCTCTGACTGAGGAGCAGGAATTCAGGCAGGTTTCAGTCAGTGTCAAGCCTTCTACTTTGTCTGTATTTTAGCACAAGATACTGCCAGCAAATCAGGCCCAACAATGTCAAGTCCAGTAGGTTTGCATTCATATTTCTGCTGATTTGAACATTTAGTAATCTACATTACTGCAGAAGGATGAGGGATGAAAGCCCCCACAAATCTCATTTCCCCATCTGCCATTCCAATGAAACCTAAATTAGCAAGTACTCAAGATGTGAAGTGCACTCAAAGAACAGCCATGGAGCCTTACATTCCTGCCAGCCCTTTCCGGGAGGGATCTTCTGCCAGGCCCTCGGAAAAACAATCTACCACCACATCCATTTTGGCTTTTTTTCAGCGGTTTTCCCATATCTGTTCAGTTCCACTCCGACAAGGCACTTTAGAAGACTAATTTCTTGCAGGATGCAGAAGTGGGTCAGCAATAATATTTACACATGCAAGGACAAAAAGAGTAATCTTGTGGAGAATAAGGAGCAGTTGAGTACATGAATTTTGGCAGCTTTCCTAAAGTGTATGCACTAAATGAACTAAGACTAGTTATTATTTTTATAGTATTTAGGAGTTTTTTAGATGTTTCACAGAACAGAGAGGTAGGGAAGCATCTCAAATGTGGAAAGCTGATGTAAATTTGAGGATAAGGACTATATGTGCTCTGAATTTCAAGCATGGATTCGAACCCACAGATGGAGGCCACTCTCCCACTGAGGGGGCACAAGACTGTACTCGGTTATAAGTTTGAGACGATCTTTAGGAACCATCAGAAAAAAATCTTTGGCTCACCTTTAATCTCATCTCAGAGGCCAAAGGTGTCCCACACATGCAGCATGGGTGGCCAGTAGTGGTCTGCTGGCCCCTATCCTGTCTCAGGTGTAGCCCATCTCCTGCAGAAGGTGACACAGAGCTGACAGAGCCCTTCCCCACAGACGGGAAGCACAATCAGCATGAATTTAACTCCATGGAAACAGTGCAGACAACTGCAGCCAACCTGCGGCCTTCTTCTGGACCCGGGGAGTGAAGCCCTGACATTGGGCATTGTTGGCCTCTTGGGCAGGGGCCAAGGAGAATGAAAGAGTGGAGAAATTACAGATATTCTGTTTCCCAAACTGGAGAGGGGATGACCCAATCTGGAGAGGGGACTAGCAAGTGGAGCTGAAGCTGGTAGAGGGAGAAGGCAGCAAAGGAGAGAGTGGCAGCAGTAATTAGGCCTGTGCTGCAGACAGGCTGTATTGACCTACATGGGAAGTGATTGCAATGTCATGGGCTGTTTGAACCAAGAGGACCCTTTACTGCCTGGGCAGAAGCTGAAGAGATATGGACTCAGAGCAGGAGCACACAGAATGGAACCAGGTGCCTGGCCTGGCACCATCAGGTTAACATAGATACAACCTCTGCAACCAATACACTGAACAAAGGAACATGTAGGAAGCAATGTAAGCCAAACAAAAAGACAGCCAAATAAATGAGAAACCAAACAGTGTGTCAGGTTATGGGTAGAGAAATCATTCATGTCATTCCATGCATCACCTTACAAGTCTCAATCCAAACTGTTTTGACCTAAACAGGGACCTGCCTGTCAAAGTAGATGTACATTTTGTATTCTTTGGTAGGGTAACCCTGAAAAATTGCTAATATTTGTTTATTCCTTTTAAATTTTTAGAATAAAGTTGGTTTCATTTTGCATTTCCATGTCTTGTGTTCTGCACAGTTTTCCCTGATCAGATTTTTGGTCCAGCTGCTACTCTATCTCAGAACTACTTGAAATTTATTTTGCCCTGTTATAAAGGTACTGGGGAGGTAGTGGTTGGAAAGTAGCATTTTCCATAGGGGGCTAATTAACCTGCAACTGTTGTTCAGTGGTAAAATGTAAAGTGGTGAAAACGCTAAGTGGAATTTTTATCAATTCCCAAAAGTCAACTACAAAACTCAGTACTGTTACCCTGGCCACATTTGATCTTACCATCTCTTCTTTGCAGAAAAAGAATGACATTTTTTGCATCCATGTGTTTCCACTGACAGAACTGCTGGTTGACACTATAAGTATGTATGACTTTTGTCAGTGAAGGCTCAGCCTAGGCCAGCTTCCAGACTTGTCAGAGCATGAATTGCATGGTAAGAACAAAAAGCTTATACAGCCCCATTTGTTTGGGGGTTTTTTTACTTAAGTAGAAAAGGATAATGAAAGACACACAACTGCTCTTCATAGGAAATCTGTAAAACAAGCATAGCTTGATCAAAATGAGAAGCTAGGAGAGGCTAGCAAAATTAATCTTGCTGCAAGAAATATTTTTTGATCCATCAGAACCATCTTCTCAAGATATACTTTCTATTTCACTAAGCAACAGACATCATGCAGCCAGCAGGGTCAAGTCTGCTGCTCTGCTAATGGCATGGCATGGTAAGCATGTCAAAGCTGCCATTGATTTTTTTCTAAATGCAGCTAGACTGAACAAAAATTACTTTCAGAATAGCAGATATAAAATAACTAATGAAGGTATGGCCAAGCAAGTATGCTGCTAAACCTATTTTGACAGCATACCAGTCTCAGTCATAACCTATTTTAGTCATGGTCAGCACAGGCTGCTCTTAAATAACTCCTGACAAAGAAGCTACAGTATTTTAAAGACCTTACTTGTCTAAATTTTCTTTTTTGTATACAGGAAGCTGTTTTTTGACAACAATTTGGCCACAAATGGACAAATATGATATAACAGCTCTATCAGGCCCTAAGTGTGATGTCTACTTTCAACATGCAAACCCCCTCCACCCCCCAGCAAGTCCTATTTAAAACAACAGGAGATAACTTCGACTCAATACTAACTTTTTAATGATGATAACTAAAGTTTAGGAAAGCCTGAGAAATATTAAACTCAACACAATTGTGTCATAATTGGATGCAGTATTTTTCAATGGAATCTAGATAATAGGACATGCAACAGACCCATTCTCAGACTTCTTGGACTACATAATAGGCTGCCCTGGAGGCCAGTGTGGGGGGTTCCTCTGCAGATCATCAGCAGTTCAAAGACTAGCAAGGGTTCAACAAAGACCTCATGGGAGACTTGACAGAAGGGAAAAATATTGTTTCATATACCCACAGAGCCAGTTCAAATCTTTCATTTCAAATCCCCATTGAATCACTAAAGTCTGCAGCTGCAGTCCTTATTCCCATTGAGTAGACCTCACTCAGACAAGTAGCATTCAGTGAAATAAATGGGACTATCTGCATAAAAGACAGATACTCCACAACATGGGTTGCAGATTCAGGCTGGGAGACGACTGTGAATCATCATGAAAGCAAGAGCAGATTTCTTTTTAGAATGTGACTGGCAAGGGCCTTACAAACCTTCTATTCCATGACCCAGTGGTGAGACACGGGCCTAGAGCAATTTGGCTTGGTTCTGATTTTAGCTGCCAACCAAGGCAGAAAATCAGAGAATCATGTGCATCCTGCATATCTTCTTGAAAGCAACTTCTGAGAGACAGTCTCTATCGCAATATTTCTTTTAGGATCTTTCAATTTTGTCACTTTCTGTGATGTAGCCATTAAGCATTACAAGCAGTAAATAAATGTTAAACATGGTGTTCATACCTCCAGACATCTCCATCTTACTCAGATTCAGCTTTATCTGTGGTATCTTCACGCCGTCTCCATGTTGCTGCCACTTCCAAGGCTGGGCTGCATCACCTCTTATTCTGGAATTGCATCTGGTTCAACACAGATGCTGAACAAATGAGAATGATTTTTAAGGGCCTAGGATATTATCAAGATCATGTCTGAAGACAGAGTTTCTCTCACAGGCTGGAATTCATGTATTAAGAATAAACCCTTTACATATTCAGAGCAAATTTCTCATGAGACTGATCAAAAACAGTGCTGTGAGCTTCCTCAGGAACTAAGGGCTATTTATATTTCTTGGTACAAGTTACACTAACAAATAAAACCAAGTAAACTGGGTTATAATATTTCTCCTGTGTCTGGAATTTGCTGAATTCCAACAGAGATAGGAACATTTGTCAGTGAAGCAAATATTTTTTTTGTCTGTCACATGGAAATTCATGTCTTGTTTTAATATGGGAAATGAAAGACTGTTTCCAAATGGGTTTAGTGCCATAGAGCTGGTTCTTGCATAGAAGCATCTCTCTTATCTACAGAATATTAGTATGGACTTACTAAATTCAAGTTACATCTGCCTAGATAATGTATTTTATGATATTTATATTCTTCAGGAGTTCAGAAGACTAAAGGAGGAAAAAACAAGAACAACAAAAAAGCAACCCTGCATACAGTCTTAATCTCATCTCCCAACTCTCTGTTTCCTTCTGTGACCTTGGAGTTTTTTGCAGTATTGATTTGTAGCATTTCCTAAAATATTTCCTAACCTTTAGTTATTTTCTAAAGGTTTTGCTGTCTTCTTGCTTTTTTTTGGAAAGGAAAATAAAAGGTTTGTTTTAGTAATAATGAATGATTCATTGACCCTGCAGATCATTCAGGGACACATTCATAGTTAATTATTAAAATGCAGTAATAAAACATGAAATGTTTGAAAGTCAACAGTGATGCCTCTGAAGATGGATCTTTGACAGAAATTGCTGACAGCATCAGGAACTCTCCCTCTATAAATATATATACACAACCATAATAATTTTGCTCTTTATTTTTTTCTCCTTTTGCCTTCTCCTCCTTGCAGGCACCTTTTATATGTGCAGTTTCAGGTCAATATTCTAGCAAGATGGTAGTTTGTCTATTAATTTAGTATTTTTCTCTCTTCATTTAAATTTTTACTCATTTTTAGCCTGCAGTGATTATTTGCATGGAAAGAAATTGTCTTCAAAGTCTATATTTAGCCTGACATATCGGATTAGAAATGTAAGCCAATCATCCAATGAGGTTAATTTTAAATCCTGTGGAAATTGTACCACTCTATTCAGTTTTCTCAGCACTGGCACCCAACTTGTGTGAGGTCATATGACCTTTAACTCCAATGTCAAATGTAATTTTCCACCAAAAGGAGTACATGCAATACCCTTAAAATAGTCATTTTAGAATTTATAAGGAGAAAAAACATGAGCAACAGCCTTTTTTTTAAGTTGATGAACTGAGGGCTCTGATTGTGTTTTAAAATATGCAAAGATTGAACAGAAATGTCAAGAGTAAAAAGCAGAAACTTGTGCTTATTCTACTTTTTCTACCACAAGCAGTATTCACCAGTTCTTAGTTCAGGGTCACCCACCAATATTGGTAGACTTGCATTTTAGCCAGTGCTGTATTTATTCTATTTAGTCAACATTAATATCAGTTAATACTATTTTGAAGTTCTACATCTGCCTTAACTGCTGCTTTCCAGCTCAGTTTGTCCCCCTTCTGCCCCTCCAAAAAAGCAAATATTTTGGATTTTTTTTTTTTTTAATAATTCTGCGGTTTTCTCGGCAGTGACTGTCTAGGGATGACTATCACATTCATCATCTCCATCAAACCTATTTATATCTATTGGTAAAAATCCAGCTTGTGATCACTGAGCTGCAGATGGAGCTCCCTGAACAGCCAAGGAGTGCATGCATCCGTGCCAGGAACACTTGGAGTCACTGTGGAGAAAGGACTGAGAGGATCTGTCATTACACAGTCTTTATCCCATCAGCCTCAGAAAGGTGGCAAAAAAAGGCAAAGACTGATACCTTACCTAAGTATTAGTGTCAGGACTTTCAGCAGGCCTCAGGGTTTTTTTCAAGGAAAAAACCATGAAATTTACATGTAATTAAAGACAATATAGGGAGTAGATGTGATGTCCAACTTCCACTGAATGATTAACGAAATATTAAATAGATGTACTTTTAAAGTATGGAAAATGCAGGGTAGGAGTTCTTTTTAAAACATACTTTTCCAGCAGAGCCTGTTAAATGAGATCAAGGCAGTTCTAACCTATAAACTTCTGGATGATCTGCGACAGGGATATTTTTGTTTTCTAGGGCATGGGCTCGCTTGAATATTTCATTCTTCAAAGTGCATGAACAGGAATTGAAGAAAGGGTTTAAAAAAAAAAGAAAGACAGTCAGAATATTCTCCTTTAAGGCCATTAGCCATGGAGGAGTGTCCCATCCCTGTGCAGAGCTGCACTGGGTTCAGAAGGGCTGCACTCCAGGTGGACATCAGGGTGGCTCCTCATGGAGCACTGCAGAATTAGGCTAAACTGAACATATTTAATATGATCTCAGAGAGTTAAGCTGCTTATCACTGTGTGACAGATAATACATTATTCAGCTGAGTGGCTAATAGATTAAACATAGAAAGGCTGATGGTAGGGCATTTTCACTTCTTTGGCTTACATTCTCTCCCAAGGAACAACACTGTGAATTTGGAAGGTGCAGGAAATATTCTCAGCTTTCTCAGTTTCTCCTGAAAACCTGCTTAAAAATATGTATAAAGTAAATTCTGTCCTCTGTATGTGGAAAACTAACAATCCTTAAAGTCACTATGTTTCATAAATCTTTATATGAATGGATCCTAAACAGGAATAAGGAATTAGTAATTAGCTAAATGTGCTATTACAGGAAATCAGTCAGACATTAAGAACTCTTCAGTTCAGTTCTTAAATTTCAGTTTCAAAAAGAGGTTTCAATCTACAAAAGTACAAAGGAAATATCTCTGCTAATGAAAAGATGTCTATATTTAGTTGTACTGGTGTGTACAAGCCACTGATGATCCCTATCCAGAACACATCCTGAGAAGGATCAGGATTTCACATTGGTAACTATTGTCATAAATCAGATTAACAGAATGAATGAGCTAACAGCACTTGCATGAAAATAAAAAGGTATTTTAATTTTCTGAATTTATATTTTAGGAAACTGTGTTTATTTACTCAAACTATTTCAGAACTGTGACTCTGTCTCCTTTCCTGTGAAAATGTGACCACAGCCAGTGCCATGGTGTTCATGGTTCAGCTAGCACTCTCCACAATGATCCCTGTACATGCTTTGGGAGGCAGTGCAGGCCAGGGCACACTGTTGGAAACAGCAACACCATTTCAGAATCACTGAATTACAGACTAACATAGTTTGAAGGCACTTCTGGAGCCATCTGTCAAGCAGCTCAAAGTAGGGGCAACTATGTTGGGTTGCCTGGGGCTGCATCCAGTTAAAGTCTTAACATCCCCAAAGCTGAAGATGCCAAAGATGCTTTTCTGGGCATCCGTCTTCACTGTTTGACCACCCTCATGGTGAATATTTTTCTCCTAGCATCTGGTCAGAATTCCCCATGTTGCAATGTGCATTCAGCTGCCTCTTATCCTTCCACCTCGGGAAGAGTGTGGATAAATCTCCCCCATTCCCCACTGCAGGTAACAGCAGACAGCACTAAGTTCTCCCTGAAGCAACTCTTTGCAGGCTGAGCAAAGCCAGCAGCCTCAACCTCCCCTTGAATATCCTGTGTTCCAGCTCCTCACTGGCTTGGTGGTCCTTTACAGGATTCAATCCAGGTTTTTAAATGTTTTTCTTGTACTGGAGATCCCAAGGCACATTGCTGAGCCATGTTCATCACTAGGATCCCAGGGTTTTTTCTGGGGAGCTGCATCCTGGCCCATACTTGCCTCTCATGGGGTTCCTCAGTCCCCAAGGGTGACAGTGGGGACTGCAGGGTCCCACTGGCTGAGGCCAGCGGCGCAGGGCCTGCAGAGCCAGCAGGGCCGGGCCGGGGCGGCGATGGCGTCACCCAGACCCGCGGTCACCAGGCTGCTCCACAGCCACGGCGCTGCCTGTGCATGAGTTGAGGTCCCATCTGCACAAGACACCCAGCCGAAAGCAGCTGCCGATGGCAAGGCTGGCCCCAGCTGCACCCCCTCCACAGCTCTTTGGAGACCACTCTTGTCTGCAGAGGCACGGAACCAACCCCCAGCCCAAGAGCCAAACCTCAGGAGTGGAAATGTATACCCGAAACCCCAACAAACTCCATCCCTCGGCCAGCTCAGAAATAAAGACATTAAACAATACTGGCTCCAGCTTCCGTCCTCGAGGGATGCCTCTACTTACTAGCAAAGCCTTGTGAAAAAAGACAATTGGATGGAAGGAAGAAGGATAAATTCAAAGGCGGGACGACGCTGTTTCCAACCCCTCCATGGCCTTTCAGGGCCGGTTTCAGTCGCTGCCTCCGCCGGTGCTGAAGCCCCATCTAGAGCATGGCCACGCTATTGCGCCCGCCGCCCCGCCGGGAGCGGGCACCGCTGCTCCGGGGCCGGCAGCCAGGGCCGGCGGCAGAAGCCTTCCGTCGCCTTTCGGGAAGTGGAGAAGGGTTAAGAAACCGAAGGCAAAATGGCGTGCCCGGCAATCCCGTGCTTCTGCTGGAAGGGCCCTTGGCAATGGCACCGCGGTAATTTGAATTTCAGACCTTGTATAGAAAAAGTTAATGTTGAACCACCTTTTTCAGGAAATAAATATAATCGCCTGGGTAGCTACAGGCAGCTTTAGCTGGCAAGTGTCATCAAGCAAACGAAGAGAAATGCTGATATGGGATACTAATGAAGGAATTAACGGATTATGGGTTTATTAATGTCAGTCGACACAATTTCCCAGGAACCCAGACTGTCAAACAAATTTGATACTGTTTTAATGAGATTAAGCATTAGACTGATAATGAAGATTGTGGCTGAAATAGTGTCTTTGCCAAATATTTGACATAATCTTGCATTAAAATCCAACTATAAACAAAATCAATGTAGCATATTACATATTATTTTTTAAAACCAGTTAAAAACTAGGTCATAAAAATACACTATAGCTGAAGTGTTTTCATTTCAAGGGATTGCATATTTTTCAAATGTATGGAAGAATCTTTTGGGTATGAATTTTTTCTATACATTTATCAATGCCCTTGAGGAGAACTGCATCACTGTACATAAAATTTGTAATATGACACCCAAATTGCTGCTAATGTGAAAAACAATAAAAGTAACAGCTCTATTGTACAGACTGACTGATCAATTGTTGAGATAAAAACATTGTCGGGTTTTGTTGATTCAGATGTTATCACAAATGCAAGCTCATGAACCTGAAAGCCAAAAACAGAACCAAATATCTAGATCTGGGACTGAGTCCTAAAATGCAATAGGGTATGCCAAAGAAGCTCATAAGAAGTAAAAGGGTTAATCAGCAGCAGTTGACTGTTGATGCTACAATAAAAGTCCTAATCAAAACATACAGACATGAGATACACATACATGAGAATTTAAATGGCACACTCTCTTAGTAGGACCAGTCATCAGCTCCAGCATTCTTTCTCCACAATATGTATTCTGGTACTGCAGAATCACAAAATGTCTGATGTCCTAGGGACCTCTTGATATGGTTTGAGCCAATACCCACCAGCTCAGGCAGGGTCAGCTAGGGCAGGTTGTTCAGGACTGTATCCAGTCACGTTTTAGAGCATCTCCAAGGATGGAGATTCCTCAACCTCCCTGGGCCAACCTCTTGTCTTTGATCACCTGCACAGTAACAAGTCTTTTCTTATGTTTAAATGGAACTTCCCATATTTCAAAGTGTCTCCATTGCTTCTTGTCCTGCCATTGGGCATTGCTGAGGAGCACCTGATTCCTTTGCCTTTACTCCCCTCATCAGGTATTTACAGCCTCTCATACATCAGATGCCTCAATCTCTTCATGGTCCTTCACTGGACCCACTCCAGTATATCCATGCCTCAATTCTACTGGGGTGCCCAGACCTGGTCCCAGCACTCTCAAAATGTGCCACCAGTGCTGAGCAGAGGGGAGGGTCCCTTCCCTCCTCAGCTGACAGCACTCCCCCTCGCAGCCCCAGGTGGCACTGGTTGCAAGAGTACACTGCTGGCTTGTATTAATGCTCACACCTCACACATGATGTATCCCAGCACAGCCTTACCTACACCTTCTGTTCAACCAATCTGTACCTCGTTATCTCCCTGGCACAGCTTCCCAGCTTTCCTTGTCAACGTTGATGCTGTTCCATGTTGGAAGTGACCTTCAAGGTGGGATCCAGTTAAAACCATGAGGTAAGCTAATTTTAGCATCCTGCCCTGAGAACCCCTCCAGCCTGCTTAGCCACAATTATTCACCAAATGACAAGTCACTGTCAAGTAGTTCTCACAAGTTGTACTTTCAGAGCATTGAGGACACAATCCACCAGCTCTGGCAGACATTGTTAAGGTAATTTATTATATCAAATTCCCACTTCCCTGGAAGGGCAGCTACAGTCACAAGTAAAGATGAGTTTGACTCAGAAAAACAGACGTACCCCAGAAGATCTGAGATACAGCCACTCACCTCCTCCTGTAGGCTCTCATATGAGCAGGCATATTTTATGTTTAAGGGGCCTTAAAACTGGACTTAAACATAAAATAACTTAAAACTCCCACATCTCTCCCATTCAATTCATCTGGGTAGAAGCACTTCCTTCCACTACTAAAAAACATGCATTTTCTTGCTTGGAACTAGTTCCAGCTTCTTACTACTAAGGTTTATTGCACCTTTCTACGTCTGGACTAAAAGTCCTCTACCAAGAACCACAATACAGCTCACCATCAAACAATCTCTCAACCTTTATTAGTATTGAATCTTTTCTTGGGTGTCTCTCTGTAGGGGGATAGAATATGAGTAAATAAAGGTAGTATAGAAAGTAATCTTATCCCCTAAAGAGTTGAATTATTAAAGATTAGGAGCAGGCCTGACTTTAACAGGCCGCAGCTGGTAGCCAGTAATAAGAAGAGTGCTATAAAAGAGTGGATTGATTGGCTATGGGGAACTGGAGTCAGTTGGCTACTGCAAGAAGAAGGAGGAGTCAGTGCCTAGAGGAACTGCCTATGAGAAACATCAAGGAGGTACAAAGCTCTAGCAATACGGAATCTTTGCAATGTAATGACACTAGAACTCTTGCAATATGGTAACAACATCTCTCCCTATAACACTGAGTTTTATGGACCTGGTGATTCTTGAAATGTGTTTGTGAAGCCTTTGTAGTTGTTCAACACCTTTCTCCAAGTGTGAACACCACAAACACCTACCTTAGTTCAGCTGATAGGTTTTACTTGTGGCACAGAAAGATATGATGCCACTTTTCTCTCCAAATTGTTATCTCCAGGCAACATCCAGGAAATGAACTGGACTAAATCTCCAATGATCAACACTTCTTATTGTTTTTTTTTTAATTATTATTACTTTAACCACATGGTGGACCAGAAAAAGATTAGGCAAGTTAGAGTAAAGCCTATTTCACCCTCTTTGTTTGGATGGACATATCTCCTTTTTTATTGATGGCATGAGTTGTCAGAGGACTAGGCCCTCAAACCCAGCATTTTTGTAAACAGCCCTAGTGCAGTCCTTCTATCTCTCTGAGCAGACCCAGGACTTTTCTTTGACTATATGAAACATCCCTCCTCTGCAGTCCAGGTCAGTTTGGTCACTGTCCTTGCTTTTCTGACAACTACACAGTGACTGATCTCATCAGTTACTAGGTGTTAGAAGAGGATTGACAGTTTTGGTTATAAAACAGGAGGGGAAAAAAACATCCAGAATCTAAACATCCTTGAAGCACAGTATAGAACAGTATGGAGGCACAACATGAATAGTAAAATATTCTACCATTTGGGAAGGGAATAACTTCAAATCCTAAGAGAAACAGGATGTTCACAGAATCATAGACTATCCTGAGTTGGAAGGGACCCACAAGGATGACTGAAGATAGTGTTATTTAATACTAATAAGGAGAATTCCTGTAAGTTGATGAATACATTGCAAGAGTTTTTGCCCTACAATCTGTAAAGGTTCAAATGCACCCTACATAGGATTTTAACAAATCAAGGATATGGAGTCCAAAATGCTATCACCAAGCTGCTGTCCAACTCAGTGGTGCCCAAAGTGCCCAAGGCACATGTTTGGCTCAGAGGCATCTGAGCCTTCACAGCGATGAGTGGCTCTGGTCATATCTCATGGATAATTTCAGTCTGCCTACACAAACAAGTCTGACTTGGGGACATCCAAAAATCCAAGGACCCAAGTTTCAATTCTCTCCTATGAATGGGATCCAATCTCTCTACCTCCTTCTTACCCAGAGTGTGTGATACACAAGACTGTGGGGCTGAGATGCTGGCACTTCTTCCTCATGGGAAGCATTCCATTTTGCATTAAAAAAAAAAAAAAAAAAAAAAAAAAAACCAAAATAAAGAAAATTTGATTACATGATTAGGTGTCTAGAAGTGGTGTGAGTTGTTCACATCTCTTTCTAGGTTTAACACTACTAATCAAGGTGTGTCTATGTTCTGAATAAAGATTTTTTTTTAAGGGGACAATTTTTCTGTGTAACTGAAGCAATAAAACTGTTTTCAAAGCAGTTCACATTAAACAGCCACATTTGTTTTGGTATAACATCCATTCTTTTTGCTGGTATCAAAGATGCATTTGACCTCATTCCTATACAACATAAAAGTATATCACAAAACTGTATAGACACAGAAGAAAATTCATTTTCTATCCTAGCAAGAAAAATTAATTTTAAAGCCAAAGGACATAGATATTCAGAAGCAACATACATTGCTTATGATTAAAGAGTTTTTCAAAATTATTTGGTCACTGCTTTTTTTTTCTTTGTCAGACACTAATGTACATATTGCGAATATGAAACTGCAGATTATGAAAAACCAGCAGAAACAAGTCCACAGATGTCATGTTTTTCCTCCAAAAAGTGGTTTTCTGGAAAAATTTACTAAAACCTTCAAAGAACAAATGCAGCACCTTACACAAAACTGCCAGATCCTAAATAATATGTGTGAAATTTTCCTCCCAGTAGCACATGTCTTCTGGAGAAAGATGTCCTTAACTGAAATATCTCCATCTCCTTCAAATAATATCTTTTTCTTAATCAAACATTCAATACTTGTTTGCTCAGCATCTTCTCCACCTTCTCAGGCTTTACTGGGCTTTTTTATAATTTAAATTGCTTATGAAACACTTGTTGCTAGACCACTGGCAATAATTACCTTGTTTTAATTTGTGTCCCTGCTAAAACACACCTATATTCACAACATGAGCAGTTAAAGCTTCACATTATAGTAATGGAGTACCTTATTTTATTATGTGTAAGTATTCACTCATCACATTGTAAATTGTATTCCTGTGATTCACAAGCAATCACTTTATGTATTCACTTAGTATCTCTCCACAAGACAGGCATGAGCTCAAAATCCAAGCAGGTTTACTAACACAAAGAATTCTGATAAATTTGTAAAACCTCTGAAATCAACTAGTGCTGTGAAGTATACATAAATGTTTCTTTCATTGCACTCTATCTGCCCTTTAATATTTCAATATTTCACAGCCTTGGAAATATGTATTGTTAAAAACAAATCCCCATGAGCAATGTCCAATGTGCTTCTTTTATACATCATCAAGTTCAGCTGAGTTCATGGAAGCCCTTTCTCCGGTGCCTGTCAGCGACCCAAAAGGTGTGTCAGGAGTGCCAAAGCAGCTCCAATATGACCACAGTCAGAGAATGCTCAAGAAAATCCTCTTGAGCGGGTTGAAAGAAGTCATAGCATGAGAAGTGACACCAAAGGACATTCTTTCAAAGAGTTATAATGCTAAACTGTCAAAGGTGAGCTGTCACTTCTCAGCCAATGACTCGGGAGCACTTGTAAAAAGCAGCAGTGGAGAGGTCTGGGATCACAACAGCCGAGGATGTGGGAGGGAAGTTTGGAAACAGATCCTAGGCTTCTGATTTCTAAAGATAGATAAGCATGAAGTAAGAAAAAGAGTGAGTTTTCAACAAAATAACACCTTATTTTGAAACAAGTATCAAAAAGTACAAGGAGATCATGAATATGTATAAAGTCAAAACACGAATATTTATTTGCATTACACTTTGAAATATTTTGATTATATGACTACAGATAGCTGAGAGTAATGGGAAGGATATGCTAATATAAAATGTATGCTTATGCTCAGGACAATATTCCAAAATATATTAAGGAAAAAGCCTTGGCCAGGACCCTGAATAAGTCCATGTTCATGCTCTAATACAGAGATCGCAGTAATCTCACAGGAAATCCCTATAGCAGTGGAAAGAGGGGTTGATTTCCAGCAGGCAACTCCCACTGCCAGCAGTGTTCTGCATGTCCAACTACTTCATTTCTGCAGTACCAAAGCCCAGCAGAGCATCTGGGATGGGCACGGCCTTCATTGTCACCCCAGTGAAAACACAAGGAGTCACAGCAGCGGTGGCTCCTGTTTGGTCCCTGCCCAGCCACAGCTGCCAGGGAGCTTTGGAGCCCATGTGGAATGGCCAGCATGGCCTGAGAGGGCAAGGACAAAACAGGGCAAAAATCATCTTTGTAGCTACCGTGGCCATGGGTGGCTGCTGCACCAGGAAGACAACGGAGAGGAGCAACACAAAGGGATTATTTTGTGTGTTTGTTAAAAAAGGCTTGCAGATAAGAGTGCCTACTCCCAGCCAGTCACAAATTCACAACTAGGGGAATTTATAAATGCTCTAGGTCTGCTCAAGTTCAAGAAGAGCTTGCACACTCCAGATACTGGAATAGCCAATTTATTGAAACAAATCCAAAGAAGGATGGAGATTGCCAAAGGCACTAACTATAGGGTATTAACGTATATCTATAGTAAAGCCACTAACTAGAGTGTCCGAATACCTATGGTAAATTCACTAACTACTGGGTCCTAATATATATATACAGTAAATGCATTACTTGTAGGGTATTATTAAATATAGTAAGAGCACTAATTACAGAGTACTAATATATACCATAAATGCACTAACTATGGGAGGTTAATATATACAGGGTCAGTCACGAGGCCCCACAAGCACAGCTCTGTGCACCAGGATCTCTTTCAATGACTGTGGATCAGCAGTTGTTATGCTCCTACACGGCCTTCCTGTGGGTATCCCGACTGCTGGCCAGGTGCTCAAGGAAGTTGGGTGCTACAGCCACCCGGAAGCCGGAGGGCAAGCTGATCTCCATAGGAAAGCTCTGATTGCTGATGACAAAGTGGTGAAGCTGTTTTGTCTCCAGTGAGCAGCGGAGGGACTTCAGGATATCCATCAGTCACAGACCAAAATCCCTCCTGCCCCACCGTGTCGGGGGTGCAGTGCTCAGGAGGTGTATCACCACTGTCTTCAGGACACAGCTGGAAAAACTTACACCCATCAGGAAGCCCGTGAGGAGCTGCAGGCTGGGAGACCTGTCTGGAAACGTGCCTGAAGAATTTCGCCTCCACCACGGCGTAAGACTCCAGCCACGTTGTGCTTGGGATGCCTACTTCTGTGGGTTGGCTGCTCACAAAGACATCTGAGTCTCCTTGCCGCACGGCAAAGAACATCTCAACCGTGAAGCTTTCCTTGTCTTTGCTCAGCTGAAATTTGCAGGAGCGGCTGGAGGGCTGCAACCTTAAACGCCAGTGGCACGATTCAGGCAACAGCAGCCAGGCTACTCTCACAAATCGATAGAACCAGTGGACAGTTTTCTCCACATCTAGATAGCAGCCGGTGCAGAGGGTCTGCAGGAGGCTGGGGTCCTGTTTCCTTCTCAGCTCCTCCTCGGGGTGGTGGAGGAAACACAGCATGTCCTCCCCCAGCCTCTCCCTCCTGCAGGTGCACACCAGCTCCACACGGACACAGAAGTTCCTCTGGACCATCCCTGCAGTCTCCAGCTCCAGGTGGAAGGCATGTCCTGGAGGGGGACTCAGGGGTACAAGGAAACGGTACACAACACCTTGTGCATGGGCACTCCAGCCTTCAAAGGCACTGCCCACTCCCATGGCTGCTTGTGGCACTGGGTAGAAACTGTTGGACAAGCCTTCTCCAAAGACGTGGATGAGTTTGTCCACCAGGTCCGTAATCACGGAGAATCCTTTGTCCAGATCCAGAACAGGCAACTCCTGTATGCACTCCTCTGAAAGGCTTCCAAGCTTCCTTTGCACATGGTTACCATCGTCGTCTTCTCCGTTTGCCATCTCCTGCTTGTCATCGACATTGCCCTCTTCCACATTTCTAACAACGTTCCGTCTTTCTTCCTCCTCCACCAAGTTGCTCCTGGACCTCTCCTTGTGGCCACCTTTGTCCGGATCACATGGAATTTTCCCATGTCCAAACCACAGCACCAAGAGAAGCGTGAGGATTCCACTCAGAGCCCAGAACTGCCACCCAAGCCGGGCTCCCCAGGCGCCACCGCTCTGCTCCAGCTTCATCTGCTCCAGTTCCTGAATCAGCTGAGTCATCTGCTGCTTCAGATACTCAGCACGCTGCTGCATGCGCTCCAGGCTGGCCTCATCCAGCCCATCCCCGGCCTGCTGCGGGTACTGGATGAGGCCTTGCACAAGCAGGAGAAGGAATGTAACAGCAAGCATGGCCAAGGGCAGTGAGCAGGGCTTCAGTGCGGATGGGAGGGAGCTACTGATAGGGAAAGTGGGGACAGGAGCCCCAGGGATCTCAAGGCAGGATAGAGGGGGCCCGCCAGCTGGCAGCCTGCCAGGCCTGTGCCGCTGCCCCAGCACCGGCACAAAGGGTCTGGCCAAAGGCGCTGCCACCGGGGACTGGCCTCTGGATGCCCGCTGAGAAGCCGCTCCCTGACTACTCGCGTTTCTGCCGTGGGCCTCGCTCTGCCTTCAGCACAGCCTCCTGTCTGCGTGCACGCTCGCTGCTTGCCGAGGCTGTGCTGGGGCAGCGTTACCTGCTGCTCCTGTTGGCAGCTGCCCCCATTGTCACACTGCGGCTGTGATGTCACACGTGCCATTGTGCATCCAGGCCAGGCCTGCCCCGCCCTCCATCTCCGCCGCAGCTCTGGGAATCCTAATGGCCCCTGGCAAGCAAAGACCTGACATGCAAAAATAGCAGACCCATGGGTTGGCAATGGACACCCTGGCTGTTCCCTTCACAAAACATGTAGTAGGCCTCAAAGCCTTTGGAATCTGAAATTGGGTGACGTGACCCATGAATGCTTTGTTCCTCGAAGTCTTCTGCTCAGAGATACAACTGGTTGCCTTGCTGCTGACCTGTGTGCTTTTGGGGTCACTCTTGGAACCTAAGTGACACCCCTGGGTGTGTAGTGATGAATGGCCTGGAGGTGACATGGGGCTTCTCCATAGCAGGATCTCTGTTCCTGCTGTGCCACGGCGAGAGGACCTTGATTCCCTGGAGATGCTTTGTAAGGATGATCAGCAGCTGTGGGGGAGGTGATTTCCAGCAGGCAACTCCCACTGCCCACATAGCACCATGTTCTGCATGTCCAACAACTTCTTTTCTGCAGTGCCAAAGCCCAGCAGAGCATCTGGGATGGGCACGGCCTTCATTGTCACCCCAGTGAACACAAGGAGTCACAGCAGCGGTGGCTCTTGTTTGGTCCCTGCCCAGCCACAGCTGCCAGGGAGCTTTGGAGCCCATGTGGGATGGCCAGCATGGCCTGAGAGGGCAAGGACAAAACAGGGCAAAAATCATCTTTGTAGCTACCGTGGCCATCAGTGGCTGCTGCACCAGGAAGACAACGGAGAGGAGCAACACAAAGGGATCATTTTGTGCATTTATTAAAAAAAGGCTTGCAAATAAGAGGGCCTACTCCCAGCCAGTCACAACTAGTGGAATTTACAAATGCACTAGTTCTGCTTCACTTCAAGAAGAACTTGCACACTCCAGATACTGGAATAGCCAATTTATTGAAACAAATCCAAAGAAGGAGGGGGATTGCCAAAGGCACTAACTAGAGGGTATTAATGTATATATATATAGTAAAGGCACTAACTAGAGTGTCCAAATACCTATGGTAAATTCAGTAACTACTGGGTCCTAATATCTATATAGTAAATGCACTATTTATGGGGGATCAACAAATATAGTAAGAGCACTAATTACGGAGTACTAATATACACTGCACTAACTAAAGGCACTAACTATGGGAGGTTAATATATACAGGGTCAGTCACGAGGCCCCACAAGCACAGCTCTGTGCACCAGGATCTCTTTCAATGACTGTGGATCAGCAGTTGTTATGCTCCTACACGGCCTTCCTGTGGGTATCCCGACTGCTGGCCAGGTGCTCAAGGAGGTTGGGTGCTACAGCCACCCGGAAGCCGGAGGGCAAGCTGATCTCCATAGGAAAGCTCTGATTGCTGATGACAAAGTGGTGAAGCTGTTTTGTCTCCAGTGAGCAGCGGAGGGACTTCAGGATATCCATCAGTCACAGACCAAAATCCCTCCTGCCCCACCGTGTCGGGGGTGCAGTGCTCAGGAGGTGTATCACCACTGTCTTCAGGACACAGCTGGAAAAACTTACACCCATCAGGAAGCCCGTGAGGAGCTGCAGGCTGGGAGACCTGTCTGGAAACGTGCCTGAAGAATTTCGCCTCCACCACGGCGTAAGACTCCAGCCACGTTGTGCTTGGGATGCCTACTTCTGTGGGTTGGCTGCTCACAAAGACATCTGAGTCTCCTTGCCGCACGGCAAAGAACATCTCAACCGTGAAGCTTTCCTTGTCTTTGCTCAGCTGAAATTTGCAGGAGCGGCTGGAGGGCTGCAACCTTAAACGCCAGTGGCACGATTCAGGCAACAGCAGCCAGGCTACTCTCACAAATCGATAGAACCAGTGGACAGTTTTCTCCACATCTAGATAGCAGCCGGTGCAGAGGGTCTGCAGGAGGCTGGGGTCCTGTTTCCTTCTCAGCTCCTCCTCGGGGTGGTGGAGGAAACACAGCATGTCCTCCCCCAGCCTCTCCCTCCTGCAGGTGCACACCAGCTCCACACGGACACAGAAGTTCCTCTGGACCATCCCTGCAGTCTCCAGCTCCAGGTGGAAGGCATGTCCTGGAGGGGGACTCAGGGGTACAAGGAAACGGTACACAACACCTTGTGCGTGGGCACTCCAGCCTTCAAAGGCGCTGCCCACTCCCATGGCTGCTTGTGGCACTGGGTAGAAACTGTTGAACAAGCCTTCTCCAAAGACGTGGATGAGTTTGTCCACCAGGTCCGTAATCACGGAGAATCCTTTGTCCAGATCCAGAACAGGCAACTCCTGTATGCACTCCTCTGAAAGGCTTCCAAGCTTCCTTTGCACATGGTTACCATCGTCGTCTTCTCCGTTTGCCATCTCCTGCTTGTCATCGACATTGCCCTCTTCCACATTTCCAACAACGTTCCGTCTTTCTTCCTCCTCCACCAAGTTGCTCCTGGACCTCTCCTTGTGGCCACCTTTGTCCGGATCACATGGAATTTTCCCACGTCCAAACCACAGCACCAAGAGAAGCGTGAGGATTCCACTCAGAGCCCAGAACTGCCACCCAAGCCGGGCTCCCCAGGCGCCACCGCTCTGCTCCAGCTTCATCTGCTCCAGTTCCTGAATCAGCTGAGTCATCTGCTGCTTCAGATACTCAGCACGCTGCTGCATGCGCTCCAGGCTGGCCTCATCCAGCCCATCCCCGGCCTGCTGCGGGTACTGGATGAGGCCTTGCACAAGCAGGAGAAGGAATGTAACAGCAAGCATGGCCAAGGGCAGTGAGCAGGGCTTCAGTGCGGATGGGAGGGAGCTACTGATAGGGAAAGTGGGGACAGGAGCCCCAGGGATCTCAAGGCAGGATAGAGGGGGCCCGCCAGCTGGCAGCCTGCCAGGCCTGTGCCGCTGCCCCAGCACCGGCACAAAGGGTCTGGCCAAAGGCGCTGCCACCGGGGACTGGCCTCTGGATGCCCGCTGAGAAGCCGCTCCCTGACTACTCGCGTTTCTGCCGTGGGCCTCGCTCTGCCTTCAGCACAGCCTCCTGTCTGCGTGCACGCTCGCTGCTTGCCGAGGCTGTGCTGGGGCAGCGTTACCTGCTGCTCCTGTTGGCAGCTGCCCCCATTGTCACACTGCGGCTGTGATGTCACACGTGCCATTGTGCATCCAGGCCAGGCCTGCCCCGCCCTCCATCTCCGCCGCAGCTCTGGGAATCCTAATGGCCCCTGGCAAGCAAAGACCTGACATGCAAAAATAGCAGACCCATGGGTTGGCAATGGACACCCTGGCTGTTCCCTTCACAAAACATGTAGTAGGCCTCAAAGCCTTTGGAATCTGAAATTGGGTGACGTGACCCATGAATGCTTTGTTCCTCGAAGTCTTCTGCTCAGAGATACAACTGGTTGCCTTGCTGCTGACCTGTGTGCTTTTGGGGTCACTCTTGGAACCTAAGTGACACCCCTGGGTGTGTAGTGATGAATGGCCTGGAGGTGACATGGGGCTTCTCCATAGCAGGATCTCTGTTCCTGCTGTGCCACGGCGAGAGGACCTTGATTCCCTGGAGATGCTTTGTAAGGATGATCAGCAGCTGTGGGGGAGGTGATTTCCAGCAGGCAACTCCCACTGCCCACATAGCACCATGTTCTGCATGTCCAACAACTTCTTTTCTGCAGTGCCAAAGCCCAGCAGAGCATCTGGGATGGGCACGGCCTTCATTGTCACCCCAGTGAACACAAGGAGTCACAGCAGCGGTGGCTCTTGTTTGGTCCCTGCCCAGCCACAGCTGCCAGGGAGCTTTGGAGCCCATGTGGGATGGCCAGCATGGCCTGAGAGGGCAAGGACAAAACAGGGCAAAAATCATCTTTGTAGCTACCGTGGCCATCAGTGGCTGCTGCACCAGGAAGACAACGGAGAGGAGCAACACAAAGGGATCATTTTGTGCATTTATTAAAAAAAGGCTTGCAAATAAGAGGGCCTACTCCCAGCCAGTCACAACTAGTGGAATTTACAAATGCACTAGTTCTGCTTCACTTCAAGAAGAACTTGCACACTCCAGATACTGGAATAGCCAATTTATTGAAACAAATCCAAAGAAGGAGGGGGATTGCCAAAGGCACTAACTAGAGGGTATTAATGTATATATATATAGTAAAGGCACTAACTAGAGTGTCCAAATACCTATGGTAAATTCAGTAACTACTGGGTCCTAATATCTATATAGTAAATGCACTATTTATGGGGGATCAACAAATATAGTAAGAGCACTAATTACGGAGTACTAATATACACTGCACTAACTAAAGGCACTAACTATGGGAGGTTAATATATACAGGGTCAGTCACGAGGCCCCACAAGCACAGCTCTGTGCACCAGGATCTCTTTCAATGACTGTGGATCAGCAGTTGTTATGCTCCTACACGGCCTTCCTGTGGGTATCCCGACTGCTGGCCAGGTGCTCAAGGAGGTTGGGTGCTACAGCCACCCGGAAGCCGGAGGGCAAGCTGATCTCCATAGGAAAGCTCTGATTGCTGATGACAAAGTGGTGAAGCTGTTTTGTCTCCAGTGAGCAGCGGAGGGACTTCAGGATATCCATCAGTCACAGACCAAAATCCCTCCTGCCCCACCGTGTCGGGGGTGCAGTGCTCAGGAGGTGTATCACCACTGTCTTCAGGACACAGCTGGAAAAACTTACACCCATCAGGAAGCCCGTGAGGAGCTGCAGGCTGGGAGACCTGTCTGGAAACGTGCCTGAAGAATTTCGCCTCCACCACGGCGTAAGACTCCAGCCACGTTGTGCTTGGGATGCCTACTTCTGTGGGTTGGCTGCTCACAAAGACATCTGAGTCTCCTTGCCGCACGGCAAAGAACATCTCAACCGTGAAGCTTTCCTTGTCTTTGCTCAGCTGAAATTTGCAGGAGCGGCTGGAGGGCTGCAACCTTAAACGCCAGTGGCACGATTCAGGCAACAGCAGCCAGGCTACTCTCACAAATCGATAGAACCAGTGGACAGTTTTCTCCACATCTAGATAGCAGCCGGTGCAGAGGGTCTGCAGGAGGCTGGGGTCCTGTTTCCTTCTCAGCTCCTCCTCGGGGTGGTGGAGGAAACACAGCATGTCCTCCCCCAGCCTCTCCCTCCTGCAGGTGCACACCAGCTCCACACGGACACAGAAGTTCCTCTGGACCATCCCTGCAGTCTCCAGCTCCAGGTGGAAGGCATGTCCTGGAGGGGGACTCAGGGGTACAAGGAAACGGTACACAACACCTTGTGCGTGGGCACTCCAGCCTTCAAAGGCGCTGCCCACTCCCATGGCTGCTTGTGGCACTGGGTAGAAACTGTTGAACAAGCCTTCTCCAAAGACGTGGATGAGTTTGTCCACCAGGTCCGTAATCACGGAGAATCCTTTGTCCAGATCCAGAACAGGCAACTCCTGTATGCACTCCTCTGAAAGGCTTCCAAGCTTCCTTTGCACATGGTTACCATCGTCGTCTTCTCCGTTTGCCATCTCCTGCTTGTCATCGACATTGCCCTCTTCCACATTTCCAACAACGTTCCGTCTTTCTTCCTCCTCCACCAAGTTGCTCCTGGACCTCTCCTTGTGGCCACCTTTGTCCGGATCACATGGAATTTTCCCACGTCCAAACCACAGCACCAAGAGAAGCGTGAGGATTCCACTCAGAGCCCAGAACTGCCACCCAAGCCGGGCTCCCCAGGCGCCACCGCTCTGCTCCAGCTTCATCTGCTCCAGTTCCTGAATCAGCTGAGTCATCTGCTGCTTCAGATACTCAGCACGCTGCTGCATGCGCTCCAGGCTGGCCTCATCCAGCCCATCCCCGGCCTGCTGCGGGTACTGGATGAGGCCTTGCACAAGCAGGAGAAGGAATGTAACAGCAAGCATGGCCAAGGGCAGTGAGCAGGGCTTCAGTGCGGATGGGAGGGAGCTACTGATAGGGAAAGTGGGGACAGGAGCCCCAGGGATCTCAAGGCAGGATAGAGGGGGCCCGCCAGCTGGCAGCCTGCCAGGCCTGTGCCGCTGCCCCAGCACCGGCACAAAGGGTCTGGCCAAAGGCGCTGCCACCGGGGACTGGCCTCTGGATGCCCGCTGAGAAGCCGCTCCCTGACTACTCGCGTTTCTGCCGTGGGCCTCGCTCTGCCTTCAGCACAGCCTCCTGTCTGCGTGCACGCTCGCTGCTTGCCGAGGCTGTGCTGGGGCAGCGTTACCTGCTGCTCCTGTTGGCAGCTGCCCCCATTGTCACACTGCGGCTGTGATGTCACACGTGCCATTGTGCATCCAGGCCAGGCCTGCCCCGCCCTCCATCTCCGCCGCAGCTCTGGGAATCCTAATGGCCCCTGGCAAGCAAAGACCTGACATGCAAAAATAGCAGACCCATGGGTTGGCAATGGACACCCTGGCTGTTCCCTTCACAAAACATGTAGTAGGCCTCAAAGCCTTTGGAATCTGAAATTGGGTGACGTGACCCATGAATGCTTTGTTCCTCGAAGTCTTCTGCTCAGAGATACAACTGGTTGCCTTGCTGCTGACCTGTGTGCTTTTGGGGTCACTCTTGGAACCTAAGTGACACCCCTGGGTGTGTAGTGATGAATGGCCTGGAGGTGACATGGGGCTTCTCCATAGCAGGATCTCTGTTCCTGCTGTGCCACGGCGAGAGGACCTTGATTCCCTGGAGATGCTTTGTAAGGATGATCAGCAGCTGTGGGGGAGGTGATTTCCAGCAGGCAACTCCCACTGCCCACATAGCACCATGTTCTGCATGTCCAACAACTTCTTTTCTGCAGTGCCAAAGCCCAGCAGAGCATCTGGGATGGGCACGGCCTTCATTGTCACCCCAGTGAACACAAGGAGTCACAGCAGCGGTGGCTCTTGTTTGGTCCCTGCCCAGCCACAGCTGCCAGGGAGCTTTGGAGCCCATGTGGGATGGCCAGCATGGCCTGAGAGGGCAAGGACAAAACAGGGCAAAAATCATCTTTGTAGCTACCGTGGCCATCAGTGGCTGCTGCACCAGGAAGACAACGGAGAGGAGCAACACAAAGGGATCATTTTGTGCATTTATTAAAAAAAGGCTTGCAAATAAGAGGGCCTACTCCCAGCCAGTCACAACTAGTGGAATTTACAAATGCACTAGTTCTGCTTCACTTCAAGAAGAACTTGCACACTCCAGATACTGGAATAGCCAATTTATTGAAACAAATCCAAAGAAGGAGGGGGATTGCCAAAGGCACTAACTAGAGGGTATTAATGTATATATATATAGTAAAGGCACTAACTAGAGTGTCCAAATACCTATGGTAAATTCAGTAACTACTGGGTCCTAATATCTATATAGTAAATGCACTATTTATGGGGGATCAACAAATATAGTAAGAGCACTAATTACGGAGTACTAATATACACTGCACTAACTAAAGGCACTAACTATGGGAGGTTAATATATACAGGGTCAGTCACGAGGCCCCACAAGCACAGCTCTGTGCACCAGGATCTCTTTCAATGACTGTGGATCAGCAGTTGTTATGCTCCTACACGGCCTTCCTGTGGGTATCCCGACTGCTGGCCAGGTGCTCAAGGAGGTTGGGTGCTACAGCCACCCGGAAGCCGGAGGGCAAGCTGATCTCCATAGGAAAGCTCTGATTGCTGATGACAAAGTGGTGAAGCTGTTTTGTCTCCAGTGAGCAGCGGAGGGACTTCAGGATATCCATCAGTCACAGACCAAAATCCCTCCTGCCCCACCGTGTCGGGGGTGCAGTGCTCAGGAGGTGTATCACCACTGTCTTCAGGACACAGCTGGAAAAACTTACACCCATCAGGAAGCCCGTGAGGAGCTGCAGGCTGGGAGACCTGTCTGGAAACGTGCCTGAAGAATTTCGCCTCCACCACGGCGTAAGACTCCAGCCACGTTGTGCTTGGGATGCCTACTTCTGTGGGTTGGCTGCTCACAAAGACATCTGAGTCTCCTTGCCGCACGGCAAAGAACATCTCAACCGTGAAGCTTTCCTTGTCTTTGCTCAGCTGAAATTTGCAGGAGCGGCTGGAGGGCTGCAACCTTAAACGCCAGTGGCACGATTCAGGCAACAGCAGCCAGGCTACTCTCACAAATCGATAGAACCAGTGGACAGTTTTCTCCACATCTAGATAGCAGCCGGTGCAGAGGGTCTGCAGGAGGCTGGGGTCCTGTTTCCTTCTCAGCTCCTCCTCGGGGTGGTGGAGGAAACACAGCATGTCCTCCCCCAGCCTCTCCCTCCTGCAGGTGCACACCAGCTCCACACGGACACAGAAGTTCCTCTGGACCATCCCTGCAGTCTCCAGCTCCAGGTGGAAGGCATGTCCTGGAGGGGGACTCAGGGGTACAAGGAAACGGTACACAACACCTTGTGCGTGGGCACTCCAGCCTTCAAAGGCGCTGCCCACTCCCATGGCTGCTTGTGGCACTGGGTAGAAACTGTTGAACAAGCCTTCTCCAAAGACGTGGATGAGTTTGTCCACCAGGTCCGTAATCACGGAGAATCCTTTGTCCAGATCCAGAACAGGCAACTCCTGTATGCACTCCTCTGAAAGGCTTCCAAGCTTCCTTTGCACATGGTTACCATCGTCGTCTTCTCCGTTTGCCATCTCCTGCTTGTCATCGACATTGCCCTCTTCCACATTTCCAACAACGTTCCGTCTTTCTTCCTCCTCCACCAAGTTGCTCCTGGACCTCTCCTTGTGGCCACCTTTGTCCGGATCACATGGAATTTTCCCACGTCCAAACCACAGCACCAAGAGAAGCGTGAGGATTCCACTCAGAGCCCAGAACTGCCACCCAAGCTGGGCTCCCCAGGCGCCACCACTCTGCTCCAGCTTCATCTGCTCCAGTTCCTGAATCAGCTGAGTCATCTGCTGCTTCAGATACTCAGCACGCTGCTGCATGCGCTCCAGGCTGGCCTCATCCAGCCCATCCCCGGCCTGCTGCGGGTACTGGATGAGGCCTTGCACAAGCAAGAGAAGGAATGTAATGGCAAGCATGGCCAAGGGCAGTGAGCAGGGCTTCAGTGGGGATGGGAGGGAGCTACTGATAGGGGAAGTGGGGACAGGAGCCCCAGGGATCTCAAGGCAGGATAGAGGGGGCCCGCCAGCTGGCAGCCTGCCAGGCCTGTGCCGCTGCCCCAGCACCGGCACAAAGGGTCTGGCCAAAGGCGCTGCCACCGGGGCTGGCCTCTGGATGCCCGCTGAGAAGCCGCTCCCCGACTACTCGCGTTTCTGCCGTGGGCCTCGCTCTGCCTTCAGCACAGCCTCCTGTCTGCGTGCACGCTCGCTGCTTGCCGAGGCTGTGCTGGGGCAGCGTTACCTGCTGCTCCTGTTGGCAGCTGCCCCCATTGTCACACTGCGGCTGTGATGTCACACATGTCACCATGCATCTATGCCTGTATTAAATTCTGGTGGACCTAGTGATCTTAAAACTCTTTTCCGAGCTTAATGATGCTGTGATTTTCTTCCGTAAATATCTCCCTTGCTACTGGATACTGATAAACCCTTCCTGGCTCCCCAGACCTGCTTTGAGCCAAAACCTCTATAGTACCAACTCCTCAAATCTGAACAAAGATGTTTTTGCTAATGTCTATGCATATACACCTTTCGTGTATATGCAGGTTGATGTACAGAAGGATTTATGCACACAGAAGTCACTATCATATGGCCTATTCTGAGGGAACACCTGAGAAAACATGAGGCCTGAAGGATTTTAAAGAGGTCTTCTTTGGTACTTTCTGCCTTTTCTGATAGTTTTAACCAGCCTTTGATCTTATTCAGAAACTGAATATCTAAGTCTGAATCTCATGTGAATTTTCACATCACTTACTCAGGTTAACCAAGCAACACATCCCTTTGATTCCATCATTTGTATGACCATGCATTTTTTTATGTCCCCACTTTTTATAGAAATTGTGGTACTGAAAGCAATACTAGAAAGGTGTATTCCCTTTTCAGATTTGATCATCATCTTTGTTGTGTCTATTCAGGGAATCTGTTTTATCCACCACGTTAGGTGCTGTTATTGTCATAGTTCCCACCGTGTTTGCCACAGCTATTACTATGGTGCAGTAGAAATCAATAGCATTTTTTCCATGCATCAGGGATTTCTCATCAATACTTTTGTACAACAATTAAATGAGCACAGGTTCCACTCATCTGAATAAGCCTGGTAGCTTTATCCCATTTTGGAACCTCTGGAAGTAGCAAACTGTGACATTAGGACCTGATTTAGTGTGTGACGGTTTCCACCCCCCTTTCTAGAGCATCCCTCCCCTCAGTTCAGCTCTGAGGCTCAGGCTATTCCTTCTGAGCCTTCTACTTCCCCCTCCAGCTCTTGAATTTAATACTCTGTTTAAATGACCTTCCCAACTAAGCAAGCAGTTAAGACATCAAACTTGCTTTACACAGAGTTAAGAAAACTTTATGTCTTGCTCAGGTGATTCATCTATTTGTCCTGTCTAAGGGAATGTGAAATACAGCACCATCAATTATCTGCTGTGTATCGACTGTTAGGTTGTTAGGACTACATCTAAAATACATTATTTGTAGTTTTTAGACTAACAATTTTCTATCAATTAATCCCTATGTCAACATTTCACAAGATCTGAATTTATTCCAGCTCAGCAGCTAATTCAAGTCTGTTGGCATTATTTTGGATGGAGCATTTGATGGAGAAATCTGATGTCATTTGTTGTGAACAAGAGACCTGTTTTCATTATAACTCAATACCTGTATTAAATACTTGGATTACGCATGCACACTGCTTAAATTCAATACCTGTGTTACCCATATTCAGTAAGTAATGCTCAGTTAGTCACTAACCAGGCCTCAAATAGTTAACCATGGCATTTAGTCTATAAATCACCAACACAAAAACAAAAAAAGGTCTCTCCCACATATTTTAATGCTTTCTTCTGTTTGTTTGTTTGTTTAATTGCTTTTTCTGCTTACAATTTTCCTAGCTACAGTGGGCATGGAGATGGATTATGAATCCCTTTCATCCTATTTACAGCAGCAACAGCATCTCAGATTTTGGCCTGGCTTGCTGCCAGATGCAAGCAATACATTTCCTCCAGTTGCAAGCTATAAAATTATTCTGTCTTTGTCATTCCCTGGCTCTTTTTGAAGGACATCAATGATTCTCTGCCAGTGTTGCTGTGATGAATTATATGCTTTTGCTGTCTAGCACAAGGGTGAGCTACACAAAGCCACAGAGGATGAATTTAAAAAAGATCCACATGAGTTTTTATTGTTTATTGAAACCAATTTCATAATAGCAATGCAAGTACAGCAAAAATATTACATGCAATTAGGGAGACAATTGAAATTAGGAAATTCAAAGACATTGTTGGAGTTTTTTGCATGCTTCACGCCTGTTTTCTTGCATATTAGGATCAAAAAATAACTTGGGAGACTCCATGTCAGGTTTATGCCACACAGCTACTTCTGTGCTTCTGAAATACCAGCATACATATCCTTTCCTTTTACAGGAGTTTATACTGACATATTTCTGACTGCATTCTAGCCTACTCACTAAATTACATTTTCCAGTAATTTAATTAAACATATTCAGAGTTCTTGTGCACAATACACATAATTTTTGAGGATCTCTTAAGTCTTTCATAATCATGTTTGGTTTTCTTTCCTTTTTCCTCCTAAAATTTATAGTTAGGGAAGAGGGATGGCAATATTTTAATTTCAAGTGCATTAAAACTGTATTTTCCTCACATATTTCCTTATTTTTATTGTGAAGTGACAGGTTGTGCCTGAAAAATATTGCCTTGGTTAAGAAAAACTGGTAAACAAGAATCAAAACTTTGTCCTGTTCCTCCATTTTTATTATTTTCATTTAATGGTCACTGAGTATTTATTTTGAACATTCAGAATTGTGGAGACATACTTCTGCCAAGACTAAATATGTCTGCCTCTCAAGAATGTCCCATTTATATTTTCCCATACAGGCAGGTTATAATCTTCATCTGAAATGTTCTACTTTATCCTGCTCCACCCAAATTCTTGTGTTACTTTCATCACTGTGCTAACATAACATACTCCAGCAAGGGAAGCAAGCAAGATCTCCTGTTTCCTTTTCCCTTCCTCTCTCCACAAAGAAATTTGCTTAACTACATTTTTTAATAAAGATTAGCATTAGGGGGAAAAAAATAGCAGTAACTTGGAGTAATAAAAGCCTATGTTTAGAAACCCTCTTACTTTTTTGTGGAATAAACCACAACGGCCTCATTACATTGAGCCTGCCTTTGAATCCAAGCCTTTTTGCCAGCTTTTTGCAATATTTTCATCCTTTTGTCAGTACAATCCGTTCCTGCTCCCCCCTTTTGCTCTCATCCCTGACCTGTCATTATCCCCAGGTGCCACCCTGACCCAAAGCCTTGTGTTCAAACTGGCAATGCCAGAACGTGCCCAAGGCTCCCCAAAGGCTTCCTTGGTCCCACTGCCCAGAGGGGACACAATGGGTCTCAGCACTGTGGTGGGCTGCTCTGCTACCCTTGTGCTCCTGGGCAGCTCTCTGAACAAAATCACAGAAATAATTAGGTTGGGAAAGACCTCTGAGATCATCAAGTCCAACCTATGACCGAACAACACCATGTTAATTAGACCATGGCACTAAGTGCCACATCCAGTCTGTCCTTAAACACCCCAGGGATGGTGACTCTACCACTTCCCTGGGCAGCCCATTCCAATGTCCAGTCTCCCTTTCTGTGAAGAAATGCCTCCTAATGTCCAACCTAAAGCTCCCCTGGAGCAGCTTGAAGGAAGCTATGTCCTCTTGTTCTGTCATTACCCGCGTGGAAGGAAAGGCTGACCTAGAAAAAAAGGCTGACCCTCACCTGGCTACAACCACCTTCCAGGGAGTTGTAGAGAGCCAAAAAGCCTCCCCTGAGACCCCTCCTTTCCAGGCAAAACACCTTCAGCTCCCTCAGCTGTGCTCGAGACCCTTCACCAGCTTCATTGCCCTTCTCTGGACTACTCCAGCAGTTCGATGTCCTTCTTGTAGTGAGGGACCCAGAACTGGACACAGCACCAAGGTGTGGCCTCACCAGTGCTGAGTGCTCACAATCACTGCCCTGGTCCTGCTGGCCACACTATTGCTGATACAGGCCAGGTGCCTCTCGGCCATGGGCTGCTTTCCTTCGATGGCACAGAGGTGCCCAACAGAACCAAGATGGTGAGGGCAGGCCAGGACGGGGTTTCGGGGCCCGCCGCTGTGGGAGCACAGCCCCGAGGAGGCGGCCCTGTCTCCCCTCGGCCGCTGCTCGGCGGAGCTCACCTGGCCCCGGGCCCAGCCCGCAGCGCCCCCTGCAGGCGCTGCCGGGGCACAGCAGCGAAGAAAGGCAGCGCCGCAGCGTTCAGCCCCTCCATATTCCCGCCTCTTTAGCAGAGTTTCAACCAATCAGCAGCCAGGGCTCGGCCTCCCGCCAATGGAAAGAGCGGCTGACGCCAAGCTGGCAGGGCGGACAGCCAATGGCTGAGGAGGAGAGCCCGCCCCGCCGCCGGTTGCCGGGCAGCCGCTGTCAATGGCCGCCGCGCGGCCCCTTTAAGCGTAACGCGGCAACCGCCGGCGCGTCCTCCGGGCGGGCCGAGGGGCCGGGCAGGTACCGCCGAGACGGGCCGGGGGCGGCGGGCACATCGCGGACATCGCGGGGCGAAGGGAGCGCCACGGGGGGGAAACAGGACTGCCGCGGGGCCGCCTTTTCCTAGGGGCTGTGGGAGCTGGGAACGGGCCCGGGCCTAGGCCTGGGGTTGGCCTCCGAAAGGTCTCGGGCCGCTGGTGTTCAGTTCCTTTCTTTCGAAGTCGTTTAGTGTATGTCGGTTTCGGTGATTGCATTTAAAATTTGCCATCGCGAAGTGCTGCTTGAAAATAACATTCAATGTGTTCTTCAAGAGCGTCTCGGCTGAGTGAAGGAAAGCTGCGGGAGGCGGAGGGCTGCCCTCGGGCTGGCTGGGCTGAGCTGGGTAAGTCCGCACGCACCGGGCTGGGGGTGGGAGTGTGAGCGACGGCACGGGCCAACGTGATGCAGTCTGATTTAGAAACATAATCTCTGCTCCTCCATTTAGGACTGGCCTGCATGTGCTCTGTTTGAAGTGCCATTTCCTCATTTTTGACCTGGGACTTAGAGCAGCTTCTTCATTTTGAGATCTGACACAAGTAGCATTGCGGCTTACTGGGGCAGAGCCAGGTAAATGTAACATAGGCTTTTAAAATCATAGAGCGTTTTAATTCACCAAAATGCAGGACAAGGCAACAATCTTAAGCTGTGCCAGGGGAGATTTATGTTGGACATTATGAGCAATTTCTTCACAGAAAGGGTGATTAAACATAGAAATGAGCTACTCAGGGTGGTGAAGTCATCATCCCTCGAATTGTTTAAGGAAAGACTGGATGTGGCACTTTGTGCCCTGAATTAGTTGACATGCTGATGTCCAGTCATAGGTTGGACTTGATGATATCTGAGGTCTTTTCCAACCTAATTGATTCTGTGATTTTGTTAAAAGCTAGTAAACCTAGAAAAACTGCATACAGTTAAGCCAGCAGCTGCAGTACCTAATGAAGTTTTACTTAGTCCTCACTAAGGCTCATCACTCAGTATTTTTTGATGTCATAAAAGTAAATAATTTTGCTTGGCTCTCTTCTGTAAAACCTAAAGTATTTGGATATGAAGAAGATGGATGCAGGGAGAGGAGGGAGACAAATTTCTTTTGAAATTATTCTTAAGTTCAGCACTTCAATGACTTGGATTGATGCTTTTGTACTTGTCTGCAGCTGGCTTTCTTGCAGTGTCCCTGTCTCAGAGCAGGTGGAAGAACGGAGCGGGCCGTTAGAGGTCAGTGTTTGTGCGGGGAAGTGCCATTCGGTGACTAGCAAAAGCACTGAGCTTCCCCTGGTCTGCGAGGGGCAAAGGACACTCAAAGTTCTATGATTCTTGCACTACAGGACTAAGCTTTAGATGCACTGCGTGGGAAGAATTGCTAAGTAATTTTCCTTGCTTTCTATTGCATAATACCTGTAATTCCACGGTTCAATTTCTGTTTGTGTGATTTACTTAGGAGTAATAGGGAATCTCCTGTCACTGTTGCAGTTGTTTTTTGTTCTCTGTTTTGTCTGTCATGTCCTTTGCAGTGACCTGGTGCTTGATTGTTTTTTGTAATGATGAACATGGTTTTGATACAAAATATGTAAATAATAGCAATAGAAGTAGCAGAAATGAAGGAGTATGAAATCATGGAAACAAAACCCTTTCTAAAGTTCATGCAAGTTCCAGATTTCCTTCAGCCACTCTGTATTGATGTGATCTCAATTCGTTAGGCTTTTAAAAGCATGCCTTGAGCTTTTGAGGGGACAGGATTGGGATTTTGGTGGTGGTGGTGGAGCTTAGTAGACCCCCTGCTAATCCATAATGTTTCACTTGTCACAACTTATTAAACCTACAGTGGAAAATAGATATCTTTGTGATCTTATTCACACGAATTAAACTCTCTTTATAATCAACTCAAACTAGTTTGTAACAATTGGAAAGTCAGGGAACCAAAACATTTCTTAATTAAACAGTCCTTAGGCTCACTGAAGTGAAACTCAAATATCCTAGTTACTCTTTTGTTCTTAAAATAAACTGTGCATTCTTTTGTTAATCAAATTGTATTATAAAGTGTTGGAAAATTAATTTGGCAAGACTTGACAGATTAAGGTTTTTTTGTTTTGTATGGAAAATATGATAATATTACCAGTTTATGGAACTGAAAACCATTTGAAGATACAAGAGATGTTTTTGGGTATTCCTCAAGAGGGCTTTCTTTGTTTTACCTTTTTTAATTTGTTTTCATTCCATTACTTTTCAAGTACTTGCAAAATGCATAGAAAATTCCTGTTCATTTATATCACTGTATGTCAAAATGATACTTAGCAAAATATTCTCAGGAGTGGGGAATATCCAGTACAGGAGTGGTGGATAATTCTAATCCTCCAGTTCTTAGAATTTGCTTGTTTTAAATATACTGAGTTATGAAAAGCATTCTTCAAAAAGATTATTCCTCTTCAGTGAACTCTTGTGAGGCTATAAAATAACTGATCAGCTTTAATTTGGTACGTGGAAGTGAGGGCTCTTGTTTTATATATATAATTAGACATGACTGTAGGCATTTATGCTTTCCTTAAATGTAAGAATGTGAGGTCTGTGCCTCCAGAGTACTATTTTTATATCTCATTTTATTTTAGTACTTTAATATATTTGTTTATATTTTTTTGCATTCCCTGAAATTCTGTCCTTTGGAACCACATCTGATGCAGTCTTGCCTGTGCATCCTCTAGAGAACAGATTGTGCCCAAAATGCTGCCTATTCAGGCTTGTTTTACTCTTCAAGGAGCAAAATAATATCCATTCTGCACAGGTGTTTGTGGGGCCAGGAGTTAGGCAAGGAAGTGTTTGGGAGTAGGGAAGCACCCTGACATGTTCTAATATTCTTACATGATCTTAGTTATAGTTATGATTAGGTATGTCCTTTTGAAATTTTAATAACTGCACTATCTTGTAAGGAAAAAGAAAAATCATTCCTGATTATTTGAATGTTCACAATAATGATACCTTTCAGCATGTGCTTAGCAATCTCTAGGACAGGTGATCTCAAGCATAGCTTATTTAACTTTCTAGGCTTTGCAGTGAAATTTTAGTTTTTCTCAGATTCTTTTGACATAAGTTTTTGGCATCTAATTTTTTTGGATCACTTTGAAAATATTTGGGTGTTTTAAAAACATTATTTTGGAAAGTTACTTCCTAAGTAACAAAAATACTCTTTTCCAGGTAATTCAGTATTCATTTCCAACCATCTTCCTAGTTTAGAAACCTGATGGGATATTTATTCCTCTAATTCCTTCTGTATAGATTATGAGGCCAAATGGATTCCAGTCACTAGAGACAGAGTTGTGCTAACACTGAACTGAGCCAGAAAGCTTGAATTTGTAATGAAAACTGTCTTGGCAGCTGACATTTCTGTTCTGCTTGGCTCTGCAATAATGCATGTATAGGCAGTGAAGGCTGAGAAGAAGGCCAAGTTTATTTTATTTGGGATATAAAAATATAGTGAAAAATTTACAGCTCATTTACAGGTATGTTGAATGTCCTGCAGCATAGAACAGTTTTGACTGAAAGCAGCTCAATTTTTTGGTGTGTAATTTGCTTTGCCATTTAGAAATCAGCTAGGAGGTTATGTCATTCAACAGGTGGAACTGATGGGCTCTGATGCAGACCCTATTTATTCACCCACTAGAGGCATGATATCTCAAAAGAAAGAGATGGTGAAATTAAGCTTGAAAGCTGCCAAGAGTGGTGAGAGAGCCAAAAGACAAGGGAAGCTGAGCATAGTCAGTAAAACACTTCTAAACTATTGAGAAAATTCTTTTGACCTTCTTTGAAGGTGAAGAAAATTTAGAATATATTTGCTCCATTACATTCTCAGGAAGTGTCTCCAAATACAAAATGGGATGATTTTACCTTGAGATATGGGATTTTTCAGTTTGCATCAGGCTGCAGGAATAGCCCTTCTTATTTTATATCTGCTTCAGATGTAATGTTTATCATGTACTGGTGTTGTGGTCTCTCTTATCAGATACAAAAAACGTATAAATATAGATGTAAATATATAAATACACATGACACAAATGTGTTTGCTCTGGCCAATCCTTGAAGGCATGAAGCACCAGATGTTGTAGGGTATGGGAGTACTTTTCAGGGTGAAGATTGGGATAGATAGTGCAGTCTCATTAGGGGTTAGGGACTGGATGTTTTCCAGACAAATGGGGCAATTGATATTCAAGCCCATTATTTAACATTGTTGGAATGTCAAAAATTGAGAAATGGAAGATTTACTCAAATTTTACAAATATCTCAATTCAAGTCACACAAATAAGTTGTTAATTCATTTGGTTAAAAAGTTTTAAAACATGTCTAAATTAGTTTCCTGAATATCAACAAACTTTCACTTGTGTTCTCTTTTGTTTTTCAAATTATTCTTTTTCCTTCTCTAATGTGGGAGTAGTTTCTTATTCTGGATTTAGCTGTGTTAATATTCTGATTTCTCTTTTGGGATTGAAATACCTCAGAGTATTAAATGTAATGCTAGTAGCATTCCTAGAGTGACTCCTGTCACATTTAATATAAATAATTAATATAAATATAATTACTAATATAAACAATAGGTAGCACAGTGTGTATCATAAGGTTATAGGAGTCATGAATAATTTTACAGCTTTTTTACTTTTCTTTCTTTCTTAAAACCAAAGCCATTCTCACTGGTTTTTTTCCTCTCTCTAAATTGTTGCAGAAAAATGCATTCTGAATGATAGCTACTGCTTGCTGAACTGAACTGCAGAGATCTCATGCTTGGAGATGATAAACCGGAGGAAATAATCAAACTGCTGCCATTGTGACAACTAAAAGATCCTTTGTGCCAAAATGAGCAGTCTTTGAGAAAATCCTGGAAAGCCGTTAAACCTGAAAAATGGGAGAAAGAGTAAGGAGCCCAGATTCTGAGCAGGAGAGGAAATCAGACGAGGATAAAAATAGTGACTCCTATTATTCAGATGAAGGGAATGCATCTCGTTCATCCAGCCAGTCGCCAGCACTAAGCTCTCCATCTACAAACCAAGAAAAAAGACATCACAAAACACAGACTTCAAACAGCCTGTTGCACTACCAAGGTAGGTAGGTAGCAGAAATTGCTGCTTTGTAACTGTTCCAAAGAGTTAATTATCTTTGAAAACTCAAAATAGAGAAACTAGCATTACAAGCATCTACAAGTACAGTTCATGTGAATTATACTACAGATGGCAGGTAGCCAGTACCTGCTCCATTGAAAATTGAAATTAACCCTCTCCTGCATAAGGAGAAATTTTGGCGATTTTCAAAATTCTTCATAATTTTCTAAGCAAGTGAAAATGACTTTTATACTAGCCTTCTGTTGAATCATGCTGGTGTTTTCTTTTTGTCACTGACAAAAAGCTCAAGGCCAAAAACCCAAGGCGTGTCCTTGCTGTGCAGTCTGTAAAAAGGAGACAATTGTTAAAATTTCCCTGACCAAATAACCTACAGATACGTGTCTTGTGGAAGTCTAGTTGACTCAGCTTTACAGGATAATACTGCGACTTTAAATAAACAAAAGACTGCTAATTTGGCAAAAAAAAAAGAAAATGTTTTTGATGAAAATTAGGTTCAGATGGAGATTCAAAAGAAAGTTCTTCCTGCTGCTTCTCTGAGGGTAAAATATTTCCAATTTGAGATGACACAACTCCACTTTGAGCTCCCTCACAGACATAGGCTGCTTTTTTGGTTGTTTGTTGGGAGGTGAACATCCCTGCAAAGAAGAGTAGCATGGTTATGCAGGCCCTGGGCTGAAGTAGGGCTGTGAAGGCTTTCTGCCACACTTTGACAGCTTCTTCTAAATAATTGTATACATTTTTCAGTGAAGTCATAGCGTGTCCTACCTTTCTTGGGCAGATGGTTTTGCTCATTGATAAATGCTTGATAGTGTGTGAATCATTTGGTCTGTGTTACAATGTAGGCTGTGCCAAAAGGTCTGACCTTAAGTGTTTAATTTGCTCAGGGAATGTATCTCTACCGAGGCTTAACAGTGTGGGTATCCTGGTGCAACTGGTGTTTTGCTGAGCATCTCTGCATTCAGAAGTGGCATCTCCTCCATGGTAGTTATGGGTTGACTGTCTGGGAACCAAAAGCAGCAGTTCCACCATGCTATTTAATTTGGAGGGGGCAAATGTGTGACCAGTTCTTTGTTTACATAGCCAGAATTGAATATAATTATTACATGAAGGTACTGTGAATGTCGTATTACATTGTCTTGAAATACACTATTCCCCAATGTAACTCTATGATCAAAAGTAAAATATTGGTTGTGGAATTTTATGTGTGCCCTAAATAAGGAGAAATTCTTACAGGGACTGCAAGTCTAGGGTTAATGGGAACTCCCTTAGTTGGTGATAGGAGTGGCATCATTCCTGCAGTGCATGTATTAGATAATCTTTTCACACTTGAATGTGACATAAGTGTTCTTTGTAAAGGAAAAAACACACCTTCTTTTGTTTGCCCAAGCTGTGGAAAAATAATGAGCACCGAGGAGAAAATGAATATATTTGCAAAATGTCTAGAGGAAATTATAAGAAGGTATTTTTAAGCCATTATTTTTGCTAACAAGTATTCTCAGTAGAATAGAAACATGGTGAGTGGCAAAGGTAGGAGGAAGCATTTGCTGTCACACACACTGTCTGTGTACATGTAACTGGACTAGTGCTGTATCCCAGCTTTCAAGCCAGAATTACAAACTGCTGCTTGGATGGTAATTGCTTCTTTCAAACACTGATGTACCTTAAGGAATTATGCACTCTATTAATTAACTCTATTAATTCAGTCGTTTTAAGAGATATTTTTAGTGGATTATATGATTCATTCTTTGAGCTTGGCATGAGAGGCACATAAGATAGAAACAAAATGTTCAGCTTTTATGTGTGGGGATGACAATAATAATAATAGCAATAAATAGGAATGCAAGCAGTGCATACAAGTAATCAAATGAGAATACTGTGTGGAAAATAACTTGTGATACAAGAATAAATTACTCAGGGAGAACTGAATTTTCATGGGATTTATCATTTTGCTTCAGAAGCTTTTTGCATTGAGCCTTTGAAATCTGCTGTTTTGTCTGTAAGCATGGCAGCTGGATTTGAAAATACTACTGCACTTGTCTGGGAGAATTACATCTGGCATAATACATAACTGGTTAATGCTCAGCTAATTGTTGCCATTTTAAAAGCATGTGATAATTTTGTATGCATTTACAGTATAGTATTTCTAAACCATTTTAATAAACAATATCAAATATTAACAAAATATGACTCTTATTTCTGATACGATTTGCAGATTATTACTTTACAAGGGTCCTATATTAATGGCTGCAGATATTACCTCCTACAGTAGATCACAGACATAAATCTCCATTTTTCAGCTATCAAAAGGAGCATAACTCTCATATATATGCCTTTTATTGTCTAGTTTGAAAGCTGCCATCTCTGCTAGATATTGTATGATTGTTTCAAGCAGAGCTTGGTTCCAAGGATGTCTGAATAGACAAACTGCATTGTCTAATAGTAAACACGCTTTTTATTTTTCCTCTCTCAGCCACAAAGAAATTGGATTCCAAATATGCACCAAGCAAAAGAGGGACACGGTGGGGTTTCCGTTCTCAGAGCCTCACTAGGGATTCTCCTGCAAAAGATATAGATCTTGTTACAAAAAGAGTTCTTTCTGCTAGGCTGCTGAAAATCAATGAGCTCCGAAATGAACTGACTGAACTCCACATCAAACTGGATGAGCTGCAGAAGGAAAACAGGGCACTGAAGAGGCTTCAGCACAGGCAGGAGAAAGCCTTGAATAAGTTTGAAGATACAGAGAACGAAATCTCTCAGCTCCTTGCTCGGCACAACAATGAGATTAGAATATTAAGGGAGCGCCTACGAAAATCTCAGGAGAAGGAACGTGCAACTGAGAGACAGCTGAAAGATACAGAAGATGAACTGTACCGGAAAAAAACTGTCTTGCAGAAGCTGAAAAAACTGTCTGCAGATAAGCACCTTGCTGAAAGAGATGACCTGGCAAAGAAACTAGCCTTAGCAGAGAGCAGGCTGGAGGACAGGGAAAAAAGAATTAAGGTGGGATGACTTTCTTTTTGCAAGAAATTCTGGTACAGATATTTCTTTCCACAATGACTTGTAATTTTACACAGCTGTGGAGCAAATAGAAAACCAGTATTTTTTGGTTTTACCCATAAGTAGAATCAAGTAAATTATTTCTAAGCTGATTATATAGTTACATATGAGATAATTGTACATTCAAATTTCTCTTTACAAATTAAGCATATTTTGTCAGAATATATCCAGTGGATTTGTGCTTTTAAATGTTTTTATACCTAGCAATAGCATTTCAGATGTAGGTGCAGATGTAATACAACTTTATGCAATCTAGTTTGTCCTTTTTGAAGGAAAGAGTTTGTAAAATTTTCTGCATATTTAGGGAACTTTACACTAAAATTCTAAAAAAAAAAATTATGTAATCATTCTTTTTCAAATTTTGAAGAGCATTCATACAGTGTTTGATTGTCCACTATTCTGCACATCTAAGAGCGCAGCTGGACAAAATTACATCATGTTTTTTAAATACTGAAATATCTTTAGACCTTTTTATAGGTATCTATTATAAGAAATTTGTCCAATATATTTTAATTTCATCCAGCAAAAATGTTTATATTTTTGTAAACATGTCTAAACATGTCATAAACATATTTACAGTGTATGTAAATGCTTACATGCTTTTACATACATTTACAGTGTATGTAAAAGCATGTATGCATTTACAGACACTGTAAATATGTTTATGAACTCATTTTACATAAATTATGTTAACACTATTAAATCTGTTGGTAGTTGTACTATTTTGATAGTAGATATATTTTATATATTGTATATAAATTTTATACTATTCTTAGCTTAAGTTATGCCATTGATATGATGGTTTGGTGTCTATATTAGTAATTAAACCTAAATTATATTACAGAGATAAGAGATCTGGAAATCCAAGGATTAAGCTGGAAACTAAGCTTTCATAAAATAAATCCCACAGTACCAATATATAAATGGCTGAGTTAGTTAAACCACCTCATCCTGTAGTGTCACCATCTGTCATCTGTACTTTTATGATTAGGTATTTCAGCATTTATATACTGGATCATGTTAAAATGAATCATGCTTTAAAAAGTAAGGGATTTTCTTCTAGTTTTTTCCCACTTTCATCAACATAGCTTCACTTAAAACAGCTATTACAAGATGAGGGCATGTAAAGGAAATCAAAATCACAAGCTAGTTTTCAGTAGAAAGGTTAAAAATTCCTTCTTGTTTTCTTCCTTCTAATGCTGCACTCTCAGGGAAGGATTCTCTCTCTTACCCATCAGTAGGAGATTTGTCTTAGAGATCTGGAGGTGATCTAGAGATCACTGTGGCAAGAGCCTTGCAGAAAGTATGTGAGTTTCTATTATGTCCTCAAATCACCTCTGAATGCTCAAAAGGATGAGCTGCAGCATCTGCAGGTGCTTTGCCCCCTCAAAGTTAGGATTAAAGGTTTAAATTATTTCAGTGTTAGCAATGGTTGAGCCCATATCTAAACTCAAGACACTGGTTTACTTAATTTTATATAAGTAATTTGACTATAAAAATTACTTCAGTTATTAAAAAATATTATTTTGTTTTAACTGAAGGATCTGGAAAGAAATATTGAATTAAGTAGTAGCAGTTTTCAACGGGAGTTACATTCAAAGAAAAAAAAGTTGTACGAGGCTCAAGAAGAAAACAGAGTTCTCCAAGAGGAGCTTAATCATCTAAATCAGAAGCTGAAGGTAAAATGTGAAAAGAATTGAAGTTGCTAACCATGTTCTGGGATTTTATCTTCGGAAGTATCTGTAATCAGGTTTGAATAGTTAACCAGTAGCTGCACTCTCTGATGTGTATTTAATTATATACAACATGTGAGTTCTTTTTCTGCATTAAATTGAAATGTTCTGTGCTCTGACCCTACAGTTTTTATAACAGGAATGCTTCAGTGTTAATCATTATTGTTAGTACTAGTTAAGAAAAGCAAGATCAAATACATGGTCAAACATTGAGAATAAACCACAAAATCTATGAAAAAATAGATTTGAAGGCTTGAATTTAAAATTAAATCTGCAGGTGTAAATAGTGCTTTGTTACTAATATACTTGCATTAAAGTAGGTTTGAATGAAGATTAATGTAATTTATTTGTGATATTCACATGTGTTGCTAAATGGGTGCAAATGTTTATTTAGACCCCACACCATCATCATTGTTGTCCAAATTCTCAATAAAAGTACTTAAAATATTGTTATGTTCTACTTAGTATATAAAGTACTTTGTTTCTGGGAGAATGTTCCTCAAACTCCAGGTCTCAATATGTTGGAGATGAACCAGTTCACCATGTTCCCAGCTATCCAGCAAGTAGCAGTAATGTTAGTAGCTCTAAAATGTTTAGAGTAAGAGTTTTAAGATTTGTTAGTGGAGAGTTTACAGTTTGGAAACCTTGTCATTGTCAGATGAATTCTGATAACTCACTGTTCATTTCTATACTTTATTCAGTAAATGTGCTAAAAGAAAAGTATCTCTACCTGTATGATGCAATGGGCCTCTGCTAACTGAGGCTGACATGCCCTGTGACAAGTATCATTGCTTGCTTTGAAATCTTTAACTCTTCACAACACTTAAAATTCAGTTGTGCAGTCTATACACGTGGTGTAAGTCTTGTTCATGTTTATGGAAGCACTGACATTTAGTTTTATTTTCACTGCAGAGATAGGGTTTTTTCCTTCATAATATTTTGTTAAGGAGTTTTTTGTGGGGGGAGAAAGTTGTCTATTTTCTCATGGCATAAACAGAGTTAGGAATGTGATTGTTATCCTTAAAACAGAAAGAGTGGATGGAACAATTGTTTATCTGTTTCTATTTACCATATCTATTTTTAATTTAATTTACAGCTTTTCTAGTGACTGGTAAATTAAATACTAGTGACTTGTTCTTATACCTACCTCTTCCATTCACAGGAAAAAGAAAGAGAACTTGAAGCAAAAAATATATATGCTAATCGTATGTTGAAGTCATCACCTAGAAAAGACACGGATATTGTACAAAGAAAAAGAGGTAACTTGTATAAAGCAGTAAAAGCAGAAAAATTATTAGCATCACTTTGAAATGTCTCAGCTGGGTTATAGCTTTCATGCCACTCAGTGCTCAACCCTGATGCTGCTTGTTCAAGCACATTTACCTTTTTACACTTCTTTCAACACAGCACTGGTGCAGAGCTCTGGGTTTTTGTCTGTTCCCTAACACAGCAGAGCCAAAACACTGAACTTCACCAAACAGCAGTTTGAATTCCTTTCATACCAGAACTTCCTCAGTAAAGGAGGAGGGGAACATTGGTAGTAAAATCTCCAGTAGATGATAGATATTTATTTGACAATAAATGAGAGAGGCTTTAAAAATACATATCTCCACTGCTAAGAATATTTTCATGATCTGTTTTATTTATTTTTTACTAATTCAAATGTATTGTCTGTCAGATGAGCTGCACTTATTTTTTCCTCAGAGTATATGTGTCCCAGAACATAATCTTTCTAAAAGTATCAGTACAGTGATTTCTTCTGGTGTGACAAGACAGTCTCAAACCTTATCCTACCTACATAAATATGTGTATCTGTGTGTGTGCTGAGGCTGTTTTCACTGGATCAGTAGAATCTACTTGTCAGAAGAAGCAGAAATTTATGGGACTGTTTTAAATATTTCATGCCAGTATTTCAAACAGTTTGTCTGCTGCTTGTTTTATTATAGATGCTCTACCATTATTCCATTTTAGGTTCAGATTTTTTTAAATGTCATTCCGTAGAGATAAGTATATGTGTTTCAAAGATTCAAGTAAGTGAATTTTAATTTTATGAGTTGGATTCTGTGACAAGCAGTAAGATGAGTGAGATATTTTGTGGGGGTTTTTAACTAATATTCAGTGCACTGTAATGACCCTATAAGTAGCATTAAGGTGGGGTTTAAATTATTTTTTTTCAGTAGAATTTTTGCATGCATATTTTTTTATGATTAGGTTTTACAGATGCTGAAAACAACTATGTGAAATTCATCAATACTTTCCACTCCCACTGACTTCAGTACAGTCTTTTGTTTGCTGCAAATCATGAAAAATGAGAGACAGGTATATAGTGAGATATTTTCAATTGAAAACACCATTTAATTAGTTTGTATTTTCTACAGCCAACAACCAAAATATAAAAAAGGGACTACAGCTCACAAAAAGTGTACAGACCAGTGGATGCTTCTCACCAGCAGAACTTCTTCCAGAATCAGAACTTGCCTGTGGTGACGCAGCAAACAAGAAAGGGGGAATTCTTCCTAAAATAGTGAGTTCCATAAAAATTTGAGACCCAGTCCAATTCACCTATCAGATTGTAAAATGCAGAGCTTATATTTTAGAAAATGTGTAATATACATGTGTAAATATATAGAAAATACAATTTCAAAAACATTCTGTTCTTTTAGACAAGATCTACCTTTCTAGAAATATACTCCATTTTTTAGAGTTTGTCATATTCTTTGTCTTACTGAGAGCCATTAGCTCAATTTATTTTTTTTCCTGCCACTATTACTTCTTTGAAGTTTTTATGACTTAATTTTCATTTTCATCCTTTTTCTTTGTTTCTAATGCTTATTTAAGGAATCTGTTAAACAGTGATAGCTGCCTTCTCTCTGTTTTCAATTTGGTCTTAATTGTGGTTTCTTTTACTTTCCAGAATTATTTCACAATGCATAAATCTAACACTTCCTCTTATTGTCACAGTGCTGGTATTTCTTCTGGCTTTCCAGCTTTGTCAATATGCTTGGGGTTTTTTTTTGTTTTTCCATTTCCCTTTTTAGTACAAAATAGTACCAATTACAAGTATTGCTAACACTTTTGTGTATTGCTAACCCCAGGCTAAAATCAGAGATTTGTAAGGTATTACAAATGATTTGTCAGAATGACATATCTGACAAATCAGATTCTGGTACAAATTTTACAAATTCTGATTACATGAGGTTAGGACCTTTTTCCAGAAATAAAAGTCTGAGGATGGGACATGGCAGTTTATTTGTATGTTTTCTCTTCCCAAACCCTTTCTGTAACTATGGATGCAGTTTAATGTATTCTTGCAGTATATCCTTGGGTGAGTAAGTTACAGAACCACCCAGTTGGTACAAGTGCAGCTCATGGAGTCCAGCTGTGTGTTTTCTATATGTCTATTGCTTTAAATAACGTAAATTAGATTTGGGTAGTCTAGGCTTTCATCAGTTCTTAAAGTCAAGCATTTTAAATACCTGGCCACCATCTCCTTATGTAGTTTATATTTTTTAATATAACAATGATAACCTTGTACATGAAGAAAAAATACTTGAAGGTTTTTTGGCTATCAGTCATCTTTTCTTTGTTCATTAAGGAGTAACTATTTCTCTTAGAAAGGTATTTTTAATCTAGAAGTTTTTGTTCTAAAATAAGCACAATATACAAAGTTAACTCCCATGTGTTGGACTATGCAGACTTTCTCTTCACTTCATTGCCATTACTTTTCTGTGTTAGTGATTTTGTTTTAACAGCAGATTAACAACTGCTGTTGTTAAGATCATTTCTGCAGGTTCTTGCTTTTTACATATGTATGTGTAGTCACTAGCTAAAATTGTCATCTGAGATTAAACCTTCCTCTTTGATTGTTTGTTACTTAATACTCCATAAATTTAAGTACCAAAAGGAAATTGTCTGAATCTACAACTGACTCATTTGAATTAAAAGGTCAGACTGTAAAAGTAGAGGGCAACTAATTGCTTGCTTATTAAGAGAATATGATGGTGAAACGTGGCCTTCTATTAAACTGCCTGAAGAAGACAATGTCTGGTTTCTAAGGAGAACCACCCTGGGAGTGATAATTTTGCTTTATGGGATTGGAGCTACAACTTCCCTGAAAGGTGGAATACAAAATAGAGTTGATTGTCTATTCATTTTGTTTCAGGTGTATAAAAGTATTCTAGAGGTGATAATATTTTGGGACCAAACCCCTGAGTCATCAAAGCTAGTTTGGTTTAAGGTGACTTACTCATTTTATGTTTAGCAGTAAGAATGTGATTTCAAACTGACATAGAAGTTCTTAAGATTTTGTTAAGGGGTTCATTTTATTGACTGCTTTTCCCCATCAGCTTCAGTTTTCTATTAATTTATTTCAGGAAAAAGAAACTCAAGACAAAGCATGGAAAGAACAAGCAGAACTCCTAAGACAAGAACAAGACAGGGAGAGGGAAGAGAAACTGAAACATTTTCAGGAAATGCAGTCCTTGGAGGAGAGGGTTCCAAAACTTCCTGACGGTAAGGAAATGGGCAGCTGAAGGCTGAAAAGTGCACCATAGAATACTAATCAAGTGAGGCTGCTGGTTTCTGGTGAAAAGAGCAAAATGATTTTGCAGAGATCACTACAGTGGAAAATTATTTTCAGTTATATTATGCAAAGAAGAATCAAAAAGAAATACAGGATATAGAATAATCCATTCCCTGTACTCAGCTGTGATTAAGTATGCAGCAGCAAAAAACGCTGTCCACAAAAAAGCATTGGAGTCTGAGAGATTGTGCTTTACAAAACAAGAATGACATAGAAGGTAAATGCTGATGTTATCTCTCACTTGCTAAATGTTATTGAGGTAGGAAGTAGATTTTTACTATTGAGATTTGAGTTACTATTTTTACTATTGTGCTATTATAGTAGAACAAATATGTTTTCCTTAATATAGCCCTTTTTTCAGTACTTTCTACTGCCTTATATAATTTGAAATTTTAGTTTATCTTTTCAGGTCTGGTTATCTGGATCATTTGGTGTGGCTATTTGAGAAATGTCAGTTTGTATCATTATATATTAATACTGCTTTTTTATTCATTTAGTTTTCACAGCATCTTAATCACTTAAATGCACAAGTCAATCTCAGGTATTTTAGATGGACTGCACCCTGTCATGTTAAAGAACTCTTTCAGTGATTGCAGCTAATGAACAGTAGTACTTATTCTATATGAGAGGAATTCTAAAAATCTATAGCTGTGTTCAGAAGTAAAATCTTTGAAAAATCTTCTATCATGACTTACATAAGCTAAGAATCTGATTTTATGTCTCTGAATAAGATGATTTACCCACCTTACCCATCATTTGGAATAAGCTGGTATTTCCCCCACCTTACAGACAGAAACATGGCTCTTGACTTAACTTGCATAATGATCTGCTACTGAAAAAAATCTCATGTTAAATATATGAACTAAATTACAGCAATTGTTTCTGAAAGCCTGAGCCAAAGTACAGTTGGTAACAGGGAACTTTGTGAAAGCCTAAGTCAGAAATTTGAGTGAAGTGTTCAAAGGAGAATGCCACTGTGTTGGAGGGACCAAGTAGTCCCTCATATTCAAGTTTTGGCCAAATATACATCTGTTATCTTGGAGGAAAAATATTTTGAAGAGAGAAATATTTGAGAAGCTTCCTCCCTCTTCTACACATGAACATTACCAGGTTCTGTCCATAAGTTGCTGTTTTGTACCTTTGGTGTCCCTTCATAGCTGTGCACAGTCACTCTGAGTCCAGGCAGTGAAGCACAGAACACTCATGTAAAGGTCTTTTCTGTATGCAACTGATGCAGGGTATTTTAAATCATTCAATGCTTGAAACAGGTGATGACTCCTATGACTTTGAGGCCTGATTACTTCACAGAAATTATTCCCTTTATGGAAAAAAAAAGAACCCACACAAACATTCCAGTACTGTCCTAATGTCAGCAGTGGTGAAAAATAAAAATAAAGTAAAAAAGTTCTGCAAGTCAGAACTATTAAAATCAGTAATGTTGTATTCATCTTCATTCAAACTCAGGAAATGGGAAGGCAATTGGCTGAAATCAAATTGCTTTGAAAATTCTGAAGCATGGGTAATGTCCTTTGGAAGATGACAGTAAACTTTTATATCTTATCAGAGAACCAGGAGTGGATTTAGTTGCCATTTTTGAAGAATTTATTTTTGTAGCAGAAAAATGTCATTGTACATAGAAGAGCATTTTAAAAACTCAATGGCTTTTTGTGCTTGCATTATTTTCAAAATCTTATAAGGGTATTTTAAAATTAAAACATTTTAAATATTGTTCAAAAATTTTTTGCAGAGTGGCAAAGGAAAGAATATGACAAAATTAAAAAAGAAAGCAACTTTTTATTGGATAAAGAAGAGAAAATAAAGATGGAGACAGAAATTCAAAAACCTGAAGTAGAGAGAGAAAGCACTGAAACGCTGGAAGAGCGGCGAAAAAGAGAGTTCCTGCTTGCTAAAATGCAAGAAATTGATAGAGAAATTCAAAATACAACAAACACAAAACCAACTTCCCAAGCACCACTCATAAATGCAGCAAGAAAATCTGATTCCTTGGAGAAAAAAGAGAAAATGAATCCATTCTTTGAGATTCCTGGGAAAGTTACTAATGGATTTCCTGTAAAGGACAGCCAGGATGATGGCACAAGAGCACAAGGGCAGAAGCAGCGAAGTGTAAGGACTGTAGATTTAAGTGGTGAGTTAGCATTTGGTAGTTATGTACCTTCCTTTGGGAAGGGATCAGGGAGACCAAGTTGGCTTACTCAGAAAAGTGACAAATTAGAAGAAAATGTTAAGGAAAATGCAGATTTCGATAGTAAGAAAGAAAAGAAGTCCAATTTAATGGAACAACTCTTTGGAAGCGGTGCCAGTACCATTCTTCTTTCTAAAAATAACAATACACCACCTTTGGACATAGATTGGGGCTCTAGTAATAAGCCTTTTGTTGATAAAAACAGTAAAGTCAAAGAAGACAATGGGCTGTTTGGTGAAGGAAGAAGCCTAAACAGACACCGTCTGCAATACACTACAAACAAGCCAGGAATTAATACCCTTGGTTCTTTAGAAGATGAAGTTGAAGAAGTCGTCTTACAGTGATCGTGTTTTATATGTTTCATATGTAAATACTGAAAAACTATTTTCTTGTAATATTTATTAGGTATAGATTTGAAATATTTCAGATTTATTGTAAAGCCTTATGAAGAAATAATTTACATAGATGGGTATGTGTATAGAGGAGAGATGCAGAGGAGAGATGCTTGGGGTTTTTTAACTTGTATTTTTACCTGTAGGCTGCTCACAGTACACTGCTTTTCATTTGGAGTATTTCTTTTAGGCCTCAGATACTTTCTTTATTGGGCATTTTAAGAACCTCTTAACTGTGCCAGGAGAAGGCATGTGTAATATCAGTCAGGAAATGAGTAGAAGAGACATTCTTAGCACTAATTCTCTTAGAAAGAGTATCTTACACTGCTGCCATGTTATCTCAGAAGAATATCAAAAAAAAGCACAATTAACTCAGGAACAGCTGCTCTCTCCTTTTGCGTAGGTTTTTGTGGACCTTACTACCAAATGTGTCACTCTTCTCATATATTCAGATTATATTTGTTATACGATGCCATCTTTTGTAATTTCTGAATTTTCTATGTAAAATTCCAATCATTACTAAGTAATTTTTTAACAAAATGGTTTTATTAAATGAGTTGAGTAAATTTCTTGTGTGTAGATCATCTTTAACACAAAGTTCTGACTTCTTATATCATATTATTGATATTGGGGGTGATGCCTTGTGAAGGCTGACTTGGAACAGAGACTAGATGGAGTTAAAGTAGGTATTTAATAGAAGGCCTCAGTGGACACACCTTGGGCAGGACAACAACCCAACAAGGGCTACACCCAAGATAAACCCAAAATAGTCACAAAATGGATGACCAGTCATGGGGTCTCACACTTTTATAAGTTCTGGTCCATTTGCATAGTGGAGTTAATTGTCCAATTATAGCTTCAGGTCATGAAGTCCCATTATGAAGATACATCCTTCTTGTTTTTCTCTCTTCAGTCTGCATTGCTCTTGGGCCTGAAATGCAGATCATTTGTCCTTCCAGCTAGAGAAAGAATTGTTTTGTCTACCTACTCTGTGATGAAGCTTACTATCCCCTAATATGAAGCTCAGAACTACACACTAAAGCAGTACAGAATCTGAAAAATATAAAGGCTAAAACCTGAAGCATCAGGGGGAGTTGGTTGCAACTTCACTCATGATGTTATTTACTGGTTGTGCTGTGTGCACAAATGAAAAAGGCAATGAAGAATTTAGCAGTATTCCAGGAAATAAGCTGAAGGTCATTCCTTAAACTGAAGGTCATTCCTTACTAGAACAAGAGATTTTCTAACACCCTCTGATATTCTCCCTCTGAGCCTGATTCAAAACACACTAAAATACAGAGAATTCTTATGATTTAAAGATGTATTGAGTCAAGATTTTTCTGAACACAGTGGCTCTTCTGAAGAGAAAGGCTGGTGTCTTCATCATGCAGTAACTCTCTTTGCTCCCGTCATTCAGAAAGAAAATTAGTCACAGATTGTGACCGTGGTCACAGGGGTTTTCAGGTGAAGGAAGAGACAAAAATGTTGACTCCATGATCAGAAGGCTTGATTTATTATTTTATGATATACATATATTACATTATCAGTATACTAAAAAGAAAAAGGACAGGTTTTCTCAGATGCTAACTAAGCTAAGAATAGAAAAGAAAAGAATGATAACAAAGGCAGCTCTCTCAGACTCTGTCCGAGATAGCTCGGTCCTTGATTGGCCATTAATTATACACATCCCAGATGGGCCAATCACAGGTGGAGCTGTTGCATTCCACAGCAGCAGATAACCATTGTTTACATTCTGTCTCTGAGGCCTCTCAGCTTCTCAGAAGGAGAAATCCTAAAGAAAGGATTTTTAGTGAAAAGATGTCTGTGACAACAGATCCAGATCCAGGGTGTGGGACAGTTCTCACCAGATGCCCAGTAGTGAAGAGCAGCTCATGTTCACCTGCTTGCTTACAATCCCAGTTACATTCATTGTGGTACTACAGAACTTATCTGGCTCATTTTGCCTGCAGATGGTCAGAATATCAGAAATATTTTAACCAGCAACAGTGAATTTAACTCTGTGTTGCTTTCCTGCAATGACTTTTGGGGTGAATACTGTGGTGTAAGAGGTAGGAGAGGGCTGTGGGTAAACACTGTGCGTGTTTGTGACTGGGTAGTTACTTGTCTTGTCCTACCTGTGGGTGGTGTTGCCTGTTTGGAAGCAGGTGCTTTGCTCTTGAAGATGACATTGAGGTGGATTGTTTATTTTTATTTCCTGTGGTTGAGGATTATAAGGCATAAAACAATAATGTATCTGCTGCAGGTATTAAGAAGGGGACTATTGGTTTTGTTTAGAAGTCAGCTCATTAACAACTGACAAATTCCAACTATTGAACTGAACTGATGTGCTGAACTCATGTGCCCTGCTGTTTCAATTACAAATGTATAGTTTCTAAGCTGTTTTTTATTATCAGCCCCTTCTTAAGCTCACAAATATTCACATCCTGTTACCAGCCTCTTCCTAAAGCAAATACTGTGGTGACTCACACAAAAAATAAAAGGTGTATCTGCATTAGGAAGGTGAAAATAAATTGATCTGATGGTAACAGTGTTGCAGGCATAATTTCTCTTTTCCTCTCATGTCTGTCCATCTCAACAGTTTATTCTTTTCTCTTGCTGCACTTTCTAGTTTTAGAGTTACTGGCAAAAGTACCATTACAGATAAAATGTGTGAAAGCACAGGTAATCTTCTGATTGTGGGAGGAAACATTTGTGTCCTTGTAACATCTGTAAGTAGCATTTCTGCTGTGGAGTAAAGTTTTCTGCTCACTGGAAGAAACCTTTGCAAGGTCTTAAAAGGCTCTGTAGACCTTACAAATGGGCACATTGATCCCCTGTAGTCCTCTGGACCCCTGGTCTCAGCTGCTGTAGTTGGACAGTCTGCATGTTTTAGTGCTTTTTAGTGGTGGCAGTGTCTTAACAGCACTTGATTGACTGCAAAAAAAATCCAGCTTTTGCAGTAAAAAGTAGGTCACAACAGTTTTTGATGGCGATTTGTGTATGAGTTGATGTTTTTGCCCAGTTGTAGGTTCTGTTTGATGTTTAGACCATATGGCTATTACATCTGTTCTTGCTTTCCTTCTGAACCATCAAAGGTGATGGAAGAAATTCCTCCATTCCAACAAGGAAGGATCATTAAATTTTGATTAACAGTTTTAGTGCAATATTCAGGTTCATTATTACTGTCCTGGAAAAAATGGTCTTACAGTTCTGACCCCCAAGAGTGTGGTCATCAAACAAAAGTATCTGAGGAGCATCTGATGAGGGTGGTCAGGTGTCAGGGCTCACCTGACAGAGAAAACAGGAAGTTTTAAGAAGGAATATTTTTCTCTTTGAAAGAGGAAATGAACTGGTGAGTGTGTTGGGGGGAGTAGAATACATGTTCTGTAATCCAGAAGAAATGTAAACCACTGGAGGAGAACTTGGGAGACCCTTCACAACTTTGAACTGAAGCCTCTCAGCTGAGGTAAGAAAAGGGAAGTGAGAAATGCTTAAACACCTTTAGTATTTTTCCCAGATCTGTGGAATATTTGGGCTAGCTAAAAAGTGGGAGTGGGGGGGGGGGGAAGTGATTTTCTATTACCTTATGGGATATTATGTTTGTGATTTTGCTTTTTCTGTTGCACCTGTGCCTAAAGAGGTGAATTGCAAATCTGATGCTTCCAAAACAAGGACACTTAGAGAGGATGAGCTTAGGCTACTTGATAGCCTCAAGTTCATTGCTGGTTCTGAGAGGGGTCTTATCCAGCCAGGCCTGGGCCTATTTGCACTGTCAGGAGGTGGGACAGAATATCTAATCTGGCACATTAGGAGTACCAATTTGATTTTGGGGCAGGTGGCTACAGGAGCATCAGCAGGGCTTTCACTGATACTAGTGCTCTACAAAGTGCTTTGGGTGAGCCTTTGCTATTCAAGAGAATAGTAATAAATTCTGCATAGTGCTCTGAAGCAGAGACCAGCACAAACCAGTGTGGCAGACACGAGTGCCTTCAGGAGAGTCATGGTTCCAGGAAGGGAGGTTTTGTTCCCAGCATCACACGGCTCTGCTAAGCCTGACCTACTCTTGTTCCAAGATGACAACTTTAGGCATAAGAGATGCCCCGGGTGACATTGCTCATTTATAAAATTCCCTTTTGTTGGATCAAATTTAACGTGGTCTCCTGTTTCGAATTATCTCTTTGATTAGCTGCAAAGTTTTGATGTCTGCAGGAGGAGAACAATTGCATCAGTGTGTGCTGTCAGCCGGGACTCGTGGCTGCTGGGGAGTTGCTAGGATACCTCTCTAAAAGGTACGATTCACTTGATTAACCACCAACCCAGTTTGCATGAGAAATATTCTTCCTATCTTTGTTTTGTGCTAGCATCAACTGTGCATTAGATGTGCATGTGTGTTTAGAGCAAGCTACAGGTTGATTTCATGTGTGTCCATTTCCTCCTTTTGATATGCAATAAAACCCTCTCTGCTTCACAGCAAAGAATCCAGAGCATTAGAGTAGCAATTCCAGTAATCTGTAAAGTGAGCATTGCTTCCAGAGGGGACCATCAACCTAGAGAACCAGGGGAAGGTTTGACTTTGGATATGAATTTTTGGCATTATAGCTAAAGCTTCACTTTATATGTGTGAAGATGCAAGGGAATTTTAATCTCCTATGTATTATTTTCTTTCCCCACTCTGAGCAGGGGGTTGGACCAGATGACCTGCCACTGTCCCAACCAAAACTATTCTATGATTCTGTCATCCTTTCCACATTCCTCTGGTATTAATGCTCCCTTCCAGTGGAAATGCCTTGCACAAAGCTACTTTGTTCACTTGCACAAAGTTGTCTCAGAATACCTCCTGTGTGCCCGACTGTTCCTGAACATGGGAGTATTGTATTCAGGATGCAAACCCTAACTCAAGTCTCTCCCCAGTAGCTGCTTCCTACATGCTTACCTTTCCAATGCCTTCCTTTTACCTCCATTTTCCTGTTTCCTGAAACGTATTGTTCAAACATTAGAGCGCCTTGCCATCATTTCTGTGAATCCTCTTTTGTCCCACAACTCTCTGTACTTTCCCTCAGACTTCCATAAACTCCTTCTGTTGCTTCCACCATGTCTTTCCTCTGATGGACCATCATTCCTTCCTTCTGTCTGAACTGACTTCTGCTTTTCATCCCCTGAAGGATGAAGAAAAGGCATGACAGGGGATGTTCTTCCTATGTTCCCTTTATCTCCTCTCCCGTGGTTTCTTTCCCCACTCTCAAGCTCCCTAGGAGCTGTGCTGTGGTCCCTCTCACCTGTGGGTGGAAGTAGTGTTGCAAGAGGGTAGGAAAGACACTGGAAAGAGATGTGACCTTGTTTTGGAACTGAGTTGCCCACACATGAGCACTAAGAGGCAGGTGCTGGAGCACTCTGCCCAGCGAGCAGGTACCAAGATATGGATACTACCCAGAGCATAAGGCTTGCCTGCTCAGAAGTTCTCCTCAATCTTCTGTTCACTCTTTTAACTGGGGAGAGTGGCTGCCTTTGGAAGTGCCATTTGTGTCCTTTAGGAGCTGCCCATCTTATCCCACCTCTGCAAGTCATTAGGTTTTCCTCACTGTCCTTTCTTGCCTTCTTGAAACTGCCAAGTGCTCCAGGCTGTTCTTCCCAACATCCTCCCTCAATGGCATATCTGTTTTAGTCTGGGTATAGATCACCCCTGCTGTTCCAAGCAACCAAAAAAGCTGCACATTTCTGTGCTAGGATCTTGATGGCCTGCTAATCTGAGTGCCTCTGACAGCCCTTCTGCCAATCCTCCTGCTGCTCCCACATCCCAGCCTTCCCAGTCGTTTTTCCTTTTTGCAGTCTTCTTGTCTCCACTGCTGTGATATATTGGGAGTCATGGGACTGGGGCTGTGTGCTGCTGTGTTGTGCAGAGCTTCTAACGAGCTGTGAGCTTCACAGTTTGCTGCTTAATAATTCTCATGGTAGCAAGGATGGGTAACGCAGGTGCTGTTATTCACTGGAGATCACTTAATTACTAGTACTCAGCATGAAAAAATCATGTTCAGATTGGCAAAGGGCACACACTGAACTCCCATACCTGACCTTCCTCTTGCTGTAAAGCTAACTCTGGCTTTGAATTCTCGGTTGAAACACCTTAAACTGCCTGTGTGAACCAAGCCCCTGAGTCTTGGGGAATGATCTTTGTTTAACAAGTAAGCCTTAGTTTGGCTGGTACGTGGTTTTCCTTGTCTCATAACCCATCATGTACAGCAACAACAGCAGCACCTGGGTTTCAGAGACATTTTTGACTCAACATGCTCTCTAAACCTACAGGTCTCATGCCACCCATGTGAAAACCCTGAGGAAATGAGAGGTGAAAGGAGTGGCCTTCTCCAAGTCACAGTGGCCAGTGGTGGAAGTTAGACTAGGCATTTCCACATTGTCATGCATTATCAGCCACTATCCTCAATTTTCTTTGTGTAAGGGCATCCTCTATCCAAGTGTCAGGTATAGTGCAGTTCTGGAATGAGTTGTGTCCAATTTTTTTTTTTTTTCAGAAAAGCATAAATCTAAGATGGAAACATTCCCAAGATTATTCTAATGTCTTCTGAAAATCATTCTGAAAATCATGTCTCTCTGATATTTTGTTTGTTTCTGGTGACTACATCACAAATGCTGGCACCTGTAACATTTGTGAGCAAAGGATGTAGCTTTACCTCATCTGCTAAATCACAGCATCCTCCTACTACACCTGCAATCCAGTGGAGAAAAAAGCATGGTTAAAGATTGAGCATGATCAAAATTTAGAAGACTCACTGGAAATACTTAATTTTAAGCAATATTAATATTTTTATCTTCTCATCAGTTATAAATTACACTCAGGGTCTAGAGTTTCTCCAAAATGTAATCAAGTAAATCCTGATTTTAATGAGTGGCAATCACTAAACCTGGGAATAATTGTCCTGACTTTCTTAGCAGCAAAGCATTGCAGCGCCTCTTGAATTCAACACAAGATTAACCTTCCTGGGGAAGCAGACTCTTGTCCTGGAATAATGTATCCCCCTGTATAAGGTCTGCACATCAGTACATTGGAGATCAATAGCTCTTCTCCTGATTTGGCCAAATGATGGTGCAATCAGCCAGAGCTCAACTAGGAGATTGAGACAAAGTGTGTGTTGCTGTTCAAGGTACTTCATACTTCTTGGAAGGGAACACGTTGAGTTTTATAAGTGAATCACAAAGTAATTGCAGGCTCCTGATGGCTAAGGCTGAGACAAAGCACTGCTTACAGTGCTCTGGTTGCTCTCTGGTGCTTGTTCAGTCACATGTTCCATTCCTGAGGAGCTCTTGTAATCACTGTCTGTGTACCTGCTGCTGTGCTGTGTTATCACACACTCACACGAGGAGCAGGGTTGGAAGGCACACCTGTAGGTCACCAGGTCCAACCTCCCTGCTCAGGCTGGGTCATCCTACACCACATTGCACAGGATTGCATCCAGATGGTTCTCAAGGAAGGCTCCACAATCTCCGTGCAAGAATTTTTTAGCTCAGATTAAAGTTTTATGAACTATATCAGGGCCTGCTTTCACTTGTGCAGACTGTCCTGGTAGTTTGATGTACCTTTCTTTCCCTAGCCATGATCTGAGGTCTTGGTCCCAACATTTATGTTGCTTGGGACAAGGGTGCCTTCTCACCATAAGCAATAAATGTTGGAAAAAAGCTTTCCACAAGGTTCGTTTCCAAATTCAGAAGATATATTTATGACTCTGCATTTTATCATCTTACAGATTATTAAAGTTATTGCACGTAGGCTGTTGCTGGGCTGTTCCATGGCTGCATGAGCAGTGGGTCCCACAGCTGTGAAGCTTTCCTGTGTATCACATGAGCTCCCTTTAGAGGGCACCATTGACCTCCCTGAAGCCTACGTTGATGCTTGTGCTTGCTGTTAACGAGGCTTGTTACCCCTCTCAGGTAGGTTTCAGTATTTTTTTGCTCTAAATATTTTGGATGCTCTAGGCTACTGCACATTATCTACCGTGTGCAAATAATGGATATAAAATTCACCTTGTCATAGACTTCTGAGGCCTTGGCTATGATCATTTTCTCAGCCACCAAGCAAAATGCTGAAAGGAACATACACTCCAGGATGCTGAACTGTGTCTTCTCACAAAGACCTTAAGAGGACTGGAAGGCTCAGCTTCAAAACATAGAGGCCAGCACAAAAGTGAGACTTCATTTCTACTGTGTGGTCTGGGAGATGCAGCTTCTCCTGTCACATCTGTGTGACTGGATCTGCAGAGATGTAGTGGATTCTCCTTCCCTACAAATGTAGCTGTTTTACATCAGATGGGATGTTTCTGCAGACAGATGTTTCACTTCATTTTCCTCTCTCCCACACTCAATTTCTTTCTTTGTCTGCTGTCCCCAAGGTGGGCAGGACACGGCTGCATGGTCATCTTACTTCATAAAGTGGTACCAAATGAGCACAGCCTTTGGAGGCTGTTTGTGACATGAGTTCCTTTCTAGAATGAAGGAAGTTGCTTTTAGATTTTTTAATCTACATTTCTGCTTCTTGTCTTTAATGAAGTATGGATATCAGGGAGGTATAGAAAGGGCCTACTGCAGCCTCACAGCCTCAGGCAATGCACGGTTCAAGGGAAGTCCACAGTGATGTAAGCAGGATAATTGTGAAAATAAATGTCTGCTCTGCAACAAAAAATGAGATTTAATTTTAGATTTGAACACTCAAAAGGATGTAACTCATTTTTCCAGACAATTATTGTAATTTCATGAAGAGCATGCAACAAAGTAGTCATTGAGATGCTTACCTGGTCTCTCACTTCTTATTATTTCTTATATCCTCTTCAGTGCAATTGCATCAATGTGGTCCTCATACATGGGTTTATATTTTCTATTTATGCAGTTAATTAACTGCAGGGCTAGCCTGAGCCTTTCTCTAATATTGCAGATGACTGAGGACTGTTCAGTGTTTGCAGCACCTGAGCTGAGTTTTTGATCGTGCTCGGAACATTGTCTTCTTCATTGGCTTGAGAGGTGCCCCTGGCTCCCAGTGGGAGCAGCTAACAGCTACAGGCAGAGGGGCAGGGCTGGGTTGAAGGCTGAAGAAAAGCCCAGGTGAGGGTGTAAAAGCCATCCTTTGGAGGATTGCAAGGGGGTATGGCAAGCACCACAGAGCTCTCATTGGGCAGAGGCAGTGGCTGGAAGGCAGCCCAGAAGATGTCCCCAGGTGTGTAATCCTGTGAATATCACCAACCCATCACTTACCTCTTCTTCCAACCCTTCACTTACCTCTTCTTCCAACCCTGTCACAGGTGATTTTCATAACACCCAGCAGATTAAACCTCTTATTCAGCAAACTCAACATAATTTTCTTTTGTGTTACTGGTACTTACTGTTACACTGTTGCACCTCTATTCCCAAAAGCTTTTCAACCTCACTCTTGCAACACACTGAAAACATCAAATCTCTTCTGAAATATTACAAACTGTCTTTTTTTTTCCTAGTTAAATCAGCAGACCCAAGTTGGAAGAAAAATCTAGTTCTACCAAACTTCTAGTTTATGTAGTCATTGATGGCAGGCATGTTTACATCTCTGTGATCCTAAACCTTAGGGAATTACATTTCATTTCAGGGCTGCTGGGTCTGCAAAATCCCATGAGATTTTTTGCTTTGATTTAAAAATAAACAGGGTGTTTTTTTCCTATGGTTGTGGAGCAAGCCTTGAAAGACAGAAGTTGGAGACCTCAAAGAAAAATAAAAGAAAGCACATTTAAGAGATAAAAATGTATGATTAAATAATAAAAGTTTCCAAGTGCATATTTCATCTTGTGCCTTTTTTAGAAAAATATTTTCATTTTCATGACAGAAAGTGATCATTCATGATTTTGGATTTCCTTGAAGGAAGATTTCTTCAAGTCCCCATCAAGAAGACCACGAGTTTCAGCCATAAACTGAACCACCATAAACTGAACTCTGTTCTTCCTAAGTAACAGAGGATGTATCCTCTATTAATTAAATAAATATATATTATTGGTATAATATATATTATACCAATATATATTATATTGGTATAATATATATTATTATACCAATTGCAGGAGAAGAACAAGTACACAGAATCTGACTCTTCCACAGCTCCTGACTCCCAGGTACATTAAGGGAGCCATGCAGTTACCCACTGTGTCCAGTTTCAGACTTGAAGGGCCATGTTTTAATCTTGGCTCATATGGGAGCCAGTGGGGTTGGTGACAGCCTCTCTGAAATCATGGGTTCTTTGTACATTTATTCTTCTCTCTTCAAAAAGGTGAGAACAGTGGTGTGTCTCAAAGCATTACCAGTTAACTTAGTAGTAATTGTAACCCTTTCTGTGATCTTCCTCCTCTCACAGTTCAATGGTCTGAGACACCTCAGAGTTGTAAGCATTCCAGTTTGTACAATCCAAACTGAAATGAAATCAGCTACCTGGTGATCTCAGATGTTTCACCTGCTCTGTTTCAAAACCATTGATAAAACACTTGATTCTCAAACCAAGTTCAAGAGCACTCAGGCTCCTGATCTGCAGGGAAAGCAGTGGACAGCAGGTCTTGAAACACTCTTGAGGCCACCAAGTGTGGAGCACCTCTGAGTGAGAAGGACCCAGCGGGCTGCAGCAGTGTGTAGGTGGATGGAGCATGGGTGCTTTATGTGATATCTGGGGTTTATCTCCTTAACTTGCTGCTCATAGTGATCCTTCATGGGATGACCTGGTGCCCAGCTGTCAAAAAACAGAACTAGCAAAGCAGAAGGTAGCCACAGACACAAACTAAACCTCAGCCTGGTGTTGGTTCTTGCACTTTCTAAGCAGTTCCCTGCCACAGGCTCAGCTATTGCATAAAAAAGAAAAATACCTGGCACCCTGGATACCTTGTAGGCTCCAAATTCACCTTTCTACCACAAATTGCACAGGTAATCCTAGACCTCAAGCGAGTTAACACAGCAGTTGAGAGAGAGGCTTTCAGCAGCAGAGGAGGATGCTTCTCTTCTCACAAGTACACTCTTGGCTCTCAGCTTTCTGGAGGCTCATCCCAAAGAGAGCAGCACTTCACCTGCCTGAGCCTGACAGAGGTTTTCTACAAAAGTGTTTTCTCCTGATCTTCCTCTTCTGATGGTCAGTTACTGTCAGTGCTGCCCCTGGATGGTCTGCAGCCATTGGTGCCAAAATTACGAAATTTTTCCTCTGTCACTACGTCTATAATGTGTTCTGCTTGGATTTTAAACTAGACTTACCTGTCCAAAACACAGTTGGCTTATTTCCTGAAAAGTCCCAATTCAAAAGTCCAATTTTCTTTATTTAAGTGGAGGCTGTAAGTAATACAGCAAGAGAGTTGCATGTTTCACATTTTTGTTAAGATTTTCTTTTTATTCCATTGTATGGTCTTTTATAACTTTCATGCAATGTTTAAATGACCAGCTCATAGACCTCTGTTTCAGTGTAACAGCAGAGAAGCAGAGGGCACCTCTTCATCATAAAACCCAGTCCTGCAGAGAGACAAAGGAACATGGCATCTCATCCTTGGCTTAGGCTGAATTATCTCAGTCTTAAGACTGAGTTGTCTGGGTTGCTTGTGCTTCCTTCTAGAAAGCCATTCTCACATCTTCAGTGACAAGAAAGCCTCTGATTTCCAAAATTACTTAAATGGTGCTCTTCTGTTTTCCCACTGACTCTAAGGTATTTCTGAAAGAAGCTACTCTTGCTCTGCTTTCTGATGCTAAACAAGTCAGGTTCCTCTTATCTCCTCTGGAAACACGGATCTGTGTGCTCTTCACTGTCCATATACCCTGCAAATTTGTATGAAGTCCTTTCCCTATGAGCTTCTCAGGCAGAGGTAAATTGGAGCAGGTGTCTGCTAGAATAATTACTAAATATTGAGATGAATTTGATACATGGATGTGACCAGCTTCAAAACTAAGGGATGTGATCTGTGCTTCATCTCTTAATAGTGAATAATTATTATGTATTATTGATTTATCAGTTTTATCAGTTACTCTAGTTTACAGTATTTTGCTCAAAACACTAATGAAAATGTGGCTGCAGCTACATTAAAATTCTGTGACAGTTATTCAAATATAATTAAATTTGTCATCCAATGTATTGTTGATAACTGATGGAACCTACACAATCCCTGTAATTTTCAGCTTTGTGGGCTAACTGCCTTTCACACTTAGCAAACACAAAGGACAGTTATGATGACAATTTCCCATTGTTTCTGTTGAGGGACAGGAATATTATTATTTAAGCAACTGGTGTGAAATACAAAAGGCATGAAAGCTCTTGCTCCTACTCAGGGTGTCATGCCTTAAACATTTAAAGATAGTGTTAATCTTTTAAGCCATCACTTTGCACTGAAGCTTCAGGACTAGCTCACCATCTAGTGTGACTCCTCAATTTCTTTTCCCTTCTCCAGGATACAATCTCTGCTCCCATAAGCACTAATGTTCTTTTTCCAACTATTTAACTGTTTGGCTTCACTGTAAATTAATTCTGTTTGCTTGTTTGTGCTCAGTTTATTGCATCTGCTAGAGGGAACACTAGTCTCTCTTTTTTTTTTCTTTTTTTGTTTAACAATCCTCCTGGTTTTGTTTTATGTACAAACTTTATCAACAGTATTATATATGCTCCCAGTTCACTGATACAAGTTAAATGATGGGAAGACACAGGGCAATGCACTAAAAATATGTTTCCTTAGTAAGGATTTTCCAGGAACGCTTATATTTGACATCAGCCACTTGACTGCTTGTATCATCTACTACCTTAGTGATGATTCAGCAAAGGTGTAATCTACAATAATCAAAATTTCATATACACATACATATATATATATATATGTATATGTATATGTATATGTATATATTTGTATTTGATATATTGGATTGGCATTTAGACATTTATCAACCAAATCTGTGACATGACTAAAAGGATATTGAGTTGCTTTGGAAAAAGACTTTGTTCTCTTATTTCTTATTTTCTCACTGGTATTGATTGTACACCTCTCCTGTAATTGTTTAATAATGAAATCCCATATATACTCTTCTGTTAAATTTGCTAGAACTGATATTATGCTGACAGAAGAGTGGTTAATTTGGTAATCCTTTCAACACCATTGACATACAAAAACACATTGAGAGCAGCCCTGTAGAGAAAGATTAGGTGGTACTCATTAATGAAAAACAGGACAAAAGCCAACAGTGTGGACTTGCAACCCAAAAAGCCAACCACAGCCTGGCTGCATCAAAAGAGGGATGGCCAGCAGGCTGAGGGAGGTGATTCTCCCCCTCTACTTTTGACACCCTACCTGGAATGCTGCATGCAGGCCTGAAGTCCTCAGCACAAGAGAGACATGGACCCATCAGAGCAGGTTCATAGAAGGGCCACAAAGATGCTCCAAGAGGTGGAACTTCTTTGTGGACAGGCTGAGAGATCTGGGACTGTTTGGCCTTGAAAAGAAAAAGTTTCAGGGACACCTTATAGCAGCCTTCCAGTACCTAAAGGGGGCTTATAAAAAGACTGAGAGTGACATTTCACACAGGCAGTTAGTGATAGGACAAGTGGGAAAAATTTTAAACTGAAAGAGAAGAGATTAAGATTAGATGTTCGAAAAACATTCTTGACTGTGAGGATGGTGAGGCAGTGGAACAGGTTGCCCATTGAAGCTGTGGATGCCCCATCCCTGGAAGTGTTCAAGGCCAGGTTAGACAGGACTTGGAACAACCTGGTCTAGTGGGAGGTGTCCCTGCCCATGACAGGGAGGTTGGAACCAGATGATTTTTGAGGTCCCTCCCAACCCAGACCATTATATGATTCTATGATTCATTCTTATATGTAGCTACATTTTTTTTTCTTCTTGCTTGTCTTACTTTTAAAGGCAAAAAATATACCTCAATATAGAGTTGCTGTTGGGATAAACCAGCTTATTTCCTGCTGCCTTCTTTTCAGTTTGGGACAGGATGAGACTACCAAAGTCTAAAATCAGATGCAAAAAACATTAATGAATCATTCAGAAAAGAAAGAGCAATACGTATTTGTATATTAAGTCCATCTATTTCCAGGCAGCATCCTTTAGTGATGAGAGAATTGCTTCTCTTCATCTTGTGGGTACAATCATTGCTGCTGTCCTTTGACACTGATGCTTCTCCACTGTGACACACTCTTCTTTCTTCATTAATTTCAGGTGACTACTGCTCTTGTCTCTGTTCTCAGCATCTTTTGTAGCTATTTGCAGACTAGGAAGGTTGATTTGCTCTCTTCAGACTTACTTTGGCTACTCCTGGCAAGACCCCAGATTTGTTTATCTGAGGAATTGGTTGGGATCTCATTGCTTTTCTCATCAAACCATAGTGAGGTTTTCCTTTCACACAGAAATGTCTCAGACACCTGAGAAGCTGAGAGCTAGAGATGGGTAGAAAACAGTTTCCCCTTGCTGCAAAATTATTTCAGATTTTAAAAGCTGTCCTATCCTATTCTGGACAAATATTTTCCCAGACAAACAAGTTGAGAGAGCTGGAGGTGGTTTGGGGTACAGCACATGTATGTAGACTCTGCCACCCTCACCCAGGGTAGGAATTTGGTCTGTCCTCTGCAAGGCCCACAAGGCAGCTTTGAGGAGAAGTAGGTCTAGGTTAAGAAACCTAAGTTTAGGAATCTGATTGTAGGTTGTAGAAGCATATCAGACATCCGAGCTTCTCCAGCTGGTGGGTATCAATGGAGCCAGTTCAGCTCCCTCTGAAGCAGGTGCCCTGTGCCAAGTCAGACAAACTGTGTTGATTCACTGCTTGTTCAGTCACCTGCACTTTGAAATGCTCTGTGCTGCCTTGCCTGGCTTTGCAAGGTGCACATCTCTCCTACTTCCTGTGTAACCCTTACATGAAATAAACATCCCTATCCTATCGGGCAGGGACTTTGACCTGAATCCATCACCTCTAAGCAAAGAACAAATTTCTTTCTCTGGTTGGTAGATATGTCACTTAAACAAAGTGGAACAGCCTGGATAGCTAAGGAGAATTTGTTAGAATGGGAGAAGAAGAAGGATCAAAGTGAGCAGTGCCTGCATCCCAAAAGTTATTGAATGTTGCCAGAGGAGCCATTGCCATAGTTATTAGTAGTAGAATATTTTGGGAAAGAAATGTTTGTAGCAAACACATTCCAGAAAAAAAAAAACAAAACCACATAGAAAATTCCTGACCTGATGTTCCTAATCAACACACTTGGAGTACAGTTCATGCTCAGAGCAGTGCTGAGAGTCTGGTTTATCTGCCTGCCTGGAGTGCAGCTCTGCCCTTGGGGGAATTGCTGAGCTGTGTCCCTTCCTGCCCCTGTCCCCTGGAGCTGGCCCTGCAGCAGGGAGCTCTCCTGCAGAGGAGTCTCTGCAGGCAGGCAGCACTTAACCTCCACAAGGAAGGAACATACACAGGCAGTGGAGTCTGCTGTGGCACACAGGTGTTCTGTCAAGGAGATAAGAATGATCCTTTTGAAAGACAAAGTTGGACTGCTTGCCCCTGTGTCCCTCAAATCTCCATGGCTGGCACCTTTGCAGAGACCATTTGAAGCCTCTTTCTGCTTTCAGTCTCCATTTTACAACTGAAGATGGAATTTTGGAGATAAAGCTTATGCTTCTAAAATCCCACTTCATGTATTATGATCTTTCAAAATGTTGGTGGGTTTCTTCTGGCTTAATTATACTATGAAACACATAAGGCCACTTCTCACATCCTCTATTATAGCATGATTTTTTTAATGGACGAGGAGAAAATGCAAATACTGCTTGGATTGACAGGGTGTTGAAGTGATGTCATATTTTCTCTGTTGATTTTTTATTAATTAAGCAGTATTTCTGTATGTAATTCCTCAAGTTCAACATGATTCTTCATCCCCTCTTGAAATTACTTTGCTTTTGAGGCTTCTCAGTCCAAAATGGCCTGTGTGCTGTAAGTTAGGATACATCCTTTTTCTTCTTTTTTCTTCTTTTTTTTTCCCCTCTCCTTTCTTGTTGTCTGGGATGAAAAACTTTGGATAAAAAAAGTCTAGGAAGTTATCAGCCCAAATACAAATCAGCTATTATATATCCACTTACCCCAGTGCAAGTTCTTTCAATGTTACTATTTGGCTTCAGTTCTCTGTTACCTGAAAGGACACAAGGACAGTTTTGGTTTTGTGTTTTTGAGGGTTGAATAAACTCATCATCTTCCTACATCTATCCCCCAGCAAATCTGGAGTTTCCACTTTCAGAAATTCGTTTGAGACAGCTAACAAAACTGCCTAATTTCTGATTTTATTAACAGGGAATATTTACAGAATGCCAAATCTCTGCTGAGATCCTTCATTGAGGCTCTTCTTTAATACTGGGGCTTGGAAGGCTGCATGTGTTCCAGGTCACCCAGTGTTCAGAGTAATTGATAGCCTTTGGAAACCATAAATTTAGGAGCTGTTAGTCAGTGTTTCTAACAGAAGTATGAGCATTTTTTCATGCACAGACACTACTAGTTAAAATGACTCCTGGGAGGTATTCTCTTTTGGGTTGTGAGTGGCTGACAAGAAGGTACTATGGTTTTGGCAACTGTTTTCTGCATGGTATTTTTTCCCCTCTCCTTTAAGAAGTATGCTATCTAGGTATAGCCTAGGGGCATATCCTCTGTACTGAAATGAGTTGAATTTTTCCAACTGCTTTTTTTTCCCCTGACCCCTTTCTATGTAGAATTTATCTTAAGAGCAGTAACCATTGAGATGGTTCCCTATTGGTGAGCCAGTCCATAATGACAAGGACAAACCAGCAACCCTGCAGATCCACTGGGAAAAGAGAGAATCATGTATTTGAGTCAGGCACAAATACCTGAAAGCTGATTCAGCAGCTGCAGGACTCAAACAACTCTCTTTACAGAACAAATTCTTCTTTCTACAGAGAGGGAGAGAGAGGGAGAGAGAGAGAGAGGGAGAGATACTTTTCTTCTTCTCTCCCACCTCCCAGCCCTATTCCTAACTTCCTCTCCATCTGTTTCTCAAGAACCTTAACATAATTTCAGGCTGTCTCCTTCACCCACTTCTCTTTCTGGGATGCCCCAATAGAGCTCCACTTCTGCTTCTTTTCTCTCTTTGTGTAACTGCTGGCTGTTCCCTTATACAGCAAATATTTCTATGCAGGTGATAGAGAGGGTTTAACTTCTGTGCCTCTCTCCCCTGTTCAATCCTGTCCTGCTAGCAGCTCTCGAATAATTATCAGCTCCCAGACTGATTAACACAGATCTCAGCCAAGCCTTCTCCCAGGCTCCTTTCTTTGTGGGGGAAGATTGTGCTGGTAATCCCATGCTGCTGACATTGAGAGCCTAGAACCAGGGATATACTTTAAGTCACACCTCCCATCTTCAGGCTCTTTCTATATGTCTTATGTCTTATGTCTTGTGTCTTATGTCTTTCATAAATGTAGATGTTTACATGCCAAACAGCACACGTATAAAATATATTTATTTGTGGCTTTATTCTTCTAGGAGATGCAGTTTCACTATCCACCAGCTGGTAGAGAAGTCACAAGCAGGTGCCAAATGTGACAGCTCTTTCTTCCTAAGGCATTACAGACAACCAGATACCTTGGTGCTTTCTTACCACTTACAAACACTGTGCAAGGACCTATCAGTGGCATGGACCAGGAAAGGCTGGGGGATGCTCATTGCTCTTCAGGGGCAGGGAGGCTGTGAGATCACGGGCAGAGGAGCACCTGGGGAGGGACACTCCAGCTGTGAGCTGTGTGTGATGGGAGTCCCCAAGCCAGCTGAGTGGGAATGGCTGCTCCAACAGCACTGATCCCACACAGATGCTGCAAGGTCAGTTTGAACTGGTCAAACAGCATTGCTCAAGTTTTGGAAAGGTGAAAATTCAAAATCAGGCTCTACCCATGCCATGCCACCAACAATCTCTGATTTTTAAAAATTAATGGCCTTGTTGTTCTGGCTTTGTGCATCATGCAATGAGATCATGATCCATGACTACAACTCCTATGCAATAAAATAATACAAATAATTAATAATAATAATAATAATTATAATAATGAGTTGAGTTTCATTACGTGTCTTGCACTGCTTAAAATCCCCTGTGAGCAGTTACTGTCAGTGAGAATATTTAATGTCTTGATGCAATTTGAAAATGCAGTGCAAATGACAGTGTAATAAAACAAAGAACTTCATCAGCTTCTAATTGAAATTAATGAGGACTGAACTTCTACTTTGTGCATTAAAGAAGAGACTTTTCCCCCAACCTTAAAAGCTGTTGGCTCCAGGAGGGGCATGACTCAATTTGAATTATCTTCTTTTTCTACCTCATAAAGATTTTACTGCAGAAAACTAGTCTTATTTCAGACAACCAGTAAATATCATATGGATTTAAAAGTTAGACTTTTCTCTCGATTCCTGCAGAAATGTTTTCCCTATGTATTAGCAGATCTGTAAGAAATCATAACCATCTGTATTTTGTGAGACTAGGAGCTGAAAATACATTCCTTATCTAAGAGACTATTTTCTACAATACTAGTTCAGAAATTTATACATAGACCAAATCTTAACAAAAAAGACTCTGTTATTTCAAGGTCATTTTGAACCTCTGTGGCAGAGGTTTGAATATTAGTAATGTCATCAGGCAGAAGCACAGTGCACTGAGGCATGCCAGCATGTTTGTCAAAATGGCTGTGGAAGCCCTTTTCCCATCTCCTGGCAGCAGAAGGGAATAACAGAGATGGCTGGAACTGGCCATTGCATTTTATTACCATGCAATAAGACAGGCAAATATAATTCTCCATGCTAACATTTGGCACTGGTACAATTTCACAGACTCCTAATGACTGCAGTGGAGCACAGTTCAAGCCACGCAGCTCCAGGTAACTGAAGTGTTCCTTGTCTTCCAAGTTTTCCAAGCTATATGTAATATCTACTTTTCTTGTAACTTTTTTGCTATAAAACCTGCTAAACCAAGAATTAATATTTTCTTTTTTCGCTTCTTTACTAGTTTGCACAGCTTTGCAGAGCTTTATGAATGTCTAAATTGCTTCAAGCTTTAGCACAGACATTTAGGTCATTCCACATTGCTATACTGCAGCTGTTTGCATTACATCTTGTGGGTCACTTGTGAAGGGAAGAGTTTTTGTGATGTACTGCACTGGCCAACAGCAGGCACAAATCAGGAGAATTGTACTTGGAGGCATATCATTAAATTTCAACAAACAGGCTTACTGGAGAAGTCATTCTTCCTGTGAGATCACTAAAGCTGCCATTGCCCATAAACTATTTAGAAGACCTGAGTAAAGGGCTACTTAAAGTCTTCAGCTGATAAGGCTTAATGCTGTGTTTTCTCATTCCTTTGTTTATGATTCTCCTGCTTGCCAGTGGTTTCTTCTTGTGCCTGAATAATTTGTGTTCATGGGCACCTACTTTCAGGACTGTTGGAAAGATAGGATATTTAAATACTACCTCCATCTAGTACCTACAGGGAGAACTAAAGGTCTGTAAGGTTTTTGATGCCACAACATAAATGGATGTTTATCTTGTGATAAAAGCATGCCACACAAGCCTCAAAGAAGGTGAGTTCAGGTGACAGTTTTTACCTCAGATACTGTTGGTTTGTTTCTTTTCATAGCAGTTACATACACTGCTTCTAAAAATAATTTTTTTGATACCATCAGCCTGCATTCTAGGTCTAACTCAAAGACTGTGAAAAAAATTGAGATTATTCTAAGCAAAGATTTAAAAAATCTCTATAAATAGGATAGAACTTGTGATATTTTGTTCCATTTTACTTTAACCAAATGTGACGATATAAAAACTAAAACTTCTGTTTTCTGAAAATGTTATTAGTCTGCACCTTCCAGAGACAAAGGAAGCAATGCCCAGAATCCACAAACTCTTCTCCAAAATGGTTACCCTCTTGGAACAAGAAACAGCTTGTCAAAATCCCATCTTTCATAATGGAATTTGCTACTTCTTGATGGAGAAGGATGCTTCCTGCAGCAGTATTATACACTTACAAGACATGAATCAATTTACATTTTAATCATGGGGGGCCCATGCCATCAATTGGTGAGAGGGCTTTTAATTTACCTGAACTCAGTCACTGGGTTGATCCCAGCAGATTTGCTTCTACGGCAACACCTGCTTTTATCATATCATCTCTTGAGTATTCAGCCTCCATAAAAATAAATAAATTCTCCTGAAACTGTGCTTAATTCCTTACCAATGAATCTCCTTTCACTATATGAAATTCTAAATAAAAAAAGACAGGTTTATTTTAAGCTTTTAACAGACTGTTGTAGTTAATCGTGTGTATCAGGCAAGAGGCTTGGTTGCTAAGAAAATCTTTGGCATGTTTCCATGGGATTTGTGTGTTATTGACAGAAAAAGTACCAAATGATAGGAAATGCATCTGCTAATTTGAATAGTGAAACAAAAAAAAAAGAATAGAACAATTTTCTGCCCAACTTTTGAGTTAATGCAAGCTCAGGCCAAAAATAACATACATCCCATCAATTTACAGAGAAGATTTTTGGCTTCAAAGACTTGATTAAGATTATAAAAAAATAGAATACCCATTTCAATGTGGATAGAACATATGGATCTCTGGTTGTCAGTGGTTTCCCTTACACTGCTGCACAGAGTTTCCTAGGATGAGCTCAAAGCTAAAATACGTTCTGGAGGTGATCTGCAGAAACACCCGGTGTGTTTGTTACTTCCAGAAGAAATATCAGCTGTATTTACATTGAATGTTCTCCCGTGTGCAGTTGTCTGCCATGTGATCAGGCAGACCTTTCTCCATAGTTTTTCCAGCTGTCCCAATTATCATGGTCCAGAAGAGAGGGAGAAAAACAGCCAGAGATGGGGAAGACAGAGTGGGGCCTCCTTTAAAAATTCCTGACAGTGTTTACCTCAGGAAAGGACAAAGCAGTAGGCATCCAGGGCTTTAGTTGAGCAAAGCCTGCCTAGAGGAACAGATGCCTAGTACTGGGTCATAGCCTGGAGCTCAAAATGCTGCCAGAGAAGTTTTGCCAGGTGCTGGAGCAGCCAGTTGCAGAGAAAGCCAGCAACCCCAGCGTGGAGATGGAGCCCTGCACAGGCCAAGTTTTAAAGACTGGCTGACCATGAAAAACATACTTATTCTATTTCGAAACTTTTTCTTTTTTGTACTTAAATATAGGCCAGAGTCATCTGGAAGTCAAGAATCAAGCAATGGGTTAGATCTTATTGATATATTCTCAGAAACCATCATTTTAACTGCTCTGTATTTAGACCTTTGGCTACACTCCATAATCAGTGCATGACCCCATAATTTAGGATTTTGGAAAAGGAATGAGTCCCTCAGGTCTACAAGCCAAAGAAAACAGTGGATGTATTGTGGGAGGATATATTGTTTAACAGGATAACATAGTTCAACAAAGTAGTGTGGTGGCCAAGGAGACTACTCTGAGAACAAAGTTCCTGGGCACCCTGAGAACACTGATCTACAGTGTAAAGTTCATAAAATCTTGTGGAAAGTTAGTTATTCTGTGGGGTAATAATTTTATTTTGACTTCTTGAATTCCTGCTCCTTTAGGCATCATTTTTTATTCCTGAACAAGGAAAATCAACTGTAGAGCTGAAGTCTATAGCCACATAAGGCATGTGTGGGGCTCAGTAGTTGCCACCTACAGTGTTCTTTTACCTTGTGAAAGAAATCTGATTTTTTGTTCTCTCTCATTTAAAATAATTGTTTCTTATTTCAGTTTAAACATGGGGGGATTTTAAAGGCCAAGGAACAGGGTTTATGCCTCTAGTTACCATTGAGCTAATTAAGCAACAAAGCAGTACTGGACAATGAGGGAATCTTATGGAGGCAAGAAAATTGAGAGTATAAGACTCCCTGTTACAATGCAGTAATAGCATTGGAGAGAATGCTTCATTTCTTGTGGAAGATAAGCAGCCAGGGATCTTTTCTGTTTTCTTTCTGCTTCTCTTTTTTTATCCATTCTGTGACTTTGGGCAAATCCTCCCAACTTCTTGGTCCCTTAGTTTTCCCTTTCTGCAAAACAACGAATCAAACTACTTTGCTAGAATTTTGGAGGAATGGATGTAGTGCTTTATAAATATGTAACGAGTTCTATTTTTGCTAGGAGGCAAAATGGACTACTATATATATAAATTTAATGTTTGCCATTGGCTTTGGAATTTTTTCAAGACATGCCAGTAAGAGAATATACTTAGAAGCTAGTCTGACATATCTCATTGAGTGTCAAAGGTTTGCATCAAATATTTGATTTGAGCTTCTCTATGAGTCTGTTTTTAAAACAGCACAGAGACAAGGCACATTTGCTTAGCCTGCATATCCCTAGAAAGAAATGGGATATACATTTTTAAACCATTTTCATTTACTTATGAGAAGAATATCTATCTGCAATACTTCATGTATAAAATGCTTCATGGGCGCATAACATATGTACAGAGCATATGTTTTAATTTTAGTTCAGTACAGAATTTCAAATTTAAACAAATTAGCCCAAGGCAGAAAGTACTACCGACCATTTTTTCTGTTTTTAATACAAGCCAGATTGTAGAGAAGCATTACTAATGAAAACAGCAATCACAAACCTGAGCATATTTTACTTACCACATGTTAGTAACACAATATACCTCTTTTTTTTAATTTAGATTTTCATATAGTGAAAGAAAATAATTGGTAATGATCTTATCCTACTATTTCTTCACAGATTTTTGTCATCACTGTTTTAAGAAATTTTGAGTTGATAGTACCATTAAAACATTCTTATTCAGGGCTATCTGCCTTCAACTTGTTCAGTTTCCATGCTCGGTAACCAGGAAACTCGGACACCACAATCCCTGAACTACTTCTAAGATAACTGCTAATGATAACTAGGAAAAGCAAGTCAGAAGGTTTAAATTTACTGTTCAGGAGTCCACATTTGTAACCCTGAGAAATGGTATCTATTATGTGTATTGAACATGTACTCCAGTAAATTCTCCTTCTCCCATGGAAGGCTCAGCTATACAAATAGGATGCTGTTTTACCAGTTACAAATATTCTATGGTATTACCATATGTAGTTGCATTGCTAGTTATATAAAATTTTATGGTGAAGCCTCTAACTTCATTCAGAAGTCAGAAGCACCCTCTTGAGAATCCTCTCACTGAAGGGAAATTGAATAGTTAATATTATTGCATGTTATTGAATACTCAGCTACTACAAAGAATAATAAATAGACTGCTTTTTCTTTCCTGTGCAGCAAATGGGGCTTTGTTACAAAAAAAGATTAAAGACCAGATTTAAAGTCTATGTAAAGCAATACATTTAAGTCTCCTATCAAAATGTATTTGGGTACCCTTCCCTCTGTTCACAAGAACTCTTTCATCAGACAGGGCTTCCTACAGCATCCTCATTTGTGGAATCTATCTATCTGACTTGCTCGTATGAACCCTCCTCATTAGTGCTAAGTGAAGGTATCTGGGATGGCTTGAGCAGAACTCATTTAGGTCTTTGACACCTTCTCAGGAATGACTTACAAGCAGCTCAGCTGGGAGGCTGAGGAGGAGGGAGATCTCTGGTGCAAAGAGGCAGAGAAAAGGAGGGAAAGGGTGGTGTGTCTGTATGGAGAGGGCACTCAAGGCGAATGAGGGTAGGAGAAGAGGAGTGAAAACTCTCCCATTGGCTCAGCTAGAACTGGAGGGAGATGTGCCCATGGCAGGGTGGGTCAGAAAGGGATCCAAAGGATGAACTTGGTGGAACTTGTGGAACTCGCTTTCAGGCACTCAAGTAAAGTTGTCCTGCTCAGTGCAGCACCAGCAGACCATGAGTACAGCATGTGCAGCTGTGATCCCACCCTGACTCTGCTTCCCATGCCACACAGAGATGCACACACCCACAGATAACCTTCTGCAGGGAGACTCCTACACCCCTTGCACTCACAACTGTCTCCCTGTTTCTCCCCCAGAAAGGAGAAGGCTGAGCGACTCACTTTTTACAATAGTCTTAGAGTGAGAAACCTAAACTAAGGTCTGGTTCCAGATCTCTTTCCAGCTTGAGAGAATTTTAACTCCAGTCACTCTTCTGAGGAATTTCCAGCCCTGTATGAATAAAGAAATATTTTAACTTGATGTGCCATTTTCCAGAAATCCTCTATTTTTTAATATTTATTTGAACAGCAGCACCTAAGTACCACTCTGAAGGGTTTATGTTCCCCCAGTGAGTACAGTGGGGTTCTGCAGGGAGCCTAGCCTTGTCAGCATGCATTCCACGTGTGCTGACAATGCCTGCTGACAATGCCTGCCCTTGGGGACAATCTGCCTCTTTCCTGGAGAGTCCTGCAGTTGAGCAGACACCAGACTACTCAGCCTTGTAGGACTGCCCTAAAACAGGAGCATGGTTTAGGTGTATAAGGAATGGAAAAGCACTGCCAGGATTAGACAGAACAGATTCAGATTCTAATTTCTGTATGAATCTTGTTTTAATTTCCCTTTTCTTTTTTATCTTTCTGAGATCTGGTCCTAAAACTCTTGCCTGGCATCATATAAAGATGCTGCAATGGAGCAAGAAGTGGAATTCTATGTCCAGCTCTCAGATTAATTGAATACCTAATTTGTGTTTCAGCACAGCCACAAGTATTCATTTATTTATTGAAAGATGCATCAGTGCAACAAAATAAACTTTTCACATGAGCTCCCACAGACCTATTCTTGATTTATGGCATTATACTAGAAGCTCAGTCAAGCTAATTTTGTTCACCAGATATCAAGAGAACAAATTTTAAGTGCTCTGTTGAAGCGCTTTTCTAGTTTGAATTTTATGTGAAAACCAACAGAGTCTACTTTGACTCATTCCAGTGCAGATGAGAAGAAACTCTACTGCAACTGTGGCACATGAAAAGCTGCCTGTTTCAAATAGTCTTAACAGAGTAGTCACTTTCCTATCTCTCTTTGTTTCTTGGTTATAATTAATCTTTAAAAGAAGAATGGTCCAAAATTTAAATTAACTATAAAATCTATAAAAATATAAAATGAAGTATCTGAACCCAGGCCTTTGACAATTACATTTATTACTGCACACTGACTGAAAAAGATTCTGCATTAGCTACAGAAGGACAATTGACATCAAGCAGGCACTCAACATAAAGTGCAACAATATGTATTAGAGAGGAAAGGCATTTGTGGGGCATTTGATTAACATACTTTTAATTGGACTTTCCTGCCTCATTGGTTTTATTCTTTCAATTTAGTTCAAGCTGCTCAAATACGTAAATAGGCAAGACACCTACTATAATTAACACAATACACTGTTTGCAAATTACCAAATTTCTCAGATTGTGTACACACAAATAAGATATTGTGCAAATATTGCTGAACTCCTACAGAAATATAAACAGGCAAGGAAAGCCCATTATTGAGCAAGAAAAAAACCAAACAACCAAAGAAAAATAACAACACCACCCTCCTCTTTGAAGGCTACTTGAGTCCCTTGACCTTTCTGATTCGTTTTCAACAGCAATTTTAACTTTAGTTCTACATGTCAGTAAAAATTCATAGGATGTTCTGTCATTATCATTCAAGCTCAAATTTGGGAGTACTAATGCTAAGTTTTGTTTCCCATGTGATGCTCTCTAATCATATAAAAGAATGCATGAGATCATACTTGTATATCCAAATTGAAGAAACAACACTGAAAAGCAAGCATATACTGCATAAAGGATGCCTAGAGCATAGAAACACAACAGAAAATGCTAAATCCTATTGCTATTTATAATGCTGAAAATATTCCAGGATCTTTTTTTTTAAGATCACATTTTAGGTGCTATTAATCTAGGATGTAATTAAAAAAGAATATTTAAATTGCACAATTGCCAATAAAACACATTAAACATTTAACAACCGAAAATCATATAGGTAATTTGGATTTGATACTTGCATTCTCAGAAAATGTGAATGGCATCTGGGCAATAAAGCACATGGACAGAAATTCCATAGCCAGGATATAAGCTGAGTGAACAATTTGTTGTGTGAATATTTGGAAGAAAAATAACAGACTGAAAACTGCACATCTTCCATGTTTGAGTGGTTGACAAGCTTTACACGATTTAAAAATTAGAGTCAGTATAATAGTTAATATATTTTTAGAGGTTTTACCCTTTAAATACTTTTCAGTTGCCATATTAAAAATCCCAGAGTTCTCCTTTCTCAATAAACACTATTTAATTTTTATTGTAGACTATGATTTACCTTGGGAGCACCACCTACTGTTGAACACCTACATGTACAGTGGCCAGGGGGAACACCTACAAAATTGGTGGTTCTGGTCAAATACACCTTAGAAAAATACACAGCATTTCATTTAAAATAAACATAGACAATGAAAGACACAAGTTCCAAAAGTTACCTCTATATTATATGAGCCAACAGGGAAAGATATGATTCTTTTCCTCACACAGATTAGGTAAATGTTGCTCAGGAGAAATCAAATATTGGATTTGTTTTATATTTACTACTCTCCATCCCTTCTTCACTAAACTTTGCCACATAAAAGCATAAAATTCTTATTTGCTTTTTCTTTATAATGTTTTTTACCATTTCACCCACAAATTCAATCCAATAGGCTTGACTAGTTATTAAAATTAATATAGTTTCCCTTGATAATTATTCACAAATGATTTTACAAACATTACTGGAGTCCTTACATGTTCTTTACTTACAGTTATGAAAAGCTAATAATGTGTAAGATGTTACTATTTTCTCATTGGCAAGGAGGATTTTTGAACTTATACTCAGTTTGTGGTGCACCTGGGGATTTCTGGGGAATACCTAGGTGTCTTGCAGGCTGACAGGGCACTGGGTGCTCATTATTGCCCTGAAACAAAAGGTTCTGTAATGTACACACTTAGCTAAAGAATTCATTTTATGGGGGAAGGAATTTAAATTGAATCCTCCATATCTGTGTTGCAATCTTTTGTGCTGAGCAAAACAGTAGCAAGGCAAAGTGAATGTCCATTAGGAGGTAATAGCTGGAGTATGCTCCACTACTGCTATTTCTGCACTGATTATGTAAAGCAGCTGTCAGTCAGGAAATTCCTTTGGGAAAACAGCACTTCCTTCTTTCCAAATTAATTACATTAAATGTGGTGAATTACATTAGGGAATGGGAGCATGCAGGAATGGTTGTAGGAAGTTTGCTTCCATGCTATCAGAAAGTTTCAATCAGCTGTTTTCATGGAGGTGCACAATGCAACTGAACTGTCCATGTTAGTGTCTTCTCCAGCTGGAATGAATATAGAACAGACTTGGAGTTGTTTTTTTTAAATGCATGCACCATTGCTTTATTTTGAAGACAAAAATCCTCACCTGCTTCCTTCTCATAATCTATGTAATTATGTACATTTCTGAATAATTGCCTGTAACGTGTTTCCAACACACATATCAGAATTAATGTTCCTCTTATTTGTATTTAAAACTTCTTCAGACCCAGAGTCTTTCAACAGAATTGCTTCCATACTTCTAAGAAATATGCTTCTCAATGGCCCAGCATCCTTTTAACTGAGGACAAAAAAAAATAAATTATACAACTGTTGACAAAATATTTTAAAATCTAAATGCTGATGAATGGCTCTCTTATCTCTACATCTAGCTGTCTTAAGGAAAGAAAAATAGCTTCCTTTAGTATTCTCTGTCCTCTTTAGTTCCACATCTTGTGTCCAAGACACAAGGAAGGCATTATAGGCTAGTTTTACTTGTGTCTATAAAATTTTCCAAACAGATTTTCAAAGCCTTCTCAAAACCACATCATTCTGATTGCTTAGATGTGGGGTTTGTTTCAGTGTACACATTTGTTTTGAATTCAGACTGCCATAGCTAATTTCTATTACCAGTAATCTCTTTTACCACTAAACCTTCTCATTCATTTACTTGCTGTTTCACTTTGTGGTACAAATAGTTCAATAACTACTGAATAATAATAGCTGAATAACTCTGATTGTATATATATATACATATATATATTTAAGTTAGCCATTATTTCCTGATTCCAGAATGGCAAGAGGCTGGATCTAAAGATGTAATTGAAATTTGTGTCACTGTAGTTATTGAACAATATCATTATAATGTAGTCTCCATATGTGGGTAGAATTAAATCAGTCAAGTTTGAGGCCAAAATGAGTAGAATTTCACAATGTTTATGGCTTTATGCTAAGCATCATCATTCTCCCAGCCAGTCATTCCAAGCTATGGATTTCCTAAAGTTATAGCTATAATCTAATATCATAAGTTTTTCTTCTGAAGTCAATGGATATTTCAGAGCAAGAAATGGAATTAAACATTTCAAATATACTTTCAATACATTTAGAACTGTCTGAAATCAGACTCTTGCTGCTAAAAGAGTTTTTTATAGTGTTCTAACACTAACAGTTTTCTTGACAACCCTGAGCAAGCTCTGCAAATATTCTCTTGTTAGAGATCTCCAGTTTCTCCACATTTAGGTCCCACCCTGAAAGCACAAGCAAGTATTACCACTGTGTTCAGTGTCATTATCCAATGTTCATAAAATTCAGAAATAGTGGAAAGAGTGGATGAAAATTCACCTTCACTGAAGATAATGTAGTGACATCAGCAAAACAGAATTCACTCAAAATGCAAGAAATAGAGGTTTTTCACTTTTTCACTATATGGGTTATGCACCTGCAGTGTCCTTGAGTAAAAGCAACACTTAGAGCTAATTTAAGTAATCAGAAATATTTAAAGAAAATTACTGTTTCAACTAGTGAATTGTAATAACTATACACAGCTGTTAAAATTGCTTATGCTGCACCACCACCAAACTCACAAAGCATCTGTGATGAGAGATCAATCATTTCCTGGTATTTATCAAGACATAGCCAATTAGAACAATAAATAGGATCACACACATTTTCATGTTGTATCATCAATTCATCTTTTATAATATGTAGCTTTGATTGTAACCAACATTTGTTTTGCTGAATTCTGTCTAAATTCTCTTTTGGCTTCTCAATGCAAAACTCCTTTAATGCATTTCTTCTAAAAATATTCTAGTTTACCTTTTTCTATTGCTAAACTCACTCAAGCCCTTGAAAATAATTTGCAGTATATTAGCTTCTGTAATACTTTATATTTGTCCTTCATGTCATATGGTGAGTGCTTGTGGTACAAAGTGTATTAATTTCAATATTGTAAGTTCTTTTGCTCCAAAGGGACCAAAAGCTCCAGGGAACACAGAGAACCACTTCAAACAATTTTAACAGGTACTGTCATCTTATCTTGACTAGAAAGAAATCTTAATCAACTTCACTGCCAGGTAGTCCAGTCACCATTCACACTCAAAAGGATTTGTGGTCTCTAAGTGCATCTAAAATTCTGGCTATCAACAAGGCTTGATTTTATTCAGTTTTAGCTCTCTAATAGAAGGAAGAGGCTTAGTCTGTGCTAGTTCCCAAATTTCATCTTCCCTCAGTGAGGAATCTGGACTCCTCCAGATCCTGTTTGATCCTCTCTGTCTTGGAAACTTGTTCTGTGTCCATGCAGAGAGTCCAGCACTGCTGAGGCTGCTAAGGGTAAAAGAGATTCACTCCACAAAGAGCAAGCATTCACTCCACAAAGATGAAGGCACATTTTAGAGACACTATTTCTACAGAAGTACAACCAAGAAATCAAAGGACACTACGCAGTGCAGCAATGCTATTTGAGCTTTCCCACTAGTTTGCACCACCTGTTACAACTGGCCACAGTCAGACTTTGCAGCTACAGCTTTCCAACAAACTTCTATTCACAACCACTGCCCAACATGACAGATTCTTCATTCTCAAGCATTACCTACATTACTCTTGTCCCCTAGATGTAGAGTTTCCCTCAGACTGTCCTGAAGTGCATGTTCAGCACACTTGGAGAGCAATCCATGCTGCTCTGTCTCGTTCTCTGTTACTTATTGCTTTCACAACCTCTTATGTCATCTTCAAATAGTATTAACATCAGAATTTTGTTGCAAGTTTGAGCCCCTCAGCTGAACCCTGTGGGACAAGTTAGAACCACCAGGCCATTGGTGATTCCAAATTTATGACTACATTTGGAGATACTGTAAGTGAAAGAGTTTATCCTTCTTTTACTCCATATCAAATACATATCAGTTAACTTTGTATGTGTGTAGATTTTTGTTGTGGTATACCAGGTCATGCATTTTTTACTTACTCTATTATCTTTACAGATTAAACATGAAATGTCACTTTAAAAAATCAACAAAGCAGGATCAAATCTATTTTCAGTGAAGTCCTGTTAGCTGGTATTAATTATATTCCCTGGTTTTAATTCTTGATGAATCAAGTCCCATATCAGTCATTCCATTAATTCATCCAGGATTGAGATCAGGATGTCAGAACTATAATTAGCTGGGTCATCCTGTTTGGCTTTAGTGTAAAAACTAGTCACACTCTTTTCAAGTTGTCATAACTAGATTATACTCACTCTCTTCAACTGAAAAAAAAGATCATTAGCTATGCGATTATTGTTGTAATTCAGAATTTCTTCAAAGTAATCTTCCAAAGCAGAGATGTATAGTATTAAAGTATCACATTAGCTCACAATTTTCTTGTATCCAAGGGAAGCATTCAGGAAGGATGTTCTCCATGCTTAGACTGACAAGGACTTGGCTCTAACTTCCCTTCACAGCCTTTCTAAACATAATCTCTTGTGGCTGTTTGTGAAAATGTTAAGGCAACCTCATCAAGCACAGAGACTTCTCTCCTCAGCCTAATGAGAGAAGGGACAACCTCCACAGGCTCATTTCCAAACTGCAATCCAGCTGCTGTGCTGCCCCAGCTATCCTCAACTGCCTACTAGAAGTTATCTCCGAGTTGTGGTCTTGTATGGACAATGCTTACAATATCACAGAATCATTGAACCATTTAGGTTGGAAACACCTCTAAGGTCATCAAGTCCAATTGCTAACCCAGCACTGCCGAGTCCAACACTAAACCATGTCTCCAAGTTTCTTTTAAATACCTCCAGGGATGGAGGTAATCTGCATAATCCACACTCATTGTATCATAGGGTACATCCCTGCTCATTTTCTTTACTATCTGAATTATGGAGTCATGGAATTATAGAATCACAATCTGGCTGTCAGATCTGCCTTAATTTGTCCAGCCTCATTTGAAGCTGCCCCCACAGTCCCCTCTGGCAACAGAAGTTCACTACCCAAACATGTAAAGATGTACTTTTTTAAATCTGGGCTTTGAGATGCTCTATCTCTCTCTTCAGTGGATATCCCTAGTTCTAGTATTTCAGGTTTCAATGATTAACAGTTCAGTTTAACTAACACCTACCAGATTCTTTAAATCCACCTTAGTTTTCTCCTCTCCAGATGGAAAAGTCCTGTATTTTCACAGTATTTTTAGCCTCTGGAAAGGGAAGAGTGGGAGGTTTAAGCCTGTCACTCTTCATTTTGTGCCATTTCCCACTCCAGGATGGCCATCCTTTCCTCTTATTCCATTTGTGATGGAAAACCAGATAGCACTGAAGCTACTGAGGGAAGTGGGAGGCAGGGGTTGATAAAAGAGGTTTGACTTTGCCTGTGGTTGTGGGACAGCTCACAGCCTTGTTATGTGCAAGAACCTTGTTGTTGACTAGGCTCCTGTGTATATCCCAAGCTCTGTACCTAATCCCTGCAGACACCTATCCCCATAGGACTGCTGTTCTCAGAGGATTTGTGAAAAGGTGGTTCATTAATCCCAGAATGTTGACATAAGTATGAATGAGAGCCTCGGTGCACTTGTTCCCCATCCCCACTCTGACTGCTGGGACTGGAAGCTACTCATGGTGGTGCTGGTGTAAAGCAGCTTCTTCAAGGGTGACAAGTGAGACTCCTCACAATTGATCATCCCTTGAAAGTCCATCAGTTGAAGATGGATATGCCTCTTTGTCTTTACTTTTTCTTTTAAACTGCTAGTGCTTAATGCTGTCTAGCACGTGCTTCATAATATATTTTTGGCCAATTTTCCGCTTGCCGGTCCAGAAAATCAGCATACAGTCATCTTTCAATATTGAGCTTTGTACACAGCTAATGTTAATGGAAAACAAGGGACTGTTAACAAAGACAAAGAGCATGAGCTGACATTATTTCCTTCAAGCTTCATTCAGCAGGAATGCTCTGTCAAGTGGAGCACATTATTCCCAAAAGCATTTTGAGAATGAGTGGGTGAACATCCTCTATCATTTTGTTATACTTGTCAAATATCAACTGTGCTACCAGGAGGGATATACAGCATTAAGGGTGTGGCTAGAGGACTGAAACTCCTGAGCAAAGAGCAACACAATACCTGAATTTTTTTTGTTAGCTCTTTGTAAAATAAACAAAGAATAATTTCAGGGAGTGAAAAGCTGGACAGAGTCTGGCTCAAGTTTACAGCTGAAAAGTATGCATAGGGAAAATAGAGGACAGAGTCCTCTGTAAGAAAAATGATCTGCCTGTATTTGTCATTGGATTTGCAGTACATCATTTACAAAAGCAAGGGTCTTACAAATGTTTCTTTAATGGTTTCCTAATTATTCTAATTAATGAGTGTCTAGTAGGTTCCATCAGTCATTGGTGAACTCATGTGATGTGTTTCTACTGCTGCCTTGTCTTCAGAAATTCTGTAAGACAAGAAGTCAAGAATACAAAACAGTGATGAGGAAGGATACAGTGACTAGAACTTGACAGAAAATAATAAATAAAAAGAATTCTCAGGATTCAAAATGTAGGTACAGTGTTGGAAAAAGGCAAAATGGGAGGGGAAATGGTTTACTGTCTTACTGACTGGAATGATTAGGTGTGCTGTGGATTTCTTCCTTTTTTTGCTGGTCATAGTGACAACAGAACAAAGACTTGACAGAGCCTTTTCATTCTGTAAATATTAAGCTATAATCTCCCATTTTAAAAACAGCAGAGGATAATATATTACTTGGCAAGGTAATATCAAATAATGAGCAAACAATTCAGGAATAAATTAAAGTCCTACTGAACTCACATTGCTGCTTAAGCTGAGCAAGCCAAGCTATGAAAGCGTAATTATGTTTTGGGAGTTCGTCTTGTCTTTCTGAGTAACTCTAAATATGTATTTCACAAATCAGTTCATAGATTGTTTTATTTTCCTTCTTTTTTTAAACTTCTCAAAGACAACACAACAGAACATGAGAATATGGACAGTATAACTGTACCATGACACAGAGACACAAGTTCATGGGTTTTTTCTTAATGTCACTCTAGAAAGAATACTCTGACATGTTACAGATTACTAGGACACGATTGCTTTTCCATGAAATCCTGGTTGTCTGAATCAGTTAGGTGACATCAAGGATTTCCAGCTAAATGCAAATCAATCCAAAGGGGAAAATGATAGTGGAAGAAGTAGGTTGTTAGAGGGAGAAGTTTGGGTCACAGGTTTTTCAGATACTGAGGTTCTATTGCATAATTAATCTTCATCTTCCCAATAAAACGCAGGAATCTGCTGTAAAATACTACTGCCTGTTTTTTCTTTAGGAGGAAAAGTATTCATGGTAGGAGTCAAAAGAAGCAGGGAAGTCATTAGGAGATGCTAACAAAGTAGTTCAATGGGATCTATTCAGAACAAGCCACCAGTGGGGTTTTTTTGCTTGAAAAGAGAAATGCATTTTTCCTACTGACAACATCTGAAAATCATAGCTAATTGTACAATCTGATCCATATTAACAGTGTGATATGAATGAAATATGCTCCTGATGTTCATGCTGTTAACAAGGGTCCATTATGCTGATCACCTTAGAGAACCTGGTCACCAAGGTCAATTTCCAATTGATCAGCTTAGGCATGAAAAAAAGACATTATTATACTGCAGTCAGCCTGAACATTAGCAGCACCAATGCCATTAATTCAAAATGATGTTATTTGCAAACAAAAGTAGCGTCTCTATGATCTGATCACTGGTGTCAAGAGGACACAGTAAACATAGCTGAAATTACAGAGCAGGCAATAGCTCTGTACAACTCACTAGCTGAATTATTTTCCTTTTAATGTCTAGGAATGTGCTAATGTGCTGCTAGAGGATGCTCAACACAGCAACACCAAATATTGCATTAAGGCTTTGCTTAGCAAAGGCTGAGCTTCCCAAGAAAGGCGAATTAACAAGAGCCAAGAGGTAGAAATTCAACCCAGTGAAATCCTTCTGTCTGTTTCTCTCCACTTCAGCAAGAGCTTTTGAATTTTAATCACTTGGTCTGAATTTCACACACTTCTTTTTTAGGTTTAGTGCAGGACATGCAGTATGCAGGCTACACATGGCTCATCCTGGACCCCAGGTATAATCTATGGTCTTAGAGACAGACCCATGTCAATTTTCATGTCTCTATTTTCCTTCCATAATTACCAGTGAAACAATACAGTGATCCTAGGAGTAAACACAATAAAGCACTTCATTTCTGCAACTACACAGAAGGAAACACTCAAGAATCTCTTATCCTCTTCTCAGGCTCATATGTACCCATTGCCAAAGCTGAAGAATTTCTGTGAGGCATCAGCTTCTAGGACTGTACTGAGATGCTACAGTTATTTTTCCAGGGTTTTTTTGCTGTTTTTTGTTGGGTATTTTTTGTTTTGTTTTGTTTTTTGGGGTTTTTTTGTAATGTACATTTCTTATATTTGCACACTTTCTTGAAAACTAGGCCTGGTTACATCTAGCCATTCTAGAAGCCATAAATGTTTTTTTTAAATTAATTTCTGAATGCTTCAGACTGGGGAACTTTTACCTGCATTCAGTTAGAATTAATTACAGCTTAAATGTATGATTCTTGTTCCAAACAATCACTTCAGAAATGTTCCCTAAATCCTCAGACCTCTCCTGTCCACACTGCTGAGGTCACTACAGACAGAAACTTATCAAGATAATACTGGAAAATTTTCTCCTAGCCAAAAATGCTAAAAGGGATTCTACAAAAATCAAAACCAAGGAGAGAAAGGGGCATCCTGTATCTCCAAGTTCAACACAGAGGACAGGCTGATACATATGGGTTTGTTAAGCAGAAAGAGGATTTAGGGGATGACCAGGGGCTTGTAGAGAAGACAGAGTTTTCTTCTACATAGTCAGAAATAAATATGAGAGGCAACAGGTACAAAGAGCTATAGAGAAAATCTAACTGAATGAAAGGAGAAAAAACCCCAAACAATTCACAGAAGAATGGACAAGTACCAAAGTTGCCCAAAGTGGCTGCAAAATTTCATTTCCTGGAGATAATTTCAATTCAAGTGGACAAAAACATGAGCAACTTAATCTAATTTTGAATTTAGGCCTGCCTTTGAGAAGGAGGTTGAACTGAGTGACCTCCAGAGACCTATTGCAATCTTAATTATGGTACATTTCTTCCTCTTTTGCTAAGCTATCCAAGCCAAAATTTTTTGCCCCCCTCTCAAAAGAAAAGAACTTCAAACTCATTATTATCTACCATCAAAATGGTAGATAATATTCTTTTCCTGTGTCAGTCAAGAATTTGTAAAGAATGGGGTGTATTAAACTTATGTAAATACTTGTAAGAAGTACGTTATCCTATTTGATAATAGGATAATAGAGGTTGATATAAAATAGAAGCTCAGTAGATGGAGACACTTCACACAGAAATGTATGCAACAGAGTCATGAAAAAGGAAGATGTTTTACTATATGTGAAGTCAAAGTTAGCCTGGTGTACATGACACCTGCTCTAGCAGTGTGACATTTCCAGCCTTGGAAAGGTGAATCTATTCCTAAATCAACAGGACAAAGACCATCTCTTGTACTACTAAGTCATTTTTGGTTGGGATTTCTGAATGTGAATGGATTCCATAGAAACATTTAAAGAAACGGTGGCTGCAGGAGTTACAATGGTGTACTAGGAGGTGGTTCCCACTGTGGAACACAATATGTGAGAAGAGCAAAGAGAAAGAATCAGGGGAGAGAGGGGTACATCTATGCTGGTAAAAAAGGGAGGACTGTGACCAGTGCTTCACCTTGAGGATAGATATTATGGATTAGCAAAAGAGCCCAGTGTTTTTAGGTCCACCCCCCTCTAGAGAAATCAATTATGTACAAACTACAGACTGCTTGACATTGAGTCTCTTCTGTATCTTACACAAGATCCTATGACATAATTATTATCTTTTGTCTTTTAAAAATTTTAATCACAAAGTCTGTGAAATAACTTCAGGACTATATGTCAACCTGCCACTTTCATGTCACTGGAGTATGGAAGTGGAAAGTTTTTATCATGTTCTCTAGGAAGCAAAAGTGTACAAAGCCTGTTAGAGGACTTTCTGGGAGTTAAACCTGATAGTCTCCTCCTAAGTGACTGCTAGAATGATGTCTGGATTGAGTTACTCCCAAAACTGTGTCTGGGTTTTTATGTTACAGAGAATGAGATAGAGTGGTCAAATGCAGAGCCTGGGATAAGCTGACAAATAATTGCATATCCACATAGGCACCTTCCTCTTAGTTTCCCTAAAAATTTTAATAGGACAGCCATGGGGTTCAGTGTTAAAGCACACTCCCAGGTCCTGTGTGTTTGCCAGAGCACAGGAGTGTCTATGAGACCCAGTGTGTCTGCAAAGCAGACTGTAGACAAGAGATTTTTTTCTTAGATGTTGATTTGGTATCAGTAGATTAGACAGTTGTTTTTTGTTTCTATACACCCTTGCAATTGTGACATCTATTTTACAATTGGAATGAATAATTTATCTTTCTTTTGACTTAAGTAAGATATCAAAGTAACTGCCTAAAGTAACTGCTCAGTGGTCCCATACCTCTTTTATTTAGGACGACATTCCTTTAGATCAGTAACAAGGTAATTATTGGGATAAATTGTTTACTTAGGATTTCAGCAACTGTCCAACTTTCCTGGGATAGCCAAAGGAAAAAGGACTGTATCCCCAGTTGCAGTAGCTGCAAGAGCTGTTTTGATAATTTGCATTACTGTGCTGGTACTGTCCAGGCACAGAGGAAGCCTATAGCAGCTCCTCACAGAGAATCACTTCCCTGGCTGACTTTCTCCCTCTTCACAAAATATCAATTAAAGCAAAACCAGCACATTTACAAAGATCAGGAAAGGAATTAGTGTGCTCCAGCCATAGCTAGAAAAGCTGTCTAGACCATAGCAGGGTAGTGGATGCTGATTGCAGAGCATCCACGCTGCCCAGTGAAACCTCCCCAAGCAGAGGCTGATCATGCACACACCTCACAGTACCTGAGCTGGGTCTCCATGGGGACAGCACAGTGACACTGGGAGTCTAAAACATCACCTCTGTGTGTCTGTAGTAGGATGAGGTTTTACTCCAAGTGTAAGGATTATGCTGAATAGAGCCCACCAGAGTTGATTTTATAACAGCATTGTCAAAGTACCTGTTGCCTGTTCTGGGACTTGATGCAGCCCAGTGGAGTTTAGGGATGTCTTGAGCCTCCTGAGATAGTATTAGAAGAATGTGAAGGCTCAAGCAGGGGAAGCCTGGCAACTCTCTCTTCAGGGAACAAATTCTGTCACAAATGATCACCAGAATTACCCCAGAGAATGGTAGTGCATCCAAAATAATCCAGGAGCAGCTTTGCTGTATGTACTCATGTTTCCTGGAATCTGCCTCTTTCAAGGTCATATCGAGACCACATAGTCCTGTGGTGATCTGATGGACACTTATGTAACAGCAGAGATTCCTGTTCTTTGCTCCCAAGCCTATTGCTTTGCATGTCATATTGTTACATGCCATTCCATCCTCAAACTCTTCTCCAGTTCTCTTTTTTATCCTCAGATTCTGTTTTATACAGTCAACTTCCAAATCCTTTTCTATGTTAATGTTGCCTCTCAATTTTGCATCATCATCCCCCATTAGGGTATGCACATTTTCCCATGACAATACATACTGCATGAAAATATTAAATTAGAGATTGATATGGACAAACTCTGCTCCTGGAGGAAATTTGCCACATACTTCCCTCCAGTGTTATGACTGTTTTCAGCACAAACTCCTGTGATCTGTGTTCTAACTATCCTCTTTTCACTTCTTATACATAGCCCCCCCTTCTTAAACTGATGATTCTCTGAGTGGGATAGACAGTGAGTAAACAACATCCAAGTGGATTAAAGCTATGGCAGTTCAAGAGAAAGATAACACAGAGAAAATGTTTTTGTCCTCAAAAAATTGTGTTGTCATCATATAATCTACTTCTGGTGAACATGAGCCACATTTTGTTCCATTTATCCCAGACATACTGGCAAAGAAGCAAATAAGATCAGCTTTGCTACATAAGATCTTCTGCTTTCTTTTGTGTTTCTCTTTTTGTATATAAGGATATATGTTAAATCTACTATTTTAATTACATTTATAAGATCTTATTCATCTGAACATCCAGCAATTTTTAACATTTAGTCTATACTTTTCGGTCTCCAGGAAACTGTTCAATCTGGTTTTGTGTTTCACTAAGAGTGTCTACTTCTTTTCCTGATACACTTTTTATGTGGTTAATTGTCCACCTTGATTCTGAACATTTTCATACAAGTTTCTGTATGAAACTTGTATGTTAGAAATAAGTTTCACACTATTTTTTGCAGCTTTGACTTCAGAAAATCCAGTTCAAGCATTCCCTTCTCTTAACCACTTCAGGCCATCCTGCCTCACTATACAGTTTTCTCATCTTATGAAACTTTGCCCATTCAAAATCCTCACTGCATGCACAGATCACTTTTGTTAATCCTTCCATTTCATCATCAGTCTTTGCCAGAAAACAATGAGCTCCTTGGTGAATTCTCTTAGCCTAAAAGATTATGAGCTTTGTTAATTCTAGCTATGGTTTACATGTCCAGATGAATGAGTCTGAATGAAGTTGTTTTACCTGAGGCCCCTCCCCTGCATTTGTTTGCAGAGAAGACGAATGCAGTGCCCCCAGCTTTCTTGTCCTACTGGCATGTATAGGCATTTGTTTTAAAATACAAGATCCTGTGGAAGGAGTCATGTAAACATCTCTGTCTGAGGCAGTCACTGCAGGTTGCTCCCTGAGTTCCTGAAGAGAAGCAGACATTTCAAGACTGCAAACCAGAAATAAATATTTCTAGTCCTACCAATGACTAATTTTGCATAGAGAGGCTAAACATTTATCTCAGAAGTAGCTTCTACAAGGCACATAACTGCTGTTAAAGCAAATTAATCAAAATGCTGCTCTGCTTTAACCAGTTGCTGCTGAAACAAACTATTGCACCCATTTTAGTGCTAATGAGGTTGTGGATTCTCTTTGCTACCTATTAACACTGCTGGAGGCAGGATACTGGTTACTGGGGCCTTTGATATGATACAGTGTGGCTTGTTCTTATTGCAGACATTTTTCAAGATAATTATGTCACTTAGATTTTGGTTCACTGATAATTAATAGTAGTGAGATTCACTTGCTAGATAATAATTAGTATTATCCCTCAATAGTCTTTTATAAATTAAGTACAAAAGACAATGCTTGCTCAAAATGAAGTGCTGGTCTAAATACCTGCCTTAAATTATATATTAGATTTTGTACAGAATGTGATCATTTTGGGAGACCTCTATAAAAGGTAGTGCATATAAGATGATGTATATTTATAGAAGGTCCTCTACTAAGTTGATGTGCTAATAAATAAACATATATTTGTCTAAAACTTTTAAGTTCACTTAAATTTGCATGGCCATTAAAAAAGCTCACAATTGCTTTCTTCCCTCTGAGTCATCCTTATGAACTCTCTTTTCTTTTAAGCAGCCAATAAAAAATTGGAAATTTAACACATCTTCCTTCAAGCCAGGAATGGCTTTTTCTCTGATCATCCATGCAAAAACTTACTACTGAAAATACTATTCTAAGAGGAAATAATGCAATTAACTATTGGCTTTTGTTTGGTTATTTAATCATTAGGTCCAATATATTTTTTATTTTAATGCCCCTATTTGTCATTAATCAGATGTGTAAAGTAATAAATTATTTCCTAAGAAATATGTCTTTTACTGTAAGGCTAAGGAGAGCAAAGAAAACTGCACTGAACTTTTAGATAGTAATGAGTAACCTTGACATCTGAACCACTTTATGATACTCTTTTATCTTCAGGCTGACATATAGAAGAACAATAATACCAATATTAAGCAGTATAGAAGTACCATGTGGTACTGACATTTTGACATAAGAAAGCTTAAGGTGATATACAGACACTCAGTGCCAAAGATTACCTGGTTTCCACAAGCTCAGCTGAGGCAACAATCTAGTGGAAGTAGAGGTGAATTTCCCCAGCAGCTGATGTGCAGTGATGAAAGGAAGGAGAACCACTTCCATTGCAGAAACAGGAATTTCTACAGCAGGAAAGTTGCTCATAGAAAACTGAGCTGTACAGTCATGATGCTTTTTAGGTAATCATCTTTCATTAGTTTAAGCCTTCCTTATACTTGTGAATATTTTAGCAATATTCACACCAGCATTTAGGTTGCAAAATTTGCAGGGGTATTAAAAAATACTGATTGTTTTGGTTTTTTTTAGCAAAACTGTGTCTCCATTTTTCCACAATATTATAAGCTCACTATTGTCTGATTTTCATTTGTGATAGGTAAGTCTTCACATCCTTTCTAATTATTGATTAGAGACAAAACCTTTAAAACAGCTAGGTAGGAAATAATGGATAGCAAGTACTATTTGGGAAAAAACAGGCTCTCTTTTTATAAACACAAAGCTACATCCATGAGGAATACAGACATGATTGTGATGAGCCTTTCAAACCCCATTCCTTCAAAAAAACATTTAGATTACAAGCACAATTGTACAAGGCAATTAATTGGAATTTGAAGGTTCATAAAAGTCCTTTTCTGTAGCTTTTGGTATAAAACTGGCATGAACTTGAACATTACATGGAATGAAAGTAGTCAAAACAGGTTAGATTTTATATTTTGTTATATCGAAAAAATAGTTTAGCCTGAATTACCTGACATTAACAAACAAAACTCAGAGCTACTTAACATAAATGTACAGCAACTCTATTACACACATTACATGGTATTTGTCAGTAAGTGATCTTTGAAGATTAGCAGCTAGGGAGCTTAACAATCAGATGCATTAAATTCAGCTGTCAAGTAATTCAGTGACTCACAAGAACTTAGAACAAATTTAGGAGAAAAAATCCCAAGTAATTCCAGATCAGCACATGTGTGAGGAAGAGCAGACTTCTACCCATTGCTGGTGTGGTCTCAGGTACTAATCTGAAAAATAAGTGAAAGTACTTTACAAGGTTCCTAGATAAGAACACAGGAGGCTGAGAGGTAGGAAAATTAAAGCATTCTATTATTTTTTTCTCCTCTTTGGTTTTCCTCTGTCTTAAAATATAGTATCAGTGCCCCAGGCCTATGAGCATCCTGTCAATTACTTTGAAATTTAACTAAACCAAACAGTACAATCAGTTCATGCTTTACTACCGGCTGGTAGCTCCATGCATCTGTCTGCATGTTATTCCTCTCACCACTCTTCAAAGGGAAGCTAACAAAAACTGGGATGGCAGGATGGGGGGGGCAGGAGGCAGCATCCCAAATTCTGCACAGAGAATACACTCCCCAGCTATCTCTGTCAGTTCTGCTGCACTCCAGCCAACCCAGCAGATCTCCAGATTGCGACCTAGGCTCTCTTAGGTATTGCACATAAAGATATCCTAGGACATACTTGGCTCATGCTACTTTTAATTTATCTCACTATGCTAGTTCAGGAGAGTTCTACTGAAGCAGACTCTGGTGGATTTACTCCTAGCTGCTTGAAGATAGAAAATAATAATGGAATTCATAATTAGACAATTGCCAGTTTCATTACTTCTGACCTCCATATCTCAGCTCCAGATAAAAGAACTACTGCTCCATACTCTTAGATGAAATACCATTTAGATCAAGGCTCAGCAAGAAGCTTTGGACAAACCTGATATATCTATTTAGAGCCATGACAGAGAAGAGCAATTTATCAACATCAGTAAATCTTGATGAATGCCAAGAGACCCAAGCCTCCTAAATCAAATGAGGGCTTCAACCAGGTTTTGTCTAATAATTGGTTGCTGAAAGCTGAATGCAAGGTAGGACATAATTAATTGGATTCTCCCTCCTCACAGCATAGCAAAGCCCTAAATACAGACTGTGAAGGTTTAGGATGTCAAGCAGAAAAGGAAATTAACTTGCAGAAGATATAGGAATGGAATTCTCACCTTCTCCAGCAGGTAAGATCACATGATTTTTTTGGATTGACTTTTCCAAACACAAAACTTATTTTGAAAGTCAAGAATTCTGCACTCCATCTGCTAATCCATTGTCCAAATACTGTGAAAATTTTATATCTACTTGGCAAACATGAGAAATCCATATTTGGTTTAGGTACTATATGATAATTAATTCACCATAATGACGTACTGATCTCGAGATTAAAGGGCTAAGGGACAATTTGGGGCTTATTAAATGAATTGATGCACTATTTTAGCTTGTGAAACAAATCAAACCTTGCTCTGCCAGAGAACAAATGCCATTTTCCATGACCATGAATTTATGTAATGTTGGGCAAGTCACTTACACTTTCTTTCTGTTCCCTTTCCTTAAATGGGAATACCACTGCCTGACTGCAATGAATTTATGGACAATACATTTGTTTAAAACTATAACTATGCTGTAATAGAGGACCTATGTAAGAATCTTCCAAATAGAACAGTGACATTTTTATTTCTCTCACATTTAGCCAATGTACAGAGCACGTGGATGAACCTGCAGGACCTGTGGCATCCAGCAGGTAGCAGGAATAAGTGAAAAAGGGAGAGCCATCTTTATGTTCCTGGTGTTTCCTTGGGACATAGGTAATACAAGAAAAGAAAATGCTGGGCTCTGCACATGATGTGTTTGGGTTTTGCTATCAGGATAAAAAATTACACACAAACACGCACATATATCTAGAGGAAGAATTCAGAGAAATAAGTGAGCTTGCTTTCTCTTATATCAGTTTCTCCTCTGCAGAGGGAAATGGAATCCTAAGAAACTCATTTTCCTTTAATTTGCCAGAAGACAGCTTTGCCTGAGAAACAAGCTTTCAAGCTAGAAGGCAGACCAGCTCTAATATTCACCCACCAGTAATCCCCTGTAAGGATTATACATTTTAAAAGGAGAAAGGTGTACATTTTGTGATGATCCTTTTACTTCTCAGCGTTTTTCATAGTTGTTCTGTCAAAAAGTACTGCCTCTTTGAGAATACAGCCCTCCTGTAAATGTGTAGGTGACTAAGATTGTTGATGCTTTTCAAAACCCACTGGTAAAAATCCCTAGATCTCAGAAAAAACTAATTCCCAGGCATGCAAGGCAATAATAGCCAAGATGCAGCTTATGCAGCTTACCTGTCTAAAATGGAGGACTTCCTGTTGTAAGATTGTTAGTCTCATTCTTGAAAGCAGTCATCTCAGGGGGAAAAAAAAAAGAGAGAGAGAGAGGTGATACACAGGCAATACAGGCAAACCATAATGAATGTTGAATTTCCACTGACTTGTGCCAGCATGTTGCTTGTGCCAGAAAAATGGCAGAAGATGATGTACAACACAATTCGTGCCTAGCTAGTGGAAGAAAAGAGAGATTAAAAGAAAATTTAGGGAAAGAGTAACCGGTTTCTTATTTTGCACACAAGAAAAGCCCATGTAACCCGGGTCTTGTAGCTACTTATAAATTCCACCTAAATTTCTGTCTCATTGGCTGCTACTGTTAATAACAAGCAGGGCTGCTACTGATATTTCTGCAGCCAGCCTCTGTGCTGTGAGAGGTGGACACTGACATCCTGCCATTGTGGTCTAAGTGAAACTTAGGGTGAGTCTGTTCCCTCTGAATGGAAACTCTCCAAAAGGTGTTTGGAGCTCAGCATTGTGTCTTCCCCTGTATGATTTACACTGCCCTTTTCTGGGCTCAGTCAGCTGTACGAGGCAAAAACGAACACTTCATAGGCTGAGTAAAACTCTCTTGAAAAGGATTAATATAATAAGTACTATTTGTTCAAGTTCATAGTTAGGAACTGCACGAGGGGCCTCACACCAAAACATGTTACCACTCCAAACAAATGTGTGCCCTGTGAGATCCCACTCAGGAATTTGAACTATCTGGGTGGAGGGCTTGCATAGGTGGAGTTTCTGTGAGTATTCTTGTGGATAGGTATGGGTGGGACAGAGAGAAAGAAAAAGGGAGAGGGAAAGACAAAGGCAGGGGGAGGAAGCAGGAAAAGAACAGAGAGGATATGTGAACTTTATTTTTCTTTTCTTAAGCAGATGTGAGCTTGCTTTGGTTGTGCTCCAAGCAGGCACACTTCTTGTGCCCACGCTATCAGCAAAGGCTTAGCAGCCCAGGCTTACTAACCATGGCTACACTGTTTATGGTTTGGAGCTGACTCATACCCACCCAGAGTAAAGCCTGTTAAACCACAATGCAGTTAAAACCATAAGAGACCTGAAAAAAACCTCCAGACACAGGCAGAATAAGCAAATTGTTTCTCCTCAGGAAAAAATAAAGGTCTTAGAGTTTCAGTGGGGCACTGTCCATAAAAGTTTAAATTAATCTTAGCACTGAGCTATGGGAATTTATCTTGCAGTTCTTGTCCTTCAATCCAGTAACTTAGATACATGTACATTCTGGCAAAACTTCTCTTCCTAAATATGAAACTGGAGCACACTCTTCAGTTATCTGCTCCATAAATGAACTAATCCTTATTATTAACTGGTTTTGTTGACTTCAGCTTTCAGCCATGAGATTGTGTTTGTCTCATTATTCTGTTCTCTGACATTTCATCCATATTCTGTGATGCTGGCTAAATCCAGCTGATGTGCATCAAATCAAATACCGATACACCCATTAAAAAAAAATCAATTATTTCAGGCCTCAAACTTGGATAAGGTAAGTCCAAGTCTAAAACGAAAATCTGAAACAAATCTTTCAGCTTTCTTCTGAAGGTGTATGTGAAGCATAACAGCACCTATGTCACATCTGCACCACATGAAGTAGCAAAATTGTGATGTTTCTCTACCTTCCCAAGAAGACAGAGGAAATATAGTCAGGAAGCCTAGCTAGCCTTAGAAAAACATTTAATATCTGCTTTGACAATTTCTGCATTTTAAAGAAACAATCAGGGTAGAAAATTCATTAAGAGTTCTTGGAGCAAAAACTAAAAACCTAGATCTCCTCCCCTCCTGGTAGAGGCTCAGAAGCCTAGGATCACATCTTCTTTTCCACTGGGTGGAACTCAAAGGCTTTTTTCTGGTGCTGATAAATTACTGGCAGCTGCAACTCCAACAGGTGGCAGATGCTCAGAAAACACAGCTAAAAGACCACTGATTTCAAGTTTGTCAATCAGCTCCTATTCTTAAAAAGACATTTCTGCCACATGTCCTGAAGAGAGGAGACATTCCTCTTATAATGTCAAGTACCTAAGTGCCAGAGCAGAGCTGGAATTACCATCAGCACTGCTTAGGTGTAGGCAAGCCAAAACCTTAGAGCATGCTGACTGTACCTCCCAGTGCTGCCTTCCTCTGACCACACAGAGTGCAGGAACCTGACATGACTCCACCCAACAGTTTCTCAAGTCCTGCACAAGACAAAGAGATTGCAACTTTCAATGCTGTGATGTTCACTTATAGATATAGATGCAAGCTCTCAAGAAAGATATTGATTTTTCAGCTATGGTGATTGTATTGCATTTGTCCTGAAAATATGTATCATTTCAAGGGCAAACACTACAGGTCTTTCCATGTGTTGATATGCCTTATGAATCTCTGAACCCTACATTTCAACAACCTTCTCCAAGGACAAAAATATAATAATTCTGTATCTTGTGCTTTGAAAATTTGAGCCTGAATAATTCAATGAGAGGTTTGGTGTGTCTTTTCCCCTTTGTTTTAATAAGGATAGGATTTCATTCTTCATATGCATCTCACAGTGTAATGGTCAAACCTGGCAATATTTTTAGTCAGTGATAGAGAGCATGTCTATGTGTTCCCCACATAATGAGGAGTGTTACATTGGGCTAACAAGCAGAGCTGTCTGAAAGCTGGTTGCTTCCTGCTGAAGCACCAGAGGTATTACCTCTGCATTACAAGGCAACAGTGATAATAGCAAATTTCTTTTTCATAATCTAGCTGCATACATAGCTGTAGATAAGGTATTTAAAGGGAAACAAAGAAGCAGACAAAGCTGCAGAGGTGGGCATGAAGCTATGACCCCAATAATTTCCTTTCTAAGAACACTTCCAGTTAAGAAGCCAGAGAAACCTTAAATCAACAATGTAACTTTTTAGCATATATCTTATTCTGTATCTAAAGTACAATATGTCATATGCAACATATAATATAATAGCATACTACAGTATATGTGAGGTAATATATATTATTTTACATTTTCTATTACATGTCCATTTTGTATAGATGTGCACATATAAATAATTGCATGTTTAAATATAAAATCAAGTTAATAGCCTAATTTAAGGGAATGGCACTCAGTACAGCTGAAAAATCTCACCTCCCCTCCTCTTCAAATACCTGTCTCTGGCATATAGAGATACTACAGCAAAACACTGAGGCAGTTTGACTTTACAAAGTGTAATGTCAAAATGCTTTCAGAATCCACTAGCATACCGCACTCCAGCAGCTTTGATTTCTTCTCACAAGAGTTAAGAAGAAATTCACTTAATCAATACAGCTAGGCTCAGTTTACCAACTTCTTTTAATACTTTATCACCTTTGTGGAAAACTGCACTGTGAACCCTCAAAATCAATCATCACAACTCCTGCTGGCAATTAGGATTAAGGAAATTAAGCTCAGGAGACACACTAGTTGTACATACAAAGCTGATCCCCATGGGGGAGATTGGTTCACCTACTAGAGCCTGCCATAAACATCTCTTAAAGCTTTACATCATCACCACATAGGAAAAAAAACAAAAGTTCTATAAAGTGGCAGTATGATATATGTGATATATGTTGATATATGTTGTAGGCCTCTGTAATTTTCAGTTAGAGAGCTCTGGCTTTAGCATTGCTATATCAGTAAAGCTCATACCAGGTACATTGCCTCAGCTGTGGTCCCTGTCTGTTAAACAAAAATGAAAGAACAAAAAGAGATCATCAGTCAATGCCAGATAACTCTCTTCTCACTAAGATTCTCCAGAGTTTAAATTCCAGATACCAAAATTAGCAAGTACAGAATCCCTTCAGCTCATCACTGGAAACACTTGCTACTGTATTTGCTGACTTTCACTGCTCACCCAGCTGCACAGGTTCCCCTAGGACCACAGTGCCTGTGATGGATAATAGTTCAGCATTTAGGGAATAAAAAAGCAATATGAATTTTTGGAAAGACTAGGTTCTTTTCAGTTGTAGTTTAGTTTAGTTAGTTTCAAGGCCTTTACAGAATGAGTCAAGCAGGTTTGTAAACAGTTCATATTTTCAAATGCTTTATGTCTGCGGTTGTCAGGGAAAATATTTATTGAAGGGCTCAGCTTTGGCCTTACTTTGCTTCTATCAAAGGTAATGGTTTCAATGTTTTCAGTGGCAGCAGATAGTTGACATCAAAGCTTTGGGAAATCCCACTTTGGAAAAACAATGATGTCTCCTGGGTCTGAAGACGATGTAAAGTTTTGTGGGTTTGAGGGGTGGTGATGCTTGTTTCAGTTTTGTTTGGTTTTACTTATCCCAGGATATTAAGAGCAACATGTCACAGAAAAAGGATGGACTAATTATATTCTCATATATGGCTTTACTAGAAGGAAAAATTATAAGACTAATTCAGGAAAAGAAAAAGTTCTGCATGTAACTAAAAACCTAAAGAATGTGTGCAAGCATGCTGTAAAGAAAAATGCTTTGGAAAGACAGCCATATAGAAACTTCCAAAATTGTTACAAATATATCTGATTAGAATTTACATGCCTGCATGCGTATAGAGGGTATTTTGTTTGGAGATTTTTAATAGTGACAAAATTTCACCAACAAATGTTTTTTCAGCACAATGACTGTATCCTGTTTACTATACAGAACCATGCATTTCTGCAGTAGTGGTTTTCAATGATGATTCTAAAGCAGCACTCTTGAATTATTTTTTTTTATAATAAATGTTTAGAAGCTGCAATTTAAAAACTCCATAAAATTATCCATTATCTTTATTTCCTGGGTTTCCTTAACTGTTCCTTGGGTGTTATGACTAGACTTTGATATATCAACAAACATGATTTATGGCGTAATTCGTGTCTGGTTGATATGTTTACTTACTGGTTGATATGTTTACTTACAGGTTAATATGTTTACTTACTACATTATCTAGCAGTTGATTTAGGATTTTCCATTTAAATTACCCTGTCTATTTAGAGGCCTTATTTGACAACGTTTCCCATTGCATTGTCTTTTTCTTCCTGTCAGCTGAATCAATAATTTATTGGTAATTTTTCATTAAATAAACACAAAAACTGATAAGCACAGTTAGCCCAGGAAAACACATGCAAGGAAAATGGAAATACTTATTATTATATTTTTACACTACTTCCTTGCTACAAAACAGCCAGTAAACTAACCTCTACATCCCTAGTGTAGCCTTTCAAAAGACTGATCCATATTTAACATTTAACAGCAGATTCTCACCCAGAAGCAAATACAGCTTCAGTATAAAGGAAAGCAAAGAGAAATTTCATTGCTGCAAACTCAGGAGCTCTAAGCCAGACCAGTGCAGCTATAGTTTGTGTTCTTTTGCATTCTCTCCACTTTTTTAGTTTGAGGCAGATGAACTGATCACAAAGAAACTCTAAGTAAAGACTAAAGAAAGCTAGTAATAGGGGGTGCAGAGAAACTGCTTGTTTTGTTTAACTGGTCCAGAATTTCAACAGAACTTTAGGAGCATTGACTTCAGCTGTTCAAAATGTCATTAAATTACAAGCTCAGAAAACATTGTTCCCGTGTTGCAGCATTTTGTCATTAGTCAAGGTGCACTCCCCACATTTTCAATTAAGATGAGCTTTATACAGTGTTTACACCAAAAGAAAAAAACAAAAAAAAACAAAAAACCCTTACATTTTAGGAACGTAAACAAATGTATACATACCACATTTAGAATTTTTTTTAACAATTATCAAATTTTAGCTGATCTAATTTGGCTTTTTCTAGTAATAGTCCCTACATTTAAATTCTTACTGATTATTTACAGCAGGGTTTAATGCTGTGGGACAGAAACACTCACTAGTTTGATTTTTTTCTCATTGTATGTTAAGAAAGGACCTACCATTAACCTAAAGTTGTCTTAAAATTTATTAATTTTAAAGTTTAAAACACCCTTTTCCCTATTTTTGTCAATCAGTTGTATTATTTCAGAGAACTCATGGAAATGCTTCTCTATACTATCAGAAAAATAATAATCTAGATTTATGAATAACTTTATTATATTTATGTGAGTTTTACAATTTCAGAGGGTGATTCAGAAGAACCTTAGCAAGATGAAGAATGTCTCATAGCCACCCAACTCTCTCTGTGAATGAGAGGATGCTCAGGGATGCTGGTTCTCTGTGGACATATTGCAAGTTCTGGCTGTAGCTAGGCTACCAGAAGAGCACTTAGGGAACCCTTAGCTGCTCATTACCACCCCCACCATAGATTTCCACCTCCCACGTTCTGCCAGCGTAACTTTTCTGGCTGCTCTCCAGCCTGTGTTGAAATGAGCCAGGCCTACTCACTTTCAATGACAGGTCTTTGCAGGTCCACCTTGGTTTGCCTGAACTAACACAGAGAGTGAGTTTTTGCAAGACTGGGCCAGCAGAATTGAGGGCAGCACTTTTCAGAGGATTTTCATGGTCAAGGGGGTGGAGGATAGGTCCCTTGACCTATCAAAGCTGCCACTGAAATGGGGCAGGGCTGTAGGTGCCTTCTTGTCTGACAGTGAGAAGGCAGGACAAGGGCTGTACTCCAAGTGCAGCCAGATCAAGCAGAAGCTAAATGAGGTCTACTGCCCCAGCTACAGATGACTGCCTTGCCTCATTAACTGGATCTTAGCATTTCCCCAAAACCCACACAGTATCTGGGATTGCTCTTAGCCTCATTTTTTTAAAGTAGTTTGATTCATTAAAAACCTCCAAACACTTGTGTTTCTGACCTAACCCACTTTGATAAGTAGTGAACTAGGGTGTGGACAGATAAATTGATATACTGGTACAACTGACAGAGATCTCTGGTTTCACCTGGTTAAGTGGTAGGTGAAGCAACACCTGAGACCTTTGTTAAAGCCTTTTGAAGAGCTGCTATGTCTTCTACTGCCTGCTTGATATAAACCCCCACCTAAAAATCACTTCAGGAAGCCTCTCTTTTCTAATTTTTTAACTACTTCATTCTAGAAGAGCTTAGACATGCTAGGAATGAATGTGGAAAGCAGTGTATTCCAGCTAAGTTTCCTGCATTCATAAACCAAATACTAACATCACACTGGAAACACAAGCATTTGTGTTCAGAAAGGGCTGACATAGAACTAAAGACAGAATGCTGAAGGCAGGGCTACTGCAAGTAGAATTACTCAACAAAAGTTTTAAGATGATAGAATCACTTCTCTGAATTCTTGTAACTGAGACTCTTCCCCTGTTCATGTAGATGAATTCAAGGTTTACTACTTTTAATACTACTTTATCTCAAAAGGTGGAATCTTTCTTGGACCAGTTTTTGCACGCAAGGAAAACAGAAGGCAAGACCTTAGACAAGGGAGAGAAGAAACATTGTGATAATGTTACCTGTCTCAGCTTAGTGTTCTTATTAGTACTTAGAATGCCTCAGCTGGTGGTGTTGCTGAAGCTGAGACAGATGAAGGCCTTTGCTCTTACTTCAGCAAATCATGCAAAACAATGAGCTTGTATATAATAGGCAATAAGTTGTCTCATGGAACTATGTAATAGTGTAAGAGAGTTTGAATGGCAGACAGCTGCCTTATGTGACAATGGGCTGGATAGCCATGTGGTGTGCTTCTAACTTCAATGCAATTGAGTGTGGTGTCTGACCCTGCTTTCAACAGAGGGTAGGATTAGACATTATGTAGAGGTCCCTTCCCACTTCAGTCATTCTGTGACCTTAAAAGCTGTGTGAGTTTGTGATCTTGAATGCTGACAACTCATCGGTTGATCATAGCATGAAAGTGTCCAAAGTAGTGCAAGTTCTATGGTGTGTATATGATGTTAGCCCACTTCTACTCCAAACTTCATTGATCTGATTCCTCTAGACTTGTATGGCAACTGTGTATACCAGATGCTCTGTTCCTGATAATAATCAGGAGAAATTATTGGAAAAAAAAAAATATTTCTAAATTTAACTGCCTTTCTAATATGTGTGAAACTGCACTTTTGTTGATTAGTACAGTAGAAAAGTTGGCTTTGTTTTCTATTTTGTAGTAACTAGCTACTAAATATCTGGGTTTTGCTATTCCCTGTAGTATTTGTGCAGAGGATTATTGAATAAAAGTTCAAGAGGTTTAAAATGTGGTTGTAGTGCTTTGAGGTGGTAGAGATGTCCCCGAAACAGAGGTAAGAGCAGCTTTGCTGAATACTATGACATGTTCCAAAAGCTTGATAGCTTGAAAAACATCATTATAGTAGTTTGGAGTGCTTGAACATTTGTCTTATTTGAAGATAAAGCGTAAAGCTGTTCTGAAATTTATTTTAAATGGTTTCTGTGAGTTTCTTCCTAGCAATTGAACTTCATGACAGATCTATTTTCAAAGGTAAATGTCATAGATTATTTTTACTCACAAATAATAATTCTGAAATAACAGAAATTTCTACACAGCAACAGACATTGATAATGATAATAAAATAGTTACCAGACTTCAGAGTGCCTATGTTTTAAAGAGTGGAACAAGAAGTGTGTTGAGACTGCTTAGTTTGTATCTCCGTAGACCCTTATCATCACAATTTGGGATTATTTGCCTACAGCCACATGTTCATTTACAAGGAATTGACAACAATGTCTCCTTTGATGGTTCCAAGACTATATTTCAGGGTGGCTCTGTAGAGCAACCAGCATACCTTTGACAGAAAATGTGATGTAGGGCTACATTACTTTGATCTGTGTCCTTCTTAAATGTTGTTATAAAAAATGATAGTGTGTAACATTGCATCCCCTAATTACTTAAAAAAAGAAACAGTTGTGAAGTTAAGCTATAAACTAATTTCTGTGACAACCAAAAATACGGTCAAAACATGGCTTTTCTAGCAGAGCCTACATCTGTGGTACAGAAGTTTTCACCACATATTGGAAAGGAGAATTTTTGCGTTTTTTCTCTGAAATCCTACAGATCAGTGTTTCTCCTGTTAGTAACAGAGCTTTTCAGACAAGAGGCATCTTTCAACACCAGCAGGTCAGGTATGATGGAAAAAGACAACAGCTGCAGAAAGATAAAGCTACCTGATAATTCCTGTGCTTTTTAACTGAAAGCTGTAGCAGCAGGCCAGCCAGCCTGAACATAAATTGTGTTACAGAGAAAGTGTCACACAGACACAGAGGGATGAGTATATACATAGTATAGAGAAACAATTTGCTGCTATTCTCGGGTTTTGGGAATTTCACCTACAACCTACCACTGTCCACAGAACTGATAGGACTTGCAGTGGCAGAAAGCAAACTAAAAAAAATCAGTATTGACACAGAAAATATTGAGGGAATGAAGAAAGAGACCAACTGGACTCTTCTAACCATCAGCAACTTTCCTGAATGATTTCACCCTGAGGTGCAAGGTTTCCATTGAACCTGAATTTGGTTCAATTGAGGAAAAAGGGCATCTGCAAATGAGTTATTGGCTCTAGCAGTGCTTTCTCTTGCTGTCTCACTGCTAAAATTTTGCTTTTCCTTCTTACTGTTCATTAGTTGTAGATAACTATAAATTAAGTATCAACAGGATTGCTTCTCCCCTTTCCATAAATCCAGGGGAAATTACCTCTTCAAATCTACTGGACTTTCTCTCTGCCTGTTACCAGGCTCCTACTGCTCTCATGGAATTGTTGTTGCTGTCTCCTAGCTGCAAATTTACAGAAACTGGAGTGACTGTGGAAATGGGGTGGGGACAGTTTTAGAACTGAGCTTATGCATATGCAGGGAAAGTACCAGCAAAGGGTGCCTGGGAAGATGATGGAATCTGTGTTTGCAGAGATATTCTGAACTCGACAAAGTCTTCAGCTGCCTGCTCTAGAGGGCAAAGTAAAGTAAACCCTCTGCAACAGAGGGTTTTACTTGACATCCTCCTGAGATTCCTTTCAACCTGAATTATCCTGCAAGGCTAAAAGTAGGGAGACAAAATGGAAAAGGCATATAATCAAATGAGGAAGGTAGCAATAGAACTAATCAAAAATTCTAATCCCCACCCCCAGAATATTTTGGTTTGGAATGAGATGTTGGACTAATCCAAACTTTTTCATGGCATAGGAGTAAATCACTGCACATGTGCATAATTCTCCTGTGGGTGACATTTCATCTGTGTCAATGGAGGGCTAGCTCTGTTTTCTCCCTCTGAATGGATGGTACACAGTGAAGCTGCAGGGGGTTGCTCCCATCATCCATTAATGACTTAAGATACCTGGGAAAAATGGAGAACATGTGGGAAAAGAAACAGGAAAGTAAAGTTACAAAGTAATTCTGACCTGTTTCTTTCCTATGTTACTCAGTACCCAGGCAATATACTATGTTAAGGTGGGCCCGAATTTCTGATTAACACAGGCATCACCTGTTAAAGGCCATGTTTCCAGTCTTTCTGTGTGGAACTACACCACTTTGTACAAACTATTTAAATATACATGAATAGCATGTAAACAAGTGGGTGTGACTCCCTAATTTGGTGGTTTACACATGTAACTGGGAGCAAACCCAGCTGAGTTACTGCCTCAGTGAATTATTAATACAAACTATTTAATTAGTACAAATTGTTTAAGCTCAGCAAAGCTCTTGAAGCCATATCAACAGTAGGATCTAACCTCTCCTGCTCCAGAGATACCGTAGTTTGTTGTCAAAATAACATTGTGGGAGAACAAGAGGTATGAGTTCAAATGCCCCCAGGTAAAGAAGGAAAATGAGGTCTATGACTGCTGTACGATGCTCCATGCACATCCTAACCATAGCTCTTGGTTAAAAGGCAGGCGGCCAACCCCTTGGAAAATCTTCGGGTTTCATTCTGCTTCTTCTGCAGGTACTTGAGAGGGATCGCTTAGTTTCAAGATGTGAACAAGTCCATCACTTTTCTTTTTCTCATTAAAACTAAAAGAAAAAAAGGGTAGGTCGCATTTGAACTTCAGATAAAGAATTGATTACCCCACCTTGTAATGGAGTGTTTTTCTCAGTGGCACTGGTTTGTCTTACTAGTAATTTAGCTGGGCAATATAATGAGGAGACCTGATACAACAGCATGCTTGCATCTGGAGCACGAATGGATGTACACGGCAAAACAAATCCCCGGGTTGAAAAAGGCTGAACAGTAGCGATGGAGAAAGACTGCGGCTGATTTCAGTCGAGGAGGGGAAACCAGAACCCAGCGAGAGGAGAAAACGAAGGTAAATTTAGGCAGGCTGAAATAATGCACCTGTGCAAGGACCACTGCAGAGGTTTACGAGCGGGTGCTGTTCCTCGTTCGCCGCTTACCGCACGCAACTTGCCCGACGCGCCCAGACCTCCGCCTGGTTCGCCTTCCCGACGGCTGATGGAGCATCCCGGGCCCGTGATTAGCCGCTGCCGCCGGGGCGGGGGGCGCGGCGCCGCCGGGGGAGCCAATCGGGAGCCGCGGCCGCGCCGCTCCGCCCGCCCCGTCGGCGAGGCGGGCGCTGGCGGCGGGGGCTGCCGGGGCGCCGGGGGCGGCGGGGCGGCGCGGCGGGCACCGGGCGCGGGCACAGCTGCGGGCACCAGCCACGCCGGTGTCGCCGCCGCTGCCGCCGCCACCGCCGGGCGGATCCCGCGCTTCTGCCGGAGCTTCTTTCGGTCGCTTTACTTTGGCGGCCCAGAGCAGGGACATTATGCCGAAGAGAAAGGTGAGGCGCCCCGGGTGTGCGGCGGGTCCTGCCTCCCCGGGTGGGGTCGGGGGGGCCGAGCGGCGGCCGGCGGGTGAAACGCGCCTCAGGGGCCGGGGCCGCCCGCTGCTCCCCTGGCGCTCTCCCGCCGCCGCTCCGTGCTGGGCTTCGCGGATGGCTGCCGAGCCCGGGCATTTTGCTGCCTGTTGCAAGCCCCCTCACACCCCGCCCCGCCGCTCCCCGCCGCCTGTTTACTTTCCCGGTGCCGCGCGGGGCGGTGTCGCCCCGCTCCCCGGGGGGTGAAGTCGCTATCACAACTCCAGCCCCCACCTTCCTCCTCCTCCGCCGCCGCCGGGGAGAAGCGCTGCAGCAGCTGCGGCTTCGCCCCTGGCCCCCGCGGGAGGAGTTTCCTGCTCGCAAACTCCGGCGCCGCGGCGGGGAGGAGGCAGCCCCCCCCCGGGGCGGCCGGATCCCGCCGCCGCCGCTTCCCGCCGCGCCGGAGCGATGGCTCCGAGTAAAAGGGAGGAGGGGAGAGGCAAGCCATGTTTAAAACAAACTACACCCTTCTCCTCGCCTCCCGCGGCAGACCCGTATGTACCAACTCCGGCGCCCATCCGGGCAGGGCCCCCGGGGGCGGGGGGCGGCGCCTGCCGAGGGAGCGCCCGCGGCCCCCGCCGCGCCGGGGGAGCCGTGAGGGGCTGAGGGGGCCCGGCCGCCGGCTGAGTCCTGCTCTCCGGGCACCTCGGGGCGGGCAGCTGCTCCTCGGGAGGGAGCCGGCCGTGAGACCGCCTTCCCCCAGAGAGAGAAACTTGGGCGGCCCTCGAGCGGCCGGGCTCGGTGTTGTGGGGGTTTTTCCGTGCCTGCCGTGCCCGCTGGAAGCGGAGCTGGGGCTGCGCGGCCGCCGGGAGCGCTCGGCGCTGGCAGAAGGCGGCTGAGCCCGGAGGGTGGCGGCCGGCCCCCTCCGCCCCTGCAGGGCCCCGGGGGTGGGCGGCACAGGGAGGCTCGGCTGCGGAGATCCTCGTCGAGAACTTGCCGCCTGTCTTCCTGGGCGCTAACGGAGTGTAACGAGAGACTCGACACTAATACATGCAATGACAAAAAAATTGTAGCTGCAGTCCTTTAATTTTAACTAGGTCAACAGAGGCAAGGCAATTTGTGTTTTTCCCGAATGTCACCTGTGACCTCCTAATACACCATTTCTGGGCAGGGGCTGAAATCTGTTTTAATTAAGTTAGAGGTAGATGATGCCTTCTAGGTAACTTGGTGTTTGCCTGTCCTTTGCTTATTCCTTATGGGAGGTATCAAAATGTCAAATTGTCAAGTATGCTACTGAATTATTTAATTTGTAGTTGAGGGTCTCGTTCTGGTTCTGAAAATGGATACAACTGTGGGGTTGGTTGGAATAACTGGGCTTGAAGTCAGTGTATGATGGGCCTTTTTTCCACTTGCTCTTCTGTCATTGCACCCTCATGTGCTTCTGTGCTTTTAGTGCTCTTGCTTGTCGCCAGGAGAAACTAGAAAATTATCTTGTGTCCATAGGACCCCCCCAACTTTTGAAACCTTGTGAACTTCCTACCTTGTTTACTTTGCTCTTCTGCATTCTTACACTGCAGATGTTTCACGTTGTCCTAAGTGTGGGTAGAGTTAAAGATATTCCTGTAGGTTTTTGTGGTCTGTTGTGAAATGTTTATTAAGGGAAACTACCTTTCAGTAGTAAGTCCATAAGAAAATTTCTCATTTCTAGAAGATTATTTAAAATAAGTAATAAAAAGATTGTATATGGGATGAGAGCAATGGAGATGAGTTTTGACAGCATAGTAAATTTTATTTTGGTTAGCATTGTATTGGTAAAGGTTTACATTTAAAGATTATATACAAAGTGTAGGTTTTGGGAAGCACTGGTTCCAGGGAAAGTGTGTGATTAATGGCTTTGCTTTTTAAGAAAAGTGTAATTGTAGTATTTTACAATAGTCAGTTTTATTCCACAGTAACATCCACAGAGTGAGAAGTTGGTGATGCAGCAGTAACTGAATAATTACACCAGCCAATTTTGACATGGAGACAAAACCATCACATACAACTAATAGTCAGTTCTTCTCTTAAAATTTCTAAGGCTTCTAATGGGGAAGATTTTGTAAGGAAATAAACATCAAAAGTCAAAATGAGAAATTTTCACTGTTACAAGGGTAGGTAAATAAATAATATTGCAGAAAGTGCTTAAATCCACCTGTATCTATTTTTGTGTATTTAGTTATCTAAGCTGGCTGGCTCTTTTTTGTTTGCTTTTCTTTTCATCTCTGTGTAAACTCAAGTCACTTGCTAAGTCCCTGGCCCTATGTTCATTATGAATATTATGAACAAAAAAGTGTAAGCTGTCTCCCCTTCTCTAGAGGGCTGTGGCATAGGATATCAGGGTATCATTACTCATTGCTTGAGGGTCACAGAGAAAAGGAAGAACATACTCTGTGTTGAGATGGTGTTAAATACTGTGCTAAAGCAAAAAGGGGTTGAACTCTGGACTGCTCCTGTCAGATTTCTGTACCCTTCATCTGTTGTAATAACATGCTGTGGTGTGAACTTGGCCTCTCTTAAGAAGAATGGCATGCCTGGGATCAACCAGAATGCTTGTTGTGGTATTGCTAGAAAGAGCGCCTTGAAATGGCTTGGGCTGTTTTGCTCTTCACTTGTCTTTGTGGAATTAGCTCTTGGGTCATATTGACAAACTCCTTGACCTTGAAACAGCCCCAGTGAAAATATCTCCGTGTTATCCATAAAAGGATGAAGAGCCATTCTGTACCTGCTGATGAGGAGAATCGTGGTATGGCCACATACAAGTGCATAAGCAGACATCAAGATGAATGACACTTCTCCTGAATGTGCATCATGCCTAAGGGACATTCATAGGTCAGGTGATGACTTGTCCAGTATTGGATGGGGAGCCTGTCATTTAGTGGGGATTGCACTCCAAAATGACCCAACTTGTTCTTTAATCTGAATATCTGAATCTATGCAATACCACCTGCATCTCACTTGTTGTTTTGAAAACACTTGGAGTTGGATCAGATATAAGGACTAAGTGCAACCTAAGTCATCTCTTTTTTTTTTATCATTTGCCATCTTTGAATATTGTTATTTTTTCAAATCAAATAAAAAATACTGTGGTCTAATTAGCCATTTCAGTTTGTTATTTGTTGGCTCCTTGTAGCCAGGAATGTAGTTTCTGCAGTACAGTTGATGCTGTGAAGATACAGCAGAGACCATCTGGGACAGGTTCCTGTTCCACTATGCAAATTCATTTTTTTTAAAGTCAAAGGTACTTGGTTATATTTACTGCTGAAAAACATGCCTGCTGAGTATTTTGCTTGTAATGCAGCTTCTTTAGCAGAAGTCAGAAGGGACCACATTGTTGTCCTATCGTAGTGCATTTAGTTACACAATCACGTGATTTTTTTGTGAGACCCTTACTGATTATTTTGCCAGCCAGGTATCTAATCAATGTATTTTCTAACCTTTGGGGTTAAATGCATGTTCTTACAGGTACTAACCCAGAGCTGCTAAATTCTTCTTATGCTTTTTTGTCAACCTAAACCGAGTTCTCTTTGTGAAATTCTTCTATGTGTTTTAAGATTTTATTTCTGAAATGTCATGAATATTCAAAGAGAGTATCAACCCATATTTATCCACCAATAGGGGAAATGAGGCACAGAAATAAATTGCTTAGTTGTTGGAATGGTCCCTTTATCTTGAATTCTCAGGTTAAGATGTCTGTCCTGGCATTTTATTCCCACTAATAAGCACCTCCTGCACTTTTGAGTGGCACATTTGTTGTTACTTTGCCAAATTTATTTTCTTGCTTTGTGCTGTGTACATAGAAACTGAGGAACTTGGCAATAGTAACCAGTTCTCTAAAATTTTTTTGGAGCAACTTGTATGTGATCAGACAATTAGGTAATGAAGCTGAGGTCCTGCTGGTGACAGCTCTTTTTTGCTTTATCTCTGAATGATTCCTGTTGCTCTTTGGTCTGTGGAATGAAGTCTAGGTTTGTGCAAAGCATATTAGCACCTGAGTTTATGTTCATGGTGCAGCAGTATGAAGTATACTCAAGTTGTGAGCAGCTCCATTTCACATCCCTTTCCATGTTCTGATACTTCAGCTGTGATTCAGTCTGCATCAATGTGATATACTATATGTAACATAGTGGATTTTTTTCAAAGGGTCTCTTCATTTTGGAGCTGTTTGACAGGAAAGAAGCTCCAGTGATGTTGTGGGAACCTGCATCTTCCCAATAAATTGTTTCAACACCGGGGCTGGAAGCTCTTTCTCTGTAGCCAAGCTGCTCTTTAGTTTATCCTAGAACACAAGGGAGTCTCTGTGAGACATAGAAATGGGGGAGGTTCTGGATTTCATTTCACAGTCTGTAGGTGATTATAGAATAGAAAGGAAAAGGGAGTCAGTACCAGATCCAGATGTCTTGGCTGCTGCCCTCTCTACACTCCTATTCTGTACACTTCTTTCTCCAGATTTTAACTTGGATTCACTCTGTCTTCGTGCTGACTGCTTTCTTCTTTCTCCTGGTCCATGAGAATTTAAAGCAAAGGTCAGAGCTCTGAAAAAGGTAGTTTCTCTTTCCACATTTTCTGGTGGGTGACTCCTGGACCATTCAGTAACTACTGAAAAACAGGCTAAGCAGCAGAAGATGCCCTTCTTTGCATCTGTCACTGACATGCCCCTGACTATGACAAATTTCTGTCTAATGTGTCAGCAGAGTCCTCAGGTGGACTTCCACCTTCAGCATGCCTTGCAGGGACAGGTAAAATGATTGCTATGCAGAGATGAACTTTAAATTCAAGCAAGACAAGCAAAATAGATGTGCCAGAGCATCTTAAAGATTGCAGGAGCCTTGTAGTAGAAGGGAGATGGATGTTTTGCCACTAACAATTTTAGAAATTTTACTGGATTTGTAACTATTGCAGAATTTTAAACCTTGAGGTGTTTAAAAGCAATTGAAAACTGCCTAGTTGGCCTACTTCAAGGAGGCCAACAAAATCAGTTGACCAGACTGACTCAAAGTATCTACATCTTTCATAGAAAAACTAAGCAGAAAAGATCAAAAATTTTTATCTGCTCGTGAAATGCTTGGATACAAAGCAATGTAGCAGTGTTCAGTGGCACTGAAGAAAAACATGCTTGAGCAATGCTGCTATGGCACATTGCGGTAAATGAAGTTTACAGGACTATTAAATACATGCAGCAAATATTTTTTGATGTTTTATATTAGAGACTTTCTAACTTAGAGCTAATTATGTAATCTTAGCTATTATTATTGTTGTTGTTATTCAGTTATGGAGATTAGAAGGTCATTGACGAAGGATTTAATGATCTAAAACATTTCTGATAATTTTATACCAGTCTGTAAAGATCTGACTCGTTTATTAGCAATTGATGGCAATGTATATAAATTTTCTTCTTAGACTACACTAGAATACAATTGGACTTAATGGGCAACCTAAAAATTCCAAGGTTTTCACTGAATTGTCAATTAAAAATTATTTCCCATGCTTCTTGGGCACATAAAGCATAGTAGTACAATCTTTGTAAGTCATCAACTCTTTGTAAGTCATCAACTTCAAAATTGACTATGTGCATGTAATCTTTCTGTATACAATAGTTCAACACTCAGATGTGGGCAATGTTCTTTTGTGTGCTGGAGTATCAGTATTGTTAAGTTTAAAAAATAAAAAAGCCCTGTGTGTAAAGGGAATGTAGTTACATATGTAAGTAGACTATACCTATGCATTATTTAGTTTAAGGTTGCTTTTCTTTTGTGCTGCTTGGAAAACTTCACTTTCTCTGCTGTTTTATACCCAAACAGTAGCCGTGTATAGGAATGGTGTGTTCCAAGATGTATCATTCCTTTAGAGAAGCTGTATGAAGTTGAATCTTGCTTGACAGGATTGTGACATTGTCTTTTGCCTAGAGTGTAGGTAAACCAAATCCAGAGATTTTTCTTGGAAGTTAGCGCTTGGTATGATCATGGCCACCATCTACTTCCCATTCTTTACCTGCACTAAGCTAGCACTGTGATTTATTCCATGGTCCAGTAGCCAAAATGGATTCAATATGCTGGAATGGCCTTTCAGGCCAAAATGGATTCAATATGCTGGAATGGCCTTTCAGGCCATGACTCTTAAGGTTTGTCTGCTGAACAGGTTGGATCATTATTTGGATTTTTTTTTTTTAATTCTGGGTCATTGTACTGATCCAAGTTAGAGATGGTGCACAGTGGCACAATGAATGTGTGGTAACCTGCTAGAAAGCAGTAGGCTGGCAATGAGCAGCTGGCTGCATGCAGGAAAGAGGTCTGGTCTTATACCAATTTTATTGTCAGCAAAATTGGCAGTGTGGGACTTCACAGTTTCAACAGCAGTTCAACAGATACTTCAAGTGGATATAAACAGGCCAGAAGCAGAAAATCCAGATGCCCATTCCTGTCCTTATTCTGATTTAACCTGTGGGATATCATATTTGTTTGAGGTAGTTTTTGGGCAGACCTGACTGCTGATCTAGTTTCCCATACCATGACACAAAGAGTTAAGCTGAAATTGGCAGGAATGATTAGGTGGGGAAGGGCAGAATTCTTAGCAGCAGCCAGGCATTCATCTTTGATTTGATTGTCCCTCACTCAGAGTTTCTAGAGGAGTATCCTTTAATTTATTAGAATAATTAGAGCAACTCAGTGCTCAAATTGTACCCTTGTAGCACCAGAGAGAGGAGGCATCAGGTTTGGTTTTTATTTTGTGAGTTTTTACCCCATTGGTGTCTTTGGAAGTTACCAGTTTTTGGAGATACAGCTCCTGTCTTCCAATAGTAAAGAGTGGGTGTTCTTGGTAACAGTGAAAGCTGCAAATGAAAAATGCTGTGTTCCCTAAGAACATTGAAATCTGTCTGCAGAAAAGAGTTGTGTATGCTCCCATCACTGCCAGCTTTGTCAGGACTGTTGGTATGTTTACTCATCTCACATAGCTTTCTCCATTGACCTACTGCTACCTGAATTAATAGTAGCTTCCATTATTGCAAATGAAGATCTAAGGACATTTTTACCTCTGTGGTGTTTTGCTCCTCTCAAGCAGAGTTGAGATGTGTCAGTGGTCTGTTTGTAGAAGGAAATCATCCTTTATCTCTTTGGCATCATTTCTTCCTTATCCCACCTGTGCCCACTTGGAGACATTTTAATTTATTCTTCTCTTGAAGCTGCATTTTGGTTGCCTGTGAAGCTCTTCATTCTCACTGTTGTAGTAGAGCAATACTGCTTTTAACCACAGCTGTAATTATTACTGGGATGTGAGAGATGGGTGTATCTAAGGCTTTGTACCAGTTGTGGTTTTGGTACTTGCTATCATCAGCTCAGAGGTTTGATGTTCTGTAGTACCAGTTAGCTGAAGCAACAACAAAAAAGGTCCTTTTTCTAGATTATTGTGGGTTTTGTCTGTGTAATGTCCTCTGGTAGAAGAGGAATTAAACCCCTCTTTTCAGTCCTTCACAGTATTTTTGTTTGTCAGAGGTGGCTATTTTAGGGAAACAGTTGTTATTGAAAGTAATTATCTAAATGTAATTTCTATTTTTAGATAATTTTTTTCAGAAGTACTGTGTGCTAGTTTTACTTTGCAAATCTGATCAGTTCTATTTAAATACAGATTTTGGAACATAATCTTGAAGGTTTAAAAAATTGCCTCTATATGTAGACTTGGATGAGTTCAGCAGCTTCATCTCACTTGCAGAACTGTCATCAGCTTTGAAAGTTAGGGAAGTAATATTAGGGACTGGATTTCATCCATCTTTTTTTTTTTTAATCTGCCTTTTTATTTTATGGTGGCAGTAAAATGGTTAAGCAAATATAGAGACAAGAATCTACTCACTACCTAGCTGAATTTTCACATCTGGTGTTCAGGTGTAGCTGAACAATTTCAAATGCTTGGTGCTCTCTGCTCCCGTGGCTGATCTGTATTTTTCAAAATGCAGCTGATTACTTCACTGTCTGAAAAGTGAACTGTGTGTCTAATTTTAAATTACAATGCCATATATTTTTTTTAAGTCTGAGCCTCTAAAAACTGCTCTTACTTTTTCACTTTGCCGTAGGTAGATGTCATGTTCAAAAACTGACTCCAGGGAAGAGAAAATTGGAAGGAAAAATAAAAGCCAAACCAGTTGTGAAATTTTTAAAAATGTCCTATCAAATATGCAATGTGTTTTCAAAATGAATTTTGCAAAAATGCAATGCATTTTCAATTATATTTGTCAGTCTTTGACCCTCTTTTCAGTGGGAATAGCAGAACCTCAATCTACAATGAAGGAATTTCCTCTTCTGGAAAAGCACTTATTCTGTCTGTTTTTGGTTATCTGAAAATACCCCAGTTCTAATTTGATTTGCTGTCTTGTCTGGAAGCGCATAAAGCTCACAGAAATCACCTGTCTTAAAAGTTAAGAATTAAGAAATTTAATAAAATGCATTTTCTGCACCTACTGATTTTATTTATGGCCAGGCTTTTTGTATTCTTATTTTCTTGTATATTCTTTGAAAATGCATTGCATGTCAACAAGTGACTCTGCCTGGGTTAAATCTTTAAGCAGGAGTGGAAACCTTGATCAGGAAATATTTCCCCTGATTTTTGCCAATTAACATATAATTAGCATATTAATACAAGGGATATTAACGCTTGTCTTTAAATTTAAAGGTTTAAGTACCATTCATCTTTTCGGAGCTTTATGATCTTGACATTCTCCCCCAAAGAATTAGAAAATTAGGTATTCTCCTCTTAATAGATGTAAGATGGAGGGATTTAAATTCTAAAAATGACATTTTATAATATTGTAATAATCATTAACAAAAATATTAAAATATTATATACTTAAAGATTAAATACTTAAACAGCATGGGGTTTTGTGTAGTTGGTTTTGTTTGTTTTGAGGGTTTTTGTGAAAGACTTATTTACATGGCTATACAAGAAAACCCAACCTCATTTCTTGGAAGAGAGCAAGACAGATATAATTTTGGATAAGTATTTAAAAAATCCAGCCTGCCACTAAACAGTTTTATGCTGTACTTCCCTTGTGGTTCTGGCAGAATTTTTTTTTTTTTGAGTAGCAGCATGCATAGTTTTTTCCTCATCCAGGATCAGACTTTTGGTAGGAAAAAGAAATGAAGCTGTGTCATGTGAAGACTACCTGATTTCTTAAAGCATTTATTAGGGGGAATTAATTTTACTTGCAAAGCTAATTCACATTGGCTTGGCAGTGAGCACTGTTCTATCCACTGAAAACAGATCAAAGAAGTAGTTGTAAACAAAGGTTAATGATAAGATGCTGGAGGAGCTAAATGAGGGAACAATAGTTAGGAGGGTATTGCAGGAGTTGGTTGGTGTTAAATTAGTCAATATGTAGTCTTCATTGATCTAAACCAAGAAATAAATAACATTTTAATTACATTTATGAACTAGCTAAAAACTCAGCTGCTCTGAGGATAAATAATGAGAAGATATAGCATGTATGGGGAAATCATTCATGGCATTGAATTTAGTCTAATGCATAGTTAAAAACAAATGAGGGGTAGAAAAATTTTAGGGAAAGAGTGCAATAAACCCTGAGAAAGACTTCAGACTTGATACATTTGCTCCTCTTCCAATGTGTTTTTTTGTTTGTTTTTTTTTTCTTTTTCAAGCTTTCACCTTATTTTGCTTGGTGAAAAAAAATTGTAGGAGGAACGACCAAAAGCATTACATCATGGAAATTGCAGCTGCAAGAGTGAGCCAGGAAATCTATGGGCAAATCCCCTTGCAGGCAGTGTATCAAGATGTGGCTGAACCAACCAGCTTGCAAAGAAGGGAAAAAGTGCTATTCAGAATGCTCATGTGCTAGGACAGTTAAGGCTTTCTGCCTTTCTAATTTCTTAATATGACAGTTAGAATGAAATTTGCATCTGCTTTTTTTGTTTGTTTTGTTTTCATGGGGGTATGAAAGGACTAATTTCTCTCCCATCAGAGCCAAGGTGTTGAGTTTCGGCTTGTAATAAAATCCTTCAGAGAATGAACCATCTATTTAATTTTATACCGACCTTCTACTGACTGTTGCTTCTCACCTACTTGTATTCTCATTTTTCAGGCTTTTTAATGTACTTCTTTATAATAAATCCATTCATAATAGTGCAAACAAAATATTCATCCAGAAGCTGGACATTGCAATTTCAAATGCATATCTTTGGATTGCTCAAAAGTCATCATCGGCTTCACTGCTTTGGATTACTCTACTCTCATTATATACTGCTTATATTTCAGGGTTTAAAAAAATGAAGCTGTATGTTTTGTGGTGCATCTGTACCAAGTAGCCTTGCCTCAAGAACAGTAAAAACAGGAAATTGACCTGTATTTTCTATTAAATGTTTACTTAAAACAGTTGTCTAGTTTTCTCTTTTCAACCTAACAGTTCTGTAATGATGATGGCATTGCAGATACTGCAGTATTGCTTTGGTGTGTGGAAACACTGGTTCTTATTATGTATACTTCACAGCTGGTGAAAGAGCTGTGTATACAAATAAACTCAATGTTAATATTCCTTCAGGGGTTTTTTAGCATTCTCTACCATCTATTAATATCCCTTTGTTTTTTCCAATCCACTCAAAATAATTTTCTAGATTGCTCTTAAAAATAGCTGGGGTAAAAGCAAGTGGAAAAATAAAAGCCAATTGCTGATAGACAGTCTTAAGGTTTGAGAGTTATGCAGCTGTGACAGATCTTGCAAAGCTTAGCTGCAGCTCAAGTTGCAATCTTATTGCCAATATTTAGTGCTAATGGAGATGTGACACAATGTGTGGTCATCTGAACTGAAAACTTGCTTGTAGTTCAAATGTCAAAAGCATATTTAGACATATTTAGATATTTAGAGATGGCCAGTCATCTTCTTTCCTTGTGTGTACCTCCACGAGGAAAAAAAAATCGCTGTTGTCTTATTTGCTTTTTTTATGTTTTGTCTCTTATAGGCATCCATACAGTATCACAGACAGCAGGCCTATAGGGACTGCTTTATAAAGATAATAGAGACATATGATGGAGTACAACTGAAGAATTACTGAGGCTGGAGTGCTGCCCTTGTCAAGTGGTTCAGGGCTTGTATTGGTCTTGGATTTTGCAGCACAAAACTTGCAGTGTGGGTATTCCTGCTTCTGACTAGTTTAGGATGTACAACACAGTGTCCAGGGTGCATTTTAATGTGGCTGGGGTGTCATGTGAAATATGGTGAGCCATTGCATTAGGTCATGAGGAAAAATGTGCCAAGGGGAGGGGTTACTTAGTACATTTTGTTGCTTTGAAACCAGAGGTTCTTCAGTAGTTTGTCACTAGGACAAAAAATGGGGGAAGGGTTCCTGTGGAAGAGTTAAGGGAGAAAGGTTTTGGTGGTATCTACATAAAAGTCCTATGACTCCAGATAGGAGTGCAGACAGTCTCTGCTTGTGGCATGCCAAGTTCTTTGGGAACTATGCTTGGCTCAAATCCATTTGTGTATAAATCTCTCTTTCCCTGGGGAGAGGAGAAAGTATTGCAAAAACTGGTATGAAGAACCACATCAGCTGGGACTCATCAGAACTCATAGAGGGGGAAAATAATTTTCTGTTCCTCTTGTAACAAGTACATTGTAGCTATATCTGACATGTATTTTTTTTGGTGTGTCTATCAGCTGCAATACACAGAATAGATGGAGTCCCAGGCTGCCTGCAGCTGCCCCGTGCCACTGCATTCTTCTTGTCTGTTGTACTGGCTCAATTGTTTGTGCAGCTGTGCAGTAAAATGATTCTGCTGGAGCAGGGAAGACTATATATTTATAATTTGTCTATATATTATAATATTTATGCATTTGTTTAAGCAGCAGGCTATTTTTCAGCTGGATCAATGACCTTACCCATTGCATGGCCTCCCGCACAGCTCTGCCAGCATAGTGGGGAGCCAGGGCTGGGAGGATGAGCCCAGCCACCAAAGGCCTGGACTTGCAGAGATTGCAGAGAGGAGGGAGCAGGAAATGGGAATGAGAGCATGTCAGAACCCCTTGCTGCTTGTTCACACCTCTGAAATTACTATTATTCTCCATGGAGAAAAGTTATGTGGCCTTCAGAATTGCTGTTGGATTTTCTAACTTGGGATGGCTGCGAGAGCCTAATGCTGGGCTCATTAATTATCTAACTTAATTGAAGTATGTTATGTAATATATCACAGTAGTTGTTATACAGAGGTTGTGGTTGCATTAAGAGTATTTTAATATGATTTTTTCCCCCTGTGGTTAGCCTCATGAGCAGTTTTTTTGATCTGTTTTCTAGCAGTAGTATTGGCATCTAAAATCAGACTGCCCTGTCTGACACAAATATGGGAGAATCCTCTTTTGTAAGTGTTAAAGAGAATGGGGTAAATTACTATGTGTTAACTGTGCAGTGTTGCAGGTGGAGAGTTAGCCCTTGTGCAATTCCTGCAAGGCTATTGGCATGTGGCAGTGCCATCTTGGGATAGTTTAGCCCTCTCTCAAAACTCTACGATTCCTAAAAGTGAAGCAGGGTAAACCAGCCTGATTGTGGAGTGTCAGTCAACTTCATTTAGCCTATGAAGAGTTTTTTGCCTTGGCTTCCAAAGGAAATGGATTATGCCATCTTTCTGTCCTTACCCCTGTACATCTGAAGTCTCTTGACCACTGCTAGGAAAAGATTATAAAATCTCAGAGAACTTTCATATAAGTAGGTTCTGCCCAGGACAGGAAGGATGCTATTTGAGTTCCCTCTTGGGGAAAGGGTGCAGCACAAGTTTGCTAGAATTAGGAAAATTCAAATGGGAGAAACATCTTATGATGTTTCATAACATCATGGACAACAGAAAAGCTCTACCCAGAGCATATCCTGTATTGTGAGTCAAAGAGCAAAGTTGTAGAACGCAGGACTTTGTTTCTGACGGGAATAATGGAATAGCTTGTTTTTGCTTTCTTTCTCACTTCTGATGCTCCCGGTGTCACAACATCAAGCTGTAGTAACTCCTTGGTAACCAGACTGAAAGACTTTTAGAAATGCAAGCCCGAAATGATCCTGCAGGTGACTGGTGAGGCTGCAGTTGCATAGGGAGCAGTCAGGCTCCATTTTGGATGCCTGCCTGTTGCTATTCTGAGTTGCTCTACACTGCGCGATGCTGCTTAACTTCCTGCTGTTTTCAAGCTACTTGCATGATCAGTCCTCGGCTTTTTTTTGAAGCAGCTGCTCTTGTGGCATGCTTCCTTTCTGTCGGGAGAGTGCACAGTAACAAAGGCACGTTTTATTCCTGGTGGGGGGATGTCTTTCTCTAAGTATGTTAGAGCCCCATGCCAGGAGAAGGCACCGGTCAACTGCTGCAAATGAGCCGGGCATTTTCTGTGCTCCGAACCACAGCTCTCTAACTCCCAGACATCTTGTCAAAATCTGTGAGGAAGTTTGAATCAAGATTGAAATGGAAAGAAAAGGGAAAAGATAACTAGCCTGCTTCCTTACTGATTGTAAAAGAAACAACAACCAAATTGCCTTCTCTGCTGCCTGTAAAATGCCTTTTTGAAATATGCCATTCTTGTAGTTCTCCTCTAACTGCTGCTGCTTGCTTTTTATCCAAGAATTGCTTGCTCCTGCCTAGAAACACAAATGTTTGCAAAATGTGAAGTTACACATCTTGAGTTGTAAACAAAAGAGAAGCTTGATTTCACCTGCCCCACCTTCTTTAATTTAACCAACCTTTCTCTAGTACCTATGCAAGATTAGTTTTACAACGTTCAAGTTGATACTTTGTTCTTGAGAAGATGCATGTTTGTCCCAAGCTTTCCTGTCAATATCTCAGTATTTTACTGATTTATGCTCTCGTGACGGAGGAGGTGAGATAGGATGTAAGGATACTTTTAAAACTTCCAGCTGAGTGAGGCTGGGAGGAAAAAGGAGTAAAGGAGGTAAAGAAATAATTCATTTCAGTAATGCTATGTATTTTTTGGTCATCTCACTGCATCTCATAACAGGTTAAATTCATGTTTGGGGAAAAAATGTGTTAAATTTCTTGGGGATTTCAAAAGCCATCATAGAGCAAACCTCAGATTTCCAGTTCCTACTGTTGTGCTACCAACAGCTGATGAGATGGAGCTTCCACTGGAGCCTGTGGATGCTTTAGTGAATGGGCTATGGGGACTCTGAGGTGTGGTGAGTGATATGATGTGTATGTACGTGGTGCTCAGTCCTCAGTTGGTTTTGGTAACAGTCTGGTTTGAGTACAATGCTGCTTGTACATACAAATGCAGATTTGTCAGGCTGCTTTAAGTTGTTGCAAATGAAAGAGCAGTCAGTCTTCACCATAATCTTTGTTTAGCTGTTGTCTGTGTGCTTTAAAGTCTGTAATAAAAACACTGATTTAATATTTTGTTTCAGTCTCCAGAGGGTGCTGAAGGCAAGGATGCAGCAAAAGTAACTAAACAAGAGGCAAGTATATATATTTAATTTGTTTTGGCATGTAATTATTTAATTGGAGTTTTTCAGTCATGTATATCAGAAGATTATGCATTTCTCTGGCACTTCTGGTGAGTTGTTTTCAGTGGGAATAAAGACAGTAAGCCACATTTGTACCCTATCTGGCTTGATTTTTTCTTGGTGTACTGAGGATTTATACAACTTATTAGTACACCAAATAAATTTGAGAAAGTTTTAGTGCTTTCATAGACAAACTCTGGTGGATTTTGTGTAGTCTGTTACTGCCTGGAACTGTTGCTCTGTCTCTAGTGGGTCGGCAGAAGAGGGTTAATGCACACACCTCAATCAGTCTACTTCAAAACTATTCTTAGCTTAAGTGACTGATGGGAGAGTGTCTTGAATTAAGATACTAGACTCTAAACTGGAGCAGCTGACACATTTGTGTGTTTTCTTTGACTGGATTTGTTTAAAGGACACAGTACATTCTGTTACAGAAGACAGCTGGTGATACCTTGGTATCTACAATAGAGTTCACTAGTTTGTTTGCCATAGCCCTTAATGTGAATTTTAAAAACAGGTAAAGAATTATGAGAATTTGTTTTCTTAGGTTGCCTTCTTTTGTGGTAGACAAACTTAAACCAGGACCTTGAGAAGAATGGGGGAGTATTTAATTGCTCTCATGTAAATCTTGGAGCATATTTGGTCATGAAAATAGCAAGTAAACAAATTGCATGTGCTATAGTTTACTTCCATGTAAAGAGCACTTTTTCATAAGGTTCCCCAAGCAAGATCTTAAAGAAACTAGCTAGCCTTGAAGATCTTTCTAAGAATTTCTAACATATAAACTTATGAGGAGAGAATGGAGGAGTGAAAGTTAATTTTCATAAAGGAGGAGATTATCAGTGGAGTACTGGATTTTTTTTGGGCTTTTGCTGATGAATATATTTGTTAACGATCTCTAGGAGAAAAGGTACTAAAAAATTTACAAAGTTTGCTGAAGTCTGCAATAATTGTCAGAGTAGTCAGAAGTGAGAGAGGCTGAGAAGGCTGTTATGTCATTGGCAAATATCTGAGCAATAAAATATCAGAAGAAATTGAGTATGGAGGAATGCAAATTAATACATGGAGAGGGGAAGACCCAGTGGTGGTCACAAAGCTGTTAATCGGGGGAGAGATTGTAAAATCACAGTGAATAGTTACTAGAAAATGTCAGTAGTTCTAAACAGAAAGCAACTAGAACACAGGAAAAAATGCCAGAGGAGAGAGTAAACATCAGTGTACCACAAGATTAATTTTTGTGCTCTCAGATAAGGGAGTACTAAATGAAGCTCTCCTGATAGAGGCCATGATAGAATTAAAAGGATACCAAGTACAGTAAAATTACATAAAAATACAGGGACAATAGAGGATGTACAGCAGCTTTAAAAAAAAGGTAAACAACCCAAACTAAAAAAACCAAACAACACAGTTTTTCTAGGATTCTTCATCTTTTATGTAATGGAGTGTGATAAAATAATTAGTAACACAAAGAAAGGCAGTTAGGGAATTACTCTTCATGAAAGCACTAAATGAGAGGAATCTAGTGGAGGTAAGAGGCAAGAAGTTATAAGGAGAGACAGCAGAGGGTGAAGATTTTGCTTTTTGTTTTCAACATGGTGCATAATCCCCTTATGGAACTCATTGACATGGGATGTTATGGAAACTGAAAGTGTAAATGAGTCCTATATTATTAAACAGATTTGTCTAGAAAATAACCCTTGGGGACTATTTAAACACATGATGTGATTATGATATCCAGGTTGGAGAGCTGGCAACTTCAGATCGCCAGAAGCTGGTGCAGTGGGAGCATGCAGAGAGTTGTTCTGTCTGCTCCTTTTCATAGACCCTTTCCATAGATGTTTGCTAGTGGGCTTGTGTCAAGTAGACTCTTGGGTGAGCTGCTAATTTCTGGGTTAGTACAGCTGTTTGGAGGGGACCGAGGTTCCCAAAGCTCATGAAAATGTGACCTTTGCTGACTTGGCTCTAGTTCCCTCCTTATAATCAGATAACACAGAAATACATACAAACTCCAAATGAGAATTAAAACTATTTAGCTGTCAAGCATTTTTGAAGACCTTATGGTTTATGATGACTTTCTTGTGGCAAACAAGTAATAAGAAAGTCAGGAAGTAGGGGAGAGAATTATAACTTACCTAAATCAACATATTGGCCTTTAAAACGTAGATGCTAGCAAAACATTTCAGTTCCTAAATGTTAAAGGGATAGAAATAATTGGTTAAGAAAGCAGACCTGTAAAGATGATCCCTTGAGTTAGGGTTCTTTAATTGCCTGACCAACTGAAATGTTTTGTTTATCCTGTTGTAAAATAATGGTGGGCTGCTTCTTTAGTGGTTGATATGTTGAATTGCCAAGAAAAGAGAGGTTTACCTTTTTGCTGTTAATGATGCATAAATATTTCATAGCTGAAAATATCTAGGTTTTTTTTTTTTACTTCTGTTTTGCTGGATGCAGATTTGAACAATTCACTACTGCTTTCCACTAAGAATTCTTGAATAGCTCCAATGAACACAAATTACAGCATTCTTCAGATATTAACAAGAGCTTTTTCCTGTTGCAGGATGTGCCGAACCATGTTTTTTCAGCTCAACTTAAGTGCTTAATATGTAATTAGAAATACTTTTCATTCTCTTTTTAAGCTGAGTTATGTTGGATATTTGTTGCAGTTTAGTTGTCCCTTTATTTTGGCCATAGGTGTAATTCTAGTTTTATGAGTAGACCAGACTTCAGCTCAGTTTATTAACCATGCTGCATAACTGGGTGAATCTGATTTAATTAATAAAAAAATATTGTGAATGAGCTAACAAGTATTTTTAAGACTTCAGTAATAAATTTATGACAAAAAGCAGGATGAAATAAAATCTAACAAGGAAAATATGTTGAAGTGATAAAGAAAGCTGGAGAGAAGCAGAATCTCTGGCTCAAGTCTTTCCTTTTGAGATTTGTGTTTAAATAAAAGAAATAATTTCTCTCTCTCATCCTGCAGCTGTTTTTGTGCACCTGGACTCTCTGAGCAAGTGTGTGGAGAACTGAGGAAGTGGAAGGACTTAGTTTCATGTTTTGAAATTTTAGCACTCTGATGTCCTCTAGAGAAGGATGTTAACTTTATTCAGCTGTTAATCAGATGGGATTTGTGCCCACTATTACAAGTAACATCTGCTAGATTCTAAAAACATCATGCTAAGTCTGTATGAAAAAGGTTCAGTCCTTTGCACAGGTAGTCAAGCTTACTGGATTTGTGAACCTTTCACAGACCAGGAAGGGACTGAGAAGTAGTTGTAAAAGTTGTGTGTGTGTGTGAGGTATTAAACTGTGTTGAGCTTTTGATGCCTTAGAATTTTAGCTTTTATATTTTCCATACATTTGTAATCCTGCAATTCTTTAGTGTATAACCCTAAACTCCATATAGGATGTTAGCTACTACTTTCCCATTTTCATCAGACAAAACAATTCCTCTCTAGGCCTGGACGTCAAGGACACCTCGCTGTCTCAGGCCTGGAGAGATGTAAACAAAAGGGAGTTGGGAAGGAGCAAACTTGGAGTAAATTACTTCATTACCTGAAGCTGTAATTGGAAGATTGACCCCAATATGCAAATGGACCAGACCTATAAAAGTAGGAAAACCCCTGACCTGTCATCCATTAAATTTAGGTATAGCCCCTGGGGGGCTTTATCTGCCTGAAATGTACCTGAAGGCCATCAATAAATATAACAGCTTTTTACTCCCTTAATTTTGTCTGGCTTCTGTTTTTAGGTAGTCCCAAGGAGGCATCAGTTTAGATGGTATAATTCCTGCACAACTTTTATTTCTAACTTTCACATCACTCCGTCCCTTTAAAATTTTGAGTGTCCAAGGTGATGAGACGTGAACTGTGTTTGGCAATAGACACATATTTTTATAGATGCATATTTTATGCTGTCCTGTGGAATGACTGATACTATGTTGCTTTGGATAGTTTTTCCTGTAAGCCTGTAAAAATGTTCTTTTTTTTTTTTTTTTTTTTTCCCCTGTAGCCCACAAGACGATCAGCAAGACTGTCAGCTGTAAGTATGTGTAGTACCTCCTGGTATATTATTTTCTAAGCACATATGGTTTCTCAGACCAAACAAGTTCTTTACATTTTGCTTGATTCAATTTTTATTCTTGCGAGGGATATTTAAGAACTCTAGCAATGAAGTTATCTTTGTTTTCTTGGTTTCAGGTTTTCAGATTGTTCTGACAAAAGATATATTTCCCCACTTCAGTGCAAAACTGTCTGTTAGGTGCAGTATTGACTTTATTTCATTTTGCAGGCTAATGTTAGTTGTGGAAATGCAGTTACTTCTCTGGAAAGGAGAAGGAGCTGTGTTTCAAGGACTTCATTTGATGCCACTGCTATTATTTCCTCTTCTCTGTTAGAATATAGCTGATGGGGGATTTTTTAATAGTTACTACTAATCTCAGTGTTTTACTCATAGTGACCCCCAAGTTGCTTTCAGTTCTAGATGAGTGAGCTAATGCAGACAGGTGTGTTCAGAGATGAGGTGCATTTGTGCAGTAAGGTTTTTCAGACTTTTTTTAGATGCATACTATTGAGCAGGAAGTAAGGGAAGGTGTAGGGTGGGGGGGAAGCAGGGTGTGGAGGAGGCTGGCTTCTGGTGATGTGTCTAACATGTTGTGCAACTCAAAATGTTTTATAGAAACCTGCTCCACCAAAACCTGAACCCAAACCAAGGAAAACAACAAAGGTAAATACTCCTTCTTTTTAGTTACCATTGTTTTAGCCAATAGTAAGCAAGTATACCCCTTCTTTATGTTGCAAACAGTTCAATTCACAGCATTTTTTTTTGAGGCATGGGCTTCCCTGCCCTCTCTGCAGCTCCCTGCCCCCCCTCCCTGGAAGAAAAACGCAAATTAGATCATTCTTTTCTTTCTGTTCCACCCCTTCCTGGCCTCATTACTGGCCCAAAGAAAATGTCTTGCCTATTTGATATGCAGACCATGTTAGTTTGTAGTGAATTGCTAGTTTTAGAAGAATTTTTACCTTTACTACACCTTTCCTGAAAAGTACAGGCTTGGTTGAGTAAACTCTTCCTGAGACCTAGCAATTTCTACAAAAGCATTTGAGATTACTCTGTATCATTCTGTTTCCTTGTCTAGAGGTGCAGTACTTCATTTTGTACTGAGAAACTCTTATCTGTTCTTGAAGCCTGGCTGCTGCTGAGAATGCACAATTATAATTAAAGGTGAAATTAAATATATTTAAATTGAATGGTTTGGGTTTTCTGGGCCAGTTACAGTCAAATTAAAATCTTATTAGTGTTTGAAATACCTTTTTGGGATTTTTGCATATAAATCATGTACTTCAGAAACTGTAGATTTATTTGTGCCTAAGGGGAATGTTGAATAAGAGCAATTGCTTTATTGGGGGAAAAAAGCTCCCACGCTGGACACTGCGTCTAGCACTCCTCATACTTCCATTTTTCAAGTCCTTTTATTGTCATCTCAGTTGGGCAAGTGCCAGGATACAAAGTCCACATGTAAAGTAAAACTCTGACTTTAAACACTGTTTGATTTATCATATAAAATTACCAGTAAATCGTGCTGAGTCTATCCTGCTCTCCCCTCTTAAAAAGAGTATTAATAAAGAAGGGAATGTGACAGCTTCTGTAGCTTCACATATGTGTGGGATGAGCTTGGTGTCATGGACCCAGTCTAAGTTGTGTGAGATACATTTGAAGCTTATTTTGGGTGACTCAAATCCTTTATGATATTACTGTAAGTAGCTTTTTAATACAGTTATCTTTTTTTTCCAAACCCTAACTGGATCACATTTTAAGGAATATGTTAATCTTGGTCTCCTCAACAGAAAACAGCAAGTGTATACTCTGAACTTCCTAGTAAACAATGAAAGAGGCTGCAGATTTCACATATTTTTTATTGTTAAAAGCTTGGATGTTATGAATTTGCTAAGTCAACTCCTTAGTTTATTGTTTTGTAGGTGAAGAGTTATAACTGTGTTTGTATCAACTGTAAACTTCCAAATTAAGCTGCTATGTAACATTGAAGCTGAGGGGTGGAAGGAGTAATTCAGGCTGCCTTGAAACTGGGATTACTGGGTTACTGGTCTCCTCACTGTCCCACTCCTGTATGGGCATCAGTGGGGAAGGGTAGTAAATGAAGGAAGGCAGACATTAATATGCCTGTTCACAGCTATTATTGCCATTTGCATGGAGAATTTGGAGCAAATGATTGCATGGAAGATATCCAGTGTTAATCAGAACTATTTTAAATACTAATGTAAAATAATAAATGCAATGCCATTTAAATTTTATCCCATTGGACTTTAGCTGCTTAACCTATGTCTCTGCTAAGTTTAGATCACAAACATAAATAAGTACATAGAGAAAGGATTTATAAAAAAATAGTAGACTTCAACATAGAAATTAAGAGCAAATCTCAAAATGAAATTGTGGCTGTTAGAATAATTCCTTTTGATAAATTCTTTGCTTTGTGTTGCTGCAGATGGACTTTTATCAGTTTGCTTCCCTAGTGTGTTGGCTGGTGCTTTCGTTGACATGGAATGACCATCACAGATGTTACCAGAGTAACAAAAGGACAGCCAACAAAAAAGCTTAATTTTTAAAATCTAATTTAATATTTTATATTAATTGAAAGTGTGGTGCTGTAGTTACACAAACAGTGTGGTGTCTGTGTTTGGCTGAATAAGCTTTCAATATACTGTAATTGCATTTGTTCACACAGATATCCTGTATATACCTCATAGGACAGCCCAACCAAAGCAGTCTGGCAGGGTTTTGTATCCTTGAAAAAATTAGCAGAAAAACTAAAGAAGCAGACACCACCATTTTCTAGAAATGTTGAGTCTCTATGTAACTTATGTGGGTTTACAGTTTTCAGGTAGCCTTTAGATGGTTTTCTGTTTCAGTCCAGCACATGAAGCTTGCCAAGACTTGCTGTTTAGTTCATGTGAAAGTTGTTTTGATAAAGATGCAGGGTTCTGGCTACTCATACAAGGTCTATGGCCATGTTTTTAATCTTCTGTCAGAAGGAACCTGGAACAAAGGCCAGCAAAGGTGCTAAAGGGAAGAAGGATGAAAAGCAAGAAGCTGCAAAGGAAGGTACTACACCATCTGAAAATGGTGAAAATAAAGCTGAAGAGGTACTTTCCACACATACCTCCTGCTGATTGAATCAGTGTTTTTTAATTATTCAGCCTTTCAGACATTGTTAGCATGTTCATAATGTTTCTTTTTATTGCCCATAATGTTATTGCAGATTCTCATCTCGCTCAACTGTTAGTGTTTCAACATCCAGAGGTGCCCCACCCAGCACACTGTCAGTAAAAGGGCAGATTGAAACAGTGAAAGTTAAGGGTGCGGTAGAGCATTCAGCATGTGTGCAGTGGATAGGAACAGGTGGTAGTGTGGTGCTTTTCAGTGTGAACCGTGGAAGCTGACAGGTAAGGCTTGTATTGCTTTTGAAAAGCTGGGACCCGTGAGTTGAGACAAGTGTGTGACTGTAACTGTTCCGGTTGTGTAGATATCCTATGGACACAGGTTTGGAGCTGTTGCAAGTAAGAAATCCAAGGAGTAAGGATAGCTTGGGTATTTAGGTACCTAATAGCATTTCACTATAGTAATTTAGTTTCTTTCTTTTTTTCTCCACAGGCTCAGAAAACTGAATCTGTAGGTGACAAGAATGAATGAAATACCATGAAAATTTTGGGTTGATTTTATGTACCTCTTGGACAACTTTTAAAAGATATTTTTATCAAGTATTTTGTAAATGCTAATTTTTTTAGGACTATAATAGTTGACATATTAAACTGTATATGAACATTTCCCTTCTCATAACAGTGCTTTTAGAAATTCCCATTGTTGCCAAGTAATCTAAATATCAACTTAATATTGCAAGGTATGTGTAAAATTGGATCAGCATTCCATACACTTGCTTTAAGAAATTATGTCTTGTGCATATGGTGATGTTTTTACTGTGTGTATTGGAATTTTTCATGCAGTTTTTCTAGAGCAATAATCAGTGGTGCTTTTGTACTTAGGTTTTATGTGATTTTAATGAAACATGGATAGATGTGGCCACCTGCTGACTATTTTGGGTTCTTTTAATGGATTAAAATAAAAGGTCTCCTTGCCCGCAAAACTAAAGACTCCTAATGTTTTCTCTTAATCTGAGGAATGCCGTATTCACATCTTTGACTGTTACAAGGCAGACTAAATTATTTAGTAACAGTTGTTTTGCATGCAATGTGTTTGCTTTTTTTTGCTGATGTCTGATTGAAAACCACGCACACAGGAGCAGCAAACTGGGATTTTCAGTGGCCTACAGTTTAGGAGATTTACAGATAAATCCTTCATAGATACATTCATCAGATACACTGTCACAGGGTGAGTAGAGTTGCCATAATCTGACAGGATATTGTGTCTTCAGTGAGCTATCAGTACAGAACAAATTGCTTGATTGATAGAGACGTACAGTAATTTAAAAGTAGCTTTGTTTCTCCCCATTCTCTTTTCATTAATGTGCACTGTAGTCTATGGAAACCTTTCTTTCTATCTGTAGCCTCGAATTTAATATAAATAGTAATTACTGTTCTTCAGCTGAGGACAGTTGTTAATACATTGAAATCGCTGTTAAACAGTGCTATATATTTGGTACCTGGTGGAAGTGGAACAAGGAAAGCTGGTTTTGAGGTAATTGTGGTGATGTGGTGGATTAGCTAATGATTTTTTTAGTGTCCATGTTTCAACTCTGCAGCTCATTTTAAGTACCTTTTATGATTTTTCTCCTTCTCTTTTCTCTAGGGGTCCTGGTGTTTCTATTGTTACTTCTGGGATGGGAGGGGTGAAAGAAAAGATGTTCCCTGTTCTTCGGTAGCATTGATTTGTATTGCTCAAGTGGTAGCCATTATGTCTGAGGATACCTTTTGCTTGTTTAAGTCAATAAATAAATGACTGTTGCCTGACCTGGCGTTCTATTCGTTCTTTGGGAAGAAGTCTCTAGTTGCCTTTTTAAATTAAAACCAAAAAGAAGCCAAGCATATCTACACTTGAAAATTGAAGCTTGATTGCCAAAACTCTCTCTGCTAGCTAGAATAGGAGTTAAGACCTGCATTGATATAAATGTCACTTACACTTTTATGATAGGCTTGCTACACCCACAGAAGAGGAGGCTGTTCTCTGCAGCATGAACTTAGTTTTGTTAGAAAATTTAAATCAAGGCTATGCTTTTGGTGATGGAAGGGAGAGGGCTATAAAAGAAACTGTAGACAATGAGAAGGCAAGTCCTTAGTGTTACCCAGCGATATGTGTTTGGTAATCATGCACATTACTTCTGATTTGCTTTCTGATGGACCTTGTTGAAAATTTATTAGAAATTATGGTTGTGGGAAGTTGAACCATCTGAACTCTTTCACAGAATCATCGAAGTGCTATGTGTAAGCATTTTTTCAATTTATGAGTTTCTTGTCCCTCTGTGTGTGTGTGTATATACTCTGATCATTTTGTGTGGATCCTCAAGAGTTTAATTGCCTAATCCTATCTAGACACTTGAAGCTCTTGAAATGACCCTTTTTACTTAGACTTTAACTTAGGTGTGAGCATCAGAAGACACGTCTCTGAACAGTCTTATTTAAGGAGAGCTCTTTTAATAAATGGTTAAAAGATGGGCAAAAGTTGGGTCCTTAAACTAATTGCACAATACCTTGACCTGGTAATTTTGGCACAAAATTCTTTTGTCCCAGCCGCATTAGGAGATTCAGCTCAGTGCCAGAATTCCATTGGAAGCACTTAACAAAAGATCCACTTGGCTAAAGTGCAGTGAAACACACTACCCTGCTGATTCACTTAACATTTCTGATTTTTCAAAAGTGCTTTGTAAATGTCATGCTTACCTATATTTTTTCTCTACGTGTCAGATTCTCAGAGAAATCTTCAAGGCACTGTATCAAGTTCTAGAACATGTTTTTTAAAATTAGAATGGTCACACATTCAGACATATGTAGCAAGTCTTCGTGGGCAGGTGGTGATCTGCAGAGCACCTCCAGGAAGTATGTAAGTATTTCAGTTTTTAAGTAGCAGTTGGAAGTGCCAGGTGTCACATCTCTGCCATAAGGAAACTTGTATCATCAGTATTTAATGACTGACTACTTCACACTTGAGTACAAGGTTTGGAGGGATCCCTGAAAGCAGTATTTGTCCTTTGTGGGATGTAACACATGGGTAATTCAAGGTACATTAAAAAAAAAATTGTGAGGGTGTCTAAGTTTCAGCCAAGGACAGGGTTAATTCTTTGCAGTAGTTGTGAGGGGGCAGAGCCTGGAGCTGTGTGGGCAAGTCCAAGACCCAAATGTTATTCAATACCATCTTACCTCATGGCCAGGGTCCCAGGTTGGGGAGAAGGGACTCTTCTCCTCCAAGGAGAAGCATGTTCCTTTCCAGTGGTGGGCTTAGGGTTCATCCCTCACTGTTTAGTTATCTCAGGCCTGGTGAGCATTTTGTACGTAAATCACCCACTCTGGGTACACTTTTGGCATTAGTATTGTTGCTGTTACTGTTCTTTTCTTATCTTGCCGCTATTTCCAGTAAGCTCTTCTTATCTCAACCTGTGATTTTAACCTTTTGTGCCTCCAATTTTCAACTCCATCCCTGGTGTGGGAAGGACAAGGGGAATTGAGGAGAGTGAGCAAGTGGCATCTGGCTTGGGAGAGTCTCAGTGGGGGCACTGAATTGGGGGGAGGACCATTCCTAAACCATGACAGATATACAGACAGTTTTTTAAGTTTAAAGGAAGCATATGTATCAGAAACAAGACAATTCCCCTTGGTTGTCACTTTCCACTATTGCCCTATCATTGACTGACCTTGGGCTAACTGCATATGTCAGCACAAGGTTACACTTGGTGTTTTGTCTGTTCAATGACAAAGGCAGCTTTTTCTGAACTGCAGATAAGATGCAACCAATTAACAGAAATCCGAATGGAAAATTAACCCTTGTGCTAACCAGCAGTGAAAATTAGGTTGTTTTGGTGCATCTTGCTCAACCTTTAAAAGTTTGAGAGTTACTTGGTCTGTTCATAACTGCAAAATAGAAAAAAACCTAGGGAGAGAGAAAAGGACTAGCAAGAAAATAAAGATCACTTACAAGAATAAATAACATGCAAGTTAAATTTCTAGTGGAATTGGGAAAAGCAATAATTTAGGCAACAATGTCCATTTATATTAAATAAGACAGTAAACTTCTGTATGTGAATGAAAGCACTAAATATACAGGAGACTTGTCTATAAGCAACTCCAGTGTAGCAAGAACTCTGTCACCCTCCTGGCTCAAGGTTTGTTATCTTTCTTGTATTTGTAGGAAAATGTGAAGAATACTTTCACTGTTAGTTAAATTGCTGCATACATAGTGGTCAGGAGAGGCATTAGAACATTCAGCGCTATTATTTTTGGTAAAACAAGAATTTTCTGCTCCTGTTCTCTCTAATATATTTGCTTTATTTTAAAACTAATCAAGCTTAGCTATAGCCAAATTGGCTTGCCAAATTGCCAGCAACTGCTTTCTAGGATGTCCAGTTCTGCATTTATTAGAGATCAGAATGAAATAGTTCAATGGTTTTCCCATAGAAAATGGACAGTGTAAGAAATAAACTGTTTTGATACATTATACCCTTTGTGATGATGGGGACTAACAGGTGTTTGACTAATACAGCAAAATACCCTCACAATCATCTTCTAAGTGGCTATAAATGAATTCTGGTGAAAACTGACTTAACTAACACTAAGTTTTAACTTTGTCTATTGATACTAATCATAATATGAGTGGAAAATCATATTTGCATACCTGCTAAGATAAGGATAAAGCTAGTAATTCAAATTCATGCTCAAAAAATAAACCTGATTGTGTGAGGCCATTGTGCTTAGTTTTAGTACTGCATTTATGTCACGGTAGTATAACTTGTAGGAATTGTTTTATCACTGTTTCCATTCTCATTCAGAAATAAATTTCAGACTTGAAGCCCATAAAAACTGAATTTATACTGGACAATTTCAGGTACTAAGCTGTTTGATATGAATCTTCCAATAATGAACAATTTAATGGAGAGCAATATAATTTAAGATGACAATGCAGTGACTGGAAAGAGTGATCTTGTCAAAGTCCTCAGTCTATTTCTAAAATGGCTATAAAATATTACTGTAGTTCCTTGTAAAATAAAGGTTGTAGAACAAGAACTTTTGCCCCATTGTAAGACAAAGCTGGAAGGCCATTCTAAGCTTTCTTTAGAATAGTAATAATAAATCTAATTTCTAAAAACAAAACCAAACCCTTCCTAGTTTCTAATGTCACACATACATATATATGTACATGTCAGGCATATTCTGTAAGAAGTTGGAAGATGTGAACTCTTGAAGAGGTTCATAATTATTGGAGACAAAGCATATGATGTATGTCAGGTACATCTAGAATAACTGAGTAAGAAAGGAGTAGCAGTAGTGAATTTCTGTGATTCTGTTCATTGTCATCTTACAGATGGCTGCATGTTATTCACAAGAGGGAGGAGTGATGCTACTGCAGCAGCTGGGGGTCATCTCAGAATGAGCTTGGAAGAAAGTTCCTGGTGGCTGAGTGCAGGAGCAGTGATTGCACAGCAGCGATGCTTTGTGGAAGACACTCTGGGGGGAGTGGGGAACAGGGAGCAGAGCTGGGAAGGGCAGGAGGGGGAAAGTAGTCTGATCCTGTAATCTGGGTGGGTGGGTGTGGAGGAAGATATTGCACAACATAGGAGAAACATTTTTCTGGGAATAGGAGCAAGAGAGAAAAGCAAATTTTTTTGCATGTGCAAGCAAGCCTTGAATGTCACTAGATTTATTTTTTCCCCTCGGGTCCTTTATCAACAATCCAGTTACTGAGGGCACAGTGCTTTTATTTTGTTCCCTCTGGGATACATTCCTGGTAAAGCTTGTAATTGTAGGGGTTTGTTTTTTTCCTACTTCCTTGAAGGCATTATTGCACTTAAGTATCATTTGTGTTTTGGTGCCAAATCTCCACCTGCAGGATAACTACTGGTTGTGTTGATGAACTTCTGGAGTCTTTCAGGAAGCTTTGCCTTCTTTACCCTCAAGGGAACTAGGTGAGTAAAGGTTTAAAAATATGGTAAATCTGAGCATCAAGAGGCTACTGGGGAGTCTGCTTTCTACCTCAGTGACAATAGATACCGGACTTTGAGGTGAGATGGAAGAGAGAGAGCCAGGGGAAGGCCAGGTGAGCATAGCACCTGTACTACTGTTTTGAGACTTCCTTATAGTAGTCATACTCAAAATGAGGGTTGCTTGGCCTCAGCAGCAGAGGGGAGGTGAGGGCCTTGGATTCACAAGGTGTGTGCAGTGATAGTTCATCAAAGGGAACAATGGGACTGGTGCAGGTTGTTCTGATGCAGAGTAGCACAGAAAAGGCACGTTGCCAAATACTTGCATAAGGATAGGTTTGGTTGTGACATTTTTGGCAGCTGGTTGTCTTATATGACTATGATGAATCAGAAAGTTGACAATAGTTATTCAAAAATAGTGAATGTGGATAGTGTTAACAGGAATTAATAACGAGATGGCTAATGCTCTGCTATTACTCTTGCTGTTAGGACTATGGGAAGTGTATGAAATTAGTTTTAAATACTGAGTTGCAAGTGCCAATTATAGTAGCAGTTGAATATAATTGTGAAGACATCCCAAAAAAACAGCAACAAAAAAAACCTATTTCCAAATAGATGTCGCCATCAATTATGAAACTGCAAGGTGAATCACTGCCATACAGGTTGTAAGCAACTGATGATCGAGCACTTGTGTTTGGCTCTGTTGAGTCACTGTCCCATTCACACTTGAATGATCACAGGGGTGTCCTAACTTATTTTTTAAATACTGTCTCCTTTAAGTGAAAACAATAATAATGCTCCTCATCTGACAAATGCTTCAGCATTAGCATTGGATTTATCCTTTAATGGTGGGGTGGTGTTTTAGGTTTATAGATCCTACAATACATTATGTAATACACAGAAAGAAGCCAGCAGCACGAATATTGCATTCTTACAAAATTCAATGACCAGTTAATTACTTACAACAATAGACTTGGCTTATACCAAGCATGGAAAATACTGGCTGTCATTTTATTCATCAAGCAATTAGACAAAGCATTTGGTATCATATATCTCTTAATAACAGTGCATCTGGCATGTTTAGCAGGTTATATTACTGTTGGACCACGAATAAAGGACTCAGTTATATATTGCTTCTTTCAAAAAGGGGTGTTCCACCTTCCCCCTCATAGTCATATTTACACCAGATAACAAGCCATTGGGAATAAGCTTTATGGCCAAACACTGAGGATTCTTTTCAGTGCTTTCCATGCACCAGTCTTCCTGTTCCCAGTAAGGTCTGACAAAGTCTTTGACAAATTAGAGGACTGGGCAATCACCCAACTGTATGAAGTTTAACAAAGGCAAGTGCTGGATCTGCACCTGGGATGGGCAGCCCTGAATGTACAGACAGACTGGAATGAGATGCTGGAAAGCATCACCACGTAAAGGGACCTGGGCATCCTGATCGATGGCAAGTTGAACATGAGCCAGCAGTGCCCTGGCAGCCAGGAGAGCCAACCCTGTCCTGGGGGGCATCAGGCACAGCATCACCAGCTGGGCAAGGGAGGGGATTGTCCTGCTCTGCTCTGCACTGGGGCAGCCTCACCTCGAGTGCTGGGGGCAGTTCTGGGCACCACGATGAAAGAAAGACATGAAACTATTAGAGAGTGTCCAAGGAGGGCAACAAAGATGGGGAAGGGCCTTGAGGGGAAGCTGTGTGAGGAGCAGCTGAGGGCACTGGGTCTGTTTAGCCTGGAGGAGACTGAGGGGAGACCTCACTGCAGTTACAGCTTCTTTGTGAGGGGAAGAGGAGGGGCAGGCACTGATCTCTGCTCTGTGGTGATCAGTGACAGGATCTGAGGGGATGGCCTGAGTTGTATCAGGGAAAGTTTAGGTTGAATGATAGGAAAAAAATTTTTCACCCAGAGGGTATTTGGGCATTAGAATGGGCTCCCCAGGAAAGTGGTCACAGCACCAAGCCTGACAGAGTTCAAGGAATGTTTGGACAGTGCTCTCGGGCGCATAATGAGATATTTGAGGTGGACCTATGCAGCACCAGGAGTTGGGTTTTGATGGTCCTTGCTGGTCCCTTCCAACTCAAGATATTCTGTGATTCTAAGATGTAAGATGTCCTTTGTGACATCTCTCAAGCACCTTTAAATAGATTTGTTGGGAGCCACTGCAGCCAGCGCTTGACTAACACAAACTGTAGGTAGTTATCAGGTCAGAACACTGTAGCAATAATTGAGATATACTGTGAATCTCTCTGACAGATATTAATTTGTTTACCTTCTTGTAATGTTATATTGTTTTCTTTCAACTCTCATCAGTTTGAGACTTTGTATTTTCTGTTTTATTTTCCACATTAACTCTTCCTTCAAGGATCTTTAGTGTGGCCCTGAGAAGCTTTTATTATCATTTTAAGCATTTCAGTATTTTCTCATTATTTAGTGGACAGAATAAAGACTCAAATAATTTGGAGGCTGAGCAAAAGTGAACTGAGCTGTCTTAGGGTTTGTCACAAACTACTTGGGATTTATCTCTGCCTCTAGAACTTCTTAGAAAAGGACATTGTTGTGGAATGTATTCCTTGTTTTACAGACTATACCTTACTATAAGATATCTCAGTTTCAGAAGTAAAGCACAATGGCAGCTTCAGTTTTGTTTGTTGCAAAAGCTGTGTCTATGCTAGCAAACCAAAAGGTGCCAGGGCACAGAGCTGCAGACTTGAAGCCCAGAGCTGACACTGTTAAATTGTTGACAGCAGAGTCCCTGCACTAGGTCCAGGACAAGCAGCATTTCCCCAGGCCTCCCTTGGCATGGCTCAGGGGGTAGCTCAGGCCCAGCTGACAATGCAGATGCAGCTGTCCTGTTTTGGAGATTGAAAGAGCCCAGTAATAGGGATATGGCCACTGGCATGAGCAACTGGCCAGAAACTGAGTGGGCAGTAGTGCTCTTCAGATTACTAGTATGGGTAAAATTCAAAACTGAGGAATACAGCAGCAAGAACACCTTACCTTCTGTGTAATGGAATTTGAAATTTTGTCATCTGCAAATATGTCATGACCTGTCCTCTTACAGAGTCCTATGCTATTAGAATTATCCATCAGTAAATGAACTCAAAGGCATACACACCACTCTCCTGGGGGAAGAGAAAAATGTAAGTATGCTGGCTGCTGAAAAATTTCAACTGAAAAATCAGGGTTTGGAGTACATGGGAACAACACCATTCAGAGGTACACTTAATGTGGTGAAATCTGGGATGCACCAAGTCTGGGAATTTGTTAAACCCTGCTATGCAAGGTCTGAGGAAAGCACTTTCTGACATATATACAAACAAATTGATACATGGACTAAATAGACATCATTTTATTATAACAACTATATTAAAAATAAATTCCTATGTATTTCTTCAATCTAGTTTCCATAAGATGTGTTTCTTTACATTAGCTGATTGACTTTTAGTGTTATTTGATGCTTTATTTATAAGGGTCTGTCAGGAGGTAATTATTAGTAGTCAAATTTGATGCTAAAAGATCAAGTTCAATTCCTTTTTTATTCAATCTTGGAAGTTAGATTTTAAAAAAAAATTCACATGTGTGGAAACAAGCACCAGGCTTGTGCTCGAGAGCTTATTGCAAGTACACCCATCAGTGATGAGGTGAGAATGTGCATGACACTAACTATAAAATAATATTTCCATTATTTTACCAATCAAATTATAGATGCATCATTTTCCAACAGTGAGTTTCTGAGTGTCTAAAAAACCTCTTAGTTTGCCCAGCACTGCCTGTTCCAGCTAGCTCATGATCCACAAATCTCTGCTTGTCTTGTTTGTCCACCCTATTCATGGATCATTTTCTGAGCATGCTTACCAAACTAGGTCCTAACCAAAGAAGGGGTTGTGCAGTTTTAATTTACTCTTGTGTGCAGGAGGATCCCACTTCAGTTCAAATTCTTCCAGGGAAGAGAAATCAGTATTTTATTTTGTACCTCAGAACAGACTGAGCTAGCCACTTGGGAAAATACCCTCCAGAGAGGCTTCCTCTTAATCTCTGTTAAGAAAGCTGCTCCACTCTGCATGAGAAAACTACCGATTAGTCCATCTAGAATGATCACAATCTTTTAATCTTGTGGTAGGGCCTCACCTGGGAAAAGAGAGTCACGTGTGCCAGTCTTCATCTTACATTAGTATTAGGTTAAAAACAAGGAAGCAAACAAAAAATGCAACCAGTGTCACGTATATGCAGGGATCATTTGCTGTCTGATCACACTTCTAGTGAAGCACTGGTACTCCACGACCTGTAAAATCAAGAGCTTGGTTCAATTACTTTAAATCAGCAGTTATCTTACACAATTTGTATCTCAATTAGTACACCATGCCTATGCAGCTCACCAGAGCTGGGCAAACTGAAAATATAAAATTATCCTTTCAAGGCACCAAGTAGATGCTATACAAGAATACAAAATGTTGAGAAATCTGGATCAGCAGACCAGTATTTTCTCAGAAGACTGAACAATAAATGGAGATCGGAATCTCAGTGATGCCTATTTCATGGATGACTGACAAATCACATATGCTACACAAAGTAGGCACTGTCAGCCAAATGGCTCAATGCTAACAGCCCTGAATTTTTACTGTAAGTGCAAATATTGGTACTACTCACTCTACATCATTGCTGTTTTGGGGAAAGTAGATATTTCAATTGCACTGAAATAAAAATACTAGGTTGGTCTAAACTAAAACAACATTAGAAGGAAGCACTTGGGAAAAACTAAGGATGGTCTTTATGCTGGCAACAGAGCAAGGCTGTGTTGCATCAGACTAACGAGCTTTAAAATTATGTATCTGTTCTATCACTGGCTGTTCTTACCTGTAGAAGTATCAGTTCTTCTAAAGACTGCTAAAATCCTTGCCATTGAGACTTCTGAGGCAAAAGTGAAGCCCGAATGGTTGTATTTTGTTATGAGGAAAAACATAGTTCTTAATTTGAAATCTTTCAAGCATTTCAATTCTTGAACTATACCCTAGAGTTGCTTTATCTTCTCTGAAACAGAGAAATTTTTTATGCACTGATTGAATATTACTTCCTCCATGTATTTTATTCCTTTTCCTTGGTCTTTAATCCTATTCCTCAAGTATTTTTCCTTGATCCTAATTTTCTCCTGAACTCTAATTTTTTGAGATAAGGTGAAAGACTTAATGCAGTATTACAACAGAAGATGTGTTCTTGTTTTGTTTCACTGGCTTCATATTTGAGTTCTAGAAAAAAAAATTACCATATTCTAAATGTTGAATATGTAATAAATAGAATGGTCTTTAAAAGGATTTACTACTGGCTATCAAATAGAGGGTTTTTTTCTCCCCCTTATATTGATTTGGAGCCCATAAGGAGCATGAATGACTCATATAATTTCTTCAGTAGACTATTTTGAATGTAACATCATGAAATTATACCTACATTGTTCTGCTCATCTCTTCCCTGGGTAGATCTCAGTGACATTTCTTACGGCCTCCTCTACTTTTATCTAAATTGCATATTAGCAAGTTTATCAGACTATATGTCTGATAACAATATCACAGAATCCCTTAAGTTATTACATAGATGTAAATCTTTAACAGTCTTTTGTATTAACTCAGAGCAATTCCAAGTCTATATGAAAGCTAATGATAGCCAGCATAATTTTGAAAAATCAGGCAAATAACCTCTCATCTGTATTTTTAAAAGTTGCATTTTTAACAGGCTACTACAGTAACTGAAAACATCAAATCCATACCCCTAATTGGAAATGACCCTCAGACTTGGTTAAACAGAAATCTAAATTTTCATTTAGGGAAATGGAAAGACAAACAGTAGCTGAAGGCCACTATTAAATTGTGCCTTAACAAACTTTATAATTTACCAGTTTAAATAAAATTTGTTATTTAACACCTCAAGTAAGTCAGACTTGGAAAACTAATATGAAACCATTGAAACAAATGAATGATACATGTTATTTGGAGAATCTTCTGCTCAACAAAAATTGCCTTAGCATATTAGAACACTTTACTACAAAGTGAAGTAACAGCAAACATTTTCAAAATTTTTGTAGAATAATCTAAGCAAATAATTGTCAATATACAAAGCAACATAATTCCTATTTTCATTATGGAATAGCTCTCCTCTAAAATATACCCTGTGTATTATTTTTTTTCAATGCTTCCCTTAAAAAAACTTCTACATAATCCTTAGAAGACTAAGAAAACTTTGGAGACATCAAATAGACGTGAAAATAGACATGGCAAATATCCAAGAGTCTCTGTGAAGAAAAGCCCAATAGTAAACAATTAAATACAGCATTTTAATAATTTTCTCAATATCCTCTGGATAATTAGGGAATGGATTCAACATAGAAAGTTGAAATGTCAAACAGATCCAGGAAATTTAATTGAAAGTCTTTTACAAAATACAGGAATGCAAATAAATTTATTTTAAAATAAAACAAACCCAAACAAAATCCCCAGCATGAACCCAGTAGAATTCCTCTATTCAGTAGGAATAATATAGGCCTTATTCTTAGTTTCTCTTTGTAAGGGAAGGTTTTGTACTCAAAGATATAACAATGAAACTGAAAGAATTTCAAGGCTGGTGCAATTCATATTTATTTGGGTAACAGCATATTAAAGAGTTTTTTAGGTTCATTGGATGAACTCCAATAAGGGCTCATTTACTGCTCAAAATATAAATGACATATAGATCTACTTTTAAAAGCCTGATAGTAGATTTGCAGCTAATTATTTGTTTTTACACAGAATTGATAGAGAACATTTTCAGAGGCTAATCTATTTGTGTGCTTTTAAAAATAATGCTAATTTGTCAGTGCTGCTGGTGGCTTGGATAATACAGGTGCCTAATTCTAAGCTCCTCTTGGCCATTGAGGAGAAGCAAGCAGGAGTAACAGGAAATATTTTCAAAAACAGTGGAGTAGGAAGACATGCATGTTCTGTGGTAAAGGGCACACTGAAATGGGAAATAAAGTAAAAAATAGAAGCATACAGTTCCCTATTTAATATCTGATAAGGGTAGAATACAAAGCAGCTAAGCACTCTATTAGAAACTTCATAGCAGAAAGTTCAGGTAGGTTACCGATGCCGGGTGCAGAAAAGATAAGAATGTATTCTTGGCATGAAGCATGACCAAGAGAGTATTTAAATGAATTTTGATGTGAAGCTACTTAGTTAAGCTCCAAGTAATTGTTTGAAACTACAGAAGGAATTTGCTCATAGTAGTATGGTAATTTAGCACGTGTGGCTCTTTCTGCATGAAGTTAACACAAATGATAATAATAAAAAAAGTTGCTGGCCTCACAAGCACTCATCACACACGTCTTGCCCTTGTAAAGTTTATGGTTGGTTTCAAGAGTAAGAATCAACAAGCAACTAGTGGTGATAATTCTCATTTGAGGTGGAAAAAACTCACCAAAAAAACCCTGTTCAAGTAACCAACCAACCATCCAAACCCGAGGAAAACTTAGTCACTGCTTTATGTTGCTCTCAGCCACCCCCTGCCAATATCATGCTTCAAATATTTAGCTACATTGTTCAGCTTGACAATCTACAAACCCTAAATACTTTCCTTTGTCTGTAGAGAAAAGGAGAAGAGCAAATTTCAAAAGAAACAGAAAGGCTTTTCATGTCAAATACTGCCACTACTAGGGTCCAAAAAATGTACTTTCTGGGCACAAGGTATAAAATCATACTGACACAAAAAAACCCTGGCTAAAATATATCAGTAAAAAAACAAACAAAAAACCTAACCCCAAACCCCTCAACCAACTAATCCTAAAAGTGCAGAAAGATACCAGAAAATTCAAGAAGAAACCAAAGATACTACATTCTTATCTGTCAAAGGTAACCAGTAATTCAAGAAAATTATACTATATCTGTACTTGGATACTTATAGAGCTTACAGCACTTTTTAGGGGGGAAGAGGAGGATGGAAGAAAAAAAAAGGCCAGGTTAGGGTAAAAAGAGACATCCCATACCAGCAACTCTTAGGATCAGTCCATTGCTTAGTATTGCTGATGTGTAAAATCTACAGCAACAGGAAAAATCTATGACACTGTCTTTTTTTTTTTTTTTGTAAAATTAATTTAGTAATTGTGTGCAAATATTAACATTTGAAAATCACAAAATTAAATAATTCCATTACTATTTTTTATTTTTTTATGAAGATCTTTCAGAATAATTTCTCCTGAAAACATTGAATCTTGCTGATAAAGCACGACTGATGTATTTTATTTTAGAATAATGTAAGGTGAAAAGATGGCATGAAAGAAAAGGGATTATTAGAAAACAAAACAATAAAGATGGAAAAAATTCAGAGATTATATTTTTCTTCACTTGTGTGCATTACAAAAATATCTTAACTGAAAGAATAAAAAAAACCTTAAAAAATATCTTTGAGAAATGAGTGGAATATTTGTTACTGCTTCAGGAATTCAATCTAACGTGTATCACCAAGCAATAATAATTAGGCATTTTCTCTTGTGTGTGACTTTCATGTTGTGCCACACATGCACATAAAAATCCCACCAGATCTAATCTGTAAAAAGAAAGTGGAATGTACGTTTGTAAAAGCTATTTATTAAATATTACTTGTAATCCTGCAGTGCTCAAGCTCAAGTCTGGGACTATGATTTCATTTTGCTTGATGATCCAAAAAAATTAAATAAAAGACACAATCCTTATTTTATTGTCAAAACACCAAGAAGTTTTTGATTCTGTAGGCTGTATTTTGAACTGCAACAGGAAAAGTTATGAGTTGCCAAAAGAACAAGGAGGGTCAATATATCTAGGAGAGGTTTTCCTGCACTTTCAGACTCCTTAACTGTTAAAATTTTTCTATTACTTGGTTTACAGTTTCAGTGATGTCATACGCCAGTATACTTTCTTTTATGTAAACATCAAGGGAAATTAAAATGTTAATCACATTATTCATGTAGCCCTTTGTTGTGAGAATCACCTATGAAAGATATTACAATACACATTTCACATTGCTAAGAAAAGATTCAAGTCACTTTATTTTTAAAATCTTTATTAGACATTAAATATTATTTAATTTCCTTTTCAATTATTTGAAGCGTGGATTTAAAATGAAGCTGAAACAGAGTGGTTATTGTAACAAATCTGGGGAAAGGGAGATACATGTGCATTTAAAAATATATAGTGATCATAGCTATAGATACAGTGATCAAATCTAGTACATACAGTCTTGCTTTTGTTTTAATTAAAAAAAAATGCTACAAAATAATTTACCTTAATGATAAAAATTCTAGATTAGGATTTTAATGATTTTTAAGGACATGTAATAATTGCATATAAAAAATGCACAGCATCTAGACATCCACTATATAAATATAGTTTTTGTAATACAACAATGGAAATAAGTGATGTTTTAGTCTCCCTTCTTTAACCTTTCAGGGTAACATTTCTTCAATAAAGCAGAAGGGTGATTGCAGCGAAGCTTTCTCACCATATCAAGCACAAAGCTCGAGCTCATACAGTGAGCTTGCAGGCCTTGGAAACACGTATAAAAATGCTCAATGCAGGTTACCCTCGTCTGTACAGAAATGTTGTTCAAATTTAATTTTGTTGAAAGTTAGATAGTCGAGAATTTCAGGGGGCTTTATGTACAGGAAAAAAATAGTTCTTTGTCTAGTTTCTGTACAATTTCAAATATACTTTTGTCTTTGCTTCACAAGTTGCATCAGTTAAAAACTGAAGCTAAAGAACATTGTTACATAAAAATTACTGTTTACATTGATCCCTGCTAAATTCATTCTTATTGTCCACAAACACATTCGTTCTTGCAAGGCCCAAGCTCGACGAGATAAAGCACAGACATGTTGCAAAACATAAAGACAACGAATCATGCCCCTTTAAATCCCTCATCAGATATGGATTTTTTAAAAAAAGCTAATTATCAGCGAACACTGGCTTTGTTTTTATTTTCTTTTAACTGTAAGCAGTAAAGAAACAGTTACAGCACAAACCGGAAGGTTTTATTCAGTATCCTCAAAGTAGCAAACATTAAATAAAGAAATTATTTAACTGCTAACCGGGCTCCGTACAATGTTGCAGCCTTTCAGGAACCTTCGGTAGGTTATCGATCCGCTAGTGATTTACCTCCAGTTCAGCCATAGGGTGCAGGCATCACCATCCCTCGCTGCTGCTCGCGTTGACAACATTGCTCCTCTTGCCCACCGCTCCTGGAAGGCAGAAATTCGTCAGTCCCGCATGTCTGATCTGCTTGGCGGCAAGAGCAATGAATAGAATAGTTATCAGCTGTCGGGGTTTGTTTGCTTGTTTTGGTTTTTGTTTCGTTGTTTTGGTTTTGTTTTTTTTTTTTTTAAGGGAAGTTCTCAAAGCGAGCGCCCTGCGAGCCCTTCAACCCCCAGGCGGAGCAGCCTGGGCAGCCCCTCCGAACAAGGGAGAAAGGGAGAAAGGCGAGTTTCTGGCTGCTGGGGGCTTGCTGGGATTTCCCCTCGCCGCAGACCCACGGCAGGAACCCGGGCGCGATGTTGCAAGAATAAGAACCAACAACGCGTGACACTGTGGCACTTACGCGCAGATGCCAAAGCCCCTGGCAGCGCCCTGAGGTCCCTGGCTAGCTCCGAGGGAGCGGGCTGGGCACAGGGGGAGCCGTGAGCCGGGGGTGTGGAAGTGCCGGGCCTCCCCAGCGGGGCCGCGCTCCCCGGGGGCATTTTGGCTTCGCTCGCTTCCCATTCTTGCGGCGCTGGAACTCGGGAACTTCCAGCGCCGACGCCGCCGCGAGTCGCCGCGGCCCCACCGCTGCTGCCGCAGCCCCTCCTCCCCGTGCGTCGTATCCCTCCGCGCGCCGGCACCGCGCAGAGAAAGCGCCTTTCAGCCGCCCGCCCGCCCGCCGCCTTCCCGCCCACCCCGCCGACATCTTCTGCCACAGCCCGCCCGCCTTCCCGCTAATAAACGCGTAGCGCTCGCCCCTCTCTCCCCTCCAGCGCCGGACAGCGCTGGGGGCCCCCGCGGCAGCGGGGCGGTAGCCGGGGTCAGGAGAGTCCGGCTCCCCCCTCCCTGCCCTGCCTGGCCGCCCCCGCCAGGCAGCGCCGGGGACTCGGGGGGGCGCGGGGGGAAGGGGCGGCGCGGGGGGCCGTGGGGGCTGAGGAGGGGGCGCGGAGGAGGAGGGGACTCTTTCTCCTGGCGGAGGGATCGCGCTCGCTCGCGCTGGCTGGCTGGCGACGGCGGCGGCGTTGGCGGCGGGCGGCTGCGAGTTGTTGTTTCCTCCTCCTCCTGCTGCTGCTGCTGCCCGTGGGTTGAATGGTGGAGCCGAGACTCTCCCCGGTGAACGAGCAGTGACAGCGACCGGGCGGGCGCATTTCGCTGGGACCCGACGCTGCCGCGGGAGCGCGGCCCGGGCAACCCCCCTTCTCCCCCTTTCCCCCCCTCCCCTCCCCGGTTTTCGCCTCGCCATGTCCGGGGACGGCGGCAGCCGGCACACGGCGGAGCTGCGAGCGGGTGAGTGGTGGCCGGGGGATCCGGAGAGGGGCGGCGGGCAGGGGGAAGAAAGGGAAGCCCGCGGGAAAGAGGCGAGCTCCAGCCCTGACGGCCTGTCCTCTCTCCGCAGAGCTCTACTTCCTCATCGCTCGCTTTTTGGAGGACGGACCATGCCAGCAAGCGGCTCAGGTAGGGGATGGAGGGATGGATGGATGGATGGCTGGATGGATGGATGGATGGATAGCGCCGCCGGGCCTGGTGGGGAGGGGGCGGCCGGGCAGGGCGGCTGATCGGGCGGCGCGCTGGCCGCCTCGTCGTCCTTCTCCCGTTTTCTCTCTTTTTGAAACATTTTCTCACGCCCCGCTTTTGTTGTTGCTGCAGGTCCTGATCCGAGAAGTGGCGGAGAAAGAGGTAAGAGCGGCGCCGTGCACCCGGCACTCGCCCCGCCTGCGGCCTCCCTCCCCCTTCCCTCGCTCTCCCGCTTCCCCCGCCCCATCCCGGGCGCTGCCGGGGGGCTCCTCGGGGGCGGGGGGAGCCGCTCACGGGGCGCCCTCTCTTCCCTCCCTCAGCTGCTGCCCAAGCGCACGGACTGGACGGGCAAGGAGCATCCCCGGAGCTACGAGAACCTGGTAAGAGGAGCAGGCGCTGGTAACAGGAGAGAGCGCTGCGGCGGGCAAAGTTGTTTTTCCCCCTCCCTCACTCTCCCTGAACAGCCCGGTGAAAAAATTGAATTTCCCGCAAAAAAAAAAAAAAAAAAAAAAGGCACCAACTTAGGAAAAAAAAAGCAACAAAACTTTGGATTTTTTTTTTTTAAATTTAAATTTATTTCTGACAGCCTCTGTCCCTCCCTGCACCCCCTGTCAGTGTCCCGGGGCGGGCTCGGGCCGGGGTCCGGCCGGTGCCCGCCCGAGCGGGGTCAATAACAACGCGCGCGCCGGGCCCGGCCGCTCTCGCTCCGCGACGTCACGGACGCGGTGCGGGCGGGCGCCACAGCCGCGCGCGCGGCGCGGCGCCGGGCGGGGCGGGGCCAGCGGCGGCGGCGGGTGCCGGGGCGCGCGCGGCCGTGCGGGGGCGCTGTGCGCCGCGCGCGCACACAATGGCCGCGGCCCGGCCGCGCTCCGCACCCGCACCCGCGCCCGCGCCGCGCCGAGCGGCTGCCCCGGGCGGGCCCGCCCGCCTGCCAGGTGCGCTGCGTCCCTGGCAGAGTTTTATACACCGTGTGTGGTGCGTGGGAGTAACCGGGATTGCCAGGGTCACATCAGAAATTTGATGGGTGGATTTTTGGTTGGTTCTTTTTTAAAACTTCCTAGTGCGTGCTTTTCATCTCGGGTTAGATCAGTGATAAAATCAAGTGTTCCTCTCAGCGATGTACCTCTGGCTAGCAGAGAGGGGCCTGGATTTTTTTCCCCTAACATGTTGTTAACTGCAGCACTTGGCAAAACAGCAAATGAGGTGTCTGAATTGTGTGTGTTAGCAACTTGTTGCTAGTATTGTGTTCATTGCAGGTACACTATTGTATAATTTAGTCTCTGAATTTCTGAAAACGATTTAAGAGAAAGGCTGAGTCCTGTTTGTGATGCTCATCAAAGAGAGATTTCCCTTGCTGGTTGCTTGTAGTACTTCTGAACTCCTGTACTTCTGAAACATGGATATGTTGAGAACTTTTGAACTTACACGAAAGGAGACAGAACCATCTCCATTTGTAATGCCTCTGATACTCCATTTGTAATGCCTCTGATAAAGACTGTTGCCATATACATTTTTTTAATTCTATAACAAATATTATCGTATGAAGCATAGGTATTTATTGTAGTTACAACAGATTTACTTACAGCATTGCTTTTTTTCTGTAGCAAGAGTTGCATTGGCATAGGCATTTTCATGTGTATGGTGTGGAAGAGCTGACAGCAATTAGCTTGTGGAAAACATAAGAATACATACAAGTATTTTTTAACTTGAAATCAAATATGAAGAAACTCAACTGGGAATTTCAAAGTGCATGATATATTATAATATTCTTATTTACTTATTTATTTGTAAGGCTGTTTTACCCATTTCAAGGAGTTGCTTGGTAAAACTTATCAATAACCTTTCTCTTTTGTCCTATAAATTATAAAGACTTGGAGGCACAGTCTTAGTGTAGCATGGATTTGAGTTTCTTCTATATAATTAGAGTATAAAAGGATGTGAAAAAAAGAAAAGTGAGGAAAAAAAGACACTTTAAAGCTTGAAGTAAGAAGAGTTGGTGAGAAATAAGTTCATTCAGACCCTTTCCAAGAAGCTTCTTTTCATTGTGCAATGCAGGTAAATACCAATTTAGTAAGCATAGGTAATGACATGAGATGTACTTCCTTAAAACTTGGACTTGATGCTGGATGCTTATATTCAGGGAGGTGCTGCTGACTAGCTCCTTTCTCTTTTCCTTGTCTTCTGTTCAAAACAAAGTTTCCTTAGACTTCCTAATAAACATTTCTAAGTGCTTTCCCACCTTTTCCCTACCTAGATTTTGGAGGAGGCGTGTGTCTGTAATTGGTTACTTTGTTATTGATGTTTCCCTCCATCTGTATTTGTTCTTGCTTCAGTTGTCAAAGCTGTGTGAACTTTGTATTACTTGACATTTTAGGCATGTGAAAGCTGGCACGGAAGTGTATTTGCACATGACAGTTGTATTTTGTACAAAAGAAGAGTTTTTCACTGTGTCCTCTTTAAACAAAAACTTATTTGTCTCAAACCAAAGGATTCTTAGCTTTTGAGATAGAGAATGATGGAGCTAACGTTGGTTTGTTTTTTTTTTAATTTTCCAGCAGTAAGATGCGAACTCTTCCTTCTCAAGATGGCACGTTTTGCCATGTTTTGATACCCTTTCTCAGACATGAATGCCCTAAGCTTTCACTAAACTTTGTAGAGAGGTCTGAAGGGATAAAAGGCTAAAAAAATAAAATTACCAGTAAATGTAGTGTTAGATGTTTGACTTTTACTCTGGGAAGGAATGAGGGCTCTGTTTACTGGGATGAAATTTAATCCCAAGCTTCTCTTTCGTTGTGTACAAAATCATGCTTTTTATTATACCCATATTTTTTGAAAAATAATTCCTTTAATATATATGAATATATTTTCAAGAGATAGTATTTCTGGTTTTGTCCTCATTTGAAAGCATTTATTTAAGAATTTTTATTGGAGTTAACTTTTTGTTATTAGACTGGAATTCACAGCCCTAGATGTTTTATTTCTGTTACTTAATTTGTGCAAATAATGTTAAATCTGGTGCAATTTTTGTCTTGCAAGTTACTTTAATTTTTCTGTTTGGTCAGTGAAAATAATTGTTTCATTTTATTAAATAAGCTAATACCATGCTGTGTATGCTTGTAATGCTACAGGCAAATATGTGAGTTTAGAAAAGCTATTATATTATGTTCTTAAATGATTTTTCTTGAATTCCAGTATTCCTATATTATATTTTTCTAGAGTCAGTATGTGTGGTGAAATAAATAACATGAATATGGCTTTGATAGTGTAGGCTCTTATTTCAGAGTGCTGATCTCATGCTAATATTACCAGTATTAAGATTTCTATTTCTCCTATAACCAAAGACCCTGTGACAATGGAGTCCCAGTAGGCCACTTTCAATATATATCCAGCAAGGATAGTGGGACTCTTCAGTAACAGATCTCAGGATGTTTTGTGTTCTTCCTTCTGTTGTGAAGACTTGCAAATTGTAGGATAGCTTATTGTCTCTCTTTTGAAATATTGAGGTTTTCTTGCTATGGGAAACAAAAACTGAGAAATTTTAAGAGTTAACAGCAGAGCAAGGCAGCCCTGTGGATTGTTTAGACGTTGTGGATAAGATGTTTAAGTGTTGTGCTACATTTTTAAGCTTTTCAACACCTTTGTTAGGGCCTTTATTACATGAGCAAGCTTTGGTGCATCATTTGACTCCAGGGTAATTGTTTTTTTCGTGTTGCAGTTTCCCTATGGGTGTAGCTGCACTAATTGTATGCTGTGGATGAAAGCTGTGCATTTCTGCTGCATCTTTTGTGTAGGCACGAGTGCTTATCCAAATGTGTGGTTAGTTGGATGAGGCAGCTGACCTGTCTCAAAAATGAACAGCAATTTTAAGATGCTCAGCTCTTTTTGTGTGCTACACCATGGGTCTTACTGCCACCACGAGGGAGATGATAGGAGTGAGTGTGGAGGGGTTGGAGAAGGTGTTGCAGTTGCTTCTTCTGGGACCAAAGTAGACTTCATCTGAATGAAACCAACTGTTGAGATTCACTTTGACAATTTGGAGCTACCATAGGGAATGTTGTGGGGTTTTTTTTGTTGTTGTTGTTTTTGGTTTTGGGTTTTTTTTGTGTATGTGTGTATTTTGTGGTGGTTTTTGGTTTTATTTTGTTTTTAAGGTCTTATCCAGAATATCAATGTAATTGTCATTTTCTCTGTTGAATTAGAATTTTATTCATGGTGGTGATGGTGGTGGTTGAGGAGGGAGAAAGCTGGGACTTCACACTAAATAGAATGGCCCAATATGTTTAATAGGCAGTATGCCTTGGTCTCAGGAACTGCTGATGATTGTTTTGCTGACATTTGTGCCTTTCTCTTCTCCTGCCCACAATTATTAATGTGATTTCAAGTAAAAATTACAAAACACTTTTTTCAGGCCATTTCACTGCTCTTTTTTTTTTTGTGGTGCAAATCTCGGCGAAGTTACAAAGAGTATCTGTGGGACTGGGACACTAAGTACATTGATACTGTGTTTCTTTGTTCATGTAATAGTTAAGTCTTCTTGCCGAATTGTGGTTACTATTTAGAAATTGTTTCTTAATAAGTAACCAGGTAATAAGTGGTTTATTTCTCTAGGAAAGAAAGCTTGTTCTGTAAAGATATTCCAAGAAATAGGGAGCAAAATTGAGTTGAATCAGAGAGCTGCATTAGCACCTAGATTTTATTAACAGTATTTTGGGGACAATCTATACAATATTTTGGAAGGTGAACTTGGCACTGTGGTAAGAAAACTGAAGTATTCTGATTGTTATCCTTAGCCAGATTTTTGTCCTCATTAACTGTGCTTCTGTTGGACATATATCAACTTAAATATTTCCTCTGAGTTCTAAAAGACAAATGTGTCTGCTCTACAGACTATTCCCATAGTTGAGAACTTGGGTGATGTTAAAACCTCTCTGTTCAGACCAGTATATTTTGATATGGGGAAACACTTGTTTGTTTTAAGTAGCACCACGCATTTGTTTGTTCCACAGATAATCAGGAGAAAAGGCCAAGCCAACTGTGTTTTGTGCTAGTTTTTTCAAACTGGGACTAAGAAACACTGTTGAGAGATGGGATGAAGAGGAATATCAAGTTTCTAAAGTGTAACTTTTGTTTAAAAAACCCCAAACCCAACAAAACCCACAAAACATTATGAGAGAGTTTAAGAAAGGCAAATAGCTACAGGTAATTTAACAGTAACAGGCACAGCTGAACATCTTAGTCCATAAGGCAAAAAATGCTGCCTCTGCTCACACCTTCTCATGTGCTAAGCTTGTGGCACATTGTTTATACTAAGGCTTGAGTTTATCTGCTCTGGCCTCCCACCTATTAAAAGCATTAAATAGTTGAAAAAATAATGTGTTCTTGGGATGGCTGGTTTCATACAGATGTATTTATTAGAGAAAGAGTAATCTCACAGGAAAATAATAGTCATTCTGATTGGAAATAGTGGTTAAATATTTGTATAGTTTTAGCTCAAGCAGAATTGGAAGTATCCAAGAAATAAATAGTTTTGGGGAAAATGATTCTCCCTCCCTGTTGTTGGTTGTCCCTGCCCTGTCTCCCCCCTAAAAAAAAAGAAAAAAGGGAATAAGAATTCTTCAGAGACAACTACTTCCATTTTGTTGCAATTCCTAATTTTAAAGTGATAAGGCAGTAGCTGGTGGTACATGGTACTCTATTAGATTGATGATCTGATAGAGTACAACAATTACTGTAATTCAATTTGGGGCTTGTTTTGGGTAATATGTTACATAGCAGGGTAGTTAAAGTGGGATAGCTGCTGGTGTTAGTAAGATTGAGCTCTCACATCTTGGAATATAGGTAGCTGACTGACGTAATTTTTGTTGTTAAATGTCCTTGTGTGGAAATGTGTCTTTCTGAAACATATTTACAGCCGATCTGGTAGTTGAACATGTTGACTGTTAGCAGGGTGAGGGGGGAAACTAACAATTTTTGAGAGAATGTTTCAGTGTGCAGAGTATTTGGAGCACTAGAATAAGGTCATATTTTACTTGATGTCTAAAACACTGGTGGTGAATAACTGCATTATGTATTGCAAATTTAACTAAAGGCTCTAGGTTAAATCACGATTCTTTTGTTTTATTCATTGTGATTCTGATGCTGAATTATGCTGCAGAGTCATGCAGAATGAAAATATAAGCACTTAGGTCTATTTCAAAGGTGATAAAGATTTGTACGTTAGTCCAGATAGGTGTGGAGCTGCATTTTGTGTATTCCTGTGCTGCTAGTTTGGAATGGGTGAAGTTGGGGTAGTTGGTAAAGGGAGAGGTTTGAGGGCAATGTTGCTTCTGATTTTCTAGAAAATAATATTTATGCTTAAGATCTGAACATTTTGTACTTGCTAACAGAGTTTAATTTATGTTACAGTAATGATTAAGAAGCGTTAACTTATGTGAAAAGACTGTGAGAACAAAAAGAGGGTTTATTATTTTACCTTAAAAGCACGTCTTCTATGCATTTCTTTTGGGAGCACAGACAGAATGTGACACTGAAAAAAGCCTAATAGGGCAAGGAAGAAAAACAACTAGAATTTCAGCCGAGACTGGCAGAGAAAAAATCCTGCGCTTTTTATGCTGTTTGACATCACAGTTTTGGCATATAAATTTAAAATTCCTGTTTGTAGAGTCCAGTTTTCACTTTCATTTAGAGCTGTATGAATTTTAAATACTTGTACATCTGTTATTTTTTTCCTTTTGCTTTCCTTTCTCTCTTGGAATCATAGATTGATATCCAACCAAATTTTATTCTGTTCTTTCATTCTATTCATTTCAAATTTCATTCCGAATTGTGTTGAGCTTTTCTGTTTCTGACAAAGCTTCTAAAGTTACCATTAAAACAAAAAATTATTGTTTTGTTTCAATAATCTGACTTAAAAGTACTCAGGTTGTGGATTTTTTGCATTGCAGGTATATTTTTGTTGATTCTAGGTTCTTTTTGCAGTTTGTCACTGCAAGAGTTGTTTCCTGGTAGGCTGCACCATGGAACAATCTGAATAATTTTAGTTTAATGTATTAAATAAACTTATCTTGTCCTGTCTTGATTTGTTGCTACGAGGTTGTGGTTATCTTTTCTGCAATTCTCATTTTGCCTTTTTCAAAAGGGAGAAATTGGGTGAATTTCTGTTACACAGTTTTTTAATTAGTGACTTCCACCATAATACTCACACATACAAATTATCACTGGAACAGACTTCCCAGAGAGATGGTTAAAGCCCCAAGCCTGGTGCTGGCTGAGACATTTGGGCAGTGCCCCTAACACTGTACTTTAACTTTGGGTCAGCCCTGAAGTGGTCAGGCAGCTGGAGTAGATAAAGAATTTTATTTTTTTTTAATGAAGAAATTATGTCACCTGGAGAAAATTAATAGCCTGTTTTAAATAAGTTATTCAAGTTCCACATTTTATTTGTTTGTAGAAGAAGAAAAGGAAAAATAAATCAGTCCAAATAAAGACATTATTAAATAAGTTTTCTTATCTGATTTTACAGAGAAACAAAGCCTATCTTTTTATTTAAGTTTCTTGTGTGTACTTTAGCTTTATGAAGGAAAACAAGGGCCGAATATTGACTGTTCATGGTTCATGAAGTAGCTCTATAAAATTCCTGCAACTGACAAGTATTTAAATGGGCAGTGCCACTTCTGTTTTGGCAAAGTGTACAGCTCCCAAGTATTGTTGAATCAGTTTGTTAATGAGCTGCTGCAAATGCTGCTTAGTACTGAACTATGATTACTTAGACAAATGCTGTGAAGAAGCATCACACAACTACTGCATAATGTGTCATAAATAGCTCTTTTCACATAAATGGACTTAAACTAGAAGAGACTTCAGCGTGGGTGTAAGGTATATATTGAGATCTTTAATACAGATGATCAAGAACAAAACAGATAGCTCTTATCAAAACATTTGCTTTAAAAGCTGCAAGAGGAATTGAGCCTACCTAGTTTCTGCTAAAATAAAAAAGTGAGTGCATGGCTGATGACAAATCATGAGAAATATGACTCAAGATGTCAGCTTGCTGTAGTTTTGGAATGTGTCAAAGATTATTTACTTCATTTACTTTAGATTTTGTGCATTTCTTAGGATGTGTAAAACTGTAGGATCTTGAGCAGGATAAAATGACAACTGTATTGTGTATTTAGTTGTGTTATTCATGGTTAAACCAGAAAACTCCATAGTTTTTAATCTTTGAGAGATGAATTCAGATTCTGCAGATGTAAATTCTGGTTTCAGATGGAATTAAGAAAAGAGCAGTGTTTGTTAAATTTTTGTGGTCCTTTTGATAGGAGAGAGGAGAACAAAAGCTAAGGAAATGGATCAGGGCTGTTGATGGCAAAAGTGTATACAGCTTCATAACTTCTTATGGCTATTTAGATATTTTAGAGCTCTCATGCATATATTTTGACTGTGATTACTTCTTTAAGCAGAAAAAAGCATATTGATTTGCTATTCTGATTAATTTTTCTTATCATAATAATTCTGAATTATTTTTTGCCACTCTTCTGTGTGCATGTCTGATGACATTGAATTCAGCAATTTTAAATTAACTGATCTTTACGAAGAGCTGCAATTTTATTTAAGTAAAATATTTTTTTTAATAAAACTTTTTTTTTTTGCTTGTGTCATTTTTGCAAGTTATTGAACTTTTAGGCAGCCAAATTCAGACAGTTTGCAAGGCTTTCTAAAAATTTAATATAATCCATAGAAGGAAAACCCCTTTTTCCAGGAAGCAGCTAAACATTTGCCTACTGATTGGAGGTAGTAAATAAATTCTTACTTTGCCTTGCTTGCTGTGCAGATTTTACTTTACTTATTCAACTGTTTTTATTTCAATCCACAAGTTTTTTCTCTTTTACCCATCTGATTTTCTCCACCATTCCACTGCAATGAGAATGAGCAAGTGGCTGCAGAAGGCTGAACTGCTGGCCAGTGTTAGACCAAGACAGGACAGAGAAAACTTGCCCTCCTTCACTAGGAGATTGTGGTGGTGGTGGGAATTACTGGTGTTAGCAAGGTTTTTCCAGAACCTCAGTTTCAGACATCAGCACTCTTAATGTTAACAAACTGCTGGAGTACATTAAATGATTGTGGTTGTCAGCAAGATAGGAGAACATTTGATGAAGAATGAGGTATATTCTCTTAATTGAGTGTAATATAGAAGTATCATTCTGCCTAAGTGCAGTCAAGATCTCCTCTAGTTACAGAATAACAAAACATCACAAGCTTTCTCTTCAGTATTTTGCTGTTTTCCCCCCCTCTTCTGTGAAGTAAAACTGTGAAAATGTATTTCAGGCTGGATGAGGGACAAAACTACTACATGCCAAATTCTATACAAGAATCTGAGAAATTGAGTCTATTCTCCCCCTTTATTTATAATTTTAATTTGTTTCTGTTATAGTCTGAATTGACAACAGCTTTTGCGTTTTAAAAATGCTATTTCTTAGGCAAAAGCCTTATGTTAGTAGGATTTTTACTGTTGTCACATACATTTCAAAAGCATTTTCCCCCCCCTTATTATTTAAGACAGTTCTCTGATCTAGATTTATGTTAGTTCAAAAGAATAAACTGTTTTTATCTGGCAGTCATTAAAGGTGGTTTATTATCAAGTGGTGAGAAATTATGTTGCTGATAATAGGTGCTTGTTTTTGTACTGTGTAATTATGACCTGTTGCAAAAACTTGTCATGTTTATAGATGCAAGAGGGACGACATATACCAATTTAAAATTTGAATTACTTAAGCCAATGTTTTTGTTTCAAAGCTTTAGATGTAAAATAAATCAAGCCAGTTGTGAAGTTTCAAGGTGTTTTAACTTAGGTAAATTGAGACAGAATGTTTTTTAATTTTCTTTTACAAAGCTATGTTATTTATTTAGTATTTGTAATTATTGAAAGAAGTAAATGTTCCTGTCTTTACAATCTTCGTCTCATCTTTATCTTACAGTAACTTAAATTGACCAGGCCACTACTTAAATGTAACATTGAATGTATACTTTTATTTTTTTTTACTGTGGTTATAAGGGAGCTTATTAGTATGACCAATTGTGGCTTGAAGTCAGAAAGTAGTAAATACCAACAGTTCTCTGTACAAAATGGCATGTACTGAATAGAAGAATTAATTAGGACCAGCTGGAATGAATTATTGTACTTAAAGGTCATTATTCCTTTTTATCCTTTAATATCCTATAATTTTGTTACAAATTTGTGTAACAATCTGGGGGGGGAAAGATTAAACCAGTAAGGCATCAAAAGTTTTGCATTCTTTCTCAAATGTTCTGTTTGCTCTTTGATGTAATAGGTGAAATACTACAGACACTTGGCACCTGATCACTTGCTTCAAATATGCCATCGACTTGGACCACTTCTAGAGCAAGAAATTCCACAAAGCGTCCCTGGAGTGCAGACATTACTGGGGGCTGGCAGACAGTCTTTGCTTCGTACAAACAAAAGTATGAAAATTGCATGAGCATTTGAGACTTCTTGATATTTCATACCTTTCCTGTGGTTTTGCATGAAAAAGCTCACTTGCCTTCATTTTTTGGTGTGATTTTTAACAAACAGGTTGCAAACATGTTGTATGGAAAGGATCTGCTCTTGCTGCACTACATTGTGGAAGGCCTCCAGAGTCCCCTGTAAATTATGGCAGTCCACCTAGTATAGGTGAGTCAATTTTATTCTGGCACTGCCATTTTAATACCTAACTCTCAGGGTGAATGATTATTATGATGGTGAGAGATAAATAGTAGTTCTGTTTATATTTACCCTTGTTAGTGTCATGTACCTTACTTCTAGTGTTTTTATTAAGATGCTGTGTTTCTATATTTATTGTAAAATTTCTTCTGAAGCTAATTTTGTCTTTGAAATATGAAATTGAATGAAATGTATTTAAACTATAACTACATACAAACAAAACTCTTTCTTAAAGATATAATAAGGCTGCCAATAGATAAATAATTAGTATCATAGGGCAGCAAGGCCTACACCTATTGGTAGGAAAGTAAGTCTGGTAATGGTTACCTTTGGAAAGAATTGAGTCTTGTAGAAGTTATTCTTTTTGCAGTCTGGTCCATTCACTAATTCTGTAGCTGTCCTTTAGCTTTCTCTGCTGTGCTATATCATGAAGGATGCATGTGCTGTATGTACTGTTGAAAAATTGAAAGCTGGAGGTCAGAGGTATTCTAGTTTTTATTTTTAAGCTCTCACATGGTCACTGAAATGTTTGTTAGCTTTCATGTTTTAAGAACAAAGATACACACTTGTTTAGTTGCTGGAAGATGTGATATTTTAGAAGATTCTTTAAGGAGCACCCTTTCTCTTTTTTTCATGTATAGAAAAATGAGCAGAATCACTGGCATCTTTTCATCTTTCTCTATTGATGTCCACTGAAGGGGAAATGATTAAGACCAAATTGTCTGTGTGGATTACACCAGAAAAGGACTGGTGTAGGTCTTTTTAATAAAATGGTAGTTGCAGATAGATGTGCAGTGTTGGATGAGAGTGGGCAGAGAATATCCTGTTGATTGGCTCTGGATCAGGTGCAGCTGCTGCTGCAAAGACAAAGATTTCTGTCTTGGCAAAAAAAAAAAAAAAAAAGAGAAGATTTGCAGATGTATTGGGAAACTAATATATAACAAAGTATGTGAAAAAATATATTTGCATACGCTATATATAGTATCACGGTATAAATATGTAGGCACACACTATTAGGGACAGAGACTTTTTTAATGTGGTAACTTGCCACGGCAATTCTTCAGTCTCTAAACTCCTTTTGGAGGCTTTTGGTAGCATCTAAGTTTTTAATCAATTTAAATAGATACAGATAACATGTATAATCAAGAGAGACTAATTTGGGCTATTTGTAGTTTTTCTTCAGTTGAAGAAACTCAAAATCAAGTATCAAAATATACACCATTACACTTAATCCAGAGAACTATATTTCTCTCACAACAGCTGGATCAGAACCATGCTATAGCTAAACTCTCAGGTTCAGCACAGCCAATTTTGACTTGGTAGATGGCAGAGTATTTAGTGTCCTCGTAGCATTTCCATTTTAAAGCACAAGTTACATGCTTTCCATGATATTTCTGTAGATGCTTGGACTGTAGGCTGAGAATGTGGTTTTGCTTGCTGTTTAGAGCTGAGCTTTAAGAACTCCTCAGCTGGTATGTGTATTGATCAGCAGTGGTTCACTTAAACCCTAATGTAGCACCTGCATCATTCAATGTGGTTTTGTTTAGAGCCACTGGTTTTGTATTCACTTAGAGGGTATTTTTTGTGTTGTGCTCTAGGTGTGTAGGAGAAAATGCTTGTTGCTGGTTAGAAAATTCCCTTCTTGAGTGGTTGTGCAATGGCTTGATGATAATAGTCTTGGAAAATCTTGGGCTATTTTTGCAAGGTGACTGTAGGACTGAGCTTTTTAATAGCGAAGATTTCTTTAGTGGTTGCTTAGCTTTTCTTGTGAAGCTTTTCTTGTATTAAAACATGTTGGAGGAATCAGAATGATTGAGGACTGTTTTATGTTGTACTGTGGCTTACAGTGTGTGGTAGCTGGTGTATACTTTTTAAAGGAAAAAAGATCAGTGTATGAGATCCATGGTAGTTGAAGTTCAAAGAAAGCTGTAGAGCTGCTGTGGTAGTGAAATAAAATATTAAGAAAAATAACTTTCAGACTCTTTTTAGAGAAGAACAAGTCAGGCTTTCTAAATAAATGTTATTTTTATTGAACCTTTTGTAAAGCACTGAATGTTTGCAAAATTACAGTTATTTCAAATATCACTTTTTTCATGACCAGTAATTTCCTTTTCTAAACATTCATATAAGTGCTGGTAACGGAATGTTTTCAACTGTGAAGTGTATTTGAATTTTTGGGATATTTGGTCCAGAGCTGTATGCTAAAGCATTTACTTTTGATGTATTTTATTCTGTCTACTCTGATCTCTCAATAAAATAAGGAACCTGAATGACATTTCTTTTATAAATTGAATTAGATTTTTTTTTCCTGTTTCCTTAAATAACTTCCAGTTTTCCCCTGGGAAGACTATATTTTATGTAAAAAAAAAGTTAGAACCTATTATTCTTCAGGCTGTATGTATTTCAGGTAGATAACCTACTAATGTTTAAGGAATAGGAATAAAGACATTGAAATTCTTCTGTGTTGTCCAGGAAAACTTAACTTACATTTCAGTGAATGTACAAAGTTGTTAATTTATTTCCTAGCCTGATGAATCAATGCAGGTATGATGCTGATGTGGTATTGTTTAGAATTATTTTTGTCGATATTGTGCCACCTGCCTTGTAGGTAGCTGGCTTATACCAATTAAAATAGATCTGTACAAGTACATATTTTCCCCTGGAAGCTACAGAGTATCTGTAGAACATGATGAAAAGTAAAACTTGAATATGGAATAGTCTTTGTCCAGTTGGGCTCACTTGTGTATATCTTATATAGGCTCACTCACTTGTATATATCTTATAAAAAAGTTGCTGAAGTGCTTAATAAAGAGCAAAAGCAGCTAAGTCATATGCTAATTTGTTTTGTTAAAGGTCTCATTTTTGTGGATGCAGAAAGAGAGGTCTTTTTCAGTAATTTTTGGGAACTGCTGAAAAAGGAACAAACCTAAGCATAAGCCTTCAAGAGATTGAGTTCAGAACTCTTGTGAAAGCTGACCACTTGGGTGTGAAAATCTGAATGAGACTGGCTGTTTGTCCCCGACAGAGAAGATTTCTTTTTTCCTGACCAGCAAAAATATCTGCCTTCCAAAACCAGTATTTCACAGTTTTGTAGAGTAATCAATCTCAAGAAAAGTTCTGAGGCATTTTACACTTTTTTCAGTATGTTTTTTAAGTGGTATTGGTGTTTTGGCTGTAAAGAGAATGCCAGATTCTGAAAGCAGTGTAAATGTCTATTTTTAGAAATGCAGTAAATACTTAAGGCCTAAAAACTAACTTCCCAGTACTTTGTGCAACTCTATTTTTCTGTTAACTATAGGAAGAAAATAAAGGCAAAGACTACATTTTTATTAAAAGATCTGTGTAAAAGTAACATCTTGTTATACACATTTAGTCAAGTCAAGAGTGAATTATACTAAAGTAAATGACTTGTTAGTGTGCAAGAATAAATAAGCGATAGAAGTCATGGAACTTTGAATAAAGTACCAATGGAGCTATATAGTGAAATATATGAGGTATTACTGAAGCCAGAGAAGTTTGGAAGGTTGTGTAGCTTTCATTTGTTTTTGTTTTTTGCTTCTTGAAATACCTCGCATTTAGCCACTCTGAATTAGGAAGGGTTGGCAGTTGCTTTTATCAAGCAAATGAATATTGTATGGGAAGTTTGAGGTGTATATAAAATTTTTGTGTTTTCAGAAATACTCCAGTTAGGAGTTGATATTTTTTTACCTTCATGATTTGACCAGAGACAAGTTTTGGCTTGATAACATAGCAAGCTTAATCATTTTACTTGGTTGACAGTCATGTCTAAGTCAAGAGACTTGGAATACTGTATAGAGTTTGAAAGCTGAACAGAGGAATGGTAGGAAGTTAGAACTCAGCTCAAGCTGGTTGTTTTTTGGTTTGTTTTTTTTTGGTCTTGGATGTCTTTGAAGAAGGGAGAAAAAAAGCCTTCAACAGCACCAAACAGAATGCTTGATACATTCAGTCTTACTAGCTTGGAGAGTGAAAGGAGTTGTCTAGCAGTCTCTACTACTATTTTTAACAGCTCTGAATTCTGTGGTATTCATTAGAGGCCTGTCTAGCCTCTTAAGTTAATGAAACTTGATTCAATAAGGGTAAGAGTTGTAAGTGAATTATATCCTTTGGGTATCCTTCCAGGATTCTTCTGAATCTGGTTCTATTTTTGTGTGACTGGATGGGGAATGAAGTTGGATTCTGGTTTTCAGAACAGAACTTCCATTAGTTAAATACAACTCCAGAAAGGAAGAAAATGAAAGATTGTGTATGCATTTTAAAAATGTAACCTGTACGTGGTACAAATTAAATTTGATTTATCACTGGCTAGTGGATAAGGCAGATTACTATCCCCCATCTTTAAGGCATATTCCATATTCAAGGATAAGACCATGTAAATAAGGAGATAGAATTGATCATATTGGTAAAATTAGAAAGTAGAAAGAAAGCCAAGTGGAAAAAAAAAGAGGGCTAATACTGCCATATCTTTCAGATGCCCAAATTTATCATCCTTTTAACAGATTTCTGTTTTTCTTTGAGCTGCCTGTTCTATTTGGGGTGCGAATGAGTTAGAGAAGTTCTGAAACCATGAAGGCATTAATTTGGTGCCTGTTGCATGCCTTTTGAGTGGGAGAAAATCTATACTCTTCTGCAAGTTCCACTGAAAACTCCCACCACTTTCATCAGCTTTGTTTGACTTTTGTTCCACAGGAAACCAAACAAATAAAGTGTTTTTGACGCTTTGAGATGTGTGGTTTTGAGATTAAGGTTGCTGGCAGCAGTGAATTGTGACAGCAGAAGCAATATTTTAAAAACGAAGTTGCATTTTAGGTTCCTGAGTGGCCCTTATGAAAAAAGGAATTTAAACTCTTACATTTAGAGCCTTTAGGTCAAGAATGGCATTTTTTTTTCCTCTACCCCACTTGGTTTTTTAAACTCTAGAGATGCAAGATTCTGAGCAATATTTGGCCCTTCTTTCAAAGGAGGGTTAGACTGGATGATTTTTAAAGGTCCTTTCTAACTTCAGCCATTCTGTGATTTTGTAGTAATGGAAGTTGGAATTCTTCTGGCAATAAATATGGTGAGGGATATGAATCAACACATGAAGCTTTTCAGGTCTGTCAGCAGTAGGAGGAACAGTAGTCCTGCTGCTGAATAGGACAGGGGACCTGGAGTAGGATGAGAAGGAGACTTTATAGAACTTAAGGTGGGTCCTCCTCATCTCAGTCCTTGGGCAAGTGATGAAGCAAATATTTCTGGAGGTCAAGATAGGAAAAGACAGATACATGATTAAGAGTTGTTGGTATTGATCTATGAAGGAGAAATTATGCCTGACTAGCCCAATAACCTTTTAAAGGAGATGAGGGGCTTGGAGATTAGGGGACAGTAGTGAATGCTATTTATCCTGAGTTCAGCAAGGCTTTCTGAACAGACTTCTATAATATTCTCAATGACAAGCTGAAAAGATATGACAGAACTGCTGGGGTCAAAGGGCTGTGATCAGCAGAGTGAATTCCAGTGTCTGGCACAAGAGCCAGTCCCTAACGATGCACTCCAGAGGTTGATGCAAGAGCCAGTATTATTCAACATCTTCATTAATAACTTGGATGATGGAACATAACTTGGATGATGGAAAAGGTTTGTCAAACAACTGAAATCCAGGAGTAGTGAATGAGAAGGACCTTGACAGAGTGGAGAAATGGGTCAACAAGAATCTAATGAATTTTCACAAAGAGAAGAGCCGAGGTCCTGCCCCTGGGGATGAATGACTTCATGTACCAGTGGATATACTGGGGGTTGACTGCTGGAATGCAGCTGTGGAGAAAACTACTTGGCTGTCCTGGTGCTGAATGTGTCAGACACAATGTGACCTTGCACACAAAACCCAAACGGCATCCTGGGTTGCTGGAGGCAGTGCATTGCCATTAGATTGTGGGTGTTCTTTCCCCTCTAGTCAGTGCAAATAAGATCACACCTGGAGTGCTGGATCCAGCTCCTCAAGAAAAGACCTACATGGACAGTCTGTTAATTGGTTAACATAGCTGTTAAAAGTCTGTCAAAGGACCAGAAAGGTGATGAAGAAATTGAGGTTCCTGTTATACAAAGAGGAGCTAAGAGACCTAGACTTGTTTAGCCTTGAGTAGAGAAAGTGTGGCATGGGCAGGATGGTGGTGGTAGTATCATTGGTTATCAATACTTGAATTGGAGCTTGCAATGAAGATGGAGCCAGACTCTTCTCGTTGGTGCATCCTGACATGACAGAGATCATGAACCAAAACTGAAATAGAGGAACTTCAATTTAAACATAAGAGAACAGCTTTGGGGGGTGATAAGATCTCTGGCACAGGTTGCTCAGAGGGGTTGTGAAGTTTCCATCCTTGGAGACTCTAAACTGGACTGGATGCAGCTCTGAGCAACCTGCTCTAGCTGACCCTGCTTGAGCAGGGCAGTTGGAATACATTACCTCTACATGGGTTCCTTCCCACCTCAGCCAGTGGTTGGGTGGTAGTAGACTGTATCAGTCTTGGAGGCTGGTCATAGTATAGAAACATAAGCCCAGTTACTAAAAACTAGAAGCCACTTAATTTCGTTTGGAACCAGTTAGTAAAGAATTGTTAGCAAATTAAAATAATAAAATTTGTGAGTAAGTTTCACAATGTCAACAAATTCACAGCTTTCTCAGACACTGGCTTTCACTGATTATTAAATATGAAGAATTTTGATTTTGAAACCAGAATATCATTTGGGAGTAAGTGGTGGTTTGTCATACTGTGTTTTGTAACAACCACTTAGTAACATCTGTTTTTTAATCTATTTTCTATTTTATTTATTTATTTTAAAAACAGAACCTTATGTGTAAGTAGAAGATGGGAATGTAAACCTAAGGTAGTATTAATTTCTGTGTCCATTTCACAGTGCCCTTCCAGCAAGGAGCATGCAACCTCTATTCTCTTGTTTTCTTCTTTACAACCCTTCCCTTTTAGTTGGTTGACTCATTGTAAGGTCCAGCCAGCATTCTCTAATGCATCCTGGGATAAAGTATAATCTTCCTTCACTCCCTTATGTAGTTTGTGGCTCCCACTGTAACCATTTAACTACTTATACCTTGTCTTTCTTCCCGTGATTAACAGCTTTGTTCATACTGACTCATTTGTGTGAGGCCAAGCAAAGACAGAAGAGTGCTAATATGGATAAAACAAGAGAGATTAGACTTGCTGTCACAGAGTTTTCTAAATTCATTGTTTTCAAATGCAGTTAAAATCTAGCTAAATAGCGTAGAGACTTGACAAGTGTTGACGTAACAGTTGTTTTAAAACCAAGGGCCTGTAATTTGTACAAAGGCATTATTATGACAGTGGGTAACCTTTTTCATCTTGGCTTGAACAAGAAAAATCAAGTTTGTTGTTTGAATGCAGGAATTTTTCACACAGGTATTTTTGATTTTTACCTGTACTCTGGAGGGGGGAAACAAAGGTTAATGTGCTAGCAAAATTTGCAGGTGTTTGGAATAAAAAGTGGGAATTGGTCAGAGAAATCAAGATAGATTCTTGGCACTTGGCAAAGTTGGTAAGAGTAAATATAAAGGTAGTTAAATGAAAGGGATATTGAAAAACAGTGGTGGATGTAAGAATTCCATTTTAAATAACCAGAGATACCCTCCAGTTTGGGAAGTCTTAAAAGTTAGGTGTTTATGGAAAGTGCTTAAACCTGTGGGAGATTGATTCTTCCCCTCCCCTCTGCTAATTGCATGAACTTGGTAAAAAAAATTCTTCCCAGAGAATGTAAGTTCATAATACTTTGGAGGGTTTTTTTTCATGTCAGATTGTTCTTTAATTCACTTAGTTTTATTTTTAACCAGTTTTTTACATGTTTTAAATTTTGATCAAGGCTAAAGAGTAAGATGGATTCCAGTTGTTTCTAGTGTCACAATATTCTCTTTTATATCCTCTGGTAGGTTGATTGTTACTGAACAAGGGCTGTTTCACCTGTGTTTCCCAGGGATATGTGAACTAGTAGCAAGTTGCCCATTGGTGATTGGCATCAGTGAGACCACTCTTAGAAATACTGGCTTGTGTTCTGCTAAAATGATCTTCTCCAGTGTTGCCAAAAACCCCCCAAAACTAAACAACTCACTCCCATAAACCCTTTCAAGCTTGAAGCTGATCTTAAGTACTTCAGAAGTTTTTTATAAATTAAGGGGTATATTAAAAATTGCATTCTTATGTAAAGCCATTTGTTGTTTTATTCTAAAGTCTCCCTGAAGCTTTGTTTCATTAACACATCTCTAGAAATTAAACTTTTAGTTAAGCTTTTTTCAGTTTTGGTGAGCTATTGTTTCATTTCAAGGCATTGGGATATCCATCAACCATATCCATCTGATATTAAAAGTAGACAAAAGGTAATTTCTGTGTGGGTTGGGATTATTGTGTAAACTCACTTTGTTGGGACCAAGACCTTTATTCTCTTTGTGCATGTGTACTTGTTTGGTTTCTTTTTTTTTGTGTGTAATTCTTTTGTTGAGGATTTTCTTTCTAAACATAGGATGATTTGTCAGATAGCAGAACTAGATTTATCTTGTGCCTAAACTAATCTTGGTTTCCAGCTGTTTTGCAGTAGACTGCTGGCAAGGGAAAAGTTTGTCATAAAGCAAATGCAACTGCATCTTTTTCTGGTATGAGGGAAGGGTGAAAAAACAGTAGAGCCTTAAAACAGCAATTGCTGCTTGACTAAAAGTGCTTTGCTCTACAGCTAATAATTCCATTTCTTCACAGAGCTTCTTGAACTAGGAAAAATTCCTTGAATTAGGGCCAGAGGCTAATGGACTTGGCACTTGGCTATAACACAAGAAGCTTGTGGTTCTTACAGCGTTGCTACAATCCCACTGTAAAAATTGGCATATCTGATGTAGTTTGACCTGTGCTGTCTTATGAACCACTGTTCTGTTGGTCTGGGCCAAACCCGAGCAGTGTGAGGGGTTTATAGCTCTCTTGCAGTTGATACTGGGGAGCAAGTTGTCCATGAGCCAGCAGTGCCCTTGTGGCCAAAAAGGCCAATGGTATCCAGGGATGCCTTAGGGAGATCATTTCCAGCAGGTCAAGGGAAGTGATCTCCTCATCCCTGATGAGGTCACTCTGGAGTGCTGTGTCCAGTTCTGGGATTGTCAGCACAAGAGAGACATGGAGGTCTTGGAGTGGGTCCAGTGGAGGGCTATGAGGATGATTAAGGGACTGGAGTGTCTCTCTCTCTGAGATAAATATGACAGGCTGAGGGAGCTGGGGCTGCTCATCCTTGAGAAGCAACAACTGAGAGGTGACCATGTCAATGTCTGTTGGTATCAGAAGGGAGAGTGCCGAGAGAAAGAAGCCAGACTCTTCTCAGTGGTGCTGAGCAATAGGACAGGAGGGATCAGGCAGAAGCTGATGCACAGGAGCTTCAGCCTGAATCTGAGGAAGAACTTCTTCCTTGTATGGGTGACTATGCACTGGAACAGGTTGCCCAGAGAGGTTGTTGAGCCTCCCTCACAGGAGGCTCAGAACTGTCTAGGTGCAGTCCTGTGCCATGTGCTCTGGGATGGCACTGCTTGAGCAGGGAGGTTAGATTGGATGATTGTGGATGATTGTCTGTGGTCCCTTCCAAATTTCTTTAAATTGTCCAACACCATTCAGTGTGTGAATGTTATATTATGTACCTTGTCACAGTTCTGTAGATTATAAAATGTATCACCATTGCCATTCTTTGGTCTGATAAGGATATGAAGTGTGACTAAAATGTATGTATCAATGCAGAGAAATATTATACTTTGTTGCTTTGTTATTGCATGAATAGCAGTTTAAAATGAATTTCAGTGAGCTTAGTTTTCTTCTCTGACATTCTTGATGAAAGATTTCCATTTTGTTAAACTGAATTCTTGCTCTTGGAACTTGTTAGCTTTTAAACTTGCAAAATATCACCAAGTTCTTTGAAACAAAGTTTTGTTAGTCAAAATCAGAAATTTCTGTAGGTTTTGGTAAATTCATTTGTAAATTTTTGTTTAGTGGTTTTGTGTGTGTGTTTGTTTAGCTGTAGTTGGTGGCAGGATTCTTTAAAAATGAATGGTCTTACAAGTGATTGGTAAATGTTTGAGCAGATCTCAAGAAGCAGGTTGCCTTGGAGAAGATTTGAATGTGTGCTGGCCTTCAGTTAATAGCTATGGGGAAGCTTTTACACTTTTTATATTTGAAGTAGGTTACTCCTTCATGGAAGCTGTCTCAGTACTCCTGAATTTGGGCTTCAAGTTGGAACTTATATTGCATATATATACTATGCCTTGCAGTTCAATACTTTTTCCCTGTCTGTATCATAGGCTACTTTTGTATTTTTCTCTAACTAGGGCAAAATGAGAATTGCTATACTAACCTGTTCATATGTGCAGGTGGTCCAGTGTTCAAATAAATTTTCCATCCTTGTCAAGTATTTTAGTTTATGAATGCAATCTAAATGTGTCTCTTCTTTTTCCTTTACCCATTTGGTAGTGGATACCCTGTTTTCAAGAAAACTAAATGGAAAATACAGACTTGAACGCCTTGTTCCAACTGCAGTCTATCAACATATGAAGATGCACAAACGAATTTTAGGACACTTATCTTCTGTATACTGTGTAACTTTTGATCGGACTGGCAGGCGAATATTTACTGTGAGTACAAAATCTTTATTTTTGTAGATTCTTTTCATTTTTAAGTACACATAATATGTCACCTAGTTGTTTCCAAAACCTGAATATGGGATAGATACAATGATGATGAATTAAAACCAGAAGAAGTCCTTTCCTACTGTTCCTCTCATATTTGCTTTTTAATAGCCATGCTGGTTTACACCCTAAAATAGTTTTGGCGTATGTATCTGAACACTAGAGATGTGATGGTGGTTGCTGGTGTGTGTAGTTCATTGAGAAAACTGTTCATTTTCAGTGGAAAGGATTTACTCTGTATGGGTTCTTTCTTCTGGCTTTGTTTTCTCTAGCAAAAAACATAAGCAAAACAAGGAACTGCCACCATGGAATTAGATTAGGAAGTCAGAGAGAGAATAATCACAAGGTGTGTTGTAACAAATGTTGGTTCACAACAAATTGTCTTTATGAAATCCTAGGAACTTTTTTCAATACTAGTGTTTTTAGTATTTTTAACTATTTGCCTTTTTTTTTGTTGTTGTTAAGTCCTAAATTCTAGACAGATGTCTGAAATCAGTACTGAAATTGCAGGTTTTCAAAGGGATGGGATTTATAAAACCACATAGATGTCAGTGTAATATTTAGATTTCTTGGTTAGCAGTCAGTTTCAGGAGAGACAAAGCTTTCATAAACACACTTCATGCCAGTCCAGGATGCTTTGGCTGCATTTATTGGATTCCTACAAACACTGGATGTAATTGATACCTGTGTGGATTCAGGAGCTTGATTGTGTCCTTTTAACCTCATGTCAGATAGCTTGAACAATGCTGATAGAAGTACAGTTCAGGTTTCCTATTTTGCCTTGCAGTCCTAACTTCTAAAATTCTTTCAAGGCAGTTGTAAATATGATTCTCCCTTTTGCCCACATATATCTTGCTGTGTCCCATGGGGAAATGTATGGTTGAAGGAATGGGACACCTTGCAGTGTTCTGAACAGGCTTATTTATTAGTTCACTTGTTACTTCAGGCATAGAAGAGATTCATTTTCATATTTATTTTGTTTTTGTCACCAAGCTGAATCACAGGCATTAAAATCTTATGTCCTGTGGTTTATACATGATTTACTTGCCAGGAAATAGGCTCTGTGTTGTGGGTTTATTTTGTATATGACATGGCAGAATGCATGAAAGAAACAAACTGCTGTTACAGTCAAGAGAATTTTCTCATAAAATCTAAGAGAGAAGTAGAACAACCTGAAATAAAATGGGAGATGGAGATGGGTGATATGTTTCTGCAACCCCAGAGTTTTGCTGGCATTCCTTTGCTGACTGGTGTCCTGGTCTAATTGCTTGAAAGAAAGTTCCCAGTTTAGATCATGATTACTTCAGGTGTTAAATAAAGTGGCCATAGATATTAATTGTGGTTGCTGAATTTTCATTTTGGAGGGCCTAGGACTGAACTTCTTAACTCTGTACTTTTAGGTAAATCCAGTGTTCTTTGGGTAGATGTTTAAGGGGTTGTTGGCAAATGGTTATATTCCCCATTTCATTAAAACCCAAATTACTCTAGCTGGCCTCATATAGTCAGTGGATAAACAGTCATGAACTGTTGTGTTGTAATTGCATCTGTATAATGAAATGTGCCAGTTCTTTTCAATCTAGACCACTGCAACTACTAAAGTCTCTAGTGTGGTATGTAAATTTGCGTGTATCAGTAGGGAATTGTTCTTCCCTTACATTTTTACTCTGCAGCCTTCAGTGTGATGTTAGTTAGTTGTGTTGTTTTAGATTTGTAATTGGTTCTGGAAACTGCATCATAATTGTTTCCTGTTCCACCTGACATCTGAAGGATTGAAAGCCTCTAAATTCAAGGTTTGTTCGTGTTCTGTTTCAAGTTAAAAGGAAAAAAAGGTGTTCTCAGCACATTTTTGAGTCATAGTCTGACAACATCTGGGAGATGTTGTCCTTGCTAGAAAGATGTTACTTCTATTTTGCCTAAAGACAATGGAAATGGGACATTGTACATTTTTCCTTACCAGCTTAGTTGTCTTTATTGTGTTAACGTAGCAAGGTTGTGGTGCTGGGGGGGCTTCTGTGAGAAGTTGCCAGAAGCTTCTTCCATGTCTGGCAGAGCCAATGCCAGCTGGCTCCAAGAGACACTCACTGCTGGCCAAGGCTCAGCACATCAGTGATGGTGGTAGTGCCACTGGGATAATGTATTTAAGAAGGAGAAGAAAAATCACAGGGTGGCTGCAGTTGGGAGAGAGGAGTGAAATAAGTGAGAGAAACAGCACCGCAGACCCTATCATGAGTGAAAGAAGGAAGAGGTGTTTCAGGTGCTGGGATAGATATTCCCTTGCAACCTGTGGGGAAGACTGTGGTGAGATAGCTGCTCCCCTGCAGCTTGTAGAAAATTTGTGTTCTGGTTCTGCTGAAAAGCATGACTTGCAGAACCCATGCACAAAAATACTGTCTTCTCTAGTTCCTGCACTACTTAAATTTCTGACTGCAAAAACCTCCTTTTCTCCTCACCTTTATTTTCCTGTCTCTGCTGAGATTGTTCTTTCTAGGGAATAATAAACAGCATTGTGTAATAGTCTGTGTAAGATTTCCAACCCAAGATTAATTTGTGTGCTGCTTGGCAGTTTCACTTCATCCCACAAGTGTGTGTAATGGTAGGAAAATGAACCAATTTTACTCCATACCTTGGTAATGCAGTCATCAATTCTCTCTTGGTGCTGAAGTTGTTTTAGGATTCACTTTTGACAGATGCTTTTTAATAGGTATATAATTTGTAACAGTTGTGGATATAACCTTGGAAACATGAGCTGTGATGTAAGCCAAATACCCTTGCTAGTAGAATTACAACAGTATTTTAAGAGTTGTGGATTGTCCCATTCAGATCAGAAAGTAACACATGAATTTGTCTGAAGTCTATTATTGATGTCTTGCCAAGGGGCTACAGAATTTATAATTTTACCTTAGTTTTTTTCTCTTTTGTTTTCCTTTCCCCCTGCCTTATTTTTGCCTCATTTTCATTGCTGAGACTTGGCTGACAGTATTTTTTCTCTGCAGTGGAGATGTACAACATGTGCCTCTATAGTGACACTATAGCCAGCTGGCAGGGAGCAGGCCCGTTTTATGCTGATCTTCTTGCCTTGGTTTGCTGCTCCTAAAAAGACCTCTGGGGACCCTCCAGGTGGTATTAGGTGCCACAACTATTTTTTTTTCCTTGCTGACCATTTTACATCTTTGTCTGTAACTGATTTCTACCTCTTCTAGTTCTGCCATTCCCTCCCCCTACTTTGAGGTCTCTCTTGAGCAGTGAGGCTCTTATTTGCAGTTTTACACACCAGCAAGCACACATACCCTTCTGTCTCAGCTTCTTGGGTTTTTTGGTGGTGACTGCATTTTGAGAAGAATATGCAAGCTTCTTCATACTCCAGTCTTATATCATGGTAACAGAACCACATGAGCAGATACTATCTTTCAGACAGTTGTAACATCCTTACTGACAAACTGATGATGGACAGGTTAGATGTGTGGACTGTGAGACTGTCAGATTAAGGCATTTTCAGGTTTGAAGGGCTGTGATTAGCAACACAAGGTCCAGCTGGAGGCCAGTCACTAGTGGTGTACTACAGGCTTTGGTACTGGGACCGGTACTCTCTCATGCTTCATTTAAGGACCTGGGTGACAGAACAAGAGGGTGCCTTCAGTAGATGCTCAGAAGAAAACAAAACCTGAGTGGTGCATACAGCATCATGTTCTAGCTGACCCTATTTGAGCAGGGCGTTTGGACTAGACCAAAGTATCTTCTCACCTCAGCAATTCAGTGATTCTGTTCTCTGTTCATTGCTGTAACTCAGACTCTGGTTGTGATCCTTGGTCTGGCACTGTGGCAGTCTAGCAGTTAAAAGAGGCAAATGTGTTCCACAGAATCTCAGTATGGAAGTTCTATGCATAGGTAGAAATAGTATAGGCTGTATCATTGCTCTTCTCACCCAAGAGGCAAAAAATATAATTATGAACAAGCTTCTGTAACTATTTCCTTTGCCTAGGAGACCTGGTGGTATTTTATAAAAGGTAGATGATAGTATTGCCATGCCTTCTGCTGTCTTTAAAGTGCAATTGCTAGATTACAGAGGCAGACGTGCAGAGGCACTGTAAGTAGATGGAACAGGAAAAACTGGTGACATTTTATAAGGGTGGTGTCACATTGTAACTTGTAGCACCTGTGTGTGTCCAGTAGCAGATCAGTGCTCTGGATATTATAACCCAACTTTGTATTGCTTCTAAACCTAAGTAATTGAATTAAATGTTTACAATAAACCTTGTCTGTCAGTGTGTGTGCAGTGTTCAACTGTCATGGTATTGAGCCATGGTGCGGTGCAGATGCTCAGACTTTCAGGAAGGCACAGAAATGCAATAAAAAATGAAGGAATGAGTTCTGAATTTTTGTTAGGGCTGGCAATTTGTTGTGTACAGGCCAGTAGCTGTTAGAATTGTGTAGAAAGGCCAGCAAAACTTTAGTTAAGGATGAATATGTAGATGAAACCTCTTGAATTTGTTGAGAAAGAATGATCATTTTGATGTTTATGTGAATATTTAAGCAGGTTTATAATAGTTTGTCCTAATAATGGAATAGCTGTTCATAAATGCTCTTTACCTAACTTGTTGTGATAAGTATGATGATGATGAAACTAGGAAGATAAGGAACATATGTGGGTATAAATGATAGACTATACCAGTTTATAATTAACTTTCACTTTTAATGTAAATCTTTATTTTAATGTCTTGCAACAACTTCTTCATTTGTGCTGGATTTTTGGAAAAAGTGTCTTACTGAAGCATAAACCAACATGCTGTAGGATTTGTGATCTGTATTATAAATGCATCGTGATTTGTATATACTGTTGAGAATCAATGTAAACTTGTGTTTTGAATGCAGTGTGGAAAACTGTTAAAAGCATGGGTGGGAGTATCTGCATGTCACTAGTTCTGTTTTTCACTTCACTGTGCTAACTCTTAGCATCAAAACAGCCAATGGTGTGGTTGAAATTATTTCTACCTTACTTCTAGGGGTCAGATGATTGCCTTGTAAAAATCTGGGCAACCGATGATGGAAGGTTGTTGGCTACCCTGAGAGGGCATGCAGCTGAAATATCTGATATGGCAGTAAACTATGAAAACACCATGATAGCTGCTGGAAGCTGTGATAAAATGATCCGAGTTTGGTGCCTTCGAACTTGTGCACCCTTAGCAGTCCTGCAGGGCCACAGTGCATCTATAACATCATTGCAGGTAGGTTTTTACTTTGCCAAAATCAGTCATGAGAACGTTCAGCATAATAGAAATGCACGCCTGGCAAGTAAGCTTGAAGTGAGAAGGAATTTTTATGATATGCATTGTGAAAAAACACGTTTATTGTCAAAATGCCTGACCTCTGAAGAATCCCAGACATAATCCTTGTTCAAAAAAATTGCATGACACGTATGGGCAGTTCTGTTTTGAAGTACCATTTCTTTGAAGGCTGTGATTCTGAGCACAAGTGCATTGAGTAAAAACTGCAGTCACTGGGAGTACTGTGGTTTTGTTTGCATGAGTTACATTCTATTGTGCAACTTGGTTGGTGGGGAGGGAGGAGGTACCTGGAGGGCTTTGGCAAGTACCCCAGAAGGGTCGTTCTGGAGTTCTGGAGGGAGTGAGAGAGCAACATTTTCATTCCAATCAGTTTCATTCCAATCAGTTTCCCTTAAGTATGGTTTGAGGCTTGACTTTTTTTTTTTTTTTCCTGTTGAGATGAATTGGGGAATTCCTTAGCACATCTGGAACAGATTAACAGGAAAACTTTTCTTTTTTCTTCCTCCTTTTCCCAGTTCTCTCCACTATGCAGTGGCTCAAAGAGATACTTATCTTCAACCGGGGCAGATGGAACTATATGCTTTTGGCTGTGGGATGCTGGCACCCTTAAAATAAAGTTAGTTGCTATTTTATTTATTGCTACTTCTGTTTATGTGATTAAGAATGATGTACAAATATAGAGAAAAATATGACTAAACCAAGCTTGTCATTTTGTCATTGACTACTTCAGTATATGATTGTTGGGTATGATCTATTTCTGATGTAGCTATAGCTTGCTTGCTTATCTCTTAAAAACTAATTTGTTAATACAACATTTTGGGGATTGATAATGTATATCTGTTAATTTAGAAAATGATCCACTGTTAGGGTTTTTTGTTTAATATAATGTCAAAGTTGGCACTCCATTATTCTGATGTCATCACAATTTCAAATGAAATTAAAATTATGTTGATAAAATTATTGTGATATATATTGCAAAATCCATTTTTAAAGGAGACAGTAATGTCGTAGTATGAATCAGAATAGAATATTTTTAATGTTTGTTGTTTCCTTACCTGTGTTTACCTTTTCATAGTTGCCCTTGGCTGTAACATGGCAGAAGGCAGAATTCTTGGACAGCCATTATTGATGGCTGAAGTTGTGCCTGAAGTTTCTGCCTTCAAAGTTACTAAAAATGTTGTCAGGACTTTCATACACAGTTTTTTAAAATCAACTTGCTCAGCGGCTTTCAAATGTTCTTTGCTCTTTATTTTCCTTTATCACTAAAACCTATAGCTTAAAATTGGAAATAGTTGTTTTAGTAATCATCAGTGATTTAGCTCTGATGATGGGATATATTCTTATGGATATATGCTCCTCACAGGTAAGTTCAATTTTCTTGTAGTTTTGGTAATTGCTGCTAGAATCTTTTTCTTCCAGTGTGCTGAGGTTGTGCAGAGCATGCAGGCACACTTGCATAGGTACTTTTCTAGTGGTTAGGGCCTTAACTATTTTGATGTTCCCTGGATGTTTTGTCTCTCTTTTGGTACTGTAAGTGAAGCTGTGTCTCACATTCTTACTCCTCTGTTGCCTAGTGCATGCTGTAATCAAATTAAGACTCCCCTTTTTACTGAGGACAGGAGGAGATAGCTTACATGCTTATTTTTGTGTGAAGGAAAGGAGTTGCCACCACATTATTTTTCTTAAGACTTCCTAAATCTGAGATCTTATTGACAAGATGAAATTTTAGTCTCTCTGACTGGTAAACCTCTTGAGCCCACATGTTTTTTTTCTTTTATCTTTCTCTTTTCTTTCTTTTCTTCTCTTTTTCCTAAATAAATGTTTAGTCTATGGAATTGATTTTTGAAACTAATTCTGTCATTAGAAAATAGTGAATCCTTGAGAGTTAGGTAGATTATAATATATAAGCTGGGAGATGATTATTTAGAAATCATGAAAGTTTGAATGAATCATGGAGTTGGATGAGATTTGTCCTGAGATAAAACTTAGAGAGGGAGAAAATTGGTACCTATTATGGTAGGAGATTCTCCCATGGTGATGTATAATTGTAGAATAAAAATTGTTAGTGATGTGCTCAGCAAATATTAAAAGAAGAGAAGATATTTGAGGAATGCTTTCATGTAAAAGTCATTTCAACAGATGTGATTAGACAGGGGCATAGAGAAAAAAGATCAGTTGAGATGTCTTGTGCAGCACAGCAAGGAAGTGGTTTGGTAACCTAAGTCATGCCAGTGACTCGTGTTGCTTAACAACAGAGTGCAGATTAAATTTTGAGACTGGAATTTTTCTACTGCTCTTACCTTCTGTTTTGGAAATACTTTTTATGTTGGGTTTGAGAAGAGAGAGGAAGTCATTAAGCTGTATTTCTTCAGTCTGGAAAAAAAGGAATACATAAAGATGAGTAATGGACAGTTGTGAGTGTGTTGAAGAGGGAATGTAATGAGGAATTGCTTGTGGGCCCTTATGGTTCTAGAAGGTATCAAATTAAAGTATCAATTTTCAAAGTGGAAAGAGATGGTTCTTTACAAAACATGCAACTGAGTTACAAAACTCCTTGCCACAGGGTATTATGCATAATATGAAGATATTAAAAGGCATCACTGTGTGCTTTTTCTTCTTTTAGGTCTTTAAGAGAGCTGTAATGTATTTGAAGTAATTGATGCATTTTAATCCAAACTAAAACTTGATAAAAATGTCTAAATTAGAAACAAGTATGTCTTTTAGGCCTGGAGTATAATTGTGTGCCATTTGTAATACCAAAAACAGTTGGACACACAGATGAGTCTTAATTTCCTGAATTGAACAGTGTACTACTAATTTAGGGAAATTGTTAGTTAGGGGAAGTTTTACTTAATGTGCTAAGCTAAAAACCTTCCTAACTGTGCTTATCATGATTATTCCAGTAAACCAAAATAAATTTTACTGGGAAACTTGCAATCCAGTGTAATTTTCCACAAGAAGGCTGCATTGCGTGGCCAGTGCAGCTCAGCAATGGATGTATATTGTCAGAGCAGTTTTCAATGAGGTGATTGCACTTCATACAACTTGGATGTGGTTCTCCTTCCAGAGCTGCAGAAGCGTGGCAGGTTCCCTCTACATCCATTCAGTTATGTGCTGGGGCAAAACAAGTATCAGCAAAATAAGAGCATCAAGAGAAAGAAAGATGCCTGTTAATTTTTGTCATAAGGCATTTTTGCCATAATGTCATTTTTGAAGTTAAATTAAAAAAATATGATGTGTAGGCCATCTGGAAAAGAGTATCACTGGTAAGATGGGAGGTTTATCCTTCCATTTATCTATGTAGTAAAAAATACAGGCTTTCTTCTGTTCAATATTTCGGAAGAGGAGGAAAGCTGGCAGGGACAAAAGATGTTACCGTGGTTGTTCAGCCTCTGAGCTTGCTGCCCTGTGTCTTGTTCTAGTACAACTCCCACCCCTGAAAGGAGAAATTGGAGCTTTCAAACAAGACTTAGAGTTCTGAGTAGTTCAGGGGAAAGATGCTGTAACGTGTTTAAGTCAGAACTTGAATTCATGATCCTCCTGAGCTTGACTGGAGCCTGCTCTACAAGGATGCAATTTCTATCAGTGATGAAAATGTGTTACTAAATTATCCAATCTTCAAATGGGGATGGGTGGTAAAGTCTTGAAATTTTAGCTACTTTAAAGAAAAAAAAATCAATATATCCCATGCCTGCTTTTTGTACTGAACACTCCTCGAATCACCCGGTGCCCCTGGTGAGGGGAAACTTCATGATGATCATGTGGTTGATTGATTGTCATTTCAAGATGATTGGCAGTGCCATTAGTACTTTGCTCAACTTTTTCATGGAATACGGGAAAGGCAGAGTTGGTATTGTGTTCAGTGTGCTCTCAAAAATAATCAGTGTACTTTCTGTGGTTTTTCCTTATCTTTGCAAATGTTTATTTTGTTTCATTCTCAGATTGCAAAAATCTTGTAACTCAGCTTTGCCAACAACTCTGCTGCAGTTAATATTATTTAATTAACAGTATGTCTGAAATTAGTTGGTCTCCTATTTTTTGATAGCCTTGTTAATTGAGGCATGTTCTATGTTTGGGTCAGACATATAGCTCAGTCTGGAGATGTTAGTGACAGCTTTGTTTTGATGAACTGCAAAAGGACATACTACAATAGATTTAGTGTCACAGGATGAGAGAGACATTGGTGCAGCTGACCACAAAATTCTCAGTTTGTTCAAAGGAAAGTGAGCAACCTTGTTCACATGATTCTGTGATTAGTGTGGATGCATGCTCTTTAGTGTTACAGGGGCACCTGTGTGCTCCTCTTTCCTTGAAGAGATTTATGACCAGGAAGCTATCATGTCTGTCTAAAAGCAGTAACATTCCAGGTAGATTAATTCAGTTTCCAAACAGAGGAAGACTGGTTGTTGCTGCAGGCAAGGAATTCACAGAATGTAGCCCCAACAAGATGGTAAAACAATTGAAAATTTAGGCAGTCAAGTCTTACCTTGGGTTTAGTCTTTTACTATTCTAGGTGGTGATAGTAAACACAGGAGTTGAATCCTGCATCAGTTTGCAGAAGGGAGGAGTGAGAAAGTCTGCCTCAGCAGAAACTAAATATTCATGTGCTTTATTCAAGTTTAAGGGAGAATTATTATAACTGGTCAGTGCATCACGGTTAAATTAGTTGCACTGTGAAATATTTGCCTATATATCCTTTCAGAGGAAGACACTGAGTTTCATTTTTCTTGTGCCACCTGTTTGCATCACAAGTTTGCAGTGTTAGCCTGTTACTGACAGACCATATGAGCAAGGCAGCAGAACCGTCTCACAGATTTGAATAGAGGAACTTGGTGTACTGCTTTTCTTATCTGTTTATTTTCCCATAATTTTAAAAAGATGGAAAAAAATCTCAGGAAAAACACGTGCTGATTTTGACATTCCTGTTTTGGACAGGACACTGATTTCTCAATTGTCATCAGCGTCATGTGATATTTCCCATCTGCTTTATGTCATGGTTTGATGCTGGTGCAATGCCAGTGCCCCCATGAAAATACACCCTCCCTGGTGTCTGCTGTGAGATGTGACCAGGAATAAGCAAAGCAGGCCCCCACTTAGAAATAAAGAAAAGAAAACTTTATTAACTACACTACAACTATACGTAAAAAGGAACACACAGGAAAAATGAAAACCTTCCAAAAACATTTCCTCCTCCCCCCACCAAATTTCCAATCCATCCCTCAGATCACCAACCCTCAGTCCATCACCACCCTTTAGATAATCAATTCTCAGTTCATCAAGAGGAGAGGAGTCCCTCTTGTACCATGGGCTTCCCCAGAAAACACAGTTGAAATCTCGTGTGTTTCCATGTCACTCGTGGCACCGCCCGGAGTACATCTGCCGTCGTGACCTCTTCCTTTCATGTCCAGTGCTCTCACCACTGCACATGGACCAGAGCTGCTTCTAGGATGCTTTGTCCTGTTCCAAAAAGAGCACAGTCTCACCTTTGGGACACCTGTCCCCCCCAAATTTCACCCCCTGGGGCCGTGGGGTCTCAACACTCTTGGCTCTGAGCCATTGCCTCCCCCTGGATGCAGTCTCTGTGTCACAGGAAACATGGTTCTGTCCATGGCTATAACAAGAAAAGTCCAGCTAAGGCCACTCCATCATCTCTTCCCACCTAAGATTCTTCTCTACTCTTCCGACATCCTTCACTTGCCCAGACCTTCACACTTGCACATTTCCTTCTTCCATTTCATCTCTATCTCTCTTCTAGGAAAGGCTAATGTTCTGCAAAGTTTTCATTGTCCAAAAAAGGGTTAAAAGCTCGGGCTCTGCCCGCCCGGATCTCCCACAGCGGCCGGACACCTTCTCGCTGCACCGCCCCCTTCCCCCCCCACACCTTCTCCTTCTCAGCCGTGCTGCCGGCACATGTTATCAAGTTTCAAGGTAGCAGTCACAGGCACAGGCTGTACTCTCTCTTTCTCTCCTGGGGGGGGGCTGCCCGATGCCTCCTGGTGCTTCTCCCACCCTTCCATCCTCGGGCCCTCTTCACCTCCCATCTCTGTCCAAGCCCTGGCCTACCTCACCCGGCCGCATGGCTTCCCTTTCCCTGCCCAGCCCGCAACTGGGCCAGGGGACGAATCCGAACTCTTTCCCCACCGGAACCCAAGAGAGCTTCCCCTGGGAATGCTCTGCTTTTAACCCCTGTGTTCTCAGAGGTGTATCCATGTCCCCAGTGGCCACACCAGGTGCCAATATTCAAATCTGAATACCTATTGGATTGACCACAGCATATCCCAGAAAACTTACTTCCTCTCAAACCACGACACTTTATTATGCAGAGGGCACTTGATATTAAAGGGGCTGGTAATACATCACAACTCAGATATGCTGAACCTTTTTCATTAACTTGTGAATGAAGACTTAAATTACAGAGATTATATCACACATCTTCACATCTTTGAAGAAGTCTTGCTTTAACTACTACATATGACCAGAGTTTGGCTAGTCTGCATTTTAGATTAATAAACTAATAAAACACTTAATAAATACATTGAAAATGTATTTAAAGTGAAACACTTTAATGGCCCTGGAGAGAAACAGCTTTTGTCCCCTTTCCACACTTCACAAAAATATTGATTGCCCCACTCATTTTGCAATCTGCTGTATTATAGAAGAGCACTGTAATCTCTTGTCTCCTAATGCCTAAAATAGCACACATTGGAGAGACGCAAGTTTGAGAATTTAAATTGATTTTCTGAACTAGAATGTAAGTGCATACTTTCTCTATTTTGTAGCTGTCCTAATGCCAAAGGCAGAGTTCACAAACAACAGTGGAAGAAAATAACAGCCTATTTATTTACATTTGTTCCAAGTTATGTACACTGCGTATTGAATTGTTTGATAGTTCTTGTTAGTATATAAGTTAAGGAGCATTTCAACTGTTTTGTAGGAAAGATCTTTGTCTTGATTATAAAGATCTTGTATCTTGTGAAGTTTTCTTGTTACAAATCTGCATGGAGTTACCTTAAAACTCCTGCAGGAAAGGTCACAGAAACAGCCTATAGTGAATGGATAATTTGGAGAGAGTCCTTAACAGGTACTGCTGATGTTTATTACTTCGTGTTATGCATAAACATCACCAAGGTTTAATGCTTATTACTTTTTTTGAGATATCAATAACTGATTAGTGGAGAAAGATTTTTTTTTTTTATGCATCTGCCTTCAGGTGAAATGAATTATACAGGCCATTTTGCTTTTAAAAGAGAACATTTTGGATAAGTTCTGAATATGCATTCTTTTATGTTAGAGCAAATCTTTAGTGATGACACTCGTGGGTGTAGTGCTGCTGTTCTCTCGTAAGTTAATTCTTTGAGGGAAGATTGCAGATGGCATACTGTGCAAGACCACCTACTGGTTTGAGATTGCTGTAATGCATGAACAGAATTGAAATAATTATTGAAGAACTTGATCTGATTTGTTTTGGTTTTACACATCCTTAAAGTGCCAGGTTCACTGAAGCTTTAGTTTGGCTTGCACATCAGATTCTGAAATGCCTAGAGAAAAGTGAGGGCCATAAAGTAAAATCTCGTACAAACTTCAGTCTTTGTCCTGACATTTTGGGTACTGTTTGAAACTAACCTACAAGGATATATGTCATTTGAATAAACTCTTATATTCTAATACCATGAAAAATTCCAAATTTATTTAAATTTCTTTGATATCCTTGTCTGTATAGAGCACCCAGCTCTGTTTCTCTCTTGTCAAAGCAAGCATATGCCACAGAAGAAAACCAGGACACCCAGTGGTTTAAAATTGAACATCATGGGAAACTGGCTCAGTTCTGCCTTGCTGATAACTTCAGGAGAGTGTTTTGTATAGCAATATCATAAGGGAATGGGATTTAAGTTACGTTACAACTCTTGTTGATGCATGGATTACTTAGTCCATCTGGATGTCTTAGTTTCCTGAAGATCAGATCATGAAGCATAGTCACACAAAATTGTTTATAAATGGGCAGCCATCTGTTCCTTTATATTTAATTTTATCCTTCTGTCCTTTATTTCTAAGATACTGACTTGTTTCTTGAAACTCTATTAGGAAATTATTTAACTGGGGTTTTTTTTGGTTTTTTTATTTGTAGTCCAAGGCCAACGAAGTTTACAGAACGTCCTCGGCCTGGAGTCCAAATGATCTGTTCTTCTTTTAGTGCTGGTAAACAACTTCTTTTTTTCTCCTCTCCTTGTATCTGTGTAGGAAGTCATTTGAAGTGTAAAATAAAGTACAGTACAGTTACTGTAGCATATTTCATTTTAATGAGATGGATTTGAGTTTAAGTGGCTGTTAAAAGACCCCAAATATTTAAAATAGAAATTCAGAATTTATGCATTAATACTTGCTGCTACAGGAATTCCTAGAAACAGTTAAACATGAAATGTTGTAAGTAAGTCTCTTGTGACTGCAAGTCTTTTCAGAACAGGATAGATATATACCTTTTTTGCAGAATAATTAGGAGAGTCAGCTTTATCTGAGGTGTAATATGTGGGGATTTGTACAAGAAGGGGCTGATTACAGAGTTCTCACAGTCTGGGTTTCATTGATTCTAGAGCTGGTAACTGAAGAATGCTACAGAAATAATTGGATAAAATATCAAAAAGTACTGGAGCTCTAGTTCTGTTTGATTTTTTTAAGAGGGAGGCTTCTAAGGGCTTAGCTGCAAGCAAATTAGTCTGGTTAGTTAATCTTTTGGATACATCTGCTGATGCATATTTACTGACAGCAAGTGTGAGGTAATTCAGCTCCAGTTAAACTTTGGAGTTTCTAAATCTTCTTTTGACTTAAAGGTCAGTTACAGACATAGTTGAAATGAGATAAAGCTATAAATTTCAGAGAATAAATTGAAATATTTGATGTTACATCCCTTTGAAAATATTGTAATAACAGTAGATTGCCCTTTTTTTAAGACTTATCTGTTTGTTTTTCTCAGGTGGAATGTTTTTGGCCACTGGGAGTACAGATCACATCATTAGGGTTTATTTCTTTGGATCAGGTCAGCCAGAGAAGATATCAGAGTTGGAGTTTCATACTGTAAATACATTTTTTAAAATTACATATGTACTTGATTAAAGTAATAATTTGGATAAAAGGGGATAACTTGGAGAAATTTGATTTCTTTTTTCTTTTTCTGCTCTTTTTTTATATAGGACAAAGTTGACAGCATTCAGTTTTCTAATAGTAGTAGCAGGTAAGCACACTATTCAGAGCTAGCTTTTTGACCTTGTGTAGACATTTTTAAATGCCAGTTTCCAGAGAGCGTTATTTAAAAAAAGAGCTTTATTTTGAGTTTCATCCAGTAAAATTGTCTATAACTCTTGGAGTCTCACTGTTTCTTTTTAATGGTACTCCTTAGTTTCACAGTTGTTTTCATTGTAATGATTGAAGTATTTTGAATTTGCTAAAATTATGGGCATAAAAATACTTGGAACTTCTTCCTGAGAAATATAATATGTGTGTGTGTGTGTATATATATATTCACATATCAAATACATGTACTTTTAGATATATTTTAATGCGTAAACCTTTTCTTCAGTTAAGTGACTGCTGCATACAGAGAAGTTATCAAACCAGATCTAACAATGTGTTGTTTAGCTAGCCTAAGGCTTTCTTTAATGTTTCGCTTTAAGTTCTGAATGTTGGATATGAAGGATGCTCAAGAAAATGGTTTGGTTTATTATGAAGCATCTGACACTTTACTTATTTGATATTCTAATGTACACTTTTATCATGACACAAATAGTTGTAAACCAAGCTTCACCCACCTCTTTCTCCTCCTCCTACCCCTGAAACTCTAAAAGGGGGATGAAAAGGATGGGAGAGAAACTCAGCCTGGGAAACACTTCTTCATATAAATATCATGATACTTACTCTGTATACAATGCTAACTTATTGGGAATAGGTTTTGTTTTAAATCATGCCTGTACTTCTACTAGCAGCGTTCTCCTCTTGACCTGGTGTTATAAGGTCTGTCTCTTGGAAAGTTCATTGGGTTGTGGTGTCCCTCTGCCAGTGCAGTGTCATAACTCAGCAAGGTGCACCAAAGGTCATAGAACAGTTAGTTTGGAAGGGGCTCAGGATAGGGAAACAGATTTGACTTTTTAGAGGCCTTCAATTTTTTTGCTGGTATGGGAAGTTTTTTTAACCTCAAACCATTTGTACAGCATTCTGACACTGTTTGGATGTCTTAATCGTACCTTCTGGTTTTGAATTCTAATGTCTGGGACTTCAATTTTCAGGTGTCTTTTCTGTACAGATCTGCCTTTGATCTCTGAGTAACTTTTCCCCCCTTTTGTTAGATTTGTGAGTGGAAGCCGTGATGGAACAGCACGAATCTGGCAATTTAAGCGAAGGGAATGGAAAAGCATTTTGTTAGATATGGCTACTCGCCCAGCAGGGTAAGTGATGTAAAATGTTCTGCTATCACATAGATTCTTGAGGGCCTTTGATATAATTTGCTGACTTACTAAAAAAAAATTTAAAAAGACAGTGAGAGAAAAGAAAAAGAGAAGGCTTGAATTACTATTGCTTAAATGCACAGTATGCTTATCTAGCTCTTGAAATCCAGCTAAAATAAATATTTGACTACATATTCAGCTGTGGAAATTAGCTTGTCTGATAATAGTGCCATTGGTATTTTGATTAGATTAAAACAATAAAAGATATTCAAAACCTATTGAAGGTCAGGTTTATATGTTATTTTCACATAGACATTTATTTCTGGAACAAGAAAACCAGGGCAGTTCTCTTCTTGAGACTGCTTGCATTTTAGTATTATTTACAGATATTATGGAACATGCATGCCCAGAAAAGCTGTATTGGGTCCTTTTCATACAACATGCCAGAGCAAAGAAATTGCTGGCTCTGTAAGGGTTTTGTGTTTGTTAAAGCAATCTGTGTTTACAAGAGTTTGTAGGTATGGGAAACTTCTGTACACTTGAACAAGCAATAAAAAATGCTTGAAGATGGATTATGACTTCCTAGGAATTGTGGCTTGCACGTTTCTTTTTTTTTTGGCATGAAGATATTTTGCAGTTGACATAAATTAAAAAGATTTATAACAGGTTTAAGGAATAAACCTTTTTCCCCTTACTGAGTGCTTTGAAGGATATTTAGTAGAAAAAAAAATTATAATGGTTTCAGGAGTAATGTGTGGTAAGATGCCTAAAAGACCAAGAGAGAGATGGAAGAGAAGGCTAAATAAGCAGAAATTTAGTTAGATGTTTGGATCAGACATTATTTTTTCAGTTTTGGACAGATGCAACAAAACATAAGTTATCAAACTGTTGGAAAAGAGTGTATAAAATGCTGCTACTTTGATAACAGACTGAGTTACTCTTAGTAAAAATTCTCAGTTTTAACTGATACTGTGCATTGTGGTCATAAATGCTGAATTTATCTGAGAAACTGAAGTGCTCTTTTTGTAAAACACTATAGCAGAATCCTGTTTTATCCTTTTGGTGAGAGGAATAAGTGCAGTTCCAAATTTCATCTTTTCTGCACAAGAACAGTTTTATCAAAAAAATGAAATCGCTGCACTGAAAGGAAAGAGCGAATTCAGCTTGTAAAGCCTGCTGGGTTTTGCATTGAATCTAGAAGGGAATTTGGCTATAACTACATTTTCTATTATTGAGTTTTACAATACATACTATTGTGCAATGTGTTGTTGTGCTTACTGTATGGAAGATTCTGTACTTTGTCTGCCTACTTAGTGGTCACATGCTATTGTTGCATTTGGTTGATGTTTTCATAGAAGTAAATGTGCTAGAGAATTCAAGGGTGATTAGTCTTTAAATCACACCGCCAAAATGTAATTTTTGAGTATTCTGGTATATTATATTATAGATTACTGTTCTTTGGGTTTCATGCAAGATTAAGTGCCATTATTACCAATAGTAAAGTGATGCCAGGGTAGTGGTGTAGTTCTAAATATTGCCTGAGAATTTAGATAATTTAAAGGAATAGAATACTTCTCTCCATATTAAGAACTACTTGTTACAAATATTCTTTAGGACAATTTGCTGTTACTTGGTTGATTAATTTGGATTTTTGTTCTTTAGATGTCACAAAAAATACTGTAGTTATCAATTTAAGTAAATTAGGTCATGTATCAGAGGACATTTTCTGGAAGATCCTTTAGTCATTGTTTAAGTATCTACAATTCTTTGTGATTGTATGTGCTGCATTATAGAAAACATCTTTAATTTCTCTGGTTTCAGAGAAATTTTTAGAATATTTCTCAGGAAATATTCTTAAAAATACAGAAGTATTTTCACTTGTTAACAGTGTTAAACTATTTTGGCAAAGTGTAGGATTACACTGAAATTTTTTACTTTTTTGTTTTAGACAAAGTTTTCAAGGAGTTGAAGACAAAATCACAAAGTTGAAAGTGACCATGGTGGCATGGGACCGCCATGACAACTCTGTTATAACTGCAGTCAATAATATGACTCTGAAAGTCTGGAATTCTTTCACTGGCCAGCTCATTCACATTCTCATGGTAAGGTGTACTATCTTGATTTATCAATCTTGAATGCAAAATTTATTTATACATTATCAACATTCCTCCTTTTGGTTTTTCCTGTCTGAAAACTGTCGTGACAGATGTTTCCAGATAACTGAAGTGTAATAGAGATGTCTATCAGCTGCTTATTAGAAAATAAAAGCTTAAAGTTGCAAGTAACCACTGCTATACAAGATGTCTGAAACTAATTTTGGACATTTTGTTTTGTTTTGGTTTTTTTATGTTGTTTTTTTTTTAATGAAGTTCTATCTTGAAGGAGAGAAGGAAACAGCTTTTTAATCTTTATTTCATGTGATATTTTAAAATACTGTTAATGGGTAAATTTGCCCTCTTTAACCAGTGACACTTCTGCAATCTAATCATTCCATGAGTACAAAAATTTGTCTTCTAACTAAAATAAATCAACAGTTTTACTAATGTCTAACACTTGTTTTGTAATTGAGAAAATGGTTAACTCTAGGTAACTTGATACTCTGCTTAGACATGGAAATACTTAATGCAAATCTCTGAAATATAGCAAGATGAAAGATGTTTTTCTCTACCTTTAAGTTATATATTTCATCCTTTATGAGTTTAATTTCAATTTCTAACTGATACTCTGCTAAAAAAAATGGAAATCTGTGGAATATTAAGACCTCAAGATACCAAGTATTGTGGACACTAATCTTTTTAAAATCCTGGTGAAAGTGTTGGGATGTACTTGTGAAGGTGACATACTTGACAAACTACTTAGGAAGGTAAAATTGCAACTAGAAAGAAAAGAGTGTAATCCACTACTACGAAAAATAAAGTGTGGTTGAAGTAGTTTTTGCTGGTTATTTCATAGATTAATGTGGCAACTGCTAGTGTTACCATGTTGAGTCCTTGGGTAATATTTGAGACAATACTCTTTTTCATTCTGCTGTGTCTTTGTTTTCAGGGACATGAAGATGAAGTGTTTGTGCTTGAACCTCACCCATTTGATCCAAGAGTTCTCTTCTCTGCTGGACATGATGGAAATGTCATAGTTTGGGATTTGGCAAGAGGGGTCAAAATCCGGTCTTACTTCAACATGGTAATTATTGTGCTTTATACAGATATGCCAAAGCAATCATTTTAAACCTTCTGCTTTTAGTACATTTTTATGTAGGCCATCTTGAAGTATGATTTATGTATAGAGCAAGATCCTGCATCTGGTGAAGTCACGAGAAATTCCTTTTCAGTTCAGTGGGGCAAAGAGTAAATCTGTAAAATGCTAAAAATTGTTTCTTTGGCTGTATTTCATAGTGTTTTATTTTTGTATGCTTGATCCACTCAAAATTGGAATGTTAGTTACATTGTCAGAGATCATGTGTAAGAGACAGGGTGACAAAGACCCTCCTTTTGTGCTTTTTTCCTGCCTGGGGAGCCAAGGTGGAACTTGGTTTATTTTTGCATTACTAATTCTTAATCTGGCTAAAGCTGTTCAGGAATCTCCTGATCTCATACAAGGTTGTTGTAAGTTGCCTTGGTCTGTTGGTTGGAATACTGTCAGTCTTTCTGTGTAGACTCCCCCACAGGCAGGTTTCAAATTTGGTCTGTTCTGCACTAGACTAATTCTCCTGCAAGATGAATGCAATAGGTGTTTTCATCTGTTTCTTGACATTAAGTGGGTCCTTGTACATACCTTTTTCCTCAAAAAGGTGATGATGTGTTGTGCAATTCAGACTTTGCCTCATGGACAGAATTGCAAAAGCCTTTGTAGAATATCCACAATAATTTGGAATGCTTGAGAATAGGCAGATGGGCTTCAGCTGTAGTGGAATGGCAGTTGTGGAGAACAGCATAAAGAAAATCGTCTGCAGAAGAGACCTATGATAGATATATTCACAAAAAGATAAGGGACATTTGGAAATGAACTCAAGCCAGGAAGGTCACTGAACCTAAAGAAGGGTTTTGAGATGTGCATTACAGTTGGGTTCATAAGGTCTCAGAGAAAATTCAGCCAGTCTTAATCAGAGAGTGCAACCTAGATTCCTTCAGTAATGGCCTGGGTTGAGGAGTGTTCTCTCTGCAGTGATTTCTGTAACTGTGTTTATGAAGGATCCAAGACAATCATATTGGAGCTATGAGCATGCATCTTCATTACTTGGTGCTATTCGCTGTTGCCAGTTGAGGTGTATGTTCTCATTTCATGGTTAGCTTGCATTTCCAGTTCTACTTACAATGGATATACGATAGACTATTCTGACCTAAACTCCATGAAAGCTGAGCTAATCTGCTCTTTTTAAACCAAGTCCATTTAAGAGCTATCAGAGTCTAAATTACTGGTGCCTGTGATATTAAGCAGCCCCCAAAACACTGAAATATTTGTGTCAAGAATGCCATGCAACATGAGCACCTAAAAAGGTAGTAGTCACATACATTTTAATATCTTTGGAGTTAGAGAAATTTGTAGACAATCAGAAGATCTCAGCAGCTAGTAATCTGTGTTTTATGCTAGAAACTAATATGAGAAAGTCTGCCTGCTGTGTGAGGTGAGGGGAATTGTAAACCTGACAATCAGTTCATCTCAAACCAAGGAATTGGACTGTATGAGCCAGGTATGCAAGAGAGGCATCTCTCTATGGGCTTAATATTTCACCACTGTGTTCGATGCTTTAAAAGACATGGGTGGAAATTACAGGTTTTCTTAGGTGATGGGCGGCAGGCAGAGGACATTGTGCAGTCACCTCTGCAGAGCTGCAAAATTTAAGTGCTCTGGTTTGCAACAGTGAGGTAAATGAATTCATACAGAGCTGCCAGTCCTCTGTTTCCTAAATGGCAAATGAAAAATCTCTCATTGTCATTGCCTGATCTGTGGTACCAGAAGTAGCACTTAATGATTTTCTCATAATAAAAGTTCCTTAAAAAATGTTGCAGAACTTGGGGGAGTCGGTTGAATTAACAAAATCATAGTTGACTGTTAGCTTAATGTTGGTCCAGTCCATCTATCCTGGATTAATTGCTTTGTACATCTGAAGCCTTGTGGCAAAACTTGGGTTTTTTAAAATTACTTTCCACCCTGCCCCAAATACCTTCCTTGTCAACATGAAAGAACCTAAACAAACAAACAAACAAAATCCCCCAAAAATTAAAAAAAAAAAAACAAACCCAAAATACAAAACAAAAAACCAAAAAGGAAACAAAACACCAAGGGATGCAAGCAGTGTCAATCTTAATTCTTTTATCCAGTCAGTGAAAATGAAAGTGCAAAGAAAATCATAGTAACCAAATATACTGTTTGTTTTGTATTTAACTTAAACTTTGATTCCTCCATTTATTTGTTCCTTGCTGGTTGCAATTTGATCCCACTAGGTGACTCTGGTGGTCCTGCAGAACATCTTTTCCCAGGTTTTTAAACTGAAGATTTGCTATTAAATTAATTGTCATAATTGTGGTTAATTTGAAGCATCTTTGGTCTGTTTGAAGCATCTTTGGTCTCTTTGCCAGATTTTGGTCTTTATCATTAACAGTCACCCCATACTGTCACATGGGGTACTCTCAGTAAGTATATATATGCTTTATATATTTCATGTTTTCACCTGTAGTCTTCATTTCATTTGGTCTAGTTGTGTAAATATTGCATAACTTGGTGTTGGAGTCCATGGACATTCAGAACTGGTTTAATTCAGTGGTTTGAGTCCCCTACACTCAGGGGTGTTTTCAATATGCCAGAGAGTGCAATTTGTCATAGAAATATCAAGAGTGTGAGATGGTTAAAGCATTTTAGGCAATTTTGACATTTAGCAAGATGATGAGATGGCTTTAAATTGCATATGTAAATACAGGTGTTTGGTTTTTGGCCTATGTCATATTCACACCAGGCCTGACTTAATACAGCTGCTAATGAAGAATGTGCTCTTGGTGCAATAGTAGGGCAGTTTTATCTGCAGTATTTCCCAGGTACAAAGAAGCATTCTGAAGAAACAGGGTAATAATTCTTAAGTGGTTCCTTTAGCCAACTGTTTCAGAGTTTATGTATTTCACAAAAACAGTGCTGTTGCTACACAAGAGCAGTGCAGACTCTTGTAAATGTTTAAATTGTAGTTTATTTTGCTGAAGAATGTATGAGCTGTAGGTGTCTTCGTGGATGATCAAGGGGAAAAAATACACTAAATGGTAGGCTGTCTGGTGAAAGCAGCTGCATGATAATGTACATAAAGATATCTTTGAAATGCAGTCCCTTACTCAAAGCTGCAGTGAGGCATCTGCATCCCTTGAGTGGTAAGGCATGTTTCCAACAACTGAGGGAGGTCCTTGCTTTCCTAAAGGAGCCTACAGGAGCAAGTGGCACTCATTTTTTTGGATAACCTTGGCTGTTGGAGTCAGGAAACGGAAGACCTAGATTCTGTTGCATCCTCAGTAGTAAAGCACTCAATTCAACATCTGCTTACTCAGGAAAGCATCTTGGCTGTAAATGCCCTAGACAGGACTTCTTCCCAATTTTCCCAAATTATGCTACTATGGAGAGAACTGAACCTGTAGCCTGTGTATTAGGTACTGGCTAGTTTTCTTGGGTATGCAAATCATTCTAGGTAAATTAGAAAGTGGTGGAAATTCTTTGCCTTCAGGCAAGCTTTGGTATTTGCAGGATTCCTGTTCCATCAGATCAAAAATAGGAAGTGTACACCACTCAGTTCTTGTCATAGCATTTATTTTCTTTCAGGTGTTCCCACTAAGTTACTTCCTAGTAGATCTGACACTGTTGGTTTGTTAGAAATTCCAGGGTTGACACTTGATGTATGCTGCAGCTTAGCCCTTAGGCTTCAGACAGAAGTCTCTCAATGCTGAGAACACATGAAGGCAAAAAACCCTACAGGGACAAAATATTTCAGATCTAAATGGAGATGTCTGGTAATGTTAGGTGGATGCAGAGGTCTTTGGTTTGGTGATTGGGTTTTTGTTGGTATTATAATTTAGACATTAGGTATTGGTGTTCCTTGAGTGTGACTCTAAATATGTTTGTGGTGTTATGGTGCTGCCCTTGATTGTTACTTAGGCAGTTTCACTTAAGCACACTTTCCTCTAAGTACCTCTTGGGATGGCTCTGTTTACTCAGACTGCTTGCAAAAAGCATTTTGTCTGGGGCCTTGGAGTATAGGTTTCTCCTGATAGTTCTTGTCCCATGAGTAGGCTGCCTTGGGAAAGAATATTGAGAGAAGTTTCCTAAAAGATTTTAGGATATGTACAAGTCTGTAGTTCTGTTCTTTATCTTTTTATATTTGCTTGGGATTGGGCTTGGTTTTGTTTTGTTTTGTTGTTTTTTGTTTGGGTTTTTTTTGTTTTGTTTTGTTTTCTTTTTTTCTTTAGGTTGTTTTTTAAAAATTTTTTAAAAGAATAATTTGGTTTATAGCATAGATTTATGAACAGTTGCAGGAACATATGGTGACTCCTACTACTTTAAAGAATGTTTTTGAAAGTATGAAGGCTGTACTACAGTAGCAAGAATGAAAGATTAGGGGAGAACAGGCATTTTTAAAATTTTTGTCACTATAGAATATTGGAATTCTTACTGTGGCTTTGAATGTCATTGCTTTACCTGAATCTGATACCTGACTAGGCAGATTCTGTAGGTAGGCATTGCAATTACTGAAACAGGAAGCCTGTGTTTTGATAAAGACAAGCCTTATGATGTTTAAGAAGTTTTTGTGTAATGTAAAAATTAATCAGGTGGGAATATTGAAGCCTTTAAAGAAAAAAAAAATATTCTGGACAAGAGATTTAAAAAAAAATACCCGAAGAGAACCAACCACAAAAGATCTTTTATGGCTAGGTGTTCTCCTGTCTTACTTGATTGACTCTCATTGTGAGTGGCTTCTTTGAGAAGGCAGGCTCAGCTGTAGCCAGCAGTCAGCCTTCTTATGTCTGACATATGTGTGTCTTGGGTGCCTCCTGTGTGCCTGACAGCCTGTCAAGGTCAGCCTTTTGCTTATTTGTAGTCTTAATGTGTTGCCAGTTGTGAAGTGTTTGTCTGGACTGATTCTTGTGACATTACCTTAGTGCTAAGAGAGTCTTTCTGAGCAGTGTTTGTGTGAGGGTATCCTTAACACGCTCTGGGTGGTAGTTCTGGAGCTCCCTTGGAACTCAGGGCTAAGATGGCCGTAGCTCTTTCATTGTACTGTGAGGAATGCTTTGAAATACCGATATGAAACGATTTTTTTTTTACAATTTGGTATTAAATTCACAGATCCAAGTACTTCAAAATCCCCCTACCTTTGTGACTATCTGAGTTGCTGAAAGGCTAAGCCACCTTAGCCTTTGACACTTACACATCACAGTGTGTATATTTCTAACTGTTGAGAATTATACGATGAGTCTTTTTCTAAATGCCAAAGCACATTTCATGAGAGCATATAGAAATACCAAGGGTGTTTCAGAAATGCATTATAATTTGAACTCCAAACTGGTCATTTGAAGCAACCTTCTGATTCTTTTGGAGGAGAAGGAAGAAAAAGAAAAATTCTAACTGAACCTGCTCTTTGCCTTTCCCATTTTCAGCTTCCTTTGAAATGACAAGTAACTCAGTTAGATTTGTGAAAGAAAAGCTTTAATCTCCCCCAGAAACACCACTGTTCTCCTCTGTGTAAATGCTTACTCTCCACTTAGTAAATTCTGCTTGCCCTGGAAACCATATTGGTAGTTCAAAACCAGCAGTGTAATTCTTAGTGCTTGAATTGGTATTTGTCATTCTTATGCCCTTTGTCCCAGCTTTATGGAAATGGTCAGGAAATTGAAATAATACAAAATAAACCTTTAAAATGGCAAGGCCTGAGGGACAGGCTGATGTGCTTGTTGCATTGCTACTGGAGAAGATACAGGCCACAGTTCTGTTTCTTGGCTGTTTCTGAAAGACTCTGATCCTGGAGCTAAGGTATGCTCTTTCACTGAGACTTAGAAGGACAACAATGTCTTTGGTAGCTGTAGTTGGTGTAAGGTAGGATGAGGCTTCTCGTCCTAGGTCCTAGGGAAAAAAATAGTTATTTTTAATTTTTTTATTTAACTGGGGCATATTTTGTTCTAAGTCTCTGTATCAGAATTCTAGCTGTTTTCTTCATTTCTAGGCAGTGCTCTATTAGAAGCTCATGATGAATGGTCCCACACTTTCATTTAAAATGCATTAGTTACATTTTATGTAAATAGACATTGTGTACAGAACTAGAAAGCTTGTGACATGTGATTTACATGTGTTCTTTATAATATGCTTTAATTTTTAACAGGTTATGAAACCTAAACCTTAAATATGAACATTTTTAAAGCAAAGTAAGAATTTACACACTTTTGTGTTTACTTAAAAAGGTTTAATAGCTTGTTCAAAGATTTGGTTAGTGTGATGAGCATAGTTTCTCCTATATGTGTCAAAAACCAAATTAAAACAGATACAATGTAAGCAGCTGAATTGAAATGTGACAGTTTTCTAATGAGTTAAAGTTTTGCACTTGCAATTTCCATGTAAATTTTGCAGCACATTATTTTGTCCAACTTCATTTATAATTGTCAGCCCAGAAGGAAATTACTTAATATTTTAGGATAAACCTGGATTTAACTCCATTAACAAAGATGTGTTTCTTTTTTGGATTTTTTTTTCTTCTTAATTAAAATCATGACAACTAAAAGAGAAATGGAGAGGAAACTTTTATTTCTGAAAGGATGAAAGAACATATTACTGGAACCTTATGTAAATAGTTACAGATCATTTCAGCAAGATAAAGTTATATGACTTGGCATTATGTTATCACATCAAAACTTAAATGTAGTCATTCTCTTTAACAACTGTATTAATAGGGAATAGCAGCTCTAAAGTTCTTGGTACTGAAAAACTCTTTCAAGAACTTAAATATGAACTATTGTTGAACATACAGTGCAACAGGTATAAGCTACTTTATCAGACCTAGCAAACTTGGAGGGCTGATTTTTTGCTTATGTTCTTGGTTGGAGTTGGAAAAGTACTGCAGAAGTTAATAATCCTTAGGGGAAAAAACCCAAGCCAATAAAAAACCCAAACCAAATTAAAAAAAAAAGCTCAGAGCTTTGCAGCAGGGTGAAATTGTTACTGACTCTACAAACGTTTTAGTTATAGAATTATAAAATACAAACATCGCCTACTTTCAACTATAGAATTGTAAAATTTGAATGTCTTATCCTGTCTTACCAACTTGACTCATAGGTTGAGTTGGCTTCCCTAATGTAGTCTCAAATATGATGGTTCAGTGCTTGTTATCAGAAAGATGAAAATACTGAGCTGTGGTTGAGAAAGCAGGATTTCTTAGCAAGACATGAGGACCAGGTATTTAGCATGACTGACTTAATGTAATTGTTTTACCACAAATCCTAGAGAAAATTCCCCAAAGGGGAAAATTTACCACAGCTTGTTTATGTAGTTTTCAAACCAACATGTGTTATGGCTCTCTAAGTGCTATTTAATTTTTAGTGAAAGGGTTAAATATTGGTATGTTAAAAATCACCTAATTGTAAATTAAATTTTGAACGTCTATGCATCAATGTCAGGTCCATGAAGTGAGACAGTTGTGTAAATAAACTTTACTAGAAGCTTTTGAAAAGCTATGGTGGTTATGTCTGGTTATTCCTGAAGTACTGTTTGTGAAGAACAAAAGATTTACTTTGCTGGGAGACCTCTGTGTGTTACTTGAAGATAAGACTCCAAGATCTGCTTTTTCACTTTAAGGGTTACAACATGACTATATTTCTAACAGTTACCACTGCAAAAGTTAGGTAGAAGAAAAGGTGTATTGGAAGGATCTTGGAATGGTGCAGGACCACTCATTAAAACCTTATTTACTTTTAGCTCTGCTGTGGTAGCTTTCATTTGACTGCATTCAAACTTCTTATACAGTCAAGAGTGCTTTCCTATGATTGAGAGAATATACTCACAAACTTATTTTTAGATCTCTTGATTTTCTGGCCAATCTTGAAGTTAAGACCCAAGTTCTTATGACTTTGCTATAGTAAAGAAAAAACCCTGACTTGTATTGGTCCTTAGTTTTCTTTTTCAGATTGCTTCTTTGTTGAGAAGCCTTGGGCTGAAGAAAAAAAAAGTGGATATGATAAGGTTGTTTGGAAGGTGATCTCTGAAATTCCTTTATTTCATTTGATTGCCTTTGAAAACAATTGGAGCAGTAGAATCAGCAAGCAGATACTAACCTACCTTGTAAGGTTATGCTTATCTGGTTATGTGAAGATTATAGTTGTATCTCTCTAAATGCTGCTTTTATTTAAAATGATGTAGTAGTGAAACAGATTATACTTAGATATGCTGGCATAAAATCAGGAAATGGGGTGATGCATAATTTAAAAAGCAATAATTGTATTTAAAACATTAAACTTGTTTTTGAAACTGAAAATGCGTATTGCCATGCATCCAGTGAGAAAACTTTGAAGCAAGTGAGTACATTCATGCTAATTTTGTTTTACATTCACTATGTGAAGTTACCATGGTGAATATATGCCTTTTCCTAGACAGATACAAGTAAATGTGTGTAAATGGAGATAAATTTTTAATATTATTTATATATTATGTATTTAAAAATACCCAACCAAAACACACAAACTTAAAAATACCCTCAACCCTAAAATCATCTCACACAATGATATTAAGGTTGAAAGTTATGGCTATACAGAAATTAAGGAATAAGATGGCTGAAGATAATGTCCAAGTGTTTTGTCCCCAAGTCTGTAGCAAACCAATTGTCTAATGTAAAGTTGTCTGGTGCTATTCCTGGTTCCATGCGTTTCTTTCCAAATTCTTAATTACTTTTCTAGGATGTATGGTAGTTGCATTGCATGATTCTTTTTTAAGCTTATACATTTTCTCCAACTTTTAAACAATGTATCTTTTGAAGAATTTTAATAGAAACACTTAGCTTTTGAGAGCTTTGGATATGTTTTATATTTATTTGGGGTTATTAGCAGAAGCAGTGACAGAAGTCATCATGTACAGAACTTGGTCATAAAAAGGTCAAGTTGAAGCAGCTGCAAGAATTTTCCTGATTTCTACAATGGAAATTGTGGAGGGTGTAATTTTGATCCTATTAATGGATGGTCTGCAGTACAGTTGAAGAATCAGACTGTCTTGATGCAGTAATGTGTTGGTTGTCTACTTGCTCAGTCTCTCTGCCCTCTTTACCCATTTTATGTTTTTTATATAAATCAGTCAAAAATATTAGAAAACCCATGGAGGTTGTAGTAGGAATGCATTTCTAGTTTTTGTGAATTTGGGCACACACATTTCCTGTTAATGACTGTTTTAATGTTTTAGTGCAGTTTAATCCTTGTTTTGTTTAGAATTTACTGTCAGTGTTATGGCATTAACTGATTCAGGTTAAAAGGGTTTCTTCCTGCAAGTTGTCAATCAAGCAGAGACCACTGAGTTGCAATTGGATTTTTCTGTGTGCTCTTGCTCCTTCAGAGAGCTGGTTGTTAACTGTCCTTTATTTTTAGCTTTAAGTGGACACTTCATTGCAGGCAGTTCCTATGCTATGGCTACTTATGTCTGTGTACCTTAATGTTTTTCCTGCCCCATCTTCTGAAGTCTGATCTTCCACCGATCTGTGTGATGTGGTTTCTTATTTTCTAATTCTACTTCTACTTTCAATGCGAACTGGCAAACTCTAAAGCCATGATAGCATTATCATATCACTTACAATATTGTTTTCTTTCCTTTAAACCTATCAGGCCTTTCTAGGTCTTTGTTAGCAGCTACTTGATTAATTTTAGGCTGAATGATCTACCAAAAGATTGGAAGTCCTTGTCTAAAGAACAGTGTGAAAGATCAGGTTCCATTTAGAGCACCTCAGCAGAATGCTCTGTGTGTGGATTTTCTGTCACACAAGGTGATTTTTTTTTGACTAATGTCTGAAAGACATGACTTTTGCTTATATGAACAATGTAACTTCCAGTGGGAACTAGAGGTGTGAAAACAATATTTCTTATGTTATGGCTTTCATAAAGGCTTTCACTTTCAGTGGAATTATGTAGGATTGTATTTTTAAATCAGGTTTTGTAGTTATGTGAAATACAGAATAACCTAAGTAAGGTTATGGATGCATTATTTTGAATCAGTTTGTCTACAGTCCTTCTGTAATGGTTTGAAATTTTTGAGAGGTTCCACCTTTGAATAGCACATAAGAGCACATCCTGAGAAACCGACTCTGCAGAACAAAACCAGCATAATGCTCTAGTAGTTCAAATAGAAGAAGCCAGTACTAGGTTTGCAGGATGTATAGTAAGAAAAATATTTAACAATAACAAAAAAAAGCTGTAAATAATTTAAATACATGTATGTATATATATATGTATAGATAGATATAGATATATAGATATATATAGATATATATATATATAGATATATATATAGCCTTTATATACTTCAGGCATCCACAGGGTGGGTGACATATCAGACCTTTTAACTGATAGATTTATTTTTCAAGACACATGCAGCATTCCTGAATAAATAACTGACTTGGCTGGTAGGAGGATAGAAACATTTTTAGTAAATATGTTACTCTGAATTTAATTATTCCTTGTCTTCTTTCTACCATTTCATCTCTTGTTACTGCTCTGGGAGCAGTGTAGAAGATCTGCTGGTTTTTTTTTTTTTTTTTTTTTTTTTTTTTTTTTTTTTAATTTTTAAAAAAAATTAATTAAAAATTTTTATAAACTGGCTTAAAAAGTAAGTCTGCTTTCCACTCCTCCAAATGAGTAGCAACCTCCTTTAACTTTGCAGAAAGCCTGTAGATAATTTTTGGCTTATGGAAGCATGTTGTGACTGAAGATTTTTCCTTAAAGCAAAGGAGAGCACAAACCTACAAAGGAACTTCCAGATACTTGGAGGCTCGTTTGACTTGAGCAGTTATGATGTAGCTTCATCATTTATAAAACAGATTTTAATAATAGTTAGTGCTGCTTTCTTTGCTAGTTTCAGAAATTTGTTCTAGCATACCATTGTTTTTGTTAGAATCTGAATTTCAATTTTCAAGTTTGGATGTTGCTTGTAACTTATATTCATTTGTTCCTATGCATATAAGTAGAGAAGTTCTCATCCTCTTTAAGGTCTTAGTATAGTAGTTCTCTTCCTGCTGAAAGTCTTTTAGTACAGTCATACAAAATAGTCCTCTCTCCTTAGTGTTCTTATAAAGAAGCTGAGCTCTTAGATTTTGTGTTATCATGATGAGTGACTCTGCAGCTGTTCCTCTTAGAATTTATTCATCTTGAACATGGGAAGGAAAAAATGTGTACTGCTTTGGAAGATTTTGTTCTTAGCATTGTCTATTTGTCTAGCACATATGCACTTTCTTTTCTGGATGCACTTCTGGTCTGGTTTAGAATTGCAGTTTTCATTTTGTTGCTGCGTTATATGTAATGTATTGCAAAGAATACACAGTGATCTTTTTCCCTGCATTTCCAACTAATTGCCTCAGTTCCTTAACATGAAGGATGGATTCTACCTCAGGCTAGTAGAGGTTTTAATTCACTGATTTTTATTTGTTTTTTTAAACTGTGCTGGTGACTCGTAGTGGAAGATTTTATAGAAATGTGTAGTGTTACTTTATGTAGACTGAGTTTCATTATTTTTTTTCTGGCAGTAAATGTGCTAGTAAGTTATTTCTAATTATCTTATTAGGTTCATGCTCTTTTGCATTTTGTCCTGTTGGCTTTTCATTGCTTCAGTTGATATCATTTATGCTGTCCCAAATTTGTTCTCAGTGGATGATTCACTAATGTTCATTTCATCAAAGGGCTCTTAGTTTTTATTTAGTCAGTAACAGAAAGGCCTAACTTGAGAAATTTTAGCAATAACATCCTTTTAGCTCTGCATGTCTTTCCAAAATCAGTTACTGTTAACCTTGCTTTATAAAGTTTGCCTACTCTGCATTTCTCCTACTAATCATAATCATTTGAATCAAGTTGAAGTGTCATGCCTTTGAAATCTAGCTAGGTTGAATGAGTTATATTTTCTTGGCATTAAAAAATTAGTTATTTTTCTGAAGAAAGTCTCCTAAATTTCTCTGGTACTCTCTATTAATTTTTCATCTTACTTGAATTTTTAACTTTTTCTTCCATGTCTTCTTCCATGTCTTATACTCTTCTTGAAAAGTAGGGTTTAGCTATTTCATACTGTCTATTGATAACAAGTCAAAAAGGCTTATTACTGAGCTTGCTATGTAAGTGTTATTATTCTGTTTTCATACAACAAATAATTTTTAGGCATTTAAGACATTACTTTGTGTACAAGCTTGACAGCTCTATTCTCCCTGGTTTGGGGCAAACAATAATCTTTCCTCAAAACTGAGAGGAAAAGTCTTCCCTTTTTCATTCTCTTATATCATTATCTTTCCTCCCTTCTGGATATACCAATGTCCACATGTTTCCTTGCTAGTGAAAATATGGGCAAACTGGACTCTTCATTCTTGGAACTAAAACAAAAAATAATCTTTACTTAATCCTCATTGTATAGCATCACTGGTTCTTCCCTGTTTAGCTAAAAAGTCCTTGCTACCTGCTTTGCTACCAGGAGTGTCTTGTTCACTTTTCACAGCCTTTTGTTGTGACACAGCCTTTGTTGAAGCACTGGAACAGGATGTAAGAGAAACTGGGGGCTCCCCATCCCTGGCAGTGTTCCAGGCCAGGTTCAATGGAGCTCTGAGCAACCTGGGCTAGAAGCTGTCCCTGCCCATGGCAGGGAGTTGGAACTTTGTGATCTTAAGGGTCTTTTCCAACTCACATAATTCTGTGATTCTATGACAGCTCTTAATTAACCAGTGCTTTTTCTGCACTCCTGAGCAGTCTCTTCCCTTCACAATTGATATCTTTTTATGCAGCAGGGGAAGGTTCAAGACAGAATAAGCACTCTAAATCTTCTTGGGATACAGTCTTTACGTAGTTCTTGCATCTTTGATTTAAAGGAGATGGACAGGGAAAGGCAGCTTCCTTCTTGCTGAAATTCTTTATCTAGCCTGCTGAAGTAACAGCTTCACTGATTTACTACAGCTTCCCTTTTTGTAACTTAATGTTTAGTTTCCATTTCAAATGACTATATTAGCTTTATTATGGAAAAAAAAATCTATTGTAAGTTGTCACTTATTAATCCTGAAATAGTTTTATTGGAAAGAAAATTCTACTGGGTAGAATTTGGTTCTCTGGTCACTCTGGTTGACTTTGTTCTTTAATTTAGAATAGTAATTATATCTTGGAAGGTTATCCTCAATGGTAGTTTTTGTTCCTATAAGAATCTTTATTTCCAAGTATTTGTACTTCAGACTTGAAGGTTTGTGCTGAAAGGTCTTGGAGTTGCCCTTTCTGGAAGCACTTTTTAAAACCAAATTCTGGGCACGTTTAGATTAAAACTATTTGCACTGCACTTGTCCCCAAATAGTAGAACACTATTCTTTACATAAGAAGGGAATGTTTTCTGATTAACACTCTAATTTCCAAAGGTTTCTTGAAAATGGTCTATCCAAATGATTTCTTGATGGAAAGGATTAAAAAACCCCTCATCTTAGTAGTTGGATTTTTTTTCCTTCTGTTTATAATTTTTCCCCTCACCATGGTTAGCAAATAGTTCTTCTCATAACATGCATTGTTTTCCTTGTAAAACAAAAGGTAGTAAAAACTTAGGTTGAACCATGAAATTCTATTTATGAAGGACTTCAACATTAGGAAGCTTGATACTGATGTTTCCTTTGTTGGAGGAAGGGTAAGGGAACAGAAATCTCTACGTATAAAATTTCTTTTCCAATTTCGAACTGTGTTTCTGCAAAACTTATTGTGGTGAAATTCTGTCTGCTTTCCACCTGCTTTCCCAGACTGTCTCCCTTTAATACAGTGAGCTTTCTATATGCAAAAAGCAGCACAAAGTTGTAACTTTGCTGTGGTAGTTGGATCTTGCTTAGACTAAATTAATTCTGCATTCCTGACTGCTGTGATGTTAGTGTCACTTGAAGTTCTGTTTTTATTTTCCATCCCTTTCTGTAAGATTTCTGTTCATTTCTTCTGGAATAATGGGCAAAATAGAACATAAGACTTGCATTGGTTTATGTTCCTCTTTCGCTAGTCCAGAAACTCATTTGACTTTTAGGGAAATTACCTGTAGTGAGAAAGACCTGAAAGCAATAGATGTAGCAGCCTCTCTCACTGGGGGGATGTGCAGGGGCGTGGATGTGTTGTAAGACTATGGGGAAAAGATTTAGAATTCTTGCCTTTGTCTCAGCCTGTAAGAGAGTGAAAACAGTACGTATCTCACAGGATTTTTGAGGCTTTGTTAACTTTTTAAAATAATGCTGATGGCCTCTGGAAGGTGCTGAGAAGTGCACAGAGTTACTGTCTGAAGGCTGAATATCACTGTTTTTTGTTTTGTTTTGTTTTTTTCCCCCTTTCCTGGCAATATATAGGCGTGCCACAGTTAGGGAAAGAATTTTGTTTGGTGTCTCTTTAAAGAAAATGCAAAAGTGCTTTGCTGGGGAGAATAGAAAGGGGCTTTCTGAAGAGGTGCTGAAGACATGAAAATTCAGAGTGGTGATTGGTCACCTCTGCTTGATTGACAGGTTGCAGGGAAAAACAAAAACCCATTTGTTCTGGCTTAATGGAACTGGAAAACAGAAAATGAGTATCAGGTAAAAATTCCTTTTTTAAAATCTTTGCAGTTCTCCTATAAAAGGTGGAGTTTTTACGCAAATTTACTCCTTCCCCACTCCAATAAATTAGGAGTAGGAATTGCAGAAGCAGGTAGTTGCTAAGCTGTGTAATGTGGGTTGTCTATGTCAGTGCGTTTTCCAGGGGGCAGGTGTTGTGGAACACCCCGCAGCAGCCACTGCTGCTGGGGTAGCTTAGCAAGAAGGCAGAGGATGGAAAGGGTGTAGTGACTAAGCCCTGAACTGGGCCCAGCTCTCTGGTTAGGCTCATTAGCAGGACGTTCAAGGGGAAGCTTTTATTTTCACTTCCTATACTGTGCCTGCTTTGTGGATAAAGTCTGTCAGTTTCTACTGCTATCAATTTGGAATCTTTCATGAGCATTATTGCAAAATTCACTGAAAAGTGAATAGCTAAAAAAGTAAGCTTCGTTTTAAAGTAACTTCCATCTAGCAGTATACTGTCATACAGATTTTATAATAAGTTTCAATATCAGCACCACAGTTTTGAGAATCGTAATTGAAAATTATTAATTTCTGTTAATTATTTTGTATGTTGATGTATTTCAGATTGAAGGACAAGGACATGGTGCAGTTTTTGACTGCAAGTGCTCTCCTGATGGACAGCATTTTGCATGTACTGATTCTCACGGTCACCTTCTGATTTTTGGCTTTGGTTCCAGTAGCAAATATGACAAGGTACAGTGCAAAATGTAAACCAAAATGTTTGTCTGTGTTGAATGCATTTGTACAAACTTCTTTAGAGCTTCATTTCAAGAAGGCATGTCTTGACACAATTTTGAGCCATTAATATGGGATGTTTTGGATGCCTGTTGTTGACAATGAGATTTCTTTCACTGTCTTTTTTTTAAATTATAGAAACATTCTGTTAAGCTACTGTTTACGTGGGAAGTTCAAAATAATAGCAATAATAATAATAATGATAATTTAAAACCAGAATTCAAAATTAACCAGTCACTGTCTACTCTCTTAAGTGACAAAGTTACAAATATCTACTAATGGTTTGACATGGATAATGGGAATAAGCTACAGTGGAACTGATAATAGTTACACATTCTACTTGAATTTTTTTTTCTGCTTCCTAACTAAGCCCAAGAAATAGGTGTGTAATAGAACTAGTTCCTGCTATCTGTATTTAAATATTGCATAGCTTATGAGAGAATTATTTACAAAAAACGTGCTATGTTTTAGTGGTGCAATTTTATGTCTGCTAATGAAGTACCATCATGGATACCTTTGTGCTTGCACAGCAGTATTCCACCATTAGTGTGATTTAAATATTATATCTTTATTCTAATGTCTATTATCTAATGTCTATTCTAGTAGTCTACATTGTGTATTCTGAGTGTGGGTGTCTTGCCACAGACCCTCATGACTGTAAAGATATGTGGTGTTGTTTATTTTCCTTTGTGGAGGAACGTGCTCTGGGAACCATACAGGTTTGGAGTGTTCACAGGTTCTTGGTTCTTCATTTACCACCCAGGAAAGAAATGAGGTGTGTCTCTTCTCCCTTTTCCTAGGACTTAAGTAGACCTATCTGCTCCATTTTCATCTCTGCTTCTGGTAGCTGACACTTGAATGCTGTTGGGGAGGTGCTGTTTTTTGGATCTTGCCTCCTGCTTTGGATCTTTGGGCTTAGGCAGGTTTTGAAAGCATTTTGGTGAACAGCAGTACAGAGGGACCTGAGGAGGGAGTGCAAAAGGAATTTTAGTCTTTATCTTGTAAGCTACTGGATTTCTTTCTGTAGTCTTACAGAAGGATTTGCATTTGGAGATTTATTTTTTCTCCTTGTTTCTCAAGTATGATTTGAATTCCTCACTACTAAGCTGCTGTTGCTATCCCTCAGTTATTACTATCTGTGCACTTCCCCTTCCATTCCAAATAAAACAAATAAGTAAAGACATCACAAGCAGGGAAAATCAGGTTGATCAGATAGTTTTCTTTGTGTTTCAGGATTCTTACTGTCCTAGATTTAAAAGCCTGTTGTAATAGGAACATTTTTCTTACCATATCTATGGATTGTTTCAGGTTTCTTTTTCTCTCCAATTGTTTTGGAAGAATTTAGTTCTCTGCTACTTTGAAATGCTGGAAATTAAATTGAAACTGTGAGTCTTTTGGTCTTTGCTATGATAGACCAAAATTTTCCTTTATGCTGCTATTTGAGTATTTACCTGTGAAAGATTTAATGTGTTTGTAGAATGAATGAAGTTACTTCTCCCTGCTGGAATTCTACAGACCCTTGGCTCTCTTGGGGTTTTTGCTGCTGCCCCTGAAAAAAGATTGTTTTAAACTTTTCACTTATTGAATGATTTAAAATAATTGTCTACCTGGTTGCTGTGCCAATGTTACTCTTGGCATGCTTCATCATAGCAGAAATGGGAGCAAATAGGACTTATTTGTTACCACTTTAATCTCAGTCTTCCACTCACAGAAAACTCAGCTTGGAAGTGTCTGGTGTCTTCCATGTGTGGTTTCATCACCTCTGTTTTTGTCCTGATTTATGGGAAAATGTTACTACAGGTAGGTAGGTGCTGGAGATGGCGGGGTTTTTTTTCTGTCTTTCTCCCCTCAGATACTGGGGAGGGTTTCAGACATCTTTTCAGACTATGATCTGGTAGGATATGCATTTTTTGGTCTTTAAAGTGTTTCCCATTTCTCTGGGGAAATGAATTTTATGGAAGAAAGAAGCGTTGCAACCTGTCCTGTATTCCTGCATTTTGGAATTGACAGTGGTTATAGCTGAGATGGTGCTAATTCTACTGAGAGAACAAGCTCTTATTTTTCTATGTTCAGATACATTTCCTAGTTGACTGGAGCCAATGTCGAGGCTTTCTTTCCCCTGTGGTGTGATCTTGGCCACAATGAAGGGGAATGGGGTGGGGTGTTGGTTTTTGTTTGGGGTTTATGGGTTTTTTTGGAGTTTTTTGGATGATTTTGTGAAGTAATTCTTTTGTGGGGGAAAATAAAAAGAATACATGTGCTGCTTGTCCTGGGTTGTTTGAGCCAATCTCAGCTGAAATCTGAGTGTGTCATCACCAGAGTTGAGCCAAGTTCACTGTCAGCAGGGCATGTGCACTTCAGAAGTTCTTGATTAGGTGGAAACTTGTCCATGAGTGACTAGGAGTTCTAGAGTGTAAGATACTATTCTCTTGATTTTAAGTCATAGAATATTCTGAGTTGGAAGGGACCCACTAGGATCAAGACCAACTCCTAGCTCTGCACAAAGCACATCACGTGCCTGAGTGCATTGTCCAAATGCTTTTTGAACTGGCAGGCTTGTTGCCATGGCCACTTTTCCTGGGGAACCTGATCTCTGAGCTTTCTAAGGCATTTGTTCCTGCAGACTGCCCAAACCACAGCACTGTGAGCTGCAAGTTGACAGTTCCTGTACAGTGGATTGGTGCAGTACTAGGAAAAACCTCTTTGTGTAACTGTGCCCATTTTTAGAAACTGAGCATTCTGAATGTGTGATTGGAAGAGAATATATCTATAGAGCTCAGAGCTTGTGGAAAGCTTTTGTGCTCATTCCCAAGCTGGGTTTGTGAAGTCATATAAAAAGAAGACTCTCATGCAAATGGTGATGTGATACCATCTTATTGTCATGAATTTGATATCTGATAGTATATAAACAAATAAGTCTCATTGTTAATACTTCTGGCTGGTTTTCTGATGGAATGTCTAATTCTTCCTATTTTTCTCAGGATAAGACATTTTCCTGGCTTCCAGTAGGGATATTCTACCTGAGAGTTGTTCTGAGCCTGTGTTCTCCAAGAAATGCCACATTATCTTATGGAGTAGAAAATTGTTATTTAGTCTCCCTTTTATACTTGATTGCAATATAGGGTGCACAGAAGTGTAAAAGCAACAAAGTCCCTTGTGATCTTGTACCAGGTCTTCCCTTTGCTCACAAAACTTGGGATGCAGACTAGACTGTACAGCCAAGACACAACATAATAAAACTCAAAGGTTGTATGACCTTGCCATTTAAAACTCTTTTTTTCTCAGTGTGGGAAGTACTTAGTAGGAAGACTTATACTAGGTGTACGTAATGCATATTCTATTATGATTTTCACAGACATTGTGAATCCTCCTAGGGGACCCCTGTCTCTATCATATTGAGCTATTGTGAGATGAAGAAACAAAGGTGTTCATCAGGCCTTGATTCTCTCAGTCAGACACATGAAAGCACTTTTATCTTTGTCATTCAGCCTCTGTTAACAAAGAATCTGGCAGCAAGATTTCATCCAGTCAACTTTTTTACTGTAGTGGGTTATCACCTTGTCCACATGTATTTTGTAACAGTAGTCTTTTAAATCTCTGAAATGAATTATTTTCCATTGCATCTTTCTTTGTATCTTGCAAATTTCTTCCTGTTGTTATTTTTCTGAGTTTTTGTGAGGTCTAGAGCCCATGATATCTCTGATTTTTTCCCAGTTCTTTTTTTAAAATCTATATCATATGGATGCACTTTCTGATGTTGTAATTGACAAATGTTTGTTGTCATCTTTGTTCCTGGTCTTCTTGCTTCCAGGGTGGGAGACATTTATCATTGAGAGACCAGACCTCTGAGTAGCTGCTATGATCTCTGCCTTACTAATTTCTACTTAACAAATTACTGGAAACCATGTTATGGATTGGTCATGATAGAGCATACTCTCCAGAAATTAGAGGATGTTCTATGACAACTTGGGCATTCCTCTCTCCATGCTCCAAAGACAAGATTTTTTGAGATCTCTATGCATTGAGGCAATCATTTAATTGTTTTCATACTGCACTGGAAATCTTAATTTGTGTGAATGATGATTTTATGATTTGATTTTCACTTGTTCATTTAGTTCAACTGAATGCATGAGCTGCCACAAAGTTTGCTTGCCAGTAGGTGGTCCTGGGACGTGTAGTATATGCATCAATTTCTCTCCTATTCATTTTTTTTTTCTCCTTTTACTTCAATATCTTTCTTATTGCTCAATACTGAAATACCTGTACCGGCAAGGGATGGAGCATACATCTTTTGATATTTAATTGGACAAAAATACTCTTCAGTCTTGAGGGTCTGTGGAAAGTCATCTATAATAAATTAGGAGCAGTTGGACAGAAATAAAAAAGAAAACTTCAGTTTTTATTTTGAAGAAATAAAGTGAGAAATTCAGTTTTTAGTTTGGCTTTATTTTATCAACTGAAACTTTTTCTGATATCTAGCATTATAGTAAGGATATATATATTTTGATGATATTAAAATATTTGGCAATGCCCTCATGCAATAAATATTTTTCCTAGTCTTCTGCCTGCACCATATCTCATAAGTCTGTGACACAATTTTTTATTATCAGAAAATTTATTCATATATTCAGACTGTGGAAGAAAATTTATAAACTAATACATTAATGCTGTATTTGCTCAGATGTCTTCTAGTAGTTAAATATTACCCCATTCCCCTATTATTTAAATGCTTCCCACCCTCAAACATGTGGATTATTCCCTTTGCAGTGTTATATAGAAAAGAGTACTTTGAAACAAAATAATAATGGAATCATTAAATTTTCCCCTTTAAACTGAAATAAACACATCAGCTTATAGCCCTGTTTTTTGCAAAACTGACCATGAGTACCACTGTTAAAAATAATTTTGGCAGTTCTCTTCTGTATGCTTTTGTAATAGGTTCTTTAAAAAAATTACAAAATGACTTTGTTTACAGATAGCAGATCAGATGTTCTTTCATAGTGATTATCGGCCCCTTATCCGTGATGCCAACAACTTTGTCCTGGATGAACAGACACAGCAGGCTCCACACCTTATGCCTCCCCCATTTTTGGTTGATGTGGATGGCAACCCTCATCCTGCAAGGTATCAAAGACTAGTTCCTGGTCGTGAGAACTGCAGGGAGGAACAGCTTATTCCTCAGATGGGAGTGACATCTTCAGGTATGGAAAATTTCACTTCACTGACCAGTAGTCTATCTAGTTACCTTCAGTTGTTCTACACTTTCACTTTGTCCTTTTTCTTCATTTATGGGCATAGTAGTTCATGTAGTGTGGAAGAATTGCAATGCCTTTGGCACTGGTTGCTTGTGACAATTTCATTTACAGTATTGTCAGCAATCAAGTTGGCATTTGTTGATGCTACAACACCAGTTAGCTTGGAGTTTGTTTCGTTGCTGGAGCAATGTATAATGTTGTGTGAGCTCTCAGTTATCTCTTTGGGATAAGATTTCCTTTAGATAACCTAGGAAACAGACTGATCTTCCACAGATCAGTTAGAAAAGGTAACACTTACAAGAACATCTCTTAAGCTTCAGTGATATGGTTAAAGAACTGAAGACTTTAAAAAGAAAAGATACAAAATGTAGGAAGTTCCTTGTAAGTTTTATTCTCATGCACATGACATGAGAAGAACATGCATATGTTGGGCCAATGGCTGGCTGTTGGAAACTGCCTAAAAGTGTTTCACATGGGTAGGGATAGAAAAATAATGCCTACTTACATGTTACAAATTTGATATTAGTATGAATAAGCAAACTGGTGACTGGTGAAAGTAGCTTTAAATGTTTTCAAAATAAGCATTGTTAACTATTTGGATATTTTTGAAAATATATGAAAACTGACTATTCCTATAAATTGTAGTTTATATGTTCATGATACTTAAACCTGTGGTGTGTCAGACATTCCAGGAAGGGTAACTGAGAGTGTTTTTACCAAAAAATCTCTTTATCCTTATTTGTAGTTCTCAGGATTACAGGGCAGTGAATATTTAAGCATTTTTAGGGGAGGATTTCCATATTTCCTCCAAAATTACAAGAAGAAATGTTACTTGAGATGCAACTGTAAGAAGGAAAATATCCTTCCTGGTGAATGTAAATTTCTTAGTGGCTTATGAAACAAAATTTGATTTTTAGGGAAGGATGTGACTTTATTTCATTGTTACAGTTAAAGTGTGAATCCATTGCATTGTGAAATTCTCCAAATTTCAAAATGTCCTGGGCACATTCTTCAATGTATCTTGAAACAAGTTAGACTCTACACACAGACCCAAAACTAAATTTAGTGGTCTGTCTGCATGACACATGAATGTCTAAAGGAAGATGATGTCCATAGCATTTTGTTTAATAGCAGAGAGCCATCCATCAGCTTGACAGGTGGTGGACAGACACAAGACATTTTTCTACCTTTTTACAATATAGCAACAATGCAGTTGTATGCAGACCTAAACAACATTTATATAGTTTATATGTTCCCTTCCACTAAGAAAGTTCCTTTTCTTTCTGAAGCTCTGTTGTGGGGTTTGATGCATCTCACTCAGAGCACTGACCATTTATTTCTTGTTATGTTTTCTGTAGGGATTTCTAAGAGTAGGGGGAATTCAGATAGTCATACTTGATTTACTGCCTTGATGAACATGGAGCTCCTTTAAACCAGATGTTTTGAAAAAATCAAGTATACACCAGTGTCTTCATTATTTCATTTAAAAAGAAACCACTTGCTGTTTCTTGCTAAGGCATTGTCTCACAGGCTAGATACATAAAGACATTCATTTTGTTTAGATAGCAGTTTCCTTGTTTAAGATCATTCTTGGGTTATTAGTATTATTTCCCATTGTTCTCAGTAGACAGTATGTCTGCTCATGAGATTGGCAAATTAGTGTCTCACTTACCTGACTCAGAAAACATCCAGCTGTAGTTATACCAGAGCTCTTTCTATTATTCCAAGGTTCTGCTGCTTTAGGGAAGTTGACTTCAATAACCTTTAAAGCCTGAGAGCACTACCTTAAATATTTATGGTTTTTTCTGCATATTGTTAAGAGACAGCAGCTTCTGTTCAGCCACATAATCAAAGCTCTTCATTTCATAGCACAATTACTGTATTATCTAGCCTTTGATCTTGCAAAGTACAGTTTGTACTGTGATATTTCTTTGGAATCATGCTGGAAAAATAATTTCTATATCTTGTTTCTTTGAACACTGTTATTCCTCATTACAAAGTTTTGCAAGTTCTGCTTCTCTTGACTAGAGCTTCCCACCATTCCACTCCACTCTGTCACTATTCTGTGTGGAGATGTCTGACTTCTTTTTGAATCAGTACTGTAACCCTTGCCTTTTCTCTATACCTCTCTAACTTTTTTGTGATCATTGCAAGTACGAAAACAGGTTTTGTGTTGTTCATGCTTATGTGCTGTGTATTTTGCTTGCTGCTCAGAAACAGTATTATCACCTTGTAATCACTTCTTTGGAACTGTTTCCCATCTTCCAGTCACAAGACCTACCCCAAAGGAGGTTTCTTGGCTGTTTTACATACCAAAGAAAATTACCATTACTTGATCTGTGCAGTCATTATGTCCATGTGGAGCTCAGTTAAACATTTTTACTGCTTCATTTTCTACAGTATAGATAATTATTTTCTAATTCAGTTAGACCTTCTTGATGTCGTTCTTTCATTGAAGCTTATAAAGTGTTTTTTAATGCATTTGAGGCAGGCTAATCTTGCATTTGAACAAATTGCATTGATTGAGCTGACAAACAAGAGTTGTATTAAGCTTCTGTGGCTTGCTGGCACTTGATCAAATTTAACGTTTTATTAGAAGTGAAGTGTGGTCATCTTGACCCTGCTCCAGAAAATATAATGCTCTCAAATATATTAAGAGAAGAAGTTGTCCTGTTTTAAGACATGGCTGTTAGAAAAATAAGCATTAGCTACACATGATAATTTACTGACCTTGTTTCAAAGCTAAAACTTAGATGAGCTGTCTGTAACATTAATTTCCTAGAAATTTACATGTGTGTGTTTTTCTGTATATTTTACTTCACAGGACTGAATCAAGTTCTTAGTCAGCAAGCAAATCAAGAAATTAGTCCGTTGGATAGCATGATTCAAAGACTTCAGCAGGAGCAGGACCAGAGACGTTCTGGGGAGGCAGGAACCAGTAGTACCAGCCGGATAAGCAGAGGTAGATCACTGGGGGATGGGTGTTGAGGCTGGGAGTTGGAAAACATAAATCCCTTTATATTGTTCATGGTCTGTGCATCTTGTTGAACTGGTAGAAAGGAGGTATGCAGCTGTAGAAAACTGTACAGCTTTCCCATCGTTTTTTTTTGCCTTTTGCAAAATATTTGGCTTCTTAACATTACAGATTTATGTTTGTTATTGTCTCCTCACTCAGGGAAGTGCAGCAGCTGTGTTCCCTTAGGAGTAACTACCCTACTGTTTAATCTGGAACTGGCCATCTAATTGTTTGAAATCTGACTTCTTTCAAATTAGGATACAGGAGGAAGAAAAGTGGAAGGAAATACTTATTTCTCTGCAGAATTGTTCCATGTTTCAGTGTCTTACACTAGAGTACACAGTAGTTTTCAACACTTTAAAAATTATGGTCAGCAATCCACTAGAGTAATCAGGATTAGTTTGTGAGTGTAAGGATATGGAAAAATGTTGATATTTTGCTACTGTGTAAGGTGTTCGAAGGCTCTTGCATGTGTGTGTGGTTTTGTTTTGGGTTGATTTAGTTATTTTTAACCTCCTGACCATTTCAGTTTTTTGTCTGTAAATTTTACAGCTTGATTCCTAATTTTCAGGGTTGAGGCTTCCTTTTTTGAAGATAGAAGACTGTTTAAGGAGCACTGATTCAGTGAGATAGCTCACTGTTTTATAACACAGATCTAGAGTGCAGTAGCAATAGTCAGCTTTGCATAAATGTTTTCAAAGGTATTTTTAAAGAAGCAAACACTTGCTTCACTTCAGATTGTTGGTACACCTGCTTCTTTTCAAGGTGAATTTTTAAACAGGGTGCTGCAGCCCAGTAGCTGTTTGTGCTGTGTTGTGGTGACTGTAGAAACTGCTGAAATTCTTATACTCAGTTCGTATGATTTCTTTTGAAGTAATAGATCAAGTAAAGTTATTTTTTCCATTTCTTTCAAATCTGTCTTTACTAATGCTTCCCTAAGAATTTCAGATCAAGAACTATTGGTTTTTGCCTTTTTAGGATCTGTAAGCTCTACCTCAGAAGTACACTCCCCACCAAATATAGGGTTAAGGCGCAGTGGGCAAATTGAAGGTGTGCGTCAGATGCACAGCAATGCACCAAGAAGTGAAATCGCCACTGAGCGGGACCTCGTGGCTTGGAGCCGCAGGGTGGTAGTGCCTGAACTGTCTTCTGGTGTGGCCAGGTAAACACAGATGGAGAATTTTACTGTGGTGAACTTAATTAAATGGAACAGTTTTGGAATTCTTATCGCCATTCACATTGTCATTTGTTTTCTATTTTGTCATCTCAAATTTCTTATAAAGTCAGTTTTAGTTTGAAATCACTTGTTGGTATGTCGCTTGAAAAATCTTGTAATTCCAGAAGGATTTGGAACAAAAATTGTCCTTTTAATGAATGACACAGTAATTGAAGTTGTATAGGCAATGGAATCTAGTTGCTTCAATATCTTCTGACTTGTAGCATAAGATTATATCCTGTCATTATATGGTGTTTTATGGCTGGAATACTGACCTAAGCTATTAGGTGCCTGAGATGAATTTTGATTTCTGAACTGGAACTTTACTTTTTATCAGTAATTACTTCTTGTGATGAATACTCAGTAAGTCAAAAAACCTACTTGCCATAGTCAAGCATAAGCTGCTCTAGTTCAATAAAATAAGATGAAAATCTTACTTTTTTGAAAAAAGCTAATTTTAAAACTATATGCTAGCTGTAAAGAGAAGAACTGCTGCTTAAAGAATGGTGTAGATGTTGAATATCTATTCCTTGTTTTGGAATAGATACTCTTCTTAGTTTTAGTAAAGTCCTTTGAAGTTAACATCTCTGTTTTCTTTTTTCAGTAGGCAAGAAGAATGGAGAACAGCAAAGGGAGAAGAAGAAGTGAGAGTGTATCGATCAGAAGAGAAAAGAAAACATGTAATGAGTCACATTCCAAGAGAAAACAAAATACCTACTTTCCCTAAGGTAAGTGGTCCACCTGTACCTTATCACAGAATGAAGCATAAAATGTAATTCAATAAGTTAGGTCACATAAATTTACATTCTTCTTCTCAGTTTTAAATTTACAGACCAGGGTATGGGAGTTTCTTTGCCTCCCCAGAATGAGGAAGCCTGTCTGTACTGATGTTTCAATATGTTCTTAATAATAAACAACATGGATTGCTTTCAGAAAGGGGGAGAAATCCCTGCAAATCTGGCGTTAGGGACGTGATTTGCTGTAGGGAGTCTGTCACTATTAATCAATACACCCCGCTGCTGTTGTCTACTGTTTGACATACTGTTCTGTGGAAAGGTTTATTAAAACTCAACTCACAGTTCTTAAATTTAACAGATTAAATACATCTCCAAATAGATAATGGGGTATTTTCTCTCCTAGTGCCCTAAAAATCAAAATTTGGGCTATTATGGGCTATATCTAAGTCATGCATTTTGCTAGAGCTGGGAGTACATTTTCAGAAAAGACGAAAGCAGGATAGGTTAAGTAGAAGGAAATAAGTTGTATTAAGAATTAGATTGTCATAAGTGACATACTTTTTTAAAAATATGACTTGCAAAAAATTTCAATCTTGCATATTCTTGCTGGTTACAAAAATTGAAAGATATATATTCTGTATTTACAGAAAAAATTTTAAGTCTTCTTTGTTTAAAATTAGTTTTATCTATTAATTGAACATGCTTATCTATGCTTTTCTAGCTAAATAGCCAACTATGTTTTTGTAATAAAGGAAGTAAATTTTAGCAATGGTAAAGGAGAACTCATGCTTTGAGTTTCATAGTATGCTTAATATGGAGGAGATTCTTTTCATCCTCAAACCAAAGCTTTAAAATACAGCTTTCAGGAACACCTGCAAATTGTAGCAATTGTGATTGAAAAGTAAAAATCACAAGATATAAGGTGGAAAAAGAAATAAATGAAATAAAAAGAACAAGTATGCAAAAGACTACAGCTCTTAAATTCATTAGAGTACCATACTTTATGTCTGTGATGGAAGGAACTGAGATTGAAAACAATCTGAAAACATGTAAATTTCAGATGCTTTGTAGTGATTCTGTAATTTTTAATAATGATGAATTAATTTTATATGTATTAGAGTAAGTTTGAAATGAGCAAGTTTATATTTGATATTAAATTTGAGTAATGTTTTGCTACATTTTTCATACCCAACCAAAGTAAATATTTCAAAAGAAGTGATGTGAACAGTCCCCTACCCACAGTTCCCTAATAAGTTTAAATTTCTTTATTAAATTTATTTATTACTTCTTCCTTCAATTTCTTTCTTATATTAAAATTTCAATGCATTGCTATCTTAAAAAATGATCCTGATGCACTCTTTTCAGTTTTGCAGGCACCAACATTGTGTGTTTTCCCAAGATACACTGAAAGAAATTTGATCACTTTTGTCTCCAAACTTTATGCCACATGACAGAACTCATTAGTTAAATACCAGGACATCAGAAGTCTTTAACTCTTTATTTTTCTTTTGGGAATAATAAAAATGGGCCTCACAAATTCACATTTAACAAAGTATTTTCCTGCCTTGAGGGAATGTATTTTGGTGCTGAATTATACACTTTCTTTTAGTTTAGTTAAACATTTGCACTGCTCAAGGGTTTCTATTTTTTTTCCTTGTCTTTTGCTGCAGCCTAGTCAAAAGATCCTTCCTGATAATGTGAATTCATACCAAATTACCATTAAATTTCTAATTCGGTTACAGTTCTAAAATATCACTAGGACATAAAAGTTTAATAGAATTGGCTAGCTGGTCCAGCACTGTAGTTTTAGCAATTATTTTTATGATATCTTTGCAACAAAGAAACTTAAAACAAATGTTTTTTTAAAATCCTGTTTAAAAAAAGTTTTTTATGGTAAAAATTTTTATAATGGTAGCAGTGGATCTTTTGGGCCTCATATTTTTATTCCAGATATTTATGTCCTTGAAATCCTTCAGAGCAACTGCTACTTAGGAATAACTTTCTTCAGTTTCATATATTTACACATGGGGGGTTCTGTGAACTGCATTCTGGATTCTCAGAATGTGAAGGAGATAACTTGGTAAATCCTTTAGTCACTTTCTACCTTTGTTCTGAGAAAATGATGAAAAACCGCAGGCAATTGTGGTCTTTTCATATGAGTATGCCAGGAAATTTTCTACATAAACATTACTGATATACTTAGTAATAGTTTCAGAACACTTCAAGCCTTCATAAACCTTACTGAATACTTTTTTTATAACACCTTGGAATAAAAAAGTGGTATTCTTCCATAGCTGATTCTTCATTAAATGCATCTCTTTTTGGAGGACTTAGACTGCTGAGAAGTACACTAATTCAGATCTCTTGAGTAAAATCTCAGAGGGATTCAGAAATAAGTAGATATCCCATGGGCTTTAAATAAGCACGTTTCAAGAAGAAAAAGGTGTTTGATCTTGAGTGATTGAGTCTCACAATTCAATTAACTGCTTTTTATGATTTTTATGATTTTTGTTGTTGCTTATAGTTAACATGAGCAATACTTCTGCTCAGGAGTGTCTAAGCAACAGGAATATAGTGAATTTGAATTGTCATCTTCTGTAGTGTTCACAATAAATTCAAATAAACACCTGGGAAGAGAAACAAGATTGACTGCAATCCCAAAACTGTTGTGCAATATTTTTAGGGTTGTTTTAAGTAGAAATTAATAACTTCATTATGGTTATTCTTCTGTTGCTGTTCTTATACAGTGGCAGTGTGACTTGAAATACAAACTGTGTTAGGTTGAAGATTGAACTGGAAAGTACAGTGCAAATCTTTTTTTTTCCTTGAGAATATCCAGTAGGTTTTGATACTGATTCCTTGTAAGTTATACTACAGCATTGTTGCAAGACAATTCATTTTAGCATAGGAAATTCTTACAGGTTTTATGAGAGAATTTATGAGCTAAAGGAGATGGGAAACACGTCCAGCAAAATACAGGGCATGACATTTTCTTCCAGTAATCTCTAGACCTAAGAACTACAGCATCAAGAATTCTAGAAAATGTCTCACTCTATAGAACTGTCAGGTTCTCTGAGAGCAGAGTAAAACAAGGCTTGTATTTAAAACATTGTCTTCATAGGAAAATTCAGTTGTAATTCATACCAGTAGGAAATACTGGCTTTTATATCAACTTCTGAAATTTATCAGGTGTATTCACATAATAATGATAATGGTGAAATAATATTTTCTTCTGTTTCCTTCTTCCCTTCTAACTGAAAAAAAGTTGAAAATACAGAAGTAAAATGAAAAGATGGGCAGGAATGGATGTTATTAGCATTTTGGATTGCAAGCTGAAGTGTAGGTCAATAAGGAAGAACACAGAGCAGCTGTACTTACATTTTGAGGAGATTCCAAAGTCCTATTGCTAATTTTTAATTCAGGGTCATTGTAGGGTGTGTTAAAAGTAGTACAAAATTATAGCTCAGTCTTTCTTCTTTAACAATATCTGCAATTTAAATGGAAGTCACAGAAGTGTTCTGCCATTGAAAGCCCATGTTTCTTTGACACAGGTCATACAGAAAAGTGTTTGTATGTGATTGCTTAAGGGACTAATGGAGTTGTGGGGGAGAAACTAAAAACTTGGGGTATTTTGACCTGAATAGTTTTTAGTAAATAGTATTTAGTATAACTGACCTGTAGGCTGAATGACAAAGTTGGTTTGACTTTCAAAGTCATTGGTGAGGATTAGAGTTTTTTCTATTATTAAACAAAAACTTTAAAAAAAAAGCAAACAGCAGAAACTTGAACCCCCAATACATTAATGAAAGAGGATAGAATGGATTTTTTACATCTTCAAAATGGAACTGTATTCCAAATTACTTGTTTTCAGGAGCAGATGAAAACTGAGATAAATAACGTGCTTAGGTAAATATTCCCAGTCCAAGTACTTAAGAGGATTAGTCTATTAAACTACTGGGATTAGAACATTTTAATAAATATTTAAGAGTGTGAAATTTCTGTACACTAGAGGGTTGATATGATGTGTGTCCTAGTAAAATGTGACAAAAATGAAATATTCCTCATTATCATTAAGTAGAAATGTGGTGCCAATTAACATGGGAAATTGTTATGGATGGACAAAAGTAGGCATAAGCCTCTGTTGTGATGGGTGCAAATGACTGTATTATAAACTAACAGAACCCAGGGAGGAGCAACATGTACTTTGTTCTGCTGAAAGTGGCTTATTTTTGTTCCACAGAAATAAGTTTTTCTACTTACATGTTATTTAAACAATACTTCCAATTAAATCAGCTAGATGTTAAGAGGAAAATAATCTAAAGCTCCAGAACCTAGCACTTAGTGCTTAGTGTCTGTTATCTCACTGCTTTTGGAACAGTTCTTACTATTTTTTTACATACATGTGATGTGGTAAGAGTAAATACTAAGCAATTACAGACACTGATTCAGACTTGAGGAGAGTGTGGAAGGGTGCTCTTTAGCCAAAGAGAAAATGCCAGGGCAAGAGACCTATTTAATGTTGGGGTTCTGATACTGGGCATATGCTTGTGCCTTGCCCCTGTTAAACTTCCTAGCAGAAGTGAATTCCTGTTGGCTTAAGGAAGGAAGGATCATTTTCACATAAAAAATAGATTCTGCTGGTTAAGAAATACCATGAAATTGCTACAGCCAAAGCTTTCCAAAATTGCTTCAGCCCTGTATGAGACTGCAGCAAAGCTGTGCTTCCCAGTGCTGTCAGAGTCATAAGGACCATAGCATGCAGTGTGGTCTGAATTGTCAGGACATCACTGGGTTTCCACTGTATCTCTCACAAATGATGTTACCAAGACCCCCAGCAGTGTCCAGTATCCCTCTCAAATACAGGAAATGCCATAATTTTTATTTCACAGAAAAACTTCTGTCAGTAGCTGTAATTTCTGTTGTATCAATAGATATGCTCTGATACTGACTGGAAGCCTTGGACAAGGTACATGGTACTTGTCAGCATATATTACTGCTCATCAAAGTGTTTAGAGAGCAAGTGATGATTGAACTTCAAATCATAGGTTATCTTGGCTTTATTTCCCAGCCTACTGTTAGAGTTAGGAGTACAATTTCAAGCTCTTTCTTTAGGTTATATATTGAGGGAGAGGAGGCATCAGCTGCGTTCCCTCGGTTTTAGTTGAACTCGCTGATGATAATTACATTTTGTCAGAAAAAAACCTGTTGTACTTTATAGTCAAACTTCCACATTCAACTCCACCCCTCCCCAAATAAATAAAGTTCTGCCTTTACAGCTTCTCTTCAAATTTTGAAAAGTAGAGATGAATAGCAATGATGTTAAAATGTATTTTTTGGCAAGATGAGACAATTGTATATGTTATGACCACTTTTCTCATCCCTGCTTGAGCAGTGGGTTTAGACAAGGTGACATCTAGAGGTCCTTTTCCAACTTCATTCTATCATTCTGTTACTCATGGATAAGTAATTGTGGTTTTGTTTTCCTGGTTTTTTTTTTTTTTCTGTTCTTGTTTTGACATTTTATCTTTCCCAAAGCATCACTATGACCCAGTACTTATACAGTGGTATTGCTTTTTTCCATGTGGGAATGATTGGGGTGGAGGGGCTGGGGAGTTGTTTTTTTCCCTCAAGCTTTGAACTGCCAAAAGAAAAGAACTCTTTTCAAAACCAAAGAGTAATGCAAAGTGCTTCAGTTTTCCAAGCATCTGTAGTTCTATTTGAGTAGGGAAAAGCTGTATTTATGATAACTGTTTGAGAAACCTCACCTCTGAAGAAAAACAGGGAGGTAAGGATTTTAGGACTTTTGTTTCTAGAGAGAAGACATGAACATCACAGTCAAGCTGTAACGTAGCTTCTGCAAAATATGTCCCCCTTATCGTTATGGATACTTGACTAATTTGTTTCACTGGGGTTATGGGATTCCATTCTGTTGTCCCTGCTATGTCCCTGCTATGTTTTATGGTGAAAAAGGCACAGTGCAGTAGCAGAAACAAGTTGCTATAGTGCTGGCTTTTGTGACCTCTTTGCTTCAGTAATGAATCTTGAGAGCTTGATGAGAAGTGAGCAGCCCCAGAAGGCTGAAGGACAGAAGGCTGTGGGATGGGCTCAGCCACTGAGCTCAGGGCTGCCTTGGAGCTGTTCTGGGTCAGGTCAGAGCAGTTTGAGGAGATCCCTTGTGCACTGCCAGTTTGAATCCAGAAGGAGGAATGAGTGCCCCAGGTCTCAAAAGTCTTAGGCAATGTTAAAATGCTGATAGCTGAGCAGTCCTGTTAGAAGTGTCTCTGGTAACTGTGCTGTCAGTGATAACTTTCCCAGCTAGACAGAAGGACAGAACAACAGAAGCACAGTACTCACTGAAAAGAGCATGGAGCAGTTTGTGTTGGTCCTCTGTGCTTTGATGAAAACTGGAACACAACTTTACAGAGTGGTGTGCTGGCTTGCTTTACTGAGCTGTTGCAGTCATGCCTGCATATCTTCTAACAGGGAGCATGGGAGAAAAACTAGTTACTAGACTTCTGCATTTTATTGATGACTGTTGTGGCTAAGGAAAACTAAATCTTATAGCCAAATTTTAGTACAGCTTTTACTGTAAAAAGTGGGAGTTATTTTCCTCAAGAAGAAAATTTAACCTAATGAACCAGCTTATATCATACATGATAGAAAAGGTATTTTCTTTCCTACAAAAGAAAAAAAAAATCAAGAAGAATAGGTACAAGCAGTCTGCTCTACTAGAAGGCTGTCAAAATATTAGTGCCTTTCTTTGTTTTGTTCCAGTTCTGCTTTCTTCATCTCTGGGACTGTTTTTTTTTTAACTATTATCAGCACCTAATAGATACCCGAGGTTTTCATAGTGGCAGGAGGATAATACTGGAACAGAAGGAAGTGTGCCTCTTTTTGTGGCACTTAGTAATGAGCCCAGAAATTATTTTCTTTGATCTGAGCTAAGATGAAGTTTGACTATACATGCCAAAAAAAAAAAAAATTAGCACAAAACTCTTGAAATTGAGATCATGACTCTTGAGTTTTTTACGCAGTGACTGGGGACTAAGACAAGATTGTAGACTTGATGTAGAGAGCAAGTGTTTGCATTATATATATTCTACAGGAGGAACAAAATCTCTTAATGCTGGAACATGAAGTGTTTCTTTATTTCATTCTTTTAAGCTTCATATTCTTTCAAACTGACTTATTCATTTGAATTTTTCAATGCATCATCATACTATTTAAAGGTCTGTATTTTCTAACAGTCATCTCTATGCTAAGGATGTATTACTGTATGGGTTTCTTTTCTAACACATCTGACCCCTTGGCTGCAAAATAGCACTTTGGACTTCTGTTAAGGAGTTAGCTTTCCTTAGCCATTTTTAGTGTAATTCTAAGCTTTTACAAACCCTTAGCAGCCTATCAGTAGTTATGTTTTAGTCCTTATTAACTGACATGTACTTTCAGAGAATGAATACTTTTAATAATTGCAGATTTAAAAATTGTGTTTGTGTATGGGAAGAAATTTAATTATTTCCAGAATACACAGAACTGTTTGGTGCTTATATTCATTCAACTATGCCTATGGAGTGTTTTCTTCAGCAGCTCTTTGTTTTGGACTTGTAACTTTTTGCCAGTCCAAAAATTGCTTCCTGGAATAGTATTATTAAAGAAAATGCTATGTATTAATAAAACGTGTGCTCAAATATTATGTATTTTGACTTTTATATCTTCACAGAACCATTCTCATGATAATTTACTGGATGCTAGTGACTCAAAGAAACAAGCAGCCAATCAGCACAACTACCGTACGAGATATGCAGCAGAAGAAACTGCAAGGCCTGCTGAAGAGTTGGAAAATGGACACAGTTCTTCAGATGTAAGAGCCTTATTCTTAAGGCAGTCTTACACATTCCATTTCTATGCATAAAACTCCTGCTTCAGTGAATGAAACTTTGTTTTTAGTGGAAACTCAAGTTACATTTTTAATTGGGTGTTTCCTTTCACCTCTTTAAAAAATTATGTTGTATTAGGTTTTCATATGCTGTTGTATATGTTTAGCTTTGACTTAAAAAGTAATTGACAAAGGAGAAAAATGCTCATTTGTAAGGATATTTTCTAAAGTATGTGCAATTTGTAAGCCTAGTCAGTACTGCCCACGTAGCCTAGCAATATGGTCACCAACTTTAGGTGACCCTGTTTGAACAGGGAGGTTGGATAATATGACCTCCAGAAGTCCCTTCCAGCCTCAATTATTCTGTGCTTCTGTAGCTATGGCAGAGAATGAGTGAGGAGTACATAATGTTCCAGCCTCAATTATTCTGTGCTTCTGTAGCCATGGCAGAGAATGAGTGAGGAGTACATAATGTTCATATTGGATATGAACATGTTTTTGTTTGATATTAAAAAGATGTGGAAATACGATGTTAAAAATAATTTTCGAGAAGGTAAACTAATCTTTTCAAATGGTGATGAAAAATGTTGCTCCACACTGCATCTGGCCAGGCACAGATATCTTCATGCTTCTTTATAAAGTCCACTAAAGTAAAGCAACCTCCTGCAAACTAAAATTCCTTTTTAACATAAAGCTTCTAGAATACCAGATGTTTATAATGCATATAAAGCCTAGAAAAATTTTCATTGTATTGTCATATATTATAACTTAAACTCTAAGGAAAATCCTTTCTTTTTCTCTACTTCCTCCTCTCCCCCTTCCCAACGCCCCCTGCCCTCCTTATTAGGAAGGGGAAGTAGTTGTTGCCAGTGGTGGAACATCAGAGGATGATGAAAGAGCATGGCACAGTGATGGCAGTTCTAGGTAAGTGACAGTATATATAACATACAGAGAAAATTCTTGCTAAGAAATCTTTAATATTTTTTGCTGTAAACAGTTAATGAATAACAACTAATACTTGTGCAGATTTAGAAGAAAAAGTGAAGAAGAACATGAAAATTTCAGGATTTAATTTTCAGTCATATTGCTAACTAAAATTTAGGGAAGGTTTTTCCTTGTTTGCTAGAAGCAGAATTGTTTTGCAGGAAGGTATTTCTTATCAGGCACACAAACATTTCAGGCCGGTAGTAGCAGTTTCCTATGGTGCTCAGTCTGAGCTGTGATCCTTGGTTTGAAATTAAAGAGCAAATAGAGCATCCTTTATTTTTTTGTTCAAAGCTATTCAAAACCAGAAGTCTTGAAAACAATATCCAAACTTCAGTGTTTATCATCTTGAATTGATGAAGTAAATAACAGTGTTTACTTTGAGGGATGCTATAAGTTAAGTTTCTTGCAAGACCAAATGATGTCAGGGCTTTTGGTTTATTATCATTTAAATTGTAGATAGAATATAGGGTTTTAATCATCAAGGTTTTAACTATCAAAACATTGTAGTTAGCTAGGCTGTTAACTGTAATCTTTTATTGGGTTTTATTATGTAATCCAATGCACTTTTTAACTTTAGGGTTTAATTTCTTTTTTCTTTGTTATATCATATATAGTGACTATTCTAGTGATTATTCTGACTGGACAGCAGATGCAGGAATCAATTTGCAACCACCAAAGAAAATTCCGAAAATTAAAACAAAGAAAGCAGAAAGTAGTTCAGAGGATGAAGAAGGACCTGAAAAACAAAGGAAGCAAATTAAAAAGGAAAGGAAAAAGGGTATTGAGGAGAAGGATGGACCATCAACATCACCAAAGAAGAGGAAACCCAAAGAGAGAAAACAAAAGGTTAGATGTTTGTGTATTACAGGTTGCTCATTCCAGCTGACTTAGAAATAATTGGATGAATGATTCAGTTACATATACAACCTAATATTGTCTAATTTTAAAACACATAGTGACTTTTTACTCTTTAGAGATGGTAATTAAAGACCTCTTGCAAGACAGGTGATTATAATGATAAGCTTTCTGAATATGATACATTTGATGTAAGGAGCACTTCTAATGTCCTTATCACTATCCTTGCTCACACCAGAAACTTTCTTTCTGTGGAAGTAGAGAAATTAAACTTCCAATACAATTGAGTATTGTTATAAAATGCCAGTATTTTTTACAGCTGTGCTGACTTGTCTTCTTATATAATTGCAATTTTTTTTAGATCTGCATAATCATATAATTTTTTTCTGTCAATTATATGATACATGATATTTGCATTATGCTTGTCAGTATTGACTCCATCAAGGGAAATATGGCTTGATCAGGACTTTGTTGTTGTCTGTATTTTGTTTGCTTTCTAATATAACGTAATTACAATTTATATCAGTATATAGAAATTTCCAGTGATTTAGTTATTTTCAGTGTGGTTTTTGAGAGGTTGCTTTGTTTTTAATTGTTAGATCTGAAAACTTCATTTTTCCTTCTTTCTTTACAGAGACGAGAAGTGATCTATCTGGTAGATGTTAGTTATTATTGTAAGCTTAAAGCTTCTATTTTTGCAATACCCAAGGAAGCTAACTGTATCATCTAAACTAAGTACCTGTATTTTGTTTATTTATTAGGTTAGGAGTCCTCAGCATTCTTTAAGATAATTATTTCAGTGTTTTAGCCCTCATTAGAAGGTAGACTGACAAAACAGCTGTTCGAACACAGAGGTTGGCGCAGTGTCAGATTAGCTGTGAATCTCTGGTATGGCATAAAGGATGTCAGGTGGTAATCTTTATTCTTTGTTTTGGCTACTTTTTCTGTATTGTACACAATCATTAGTTGCACTGTCAATACTAATAGTATATTGCTATTCATACAATCTAAAACAAAAAGAAGGTATCAGAAGGAATAAGAAAGCAGATGAGAAAAATAGATGCTGGGGGACTTTTTAAATGATTGAAACTTCTAGTTTAGCTTCTTATTATAAAAAACTGGTTGACAGCCTAGTATTTCCATTTAGATTAAAACTAACCAGAGTGTTTTGGGAATCTTGCATCCATTTTAGTCCCAGTTATTGAGATATGGGACATCTTTGATTAAAAAAGTACCAGGGCTAGATATTTCAGACTTTGAAAGCTGACCTGCTTATTTCTTGAGTCAGAAGAAAATATGAGGCTGGAAGTATTGCAGAAAATCATCTCTATTTCCTCTATCCCTTGGTAGCATTAATTATACCTGTCATTCCTGACAGATGTTAATCTTTGAAGTTTCTTGTTGTGGACATTTGACCTCCTTACTGAACAGAGAGCTCACAGGCCTTTCTGGTAGAAAGTTCTTCCTCATTCTGATCTTGATTCTAAATTAGGTCTTTCATTTGAGGAAAGAAGTTCTGACTGTCTTTGTAGCCACACACAGAATCTTAAAAATTAAAAAAGGAGTAGAGAAAATTGACATTCATCTCTATTAATGCATGGGTTTAATGATTTTGAATGGTGCTTACATTTCTAATCCCCCTCTACCAAAAATCAATCTAAAAAATGATACAGCAGTATCAGAAGAAAGACAAGGAAGAAAGACAAGGAAGGATCACCCAGGAAGATCAAAAGTGCTGAACATTTTTTTTTCTTTAGATCAGACACAGAGGCTGACTCTTAGAAGAGAGAGAGTTTGGAAGAGATACGTTGAAAAAGCTTGTATAAAACTATAATGGTTTAGAAAGGAATAAATACACAATGATTTCCTTCCTTGTTTTGTTATAGTGAGATGTTGCATCTGATGACACAGAAAGCTCGAAACCCCAAACCCACTTGGTGTGTAGTCAGGTAGTGGAACTAATTACTAAAGGATTTAGTAGAGTTTCAGAAATTATTTAATAAAATCACTGGGAATAGTCCCTTCCTGATGAGTAACTAAATTCAGACTTCAGTTCCAGAATGTTTTCAACTGATGATTAATGTGTAAAGTTATAATAAAGGAAGGTTCTACCTTCCCATAATTCACCAGTTAGCTAGACATTTTGCTCTGATGTAGTGTATCAGTTTTTTGCAAGACAGACCTACTTGAACCTCAGAATTCACAAAGTGCTTCTATGTTATTGACTCATTACAGTAGAGATGTTCTTTTTTTTTTTGTGGGCTTTTGTTTTTTACAATATGTATGCTTTTTCCTGTGATACTCACTGGTGCAATCATCACAGTGCCTTTTGTCATGTGAAACCACATTTGAATTGATATAATGGAATTACACATGGCGTATCCTACTTGCAGTCTGGAGATGCAGTCCTCCAGCAGTGGCTGTATGAAGTGGATTTCTGTACAGACATCCAGGGTTGCTTTCTGTACACACACACAAGATCCTGTTAGGAATTTCAAAGCAGCCTTGCCTGAATGGCTGTACAAACCCCTGCTTTATCTGACTTATTGGATACAGAAAGCAGTGTGCACCTAGGATGAGCAACTGCCTTGAGTGTCATTGCTTACAAGTATGTGATGTGGAAATGCATTCTGAAAATGTAGTTCCATAGCACTTTATAGTAAGTATAATAAATGTGGATGTGCCCAATCCAGGTAATTTTCACATGGTTTAGCTCATAAATCTTCCTCCTTGCTTTGTGCAAGGTTCCTTAATTGGAGGCAGCTGTATAATTTTAGTGCCTTTTTGGCCAACGTGACCATGTGAATTTGGTTCAAGAGAATGACATGTTTCCATTGTATCCTTTTGGGCATGAGACATAATTACTGGACTGTTACAAAATTCAGTTTTTGTTAGAGTTCACCCCCACACACCCCCCAAAAAATCTCAAAAGGCAGTTAAGATTAATCCTCACAGTAACAATAATTTTGTACAAATCCTCTATGTTTTCTTCAGAGGCTGGCTGTAGGAGTTCTGGCAGAAAATGGTTTGACACTGGAAGAATGGCTGCCTTCAGCATGGATTACAGACACTGTTCCTCGGCGGTGCCCATTTGTCCCACAGATGGGAGATGAGGTATTGTAGTTTTTGCCTCTGTCTCCTTGCTTCTTTCAGTTTGTTTTTGCCTTTTGTATTTTCATCTGTGCATTTTTCCCCCAGAGACTTATAATCAAAATATTTTGGATTTTCTTAAAAACATTCTTTGATCTGGCTAAAATTGCTTTTGCTTCTTTGTACTTCGAAAATATTCTGCATAGTGTTACTTTAACTTTATATTATTATTCCCTGCTGTTGCAGTAGTGTTCCTTCTTGTATGCTATTCAGTGTGTGGATTTCCTTATGACACCTGTAGACAAGCTGTGTGAGGTGCTCTATGTTGTGAAAGTATTCCTTAATTGTAGAGCATTTAGGGTCCTGAAAAACAGGTAAGAGATCAGATATGAAATTAAGTCTGGAAAACATACTTCAGTTTGGGACTTGAAAAAAAAACCCCAGGAATCAAGCCTCCTGGGGAAGGTTGTGGGTTTTTTTGCTTGGTATTGTTTTGATGTCATTTAAAAAAAAAAATCATTTATTTTGAAGAAAAATACTGATATTGTCCTTATCACTTGTGTTCCTGATATAAAAAACTTCTGCTCATCTCTTACAATGGAAAACCACGAAAAAAGTTTTGTATGTATGTATTTTATACAAACCAGACTGTAAATACTTTGTAAACATGACCCAGATGTCTCAAAATGCAGTAGCAAAAATATACCCACCTGTTTCTGTTTTGGAATATGTAGCAGGTGAACATTACAGTGCATTCTATGAATAAGTAGTATTAGGTAGAATGCAATCTTGAAAGCCAGAGTCTGTACATGTTTCTTAAAACCCCCTCAGGTTAAAATAAGAGGAAATAGCTGGCTTATGCTGTAATGGGCAGTGTGTGTTGTCTATTTGGGGAACAGCATGTTTTCTGAGTTACTAAACAGAATTGTTGTATAGCTCACACTTTTAGAATGCTGTTGGAGAAATATTTGACATGGTGGCAAAATTGATTAACTTTGTTCCCAAGCTGAAGCTTTTTGTGGGCACCACCTCAGAAACAGAATCAGGAGCAGAGGTTGCGTGTGCAAGCAGTTTTGTTTTTACTGGATCACTTCACTGATCAGTTCATAGCAGAGTTATGCAAAAATTACATCAGCAAAGTCTAGTGAGGGAGGGAAGGAGCATTTCAAGTTGAGAGTTGCAGCTAGAGAGAATGCTTATGGATCGATACCCTCCAGGAAGCATGTTTTGGAGACTCTGCTGTTCAAAAGATCAAGTCCAAATAAATATATTTGGTGCCTGATACCATCTGGATACAGTGAAGCAGCCAAGGATTTATCAGTACCATATTGCTCAGGAGACTTTAACATCATATTGGTTTAGTAAGATAAACAGTTGTGTTTGACTTGGCACCTGCTGAATACCACGTACAGTGTGTACTAGGAATATCTAAGTAGGGTACATCCTTTTGCTGAAAATGCTTTATGTGGGAAAACAGGAGGTTTTGTGTCCTGTGCCTAGAAAGTAGGAATAATTGCACCAGTTGAGAGTATGTTTGTAATCCAGCTGCTCTCTCTGAAATTCCATCTCTGATACTTGCCTTCCCCGGATTCGCTTAATATGTGAAAAAAAAAGTATTCATCTAGAAAGTTACTTTTGACATTCACAGAAATAAAGGGTTGGTTTAATTAGAGGAATATTATGAGAAGAGATATTGTGTGGCCTTCCAACACTTTGTTGGATGGTAGGTATGTTTTATAAGATTTGGGGGGGGGTATATTTAAAATTTGTTCTCAAGCTGTACAAACAAGTAAGAAAAAACCACTAGTGCTATATTTAGTTACACTTAGGGTATAAGAATAGCACATACCATCCCATTTCCCTTTCTGAATAGTGCTGTTTACAGATCTCTGCCCTGTGACTTGAGGAACAGTGGAAACACACTAGAGAGATGGGCTTGCAACTTCACTGTCTGAATACCCAAATACCAGGCATGTTTGTTGGAGTGTTCTGCCCTTAACACAATAAAAACCAGTTTTGTTTAGGTACTACAACAAACATGCAGAAGCAGGAATTCACCAAACATAAAATATTATTTCCTGGGAAAAAGATGAATTTTTTTTTCTTTTCATAAATATCTTTGCAGTTTGTTCTTCTGCCAAAAGATGCAATGCTTAGAGTCATTTGTAAAATAAAGAATATTTCACTTCTGTAAACAGTGGGTTGAATTTATGTAGTGGTTTAGCAGAAACACTGAGTGTAGCAGAGATTGTTTGTAGCCTGTGCCCTTTTTTTGTTTTGATTCACTGGAATGTATGGGAAGCAATCATCACAATGTTGAGAGTGTAATGTAAATTTGCCTTCAGATGTGTCTCAGTAGCCTCTGTTCCTTTTCCTGACAGATAGATTCTGACAGTGCCTAGGAGATTCTCACTGCTTTCATGCCTTTTGTAGCTGCTGTATGTTTTGTCCCTATGAGGATATTATGCATATTGAATACTCTGAAAACAGGGATTTAAAAAAAAAGTGGTGCTGAGTTCTTCATTTAAAAAAAGAAAATTGACACATGACACTAAGAGTTCAGTACTCGTTAATGTAGAAACCTGGCAAAGACTTCTTTATAATGTTTTATGATACAAGTGTTTTGACAAGTAGGTAGGAATACAAATTATTAGTGTGTTTATTTGTGTATTTTAAAACTTAGAGTGCTTTCTGCTCTGCTTTTTCTTGTTGTATTGGATCTTTACATTAAAGCTATCTTTCCTTTCTGCAATTAGATGGAAATCCCATGCTGGGACATTTAAAGAGGATCTTTTATTTGGCATAAATTGAACCAAGAATACAGCCATTTATCAGATCTTTGTTCTGACTAGTTTGTGGAACCTCTGTTTCGCATTTCAAATACATTCCTTGAATACATGTTAATGGGTTTCAGCTTACTAACTCATTACAGTGATGGCTTATTATAAAAGCATTAATCCATGTGGTATGATATATACAACAAGATCAAAGCAGAACTGGATTAGACTCTGGATGTCTGAACCATGGAAATATATACTAGAAGGATTAAAAAAATTAATAAGCATTGGAAATGTCTATTTTAGTTTGTTCAGGCATTTGTTAGGCTATTTTTTGAGTGATGTGGAAGCAAACACCAAAATCTTACCAGAACAATAACAGACTTTTCCTTCTAGAATATATTTCTTGTTTGAAAAAGATAGGCTAGATAGTGAGTTTAGTGATACTTGATAGTTAACTTAGGGCTGTCCTGCAGTGATGTCTAACCAGGTAGATTAATTGTTGCTGTCATTTAATTGCTCTATGGTGCAATGATAAATGGATGGTTTTGTTAGTGATTTTGTTAGCCTCATTCATGTGTAATTTAGGGTATTTTGTCCATACAGAAAATAATGTTCTAAGTGTTTTCTGCTCTTTTTTTTGTAAATGTTTCTATAATTTTATATAATAATTCTTTTTAAGTTTTCCTCCACTTAAATTTTGAGAACCCCTGACTTTGGCAGGAAAACAGACTGAAAAGTTGATGAAATAGAAAGTACACACATTGTACGACAGTGACTTTTTAGCATTTCAGCTCCAGAGTCTTTGTAGGATAACTGTCACATTTCACTTTTAGGTTTACTATTTCCGACAAGGTCATGAAGCATATGTTGTAATGGCCAAGAAGAACAAAATTTATAATATTAATCCCAAGAAACAACCATGGCATAAAATGGAATTGCGGGTATGACTTCTTTTTCTTTTTTGTTTCTAACTTAATATTAAAAAAAGCAACCAAACCCCCCCAAAACAAACAAACAAACAAACCCAAAAAACCAACAAAAACCACAAACAAACAAACAAACCTAACTGGAAGTCCCTGATACAAGTAAATCTAGTGCTCTTAATATTGTAAGATAAGGGGGAAAATTTGACTTATAGTCAAATGAAATCAGACCTTGAACTTTACTACTTTTTGTATCACCTTGAGCAGATAAGATGGTTATACTTCATAGCAAAATATGTTTCAAGCATATTGCATTGTGAAATGATAGCTCGTTGTGGAAGACTAAATTTCTGATTCTTGATTTTGACATGATCTGGTAGAAATATAGTGCATTCAATATACCCATGTTTTCATGTTTCAGAAAGCTATTTCAATTAACTTCAGTGGTGGTACATAGTATTTTATTTATTCTAGGAGCAAGAGCTGATGAAAATAGTTGGGATTAAGTATGAAGTGGGATTGCCTACTCTCTGCTGTCTTAAACTAGCTTTTCTTGACCCTGATACGGGTAAACTGACTGGAGGAGCCTTCACCATGAAGTAAGGAAAGCAATAATGTATGCAAATTGGGGGTTTTCTTGGATGGGGATGGCCAGGGGGGTGTTGAGGTTGAAAGTGGAATGATTACATTAATATTGCCTTGTGCTTTTCAAGTGTTGATTTTGAAGTGTTAATTTTATGTGGTTTATGCTTTTGCTGGTTTATTGCTTAATAGTTGTGTGTTCTGTTGTAATTAGGTACCATGATATGCCAGATGTCATAGATTTCCTAGTTTTGAGGCAACAATTTGATGATGCAAAGCATAGGAGATGGAATATAGGTGAGTTGTGGGGAAAGTTGTGTGCTGTGGTTTGGTTTGTTTTCCTAAGTGTCTACCTATTTTCATGATAGCTTTCTTAAAAGTAGATTATGGTAAAGAAATCCTAATACTATACTGAAGTCAGAGAGTAAATTCTGCCCATAGTTAGCTGGAGAGTTCTATGTAGTCCTTGACCAAAGTGGCAGCAAGCAAGCTAAATATTGCAGGTGATCTTTAAAAGAAAGTGCAGAGAAAATTTCAGTTGTATATTTGCAGAGAGAATAGTTAGGGATAGGTTTTAGGAATGTGGTGTTTGTTACTAGCTGAAAACTTCTTGTACCCTATATATTGTTTGTATCTCTTTTTTTTTTAATTGAAGGCCCTCCTACAACTGCATTGCTACTAGGATTATTTTTTATCAGTTTCTGAAATTTCTGCTGAAAACATGGGAATACTTTTTCAAAAATTGCAAATTGATGTCTAGATTGTACAAAAAGAATGCTCTTTCCATCTTCTTATACTTTTTGAATTCTTTTCTAAACCCTATGGTTTAGCTTCACAGAAGTGTATATAGTTATAATTCGCTGCCAAGTGATGAGGGAATGACTTGGATTCTTTTTACTTTGCCTGTGCCCAGTTATTTCGGAGTACTGGATATTGGAACAATGCCCATGACTGGTAGGTCCTCCAGTCAGATCTATTTCCAAGTCATCTTTTCCATATGATGACAAAGATCACCTTTCAGCTGTGGAATGAATTACTCTCCTTTGATATCCTTAGGTTGTATGCCTCTGCAGTATCCTTAGGTTGGCTACTTTACATGTACAAATTACATGATGCCATAGGAATAAGTTCCATATCATCTCATACTTCACACTATGTTGTCTGAAAAGACAGCTCATCTTCAGTTCTACAGAGAATTTGGTAAAGACCTTACACTTGTGATCCAATAAGAAATGTAAACCTTGATTTCCTCTCCAAGATCATTTCAGTTTAAAGCTCTCATAAGTGACAAGGTTGATGAAGATCTACTAATAGGTCACTAAGCTTTGCTGTTTCCTTATGGTTGTGGATCTGTGGTCTTGTCCTCCTCTGCCATGCCATGTTTTTGCACAAAATCATTGCAGCAGCAGCAGAATGATTGCCATAGTTTTTTTGTGAACAGCCTAGCCAGGCTTCCTGAGCTGATGCTGTATTTCAAGAAATTTCCAGTCTGGAATAAATCCAAGCTACACAGAAAGTATTGGAAGTACCAGGACCTTTTATCAAGCTTCCAATGCAAATAATGTAAATTTTTGTTGTTGTCTTGGCTTTGTTTTAGGGAAAAATATCTGTGTATCTATTATATATTTTAATATAAAATTTATATAATTGTATTAATATTTTTAGAAGGAACAAACCAAATTTGAAATTACAGGCTCTTATTTGCACTCAGATTCTATTTACTGCATATTTTTATCTTACTATAGTTAAACTTCAGGTTTAATACTTGGGCTAAAAGCTATCCCAGTAGCATTCCTGCAGCTTCATGCTGCGTGTCTTAGGCAGGTGTGCATGCCTGTCTCTTACATAGCAGCCACTGTGAGTTGCACATACATTTTTTGTTGTCCTCAAGTGAGCATTATGCAGGGATACTCAGTTCTGGAAAATTGCACTGGAGCCACCTTCTTCTAAAGGATTTTTGACTGCTTTCTGTGTAGATGAGGTAGCACAGAGGACATGGGGAAAGCAGAGATTCAGGAGATGGTTCTTTCACTCATGTTGTTTTCTGCTTTAGCATTCTGTCTGTAGGAATGCTGTGGCTCTTGAGAACTTAGAAGCAGCTGCCAGTATATGCCTCTTGAAGTGGTTTTGATCTGCTTTATGTTCAGCTCAGTGAACTCACTCTTAGTTGTACCTATGGACGTTTCTTTGTAAAACTGATCACTAGGGAAGGCTATATTGGAAAACTAATTTTATAGCTCTTCAGAAAATAAATTATTCTTTCAAAATAAAACATCAGCCCTTAATTACATTTTTGATCTTGCATTTCACATATTTCTGGTTTACTTGGTTCTATTCAGCACAATTAGGATTATTAATAGAAGCTTTATAATTGTCCTGAATTACTAGTAATCCATTAAATTCAATTTTTTTTAAATGCAATAAAGAAAGCAGACCATTTTTGAGAATAGATTTACTTCCTATTATTTCAGACAACTTCAGCAAGCATTTGGGCAGAGGGTGGATGTATAGAAACGGAACAAATACTGCAGCAGCTGAGAGTGTGTATATATTCAAATCCCACATAAAAATGTATAGTTCTTGGAATCTCAAGCTTAAAATACATTTTTTCTTATATTGAACAGAATACTACACTACAATTGTTTCTTAATTTTGTGGCATGTGTTATAGAAAATGTTAGCCTTTATGATGGTGTGTAATACATGCATTCTTATGTGTAATTTTTTTTAATAATGCTTCTGACCTTTTTTCTCAGCTGTGTGAATTTTTTGTGGTAGTGAAGCCGTTGCAAGTCACAGTAAATTACTTTGCTAACCTTTTGAGCAAGCTTTAATAAATTTTATTCTATTATCAGTCAGATTGCCTGCATAGTAAAGAGAATGAACCTCTTGAGTTACATTTGCATTGCTGAAAAAGCACTTCAGAAACTAAGGAGGACGAGCTCAGCAGCTTGTAAAATATTCCCCATGCAGAAGTGTCACAGTGTTCAGTTATTTTAAGGTAGCATGTAGCATTTAATGCGAGTAGATTTGAGCTTTAAAGGAGTCTCAAAGCATTGAAATGTCTTACCTTTTATATGAAATTAAGAAATAAATTCATAATTAAAGAATATGTAGGTAGATTTGCAAATCATTATTTTTCTAAAATGCCATATTAACTTTAATTTTGGTTAAAAAAACAATTTTCAAAAAGAATGTAATAGTTTTGTTAGTTTTTAACAGAGCATTGACTCATGCTTGCCTGCTGAGGCTGTAAATGTTCAGAAGGATTTCTGTATTCAGGATCAAGCCAGATATATCTACACCTGATTTTCTGGGAGGGTACATGCCTTATATTGATGAAATTATTTTTTGTTCTTACCTAGGTGATCGTTTCAGGTCAGTGATAGATGATGCTTGGTGGTTTGGAACAATTGAAAGCCAGGAACCTCTTCAGCCTGATTATCCTGATAGCTTATTTCAGTGCTACAATGTCTGGTTAGCAAATTTATCTTCAATCTTTTTTATGTTAATTAGTTCCTTCATTTGAAGTACTGACTGAGAAACTTACTTTCATTAAATTCAGTCATGCATTTCACTGTACCAGTTTATTATAATATTCTGTGGTGTATAAATTAAAGTTTTGTTACAAACATTAAATAATTACATTATTGAAGCAATATTAGTGGATAATTTAAGTGTGGTTATTTTTAAGCTGGGACAATGGTGATACTGAGAAGATGAGCCCTTGGGACATGGAGCTGATACCAAGTAATGGTATGTTACGTTATTAATATAATTTGCTTTGCAAGTGTATTTTAAGAAGAAAAAATATGTTATATGGTTTTACATAAATAATCCTGTTTTTTGGGGGAGGGGGAAGAAGGCCCACAAAGCAGTTGCATTTAAAGAATATCTTTAAATCAATTATTAAACTAAAATAGAATCAAGATAAAAGAAGTGGGAAAAAACAGCAATACTAGATAAACTGAGTGATGTTGAAAATATAAATAATACAAAAATTGCTATACATAATGTACAGTTAAACTTAACTCTTTGTACAATTAGGAAGATAACCCATGCTCTAGGTCAGCTTGAGGAAACTGCTGCTTTAAGATATGCCAGCATTTCTGCAGACATTCAGTGCATTGCAGAGGCAACCTGTGCCTGTGAGAGTTTGATAATAGCAGCGTTTTCCTCTCTCTCTGGCCCAGCACATGTAGCAAATACACAGGCTGCATGGTGGACAGCATAGCATGGGCACTATTCACATGTTCACAGTTTGTTGGTTGCTTGCTTGGGTTTTTCTAAGACTTCATAGAACTCTTGTTAAAAAGCAAAGTAGAATCCGCATTGTTTCCTTGTGTTTTCCATGGAACATTTGATAATATTGTCTCTCGAAAGTAAGCATAAATAATTCTTAATTATTTTAATTGTACTTGTGTTCATTTCAACTTTTTATTTTGGTTCAATCCTTCTTTTAATGGGTACCTCTTTATCATAAGTAAAAGACAGGTGTTAGAGTGATAACATGATTAAAATAGATAATTAAAATAGACTGCCCCTGTTTACTTTTTAGTAGAGGCCAATTCCTATTGTCTTAAAAAAGGAAAATTAATTTTCAGATAATACTGATTAAGATAACGAAACCTGAATTTGATTTTTTTGCTATATTTACAAATATCAACTTTTTTAAAAAATTGTAAAGAGAACTGCTTAACATCATACTTTAAAAATCTGCTGTTACAGTATAAATTGTCAAAACTGGTAGGTCCTCAAGGATGCTAAGGTGATAAGACTATTAATTTGCATACCCAGGAGCTGTCATTTTAGCATTTGACATCAAAACTATGGCAATGTAGAACCACTACCTGGAGAATGTTTTAGCAGCAATGTCAAAGCTATCTTAAACTATCTGGAAGTCATCCACCATTCCTTACCAAATAACTTATTACCAAAAATATTGGCTTTTAAACACAGAATAACTCCAAAACCAAAACACAAGTTTTAACTGTGATAAAGGAGTGTCTTACTTGGTTCTAAAATGAATTTTACAATTAGTATTTGGAAGAGGATAAATCTTCGGGGAGAACCTCTACACCAAACTGCATTGTAAGGATTTAAATGTAACACAGAATAATATACAGAAAAGATACTGGATATATCCAAAATGTCTTTGAGCAAATCAAGGGCTATGCATTTATAAAAATGATTTCATGGTATCTTTGATTTACAAGAATATGTATTACACAAGATACAAACATTTATGTTTGATTTAATTTTCATATTCTGTTCCAGCTGTATTTCCAGAAGAACTGGGAACTAGCGTTCCTTTAACTGACGATGAACGTAGAACACTGCTCTACAAACCTTTGGATGGAGAGTGGGGTTCCAGGGCCCGAGATGAGGAGTGTGACAGAATTATTGCAGGGATAAACCAGCTTATGACTCTAGGTAAACTCTGAATAATATGGGTATGTTTGTAGTTGATGTTTTTCAGACTACGATCATGCGCACTTCTGAAATTACCAAAATGAATGTGATAAAATACACAACAAAACTTTCTCATTGAGCATTTTGAAGTTTTTTTTTTATAGTGAGTATTTATGAAACCTACATTTTTTTTCTGTTTCCCAATATGCTAGGGGTTTGAAGGGTTTTATATGTTAAAAGCGAGTTACTTGATTTTTTAACTTTAGCTACCAGAATCTCATGTTGGGGTTAAAATTAAAACCTTTATGATTAAGTGAATATTAACTACATTATGGACAGATGGGGGAGGAGGAAAAAAGCATAGATTTACTTAGATAATGAATATCTATGTGTGGATTTTCCCTCTGCTAATTCCAGATTTCTTCCCCACATTTCTTTAATTACATAAAATGTTGAGGGCAAAGTAATTGATTTACCTTAGGAAAGCTACTTGCTATTTAGTTGCGGAGCAATTTTTCTTTACAGGCAGCTTCTGAAAAAGTAATTGTTAAAATGTTTAACACATTGCTGCAAAATTTACCTGATCACAGATGAATGTCTGGATGGAGATCCATCAGTAAATACAGGCTGAATTATAAGTCTTCTTTGTGTCTTTATGGGGATCAAAGGATGTTCAATCACCAGTCGTAGGTTTTGGGCTAACCGTGGTCATGCATTAAATATAAAAGTCACAAAAACTTTATTTAACTGATTTTTGAAGCACTTAATGCAAAGTAAGATTTATGTTTCAAAAAAAGCCAAAAACCTCTCAACTCCTGAAATAATTCTGATTACCTGTATATTCCATATGGTTTCTTTGATGACATACTGCATAAGAAGCCTCCCTTTGCTTCCTAAACAAAGGAGTTATCTGTATAGTGTAGTAGGACAAATTAGAGATTTCTGTTGAAAAACCCTAAAACTCTGAGGAAATTAAATTTGAGTTGTTTTTGCTGTGCCATCTAAGAGTAATCATTTTATATATTGCATTATGGTGTATGGTAGAGCACTCAGTTTGGGATTCAGCTACAGCAGGTGTGGTGCATATTGGTACAAAGTAGCAGTTGCTAGAACATTCAAAAAAGTAAACAGCTTTAAGAAGAAGAGCAATCGTTTTAGCAGCAGCATATTTTCTGTTTTTAAAGACTTTTGATACTTTTAAAGATGATTTTATGGTTTTGTAATGTAGTATTTTTTCCTTGAGATACAAGATGTTAGAATGATGTGTCTAAGCCCTAGTGATGATTCTAAGTACAGGAGGGAAAATGCAAGGTTGTTAAGGTGCACAGACTTAAATTGCTCAGCAGTCTTCTAGCACTATATTGGATTGATTTTGGAAGGCTTCCTTGCTTTTAGGTAGGGATAGGAGAGAGTGTTTCTGTTTACTTTAAGCATGGATTTTACCCACATCTTACAGAGGCTGAAATAGCACTGTAGTTTTTATGGCAGGAATTTAATGTATTGCTTTGTTTAAAGATGTGAGAGTAGCAATATAAAGTGAAATGAAATGAGCCTGTGCTGTAAATAACGATACTGAATTGCATGCCTTCATCTGTGTATAATATTTATACTTTTCAAATACATATATTTCAAATGTGCACTTGGCTATGCCTTTGGGGAGTGTGGTGCTTCATGCATAACATAATGGGCACCCAGTTACTGCAGCAATAGGATGTACAGCACAACCTCAGCAAGCACTCTAAATAGGATATCAGAAATCATTTGGAATATCTAGTTACTGTTATTTTTGGGAAACTGCTGTGCATTTCAAACATGAAGAAATAGCTTATGTTGCAGGGGGGTGAATCTCAAAACTGCTATGGAACTTTATGGTAACCCCCCACTGTGGGTTTTGTGGTTTGCTTGTTTTTTTTCTAGATATTGCTTCTGCATTTGTGGCACCAGTGGATCTTCAGGCTTACCCAATGTATTGCACTGTTGTGGCATATCCCACAGACCTCAGTACCATTAAGCAAAGACTGGAAAGCAGATTTTACAGGTTAGACCCAATTCTCAGTTCTGCTGTGATCTACCAGCAGCTTTATTTTTGGTAGCTCTTTGTCTTGTCATACAAACTAGGAGGTGGGCACGGGTGTGTGCTTTTATTTCCTTTCATCTAATATCCTTGATCTAGGTTTCTGTTTCCTAAAACTCAACAAAGGATTGAACATCTCCAAAATGTATTTTAGAATGACATGGCATTCAAATTCCTGATTATGTAAATGACTTTTTCCATGTGAGATTCAAATTCCAGGGTTAGTAAAGTAACTTTTAGTCCAAAGGATAAAGTTTCCACTTAATAGTTTTTTAAGTATTTTCAAAATTTAATAAGAGAGACCTTGGAAATATCTCAAGTGTTTTTTTTTGTCCTTATGTGCTTTAAAAAATATTTTTGTATCACTTGAACAGCTACACTGAATCGGACTTCTTGAATTATTGGTGTTGAACTTCTGAATTGTTCTACAGCAACAAAAAAGTTTATACTTTTTGATACTGTTTTGATATTTTCTTAAATTGTGATTCCAATTGCTGTGGGTTTTTTTCTTTTTTTTTAGTAAATATCTATATAGGAGTATAGTTCTTTAAATTACTTCAGTTTCCTTGAAGTTTTGTTCTATTTCTATTTTTAAAATCAGTGTCGCTTTAGTTTCTTTTGAATAAATATGGATAGGATTTTGTTTTGGGCCAAATTTCAAAATTCATTTTTAATGCTTTATACATGCTAAATGAAGATTGAATTCTAAAGTACATTTGCTTTTTCATTTTCAAAATAGCACCTCTGGTTTTTATCATTCTATTGCAGTATTGAATTCCATGTTTATTGTGTCATATGAGGTAATCCAACTTTCTCTTCTATAATGCACTGCTTTGCTGTCAGATAGAGAGAACTTTTTGCTGGATTTTGTTTCTATTGTCAAAAGAGAAAGCAGTTATTTTTGGTAATAAACACACCTTCAATTAATGGGCTTTTTTAGTTTGTAATATTGCTGAGGCCTAGTTAGGTAATAAGCAACCATATTGTTGCACTTTGCAGTGATTTATATATATATTTAGTGGATTGTTCAGATCACTTTTGATTTTTGGTGGTTCTTCATGAGGTTTACCTTAAAACTAACTTTTATGCCATCAGTCTATCTTGTTATTTTACCTTTTTTATATAGGGATCTATTTTTTTCAGTTATTCTGCTTTTGTGCATAATTTTCTATAATGTGGCTATTCTATAGTTAGGTTATTAAATCAGGGGAAATCTGATTGTTGTCTGTCAGAAAAAGGTATACTGTAAAAGATTTTTATTACTATTTTGTTAATCCTTAACTGAGTTCACAGGCTATGTAGGATGGGTTATATATATCATAAAGGAAAAATAAAAGCTGAAGTGAATATATGTTCTTTAGGCCATTTGTAGAGATTACCACAGAATATAACATAAGAATGGGAAGCCAGAGGAAGCTGCCTGCTGCTGGTCACTCAGGGCAGCATATCCAATGTGCACATTTTCTGATGTAAGGGAAAACAATGGTGAATGAGAAGAGGGCTGTAAGGTTTTTTCCCCTGTTCATATATATTGCTAGAAGTTGTCCTTATTTCTTTTTCCTTTTCTTTCCTGCCAACTGTTTTGATACAGGCGCCTTTCTTCGTTAATGTGGGAAGTGCGGTACATCGAACACAATACTCGCACATTTAATGAACCTGGAAGTCCTATTGTCAAATCTGCCAAATTTGTCACAGATCTTCTGCTACACTTCATAAAGTGAGTTGCTTAGTAGGTCTGTTGTTATTCCTATCTCTTATCAAGGCAAAAGCCTTTTTAGATTAGAATTTTAAAGTAAGATAGTTCTGCACTTTAAATAAACCTGTTGTCTGCTGTTGGGGCAGAAAAGAATAGAGCTTATGTTGACAAAGAATTCATAAGTTTGCAAAACAAGTTTTGTAATACATTGAAAGGCATAGATTGGCATGGCATTTTATTTTGAGAGACTTTCTCCTAAATGATAAAAATGGGTTTGAGTTCATGGAGTTACAGATCTTCGTGGAGATACAGATATATTCATTGGTAAGTTAGGAGTTCTAATTTCGAGGTTGAATACTGGCTATGTTAGCATAAATATGAAATCTAGGCTACAATTTATAATAGGCTTGAAAATGATGTTTTATATGTATGCAAAGTAAAAATTAAAGGCTTTGTAGTCAACTGAAGTTGTAGCTGTCTTTCAAACATTCTATTATTAGCTATAGACAAACTCAATGACAAATATTTAAGATTTTTCATTCAGTTGACACATCTACAGAGCTGAAGTTTGTAAGAAGTTTCTGTGCCCACAGCCTTGGTTTGCTCGTACACAGTGAGCGCTGCTGTTTCCACCTTGCAGACACAGCAAGATACTTCATTAGTTTAATAAAAATTGTGACATTTTTAGTGGTTTCATTTGTCAGTGTTAAATTGGATCTAGTTCTTTTTTATTTTGTGTGTTCTTAAAAAACATTAGAACTCTGTTTAGTATTTGGAAATCTAGGACTTTGAGTCCATAAATAAATCTTCAAATTCTCTAGTGCCTGTGATTTCTGATATTTGCTGGAGAATGCAAAACACTTAACTGCTTTAGACATTAAAAGTTTTAGTGAAGTATATACCATTAGGAACAGATACATATCTAAAGGGCTTTTCTGTTACTAATTTTGTTCTTTAACATCTTTGTCCTACATGGTTTTTTTTCTGATTAATTAAGCAGCTCAGAGTTTTTCAAAGTGTATGTAGCTCAGAGTTTTTCAAAGTGTATGTTTTTAATTGGCTTAGTTAAATTAGTGGATATTCTTGGATATTCTTATTTAATAATGGGCTATAGCTTGACTCTATTAATATACTAATTTAAGTGAACTAGCAATTCATGTAAAGCCCAGGCTTTATGGTTGTAACTGTAAGGTAGAAGGCCTAGACAATGGAAAGCAAAGCCCATGGTTGTAATGAGAATGAAATATCTCTATGCCTCTGAGAATATACATCTTAGTTTGTTACATCACCCAAGTATCTTAAAGAGCTGAGATGGGCGGTGGATGTTGCAGTTAGTTTATCTTTTTTTACCTTCTCTCACACACAGCTGTTCTAGTGGTAACAGCAGTAGCCTTTATTAGGGATTCTGATTCCATGTGGAGTTGCTGAGTGTTTACAGTTACAAGTGGTAAAAGTGTTACAAACCACTTTTCTTTCCAGTGGTTTGTATTGCTACATAATAGAACACCTTTGAGCTTTCCTTTGTAAGGATCTTTAGGTGTTAATCAAGAACTGAGGATCAGGTGTTTTGCTGATTTCATTATGCAGGTTTACACAATAACAGTGTTGGTCCTTCCATATGTGCATTTCAAATGTCATGCATTGTGAGTGCTAAATTAAATTATTAAATTGCACTTTTGTACAATAAATTTACCGTAATGCTCCTTAAAAAACTGCGAGCCTCAAACCTTTTATATAGTACAGGATTAGATTTTTCTGATGCTGGCCAATGCATGGTAAAGGATTATGATTTTTAATTTTAAAACATTCACACTGTTAAGTGATCTGTATTTTACAACTTTTTGAGCAGATGGTTAGCTTGACTTATTACTTCAATTCTCTTAGTATTCATATAGCACTAAACACATTCTCAATTTATTTGGAGATGGCTTCATAAATATTTTGCTTTTCCTAAGGAAATTACAGTTGTTTCCACAGGTGATAGAAAATAAATGTTAGCTTCTGTTTCTTTTTACAGGGACCAGAGCTGCTATGACATAATTCCATTATACAATGCAATGAAGAAGAAAGTGTTGTCAGACTCTGATGAGGTAAGTGGTTGTGTCTTGGGCATAGGCATTGATACACTGGAGAAACCAGACTGCTGTCTGTCCTGTGGAGGACCAAAGTACTGCTTTCAGTCACTGCTGGGAAGTGGAGTGTACTTTTCTGTCAGTACAACGTTTCTTCTTGTCAGCTGGGAAAGTGGGTGAAAATCCAGCCTCCTCGCTTCCTTTAGTGCAGAGAGCTTTAATAGTTTGCTGGAGGATGCTGCTTAGATTTCTGAGAGGTTCTCAATATTGACTGTCATATGAAATTCTTCTCAGAGGGACGTGGTAGGACTGTAAACACTCAAATTGTAAGTTTAAAATATAAAAGAACTCACCTACTCATATATGCTTATATTTTTTAACCTTTTTATGCGACTCATTATCTTGCTCAAAGGAAGAAGAGAAAGACACAAATGTGCCGGGGACTTCCACTAGAAAAAGAAAGGTAAATGTTTTTAAATTTTTTAATTTATATTTTTAGTGCTACAGTTGCTGAAATTGCCTTGTTTATATTGCATTTGTAAACAATGGAATGTAAAACTGAATATTTCTAGTATTGTGTAATGTCAGCATTTTGAAAGTTTTGAACTTTGTGATATGTTATTCTACTGAACTGTTCAATGTAAAAGTTCTTCTGTCTCTGCTGCTGCATGTTGTGAATTCATGTATATCCTGTGGGGTAACTCTCCCATTAGATTTTGTAAAAGCAGCTAGTTTATTTAATATACACCAGGCACTATTGTCATTTCAGGATCATCAGCCAAAGCGGCGGCTCCGTAATAGGGCTCAGTCATATGACATTCAGTCATGGAAGAAGCAATGCCAGGAGCTGCTGAATCTCATTTTTCAGTGTGAAGACTCTGAGCCATTTCGACAACCAGTGGATCTTCTTGAGTATCCAGTGAGTATCTTAGAACAAGATGACTGGTTATAATCCAGTTGTTAAGTAGTGGGTTGGTTTGTTTTTTTTAACTTTGACCATTTCTTTAGTTCTTTCAGTTGAAACTTCAGGCAGCTGTAGTGACAGAATTCTTTTCAGCACTTCATTGTCACTTATTAAATAACGTTTACTGTTTTTTTTCAACTAATTTCTAAATAAATAATACTTCTCTGCTCTCTCAGATACTTTTGTTGGAAAATATTTAATATTCAGGGATGCTTATGTTATTAAGTAGATTACAGCTTTTAAAGTAAATTACAGCTTTTGCAATTAAGATGTCTTTCCTTTCCTGACTGAAAAATGGTCATATATATGAAATGCTTATATTTGGTTGCTGCATGTGATGTGTTGTCAAGGATCATTGGTTTCATTTCAGAGTATAAAAACTAAAAGTAAGATTATATAAAAACTTGGAGTAATAAAGCAAAGATTTTGCTTGCTTTCCTTCTACTGTATCTTAAATTCTGTAAAATATTGTTCAAGGGTGATGAACTTGGGCAAAATTAACTGTCTCGATTAGAGAAAAGAAATGCTTCTTTTTCAGACATCACTAGTAGATCTGTCTTGGCACTTCTGCAGCCACTGGGTACCATTATTTTTTATGTAACCTAAACTTTATGCTGTGGCCAACTACAAGTAGCCCTATATATCTGAGATCCTTAAATGAGCTGATAGAGAGCACTCTGCTAGGCTTAGGCATGAAACACACTGGTCCCTGGTGTCACAAGCCTGTTTAACATGCAGAGGCACTCCTGTAGCTTCTGTTTGCTCTGATGGATTAGCTAAAACTTTTTGGTTAAATTTGGTATTTAAGCTTTTCCTTGTATGAACATGTCTCTATTTCTTCCATTTCTGGAAAAAAAATTTCTGTCATTGGCTTGACTTGGGTCCCACCTAAGCATGTAGAGTTTTTGATACTTCATTACATTCATAAATTGTTGGGTCTCCATTTAGGAAACTGCTCAGGTTTCAGAAAGGATGATAAGCCTCTGATCAGGCTCAAGTATTCAAACTTCATATTTTAAAGCTAATATGTGAGAACAGTATTAGTCATAGTCCTAAGTTTGAGCTGCTAAGCCACCCAGAAGGCTTGTAATCACACTTTCATATCACTGTTATCTTCATGTCAGTGTGTCAGTAATGCAACCCTTAGGACACCAAATTCTGAGCTCTGTGTTTCAGTAAATAGGTTTATAAAATGAATTAAATCATCTATCAGTTAACTTCTAACCTTGACCCTGCTGAGTATGTCTGCAAGGGAGTTATGTTGTATATTAGTGGAAAGGGGAAAAACATCTTCAGCAGTCTTCCATACCTAAAGAGGACATTTTGCTTAAACAGGTTTATCAAACTCATCCTAATGAAAATTATATATTAAGGCTTGGGAGAAAAACTGTAATAAATTGCTTTGCTATTTCCAAACAGGATTATAGAGATATTATTGACACTCCTATGGACTTTGCTACTGTTAGAGAAACACTGGAAGCTGGCAACTACGAGTCACCAATGGAGTTATGTAAAGATGTGAGACTTATTTTCAGCAATTCCAAGGCCTATACACCAAGTAAAAGATCAAGGGTAAGATTTTATTGCTTTCCATTGTTGTTGTTTGAAAGAACACTTATCTCTGAAAAATATAGGACTGAAAAAGCAGAGAGACAGTGTAATTTGATCGCTTTTAAAAAACAAGTTTAATTATATCTGATCTTAAAATATGAATATTTTTGAGAAACTATTACAGATTTGTATTTGAAGAGAAAGGAATGTGTGCTTTTTAAATATCAAAAGTTCTGATGTTCTGCATGTGTGTTTCAAAAGTAAATATTAGAAAGGGGGTCTAAACAGAAAACCACATGGAAAAAAAGTTCTGTAGAAGCAGGATTATGAGTACAATAGTGAAATTTAACCAATATTTTAGGGAAGAAAAACCAGATTTTCAAAAGAGACACCCAGGGAGCCTCTCTACTTTGAAGGTTGCTCCAAACTGAAATATGCAGGTATAGACAGATGAGGATGTTGAAATTCTGTGCTGTTCAGTACTGTGCAGTAGGATTATAATGAAGCTCTTAGGACTTCTGGGAAACAGGACAGTTTACACAAAGTGTCAGCTTACAAAGCTCTTCATACTGAGATGTTCTGCTAGTAGTAGGTGCAGTGTCTGATAGCAGTTAAATCATGGATGCATATTTACCTGGGTTCAAGGCTTCTGTGTAGCTTTTCTTCTACTAATGTGTGTTAGGTTTTAAGACCAGAATTATTAACAGCTTTTATGTTTGGCTGTTCTAAATAGCAAGTTAATCATTAGGACTTCGTTGTTTTAAGACTTGGGCACAAATTTCTTAGTAGGTAACTAGCAGGATCAGTGATTACTCTCCAGTCAGTAGCAGACAGGCCCACTCTCTGTTGAGGCTGCCATAACCCATAAAAGAATTATTCTTTCAGCTCCAGCAAATGGCAGGGCTTTTGGGGCAGGTCTGGATTCTTTTGTGGTTTTCCTTTCTCTCCTTGACCTCATCATACCTGACATTATCTTTAGCTTTGTGTGGTTTTATAGATTCTTTTGACATTTTCATTTCTTTCATGTTTCATCCAAACAGACTGTTATAGTAATAAATTTGTCTTTTTTTGTTTTACTCAGAAGTGGAAGGTTCTTATGTCAAGAGTTTTAATATTCTAGAACCTATGTGTTTTCAGGGCATGCAACATGTAGTTGAATGTGATGTTTTTACTGTGTCATGCACGTATATTTTTAGCATCTTACTTGATGTCACTGATGCTTATTTGAACCATAAACTGATGTCACTGATGCTTTCTTGAAGAGTAATCCTAAAGTCATCAGGTTTGTTTTTTTTTTGCTTGGCACATCAGACACACATTCCCTTGCATTCTGTCTCCAGTAACTCGTGCAGAATCTGTCAACCTGCCGAGTCTGGTGCTCAGATGGTTTGGTGTGTCATTAAGTAGAAAATGGTTCAATATTGTCTCTGTGTTTCATTGTCTCCTCAAAGCACAGGTCACTTTGGGGTTTTTTTTCTGTTTCCAGAATTAATAGCAACTGTGCTCAAATAATTACTTGTGATCTAAACTGAATTTGGGAGTCGCTGTAAATCATCCAAGTCTAGAGATAGGAAAAACAAAGTGCACCTACATTATTCCAAAACATTTATTGTACCTGTTGCAGCCAACTTACTTGTAGTATCAATTCATCTATAAAAGGAATAGAGTGTTCAAATATAGGATATAAGGATACAAGCTAATAGAGCAGAAAATAAGATTTCTTGACCCTAGGTATGATACAGCAAAATTACCTTAAGGATCTCTCTTTGTGATTTCTGTTGAAACTAGAAAGGGATACAGTCTAGAAAGGCAATTGAAAGACTCATTTTTCCAATTCTTCCTTTTCTGTGTCATTTTCAGTTGTGATACGCTTTTCAAAATCATGAAAATAGTTAGAGCAAACCTACACATGGGTTAGCATATATTTATTGAGACAGATGATAAATTTCCCTAAAACATTTCTATATAAATAACTTTTTACTTTTCTAGCTCTTGTTTGGTGATAAATAAGTAAAGGGACACTTTGGAAAAGTATCAAACGTGTTTACTGACTTTTCCTTTTCAGATCTACAGCATGAGCTTGCGCCTTTCTGCTTTCTTTGAAGAACACATAAGTTCTATTTTATCGGATTATAAATCTGCCCTACGCTTTCATAAAAGAAATACAATAAAGAAACGAAGGAAAAAAAGAAGTAGAAGCAGCTCAGTTTCCAGTAGTGTTGCATCCAGGTACATTAATTCCTTTACAGTATTCATGAAATGCTGTGAAATTTTGACATACCTAAACAATAAAACTTAGTGTGTTTTTTTCTTAATACTTCCTTTACTATTCCCTATATTGCAGAATGGTAGCTTTGACATGCAAGTCCCTATGATGTGGAAGAGTTTTAAACTTTACTTAGAGCTATCCTAGTGTAAGTGCTTAAAATTCAAATAACTGCTAAATGTGTACAGTAAAACAGCATCGTTAGGATAGTGATGGCATCATGCTTTATCATATAACTATAGTATTTATTGTAAAGATTCACTTTCCAGAAGCTCACAACTTACATGAATTTCCACAGTAAATGCCATATTTTTAACATACTTCATGCAGAGGTGATTGTTTTACTCCCACAATCTCAGACACTAGCATTTAATTTTATTTATTCCTGTAAAATGACGAGGTGGTCATCCAGGGTACAAATTGTTACTCCTTTTGCAGCCCTGAAAGGAAGAGGAGATTAATAAAACCTCAGCTGAAGGCAGAAACTTCTGCCACTTCATCATCTTCTGCACCTGCACGGTCGACAGCACTGAGACACGCTCCGCCTCAGATGAACGGAAAAGCCGCCGAGGCCGCCTCCCTCGTGCGGACTCGAAGCAACAGAGGGATAACAGACGTGGCTGTCACAGAGCAACCATCCACTTCTTCAGGAGCAAAGCCTTTAACTATAAAGCCTTTAATTACAAAGCCTAATACTACTGCAGGGTCAGGAAAGTCAGGCAAGTTGGGGTGCTTTTGGTTTTGGTTTTCTATTAATTAAGCCATGAATGTTTTTTAAGATAAAACCAGCTCTTTGGAAATCTAGTATCTTTCTCTCAGTTAAGACTGGTTCTGTTTTCAAACTGCTGGGCCTTTGAGGCTCTTCAGAGGAAAATTGAACAAGTTAGGCTATGTTGTTTTATCTAGGAAGCTTTCTCCCTTTTGGATCACAGGGTCAAATTGTTTGTAGTAGAACATGAATTCCATTTTAGCCCAACAAGATTGAATGTTGTATAATCTACTTGAGTTAATTTTTTTTTCTTTTTATCCTTCTAGTACTGGAGAATTCAACCAAACATTCCAAGAACCAGAATATTGTATCAAACCCTTCCCCATCTGATTACAGTCATAACACTAGGAATAACTCCACGAAAGAAAATCCTGAGAAAGAGAAGCAAATCAAGCGCAAAGTAAAATCTTCCACTGTTAATCCACAAGGTACCAAATTTCTCTGGAACTTCCTCCCCACCCTCAGAGTTATTGATGTAGTCACTGTAGTGTTGTACTTTAGTTGTGGTAATTTGGGGGTAGAGAAATTAGAATGCATGATGATTTTGCAGAATAGGGAAATCTAACAAAACAACTCAGTCACCATTAGTTTCCTTCTTGATGAATTAGCATGGTTTTGACACCATTTCCATGGTGTGCTAACTGTTGTTTAGATGATTTTGAGATGAGCACCTCAAACTTGTACCTTAATTTAAATTATTACAAATGTCATGTTAAAAGTTTCTAAATTCCAAAGCAGACTTCTGCATGGTCACACTTTAAATCCTGTGTGTTTAATCACATAAAACTTCTGTGGGTTATATTTGGGTCACTAACACTGAGTGTGATGACATTCTGTGCAGCAGCAAGCATAAAGATCAGAGGACCCCAGCTGCAAATTTATTCTTTCATTTTTTGGCACAGGAAAAAAAAAACCTATGCAGTGTTTACTGCTTCTATTTAGTATATTTGAATGGCCTGCTTGGACCTAGTTCATGAAATCTCCTGAGTGAGCTTGCTTGGTCTTTTGATGTCAGAATACCTTAAAATTCAAAGCTTCTGTGGAGGTTGAAATAAGATCTCCTAGTCAGAAAGCTTTCCTGTTTATGAAGGAGCTTTGAAATGTTCATAAGATGCTTTAAACAGGTAGATCCACTAAACATCTTTTCTCTGAAAATGGGGACACAGTAGTCTGCAAATTGGGTCCCATCTAATTAATCTGCCTACTCCTTGTAGTCCTCTCCCCTAGGAGTTCTTTCTTACTCATCCATGCTTCTGAAAAAGTAGCTCTTGATCTGATAAGTGAAATCATCTGTCCATTGCTTGTAAGCTTTCTCACAAGGGCCCCAGCTGTTCCCACATTGCATGGCTAAATATGCAGCTGTTACAGGATGGGATGTCAGGGATTTCTGAATGTTGTTGACATAGTCCTGTCTCCTTACATCCACTCATAGGACAGAGGAGGCCTGTGCTTTTGGTGCATGATGGTGCACATTCAAACACAGCAGAAGCTGTGCATGGGTGTTTCATGAAAGGGCTGCAGGAACTACCATGCTCGCTATGAGCCTGTTCTTGGCCATATTTTAGGCAAGGCTGTGGTGTCAGAACATCTTTCTAAGAGGCCCCACTGAGAAAATTGATTACCCCTCACATAATGAAAACTCATACCCTGTAAAAGTCTCCAAGCAAGTACATTCTGCTGTCTGTTGGTATGAGAAATTTGTACAAATTTGATACAAAAGATGGTACCTCAGGTTGAAAGAAAATCTTTATTTCTCCAGAGATGACTTACTGTGAAGCATTCCCAATCCTTGCACCATGCCCAATGCTTCTTGAGCAACCTTTTTAGAGTATCTAAAAAGGTATCTTTTAGATACCTTTTTAGATACTCTAAAAAGGTTGCTTTTAGATACCTTTTTAGAAAGGTATCTTTTAGATACCTTTTCAGAGTATCTTTGTAGATACAAAATAGGAGTTCTGTCCACTGGTGTTGTATCATTTGAGAAACCCTTCAGCTCTTCCCTTTTTTCCCTTCTTTCCCCCCCCCCTGCATTTTTCCTGGCTTTTTTTTTTTGTTTCTTGGGGTTTTTTTCCTTGCAGCTACCATGTGCTAAATCCAACTAGAAGTTAATCCTCATTCCATTGTAGAACAAAACTCTCTGATCTCAGCTTTGGGTTTCTTAGATTTTGACAGATTGGCAATCACTGTGAATCCATTCAGATATTTTAGTAAGAGTTTTATTAAGGCAGTGTGAAAATGAATGTAAATGCAAGTCTGTTATGTGACGTGTACATTTCTGTACCATTTCTTTACAGCAGATTGCAAGAACAATGCTTTGGCATCAGGAAGCATTCAGGTAAATGGACATGGAGGACAGCCTTTGAAACCTCCAGTTAAAAGAGGTCCTGGACGGAAGCCCAAGGTGGAGACTAATAACAGTAGCTGTGAAGTGGTGGTGCACAAGAAAAGAGGCAGGAAACCAAAAAAGCTACAAATTGTTGAACAGCAAAAGGTTGCAGAGCAGAATACAATCCAGACCACAACGGATTTACCAGAGGAAGCCTCTGTTTCTACTGCATGCAATTCTCTTTCTGAAAATAATGTGAAGGAAGACTTGTTACAAAGAAAAGGCCGAGGGGGTAGAAAGCCAAAAAGGAAGATCAAGAGCCGCCAGCCAGGCTCAGACCTCTTAGCTCCTGCAAATGTTAAAATGCAAACAAGAAGCAGGAGGAAAAAGACACATGAGCCTATGGAGGAGGGTTCTGAAGAGCTTAAAGATTCTGAACCTCACATGAGAACTAGAAACCAGGGTAGGAGGACAGCCTTTTACAATGAAGATGACTCTGAGGAAGAGCAAAGGCAGCTATTGTTCGAAGACACCTCCTTAACTTTTGGAACTTCAAGCAGAGGCAGAGTCCGAAAGTTGACTGAAAAAGCAAAAGCTAATTTAATTGGTTGGTAATTTTTACCAAGGGTTATACTTCAGAATGCTATGAAGCAGGTACAGTTAAGGAACAGCAGAACAGACTTCTGCTTCCCTGCTGCTATTATGGGTTAGAAGATTATGTTCTGATTTGAGGAGAAAAATTTAGCAAAATGATAAACTGAAAGAACATTCTTTGAAAGAAATATATATTTTAAACTTTTGCTATTTATTACCCTCCAAATAGGTTATACATTTCAACAGTCATTTTGTTCACAGTTGAGAATAATTGAAGCAATTTCTGACTGACGTACAGAGTTCAGAGCTACTCTGCTCAAGTAGTATGTAATATCTCTACACAATTGGAAAAAGGTAATAGAACTTTTAATTGCCACAAATTGAAAACAGAAATCTATTTTTGACCAAGCAAGGTACACTTGGATTGTAAAGTCAAGTCGCCTAGGAAGGCAGACTTTGGCAAAAAGTGGCAGTAAATTCACTTGCATTTCTATAAAATAATAAAATACCAAACTTTGCTAATCTGAAAAAGTTTAATTTCAGTTGTGATGGAATGTTCAGCTGCAAAAGAAGCCTAGCACAGGCCATTGTTTATCCAAGTTCTGCCAAACATAGCAAAAATGTAATCACAAATATATATATCCACATTGGAAAAAGTTTGACTAATGTCTAATTTTTCAGACCTTGATTCTTGTATCAATCACTAAATCTCTGTTTATTGTGCCAAAGACTGAGAATCAGTGCAGTGGAAAACCTTTTTTTCTTTTTGAGTGTCAGTACAGCATACCATTTGCAGTGATAAAAGCTGTGTCTTGTTTTAAATAGTAAGTTGTTAACATTGTTCTGAAATGTATCCTTTTTGGTACTTCTGGTAGAAAATAATGCACTGGTGGGGTCCTTTGACAGAGATGTTTTAGTCTAAATGTATAATTGGTTAAAGGATTCAAGGAAATTACAGGACAGGTATGGAATTATGATGTTTACTTTCTGATCCAGATTGATTGTTGTTTCTACAACTTTAGACATGCTTAAGAGGCTGAAATGACCTACAAAGAATAGTGTATGTGTATATATTAATATATACATAAACACATATGTCTAAAATATTACCCAGGTATAAATTTTTTTCAGGATTTTTTAGATAGCACTAGAATTGAAAATTTTAAATGTCATACTTTATAGTTTAATTTTAAGGGGAAGATTGGTTATTTTCAATTATTAGGGTTAAAAGGCCAAATCACTTTTTATGCAATCATGTTTTATACAGTGGTCTCATTGCACATTGTGTTTTTCTGCACTTTTTATGGTATATCACGCTGACATATGTCAATATACACCCTAAAGAAAAATTCCATTTAATGATTGTGCCTTGTATTCTATTATTTCTTGCATCCTTACTAAAATTAAGTTGTCTATTGTAAATAATAACTATATGACTTAGGGGAATGTATTGTTATATGTACTGCTCTGGAAAAGAAAAGCAGTTATTTATTTGTTTATGGTACATTTAGTTATTTTATACCTTTACAAACAAACCTTAATACCATTTTCTATCACTTAAAAAAGTATTGTCCAGTTTCAAGGAAAAAAATACATGAGAAGTGGTATTTACTGAGATCTGGTATGGTACAAAAATGTAACCAAAATTTTCTGGTTATACTTTTTTTGTTTTTACACATCCTCTGCACTGTCTGGAAGGGAAGACATGCAGAATTAAGATATTAAATTTGCACAGATTCTGTATATGTGTTTGAGACCTGATTCTTCACTCTTTATTTTCTTACAAAAAAAAAAAGCCTAAAAGTTTGAAGAAAGAATATTGGTATTTTCCACCAACAGTAATATAAATAGGCTACTGTGGATAGCAGATGAGTATCCACCATACCTAGTTTTAGGTAGTTCATTTTGCTACAAAAAATGGCTGAGATATTTTCCAGATCCTCTTTGAATTGTTATGGATTTGAATTTGGGGGCCAGGGAATAGTTTGTATTTGATTTGTTGGTGTATTTATTTGTTCTAACAAGTATTTCTTTATCATCTGATTAAAATGGAGTCACTAAACATGTGGTAAGATAACAAGCTACGTTTGTACAGTTGCAATACAGCTTCACAATTCAAAACTGATTGATCCTACTTGTTAATTTTGTCTAATCTCACTGATGAAGGCAATCATTTGAAAATGTGTAATTTCCTGATGTTATCTGCATTGTAATATATAAAATAGATTATATCTAAAATTCATTTTCTGTATTTACTCTGTTTGTAATAATGTTTTATATGGCATGTTTATGTATATATTTATATATCAAAAATACCATGTGTGTAAGTTTTGGAGACTGAAATAATCTGTGTTCCCTTAACAGCAGGGAGAGGAGTGTACATCTTAATTTTACAAAGGTAGAAGGCCTTACCTGCAGAACATGGGTACTGCTTCCCACCCAGTAATATCGGTGACTTTAGCCAGTAACTATTTGATTCTTATTAGACACATTAATGTTTTTCCTTTAAAAATAAACTGTGGATAATTTGGGTCAATTTTTTATAGAAGCAACGCTAAACATGTATTAGAAATTAATACCAGATTTATTTAAAATTTATATTTTTTATAATTTAATTTCACTAGGTTGCAAACTTTATTTATGAGACTTTAGTCACCATCAGACTGTATTTTGGTTGGGGAAAAATTTATTATTTGAGGTGGTTGTAAGATACTGTATCAATACAGAAAAAGAGCTTTTGATTACAGAGTCTTAGATTTTAAATGTGAGCAATAAACTATTGGTCAGTGTTCTGAAATAATTTAAGATCTATAGTTATGCATGTTTTATAATGCCATCTCAAGTACCTAACAACTGGTTCAGAAAATGGAGTATCAAAACCTCATGTGATTGTTTTACATTTGCATTGTAAATAACATAGCTTCACGGCCACATACATGCAAATGATCTGGCAGCAATTAACTCAGTTTTATTCATTAAATTCGTTTATATTTGACATGGATATGAGGATACTGTTCTGGTACTTCTGTGCTATACTGGGAAACGTTAAAATTGGTATTTGCTCCTGAGTGGTATCTGGATAACAGTGTGTTAACTGCCAGTGAGGAAATACTTCTGCTTCTGTCCTAAGTGTGCTCTAAATGTTTAACAGGAATCATTGTGCCTGTGCCTACATACTTAACAACTCTTTACCCCACTCTGTTTCTGTTGTGAGTGTGTTCTCTGGGAACTGAACTGAAATCTTACCACTGTAGTGTTCATTATTATTGTCAATATTGAACTAGAGCTCTTTGTCACTCGGCAGTGACCAGTGATACAACTTACAGAGAAATGTCTTCCTCCAGTGATTTGACTGCTGTGATAAAGATTTACAGATGTTTATTTGTACAGTGTCCGGTTTGTACCTGTGATCAGTTTGTTGGTAGACTTGTAAGGTTGAGTTGGTTGAGTTAAATATTACTATGGCTTAATATTTGTAAAGCTATTAATTGATGAAGGACCCTGATGCAGCACGTATAGATATTAATATCTATTCAAAAATAAATTGTAGTGTAGAGACAGTTTATTCACTATACTGCTGTACAAATATTTTTAAGTACCAATTCTGTGCCAGAGGCTTTTGTCTTACCAAAAAAGGACTACATGCAACACAAAAAATAGTCTGTCCATTCAGTAATTTCAAGCTAGTTAGGATTTTTGCACCGCATTTTTAAATATTTTGCTCACATTTGTTGGATTGAGGACTACAAGTAAATGCTTTAGTGTGTAGTTTGAATTTAGGCACATGTTAAATAGTTGATTGGTTCTTCAAAAGCAATAGGCTTAACTGGATGGGACCCCTTTCACCCTGTATTTATATGGTAGATTGGAGGTGAGAGGTTTTTAAGCTCCCTTTCATCAGCATTCACATTTTATTTGTAGCATGTGAATCTTGCTGAGGTAATTTTAACATCACTGGTCAATTAAAATATACCCATACCACAATATTTACACTGTGTCCCGAGTCCTTACCTTATTCTAAAATAGTGTATTTTTGTTGACAGTAGATTGTCAAAGGTTTTTCTTTTTGCTTTTTTTTAACAGTGTTATAAAATCTTTAATTATAACTCTGCTACAGTGCTGTGATAGAAAAGGTAGAGGGTTTTGAAAACTCACCTAGAAACAGCAAAAGCTCATTTTCTGTTTATGACCAAAATGAAGACAAATGAACTGTGTAAAATGAGTATATATTTTCTTTTATCCCTGAAGTTCTTGTAACAGTTTGGTTTCCAAGGGGACCTAGATATTCAACTGATAAAAGGGCTGTTAGTTTTCTGCTGTAAATTACTGTATATACTTGTTTGTTCATATGCAGAGGAAAGTGGATTACATTTCATAAATCTGGTCAAGGCTTGACAATGTGTTTCAAGTAACAAATCTGGCACTGACAGCTTACGTAGCTTCTTGTTTTTGAATTGTGAATACAGCTTGCTGACTTTCTATGATGTCTGGGGGAAATCAGCAGGTAGCTTTTAGACCAGAGCTAACCTCCAGGTGCTCTTGTGTTTCTGCTGGATTTAATGCAGGAATTCGCCATGTCACTTTTACAGTGTGTTGGAGAAGGAAACATGCCAGGAAGCCAGATTAAAAGACATCTTAAATTGCAGAAAAAGGTGATTAGCTGCTTCCCCCTCACCACCTCCCCCCCCTTTTCCCAAGATTCTAACAGCCTCAAGGCACTCTAGAAAGAAACCTTATATGCTGCAATAAAATAAGGGTGAATAAATTTAGCTTTTAGGAGATATGTAGTGAGACAAGTAGTCATTTGGGTCCTTTTTAATGCAGATAAATACATCAGGAAATTCACTTCAATTAATACAAACAATACATTTTAGGGAGGGAAAGTAGTACTATACTATGAATTTCTACACTGAAAGAACAAAGAATGAGGTCACACAAATTAGGAGTAGAAGGAAATAGAAGTACCCATCATGTACTGCGTGATGTACACGTACTGTTTTGTGCTTACAACTGTGCAGGTTGGTTTGCTAATGCATTGAGACCATACAGAAGTTACATTTTTGGACCATACTAAAACTGCAGAAGTGTGGTGGACAACTGGATAATGATCATGTGTGAATTAAATTCTGTCATAATGTTTCAATATGTATAGAATGGAGCTCAACTTCAAGTAAATTACCTAGAAAGGTTAATTTTAAAACTGACAGATTTTCAGATTAAAAATTACACTTATTTTGTACAGAATTATGTAAAACACAAATCTGTTGTATGTAATGAGTAACAGTTTTGAAAACTATAATTCTTTAGCTTTATCAAGGCTTTTTTCCTTCCAGAAATCTAGATTATCATGTTATATATAACCTGAAGTATCTCACCAGGATAACAGTGCCCTTTCTTTTTGTACATATGGATTGGAAATTTCTTTACTGTTATGTGGACACTTTCTATGTTAGTTTTGATGCATAATACTTTGAATCCTTTTATACAAACTAGAATGTATGTGTAAGAATTACTGTCACTGCAATGTAGTAACTACAAACTTATTTTTAAATAAATAGAAAACATGTTTTTCTAAGCTGTCCAACAGTGTTTGCTTCTATCTGGTAATTTACTGTGCTGTGGGATGATTGGTTGTGTGTTTTTCAGAACTCCTTAAATTCAGCTCCTCTTGATTCCCTGTGGAATATGGAATAGCTGTATCTGGTAGGATGGTATAGTGAGTTGGTAAGTGGGAACAGACAGAACTGGAACTGGAGCACTCTCTGACTCTGAAGAGAGATCAGAATTTGCTGTTTGGTAAGGGTTTTCACTAAACCCTGCAGTTCAAGAGGCAATATAAAGCAGTAGCATCTGTCACTGAAGACACCTCGTTGAGTCCTCTTAGCTCACTTCCATGTGTGCACCAGGGCACTGCCTCTAACCCTCCAGGAAGCCTTCCCTGTTCAGGTGACAACTGTTTGTACCAGAGCTATGTCCCATCCATGGAAATCCCTGCTCCCAACAGCTCTAGAAGACACTAGAAACACTTAAGCAGAGAGGATCCCCTGCCTCCCTCCTGCAGATTACTGGTCTGCAGCCTAGCTGCCCTGAGTGGGCAATGCAAGGAAAAGTCAACATAGGATGTGTTTTCACTAAACTGCAGGGTTAGTTTGTTTATATCTACATTTTTCTGTTCAATAGATGAAAGAAAAAAGAATTGTGGATTCTGTTTAATTTCACGTTATTTGCTTTATCAGATGATCTTTTCCTTACGTTCCTTACCTGAAAACCCAAGGAAGTGATGGAAGAGAGCCTCACTCAGATGCAGGTATGTGTGCCTCTGGGGGACAGGAATGTGGAATGAATTGAGTTCCCTGTGACTTTCCAGACTCCATGTGAAGTCTGGCAAAAGCAAGACTTGTTTTAACAACTGAGGAAAAATCTCTCCCGAGCATGTGAGTTTTGCTCATTGGCGCATTCTACTTGGAGAAAATAATTTAAGAATACTGAAAATATGACACACTTTGGTGCTGCTGTTATGTCCTGGAGCTGGTAGTTCTGTGGAATGTACATTTCCAGTATTACAGCACAACAGTAACAGTGGTGTGCTCATCCAAGCATCAGCCACTCCAGATCTAGGGTTTTAGTTTGGTTACTGAGAATAGTCTTAATAACATTTCCTTTGATTTGAAAATATCTAAAAATATTTTTCTGTGTAACACTACAGAATCCTTAAAATACAATTGTATCCCTGTTGCCATTTCTGTGACAGGTATATTTTGGAAACCTACTGTAGTTCTTTCATTTTGTGTAGAAATCAAGACTTTGCTTAGTATTAACAGATGTTGTGAGATGTTGGTACCTGACAATGTTGTTGGGGCATGTGCTGATTTTAACATCAGCGGGAAATTAAACTCCAAACAAGCCACACCCCAGCCCCTGCCCCTTCCAGTAAGGGAGGGACTATGGGGAGAGATAACAACTTACTGAAACAGGAAATGATGGAATAAGACACCCACAGTACAATACAAAAAGAGAAGATGTTTTATACCCACAGAAAGGTATTCACCACCAGGAATAACAAGAACAAAGGTGGTGGTGAACATACCCTGTGGTTGTGTCCATGTGGTTTTTCCAGACCAAGGCAATAGGATGATCATTCCTGCATGCTGCCCACATGATAGTCAGGAAAAAAAGGCAGTGTGGTGGGGTTGCTCCCATGGCTAACATTTCCCAGCCCAAAATAATGGAAAACAGTGATAGACAACCCTCCCTGGAAGCTGAGTCATCTGAGTAGGGGTTGCTCTGCCAGGCTCAGTTCTGTGCATTTGCTGTTGCTTCCAATGCTCCTGTACACCAGGGCAGGAGAGGAGGGTCCCATTGGGATGCTGGCTTCATGCTGTCCCTGATCACTGTCCCTGCAGGGCCCTGCAGGGGAGCCATGCCACAGCCATGTCCCAGAAAAGCATCCCAGGATGGAGTCCCCAGGTCCTTTGCTGTCACCCTCCTGCTGAAGCAGGAGAGGCAAAAGTGGCCAACTTCCAGTAAGGGTGCCTGGCTTTTCCTGCTGAGCCCAGGTCCCGGTGAGTGCCGTGTGTGATACAGAAAAACAACTTGGCCACACCCACACGGCTGATTCCACCCCTCTAACCAGGACAGACCATTAATGCTCATTAAATGAAGGAAATTGTCTGGTCGTTCAAGTTGACCATTTTGCTTTCAAAGTGAAAAGTTTTTGTGCCAAAGCTGGTGTTCACTGCTCTAGCCATCAATATGAGCTTTGCAAAAAATGTTTGTCACTTTTTCCAAAGATAAATGAGCAAAGTGTAATGCATTTAAAAATTAATCAATGTTGCTAGTTGAAGCAAATGTGAAAATAAAGCAAGTGCCAGCAAGCAATGGACAATGTGACTGGAATTTAAATAGCATAAAGTTGAATTACTGTACAACAAATTATGATGCAAAATATAATTTTTGTGGCTTTTACTACTGTTAACAGTGAACTCAAAGCCCAAAACGTCTGGTTGTTTTTCTAGCTCAGAGAAATATTGTGCTAAGAAATCTTTGCAAGAGGCTTAATTTACTTTTTCAAAGGGCTGTAGTGAGAATTTATGAATCTTCTCTTATACTTTGAAATCTGTGTGAGTGCTGAAGGGATGACAGGGTAGAGAATTTGGGAATGATGTTCCTACTCTGGTAACAGCCATACAAACTTCCTTCATGCTTCCTTTTCTTGTCTCTGAAATGGAAAGATTTTACCTAAACTTGGTCTGTTGGCCTCTCATTTTACTTTAGCTAGATACATAAATAACAAAAAAACCCCACAAACAAACAAACAAAAAAACCCAAAACAAACAAACAAAAAAAACCCAACCCCCCCCAAAAAAAAAAACCCAAGAAGGAGGAAGCAAGAGGCAGGTAACCAACTCATTCAGCAAACAAACAAGCAAGAGGCAGGTAACCAACTCATTCAAACAAACAAACAAAAAAACCCAAAACAAACAAACAAACAAAAAAAAACCAACCCCCCCAAAAAACCCAAAAAAAAAAAACCCAAGAAGGAGGAAGCAAGAGGCAGGTAACCAACTCATTCAGCATCAAATTTCTGCAGTACCTCAGCTGTTAATTTGTGTTTTGTCTCAGATCTTGGAATCTGACTTTGAACAAGGATATTCAAAACAATAAAGACAGAACTTAAAATACAAACCTGGTTAGAATCTGATTAAAATATTAGAAAGAATTACTGTATTTGTATTCTGTAGCAGAGAAATCTAGTGGGGTTATTCTTCTGTAATTTGAGCACCTTATTCAAAACTTGAATTCTCTTAACTCTTAAAGAAGATGGAGTAAACTTCCATGAACTGCTAAGAATTGGAATACAGCTGTCAAAAACTTTAAAAAAAGAGCTACTTAGAAGTCCTTAATTAATGATTGCCTCTTAATACACTGCCTATTTTTACCCAGCTGAAATCTCAACATGAGGAGCTGGGTAGATGTGCAGTCTGTACTGTTGTTGTCCTTCATTGACAGCAATTAGTCTGCATGCACAAGTACATGGGGAAAGATTAAATATCTGGAACTCAAAACATTTATGCTGTTTGATGCTTGTAAAATGTTTGAGGCTGTAAAATGTGTGCCAATGTTAAACTCTTCTGATCAATAAAGTTTACAAGGGAAATCAGTGGTTGTTTAGGAAAAATTACTAAAAAATTCACACAAGCATTGTCTTAAGAAAGGGCAGATCATCTGAAATTGTGTTATGGTCAAGATTGTTTCTTTTTTCTTGCATGCTAATTTACGAAGTTGTAATTTTCCTCTGGCTTTGGCCTCTTTGCCCACCTCTGCATCATGACAGAACACACACGGCTGGTTTCTTTCTGGCTCTTGCACTGAAGATCTCTGCTCAAGCACATGGGCAGTAAGCTGTTTTGTGAAAGAAGCATCTTGCAATTTGATCTACTTTGTGTTAAGAAGATGTCTTAATGTTTGGGTAGTAATAAGTTGCTTGAGTCACACTAAGACCTTCAGCCACCCTGAGGTAGGATCAGGTGTTTGCATGGCTCCTGAGGTTTTGCTCAAGGGAGCTGGTAGGTCCCAGAATTTACTGCAGCCTGGGACTGATGATGCAAACACAGCCACGATGTCCCAAATGAGTCTGTTCTCCTTGGGGTGGGCTCTGTGAGGCAAATAGGGTGCTCTGAACAACCTGATCTAGCTGAAGATGTCTCTGCTTATTGCAGGAGGGGTGGATTAGGTGCCCTTGAAAAGGTCCCTTCCAACTCAAACCATCTATGATTCTATGATTAAAAAACTATTTTTCTTAGGTAGAATTTGTATTTCTAGTGTAGGCTAGTATTCATGTGAGTTTTCAATTGGGAATTCCTGCCATGTTGCACAGGTTTAAATCCATCAACAAAATTTCATCCTAGGCCTGGGCCCTTAGCTCCCACATGTTCACAAGGTATGGCTTGGTAACATTTTTGGTTTTTTTCAGAGTCTTGCCCTTTGGAGAGCTGTGCTCAGTGAGAAGTGATGGCTAGAGCATTTCCTTTCTCTTGTGAGAAAGTGATGGCTAGAGCATTTCCTTTCTCTTGGTAAGGCTCAACGTTTGCCACTGATGAATTTCTCTTCTTGTCTATAATGTTCCCATTGCTCTGATCTCTCTGGATCATTTGCAGTTTGAGTCTGCCTCCTCTGTTTGCTCCCACTCTGATTTGGGTGCCATCAGTGAATCTGGTTGCAGTTGAATTTAGAGCACAGCAATCCGTGACACAGATGGGGCTCCTGGCCGGGTCTGACCCCCCTGCAGCAGCCCAGCAGAGGCAGCCCCGGAGTTTCTGTTGCTGACACGTGTGCTACGGAAACCACCGAGGACGCTCCTGCTTCGGCTGTGCCGGCATCCAGCCGTGACAATGCCGGGCCAGGGGCAGCACCAGGAGCTCTCTGAAGTACCAACAGCGTAGAGAGAGGCACGGCATGAGGATGGGTTACAGGGTTACAACATATTTTGCATAAACATCACATGAGAGAACTACCACCGGACTTCTGTTCATACCGGTTCAAGCCACTTGTTCATCCACATTCACAGAAAAAAATACCTAGGTAAGGAAGTTGAAAATGTTACTTTCTTTAAGTTAGTCCGAATAAATAACTTAGAACTTTTCATTTCTTTATTTTAATCTCTTTAAAACTGTTGGGGTGTAAAGTCCACGGGGGTGTTTGTTGCGTTTTGAGATTAAGAAATCCTTCTGCCCTGAAAGCTTTTTGTGCGAGGGAAAGCCGAGAGCAGGGGGCAACCTCCCAACCCGGCTGAGAGCCCGGCCCCGGTTCAGGCTCGACGCTCGCCTCTCCGGGCTCCTTTAGGGCGTTGTTGCTCGGCCCCACCTGCCGCCCGTGGGCGCGCAGCCGGGCCGGGCCGAGCCGTGCCGGGTGAGGGGCCGGGAGCGGCGCTCACCGGGAGCCGGGACAGGAGCAGGGGGGGCTCACCTCGGGAGCCGGGGCAGGAGCAGGGGAACTCACCGGGAGCCGGGACAGGAGCAGGGGGGCTCACCGGGAGCCGGGACAGGAGCAGAGGGGCTCACCGGGAGCCGGGGCAGGAGCAGGGGGGGGCTCACCGGGAGCCGGGACAGGAGCAGGGGGGCTCACCAGGAGCCGGGACAGGAGCATGAGGGCTCACCGGGAGCCGGGACAGGAGCAGGGGAACTCACCGGGAGCCGGGACAGGAGCATAAGGGCTCACCGGGAGCCGGGGCAGGAGCAGGGGGGCTCACCGGGAGCCGGGGCAGGAGCAGGGGGGCTCACCGGGAGCCGGGGCAGGAGCAGGGGAACTCACCCCGGGAGCCGGGACAGGAGCAGGGGGGCTCACCCCGGGAGCCGGGACAGGAGCAGGGGGGGCTCACCGGGAGTCGGGACAGGAGCAGGGGGGCTCACCGGGAGCCGGGACAGGAGCAGGGGGGGCTCACCCGGAGTCGGGGCAGGAGCAGGGGGGGCTCACCGGGAGCCGGGACAGGAGCAGAGGAGCTGCGGCTCTCTCCGGGCGCTGCCGTCTCGGGGCTGCTGCGGCTCGGTCCCCGCTCGGGGGCTGCAGGCACAGCGCGCTTCTTGCGGGCGTTCGGGTGCTTCCAAATATGCACAAAAATGTTTTGATTCGGGCTAACTCGCTGTGTGCCACCGCATCCTTTCTGTCTGGGGAATGCGGCTGCTCAAAATGCCGATTTCAGAGACAGGAGGAAGATGCGCGGCGGCAGAAGTTGTACTGCCCTACTGTGTAAGTGCAGGGGGCAGCGCGGCGGCGACCCCCGGCTCCTGTCCAGTCCCCCAGGGTGCTCATGGCTATTTGGCTCAACTGTGACTCTTCCTCCCCCCACAACACGCAAGGCTAAACAAATACTCTACAGCTACTGATAACGTCTAAAAGGTGATTAGGAAATGTTTTTCTCTTTACTGGTGGCTCCAAAGCAGATGATGCAGAAGTTAAAAATACAGTTTGTAGTAAGGCTTCATCACACACTAAGACGTTTCCATATTCCTTACAATATTCTTTGAACCTCCTCTTTGTGATCTTGACTGCTTTTGTTGGGCAGTTTTCATAAATCTACCTTCCCATGTGCATATGTGCTGTGTATATTACAGTAACCCAAATTATTTTGCATATTATATAAATTAGGACAGCAGGATCTAGAAGCAACTTGGACACAACTGTAGTGAATTGCTTTTGCTTGTGGGCTGAGTATTCCACTCCAGGAGAGAGCAGGAGCTGCACCAGCTGCTCCTGGAGAACAGAGAGCGGGTGAATGCTGCAGTAAACCAGGTACTCTGACAACACCTGCGTAAAAGACACAAGTCTCAAATTCCAGCATGTCTTAGTTCTGATTTGAAAAAGCCTCACAGATGTAAAGACAGTCCTCAAGTGAAGGTGAATATCTTGATGGTTTGAGGAAGGAGGGAAGAGCCATGAATATGCACTGGTATGGTGTTTCAGATGCCTGTGGGAACGAGAGGTGATGCCAAATCCTTTTCTAATCCAGTGGTGGGACTGTGGCACATTATCAACCTGGTACAGTGCTCTAAGTGCCTTCAGCCTGAAAGAAAAACCCCTTAGTTCTGTCAGATGTGCAATTATCACTGAATGCAAACAGATTATTTTTGAGGCCATCAATCTGGTATGCCAGACATGTTTAATGCACTCAACCAGATGACAAAGCAGCACAAATAATTTGGTTCACGGACAGCAGCTTTTTACTGTAAATTGGACAACCATACAAATTCCCAGTTCCTCTTTTCTTTTTCCCCCCCTCTGTTTACAGACAAAAGAGATGCCTGTATAAATCTTAAAAGCAGGTTTTTGCTGTCTTGTGTACTTTAGTCTTCTATTAGCTTTTGTAAGTACCATGAAATTTAATGGAGTTAAAGTGGCCTAAATTAAATGTGCTCCAGCTGTAGCCAAAATGCCTCAGTACAGATTGCACATAATGTTGTGAACCAGCAAAGCAACCTGAAGGAAACTTTTAAGTTCAACACATCTAGCAAAGCTCGCAGCTACTTATTTTATCTCTTTTTAAAATTTTTCTCTTCCTCTTTTCAGAGTAGGGAGCAGTGAAGTATCTTTGACAAAACTTCCTGTTGGAATGCCTCACATCAATGCAGCTGCAGCTCTGCAGATTTCCATGCTGCTCTTTGCTCTTCCTGCACAGTATTTCATATCTCAGTGGTACGGAACGGACTCTGCCGAGCGCACCCAAATAACAGAGAGGTTGTAAGACTCCCCTTCCCTACTGCAGTTATTTATAAGAGAGTTCTCTTCCTCATCCCCAATGACACTTTGTCCTGGAAAGCTGAAGTGTGGGTGGATTGGCTATTCCTATACAAAACCAACATTTAAATCACACCTCAGGCATTTTTGTGGCTTAATATGACTGTATTTAGTTTCAAAATTCAAATAGCAATTGTTGATTTCTTCACATAAAAATCTTATTAATCTGCATGGGTGCCTTAACCTCATTCTTTTTTGGGACATTCCAATATATGTTACTCAGGGTTATGTCCCTTTCAAAAGATGAAAATTAAGTGATTAAGTAACATTAGTTCTGATTTTCCATCACCCTTTGACATTTACTGTTATAAAATATTTTCTTGCACAGTATGACTCAGTACAGACTCTTAACCAACAAAATTCACTCACAGTAAATTACTTAAGGCAGGGACAATGATAAGAGCTAAGTAAGGAGTGCCATTTTATCTATGAATTAAGAAGCAGTGTATTGACAGAATCCCACACACATATCTCCAAAGAAAAAGTGGAGATTATTACATCAGATCCAAATTTTTGACAGTGGTGTCCATTGGCAAGCACAGGCATCTTGAAATGAACCATGCAAAGAGAGACTCAGTTGTACATGTGGCCTGTGCAGTGTGCTGGCTGTGTGGTTTATCTGTGGAATTCCAGTGCATGAAGCAGGAAGAGCAAAAGATTGGTCTGATGAAAAGAGAACTAAGCTTGGCTTATGCATAAAGATCCAGAGTGAAATAATTTTCAGGCCTCATGGAATGAGTCAACCACTTATTATTTAGATTTATGCAAAAACCTGTAGGCTTTTTTAATAGTATTTTGATTATGTACACCATTTAAAAAATATCTCATGGTCTCTATTCTCGAATAACAGTCGAAGCTGCAGAATCTGAATGTAATTTAACAATTCCTATGTTCCAAGTACAGGAAGAAAGCAATCTTGTAATGAAAAATGGTATTTTCCAAAATTTACATATGGTTTACTGGTACAAGTGATGACTGAAAGAATATTAATTTTCAGTGTTGATATTAATCTTGAGGAGAAATTGTTCATGGTCACTGACCTTTTCTTTCTCTTTGCTACAGAAGTGAAACTTCAAAGCTTAAATATTAAAAATCTATATAAGAATACTAGAGAAGGTTTTAAAAACAATCTGATGACCATTTTTACTCCTAAAGGATAATTGCCTCTTGGAGCATCTCAACAAGATCTTACTTGAGTCTGGATGCATGGGCAGATGGTTTAAAGCTGTGGCTCTCAAAGACAAGGTAGGGTGTTACCGGCTGCATCTAGGAGATTTCAGCCATGGTCTGCTCTGAGCAGGAAATGTGCTCTGGGGGAAGTAAGTGACAAAGAGGAAATATCTCTCATTTGCTTCTTCAGACTGATCTGGAACTTTCTGAACAAACATCAAAACTGAACTCCATGTGAAACTAAACGTAACTCATGCCAGTAATCCTGTACGTGTTATCCTTAAAATTTATCTGACTCTGAAGGCAGAACAATTAGCCACATCAGATGCTTTAGCATTGGATGGATATCTCATGCTCTATATTGTAGTTCAAGTTCAAAATCTGAATTAGGAATCACAGACAGAAAATCTGTGGGCTAAGAAGTAGCAAAATTTTGATTATTGGTCATATAACAATGATTGGTCTAGAAAAAGTAAAATTCTATCCATTCATACATACAAACCATTTTAATTTAAGAAGACTTCATGGACTTTTGGTTTGTTGATGGACTTATTTTTGAGATTTAATTCATGTACAGTAGAAATACTCCAAAGGTTTTACTTTGTATGGACCTTTAAAGGTCCTTTATTCTAGATCCATGTACAATAATCAATGGTGTCAAGTCCTCTGAACTGTGGAGGATCCCAACTTAGTTTTGCTCCCAGCAAAACCTAGGGAATGGTCTATGAATGGAATCAGAAACTGTGCTCTTCTAAGGTTCACCATAAATTGCTTCTCAACTTTGTGGAAAGCTCCATGCATATCTTAAGATAAAGCCTGCAAAGATCAAATGATCCATTGATTATCTGTATATAGTTGGATTAAGTTGGATTATTTGTATATAGTTTGTATATAGTATAGTGTCTGTGTCTTCTGAATATTTTATAAAGAACTGGTTATCCTAAAAATAATGTCATTTGAGACCTTCTATATTAGCTGCTGTTTTAACTTTGCCCATTCCTTTTTCTGTTAAGAGGTACTTGTCGTCCTTAAGTCTTTCTACACATTTGAGCTAAACCAAAACTTTTGTAAAAAACATTGTTTGCACAGGAACCTGCTCTCATTTTCCTGCAGGCAGGGTGAAGGGAGTAGTGAAGTGATGGTGCTGAAAGGCACCATCAAAGAGGAAGGAGACTAGGACAACCTGTAGTTCTTTGGCACTAATGGTTTGCTGGCTAGTATGGATGCAGGATGTTACCCAAACTCCTCTGTTTGTAGACTGCTGCTGTTACACTGCCAGCACAAGGAAATGTTCCATATTCTCATTGGTTTTTTTACACTTTCTTTTTCACTACAGCAATGAAAAATGTTAGCCATTTCCCCTTTCTAAACATGTCTGTCTCCTACTGCCCACCTTTTACATTCAGATGAAATTCAGTCTAGTGCAGAAGGAAAAGCTACACCTACTGCAGCCTTAGGCAGGGACTCATCACCAGACACCTTGTCCGTACCAGTATAAACCAATTTTAAAAGACTTTACAAAAGAAGTCTTTTGAAGAATCACACTGTAAGAAGAGTGCAGAGCAGTGTTTGTTCACATCTATAAAATTAGTGGATTTCCTCTGATATAAAAATTCTAATGCAACTGTAGAGTAAGATATTCAAAGAAATTAGATCATACTTTTTTTTTTCTGTTGGAACAAATTTCTTTTTCTTGTGTATTCCTTAGAAGTGTTTTTATGTAAAACTCATGCAGGCTTCAAATTGTAGGGAAGTTTGTATCAAAGGCTTTGCAGTATCCCACTTAGGATAATTAACCTTCTGATTATTATTAAAACTCAGCTTCTAAAGAACTTGTTTGTATGTTGAGTTATTAATTTTACATTTTAGGAATTGGTACTATGGAGAGAACAAAACTAAAAGCAGTGCCAATGAAGCAAAACTCCATTCTTATCTTGCAGGTATTGAAGTTTCTGCAATCCTTTCATATTTTACTTATGATGCTGTCTATAAGGCTTCTATAGTGGATTTCTTTACTTAGTTTGTAAATGGCAGACTTTTTTCCTTTTTTCATCTTTCTAAACATGATTGATAATATTCAGTAAACAAAACAGTAAACATAAAACCCAAGGCCTCTTCCCTGTGTTGTGTAATAGTATCAATATGATGTAACTATATGTATGTATTTTACTGAATACATCAGTGTATGTATTTTGTATTGACCTATGAAACAGTGGTGCAGCTTTCACTTGATTCAAATGAACTGATTTAGATCAATTTCATAGAAGGAAAAAGAAATAGTTGACCACTTTATTCCTGGAAAAAAGTCCCTAATCAGACTGAATAGAAGAATTCTGTGACCTAAACTGGCAAAAAATGTTACAATAAGTTACCACATGTAAGCACTGTAAAATATTGTATGTAAGGCTTAAGTAATTGTCAATGCATACACGTGTTAATGCTTTCTAAAACTCTGTTAAGATCCCTATGTAATATCTAATGCATACAAATAGAAAAGTTTCTTAGTGGATGTTCCTTCATAAAATATAGTAATTAATATTCTGGGGGGGGGGGGGGAAGCACTCGTTCTTCTTTAATTCCCCTATAAATCTAATTATCAGTTCTCTTCAGGTAGAAGTCAGAATAATTTCTGTTAAAATGTTTAATATAACTGATCAAACTTTTATCCTTGCTAAGTCTCTTTCTTTGTTAAATTAGAATCAGCTCATGTTCACAGTCCAAAGCCTGAATATATTAAGTTCTGTGTGGGCCAGGTAATAATTCACAGAAGATTTGGCTACTCAGGAGTCATTGTCGGATGGGATGTAAAAGCTAACACTCCAGAAGAACAACTACAACCCAGATATCCTCCAGTGAAACAGGTCTGAATGTACTAAACTCTTGCTTTATTAATATATACACAGAATAAACTCAGGTTAAAATACCCTCAGAAACACTGTTACAGACCAACTTCCTGCCATCCTAGTGGGAAATGCTCCAGAGTTCTGCATCACCTGTGCAGCTGAGTGGTACCTTTGCTGCTTCTGCACTGTGGTTCCAGTATAGCTTGGCTTTTACACCACTAGTGGCTAAGCTTCACTGGTCAGGGCTGTAGTGGACATATCTCAAATTAAAACTACTCACTTTTTATACACAGTGTTGTATTTGAACTACCAGCATCAACCTATGATGTCTGAATGGATTTCTCCTGCCATGTCACTAAAATTGAGAAGCTGTTAAGTCCTTTATCTGGTTATCCATAATTGGTGGCATTTTCACTGCACTTAAGAAATGCAAGTAATCCTCTGTGTTTAATCAGTTTCAGTGAAAAAGCAATGTTTTTGAGGATCTGGTTACTTGGAGTGTAAATCTATTTAAAAACACATTTTTGTTAGAATTCTTAAAGCCTTTGAATTTCTCTTGCTTAAGTCCTTGTATTTGAAAATCAAATGCTAAATCTTTGCTGACAGTGCTAATCTGGTAATGCAGTGCTGCACACTCTATATGCCACTGACATGCTGCTTAAGTGGCAGGAAGACACTAATTATTAAGTCAGAGAACTGAAAATGAAGAAAACATGAAAATCTTTGCCTATAGCAGAACATTCATGTTCAGCTGGGAACTGACATTCAGTCCCATTTTGTGCTTTTGCTTCCTTCCCTGATGTAGTTTTATCCAACTGTCCCTCATCTTTGGCCTCCAAAACACCTGCATCCTTGCTTTCTTTTCTCCCCTCTGTAGTGTTATCACCAGCTGAACCCCCAAAAATTTCTTAGCAGGCATTGATTCTTTTTATGTCCCTTACATTGTTCTGCTGTCCCAGCCTTGTGTTCATCTTTATTGTTTTAATTTCAAGAGCGATGACAAGGGGTTTAAGCGTCTTTTGCTGGTTTTGAGGTTTAATTGCCTTTGCCTCTCATGTCATAAGCACTTTGCAAAATGCCTTCTGACATTTAGGCTGCAGCCTACTGAGCTTGGTCCTTGTAAATCCCTCAAAACATCAGCCAGGTTTTCCTTGCCTTCCTCTGACTTCCAGATCTTTATGAAATCACTGAGCAGAGGCCATGCCTGTTCATTGATCAATACTGATTGCTTCATAAACTCCATCTGTATTCATCCATCACTTTTATGTGTTTAGATTGTGGGTTACTTAGGGCAGGAATGTTTATGGATAGCAGCGAATAGCACGGCCCATATTCCCTGGCCCAGGATTTGTTTTCACAGGCACTTCTTTGTTGGAAGATTCAGGTATATATATACATATAGAAGTAGCCTTAGCTCTTTCCAGGGACCATGGTTGTTGGAGGTGGCACTATGTTCTAAACTTGTCTCTTCCTCTCTTGGAGTTTAGTTGTCACTTGTGAAGGAAAAAGGGTGGTAGCAGATCGCCATTGGGCCTATGTACAAAAAGCAAGGATAGTGTAAATCTGGTCTGTGCAAAAAAAAGGTTAATTAAACTTAAAAAATGTTTCAGATATCCCAAGAACTTCGTGTGTTGCAGTTCTGATTGCTTTATATTTAATTCTGACACTGGTAAAATCATAAAAATGAACTGGCTGTATATGCACACACACATATATACACACATGTATCTCAAGGGGATTTAGGTTCTGTAAGCCCACTGAAAGTTAACTGATTATAATATGTAATCTTTAGTCATCATCTCTCTTTGAGGCTATTTATTTTCTTTCTATTTTTACAGGATCTAAAAGACACTCCTCACTATCGAATTCTAATTAACAAAGCAAATGGATTTGGCAAATCTACCGCTTATGTTTCTGAGGAAGAGATAACAGTTATTATGGGATTAGAGGTAGTATTTATTCAGTTGCAACTTGATTGTTACCCTTTATGTTTAAAAGTTGGCTGACCTTTGGCTTAATAGATACCAGCTAGGATGCAAAATTAGTGAAAACTAATAGAGAAAGCAGATAAACAAATTACTGCTGTACTTTCAAGCATGGGTTTTTGAAGCCGAAAAATGACCAAACTCAGGTAGTACCCACTTTAAAGTATCCAAGTGCTGAGGTTTGTAAGTGTTTTAACAACTTGATTTCCATTATGTTTGGCTGTTGTGATTTCTGGGCAGCTAGTAAAGTATGTTAGTTTCTCAATTCTACTCTGAAAAATCTCCATTTCAAACAGCTGCTGCCCAGACTGAAGAATGTCTCCTTTCTTAACTAGAAAATTCTTCGGGAGCCAAAAATTCTGTTTTGTGTATCAGGGTTGAAGTAGCTTTTGATTCCTGGCTTATGCAAGGCACACCTGAGTTTTAGACTAGTCTGAGACTCTGAGCCAGAAAACAGCCTTCAGGCATGCATGCCACATACAGGTGGCTTTTTGCAAGGGAAGCCTTATCTGTTGTGGATGCCTTCTCTTTGGACAGTGGCAGGGTCTGTATTTTAAAAAACAGCAAGTAGATGAACCATTCACCTAACAGGAGACACTTGGTCTAGTCAAACAGAGCAGATTAAAATTGGCACATTCCTCTGCCTTTTGGGAAAACCCTCCAAAGGAATTGTGTAAGTCAGACTAGCCTGAAGACTCTCCATGCTCTCTCTCAAAACTGTGCTGCTGCACATAAAGGACTCCTCTCAAGCACAGTGTGACAATCACCTCTTTTACTTGGGAGAAGCCTTAGTTCAGTCCATTCTGGTTTAGCCATCAATTGTAATATAGAATATGCCAACATGCACGAATTTAGGAGCAGAAACTATGCTGTTCCAGATGAGTATCATAAATATTTAAAACTGGATTCTGCCCACACTGTCTAAAAAATGCACCTTCCACTATGCCAGTTAGCTGGCTACCTTCAGTTTCCTTTGTATTCCATCAGGAGAAACAGATACTTCATCTTAAATATTTACCTTGTGGAATTAGCTTTTAAGGTATCAAATTGCTTTATTCGCCCACGTGACAGGTTAATTCTCCATGAAGATTATTGGAGAAACTATTGGTAACAAGCTCACAAAACCAGGTATTTCAAAGTTGTCTAGCTGAAATTATTAATAGATGGTGAGTCATGTCTCAAGTTCAAAAGGTCTGTGGATTGCCCTCACCCAGCCTTTTGTACAGCCTAATAGGCACAGTAATTTCTTGAAGAGTTGAAAGATCAGAAAATGCTTAGACTTGTCATGACCCTTTCCCAGCTGACAGTTCTGAGCCACTCACTGCAGGCTTCCTGCATCAAGACAAGGCTTGGATTGTCCTTGGTGGTTTTGCATCTTCATATTGGACCTAAGGTCATCACCTGGGTCTGTCTTCACCATCTCCCCCACCGCTTCTTTACTGTTCTTGCTGCCTCATTGGATTAGATAACTGATCCAGCTAAAAGAAATACCAAATACCTCTAACAAGTGTTAGAGGTTCGCAAGTTAGAGCAACACAAGTGGGAACTACTTCAGTAAGAAACAGTGCTGATTTTAAAAACTGATGCTGGTGTAAATCTAGCTTGTAACATCTCATGAGATCTGTTCAACATTTGTGAAGTACTTGGAGAGAGTTGCTATTCTGATGACAGAAATTCAGTTATGGTACACAGAAAATGCCATTGAAAGTACCTCTATGTACATTAAAAACTCATCAGGAGTTTTCAAACAATGTAGTAACTTCAATACTTCATTTAAGTATCAGTTTATATTTATTTCCAATTCTAATGCTTCTTTAACTTGAAATATTTTTTTCTCAGGTGTATCACCCTGATATGGAAACCTACTTCAGTGGATATGATGGATCAAAGTACATTATGCAGCCATGGTTGAAAAAACTCTACCCTCATGACTGAGTACTTCAGTGTCTGTACATGCAACGTACATCCAGATAACAGATGTCCTTTTCAAAACTGAGCAAACAGACACCAGGATAAAATGTGTATTTCTTCCTATGATGAAATAAAACATTCCTAAGCAGGTTTTATGTTGGACACACACTTTTGTCAGAAGCGAACACAATGCCTGTTCAGTTTGTCACGACTCAGCAATGGGGATTAATTTCCTTCCAGTTTTGGGAGGAAAGGTAAACACAGTTTCAGATATGGCACAGTTTCAGCCAGGTGTGCCAAACGTTTGGCACATCAAATATCTTGCTGTTATACTGGGGCCAGGAAAAAAAATAAGCAGCTGTGAACTGTAGTTTCAGAATTAACTGTAACCTTAATTTTAGGGGACAGACTTACCACAAGAATGAAGTAAAAAACCATAAAAAATCACAAGAAAGCATAAAAATTTTATTAAGATGTGTAGGATTTGAAGGTTTCTAGGGCAATTTGCTTCTCCTGTTTTCTTTTCCCTTTATCTCAAACACAGCAAACACTCTACAAGATGCATAAGCAGTAGCATTCTGGATTCTTTCTTGCAGAGTCTGTGAATCAGCAGAGAGTGACAGGTGACTGTCTATGTGGCCTCCCCATTCTTTTGTTTCCTCTTCTTTTATCAATAAAGGCTTTCCCAGTGCCTGGCCAAACAGCTGACAGACTTCCTGGGCCTTCCGGCGCGTGTTCCCCACGGCAGTGACACACACTTGGCGGCTGAGAGGTGGAAGCAGCAGCACAATAACAAGCAGGTTCAACTGATGTACCAGTGCTCCTGCCAAGCTTTTTGTTTTTAGCGTCGCAGGTTTCGTAACTGCAGAGATGCTAAGGCACATCGCCTTCCCCCAGCTTCTGAGCCACAGCTTGGGTATTGAGGGGACAATGTGTGGAGGAAATGTCAGCATCCTCACTAATTCTGATGAGATCAAGCATTTCTAACACCTGCATGCTGCAGGCATCCACGCTGAGTCAAGCAAGAGTTCAACCCTTGCTCCAGGCATTTCAGTGGCTCAGCTGCTTAAAGTCACTGGCCATATTTCCTCATCTCCTGTAGATACCTCTGACATTCACTTTTGGCATCTCTGGAATCTTTAACAGCAGCTAATTAAGCTTGCTGCTTGGACCAGGCAGTTCTTTTCTTACAAAAGGCAAAACCCCAACCAAGACTAAACTTCCTTCTGTCCCTCCCACTTAGTGAGAGAAGCCTGGACTGTGAATAGTCAATGCTTAAAACAGATCAAAATTGTGAGCTTCAGGGCAGCATATTTTGATGCTGAGAAGTGCCACACATGTTCTTTCCAGATCATGTCAGCTAACAGTAATGGGAATTGGCAAAGGTACTTAAAATTATCAACACCTGGAAACACACTTGTACCCTCATGAATAAATACAAATGAAATCTACACATGATGATGTAATCAGAGACAAATTCTGTTGACCTAAGATTCACAACAGATTATACTCCAGTGGAAATCAGTGGGAAAATAACTTTTATTACATTCTGCTTTTGCGCAGGGACAAGAACAAATTCTATCTTCCAGGCTGAACAACATTAACTTATATCAAATACTGAAATCTCTAACATAAATATTAATAGGTGTGAAGGAAACTACTTGCTCCCATTGCAAAGAGCATAAATTATGTATTCATATTAACTGAGGCTGTAAGACTTTTGGCATGTGAGAGAACTTACCGAAGTGTGTCTATGGCTTCTGGTGTATGGTAGAAATGAGGTGGACTGATGGTAACAGAGGTTCCTAACTTTTCAATGAGTAGATTGCAAACATTCTGCATTTTTCCAAAATCACTGAATATGATACAGACCTGGGAGTGAGCGAACAGACATCACATGAGTAATATTTTCATTTTCCACTATGACTCAACACTTTTATTTAAATCAGTGTAAGGCCAGACATCTACGAGGTAACTAAACACATTAGTGCTATATACAACTCCAACATTTATGAACTTATAAGACTTCTATATAGCCCTAGAGACTAGCATTATGTTTGCAACAGAAAGAAGTTCTTAAATAGCTTAAAACTGAGGATTAAGAAATCCCTTCCAGAGGAAATGCAGAATTCTTGGTACGCAGACAATCTGAAGAATGCATGTGCTCTGGTGCACATGACTAGATGCATCCTGGTTCGTCCCTTCTTAGATTGCTAGATGTTAATTATGCAGAAGCTCATACAAAATGATGTGGAAAACATTGTGCACAAAGGAAAAATATTTTAATTCCAAGCATTAGATTAAAGAAACCTCAGCTATGAGATTAAGCTAAGCCGAGCCAAATTCAGCTTGCAGTGGGCTCCAAATCCTGTGTTGTCTGAACAGACTCACGGCAGTGCTGAGAGGGGAACTGGGCACTTCAGACTTGGATTAAAAACAATTTAAACACCCAACAGTCTCTGGCTGTAAGAAGCATTAAATGAAGATGCACTAGGAATTGAGGTCCTTCCCAAATGCTATGAAGCAGCAATCACTATCAGCCCTGGATCCAGAGCCCAAGAGTTTTCCTGGTGGAAAGTCCAGCCAGGCAGCAACTGGCCAGGCAGAAGCCAGCTCTTCTCTGTGGCAAAGCACAGCTGCCAGGGCTGAAGCAATGACACTGAGCTGATACAGCATTCAGGAATCAGAAATCCTGGATCCCTAACTTTTTAAAAAAAAAAAACCTAAAACCTCATCTTCACTTCCAGTACAGTGCTCCCACCATGAGTCAGGTTCACCTTCTCTCTTATCCTCAACTCCCTTCTTTTTGCATATTAATACAGCTTCCACAGGAGTGGAAGAAAAAACCTGCAGCAAGGAAAATTCTACTGCCAACACGTGGGATGTACAGTTTCCCCCATGGCTGCTGCAATCCATGCATCACTCTACCCCAGTGAAGGGATATGACACAGAAATCCCAGTTGCAGCATGTCAGCAGCACTGCAGCAGCTTCCTGTGTGCATACCACAGATTTAACCTTGTGCACTATGAGATAATTCAAAGAAGCTGAGTCTCTCAGTGAGGGAGGAGGGAGCTACTTCATATGCAGAAAAAGGTAAAAAGTAATTAATGCTCCCATCTTGTTACCCTTGACAGCCTTTTGGTGTAGTACCTGAACCTTATCCTGGCTTGGATCCTTGCACTGGTTCAGTGGCTCTGAAAGGTGCAGTGTCAATTGAACAGAGACTGAAGATGAGGCTACACCTACAATTTTTTCTTCAGTGGGAGTTCTTTCCATACATATAAAAAGCACACATCCCCCTGTGATGTTTTGCCAGGAAACTGTCATAGCTGTATTTTGTAGAAAGTCTCACTATGAGGACTGTCATAGTGTTTTCCAGATTGCCATCAGCATTTACAAGATTTGCTCCTTCTAGGGATGAAACAAAAAAAAAAAGATGAAACAGAACTATGGGTCTTAAGCAGGAGATAAATTGCTCAGACTGGGGCACTTCTGGGCACTTAGGAACTTTACTGTTAAAAAAATGCACTTGATCAGGTACCCTCAGAAGCAGAAAACAACTGAGCAATAGCTGATTTTGCTGTTTCCCCCTCCTAAAAAAAAATCAAAATTTTCATTTAGAGCTACATCCAATACATTCCACTTACAATTACAGAGAATACTTCAACATTAAAATGCAAATGAATGTTTTAACTTTGTCAGTTATTAAGGTTAAAAAGTGTGAAAAAGTAGCATGAAGCTATGCAAAACTATTAGAGACATTCCCAGGTTTGGAAAAGGCTGCAAATGGCAAGAAGTTATGGTTTATAAGGAGGCAAGCAAATCAAGAAATGCACAAAACCAACATCATCTTCCTCCCATGAGCACGGCATGAAATAAATGAACTATTATGATAAAGATATTATAAAGCTTTGTGATCTTATACACAACTTCATTCTTCTGCATATTTTCCTTTGTTATAGCATGAATTAAAATTATCTCCTTACAGTTGAAAGAATATCTTGAGTTCTTCATTATACTTTTAAATAGCTACACGCCTGGGAATTTTTCAGTCATCTAAAAACTCTTTACAGGAGACAAATGATGAAGAGTTTACAGAATCAAGTAAAACAGGATGTCCAAGACTTTACATATAACACAAATATAATGGCAAACTCTAACAGAGAAGTGAGTGGAAGTGAGTTTTAAATTCATTCATATTGCTAAAGTAGGCAAACAGGCTTGTCAATAGACCCTCACTGGTTTATGAAGCTGCACTAATGAAACAAGAATATTCATAAAGGAAGAAGCGAGACTGATCTCTGCATTAAGAGTGGCCACACTGCTACCTCAGCATGCAGGGCAGCCAAAACAGCAGCACTGGGCATGGATTCTTCCAGTTCCAACCCCCGGGGTCCCAAGCAACCACACAACTTTGCAACAGCAATTACAGCTGGTCCAAGCTGCTTACAAATCAACACTAAATCTAAGCAATTAGCCTCTCACATATAATCCTTGCTGTATAAAGACTAATAGCAGAAGACAGATAATTGGTTAAGTTACCACTTTAAGACTGAAGTTGTAAGCCTAAGCTTGTCTGTAGCCTAAACAATAATTCAAATAATAATTAATAATAGGGAGTTTATTAATTTTTAAGTACAGGTCATCTAAAAAACATGGTGATTTAAGCTCTCAAGGTAGCATGTGTCTCCACAACAAAGCTGAAGTCATTCAGAAAATGAATGCACACCATTTAAGTATATTAAGGCTCATTTTAAAACCCAACTTTTGTTCTCCAAATTCTCAATCATTTCTGTATTTATTGGTGTTATTTAGATAAGAATATGCCTTAAAGCAAGCAAACTAAGGAGGCTGAACTTGTTTAAGAGGACTCTAAACCACAGCTCTATAAACCAGCTATCATTTTATTGCAGGCCTCCAGGTTTACTTTGTAAGGATCTCTAAACTTGCTGGGTAGTAATTAAAGTTTTATGGTCTAAAAAATACATTAGCTGAACACACATAATTTCCCTCAGTGAATGTTTCAAGCACAGCATTTATTTCCTACTATGGCATGAATGTGCAAATATGTACTTCCCTTAGCAGATACTGAAGTAAATGGGATTGTTCCCACAATATCTGCATTTCACAGAGCACTTTTTACCTACAAAATTCTGAGCCAATTACCCAGGAAACAATTACCTTTACTTTACTTAGAGCAAGCTGATGGCAGAGTTGTACAGAACAGACCAAAATCCAGGTGCTCTGCAACTGTGGCCTAAGCAGATCTTGCATTTGCTCCCAGTTCAAGGAGCTAAAATAATGAAAGAAAAAAAAGAAAGCTGAGCTGGGGAAAAAAAAGGTTATTAACTGGGGCAGCTCTCTGAACTCACCAATTCCTTGAAAGAAGCAGAGGGCAGGAAGGGCTATAGGTGAAGGAAAGTTCAGAATTGTTGGTTTGCTCACACTGCCCCAGAACCAAATATGACAGTCTGTAGCATCAGGTAACATTTAAAAAGCACACATTCATCTGAGAAGAAAACAAGTTCAGCACACAACAGAAGACTGCAGCTGCACTCTGCTATAAACTGCAGTCCTTAAATAGTTTTTTTGGACTATGCTGCCGTTATGTTCCTTGGTCTGAGTAAAGATAGTCTGCAAATTTTTATAGGTCCTTGACACACTTACTTTTTAATTTTATTTTTATTTTTGGTTAGGTTGAATACATACCTCTGCTTCCATTTGGTAAGTATTTTCTACTCTACTAAAATCTTCTGTTACAGTCATATTTTCTTCCTAAAACAAAGTAGAGGAATATAACCTTAAAAGACAGAAATTAAGCATCTGCTGTATGTACACGGTGTCCTATAAAAGCTGAACTGTTTTGGTATATTACTCATGACTTTGAAACAAAAATTTTGAATTTTCCATGCAAATATCTTCAGTTAAAAACTAGCTGGATGTTAAAGATTTCTTGAATTATTCTAAGTCAACTATACAGTAGCTCTATAATGTGATTTTGCTGCTATTCCCTTGAAGAGAACAATTAGGTCATAAAAGTAGCTGCTAGGTAGAAGCTGTGTGTACTAGTGTGTAACTGTAAATTCACCTGGTACAAGAAATCTAGAAGCTTCAATTGCTTTAGGAAGTTAGTATGTGAGAAGTGCTTTTCAGGCCCCTATTTTAAGATATTTTAGCAGCAGCAGCAGCAGCAGCAGCTTGTAGCAAGGTCATATGAACAAAGATTGAACAGCTATTATTCTGGCATAATGGTAACCCTTGAAAAAGGCTGTTCCACCAGTGATGCCTCGGCATCAACAGCAGCTACATTGGTCAACATAATGGCTGCACAGAGCACTAGCAAATCCTGTAGGACACATAAATAAGGTACTGAACTCAGGAAGATACAGAATAACTGCAGTTACATGTGAATATTTGACCAGCTTGCTACTGGTCTAACAGCCACATATCTTTCACCCACTTTGCTCTGCAGTAAACAGTTTGAACAAACAATTTATTGTGAAATTACTCTACCATAGCAAAAAAAGCACAAGCACAGCCTACAGTTTAATTGCAGCTTTGCATGTAACACCTATGAAGTGTAGTAAAACAAATACCCAGCCTTCCAGTTACTCAAGAAGTTTTATTTACTAGATTTATTTGCATAGGAAATATTTTCTTCAATGTTGACATTCACGATGCTTTGTGTCAGAGTATTTCCTACAGATGCTCAAGTCTTCAAGTTTACCATGTAGCATGCATGCATGCATAAGTTTATGCAAATGATATTAACTACGAGAAGCATTTTCCTTTAAAAATATTATATGGTTTTATTACCATTGAATAAAAGTCTACAAAAAACTGAAATTTCAAAATTTGTATCATGATTGATTGGTAGTGCTCAAATTTAAGCACAACAGTCCTATTTTTAGATATTTTCAGAAAGTCTCTTCTAGTAAGGGCAAGGATTAGCAAGGGCCAGTAGTCCATAAAAGCTGTATATTTTCTTTTATGTAGCTAGCTGGGGCTTGCTAGAGTGATCAAGACAGTCTAGCACCAACAGCTCATTTAATTTACAGGATGGGGTAAATCTTACTATTTATGTTAGAATTCAATTACAATTGCCAAGAAACATTTTTCCCCAGAGATTTCACATATCTTATAGAAATTACCACACAGAAAAAACAAACTACTACAACTCGTATCTTACAGAAATAGCTGTGCTGTAACACAACTGTAAACATAGAAAAAATGCATTTGTTTTCCCCTGTTCCCTCTCCTAAATCCTTTTTAAAAACAGGTTCTCTTTCCTGCTGAGCAGATCCAAGCCTTGGAATTTGGCTGTGCCCTCCCAAGGTTCCTGTGTATTTAAGGACACTGCCATCCCGTGGTATCAAGTGCTATGGCAAGATCAATATTATGGAGTGAAAGATCATTTTGCACTACATATTACAAAATTTCCTTCACAGCTAATTTTAATCCCACCAAATGTAACAGTAGCTGTATATGCTACTGAAGATAAATGGCTGAAATAATTGCTGAAGTCATAACAAGGTGGCCTTCTGTGATACATTTTCTGTTAGATACTTCGCTTCTGTTTGTGACTGTGTTCACACAAAGATATGGAAAAGACAGGTAGGAGACAACAGAATTTTAAACTGGAATCAAGACTGAGACTACTTCAAAAGCAAAAATTTTTATTCCCTACTGTTTATGTCTACTATTCATATTTTGGCTGAGGAAATACCCATTTGATTGCAATAGCCCCAGAAGAAATACTTTTCACCGTGACTTAGGGAAAGCTGCACTTCAGGTATTCTGGACATCTGGAATAACTTTCTATATTTTCTAAATCTGTGGGCCAAGAATCACAAAAAACAATTAAACCAATATAAACAATCAGGTTGTGATTTCTGCTTATAAAGCCATTTTTTTATGTGGAATCACATCACTGCTTCAGGCACTCTAAAATAAACAAAAATGAAAAAGATAGTCGATATCCCATTGAGCATATCAAGTCTAGAAATTGCTTTGCTTTATATTTTCACTCTTTTCAACTGAACACAACTTTTTATAGTCCTTCCTCCAATCTGCTACTTCTGAACAATGTCTTAGTCACAGGACCATTGTGTCCACCCTCTTGACACTGGCTGGCTATAGGAATGACTGCTCTTTTCCCCAGAAGAGAACAGGAAAAAAAATGAATGGGTAAGTTAGCAAAAGCATACTTCAAGGAGACAAGTATGCAACAATACACTAAGAGAACAGCCCATCTGCACATAAAATTATGTTCTGCTCCAGGCTAACAACTTAACGAAACTATGACACCTTTTTATGACACACAAGCCAAGCTTCTGTTTGCTTTCCCTGAGCAAGGGAAAGCATTTATAGTTTGGAATGTATGCTAATGCATGTTGGGTAATGTATGCAGATATGTGTAACTGTAAATAAATATCTGGTGACACTTGAAAGTGTTTCTTAAAATCTACTTGTACATTTGAACTGATATATCCAGTATAACTTTCCATTATCAAAAAGAAAGATATCTGAACAATCAAAAGAGTTAGCTTCTTCCATGTGATCACAGCATTGTTATTCTTGGCACGATGGAAATGGTTAATGAGAGCCTTGATGTACGCTCCTGTCTCCTGACACTCATCCACAGTGTCTCCAGAGAGTTAAGGATGGTGAGCACCTTCTGGGATTGGGTAGCTGTGCTCCAGCCTCTCATCCCCACACTCTGTCTGGTCTATTTGGCATGAGATGACAGAATGACAACCAAAACCCTATGGTGAAAAAGTTTCTGCTGCTTAAAGAAGAAATAATGGAGGTATATGTAACAGTTATTACAAGAAAGACAAAAAGCAGATTCGTACTCAGCAAATGCAGGGTACTCCGGAGATATTTTTTTAAATATGTAGTAATATAAAAAAGGAGATGCCTTACACAGGTTTTTACCTTCAGTCGGGGATATATTATCATTGGAAGATTTTGCAACTAAGTCAGCAAACTTTAAAACCTTTTTTAACTGACTGTATGGATGTGCATCCATAACTGTGACTCCTGAATAAGTTTTGAAATATGAAGAATATTGCACATAAATCCAAGGGAGGTATACCAGTTCAGACAATCTCTAACCCAGAGCTTACCAGATATGTTTTGCTAGATGGTTTGTTTTGTTCTACAACACTCTGACAGGTACAACAAATATTATCACTGTTATTTTAAACATGGTGCCAATGCCAACAGTTAGATATAGCCATTAAAGAAAACAAGTGTCATCTCCACACCACTCCCCAAATAAATCATAGCTGGCAAATATAAAATCTGTTTGCTTCTAGAGAAAGAGAAGAAAATGCTACTTTTGAGCAGCTGGGCTGATTAAGGGAGATTGCTTTGAAGGCTGCAGGGAAAGTAAAATCAATGGGGAAACCACATTCTGTGCTCTGAAGTGCTGCATATACTTACAGCACTCTATAAATAAATGCCACTATGTGCATCTATTTCTGATTAAAATCCTGTGTAAATGTATATGGAAATCAGGTGCTGCCCCCAGGCCTCCTGAGAAGCTGCTAATGCAAGCTCCTGCTGCTGCAAAGGTTATGCACTTCCCATCTCACAGACTTCCTACTATAGCAACAATAAGGGTTAAGAAAATTGTTCTGTGGATTAATTAAAATAAATATATAGCATAGTTAGATGATTTCTAAAGAGGCCTTAGATAAGCTCGCAACAACTAGAACCATATGGAGACTGTGAAGAGACATTAATTTTACAGTTGTCTAGAATGGTATTAGCTGCAAGTGAAGTTAGCAAACGCAGTTAAGAACAAATTGCCAGCAGTGAGAGTTGTTAGTGGAAAAGCTGCAAGGCAAATAAAAGCTCCAGCAGCAGAGTGATTTAAAACTGGATGAAACAAAGCACTAAAAATTATACCGTGGGGAACTACTCTGAAAAAAAATAACTTCATGTTGTTTTTCTCAGAGTTCCCTAGAGCTAACACTTTGCTAACACTGAGAAACCCACAACTCAAGCAGCATTTCACAGTCTCTCAACTAAGTGGAAAGAACATTTCCATTCTCCAACACACAGCATCTTCAAAAGAGAAAAAGATTACTGTGAAATTATTGTAACTATAGTAAGACACCGAATACTCTCACATTGTAAAAACAGCCCACTCTCTACCCTGCTTGTCTGCTCACATTACTTTTCTGAACCTGACTGTTATAAAACCAAATAAAGTCATTTGTTTGTCCAAGTCATACTTCAGTTTGCAATCCTTTTTTCTATCCTGGAGTGGTGCACACAGCCCCTCTAAAGCACACTCACCTCTTTAACACCCTGCCTACTCTTGTTGTGTGCCAGCCACTCATGCTGGATGCTCCCTGCTGTCCCAATTCAATCAGTATCAAGTCAAAACTGGAAGTCAGTTGTTCAGATTCACTGTAGGGTAAACATCTGCAACTATCTTTTCCAATATAGCCATGCTCTGAAGAACAATTTAATTACAGTCAGGACAAAAACGTCCCATAATCTGATAGCTCACCATGGTAGTGGGTACAAAGATTAACATTTTCTCTACTAATAGGAACGAATGCATGCTGAATTGCTTTGTCTTCTCCCATTCCTCTTAAAATCCACCACTTTAAACTCCTGTTAACTCACTTAATACACACTGAAGGCATTTAACCTGTAATCCCTTACAAAAATACACCAGTTTTGGCTGAACGATTCACCCTGATGTCAATGGAACCCATGACAAATGCTGCCTGTGACAAACATGCACCCAGCCATGATCAATACTTAGCCTAAAGCAGCCTCCATGTCTCTTTGTCACCTAGTCCCAGAGCTGCAATATGAGCTTTTTCAGGGGCTAAGTGGTCTTCTTTACTGCCTTCTTTCTTCCTGAACAATTTGTAAAGATGCTACAGCGACAGTGTAACAGTTCAAAATAAGCCCCATGGAATCCTATTTTGTTTGAGAAATGAAAAGCTGGTGCCAGTACTTATCTTCAAATGCATGCAGCATCTGAAATGTGGGCATGCAATTTCACTGTGGCACATCACTGTTTAGGCTGAGTAACTGACTCTCCTACTTTGCATTTACTAACTCTGACTTGCACTGTACCATCATGCAGTATCAGGAAACTCTTCTGCAATTCCTTTTTACTCCATTGAATAATCTGGTGTTCATAGCAAACCTGATTATTTCCCTTTCCCCCCAGCTTAGCTGTGAATACACTCAAAAGGCACAAACCTCCTAGGGAACTTCAATAAGAAGTAACTTTTGAAAACAACTGCATATTCCATAAAAGATAAGGGTTTTTTTTTCCTGTTTTTAAGAGCCCTATGCGTGGAACACTGTCCAAAACTCTTCTGTGAAATCCAAAAACATCATCAGCACAATTGTTAGGACAACATCACTCTTATGGAGCAGTCTATGCTTTTTTCATTGTTGCAAAATTGCTTTCAGAGGCTAAAATACTCATTGTGGTAAAAAACTTTCTGGGTCCACAAGGGGCTTCTGTCACTTCAGCTATCTTGATCATATCCTAAGTTTTTCAAAACCTCTCTACTTAAGTAGAACAAGAAAGAGAGAGAGGAAAGAGTTCTGTATGTATTTGCTGCTAAGCTCTGGTCATCACAGTTACTCTGACACACACAGGTACAGTTTATGCAGCTGCGTACAACTTTATCAGTTTCACTCGCCTGCACGGGCGAATGCTGTATTACACCAAGAAATCACAGAATTAGGTTGGAAAAGGCCTCTGGTGTCATAGCTGCACCATTAGACTGAACACCACCATGTCAACTAGACCATGGCACTGAGACCCACGTCCAGCCTTTCCTAAAATGCCTCCAGGGACGGCGATTCCACCACCGTGGGACTCGAAGCAGGACGGCTTTCACACGCTTAACAAGCAACCTGTTGGAAAGCCCGGGTAGGGACATTCCACCTTTTCCGCTGGGGCTGGCATGGCTGCAGCCCTCCAAAGACAGGCAGGCTTTCCCAGCGGTTCCCGAGGCTCCGAGAGCTCCAAACCCGTCACTCCCCTGCTCCCCGCCGGCACCAAGGCCCTCCGCGGCCGCTTCTCCTCAGGGCCGCTCCGGCGGGACGGCACCGCACCCCGCCGGCTGCGAGCGGGACCGGGAACGGGACCTGGAACGGGACCGGGAGCCGCCCCGGGAACCGGGAACTGCCCCGCCTGTTGCCCTCCCCGCCTTCCCCCTGGGGACGCCCCGGCGCCTCAGCGGGCCCCGGGCGGCGGAGCTCACCGGGATGCCGTGCAGGCGGACGGTGTGCGCGATGTACTGCAGCCGGCGGGACACGCTGCTCCGCGCCGCCACGGCCGCCTCCTTGCGGCTGCCGAGCCGCAGCGACACCCGCGCCCGGTCCGGGCGGGCGCTCAGCTCCGCGCTGCCGTTCACATGCACCTCCCGCCCGGGCAGTGCCGCAGCCTCCACGCGTCCCTCCGGGGCCGGGGACGGGGCCAGGTCGAGCTCGGCGAAGACACGAGAGGGGGGCGGCGCGGGCGGCGCCATGGCCGGGGCTATGGCGGCCCCTCACGGCACCATGGCAACCCTGGGGCGCCACGTCACAGCGCCCGCCCGCTCCCGACCGCCGCCGCGCGGGCCCGGAGCCCCCGCTCCCGCCGGGACCGGCGTCCTCACGGCGGCGTTAAGGGAGGAAAAGACGTCTGGGATCATCGAGTGCAACCTATGGCCGACACCACCATGCCAGTTAAACCGTGGCACTGAATAGCACGTCCAGTCTTTCCTAAAACACCTCCCGGGTGACTTCCCCCATCTCCCCGGACACTCCCTTCTGATTTATAATCACCCTTTCTGTGAAGAAGTTCCTCCTAATGTCCAACCTAAACCTCCCTGGTGCAGTTTAAGACTCTATCCTCCTGTCCTGTCACTGGTTGTCTGGGAAGTCCCTCTGCCGCTCGCCGAGGGGACGCTGCCATGGCAGTGTCCCAGGGTGGTTCCCGGCCATGAAGGTGACTGAGCACACGACAGCAGGACAAGGTTCGCGCCCTGGCCCAAAGTGGGTCAGCCACAGCAGGTTGCCCGTGTCCTGTTGAATTTTTAATATTTCAAAACATGGAGACTCCAGGACCTGAGCAACCCAAGTCAGTGTTTGACCATACTCGGAGTAAAAAATACAGGGTTTTTATGTTCACCTGGAATGTTGTGTGTTTTAATCTCTGTACACTGTGTCCTGTCACAGGGCAACACTGAAGGCAGACTGGCTTCCATGTCTTCCATCCATCAGGCATCTAAATATAGACTGATAAGATCTCTCTGATCTTTTTCTAGGCTGTAGTTCCAGCTCTGTGAGCCCTTCCTCATAAGAGAGATGCTCCTTCATCATGTTCACAGCCTTTTGTTGCACTTTCTTCAGTATGTCCATATCTTCCTGGTGTTGGGGAATCCAGGAAAAACTCCAGGTGTGCCCCTCACCAGGGCTGAGCAAAGGGGAAGGATCCCCTCCCTTGACCTGCTGGAAATGCTGCCCCTAATCCAGCCCAGGATGCAGCTGGCCTGCTTTGCCATGGGGTCCGTGATCCACCTGTTGTCCTTTTCTGCTTTCCAGCCAGTGAAGCCCTGGTGCACAGCATTGTTCCGCCCCAGATGCAGGTTTTGGTGTTTGCCCTTGCTGAACTTCATGACATGTTTCTTGGCCCAGTTCTTTAGCTGGTCAGAGTGACTGCGAAATGAGTAGCTCAGTGATGAGCTCTGTATGTCTGGTCTCGTTTGTATGAGGATTTTTGGGAAGGACTCTGGATATGTCATCGCTGCTTACATTTGTGGTACATCGTGCTTTGGTTACCTGAAATCTGTAATCTAGCACAGAGGCTGGAATGGTACTGCATGTTTACAGAAGGTCTTGCAGCCTTCAGAATTCACATTGCAAGTGTTGGAAAGTCTGTGTTACTGTGATAAGTCTGTGTCTGATAAATATTGCTATATTCTCCTCCTAGATAAAAACATGGCATGTGAAGACATTAAGATCTGATTTTAACACTCAGATGAAGATTTCTTGAAGGTGTCAGGAAGCAGAATATTGAGGGAGTTGAAGCCCTGTCCCCTTCATTAGTCTGCTTGGTGTGTGTGTGCATTTCATGTCTTGTCATTAGACAGCTTCTGTACAAATTTCCTTTCTTGTCATTAATATCATATCTGCCTTAAGAGGTGTCAGTGACTTCTGTCTGCTTCATGACTTTTGGAGTCTTCTGCCTTTGAATCTGGTTTTCTCTCCATATTTGCTGAACACTTAAAGCTTCAAATGAAACAGATTGAACCTCTTAGGTATTCATTACATCTGGAGATGACACTCCATGTTTCTCAGCAGGAACAACCAGAAGTAGAGACTCCTAAAATTTTGAGTGCAACTGACTTTGATCAAAGTTATATGACAAGATAAGGAAGCAGCTTGTAACAGAATCCAAAAATATCAGTGCCTAGTCACTTAAAATAAATCAATTTGAGAGCTTGTATGAATAAATTGGCACTGCTGACTTTAAGAAACAAAATACAAAAAAGAAAATGAGTACAGAGGAAATTATAAATGTATATTCCTCAGAAATAAATTCTTTCATTAAACAGAGAGTTAAATGCTTTTGAAAGTAGTCTGTCACATCTGTACTTACTTTTTTGTTGTTTTGTTTTTGTTTAGCCAAGATGTTTGTAATGGAATTACTTAAATATGTAATAGTATCAATCAACATACTCTAAGTATTGAATGGTGCTTATCAAGAAATAATTAATAAAGCTTTTAAAAAACTCTTGGATAGTGTAATGAAGCCAAATTGTGTACTCTCCATTTTTTTTCATGTTCAAGATAATTCTGATTTAACTATTGAGTAAAAGTGATTTGCCTTTTTATGAGACAGTCTATATCAAACAAAACATGTTGCAGAATTTATACTCAATATATAGATATGCAATGAAATCTCATAGGTGCTGCATACTTCAAAATTCAGTGCTGTGTGATCTTTAAATTTTGGGAAACACAGTGTTTCTTGTAGAAATATTACATAAAGGTATCAATTTAAGAGCTTAATTGGCTGAATCCCAGAAGATCTTTCTAAGGCCAGATATAAAATTACCTGAAATGCAAACTAATCTATGGAAAAAGACCTTTATGTGAAACAAGGTCAAATGTGACTGAGTGGTTAGTATGCACTATAAGAACATCATGCACCAGGGATCTTTTAATTACTATAGCCACATTTTTGCTTTGCACTCTTTAAAGATACATTGCAGAGCTCAAGTTTAATTGCATTGAGAGTCTGTCACTCAGAATTTTAATATAGAGCCAAATCTACAGATAATAAGCTTTTCCTGACTTACATTTTGAGTAGGAGGCATCTTTGAAAGTGATGGATTAACCTGTTGTTTTAGCGTTGGAAAATCTATTTAAATTGTGAATATCATTCTACTAACTTATCATTGAATTAAGAAATTGAAAACTTAACTACAGACTGTGAAGGAATAGAGATGTGCTAAATGGTGTGTGGGATTTGGTTTTTTCCTTGGGAAACAGATGGTTTTATGTTTGGATCTATTTCTGTATGGTAGCAGTGAAGTGCAACATTGCTTATGACTTTTAGCAATGGATCTGTATTTGTTTGGTGAGGTAAGACTTTGAAGGTTTGGAATGTGTGTGATGAGGAAATCTCTGTTACAGGTGCTGCCAAATGCTGTTTTTGTGAAAGGACAGTTTGCAGTAGAGATGTGGACTGATGTCTTTCTGTTGTTGTGTGTCTCAGCTCCTGACTTAGTGTGCTGCAAAACATTTAATGAGCAGAGGCCCAGTGCCATACTTATGTATACTTGGTTGTTCCTTGCAATGTTTTTATGAAAAATCACTCTGTCATTCACTTCTTATCTGCCACTCACTTCTTACATAGCACTGACAATTGCTCTGTAGGACAAATAAATATCCCCTGTAAGCCTGGTTCGTTACCTTTCCAGAACTGTATAAAACTCAAAATTGAGAAGGTTAGATCCAAACAAATGGAAAATAATCCTTCAAAATTTAAAATTATTTTTAAGAATAGAAGTCTAAATTACTGAATTCTTAACAACAAACAAGAATTCTAAATTACTGAATTCTAAACAACAAACACCAAGGAGCTTTAAACTTTTACTTGAGTATCTTTTAAGAAGAAACGTGGAAGAAAAAGAGACCAACACTAGTAGTTCTGTCGCTGTTGGTGTTTTATTTTCAAGATCAACATTTACTGGATAACATGAAGGCAATGTAGAACTTAGTTGATTTCTGTAAAATCTCCTATATTAAGGAAATGTGTGTACTCAGAGGGGATTTTTTTTCCCCTCGTGGACTAATGAGAAAAACAGACTTGCCAAGGCTTGAGAGGAACAAGGTCGGGCTCACAGGAGTTGAGGCTGGAGAGAAAGTTTTCCCTTTACAACATGCAGAGGTCTACAGAGAAAGGGAATTGCCTCCAGTCCTCTCACTTTGGCCGTGCCTCCAGAATTTCCAAGGGCTGCTAATGATTTCTGTAACTCAGGATGTCAGACAGTGAGTCTCTGCTCTGGGTGTTACTTGCTGGAAGACACTCCAGAATTTGCAGCCAGAGTAGAGGAAGTAGCTGAAAAATTTTCCAGTATTGCTGAAAAATATGAATGGATTCATCACATTTTTATTTTACTTTAAAGAGTAGTAGTGATTTGACAAGATAATTTGTTTTGGACGTAACTCCACACAAAGCTACTGTCTCAGGCTGAGTGCAGATGTAATCTGACTTTTTGTAGTTTTCAATTGGTCCTGTTATTGCAAGTGGAGATTTCTTTACTCTGCTTCTCACAGTGAACTTTAACATATAATGTGAGCAATTATCTTGTTCTATGATTGTGGTTAGCTGTTGGTTTTGATTTAATCTACTGATTGAAAGCCCACAGTACAAAAAAGAAGTAATTAGATAATTCTTGTCCATTAATGTAAAACCGTTAAGAACTTAATACAGTTGCTAGTGAAATCTGTTAAGAGACTGCTTGTCTTCAGTCATGACTGAATGAAGCCTTAAATCATGGAACATACTGATATTAATAATGCTGTCAGAGACAAAGTTAGGTTTAAGACTAGTAGAACTAAGATTTAAATCTGTTCTCTCTGGTAGACATCACCGAAATGTCTCATATTCTGTGCTCAGCAGCAGCTAAAATTGTAAAAAGTCACAGTCTCTGTTCAAGGGTATGAACAATACAGAAAGGCTAAGTGACTCCTTGAAGTGGTCTTCAGCATTGCATTTGCAAGAAATTATTCTCTGTAAGCAATACATCTTTGCCAAAAAATGTATGTGTAATATTTTAAAAATAAATTATAAATGAAGTCATAACTTGAAGATAGTCCTACAGAATGTAATAATTACAATGTAATTTTAAGATACTGGCTTATAAAGTCTTCATTAAAGTTTCCATGCCTAATAATTTTAATACAATTTATTTAAAATACCTGAGCTTTTGTAAGTTCTAAAGGAAACAACACATATTTTCTCTGATCTCTAATTTTATATTTTCTTAGAAGCTCACAATAACTGGGAATGAGCAGACATGTATGCTTCTTATATAAAAGTGCTGCTAAACATCTAGGTTTTAATTTTTCACAAATACTTTTCAGGAAGGCAATAAATCTTGATAATTTCATCACCAAGAACCTGACAGTTACAGCAATTATATGTTCAGCAGGAACACTTTAGAGAAGCTTTGTGGAGGCAGTCATACAATTGAGGAGAATTATGCAATGTTGGATTTTAAAAGCAAAACTAATTCTTGTGTCCTGCTCTCTGTAAAAGGCCATGCAGCTTTTGAAAGTTTAGAAGTGAGTTTACCAAACTTTTTGAAGATTCTGCTGTCTTGATGGAAAGATTGCATATTATGGAGTGCCTCTTGATGTTCTTGGGCAGATTTTTTAATTATGCTGATTGATAAAAAAGGATGAAATTATATGCCACCTGTAAAAACAGAAAATGCAGACTAGAAGAGGCTGGAAATTAACAAATCTATTCTTTTCCAAGCAGTCCTTGGCAGACTTTAGGCTACTCACTTCTAAAAAGAACCTCTGATATTACAGATTTTTTGCATATCCTTATCTGTCCTCACCATCTCATGTTTGCATATGTCTTTTTGGTTCAAGGAATGCACTGATTCAGCACTTAATTATAATCAGCATCAAGAAAGAGACACTGTAGTCCGTAGTCCCCCTCTATCTACAAGCAGAGATCCTTAATATCCAGCAAAATTCCTTCTGCACCATTTCTGTGACTTCCCTTTCTCACAACTTGTTGCAGAGACCATGATCCCAGCTTCAAATGCAGAGGAAAGGAGTTCTTATCCCAAATGGATTTCTTTCTGGGACTCAATTCCTAGACCCTGTTCTTTGTTGATAGGTATAGTCTAATTTGCCAACAAGCCTTAAACTCTGAAGGGTCTGGTTTTTCCCCAGGTCATCTTTTATCAATCCTATTCATGGAATTTGTCTGCTCATTCACAAGTCTTTTAATGTAATGCAGATGACAAAATAGAAAATAGGTAACTTTAAAAAAAAAGCTTAAATTTGTTTATTCAAGCTTGAATTAGGACATATTTTCTTAAAAAGATTTAAAAATCATTCTTTCTTTCCTTATATATTGTTTATTTATTCAACTTTACTGAACCTATCCCACTGTCACATCACCATGTCACAGACAAAAAACAGCTTCTTTTTCTGCAGGGAAAGTTACAGTTTCATGTCTTGAAGCTCAAGATTAATTGAATATGAGATGCAACAAATGTTGGCTTTCAGTAAATTACCCAGGCACTTTTTATTAGATTTGATGCCAGAATTTGAATCTCCTGAATTGAGGAAATGTATATTTTGACTGCACACACCTGAAAAGTTCTTTTCTGTAGTCTTTCTTTTTCAAGCTATCAATTTAGATGAAATCTTGATATTGCACAGTTGGTGGAGGAATTGGTAAAGAGCTGATCACTTTAAATCTAGGCCAGTCATTGGGTGATCTTCACCTTTCTGAAAGAAAATAAAATAAGTACATGGCATCACATGTTTTAAATGTTTCCAAAAAATGTAACTTTGGTTTTGTTATGGATCTTTGTAATGACTTAAATATTACTGTTAATTATGTCTATTGATCTGAAATAATTAATAAACAAAAAACCTGCAAAGTTACATGTGACAGATACTTCTTTCAAATACACACATCCAAAGATCAAGCTGTAGATGATGAAAGAAAGAGATGTGAGAATAGCTTGGGAGGTGTGACAATTCAGAAATTAGCTGAAATATGGTGTGCAGGAGTTTGGATGCAAAGTGGAAGCAGAGGTGGGAGGCTCAGACCAGGGCAGCTGACAGCAAAAGGTTGCATTTGCTTTTATGTACTCAGGGAGATGAAAGTTAGAAAGAGAACAGTGACAGCCTTAAAAGAGTAAATGGAATGGTGTTAGAAATGTCTTCCTAACTTTCGTGCCAATACTTTTTTCCTTCACACATTAGAAGTTACTGGAAAAAGCCTCAAAAGTTCTTACTCTGTTTTTGGCAAGCTTTCATTAATTACCCCTCAGATTTTCCATGATGAGAGTTCTTATTCTCTATTTTGAAGACCCTGTACTTTGTCTATGTCCTCTGGGTTTTGCTTCCCCCAGTTTCCCTGCTCACTCTACTCAATCCAACTGATGTGTTTTTCATCTTCATCTCTACCTTTTACAGATTTTACCCACCTTTCTGGAGTTCCCTCAAGGGCTCAATTCACTGTATTAGCACCCTCTTCTTTATGTCCTTCCTCAGAAAATGTTTCCCTGGAAACTCTAACCCTGTTCCCTCAGAAAAGTTAATCCATGCCATTTTTCTCTGTATTTACTCTTCCTCTTTTTGTATTAATAAGATCTTTATTTAACTAGGTTTAGATCTGTGGAGAAAAAATAAAAGCTCCAATATTTTGAATGACCTTGAGTATGTGTGACTGTAACATCCCTATTCTACAAGAGGGACTCTATTTTGGACCTGAAATGATGAATTAGAACTTCAAAAAGACACACCATAGAGAGGTATATAAATACTAAGGAAAACAGATAATTGCAAGATCAGCCATATGGTTCTGTATATACAAATCTGGCATGTTATGAGAATTTTTAAAGTTAGATTTTTCACTCTTTCTCCTTTCAAGTAAGTAGAATGCTGCAACCTATAATTTCATATTTCACCACACTGTAGTGAGTCCCAAAACAGAAGGTCATAATAGGGCCCTCTAGAATCATAGAATGGCCTGGGTTTGAAGGGATCTTAGAGACTGTGTAGTCCAACCCCCTGCCATGGGTAGGGACACCTTTCACTAGGCCAGCTTGCTCAGGGCCCCATCCAACCTGGCCTTGAGCACTTCCAGAGATGGAATATTCTCAACTTCTCTGTTCCAGTGCCTCACCATCCTCACAGTAAAAAATATCTTTGTAATATCCAATCCAAACCTCAGCTTAAAGGCATTATCGCTTGTCCTTATCTTTACAGACCCTTGTAAAAAGTTCCTCTTCAGCTTTCCAACAGGCCCCCTTTTTAGATACTGGAATGCTGCTGTAAGGTCTTCCTAGAGCCTTGTCTTTTCCAGGCTGAGCAATGCCAATTTCTCAGCCTGTTTTCATGGGAGATGTGTTCTGTCCCTCTGATTATCCCTATGGTCCTTGTCTGGACTTTCTCCAACAGGTCAGTGTCCTTCCTATGCTCTATGCTAGGGATAGCAGAGCTGGATGTGTAATCCAGAATGGAAAATGTCACATCAGTTTGTCCTTTTTTTGGGTTATAGTTGTCTCTCAGGAAACTGAGCACAGAAGAAGGTAATTTTACTTTTAAATAGGATCCTACTACATTAAATAACTCTCCTGTGGATATATTACTGAGATACGGTAATTGCTACATTTTTAGGGAAAGCCAAATATTGAGATATTTTGCAGCTCCCATTTGACTGTATTGTCCTTGGAAGTGATCACTGAAGTGTGTTAAAAAGGAGTAGCATGTACTGGAAAATAAATACAAATGTTGTCTTGCAAAACTGTGCTATGGGATTGCAATAAGTAGGAACAGTTGAAGTCAATGCTACAAAAATGGAGTTCATGTGTCATAAAATATGATTGCTCATTATAAACCATTATTTTTCCTTGTGCTTTACTAATTTTGGTGTTCTGTCATTTAGTGCTGTTTAAATCAGCAACTTTAGTAAATTATTTTTGTGCAAATGATGTATACCATGAATCTGGTTTCACCATTTATAAGGAAGGCATCTTTTTTTTTTTTAACAGAAGGAAAAAGGAAAACTACAACTCTTCATTTATTTTGTAATCCCTGAGCAGTACTGGGAACCGTGGAGTCAATCAGTGCAAATAAGCCATATATCTGAAAAGCAATGAGCTACTGAAGAAATAGTTTTGAAGGAGAGAGCTTTTTATTAACCTTTCTAACACCATCCTGAAAGGTGCTAGGGATTCTCAGTTCTCATCAACTTCAAAGACAGTTTAGTGTTCAATATTTTCTTGCAGAACTGGGGGTGCAGAGATGAGGGCCAGATGATAATGTGCTGATAAGACCACAAACACTTGTGAAAGGCAATGCTTTATGTAAAAAAGCATTTTTTTTACAATTTTTAGTATGCCATGGATTGTGCAGTGACAAAAAATGGCATAAGATGGCAGTAAGAGATTGCAAAATAGAGTGGTTTGGTGTGACATATTCCAGTGAATCAACCTACTGCCTTGCAATAAGGATGATTGCATAAACAGGTGATAAATGGGGATTTCTGGGCTTCTTCAGAAATGTTTTCTAACTTTCTTTTTGCATTTTTCTTCTCCTCAGAGGAAGATCTCCAGTTTATTTGGCATTTATACTCTTTTATCTGAGTGTGGGAAAATGGAATAGTTTCCCACACTGCATTGCTATCTGTGCGGAAGCGCTTGAAATTCACTGCTCATACTTTTTAAATCTGTGCTGTATGAAAATCACTCCAAATTTAGCATTACATTAAATATGATCTCATGTGCTGATAGAAACAGAGGAGGGGCGAAACAACCACGTCACGAGGCAGCTTTGCAGCCTTGCTAGTGAAGCAATATGGACAAGGGGCTGTTCAGTTTATCCCCTGCTAAACTCCAGTGAGGAGGACAGGCTGCTGTGGGCCCAGACTGGTGTTGGCAGCTGTAGTTAAAACCCCAGGAGGGTGGAGCTGGTGAGCCCTGTGGGAAGTTTTTTAGGTGCTCTCATGACACCAAGGCTCTAGGGTCTTCCCATCACTTTCCAGTCCAGGGCTGTGACCTGGAGACACAAAACTGCCTTCTCTTGGCTAGAGAAATGACTTTCGCATACATAAATAATTACTGCCTGTGATACCAGTACGAAGACCAGACAGCTTTATTTCTGGAGATTGATGCCTCTAAGATTTGTCCAATTTAAGAACTGCTAAGATAGAAAACATATGGATTATTTACAAAATATGGGTGTGTAATTTCTCAGTGCTAATGATTTCATTAGGTCTGTGTTTAAATTTTCAGTAACGGCTTTGCATTAGTATATAAAGCTATGTTCTGCACCCCCAGTGTATACTTAAAGTATCTCTCAAACAAAAATATTCACATTTTCTGAATCTTTTCCAGTGGTAATGCAGGTAGGATTTTTAGCTAGTGCTTTTTGTCCTTAGATCTAAAAGTGAATTATAAATGTACATACGTCTGACCAGAAAGAGCTTTATGTGATCAAAGAAAGTAAAATTAACAACAAGCAACAATAAGCAATAAATGTCTACTACAGTAAGTGGCAAGGTATTGCCTAAGCTCTGATTTAGTGGAGGAAGGTAGATGTGGAAGAGAGCTTTATGTTTGTCTAAGTTCATTATGACTTTCCCTCAACAAAATTATTCTTTTTCAGCATTTGTTTTAATGTAGTTGCTGGGGAGGTATGTGGTTATACATGACTTTTATCTGATGGCTAAGCCAGAGGTCAAAGCACAAAACTGACATTTAGAAAGATGATGTGGATTTGTTGTGCTCCTGAAGGCCTTGGTCTTTAAGCCAGGAGATGGATTACAGGTATGAATATTTTAAGTTTTCACTGTAGTTCACATGTACCTGATTGCTTCCAAGGAAGATTTCAACATTTTAGGAGATAAAAAGCAAAACTCAATTGATTTTCTTCAGCATTCTTTTTTAATAATGATGTTCCTGGGAAGGTCAAGTGGACATTCCATCATATATCTTTCCAGGACAGTGTTTGATCACGTGTGGCATAGGAGCTTCTCTGCACTGTAGGACTGGGTGCACCATTTAAGACCTATGTGTTCATTTAAAGAAAACTAGTAGGAAAAATGAAGTACAACTTGAGGTTTAAATCATCCATTTACTCCAAATTTGTGAGAAAGACAACTTTAGAAGTTGTATAGTTCTTTCCTTTTGTTAATATTTTTGTTTGGCATTAAAATCCTCCTTCATTATAATGAAATTATTTTACTTCATCTTTACCCCATTAATTCTAGTGAGAAAATGATAGAGATCCCTCAGTTTTGATTCAATTGTATAAAGAACATCAAAGTTTGGGGTACTGAAGTTCACATTTCTGTGTTTAACTCACATGGATTCATAGGAGCCATTTGCATAGGTAAACACACCTGAACTAAAAGTGTGAATTGTTTTCCTTCAATCTGCTTAGAAATTATTTTAAATTGTGAATAGGTTTTCTTCACAAAATTGCTGTTATTGTTAATATGGTAGATTTTTGAAAATTCAAGTGCAATGCTGCTTTCTATTCTTATTCTTACCCTTTTGAATCCACAGAATTGGAAGCTCTCAGGTAGAGTTCCATGGCATTTTAGTATTTAATTGTTTACCCGTTGTTACCCATTTACGAAGATGTTTTCATATTTCAGGTTTGTATTCTGATAAAAACTGTCTTCCAGTGAGAATTCTGTTATTATATGAAAATCAGAAAGTTATCTGTATGACAACTTTTTATCATATGTGAAAAGAAAATGGATGCTCTCAAGTCACGATCTTTCTTTCTTTGGTTTTTTTTTTTTGCCATCATCAGGACAGTGCCATGATTGACAACTTCTGTCTGCTAATGATGTGTTTTCAATATCATTTTAGCCTCTGGCTTCTCTTCCCCATAATTTTGAATGATACAAGGTATTTTGAAGCCCAACACAGACTATTTCTGATTTCAGTAAAAAATACTTGCCATTGCTCTTGCAATGGAAAATTTGAGTTATCATACACTCTCACTGGATGCAGCCTCACAATGACTGCTTTCCTGCGTGCTGCTCTATGATACTGGAAATAGTTGATTGTGTTGAACTGGTCCTCTTGTCAGGAGAGGGCAAAAATCACTAAATTAGTAATGTGATTTCACCTCAATGAACATGTTTTAACAACGACATTTTTATGTATTACTCAAATCTATTAACTTCTGATGAATTCCAGAACACAAGGAATTCTAGAACTGAGGTTGAAAGTCCATTTTTCATCAGACTATTGCAGAAAAACTCTTGCAATATAGGTTTCTGAGAGAGTCTTGCACATTTCTTTGGCCTTTCTACTGGCCAGAAGTGAATGACAACCATATGGAGCAATTTTGATGCTGTTTATCAGGTTATGCATGACAGCACAAGGTATGAAGTCAAAAACTGCTAGACCTTCTGGACTGAAATGGGATAAGCAATACATTAGCCCTGTCTTAAAGATTCAAGGGAGAACTTTTCCTGCAATGACTGGACTAAACCGTTTTGCTGCTCTGTCATAATCTTGATGAGTGCCTTTGCCCTCCTATTGATTTTCCCTTAAGGTCTGATCCAAAGATCGTTCACAGCAAAGAGGATCTTCCAGTGGGCTCTGGCTCTTGTCACTGAGTGAGGTCAGGTCAGGCATCACAAAACTTGGCAAGAAAGGGAACCAGGTCACAAAGACCACAAAGGCAAAGAAAATCCACAAGTGACATTTCAGAGTGGAGTGAAAAATGACATTAAGTCAGAATTCATCTTGACAAAGTCAGACATCGAAAAGTTACCTGTCATATTTTCTTCATAGCCATAGGATAAGAAAGAAATGAGCAAATGATTCATTGAACCTGTCTTAGATATCTTGGTTGAGATGAACTGCCTTCTGGGGGTGCCTCTTTCTCTCCTTCAACTATAAAGGAGCCCAGGGGGCTAGCTGACATTTAGGGAGCTGACTTTTCGGTGATAAAGTTAGAAAATTCCTGTCAAAGGAATCTGTGGAAGTATCTCTCTTTTGCTCTCTGTCCTTTACTTCCTCCTACCCATTCAGATAGTATTACAGGTAGGTCTGCTAGCTTGAAAAGGCACCCTCCTGAAATCTTTGGTAGGTCTGGAGACTATGCTTTCCTCTAGAAGAATCTCAGCTGGGAAACAGACATCACATCCTTTGACCTGGAGTAAGTTTTTCTTTGAAAATCAGGATTTTTCCAGTTCAAGACTAATAATTACAATTGAACACACTTCTTAGATTACTTAAAGTGAGAATAGAGCTCGAGATTCAACTGCACCTCTGTTTTCTTCCTAAATAGTATAAATATCCCCTGTTATTCCTTCCATCCCTTCTAACAATAGATTAGCATGAATTTAAATCAGGTTTTCCTATATCCCAGATGCTGCTTTAAGTACTGCACTAGAGGTAACACATTCTTGTTGAAATCAAAGACTTAATATGTTGACTTGGTATTTAATGTGTGTCTACAAATCTGGCCCAACATTTATTCAGGAGAATACATGCAGAAATAATTTTGTTTCTTTCCTCATATTGTTATATAAAACAGAGTATAGCTGTGTCCTTCACAGAGAAGAAAAGCACTTCAAAACAAAATGTACTTTCTGTTTAATTCTATAGAGGAGGAAAACTGACACCTAATTTCTTCAGACCATTTGTTTACTGGGTTGGGCTGAGTTCACTTTTTTGACATTTTCAAAGGAGATGTTTTAGAAGTAGCTTGGTTCTTAAAGGTATTTGAGTTCAAAAAATATGAGTTGCTCTACAGTGGGGCTTTTTACCTCATACTGCCTTTTTAAGGACCAAAATCTTTGTTAATTGATAGTCAATAACATTTAAGCTTCTAAATTTATTAAAAATGTATTTAGGCTATTAAGGGAGTTAAATTTTAGATGATTTGGAAAATTTAGATTTGTATATTGAATCACTTTATGATTTTGTACTCAGTTTTGAAAGTTACTTGATTCTAAATGCTATTTTTTTAAGTAGACCATAATTCTTCATTCAAGTGTTACATTTTGGTTTATTGCAAGCAAATATCTTCAGGAAATTATTTGTGCAAATGGAGGCATCTCTTATAAGACATTCATGAGCTGTTTTGGAAATGATCATCACTTGAGATACAGACTTTGGTTTTTTAATTTTTTCCCATTTCTTTTTAATCACTGAGAGAGAACAAAGTGTTTGTTACAGCAAGGCAAGAAAAGAGAAGAAATAACTTGAAATAAAATGGATCTGCTCATGAACTGTGAACACTGTGGTGGGACCATAGGTAGTTTGAATTGACAATTTCTAAAATATATATGGATCCAGATTCTCCAGAATCAGATATGTAACTTAAAGTCACTGTTTTTGTAGCAAGTGGGGTTGGATTCTACCAATGCTATCTATTAAGCAAATGTCAGCTCTGGAACAAATAGAAATATTACTATTTTTTTTAGTTACATGTTCATTGTTTGCTTCTGCACCTATGGATACATCAAAAAATAGGGTAAGACATTTAGTATGACTGAGAAGACATGCTTCCTCCTGAAGTTAATATGAGGTGTCTTCAAAATGTGAAAGCAAAAGATATAAAATTAAAAAACAGTTTGCTCTATATTTTAAAATATTTTAGAATATTGTTATAATTAATTAAAGTTCTTATAAGTAAAAACATTTGCCAAACATAAAATTAAGCTAGTTTATTCTTAGGGCAATTCTTTTTTGGGTTAGCCAGAATATTAAGCTCTTCTGGGAACACTTTAGTGTTAAAATAAATGTAGGTAAGTTTTTCCTTATGTGTTTCATTGTCCTAAGAAATGCCTAGATCAGAAATATTTTGATTTGTGCTCATCAAAAGAGTCTTTTAATATCCTTTCTGAATCCCTGCATTAATTCCTCCAAAGCTTCAGGATTAGCTTGACTAATAAACTCAGTTCTGAATAAACTTAACATTGTTCTTCATTGCTTATAAACCTATCTGTTGACAACAACGAATCAGCCAAAAGCAAGAAAGCCAGAGGAAAATTAAAATCCTTTCTCATATTTTATCAAGAAAAAACAATATTTTGCTTTCTCTCTGAAGTTGGTTTTGAGGCTAAGTCTTGAAAAAGTGCTAACAATTCTCCCTGGCAAGCACACTCTTCCCTGTAATCCACACAGTTTCTGAAACTGAGAAATACAGAGCAAAGAAGAGCATAATTAACAAATTGCATACACATTTTCTCCCTTGGGTTTGAACTGGAAGCTAGAAATATCTTTATGTAAAACAGTTATTGCCATTCCTGTGTTGATTTGCCATACTTTACCTCTGCTAAAGCTGCAGTGTGTACTTCATGCCATGTTCAATGACAAAACTTAAAGAGTTTGCAGACTGTGGTTGTCTCTCTCTTGATGGATTTGGACCACAAATACAAACATCTGATTCAAACATAAGCCTGGCACATATCTCACGTACAGAGAAAAATGTGGTTGAATAGTTTGTTAATAATGTGAACACACAAAGTAAAACTGATTCCAGATGGCTTTGTAAACTCCAGTAACTCAGTGAACATTAGATAAATTTTTCTGTTCATTAGTCTCAGTAGATGAACTAAGCTACTAAACAGGAATACAAAAAGAAGCCCCATATTATACATATAATTTTGATCTGTTCAGAATTTTAGGCTCTCATGCTGAGCCCTTATTTTAATGCAAGTGCAATGTTCTGGTGTGGGGATAGAAGACTGACTCTGCTAGCTTGGTTTTGGATTTCATACTGATTGAAACAACCCTAGTTCATAAGAGATAACAATTGGGAGTAAAAGACTCGAAACAAGGTATCTGAATATTGAAGTTGTAAACTCCATGAACTGCTGTTCTTCTATTATTTCTAGAGTCCCATATTGTTGTTATTAGATTTCTAAAGTCCATACCTCTCTGATGTATTCTCATGGCTGCAGATCTTCGCTGCACAGACTCCTTTTGCTGCATGCTGTTCCCTCTCAGGTCAGGGCTCCTCCAAGGCCCTCCCTGACTGGCTAACCCACCCCCTTTTATCCCGGTCATTTTCATCAGTTACAGCTGCAGCCCAATTAAGGACATCGCAGCTGCAGCCCATCAAGGGCAACCAGGACCTCTGGGGCAAAGCCTCTATACAGATATTCAAATACATTTCCTCTACTATAATGAACCACAACTTTTTTTGATGATTATAAAAGCTGGGAGTGAGTATGGTAGATATAATTTGCATGAGCAAACATTGTCACCCAAATATTGAATGGGGCTTCATTTACTTTTGTGTCCTTAGTCACATGCTTGATATAATTCCAGCAGTAGCTTCCCAGCTGGAAGGTTTTGGCATAAATGACTGCTTCACTTCCTGAAGGTGAAAGGAGCTGTGTTCCCTTCTACATTTCCTTCTAGGATCACATTCAGGCCTTTGAAATGCAATTTTCATCTTTTGAATGTATAATAGGAAAAGTGTCCCTTGGCGATGTAAATTTTACCTTTAGACTGTGGGTTGAGGAGTGCTCCTCTGTGGGCCTTTCCTGATGCTGATGTAGCTGCTGAATTTCAGCCATTCCTTTGCTGTGTCCTGGGTTAGTAAAAGTAATGTTATATCAAGTTTGCAGGAGCAAGAGAAAGTTCAAGCAAGGAGAGCTTGGTAAGGGACTGTTATTTACATCAAGCTGGCTGATTCTGTCCTTGCTTATCCAAGGCATACCTCCAGGAAGATTTCCCCCAGTGTGTACATTTTTTTAGGATCTCTTATTTTTTGCTGTTGGGTAAGAGAGTTTGTGGTGGGCTGACAGCTTGGTCTGGGATGACATTGTTTTCTCTTTCCTTATGACTGTACTTCCCACAACATTTAGGGTCTGTGCACAGGGCACAAAGCCATCTTGTGCCAGATAGCCCAGGTGAAGGGCTGTAGTTTCCTGGGCAGAATATCTGGGATGATGTGGGAGCCATTCTTGCTGAGGTGCAGAATATCTAGGCTATGGTAAAGCTAATATGATCTCACTGTTCCCAGTGACCAAGCTAGGTTGATAATTTGGGTAACATACCCGTCTTAATTTGTATGCTTATTCTTTTGCATTTTAGAATGGCTGAAGGAAATTCCTGCTTAAAAATCCGAGCATCAGTAAGTTGTCCACACAATAATGCATTTAAATAAATACTCTGTCTTAAGTATGAAAGTCAATCCATTGAAAGCCTGGTTGCTATGGCTTCTCTCATGGATTTTGCACTTACTGTCTGTAAAACACAGTACCTATCTGTGATCTCCACACAAGGTGTCTCCAGACACCCAGGGAAGTGATATTCAGCAGTTCATGAACAGGCTGGGCACCCAAATCCTGTATCATGTTTTACAATGGACCCAGTGTTATGTACCTGTTCTGGAAATATAATTTTTAAGCTCATGCTATGTACTTAATTTTGTTCTGAATTTGACAGGGACCCTTGGGTATGTAAGATAGGTATTAGCAGTAGACAGCCCACAGGGATACATTGAAACAGCCTGTGGAAACTGAATTGTCTACCTCTCCACCCTCTTGATGCTGGGGTAGGAGTGGGATTTGCATCCTAGAACAATTTCATGAGCTCAGGTGATGAGCTGTTGGATAAGAAACATAGGTGCTTATTGGGGAGGAATAGAGGTGCTTTTCCTTCTTGTCAAAATTCACCTCTCAGCCAGGCAAAATGGAAAGCACCCTTCTGTTGAGCCAGTAACAACTCTAAGCAAATGCTCTCTGCAGTTGTCCCATTGCAGACAGACCACTGGATATCCAGGAGTGTAAGCTTCCAGGGACACAGGGTAAAAGGGACCTGACACAGTTGGGTAATGGTAAGAGCCACACTTTGGCAGAAAGGTGACATTTTTATCACTACTCATGCATTTTATCTAACTGTGTTCTAGTTATATGTGTGTAAATATTGTTGGAATAGAAGTTATTACTTAGGACTCTTGGACTCTTGACTCTGTTCTGGTTTAACCCCAGGCATCAACCACACAAGTGCTCTCTTACTCCCCCATGCAGTCTTGGTGTGGTGGGGAGGAGAATGAAAAAAACAGGTAAAACTCATGGTTCGAGATAAGAACAGTTTAAGACTTCAAATACAGTAAAATATAATAATACTCCTAATAATAAACATGATAATAATAGCAATAATAAGAACAAAATTTTATTGAAAAGGAGAAAGAGATATAAATAAAACCCAAGAGAAATAAGTTATGCCCAACACAATTGCTCTCCACCCACTGACTGCTGTCCACTCTATTCCCAAGACTTCCCCCTCCTGGCCAATTCTCCCCATTTTAGATACTGGGCATGACATTTTATGGTATGGAATGTCCCTGTGGACAGTTCAGGTCAGCTGTCCTGGCCTTGCTGCCTCCTGGCTTCTTGTGCCCCTCCTCACTGACAGAGCATGGGAAAAGAAACAATCACAGAACGGTTTGGGGTGAAAGGGACCTTAAGGATCATCTTGTTCCAGGGGCACCTTCCACTAGATCAGGTTGCTCAAAGCCTCATTCAATCTGGCCTTGATAAGATTTTTTTTTAAACCTGAGAGTTTATTACTGCAGAAGACTTAAAGATGAAACAAAAACGAACTGAGAAAAACTACCACAAAAATGTGCAGTTGAGCAATCAGAGAAAATAGAGTATTTCAAAATAAACTTAGAAAGTCCTAAACATTTAAAAGTTCTACTTGTGGTGGCTTAAGAGGAATTTTTTCTCATTACAATATTATTTGTTTCAAATTGTTTCAATTCTTCGGCTGCTCTTTGGTATAAATAACTTTTTTCATGTATTCTGCTTTGTAAGTGCAGAAGCTGCTGATGTGATGTTATGTCCACTGGCAGTCTATCCAAATAAAATTCTGCTGGACTGTGAGGCAGAAGTTGCTCCTGCTGCATTAAATGTTCCAAAGATTGTAAGCACAGTGGTGCTTGAAGAGTTCACAGCAGAAAAATTCCTAGGCAAAGACGTAGCCTCAAAAGCAGGAGGATTGCAAGCAGCAGAAATGCTCTCAAAACCATCAGAATTTCCAGATGATGATGCACTGGCAAGACTGGAAATCATTGTAAAGAAGAAACTGGTAGCACTGTTACTACTGCTGTCCATGGGAAAGCTTGGCAGCCCAAAGCTTGCTGTTTGCAGTCCTCCAGATCCAAAGGAAGGCAAGGGTTGAGTGATTGTGTTCTTTACAATCAGATGGCACAGCTGCTTTTGTCAATGCATTTAAAGCTTTCCACTGAGGCAGCTGATTTTTCCATTGTCCGTTCTGCTGGACAGAATTTATATAGAGTTCTGAATGTTTGCTCTGCAGTCATAATGCTCCAGATGGAACTGTTCTGGCAAGAAATCTGAGAAGCCTGAGACATTCAGCTTTTCTTTCATTGGTGAGTAAGATGAAACTATCCATTGTCCTGAAGATTCCCAAATTTCCATGTCTTTCATTACATAGTCAAAAAGTCTCTTCATCCTTATAGCCATCAGTAATATTTTGACTGTTTGTAAATGCAGAAAATGTGTTCTGCAAAAAGTCCTTGACCTAGGGTAAGAACTACTTAGCAACAACCAAAACATCTGTGTGTTATCAATATTATTCTCATACTAAATCCCATACCACAGCACTGAATAAGCTACCAAGAAAATGAACCCTATCAAAGCCAAAAGCAGGACACTCTCAGAGGAGTGTTACTTTACCCAAGTTCCCTGGGATTTATGTCACAGTGTCATCAATCCTGACATAAAAATAGTAACTGAAGAGCAATGATTCAATTTGGGATAAGAGTCAACTCTTTTAATGTAAATTGTTTTGGAGTTAATTGTTGAGTTAGAAAGTGATTTAGAGCTCTTAATTGTTGAATAGAGAAACAAATGACTCAGCCCATCCTGAAATGGGAGATGCTGATGAATCACTGAGCAGAAGGATACCTACATCTATACCTAAAAATGCTCCTTTGAGTATGGAGTAAACAGGGAAGACTTGGTTACCAAAATTGTTGAGCTTGAGGACAGATGAAGTAATGGGAGACAAATTGCATCCTAGGTTTGATATAAATCAGGGTTTGGGTTCCCTGTGAATCACACCGGGAGTGCCTTAATGGGATTGATTTTAAAGAGCAGATGGGATGTCAAAGGAGGAGTCCAGTTCTGTGAGCATAAAACTGTCCAGTCTTCCTCCTGCATATGTGAAGATTAAATGATTGCCCATGTATGGAGGAGTTGCACACCACTATAGCCTAAACAACATGGGAAGCAATTCTGGTGTATACAAAAAAGTTGCAACTGAAAGCCCAGGCAGCTTTCAGAGGTCTGGAGAGCCTTTTGAAATGTTAGCCCTTCATGTAAATTCAGTATATATATTTGAGGTGAAGAAAGCCATTATGGTTATGTTTTATTCATATTTATCTTCTGCAGAAAGATAGCAGTTTTAGGAAATGAGACATGCTGTGACCCCAGGGGAAAATCCTCCTGTAGATATGTCTTGTACAGGCAAGGACAGAGCAAGTCATCTGGTGGACACACTGCATATGTGCCTTGCTTGGTGGAAAATTGCAAGTTTAATTGGGTTTTCCTCCTGCTGTTTTTAATAGTACTGAGCCTGTCACAATGCAGGGAACATTGTATATGAAAAATGTCCAAAAAAAAATTAAGGTAAGTGGCATCCTAATGTACTGTTTAGTGCTTAGGGCATAAATGGCAAATCTCAAAAGACTATGACAACAATAGAAATAATGTGTAAAAAAACAAAGCAAAAATTACCATACCATATAGCTTAGTTGTATGCAAACCAGGCAGCATTAAATGTCAGTATCCTAATATTTTTTAAGAAAGAAAACATAGAGCTAACAAACAATGTTAAACTTTCTGGTCCCAGTGGTGACAGAAATCCTTATAGTTCCCATGTGGCACCAGCAACAATGTAGATTTCTGTATATTCTACACGTAGTGTATCAGTGCCAACCTCAGGCGTTCTCCAGGAGACACAACACAGTGAAGTGAGCATTGGTCTGGGTCCACCAGCAGATTTGGGTGCTGGAAAACCATGTGTCTCTGTGTATAGTCCAGCTTTAAGGTTCCTACTGCCATACAGGAATCGACAGCCTGTCCTTTCTGCCCTTTCAAGGACTCATGTCTCATAAGGAATTCACAGTCAGCACTTGGAGGGGAAAGTTGTTCTCACATCACTTTGAGGGGCTATGTGGAATAAGCTTCCATCTCACATCCTGTCACGATCCACTAGTACAAGCGGGGGTCATGATGGTTCATTTACTGATCTCAGAGGCAAAAACAACACAGAAAGAGATTTCAGTATTAATCAAAACAAAATGCACCTTTTATTGAGTGCCCACAGCAAATGCAATAGAAGGATTAGAAAGGAGATAAAGGATAGAGAGAGAGAAAGAGGAGGGGGGAATATAGCTACCAACAGAGAGATGAGATGAGGTCCAGCCAATAGATCCATCTTGTCACATTGGGGAGAATCTCAAAGTCTCTGGTTAACTCAGGGGTCTTTCATAGTCCTCCACTGGGAGGGGAACAGGTACAGGACAGTGGAGAATAAGTCTAATGAGAACAAGTACACATAGCCTAGTTGTGAAACAGGACAAACTAGTCTCAGCAGTGAGCAGGAACCATTGTTTCAGGACTGGTTTCTACAGGGCTTTCAATCTCCATCCTTGACTGTGGTCATGAGGCAGATGAGGGATTTTACATGGGGGATCACCAAAGTTACCTCAGAAAATTAGTCTTTCTCTAAAGCTGGTCATATCTGGCCAAGAGGTGAGGAAATCATGGGCCGTTGTGATGAGTGGGGATCGTGAAGCAGGTGTAAGACTGTGGTGACACAGCAAGCACACCTGCAAACCATCACTTGGTGAGCATCCACCTCAACCAGGCCAGAACACCAGTCAGGGTCCTCAGGGTCTCAGTCTCTGTCCTTGCAATGGTTGTGAGGCAAATGAAGGAAACTTCGGACAGTCTCTTACACATCCTCATCCTTGTCTGGACTCAAAGCCATCCTACCTGTGCCTCCTGAAAAGTTCTTCCTTCCAAACACACTGAAGTAAGTAGATTGTCCCAGAAATTTTCTTTAGAAGTGCAGTAATAGTCATCTATAAGACAAAATCAGGGGAAGTATCAGTGACTTCCTTACAGGTAATCTATATAATGTAATTCTGGGTGGGCAGAATACTCTATATTGCATACAATTCCATTCCCTTCTCCATCCGAAAGAATTCCAATTGCCTCCCACCACCTAGGTGAATGTCCCCGCCAGCAAGGTATAGATGCTTTGGCAGATGTTAAAGGAAAGAGCAGGAAGAAGAATAGAAGGAAGAGGGCTCCTAGTAACATTTTTTTAAGAGTTACCTAAAATTGAGTGGGAGTGACTTAATTTTTAAGATGTTTCTGTAGGATAAGGGTCCTGGGAAAGAGCAAAACAGCTTGTCCAGCCTGGGGCCAGCCAGCCAGGAGTCACACTTTTGCATGAAAGGCAAAGTTCTTTCACACTGTAGTTTCATGAAAACTTCAGAAAACTTGTGAAACATATCCACTTCCTCACAGTTAAAAGATTGTAAGACTTAAACAGCTTCTTTTGCAGTCATTCCATTTTTCTGGTGCACCTTACTTGGAGATACATGCTGCATAGGTCTCTTCCATGTCCTTTCTCCCTGTTTTTTCAGTGTCTCTGCTAAAGCTTTTAGCTGTTGTTCCATTCACAATGCTGTCTTTGATGTCTGTTTATTCCTGGTACCATGCAGTGTCACATAATCAGATGCAATAGCCTCACTGAACAAATCCTTCCTTCCAAGCAGAAAATATTTCATGCTGTTGGACCTAGATAAAAGTATACTTTCTTTTGCAGGACCCATATTTCCAGTGTCATTTTTGGGCAGCTAATCCCATAAGGCAAGTTCTAGGAGTTACATAAATAGTCCCAGATAATGAACTTTTTTTTCTGACACACCAGCACTCTTTTATTTAAAAAAAAATAAATTTGCCAGACCAATGTGAAAATAAAGAGGTCCTAGAGACAAAAGTAGAATTCACAACAGTTGTTTTAATTTTTTTTATTACTTTATACTTTTGTCTTTAAATTTTTTATGAACTAATACAAAAAATTTCTTATTTAATGTTTAAATAGCTGCTATGGGTCTTTTGATAACTTCATGCCTTTGACTTATCCACAGATCAGAGCTTAGTGGTATGACAGGTGTCATGATCAACCATAACTGTGTGTTTTGCTCCAGAGAGTTGTTAACTAATGACAAAGAAATAACAGCACGGTTTCAGCACATATTCTGCACAAACTTAGGAATGTATTTTGTGAGTTAGCTGCAAAGAATTTATTATGCTTGGGAAGCTCTATCATTTAAAATGTTCTCTGCAGTGGGTACAAACCTGCAGGAGAAATGGATATATGGATATGATAAAAATTTTGTGTATAAAATTCACTTCTGTCTAGAAGCCTAATGAGAAGCCTAAATACCACTTCTTTTCTGATGTTACAGAGAACTTGAACTTTGTGTTTACTATGTGCTTGCAATTTTAAATTTAGTAAAATTAATGTACCTACTGCATGCTATATCACAGGAATGTTAAAATGCTGGGAATTTTCTTCTGCTGATGAAGAAGAATCACTGTCTGAATGTGTGCTTATACCCATATAGTTCAGCCATTTGACTTAACAATTTTTTCATAGACAACATTGAATAAATTTGGAATTTTACCTTCTTCTCTACCTTGTGCTGTTCTCAGATGATGATGGCTGCATTTGGCAGGGGCTGACAGTGCATGTGTTTTATTTAAAATATGCCCAAATAGAACCATAATTTGGTTTAAGGGGGAACTGTCACAAATATTTGTTTGACCTGCTATTTCTTTATACAGGACTCCACAAAACAAGCTGCTAATTAATGGATTTCATTTTTCTTATTGCATTGCTTTCCTGTATATTTTTGTCCACTTATGTATCAGCTAGAATCTCTGTAAGACAGGGACCAGTAAGTTTGTTAGGCTGCGCACATCTTGAGATTTTTATCTGTGACTTTATTTTTGTAGCACTCAAAATAATAAGCATAATTTATAGTACTTGCCTGTTTTGCAATGTTGAGTTATTCCATCAGATCTCAATGTGAAAGTTGCTTCAAAAGGAAGCTGCTGGTTATGAATACAGAAAGTTGTCAACATGTGAAGTGGTTTGACTCCTCAAGAGAACATTCCTGTTTAAAAAATACTTGCATGCTTTTGTAGTATTTTTTGATCTTACATTGAAGATTTTAAATTGGCTTTTGAACCCATGTTTGGCATTTATAGAGCTGAATTAATTGTAAGCTTTAGCTTTTCTTTTTCTTGAAAGATTATTCAGTTCCATTTTCTCCTTACAAAAATGCTATCAGGGGCTCCCATGAGCCCACAAGAGAAAATGAAAGCTTTCAGTTAATAAAATGCATTTACCTGTGTGTGTAAGCTGTGACTGACTGAGCTTCCCCCAGCACTGCTGTTATTATATGCCATACATCTCCCACAGATATACAAGACTCAAGGTCAGTGGGGAACAAAAGTTTTTGTAGAAATGCTGGTGTGCAAGAGTCCTTCATCTCCTGAAGCTGTTGTGCCTGAAGTGTGAAATGGCCATGAGAAAATTTGCTAAAATAACTAAGGTTTGCCTGTACTGCTGCTTCTCCCAGAATGACACTTGCAGCTGCAAAGGGTTTCTGTGAACAGGTGCAAAATGGTTGTGGTTCAGCCCACAGAGATTTTATAGTGGAGGGAAGTAGAGAGAGGAAGGGAAGAGAATCATAGAATGGCTTGGTTTGAAGGGGCCTTGAAAACCACCTCGTTCCAACTCCACTGCCATGGGCAGGGACACCTTTCACTAGACCAGGTTTCTCAGAGTCCCATCCAACCTAGCCTTGAACACTTCCAAAGATGGGGCATCCACATCTTCTCTGGGCCACCTGTTCCAGTGCCTCACCACCCTCTCCATGAAGAATTTCTTCCTAACATCTATTTAACCTGCCCTCTTTCAGTTTAAACCCATTCCCCATTCCCCTATCACTACAGGCCCTACTGAAATGTCTTTCATATAAGCCCCTTAAGTTCTGAAAGGTTTCTCTGGAGCCTTCTCTTGCCCCCACTGAACAACCCCAATTCTGCTAGCCTTTTCTCATAGGAGAGATTCTCCATTGCTGACTTGTGCTTTAGCAATGACCAGGCAAACTGAGGTTTTCTGTGGAAGTATCACTTTGTCTTAGAGATGATGACTATTTGCTTATGTACTTACATCCTTTTTAATTCCTCAAACCTCTTTCAGACTTGATGCATCTCAACTTTTTGTCCTCCAAAGACTCCCACACAATCATCTCCTGATTAGTAATAACATAAAATGTACTAAATAGTACTGGCCCTCTATAGCTACCTTTAAATTCTTACCATTTACGTGCCTAAATTCTCTACCTTTGCATCCTTTAGTGAGTTTCAAATCCCACTACAGAGGTTTGTCATTTAACCCATGACTAATTCGTTTGCCTAGCAGTCTTAAAAAGAACATGACAATCCAAATAAATTATACTGTACCAACTTGCTTTATCTATTACTAGTATGTTAGTAGAGACATAACTTTCTCCTGCAGAATTGCTTTGTCTCTGTTGCCTTTCCTCGCAAACACACAGAGTGGAAGGCACACCTTCAGAATCACTGAACTAATTTCTTTGAAGCTGTGCTAATTTGCATCCATTGAGGACTTGACCAGAAACACACAAGTCTAAGAACCTCATCAAGCAGTCCCTTCTCATGCAATTAGTCCTTGATTGTCTGAGTAACCCCATTTAGGTTAGCAGTGAGATAGAATCATATATTGTGACAGCTACAGCTATTTTTGTGCTGAGGTGAGTCACAAAAAGTGCCCACATCTGCAGGAGCATTTACTTAGGTGAGACATCTCAGTGCTTCTCCCCCAGTGCTGGTAGCTCTGCGAACTCCCAGAATTTTCCAAGCTTGGTTGTTGTCTGCTCATGCTGCTAAGGGATGAGGTACCAAGAATGGAGGCTCTTCTCCCCACTTCTGACCTTTCTCCGAAGGCTCAGCTCAGCCAATGTTGTTCATTAAGGAAATGGGATTCCCCATCCCACACACCAGCTGCTGGGTAGCAGAGCTACCCTCTCAGTGCCTGGGGTATGTCTCTGACCCACCTCAAGGGAAGTGAGTGCTTAAACTTGTGCTCCTGTGATGCCAAGTATGTGCATGCTTTCTCTATAAATTCCCTGACACTCATATTGGTTTTGTGGTTCTCCTGTGAGCTGTCTAAGAAGCTCGCAGGTACACACTTGTTATTAGTGGTCACCAGACTCTACTTGTTTTCAAGATAGCTTTTCTCTGTATTAATTTTGAAAATCTTCCTCAGGGTTTTAGCTCAAACCAAACCTGCAAGCAAACTGCTAGTTGTTGGGTTGTAAGAGTGATATACTGTCAGGAGAATGGGAGATGTTTCCTTGAACTCTTTATATTTGATGAAGATGAGACCCTTGTGCATGACTAGTCTGTCAGGGCTCTGTTCTGTGGACCCCACTAAATAGCAACTGAGTCACAGGGTGGTTTGACCAATAATTCAGGGCCACACACTGACAGTGTCCCCACTTTTTGTGGGTTTATTATCAGTTTTGTCAAGTATGTCATCCCCTGCCAGCAGCTGCCAGCACCCTTGAAGGACTCAAGCTCACACTTTATGGAATAGAACACTTTATTATCAAACACACTGGTAATAGAAGGCTGTGGCAGTGTAAGGTTCAGAGATTGCCATCAGTTGTATACTGACTGCAAAAATGAATCTGAAGCAATATACAGACAAGCTCCAATCACCAATGAAAGCTCGCTGAGGATAATCATTTGGTGAACATAAAATAAGGTTCTTACCTAACTGGCATCCCTATGGGGACAAGACAGGTTCAGCCCATCAATGGATCCTGGAAGTTGCAATGGAGTCTTCTCTAACCTTCCCCCTATTTAATCTATATTTATATTATTTTTGTTGTGGGAGGAGAAAATGTAAAGTTTCATGTTTAGGTGGAGTTTGGGTGACTTTGCTCATTAGCTTATGCAGGGCATGAAAAGTAGTATGTATTTTTGAATTAATGAAGCACAGTTCAGCTTTTGATTACCATCTGGATAATTCCTTTGGCTTAGTTCCCCTCAGCTTAATTGTTTTCAACAGAGCATAACTGCTGTACTGCTCCCTCCTTAGTGTCATATGTGCATTGATTTCAACAGAGCATGACTGCAGCACCTTTGTGTCACTCCATCCTTTGTTTCAGGACTCCTTGGAGTGCCAACACCCACCTTCCTCAGTGTTCCTGCTTCAAAGGTGTGCAGGCAGTTTGTACCTGGTGAACTATAGCCAATACATGCACTCCTTGCTGAACTTTGGTTTTCGGTTTCCCCATATATTATGTATATATTTGTGTGTCTATATATATGATTTTCCCCTCCAATGCTATTTGTCAGATACTTGGGTGTGCTTAGGGTAAGAAGTAAGAGCTGTAATTTTGAGTTGTTGATGCCTAAGTGGTGACCCAGGGGATTAATAAGCTTGGTGGTTTTGTGCCTCAGGCTGCTGAGGATGAGCAACCCCATGGGGACTTCTTGGTGGGAGCCCCCAACAAAACAGGCTTTGTGCTAAACAACAACATATCAATAAAAATATCAAAGGAAGCCTGTTTAAAGCTGGAAGTTTCTCAATAAAGAAATATGTCTGAAATGATCATCATCTTATTTTTTAAGAGGCCTGGGTAAAATGACCATTAGAGTTGATAGGTCTAGACATTATGCTGCTAGAAAGTATGTACTTAAAAGTAAATGGCTGCAAATGATGCTTTTTATATTAAAATATTTGGGGATACTGAATTGTGAATAGAAATCATTTGTCAGCTTCATTATTAAAGCAATATCCAATGTTGCTATCTGGTGAAACAAAAAGTATCATTGGAGAGAGATAATGCTGTGTTTCTTTTTTTTGTAAGTAAGCGCTGCAATGGTGGTGGAAAATTCAGCCAGGGTATTTTGTGTAGGTTTAAAAGGATTCTTTAATGCTTTCATTCCTGTCTATTGGTTCACTCTACAAATGGCAGCTAAAATATTTTCACAACTGCAGATGAGCAGAGGGCATATGCCATAGAGTTTCTCAGGCAGGAAAAATCACAGCATGTGGCTGTATAAATATGACATTGAACATTTACTGGTTGTTCAGAGACCCATGATAAACCCAGAGCAGAAACATAAATCTTCCTTCTTCATTTAAGACTATATCTAAATAATGTAATCATGTCTTCTAAGTTAAATACATGGGGTGATTTTTTGGTTTTATTTTTGAGGGGAGGGGGAAGGAGCAACTAATTTACAGAAGAGAAAAGAGCTAACTGTCTTGAATTCTTAATTTGTGGCTGATATCTTTGGGGTGGTTAAATCTTCTGGGATGCAATATTCCAACACTTAGGCATAGGATGCTATAAAACATGAGGCTGTGAAACTGATCATGTGTACGCAAATACAGTCCCTTTTTCTCTGCTCAATATTAAAAATAAAAATCTCATAAAGCATGAGACAGAAAACTCAATCAAGTTCATATGTACTTTAAAAACTCCTATGAATATGAATACTTTTCTACCAGTAATAAAAGTCTAAAATGAAGAGGTATGAACTAGAGTAACTGATTTTGAATGAATATACTGACATCTCAAATTCAGCAGGAGAAAATTAAAGGGAGCCCAGACAAAGCAGGGAACTAAGCTTAAAATAAATTCTTTTCATTGGCATTCTTTGGGGAATATGCCCAACCATAAAACCTTCCTTTATAGGAGGCAAGTCTGAGGAACTGTCTCAGTATAAAAAGACACCAGAGAGGTTTAGAAAATGCAGTGGAAAAGGAAGAATCAAACTGATGGTATCAGGCAGTATGAGCCAAGCACATACCTGTTGAACTCAGGGTTGAGTTTGTTGAACAATTAGTCGTGGCTTCCACCTTATTGTTTAAAATTATTTTCCTGTTGGATGGTTCAGGAGTGGCAAATGTAACACCAGTTTTTATCAAAGGGTTGCAGAGAGAATTCAAGAGCAGTACCTCTGACTTTTGTGTTGGACAAATTTGTAGGAGCTGTTACAAATGATAGAAAAGAGTAGAGAGTGCTGAAATACAGCATAGAGGAGAAGGGTCAAAGCAGATTTCATAGACCGAAGTCATCCCTCACAAATCTATTCTAGTTCTGTGAAAAATATGTGTGTAAGGGTGATGCAGTTAATAAAAAATTAAAAAAAAAGACTTTCCATGATATTTTTAACTGTAGAGTCTTAATGATATTAAGGTGTCACAGATTAATAATTGGCTAAATGAAAGAAGCCACAGGGTAGGAGAAAATGATCTCTATTTCACAATAGAGAGGAGTATGCACAGCTCCAACCTCTGTTCTGTTTAGTGTATTCATTAATGATCTGAGAAAGGGATAAGTGATGTGGTGATAACTGCTGCTTGATCAGACAAAATATTTCAGAATAACCAAAAGTCAGATCAACTGCAAAGAGCACTAGTAGGATTTCTTGTTATTAACTGATTGTAAAATAGAAATGGCAGATGAAGTCTAGGGCCCAGATATTTTAAATAATGCACCTGGGAAAACCAGTCTCAAATATATGTATGAAATTGTAATTTAGCTATTAGCTATGTGAATTTGATGTGATTATACATAATTTTGATGGAAAAAATCATTATAATGATTATTGATAACTGAAAAGCAAATGGGATGTTAGAAGTTATAAGGAAAGGAATAGAAGATAAAATATCTCTTTGTCACTGTTACATAGATGGAGCGTTGAATAGGGAGCTCATTTCTGATCCCTTAATTTCAAGATGATGTAGAAAAGATAGAGAAGGACAACAAGGTTAACCAGAAGTTTGAAATGGCTTCTGCACATGGGAAGATAAAATGAATTATGGCTTTTAGCCTGGGAAAGAGACTACTGAGATGTATATGGTTCAGTCCAGCTGGAGGTGATCATTCCCTGCCTCTCCCAGCCTGTGCAGTATGGACAGTGTAATGGTGCTATTAGACATCTGGCCCAAAGCAAACAGGAGGAAATACTTTTCCACACAGCCTGTAATAGAGCTCAGGAGCTCATTGCTACTGGATGTGTCAGATGTAAAAGTAGAAATGCAAATTGGATGGATCTGGAGAATCGAGGCCATTGAGAACAAACTCTGGCACAGAGCAGCCTCAAACACCTGCTTGCTGGGGATATCAGCTGTGGTCAGCAGGGCTCTCTGGGTGCCATGCTCCTGGCAGGAGCATCTGCTGATAGCCACAGCCAGACACTGGCTACAGGAATGAATGGACCTTTAGTTTGACCAAAGTACTTTAAAATATTTATGCTTATAGCCATTTCATCAGATATATAGAGTTAATGCTGTTCTTCACTATTGACAGAGTGATCAAAGGCTGGCCTGTGTCAGAGGACTCAGGTAGCCCCTGTGACTCAAAACCTTCTACTAGCAGGAGGTTGTGGCTCTGCTGAGCTGAGCCCTGCTTTCAGGCTTCCCCAGCACTTCTGCTCTGTCACTCTCCTGGACTTTCTTTTTCCCTCCCAAGCCTTGATTTTCTTCAAGGGTGGGTTTTAATTTTGTTCTTTGTAAGGAGTGTAAGTACAAGGTGATGCCTTGAGGAGGCACATGAGCACGATTCCAGTATATCTGTGTGTTGGTCTCGTAGCAAAATACCTTGTGTTGCTTCCTGGCATGCAGTGAGCAGTGCAAGCTCTCCTGTCAGGATCTTTCTCTGCCTGCTTGCTGTGGAGGAAGGAAAGGTGCCCACTAATGAGACATGTGATTCATTATGGCATGAAACAGACTAACGAGGGCTCCTTTGTAAATAACTTCTGGCTGTGTTTTCTGTCAGACAGGTGGAAGCTCCTTATTTGTATGCAATAATGACATGTGCTTATCAAAGAGTGATAATGCAAGGAACAAACAAATGACATTTCCAGTATTAATATGTAAATTACATGCTAAGAAGAAATGATCAAGCACTCCTGAAATACAGCAGCAAGCACTAATTGCATTCCTTGCCCTTCAATATGCTGTGCACTGTAGATAGCTCTTTTCCCTAAATGAGCATTTAAAGCTTTAATTTTTTTCTGCTTCTTTATGCCTAAAGATTTCAGATACATTTTTTCCCAAATTTGTTGCACTGTTTGCATATACTGCTTTATTGTATCTCATAGAAAGGTGGTGTTACCAAAGGTTTGCTAGAACAGCCTTTGTGTGCTCTGATTCCCTAGAAATGTCTGTAAATTATTCCTAGCTTGGAAACACCAGGCAGAATGCTGAGGTGGATTTCTGTGTGAGAAACCATTGCAAATAACCCTCTTTTGCAAACACATCCAGCCCCATCTTGAAAATTGATTGGGGATTTTTGTTTTGTTCCTAGTACATTTTTTCTGGAAATCTGTTCCAGAACTTCAGTCTCCAGATGGCTGGAAATCTCATTTCTTAGTAACCATTTCTTTCATATGTCAGCACTAACATATGAAATTGGAAAGGTTTTCTCTTGTGTTTTCTCCTTGAAGCATTTGTAGTACAGCTGCACCCTCTATCTGGATGTGGCACCTTTGCTTTTTTTGAGCTGAATAAGTAATTTTGTTATAGTGCAATAAGATGAATCCCCACTTTTCCAGGGTTCTAGCCACTATTCTCTGAACATGGGACAGTCTGAGTTTATTTCTTGAACACTGGCTCTTAGGAAACGTATGTGTTGTGTGAATTGGGGCCTTCCTTATCAGAATTTAACCCAGCAATGCTGCTCCTGCACTGTCTGTACATAAGAAGTAGGATGACTATGAATCCTATGGAGATTATGGAGACCTGTACAAAATATCTTTCCAGATCAAGAATTTCTGAGTGAAAAGATGCTGGTAGAATAGGAAAGAATACCTCAGTATTCAAAATCAACTACATGTAGAGTATCCAGAGATGAACTGGAAGAACTTATGTAGGACAATTCAGGTTCATCCTTGCTCCTGTCCAAGGGACTTATGCAAGCCCAGACTGTGGCCACCCAGCACAGTGCTGTTTTGGGTGACTCATGACTGGGAATGAGCAGTATTCTTTTTCCTTACTGTAGCTGTGAAGAAGGATTACAAGGGGGAAAGATTGACATCCTCTTCTAGCAGCTACTTTTGTTGGCAGAAGGAGTGAATTGCAAATGATTTCCCAGCTCCTGTATTCCTTTGCCTGGTCATTGGCATTCACTAAGGAGAACTGGTAGATACTGGAAAAGGAAGGGCCTGGTGTGTGAGACTAATCAAAAATTTCTCCTGAACAGAGAGGGAAATTTATATTGAAGCTTTATTTATGTTTTTACATGATACTCTGCTGTATTTATTGTTAGAAGTGGTATAAATTAGTTTAAGAGAGCAGATTCCTACATGCAAGTAAGAATGGCAGTTAGGCATTGGCAATGGTAAGAAGCAATTCCCACATGTAAGGCACCTGAAATGCTACATCAGCCTTCACTTTCTGAAAGTGAGAGGTACTATTTGTTCTCACTTGCAGCAGGCACAGCGTTGCTATGTGGTAGTAGCAGCTATTCAGAGGAGTAGATTGGACACACCTGGTTTAAAGTAGTTTTAAAGCTCCTTCAAGCTCAGTCAGCTCATCTGTAACTCATTGCACTTGTGTTTGCTCTCATAATTTCTTAAAGATGGCTTTTACACTGAGACACTAATAATTTCCTTTTGCTTTCAAGTCCTGCTTCTGACTGTAGCTGTGAGGTGTTAGAAGGAGCTGGGGAGGGTGTTTTATTCATCAAGAAACTAAAGGGAGACTTGAGGTGATGTCTCTGCCACTGATGAAATTCATTCCCTTATCTAGAAGCTCTTAAATCATCCCTGGCAGAGGTGACATTATAAAAATAATTCTGAAGAACAAAAGTTCTTACCCTTGGAATACACTGCATTGCACCAAATGGTAGGTGTTTATTGCCTTTTTTTTTTGTAGGGAGTCTAGGTGGATGCTTCAGTTTCCTTTAGATTTCTTTAATCAGTTTTTGCAAGCTGACAGATGTTTTTCCTCCTCAAATGAATATCTTGTGAAATAAGCTGCACAAAGGATAGCCAGAATGGTGACTGGCAAACCCCAGAGATTGGCTTGGGACACTTTGGGTTCATTCTTGTCCCAGTTTCAGGGGCTTTGGGGAACTCAGCCTTGGCTTGCCATTCACCACCTCTGAAGGGGTCTGATGGCCTTCCTCTTTCTGATACTGTAAAGAGGTGGAAACTGACACACTCAGGTAAATTTGTTCATATAACAGAGGCAGTTTATTGGTTTGGGGTTTTTTTGGCAGTGAAAGCAATACTTAAGATGTGCTGAAGGTGAATTATGGGCTTAAGGATATATGAAAAGCCTGCTAGTTAGAAGGACACTGACATCTGTCTCTTTCTGTAGATTATTAAAAAAACCCTGGATTCTAGGAGACAGGAAAGGATGAAGGTGGTGATTCTATGCCATTATATTAAATGGAGATCTAATTCATTCTGGATGGATGATGTTCTGCACAGATAATGTTATTTTGAAGTAATTTCTGTTGTTTGTACGGTTTTTCAGGACATATTTTGGAATGTCCCTTGGTTTGATTTGTTCTGGAGTCATGTCAAGTATGGTTTAAATTCTGGTCAGTTTTTACCCTCTATTATAAGAGAGTATTTGAACTCTTCTATTATGCAAAATATTTAGAGTGTGTGTGTGTGAAAACTTAGAGCAGTTCAGCAACAGTAGTAAATAGTTTACTGGTTTAAATGTTGTGTGTCACTGGAGACAGAAAGGGGCTTTTGGGTGGCTTACGGCTCAGGTGTCCAAGGTACCAGCTCAGATTTTAGTCAGGAAGATGAGACCCATTTTAAAGAAAATCAACAACTTAGCCAGGAGGCTTGGCTGCAAATACATTATATGGTCCAAGAAGCAAGTAGACAACTAGAATAACTTGATTTCTATAGTTTTTATATATTTTAGATCATCAACTTGGTGCAGTGGTTCCTTTTTTTATTTTTCTTTGAGTATATTGCAATTATTTCTGCCACATAGTTTTGATAATGGTTTCCAGAATACCACAAATTGCTTGAAACAGGAGCTGAGAATGACAATGTCTCAGCCACAGCAGCTACTACTGTCCTCTGAGCAGCTGCTCAGTCTTGGGGACAACTGAGAGGTACTAATAAAAAAAGCCATTTTACTGTGTACACCCAATTAATTTGCCTGATTTCCAGAATGTGACCAGTAATCCTCACCTTCACATCAGTTCTGAGACAGGGTAAGATGTTGAGAGGCAGCAAAGGTTTTAGCACAATCTAGCATACAGTATGGTGTTCTGTTTAGCATAACTTAGCTTTACAAATTGGCTGTCTCTGACCTTGATACTCTCTCATCTGGACTGTGATAATGGTGAATTTTGAGAATACTCCTTGTATCTGATAAGAGAAATGCTATTTGGGAATCTGAGGGCAGTAGGGAACAGAGGTGTCTCCTCTAAGTGACAGCTTCCTGCTGTCTGGACAGTGTGAAACTCACTTTTTTTTTTTTTTTTAAAGGCACTATGGAATTCAGGTTTGTTCAGGGAACTTCTGCATAGGATGAAAGCATTGCATCAGCTTTACCTGCCTCCTGGTTGCTGCTTTGTGGCCCTCAGTCCTATAGGTGCTGGGAGTCCCTGGATACCAGGGTGGCTTTGGAAGGGGTGAGAAGGGAGGCTGCTCTGGTGAGAAGGGGGTGGGAGAAGGCTGTTCCAAAGACTTTCTAAATCTCTACTGTAACCCCTAAACTATACACATTTCAGCTTCACTTGGCTGCTTTTGTTAAAAAACTGCCACTGATGTAGCATTCAGCTGGATGTGACACTTTTAAAGAGCTTTCAGATGAGGAGGGAAAGCAGTATTGTGTACAGAACTGCCACCAGGAGTCTATCAAGCCTGAAGTCATAATGGGGCTGAGGCTGTGCTGCTCTGTCCTAAAGGAGATGTGCTCATGCACAGGAGAAAAGCCACTGGCAGCCTCCTAAGGAAGCATGGGAAGCTGGACATCCAGAAGGAGAAGTTTGCAGCTTGACTGCAGTAGGCTCCATGGAATAGGGCTCTGCACTTGTGAGTGAGCTGGGAGCTTGCTGTGTCATCAATAGAACTGCTCTCAAAGATACTGGAGACTTTATTGGAGTCCCATATGCACATGGGGCCACTTGTGTGAAAGATTTCTGTCCCAAATGTCATAATGGGCCGATATTTCATTATGTTTATGTTTTATTATTTGTTTATGTTTAATTTTTCCAAGCACCAGTGTTTCTGGTTGAAGTAATCAAGCCAGATAATGAAACTGAGACCTAGGACCCTGGTCTGTGTCCCAGAACAGTGGCCTGGACGAGGTCATGGCAGCAAAATTCCATCTGATTTCAAAGAGGGCTGGCTTTCATCCACAGCAATAAACTACCCTTATCCCTAGCACTAATAGACTAAAACCATTTTTAGCTTAACTTGTCATGCTTTACCTTTCCCTTTATTATCAAACATCTTTCATATTGTAAGCAATTCTACAATGTATATAGAGGTAGTAAAACAAGCAGTGATTCTGTAGCTCCTAAAATTCACTTAGAATGATGGCATATCATTCTAAGTTTTATTTTGTGTGGCTTCCAAGGGGGGAAAAAGGCATTAAGAGTTTTTTGTGTTTGAACATTTTCCTTAAAGAGAGTTTCTCTAACAGATGTAAACTCTTATTTGATCCTGCTATTTCATTTTTTCAAATAATGTGATTCCATATATTTAGGGGAACTAATTCAAATCACTTAAAGCCAAAATATTCTCCTCATCAGATACTAAAAACTTTCTTAAGGTAATTTTGCCTTGTCTACTTTTGATTTCTAAGGCTTAAAAATGTAAATAAAGTGTGAATCATTTTGTGTATGGAAGCTCTGTTGTAGGAAGGTCCAGGTAGTTTTTCTGAGAACGGAGAGGGTATGTGTGGAAGTGCAAGGCAAGTATGTGTGTATATGTACATACACACATACTTATAGGGCAGGGCTTTGTAAAGAACAAAACAAAAGAATATAACAAATAAGTTTAAAGAGGAAAGAGACAGTAAAGGAGGAAAGAAGGTGGGAATGAAAGCACAAGATGATATAAGTTATCTGTAGGCTCAGCATGGTGTTTATGAGTCATTGCAAAACACCTTTAATAAAAGGTGTGGGTTGTCCCTGACTGCTGTTAACGTGTGAGGATCATTACCTGGCTGATAGATGTCACAGCAGAGGTAGGTCTTGAGGAGAGATTTGAAAGAGACGATTTCTATCAGATCTTTTTCAAAGGATTCATTTTCTCCTCTACATCAGTTGGAGTTCCCAGAGCTGAATCATTAATAAGCATTTTTTCTGATGAAGTTCAGAGACCCACAGCACTGAGAGTGGGATGAAAGTAAAGCTTGAGAGATTTGCCATGTACACAAGCCCGCAAGGGCTCACTCTTCCAACAGTTGCCTCATGTATTCTGGAAAACTGTTGTGCATAAATGAGTCATGGCCATGCGGTATAATTCCCCTGCTCAGCATGTTCTTGGGGTGTTTTTCAGGATAACATGAGGTAGGCTGCAGTCATGGGTGTCCTGAGGAGGTTGGTGCTGCCAGTCCTGACAAGCAGAACTGGTGTGAGTCCTGCAGCAAATCACCAACGCTGGATCCAGGGCAAAGCTTTTAAGTACTTCAAATGGAAAACACCATTTGGCGAAGCTTGATTTCTTAGGTCTGTAAAAACCCTTTCAGAGTACATGTATGCTGTTCTTACAGGATTGTATCTCAAGAAGAAAAGTTGATTTAGTTCAGTCTCCAAATCCCTGTTAAAACTTTGACTTTTATGACAAGGTAGTAAATTTTAGTTAGAGATGGATGGAACAGGCAGGAGTTTCTTTTAAAATTGATTTCTTTCTTTTAAATAGGGTTTGTGTTTTTAATCTCATATGCAGGATCTCATCTGTACAGCTTTAGGGATCAGGATTTTACAGGTCAATATCTACAGAACTTGCTGAGGATGGTACAAGGTAGGTGCCTACCTGTCACTGAGGACATGGATTATAAGTTACACATTCCTTCCTTTCTGTGGACAAAGGCAGGAGATCTACTTCGACACACATCTAGCCTTTTATGCCTTAACCTATGTCTGCTCATGCTGCTGAAGGAAGGATTTAGGGACATCTTTTTTGTCACCACAGCAATCATACAGTGAAAGTGGGGGCCTTTCCTTACACTCCCTGCCTCTGTGGGAGGAGAGACTGAGTTCAACATTTCCAAGAGGAAATGGGGTTCTTACATTTGAGCTTGGCCTACCAGAACTCACTGAGAAAGAGGATTGCTCCTCTGCTGTAAAATATTAGTGAGACCAGTCTAGATTTGTGCCTTGAAATTGAGCCTGCTGAAAGCTTAATGTGGTACAGATTTTGGCACTAGTTTGGCCCATTTCTGGCTAGGGTGGTACTCTGGTTTACGTGTTATTCAAAGACACAGCTAGGTGAGATTGATCTTAATTATTAAAGTGAGAATAAAATGTTATGTAGATAGATTAATTTCAACAGGCCAGCAGACAGGCACTAACAGAAGCTAGACTTGAGTCAGTCATTTCCTAGTCCTCCAAAGTATTCCTCTTTGTTCTTATTCAAGAGCAACCACAGCCAAGCACAGTGCAATAGAGAGAGAAACTCTGGAGCACCATAGCCCAGGGAGGCAATGATTCTACTCACACTGTGAGCAGTGGTAGCATTCAAACACACATTTATCATAGAATCATGGAGTGGTTTGGGTTGGAAGGGGCCTTAAAGATCACTCAGTTCCAACCCAGCCACGGGGAGGGACACCTTCCACTAGACCAGGTTGCTAAAAGCCCCATCCAACCTGGCCTTGAACACTTCCAGGGTTGGTGCACATCCTGTACACAGAGTCCATTACCTCAACTGAATGCATGTTCATAAAAGCTGCTTGTTACTTTCTTTACTCATATTAGTTTATTGGTAAATAAAAGCAACAGCTCTCTGTTTTCTTCTTTCATGGAACAGCTGAAGGAGAGATGTTATTTAAATGCCAAGTGTCTTTGCCTCTTTTTTTTTTCCTGCTTTGCGAGCTTCAGAAGTTTCCTAAGAATCATTTAGATGAAAATTGTATTAACAGATGAGTGACGAGAGAACTTGGGCATAAGGCATCTAATGTGCCTGTGACTCCCATTCTCACTCAGCAAATGTGTTTCAGACTGTTTGTGGGCTGGAGTGCACAGAGTTTTGTGTTCAGGCTGCTGGAAAGCAGAGTCCTGCTGTCATTTCCAAAGAATATGGCAGTGTTTTTTTTCCCCCATTAGATAAAGGGCTTTTCCCTCTTTTATTCCTAATCTCTATCAAAACTCTATCTCTTTGAATTCTTTCTGAATAATTTCATATGTCATCCCACTTCATTTTTGTCTATCCCCCCATTCCCCACCCATTTATCCCTGAAAATAACAGGTATGTCCAACTTCTGGTTCAAATACAGGTTTTATTTTAGCTTGCTTTTTTTTTCTGAGCAAATATGAAATATTGAAAACGTGCTGCATTTGTCTGGTGATCAGCTGTCCACAGTCCTGCTAACACTGGCCCCAAATGTTTTGACATGAGCGGATTTCATCCAAATTTGTCAGAAATGTAAAGATAAGAAAAATAATAACCACCTATGAAAATAATAAACCTCTAAGTGAAAATAGCTGGTCAGGTAGAGGAGGCAGAGGCTCCTGATAGGCTTCATGCCCTATCAGGGCAGAAGCTGATGTGAAATCATGTTGCTTGGACATCAGAGAGTCAGCAGAGACTTGAGATACAGATTTGCAGGATACCACATTTCATCATCTCTGCTGCTTATAGACCAAGGGATTTAATTTGTCTCTCCTGAGAGAAACACTGAACTGCTCTTTACTCCCAGGGTGTCATTGGTGCATTTGAATATTTTCTTTCTTTCTTTCTTGAACTGTCAGCTATGATTAATTTAGGTTTTGTTGATGCTGCTCATTGCAAAGAAAACTTCTGACTGTGACATCTACAATGTGGAGTCTGTCACCTGATTTTTCTCTGCTATTTTTATGTCTGTTCAGGTATCAGAGAGGAAATAATGGCTGTACTCCTAAGAGGGAAAATGACTACTAATGGATTAGGTTGTATCAAATGGATTGTGAGAATGAGATAACCAGCCATAACAGGGCTGAGGTACCCAACACCAACCACAATAAACCTGAAATTTATTGGCAGCAGAAATGAAAGTCATAACCCAGAGTGGGAGGTAAAATTATATAGACTCAAATTTACTATGGAATAATAGTCCCATTCCTTCTTACGTTTTCTCTCAGTGAAGAAATAAACCTTTAACATCACATCTTTTTCAAAACATCATTTGAAGATAAAAATAAGTGATTTTGTTGATATAATGTCTATTTCCACTGAGAGCTCTTGCAAAAGAGTTCAAGTAGATACCGTCTTTCTGGAAAACTCAGATTAAAATCTACTGTCTGCCAGTGCCTTCCAAATGGAAGAATGTGTTAAAGGGTAAGACTTGTTTTATTCCTTTATAAGTGAAGGTGGCAATGAATTTACATGCTTACTTTAATAGGGTCCCTAACTTGCGCTTTGGAAAAAGGTGGCAGTTAAGCTCTACTGTATCAGAGTTATGGGGACATATTTCTTTGGTTCTCACTGGACAAAATTTCAGCTTTCATGGTGTCAGACTCACTAAGACCAATAACAAGTAATATCCAAAATTTTCATAAAGTTTTGAGGCTTTAAAATTCTACAGTAATTGCTTTCTTCTGTCTTGAGATATTCACGGTAAGTTTGTGGCACCTGGCAATGATTCAGCAAGGGAAAGGTGACTTCTTCTGCACGACAACTTATTAATGAGCTGAGTTTATCTTTTGCTCAGATGTTTGACTTCTCTCATGTAGTATTTTTGTAGATAACCTTTTTAAGCAAACTTCAGGAGATCAAAATAGAGGTAGGAAAAAGGGAATATGTTAGTGAAAGGAAAGATGAATAACATGGTTAAAGTTGGTAAGAAAAAAACAGGTGGAAGTTTTCCCTTGAATTCTGGAATTTTATTTATTTTGCAGAAAACTCATTTTGGAGAAGAAAGATGGTGTCATGTCAAAATATCACATTGCAAGTTGTCTCCACCTGTGACTTCTATGTCCATTGAACCAAACTATTCAAAACTCAGAGGAAAAAAAAAAAGCTGAGCAGTAGGTGGGAGTATTTTCAAGCCTTAAAAATGTTTGTTTTGGTTACAGAGCAAAATTAAAATCCCAAAAATATTTGGGATTATAAATCTTTAGAGCACACAACTCAGATAAAAGCATGGTTTTGCTTAAATTTTAAAGCAAAGTACTTTGAACACAGAAATTTTAACTTTTTTCCTCAAATAATACCTAACAATTTTTAGCAAGTCAAGGTGGGAATTGTTAATTGAAAAAATTCTCACCTGCTCCAAAAAGAAGCCTTAGATGGCTTTGATTGCATCTGTGAACAGCATTGTCTGAAACGAGCAAGTTGTGCTCTCTGCTCCTCCTTTCATCTTCATGAGAATGGCAACTGCATGCTCAGAGCTTCAGACAGCCAGCACTGCCACTTTTAAGGAAAAATAACCAAATTAACTGCATCATTTATCAAGAAATTTTAAAAATTAAGACCAAATTTTTGAAGAATGTTTTGACTCATGGCCTCTCTATTATGAACTTAGTTTTATATGATATTGAATACAAATTAAACTATTTGGAGATGAGGAGATAAAAAATTCTGGATTACTCAGGACTCTGCATAGCCAGGCATGTTTGCTTCTTACATGCTCCTTGATGGTTCTGTTATCAACTGATAATTGCCAGTTCTGCTGTCATGTATCTATCTATTTATTGGTTATTTCACATCATCATGAGCCAACTTCCCCTGTCCTAGGGCTGCCCCAAGGTGGAACAAAAAGGCAGGCTCACACTTTTTTTGTTTTCCTTGGAAAAAAGAAAAAGGAATTATCTCTGGAATAAGAGTGACAGGATCAAGCAATATTGTAATGGTCACAGTCAAAGTGGAACCACTGAATGTGTCATTTTGTCAGTGTGCACCCTCTGAAATCTGTCTAGCTTTAGATCTGAAATAAATCCACCAGTAAAATAACATCTCATACCTTAAAAACTTTTCTGGCTGTTAGTACCCCAGAGGAAATTTTTCATCTCAATTTAATCAATAATATCAAACTGATATTAGAGTTTACCAACTGCTATATGTGCTTACTATTGCTATTCTGAAGACTTTACTCTGTGATTGGGGGAGAAACAAAAATGCATTAAATCTGTATAACCACCATGTTGATGTGAGCATTAGTTGATACCACATATATATATTAACACTTCTTTATTGATATAACTGTCTCTGCCTGAGCAGACTGCAGTAATTTAGTTAATTTAGTGTAGCTATCAAGGCAGCTAACTGAAGAGAGAAAAGTAAATGCTAGACACAGAGAAGGGGAGGTAATTTCTGTCACTCCTTTGAAAAGTGTCTTTTCCAATCAACAGCAGATTTCTGTGAACAGAGTAGGCATTCTTACAAAACCTACAAAAAATGAAATGTCATTTTTATGGATAATGATGCTATTTACTCTAGAGAATTCTACTTTTACAAGAGCTGGTTCAGAACTCGCTGGTCTTGTCTCCATCAACCTTATATTTCTTGGCATCAAAGATGTTAACTGAGTCCTATAAAGTAAATATTTAAGGATCGTGGGAATCATCCCTTCAAAATTTTGCATGAGCTTTTTTCAGTGGCATCTTTTTTTGTCAGCATGTGCTTGCAGTACAAGAGAGGAATGATTTTCCCATTGGAAACAAGGAAGCCTTAAATTATTTTATTTCATTCTGCCCTTGATAGAGCACAATGTACTTTAGGCTTTGTGTAGGCTACATTTTTACTCCCTGGGAGCACCCAGACCTGCAAAAAAAGAAACAGCATTGCACTAATTCAGTTTTCTTGTTTCCTTTCAAGTTTCAGCATCGTGACTGTGCTTGAGCATCTGGATCTGACTGTTTGCACTTCTGCCAGGGGACCAACTCCCACATACTCTTCCTTCCCTCACCCCTGCCTGCTTCCTCCTTACCCCAACCCAGAAGTCACTTTTCTTGAGAAATGGGAAAGCTGTCAGCACGTCCCCATGCTTCCAGGACAATTTGCAATCTCTCTTTGCTCTCAGAGGTGGGTGACACCTGCTCTCTTCTATGGGCTGGTCAGAAAGCAGCAGGCAGAACTGAGTCCAGGGAGGCTGGAGCTGTCCCTGTGCTGTGTGGGGAGCACACGAGCCTGGCTGTGCAGGAGGACTGATGGGAGATGGTGGGTGATGGAGCAGAGCCCAGGGCCACCCATGGCCAACCTGCTCAGCTGAGATGGGCCTTGAAAGCTGTAAAATCTTGCACAGCCGGTGAACATTGGCAGAGAAAGGCATCCAGCTGCCATGGCCACTCTCTTTCTGGAAGAAAAAACTATAAAGTACAGTGGTGCTTTGAGAATGACTTATTGTTGCCCTGTTTCTCTGCCTGTGAAAGGCCTTTTTTTTTCTCTGCCTTTAATAAAAGGATTTCTTGGGAGGCCATTTGTTTCCTGCTTGCCAGTGGGGACAGTTTGTTCCCTGAGTCCTTTGCTCTGCTCATTGCATCAGGATAATTTTCCCTGGTTTCTGGCTGAGGACTTTTGCTGCTCTAGCAGTGATTTACTTGAAATGGCAATAGGTGGGTTCACATTTCCACTCAGGTCCTGGTAGAATGGTGAAGGAATGGCACTGTGTGGTGCCCAGTGTTTATCCAGTACCTGTTTAAGAGGTGTTGGTTTGTGTTGACTGCCAGACACACCCAGACTCGAAGTGACAGCTGGAAGGAGAAAGACTTGGTATCCTTCTACCAAACTGAGGATGGCAGTCTATGCTAGGGGAACATATCTGAGAGACAACCAGACCCAAACCCTTTAAAGGTAAGGTTTCTCTTGTGCCTAGTCGTGCTTTACCTGCTGAAAGACTTTCAATGAAACAGTTGAAAAGAGTATGTTAATGCCTTTTCACAGTGTGACAGAGATTTAAAGCACAGGTTTTGTTTTTATTTTTTAATAAACAGAATGTTGTTGAATTTCTATCAAAGCTCCTAACCCTGCTTAGAATTTCAAAACCAGCTTTGGACTGGAAAAAATAAATCCAACAATGAAGGAAAATATTCAAATCCTCCCCCACACCCCCCTAATAAAAGGAAAGAGGAAAAAAGTGATATGTCACTTTAATATTAAAGTTAAAAGGCTTTGAGAGAGAGCAGAACTTTGCAGAAGAGAAAATGATGGGGGTGACAAATCTTTAAAGAAGGGAAAATGGAGTACTATTTTTAAAATTCTTCTATTCTTTTCAGATTGTGGTATTTTATAGAGCCTTACAGATTACAAAGCAGCTGCTTCCCCTGAGCCTCACAATGCTTTCTCCACACACCACTGGGCTGGGTATTTTTTCTTTTCTTTTTGTGTCACATTGATCTTCTCTTGTTGTGCTGTCTCTAACATGCCATTAGGTGCCTCTGGCTGCCAATAGTGAGGAATATCAGGTTCTTGTGGGTAAACTGCCATTAGGCTCTTCCTGACATGACTTAAAACATTAAAGTTTGTGTTGACTCTTTGAAGATATTTTGAGAGGTTAGGATTACCTTGTTACTGTTTTTACTACATGTACTGAAGGAGTTTCTAGGGGCCCCGGTCCAGATATATTGTACTGGAATTGCACAAATGGAAATTAAAAGGCAGCCCCTGTCTCCCAGAACTTGCCTTCGAATGAGTGAGACATAAAAAAGGGAATTATTATCCCCAATTTACAGTAGAAAGTTTTTCACTGCTGCACAGAAAAAAAAAATGTACTACAAGCTCCAGATAGAAATAATATGGGCAAAGGAGAATTATATTACAAGTATCCTAAAAACCCTACCTTCTTACAAGCTTTAAGGTGAAATGATGTGTTAAGGCAATAAAACAAGATACCCACAGTGGGTAACAAGTGCAAAGAGTTCATCAGTCATATGAACCAGCTTGGCAGCTCTCCTCCATTCTTGAGATGTTGGTTGCTGTCCCTGGTACCCAAAAATCAATATTACTGCTCACCTCTTTTCAGGGGTACAGCAATAAAGCTCATACTGCCCAATGCACTGCAAAGTAACTTCTGTGAATATGTGCAAAACAGCTTTATTGTCCCCTCCCTTGGATCCTGCCTCAAAATACCCCTCTGTGTCTGTAATTTCTGCCAAGACTTGATGAGGATGTGCCACTGGTGTGTGGATGCTGTTGTCTGTCTCACCAGTCAATACTGTCTGGTGGGTTCCTATCTGCCTGTAAGGGCCTGTTGGCTCTTGCTAAGTTTGTGGCTGGCCAGGACAGCACTTCCAACCTGTAGAGCTCTTCACACAACAGAAACCTAGTAAATGTTGGTTTTCTAGGTTCTGAACTAATACAAACAATATAACAAATAATAATAAGCAGTGAGAAATCTTTCTTTGACTGCATCTCTATGCTTGTGTGCTCAAATACCCTTCCCCTGCCCCTGATTTCTGCCACCCTGTAACATACTTAACAAAGCTTCCCATGTGTGGGAGCAATTTGCAGCCACTGATATTAAGGATGCCTGTATTTAATAATTGAACAGAATTAGCATAATGCTTGACTCCTTGAATTTCTGTGGGGAAACAGTAACCTCCAGTGGTCATTGAGAGTCCAGTCATGTTCTAACAGACTTCAGTGAGTACAGTATTAGGTCTGTTTTAATTTATATCTGGCTTTAAAATTTTCCTTGAAGCCCTAAATTATACATTCATAACCAATTTCTCATAGAACACATAGATGCTAGAACTGTGCTCTTCAAAAGGTTTATTTTGCCTTAGTTATTTACCTTTGCCAAGGGCCTTGAGATTCAGAAAAAAAATCCCTGTGAAAATGAAAAGTAATACCAATTTTTAGTGAAAAATGAAAACTTTTTTAAGGAAACAGTACAATCCATACAGTCAAGTCTGAACTTGACTTAGGAATGTCATCTAAGTGCTAGGTGAATAGATCCTTTTAAAGTGGGAGACATCCTTCAGTTAGAAGTAAGGCTAAGACAACTTTCTTATGCATTGTAATTTGGTTAGAGGTTAGAGTCTGAAGTGAGACATGCATTCAGGAATGTTCTAATTTGACCAGTCAGCAATCATAGGGAACAGGGGTGGAAGAGACCTTGGGATGACTCTTATCCTGTGTCCTTCAAGGCTGGGCTATCTCTGGTAAAACTGTGTCACCCCTCAGCTTCCTTCAGGCTGCCTTCCCACAGGAGAGGGAAGGGGAAGGTCAGGAAGGTTTTATATTCCTTTGTGGTTCCTTCTTGTATTAAAGACCCTGACTGTTTCTGGCATGGTACTGGAGCTGCTGTGTGTTGCTGATAGGGGAAGGCTTGCAGGAGCTGGCACAACTATTCCCTTTCCTTCAGGGAAATTACTGCCTGAGAGCTCAGAGCCTAAATCTTCAGAGTCCTACCTGCTGTTGCAACACATTAATCTGGACTAGCACAGCATAATTAGCTTTTCTGTGACTGTGTTTTCAAGGGGTTGAGGTTATGAATCTGACTTGGGTGGGGTCACGTACTCCTTCAAAGTTTTTAATGTTGTTTGTCCACAGGGTGAGGTAAATTTTTGTCAGCTCAATTTGAGAACTGAGGACCATGCAAATGCATGTTTTTATATTTATGCTCCTGGTCAGGCACTGTCTATGTAACTACTGCAAACTGCTCAGAGCTTAGAGCTGGCCCAATCTGTCAAACTGGGAATCAAATATATTAACTCCTGCAATTCAGCTGGAATTGCACCTCAGGTGGCTGGAAAGGCACAGGGAGAGCCAGCAGAGAGAGATCCTGTCTGACTGCAGATAGCCAAGATGCTTGCCCTGTCTGTGCCTTTCCAGGTAGAACACTCTGTTGCCTTGTTCCCACCTCCTGCATGGACAGTCCTCCACTCCTGCTTTTTGAGAGCAGTCAAGCTCTTCCCAAGTCATCCACTCCTGCTTTTTGAGAGCAGTCAAGCTCTTCCCTGAAGTCCACAGGCTCATCCTTGTTGCTGACACATCCCATTCACCCACCACAGTGAAAGGCACTCTGGTGCACCTCTGCTATGAAGCTGAATTCTCCTCATGCTCGAGAGACCACCTGGACTGAGGGCTTGCATGAGAATGAGGTGGTGTTTAGCTGAAGCAGGAACATGAAAACACCAACAAAATTAAATTTAAGAGCAGATAGCAGATGAAAGAAAAAAAAAAAAAAGAAAGGTAGCAAGCTGTGATTAATATGGGAAGTAGGTAACAAACAGGAAATTTAAAACATAAGTAATTAAAAAGGACCACAGGCAGCCCAATCAACATTTTATTTATGCCACAACTGGTTGTGCTCAGGGAGAAAGCAAAGTTGAAACAGATGAATTATGAGTGCTGATCTCTCAGTCCTGCTTTCTTTCAGTTAAGGATTATTTCTTATCTTTATTTTTTCTAATGAGGACTCCAAACCCTGATTAGGGATTTACCAACAGTTTCCCTTGATTTTTGTTGTTTTTCTTGTCTTTTTTTTCTCTATGACATTGCGATATTAACATCTTTGCCTCTCCTTAAATGGGTCATTTGCAGGAAAATTACAATATATCCTTGACTGAAGTAGCAGTGAATTGAACACTCAGAAGACAGTAAGTGATGTTCTTCTTAAATGCAGGCTATGGGTCAAAGAAAGCAAAAAATATTTTAGTAGATTCATGGGGTGGGTGAGGATATATTCCCGATTTTAGACTAGTGTCAACAGGAGTGGATGTATGGTTTAATTACATTGGGTTTTTTGCAGTAAATGTGTAGTTCTCATTTACTTAATAAATATAATAATTCCTATGTCATCTGGCCGGAAATTTAGGTTTCAATTCGATAAAGATGGGTTTGAGGTTCCATGTTACTAGATGCTACATGAACCATGGAAATACGCCTTCATATAGGTGGTCTTTTCCTAAATGATATACATTGGAAACAAGCCATTGTGGAACAAAAACTCAGTACAGCTGTAAGCACTATACATGTTAGTTGCAAATGGGAAGTAAGATCTAAGAATCAGCCTTTCTATACTGTAAATAGTACCAGTCTACTTCAAGACTGATCTGGAGATGTGCTGAGACAAACTGATTTTATTGATGTCCTGAGAAGATTCCTTGACACTGTCCATGGAACCCAATAATAAGAGTAGTTACAAACTACTGAGTGTGAAAATCTCCTCAGACTATTCCAGGAATCCTATAGGTTTATTGAAGTCCTACCCCCTCTCTCTCTCTCTTTCTCTTTTAAAAATTACTGCCTTCAGAATTTAATTTCTGTATATTAATGGCATATGTGGAAATGATGGAAAATCAATATGGTATTTCTGGATACAAAGACATACATAAATATGACTTTCTCCCCGATTAGGAAAGATTTATGTTTATTCAGCCCCTGTTTCATCTTTCTGCTCTCTGCACATTCCAATGGTAACATAAATAATATTTAAACAATGCACTGACTCACTTTCATCCATGTTTCTTGTTAGTTAAATTATTAATAAACACTTGGTGGAAAACTGATTTCAGCTAAATTTAGCAGTATGCAGTGCATACATTTATATCTGATTTAGCTTTTTAGGGCTCCCTTTACAGTCAGTGTGGGGAAAAGGAATCCCAAGGAGTGATGCACATCATGAGTTTTAAGTTCATTGCTTAAATGAGATGAACTATGACCTAAGACATTCATCTTCCTTCAGCTAGATCTGTTGCAGATGGCTTAATTTGTAGACATGAACTTTACCCTTTGTTCAGATAGTGTAATTTCTATGAGTACCTCGATCATTCCTTATAATCATGTCTAGCCTGAGGGAGCTGAAGGCACTATTCTCCTGTGGCATGAAGTGCTGCTGGGAGTGATCTCCCTTCATGAGCACTCACTGACTGATAAAACAGACACTATTTCTTTTGAGTGTCCTTGGTTGCTTTTGTGAAGGCACCTAATTCTGCTCCTGCTGCGTTAAATATCTATCAGATTCAGGCTTTCAAAAAAAAATGTGGCAGAAGCATGCTCAATGCCATGACTCAGGTTTCCCTCCTGTGGGAAAGGGGTTTGAGAAGCTCCTGCTGAGCAGAAGCTGGAGCAGCACCTCAGGCACTGAGTAGACTGCAGTAGATAGGAGAATGCCTTGTAATGGTAAATATGTCCAGGATTAAGCCATAGCAGAGAGGGGATTTTATTTTTTTAATTTTTTTAAAATTATGGTTTGTTTGGAGGTCTGTTAGTTTTGCCTCAGCCTCATGTCAGTGGCTCAAGTCCTTAGTGGATACAGCTGTTAATAATATTTACAACACAGGGATTTATAGACACATTTATTCTGGAGGAATCTAATCACTGCATTGCTTTCGTAAATGTAGCTGTATCAGAAGCAAACAGTGCATGAATTATGTGTCTCAGCAGGATTGATCGTGCCCTTAGGAGCTAACAGCAGCACCCAGAGAACAATTACATTCTCCTGCTCCCAGTAATGAAGTATTATTTAGAAACAGAAAGTCATTATGTAAAACTTTGAGAAATTATACAATTACATTACATTACACATACTTTTGTCATAGACCTGGCTTACTACATAAAATTTAAATGTCTTCTGAGAGGTAATTCTGTAGTGCTGGTTTCCTGCTTTGTGCTCCCAGGCACTTTGCCTTTTCTGTTAAATGATGAAAGAGAACTGTTTAGGATTGGAAATATCATATACTCTGAAAATTCTAAAACCTCATTTATAAAAAGAAGTGGCACTTGAAAAAAAGCAGAAATCATATTAATATTCAGTCAATTTAATATTAAATAACCTATTAATTTGCCAGTATCTATTTCATATTTTGGTTTACCATTTTATTACAGCAGTATGTAACTCAAAGAAGTGAACACAAGCATCATTATTTCTAAGGTTATCCATCCTGATAGTGAACATGATTTCTTCTTTAAATCTGTAATTGTTTACAGATTTAAATTTAAACCATAAGTTTTCTTCTTCTATTTGCATAATAGTTGCTCTTTGTTTTGCATGCTGGTTTCAACTGATGCATGGCAGGAGCTGTGTGATGAGAAGGAAAATGAGCTGTGTTAGTCTGGCTAGTGCAGTGTTCAATAGTCCCAAGGCAAAGCTCTGGTGAGGGGCTAAAATGTGGGGCTGGGGCAGATGCCACCCCTGCATGGAGGCAGAAGTGGGAAGCAGGCAGCGCCGTGGATGGCCAGGACCGATCTGCTCTGTCACAACCTCTTCTGCTTTAGCTATAGAAGGTGAGAGGGGGGAAATGAACTGCTAGGAAATGCTAACACAGCATTTCCAAAACATCTCAGTAACACTCCTAAATCTTCAGGATTTTTACCTGAGGCTAGAACCACAACAAACATGAGTTAGTGCCTGAGCGACCTGGCATTGTCTGAGTGCCTCTCATTGCTCTCACTAGCAGTTTCTGTTTACACAAGCCTTGCCTTGAAGGGCAGAGATGTTAGGCATGTTTCATGACAACCTTCCTACACCTTTTATTTAACTAGGACTCTGCCACAGTGTGAAAAGAGCTCAATGCTTGTTCTTAGAGAAGCTCCCAGGACCCCATAGGAAAAGCTAGAGGAAGCTCTGTACTCTGGGAAAAAAAATAAGGAGCTGTTGTAAGTGCATCAACAGTCTGTTATTTAAAGGAAGTTGCTTCTGCGCTTCTATTTCTGTCTCAGTAATTGATTGTGGATGGTTTCAGCAAATGTGTTGCATCAAGAACTCACCAACATGAGTGGAATTGAACCAGGGTTGATTTTTTCACCCACCATCTCCCAGTATTTTCTAATGGGTTGTGTTGCATGTTGCTTTTTAAAATAAATTCTGTGGCAACCACATTACATTAACAGCATGTGTGTGTGTATTTGCACACTGGGAGAGTGGAGCTCCATCAGAAAACTTGTGAGAAGCCAGGCACTCCAAGGAAATCTGATGAAACCTGGTTAATCATTTACATGTTTAAGATTTTCTGCCTAAGTCTTACAGCACAAAAACCCTGAAGTAGTTCCCCATCATAATTGATTACTTCAGGAGGCTGCTAAATGCCCACAGCACTGGAATAATACATAAACCAGTCTACCTTACCCTCCCAGGAGCTATTTTCCAACATTTTAGTCACAAGCATTGCTGAGAGCTCTAAAAATGCATTAAAATTTTAAATAGGTGGAAGCCTCCACAGATTTGTTATGAGAACAGCATGGTTGCATTTTGACAGTATTTAACCTTTATTTCAATTATTCTCATGAATATAATGCCTTGTTTACTTCTAGATCCTATCCAAGCTAATAAATTGTTGTTGAAAGCATTGCATTGCAGAAGGCTGTCATTAGCATCTCACACAAGCTGCATTTCTGATGGCAGTGAAACTGAATTAAACCATACACAGACACAGTGTGATATCTCAGTGACTACCCTCTTCCTCATCATCTCAGGGGGTGACTTTGTATGAAATTCAGTGACACAGAGCTCCTAACACCTTCCCATTTGTTTTTAATCCAATCCTTTCTATGATCCCTGGGCATAGAGATGAGAGCTCTACATACACTCTTGTTTTCTGGATATTGATTGACTCTATATACATCTTGGTTCCTGAATTTCTGAGAGTCAGGTTATATTAGAACTTGCTCAGGTCCAGCACTGCTGATGACCAACAGTGACACTTGGAGCAGCTCCAGATGCTGGACAGCCCCGAGACACAGGAAGCTGCTTCAGTCCCTCGGCCACCAAGTGGTGCCTGCTCTCCTGTGAGCCTGCTAACAAGTGTGAGATGGTTTTTGTTTTCTTCTATCTTTGTGATAAAATGTCTGTGTAGTTCCCACTTATTTCTGGAAAGCTGCACTGCATTTCAAAATTGCCAGCTCATTTATAAAGAATAGTAGTTTTCAAATTATGCGGCGGTTTGTTTTTCAGTCAAAGGACGCAAGTCCTTTGACTGAAACAAAGTTTGCTCCTTTGACTGAAACAAAGTTTGCACCTGGACACAAGTCATTACAGGAGATTATTCACTTACTTTGGAAAGAAAAATCCAACCCACAAACAGTTATTAGTTTTAGTGGTTGCAGTGAAAAACTCAAAAGTCATTACTCAGATTAACCCCAATGGCAAATTAGAATGTAAATTAAAATTATGCAGTATCAATTTTTTCAAGTCCAAATTCTAACAGAATTATATCTATAAAAACAAGGTGTTTTTTGTCTGCCTCATAGTCTGAATGTTTCTAATTGAAAAGCTGATGTTGATAGGATAGTGCTACACAGGACCACACACTTCTTGTAGATGGTGGTCTTCATTTCTAACCCCCTCATCTGTCTGTCCCTCCTTGGGAAACACACTGTGTCTTGGGTAATTCTGTGGTTTCATTTAATAGTGCTGAAGCTTCAAGAAAAAGATTCAAGAAAAAGAATTGTATAGACTGAAAAATGCCTGAGGCTAAATGTAGTGGTATGTTGTTGTGCAGAAAAATTCAGAAAACTTAGATAGAAGTGATATGGAAGATCTGAAGGAACCCCCATCATGAAAGATTATAACAACAAGTCTGGCAAACACCTTGCAGGAAATACATTGGGACAGTGAAGCATTTGGGCAGGGATGGACTAAGTGATGTCTTAGTATCTTTTTTAGTTCTCTCTTTATTTTCTCTTTTTGGACTTTGTGAATGAGTTTTGCAGGACCCTCTAAATCTGAGGTTTTTCCCCTCTGAAGATAATATTAAATCAAAGATGATAATAAAATGTTTACATATTATGTCTGTGTAATTGCTTTAATCTACAAATGGTGTATTAGAGATGTAAAACTGATTTTGATAGCAAGTTGCTTTTCCTAAAGCCAGCTTGATGGACATAACTTCTACATCTGGTTTTTGATTGTTTCATTCCTTCCTAAATGACTGTCATTTTGCTGAGCATCATTTTATTTCTGTATTTCTGGTTACCCTTTGGGATAATGGTGTTCAATTAGCGATTTTCCTGTCTTCTGAAAAGTCCTTCAGTGATCCAAATTCTATCAAATTCATATCCCCAGACAGTCTTCATGGCTTATTTTCTAACTGGGTGCAATGGCTTCATTCCAAGTAAGCCTAATGGAATCTGTAGAAATCCCGAGTTTAATTCTTGGAAAGGGGAGATAGAATACCTGAAAGATGGGGATGTTTGTATGCACACAAATGAAATGCCATGGTCAGAAATATCTTACTTTCTGTGGTAACACAGGAACTTCACACTTCAGTGACTTGTGTGCTTATATACCTGTCCAGCAGAAAAAGCAGCTTAAAATTTCTTGTGACATCTATTTCACAACAAAAGTTACTGCTTTTTCAGAAAACAGCAAATGGAAATATTTCTGGTTTGTTTTAGAGAAGTGATGGTCTTGAAATCTGGGTGTGACAGCACCAGAGAAACAGCTTTCATTTTCTGAATTGCTGAAGGGGATTTCAGTAGTGAAACAGCAGAAATCAGTTATAACAGTTGTTTTTATTAAAATGGCATTTACCTTGCTGCTCTTTCACTGACTATCAATCTTAACTGGATTAAAATCAATGCAGTGGCAAGTATTCATTATTAAAATAATTTTCCTAGTATATTCAGTGAGATGAGCAACTGTGTGTGCACCATGCCCTCTTTGACAGCAAAAATGATATGAGACTATGCATAGTTATTAATTGTTTTCATTTTAATAATGAGATGGTATTAAAGGGAAAAATATAATTTTCTCTTCTGCCCTGTGTAAAGACTCTAAGTCCATTTCTCTAGACAATTCAGAGTATTGTGACAAAGGAGCTGTTTGTCAATAAGAAATTTTCAAGAAAACTTATTTACAATCTGCAAATCTTCAAGTTGTTTTTCCCCATCCAAGGGGCAGAATTTGGATTTTTTTCCTATCCATACTGATATATTTTTCTAAGTGGATGCATGCTATTCACTCTGAAAACCCACAGACATCCAGGGAACATGTAGGTAACTTGCTCAGGTTTTGTGAAAAACATTGAGAAATTTACTTTCTGTCCAGTACAGTTTCTGTAAATAAACCAGTAGTGTGCTTGTGTATATATGAATTGGGATTAGAAAAGTAACTGTACAAAAATTCTAGCATAGTAAGAAAAGGTAGCATTATTTAAAAATTTTTACATATTTAAATTCTCATTTGTTTTAAATGATAAAAAAGAGATAACAATGGAAGACTTAAAGTGAAGAGTTAGAAGAACAGATACCCATTTTCAGCTGGTGTGTAAAGAAAGATGGTGTCAAATATTGGATTTAGACATCACAAAGATAGCATCCCATTCTGCTCCCAGCAGGAATATTGTGATTGATCTCAGTACTAATAGGATCAAACAGAAATACAAAAGGCATGTAGAAGTGAATAAAAGCAAAGTGGAAAAAGAACAAGATTGGCCAAGTAGCCTGCACTGATACAAAAGGGTGGCAGTTCTTAGAATTAGGCTTTGCAAAAAATGCAGCACCACAGTTCAAAATGTATAAACTAATTGCAAAAGGACTGATGTGCATAAGTGTTCTACCTGCCTCATGACTATATTAATAGCTGGGTTATGTAGATATGTATATGGCTACAGCTCTTTGGTCTTCTGCATAAAATAATTGTTTGTCAGTAGCCTTTCTAGCAAATAAAAAAGAAAATTTGAAGTATTTTGCAATAAAATAGACCATACCATACCTCAATTCAGCAAAGTCTTTCCAGGGCTCAATGCAAAACAAGAAGTTCCACTCGTGAGATGCTTTTTAATTTATCATTTGGTGGCACACGAGCACATCATTAACATTATTCAGCATTATGAGAGCAATAGTACCAACAATAAAAGATAATGAAATAGGATTTTTATTTAAATTTAGTTTTGATTAATGACATTGTTGTAAAATTTTACCACAGATGAATAGAAATCAGCAAATTGAAATAAAAAAGGTAATCTTTCTTCAGTTCACATCATGAGGGAAGACTGAAGGAGGCTTCACTGAAAGGCTTTTGAATAAGAAGTGATTTTGTTTGTGTGTGATGCTTCCTAGTGTAGAAGGGAACCTGTAGGCAGATATTTCTGTCTTGGTCTCAGAGAAGTTTATCACAGATCCATGTGATAAGGATCTGAAAGATCTGTGGCAGTCCTTACCAGGGAAAAATAAGAGAATAAATGATGCATTCCATTTACTTTAGAAACTTACCTTGAGATCAGTATTAGTCTCTAAAGAACACAATTGTTCCCATGGAAGAGGAAGCTTCCTAACTTAGGCTAAAAGTTAGCCTTAAACTTTCAGCCTGCTAAGGTTAGTGTTTCTCAATATAATTTAATGTTATTCACTTTAATTGAATTTATGCCTCACTGTCATATTTCTCTCTTGCAGTTCAGCTTCAAGTATCATGTTGCTACCTGGCTGCCTGATCCAAGCCTCTAACATGAAAGAGGAAGAAGCCTTTACCACCCTAGGACACAGAAATACCAGATGCCATGTTTTGGCTGGAGGCTGTTTCCATGGATTTGCTGTCTCCTACTCACCACCTTCTCCAAATGATATTGGACTCGTGGCTGTGCTTTTATTGTGAATTATGGTCGCTCCCACCTATCTCCATACACAAAACCTTTGCTTTGAAATCAAGTGGGAGAATGTATGCATGCAGCATGGTTTAATGAATGACCTACTTTGGGAACCAGAGCCAGAGCGGCAGCCCTAGTGCAGAGTGGTGAGGGCTTTTGCAAAGCTGGATACCTTAGTCTGGTGGAAAGGACAAGCTGATGCAGCTCCAGGTATGTCTGATTTCTTTGGAACTGCTTTCTCTGGATCCTCTGTGCAGCACTGCATTTTGTCAAGTATACATATTGCTTAATATATGTCTAATAAGCATATGTGCCCAATGAAGACAGATGAGATCATTTTATGTAGAGAAGTTTCTTAGAAGAACTGTGGGGCTTGTGACAGAGAAGCAGTTAATTCAGCTGAAAAAAATATATCTAAAAAGGCACAGCATGTGTTTGGAAAGGGATGTTCAAATTGTGTTACTTAGGCATCATGAAATGATTATTTTTGAAAATATTTTGGCAAGGTCTCCTGACATGTAACAGATAACTTACAATTTCTATTGCATGCACTCCAGTAACAGTTCTGGAAAAAAGAAAAAAAAAATCTCTGGTTTAAATAATGACGTTCACTTTCTTTGGAATTCCACTTTTTTCTGGGTCACAGGAGTGATGATGAACAGTGTTGAAATAAAAAGGTCCAAATCACTGAGACAAAGAGTAATTTCCCTCCCCAAATTAGGGAAAGGAATAGTGTTTGTAAATTTGCCACAGATCCAAGGATAGCACGTGTGGAGATTGACTGAAACTACGAAACGTATGAATCATGCCTAGGTGGGAGAGTTAGGATAGTCTCCCAGACCTGCAGCTATGGTTGGTGGAGAGATGGGGATCCTCTGAAGGTAGTTCACAGCTGGAGCCTAATTTGGATTCCTGAATCATCATCCAGAAGTACCTGTAGAAGAGATTTAGGCCAAACCTTACTTTGGCTGGCCTTCAACCTCAGTGGGATGCTGCAGGTTAGGAACTGTGCCTGTTTCCCTTGTCCCTTTTGTGCCAGCATAGCAGGTTCTCCATATGTAGACTGTCTTCTAGATCTGCTGATAATGCAGTGATTCTTGGCCTTGACATTTGCAATGCAGAGACTAAATTAAATTTTCTAAGAATAAATCCAGATTTGCTGCTTAGAAAAACCTGTTGAAAATGCTGGTTTGAAAATCTCAGGAATTAGAGGGAAATGAGTTACTAGAACTAATTTAATGTACCTCACAAAAGTTGCTGAAAAAGAAATTATGACAAAGCAGTAATCTCAGTGTGCAGGGTCACTTCAGCACCTTCTTCTTATATAATGACAGGGATGTAGAAGTCATGACCAGTCCTGTGGGCTTGTGAGCTTGCTGCTTGTGCTGTCTGAGGCAGTATGAATACCCCATTTGTACTGCTAATCATAGGAATCATTATGCAGCTGAGTAGATTAGGGCAAGATTACTGATTAATAAAAACCTTCTGTAGTTAGGTATCCAAGGAACAGAGAATTCCTCTGGTCTTTAAAAGGGTATTTATTTTTCTCACAATAAGAGCATCTCACAGAAGTTGCATTTGTTTTCCATTCTGCAATGCAAAACTCCTTCCCAAGGTGTCCATGTGCTATGTTCTCATTAGGGAAGTAAAATTAATGGTGGGCTAGATGAGAGATGAATTCTTCCTTTGAGGAACATAAATCTTCCTTGAAATTACATTTCTCTCCAAATAATACCTTCCTAGAAAATCTTAGGTACTAGTCTTCAATAAGTCTGGAAATAACTTTGACTCAAGTTTCTTGTTTATATTTGTAGAGAAGGATGAGAGGAATCTTGATAAGAGCTTTTGATTTTTATTCTCTCTTTTCCTTTGTTAGTGCTAAACTATTTTTGCCAGGGACCTTTTTTGTGAGTTCATAATTTTAAAAGAGACATTCCAACTAGATATCAGTTTATTTCTTTCTTTATTTGCATGTACATGGTAAGAAAGGTAAGCTAAAGAAAGTGAGCTAAAGATAGTGAGCTAAAGATAGGGAGCTGAAGTGCTCAGAATGGTTCATCATCATTAGATTTTGCATCCTAAATAGCTTTCTGAAAACTTCTGCCCAGCTGCTGCATAGCTTGGAGATGTTGAAAAGTATGGAAGTTGATCAAGGGTAATCTGCTTTAGTTTGATCTCTCATCTCATTTAGCAGGTTGTGAACAGCAGAGGGTCCTACACCTGGCCTGAAAACTCTGGGAAGGCTTCCAAGAGAAGTCTCACTCTTGCCTGCCTTTGCATTGAGCTCAGGAAGCTAATTCCTTGGGAACATGCCAGGATGGAGTGGCAGTCACATCATGGGATATTGTAATCTGGAGCAACTTCTTGTAATCCTGAGTTTTCCCCTGAAGGACTGGCCAGGGTAAGTGGTGTTGGAAGAAGGACATGAGTTACCAAAGTTGTTCCCATCCCAGATGAAGTACTGTTTGTAGTTTTGCCCATTTCATGGTGCTGGAGGAGCAACTATGCAGGGAGTTTGCAAGGGCTGCTAATGGAGCAAACAGCCCAGCACACACTTCTGGTGCAAAGGGTCATACAGGAGGAGCCAGGACTGGGGTGTTCTTCACAGCATCTTAATAGGAGTCTGGCTAGGAGGTAATCCACCAGACCTGAATCACATGGAAATTGATGCTGAATCAGAAAAGGCAGAGTGTCTTTCTCCCATTGTAGGCAATCATCTGAGAGGGAATACACAAATTTCCTGTATTGTGATTTGGATGGAAATACAGAAGGTAAGCTAATGATTTCTTATGATTCCCTTGGCCTTTTCAGTGTTTTTGTCTGTTTGCACACATTTGGTGAAGGCAGCTGGTAGAACACACGTGTGTTTGCCCGAGCAATGTCTTGGGACACAGACTGAGCCAGACTGAGGGCCAGGGTGAGCTGTGACTGTGCTGAGCTCTCTGTTGTGCAACTGAAGAATGGCTTGTTAACTGGCTGTGGTTTTATTTAACAACTCATTTAAAGAAGTCAAAAACTATGTTTTTCAGTTGATATATTTGCTTCCCCCAATGTAGACTTCAATTTTTTATCAATTTGCTTCTCATTTTTTCATCATCCTTCCTGATTTTTTTTAAAACCAGCCAAAGCTGACAGCTGTTTTAAACAGGTTTGAAATCAGATTATTACTTCTATGCTGTCAGCCATGGAGTCTATGTGCTTAAAAGTATATGCATACATATATTTATTTATATTTACACATATTTCATTTTACAGCGTGAAATTATAAGGCAGAAACTATTCATTTAATACATCAAAATGCTATGTGCCACTCCTGCACTATATCATAAAAACAATAAACAGTAAATCACATATATTTGCTTGTATATGACAGCCTATTTAAAACTGGAGTCTCACCTACTTCAGTTTCAAACTAATTAAAAGTTGTCATTTAAAACTACTGAACTTTTGTTTTGGCCCCACCGTAAATCAGAGTTTCAAGGTTCTGTGATTTCAACTAGCAATAGAGTATGTAGTACTTCTGAAATTGCACAGAGAAAGAAAGGCAAAAATAAGGAGAAACATTCTGTAGTTAAGTTCCATTATGTGTCACAGCTTTTATCTTTCCTCTTACTTCAATGTCTTTGGACTCCATGGGCTGCTGACAGACCCCAATTTTAGCTCTTGTCCCTCTTTGCAAATAAATATTTCCACAGTGTGGACCAAACTCTAACTTTCATGTCCACTGGCAAAGAAGTGGTGAGTTGTGCCCTGAGCACGTGCTGTGCAGTGACTTCCTCAAGCACTCACCCTGCAGCAAGGAAGAAGGACAGGGGATGCAGAAGACCCTACAGCTACTTCCCCTTGAGTGCTGGCCAGTGACAAAGTGCCAAGATGAAATGCTCTGCACTTCCCAGATCTCCATTTTATATTTTCTCCACCTGATAAATGGGTGGTGTTTTACCACAACCATTTTGCTCTAATTTTCAGACCAGTTGTTGCATTTCCTCTCCTGATGGCAGAGCAGTCACTGTCAGCACCAGGCTCTAACCTCTTCTGGCTTTTAGTCAGGAGTTACTACCAGGACCAGGGCAACAGGCTAGATGAGTCCATGTAGTGGCCTTGCTGTTGGGATGCCAAATGTGCCATGTAATGTGCTGAATGCCATGTTAATTAGTGTGAAGCCTTTGACTCTTTTGGCAGGTTTGTTTCAAGCAGCTTATTTTCAGCTCTGTTTTTCAAATATATTCATTATGCTTTGACAATGCATAATTGCCCCATATGGCTCCCTTTAACTTTACTTTCATCAAAAGCATCTGACACACCAGGTGATACTTTCATTATTGATATGATAATATTAATGGTCAGTTATGCTTTTTCTTAGGGATTGGAGAGATCGGTGATAGGACACAGTTCTTGTCTGAGAGAGAAATGTCAAATAGCCTTTACTGATGGGTTTCTGATATAATATTTTGACTTGACTGGATTCAGGCATGTGCTCTGTGCTGCTGTGCTGGCTGACTTTCAAAGCTCTTGGAAAATGTGCCTGTGCCTCTGAGTTCCTGTGCCAGTTCTCTAGCTGTTGTGCAGATCAGAAGGGCAAGTTTCAGGTGTTCTGCTCTCCACGTGCAGAGTTGTAATTTGTAGTGCAGGCCAAGTTAATAACCTGATTAATTTACTTATACCTGGCCTTCTGCCACAGAGTGCAAAACATGAATCCTGAAGTAGGTGTCTGTTCATTTGCTTATGAAACAAAAGTCACAAACTGACAATTTTTTAAATATAAATTCACTATCAATATTGATTGGGATGGGGAGGAATGATCAATGCCTATGTGTAGTTAATAATTAATGTAGTACTCCAGAAGCCCTCTCTAGTGAAAAGCCATCATGGCTAGCTTATTTCTCAAAAAATTAGATAGAAATAGGAATGTATATTATGGGTCTTAGAGCCTAGTTCTCCAATTATGGTGAAATCTTGAGGAAAAAAGTCTCAACACCTTCAAAGGTTTGTCCAGGAAATGTTAGCTTAACTGTTTCCTTTGCTCTAAAACAATTTTGTTTTCCTTCAAGCCTCACCCTTTGTTACTCCTAGGCTTTCTATTACCACAGTGACCTTCACAAATGTGTGTCCTTTAAGACCTGTAAACACAAATATCTCTGCTGCCAAGATAAACTTCATCTTTAAAGTCCCAATTTTCAAAGTTTTTCACCCTCTTCAATTTGCATATGCATGCATCTATGCATACATAAAAACCCCTCAATCCTTTTTGACACACTTTAAAGTTTCTTCTTGAATTTTTTTTTCCTGGCAACAAATATTCTGAAGGCACCAGCTATGAATACTTATTCAGTTGATCTTAGATATAGCTCAGAAGAGGATGAACATTTTAAAGCCAAAAATACAGAAGGTCATTGCTTCTGGGAGAAATGGATGGTGTGTAAAGCATAGCAAGAGGCTGATTCTCTTTCTCCCTGACTAGATTTCAAAACCTGGGCAGATTTGGAGCCAGAGGGACTGGCTTTTTATGGAAGCCTGCTGAGCTACCACCTGTCTGCTCAGCCATGTCTCTTAGTCCATCTAATTTGCAAAGTCAAACATATTAGCCTAAAGGACCACAAGCGTGGTGAAAACAAGGACAAGAAGACAGTCTTCATTTACAAATTTCAGATAGCTGTTTGATTCAGGGCAGTACAGGGAAGATTTCTAAAATGAGCAAGAGGGATGAAAAAGCTGCAGACTACCTTGGGACTTCAATTTGGGAAGGCTTTGGAGTGTATGGCTTAGGCTTACAAAATCATGGGGAGAAGGTTAAGGTGACTGCAGAGCTGTTATTTTCCTTAAATGCAAAAATTTGGGCAAGTCATTGAAATTGGTTAGAAACTATTTTAAAGGATATAAGAGAAATGATGTCTTTATGTAGTGGGTGTAACCTGGAACTCATAGCCTTGGAAAATAATGGAGGCAGAAGGTGTCAGCAGCTTCAAAAAGGGACTAGACAGAAAGGAATGCAGTTACAGGTCTATGGAGATATACTAAAGGGAATGGACAGTATTATTCTGTAATTGATTGAGGAAGGAATATGGAGAGTTCATTTTCCTTGTTTTCTCATGGTCCCAGTTTTCTTCATATTCCTATTCCTCAGAAAGAAATTTCTCCAGGAATTAATTAAAAAAATGATGACATTCTACTTGAGACTACCTCTGCAGTGCTACACTAACTACTAAATATACATATTTTATGTTTGCATTAAAATGAAAGAGTCATTCTTAATAAATTTTTATCTTTGGCAAGTTGGTCCTGTTGCCTTTCAGACTCAAATTCAAATAACTCCTGTGGAAATGATTTCATACTGTTTTGCACAGGTGTGATTGTGCTTAGTTAGTTCAAACTGGGCAGATGTCAGTAGTGTGCAGTGACTTACACCCAGGTGGAGAGACCCAAAGGTGTCCAGTGACCTGCTCCCAGGGCTGGCTGGGCTCTGGTACCTTTGCATGCATAGATATAGATGTACACACTTCTGTCTGTGTGCATGTGGGTGAATTGATTATGGCATAAATGTTATCTTGAATCTATAATTAAGTCACTGTTTTAATTATACTAAATCCTATTGAATCACTTTATGAATGTCAAAGTAGTCAATGATTAAGTTCTTGCTAAACCCTTTTGCACCCTTATCTTTTTCATCCATATCATTTGCACCCTTCCTGGTCTCTGTGTAAATAATTTTGTATTGATTTCCCTTTGTGTCCTTCATCTATGTGGTAAATAATAGAGTGAACCTTGCCACTGAACTCTGTTATGTTGCACTTTCACAGATTTATATTAAAATCTGCTTTTCACCAATGCTTTTGATGGTGATTCTCTAAGCCTCCCAAAGCACCCACTCATGACAGAGCTGTCCCAAAACTGCTCTTTGCTGTGGGACAGGTTAGTTTGTTAGTCAGTGACATTCATGTATGAGTGTGTTGAGGGGAGGCACAGTCTGTTATCTGCATCTCTCCTGATCTAAGCTGCTCGTTGGCTCGCACCGCACGACTGGAAGAAGGAAGCTGAGGAGCAGGGCCAGGAGCCAGGCAAGCTGTATCTGGATCTCAGCTGGACCAGTGTCCAAAACTTGGTTTTCTCTGTCTTTCTGGTGGGACAACTTTATGAACACCTGAAACTGCTCCTCCCCATGAGAGTTTATGAAGGGAGAAAGAGTTTTTCTATTTGCTTGGCTTTTGTCTTCCCTTGGCTCAGATTTGCATTGCTCGCAGGTGTTTTTAAAATAGGCCTAATAAAAGCTCACAGTCCACCTGCAGAATATCATAATCTCACCAAATTTGTACAATGCTGGAAGCCCTGTGCAATATACCTAAAATCTGAATCTGGAGAACAAAATGGGAATTCTTCCCCCTGTGCTTTGGGGCTGCAGGGGACATGTGCTTGCACAGGAAATCCCTGGGCAGGATATCCCATTCTGGGGACAGGGGAGGTCCATTTACAGCAGTGGGTGAAAGCCAGCAGCAGGAGGAGCTCCCAGGAGCTGTGACAGCTTATGTAAAGATGATCTGCATCCTCCAGGGAAATGAAACAGGAGTTCACCCACTTGTTCTCCTGTAATCACACATCTGTAAAACAGCCTAGAAATGAAAGACAAATGACAGCTCCCATGTTGTGCTGCTCATCTCCTGCTGAAGACAGAACTATGCAGCAGCTGAAATTTGATGGACAGATTTGCCAGAAATAAGAGGATAGGAAGCCAAACTAATAGCTTTAGATAAGGCATGGCTATGAGTATTTTTCATCTGAGCACAGATTTCTGTGGGTGAATATGATTATTCCAAGATTTGAGGCTTATATCACTCATCCTAGCAGTGTATTAAAATCATACAGCTCATTGATGTGGCCAGGCAGAATGGGATAAATGATTTCAGGCTAACAGCTAATGGCTGTCTCTTCCTTATGTTCCCAAAGAGTTGGGAAAAAGCCCTGTGAACCTTTCCTCTGTATTTGTCAAAGATTACTTTTGTGTGTCCACTGGGCCTGAATTATTAGATGAGTGCTTTGAAAGTATTGTCAAAATGAAATGTAATATTTTTTTTAATTCTGCAGATCATGTGGCATTATTTCTGATGCCCAACTGACTGATGTGTAGAACTAACTTTCAGCAAGAGAACTGATGCCAAAGTGCAGATATAAGGGACTTATTTATGGAATTTAGAATGAAACAAGGTTAAACATTGGGGTTTTTTTTTTCTTTTTTAAATTACCCAGCCTTATATAATTTTAGAAGTATTTACATAAAATTAAAGGGCATTCATATAGTGAGTGTGTACATATGCATATGGGAGAATTTGACATGTTTACCTAAGGCCCAGCAGTAGCAACTGGTATTTTGTAGTGTAAACATTCCAGAGAAAAGATCAGCAACCCAGTGTTCTTAAAAACACTGACTTGCTCACCCCTTATTTTCTATGAGATTCATGTCCCCCCTACCTCCCAGCCCCCTGGCTTCTCTTTCTCTGTTCTAAGGTGTCCACATCTTCTTGGAGATGATGCCTGGTTCCTGAACAGGCTCAGAGGGGATGGGAGCAGTTTGAGGTGTGCTGGGTTTGCTTGACCTAGCTCCAGAGACCAGAAGTGGTGGCATCCCCAGTGCCTGCAGGCTGTGAGGACTCCCTGGCCAGTGTGGAGGGGAGGGATGCATGCACATGTGAGAGTCCTCAGCATGAAGATGCACAGTCTGCAATGGCTTCAAGCCTAAATATGAAGACCAGGAGCTAACCCCATGTCTCAAAGCTCTTAGTACTCACTGCTCAGCACAATTCCTACAGCAGCAGGCTCCATGCCAGACAGCATGGTGATTTATTCCTTGCTCTCAGCAGTGCTGGAACGTGGTGCAGGGCTGGGTACCCACAGCTGCCTGCTCTGTCTGACCTCTCTTCTCTTCACTCCATCAATTTACTGCAATAGCTCACATGCATGAAAAAATCCTTGGGCCAAGAGGGTTAATGACAAAGCCTATGGCTGATGGAAGAGCTGTGAGCACTGTCTATGCCCTAAACCTGGCCATCCTGCACATCCTGACTTCCATCTTCCTGTGACATTGATACTGTTCCTGACAGGGTCTGTGTTCTCCTCACATCATGCCAAACTGCCATGAAATCACACTCAGTTTATTTCTGCCATGGCTCTATCTCTTCTTCATCCATCTTCTGGAGCCCAGGCCCAGAGCTTCTGCTCATCTCCTAAAGTAAATAGATTGGTAAGTGAAATTGTGTTCAGTTGCCAAAAATCTGTTCACAGTAGTTCCAGACAGTGCAGTCTGCGTTAATAGCTGTAGATTGGGGTTCAGAGGTTCAGGTAAAACTGTGAGAAAAATGACTTCACTGGAAGCATGGAGAAGCAGCTCACAGAGGCTGTCAGACCTCAACCTTGGATCTTGTCAAGATGTGGCTCAACAAAGGAATGACAGACCTGAACAAGTGAGGGTGATGGTTTCAAAGAGGAAGTTGAATTAAGCCATCTTCAAGCAATATTTCTACTTGTGATTGTCCATGCTCTTAAATCATTGGAGTGGTCCTTTGAATGTGTTTGGCCTGGGACTAGTATCAGTGTCCTGAACCATTCCCAGGCATCACTTGGGAATTAGCCTAAGCCATTTCCAATGCAGTTTAAATGATGCTACCTTATTTATAAGGGAAAGAGAATTTTGAAGCATGTTGACAAGCCATTCCATACAAATTGTCCTCAGTGTTGAAGCATCCAGAAAACATATAACTGTTTAAATTTCCTAGGAGAGATGTGTCCTGTCAAGGAATCTAAAGTGACAACCAACACAGATGTATTTCCCACTTGGCTTTGCCCCTGGTAAAGGCAATCGCAGAGTGGCCATTTTGTAAGCTTTGACAGAGGACTAACAAAATGTGCACTTATTTACTGGACACTAGGATCACTAGTTTATTACTTTAAAAGTTCTTTAACACTTGGAAATGACAGCCATTTATCATTGCTGTCAAGAGAGTAATCTAGTTGCGATCTAGCAAAGATATTTCTGAGGATTCTGCAGCAAAATAAAATTTATCATTGTCTTTCTCTGTAGAGATGCAGTGTGATGTTAAATTCAATTAGGATATACAATAAGGGGGGGTGCTGTCACATAATCATTTGATTTCAAAGACCCAAAGTTTATTGTCTTGAATTCTTGGAGAGGGCTTTCCAACCAAATAAACATGGGATTCTGGCAATCTTTGTTCAAGGTAGTGTAGTTCTTGGGCTGTAGTCTGAATGTGTCTATAAGCAAGTTGGTAATTCAATGTTTTCACTTTAGAATTTAGATATTGCTATCATTTAATTCTAGTATGGATAATGAAAATTCTCTTTTTGGATCAGACCAAGGTACTTTGTCCAATGTTCTGTCACAGTCACCATCTAGGCTCAGAATCAGTGAGAGCCTGAGATTCTGGAAGCCAGTGGAGACAGCAGTTCGTACCAGATTGTGCAGAAAAAACTGCAAATAGCCCTGAAGCAAGGGATCTGGAGTGAGAGATCAGGGAAACTCACAATAACCATATTCAGACCTTATTTTCTGACCTTTACCAGTGGGTTTGCTTTGCATCTGAAAGGTCTCCTCCATTTCTGTTTGTGTTCCCCATTACCAAATGCTGAATGCAGAGGAGCTCTGTCTCCAGGGTGCTGTGCTCAGGCTAAGAGGAAGGACAGCACAGTAGCTTGAGGCACAGCTGGCCTCCACTTCCCTCCTGGGGAAGGGATGCAGAACAAGCTCAGCCCTGGGCAAAAGCACGTGCAAATAAGCTGGTTCTCAATGCTATGCGTAGAGCCTGCAGGCAGTCCTGCCTCAAATGATTCCCTGATTGCCTTTTGGGACTGAAATTGGGAAAAGTGGATGTTAGTACAGGCACAGGATTAGCCAGTTCTTCCTCCTAAAACCTACCTAAAAAAGAAACTATTATTTCTACTCCAGAACTGGTGAAATTGCAGCAGTGAGGTTACACTTTCTCCAATGGTGCATGAGGATGTAGTGAAAAGGTTTGAATTAGAACTTGTCTTTTCTGCCTCCAGCCCTGAGTTCAGCCCTGCAGAGCATGCTGCTTTCTTCTTCATTTCCTCTCTTCTTTGTCCCACCACATCCACTTGGAGAATGATGATGAAGACATTGTGTCTCCCCTCCAAATTCAATCCCTGTATATTCATTCAGTTAGTGTGAAGATGTGCTTTTTATTGTAATACAGCATTCGGCTCATCAAGGTTTTTTTGGTTTTTTTTAGGTATTCTAGTATTTCTAAAATAAAAAATGTGATTTTTTTGTAGTGGCACTTTGCAAAAGAAACATTTAATAGTAACACCTAATTACACTCTGTAGTTGTCAAACAGAACAGTGGTAAAGGAGCTGTCCAATAACAGGCAGCAGTAATGCTATATCAGGTATTAATGCTGCTTACCTTTTAGCTACAGTGTAACTATTGGTATTTTAGTCTGCATTTAATCCCATGTGAAAGTGCTGCTATAATGTGAGAAAGTATTCTTAAATCATAATGCTTATCAAAGTTCATGTGCATCTGAGTGAAATTGAAAATGTCAAATCACTTAGAAAGTGGAGAATTGCTCATACTTTCTAAAATCAGTTGTTTAAAAAAATATAAGATTGTATTAGAGGCATCTGACTCTTGTGTTCTGGATAGAGTTCTGCAAACATGTTATCTTCCCTTACTTTATAGAGTAATAGAAAGGCTATAAAAGAACATGGTGCTTGAACATAGAGGGCAGTAGAACATAATAAAGGTCATTTGATTCTACTCAGACTGGTAAGTGGCTGATAGTATTCAGTTCAGCATGTTTTTTATAGCACCCTAAATTAAACATCCAAAATTTTTAGGAGGTTGCATTTGAGCCTAGAAAATAATGCTCTGGAAAAGCTAAGTCATCTCTTGCATTCTTGAGCTCAAGGTGTGTTTTCTGTTTTCAGTGTTTTGAAACCTGGATGCACTGAGAGGTCTTAGCAAAGAAAGCCCCACATGTAAGGCTTTTGGGCATCCTAAATATATGTTTCTATAGGGATTAATTTCCTTCATCAGGATAAGAGTGTAGGAATTTGGGGAGTGCAGCATTGTCCTCAGACACTGCACATTCCTCCTCCCTCATCATTTGACAGCATTTGCAGCCTATTAATGTGTAATAGGCCAGACTGAAAATACACCTGACACCCTTTCCTACATTATTAAACAAAAGCAGAGAGGAAAATGCACCAGCAAATATGATAGCAAGTAAAAATGGCCCACACTAGAAGCATAGGGAAAAAAATACTGTGAACATCCCTTAAAATTTTGAGTGGCTGCTTATACAAAGGGTTTCTTTACTTACCCAGTGAAAAGGTACTTGCCAAGCAATGTCTTTTCTATGTCTGAATACCTAGATTCATGTCAAAATAGTCATAGCTACAGAGGAAGAAGATTGCTGGCTTATTTTAGATGGATTTTATTTGTCCACTGTTGTTGTGCTTGAATCTCTAAAAAGATTTGCCTGGGGAGCAGCAAAAGTATCATGTGAAATGTAGCCAGTCACATGTCACACAGAGATTAACTACCTATTTATGGATTACCTGAAACAGGCATTTATTTATGTATTAAATTTCTCCTCTTGTTCTCAAGAATAACTGACAAGACAGGATTGTTTGCAAAGAGGTTAATGGCTAAATGTGTCAGATTTATTCACAGAGTTATTCAAAACAACCTGACTCAGATTTTTTTTTTTCCTGTTGGAATAAAGAGGTGCTAATAAATGGAAAGGAAGGTTTACTGTCCAAAAGATGGAGCACAAGATCCTGGCTGGAAACCTAGCTGAATCCTTTTGTATGTACGTAGCTGCAGTAAATGTGCAGAAGTATTACTTGGTACATTGATTTCAGAGGTACTTTCAGGTTCTTTTAGATGGCAGCTGCCTGCCTTGTTATCCAATGTCCCGAAATGAGTAATGCTGTCTGTGAACCCCAGCTGTGACCTGTATATTCCTAACAAAACAGGAGCATTTTCATAGCTTTAGTAAAATGTGGTGAATATTCCAGACCAGCAGGTGAGTTGTGCACTTAGTAAATAGTGGCAAGCAAACCTTCTTTGGTGTTAATTCTTCTAACTGCAAACATTAGGTAAAATCAGAAGCTGACTAAGCTGGAAACAAAGTGGTCTCACCTACTGAGTCTGCTGGTAGCTGGTGACAGCTCTGTCTGTATGGGATGAGCAAGCCTCTTTCTCACAGGCTTCTGTTTGAATCATAAGGTTGGAGATCACAAATAATGTAGCATCCACAGCCTCTCATCCTGTCAAAGAAGGGAGGATAAAAGACCTGAGAATCAGAAAGAATTAACAGAAAATTTTCTCGTTGATTCTTCCATCCTTTGAAGCTTGTGGAATGAGGTCTTGCAGTTTTTCGCCTGACATTAAGGTCTGATCATCCCACAATTTTTTTCCACACCTAAGACATATGAACATCTAAACTTCCTGGGAAGAATCACCCATAACTTCAGCTCAGCTACTCTTTAAAACTTCCAAATTGTCTGGGAGCTTGCTGGGAGCTCTTTTCACAAGAAAGCAGAGTCACTCTTAACCCTTTGACATCAATACCCTCTTTCTTCCCTCCACCCTGGTACTCTGCTCATTCAATTACTTTTCTCCTCAGCTAGGATGAAGTAAGCATTTGGCACCAGAAGGTGCCTCCAAATTGCCATCAGTTGGCTTTAATGGACAATGGAAGACCAAATGGCTTGGAGAGAGACATTGAGGAAAGAGATCTTTCTGCTTTGCAGCCCTGACCTGAGGCTGGCTCGGTTCTGTACAGGCAAAAGCCGACACGGCTTTGTACAGACAGTTGTCTCTGGCAGAGGCAGCCCTGAAGTATTAAGTGCAATCAAACATAAGTCAGCAGGGCTATATAGTTCATTTCCCAGTGGTGTTCTATTCAATCATGTGCTTAATGTTTTGATATATTTCAGAAGCATGGTAATAAAGAGATATATCTGTGCAATGACATCTTTCACTCCTTTCAGTGCACTCTAGGCAAATTCAGTATCATCTGTCCAAACTGAAGCACAGAGTAAAACCAAGCATCTCAAAACCAGAAAAAAAAAATACATGGTAAGTCAGGCATAATTCTGAGTTTGGACTGATAAGTCCTCCTACTTGGCATGTAAGTTATTTCAATAGGTGATTCAAGGATGAAGGCCACGACCAGAGCCTATTAAAAAATCAATGATGAAGTAATTTAGCCATCATGCTATTTACTTCTTGGGCTTTCATATAATGACTGATTAATTAAAAAATATATAAACCAAAAGAATCTCATAATTTATCTATTTTTTTCTTAATGGCTGAGTTGTGGTTTTTCCTTCTTGTAACAACTATTTATTGACTTCACTTGTTTTCTTTATTGAGGTTTACCAATGACCCAGTTGTATTGGTTCTGGTACAGGTTTTCTGTGTTACAATATCTAAAACTTTTCCCATTAACTGCAATGCTGAAACTCACAGGTATTTCAGCAATCAGGGCTCTGAGATAGCTCTCAGTTTGGTGAAAATAGTCTCAAAAGCCTCATGCTGATGTGCATCTTCTGGCTTCAGATTCAGGTCCCAGAGGAACATAAATGGCTATAGTATAGAGTTATCAAAGTAAGAAAAGCATGCATTATTTATTTACTAGGGTGGAACTGGAAGAGTTACAGTAAGGCTAGATAGTGTCTCAGATATATCCTTATTGTCTAATCTCAGTTGAAATTATACTGGCATCTGTCCCATTTGAGGAACTAAATTTGAACCATGACTTGACAGCAGAAGAACATTCCTATTGACCAAAATAAGCTTTTTTCCCCCATTCCTGCAGACTGCAGAGTCAAGTGATTCAACTAACATGCAGGCTTAACACAAACATAGTAGGGAGATTTAATATCTTCACAGTGACTTCTTCCATGTATGGAATCTTGATTAAAATCTTTAGTCTCATCTTTAAAATGCTTCTTTGAAGCTTGGATTTAAGCTGATCTGAAAGATTGTGTGAACATTAAAGATGGAAGGTGGTTGTAAACACAGTTCCTTTAGCATTATAGTGTCTGTGGAGGTAACCTGTCCTTTGCTACCTTCTTCCATCCTCATCTAAAGTCCATTATGTGCCCTACAAGCACAGCTAATTATTGCATTAGGCACACAATTTTGCCTTTTGTCTGAAGTGAGAGTGAGCAAACACCAAACACTGTGTTGCTTAATGCAGTAGCAGAAGGGATATTGACATTCTGGGAACGGTAAGGCTGCAGGGATTTCTGCAGAAGAGAATGAGTGGCTGATCACTGCTCCCAAATCCCTCAGAGCTTTGTACATGCAGCTGCTGAGGTTATAATGATGAGTCTGGTCCATTAAGGAAGGTTTTCAGAAATGTCACTCAGCTTTATTTAACAAACAGAGTTTACTGGCAAGTCTCATGGCATAAGAGAATGGGAGGTGACTGAATATGACCTATGTGAAAGGCTTTTGGTCTGAAAACCGGGGTAAACAACAGCTAAACAGAGAGTACTTGAGTGATTGTGATCCAAACCATACAACCAAGTGACTTGGCACCGCTGTCTCAACAACAAATGGCTGTCTAGCAGTGTCAGCCCAGCTGGTATTCAGAGTTCAGATGCCCCTAAATCTGATCCCAAAGCAGCAGCCAGGAGATCTGACCTATTTGAAAGTGCCAGAAAACTCTTGGGCTTGGCTGGCTTCACACAGAGCTTGTTTCAGCAAGAGGTGGACAGAGCTCATGGTTTTGCTCTGCAGTTTTTATGTACTAACAGTGCCATTTTGTGTCCTGGGATTTTGGGTACAGGCTGACTGATGAATTTAGCTTTTTATGCAACTTTTCATGCACTGGCTGTTTCATATTTGTGACTTTTCTTTCACCAAAAGGGAATAAGATCTGCCAGCTGTTACTTGGACACCGTCAGCATGGAGGCCTGTTTACATTGCTTGCTTCTGTGTCTGAAGCTTTCTGGTGGATTGTTCCCTGACTGGCTTTGTCCAGCTGACTCAAGGTCACAGAAACACAGAATGGTTTGGGTTGGAAGGAACCTTAAAGATAATCTTGTTCCAACCTCCCTGCCAAGGACACCTTCTACTAGACTAGGTTGCTCAGAGCCCCATTCAACCCAATCTTGGATATTTCTAGGGATGGAGCATCCAGAACTTCAGAAAATCTGTACCAGTCCCTCACTACTGTCTTACATCCTTTTTAGTTCACTGTGATTACTTCAGAGAAATTAATTACTAATTAGAAAACTGACTAGATGCCAAACTTGGCTTATACTCACACACAGATGCATACCTTTGGGGCTGGATTTTCTTTTTATAAATGCAGATAACAACATGCTGAACTATTTTTACCTGTGATTCATGCTAACAATAAGGTACTGTTATTTTCTCTCTTATTCCCTGGCCACCCATTACCATTCTGATATTGGATAGTCCCAATATACACAGTAAACAAAAACAGTGGGACCAATTTAAGTGTAGGCAGAGAGGCAGCCATCTGTGGTAACAGTCTGTAAGCTCTGCTAAAATTGTGATGGTGAAGGAAAGCCAGGATCCTGCCTCTGACTTTGCCAGGGCTGGTGCCTTGGAGAACCAGGCTTGCTCTTGAAGAAGACATGAAGGCTAAGGAGGCAAAAGTTCCTACTAGGAAAAAAGGAATCTGTACTCTAGATGAGATTTTCCAGCTGATGAGAGGAGAGTGATTCCTGCCCTCAACTTGTATACCCACCAAAATGCACTGAGCCCTCTCCTCCAGCCTGGCCCTCCTCTGCTGCTCTGTTGCTGTGTCCCAATTAATTTTATTGTGATAAGTAGTGGGTCAGTTTTGAGAAATCACAAGTTCATCCAACTATATTCCCTGCTAATTTTTTTTTACATTTAAAAAGCTCAACATTAAGAGTTCAGTCTTGTTCATCCTGAGTCTGTGGTGAGAGGAGCCTGGCATTGCTCTCAGGACGTGGTCTGCAACTCAGATGTCTGAGAGCACATCTATTAAAATGCAACTTACCACCACAATGTATTAACAAGATATGAAAGACTATATTTTCCTTGCCTTTAATCGGTAGCATTAATGTGATGCAAGTATGACCTAATGGAAAGAATATCAAATCCTATGGATTCTCAAAGTCATTGTGGATGCTGGCTTTGCTGCTGAAGAGTTACTCTTGTCTATGGCTTCATAGTAATTTTTCTGGCTCCTGCAATACAGGATGCATTTTAAATTCCTACCACAAATCCATGAAGAAAAATATTTATAGGGCCTGGGGAAGGTAATAATTTCAGATATTAAAAAAAAACAAAACCCCATGCAATTCTTCTTCTCAAATAAGTAAATTTCAACCCTCTACTTTTTTTTAAGAGTAAGCAGCATCGCAGTGAATTTTGGTGTTTAGTATTCTATGCTCATAGTCTTACCAAAAATGGCAAGAGAGTAAACTCTCTAACATTATCATTTTCATATTAGAAATCAGGCATTCTTTATTACAATGCTGGATACATGAGGGGATATTTCCACCAAAATATAATGCATGTGGACATAAAAAAGTTCCTATAAATATACTCACACTATGTTTTACATACATATTCATTGGTTTCCACAAAAGAAACCAATAATATATGTATGATAATTATTTCCCCAGAAAAATTAGCCTATTTCCCCTCCGATTGGTGCATGTGTTCTCTTGTCCTGGGAGTCTCTCTGGAGGGCTTTGGTGGGCATAGACCTTAAAGTTATAGTTGGCTGCCTGATGAATTTGATGTTACTTCCCAAATATGGAGCTGAGTTGGCACAACAAGTCTTGATCATTCCTTTGGAGACCCCTGGCTGACGAAGTGTGTTCTCCTGTTCCTCTCCTTGATTAGTGTTTATCTGGAACTTCATCTCAAAAGATTAATTAAAAGAAAGTTTTTTCTTGCTCTGGATATTCTCAGAAAATTACTAAAAAGGGATGAGGGCATCTGCATATTTATCTGATAAAAAGACATCCAGTTGGAATCTCAGAAGAAATAAGTACAGTTGTACACTTTGGATAGTTTAAGAGATCTGAAAATATATTTTCTGTGTGTTATTTTTGCATCTTTGACTACCAGTAAGGAAAATTTTCCTGACTTTTGGCCATTGGCAGAAGCATCTGTGCAATGGCAGAACAGGAAGATATTACTGTAGTAGCATTATAATCGTTGTGTTTTTATAGGCTTGGCAGGGCCGTGCTCCCAAAGAAATGGATCTAAACCACAATTTTTATTACTTAATGCAAAGCTCTACTTTGAAAGAGCATTGGTAACAAGTTCCAGTTCAGATTAATTTTACCTACTCCAAAACTGGAGTTACCAGACCTTAAACTGTTCAAAATGATTGGACTGGGCTGTACTACAGAGAGGAAAATGAGAAGTGCACAAGTCTGTGTGCAATCCCTCTGCAGAAGGTGGGTGCTTGCCTGGACAGGCTAAGAACAGTGTTTTGCTGTCTGAAAGACAAATTAATATTTTTCAACCTTCCCATTGTCTCTGACAGGACCACTTGTGGGTCCACTATTTGGTCCAACCCCTATAGGGTCCAACCACTATTGGGTTGTCACAGCAGAAATGGACTCCTAAACCACAGCTCACTGCAACTGGACCTTTTCATATAACTGAGATGCTAATTTTTTACTTTGATCTTTACAGAACAAATTTTTGATTGTTGATCAAACTCTGACACTTGAAGGAAAGAAAGCAAAATTATATCCTCTACTGGGCTTTCATTTAAAGAAAGACAACATTTATAACTTTTCATTTCATTAGCAACTTTTTCTCCTTCTACTTCTAATATCTGCTAACAGGCTTAAGCTCTCCCCCACCCCAAACCACTGGCAGGAAATCGTATAAGAATTCCAGACCTTGGTTATAACTATGACAGCTCCATCTGGGTAATTGGATATATCAGAAATTACAGCCTTATCAAACTCTCACACTTGCCTGTCTTGCCACTGAGTATTTTTTATGGTCATATGCCTAATCATGGATGGCAGAAATGCTGACTGTATAGTGTCACAAGAAGTTGATGCAGGAATGCCCCAAGGTACCAAAGTGGTCAGGGAAGTGCAGGGGATGTGGGTGGAATAGCCCAAATGCCTGCTATGCCATACTGACATTATTGCAAATAACAGCATATTACATATGGGTTTTCTGAGGTATGAAATGTCTTGGGCAAGTGGAGGCTGTGAGAGATCTTTCTCAGCTGGAAATGTTCTCACAGCCCTTGTATAAACAGTAGCTTCTATGTAGGTATTTCATTCTTAACAAGAAAGTAATATTCATGCAGATGAATCATTACAGCTATCTTTCTAGTCCTTTAAAATTTCCTTTTTGCCATGGGAACTTGCACTAAAGCAAGTGAAATCTCTGGAAATACTGCTGATGTTGTGGTGTGACTGGCTTCAAAACAACAGCTACTGAGGTACTTTATTTTTCTCTGGGATTTTCTGAGGCTCATCTGGACAACAAAGGTGGGCTTTGGTAGAGGCTGTACCTACTCATGGGTTTTTGTCAGATTATGTGGTTATTTTTGAATGACTGTTCTGTAAAAAGAGAGGATATGCTAGGCTGGGATGTAACATGCATAGATTAGAATAGCTCCCTTTCCATTTGCCTGTAGGGAACTGTGTTGTAGCTCTGGCCTAGGCTTAATTAAAAAGGAGTTTAAATTCTAGATATATTGAATTATTGTTGTAATTAAATTCAAATTCTTCAGGATTTAGTTTGCATAGACGGTAGATCAAATATACTTAATCCATCTGTGGTCTGTGATGATGACACTTGTGGCTAGATGAGTAACACCGAAGAATGAATTCACTTCTTTCCCTGAGACAAGGCAGGGATGTGGATAGAGCAGCAGAAGGGAAGGAAGTAGGTAAGGTGTGGAAAAGGCTATAAGGTCTGTGAGAGCCACCACACTCCCTTATTAGAGCCTCAAATATCTTGCTGAGATGAACTCCAAGAGCCTGCAAACAGAGTTTTCATGATCCACAGGACACACTTTGTTCCAAAAGCTGCTCCAAATACAAGCCTGATATGTTAGCATATTTTGAATGTCAGATACAATTTATGAAGTGAGGCTTCAAGCCTTATTTCTTTTTATTACTGAATTAAAGTTTTTCCTATGCTTATTAAGCTAACCTGAGAATCAAGGAGCAAAGCAATTAATCACTTGCAAAGAAGAAATGAATCTTTAGAAGAATTCTAAAAAAGAAGCATTTGTCATTCATGCTTCTTCACTAATCTCCCCAGGCTGAGTTACAGTGCCATCTGTATGACTGATGCTGTCTCTGAATAATGTTTTTCCCCATGTCCTGCCTTGTCTGTCCCTGATTAGTCAGGCCACCCAGCCACGTAGATGAATTGAGTAACTGGAGCTTCTTCAAGGTGATGCAACAGCATTTCTCTCCCTTCCCCGTTGCCATTCACATTGCAGCCAGTTCAAAGAGTGAACACCAATCAATACTCTTAGCTGCTGAGATCAAGCAAACCTTATGGGTTGTTCTATGTTGTCTTTCATGATTAAGTTGTTTTCCAATAGTGGTTTCTTTGGCTGCCATTACAAGAAAGAAAAAGAGCAATTTCTCGAGCTGAAGAGTTGAAAGACAAAATCAAGTGATATTGTTTGATCCTGGTCTTCACCTAGAAACACCTGCATGTAAAGCTGCAAGTTTAAAAGTATTAAGATCTTCTTAGGTGGTGTGGTTTACATGCTTATGACCAGATCAGAGGTAAGGTATTTATTGTTTTTACCCAGGTGCCCCTTGGTAAAGATCAGTTCAATCTGCTCCATCTGTTTAATTTCTTGTCCAGTTTAAAAGTATTTTGTTCCTACAAATCTCTCTCTTATTACAAAAGCACTACAGAGAAACAAATTGCTAGCTGTACTCATCTGTACGTTAGCTCAGAGATTGGTTTTTCCAGCTCACATCCTCAGTAACAAACTGAAAATTTGGAAATGTTTCTGCAATGCACTAATGGATCTGCTCTTTATCCCACTCAGTGCTGGACTGGGCCAGTGTTGCTAGTCATTAATCTAGAGCTCTATTTGAAAAGTCAGGAAGAGAAGGGGGGTCTAAAAAGTTATCTGTCCACTCTCAGAAGTTGTTTCAGGTTCTGTGAGTAGCAGTGGCTCCAGTACTGGAACTTGAGTCCCTCTGTTTGGTATGGCACTAGAGGAAGGGCTACCAAAAGTATTATTTATCATGGTTGATGCTGAGTGTGAGGATGTGTACAGTCAGGGAGACATTGGGACCCTGCAGTTTCTGGGAATGTGCCTTGGAGATAAGAGGCTTCCTATGAATTCTGCTGAATTTGGAATAGGTATTTAAATTGCAATTAGATTGCATTAATTCTAAAAGTGAGAATTAAAACCCAGGTACAGGAAATATTGATTTAGGGAAGAGCAATTCAGCTCTTAGCTGAATCTCTATGTAAGCATTGGAACTTAGTTGTCTGAAGATGACCCGGGGGATTTTTTGGGATTGATTACCTTCCAGACTGCAATGGTTATTCTTTCTTTAGCAAGTATTTTTATATCAAAGATTGGCACATAACTCCTGTGTCGTGCACACACCCTCATACACACACAGAATGGCAAACCTCTTTTATTTCCATGATGTTACGAAGATATCTCCCAGTTTTTGACAAAGATTGATCTGACCTTGTTCCATCTGTTGAGCCACCTATCTTCAATACATCTTCCCTTACCTTGGCCTGGCTTCTGCTGTCAATATGTAATTATCCACTGGAAAGTGTTTCTTTTTAGAGTTGCCAGAGGACAATAGAGACAACACCCACATCTTTGCCCAAGGCCATAGATGAAATACTGAAGTGAAGCTAAAATCTACCATAACATTAATTAGTGGTGGCTTTGACATGTAAAACTACAGCACTGTAGCAGCTTGCAGGACTCCAGTGCAGACAAATATATTCTTCCTCCTGTGAATTTATGTATTTTTGATAGTGCTATGAAGTAAAATCTCCTGAGGCTGGATATGGGCTTTGTGGCAGACCTATTCTATGGCCCACTTCATGAGGCTTTTAGAAATTCCATGTACAGAGGCAATGGATGAAGTCTGTAGTAAGCAGAGATTATCTGGGGCTGTGTTCTATTGCCATTAAGTTAGTAATAGAGCTGTTGGTGATTTACTTGCATGGGACTGAGATTCAATTATACCTGTTTTAAATCTTATGTACAAATGAGAAATAGTTTATTAAAAGATTATCAATTCTGCTGAAAAGCCAGATTAAATGGCATGCTACCACAACTGTGAATTAAAGACCCCCAAACAATAAGTAAATAGTCAAATAGGAGATCATATTTCAAAACATATTGACTATATTGATTGGACAGAAATGAGAAGGATGAGAGAAACTCCATGGCTTCAAACAGAAGAAAACCAAATTATAACAATTTTTGTTAATATGCTGCAAATGCTCAGCTGTACTTTAAATTGAATTGTTTCTGCTATGTTTTTAAAATACTGAAAGTTGTAAAAAGCCTTCAGGAGATGATCTGAATGATTTACATTATACCAGTATAGATTTTATACCTACACTGTAGCCACCACAGCTCAGTACAAGACACTTCACTGCACTACACCACACTACACTACACTAACACAATATTGTGTCCAAACCATCATTGATAAGGTATTCTTCCTTATATTGTAGTATCATTTTCTTCCTAAAGGACAAAACCAGAAAAAAGCAGTTGATTTCTTCAAATCAATGAAGCTCTTTCCTTACCCAGCAGCACCATGTGCATTTATCTCTATGTTTATATTACTGGGAAGGGACTATCAGAAGAGAACATCTGCAGGAGCAAAGAAGAGTGGTTTTAGGGATATGAAATCATCACAGACATTCCAGTTATCCCACTAAGATAAGATGTGACCTTTAAATGGAAGACTAATACTTTGGAGGCTGACATTTGTTTTCCCAGTGTGCTCCCAGCATATTGTAATTTGTTACAAAACAATGAATAGCATTCATTTGAGGCTAAAAGTTTCTTTAGCAAGTGCACAATATGCTGTGAAAACAGCAATTGCATTTTATGACTTGCCAGGCACTCTTTCAATGTGATAGTGAAATTATCAGAAAATAAATAGGAACAGCTTTATGAATATTGCATGAGAGGAGCTGTACAAACAAACAAAAAAATCTATGGTTACGGTCATATTACTCCTTTTATTAAAGCAGTACTTATTCATACATTAAAAAATCACATTGAAATATTTAAGAGTTTGGTCTAAGTTGGGAAAACTGTAAGCAGAGCTGCTTCAATCTCTATATTCAGTGGCTTCTCCCTCACCACTGTACAGTTCATACTCTGCTGTGGACATAACTTTTCCTTTGGATGTGGCTCTTTGTGTTGTGGGAAATCTTTATAAAATCTCTGCCCGGCCTCAGCTCAGGAAAGGAGCTGATGCTTGTAGGTCATGTTGTTTTCTGCAAATGATAGATGTTAAAAAGTTCTAAAGAAAGGTGGGAAATCTGTGGGGACCAGAACTTGTTTGCTCTTGGAGGTGAGCAGAGGTGAGGCTTTGCCTTGCAGAGCTGTTTCCCACTAAGAGAACTTTGGTTTTACATTTCTGGTGTCTCTTGTGTGGCACTTCCTGGGAAGAAAATGTACCACTTACAGGGATGGTGCTGTGGTTGGGTATCTGTAGGGGGATACAGTATGGGTAAATGAAGGTGGTATAGAATGTAATCTTATCCCCTAAAGAGTTGCAGCTGAACCAATTACTAAAGATTAGGAACAGGCCTGATGTTAACAGGCCACACCTGTAGCCAAAGAGAAGAGTGTTATGAGAGAGTGGATTGGTGGGAACTGGAGTCAGTTGGCTGCTGTGAGGACAAGGAAGAGTCAGTGCTTAGAGGAGTGGTCTACAAGAAACATCAAGGAGATACAAAACTCTGGCAATATGGAACCCTTGCAATGCAATGGCAATAGAACTCTTGTGCTATAATGACAACAGATACCTGCGTTGCCCATGCCTGTCTCAATTTTTCCATCCCATTTCAGCAAGGCTGGCAGATGACCACTGTCTTTAACCTACTGCCTCAGCAGGAGGCAGCCCATCCCCTGCAAGTCCTGCTGTGCCAGTGACAAGCATGGCAACCCCTTCCCCAGGCTCACAGCCTCCCAGGTCACACCTTTACAAGCCAATCATTTACCACTCTGAGACACCTGCTATGAGATCCTCATCATTCCACCATTAGTGTCTTCTTTTTAAAAATTCAGAACAGAGGATTAATATTTTGCACCATTTTTTGTTGTTGAGTTTTTTGATGCAACCAGCCCTGCAAGACCCAGGTTATCTCACTTGTAAGAAATAGGACAGGCTGTGTTTCTAACCCCACATTCCTGTGGTTGTCACTGGGGACTGCAAGTCAATGCTCTTCTGCTTGTAGTTTGTGTTGGCAGTCACTCTCCCCAAGTTAGCTGTTTACACCAGTTCTCTTGCAGTGAAGGTGGAGTTCATGTTCTGCCCAGGAGTTTCTTTATCTGGGAACTGAATTAGTAGGAACTGCAAAATGCTCAGTGATGGACAAAGGTGGGTTATTAGAAGCTATCCCATTTGGGATTCAGCACTGCTTGTGCCCCCAAAGAGTAGCTACAGAATCCACAGGCTCTAGGGTGTCCCCTGGCCTTGGGCAGGAGCTGAGGGATTAAAATTAACAGCAAATGGCCCTGAAGGCAAGTAAGTAGAAAGAGAGAAGGATGGACATATCCATCTGTGCACACTCCATGCTGGGGGCTGCACTCAGGGAGAAGTGTAGGTTACTGGGATCAAATCTGGGTGGGTAAGTCCATGCTGGGATCAGAAAATAGCTGGTGTCTGTGACAGCTGTAGGGACTACAGGAAAACAGAAAGGATTTCACTGAATTCTATTCAGAGCTTTCTTTTATCTCTCTCTCTCTCTCTCTCTATATATATATATATATAATGTATTTTGTATTTTATTTGGGGGGGGGGGTAGTTGGGGGTTTTTTTTCAGGAACATTTGAGGGAAGACAGAAAACTGGCAGAATACAAAGAATAAATGCAAATGTTCATCATTAGTACTTTACATCTTTGTCTTGCAGAGTGCCAACAGGCAGAAAAACTGTCAGCTCCAGAAGGGTGGGTTTGTTGTTGGCAGTTGCTGGCTTGGAAAGGTTTTTCTAGCTTTAACCATTGAGACCTTGAAAATATATCTGGTTTGCTGAATCTGACTAAGCTGGCAGGTCACACTTTCTTGGGCCATCAGTGGCTCCATGTTTTTGACAGCCAAGGATTGTTCTGTAATTAATTTTCCATCTCTCACAGTTGTTAAATTCTATTATTCAATAAAAAAATGTTTCTCAAAATGTTTCTGGAATTTCATTAATAATACTAATTTTCCCAAACAAGCAAAGCAGAAGCTAGCCTCAGTTTCTATGAAATTAATACAAAGGTAATTATATTAGTTCCACCCACTGGTGCCTAATAGCATTTACATTAGTGGCTGTTTTTTTTATTGTGGTTTTTTTTTTTTTTTTTTTTTTTTTTTTTTGTGTCCAGTCCAGTTACTAATTTTCTTTAATAATTCACACTTTCATTGTCATCATGGCACCACTTTGCTTTGTACCTGGGAATAATGGCACTGTAGCCAGGAAACTGGCCAAGAAATGAACACTAACATCTAAATTCTGAAGCCATGACTAAGAAGAGAATTTTGAATGAAAAACACCCAAACTGTGCCAGGCCAGGCTGCCAAGAGGGTGAGATCAACTGCTGGAGGTAGAGCTTCCCTTCCCTGCATCTCTGTGTTGGCTCCAAACTCATTCTATTTAGGCAGTACAAAATTGACAAGATCATCTAAGCCTTAAGTCTGCTAAGGATTAAAAAGTATATGTTGACCTTTGTAATATAGTTTAGCCTTTAAAAATAAATTTTAGACAGAAGATCAACAACTCACAGTGAATCTCCTCTATTCTATTTGTGCTTTAAGACTAGGGAAGAAGTTGAAATTGCCTTCAAAATCCTACCCTCCTGTGTTGTTTTACAGTGAAGAGTGAATTGTTTGTCTTGTCAGGAGGCGGTTTAAATGATCTGTTAGTAAACACCTGTCCTTCTCTTTACTACTACTACTACTACTATTATTATTATTATTATTATTATTATTATTATTATTATTATTATTATTATTATTATTATTATTATTATCGTCATCATCATCATCATCACCTCTGTCTCCAGTGGAACCAATACATATTCTCTTTTTGTTTTAACAATTAGAAGAAGAATGGTTGCAGACTCAATCTGTTAAGTATCTTCTTCTCTTTTAGAGCTGAAACACTGTGCATTATTTGCACAACAATGAAACAAGCAACAAAAAAGGAAAAAAGAAGGAAAAAAAATAGAAAAAGAAAAAGAGTTTTCAATTTTCACTTAGAAAACCCCAAAAGATTCCAAGGCCATGTCTTGATTATGAATTTATTGATGGGAAAGCAAATCTCTTTAGGTTTTTGTCAAATTGTTACATACAAAAACGACACATTTTACACAATTTCAGTAAAGTGCCCAAGGGCAAAACGTGATTCAGGATACTGTTTTTATTCCCAGTAGAGGGCACTGGAGAACTAATTCCAACTCTTGGTGCATTGCCAGGACACTGTATTGGAAGCACGAAGGGCTGGGTATTTCAGATGAGGTTTTATAATCTGAATGCACAACAAAGAAATCTGTATGGGCTGTTAATAAACATCCGAACATTTTTATCTGTGTGCAATGTTACACTCTCTTTTACAAGATTTTAACTAAACTCTATAGGCTTCCACCTGTTGAGTACCATTTCTGTAATGAGTGCTAAACTACCTCTGCTTTTTTGTTTCTGCAGTGTTCTCTTCGTCCAGCTTCAATAAAAATGTTTATCATGGAGTGACACTGCACAAGGAAGCAATAGTTTAGGTATGCCTGCTTCACAGGGGACTTCAGCTTGTCTCTGATTGTTAAAGAAAATGAATTTATATTGCTTTTCAGTAAATATAATGGCCACAAATTTTTACTTGAAATCGTTAGAGGAAAATGTGTTACCTAAAATAATCATAATATTAATTTTAGTTTTGGACTGATTAAAGAAATATACATTACAGAATGTTTGTTCAGCAGCTTTTGGATAGTTTTGACACCAAATTACATTCTGGACAAATTTAACTAAGATTTCAGATGAATCCTTCATTTTTCACTTTCTAGTGGCATTTGTGTATTAATTTGTTATTAGCACTGGAAACAAGGCTTTCTTTAAATTTAAAATGCTTATTTTCTGGATTGTTTGTGTTATGTCTCTTATGTAGCTAATTTTGAATGCAATATTTGCTGAACTCCTTCCTACTTGTGAGAGATGTATTTTGCAAGTTGGTTTTAGGCTAGACCTTCTTTCCCCATCCCATTGCTCCATAGAGGATTGATTCTAGCCTTGTACCTGGAGTCTCAGGTAAGATCCTTGTTTAGCCCACAGAGCTACAGAGTACTGAGATGCACATTAAAATCATTTTGCCAACTAAAGATTGGTCTGGTTAAACACAAGCAAGTTCCTCTTGCTGACCTAAACAGAAGGTGGTCATTCAAGGTAATCACTATTTCTCCTCTACCCTTTTCCTTTTCCAAGGAATAGCTAACAAACATAATTAATTAGGCATTTCTTGCTTTGCAAAAGCAGATGATGCTGCAGGCATAAACAAGCTTCTCTTTTGATAGAGCTTTACTAGTTTGGAAACACTCTCTGTAGTTAGTGTGAGGAATGTCTCTGCAACCAGCAGCACTGCTCATTTTTAGTTGAGACCAGTGCTTACATCTCACTGATTAAGTAATAATTTAACCAGAGAGGAGCTTGAATTTCAAATGAAAATGGATCACAGTATGTCTTCCTGTTACTTTTCTTCCACCTTCAGTTCCCTGTGCTCCCTCACCAGGTTCTTTTTGCCCCTGTTTTTCCACCTCTGTTTTCATGTTCCCTCCATGCAGCCTGTTGCCACCACTATGCTTTCAATGCTGGCATGCCTTAAACACCCTTCACCATCACACCTCTAGATCACTGATGCCAGTGAAGGTCCTCCTTGATCCAATTCCTCTTGTAATTTCTTCCTGTAAAATTGCTGTATTTTTCTGTTATTTCTCATTGATCCTATGATACCCCAGCCTACCCTGTGGTCCTCTGCATTTCCCTTCTCCAGGGGCTCCCCATTCCCCTCCTCTGGCTCCTCCATGTTCCCACTAGAGTGTGAGACATTTCCCTGTTCCTTGCTGAGTGCTGTTGGCTGCTTTTGGAGAGGAGTTTTGTCTTGGCAATTTGTGACTCTAAGGAGAACCTGCACATGTCCTTTGACCTGCCAGTCAGCTGCCTGCCAGTACAGAAGTGATGCACACTTCTCAGTCTGCTGGCCAGGAAAACCTGTGTTCTGGCTGGAAACCTTGTGTTACTGGTGCTCTGCCTTACTCCCTGATGGAGTGGACAGCATGCATGTGCAAGTTTTTCCTCAGGATTTGCTTGGCAGCAAAAAGGGATAAATTCCAGATGAAGGGTTCCACCACAACAGTAGTATTTCAGTGCTTACCAGAGGTCTAGGAAGATTACACTAATACCCTGGTGATGAGTGAAATAATTGTATTCACTTGCAAATATAAGTAAAATGCCTTCACCACCAATATTTTTGTTATAGGATGGAAAACTTTATTCTGATTAATAGATAAACAGAATGACAGCAAATTTGAGATGGTGTTACATTAACAGACATTTGCAGTCTTTCCTCCATAGGGTTGTCCAGCTGGTGGCCTTTCCCCATCTGCAGTAACTTTTGGCTGCAGTCTACAGTTTTAAGTCTTGCTGCATAGGAAGGCTTCACTTAAAGTGAGCCAATATATTGGTGTTCCAACCCTGCTCCTTCTCCTGCAGGCTGCCCTGCTGTAACCCCCTTTGCCTTTACTTTTTTCTGGCCTCTGAGCCTTGCTGTCTTCCTCTCTCCCCTAGCTGTTCCCAGTGTCCATACTCACACCATCCCATACTCTGCTCTGTCTGATAGCCTCTCCAATAGCTTCAATATCCATCCTTTATATCCTGGCCAGGATACACTTACAGCCAGTATTCCCACCGTTCTCCTGTGTCTCAGCTTACAAGCCATGTGTCCCTTTTATGGGACCTATTGCTTTAAATCAGCAGGGCTACAAAAGTTAGGGCTGTTTGGACACCATTAACAGGCTTTAGGAGGTCAAAGGCACCTGACATTTTCCCCACTTCACAATATGACTCTTTTTTGGGAGGAAAAAACAGCTCCTCAACAAAAAGCAGAAGGAAATATGAAAGAGCCTGATCTGAGCTCACTATGCTCTAAAAACCTGCAGGAAATAGAACTTGCAAAGTTGGGTGTGGAAGGCAGCATATTAAGGACTAAAATCTGCTCCATCTGTATCTTCTCGAAGGGGAGCTGGGACAGCTCAATATTTTTGACAATTGATCCAACAAGATCATGTCATCAGTCTGCTTTTTCTGTGTTATCTACCTTTGCATCAGGATGTTTTGTTACATATGACTGGCATATTCTGGCTGGTGTTGTTAATTTGTGACCTTATAGCTTCATGTTTGCATTAATGCAGTAAAGCAAGCCCCAGGCAGTAATAAAGTTATGATGATTCCCTAAAAACACTTTAGGAATGAAATGAGAACTTTATTATTTCTGTTTTTTATTTTTCCTCTCTGGCTATGCTATAGCAGAAAAATAAAAGTTTAGAGTGAGATGTAACTAAAGTTGCAAAAGGATAAGCAGTTTGAATTATCTCTGTTGAGCAGCCCCATTTCAAAGAAACACCACCCTGCATTATTGTTGTCTCTCCAGTCCTCAATGCTCTCCCTGGCATTTAAACAACAGATCAATCACTTCAGCACTTTAGCTCCAGGCTAAGAAATCCTTCCTGCAATATTACAGTGCAGGTAGGCTTTAAGCTTGATATTTTTTTCAGCACAGTGATTGCAACTTGCAATTATAAATTTAATCTTGCCTTATGAAACTGTAAGATCTTATTCTGATGTGGAAGTCTAGATGCTAAAAATTTGCACTTTCTTATGAAATTCTTATGAAATACCTGAATTCCTAAGCAATGCAGCTTTATTGATATGCAAAACCATTCTGATGAAACATTATTAATTTAGAGCTGGGACAAAATGACTTTCTGCAAAAAATAACATATGCAACACATGACCTCCCTTTACGTTCATGGAATATAATTTTGAGCATATCCTGATTTCTTTCTCTTAATTTGTTATTCCAAACAGTTTCACTGTAAATTTAGTTCTGTTGATCTGCCTGGGATCTATGCCTAGGCCTGGCAGAGAGGCTGCAGCTGGGATATGCTGTTGACTTATGACCAGTTAGTCAACTGGATGGAGCTTTCTCTTTTCTCATGAGATCCATACGAGCACTTCAGCAGGAGGGCTCACAACTGCCAATCTATATCCTTGTGTTTTGACTGGTTGTGAAATGTACTGCTTTGGATTGCCCTGCCAGGAACACAAGTGTTTTTCATGTTCTGTTGCACTGGTTCTCCCTGTGACTCCTGCAGGTAGCCAGTGTCCAGGGTTTGTGGGCAGCTCTGCCTGAAAAGAGGAATTGCCCATCCCTCTTTCTTGAGAAAAAATATTCACCAGATCTCACCTGAACAGAGAAAAAATAAAAGTGAAATAATTTATTAATTTACAATTTCAAGCTTCTGTAGAGGCAACACTGTATCAAAATGCTTATTTTCTTTGAGGACACTATTTCCTTTTCATGTTATTTGGTGTTTTGTTTTCTGTAAGCTTTCCTGTTGCTGTCTGTTTGCAGATGCACACATTGCTCTCTAACAGGACCCATATCATGCAGCTCAATTTCTGAGCAGCCTTGTGCAGGCTTGCTTTGGACTGCTATGTCCTCCTGCTAGCAAAATAGCAACTTCTACTCAATCCTGCATGAAGGAGATGTGTCCAGCAGTTCTCTTGCACTCTCCAAGTGAATAAAGGTGACGCTTCTGACAAATGAAAACAATTCAGATCTTGATCAGAACAAATGAATATAGTCTTTCCCAGCTAATTCATTCAATATTCAGATGTTGATATTAATTGCAACTGTTAGAGAAGATGTTATTTTTGTGATTCTGAACAAAAGAATAAAACTTCAAAGTAAATAAAAGCAATGAAAACAAATATTTAGAAAATATAAAGCATGTTCACCTGTCAATGAAGTTATAACTCAACCCAATTCCATGCAATCCAAACTATCCACAAAATGTGGCTATGCCCTGCAGAAGGTAGTTCTGCACTCCGTTTTGACCAATGTTGATTTAAGACAACAGCAGAATGCTTAGGAAATTCTGAAAGCCTGACTTGGAGTATTTTGTCTTAATATGTCTAATTTAGGAGAAAATTGATATTTTTAGAGGAGGGAATAAAAAATAGTCGCAAGAATAGTCAAGGATTCAAGTTAAATTGATTCTTTTTCTCCTGCTTTCATCAGCCAGCTCCTCTAGAATTCAAAAGATACGCTGCAGTAATTGCACTTCCTGAAGTTTAATTTTCTGCATATTTATGGTTGTGCTTTTGATAATGGAATCTTAGAGAATTTTTTTGAGTAATACCTAAAGTACGTGCTATAAACTCAAAGTAGCAGTATTTTACAGGCTAAAGATGGAAGGAATTCCACAGACTTGAGCAATATATTGGAATTTTCTTTTCTGCAAACTGTCCAGCCTTTGTTTGTGTAAAATTCACATTTTATTCTGGTGTCATGGGAGAATTGATTTGAGAAAAAATGTTCAAGAAGAAATATAATCCCACTTATCCTAGGTGAGGATGCATGTATCTTCCATCAAGAGCTTCTTCTACAGTCAGTGACTAATAAGGACAACCTGCCCTGTACAATAGAGAGGCTGAAACTGTAAACAAAGAAACTGCAGATTAGAATTGAAAAAACTAAAAACCAAAATCCCATTTCAACATTAGGTTTCATGTCTGTCATAATTGTTCAAGGCAGTTTCAAAGGTTGTCTTAATCAGGTATTCATGGAAATCAGGGAGGAAGGGAAAGAGCTGTGTTTTGTGTTGTAGTTCAAAGATTCTAATCTGATAAACTTTCCATGTAAGCTTTGCAAAATTTGCTTTCTTTGTGTCTCAATTACCATTTGAATGACCCCATGTCTTGTATACTATCATGATAAAGATTTAATAAATAGAAAGACATTGTAAGCATCTGTTCCATTATAAATACTATATAGATGAAATCACATAATAACTCTCTTCCAGCTAGCAGCTGGTCTACTATGAAAATCAAGCCTTGGACTACAAACTGCTGTAAAAGTAGAGCTCTTCCAAAATTTTTTTTTTGTTTTGAGGATAAGGCATTGGCTTCCTCTCCATTTACTGGGGAAGATGGATTAATTTCTATGTGATCTATCTTTTTTGTTTTCAGTTATTACTACTGGAGGTCTTGGGCACAGAGTTGAAAACTTGGATCTGAATTCTCACACCAGTGGCTTTGTCTCAGTTCTTTTGTCTGTATTTTGGGTTTTGCTGTTTTTTTGCCTGTGAAGGTTTTTAGCAATGAACACATCAGATTCTTAGTTCTAAGAGTTCTAAGAGGAAGCATAAAATAGTGTATATACTTTAAGCTATAGGGGATAGCTATGTAATATCTATGTGATCAATGCTAATTAAAGATTATTATAGTTGGTGCATTCATGAAGCAGCATAGTCTTAAATTAAGGAGCAGATGGGCTAAGTGGCATGTCCACAGGAATGATTCCAGCAGTGGGAAATGGGCTGGAGTCCCTGGAAGGTACACATAGTATACAACCCTGTGAGAGGAAAAAGGTCAGGCAAGTCTTAAGGGGACTTTCCTTTTTTTTAAAGTCAGAAACCTTTTCCCAAAGCATTTCGATTTAGAGGCTGATAATGCTGGGATGAAACAGAAATATGGTACAATTTTCCCAAGAGATCTCTTCTTCTCATGCAAGCTAAATATAGCCCTACTTTGGGAAAAAAAGTCTGTGCTGTAAAAGACAGACTACAATTGCTGCTTCCTACATTTTCACTGGTGTCTTAATGCTGTCTAAGGACCCTGTGAAATTTATTTTGGCAATGTGTCAAAGTATTTTGAGTTGGCTGAGCCCACAACTTGCTGTGGCCATTTGAACAAGGAATCAAGAGACAAGGATGGGACACACAGGTCTCTCAGGAGACAAAATTATTTTCAAAGCTCGTAATGCTGCACATGTGACAGAAAACCAGTGGGAATGAGATGGACAGAATTGCATGAGGGGCATTTCAGTATCAGCTGCATCCACAGTACCATTGGCTCGGTAGGGAAGACAGCAGCATGGCTTTGTGTTCCAAGGTCTTTGTCAACCTGCATAAGCAAATTACCTTCACACCAAGATATAAAAATCTCCTGTAAATCTGCCATTAATCTTCACTGACTTTATTTTTTAAAACCAAGTTGATTATAGCTGGTATGAATTTAACTATAGGGTGCTGAAAATAAACAATAAAAGTATCTGGAAATAACCTCAAGTAACTTACAGACCTAAAACTTCTCATGTTTTATTCTGATATCCCAAGAGATCTTAACAAAATAAAATTTTTGCCTGTGGGACCAGCTTGGATGAGAAATAAAGCAAAGTCTGAAGTTTTTTTGATGTTATGGAAATTTACAGCAAGCCCCAAAACATGGATCAGGGCTGGAAATAGGTGAGGGATTCAGGTAATAATAATATTAGTTGTTACACTGTGCTGTGGTTCAGTCTGCAAGGATGGAAAATTTTCAACATGTGTCTCTGATAAGGCCAGTGTATTTGTTGCTCTTCCTTTCTACACTTCTCACTGAAAAGGCCTGCTGAAACCAGGCAGCTAATGTAATTATAATTAAAAACATAGGGTTAAATTTCAGATTAGGAAAAGAAAAGCATGGATACTTTTGAAGTTTGCTGTTCAGCTGCGCCCACTGATCTACATGCTGTAGCTTTTGAGGCTGAATGAGATGCATCTGACCAGCCTCAAGTGCATTTACAGTCAAAATGGCATTGCATGTGCCCATGTGTGTATGCACTCACATATGTGCTTGGGACTGACTAGGGACCAGAATAAACAGACACCACAGGAGAAGGAAAGTGCTGAAGGTAGGAAATAGTGGCACATTGAGGTTGGGCTGGTGGCGATAGTAGCTAAAAAACAATAAGGAAGAGAAAAAATATTCTGGGTATTTAAAATTAAAATATCCAATGTTTATATTGACTTGATTGCTCTTTACAGAAGTGGCTCATTACGGCAATTCTATTTTTGATTGCTACTTCTGTCTTCTGAGGGCACTAATATGGTGCAACTACCTTTATAAAAGGCCATTAGACAAAGACAGACCGCAAATAAAAGCATTTTTAAACAACTTATAAACAAACAAGATAATTAAGGCAAGAAGATTCCACTGAAGAGCCAACATTTGTCAACATCTTCTGATCCATGTATTTCAGATACTTCAGGATAAGGACTGTCAGGAAGGACTGACATTAAAAATAATGACCACTGTAAAATTATTTTCTGTTTCACTTGACTCTATAAGGCCAGTAATGTGTTGCTAATGAAGCACCCGGGGTGTATGGCATGGCCTTTTCTGAGATTCTGAGAAACAACCACCCATATGTACAGCAAATGTCTTTGACAACACTCTGTGGCCTTAACTGGAATTTCTGTGCTATTATAGTTTTATGACTCAATCATAATATTATTTAAACATCATTTTTCTGTATCTAATTTATTTATTGTCTCTAGTGGTAGACACAGAGACTGGTGAGCTAGATTATATTAGCATTTCAGAGTAATAATAGAAGAAAGCAATTATCTTTGGGCATAAAAATAGTTTTAATTAGACAGTCAGTAAAGTGGGAATGGACAGACAATGATGAATTATTATTCTGTAGTTTAATCAGACAGCCAGAGAACTGGTGTGCAAGAGGAGTTTGCACTCAAGAAAATCCTTTGGCCGATTGAGTCAAGTGTAGACAACGAGGAGAAATGGTCAACTTTCTTGGGCATCTTTGCACTACCAATAAAAAAAATACATTAGCTCATAATTTCTTTGAAGTCACAGTGATGTATTAAAGATATAATCATAAAACAACACACTTTAAAGACAGTATTAATAGAGGCAGTAACATAAAATCTTCTCTTTAATTGGAGGCCTTCAGGGGCAGGTATGGAAAAATGCTCACATGATATAGGCCGAACACAGTTTTATAAGTTTAACAAATTACCATAACTCCGAGAATCCCTGATTAGAAGCACAGGTGATGAGGTAATTTTCCCCCTTGTTTCAACCCTTTTCTGGAGCCCCCCTTTTACTAGTTGTTTGTGAGAAAGTGTCTTAGGAGAGTGGCTTGTCGTTAGTTCCTAGAGGAAGCAAGATGGGATAGGAGCCTTTAGGAATGTGCTTTGTCTTTCTGTCTAACAGAGTGGGTAAAATGCTAGCTACAAATCTGTGTAATTATACCATAATAAGCTAGAGAGATACACGTATATGTGAAGAATACTTAGAAGCAAAAATCAGTTTGGCATCAATGGGAAGACTTGGAGTTTGGTAAAAGTTAATGTAAATATTTTCTTTGTCTTAAGATCCTATCAAACCAAAAGTAATTTAATATCTGTAGACTGTTCTTCTGAATGTTCACTGGCTTTCCTTCTACTGTATGTCAGTCTTTCTGTCACATGAGAAAATTTGAATGGACACTCCTTCTATGGCAGTCACCTGACTCTACTTCCAGGTAAACCTGTGCACGATAATACATTTTTGCTGTGGCCTACATGGTACTTGCTGTTTTCCAGATCTGAAGAGTAGAAAAGAGAATTATGTCTGAAACTTGCTTGCCTCATGTGAGTGAGCAGAGCTTCTTACCACTTCAAACTGCATCCATGGCCCTGCTTTTTTCCTGTGCCAATTTTCAGGTCAAATATAACATAGTGATCCTCTAATATAATGAAAGATGAAACCAGATGGTATTGCAAACTCAGTGTAATTTAGGTGCTACATTACACAGTATCTATCACATGATAAACAAGACCCATTTGCATATTGAGAGTCTTGATAGCTCTACACAGAGCCAAAATGAACTGGATAATTCATCATGATTTTTTATCAGCGCACAGCGAGGTGCAGGCTAATGCAGCCCCAGTGTATCCGTGCTGCTCAGGCAAACAAAGGCAGACCCACAGCTCGATAGCAGCTCCTGAGCTCTGGCATTTCCAGGCAGTGTGCCAGGGCACAGCAGGCATGGTGACTTCTGTCATGGTTTAATAACAGCCAGAAACTAAGTACCACACAAACACTCCTCACTGCCTCTCCCCCCAGAGTGGGAGGGGAAGGAGAACTGGAAAAAATGTAAAACCCATGCGTTGAGATAAGGACTAATAACTGAAATAATGTGAAATATAACACTAATTAATAATAACGGAAAGGGCGATAAAAATACAAAGAGGATAAAACCCTAAAAGAAAGGAAAGTGATGCACAAAATAATTGCTCACCACCCGCTGACTAATTCTCAGCCTGTCCTTGAGCAGTAATTGGCTCCCAGCATGAAAACTCCCCCAGTTTATATATGGGGCATGGTGCTCTCTCGTATGTAATTTCCCCAGGGTGTGCTGTGTAGGGCAGGGCAATTCCTGACTTTTAGATGTGCTGACATCCATTGGGATGCCTTCTCTTTGTCACGTGGGGTGCCTGGGCACTTTGCCGTAACACATGATAAAGCAAGGCACCTGAAAACAGCGAGCATTGAGTTGAGAGTCTCCTTGGTTAGCCAACTAAAAGCCCTGGGTGCAGTGGTTGGGAAATATCACTGGCATCTCACTGTGTTTGGCAAACTGAAACTCTTGCCAGAGTGGGTCATCCAAATGAGAGCTTTCTGAAAATTGGTGGTCCTTTCTCCAGTTTCCTTTCATGAGAAGCTTTAGGTGTTTGCCCTGAAAACTAGGCTTAGGACCTTCTAGATGACATTGGTAGCCACCAGATTAGTAAGTATTTTTCTAAGTACTGCTGTTCTCCATCTTGCCAGGTGATGACATTTCATTTTCCACTAAATTTGCAGTAGGCTAAAGAGATTCCCAGAGTAGTTGGAGTGAAGATGTCAGCTGATTTGGAGGAGAATGGTTGCTTGCATGTGGTACAACATTCATACAGGGTGAAAGTGCTAGGAGTCAATGCAAGATAAAGATGACTGCCAGGAGATGCCTGCTGGTCTCTGTCCTTGATGGCACAAGAAGTAGATTGAATGGATTAGAACAATCCCCTAAAAGTAAAAAAAAATATAAATTCCATTTGAAATCCACATATTTTTGTTTTCCATGGCTTATGTTTGAAGATATGTCAAGTCCAAGGATACCTTCTCTGAAGGACATCCTCAGGTACCAAAGTCCTGTAGAGATCAAATCACTTCTGTTGGCACCAGAGTGGGCTGCTTTTCCCTCTTGCTGTGTTTTGCAAATTAAGTCCCTAGGAGGAAATTTCAGAGGCAGAGAGGGGTGGTTTGGCAGCTGACAGAGAGGGATTCTGAAAGCATATGGTGAGCTCCAAAGAGGGCAGCTCTGAGAGACAAAAGTCTTCCCCGAAAGCAGAAGAGATATGAAGTGTGGAAAAAAGAATAATTATGCAGCTTAGAAAGAGGATGTTTAACATATTAGTCATTAACTCCTAGAGGAGGTACTGGAGTTTGAAGAGAAATTGAACTCCCTTTCCAGTAATATAAATTGGTATAGAGACACTCAACTTTATTAGGGATGCCAAAAGAGGTTAACTGTAGGCTGACTTTCAGACAAGGATCACAGATAAGCTTTCTTTATTCAATATTGAGGCTAATCTGACCAAAGACAGCTTTTTTTCATGTGACTATAAGGAGGGCAATTAGTAACTCCCACAGTCTAACTCACTTGGGAATAGCAAGTGACTGAAACCCCAGTTGAGCTCAGTAGCACAAATGAATTTTACCTGTATTTCTCAATGAGTTTGTGAGAAATCTGCAAAACTAAGGGCTTTCAACCCATGTCTGTTAACTGATGCGGTGGTTTGGGCTAGCCTTGTTGCTACCCCAGCTTGGGCCTGGTGGCCTTTTGGAGGTTCTGGGTTTGGGCCTTGCCAGTGAAACCCTGCTGGTCCCACTGTCACTATTGCTCCTTGTGGGGCAGCTGGCCTGCACTGACTGCCCGTGGTATCTGATGGGGTCTGATGGTGGTGAAAGAGCTCCCAAGGGACATCACAGTGGCTGTGGTGAGGTCTCTGAAGCTAGTGGGAGATTCAGTTAATGTGTGTGAAACAGCCAACAGCCATTCCAAGGTCAGAACTGCTAGGGAGAGCTGATGACTAATGTAATTTGGTTCTGTTTTCTGTTTGCTAATTATCTGATTCCTTTTAATTTATTCCTTATGCATTGAATAATTTCTACAAGTTCTTAGTCTATAGTTTGCACAAGAATTTGCTCTTTCAGCAAATGCTCCTCCATAGACCTGCAGGCTAAACAGACATAGAAAATAAAGGTAAAAAGAGAGTGAAAATACCAGAAGAGGATAAAAACTATTTTTCTGATGATATTTGTATTTGTTTCAGCCTCCCAGGCCAATCTATGAGGAAGCAACACAGGATCTTGACTGGTGGGAGAGCAGCACCGAGGTGCTTGCAGGGCTGCAGCCCAGCACAGCCTGTGATCACCTGGAACAGCATAAAAACTACCTTGTGCATGAATGGGTTCAACAGACTGTTGAATATTAGGAAAAGAATGGCCCCTCAGTTTCTTCTGATCTTTACTGTGTCATTACTGTGGATTCATCTCTGATATGGTCACGTTTGAGTGATCTGCTGGTTCTGTCACACAGGCAGCACCTGAAATTCCTCACTTGAGTTCAGTGTCATGGCTGTCTCATTCTGAGCAGCTCATGCTGGGCATGCCCAGTGGCCCCTCCTCTGCAGGGCTCAGCACGAGGTTGCACAAATTTGGCTATATTGCTAGATGCTTTTGTCTCTCCTCTCTTTGCATTTGCTCACTCTGTTATTGAGCTTTACTGCTCAGGCACTAAACAAACACTAAGTATTCAGCACCAGCCCTTGGTTTCTGCACTTCCAGCACATAACTACCTGTGGGATCAAGGCCTAATTGAAAGAGTATTTAGGCATGACTTCTTGACAATTGCTTTTCAGGACCTTATCCTAAGCCCCTTCAGAAGACAAAGGCAGCTGAGGGCATGAAGGCTCAAAGATGGTGCTTGATGTCTCATACATTTGGATCTTACAGTGACTAAGCTTTCTGAGAGTTATGTTTAAATCAAATGACAAAACCAGCCTGGAAGTTAAACAGTGATTAAGTCTCTGCTCCCATATCTGAGGAGGCTAAAGAACTCAGGCAAGAAGTATTTTAAAATGAATCTAACTAGTTTCTGCACACAGTAGGAGATGAGAAATAAGGAATGCATTTTGGAGAGGATGTTTACCATATTTTCAACCATATTTTCACACTTACAGCTAGAAGGATAGCTGGAAGTAAAAATACTCACTTATTTATCCATTCAAGTTATAAATGAGTGTGGGTTATACAAAGGGAATCAGCTGAAGCATCATCTCTTCTCCCTTAGCTCCCCAGGGCTGCTCTATATCATATTGTCTGCCTTCCTTCTCATTTGTCTCCATTTCTTATTCTAATCTTTGCTATTCCTTACCTTATTACCCTCTAGCCCTGATTTTGTGTGCATATACAGGCTGTGAGTCCTATGTATAAATACCAATTTACAGTACTTGGGTGATGTAAATTGTGTGCAAGGCAAAATGGTAGAGAAGGTGAACAGTGCTAGGTGCTTAATGTACAGGAGCAGACTGGTGTATGCAGATTGGAGGTTAATACTGCTTCTCACAACTGACTATAAACCACTGGTATTTACTGCGGCTACAGGGTTTTAAAAACATAATTAAAGATTAACGAACCTTAACAAGATCCCTGCCTGCCAGAGGAATGTTAATAGAAATGCAAAATCCTGTGCAGCGGTGTAGCTTAGGCAACCCTGCTGCAGTTAACAAAGCTGAAATATTGGAAGTACTGAGGATGGTGGCATGTTTACTTTAATGGCAGAAGTTAGTCAGCTCTGCTCCTTCTGTTTGTGCTTCTTGGACCATTTAGGTGTAGACAGTTTTGGACAGAACAGAATGGTGTTATTTATTGTGTCACATCTACTTGTTTCTAAGAACAATTTGGCTGGACACATGCAATGGTGTATGCACACTCCAAAACCAAAATAAAATTAGCTGGTATTCTGCCCAGTCTCTCTTTGCTCTCTAATGAATGTCATAAAGTTTCTTTTCACCCAGTTCCTGACTATTCTACAGCAAGGAGAATGGCCTTCCCAGCAATGTGAATATATGAATTGTAGCCGAGATGGAAAGAGATTTCTGTTATAGCCATAGAAAAATATTTTAAAGGTGAAACTCTGTTACAGGCCAATGATATTCTTTTTCCTACAAGAACCCATGATTCGTTTTCTGCTTTAATGTATGATATAAAACACAGCTTTATGAGTTAACTTTTAAAACCAACAAAAATCTGTGACTGTATTTTAAGCCAGGCTTTCAGTTTTTCACCACTCAGTTTTCCTGAGTGGTTCAGATACCTCTGCCTTCAACAGCATACCTCTTCTACAATGTCTAGTGGTGAAAGCATGCATATGAGGAGTGGGAGCCAGACCTTCTTTAGTCAAGGCTTTTTAACCATTTTCCATATCTTCTGTGGGATCAAATTTTTTGAAGAGCATCGTGACTCTTTCACTCCCAAATTGACAGCTGTGTAAAGAAGGAAAAAGTAGAGAGCAGAAAGAGATAAGCAAAAGAAAGGTATAAAGGAGACCTGCATTATCCTGAAGAATATAAATTAAATGGGCTTTTCTGCTTTCTGTATTTTTCCTGACCAGGGAAAATTCTTATCAGTTCTACACATTGTCCCCCTCTTCCCTGCTGTCTGGAGAAGAAAGTGGTTCTTGATTGGCAATTCTTTTCCCATGATTTGCCATGGGATAAATCTGACAGTTTTTATGCAATCAGAATATACCTGGATTTCTTTTCACTGTAGTTGTCTTATCATCTTATCAGGACTCTTCAGATTTTGCTGACCCATTTTTTTCTACAGTGATGAAGTATATGGAAAAATCAAATTTACTTCTCATTTATTGGAATTCCCCATTTCTGTTGGACAATTAGTGTGAGCAAGTGCTGGTGAAACAGATTTGGGGAGCCTATTGGGCTGTTTGTAACTCTGGACATAATTATCTGCTATGTAGCTGATTTTACTATGTCCAGTTCTGGTTTTCCCAACATAAAAAGGGCATGGAACTGTTGCAGCCAGTCCAGAGGAGGAGCCAGGCCATGTTGGAGCCAGGACATGAAGCTGATAAGAGGAGTGGAGCCCCTCCCCTGTGAAGACAGGCTGGGAAAGTTGGGGCTGTTCACCTGGAGAAGAGAAGGTTGTATGGAGATCTCACAGCAACCTTCCAGTATCTGAAGGGGGCCTGCAGGGAAGCCAGAGGGGGACCCTTTGTCAGGATCTGCAGTGATAGGGCAAGGAGTAATGGATATACAGAGTGAGAGAGGGAAAACTTAGGTTAGATATTATGTAGAAATTTTTCACTCTTAGGGTAGTGAGACACTGGAACAGGTTGCTCAGAGAAGTGGAGGGTGCCCTAACACTGGCAATGTTCAAGGCCAGGCTGGGTACGGCCTTGAGAAACCTGGTCTAATGGGAGATGCCCCTGCCCATGGCAGAGGAGACTGGGACTATGTGATTTTTAAGGTCCCTTCCAACCCTTGAACATTCTATGATTCCATGATTATTTCCCCAAGGGACAGAAAAGGGTTGCCATATACAGCTGATCTGAAATGAGTATAAAATATAAGGTATTACTTCTATCACAACCATGCCTGCGAGGTCCAATCCAGCATCCCTAACTCAGAGCATGTACAGAGGTTGCTCTGAAGTGCAGGACAAATAAAAGCAGTGGGAGTGCTCACAGTAGGGGATTGCTGGTGGCATTACTGTCAGGAAGGCAAGCTTTGGTCTCTTATGGCAGCAGCCCAAATGTTGTTCAAGATCCCTGTGGTGCTGTGGCAGAAGAGGGAATCTGTGCAGTGGTATGGCATGGCTGACTTGGGCACTCTGCCTAGTCAAACAAGCACTGGATATACATATCTCTTCCTCTCTTCCCCCTGTTGCAGTGCCAGTGCACATCCAGCCTGTAGGCTCCAGAGAAATGGCACTGTCTTACTACCCATTGCCATAGTGCCAGCTTTAGAAAAAAAATTAAATATTTTTTCTTTTTTGTTCCCATTAACTGATGGAAGGCTGCTGCTCTCCATGCTCTTTACCTTTCAGTCCTGGTCTCCCCTTCCATGCCAACTATGATTTTTCACTTTTTGTTTTTCATGCACATGAAAACCATTTTCTTTTCACTCAGACAGAGCAGAGCAGATATAACAACTTAGCTCTACCTTAGCTTTGTGCTCCTCAAGTGTGTATGTCCTGAAAACTCTCCTTTAGAGTATTGTGATTTGAAATGATGGCCAAAAAATGACACTTTTCAATCTAAACCATAGCCATTGTGCATAGAACATCTGTGCTCTCCCATTGGAAAGATGCTCCTCATAGTTGCACTTCATTATGCTAATGTGTTGGTTTATTTTTTTTTTATAGCCTGAGCATTTTAAGAGGGAATTTGCAACTTAAACAACTGGCTTGTACTAGGTGTGGAGAACTAAGGCCAGCTTCCCAGCTACTATGGCTGAATTTTGCAGGTTGGCGCTGGCTGGAGCAATTTCTCAGAAGGACATCTGAATCCTACCCAGTTAATGTAACAGTGTGCCCTTTGCAATTATAGATTATAATTATGTTCAGATTTTTCTGTTTGTCTTATAATATTCCAATATTCTATTTAATTCTCTACTCCTAGCTCAGCTCTGTGTTTTCATCTTGTAGTTACTTTATTGAGAGAGGATACCTGGTCTCTGACCCATTTCTTAGATATGCAACATTGTTTACAGCTACCCCTCTGGTGAGTTACTTCACCCCTAGGCTTAGGTTGGATCTTTTTCTATGGCAGTTCCTGAAATAAAAACATTATATGCGTGAAAATGTCTAAACAGTAGAGGGTGGGATGTTCCCAGGTCAAATTTTAATGTTTTTTTTTTCCACACTTGAATCACACTCTCTATTATTCTTTATTAAAGTATTTTAAATTCTTTTCTTCTTGAATAAAATCCCAAAGGAATAAATTTTTGATGCTCACAATATTCTCTCAGTAGCTTTTCTTCAGTCAGGCTTGTAAACTCTAAGAAGTGAAAAGCTCTGAGGAATCAAGGGAAAGAGGGAGGTTTTTTCAGCTTTACCAGGTCTATTTGCTCGATCTTTCTCTTACAGAAACAATTAATATTAATTAATTTCTCTTACAAGAAAACAATTGATGTATCTACCAAACCTCTGTGTAGGATGAAATCCCTGTGCATAACCTGCTGCTACAAGATACAATTACTCTGTACCTAGAACTTAGACCTAGTATGTGTGTGCTCAAAGATCTCTGCAGTTCTTGGTTTTCATATATGTTGGTGTAAAGTTAGGTAAATTATCTTGGGAAGGAATTCTACTTCTCAGGGCACCCATTATTCCCTGTGATTTTAACTGCAACATGCTGGACAGCAATATTGTAAAGCTATGTTAAATGGATTGCAGTTAGCAGAAGGATATGGTGAAAGGAATTCACTCCCAGAAAACTCAGTGACAAAATTCACTAAGAATTTTGAGTGTTACAGAAATGAAACCTCTTTTAAAAGAACTTAATTCATTGCACTTGACTGAAATGTATTGAAAATGTGGTGAAGTTTTGCATGGAAAACTGAAGAAGGATTGAAGTGATTCGTATAATACATTTTTCTCATTCAAAGAGACTGTGCTCTTGATGGGGTTTTACCAACTGAAGGGGTTAACACAGTCTGTGGTGCTCTCTGGTCACTTGTATGTGCAAGTAACAGGCACCCTCACTGCCACATCTTCCCCATCCTATCTCTCCCAGCACAATACCAGATTGCTTCTGCCTGGTGAAGTGTGGCTGTGCTTATGAGCACTCATCTGCAAGGTGGGGGGAGGCTGTCATGAGTCCAGCCAGAGCCAAATGTGGCAGAAGTCTGAGTGGCCTGACTAACCTCCTCCCTGCCACATGATACAGTGTGGTCTAGTTTCTGGATTTTATGTGAATGATAAAAGTCTTTGGGAAAGTTCCCAGGAAATGGAGTAAGTTGCTCTTAGCTTTTCTTTTAATGTGGGATTTCAGAAGATGATTTCAAACCTATTAAACTTGGATCTTGGATCTTTAACATAAAATACTCAAGCTTATTCATCTCCTCAGTGTCTGTGCTGAATAAAATAGAAAAGAAATGCATTATACACATAGGATCTAGCATTTTTCTACTCAGACAGAGCAATAACCTTGTGGTAACTGTTATGTCTTTGAGCAGACCAAATGAAAAAAGCACCAACAGCAGTGTAATTGCAAACAAATTAGTATCTTCCATGTAAAAGAAAACAGCAGTTAAAGATATAGACTATCAACACCTCAGCCATTGACTATCTACACATATTGACTCTGAGCTTACTACAAGCTATCTTTATGCAGCCTTTTGCTGACAATTTGCCATATGTTCTGTGGGAGTTTTAGCAATTGATTGCGTGTTGCACAAATGCAGGATGCATTGCGTGTCCCCAGATGCAGGATGTACAGGAACTCTTGGGTAAACTTAGCAAACAGTAGAATTTAGTCTTTAAGGTCTCTGTGCATTTTCTGGTAATTAATCATGATTTTAAATCTCTGTAGGCATTTCACAGCAATTAATCATGGTGAGACAAACATCTCATTGACAGCCTCCCTGCTTCTGAGGAGCAAGTTACCCTCAGTCATTATACGATCTGTCTCATGTTTAGGTGGTGTAAAATGGTTCTGTGAATCTGAAATAGACTTGAGCAGCAGGGAGCAGTAGCGTGACATTAGGAAAAAAAAAGAGTACTGCAGTATTCAGAGACTAAAATAAATAAATTACAGTGACCTTACATACAGCTGGAAAAATTTGGTAGCTAAAGTGTGTTTGAAGGGAGACAAGTTGAAGTGTTAATTCACTGGATGATTCTAAAGACAGTCCAAGTATTATAGATGACAATGGTGCAGCTGAACTCCTGGGATACACTAGCTCAAGTCTTTACCTTTGCCTACCATATAATATCCCTAATAAGAAGAAAAAGCTGAAGACAAAGAAGAGGAGCATATTCATTTATTTAGATTAGTCAGCAAAGCTACAAGTATGTCTTGATGCCAAAATGGATCTATGTAACCCATCTCCTGAGAGCAGCCATATGCAGGGGAGGCGATGGAGCATTGAACCATGTGAAAAATGATGGGCAAAACAAGAAGCTGTGACTTGCTGTGAAATTGCCACCCTGTGAGTCCTTCTTGACTGCAGTGCTCTGATTAGTGACACACCTTTCAATGCCTAGCTGCTTTGTTTGGCCTGGTATCAGCCCTCCCAGGCCACCAACAAGAGCATGAACCCAAAGTATGGCTGTGGTGACATGCTCTAGAGACATGTGACACCTGGCACTGGGCATGAAGGACCTTGAAGAGAAAGAGAGGTCTGTGATTATGGGTCCCAGTGTGAATTAGGGGCTCTGCAGTCTACACACTGCTCTCTGCTACAGGCAGGAGACAAGAGATAGGCAGTGCTTAAGGAAGCACAGGAAAACAGCCCAAGTACTGGCACCTGGAAGATATCTGGGCTGATTTTTACTGTATTTTGTTTTTAAGGAGAGGGATATTATTACCTGCTGGTGAAAGTACAAAATGTTTTTCCCCTGTTACTTCTTAAGACAATCACAAAATTCTCAGTCCAAGAGAAGCAATATCAAGCACAGAAAAGATTGACATTTCTTCTTCCTTTCCTTCCTCTCCCTTCTCCTTTACGTCCTCTCTCCTCTTCCATGCCATCCTCCTTCCCCTTTCCTCCATATCACTGATGTCCTCTGGGAACTTCTATTGTATCAGAAGCACCCTCAATTAGAAACACTGTGCTAGTTTTCTGCCTGCTGCATTGTGTCTCTTTCCTTATCATCTCCAAATCACTGACTATTCCTGAAGGCCAAGAGCTCATATAACAATGCACAGCACTGTCTTCCTGCCAAAACACCCTATACATTAAAAATACTGTCATTGTCCTTTACAATTTGTTACAACATTCATGTCATTAAGTCAAGCCCCATATTTGGGCACTTAGAGATCAGATACTCAGGATGAGCAACAGTAGCAGCTCAGTAGGAAGTCAGTGGCATTTTTTAGTGCTTAATATGATAATCTGCAAAATTCTCATGCTTTTCAGAGACAGACTGGGAGCATGATCAAGAATAGAGGGAGCATAATCAAGTATAAAATCCCTCTCCTTGGAACTGGAACAGGCTCCCCAGGGAATTGATCAGAGCCTCAAGCTTGTCTGAGTTCAAGAAGTGCTTGATGATCCTGATGGGTCCCTTTCCACCCAGCATATTCTATGATTCTAGGATTCTATAATGAAACCCAGGAGATTTATATTTAGACAAACACTAGAAAGAGTATGGAAGGAAATTGGTAAGTAGTCCAGAGGAAAGAAAGTCATTTGATATTGAGGGAACAGTGATAACTGCTGGGATTGATTGTGGATTGGCCGGAACAAAATTGGCTTCACCTATTCTGAACTTAAATAAAGCAGAAAGACCAAGATAAAGTTACTGTACCGCTGTTGTTTCTAGAGAAACTGCCTGAAGATAAACTCAGATCCTACAAGGTCTGCTACAAGCATGGTAGCTTGGCTGGATGGGCCCGTCTATCACTGTTGCACAACACTACCCCTGCCATGCCTGGGATAGCTGGTCAGCTGCCTGAACCATTCCAGAAAGCAGATTGGACTGAGCTTTGATGTAGAGCAAGTCTTTGCCCTTTTTGGGCTCAGCTCATGCTTGATCTCCAGGATTGTCTTTATCTGACAGGATGCACTACAGCTGTCTTCTCTGAAAATGGTTATTCTTTTGGTTCTGAGTGTCTCTGCTTCTACCTCCTAGGTAGGGCAGCTCTTTGTGCAGTGGAAGCCATTATTACGAATGTGTAAAATTGCCACATATATTTCTAAGGTAGCTAATATGAATCTGTATATTATTAGTTGGTATGTGTATGACACAATAAGAGTTTTTAACCAGCAATGCACTGACAAGGGATTAAATAAATTAAGGCTCTTGGTTACTGCAGGTTACGAGTCAAGTTATCTTCACCAAGTTGATTTTATTGCTATGCGTCAGAACCTCCAACTCAGTTTGGAGATAAATTTGCAGGTGTGGGGGAAAGAGACAGGATTAGTGTGGAAATGCTCAGGAATTGTCCTGCTAACCAGTGAGATCACTCTCCCAATTTGGGTGATATGAAACCTCCTCCTATCCCAAGCAGGGCTATGTCTTGGAAAGTGAATCTCAATTGTCATGATGCCCTCTTGAAGATAGTCATAAGGAAAAGGTAAGGTGGAGGTGTAGCATAAGTTCTGTTCAGAAGAATGTGTCTAATTACTCTTCAGCTTCCCAGACACAAATATCCTGGAATTGTGTCCCAGTCAGTTCACCTCTCTTGCCTGCCGAGTACGGCAAAAGTGGAGAGGCATTTAGCACACAGCTCAGAGGAGCTGTTCCAGTAACAGAAATGCAGTTGATCCCTTCACAGAGAAATGTTTATAAAAAGTTGCCAAAGGCAGAAAAATTGAATTAATCTAATAAATCAAAGACATTTGCATTTGTCAGGAGAAAGGCAATGCTGAGATTGCACTTGTAAGTAGGAGATGTGCGAACACAGAAACTCATTAACTTTGCCCAACTTAAAAAGAGGGTCAATTAGTGGACAAAATAATGAGCAGGTGGCTATTCTGAATGATCACAATTTGATTTGAGTACAAGTAAGGTATGAAACTAAGACACATGAGCATCACAGTTGTGCCTAGGACTCTGGAGCCCACTATATTATATCATTCTGACTCTCAGAGATGTCATGGCCTGACAGTCCAAAAAGAGTGTCAGGGAGAAAGCAGCTGACACCAGGATCTCTGTCAGTTTGGTCTGGCTGCCAGATATCTTTTGAAAGTTACAAGTTTTACAGATAAGCTAATCCACTGCTCTTTTTTTTTTCTTTTTACCAGACTTCCCTACCCTCTTCTCATTTCTCCCTTTCCTTTTGCCCTCTGTTTAAGGAGTCTTTGCTTTAGCTAGTTGAGGCCAAGCCTTTTGAACACCTCCAAAATGACAGCTAAAACAGTATCTTACACATATTACCACTGGCATCAGATTGGCAGTTTTTGAGGTGGCTGAGAGAAAAAAGTGCTGTGTCTAAGTTTTTCTAACAATGAAACTACAAGTAAAACTCAAAAACCAAAGTCAAGCTTTTGATTTTTACCATGGCTTCTTTACCTCTGTTGTATATGCTTTACTTGTTTGTCTTCAAGAAAACAGAATCAGGTCACCATTATACCTCCAGACCATCTCAATAAGCTTCCTGCTTTTTCAAAATCTTGCTAGAATCTTGTTAAAATGTCACACAATTTATAGAAATGTTAATGTATGCATTCCTAGAATTCCTCAGTGTTGATATATTTGTGTTGGCTAAGGTTTAATAAAACACCTGATTTACTTCCAACTTGCATAATAACACCAAAGATGACAGGTTTTACCTCTGCATTTTAGGAACCCTTTAAAAAAACAAATGGAAAAGTAAAAATTTCAGTTAAACTCTCATTTCAAAATAGTGAGGACTGAATTGTAGTAGCTGGTAATTGCTATTACTGTCATATTAAGCCAGCTATTCTTTCTCTAAATTCCTTTAAACTCACATATTCAGGTGCTGAACAAACACAGTGATTACTATAAATAGAATTTTGTATGGTCTTCCAGACCAAAAAGCCTTTTTTATACTTTGCTGACATTTACTCATTTGGTAAGAGTTGTCCAACCTATTTCCTGCTAAGCTTCTCCATACTCAGTACACATCCATCAAAACAAATTGTTTATGGAATAACTTTGCACAAGGCAGGGCAAACAGAAAGATTCCTCAATAAATGCTTAGACAGATTTCCTCAAGGTTAAAGGATGCTACATGTAAGAGGTTATTAAAATAAAAATGAAGGGAAACATTGTAGGAACTTCTTTGGGTGAACTATGAAGAAAATTTACAATGCAGTCAACATCAGGTTCTCTAAGTAATATCTGTCCTTTTTTTCTTGGTAAGGCTGCCACACTTTGTTAGCACTCAAATAACAAAAAAACAACAGAGAGGCATCACAAATACTCTAAAGTATTGTAGTGTTGTGATAACAGGAACTGAAATTCAGGTATTGCAACTGGTTGTGTCTGCTGTACCTAAAAGTCATGTACATTCCTCAAAGACCTCCCAGAGACTGAATGACCTTAGCTCAGACGTTGCCATTTGATGCTGGGAGCTGACCTGCTTCAAAGCTCTTCTTCAGAGCTGAAGCTGTGTAGGAGCCAGGTGCCATGATGTCAGAACAAGTAGTTAGGGATGCCATGATCAGCTAGCAGAAAAGTTTAACAGAGCCAACCAAAGGTTTTTCTGTGATGTGGTACATTACATATCTTTAATCCTTAGCAAAGAATCTACTTAACTTCCTTAAATTCTTCATAAACTGGTTTCTTGCAGAGGGCCTATTGGAATGAAAATGGCTCTGACCAGAGAACTGGATCATCATTCCTCTGTTAACTGTAAGAGGTGTTCAGGTCCTTGTTCAATTGAAATGAGAACATTGGTTACTCTCATTGCTTTCCATGACAGCCCATGCTAGACTAATGCCTGCAGCCCTTTATGGTTTATTGCCTTAAAGGCATTGTCATCCAGCATACGGACCAGATTTTACAGTAAAAATCTGGGTGGGCCATATGTTGGTCCCTCTCAGAGTGGCAATTTTAGTTTCCAGTGATGATGGGGTATTACTAGTAGCTAATTATGATTACCTTTAGCTTCATCAAATGAATGTCTGTATATGCTACAGCAGTTAAGGAAGGATACCAAAACTTCAGAGGAGAAATACCTGTTCAGTGCCTGCAGACTAAGGTGTACAAACCTTATAGAGAACAGGGTTACGTGTCATCAATGGCTTTAATTGCACAATGCTCTTAGACAAATGAGATATAGCTCCAATTCCTGTCATTTAAACCTTTGACTTCTTAACATTAGTCTTAATTTTGCCTTCATTCTCATGACTATGAGATGTCAATATTTTAAAGTCCTTTCACATTACTCTTTTCCTCTGGAGGCTGAAATTTTCTGCATGTTTATACCACAAAAGGGAAAACAGACTTTTCTCACTTTCTGAAATGACGTTTTCTTGTTTCCTATTATCTCTGTGAAATCATCTTCCGTAACACTCTGTCCCTTGTATCATTTATCTCAGGACTCTGTTTCCCCTAGCATTAATCTGAATAGTGTACCTGTTTCTAAGTTAATACAGTCTCCCCAAAAAAGGGTACATTCAGATCCATTGCATGCTCAGCATCTTGGAAGATTGCCTTTATGCTGAAAGGAGAATTTAGACCTTTCTAGAGTGAAAAGAGACCTATCCATCTGGGAGAAATTCTAAGCTGGATGTGCTAAATTTTTTTAGCATTTCCCTTTTCTGGGACAAGTCAAGGTTTGGAACGTGTCATTGATTTATTGTTTTCATTAACATGATGGAACACAAAAAGTAGAGTGCTGATGTTGAGTTTGCTGCACCTGTCCTGTAATGCAATACTCAACCATTATCAGATGTAATTAGCATGTTTGAGGCAATATATTAGTCCACCACAAATGCTTTTTAAAAGAAGGAGATTATTTTGAGTGCTTTATGACTTCCCTGAAGAGTCTAAAAGCTTTTAAAAGCAGTTAAAGATGTTCACACTAAAAGATCTCTTCAGGAAAATATTGTTATGGATGGAGAATTGCTATTAGCAAAGTAGTGACGTGGGAAACCAAAAGGCATACATTTAAAAATGTTGATGCCAACAATATATGAAGAAACTTCTGGTAGCATCATTCATCCATAGAACCTCCACACATTACAGCTTGCACAGGAAGATCAATACCATGGCAAAAGTTGATGGAGGCCTGAGCCCTAAACAATCTGGGATTTTGAATCTAATGTACAATTGAGTACTGAAGAAAAGAGATAGGGTGATGGAGTATGAACACATGGTATCTTCTGCTTTGTGCATACAACAGAGAAAAAGGGTAAGTTTTCTCTAATTTGTGCAAGGTGTTGAGATGCAAAATAAGGACTGAGGAAAGCTATGAGAGCTCCTCACAGAGGTGTCCAATTTGACAGCTTGTGCTTAGAAAAAGCAGATCTAGGTGCAAGTCTGAAAGTAGCCCAAGATGATCTGCCACCTGCAGTCTTGGGCCTGATGCATGTGTTTTTGTGCATGATCTCAGCAGAAAATTTACCTACACAGAACAGCTTGCTGTACTCTCATAACAGAGAACCCAACATCAAGTCTATCTTTTGTTTCATCTCCTACAAAGGTACTCTCAGATCCTATTGTACTCATCTTCTGTAGAAAATATGACTGCATTTTTCACCAGTGATGAAACAGGATTTTCTGATAATTTAAGAACTTTTTTCCCTTTCCAGTGCTAAGAGAAGACAGAATATATGAACATACTGTACAATGTAAGTGATAAACAGTGAAGGGAGCAAATCCTTGTTCAGTTTCCCCAGTCCTCAACCACTGTTATCTCACCGTCCACCTTACAGAACTCATCAGGGTGCTGAGGAAATACTGCCTGCCCCACAGCTCTCTTTTGGGCTAAGGTAAGGAGTAAAGAGGCAGAGAGAGCCTCAACATTTACATTAAGATCTAGTAGCTGACAGCTGACCAAATTAAAAGTCAGGACAATGAACATTTTTTTTTCTTTGTAATTGGATCAAATATCTGCTGGAGCAATTGATGACATGTTGTAATGACTTCCTTTTCCCTTGGAATGTTTTTGAAATAAGGTAGTTGTCTAAGTAGATGCTCTACTGCTGCTGGCTTTGAGCCAGCATCCTTTGCTAGGAAGAAGAGAGGAATATGTTGGTGCCTTGGATTCTCCTAAAGTTTAATGGCCATTTCAGATTTAAAATATACAAAGGTTGTAACAGAAGTATACTAATATTTAAATATCAGCCTATTCTGTCTGGCCTAAATATTGATGACCAGCACCAGCTAAATATTGGCATGGCACAGGGCTCAGAGCAAAGGAGCCTGTGCTTCCTGCTTGGATATCTTGTTCACACTCATACTATAATGGAAATTTCTCTTTCTGTGCTGTCTGTTGCCTCACAGTGTTTGTTTGCAATATTGTTCTGAGGAGAAATGTTCTAGACAATATTACTTTGTCCTTTCTTCTTTTCATAATTTTTTTCATCCTGATTGATATTGTTTTGATAGCACAAAGTGGAGAAGTTGGTAAAAGAATTCATCTGAAGGCAAAAACCAAGAGGTGATTTTGTGTGCGTAAAGTACTCTGATAGTGGAGTGACAAACACAGCAAGAAGGCCAGCCTTAAAGAGAATTTAATTTATTATGGAAAATAATTGGCAAAGCTGCAACAAGCCAATGCTTGGCTGTATGGTATAAGTGAAATTATAATAGTTGTCATTTATATACTCTGACTTGAAAACAGGCTGTTTTCAGGTTGATATTGTGTGGTTTCCATACAAGATTACTTTTTCCCTCTGCATACTACCTCCCTGGAATCAATCAAACTGATTACTCCAAAGTGACCTTGTTGTAATGGTATGTATATTAAATTTATACATAGCTTCAAATAAAGTGCGGGTTTGCATTATTGAATACATGAATAGGGAAAGCAGTAACAATATTAATTTTATTTAATATTATGCCTACTATATGGAGTTAAAAGATAGCAAGATTTACAACCATTTCAAGGGAAGTTAGTGCAGTTTGATATAACATTCTCAGCATTTTCTTTTCTTTTCTTTTTTTTTTTTTTTAATCTGTACTATAGTAATAGAGAAATAACAGAGCAAAGTTCATAGGCTATTGTAATACAGACATCAGGGCCTTGGCTGCCTTGTGGGGACAGAGAGTGAAAGCAGGACTGGAAAAACCCAGTAAGGGAGTCATCCCAGGCCTCATCCCTGTCCCCCTGGATGGCCTGCCATGGTGGCACTGGGGGGTCCAACACATGGGCATGCACTGGAAGCAGTGGGGGCTGCAGCCACAGCAGCCCTGTGGGCTGCCTGTGTCCCCTGAGAGGGGGGCTTCTCCTAGCTGTGCTGGTGGCTGCTGGCCCTGAGCCCTGGAAGCTGAAGCCCAGGAAGCTGGATGTTCTCAGCACCTTTTCACCAGCCAGGATAAGTGGGCAAAGCATAGGCACGACTATGGAGTGATAATGTAGTGAGCTTTGGGGTATGCATTTGTTGCAGCATGTGTAAGGCGTTGTCTGCACCACTGAATGCGTGTGTAGAAGAAGCAGTAGCAATATTAATTGTATTTAATGTGCTCCATTTCGTTTAACAGTCCATTTAATGTGGCCCATTGCTCTATGAAGCTACATCAACACCTACTGCATGGCTCTTGTGTGGTACCACATTTTCTTCCTGTGCTCAGCACAGTGAGAGTCTGCCTTGAGTACTGTGTTCAGTTTTGGGCCCCTCACTTGAAAAGGACTTTGAGGTCCTGGAGTGTTCAGAGAAGGGCAACAAGGTTGGTGAAGCTGGGAAAGGGTCTGCAAGACAGGTCTAATGAGGAGTGGCTGAGGGAGCTGGTGGTGTTTAGCCTGGAGAAAAGGAGGCTCAGGGAAACTCTTGTTGCTCTTTACAGCTACCTGAAAGAGAGTGTGGTGAGGTGGGGGTTGGTTTCTTCTCATAGGTAATGAGAGATAAGACAAGAGAAAATGACCTCAAGTTGTGCTAGAGGAGACTTAGGTTGGGCATAAAGAAAAATTTGTTCACAGAAAGGGTTGTCAGGCATTGGAACAGGCTGTCCAGGGAAGTGGTGAAGTCCCAGTACCATGGAGGAACATGGTTTAGTGGTGGACTTGGCAGTGATGGGTTAACAATTGGACTCAGGGATCTTAAATGTGTTTTCCAACCTAAGCGATTCTGTGATATTATAATTACTTTAGCACAGATATTTAGATGGCAATTTTCTCTACCACTATAGCTGAGCACCTTTAGTTCCTCATTTAGTCTGAGAGGAACTTTGGGTAATGTGTCTAACAGTGCGTTTAATTACTGCACACATCTGTCCAAAGCTGAGGATGATGAGATTTGATGTCTCTTTTCCCATTCACCCTCTTGAAGTGCAGACTCTCCCCAAAACTAGGCTCTCTGCCTCCTAGTTGGTTTGCAGTTGCAAACCCTTGGCCAGCAACACCCCCATGAGTGCAGGTGGGGGACCTGAGAGCAGTGGCTGATCAACCCAGATGCCCACAAGCAGCATGGCAGGGACTAAGTCATACAACACTCTTGTCCCAGTGCCACTGGGCATTGGATCTCCCTGGAGAGCTCTGATCACCCTCCTCCTGCCTGGGTCCAAAGTTCTGCTTCTCTTCCCCCCTCTTTCTCACTTCCAAGTTGCTCCTCATCTTTCTGACTGGGGTGGATGAGTGCCAGGCACACGTGGCTTTGAGAAAAGACATGGGCATGTCTCTTTGAAATCCCTGTCAGTAGCCACAAAATATGATTCAGTCTGCACATTTGGGTACAGGGCATTTCACTCCCTAAGCTTTGATTCCCCATGTGAAATGGAATCCTATTTTCACAGGTTTAAACTGGCAACATCAATGAAAAAGCAATTACATTGTGCAACACATATAAAAATTATGACAGTCATCTACCTTTCTGAAAATTTTGCAGTTTTATTCAGACTTATTAAAGGCTTTTCCCCCAGACACCATCTTTGTGTAAGTCCACTTCATCTGCCAGAATATCAAGTCATCAGAATACGCTCAATGATGAATCATCAGAATGTCACTAAAACATGGTCCTCAGTATCAGTCATGGTCACAGGAATGCAATAAGCTAAGCCTTGGCAGCACACTTAGAGCCATCCAAATGTTTTTTGAAGGCTAATACACTTTTCACTTAATTAGAGTTTCAAATGATAAAGCTATTTTTTCAGTGATTCATTGCAATTATCATCTGTATTTAACTGAGACAAAAAAATGCACATAAACATTTTTTGGCATAAACACGCTTTAGTCAATGGGTTTGTCGCAGAGAAAAATTAACCCCACAAAGAGATCTTTTCATGAGACAGCTTTCCAATACAAAATTTTAATTAAAATACTTCCAACACCTGCACAAAAATGTGAACAATTGTAGTTGTGTGTAGCTGTGTACGAAATCCCTTCAAATTTGCCAGAAAAATTGCCCAGAAGTAATGATTTTTGGTCAGAACAAACAATGTGAATTAACGTCTCATCTTCCAGGTCTCTATGTTAGCCAAAGCATTTTTAGCAGCTTCTCCAGGAGCAGTGTATTTACATCACCTGCAAAGTAAAGCATGTCCAAAAAATGCTCCTGAGCCTGGATTGTTGTGCATATGTTTAATGAGGACAACACACATTGAGTATCACAGTGTACAGAAAAGCAAGCAGAATCCAAAGGCAACACCAACACAATCATATACCAAATCCAACTTAAGTGCAAATGACATGATATATGGTGAGGCTGATCAGTCTATTTTTTGATAAATTCCTGGATGCAACTGGAGGGGTTGCATCCAAACAAGAATTTGGTAATACATAAGGCATATATTACCTCTACACTCCTGCTGCTTACTGCACTCATTTCTAGAGCTGAAATAAAAACAACTCCACACCCAACATAAACACATCTGTGGTGAAGATAGTTACCTTTCTCTGGTATGTCTTCTGTTAGTTTTCATGAAGGAGTTCCTCTGAGCATCTTCTATTTAGGTTAGCTCAAAAAGTACTCTGTTATCAAAAAATCTGTGGCTGGTTTCCAAACAGCAGCTGACCTAATGATTCAAGGTGGATCACTGTGTTGGTTTAAATGAGAACAGTTTTAGTCCTATGTATTGTGATAGTTAATCTGCTGCTATTACGGCAGCTTTTTGTTTAGTGGTTTTATCTGCTCACACTTGAAAGAAGTTATTATCCCAGATTATCTGCATCTGAACACTTTTAAATCAATGAAGTTACAGAAGCAAGAAATCTGGCTTATTGTTATAGTTATTTGTCCTTTCATAGCACTTGAGAAGGAAGAAATTCTCTTGTGTGGGTTTTTCAGTTATATGTAATAAAAGAGAGAAAAATTCGTTAAAAGCAATACAAAAAATAGAGGGCATTCTAAGAAACTGATATAATTCTAGGGTTGGTTGGATATGTAACCTAATGGTCCAGAATGAATTGGCCCTATGAAAAATGAAATAAATAAATAGGGAAAGCCACTTCCCTATTGACCCTCATCTCTTTATTGCAGCAAATGGGCCATTTACAAAGAACTGAATGGCTCATGGCTCTCTGCATTTAGCATCCTGCTGTTTGCCAGGACATTTGCAATTGAATCAGACTTACTGAGCAGTTGCTCTGTGACTGAAGTTGCTTTGATGGTGTCAAAGCTCAATGCTTTGCTGAATGCTTGCTGTAGTCTGAGCACAGTATTGTCCTTGGTCACATGTTGACAAAATTTTCTGATGCTTCACCATCTCAAGATTGGTGAGAGCATCATTCTGAGTCCCAGGCCACTTCACAGCATTCTGAGAGTGGAGTAAAACTTGCATGTGAGAAGCTGTTGTGAAGGAGCCGCTGCCAATTCCAAATCTTTCTATGGTTCCTTTCCCTACTGCTCTTTTATGGACACCCTTTATGGACATGGGCATTTCAGAAAATGTTGCCCACCATCCTTAACATGGAGCACTTTGCTTTGACCTGGAAAGTTGTCTTGTACTGCTTGTGGCTGCATTTGTGTCTTGTATGATAAACCCACTACTCAAGTTTTCTTGTTGTTTGTCCGCACAAAAGAAATTAGAACCCTGGGCCTGTGTAAGGTTCTTTTCAGAAGCAGTACCTAAGACAGCAAATAAAATGATGTAAAATCTCTCCTCTCATGAAGTATGGCTATTGTTTGTGGGGGGGATTGGTTGTCAAGACAAAGCCTAGATGGAATACAGCAGTTAGCTTAACAGATGAGTACCCATGGAAAAAAAAGAGTGAACAGATAGAAAAGAGTTGAGCAGCAGAAGTTCCATTTTGGCTTCTGTATTTTGTATGGAAAGGCTTTCTGCCTGTCTGTGTGCCATCTCTCCCTGGCACTGCCTGGTGGTGTATATGAAGCACAGCATCAGGGCCCCAAGAACGTCCCCCTTCCTGGAAGTTCAGGTGACAGCTTGGAGGCAGTGTGGCCAAGGACAGCCCCTTCCTTTGTCAGATTCCCAGATGTGTTAGGGAATGGTCCATCCTGTGCTGCCCCTGCTTCCCATGGGAGATGCTTTTAAACTGTGCAGCTACCAGCTGGCCTGTACTGTGCCCTGACATATCATGGCAAACAAAAGTGTCAAGGCTTGCATCTGGGGATCAGTTTCTCTCTAAAGGTGTGGGATTATTTTGTTGATTTCTGTGGACTTTGTTTTGTTTTGGTTTGGTTTTTTTAGTAAGAAAAAAGACCAGCTACATTTTCCACAAATTGCAAGGAAAAAATTGCACTCAGCCTGTTTTCATATAATACCAAGCTGGTGTACTTCAGCTTGGAGAAATTATGGTCTATTTAACAGCACTATTAGCATCACCTGATGTTTCAATCAGCCAGTTTTGCACAAAGAAGGAAAGTATTTCAGAAAAGAACTTGGGAATTAAAACCCTGTGAATTTTTCAGACTCCTTACTCAGAGCAAATTCATGTAAAATTTCAATTCTTCTGCCTACCTCTTTGGCTGCTGCTGACATGACATGTTAGAAGGAGAGTTTGTTAGAGATGCCAAAGTAGCTTCTCATAACTTGCATTTCTGTAGTCTTTTAGTAAGTTGAATGCCACAGTTGCTGAGAAAGAAGAACCTTTGTAATTTCTGGACTGAGGAATTGTTAAGCTTAGATCCAATGGCCCTGATTTTGCTTCATGGTATGTACATCCTTTTGGGGGTTGACTAACTAGTTTTGTGGAGTTAATGAGTTTGGGTTCTAAGCAAATGCACTCTAAATCACCCCCTATTCACTGTGTTTAGGCAGTTCAGATGCCTAAACTTGACTTCATTCAAGTCTACACAAAGCAAATAGGCTACAAAAAGTATGCTGTGCTGCTTTTATGGAGCAGAAAAACTTTATAGGTCACAGTTAATGTGCAACTCATGTTTCTGGAAAGAAACACAGAAGTGGCAGCAAAGGAAGATGTAGCTCTCAGATCAGCTAAAAAATCACTGAAGATAAGAAGGTGATATATAGCAATTCTATTCTCTGAGGGTTGAGGGCCCTTAAATCAAAAAAGTCTGGTCATACCTCTCCAGCCCTGGAATGGTTTTTTTTGAAAAGAGGTAAATTTATATCAGGCTATATTTCAGTAAATAATCAAAGATCCCAAGTAATCTAAAGTTTCTCCAAGGTGTTTTTGTTTGTTTTTGTTTGATTTTTTTTTCTGTAAGTGGGGAAAACTTATTTTTGTTGAGTCAAGTTTTCTTCCTGACTAGTATTGACCTGTACAGCTTTGTAGCATTTTACTTCACATTCTTAGGATGTACTTTAAAGATATTGGTGTTCTGTGTTCCTGGGACATTTTTTATTTTATTTCAACACCCTTATAGAACTTGAGCTAAGCCAATTTCCAGAGAAAAGAAAACATTATTTCTACACAGGATTAGCTGTTCATTTTGAGAATTTCCAGTTCCTGCTCTGGAGAGTAAGGTAGTCATGGGTATGTATAATCCCTTCTAGACATCCCAAGGTTGCAGTTTTCTCTGTCTATGAGTGAAGAGGAAACAGACAAAGTTATAACTAAGGCATTTGCAGAAATAATGGGTCAAACCCCAACAACAAAAGAATGAATTAAATGTTAAGTTCCTAATTTGGATTAGCTGCTTGCTATGTTTGAGGTACTAAGGAAATGTTTCAGTCATATGCTCTAGTAACAGATGAAATTCCAGCTGTTTTTGGAGCAGGAATTCCTGTGAGTATTTTGAATACACATACAGGCTGGGTGGAGCTATCCTTTATTACAGAAGCCTTCCCAGTGCTGTGCTTTGCATTAGTGGCTGTAACTGAGTCATTGGGATGGCAGTGTTTTGGTCACTGCTGAGCAGTGTGCACAGGGCATCAAGGCTGCCTCTCCAATCCCATCCACAGGACAGTGCCCTGGGAGGGGGTGACAGTGTGGGACAGGACACAGCTGAGACAGCTGACACAGGGGAAGCAATATCCCATTCCATGTGAGGTCATCTTGGCAATAGAAGCTAAGAGAAAGGAGGACTGGCACACTTGGTGTTACATTTGTCTTCTAGTGCAACTGCTCTGTGTGCTGGGGGCTCAATCTCCTAGGAACTGTTGGATATCACTTGCTGATTGGAAGTACAGAATAAACCCTTTTGTTTCCCTTTGCTTCCATGTGAGGCCTTTGCTTTTCTGTTATTAAACTTTACATTGACCTAGAATTTTTATCTTATTTTTCCCTGTCCTGCTGAGAGGAGGAGTTGATAGAGCAGCTTGTAGATGACCTGGTAGCCAACCAAGTTCAACTCAACGCACTTTGTTGCAAAATAGTTTTAGTTTCATCTCAAAGTGTTGCAAAGCATAACTAGGTATGAGATGCCTTCAAGTAGTTCCAGGTAGGAAGACAGCGTGAATCCCTTTTCTAGAGGATTACTCAAATCTTATATTTAGGAGGACACCCTTCTGTTTTCTGTGCTTGAAATGTCCTTCTAAATTGCTGGAACATTTGGCAGAGCAGGAGATTCAGCCTAGAAACTTAAACACTTCTTGTTGCAAGCAAAGGTCTTTCATGAAGTTATTTTAAAATTCCCAAGGGTCCTTATTCTGAAGATGCTCACCTGCCTCTGTAAAAGGAGTTTATAAAAACATGGGATCGAAGTAGTACAAAGTGAATGGTTATTTTTCCAAGTTTAAAGTGCATTTTTGGTTACTCAAGTAGAAATGAAAATTGGCTCTATTAAACCTTTCCATTGGTACATTAAGCTTCAAAAGAAAGTTTTATATAAGTCACAAATTTCCAGACACTGTGTTATGTTATGCTATGTTACATTATGTTATATTTAGAACCAATCTAATTTTCAATCAATTTAAATTTCCAAACACACTTGAAGTCAGAAAACATTTACACATTGCATGGTTAATTTATATAAATAAAAAGAATAAAATACATTATTGTTCTATTATTTGAGTGTGGGAAACACACATGATGGGCCCTATAAATATAGACATAATTTGCTAAGATAGTCTAAGGTCCAGGTTGTTGTTTAGTGAGATTCAGAAAAGCATTTAAAAAATTGGTTTATGATCAAGATTCATTAGGATATATAAAATCATTTATAGTATGATATATAAAATTCATTTAAGGTATTTTTGAAAAATGTATCTTCTAGAGAAGTACATCAGAAAATCTTTTGTTCTTTGCTGTGTGCAGTACCCTTTCAGCTAACACACGGGAACTAAAATAAATTCTAATCTGAGGTGGAATTTTTTTTCAAACTTTCAGAAAATTATATGTACCTCCATCTTGGGATGGTTCATTGAAAGAAGTAGACCGTCAGTCTTTCAGATATTGTTATTGTGATTTCATAACTAGGATAAGCAGATGTGCCATTTTCAGATGAATAGACAACATAAATAAGGAAGAACTAATTTTTATATTTAGTTAATATAAACAATTAAAAATGAAAGCAATAAATTAATGCATCAGTAACTGAATATCAGTGTATAGAAAATTGATTTTTATTTATTTTCATATTTTGCTTAAGTATGCATTACTTTTGGGTGGAAGAGGGAGAGGTCTTTCAAATTCCAGCAGCTAAATCTATCTGAGTAATATTTTTCAAGGACACTTGGTGGAGAGCAGAGCCCTGCAAAGTAGCTTACAGGAAGGGGAGGCTTCTCCTGCTGCTGGGCCATGGGAGATTCCCCAGCACCACAGGGAGGAGGAAAAGTATGGCAATAATTCACTGCATTGGTTATGAAGCTGGAGCAGGCCCAGGCTTAGTTCTGCCTGCCTGGGATGTCCTCTGGCATTTCCCAACAGAAAATGTTCCATCAAAACCAGGTCTGATAAAAATTTTCCCGCATACTTCTAAAAAAATATCTTCTCCCCCCATGATCTATTCCAGTGCTGGGCCTCTTGTGCTTTCCTTGCCCCATCTCCTGAATTTCTGGTGTAAACCTGTTATGCTTGATCCTTTATCCAATCAACCTGGAGAAGTATTGTCCACAAAGAACACCAAAGGGTCAAGACATGCAGCACTAAGGTGTGAGTTAAGAAAGACAAATATGAATTTTTAGAAATTACTCAGGAAGAAAAGTAAGAAATGTTCTTCTGTTTTTAAAGGTATTAAAGGTATTGAATGTGTCCAGAGGAGGGCACCAAGTTGGTGAGGGGCTTGGAACACAAGCTCTGTGAGGAACGACTGAGGAAGTTGGGGTTGTTTATTCTGGAGAAATGGAGACTCAAAGGTGATCTTATTGCTCTCTACAACTTTCTGAAAGGTGGTTGTAGTCAGGTTGGTCTCCTTCTCCAGGCAACCACTGAGAGAAGGAGAGGACACAGTCTCAAGCTGTGCCATGGGAAATATAGGTTGGATATTAGAAAAAAGTTTTTAATGGAAAGAGTGAAAACTATTGGAATGGTCTGCCCGAGGAGGTGGTGGAGTCACCATCCCTGTATGTGTTTAAAAAAGGACTGTCTGGATGTGGCACTCAATGCTGTGGTTTAGTTGAGGTGCTGGGGCTCAATGGTTGGACCCGATGATCTTGAAAGTCTCTTCCAACCTAGGAAGAGGTTGTGAATGGAATTCTGTGAATGGAATTATGTGAATTCTATTTTAGTGTAATGGGCTGGTCTCTTCAGAGCAAAGGTTATGTGATATTGAAGTGTGTTCATGTCCCTCTGCACCAGTAAGACAGGAGATCCTAAAGACAGTAAGACAAGTTCAGAGTGAATGGAAAGTTGGGCGCTCTCCTCTCTCCCCAGTACAGAACAATCAGAGCACACCACCACAGAATTTCACTTCTGGCTCCTGCAAAACAGCTAATAAATGCATTTTCCCAAAACAGTGCCTTGGAGTTATCCTTCTTGTCCACTTCCCATTATTCTTGTAGCTCTAGTTTCAACTGGATGTATTTAAGTGCAGCAAGAATAGAAAAGGTAGCTGGTGACAACCAAAGAAGACTCAGCAATGACAATCGATTGCTCAGCTTTTTAGTCCCTGAAACAGAATTTCAAAGGCAGCTCTTCTCTCCCCATCTTCCCTTATTCCCTTCAAAAAAAGGCCTGGTGTGTCTAATAGGATATCACACTTGGAAAGAGATTAGTTAGAGCAGATTCAAATCTAATTGTCTTTATAAGTGACTTAGTCATTTGTCTCAAACAATGGAAGACACAAGATTGTAATTAAGGCTTCCAGCTCATGGCAAGATAAAATGCACACCATGACAGCAAAGCAAGCAGTTGAACAGTGTAGCATGTCATAAAGTTATCACCTCAGAGGGAAACTATTGTTCCCTTCTGAGCCTGGGAGCTGTTCTCTAATTGACAAGGAAATTAGGAACAGATGATGATTTTAGAGGAAAATCTGCTTTTCTTCTGGAAATGTCAAATTTATCTCAGGTAACAGCATCAACTTAGCAGAGGAGAACACAGGCAAAGAACTGCAGCTTGAGGTGTGACCATATCACCCAGCAGTGACCCCCTGGGCCACAACAAGACCAAGCAAACCCAAAAACTGGGTATACATACGTTTTTTATTCTTTGAAGACTACCTGGAGATATTTTTCAGATTGAGAAGGCAGGATTTGACTGCATATCCAGGTAATTAGGTGACTGGCAGTCTGGCCCCAGCAGTTGTCTCTTTGTGTGCAGAGAGCAGTGATACAGCCTGGGTGCAGTCCCAGAGACAGGAGAGACTTTGTGTGGGGCAGGGTGCTCCTCCATCACCTTGCACCATCACATTTGTACCAGAGCTGAATCAACTTCTGACAAGGCATGTAGCTGGGCTGACAGAAGCCATGGGATTGCCCAGCCCAGCATTTCCCCAAGATTTTAAAACCAGTCTGTGCAGCCAAGTTGTGCAAGTTTTGGCTTTTTATCTCCTGAAGAGAAGGAATGATATTTACTTCCTTAGCAGAGGAACTCAGGAGGTCCATCTATCCTCGAGATGTCTGAGAGACTGAAATCTCTTTAAATGCAGTAGGCTCCCCATCTATTTTCACTCCATTAAAGGATAAACCCTTTGATGGAAATAGCAGAGTGGAGTTCAGTGAGTGAGTCTTTGCTTTCAGGTGCACATTCCAACCACCAAGCTACAGCTTGTTTAGAAATTAGGTTATTTCAGACTGCAGTTTCTCATTACAAAGGAATGTGTTGCAAAACTCTTTTGACATATTCTTGCCCTATTCTTCTGTCTCTCATCCCTCCCCCAGACTTGTTCCCTGTTCTCATCCCTATGTACTTGCTTTCCAGCTCTGCTTCCTGTGGCTACACTGTAAACTGGATCTATTGATTTTGATTTGAAATAACCTCTCTTTCCTTTAATGATTTTCTTTAATTTCTGGCTTATTTTGGGTAATTTCCTGAGTCACAAGCCACACAAGCAGCTATTCTGGTCCTGCAAAAGAGCAATGGCACACAGCACCAGGTAGGAGTGAGCTGTAGGGTGTGACTATCTTAAAACTCCTGGATGCTTCATCTTTTGAAACCTTAGCTCAAGCCTTTCTTACTAAAGTTGCTCTTCTGGGCATAAACTAAGTACAGATTGACAAGCAGTATAAAAGCACACAAAAATGACATTCTTGTCTACTGTTTTGGAAGCTCCCCAGATGATGATGGATTTCCAGGCTTGATTTACAATGATTGGAACTGCTGGTTGAAAAGAGGGAGAGTACTCCCTATACATCACATCTGCAAATGGGAAATATGCAGTCCAATCCTCAAAAGCAGCAGCAGGAAACAAATCTGTAATGCTGTAAGTCAAAAAGCAAAGCAGAAAATAGTATTTTCTTCTTTTGGCATTGATGGGCATACAGCCTTGTATTTTCCTAGACTTTCTTGGAATGACATGTTTGTTTCAGAAGAAAGGGAAGCTTGTGGTTGGGATTCAGTTCAAAACCAAGATATCTGAACTACAGTTTGTACAAGTAGGCATTAGCCAGAACTTTATGCTCCTGTGACAGATGATGCAGTCATTCATGCCTGTAGAGCAGTTCACCTCATCCCAGGAGCAGCTGCTTGGGGTGGCACTGAGTTTCCTGAGCACAGGCTTCCTGTGGTTTTTGTGATGCCCAGGAGACCTGCCCAGGGCAGGCAGATAAGGCAGGAACAACAGACCTCCACACTTTTGTGGCAGCAACTGAAGACATCACAGATAATTCACAGCATCTCAAATTACACTGGACACCACTGTTTCAGCTACTGAATCTTACTGTAGCAGCTAGTCAGCTAAATAATTTTACAATTTCAATATCTGGTTGATAGCTTGTGTCCTAACTTTAGTAGGGTCTCACCTGGTCATATATCTGAATCCCAGTACATAGATGTATAAATTTAGATGTTTCACTCTCAGCTGAATCCCATTCTATTTGTTAAATCAAGCAAACAAAAAACTGCTTATTTTTAGAATAAATCAAATGTGGTTTAATGTGAATGCTTTTTATATATATGGGAGCTCTGCTGATAAATTGAGACATTATCCCATTGTGTCTTCTCTGGGAATGGACAGATTTGGCAGTGTCTCTGTGCAGTTCTGGTCCTAAACATTGACATCTTGGACTTTGGCACTTACACAGGGAGCCATGTGAGCTCCTATTTTGTGCATCTGACTGAAATGAGTAATAAATGACAAGTGATCAAAACCAGAAAATAGTCATGCTCACATGAACGCCTGTGGTCTTATATTCCTCCAAAGATCTTCCTGAAATAAACCTCTTTGCCTTTATGAATGGATAAGGAGAAAAGTTGAAGGAAAAATTTCCCTTAATCCATTCATACAACACACAGCAACCGCAAGATTTTATTTAATTGTGTATTTTAATATTTCAGCCTTTCACCCAGATATAGTGAAATATTCCAAAGTCTGAACATCCAGTTTTTAGTATACAAATAATTTTCCCATGCTGTGTAAGAGTAGCTAAAAACCTCCCATGTTTCTAGCACGGAGCACATTCCCCATTTAACAGAAGTGGGCAAAAAATATGAAACAATAATAAGTGTTCTGAGAAAATTTTCTAAATTGGAAAAAAATAGTATTTCACTATCAGTTATTTCACTTTCTTTGTTTGTCACTGCTTACTGTCAGAATAATTCAAGAACTTTTTTTTAAAGGTGCAGCCCCAGGAAAGTATTTATGTCAAAGCACTGTGACTTATTCCTTTAGCTGTTTGAGACTGGCTAGTGGAAATGTGTTTAAAACATGATGAAGTACTGGATGTCTAGTCATAAGTACATAGGTGGTGACACTTATATGCTGGGCATCAGCCTGGGCATTAGTGCAGGATTTTTCCTGTTTAAATTTGTCAATTTTTTAAAGCAGATGTTATTTAATTCCCCGGGCCTTTTTTTTTTTAACTGGAAATTAGTTATTCGGTTGCTTATTTTTCATTTGGACTGTGACAGGCTTTGATAGCTAAAATGAATATTTTCTTTGAGGTTTACATCTGATACACCACCTTATCAAGAAGAAAAGGGCTACTGGTCTACTTATGGAAAAACTGTTGGCAAAAGCAATGAATGCTGATTTCTCTTCCCTTCTAGTATTGATCAAAGTTGCCAATAAAGAGGTGCTTTATTTCACTGCTCTTAGAATTTGAGCTTCTCCCCATCCTCCTCAACTCCTCAGATTTCCTTTAATCTATCTTTAGCCTCAGACAAGGTTTCTGGTTTGGAGAAGAAATGCCCTTTCAGTATTGCACTTCCAATGGGGAAACCTGAGTCCTCAGACACCCTAATCAAACTGATATTTCAGGGCAGGCCAGAAGTGAAGGAAGAGGAAAGAAATAAATCACTCTAGAGCAGAGGAAATTACCAGCACAATACAGACGCACTTGAAGCAAGAGGAATACGTTTTCTTTTGATCTATTATTGTTAGTGTGTAGTCCCTGAATAAAATTAGTAGATTAATTGGAAAATAGCCCATAGCCCATTCATAGATAATGAACTAATTATGAAATCTTTAAACAACATGCCCTTACAGATCAGATGACTGCAGGGCTCACTGAGGCATGGCTCCTTCTGATTTGACAATAGATAAATCTTTTTGCAGTAAACTGATGGACTTCTCAAGCTGTCACGTGGCTTTTGTGTAGCCTGCAGATTTTAAAACTAGTTAAATGTTTGCTATTAAAGAAATGTGCATTCTTTAGTACTGCTTGAAGTGGCTTAAGCAGAAATGGAAATGAGAAAGAGGTTTGTGTGGCCAAGTGCCTTGCAGAGCCAGCATGCTCCTGCCATCTTTGAAGAGTGCAATTATTCTTATCTCAAGAGTGGTGACTTCCACCCTACTAAAATACGGCTGCAATGCTTCCTTAGTTTATTCACACTAACAGGAGTGCTCCAATTCCCTATTAAATTCTCAGAGCTCTTAAAATCTGATTTCTGGTGTAAGTATTTTATGGAAAGTGAGTCTTGATGTTAGACTCCAATAATTATTTAAAAATTGCTGATTCTTTAGCTCTACCGACTTGTGAAACCCACACATTGGACTATTGCTGGACACAGATTAAGAGAATTCATTAAAATAGTGTGAACCAATAAGTCACTGACATTTCTTGCTGTATTTGCCTAGCTCTATTAGTTCCTAAATCTTTAAGACCTTTTTAAACATGTGGAGTGAGACTGAGAAAATAAAATGAATCTATTCTAATGGAGACATTTATCACTGAGGCAGATCTGCAAGCGAACAGATACTGGGAAATTGAAGACATTGCTGTAAAAAAGTTGAAGCCTATGATCACGAGAATTCATAAACTTAACCAGTCAAGAGCAGTGGATAGCCCAGACCTCATCCAACTCGTTTGTCTGAGCAGTGAGCTGGAGCAATGATGATAGCTGAAGTGCTGGCAGTATGAAATACAGAAATGCTGAACATCAGGAATAACTCTTTCCTGAATAAATGCCATGGGAACGACTCAAAATCCATGTGGCTTCTTAAAATACTCATCAGTTACCTAAAGGTCAGAAAAAAGTATCCTCAGGTAACTGTACCTGAGTCAAGCATTCTCTGACCTTCAAACTTCAATAGAAACTTGGAAAAAACAGAAAAGAAGTTATACTCAGAAATGGTGTACCTAAACGATGAAGGACAAATTTTCTGTTGGTGTAAATGAGCCAGTGTTGCTGATTATTTTATGTGATACATAAATTTTTAGGCTTCTTTTATTTACAGCATAAATTGTATCTAGAAGATGTGTTTTTAAAACATGCTATCTCACTTTGTCAGAATATGGAATATATATTAAATGTAAATTAGTACTTAATACTTATGCATACTTCCAGATATAGATAAGACACCTTTCTTCTCTGCTTCATATCTTTGCCTCTATTTTCTATTATTAGTATTTGTCTTTTCAAGTGTATATGAAACAAAATCCCAGGGAGGTTGTGGAATCTGTACTAACACCTGCTTTTCTGGTGGAGTACCTCCCATTTAATAAGTCATCATCTTCTCTATAATGAAATATTTTTTGTAACATAAGATATAATTTCTAGGAGTGTACAAATGTTCATTGCAGAGCTATGACAAAGTGACATGTTTTCATTCGAATGACAAAAGTGGTATGCAAATAATATAGTATTACTGGGTATCCAGAATATAGCACTATTTGGGAAATATTCATTCACAGAGCCAAGTGCTCCTGCTTTCACTAGTAGAGGACAGCAGTAATATATATGCATAGCTGTACTCAGAATTGCTGGCATTCAGCTGCTGCCATCAGCATCAGCAGATAAGTGGTTTTTTTCTTTAAGCTGATAATTTTTACATTTGAAGGACAGAAGTGACAAAAATCAGGACTGTATTTATAGAATGGGAAAGAAAACCAAAAATGTGGCCACTAATAGTGTGCAAACAATGTTATATTGCTCTAGATATAGCAGCCTCAAATGAATAGGCACATTTACGTTTTAAATTGGAGAAAACAGGCAATGGGATAATTTTTTTGTGAGGAAAGGTGATAAGAGGAGGAAAACCAGATAAAAAACTCTCAGTAGTTGATTTTGAAACAAATATAAGGGTACATGGAAGCTGGGATTATAAATGGTAAGAGGAAGAGTGTCAAGTCCAGTTTGTTATGTAAGAAACGAGAAATAATGATAACAAGATAAAAGCCTGTAAGGAACCACCATAATTTCTAATTCTGGATTGTGCAAATTGTGGGATTTACTGATTAAGACTAATAGTATTTTTAAATTTATCATTTACTTCCATATGAATGTACCCCTAAAATATTGCTTTCCCATAACTTTAGAAGCTGTTGTTCTCTACGTGGTCTTGTGACCATAAATGACACTCAACATGCACTTGAAAATATGGACAGAGGCACAGGAACAGTGATGGCAAACCCTCATTTCAGGAATTTCACCCACAAACTTTCTTCACTTGGCTTGAGAAAAGATGTGCTTCACTGCAGTGGCCTACAGGGTGACAAACAGGTCTGCACAGAGGGGAGAGAGGCCCAGAGCAGCCCCCTTTCCTCCTTCTCCATACTCTTGGCAGAAGCACCTGGCTAGCACGGTCCTTGAAACTTTCATTCTTCAGAAAAGGACCCTATATTTTCTTCCACCTATTAATCTATTCACCATGCCTTTAAAATCTATGATGAAACACAAAAAATAGATGGATATGGCCTTTTTTTCACATCCTATAGAAAATGAATCTATTCCAGCTCTGTCAGATGGACATAAAAAAACAGGAAAAAGAAACAGCAGTGATGAGAGTTGAAAATGTGACATTCTGGGAGACAAGACACAGCAGCCATCCTGGCTCTCTGCTGGTCCTGGCACTTGCTGCAGCTGACTGGACAGTTGGATAAGTAGGAGATTTGGGAAATGTCATGTAAGCTTTTTCCCTAATAAGCATAAAAGGTGTCTTTACGTTTCTCTCAAAGGTTACATTTGATGAGCTAAAATACCCTTCAAACACAGAGCAGTAGCTATTTCTCAGCTCTTATTTCCTCCCAACTTTCATATGTCTTTTGAGAATAGAGTATTATATTTTTTCAAGAACAGTAGAAACTTTGCAGTGAAAAAATGCCATTTAGACAATCACATCTTTATGCCCAGAACATAGCCTGTGTCCTTTCTTTCAACTTGCAGTACATTTGTTCAGAAGCTCATCTTACTGTCTTTTCAAAGTGAATACCTCTATTTCAGTGAGTCACTGTCAGTTTATTTCATGTCTCCTCTGATGTATATGAAAAATTGATTAGTTTACTTTAGACTGTGCATTAGATTAATAGATTTAAATTCTTACTTGCAATTTCATACTGTAAAACTGAATTTTCTCTTAGTAATATATTCTCCTGTAACATGTTTGATCAACTTCTAGGACAGAGTATGAACATTCACTTGAAGCTACTTAACCTTCACAGCGCTGGGAAGAAAACTACAAAGGCCAAGTTTGCCTACATAATAAAATATTTTACTCTCTGAAGTCAACTATTAGTAGATGAGGGAAAGTCTGTGAATGTTTTCTATTCAGATGTCAGTACAGTGTGTGCTCAGGCAGCCAAGAAGGCCAGTGGCACCTGGCCTGGATCAGCAATGGTGTGGCCAGCAGGAGCAGGACCAGGCTGTCCCTGTGTGCTCAGCACTGGTGAGTAGCTCCAAGGGTTGTGTCTAATTCTGTTCCCCTGTGCTCAGGAAAGATGTTGAGTGGCAGGAGCCAGTCCAGAGCAGGGCAGTGGAGGTGTGAAGGGTCTGGAGCACCAATCCTGTGAGGAGCAGCTGAGGGAGCTGGGGTTGTGTAGCCTGGAGAACTGGAAGCTCTGTTAAGGGCTGCGTTAAGGGGTGACCTTGTCATGCTCTATAACTGCCTGTGTTAAGGCTCTGTTAAGGGGTGACCTTGTCATGCTCTATAACTGCCTGAAAGGAGGCAGTAGCCAGGTGGGGGTTGGTCTCTTCTGCCATGTCTCAAGTTCAAAGGACAAGAGGAAATGGGTTTAAGTTGTGCCAGGGGAGGTTTAGATCAGAGGTTAGAAATTTCTTTTCAGTGAAAGAGTGGTGAGGCATTGGAATAAGTTACCCAGGGAAGCGGTGGATTCACTGTCTCTGGACATGCTCAAGAGATGTCTGGATGTGGCACTTGGGCATATGATTCAGAGTTGATTACAGTGATGCCAGGTTCATAGATGGACTAGATGATCTGGAAGGTGTCTTCCAGCTTTGATGATTCTGTGTTTTGGTGATGCTGTGTTTTTAAGAAAGTCCAATTTTTCTTCATTGGCTATGAATGGATAACAATGCCTATATAGAGATATCAGAGTGGAAAAAAATCTAGATTAGGCAGATAGATCTTGTCTTGGTGCCTAAATATGTGAGAGTAAGTTTTACCTGTTTTGGTAATCTCAGAAGCATTTAGGATCACTTGTGGCTTTTCACTACAGAAGGATGTTTATAAGAAAGACAGACTTTTCACCAAATCCTGTACTGATAAAACAAGGGACAACAGTTTTAAACTCAAGGAGGGTGGGTTTAAATTGAATATAAGGAAGAATTTTGTTTTACATTGAAGGTGGTCAGACACTGTAACAGGTTGCCTAAAGAATTTGTGGATGCTCCATGCCTGGAAATGTTCAATGCCAAGTTGAATGGGGGGCTCTGAGCAGCCTTAACTACTGGAAGATTCCCTGCCCATGTCAGGGGGGTTAGACTAGAGGATCTTCAAAGGCCCTTTTCAACCCAAACCATTCTATAGTTCTGTGGTCTTGTGGTTGCTTCCCTTTCTCCTGTAAGTCTGTCCAGATCCCTAGGAAGGCATGTTAGTACCTATGGAGAGGTGCCAAGTTGGGGTAGAAAACTGAGCTCTGTTGGAAGGGATAAGGTGATTTGGTCACACAGTGTTTCCAGAAACAGACTTTCCTCCAGCTGGATATCTTGGAAGGTCACTGCTTCCACACCACCCTCTGCTAGGAAACACCTACAGGATTATGTGACTCTGCTGCTTCTTCTGAAGCCTGGCCACAGGCAAGATTAGTGGGGTTTGTGAGAGGGAGGCCGGGGGCAAACTAGACGAGGCCTAGAACCCAGTGGGGAGCAGAAACAGGTTTTTGGGAGGGTGTCTGACCCCATGCTTCCATCTGAGCAGTCTTACTCATCTGCACAAGCCATAGTCCCTCTTGCTTCCAGTGATCCCAGCTGTGCTGAAGTGACATTTCCCAGGCAGCTGCACCACCTCGGCCCAGCCACGGTGTCCAGCTGTGGTGGGAACCAAAGCAGTTCCCAGAGCTTCCATGCTGGAGTTCAGATGCCCACATTACTTGTGGGTACCTACATTCAGATGCCCACACTACTTGTAGGTGTCTATGCTTGTTTCTGGCCTTTAGAGCATTGTTGACCCTGGAGACAGCACACCCAAGGCAGGTAAAGAGCACAGCTGAGGAAGGAAAGGCTAAAGTTTTCAGGCAGGAGTCTGAAAACCTTAGAGGCTTTAGAGATTTCTGGATGTTATCTAAGGGAAAAAATAAAAGGAAAAGGAGATATACCAGATATACCAATAGTCCCCATACAGAATATGAGTACAATTAGAAAAATCTGGAAACACAGCATGTGGTTAAATAAATGAGGTATTCTGTCATTGGGAGGACCCTTCTCTGTTTTAAGTAGTTAGTAGTAAAAGTTGTGTATGAGGAGTAGGAATGCTAATGCTACCTATTCATCCATGCCCCTTTCAATTTGTGGCAGATTGTTATAGTTATAGACACAAATTATTAATAAATCTATTTCAGTAGGTAAATTTTTCATATATATTCATCTTTGAGCTTTTAATAGTTCAGCAAATGAAATCTGAAACACCTCTCTGAGGTATATTTAATATTATTCCATATATGAGGCACAGAATAAATTTAATATAATTGTCAAATACTTTATAAAGTTGCAAAATGATTTATTGGAGGCACAAGGAGTTATATGGAAGATCTTCTGCAGAAAATAAAATTAGGAAGTGTTAATGAAATAGGCATTTAAAACTGGAGTCGTAGTGTATAATTTATTCCATTACTGAGGTATTAAATTACTTTTGTGCAATAAACCAGGATTAAAGGTAAAGTAAATGATTATGAGGATGACAAGCATGGAAAGCAAATTAGTAAGCATTGTTACAGTGTGGAATCAAATGGATACAAATGTAGCTGTATAGTTACAATTACAAAATTTTTACTGAATTGCCATATATAAAAAACTCATCAAAAGAGCAAGGTTACATCTGGTGGTGTAAGCATTTTTGAGTTTTAAAAATTTTCCTGCCAAACCACAATAAAAATAACGTCTGAACACTTTCATGAAAATAATCTAGTTCTTTATTAAAATAATTTCAATAAGAATTCTGTTTCTATATTTTAATTTCTGTTGCTTTAGATTAATATTGGACTCTCTTTTGAATCAAGAGAGACTCCTCAGCTAAACTGTATTGTACTAGCATGCTTAAAAATGACAATCATTTTTTAACTGCTAATTCATTTAAATGAAGTCAATATACCGTATCTGAAAAAATCCTGAACAGAACTGCTTAAAACTTTGCTCAAAGCAAAGACATGTGATCTTAAGAATACTGAGAAACAATCTTTCAGTTGCAATCTTGCAACTGCAATCTTTCCTACTGGTTCAGCCTACCAGTCTGCTGAGTTAGGCTACTGCTCTCTCTTAACTAAAAGCTAAGGGTGAGAAAATACAACAGAGCCATTGGCATGAAAATTTGATACATGTTCAAAGTGCTAAATTGGTAAGATTGAGGAATAATGCAGTATTCTACAGGAGTTAGGAGATGGAGCAGTAAATAATTCTCTGCCTGCACTATAGAAAATTGACTAGCAGTTTTTTTGACTAGCTGACCAGAGGGGGTGTTGAGAAGGAAGGGGATGCTGGAGTGGTTTGGGCTTTTCAGTCTCTCAGTGCCAGAGCAAGAGCCCCTTCACAGTGACTTCATCATTCTCACTGATGAAATTCTTCTGAGTGGGTTCAAGTGAGCAGGGTTTTGAGACTTTCTAAGTTTTCCATCCCAGAGGATTTCAGAGCCAAACCCTTGAGACCATGACTGACATCTTGCCAGTACAGCTGAGGCGGAGAACACAACCTCTGAGGGGAAAAAAAACCCTGAAAAGGGAGAGTAAATTAAAACACACAGTAGAAAGCAAGAGATAGATAATGATAATAATAATAATAAAAGGAAAGACTTATTCAGGAAAAGGAATAAGTAGCAGACATGATTATGACAGAAGCTTTAAAAAGAGGTGAGTAAAAAGAGGCAAAAGACAATTGGGAGTGACTAGAGATGAACTAAAATAAATTAGAACCTAATTAGTCAAAGTTCTTAGTCATGTCTTAAATCTTTTTGGAGACAAAGTATTTAAATGGTAAAAAAGAAAAAAAATCCCCTACCTTTCCATTCTAAGAACTTTCTCTACAAAGAAACAAAGTAAAAGACTTTAGAAAAGTGGAAGATGACAGAAGAGAAAGGAACCAAAAGAAGGAAGGGAAACTGAAGGAAAAAAGGCAAAATGCACCCAACTTTATATCCGAGGCATTCAATATAATTTATTCATATTAATTTCAACCTGTGATTTAGGGGTTGTCAGGAGGTGACTTACTACAAGCAAGGCCTCTCACTGCCAGGGGATTTGCTGCCAAATCCACATCCTCAAGCAAAACTGTGCTGTCAAGGCTATATTTTAGTTGAAAAAAAATTACATTACATTCCTTTCACAGTGCAAAACAGAACTAGCACAGACTCAAGAGATTGTCAAAGTAGACTTTTCTTGTTTTGTTTGCAAATTATCCTGAAACATATGCTCTAAAACTTAAGTTGCTTCACTTAATATTGTCATGGAAAGTATATTTCAAAGTTTGGTATTTCTGACTGAAAATATTTGTAGCTGCATTTCCATGCAATATATTTATTGGCTTTTCAGTACAAATATATAATTATCTTTCAATTATTGCCAGATAAAACTATCTTACAATACAATATTTCTGAAGCAACCTGAAAGTGAAATAAGTAAACCTAAAATTTATAGAATTTCACAGGAAAACAAGTGGCATGGGGAAATCTATGCCAACATATTTTATTGGAAATTTAGTTCAATTAAAAATGACCATGATACAAAATGAAGCAAAATGATAATCAACTTTCTTAAAGTATCTGAACCCAACACAATTCTGCTGCTCTTTAAAATGCAGAAGTCAGGGGCTTCTTCGCACATATTAACAGAGAAGGGGAATGTTTCAGAGACATTTGTTTTTGACATCACACATCTCCTCAAATGACTCAGGTTTCCCTTAATGATCAAGAGTATGAAATAAACTCTTCAGCAGATATTTTTAGTTTCACAGCAAGCTGGTGGGATTTTTTTGTGGGTAGATGAGTGTACTGGTCAGATGTACTGAGGATATTACCAGTGTAGGACTGGATGCATTCTGGAGAACAGCCACAATGCAGTCTACACCTTGAAGAAGAATTTTTTCTCATATCACTGAGGGTGAACAGCTGGATGGTCACTTTAGCTGGCTGGTGAAAGGCACATGGTAACCAGTGGCTGGAAACATCAGTCAGACAGAACTTGAATTAGAAATAAAGAACAGCTGTAACAAGATCAGACAGTGAGAGCAAACTCCCCAAAAGAGAAGTACTGAGTTGTTTGGATATCTGTGTGTCTGCAAAGGCTCATAGAAATCAGAGTGCCTTTAAGTGGTTTAAGTGGCTACATGTTCTTGGATTTGGTTTGTGGATATCTGAGTGAAATGTAATGTCTTTTGAGATACAGAAGGTCAGACTTCATTATCCTGTAATTTTCGAACTTTATCTTCAGAAGCACAGAAATTATTTAAAATGCTTAAGTATCATGGTTATGTAGAGGGGACTGGAACAAAACCTGCTGCTCAGCTTTTGTTAAAAAAACCCAGTAATTTTATTAAATGTTTATATTGCTTTGAAATATGTATGTGAATATTTAGGATGCTACAGAGAACGAGGATCCAAGATTCCAAGAAATTTATTGCATTTCTGCACTTAAGAGATGGAAGCACATTTGTCAGTTTTCATTTGCTTGGGAAGATTTTCAGGTATTTGAGAATTTTCTGAGTGTGAGCACTGTTTGAAAGACTGATGGCACAATACAGGGAGTTCTGCATTCCTGTACATACTTTCTACCTAGAATCATGGAAGTCTTTAGGTTGGAAAACATCTCTAAGATGAAGTCCAACCCTCAACCCAGAACTGATAAGTCCACTACAAAACCATGTTCCTAAGTGCCACATCTTTTAAATACCCTCAGGGCAGTCACTCCACCACTTCCCTGGGCACCCTAGTCCAGTGCTTGATGACATTTTCCATGAAAAAAAATTTCCTAATGTCTAATGCAATACTCCCCTAGTGCAACTTGATGATGTTTTGTGTTCTGGTTCTTGTTACTTGGGAGAAATGACTGACCCCTTTCTCACTACACTCTCCTTTCAAGTAGTATTATTCTCCCCCAGCAGGCCTTAAATGTAAAAACTTTGCTAAAAGTAGAAAGTTAGGATGGCTGAAAGTGATCTTGAAACACTTTATGTGAAAGTAAGGCTTTCCTTTCTTCACTTCCTCTGTTAATATTTGACTTATCTCAATAAAATAGTTGCCTTCTGAGTGATCACTGCCTATTATTTTTGAAACTGCAAAGTACATTAATATAATGCAATTACCCTGGAAAATGCTATTATTTGGAAGTGTAATTTACACTCACTCAAATGAAATATATTTTTATAAACCCCATATTCAAGATCTGTGCTATTTGAACCTTACTGTTTTTTTTTCCTAAAATCACCACCCACATTTTTTCATGTTTACCAGAATGCTTTTAGCAACAAAATGCTGTACTGTGCTTCTAAAATTGCTCAAATTTGTTCAACCACCTCTGTTTTATGGTAATAAATTAGAATGCATCTTTCAAAGGGAAAAAAGAAACACCCATCACTCTGTACTTTAAAATATGAAACATAAAAATCTCAACTGCAACACATATTTTTATTAAAATCAGGTGGAAATTTTCCATGGTGGGCAAGTAGGTTCCTAATGAGTTTGGTTATCAAGGTTTTGATTGTGTACTTGAAATTAGAATAGGAGAAAAGCAAGTCCTTTCTTCTGTGCTTAGCAGATGCTTTACCATTGGATTGATAGGTTCAGATGGCTGACCAAGCCACTGATTGCAGCAGTGCTGAACTGGTATTTGATGGTAATAATAAATGACGAATCAAAAAAGGCAATGCTGAAATTTGGTGCAACTCACAGAGAAGTTTGTCAAGCTAGTGAATTTTATTCAGCTCCTTTAGTGCAAGGGAGCTGTCAGCATTGATTATTTATGTATCCTTCTTAACACCAGTTAGCAAGAAAGTGAAGTAAAGAAATCCTCATAGACCAGACAGGACTGAGCATATGTTTGATTTTATTATAATGTCCCTCTTTCTTTTCCTTCTCTTTCTCTTGTCCCTTTTTAGATTTTCTTAGGGATCTCATTTCCTCTTGCAAACTTCTTCACAGGGAAGAACCTGTGGAGTTTTTTGCTTCTGACTGCCTGAACTTTAATTTTGGGAGACTCTCTGGAAAGCTGCTCTCTCTTCATTTTCAACCACCATTCCAATGTTTTCCATAGAGTATTCCCTTACGAGACCAAATCTTGATATCCATGGTTTTTACTTTGAATGAAATTAGAGACAAAAAGGCCCCAATAGAGAGCAGGCAAATTGCTGGCTCACTGTGGGCTCTGGGACTTGCAGGACAATCTTCAGTGTAACATGCTGGCTTGAGGTAATGCATTTCTTGAAAATAGCCATTGAACTACCTGCGACAGTAGGACAATACTTTCAATAGGATGTTTTGCAGTAATTCATGTTAGCAACAGCTGTGTTATCTAACTGAGGGACTGCCTTCTCTCTGGTGAGGTCTGATGGTCTCTCCTCCAAAGCATTGCATCTTTATTTGAACATAAAAATATGGTGCTCTGTGACAGCTTCTTTTCCAAAAGTTTCCGCAAAGACTTATTCTGTAACCTACATTTGAATTGCTTGTGGATTAGAGGCTGGTTAATGTATTCTCTTCTGAGCTTGTTTTTGTGTGTTTTTGAGAAGATCAGTGTCCTACCTTACCTAATGGCAAAGCCATCAGTTGTCTTGTCCAAGCAAATCACACCGTTGCTAAAATCTATAATACATATGGAATGATGACTTTACGTGAAAGGCCACATACTGGTTTGAGTGAAATGTCAGTAGAGGGCAGATGACATGGCTTAAAATATTATGCCTGCCTGCTCTGAAAATCTGATCTTCTAAGGGAAGGTTTCTACCTTTTGAGAGCAGAATTCACACAGGTCTTTGCAGCATGATTAATGTTGAGTTACAGCACAATTATCACTCCTCAGTTACTTTCTCAGAGGTCCATTTTTCACATGAGATGCTAAGTTTGAAATGTGTGGCCACCTTTTCACTTGGTAAGATTTTATGGCTTGTGAGATAACTGCTCAAAGGCAGTGGCTGAGGTCCAAGGAGAACTTTCTTCATGGCAGAAGAAAAGTTGGTTGTAATCTACCAGCCACTTGTATAGGAGACACAAATCATTTGAGTTCATCTTATGATTTGAGGATTTGCAAGTGTCTGGCTTCTCTGAACCAGGTGGTAAGCAAATGATAAATTTAACCTTCAGATCATGGGCAAGGGCCTAGTGAGTAAATTTATTGCCTTTACTTAGATTTCAGATTTTTTTTTTTCCCAAGGAGCTTTGTATTTACTCATTATTTCCCACCAGCAACAAAAGATCATTGGTTGAGACAGAGGGTAGGGCTAGATACAATTTTTTAAATTGATTTTTGGATTCTTTCTTCATTAAAGAAAGGATTTTTTTTGTTTTTGTTTGGCTTTGTTTTTGTCCTTGTCTTGTTTTTTTCTTGTGTCAGGGATGTAATATTTGGGAAATGCTTTTTGTTTGTAAAGAATTTGCAAGTCCTGGAAAGCTATTTGAACAAATGGAGACTCTAGGAGTGAGAAACCCGAGTTTCTCAAATTGTTGTTATAAAACACTGAGTGCTGTGGGGCACAATATCTCTGGTGTCTCACTCCCTGAAACAATTAGGATACTCCAGTGGGATAAGAGAATGCCATATTTTTCCTACTGGAGGAATTTTGTTCTCTTCTGACTCAAAAATAAGAAACAGCCTTGCATGTTATTTTCCTATACTGTTTGACTTTAGTGCATGATAAAGTATTTATGACCCATTTACTTGTCCAGGAAATTTCTATTTCTCCCTTTAGTATTTAAGGCATTTCTTAAAGAAGTAATATTTATCTTCCATAACTTACATATATATTTATGCATTTCTAATTTGAGATTTCCTACTGCAGATAAGAATTACAATACTCCACCTACATGAGATTACAAAGGAAAAACCGGATTTTTAAATATTTGGGATTTTCTTGGCTTTCATTTTATCATTATTTCTCTCCTTGCCAGTCAATTCACTGCTACCTTGTTTGGAAGCCCTGGCTCCCATTTCTCATGGTCTGTCCACTTCCTTGCAAACATAGGATCATTATAGGAGTTTTCTTCATGTGGAAGAATTCTCTAAATAATGTAAGGACTGAGAGTTCTACCTGAACAAACAAGTAAAACTTGATCTCCAAGATGATACAACCAACAAACCTGTTATCTACTTTGGGATATGGCAACCATAACAGTGTTTTCAAGGCTGATTTTGAAAGGTTGCTTTCTCAAGAGACACTAAAGTAAAATCACATCTGGAATTCAAAAGAAGTTCCAATCTTGCTATAAGAAAATATTTGCAACCTTTTTCCTCATGACTTTAAAACCTATTTCTATGTTTAATAAATTTCAAAACCATTTCATAGTTCCCAGCACTGACACTAATAGATCATCACAAACTTGTTCCAAATGTATGGACACAAGCAATTGCAGGAACACAAATTTCATGGTGTGCATTTTAGCTTACATTCAGCAGTTGCCAATTTCTGCTCTTGTCTGAGGGATATCCTCAATAAACCATTTCCACCATAAAAAAGCACTTGAACTGACAAGATAATTTTTTTAAAATGGAGGAAAAATGTGTTTAATTTTGTGTTACCTAGCTCCATATTATCATCATATATTTAAAAAACAATAAATTCTCAGTTCCTCAGAAATTAATATGGTTTTTAAATATTAAAGTTCATCATAGAACTAGATATTCTTGGATGTTTAAAATTTTTCACTTAGTTTAAGTCTTGTGTTTTAACAGAAAAGTCTAAAACTCAAATATGGTAATTGAATTAACCAGCAGGAGACTTTCTCAAAATTTCTTTTTTTTAAAGACATGCAGCTCTATGGTAGGAATAGCTTATTTTCCCACAGGACAGTAGCCACAGGTTTATATATAATGAAAACTGGATTAAAGTTTTGGATAAAGTAAATATGAAGTATTGCTGTAGGGAGAATGATTAATTTAGTTAATCTATGGAAAGAGCTAGTGAATCAACTACAGCACAGTCATTTCAATTGGCAATGAATTTATCTTTTTGGAGGACTTTTCTTCATGGAAATAATTAATCATGAAAATTAATAATAAAAATGGGGTTTTTTGTGAGTAATTTCAAAAGATACCTTCTAAGGGTAATAAGTTGCAAATCTTGTTTTGAATACTAAGGAGCATATGAATTGAGCATTCTCTCCATTTAATGAGCCAGTGCCATTATTACTAGACATACAAAAAAAGGTACTTTGAAAATATATTTCAGAATATTCATGTATAAAATGACTATTTGCTTCTATTATTTGGTATCTCAGATTTCTACACAAACAAATATTTGAATTAAAATTTATAATGGAACTTGGCCTGTGGCTATTTGCAAGCCTTTATAAGGTTCTGGAACAAGAAGACAAATAACTTGAGCAAAACAAAGAAATAGCCAGAAATACTTAAGCTGATAATAGAGAGAAAAGCTATTATGAAAAGGTGACCTATTTTCGTATTTAGATCAACTGCAACATTGGCCTCAGCATCCATGAACTGGCACAAAAGTTGCCAACCTCTCTGGCATGTTCTGAAGACCTGGGCAGTGAAAACTGCAATTCCAGAAGACTTTGTGTGCAGAAATGTCTGTCAAATCTGCAGCCCAGTGTGCTGGATGTGCACAAGACATCTTTTTTCACATGTCTTCAGAGGGGTACACTTGATGCTGCAGACATGGTCCAGCTTCTTTCACGTCATTGTTTCACCAGGAAGGCACCAGCCAAGGTCTGGCTATAAGCTTTGCAGACAGGTTTGTCCACAAGTGTCCCTCCCCTTAAACAGTGAGACAGAAAACAGTGTGTGACATCTGTTGCATGCCTGGTAAACCTGGTTTTGGTCATATTTGTCCTGGGGTTATAAAAGAAACCAGCTGTCCTGAAATAAGAAAGAAAGACATTTTGTGTAGTGAAATTAAATTTAATTTCCAATGCAACCCCCAAAACACATTGGAAGGTGAAAATTACACTGCACACTTTTCCAATTCCCTGTTCCTTAAAAGGATGGCAAACTACTTTGGGATACAGGGCAACCCATCACATAAAAATAGTCCTATATGGCATCTTACAAAGGCTAGAAATGACTCACATAAATAAGCCAGGGGAGGGAGAGGATAATCCATGTCACCTGATTTTAGCTATTTAAAAACTTCCAGTCTAAAATTGCCATTTAGTTTGGTCATAAAGACTGTTAGACAATTTAAAGGAGTTAAACATTTACTTTTGATGGTTAGAGTTAGGTACAACTAATTATAACCTAAATTATTGTATATTTGATGTTTTTCAGATATATTGTGGACAGAAAAAATAGATCCAGTAAGCCATTAGTAATAAATTCTGATAATTGCACAGCAGTAGATATTAGGGACTGTTTTAATGATCTAAAAATGCCAGCAGTTGAGAGTCAAAATGCCTGGGTCTATACCTTGGCACTGCTTAATTTTCTTTCCTCAGTGAGGAAAATATCTCATTAGCCAAATATTTCTGCCTGAGCAAACTGTGTCACAAATGGATGAGCTGTGTTATGGTACCAGAAGGCACAGAGAAGGCAGACACTGAACAAAGCAGAGTGCCTCATTCCAGGACAATAGTTACAAGCATCACCCAAAGCAAGCACAGGCTTGTCAAAGAAAAGCCCTGATCCACAGCTGCACACCCCTCAGCATGTAAGTAAACTTGTCAATTCACTGTGCTCAGGTACTTGCATTTCTTCCCTAGTGACCAAAGCCACACACTGATCAAAAATACATCTTAAGATATGCTAATTTACCAGCTGAAGCAAAATATTCTGTAGAAACAGATGTAATATACTATAGTTAAAAGCCATGTCCATCTTAGTCCTGTACTCCCCTTAACCTGCTGGGAGACCTGGGTAGATTTGGCTTCACCAGAATACTCAGGGAAGTGCTGGGGGTCACCCCCATCTGGGCAGAACAAAACTCCCTCTAAATGAAGCTGTGCTCCGTGGTTTTGAATATAAGGCTGTAAAATAAAAAAACATTAACTGGTGATACAGAAGCCAACAGATATATCATTGTCTGAACAACTTCCTAGAGTTGGCTGAGTAGTACTTTGTTTCTGAGCCATTCTTCCTCCCTCTTCCTCCAGGCACCTGCCAAGCTACCAACACATTCATGCAAATTATATCTAAGTTTCAAAAAATATGTATTTAAAACTAAACAGAGCAAGGAACAGAGGCATGTGCAATCATTCCCACAGGTAGTTTTCTTAATATAGCTCTAGGTGCAATTTTGGCATGGGATAGATGCTGCTCACCCAGATAATACCCGGGAGAACATCTGAGTTTTTAAGCACTGGGGAACATTATGCTGCTCTGAGAGGTGCAGCCTCAGCTTTGGAGGACAAGAGAGTTTTGTTGTATAGATCTGATCCCTGCTATAGCAGTAACTGTTAAATTCTATGTTATACAAACCACTTACCACACTTAGAAGCATCATTAAAATAGCTAATTAGAGCTTGTACGCAGACTATAAAGGGTGCCATGAAAATTAGAGGGCATTTACAAAAGCTGTAGTTATCTTTGTGATTATTACACACAGCAACATTTTAATGGTTTGTTTGACAGATATTGTATAGTTTAAGGTCAGAAGGGACCATTAGATCATCTAAACTGACCTGCATTTTACAAGCAATTAAATTTCACACAGATACTCTATATGAGCTTCATCAGCTTGAATTAAAGTAAAACATTTCAGTCTTCCTCAGACTACAGTGTGTACTACAGACAAAGTGAGAGCAAAGTCTCCAGCCTGAAATAGCAGGACCTAATATAGTCAGATGATCTTAGAAAGCATACCCCATGCTGCAAGGGAAATGCTTAGTCATACTGAACTTCAGGAAAGGATTCAAATCTGGAATTCAGTTTGAACTTGAGCTAAAACATACAATGTGAAGTATACTGGCTGTCATAATTTGATGGAGATGTCCTTAAGTGTATTTTAGATATATCTGTTGTTCTTTTGTTCTAAATTGAGTAGTAAATAAAAAAGCATTAGAAGTTATGTTACAACATGTACTCAAAAAATATTATAATTTATCTACTGGCTTCTTGCTTGAAAATGCAATTTACAATACCTAAATTTTATAAAGAAGCAGGATTTATTCTGTCCTATTCTGGCCTTAAAAAGCAAATTTCACTGTTACAGATCCTCACAACTCTCATGACTCTGGGACAAAGTCAAAGCTCTGACATTATGTTACTTTATCTGATAAGACACCTCTTGGCAAACTCAAGTCAGAGAAATGTGACCTGAACCTATCACCTTGCTTCCATGAAGAACTGGATATGAGACTGGGACTTATGGTACCACTTTCTCCCTTCTGCTTTCCTATATGATTTTTTCCTTCCCTATCTATATAAATATTAGATCCCGATGTTTCCGGGTGTGTCGTGCCTGGCTTCTTCTGGCCCTTGCTGCTGGGCCAAAGGCAGCAGCTGTGGTTTTTCACCCCAGAGATACCTTTGGCCAGCTGGGTGCTGCAGCTGGGCACTCAGAACAAATCCAGGCAAAGCAGGAACTCAGTTTACCTTTGGTGGAAAAGGTTCAAGCAGCAGTGAAGAGAAGGGAGCGGGTTCTGTCATAGAGTCTTAGTCCAGAGTTTTATTGCAGCATGGTAGACCTCTGAATGTTCTAACAGCTCACAGACAGACACCCCGGCCGCATGGTCTCCTGTCCTTTTAAGCCCCGGGGACAGGGGGAGGGGAGGGACAGGTGAGGGCCAACCAGGTGTGAGGAGGGGAAGGCACCAGGGATACAAACACTTGGATAGGCCAATGAGCCCAGACCTGAGGAGCATCTGCCAACCACACGATGCCCTGATGGAATGTTAAGATTGATGGACAGCTCTTAGACAGGAGGGCAAAAGGGGGAGGGGGAAAGGTTGGTGCACCTGAGGAGCTTGGGATAGGTGAAACAGGAAACCACACTGCAACACCTATCTATCTTTTAGCTAGTCCAAGCTTCAACATTTTCAACGTAGCCATGAGCTATGCATGATCAGAAATGCTAATAAAACTCTGGCCTAGCCTGATTTGGGCATGTCAGCTTTTGTGTCAGGTTCTGAGGCTGCTGATAAGATGATGCTGTGCCCAGACCTTTCTGCAGCAATGAGCTAATCCACACAATGGCAGATATGCAGATTTTGCTGTGCTGCTATTTCTTTCCTTCACTCCCTTCTCCTCTCCCTCCCTTCCCTATTCTTTCCTTCCCTTCTCCTTCCTATTTTTTTGTATTTTTTTTCATCTTACTGGAAACAGACCTGATTTTGAAATAGTAGCAATTTCCACAGAACATACAAATTACTAAAGTTTCCCTGGATATGGGATGGCTAAAGATAATTTCAGCCTACAAGAGATTGTCACTCAACAGCTTTCTGTCCTTATAGAGAAAGGGAAAAGGTGTTTAAAATACAGTTAAAAAATTATTTCATAATTTACATTTTAAATGCTTTAACTCTGCTATTTTCCTTTGTATTAAAAAAAAGACAAGAAAAGGTTTGTAGAGACTAAAGGGTTGTTGTCCCCATTAGACAAATCATGCTGAACTTGCAACTCAACACTGCTCTGTTTACAGTTGCATGGTGACAGAATAATTTGCACACCTATCTCTCTGCAGTCATGTAACCCATCAAAACCTGTGCTGCATCTCACGTTTTCTTGCTCTGCTAGGATGAGCAAAGACTTTTGTGCCCTTTGACTCTTGCTCCACTCCTGACAAACCACAGTGCCAACATAATAAAGGGCTGCTTTAATCTCTATGAGTTTGTGACTGGGAGATGGGAAAGAGTCAGGAGCCAGCAGGAAGACTGAGCTCTGGAGTATCCATATGCAGACTGCTCCTCCTATGACCTTGAACAGTGACACTGCTGAGAGATGCCCTCTGTTCCTGGCTGGAAGCATCTGATATGGAAACAACAGCCACTGCCACTTCCATTTCACAAGAACTGAGAGGTGAGAAAGGTAATTTACAGGAGATTTTTTCCTTTCCTCCTCTTTAGCTGGAGAGTCTCATGATTCTGTCAAACAGCCTGGCTGTGGGCCTGCATCTAACAAGGATGCAGACCTAGAGCAGCTCCTGGAACAACACTTGTCTTTAAGTGAGACACTGGAGACCAGCAAGATTTGAAGTATTTGCATAATGTCCTACTATAAATCAAGTAAAATTACTATGCATTATATGAAACAATTCAGAACATAAATAGGGAAAATCAATGTAACTGCTAGACTAAAATCCCTGAAGGAAATTCCAGCCATTTGCCCTACGCCCTGGTTACTCCCCAGGAGTGTGTGACCAATATCCCCTCTCCGGTAAGCTCTCCAGTACTTTTTAGTCTCATGATCCTTCTTGAAGCATCAACCATACTCAACTTTCCCAGAGCAGGGTTTGGCCAACACTGAGGACTTTTTGGAAATCCCAAAATCCCGCATGTAGGACACTGAGAATTTATAAAAATTATTTCTCACTCAGCAAAAACATTTAGTCAAGAAAGAGTCACTGATGTGGGCCAAGAAAAATGAAACACAGAGGACATTACATGGCTGTCAGAGCAGACTGCTTCCATGAGTCAGTCTAATAACCTGCCCCCACATCTGTAGCTCTTTCAGATTTATTTGTTTTATTCTTACAGGCTCTCAACAAACAATTCATTTTTTAATGAATTTCTAGTGTAAAAATACCAATGGCCCCTTTATCATGATGAAGAGAGGGAAAGGTAAAAATGAGATTTGAAGTCCTTTTGTTTTTCTGAGGGAAACATTTCTGTCTTTCACAGAAATATGATACACAATGATGTAAAAATATATTCTTACTATCTATCACTGGATGCAATATATATTATATATGATGTTTTACTGAAAAAAAATTTACTTTATGTCTTACTTTAAAAATGGATAACTTTTTTTTATATTAAAAGAGCATCAATTAAGGACATAAATATTTAGCAGATATTTTTGTAAAGGCCCAGGAATCCTGTGATCCTGGTGGATTTCCTGCTCAGGCAAAACCAAATGTGGAAGGTTGCTTAGATGTAACTTTCAGGAAAGCTGCAGGACAATGTAAACTTTTTATGTTTCTTTGGATAAAGCTCTAGGCTGAATTAATTTTGAAACACAGAAGTCCATCAGAACCATGGCAGTCCAGTATGTGTCTGCATGGTATTTTTTAAGTAGTAGAATCCCTGCTGGTTTGAACAACCTTGAGGAGTCCAGCAGATGTGTCCTGTGAAAGGCTAATGAGAGGAAGATGTGTGAAACTTGATTTATTACTAGATAACCAAACAGGATATCAGGCCTCTTAATCTAAGCACCATTTTATTAGATGCTAAAAATAACTCCTCAGAAGTTAATCTCTTACAACTTTAAGGGCTGGAAGTAGCTATGTATTTTAGAAAAGCACAGGCTTTTCTCTCCTTTGGTGTCCAAGGCATGTACCCCACTTGTATCACTCATTATTATTTGGCCATGAGATACCACCTGATTTCCTGATAGTCTTTTGGTATTCCTGATGGTCACTCTACAGAGCAGCTTTTGCAGCAGCCACAACTCCATCAAACAAAATTTTGTGTTTATTCCTTGTTCAGAGTTGCTAACACTCCTAACTACCATTAAGAATTCTCATATTGTTACATAATGAGTCAAGCTATAAGTGGTCTATGAAAATAATATGAACTAATACATGAGACCCAAGAGTGTTTGCCCAAGAATTCTGAGGGATCCTGTGTGTGCAACTGCCAAGTAACCATGACCTGCTAATAGTTTAAGTCATCCAAGGTGCCTGAGAAACATCAGTTATCAAACATGACACCCAAATTGTGGTGAGATACAGGTAACAACAGTAAGTTTGACCACTATATTGAGCAAACTCATGCAAACTATGATAAAGATTAGAATTAAGACGTGTTGGTGAAAATGATACAATGGGAAAAAAGAGTATTTTCCTGCAACAGTCATGCCTCACATGTCTGTAATTCTATTTAAAAGTCAGTGAACAGATTGATAAGGGTGAACTGTTTGATATATTGTGCATGGCATTTCCAAAAGAGTTTGAGTAGGTCTGTTACAAAACACAGAAAATAAGCTTCCATAGTATAAGTAGAAAGTTCCATGTGTGGATTGATGAAAACATAGAGTAGACTACATAGGAATGGTAAGACATTTTACAATGGAGGTAGGATGACTTTGCTGGTCAGCTGTCTTTAGTGATCTGGAAAGGGAGTGGTCAAGGAGGTTTTCTGATCTTAGAGAACTCCTATAATAGAGTGCTGCAGGATCTTCTCTCAGTACAGGCTGTGGGGGTGAACTGAGATCTGGTGCTGTTCAGTGTTGATGAACACAAATTAGTGACAATGGCAGAAACAATCCCTGCTATACCAACACACAGCAGAGAGCTGAAAGGAAATTATTATCACTCAGCAAGTCACCACTACAGACAGTATTGCAAAAACTGCTTGGATGAACTTGTTATTCAATGTCAGTCAAAAAAAAAATGCAATTATAGAATCAGATTGGAGAACAAATCAAAAAATTATCATTGCAGTAGCAGCCAAAGTACAAATCCATAACTCCTTCTACTGCTTGAATATTGGATGCATCTGTCATCATTCTTCATAAGAAAGTTTTAGAACTAGAAAAATCTTCATAGAAGTACAGGCTCATGAAGGACAGATGTGTCTCATTCCTTTGTCAGAGAAGATTAGATAGGTTTAGAATTCTTGAGCTTGTAAAAAAAAGACACTGAATGAAGGGGGTATGACAGAAAAGAATAAAATCAAACAAGTATGAAAAGGGTTGAATACAGAGCAATGCTGTCACATGCTCACAGTCTGGGCTGACAGCACACAAGCTAGGTTTATATGGAAGACTGACAGACAAGTTAGCATGCTTTTAGAATAACATGATAAATCCCATTTAAGATGATAAATGCATTTTGTGTCCCCTATCGTTTTTTGCAGGCAGCAGACTTACTCTGGGATTGCATTATGGTGTCTGTACTTATACTTCCTCTGCCTATTCCTGCAGCCTCCCTTCCCTGCTCTATGTAGCAATGCAACAACTTTGACACTTGAGTGTCTTCAATTCCCTTAAGCTGCAGAGATCATTTAACTCAGGCCTCTCATTTACTGGGTAAGTCTTAGCAACTCCCAGAACTCCCAGGTTTCCAACAGAAGTGGTCCTATATGTGTTGTGAGGGCTGGACCCAGCACCCTCCAGGACTGAGACAGAGAGCCACCTTGTGTCCATAGCCATGTTGTTGTAGGTGTGGAGTAAACACTCAGAGCAGAGGGTGCAAAAAAGCAGAGCTCTGAAGAATATGTAAAGAAAAAAAAAGCATACTTGAAGCTTTAGGCATTTATAGGGTTATACTATTCCCTATAAGCAAATACTATTCACATTTGACAAAAAACATCTAAGGTAATTCTGTATCTTTTTACTTGGATTTAATTTGCTTTGTCTTGTGACTTCTTACATTTCAAATATTTAGAAAGCAATAATGCTAGAAGCTTATTTTTTTCTCTCCATTGCATATTGCTCCTTTTCTTTTTTTCCTGGGCACAACCCAGTCTTCCTTACAGTAAATACTAAGTACAGCCAGTTCCTTTGCCAGCAGAATCACTGCTTTCAGGAGGAGCTCTGTCACTGCTTCTTTGTTCCTTCCTCTTATTCCTCAGAAGGTTGGGGAAAAGTCATTTGGAGCACAGTTCACACTGTAGTGGGGGTCTCAATAAAGCAAAGAGAATGCAGTGCCTCTCTATTAAGTGCCTGTATTTTTGGAAGACATTGTTGCCTTGAGCAGAAGATAAGCCAGTCACCATGTGCTTATTTCCATACAAACATCTGTTATGCAGAGAAATTGCTGGCCTTCAAACCCTGGTTTTCTACCATCCTTTTCATTGCTGAATTGGCCAGCTGTAAAAGATTGAGTTATTAAATATTTGATGTTAATTCATACTTTGCCACAGAATAATGCAAGAACTGAAAACAAGTTAAAAATATATGCCCTACAGACATAGGGTGTGCATCATCTGTCTGAGGGTAAGCAGAGAAATCTTTATTAGATGAATTTTGAGCAGCAGGACAGGACATGCAGATCTGTACAATGACATTCACATATCAGTAGCCTTTACTTGCATGGAAACCATCTGTTATGGTTTTGAGGGCAGTTTTGGCATTTCCCATAGCCTGGTGAATGTGAAGGAGCCTCTTCTGGCATGTGGCATCCGAGGAATCTGCAGGAGGAGCAGACTTGCAGAGAGACTTGCACAGTTCGAGGGAAGGCTGGCCCATGATGGGATCCTGGGGACATGAATAAACATTTCTGCTCTTCTCTGGATCACCATGTCCTGGAAACTCAGGTCTTTCTGCTGGGTTTCCTGAAATCACTCTTATCTGACCTTAAAGGAACAGGGAAGGGCACAAAAACATTACTATATTTAAAACTAGATGATTGCAGTCTTGCTTCTAGGTGACTTACAGACAGCACACTGTCTAACTATCTGTCAGGGCATTTTAAACAGTTCCCCAGAGCTGAAATACAGTCATTGACAAGTCCTGTCCTCAGGCTTATTAACAAAATAATGGGAATTTATTTGAGGTGAAATCTTAATTTCCCAAATTCAGATGTATTCTCCTGTTAAGGTAGCTTTGGCAGCAGTGTCAGCTTAAGAACTTCTGCCCATGTCTGCTCACACTTGTTCCCCCACAGCAGCATGACATCCCTAACAAGCATTATTGCTTTTAAGATTGGGCCAAACCAGTAAAAAAATCTAATTGCCTAAAACCCAAGAAATACTCAGGTGGAAAAGGCAAGAATTAGGCCAGGGACAGAAAAAAACCCCAAATTCTTAAGCCAGTGTGGTTTTGGGTAGCCTTTGAGTATAAAACCATAAATGGGACTTTGTAATCTTCTATCCTGAAAATGTAACTATAAAGCTGCTTCTGTGTCATGTGAAGTTTTGGTTGACTCAGATTCTTTTTAATCACATAACATTGGTTTTGCAATGTCCTACCAGGCAATGCCAGTCTTAATGCTTTGTCAGCAATACACAGATTATTTTCAATAGGCAAGGGTATCTCTTTTTGTCAGACAAACAGGAGATGCTAAACCATCCCACCTTTGTGCACATATGCTGTTGGAGTAAGACCCTTTTGAGAGCTCTTTCTCTACTTGTATTGGGTTTGCATGGCCAAGCTTTGGTAGCAGGTGGCTACAGGGGTGGCTTCTGTGAGAAGCTGCTGGAAGTTTCCTGCATGTCCAGCAGAGCCAATCCCTGGCAGTTCCAAAGATGGACGTGACACTGGTCAAGGCTGGGCCAATTAGAAATGGTGGTAAGGCCTCTGTGATAACAGATTTAAGAAGAAAGGAAAAAAAAGTTATTGCACAGTTGTAATTGTGGCCAGAGAAGAGAGGAGTGGTAATGTGTGAGAGGAGCAACTCTGCAGACCCCAGGGTCAGTGGAGAAGGAGGGGCAGGAGGTGCACCAGGTGCCAGAGCTGGGATTCCCCTGCAGCCCCTGGTGCAGCCCAGGGTGAGGCAAGGGGCAGCTGTGCCCCTGCAGCCCATGGAGGGCCATGGGGATGCAGAGATCCCCCTGCAGCCCATGGAAGGCCATGGGGATGCAGAGATCCCCCTGCAGCCCAGGGAGGGCCATGGGGATGCAGAGATCCCCCTGCAGCCCAGGGAGGGCCAAGGGGATGCAGAGATCCCCCTGGAGCCCAGGGAGGGCCATGGGGATGCAGGGATCCCCCTGGAGCCCAGGGAGGGCCAAGGGGATGCAGAGATCCCCCTGGAGCCCAGGGAGGGCCAAGGGGATGCAGAGATCCCCCTGGAGCCCATGGAGGGCCATGGGGATGCAGAGATCCCCCTGCAGCCCAGGGAGGGCCATGGGGATGCAGAGATCCCCCTGCAGCCCAGGGAGGGCCATGGGGATGCAGAGATCCCCTGGAGCCCATGGAGGGCCATGGGGATGCAGAGATCCCCCTGCAGCCCAGGGAGGGCCATGGGGATGCAGAGATCCCCCTGCAGCCTAGGAAGGGCCATGGGGATGCAGAGATCCCCCTGCAGCCCACAGAGGGCCAAGGTGATGCAGAGATCCCCCTGCAGCATGGGGAGAGGCCCCACCCCAGAGCAGGTGGATGCCTGAGAGGAGGCTGTGACCCCATGGGAGGCCTGTGGGGAAAGCAGCACCCATGGGAGCAGCCTGTCCTGGAAGGACCACAGCCTGTGGAAGAGTGACCCACATTGGAGCAGTTTTCAGGTAGCTGTTGCCTGTGAGATGGATTCACATTTGAGAACTGGTGAACAACTGTCTCCCATGGGAGGGACCCCACAGAGGAGCAGGGGAAAGACTCCTCTCCCTGAACAGTGAGGAAAACACCCTGTGGTGAACCAACCATAACCCCCATTCCCTGTCTCCCTGCACCATTGGGGGAGAAGGTTGAGCTGGGAAGGAGGGAGGGGTGAGGGGAAGTTGTTTTGATAGGTTTTTTTTTTACTTCTTATTATCCTGCTCTGATTTTCTTAGTAATAAATTCCATTAATATCTCTAATTCTCATCTGTTTTACCAATGATGGTATTTGGTGGGTGATCTCTCCTGTTCCTTAACTCATGAACCCTTCATTATATTTTCTCTTCCCTGTCTAGCTATAAAATGGAGTGATAGAGAAGTTTTGGTGAGTGCCAGCCATCCAGCCAGCATCAAATCAATACACTACTCCAATGTACAAATGAATAAAATAAGTGAGAGCCACTACTAACTCCTGGTAAATCCAGTCTTTTTCACACATTATGAAAAATGAGCAGGTGTAGTGGCACTTCTGTTTTGGTTAACCCTCCATGCTGGCTTCCTATCATTTTCAGTTCTGTTTTCTCCTCAGTGTTGTCCTTGTTTTAGGCAATATTAGGAGCAGCTGGGGAAGTTTCATTTCAATCACACAAGAAAGTACCTGATAGATTTTTTGAGACAGTAGATGATCCTTTGCTACTTGCCCAGCATCTTTTAAAATAACCTAAAGAGCTAACTAATAACCTAAAGAGCTTCTCCTTTACAAAGTCAAAATAATGTTCACATCTCTTGAAGAAATCCGCAATACAATTCTTATCTGCTGAACTAAGAGCTAACATCAGCGTTTTTAAAAAGGGAAGTGATATTATAAGAAGGAGAGCAAGAAGATTCCTGAAAGTTGCAGAAGCTTCAGCATGATTTTACCTTAACTCTCTGTGGGCTGCAGCCAATGCCCATTTTGACTACTTAGAGGTGACACATGATGATGAGATTGTTACAGGGAAGTGGTAAATATAGATTTTTTTGACAGCAAATAATAGAGAGGCCTCTGTACCATGCTTTTGTGATCGTTGTCCATGTGCCTCAAATACAAAATACAGTTGCCAATAGCAGCAAATTTAAAATGTCTGTCTTTGGAGTCAGTAAAACACTATTTCAACAAAAGAGAAAAAGTGTTTGTGCTGTAGTGGCTACAAAAGAGCTCTGATAATCCATAATAACCTCATTCTTCATTACCCATAGAATTAAATTATTGTGATCCACCCAAAAGAAAACATTTGTCTTAAACAGAGAGAGCTAATCCCAACTGACATTTTGGTTGATCCAAAGAGCAATTGTATTGATCCAAATCCATGTTAGCTCAGCAGGTGACCTGATTCTACCAATTTGGCACTCTGATGACATCACAGAAAACATACTTTAACAAGTACACAAAAAAGGGCAAACAGTTCTGGTTTATTCGAGGGAAAACTCTATGTTGTGAAAGTTCAAGGGAGGCTTTGCTTTTTCCAGTGTGCAGAGATAACGGGTCCCATGTGGACTGTAGTTTGAAAACAATGTAGGCAGATGATTGCTAGTTGTCCATAATAATTCAGGTCTGGGGTTCATGAAAGCAATTTATGCTTAAGTAGTCTTTTAAAAAGATTTTATAATCCTACTGAGGGAAACCCCAAAATGAGTCCAAACTGCTTGTTAAAATTGTGATGCTGTAAGTAGTTTTAAAATATTCTACTAGATTTATGTGGTCAGAGTGCATTCTCAGGAATACAATAGTTAAAGCTGGAAGAAGAATAGAAAATGATTGCTATGTCTGGCAGTGTAGGACAGGGTTCATTTTTTTCTACTTAGAAATTGCTGTTTCTAAACTCTCAAAGCGACAGAACAGCTCAGCTCTAGGATGAAAGGCTCATCCATCTGTCATGCAGTAGGAGTTTAGACCTGCTGGATCCAGCTACATCGATACCCCCTAAACCTGTCAGGCACCATCCTGGCCTCAGGCTCATCTGGGACAGTGCCCAAATATCATCTGGAGGCCTGGCCTGGGCTCAGACGGTGCCAGAAATAGAGGCAACAGCTTGGATCATTGTATGCTATGCTTGTGACTTTGCCTTGGCCTTGTTAATATCTTTATAGGGATTATTGTCCCTGGGGTTCAAGTATGCTGCCTCCTCTCATTTCAGGAAATGGAAAATAGTTCTCCCTCTCCAACCATTTCACTCTCCATTCTGCTTAGCCAGCTTTCATGGATGCTCCTCTGCTACACTTGGAGTACTGTAAAGGACAGGTTATGGAAAGCTGGGACACTTGATAGGGAGTACTGGAACCAAACTTTATAGATTTGTGCCACCAGCAGTATTCCTAGTGCCAAAGTGCTTTGTTGTTATACATCTACCTCAAAATCACTCCTTGCTCCAGTTAAGTTCAATATTTTTTTTTATATTTTACACCACTCAAAATACATGACAGTCACATTTAAAAATTATATGGATGAAGAAACAGAAGAAAAACCTACCTTACCTATAGTAAGAGTTAATTAGAAAGGTGCCTCTCTCTTCCTTATTCAGCTGACCTGTTGTAGGCTCTCTCTGAGATGGCTGTCAGAAGCTCCTTTTTTCTTGCACTTGCCTCTTGTTTAAAATTGCATTCATAAGTGAGGACTCTGTACTAACTGAACTTATTAGCTAATGTTGCCCTTGAAGTCCTTGATCAGTTCTGGACAGATATCATCTTTCTTCCAGAAGTCAACTTTACTTCTCATTTACTTGATTATAATCTGGAGTTTCTTTTGAAGCAGAATAAATATTTTTCCTTTTACTTGAGAAGAAAATATCTCTTTGCTAAATCGGATGTCATCCTCTTTTCTGGCCTTGCAAATTAACAACTATTTGCATCAGCAGTGGATAAAAGGATTCTGAGTTATTTGGTTGTCACCCTTTATGCATGATGACACCTGAAACTGTTTCATCTGTTGAATGCTATATTACAACTCAGTTTTGAACACTGATGCAAAAAATAAAGTTGTCTAAATTCATACAGGCTGTAACTGCCTCTTTACTGAGATATAGGTCTTTGGGGGTCATATAAAGTCTGAGCAGAGTAACACCAAGGGCCACTTGAGTGATTCTGGGGTGGTGACTGAAATGAATGAGCACAGCCTGGCTTTCATGAACTATCATGCTGTGTCTTCAGCACTTTAACTGAAGTTTCTGACTTTGTCATGGTACAATGGATAGACAATCACCCTTGATGAAGTTCAGGTTGTGAAAAAAAAGTGGTCTTCCATAATCCCCAATTCTGTATTGCTTCGTACAAAATATATATAATTATCTGAGACTCAAGGCTGTACCTGAAAACTTATACACTTCTGTGTATTCAGTCTTCTTTCTTTCACAGTAATACACACACATGAATTTTATTAGAAGTCTGGTGAAACCTCAGGGGGACTATTATGTACTTGGTATTCTTTAAAAGAAAGCATGAGGTTAAAGCCTAGTATGGACAAACTTGTGAAAATTTGCTGGTATTTTGGTCACTCTGGAATAACACAAGGAATCAACATATTTTTTCCCCTGTCTGAATCTTCATCGGTCTGAACTCATTCTTTTGCAGAACTATCTAGTTTCAAAGTGTGAAAACCATGAGCAGAAAGTGAGTAACAGTACAGGTATTTCCTGAGAGTTTCACTTCTGGCTGTTAAACAAATGCATTTATGTGAGTCCAGCACCTGACAAGCAAACATTCTGTCCTGGTAATCAGAGCTGCTGAGTCTCCAAATTGGTTTGTAAGTCTAATAACATTTATCCTTCTCTGGAAACTAAAGCACAGAATGTTAAAACTGATGGTAGTTATGTAAGTCTAAAGAAAGACAGAAATTCCCAGATAACATTGTTTTTCTTACCCTAAAGTTTCCATTGGCTAAGAACAGAATCAAAAATGAATCCCCCTCCCTAAAATGAACTTAATAAATGCATTTTAAGAATTCAAAAATAAATAATTAACCATTAAAAAGCAAGAAATTTCTGCTTTTATTGAAAGAAAGTCATTGCTGTTTATGGGAGTAAGGAAGACAGCATTTGTTTTTGTGTGTGGAGTAAAGCATATTTGGACTTCAAGGCCTGTGTCATACCTTTATGGCAGGTTATAAGAAAAAATTGGTCAATAATACAAGTGATTTCTTCTGTTATTGAGTCCTCTTCAAGCATCAAACACTGGAGGAAGATTATCAGTTACTTGGATGAGGTACTGAGCTGCTGTAGAGGAGCTACCATTGGGATCCTCTCCAGAGAGCAGATTAGCACAACTGTTGAACATAACTCCTAGAACGTGATCTGCTTGTAAAGAAATATGTTGCTGTCTTGGAAGAGGGACTAATTAGATTTCAGCCTTCCTCTACTATGCCCATCAATTCTTTGCCTTTCTTACTTTCTCAGCAATTAGGGGCTTAATGCATTATCTTCATAGTTTCACATTTTCCCATGTCATTATTGGCCCAGAGGAACAGCTTAATGTATTGAACAGGGCAAGGGGTGTGCAGCCAGAAGAGAAAATAGAACACACACAGTCACAAGTTAGGCACTGCCTTGCTGTATTTTTAGATGTTGCAAAAATGCATAATAAACACACTACCTGGCAGAAAGTGCAAATCCTGTGTATGTATCTTAAATTTAATTCCTCAGGTAAGAACATCACACAGCATTTCCCACAGTCCAGATCCGTCTCCTAATTAATGGTGCCTGCAGCCTTTCCTTCCAGGCATGAGCAAGTGAAAAGAGAATGTAACTAGTGGTTAGAGCACTCAGCTGGGAAATAGAAAAAAAAGCATATTTGAAGGACTTGGGTTTTGTAGGGATCCCAGGTCTGCAGGCATCCCCTGGAACTACCTGATAAATCAAAGCAGCAAAAGTAAGTGCTGTCTGTGCTCTGGGCCTAAGCAATCTCAGCTGTCCCCTTATTACTGGGGTATTTCTGTGAATGCTTGACAGCAGGACTTTCTGGTGCTCAGGAAATTTTAGTGCTACAAAATATGTAAGCAACAGAAAGTTTCCAGGAGTGCAAGCTCAGGCCTACATATGTGCCACCCCTCTTGGATCTAGTCCTGATGTCAAGAGTGATGTAGTACTGGACTAGCCCAGGGAATAAACTTTGTTAGGAGATGAGAAAAATCTCGTTTGGAAATGGACTTCAGAGAACAGCCAAACATACTTTGACCCCATCTGTTTTGGGATGAAGGAGCTCATACACAATTTAATAGCACTAAGCTACTGGCTGGTGGTCATGTTAACAGTATATTTGCAGTAATTACTTACTCTTTCCTTTCCACATGTGAAGCATGGTAAGAAGACCTTCCTGAACTTTTTTACAAATGCCACTGCATTTCAAAGTCAGAGACTAATATTCCCCTGGCTTTTACCCCTTTTTTCATCTGCCATTGCATGGAGTAGGTCTTCCTCTCAGGGCAGCAGCTTCTCACAAAGGCAGGAAATTTCTCAATGACAGCAAATGTAGCTTTAGCACTCCACTTGGGCTATTAAGGAGGTATTGGACATAAGCCTAGATCCATCACTTTCTTCTTGACAGCTTTAAGCCAGTGAATCAGTCTTTCTGTCACTCAGGAAGAGAATTATAGAGTAGTGGTATCTTGGGCCTCACCCTCATGCTCATTACCTAGATTCACTGCAACTGAAGATTATCTGTTTTATCACTGAGCCTAAACCCTTACTCCTTCAAAACTTAATGTCTTCAAAACAAGGATCTTTTATAGAGGAATAATGGGACTATTTTCCTCTGAATTTGGGAATTAGCTGCAGTTCAACTATTTCTTATACTTATTTTCAGCTCTTGTTTTAAGTTTTCTCCAAAATGTCTGCTTTTATGAGTGTGAACACTGCCCTGCACCCTTGTTCTAACATTGCAGCTGACCTCCATCAGTGGGTATTTGCAAACATATCTATCAAAATTTAAAGGGAAAAAGGCAATAAAATGTTGGTAAGTTATATTTTGGAGAGAACAGCCAAATGTCAGATGGGTTTGGGTGTAATATCTGATTTCTGTCAGGGAAGAGTTGACTTTTCTCTATAAATGTTTAACAATGTAGCATCTTCCAAGTGAAATTACGCAGTGAGTGAGCCAAAGAGCAGTTAGATATATGAAAGTTCATGGAATCCTTCACCCATCATCTATGTGGCATGACAGATGCAGAACATTTCAACACTTATTTTTAAGGTATGCATCTTGTGGTAGTAAAGTGTTTTTCCTGCTCTGCTCAGCTTTTCTTTCTTTCCATAGTGTATTCAAAGGAGATGCTTTATTCCATATTTTCAATGTGGAGACTTTTTCAGTGTGCATATATTTCCTTTTTGCTTATATTGATTCCTCTATTTTTAAAATATTTTCTTTGTTTTGGTTCGGCTTTTTGTTTTGTTTTGTTTCAAATCTCTGACTTACATATGGTCCCTTTCTCCTTCTTCCTTGTCTCTTCCACTTTTTTCCGCCTCTGCCTTTCCCTATACTCTCCCCTCTATGTCCTTATGGCTGCATTAAAATTAGCATCAAACAATTGAGTTCTCCCAGCTTAATTCTCCCTGCTCTTTATTCACAGTTCACTCCTCTACACAGGATTTTTATATTCCCTTAAAAGAGAATAAGCAATAAAGCTCTTTGTCTTCCTATCATCTATTTTTCTAGGGCATGGAGGTGAAGGCTAGGGGAGATATTATGAGAGACTCTTCCTCATAAACTACAGAAAAAAAAGTACCAAGTAGTTTTTAGGGCATCATTGAAAGGCAAAGTGGGTGTGTACCTCATCAGGAGCAGTTGTCCAGGAAAAGTGCCTGGCACAAACCTCAGACTGCTGGATTTCTTGCCATTGAATCTGCTTGTTTGATGCCCTCAGTGAGCTCTTGGGTAGAAGAAAGGTAGAAGGCATGGATGGGAAAAATCCCCACCCGTGGTGCAGTGTCTCTGAGGGCAGGCATAGAGAGAGGGACAACTAGCAGGCACACCTGGCTATCCTGGTCCTGCTTGCCTCTCTGAAGTCCAGGAGTCTTTCTGTCCATAAAGCTGACATTGCATTTCCTTGACATTGCATTCAGCCCAAACCAGGAGAAGCCTGCGGACCTACTGTGGGGATCCTTTCCTGCCATGTCTCTCTGGGATCCTTTTACTTGTTATTGAAGGTTGGTGAACATTTCACTTTTTTCAAAGGGACCAGTTAGTTTTTAAAAATATTTTGTTCTGCTTTTCTACTTGAAGGAGCATCTGTTTTCCTGAGTTTTAACAAACTAACCATGCAAAGGAAATCAGGTTGAATTATAGATACTGTTGGTAGAAATAGGCAATTTAATAGGAAAATAAATAATTCCATCTATATAAGAGCTGTAAGGGGAAAGATAAAGACCTTATTCAAACACAAACATCACAAATAATAGGAATGGGGTTTCAAAAGATTATTGGCAAAGGAAATTGCTTTTTCATACAATAATAGACATTCCCCTTCATTTTCCCCCAATTTTCCAAAGCAAGAAAACTTATATCTATCTAGTTAAAATTTAGACAAATTGGAATGCTGCAGGTTACTGAATATGTTAGCCTGTGAGAATAGCTGCAGAGGACATGGCACATTGCATGTTTTAAAGAGAAGGGCTTTTATGAGTATGGCAGAATAAATATTGTGGTGGTGACCTGACTATATAAAACAATCTTCTGATATGATTTCCCAGAAGAGATGTTCCTCGGTTATTCTGATACAGAATTTTTTCAATTTGCAAAACTCTTCTTAGACTTGCAGCTCTATAAAATTCAGCTCTGGAAGAAACACAGCTGAAGAGCCACAAAGCTGTGATGAAGCTGGAAGTTCCTACATTAAAACTGTGTAAAATCATAATCCTTTCCAGTGACCTTTATGCAGAGGCACCAGTTCAATTTGGTTATTAACATGAACTTGACCTTTTCTTCAAATTAATTAGCATAAATCCTCACACTTCATAAGAGTTAAAGTCTCCATCTGAAGCCTTCACGACAAAGACTCTGTGGTACATCAGGGACCTAACTTTTCCCACTGTTGCTCCTGGAGAAACAGTCATCTAACTTAAAGGCTTTCTACTAATTAATTCTTCTGCCTGACATTCTGAAACAGGGAGGACAAAAAGCCCTGCCTTAATGAGCCAGTTGTTGAAAGTTGTGTCTCTCTAAAATATCCCAGGGCTTTTTGCTGCAGCTGAAATGTGTGGCACAGCTCCTCAGTGGTTTGGACCTGAGGTTCTGCTCTCTTGTCCTCTTTTATCAGCCATAGAATGTCCTGTGGTGTCACAGCTGACCCATGGAGAAGCAGTGCTCTTTCATTAAAGTGCCAGCTAGTTTGTCCTGGAGGTTGGCTCCTCAAACTTCTTGCCCTTAGTCCATATCCATGGACTATCAATGTCTCTATATTTTTGCATACCAGCACCATGTCTTGGTAAAAAATCAGCCTAGATATTTCTCTACAAGACTGTCTTCAGCCCCATCCTCTTTCCTTAAGAAATCTTCTGCCTCCTTTTATGCCCTGGAGAAAGGGTGGGCATGCACACAATAATATTACACGCTCTTTATGGCAGACGAAGAATATTTGTCCACACATAAAAAAAAACCAAGCCAAAACCCCAAACTGAATCTTTCCTTCATTTGTGTGTAACTAAATAGATAAAAATCTATTACTTCAAAACTGATAAAAGAAAAATAATAATTTCAAAATTCTCCCAGGACCTTCCTGTTTTGATGCTCTCTCCAGCTATTGCAAAGACATAAGCTGAGTCTGAGATTTATCAGAGCAGGTAGAGTACAGCATGGACATTTCCCTTGCAGTTATGAAGCATGTTGCATTTTACCCAAGGACATTAGACTTCCAATTAACTTCCAATTCTCTTCAATTTTCTCTTTCATTGTGAGATTTTGTTTCAATATATTGTGTTCTGCTTCCAGTGGTCAGAATGCCCACTTCTTTCTCAAAATAACATTCTGAGGTTTTATTTGGGCTGAATTTTAGCCAACCTTTTACATTACTGTAAAAGGAGATTCTAATGCTTCTTAGGCAAAGCTGGGGGGAATTAAAAATCAAATTACTACTGCTATTCCTTATTGCCAGAGGTTGCAAATACATGTGTAATTGCATTTGCCCTACTGGAAGGCAGTTGTATGAATATTTGAGAGCTTATTTTTTTCTGTTTTGACATCAGGAGTGCATACAGCAGCATATAAATGAGATACCACATTGAAATACATAATTATGCCATGTAAGCTGAATAGTTTGAACTAATACTTTTCCTCAGGTATCCTTTTATTTTCATATATATAAACCTTTTCTTATTTCAAACATTTTATCTTCTTTTACCCATTTTAGTTGAAGGGTCTTCAAATTATTTTGTGAGAAAAATAGTAATTATTGGATCAACACAAAGGATAGTGTTATAGGGTTTTGCTTATAAAGCTCAGTGCTCACTGGCAGCATTTGTTTAAACTTTACAATTACATATATCACAGTAAAGTAATCAAGTTTATTGATAACTTCAGTGAAATTTCAGGCATCTTTCATTCCATTATATACAGTTTGATGACAAAATCTAAAATGTCCAGACAATTTTCCAATCATCAAACGTATTTTCCAACATACTTTAGTGGGATAGATTTGCTAGTGATTTAACCACTTTAGTTTTTTCCTCAATAAATGTGTCTATTATGTGTAAATTAGAAAGAAAAGAAAATGAAATTAGTACTATGGAGTGACATTCATAAGTTACTCTCCCAGGAGTTTTCTTTTGCAAACAAACCAAATTTTTCATTGATTAGTTTAATTCCATTAAATCTACTTAATGCTTATTCTACTCCTATTACTGAAACATTACTTCTCATGATAAATCTGTCCTCATAATGTGGAACCATTCACAAAAGAAAACCTTTTGTATGGTAGAGATGTCAAGAAGGGTTCTGTGAAGTCTGATTTTCAGCTCAAACTTCCTATTTTTCATGCTGCACTGGAATTTAGATAGAAGAGAAGTAATTGTGGCTAACCCTGAGTTGACCAAGGGAAGCCAGTTGATGTAATCATTTTGGATTTCAGTAAAGCTTTCAATAGTGTCTCTCACAGTGTACTGCTGGACAAAATGTCCAGCACACAGCTGGATAAACACATCATGTGATGTGTGAGCAGCTTGGTCATGGGTTGGGCACAAAGAGTTCTAGTGAATGGGTGACATCAGACTGGTGACCCACCACTACTGGGGTTCCACAGGGCTCCATCCTTGGCCCTGTGCTCTTCAACATCTTCATAAACTACTTGGACACAGGAAGAGATATTGAGCAAGTTCACAGATGATACAAAATTGGGAGGAGACATTCACTCCCTTAAAGGCAGGAAGGCCCTGAAGACAGATCTCCACAAGTCAGGGCAATCACCAACCAGATGAAGCTTAACAAAGACAAGTTCCAGATTTTGCACCTGGGATGGGTCTTGGTCAATGGAAAGGAGTCAGCAGTGCCCTGGCAGCCAGGAGAGCCAGCCCTGTCCTGGGGACATCGGACACAGCATCACCAGCTGGGCAAGGGAGGGGATTGTCCTGCTCTGCTCTGCACTGGGGCAGCCTCACCTCGAGTGCTGGGGGCAGTTCTGGGCACCACGATGTAAGAAAGACATGAAACTATTAGAGAGTGTCCAAGGAGGGCAACAAAGATGGGGAAGGGCCTTGAGGGGAAGCTGTGTGAGGAGCAGCTGAGGGCACTGGGCCTGTTCAGCCTGGAGGAGACTGAGGGGAGGCCTCACTGCAGTTACAGCTTCCTTGTGAGGGGAAGAGGAGGGGCAGGCACTGATCTCTGCTCTCTGACAGTAACTGGACCTGAGGGAATGGCCTGAAGCTGTGTCAGAGTGTGAAGGGGCTAAGTTAGGTATTAGGAAAAGATTGAGTCACCATCCCTGGAGGATTTAAAGGATGTTGCATCTAGGGACGTGGTTTAGTGCTGAATTTGACAGTATTGGGTTAATGACTGGACTCCATGATATTAAAAAAAAAAGGAAAAAGGTGTTTTCCATTCTAAATGATTCTATTATTAAATCAGAATTTATGATCTGGGCTTTTCCAAAGGGATGATGAACAGGGAACACAAAGGCTTTTGTGTGGTAGTATGATTACTGGGGAACGTTGCTGCTCACTACCCTTTATGTTTTATTTATCATATGAGGAGGTCCTGCTTTAATTTCTGTACTATGTAATGATGGTTGTTTCTGCTAACTAGCAAAAAAAGATGGATGTGAACATATATATCACAGTGAAAACTCAAAGAGGATTTTTACGAACACATCACAATACATATATTGTGTTTTGGTTTTTTTTCAGAACTGATTAATTTCCAGTAGGTCTGCTGTTTCTGTCATTGGCTCAGCAGACAGAGGATATCAGATTATGTTCCTGAAGTTGCACTCAGTTGTGTCTTCAAATTCCTAAATTCCAGTATACATAAAGTTTATGCTGTGAAACGAATTGGTCCTGCTTTTCTCCTTTCCAGTTTAGCACAAATAAAACTTAAAAGGAATTGAGAGAAATGTCCTTCATCCTGGAACCAGTTTCAGGAGCCCAGTGCCTAGTTAGAAGAAGTTGACTTTATTGCAAATTGTAGCTTATTCTACATTTGCTTTTACATATTTCAAACAATTCAAACAAATTGTGTGCAAAATTTGGAGACTGGCAGTTTACAGCAATTTTTTTATTGTAGAATGCAGTGAGCCCTCTAATTAATTAATTTATCAGGGCAGCCTTCTATATTTATATTTCTTCTTTGTAAGAAGAAATAATCTGTTTTATCTCATCACAATACAGCTGTATGGTTATGTATCTTTTTCCTTATGACAACATCTGTGATATCACTTAAAAGGTATTTGTTATTTAACATCACAATTATACCAGAGTTAAAAAGCAAGAGTTGATGCACTAGTGCTATAATTATTCTATTCTTCATTGCAGCAGCTGAAACTATTCCTATTACACTCTTGTTGAGATGGTATTACTTATCTGGGGATGTTTGCATAATACTCACATGCAAAATTGCACTGGCCACTGAGCAATTAGCCTTTTGGCCTGTCTCTCTGTCGTATTAGTGTTTTAAAAGTGAGTAACTTCTTGCTAGGCAGCAGGGCTTAAGGGCTGCCACTGCCCCTGTGTGCACATACATAATGCAGAGAGATGCTGTTCATCCTGTTGCTACAACTTCCCTGCCACTGCAGACAAAGAGGGAAGGGCAGCTGGCTATTCTGCATTAACAAAATGAAAGGCATTCAAACAATTTTCTACTCTCTGTGGTGTATTAAAACACCCATAGCAAAGCTATAATGTGTGATTTAAATTTAAAAATAAAATGCAGCACTAGATTGAAATTGGCGTGCTCAGAAAAGCAATCTGCAGAGGTAAAATATGTGAGCAGGATGTGGCAGGGAGTGGATCTACTTGTGAGCTTGCACAGTGCCTACCAGCTTCTTGGCTGAGGTTTGCCTACTCTACTATTGAATATGATGCCAAGTTCTACACCAGCACATCACTCCACACAGCAGCACAGTGATTATATTTTCATTTGTATGAAAAACTCTGTCTGAATTACTGATCAGGACTAGGGCTGACTCATCCCTGAAAGTCTTTTTCATGACATTTTCCCTAAGCATTGCACCTGAGCATCTCTCAATTACTGCATAGGCTTGAAAGGATCCCTCTGCACTGGAAAGATGGCCCCAAATTAAATGAAAAACCTTTCTGTAAGGTTTGTCACTAGCAGGCAATAAGTGCACTCTCCTGCTTAATTAAAACTTTTCTCTCTTAAGATTTGGTGCCCTGCCATATGAGACTAACATAATAGCAATCAGCAATGTGCCCTATGAAAAAATATTTCTTTAAACTATCCTATCATTTCCTACTGGCATTTATTTTGCCAGCAAAGCAGTTTGGAAAAGAAAATCCTAGGTTAAGCACAAAAGCATTAAAGCAATGATCAGCAATCTGATGAATAAACTGTTTTTTTCTCTGACTAAATAAAAAAAATGTTTGTAATATCATAACAATTTTTGTATGTAATGAGTTCAAGTCAGATACTTTTTTTTTCTTTTTTTTTTTTTTTCTGTGTGTGTGGTTGTCATGGTTTAACTCCAGCAGGCAACTAAGCAGCACACAGCTGCTTGCTCACTCCCTCCAGCATGATGGGGGGAAGAAGATTCAAAAGGTAAAAGGGAGAAGACTTGTGGGGTGAGATAAGAAGAATTTAATAATTGCAATAAAATGAAATAATAACAATCATTATTAAAGCTATATATATCATAACGATAATAATAAAAATAGAAAATAGCAAAAACAAAACAAAAAAAAAAGCCCTACAAAAGACAAGTGAAGAAATTAAAAACAATTGCTCAAACATCTGATGCCCAGACAGTGCCTGAGCAACTTTCCCCCTAGTTTATATCCTGAGCATGATGCCACAGGGTATAGAGCCTCCCTTTGGACAGCTGGGGTCAGCTGTCCCAGCCGTGTCCCCTCTCAAGTTCTTATGCACTCCCAGTCTACTTGCTGATGGAATGGGTGGGGAGCAGCCCTGCTCAGCAATAACAAAACCAACCCTGTGTTATCAGCACTATTTCCAGCACAAATCCAAAACATTAGCAGCTAAGAAGAAAATTGACTTTACTCCAGCCAAAACCAGACGCAGGTGGCAGGGGTTTGCCTCTAATATAATCCCTTTCTTTTTTATAAAACTATCACACACTGGTGTAATGATTGACTGGAACTTTGAAGAGATGGACTGAAAATTTAAAACTCACTGGGATTATTCAGCTGTTTTACCTACTTTTAAGTACAAGTCCTGATTTCTACTAACCAACCACTCGAGCAGTTAGGCAATGCATTGAGTCATTACTCTGTCAGAGGTGTGAGGCACTTGATCACCATGGGGACAAATATGGCTACATGTGGTCTAGGGTCCAGTTCATTGATTAATACATTCCATATTAAAAAAAATTCTGTATTAAGAAAAGGCACTGGAACATCTTCCAGGGCTGTTGCTAGGGAGCACAATTTGAACAAAAAAAAGTGCATGCAAAGGAGGGACACAGGTATCATGTATCACAATTATTGGAAAATTAGATTTCTGGAACAAAACCCAAACCTTTGAGAGAACTGATGGCTTGGTTGGATCCAGCTGAGGAAGTTTCTTAGGTCAATCACTACACAGATTAATTCCTTTATAAAGCTCTTCTATGCTGTGTAAACTTAACTTTTCAACAGTGTTTGAGAGAAGGCAAAGGCTGTTCAGGAGACTTTTGCTGTTAAGAAATAGTGAAGGAGGACACCAGTGATGTTGCTTTAGCTGTGACACCAGGTCTTCCCACTGGTGGTGAATGAGAACTCTGCTGATAGACAGATTGAACCCACACATTGCTTGTTAAAGGTGTATCTGGCTATGGACTAACATGCTATAGTGCTTGCATCAAAGAGTGTTTATGTAGAAGTCACAAAAATTGGGCAGCCAGCAGCTGTTTAAGCCTTTAGAGGTATTTATTTCATGACCCAGCTAATAACCTTCAGCCAGAATGGCAAATGCTTTCCTCTATGGCAGCCACAATCTCCAATGGGGGACAGGCAATGAGTGTTTATAAGTAGGAACAGCCTAGCCTGGTATATATATTCTATGGGGAAAGGGGAATGATCAGCCAGTTTTCAAAATTTCTGTAGAATTTTTCTGTCTGAAACAATAAATTTGATTGTATCTCAACTGCCAATAGCCATCTGATTGCATTATACAAAATGCAGAATCCAAGATTTCTCTTGACAGGAGTTCTAGTGGCTCGGCTGACTAGGTGAGGCAGAAAAAGTTTCTCTGAGCTTTACAATGTTAATAAACAAGCAGATGCAACTGGCAATAACCTTTAGGAAACAGCCTCTCCTTCCCAACTTTGATGTCTTTCTGAGCTGACAGTACAGTGACTGCAAGAGGTATTTCTTTTCCCTGGTTTGGAAAAATGAAATAGTGTTTCTAAACATGGTTTATAATTGTTGAGGGGAAGAAGCTCCCCAAGGAAATTAAGTATCCCACTAAGGAACATTGTTTTCTACCTAACAGGGAGCTTTTGTCACTTTTCTTCCTGTTCAGGAAGACAAGATCCCCATGCTGATCCAAAAAGTCCTCTTTGCCACTAGCCTGAAAATAAAAGAGACCACAATGTGCTTATGAACTCAAACACGTTGAAACTGCCAATTGTTACCAACGTGGGTGGGCTCATTTTAATCCTTATAACTTACTCCTAACCAGCTGAGAGAGCAGGGCAGTGCTTTTTTCTCTGTTTTTCTTGAGCAGAACTGGACTATGGTGATGTACACACAGAAAATCTGGTGTGATATGAAAGGGGTAAGACAAGTTTTTTTATCTTGAATTAAATTTGAAAAGATGACTCCTTGTTTATATGTTTTACCAACCAATCAGTCAGCTTAACCTCTGGAGACTACACTTTTTAGAAATGTTTGATAACCTTACTGGTAAAAATGTACAGTAACAGCACAGCACAAAATCCTGGAACACAAAGCAGTCAAGAAAATTTGGTGTGCTTTACAAGTACCAGAACAATTTCTAGGCAAGTATTTTCATATTATTCTGACATAGTCCTATTTCCTGGTACAAATGGAATTACATGAAAAAGATGATTCACTCAGAATATTTGAGCACTAAAATTGTAGCAAAGACTGGCTAGGCTGACACTTGTTTAAGAGTTCCAGGAAAAATATACTGAGGAAGAAAAGAAAGAGAAGTTGAAGAAAGGGAATCAAGATTTAAAGTATGGAAAAGCTGGCCAAGAATATATTTTTTCAATACTTTATAGAGTATGGGGAAAAAGATTAATGAACAGTTCTGCTCTTTAGAAGCAAGAGTTTAAAAATACCCTGGAAGACAGAAAAAGGGAAGAATAGGAAGCAAACAGCATGGAATTTATTTCTTCACCTCTTTGTGTTAGGTCTTGCTTTCCTGTTTGATTCTTACCCCTTGCCTTGTGCTTCCCCCCAGCCACCATGCTTTCCTGGGCTGCAGCTCCTGGTGCTGGGCCTTTCTGGACCACCACCCCTTCCTGAGAGGGGAACGAGAGAGTGCCCTGTACCACGACAGTCTTGCTGCTAAGGGTGGACCCAGGTGGCATCTCTCTGTATTCCTCTTATCATGGCATTGCTCCTGGCATGGGACCTGAGGCAGAAGATGGTCCCCAGAGCACAAACAGAGAAAGGTGCTTGTAGAAGTGCTGCAGAAGAGGAATTTTGCCAAATAGAAACTGCAAAGAAATTCCCTTGCTGAACTGTTTGATACCAAAGATTAACTCTGCCCCCAAAATCTACCAGATGGATTATATAGCCTTCCGTATTAAAGAACCTTAGAGCTAATTTAAAATGATTTTTGAGCCTGCATAATTTTTATCTTTTAGCTCATCCAAGAATTTTCTAAAATGAGGATGTGTTTCTGTATCATTTGCTTTCCAAAACCTTTCAGTGACACGTATCTCTAATATTCCACAAAAATGAAATTTTCATTCCATTGTTGAGCTGCAGAGAAAGGAAAGAAATGTATTCGCTATACTGACTCTGAATAACAGAAACATTTGAGTGAGCACCTAACTGTTATACATCAATACCTGTGGCTTGCAACATGCATTTTAATCATGCTCTTATTTAATTATTTTTTTTATTCCTCCTCATGGGCTTGCTGAGCACACAAACAATTAATTTCCATCAGCTCTTAAATGCAATGTTTCCATGTAAATTTCTAAATACAAAAGAACACACGGAAACACCTGAGTTAAGTGTTTTGAAACGGATGTGTGACTTTCTGTTATTCAGCTGAGATTTTCTCTTCCTAGCAAACTATAGATTTTATTGCCTTTAGGACTGATGTTAAATGAGGCACAGATACAATCTTTAGAAACTGACTGACTACTAAACAAGGAGGGAAGAGTTAGAATTTCAGGCAAATCTGAAAAAAATTAGAGCTGCACTGCTCCTACCAAAAGACCCACTGTAAACATGGCTTCCACTTTTTATTTAATTTGGAAGAATCTTCATTTACCAGCTCCTGCCATTTACCAGGTATGTCTAAGACATCTCAAATAACATTGTCCGCCTATTTTTTTGGCAACTGAAATAAGGTCAACACTGTCAGTAACAGGAGGGTGGACACCAAAGTCTTCATGTAAAAACACCTACCCACCTTTATTTTTTCCTCTTTTTTTCCCCCTTTATTTTCATCTTTTTGATTCTCTCCTGCTTCAATTCCTGCACTAAAAAAAGTCCTTCTCTGACAAACTTATTCTTGGTGCTGTGTTCAACAAAGATATTAAAACAGCCAAAGTCCAGCATCAATTTTCATGGTATGCAAATGTTGTGCCCATAGCAAAAGGACGTCATTTATGTTAGAGGCAACCAGAATTTATCAGAATATATATGTATCATTTCAAGAGCTTCAATACTTTGTCTTAGTCTCCAAAAAATGAATGTTCTAGAAGTATATTCTATTCCCCCACTTATTTGTATAAGAAAAACTGAAATGCTTAAGCAGTCAAAAGTAAATAAATAAAAAAAACCCAACTACATTCTATGAACTGTCTAATTTACTCCTCTAGACAACTCATGTACAGCTGGGCTTTGACCACCTGCTCTTCCTAAATTGCTTGGCTGAAACATGTGTACTTACATCTGAACTAACCCACCATTTAACAAATCTGTATAAGCCAAATCCTCCTGGAAACCATTTCCAAACATATCATAAAATTGTAGAATGGCTTGGTTTGAAAGGGACTCTAAAGATCATTTATTGCAACTCCCTTGCCAGAGACAAGGACACCTTCCACTAGACCAGGCTGCTCAGCAGGAAGCAGGGAACTGAGAGAAGTCTGTGTGGTTTTACAAAGAGGAAATAATGTTTAAACTGCCTCATAGCCTCTACAAAGAGATGTTTGGCTGGTGGATGAAGGCAGAGCAGTGATGTTTTTTAGCTCAACATAAGCAAGGCTTTCAATACAGTTTTCCGTAGTTTTCCATAACATCCACACCAACTAGTGAAGTATGGGATAAAAGAAGTAAAAAGTGAGGAGAAGCAATGACAGCAGGCCAAATGAGGTGATTCTTTCCTTGTACTCAGAACCAATGAGACACCTCTGAAGTACCAGGTCCAGGTTTGGGCTCTCTGGTAGAAGAGGGACATGAGCATGCTGCAGAGAATCCAGCAAAAGCTGAACAATAAAGGGAATCCACAGAATTAGAGGGTTTTGGGAAAGCTGCAAAAGGCAGGTAGATACAGTAGATACAGTAGATACAGTAGATACTGTGATTAGAGCTAAGCAGCAGCCATGAGATAGGTCAGCAGAAACATTATTTAAACTGTAGAAAAGCAAGGACAAATAGAACAATGGTCTGTGTATTAATGCTTGTCTAGAATAACTCTCTAAGCTACAGAAAAGTTTATCTAGCAAGATGTTAGGAAGGTTGAAGCTTAATAATGGAGCTCTGTGCATTGTGTTTTAAGGCTTACAAGTAGGTATTATACTCAAAATAAGCAAGCATTGTTCTAACCAAAGGAACGTGTGCTTATGGTGATTGGATGGAACTACTGCCAATGTGCTTTTGCTTTGTGTGATTGGTCAAGAAACTTATAAAGTAAGTTGTAACATTAAGTTCTTTGTCTGCTGCCTGGGATGTGAGCTGCTGGCATCTTCCCATTGTCATAATCATGTAATGAGTCTGATGCTGAAAATAAAACAGCTCGAGGCACGTTCCACAGCAGTCCCATCCCGTTTGTGATTTGTAGATAGCCCCTGCCGGCGTCAAGACACCCCTGAAGTACCAGGTCCAGGTTTGGGCTCTCTGGTAGAAGAGGGATATGAGCATGCTGCAGAGAATCCAGCAAAGGCTGAACAATAAAGGGCTTGGAGCATCTGATATCTGAGGAGAGGCTGAGAAGCCTGGGACTTTTCAGCCTGGTGAACAGAAGGCTCAAAGGGTTGTATCAGCAAACATGTATAAATACATGAATGGTGGGGGGACTTAAGAAAATGAAGCCAGGCACTTCTAGTGGCATCCAGTAATGGGCTAGGGGTCAATGGAACTGAAAATTCCATTTTAAATTAAGAAGGAGACTTTTACCTTAAGGATGGTTGAAAATCAGCAGAGGTTGGCCTGAGAGGCTGAGGAGTCTCCATGCTTATAGATAGTCATAAATGGCCCGGAAAAAGTCCTGAACAACCTGCTCCAGCTGACTCTCTGCTCTGAGCAGTGCTGTTGGACTGCTCAGTCTCCAGGGGCTCCTTCTAGTTTCACTGATTCTGTTATTCTGAGCTGAAGACTATCGGAGGTTGACAAACCTTTTGCAAGCTACATTAGAGGATGAAAAGTGCTTTGTAGCCATACATGGCTTAGGTTGCTGCTGACCTCCTGACACCCCCATAGCAGGGCATAGTTTCCAAACACATTGGTGGTTCTTCATTGTTCAAATTTAGCAACCTAAAGCTAGTGATGTTTCTGCCCTAACTGCAGAAGCCCAGTTTCACTCTTACATTTGATATTTTCTGCAGACAAAGTAAGGTAAAGAACAGAAAAATGTACACAAAAGTAGTGATATTTTTTTCTTTAATGTGAAAGCTGTATCCTCCTGCATGCGGTCATGTTCAAAGCAACAGTCTGAAAATTAAAACTATGGGGAGTACTAATTTCAGCTGATTTTTTGGAATATATATGTATATATATTTGTTCCAGTACCAGATGGATAGAGTTATGGTTCTTGCTGTGCTGACTTTCTATGCTAATGAAAACTGTTGACAAAGGATTTGTGCCAGTTTTGTGACAACCTGTGCAGCAAGATTTAACAGTTTTATTTGTTTTAGATTAAAGGAACGTTTCTTCAGAAAAAATGTTTTCATTTAAACAATATAGGCAAAGAGGTTTTCTTTTATGAGATATTTATTTATTTGCCTGCTGAGAATTTTCTTCCAAATGATGCCAAATATGCAGCAATGGGAATTGGTCTCTTTTCTTTCCATGGACCAGGAAGAGTGTGGGGGCTTTCCCGTCAGTTTTCATATGGTGTCAACAAGGTCATCTTCCACTCTGAAGTCTGTCAAATCACATTACCCTATATATAATGCTCTGCCTCTACAGAAATGAGGTGTCTTGTATTGACAAACTCCTTAGATGCTCATGTTCCCATCTTCTTACCAGCTACTGAGTCAGGATTGAATTTCACTAGTGAAGTATGCAGAGACCCTCTCCTCTCTCCTTACCTGTTTGCAAGCATACCCCCCCTACAGAGGCTATACCCAGCCATGGGTTTATGGCTGATAATGTGAGACCATCCCTTCTCCTCCCTCTTCTCCCTTCTCTTGTGCTTGCTGGTCCATGGTACAGCATGACCCTTCCCTTGGCCATTTTTGTAAACATTCCACAATACATTTTACACAATGCCACAAGACCCTTCCAAAAGGGTGAGAAAATTCTCAGAAGTCTCCTGAAATATCCCCCAGTGCTCACAATTACAATGTTTTCCCTCCTTGTTTGTTACACTGACCCTCCTCAAGGCTGTCCCGGAGCACTTCCCTTAATGTTCACCAATCAGTGCCCAAAGAGCTCTGGTCATCATTATGGTCACTTTCCTTTTCCTTTTGATCTATCAATTTCCTTGTTGCTTTTTTAGTTCTTTTGTACTGAATAGTCCTTAGCTAAATAACAATAAATAAGATGCTTGCTTCCACCTACCCTTAAAAAAATTATTGTGTGTGTAGGCCCATATTGGCCTCCAGCACTCAAAGGAGAACAGGATGTTTCCTGCCCTTTGGAAGCATTTTCAGTCACCCACACTGTGATTAAAGGTACTTGCAGTGGGTGGGTGTCCTGTAGTGGCTCCTCTGAAAAAGGACAATACTGAAGGTTGGATTCATTCATAAGGGAGTGGATTTTCGCACAGCCTTGAGAACTGTGCAACACAAGATGCACACCCCACTAAGTATTTAGCATTTGAATCCAGAAAGAATGCTTTGCTCAATAGTTATTTCTGATCTTAAAATTCAGCTTTTTTAAGCTGCTTAGCTATAGCACTAGCAACGCTGGTTTTCTCCCTAGCTGGTCGCTAAAGACCATTTAAAATTCAGTATTAATTTAAGTGCACTTTGTAGATCAGTTCTTTGGATTTCACACTGAAAATGTACTACTAGATGTTAGTGCAAAGGTTATAAGTTATAATAAAAGGTTGAGAGAATCCATTCAGGTATTAACATTTATATAGTCTCTGTCTGGGTCTCTGGGATAAAGCAAGTTTTGTACCAGAAAGCTAATTGGTAGTGAGAAACTGATCATGCTTACTTTGTGAATGTGACTTAGGTCAAAGTGCCACTGCTTCCTGTAGGAAATCTCTCTGGACAGACAAGCCCATACTTTATGTATCTGAATTCATAAAATATTGGCATTTAATGTATCTACATATAAAAGCACACACTGAGCCACAGTGTCAGTATAACAGCCTATGAAGCATAAAAGCTGCAGCCACAGAGCTTACAGTTGTCAAAAAGATGAAAAGCTCAGATCTAGCAGCTTTGCTGCAAAATTCATTCAAGGAGGCCTGTGAGCTCACTCCTGGATAACTGACATTTGAAGGGATTTCATTTTGCCACCCTAGTTTCAATTTGAATATGATCAACTTTGCAGGAAAACAGGGTTTTTATTAACGTGTACTGCAAGAATAAGTTGTCAAAGTAAAAGCAATTGTTTTCAGGAAACTGAGGGCCTTTATTTATTTATTTAATTTTTTAAACAAGTAACTGAGTTGCATACCTTTGGTACAAAATAAAACAAATTTCCATTAATTATGCAGATTAGCAAGAGACAACTCAGACTGCACCTGCGTTTCTGTGCTCAGAGCTTCCCATTGCAGCATTCATTCCTTTGGTTTGTTCCTTTCAGTCCAGCTTCAGGACTCAGTTCCAGGAACTATCCCATTTTTATGACAAATATCTGTTCATAGGATGAACAGAAAGAGATAACTTTATTAAATCTTCCCCTGTTTCATAATAACCTCATAGCAAAGAGTAGCAGCTTCATAAGCTGTGCATGTGTACACCATCTAGTGACTGCATAGGCCTTACATTACTTGATCTTTCATAGGAGAATATTTTGTCCTTCACTTTGTCATGACACTTAATGTTTACTCTATATTGATTTTAACACCCAAGATTTCAAAACTGGACATTTGAATTCTGAATGTCCATTTCAGGAGATGGTGGTCTTGGACACAAAGAGGATACCTTCATTTAAGAGTGTGACTGTAACTTTGAAATTGCATTTGATTCATAAATCTTATATATAGATCCAATAATTTTTGATAAATTTTGCCAAAATCCTCAGCAGTTTCTGGGTATCTGAGCATATGGATTCTTAAAATCCTATGAATTATTAAGAACTTTAAAACACCAGAATATTTAGGTCTATTATCAGTTCTTATACCCAGCTGGTGTTCTATATGTAACAACTATAACTTTCTGATAAGAAAATGCATGTTCAGAAGATGTGTGTTTAGCAATGTTAGTTCTCCATAGCTGGTGGGATAGTCCAACAGTCATTGTAAGATTTCTGTGTTCTCACTGCAATCTAGTCTTAAATAAGATTCTAAGTGCTCTTCACTTGGGATACTTTATTCAAGAGCCTTAATTCTTCTATAAAATCTTCTTCTTCTATAGGGACCTCCTGCAAGAACCTCAACATTTTGTGAGCTCAGCTGACATGGACTTTTCTCCTTTCACTCTTCCTGTAAAAGTGACCAATCATTTTTCTGTCCCTGTTTTACTTTTGGGATAACTGGAACAAGTCTGGATCTGTTGCCACAATTCTGAATACTTGTAGAGTCTTCTAGCCTGAAGAAGAGACTGAGGGGAGACCTCACTGCAGTTACAATTTCCTCATGAGGGGAAGAGGAGGGGCAGGCACTGATCTCTGCTCTGTGGTGACAGTGACAGGACCCAAGGGAATGGCCTGAATTTGTGCCAGGGGAGGTTTAGGTTGGATATCAGGAAAAGTTTCTTCACCCAGAGGGTGTTTGGGCACTGGAACAGACTCCCCAGGGAAGGGGTCACAGCACTGATGGAGTTCAAGAAGCATTTGGACAGTGCTCTCAAACACATGGTGTGACTCTTGGAAATGGTCCCATGTGAGGACAGGAGTTGGACTCAATGATCCTTGTTGGCCCCTTCCAACTCAGCATATTCTTTGATTTTTGTGCTGCTCTTCCCCTTTGTGTTCTCATCCAACCTGTACACACAAGATGTTTCACATTCTTCTTCACAAAGGACCATGGCAACTTAGCTGTTGTGGTGCTTATTCATCTCCTTTAGTATTTGGAAAATCAGAATCAAAGTTTCTTGGGCTCCTTAATGCTTTATCTTACCATTTTCCCTGTAAAAATGTAGGGATGAGAGCAGAGTTTGTGGGATTACATGGGTGAAGTTGCAGCTTTACTACAGTGCTGTGATTGTATTATAAAATGCTGTTTTCTAGTGAAATCAACACAGATATTCTTCTATTCTATTCTATTCTTTGGCATCAGAGAGAGCAGTGATGGTATAAGATGGCTAAATGAAATAAATAGTATTATTTTAAAATAATGTATGCATATGTTTGTGTGTTCTGAATTGTATTTAACAGCTGCCAAGGTAAACCATGCAGCCACCCTGAGCCTCAAGGAAAAGTACAGAGTCCTCAGGAAAAAAAAAAAAACCACAAACCCAAACCAGGATTCTCAGTAAATTACTGAGAAGTATACCTTATTCTGCAGTGAAAATAAAGTTTATATATTTATATATTTAATATACTGTAAATATGACTCCTGGTAGAAAAACTAAATGAAATATTAATACCATACCATGTGTGAGAGTGGAGAGAAGGCAGATATTGACCACAAACAGAAGGAAAGAAAAATGCAGGATATATTTGAAATAAATATTTTTGAAATAAGTTCCTGTAAGTCACAAATCTCAAAAACCAAAACAAACAAAACAAACAAACAACCCCCCCAAAAAACCACAACAACAACAACAAAAAAACCCTAAAAAAATATTAAAGGGTACATCTCAAAATTCTTGCAGGAATTTCTATAGCAGGCAAACAATTTTTCAACTACAGTGTGGGATGATGAAATGACAGGTCATGGACTGCAGTATTTTAGATCAGAAGAAGCAAACAACTTTAACTAAAGGTGATTTTTTTGCATCTATATGCTACCATTGAAAGTGCAGGCAATGATAGCAATTTTTCCAAGAAAATTCCAGTGGACTTTACTGAATATCCAAGTTCAGCTGACATAATTAAAAGGACTCTTAATCAATGTTGAAGTGTCCTGGAATCCTGGATTTTACAATATTTAATGTCCACAGACATGCTTTTCAGACTGTTTTCAGGATCTGAACAGGTATTTTCACACTATTTGGAACTCCCACAGCATTTCCAGATTTGATTCAAAGGTAGGTCTGAGATTTACTTCCCAGTCAGGAAAAGACAAATCTGAGAGCCTGTGAAAAACAACTAGAGAAGAAACAGCATCAAGATAGCTCAGACAAAGATAAGTATTAGGAGTGTTTCCTTGTTCATGCTTTTTATATATGGTGGTATTTTTTTACAAAAAATAAAAGCTTTTATGAGCTGTCTTGGCTTAACACCAAAGGCATTCATTTAAAACAAAAGACAAAGCCAGGCTTGGGTTCAAACTCACTGTTTCCTTTGCCTATAAAAGCTATACTTTAGGAGTGGCAGGAGTGGAAGCAAACAGTCTGGCACCTTTTCATCTGGTTTCTTCTGCTCTCTCCACCAGACAGCTGCCTCACATTGTGAGCTGAGGAAAAAAAAAGCAATGTTTAGCCCCACACTGGCTAAATGAAGGTTAGGCTCATTGTTTTCTCTGTTGGAGTCTGCATCAGAGAAGGGTCATAGCATTTAGTTTGGAAAATACAGCCACAGGGTGTAGGTAACTGGTACCTAGGTCTGGATTGGTCCCTTGCTAAGAACTCAGAGATCTGCATTACAGAGTAAAGAATGAGATTTTTCCTTTATTTCTGGGAAAGAAAAGTTTGTTAGCACTGTGGCTTATTTTTTGTCTATCACTTAATTTTTCTCCAGATGAACCTGTTGGAGAGGCTGCATGGTAGATTAAGTGTAAGGGTTTGCAACCTTTTCTGGCAAAAGGATGGCTTGGGAGATATTGCTTTTCCTTGGAAAGAAATATAATACACATCAGTTCTATATAAAGCCAGAGGTCAGTTAATTGACAGTCCCATAAGCCAAGTTGCCATGGAAATCAGGTGATTTAGTAGTTCATAGAGAAAGGCTTAGTCACATATAACTGTGAAATCCTGAGTGTGGTGGTGAAAATGCAAACAGAATGAAGTCTAGACAAAAAGAGAAAAAAAGTAATTTGTGGAGCACGATCTGCTTGTCTGGTAGTCAGAGGAAAAGAAATGCTGATGAACTTTTTTAACATCTGGACAAATGCTGAAATAGTGAACATCCATCCATTTGATGGCCTCCATGGCAGGAAAATACAGTTTAAGAAGTGGGGTGGCCTGCCTCTCCACTGGCCTAGGAGCAGTGAAGTCTGATGGTTGTTGCTTCCTTCCACCCCCATGGTCTGTACCAGGTCCTGCCTCAACCAGAGAGGAAAATCCCTGCTTTCTTAAACAAAAGTGGCCACTCATGGTCTGAAGCAGGCTTATATTTCTTCCTTTCTGGTAAAAAAGTGGGAAACCTCGCAGGAAGGTCACACTATAGAGGTGGTTGGACCTGGCTGGGTGTCAGGCATCCACCAAAACTGCTCCATCACAGACCTCCATGAGTGGACAGGGGAGAGGAAACACAACAAAAGGTTTGTGAATTGATATAAGGACTGGGAGAGATCACTCATTAAACAACAACGTGGGCAAAACAGACTCAGATTGGGGATATTAATTGAATTTATTACTAACAAAACCAGGGCAGGATAATGTGAAGTGAAATAAACCCCACTCCCCTGCCCCTCCTTCCTTCCCAGGCTCTACCTCCTCCCCTCAGCAGTGCAGGGGTGCAGGGAGTGGGGGCTCCAGTCAGTTTATCACAGGTTGTTCCTGCTGCTGCTCAGGGAGAAGAGTCCTTGCCCTGCTCCACCACGGGGTCCCAGGAACAGGCTGCTGCAGTGTCCCCCATAGGGTCACAAGTCCTTCCAGGAAACCTGCTCCACCATCCTGGAGCCTGCTGGCATTGGCTCTGTTGGACACAGGGGATGCTTCTGGCACCTTCTCACAAAAATCACCCCTGTAGCCCCCCCACCACCAAAACCTGGCTGTGCAGTCCCAATGCAACTATTAACATAACACAAAAGAAGGGAGCAAAAGGACCCTGAGAAAGGGAAAATAGAGCAGTTGCCTCAGCACTAAAACCTAAAAAGGGGTGACAAACTTAACTTACAAACTTTTCTGGATGTCTTCATAAACCAAAAGAAAAAAAAAAAAAAGAGAGAGAGAAAGAGAAAAAAAGAGAAATAGAGTTTTCCTGAATCTTTCACAAGTCACTCAGCACAATTCGAATTTTTGTGTGCAGACTGAGTAATTTTTACTTCATGGTATTACCAGAACTACACAGAAGCAGCTGTCCCTGAATTTGTGGTGTTCTTTGGAACAGAAATTGGTATTTCACTCACCTCTCTGAGTACAGAATTTATTATTGTTTCCCTAGAACTCAAAATGGACTATCCAAGATATGCACCACTACATCCCTTCACAACCAGAGATCATAGGTGAAAGAAAGGGGTGAAGTAGAAAAGCAAGGAAGTAAAATAGAACTTAAAGCAGCTCCTTGCCTGACATGCCTATTATTTTGAGTTATAACTTAAAATGTAATTTCTCTGTCTTCTATGAAGGGAAAGGATTTTTTTTAATTTTGAAGTTTGAAAGCAGGGAACAGCAAAGATGGCATGTCAGAGAAATTATTTCCTTAGCTTGAACTTCCTTATCAAAGGAAGGGTTTAATTTTTACTTATTTTCAATTTTTATTCCATTGCAGATGAAATAATCTTGTTTTTTTTTTTAATTTTAAATTTGTGACTCCTTCTTTTCTCCATCTTCCCAGAGGATTTTACATCAGTAGCAGAAACTGAATTTGTTCAGCTATGATAGAATGGTACAATTCTGGCACCATTACAATTCTCAATTCTGGCACCATAATCTACCTTGATGTTTGTTTGTAGCAGTATGTGAGCAGGTGATAGAGTTTCTAAGAGTGGAGCTTCCTCATTTTGTTCTTTCAAGACTGTTGGAAGCAGCTTTTTGGGTGGAAGCAGCAGAATTTGAATTAATCTGGCAAGCATTGTTACCCTCCTAACAGGAGGATTGCAATTAATTCCTGTTCTAAGCCTGGGAGTGACTTTGGAAAAGTGGAAATGACAGCTGGAAAATGTGTAACCATTAAAATACATGGCACTGCAAGGAACTACAACTTTATTAAACTGCTAAACAATCACCAGCACCATGGGGAGCAGTGGCCAGGATTTGTGGGGAGTGAGAGGCTCAATCCATTCACCCACACCACTCAGTAGGAGAGACCACAGAATTATAGACAGGTCTGAGTTGGAAGGGACATTAAAGATCACCCAGTTCCAACCCCCCTGCTAGGGGAACAAACACCTTCCACTGGACCAGGTCACTCAAAGCTCCACCCAACCTGGCCTTGAGCTGTGGGGTAGCACCTGCTGCCCATAAATACAGGCACACCCTATAATGGGTAAGTGTGTGGAGGAGGGTGAAGTGCAAGGTACCTTTTGATTTCCCCTTCCCAAGCCATTTGCACCTTGGAGTCTCCTACTGGAGCAGGTATCAGGCAGTAAAAGGGTGGTTTAATCACTCCTAAAAGGGTGGTCTAATCACTCCATGCAGCTGGACACAGCTGTCCCAAGTGCACAAAGAAATGTCAATATCATATCTTGTCATATCATACCATATCATGTCAATGGCAAATCATATGGGGCAATAAGTTGCTAAGGAAATCATTGCTGTTGCATCCCATCTTCATTGTTCCCTGCTATCAAAACTTCAAACTGAAAAAAAAAAATAAATCCCTGCATAACAAGATGGAGGAATTACTGAATACAGCTTTCCATACCAGTTTTGGAATCTCTTCTGCATAATCCTTAGTGTTTCTCCTCGGGTTTGCTTGAACAGAGCAAATTTTGTCTATTTGGGAGAAAACTCTGACTGGACCATCACAATACTGGAGAGCAGCACAGAAGTTTATTAATTCTAACTGTGTTATTATAAATTTTTTTGCACTGCCTGTATTATTCCAACTGGCAAAAAAATATGATCATGGAGAATAGGAACTGTTACCTAAAGGAATAGGAAAGCAGATTTAAAAATTGACTTTACAATAATGATTGCATTAAACTAACTTGCACACACAAACCTACTTTAGCCTTGCAGTGATGAAAAAAAGAAAGGGAAAAAGGAAAATAACATCAGAAATGATGATGCATCAGGTGTCCACTGAGGCTAAAATCTTCTTCTCTCAAAGAAGTGGGAAAACTTCAACTGCTTCACGTGTTAGTAGCTTTATGAATAGACATTGAAATATTTTGTTAAATAGGAGAGGCGGTGACACAGAAGAACTTATATGGCTTCAAAAATCAAAAAGGGCTGGATATTATCACATCCAGCAATGCATTTGGATTTGCAAGAGTAGATTTGCCTCATTTATGGTTGAGCTATGTTAAATAAAAAATTTCACAATCTGTATTCAGTGAATCACACAGAGGATCCATGTAGTATTGGGTAGTGACCTGTGGAACGACTGCAAAAAAATGTATTTCTACCAATGTAATAAAAGTATCAAATGATATGAAAATAATAGTCAAAATTAAACCTAATTTACATTATGAATGGACCTCAGCCTAAGGCACTGCTAAAATTTTCAAAGGTGTGGTGGTTCTCAAATAAAAATGCTCTAAAATATTGCTTAGAATACAGCTTACACTGCACATGAAGGACATAAACATTTCACACTCAAACTGAGAAAATGGAATTCTATAATTCTGAAGCTCAATCTTATACAATGAACAGCGGCAGCAAAACAAAGTAAGCACAAGTAAAACAAAGTGAAAAGGAAGCCTACTGAAAGCCTCACAGCAAGAGAGGCTGGTGTGACTCCAGTATCTGCAACTGGGCATGGCTGGATAAGAAGCTGGCAGATTTTTTAATCTGCAAGCAGAAAAGGATGTGCTTTAATTGTTCCTTTAACAGGCTGCAAGCATCCTTTAATGAAAGTCACCATAGCAAGGATTGCTAGAATTCAATTAGCCACACCAGGTGTATACTGGAGATCTTCAAACCACAGAACACAACATGGTCCTTCAGAGTAACTGGCAAATTACCTGCTAATGAATGTTGTCAGGAAAACCCAGCTGGCAGGAATACCCTGGAAGTGCCAGCATTGCCAAGACTCTATCAGCAGGAGAGTAATGGCAGGTGTAAATGTTAAAATTGATGGAAGTTAATGAAGGACCCAGTGGCAATGGACCAGATTGCCTTTTCTCCCTGGTAACTCCAGGGAATTCAGTGTAATTTCTGAACAGTATTATCTGGCAGCCTTGCTAGAGAACCTGAGATGGACCTGAATGCTGTTGTTCCCTGGCAAAAACCTTGGTGATTGCAGTGATGAAGTCCCATGCATCTCCACCTGGGAGAGAATCACATCTATTAAATTTATGGCTGTAAATGAAGGAAGCGATGAGCTCTAAAATTAGAACAGAACATTATCTTATGAAAACTCACATTGTGCAACTTCTAATACTTTCTTACTTAGAGGAGAGAAGAATGATGGAAGCCAGCAGCATAAGTGAATAGAGATGTCCTGGAAATTGTGATACCATATTTACACTTATTTTTTCATACAAATTTCAGTGGAATTTATTGTTTTAAAATTTAAGATTCTGTGGTTTTAGACCAAGACAAAGAGCTCAGATCACTTATACTGGGGAAAGTGGTGTTTACAAGGACAGATAGTGATACAAGGGGGAATGGTTTTAAACTAAAAGAGAAGAGATTTAGACTAGTGACTAGGAAGAAATTTCATGTGAGCACAGTGAGGCACTGGAATGGGTTGCCCAGAGAAGGTGTGGATGCCTCATCCATGGAAGTGTTCAAGGCCAGGTTGGATGGGACTCTGAGCAACCTGGTCTAGGGGTGAAATCCCTACCTGTGGCAAGGGGTAAAGGGGTGGGGAGTGGAGTGGATGGAGAGGATATTTATAGCGCCTTCCAAGCCAAGCTATTCTATGATAAATATTTTTTTGTAAAAAAACTTTTTCAGTTTGTGAGACAAAATCTTAGATATGTCCATCCAGATGGTACTCATACAAAAGGGTATAAAATGTCCTGTTCTTTAAGCTACACACAGGACTCCTTAAAGACCTAAATAATTTCAGTTTCTGGAGATTAGCCATTAGTATGCTTACGTACAGGTAAAAGGAAAGATGTGATTTTAAGAGAAACAATTAAATTCATAAAATGTGTTTAATACATAAAATGTGTTCATTTCCTATATATTGTGATTCTTCATGCTATGAAAGATTGAAAGTTTTGAGCCATATCTGATGACAAGAGTTATCAGAATGGTTTAATTTCTCTTCTGCAGAGACTTTGCTTTTCTCAGTAGCAAGCACAGAAAAAGAAATTGTTGAGGTATCAAAACTACAAAACCCTCAAAATATTTTTTCACGGGTAACAGTGGAGTTCATGCTGTCGTATTTCACTGAATTCTGCACTTTATGGAAAAATTTGGGAAATATTCTGAAATCCTTTTTGAGAGGATATCAACACTTCTGTATGGAAATGAAATTGCAATAAGCTTCAGAGTTCTGGATATTGAAATGACCCAGGTTTTCATATGAAGGTGCTCTTTACCTATTAATCTTTTCTGTAAGGCACAGACTGGGATTTCTTAAATGGCTTTTTCAGCTCATTGAATTTGTCAGCAGAAGCCAATAGACTTCAATGAGGACAAAGAGAGAACTGCTGCTGAGTGCTTTTAAAAATTCAGCTTCTACTTTTGTTTGAAGTAAATAAGTGTTGATTAATCTTAAACTTAACAGATTGGTGAACTGCAGGCAGTTTTATTAAAGACCAGATAACCCATTTCATTTCTGTGTAGAAAAGCCAATGTGAAGTGAAAATTTTTCAACTGAAACTGAGGCCGAGTATGTCATACTTGTTTGTTGTTCAATTGAGAATACAGAGAGCAATGGTTTTAACTCAAAAGAAAAGAAAGAATAAAAGGGTGACAAATGGGTAGTAATACAGAGATTTAAGATTTGTGGAGCTTTTTCATCCTGCTGGTGTTCAGCCACACTTAGAATATTTGAGAAAGAAGACTGAAGTGACTTTATTTTCTGGATAATGGACTGATTAAATAATGTTGCAAAGACCACTGAAGAATGCAAAGATATTTTACTGCACAATGAAGAGGAAAATGCATTCCGTCTGAAATAGCTGCGAGCCTGATCTTTGCAAATATTTACAAGTGACACTCAACAGTTGGGAAAATTTTGCAAGGATGGCATGAAACTGCATGGGATGGGTGTTTTGACCTTTTCTGGATGACAGGTGCCCACCAAAACTGCTCTATTACTCCCCTTGTCAGCTGGACAGGGGAGAGAAAAATGTAACAACTAACTTGTGCCTAGAGATGAGGGAGAGATCACTCAGCAATTATCATCACGGGCAAAACAGACTCAGCTTGGGGAAATTAGTTTAATTTATTACCAATCAAATCAGAGTAGGATAATGAGAAGTAAATCAAAATCTTAAAACCATCTCTCCTTTGCTCCATTCTCCTTTCAGGCTTTATTCCTAGTTCTCTCTACCTCCTCCCTCTCAGTGGAACAGTGGGATGGGGAATGAGGGCTGCAGCCAGACCATCATCTGTTGTCTCCCTGCTCCTTCCTTCTCAGAGGGAGGGAAGACTCCTCACACTCTTCCCTTGCTCCAGCATGGAGTCTCCCTCATGGAAAATCATCCTCCATTAACTTATCCAACGTGGGTCATTTCCACAGGCTTCAGTTCTTCTTGAACTGCTCCAGCATGGGTCCCTTCCATGGGGTGCAGTCCTTCAGGAATGGGCTGCTCCAGCGTGGGTCCCCCACAGGATGACAAATCCTGTGAGCAAACCTGCTCCAGTGTGGGCTCCCCTGTCCAGAAGTGTGCAGAGCCTGCTCCAGTGTGGGCTTCTCATGAGGTTACAGCCTCCTTTGGCCATCCAGCTGCTTCCCTGTGTGGTCCTCTAGAGGCTGCAGGTGGATCTCTGTTCTCCCATGGACCTCCATGGGCAGCGTAGGAACAGCTGCCTCACCATGGTCTTCCCCATGGGCTGAAGAGGAATCTCTGCTCTGGTGCCTGGAGCATCCTCCACCTCCACCCACCACTTGCTGCTGCACTGACTAGGGTGTCTGCAGGACTGTTCTTCTCTCATATTCTTACTCCTCATTTTTCTGGCTGCAATTTGTTTCTGCACAATAACTTTTTTCCCCTTCTTAAATCTGTTATTCCAAAGGCTTTACCAGTGTTGCTGATAGGCTTTTCCATGGCCAGCAGTAAGAAGGTCCATCCTGGAGCTGGCTGGCATTGGCTCTGTCAAATACAGAGGAGGGCTCCAGTAATTTCTCAGAGAAGTCACCCTGGTTGCCACCCTCTACCAAAACCTTGCCATGCACACCCTATTCTCTGGGTCAAAATGGGAAGCCAAAATAAGCAAAAGAAAAAAGGAGAATGTGCTTGTAAGCAAAGGCATCTCAATCTTCAGAAGCATCAAATGAGTTTAAGAATGTGAAATTACTGTTCTGAAGAAAAGGAAAAATACCCAACCCAATTCCACACTTTGGAACTTCAAGTTAGGGATATCATCAATGTTAAGACTTTTATTCTGCAAATAAATCCTTTTCCAAACTTACTGATGACCACTGCAGATTGTAAACTAGAATTTCTCTTCAATAAAAAATGCTGGTATTTCTGCAGGGCACAAAAAGGAGATTAGAAAATGATGACACCTTATTTTTGATATTTTCTATCAAAAGAGAACAAGACTTTCATAAAACAGAACAGTTCATGCTGCCATTTTAAGCTCAATAATATTTCTGCCATCTTCCTAGGGTTTATTTGAAAATATTTCTTTTCTAGCAGTTTCATCATTAATTTGTATCTTTTTTGCTGCCATGTTTCCAGAAATGTGGAATTCAGGTGGCTGTTGGAGGCTGTACTTCTGCTGGTGCATCTGAAACAACACAACACACAGGACATCTGGTCCTGCCAGATCAGAGGTTGAACCATCCTGTGCTTTCTGAGCCAGGGGCCAGAGGAAATGTCAGTGCTGTGTGAAAATAAATCATCATGAGCAAATGCAAATTCAAGTAGTTTAAACTTTATTATTACCTTTTTTTTTTTGGGGGGGTGAAAATATCAAAGCTGGAGGAGTGCCAATCATAAAAGCAGGTCTGAAAGAAATTTCCTGACCAACAATACTATTAAAACACTGTGTGACTGAGAAATTTGAGGCTACCAGATTGATTTCCACAAATTGTCATTTGAATATTTGTTGTAGGGCTGCAACAGCTTAGTCAGCTTTGTTTTCAGGTCATGAATGGTTTCCTGTGCTGCTTTGCAGTCACAATACATGTTCATTGGTTTATATGGAGAGTTAGATCTGCTCATTGAAGCTTTTAAGAGAAAATGTAGTGGCATTTGAGTGGGTCTTATTTCAACTAAAATTTCTGGGTGTATTCCAAATTATAAATTTTCCCAATTTAAGCTAGCAGTGCCCCAGTAGATGCATGGTAAAAACTCAGCTGTGTTAATCCACTATATCTAGATTTATTCTAGTAATTACATTGGCGCAATTTCTTTTTTATTAAATTCAAATGAAAAGGAAATAATTAGATATGATAGCTATCACATAGGAGTATGCTGAGGGTGAAGTAATTAAACTGCAATAGTGGTAAATTATGTTTTTCAATAAAATTGTAAGAAATTTGTTAAATGATTAGCTAAAATGTTTAGGATAGTTGAAGTCCATTCAGCTTTTTGATTCTGCAGGCAGATCAGAGGAATTTATAGTCTGTAAAAGTATGCTTTGGTACTGTGCTATCTCATGCTATCAATACCAAATTGTTTCCCAGCTTGTTTAATTTTACCAAATATTGTTCATAATTGATTGTGCTACAAAATGTGTGAGATTGTTTTCCAAAGATGAAATGGAGCTGCTGCACTCTGCAATCTAAAACCTATCTGGATATTTACAAACAATCTCAGTGGCTCATTTCCCTAGGGAGAATTCTTTTCTTTATATAAAGTTAATCCTTTTATCTGTCCAGCTTTCAGATCTATCTCCTGCAGAATTGCTATTGTAAAAATGCTTGTCTGCTTTGAGTGGGGATGATGCTAGACCCTCAGTGACTCTGCAAGTGAGCTGTGACTGTGCCTCAATCTCACTGGCTACTGTAAAACATGCCTAAATACATTGTTCAGGTTTTTTGGTTGTTGTTTTTTTTGTTTGTTTGTTTTTTGTTTGGTTGGTTTTTTGTTTGTTTGTTTGGGTTTTTGGTTTTGGTTTTGGTTGTTTTTTTTTTTTTTTTTTTTTGTTTTTTTCCTTGCTTTGGTTTCCAAAACAACTGAATTTACAGTATGTTCAGTTAACAGAAAGATAACCCAAGTGCTGTGCTTGGGTTGAATGAATCTCCTAAAGAACATTAAACCACCAGTCTCTGGGTCACTGGAAGTTCCTGTCTACATGAGGTGAACATGTAGAAAGGTAAAAAAAAAAAACCCAACACTCTCCAGGGAGTTGCATGCTTCAGGTAATTTTTTTGTATGAATAATTAAAATCTTTTCTGGTGGCAACAACAGTGACAGGGAAGATGCTGACTGTGTAAGAGCAAGTTCTCCACAGCTGCCAGACTCAGTAGGGGAAGACTTTGAGCATAAGCCCTCCTGGTGCAATCTGATGTGGAGAACTGAAAAAGCCATGGCACTGCACAGACTGTGTGGAGAGAAAGAGAGAAATGCTTTAGAAGGCATTAGCCTTGGAAGAGAAGTAAAGTTTGTCTCAAGAAGAATTTTAAACAAATTTGGAACAGACATGTCTAAAAGGTACACTGAAAGCACCCAAAAACCTATTTAATGGCATGAACATCCAGACAGACATTCACCTTCAGAACACCCTCAGAAGCTGTAAGAATTATTGCACAGATAGGTGCTGCTTGAGAGGGCATGGGAGGGTGGGTAGGGGCTGGTGTCAAGCCTAAGGCACTAAAAGTTCAGGTGCAGGATCAAGGAATTAAGGGTTTTTCCGTAATTCAAAGTTCATGAGCTGCTTAAGAGGTTGCATTTCTGTCTGAGACTCCTGGGTGTGGATTGTTCTACTGGAAACAGCCAGCTGTGTGCCTTCTCCACTTAGCCAGGAAAAAAAATCCAGTTAATGACTGGGCTGCTGAATAGGAGGCACTCTAATGGCACATCTCTAGAGGTTCTTCATTGGACCTCTGAGCTTTGGCCCCATAATTTCTTCTATATTCTTCCAGCATTAAAGCTGTTTTATGCATCATGAAAAAAATCACTACCAGAAAAATGGTAAAACTTACAGACTTGTCTTTTATAGACTACATCTTCTAGAGACTATTTCTCTAAAATTGCTATTTCACCATTAGTTTGGCTTTTCTAAGGCAGAAAATTGCGCAGCATTTCAATCCTGTAAAAGCACCAGGCTTTTGGTGATAGGGAGCCTAGTTTTCCTCCTCAGCTTTTCAGAAAGTGAATTTCTTTGTGTGCAACCTCCTAAAACCAATAACTATTGCTTTGCAGTACCAAACAAATTAATCCTTTTTTTTTTTCAGAGTAAAGAAGAAAATGCTGAGCCACTGTAGGGTGAACGTAAAATTGATTAACAAGAATTCATAGAGAAGAATAATAGCGATGGAGAAAACAACCTTTTTAAAGGATACTTGAGGGTTCCTGTGGTGGGAGCGGGGCTGAGGTTTTTCCACCATGTTTTATGGCTTGTGTGGGAATTTCTTCTCCCCTTTGTCACTTGGACCCCAAGAGCTGCCACAGGCACTGGGAAGGGTGTGTGTGAAGGTTGTCAATGAAATTTAAGATCCAGTATCATTAAGGGAACCCTAAATGGGAGAAAAATATCTTTGTTAAGAGAGTATTTTTCAGGCAAAGAAGACAGTTTACTTCAAGCTTCTAATAGGTACATTTAATGTATTTGTATATATTAATTTATCCTATGACTGTAGAATGTTAAACAAAACAATTAGATGATGATACTTACAATTCATTTGACAGCGCAAAACTTTGAAGGGAAAATAAAAACAATTTGTGGTGGAGCTGGGCCAAATTATGGAAGAGGGAGATGAAGTAGAACACAAGATACCTGATCTTTATGTGACAGTTTTTGCCTTTTGGGCCTGGCATCATTTTTCAGAACGTTTAGAGTTGTGTTTCTCCCATTTTTTAATGATCAAAGACATTTCAAATTGCTAGCCCTCCAAAACTGAAAACCATTTTAGATGGGTGAAGAAGAATGTAACATTCTTCTCACATTCTTACAGTTCACTCTGTCATTGTTATTCCTTGGTAAAAATTGAAAATCTTCGATGAAAAATAGTTTTAAGCTTTTTAAATTAAATGCACCTTAGCTGCATTTAATCCACTAATCCACTGTGTGATAATTTAATCACAAATGCATTCCTTTTGAAGAAGTAGTAATTGGGATTATTATTTTATTTAATTCCCATATATTGTGTTATTGTATGAAAAAAATTAGTTCCAATTATTTAAATTTTTTCCCCCAAACCTATCCGTAAAATAGCTCTAAAGCTTTAAAAAAACCCACAGAAAATTGGGACTACTGGGCAACGGAAAATTTGATTTTTAGGTCTTCCCTATACAGTAACTAGGGTTTCATGCTTGGTCTGATGAATAATTCCCTGCCTTTTTAACACATTTTGGGGAGATTTACTGCTCTGAAGAGCCAGATACTGTGGAACAGGGGATCTGAAATTGACTTAAGTGCATAATTTAATCTCTTAAATGGATTTAAGGAAACACAACATTTTCACATTTTTCCTAACAATGAAAAGTTTAATAAGCTGGTGTCCTATTTTTTTCCTCAGTTTTAAATTTTAATTATATTTCTGGTTTTTTTATGACACTTGAATGTCAAAATGACCCAATGCTACTCCTTCAATATGATACTTATAAATTGTACAAGCAACAGAAAGGATTTTTCTGAAAAATAGAGAAAGATTATCTGTTTCTATGTCAGTGTCAAAATTCAACTTGCCTTCACTATTGATAAGATTTTAATGGATTAATTTTACCTATTTACCACATAATTTGGTTTAGTCATTGAAAACTGGCACATTTTAATTTTTTTTTAAATGTGCAATTTTGTTTAGATGGAATTAATGGAGTGATCTGAATATCTTCCTTTTCTAAATGCAACTCGTGTCTGTATTTCTGTTAGGCAAAAAATTAGTGCTGAGAAATACTACAATAGATGTTGACTAGTTCTAACTTTTACTAAATTGTATGTTACTAATATTACCATTATATGGTGCTAGTTAATTCATCTATTTCCATTTCAAATGCCAAAGCATTTTATGTAGGAACATTGCTTTCCTTACTCCAGTTTTCTGAATGGAAGCACTCAGTCACTGGCCACACACAGGACCAGTGACTCTGTATTCCAAATACTGTCAGTGCAAGACAATGCACAAAAAATACAGTTGAATACATTTGAAAATTCAAGGAATTTCATTATATGGCTGGGCTTGACAAGAATTTATGTATGGGTTGCCACTGAATGACTCTCAAATTCTCAGAATCCAATTCTGCAGTCTGAAGTGGTGAGAGTAGAGACTTTCTCAAGTAATAAACCTGTTAACTTCTCATTTATACTCTTCAAGATGAGAAAGGATAATTAATTCAGCTGATTTGGTTTACAAATACCTGTTCTGGGAACAGAAATTTGGGGAAAATTTGACAGTATTCCTTACTGGGGTTTTAGGTAAACGATACTTCTCAAGATTGTTATACCAAAACTCAGAGTGCCTTGAAATCTAACATGTAAGAAAATTGTGATGTTTGTTTTTTTTTTTTTCCTTTCTTTTTAATTTCCCCTTCCCCTTTCTCTTCATCTTCCTCTTCTTTTTTTTTTTTTTTTTTTCCAGGGGGCAAAAGAAAACTTACGGCATGTATACAACATGTTTCATACATTAGTTTTTTCCTGGAACTTTTTTCTGTGTCCTTCTCATGTATTTGCTTAAAGATCAAGAGGTTTTCTAAGAATTTCAGATAAAAGCACCATTCTTCCACTTTCAAACTTTTTTCACAGCAAATATTTTGAACACTTTTGAGATACTTTAACTTCTGGAGTTCACATGAAGTTCTTTCCTGTCACACCAGAATTTCCTTGCTGTCTTGAGAATGTGTGTTTCTTCTCTTAATTGCTTTCACACAAGAATTTACTCTCTTTGTGAGTAGCCTGGGTCTGTGCATTTCAGCAATCCTTTTCACTTGGCTTAGGACTAGTCTTAAAATGGAGGCTTCAATGAGCATTTTCTATTTTCTTTCAAAAGGCTTAAGGAGGTGAGGGGAGAGAAAATATCAAAACTTGTTCTTCTCCCAGGAGTGCATTTTATTCTCAAACTGCAGAAGTCAGGAGCTCTTTCTATGTAAACTATCATGGATAAACATCTGTCTCATGCATGAATATTGCCATGCTGGTGTATGTGACAGAACAAATTAAATGTCCCCAAAGCTCTGAAGTTGTTATTTACAACACTCCTTTAACAATAAGTTAATCCTTAAGACAAGGGTGTAATGAATGTAGTGAACAGCTGGTGTTTATGGTATTTACTAAAGAACTTCAGAATAGGATGGTGTGTCAAGAACAATCAGATATATCCACATCCACAGAGAGGGGTTCATTTATGTGTCAGGTTACAAGACAGACAACCAGCTGGAGAGCAATGCTCACCTATCAGTCGGCTTAAAGATGTCAGTGAATAAACTCTTTGTGGGGGAAATTTAAAAGGATGGCTGTGGAAGAGCCCTGGATAATTAAGGGCTTGGAACCTAAACAGATCTCATTAAATCAGGAGCTTTAACAAACTAGACAAACAAAATATGTGGAAAGCAGCCTGCTTGGCTCTCTGAGGTGCTATGAACAGTGACTTGGTGTGCTTTTCAGACCTAATGCTCTAAGCCAGACAGCTGAAAAGATCCCCCTTCCAGACATACAGGGGGCCTGATTCCTTGTCCTCCTCTGCCCTGGCTGTGAGCCATGTTGCTGGCAGCCTGGTTAATGCAAGGCATCCCAATGGTGTCAGCAGGCATGGCTGAGCCCTCAGGTCAACCCCTGAGTACAGCATCATGGCCTTTTGTACTGAAAGAGACTGCAAAGATGTGTTTCCATCTACACAGAGGATGTGCTTTAGGAAAACTATTGCCTGGATTCTCCTTCACAAAACTGACTGAAGGAATTGTGCCTGAGCAGCTCAGAGATACCTGTCCTGTAAGATGCACTCAGACTGGTATCTGACATTTGAGTCTTCATAACAAGCTAGATGCTATTTCCCAGTGTCCACTCAATACTTTATTTATTTCTTCACAGTGGTTATGAGTCTGTCTTGCAAGGAAATTATGGGTGTGCAGTCACTGCCCCTGCTTCCATCAAGCCCCACACAGCACACGGCTGTCACAGACATCTTTTCACTAAAAATCCTTTCTTTAGGATTTTTCCTTCTGAGAAGCTGAGAGGCCTCAGAGACAGAATGTAAACAATGGTTATCTGCTGCTGTGGAATGCAACAGCTCCACCTGTGATTGGCCCATCTGGGATGTGTATAATTAATGGCCAATCAAGGACCGAGCTATCTCGGACAGAGTCTGAGAGAGCTGCCTTTGTTATCATTCTTTTCTTTTCTTTTCTTAGCTTAGTTAGCTTCTGAGAAAACCTGTCCTTCTTTTGCTTTTTAGTATAGTTATAAGGTAATATATATATATATATATATATATATATCATAGAATAATAAATCAAGCCTTCTGATCATGGAGTGAACATTCTCCTCTCTTCCCTCATCCAAGAACCCCTGTGACCACGGTCACACACGGCCCAGGAAAGATGTGGGTCCCTGATCCTGTGCTCTGGATTAGGTGCAACTGCTGCCTGAACAGGGGCTGTGTGCTTTTACACAACTGTGTCAGGGACAACCCCTCCCACCTGCACTCAAATGTGTCGTGGGGCAGGACCCTTCAAACAAGCTAGGATATAGACTGCCTTGCTCCTGCACAGCTGGTGCCTTGCATCTTGTACATGGGCTAGAGGAGCCAGAAATCAGCATCACACTGGGCTGGTTTTCTGTGCTGGGACATGAGAAAAAGAAGGGTACTGTGCTGACCTACCTTCTACTTTTGTTTCCTGAAAAAAATCTACTTAAAAATCCCCAGCCTTGTACTGAATAAAATATTTTGGGAACACAGAGTGGTTTGATTTCTTGCTGAAACCCATCAAGACAGTTTCACACTGGGCACTAATGCTCTTGGTTCTTATAAATGAACCTCTGGGGAATAAGAAAAATGTTCTCAGAGAACAAGCTTCAGACTAATTTCTCATCTAGAGCCAAGACTGAGTGATTGAAAGGCTCATTTTCCAGTTCAGATATCTTCAATCCCTAGTGAGCAATTGTGGCTCTAAGTAAATCAAAAGACATATTATTAATAGGTTAAGTAAAAGCAGAACTCTATAGCCTGTGATATAATATCACAAATGATGTAATTTTGAAGAATTAAAAATTCTTTATTCTTTAGCTGACAGCAAAAACTTCTTTATCTCTCTTAATCTGAGACAATTAAAGCATCTGTCTCCTGTTGCAGAAAATAATCTGCTCAGACAGAAGAAATGGAACCATTTACAGGTTCTTTAACGGTGTTTAATGCTTGAATAGTGTATAATAGGGCTGTGGCTGAAGAAGGTTTACTGGGAAGGACCTGGGATACTGGTGGACAGCCAGCTGACCATGAGGCTGCAATGCATCTTTGTGACAGTAGTGGCAGGCAGCATCCTGGGCAACAGAAGGGAGATAATTTCAAGCAGGACAAAGGAGGTAATCCTTCCCCTTATTTTGGTCCTAGTGAGAAATGCTGCTTCAGTTCTAGACTCCCAGCACGAGGGAGACATGGATATACAAGTCAGTCTAGCTAAGGCCACAGAAAAAACAAAGGGCTTGGAGCATCTGACACGCGAGGAGAGACTGAAAAATTTGGGACTGCTCAGTCTGGAGAAGAGGAGACTCAGGAGGAATTTTATCAATGGGTATAAATACCTGGTGTGAGGACTAAAGAAAACAGAGATGAGCTCTTATTTACTGGCTTTTTTTTTTTTTTTTTCCTTTTTGGTTTCTTAAGTATTGGTTATCCCTTTTCTTTAATGCTTGGGAAGATATCCTGCAGGAAACTGTCTTTTATAGCTTGGCTTGGCCAGCTTGTCAAGCAGTTTGAATGTAGTGGTTTACTGCTGTGAATTACATGCTTCTGGAGGAAGGAAGAACATTATAGGGAGGCAAAGTTCAGCAGAGTGACATTACTTTTATAAGTCTCATATGCTTTAGTCTCTTTGAGGATTTAGAAGGATTTAGAGCCCAATGTTGCAGCTTGAAGCATGCAATGGAGAGGAAGCAGGCAACTTAAAATAAATGGAGATGGAATAATGAGAGGCATACCTTTTGCATTTGATTTTCTCAGATCATTTCATAAGAAGCATATAAAGACCATTTAGAGAAACTCCTAATATGAAAAAAGTCACTTTTTTTCTTAATGTTTCTGTAGCCCGTAACTAGCACCACCTGTTAAATCTGGTTTCCCTTCACTCCAAAGCATGTGGATAGAGCTTTCTCCTCTAACATCTGTAAAAGGTTTCCTTTAGAGAGTGCTGAAACACACATTTATTGGGAAGATTAGATTCAGACTAGGCAGAATAGCTTATATCCAGTGATGCAGTGCAGCCTGGTATGAACATCCTGACAAGTTTTGCAATAGGCCACAAGCACAATCAAGAAATCCTTCAATATTTTGATTACCAGCATTTTCTTATCCCCCACTCTATCTTGTGGCCTGAAAATCATGAGGCCTGAAAAGAAGGAACTTGCTAGATAATTTGTGACTATCATGCATATTACCTATTAACCAGTGTAATCAGACATTCAGGGTTTAAATGTCTTAAATCATAATACAGTCAGGTGAGCATTTAAATGCCTTTAAATTGTGAAAATACTTGTTTTGCCCTTAAAACCATCATATTCAATAGATTATTTACAACCTGTAAGCACAATCATTCTGTTAAGTAGCCCTGCCGTGCTTCTATTTCAGTGTTCACCTGCTTCTCTCAGCTCAGGTACCACAGAGCTTGCACCACACTGCTGCAATCAGTATGAGGGTAAATAAACAATAGAGTGTAAAAATAATCTGCAGTCCCAGTCCTTGCAATACTTTTTAAAGCTCATTGAAGTTCATTATAACAGTTTTTAACCTTCAGGTGGCAGCACTTTCAGAGTGAATGGTGAATGTCTTGACTCAATAATTTCAAAGAAAAGATTCAGTTAACATAGTAAATCCATGCAGGAATTCCATTAATTCCTGGCTCTGTCAGGCAGATAAATTGAACTTGGGGCACTTCCAAGATTGTTTCCAAAATGGGGAGAGAGACAGCAATTCAATGACCAACCTTCCTTGCTTCTTAACTTGCAATAAAGTTCATTAAAAAAACCAAAGATCATTATAAAGCCTGTGCACTCAGTGATTTTTATAAGATTTTCTCAGATCACGTGTTCATTTTTTTTAGAGGTTTTGGTCAGGTCACTCATATTGGCTCTGTAAGGTTGTGTTTCTGCAGAAGAAGATTATGAAATTGTTTCTCATTACCCGAAGAGCAGCCCTACAATGGGTCTTTCAACACCTGCAGGTTGCTAAAGATGCATCCAGAACCACTGGGTCCTTCAGAGACATCATTACCTTCCATGGTCCATCACTCCAGGGTCTGACCAATCAAGCTGCTTTCTCTTCTGTCTTTTAGATCACAGGTTTCATTTACATAAAAACATGCTAAACATGCTCTCTGTATATTTTTCCTAAACCAAAGTAAATTGCAATCCCCAACTTTAATTTTCTGTAACAAAGGCCTTTTGGGAACCATCTGCTTTAAATGTGTCCTTATCATAAGCATATTGCTTGAAACACAACTCTGAGGAAGCTGTTTTGCACATGTTATTATTTACTGAAAGTACAATTACATGACTGACTTGTTTTCTCTGGAAATCATAATAACAATCAAATCATGCTCAGTTCCTGGGAACTTCCTGGCTGTGAATTCACCTCATTAAATCTGCCTCTTATTTAACTGTCTGGTAGATTTGGTTTGAACCACTCTGGCCACATAAAAGACATTTTGCTGTAACTCACTGACATCTTTGGTGCTACAGCAGTGATTTTCATTAATTTGTTCTCTAAGCAAAGATTATTATTTGTGGAGGAAAACAGAAAGCTGTGATAAATTCACTGAAATTCACTGGGAAAGTTGTATTCCTTTCATGTGCATCAGTATTTTTCTGATGGAATGATCCAATGGGATCATTTTGGGCATAAGAATTTCACTTGCTCTCAAATCATGTTCTTCCCCTCTCTCTTTGCACCTGGCATTCCATGAGGGAGTGGGATACTGGGGATCTTCTCCTACTGATTGTACACACCTTGCTTCCAATGTCATTCCTCTGGGTCTCATCCAGTCTTTGTGAAATCAGTGATATTACCAGCATCTGAGCTGGGGCAGCATGTGTAGAATTGTCCCAGCATGTGTAAAATGTTACAAAGCATTTTAAAATCCTTTTTCTCATGAACTACTACACTAAAAATTGATTGGGTTGCCTTCTGTAACCATGTGAATTATTGACTGAAAACAAATGATAGCCACAGAAATCTAGGAAAACCTATCAAAAATTCATCAGTCATTTCTAACCTTTCTTTCCCAGTACATGGACTGCAGCAAGACCTTGTGCAAGAATATAGTGGAAATGTTATTTCCTAGCTCTCCTATTTGTTTTTGTTGACTTTAATGTGGTCATTGGATGTGAATGAAGAGCAGAATATCTTTATAGTAAACAGAAAGATACATCTTTTTGGGCATTCTATGCAGGAAGTTTGGTTCATCATACAAAATTAGAGTTATTACAAAATCTTCACCCTCAGTGTTTAGGGGACCATGAAATCCTGCTTTAGTGTCATTATTTCAAGAATGGAAGAGTAAAATTATTTCATGTCTTATTGTGAGGAAGAAAAAAACCAATACTGCTTAGTTTGTAAAGAAAGCCTTTCCTGATACTTCTATCTAAATGCAGATTTTCAGTTTTCATCTCTGTACAATCTATGTAAGGAATCCCTCAAGACAAAGATACTGAATGAAATGAATATTTAAATTGAAAAGTTTTTTTCTAGAAGGAAGATAAATTTCTCAAGTAAGTTTTGCATGACTTTACAATGGGTTGAGTTTTCTTTATCTCTGTGTAGCACTGAAAATATGCAAAAGATGAAACAGGAAAAAAAGAGACAAGCTAGGATTGTGTTTGGAATGTGATTCTTCATTCTTGTTTTGTCTACTTCTGCAAGCACAAAAGCAGAGAACTCCTTCCAGCATTTAAATGAGACAGACTCATTTTCCCTGAGGTTAGCATTTCTTCCAGTCATGAGATAGCTAGTATTAGCAACTGTTTAAATTACTCTCCATTTGTGTAAGAATTTGGAGAGTAGGTTTGCCTTTGTACAAAAGAAAAATTAAAGACACTTGTAGGGTGTAGGGAACTCAAGAAGGAGAAACAATGTAGTGGACTTGACACTGTGTTCAGGATGTCTGATATTGTGCTTTACAATTCTGGTGAAGGGAGACTTCCTCCAAGAAAAAAGCAAAATGAACCCATCAGCTAAGTAGAGAATTATTTTGTTTTATTGATTGGTGGATTGACCTTGGCTCACCACCAGGTGCCCACTAAAGCCAATCTCTACCTTTCCTCCTCATCTGGACTGGCAAGAGAAAATGTAATAAAGGGCTCATGGGTCTAGATAAGGATAGGGAGATCACTCAACATCAGTAACTCAGTTACATCATTCAGTTACTGTCATGGGCAAAACAGACTTAGGGAAGTCAGTTTTGTTTATTACCAATTAAATCAGATTAGAGTAATTAGAAATAAACCCAAATCTTAAAAACACCCACCACTAACCACTCCCTTCTTCCTGTGCTCAACTTCACTCTCAGTTTCTCTCCCACTTTCATCTGAGGGGCACAGGGAAATGGGAAATGGGGAATGGGGAATGGGGAATTTGGGCTGCAGTCACTTCATCACATTTTGTTGCTGCTCCTTCTCCTCAGGGGCAGAACTCTTCACACCCCGCCTCTGTTCCAGTGTGAGGTTCCTCCTATGGTAGATCGTCCTGCACTAGTTTATTCAATGTAAGTCCTTCCCACAAGCTGCAGTTCTTCACAAACTGCTCCATTGTGGGTCCCTTCCAAAAGGTGCTGTCCTTCAAGGACAGGCTGTTCCAGTCTGGTTCCCCTCTGGGGCCACAAATCCTACCAAAAAAACTGCTTCAGTGTGGGCTCCTCTCTGCATGCAGTCAGAGATTCTTACAGGAGCCTGTTCCAGCACAAGCTTACCATGTGATCACAGCCTTCTTTGGGCATCCTCCTGATTTAGTGCAGGCTCCTTCAGGGGCTGCAGGGGATCTCTGCTCCCCCATGATAGCCACCTCACCATGATATCCACTACAAGCTCCAGGGGAATCTTTGCTCCAGCGCCTGGAGCATCTCGTCCCTCTCTTTCTTCACCAAATTTGGTGTCAGCAGAACTGTTTCTCCCAACTGTTTCTCCTCTAGCTGCAATTTGTTTCTACAATAACTTTTCCCCCTTCTTTTGTCTGTTATCCCAGAGGTACTACCACCATTGCTGATGGGCTCAGCCATGGCCAGCAGTGGGTCAGTCTTGGAGCTGGCTGGCATTGGCTCTTTTGGAGATGGGAGAAGCCTCTGGCAGCTTCTGGCAGCAACCACCCCTGGACCCCATTTACCAAAACCTCACCATGCAAACCCAATACAAATGCAAAGATATAAAAAAGAGATTGACAGTGTTCTGAGAAGGAATTAATAATAAAAATACAAATGTTTGTATGTTGTTTTAGGATTTCCTGCAATAGCACTGTAAAATATTTGCAACCCCACAGAAGAGGTTTTGTGCGGTGCCAAGCCTGGGATCTGGACAGCATCTCAGACAGATTCCATTGAAAAAATCAGGAACATGTCCACATCCTAGCAGAATAGTACCCTGGAGGTAGGGAGCATTTTAAAGCAGGTATGGTTATGGCAAGATGAAAGTACTACATAAGTTCTGCTTTGCTTGCAAAGACAGAATGTTTTACCTGAAATAAAACAGCAAATTGCTGAAGGATTTAAGCAATTCATTGAGATGTGCAGATGGTGCAAAATGACAGCTGAAGTTATCGCTCTTTTGTAGTGTTTACAACTCTAGTTCTTCCTTTCCCTGAGAATCCAGAGAACACAAACAATGAATATTAAAAGCTTAAGATGAGGCACTAGGGTATTACTTCCACTAAGATTGATTTCCAAGATAAAACCAGATTTTTTTTTTTTTTAAGTGAAGGTGAGGTCCTTAAAATTTTCTATATGAAATCTGCAGGCTGTTATCTGAAAGTGTTCATAAGAATTTAGAACTCAGGAAAATTTTCCTTTTGTTTAAAGTACATCCAGTGTCAATTAATCTAAAAGATCAACAGTTCCTCACAGTTTTGAAGGGTTTTCTTGTTTGCTGCTGCTATCTTTGCCTTGGATACTGGGCTGAGAAGAATTACAAAACCTCCTTTCTATAACACTGCTGCTTACCTCAGTCCTACAGGTACTTGTTTTTTCAGGATTAAGGGAAGCTACAAAGCAAGAAGTGGCAAAAATAATCCTTGAGACAGAACAAGATGAATCTCTCTCCTTTAACATGTGGCATCACTGGTATTACTGATTACATGGGCACTTTCTCTGAGCAGAGTACAGTTTTAAAAATTTGAAGATGCAATATCTTTATCATGGAAATACATATATATTTCTGTAGCTACTGGCATTTCTACCCTGTTATTTTTCAATCAATTAGTAGAAGTAGCATGCACTCAGAATAAGCTGCTGATGAAAGTATCTGTTTAATTATTAAAAGGAGGTGAGAATGAAAATCATTCATTGTCTAGCTTGAGGAATTATCAAGTACTATAAAAAAATTAATCTGGAAGTTTCTGGGCTAAAGTTATCACATTAATATCTGAGGCTGAATAGTTTATTAAAGTATATACATGTGTGTAAGAATAAAATGCAGTCTGCACCCCTGAACATTTGTCACCTTGACTCAATGTTTACAGAGAGACAGGGGTAGAATGTCTATATACTTATGGTGGGGTTACATACCTAAAAAGATTCAGCATAGGATGAGCTCTATTTGGCACAACTGAGTTGTGGAGATGTCCTTAGCTACTCTAAACCGTACAGATTTTCCTTATCTTAGTACCCTCACAAAACACGTACTTCACATAGTTAAAATGAAAAAACTGAGCTCCAAGCATCAGAAAATACTCTTAAAGGATCTAAGTTGTCCCACTGTTAGCTGACAGATGTTTCCCCCTCTATTTGTAACTGTTCCACTAGAATTTCTGTGAAGAGATTAAAGCCAACAGTTTAGAAGCCTAAAAATATGCAGTCTTCAAAAATCTTCTGCTGTTCCTAATTAAGGAGTTTCCTGGACTTTGTAACTTTATCAGTATTTGACGTTTTAGCATCTGCATGTGCACCAGTTGTTCTAAATTTTGAACAACTTGTTCAAAATCAACCTTTACACTTTATCTGGCTTTGGATCCAAGCAAGTAAGTGCTCTTTCCCTGGAAGCAGTGTACCAGCAGCTTCCTTGTGTCCATCTCCCAGGGCAAGCCTTGCTACAGTCACCATGGCAGCCTTGCTATCCTGTGAAACAGCCTTCCTGTTCCCTTTGTCACTCTGCCATGAGATAGCTCAGTGGGAGAGCTTATGCCTGAACTGCAGGGATTCTTATTCATGCTTGCCTCCTTTCAGAGCCTTGCCCTTAACCCACTCCTGTGCTCTCTGCTCTGGACCCCTCCACTCATGCTCTCTCCTTGCTTTCAATCAGTAACTTCTGCCCAGAAGATGGCAACACATCATGTTGGAGAGAAATAAGTGAAATGGGGATATTGTCCTGAGAATATTTCTGAGTTGTTTACATGGCAGTACTAAAGTTCACGTTTTACATTAGGGCATTCTCAGATGGATATTATCTTGTGCTACTAGAAAGAATATACATAACCTCCATTGCAAACGCCTATTTTGATGTAATCATAGGAATCATAGGAATTCTTAGATACTACTTGGATGCCTAAAACTCTAATAAAAATAATAGAAATTAGTTAGCAAAAGAACACTGATCAGTAGCACCATGCAATTTAAATACTGCTTTGTTCTCCCTGTGTTCTCTGTAGGTTCCCTATATCAATAACTTCCAGTGCTGTAACACCAGCATGCAGCTGTCCTAAAATTAATGAATGTGCTGATTCCTGTGTGCCCAAGGTGCAGAAGCTGTCTTTTATTTTATGACAGAGCATTTAAACTTTACACCATCTCTGTAGCAAAACAAATAGTTTCTGCATGAGATTCCTTTACAAAATTGGGTGTCATGCTGAAATATCAATAGAGCAGTACATATGACCTTTGTCGCACATCATTTATTTCATGAAAAAATCCACCCAGCAGCAGATGGCATTTGGATATAAACAGATTTTGAATTAAAGGGCTTTTGCTTAGTCTGATATACTTAATATATGTAAAGCAATTTTCTTGAGGCAGAACAGTATGGTTCAGAATAACTTGATATTTCAGAAACTTCCAAGTGATAAGCCTCAAATAGATCCCTTGTGAATAAGAGGCAGGGTCTTTGCAGAAACTTTGCAGATATCCTGAGCCACATAATGAAAGGAAGGAAGGACAGCTGGAGGCTTAAACAAGTGCTGGCTGGATAGTCCCAACATGGGGAAAGATGGAGATTTCTGACTTCTGACAGATGAGCAATGTTCCTTGTGTGCTCTCAAATTTGAACTTGTAGTACTAGTAAAGTGCCCTAACAGACAGTGGAGAGGATCAAGCTCCATCAAGGCAAACTCCAGAAGCCTACTGAGCCTGAGCCAAAAGTCAGCACCAGAAGTGGTTGGTGAGGATGGGTGCAGGGAGACAACATCAGCTTAAGCAGGCCTGTTGTCACTTTGGCACTTTCACAGGGAGATTTGCCAAGTTGCAGAGGCTGCTAAGGCTTGTTCAGCCCTTTATCTCATGTTGCTCAGCATGGGCACTAATGACACTCTCCAGAATCATATGGAGCAAATTGAGAGAACTTATAGTGAGCTCTGGGAGAAAAAATGAGATGCAGTGACTCAGCTGATTTCATTCTTAATCCTTCAGGTCAAGGAGAAAGGTTCAAATGGGAGTGGATATATCTTGCAAGTTAACAGCTGGGAGCATTGTCAGTGTTTCAGACACTTTCAGTGTCTTTGCTTTTATGACCATGGTGTTTTAGTCAGAAAAGAAACAGCAAGCTAGTTGTTAGAGGCCTTTCTGTACCTGAAGGGGGCTTACAAGAAAGCTGGAGAGAGAGCTTTAACAAGGACATGCAGTGAGGATGGGCAAAGTCATCAAACAGAAAGAAAGCAGATTTAGATTAGCTATTGGGAAGATATTTTTTGTAAGGCTGGTGAGGCACTGGAACAAGTTGACCAGAGGAGCTGGATGCCCCATCCCTGGAAGTGTTCAAGGCCAGGTTGGACGGGGCTTTGAGCAATGTGGTCCAGTGGAAGGTGTCCCTGCCCATTGCAGGTGGGTTGGAACTAGAGGCTCTTTAAAGTCCTTTGCAACCCAAACTATTCTATGATTCTATGAAATTAAGAAATGAAAATGAAGGATAAGGTATTTAGCCATAGATCATTAAACAATAGGCAAGGAAATACAGCAGGAGCTAATGTTGGATATCAGGTTAACACCCACATGTCAAAACCACCGCTTTGTTGACTGTTATATTTGTATGAACTATCACAACAGAAACCAAACAAGCAATGGAATTACTCCAAAGCTGCCCAACAAAAAACTACCTGAAAACCACATCTATGAACAGTGTGTTCAAAGCTGCAAAATCTCCCCCAAATTGTCAAGAAAAGTCCTACATTCCTCTTTGAGTGCAGAGAAAGACACAGTGTTTTGATACTACTCTCAGTGGTCCAAGCCTTCATCATAGAGAAATATGTCATGGAGACATTTATTTTTTCTAACTGGCTCATAATAGCTGAAATGGAAAGCTGCCATCAAATAGTTTTTGCAGAGGAATTACTTTTGTGTATATTCTTTTTGCACTTCACACATTTTGGAAAACCTTTCTCAGAGCAAAAATGGTCTTTCATAGGCACTTCATGGCTTTTGCCTGTTAACCTGTTCTAGGCCAGATGTGTTATTAGTAATGAAATAATCAATGTTACTGAAACAAAGAAAAAATAATTTACTGTATTTCATACAATATGGAATATAGCATCACTCCCTGCAACAATATCTACAACTAGAGAAAGTTTGAAGTGTGATTGAGAGTATTGTGACTCAGGAAAGACTAACAAGACACAGCTGCTAGTCATTCTCCAATGAGGTGGTGTTAGCAAGTGTCAGCTTTGTCCTATGCTAGAACTTACATTGTTCATTAGAAACAATTGTAAGGAAAACAGTGTTGATACCACACTCAGGTTAATCAATTCTCCCCTAAAAATGTCAGAAAAAGAAAATGCACTTTGCTTGTGGGAATTGCAATGCCCTCAGAATTAGTATGTACAGTTCCATCTTTTGGTTCTTGCATTCCAAGATCACCACATTTGCATCTCCATGGCAAAAGAAGGAAGACTTATAAATCATACATGCTCATGGACTTAGGCACTTCCTCTTGTCAGGAATGGCAAGTTTTGTAAGCTATTTGAAAGGCACATGAAGTTAATGAAATAACTATCAGTTTTAATTAGCACTCCTGGAAGCTGTAATGCTCTCTCACCTGAAGCTGAGTGACATCAAAAGATATGAAATTCTTTCTTGCCTTTGATGTTTTTTCCTGCCTAGAACACTTCTCCTCTCATACATGCAATCCTTATTCCCATTCAATAAAGTAACTGAAGGACACCAATGGGAACCAATCCCTGGGAATGATGTACCTAAAGAGTCATGAACTGAATTACTGCTAAGAAGAATATTTGAATGCAATAAACAACAATATTGTCCACATGGCTTCGGCTTGTTTAATTCTCAGATGATCTGTTGTGAGTACAACACATTTTCAACATACTTGCATTCAAAATGGCATGAAAGATTTTATTAATCCATCATCTTCCTTTATGGTCTTATGAAACTGAAGTCCTTCTTTACCCATTGAGTACAAAATATTAATGAATTTGTCATTCCTGGATAAATGCAGGATTTTTTCAATGAAGCCTAAAAAATGTTTGAGATTATTCTTTATCCAAAACTGTATGTTAGCTTGCTCTCTTCATGAATGTCTATTGCATAAAAATATAGCATATATTTTACTTACGCAAAATTTCTGAAAATTCTGAAAAAATATTATCTATGGCTTTAAGTTGTTCCTGAATTACTAGTATAAAGTACCATTAATTCAAGTTCAGATGGGTTAATTAACAACACACTTCTCTGCAGACAAGCTGCAATGCTTTGTTTCTTGAGTATTGCTTACATTCAAGAAAATGTATAATATTAATCTAATGATAAATGAAAGCCTTTTGGTGTCCAATTATTAATAATCTCCTTTATTATCTAATGGATACTTTACAACAATTATCTTGAAACTCAGTGGGCTTGACCTTGTTTTCACTGAAATCAATGGCAAATCTCTCACAGAGCTCAATGGAGTATGACTAGCCTTGCTATGTAATGAGCTATTATTAATGCCTATTTTGCTAGCACAATTATGTCCTGACACTAAGCATATTGTTTCATATTAAAAAAACAAAAAAAAAGGAAATTAAGATAAAGGAAAAAAAACCCCAAAACATCAAAAGGCTCCAGTAAAATATAAAAACAAAATCAGAAATTTTAGCTTTCCCATAAGCAGTCTTCATGGAATATTAATATTTCTATTTATATGGCATATTTAATAAGGTTGAACACACAGGTTACCAAACAGGTAACAGGATTAAGTATTTTCTGTGGATGATCTATATTTATGCAAACCTGTTAATGAACTCCATGAGTTATGGAAACTACACCACAAGGGAAAGGAAGACTTAATAACTTGGCATAAGCTATTAAAGTATTTTCCCCATGAAGAGAATTAATTCAAAGTCTCACTTGGAACATATGCATTCTATTGATACCATTTACATTTGTATTTAAGTTGTTAATTCTTATCTTTATGGGTATCTGTAGCTGGTTGAGGAGGAGAATAATAAATAGTGGATTTAATTGAAACTTGGAATTTAAATGTGGGTCTACTTAGAGCTTTGTTTCTTAATACATGCAGTTGCAAATTACAGATATATAACAATATATAACAACAATATTCACACATAAAATACTAACTCAGAGCACAGGGTGCTGATACAAGTTGGATACAATCTTTGCATGGGTGGACATATTGTTCCTGGGAATTCTCAAGTTCTTTGTTGTAGTTACTTCTTTATTAAAATGTGCTATGGGTTAACCTCATTGAGTTGCAAACATCTTGTTTTACAAATGGTGCTTGAAGAATGTAGACATCTCTGTCAGAATGTTGAGTATTCTTCTGAAAATTTCATAGTGTCAAGCATGTCTATGGTGCAATATCTGGATAAATACCATATATTATTTCCCCTCTGGTTTAATGAAAGTGGGCAATGTTTCAATTTCACCTTTATTCCAACGCATGAAAGAGTTACTGTACTCCTATAAAAATAAATAAATAAATTTTAAAGATCCCTTAAATACTAGTATGCACAAATTCAGTGCGATGAAGAAGACACATTCTGACTGCAAAGCTTAGGAAGTTCATGGCTGTGAATTCCATGCTGGCTGGCAAGATAATGGATTTTTAACTCACTTGTGTGCTCTGCTCTGCCTCAGAAGTACCATGGAGCCTCCTCTTCCCTGATACCACCAGTGTGGGTCAGCCTCACCTGATTACTGCCTTTCTTTGGCTAAAGTCTTGTACATTGGTTGCTTTTCAGCATTTACCTGTATCGTAAAAATTCGGTGCAGATTAGAAGCAGACTATTCTATTTGTGGAGAATAAAATCTGACTTCATCTTTCTTGTAAGACCCTGTTAGATACTGGAAGGCTGCAATAAAGTTTCTGTGGAGACATCTCATCCAGGCTGAACAACTCCAACTCTCTCAGTCTTTTCTTACAGGAGAGATGTTCCATCCCTCTAAGTATCTTCATGGCTCTCCTCTGGACCCAATCCAAAAGGCCCATGTTTTTTCTGTGCTGAAAATAACTTCTTCCACCACAATTCTATTGCTTTCACTCTAACTATTGATTAAATCTTAAAAAAAAAAAAAAAAGAAAACTTTAAATACTTGAATGCCAAAGCCAAACATTAGATATAAACCTGTGGTGTTCTCTATGTGCTGTTGTCAGGTAGTTACATTAGTGAGTAACAGAAAAGCAATTTTATGATGCATTGCACTCATCCAACTCCTTGACGATGGGTTGGAGCAGCACATAACCAAAAAAGAGTAATTTTAAAGATCACATTCTCAAGAGATGGAAGAGGTTGGAAATAAAGGATCCAAGGGCGTCAACAAACAGAAATTATAAAAGTTAATGGAATTTTTGAAGAGTAGTTTACCTGACTATTAGATGGAAGAAAGAGACTATAAACAAATGAATTGGTAAATTGTTCATTAGCCATAACCATTCTTCAAGAAGATGGTCTGTCAAGGTCTAGGCTTCAACTATTTTCATCCTTGTTTCTTTAGACATTTCAACAAACGTCCTTAAAAGAACTGGTCCCAAAACTAATTGAGTGGATGTACACTGAAATATCTTACTTTTCCCAGTTTAACACATTCCTCTTTTATGTCACCAAAGAAGATAAACAACAACTTTTACTTTGCTCTTTCTTTTCACTTGTTTTCCTGCCAATATTTTTGTAGGCAGTGCTGCTGTTGGTTTAGAGCCCTTGCTTTGTCAATGGCTGGCCCCACAATAACTGGACTAATAACTTTTCCACACTTAATCTCCCTTTTTTTTATAAAATCACAGAATCACAAAATGTGTAAGGTTAGAAGGCACCACAGTGGGTCAGCTGGCCCAACCTCTCTACTCAGTTAGGGTCATCTTAGAGCACATTGCACAGGATTGTGTCTAGATGGTTCTTAACCATTGTGGGGGATGAAAATATTTCTGTCCTTTGTCAGGTTGTAGCTTCTAGAGTTGCATGTATTGACTTACAAAAATATTAAATGTTTAGACTAATTTTTACAATAAGGTATCTCTGTTCATCAGGGTCTAGAGGCACTTTTAAAATGAGGAGCTGTAAAGAGCACTCTGTTTAGCATTGCATGCAATAGGAATTGAAGAGAGAACAGATTTTTTACTGTTAAAAGAACATAAGCAGATGATGAATGATGCTGAAATAATATTAGCACAATCTTAGCATGCTGGTTTGTTGACTAAGGGTTATTCAATAAGTGGAAGTGTGAACCTGGAAGTCATTGTCAAAACAATCTCTTATTCAATCCACTGCACCACTCAATCACTGTTATGTCTTAGGCATAATGCACAAAACCAGGGAACTTAATTCTACCCTCTCTACTGTACCCTAAGCTTTCTTCCCACACCTAAAGGAGTGGATTTTGAAGCATGGTAATGCCCATTTCTTTGTAAGTCAGTGCCTGTAGGTAGGTGGTAAGAACTATTTTAGATGGGTTTCTGGTGCCTACAAAACAAGCATAAAAACCACCATGTGAAAAACTCCAGAAAACCTCTGATGTGGTGGCTCACTTGAGTACTTCCTGTACTCCTTTCATATCCTAGTCACAACAGCTTATTGCTAAGTTAATAGATCCAGGACTACTGAAAAGAAGTTACATTAGTCTACCAGAAAAAGTTTATGGGAATGTCAGTCTGTCTCCAAGTCTTCACACAATTTCTCTGAGCAAATAGTATGTTTTCCACTCCAATTCTTTGTGTGAAAAGAAAAAGGGGATCTTTTCCTGTATCCTTGCTTCTCATCCTTTGCCTTTTCTTGCAGCAGTACACACAGGCTGTCTCCTGGACACCAGCAAATGCAGAGCTGAAAGCTACAGTTTGGCTATACCCAGGAATAAACAAAACATATATTTTTGAAGAAAGAAGATTTCTAAACTGAGACCTAGGCAGAATGTAGAAGTCTGAAGCAAACCTAAATAAAGATTAGATATGAGCTTGGTTCTGGACATACATAAACTTCCCTAGCAATAAACCCGGGAATAGCAACCAGACAGTCCCAAAGTTTCTGCTTTCAGCTGAGTGCCCTAGTTTCCAGGCTACAACAGACATACCCTTCAGGCAGTCTTTCCTTGCACATCATCATCAGGTCAATATTACTTCACACTGGCATATATTCAATAGGAAAAACCAGGAATTCTCTAATGACTTAGCCATGGTTGCAAGCGTGTATTCCTGGAGAGATATATTTGAACTTCTGCAGGTGAAGAGAAGCTACATACTGTAAATACCTGAGCTTTCCCTACAAATGTACAGTATTAAAGGTAGCTACTGCTGTTTCAAAGAAAGAAAGCACATCTGAAAGTTCACCCTAAGTGGTCTTCAGTCCTGGGTGAAAAATCATGTTGCCTGCACTCTTCCCTTCTCCATAGGAAAGGGACAGTCCATGCTTAACAGCTTTAACAGATACCTCCACACCTTGCTTGTGTATTGAAATGATTGACAGCCCTCCCTAGGCCCCACAGGGTGCCCATGAGTTTGTTGTCCTCCTTTCCATGATGTCATTGTGCTTCACCTCTCAAAGCAGTCCTACTTTGGACAGGGGGCCCATAGTGAAGAAATGAGATTTAGTTGTAGGACCAGTGTAGCTGTAGCACCTTGCTCCCAGCTCAGCTCAACTTGTGGCCACTTTTGGGCACAAAATCATCACAACCTTCAGGATCACTGAGAAAATTTCCACCGGTCCTCACTCCTCTTGAGGACCACAATATCTCACCACAAGAGAGGAGGGAACGCTTGGAGCTCAGGATTTGGAACAAAGGCAGACAGAAAAGAGCTGGCCCCAAAGATGCTAAATTGTAGAGAACAGAAGTGCAGACTGCCAGTTTTGGACTCTGTTTGGAAGAGGAAGGGAAATCAACCAGGCTGACATGTTTGTCAGACCTAGTTTGGCTCCATCACTTCCTGAGACTTCTCAACATGTTACTCTTCATGACTCTTGGAGATACTCCCAGAGTATTGTTGATAGTTACTGTGATGAATGAACTGTACTTCATTGACATGCATTCCTTGTTGTTTTCCCAGTTAATGAAACATTCAGGGAATACAAGAGGCATGGTCCACTTTAGAGAATGAAAGTAGAGGTGGTTGAATTGCTGGAGGTAGATAATTGACTGAGTTGGAAGTGTAATTCTGGATTAGTTTTTGAAAATGTTAGGTCATGTGTGTTAATGCTTGTGAAACCTCCTATTGACACTACAAAAGTCTCTGAGAAGTATGGAAGTGGCATTAACAAACTCTGTCAGCCCTTTGAACATTTTAAGGAAGGGATTACAAGATATTAGTGCTTCCATTTCTTTGGGAAGGTGTAGGCAAGACACAAACTATTGTTATAAATATCTGTGGAATGAAAGAACCCAACATACCTTATAGGTTTCTAGGTCAGTGGTGTATAAACACATATTTAACTCCTAAAGAGCAAAATAAACAACATCTTAAAAGTAATGATAAACTAATGAGCTGCTAACAGTGACAAAATGAGCATGTGACTTAGCTAGTTTGTGAATTCCTAAATAATACCCAATAACTCTGCTTCAAGGTACATGCCCCTCACCAATAACCTAATCTATAAAAAGTGATGTGGTGTAAATTGTATCCCTCTCACAATGTTGGCTGCTTAATTGCCAGTATCCATTGTGACAAGTGCCACCCTGTCAGCATGCTAAGTAGTTGAAAATTGTTGTGTGGTGGAAGATCAATACAACTTTAACAAGAAACAAATATGATGGAGTGAAAGCAAGAAAATAACCAAATTAAGCAATTGTGATTATCTCCTGAAGATGCACAGGCATTGATTGGTGTTTCATGGGCTCAACCAATGGGTTTTCAAATGTTTATATTTTGAAAAATACAATTTCTTCTGGCAGGACCAGATTGGAGAGATAGGTGAAGCTGTTGAATTTTTTACTTGAAAGCCATCTATTGTCTATTTTTAATTAAAATAGCTAATGGTCCGTATTGATTCCTTAAATGTGCTATCCTAGATAAATCATTTGTATTTATCCTTAGTTATTTATGTTTAAGCATTTTAGGGCTTCACTAAATGCTTTCACAGAGAATATTTGCTAAGGCAAGATCAGCAGAAGTATAATAAATTACTAAGCTTCTCTGAATATTTTAAAGGTACACTCAAATACACAGAGATGAGCTTTTCAGTATTTTTACTTGCAAAACAGTGAAGGCACCACCGTTCAGCCAACATACTACTTCTCAGAAGTCAGACTTGCATAAGAAAATGTAGACTCAAAATTAAGCTCTTAAGGTAAATTTATGCCAGTATGTCCCCTAGGTTTTGAACTTTATTACAGATTCATCATAATATGAGTTTAAAGGAAAGTTAAACATTGATTATACACACACACACACACACACACATATATATAATAAATTATTATTTTTTTAATTTGCCAAGGATTTACACTATCTTATAACTTAGAAATATCGTAACCTTGTGTGATGCACTCAGATAGTAGCCAGCAACTATATTTCTTTGTGAGTTAAAGCTGAGGATTTAAAAGGCATTCTGCCCCTCTGGAATTAAAAAGAGGTACTGAAACACATATGGGTAAGAATTGCATGAAGGTATGATTGCAAACCAGAGCTCATTTCTGTCACTTTTATGTCACATACAAATTTCTTGTTTTATTTAATTCCAAGATACTTAAAAGTCATGCAAATTGCATTATAGCAAATATATTTAGAGAAAATGTAAAAGCAAGCCCTTCCAGAAATTGCTATAAATATTGCTTTCAAAAAGGTTTATTATATTGGTTTAACCACCCTGTGGAGGTCTTTCTGTTAGGTTTTTTTTTTGCTTTGAGAACACTCAAACCAGTTAACACATAATATGATCATTTTCACAGAGATAACTAAAATAATTTACTTTGCCAAAGACAACACAAGATATCAGACCAAATTCAATATGTGATTACTAAAAACAGTCCATTGAAAAAGATCAGATATATAGCTCACATTTTTTTTTCCATAGCAGTCATTAAATGGTATCTATTTCTTCCTAATCCAATAGGAAAGAACAGCCCCTTCATTTAAGTTTCCAATTCTTACAGTTGTTGGTATGTACAAAATCCATGTTTCTCTTATATCAAAACAAGCCACCAATTTTTCCAACAGCAAAAACAAATGAAAGATAACATATTTAGAAAGACCACTGAAAGGATTCACTCTGGCTGATTTTTGTTTAAATTGTCTTCCCAAAGACACACTGGGAAACAAAATTAGGAAAGTTAGCATAAATAGGCTTGAAAAACAATTGGTCTATGACTGGTCCTATCTATCTCAAATTCAACCAATTAAATCAGAGATAAATTTTCCACATCTACCTCTGTCTAGGGCAGATATCACAGAACCTAATCCTGCATTTATCTGTGTCTAAAATATCTCTAATACTATTTATTTTTTCCCAGTCAAAAAAAGAACTACAGAGACCTAAGTGACTGTAAATAATTGATTCTTATGGGCAAAAACTACAGTATTATGGTGATCATTTAGAGCAGTTGTAAAAGTGTGGCAGTTCCTCTTCATTAGTCAGGGAACCATGCTTCCATATTTCACAGAGAGTAACAGGGCAGAATTGTGTAGTACAAAGGAAGAAATTGCCTGTCTTTATATGTCTTCAGTGCAGTCTAACACATAACTTTTTGAACCTCAGGATCTTTACTTGAGGGCTATAGCAATAGTGAAGAAACAAGGAGGAAATGCAGTGTAGAGGGAGGGAAGAAGAAAGAATATGAACCTGGAGATATGCCCCCATCCATGAGGGTGTTGTTGTAAAATCAACATAAAGCAGCAGCATGTGGCTTCTTGGTAGACTGTTAGGTTGTACTCTTCCCATTTATGTACAGTCAGATTTTTGTAACATGTTGTAGTGGTTTAACCTTGGCTGGGTGCCAGATGCCCACTAAGCCTCTCTATCTTTCCCCTTCCTAGTGGGACAGGGAAGAGAATAAAATGGAAAACAACCAGTAGGTTGAGATAAGCCAGTTTACCAAAGCAAAAGGAAAAAAACAAGGGAAAGTGTGTACACACATAAACAAAGGGGGAAAAATTAAATTAATCTCTGCTTCCCAGGATCTGTGTTCAAAAAGAGGTTAGAGACTGCAAGGCTGTGGGATATTTTGCACTTCTTTAAATACTATAATACTCATTGTGGCTCCCTTTACAGCAAATCTATACCCTGAACAGCTATGTGTATTCAATATTACACCAAGGTTTAGGAGAAGGTTTCTGTTTCAAATCTGTATCATGTGGCTAATTTTTAAGCAAGTAGGAAGGAGAGCATACAAATAATAAACTACAAAATAATATGAGGTGAGCTGCATCTCATTTTATACCTAGTTTTGTTGAATGAAATATTGAATTACTACTTCAAGGACCTCCAAGGAACTGATAGAACCAAATGTGTTTTGCTTAATATTCATTAACTCTAATCAACATGAGCTCATGATTTTCTAACTGCAAGAGGTTAAAATTAAAAATTAAAATTCTAATTAAAATTAAAAATTAAAATTATAATTAAAATAGAAACCTTGTAATGAATTTAGTTTTTTAAAAAGTGAAGTATCATAATTTTGATTAAGCTGATGACCCATTGTAATATTTTGAACTACAACGTTGACCAAAAGTATATGCCATAGTTAATTTCTGACCTCTGTAACTTAGCATGCATTTGCTGATTTTTTTTCATCCCACTGTTTCTAAAACATTATGAGAATACACTATTTTGGCATTAGTCTTTGTCACACTTTGAAGTCTTTAGTCAAGCAGTCTTATACAGCATTATAGAAGAAGAATAGAAGATATATTTCTCCTATTTAAATGATCAGAACTAATAAGCATGACTATTTCTTATCCATTAAAAATCACTTAATGTCATTGGAATTACACTTTTCTGAGTATAAATTTTCTGGATAAACATCAGGACGTCTTCTTTCTCGATGCTTTCTTTCCATTCTACCAGGTTTTATCTGACCATTTTTTGTCTCAGTTTCAGCTGTCTGAAAAGGGGTTCTTTCTCAATGTGGAATACTGATACATGCTATATGAAGAGTTCTTAAAAAGTTAGATGGCAGCAGCTGCAAGTTTTCAGCAAATGTTTAAAAGGATTTTCATTGGTGACTGAATAAGAAAGGATGCCTTGAGCCTTCTCCTGCAGAGTAATTAATTATTTTGTAAGTATTTATTGAAACATCTTTTACTCAGTTTCACTGTAGCTTGAATTATAAAGCTTTGAAACATGAATTCAATTTTCTGGACTGTATCTACATGAAAGAATTATCCCATTTAACAAGTTGTAGCATAATACACATAAATGCAGTGTACAAGATATAAATCACTGTGACACCCTGTGTAACTGGGTCTATTGCACACAGGAATGTGCAGAAAGCAAGCCACTGCCAAACTTCCCCAGTGTATAGTACAAATTTTAGGCATGGCCATTAGAGCGTGACAACTGACACTTGATTTTAGTCATAACATTAAAATACAATTTTTCCTGCAGCTTTGAAGAAGCTTTCCTAGGTGAAAAAACATGATCATTTACTCTTACAACTCAACCACTGTATTTCTTGTCCTTAACCAAAACATTTCTCTGTGTTATCTCCCTTCCAAAAACATTAGTTTCTCTAAGGATTGCACTTTTTCCTGGTTGCTTATCTGGCATTAAGTAATATCCAGTAAGCCACACCAATCAAATTAAAATGTGAGCAAGCATCTCATGACTGGGTTTAAAAGCTATAGATATAATGGAACAAACCTGGGGCTGATGAGAAATGAAGGAATTTGTGAAAAGCTCCAGGCTTTTTTTCCAGCACACTGTTCAGCAGAGATCAGACACAGTTTGAGAAAGCTGGACAGAAGCATTGCAAGAGGTGTTCCAGTCCTTCCAGGATCTTTCTTTCACTGCTTTTGTTTGAAAAGTACCATAAAGTTCATGATGGTTTGTTGAGAAGTTAATTGCAGTTTTCTCTTCTATACAGACCTTCAGCCAAAAAGCCTCTGTAAAGTACTCCACTAATTAGGGATTCAGGAACTTTCATCAAGATCTATTGAGTTTTCCCAAGCAAAGCATCCTGTATGTGTACTAAATCCGTAAACCTCACTGAGATATTGTTTGGCAACACTTCAAAAGTTAATTTGAGATTTTCAAATATGTACAACATATTCTTCCTGGTGATTGTCATCTTTATATCTTCCTAGAGTTTTAACAGCTGATATGAAAAACTAGTTTCAAAACATGTGCCATTAATTACAATATATTGCTGCACAAATAGGTAGAAAAAGGAACTAGATGAACTCTTCTAGGTAGCAAATGAAAACAAAAGATCCTAATAATTCATATTTATTAATGCATTTAAAAATCACAGGTCTAGATCAGATGAAATCTCATTCTACTCTGTTCTTCCACGAGCTTTTTATTTGCACTTGAAAATTGTTTTCCCCTCAGCTTTCAATTGCTACCATGGGTATTAAGATGATATACAGTGATGATCTTACAAACCCCAGAAACACACATAAACACTTGTTCCCCATAAGCACACAGATATCTAAGCCACTGTCACAGTAAAACAACAGGCAAAGGTGCAGCTGTCACAAATGACTTCCACATTAATTTCAAGCCTTTTTCAGTGGTGATAGGAAAGGTAATGAAATCTATAACTACAATTGTTCCTCTAAACAAGTCTAAGATTTTGCAGCTTTTCATAACTTCATGACAGATGTTATTGCTGACTTAGGTATTATTACTTCATTTCAGAGTACAACATTTTAGCACAACATGGTTTCCAGCGTTACCCCTCACAAGTCTTTTGCAAGTGTTTATTTTTAGACACAAGGTAAAGGCTGTTCCTTCTGGAAAAAAAGACGTGGAAGCCAGTGGGCAAATGGACAAGACACATTAGCAGTACATTAGCTAGCATTAGTGTAATAAAAGTAAAGGAACTAGAATAAATTAAAAAATAATATTACTTGAAAGGGACATTTGAGAAAGAGACCTGTTGCCAAATATGTGTTCATATTTGTGGCAAATTTAGTTTGAGAAATCTTGGTGAGCCCATCTAAAAGCATTCGATTAGACCTTACAGTCTGATCTAGCTCCCACAACATGGCAGTTACATTCAGGAGATAAACTGATCCCCTAGACTCTGCTGGGACACAACATAATCCTAAAGTTGATGATGTTTTAAGAAAACTGTAGCATGCCCCAGAGTAAGGCAGTGCAGTGTCATTTAACAGCTATTCAAAACCACTTACACTCTTAGCTCTGACTATGATTTACATCTTTGTATCTCAGTCAAACAAAAGTAAGCTTTTTAATCAGAATAGAAAAGTACAATCAAACATCTTTACAAATTTGAGAAAGATAACCTAAACTAATATATTGGGCTTATTCAGAGGAAAACTAATTGTGACTTGATGCTGGATGAACGCCAGGTGCTCATCAAAACTGCTCTGTCACTCCCCTCTGCAACTGGACAGGGGAGAGAAAATATAACAAAGGGTTTGTGAATTGAGATAAGGACCTGGAGAGATCACTTATCAAGTACCATCACAGGCAAAACAGGCTCAACTTAGAGATATTAATTAAGCATAGAGCTAAAAAATTAGAACAGGATAACAAGTAAAATAAAACCTCCAGTACACCTTCCCCCCACCCCTCTCTCCTTCCCAGCTCTACCTTCTCCCCCAGCAGCACAGGGATACAAAAAATGGGAGCTAAGGTCAGCTCACCACAGGTTGCTGCTCAGGGAGAGAAGCCCTTCTCATGCTTCTCTGTGGGGTCCCTGCCATGGGAGACAGCTCCCCATGAACATCTCCAGTGTGACTCCATCCCATGAGCAGCAGTCCTCCCCAAACTGCTCCAATGTGGGTCACTCTTCCACAGGCTGCAGTCCTTCCAGGACAGGCTGCTCCCATGGGTGCTTCTGTCTCCATGTGCATCCCATGGGGTCACAGCCTCCTCTCAGGCATCCACCTGCTCTGGGGTGGGGCCTCTCCCCAGGCTGCAGGGGGATCTCTGCATCCCCATGGCCCTCTCTGGGCTGCAGGGGGATCTCTGCATCCCCTTGGCCCTCCATGGGCTGCAGGGGGATCTCTGCATCCCCATGACCCTCCCCAGGCTGCAGGGGGACCTCTGCATCCCCATGGCCCTCCCTGGGCTGCAGGGGGATCTCTGCATCCCCATGGCCCTCCCTGGGCTCCAGGGGGATCTCTGCATCCCCTTGGCCCTCCCTGGGCTCCAGGGGCACAGCTGCCTCTGCCTCGCCATGGTCTGCACCATGGGCTGCAGGGGAATCTCAACTCCCACCCCTCCTTCTCCACTTGGTACCTGCAGGGTTGCTTCCTCTCACATGTTTCACGTTGCTGTTGTTGTTGTTCTTCTTCTTCTTGAATATGTTGTCACAGAGGTATTACCACCATTTCTAAATTGCCCAGCCTTGAGTGGTGGAGCCATCATTGGAGCCACCAGCAACTGGCTCTACTGGATACAGAGGAAGATTCTGGCAGCTTCTTACAGAAGCCACTCCTGTACCCCCCCACTACCAAAGCTTGGCTATGTAAACCAAATATATTAATGCACAGAAGAAAGTGCATTTTTCTGTCCCTATCTGAAAAGCCAATCACCTACCTTTATTTCCATTTTTTTTCAAATTCACCAGTCTGTCTGTGAATGTCAAAGGCAGTGAAAAATTTTCCACTCCTCACTTAACAGGGGTCTCTGAAGGAAAAATTTAAAGGTGTGTTAGATTTTGAGTGAAGGGAATCAAGAAGCTGATTTGAAGGCATAAAACAGAATTCCCCTCCAAAAGATCAAGCACATATCATTCGGCATGATGTGAGAAACGTTCTATGAAGTCCTATAGCTTGTGCTCTGCCATAACTCACACCAGATGATCATATGAGTCCCTTTTATTCCCAAACAAGTATGGATTTATTGTCACTATTATCAGTCCTCTTCACACTACTTAGGCAGTATAAAGTGTCTTTTAATTGTGCATAAATTACATTTACTCTCACTTTATTCTGCCACAACTGTGTTAAAGACCTGTGATTTATGTTAAAATCAGCCCTTAAGTATTCTGGTTCTAGGTTCACAGATTTAAGATCCAGGAGGTACAGATAATGTTCCCAGTCTCATGTCCCACACAATGCAGACCATAGAATTTAATTTAAATAATTTCTCATTCCGATTTGATTAGGTGAATAATTTATACTTCAAAGACATAGTCTCAAGCTAAGACTTATTGAGACCAAGTGAGTTCATCATAGTTCCCATGGATTTGTTGCAGCAACAGCCTGCCTAGAAACCTGAACCTTAATCTCCAGCTGAACTTATCCAGTGTCCACTCATAACCAGAGAATTGCATTATACATTGTTTGCTAAAGAGCTCCTTACCACCAAAAACCACTTTGCAACCTCTGCACAGATTACTGCCAAATCCCTTGTTAACTGTCTCTTTGGTAAGTTAAACTGATTGTGCAGATTTGAGGTCTAACATATAGTTCAGGATTTCAAGGCCTTGAACAATTTCTTTAAACGCTTCTTGATTTTCAACATCTGTTAATAAGGCAATCACAACTGCTATAACTGCCCACAATAATATTAATATCTTCTACATAATATTGCCTTCAACTTCCTGAACCTAATCTACCCAACTTTTGTATTCCAGCACTGTTATAATCAATATCTAACAAAATTCAAACCTTAATGGACAGGAATGTGAAAAAACCCTTCAATTCAATGGGTTCAAAGCACCCTGCTCTTTATTGTAATACCCATGCCAAGAACTGAAGAAATCATCCTGCACAACATATTCCAAGCTCTTAATTTCACTCTCAGGAGACTCATCTGGTGCTCTTCCAAGAGAAGATTAAGTAGGCACTCTTTAATTTTCTTCATTTTTTAATTTATATGTTGGGTGATACAATTATTACCCCATTTATAGAATTTCTGTCATAGAAACATCAGAAGGTAATCTATATTTAACATATTGAGCACAGAAAAAATGCTTAGTAAGGCCGTGTGGTTCTATGTTCTGGGCAAGTGATTGGTTTTGACACCTCAGATCACATTTCAGAAATGCTGGAAAAATTATTCTGCTTTGTACCACTGGGAGTGTTAGAAAAGTCCTTGAAGGATTCATTTTTACTTAGTCTAAGTGGAAAAGACAAGGTGGTACTAGGTAGGGCAAATGAAACAGCCAAGGTGAAAGAAACAATTAAGCAAGTGAAATTTCTTAAATCCCCCAGCAAGGCAGCAAAATTCTGCTGGCACAGCTGTTTTTTTAAATAAGTTTGTTCTTTGTTTCCATGTCCTGCACATATCTGCAAGAACAATACCAGTATCACTTATCTGCAGTCTGTGCTGGAGACGTCAGCCACTCCAACACATCAATGAAAGAAGAAATTCGATGAAGTACATCTCACAAAGACCAACAGCAGTATTACAGCATAAATCTACATGTTTTCACTGGAGTGCTGGTGGCAAATCAGGCAGTAACGATCCTCAATTTTAAAATGTTTTTGGGAAACACTGATTTGACATTGTTCATCGCCATCTGTCAGAGTTGCAGTGGATATCATCAAAAGCAGCTGCTGTCTTTTCCATTTCAGGCTCAAAGTATATTAAGAAGCCTAAAGATGTGCATTGTCTTGGCACTGAAAATGAAGAATTTAACTTGTATGTTTGATACCTAAGTTTTCCAACCATTCCATACACAGTGTTAAAGCAGAAGCGCTGTTTTCTCCAAGTTACGGCACCAATGAAAATTTATGATTACATGCAGAGAGGCTGAGAAAAAAGAGAACATTTTCAAATGAAAACACATGCTTTTATTTGCTGACATACTCTGATGATTTGAAATATTCTGAGTGTTGGTAATAGCTTGCTGTATTTTTCCTTAGTGTCATTTAAAGCTATAAAGCACCATCTAAATAAGGTTATATTCCTTCTACCTCTTGGTCCTCATTTTCATTACACCTTCAATATTTGAAGGAATGCTTTATATTCCTTCAGGAATGTCTTTGCAGCCAGGGGTAATTGTATTTTATCGTTCTGATAGGAGAATTACAATGTGATTTTCCTCTTTTGCTAGAGGAAAACAAGATGGAAAGAAGAGAGTTAGTATTCATTAAGAATTGCAAAGGGATGTTGCAGTTACAATTTTCCATCTAAGATTAACTCCATCTCCACAGTGTTTCTGAACAATGTAACTTGGGACACTGCTCCAAACTGATCCAATTCAAGTTTTGAAGCAACTTTGCACAAAAAAATTAATTAATGTTCTGCACTTCTTTCAGGCAGACTGAAGTTAATGTCTAAGTTTTCCTGTGACTTCTTCAATCACCTTCATGTGAAAAAATCCTATTTAGATACCACTATGATGCTATCTAAGGCTAAGATTTTTCTAGATACTGAGAAGAATTGGCAAAAAAAAAAGGATAAGGCCCAAGAACAATGTCTATATTTAGGCCAAAATAAAACTACAAAGGAAAAAATTAGAAAGATAAAGCTACTGAGGAAAAGTAAAAACTTTATGTAGATTGCTATGAAGACTGACTTGCCCAAGCTTTCTCAGTTATTTACTCCCCATTATTTATTTTTTATATCAGAAATATTTTAACTAAACTATTTTTAGCAGTTTGCTAGGCTTCTCTAGAGCACTAACCCTGCTGAGACATATTGCTCACTGGCTACAGATGTTCTGCTGCACACTGGGCACAGTAATATCCTGCATGTTTTCATTGCTGGAAGATTGTGCTTTGACCAGGCAATGTTAATTAAAAGATGCTCTTTGAACACCATAAGGATATTGGAAAGTCATAGACAAAGTGGGGAACATAAAAAAAAAGACTTTTTCATTTCTTTCTCCAGGAAAATTGAATTTGTAGGAGAAAATCCATGGGGGAATCCTGTTACAGACCATTATTTTTAAATATTGCAGTTTCTCCAGTAACTATACACAGTACAGTCTAATTGAAATTTATTCTTAAGGAACAGGATCATTTTCTTCTCTTTGATGGCTTGTGCTAGTCACAGAGAATTCCACAAAAACCCAGGTAAGACTAGTGTAGGCATTTGGAAGCTAGAAAAACAACCTGATCCACAGCTACAGGGGGCTGTTTATTTTTTAGTCCAAGTTTTACAGTGAAGAAAAAAGCATTGCTGTGCACAGAAAAGGCAAATAATTCTCCCTGACTCTGGTGCAACTCAACATTCATATTTCTGGATACATTAAAGTGACCACTGACCTGGGGACCAAGGAAGAACAAAGATGAAAAAAAAGTGGTTCAAATAAGTCTGCAGTTATTATCACTTTTTACCTTGTAGGGCTGTGTTCTTACAGCCTTTCATAGCTGCCAGGCTAATGATTTGCAAACCTGATTAGATGTGGAAGATAACTTATCTATCTTTAATTCACTGTACAGAAAAAGTAGTTTAATGTTATTTGGATCTTCTAAGCAAATTGATAATCCTAGTACAGCAATAGATTCTTACATGCAGTCTCTGATTTTACAATGCTTGCAGTGACCATTTATTCTGTGGGCCAGGATGCATGTAGCTTTCTCTCCCTCACTTCTCACATCACACTAGAGAAGCACTGGCAGCAGTCCACCTGAAAGCCTGAGGTGCTTTCAATGCAACAAGAGCACAGGACATAATCAAGGAGAAGCATTCAAGGAATGCAAGCCCCAAATATTAACTATTAAAATAAAATCATAGAAATTTACATCATCAGACATTAGAAACACTCTATTAAACTATTTTCTTTTTCTATTCATCTGGTTCGTCGATTTTTTCAGAGTTCCTGTGACAGAAATAGCCTCAAAAAGATTTCGAATTCCAGAGTCAGATAAATGAAGAAATGTGTAGGCAGAATGTGGAGTCAAGGGAGATGGACATTAAAACTGAATGCAGGGAAGACTCTTTGCTTTCTGCACTATGTCCTTTCTCCCAGCTTCATGATGGTATCAACAATACACAGAAAAAAAAGATTCAAATTGTGCAGAGAAGACAGGGGAGTCAAATGCAGATTATCTGCAAAGGCAGCAGGAAACAGAAAGCAAATTGTTTTATCCTTTCACTCCCAAATCGCTGAGCAGGCGTGCTATCAAGTCTCTTTTTTGCTAGTTTCAACTTCTACAGTGAGAGGTGTGATTATTATGGCTGAGGTTGGTCATGATGATGACAATAATAACAACAATAATAACGATAGTAATAATAATAATAGTGACATAAAAGTAGAAGAAAAAACAAATGAGAAAAGTACAAGTTAGAATTTTAGTTCATAACTTGCCTGAAGGCCCTCATTGACCCACTGCAACTGTAAGCCCCCATAAATGATAGTCCCACATTAATACTACAGAAAGGACATAAAAATGTAAACACACTTTCAAATTTTTAATTATTTTGATAAAAAATCTGAAGTGAAATGACAGTTCTGTTAGAATTCAAATATCTTTTCTGTGAGTGTAAACACATGTTAAAATACAGACAAGAGCACGGTATGTTTCATTAACATCTCCAAAGCATAAGGACTGATTTCTCTTTAGCCAGTTTCCCCCAAACCTTTTCAGTTATTCAAGGATCTCAAGAGTTATGTTGTTTTTCTTTCAAAACCTGCCTTGTCCATACCTATCCCCATCAACATATATCCAGTTAAGCCTCTAAACTGATTTATTCCAGTGGAAATACTGTGTATGTTGTATAAAACTAATAAGGCCAAACAGGAAATCGAATGACACCAACACTTTTAATAAAACTGAACATAAGTTGAAAATGTCCATTCCCTAAAAGAAGGTGTATTCCAAAGTTTCTGGAACATTCATTATCAGGGAGTGCCACTCAGCTCTCTGTCCATTTGTTATGTTCCACTTTCACTTCCCCCCCAAAAAAATGCTCTTGGAGGATGGCTTCTAAACCTTCCCTCATCACTTTGCTCTCTGTGTGCTTGCTGTCCTCAAAAACAGTTATCCACCAAGCAGCAGCTGCTGAGGTCTGCAACACACAACAGTGCTGGCCATTAATTTAAACAAAGGATGGCCCCCAAGCCTGTATTCATTGAGTGGAATAGCAGCACAAGCTCTTCATATTGGCCTCCCATGTTCACAAATATTGTGCCTGCTGCTGTCCATCCCACAGACAATGCAATTTCCACCTTCCACCACTTCTGAGCTCCCCTGCTGCATCCAGAACATCTTGTGAACGAGAATAAAAGCAGTTGTAGCAGGGAAGACTAGCAGAATGTCATGGCCCTTGTCATCTTCCCTAAGGAAAGGACAGCCAGGAGGAGCAGCATCTGTTCTCCAGAGTAACCTCTACAGAGCACTAGCCTGGGTGCAGAAATGAGGCTGCAATTCCTTCCAGCTCTGTGTACCATGACCATGCTTGGGACAGCAGACTTGGCTAACTTTAATATAGATTAAAGCATTACAGAGGACATAGAGCAGATGAAGGATTCTCCACACAAAATGCCTTTTATTCTGTTTGACTCCTGTTATGCTGTGCCACTTGCTAAGGTAGACACAGAGTAACTTAAGGAAGCAGTCATGTTCCCTCAGAGGGGAAAGACAAGGCACTGGAAAATTATGCCTGTCTGAGCACCAGACTGTCCTCTGTGGAGGCCATGGCATCAACTGAGCTCCTAAAACAGGTATTACAGTCTGGCCTGTGTTAGGTGCTACAAAACTAGGGTTTTCTGAGACAATTTACAAAGTGGATTGAGAATGAATTGAAACAATATTAAGGTGCTCATCTTAATGATGAGTAAGGGGTACTCCAAGAGTGGAGAGTAAAGGGGTACTCCAAGACATTTTTAATTTATTGTTTTTTTAATCAGTCTGTCCTTCGTGGGTTGCAATGAAGATATGTTTGCCAAGTCAGCAGACAAAAGGTGGTAAAACCAGATTAATTCTCCTTACAACAGTAATGGACATTTTAAGAGATCCCATTTTCTGATTAACAGCATAGCCAACACAAAGGATAGAGATCACACCTAATATGGCTTTGAAGTCACAAGTGGCTGCAGCTGAGTCTTTGCTATAAGCACTGAAAATGGAAAATATGACTTTTTAATAAAAAAAGGTAAAATTTTCATTAAGTATCTAAGATAGAAATGAAATTTTTTCATCTTGTGTGGCTGAGCCCCCAGTGAGAGTTTTGCATCTCACCACTCTTATCCAGAATCTGTGTAATTCCCTGGCAAGGAATCCCAATTTCTGTCACAGTTCCTGCTCCTTCACTCTGCCCCCAAATCTGGCACTATGTTCCCCAAATATGGAATATAGGAAAAAATAGCTCTTTCCTTTTTTTTGTTGCAAGAGAAGTTTCCTCTGTGTTTATTGTACTACCTGATCTGTCTTCTGCTGGAGTTGGGATACTGCTAATAGTGAGGAAGTTTTATTTACCTCAGATCACAAATCTTCGCAATAACCAATTTATTCCTGCATGTGTTTGGAGACCACTGGATCTCTAAACCCCAAGTCAGTACAGAATTGAGTGCAGCTGTCAAGAAACTCTTGGAGGTTTCCAAATTATTGCATGGAGGATTAGGTGGTTTCAATTCTGTGCTCACTGCAGCTGAGTTGGCAAAATCCTCTCTAAACCCCAAACTTTGAAGCAAGACTGTGAGCAGTGGTTTTGTGCCAAATAATGCAAGCTTACCTTGTAAGTAAAAATATGGCAGATGAAGCACTTGAACTCCACAGTCCAGGAATTAGAAAGGCTCAAAGATCAATAAATTACAATATTATGCAATATATAGAGCAGAGTGCACAGATAAGGACATCTCATAGCATTAGAGAGGTTAACAAATTCATCTCTTCCATCCCAAACCAGAACTTAACTACCCCTTAGTTAATAGTGGTGGAAGATGTTTACTCAACTTACTCTTTAAGAACTTGGTTGGTGGATTCAAGTAACTGTCAACAAATTCAGTTATGGAGAAAACTATGGATTTGCACTGATACCCATTTCTCACCTAGGCATAAAGTAATCCATAGACATCCTTTCTTTGAAAAGTGTAAATGAGTAACAGAATTAATTAAGGTATCAGCAAGGAAGCTAAAATATTTTCAAGATTAGATTTTAGAGGACACAATCCAGCACAAACCACTGCTCACCCCAGCAGACTGTCTTTCAGTGGAGTGAGAAGCAACAGAGAAGTTTCTCCCCCTTTGTCCAATGTGACTGATGAACATTCCTACTTTACAACTGTCTCATGCAGGAAAGATTTTGCAAATATAAAAGTTGCCTGATATTTCAAAGTAGCCTATATTGCCATGCATTGGCATTGAAGTTTTGAGAACTGGGGTTTTGAGAATTTTTCCAATCTTCTAGAGAGGCTTTTTAGCTGCTTTTAACTTTTATGGATATTGTTGTTGTTCTAATCATTCCCTCATAAATGCTTGGAAGAGGAGAGAATCTTCTTTTAAGAACACTCTGAGTAATAGTTTGAGATTCAATATATTTTTTAATTAGGACTGTGGGCACTATGGGAGCTTAAACAAACTTGAGAGTCAGAATAAAGTCCAGAGGGCTTTGCTAAAATATCCTAGAAAATCCTAAACATTAGAAATCATCACCAGTGTTTAAAAGTTGTTCCACATGAAAATATCTTTGGCAATAAATTATAAAAAGACTGAATCTCTGGCATAACTCAAAAGTTCTGCAATCAGAAAGTAACATATGCTGTTACTGGAAAAGCAATGAATTAATTTATGCACTATTTATGCTAACTAGAATATTTCTTACTTTGTTTACTGGGTGTTATAAAAACACTTACCTGAACAAGTACAAATTGCTATCAGTGATTCCTAAAGACATAGAAATTATCATATAAAATAAAATTTAATGTCTTCTGAAACCAGTACTTTGGAACACCTGGGATAATTACCAGAGGTATATCGTTGGTAAATGTAGATCTAGCTAGAACATTTATGATTCAAAAAAGTGCATAAAGGTGTTTCATTTCTTCAGATTGCATTTAGTTATCAAAATGCCACCATCAGTTCTCCACCTATTTCTATATAAGTTAACTATTGGCATAACAGATTTTACAGGTGGAATTGAATTTTATTATTGATATAAATGAGAGCAGAATATGACCTGTCAATATTCATAAATCAAAACCCCTTCAATATAAAAGCTGCTCAGCACAAATGAGAAAAATCTATGTGGAAAAAAATCTATGTGGAAACCAATCTATTACCTATCTAGAAATCACTTACTGACCTCAGTGAGTAACAATAAAACCAATGTGATTTACTGTATCAGGCTGATTCCACATTGTCAGCACCCTGGTGTCTAAAAGCTGCCAGGCTCAGATTTTCTGTTCCTCTCCCCCAGGTCTGAATTTGCAACCAGTCTTTCCTTAAGTGTTGTCTCAAGAATTCACAAGAGACTTCTCTGTTGGCAGTGCTGAAGGTGAGAAGGGACAAAGTTTGACCTGCACACCAAGAATCACAGATATGTTTTTATTATTTCAAAAATATTTTTTTTACTAGAGTGTGATCCTTCCTGTGGCATCCAGAAGAAATTTCAAGCTGTAGAAATGTGCTGACAAATATTGTTTCTCACTGTTTATTTAAATCCTGGATTTTGTTAGATTACCATTGAGTGAATGCCCAGGGTAACACAATACATCCACCTTTTGATTCACCTGAATCTTTATCTTCAGTTGAAAAATATTCAAAACAGCAGGTAAAAAAAATTTGGCCATCACAGAAACTTTTCTAAGGGCTTTTGTGCAGTACAACAAAATGTTCCAGTTTTCATCAGCGTTATCTTGCAGCCAACTAATGAAAAATCTATGAGTGTTCTTGGTCAATTCAAGCATTTAAATCAATTATAACGATTATTAATACATTGCATCAAACGTGCCTTTGTAAAATGTGGTTTCTAGCATCTGTAATGAACAAGCAGGATAATGACACCCCCTTTTACTGCCCAAGCAAGACTCTCATGTGTGACAATTGATCAGTTACATTGCATTTCTCTTATTATGAAGTATTTTGACCAACATACAATTCAATTGAATTGCTTGTACTGAGCTCTACCACCTGAGAGCAACAAGGATATGTAAATACTTTTGAAGTTTAATTAAAATGGGATTTAATATAGTATTTTCACAGTTTCCTCTTAAGAAACTGTGGGAAACCACACAAACAGATGAACTTGGAAAAAAAATTATGGTTTATTATTATGGTAGTCATACTCACATAACTAGCATTCAAGATCTACCAAGAAATAAATTGTGCCTTTATTGCTTTTCAAATGGTACCATCAACTTTGCATATAGATTAAAATATATATGCTATGAAAGTATTGATCTAAGGGGGAAATCAATCTATTTCAAATTAATATTCTGTGACTGAAACATACAACCATATTACTCCTTCTGACTGCTGTGAATATAGATAGCTGCTGAAATATAACATTAAGTTATCTTTATAAACCTCCATTTGCCACAGGAAATATTTTAGGCCAGAACTATATCTAAAGCTGTTTTGGAAGAAGGGAATGTATTTTATATTTCCAGTGTGTCTGTAGTTAGATTATATTGGAAGAAGTTAGAACTCATCCCAACAGTGCATTATGGATAGCAAGCACAATCATTGTAGAGAGTTTTACCAAAAGAACTTAAGAGAAAACAATGTGTTTTTTTTTAATCTGCCCATTGAGGAACTCCCTCAGAAAAAAACCAAAAACTAATTGACACAAGGAGTTGGTCTCTGTGACTTTTGTGGGTCCCTTACAACTCAGCTTATTCTGTGATTCTGTAATGTTCAAAAATGAAACTCTTGAATGAGTTTGACAGAGCAGTGTAGACTAGAAAATGTGGTGGGAATCAATCACATATTTTTTGAAAGACAGAGGGGATATGCTTAGAGCATTACAGTTGGTCTGTTAGGAAGTTTATGTTTAACTCACTTCAGAAATGACATGTTGCTTCTATTTTATTTTAGTAAGTAATACACTAGAGCTTCTTGGTACTCCTGTGATTTCTGACGCCCATCTTTGTTATTTACAGCAGATAAGCAGGTAAGAGTCAGGTCCTTTGGAACACAAACTATGCATGTGTCTGGTTCTGTAATGTATTTTCCAGAATTTGATCTATTTTCTTCTGTATTTGGAATTTTAGAAAGAGCCTAACCCCCCAGAGGAATTGATAGTGATTGATCTAAGATTTTCTTCTTAGGAGTTAAAATATATGCACAAAAGGATTAGAGCAAATCTGAATAAAAAAATCACTCTCTCAAAATTGTTTGCGCTTGTTTAAATTATATTGTGCAAGCAAGCATCTTATTTCAAGAGTCTATTCCAGTATATTGTTCCAATGTGCCACAGCACTGAAATGAACCAGGTGTATGGAGTGTGATTTCCTCAGACAAGCCTTAGCCACGTGGTGCTGGATTCAGATGTTGGTGCAAGAAAGTTGCAACATATGCAATATGTCTATCCCACTTTTTTGGACCTAAAATTGCTGATAAGCAGTCCACTGCTCTCATACTGCTATAAAAGACATGCCAACAATTAGAGTCTATTTTTAAACAAGGAAAAATCTGAAAATTACATGCATCCCTTGATGACAGCCAGCCATGGCTATCTCCTCCTTGCCCTACATGGAGCCCAAAGCCACAGAGGCAATAGCAGAGGTTAGTTATGCTAGATCTGAAATGTGAATGGAAGTCACCTACAAAGGTATGTTTTATTTTTCTCTTTGAACTTCTTAAGGCAGTCTAATACTGCTTTGTAGGGGAAGGAACTCACATTTGCAAGTGCTGGTCCCAGCAGAAGAAGGACTTCAGCTTTCAGTCAAGTGCTTTCATAGAAATGACTTATAATAAATAGAGGGTTTGTATTGCCAGAGCTATAATGTGAACAATAAAAAGCATTCCCAATGAAGACTGATGAAAGGAGGAGGAGGACAAGGAGGAAATGTCACCCTCTATGCCAGTGACCAGCACAAAGTTTCACTGGAGTTGAATGAGGAGCTGAAGAGTTTATGGGTCAGGATTAATGGGAGGGAGGGCAGGGACAGGGGATATTTTTAGTGAGGGTAATGGCATCCCTGCCATGGCGAGTGGGTTAAAAAAGATCTTTAAGGTCCCTTGCAACAAAAACATTCTATGATTCTATTACCTAATTCAAAGAAGGAAACTAATATTATTCTTGAAGCCTCTTGGTTCATGGATCAGTTTTAGTCCAGAGTCATGGCTAGACTTCTAATGCTCAGATTTCTGCGCTGAAACAGACTCTGCTCATATTCTTTTTCAGTAAGAATAAAACTCAGCTGTCAGCCTGGAACAAAAAGATAAGAACTTTCCATTTGTCTCAGCATTTTGACAAAACACTGATGTGGTTTTATGCTGACCATTTGGCATTTCTGATATACAGCTTAAGTCTCCTTCTCAGACTTTTGAGCAGTGCTAGCAAATACCAGTAGCTAAGGCATACTTAAAAGTGGCTTAGAGACATTCAGAAATTTTAGGGGATTTACTTTTAATACCAAGAGAGGAATGAAGAGTTTTTCTGACATGAAAGAACTCAAAAGAGTCCCTGCTCCATTCACCTCCTAATTATCAAATTGTTGTGTTTTGTGTGTATCATAATTGTATCCAAGGACCACAATCAGGCCTGTTCTTTTGTTGTGTCACAAACAACATTAACAACATTAACAACATTAACATAGCCTGGGAATAATTATTTTAGTCTAAGTTACAACACAGCTCTGTGCTCTAGCTTACATGGTAGGTGCAGCATAGGTAGAATTTTGCTGTCTGTCCAAACACCTCTGTGTGATCACTCTGGACTTTAGCCACACAGTTAAGTCCTGTATACTAAAGTGGAGCACCTAAATACAGCAGGGCCTTTCTCTGGACAAATCCACCTCTCTACCTGAGCATTTAAGACATCTGTTTTAGAAAAGCATTATTTAAATCTTTAGAGCTAGGACAAGTGATGACCTTAAATCAGATGAAGCAACTTGCAGTCTCTATTTTTCTGATGTATCTTACTTGTAAGTGATACATTCATGTGTCTTAAAGAACCACAGTTTATCCCATCCTTACACTAAAGTAGAATTCTCTGTCCACTTGGGGTTAACACATCACAAATGGTGCACTGTGAATCTACTTGGCTATGGCCAAATACTTATTACTGTCCAAGAAAGCGAATCCTTATGGAAATAAAGAACAATAATGAAGGAAAGGAAAAAATAATTAGGTTAACTGTCCACGTGAGCAGAATAGTACAGCCTAGGAGAGTAAGATTCCATTCAAAATTAACATATCCAATTCCACCTCTTGGTGTTTACAGACACATTAGGGAGCTGAGTGAATTTAGTGAATGGAGATCCACTTAGTAGAAAAGTGCTTCTACTAGAACCAGAACAAATGGCTGGCCAGATTGAAAAATCCCTAAATATGCTTATCCCTAAATATGTTTCATAGAGTAATCACAGGTAAATTATAGAATCAAAGAATAGCCTGAGTTGAAAGGGACACTCAAGGATCATCGAGTCCAACTTCTGGCTCTGCACACAACAACCCCAAAAATCACACCAGGTATCTGAAAGCATTATTCAAACACTTGAACTTCTAATTCAGGCAATATGGAACTCACCTCTTTCTAATTGCCTGGCCTGGGAATATCTAACTGGCACATTTCCCAAACACTTTACCTGCGTCTGTCAGAAACTTATCCTGAAATGGAAGTAATAAAAGAGCATTTATTTTATTTATCTGACAACAGCTTACTTTTTCATTTCGTAAATAACCTCTTCAAAATCTCCTGCTCTGAGGCATCTTTTTCCACACGAGTTTTATAATGTATTTACCATCCATTTCTGATGTCATTTGTATTCATTTTCCCCCACATCTTTGGTGCTCTTTAATCTTTAGTTTATTTGACTTCCTGTACCATTCTTCTCCTAAAAATCCTTTTCTATTTGTTTCTGTAATCACTACCTCTCACACATACCCTCTTACATGTCCCAAAATACTTTTCATTGCTGACGCCTTTCCCAAGGGCCTTCCTTTCCTCCTGCACTTCCCTCATTTATGCAGGGAAACAATGCTCAGACTAACATCCAGGAGATCTCATCCTCTAGCAATTCGGTGGGTGACTACCCTCTTCTCTGAGGCAAGAATCAGATAAGAAGCTCTCTTCCCAAGAGACTGCTTAAGTAGTGAACAATACCAGCAGAAATGAATTTACAGTACATTTTCTACTTTGACTAACACCCACCTGTGTCAGATACTTATCTTTGGAGAGGATGAATCATCCCCGGAGAGTCTCTTTGCTCTCTGCTGTCTGTAGGTGGGAAACCAGATGATTAGCTAAGAACAGCTGTCTCACAGAAGAAAAGGGAAAAAATCAGCAGGCACAGCCCAATCAATGCCAGAGGTCAGAAGTTCCTTGCCTAAATTGAAGCTCTTCACTCCCAATTTTGCTCTTAGAGAGAATAGCAATGCCAGTGAAACAGTTTGTCTCACCTGTTATAACCACCATCTGAGGATGAGTGGAATTGCCTTCTGAAGCAGTTTTGTAGCTGGCTAGAGAGGGAGGGTAAGGTGCTAAGCTTAGGTCCCCAAGGCTGGCTTTTAAACAGGGGACAAATGTTAAAGCAGGTATCCCACCACACAGCTTATGTGACGGTGAAAATATAATTAAGTAGCAATTCAGCTTTTATTGCACACTGGAGGCCCTAGTAGATTTGGGTACTGGAAGTTCTCCTAAGGATGACAGCACAGTGGCTACATTTTGGACTAGATTGGCCAGTCCTCATCACAGGCAGCTCCAGATGACCTCCTCTGAGCTCTCAATCTGTTTGCTACTGCTTGCATTACTTATGTTCAAGATTCAGGAGCTATTAAAATTCAGACAATGATGACAAACATATAATCAATTAGTGAAGTTTATTACTTTTTTCTAATACGTATTATTAAGGATAAGAATTATTTATGATCAGGATGCATGCAAATAAGTAAGGAAGCATTTGATTCCCTCATGAGTGACTGAAGTGACAAAGATGCACTTTGAAATATGTTTGAAACATTATATGCTGTTACTGCATGTTTTCACCACACTCAAAATAAGAGGTTAATTGCAGGCAGGCTGGAAAATAATGAGATAGCATCACCATTTACAAACAGTGACAGCTGTAATATGGTAAATAAGTATGACAACAGAATGAGTAATATGCTATTTCACTCTGAACCTGTACAAGGTCTTTTTCTTGCAGCCTAAGATCATTTTTCACTCTCTATAAGAGAATATGGTATCTTCATCCAAAGGAAGCATTGTAATATATAACAAAAGCAGATATCAGTAAGAGAACATCAAAAAAAAGACTTCTGTTTTCTTTGAACAAGAAGACATGTTTGGGACTCAGGGGAAAAAACTGCACATGTAAATGCCATCACTATCTCAAAAGCAATTACTTACTCAGCTACACAGGGTACAGAGGAGGCTGTAGATCCAGCTTTAAATACTCAAACTTCTCCTGATACTAGTGTTTGAATTTTCCATATTTTTACCCTTATCTCTGAAAAATGCATAACTTTTTTTATTACTGGTTCATAGACAGAGCTCTTCAATCATTTTAATCAGAGACAGTCTCCTCAAATATAAAAGTCTGTGCTTTTAATTCACTGTGAGAGACAGCTAAACCCCAAGAATTTTCTATTTTCACTGGGGAGGAAAGACACAAAATGGTTGATTACACTTAACTTACCATGTGTGTAATGTGAATGTTTACATCATCTAGCAATAGCATGAACAACCAAAGTGTGTCTGATTTAAAACTCAGTTCCAGATGGTTTTCAAATTGAACATATTATGAAGAAAATTAGAAGTGAAAAAAAAGAATTGTTCTTATGTCTATCATGCATTTGAATAAGGAAAATCCCTCAAAAAGAGAATCTGTTACCAGTGACAGTTTTTACTCTCTGCATAAGCATGACCTTGATTAATGAGCATAGAATGATATGCATCATGTGAGCTGTCAAAACAGGAGGCGGATATCTAGTAAGTGTTCAATGTCACTAAAATTTTGGCAAAGACAACCACTTTGGAACTGTTCAGAGGATGAGACAGTGAGAGGAATCCTAACAACAAAAAAAGGCAAAATATTTCTCCTTTATTCAGGCATGTAAAGAGCTTGGCTTGCACATGAGCCATAACAAACACAACACAACTCTTTGATGAATACCTATTGCCACTGCAATAGCACTGAGCTTTCTTAATGACCATTGTGGGCTTTCAAAACCAAAAATGCTTAATAGGAATATAGGCATTGTCATATAAAGGGCTAAAACCCCCCAGAAAGGATTGAAGACATATTTTCTCTTATTCTGCATAAGATAGTTGAGGCAAAGAGGAATTAAATTACTCAAGCAAGGCAGCGAGTGTTGTAAATACAACCCATGAATGGAAGCTTCATCTTTTCACAGCTCTGACCAGATCCAGCAGAACAAATATCCCCCTGAAGGACTTCAGAACATTTAGCCACATTTCACTGATGAAGAAGCAGCATTCAGCTGAAGGAAGAGTGTTTCAGCAGAAAACCAAACTTACAGCTCTGAGGTAGGTATCTCAGAAGACCAAATCTAACTCATGGTATCTTAATGAAAAGACTGATGAAATCCCCTGTTGCTAGATGTGGTCAGGAGGGCTGTGATTGTGTTGATTGATAGGAAGAGGATCTAGGCCATCCTGTCAGGTTGTCCCTTCTTGTGGCAGGACATGCTGTAGTACACAAATCCTTCCTTTACCTGCTGCAGAGAAGTGTTCCTGTGTCCTGAGCCACTGGGGACATCTGTCCCTGAGTCAGGCATTGCTGCACTCACCTGATAGCTGCTCTCGGCACCTTTCCTCATATTCTGCAGAATAATATATTCTGCAGTATGGCTTAAAATATTTCCTGAAATATGGATATGTTATGACTTTCACACCCATTGTAATGTATACAAAAATATTCAAGCCACTTTCTGAAGTTTGGGCTTCTAGTAATGGATCTATGCTGATCAGCTTTTATTAAATTATATATTTTTGACCTCTTCTGTCCCAAAGAAGACTGAAATCAGAGTTTTAGTATTCTATTCAGTGACAATTTGGGGTTTTGTTCTTCTTGTCTTGCACTTGGAAATTTCATTTGCAGTCTTCTGTTGTTTTGTCCTTCATGCTTAATGAATTATCAAAATCTTCCTCAATGGTACTTCAATTCCCTCAGTGCTTCCTTCTATGTAGCCATTGATATACCTAGCCTTGCAAAAATGTATTATTCTCTGATTGTGATGTCTTTGGACTTCAGCATTTATTCAATGTTAAATTACAGCATTATGTTCTGCTTCAAATTAGAGAATCCAAATTTATGTGGTAATAGAGTAGCTCATTTATGTTTTGTTATTCTCACTTATTAATTAAAGGAACAGAACAGTACTCCCAATTTAGGAAACTGAGTCATGAAGATGATAAGATTATATGTATTTTAAAACATAAACTGCAAGAAAACCCATTTCACTGCATGAACAGGCTGAGCTTAACAGGATTTGTTTTCCTTTGACAGCTTTGTGTCTGCCCTACTTCTGGTTGCTAGAAATGCTTTTCATGTCATGGTGCCCCATGCTCCTTCCTCTCTTTCGACTGTCAAAAAATAAGCATAACAAGATTACTTTGAAAAATCACTATGGAGGACATATGTTAATCTAAAATGTGACCTCTACCTGCCACCACCTCCACCAGACTGGAAGGAGTGGAAAAGCAAGAGTGCCAGAAATGAAACAGATAACTGAGCTCCAGACACAGGTGCTGAGGCACTGCATGTGCACAGTCACTGAGCCCCAGTTTGATTTCTGTGCTTGTGGATATTTGACCCCAACACCCACTCCTCCACTGTGCTCACCCTGCTTTGGGACAAAGCTCATCCCATGGCATCAGAAGAGTTCAAGCCATGATGGCTCAAATCAGGGAGGTCTCAGCAGGATGTAAAAAAGGTGTTTGCTTTTAATTTGTAAGAATGTGGTACGAGTTCTAAGATCAATTTCTCTTCAGAGTAGCTAAGCAGACTAGTACCTCTTATCTCAAGGACTCTGTGGAGATAAAAATGATTTATAAGTTTTACATAGCAATTTTTTTTCTTCTCTTTGCTGTAGTTTCCCCCTATTTTCTGTCATCTATCTTTTTATTCAACTAAATGGCATGTAATTATTTGCACTTACTACCTGGACAAAGAATGAGTTCTCTGTACAAAGAAAAAGCTTATAATGTTTCCCTTGAACAGCACTAGCTTTTTATCATGCCAAAGTGGATACAAAAAGTTTCTCTGGTCAATTACTCACTCACCATCAGCAACCACCACAATTGTGCTCTTTCAGAAACGCATGAAGCTAACATCTTCTGGGTAATAGAAAATGGATTTCCTTGTTCTGAAAAATGACCATAATGAATTTGAAATCTTAGTAGAATGGATAGCCTGTGGACAGCACTTTCAACTAACCACTGGAAGAAGTGTTATAAAAACAATAATAATCAGAATCATTTCTATAGGAACTAACCAAACCTGTCACTTAAGGGCATATGTGCCAGGCTACCAAATGCACAGGATAATAAATTGCTTTTCCAGATTGTGCCTGTATTCACCACTGAAAGTCTTTTAATGATCTCTCTAGTGAACCACTTTTTCTCAGTATTTATTTCCAGTAGATTTTTCTGATATTGCATTTGTTATGATGCTTTGGAGGACACACTGTATCAGGGTGATTCTGGGGGTCCACCATCTCACAACAATATGCTGCTCAGAGTTCTCACAGTGTATATGGTGCTCACAATTATTGGTGAGTGCTTCCATTAGGATACATCACTGGTATCCTTTGCCTCTGCTCCCTGTTTCTTGAATTTTCCCTAAAGAATACGAAAGGAAAAATAAAATTTTCTTTTCATATGTGTGAGAAGCAAAACTTTGAAAACCACATGAAACCAGCACTTTATATGAAACCACAATCAGCAAAGGGGGTGCAAGGACATCTGCTTTGGTGCCCTGGCAATGACCTCTTTAAACAATTTGATTGCTCATGCCTATGTGAAATTGGCATCTGTATATTAATATATGCCACTACCTCAAAATAGAGATAGAAATATTTTTTTTTCTGGGAAATTGTTACTGTACATTTCATGAAAAGAGTAAAAGGCAGTTTGAGAAGTCATAAATGGGAAAAAGTTAGAAATATATGTGTGAACTTAGAAATACCTACACAAGGTTAACTTCTAAAAGCAGTTATTTTTTTTAAATACTAAAGTTTTTTTAAACTAATTTGCACTGAAACAATTGCCAGTTATGTTCATATTGCATAGAGTCATTCTTCAAGCATGGTAAAATGTAAGAAAGCTGAAAAGAATATGATAATGATTCAGAAAGCCTAACAATTAAAAAAAAAAGAAGTTAGACATTTGAACGGATGTGAATCACCCCAGTGAACTGCTGATAAGACATTAGACAAGCTAGCTTTTTACAAGGATTTACAAGCTAATATGCTTCCCAGCAAGTACAATATACACAATCATAAACAATGTTTGTATCAAAACTTGAATTACCACATTCTAGAGAAACAAGTGAAAGGTGATGTAAATCAGAAAGTTTTTTCGTGTTAATGTATAATGTTACTCAAATTCTCAGATATGTAAACACTCTGGATTTATTAACAAAATAAAAATAAATATTAAGACTCAGTGGAGAAAAATTGGTGTCAACATTCTACCCAAAAATAGTATACCTTAACTTTCCATTTTGCTAGAGGTGCAGCTGGGGAAAAAATTGCTTTGTTTGTGGCAAATAAAGAAAGATGTTAAAGGAGAAAATATAAAGGGAGAATGAAAATAGATGGACTTATAAAGAGCTCAAAAAGAGGCTTAGAAAGGCATCTCTACTTGGTGGATGATGACAAACAAAGGGATTTTGCAGGCTGGTCAGTTTTCTGGGCTGGTCAGCCTGCCAAGAGCTGGCACAACATATTAGTCATTGCTGTTCTCTCATTCAGCAGAAATTACTTTCCAGAATAAATAATCAGATACATTATTTTGTAGCTTCCTCTGTGTGCTTAGTATCGTAAAGGGCACATGCAATACCCTGAGGGCCGTGACAAATGGTTTCTAAAGCAATGATCATGCTGGCCAAGCTGGCTATATTTACAGCCAGGCACACAGCAGCTCTCACAGAAGGAAGAGCTATCTGGCAGGCCAACCAGCTGCAGGCTTTGTGCACAGAAAGGTAAGGGCTCAGGTGGAGAGATGAACAAAAAACATGTGTTCCTTCCTAGGAACTGACTGCAGCAAAAATGCCCAAAGAAATGGAAGTGGCAGAAAATACTGTAATTCCAGTTAAGCTTTAAGATTCTTAAATAGGTGTGAAACTCAGCAGGTCACAGGTCCTTTTTGTGCCATGACTAAGTGCACCAAAGAAGCAGAAAGTAATAATTTGGTTTTACTTAGAGTGTAAGCGATGAATCTCTTCATGTCACAGCATGGACTGACCTCCCAGTACATCGCCCTAGGGGAGATGTGCTTTGAGATAGATGACCTTACACAGATGAAGGAGTTCTTTGGCTTATCTGTTTAATTGACTGATGCTAATTATTGTTTGCCTAGGCCTATGATAAAGCACACTAAGGGTTTAAACACACACACACACACACACACACACACACACACAAAAAAGCCTTTTCCTTGCCATACCTGATAGCATAGTACTGGAAACTAATTAGAAGTATGAGATGGATATGAAAAACAATAAAAACAAATTCTAAGAGAAAGTCTTAGAAACATGGAACACCATCTTATAACCGTGGTGATGCAATTTACAAATATATGTCACTAATGTCACCTATCTATTTTATTCCCAGAAGAGTTGGAAACCCAGCTGATGAACAAAAACAAATGGCACAAAGGGACTGGATACTGATGCTGTCATTGAGTATGAAAGAGGATGACTGAAAATGATAATAGCTCAGTTGTTACTTAACCATTATTTTGTTATGATTATATCTGTCTTGATCATGTCCACTCATCAGAGACAAAAATCAGTCTAACCTTGAACTTCAGAGGAAAAAAAGAGTCATAAAATCAATACAGCTTATTAGAATCATGTACACTGCAGAGCCCTCTGTGGTGATCTAGTCCCTACCCCTTTCAAAACAGGGCCAGCTTCAACATTTTCCCAGGTTACCCAGATAGAAACTCCACAACCTTGCTGAGAAACTTGTTCAAGTCCTTATGGGAACTCTTGTTGTGATTTTTTTTCCCATTTGTCTAAGTGCAACATCTACCTGTTGTCTCGTCTTTTTCTTGCACACCTCCGATTCTACCTAAGGTGCAGACTTCAAAATTGACTAAGACTGATGAGCCTCATGGTAAAGCATTTAGAGAACTGACTGAAACAATCTCAAACAAAACCCACCAACAATTGTCAGAGTTCATGGAGAACAGATGTGGTCCAAAAGACTGCAAATGAGCAAATATATAGCAAGTTTTAACGAAAGGATAAAGGAAGTACTGTGAGTTAGATACTAGCAAGGATGGGGTTTCAGGAAAAAAATATAGTAATAAATAATCAATCTGTAATTTACAGACACCTGGATGATGACAAGAAGACCAGCCAGTCTGGAGTTTGTAAATTTGATTTAAGTGTTCCACAAGAGAAAAAAAGCAGGAGAAGTATATGTCATATCCTCACTTTAGAAAGGTTTGACAGTTTTATATGATATTTCTGAAAACAAGTTAGGAGAAAAGCCTGTCATACAGAGATTTTTATGAAAGAGTATAAATCTTGAGCATTTGGTAGCTACTAAAAGTGTTTATTAATGGTTGGTGTCAAAATGGAAGACATGCCAATCGACTTTTGAAGAGGTCCCTCTTCAGATGGCTACTACTCAATTTTTCTGTTAAGAACTTTCACAGCAGAATATGAAGTTTGCAGATGACACTGAACTGGAGGTGGGGATGAAAGAACAGGGAAAAACAGGGTTAGAACTTAGGATGATTATGTGAACTTAAGAAATAGTGTGCAGTCAATAAAGACATGAAAGATGATGTACTGTAGGTAGATAGGCTGCATGTGCAGAAGGCTGGGGAGTAGTTCTGAAGGAAAGAATTTGAGTTTGAAAGGAATGTTTGATTCTAAGCTGAATATTAATGAATCTAATCATGTTGTTAGGAATAAAAGACAAGCACTCTACTAGAATATACACACACACACATATACTGATGCATGTGTGTACACACAAGAATATAATCCACCAAATACATCAGGCTGTTCTCTGGGGAATTTTTTTTGCCTCAGCCATTAATGAGTAGTGTCTCCAGCAGTAATAAATATGCTCAGTAAAAAAAAAGGGAACTAGTGTAGAGTTCAAAGTAATAAAATTGATCTCATAGAGAAAGAGTGGATAATTTTAAGTATCTTAGTCTAGAGTGAAAGAATTTAGAGACCATATATCAAAACATATGAAAAAAAGTCATCAGTTCCCCATACCTTTGAGTGGGTATGAAGTAGCTAAAGCTGAACCATTATGAGGAAAATCTCATAGGATGGATAATGAATCATTGGACTAGGCTTGGAGGGGTTGTGAGATAGACAATTCTGAAAGTTTTTGAGAATAGGTTAGAAAAACACCAATCAAGAATAATAAAGGCATGAGAAAACCTGGGAAAGGAGAAGGACAAGATAACATCCAAAGGTATCATGTCACCTAGTTTTGCCTTAATACCTGAGGAAACCAAAAATTAATGAGCCATCTCTCACATTCAAATTGTTTCAGACTAATAAATGTTAAAATTCTGAAGTTTATTATGGTGTTACTCCTCAGTGCTTACTACACCAAACTAGCAGAATAAGGTATTAGCAAATAGGGATTTAAGTCTGGTTTCAGCTGTTCAGACAGACAGGAATCTGGTATCTAAGACTGAGTCATTTGCTTTAAATGATCTATGCATTTCATGAGTAGAGGAGCTCGTCCATAGTATCTGGGCTCATTTTCTCCTGCCTGACCTGTACTTTCTTCTTTCATTAATAAAGACAGCTGTGGGTCTGAGGTCAGCTCCACACCCCAGGGTGTGCTATCAGCTGATAGCATCAATCTAATCTGAGAACATACAGCTGTAGTTCCTGCTTCAACTAAAAATTTTTTAGGCTTAGAAGGAGTTGGATGTCCAGTCCACAGAGGAGCTGGATAAGGAGGGAAAGGTCCAGAACTTGCTCTGTCATGAGTGACAGTTCTTGGTCAAATAGACTCCAGGGCAAAAGGGGACTGTAAGGCAAATTCTCTTTCCCTGTGTGTCTCCCTTTGTGGTGTCTTAGGGCAGATAGGAAACACCAGCCAGAGCTAAACACATGGCTTGGAGAAGTCCTTGGTTTCCATAGCCCTTTAAGGGTGTGCATAAGCTGGGTGTCAAGCCACAGTCAACACCAGATGATCAGTGGTGCTTGGGGCATGTTGAGACAGACCTGGGGCAATTATGTTCTCACCTGAGATTTCAATTATGTTCTCACCTGAGAGCCCAAAAGAACAGCTTACTAGCAATACTGACAACTTAGTTTTTACACTTAGAATTATATTTTATTAGAACTTTGGCTCCTCTAACCTTTGGTTGATTTTTTCCAGCTCCGGTTGTACCACAATATATTTTATTCTCCTTTGAGTAGCTATCCTGCAAGGATATTTCAATTCCACTAATTCAGTGCAGGTTATGAGAAATACCATAAATAACAGATGATACATAAAAAGGAATATTTCACATTCTGCACAGTTTTATTAGTGTATATTAGTTGACCTTTAGGTAAAACCTAATTCTTCAGCTCAACAAGCTTCTTTTATAATTAAATTAGAAGAAAAAAAATTCTGTTAAAAGAATATTATAAAGGCTCAGAAGTGTTCAATGGATAGAAAATGTCAAGATAGTTATGTGTTGTGATATAGACAAAAAAAATCAAGGTTACATTTTCTTCACAGGTGACTCCTTTCCACTTCATCACAACACATGATTTGGTTTTGCTTCATATACAGAATTTCCATATTTTGCAGCGTCCCTTTACTGTTCTGTGTGGCTTGTTTCAGTGTCTGAGGGTTTCACTAACTGAAGTCTGGCTTCTTAGCAATCTCTGGCATGGGCACAACCTAGCAGAAAGACCAGAAACAAGGCACAAATAATTTTAAAAATATCAATATATCATCTAGCTGTGGCTATTATTGCAATAGGCTAGGCTCATTTTAAAATAATTTTTTTGAAACCTCAATAAATAAAATCTCCTTTGTTCAAAGTAAGTCACCTGATTTCAGCTGTTCCAAGGAGTTACAAAAACTTCTGCACATGAGACCACAATGACTTAAGACCATAATATTGTTAAAAGGGTTATGTTATTTACTCCTGGTACTCTTGGGAGCTGTGTTTACAGGAACAGACAGTAAATATTATGGAACTATGATTTAACCATGATACTATGGGAAAATGTTATTTTCCTCTATTCAGCCTTTGTGAAGACGCACCTGGAGCGTAACCAGGCCCTCCTGAGCAACAGGGAGACTGCAAACAGTGTGAGGCCAGTGAAAGGCTGCTAAATTATCAGGGACTGGAGAGCATGATGTGTTAAGAGAGGCTGAGGTACTGCGTTTGATTAGTCTGGAGAGGAGAAGGCTAAAGGGAAGGTATCCAATCACTATTTTCACTCAGGAAGAGTCTGTCTTGCATCAGGAAGAGTGTCCCCAGTAGGTCAGTTCTTCCTTCCCCCTGTGGTATGCAGGAACCCAGAAAAGAAAATTTCAGTCCAAGTGTTTGTCACTAGTAAGAAGTAGCTGCAAACTGCTGATTCTAATCAAAATGTCAGTTAAGAGGAAATTTGTTCCAAATTATGCAAAGAAACCAAATGCAGAGTCTTTTTGCAAGTGTTTTGCTCTCTGCCTACATTATCTGTGGCCTTTGCATGCTTTTGCATGCAAGGATGAAGTTACTATTCACAGGTTACTATGAGGACTTAGACAACAGTATGGTGCTTACATTTACTCCCCAGGCAAATTCCAGAAGGCAGATTAGTGAATGGGGTGGATCTTTGTCTTGACACAATCTACACCTGTTAGCTGTATACAAATTGTGATCACACTTTGTGTCAGCTTCCTGTCATGCCTAAAGCAATAAAAAAGATAAAGAAAAAGCCCTTAATCTCCTGCAAACAAGGAAATGGCATGTGCAGTCACCTTTCTGAAGATATCAATTCTTTAGCCCAAGTCACAAGCACTGGCAGTGAAAAGCTTCAGAATGCATAAAGCCCTTCTGAATTCCAAACTTTCAGTCTCACTAAGCATTTAGGCACTTTATTCTCAGTGAGGGGTTCTTTAAAAAACAAATAATTTCCCTGTAATTATGGAAAAACTAGTGTTCAGTCCTTGGGAACCTGGAAAACCCTTAGTGTCCTATATGCACTGGTAGAGAAACCTGGACATTGCATGTGCAGAAAGTTTTGATGCTACCTGTGTTTTCCACATATGAACAAATCTAAACATTTTAGCCTATTTTTTTCTGTCCAAAAATTTCTTTCATTGATGCACAAGGGAACTTAAGCCAGTATTGTCATTGAGAGAACATGAATTTTGTGCCATCTCTTCCAAAATTTCTTCTCCATCCACCATTCTAAATGTTCCTATTGTATTCAGAGATACTTTTCCTCTTAGAGCTTTGTGCTGTGTAATTGTGTAGTAAATCTTGTGCAGCATATTTGTAGCTGTGCCTCAGGCAAAATTCCTGGAGTACTGAGATGACTTCACCTGGATTGCTAAATAGAGCAGTCTCTCAATGACAATAGTGCAGCAGTTGATAGGGATTAATGAGCTCCAGGTTTATTTACACTCCCCCGAGTGTTGTTTTGGGTTGTTTATAGACAGCATTAGCAATGTTCGATCCAATTCTGAAAGGCAGTTCTCACAATCCACGGACTGGAAAACAACAGAGGTTTTGCAAACCTCATTGTCACATAAATCAAATAAATACTGCAGTGAGCAGGGTCTAGGGCTGTATACACAATTGCTTCATAGGACCTAAAAACTGATGCTTCAGCACTCTGAAATTTCTATCCAAGCAAGAGTATTTATGATGAAGAAAGGGTAAAGCCTTTGCAAAATTGATACCTCCTAAAAGTACAAGGTACAATCCCATCAGGGACTGAAAAATGGAACCTACAATGCAGACTTTGAGCCACTAGTGAGTATAATGTTATATATTCTCTGTCAACTGTGCAGAGCTAGGATCCTAAATCTAGCATAGCCTAGGGTTTCCAAGGACCATTATACTCAAGCCACAGGGAGGTGATCAAAAATATAGTTACAACACTTCATGGAAATAGTCTTTGCTTGACTCTTGTCAGATGGAAGTCAATATTCCTTGTCTTATTTCTCCCCTTGTGCATTGTTCCTCTCAGGATGGCTCCTAGTGCAATGACAATGTACAGCTGTTGCTATTTTGGTTCTTAGGAATTTGCAAGGCAGGTGATAGGTCCCCTGGTAAAACTTAGAGAGCTAGAGTCACTAAAAAACCCAGAAATATCTAGAGATAGACTGTGAAAGTGGATATGTAAGTTATTTTTGTCTCTAATTTGCTATTCTGAATTTAAAATATTGTGAAAATAAACAAACACATAGCTTGAAAATCAATTAACAAATCAGCAATTACAGTGCCTAGTAATGCGTCTCAAATAAAGGCTAACAAAACATCTTCCACAGAAAAACAGTGTCAGCAGAAAAAAAAACCCTTAATATTTAAGCAGATTGTGCAGTGTTTGAACAACACAATGTGTTGTTAACAATGTGGCTATTAAACTTATATTCAGAAGAATGAAAAATTCACTGTGCATTGTTTCAGCCATTCAATTTCTTTTTGACAAAATGGAATTCAGTTCATGAAATAAACATGCAAATTAAGTAAATTTGGTAAATGGCAGGTATAAATATAGGGTGCAAAAATATCAATGCAAAATGAATTCATGGAAAAGATTACAAAATAAAACTTATATTTGAAAAATATGTCTTAGTTACCCACAGATACAGAGAAGTAACAATACTATCATACTATTTCTGGTCATTTTAATCTGACATATTTCTTCTTCAGAATTATGACCATGGGATTTTCCTTATTCTTTGAAGGTGTGAAGTCTTAGACCTAATTCTGACAGGGAATTTTTTTCTCCCTGGCTCCTTCCTACTTTTTCTTTTTTACAACTCTGTGGAAAGAATGTCTGACTTGTTCCTGAAACAATTACCCGCATAGGACAGAAGGGTCATATTGCTCAGGAAAATAGGTTTTTAGAAAGCCATGTCAATATACACTTTTTAGAAAACCATGTCAATATACACCAGATATACACTTCCCAGAATTTCTGGGTGTATACCTCAAGCCCTCTTCTTCTACACATTTAATTTCCCTCTTTATAAAGACAGGTAAAGGCAACCCACATGTCCCAGCCTCAGACTGTCTCCTAATTCTTGTGATAGGCTTTATAGAATAAATTGTTTCCTTTTTTTTTAAATAGATTTTTCCTTAAGCTTGTGACGTGTCTGTACTAAAGAAAGCCAGAGTGAAGGGCTTACAGTTTGTCATCTACACAGCTTTAACTGAGATAAAACGTGGGGCTCTAGAGAAAAGAAACTGGGGCCTGAGTGAGAAATTACTTAGGGAAACACAAGAGATTGATTTCAAACCATTTAGGTCTATCAGAACACCTATGGCTCTGTCTCTGCAACCACCATCCAGGACAAGATAGTTTTACACATTTGCAACAAAACCAGAAAAGTAGGTAGCAGTAGATGCAGATAACTAGAGTTTCTGTTGGTTTACTTGTTGTTCTTTTTGTAAGGAGAGAGGAGTGTAAATGGCAAATAAACCACAAAAATGACAAAAAGGGGAAAAAAGGAAAAATAAGGGATTGATTTTGATCAAAACAACCCTCTTCTTTCATTTTGGGTGCATTTGCAATAAACAGCAAGAAAATGGAGACACAGAAAACTGTCTGTAGAGCCCTTTTCTGCCCCAACACACAGGCATGGTCCTAGGGCTTAGGTACAGACCCCATTCAGAAGGCAAAGAATACACCTTTGCTGCTCCAGACAGACTGCACTGAAACCTCTGGGTAGTTCCACATCTTCAAGGATGTGGAATCTCTTTTTTTTTTTCCTTTTTTCTTTTAGTCAGTTTCATTTAGTAAAACTACAGGTGTTGATACCTCCTCCCAGGCCTTAACACCCTGCTGGTAGTACTGCTCTCTCTGTACGGAGCCACATGCATTTCCAAGCATGAAAAGGATCTGAAAAGGATCACATAATAGGAAAGGAGTGGTGGTTAAAGACTCTTAAGACCCTGTTTTGGGTGTGGGGATTGATATTTACAGGCTAGGATAATCTGGACCTCCATATCTGTCATTGTTCTATTTCTAGAGTCCCATATTGTTGTGATTGGATCTCTTAAGTCCATACCTCCTCAGTATGTTCTTATGGCTGCAGATCTTCACAGCACAGACACCTTCTTCTGCATGTTGCTCTTTCTTAGTTCAGGGCTCCTTCAAGGTTCTCCCTGACTGGCTAACCCACCCCCTTTTATCCCAGTTATCTTCATTGGTCACAGCTGCAGCCCAATTAAGGACATCACAGCCACAGCCCATCAAGGACAACCAGGATCTCCCAGGGCAAAGCCTCTATACAGATATTCAAGTACAATACATTTCCTCTACTATATTTCCCCCTTTTTTTTTTACTTACAGAACCAGGTTTTACATACAATACTTCAAGTACAATATACACATATTCCCCCATGACTCAAAGGCCATGTACAACACACATAGCTCCTTGCTCAAAGGCCATACTCTTTCACAGCTCCTTGACCCAAAGGCTATGTTCTTTCACAGCTCTTGGCTGTTGCATCTTCTACCAACTATCACCACAGCTCTTATCTTCTACCAACTATCATGTTGGGGTCACCCTTTGTTGTTGTTCTATTTCTAGAGTCCCATATTGTTGTGATCAGATCTCTTAAGTCCATACCTCCTCGGTGTATTCTTATGGCTGCAGATCTTCACAGCACAGACACCTTCTTCTGCATGTTGCTCTTTCTTAGTTCAGGGCTCCTTCAAGGCTCTCCCTGACTGGCTAATCCACCCCTTTTATCCCAGTTATCTTCATTGGTCACAGCTGCAGCCCAATTAAGGACATTGCAGCTGCAGCCCATCAAGGACAACCAGGACCTCCCAGGGCAAAGCCTCTATACAGATATTCAAGTACAATACATTTCCTCTACTATATTTCCCCCTTTTCTTTTACTTACAGAACCAGGTTTTACATGTTTTATATACAATACTTCAAGTACAATACATTTCCTCTACTATACATATCCTTGACCTTTTTCATAAGTGAGGATATTTTGACTTTTCATCAAGGGAAAAGCTTTAAAAGGAAAATCAGAAGGCTCAAACAGTTTTCATCTGTGATTTCAGCCAAAAGAGCTTGCTAAATTCAGAATACATTTGAAACTGATCTTAATGTTTGCAAAATTATGGAATGGGAAAAAAACACCCCCCAAAACATATTATGTCACAAGACTCAACCTTCTCTTCAGCATTGTGAGACTGGCTGTCAGACAGAACCGTTGGGGAGCATAAATGGGCTAAAATCAAAAAAACTATTCTAGAAGTGTGATAAATTCTCACACAGGACTTAACAATGGCTCTGTCTCCTGAAAAACAAAAGGCACTGGAAAAAAAAAAGATGCCAGAGACACATTTTTCTGGGAGTAAAGAGTCTGGGGCAAGGTCTTCAGGAGCAAAAAGAGGAAACCCATTCATGCAAACAAAGATTTTCATATTAAACATCTAAACAGGTACCACTATGCATTTAATTTCATCTAGAAAACAGGCATTTGTTAATTCCTACTCCTTGTTCAGAAGGAAAATATTTATTTACTCTCATTATAAAGTAAGAATATGTGTTAAACTCAAGCAGTTTTCTGAGGTGGTCTAGGCATTTAAAATAACTTGAAGGCAGTTTTCTCTTGTCCAGGAGTACCTGTAAGTGCATTAAGCATTGTAAAAATTATTTTTAACAAAAAAGTAAAGTGGATGTTTTAATCACGTGAAATGGAATGCCACCATTCCTTACAGGTTCATAGAAAACAATTATCTGAGACTGACTGGTGTGAAATAAAAAGGCTTTTTACTACACTTTCACTCATATTAGCACTGCTGAGATGTTTACATACACAATAGTTTGTCGTTATAGGAGGTCTCAATTATTCACTACCTATGGTTCATATATATTATTTTTCTTCCTGAAACTCTGACAAAGATAACCACCTGGAAAGCTGAAAATAAATTTCAAATACAAGATGATTTGTTGAAAGAGGTAGGCATTTTAAAATTTTTTTGCCTCTAGTCAAGTAACTGCAATTTTGAATGCAATTATTTTTCCCTGAGATCATACTTGCAGATATGAGCTACATGAAGCCTCTTTTAAAAGTCTTGCTTTGAATATGGATGAGTGAGAACCATTTATGCAACATGTATCTGAAGGTCATTTAATTTTTTCAGAATTAACCCATAACTCCTGGGAAATGACACTGCATTCTAAATTAATGTCAAACATCCTGGAGTGCTATCAAGAGAAGATTCAGCTCTGTATGGTATCCCAGGCTGTATGGTATTACATTTCAGAAGCCATTTTCTGTTATAGCATAGGAACATGGCAGGAAGAAATACTATCAGAATAGCTATAAGTATGTAAATGTGTATAGAAATGGTGCCAGTTAAAACTAAAAAACTCCATCTGAGTAGTTTTTTACTAACAAGATTTTACTATTGCTAAGCTAGTGAGTCTACTTGACTTTAACTCATGGACCCTTGAAAGTTTGGTCTGATTTTCTTTTTTGTATCAACATTATATTTACAAAAAATCCCTAATGAGCCACACCGCAGCTTCTAGTCTTTGAGTTCTGTTTGGATAGCTAGACACACGTACCAGTTATGCACTGCAGAGCATATTTTCTGGCTGAAAACAAAAAAACTTAGTGAAAACTGCATTATTCTCTGTTTCAAAGTTAACAATGGCAAAAGGAAACAGCTCTAAAACCCACATTCCTCTGCTTGGGGCAAAAATAATAATGAAAAATATCAAACCAAAGCTGTTTTGCAGAATCACTGCAAGATGTAACAGAAGGAAGATGTGAATGAACTAGTTAATTGAACTCAGGTATTTTCTGCTTCCCCTCACCACATATATTCATTGAAGCTTAATGTTTTCCTGAGAGATTCTTTACTTCAGATTGTTAACAACTTGAATATTTTTGCCAAGGTAGATACTGAATGATACATTCTGAATTATTAGAAATTGCAAGGACAGGTAAGATTAGATCTGTGCCTTCATTTCACTTCATAAAAATTCACTTCATAGTAGCAGTGAGGACAAGGGTCATTGAAGAGCTTTGTTGAGTATTTTAGAGAACTGTAACAGAAGTATTAAGATTGGCATGAACAGAGACTGTGTGGTAGGTAGGCTGCAGGAGCACCCAAGGGAACAGAAGGGCCATAAGACTGATGAATCTGGTGGTGCTCAGATGAACAGGTGTCTTAGGTTGGAAGATGTAGCTGGGGGTGTGTATTCTATCCCCATCTGCTAGAGGTGGGACAGTTATCTTCTGTTAATTGGGCAGTTTTCTTTATCTCTTCCACAACCAATCCTCCCTCCAGGGAGATACCTTCTGTTAATGGGCCTTTGAGTGTCACTGCATGACTGATAAAATGACATCATCCCATTGTGAGAAGCTCTGCCCACAGGGAGGAGCCAAGCATTCCTACCTGGATATAATCTGAGATTTGTAACACCACAGCCAGGGTTTTCCACTGGACTCCCAGAGGAGGACCAGGCCCATCTACACCACCACTGGACCTTCAGAGGGAAACTCCACCCTTCTACAGGATCACTGCTCCAACAGAACCACACCTGTCACTCCAGGAGCACTGCAGCCACCATTTAATCAGGACTGCTACCACCACCCTGACCCAATAGGGTGTCAGGTTGTATTCTGACTCTCTCAGTGTTGGTCTGTATTACTGTATTTTTAATTTTACTTTTATTTTCTTCCCTAATAAAGAACTGTTATTCCTACTCCCATATCTTTGCCTGAGAGCCCCTTAATTTCAAAATTATAATAATTTGGAGGGAAGGAGGTAGTTTGCATTTTCCATTTCAGGAGAGGCTCCTGCCTTCCTTAGCAAACACCTGTCTTTTCAAACCAAGACAACAGGTCACAGACATCCCAGTGCAACACAGATACTTGTAATTTCTCAGGACAACTAGAGAGCCTATACCCAAGCTAAAATACACAAACAGTAATGGCTCCCATCAAAGTAGGAAGATAAAGAACAGACTAGAGTCTTAGGCTGCCCAAAGGAAGGGATAAAGGAGGGTGAGGAAAACTCATGGACTCACAAAGGTGGCATGGCATGGGATAGGATGGAAAGGCAAAATCCATCATCAGCTCCTAAAGGGGACAAAGAAAGTCAAAGGTCAGTCACCCTCCCTAACCTGGGCAGCATGGTAAGGTCTCAGATTTGGTGTCCACCTAGAGGCATCTGTCCTGGTACTTATGAGAAGCACAGCAGAAAAAGGTGAGTGAAGTAAGATTTCTTTTAAAATAAAATGAAGTTTTCCTCCCATAAAGCGTTCATACAGAGCTTGGAGCAACAGTGTAGCTACAGCATAGACAAAGTGATCCTCAAGATCCCCAGAGCAGTAAGATGAGCTCCCTCTTGGAAACAACAGCAATGAACACTGTCACTGAAACTGCTCAAGTTTAAAGGGGGAAAAGACAGGTAAAGATATCAAGTGGTTACCTGAGGAATTATGTCCCCAAGAACAATACACAGCTTTTAAAATGCTGTGTTCTCCTAGGAAAAAAGGTGCATAATCAGTGTCCGGCTAATGTTATAGACTTGGCTGGGAGAACAGCGGATGAAGAGTGCTTATCTCCATCAACTGCAGGACTTAAGGTCCCTGGACCACCCCTGCACTGCACACAAGCTGAAGAGCTGCCTGCAGCCTTGTCACATTTTGCCTTGCTCTTGCTTCACACTTAACAACTTTGTGTACGCTAATGAACTTAATTTTGTCAGCTAAAGAAAAATCTACTTCTGTTTAGAGTATTTATATGACAAATATCATTATAGCATTCAGGCTGATTCATCAGAAAGGATCTTGTGCTATTTGCCTATGGAGTGCTTCACAAAACTTTATATTAGTAAATTGGAATAGTCTTTAATTTGGGGCTAGCTTGAGACTTAAGCCAAGTAGGGAGGTACCTAGTGCAGTAACAGCAAAAGAAAGATTTTTTTTTTTGCCAGGAAGCCTTGGACCTACCACAATTCCAAGGCTGCTGTGCTTGAAACTGGTTTCCCCTCCTGCTGCTGGTGGTGGTGGTGTGCCTGTCACAGCAGCAACAAGCAGTGATGCCGTCAGTGACTTTGGAACACAAGGTGAAACCTCTTCCTTGCAGCCTTTCCCCTGCCACCTTCCCTCCAGTCCACCACTCCATCTTCCTTCACCTGAGTGTCTACTGCCTGCTGGGGAGCTGGGCTGGCACATAGCATGCTCTGAGGCAATTTATGGGCAAGCTGATTGTTAATGGGCTTAGTGTGAAGGCCCCATTCATTTTCAATCAAAACATTTGATTCCTTCAGGGGGTTTGCACTTAACGTGATAGGGAGTTCAGTTGCTCTGCCATTTATAAATGCATCCTACTAGCCACTGTTGTACTGAAGAACTATACTTTGGTTGTTTTACATTTCAAGGCACACAGTTTGTTTAAATTCACCAGCACTTATTTCCTCAAGCCTGTTCTATATTCATTACGTGCTTATGTTTCCTCTACTTCTATGCATTATAGGAATGCTTGCCATGAGATTGCCATATATTTCTTTGGATTCTGGTATCTTCAAAACACCTCAGGTATTTTCACAGAAATAATTTTATTTTCTTCCAAGTGAAGTTTATTAAAATATCCATTGCTACAGGCTGTAGTACGTGGAATGGAGCCATAACTCATACTTAACAACCTTTTACCAGTCTTGCTACTGATAGCTGAATAAATTTAAACTCTCCTTTTGACTGTGCTGGTTTTTGGATGTGGCATTTCCCTTACTAACTGGGGTAATTTTTTCAATGGCCATCAGTGTTCTTACAGGACAAGTGATTAAGGATCATTTCTGGCCTCTCACAAGCATAGAGTTCTTAGTGCCTGTTAGGTAGCAGCAATTGTGCTTCTGAAATGCACACTATTTTTCTATTAAATTCCCTGGCACTTTATCTTAATTACTTCCATTTTGTCTATTCTATTTTCCCATTACTTACCAACACCATAACGATGACCTGAGGTGCTTGGAGACTGCCATAAGTGCTGCCATAAGTGCTGCCATCCAAGGTTAATTGATCTGTAACTCTGGACATCACCTCCAAGGCACACTTCTTGCCTCTTTTGCAGTGAAAGAGCTGTGAACCAGGCACTGCACGTGTGTCTCATAGGGATAATACTCGGCTGATTTCCTGGTTTTCAAGGCCTGTGATTGACCAGTCTGGGTTGTGTGACCTCTTCCCTCCAGGCCTGCATGGCACCAAAGCACCACGTGGCTGTCACTCTATGTCCACTTGACTTCTTGGTACAGAATACCTCTGTGTCACCTTCATGCTCTGCATTTCACCCCTTTGGCTGTGCTTCAGTCTGTGCAGTCTGTAACAGAGGACGAAATTACCATTACAGATATAAAGTAGTATTATATTAAAGATTCTAATCTCTTAGGAGAAGATCATACAAAATAGTACCCCAACCAGATAAATTTCAAAGGAATTTCTCTGTGCATTCTGGAACAGAAAAGGCAGCTCATGAAATAAGTGGTTTCTCCATCTCTAGATGCCTCCACATCAGGAGGGGATGCCTCCTGAAACACTGTTTTAAATGGGGCTAAAACTGTGTGGATCAGCATGATGCAAAATGCATGGATTGCTCTGACTTCTGCAGTGAGGAGGCTAAACCAGACTAATAGTTGCTTCTTTCTTTAAAATCTTGAACCTGTGTTCATTTTCTACACTTGTAGCCTTCTTCATATTTCTGGTTAATATGAGCCCTCAAACCTGCACATGTCTTGGCCAAAAAAAAATTGTTTTGGTTAAAATAGGTAGGGACAACAGCCAAGAAACTAAATTGCCAGTTTCTTATATGACTGCTGATTATGAGAACCTGGCAAGAGGACACTGAAGAACCTCCATAACTGGACAGGCTGAAAAATGCTTTTCCCTTGCTGTATTTGAAAGTCCTTATCAGTATGACTTTGAAGACAGCATTAAAAGCTGTAAGAAATAGAAGGGAAATTAAGGACAGAGTTTAAGCACTGAAAATTGTGCTTTTGCTTTGTTTCCCTTTTCCATTATTTGTATTAACTACAATATTAATGTGAGACAGCAGTGGCTAGGACACTTCTTGAAGACGGTTCAGAAGAACTTTTAATTTTTGCTTCCAAGGACAGAAAATTGAAGCAAATGAAATATGACTTGTGTGAGAATCTGGATGGAAATAAACATATCCTGTATTCCCAGTACCTAGTGACTAAGTAATATTATAAGACAGAGTGAAAGAGGATCCATAATGCAAGAAAATAAACAACAGAAGCCAAAGGAAGAAAAATAAAAAAACCTCAAAATCTGATATTGTTTCATGACTACATCAGTTTATTTAGCTTTGCAAATTACAATTTTGATCTGATTGTTAATTTTGCTGAACAATTTGCAATGCGTGTTATCTTTTTTTTCTGTGCTTGTAGAAGCTGTCAATGAATCAAGACACCATGTCAAGGCAAATCACTGCATTTGTGCTAGGTATTTCACTTGTTTTAGTCCAAACAACTTTAGTGTATACTGACATCCAATATTCAAATATGCAATATAAATTTAATTTGCAGCCTCTTGCATTTCTAATGCATGGGGAATTTTTTAACAGAGTGCAACCATTTTAAATATTTATAAAAACTCACAGGACTGCAAATTTATTGGATATTATAATTTGCTTCATACATAAACATGACAGTAAAAAGGTAGGAAAAAAAGTAAGAGAGTTCTACCTCATGGCTTTATTATTAAAGGTTGTTTGAAAGAAGTTTCAATATTAAACAGAGAAGAGTTTATCAGAAAGGCACCTGGAAGTTCACAGAAGACAGGATGCACAAACAATAAAGGAGAAGTGAACTCTGGGAATCCTCTTCAGAGAGCAGTGATTTGGGACATGAAGGTGCACCTCAAGGGCTGCTCATTCCCTAAAGCATGGCAAGTGAAGTGAATGTAGCTTTTTTCATGTCCTTGTTCATGTCCTTGTTGTGGCTCACCCCAGCCAACAGCCAAGCTCCACATAACCACTGACTAACTCACTCCCCTACCAACAAGATTGGGAAGAAAATGGAAAAGGCAAAAGCAAAAAAACCTGTAGGTTGAGATAGGGACAGTTTAAAAGGGAAAGCATAAGCCATGCAGACAAGCAAAACAAAGCAAGGAATTAATTCCTTGCTTTCCATGGTTGGGCAGGGGTTCAGACATCCCCAGGAGAGCAGGGCTTTATCACCTGTAACAGTGACTTGGGAAGAAAACACCATCACTCCAAATGTCCCCTCCTTCCTTCTTTCCCTCCCACTTTATATATGGAGCATGATGTCACATGGTCTGGAATATCCCTTTGGTCAGTTTAGGTCACCTGTCCTGGCTGTGTCCCCTCCCAACTTCACGAGCACTCCCAGCCCACTCCCAGTGCGGCAGTATGAAAAGCAGAAAAGGCCTTGGCTCTGTGTAAGCTCTGCTCAGCAATAACAAAAACATCTCTCTGTTATCAACTCTGTGTTCAGCACAAATTCAGCCACTGTGAAGAAAAAAACCTCTACCCCAGCCAAAGCCAGCAGAGCCCAACAAACCAAACCACTCCTGGCAGTCCACCCTCCCAGACAGAGGGAGACACAATGGTAGATGGATGACCATGGCTACCCTCCTTGGCTCCAACTAACTTCTCTTTGAGCTTTGCCAAGCATCATAAAGAATTCAGCCTTCAGGCTGATCTAATATATGGATGATTTTAAATCAGCTGAGCTATATGCGGTTTCTAGCTGTAATCACAGCCCAGCAGTGGGTATAATGCCATTGGGTTTTTCCTGACTTGAGTTATTTATATACAGAGAGCAGTTCTCACTTCCTTTACATTTTTTGGAAGAACTAAATGGCAATTCCCCTGGCTCCCTCCTTTAAGAAATAGAGGTAGATTGGGGCACTAAGTGGTGAAAAGACATCTTCAAGCAGCCTAACAGAAATGGAAGAGGAACAGGGTATGTTTGCTTCCTTTTTCAGCATCTAAAGTACAGGCTTCAGACTCATGGAACCCAGCCAAGTTCTGATAAGTTGCCTGGTTCTTATGCTCAGTCTTATAGTTTGTGATTTCAGGAGATAGTGAAAACCAGCAAAAAAATTATTAAAGAAAAAAAAAATTATGAGATTACACTTTTACCCTAAGAAATGGTAACATAAAATTGACTGAACTGAGTCAAAACAATGGTGCATGTAACCTGGTATCCAACAATAAACCTCATTTTAACTAAATAAGACTAGAGCAGGAGAATACAATTGTTTACATACCACTTCTTTACATACTGGGGTACTACAATGTAATTTAGCAAAATGAGTGGCTAATGATCCAATATTCAGTTCTGCATATCACCTCAGAGTACAATGTTGATAATGTGCAAGTGCACTGAGGCCACAGTCAAAAAATCCCAAATCACAGAAATGGATTGAAACAGCCTAAGAAATAGGCTGTTAAGCAGGGGTAAAATGCAAATCAGCACTCCCCCTAAAAAAATCCCCAACAAGTCAACAAACAGAAAAGGTCATAATAAATCCAGAGGATAATTGGAATTACCTAAGAGCAAAATTTCCATCATTTTCATAATGCTAGAGCATGAGTTCCCTAGTGTTCTTACTAAAATGAACAACTAGCAAAGAAGTGTTACGAACTTGTTTTCTCCTCCATTAGACAATTATCAATTGTTTTATTCAGCTGTTAAATTACCTGATACAGTGAAACATAATATAAGAATACACAAGATATGTTGCGTTAGCCAGGAATGAGTCTCTGAAGGTCAACAAAAGGGGGAGGCACCTGGAACTAGCTGTTTTTTTCCTAACAGACCTTGTTGTAGTTCAATTACAATTGGGAATGCTGTTTTATATTACTTGTGGGCTAAGAAGTAAAACAGTAGAAGGTAAGGTTGTATTTACTACTACTCCATGAGTGAGCTGCAGCATTGGTTACACACCACCTGAGTGGGCCCCGGGCAACAGGAAATTATTGAACCATTTTGTTCAGAACCAGGAGATGAATGATGCAGGATGGGGCCAGGTGTCTGCACAGGGTAGGGATGAAACACTCGAAATCATTCCAGGGAAGCCCTAGATCCAGAGTTTCCATCTCAGCCAAGAAAGCCTTAGGAAATTTGTTAAGCCTTTGATAACTTTAAATACAATGCTTAGGAAAATAAATGCAAGGCTATATTTCATTTTGTCCTGGCAGTTGGCAATTGACCCAGGAATTCATAAAAGGTCAGTTAAATAATCTGTAACGCTGCTAAACACTCCAGTCTAACATGTTTAGAGGTTTTAATTGCCAGTGAAAAAACACAATGCAAACAGTGATCTGAGCAGTGGAGTTTGGCTGACAGAAATAAAAGGAAAACTTATGACCTGGCATCACATTAAAAGGAGAACATAGATAACAAAGTGTCTTCCTTCATCTCCTTTACCACAATATCATTGATCTCTTCCAAAAATACAGAACAATATTAATCTTTTACAATATCATCACTGCGGCTTCTTGCTCAGTGGTAATTCAACTTGAAGTTTGTGAAGAAAAGCCAATATATGAACTGAAGCAGTCCTGTACTTCGCCATTTTTATCAGTCTTCAGAAACAGACCTTTTCAACTTCAGCAATGGGAAGTATCACTCAGATACCATATTTATCCCACAACAAATATAAATCTTACAGAAGAACACAATGCAGTGCTCTAAAAATGGAAGCAATATAGTCCTCAGCAATAGAAAATTCTTCTGTAATGAACAAAATAAAGAGAAAAATTAACTATATGTGGAAAGCAGGGGGCAGAGTCTGTACCACCCCACATTCCACCTCAGCAGGAAAATTACAGATTATAGTTGTCATGATATGATTTAAGGTTTAGGCAAGAAATTCAGAAATACTTCTCAGACTAATGTCTTTTTTGTCACAATCCTCCCACGTTTAGTACACAAACATATAAAGTTAAGTGAAAAAATACATTGTAAGGAAGTAAGAAATGTAAGTATACATTTTACTATATTTTACTAATTTTACAGGCCACAGCCTTACAAGAGTTAGCACATATAAAAGACACTCCACTGAGTACAAAATCAAGAACCTAAAGTCATAAAGCCTTCAGTTAGAAAATTTTGTTTGCATTTGTAATAGTTTCTCCTTCATTTGCTCCATCTGTCTGTGGGACAGGATTTTTGGCTTGTCCATATGGAGTATAACAATACTGAGATACTTGTGAAAAAATAATTGTGAGAAATCGTTTGGGATAATAAAATAAACACATTGAACTTAAAAAGTTCACTTCTAGTTAAATGAAAACTGCCTACCACATTGTGTCTTCAGGTGCTGCAAGACCTATTTCTGGCAGCATTATGGCAGCTCAGCCGAATTGAAACAGATTCAGGGAGCACAGCAGCCCTCGGGTGACCTCGTGGAGCACCCCGGGGTTTTCCTGCCAAGAAAAGCCTCATTGCCAGGGCCATGTGGTTTGGCAGCACACACACTGGAGCTGCTGTTGGGAGCAGGAGGAAGCCAGCAGCACGTTTGGCAGGAAGGCAAGGTCTTTGCTGGGACACGAGAACTCGGAGAGCACAATGGTGAGGAGCCCCAGCTTTTGTCACTAGCGGGTGAACAGCATCTCATCACTGCAGGTCCCCCAAGCCAGGGGGAACATGACTTTTAAACAAAGTGGTGCCTTTACAGTTTGCACAGTGTTTGGGTACCTTTAATGCTGCAGACCTGGTCAGAGATTTCTTGGAATCTGAGCAGATCCATTTGGCTCCAAAGTGACTAAGGCTGCTTCCTCTTCACATTGATCCATTCCCTTTTTAAAACATGATGACTTGGAAGATGTGCAAGCTCCTGTTTGCAGTCTTTTCCATACTTCCTACAGCAGAATGGATTATTTTCAGTTCCTTTTTGCATTTTTAATTCTCGCCTGTCTCTGTTTTTTCCCTCTGAATGTTTGTAGGCATATGTTACTACAGAAGGAGGGAAGTCAGTTGCTGACTTTTTAGGAAGAATGAAGTCATCCACAAGGCAGTACTGATGAAGTTTATGACTTTTCATTTATTTCCCTTACTGGTCATTCAAAGTTTCCTTTGGTAACAAGTGCTTGGCTAATGCCTGATAAAGTCTCCTGGGCTTCTGGGGTACTGTGTAACTCTGTCATTGACAGAGGTGTTCTTGAGGAGTTTCTTTCCCATCCTTTGATGCAAATCAAGACAGTCCAATTTTAAGCAGATCAGGTGATTAACATCAGATGAGAATCTGCTATCCTCCATTTTAGCTTCTTGGAAGACAACTAGTAATTCAAGGCTTTCCTGCCTAGCAATCAGCAGTCAGTTGTATAAACACTTCAATTAGATGCAAGTTCACGATCAAAAGTTAGAAGTCCACCAAAAAACCCAACTGTGAGAAGAGATTTGAGAATGATAATCCTTATGCTGAAGTGCATAATGCTACTGAAATATATATTCAAAGACCATTCCTGCATAAGTACAATAGCTGTTCAAATTCCCAGGGAAGAAAATTATTTGTATAAGATTTTGTTATCCAGTGGCAGCAACATTTTTTTTTACATTTTTCTCTTAAATAGCATGTATCACTGTCATTAAAAACATACATTTTTAAAATCCCTTAAGCCACTGTTTCTACTTACTCTCTTTGAGGATATACTAGCTGGTAGCATGGGAACTTTCATCATATATCAATTAGTAAGTGAAAGAGAACTACTGCACATGTTAATGTACTGTTCTCATTAGATGGAGCTGAACAGTATTAACACTGATGAGCCTAATGAAATGAATATTATATCTCAGTGGATACTCTGACTCAAAGACAGAAAACTATCTGCAGGAATTTTCCACACTGAATTCTGAGTGGAAAACCAGCGCATACAGCTCACACACACACACAAATCCACAAAAAAAATGGCATAAAAATAAAATTTAATTTCTTTAAAGAATGTGTTTGGGAGAGATAAAATTTGTTTTCTGAACAGAATGAAAGTGCTGTTTTTCTGATAAATTTTTCATTACTTGCTTTGTATCATTTGTCCCAGAGCCTTTCTGTCACAGGACTCGTGTCTGTTCCCAGTGCCCCCGGCTGTCAGGCTGTGATTATGCAGCCATCCGTGGGAACACTAAATAATGTCACAAGACATGAAAACTGTATTAACTTCCTGGTGAGGGGAAACAGGAGGGACACTTCTCTTAGTTTATCATCACTTTTTCCTCCAGTTTGCATGAATTAAACAGTGATGTCTGCAAAAGGACTTGGGATCTTCAGCTAGTATTTAAGTGGGACACTTCTGATTCAGCTTGTGGGCTCATGAAAGCCAAAGGATGTCTGCGCTTTCAGAATAATACAACAGAATGGAATCCCTTAAACCTTTATTACTTACTCAAAATCCAAATTATTGAAATTTATTTTCTTTTGTCATTCTAGAAGGCAGAGCAGTATCAGCCAGAAATATGCTTATATAAGGTAAATGATATTTGACTCTTTCTGAGCAGGTGGCATCACAAGAAAATTTGAGTTAATTGAATGCGATAGAAGTAGAAAAAGGGGTATAAAAGGTAAGAAAAAACCTCCTCACTGCCTAAGAATTGAGAAGCAAGAGGAATCAGAAAAGAGGTGAAAAACAGAGAGGTTGGGGTGTTGTCTCCAGCCAGATTTGGAGTAACACGTCATTCTTAACTCTACATGATGAATTCCAAGCAGCCATGAAAGAATGCAAATCCCTTGCCCTAAAGTCAAAGGTAAAGCAGAACAGTTCTGCCTAGTAATATCAAAAGACAGTTCAGGAAAAAGAGTGAGAAGTGAGAATTCCACCATTTACTTCCAAATAAATCTTGTCTATCAGCCACCTTCCACAGATGCATAACTCGGACTATTTCTGACCTACCTGAGGCATGGGCTAGAAGCTATCAGGGTTGCCTTTGGCTGGATGCCATGTGTCCACCAAGCTGCCTTTGGCTGGATGCCATGTGTCCACCAAGCTGCTCCATTACTCCCCTTCTCAGCAGGACAGGACAGGGAGAAAATAAGATAGGAAAAAAAACCTCATATGTCAAGATGAAGGCAGTTTATTAAAGCAAAAGCAAGGGCCGTGTACAGAAGCAAAGGAAAATGAAATTATTTTTTCTCTACTTCCAGCAGAGGATGTCCAACTACTTTGCAGAAGGTAGGCTTTCAGCAAGTGCTCTGGAAGACAAATGTCATAATAGCAAATGTTGCCCTCCTCCTCCTCCTTTCCCCTAGCTTCTATTGTTGAACACATTTCATACAGTACAGAACGTCCCTTTGTTTAGATTGAGTCAGTTGTCCTGGCTAGGTCCTCTTTCAAGTTCTTGCCTCCCCCCTCCAAACCTACTGGCAAGGGGAGAAATTTGGGGTAGGACAGCCTTGGTGCAGCAGTAGCCAAACCACTGGTGTATTATCAGCACCTTTCTAGATACCCGTACAACCCACGGTTCTGTGAGGGCTGCAAGGGCTGCAATGGGGAAAATTAACTCTGTCTGAGCCAGAACTCCATCCAGCCACATTGTCATCACCAGGAGATCTGCAGAGGAGTTGCTATGAGAGAGAGAAGCTCAGCTGCTTAACTAATGCAAATTAGTATCGCTTCATTACCTTTACAGAGCCCTGACAAATGTATATCAGCTAAAGATCTGGCTTATTCCTCTTGTTCTGCTTCAAGCAAACACACTCCTTTTATCTCTATTTTAATGCAAAGCACCTAATAAAAGCTTCATTTTGACGCAAGTGGGCTGCATGAGTGAAAAAGAAAGCTGATAAGTTTCTCAACAGTTGGCAACAAGATCCTCAATTAATGAGTAAAAAATCTGAATCACGGTCTCACTCTTCCGATGATGAATATTTCTAGTAATTGATGTCAGTAACACAGGCCTTGGAGAGGGACTGGTTTGGGTGGGAGATCTAATTCTGCTGGAAGGAATTACAGACTGTGAGTCCATCTTCAAAGAGCTACACAGAGAGACCCAGGCATTTCTGTCAAAGCTCTCACCTGGACTGATGTGAGCTGCACAGCTACAACTGTTTAATACTGTGCTATTCATTGCTGCATTCTCACAATATCAATCTACCTTCATCTCAATCCACATGCCTCTTCCTGAGCAGGGGAATGCCATGCCAAGAAGGAGGGCTTGGGCAACGTGGTCCCAAGTGGGACCTATGTGACCTCCTGGCAACCACCAGGAACCTTTATACTGGCAGTACAACACATCAAGATGAGTTCCCTGGATATCCAGTAAAAATAGCTATGCAGGAAGGGGTGTTCCCAAGTTCCCACTTAATTTCCCTGTGAGCCATATATGACATACCAACATCCCATCCACATTCAATAGTTAATCTAAGGCTCAGGCTGGGCTATCAATGAGATAATGACCCAGGTGCCATGGGTAAAACACCAAGTGTTTCCTTACATCCTCAGGTTCCTAAATACCTTCAAAACCTGGCTGCCAAATCCTCTTTTCTGCTCTTGGGAGAGCTCTCATCCTTTTCTCCTTGTCAGAGACAATGTGCCACACTAACAGATCACTTTGCAGTCCATTCTGGGCACAAGTAATGGCCCTCTGAACCTAGAGAGCCATCATGCTAATTGCCACCATGGGCATGGGGAAAAAGACAAGATCTAAGAGGCTGGCTGAAGCCTTCTCAATTTCAACAAACATTTGCTGTCCAGTGTGTTGTTCAATGTAAAAAATATTTGAAATGCTTACTATTAAAAGCCACTTCAGCTTCACTTCAGCTTTACTTCAGCTTCAGTATTTCCAAAGTGGCACAAGCAAATGCTCAGCTGGTTCTAAACACCTGCTGCAACCCCTCTGGTGCCCTAATTCCTAGCACGAGACTTGGCAAAGCACGGGAGGCAACCAGCTCTTCCCCCATTGCAGAAAGCCAGGTGGTGATTGCTGAAGCAGCATCGATGCTGACGGAAGAGTGAGTAAGGCTTCAGATAAATAAAATCTATGTTAGGATTTCAAGCATCCCACACCATAGAAAGATCCAGGAATCCTGCTAAAATGACACCATCCAGTTGATATTTTGCAGATATTTTTGAACTCCATTTCCTTATCACTTTTTTAAAGGCCAATTTCTTTGTTAACATGTAAAAGAGAATTTGAAAAGGTCTCACATCTATGTCCTATATGATAAAACAGCAAGTGGTTTGCATGACTGATTTAGAGATTGCTTCCATCTGCAGTATTCTAAATACCATGTCTCATTTCAGAAGAGAAAAGTGGCATAAATATGTGACTAAGTGACATAAAAAATTTGACACTTAAGGAATAGCATTTTCTGCATGATCTCAAACTCGATAGAAATGAAGCATATATTTTTCATGCTAAAAGATACTAATCTGAACATTCTGCACAAATGGGGCCCATTGACATTTACCTGAGAAAAAATTATACACAAATTCTATGTGTGGACAAAATAAATGCATATTCCCTTCAAAAATTGCCAGTGATCTAAAATTAGTACGGAATTTAATTTAATTGGAATTGGAAACAGAAATTGGTTCCAGTTAAACCAAAATATTTTTGATGAACCCAATGTATGCAATAGGATTTTTCTTTCCAACAAAGTAGATTAGTAGAAAAGATCCAGGAGAAATTTTCACAGCAATACTTTGTAAGAGAAGAAAACAGTAATTTGCTGTCTCAAAGCCAAAGGGAGTCCTATGAGAAAGAGGATTATCCTCAAATTTGTTAGAATCCAGAATTCTTGGTTTTGACCCCTCAAATTGATGACAGTATGTTATTAAGAATAAACCTGTATTTGTTGAAGAAGCTACCACAACAACAACAAAACCTAAGCAGAAATAACAGTGAGTGTATCCAATATGCATATATATTTGATTTTGTTGTTCACAAACACCATCTGGAAAAACCTCATCCACAAAAATGAAAGAGAAGGGAAAAAAAAGTGTTTTCTTCCTTGTATTTCATTAACATCTGAACTTCATGAGGAGAAGGGTCAAACTGAATAGCAAGTTAAATTTTACAGCAGCAATACAAAACAAACACAAACAAAACTAAAATTGTGAATATATTGTATCACTCCTGTGCTTTGGTTTTGTTTTGTTCAGAAAAGCCTGGAGAAGTATTGCTGGACAGGTTCTCAAATGTGCATTTGCATGCCTTGTGGTTGCTCTGGAGAGGTGCTTTTCCAGCCTGTTCAGAAACATTTCCTCTCTTTCCTGGAAATGCTGCTGAAAACCTGATTGTGGATTACAATGGAGGTCTTGGCATTACTAAGCAGAATTAAAGGATTTCTCTATGTGCTGCTTGTACTTGTTGTTTATACATCTCAGAATGGTACTTCCCTTTCTTTCAGACCTACATGCAGATCAAACAACATGATATTGTCAGGATATTCCCTGGAGAATGGCTCTGTAGAACAGAATTGTCCAGTTGGTGATGTTGAGCTTGATGCACCCCTGGATGTGGGTGTCCCTCTGGGCTTCCAGGGCACACTGTTGTTTTGTGCAGGGATTGCTGCACCCCCAGATTCCCTCCTGCAGGGCTGTCCTCCAACCACTTCTCTCCCTATTTGTAATTGTACCCAGTGTTACTTCATCCCAGGTGCAGAATCCAATATTTGGACTTGTTAACTATCACACCATTAATGATTGCTCAAGGCTCCAGTCTTTCTAGATTGGAGACTGGAGTCCTGTGCTCTCCATTCCCTATTAGTTCACTAGACTATATCTAGTTATGTGTCGCACTTTTGAGTTGTTTCTATTCAATTTTCAGATTATTTCTCCATTTCCTTTTTTCTTCCTTGCAGCATAACTATAGTCCTACTGTTTGGTTTTTTTTTTAGTGTAAGCACCCTATCTGTTACTTCATTGAGACCACCCATGAAAGCAAACTAGAAGGCAAAATCCTGCAGAGCTGCATAAATATACCTTCCCCTTTTGCAAAGAAAGTGCTGAAAAGTATTTCTTGAGCTCAATTTTGCTTGCAGGTTAGGGTTCTTTCATCTAAACTATGATCCTGTAGCTGACTTGCGAATATAATGTTAAACATTGTGAAAAACCTTACTAAGAACCAGGTGTAAAATATTCACACTCCCATCCTACCCACAAATGCCATTATTCCGCTGTAAAAGGAGTTACTTGGATCTGCAAAGAACAAGTTACATGCTACAAGTCAGACAAGAAGAGAGTTTATGCAACTCCTCTCATAATTTTCCAGTTACTTATGAGTGTGTTGCTGAATTATCCATTCCAGAATTTTTCTGGGTATTTAAGTTATGCTGAGTGCTATGCAGCTCCCTTGCTTCTCCTCACTCTTGTTCCTTCTAAAGAAAAGGGGGAAAGCAAAAATGATGAGATCAATTTATGATGCTTCATCCATTTAGTCTTTGAATCCGCAGAGCTGGTTGCTGCTGGCTCCCACATCTTTTTAGCAAGTGCTTTTTCTGGCAAAGAATGGAGTTCATCAGGTCTGGAAGAGCTACAAACATCTTATCTATCTAAGTATCTTATTTACCTCTGAGACAGAGGGGCTTGTTGCTGGTATTAACTTTGCTAATCTCTCTTTCTTGCTGCCTCCTCTATTAGTGATTGAAAGGTAACACTGCCTACCTTGCTTAATAGTTAATTAAAAAACCCTGAACCTTCTGCTGCACCTCTTATCCTTTATAAAATATAATGATGGCAAATGTTTCCTGAAATTCAATTAGAAATTCAGTTTACAAAAATTCAATACTGTTCATAATTGCGAATGGTTCAGGCATGCAATGGAATGAATTATTGTCTATTGTATTTCCTTTAAATCCTGGTTAACCTCTTGCTGCTTCTAAATTGGAATAAAAGCAGAGAGATGTAGAATGAGAGCACCCTCAGAATACCAATACAAATTGACTGAAACACGTTGCTGAGGATGCAACTTGCATGTTAAAAAAATCACTTCAGTTGTGATGCAGAACTTGAAAGGGAGGAATAATTCAATAATGGTAATGAAATTTCATCTTCTTAAAATGTTATTAAATGTTATGTAAATCATTGTTAATTATATTCAGTGCTAAAAACAGTGCAGTGTAGATACTGTTTCAGTGGCAATGAGCACAAGAAAGACAAAACGGTGTTTTTTCTTGCTATACTTGTACTGGAAAAGGGGAACTTTGACACCTTTTGATGAGTAGAAAGATATTAAACCTGAAGGGAAAAGTCAGCCCTAGATAAAACAAGTTTTTGATCTGGCAACTTCTAAAAGGCAATTTGCACTTGATCTGACTCACATAGTAAAAATATACAGTAGACAATTAATTCAAAGAGTAGTGGCTTTTCAAAGTCTAATTTTTGAAAGAACTAACATTCCCAGAATTAAATTAAAATGCACTTTTAGAAATACGCAAGTTGAAAGTGCTGTTATCTTTAATATTGGAGGCCATGCTACTCTACTCCCTTAATTTTTTGCAAAAATCCTTGCTTAAAAGTCTGGAGGAAAAGTTTAACTCAGTTGATGGGGCATTATTTTAGCCTTAATTCATAAAGGCATTTAAGCACATGCTCAATTCTCATTTAAATCAATGAGGGTTAAGTGTTTTGGTCCAGGGCAGGGCTGTGTTACTTCCTTTCATGAGTCACCCTCAGTCTTCAATAAGAAAAGAAATCTAGAAGTAACGATTTCATATTTTTTAAAAAATAGAGAAAACAGTCTGTAGCTGTATAAACAATCTTTTCCCTGAAGATTTTGTGTAATTAGAGTTTGCAGTGCTTGGTGAAAATGGTGTAGGACAGTGGAGTAGGAGAAAGAGAGAGTGTTTCCTTATTATTTGAGGTGTGATAGAAAAATTGCTGCAAATACTGGGTGTGAGGACTGCAGGGCTGTGCAGCGCTCTGCTGAGGCACCTGTAGAGCCTCTGCCTCCATCTGGAGGGGAATCATCTACCAAACAAAGACTGTCCCCAGAAAGGAACCAAAATGCTCTCCCACAACACTACATTAGTCCTCCACTTAATACACCAAGAGGCAAAACAAATAAGGCATGAAAAAGTGCAGTATTTTAAGGAGAGCGGCAGTAGGAGGAGATATTAACAGTCAAGGTTAGGAAAGTAGACTAAAAACTTTTAAGGGCACTTCAAATATTCACTGAAGCTAGAAGGCTGAGGCTGCTCAACTTGCAGCTCTCATTAAAGTTTACCCTAAATGCAATGAGCTCAGAATTGGAGCTGAGGGCCCCAGTTGAGGAGAGCACTCAGTCAAATCCTTAAGTGTTTTGTTGACGAGGGCTAGGTTGAAGGATGTGCTTAATGTGCAGGTGCCAGTGCTCACAGGAACAGAATTGAAAATGCATGTTTCACAAGGACTGCATTTGTGAGAAGTTTCACATTTGCAGAGGTTCTGCTGGATGAACCTTCTGCAAACATGGCTTGCAGAAAGGCAACACAAGCAGTGGCATGAAAATTACAGGAAAAATGATGTATCATTTAAATAAATACATAAAGCCACTTACCATCTGCTCTACCTGCAACCCCAATTGAAAGAAATTCAATGGAATACTGGCATCATGTGGCAAGATGAAAACACTTTAAGTTGACTATTCTTTTTTCGTCCTTGGACTAATACAGAACATGTTGTGCTGTAGGGCAGGAAAACAATCCTTGCCTTGAGCTTATAAACAAATCATGAGGAACAGATTGTTTAAAAATTATCTGTTGGACAGAAGAGATGGTGAAGGAAAATTGATGTAAACTGTGTCTTGGCACAAAAGTACATGGGCCACTTTAGCATGTGTGAGGCTATTTTACTTTCTCTGCCTTCTCCATGACAAGAACTGACCCAATGACACAAACAAAACGTGTTCTTAAAATGCTGAACATGCACAGAAAAGAGTAAGCAGTGCCTACATCCTTAATTACATTTAAACAATGGCTTCTACACAGTCACTTTGCAGGAGCCGTTGGCTAAAAACCACAAAGGGTCTAGGGAGCTGCAGCCATGGGAATGTCCCCACTGCTGTTTGAACACCTACAGCACTGCACTGCAGTTGAACACCCTACTGTCTCCTCACTTCTCTCTCTCTTACACACACACACGCACACGCACACGCACACACACACACGTGTTCAGAGTGAATGCTGCACTCAGCATCATCCTGACTTCAACAGAACAAGTGTTCTCACAAAGAACTAGTGCTGCTCAGGGTCTTCAGTCATGGTGCTGGAAAAAAGGGAATTATTTATGAATGAAAAATATCAAATCAAAGGGACTACGACCTTCTCGATAGTGTGGACTCCAGACATTAATTTGTTATATAAAATATTGGCATTGCACTACACTTGTTCCAGCACCATGTATGGAAAGAGTGAAAAGGACTTTTGTAATGGAAATGCAAGACTAAGAGGCAATTTTTAGCCTCTGCATTTGCAATATGAAGCTTTTCCAACTAAGTACCAGGATTATCAAGTTCCTTGAAGGAATATCTTTCAAGAAAGCAGCTGCCAGTAGTTGAAATCTAATAGGACAGTGTTTTAACTTGGAAGATACATAATGCCTTTCTACAGCTTAAGGGCAGTACAAGTGCTTTGAATTCATATTTTTGGATCCATTAATTTATCTTAGATCAAAGAAGTGAGCTAGTAATATGCCCTTTGGTACCAAGTAATCACTTCTGTATCTTTGTAATATTAGATAGGATGCTGTACTTGGAAAAAGCACATTGCATACACTACTGATGCTGAAAACCTGGTGAATCCTGATAAGAAGAATTATTGTTTCCTTTTTTTTTGTCTTGGTATAAAAGAAAAGCCATTTTCCATTCCCTTGAAAATACCTACCAGTTCAGAAAGAAATGAATTCACTTTTGTCTACCTTCTTTAGATCTGTGATTAGGTGATAAGGCAGAGACATACAAGCTAATATATTATTTGTTTGCAATTAGGGCAACATTAATTTTTCAGCACTCTTTTTTAGTGAAAGCACAGTTTCAAACTTCTCAGTTTGATGACAGTAAAGCAGTGATACAGACTCCCAGCTATTCATCTTTCAAGGTTTACCTATGAGAAACTGTGCTGAGACAAGATATCAGTATCTAGTTTCAAATTTCATCTCCCAGCTTTCAGATTTTTGTTGGGCATGGTTCTATCATTTCTACAACTCAGTAGATCTTCACAGTAGTCTCCAAAGAGTAAGCATGTCAAATTACAATGCAGTTAAGTTTGTTCTGTTAGGGGCCAACAGCCTCTTCCTCAAATTCCTGGGAAATGTACCATTATAGTGTTTCATCTTACCTTCTCCAGACAAAAGCTTTTTGGAGCTTTGCTTTTTTAATGTAGAGACAATTCCACTTTCATGAAATGGTTTTAAAAGCCCTAAATGAAACAAAACCTGTGTGTGAAATTTCATTACTGGTACAAAACTGAGCTGTGCTGAGATGGACTGTTGGCTGCAGTTACTATATCCAATCTAGCTAGTCTCCTCTGAGAAAATGAGGATAGATACTGCCAATAAAAAGAAAATGTGAATTGTGCTTTAGCTGTTTGGGTCATGTTTAAAAGCAATCGACACATTTGGGGGGTTTGGTACAATAGAAAATGGTAACAGTGGCTATAAACCACAGTTCAAAGAGATACATCTTCAACAAAATCAAGCACCTGCAAAAGGATACGAAAATCTAATTAGATACTTTTTTCCCCCCTCTATTTAGGTGTTCACTAGCCTGCTTGGGGAACTTCTGCAGTCAGTTCAGGTTTGCCTTAGCTGCTGCTGTCATCAGCATTAATTACAGCGATGTTACTTTTGCCCCTAGTCAGCAAAACCACGATAAAGTGTAGTCTAAGATATGTCTCCACAACTGCAGTTGTTCACATTTTGCTACAGCGATATTAACAGTATGCAGTTGCTGTGGGCTGGAAAATGCCTTTGTCCCAATAAGTGTCTGATTAGATGGCCATGCATGATTAGCTGAAGTTTGAACTGTCCCACAGGAAAGGCAGAGCAGACACTTCCTTGAGATGCATTTGTGTCACTTGGTGTTAATAATCATATCCTTGGTATTTACACACCCAGTTTGTCTTTACAGCTTTTATCAAAGCTTTCATCTCATTTCCCAACCTAACCCATATTTCTTCCTCTCTGGAAGATTGAATGAGGACAGGGACATGGAAGACCAGCGACTTGATTGGCTTACAGCAGTGTCCTCAAAGCCATCATTTGAGGAACAGTGTAGTCCTTTATGTGACAAAACTAGGGGGTTTGCCCCCCTTTTTTGGAGGATTTGGAGAAGGGCCAAAGATTTGTAGAGACTCTGCTATAAGGGGACAGAATTCTATGGGCTGTTATCAGAAGAGCAGCTTTCTCCTGCTGCTAAGACACATTTGTAACAGAAAAATGCCCTTGCCTTCAGCTAAACCATACAGCATTGCACACTGGGAGTAAAGAGAAGAATGCTCTAGAGGAAGAAAAACAAGAAGAAAAAAAAATAAGAGTTATTTATCCAAACACAAAAAAAATAATAAAAATTTATTTTTCATTAGACTCACCAGCATGCTGAGCTATGAACTGAGTAAACCAGGGGCTGCAGAAGGCAGAAATTGAGCTTGACTGCTGCTCATGCCATGGGATGCAGCTGCAGGAAAATCAACTGAGCACTGTGATGTTCTCATGTGGGTGAAGATGGGCCTGTTAATACCCAAGTTAATGGGATGGCTGGAGCTAGAGCCAAGGGTGGGACCTCCACAGCAGAACCTCTACAGAGGTACCATGTGGTAATGGAATGAGGCATTGCTGCAGACAGGAAATGATGGAAACCAGGAAGCCCAGCAGGAACACGTGGACAGCATTCAGCATGGCAGTGATTGTGAGTGAGCTGGAGATGTGTACTGATGTGAACAGGCACGTTCTCCTAAGCCACCAAATTAACAGGATACACAAAACTTGAGGAATTTCAAAGGAGTGAAAAATGTGAAATGTCCTTGCTAGAAAGACAATGAAGACCAAAAGCAGACATGCTGTTCAGACATTAAAACATCTAGAAAAACTGTAGCTGTAAGTTTTCCTTTTTTGCACAAGGCTGAAATTTTAGACAATGCAACAAGAATGCAAACTTACACACAGTTCAGCTACAGAGAATTTTTTATCAGTTCCAGCTCCAGCAGAAATATTTCAATACACACCCACAAGGAAACGCTTGGAGCAGTAAGAATTGAGGCTGTCATTCAAAAAATCTCTCACTGCCAGTTCTGCTGAGTACTTTCACGTGATGGGGAAAAAAACACCACAGGAACTGCTAAAGATAGAGTGTTGGGAAAGACAAAGGCCTTCACAAGAAGGCAGAGCAGATGGATGGACTTCAAAACAGTCACTTCTCACTGCTGAGGAATGTTAAAACTTAAAAATCATCCTCCACCTCTGCTCAAGGTTTAATTTCTTTTTCTACAGAAGAAATTAATCTTACTGACTTTTGCAGTTACTTGTTTTCTGAAGAAGGTTAATGGGACCTCTCAGCTCTTGTTCTCCCTGTCACATCTGCTGACATCATTGAGAAGAGGAGCCTGCAAGGTGTAACACCTCTGTATAGAACCACAGCTGCAACAGACACACAGAGACATTCCTGTTCCCACATCACTTTGTTTATGCTAAACAACAGGTCTCCAGGGGTTGTCTGGACATTTGTCTTGCTGCCCAGAGGAGGAAATTATAGTCCCAAACACTTCCTTTGAAGAAACAAGGTGTGGCAGAGGTGCATTGCTGAAAAATGGATAGGATGAATATTTTGAATCCTGACAGTTCTCAGCTAGATAGAAACCTGACAGCTCCTTTTGGGAAAGTTATAAAAATCATCATAAAATACTTCAGGCTGGGAAGGACCATTAGAGGCATCTAGTGCTACCCACAGCTGAAAGCAAGGCTAACTTTAGTGTTAGATCAACTTCTTCAAGGCCTTTTTGAGTTTGGAAAATTTCTGGGAGTGGAGGCACTGCAGTGTCCCTAAGCAATGTGTTCCTGTGTTAAGACAACTTCACAGTGAAATTTTTTTGTGGTCGTGGTGGGGTTTTTTATTTCTGGGTTTTGGGGTTTTTTGCAAATGTAGGGGCTTTTTCCTTTTTTAAATATGAGGGAGTAACCTGGAGAGCAATTTAACATTGACATAGACCATGACTTAAGAACTAATAAGTAAACCATCTGTGTTCTTCACTGCATACAAAAAGAATTCAGTTTCTCAAGATGACTGTGGAGAGATTATGGAGGACCTCTTGTAAGTTAAGGAGAAATTCTCCCCCTTTGTGATGGGATTTTTCAAATATACTACAGTCTTACAGGTCAACAAAAGGCCTCTGCATTCTTGTGCACAAGCCAGCAAGGCTGCTGTCAAATCATACAAGCTTTCTTAGGAAAAGCTTGGGAAGAGCCTGTCTTAGCAAACCAGCTTAACACACAAAGAGACACAACTTCTGCTGAGGCATCGGGTCTGGAGAGGCAACAACCAGGTGCTGAAGAACGACCTCTGACTTTCTGTTAGCCAAGGATCCTCACCCAGCAGCACAAGCTGATCTTACAGTCAGCCCTAATCCCTTTTCTTTTGAAGCAGGATGATGCCACCCCAGTCTAAATAAGTCATTCTTAAACTTTTTGTAAATCAGCAGAGGAATTCAGTTATTGGGGAAACAATAACTTAACAGTTAGTGAACACAATGAGATTGATGGCAGGGAAGCCCAAACAGCCTTGATGGGAGGGAAACCCAAAAAAAACCCCCACTCAATTCATCACAGTGAAAGGACAAATATATCATTGGGCTAAGCAGACCTAGGGTTAACAGATGTCAAAATGTCCTGCTTCTGATAGGACTTTCATACCTACACCTCTGTCTTGGGTCCAGAGTGTCTGGCAAACACAGCTAAAACAAACATAGCAGGTACTGAACAACTGAGTCACAGAGTAGAGAGCTCAAAACACTGTGGTCACCTCAGCACACTGATGCCACCACACAAAAGGACATTCAGTACTTTTTCTTCTCTTTTTATGACTTGCTACAGGATAAGAAAATTTGTTTTATAATGCAGCTCCCTAATAGCTTTGGAGGCTGATTAAATGTTTTATTTCTGTGTCAGCTGTTAATTTATCCCAGGGTTACCCATGGCTTTATGTTTCAAATCAATAGAGATTATCTGTTAAATCACCTTTAAGGAGATGGGCAAGCAATGCAGCACTACAGCTCCCACAAAATGGTTTTATCTCTTATTAACTGAGCAAAATCATGACAGGCTTTCAAGGTATGCAGGGGTGAACTTTTTAAACTAAAAGGAGAGCACTGATTATCTGAGGCCATTTTATTATGAACAACACAATGATAACTAACACCATACCAGTGACCTCAGGAAAGAACACAGAAGCTGAATGTCACAAAAGCAAAGGCATCCAGAAGGGTACTCTTCTTCCTCCAGTCCCATCACCCAACATTTGGGTTTCATGAGAAAGAGCCTTTCATGCAAGAGCACTTACAGGGGCCAGTCATAGGGCTCTGGGGAGAGAAAAAACACAGATAACAAAGCCACTCCAGGACTAGGTCCACTCAGGATAAAGAAAATTTTACAAGGAAATGGAATGGAGAGAGGGGTTGCAAAAGTCTGACCCATCTTTATAGTCACTGTGGTGCCTATGCAGAATATCTGAAACTTTTGCTCAGGGAATGAAAAAGTCTTGCAAGATCAGCTAATACGCAACTATCACACTTCCTTTCCCCCTAAATAGTTCAGCTGTGGCTGTTTAAAAAAATATCATTTGAAAGATAAAATAAGTCAGACTTATTATTATACTTTTATGATAGTATATAATATGTACTGTTCCAAAGTTTTCCATACTTCTGCTCTGCTCCCGTGATGTTAGTGCTGCATGGTTCTACAAGAAAGTTGCAGACAAGCAGCTATTTTGATGGAATAATATGTAAAAGAACCCATTTTCTCATTCTCTTCATCCTTTTCCTCTTAGATCTGTTCCTGGCTCCTCATTCCCTAACCTAAATTCCCATGAAGTCCATATAAAACCACAGAATAATAGTCACAAGTTCTGGTAAATACCAGATTTGAGAGGGTACTGCTTCACCCTCAGTATTTCCAAAAGTGGTGAAGAAACACATTTTTTATAACTGTGATGTCATCCACTGCTTCTGTAGGCAGTAGCAAAAGCCTTAATGGAGAATCCAAAATATTTTTTATATTAAAGATGCCTTAGATATGTTCAGCTTTCAAAATTTCAAAATATATTTATACCCACTTTGCAAACAAAGCCACACTGATCAGGAGAGCAGGAGTGGCCTGAATAAATGAGAATGGGCAAAAGTCACAGGAATGACAATTTAAGGATATTCAGAATTATGTCAGACTGCAGGACTCTGTGGATGCATGTGTGTACATGAACCCAAGACCTGGGGCATGCAGGGAAATCCTTCCTCAGAAAAGTTCCTTTTTTATTGTGTATGAACATAATGGCTAAGACACTTAGATAGCAGCTTGTGAATGATTTATCTTGCTTGTAATTATTGACAACTTCAATCAAACATTTTGCTATTATTTAACATGGTATTTGCTACTAATTAGTGCCCAGTTAAGTTTTCTTTCCTGAGCACAAGCAACATCATCTCCTCAGCAACCAGAGAAGTCAGACCGATATTTCCTCCCCTTCCCACCCCTTTCAGGAGTAACCTGTCACACAAACAACAATTATGCCAGAGGACTGATGATACAACCTCACATCGGTGTAAAGGTCTCTGCAGGGGAGCCAAGGCACCACAGGCTCTGGAGACTGACTTTCAGCTCTGATGAGACAGCAGAGCCTGTAACGAAGAACGAGGAGGAGATGGATGGAGACGGACTGCTGGGAAGGTGACAGTGTGGTGTCTGTACCTGCTGCACTAACAAGCTGGTGCCTGACTAGGATATCAATGACTGTGTAGGTAAAGGTGATCCAGCAGGTGTGATTTATTGGGATTCTCTGCAACTGACAAGGTTCTTCCAGAGAATTTATTATAGGGACTAGCAAGACCAAGGAAAGGTCCTTTTACAAATTTTTGTGTTCCTATTGTTTTAATAGCCAAGCTTGCTGGAAATCCCTGAAGACCTATCCCATAAAATCTGCTGCTCTTTACAACATGGTGAAGACACAAGTACCTCTATTTACCTTTAGACCATATGGAAAACCCTTAAAAAAACCTTACATCTTCTATGAGGAAAACCAAGGCCCTGCAAAGTAAAGAAACATCAGCTGCAATCTCAACTCTAAACTTCTGGAAAATCTAAATGCCTTCCCTAGATACCTCTAATAGGCCATGTTTTCAGATTTATATTTCTGTAAACTGTGAGTCTATATGAAAACTCAGCAACAGTTTAGGGAAAATAAGTTGTAACTCTACATGGCAAAATCCATCTTTCCTCTTGTAAATGCTGATGGTAAGCAGTCCACCTCTCCAGTTCCTCACCCAGTCGTACATGCACTTGATAAATAAATATTCTTTTACTGCTCATTTTCCTTTCTTCCTTCCAACCATATCCCCTTCACTCACAGCTTTAGAGTTGGTGGGTAGTGCCCTACCTACTTTTTGCATTTTTCCTGAGAAACTACCCAACCCTATGACTTCATTAATTCAGTTGTAGGAACCTCAGTTCATAAAGCTGCTTAGTAGAAAGATGCTCAGTAGGACTCAGCCCTACTGCTGTCACCCATAGCTTTGATGCCTATTTATCTGTAGACATAGCATTTTAACTACTATCTTTCCAAACACCTTGTAGAAGCACCATGGAGAGGAGAACAGGAACACTTATGTTCCTGTAATGTAAGGCTTGAGCTTCCTTCTTAGCCCGTGAGCCTGTTAAGTTACAGCAGCTTCAAATGATTGGTAGGAAAAAAAGAATATAAAATCCTCATATTCTTCAATGATGAATCTTTAAGATGTTTAGCAATAGATGGGGTCACAGAGCTCCTTCTATGCCCAGCCTGGTTGAATCCATTCCTAGAGTTGTCTCCCTACATCAAAAGCCCACAGAGGACCTCATCATGGAGGATGTGTAATTCCCTATTCCCTCTCAGAAACCCAGCACCCTTCATGGAAGAGGAGGTGAGGAGGTGAAGTTTCAGCCTCAGGTCTTGAGCTTAGATTCCTCCATTTTCAGCCCTTTGATGAGAGCACCTGTACTTTCCTCTCAATCACTCTTTCTTCAGCTCTTCTCAGGTCTAGTATGGCAGATGGCAGCAGGCAGGGCAGGGACTGGGGTTCAGGAATCCACATGAGAAAACATGGAGAGCAGAGAAAGAACTGATTTGGGAAGTGGGAGGACACAGCAGTTGCAGAGATGGATTCACCACAGAGCAAGAGGAATGATTTCCTGTGGTGGGGGTAGTTAAGTCACATGCAGAAATTTTGGGTGGGGAAGGAGACTGAATACTAAACAATGTGAAGTATTGGGATGAAAATTTGCAGTGGCATAAAATCAAAATGCTATGGGCCGAAGCAGCTGTTCTGATTTTTTCTACTTATCTCAGGAAAAAACTTAAGGAGTCCACGATTGCTCCAGCATGAGAACCCTGGCAGCCTTCAATACTTTCAGGTGATTGTTTGGCAGCTTGACTAATATTGGCTTTCTTCAGCCTTCCACGAGCAAATAGATGTTATTTTCCACTTATCTCTCTTCATTGCTCTTTTAGAATGTGTTTTCAAATAGAAATCTGTCATTTTTTCCTAGTGAATTAAGAACTCATACATGCAAGTTATTTTGACAAGAAGAAACCTACCACAAATATCTTATTTGCAAGAATTACAGTTCTGAGATACAGTGAATCTTGCTACATCAAATTTTTATGAGAAGTGAGTGTTCAGCTATCACAAGGCCATTGCAATGTGACAGAAACCTAATCACAAATAAACCTGATGTGGGTTCCCATCCATACAGGTATAAATCCTTTGCAAATGACAGAAACTAGACAAGCATCTCAGGTGGAGCCCATTTAACCTAATTTAGACATTCAAATTAGTAGTTACATAAGACTGCTAGCAGTTCCATCCTTTGCAGTCAGTCGAAAGAAATAACAAGTGAAAACCCATGTAAAACACACCAGACAAACTTCCCCATAGATGTGCTTGCTACCTAGTCATCTAGAAAACTCAGGCTGACCAGAAAACTAAATGTTGTGGAGTAAACTAAACCTATGAATCCCTACAGGAAAGGGGAAGGAAACCACAAAGCAATGTACTCTAATTATAGAGATCTTCTGTCTATTTGTTTTTTATCTTTGTATTTGTGGGAGCTGAGCTGTTAAGGGAAGGAAGTTTCAACATCCTCCATGGTTAGGATCTTGGAGGATGTGTGGGACTGCAATGGAAATTATTATAATAGACAATCAGAGATCTGCTCAGGAGCTACCAGCACTCATTTATAAGGTTTTTTTTTTTTGAAGCTGAATGGCAAAATTGGGTCTTCACTCTTGCACAGAGGCAGTCACATTCCCTTGTCCACAGTGCTCTTCTTGTAATGGATTGTCAATAAACACATTAAAAAAGTGTCCCCAGGAAAACAATTGATTTGTGCCAAAAGGCAAGGGACATCACTTATAGAGCTGCCTTTATGAGACAGGGCAGCGCCAGAGTAGCTGAAAGTCCCAGCACTACTCACACTGAGAGATGGCAATCACCCCTCCTGGACAGCACCACTGTCAGGCTGAGCCCCATCAGAAACGTGGAGGGGAGACTGCTCACTTCTGACATTGGAGAGAAGACATTTTATAGTCATATTTCCATCTTGTCTTCCAGAGGAGCAAGGGAGTTAGCAAGATCATCCTCTCAAATAAGCCAGATTCTGAAATATGTGGTCTTTCAGAGTCCTCCAGGCTGGTGAGGGCTGGCATTTAGGAGTAAGGCTGAGCTCTGAATAAGAGCTATTTACTTTCCCATGGGGAGACACAGATTGGTCTTCTCCGCTGTGACTTAAACGCTTGGAAGCACGAACAATTTTTTTACATTTAACTGCATGTTCAGAACACATCAACAGCTGCATCTCATCCCTGGAACTAACACACACAAGTCTCGATTTCAGGGATACAAGCAATCCTCTGGTTATAGAGCAGCATCAGCAGCTGCTATTGAGGTACTCACTTCCTAAGCTCTGCAGTCTCCTCCTGCCTCTCCTCTTTCCCAGCTTGCCCCAGCCATTATTTCCCTCTGCAGACTGGTGAGAAGCAGTAACAAGATTAGTGCTGCTTGAGAAGAGTGTAACTACAGAGACGAAGGATCATTTCACTGATCAGTGGGCTGTAATTTAGAAACAAAGCTAGTAATATCATACCAAAAAACTCCCAAACAATCCAAACCCATAGTCTTTTGCTATTAGGCATATTAATTTATTATAAGATTACCACTTAAAAGCTGAGATTTCACGCTGCCCAAATTACATTCAAATTAAATAAATTACCCCGGGAAAAAGATAGCAAACACATTTAGATTCAACTTATTTGTATGGTTTTTATGGCAAATAAGATACAAAATTTGTAGAGAAAGGATAAGAAAATATTTTTTCAAAGCTTCAAAATAGATCTTTAAGCCTTATACACACATGATTTTACAGGAATGGATCTTGCTATTAAATTTTGAATTTGAAAAAGTGCCACTTCTGTGTTTACATAGCACAGAATCACGGAATAAACTGAGTTGGAAGGGACCCACAAGGATCACTGAGTCCATCAATTTTCTGCACAGCATCATCCCCAAGAGTCACACCAGGTGCCTGAGAGCATTATCCAAACACTTCTTGAACTCTGTCAGGCTTGGTGCTGTGATCACTTCCCTTGGGAGCCTGTTCCAGTGCCCAACCACCCTCTGGGTGAATAAACATTTCCTGATATCCAACCTAAACCTCCCCTGACACAGCTTCAGGCCATTCCCTTGGATCCTGTCACTGTCACCAGAGAGCAGAGATCAGTGCCTGCCCCTCCTCTTCCCCTTACAAGGAAGCTGTAACTGCAGTGAGGCCTCCCCTCAGTCTCCTCCAGGCTGAACAGACCCAGTGCCCTCAGCTGCTCCTCACACAGCTTCCCCTCAAGGCCCTTCCCCATCTTTGTTGCCCTCCTTGGACACTCTCTAATAGTTTCATGTCTTTCTGACATCGTGGTGCCCAGAACTGCCCCCAGCACTCGAGGTGAGGCTGCCCCAGTGCAGAGCAGAGCAGGACAATCCCCTCCCTTGCCCAGCTGGTGATGCTGTGCCTGATGCCCCCAGGACAGGGTTGGCTCTCCTGGCTCCAGGGCGCTGCTGTGTCTCATGTTCAACTTGCCACTGACCAAGTCCCTTTCCATGGCACTGCTTTCCAGTATCCCATTCCCCAGTCTGTCTGTACATCCAGGGTTGGCCTGTTCCAGGTGCAGAATCTGGCACTTTCCTTTGTTGAACTTCATGTGGTTGGTGGTTGCCCAGCCTTTCATTTGCCAAGGTCGCTGCAGGGCCTCCCTGCCCTGGAGGCAGTCAGCAGCTCCTCCCAGTTTTGTATCATCTGTGAACTTGCTCAATATCTCTTCCAGTCCTGCCTCAAAGTCATTTATGAAGATGTTGAAAAGCACAGGGCTGAGGATTGGTGCTCTGTGGAACCCCTCTAGTGCCAGGTCACCAGTCTGATGTCACCCTAATCACTGTAACCCTTTGTGCCCGATCTGTCAGCCAGATGAAGTGGCCCATGAAGCGTTTATAATGAGCTGGACATTTTGTCCAGAACAATCCTGTGAGAGGCAGCAGCAAGATATCTATGACACTTAGTAACTGCTTTACCTGGTATTAAGAAGAGAAAAAAAAATGTCCAGAAGTTTAAATCTCCATCAGAAGTTATAAGGCTTGATTGTTTTACTCTATTTTGCAAAAATCACATTTTCTACTAATCCTTTGCTTCCTATTAAAAATATTGAGCATTCCCAGATTGTTGATTAGATATTTTAACTAAATGTGAAAAAATCCACTGGTGCTGCCTCAAAACCAGCAGGAAAGGATTTTCCCTGGTTTCTACAGGGCAATGAAACTTAGATCACAATCCAAAATCTAAAACAAAACTGTAAACCATTTTGAATAACAAGAATACTGAACTGCTTATTCAGCACACAACTTATTTTGGCCATTTAGCACAACTTTGATGCAGGAGCTCAGCTCCAAGTCGAGATTATTATCAATCCCAGCAGCTGCAATGTAATGCAATTTCAGGAAATATCAGGCAATTTCTCTCCAGCCAAGAAGCCCATCACATGTCCTACCTCAAGCTGTGCTCAGGAGGTCCCTGCAAGCAGAATTTAGCCTGGGGCGCTTGTGCACCCAAAGGGCCTTGCAGCCCTGAGGCTCAGGGGTACAGACACACTGTCTCTGGGCTTCAGCTGTTACACACACTAACATGGGGCTCTTCAGCTTGGCTGCTGTGCACTGAAGTGACTTCAGTACAAAATAGATGAGCTTTGAGGGCCACAATTGTGAGCCAGCAATGATTTGTATTTCTTCTCAAGGATAGAGAATAGCTGTCAGGTTTTCAGCTCGAAGTAGCTGCTGTCATCTAGGAAGTCATTCATTGTAGAGGAGATCAAGTAATTTCCTAAATATCTGCTAAAAATTCCTTTCTTTCTTTCTCCAGGGATTTAATCCATTTGATTTATTATTTCATTATATAGAAGTAAAGCACTTGTTAATGGTGAACATAGATGACAGAATACAATTTTTATCTAATAATACTAAAGTGAAGGGACTTAAACATGCTTTTGAGGCTGAAATATCTACTAAAAAATTTATAGTAAAAAATTCTCACTAATTCAATGCTGCATTTTTAGTACACTGCAGTTTTTATTTGTTTATTTATTTATTGTAGAAGGAATGGGTTCATAAATAGCAAATTTCTGAAAATTTTTAGGAACATGTCAGAGAAATAGTCATCATAAAATATCTGCTGAGCTTGCACAAGTGGGATGAGATGACTCTTGGGGAATCTTTTCAATACTCCATCTCTTTATGAATGTACTTAAAAATTTGGCACATAAAAAGAAATTCTTCTAGCCCTTACAAAGGACGTAGTGAGATGACTATAATCAATAACACTATATTCTAGCAATGCAAGACAGAATATTACAAGAAAATGAAACCAAGGAACACGGTTTATTAAAAAAAAAAAAAAAAAGAAAAAAGAACTGGACTAACAGCACAGGAAGACACTTGAATTAATAAAACTATTTTACTTTCCCTTCCAGCAAGAGCAGAATGATTGAGACAGTGAAAAATTCCATAAATGTGTCAAAAACCAAGAGGGAAAACAAACCCTACAGATATTCTAGGAAGCTCCTAAACCTTTATCATCTAAATGTACACAGTTTGCCATATTAGGCTTCTTTTCAGTTGTGTTTTATTCAAACACATTTGTAGATCCATCCCTCCAAGAAGGACTCAGTGTACCTCAGTTCACTTCCCTGGATCCTTGCCAGATCTTTTCAACCTCATCTCAGGTTTTCAGTCAAAACTCTCATACAACCCATGACTTTTGGTCTGTATTCAAGTTTCAATTAGATGAATTATGAATTAACCTTTGGGCACCTTCTCCTTGTTTGGGGGTCAGAGCTTTGATCTTCGACAGTAGATAACTGAAACCAAAAAATCTGATCCTGATTACAGATTTTTTCGATGTTTGCTTTCCTACTGGAGGAAAAAAGTGTACTTCTTCAAAATAATACACTGGCTATGTCTCTCAGTGGACACACAAGATGTCTTGTGAATATTCTACAAGCCAAGATGGTCAGAATCACATGTCATGGTTTTAAAAATTTTTACAGCTTCCTGATGAACAAGATTAAAGCTGATACACTAATCATTAATCTGGGAACAAACATAAGCAACATTGTTTAGATTACAGATACAAAAGACATTATCCCCTGTGTGACACCTTCAATGACACCTTTCAATATTTGAGCACAACTTGGAACATAAAAATACCTCTGTATTACCATTTATTCCTTCTTGCATGTGTCAAATTAACAATATGATTTAAAATAGGCCAACAGCCAGTTGACAGGACTTCAAGTGAGAGGATCATTATCCCTATGACCAAGATCAGAATAAAAAAGTCTTACCCTAAGTTCTTAGATAAGAAAATTGAGATCAGAATGAGTAACTGACAATCATTTTTAAGATAATAAATAAGCTAAACATGCTGACAAAAAAGAATATGATGGGGGAAAGTGGAAGCAGTGACAGTCCTTCACAGAAACACTAGCTGGTCTGATTGAGACCCTCTTGAATGTTTTCTGCCATGAGTAAGGCAAATTATCCTTCCATCTCTATAATCATTATTTTAGTCCTCTTCCTCAGAGAACTAAATAGTTACATAAGCTTTGAGATTTTCAAACATTATTAGATGATTTTTGGTCAGCAGAATCCTTTGTAGCCTGTATAAATTCTGTGTACAAGAAAGTTTTAGCAGTCTTGATAACACCAGCACTAGAGGGAAATGGAGTCTCCATGCTAATATGCAAAATATGTTCACCTTCTTGATTAAAAACAGACAGGCAGAACTATCTGCACTTTGCACTGTAGCTCCTCTGATGAATTTGGATGACAAACAGTACCAAACACTGCATTTCAACCCACGGATTGCCTCATTGAGAAGGATCCTGGATTGGCTCCTTGTCTGGTGCAAGTGTACCACCTGGCCCATGGATAACAAGCTCCAGAACATCATGCACCAATCTCCTCAACAGAATAAGCAAACAGGGCATGAGTACATATAAAGTTCACAAAAGTAACTTTTTCATGTATTATTTTCAATAAGCTGCATTCTTTTTCACTGGGTGCCTCCGCTGAAAACCCTAACAATGAGAAATCACATCTAATGCTTTTATATGCTTTTATGACAAAGGATGACATTCAATATTAAACACATTCCTTGCTGCTATTTTATTTGCTTTTTCCACTTGATGATAACCATGGGAGGTTACAGGGAAAAAGAGATTGAAGGTAAAAAAAAAAATAAATAAATCTATAGCTCTGCTGCCCAGAAGTTCCTACTTCCAACCACATGACTCAATATTAAATATTCTTTCATTCATCTTTCAAAAGATTTTAAACTGTTTATATTTTTCTAACTTAATCAGAATGTGTTGCCTGAAAATCCTGACTTGTATGTTAAATTGAACTGTCAGAGACAGTTTATAGCTGATGTGTGATACCTTTAATCAAGGAGGTGGCTCTTTCAGTTCAAAAGCAAGATTTATTTCCCAAAAAACTGAAGCACCTGTATTTTCCATTGGTGTTATGTAGCACTTATACAGTATTCACAACACAAAAATTCTGAATTCCTCAGGTAACTTAATCTTCTTGTTAGCGTCCATTCTTGCCATGCAAGCACTGACTTGCCTGTTAGACAATCTTATTTTTTAGAGAAATGGTATTGTCCAAAGAGTGTAACATTTCTACTAATGTGAAGTAGAATGTAGTAGAGATGTTATATGAATAAGACTAAACAGAATAATTGTTTATGTGACCAAATAGTGACAACAGATTATACTCAGTACAGCAAACATGGACTGCATTTCATTTGCCAGGACTCCTTGTATCAGCATAGTGCAGGTGCTCCTTTGGAGTTACCCAGCTGTGGCTGGGCTCAACTCCTGCTTGCTTGGCATCATCAGTATTAACCACAAAGCTGGTATTCCACTTATTTTGTAATGCTCTTTTTTTGAAGTACACCATATGCCAACTAACATCTCATAAATTACCTTGTTATTTTCAATCTGTATTTGCCATTGTGGCTTACATTTTTAATATTGTACACTCCCAGCAAAGTGAGTTCGAGTCAGCAGAGCTGCTCTGCTGTGATTGCACCTGATGGACTCTGCAGAATGGTGTTTCTCCCAGAAAAGGGTGACTGCCTTGGCTACCATGACAACCATTGTGGTGTCTGACAATGAATTTCCTACTTATTTCAGCTCTAAGGGAGTACCTCTCTACCATGTCTACCGTAACTTCTAAATTGATGGTTAATAATCTTCAGGAATACAGGAGCTAAAGAGAACTTTTAACCTAAGACTTTTTCTTTGAATATCAAACTTTTTGAATGTATATAAGAAGTAAGCAGTACCACCAAATATCTATCCTTTAAAAGAAAAGGCTAAGCCTTGCTCCCTAAAATGAATAATCATAGACATGCTCTGAGAAGAAGGCTACACATCTGATGGGTGACCAGACCAGAAAGAAGGGCTTCCATATAGGTATTTTTAAGCTGTCTGCTCTGGAATATCTGTGGGTCTTCAAAGTACATTTAGGCTTCTTCCTAACCTTTCAGGATATCCAGCTTCCAACAACCACTTAGCCAGTGTTTTACTCATTTGTATCTCATTCTGACATGCCTGATGGTCCTCACACAAAGATTACTATGAGTGTGTACTGAAGGGAGCTTTGGGTTGCTTTGTCAGAAACAAAACCCAGACTAAGTGATTACAGCATCTTCATACAGCACATTAATATTTAAGTATTTTATTTGGTCTGTTCCTAATTTAGAGACATACGGCTTAAAAGGGAGCTGATTCTACTTCTGCCATAGTGCTATTGGCTTCCATAGAGAGTAGCTGTTGCATTTCATTCCAGTAGTCTCCAAATTTTTCTTAAATAACTGTATAATTCCTAGATCCTTTTGTCATCTCATTTCAGATGGCGAATGAAGAAACACCTGTGATAACTCTGTGCCTTTGCCTTTAGCACCTACTCCAGACACATGGAGAAAAGACTCTCTTTAAAATTCAAGGCAAAAGATAATAAAAATTAGTCATGCTACTGAGACTGGAAAAACTCTTAGCAACTAGAACACTGGGGAGAGATAGTAAAAGGGGCTGGACAAATAAAACATCCTGTGGGAAAATCTGAATTCTTGTTCTGTTCCAATTATTCTGCATGAAACTTAAAAGATAATAAAAAAGAGACCTCAAACTCCACAGGTGAGAGAGAGTTATCCAGCATGCCAAAAGTTTGAAGTTTGCCTGGTGTTGCTGTAGAATAGCTTTCATGCATCTGAGGGATCCCTCCTCAGTTCTTTGACAAAAGGGCCTATAGGATTAAGACAGAGTTCAAGCCATGTATCCCAAAGTGATGAATGGGTCAGCAGCACTGGGCTTCCAGATTTTTATTTACACCGTCTCCTTGTTTTATTCAGCTGGGCTTTCCTCTAACTCTAGGTGACTCCATACCTCACCTGCTTAAATTTTAAAATTCTGTTGCCCTTGCACTACATTTGGGAGTGAACTATCTAAATCTAGGCCAAGTTTGAGTGGCAGGAACTTATGAAAACAAGAGAGCTTTAATTTTATCTTCTATAGGCTGATTTATTCTATCTCCTTCCCAACTAAACTTTGTTCTTGTTTATGCATCTTGACCAGATAAACTAGAGAGCTCAGTCACAGGATATTATTATAACATTTTCTTTGCTGGGCCTTGATTAGGTACTGAATTTCAGGCTCTGACTTTCTTCTTAGAGCCCAGTTATTAGGAGAACATTGACAGGCTTTCATAGGTAATATATGCTTTTCCTTCATGTGATTTTTTGCTATGAGAAAGCCTATCCTCATCCTTGAAACCTTACTACAATTCATTCCTGCATTCCCATTGTCTGCTGTAAGCACCTCCTGGAACACTTTCAGATTTGAAGTCCTCTTGTCTTGACTGTTGCTCTTCATCTCTCTAAGTCTTTGCAGTAAGTACACCCCACATGTCAAGTGGTGTATCTTTTGTATTCCAGAAGCTGCACTTTATCAATCCCTTTCCTTAGCCTTTGTGGTATTTTTAAATCAAATTAAAACTTTTCCTCCTTCTCTTAAGAATCTCCAGTAGACTTTCTGACCTCTCTTCTACACTCTCTTCCATGCTTACTCTACACCTCTAATCTTGCCCTCCCCTCCCCTCCCTCTTCTCTATTTGTACCATCCAGTATATCCTGAAGATTTTTCTCCTTACCTGAGCCTCTGGTTTGTATTAGAAACCTGCTTTACAATGTAGCCTTTGATACTGAAGCACCTTTTACTTTCCCTTTTGTTTCTCATCATGCAAGTCCACTCTCACTAGCTCATTCCTGAAAGTTTCCACCACTGACTCAGAAGCTGTTAAATTCCATCCTACTGTTCTGCTCCTTGCTGTGCCCCTATCCTGCCAGAACCTTTCTGCTGGCACAGGGCTCCTACACAGCACACATTTAAACACACAGTGCATGTTGTTCTACACACACAACACAAGGGCAATATGTCACTAACACAACACAAACTTTCATTGCTCAGATAAAAATTTGCCTGATTTTCTCTTCCTCATTAACCAGAGAGAAAAATCATAGCATGGGATAATAAATCCTCTCACTATGGCTACCATAATGATAAGAATAAATAATTATGCTGGAACAAGTGACATTCATATAGAAAACCTGCATGAATGCTACAAATTTCTGCAGACAAAAACAAAAAAACAAAAAAACCCCAACCAAAAAAAACAAAATGAAATGAAAAAAAAAAAAAAAAAGCACTAGCTCTATCAGCTCAGGAAAATTTATTTCTCTGTAGCAGCTCTTCAATTTTACAGAAATGCAAACTCTCTTTACCTTACCAGACTCCCATGATACACTATGTGGTGTACCCAGTATCATTTTAAAACTCACCAGAGAGCCAGTGCAAAAGTCCCAGGGGTCCAATGGTCATTTCTTAACCAATTTGCCCCTTTACTGAGAGTTTTAGTGAGAGTTTGGAACATACAATAAATATAAAATGGGTCCTCTAAAGCACAGTGATTTTTTTACCTACAATATTTGGCAGTAACTCTCAAACATAACTAGGTGAGTTCTTGTGCACGCACAGTTCACTGTAATTTGGATGCATGCTTCATATTGAATCTCAGTTTTCACTGCCACATAGGACAGTATTTCTGTAATTAAACAATAACTTTTTATGATTTAGAAAACAAAATAAGCATCACATACATGGATTGGCTTCTGTGCAGACACAATTAGACACAATAAAAAAAAAAGAAAAAAATGCTATCCAAGGAAACTGAGTTGTAAAACAATCCTGTTGGTGAAAATATTGCAGTTTTATTCTGTATTTTAAGAGGACAAATAGATTTTCATAACAATTTAAAAGCACATTTGTTTATCCTGTGGGAAAGTTATTTTTTTTCAGTTGTTACTTTGATTTTGTTTAAGGGATAAAATAGGAATGGTGAGAGATAATTACTGAACAATAGCTCTGCCTGTGTGGAATTATTACCTGGTTGTGTTTCTCTCTCTGATGTGTCACATAAGGACAAAATGCCCCAGCTCAGAGAAACACTGGACTCATTTAAGCCATGTACAATTGAGCTCCCTCCTGTGACTCACTAGCAGGCTCTGGAGATACTTTACAGAAGTCTTTTCAGATCCATTGCAAAGCCTGTATAATCACAGCTTAAAAACATCTATTTCCCCTTTCTCTCCATCAGATGCCATGCAGGGCAAGCCCTGGCAGAGCAGCAGCAGGGGTTCAAGGGAGGCTGGTGGGCTGGGCTCCCCACTGCCCTCCTCTGCCAGGGCCAAGGAGCCAGCAGCAAGAGCAGCAGAAGGGTGCACAGCAAGTCAGTACATGACAGCCTGTCACCTCTTTTTCTCTACCATCCATCATCAGCTGGTTCTTTACATCTTTTTCTTGGCTCAGAAGATGGTAGCTAGCTGTGATGTCAAGCACTGCAACAGCCTGCCCAGGGAAGTGGTTGAGCACCATCCCTGAAGGTATTTAGATGATGTATACACCATGGTGCTCAGGGAATGAGCTGGACTTGGCAGTGTCAGGCTTGTGGCTGGTCTTGATCTTAAAGGTCTTGTCCAGTCTAAATGATTTCATGATTTCTGTGGCTTCTGGGGCTTGAAAAGGTCTGGAAGAGAAGTTTGCAGTTAGATCAGGTACTGCTGCCTCCAGAAGTTCATTATAGGCCAAAGCCACTTCCATTTTAATTTTCCTACAAATTTGCTGCAGCATTATCATCTCCACTGTCTCCAAAAATCATATCTTCTTCATTTTAAAAACACAGCTTCCACACAGGCATTAATGATAACAGAAAAACAGAAAAGGAAATATCTATTGATATGTGCCACTAAGTCACAGACAAAACACAGACTTAGTTAAATTATAGCATTTGAAATTTGCAAATGCAGTCACTAGAAAACTAAGACTAATTAAGTAGGGCTATGGTAATTATGAATTCTGAAACAACTCTACTAAAAGTTTTGAAACAAAGACACGATTTCCTTGATGATGAAGTAAGAGTAAATGAAGTTAAATCAATACATGAGTTTCCCTATTGAAAAATCCCATAATTAATTTAGTGGAAATAATTAAGAATATGGTTTTAAAAAAAAAAAATATATATATACCATATAAATATATATATATACTGTTGGAATGTAACAAAGGCAGAGATATATGTTGAGATTCTGCATTATATAGATAGGTTTGGGGGTTGGGTGTGTTTGGAGTATTTCCCTCTCTTCCCATGATATTCAACCTATTGCCTCAGCAACAAGACAGTTTTCCAGGTGACAAGCATACTAGATACCATTCCCTAGAAGAGTGCATATAGTTGTATCATTAATTGTGAATCAATTTCTGAAGTAATAGAGCTTATTAAGCAACTCATCAAATATCAGTCTATCCAATTCTGAACTGCGTCACTGCAGCTTCTGACATCAGTCACAAAACCCATGTGGCTCTTGCAAGGAACACAACAATAGCTTTGTTTTGCAATGTTTCCTAATGAGCACATTTACATGAAGCATAATTTAAGGGTTTTGTTCTTTTTGTCTCTAAATTTAATGCCTTTCACAAACAGAATGGCTTCCCTGTAAAATACTAACACCAGTTTGGCAACCATTCTAAAGCACTTCATGCGTAACATTGTATAGAACACTTAGAAAAGCCTATTTGTTCTACTACAAAACCTTTTAACTGTAGAAAGAAGGGGAAATTGGTTAAGCTTTTGTGATTTCTGCCATTAAAATTGCTCCTATCAAAGTCTGCTAAATAAAATATGTCAGTGTTCCAACACAAATGAGTTTTGCTCCAATAATCACAACATATCCCAGGTGGAACATGCTGGAAATGCTTAGAACTAAAAATTATCCAAACCTTTTGAAGATTACTATTTGCCCTAGGTTTGCCACATAAAAGATTAAGAAATAAGTTGATATTGACAGGTGTACTTTTCTGAGATTGGAAGAAAAGAAAGTTTTTGAGAGAAACTTTTTCTTCAGACAGAAGTAACCTATTTCAATTTTATCAAGAACCCATTTCAATATTATCAAGAAAAAAGAAAATCACTTCTTAACTAGTATTTCCCAGCAATGTCCAGAGGAATTAGAATTTATAAATGAACACATGGCTTGATTACCACTTCTAAACCAAAAACCATTAGAACTTAAATTTAGATCCAGTTTGTTAAATTCAGATGTTAGTTTTGGGACTAGAAAAAAAAATTAAAGTTATCTTTGTTATGTAAAGTTATTTCAAACCCAGCCTAGTAGGAGCAAATTTATACTATTGAAATACAGTTTAAACCATATAATCTATTACAAGCTTTTGAAAAACTAGTGTATGTTTATGTAAAATTTATTCCAAATCCCTCAACCATCACACTAATAGAGAAACTTAATGCCCTACAATGTCTCCAGAAAACATTTCCTTATTCTGTCCAAGTAAATAACCAGGCCTATCCTTACAGAACACCCTGCACCAGGGCATCCCTTCCTTTCACAAGGCAAGATTTTTGATTTCAGCCTATTGGAGATCTTATTCTCCAATCATATGGGCAATTTGTGGTGTTTAGTATTAATTTTTTTTTTTTTTAATTTTCTGAGGCCCTTGAGGAGTTGCAGTGTCTCATTCTCTCTGTAGTCACATCGTGCTGAATGGTGATGAGAAGGACAGGTATGTCCCTTCTTAACATTAATGATCAGAGCTTTACTTAAAATACCTCATCACCAGATGATGTTAAGAGGAGACAAGATGTACTTCTCATTTCTTATTTCACACAGCATGTGAAATATATTGTTAATTTTTAGGTGAACACCCTCCTATAACAGGTTTAAAATCCACCAAATGTAACAAAAAAAATCCCAGTGCTTAAAATTCCCCTGTTTTTTTCAAACACATTGAAGTGTGATTGAAATATTAACAAGAAGACATCAGGGGTGAAAAAGGCTGTACAATTGATGCAATAGTAAAGAATAAAAGAACACATTAAAATAAAATTAAAATTGTGATCTCTCACCCATACCAAAATGCTTTTGCATGCATAATTTAATGAAAATCCTATTCAATTTCACTGAATTTTTATGCATTCAGTAAATCTACCATGGAAAGGCCATAAGTCAAAATATTTTACCCAAATGTTTCCAATGAACCTGTCATATAAAGTCAGGAATAATAGGCCTAGAGAACATCACAGAATTGTTTCAGTGCTCAGTTTTGAGTCAGGCCAGATCTCCAGGTTTATTTATTTTCTCAGAGGGAAAGAAAAGAAAGCAATCATAAACAACGATTTGCATAATAATGCATAATAACAGTAAAAAAGTAGTTAATGTATTAATCAAGTTGGGTTCCCATGGTATTTCTTTAAAGTAAAGCCATATCTATTGACTATTGCTCTTCCCTAATTATCACTGTTGCAAAATGGGAATTAGGAACAATCTTATATTTTTTGAATCACATGTAGTAAAACAAGCACAGTTGTGCAATCCAAATAAGCCATCAACCGTTGGACAGAAGAAAATAATTGCAGTTAGACTAAAAGAACAGATGAGGATTTCCTCTGAAGGTTGCTTTCTGGACAAATCTTACTTGAGGGTTAGACTAGATGTTAAAGGATTTGTTAAAAGTCCCTTCGAACCCAAACTATTCTAGGACTATTTAAGAATAGAAGTTTTATTCATAGATAATAAAAGGTGAAATAAATCAACAACAGACACATAGTTGGGAAGTATTGTCACAATAGAGGAATGTACCAAAATTAGAGGAACAGAGGCAGCCTTACACTTGGAATAATGTGCTAAAATGCAGCTAAACCAGCTGGAAACCACAGAGGAACCCCAGACATTAATTCATGATGACTTGATTTGAAGGATGGCCCAAATGTGGAGTATTTTGCTTCCAAAGCTTCCTCAAGACACCTCACACCACTTAGCAGGCACTGACAGACATTGACTGACACAGAGCCATAGTCTCTCGGCTTTGTATTCACCTGCAGTATATCTTTCTCTCAAAACACATGAATGTTCCTTATTTGCTTTTAATTGCTGACTTTGGGGTTCATTTGTGGGGGACACAGAAGCATTAATTTAGAAAAAATGGCTTAAGTAACTGAAGTTATTTACCAACTTATTGACAAACTTGGAGTTAACGATGCAATTTGAAAGATCAATTCTCTTCTGTGTGTAGGGATTATGATTAAAGGAAGAAGTGAATAACAATAACAATGACTGGGGCTAAATTACTGTAAATTGTTCTGCTAATTAAAAATAAACAGTGAATATATCAAATCAAAGACTGAGTGAATCAGCCAATGAATCAATAATAATTTGCTCCTGAATTTTGAAATTATCAAGTCACTGAATTAAAACAAATAAATCATGAAGCTGACATAAGGGAAAAATGTCTTTTTAAAAACCCCAACAATTCATGCATAGAGAAACTGCTGGAAGATGTATTACATCCCCTGCTTCAGAAAACATAAAAGCCAAAAACCTGTCCATCTGTCTCCTTTCTGCCCAATAACTAATACTCTGTCTGCTGCTATGGCCTTGACTTAATAGTAGAAAAACTTGAATGTTCATTCTTAATGTAGCTCTTTTACTCAGGGAGTTCACCCAAAAGGGCATCTAATTGGAGAGAAATAATGAGATTTAAGTACTCTCTCTTCATGCAAATGCTAAAATCTCACTGCAGCTAAAATGAGTTCTTCGTTCTGTTTCCTTCACAGAAATTAACAGGTCTTAAAAAATAGAGGTAACTACTGAAAAATTAACAACTCCAGCACGATTCTTCCATCTTAACTACATGAATTTAGATAATAACCAACATAAAATTATTAAAAAACTCAAACCAATAAAAGAACAGGACAAGTAGATGTTTAAGATCTGAGATCCTGCCTGAACAGTGTTGCTCTTCATGGGAGTTGTTAGGTACAAATAGGAGGAAGACCTTGAGGACAAGATGAGAGTGGAGCCAGAAGAGGCAAGAACATTGGAGATGCACGATCAAGCAGGAGTTAGGCCAAGAAAGTGAGAAAAGAAGGCAATAGCCTAAAGACCAAGGCAAGAGAGGATCCAGAGGCTGAGATGAAGATTGGCCAACATTTTACCAGTCTAAATTTTACTGGGAAAGAGTGTGGGCCAAAACCCAGACATGACTAATGGAACAGAACCCAGAGATGGACTGTCTAAAAAGGCATCAGACCCAGCATCATAGATGTTGATAGGAAATTTACTGCAATTATTGCTTAGGAATTTACACTTCAAAATATAACCTCACTCAGACTGCCTTCTTATTGTCTATCAAAATTGTTGCTCCCTTAAATCAGACTTGAGAAATATATTACTACTGGAGCAGTCCATAGAGACACACACGACTGTGGCCCCACTGTGAATGCTGTAATATGCACTCAAGCACATTTCAGTTTTTTAAAAGTCTGTAAGGAAAAGCACAGAAGGGCGTATGAGCCATGAATGTGCCAAATAATCTTTTTGTTGTACCTTGGAGTCATTGCTTGTAGGCAACTCTTCCTGATGTGTGAGGCTCAGAGTCAAACCAAAAGAAAGCTACAAAGTAGGTCACCCAAGGCCATGAGGGATTCTAATGCCTGATAAAATGCACTTGGGTGGAAGCAGCATCTTGGTGTGTGTCAGTAATACACCTCCTGTATCATAAATACCTATGGCTATCTCTTAATGGAAATAGAGCTTTGATTGAATCCCAGGGAGTGCTGAGGATAGCCCTCATCCTGCTAGGCTTATATTGGACCTTTACATGTCTCATTTATCTAGTTAAAGAACCTCTAGCAGGAGATAATCCTACCTTTAGTTTTCCCAATTACCAGTAGAAACAATCTTGGGGACTGATTTCTGTGGTGAAAAGCAATATGCTTTTTACAAAGGAGGTGCTGAAGAATGAGTCCACTTTTGGGATAAGAAGTTCTCAACAGAATACAGGTAGATTAGCCCTCTGAATTAAATAAATCTCAGAAACTCCAGGGAACCCATGTATTTGCAGAGAGAGGATGAACAACAGAACTCAAACCTTTTTTCCCTACCTGATGATACTACCAAAAATAGAAAGAAACTTAAAAATCAGATGCAATGTTAACCTTGCCAAGGGATGGAAAAATGGGCTCTCAGAGTCCTCTCTGTCTTGAAAGAGTCCCCAGAAAGGGGAAGGCTGCCAGATAGCAAAAGAACAATATAGATAATACCTCCTCAGGCCATGGGATTTGTGAATTCATGGCACTATGCTGAAAAAGCTCTGTCTAGAGGGTTACTCAGAGAAACTGAAGAGGGTCCTGATGCAAAGTTATTAAGCAAGTGGCCTCTCAGGGTCTCTCAGGAATTGGAACTTGGCTGCTGCTCAAAAGTGTGACACATTCCAGACAAGGAGCTGAAGACTCACGGCCTCTAGCCCTTTTCAGTCAGAGAAAAACTCCAAAAGCTGCTTGTGCAGCATTTTTTGAGTTTAGTCTCATCTTCCTGAGATGTTCTTTGTCAAAACATGCATAACACAGTGGCTGTGTTCAGCTGCTGTAGATGGAGGTTGGTGGCTGATGACACAATGATGCAACAAAAAAAAGAAAATCAACGAAACTTTCATGGCCAAGGCAAACCAATAAGTGATGAAGTAGAAACTATATTGAAAAGAACAGAAGTGCTACATAGGAAATGTTACATCTGTCTTGAGCCACTGCTGACAAAAGGAAATGAGAATCACCACAGTTTTTGAATGGCATTCTTACACAGAGCATTAGAGAAAGGAATGTTTGAGAAATTACCTAAAATATCACAAAAGTTACCAATCCTTCAGTCAGGCATGGTTTGGCATATGTATTATCCAGAAATTTAATGAGAGTAGAAGAATTTAAAATGTCACTTTAAGTAATTTTAATATCACAAAACTGGTGTTTTTTTATTCTGAACAAGTACATAGTATATCATATCTTCCCTCTGGACATTAACTCCCAAATTCAAACAATATTAATTCTAGAAAACTGAAAAAACCACCAGTTTTTATTATGTCATCTGCTCTTATAACTGGTCTTCTAGCTTTGGCATACTGTTCTGTTAAATTTAATTTAAATTCAGAATTACTTATGGCAGAAACATATATTTTTATGTAAATTCAACTTTAACTTGTAGTGAAGTCTAGTAAGAGATGGTGATGCAATTGAGAAGAAGAAATGGAAATTCTGAGTGAAGTTGTGTAGAAATCTATTACCCACATTATTAAGTGTTTGCTGACCTGGAGTTTTTCATATTTTACTTCTATTCTAGCTGCAGAGGTTAAAATAAGTGGTTTTCACTCCTATAGGAAAACAGTGTCAGCCAAAATATTAGACTACTCAGTTGAAGTCTGAAATGAGAAATTAAATACACTTTCAACGTGGACATCTGGGAATCGAGTGTACTGCTAAGAAATGAATTATTTCTGCTTCTCTCAGGAGTGCAGGAAGAAAAAGAATGACACAAATGTTACCACTCTTGAATAGCCTGTTCAGTAAACAGGCTTATTGTCATTCCATTTTTATCTCTTCTAAAAAGTATGGATTAAACAGAACAAATACCTCAAGCTACTTTCTGCTTTCATCTTTTTTTTTTTTTTTTAATTTCAGCTGAAAGATCAAGTTTCTGACAGAGAGTAATGCATGACTTAGTTCTGTCTGTACTTGAAACCAGTCCTTTTTAAGCTGGAGTTCAGCCAGAGTATGTTCCATCCAACAACTCTGTTCTGCCATGCTGATTCCTGCAAGCCACTTTATAAGCTTCAGTGTGCATATGAACCGGAAATTCAGAATCAGATGTAATATTCAAATACACCTCTTATGTACTTGAAAGCTTCTATTAATTGCTCCCCTAAGTTTTCTCTTTATTAGGCTAATGAATTCTACTTTTCCAGTGTTTCTACAAACATCATGGTAGATGTCTAACCATGAAGAATTGTAAAAAACCAACATCCCCACCACCAATTCTTTGCCTACAGAGAGATTATCAAGGGGCCAAAGCCAGGCTTTTCACAGTGATTCCTGAAAAGAAGAGAGATAACAAGAATAAAAGAAATAATAGAAATAAATAAGAATAAAAGAAAAAAAAGGCATTAAAACTGAGTAAAAACATTCTCACCATGAGGCCAAACAAATAGCAGAATATGCTGACCTGAGTGGTAACGCAGACTATGAACTGGTCATGCTTTCAACTGAGCATCCTTGGAATTTTTCAAAACTCAACTGGATAAATCACTGACCAACCTGGTTTATCCTTCTAGTTGATGCTGCCTTGAGCAGGAGGCAGGCCTGGACATTTTGAGATCCTTTCCAACCCGAATTTTCCTACAGTCCTAAAAATCACAAGTGACTCCTACCTTTTGAAGAGTCACTAAAACTCTGAAAAAACCAGGTGTATCCAATGCTATTTTGTAATGTTCACAAGTTTAGCACGTACTGCTTTTTTTTTTAAATATAACCCAGTATATTTATCACTGATGCATGAAGTTGTATTTAAATTGTCAGTCAACTATATGGAATGAAATGGGTTTTCTGAGCTCTTATTTTTGTTCCAGGGAAGGCTAGAAAAACAAGAGCTGAGTAAACAAAAAAAGCCCTACTCATAAAGAACTCTTTGGACATCTTATTTGTCCCTTAATCTGCCCTTTATTCCTTGCCAGTTGCATTTTTCTTTACATTTAACAAGCTCACTTGCAAGGGCAAACAAGTGTTCTCCTAATGATGTTCTGATGGAAGAAACATAATTGCACACCATAAAACCTTAGTAGCTACTTTAATTGCTCCACAAATTATCTTTAAGTGCTGTGCATGATTTATAAAAGCAAAACGTTCCCCTTTTCAGCAGCTAAATAGAGCTGACTGGAAACTTTCAAAAAAAGTTTGTTTGTTTTTTTTTGGTAGAAAAATGCCCACCAGACAAACCTATTTTTCAGGGCAGTTTTAATTAAAAAAAAAAGTTTTGCTGAGTAAGTTTTCTTAAATTCAAGTAGAATTTTTAATCAGATTTAAAAGTAACAGGTAAATGAGATTTTAATCACACCAAGAATATCCAAGCTGTGAGTGACAGAGAGATGGACAATTTGTAAGCTAAGGCAGACAAAATGATAGAAACAGATTCAAGATCTTTATTCAACCAGACTGCAGAGAAGAAAAAAACCTTGAAATTTGGTCTATGTGAGGGATTTCTCTTGGTTGAAGGTTTGTCTTTTCTACTGTACTGGAAGGGATTTAATGTGACAGACAAAAAAAATTCAGCAAATCAAGTTTTTGTTTGCTGATGAGCCCTATCTTCAAATAACACTTAGGCAGCTGTGAGACAATAAGAAAAAACAAATACTTGCATAATTACTGCAATTTCCACAGTTCCCATCACCTCAGCATTTTATAACAGTAAATGAAGTGGCAACTTTGATGCAGAGTGCATCATTTTTAGACAGAAAATACTGCTGAAAGAAGAACTATGAAAAGATCGGCATTTTAAAAAGTGAAAACTGTTTCTCTACAACAAAGCTCTATACTAATTAGGCCATAATTTAATGAGTAGGAAATAGAAATCAGTGAGGCATTAGGAAAGCTTTTAGAAAGAGACAAACTTTCTAACTGTTCCATCAGAGGACTACATACCAGTATAATTGCAGCTTATGTTTTCAAAGAGGTGTATATTAGTGGGTTCCAGCTCATTAATGGAAAATGTTTGTTTCTATAGAATTAATTGTTGACATGTCTAAACAACTCTGAGCTGAACTTAATGCAATCTGATATGCTGAATGAAATCCTTAATTATTAGCACTTTATGGAGCCACTTGCAGTCTAAAACCTTTTCAAACACAAAGTACTGGAACAATCTTGCTGTATACTTATGTTGGACATAATTATTTTCTGAACGAGACAAATTGACTGTGGTGTGAAGCACATCTACAGAGTTTAAGCTGGAATTATATACAAATGCTAAAACAAAACAATCTTGAAAGGTAATAGGTAACAGGCAATCTAGAAATCCAAGTATACTGTGCAAACTTTGTAAGCATAAACTCTACATAAGAACAAACACTTATGGATAGCAGATCTCTAGCAAGTGCTACTGAAAAAAAAATCAAACTTAGAGACAGACACTTTTCTGTCTTAGGAGACAATGACTGCAGAAACATCTCAAGTTTCAAACTGGAGGCCCCAAAGACAAAATGACCAACATATTTCAAGAAGAACTGAGAAACAGCTGCTTATAAGATTTAAACCAAAGATTAACCACACTTCAAATCATAGAAGTTTCAGTTGCTATGGAATACCAATAACCATTAATAAGTTTGCAAAATTTATTACAAAATTACAGCATATAGAAGAAATAAGTCTAAGATAAAATTAAATATACAAGTGAGGTATATATAAAGCATAAGTACATATGCATATGCATTTAAAACCAGAAATAAACGCAGTCTATAATTAAAAAGAGAATTTCAAAGCTAAGATTCCAATACAGAAAAAAAAAAAGAGAAACTGGGGAGCTGCAGAAATTATATTTCATGCAAAGTACTATCAAAATTTCATAATTCACAGAATGACAGAATCACTAGGTTGGAAGAGACCTTCAAGATCATCGAGTCCAACCCATGCCCTAACACCTCAACTAAACCACAGCACTGAGTGCCACATCCAATCTTTTTTTAAACCCATCCAGGGATGGTGACTCCACCATCTCCCTGGGCAGACCATTCCAGTACTTTATCACCCATTCTGTAAAAAATTTTTTTCTAATATCCAACCTGTATTTCCCCTGGTGCAGCTTAAGACTTTGTCCTGTTCTGGCAGTTGCTGCCTGGAGAAAGAGACCAACCCCCAGCTAACTACAACCCCCTTTTGGGAAGCTGTAGAGAATGATAAGGTCCCCTCTGAGTCTCCTGTTCTCCAGGCCAAACAGCCCCAGCTCCCTCAGTCGTTCCTCCCAGGAATTGTGTTCCAAGACCCTCACCAGCCTTGGTGCCTCCTCTGGACTTGCTCAAGCATCTCAATGTCCTTCCCAATCTAAGGGGCCCAGAACTAAACACAGCACTCAAGGTTTACAACTCTAAAGCAAAATTTTATATTAGCACTTTCAATTCACTCCAGATCCATCTTATGCTTAACTTTTTTTCTTTGAAATCATTCCCAGGTCAATTCAGTATGTTCACAATTTTTGTCCTGGTAAGTTACAGAGCTTCTATGCTAAAGGAGCATTATCTTTAAAATTTTGGGCAATCTGAAGACTTCAATATGTGGAAGTTGTTACTGGGTGTAGCTGGCCTCAATTTTCAGAACTTAAAATGAAATTTTCAAAATCTGCTTACTTCCATGTATTAATCTTATGAAGTTAATGGGTTTTGAAAAAAATTCTATAAAACCAGATAAAAATAGAAAAAGAATGCTTGATAATTCTAATAAAAGTCCAGAATACATTAGTTTCATTACAAGAAATACACTACTAACTCTAATATATCTCCTTAATCTCAACATCTGTAAATGAAAAATTGCCCCTCCTGATTTCATGATGATATCAGCACTGTAAAGGTTAATCTTCAAAATGCTGTGAAGAGAAATCTACACTAACATAAATTCACAACAATCACAATCACAATTTTATCATAATCCCTATTGAATTTATTAAAGCTGAAGAAGTCAATATTATTTGCACTAATATACTTTTTATTTTTTATTGTTTATTTACCTTCTTAATTTCTTGCACACTACTGAATCCATCTTCACTTTCAGCTTCTCTCATCTGTAATAATTCAGCTGCAGCTATTTCAGGAGACAGCCTTTATTGAAAAACAGCTACCTCCTATTGTAACTTTTTGAATTGTTACAGATTTTTATAAAAGCTTCTTTTTTCCATCATATGCTTTGAGGCTCTATTTCCACTAAAGCTGTCTTTTTGAAGGTCAAACCAAGATACTCTTATTTTCTGAGTGATTTACCCTCCCCTGAGTCTTAATTTCTTTACTGTCAGCTGCTCCCCCTTACAGTTACTATTTCCTTCAGGATGATAAACTCTGGAGTTGATAAATGGATAAGACCAGTGGTATTATCAAAGATTTAAACTGCTGCTGGAGATGGAATCTGAATATACAGCAGGAGTCTTAGCGTTGATGATCCCCCCCCCTTTAAGCCTGGCTTGTTCTTCTCTACCTTGGGGACCTTATTTGGATTGTCATTTAAATTTCCCCTTGGAAGTCTGCCCATGGCTCAGACACGCTACTACTTGAGCAAAAAAACTGACTATCATTAGCAAAAGATAATGCAGACTGCAGGTGAATGACTGCAGAGAGCTATACTGGAGTGTATTGTGGAGGATGGTGACAGGACTGGCAGTGTTTGATACTGTCAGAAGTGATCTGCAACAAGGAACAGCGATCGGATTAGTGACACTCTCAAACATAGGGAGGGCATAAGGACAGACCTTGCAAATCACAAACGTGGCAGAAATCAGCAGGCAAAATTAATCAGAGGAATAAATAAAACACAGAAAATTTCAATTAACAGAAAAAAAAATAATGTCCCCAGGAAGAAAATAATCTTGTATATACTAGTGATTTCAGCACTTGACAGTATCTTGTCTCCAGCTGCTGATTTATGATCCAGCTGTCACATGCTACCTGCTTCAGAAGCACAGACTAGCTCTACTTTTCAGAAATCATTTTACTTTGACTTCCCTTTGTTCTCTTTCCTGGAAGTTCAGGTCCCATGGCTTGTTACCCATCTAATGCTCTGCTGCCCTGCTTCCTCTAGGACTTTTCCTGACACCCTCTGCAGAGCTGAGAACCTCTGGTGACATTTCCTTCGGGGTAAGGTGACATTTAAAGCAAAGGGCACAAACCTGCAGTGGAATTGGTAAACACACATAAGTAAATATTAGGCAAAGCATAACACATCCACACAAATTTCTGGCAACAATCACATCTGTACAAAAAATATATTTCAGTCTCTGCATGACCTTTGAAACCTGAGGACTTTGTCTGTACTGGTGAATTAGAGAGTGTCAGGACAGAGAGGTTAAATCACCTATTGCTGAAATGTCAGACTGAACAGGGATCACTGATTTTCCACAGTTGGGTGGATGACCCACCTGGATACTGCATAAGAAGAACAAATATCCTTACTACTGCCTTCTGGGGCCACCTTTTGAACCAGGAGACTGCAAATGCATCTGTGAGAAGCCCTACAGGCCATATTGGCTTAAGATAATTCTTTATACATCTGTGTGGTGAGTGATGCAAATTGTACAGGATCCGTCTATCACAAAAAGAAAACTAAAAAGAGGAGGGGGGAAAGAGAAAACTGTTAAGTATGCAAAGAGAAAAGGAGAGCCCAGAATCGGTAAGGTTGCAGACACACTTTTTCCTGACTGCATCTGAACTTACTGAAAAGGTCATTTCACAAAATTACTTCTAGACTGCAGTTGCCTGGGATCATGACAGCCAACTGAACTGCTCTTCTTCATACATCAAAACCATCTCAGTTGAAATGAAGAGCACATTTGTGCCAGACTGAGCCATCCTAACCAAACACCTATACAAGTGTGATCAGAGACTGGTTAGAAGAGTTTAACCACTTCTTCCACTGAAAAAAAATCAAAAATCTCCACATCTAAATCTTAGAGCACAAACCTGTCCAGTAGTGCTAGTGCACTTAAGTGTCTAATGTATCTAGCACAATGTTCAGTGTTTTTGTACAAGCAGCTGCAACATGCTCAAGGAAGATTGCAATTACACAAAGCAGACCAGGTACAGTCTCAGCTAGAATTACTACTCTCCAAGCAGAATAACATTATCAGAAAGTTATTATCAAATCAGCTCAGGATATCAACACAAATAATGCTGCCTGGAAAAACTGAATCATAGGGGAGAGCGTAGAGAGTTAAATGAAAGCCAATGAAGAATATAAGATCTGTCAGGGACAAGGAATATTAAATGGATGTATTCTTGTTTATCAACACTTTGTAGCACATTGCCAAGACAACATGTAAAATGTTCTGATATATTTATCAGTCTGGAAATCAGTAAGATATTTTTTCATTTATAATTTCTCATCTTCCTTTAAAGTGCTACTGATGTGAATTCAGTCACTGAGCTTGAAAGTGGATTTGATAGTTTGGTTATGATAAGCCCTTTTCTTTAAAATGGTTTTGAAAATAATCCATCCAGAAGAACTACATAAAGCCCCCCTAAAAACTATACAGCCTTATTCATCAGCGTAATTTATAAGGTTTTGTCTTTTCTGCTCTTTGAGCAGAGTGCTGAGGAGCTTAGGATTTATGTTTCTGCTTTTATATTAATTCCTGCATCATGGGTGCATCCTGAAGTTAAAATTAATAAACAAGGAATGGGAACAAAAAACCCCACTCTAAGTTAACATGAATAAAGGATGTAGAATCCAATCCTTAGTTAGGTCTATGTGCCGGCAGCCACCATAACAGAGGTGAAAGATCCTGCAAAACTAAAACAGGTAAGAAGACCTTGGAATTGTTTCATTTTAAAGGTGATCACACAATTTCAGAATTTCTTCCATCTCATTAACTGCCAAACAGGTACAGATAGCTGTCACTGTATGGTCTGCCTAAGCAAGGCTGAAGACATGAGGGAAGGTGTTAACAGTGAGGGTAGACATGGTATTTGTGTGCAGTCTAGACACAGAACACAACAATGCCTTTCAGCCATCAATATTTTCCCTTGTTAAAAATGAAACCCCTTAGTTTATTTCAAAATAGCCATAAGGGAACTTTGTGTGGAACAGGATCATTAACTTAGCAGTGAAATGATTTGAGTACAACCTGCCTCCAGTGCCTTTTTCAACTTTACTAAAAAACTAATGAGTGGGAAAACCAGAAAGTGTCAAAAATAATTCTGGTGAGATACACAACTGACACATATTTCTTTAACTTATTTGTTTCACTTGCTGCCTTGAGTGATTTTAATACTACAGCTACAATATTAAGTAGATTTTCTTTCTCATTTGGAGCAAAAACTAGAAATGCCAAACAGAAGCCTAAAGTTTTAGTCTGTTTACTTCTTACAGTTTGGGATGTCAATTTTGGTTTGTGTAAAGATTAGGAAGAAAAAAGTGAAGTTGAGTATGCTGCTCAAGAGTATACATTAACGTCACAGACTGGGGTTTGCAATCATACCTTAGTCCAACAAGGAATTTGTAGTAGGATCCATGTGGAACAGGCTTCCCTTGTGCTTCTATTAGCTTCTAATATATGAGTAGACTTTTGACAGCTCAAAGAGTACAATCTGTTTTCTGAAAAGTAGAACAAATTGCTGCACTAAAAACCTACCAAAAAAATCTATTACATTCTAATGGTAGTGGCCTAACATTTAAAGAGTTGCATAGTTTCTTATAAATTCTCTCTAGTCACAGGAGCATTTTATATAAAAACAAAAAGAGAAAAACAAAGTCTCCTTTGAAATAGTCGGCATGTTTGCCTTAAAAAAGTGATAGCTAACAGAAAAAAAATCAAATGGGACATTAGCAATTTACATTGCCTAGTTATGAGGGGTTGATTTTTTTTCTTTTTTTACAAAACACACGTGAAAAACCTGCAAATGACTTTTTATTTAGGAAGCAGACTATGCTTAATTTTATAAAGAAGACCAGTAGTGAATTACCTGCTAAGTGTCCAGGTTCCTGCCCTAGTGATCCAAACCCACTGCTCCCTCCAACCTACTAGTAAGGATACTGAAAGGCATGATTCGCTCATGCTGCTTGGACCCATAGAAGGATGACACACTGCTGAAGGATTTTAGAAAATTTCACTGGAGCTTGCACTTTCTGGGAGGTCTCATCGAAGTTCATCTTTTTGTTTCTTTTTCTCATCTGTCTTGTTGCCATGTATTGTGAGGGTAAGACAGACTCAGAGTAAAGTTAATGTGGAATTATCTCAACCCTTAGAATTGTTTTTGTGGATGGCTACTAAAATAAATTGAAAGATCAGCTGAAAAACACTCAGTTGTTTATAAGGCCTGAAGAACCTTGATCTTGATAGGACTCATTACCACATGAATAAGGAGTACCACTGAGGTACCACTGAGGTATCTTGATACCCTGTAAAAATCCTGAATACACATTGAGAATTCCCATGTGCTGTCTTCTTTCCACCCTCATCCTATCCCTCCAAAAGAAAAAAGAGTTCAAAGGAGTCAGTCTCTAAGAAAAATAGTAAGCTACAAGATTAATCTTCCATTCTTTCTTTTTCTGGCTCAAGATGTATTTCCTGATCCCTGGTTCAAAAGACCAAGCTCAGAATACACAATGGCCAAAAGTAACAACTTTGCAGAGGAAGACAGAATGAAGAGCTGTAAAGGTCAGAAATGACCCAGTATCTTCATCAAGTAAAAAAGGTGTAGTACAGAAGTGTGTTCACAGCATTCTGTGGTTGTTTACAGCTCTCCTTCTTGTCAATTCTTAATGTCAAAAAGATAACAAAAAATTAGGCTGACACAATTTTTTCTTGCATTCAGCAGAAACATAAAGTAAATGCTTCACTAAAGCAACGGAGCACATTTATGTTGCAAGAAAACAGATTAGGCTCTGTATTTGCCTTGTAATGGTACCTTTGCTTTCAATGTTTTATCTTCTTTCAGAACAGAGGAGTCATTTACAGGAGTTTAAATTTCTGTTGTTTTCTCCAGAGATTTTACTTCATAATATTCCTCTGACTGTACAAGCTCAGCTGAATACATCAGAGAGTGCACTTATGAAATTTGTAGGTGTCATCATGCTGGGGTCAGGGGAGGTCAGCTACTCTGGAGGACAGAAACGAATTTCAGTCTCGACAAGCTGGAAGGAAAGTCTTCAAAGAAGATAAGTAAATTCAGTAATTAAAACTGAAAAAAAAATCCCTACACTTTTACAGAACCAGAAACAGCAGCTAACAGAAGAAAACAAGAAATTGCTGGGACATCTTAGAGGAGTAACCAGCATCACTGCTAAAATCTGTAGTGTAAGTTTTTCCTGTATGTGCCAGAGAAATTGTTGATGAGTGCGTGGGTGCTGCTTTTTAAGGTACATGTACTAAACAGCTGAATTCTGTAAGGTGCCAGAGTTGGCCTAAGTCACATGAATCACTGGCATTTATGAGAATAAGCAAAGAAAAAAGGTTGTTCCCTTTTAAAGAACCCCAAACAAAGATCTTGTCTTGAAACTATTTCTGTTCACTGAGGGATGTTACTGGTTTGCAGGGAATGTTTCCTTAGGTAAAATTTGAAAGACTGTCTCAAATATGAACTTAAGCCTGGTAAACAGGTGATATGCAAAGAGAGCTCTTCTCAAGGATGAGCCTCTCTTCAGTATAACTATTTTAAGGGTGGCATAACCCCTAAAAATTCAAGATGAATTTGAAATCAGCAAGTTTAGAAGAAACCATACTGAAAGAATGGCTTAATTAAAGCAAGGCTGTAAACTAACTTTGTTTGTTCAATTAAAGAAGCAGGTGCAGACCAAGTAAATTTACTTATATGCAAAATAGGAAAAACTAGAAGATAAAGAAGGTGAAACAATTTACATAAGGGGGAGCTGATTTAATAAAGGCCTAAGCGAAACAGACCATCTGGATGAAGTTGCAGAAACTGTCGCAAATCAAGGCAATTAAGAACTGCAGAACAGAAAAAAACCCTTACTGGCATGTGACAGACAAAAAAACCACAATCCAGGAAAGCTAGAAGTATATAGCTATAGAAGCAAAAAAATCAATAAAACTTTGAGTTCTAAAGGGAAGCATATATATATGGACAGCTGCTCAGGGAATGAAAACAAACACAACAAACATCCTTTGCTTCTCCCGTATTTGTGCTTAGCATTATGAATAATTAAAAATACTTTAAAACTCATCCTTCTTTTCATTATTAAACTGAAATACAGTAAGATGCTAATGTTAATGTAGTCCTCTGATTTTATCTAACTGTAGTTTTTTACTACTACTCTCCCAAGCTGATCAGTGAGACTTGCACTTCAGGAAGGACCAATGCAAAGTGCCCAGCCTGGGAAGGAAGTCTTCTTTCCAGTGATACAGGTTGGGAGTGCCTGGCTGGACAGCATTTGTGCAGGCAAAGCTCTTGGGGCCCTGGTGGGCAATGAAGTGGGCACTGATTGTGAGCTTGCAGTGCCCGTGGCAGTGATGAGAGCCACGGGCATCCTGGCCTGTGCCAGCAGGAGCACAGAAGGGATTACCTCCCTCTAATCAGCACCTGTTAATCTGCAGCTATACTGCTGCCCATTTTGGGCCCCCAGTAAAAAGATGTGGATAAACTGAAGCTATTCAGCACAGGGCTACTGAAATGTCTGGGCCTTGAGCATCTGACCTGCCAGGAGGGTTAAGGGAGCTGGACCTGATCAGCTGGGAAAGAGATGGTTGTAGGGGGACCCAACAGCAGCTGCCAGTGCCTATGGGAAAGATATCAAGGGGACAGATCCAGGCTCTGGGTGGTGAAAAGACATAAGACACTGATGATAAATGAAGTAACTGTATACCAGGACAGACTGTACACAGGGGAACATTTTTTCACCATGAAGACAGCCAAGCGAAAGAGCAGATCCAGGCTCCATCTCCTAGTGGAGAGTTTTCAATACCTGACTGAATACTGAAATAGCAACAGATGACATTGATTTAACCAACATTGATTTGATCCCACAGTTAATGCTGATTGAAGCAGGAAGCTGGACTAGAGATCTTGAAGTCTCCTCCAACCCAGATTTTCCTATGATCCTGTGAACATCAGCTAATGTTGCACCACCGTAAACTACAAACTGTATCAGACAGTAGTGCATAGATAACAGAATGAAAAAAATATTATTACAGCATTAAAATAAGCTACAGCTCCATTTTCACAGTTACCAACATATATAAGCAATAACTTGTAAAATCAATAAATTATGAACAGATTATGAAAAAATTCCAAACAAAGTTTACAAAAACATTCTGAGACAGTCTACTTCAAAATCCCACCCACTGCTGCCATTTAGTAGGCATGAAAAACTCTTCAGGGAATAGAACAGTCAATGAAGAAGCAGTAGAATAAAAATTTATTTTCTTTGTCTCATAATTTTTCTATTTTTGTAAAACGAGATACTCTACCACAAAATTCTTTTTAAAACAGATAGAGACAGGCATGAAAGTCAGTCACCCAGAAAGCTACGAAGGTGGCAGAACAACAAATTATAAAATCATAAACTGTTATTAGGCTACTAATAAATAAGTATTGGTAATTCAACCACATAAATATATAATTTAACTGTCTGTGCTTATATATACATTTGTTTTTATAAGGCTGAACAATTTACATTTGCAGAACAATTGCATTTTGTCAACATCTAAAGCACATGTATTTACAGAAAAATAGATGTGCAATACAAAAGAAACATCCTTGAACTGTTCATTTTAAAACTCCAAGGGTAAATAATGTAAAACACTCCAGAGAACAATGATAGGTCAGACCAAATTATTTTCAGTGTTCCCTCTTTAAGTCTATGAGATGTTATGCTCAGCACATCAGACCTTGAGATCGTTCTTTTGAGACATCCAACAGTCTACACTCAGCAAAGAGCACTTTCTCTGGATTTGGTATTCCTCTCTGGAGGCCAGACAGGTAAAACTTGGACATGGTCAAACCTACTTAGTAAGTACTTGAAGACTTTGTTTAAACCTGCAGGCAGGTTTCTTGTAACCTGGTTGCAAATCCTCCAAGGACTATCTCAGTCATCCTGGTAATTTCAAAACTAAAGACAGTGGTGTTTACTCAAATTAAATCTGATAGTCATTGGATAAGAGCAGAAATTGTCTGAAGAGCAGGGATTTAAAGTTAGGATTTCCTACTAAAACATATAAGGTATCACAAATGTGGGGGTTTAGTTTTCAGGTTAAGACACCTTAATGCATGTTTGTAGTGGTGAGTTCCATATCTAAGCTCATGCTATCATCACTGTTTGGTTGTCTAAACAGACACTTTCAAGTGACAGGGCCACTAAAGATGCTTCAAGGTATCAGAGGCATCTACATGAAGAGAGGAAATATGACACAAGACTTAGAGAAGATCTGCAGTCCTTTGGGGTAACAGCTAGATACCCAGACCAAAACACTTTGTTTCGTAGATTAGATATCTCAACCACATGGACACATCTAAAAGTACAAGTCTACCTTTGTGCATTTTCATCTTGAGGCAAGTCCCCTCTTAGTGAAAAATCTCCAAGAAACAAGAGACAACAATCTAGCAAGTATTCTGATCACTGGGGTTATTGCCCACACCAAAGCTGAGGTGTTCACTAATGTGGTTCACTGCCCTATTTAACGCTGCACTAAGCAGATAAGGAGGGCGGAGCTGACCAGTTTACAGTGCAGAGAGGTGAGTGTGTGCCTAGATTGCTGCAATGGCACTGCAAGGGGAACTCTCAATCTGCCTCAACAATTTCAAAGCGGTGCAGCGGTTCCAAATCCCTGTCAAAGTGCCATGTAGTAGTGTCATCTCTGGATACAAAACCTTGTCTTTCTGTATGCTGTGAAATAACATATTTCAAAAATCATGTCTCAAGTGAGCAGTCATTTCAAAATTCACCAAGGATGAATAAATTTCCCAAAATATCCATTGCTTTTTTAGTGGCCTAGAGAGCTTGCTGGTGAGAAAGAGCTATGAATAAGAAGAAAATATGTGTCCCTTTTTGCCTGAGTTGCTTTACTAACAACAAAAATAATTTTTGCCAATCAATGAGCAAATATGGTATGCAATCTAGGGTTGAAACTTTTCTTTCAAATACCAGGCTTGAAACTACACATTTTGCCATTATAAAGATGTCAATATCCTTCTGCATTTTGTATCTTTTGGTTACTTACTATGTTTGAATGAAGCTTTTTTTGAAAAAATTAAAATAAAAATTATTATATGAGTTAGATAATTGTTCATTTTGTTTATTCCTTTCCTTTTTGTTTCTGCAATCAGGCTTTCAGTGCTGTGGAGGGAGAAGGAAGAACTGATCCTCCACCATAATGAAACAAACAAACAAACAAGTAAAGCAGCAACAAAAAGGGCACAGTTCCTGAGTGGCTACCAAACTTACACACTGACTTATTTTCTTTAGTTTGGCTAAACTTATCAGATTTTTCTCATGTGACTAGTCAGAAATGCTTGTTTTGCAAATCAAGCATTTCTGTTGGAAGAAAGTTAGCTAGAAGAAAGCATTAAACAAAGGTTACCATACGACATATCAAATAGGAAGTTTAAGAAAGAGAATGGGGGCCAGTGTCTTAACTAAGAAACACTCTCTGGGGAGCTAATTCACCATCAAAGCTTTTTAAATATCAATGTATTTTACATATATATAAAGAGAAGAGTTTTATTAAAAAATAAATGCATTCAAATTAACAAGATACTGGTGTTTCAGAGAATTTTCCTGTCATAAAAATTGATTGACAAGTTCAAGGGGAAGGACGAGGACTAATGCTCAAAATGTTTTGCATTTATAGTGAATATACACTTCTAGGAGACATAATAAAACTAAAATCTTGTTTATCTAACAGAAAAAAAGAGAAATTCATTATAATAGTTAGCCATTAGACTTATCAAAGACTACGGTTCAGTTAAGATATTGTTGAGCTCACACTTTAAAGGACCTTTTAAGACAATTTCTGTTAAAATATGTTACTTTTATTATTACTATGCATATAATACCATCACACAGAAAAAAAAACCCCATTAAATATCAGATAATATGTAAATATATCAAAGGGGATTTTAGAAAGATTCATTAATTTTGAACAGAAAGCTTTAAAATAACCATTAAATGAGTTACACTTCTCTGAAATCATTACTCAGCTCAGAGTGAATTAGGCCTCTTGTACCTAAACTTGTGCAGACACAAGTAAAGCCAAGCAGTATACAACGAATGTAAGAAATTTGTGAAACTGAGCACCAGGTTTTATTTTGCTCAAGTAATGACTCATTTGATTATCAGTAACAAACTCTGTCCTGTAAGATTTTTTACTGATAAGTTATCAAGTTTAAAATTACCATTTTTATTTCAACCAACCAGACACTGTCTCTAAGTCATAGAGAAACTACACAACTCTTACAGGAGAGGCATTAGTCTCCTAGCTTGGAAGCTCTACACACATATTATGACTGTACTTTAAAATTCATAGTGTTTATTTCAAACAGCACCTGAAACAACTTTCTTTGTTCCATTTTCACTGTGTGGACAAACACCAAAACACTCTTTTCTATTACAAGAAACAGCATTTATTGAAAATGGCACCTGGATTATTACACTTTTTCTATATTCAGAATTGGAAATAAATTGCATTATCTCTGCAATTGCTGTATAGAATAGTAGTTTAAAGTAAATGTTTTTCAATAAGGACAATATCACTGTCTAGCTCAAAAATTTTCCAATGCAATCCCACAAGAAATGTATAGTTAAAAAGTAGGTTGCTTGTTTTAATCAATTTGCATTTGACCTGAGTTCAAAAGAACACTCACTCTCCACAAATATAAAGAAAACAAAGGGAATTCATCTGAGAGATGAAGAATAACTTGATCAAGATTCTTCAAAAATTTGATTTTTTCTTCTCCTCCATAGTCTGAGCTTGAAATGTTACTTTCTTCTGTCTCATTTTGAAGAAGTTGTTCCAGAATCATGCACAAAAGAAAAATATTCTCATACTGGGCAATGTCATACACAGACTGGACCTGGGAATAAAGAAAAATCAGTACATAAGTAGAGTGTGAAAACATTTCTGCAGCCTAACATCTCAGATGACAGTTTAAGGAATACTGTTAAAATTTACAGTATTATTTATATAATCAGTACACCTATACATTCAGTATGATTACTTCTAAAAAATGTTTTCCTTTTTGTGATAACTATCAAGCAACTAAGACTGCATCACACTACCAAATGAAAAGTCAACATAATCTCCTCTTCATGAGAGAGTTTGCTTTACCTAATTATCCACAGGCTGTGACATACCATAGTGATGTACAGAAAGAATTTTTTACTCCTAAATATAGACACTCATCTATTCAAGTGACACCTCCAAAAAGCAAATTAAAAGCCCAAAATCTCAATTGAAAATGCATAGGCCTGTTCTGAGCCACTTAAAGTGGAATATTCAGTTTGTCAAATAAGCTGGAACAAGGACACTGGCCAAACTAAAAATTTTTTAGAACTCTTACAGCTTTATCCAATATAAATTTACCTGTCCTTTATCTAGAAACTGGAAACTTACACAGAAGCTTTCTGTATATAGGAAATAACTGGTAAGATACTAACTTAAACGTTGAAGAATCGTCTCTCTGGAATGAAATTTTGTGTCCTTAACAGCAAAATCTACTAATAATATGAGATGACCTTGCTCTGAAAAAGGCTGCAATTACAGTAGGTAGAGGAACAGAACTGAAAGGTAAAATCATAGCTGCTAGAAAATTAATTATATATTTTAGAAAATGGACCAATAGCTCTAGCAAATCTAAAGAACTGTTTAGACCTGTGGTACAAAGCCAGATGGGTCAGAGCTTCAACATGGGTCTATGAAAAGACATCAAATCATTTTCCTCAGTCTAGATTACAAACTGTAAGACTTTTCAAAGTGTGAAATCTATTATACAGTCACTGGTTTCACAAAAACATATGTTTTTTTTTTTATTATTCCAAGAATTCGATTCTAGAATCTAGGCAAAAGACAGCACTTTACGTTCTCCAGCTAAAACTGAGGAAGATGTTGGCTCAGAGATTGCTCATTTTGCTTTCTAAGAGAGCAGTTATTAAGCCTAAAATCTGTGTTGAAGCACTCTGGGGTAATGGTTTTCAGGTAGACTCCCACCTCAGAAATAAAATTAAGACAGCACAGCCGTCCTGTTGCAAAGGCTCAGTGTAGAAAAAGAATTTTGCTGAGTTTTCTAGAAATCTTGAAATATAGGTTCATTACCAAAACATATCATTCCTAGCCTTGCATACTCCTATTCTGTCTCCCTGGACCCTGGTAAGAAAAATGTACAGTTCAGAAGCTGCTGCTAAGAATTCAGTATTGACATTCTTATCAGAACAGACAGTGAAAAATTAAAAAATATTACATTATTTAATAAAAGTATATTAAGTATTTGCATATTTTTAAAGTTCAGTTCTGCCTATCAAACTGCCTAATTTGGGAAAAGCTCCTTCCAAATCAAAGGTAATATGACTGTTTCTTCAAATATTGAACATCCAACTCTAGAGCAATCATGACTTCACACTGATTGTTTTGACTGTTAACTAATAGTAAGGAGCTAAATATATTTACTTTGCTTATTTGACTAAACTACAGCTTTCAAAGTTGTGAAGGTAGGTGATATTAACGATTTATTGAATTTCTAGGAAATAGATAATTCTAAAGCCCTACAAAGTTTGCTCCTAAGATTTTCAGTGTAGGGGTCATCTGACCAACACAGGCAGGAACAAGCTGAGACAGTTATCCCTTGTTCCTGTTCCAGCTGATGGAGGGAAGCAAGGGGTGGCCCACAGTGCTTTGAATGTAGATGTCTATTGCCATTTCACATGGCCCAGGGTAGCAGCTGTAAGCCAGGAGGAGTACCTTAGGTGCACTATTAGATAACTGAGCTTTTGCAACTGAGTAGTTCCCAGGATCCTTCAGCATATAACTCATCCCACTCCAAACTGGAACCACAGATATACCATGTCCTGGAAGTCTTTACAGTGATAAAGTGTGACTGTGCTCAGAAAAAAAATTACTACGTAGACACATAATGGAAGTTCTATGCTCTTAGTTCCTGCAATTTGGAAATTAGACATACAACACTACAAACAAAAATTCTTTGTTTGACTCTCAAGTGTTGGCCTTGAAAATTCACTCCTTTTACATGAGTAATCAATATAAAATGTTTTAGAATGGCAAATTATATCACTTCACTTACTCCCATAACCTCAGGCTCTTCCAAGCAGTTAAGCAATTGTGTTACTTTCAGTGGGTCTTAAAAGGTGCAACTAATTGCAGCTTAGAAACTATCTGATTATAGATAATAGGATCCACAAGTTAACTAATTAGCTTCCTCTACAAATACTACTGCATTAAAGGAAAATTGCTTTAATCACACAGAACTGACATTGAAAAGAAAGGGTAAGTATGATAACATGGAGAAAGTGTTTTTTGAGATAATTATTTTTCTGGAGACAAATGCACTTTGAAATATTGCATTATATAACTGAGAGGGGGAAAAAATCAGTCTATAACATTTTCTGGCTCAAGGCTTATTATTAACCTTTCCAATCCATTTAATAATCTGAACAAAATGTGTCTCTATTTGTTTTGTTAGATGTCATCTGTAGCACTGATTGATGCAACTGCTACTAATACAAATTTATGCTGCATAATTGGTTAAGGGATGCTTTTATTGTTCCATAATGGTGCAGAGTCAGATAATAGGCCTATTGATCTTGCTCACCAATGTGTGTGAGTGGGTAGCTGTGCTTGTATGTGTACACACCAGAAAGTTCAGAGGGTGCATCTATAAAGCAAGTCTCTTATATGTATATATATATATATATTTATATATATATTTACATATATATATATGCTGCTATTCCAGAATATATTAATACTAATTTTAAGTAACTATAACACTAACTCTGTTTTTCAGAATAAATTTTAAGATAATCAGACAAGTAAGCAATATGGATTTTAGACACTACACTTTATGAGATCAGTCCTCATCAACTTATATAAACAAGCAGTTTAGGGTTAAATAATGCTTAAAAATATTATTTATATAAAATTGAGCTTTACGTAAGATGGAAACAAGGGTTACAAGGATCTCCTAGCTGGATCTGATGATCTGCTAATCAAAATTAATTGTATTCACATCACCAAGTTCAGAATGCAAGAAGTATCAAAATGTTTGGTTGAAATTAATTCTCCAAGCTTCTTGTACATTACATGGTGGCCACCTGGAAATGGACACCTATTTACCACATAATTAACAACAGGGGAGAAGTTCTCTTACCTGTCTTCATTATAATGCTATCACAGTCAGTACTAATATGTTAAAAGAAACTGCTGTGTTCCAGGTCCCTGGCCCTTTATTATAGTTCCTCTTTGCAAAAAAAACCAAACAGATCAGGGGGCCCCAGATCAAATTCCAAGCTGCTGCTTTTTGTCTTATTGGACAGATTTGGAGTCTTGATAAACAGATTAGGAAACAGTTTCCTAATTGTACTTAGAATATTTTTGTTTTCTTGTCTTAATGGTTTATGTGCATTTATTTCATTTATTTAAATGCCATTAGTAACAGCAATATAAAACAAGCAAAGAAATGGAAGGAATTCTCTACAATTCTTATATCACCAGCCACAAGTCATATTTCCAATGATGCAGTCTGTTGGGCCTGGGATTTTCACATGCAGAAGGCTGATGATATTTTCTGAGTAGAGGCAAGTAATTTTATTCCTTTTACATCTCAAAGTATGTACAGAACAGAGACAATACTTTAACAGTGGAAACAAAAAATAGATGAAAGAGAGTATGTTCATGGCAACTGCTTTCATGCAGCTCAGATGCTTATGCAGAAGTGTCAGCAACACCTGCATGCTCTCTGGAATATAGGAGGAATGGTACTAATTTGGGAAAACTTCTTTTTTTTGTTTAGAACAGAAGATTTAAATGCTGAAACTTCTGACAAAATGAAAACAATTAAAATTAATTTCAAAGCACCATTACATTTGATTAGAGACAAAAAGCTTTCCTCCTTTTCTATCTCTATAATTAACTAACATCTATTTAGGCTTTTTAAGTCCCATGGCAATACCAAGTTTAAATATAAGTTTCAACAAGTAGTTCTACACAACAAAATCCTATATAAAACACTGACATACCAATATAAACTTTAATCAAACTGGAAAGAAAAGTGTTTAGAAAGTAATAAAATTGACACTTCTAGATAGTTATTTTAGCAGAAAAGTATTCTGCCCAGATCTCCCCAATCCATCATATCCTTACAGTTTTGCTTCTTGTAATTTTTATCTTGCAAGTTTTGCCTGTTCCATTTCTTGGCAAACCTCTACTATTTATCAGGGATATAACTTTTCATGCTAGCAAAGCGTCTTTTTATGTTTCAAGAGATTCTAAGTAAAATTTCACTGGAACATCAAGTGGTAAAAAGTAGTATTTCTCCTCTTTTACATGCCTATTTGTCAGAGAAGCATAAAGGGTAGACCAAAATACGCAATAAGAACTGCTACAGCTTGGCTAATTTTGCCTTCCAATAGAAGTACAGGCAACGGGAATTGCAGCAGCATCAGCTTCTGGGCTGTGACTACTTAGTTAAGGAGCATGAAGGATAGAACAGAACCAAATCTGCCATCAAGCCACTTCCAGGAAAAATCCCCCATGGCCTGTCTGTCCCCTCCTCTGGCAAGAAAATATAGCCAAAGCTCCTAGAAATTTTCCAGAGAGGGTAGAAACAAAGGGCATACATTTCTCTTGACATAGCTTATACCAATGAACACCATCTCAGCAAACAGCCCCAATGCCCCTTGATTCCTTGCAGGTGCCTACTAAAGGCAAGTACACATGTAGACTGAATTCTGGGCAAGAAAATAAAAATTCATGGGCCAGAAGGCCACAGAGCAAGTGGAAGCTGATGTCCCACAGGAACCACTTGAAAATGGTTACCCATTTCAAGTTACCCAAACCACTTGAAAATGTCTGAAGAGGAGCAAACCTGATAGAAAATCTCTGAGCTTGATTTACATGTTTCTAGAGACATACAGTCCCGGGTGTGCTGTTTTGTAGACAATTGCCCCAACTCTTTTTGGTGTTGTTGTTTCATTTTATTGCTGCCTTGTCTTTCTGGTAAGAGGGGATGCTCCATGTAGAACTGAGAGGATGGTGACTGAGACTAAACAAAAAGGAAATGACATACTAAATGCAGTCACTGATGCTCACCTAAATTAAAAACTTATTTCTGTGCTCACTATGCCTGCATATGGGACGGAGACTGAAATGGTTTTCTGCATTTTAACACCACAGTTCTAATGAGTATATAATTATAACTACAAGCTCCTAAATGGAGCAGTATTTGAGAGCATCACCTTCTAAGAAAAAATGTTTTTAAATGAGCATAATGAAAAACAAGAAAAACGTGACTGACTGGAAACTCTATCAACAAATGGCCACCATTTGGTAAATTTTGTGTTTACAAAGGGAATGGTGAAAACCTAAATTTTCAGTAGAATCAACACTGTTTTACTCTACTCATCCAGTTTAGGCTAGAGGTTAATGGAAATATGTTTCAAGAATCACTGAATTGTTTCCTTAAGTCAATACATTCTCATTTTATGAATAACGAAGATGAATTCTCACAGGGAATTCTGTTCTTGACCCTTCAGTTTTCCTTTGAGAAATCCCAATACAGGTTACTTACTGCTGTGTTCAAGTGTTAAATACAAGAGAAAGAACATTTGGATAGTAGGCATTTAATTTCAAAACAAGACAGCAATCTTCTTAAGTGGATGGTCTGCAAACCTGTAAATAACCTCTGATCATTAAAATTTACAAACCCAACAATATCCACAGTATACAAAATCACAGTAGGATAAAAGAGATTATCTAGAATTGTTGTTTAGTGTTTAAATAACATAATAAATAACATATATAAAAATAACACAAATATATAATAATATATTATATATTATATATAATAACATAAATAACCCTAAAATATTTAAGGCAGGCATGCATGAAAGTCTTTACTAGAAATATTTTTGTTCTATTTCTAGTACTACTGTGTTAAGGTAAAGGGTAATTAGAAATTGTCATGATGCAGGGTTTAGTTTTTAGCTGATTAGCATGTCTCTTTAGGAGCTTGTTTTGTGATTTGAAATGCTATCTCCTGAACAACCCTCCCAATAATCATAATCCTCATAACCATGTCAATTATTCACTTGCCAAGTAAATTCAAACCAATATATGAACTCTTTCAGTATCTCAAGCAAAATTCATATAATGTGAAATCTCTTATTTAAATTTATACTCTCACAGACTAAATTTTCAAAATATTTTCATCTTTTATTCCATGGGTTCTGAAATTCTATTTCTGTCTTTACTCATGCTGAGTATCTATCCCTTTATTCTCAAGTAGATCCCTAAGTTTCAACTATTCTGCTTGCAGATCAAGATCACATGTGACTGCAGAAAGGGTCAAGGAATTACCAACATTTTTAACAGTTAAATTCCAGAGGAGAGCTAAACTCTTAGAACAATTTAATCTACAGCATGTGCAGTCACTAGTCCTGAGTAAGTCACTAGTCCTTCACTTTAGAAGCCCTGAACAGGCTCATGCAAGAGAGGTTTCAGAAGCAATAGTAAGAATCTTGCAAAAATAGTATCTGTCCAGACATAATTATTTGGCATACCCTGGAAAATACTTTTGATAGAATTTGAAGTGTTTATTGTCTTTGCTATCTCCCAAGGGGAAGATACTTATATCCCTGAAGCATCTCTGCATTGTGCCTCTTCCACAGATCACTTAGCAGGGTCATCTGTTACTAGCCCTTAGTGTGACACACTGAATTACAGGAAATTCCCAAGACATCTTCAGCAATATTATTCTTATCTAGTGATACAATTTCCACAACATATTGTAAAAAATTAAATATGTCAGCAGCAGAGCACTGACGTTTCCATTTTGGAATAAGAATCACAATTGCCTTGCAAGTAACATAACACGGACACAGAAAGCTTTAAAACTCAAATTTTAATACCCTTTATCCAATTAAAGAAAGCTGAAATATAAGTCACAAAGCTATCTCATTTGGAAAGAATAGCCAAAAAGTACAAATCTGTGAACCTTTTTAGGATAATGGGAACTTATAAACACATTTTATTCCAATCTACAAGGCATATACTTCAAATCTGACTTCTCACACATGTTGTTTTTGAAATTTATTCTAAAACTATAAAAATTAATTCTTCACAATTTGAAGCATGAGAAATATGTTGGTTTGATTTTGGTATTATATTTTTGGTCAGAAAATAAACTGAAATAAAGATCGTGAATATATCTTGTTATTGTGTGGGTCCTTAGAAATCAAATGGGCTACTTAAGAATATTTCTAACTTGAAAATGAAATTATAGGTCAGACTATCCCACATAAAGTCTCTATCAGGAGAAAGCAATCAACAAAACAATTAATAAAATTTCTCAGTTATGAACTTCAGTAGTAGTGAAAGGGCTTTTTTGTGGTTTATGTTTTTGGAGGACTTGCCTACTTACAGGTGTAAGAGTACTACATGAAATAACCATATTTGAAATAATAGACTGTTTGTTGACATAAGAAATTAAGTTCTGTCCTGCAAGAAGTGTTGTAAGTACAGCAAGGACAGTGCTCTAAGCAAGTCTTGAAAAGAAACATCATATATATAAAATTTTTAAAGGTAATAGGATATGAAGGTAATAAGATTAAGTTTTGAATAATAGCAATAATAAAAATTCCTCCATTAATTAAAATCACATCAGAAAGCAATGGAATGCTGAAAAATACAGCTACATTAGTTTCAGAAGACTTGATAGTTTACCTATTTTAGAAAATACAGAAGAAGCTCTGAAAATAAATAGCAATCACTTTACTTTAGTGACTCTAGCACTGGGCAGGCAACCCTGACACTAATGCAAGATATACATTTATTTGTACTGAATCATAATTCATTAATTTTTGAAAAGAAGTTTTTCAACATGTTTTTCATCTCATAAAGCTTTTTTTTTCCTAAAAGCATGATGACTTTGCCTCACATAGAGCTTGACTTCTAAAATTATCTCTTCCAATGCTAGGGATGGAAAGAATCAACTGAACCTAGCAAATGGCAGATGGTTGGTCCAAGAACAAACCAAGGCAGAAGGCTCTCACAGAACACGCCCTTAAATTGCTTACCACAGGACACTGTGAAAGCTGAAAGCTTGTATGGGGTGAAAGAAAAGTAAACAGTTGTTTGACAGTGAAATCCACAGATACGCTCAATCAATCAATCACTCTTCACCTGGAATATCACAAATAGATGGATACTGGGAGAATGTGCTTGAAAACATCTCCAAATTCTTCTGAACATTTACTGTAAGCACAGTGAGAGGCAGAATGGCCATTCCCATGTTTTTCTATCTCAGTTTAATTTTCTGCCCCACCCTCTACCTGAAGTAAGTTACTTCAGAGAAGAAAATCTTCCCGTTTTTAGTTTGCAGCTCTAAAAGTTACAACCAGTGGCTCTACTTGCATCCCCCTTCATTTTCAATGAGACCAGTCCTTGCTCCAAAGTCAGAGACAGAATCCACCACTCCAGGTTCAAAATCATAAAGAAAAACAGCCCAAACAGAAGCAAACCTAGGTGATTTTGGACTAACTGAGAACAAATGTGTGTTTGATGCTTGTATGTATTTGCTGCAGAAGAAAACAGAAAATCCAGGAAAAAAACAAACCTGGTTGGAACACAAGCTTAATGTTTTTAAGAAAAAGAAGTTGACATCTGCTTTCTGAATCCCTTTCATACAAGCAATCTAAGCCTCTGTATAATTTTAATGGATAAAAAAATGATACTGCTAAAGACGACAGGCTTCCTTCTCATTATGCAGTTCTTTTTCATCTTCCATAATTAGAGGTTTAATATTTTATTACTGTTCAAGGCAATATTTAACTTAATATTAACCCAAACTTTGATTTAGGAAGAAGTGTTTTAGCTATCTATCTTTCCTCTTGTTTTAGAAAAAATCTTGTATTTATTGTATAGATAAAAAGTCTTTAGGAAAGAGTTTATATTTCATATATATATATGTTTTGTCAAACTATTCTCTTAAAATGGATTAATAGATATAATAGATATATACTGAAATATAGATATAACTGAAACAATAATGGTTTTTCAGCGATTCTACTGTCTTAAACACCCATATTCCAATACAATTTTGTCAACAAATCACATAACAATCTCTGATTTTTCAAAGAATACCACTTCCAAACTTTAATAGGAAAACTCAAGAGACATGGGAGACATGGAAGACTCAATTTTATGAAGATATAATTTCATAAACATTTGACAGGGTTAACAAGCAGTGCTATTTTTCTTATTTATTGTATTTAAAACTATGTGTAATATATATGTAGAATATATATTCTATGTGTAGAATAAATCTTGAGTGGGTTAATCAAATTGAACAACATGAAAATATTTCTTATACAGCTTAAAGATGTGAGAAATTGGAGATTCAACATATTTAATTGAAAATCAAATAAAATATAAAATGTCATGAAATCATGAGAACACCACACTGTTTCTAAAAGTTTGCATACATGCATCAAAACTTAATTTTGGAAGGAATTAGACCTTTTGATGAAAAACATAAAACGGAAAATGGAACAGATTGCTATCTACAATCTTTTTAGGCTTTACAGAAACCAGATGGGTATGACTGTAAGCAAATATGGTTTTGCTTTCACATTTTACTTTTCGTTTAATTATCTGGTAGACTCTTCTGGAAAGATCCAAAAAGAGAAGTTGTCTAGACAACTTTACTTTTTAAAATTTGTTTGTTTGTTTGTTTGTTTCAGCTGCTTTAGCAGCGCAGTAGTGTAAAAAGACAGTTTTTTTAGAGTTCCAGAGCAGCAGTTTAGAATGTGTGAGTGTCATGATGCTGGAAAGAAGTGATATGCAGTGCAAGATTGGCCTTCCAAAGTTCAGCATGCCAGCAGTAAGTCTAAAGACAGTTACACTTAGAAAGATCCTTTTGAAACTGAAAATCTTCTGTAACTAGTGTGAAAATTGCAGCATTCTGACAGAACACAAAAAAAGCAGAGTAAACTTGAAAGGGATTAAATTCTAAATTGACCATCAGAAGCCAACTAGTTTTTCTAGCTTTGAAGAAGAATATATAAGAAATACACAGGAATGATTATCTACAGGAAAATGTTTATAATTGTAAAATTTATGCTATCAGGTGAAATAAATAATGAAAGAATTATTGAAGAAAGTTCTGTGCTCTGAGTTCTATTAAATAGTGAAATTTACTAGGTCATACCAAGTCCAAGGGCTTCCTTTACATAAAATCAGAATAGTGTGACTCCCATTTGAAGTAGTCTGTGGGAAGTTTTCTGCTATGCAAGAGTTTCTACATGGCAAACCTGTCAACTGGATGATTCTGTAAATCTCAAATACTTAGGCTGACAAGGGTACAACTGGCCTTGACTAAAGCAAAATGTCTTCAAGAGTGCAGAGTCAAGCCAAAATTTGGATGTACAACACCACTATTTTCAGCGAGAGCATGGTGTGGTTTAGTGCAGGCCTCATTCTTTGTGCTAGAAGGATACTATCAAGAAAGGAATCTGGGAATGGAAGGGCTTGAAATGACCTAGAGGAAAGCTGAAGAAAATTCAGGAATATTTACATATGTCAAGAGAAGCATGTGATTTTTTGCTCTGGTACAATTTCTTATGCGAAAGCTTCAACACTGCTCAGTAAAACTACAGCTTTATATAAAACCATAAAGCTAGAACTGAAAAGTAGTGGGGAACTACAGACTTTTTTATTCTTCACAAAACCTGTTTGAAGGATAATGTTCCGAGATTGAATTGGATACATTAGAGCTGAATACCCTAGCAAAAATACAGATGATTTTATCAAATGGCTTTGCTGAGACAAATATTTAAGGAAAAAAAAAGCTAAAATTGAGCAGAAGAGCACTCTTTTGCACTGAGTCACCCAAAAGGAGGCCATTACAACCAAACTACAGAAATATTATAGAAATTTAAGGCAATTAAATTTGAATCAGAAGCATTAATTCTGGAAAAAATTACAACCAAAGGAAAACCAACCCAACTTGAGCTCAAAGTACATTCAAAGTCAAAAAGGATCTGAACAAAGCCCACTGAAAAAACACCTGACTTGAGAAACCAGAAGACAGTGTTTTAGGTAAATGACTGAGGTGTCTGGTGGGTCTGTTACAGAAAGCTGACATAAATGTACCTGTAGGGGCCCTTATGGGACCCTGATAACAGTGAGTAAGCTAAAGTTTCCAGAAACACACTGTCATTCATGTGAATGACATGAATGCATAAAAGAAATGATATAGTACTGAAGGAAACCAGAATAACACCAGAGAGTAACATAAACAATGGTAGCAAAAGAACAGCATGTCAGGGATGCCACTGGAAGTCAAAAACATATTTGCACTTCTTGGAACTGAATTTTAGAATGACTTGGGTTGGAAGGGACCTTAAAGATAATCTAGTTTTAGTTTTTTGGAGAAAAAGAAGTTGAAATCCACCTTTCAGCTAAGGCTGTGATTTCCTCAGATGGCCTGAACTAATGATAATATTACATGAATCTGAAAACCTCTCTGGTCTTCCTTAGCAGCTACAAACTGCTCTACCATTCCCTTCCATGCTGTACTCCCATCACCAAAATCCTTTTGGCTTTTCTCTATTTTTTCCATCCCCTATCTCTAGAAAATAGAAGACAAATCTCCCACTGGCATGACCATGAGTCTGGGCCATGTCTCTGATTTTGAAATCTGGACAAAATACAAATTCTTTGAATTTAAATTTGAACTTCCCACAAGAACATGGTATTGGGGAGAAAAATGGAAGAGTGGAAAATAAGCAAATTTAACCTGAAGAAAAATACTCAAATCTCTTTATATTCACTACAAAACCATGGATGTTTTGAAGTGGACTGGACTAGTGAACTAATTAGCACTATGTAAAACTCTGCAAGCTGCTTCAATGGAAAGCTTTCAATGGAATGAGTTTAAAAATGCAATTAGGATATGATATTTACCTAAACAATTTCAAGGCTTAATAGAGTTTCAAGAAGGTAATAGAAAACAGTCCCTAATCCTCACCACCATTAAGACAGCACATGACCTTTTGTGTAAAACAAAAAATAGCATCATCCTATCACAATTAAGATAATCTACATTCAATAAATATTCTCAGAGAGAACTCTGGTCTTTCTGCAGCTGCCAGCACATTTGTCAGGTGTACTGTGCATCAGAATGCAATGTTAGAAATAGCATGGTGTTTATTAAAAAATTGGTCCGAAAAGATTAGAAAAAATTTAATATTTCAGAGGACAACTAGCCTTTCAAAAAGACAGCTAAGCTTCAGTTTGGGACAGGTTTGAGTTTTTTTAATTAAATGATCTGGAACAAGAAATAAAGCATGTTCCTAACTGTGGACCAGGTGGAAGAATTCAAAATACCTAGTTATTTTACGTACCACATTATTTACAATCAGGTAATAACTACCAGTAGGCAATACATACAAGAATTTAACAAAGCTTTTTAAGTGCCTTTAGGAATACAATTCTTTCCTCTTTGCTGTAAATTTAATGCAATTTAACATAATTGCTTAATTTATCAAACAAGATTTAAATCACTGTGAAAGATATTAAAAGATCATATTAACAAGTCATACTAAACACACAGGCCACCTAGCTCTTCAAAATTATTTCGGATGACTGCAGGAATACATTAACAAAAACATGACAGAAAATCATTAGAGACTGACTCATTTAAAGAGGAGAGAAGAAACAAAATCAAATCCTGTCAGAATTGAGGTACATAGATCATCTTTGGTATGCTGTAACTGACTCCTAGCAAATTTCTAGTTTTTAGAAGGTCTGGACTATCAGGCATAGCAATTGTAGCATTACAAATGAGTGAAAAATATCAGCTGCAGTATAAAGAAACCCTCCTATTTTAATGCTCAAGCTTATTTTATTAAAAAAAAGGTCACTATTCTTGTGCTTTTGTGGAGAATATCTGTATCCCAGGGAAAACTTCTGGGATAATACAGCAACTTGCAGAGTGAACAAATAAGAAAGAGAATACTGCTAAATTTTTATGGCTCTAAGGTAGCCAGGCAATTCATTCCTTCAAGATTCCCTGATGACAGCGAATTAGCCAATAGGGAACTCATGCTCCGACTGTTTCTGCTACTGAATTTAACTCATTTAAATTGAATTAAGGTTCTTCTACGCCATATGGACACACAGTCATTTATTTAGTAAAGCTTTTAAGCTTTCCAGTCTGAAATGTAAAAATTTCTCATTTGGTTTTGTCCCAGTTCCATCTCTCTTCCTTAATACTCTGTATTTTATATTCCCTATTGGAGAGGGAGGAAATAGGATTATCACCATATAGAACTATAGCTCATTAAATGTTCTTTTTGGTTCTCAGTCCTCTGGACAATATGAATTAAAACACTTTTACTTTCTTTACCCTAAAGGGTTAATTAGGCTCCTTCCACTGACTGTTCCCTCAGTGGGATCTTAGTCTAGTGTTCAGCAAGGTCAACATTGAACCATTACTAGTCTGTCTGTTGCTTTACTTTCCCATGAAACTTTTTCAACTGCTATATTCTCTTTCCAGAATAAAATATGACCTATGATTTGTATCAAACACTTCTGCCTCCAAGTGACATAGGATTTAGCAACAAGAAGGAAATACATTTTGGGTTTTTTTTTCCAACCCAATATTTGAATGCCTGAGATTCCATCGGAATTATCAACTCAAATACTCATGTGCAGATGAAGGAACTTAGTATCTTAATTTTAATTCCACTGTTTTACAAAAAAAAAAAAAAGGCAAAAATCTTAGCTGAAGAACCTTCTTTCCATTTACAGGAACTTGCACTTGTTTTTAGGATCAGAAGAAAACTTTACCTGTTGTGAAAGATCTTAATGAGCATCATTCCTTGAAAGGGGTAAAGTTAACAACAATTCCAGATGATAACATTTAAAATGAAATGGAACCACTTCTGGCTGTGATAATACAAATGTACACACAAAGATATAGAGTAAATGCAATTCTCAAAATAAGGGATTATAGTCAAAATTGGAAAAAGTAATAAATAATAAGAGGAATGTATTAGGCCTCTTGAGTCTACTGCAATGTGAGAGTAGGTATCTTACAGAACTTTCCTGAAACTAGGCTGTCATGTGGGTGATGGTAACACCATTATTTAAGTGGACCCAACTCTGGCTGTACATGTGGGATATTGAAGAAGTATAGTCCCACTAAGTATGATGCACAGAACTGGATTCCTCTGAAAAGTAAATGTCATTAAGGCAAGGGATCTTAATATGGTTCTAAAATCTTTAGTGGAAAGAAATACCTCATCTACTCTATCATTTGAAAGAATGAATTACCTACAGGTAGATGACTGCAGGGAAAGGCATTTTTCTAGGTAAGCATAGAGACTCAAACTTGAAGATACTCCTTATGAAAACTGTACAACACCTTGCTTGACGGGGAATATCAACACAACCACTGCTGCCTATAACATCCATATGATCAATGAATAAACGTTGGAAGAAAAATTCTTGAAGACATTACAAAAACATTGGTCTGCCTGTTGAGGGAGGGCAGTTTAGGCAGAACTTAAATCTGCATAAGTACCTTAATAACTAGCTAGAGAAGGTGATGATGCAAATCACTGCAACTTCTTCCCAATTCCAATGTCATGCTTCTGGTCTAATGCCTAGAAATTAACTTTCATACACATGCACATTCCATTTATTCCCATGCAGCCACAGAAATATCAACAAAGTAAATCAACCTATGTTGATTTTTTTGGTTTTGGCTGGTTGGTTGGTTTGGGGTTTTTTGTTGCTTTTGCTTTGTTTTCATTTAATGTATCTATTAATTACACAGGTTGAAACTGGAGATTTTTATGACTTTGTCAGATTTAAAATAGCCTTGTAAACAGAGAGATAGTCTGGCCAACATCTGGTGATATAAAGGAAGCATTCTAGACATGGATGTACAGTGATCTTATGATCAAATCAGAATGAACTGCAGGCTGAAAAGCCTCAGGGATCAACCTGGGAAATACCACGTAGGCTTATCCCAGAAGCATACAGAGTATACACATGCTGAACAGTACAATACCCCCTCATTACTTTCATGAGGATGACAACTAATTTTCTAGAAGGATTTGTGTTGCTTCTCCTATGCTCTCACTTAGTAAACAGCTGAAAAAAGGAAGGAGGGAGAATCCCATGCTTGTGGAAGTCAGAGCTCACAAAAGGAAGTCAGTTGTGTCATCAAGAGGAGCATAACAAGACTGAAGAATGGGAGCTTCGAAATACTACCAAATCCCTGAGCCAGCTGGTCTAGCCTGATGTTGTCTGAAAGAATTCAAGCAATTCCAAAGGTAGCTCTTCTGATATACCACAATCTTAAATAGTAATAATGAAATGATGCCAGACACAGTATATGCATCTCCTGCTGGTGCTGAAACATGAAACTAAAGACCTTCTTCTGGATCAATGCCTTTTGCTGCCTTTCTTTGGCTTCATTAGAGGTGAACGACAGAGCTGCTACTAACAGCAGAAATTGTGCAAAGCTTCACGAATTTTTTTCCTTAACACTGATAAAAGGCAGTAGATCCTAAAAAGTCAGCTTTCTGCCTTCACTCATCAGTTGGAAATCATCATTGTTTGGGACAAACATCTTTCATTTCACAGCTCTGTTTGAACAGTAAGTTCATACTGCCTGACTTAAGACATTGCCTTTTTGTCAAGCAAAACTGCAGTAAAAAGTTAAACTATATTTGGCGATTAGCAAGACTGTAAGAATTGGGAGATTCAGACAGTCAATAAAACATTCTTAAACCAATGTTTTCTCATCACATTTGTACCAAAAAAAGAAAAAAAAAGCTTAACAGATCAAGTGGGTAATCCACATGCATTGCTTCTTTCAAAGGTGGGAGACTATTGTGATGATGGAAATGATCTGATCATCCTATCCTTGACAACAGGTACCCCATTCTCCTTCTGAAAAACCAAAACAGTTTTGGAAACATCCAGAAACACCAATTTTTTTTCCAAAAAAATTTCCATTTTTTAATTCCTTACTACATTTAAAACTCCTTTTTTAAATTGCAGCATCCTCTAACAGTTTCTGAGAACAAGATATACGTTAGAATCTCAGTACTTCCAGAATTTACTCTTCTAATTCAGCCTTTAGGATCCATTAGATTTGGATCCTCAGAGAAGCACAAAGTCTTGGCTGAAAATTCTACCTTAGAGAGAAGCACATCTGCAGTGATATCAACAGCCAAAAGGTGGCTTTTATCAACAGATAAGAGGTGAATTAGGAAGAAAGATTACAGAGAATTAGCTCATATGACAAGAATTTTTATGGAATATTCACACAGAGAATGTAGCCAGAATGTTCTTGTGTGGAATCTGAAGATCAGGAAAGAAAATATACTAGATATTAACTTTGAACAAAGGTGTCTATCCAATGCAGGGATTTTTCTTACCTTCAAATTTCAATTTAGTTCTTGCACAATGATAAAGGGCAGGAAAAATATTCAGTTTCTCTTCTTTATACCATACACTGGTTTATATATTTCTGTCGTTACTCTCACTTGTTCGCTCTTTAAGTCATAATCTTTTGTTCTCTCAGAATCAAGGATTTTACAAGTCTCTAAATATGTTGTGTTTATCCAAAACTCTCTCTAGTCTGTTCCGTAGTTTCTGAGAAGATATTATCACATGACCAATTTTGCTGCCATTCATCATTTATATCTTTACTTGTTTCTCTTACAACCTTAAAAAATATTTCAGAACAGTTGCTCTGCATTGGAACAATAGCTATAACCCTATTTTCTGTACTCAGTCAATGACATTAAAGAACTAGCTCTTGAGAGTGAAACAAAATAATCATTCATTATATTAATGAATAAAAATTACAGTAACCACAATCTTCAAAATTTAAATTTACAATAGCTAGCACCACATTGCTACCTTAATTGATTTAAAAATAATGACAAAATAGTTGGAGTGGTTTTTAATTTGCTGCTCTTGCATGCAGTATGATTTATCTTAGGATTTAAAACTGTACTTAATTGCATAATAAGTGACGGCAATATATGCAACAAATTTTTATTAATATCACTGCCTGTCATACTTCATATTGAAAACAATCTACATTGGCTCACCTATAAATTGAACTTGCAACACAGGCCTACTTCACACTAAGTAGCACATTAGTATTCCACACAGACTGTAATTGCCCTTCTACTGCTTTTATAATACTCATGTTTTGAAATGCTCTCCTTGCATTTGTATTAAAAGCATTTGAGAAGACAGTCATTGAGTGGTGGGAATAATTTTGTAGGAACACAGGAACATTTTTAGATTTATTTTGACTTTGTGCATGTCTGAAAGTATTTCTTTGCTATTTGTTTTTAAAGAGAAATTAACTGTTTCATGTACAGTGATTACTCCAGTAACTGCAGTGTTCACTACAGAGACAATCAAGCTCAAAATTGTTTTAGAGCGATATAGCATGATAATAACATGATTAGAGCATACTGACACAGATGATTAAGAGACTCGTGCAAATTCATAATCTGTTTTAAGAATGAATGGACGTTAACATGGTTCAAAGGCAAATGAAAGAGGAGAAAATGCAATAGAAATACAAAATACAAATTATCTATAAGAAAATTACCACAACACAATACTTAAGGATAGTTTTGGTGAGAAACTGTGAAATAGAAAGATTGGGTGTCCTGGTTTAGAATGGTATTCTCCAATTTAGTGCTCCCACTGAAACCATGCTGCCACTTGCTCCCCAGGTACCCCTCCCCTTTGGAGGGCTGGAGTGGAGAACTGGAGGCACAAACGCTAAAGATCATGGGTTGAGATAAGAACAATTTACTGGAAATAGCAAGGAGATAAGAAAATACTAATGACAGAATGGACAAGAAAAAGGGGAACATCACCACATAACTGCTTCCTCCCCACACCCTGGCTATAGGAGGGAATCCCTTTCTCCTCAGAAGACATGACCTTCCTCTTGCCCCTGGCAATGACGTGAGGTGGGATAGAATAACCTCCTACTCCTGTCCTGGCTGGGATTGGGACACTGAAAAATGTAATGTGTCTAACAGGAGACATCCTGTGCTGCTAACTCACGTTGTCCAAGTGCTGTGGAAGGCGACACAATGACATAAGTGTTTTTCCTATTTATTCCCAGACTGGTTTTACTGTTCTTATTGATCAAATGTGTATGTTATGTAAGTGGTATGGTAAAGAATATAGCAAGCTGTGAAGAACAGCACAATCTGTTAGTCTAAGTCAGCAAGTAGGCTGTACAAATCTATCTCTTTGCAAAAAAGTAATTCTTTGTAAGAAATGAGACATCAGGAGCACTTCTATGTACTGATTTCATTTTAAAGGACAAATCTCCTTCCCATTTCCAACTTGAAATAAATGGTTGAGGTGCTTCACTATGGAAACCACTTAGGGTTTGCAAACTGCAATACTGCAGGTGAAATGCACAGAAAAACAAAATCTAAGATGAACCCTTTTCTTTAACAAACAGTTCAAAGAATACCTGTTGGGGTTTTAAAATCAAAATGATGTCTCATGATGTTTCCTGATGTCTCATTTTCTTACAATTATGAATATTTTCTAAAAATTAAATGAACAGCAGTTTGGCTTCCAAAAGTAGTCAATCAAAAGTATGAAGTTCTAAAACTAAAAAAATCAAGTCTTAAAGCAAACTGTATAGTGAAATAGTAGGGAAAAATTATTAATAATCCAAAGCTGACAGAGTTGCAAAAAGATGTGAGAAAGACAGCAAAAACTGGCTGACAGCAAAAAGCCAAGCACACTTTGAGCAGTGCACCCTAAATAGGAAAACACATCTACTGCTCAGTCTCAAATATTATGTACAAGCAGGCCCACAAATTAAGCACCAGAAACAGTTAGGTGGTAAGAAATCAGTTACTTTTAGAATTTACAACAGACACAACTTGGTTTTGTATTATGTGCAGCATCTCCTTAAGTTTGTGACAGGCTTTATTGTTTCTATTTTTGTGTGTGTATCAGACTACAGAAGGCTGAAATTTTACACAGTCCATAAAATTAAAAAAAAGTAAAAAAAAAAAAACCTTTCTTACTTAGAAATCAATTCTCAAAGGCTTTCTTTTTGCTGTACTCATATCTTATGACATAAGACATAACCTTCCTAATTTAAAATTAATATCCATTCATTTGTATTTTTTACAGCGCTGCCCTTGAAGGGTTGGAAAGAATAGGTAAAACCAAACTAAATGAACAAATTCAGATTTTTCTGAACAAATATTTTTACTTTAAGTTCTTACAGCAAAGAATCACCAAAAAAAAACCAAAACAGAGAAGTAATTCTGCCTCTATTAAAAAAGAATTCCAAGTTCTTAATGAAAGAAAGAATCACAAAGTATCTGAAAGTATTAAATCATGTGTATGAAGTTTTTATATAGCCTGACTTTTAAGTCAAGAAAGGACCAAACAGACCACACTGCTTGATCTGAAAATTCCCAAAAAGTGAATTTAATTGTCTTTCAGAAATATCTTAAAGATGACAAACTACAGAAGTCAATGTTTTTCCATGTAAATTGCTGGTGCAACAGCTGAATCTTCCAAGTACCAACACTGGAAATGGAAAAGTGTGCTCATGTAAAAGTGACTTATTAAAAGAAAATGTGAAAGCACTGATAAAACATTAAATAATCTATATGTAGGAAGTAGAACAGGTGGCAATGAATGGAACTGAAGGTAAGGTCAATATTGTCATGCAAGCAATTGATGAGAGAAGCTAAAAGGTTTTTTACTCTATCATTAAGTGCTAGAGTAAAAAACCCTGTCCAACTGAACAACCAAACAAACAAAACAACCACAAAACAAAAAAACCAAACTAAACAAAAAAAGCCCCCAAACAAACACCCCCACCAAAAAAACCCCAAAGGAAAAACTTTAATTGATATTAGGAGTAAAAGTAAAGCTACAGACAAAAAGAAAGATACCCTACTAAAGGTAAGTAGGAAAGTAAGTAGTTATGAAAAAAATCCAAACCAGAAATAGTCCAGAATGGTTTCTGCTCTCCAATCCTGAAGTGGAAGAAGAAAAATATATTTCTATTCCATATGATAATGTGGATGGAACTAAAAAACTGGGGATATGAAAAATGATCTGCCACAACCCAAGACTTCATTAGAACATGCTCTCAAATTCCTCCCAGAGCATCTTTGCAGTATTTCTCACAATGAATATATGCCAAAACACATATTAAAACATCAACTTTGTACATTAATTCTAGATAACTGCTTGGAAGATCTGTTTCAACAGAATAAAGCATTTGCCAAAAAGACAGTGGAGCCCGTTTGCTAGGGAATTTCCTTTATTCTAGTACAGTTATGAATTGACTGAAACACAATTCTGGCTCCACATTCATACTGAATGTTATGAAAATACAAATTTTCTAGTGTAAAAAGTGTTGTGTTCAATACAAACATAGCATTTCATGGTTTGGACTGCAAATAAAGAATATCAAAGGAAGCAGACATTTCTTCAACCCCAGAAAGTTCTTGGCACTAACAGATATTTGATTAAATTACAAAAACATATTTTTACTTCTACATAGTTAATTAATTTTAGAATAGCATGAAGAAATGGAAAAATAAAATTTATTATTATGGCTAATCATTTCAGGGACCATAATTGTTTCTCAAACAGTATTTGTAAGATGCCAATTTATTTTAAGTATCACAGTTCACTGCTTATGCTCCTGGATACAATTGGCAACTAACATAACCCATCTATGTTTTATTTATTAGCTTAGCAGACAGATGTGCACTTACTGAATTTCACATTAATTGCTAATATTTCCCTATAGCAACAAAGCCCTGAAGGCCTTGTTAGAAATATGTCAACGAAAAGTGGAGGTCTGTTTCTGAGTTTGTTTTTTACATGCAAATGCTTTTACACTTAAATATTCAGACCTTGGGGAAAAAAAAAATCTCTTTCCAATGATAGAAACAACTATGATTGGATAACAGAATTGTCCATTGCTGCTCCTGCAGACCCTCAACATACCATAAGGGCAAGTAAATCAATATGCCTCAATTTCAACATAATTAAATCCATAAAAATCCACAGGCTGGGCTGTCAACTTAGTTTCATAACTACACCAATAGCTTCAAAATTTCTCAAATTCTTTGTATTTCACGTGATGCATTTGACTAAAAATCCTGTGTCTTTTAAATTCCTGCTGGAGAAACAGGTTTCTTAGGAATAAGCTGGTATTTTAGACTCTTGGCTTTAGATTTTTTATTACTTTTTTAAAGCCTTTGGAATTTGGAACTTAGCATAGGGAGGTAATTTACAAGTAAGATATTACTGTTAAAATGGCTACAGGCATGGTATCTTTGTCAGTGAAATTCCAGAAGTCTGTCTCCTGCTGAGTCAATTGCAATTAAAAAAAAAGGTACCTTGCGCACAGATTACAACAAAATTTGCCATATTTATTTTAGTCCGATTCCTGTATGTGCAGAAATTCTTTGGGAGCCATCACTTCTGCACACATGAACTGCACTCAGTTGCTCACAGAGAACTGAAATCTGCAAATGAATACTGATTAAGGTGGAAAAATAAAGTCACATTCTTTCCTAACACTGAACTGCTTATTTGAAGAAATAGTGGTCATGAGGCATGCATCTTTAAAGACAATACAACCAGCAAAAAATTGACATCTTTGGCTGGAGAGGTGGTGGTGCTACATGTAGAGTTAAAAACAATGTTGCATGCTGCTATTCTGACAGAATTTCTCATACCTGCAACAGTCACAGTGAAGTGTCTAAAGCTGCCAGCAAAGATATTTAAAAAGCCCTGCATTGGCTCCTCTGCCTTCACTTTTCAGGCAGGAGAATCAATCAGGAAGCAGCTTGGGATGATGAAAGATGTGCCAGGGTGCCAAGTCAGCAAATGATCCTTTGGCTCTATAGGCAGAACTGCTGCTCTCTGGCTTGGCAGCAGCTCTCCAGGGTGCTGTCCCACAGGACTGGAGACTGATGGGCTACCAGGGGCACATGGAAAAGCAGGAGCCCTCCCAGTTACTTCCCCTGCCACAGAAAGAACCGCTTTGCCATGGCAACTGTGCTATGAACTCTTCTATGTTTAGTACATCTTATTTTGGATATATCTTTCTGGGGGTTGGGTTAAAACCAAAAAATTTCTTCCCCATTCCTACAGTATTAAGAATCAATAACACTGAATTTCTAGAGCAATCTCAAATACTCTTTTCTTTGTATCCTGGTAGACCCTCAAAATCTCTACTTAATTTCTTCTTTGATTATCTTACACTACAGTTTAAGACTGTTCAAATGAGCAGTAAGAGAAGGAAAATGTGGATGGCATGAAAACAATCATAAAGTAGTACAGATATCTTAGACAACTAAGATTTCTTTTCTCTTTAAACCAGACATTAGTTTTTGATACTGAATACATATTACTGTAACTGATGCTTGCTTACAGGAATCATAGCAAAAGTGGAGGATACAAAGTTTGAAAATGCAGTTAGAACACTTCAGGTTTGCTAAATGTGTTACACTTTGTGCATGAGGAGACAGAGGAGAGAATCATGTTTCAGAGCATCAGGTAGAAGAGAAGAGACAACCAGGGCAGACATCACTGATAAGTACAGGTAGCATTAGCTAAGAGTTTGTTCCATAAACAACAAAAAATGATGAAGCCATGCCTTACATAGAGCCATAATAAAAATCAGTGATACAAATTAAGGACTATGTGAAGAAGAAGAAGAAGCAAGAATTTTAAAACACTAGGAAGCATTTATAGAATCCTTCTATATAGGATTCTATATAGATTCTAAATAGAAGAAAAGGAAACTCCATTATACTTACAGGAAAAAATTCTCAATTCTTGTCTTAAATATTATTAATTCTAAGTTAATTCTATTATTTCAACAGTGCCCAAACTCAGCAAGTACCTAATGTTAGCATAGTATAAATGCAAAAATTTAATGTAATTTGACTGTAAAATGGAGTCCTCTAGTGATTGCAACAGGCTCTGGATCTGGTCTTTAAATTTTGAATTTAGTAGTATTCAGAATTACTATTGGACCATGAGTTCTAGGAAAGATTTAGTTTCCCCTAGATGGATTTCTTCCTCAAACAAATATTTTAATAAATAGATAATACATAGCAAAACAAAAGAGTATTTAGTCAGTACTCCTGATTTGAGTTGATTCAACATAAACCTGGTTGGAAAATTGCTTACAGTTCATACATAATTTCTCTAACTTATTATGCAATTATATTTTATATATTGCCCTATATAACTTTATGCAGCTGTAATACTATTCCAGCATATTCTATCAATCTTGATTAGGGATTTTTCTTGGGTTTTGCTTTGTTTTTTTCTTTTAATTAGCTGTTACTTAATTTTAGGCAATAAAATTCAGATAGAGAAAGCCAAAACTCATAAACTATTATTAAAGAATGAGGCAAATAATAATTGTAAACAATAAATAGAATCAAAAACAGCTTTCAGATTTGATGTATTAACACATTCTTAATTCAGCATCTGGAAAAATCTGGGTAGAAAGGTGTTTGGACTAAATGACTCCTTCTGACCTCAGAATCCATGAATCAATAATATAATTTAACTTTCAAATGAATTTAAAATATTTTGTAAGGAAGTTAAAAAGTAGGTCCTGAAATTGAAATGTATGCTAAAATACATTTTGAAGAACAGCTCTTATGATAAATAGACGTATTCAAACATGAGAAAAAAGGTTCTTGAGTATTATTTTGTCATTAGCATAAAACAACCCAGAACAGCTGAAATTCTTTGAAATGCTATTGAAGTGAACACAGCTGTAATCTACTCGTTACTCAGATCCTTACATGTAACAGTGCACAATTCTCTGAGGTCTCCATCAGTGGTGCAGGCCAGTCTTCAAATATATTTTTTTCCCCCCCAGTTTCCAAGCCCTCTCTTATGCTTACTATTTCCCCCATCTTTAGAGATAAATTATATTATATACAGGTGTTACAGTGAATATTGAATATTACCAGGGACATCAGAAGTAATCTCTCTGAGAAACACAGAATTCACAGGACTCCAAATATGAAATCCCCAAAAGGCTTCCTCTGATGCAAACCAGTCACTTCTGTGCAAAAATTACCTGTTTAACATGCCTGCCAGGACACATCTAATCTACATCCTGAATTTTTATTACTGCCTGAAGAAGAAAGTTTAACCTCCTGCAATTTGAAATCCTGACTGTGGGATATGTTAGTAGTTTTCTAATATGAGTCAAATTTTGTAAATTTTCTGTAAAGCCTCTTTCCTGACCTACTACCATTAAGTATTACACCCTTATTATACCAAATCTACCCAAAACTAGCATTCACACTCTTAGTTAGAACAGTATTTCAATTTCTTCTAGAACTCAGAAGCAGGGGAGATCTGCAGTGTAGTTCTGCCTCCTTTTTCCCCCTTTGTGAGAATTTTGACCATAATTATTAATTTTAATATAATATATAAATAGGCATTTAAGAGCTCAGATATATGGCTGAAAGGGTGCTGAAGTGTTTAATCCCACCCCTCACCCAGAGAGAGGTTCCTGTATACCTAGGGCACTTCCAAAAGATGCTCATCATGAATGTATTTTAGTACTTCAGTGAGTTTGACATCTAACCTTCGTCACAGAGTATATTTCTTCTTGTTCACACCAGTACATAAAAGGATTACTCCTTGTATAACAACTTTTCATGTTCTGGGAGGCAATTACAACTTCTCTTCCCCCTCAGTCCTCTCTTTTTCCAGATTACTTTATGGAAACTAACATTTTGTCAACAATATCTCTGAACACATCAAATATGCACACAAAGAATCCCATGAAGATTACTTATAAAAGATGGAAATGCCCTATTCTATGATTTATGGTATTTTTAAATAGATGCAAAACTTTAAAAACAAACCCAAACCACAAACTAACCATAATAATTGTTTTTAGTGATTATAATTTATTTTTGGCATTTTGAGCAACTCTTTCTCATATATCATAAGTTGCCTAGTTATACACTAGCACAATTATAATGAATACTACATTACAATTATAATGACTATTAGTCCTCATCACAAAACACCTTTTACTGCTTGGCCTATTTAACAACACTATCTGTAGAAAACAGATGAATTTTGAGAAATATATTAATAATTTTTCCATTATTTCACAAGTTACACTTTAAAGGTGATTAGTTACGCTGTATTGCAAATAAAAAAAAATTATCCCATAAAAAAGATAATTCTGTAAGCAGTTTAATTCCCACATGACTCTCTAAAGTCATTAGGGGAGCAGAAACTGTCTTCCTTTTTGTTAATCTTAAATCATGTACAGGGAGAATCTCAGCAGCCTTACACTTTCCCTGGAAGTTAACTTCCTCTACTTTTTCTACAGTGGTATCTACACTCTAGAGAAACAGATGGGTTTAGAAAGAGCTGTCTTTTGCTTGATAATTAATTTTTAATAACCCATGACCATGGAAGACTGTATCATGAATAACCCACAGACTGGAATTGACTTCTACATTACAAAAACATAGGTACAAACTTCTAATTAATTAAATTCAGACACTCAAATTTAAGTAGATTCTTCTTCCAAGCTAAGCAGAGTTGAGCAGTTCTTGAGCAACCACCATGCAGAATAAAGTAGCATGATACATTCCAAAAGTTGGCCAAAGCATTCACTAGCAGAATCATGAAACGTAGAAGAAATTAAGGTCTGTGATTCAGACAATGTTCTTTAATATTGCAAATAATGATCTTGTTTATTTTATATAGTTTCTTAAAGTACTACTAGCTCCCTGCTTTTACTAGGAATGGCAGTTTTAAATCCATATAATGGCACTACAATCCTAATTTGTTTCTTTTATGCCTACAGGTGTTTGGCTGTGATTTGGTTTTTTTGGTTTGTTTTTCTTTTTGAAAAGGGTTCTTGCTTCTGTTACTATAGAGAATGGATGATGCTCAATTAGAAATGTTATTCAGTATTTTTTCTGTTCTTCTTACATGCATGGGCATGAAATGTGTAGTATTCAGTCTCTTCTGAAGACAGAATTAAAACTTTCTTCTTTTTATGACAATCATTGCTATAATCCCACACATATCACAAATATTACTTTAACTTCATAAATGCTTTTAGAGTGAGGTAATGCTTTTCTACTTTTGAGAAATAATCTTTTCAATCTAGCTGCTAATGCATTCATGGCTGTCTAGGACATGAGTTTACAATGCCTGCTATTACACAGAAATGCATAAATTCAAAGCAAAGCCCATGCTGGCTTCTGTGAAAACTGTGGACACTTATGTCTTCCTCCTCACAGACAAAAATGGTCTGAGAAAGAAAAAAAAGTTTCAGTCTGAATGGTAAACATTTTCCAAAATTTACAAACTGAAAAAAACCTCTAATGATAGAAAACACTATCATTTACCTGATCTACGATGTGGGCGAATTTTACTGTGTGAGAATTGATTATTTTGTCTTGCTTCTGAGAGAGAAAAGTATTCTTTTCACATTATATCTGAAAATTTATTCTGTTTTCAGCAGATGGTACAATAATGTCTTTCAACAATACAGCATTTATCTGACAAAAGCACAACCCACTAGTCTAATTTTGCTATCAATATTGGAAATAGTAACTGGAATTATACACCATTTACTTTTGAGAAAAACATACCTATTATCTAGAATTACTTCTTATTTTCAGTGAGAAAGAGTTTTCAAGCTTAAAAGTGCCTTGCCCTCTTCAGCCCCAAACTTCTGGTGTTACCTCCTCCTGGCTACTCTGGAGCTAAGAGTCTGTGAAAGACATACAAGGTTTGGTATGTAATCAGGTTTGAGAAGTAAAAGGAGGGTAATTGTGTTGGGGTTTAGGCGGCTGGAAGGGAGGTGTGGTAACATCAAAGACCTAGCAGTAGCACAATAGTAGCAGACAATGAGAATATCTAGATGGATACAAAAGGGAGGTTAATCACAGTGAAGGATCACCATGCTGATAACTCCTGCTCCTGGCAAACACTGCTCTAGATGTAATTTGAGTTCTCAGTAATCCTTGGTCATTTACCTGTTCCCTCTTCATGACCTAAACAGCAGCACTTTATCTCCCCCAGAAGCAAAAGAAAAATGTATGTTCTCTGACATGAGTGGACAAAAAGAAAGTTTCATCAAGCTTATCATATAAGCTGCATGCTTCCCAACTAAACTATCCAGGTGAAAAACAAAAAAGCTCCTAAAAGATCCAAGTATTCCAGTTTCTAGATAAATAATTTTGCTAGCTTGCTCAAGTTATTCAACACCCTTCTTAAAATCAGGCAAGTTCTAAATTAAACAGAGAGAGAAGCTAATGTGTTGCTTTCCTTGAAACTTCTTCCTTCATTAAAACAATTTAAAAATAACAAGAGAAAAATATATGGAAGATACTTAAATATAATTAGTTCTAGCTGTTATTCAAGGTCCCTCTGAAATATCTTTCAGCCCTAGAAGGCTAAGGGCTAATTTAGCGGGTTATGTGCTATCCTCCGGGTTTCTTAGGTGCATGAAGGCTGTTCTACAGGATGTTTGAGAAAAATCAGGAGTTTCAGAGCATGCCTCAATATTCACCTTATGTTTTCATAAACTGATAATTATACCTTCACTAATTTGTAAATCCTAGAGGGTTACTGAAGTTCTTATAAACTTTCCTGAACAGTATTTCTACCTCCTTCGTAGGTAGAAAAATGATTTGTCTCTACATGACTTAACATCTTTTCTTCTAGGAACTCAACTAATTTGCAACTATAATCTCACTTCTAGAAAATTTATCAAACACCGTAGGTTTAGAGATAACACAACAGCACAAGTGATGGACACACTAGAGGATTGTGCTACCATTCAGAATGACCTCAAAAGGCTGGAGAAACTGCCAAAAGAAATCCTGAGTTGCTGCAAATAGAAGTGCAAAAAATGTTTTGAGCAGGTTGTTATACTAGATAATTTCCAGATGTTGTTTCCAGCTTTTTCCATTCCATACTTCAACAATCATTCAATGAATTTACTCTGTTTAAGTTAATCAACAGGACTGAATCATAGGTAAAATAATCAAATTGTGTAGGAAGATGGTTAACTTATTCAGTTACTCTTAACCAAGTTTTTTTATAACTTATGACAATAGGCAGAAATACTGCTTAAATTTTTAACTCTATTACTCCATTCTCTCATATTTATCATACACAATTCACTATAGTACTCTGTATAAAATGCTGTAGCTAGGCTAAGTAAAAGATCTTTGATTAAATGATAAGGCTCCATAAAGCGTTCTTGAAAACTGCAAGTTCAGCTGGAAGTTTAATAATCTGAAAACTCAAGAGGCACTAGTACTAACTTTTAATGAAAGAATTAATTATAAAGATGAAACAGAGCCCAAATGATCTTGTTTCAAGACAATACACCCAGAGGTTTAATTGGGCTTTGCCAATTCAATTCCAGGAATGACAGATGCCAAGAAATTCAAAACGTACAAGTTACATCTTCAAAATCTGCACTATAATCATGCAACCTGTCATTATCTATGAGAAAGGAGAAAGAAACATATATTTTTCTTCTATTTTTCTCATTTTTCTGCTCTATGCATTTGACTTCTCCCTATGTGAATTGCTATTGCAATCAAGTGAAAATAATCCTTTCTTAAATAATAGGAAGCTAAACTGGAGTGGATTCAAGAAGATTATTTTCTAAAATTGATTTTAATTCTGTAATGTTGGTTCTACATGCATTTCAAATGTATACTTTAGCAGAAAAGGAATATTTCTACAGGACATGCAACACAAATTGTGCTGCCATAAATTTTTCTATAATATGGTATGTGTGCAAGTGTGCATTGACAATTGTGGTTCAACTCAGCAGAGGTACCTGGTTACCTGCCTTTCATACAAGTTCAAGACTGCAACCAGCAATGTCTTAATCCTCAATCTAATCAAGCCATATAAATCATACATCCTGACTGAGAACACTTCAGCTTCTCTTTCGGGAGCACCTCCAACTTCAGCAAAACATACTCTGCTGTGCAAATCCTGGACATCCAAGCCTTACATGAATCCAGCAACTCACATAATTAATACACAGATCTAAACACACTTAGCTGCTGCTCTCTTTCTCTCTTACCACAAACCTAGTCCAGTGTCCCATTCCCATATCTCTAAAGTCCCTATGAGTCCCAATAAACTCATTCTGACACTTACTCAGGTTCACCAATTCATTAGCTGCATTGAATCGGTTGTGGACTGAGGCCACATCATCAGTGCCTACCTAAAACTGAACCCTCAGATCCCTAAGCCTGCACAACAAACTTAAATCTATCTCTGATACTTTCTATAAAGATGTTCAGCTTTAGATCAACCCACTCTATCTCCCTTAATTAAATGTACACCAGAAACGCTGTCAATGTAGCAAAGAATAGGAGTTGCTGCTGACACTAGTTGTGGAACCCACTTTTCCCTCTGGGCACAGAATTAGTCATGGTTTGCTGTCTTGCCAGATCAAGCCTTACCCAGCCAGGCATAGTGCTGTCACCCACCATATATACTAAGTTTAAAATATGCTATGGAACCAGATTTCATCTTCCACATGTCTCAGCCGTGCAAACCATAATTTCAATCTTAGCTACAAAGCAAACTCTATGCAGCTAATACTTTTTGTCCCTGATATAAACCTACTCTGTTAATAAGTTCTGCATCAGTTAAATCCATGAGAGACAAATTCTGCTTGTTTCAGAGCCAAACTTGGGACAGCAGCTCCTTCTGACTCTGGTGGCAGCACCTGAACATTTTAGAAAGCACCAAACAAACATCAGTTAATCTTCCTGGTCTTTAAAATAGTGATGGCTGTGCATAAGCTCTATAGGTAGATAAATACTGCTCTAAATGAATTTTTAGCAAAACCAAATGGAACCAGCAAAAGAGGTTCCAACAGGGTAAGCTGGTGTTCTAAGTCACTATGTACAGATCTGTCAGACATGTTTAGAAAGACAAGTGTGTGCAAAGCTAAGACATCCAAGATATGGATGTGTCCTGTAAAATGAAAAGAATGTTTTGAAAGAAAGATGGAGTTATGAGTTTACACTAGTATCCTCTATAATTCCATACTTTCCACTCACATTTTATTATATTTATCTAAGGTCTTAAAAAGAGTTTTAATTATAAGCTGTAGTTATTCTTTAAACAAAAAATCATTTTATCAGTGATTCCCCATTAGAAATTCTAGGACTACAACTCTTTATTTTTCCATTTTATGAAGATGTGAAATACTAAAGCAGCAAACAGACTGCAAAGCCACTGACACAAGAACTGTGCATTTATATCATATCTTAAAAAAGCATTTAGTGAAGCTGTGTTAAAAACATGCATAATGAGGATGTTAAACAATTCTCCAAAATCAAAAGCCAAAGGTAAATCTGTAACAAAATCTGTTACCTTTCCTGGAAATTGAACTTTTTAAGAGCACAAATGGTATATATATGCTATTCACATAGACAACTGCAATACCCAAAAAGCATTAAGGAAGCAGTGCTCAATTTTCTGTAACATCACTCCATTTTGCAAATCATTGTCTGTAAGCAGGAATGTTCAATAAGGAAGGGAGCCTAATGGGAACATTAAAGCTATCTATTTGAAGATACAGGTTTAAGTAAAAATCAAATGATCTTCCAGACTAGCAGGTTTACCACACATGGCACAAAAATCTGACATTTTGTCCTTATTCATGTTCTGCTTTCAGGAATGTAAAAGAACTAAATGAGCTGCAAAGAAAGCAATAGAAAAAGGACAGTATTAACAGTGAGAATAAGGAAGTAAAAGCAGCATCAACCCACATTTTAAAAAAGATGTAATGAAAACTTAATTGCACCAGAAATTCAAATAGACAATTTCATTTAATTTATAATCATGTTATTTTTGGTTTTGTTGGGTTTTGGCTTATGGGATTTTTAGGGGCTTTTTTTTTCTTTTGGTTGGTTTTGGGGTTTTTTGTGGTTTTTTTGTGGGTTTTTTTTGTTTGTTTGTTTGGGTTTTTTGGGTTTTTTTTTTTTTTGGGGTTTTTCACGCCTGAATTTTGTGCACTGTTTGAAACAAGATTTCCAGAAATAATACTTAGTAACATTTTGAGATATAATATATTTTGGTATTTTTAATTAAGCATTTTTCCTTTTCCAGTATTATATTTCCATGAATGACATGATTCACCAATATTAAGAGTAATAATACCCCAGTCAACAGTTCTCATGTAATCGATATTTGCCGCTTCTGTTCCCAAACACATCTGAGGCTTTCTGATTACATGTCATCCTCAATTTTGCCAAGCACCTAAGTGTAGTCAAAGCCCTGCTACCTTTTAGTTCTGTAGGAACACTTCTAAACTCCTTTCTCCTTAATGGTATCATTTCAAGATAATATGAGAGGGAAGAGAACACTGCATGAACCATTTGTCATTTTCCAGCTCTGTCTGACATGTAAACGTCTTAAAATCTAATCTGTAATAGGGGATGACATATGCAGCAAAAGCAAGTATACACTTCAAAGGTGTATGGCACTCTTTTGGCATATACCAAGTCTTGATCGATTCTCTCATTCCTGCCTTTCAGGGAAGACATTTACATATTCCCAAAACTGTATCTCCACACAAGGTACATAAGAAATAATGCAGATCTACTAATTATTCTATCCATTCATTATTTCCTCTGTTAGCAGTAGCATCAGCAGTTGAATGGAATAAAAATTACATTACATTTACTCAGAGCACTATTTTGCAGCATCTTTAAGAATTCACAATTTGAAATACGCTACAATCTCTGCTTACAAGCATAACAAGGAAAGAAATTACATCTTAGACAGGATGAACAGATGTCCAGATGCAAGTTAAATTATTTTCATAAGGTCTACATAACACCAGTCTCTTTTTTTTAGCTAGGTGAAGTATTATTAATCTTATGCACCAGCAAAAGTCAACAGTAGAAATTATAAAAAGCCAAATATACTTGGTAGCCATTTTAGTACCTCAAACAACAGCAAACTGCAAAAGGTATTTAGCTTCTCTAGCTGCATAATATTCTCAGTTATTTTTTCTTATTAACTATTCTAGCCATTTTCTATCATAGCTGAGAAAAAATAGTATAGCTTTTTTTTTTTCTAATGCATAGGAAACCCTTATTGCAATGTATATAAACTTATGTTTGAAGAGATTAGACATACTGCATAAATGAAGTAAACTTCTTGGAAAGAGGAGCTTGTTTGAAGAATTCTCGACATCACATCAGACACACTTGCCTTTGGAATAAAGCATGTGGTGGGTACCACAGCTGCCCAGAGCAACCACTGGATACAGAATGGATACATGGAGAAAGGCTTATGAAGACAACCTCTGACATTAATAGCTCAGTTCTCAGCTCTTTAAACCTTTTGATCATCTAGCTGAACCCAGCTACAGGAAAACTCCATTTTCCCTGATGAACTGATTACCAACTGAGCTAGTCCAACTTGACATTCATAAAGCCTCTAATTTGCAGGCCAGCTAAGAAAAAAAAAAAAAAAAGGCTCTACAGCCACAGGAATATTTCAGCCCTTCATTTCCTTCCATAATTTCCTTCCATATAGAGCTGTTCCTGTGCAGTTTGACATTCCAGTGACAAGCCTGTTAGCTCCACAGTGGTGAATAGCAATGAAAATCTCGGGAAATACTCAAAATCACAGTGCTTCTGTGCTCCCCTTTGTTCTCTTTCTGCCTCAATACACTGCCTGCATAGACTGCTGGTTGTACAGGTCTGCCTGTTCAGAGGCACATGCATCAGACACACCATGGCTGAATACATCTTACAAGAAGCTCCAATCCCCATATCCTGTACAAGCCATCATCATCAGTCACCAGCTGCGGACACTGATAGAATTCAAATGTATGATAACGAAGTTAACTTATTAATTACAGTAACTAAAATATAACTTGTTCCAAACATCTAATAACATTACTCACATAAGTGTGTCAGTGTACAGACAGAAGTAGGCTTTCCATGACTACCTGTTACAATGTTCTGTGGGATTAGGTCTTTGCTCCAACATCTCTTGCCCGGATTATCCAAAAAGACATTTTTGTAGAGATATTATGGGATTTTTGTCCCTTAACTTTGGAATTTTTTAACATAAATATCTGCATTTCAAGTTATCAACTTAAATGTCCTTTCTCATAGCCAGAAGAAAGAAGCAAACAAGTCTGGGACCAATTATCATAATTATGTAAGAGAACACAGGTTGGACAAGAAATGACTTTTCCCCTCCCTTGACTACAATGGAAAGTTAAAGTAAGAATGTCAGATGGAAATATCATACATATCTGAATTCAAGTGAGACAAATCCCACCTTATGTCTAACTCCTTTGGCTCTTTTGAGTCAAAGCTATTTTGTTGTAATGAGCCCGATTCTCAAGAATTTTTGTAACATTCAACAAAGCCTTGCATGACTATCTATTTTCATGTTGCCAAATGTTTAGCTAATCTTAGCTGCTTGTTTGACTTTTAAAAGAAGCAGACAGCAAGGTCTACTACATACACCTAAACTAAAGAGGAAATCTCGCCCTTTATATCCTCTGTCATTGACTTCAGGCGAGAAGTCAGCACCCACATCTGAATTTGGACTTAATGCTTACATATAATATTGAGAATTACATATTCTTTGGTGCTTTGATTACAAAACCCCACACAAACAGCTATACAGCATACTGCTTTTGTGATAAAATGATTTTAAATTTTCAAAAAAAATAAAAATGGTATCTAGAAAGTAATGTGATAAAACTTGGGTAATGCTACCCCTGCTATGCATCAGCAACTACTGTATAACAGAGCTTTCCAAAACCTCATAGTATGTCTTTCTCTCCTATTTCAAAATCTATTTTCTGGTTTCTAATTTTCTTTTTCAGAATTCTTGGAATTAATACTGGGGGGGTTAGAAATGAGCAGTAAATCCAGTAAACCACTATGTGCTTTCCATTTCTGGCCTTCTGTCTTTGAAAGTTATCATAAAGGCAAATCTGCTATCATGAGAGGAGCTCAACATGTGAAAATTAATCCATCTTCCACAGTACTTGAAATCTTTGATTCAGAAATCTTAGTATCTTACACCTCTATCTGTTCTGCAGTAGAAATCCAGTTCGGGATCAGAAAATTTCTATTTCAGAGTAACTTAAGGTTCAATTACAGTATTCTTATAAATTTTATTTATGAAGCATGAAAGCTTCCTATTATACATAAAACTCAAAAGACCATATGCAACATCTGTAAAAATAAAGAGATCCAACTGAGTGTATATTAATATGCTTTTGCCTAGAATTCAGCATGCTGGTGTTGGCAAAGCACTTAAGTATGGGCTTTACTTTGAGCCCATGATGAAGTACCTAAATGAATTAAAGCAAACTACTAACTTGCTTAAGAGTTTAGTAACATAAAAATCATCTTAACTGTGTGGAAAATCAGGATGACTATACTGTTTTACATGCTCCTTAATTATTTTTAATTTCCATATTAATATGTGGAAATATTGTATACAAAATTTTATGATTCATGTATTTGACATTAATTTGCCTATTGTAAGATTAAAGGATTTAACCAATTAGACAACAATATAAAAATATTTAGAGTAATCCCTGTGCTTTTCTCTTGTAGTTTATTAGAAACACTCTCCAATACACAACCTAATTTTTTAATTTGTAAAGCATGGGGCACAGACAGCACTTTGGAACTGTGGGTCATAGACTGATAAGCTTGTTCCAAGACGACACAGTAACAAACTCTCTAAAATCAGTCAGAATTTGAAATTAAAATATGTTCAATATTTATCAAAGATGTATACACAAACCTGCAAGGGGTTGAGCTGAGCACACTTCCTACTGAAGACATGATGGAATATAAAGTTGCATATTCTTGAATTCATGCATTTGGCAAACTACTTGGAACTTAGCTCAAGTCTTAATGAGGAAATTAAAACAGAAATGTTGAGCTATCTAGATGATTCATTTAGAAAAATTAAAAGGAAAGTTCTTTTTATTCCAAGTCACTGTTGAAAACCATATTCAATTTAAAAAATATTACTATAAAAAATAAAAAGACTTTTTATTGGATGAATAAGCTATTTTTTTCAATTTCTGTTTTCCATCAAATGTTCAAAAGTTAATTGCAAACTAACCTGGATACATGCCTTAGGTAATTCTTTATTTCTCTTATGTGCCAACAACAATAAAACTAACTAACAATGAAGCAAAACAAACCTCATGTATTTCCACACTTCTAATCATAACTAAAATAAGGAATCTCTAATTTGATTGTTTTAAATGGGAGATACTCTTTGCAATTAACAGTGGTTTTGCTTTAGTAACAAAACACAATTAGAATACTTGTCAGCTAATGAAGTTTGATTATACGAAGTATTATCTTTCTCCAAACTCTAATTTAAGTATTTATGAAGAGTTTTTGTTTTAAAGCTGGAGGTTTTTATTTCAAACTGATACTGTATCATTAGATTTGATTATAAAGCAAGAAAAAATACTTTAATCCTTTTTAGAATCATATCTACCAGAAGTCATGTTACACAAATTCAGAAACATTTGGAAGCAGGTCCATAAATCAGGCCATCAGAATTGAGTCCTATTGTGATCTATTTCCAGAATATTATGACATAGAGAATATATGAGGGTTTTTAAATGAACACAATACATCTATTAGGACTAAGTGCAAGAATGCATGAACTTTAAAAACACTGACTTCATCACAAGCTAAGCAAACCAGAACTTCAGTTACTTGCCCTACATGTACTGCAGCTTTTCAAGTTCCTACAGTGTCAGATACAGATTGACAGATGCCCAGCTCCTGAGGCTTCACCAAATTTGAAAGCAATAAAAATAATTACAGTATGGCAAGGTTAAGCAGTTCCATAGTAAATAACTCAGCAAAGCACAATGCTCAGTATGAGCTGGACATCACTGTGAAGAACTGAAAGGTTCTGCGTTGCCACTGGCAAAACTCTGAAAAGAAAGATGACTAATTCTGTTAAACAGGTGAGATTTAATAATGTTAAAAATGAACAGCTACTTTAAACTTAAAAAAACAATTATTGTTTTTAATTACACTCTTCCCTATCCTTAAAATTGTCAAAAGTCTGTTGACTTTTGGTTGCCACCAATAAATCTTGCACGCTAACAGTAACCTAAAATAAGGCACAGCTCATTGTCTTATTCTTTCAAAACTGGCATTTTCAGAATATGATTCAAACATACTAGAAATCTGGGTTGGCAATTACATATTCTTTGTCCAACAGTCCAGCTTACTACTACATCATACCCTAGAGAGAAAAAGATAAGACTGCTTGAGCAATACTTAAGCCTTTTGTTAAATTAGACCACCGCAAAATAAATCTATGGTGAATGTTTTTGATATGTATCAATGAGTTTATTTTCCACCAAATAAAAAGTTTTTAGGATAGTGTAAAATCAAGTTGCAATCCCAAGTGAAGCTGAACATTTTTGCATAAAATACACACCAACACATACAAATGCATGAAAAATCTGTGAAACCCCTATTTAGTGCATATATCTTTTTTTCAAATGTTAAAGGAACATCTATTGTCTCTCTCTTTCCTCTGTAGTTTACTGGAAATAATTTAAGTTAAGAATAAATTTTACCAGAAGTTCTATTCCGCTATTTATCTCCTACTCATTGTAACAAACTAAATATGTGCTGGACAACTTTTGCATCAGGAAAATTAATAATTTGAAGTAATAATAATAATGTGAAACATGACATCTAATTCTGAAATAAAATAAAGCAGATGACTTTCCAGTTTTACATGAGCTAGGGAGGGAATACCAAAGTTATATTGTCTGTTTAGCTGAATACCAAAGTTGTATTGCCTGCACAGTCAACAATTTATACATTGTACTAAATCTTCTAACTCATTATTTTAAGTATTTTGTAAATTATATAGTATGATCTAAAAACCTATACAGTCTATTTATTATCCAGTCTGATAATTTTACCTTTCTGTATAGAATTTTCTCTTACTTTATGCCTCTCTTTTTGAATTTGCTGTTTAAGGTAACTCCTAGCATTTTCTGGGTTCATAAATCTGAATATTCTATAGAATGATGATTTTCTTTAAATTTTAAGAAACAAATAAATACAGCCAAAACACTGCCCAACACCACTTTCTGGGCTTTCTTGAAAAGAAAAGATGACAGTACCTGGTGAGCCTGTACCAACTGCTCAGCAAACTGACGGACTCCCGACAGGAGAAGGGATATTAAAGAATTTCTTAGTACGTTGTTCCTTCCTAGCAAACCAAGCGTTTGTGATACAGAATGCAGTGCCTGAAACTAAAGAGAAATAACAGTAAATTTAATCTTTCAAAATGCATCTCAGTCTTTTTTTATCCCAAACGATTACTTTAAGTAGAAATGGGATTTACATATTAAAATGTTAAAGGAAAAAGTTCAGTTCAAAATTCTATTGATTACAGACTATGAGATCTATGAGAAATCGACATCCATCCTCACAAGAATAACACTATAAGAAACTGTCACAGGAACAAACTCCTCCAAAAGTGTGAACTCCTCAGGACACTGCTTTTCAGGATTAGATGTCACCATACCCATCTCCTCACATAGCAAATTGGTGACTACTCTGCACATACAGTTCTGCTTTTCATAGATAGACAAATAAATGAACAAAGAATTTAAAATTCAAACATGCAAGCTGAGAGCTGTACTAGGGTGTTGTCAATATAGTTATCAGGAAAAGAACTGATTAAATGCTAACTGCTAGAAGAGACACTATGTATCTGTATGTATTTTCAAATTCAAATAATTTGCTTTCATATTGTTGTTTAACAATGCATTTCTCCTGAACCACAAGAGGAGTGATATAGACTTACATGAGAATTATGTTAGTAATTTTTTGCCACAGTTTCTTCTACTAAAAAAAAAAAAAAAACAAACAAACAAAAAAAAAAAACCTGTTTTCTTTGTTTCCTGAAATTGAAATAAATAGCTATTATGTAATGAAGCATACTTCTCTACAAAGTACACAAGATTTTTCTATATGTAAACATACTGGAGTTATTTCAAAGGAAAAAGAAGACGCATTAATTACAATTATTATAACTTGTGTTTTTATATAAATACGTATCCCCTACAACATTAATATTCAGTAACTCTGGGTAAATGAGTATTTTTGACTGACAAATTTCTTACACAAATCCATATGCCTAAGAATAACTATGATGTCTGAACCACTCAAAACAGACTACTGCATCCTAATAACAATCTAGATTATACCTCCAGCCAACTCACGTGTATACAGATGCAGATAAATATATATCTATATATATCTATATATATATAGATATAGATATAGATATAGATATATACACACATATATATGAATAAAAATACTTGCCCACCATTTACAAGTTTGAATCCTGCTGGAAAACTTTTTCAAACACACAAAAGGCAGGAAGGTGTTCCAGGAGCAGTCAGCATGACTTTATTTAGGGGAAGCATTTACCTCGACTTTACCATGGTTTTCAACACGGCCTCCTGTAAAATTGTCACTGACCAAATTTTGGGCTAGGCAAGTGGACAGTGAGGTGACTGAAATCTTTTGCTCTAAAACCCATTAATTAGGCAACTTCACATTTACAGTTCTTGCTTGACTGCCTGATCAGCAGGTGATGCAATGTCTATTTCCCAGCCTCTTCCAGCTGGTAAAGAGTTGGATCAGCTTGGTTATCATCTGCCCAACATGAGACTCCTATGCACAGTCCAATCCAACTTTAATAAAACTTTGCCCTCAATCATCTCACTTCTGCATGTAATCCCAAAAGAAGTATCAAAAGAAATCTACAAAAGAGATACAAGTCTCAAGTTCAGAACCAAATCTTCATGCAGAGATATAAAGCAAACTCTTCCTATTAAAAAGAATTCATAAATTGTGCACATACAGCTTTGAAAACCTGTGTAATTAAAATTATTCATTAACATATACACCAAAGAGTCTATAAATATGAAATGTGAATGAAGATGTGATAAAAATAGGTTTCTGAATAATGAAAATTATATAAAGGGATAATGAAATGCATGCACCTACCTATGCTTTGAGGCTATATGAACTAAAATGAGACGTTCATATACTAGAAATATATACCCTTCCAAGCAAAACAATGACTCCTTGTTCTAAAAATAAGGTAGAAATTAGCATTTTGAAAGCATATTCCACAGTATCTACGAGAAACATGCTTGCAACACCTGGATAGTTCTGCCTTGACAGCACCCATGTTCCCAAGGCTACAACTGCTTCAACTCAAGGTTTAAAAAATGCTTTAAAAATAGCACATTTTTCAGTAAATTTACCATTCATTTTTATTTCTTTTAATAAATTAAGGAGGGATACAAATTTTACAGTTCTATATTTTCAGAGCATAACAACACTGAGTATACTTGCTAATTTGCCTTTGGTGAGCAAGGAAACTAGGCAATCCAGAACAGTTTTTCAAGGTAACCTTTCCAAAAGATCACAGTAAAACATAAATATTGTTCTTGTTTAAGGTCTCTTCTATTTGCTTACATAATTTTTTGATAGATAATGCAGCAATGATATTTTTGGTGCAATTATTAATGCTAGCAGCTGAGATTTAACTAAAATAGAATCTTTCACAAAATTTCCAATCTTTTATGGTTTGGCAAGAGTTGCCATTTTCTATTTGGAATTTTTGAAGACTAGATAACAAGGGACCTTGAAATTTAAAGACTCAGCCTCTACTAAGAGAAGTAAGTAGGTATTTTGTATTTTGTAATGATGCCACTTAGGGTACTTGAGATATGAGTATCAATGGCACTGAAAAATGCCATTGGTGAATTTATTAATACTTAATAAATATTCTTACTAAATGTAACCTTATAATAAAATATTTCCCAGTTACATGTTATAGAAAATATGTTGTAATTATCTTTAATAAATATTAATACTGATTTTTTACATCCCACTCATTTATTAGAGAGCATAGGTTTTACATTGTATCTTGGTAGACCTCTTACATTCCTATAAGAATATTTTAAGAAAATAAGAGACAACAAAGCAGGTTAAAAGAATGCTCATAGACTGTGTGGATTAAATGTGCACAGAACAAATAAGCACATAAGCAATGCAGCATATAAGCAATGAATCTGCAAATAGCAAACAAAAGTAAGACCTTGTTGTACAGCAATGCTCGTGTACTGCTAATTTTACTCTGGAAACATTCAAACAAAAAAATCTAATAGTATATAGTTTCATTAAAGATAAAAGCATATATTCAATGCTCCAATCCATCCAATGTTAAAAAGGAACACAAATCTTTTAATCCCTTTGGTTTGTTTAATGTTGTAGATGAAATAAAACCAATGCATTTCAGGAATCCTCAGGTAAAAGCAGTTAGAAAACTGGATTGTAAAAAATATACCATTAGAAACAGAAAGTAATGGAGCCTGGTTCACTGTTCAGGTTCTGCATCACCTCTTCCTAGCCCTCCTCCCACATCCCAGGTTCTACTTTCTTCCCATGTTATTCAGGATGCAGAGCAAGAGAGGGCAATGCTGTGCCAGCAGCTGGGAAGGATGTGTGCATTGTCAACCTGGCTGTTGCCAAAATGAATATATAATGTTAATGTTCAGCTTATCTCAGGCATACTAACTGGGTCCCTCCTTCACCCAGCTACAGATTTTAAAGCCTACTTGAAGGTATTATTGACCTTTCACTTCTTTCCAAGTGATTTCAAGCTGGCTATCAAAATTTACTTGCAGAGGAAATGACTGATAACCAAAGCAGACAGCACACACACTGTAAGCCCTGTTCCCCAGGAAACAGCATAAAAAACTTTAAAAAATAGTTTTTTAGAACTCATTTATCAGCATGTTACATTTTATTTAATAGAAAAGATCTAAAATTTCTGAGTTTAATTCCTTCATGAGTTACATGATTCACTACACCATGCAGCTGTGTCAACTGCACCTTACTTTCTGTTTTTCTGTTTACAGTTTTTGTCCCAAGTAACAGCTCTCTTTCCTAATAAACTGACATATTTGGCAATACAGGATAGGCAAATAATGATTGCAGGAATCCTCAAATTGTGAAGTCTTACAAACAAAACTATTTTCATCTTTGATTTCACATTACCCTTGCCCATTTAGTCCAACCTGACTTCCACTCCTAATCATCGATGCCAGTTGAAAACCTCACTTTTATACAAAGAATATTAGCACCCCTTTTCTTATCTTCACATTGCTTCCTTTGTTAATTGATGCTTCTCATGGATCTCTCTCTTCCTGTTTATTTGCCAGTATTTCTTCCATCAGTCTCAAAAATTTATACATATTATTTCAACTCTTTTCTCTGTAGACCACATTTCCAGCCCTTACTCTGCCCTTACGCCTTCACAGAATCATACAATCATGGAATGTAAAGATTTGAAGGGACCTTAAAGATCATCTACTCCCAACCCTCTCTGCCATGGGCAGAGACTCTCCCACTAGACCAGGTTCCCCAAGGCCTTATCCAGCATGACCTTGAACAGTGGCAGGCCTGGCACCTCCACAACTTCTAAGGGCAACCTGTTTCAGCATCTTACTGCCCTCACAGTAGAGAATTTCTTCTTAATATTTGGGCTAAATTTCCCCTCTTTCATAATCTTGTTCATGCTTTTCTCCACTCTTCTCACCCTAATGTTCTCCAGTAGAACCATCAGTTGGCTCTACTGCTGCGGGCTGTCATTGTCAGGCTTGTCCCTGGCATGCTGTGGGGTGATATGCAAAGATTAGAGCCATGGGGTGCTGGTGAGGATCCTCTGCTGCTGATTCAGAAATTTGCTAGCTGCACTGAAGCACACTTGCAGTCTTAGGGAGATGAGCCAGGACTCCTGAGGTAACAGAAGCCAACAGGGAAACACCAGGGAGGCAAACATCTCAAAGGAATTTATGGGTGTTTCTCTAGGAAGGTGACATTGCTGACATCTCAGCTGAGGTGCCTTTACACCAGTGCACACAGCATGGGCAAAAACTGGAGGAGCTGGAAGCCACTGTGCTGCTAGAAAGCTACAACCTTGTTGCCATTACTAAAGCTCAGCTGAAAAAATCCCATGACTGGAGCACGATTATTGAAGGCTAAAGAGTGCTCAGAATAGACAGGGGAGGAAGGAGAAGTGGAGAGATTGCTCTCTGCATCAAGAGCTGGATTGAGTGAGGAGACTTGTCTTAGAAGAACAACCACAAGCAGCTTGAAAGCCTGTAGGCAGGAATCAGAGACTGAGGCAACAAAGGGAACCTTGTGACTGGGGTTTACTACATGCCCCTGATCAAGGGGAGCCTATTGACTTAGTCTTTTTGCAAGAAGCATTAAGCTCACAGGCTCTTGTCCTGATGGGGAGCTTCAGCCCACTCAGCATCTGCTGGACAAGCTAACTTTGTTCTGTATTTCTTCCATAATTGTAGCTTTAGTGTATGATCTGCATCAGCTGAAGCTAGCTGAAAGGGGAAGATGGACAACATTTTCTTTCATTCATTCTTGTCTATGTTACTTCTATGATCCACTTTACTGAAGTAAATGAGGGTCACTCAGTTTGGTGATTGCTTTAGACAGTAGCAATTTTCAAAACAATGGATTCTGATTACCATTTGACTTAACACTCTACATAAGGACAACAGATTGCTGAGAAAATTTAATTCAATAATCAAGAGATTCAAGCATTGACTCTTACTAGACCTCAAAATCCAGGCAACATGTTTTAATATTCATACAAATGAAGTGCTCTTCCCCTATAAAAGTAAAATCTTTTGGCATATGAAAATGCATCCACAGTATTCCCCTTGGGACTCAATTAATTAGGAAAACTGAAGCCTGCTCATTTTACACTTGAAAACCACCAGTGACATGAATAACTAGTTCTAAATCTTATTTGTCCCTAAGCAGGAAAGACTCTTGCAAACCAACGAATTAAGTCCTGTCTTGGCTGTGGCTGACAAAAGATACTGCAAACCTATACCCAGTTGGGGAAGTTTATTGTCAACCACAACTAACTGCAGCATGTATTAAATGCATACTGTTGCATGTATTCAAGCATCAGAGTAAGTTTATGATGACTCTCTTCCAGGAAAATTCAGTCATTAATGAATCATACAAACTGTATCCTAGATAAGAAAATATTCAAAACCATGGTTCTGATGAATGTGTGCTGTTTAAACTGCACAAGCACACATATACATTTCATTATATAATTGCCACTGAGATTTAAACATTTCTCTTTCTGCTTTTCAATGTATTACTTTTCAACTTGTTATTTTCATGAAGAATTGTGAATTCTTTCTCACATAAATAGCCAGTAAAGGCAGTAAAATACTACTCAGAACTCCTGCAATTGCTTTTCTGTTAAATGTTATCAATAGTAGTATTTTGAGCAGCGGCAAAATTTTACATAAAGGCTTTTAGGTGAAACATGAGAAAAAAATTAAAATGGGTAGTAAAGTCCCAAACAGGATATGAGAAGTTCCTAAAACTATGCTGATGTCTCAGTGTCCCTCCAGATGCTGTTAATGCTAGTAAATTCAAAACAACTACCCTAATGGCAGCCAATTTCTGAAAAAGTTTAAAAACAAAAGGAAGGAAGCATCACATAACCTTTTTTTATGTGTGTGCTGTTTGACTGGAATGGCAATTCATGACTTAACATCATCTTCAAAGTCAGTACTGATGTTTTAAACATAGCATGAGCAGAAGCAAACAACAGACCACTGAAACACATCTCTCTTCTTTCCAGGTCTTGCTTGAAAGACATTATGAGTGAGATGGGCCAGAGAGATGAGGTATTTGTTGGACAGGAGCCCAATAAGCTCAACATTAGAATCCCAAAAGTATTGTCTTTGTGTTTTGGTTAACTCCTTAAAACATGAGGTCCAAGAAACACACACAGATCTCTGTAAAAAACCCAGGACTAAGGCCAGGATCTTTTGGCCTGTAACAGATGCATTAACCAAGCTCTGAATTACAGTATCAGCTGCACCTAAAAGAAGTACAACCAGTGAACTGAATTGTCTACAGTGCTGACAAACTGTTGTGACACCACTAAGGATCACACCACAGAAATCCTACATAATGCAGCATCCTGTGATGTACTTGGCCCTGACAGCTTTGAACTCAACTGAATGGCACTAAAAGAGGCTAAAGACAAACCTATTTTTCTTCTATCTCCAAAGTAATAAAGGAGACTCTGGATTCCCTCATAATAAGTGTTTTGAAGTTTCACACAGCTGTATAGACAAGAGATGTAAACATGACACATATAAAGCATCTTAATTTCTGTCAGATGGATTTGACTTTTAAAGCTAATTCCATATATTATGAACCTACAGCAAGCCCAGATTCACCACAGGAGGCCTCCAGGCAAGCTTCAGGATGTTATCTCTGAAGTGCTCTGCATCCAAAACCTCCACCAGATATACAAAACACAATCCTACATATGCTACCCTAAACAGCACAGGGAGTTGGGAATCCCCAGTGCCTCCAACTGTTGTATTCTTCTGATATAGGAGAAATGATCCCCTGTTCGAACACATTCTGGACAATAGACACAAACATCAACACAACAGGCACACTGCAGTGCCAGTGAGTGAGTGCTGCAATGAGGAGCAGGAGAAATGTACATTTTGCTGTGTCTTGTAGAGGTGGACAAAGACAGACATTGTCAAATCCCAAGCAGGTAGATTAAGCACAAAACAATGTTCCAATGTTTCCTTTCTGAAGTTTCTACTCCACTGGGGCTGAAATTACATACCATAGCTCCTGCTAGAGTTTTCCATGCAAAATGTTTTCCCATGTTTTGTCAGGTAGAGTCCATTTGAAAGCCAGAGTCAGTGGCTCTGCCAACTGAATACAATCTCACAGAGTTTTATAGTACACTTAGGTCTGCTTGAAAGCAGGACTTTCAAGGAGCCTACATAAATACAACAGTGGTTCTGCTGACATAGCAGTGTGTGTCAGTGGAGTGACTCAACACAAATGGACAACTTATAAACTGCAAGGCGATACACACCTCTACAAACCTCCAAGGTCTCAGTGCTGAGGACTCAAAAACTGATTATGAACAAAGCACTTGCACCACAGATCAGCAGTGACTGTCACACATTTTGCTGCATGAAAGCAACAGCTCATCTGTACCAGAGCTAGACACAGAATCCTCAAAAACTTCTCTGTGGTAGCTATACAGGGATGCAAAACTGCACAACTGCAAAACTTTGCACCTTCTGCTGGGCTTTGCACCACAGCAGAAGGTGCAAAGTCAGGCCTTGCACAGACAGTTGAACCTCTGAAAATTCATGCTTCACCCTGAGCAGCTGTGACTTGAGGCTCCCTTTTTGAAATATTTCCAGAAGGTTTATTCCAAAAGATTGTATGTCTAACAACTGTGTGCATATTTCTGAGCTGCACTCCAAACATGGAGGGGGAAAAAATTTAAAAAAGGAAAATTCAAGAGGCTATTTTTAATTTTTTGATATAAATAATTGAATATTTTACGTAAAATTGCCTTTTATTTTCTGCCACATACCTTAATTGACTGACTTTTTTATTTTTTTTCCTTTTGATACCTATGTCAGTTTGGAGTTTCAGGTCAGACTCTATCCAAGAGTTTAGGCAGCTTTAGGCAGCTGAATCCAGGAAAAAATTTCTGAATAAACATCTTTGCTGGTTCTTACAGCTTCAATGCTGCTTTATAATTAGAAACATTTCAAAAAATAGGACTCCAGAGTTACAGAAAGTAATTCTGCTGTTTTTATTCCTTTACACCTAATGTAGAGATAATGACTCCTTTCCGAGTTCTCAAAGATTATTTAAAGTTGTTTAACTTGCTCTGAGATTGCTTTTGAAGATGTAATTAATTAATTAAGTGTAATCCACAGCCACTTCTCTTGGTGAGGTTTTTGAAGGTATTTCTCACAGACCTTTGTCCTTCTTGCAAGATCCTGACAGTTTTAATGATGAGGATGATAAAGGGAAAGCTGTGTCAAATACTACATTGCTGCATGGCTGTCTATACAAATGCTTTCTGACAGTAAGGTTAGATACAACAAAATTCTTAATATTTTTATGCTGGAGGGATTTAAGCATTTTCCTGGAACTGAAATTCATACAGTTTGCGACCCTTTCCAGAAGATAGCCTTGTAAGTAATGGTAATTCTTTTTTAAACTTATAATTGTGATATTTCAATCATCACCTGTATAAAGTGTTCCTGGGAGATATCTGGTACACAGCACATGAAGGATTAGTTATACAATTTACACTACTAATTCTGAATGCTACACATTTATTTCCATTTTCAATTCAGTTTAAAGAAAACCAAACCTCTAATCTGGGAGATTAGAATCCAAGATTATCCCCTTAGTAATTGATTTATACAATTCTTAAACTCTTTGGATCTGTTTGACTGAAGTAATGGCTGCCAGTAGTAATGACTCTTATGTCAATATTTTGGTGGAAGCAAGATACAACACATCTCATAAAAAGCCATCTGTTTTAGTGAAGTTGTTCAGAGAAAACATGCCACTTTCAAATTATGTGGACGTACTCCGTCTCTCCTGAATGATTCATAAAAATACTTTTTGGGCCTGAAACACCCCTGATCTATCAGAGTATTTTCTCCCATTTAAGATGTGACACCTCTCACTTAGACTTTGCCAGATACCTCCAATCAACATAAAATCCGTCTCTGGATAATCTCTGGGTTGCTCTTCCACACAAACTTATTTCAATTATTTACCGACTTCCCATTCAGGAAGAGGATGGGAAATGGTGGAAACAGTGGACATCATCAATTATAAAGAAGTCCTTAATGAAGGACTGTTCAAACTTTTTTTTTTAATCCATTGATCTCACACACACACACTCACACACAAAAGGAGTCACACCTGTATAACTCCAGTCCTGATGTCATACAAATGGAATGTATGGTCATATCCTTTCAAAACGCTGACAAGGGACACCTCTAGTTAAAAACTGAGTCTCACACCATGCAGACACTAAAGTGGAAATGTTTCTGGTACTAGAAACACAAAGCTCTAGTCCTAGAAATTTCAGTCTGAATGCTTCCTAACCAAAATACAGGTACATCCTTTTCACCCAATCCCCTCTTAATTTGGTGACAATATTTATTTGATGTTCATGTTCTGGGGTAAACACTGAATACACAGTGAGTTGGATTCACTTTAAATTAAGACAAATGGGTACATCCATCCATAGGCATATCAGATGTCCAGGCTCTCATTTTGAGAGAGGCAACTTTAGAATTTATCCTAGAATAGGGACCTAGTACCCAGAAAACATTCTTTAGGCCCAAAGGTTACAGGGATAAGATAATTTGCTCTTCTGGTAGCACAGTTACTTACATGGGGACACTAAATTGGTAAATCTAAGTGTCAAAAAACAGACAACCATCATGTCTGTTCCAAGATAATCTAAAATCCAGAATAAAAACTAAAAATCCTAAAACAGCAATGGAATTCACTACCTATAGGGCATCTTGTGAAGAAGGACAGGGATATTTCAGTTGAATGAGGAAATTAACATGACGATACATGTTGATTTTTACATACACCAATCAATACAAACAAAATGCAATTCAGTCCTACTTGTTGTTTGTGATGGGGACATTATTTTTTAACTCCTCATTCATTTGCTTATATATTTTTAAAACACAAATTTGCAAGTAGCTAGAGAATGATGGATATCTGAAGCAAACAAACTATTTTATTTAGATGCTCAAGAAAGAAGTTCATTACATATGAATGAATATCTACAGTATATCTCCATATAGCAAGAGAAACAATGTGTTTTTCCTGCATACTATCTATAAAATTGCTTTAAACTGCATTTTTATCAGTTATTTAGAAGTCTTGTACTTGGGAATAGGCTAGAAGTTCTTTCATGCATGAGCAAGAACTTTTTCAAGTGCTTCAGAGGATTTATTATCCATATTGCCAAAAAAAACAAATCACAAAAATCTCTGGTGCTCTTCAAAATACAAGACAAACTGGTATTTTAAGAGTGCATAAAACCAGGAGAATATTACAGTATATGGAAGAATGGATATGAAAGAAAGGATATGAAAGAAAGAATTTTTTAAACTTACCCTATTGACACTCCTATTTCTTAAAATAATCTGAATTAGATTTTTCTTAAATTCTTCTATCTTCTTGAAACACTTCTTCAAAACATGATTTGATAATTTCGTATCAGTTATTAAACTGAGCAAAACACAAACCCCTTCAGTAAGGAAACCTGGAGCCGGGAATTCAGGACTGTTGTAAAAAAAAGTCAGTCCATCAAGCAACTGAGACACTGAATTGCATATGGTGAAAGAATCATTCTCAAGCTCTGAGAAGTCTGCTTGAAGAACTCCTCTTTCTGACAGTTTTCTTATTTCAAGCAAACGTTGCAAAAAATGCACTGGAGCAGTCAGAGATTGCTCCTTGCTAGTATGGCCAAGATTCAGGGGAGGAAATCTTTCCAACCAATATTTAGAAGTGTTGACATTATGCTCAGATTGGTGAAAATCTGAAGCTATGCCTAAAGAATCAAATGCAGAGTCATTACAGACATCACATCCAGAGTCTTCTAGCTGGCTCGAGTAACTTGTAGGGTTTATAGATTCCTGACCCAGAAGAGTTTCAGCAGAGGTATCCTGTTTTCCTGAAATGCAAACATGAAAATTACATTTGTGCAATGCTTAGATACATGCTTATTGAAAGGGTCATATATACTTTCTCCTTTTTGCTTCCATGCAAAATTCATGTAATACATGCATATGCTGGCTCCCCAAGAACTTCCCATGACTAGAACTTAGCTGTGGAAGAAGATATTTTTAAATGAAAGTTAAAAATTCAAAAGTTAATGTCTATTTGTGAACAAGATGTTTTATGCTTATAGTAATATGAACAGTAATTTTAAGTTTAAAACTATCAGAAATTTTAATTTTTCCTATATATAATTTAAGTAAACAAACAATTTAAGTGAATATATACACTCCCATTAATTTCCAGGGAAGAAAATGCCTGTAAATTTCTGGTCCTCCAAACATTTTCACTGCTTTTATTCTCAAAAACTCAGACTGCTTTTAGAAGGTAGTGAAAGTCTGTTACTATAACTGCATCAAATAAAATATTCTGCTTTATGTATACTCTCTCTCCCCAGTCAGGTAGGAAATTCTAACAGTCAAAGTTGAACAGAACATTAGGTTTGATTTTTTCATTATTTAACAAAGAGGAACACTGAGAATCAAAAGCTTCTTCAGTCATCACCTATCTCAAACCATCTCCTTCAAAGACACATAAACTACATTATAAGAGTATACAGTACATTCACACCAATAAATTACTTTTGTATGCTACTGTAGAATCTCTTTCATCCCATTTCACACATTAAATACATTTAAGGCAATGCCTCTCAACATAATCTCAGCTCTAGCTGACGAAAGACACCTGTTCTACATGCTACCTATGCCAAAAGATTACAGTCAAAACAAGCCAGAGAAGTGAAGTGTAAGACCAACACCCATAAACATCTCAGTGCCACGAGGCAAAGCTTGAACCCCATCTGACCAACTCCTGGCTCAGCCCTGCTTCCCTTCTCAGTCTTGGAAAACTTGACTACACTGTTCATTTTCCACAAGGATCCCATGCAGTACCATACTCCTCTTAAATTAATTAGAACAAATTATAGATGGTTTGGCCGCACAGGAAATAGATGTTATATTTAATAGCAAGTTAAAAAAAGCATTTTTAACACAGAAAACATTCCTAAGCAGCAACCTACAGTATTCTGTATGTTAATAAAAAACTACTCAAAAATTTTAATATGGACTTCATTAAATTCACCTATTCAAATTGAATTCTGACCATCAAGTCTCTGAAAACATACCAGTATCAATGCAAGTACTATTATCGAGATCAAAACTGGAAATGTGGTTTATTTATTTATTATTGAGTTTCATGTCCTTAACATTAGGACATATTTGAAATTGCACAGTATTGGCACCAACTGACTCAAAATGAAAGGGCTAACTGTAGGGAAATCAACTGCTGTTTCCAGAAGGTAGGAAAAGCTGGACATTTAAAACCAGCCTAGCATTTTAAACTTGGAAAGCAAGCAAAGAAGCAAAGCACACTTCCCATGGTCTGACTAACAAGAACAGGAATCCATCTTTCATGTTCTCTCTCCCTTGGGTTTTGAGCAAAACACATTTCAGAAGAAAAAAAATTGAAAAGTGGTTTTTGGTGCCATTTAACGAAAATAGGCCCTTCCAGGGAATCCATCTACTGTGAGTTCCACTATGTGGTTATTTTGTTCCTGTTCTCAATCCCATGGGATAACATGAAAATTGCTCATGAGGATTTAATGTCAGAGGCTGCAAAGCAAGAAGTATGTGCAAAAACCCGATATGTATGTTTTCTGATTCTCTTCTGAATGTGTTAAAGAAAAAAAACCAAACAACCAAACACTGAAGAGGTGAAAGAAAGGTGAAGTAATGAGAAGAAAAAGGGAAGAATAGTACACCAATATCCATAGAAACCAAACTTAAGATGTTTCCAAATAAAAGAGGTAGGGTATTCAATGAAACACTCCTTCTACTTGGAGACAATATTTCATTTATGGTAGGTTCCTAGTCACTGCAATATCAAACTCCTGTTCCATGATGAGCTTCCAGAAAACCCTATTACAGTAAGTCCCCAATATCAGTGTATTTCCAGCTAAATGAATAATACAAAATGCTTAAAATTGTTAAGCAATTTACATGATTCAGTCATTTGGGGAGGAGGTGGCAGTTATGTTGTAAAAGAAAAATAACAATGCACCAGGAAATATTCATTACTTCCCTCTACAAGTCTAGAAATAGCTTGTAATTTTTTTCTTGAAAGAAGCTAAACTCATTAGTTTGTACTTACCTACTATTCAAATGAGAAAGCAGTCTTGATGTTCACACCATGTGGTTATCAAGCAAAAAAAAAAAAAAACAGAAATGGCATTAAGCCTGCTTCAGACTAACAAGAATCTTTAAATACTAATTTCAAGAACATTTGACTCTAAGTGTATTGGAACAAGAAATATGAAAATGTAGTGTGTGTGATAAAGTGACCACATTTTACAACACTATAAGTAATGAAATATCTGGTTGTGAACAATTTTACAGTCTCCTTAAATTTGTCACATCAAATTCAGGAAATATTTAAGTTCTTAATTCCTATTTAGTACCTTAGTTCCTTACTAAACTAAGTTCCTGACCTGAAAAACATAGCAAGATATGGTACCACAAAGAGCCTTGTGGTGCAAAGCCTGAAGAACTCACATCCCTCTACACATCCACATTTCTGCAGAAAAAATATGACCTGAAAATCAGAAGGCACTCGAGGGATGAGGGAGTGACTTACATACTGCAGTGTGTCAGCAGGGTGTGCTGGCACTAGGACTCAGAACTTGTATACTGCAGTGGGACCACAAAATAGAGGCTTTAATCAGGGCAGTGAGATGGCAACCAGCCCCATGATTAGAGAATAGGGAGCCTTCAGCTAGTCCTAAGGAAGCAGAGCTCTAGAAAACACCAAAGTCAATCCCATCTCCCACATTCATTCTCTCACTACCCAGTGGGGAGTAGAAGAGGCAGCAGGTTTAAGATCTGTGTAGTAGGAGCTCGGGTGGTGGAAGATGCTTTCCTAAGACACTCTGCTGGTGGCTGCCTCAGACTGGAGAACATTTGAAAGAGAAAGGCCAAATGCTACAAGTAGTTCTACAATTAAAACCTGGAAGAAGGGTCCTCAACTGATGAAATTACTGTGAAATGGTAAAATGATCTTCAAGTCTTTTGAAAAACATAATCTACCTTGCAGTTTCACCACCACCAGGGAGTGCAGAACAGAAAAGTGTAGGGGGATAGAATATAAGAAAATAAAGATAGTGTAGAAAGTAATCTTACCCCTAAGGACTTGCAGCTGGGCCAATTATTAAAGATAGGAAGAGGCCTGACTTTACCAGGCCACAGCTGTAATCAATGGGAAGAAGAATGCTATAAAAGATTGGGTTGGCTGGTTAAGAATTGAGCTGGAGTCAGTTGGCTACTTTGTGAAGAAAGAGGCAGTGCTCTGAAGAGCTGCCCCACAAGAAAATATCAAGAAGGTGTGAAACTTTTGCAATAAGGAGACAACAGTATGGAATGCCTGCAGTAAGATGACAACAGAAAAGTGGCTTGAAGGTGGCAGAGGTGAGAAGCAAAGCGAAGATGTGGTCTGAATTCTGCAAAGAGAAAATTACTGCCGTTTCAAGCATTAGATGTTGTTTATATTCCCTCATTTCATGAGCAGCCACACGGATTATCACTTGAAAATCAAAACCACTTACATCAGACATGTAAAGTTCTCTTAAAACTCAGTTATAGTTGATACTCTCAGTTCTACTTCTAAAAGAAAAAACAAGAGACAACTAAAAATGAGACATTAATAGCATTCTGCTTTCCAAGTAGGTGTTCAGTCAATAAGCTCTAAAAGGAAATGAAAACATAAGGGAAATTATGCCCACATCTACATTTTTAGAGCTCTGTTATTCTTCATTTAATTTTCATTGATCAGTTTGTTTGAAGTGCACTTTCCATGAACAATGAATCAAGTTTATTCTCTTATTTAAAAACCCATACATTTTCTTTGCCTTTCTTTCATGTGTAACTCTGCCTCTATTCCGCTGTTTTCATTACTAACTAAGCTGACTGGTTGAGGAAAAAAACAACTCTCCCTTTGTCATGAACTCTTATGTGTTTAGCACCCCATTGGAACCAAGCCAAACTTCTATTTTCATTATTCCATAATAATAATTCCAAAATATTATTATAAGATATTATTAGAATTGTCCAAAGAAGAAGTCTTAGAAGCCTTGTATCCCACACTTTGCTTCTGCATCTCCATGGGGTTTTTTTCTAACTGACTTGGACAAGAAAGGTCCTTCGTTTGAATGGAAAGTGCTTTTTTATGCTTTTTAATGCTAAAGGTGGATGCTGACATAGTTTATCCCATTTAGGGATAATTTCACAGAAATGAATATAGAACTGAGTATCTAAAATTCTTAAATTGTTCGATGCTAGGATTTAAGTGCTTCTCTAAAGGCTTAGAAGCATATACTTCAATTTGTTAGGGATTTTGCTCACATAAGGCACCTAAATGTTTAGAATTCAGTAAGAACTGAGAAGGATTTTGAGGATATAAACATTCATTTTTAAGGGATCTCTGTAGATGACAGCACAAATCTTCCGTAGTTTGAGTCAAACAAAGCAAACTTGCAGTAAAGATATGAAAGGGTAAATATTCAGGTGACAAATATACAGATTTGGGTCAGTTAATGCTCACCAAGCAGCTTCAACAACAAATGATCTGACAAGCTTTACAATATTGACCATCTCAATGATGTGACTGAAATGTGAGTTCTAAGCCAGACAGGGGATATTTCAAAATATTAAATGAATTAATGTTATCTCTAGACTACCTGACTGAACTGGTAGTACTAAACTGTAAGCATTATGTCTTATTAAAAATGCTCTGCATTATGAAACAAACTGAGCTTTGCTAAGAGACAGGAAATAGCAGCCTATGAAGACTGCAATGATCTGGATGCAACTTAGTGAGATGGGGGCTAAAATGAGGTGGACTCCTTAAGAAGTCAGCTAAAGTGTACCTACCTAAAAATACAGGTAGGTACACTTAGCTGACTTCTTAAGGAAGTCAACAACCCACGTTGTATTCATGTTCTTGAATACAACATGGTATAAATGCCTGGCTTTTCTGTCTATATATCCAGAAGGACACAAACAAAGATCTGCTTGAGGAACTAGATTCCAAGTTTGAGTTGGGTTAAGGTTGTCCAAAAGGGTTGTGAAATCTCCACTCTCAGAGATACTTAGAAAATGTCTGGACACAGTCCTGCACAACTGGCTCTAGATGACCATGCTTGACAAGAGGCTTGGACAAGATGATCTTCAGTAGCCCCATCCAACCTCCACCATTCTCTGATTCTGTATTTCCAGGAAAAAAATTGACTGATTCTTAGCTTTCCACAGTAGACTTAAAGGCAAAAGAATCCTAATTGCCACTTCTTAATCTGTTTTTACCATATACATTCAGTTTTCCCCAAAACTATTGTTCTGTTACCCAGAAGAAAAGAAGATAATCTACACTAAACTATAAATCCCACTTGTTTTTATGAATCTTATTCCTAATAATCACTACACATCTTATAATGAATTAATAAAATAATAACAAACCCTCTCTCTTGTGGGAAAAATTGGGTTGGTTTTGCCTCTGAATGCCTTACTTACACAGAAATCTGGAAAGACCAGGATGTTTCTTGGGTCCTTTTGCCCCAATTATGTGCTTAGAACAGCTGTAGCAATGCCATCAGATAAGACAGGCAGCACCTGCTTTCAAAGGGAGAAAGTTTCCACAACCAAAACAGACCTGTTATCCATGGGAGGAGCAGTACTCTGAGATTTCAATGAATCATTACACTCCAGCTGGTGCTTTTTACAGATTGCAAATTAACTTATTTAATTATCCTGAAAAGGCCTCAGCTTTCATGAAGTTCCCCATTGTGTCAATACAATTATGGAGAACAGATTTATCTCATCATCATATTCCAAGAGCCATATTCCTATAAATCTGTGCTAAACACAATTTAACTTCATTTTTGCCATCTCACAGATCTGCTTTCAGTTCTTTGTTCTCCTCATAAAAACATAAAATACTTCTTAGGTTGTGAGACATTCCTTGCCATGCTGCCTACTTGCATTATTACCACTGGTAGATGCATGGGAGTACACCAGCACACTTAAGATGTCAAATTACATTTCTGAAGTACTGTTTGTGTGACACCCCTAAGCCTTAGAGAAAAAGTGTTGAGATGACACACTGGGCTGCCCTTATGGATCTAATGAAGAGAAAGACACCTATTTTTATCTGGGGGGATGGGGAAGCAAGAAATAGGGAGGTAGAATGTCTTCATGCAGAAACATCAGATCCCTAAAGCACCTGAAAAAATAATCAGAACTGTTTTCCATGGCAACATCAAATTAAGAGTTGAGTGTTGCCCAATGGAGAATACTCTGACCTTAGAAAAAGGAAGATAGAAAAAGCAAGAAGTAAAAGATACCCCTCAGAGGCTGACAGCTCCTCTGCAATTGCCGTGCTTTTGTACTCCTTCCAAATACCAGCAGAGGAAAGTGATGACAGGACACAGCAATCTGTAACAGCAGCACATTTAAACATGCCAACATGAAAAAATAGCTTTTCCTTAAACATACCATGATGACTTGGAAATTCTAGTCTGTAGTCCTTGACCTTAGTACCATGTCATAGGAACTAAAATTGTTGCTAAGTGCTATTTACAACATATGTGAACATTTCACACCATTTCATCTATCTTCTGGGGACGGAAAGAATTTCCCCTAATAGACTAATGTGTTTGTATCATTACTATTCAGTCAGATGCAGACTGCTGTTAACCCCATAACAAGGGAGACTCCTTTATGAGGCTGCAGATAACATACCCACTGAGGAAATCTTCAGGTTTTGGTCTGACCTTTCTGAATTCATCTGATTGGTTTCTCTTTGAAAATGAGCTTAAAAAATCTATTATCAATTATGTTCTCTCACCACTCCTTTTAATGTAAGGAGGCAGAGAAAACATCATAAGCTATATTACTTAAGTTATGATGGAGAGCTTTGCCCTTTCAAAAGTTTGAAATCCAATTATTCAGAAAATATTTGGACTGGCCATCATTTTTCTTGACATCATTAAAGCAGGATGTACCTGATCCTGTCTCTGCTTTCCAGGGAAATCCTGGGGTGCAATGTGAGCACCCAGAGTTTCTGCCTCTCTAGAGCAAGAAATTCCCAAGCCATTACTTACAGGGAAGTGGAAAGGGAAGGGAAGGGTGAATTCTGTGGCCCAAAGCAAGGCCGCTGGTAAACTGTAGCTATGTAATGCTTATCATCAGTTTTATTTCAGCTGTTGAACTGGCTAGTTCCAGTTCTATAAAGCTCCCAGTGAGAAGAAATGAGACCTAAGTGTCTTCATTCATACAAACGTACAAAAGAAGTTGTTCCCTTTTTCCACATGTACAACTAAATGCCTCAAGAAACATATCAAGTTAAGGAGTGAAGCAGGAGATTAAAAATTCTTGTTTTCTCAGGCTATTATTCCCAAAAGAGATCCAAGTTGCTTCTTTGACATGGAATAGGATTTAGAGGACAGTATCCTGAAAGGTGAAACAGCCCCAGGATACAGTTAAAAATCAGACATTCAGGTTAATCACAGTGTGACTCAGAGGTCAGCATTTCCCTAAACACAGACACACTGTGGTAGGGTGACTGGCTTGTGTGCTACTGTGGAGGCTAAAAATGGGAGGGAACTCCAGGGCATGGCAGAACAAGTTCCACTGTAAATGACCAATAAAAGGAAGAGTAATCCAATTCTGAAAAGGTACAGGGTGGAGAGAATCTGGTTTTAATTTTAATTAGAGGAGCAAGCAGTTCAGTAAATTCCTACCCACTGCATTAGAAGGGACTAACTTGAACCAATTTTGAAGGTGAAACTAAGGAAGAGGGAACACATACTTGAGACAAGTTTTGTTAAACATAAACCCTGGATAATCGATTTGGAACCTTCAAGAGTATCAGCTGGAAGCAACCAAGGTAATAAACATCTATCCTCTAAATTGTCATTCCTAAAATACATGCTTGGCAAAAAAAGGGCAGAATACTGCATTTATGGCTTCTTGGTCTGGAGTAACAGCTGCAGGCTTCTCAGAGCTCTTTAACACAGCCTGCCAAGAAACAATATGATCATTGATTTTATGAACTGATAAGAGTGAAGGAATTTGTCTTAGAGGACAGGTGCTTCAATCCATGAACCTATCAATTCATCAATGCTTTGTAAGAACCTTTATCTTTTCTTGTTGCTCCAAAGCTAAGTGACAACAGAATGCTCAAATACTTTCAATGCTTATTCTTGAAATTAATCAAGAATTTTCTATCCTCCTTTCTATGAAATTTTTATCTAAATCAAAGAAAGGCATGAAACTTTGATTTAACATGAGATTTGACTTTTTTCCTACCCATGGACTTAGCTGTCAGGACAATACTGTCAAGGTGAAAAATAACAGATAATTGCAAAAATATTTGCTTCTCCTTCTCCACATATGATTGACATAAAGCCAAAAGCACCACCAAGGAAGAGAGTCTTGTATTCAGAAAGATAACTGAACAGTAAGTCAAATAAGGACCTTTCAGACACAGCACAGTCAGTGAATACTCAACAGTTCCATAAAAAGCACATTAATCTGTAAGAACTCATACCACCAAGTAGTTTACTTGCAGCAAAGCATGCTTCTCCCCCTAAGTTAGGAACCCACAACTTTTTTAGTGTCTCTGAGGACAAAGAACTCTTCAGGTGGAACAAAGAAATTTAGGCATCATTTCTTTTAAAAATGGATTTTCTGTTCTTTATCCTTCATGTATTAGCAAATCCGTACTGTGTTCAACTGTATGTGAAGGGGGAAAACAGCTCACAAATTTTTCACATCAGGGAAATAAAACTCCATGGACAGTTTCTAATCATTCCTGAAGTCTCTGAAAGACCTACTGCTATTATTACAAACAGCAGGTGGGAGAGGAAAGCTCTCACATCTGGGATGCAAAGCAGAGAACATACAGCTGCAAAGTGAACCCTGTCTGAAGGACTCAAACTCTTCAATTCTCAAGAGGCACCAGCAGGAACAAATGCAGTCTTATCCTCACTACATGAGATTTTCTGGTGGTGGATTTTGTGAAATCCAACTATTCCTGTGTCTAAAGTCATTAATCAAAACAGAAGAAAGCCATAGAAAGGCTGGGGGTTTGAAATATTTTTATGAGGCTGCATTATTTTAAGCAGAAAACCAACTCCAGAAATGAGGCTAGAGGAATGAGTGGAGGAGGAAAAGGATTCATGGCTGCAGATTACTTGGTGCTAAGAGCAGTCTTAGTAATCATCCTCAGCCCTAAAGAGCATACTTCTGGTGTGATATCAGGTGGTAAACCTGGGAAACCATAAAGATGGCTTGATGGGTCTATAGTAGTTTCACTAGAAAGGATGAAACACCACTTATTACCACTTTATCCGCTTACTTAGATTTAGCCTCCTGGTGACTTTGTATCTCAGCAGTTGCTACCCTTTAGCTTCTATTCACCACAGGCTTGAAAAATCTCAAAACTGGCACACAACACACAAGAAAGGTGTTTTTTTTTATCTTGGGGCAGAAGATGTCAGTGGTGTAGTGGCCCCTATTTCAGGTAGGCCTTGTTTCTATGACCATCTTCCCATACATGTCAACCACAGATGCTCTACTACTAACATATATCATCAACTTGCCCTCCCAAGAAGTGAATAGATCTCACCAACAGATATTCCATCAGGTACCAGTAACAATATTTCTTTACTCAAAAGCAAGACTGAGCATTTTTCTCCAGTGGAACTGTAATCATGAATGCACACTCAGCAGAAACAGTGCGGGTGTATGACATCTAAAATTAGAAAAGATGATCACATTTTAAGTCTGTGAACAAACTTCAGTGTCACTAGGGTAATGAAAATTAATATCCTTTGCAAGAGGTGTTATCTGCCAGGGACAGTTTTCTCTGCCTATCTCAAAATTAAAATTTAGAGTTTAGGGAATCTTTCAAAAATTAGACTTAGAACACAGAAATTGCAAGTGAATTGATCTTGTTTGCTATGTTTTGCTAATTGGTAGTGTTTTCTGTGTTCTGCTTAATCTAAAATTAGAATAGCCTCTCCAGACATTAGATGTTTATAAATTTCTCCCGACAATACGCAGCCAGTTCTTCAAAACGTAAGACACCTGTTGGAAACTGAATTTAAAAACTACTTTTAGTCTTAAATGTCATGTTTGCAATAGGTTGCAGAAAACAGACACTCAGACAATAAAAAAGTAAGAATAGTCATTAAATCACTGCTCTGTAGAGAAAGGTCTATTATACTAATTAAATACATAAACCATTAGAGTTTCTAGCTGAAGTCTAATGATCTCTCCATCAGTCAACATTACAAATTGGAACTCTTTAGGCATGGCAATAAACATGCTACTGTTTCAGTACAAAAGCAGTATGGTAAAGCCTCATCAAGTTTTCCACCAGGGAACCTTTTAAAAATCTCAAGTCATAAAGCAATTAGCTATACAGTTTTATTTTAGAGATGCCCTCAGCAGTGAACTTTCTCTCTCCTTCAGCCCAGAGTGTTTTTGACCTCATCTCCCAGGAAAGTATCTTCCCAGAGCCTGCAGAAATCCTCCACTGCCTGATTTCCAAGCTCACACAGTGCCAATGATATCTTGAACTGAGCATGACTTACTACTCATCAAAAGTCAGAGAAACAGTGCTGTTTGAGAGCATCTTTTTGGTTTTTTTTACTCTTCTTTGACTAAAAGCTTTCCTGAATCCAATAATATCAGACTCACAATATTTTATCATATGCCATAAAAAACGTTCACCATATCCACAGTCTCAGTACACTTTCAGAAACAACAGACATGCAGTCCCTTGGCCTGCCCTATGCTCCTGTTACACATATTAAAGATTAGTGCTTCCAACACTTTAGGCTTAAATTCTGATTTTAAAATCTGTAGGGTGGTTAAAAATATGCAACACGTTTTTAAGACATGATCCAAATGTAAATACAAACTAGTATTACAAACAAGTGTTTCCAAGGTTATAGAGTAAGATTGTGTATTGACAATTTTTGGCTGCAATTATTTTGTATAATACACATTGATTCTGAGGTTTAAATATATAAATTCTGCATGAGCATCAAATTCTCAAGCACAATCCCTACAAATAAATTAAGTGTTCCACTACCTCAAAACTTTGGGAAAAATAAAAAACTGTACACTGAAGACTCCCACATCTAGGTACAAGAAATGGTACAGGCAAGATGAAAGCTGTTTGGTTCCTTGCTATTGCAACATAGCCAGAAATTATTTGAGGAACTTACTATTTTCCAAGCAGAATCTTGGAGAGATCCTGTTCAAAAGAAGCTCCTGTCGTAATCGAAGAACTTCAGTTTCCAGCACTTCCACTTTCCATTTCCATCCAAAATCTTGTTCAGATACAGTTCTGGCAAGGTGCTCTGTGTATTCTTTGGAACACTTCCCTGGTGGTTTTGAGTGGATAATTGCAAAAGCCAATGCTAGTTTTGATATTTTCAAATATGAAATCTGATTTTCTCTTCCGCCTTTGATTTCTATTGCATTAGAAAAACAGAAAAAAAAAGGTTACTTCACTATGACTCCATTAAGGAAATGACACAAAATATTTTCTTGGCTTTGAAGACTGTTCAACAGTGAGGCCAATTCTTTAATTTCTAGTGCATTCCTAAATCATCAAGAACAGAAATACAAGCATCTGTGCACAATGTGAGAACAGAACATACATGAGCTGCAGTCAGCTATAAAAATAAAATTCAGCCAATGTCAGAGAATAACTGTAGAAATAGTAAGCACTTCAAATAGGCTTATCCTAGCATAATTTTAATGCAAATGTTATCTCCACTAAAGCAAGGATGAAGAAAGTAAAAATACTAACCCCAAAAAACCCACCCTGATACTCCCTCCCCCTCAAAAGAATTCTGACATGACAGAAGAACCCATGACAGAAGAATTCATTTGGGGTTATTTATACTTAAATAAAATACATGTAATTTCTTGAAAGTGTACCAGAAGGCCTCAGTGCTCAAAACATAAAACTTTGAGGTTGTGTCTGGTTTTGGACACCTGGTATTGGTGCCCTTGTAGTTTTAAGTCCACATTAAGCCTCAAGCCTGCAGAGGGCTAAGTAGACAGCATCAAAGGGATGCAAGTGGCTAGTAAGTGAAGAAGACAGTTTTATAAGCTTTGTTACAAACAGTGAGAATGGGGCAAAAGGTATTAAAAGAGTCAGAGAAATAAAATATTTAAATAGATGATTACATCATGTACAACAGCACAGGGCCTAGGAGCAGAGAAGGAAAAAAATTAAATTACAACCAACTAATATCAACCAGCCTATCTAATTAGCAAAGTTACTTTTTTTTTCCTAATTCCACACCATTTTCATTCAGTTGTTTGATGTATTCTTTTCCTCAAAAAATATCACTCCAAAAATAATAATTTAAGAAAAAAAAATCACTTCCTACACTTTTGCCCTATCCTTGACATCTACAATTTTTTCACAAGGCTGGTTTTTTCTTGTTATCCATCAAAGCTGCAGGTTAAGCACTAATAAGTTGTGTTGATCAGCTCTGAAATAGTCACAGTAAAGGTTTGAAAAAGGTATTTTAGGTCATCCTTTCACCAGATCATCTGCTATCACTAAGCTAATTTCTTCCTCTGGTTGTACTCGACTTCAGATAGTAAGTCATAAATCATCATATATGCATTTATCCATCAGGGACACTTACAGAAGGCACTGTTTTTTATGGTTTTTTTTACCTTTCAAATACTTCTGAAATGCACAAAGAATTCCTGGGTACTCCTTGCACCCTGTCCATTCAGACACAGCAGCCAGTTAAGACTTTACATAGTACAGAGCACAAAGGACAAGAGTGCAAACATTCCTTGGGATCGATTTACCTACTGCTATACTTTAGGCTACTCTTCTCCACCTGAAATACTCAATTTCTGTCATGTGTCAGGGCAAAATCACCCAATCTAAGCCACCAATGCATTCTTAAACTAATTAAATAGTAAGCATTTAGAAACTGAACTATACTATATATATCCCTTACTTAAAGCAGTTATACATTAAATGGTACTTTTGCAAAATTTCTGGTAAAGAAAATTTTTTTCATACAACTTTTCAATTCATATCTAGAACTTCAGTGAAAAGCAGAAGGTGATTCTCTCAAACTCAAAGGATTAGCACCTCTGGGACAGCAAACTGGTATAAGACTCTTGCTTGCCCTATACATGAAAGGAAATGTTTACAAATACAAAAGCATGCAAGTAATTGAACTGCCTTCAAAGCTGTGAATAAAATGAAATATGTGGAACCACACTGAAAGAAGATTAAATAGTAACAATAAGGTATCTAAAATATTTGGCTTTGAATCTGAAGGTGCTTCCCAGATTATCTCATCAATAGCAATTTCACCCAGATGTTACTCAAACGGGGTCTGTCAAGCTCCATTCTTACCAAGTCCCTGTGCAGAGCAGAATGATAAATTAGGGTAGGCAGAAAAATGTCTTACACTGCCCATTTAACATTTTGGTGCCTCCAGAGACCACTCTGCCAAAGCTTTCTGATTCATCTTCCTTTTAAGGACAAACACATATTTACTTTCTGCTTCATAACATGCTTTGCCAATATAAGTCTTCTCCTTTAAATTACATTCACAGAAGTTGCAAAATGACCAACATTCCATTATGGACTGGGAAGTGGTATTTGTGCCAGCATTTCATGAATGCTCAGGTGCCTTTTATCATCAGAGCCACCACCAATACATTATTTATTGCATTCTATTTCTACTTACAGGACATACTATTACAAAGAAAATACAAAGAAAATACAAAGTTTGCTGTCTGACCATTGACATATTACCACTATGCTACCAGTATGAAATGCTACTTTGGTAGCATTTTTTGACCACCCATTACCAAAAGAAAGAGAGTCACTTTTTCATTTTATCTGGAAAGTGACTACTGTGTTTCAAGCATAACAAAAACCTTAGTGCACAAGGTAATGGTACAATGGAGGTAAGTAAAAGGATCTTTCAACTGCAACATTCTAAAATGATTTTTTCTAAAGTAGATGTATCCCTAGTAAGTCAGATAAACAACATAAACCATTACCTGATTTTGCTTTGAGAATCTTAAAGAGCATTCCACCTTAACACTTAAGACATACATTTAATTAATGAATTAATTTGGAGTTTGAGGGAGGCCTTTTCCTCTTTAACATCTTATACAGAGTCACTTCTGCAGTAGGAGTGCCTTACACTGAATTTAGGGAGATATTCTTACTTTGGAGGAAAAAAGTCACTACTTTTCTGGAAAAATTACTTGTAAAGATGTCATTAGAAAAAAACCCCACCAGCACGACAGATCACAGAACACAGCTGGTTCTTCTTAGGAACAAGTCACAGCATAGTTTTTGGAGAAGTCATTCTGTTGGATCCAAAATCTCTAGTTTAAAATCAGATAATTAATGACAAATAGCAATATTCCTGGATGTATTTTGAGAAAGAATGGATTTCTTAAAGATTTTATGGAGAATAAACAGCTCTTTCACTTGCTTTCTGTTACTGACACTATCACCATGTCTCTTTATTTCTTTTCTGATTAGGAAAAGAGAAGTTTGTGTATCAAAAAGCAGAAGTTCTAAGAGTTGATTGAGGTTTTTCACCATTCCCCTAAAGGGACAACTGCTCTCTCAGAAACTACTATGTAAGTCTTCTAGAAAAAAACACACCGGATGACACTATTAGAAATATGGTGATGCAGGCCAACTGTGCATTAGCAAAAATTGCACAGCAATCTGTTGCTCTCAGGAAGTGCCGAACCACTAAATATATTCCACTGAAAGCATATTGGCAGCTACAGAGTTTTATCAATAATGTTTTTGCTCCTATCAGCACAGAAATTACACCACTGGTTAGGCAGAAAAAAGTTTTAGAACCAGACCAAAGAGTTTCCTTGTCTGAGAACAGTACCCGACCAAGAGCAGAACGGAGTCCCTGTCTAATTCCAGGTGCTAATGCCAAAATATCTCTGACGTAAAGAGAAAGAGAAAGGTTCAAGAATTATCCAAAGCTCCATTCCTGTGATTACTCAGTGTTAAGGAGAGAACCAGTAATCCCTTGCAAACTCTGCTGGAAGCAAGGCTCAGCACCCTAACAACAGATACCACCTGGTGACAGGTTCCCTATGCAAACCCCTTAATCCACAAACTGATACTGAAAGACCACTCAGAGGACACGATGGATTAACAACACTGTTGAACAGGGCTAAGTCTACAGATTTCCAACACAAGAATGACATTCCATGCTTCCAGCTCTCGTGCAGAGAGAGGGTACTGAGAACCCAAAGACCTGCTGAGATCCTAGCCATGGAAGGCTGCTGAGCAATTATTCACCTGCTGAAATAATTACAAAAAAAGTGATGAACCGTCCCACACAGCTCTGTGTAACATAACCAAGGGGAACTGACATGGGGTGCAAGATCCATTGAAGACCTCTGATATAAGCAGGAAACAGGATAACAGAAAGAACCAGGATAAATCTGATTCCTAAGCACTACCCTAATCCACCAATCTGCCAGTGCAGTTTTCCAGGTGCATCTGATGCAGCAGCTCATATGGAGAGATTGAAGTGTTAAGGGTTAACGACTCAAAGAATCAGCCATTTGCAGAAGAAGGTGAATCCTCACCTGCAGAGGTTTTAAGAAGTCTTTCAGGGATGTTTATGGGTAAAGGAGGTGAACTTTATATACTTTACTTTTCTGAGTGGCACATAGGTCAGTTCTCACTGACCTTGGAAATGGGCAAATCACAGAGAAATGGGGGGAAGCTAGCTGAGTTATGCTATGATTTAAAATTATAGGGTACCTCGAACCAAACCCCAAACCTAAATTCGCTTGGAATAATTTAACACTGGAGTAATTATCAGTACTGTCAAAGAATTATAGACCTTAGGTGTGATTTCCAAATTTGGCCATGAAATTCATGGCTAATAATGGAGGAAACTGCTGCAAATGTCATAGACAAAACCTTATTGATTAAGTCAAGACACTCTTTTGTTATTCAGACCACTATCGTATGAATTAAAAAAATAATTTCAAAAATTAATAGCATAAGATACAGAATAGACTGTAATTCATATAACTTCCAGGCCATTCCAGAGCTCGGTTTTCTCCACAAGTGAAATTTTTATTTAAAAATAAGAGGATTTGTCAGGACAGAAACAAATTGCTGTACACCACTACTACACAGCTAAGAATCTTCAGACAGCCCTAAACATTAAAAAAAAAAAAAAAAAAAAAAAGCTTTTCCTTCTAAATTTAAGAGTATGGTCTGTCCTTAAAGGTACAAACATTTAAGGAAAAACTGTTTTGTTACTATCATTTTACTTTAACTAGTCTGTCAATTACACAGTGTAAATAAAGGTGAAAAAATTACCCACATCTTTGTAACCTCATCTACTTTATACAATAGAAACCAAGATATTGACTCATTATGATGGAGCACAAAATGCTGCAATTGCTGTAGTGGAACTGGGCTGAGCTCAGAGACATACGGCCACAACATTAAGCAACAATAAAATAAACTTGATTGAATTGATATGCCTAACAAAATGACATTTGTGTATATTATAAACAATGATAATGGGACAGCTACACAATCAAGATGAACTGAAGTATGCCTCCAATTACACAGCGTTTATTGTAGAAATGTGTATTAAACCAAGGCTACTCCATGGTGTCATCTTTAAACAACCTATGCTCAAATATACAAAGATATGTAAGGTGGACATAATGAGGGAAGAACTTGCTCTTCCTACAGCAAACCTAACATAACTCCAGCATATTTTTTTCAAATGAACTCAAAATGGTAAAACAATAATAAAAATAATAAATATTAAAAATACTTTATGTCAAAAGCACAAGGAAACTTAGATGTAGCATGATTTATTTCTTCAAACTCTAACTTTTAAATAATTTTAGCTTCTGAAATCAAATGTTATAAATTCTCCAAATCCAAGTAACATGAATGAGTTGAAAAAAACATTTTAGAACTTACTAATGTTCCCCAATTATAACCATTTCAGAGAATTTAAGAACATAAGCAAACATAATCCCTCAGGATTTCAGTAACGTTTCTGACGTAGGATTTACCTCCTCTTAACTACAGAAACCTACAGTTTAGGTGGCCACAACTGAGATAGCTGTCTGGACTTCTTTTATCATCAATGGGCAGAAACAGAGATTTCTAATGTTAAAAATAAGCCAAGTCATTTGTACATTTTGTGGTAAAGTCATGACTCAGAAACATTTGTTTCCCCCCACAGACTACAAAGAGTGTTAAGATGACTACATCAGATGCACACACGTGTACTGTGGACAGCCAACTGCACTGAGATGAGCTGGTGCACCACAGGCAGCTAAAGCTGAGACCTTCAAAGACCTATTCAAGGTACCTAACTAACAAGAGAAATTTTGCAAGGCTGAGAGCATCACCCCTTAAAAGAAGTTTGTAATTCCAGATCTTTTTGATACCTCTGGGAAAAAAAAAAGCTTTCTAGAAAAACAACCCAGAAGTCATGGAAAAATGTTTGTGAGAATAACCTTGCAAACATATTACAATGCACAAAATAGCAGGCAGGTGCAAATTAAAGACATGAGAAACTTCAAGTATGTTTGGAATTATATAAGCATAAAAAATTGTTTTGGCTCCTCAAAGTTTCTGGGCCTCACTCTTCAACAAGATAATTTGGAAACAATAATTTAAACCTGAGTTTTACAGTAGTTTAAAATTGTGTATATATTCCCCCTACAAGCTGAGACTTCTTCCTTTTTCACTCTTTTTCCTCCTCCAACAGGAGGAAAATTTTTTGATGTGTCACTCACAACAATATATAGTCAATCTGGCACACAGTACCACTACCATCTTTCTCTTTACTATTCTGACTACTAAAGACAAGAATGTGTTTCCAGAATAGGGAATTTATTCTATAAAACCTGCTGTTCAGAAATTAAAGTATAACTCAGTGGTGTAAATTTATCTATTCTTATGTCAGCACAGATTTCTTCCGCTACCAAAACAGAACGGTGCTCACTTCATCAGCTGGGTGTAAATCCATTTGGTTTGGGAACTGAGGATGTACTTTTCATTAGAGCTTTATGAGATGAAATTTATGAAACCATGAAGTTCAGACCCTTATTCTTTAACAAAGTTTCATAAATGCTAATTATAATTACATAAAGAGTAAATTTACAGTTGGCATTAGGGACTGTGGAAAACAATCCCAGCCTTTATGTACTGCCAAGTTCCAACAAGAAAGCAGCCTTTATCTCCCCAGTTTTACCTATTGCAATGATGGTATTAGCTTTTGAATGCAGAATTTCAAAGCAGAGTTCAAAAAAAGGCAATAATCAAGAGTTTGGAGTTTTATACGAAGACTATTTTGCATATCTCTTCTTCCCATGTTAAAATATAGTGACCAAAATATCACCATAATTTCCTTTTCAGTTTCACACTTCAAGCCTTAACCTGAACAATTCAGTTTCCAAAAGTTTTCAAATCTACAAGATCAGTATCTTTCAGTGATAGTGATTCATTCAGGTGACCTTCCAGAATGCACCCACTGTATTTTAAAACCCTTGGGTTTGGGTTTCTTACAGAAATTTCATATAGGCAGAAAGAAAGATGAGATTGTTCAGAAGAAAGGAAATGTTTGTAACAGAGGACAAGGAAAAGAGGGAATACTGCTAGGAATCCATAGTCTAAAAAGCATACAGCATACAATAAATAACGAATCCTTACATATAGTATAGACACTAATGTAACTATAACATTTAAATATGTAGCAACTAAATATTAACTTATGAAGCACTGGAAGTTGTAAAAGACAGCGAACCACTGAAGAGACTTGCCAAGGAATCACAGACAAGTCCATGGACAAGTACTTTTTTACACATTAATTTAGCTCAATTACTAGTTTATTCAAATTAAGACAACATCTAAGCCCTGATGATCAGAAGGCTGGAGCACCTCTCTGAATGTAGGTTGAGAGAGTTGAGGTTGCTTAGCCTGGAGAAGAGAATGCTCCAGGGTGCCTTTCAGCACCCAAAGGGTATTACAAGAAAGCTTGAGAGGGGCTTTTTCAAGGACAAGACAAGAGGGAATGAGTTTAAACTGAAAGAGGGCAGATTTAGAATAGATATTAAGAAGACATTGTTTACTCTGAGGACGGTGAGACATTGGAACAGACTGCCTGGAGAAGCTGTCAATGCAGCTTGGTTTTAGCTGGGACATTTTCCTCTTAGTAGCTGGTAGAAAGCTGTGGGTTTTGGATTTAGTATGAGAATGATGTCAATAACATCCTGATGTTTTGGCTGACGCTATGTAGTGTTTACCCTAAGTCAAGGGCTTTATAATGACTCATCCTCCACTACTGAGGAGCTGCACTGAAAGCTGGGACGTGAGCAAGGCCAGGACAGGTGACCCAAACTGGCCAAAGGAATATTGGGATCTCTGCTCAGAATGGGCTGGGCATTGGTTATCAGGAGCTGAGCAACCATGTTCATCACTTGTTTCTCTTGGGTTCTTTTACTCTCTCTTCCTTTTCTTTTGACAACTCTTCTTATTAGTCATGTTACTAGCATACTTAGTATCACAATTATAATATTTTATTTCAATTATTAGATTATTATTATCTCAACCCATTAGATTTACCTTTTCTTTATTATTATCCCCGCTGGGGTGGGGAGACTGAAAAAAAGGCTGTGTGGTACTTAGTTGCCAGCTGGGGTTAAACTCCATCCCTGGAACTGTTTAAAACCAGGATGGATCGGATTTTGAGCAACCTGGTCTAGGGGAAGGTGTCCCTGCCCATGGCAGGAGGGTTGGAACTAGATGATCTTTAAGGACCTCTAACTCTAGGCCATTCTGTGATAATACAAAATTAATAATTACTTTCTTCCATCAGTCAATGAGAAAAATGCAAGTGACTAAGCCCTATGATTTCTGGATTCTTAAGGTCAGAGTGATCAGAAACTATCATTTCAATTCACTGACATTGGAAATAATCAGGTAAAAATATTGGTAACTGATAATTCTTTGATACTCTATTATATCTGCATAGTCACACAACCATTTTGTAACAGGAGGACTAACAACATTAATTGAATCCCAGCACCCATCCAACAAAACTTCACAATAGTGTTTTTTCCTTGTGACTCAAGTGAAATGGACAGGAGAAAACTTCAGATTTGTAACTAATAGAGACAAGTAATTAATAGCTGATTCTTTATTATTAATAACCAAAGCAGTGCAGCTTTCATGAGAAGGCTCCCATTTCCTCCCAGATAAACTCAACCTCTCCTGAGGAAACCACTCTGATCACCTGAGGCTGCCCACATAAGGCTTCCCGCATGGAGACGAGGCGGGTGTCCCAAGGGAACCAGGTGGTTGTTCCAGGGGAACCAGGAGAACCTGGGGGCTGTCCGAGGCAGCCTTTGCACATGAGGGATGTCCCCAAAAGCCACTGACACCGCGGGCTGGGGGCATCTCCCGGAGCCCTCTCGGAGCCTCCCTCAGAGCCTCCCCGGAAGCCCCAATGGCCCCGCGCTCGCACCCACCTGCAGCAGCGCCGCGGGGGCCGCGCCCCGGCTCCATGGCCCGGGGCCGGACCGTCACCTCTCCGGCCCCGCTGTGGTCAGGCACAGCCCCGGCCCTGGGGCCCAGGGCTGGCATCTCCTCGCTGCGGGCCCTTCGCTCCCACTCGCGTTTATCTGGACCGAAGGCGGCTGTTCCCTGCGGGAGCCGGCAGCGCCCGCGGACGCGCGGGCCTCGCTTCCCGCTGCGGGGGCTGGGATGAGAGGGAAGCGCGAAGGCCGGCTGGCTGCAAAGGCCGCCTCAGTCGGGAAGGTGCAGGAGGGGGGAAGCCGTGGAACCCCGCAGGACACATCTGAAGGCCCCTGGTCCTTCCGCCAGGGAAGGAAGGGAGCGGGGCCTGCCTGTCCCAGCCCTGGAGTCCGGCCGGACGCTGGGCCTGCTCATCACCTGGGTCACCGAAACCACCCCCCACACTTTTACACTTCCTATTGCTATAAATTCCATTAAGGTCTCTCAAAGTGTTTTGCTGATTAACTTATGCCTCTTTAAACTTTTCTTACCTAAAGCATAGCCCCATACTAGCCACTGTGCAGAAAGTTAACTCTATCCCGGCCAAAACCAGCACAATACTGTAAGAGGAAATGGGATCGTGAAACTTCTTTAACCATGCATTGGAAATAGAAGCTGCCTTTTAGCAGAAACTCTGTGAACCAAGCTCACCAGTTAAGAAATTATCTTTGTATGAAAAATTATGTTCTCTCCACAAACTGTGCTGAAAAGGCTGTGATAAGCCTTCTTGGCCAGAAATGGAATCTATGCCAGAGGCATAGAATCAGAATCATTTTGGGTGGAAAAGACCTTTAAGATCATTGATTCCAACCATTAACTCAGCACTTCAAGTCCACCACTCAATCATGTCCTTCAGTGCCACATCTACACAACTTTTAAATACTTTCTCGAAGGGTGACTCCACCACTTCCCTGGACAGCCTGTTCTAATGCTTGACAGCCCGAAGAAATTTTTATTAATACTTGGTTGAGCAGGCCGAGAAGGGAAGACAGGAGAGATGAAAAATAAGAAAGGAAGTCAGATGCATTAAGTGCAGTTATGCTTATCACAATACATCAAGTTTTTAAGTAGAGGGTAGTCAATCTTTCTGAACACACAAATATTCAGATGGGACAAACAATACACACTTTTATAACCCTCATCCTCATTTCTTGGATAATCTAAGGAGCATTATTTTTATAATGCTCTTTCTTCAAAAAACTTCTTTTTTTACCAATATACATAAAGGAAAATTTTTGAGCAAATACACATTTTCTTTTATTTTGAAGGATTTACCTTCTGAACTACAGAAAACTGTTAACACACCGAAACTTTCATTTTAGACTTCAAATTATAAAAATGAATTAGATAGAAAAAGTTGGAGAACATTTTCATTCTGACAGCACTGATTTCTCAGTGAAACTCAAGGGGAAAAAAATAAAGCATTCTCCAGTCTTCTAAAACTGACATATCAGCAGCTACCCTGTCATTTTCTGTGCATCTTTTGTGCATATAAGTGATGCAGATGCTTTGCAAACTGGACACTCATTATATAGATTGGAACACCCATGTTTTCATTTAATCTTTTCAGCTGAGACTGAAATAAAAGATTCAGAGATATCAGTGCTTTTACCTGCAAACCTGTCACCTGTATGCAGAGAGATGAATCTAAAAAATAGGATTTGGCAGGGGCAACATTATTACTGTTCTAAAAAGAAAGGGGCTTTACTTTTTCTGAGTAGCAGTTCTGCTTGCAATTTTAGGCTTATTGAGAGGCACCTAAAAATCTTGAGGCCTTCTACCATTAGGCAGCTGCCTGGAGAGAGGTTTTTCGCTTTATTGTTTTGTACTTTAACTACATTAATCATAATAATAAAAAAAGAGCTGTATAAATTCAGTTTTAGATGCACAGTTCCCATTTTTTTTTAATTTGGAGCTAGTAGTTAGAAGGCACGTTTCTTAAATTTGCAATTTTAAGTAACTTTCAAAGTTACTGTGCACCACTTCAGAATACCAACCAAAGTACAACTTACTACCATCTTTAGGTTTGCTTTTAAAATAAGTTGAAGAATCCCATATTTTCAAGTTGGAAAAATGCTGGTGCGCCCCCACTATTAATAGAGCATCTCTAATAAATTTTTTATTCACCTGAAAGCAGCAAAATCTGGGCAAAATCAACTGCAGAATCACTGAGATGTGTGTTCCTGTTCTATTGAAGAACACTTCTAAAAAATAATGTGTAGAACTTGCATTAACTTTATTCAGTGAGTATTCCCAGTGATTACATAGAATCATAGGATCATTAAGGCTGGAAAACACTTTCAAGATCATTAAGTCCAATCTTTGATCAGCACCCTGTTAATTAGACCATGGCACTGAGTGCCACATCCTGTTATTTCCTGAGCACCTCCAGGGACAGTGACTCCACCCCCTCCCTAGGCACCCCATTCCAATGCCTGACCAACTTTTCATGAAGAGTTTCTTTGTGATGTCCAAGCAACATAATCTAACATTACTTTTTCATAAATGAACAATGTGTATGTGCAAATGTATTGGTGTATGGTGCAAATTAATATTATATCTGATAAATAAAAAATAAGCTATCCAAACATGGGGTGATTAGCACTGTATGTAATCTGAAGTGAGACAACAGTGAAATGAAGCTTCAGTTTGAAATAAGCAGTTTGTAGTTTGTGAAAGAAGCTGATTCTACTAGTTGCACATAAATTATTTTGATCTTTTTGTGAATATGTCTTTTGATCTCAAAAACAGTTAAAGGATATCTTTGTGTCAAAAGGTCATACAAAATAATTAGCTGCTTTTGTTATTAATTAAACATAAAAGCAGTGAGGTGTTTAGTCACATGACCTGAGAGGTCATGAGTTCTCAGTATTTAACCAATCCACATGCTGAATGATTTCAAACAACTGAGTGGTGAACTAAAACCAAACCCAAAAACCACAGGCTTCAATCAGTTATTAAAAGTAAGTGGATTACATTACTGTCAAACAGGCGTGCCCTGCTCTTAGTGGATGGTTACAGTATCAGTAACAATTTGAGCATTGAAGAATATATTTTCATTTGGAGAACTACAGGCTGTTAGAATTTATAAGGCATCTTTATATTTTAATGCATGTCTTTTTGCCTGAGAACTGGAAGTGTCTGAAAACACATATGAAACGTGCTGTCTCAACTGTCATAGCTGCAATTTTGTTTAGCTGAGGTGGTGCAAGAGATACAGTGTTTTTAAAAGCATGTGAAAATCGTGAGCAGAAGCATCAAAATCTTCCCATTTGACCCTTTTTCCCCATGTGTTTCAGTGCCATATTTAATTAAAAATATTTTAAAAAATTGGCATCATGATACTTTATTACTCAGCATCAAGCTGTTTTCAAAACAGAATATAATGTGGTTTTGATGGCTCTATTTTCTATGTAATTCTGATAGAACCAATATGGCTCAAGCAGTCCCTTTGAGCATAATCTGCAATTCTAAATGTATCTGATCCAGGATGTTCAGTGAGTTATGCAATGACATCTTTTTTTCTGTTGAGAAATAAAGCATTATCATCAGGGAAAAAAGGATCACATTTCAGTGTCTGATGCAATGAAAACCTTGTTCTATAAAAACAATGTAAAAATTTAGACATGATATGAGGAGAACAGGGAAACTAAAAAACTTCGTACGGTTTATAGGCATCATGCCATCAATTATGAATAGATACTTCATAGTGCTTTGTCATCACATAAAATTAATGACAACAGATTCCATTCCTTTCTATACAGTAGAAGGAAAGATAAAACCTTTCCCTCAAAGAATTTTACTGTCTGGAAATCAGTACTGAAAGATTCTCACTCCACTAGGTAAGAAAAACGATAAAAGCATATTAGCGAGTAGTCCGAATGATACTTAAAAATTAATGTGACAATATAGCAGGTAATTTTCTGCATTTAAATTTCATCATTTATCTAAGAGTAACAAAACAGGGGTGTTGCTAGACTTTCCTTCTCTACAGCAACAGACATCTGAGAAGAATTAAAGAACATATAAAGACTTTTCATTTAATTTAGTACTTTTTATTGCAGTTCCACAAGGTTTTCTTCATGAAGTTCTTAAAAAGGCAAAGAGGTAAACAGGTAATTGCTACGATATAGATGTCCTAGGATATAAAAAATACAGATTACAGTTCTATACACAGAACTTTACCAAACAACATATGAGCAGTCCCTGCTAACTGCCTCATAATATAGAAAATTGAATGCATTAAAATATCCACATGATTGTGTTTGAATCCTGAGACATTTTGATTAGCGATCCTCTGTGCAAGCATGAGGTGTCAGCTGAATCATGGGTTCCAATGTCCATTTTTTTCTGTTGACTCAGCTGGGTCAGGCATAAGTTGTGATGAAGTGAGTTTCATTTCCTGGAACATACTGACTTAACACACTTAACACGCTTCACACAGTGGAAAGGCCAGGTGCCCACTTGAGACACAGTGGTTGTGCTATTGCTTCTAGCACCTTGCCTGTCTAACCAGCTTAGAGCTTAAAGGATACAGATTTATTTTTTATTCAGGTAGTTTGCACCCTGTTTCCCAAAGGAGCATTGCACCCAGTAATCACAGTGATGTTCTGGAAGAGATTTGTCTCAATACCTTTTTGCCAAAAATGCCCTGCTTTGGGTGAAGTTAAATAGTTTTTAGGCTACAGGGAGCTTTAATGTGGTGAAAGAGTAATTAACAGGCAGGAAGATGAGGGCTCCGATTTTGATTCCCTGGTCCAGGTAGCATGTATTATTCGTTAGAGACAACTGAAATTTGCCCTATTTTCAGATAAGAAGTCAAATTACCTTCCTGTGAGGGGTTATGTATGAATGTATGATACCACATGACTTGCAAATGTGATTCTTCAAGGCATGGTTTAGTGTTGGGTGAATGGTTGGACTCAATGATCTTAGAGGTCTTTTCCAATGATTCCAATTGATTCTCTGATCCAAAATCCAAAGAGTCATTCCTTTGATGGAACAGCTGTAATTGCAGTGTTGTCTTAGTGATAAGTCTTGACTAGTAAGAAGTTCTAGGAGTAAGAAAGAACTTCTAGTTCAAACCAAACCAAACCAAACTGAGCCAAACTAAACTAAACCAAACCAAACTCAGTATTCCGCTCTGACATTCTACCTTACCCACCTGAAGATTCACTGTAACCTGGTCAATTGGGTTGCAAGGTGAAAGAGGTTGGCTTTAACACTGACACAGAAGTGAAAGGAGTTTGTGTGTGCCAGCACTCTGACTACTGAGTTATTGGACAGAAACTGGTTAGCGTAGCTTTTATCTTTATTTTGTAATAATTTTAGTATTCCAGATGTAAAATCACAGGAGAGTTTTTGGAGGTTGTTAGCTATATATGGACATATGTCTGATCTATACTGGAGAAAATAGCATGTGGTCTGGCACTCTTACACACAGGTAGGACTTTTGATTAATGCAAGAATCTCTCCCATGGCACCTGCATTTGCCAGTTTTCGTCCCTCCCAGGATCCTTGGCAGTAGTGCTGAGAAGTCCCCTACTAAAAAATCCACAATGCATGCTATTCCATGCATAGCAACATGGAAGCTGTTTTAAGGCCCTGTGCTATACTGTGGCACTATCATGGTCATGAGTTGGGATGTCAGGCTAGATGCACACATAAGTAATGCATAATAAATCTATTATTATAGACTGTGCAGTCCAGTTTAGTATTCAAAGTTATGCTAATGTCTTTCCTCAAAACGACCATGCTGTACTGCTCTTGTAGGCGAGGAGAGGGAGTGCCATCTGCTCAGCCATGCAAATTGTCACCATTTCATTCACTTAAAATGAGTTTTGTCAGTTTGCTCTAATTGTAAATATGTCCAACTGAATTTAACAAGCTTAAACCATTAATTCATTCATTTTTCCTAGTGCAAAATGTAGGCTTCAGGTTAATATTAAAAATGTAGATTCTTGAAGCCCAGAATTCCTTGTATCTGGCAACTGTGTAAAGAAGATTGGAGAAGAAAAAAACACTCCTCAGAAAAACTTAAATATTTTAGACTAGTAAAAGGAATTTCTAACGCAAATGCTGTATAAATAAAATAGGTCATTTATAGAGGTATCCATATACAAATGTATATAAATATATATGCTTTTAGATGGATGGATAGATAGGTACAGAAGTGACAAGGTGACCAGGGTGTGGTAAAAAGGTAAAGAAAGTATTTTTATTTATCTGATGAATATGTTCAACTATAACAACGGGCTTCCTGAGATTTCCTTTGCATGAATCTTTCCTTTCCTCAGAAAAATCCCATCACATATCCTGGGTCAGTGGTTGCTCAGCTTTACAGCTGAAGGGCTGTAGATGATGCTAACAGATCGAGGTAGCTGTAATCAATATTGTATCTGCTTTGGAACTCTTAACCTGTGCTTCCTGTGGCTCCAGGCACTCATCAGGGAAGGGCCATGGACTGACATAAATCCTTTCTCCCAGCAGCTGGGCTGTTGCTTCAGAGAAGATCATCTGCTTGCAGCATGAGAGGGTCACATTACCATGGTTCCCACGCCCAATATAAAATGGTGGTGACATACAAATGTAAGCACCAGTAGGTACAAATGAAGATGCCATTTAGAAGTTGCATGATGTGACTCAAGTGATACAATTTAAAATTCAAATCAGTCTGTACAAGTTATGTCCTCATGCAGCTGTCCAGAAATCTGAAAGTCCATATGTGGGACTCAGGTTGCACATTAGAACTAGGAAGATTGGGCTGTGCATATTTTAAGGGGAGAAAATTGCATGTACCCATAAGTTGCTACAAACAGCCATTCCATAGGAGGTTTTAAGAGATAATCACCCATCTGCTAAAATATCTATGTTGTATTTAATCATGTTTCTGCTGAATGAGTAGAAAACATTAAAAAAAAAAATTTAAAAACCCCAAAACAACAACCCCCTCCCCCCCCAAAAAAACCACTAAACCAAACCAAAACCAGGATTGCTAAACCCTGTAATTATGAAGAAAACAAGTGATTAAAAGGAATTGGCTGCAATAAAAGTGAACCTAAATTTTATTACATGTGTAATTTTGGGACTAGACATAGATGTCATGACTTACAACAACATAAAACCCCTATTAAAGGAGGGACACTTCAAATTCCACTTAAATCTGTGGAAACTACTGTATAAGTGTAGTTCATAAAATGAACTAAATTCACTTCTAGCTAAGTTCTATTGAGTTTTGTTCTAACTAAATTCTAGACTTTTGTTGAAATAATTCACTGTTTGATCTTCCAGTTATGTAAAATAAATGCACAGTTCTTCATTTCACCTGTGACATTCATTTGTTCTCTAAGCTTGATTGACTCTATAACTTCTTGTCTCAAGGATTTAGGAAACAATGAAAGCAGCAACTCAGCAGAGTGAAATTCTTGTATAGGTTACTTGGATAATTCATATCTGAGAATAAAGAAATATGAGTTCTGTGGAGTGCATGTGATACTTGATATATGTGCTTTATATATAATTTCCTTAAGGTCTGTAAGAAAATTAAATTGAAGTTTAATCAGAAGTTTTGCTCTGCACTGATCTGTGAGAACCTAAGGTGAAATTGGATGAAGAAATGTATTTATGGAGATGATTCTCTTCTATTCCCATGCACCTTGCATTTGGAGAGGAGTTGTTTTTCCAATAGCTTTCATAATTTTTATTTCTTCTTCAACTCTAATATATTATTTATGCTTTATTCCCATATCTGACACACAGATAATGTGCACGAATACATTGAGAGCCATGCACATATGAATATAATTCTCTCAAGAGAAAATGTGTCTGTCAATAAATATGCAATGTGGTGTATTTGTGACCAGGGCAGGTAGTTCTAAGATGCATGACTTGATTATTTCAAAACCAGATTTCTTCAAACATGCCAAAGGCAGATATATGTCAAGATAAAAGATACATGAGTTGGAGTGTAAAAGGGCAACCTAAACATTTTTCAAACTATTCAGTAATCTGTTTGTCTGTATTCCATACCTCATAACTAGCCAGACTGGATTTTTACTACACTTTGATAATAATTTATAGTTGGGTAATGAACAAACATGAACGATATTAGCACAACAGATCATGTTTTTAAACCTCTGTATGTCATAATAGAAATTAAATACCTTCTCAACCTGAATTGTGGCCATTGCAAGTGAGGCCATTCTTTTAACAAAATGTTTTCCTCTTTGTTTCCTCATTTGAAATATTCGTCTATGTAGCCCTCAGAACACTATTCCTTGCTATTAAATGTCTTCAGACATTTAGAATGCTTCAGCTTTTAAATGCTTCACACTGTCCAGAGTTTTTGAGGTACTGTCAAAATGTAAAGATACCTGTGCTGCCACTGGCATTTGTTCATATGCTAAGAAATCCTCTTTCCTCATAAGGAATTACTTCTACACTTGTTTTCAGGGCTAAAAGTTGTTCTGCCAATATTCATGAAGATGAGCTTGTCCTTGCTACTTACATTTTATTTGTGGAAAACAGATCAGATAGACTGCCTGAATGCTCTGGGAATTCGTTCAGTTTAAAGTCAATACTGAGCCAAAGAGATGGTCCCAATGTCCCACAGATCATTCCTTGGACTGTCAATCAATATGTTTCACCTGTCTCTAACTAGTAAGTCAAGTAGCAAGTAACACCAAGGAGGGAAGCACACATTGGAAACATAATGCACAGCTCAGTAAGCGAGACCAAGGGTCTACCTAGCCCAGTTTTGTCTCTCATTTAGTGCAGTGGGAAAGGCTGTTAGAATGTTTTTTAGAGTTTATTTGCTGGCATGTATTTTCTTCATTGTGTGCTGTTTCAGCTTGTAGACACTGTTGAGCTCTTCATTACTGCTGTAAATGATCGTCCTTCATTCCTGGTCAGTGTTTTTTCCCTGTACTGCGTCCAGCTCTGGCGTCCCCAGCATAAGAAATACATGGACCTATTGAAGCAAGCCCAGAGGAGGCTACCTCTAAAGATGATTAGAGGGATGTAGCACCTCTCCAATGAGGAAAGGCTGAAGGAATTTGGTTTATTCAGCCTGGAAAAGAGAACATATTGAGGTGACCTAATTGCAGCTTTCCAGTACCTGAAGGGAGCCTACAAGAAAGACAGAGAGGGACTTTTTTTAATGGCTTATGTTAATTGGACAAGGGGGAATGGGGAATGGATTCAACTTAAAAGAGAGTAGGTTTAGATTAGATATTAGGAGGAAGTTCTTTACTGTGAGGCACTGGTACAGGTTGCCCAGGGAAGTTGAAGATGCCCCATCAAAGTCAAGTTGGATGGGGCTCTGAGCAACCTGGTCTAGTGAGGTGTGTCCTGGCACATGGTGGGGGGGTTGGTACTAGATGATCTTTAAGGTTCCTTCCAACCCTAACTATTCTATAATCTTATGATTCTATGATCCTTCTGTTTTGGTTGTATCTTTTTGGTAAGAATGTGCCATTGCTTCAATTTTATTGAACAGAGTGAGACACGAGATCAGCCACAGAGTGGGGGAACTAAACTTTTGTCACCAGCTTCTCTACTAGCACCCTATGTAATGAGGTCAGCTACCCTATTTGACCCATGTGATTAAGAAAAATACTGATTAGCAACTAACTTGGACTTAAGTTTTGCCAAAATTTTTTGACCTAGTTGCTTTTTTCAATGTTCATTTATTTAGCCTTTTTCAGTGTGGTTCCAAGATCATCCACTAAGTTTTCTTGTCTTTTATGTTCAAAGGAAAAATGCAATTTATATACATAGTCTTTACTAATGTAAGTAATGCTTTTTAACCATATCTCCTTCCAAGTGTTATTGATCATAGTTAGATGATTTCAGCTAATTATCCACAGGAGATAAGTCACCTGATAGCCATTGGACACTCCATTGGCAGAAAATACCAAAATCTTTTAAATTTAGATTGTAAGATGAAACTGTCTTCAGTAAAGCAAAAGGGAGGAGTTCAATAAGGCTGACAGAGAGCTTAAAGCAACAAAGAATTTGGAGACATCAAAGAGCAGTTGGTTTCTGTTAATTTGCCTTTCTCAAAAGTGGCTGCTTTCCATTTATATTACCATCAAAGCTCATCAACTAAATTTTACAGAGCCTTACTTCATTTTTTTTGCTAGAGGACTTATTTTGATGGGTTGAAATTATGCAATGTTTTTTTCCTCCTTTTTTGGTGAAATGACAGCTGTAAGTCAGGCTGTAGCCATATAAAATATCACTATTTATATTTTCCAAATACATGTATATTTATGCATCAGAGATGTTAATTCAGTTTTGCAAAACTGGGTGCTTAGATAAATTTGTTTTAAATTAAATAGAGTAGGTTTTTACATGTGTCCAAACCATTATTCCTCCAACCTAAATTCTTTGCACGTTTTCAGGAGATTTATATTTTCTAACAGAACTCACAAGATCCTATACCATTTGTAACTCAAAGAGTTGCTATTGAGTACTGTGTCAAATGTCATCCCATACAGATTTTCTATGCTTAAATTACAGTTTGAGTGACTGTGATGCACCATGTTAGTTTGCACCACAAGGCTAAGAAAGCCCCTGTGGAATATCTAAGTAGCTCAGAGAAACCTTGCAAAATCCTATCAAATATGGGAAAATCCAAAAAAATCATTCAGTTTTCTCTGAACAAATTAAAAGATTATGTAAATTTTCTTGAAAAGAAAACTTTATCATTAAAAAACTGACAGGTCCTTCACTATAAAATCATAAATGCCACTCAAATTGGACTTTTATAAGGGCTTAGACAGTGAGATTTCAAAGGAAATAGTTTAAAGGAAATACTGAGTTATTAATATCAGAAAATCATGAACATTAGATTGATTGCTAAGTGACTAAAATAGTTCAAACTAAAATGAAAAAATGATAAAGCATGGATTTATGTTTTCAATTTAAAGCAAAGAAACAATAAGATTATAAAATAATTTTGAGCCTCCACAAAAACTACAGGGTAAATCTGTGCATTGGAAATTTCCACATCCTGTTCATTATTTTCCCCTAGTTTGAGTCTTGATTTCTGGGATCACCTAGGAGCTAAAGTTTCTTGCATGATGATTAGCACATAGAACAATCCACTGAATATTTCAAAGAGAGAGAAGAAAGTAGGCAGTCTTGGTAGAGAGTTCTTGGTAGTGAGTTCTTTAATTTGATAGTTGTGATGGTTAACCTGGCTGGGTGCCAGGTGCCTTCCAAGACGCCTTATTTTCTTCCCTCCTTAGCAAGATGCAGATGGAGAAAATAAGAAGCAGGAAAACTCATGATTCAAGGTAAAGGCACTTTAATAAAGCAAAAGCAAAGGTTGTACATGGAAACAAAGGAAGACCAGAAGATTTCTTCTGTACTTCCCATCAGCAGGTGATACCCAGCTACTTCACAGGTAGGCATCAGTATGAACAGCAGTTGCTTTGGAAGACAAATGCTGTACTGCTCTGCTGAGAACATCTGCTGAACTGATGCCCTATGGTATGGATATCCCTTTGGTTACTTTGGTCCAACGGGATATCATACAAGGTCCCCTCCCAAGACCTTGTCCCCCCCAGTCTACTGGGTGCAGTAGGGGGGTCATGGAGGGCCAGTACTGCTGCTGCATTATCAACACCTTTCTAGATCCTAGGTCCCCTACAATGCACAGCACTATGAAGGCTGCAGTGGGGAAAACTAGCCCTGTCTCAGACGCATCCAATACAGTAGCATCTCATTTTAAATTATGTTTTTAATCTGTTGAAACAGGTCATTGTCTTCCGATGTCTAACATTAAAATAAGCCCCCAAAGCATCTAAACGCTAAAAAAGTGTTTTCTTGTTTAAATAGTCACTAATAATAACACCTGAAATTAACACCAAGACTTTAAAACTGGATAGAAGTAACTGTAGAAACTGGAAACAAGAATTGTTACAATTCCTTTTATTGTTTTCCTTTATGCAAGTCTCTGCACAATATGTTTAAGCACAAAAACATGCTTCTCACGTTCACAATTGAACTGATTAAAAAATAATGATACACATTTGTAAGATCAAAGCAAGCATCCTTTCTTTCAAAAAATAAAAACTCTGCTGCAAAGCTTTAAACAGAAACAGCCAGTTGGATGAAAAACAGCTGAACCTGCTTTTTTGATACCATTTTCTGGAAGGGTGATTTCCAGTCACTTCAGCTATGGGTCAGTGAATAAAAAGGAAGCAACTTACTTGTTGACCAGTATCTGCCATGGTCATTACTTATTTGCATCAGTCTCACTGCAACTGAAATGTAATCCTGAAGGAGCACAATTGACACAGTGGTTTTGACTTCATTTCAGTCATTGAGATATAACACTGCGAAAAGTACCCAGATTTTCTGAAGACTGAGATAATGTTTCCCCTTAGGTAAATGTTTTGGAGGTTAAGGTGTTGCTTGTGTTATCAGGAGATGACAAGAATAGACCCTTTTTTTCAAGAAAGATTTCTCATTGGTTTGATTCAGCTCCTTTCACATATCCCTTAGAGCAGAGGGCCTTTGGGGTAGCACCCAGGAAACTGGTATGTTTTCTTCAGAGGACCTGCTGCTTTCCAGGCTTCTGTGTAGTTGCTGGGCCAGGCAAGCAGACTCTATGTGCAAATTGTTTCATGCAGTTTTGCACATATATATTAGGCATCTGGGCTTGGACCCAGAAGTGTTGGCAGATGGAGGAAGGTGTAGGTCAGTCATAGAATCACAGAATATGCTCAGTTTGAAGGGACCCACAAGGATCATTGAGTCCATCAATGTTCTGCACAGCACCATCCCCAAGAGTCACACCAGGTGCCTGAGAGCATTATCCAAACACTTCTTGAACTCTGTCAGGCTTGGGCTGTGATCACTTCCCTGGGGAGCCTGTTCCAGTGCCCAACACCCTCTGGGTGAATAAACATTTCCTGATATCCAGGCTAAACCTCCCCTGACACAGCTTCAGGCCATTCCCTTGGATCCTGTCACTGGCACCACAGAGCAGAGATCAGTGCCTGCCCCTCCTCTCCCCCTCACAAGGAAGCTGTAACTGCAGTGAGGTCTCCCCTCAGTCTCCTCCAGGCTGAACAGACCCAGTGCCCTCAGCTGCTCCTCACACAGCTTCCCCTCAAGGCCCTTCCCCATCTTTGTTGCCCTCCTTGGACACTCTCTAATAGTTTCATGTCTTTCTGACATCGTGGTGCCCAGAACTGCCCCCAGCACTCGAGGTGAGGCTGCCCCAGTGCAGAGCAGAGCAGGACAATCCCCTCCCTTGCCCAGCTGGTGATGCTGTGCTTGAGTTAACAAAAGTGAGCTATTACTGGCCATCCTAATTAAATCCCCCTTCAAAAATTCCTTGCAAAATCTTTATGACAAGCAAGGATCAGCCAGGAATCTCCTGTGAAATTAAGAGAAGGGGAGAAGGAAGAATACAGAAATTTGAAAAGTAATGTGAAAATGGGGATGTTTTTACTGACATTTTGGAGACAAGCCAAACTACTCATTTGGATTCCTACTTGCACAATTTATTTTGTCAGTCTTCTTTTTATATTGCATAAGATAAGAGATTAATGGGAAAAATAAGGACACAGAAGAAAGTTTTAAAGTACTTAAGCTGACAATCTAAGTATCACAGATGCTGAGTTCGCAGGCAGTAAATCCCTGCTCTGCAGTGGGCAAGTCTCTCTGCCTCCAAAGAGCTTTAGGAGAGTCATAGGATGCTTTGGATTCAGCAGGATCACTTTCATAGATTTCTCTGACATAAGAGAACAGTAATGTGCATTAAATGTAAGCTTTGTTGGTGGATTGGATTAATTTACTAGTGACATAAACTGAATTTGGATGTACAAACTGTTTAAAAGTTGAAGGCAAGAGCTTCACAGGTAAACCCAGCAGGCCAAATTCTGGGGTTCCTGAAGTGCTAAAGATTCTGCCAGGTCTGGTTTCTAGAGTTTTTATAGGCTGCAAAACACAAACTCTGAAGAAAGTCTTCAAGATTTGATTCACTGTACCGGTTAATATGCCACACTGGTTGGTTCCTTTGGTGCTGCATTCTTTATAAATGAAAGCTTTCAAATTGAAATCAAGTTTCTGGCAATTGCCTTCCTGAGGACAAACAAAAGAACCAATAAGGAGCTGTGCAAGGGCCTTTCAGGAAGTCATTTAGGAGCTTGAAGTTCTGCTTGAGAGTTTTCCCTTTGTTATTGAACTGATTGCTTCCTCCTTTGGTATCTCCTGCTCTGCCCTGCAAATGAAATATCCTGTCTTTCTGGGGAGAGTTGATGGATGAAAGTTTCCTACTATGCTCTGCTACCCAAGCTCTTTTTATCCCAAATGAATTCTGCATATGGCTGATTTTTCCCATACAAAGTAAGAAGTAAACAGGGAGTGATAGATATTGGCTTTCCATCATCTGATCTGTCAGCTGCTGTACATTAGGAAGTTATCTATGCCTTTAATTGTGAGTAGGAGAGGGATTTAGAGCTTGCAGGAGCATAATTGTTTCACAGTAAATCTACAGATAAGCCCCTCTTCCTTACTGCCCACACAGTTCCACTGATTTTAGAATATTAAATTGTCCTTTTCCCTTCAAACACTGGTGCCTAAAGGAAGATCTATTATCCTGAAGTCTTTGTAGCTTAGACTGTTAATGGGATGCTGATATTGCAAACCAATAACTAAAATGAGGAAATATTGAAAGGAAGCATAAGGCTTCTTTTATTACTGCCATAGTTCTTTACTGCATTAATTTTGAAACATATTTCTATTTTCTGTCTAATCGCAGTCTTAGAGTTAAAAGTTTTGATAATTGACAAGTTTCTCACATGATGTATTCCTGGAGACAAGGTCTAAGCATCTGGAGGAGGGTAATGAAGAGGAAGGATTTCTACCTTTGACTGTGCCAGACACTGTGAAATTTTCTTTTCAGTTTACTTCAACAGATAAATCAGACTTGGTTTGATGTCTAATTCTCAAATTTCAGTGAATTGCTTATTCTTTATTTTGAATGGTTTCAATTCAAGTAAGCAAACACCTTATGAAAATCAGGTCCTGTCATTAAATAAATACCTATTGTCCCTCTGGGTTTATCTTTTTTGTTTTGGTTTGGTTTGGTTTTTTTTTTTTTGTTTCCTTTCCTTTTCTTTTCTTTTCTTTTCTTTTCTTTTCTTTTCTTTTCTTTTCTTTTCTTTTCTTTTCTTTTCGTTTTGTTTTTTTTTTTTTTTAATCTCCATCAATCTTGTCTTGTCTGTGCAGTGAGGATACAAGAATATGTGCCTATTTAGCAAAGACTACTTGGGTAAATGAGATAATGAGCAGGCACAGTTGCTTGTGTTCCCCAACCTGCCTAAGAAGACAACTGATGCTGCTCATTGATATTATTAATAAGACAAAGGCACAGGAGAAAAATATCTCTGTTGATCCATCCTCCATTCACTGGCAGGAATTTACACTACAATAACACTGCTCATGGATGTAATATGAAGTTGTTTTGCATTTAATGTTAGTCTAATTACATTATTTGCATCAACAGGTGATGAAAAGAAATCATGATATACAAATGAGACAAACACTGCTTGCACCAGCCCAAGGCAGGACTTACTGTTCCTGTCCTACCTCTCTAGCAAAGCACAAGTTACTTCATGCTGACCTTGAAGATTTCATGTGACAAGAGTGACCAGGTCAGGGGACACAGAGATGTGGATCTGGAACTGGAACTGGAACTGGAACTGGAGCTTCTCTCCAGGTGGACTTTGGGCTGCTGAGAAGACTGGATACCACCAATGGAAGCCCATACAGTTTGTGGTGAAGTAGTGCCTCCTATATATCCTTTATCACAAAAAGCAGCTAATTATCACAGTGCCAGGGATATTTGGTATTTTTACAGAGAGATGCTGATATACTATAAAAACTAATAAAATATAGATAGTTTATTTTTGCCTTAATTTCAATTTTTATTTATATGGTCTTTTTTTTCCATTCATTTCATCAAAATAAATCTTGTAACACATACAAACAGGCATAATGAAAAATAAAATGTCAGGTACATTTTAGGAATAAAACATTTTGACTTTGTGCATCTTCTTTTAAAATCAGAGAGTACAGTAATAGCATTTGGCTTGGTATTTCCTCCAACAAGGAGGTAATTTACTTTCACAGCTGCCTTATAGAACAGGATGGTGTTAAAGGAATAATTGACAATTCATGGGATTTTTTGTGCTTGATATTTGTGTTTCCATTTTAATTGAGTTTATAGGATTCTCCTTTCTGTTCTGTTTGTATTTCAATAAACAGTGCTAAAATTTTCAGATAGAACTTCAAATAGAGTTACACTTTGTATGCTGAACAGTGATGAACAAAACCCACAATTCTCTTTTCTTAATTTTCTAAGATGATAAAGTGGAGTGTATACTATTACAAAACCAACAGAGATTATGAATGTGATCCCATTATTCTTTTGAACAAGGTTATCATTGATTCTGTATATGTACAAACCTAAGTAGAAAAATAAGAGGACTTTGACAATAGCACCAGATTGGCTTGACTCCTTATTCACTGGCCTCTGAACCCAAATAATTTTTGTGTGCTTAGGCAAGTATTCATAATGACATTACATTTTAAAAATAATAGTATTCATATTATTCTTTGGACACTTGGCTACAGGGAACAGAAATATTTCTACATAGTGAGAAAACATAGTGAGGCAAATGGAGGTTCAATAAAGCATTAAGCAATATTGCTAATGACAACCACAAAATAAGGCAGAAGGAAAAGAAGGGAACTGACCACTGACATTGTTCAACAACCCATAGCAGTATAAGATTAATCTTGAAACACTGACTTGTGGACCAACCAGTAAATTGCATAAATTACTTTAAGGCCTTCAACATTAAAACATTTAATGATTTATGTAATTTGCAATGTGCAGCATGTCACATCCTATTGTTATACTCAGTATATTATGTGTAACCATCTATCCAGAATATGGTTGCTAAACTTGCCTAGCTCCTCCTTGGTATATGAGAGAATAAAATTTCATTTCCTTATATAGTTTAAGGAAGCAAAATAAAAATTTAAAGCTACATGGAAACCATTTGTTATTTTGACATTGATATTTCTCCTCTAAGATCCTATCTAGACCCATGAGTTTTCCTAATCTGACACCCAGGCTGTTGTTACAACTGGATATGCTGACTCATCAAAAAGTGAATAGATTCTGATAGTTTATTCACTTAGCTTAATAGCTTTTCAGTTTTATTGAGCACTGCTAAATTGAGAAAAAAGGTTTTTAGAAGAAATCCACTCTTCTAAAATTCTTGGAAGTTTTGGACATTTTAATGTAAATTTCTTCACTAATTCTAATTTTTTTTGTATCAGCAATACTATTATAACTTGATTTTTACAATTGATCTGTAAGTTCTTGTAAACAACTCAAATTAAATGTCCAGAATCTTTTATACTTTCCTCACAAGTGAATGAAATCTAAACTGATAAAACTGGCTGTTTACTGAAATATTATATGAAACTTCATGCCTCCAAGTCTTTTATTTAAATCTAGCTTTCACCTACAGCAATTAAAAAATTAATTGATGAGAGATAGGATAGCTCTGTCAGTTATATCAGTGGTGACAGTAAGAGGCACAGTTCAAAAAATATATCCCCACCTTTTCAGTTCAGCATTGGCATTTGTCACTATGGTCTTGTGTCAAACGGTTCCTCTTTGCAATTTTGGGTGTAGATATTAGAAGCCTGACTGATGTTGCATGTATGTGTTAGAGCACATGTGTAGTGTGTGTGTTCATTCACATTCAGACAGTTGTTTTGCTTCTTCTGAGATGAACACAATTTTTGGTTTTGGTTTTTGTTTGGTTTTTTGTTTGTTTGTTTGTTTTGCAACATGCTGAAAACCTTTCCTCTGATGCACGGAACTGGCATTCTGCGTAGCGTTGTACATGTCTGGTACAAGTCTGCCGAGCTGGAAAACTGTATTTTGCAATTCCATTGAGATTTTGCCAACAAAGGTCTGACTCACTCAAATTGATAATATCCACTCTGAAATCTTTGTCAGTTGAACATTTTTACAGTAATAATCTTCTTGGAGCAGTAATCAACATAGTCATGTTGTTTCAGAAAACAGTACAGAGGAGCCACGGGAAAAAGCAAAAGATATGGAAATATTTGACTGAAGAGCTACTTTTCCTCACTTCAGTAAATGGGCCTTATGCTAACCCAACTCTGTCATCAATCAGCTCAAACCTCTCCATCCACAAAACACAAAGTGAGGGGGAGAGTTGGTCTCCTAAGGATTTTAAGGAGAAATGGTGGGACTTTTATATTGTTTTGTCTTGTTTTTTTCTCCCTGCCTTTCTCTCCTGTCACAGAGAAATCCTTTGTCTTTTTCCTTCACTCCTGAATTCTTTGCTCATGAGCAGGAAAAAAAGATTGATCTAAATGTTCTAAGAGACATGCTTTTATACTTGTTTCAGGTTTAAGAAGAAAAAGCAATGCCTGATCAGGGCTTCCACTTCAGTGAAACAGACTTTTCACTGACTTTTAAAACTGTGGCATCAGTCAAAACATCTCCATCATGAAAAAATAAGGTACAGAAAGTGTATTTGTAAAAAAGTAACTGGTAGTGCTAGAAAGAAAGCAAGTAAGTATTTTTTTCCTCCAAAAAGAGCTTAAAATCTATTCAATAAACTGCAAGGTCTTTAAAATCACATCCTGATAAATGTATTTAATCAAATTTTAGATTATTTCATATTTACAAATGGCATTCTATTGAAATATATCTTTAACATAAAAAATCAAGGAATAGTGACAGACAAAAACTGAGAAGTTAATTTGGCACTAAACAAGAACTTCATATTGGACACTGACAGATTTTTTTGTTCCACTGATTACCCCTGTCTTCTTCTGTGCAGGTTATGAATAAGAATAATTTGCTCAGTGGTTCACTTACATATTAGAAAGCACTTCACATAATGAGAGCACAGTTCTTCCGTGCTGTATGGCTTTTATTGAACTTATACTCATTGGAATTACATATGTAATATTACTTTAAAAGTGCTGAGATACAAATAATGTTACTTTCAATTTCCCCTTTGTACTTAGAGACATAAATATACTTCCAGCAATTATCTTTGAGAAATATACATAATTTGCTTCTACTTTTCTTGGTTCCAACTTTAATTTTGCTCAGGTAATGTTAGTATTGTTTTATTTATTTCATTAATTTTCAAAAATCAGTATTTGTAGTCCTTTTGAGTTAACTTAGTTTGCACCTGACCTATTGGCAAAATGGTTTTAAATGGTTTATAAAAGTATTTCACTAGCTTCTAATGATGTTTCTTAATCACTGAGAAAACTTTGTGTTTGTATTGCTCTTGCATCTTATAATCTGCAACATTTGAAATATCAGGCCCAAGTACTGGGAGGACCATGTGCAGATCTTTCCTTGTGTAGAGCAACGTGCTTGCCAAAAGTGGTTCTGTTAATGCTAAAATCATTTTGGTGCACATTAAGGTCAAGCTCTGTCTCTGCAAACTCTTGAGACCTGGCAATGCCACCTGCAGTTAGCGTTATCCAGCTGATGTCCCTGCAGGTGCAGGACTGACACCTTTGGAGAGCGGTGAGGTCCACCCAGAGAAATCTTGGCCAGCTGTTCCTGTCTCCTTCCATTAGCTGGAAAGGGACTAGAGTAATATCTATATTTCTAGCCTTTGGAAAGTGGAGATTAGGTGAGAGGAATTGCAGCCCCAGTGCAGCCCCAGTGCTGCACTCTGGGGTCAGGCACAGCCAGCAGTGTGGGGCTGCCTCCGAGCATCGCCTGGAACGGGCACAGAAGGGCTCGGGTGAGCACCACAAGAGCTGCAGCTGAGACACAGTCAGGGTGCTGGGGGGAGACCTGGGGACACAGACTGTGCATCAGCATGAGAGATCCATAGCCAGTGGGTGAGGAAGCAAAGGACTCTGATGCATTTTTTCCTGTAGAGCCTGACAGAGAACATGAAATTGCTGTTATTGACACCCCAGATACTACCTGAGCAAAGATACCTGAGCAAATAACATTCAAAGTGAACTGCTATAATATTTGCCATGTGCCTCTCACTCCCAGAGTACACATTAGGACCAAAGTTCATTTTCTCTCACTGAAAATTCGTGACACATTTGGGATAAAGTACTGCATACCAAGATTTCATTAAATAACGAAGTATTCACTGCCAGAGCTGAAGTAATTATTCAAGAGTTGTGCTCTCATAAAAGGATTTTTTCTTGCCTTTAAATCTTCTTTTAATGATGTGCTTTTCATTTAGTTATAAGGGAATTACTTGAATTTTCTCAATAAAACTTTAAGCAGTCTTTATTCTGTAACTAAAAACATGCACAAGAGCAAATAATTTCAAAGATATATATCAAGTATATGCAAACTCTACAGAATCATTTCTTTTGAAGCAATTTTGTGAAACCACTTAAAATCATATAGTGAGACATGAGTCGTATAAACTGAAGAGTAAAAATTAATTTAAAATATAGAGAACAAACTTAATTTGTGCTTGTTTGTGAACATTTATTACTAAAATATATTAAAACAGAATTTTTAATTTTCGCAGCTGACTCACTCTCACCCTACTACTTCCAACATTGCTGTAATAGAGACAATTTTTTGAAAAAATATTATTGTTTTGTGATTAGTTGTATGAATATTGAGGAAAAAGTGGTTCCTTTATTCCCTCAGTCATAGGGTAGAGAGCAGGGTAATTATCTCTGTGATAAGATGATTATCTCCTGTACCTTACCAGGGCCTTATGGAGAAATCTTGGCCAACTGTAGCATTGTATCTCTGTCTGTAGTTCCCAAAATAATGGGAAGTATGCAGACATGCCCTGCAATATAGCACTGAGATGGTCAGGGCTTCCTGCTGTGGAGGAAAGTCTTCACACAAACTCAGAGAAAGCCAGCCAAAAAAGCCTAAGTACCAGATATTTTTAAATTATTTAGAGAGCCAGGATTCACTGTTAATAGGCAAAGGAGGGATGTTTGAAGTTTTTTTGTGGCTTTATAACTTGTTTGGTTTTGCCCAACATAATAGCACAAACCACAAACACTGTGTTAAAGCCTGAAGGTTTTTGTTGTACTGAACTGTGAGTGTTCTCAGGAAATTTAATGGTGCCCCAGACAGAAAACAGAAGAAAAGAGAAGTGTCAGCAGTGCACAGGCCTGTGTAACAGCAGTGGATGGGCACCTGTGCTGGCCAGCAGCCCTCGTCTGCTCCCATTCTTCAGCTGAGTAAGGGACAGTCCAGTGTCTTCCTGTGCTAAAAGTGCTTTTGAATTCTGGAGCAAGTTGCACTTGGAGGTAGGTGGCCATGAGGGGCACCTACAGAGAGCATACAATGCGGGCTCTCTGGTCATCCCTGCTGTAGCCCCTGTCTTGAAGGGATCTTTGGCAGCCACATCAAACCAGTTTTTGATCTACACATAGCTCATGAACAATGGCTATGTCACTTCCAGACTGAAAAAAATCTCTCCAGCTGTGGCAAATGCCTAGCTTGCCCCAAGACCTTGCTTGATTTTTCCAAAGAAAGAGAACACCCTCCACCTCTGTGCACCCAGGACCATCTGTCATCTCTGCAGCCTCAGATGTGTCTGTGATGTTGGCAGTGCTGCACACGTGGCCCTGTGCTGCCCTGTGCTGCCCTGTGGTCCTGTCCCAGAACCAGCTCTGTGTCCTTCTGACATGAATGAAGAACCAGCTTCATTCTCAGGTGTGACTATCTCCCTCACAAAAAAGGATACAGAGGCAGGAGTTTAATCTCTTTGTATTGAAAAATTAGGACAGGCATAGGTGATCTGTTAGGTGCTACCTGGAGGTGAACAAATTAAAATGTAGGAGTAATGACCATGTCAGACTTTTGAGTCTAATTCTTGCCTTGAGCTGACATGTAAGCAATAATTATACTCTCTGCTGAGCTGCTCTATGGACACGAGTAATTATAGTCCTCGATACACAAAAACGTGTATCTCATTATAATGAAGCACAGAACTAAACAAAAATAAATGGACTAGAACTAAATGTTCAGAATGCCATTTGTATGCTTAGCTTTAGACAGTCACCCTAGGTTTTACATTCAAAGGAAATTTGCATGTGGAATTCTGGTCTTATAAGTGGAGCTTGTGTGAAGAGTATTTGTTTGAGATATTTGTTCAGTACCTGAAAAGAAAATGGTTATTCAGCTGAAATATTTCATTTGGTAGTAATCAAAGGGAAAATTTTGCAGAGATACCCTGCTTGTAAAGTTAAAATACAATTCTCCGCTCACGTTTCTGTGGTAACTAGCTTAGTAACACTAAATAATTTATTATTCCAGTCCCATTTCATTAAAACCCTAGAGTACTTACAAAGAATAAGTATAAAAGTATGAAATTCATGTGACTAATTGCAGCCAGTTACTCTTAAGAGTCAATGCAGATCTAGGGAGTTACTCAATTGGGATGTCCTACTGTGGATATGTGTATTTAATCAAAAGAATCTAGCCTAGAAACATACAGAGTTTAGACTTAGAAATCTGATCTCCTTGTGTTCAGATTTCATTAAAGTAAACCTGCTACCAAACTTTCTAGGTATCCACAAAATGTATGAATCTTACCATGCAAAAAGCTGCAGTGGAAGCCCATTCTGGCCATCCAACTTCCAAGACCGATTTGGTGATTGGTCACTTACATCCAGTCTGATTCTTCTACTTTGGTAGGGAAATTGACCACATGGCTACAGAAATTCATGTCATTCCCAGCACTTCACTGTTTCCTTACCTGAAAGAGCATGGTACTGAAACATGTTTGTGGTGGAAATCCTGGTTCCACTGAAAGATAAAAGGGAAGATTTCTTTGACTTCAGAAATGCCAAGATTTCACCCAAGGACAAAGTTGGTTGTGCCACATCACCCCAGATGTTCACAGGAAATGAAGATAATTCCTCAAACTTCAGAAGAAAATCAAACAACCCCCCCTTGTCTGGTAGGCTCCTCACTGCATGTTCTATCGAGGCACCTGCAGGCAACTCTGCAGTAGGGAACAGGTTGTCTTGTGCTTGAAAGGTGAGCAAAAAAACGAATGCTGGAGTTCAGCAATGACTCACATCTGGCAGTGCATTTTCCTAGCACTTCTGAGTGGCACTGCCTTGCTCTGCTCCACAGAAACATTTTAAATGATGTGGGAGATATTTTATGTGGAAAAACAAAGCGTGCTGTATGGGACTCAGAGGGATCTTGTTATTATTTCATCCCTTATTCAAATTACTCTTTAGATCAAGATTGTATTAATGCTCATAATTAATTTGGCCTTAAACAATGCATGTAATCCAAGTATCTCACAACACTTCTTGAGCATTCTCTAATTAAGCTAGTCACAATCTCTCAGTAAGGTACTCAAGGAATCTGTGTGACTCGTTTTATCTGGTGCCAAGAAGCAGTCACCTCTGGGGTCAAGTAAGGCACAGCAGCATGTTCAATAATGCATAGCAGCATTGTGCCACACTTTGGGAGGGAAGGGAGAAGTAGAATCCCTAATTGGAACTGCAGGGATTTTAAGGAAGGAAAATGTATTTATCTGTAATTTCAGATTTAAAGGTGCTAACTTGTTCTTTCCTCTGAAGATTGTCAAAGGCCCTTTCATGTCCAGTTGGCTTTTTTAGTTCACAAGTCTGAGAGGAATGCCTTACCATATCATGGTTTCATGACCTATTATACTTTGAAATTCTGTATCTACACATAGCATTTACTTCCCAAAGTAAATAGCCAGTGTGATTCTTTCATCAAAGCTGTAAACAATTTCCAGTATTTAACATTTCTCCCTAAAAGGCTTATTTCAAGCAGTTTTATTTTCCCCACCATACAGAAAAAAATTGAAGCATTGGGAAAATAAATGATCTTCCTCTACATACTGAGAAAGTCAGTGATTAAAAGGTCATCAAATCTTGTTTTCCAACCTTATATTAGTTTGCTAAGCTCTCACTCATTGTTCTTTCTGCCTGTTAAATCATCCCTAGCTTCAGTCTGTATGACACTCTATTTTTGATACCCTTAATTAAAATACAGCTTGAACACAGAGTCTATATTATTCTGTCTAACAGGAGAGTTTTCACATATCCATTCTCATTTATTCCTCAACAAAAACAAGTTTTAAAACATCAAAAAACTACTAACCCCACTGATGCAGAAGCTCCCCCAGTATCTTTTGAACAGCTGCTCCTCAAAGCAGGAACACCCCTTTTGTGCTGCTGGGGCTTCATCCTCGTGGAGAAATGCACCAGGCACAAGTCACCCAGGCTCTTCGGGGCTCCACAGGCTGAGGCAGATGGGACACAAGCTTCAAGTGTCATTGGGGGACAAATGACTTCACTGGCAATTTCTGTGAACAGGATTGTCACTGATAACAGCTCCGAACTTTTCATGGGTTCTTGCAGCCAGACCGGGCTGTAGTGATCTCTCCTGTGACCTCCTCTCTAGCATGCAAAACAACACGTTATCACAAAGGAATTTCTACATAGGATAAAAACCTGTAATTAATTTAGATCCTGAGAGAAAAAGGATCTACTGTGTCTATAGGTGAAGTATTGTAATGGAAAATGATGCCACTGAATAGCAGAGGCTTTACTGTCTCAGTTATAAGAAAACATGTCCCACGTTTCTTGCTGAGACAGGGGAGGAGCCTGAAAAACGTAGATACTTTTAACAGGGCCCATAAAAGCCAAGAGGGCCAGAAAACTCACCTTTTTCCATCCTGCTCCTAGTGTAGCAGGAAAATTATATAAACCTTGATTGTCATGTGCACACCTTTTTTTAGTTCTCTGTAACATAACTTGTTATGATGAAAATGGATAAGGAATGTGTTAAGGATTTCTGCTTATTATTGAATTTTGAGAAAGCAAAGCCACTCCTGTAGCACATGAGCAATACACATATTAAAATACATAGAAAACAATGTAAAAACATCTATAAATCCAGTGTTTTTACTGTGAAGAAATTATATAATCTGCAGTGATTTATACTATCCTCCATTTTATGAAAACTGAGAACAGATGTATGTTATTATTGTCAAGGGAGCAGACAGCTAACATGACCATTCCCAAGACGAAAACACATTTGTGAAAGACACTTTAAGTAGAGCTCCTATAAGGATTAAAATTCCACTTTCTGAATGATTTAGTTACTTGTCAAATCTTGATGCTTCCAGATTTCTTGTGCCGTTCTCTTATGAAAGAAACATTCCAGGAAAAAAGAAAATCCATCAATGTTAATTTTTCCAGTTTTCTGATCATAGAATTATCACAATAATGAAATAATGTTATTCCTGAAGGTAAAAAAAAAACAGTTTCACATTTCACCAGAACATCTGTCAAAGTTTTAATAGCTTTTGTGGTGTTCTTTAAACAACTTTACTCACTTTGAATAGTAATAAGAGAAATTAGGCTTTTCATTTCAGGAAAAATTCTTTAAAACAGAATTTATATTCTCATTCTGATTACACAAAAAAGTCCACATCTCCCTCACAGTAGATAATAAGTTCCAGATGACTGTATGAATCATGTTCACTGTGATGTGCATCATTAACAGCTGTAGCTGCATGGTCACGATAGCTGCACTTATATTTTCTTTGTAGAAAGATCCATGCGCTTTCTCCTCAAGAGAGAAGATGAAGTAATTTCTAGAGTCAGATTCTAATTGCAGAAAAATACATTGCAGGCCAAGGAAACATAGGGGAGTGGCGAAGTTAACTTCAAGGAATTAAAAGAGAAGTTAAGACTGACCTCTTCATAGGGATGAGGAATGTGGGCTCCTAGGTGATATACCTCACTCCAAGGGAGATACCCAATTACACATCTTCTCTAAGTCAGGAAAAATTACTTCAAATTGGAAATTCCTTGGTATTATTTGCTGACACTAAAGGGAGTGAAAGGTAACTAACTCACTCCTTGATAGCTAACTGTATCAAAATTTTGGTGATATTTCTATTCTAAGTGCCTACAATTATCATCAAATACTAGTTTTAAACTGTTTATGATAACCATTCCTAAAATCAACTGGAAGCCTAGGAAAGTGCCAGGTTTACATGCCTAAGAGTGATGCTAGGGCAGTGACATTAGCAGTGCTAAGTGTGCAACAGAGTGTCATAAACTCTTATTTCCTGTTTAATTTTTCAAACAATATTGCATTTAAGTGAATAAGTGAACGTTTTCTTTGAATATCTATATAACTGTACTTGCTGCTGTATGTAAAGTGGGTGAAATTCAAAGAAAACATGGTAGATAGAAAAACCCACATTACTATAACCAAAACACAATGACCAGATGTCTTGGCTTGGCACAGATTTGTAAATACTTTGCAATACGCAGAGCATAAGAGACCATTGATCTTATTTGCAAAAATTTATACAAAGAAGCTGAAGTATTATTTAGAGCCAGATTTAAGTTTTAAATGTTTGTGTGATAATGCAAAACTCTGGCTAAAGCCACCAGTTGTTGTTAGGAATGTTAAACAACAGTATTGCTGCATGTCAATGCTCTGTTAGGATTTAGAGGCACTTAGAAGGAAAAGTGTAGGCAGCCAGCTGCACTGATAAAAAGCGACTGAAATCTGCTCTTAAGGGTATTGGCACATCACAGCTGGCAGAACAGCAGAAATACCTAAATTAAAAGTTAATTTGGGTATCTCCACGTTTTGCAGCAGTCTGGCATGTTCTACGTTACCTTTGGTGAGCCTGCACAGATGTTACCAAGGGGAAAGCAAGCCAGTTCTCATAAGTTTACAGCATATGTTTTGCTGCTCTGCTCAGATCTGCTTGGCTTTACTAGCCAAATTCAAAATGCATAAAATGGCAGTGATTTTTCTCTAGTTGTAACCATTTATTCTATGGGAAAATTGGATCACTGATAACAAAGGGAAAAAACAGGCAGTGGGGAAATGTAAACAACAGAAAAGCAGTGGGGATTCTCCTAGAAAAATGTTCAAGACAGTTATTTGCTCTGAAACAATAAAGGGTATCTCAAATGCTGAACAGTTCAATATCCTACCCTAATCATACTTAACCTGCTATACAGATTAGGACCATTATAAATAAATTCAGTCCCCACCCCCATACAGAGTTAATCAAATATAGAATCAAGACAGACGGAACCTCAAGCACAGAAGGAAACATCTCATTTCTCAGTCATACTCAGTCATCCAGGAGAACAGATGGCCCTTAATAGCATGCCCTGAAACGTCTAATTACATGAGAAACTTTGTATAGTTTTTCTGGACTTTTAATTGGTCCCCCAACTGTGTGTGGAGACAGCCAAATGTTTTAATAGATTAAATACTAAATATCAAGATCGACTGTGTTACAGCATTTACAAGACCTGGCTGATTTACTCTAAAGGTGGATGTAAAAATATGGCAATGCATGGAAGGAGTCAGCCCTGCAAATCCAGACTGTCAGGCAGACAAGCTCTACTAATTTTTTTGGAAGTCTTCCTCATGACATGTTGTGTGCCTTGACATCTCACAATATAGGAACAACAAGGTGTGCATGATAACAGATTTAGGGTCACTAAGAATTTAGCCTACATAAATGACATGAACGGAGCAATGGTCGGTAACTATAGCAACCAATAAAACCCTAACAGGAGAGGGGAATGGACATTACACATCAGCATGCCAAGCTGAAATGTAATACTATAACAGCAAGATTCACAATATATTGGAAAGATTTAATCTACTGAAAAATATTTTTCAAAAAGTTTCAATTAAAAGAATTAGTGCATATTTAATGATGGACATGCAATTAAGTTCCTAAACAGTAGTAAAACCAAAGCATAATCAAGTTCATAAGTGTTGTTAATGAACAACAGACACAGAAACTAAGCATTAGGTGAAGCACAAAAAAAGCAGCACCAAATGCATTTTTTGGTGTGTGCTGAACTCAGAACCTTATCTAGAGGTATAGGAGCTATACCTCTATTGCCCAAACCCTTGCCCCAAACCCTACATTTCCTTCTAATAATAAAGGCCATAGGAGAGCACAGGAGTTCTGCTTAGTTGGTTGATCATATAATTTAATCCAGGTTGTGATTGTGCTGTTTAACCACATTAAATTTTGTACTGCAACTAGAAAAGCTGTTCTAAAATGTTGTTGCTCTGATGCTTAGAAACCTTCTTTTCAGGATAAACTTATAAATAGCCAGTTTATACCATTTTTTTCTTGTGCCAGCAGTGGCTATTAGTTCCTTTTGAAAGATGGAACCACTGAATGGTTTGTGTTGGAAAGGAGCTTTAAGGGTCATCTAGTCCAACTCCCCTGCCTTGGGCAGGGATGTCTTTTACAACATCTGCATCCAACTTGGCCTTGAACACTTCCACAGATGGCACATCCACAACTTTTCTGGGCAACCTGTGCCAGTGCCTCCCCACCCTGACAGTAAAGACCATCTTCCCTAACACCTAACCTAAATCTCTCCTCTTCTAGTTTAAACCCATCCCCTCTTGTCCTGTTCCTACTGACTCGGGTAAAAAGTCTCTCTCTTCTTTCTTATAACCCACCCCTCTAAGTATTGAAAGGCTGGAATAAGCTTTTCCTAGAGCTTTCTTTTCCCAGGCTGAACAACCCCAGCTTTTTCAGCCTATCTTCATAGGAGAGGTACTCCAAGCCTCTGATCATGTGTAAACTTTCATCCCTCTAAGCATCTTAGATGCCTTTCTCTGCTTTTCAACATGCTTAATTCTCTTGTGTGAGCAACTGTAAATGTACACTATATTCCAGGTAAACTCCTGCTAGAATACTGTTTATTTCTATTTTTATATATTTATTTTCTATTTCTACATTTCTATTCATGAGAAGGTGTTTTCACATGGCTGCATCACATCAGGCTATCACAGGGTCTCTACTATATATCTTTTTTTCCTTTTTTTTTTTTTTATTGTTTCAAAAAGTGACTTGATTTGGTGCAGAAACTGTAGACACTACTCCTTAATTTTTGGCCTTGTGTTTTATGCCACTGAATGTTGTCCCATTTCTGTTTGCTCAATCATCAGCTCAACTCATCAGGGTGCAGAAACCTCTATCCCATCTATGGTTGGCATTCCATTGTCTTTTATTCCTGTACATGTGGCTATGTTGTAATAACTGAGCTTTATCATTATTATTTATACATGTCCTCCAACATACATCTGGAAAAATTGTAATCACAGTGATAAGAATTTACTGGAAATATAGAGATATCTGTTCACCTGCTGTGCAGTATTTCAGAGATTGCCTCAGTGAAATCTCTTTTGCAAGCTTTCCACAATACAACTGACCAAAATCCCTCTTGTTTTCATCCATATAATCTTTATTTCACTGTTGGTTATTACCACAATGATTCTCAGTCCCACGCTTTAATCTTGTCTTTCCTGGAGAGTACAAACCTATTATCCAATAATGACTGTGAATTTTCATTATGCTTCTGGTTGTTGTACAGGAAAGAATCAGTTGATTAAAAAAGATCAGCAGTATTTCGTGCATATTTCTAAGAATACAGGAGTATACAAGAAATGAATGACAATGTGTAATCATGGCCATGAGGTCTGAAAGCAAATCCTGTTCTGCTCAGGTCCCAGGTGTTGCAGATGTGAAATAACTATGTAGGAGGTCTAACATCTAAAGGATACTGCTTTCCCTTTTGGTTTGCGCAGTTAGTTGGTATGACACACCTTATCACCTGTCTTTGCTGTCTCCTTTTCTCTGTTCACAGGTAAATCTGGTTGAATCAGATGTATGTTTACAGTGGTCCATAAAGATCCTTTTTTTCCTATGAAGAAATGCAAAAATCTTATGGACCAAGAAAATTTACAGTGGCCTTCACTAACCTACTGCTGGTTACAGCCAGCAGTAACCCCAAGAGCTCCCTCCCTGGGTAGAACAGCAGATGTTCTCTGGACCATCTGTGGTGCTTTGTGCCAGAGGTTCCTAAAGCTCACTTCCCAAATACAATGTCTCTCCATAAAGTCTCCCCTCCTTGCCCTCCATGCAAATCCTAGTTGCTACCTGCATATTGCAAAAAAGGCTGCATTTCAGGCTCTCCCCTCTCATGCCCATTTCAGGGTGACTTCTACCATGAAAGGGTTAGGTTGCAGTTGCTGAGGTTGTCAGATGGGATGGTCAGACCCCACTACCCTGTCCTCCCTGAGGATTTTGTCCAGCTGCAGTTCTGTAAGGCATTCCCAGGTGCTCAGTAGACAAGATGGTTCTATACCATGAAACATACCCATCCCACCCATATGCATATATTTTCTTTTGAACTCCTAAGAATTGCCCCTTCTCACAGTTGGATATTAGAAGTAGTGCCAAAGTCTTTATTTGCTGCTATCAGAAGGTCTGGAAGTTCAAGAACTTCTAATACTATAGTTCCTGAAGCACAGAGATTTATGCCCAGCAGTTAGCATTTTTGTGTCCCCACACCTTTCACTGGCATACAGACAACCTGCTCATGGTGCAGAGGCCGCTGTAGCATTTACCCCTTTGCGTAATGATTTCCAGATGCTGGAAAAGTTTCCTTGTATTTCAAAAATTCTACAAAAAAGTACAAGAAAGATAGCCTCATTTAAAAGTGTAAAGAGCTAAAAAGTAACTTCTCTACTCTTTAAACATCTTGACAACTGCATTGCTAGAGGCAGAGCTGTACTGGAAGTCTTCCAGGGTGGAGAAATAGGATAAGAAACAGGATAAGAGAAACGGCATTAAAGAACCACAAAACCCCATATCACCCACAGGATGCTGGCTCTGAAAAATGTCCAAAGAAAAGTTTGCTGAAGTAATGACATGGGGAGGTATACGAAAGTCAAGCTTGGGGGAAAGAAAAACCAGGGTCTACAATTCTATGAACTTCAAAATACTTAGTTATATTGTCCAGGTTGTCCTGTTCTTATGCTGAAGGAAGAGTCAGACCATGAGAATTCGAATAAGAAAATTTTGAAGCAGTCAGAAAAGGCCATGAGAAAGCAAATTATAGATAAGAAATGAAGAAAGTTATTTGGAAACACTCTTTTGCAAGATAATGGACCAGTTAAATAACCTTCTGGATGGAATCACCCAACTCAAACAGGGAAGTGAAACACAAAGTCCTGTAATTGAATACAGACCTTACTGATAAGTCTTCAGCACACAGGACTCCAAGTTCATTAAAAAAAAAAAAAAAAAAAGAGAAAGCACATCCTAGGAAGATCTGCATGTGTGATTACTGTTAAACCAATCAAGGAGATGAATAAATCAAGTGAAGATTAGGTACATTAAAATCCTTACCATTAGATCAGGTAAAGAACATAAAAACAACCAAACCAAACTTGTTTGCAAGAGAACAGATCTATTTCTTTCAAATAAGAAATATGAAGAAAATCTTCATGTAAAACTGTGAAAATAGTTGTAAACTAGCAATACATAGTATAGCTCTGCAGTTTTATTTTGCATTTAAATTAGATGTATCCAGAAGTTAGGAGTTGCAATCAAAACAGAATAAGGGGTCTGGGTAGTGTGACAGTTTGCTATTTTCTATCTAGTTGTATATTTGCTTCACTGTTTTTTAGTTTTCATTCTGTATGTCACCAATTTTTGCCTTCTTCAAAATAAAAAATCGGTAGATGGAGGAAGAAGATTTGTTTACTGGGAGCTTATTACAGGGCAGCTGTTAAACTGATAAGGGTTTTGGAGACCCTCAAACATCTAATCTAGATTAACGCACAAGGTCACATAGTCAAATTAAGCTTTGTTTCCTGTGGATTTCACTGATTACCTCTGGGCTTTCAAATTAGACTACTAGACAAGTAATCCAGTTCCTTCAAGCCTGTCACATTGCAGATAGATATTATTTAAATTGAAGTGCCTGTCCACTTAAAGGCACTTTATGCATTAGAATAGTTGCCAGACCAGCACATTCTGAAAAATACTATTTCTTCTCCGTAGACATAATGAAAATTTTTCAGTCTGAGACCTTGTTAACAGAGGTTCCAAGAAAATAGTTTTATATTCAATAAATTGGAGTCTTTCATGACTTGGTATCGTGAAAGCAAAAGATAACATCAAAAGTCTAAAGTCAAATTGTCAATGCATTGAAACAAAATATTATAGACAAATATTTTAAAATTATTTGTTTGCCTTTCCTCAGAATTAAGCACAGTTATTGCAGGCAACATAGTATGCACAAATCTTTATACACAAATAATAATTTCATTATATAGTGGTTATAGGTTATAGACACTTAGAACAAAAAATGCTAAAAATACTATGACTACTTGACATAATATCAGTGTAAAAATGCATTATTTAATAGTTTTCAGAATATTCAGAATGGTACTCATGGAATAGTTATTAAATCCTCTGCTAATAATTCATAATAGGTTTAGGATGGATATATATAGGTATGTCTGTCTGTGTACACACACAAAATTATAAAGGTTATGATTCTCTGTCTGTGGTGCATGAGGAAATAGGATGTTCTCACTTACCTTTCCTGTATGTTCTTCATTTTAAAAAATAAAATGAAGGGAAGGGAAGGGAAGGGAAGGGAAGGGAAGGGAAGGGAAGGGAAGGGAAGGGAAGGGAAGGGAAGGGAAGGGAAGGGAAGGGAAGGGAAAAGAATGGATAATAAAAATATTCTCATGTACTTTAGGTTAGGAACCTGTCAACATCCCAGCCATATCTCCTTTAAGTATTTGACCCTACCTAAAACTGGAGAAACATGAATTACAAATCATCCCAGCTGCCTGGCCAAAATAAGTTTGACCTTTAGCTCACTTTGAATCAATTCAGACTACATAATCAGGATCTCAACCTCCAAATAAATAAACAAGTAACAAAATGTGATGACCCACAATTATCTGTGCCTTTCCCACAGTACCAAAGAGCCTTTCTGGATGACCCTGGCCAGTTCTCAAGAATTCGTATTTGTGGTACTTGTGGAGTAAGTAGAAACAGCCACACAAACCTAGTGGGGAAGAGAGGAAATGCTGTGAAGGAGGAGATAAGGTGGGAGAACTCCAACAGAGAAGCAGGGGGTTGGAGTCCAAAACCAGCAGTTTTTCCAGAAATTGAAGTAGATCTCTGGTTTTAGAAGGCTACTGAAACTAATAGTGTCGATTTTGAAATGCATGGACTTAATAAGTTATCTAATAACATTCCCATGTTTGTAACAAAATACTTTACAAATTCAATAATTACACATAGACTTTATTGGGAGTTTTTCAAAACTAAAACCCAATGAAATGACAAATTCAAACCCAAAAGCAGATGTTGAAATGTTTCAGCTTACCACTGGGTGATTAAATAATTAATATGGGGCTGCATTACACAACACTGAGACAGTTAAGTGTCACTTTAAAATCTTACTATTACAGTTGAGTTAAAGTAGAGTGGAGGCACAAAGACCAGCTCTTCAGGAGTCAGTGCAGCAGCTCAAAATCCACAGTAAATTAGAGGAAGATGAAACTAAAGGCTTCACTTAAACTCATAGTGAACCCACTACATGAAAATGTCAAGAAGTGTTGTTTAGCTTGGAATGACAATACAAAAAGAATGGGAAGCTGTGTAAAAAAAGTGTCAATGTTTCTTCTGCCTAACAGCACAAATTTTGAAACCCTGGCATTTTCACAGGATGTAAGTACTAATTTGCAGTCAATTATGATAAATTCAAATGCTGCACACTGTTAAGCAAAGGATGTGTGTGCAGTGGAGTGAGAGGAGAGGCAGGTGAATCTCTGAGATGTATGTCTCTGACATCCTGGCCTTATGGTGGAGACCAGAAGACGAAAAAGCTCTTTCATCTCAAAGCCAGATTTTATTAAAACATAAACTAAAAGAAGAAGCCTTTGAAAGAGAGAATACTAAGCATAACTAAATAAGGCAGAACAGAAATAAAATTGTGTATAAGCAAATCTGTTCCATCTATCATATCCTCACAGGCAAATTCTTGCTTCTCTGCTTGGCTGCTGCAATCCCAGTATGGTTTGAGTTACAGCCAACTCATTCTCATCCCTAAATTGTTTCTGTCTGCCACAGCAGGGCTTGGGCTATGGGTGACCCAGCTCTCTCTACTCATCCCATTACTATCTCTGTGGGCTACAGTTCCTCCCTTTTTGCCATGGCTCTGTCACCCAGAGACACTTTTTTTCTTGCCCTGGGGCCAGTGACCATCTCCCAAGCCTCTGGGGGGACAACTTGAGTCCACCAGTCAGTTGAAAGGCACATCACATTACAGGCTATCTGAGAATAAGCTGTCCAGAATGTGTCCCACAATCTGTTTGTATTTAGTTTTAGAACCTGGTATTTGGACCACAGAACTATACTGCTTGGCAAGATGACAGCTTTCTGATTTAATGAGTAGAAAAGTATCATTTTTTGACTATAAGAGAGAAATTTTGTTTCCTCTTTGTGACTTCATTGCCAATATGAATTAGTTTTTAGTGCATCCAAGTGTTTTTTCCTCTAAGAAGCTCTTCAGATAAAGTCTTTTAGAAATCTGAAGACTTTATTTAAGCTGTGTTTAACACCTTTTACATAAGCACAATGCATTTTGAATTTTTGGTGGGTATTACTTTTATAGCAAAAAATTAAGGGAAAGGTTTAAGAGCTTTCCACTCCGAAGGGGAAACAGTTTCATTTTTTTTCAAAACAGCACAAAGAAAATTGCCTGAACCAAGAAAAATAATGTAGATGTATCTGATGTTCATACTGGCAGCTTGGAGGTGATGAGAGCATTGATGAGTGGCAACATTCTGTTCATGGAAGGAGGCCTCAGCTAAAGACTCAGAGACAGAGAGGCCTCCCTGCAGTAATGACTTGCAACACCTAGGAAGATATCTTGGATCAATAACATCTAGGTTCAGTTCAGGCTACTTAACTATGAATAGTCAATTACAATAAGAGCTGCACTTTTTTTCCCTGAAGAAACTGGTTACATATGTTAAAAATATTTTCTTTCTATCGTGGATTAACTCAGCAATTATTTGTAACTCCTATTCAGAGCACAGACTAGAGCCAGTACTATTGTGTACAGACAATAGTACTGGCTCTAGTCTTCTTAGTGAAACATTCTACATGCAGTATGTTTAAATTTAAAAAAATAAAGTTTCTGTGACATTATTCACATAAGTAAATTTAAATATCTGAGTTGAAAATAGAGTCCCAAACTGGGAACACATTTGTGCAGTCACCAAAATTATTTGCAAAATCTAGTGTTCATTCACACAGTTTTCCATTATAAAGGAGAATTATGGTATTTTCTGTATGGGAACAAGATCACTTACTTTTGCCAACTGATGATGAGAATTGCATATCTAAAATCAGGAATGTGATAGATGGAGAACTCAGTCTCATTAATATTTTGCTTAATGAATGGACAAACCTTTTGTGTTTTCTGAGAGTATCTCTGGAATTTCTCAGAGGATGCAGCACTAGTTGAATAAGGTACCAGAATTACTTTTAAATAGATTATGAAAAAAGACATTAGTGTATGAAAATGGCCATGAATTGTAACAATTTGGTTATTTCACTGCTTTGTGGAGTCATTCAAAAAGAAAATATTGTGTACCAAGTCTAAGTAATTAAAAGGTATAAAAAATGGACATATGGTGATAAAATCCCATAATAAATATAAACAAGAGTCCCAGGAAACAAATAATGGAAAAAAAAAATGAAAAAGAGCTATATGTGCAGCCATCTGGTTAAAAGAATTAGTCATGTTTAGAATAAATGCAGTATCATGATCAGCTTGAGCAAACAGCTAACCTGTGCTCCAGGCAAGCACGTTGTGATTGAGTAAAATGGCACATGGAGATAGATTAGAGAAGTTCCACTTTTGTTGCACCTAATTCTGTCAAGAAATCCATTATGACAATAGAATTGATAATTAAGTAGCAGTTTTAGCTCAGTAAAAGTCATATTCTTTACTAGATTTTTTTCTAGTGTCGTTCCACCGTGCAAATCTGGTTTTCTCTGTTAGAATGAAAAATGAAAGTTGATTTAAATTGTCTTTCTATATACACAAAGAAAATCTACACATTGTAATGGAAAGGATTTTAATAATAAAAGAGGGAAATGAAGCCACACATTTTAAAAATGTCTATATAATCAGTTAAAACCTCGAAATCTTTAAATTGCTAGAAAAATTTTATTCTCTCTTTAATTCCATTTTAATAAAGTTAGAAGGTTCTCTTTAGGCTTTCTAGCATTACCTTATCATCTCAGCATTTATGTGACACCCTCATGTTTCTGTAGGTAGTTTCAAAGACAAAATGCAGTCACATTCCTGTCTGCTTCTGAGCATGGATTTGCCATCTGCACCTGACACGTGCCTGAGCCTTTGCAGTGTATTGCCATAGGAAATTCTCCAGGCTGTTCTGAATATGCAATGTCGAGCGAGGTGCAAACTGAGATCGTGGGGTCAGACTCATTGGTGCATTTTCAGAATGACTGTCCCATGAGGGTGGAATGAATGGCCATGATGCTGCTGGTTTTCAGACCAAGCTCAGGTATCTGTGCAGCCCTGCAAAACGTAGATGTTTTTACTTTCCACAGTCAGTGAGAAGAGAGGTGCTTCCCAAAGGCAATGCACAGTATCTGTCATCATGCTTATCTCAAGATGGGTTGAATCATCCTCCCAAAGACTGTGTTTCACTCTGGGTCCTCTAGGACTTTTCCAAAGCTTAGGAAAGCTTGTCCCATTTGAAGGAAAAGGACATGATGTGCAGAAAAATTATTCATTGCTTAGAATGAGATGGAGTAGAGCTCTTAGTAATAAGATGTTCTGGCAATTCAAAATGTGGAAAATTTTTAATTGGTCAAGAACCCAGCAGGGATCTGTAGAGATCAGCATACTGGGGTGACACATTTTGACCAGTTAAACAAAGAATATGGGCATTTGTTTCTCCTGATAAAAATGGCCCAGTATTATAGACGCAAACTCTAGGCAAAATGTGATCTAATGTTTTAGTTTCCTACTTGGCAATTTGATTTTTGTTTAGTCTGACAATCCATTCTGCCAGTCTTTAAGACTGTTCAAACCAATGGTTTATAGTCATTAATGAAACTTTTTCTAAATCAACATTAAAGCAGAGAGTGTCAGGCGTTTTATACTTGCCATTGTGCTTTAACATGTTCTTCAGTAAGTGATGAAAAATAAAAGGCCCATGTAACAACTGAGGGGTCCCAAAGAAAATCTTTGCTAAATGTTAAAAGTGTTTTTCTTACAAGGTTGCTGTAACTGAAAGAATTAGTAGCACAGAATTCTCCCTCATGACTATCTTGTTCTAAAAGATCATCACAACACCATGTGGCACCCCTTTTAATGACTGCACAAATGACTCGCAGAGGGGAAACTTATCTTCTGAATGCAGTAAGCTTCCACAATGCCTATATTTTATGCTGCTTTCTAATGAGAAATAAATCAAAAGCATTAAATTTTCAAAAGCATTTATTCTTATTCAAATACAATGTTAGTGCCTCATAAATACATATTTCTATTAGAATAATTCCACCTGATCTAGTGGGTGACATCCCTGCCCATGGTGGGGGGTTGGAACTACATGATTTTTAAGGTTCCTTCCAACTGAAGTCTTTCTATGATTCTATGAATTTGTACTTTGTGAATTGGTTATGGAGAGAACATATGTCCCTTGAAGCTTCATGACCACATGGCTCAGTAAGGGCAGATATGCTAGAAGGGAGATCATGTCCTCTTACATATTTAACAGTCTTTCAAAAAGCCAGGAAAATATTTATAAGGGAAGGAAAATTAATTTACGTTATTTACTTAGATTTTGAAACTGCCTTTCATAGTATTCCTCACGTTGATAATGAAATACAGAAGGATCAAGGTGAGAGGCAATTTGTTGATATAGACTAAAAACTGTCTAAAAAAGGTGACTGCTAAGATACAACAAATATATTCATGAGGTTTGTATGGTTGTCTATGTGTAGTAGCTCTGGGGAGGGTGATAAACAGCAAGATAGCAAAATTATATAGGTCAAGAAAACCCAGGCCAAACATCGGCTAATATTGGGAAATAGGCAGTGTAGTGAGGTGGCAATGAGAAATTCAATGAAACAATAACTCTGGATGCAGTCATAAATTACTAATCACAGCTCTCTAAGGATCACTGCATAACAGAGATGAGAATCTGAAAGTAACTATTAGTCTACAAAAGGCCGGTATGAAGAAAAAACAGATTGCAAGCCCATTATAAATCGAGCTATGTCTACTGCTCTAGCAATACTGTCCCCAGGTTAGCCTATCTCAAAATATAGTTATTCTAAGGGTAGAGATGGGAGTAATAAGAAAGATTAGAAAGAGACTCAGAATTCTGCACTAAGAAAGTTGAGAACTGGAACTCTATGCTTTCCAGAGACTTCCTAACCTATATTATCTTATCCAAGTGAAGATTTGTGACGAGGAAGATAAAAGGAATTTAATCTTACAAATAAGTGTGCTTCTCTTTTTCATGCTTCTCACACAGATTGTGGAGGAGAAATATATTTTGTAAACAAATAAAACAATATGACAATCTATAAATATTAAATACAGTCTCATAAGGAAACCAGAATTTTTTTATAAAGAAGGTGCATTTTGCCTTCTGGTATACACTTAATCATTGTCCCTAAAGTAGTAAGCACCATGCAGAGAAGCATTAAGTATGAAATACAAAAGTCCCCATTAGGATTTCCTTATGAAATAGCTGCCTATTTTGGGGGATTCCCGGAAGTGAAGAGGGTGAAGGAACCAACTTGGACCATGCAGACCAATGGTGGCAGGGAACTGACAGATAATCATGAAAGGTTATCTGCTGCTTTTTTACACAGAGCTGATCTTTTATATTCGAGCTAGATCTTGCATCCTCCATGAGCTTTCCAATACTGGCATACAACTATTTCCTACCCCTGAGTCGTGTCTCTGCCAGCATTCCATACCGAGAGACTAGGTGACAAACTCTACAAGAAACTCACAGGCCTGGTTTCCTTTTTAACCTCTCTCCCTAAAACCTGCTTATTTCTTCCAAACCACTTCATTTTGCCCTCACAATTGCCCATTAAAAGAAACCCCTCAATGCTTATTTCACTCAGCTCATTCTTGTTTGTTTTTTCCCCGCTTAGCGCAAAGGTCAGGACGGGGTGAATTCTTACTGTACAGACGGTCACACTCCTCACATCAGGGGAGTAAATCAAATACCAGAGATCTTGGAGAAGGCATGGGGGCGTTAGGATCCCTACTCTGGATACCATGAACTGGAAAGGCACCAGTTGCTGAAAGGTGCTTTTCTTGCTCTAGTATGGTACCTTGACACTTAACTCTGCAATATAGGAGGAGCAAATCGAGGCTTTAGTTCCTATTTTCTGGTATCATATAATTCTTCAATGGAAAATGAAGCTTCTCCCAAAAACAAACTCAGCTGCATTTGGTAGAACTTTGGGATAATTCTAAACTAATACTGCTTAATCTTGTTCATTTTGCACTCATTTTATAGTGCAAGAAAAGAAAAATTAAAAACATTTGTTTCCCCGGACCAAATTTTCAAGCCTTCCCTCTACATATTCCCTCTTTCTACTTCAATTATCAAATATTTAAAATAGCCTCCCCTTTTCCAGAAGAGCAATTCTCCTCCCCAGCCTGAATCCTCAGATTTAGATTACAAAATTAACTGGGAGGAAGATGCTATAAATGACATGGAAAATATAGTAAGTACATTAATGCTAGGACTGGCTACAAAACATCTTTATACTACATCCCTTCTGTGCTTCATTTTCCACTGCTCATTCTGCTGTTAACCTTTGTCCTATGCTGCTCAGAGAGTGCCCATATTATCTGAGTAGGGCTCCAAGCTTTAATAATTTAGTTATTGGTCTGAGCTGGCACAAAATGGGGCAGAACTGATGGCAGAAATAAGACCAAAATGGATTTGATGGGTTTAATGGAGTGCTTTGTGGACAAAAGTTGGCTTAACACATAAAAGATGGATTTTACTAGCTTGACAGTGAAATGAAAGACTGTATATACAGAAGATGGAGTTAACAGGGACTGATAATGGGAAGTGTAATGCAATAGATAAAACCACAGCTACATGGGGAAGAGCCTGGGGAGGTCCAGGACTGTGTAACACTTTGGGCAGTGCTGCTGGAGGTGCTCTGCTTAGCCACAGTGAATAAACAGGCCGAAACAAGTGTGCCCGTAAGCAGCCCTTTGCTGCAAACCACAAAACCAGTCTTTTATTCCCACTGGAGCATGGGACAGAACAGAATTGAGCTATCCATCCCCTGTCCTTTGACTCCACTGGCCCATAGGCATGGTGCAGGGATTTGTCTCTCTGTGAGCAAGAGCTGCAAGGGACGTGGGGAAAAGGGTGAGCCACGGACTTTGAAAGCTCCCAGATGGAATCAGTGATCAGGCATCGTATGGCCCCACACAAATGTGGGGAAAGCCGCTTATCTGTCATATTTTGCTTTCTCTTATCTTTGTGAGGTTTGTTTGTTTGTTTGGGTTTTTTGTTTTGGGTTTTTTTTTTTTTTTGAGAGGAAAAGTTCTGGCTTAATTTCTGAAGGATATTCCACTTTGTTTTGTGGGAACTCCTAAATACAAGGTTACTCTATAGAAGTATGGCTTGATGTCCAAGTTACAGGTTCAAAAACCCCAAAATTTTAATTCTCATATAGTTGTATAAATGAACCTGCTCTGCATACAGATTACTCTGCAGAGAGACTTCCCTCTTACCTTCTTCCCTTGAGTAGGAGAAGCAAGAAATAGTATTTCTAGCTTTAAGGAATTGCCACACATTTCACTAGTTTCTTCTGCGACCCCCTGAGCTGCAGCTCCAGGACAAGCAGTACCCAGCCTCCAGCTTCTGGGTGACTCTGCAGCTTTGGATCAGTACCAAAGAGGCTCAGGGATGCTTTTTCAGGCATGAAATCCTGCTGCATGCCACAGTGAGCTGAGAGAAGAAAGGTATGCTTTGATGGAGGGAGTTCTTTAGATCTACTTCTTCATAAATCATGCTTTCAGCATATTTTATTCTTCATAAATAACAAAGTAAAAAGGAAACAGAATAATATAATAATCTGTCATTCAGACTGAGAATTTTGAACAAATTCACTTTGGTGAAATACCCCATCCATGCTGTGGCACACCATCCCAGCAGGCTGGATGGAAGATGTGGCCAGTTTGAAATGCAGAACTTCAAGTGACCCCTGTTTTTCTGCTTTTGAGTACTCTTGTCTTATTTTCCTCACTAAGCAACAGTTTTGCAGATCTGACTAAACACCATGGAAACAATTTTGCTGAGGTTTCTCCCAGTGTTTATTGCACAACACCTATCTCTAATTGCCGGCAAGCAAAATTACTTTGAGCATGAAAATAACAACAACAACAAAAAACCCCCTAAATCAAATTTGAGACAGTAATTAAAAGAATTGGAATACTCAAGAGAAAAACTTTCTTTTTATTTTTATTTTCTGTGGAAATGGAAAGCAGGGAAGAGATTCTTCTATTTATTTTAATTATGAAAATATATTGTGAACAAGAACGCTGGTTAGAAAAAAATCAACAAAGCAAATTTAAAAAGTAAAGACTTTTGTTAGCAGAAACCAAAACGACAAACTACAAAGCTTCCAATAGAGAAAATTTGGACTGATGGAATGACAATACCAGGATGAAGCAATGGTTTAATTGCTCAATTTTTATAAAGAATATAGATTTTTCCTATTTACCAATTCATACTGGTAAAATATGGTCAATCAAAACCTGCAATTTCATATTGATCAAAACATGGCACAAACATGAGTGGTATAAGGGGATGAATTTTTGTCTTGTGAAGAAAGGGTGAGTAAGAGTTAGTTCTGCTTCTCAGGGAGAATGCAGGTCACCACTTAAAGAGAAGGAAGAATGGCATGTTAGAAAATAGCTCAAATCAAAATCAGTGATTCTCCTATTTTATTTCTTTTCCTTTTCACAAGAATTGGTACTTACAGATTCCATATATGATGTTGAAATTGTTCCTAGCAGACATGGCAAAGTACTGATATAAAAATCTTCCAGTGGACTCAAGGAACCCTGGAAAGGAAGGTGCTGTTTGACCCACCTGATACCCTTTTATCATTTGGTGACCTGCCTAGTGGATGAGGGAAAGACTGGGGGTGTTGTTTACCTGAACTTCAGTAAAGCCTTTGATACTGGGTCCCACAGTATTCTCCCAGAGCAGCTGGAAACCCACGGCTTGGTCAGGTGCACTCTTTGATGGGTTAAAAACTACCTGGAGGCTGGGCCCAGAGTGGTGAAAGGAGCTTCATCCAGTTGGTGGTTGGTCACTATTGGGGTTCCCAAAGGCTCAGTACTGGGGCCACTCCTGTTTAATGTCATTATCAATGATCTGGATGATGGGATCAAGTGCACCCTCAGTCAGTTTGCAGATGACACCAAGTTGGATGGGAGTCTTGATCTGTTGGAGGGCAGAAAGGCTCTGCAGAGGGATCTGGACAGGCTGGATCCATGAGCTGAGGCCAACAGTACGAGATGTAGTATAAGATGAAGTCCTTCAGGTCACAACAATACCCAGCAGCACTACAGGCTGAGGGCAGCACCTGGAAAGCTGCCTGGTGGAAAAGTGCAGGCACACATTTTGTGATAATTGGGAGTGGGGCTGTGATTGAGCCTCATCCCTAATGGGCTACAGCTGTGCAGGGCAGGTGAACAGTATTGAAGGTGATGAGACATGCAGTGCTGAGGTACACTGACCAATCACCAAAGGGTGCAGAGGGCACTCAGGTGCAATGCATGTCAGATGAAGGGCAATAAAGTGCACTGAAGAGAAATAAAGTGCAGAACCTTGAGGCCTTTTGATGTGGTTTGGTGTTGCTCTGCATGCTCGAGGGCCTCTGAAGTTGTATGCTGTTACTCTGTGTATGGTGGCTGTCTTGACTGTGACAGAACAGGACCTGGTTGACAGAGGTTGAGCATGAGCCAGCATGTGCCCAGGTGGCCAAGAAGGCAAATGGCATCCTGGATTGTATTAAAAAATAGGGTGGCCAGCAGAACCAGAGCAGTGATTGTACTTAGGCCTCTGACTTCAAGAAAGATATTGACATGCTGGAGTGTGTCCACAGAAGGGCAATGGAGCTGGTGAAAGGTCTGGAACAGAAATCCTTTGAGGAGCTGCTGAGGGAACTGAGGTTTTTTAGCCTGGAAGAAGGGAGGCTCAGGAGAGCCCTTATCACTCTCTCCAGCTACCTTGAGAGGTGGTTGTAGCCAGGTAGGGGTTGGTCTCTTCTCTAGGCAACCAGTGACAGGACAAGAGGAAACAGCCTCAAGCTGTGCCAGGGGAAGTTCAGGTTCAGCATTAGGAAGAATTTCTTCCTGAAACAGTAGCCACACATTGGAATGGACTGCCCAGGGAAGTGTTGGAGTCACCATTCCTGAAGGTGTTCAAGAAGTGACGGGACATGGCACTTGGTGCTATGGTTTAGTTCACATGATGGTGTTTGATGATCTTGGAGGTCTTTACCAACGTAAATGATTATATGAATACACAACCATTGAACAAGAGAATGGATCAGGAAACAAAAATATGACTCTTCACACACACTCCTACACCTTCCTAACATGAGAATTGCAGGGCCTGTGCCTGGTACAAAATATCCTTCTTTTTCAGGCTGAGTCTTCTGGCTACTTGAGTAAGTTGCTCTGGAGGATAATACTGCCCAGTTTGACTGTCCCTTGATTCCTTATGAAAAGAGTCCAGAAGGCAGCAAAAGAGAGTCCCCCCCTTCCCCTGCCAAATCTATGACAAGGTCCTTTTATGATTCATGTGCTGTGCTTTAGCAGAGGTCACAGGCTGAGTCCATATATCCAAAACCCAGGAATATTAATATTACTGCACAAGAAACTCAAGAGCCAGTGGGTCTCATCATCAATCATTATTGATTTCTGTTTACACCAGAGCTTTAAAGAAACATGAAACAAATTATGATGTAGGATGAGTTCCCAGGCCTGACTGGAATAAAAAATTTTGGGAAAGCTGAAAGACTTCAAAGGAAGAGTTTGTGCCTCTGAGAAGCCACTTGCAAAGTAACTTCTGTAGCTGTTCCCAGCTTGGCTGGAGAAGTGTTTTTGGCAGAAAGGTAGGACATATTCAGAGGAAAAAAAATGGAAAAATAAATATGGCAGTGACAACTAGATTTGCTAACCAACAATTTCAATCATATTTTGATGCCAAAATTGTTGAATGCTGCCCAAACCAAGGCATTATGAGGATCAAAAATTCCCATGACAAACAATGTTCATTGTAAGTGCTCAATGACTATGCAAGCTAGTCATTTTTTCAGCAACTGACTACCTAAATATAGCTTTAAGTACCCGTGTACAAAAGCTCGCCCATCTACAGCTATGCAGAGCCTAATCTGCCACTCTTAATGATGAGAGGTAATAGCTGAATACATGAGTGATCTTATTAAATAATTTTGCTTTCAGTACCTGTTATCCTCTTAGGATCAGCTTCAAAGATATTACAATCAAAATATCAACAAATATTTATTAAAGTAGAACAGCATGCAGAGAGTCATGTAAAGCTTTTTGAGTATTTGTAAACTGACATGCAAGGCAAATGAAAATAAATTTTATCCAAGCCCAAAGGCAAAACTGGGTTTCTTATTGATACAACAAAAGCAATGACTAACAAGCCTCTATTGTGATCTTTCATTTCTAGAGCGTTTATTTCTGAAAGCTTGGCATTACTGAATTGCTCACAAAGCACTGGAAAACACTACCTGGCAAGGAACAGTTTTCTGGTGTGGGTTTGGGGTTTTTTCCTTTCTTTTCTCTTTTACTGATGAAATAGGCCTACATCAATGACCCTGCTATCTTGTAATCCTAGATGTGTTACCAGGCAACCATTATATGCAGCAGCACCTGGCTTGCCCCTCTCTATAAATAACCCAAACCTCCCAAATCCTTTCACTCCATGCACTAATGAAAGTGGCATTTTTCTACTGCTAAATGCTTACTCAGGTATTTCCTTAAAAATTTTAGTGATAAAATGCTAGTTATCCTTTCCCAAAGGAATGTGATCAGTTAACAGGCTCTAACTGCACATAGTTATATTTTCACTCAACTATATACTTCAAATGAGGCTTTTTTTGTGAACTAAAGTAAATTATTTAGAAGCCAGGAACAATGTCAACAAATGTAGCATGAGTCAAAAATCTATGAGCTCTGGGTGACTATGCCAAAAGATTTATCACAAGCCAAATATACATTTTTGTCCTCAGTGCTATACAACTCTGAAACAGTAAATTAGAATCATAGAATCATAAAATGGTTTGGGATGGAAAGAACCTTAAAAATCATCTCATTTCCAAGCTCCCTGCCATGTGTAGGGGATGCCTCCCACTAGACCATGTTGCTCAAAGCCCCATCCAACCTTGCCTTGAACAGATCCAGGGAGGGGGCACCCACAATTTCTCTGGGCAACCTGTGCCACTGCCTCACCACCCTCACAGTAAAATTTCTTTCTAATAGCTAATCTAAATTTGCCCCTTTTCAGTTTAAAGCCATTCCTCCTCATTCTATCACTCCATGTCCTTGTGAAAAGTCCCTTTCCAGCTTTTTTGTAGTTCCCCTTTAGGGAAGTACACTGGAGGGCTGCAGTGAGGTCTCCCTAGAGCCCTCCTTCCTCCAGGCATAGGAGAGGTACTCCAGCCCTCTGACCATTACTGTAGCCAAAATTTGTATATGGCTTTTCTGAGATATCACCAAACAATTCATATTTAGCATTTAGGTAATAACAATAATAATAAAAAAGACAGAGTAATGTTTTCTGTACATTTCCTTAAGGCAGATGTCATGTACTGATAAACTCCTGAATTAGCTGGGATTGATTACAAGAGTAAGCTGAAAGTGTAACTAATGATGCTAGAAGAAATAGCAATTAAATGGTAGTCAACATCCCTCATGGCAATGCAGGGACTCTTACATACAAGGTGAACTTTGCAGCAAAATGAAAGTCTGGCAGTTAATCACACATCATCCAATGTTTCTACAGATAAACTCTAAAATTTAATGCAGAGGACACAAAATCCATTCCATCTGGGCTTGGCTGTGAGACTTCAGTCAGACTGGAAAATGAGGTGTAAGAGGCTTTGGTGTACAATGTCCATCAAACCCTGACAACATGAAGCCAGTGTACAATTAGCATCTACCAGCACAGCTGTTCTGATGGAGTCACAGCTAGCAATAAATCCAGAACAAGCAGAAGAACTGCCACTTATGCTGGGCAAAAAATTCATAAGAGGAGAGCAGCACTGCCATACATCATGTCTTTTGTACTCTGAGTAGAGCTTTTTCCATGGAGGAGTTTCTGGTTTCTGTTCCATTAAGGAACCCTTTACCACCTTGACTAAGGATTAGCAACCAGAAGTTTCTAAATTATGTATTAATATGGATTTTCACAGACTTCTGCAAACCTGAACAAGGTGTCCTAGCACACTATAGAATGGTCTCAATGCTTGATTCTATCCCAGCCTGAAAGGATAGGTAGAATTTTACAAAGCCAAAGAAGTTCAAAGCAACAAGCACCAGAGCACCCTAGAGCAAGGAATAACAATGCAATAAGCAGAGTATAGGCTTAACAAAAATCTTCAAGAGAGTTTGCAAGGATACTTCAGAGGCAGGTAAACATGTTAGTGGAATGGCAAGAGGGACCCTAATGAGTGACAGTATACACTTGAAAGCAAATCTGCTTTATGGTAAGTTTAAACTCCAAGGTAGATTATTCAGCACAGAATAAAATTTTTGTTCTCTGAAGAACTTACACAGAAAAAAACCCAAGAGGAATCACTAAGCACTCAAAGCTGCCATTATTTTTTTATTGGTGTCTTGGTTTAGCACAGCCTGAGTTTTAGTGGGGGGGGCATTGTCACAGAGGTGGCTTCTGTGAGAAGCTGCTAGGAGCTTCCACCATGTCCAGCAGAGCCAATCCCTGATGGCTCTGAGGATGGACATGCTGCTGGCCAAGGCTGGGCCAATTAGAGAGGCTGGTAACACCTCTGTGGTGACATAGTTAAGAAGAAATCAAAACAAAAGTAGTGGCACAGTTTTAATTCCAGTCAGAGAAGAGGAGGAGGTGAGAACATGTGATGGAAACAACATGGCAGCACCAAAGTGAGTGGAGAAGGAGGGGCAGGAGGTGCTCCAGGCTCCAGAGCCGCAATTCCTCTGCCGGCCATGGTGAGGCCTTGCTGAGGCAGCTGCGCCCCTGCAGCCCGTGGGGATCCATGGGGGATGCAGAGATCCACCTGCAGCCCATTTTGGGAGGACTGCTGCTTGTGAGGTTGGACCTACTCCGGAGAAGTTCCCAGAGAGCTGCCTCCCGTGGGAGGGACCCCACAGTCTCACAGGGCAAGGACTCCTCTCCCAGAGCAGCAGAAGAAAACCTTGGGTGATGAACTGACCAAACCCCCATGCCATGTCTCCCTGGGCTATTGCAGTAAGGAGGGATGGGTTGAGGGAAAAAAGGTGTTTTTAAGGGCTTATTTTAATTCTCATTCTCCTCCTCTGACTCTGTTAGTACTAAACTCACTTTGTAGCTCTAAGATGAGCCTGTTTTCCCCGTGGAGTGTTTTCTCCCAATCCTCATCTCAACTCCCGAACCCATCATTAAATTTTCTGCCCATCTGTAACAGGGGAGGCTGAGTGAAAGGCTTTTGTGGGTGCCTGGCATTTGGCCAGTGTCAAACCATGACAACTGGTCAATATTGTTTCACTTTTTTTCCCTCATTAACACATCTGTTAAGTGGATGGGCTCCTCACTCAATCATAAGCATGAGCAAAATTGGATGTTTACACACAGGACTATGCTTGGGGTAGGTTAACAGAATGCTCTGAGAAGCAGAGCTCAGCTGTGACCCTGGGGTATCCTGAAAGATTACAGCTGGCTAGAAGGGAAAAGTAGTTTTGACTGGAAGCAACTGGCATCTGGAAAAACACTGCATCCACTGTGTAGTACAGAAAGTGTAAATAATGAAAAATGAGAAATATCTCTTCCTGTGGAACAAAAAATGCAACCCCTCTAAAAACTTATTTATAATGAGTAATTTTTCAGCACCAGGAACTATATTTCCTAATGTGTGATTTGCTGTCACTGAGCTCAGTGACAGCTTCTGCTTCTCTTTAAATGACTAAACGATCCCATGAAGGACTTTCCTGCTCTGATTTTCTATGAATCTGTGACAATATTAGAGGCGACTAGCAAGGCCAGTTCTAAGCATTTTGAAATTGGTTAGATTTTCTAGAAGCTTAACATGTCTTCAGTCAAGCTCTTTTGTCCTGAATTTTGAGATAAGAAGTCATTGAAATTAAAGAATTGTGAGCACAACAGCAGGGAGATGTGTTCCCAAGGGGTTTTATTCATGGTAATACCTCCCTAAATATTTGAATTAATGTATGCCAATTGTTATTTACACAATAAGAGAGTTATTTAACTGACTAACAGGATTACGTTCATCTAATTGAGACAATGGTAGAATTGTTCACAGTGACATTTTAATCTATGGTGAAAATGCAGAAAATTTTAAATTTATTTGTAGCTGAGCTGAGATAAAATTTATATGATCGACAGGCATAAAATCTAATATGCAATTATCCCTTAAATTTCTCAATACACAATTTTGCAATACACAGAAAAACAAAGCATTTACAGTAGTGGCACAGATTCAGACCACACTAACAGTTGTATACTGTGATATGAGTTGTACGGCTGAGAGAAGAGCTGGGCAATCAGCACAGTATCATATTAGGTTGAACTAAACTTTCTTACATGTATGTTTTCAGTAAGCCCAGGAAGCACAATTTGATGTTAGTCCCACATAGCTAAACACCAGACTATATTCCATCTATACTCTAGAACAAGCAGTGCCTGCTTAGTAAAGGCATGACCGAGCCTGTTCTAGAAGCCAGCACAAAATTTAGCTGCTTGTACCATTGTGTACCACAGTCTAGATTCCCCCCTGAGAAAACAGAACTATAAATAATTTCTGCAATGGAAAACCTCTTGGATCCTTAACCAGGCAGTCTGATATAGTGGCTGTGAGAACAGCAACTAATTTACATTTTGAAGAAACTAAATTATATAAGATGTGCATGCATGGCACACACACACACACACACACACACACACACACACATACACAGAGCATGTTCCATGGACATGGATCCCTATTTGCTGATCTAATATCTATCTGATTATTGAGTTGAAGATCATCAGCATTGTTGCAAGAGTATACATCCATAGGCTAAGTCAATTCAGCATGTAATGGTAGAATTTTCTCCAACTGTAAATTGATAGTATTATTTTGAAAAACTCAAATACTTTATTGTATATATGACATGACAAAACTGTAATGTTTGGCTTACTGAAATCTAATACCACTTTGTCAAAAGCATTAAAAAATAAATGTACTTGAGAATCTACATGAGTTTTTTTTTTTTTTTAAGTTTTACCTCTCTCTGACTGTATAGATCTGTGGCTAGAATGTTACTTTCAGATATTGAAGGGAAGGAACAATCTAGTTTTATCATGCTTTACGTTGCTTTTTTTTTTTTTCTTTTGCCTTTTTTTTTTGTCTCCCTGGGGTTTTTTTTCTAATGCCAAAATTGTTTAAATGGCTTTATATTTAATCATTTAAAAATGCCTTTGCAGATGGATGGCAACCTGAGTTTTTTGTTCCCCTTCTCATTTATTATAACCAGTGCTGGTCAAATAAGCCTTGGTAGCTGCATATTATGCAATTCACTTTTTTGTTCATGGTAAATGACAAAGAGAAGAAATCACTTCTCTCTCTTGTTTTTTGAATCAACTCTGAATATTGCTTGAGGAATGGCTATGTATATAGATAGAAATCTCTTCCAAAAGCATTAGCATTAGCTACCATCTGACTTCTGCAAAAAATACTCTGATAAATAGGTGTTAATAGTTTCCAGTCAACTTTCAATGCTTACAGCAAATAGTGTAAATTGAAAAAAGCATTTAAATGGAATCCTGTAAATCACTGTGAGTGCTATGGAAGACTGCAGATATATTTTAAATAAAAACTATTATACAGTAAACTTGCTGATATTCCTCACACAGAATTTCCACTTTGTTGCTGTGATACGTGCTCAAATGCAAAAGTTTCAGCATCTATGCCTCTGTATCTAGGACACATAGGTAAGCACATCTTCTCTTGTCTTCCAAATAAAATGTCCTGGTATTTATAACCCTATATTGTAATTTTTTGGTTTTGCTTCTTTTTGTCACTGTAAATCCAGATGTTTTAAAATGAGGATTTCTAGTGAAATACACAACTCGTTAAGCCCAAGGCATAGTTTAGCTATGCCCTGTTACCCTGCAAAGACAGGGCCGATACTGAGGAGATGCCATGCTGGCTCAGAAGCAAAAGCCACACAACACTGTCAATACAATGAGTGGCCATCACTAACAAGTCTAAAAGATTTGGAGACTGAGCCTATCTCTTTACTCAATGTTCTCCTTTGTGTTAGGTGATGTTTTGGTGTGGGCATGCACTAATAAAACTGCCTTTAGCTAAAGGACAATATAGTTCAATTAGGCAAAAGCTCCCATAAGAGACAAAAGAGTTTTAGACTTTCATCACTGAAGCCATCAACTGGCCTCAACAGACTGATAGACTGGTATTTGTTAGATGCTCTGTATTCTTCTGAAAGGACTAATGCTGAGAATGCAAAAATGTGAACTTTTGAAATACCACACAGACACTAGGTTGCATTTTTTCCTGGGGCAATCCCACTGTTTTTTCTAGTAGGGAATTTGGTTCTGCAGATAATACTCTCAGTCTCTCTAGGGAGCCAACACTAAGCATATCTGTCTGCTTTCCAGAAATAGGGGAATTTCTGTCCATAAAGCACCATATATATATGGAAAGCCACATCCTCCTTGCTTCTATGCCCACGCTCTTTTTGTGAGTGCACACAGAATGATAAAGCTGGATTTATTAATTATAATTGTCCAACAATAGACATATGACAAACAATATCCAAAAACCACAATGTGTCATGAAGAGGAGAAGAAGGAAGAAAAAAAAATAAAGACAATGAGGAACAACCAGGTTCAGTGTTTCTAGAAGATAATACTGTAAATCAAGAATAAAAGACAGGATCCAATTACTTGATGAAAGAACAAAAAGCCTAGTAAATTAAAGAGATGATGAAATAAAGAATGGCAGTGGTGTTAATCAAGCACCATTACATGGGATGGTATGGACCCAAGTGTGTGAAATTGAATAGCGAAGTGGAACCAACTGAGAAGTCCTGGGAGCAATCCAGGGTAAAACATACAAAAGAACTGGTTTTTATGTTGTTTTTATATCTTTTATTGCACAGATGCTGGTTACAAATGAATACAGTTGGCTTGTTCATCTCAAATCAATAAGAAGTGCTTTGCTGATCTCTTCCTCTCTAACCTCAGACTACTTAACCTTGTACTTCAAAATTATTAACTACTGCTACATCCTGAATTCTTTCTCCTGCAAAGGTCCAAGTTAGAACAACTCATGTGCCATGTTTAGCATTGGTGTTACAGAGTTCAAAAAACTGGAATCAAAAATGGGATAAATGTCACAATGGGATAGAAATAGTCATCCTAAGAGGGACAAAATTTCAGGAGAATGGAGATCTGGCACTAGCTGCAGCAGTGCCTATTCTGTTTCTATGTGGCCAAATCTATTCCATTTCTATTCTGAAACACTCAGATATACAGATGGGACCTGCATGTTCTCCTATATATTAATAGCAACCATCAATCTTTTGCAGAGCTGTCACATCATTAAAAGCAGGGAGCATTCAACAAAGTAGCATATCAAGAGCCCTTAGAAATGCAGATGAAGAAGTTTAGGACAAACACACAGCTAGGAAATTGCTTTTCACTTTCAGACTCAACTAAATACAGTATTTCTAAACAGGCCCAGATTGCCTAACAAACATTCTATTTCAAGCCACTATTTCTAATTCAAAATGTTTCATTAACTGAAGTGTTGTCTCCACCAAGTTTGTATTTTCCTCATTCCACTGGTCTTGTGATACTATTTATGACTGTCATCAGTCTAATATTGAATTAAGCTTAATATTAAATCATGCTTTGAAGCAGAGAGGCCATGGCATGGGTCCTCTGGCCTCAGGTGCTCCCTCAGAGAGCAGGGCTGAAGGAGCACCCTGCAGAGCAGTGTGGAGTGTTCAACACTGCCATTGTGAGAAATGGTGAGGACAGATGTGCTTTCCTGATGTGGTGCCAAACAACAATGCATGTGAGATGATCAGCTTTCCCTGTAGTGTGTTGGAGAAATATTCCTATGCTCTAGCCTGCAGTTTCTTACTGCTCCACCTAAGGGGGACAGGAGGAAGAACAGACAGCCTGTAAAAAAAAAAAAGCTTCCATTTTTGCATTTTGTATTCTTACAAAACTGGGGAAGGATATCTTGGATCAGGCAAGGGATGGAAATAAGAATATGAAAGATGCCCTCCTTGGACAGACCAGTGGTCTGTCTACTGCTATTTCTCTTTCTATTTCTCAAACAGCAGACCTGTCCCCAGGAGCTGGGGAGGACACTCAGCCACTCACACCTGACCCTTCAGCTGCAGGCAGCAGACATCTGTGTCTTCCTGCATTTGCAGCATTACACAGTGTCACCAGTATGGCAAACACAGATAAGGCTATGAAAAAACATGGCCACGTTCCAGTGTTTTCCTAGAGTGGCTGAGAGCTGCAAGTAAAGAAGCAAACATGTTTCTCCAGACACAGCCTGGACAGACCTGTGCTGTGCATGCTGCCCAAGCTCTGCTCTGCTGTCAGGCCACATCCGTGCTTTTCGTGCAGGCCACCACTCAACCTGTGTTGCTAACTAGCTACCCTGGCTGAGCTGGAGAGTGGTTGAGGCTGTCAGTTTGGTTTAGGCTGGGAAGGGCCACAAGTATCCTCCTGCAAGAGCTGACTACATCTAACAGGATTCACTGCTGACGAGCTAGTGGTAGCTTTCCAGTACTTCAAGTTTGCTTTATGCTGATACTGAAAGCTCTCTCACAACCCACTCAGCTTCCCCTTTCCTGGGGGTTATAAATATACAGGCTGTGAAAACCTGGGAGTTTTCCTCATGGCAATCACTCTGTTGATGTTGGATACATTTGGCACACGTTGTCAGGGTGTTTTCAGTGCCTTGAAAAGCAATATCATATCTTTGACCTCTTGATACAGCCGAAGTTGTGTAAAGGAGCAAGGCTGCAGAAGGTGACTTTGGCTGCTGTTAGTTTATAAACACCTTTATGCCATGCCCTTGTAAAGCTGACTCCAACACGTTGACTAGTTAGATTGAAATAGGAACTTTGCCTTCCCAAAGGACAAGCACAGACACTGGGATTAGTAAAGGATTTACTGTCCTTGTCTTTCATCTGAAAGAAGGAACAAAACTGCCTTTTTTGGACAACTGCTTTTTAACATGTCTGTTTTTCTCTATGTCATAACTAATGTACACCCCTTAAGGCTTACAACAATAGCTGTGTGTACAGCTACCTCTGTTCGTTAAGAGACTGACCTGTGTTCTATTAATATTTATAGATTTAAATTTTTAATACACAACAATTCTGCATTATTGAATAGGTGACTTCCTGCATTTTAATGGTTATGGAGTAGGAGTGGGCTCTTTGTAGTTAACATTGCAATAAATTTTTCATGATTAAATAAAAAGTTCTTACCTCTAACTTCCTCAAACAAAATCCTCTTGAACAACAAGTTGGTGCAGTGGTGAAGGATTCTCTTAAGAGTTTTATGATATTTGTTGCAAATTTTCTTAGGCAATTTAAATTTATGGTACATAAGGATTTTCTATATCTGGAAGTATTTAATAAGGTTCTTTAAAAAAAGTTGCTGAATTATTCAAACATCAATTTGGGGTTATTTACTCAGTTTTGGAGACAACTGAATTCTTACTTTCAAAACTAACCCTTGTGTTTTAGTAGATGCAAACTGACAGGAGATTAACAATGTTAACTTGAGTTGGCATCTTGGACCAGGACTGGGATGTATATTCAGTCTTCCATTCATTAACCTTGAAAAGGCTTTAATAGCTGCATTGTAAAGAGCTTCTATTTTGTAAAACCATGTGGGATTTTAAGACTGTTGTGAATGAGTATTTTACGTTGCTCAAAGAATCCCTGGCAAAGGTATCAGCAGAAGCAGGTTTAATATAAAAGGGAAAGTATGACAAAGTTCATTGGCAAAGTTCACTCTATTACTTTTACATGGTTAAAGCACATAGAGAAAAATCAGACTAAAATGGTAAGACTAAAATCAATCAATCTGAACAAAAAAACAACCTAAAATGATATATGTGGAGTCTGGGGATAGAAAAAGGGGTAAGGATGGGAAAGAGTAAGGATCAAAAGGAATAAGGGAGGCTCTCCTGTTGTATCATAAGGTTCAGAGTGGACTCCCTTGCCAAACTGAACCCAGGACTTGGCCACCAGTTTAGGCTTAGAGGTTTTAACAGCACATAAACTTGACAGCACTTAATTGATAGACTAATTTAAACAATTTAACAAAAGATTCTTATAGAATTTACTAGCACAGCAAGAACTCACAGGCACAACTTACTTATGAATGTAATGTATTTAAGAGTCCAAGATACAAACATTCATAGTCCATTTGCTATCGCACATTCACATTCACACTGACTTAAAAGAGTATGTGTAAAGTAAATTTCTATTATCTACTTTCTTTTGCATATATTTTTTATTTTTAACTTTTCAACAAAAATAAGTGCAGCTCAGCTTATATAATTGTTGGAATATAGTTATGCCTGTGAGCCAAGGATTCAGCTGATGGATTTGTCACAATAATTCCTTATTTGCAATGTAACGCAGCTTTATTTGCCCTCAATGAATGTAAAGAAAGATAAAATTCTTGCAATCTCTGCAGAGGAGTTAGTGGTGCTTTGGCAGTATCTCACACTAGTTGAAGAATTTTGAGCACATGTAAGCCCTATGAGCTATATTTCAATATTCAGGATGATCCAGAAGGGTCAATAATTCATTGCCGTAAATTCTGAACCTGGATCATAACAACATCACATAAGATGCATCACAGAAGATTTCTGCTGTTTTACAGAAGATTTCTCCATAAAAGAAGAAATGTTTAATGAGGAATTTGGAGACAAAGTAACTGAAACAATTTTATTATCTATCCTGTGGTGTATCTGTATCCTGGTGACAGTCAGATCTATACTGTGTGCAGATGTACTTGCACACAGTATAGATAATAAACACTTCATGGCATTTGATGAAAGGGGTTGTACTGTTTTAGATTCCTTTCTGATAATGTTCTCATGTTGACTTCACTGAAAATATTGGTCAGGAGACAATTAAGAAATTAAATGTATTCCTAAAGCAAAACAACAATACCACTATGCCAGATATGCTATATTAAAGCAATTATAATTATTAATATAATATAATATTCAGGTTTTAATGTTTAAGTTCTGATTTTCCAGCCTTGAAATCCATCCCATCCTGTGAACCTCAATTTAATTTCATTTTTTATCATCTTTTGCAAACATTTTGTTTTCCCTTGGTACATGAGTCAATTTAATAACCTGATCAAAGATCAGAATTTCTTGTATATATGGACTATAATAAATTTATGTCATTTTCCTGAAATTTGTATCAAACCAGAGTAACACTTCAAGAGAGGTCTGGCTATATTTCATATTTGAACACTATATAAAATAGTAAGACACCCATTCTCATTACACAGTGACATAAAAACTAGACATAAAAACTAAAAACATTTCCTTGCATCCTCAAAAATGCAAGCTGGCAAGCTCTCCTGGGATATGATTAACAGCTTTTCAGCTGGGGGTACTTACTTAATAATGAAATTATTTCTTTAACTATTAACCTTTGATGACATCAATAATTCTCATGTTTAGGACACAACAGGGTCTGGTATTGGACACGGGGGAGGAACATGCACTGACAAACACTGCAAACAGCCATACCTAAACAGAGTCTTTAGGGTGGCTTTAGCTTCCATGCTTCCATGTCAACAGCTAACCAAAAGCCATGTTTTCAGTGGCAGTCAGGAGCTTGTGGCTTCCACAGTCCTGTTATGAGGAGATTTTCAGAAACATTCAGGCACCAGCTCTTCTGAAAAATCTACTAATTGCTTTAGGTGCTGGAGACAGCTTTGGTCTTCTAATGAGCTGTCCCCCTTACAGCCATTTCTCAGCCCCAGGGAACAGCAGCTCAAAGGCTCTGCCTTACTCTGCCATTTCTCTGCCATTATGTTCACTCACCCCTTCCCTCTCAAGCCTTTGGTGCCTGTGTTTTACTCCTGTCACAGCTCGTTCCTGTTCCAGCAGTAAGTGTGGACTTTTTTATTTTGTGCTTGACCAACAGAGAGGTATTCCCTTCCTGCTAAAGCCCTCTGGGCATGACTCCAGCACAAGGAATGTCTGTTTGCAAATTACCCTAGTGCTGGGAGACAATGATAGATGACCTCTCACAATATTGGGTGAGATATTGATTAAAGTCATTGATCCCATTTTTGAGTGACTGTTTCACCCAGGTAGACAAGTGAAATGAAAAATCTGTCAGTGTCTGCAAAAGCCTTTTTCAGAGACATCAGAAGCTTTTTTGTTTGGGTTTTTTTTTTTTTTTTTGGTTGACCTTTTGGGCTCAACAGGGTTAAAAGAATTCATAATATTGTTCATATGTGTGTGGGTTTTTTGTTTGGGTTGGGTTAGTTGGGTTTAGTTGGTTTTTTTAAGAGCCTTCTTCTATGCAAATAAGTTGTTTATTTGCTTGATTGGGTTTTAGATAGACAAGATACAACTGCATATCACTCAACCCTTTACTCATGAGCAGCCCTCAGTGACAGGGCCACTGCTCCCCTAGGTAGGAAATCCTTTGCAGATGAGGCAACACGACCTGTGAGCATGTTTGCTAAGGCTAGGTCTACATATTCCATACACCATTTTATGTTTTGGAAGAAGCTATTCTAGTTTTTTTAATGTATGACCACCTAAAGGAATCAGTTATTACTTTGTGTTATTTTACTGGCACGACATTAGTGGCTTGTCTTGTTGACATTAACAGACAATCCAAGGCTAGATCTCAAATGTAAATGATAAAAACTATCACCTTGTAAGTCAGCTGTTAATACTTTCAGACTCACCACCATAACATGTGCTACTACCTGAAAATAAATGTTCCATTAAAATGTTTTCATTTGTTTCTGAGCTGCACTGCACACGTGTTCTGATAGTATTACAGCTGGTTAGGTGAAGTTATATAATGCCAATCTGTTTCTGAGGGAGCACATAGGCGAATTTCCACCAATGACATACAAATAGTCATCATCAGAAATTTGCCTATAAATAATGGATTTAGCATTCATGCATGCAAAAGTGGGGTAATGAAGATGCTGGCCTTGGCAGCTGCATTCGTAATGAAATAGAAAAAGAACTCTGTATTTCATTCCAGGATCTGCAAAAGGCAAACACATCTCTGGTATCACCTGGGAGGGAGCTATGCATCAGAACAGGTTGCTGGGAGGGTGCAACAAAGAGTTTAAATAGATATTTTCAGGCAGAGAACACAGCAGTTAATGAGTTGGCTGAGAAAGTATCACTTCTGCAAAAAATGTGAATGTTGAGAAAATCTTTTCACACTGAAACCAAACAAAGCAATCAATGTTGACTCTGTACAAAGGTTTTCCTACATGAGAATTGCTCAGTTGCCCAATAGCTCCATCTGCCAAAGGATAATTCTACTTTCCCTCTTATTCAGAGTGCTTTGTGACACTTGATATACTGCTTATAAGACATGCTGTGCAGCAATTCTCCATTACCAAATCAAAAGAGATGACATTTCACTTTTTGGTGTCCGAAAAACTTCAGCACATTTAGTATGGTATAAGAAAACTTTCTTTGTTTAGATCAGCAACACCACAGTCAGCCCCCAGAAACCACTCCCCTTAGCCCTCCCAGGTAACACTGTGCCTCATTGCTCTCCTTGCCAATAACTCAGGCTGCAAATCATTGCTTGGGTTATCTGAGGCAAACCAGTCCCATCTTTGTGTCCAGTCAGCATTCCCCTTTTAGCCTCATCGCTAGGCTTCTGAATATTCTTGATTAGTTGATAACAATTGAAGAAGAAAAACATTCTAAGGCTGAAGCACGTGTCACTGGAGTCCTACTTTCATTATAATACTCCATCTTTAGAACAAAACCAAGCACATCCCCCCACTGCAGACCTACAGTTTGAACATTCACATCTGGAAGTTAGCCATGAACAAGCACAGCCAGATCCAATAGAAATGTTAGAGTCTATATTATCTCCTCTCCCCTGCTATTATCCTCTAACGCCTGACAAAACAGAAGTGTGCAGCAAGTTAATAAAGTTTCTCTGGTTTAGTAAATGAAGAGTCAGAGTTTACTTCTCAACTAGTTAACAATATGCTAAACAGGAATTTGGGACTCCTGTGTCCTTGAAATCCCTGATTTTTAGCCTTGTTGATAAAAAGAGAGAAATGTGGCACGAAGTATACTTCGAGCTGAGCCTCCCCAGCTGGGACACAGGGTTCTCATCTCAGAACTCTGGCTCCAGAGCAAAGCCCAGACTCCCCCATTCTGTCACCTGCAATGATTAAGCATTCATGCCAACCCATGCAGCCTGGAAAGGTCATAAAAACCAAGCACACTGTCAACCCATCCTCCTTGGGAGCAACTGCAGACTTCCACTCACCTCTGCCGAAGAAGAAGGAAAGAGACTCCCTGCGTAGGCATCTCCATGGTCAACAAACACATCTGGTCACCTCTCACATCACTGTCAGGGAAATATGCTGGCACCAAATGAAAGCAAAAGCCTTTCCTGATCAGACCAAGAAAGTCTGACAATTGTCTTGTGGTGGATGCCAGAGAGATTCTGAATATTTTGGCAGAAACAGCGGCTTTTTCTAGGTGGGAATCTGCCTACATAGTATTTATGCAAACATTTCCTCACTTGGTCTGTAACCACCCCTTCACAGCAAAGCAGAGCAGCATTATCGCCAATTCTTTAGATAGTTGTGAGTTTAAAATACTACCACTGCCTAAAATAAAAGGAATTTCAATCACAGTGCTCCCTGAAATGAAAGAGGTGGATGCCAGTTTGACAATTTAAGCTGATAGCAGAGATACTGCCTCTCCAGCATTTTTGGCACCTGGCCTAGGGAGGAAGGAACGAGAAGAAAGGACAAAGAGAAAGTAGGGATAAAAGGAGGAGGAACGTGATCCAGTTCATTTAATATAATGACAGAAATCCCTGGAGGGACACTGATTTACATCTACAGGCACTTCAGAGCCAGCATTAATAACAGGTACACAGTTGTACGACTGATACAGCAGCTCAAAGAGAGAATGTGAGCAAAAGAATTATATCTAGCATAATAAAAACAATCAAGCCTGCAGGTCAGAATGTAAGGGAAGGATAGTAACTGCTGAGCCCAAAATTACTACCTTGGTTAGCAGCCAAGATAAAGAGTGGGTCATAAATTATCCACAGGTAAAAGTCAGAAAATAGGTATTTCTGCATCCACACCTGAACTGAAAGCAGCAGTGTGTGAAAATTGATTAGCTATGCATGCAGGTTTACAAAATACCTAAACAAAGATTCCTGAGCCCTCTGCAAGCACAAGATCAGGCATGTAAGAGAACAGCATCAGCATCAGCACATTAGCATCAGCAAAGAACACTTTTTTTGGTCCAGGTACATATTCCTGAATTAGGCACTGGAGAGAACTGTTAAAAAAAGCCTCAAAGCATTATCCCTAACTGAAGCAGAGCTATGGTCCCAGAATACTGCTGCAGGCAGGGGAGTGTGGGGGTATCAAGGACTCAGAAAGTTACTAAGGCACAAAACTTGTAGGCATTGCTGGGCTGCCTAAGCACCACGTGAATACAGCTCAAGCAAGAACATTGCAAAAGCTGAGGAACATGGAAGTATATGAAAGCAAACACTTCAAATCAGTATTTAGCTCACATTTACACCCAATCTAGCAGAACATTACAGAAAATTTAGAATGCCAGGCAGCATTACTGTTCACAACAAGGAGGTCTGGCTTAGCATACTGGATATTGCAAGCTCTCCCCTCAGTGCAGCCTCATATAATCAAATGGGAGAGATGCAAAACATTCCCAGGAAAGACCATATTAGTAAATGCATCAAGCAGCATGTCAGAAGCTGAGCAAAACATTTTGCCACAGAACGTAAATTGGCCAATATAAAGAACTACTAATAACTGGAAAACATGTAATTTAGTAAACTAAGTAAGAATCACTTATGGATTATACTGTTAAGACCAACATATTCAGGGCCAAGATAGCAAACAGAAATCATCTGCAACAGCAGTGGATCCAAATTTCTTACCCTCTGTTGACAGAGACTTCTCATTTCCAATATGCAAGAATTAGAGACAAAACAGAAGGCACTGAAATGCCTTTGCCCAAGCTGTAAAGATTGCCAAGTATCAGCTGTAGTCTGGTCCTTCTGTCCTTTAAACAAATGGCCACAGCTAATGCAGCAAGCCATCCTGGTATTCAGGGCTTTTTTCATGACCAACTGGTGATGTGTCCCTTCTGGAATTGAAATGGCTCAAAAGAAACTGGCCTGTGGAAGAAAGACTCATATATAATAATCTCTAAGGAAAGATGTTTTTCTTGTCAACTACTATAAATGTCACTTATTCAGACAAGGTGTGTGATAACAGAGAGAGAATATCTTTCAAACCACTGGTTTTCTCCAGTAATGCCCAGGTTTCCTCCGTGATATCAAACACATTGCAGTTCCTGTGCAGGTGGTGTGATTTCACTTGGTTGATAGGATCACCACAGATAAATGCTTGATTCTCCTGGAATGGCCATGGCAGTCTCTCTCTGTTCTTCATCCTTGCATTGCTTGGGGATTAAAATCCTGGGAAATGCCTATTTACCTAGTGGGTGCTGGTTGAAACAGAAATCTATACACGTTACATACCATGCACATCAATGCCATGGCAAAAACCTGTTCAAAATGTGAACCCAGTGAGAGCAAGCTGCCCACAGAAAGCTGTGACACTGCTTCAGGCCATGGTGCCTCTGCAGAGCAGAGCAAGCCATGGTGATTGCAGTGACTTCCTGATTTCCATTTGCCATCTTTTGTCTTCTGGTAATTCCTCTATGACTCTTTTTAAGAAGAATTAATCTCCCTGAACACCTTCCCTTGTTTTTTACAAATGCAGATTTCAGATTCAGTTTAAGCAAGCTGTCTGTGCTCCGTGCAGAGACAGCTGATAAATTCTGTATTGTTACCCTAATCTGAATCACTGTAGAACAGTAATTTAATATTAATGTAATCTTGTACACACCTATAATAAGCAAATGCATTTAGAAATAAAAATTGTTTCAAAGTGCCACCAACTGTTGTTTTTGCAAACTGCAGTTCAAAGAATGTATTTAAAAATGCTTCTACTGGATGTTTTAACATTTCTGGTGTAGCACACAACTTAAAAGAACAAGTGCACATTATCCTTTTCCCAAGCTAGACAAGCAGTAAATCCCATTACAACAGCTCCCCTATGGCTGGGTTTCAAAGGCAACATAATGCAGTATACCAGACACACCTTTTCTGTTGTTTATAAAATTCTGTATTTCATATTTGATTTAATGACAAGTCAATTTTCAAAACTTTCAAGAAGCCTCCAAAATTATCTGAGAGAACCAAGGACTAGAAGTTTGCATTTCTTTTAAAATATGTCTATTATTAGTGATGTGTGAGTTCCTAAGCATTAGTGTGTGCTAAGAACAACATGCTCTAGTGGTCTGCTTTCATCTCCTCAAACTTCCAGTCTTCTCAAAATTTGCTTTCCTAATTTCCTGAATTTTGCTTTCTCTTTATTCAAGCTGGACTTCCCACAATAAGAAACTCTTTTATGATCTTCTGACAGTAAGCAAAGAAACAGGATTATAAAGTTTACCAGGAAAGCAGAGTGGTACAAATCTCTTGGTGGCACAAACAGGGTAAGTAATCACAGAAGTTTGTCATGAGACAGTCTTCCAGGAGACTGAATGGTTACAGCTCCCAGTGAGCTGATCTCCATAAATAGCAGCCCTAAATCAATTCTGTTTGCTTGCTGTGATTTTATGAAATGCATCAACTATTAAACAAATCAATGTGACCCCAAAGATTCCTTGGCTTAATATCTTATTATTTTGGGGCTATAGGCTGATTAGGCATTTAAATCTTTTTCTGTGATAGCATCTGCATTATTTGAATATGCCAGATTGTGAACACAAACCTTTATATTTCTCCAGTGCTTTATTTGCCAGCAATGATGATAATAAAATTAACAGCCTTCCCTTGCTTTTGCTGATGCCATTTAGCATTTTCCAGAGAGGTCAAAGTAGGCATTTTACTAGTTGGAAATGAAATGTGTCATGCAAGGTTTGAGTTATTCAGCTATTGACTGGTGGGAGCATTCATTTCAGTGAATAGTAAGTCACTCCAATGTTCTCAGTCCAAATTGATCCAGCAGAATGAGACCCCCTTTGAAATCTGAACTCCCCCACAATTTTTCTTTCAAACCTGCAGCTCTGAACCCCTGTAGATGTAGTGGGTAATTGGTGCTGATTGATTTCTGAATGTGCAGATGGAAGAACAGGGAGAGGAATGGCGCAATGACATGAGAGGATGCAAAGTTCAAGAACACCTCAGGCATATGCCAAGGAGACTTTTCCTAAAAGGAATAATGTGACTGCAAAAAAAGCCAATGAGGAAGAAAAGAAATCAAAGATTTAGCTGAAAGGTGAAACAAGGAGATTGTAGCCTGCAGGAAAATGTTGGTGAGATGGCTAGAGGAATGAGGAGTTTTCAGCAAAACAGCACATGCTTAAATGGAGGAGATGAAGCAGAGTGCAGAATTGTAGAAGTTCCTAACCACATAGAAAAAAATCTGCTCAATTGGCTGTTCTGAGAAAAATTCCAAAGCAGCTCATATTGACAAAACAGTGGACATCTGAATCATGTCAGTTCCATTTTCTTAATAAAGTTTTAAAAGAAGCAAATGAAAAGTTTGATTAAGAAAAGCAATAACTTAGGATATCCACAATTTTCCTTACATGAGGAATTCAAGCTTTTTGGATTATTTCAAAGGTTTGAAATATTTTCTGACTGTTTTGAATTATTAGAAATATCCAGGCACTCAAAGCCATCACTGCCCTATTGTCATCATAGTAAGAAATGCCTTTATTTCCATCCAATGTTTCACAAGTAACTGTTATTATCAGCTACATAAATCTCAAGTGCTGTACACCATGACTTCCTACTTTTGCCTGGTCTTACAGGCATAGTTCTGACTCTGATTACCAGTGCCATATGAGAGTATTACATTAAATAAAAATCAGGCTGGAATTTGCAACTTGCATTCCAAAAGCAATTGAGAACAGAATCTCAGAATGACAATTGTCAAACAGAACAAAATCTTGAGAATTTGTAGGGTAAAATATCAGGTTTCCATGGCCCACACTACTGAGGTTTTGCAGTTTTGTTTTCCTTTCTAGTTTAGATCTAAGAAAACCAATTATGATTCATTAAATGACACTTCTGGTATCAATTTAGGTGACAACAAAAAAAGCTTATATTGTTTTCCTTAATGAAGAGTAAATCTGAATTTTATAGAGCTGCAGCCAGAGCCTACTGCCCCTATTTAACATTGCTTTATAAGAAATATATCTTTTTAATTTTCCTTGTTTCCTGATCAATTGCTTTGGCATCCTTTCCCCACTTCAAAATGAATACATCTCAGCACTCATTAACACAGTGTTGAATAGCAGTGCTTCCTTTTGTAACAAATCAGCATTACTGTGGTGTGCAATGTGGGTTGAGTCTCATTTACATTAGGATTCTTTATACCATTCCAACAAGAGAGACATTTTTATAGGGAAAGTCTAATGTGTGCCACAATACTTATTTGCAGAGGCAACCAGACCAAGGCAGGTTCCCCAGGTTTTGCTGCTGCAGCAGAGACTCTGACATGTGCAGCACCAAGTCCTGTGTCCTGCCCCAGCACAGACAGAGACATCACTCACCAGCACAGACCAGGCTCTCTGATGTGCTGCTGGCTGGATGGTGACCCCCACATTCCTCTTATCAGAGAGACTGTGAGTCTCTCATTCTCACTAATGAGGAGCAAGACAAGGTGAACAGGTCTGGGACTTCACTGAGACTCCCACATCACAAAAATGCATTTTGCACCATAGAGTCACATCACCCATCAGAGAGGTGGTTATCAGACAGAAGCTGAACTCAAATGTTCAATACTTCAAGCTAATTTCCAAGCTTCCCAAAGACTTGAATTTCTGACTTGTCTGCAACAAATGAAGCAATTCTTTACTTCATCACTCATTATTCAAACCCACTTCTGCTGAAGTGGCCAGCTATCCTTTAAACCCAATATAAATCTCATACTATAAACCTCTTAATTTAACTTTCCTCATGGCTTTTTGAGGAGCAAATAAATATCCCTCTGCTTTTCAGAAAAATGCCTCTGCAATTAAACCTTTTATTAAATCCTTAGATTAGTAAGAGCTGTACTGTCATATGAATACGCTATTAGCATGAAAAAAATAGTTAGAAAAAAAAAGGCATGGAATATTCCTGCTAAATGAAAATTCTTATGAAGATCACAGGATCCACAGGAATTGCCTAGCACAAAAGGAATCTTTATTGATATGTGTTGCAGAATTAATAGAACAACAATAATAGCAGAATTGTAACACTTTGCTTTCATACATGCTAGGGCAAAACTTTGCCTTGATCAGTAATTTAGCCAGATTTGTTTTAGTCCATCAGTTTTGCTTTGCAGCACATTTTATCCCTCCTGTGACTGCTCTTAATGGGTGAAAAGTTTGCTGTTTCCATTCATGCTGTCTGTTAATGTTTTCTGTTGGGCTCTTCCACATTCCTGGCAATCCCTCATATTTTTTACTTCATTAGTTCAATCCCTATTTTCTCTAATTCCTGTGTTTTAACAATAATTCATTCTGAAAGCCAAACAGCACACTGCCAAAATCAGGTCACCCTTATTTTGTTAAATTCTGCTGGGATTTTAATACATATGGTGCTTCTCCCTGCTCCTGTTTATATATAACACTTAAAAGGGCAGGTCTATGTCTTCACTGCCTTGATAACTAAAGCTACCTTTCCAAATTCAGTCACCACTATTTATTAATCTCTCGTGGCTGTGTCCAGAAATCTTTCTGCATTAATGCAAAGAAGCAGAGAAATGCTGGCAGGAGTAGGATCCTCTGGAAGTCATCCAGCCTGACATCCTCTGGGGAGCACAGCGGTGCCAGCGCTGGGTCAGGTCACACTGTGGCTCTGCCTTGCCAATGCAGCAAAGGTAGATGCAGCTTCCCTTTGAAATTGTTCCCTACCTTCCTTCGATGGATTAGTTTATAAAATGATAGAGTACATCTGCAATTTACTAGTGAGCAGCTAGGCTATATATGTGTATTTTAAAATAAAATGTGTGGCCCTGATTTTATATGAGTTCTTATCATGAGCTTTTTCACTTCTTTGATTCATGATTTTTCCCTTCTTTTTATGTGACTGCCTTTCACATATATTTATATACATCAAACATATATGTTTACATATTTTATCAGATATATAATTTTATTATAAGGATATATGTGCATACCATATATCTGATATCTATCTGTATCTGTCAGCCTTTTTACACTCGCTCCAAGTAGCATAAGAGAATGGTGTAGGAAGAAGTAATGAGACTGGGAAGTCAAATATCAGAAAACAGAGGCATGAGAGCACAAAGACTTAAAGACAGCAGGTCTGTTTAACCAGTAGAAATAAGTTAAAAATGAACCTTGACTGCAGGCTATCTGATTGAAGGCTATAAAGAACTATACTGGCAGAACTATTGGACACCTAAGGCATACAAGTTCATGCTAAAAAGAAGATGGAAATTTTTACCAGATTTTTACCAGCATTTCACCAGTGGAATAGACTAAAAAGAGATCTGGAAGAATTAATTGGGATGGGTCAGAATATGTGACCTGCTGGAGATCTCTTGCGTCCTTGAGGATTTTTCTGCTTTTTCTCCTGCTATCTCAGCTGGGCTGATAAAATATATTTCTTGTGTTCCTCCTCTAAAACCTGATGCTTTCTCCAGTCACAAATTCTTGAGTCAGAGTACTGGTTGGTAAAATTGTGTGGCCTGTTGTTATTGGTAGAGATCCCTAACACTTCTTGGGTGCTTAAAAATCTGTTACTTTTTTCTGCCTGCAATAGGTGGATGCTCAAATTCTTTAGCAAGTTTCAGATATTCAAAAAATGCTACCCAGTACGTAAGTAGTGTGGGTGGAATTTAATTGTAAATGTACATAGTTACATTGCTTAAATGACAGCGGGGTTTAGTCCTTATTTTGTCAAGATTTGGTTTTGATCCTCGAGATCATTTGCTGTTAATTTTCTATATTTTTACATTTCTGGCTTTTGGGGTAACCCACACAAAACTTTCCCTACAGAGACACATCTATTTGCAAATCACCTCCATCTGAATATTGTATAATTTAGTGAAGCTACTGCTTGTATAAGCTACTATTATCAAGATGCAGAGGCTGAAATTATCTAAAACTGTTTGATAAATATCCTCAAATTTCTCTCTTGCTTTCCTTCATCTGGCTGTGCCCACCAAGTGTTCTTAAAATTACAAAAAGTAAAACTGTGCCCTTTAGCTTCAAATATATTCAAATATAGACTTTGACAAAAGAGTGTTAGAACCATTTCATCAAGTCCTCCTGGCTCAAGGTCATATTAAACATGCCTGTGATTAGACATCCAAGTAACTTGTTTCTTCATTTCTCTGGCTTTTCAGAAATCTCATTGGCAATCAATTGGAAATTTCTGATCCATGAGCAAATGTCAGAGGGGCTGAAAACAGTTAATAGGTAGACTCTTTTCAGGGCAGATCTTTTCCAGCCCAAATGATCCTTGATAAGCTGCAGTCTGACCCTTTTAAAGGAAAGCAGAATTGAGTACAGAAACGGGAGTGAGAAGACAGCAGATGATTTTAAAGCATACATAAAATCTCCAAAACAAATTTAACCCACTCCTTTCATTAAGGAAAGGAGGATATCTAAACTTGCTCTAATCATTTTCATGAAAGAAATCCAAGAAAGGGAATGCACACAACCATCAGCTTCCAGGAATAGCTTTCTTCATACTGTTTCAGCCAGATAATATTAGGCTGTCAACAACTGGCTGACCCATGTTTCATGGCTCCTCAGAGGATGATGTCTCAGAGGACTTTGTGTACTTACTGGCAATCAAAATGTCAAAGACTGAACAATGCTACCAAAATGCTTTTTTTTTTTTCTGAAAAGGGAACTACTGAACTCTTGCAGGTCTCTCTCAGAACATGAAACTAAAAATTCTTTTTCTCAGGAATTTACAAAGTGTAAATGTAAATGTGAGATGTAGGAAGTGGGAGTACTGCTGAGGTTTTATCAGATTCATTTTCAGAATCATGTAAAAGAGCAATCTACATTACTGGGTTTTTCACCACTGGTCCAAAGGTCATTGATAGGGCAGGACAGCAGAAGACAAGAGTAAATTAACTCCTAATGTTACATATAGTACTAAGCCAGTAAGAAAGTCTGCTGAGGCAAGAAATGTACTCCAATAAAAGACATTTCCAACAATAAATGCCAATATTTGCACTAAAGCCAAAGGCGAGAGGAAGAAGCCTGGAAAGTCACTGATAATAGAAGTCCTGTCTGCCATGACCAGGTGCTTAAAATTTTATATTAAGTGTGTGCATCTTAGGCAGAGGTTAGGCAGATTCACTTTAGATGAAATCCCCAATTCTTATAATCAAACTATAAGTAAGATATTATCCTTTGGGGAGGCTTTGGAGAAATTAATCTTTTAGGGCAGGTGCAGAAGGGAAAGGGTAATCATGTTCTCTACTTCTCAAAACCCCAGTCTTTAAGAACATAATTTCTAGCAGGGGTGTTTTCCCCCTTTTATCTCAATAGCTCAGAATTCAGAGCTGCAATAGAAGCAAACAACCAGGTGCACATTACATCTTAATAGTCGGCTCTTTTGTTTATTTCTCGCTACTTGCGTAAGGTAAACAAGGGGCAGTCCTTATCTTTAAAATATAACAAAACATACAGCAAAACTGCTTTTCTCAACCAGAAAATGAGGAACCTTTATATTTTGTAGATTCTGGTTGATCTTATTTTGAACTGTCCACTGTGCTGATCACGTCAGTTTATGTGGATCATTTGTTGCTGTACTTGCTTTGCATGGCAAGGCTTTGGTAGCAGAGGGGCTACTGTGAGAAGCTGTGAGAAGCTGTTAGAAGCTTATCCTGTGTCCAGCAGAGCCAATGCCAGACAGATCCAATATAGACCCACTGCTGGCCAAGGCTGAGCCCATCAGTGATGGTGGTAGTGCCACTGGGATAAGGTATTCAAGAAGGGAGAAAAAACCTTGTGGATTTGCAACTGTAGCAGAAGAGCAGAGTGAGAGAATATGTGAAACAGCTCTACATGAACCAGCATCAGCGAAGGTGAAGGGGGTAGAGGTGCTCCAGATGCCAGAGTAGCGATTGCAAGCCATGGAAGCCCACAGTGGAGCAAATATCCACCTGCAGCCCCTGGAGGAGCGCACACTGGAGCAGGTGGGTGCAGCTGAAGGAGGCTGGGGCCCCATGGGAAGCCTCTGCTGGAGCCAGTTCCTGGATGAACCCGTGGGTCCATGGAGAGAAGCCCACACTGGAGCAGGTTTGCTGGCAGGACTTGTGACCTTGTGAGGGACCCATGCTGGAGCAGGGCGTGCCTGAAGGACTGCACCCTGGGGAAGGGATCTGTGCTGGAGCAGTTTGTTAAAAATCGCATCCCAGAGGAAGGACTCACATTGGAGAAGTTCAGAGAGGATGTCTCCCATGGGAGGGATGCCACGCTGAGTGGGGGAAGAGTGTGAGTTCTCCCCTGAGGAGGAAGCAGCAGCAGAGGCAATGTGTGATGAACAGACCGCCAACCTCATTCCCCATCCCCCTGCACTGCCTGGGGGGAGGAGGCAGAGAAATCAAAAGTGAAGTTGAGCCCAGGAAGAAGCAAGAGGTGGTGGGGAGGTTTTTTAAATTTGGGTTTATTTCTCATTACTCTACTCTGATTTGATTAGCAGTAAATTAAACTAATTTCCCCAAGTTGAGCCTGTTTTGCACATGACAGTAACTGCTTGAGTGATCTCTCCCTGCCCTTATCTCAACCCACAAGCCTTTCATTATATTTTCTCTCCCCTGCCCAGCTTAGATCTTGACAGTGATTTCTGAACTGTACAGATGAAAAACAACATAAGAGAAAATATTAATAGCTACTATTGACAGAGAGTTTATTCCAAGCCACTCAAAGTGTAGAATCAGGACCCTCAAAGCTATTTTCATAGTAGCAAATATGGTGTCTCTGCTCAAAAGAATTGCAGTCTAAGATTAGCACTAGCAGAGGCACACAGGTGGGAAAACATCAGCAAAGAAAATACAACCAGGAAGAATAATAGGCAGCAGTCACAGTTTAATCAACAGCCTGACTCTTGTAAAGTGTGCTTTGTTGGTAACACAGCGAGGGAGGATTTTTATCCTTTATAATGAGGATATCTGTACCTGCTACAGGAAACTTGTCTCGAGCCTGGGAGGGCATGAAGATGTCTGACTGAAATTGAATAATACTCTGGGAGGGGCCAGCATCAGAGGCTAGTGGGAGGCAGTAATTAACCTGAATATGTGATGAGAAGTAGATGAACTACCAAAGGCTTTGAAAGTCATGTAAAGAAAATGTGCTTATTAGTGAGGTATTAATGGAGGAATGAGATAAGAAAAAGGATGCACAAAGAAGGGATGAAGAGAGAAGAGGATCATGGCCACAACAGCAGGCTATGAAATTGTGTGGTTGCATTTTAGGTAGGTATAATGCAACTTCCAAGATCAGAAAAACACAGCTGAAACATTATAGAAACCAGGATGGCAGTTTTAGGAACTAAATCTCCCTAGCCTCACGCTGTTCTTAAGCAGGGGCAACTTGGGCAATGAGATAACTTCAGCCGAGTATTTTCTATACTCTTGGATGGGGGTTTATGGTTTTGGAGTATAGAAATCCCCTAGGATTTAGGACTCTGTTTTAAACATGACAGAGGCTGTGGGTCTTGAGGGGAGACACTGTCCTTCCCAAGGACAGTAGTGGGAGCAGAGTGAGGGCACAGAAGGTCAGGCTCACATGCAGATGTGTTCTAAGCTGCAGGGGCAAGATACAGAGAAGGCAGTAAAGGAGTTTTGAAATGAGGGGGAGAAAGTTCATCATTAGGATGAAAGTCATGAACTTTATTGGGGATGTGGAGACAGATCTGGGCCAAGTCCAGAAATGTTTGAGAATAATAAGAAAACCAAGGAAAACCCAGAGCTGCAGATTGCTTTTTCTTGTTGTTTTGTTTGTTTGTTTTTTAATAATAGATGCATATTTTTATAATAATTGGAAAGAAGCAGATTGCTTAGGTATGGAAGCCTTGGTCTGCTCTTGAAGAGATGAAATGTGCACCCAGTGTGTACCTTTGCAGAGCTCTTAGAGTGAAGAGATGGAACTATGGAGAGTAAGAATTGGGGAAGGGACATAGAAGGATTTGCCTAAGGAAAGAAACAGAAACCCATGAAATCCACAACTGGAATTTAAAAGCTACAAAATAAAATTATCTGATTCTGCTTCCACAAACACAGACATGACCATCTGGCAAATAAGAAAAAGTCCATATCTCAACTTTTTAAAAATCCACTAACATTTTAAAGGCTACATGTAGAAGCCAAGGTATTTTTTGGATCACCTCAAAACCTCTTTAGGGGCATGTTCTACCTGAGATCTGAATCCTTTAAAACTGACTTCTTCCTGTAATGAGAATTAAGACATACCCTTTGAAATGTGATAAAGATCCCATCTATCTTTTACAGTTAAGTATTCCCTTCCCCAATAAATAACCTTAAACATGAGATGTAAAGACATGCACTTTCACAGCTTCTATTAGGACAATCTTTGGATAATGAAAAGATTGGGAAATAAAAAAAGAAATATGAAAAGATGTACAGTTGGGACAATGCTGATCCAGGCTGCTGATCTGGTTCTGTAGTTCTACTTGGTTACTTTGAGAAAGGCCAGATGAAACACATTCTGCTTCCAAGCAGTGGGATGCATGAATATCTTTTATTTGGAAGAAGCCTCAAGTGACACAATTTTATTTACCTACCTCTTCTGGGCCTTTGTTTTCTTCCCTAAAGAGCTACCCATAGAGCACTGGTGGATACTGATGGCCTTTGCTGACTCAACTTTTTTTAGTAGATTCACTCATAGATTTCACACTTTGCAACATTTCGACCATCAGTTTCATAACAGCCTCTCTCCAAGATCAGATTATATCAGATTTAATTGGTTTACAGAAACTGTCCCTTGTGACCAGAATGAGATCTTCCACTGTGCTCTACCTTGCAAAGTGCTGCTGAGAACAACTGTCTGTACCCTGGATTTCTCAAAGGGCCTCTTGACCTTGCAAAGCTCTGATATTTGGATGATGCTACGATCATTCACTACTGCTTTAGTCCTGCTACACTAATCTGCTGATGCAAGTAAGCCTACAAGACCTTCATGGCCTTCAAAACTGCTTCTGTTCCTGAATTTCAGCAGGTTCTAAGAGGCATCTCTCCGTCAGCCTCTTGCTAAGCAGAACAGACAACTAAATTTTGCAATTAAGTCTCATACTGCAAAAGAAACTGTCAGCTAGTAAACATCCTAAAAGGACTCAAATTAATGGTTGATGCATTTTATTAAATTAGCAGCCCAAATCTGCATGCCAGCAAAAGCTCCTAGCTTCTGATTACCTCCGGGAACAAAGACTAGAGCATGCTTATAAATAGTGGCAGTGGGCTTAGCATATGTTACCTTCTTTCCTAGATAAATATTAATGAGCCATGCAGAAGAAGCAGATCTCTAATAGGAAGGAATTTTTGTAGCTCTCCTTAAATCAATGCTGACATGATAATTTCACAAGGAAAAGATTTGATTCTTAATTTTCAGCAGTTTTACTTTGCAGTGGTTCACTGCATTGCACAAGTTTCCATGAAGCTTTATGCATTAGTAGCTTGTTGCTTTAAAATGTCTGCAGACTTATATTTTTAACAAAAAAAGCAGTGTTGCATTTCTGAAAACTTGATATTTGGGACCCCTTTGAAATCAACTCTGGATCCTGAAAGGAGACCTTTAGAGATTCCATTCCCTAAATCAGACAGAAAAACTGGAACATACTGAAGTGGGACAATGCTTTAAAACTGATACAGGTCCATATCTGAAAGCGGAGAATTTATCTTCTGCCAGATCTGAGCAGATGAGAAAATTAGACCTTTTTTCATCTGAATCCCTACAAAGCCTAAATGCATTGTACTTTCCCTCAATGCTGAACAGGTGCTAAAGGTTATGCCATTGGCTTTTATTCCTAGACAGCTGTACCTTTATGTCATACTGTCATGGCTATTTTCCACAGATCATTCCCCAATGGATATGAATGAATTTTATAGCAGGTTATAATCCGCCCATAGTACAGCAGGTAGGTTAAAATCCCTTCAGGTATATAACTGGAGACAGCTTGAACTGGAGGGATGATCATTGAGCCAGATTCTCTGGCACCAAAACAGGCTTTTGCACTGATTTTAGTGTGAATTAGAGGCTCCAGCAGCCTCAGACTGATACCACAGCTCTTTTCACACAAGCAGTCAATTCTTCTGATTGTGACAAAGCAGGAGAATTATGGCCAGTGTGCAAGGAGAGGAGACAGGGCAGGATTGAAGTGGTTTCCTGTGGAGCATCTCCAGGAACATTGTTAAAAATCAAATTCCTTGTAGATGAATGAGGAACAGACACCAACTTCAGCTTCTACCTCCATGAACTGAAATGTGTGAGGATCAGTGCAATGAATGAAGAATAACTGCTAGAAACATTGTAAGGGAGGACTGGAGGGGATGTTTTTGCTTGACCTCAGTTGCCTACTTAGGGTAATTGAATGATATTTGGAGGGCATCTGAGTGCATTTTTCAGCAACTGTGCCTGACCAGTATGGGTTGAGAAACTCAGTGTGTATTTGTGCCTTCTGAGCCCATGTGCTAATTTCTTTGTCTGGGTCCTCAGAGTAAAAATCAAAACTAGGCCCAGCTGTTCCATATAATTAAATTTCAGTAACTCAAGCTGGGTGATTTTATTTTGACTAGTGACTTAAAAGTGATGGCATTTAAATGGCCTTAGCTGTATTTCAAAGTTAACACTGAGAAACTTCACACAGACATTAGTGTTATTTGCCTGTTGGCAAACTCAACAAAATACCACTGTGTTGATTTACACAGCCAAGGTTATCTTTGCTAACAGAAGGACTCAGAATTTCATTATTTAAAATATGAGTATGAATCTCATCAGAGTTCAGGAGGCTACAGATGCCATTACACACAACTTAGCAGCTGAGTCAAGAGCAGAGGTGAAGTTTATATTGTGCACTGAGCCCATGTTCAAACATACCTAAGATGCAAGAGCCAAAACCCACACGACATTATCTGTGGCCAGGACAGATCTGACTGTACAATGAGACCTTTTCTTTTCTGTACTTAGGTTTCTTTCTATGTGTCTGTCTTCTCTCTAATTTATTTATAAGATATTTACGCCATACATGGGCAGTCTGTGAAGCAATAAACCAATAATAGGCTCAGTTTTCATTCAGTTTCTATATTTGGGTATTTTAGTACATCAGAATCTGGATATAAGAAGTATTAACAGTCTTATGCCAGCAGAAAGAAATTAATTTTATGCCTGCCTCTGCACAGAAGCCAAAAGCTTCAGGAAATAAGATCTCTTCTCATAAGCATCTTTTCAGATCCAGTTAGGAGAGGAGAAAATAAACAATGAAATGCAAGCTCCTGGGCGACAGCCCAGCAGTGAGATACGATCGTTCATGTGACAATACATATGATACACAAGACGTGTCTCACTGGCACTCCAGGACTCCAGCACTTATTGATGATCCAGGTAGAATCTGGTGCTTTCATCAAGCCTTGGCCCTCGGGAGTCCAGTTGTGACAGGGGGCTATGTGCAGCCTGGCAGAGCAGAGAGGAAGAGCAGTCTTCTACAACCTGAGCACCCCTTGTTGTGAAACAAATCCTTGGAAGCAGCATGCACAGCCTGAGGAAAGCAGCAGTTCCAGAGCCTAGGTGGGGACATGTTTTCTGCATGCCCCTCCAGCAGTGCAGCACCATGACAAGGACCACTGCTAGGAAGATGGCTTTACTATCTTGCTGCAGCTCTTCATAACCCAAGGCTGAAGCCTCAGAGAGAAGCGTGGGGAATGCTTACTGAGCCTGCCCAGGAAGACCAGGTGGTCCTTAAAGGAAGTCAGGTGAGCTGAGGTCAGTCACCACAGCCAGACCTGTCACACTGGGTGAACATTTTGCTGACCACTTGGAGCAGTGCTACAGAAATGAGTGAGAAACCAGCGAGCACAATGGAAGAAAACAAATGAGGGAGGAAAAAAATAATCTTCTTGGCAAGACAAAGAGGGAAGCAATGAACAATGATTACTGATGAATAATGACCCAAAATTAATGGAGAAGGGCAACAGCAAAAGCTGTGCACAGAACACAAATATTTTAGAATGAGAATAAACAGTGACATTAGTTGGGTGGCCAGAACTCATTACCCATTCACATAATACTTGTCTACACTACACACCATGGCTGATGGCTGTGGCTAGGGCTAGAACATTGCCCTTGGAGATTTTATAATTTTATCAGAAGAGCTTTTGCACAAGAGGCAAGCTGTTCCAAAATTGAATGAAGGGCTAGGTTTTCCTCTTGTTATTACTGGTGTTTTAAATTTAAATTCCTCTCAGATATGTAGCCCTATTTGGGAAGAATGTTGAGCTACACAGGCTTGAGGGCATTTGCCAACTTAAGCACAACTAAATTAAGCCAGAAATGCTGAGCAGAAGTGAAAGCAATATCACACTGTATTAGAAGCCAGGATTATAAAATCTCTGCCTATCAAAGAGATCAGAAGAATGCAGACAGCTCTATATTATTATTTTTAATGCAGTAAAGTCTAGAGCTTCCAACCAATTACCAGGCGCCAAAAGGAGGTGCTGCCTGCTTGAACACAAGGAGGCACCACAAAATAAAAACATGGAAACAGACCAAACCCTATCCCCATGCACTTTTGGGAAAACAGAAGGGCTCGTTGACATTTTATCTTCCTGTCAGTTCAGTGAACGTAGGCAAACCTTGACTGCCACACTTTCTTTAATCCAGTCTTCCCCCACCTCATTTCTTGAAAGTCTAACGAAAGATCTGGAACAGATTTTACAAAATCTCAAGCACCACCACTTTTTTTTTTTTTTTTTTTTTTTTTTTTTTTTTTTTTTTGTCTCAGGAGACCTGTGGGTCTTAGCACATCTCAAGATCAGGGCATCTCCTCCTGTGCCGAAGCAGGGAGGAAGGGGCTGTCCCTGCAGGGCTCTGCCTTTCCCACACTGTTGTGCAGCCCTGGCTCTTCTTCAGTTCAATGCTTCTCTTCCCAGAGCTTCCTAGCCCCTCTGGGCCACAATGGATCCTCTCCAGCCTCCTCTTGTGGTACTTCCTTGATCTGCATCCTCTCGGGTGAGCCAGTCCCTCTTGCTGAAGAGCAGGGCGCAGTGGATTCTCACCCTATCCATGAGCTCGATGTCCCAGGCAGAACACTGCAGTGCCTGCCCCTGTGTGGTGCTGAGCATAGCCCAGAAAGCACGGGGCAACAGGGAAACTGACTGATTTTTCACCACAGAGGAAAACAGCCATGAGGAGATGTCCAAGAGGGAACTGCTGAGAGTTTACAGGGAACTTAGGCATGTAGCAGCACGTGAAGATGTGCACAAACATGCTTGCAGACTGAAAACGCTTGTCTCCTCTTATTTTGTCGTGGTATCTTCGGGAGATTTAGTCGGGCTGGAGCACAGGCATTTCATCAAGCTTGGAATTATCCTGACCCCGCAAAAAGCAAGCTCGCACTCCCTTTGTGTGCAAAACTTTCCTGCGGCTGCTAAGAACAAACGCCGGCAGGAGCTGCGGGACCTGGACAAACGTGTGCTCCCGCTGCTCCTGTCCCCGCCTGCCGAGCAATGGAGGAGCCTGTGGGGCACATCAAGGCTGCTCAGCCGCGGGCGTGCCCCTCCGAGCGCACCAGAAAAATAAAGGAAAAAAAATATAAAAGGAAGGAGAAAAATGGGTACGAAAGCCTGAGCACAGAAGATACGGGATTACTAGAAGTGTAAAGCAGGCGATGTGATCCGGTGGGGATCCACCTCTGCTGCAGCGGGGCTCGCCGCGCTGCGCAGCCCCTCTCCCGGCGGGCAGGGCGGGCGGTCCCGCGGTGCCGGCCCGCTCCGGCTGCGCCCCTGTCCCGCACGGTCCCGGCCGCCCCGGCCCCTGTCCCGCACGGCCGGCTCCGGCACCGAGCGGCGCTTGTAACGCCGCCGAGGGACGTGGCGGCGGGCAGTACACCGGGGTGTAGCCCCGCCGGGCTCCCTGGGGAGCCTGGCATCGCCCAGCCCCACGGCGTAGCGGGCACGGTGGGAAGATTGGATGATAGGATGGGAAGATAGGGTGGGAACAACGGCAGGACCAAGGAGCACCTGCATCCGCCCGTGCCGTGGCATCCCTCGTCGGGCTGGAAGAGGAGGGGCTGCTCCCCGCCTGGGCGGGGGACGAGCTCGGGCTCCTCCCGACGCCTGCAGGGGCAGGGGGGGCCGGCGGTGGGGCGGTGCGCGGGGCCAGAGCGGCCCGAACCTCCCCCCCACCCCGTCGGGCGGCTGGTGGGTGCCGGAGGGAGGGCCAAGGGAGGCGGCGGCGGCTCCTCCTCCGCGGGCAGGCGGGCGGGCAGCCCGCCCGAGAGCGGCACCGGTTGCTCGGTGCCGGCGGAGCCGCGCCGCCCGCTATATAAGGGGCGGCGGCTGCTCGCCGCTCACTCACACCGGCCCCTGCCCGCGGCTGCCGGTGCTGGGCGGAGGCCGGGCCTCGACAGCATGGCCCGCGGCGGGGCGCAATGGGAGGTGGTCTCTCCCCCTGCCTCCCGCGGACCCTCCTCTTTCTCCTCCCGCACCCGTGGCGGCGGCTGCAAACTTGCTGCGGCGGGCTGCGTGTGAAGGCACGGCCCGGCGGGGCGGCTCCGCTGCCCGCGCAGCCCCCGCAGCCCCCGCCGTCGCGCCCGCAGCCCGGGGGGCGAGGCCGCCGCCCGCGGGCATGCGGCTCCGCTGTCACCGCGCCCGTCGAGACACGGAGTGGAGCCGCGGGCGGCGGGGCTGCGCTTAGGGGCGGCCGGGGCGGGAGCCCCATGTCCGGGGCTCGCCGCGCTCCGCGGGCAGGCGGCGGGGCGATGAGCTGCCGGGGCGAGCGGGCGCGCCTGGCCCCCGGTTTGCCCTGCTCCCCCGTCCGTGGGGAGTAAGGCTCCGCGGAGCCCGCTCGGAGCTCCCGGAAGGGCGGGCAGGCGGGCGGGGAGGTGGTGCTGGCGCGGCGATGCTGCAGCCCTCCCCCGGCGCCGACGGGGTCCTGCCGGGGTAGCGGCCCCGCCGTGCCGCGCCGAGCCCCGCCGTCTGCGGGGGCGGCGGCCGCGGAGGGATGGAGCCGGCCGGCCCCTGCCGGGCGCAATTGGGCTCCGCCAACGACTCTTACCGAAACTGTAGCGCCGAGGAAGTGATTTACCAAGATGCCACCCCTCTCTCCGGGAAGATCGTGCTCGCCGTCGTCCTGGCGCTGGTCACCCTGGCCACGGTGCTTTCCAACGCCTTTGTCATCGCCACGGTCTACCAGACGAGGAAACTCCACACGCCGGCCAACTATTTGATCGCCTCGCTGGCCGTCACCGACCTCCTCGTCTCCATCCTTGTCATGCCCATCAGCACCATGTACACTGTGACCGGCAGGTGGACGCTGGGTCAGATCGTCTGCGATATCTGGCTGTCCTCGGACATCACCTGTTGCACGGCGTCCATCCTGCACCTCTGTGTCATCGCCCTGGACCGCTACTGGGCGATCACCGACGCCGTCGAGTACTCCACGAAACGGACTCCCAAACGGGCAGCGGGCATGATCGCCCTGGTATGGATCTTCTCCATCTGCATCTCCATGCCCCCTTTGTTTTGGCGGCAGGCGAAGGCCGAGGAAGTATCTAACTGTGTGGTGAACACGGACCACGTCCTGTACACCGTGTACTCCACAGTAGGAGCCTTCTACTTCCCCACTCTGCTGCTCATAGCCCTCTACGGGAGGATCTACGTGGAAGCCAGGTCGCGGATTTTGAAGCAGACGCCAAAGAAAGCAGGTAAAAGACTAACGCGGGCACAGTTAATTACAGACTCCCCGGGGTCGACCTCTTCCGTCACGTCCATAAACTCCAAGGCTCCCGAGGGATCCAGCGAAACGGGCTCCCCCGTGTACATGAACCAGGTGAAGGTGAAGGTCTCGGACGCCCTGCTGGAGAAAAAGAAGCTGACGGCCGCTAGAGAGCGGAAAGCTACAAAGACTTTAGGGATTATTTTAGGAGCCTTCATCGTGTGTTGGCTGCCCTTTTTCATCATCAGCTTGGTGATGCCTATTTGCAAGGACGCTTGCTGGTTCCACATGGCCATCTTTGACTTTTTCACGTGGCTTGGATATCTCAACTCCCTCATCAACCCCGTCATCTATACTATGTCTAACGAAGACTTCAAACAAGCTTTCCACAAACTCATACGTTTCCGATGCACAGGCTGAAATGTTGAATGCGATGTGCTCCCCGGGGCAGCCCCCATGCACGCCCGCGCCCGGCGCCACAGGTAGGTCCGCGCACCCCGCCCTGCGCGGAGAGTGGGGGCGCGACGGGAGCCGGGGGTTGGAAATGGGGCGGGAGGGGGGTGCGACCCCACAAAGAGCCGGTGTTCAGACCCTTCGCGAGCGGCGGATGCTGCGCGCTCCTGACATTTCACAAGCTGTGTGTGCGCGCGTCGTGTGTGCCCCCCCCGCCCAGATCGCAGGGAGTGACTCACGGCAATCTGCTTTTTATTCCACCTATTAAACCAATCTGCCGCCATTTCGTATGCTAATGCCCGTGTTTCGGCCAATTAGTGCTAAACGGCGCTCGCTTTCCGAGCCCGCAGCCGAGCTCCCCGGAGAGCGCCGGGCCGGGCCGGTCCCCGCCCCGGTGCCGCCCCCCGGCCCCGCCGGCAGCTGCGGGCGCCGCTGGGCGTGCAGCCCCCTTGGAAGGGAGGCCGTGCGGCCCCGCAAACAGCGGCATGATGGGTTTTGTTGGTGTTTTTTGGCTTTGTTTTCGGGGCTTTTTGGCGAGGAAGGGAGCTAGGATAGGCCCCAGTTGAAGGCTGCTGACAAAGTCCAGCCCTGCTTCTTTCTGCCCTCCTCACGGCTCCGGTGCTCCTGCGGGAGCGGAGCCGGCTGCGAGCAGGCGTCCCGAGGGGAAAGCTGTCCCTCAGCCTCCGTGGGAGACTGGACACCTCCGTGTGTCTCATCATACGCGGAAGGGCTTTGCCTTTCCGCGCCTCTTGACGGCAGTGGCTGCCAGCTCCTCACTAAACTCAGCGCCACGTTCTGCAGAATGCATACATGCCTTTATTGTGATACTTTAATAATTCTGCCAATCTTTTGCTTTTTGTCTGCAGAATCAAGTTGCTATTGTAAAGACCCACTGCTTGAAACTTCCCCAAGCCCAGTTGCCAGACTCATGATGCTGCAAAAACGTCAATACATTCTGCCACCAAACTGCTCAGCTCTGCGTTTCAGTGTAATGACTCTGGCAGAGATGCTGTTCCAATAGGCACGCAGATCAGTTGCAAAAAAAAAAAAAAGAGGGCAGCCTCGAATCAAGGTCTATAATTCATCTGGAATGAAGAAAAAAAAGTTTGAGAGTAAACTCCATTTATTTTGCAGGCTTAACTTCTTAATTTGTTCTCCGACCGGTTGTAGGGGTGTGCACAAGAGCACAGTTGTCTCTGTCTGTGTTGGTAGCATAGTTGTACTTCTGCACACCTGTAATTTCTTTCTTTCAGTGGAAAGAGTTGCTCCCTTCACCCATGAGGCCAAGAGGAGACAAACTCACGTTTAAAATAGGAGCATCACAGTAAATTCTGTAAATGACTCCTTCAGCTGAACATGTGTGAGAAGTGACAGTGTGCAAAAGTTTTATATTTGTATTTCAAAACAATAGTAAATGAAAATGCTCTAGAAACAAGAGTTGTAGACCTGTTCAACTGCACTGCATATCTGTAGTCTGTCCTCATAGTTGCCTTTAAAAAGGAAATACTTCTTGATTTTACTCCATAAGAGAAGAAATCAAGAAGTCCAATGACCTTTTCCATAAACCAGCTGGGAATAGGAGTAGCAGTTTGATGCTGTAACCATGTTTTCCATTTTGTGTCGGTTGCACACCCTTACCGCATGAACCACTGCAAAATTTAGAATTCTCTAAGTACTTAACATTATTTAGTGTATTTTGTAAAGAAGTGAAGCAGTTTGCTCTTTCAGAAGAGCTATTTCACCTGCAAAATAAATACCCATGAATCATGAATTTACTGATGTTAGTGAAATCTCTTGCCTCCCTACTTACCCCAAATGTTTTTTTAGTTTTTCTTCTTTTGTTTTGTTTTTTTTTTCTTTTTTCTCCCAATTGGACCTTAAGACAGGTCTGTGCGTATTCAGCAGAGTTTCAGGATATGGTCCACCTGCTGTGATAGAACTGCATTGATTGTTCCTCTTATGTGTAAATGAAAATGAGTATAAACAATAAAACGCTTGACTGTGTTCTCAAGAGTGGTAGCAATTGTGTGACTGAAAGGAGTTTTTATTGGTTTACCCTCTTTCTCAGTATTGACTTTTTAGGTAACACTGATTTGATGAGTCACTCAAGAAAGCAGTTGATGAAGGTTGAAATTACAAGCTTCAATCGGTTGTCAGTTTTTTAACAGGCAGCTTTACTTTCATCGTAGTCAGTTCTGTTAGGCATAATTATTACTATTTTCATGTAATGTCAGAAAAAATGTTTAGTTTTTTTCCACAAATATTTTTCTTGCTCCTTTAAAAGCAAACAAAACTTACTTTAGCACCTGGTGGATAGTGTAATCAATGTTCTTTTAAAGCTGTGTGTATGTATTCCAGATGAGGGTTGTTAAAAGACTGGAAAAATCTTACATGATTTATCTGCCTACTATTCTTCAGAGAGTTATTCAAGTAATAAGGATTTACTTAACTGGATAGTACAGGAAGTGTGTGACCCTTTCTGCTTCTACTGGTCATAGGCAGCAGGAGGAAGTCTGTAAGATACAAATTGAAGCAGTGGAAAATAAACAATTTCAGTAATTTGAAGAAGTCCAAAAGAATTGCCTTGAAGTTGCATACCTGTAAAAAGAGAACTAATATACTATGGTTCTAGAAAGTACCCTCATAAAAGTGTTAAACAATTCTTCACCAATTCTCATTTGTCACTTTTTGATGTCCTAGAAGGAATTTTGTTTACCCCAAATTCTTTCTCACTGGGCTTCTTACATGTGTGAAAAATGGAAAATGAGATTTCAAATGAGTATTCCAGCATTTCCAGAGAGTTGAGTTTTCTGTCAGTTTTACAAAGTTAGGGGACTTGGAGAGAGCGGGGTGGTTCAGGAGTTGGGCTTTGTTCCTGGTGTTGCTGGAGTATACATACCTTCATCTTCAGCAATGGGCAGCAAAGACTCCCAGCTCCCTGCTGTGGTGTGAGGATTTTGCTGAGAAGGTAATTCATCAGGAAAATACCCTTCTAAGTTTATGCTGAGGCTCTGAACTTTCTGCGCAAGCAAGCAGTTAGACAGCCATGCTTGCTCTTGGGAAGACTGTCAGTGTGGAAGCTGCCCTGAGTGACCTGGGGCAGAGGAGAAGAGGCTGACTCCAGCCCTGCTGAGGTACCTGGTAGTTAAAGGCCTCGCGCTACTGGAGCAGCAGCATCTGCTTCAGAAACCGTTCACACAGGGGGACAGGGAGAGTGAGGGCACGCCTTTGTTCGCAGTGAAAGAGAAGAAATGTAGGGCAAACGTTGCTCAGTGCCGGAAAATATAAATATGTAAAGTCTGTTGCAAGATTCACGTAGAGTGTTTTAGGGTAGGAAGAGTGTCCCGTGTGAGCTTAGCATTTCTGCCACTGGCAGAGTGTGTCCTGGTTGAACCTAGATTTTAAAAGATGCTCAGGGATGTGTTGGTAAAGTTTTGACTCTCTCTGAAGATGTCTGAGAATTTTGCTGTCCTGCTTCTCTGCCCCCTTGCTGTGCCTGGTCACTGCACTCTGCCTCTGGGAGGATGGAGCATCTAAAATTTTTAGTTGGAGAGGCTGTCCTTTCTGTTCACCCTGTATCTGTATTCCTGTGGAACTGGCTCAGTGAATCCTGCCTCCGGGTGTTTTCTCCTGGGAGCCTCTTCATGACTCTGCAGGTAAACTCCAAAGGTGCCTAAACCCATGCTGTTCCAGTCTTTCATTACAGAAGCAGCATGCCTTTCTTTTATCTATCTCTTGCCTTGGGTTCAGACACTCAAATGATGCTTTTGATACAAATCTCTGCTGGGCACTGAGGTTTGAAGTTGAACACACACTTGCCAACCTTGTGTTTCCTATGTTCCACGGTAAGGGATATGTGTGTGACTGGTGCTGGCTCCAGGTGCTGTGAGATACACGACAGTTCAACAGTAGTTGCCATTGTGGGAGCAGCTGTTTGCAGCCTCATAGCTGCACTTTTTTCCTAGTAATCCTCAGTTTTATTTAAGAGGCATTTCTCACTTCTCCAATTAATAAAACACAGGATATAGAAATCAAGAGGGGAAATCTCTTGCAATTAACCTTCATATGGCCATGCAGCAGCCAACAAAGTTCTGCCTTTTCTGCATGAAGAGGACGAAGAAAATGCCTTGACTAATGTGCCAAGTCTCCATGTGATAAAAGGGATCTCAACTAAATGTCTAGATGTTTACACCATATTCCCTGCTAAAGCATTTGAGGAAGCTGGCCTGGCCTTCAATCTCCAGCAGGGCTGTGTAGAGCAGGGACAACTCCATTTGGAGAAGCTGATTTCCACCCTTCGTTGCCCCTGCCTGCAAAAAGCCACTCTGCAGTCCATCAGGAGAGCACTCCAAGTGCTTTCTGACTTGAAAATGCTGTTACTGTGTTCTCTTGGTCAGAAAGGACCAGATATTGTCAGAAGTAAGCACTTTCACATGAAAATCCAGATCAGTCTAAAGCATTTCTGGAGGCAAAGTGAAAATGACAAGTAGTAGAAACATTGGAGAAGAAGCATTTGTGGTTTGTGGCAGCAAATCAGGTTGAGCAATATGGCTGAGAGCAATTCTAGCAATTCTAGCAGGCAAATAGTAAAATTCTATTTAAATTGAGATGTAGCAGAGATTGAAGAACAGGTTTCTCCACCAAAAAGAGACTAGAGCAAAAAAAGACTTTGAGGCAGTCATCCAAAATCTTCAAACCTTGACCATAGAGTAAGGAAAAACCAAGGTTACTGCTCCAACATCTCATGGTCACAGCAGACAGGTGAGTGGGCAGTTTCAGAAAAAACCATGCCCAAACACATGTAAGAATATTACAGGTGTTTGTAATATTGTACAGTTATGGAATGAAGTAGATGCCAACTCCATTTTGTGTGTTGGTAACTTTTTTGTCATTAGAAGAATGAAACATATTTGAGAGACATCCTAAACAACCCTGTGTCAGTACACAATGATTAGTGGTTCATATTAAGAGGTTTTTTTTAATTCCAGCAGTTAGTACCTAAAATACAGAAGCAGTTTAAGTGAACTCTCCTACAGCAATGAGTCTGGCTGATAATGAGCTTGAAACATTTAAGCACAGAATAATCATATAGAAAAGCAAGCAGAAAATGAGGCTTCTTAATCAATCATGTGTTAGTCTTGAAAGATGTAATACAACAAGCAGCTCAATAGATAAGGAGGAGATCCACAGGATATCAAATTTACAATATAGAGATCAAAATCTCATACTGAGTCATTTTCAAGAGCTGGAGAAAGAAAATCTTTGTTATTCTTTTCCGACATCAAACTACTTGCAGTCATCCTTATAAAGGAGCAAGACTTTTTTATTATCTTTATACAAATAATACTTAGAAGGCTACAAACAGATGGAGTACATGGCTGCAGGGCTTTCACTGAGTAATCATATGTTCTATCTTTTAGGCTGAATGGTCATAGAAAAATAGGAAAGACATGAGCAGGGGGTGATTATGTAAAACAACCCCCTTTTGGTATTTCTTTCCTTATGCAAAACCAAGGCAAAAATAAGAACAACAGGAAAAAACAATATCTGCAAAATTTAAGCATTAATGATGTTATGTGAGATTTCAGGAACATGTTTAGGGCTGAATGGGGAAAAAATAATAAATATACTTCCAGAATTCATAAAAGTGAAAATTAAATTAGAATTTTCCTTCCATCCAGGTACCACTTTCATAATATTACTTGTATAACACCCTTTCTAAAAATCTTTATATTCCTAAATATGTTCAAATTAACATTTTTTAATACATTCATGTCTGCTTTTACATGAAGGCATACACTTCCCGAGATCATCCACTTTTTCCCCTGTAGATTTAAAATTTCAATTCATGCCCTTTCCTACCTGTATGTTGTGTTTAGAATATAAATCTCATTTGGAGTCAGTCCTCTAATATCCAGTCTCTGAAAAGATGAGAAATATTGTTTTCAAGAGGAATATTGAGATAAGTACATTTAAGAGAATTAGTGCAAAAGCAAGGTTCCTTGTACCTCTTTACAGGGCAAGGCTGTTTTTCCCTGAACTCAGTTCCTAGAAGAATCTGAGTTATATTTGGAAGAAGCAGATAGGATGGAAGCTGGACCAGAAACCAGTGCAGATGTAGAGAACAGCCAGGTATTTATGCAGCAGAAGGAAAACATCAATGCTAAGTTCATTCTGGGATGGGTCTGTCTGACTCACAAGGGACATACCAAAAGTCTGCATTTAATAGGGTCCAGAAAGATTCAAAGGAGTGGCATATAGGTGAGAGATGGTGAAGGAACATGCATTGCCTGGAGGCCCAGTGGGCTCTCTCTCCCCTGGGTCTGTGTGGCCCTGGCTCAGGGCAGCTCTGACACGGGAGCTCCATGGCCCTGGATCGGGCTGCTGGGAGAACAATGTGAGGGCAGCCAAATCCAGTAGGGGATCCAGCCTTGTAGAGGTGAGGCTGCACAGCTCCATGCCCCAGGTCCAATCAGTAGCGAGGCTGAGCATGTTTCCCCAGGCACCTGCAGACATGGATATATGTACAAAACACACAAACACATACTCATTGCAAGCCACACACATCATCAGCACAGACAGAGGCACTCAGTGCCACACCAACACAAACAGCCCCGACGGCCTCGTGGTCCTCACCTCTCTGGCTAATCAGGCTAGGGGTGCAGTAATATATATATATACACACATACATACACATATACACACATATATATATTTACATTTGTATAGGTACAGGGTGGATCCCTCTAGCAGCTGGATTCAAATACCAAATCCTCCAAATCCTAGTGTCCCCTTTTTCTCACCTGGTCCCATGAGTCCCCAGTGCTGTAGCCCCACTGCAGCTGCTGGTACAGATCATGCCCATACACCCGTGAGCACACGTTCATGTACGTGTGCACGTGCACCCAGTAGGATGTCACAGTAGCACACACACACACGTGCATGCACCCAGCTCCCAGGGCACCTCACCTACACCCTGGCTACTGTGACTTAATCTTTGCAAGGGATCATACTCTTACTCATGTTGTCCTTGCCAGTTTTTGCACTCCAGGCACACAACTCCCACCCACGAGCCCACTGCAGTTACTGGCTTTTAGATCTCCTGCCACACTTATGCACACAAGATGGAGACACAGGGTATGTCCAGACAATTGATACCAAACAGCCTTTGGTATCCATTTACACAGGGCCAGCCCCTTTTCTCCTTTTATTACTCATCCTGTCATTTGTTCCTAAACTTGTTCCTCTGCAAATGGTCCTGAGCCCTCCCATTCCTCAGTTTTGGTTTCTCCACCAAATTCAAAGATTGAATTCTAAATCTCATATTATCCCCAAATGCTCTTTCCTTGCATCTCATAATCCCACATCCATAGGGAATAATCTCCTCCTTGTTATGGGTTTTATGCCTGGACACATGCACTTGTGTCCCCTAGCACCGCCTGCTACTGAGCCTCTGTGCTCTTGTGGGCTTGTGAAGATGGGTCTTTGATGGCCCTTTGTCCCCTCCATGATGGGTCTGGGAGGAGCTGAGGGAGGATATTACTTGGCTTGCCTCACCTGTCATTGTCCCTGTGCTCCTTTATGAGCTTGTAGATAAACTTTTTACCATGCAACCTAATATTTTCTTTCTTTCAGGAAAAAAATAGAAGGAAAATAGCTGGCAGCCAATGTTCCAGATGTCAGAAGACTAAATGTCTAATTTAATTTGAACTAATTACCATGTTAGAAACTGCCTACCAAAATATAGCAAGAGCATTAAAAAAAATCTCTTGTGAAGTCTTCATGTTGAATGAATATATAGATACCAAAAGCAAAGTGTGATTATTTAGATGGCACACTAAGCAATCTTCAGCAGCTCAAAAATGAGTATTTCAGAGCTGTTCTCTGGGACCTTGAAGAATAATGGTCTTTTTGTGTCAGGTAAAAACCAGATTTTTCATCTCCCGGGTTTAGATCCTTTATACCAGACAGATAGGTCTGAAATGCCTTTGTACAAGGTTCTGTACTTTGATCCACACTAATGGAGAAGACGATTGAAGGAGTCATCATGATAAGTTAATCAGTCTCTTTCATTTATTTATGCTGTGCTTTGGCTAAAATTTTAGAAGGAGACGCTATTAGTTTCTTATGAGATTGCCAGTAAGGCACTGGTCAAGTACTGGTGCTTGGGTAATGTACTCACATACTTAAATATGCTTCTGAGCAGTGTATTTACATGCAGCTCAAACAAGAAACTAATAACTTCTTTGCTTCTTGCTTTCAAAAAAGAGCAAGAGATGATTTCAAGTGTGTTATCTGGGGCCTCACAGGAACCTTTGGGAGAAGCACTGTCCTCCTCTTGGACAGCAGCCAAGTCCCACAGATGCACCTGAGACATAGAATATTTAACATTTTCACTGGAGAGGCTTGGAAAATCAGTGAACAAAGGCAAGTGATGCTGAGAAGGGCAAAATAATGTTATATGGGGAAAAAAAGTCCTCTTACCAATGCACAATGAAATCACGAAGACTTTTCTTCTAGACATGCTGGGAGCACTTCTCTGTGAAAACAGTCAAAAGAGCAAAAAAAAGGATTGCATATAGAAAACAAGGCAGAAGACAGCATTCCTTCCACTAGTAGATTCTGTGTCCTCTATCCTGCATGCTACAAGAGGTCAAACCTGCCTCAAAAACCGTATAGTAGAATAGAAAACATTCAGTAAAACAGAGGGTGTCTGCAGAGTGTGTCTGAAGCCTCATTTGGACACAAGGAATCTCATATTCCAGCTGCCAAGATAGCTGAGATGGTACTTGAGGCTTCCTCTTTGTACCATGCAAGGACAACTCAACACCATGGCAAGGGAAGGCACATTCAGAATACAACAATTATTACAGGAAACAACATCTCTAAATTCAATTCTGCTTGGTCTGATTCCACTGGGTCTGAAAATCACAAGGAAAGGAAGCATTTCTGATGATTTTCTTCTCTTGAGTTGTACTGATGAATGCTGATTTCCCAGCCCATCCTGCCCTGCTTCTGCATTAGGTAGAGAGGAATTAAGACACTTGACTATTCCAACAATTTTCCAGATATTACTCCTCTATTATATGTGAAGTTGCAGCCAAAAAAATGGATGCTGGATGGTACAATAATGATTGCATGCAAAGAAAGCATCACCTTAGGTTTTGTAGGGTGGGCATCCAGCTATGAGGTTTCTGGAGCTGGGAGACTACTTTGAAAATCCAGGGCCCAGTTCCTGTTACTCTGGATTATTAATCAGATCTCTACACATACACAAGAATGAAATATTAAAAAAAAAAAAAATTAGTCATTGTGCAATTTCCCAGAACTAGAGACTCCAGGGTATTGTAAGGAAAGAAGGCTCACCCATGCTGTTCTGTATTCTTACTCAGCTATACACAATTAGAGGGCATTAGCTTTCATTTATGAAGGAAGGATTTTATCTCTTCTGTTTTTAATTAAATCACAGACCTTCTTACTAGTTCATAAATTGGCACTACTGTAAGTCAGCTTCCACAGAAAGAAGTTGTATGTCAACACCCTGTAGGATACTCTTGCCCAGCTAGTCTTTAAAATTGAAGTTATTTATTTCAATTAAATAAAAGTTACTAGTACTGGGAATTTTACATTTTGCTGTAGGAACAGTGAATTGATTTCTGCCTGAATGACAAGTTTCAGTCACACTTTGTCACAGTTCACAAAATATTCTGAGTGGTTTGTCAGCAGATATAATTGAGTTCTTTAATCAGTGTTAGGGTAAGATCCCAAAGGGATTCCACCAGGCTTTTTCCAAGCTGCATGGTTACTAGTTCATTTAATAGAAGAAGATTCTTCACATTCTTTCAACTTCCTTTACATATGCGATTTTTGCCTGGGTAATATATATAGGTTAAATCCTTGAATTGGCTGGAGACAATACTCCTGCTTATAAGAATTCAGACCTGATAGTAAAAAGACAGTAGAAAGAGTGATGCAGTGTTTGCCCTGGTGTTTAAGGAAGCAGCTGTTCCCCAAGCAGAGGAGCAGTACTAGGGTTTATATAGCTGCAGAGAGTTCTGTGGAAAAAAAAAAAAAGGAAAAAAGTGGAGATTCTTAATGCTTTTAAAGTAATCTTAAGTGTTCTTTTCAGTTGTTTGAAAGGTTGAAATTTTTGAAGCTACTTTTTTCAAATCAAAGACTTGTGTCCTTCCCTTTCTAAATATCTTACGCATTTCTAAAAAATTACTTCTGAAACTGAAAATTTTGGGAAAGGAGTAACTCAAAGAAGTACTGATACTGGCAAGGAAAATTATATCTTCTCTAAAACATTCCCTGAATGTGGCAGCAGTTCTTCATTTGAGGGACCTGCATGTATCAACATGAGTGCTTCCTAAGTCCCAAGGAAAACTTTCAGGGCTAAAAGTCTCATTTAGCTCAAAACTTCATATTTTCAGACCCACCGTATTGGTAAAAAAGTACAGTTAGGTACAGAGGTACTGTTGTGGAATTTGTGTTGGCGTGTATTTATTTCCTTTAATATCTGAAATTACTGCAATTTTACTTTCATTTACTGCATAAAAGGCTGCTGGAGGCAGTGGAGGAAATACCACTCCCTTTGACTGAGGGATCATGGGCTCCATTAGTGACCAAACATCACTATTTGGGAAGGATTTTAGACCTCTGGCTGCCAGTAGACAGTGATATTACATCTCTAAATCAGTCAGCTCTCTGTCCAGAAAGCTCTGGGCATTCAGGGGTGAAAGCAGCCATAGCCTCCAGTCAGCTGCTCTTGGGCTGCAGGTTACACACCACGGAGGGGCTGGCAGGATTCCACGGGACTGATGGAGTTCAGGAGCTGGTCCACAGGGCCAGGCAGCCCCACACTGGGCTGGGAAGGGTTGGTGGGATGCTGGCAGGGGCAGGACTGGGACTGAGGGCACTGCCACAGCAGCACGTCCTGGGTCAGCGGGGTGCCAGAGATGGCTCCTGCTGCTCCTGGGGAAGAGGCACAGGCAGCTCCCTTTGCTCGAGAGAGAGTCACGAGGATTTGGAAAAGGACTTGGCAAGCAGCCCAGGAATAAGGAAGGTAGAGAAAAATGCTTTTCCCTTCATTTAGTCAGCAGCTGGCAGAGGCAGGGTACAAGGCTTCTCTGAAGGACAGCTGATGTTTAGTACAAGCAAGCCTTGTGTTTGAGTGTCTGGACACTTCAAAATGTCATGATCAAAAGAAACAATAGACAGATAAGTACTTTTATGTTGCTTGACCTCAATGAGCAGCCTAACAGCTCACTTTCCCATCCTCACTGCATGTAAGATATTAAATGAATTTCATTTTTCCTTGAAATGCTCAGATTCAGTGTGAGGCAATCTCTCCTCATACTGCTGAGACCTCTGACCCCAGGAAAATAATTTTTGTTCTGCTCCCTGTGTGTTGCTGCTCTTCGCCTTCCCAAGGGGACCCAAGTCCTAGCTAGCCCCAGTGGCTGCCCAAGCTGTATTTTGCAGTGCTCTTCCCTTGCCCCAAGGCCACGTCAGCCACCAGAGCACCCATCTCATGGGCACTGCCCCACTGCCATGGGGCCCTCAGGCCCTGTAGCACTTTGCTGCCCAAGAGGGACTGTCAACTAGGCATGGAAACAGCAGAAACTCTGGGTTGGTTTTGACCTGCTAAGTGTCCCTGAGTAACTCTGTGCCTCAGATCTCCTCTGTTAAGGAAGCCAATGATACCGATCTTCTTTTGGTAAAATAAGCATTATTATCATCCTCTACTTTAAAGAAAATGTTTGTGTCAGTCCTAGGAGAGCTGTTTTCTGAAGGAGCATGAATTCATCAGAGTACTCACATGATTTGGCCCTTAGTGTTTCAGAAACAAAACTGATGAGTTGCAGCCTCCCACCCCACCCACAGTTCCAGAAAATGTGATATAAGATGACAGCAGAGATTTTCAATCAGATGATGTTGTTTTCTGGCCTGTTGTAGGCCAGATCTAAAGGTTCAGAACTCACATCCCTTTTCTCAGTACCTCAAAGCAAGTTTCTCTTCTGTGTGCTACCTTTTTCTATGTTTCAGGATGCAGTGCAAAATGATGCTGAGAGTGATTTGCCTACAATCTGATGGAGAAACAGAAAAATACAGGAGATATCAGAACTCAAACCTGAGCAGAAATATCCGTCTTTAATGTAGAAAGTGATGGAAAGTTCAGCCTGGCTTCAATACCAGGCAGAGCAGTCCAGAAGTCCCCTAGCTTGCAACTCCATACCAATGCCCCTCAGGTGTGGGCACCACTTGCTTCTCAGAACTCCCAGGGTTTGTGCATGCTCTCCTCTACCTTTATGGATGCTACAAAACTTTCTTAGCTCTGTTTTCTTTGCTACAAGCTCTCAAATCATCCCTAAAGTATCCCAGAAGCCTGATTTTGAGGAATGTCAAAGATGGAGGGATAAAATATGTTGCCATTGAAGAGTTACATTTTAAACTCTAAAAGTCAAATCGACTATAACAGAGGTATTTTCGTGTGTATGTGTCAGTATTAGGCAACGGAAAGAAATAATAAGTGCATGTGTGCAGAGTACCAGTAAATAACTCCACACTTACCAGTACATTTGATTAGTTTTAACACTCTTTTTTACCTTGCATGTTTCAGACAGGAGACTCATAACTATCCCTGATCTGGGCTGACATCCACTTGGCTTTTGTCAAACTCCAAAATTGTCGGGTCCCACTCTTTTTTTTGTATTCCAGACACAGACCTGGACTCTGCAGTCCGGTCTAACTCTGAGCTAGGCAAATGCTCGTCATTTCCAGCAGTTGGTCCATTCTCAACCCAGCCAGGGAAGAGTCCCGACTCCCTTGTTCTTCCTGACAAAGCTCTTATCTGTTCCCTCTAGCTTTGGAAATGCTACTTTCCTTTGGGTGTTGAGCTGCTGCAGTTCTTTGCTTGGTCTAGACAGTAAGTAAGGAAAATTCACTGGGACTTCTCTGCTAGGCTGAACCACTAGTGAATCATGAATGTGCTGAGAGTACTCCTATTGAACAGAGTAATTTAAGAAGGAAGCCTTTTAATCCATTGATCCTTGCTTTTCTTCTATATATGTTTTTGAACCATCATGCTGTTCCCAGCAATACAAATACAATTGATATGGTAGAAGAAAATCCATGCAACCCAAAGCATGAATCTGTATCTGCGTTACTCAAATTGTTATCTACTTTTATTCATTTAGAATAAGAGAGCTAAAAATGAACAGTAGCTATAAATATTTCCTCCATTCACTGGCTTACATATGTGTTTTAAAATGATTGTTAAACATACAGGCTGAATGTGCTAATTGAGACATACAGTGAAAATCTTCATGGAGACTTTGGGAGAAGAGGTGGGGAAAGAGTAAAGTAATTCCTTGTTCCTCAGTGTTGTGTGGCATCACTCACAAGCAAAAAGGAGGAAAACTTTCTTCCAGACATGAGGGATTCTGCTTTGAGATGAGTTGGAAAGGTTCTCTGCCTTTGTCCTGTGCTCTTCGTGTGCAAGTGGATGTGAGTGTGGAAAGGTCTGTGGCATATGCAAGAGCCATCATGACAAAATCATCCCATCTTAACTCCATAGGGGTCAGTAAGTTTTCAATAAACCTAAGAGAAAATAGGGTACAACATAGCTGCTGTTGAATTCAGTTAGGGAGACCATTCTTGTTAAATGTATTCTTAATGATGCCATTGTAATTTTATCATTTGTGACTTTATTTAATGACTGAAACCTTGTTTCTTAATTATGTTTTAATCAATAATCATGTCAAGAAATAAACCTGGCTAGTTCTCTGACATATAGCAAAGCATTCCTTGCTCTGGCTGGTTACAAATCTGAAAACTGTGGCATTGGGCACCTTTAAAAATTGCTGAGTTACACAGTACATTATGTTTCTCTTATCTAAAGAGCAGTAGGATAAATCCCTCTAGAGGTTCTTTGGCAATTTGTCACAAGATTTAGGAGAGGAAACATATTTTTCTTGGGACCAGTGATGTCAAGTGAAATCCTATCTCCAGCAGTAAAAAGCTGTAAGTATGACTGGTGAGCTCCTTAATGGCTTTTAACTGAGACCAGACTTGACAGTAAGCTGTAAGTTTGGGGCAATGGTGCATTTGGGGTTAACTGTACACACAGTCTCTCTCTCTCTCTCACCCCTGAGAATACTCTAAATCATCATGTTGGTCTCTGTATGTCTTCTTTCTCTTTTACACTTCATTTATCATGACTGCAAAATCCTTTGACATGTCTCTTCTGTACATTATCACAGAGATCATCCCAGGTGAGGACCGAATTTCAAATGGAGATTTTAAGGGCCAAAATAGTATAAAGTCAAAGGGCTATCAGCTGAGATGTTGATCTGGTGTGCCAGTTTTCCAGGGAGTGGTGATGTCACAGTGTTAAGCCAGAATCGTACTCAGATCCCCCTGACTGCACCACTTGTGTGGCCACATGCCTGTGTCACCTGGGTGCACACTGTGTGTTCTTGGAAAGAGCAGAACTCATGAACCTGAGAAAAAAGTCAAGAGGACCTCACCTTTTTATTGACAGAAGAGCAGTGCTATTGCTATTGACAGAAGTCGTGCAGATTATGAGGGTTAAAAGAAATTAAAAAAAGAAGATATATTCTGTCTTTTGGTAAAGAGGAAAGAATAAATGACAGTTTAAAAATAATTCAGGATTTCATCTGAAAATAATTACTTGGACAACAACATATTGCAGCCAGACTGCAGACACACACATAAACTAAAAAGGAAATATTTGTTAGTGAATAAAACATCTTAACATGCTACCAACTGAAAGAACTCAGATTTTTCTAGCTGCTGTATCTCCCTCAAAAATTATTATAGAAGATCTATGAAAAAAAAAAATCTGTAGTGAAGAGTTCATGTTTTAGAAGAGCATGATACAGAGAGGAAAGAGTAACATTTGCCTGAATGTACCTCTACCCATGAGTCAAGCCCTGAGTAGGTGCAAGCAACAGGTGGTTTATACAATTTTGTTGGTTTTTTTTTTTTTTTGTATCAGTACCTAGAGTTTACTTTTTTTCTGATGTCTCTTTGGTTGCATTTAGCTTTAGCCATTCCATCTTTATGCAGTCCTTAAATTAAATCTTTCCTTCAAACTTGTTCTAAACCATACCTTTTAATAAATAACTCTGTTTCAGCTGAACTCTTGCTCTTCTTATATTCTTTCCACCTAATAATAAGATTATTTTAGCTTTTTGTTTCATGTTTGCATTCACCATTTGGTTTTGGGATTGTCACCTAGAGAAACTGCTGTTCCCACTGATTCAGTGGGAGGCTTGATTTGTATCACTGGAAAGATACCATGTGCTTAAACCATGGGAAATACTGAAAACTGGTAGCTAGTGGAGAGGAGTGGAATTCTAATGACTGAAATGAATTTGTGCTAATGATCATAGCTGGAAAATTATTAATAAGAATAAGAATACGTGTGGTTTGGGTTTGGGATTATTTTGTTGGGGTTTTTTGAGGTCAGCAAATAGTACTATGCCTGATCTACTGAAGCATTCCTATCATCCATTAATCATCCTCATTACAGACTTTGGCTTGACCAGTCTCAAATCAAGTGGCTTGTAGTTCAAGTGGAAAAGGTGGCTCCACACTTCAGCCTGCCAAAAAGGCCCAGGAAGCAAGCTGGGCCTTGAAGTTTGGCTGCCAGCAATCAACGTTAACTTAAATTGATATCTTATAACTTAATGATAACTTAAATTGATCTTGTTAGGTGTAGAGGAGGGGTGAGAATCTGTGGGAAGTTGATTCCATGAATGTGGCCCTTAAATGTGGTAATGCAGTAAATAGGAGAGGATAGATCAGTCACAGAGCCTTGGAAGCACTGTGAGCAGCTTATGTTTGTTGTTACAGAATACAAGGAGAAGAATGGTACAGTCAAAACAATGAGCTAAGAAAACTAACTTTGCTGCTGACAGGCTAGAAGCAAGGCAAGATGGTATTTGTCAAAGGCAGAGAAATGAATATTGTGGGAAGCAAGTAATGAGAGAGTGAGTGATGTGGTTGTAAGTTTCTGCTGTGAAGAAGTGCTATGCAGTGAGAATTGAAAGGTAGACATGGCTAAGGAGGTCACACCTAAGATTATTCACAATCATAAGTCTTTGTGGTATTTTCCAGTGGTAAGGCTAAAGGTAATGGGAAGAAAGATAGGATTTGGCTTTGAACATTTTGCACTTAATCTTAAAGTCTTAAGTCAGAGCACTAAGAGGAAATGTCAGTGCAGCAGACTATTAGTTTAGCTTAAGTTAAGTGAGACATGTCAATGGATGGGTAATAAATCTGTTGGCCACTGACCTAAATATGATAGATGATTTTTATTTACCAGTGTGGCTTATTTATGGGCAAAAAGCATAGAGGGAATAAGGCTGCAAAGTTTCTGCTGAGTGCTGGGTCATGGAGAAGATGAATAAGCACCTTCAGAACTCTGCTACAGGAGCAATTGCAGAGGGAGAAGGTTAACTGTGTGAAGATTAAGTTACAGACATCAAGTGAGAATATTCTGCTGCTAAGAAGAAGACAGTAATAGGGTGGGTTAAACACCAGGTTTGCCTTTTGATCAAGAAAATGATTAGAGGTTGTCTCAAAAGGGTTTTGAAAGGAATACAAAAGGCACAAATTAATTTGCATGGAAGAGGAATCTCATCTAGATATTGTAGACAGCACTGAAAGATAATGGTGCACTAATGATGAAAATGTTGGAGTAAAGAGTGAGTTTCCCTAAAATGAAAGAGATTAAAGCATTAGAGGCAACAGCACATTTTTATTCTGTTGCACATATGCTTGTTTGGCAAAGGTCTCTCTCCTTATGCATATGTGTTTCTTAAATGGAGATCTTAGGTACTGCTCTAATATACCTGATAGTGAAGCTACCAAAAATTTGTTTCATACCTCAAGAAACTGTCTACCTTATATCCATATGTGCTGTCATCTGCACTGAGTAGCTTCAAAATTAACATTTTTTACATAAATCTTTAATCTCTCAAGTTCCATTACATCATTTCATCAGTGACATCTTCTAGATGTGGCCTCAATGATGGGTGATGAATGTAGGGCCATAGTGTCAACAGCATGGGCATTCAGACAGCAGCAGAGCTGTGCCACAATGCTGCTGTGGTTTGGGTATCTGCAATGACAGCCTTGTGCCCTGTTCTGCACAGACAGAACTTTTTACAATCACTGCCACTCTCCTACACTGACAGAGATGGGTCAGCAGTATCTGCAGGGCCTCTCTGCTCCACGAGGTTGCCAGCAAAGGCTGTTGTTTCCCTTTGCTCCCTGATAGCACGCTCACCTCTCCCCTGCAGAGAGCAGAGGGATTACAGAGGAGAGTGCACAGAAAAGGACCATCTTGTGCTGGGGCAGAGAGTCCTCTGGGAATGGGAAAAGCAAACTCAGCCCTTGTGCTCCTGAACTTCAGTGAAGGGTCAAAGGCCTGTGGGAACAGCGGTCCTTCCTCCTTCCCCAGCGGCATCGGATTGGCAGGGAAGCTGTCTGAAATCCTATTGATCGCTTGTTCGGAAAGTTCAATAGTGTCAGGAATGCTGCAATACCTTTTCTTCTTTTTGAATTGAAGTCACGAAAGAATGAAATGCTTTTCTGCTCCGAGAGGTGTCCAAGCTCAGTGATTCTCAGTGATGGGTTTTTGTTGGCTTTTTTTTTTTTTTTGAGTGGAGACACTACCATTTCTCTGGTTTGTATTTACTGAGTTTAAATGTATTGTCACAAAACAAATATTGTTTTGTGAAACCCTTTGAAATTATCACCCCAGCTACAGAGATTAACAGCTTCATGGCTCATCAGCCCTAGCCTGTGCAAAGAGGTAGTAGTGCTCCTCCTGCAGCTCTGCCTGCCAAGGAGGTGAACACACAGTTGTGCTTTCTCTTTGGGGTAGACTTGCATTGCCTGCCAGCTGCACCTGCTGGGGTGGGCAGCACAGATCTGCAATATGATCATCTGAGCCACAGCATCTGTGATGGGGGCTCAGGAGATGAAAAGGGCATCACATGGTGCCTATTCCTGCCCAGTCCCTGTGGAGGACTGCAACCTAGACTGCTGCTTTCTCTGAATGTTAATGGGGATGAGAGCAGGGTTACTCACACACCTTCTTCACCACTATTTCCAAAAACAATCTGGCCCTGTCTGACATCCAAATGTGCTGCAAGTGCGTAAGGAGGAGCAGCCAAGTGAATTGGAAACTGGATGTCAGCTCCATATGATACATGACCCAACCACGAAGAACAACTGGCATCCTAAATCAATGTTACCCATTTAATAACCAATTTCCTGCATAGAATCACATCTATAGAGATATAAATGGCCAAATCCCGTTTCTGATTTGAAGGAACAAGAGCATGTGTGTTTTCAGTGTAACAAACAAAGTTTATAGCATAAGATGGTAATATTTAAAACATCCCTAACAAAGACAGTAGAGCTATAGACCAGATTTCAAGGGATTAAAATGCTGGGTTTGAGGCCTTTCACTCCAAATATTCCACAAGTACAGATTTGGAATTACTCAGTTGTCCAATCCTATGTATGCTTCTGGTCCTCAGGTTCTGTGTTTCAGGATCTAGACATAAGACTTTTCAGAGTTTTTTATTTACTTGTTTTTTTTTTTTAAACTGATTTTCACTTAAGCAGTGGCTGATTGTAAAAAAGTGATGTCTTATGTCAGAGCACTCAGTGAGGCATCTCTCCTGGGGATCTTTTTGAACCACTGTAGGAAGTACTGCCCTCAGGAAAAGTTGACTTCTCTAAAGTCAAGATGCCAGAACCGACAATGTCAGTGCCTATTTCAGCAGAAAGTCATCTGGGTCAGCTTAAATCACCACAGTAGGTTATTCTTAAACCATTTCTCTAGCAGGACACCTGCTCAGGTCCCAGGGGGACATGTTTAGGTTCACTTTTAATTTAAATTATTTTGAAGGAGAGCTAATCAAAATATGAAAATATTTGATGGTGATTAAATTTAGAATTCACAGATAATTAGCTGGAGGGGATTAAAAAAAGCTATCTGCAGATGCTGAATTCAGCATGTGTCAGTAGAGCTCCAAAAGCACATCCTTCCTATCGTCTTCAGAGCTGCTTTTCTGGGGTTGTCATGCAGTGTTTTGGGAAGACACTGCCTGCGCACAAAGTACAGCAAGTAAAGATAAGACAGAACATCAGGGCCCTCCTTAGAGATATCTCTTATTCCTCTGACCTTGTGCAGACAGCTTTACAGAGCTATTCAACTTTTCAGAAATCCATTCCCAGCTAGAAAAGAGCAGTTCCTACTGGGAGATTTGCTGTGCTCCAAGAAACTTTTGTCAAGTTTCTGAATAGCGGGGAAGTTCCTAATTGCTTTTAACCATCTCTGTCCTCCCCCCTGCTTTGTTACCTTTTTTCTGCTTTTGACTCCCAAGATATTCTGGAGCATCTCTAAGCTCTCAGAGGAAGCATTGAAGCTGATACAAAGATCTCCACAGACAGCACTGTTTGCCGTGCACATGCTTTATTGATCTTAACCCTAAGAATCATGTTCTCAAGCTCTGCCTCCTGGTATGTTATCTCTTAGCTATTGATATAGCTACAAATAAAGAGGATTCCTGACACAGTTTATGTTCTTGCCCCCACTATAAATAGTTGCATTTTTATTTAGATGGGATGGAGTTCTGGCCCATACTTGAGTTAGCAAGCAGCACTGCAGGGGCTGAGCTGTTATTCTCATGGTCTCTGCAACAATCTCTGTGACTGGTGTCTATGTTGTGGAGCCAGCCAGCCCCACTTTGAAGCTGCTGAGCCTTTGCACTGCTTTGCTCTTCCCCTGCAAGCTGCTTCTTTGTCTCTCTGGTAGAAGGGATTGGCAGCATTAGCCTCACCAGAACAAAACAAATACAAAAGACTTTTTAAATAGGACATGTCCACACACAGACTGAGGTGTCATTTAAGAAAGTGATATATCAATAAATTATCAAAATAAGCCTGATTGCCCTTACTGAGTTCAAACAAAAAGGGGTTAATACTCTTTTAAGATGAAGGCAAAGTCTCCTTGGTTTTATGGGCAGAGGGACAGAGGGACAGTAAGGACCCTGTCTGCAGATTTAGCGATGCTGCTAGTGGAAGATTGGCTGCAGTTTGAAAGCACGATGCAGAACTGAAGAAAATTCAAACAAGAGCTGCATAAAGGGTTTAATATCTGAAAAAGCAGCCTTTTTAATGAGAAACTAGGGATGCCAATACATTTTCAATCACCAGCTCAAGGCTCATTAGTGGAGTAGGCAGATGTTAATTTTGACATCCTAAGGCTGAGCAACTGGAGCCTGGTTTCTTCCACTGTGGAAGTCAGATGGAGCTTGAGCAGTGGTAGCAAGACAGCTCTGGGGTTTGCTGCTCCTGCTCCTGGCAGACAGGAAGAATGGGGCTGGTAGCTGCTGCTCAGGAAGTAGGCTTTTTCTCACACCAATAGTGTTTTCTATGCCACAAACTATCTTTTCTCAGTAGAGGCATAAATCTGGGGGTTTTACAAGGTCCTAGACATGCAAATGCTAAAGTCTGAGGTACTGTTGTCTTTTTGGTGACCTTTTCTGTACTGTCCTCTGAAACAGTGTAATCTCTCTGAGCCTAAGGGGACATCCCCATGACTTCCAAGGGGACCAGAGTTGTTAGTACGTTTCCCAAAACAGAGCTGGAGCATGGTCAGGGCATGTCCAGCAGAGCAGGCCTTCAGCATACCCTGAGAAGTGGTATATACTTTTATTTTCACTCCCTTTGGACAAAGTTTAGTCTCTTATAAGAAATTTATCTGGAGCCCCAATAAATCTAATCTTCCTGAAACTTATATTTTTGCTTCATTATCAAAGAAACCATCTGATCATTCTTCTCAATTAAAATAAGTATTTTTACTTCAGCTCCTTGGAGATGCAAATGTCTCTTGCTAGAACAAAGTCCTTGACTAGCTAATTAATAACTTCTATGAGCTGAGAAAGCTCTCTCCATTCCTCCTCCCTTTTTGACTCTAACATGGTGAAATTATTGTAAACTTACTTTGAATTCTCTAACATTAGGTATATGTCAAAAATTTCCAATACAATATCTAACCATGATAAATGGGTCTTGACTGAAAGCAGACACAATGGTGATTAATCACTTTGGGGTGATGTGATCCCAACAAGCTTCTTACTAACCATGTGTGGCAGTCTCCCATTACAGTTACTTCCAAGAAGGATAGAGAGTGGTGATGAGCTTCAGAGGTTTTGTTATTCCAGTGACTCTGTGAAGGCAGGTAACTAGCTATTGTGACCCCATAAACAGAGTGGGAAATTCAGAAATAAGTTTATATCAATATGTAAGCCATAACCAGTCTCAGCAACCAACATTATAACATCTTGCTGAGCTTAGTTAGCTGAGACAGTTTCAGGCAAGCATAGAAGCAACTAGTCCTCTCTTTTTCATATAAACTGTGTACTTTATGTCATGTTTTATTCTTGTCTCATATGGAGATGTTTTTCAAAATTAGCAAGCATGCAATTCAGTAAATGTGTTGCTGGAACTATTGCAGTGAGTAGTGCTTATTGTTAATAGAGTTGCTTGGGGGTTTTTGTGCTGGTAGTTTCGTGACATTGTTAAAAGCTTTTTACCATCGTCTATGTGCTGTTCTATTGTCATACCAAAGTTCAGATTATTAAAAGAGTATTAAGATTCTGGGTTTTTTCCTCCAGATTTTTTTTTTCTAATGTCAGTGGAAAAAATAGATCTTTTCTGAACAAACTGCACCCCAGCACATCACTCTTCAGACATGCTGGTTTTAGATAAAAAAACCTCAGATTTCTCTGGATCTTTCCTGAGCTGAAGTTCCCGATATTGTTTCTTTATAGTCTTCCCAACGACTGCAATGTAAGTAGTACAACAATAGATTATTTGTCTTCTTCATGAAGTACTGAGTCCATTTCTGCAAGAACTAGCAGAACTGTGTAGCAAGGTACCCAAAGTCCCCATTTGCTAGCAGGGACCGCTCCAACTACGGGCAGTGCCAGGTGAGTTGAACAACCGCTGCCCATCTACCCTGAAGCTTTGCAAATCCAGCTGTTTGCTGGATCAGGGAAAGCCTGGTGGTGATGTCATGGGACCTTCTTCCTGCAGCAGTGGGAAGTCTGGCTCCTCTCTCTCTGTTTCTTGCAGCAAAGGCAGAGCTGTGTCCCACCTTCAGAGGGACCAAGTTCTGCAGGCTGAAAAAGTAGAGAGGACACACAGAAAAATCATGGACATGCACACACAGATTAACTTTAGACCCAATTGTGACTGTCAGCATGCAAACAGCATATAAAAGTGTGATATAGCTGTCTAATTATTAAACAAGGTGCATATTTTTAAAGGCTGAATCTTGGGAAGATATAAAAGACCCATTGACATTTTTTGTCCTTTTTTTTTTAAAGAGCAGCTAAATTCTGTTGACCTTTTTATGTGATTGAATTTAAAAGTTTTTAAGCCCCAGAATAAGTTTTTTTGAGTCAATCAAAATTTTGGCATTTCACTATATCTGGCATTTCAGTATCCTAATTTTCATCACCATAAAGATCAATACTGCCATCCTTCTCTGTTTATGGTATTTTATTTCCTTCAGAAGTTGACTTGAGTGCCAAAGAGGATCTCTAGATCTCTGTCAAGCAAGGTTTCAATAAGAAATGGTGGGAAATATTTGTCGTGACAGATTATTAAATATCTTCCATTTTTTGTGACATCCTGACTTCCTTTCCCTCAAAGCTTTCACAGCAATAGGTACAGGATCTCATGGGCCTAATAGCAAACATAAATTCTGTAGCAGACATAACTGAGTTATTGAGTTTTTAGATGACATGATTCTGTGAGATGGTTTTCTGACATAAAATGCAATCTGCTTTTACTTAATTTTCCTTGTTTTCTTCTCTAAGTAAACAGTGAGAGAACATGTTTGTTCTGAAAGGTAGCTCCTTTGAGGCCTGTTATTTTCCTGCATCTCTCTAAAAAGACAAGATATGAATTTGTTAGTGAGTTACCAGACATTTCAATATACAGCACATCCAAGGAGCCAAATAAATGTACTTCATTTGATACATCCTGATATAGCTGAAAGTTTGAATTTTAAAGTCAGATTTACCAGAAGGCTTCTGGGGCCACAGTCAGGAGCAGCTAACAGCTTTATTCTCAAATTATCTTCTCTGTTTTCTCCATGTATTCATGTTTTGCAACAATACAGTTTGTTTTGCAGACCCTTATTAAAGTTATTGGAAGTTAGACCCATAAAAAAAATAGAATAAAATAAAGCTTTCAAACTTTTCTATCTTCTCACCAGAACAGGATAATTTTGCAGCTTTTAAACAATACTGGCTGGCAGCCAAAAGATACTTACACTAAATCAGTGTCAGAGCTTTAATAGCTCATAACATTTTAATGTCTTTTAATGTATTAGATTATTATAAGGGTACTATAATATACCGAAATTGTTCTCAATTAACACCTAAGAAATATATTCCTTGAAATACTTTTTACTTGCATTTACTCTGTCTGTACTTAGTGGTATTTTCCAGACTCTTCCTTACACAGAGGGGAAGATTTGATTTTCAAATGGCCTTCACAATGTTTGCTTTTGGTTGAAAGAGAACTGTAGTGTCTGCTGAGACATCATTAGCTGTGGGGCAATATTACCACACAAATACAAAGGGACCTGATTAGACAAGAGTTGCCTGATCTATAGTGTAGTTCAGACTGCAACTAATCCTATGGGTAGTTGCAATTAAAAAGACCTTGGTTCTGTGTTAGGTTTGGAAAGTTAGTAAATTGAGACTGGTTATTTATCTCAACTTACCTCTTGATTTCTGAAGTCTATTTAATATAGTAGAAGTAATAGCAATAGTAACAATAATAATACTAGTATAGTAATTTAAATTTCAAGTGGTTTCCAAGGCCTGCAGGGTTTGCCTTTTAAAAAGCTGGAATGAGGTCCATTTTTTTCAGAATTCAGAGCACAATGACAGCAAATTTCTATATTCCATTAAGCTGTTAAGGTCCTTTGATAATGATCTTACAACCAATATGCATGAGATACAGTTTTCAAATTATAGGAGAATGTGCCTGGGAAAAAAGGTAGCTTAAAACACTCTGCACTTACTTCAATAAACCTATTTTAGAGAAGGACCATAGTCAGTGGGACTTTATGGGGCACCCTGTGTGACAATGACTTCCTAAGCTCTTAGCTTCAGAGAGTTTGCCCCACACTGAGAGTCCCTTTGGCTGGCAGCCCTCTCACAGTGATAGGGAGCTGAAACCGGAGACTGCTGTGGGCGTGCTGGGTGAGAAACCAGTGGAGCCAAGGAGCCAAGGAGAAACCAAGGAGCCCTGTGGCTGCAGAAATTGTCTGGGGTTTAGGTAGTTGAGGCTCAGGCCTGTTTCAGGGTTTTGAGCACGTTCCCCCACCCCTGCCAAATGCAGACATTCAGGATTGGTGGTGATTGGGTTCTCCAGAGTGGAGTCACTCCTGTACTTATGAACAGCCAGCACCTACTTGTTGTCTCAAAGGACACTCTACAGTCTAGGGACTCAGGTGGCATGTGGGAATTCAACATCCAAGCCCACAGTGCTAAATGTTTAATACCCACTGTCAAATTTTGATACTAATTCAAGCCCTTGTTGCCAGGCTCAGCAGAATGGACATGGAAAAGGCGGTGTCCTCTCACATCTACAGATGGTCTGATCTGTAGATGTGAGAGGACAAACAACTTTGATGGGCTTGGAAAGTTTATGACGTCTTTGTGTGTACTCTGGATGTTCTGCAGTTAAATAAAAAGTTCAGAATTCAGCAGCTGTAAACAGATTTTTCTCAATACTAAATCTACAGTGCTATACTCGAAAAAGTGCATTTATCATAGACGAAACAGAGTTTCTGAAAAACATTTATTAAAAAAGACTAACTACAGCTTCCAGTAGGTTTGACAAGATTTCATATTTCAATTTTTGTCTTTACCAAGTGCATTAATAGCTTTTAAAGCTAAATGACATGAGTACTAGATATTTCAGCAGTGCATTACAGATGGAGAAAACAGAATTTTGTGGCTTTGTGTACATGCCTGGTGATCAAGAGAAAAAGCATAGTGGCTAGGACTGTTAGAAAAAATGGGAGTTTTTCCCCCAGTCCAAACAAATTCATAAAGTAATTTTTGATTAAAGAGCTGAAATTAAATTAAAGTTCCATTGCTCAACTGATATTTCTCACAATACCCTGAATATTCGAATGACTCAGTATTCCTGAACATATATTTAAATCCTCTGAAAACCAAGAAAGCAATTCAGATGTTGTTTGAGTTGGTATGCATTTGTCACTACCGCTTTCACCACTTCACCATTTTTGCTTGCCTGATGAGACACCAGAAGCCAGAAGCCATGTGGTCAAATGTTCAGTAGTGAACTGCAAAAGTGTACCATTTTTGAATAACCCCACCAGTCCTGAAATACCACTTATTCTCTCCCATTTATGAACATTTGCAAGCAGAGCAACTGACCTTGAATAACTAGATCCAACCTCCTGAAAAAGCCCAAGACACACAACATGTAAAAACAGTAAAGCAAGTGACAAAAATTACAGCATTTCCTAAAATCTCTTCCAAATGCAATCACTGTTCAAAATGGGTTAATGTCTTTTTTTAGGCGACTTTACCTAGTTCTAGGCAGCCACTCATGTCTTTCTGTTGTAACTGTACAGTATAATTCGACTGGTTGTCTAACACAGCTAAAAGAAATAAAAATAGCTGCAAGTAAAATAATTTTTCCCAGCTGAGTCCCACATGAGCTCTGGCTGATCTTTCTTTCACTCAAGTTAAGATAGTAATTTTCATGCATGGTACATTTTTCATTCAGACGCAGGAGACTTGTTTAATGAGTTGCCTGAGGTGCAACATCTTTACTTTGAAGCAAATTAAGCCACTTTCTACAACAAGAAGTAGAAGTAGGATTGGTTTTGTGTGTGTGTGTGTGTGTGTGTGTTTACTTTATTGCCATCACCACACTGCTGTGTGTGCTTATCCTACTACAGGCTACTATTCAAGGCTCTGCACCAACATAAGGATTGGTGCAGGCCAGCAGGGGTGACTCACTCGCTGTGGAGGCTGAGAACATGGGAATGTGCCTGTCTTTCTGTACCATCCAGTTTAGGGAATTAACAGAAATTCCAGGCTGAACATTGAGTCTCTTCATACAGAACGTGACTGGCATCTGGGAGTAGGGTGGCAGAACCGAACTTCCAAGCTGAGTTGAAGTGATGCCTGGAGAGGCTGACCTAGAACAGAGGCTGGACAGAGTTAAAGGAATAAAGTAGGTGTTTATTGAAAGGCCTTCAAAGGATACACCTTGGGCAGCACAAGAGCCTGGCCGGGGCTCTGCCCAAGATCGACCCAGGATGGACAACCAGTCACGAGTTTTCACACTTTTATAAGTTTTGGTCCATTTACATATTTGGGGTCAATTATCCAATTACAGCTTCAGGTTTATGAAGTCCCATCCTCCCAGACTGCTCTCCTCAATTCGCTGCTGTTTACACTTCTTGAGCCTAAAGCTGCAACTGTGTCCTTGGCTCTCAGGCTGGAAAAAGATTGTTTTGTCTAACTAAACTGTGAAGAGAACTTGCTAACGCTTTATATGAAGTTCAGAGTTGCACACTAAGGCCGTACAGATACTGAAAAATATGAAAGCTAAAACTTAAGTCATCACAAGCAGGTTGTTTTGGAAGGGTGAGTAAGGTATGTGGACTTCCAGGGAAGGGAGTAGCTGCTTTCTAGTGTGGCTTGCACCAGGGGTGAGTTATAGTAAATTAATTTAGCAGTTTGGCTGAACCAGAACAGAATGCCCTGCATATTCTTTAAGAGCTCACTACCACCTATTCAGTTTCATGTCCTGCTTTTGTGCACTGTCTACGGGAAGAAGGAAAATTGCATGTGATTTTGATATTGAGCTCTGCCTAAAAGATGTGCATAAAGATTTTTGTGTTTTCATGAAGGTGCTCAAAGCAGATAAATGAGTGTGTTCTCCACTGTGACAGATCTGGTCTCAAACAAGGATAAAAAGAATTTGGTGGACATTCCCCTCAGGGAAGAGGTTCAGTTTTACAGTGACATAATCATCAATCACAGCCCACCATTCACACCTGGCGAGTTGTTCAGAGAGACAGTACAAAGGCTTTTGCTGAACAGCACTAAAAGTTGTTTATGCTGTGAGAGTCTGAAGTGTCCAGTGATGTTGTATTTGCATATTCCAAACACCACCTCCCAAGCAGCCAGGTGCAGTGTATTGTGTCCTTCCTTTGTTCACAACAACATTCTGAACCACAGCTTTGGAGATGGCAGGCACTTTAGGACAGCTTTGCAGATGTTTTTCCTTCCTTAATCTTGCTGAGGTAGGTTAGGAATATTTTCACATATGAGCAATTCCATAATATACAGGCTGAGCCATCAGAAAGTATTATTAAATTAACCTCATTCCTCTCTGTGGAGCGCTTCACTCCGACCAGTTGAGTGCATTTTATTTCTATTATATTAGTATCTGCTGTAAAGAGTTATGTTAGAGTGATTTCATTTTTCCAACAAACCTACTCACCATCTGCATTTGGCAAAACTCGTTGACATCAGTCTTTGTTGCTTAGCAATAAACACTTGTGCTGACTCCAGTCACAAAGAGTGTTCATTACTTTGTCATTCAGACATTTTACACAGCCTTCATGGCCTCAGAAGTTGTTTGTTTACGCTGGCCTTGGGAGAGAGGTGGAAAACCAAATGTGTAGAATGAGAGGAAAGGCACACTGATTTTGAAAGCTGTTGGACACAAATAGCAAAGAAGTTGTAGTAGATCCACAGGTTTGATAATGAAGAGAAAAATACCAAAAAGAAACCAATGCAATACTATTACTATAAAACACTAAAGCAATTATACAGCTTGCCAAATATCAACAGTCTTGAACACTATGAAAGTGTTTTGTAATAGCATCAGCGATCACATTCCACCAATATGTGCTATTCAAGATGTGCTAATCAGCAAGGATATATGATATAAAAATGTCCTTTGTGCTTATATTCTGTGTCTGTATGTGTAGAATACCTGGGTCAGGTATTCTAACTTGAACAAAATATCTAAAAAAATTACATTTCTGTAGAATTCTATGGTAATTGTCTTATTACTCATAACTCCAGAATTAGTTGAATTTGACAATAACTTTTATAGTTACTCTTAGCTCAGAATTGATCTGTGCTGAAACCTTTGAGGAAAGTTTTATTTATAGAAAGTTAGTAGAAGAAATGCTTAAAGCTGCACAATTATAATTGCTTTACTCATTTAGCAGTGCCTATGTCCCACTTCTGTTTAGATATCTAATTTTAAGGCATTAACCTTTGGCACTAAGACTAGGAAAATTGAACTAGGAGGGTCCAAAAAGACATAATTAGCATTGAAAATTAAATGGGTCACTTGTCATGGAGCGTGTTACATTTAATAGATGAACAAGCTAAAAAATGAATATGACAATGAGTCATCCAAAGTCAGAAAACAGCACACTGTTGGAATGTCAGATGATTTATAGAATGCATAGGTTTTGCTTTTATTTGTGGATACATTGTGCAAAATAAGTTGATCATTTTACATGGATAGCAGCAGAAATGCAGAAAAATTCAGAACATGCCATAAAAAAATCTGTTGTGGACAGGGCATCCGCTGCAAAACATACAAGATACTTGGCATATTTTTTGGGAAATGGCAAAGAAAACTTCCCTGAGGAGAACTTCATTCAATAATTTGGGACTCAAAATCTCTGTTTACTTTACAAGTGATGAGTTTGATTCTGGTATGCCAGTAGAAAATTTCACTTTCAGTCTTAATCAAAATAATAATAAAAGTATCCAACAACTATGAACTGAGAATTTTGAGTTAGGCTGCTGGTGAAGCACATTAATCTTAACAGATACTCCAGTCATATCTCAGAAAGATTGTGCCTAAAATGCTGATCAGGCATGTTTAAAGACCACAGCTGCCATGCAACCCTCAAGACCAGAATGAGAGATTAGAAAGTGAGCTTTGTTACAAAAGTCACACTCTTTCAAAATGCGCAGGAAGCTCAAAGGGAAAGCACCCCTTCCATGCCAGCCTTAAGTCAGGACATAAGCTGGCAGGGGACAATGCCATGGTGTCAGTGCAGTGCTGACCTGAGTTGCTGTGGCAAGGGCATGATCACATTGTCCAGATACTGGCACAGAAATCCTGAATTTGAGTCGCAAATGGATGTTCTGCTCACTAGGATTTTCTCTGGGTACTTGCAAGGCAGCATTGTGTTGCGTGGCCATGCTCAGTCTGCTGAAGGGAATTTTTATGGCTGTCTGAGTGGATGTTCAGTTCAGACACATGCAGCTGTTAAGTGCAAACTTGAAAGTCTGACCCTCAGCCTTTTTGGAAATGTCTCCTATTAAATACAACATGCTGCTGAAATAGAAAGCAAAACATAAAGGGACCTGTGCTGATCCAAGATAAAACTTTTTCCTTCAATATGAAGGATAAAAATGCTAAAGCAACTGGACAGAAGGGGAAAAACCCTTCTCAAAAAGCCACATTTTGACAAGAAAATTGTTTGAAAGATGAAAGATGGCACTCTGAGGAGTCAGAGCCTGGGAATAACAAGAAATCTAAGGCTTCTCTTTTGGCAAGGCTGGTATTCTTCAATACCCTAGAGCATCTGTAAAAGTTTTCTTATGGAAAATGCTGACTTTTCTAAAAATGCAGTCAATGTAGGAAGAGCAGTGTATTCCCAGTGAATGATGGGTTAGGCTCTGTGCTCCTGACAAATCCAAATCCAAGCTGAATGACCAGTTGCCCTGATATAGGCTTGGAACAGCTCCATGTCTGCAACACTGTTTATACTGATAATTCTCTCCCTTCTCTGCTCCTTCTCTCTCTCTGTGTCTCTGGGATGTGTTTTTCTTTTTATTTCTAGCTACTTTTTCACTATTTTTGTGAGGTAAAGAAAGACTTCAGCATCAATAGTAAACATTTTTTGAGGAAGAAATAACCCCCATGTCAAATTCTGAATCCTGAATTGCTTAGACAGCTCCGAAATGCTGTAGAAAAATACCACCCAACTAAGCCCGAGGTGGGGCAGGAGCCATTTTTTTTCCTCTCTTGGTTCAAACCTTTGAGAAGGTTCAAAGTGGATAATCTAATGATGTGTTCTGGATTTCAAGGCTGCAAATAAGGTTGATTAAATGCTAGTGGGACTCCAGGCTGTGGTGACAGGGTCAGCACAGCCACATTTCAGCCACACAGGAGAGGGGATAGGCACAGGCTCCAAGAGGCAGTGGATCATTGGAGCAATTTGATACTCTCCTTTCCTTAGTTCTCTGGCAAGCCCCAGCTACTCCTGGTGTTTCTTCTTTTGCCCATAAAATTGTTAATCAGCAGGTCTGCAGCTGAGCTTCTTGGGTAGGAAACACTACATTAGGGTTGTAAGGAGCTCTAGGGGATTCAAGTAGCGGCAAGAAAAAACACATAAGAGGCATCTTTACATGCAAGTTATGCCATTGGGGGACTCTGCCTATAGCTTTTATATATTTTTCTAAAAGATAACTTATTCAGCAAATATTTTCAGCACTCAGTAGAACGACTGTGGAATTAGGATATTGTGTACTGCCACTAGTAAAAACACTAAATCAGGCATCACAAATATAAAATAAAAAAGGCTATAGGGAAAATAGACCTGATTATCTGTCATTCCTTTATTATGTCTTTTCCATTATGTATTTAAATTCATAATTTTTACAGCATTTCATGTGGTGCAACAATAGAGCTGCAGAAAAAGAATTTTGCCCCTTCTTCCAGTAAAGCTGCAAATTCAACAGTTTATTTCCTCCTTGAGGGATACTTTTTCCATACTTTTATCAGCGAAGTGAATCAATGACTCACTGCTTGCCAATACAACTCACACTGCGTTTTCTCATTTCCCTAGAACCGAGACAGTCAGTATAAAAATAAATGTCTGTTCTCACCACTTCCTGTCCTGCTCTCCAAAAAAAGTGTTTCAGGCATTTAATTTCTCATCTTTGGCTTTCCCAATCTCTCTCTCATTATTGATGGGAGTGTCCTGCAACAGGAAATGGCCCTGTCATGTAAGCTTCAACGTGTTAAGGACTTCTTCCAGCTAAAAAAAAGTACCAGAACTATCTTCTAGTTTGTTCCTCTTCTTTTGTGTTAAATTCCAAATGTCATATATAGTATAGAGCTTAGAATAAACTCAACCTTTTATGCCATTTAAATGCAACAAACTGCTTTTAACAGTCTGCTTTGCAAATGTACTTGAAATCCTATTAAGCATTTGCCATGTGGCTGCTGATGTGTCCATGCTTCAGGAAGAATTGGTACATGATGCATCTGCTGACTTCTTTCAGAGATAATACCTGCATTAAAAAGCACTTGGGTGACAATAAAGAATGAGGCCACACTAGGATTTGGTATGATCTTAGGTCCTCAGAAGGGAAATACCTTTGAGGTAATAGTTCACCATCCCACGATCTCAGTGGGTTAATGGAAAACCTTGTACGCTATTAATGTTGTTACCAATGACATTCAAATCTGAAATATCTAATTGTACATTGAAACACTGGTAATGACCCTAACATTCATCACCACGTATTTGCATACATATAATACGTATTCATTCTGCACATGAAAAATACAGTCTAATTAGCTTCTTCTAATAGAGATAAAAAAGATGCCAAAAAAGCACAATGCTTGCATTTATTGTGTAAAATATTATATAATTAGATAATCTCTGATAGTGAATGGCTTGGGGAAAAAGACTCAGGGCTGAGAAAGTCACAGATTCTGATTTCAGCAGAATGTAATTTTATTTGGAAATAGCTGTTACTTGACCTCTCTCTGTACATTAGTCAATATAATTGGAAAACCCATTAAAAACAAAGCTCTTTGGAATTGTTTGTTCAACTTGCAGATAAAAAATTCTGCTAAAACACATGAAAATGTTTTCAATTATGAAAAGAGTCTCTCTTCTTTCTGACAGTTCCTTAGTCATGAGATTAAAGCTGTGAAAAAAAAAAGTGTGACACCAATGCCTTTAAAAAACTATTAATAATTGCAGTTTTAATGAATGGCATGCTGAACATTTAAAATCCAAATTCAGTGGAGCAGCACTAACAGTTTATTCCTCCCACCAGCACAATTATCAGGTCAAGGCTGCAGAAAGGGAGAAAGGTTTAATTTTTGGAAGTGAGTGGGAGCGAAGGTTCTGACTGTGTGGTCCTGCAATGCATGACACTCTTGAGTTTTCTCTGGGAGTGCAGCTGAGGAAGAGGACCTGTTTTGGAGCATGGCTGTGACAGTGATGAAAAGCAAAAGGAGCCGTTCAGGGAGAAGGGAAGGTGAGTTTGACAGACCCAGTGGGACGCCTTTGCCAGTTTCCTCACCGCCTGCCACAGCCCATGAGCATCACTGGGCCAACACGGCAGAGACTGCCACGGCAGTGCCTCGCTCCAAGCCATTCATCACCAGTACAGCTGCTGGGCTTGGCTTTGTAAGGAGTAGAATATTGAGCATGTCAGTTCTGACAGGATCTCACTGGAAGATTTCCTTTTAACTTTGGATTGACTATGGTTGAGCTCTGTGAATTTTTTATGACAGTGTGTCTAAATCCACCTCTCCCCATGCTGGCGGGATTGCCAGGGCTCCCTGCAAACCATCCCCTTGTGTCTTGCCTACATTTTTGTCCTTATTTCATCTGCCCAGCCCTTATTTTCAGAACTGCTTATTCAACCTTTGCGTGTCAAATTTCCATATCTTTCATTCAACTTCTTCTTACAATTCACTTCTGTCAGAAACCTCTGTTTAGAAGACAGTAGACTATTATTCTTTTTTTACTTCTTTTTGCTTCCAAGTTTTGCTTTGGTGTGATTTTACTAATACTACATGTAAACTGTAAAATTCAGAAGGGAAATAAGCAAAAAAAATAGGATTTGTTAAATCATGAATACATTTTTGATTTACAGGGTCAGGCAAGTGATCTGAAGCTATATTACACTTTCCAGTCAATGTCGGACAAATTGCTTAATGACTTGCTTCTAGGAATATACAATTTTTATTGCATTAATGGAGGATTTTCACCTGCTTGACTTCAAGAATAAGCAGATATAGACACAAGTACATCTCAGTCTGAAGATAATCAAGTGTGTGGTGGGGTGAAATTTGCTTCCCTCCTGCTATGCTTTACCTAATGATGTTAAATCCTGAATTAAGATGCATGACTGCACAGTCCTTTTGCAGATAAAAATGGTTTCTTTCCTTGAATGCTAAAATGGTTGCATGGCATCAGGTAGAAAATTTGTGGTACAAAATATCTTGAGAAAATAATTGACTCAGTGAATAATTTATTGAATTTGCTGAAAATATTGACCTAGATTTAATGTTTCCACGTTCAGAACATGGAAAATGAGTTAAATTGGTATGTGGAGTTAGCCTAGAGTGAGACTGTTGCAGCATGATTAATTTACAAGTGTGAGTTGTTACTCAAGAAAAGCCACTTAGCTGTTAAATACTCTGCTTGGGTTAAGCTTACATTTTCTTCAAACTAAGATGGGTGGTCTGATAATGTCAGACATAAGTGAAGACGAGCTGTGAAAAAAAGAAATTGGGAGTTATTAGCAGACTTGGGGATAGGTAAGGACTGCAATTCTGAGCCTTCTAAGTCTTCACATTTATTTTTAATCACCTTCAAACCTGACTTGATACCGTGTCTCTATCAGCCTGATGGCTTAACCACATCTTATCTCCTTGTGTATTCAAATTGCAGAGGCTATTGGAAAGTCTGGTGTACTGAAGTTTAAAGTACCTAAATAAGTACTAGCCTACGTCTAGGAAAATGGCTGCTAGATCTGCCTAGATTTTTGTCAAAAAAAAGAATCAAATAGCAGAGAAAATTCAGAATTAAAAATTTTATTTCATGTCCAGAAGAAAAGGAAGAGCTGGAGATGGACAGCAACACAGTTAGGTAATACAAAAGGAAAATTAAATAAAACTGGTGAATTTAGATTTCTGTTCATTGTTTTGATTGATGTAGTTTCTTTTGATAGAGACTCCTTGTTTTAGTAGACATCAGATAGCCAAGCTCATATGAAGTCAGGCCTTTCTAAGAAGCAGAATGTATCAGACAAAGATTTCAGACTGGACATGTACTGCACCTGCAGCCATCTACTTGTGTAGACATACATACCCTTCCTCACCAGAAAGCATTTTCTCTTGCCTTACATGAATTGTGCAGTTTTTGGTTATGCAGAGCAATCAGTGGGCCAGCCTTGCCCAGAATCAGGCATGACTGTTGGCAAAAGTATCCAAGAAAAAAGCTGCTTGCTAAAATCTGTCACCAGGCTGAAGCTTTTAACAAATCTTATTTTGCAGAATGTTCTGTGCAGGAAGGAGATCACAAACAGGGTCACATTTATTTCAAGGAAAAGAAAAATTGTGTCAGCAAATGTTGGCTACAGGGGAAGGGCTTTGAGGGGTGTTGGATTCAAAGTGTTGTGGTACTCATAAAAGGAATGGTGGAAGTGTTGGAGCTGAAAGAGAAAGTTAAAGGAAGACAGCACAAAATCTGTGGGGGAAGTAGTGGGAACCTCCAAGGTTGTAGAGGGCTGGGAGGCCAAGCTTGGATGCTCACCAAAAAGGGGGCTGGTTGGGGTTCAGGCTACAATACCACTGTGTTTACACTCACCCCTTAAACTGCTATTTGCAGCACAGAAGTCATTAAGCAAACTAGGGAAAACAACTCCCTATGTGTTGGCAGTTTCAAAATGATGATGATGATCTAAAGAGAAAGAGAGGATGGTAGAAAGGATAATGTTTTATAACAAGATTATGGGAAGGAGAAAGGAAATGGCATTTTAATCTTTGCTTCATAAATAAGTGACCAGTAGAGGGAAGAAGAATTAAGAAATCCCACACTGTCCCCTACTTTTGACAAGAGTTTCCCAAGCACTCATGGGCAGCACCATTAAGTCCTAAAAAAGCATATCTCTTTCAGTGCAATGAAAACAGGAGATTCCAGGAGTCCTTCAGTTTGCAAATGAAGACAACCCATCCCAGCTATCTACTTATGTGTGTTATGATTTTAGATACAGGTGTCTGGGCTCTCTTCAGAGTCAGTAGGGAGAGCCCAGGGAGTGAGCCTTTACCTCAGGCTGAGCAGAGTCACTTACTAGACCAGTTGGTTTTCTAGGAGACTGGTTGTGTATGGGACACTGGACACCTCATTTGCTTGTAGACACAAATTAAGAATCTTAATGATTCTCAATGTAAAAAATGCATTATCAAGTAAGACTTAAGATATCTATTTCTTGGGGGATGTTGAAATCTGTTAGAATGTCTATAATACTTATCAAATACAGGAAGGCAAGAACTACACTAGTCTCCAAGTTCTCTTAATAGTACTTCCTTTGCACAATGCTGTCCTGCACCAGCAACTCATATATTTTGTATCTGAACTTTTCTGAACAGGAACTATTGTGTATAGGCAAAAGAAGTCTCCTCCAGAGACAGGAATACCAACCTCTGCTGAAGATTTGCAGACCCTCTTCCCCTCTTCACCACTTTTACTAAACCTGTCACAAGCTGAACACACGCATCGAGACAGTCCCTGTAGTTGAGCTCTTGGCCCTTGTAACCAGCAAGAGCTGAATAAAGAGGTACTAGAGATAAGCCTGCTGGGTCCTTCCAATGTGTAAGAATCTCTTTTTCTTGGATTGTATGTAGGGCAGTCAGCCTGAGAGGATCCTCACAAACTGAAGGGAACGACATGCCCACACTGATCGTTTCCAGCACTCGGCTCTTCTGTGCCACAGAACTGCTGATGGTGTATCAGCCAAGATGCAACGCTAAAAAATTTCAGGAATGGCCAAGGAACCAACAACTGAGCAGCAGGCACTGAATATCTTTTGGAAAGCACATCCTTTTTAGTTCACAGGTGGTGTGAGGAGGAACAATTGACTTGAAAATTACAGCAGTTCTGCAATTTCTTCAAATTGACATAAATCAAGGAATAACTACTTAGAATAACCAACTCCTTACTCCAGGACATGATCAGAACTAGAAAATTATATTGAAGCTGGGAAGATGAAGAGATGTTTGGATATGCTGAGATCACAGTTTTCAGCTGTAAGCACAGGAGTGCACATTTTAACAATGGAGCAGATGCTTCCAATTATCTGCAATAAGGGACACTTGAAAATCTAGCTGATATTAGGTGGCTGTCAGAAGGCTCTTGGATAAGAAGAAAAGGATGCAAAGTGCAGCAAAATAATTTTACTTTCATAACACATTAATTTTAAGACTGCTCTACAAGTTGAAAAACTCATGTGTATTCTGATGACTGAAAGCAAAACAATCAAACTGGAAATCTTAATGTAGAGTGCTTTTCCTATTTTAAACCATGACAAACTTCACTCATGAAATATTTCCTTTGATGTTCTACAATGTTATTCAAATTTAAATAGATTTACATGTTTAACTGTGCCTACTGTTTGCTCAGATAGTGCTTACATATGACCTGAAAATAAGATTCCCATAGAAATAGACAGCTTGTAAAATACAGAACTGTACAACATAGAAGAGAAGCTGTACAAAATAGAAGAAATATAAATGTAGCCCTTTTATTCACTCTTCTGCAATTACTGCATGCCACATCCTGGGGCACGTTTTTGATTTGCTATGTGCTTAGCAGGGTGATGTTCAGGAAGGCTGAATTGCCTGCCCAAACTGTGCATGTGCTGACAGGAAAATTCGTCTCTTGTCATTTGTTCCTTGGTCTGTAGTAACTCAGGCTGCCTGCTCTCTCTGCTGAAGGCCTGTTTTTTTTTCTCCTGAGCCTCATGAAGAAGACAAGAACCACAGACAATCCTTCTCTCCAGTGTGTCAAGCCTGTGTTCCAGACACACCTTCACACTTCTCCACTCTCTGATAGTTGGGCAATCACAACCTTGTCCATATGGCACACAGATGAGTGAGGTGCTACCAGTAATCTGCAATTACCATTATGAGGACACAATGGTAATTGCAGATATGCAGGCTTTGGATAAGGGTGTTCTGAAAAGCCAGAACCAAGCTCAGGATCACCCCACATTCACCTGTGCAGCCAAGTGCTCTGAGCATATCAACAGCATGTGCCAAATGATCCGACAATGAAACCACAGTTGTAAGTTTGTTCTCCTGGACAATCCTAAATGCATTTTTATTTCTGGGTGCCAGCACTCTTCTTTCTCCTTTGATTATCTGGTAGGGGGAGAAAGTCAATAAAACAGAAACAAGCTTTTGGTGAAAGATTTGTCCTGTTAGCCTTGTTCCTTTTTAAAATGCATCCATCTTGGCTGTATAGAGAAAATGTTATTTCAACTTGCCTCCACAAAAAGTATGAGAAAAATACATCATAGATAAATTTTATAGTAAAAATTAGGAACTTATTGGCAATTGAGATAATATTTTGCTGATAAAATAAATATACCTTTTTAAAAGGTCCTCTCTCATTCCACTTTAAGATGTATTTGCTAATTTATATGCAGGACTTGCACACAGCAGAGCTTATCCACGCTTCAGATGCAGCTAAAAAATCCTGCAGGATAGTGTTCTTTTCTTGGCAGTTTGTGCAGAACCTCAAAAATAAATAACTGAAATTAATTTGAAAATCATTATTTTGGAACTATATGCACTCAGTACTACCACCTGAAATTGTGTCTACAAAAAGGGGTGTTGAAATTGATTTAAGGTAACACATTCTTCATTCAGCAAACTTCTTAATGATTACTTTGGGTCAGATAATTGTTTTTACTCTTGGTGTTCTGCTAAGTACCCCAGATGATTTGACATTGGCCATTCCTGGCTAATTTGTGGTGCTCTGAAGAAAGAGTGGATAATGAATTCTACATTGAAATTAGATGCCTCATTTCATTCTTCCTGAAGATCCACAGGAAGCTGCACAGCAGTGATAGTGAGTTAAAGAAATTCTGAGCAGCTGGTGATAACCTCTTCCTCCAAACACGGATCCACTCTGGGCAAGCCAAGGAAAGGTAACTGCTTGCTTATTTGGATGTGTGGATGGAAGTCTTAGAGGTTATTATTAAGATTTCACTGCTTGGTATCAATGTCACTTTGTAAAGAAAGTGAGTCCAAGTCAGTAGACTGGGTACACCATGAACAAGTAAGGTCTTACACCCTCATTTATGTGCCTGGGAAAAAAGACAAGGAGTTCAAGGAAGGAAATCCAAAAGGGTATGATTAAAAATGTTTAAGGTTTCCTGAAAAAACTTCGGAATAGGTTTTTCAAACATATCCTGGGGCTTGAAGTTTGTTGAACAAAACAAAGTTCAAGAATGACTACTGTAGAAGGCTAGACATGCATGGTCTGCTGAAAGGGCTGCCAGTATTCTGCTGTGGCTTTGGGGGCTTTATACACCAATCTCTTCAGCCTCAGTATACACTTCAATTTTTTCCCTAAGTATTGTAACTCAAGAAGTTAAAAATAACAAAATATGTGAAAATGTAGATGAAAATAAAAATATAATCAATTATATTATATTAACTTTCAATTAAAATTTATTTATATTTTAGTATAATACCAATAGTACAAGGAACATTTGGAGTTGAGTTCTTAGGCCTTTAATGGCCTTTTAGACATCCCGGAGTATCTGAGACACTTTAACATAATTTACCAGATGTGAGACTTCTCTATGTGAGACTTCTGTCTTTCTGGAACAAGGAAGTAGGAAGGATGTCTTAAAATGCTGCTAAATATAATTTTGACTGGTAAATTTCACCCCTTTTGTCTGGGAACAGGTTGCTCAGACAATTGTGGAATCTCCTTCTCTGGAGACATTCAAAAGCCATCTGGACACAATTCTGAGTAAGGTGCTCTGGAGGACCCTGCTTGAGCTGGGATGTTGGGCCAGGTGACCTCCAGTGGTCTTTCCATCCTTACCCATCCTGTGATTCAGTGGGTGATATACATTTGGCATTCAGATTATACAGTTAATTATGTTAATGTTCTTTCTTTAAAATGACACGTTGAGTATGTCCCAAGTAGAAGTATATGGAAAACAGCATATAACAGTAAATTTCCATTTTTTGAAGAACTTCAGCCTTTCAAAAGCCATTTCAATCTAATGCAGGTGTTTCACTGTGGGTTGTCAACATGCTTGCATCAAATATGTGTCAACCAATTTGGTGAGAGAAACATTATTCTTCTACAATGTTTGCCACAACGAAAACATCATAAAACCATATCAAAGCTAAGAATACCTGAATTTACATAGGTTTGAGAAGCCAGAAGTAACAGAAAATAAAAATGTAGTAACTAACCAGATTAATTCTGACTTAAGTGCAAGTGAAACAGTGCAAATTGACAGGCAACAAATTTTGGGACAAGATAACCTTGTTGATCTATTGAGTAACTCAAAGAAAGGAAGTGTTGAGATCCATTTTCCAACTTCCAGGTTTGACTTCTAAATACTACTAAAACTGAAATACTTTCTGGACCAAATTCCATATTCAAGTGGATAGATCACTTCTATCACAGAGGAGTCAGGGAAGAGAACAGTAAATACTGTTAAGCAGAGGCCTGGGCTTTATCGTCATAGATGGATCATAGCACAGCTTCTTACATAAAATTGTCAGACCCAATAGAAGTTAAAAACATGTACACAGTACTATCCAAATTTGGCATTTAAAAACATATTTTTAAGAAAAACTGTTTTTCTAAAACCATTTGAAAAAAACCACCTGACTTCTGGCAGTGCCTGTAGGACCAAGATGTATTTTGGGTAAGACATGATGAAATTAAGAGAAGTATGAGAGCGTCCATAGACAAACTGAAAGCTAATTTCTGAGATGTAGCAGCCAATTGTAATAATAATTTTCTTAGTCTGCGCACATCTTCAGTGTGAAGATTAATATCTTGTGTGAAGAATCAGGCCATCCCAAAGACTCTCTGGGTGGTTCTTGCTGCGGAATTGATCAAACTGTACAAGACAAGATACTGGAAAATAGTCAGTAGAAAGTGTTCCTTCAGCTGTTGAAATGACTGTGTAGGGCAATCTTAGATAGAATATCTAGGTCATGCTGCTTATTTAGTTTAAGGTACTCAGTGATGGATCATGCCCATGGAGCAGTCTCTCAGGACCATGGTTCAGCTGGCTATTACAACTGAACAGAACAGCACCTTGGGGAGTGTCTCCTGATCTAGTTGAAGGTGCTGCTGGAAGAATCTTTGCAAGGGAGACTCTCATTGCCACCCAGACTGGAACCAGCCTGCTTGTTTATGAAATTTGTTTTTCCCACCTTGTGCCAAAATGGGAAAGCACAGTGTCTGTGCTTCTCTGCACTTCTCCAACAGCAAGTCAAAGTCAATCTAAGCCTAGATTTTGTAAAATATCAGCTAAATGTGAACAGGCTGGGTCAGCCTGAGAGAAGAGCAATTGTGTTAATAAGGTGCTTTCCCTGGGCTTATGGTATTGCTCAGACAGGAGAACCGACCTGGGAGAGTACTATGCTAACACAATTAAAGCACTTCTAACATCTGTGCTGGCTGCTTAGAGGTAGCGTGAGAATTTTTCAATACAGTGGTTCTCTCTGAGACATTAGAAAAGTAGGGCTACATTTTCTTGCTTTGCAGGAATTTTTCCTTTCTTTTGGCACATAGATTTTTACTGCTTTGTCTTCAAAGAAGCAGGAATAAAAGGACAAAAGATGAGAGAAGATTTAGTCTACCTAAATTAACTTTATTCCTTTTCTTCCTTAAAAGGTAATTATTGTCTTCCTAACACCATCTCAATAACATCAAATGATTTATCTTGATAAACTCTTCTTTACATAAAAGCATAGATAGAAAGATTTATCAGTTTTGGTGAAATGAAACTCTTATATTTCAATTAATTTTATTGATGTATTTCTTCTAATTCTATATCTTTAACTCCATGTTACTTGTGGCAGTATCTTGCCAAAGAAAGCAGGCCAAGACCTCTGTGTTTAAAGAGAGGTATCTTGGTTAATTTAGTGCAGTGACAGGCTTGGATAAAGACTATTTATTCTTTGGAGCCAATTTCTTCTGCTAAATTTAAGACTGCAGAGTGCTATGATAGGGATTGGTTATAAGGACCACTGTGAACATCTTTCTGTGATATTATCATTAATGTCAGTACTGTGTTGAATTCCCATGTGCACTTGCAATGAGTGAGAAGGGACAATCTTATTTTATACATTTTGTATATAAAAAGTTTTTAAACCCTAACCTTGGTTGGAAGTCCCCAGATGAAATTGGAATAGCATAAAAATGATTAAGGATGATAAAAGTACAACAACAATTAGGGCAAATCACTGTGCCATACCTTAGATCTTCAAGAAAGTGTTGCCTCTGTTACAGCATCATTTTCCAGTTATTTTACCTACCTTATGGTATTTATTGAATACCTTTCTTTAACAAAGGGAAGGAAAGTTCCACGTGATACAACTTTATTCTAAGTGATCTCCAGTTCCACTACAGTGTTTCCTCATATAAGAAAGTAATTTCTGGTCTGGATTAATAAAAGAAGAACAAAATAGCCTGCCTATTTTCTGTCTTCAGAAGATTTTCCAAAAAAAAAATCTTGAGTTACTCAGGTCAGAGTCCCTAACCTGCCCTTTCTCAGTAAACAAAGAGCATGAAACAAAAGGGAATGGCAAGAGACTCTGACCTTATGGGGTAAAAAAGCAATCTTGCTGTCAGGTAACAAGTTTCTCTATCCAACTGGAAAGATATGATTAAAAGGAAAATAGAAATTGGGGTGAAAGATATTGAAAGGTCCCTTGAGGACCTGGTCTGTGTAGAAAAGCCTGCCAGTTGGGGATCTTTTCTTTAAAAACTTAGGCTTAGGCAATTGCTATGCAAAAGGAAAAGGCTCAAAAGTTTTCCAGTAAAAAGAAAGCACAAACCAAAAACAGCCAATGGGTTTATGAATCAGAAACTTTACAGCAAGTTTTACTCAGAGAAGGTGGGTGATGAAGTAGCCTCATTTATCCATGGCTCTGGGGAGCTTCCAGCTCCTTGTAAGACCAGGATGCATACAGAGAGGGAGAATAGGGTGGAGCTCCCTTTAATCCCTTTAATCTTCCAGGATTATGAAGATTTTCCAGGTGTATCTAGAACCCTGATAGTGTACAGACTGGAACTGTGTTTTATTATCCTTAGGTCAATATTGTTTCAGAAACTTGCAGTGTTCTCCAACGGAGCATCAGAGGAGGTAGAGGATGGAAGAGTGACATGGTCTGGCTTCACCCCTGTCCAGGCACCCAGATGTATTAGACAGGAGAATCAGCAAAGGAGAAGCAGCAAGTGCCCATTGCCATGGGCATCAGCCCCTGCCAGCCCAGGCAGCCATCCTGGGCCTCCCATGTCACCCGTGCCCCCTGTGACACAGCCACCAGCAGCATTCTACCTGCAGTGACTCAGCCATGGCATCAAAGGGATGGGTGTCTGGAGTTAGTGCTGCATCACTGTGACATGGCTATTTTTCACTGTTCAAGAGAGAGAAAAAAATTGATGAATAATCATTATAGTAAAATCTGGGCAACTAGTAATGCTAGGGAGGAAAATTAAGTAGCTGTAGCAGAAAAGTAAAGGACAGCATCTCAGCAAAGGTAGAAAGAGAATTAAAAGAAGCAAGTCCTACCTACTGCTCACTTTTGAAGATTTATGGTGTACTTGCTGCTGGGATTTGTAGGTTTGAAGACTAAATGTTGGAAGAATGGTGCTTGTCAAGCTGACTGAAGGTAATATTTCACAGTTTTCAAGTTAAAGACTTGTCCAACACCAAATCTGCATCTACAAGAGGATGACACTTCTGAGGAGGTTTCATCATGCAATTTCATTTCTTTGCCAGAAATGAACAGATTTTGACAGAGTCTCTCATCTTTAGGCATCACTACATACTTTAGCTGGACACTACAATGAAATATGTGAATTAGCTTCCATCTCCTTGATTCACTGCAGGACATTACGTTATCTTTAATTGACAGGACAAGAGGCAATGGGTGCAAACTGCAATAGGAGGTTTCATCTGAAAAAGGGGAAACCCTCTTGCTCTCTGGGAGTCACTGATCACTGGCACAAGTTGCCCAGAGAGGTTTTAGAGTCTCCATCCTTGGAGATATTCAAAAGCCATCTGGTCATGGTGCTGGGCAACCTGCTCTAAGTGAACCTGCTTGAGAAGGGGGTTGGACCTGATGAGCTCCAGAGGTCCCTTCCAACCCCAACTGTTTCATAATTCTGTGCTCTTTGGTGCATGAAAACAATTTCTTTCCCCATATGTTTCCAATTTCTTTCCCTCCTTAATTATTTTAGTTTGACAATTGTATAAGTAAAATTGGGAGCAAGGAAAACTAATTATGTACGGAAGTGAGATGACCTTTAAGTAATCAAGTTCAACTGCAAATTATAATAAACTTCCAGTGAAATATGACACATCCTTTAACTGCTTCAACTTCTGTGTTTGCCAGCTGTATTTACTGTTGACATTCAGCAACAGGCGAGCACGGAAGTGGCTGGAAATTACAGGATCTTGTTGGTTAGAGATAGGGTACAGGAATATTTGAAACACACCCCCAGACACCCTTAAGGACACAGTATCACAGCTCACTCAGCTGGTGTGTAGAATATTTCTAGTTGGTCTCTATGCACTTTCCTGCTGTGTTTAACATTGACCTGAGAGGAGACACTGTGGGCAAGGCTATCCCAGCTTCTCCTTTCATAATTGTTTTATATCCTTTGCTTCTAGGATGCCTTGTCTAACCATGTCCAAACTATTGCTGGGTTTCAAGATGCTCCAGGTATTTTGGCTGCTGTTGACTGGACTGTACTTTGTACATCTTACACTGGACAAGGCCAAAATGTATTAAGAAAATTAATACTTGCATTAAGAAAATCACTTGTTGCTGTTGGCTACCAATGTAATAGTTTCTCAGTAGATCCTGAGAGTTCATGAGACCAGATGAGGAAGTGTGGTGCTTCCCTTCTAATGGCTGTGATGAATTAGTGATGAACACTACCTTGTCAGCCTATTGTCAGTGACAACATAAAATAATCAGATGTTTTATCTCCCAACAAGCATCATTCACTTTCATTTTCTGTTTTAGTCAGGTTTTGTTTGTTTGTTTTCTTCAGGATAGGGTAGGACAACTTGTACAAAAAAAAACAACCAAAAATAGAAATGAGAGAGCAAGCACCATCCAGTGCATTACTGCCATTCCTTAGTTGCTTCAGATGTGTTAACTTTATCTATTGCTGGCATATGCAAACAGTCCCTGGGAATGTGGTTGCTGCTCAGGAAGCAAGGGTTTTGTAAAAATAGTCACAGTAGTAATAAAATATGGTATATGGTATATGTCTTCAAAGGTACAGAGAAATTTGTTTCAGCTATCCAAAGAAACTTATGGTCCTTTAGAGTTGAATGCTGCAGAGTTGTACTGATTTGAGAGAATTTTAAAACTTGCTTATCAGTACACAAAAAAGATAATAAAGTTTCCAGAAGGGCAAGGGTGGGACAGGATATAAACAACAAAACACAACAGAAACCACAGAAACATATTGAACAAAGTGTCAGACTGTTTATTTTGGCTTTAATTGGATTCTCATTTTCCTTCCAATCTATGGATGATCTGGCTGTTGAATAGTTTGAAAGGACTGTCATGGTTATGTCACCAAAGGCTCTGACCTACTTCAGTCCTCCCTCCTTCCACTCTTCAGAAACTGGTGTTCTTTCAAAAGGAAATGGAAGAGAAATGGGCCTGTCAAGATTTAATGATGCAGAAAACAATAAGGAAAACACATTTTAATGTGATAGTCTTTGTATTTTACACGGGAGATACAAAAAGGCAAAAGGGATTTAAAAGATCACCTTTAAGGCATCCAGTTCCAAGGTTTCAATAAACACACTGAAAAACAAGCTCTTTGATTATTTTTCTAGCTCACAGAGAAGCAGCAGTAAAATCGAGAGTACCATTATAAGATGTGAGTAAGAAGCAGCACCCAAGGAAATGAAAAAAATATTAGAATTGTTATTATCTATGCTTACAATAGAAGTATTGCATAGTAGATAAGAACACTGGAAGGATGCTTTTTTCGTATCTTGCATTATATCTTTCTGAACAAAACCCCTCTGTAGACAACAGAAGCTGCTTCTAATAACAAAAATGTTGGCTGAAATGAAAATCTTGACATACCAATCATTCTCAGTAGCAAAGCCATTTTTCATATAAAACATGCTTTGGTGTAGCCTTTAATGAAGGTCTCAAACCAACTCCTGTAGCTTTTTTTCTCAGGGATGGGAGTATTTAAAAAAATTTAATAGAAAATCTACCACAGAGACACCACAAATGTGCCCTGCCAAATCAGATTATGTATTTTTAAAGGACAAAAGGATTCACCCTTCCTTCCAACCTACTCAAACACACACTTTTTTTTGCCAAAATACATGATAGTTTTGATTAAAATTAATTGCCCACTGTGAAAACTCCTCCCACTGCACCACAATCAAGGAGAAAGTTTCCAAAATAAACAGGCTTCAGACCAAATGCTGTGAAAGGAGAAATTTTTTCTGCTATAGCTATAGCTTCTCTCTTACTCTCAAAGAACACTTATAGGCTAACATAAAATAGTTGAGTAACTCCTTATATAATCTGTTATCTCGTTCTCTGAATTAATTTGCTATTATAACTTAATGGGAAATTTAAAGTGATAATTTAGGAGTGAATTTTCTAAGGTCTTCATTTTAGCAATGCTAGAAGGGAATTTGGTGCGTGTTCTTTGGAATGCCCTCAAGATTACTGCTTTGAAAGAGTACAGTCTGCTTATCTGTGTTGTACTTAATTCATAACTCATAAACCAGAAGTTGACAGCAAGTGTAAAAGGCCATATTAAGGATCATGTCTTTAGGTTAAAAAATCATCAGTGGATGAGTTCCCACAAGGAAAGGAAGGAAGGAAGGAAGGAAGGAAGGAAGGAAGGAAGGAAGGAAGGAAGGAAGGAAGGAAGGAAGGAAGGAAGGAAGGAAGGAAGGAAGGAAGGAAGGAAGGAAGGAAGGAAGGAAGGAAGGACAAATGAAAAACCTGGTTGGATTGTTTGATTTCTACATCGATAAATAGAATGCCAGATTACACCTCAGCTCCTAAAACTTCACAAGAAAAGTTTACCTAAATATTCACCAGCCACCCTGGAACAAACAAGCTGTACAGAGTGATCTTTAGGTTCAGCTTCATTTTCTGTCAGTGAGTGCTTCAGGAAACATTTGAAAACATGAAGAGAAAAGTAGAAAATAGAAGTGGAAGGCTTTTTGACTTTCCAGCCAGCTCAGTGGTTTTCAAGAGACAGAATTTAATAACATTTACCTCATATTAAAAAGTAAATCAAATTTTCTATATTTCTTGAAAAATAAAGATTTTAGCTTGTAAACTGTAGGTTTGTTGTACCATGTGTCTCTCAGAGAAAGAACACCTCTGTGTTGTCTTTCTGGACACTTCAGCATTCCTCTGGAGGGAGAGCAATCAGCAAAGACATAAAGAAAGCTGCCCTGTAGCTGGAGGCTGTGAGGAGCACCAGGAGACAGCACTGACAGGCAGTGCAGTGCACGCAAGAGTAGCTGCAGCCTCCTGTCTCCACAGATTCAGCAAGCTGCATTTGTCTCATAAAGCAGCATTTAACGTGATCTTTCTCCTGCCTGTGTTAAATAATAAAAACACCATGAAGGAAAAGCAGAGGGCCTTTTAAAGACAGGGAAATTATGCCAGTTGTAATGATCATGCCTGACTGGTAGATTGGGGTATATAGGAAGGGCAACAGGAAAGGGTGGCAAAAGAAGCAGAGGTTTATGCGGTATAAATCCACACAAAAAGAACATAAAAATTCTAAGCAATTCAAAAGGGAAAATTGCTTTGTGTCACATTGCACTTACATTTTATGCTGGAAAATAAAACAGGTCTCTGAAACACAACAGTTGGCTGTAGCAGCAAGTTCTTCCTGAGCTGAGGAAAAGAGCCAGATGTCTTATAGATAGGCAAGCAGCTGCTCTCCAGACATTTGATTGCTAGTTTATATCCAATATCTAGCTCAAATGTGCCACACAGCTATCATTTATTTATATCGCATGGCTTATACTTACAGGTTAAAATCTGACTTTTAAGGTATTGTTACAAATTTGTGTTCCATCCTTCTTCACCTGCCCTGTTTTACATTCCATCTGTCCTCCTAAACCAGAAAACAAAACAATTATGTTTGCCTATTTAATAAAATTTATAACTCAAGTTCTTATTCATCTTTAACATATTACTTCTTATTGGGTTTGGCTATTTTAACGTGTTTCAATATGTAAAAAAATATCTTAGTGTAGCTTTTTTCCTTCAGCAAGTTAGTTCAATCCCATACACCATATCAATTTAACCATTCTTCTAGTTTGAAAAATGTGCAGAAAGACACTAGGGAAAAAAATAAAAATGTAAGATTCAAGTCCATTGCACAAACCCCTATGTGGGCCCTAGGTGGCAGGTTCATTATATGGACTTCATCTCAGAGGACCAGCCTGGCAGGTTGCAGACTTTTGGAGGTCATGAAGGTTTTGGTGGATGTTCTGCTTTTGAACACCTGCTGAAGCAATAAATAGATTTTCACAGTAATGAAAAATGTATAGATTTCCTCAAAGTCTTTCATAAAATTACTGAATGTTTCTGTTCTCCTTCTAAACGAAAACATCAAAATCAGGAAGAAAATGGTATTAAAACATCTACTTCCTTTGAAAATTCTGGTTTATAAATGTCTTTCAGATATACTAACAGCACAATTTGACAGTACCTTAAATTTCAGGGTCACATGACACCAATTCATGATAGCGCTTGTTCTCATCTGCCCACCAATCTGTCATCTCTGATTAATTTAACATCCCAACCTCTTAAGAAGCTTCTAAATGCCTCCAGATTTAAAATTAAAATAATAAGACAAATTTAGTGGAGCAGTCTGCTAGAAAACATATTTCTCCATTTTCTTATAAAATATATCTTTTTTCCAAAATGCGTCATGTTGTCTTGAGGACTTGAAATGGAGGATTTAATGTGATTTATTAATGTTAAATCCATTTTTAAGGCCCTAATTTGTTAGAACTTAGAAGCTAAATCCATTTCTGACTTTTAAGGTTGGGGGTGGATAAGGTAATGCATTATACAGTGACTTGGTCACATAGCAGAAGTGCTGTCTCCCATTATAGCACTTTCATATTTCCCCTTTAGAGGTGGACTTGTTTAGCTGTGCCTCAACTCAACCATCTTTTTGAGAGAAAGAAAGGAAATCCAAAATTATTCCAGCCTAAGTCATAAATACCTTCAAAACTTTCCTGAAAACATTGGTTGTACATTATAGTTCACAAACAGAACATGGTGCAACCTGGTGTGGAACATTAACACTCCAGATATTAGCAATACTCTGAAAGCTGATCTCACTTCTGCTACTATGCTATAGATGGGGAATGGCAGTGGCAGCATCGTTCAAAATTTCTCATATTTTTAGGGTGTATCTATCTGGTGAAAGACTTTGCTGGAGTTTGGAGCAGCCTGCTTTCTGTTACTGGATTGTGCCCTGACAGTATTTTTAATTGTCCCCCCCTCTCCCTGAAAATAACATTCAGCCATAGTGGCATTTGGGGGATTGAAATGCCTGGAAATGGACTTTGAACCAAAATCTGCTTCCAGAAACTACTTAATGGGCAGGTCTGGATAATGGATATTGCTATGGAAAGTGATGGTAAAACAACTACTCAAGGACAAACCTTAAACAGAAAAAAAAAGAGTTAACTCCTTATGAAAAGTTTAAGTAGTTCTAATAGTGAATTGATACACTTTTTTTAAAAGGCCATTTGCTTATCAGCAAATCTGAATCCAGTTCTAAGGCCCTCTTTGCAATAGACACCAGTGACATTGCTACCCAGTAGGACAATTACAGGATGCTACCACTCCTAGACAGGACCAAGCTACTGCATAAATATTGGAATAGCATATCTTCCCAAGAATTGACAGATTTCAATTTAAAAAGTTCAGGAGTTACTAGATCAGAAACAAAAGGAGATAGTGCACAGGTTGCTCATGAGGATATCTGCAGTCTGAGGCATCACAGGATCTCACCAATGCCCAGCACCAAACTGCAAGGCAGGTGGGGTCAAACCAGGGCAGGCAGGGAGCCCACAGAAACTGACTTCTTCCAGAATTACCACCACAATGCAAATGGCAAGTGGCTCTTTAGAGATGCAAGTTTTACCAACTCATGCTCATCTCCTAATTTTCTATGAGCTCCTCACTCCTTTTCTGAAACAAACACACAACAACCACATGAGGACTCTTGTCCAGTGCTTGGATAGATGGCTATTTTTGTCCAAGTACAGATCCACTGACTTTTTCCTATTGAATTACCTGCTGATTTGCCTCACATCTCTTCTCTAAATTGTCATGAGTGTTTTGAGTTTTAATCTGCTACGTGCATTCCCTCCTAACTAGGTATCATTTGCAAATATATAAGGCACCCGCACTTTTCCATCAGCCAAGTCATTGAAGAAAATATCAACTAATTCTGGAACAAGCACAGATTATTCCTGAAAAAACCCCACTCAATATATTGCCATAGTTTGATTTCTTTCCTTAGCAGCCTTTTCATAAAGACCATATGTTCCCAGCTTACTTACAAGAGTGTTCTAGGAGACAGTGTCCAGAGACTCACTAAAATCAAGACGTGGTATCCACTGTTTTTGTGAAGACATATGAAGCATGTCCTATGACAGATTGAGTCTATTTTGGCTTGACATGGATTTTATTGACCAGTCCTTACTCTATATATAGTATTTTCTAAATGTTCATAGCTAACATGTTATTTTTTTCCACTATTTCTACAGGAAATAAAATTAACTCCATGTATTATAATTTTAACCTCACTCTTCTGTTACTTTTTAAATACCCTTTATCTTCTGGATTTTCAGAATATAATTTTGGACTGGCTGATCACAAAATAGCTCATTTGCTTGCATAACTTGAAGTGTTTTCTTCCCTCTTTTAAGTTCTTGCCCTTTTTGTCATGATACCACCTGCTTGTAACTGACCTTTGGAGTGAAACAAAAAAGGAGCTGAATCTATCAGCTTTCCAGGCATTGTTTGCAAATGTTCTTCACTCTGCAGAGAAGTGGGCTAAGTCTTTCTTTAGCTGCCTCTGCCTGTTGGTGCAACAACATGCTGAGAAGCATGCATCACCTATGCACCACATGGTTTCACTCTCTGCTTTTGATTTTCTCTCTTTGGTCTCACATGTTCATCCATTCATCTTTCTTTAAATTCTTTTCCTTGGTAAGTGATCTACAGCTCCTTCCCTTCCTCCGCACTGTCATAACTTGCAATTCTGCATAGTTTTCTTTTGCATAGTTTTGCATAAACTTGCATTTAACATAGTTCCTTTAAAGATCTGCCTACTTCACTCAACTCTCTCTCAGAATTGTCTCCCACAGGATCTCACTTACTAGCTCTCTGAATTCCTATAATCTGCTCTGCTGAAGCACATTGCATCTCTTCCTGTTTGTCATGAATTCTGCCGCCTCATCGTTGCTCAAGAAGTGCCCGAGTTGCTTTTAACTTTTGCTTTTTCCTTTATGTTCTACCAAATTAGAGAATCATATTTGGAAAATGTCATCTCTCTTTGCATTTTCCAGCTTCTACATAGAAAATTTCCACTAAAACTTCTCAAAAATTAGCCAACTGCCTGAGGGCATTCCTTCCAATGTGCAGATTTTTGAAATCAATGCTGATGGGACTGAGTGCTGCAGTTTGGATAATTCTGCTTACAAAAGGCTCATCATGTGATTTCCTGGATATCTGTCCGACCATTGACTCCCATCAGGGTACCAACACTTTTTGTCCTTTAAATTGTACTCAGAAATTATGAGACAACTTTTGAGCCTCTTTATTAATAACCTCAGAGCAAGAGATGCCTATGTATACATTAACATATAAGGAAATACCTACGTCCTTTTCTCTGTCTACTTGCCCTGAACAAATTCTGCTGTTTATATTAATGTTCCTGCTAGATGAATCATCCCACCAGGTCTTTATTAGGTCTATTAAGTCATAATTTTGAAATGTATTTATACTGCTACTTCCTCTTGCTTTTTCTCAGTGCAACTGCTGTGCAGATATTCCAGGGACAGAAAAATGAACCTGGCTACAGAAAACAGACTAAGACTCCTAGAGAACAGCAGACATCTGGCTCTAAGAGACATGCAGAAGAGGAAGAATGTCTGGTGGAACTCTTTTGTATTAAACATTTGTGGAAGAAAGCAGCACTCAGGCTGCTGGACAGCCTCCACCCATAGAGTCCAAGAGGCTGGTGGAAGCCAGTCTGCTGCATCCAAAGCAGAACCTGCTACAATCAGCTCCACAGACAGAGTCAATCCTTATGCCTACTTTTGATGCCTGTTCAAATTTTTAGTGGAGACCCAAACCCACATATTAAATTCTTCTCCATCTGACAATGATAGAATATTTTCTGTAAAGAACAGTGAGAAACATCTTCTGAAGATCAATATTAAAAACTGGCCCCAAATACCTGAAAGTGTTGGACCATCCACTAATCTGAAAAGATCTCTGCTGCTAATTTATAATGAGTACTAGAACATCAGATAAATCTCAATTATTGAAAAAAGTATTAATATTGTACAACAAAGATTAAAGAGACAACAACAATATTTACAGGTTAGCAGTTTGTAAGTGGTATAGGAATGATAATGGAAAAGAAGCAGGATTAGGAAATTGATAGGAAAATGATCTACACCACTGACAGATGTCTCACATACGTTTATGTATGAAAAAGACAAATTAATAACCAGGCCATTCTTGTAAATGAAAAGTGAGTTATACCAGATTAATCCTAGGTTCATAGTGTGTTCACTGTGAGAAGAAGCTGAATGAACTTTTTTTTTATTTACTGGCATAATCTGGTGTGATTTGGGAGTCAATCCTGTGACATCAAGAGACTAAGGAGATTCAACAGGGTAAAACCATACCAAGACTGAAATCAAATATAGACTGAGCAAATCAGACTTGCAGATTGACACTGGGAGCATTCCTGTGTCACATGGTGATCCTTAGCACGGAGGGAAAGGGAGATTACTGGCCTGACAAACAAGTGACTCAGGGTGACTGAGGGATTTGCTGTGCCTTCAACAGCTTTTGGAGAGGAAACCATCTGTAAAGCTCAGTCTATAACACTTGAGAAAGGAATCACCTTCCATTCTGGAACGCTGGAATGTCACCAGTCCTTGTACCAAATGAAATGCATGTTACATATGTTTCCAAATAATGAGCTTGCTTGCATGTTAGGAATAACACTATTTTGAATAATGTACATAAGAAACTGTTACTAATAACTTTCTCTTAAAAGAAAATTTGAGAACTGCTTTCATTCATAAAGAAATAAAGATGTGTATGAAGAAAAGCTTGCATTCTGCCTTCCAGTGACAGGTTTTCAAATTCTTTAATGCTTGGGAAAGCAAATAAATGTTCTTCATTCCTTGATAGTATTGATCTTAAAATGATAAATAAAAAAATCTGTAATTCTGTATTGTTGATAACAATTCAATACCTGGCAAAATGTAAATATAGCATTTTAATAATTAGTAATTTTTCATAGCTGGAAATCTGCTGCTTACAAATCTTATTGTATCTTTCCAGAATATCAATTGGAAACAATCCAAACTTAGCATGCTGGATTGAATTATTTATGTTGGAGATAAATTTGAAATAAAATATTGCTAAAACAGTCTCATTTTATTCACTAGATACTACCAATTACATTAAAAGTACAGTAAGCAGAAATAAATCAAATATTCTAGAAATAAACTCTTTATTTCCACACTCAAGACATTTGAAGTACCTATTAGTTATAAAAGTGGTGAAGTGGTCAAGTCAAATTTCAGAATGGACTGTAGCTGCTCAGTCCAATTTATAAGTTAAAATGCATCACCTGCTTTGCACTCTCTTACATGTGCTGGACAGCTGGTGAAACATTCCAGGCCAAACATTCCAAACATATCAAACATACCAAAAAAGTATGTGCTGCTAAAATATCTCCCAGGAATTTGCCCCCTGCTTGTGGAGGTGGCCTCACTCTCACTCTTTGGAAACATAGTGTTTTATCCTAGAGGACCTGACCACAGCCTTTGTGTTTTTTGTGATATATATATATATATATAGGATAAGTATTTTTTAATTTAGGTGTTTTCAGTAACCTCTTCAAAGTCACACAGTTCATACAGAGAGAAGGATACAAATCAACACTAAAAACATGACCACTTCCTGAAACCACACTTGTCAGGTTTTTATATGCAAATAAAACCAACATTTTGCTGGCAGCTCTATGACAAAAATAAAAGTATGTAGGGTTTTGCACAACCCAACAGATGCTATGCCAATTTGAGTAGTGTTGTCCTTCTCAATAGCTCAAGTGCAGCACTACAAAAAAGCCTCCTCGATAAACAACCCATAGCACATGCTCACAAAGAGGTGAATATACTGAGATATTTATTTCTACCCATCAACCACATTTGAAATTGATCCAGATAACAGAACAGACTCATTTTGGAAGCTATATGAAATTCATTGATGATCATGGTTTTTAGTAGATCTATATTAGAACCACTAAGGTATTCAGCACTAGAAGACATCTGAACTTTTCTTAAAAGGCAGGAATTGGGTGAAAGCAATAGAATTAATCTCTGGGGCAGTGCAAAGAAGTCTGAATTACCACCTTTCAGACACAACTTTTCTCTGGGTAGCCAAACACAGCAGTCTGGATTTCATTCTGGCATAAGGCACAAGCACCCACTTCACCATCATGACAAATTCAACTGTAACAGAAGTTCATGCCACTTTCAGATTTAATTTTTTCCAGCAAAGTTTTAAACATATAAAATTGTAGGTAAACACACAAAATTTTTAAGTGTTCTGATCTCTCTTTTTTTCAATAAAAGGCACTAGAGATTTATTTCTTATTCTGTAACCACAGAGTGTTTTGCCTTTCCCAAAATGTCTGCCTTTGAACTCTGCCCCTGTAACAACTTAGTAATGCAGTTCAGTAGGATCTGCAAAACTGTAAATACAAACTAATGTTGGCTACTGTAAAAATAAGTTGTTTAACATTTCTTAGATTTGCTCTTAAGTATTCCATGCAGAATTTTAATAATCTGTTCCAAAGTCTGATCAAGTTCTTTAGGAACATCACATGAGCAAACCATCACCTCTAACTCACTTCCACTGAACTACATAAATATTTGTTGGAGAATAGATTTCAAGATTCCATTTATAGAAAGATATTTCCACAGACTAATCATTTACATTAATAGACAGTAATATTATAATAAGGATGTAAAATGAAAATTGAAAAGACAACCTTTGAAGAAAAAAACACATTTGAAATTGGCCACAGCCTTGGACAAACCTTTTTTTACCCTTAAGCTGTCATGATCATTTGATGCCTGTAAAATACAGTAGGATTTGAAAAATGATCCAGTACATCACTATTCTGTTGATAGATTGCTTGTGGGTTGGTGATTCACATATATTTGTTTATCACCTTGCTTTTAGAAGGTATTTGCCAATTATACACCATATATCTCAGCAGATATACAGTTGCAGCCAAGAAAGAAAATGCAGCAGTCATCTCTCACTTTAAATGTCATTAACACTTCACAAAATCAATCTTTCCCATTAAAAAGGAAAATGTATCCTTGGACACTTGGGTCTTAGTTATTTTTCTAAGGTCTCTTGAACAACATCTAAGATTTGAACCCTGGTTTGTTTTTGTTTTCAAATCTTAAACCTATGCCTACCCTATGAACCTCAGTGAGGAAATGGCTTATTCAACCCAAACCTAAACACATCTACTCCTTCAGATGCCCTCTTTGCTGTCTGTAATTCTACAGTTTCTGGGCATCTGCTCCACTGTAGTCCTTGGTTAAGTCTGTACCAATAAACCATTGGGGCCAGGGGATCTGTCAGTGTGTTGCCATGTAGTTGCTCACATCATTAATTTCTGATCATGCTCTATGGCTTTGCCCTAGGCCAAGTGGCATTTCTCCTACGTGGTGTCTTAGGCTTACAATGAGCAGGTGACCACATCCTAAAGGTGGTATGGATATTGCCTCTTTGTTTTGGGATGTAAGAGAACTCACTCCTGTGGATATGCTGCACCAGGTGGCCCCCAGGACAGGACCAGCCCTTGGCCTGCTTTATTTACTACTGGAGACATTGCCACATTTTCAAGTAGTTCTTACACTTCTACAAAGCTCTCAAAGTTTATCCCTACCAGGATTTAGTGGAAGGGTATGTAAAGTGTGTTCCATTCTTGGTACAGCACATCTCTCTCTCTGTTACATGTTTATTAAGAGCTCTTAGCTCTTCAGTGTCTGCTGCAGTGCAGCTCCAAACCAGCCTCTCTCTGGGAAGATTGGTTAAGAAGGACTAGCAAATTAATAACATAACACTTTAACAGTGTTAAGTCCTTTATTTTAACTCCTAATTTGTGCTTTCTTAGGCTTTCCCTAGGCTACAAATAGGCAATAGGCAATATCCCTAGGCTACAAATCTCTTCTAAAAATGTAAACCGACAAGCCTAACACTATTTTTAAATGGACTACCCTTTAGGACCTGGCTACCTAGCTTAACGTGTTTCCTGAAGTGCTGATTACATTAAGATGTACATATTTAAAGCATTCTCCATAGTTCAAAGCCAGAATGTGTGATATGGATTAAAATCCAGTGCACCAACTGGTTAATGCCTCTAAATGCTATAAACAACTAGGTGCTTAGATAGGGTGCTGGTTCATGCTGCTTCATTGTTCTTGAGAATGTACCAGATTTTCAGAAATTATTTGATAAGATATTCTAGTCCTGATGAGCCCTTGCACAGTTAAGAGACCTATTTCACTACTATCTTTGTTATAAAAAGTAATTTTAAAATAAGCCGGGGAAAAAAAAGCCTAATGTACTACTGGAGTACTCATAAAAATCTCCAGCCTTTAAATCTCCAGTTTAAGCAGGAAAAACGAACAAACTCCAACCTACTCAGGGTGAAAAAATGTGCCAAACTACTGAGCCCAGAAGAGGATGTAATTTACATAAAACAGAGGCGTAGAGATAATTTTCCAAGTTATAACCCGGACTGTCAAACTCCTGTAATGCACAGACCAGGGAGTCATGATTTGAGAAAGTGATTTTAAGACACTGTAGTTACACTTCATTTCTAATATGATTCTATTTCTTTGTTCATTTCCTGCATGACATTTACCACACATGAAGTCGTCGTGGGATGTATAGTTATAATTATGTATCTACTGGTGAATTACATGCAGTTAGTCTCACAGAACTGTTTACCCAAAAGAAGTGACTGTTTTATAAAGATGATTTTAAGTACTATTCACAAAATTGTTATTTTTAAGGGACAGTGAATCTGATAACTCTTTCCTGGCTCCTTGAATAAGTACTTTTAAGAAGTGTTGCATCTTGCTCATGCCAAGTGTGGTACTGAACACTCTTGTCATCTTCAGTTTCTGCGTGAAATATCAGCCTGTACTTAGTAAATAATTCTCAGGCAGATGAAGAAATAGATAAAATGGAATGCCAGAGACATTCATTATTTGATTAACAGTAAATGTACTTCTCTGTGAAATGTATTGAGGCCGATTATCCATACATGAGGTACTACTCAATTTCTACTCACAGTAGCTGTATCTGGAATCCTTAAGGCATCCTTCAGTAGCTACTTATTCATTCTGTTTTCTAGAATGATAATAACTTACCTGTGTCATAAATATTGTGTATACTGATGTATTCTATTTTCTGTCAATAATTTAGTCTTTCATTAGTATTTTCTTTACTCACCCTCTACAGCACTCTTTTTGTTCATTTGCTGCCAACTTAACTAGCTTCTATCACACCCTTTTCCCCATAAATGAGGATTTTTCTGCAAACTGTCTACTGTTCTACTTCTCTCTAAGCTCCCAGATAATTTTCATACTGAACAATTCAGTTACACCTTAAGCTGTAGCTTAACTAATTCTTTCTTGTTTAAGCAGCTATTATTCCTTCCTTCACTTGTTCCTACACCAGTTTTGTGCAGCCACACAGTGAAACAGTTCAGTATATGCACTCACACTTTCCCATGTTGTTACTAATCCTGCTCAGACCCCAGTTTGATTCACTGTGCAGCTGCCCAACAGCCAGGCCAGTATAAACTGACCAAAAGCTAATGACCAAGGAGCAAGTTTTTCTACCAAAAGAAGTACTTTTCACTCCTCCTTATTCTATTACTACTACATTCTTTACTATTCTACTCACATTTTAATTATTGCCATATTACAGAATCTCAGAATGTTGGACAGGACAATATTCTGAGTTGGACAGGAGCAATACAGATCATTGAGTCCAGCTCCTGCCCTGTACAGGATCATCCCCAAGAGTAACACTACGTGCCTGTGAGCATTGTCCAAATGCTTCTTGAGCTCTCTCAGGCTGATGCTGGGACCCCTTCCCTGGGGAGCCTGTTCCAGTGCCCAAACACCCTCTGGGTGAATAAACATTTCCTGATATCCCACCTAAACCTCCCCTGACACAGCTTCAGGCCATTCCCTTGGATCCTGTCACTGTCACCACAGAGCAGAGATCAGTGCCTGCCCCTCCTCTTCCCCTCACAAGGAAGCTGTAACTGCAGTGAGGTCTCCCCTCAGTATCCTCCAGGCTGAACAGACCCAGTGCCCTCAGCCACTTCTCGTCTGGCTTCTCCTCAAGGTCATTCATATTGGAATACTTCAGTATTGTTAGGGAATTTTCCTAAAAACCAAAATAATACAAAATAGGTTTAAATTAATTCTATAGGAGAAGAGAAATTCACAGGCAATTAATTTTTTCCCAAACTATTTGGAAATCAATGACTGAAAAAACATCTTATGCTATCAAGACACGATGGTGGCACACTCCTTGAGGTGATGCCTGAGTTGCTACGTAGCATGAGACTGGGTTGAAGTCATGCAAAATATACATGATTTGGAATGGGGACAGGAATATCTTCAATCTTTGACAGCAATCTCTTTTACCAAATTAATATGATCTAGTTTCACAATGAGACTGTCGCTTGTAGGCATGCGCACAGGCAGCCACAGCTCAATTTGGCCCTCTCTGGATCCCATGATTGTGGCACTCAGGCTGATAATCCTGTTTGCTGGAGAAGTGAAGAGTTGTCACTCATCAGCACAGAGACAACACAAAGGGAAGCTGAAGGGGAGATGCACACACACATGCACAGAGCTGCTTTTAGGCAGACTTAAGTAGCCATTGATCTCAACCATTGATCTCAACCCTCTGAGGTCTGCTGTGGCAAGACTGTGCATAGATTTTTGAGTTGTGTGCTGAAATCATGGGAGTGAGGGAAGAGAAGCCTGGGGTGTATGTTGGAGATGCTGTGATATGATACTGGCCCACCCTGAAGGCCTTGTCAGACACTTCTGAGAGAAAAACTGGTGATAGGTATTTAGATTGTTGCTTCTGCTTGTCAGGAAGCTTGTAGTATTTAAGGGTATAAAAAGCCAAAATCCAAGACAGCATGCATTAAGGGCTTAGTTCTGGAGCCAAATTTTCTTCTCCCTAACCCCTGTAAAGAAATCTGATAAGGTAAGTAACTGCTTACTGTTGCCAGTGCCTAAAGATGGATTTGCAGGCAACTACATTGCATAATCCTTTTCATAAACTGATCAAACTCCATTCTAAAACACTTTAATTTTTTTGCAGCTTCTCAAAGTGAAAGGATTTTTTGTATTACAATATTCTGGTAATTAGGAATGTCAGTTGAACTTCCCACTTAAATCTATTCATGGCTCATTTAAACATATATATGTACTTGTGGCAAAACTGTCCTTAAGTAGCTCTTTTCCTTCTCTGGTGTTTATCTGTCCTCCTCAGTATGCTGACAGATGATAAGCATATCTGTTCAGTTTTTCTTTTCTTTGGTTGAATAATTCAAGCTCTTCTACCATTTTTTCTTTTACTCCCTATTTACACAAGTATCATAATGGCCTGCCTCTATACCTACCTTGGTTTGGATTCACCTTTCCTAAACACTGGCAACTAGAGCTGCATAGATCTTGAAGAGCCAGACAGTCAGGATTTTGACAAGTTAGGCATCCTCTGCCAGTCTGGCTATAACCCAGCAACTTAAATACAGCCACAGAGACAGTCTCTGGGGGAGAGCAGTAACCAACAGAATCTGAAATGTCTCCCTGACTCCCCCCCTATCTCTTTATAAAGTAAATACCCTTCTGAATATTTTGAAAGAATTCTAGAAGTCTGGCATCCATTTTTTTTTTCACAAGAGCTTCACAAGGGTTGGACCTGTCTTCATTACACATATTCTTGATCCTTCCCCTGACAATATAAATTATGCTTCTTTATTAGAGTGCTTGTTCCAGATCAGTTTTTGAAGATTCAAGCAATACAATGTAGGCAGACCTATGAGTCCTTTACTCTAGGTTAGATTTTAATGAATTTTAAATTTAGCAACAGTTTGGACAAGAAATAAAAAGTTGAAAGGAAATTAAAGCCTGTAGAATTCTTATCACTTTTTCTTGTCTGTTATTCCCTTACTCTTATCTGAACTCAACCCCTTTATGCAACAACAAAAGTCTGGGATGTGATTTTGCTGTAGGTGTTTTGACTGCTTGACAGAACTCAAAGCAGAAGAGAAACATCTTCAAGTTCAGTATTTGGACAGCCATGCTAGGACTCAGCAGTCTGAGCTTTTTGCTCCATCTTACTGAAACTACAGAGGGAGAAAATATGTCTCTTTGCAAGAAAAGAAGCTAATACTTACACAGAGTAATGAGGTGATCACAGTCATAACTACCTCATGTCCAGTACAAGGATCAATTTATTGGTAGGAAGGCACAGGCTGAACTACTGTTCCCAGAGTAGAGTTTCAAGCCCAGGAATATCAAAATATAATCAAAGTACTAAAAAAGTGATAGACTCATTTTGAGGGCATGACTAAGACAACTGCAAATTTGGTCCTTTAGGTTTCAAAATAAAGCTGTCGTTGTAAATATAAACAATGAGATTTCTTAATTTCTTTCATCTGAATTCCAAAGCTGCTAATCAACATGAAAAAGCAATTTAGTTTAGTTAGGTGCAATAGATAAGTACTTATTTTTCTTTCCCTTTTTATTTAAATCAGTCTTGTCTGTCTTCTAACGTCCTTTTTATCAAAGTATGTGTCATGATATTTCAAAATGTTAAAAAGGAAATTAAAATGACTTAAAAAAAGAAGCAAAACTTGTCCATCAGACACTCAACAACTAAATCTACTCAGAAACAACAATTTGAAAGGAAAATCTATAAAGTAAGATGTGTGGACATGGTTTCAGGTTTTGGTAGAAAGTCAATCTATAAACTCAGTGGAGCAATTTTAGAGGAAAATTAAATTCAGCTGGAATAAGTACTGCCAGTACCCTTTAAATTACAAATAGCTCCAGTCACCAATTTTGAGCTTAGATCTGTTTTGCTTGTTTTGATTTTGAAACTTGTATTCAGATGTAACTAATTTTCCATAATTATATCTCTGCATTCTTATATTATGAAACACATCTTGGTAAATGATGAAAAAACAATTTTTATTGCAACCACAGTCAACATCCATGTTTTACCTGAACCACTGGGATGCAGCTGAAAACCAACCTGATACAGTTCCAGTTTATATCTTGAATACAGAATTAATCTGAAGCTCACAAGAGTTACAAGTCATTCCCAAACCTGCAGTGCCTTTAGGATGCAGTGGGAAAAGTCTTTAGTCCCTTTTAATGTGGAAGAACATTGAAATATCTGCTTTTAAAAAAACCCTTTTCCTGATACTCATTAGTTGAGATAACATCTATGCTGGCAATAACAACAAGACTGGGGAGTGAAACTGGACTTGAAATTACTGATTTCCAGAAGGCTTGTTCTCCTGCATTATCACAGTTTTGGTCCAAGCCAGCTCGCAATCTCTGGGCAGTGCTAGGCAAAGTTTGGGGCACACAAAGGATCGGGAACTATTCACAAAGGACCAGGAACTATTTCCAGTAGGCATCAGGAGCTGCAGTGGGTTTCTGTGGGTAAGGTTTTCTGGTCCAATCTGCATGCTCAATTAAGGGTTCCCTAGAGAACCTTACTGTATCAAGATATCTCCAGAGGAGGAGACTCCACAACTTCTCTGGGCAACCTGTTCCAGTGCTCAGTCACTTTCACAGTTAAGGAGTTCTTCCTCATGCTCAGGTGGAAGTTCCTGTGTATCAGTTTGTGCCCATTGCCTCTTGTCTTATTATCTCCCTGTACAGTCCTGCAGCACAACTGCAGGAAGTTTATCACCACCAAACATCCATACAGCCTTCAGCCATTATCTGGATGTACTACATTAACCAAATCTCCTCCTAAATGCTGCAGCAAAATCCAATAAAATAAAATAAAGTAAAATAACTCCCTTCCCAAGTCAGAAAGTCATACTACACATTGTAGTTCTTGAAGGGCCCAAGAAGAGGTCCAAAGAAAAATGTGACACATGTAGCCTATGTAATTTGGCATCAGGAACAACACTGATGATGTTAAACAGAAGTCAAAAGGAGTTATACATGGTATAGTATATAAATAATTTTCCAAAATCTAGGAAAAATATCTAGGAATTTATGAGGGCAGAGACACAATGTATATTTTATTCTCTGTGAAAAAAGCTTTTCCTTGCTAGAAGAAGGCAGCAGAGAACTGAATCAGAGATCTTCTGTTCTTTAGATGCAATACTCAAGAAAGGACATGGAGCATCCCTGTTAAAATTCTGTTCTCCATGCTCAATTAGTTTTTGTAACTTCAGTGAATATGATCTGAGTTGTGGAAATATCAGAAGGATGAGAAAAAAGGGCAGGACAGGTGCAGCACAAACCATGAGTGTGAGGGCATTCCCTGTATTGTGTCCAAACATTGATTCCACCTTAACAGAGAGTCACGGTGCCATAGGTGGGCAGGAGTTCCAGTGGCCCCAGCCTCCTCCTGCTCCAAACCCCCATGATTTTACCAGCCCTTCACTGACTTGCTCCAGTTTGTGCATGTCTCTCTCTTGCTGGAGAGCCCAGAACTGGACTCAGCGCGCGTTTCACCGGTTCAGAGTAGAGGGGGAAGCTCACCTCCCTCCACCTGATGGCAATGCTTCCCTCCTCATGCAGCCCACAGTGCTCCTGGCTTCGGCTGCAAGGACACTTTGCTGACTCATGATCAGCTTGCTAGCAAGAAAGTCCCCTAGTTTTTTTTCTGTACAACTTTGCCAGATTTTAAACAAGATGGGAAAAGGACAGTTTGGCAAGTGAATTAAGAATAGGGAATATTTGCATGTATCTCTCTAGCTTAGCCTTAAAATTATAAGCCTGCTAATGAACCAAGTGTTAGAGCAAGTAAGACACTGCCTTCTGGTTATTTTCAGCAAGTCTCTAATGTGGCCATGTAATGCACCATTATGCAAATGTGTGACATAGTTTGGGATCTAATCAGAAAGGCACTTTTCCTTGAATGAGCAAAAACAATTGCACACCAGTTGTTCATATTCTGTGAATAATATTTCCAAAAATATTATGCCATGAATTATACCTTTATTCCATGAATAGTATTAATGATAATAGTTACAAACCTATGAACCACATAGAAAGGATCTTGGTGTATTTTAGGAGAAATCACATTTTTCCATTTCTAATAGATGTTAAACTTACATAATTCTCCGTGTAAAAATGGAGATCTTGAAAAATATGCTTCCATTCCACAATAATAATAAAAACCTCACCTGCCCAACACTGAATTTTCTAGACATTGAAGACTTTTCTAGACATGTGTCTCTTTATTTTTCTCTAAGTCTTTTATAAAAAATAAATCATAGAATTATAGAATGGTTTACATTGGAAAGGACTTAAAGGATCATCTTGTTCCAGTCCCTCTGCTGTTGTCAGGGACACCCTTGCACTAGACCAGATTGCTCAAAGCCCCATCCAATGTGGTCTTGAACAATTCCAGAAATGGGGTGTCCAAATCTTCTCTGGGCAACCTGTTCCAGTGCCTCACCACCCCCACAGTAAAGAATTTCTTCCTAATCTCTAATCTAAACTTACTCTCTCTCTGTTTAAAACTATTACCCCTTGTTCAGATCTGATAATTTTTTGCAAATTACTAGAGCTTTGCTGCATTACAAAAATTTCAGAAAAGTCACTTTGTGAGCCCTCAGTAGGTCCGTATCTAACACTGAGGGGCTGATGGTGAAGTTGTAGTTAGGGGGTTGTAATTTCATGACTATAATATGAACATTTGGAGAAGAATATATAGGGAAATAAATCTAGTTGTTAAGGACAAAAAAATCAACCTAGTACAATGTTGCTTGAAATATGACAGTGCTTGTCCATATATTATTGATAAAATTAAAGGAAAACCCACATGAAGTTCAGGATGCTAATGTGAACAAACTACAGAAGATTTTCATTTTAAAAAGGAGCACCAGCAGCACCCATGTTCCTGGAGGCTGACTAGATATGCCTAAAAGCCTGGGGTCATCCCAAACCCGAATCTACTGTGCAGAAGCAGTGGGGACCCAGCCATGCTTACAGCACATGAGTACTGACAGTCACATAAGCTGGCCAGCCTGACCAGAGACCCATAAAAGAAGACACAGCAAGGGACATTTTAATAGAGATATGTTAAGTCCTAAAGGTATATGAAAAAGAATATGATAAAGGATTTATTTGTGCAGCAAATTGCTCTCAAGTTGTACCAAATGATTCTGGCAAATAGAATAGCTGAGGTGAAATCCATGTTTAAGACATAGAATATTGCTTTAATTCCTAACAAAATTAATACTGTTCCAGACTTCCATTTGCTATGTGTCATCTGCATTTATAAGATAGCTGATTTTTTCCCCTTACTTGTTTAATTTTTTTTTTTTTGCAGTATTGTTCTACCCTGTGTTAGCAGAATGCCTCTGCAGACTAAGCACTGCCACAGTCTAAATATTGAATCCTAGTAATAGTAAATTAAATGTGACAAGCTGGTGTGGTAATTGTATTGTACATGCAAAAGCACCACTCCAGAGTCACTTGTATATATTTATACAGTCTTCAGAGATCTGATCATTTGCAGATGAAATTTTTTCTTTGTAGGAACAGGACTGGGGGTTTTTTGTTTACTCCATTTACTGATGCTGCAGGTCTCACTGGTAACTGAGTAACATCACACAGAGCAAGAACAGAGTGGTCAAATAAGCATCGGAATAAAAATGAAAAGGGAAATAAATCTGTAGTAGGGAGCATATAGAAAGATTTTTATTTACAGAGACATTTTAAATTCTCATCTTCCCTATTTAGGAAAGTTCTAGAAGGCACTTGGGGGCAAAAAAAGAGAAAAAAGGCAGTAAAAATCCCCCAGCTAGTTGTTCATAATCCATTATATGATGAAGGGGACAATCAGGACTATTGTCACCTTCATTTCACTCATACAGTGAATTTCACTCATACAGCCCATTGTCAGAAAATAAAAAAGTAGTCAACAGCTGTGTTTTGTTAGGTTGTTTTTTAAACTAATTTAGCAAATCCACCAGCACTAGAATTGCAATTTTGATTAACTTTGTGTTTTCACATGACAAAGAGCACTTATCAAGAATCTAGTAATTTTGAAGCCCTTTACATCAAATATTAAGAGGAGGCACTCTTTTAGGTCTCACAGCTGCCAGTGACTGCCAGAAACAGGAAAGGGAGAGTTCACACAGATTTGTTCCTGTTGTCAGTCATGTCATCCAAAAGGAAACTTCCACCTTTTTCCTTTACATGTCTTCTCCTAGTGCTGTGAAAAAAACTGTGACCCCTTTTGCTCATTTTCTTCTTCTAGTGCATTTTTCATAACAGCCATTCTCAAGAAACACTTTAAATTGGAAGAATTTACATAATAAGCATGCTTTGTTCCATAATGTAGATGCTATAGGTAGCATCTTAGCTTTGCTTTAAAGCATGAGAAAGTTATGTCTCAGTACATTGTCCTCATGCTTCTATGCTGACACACCATCACATTTTTACAAGTATACTTTATTCCACAGCTAAGTCAGTTGTTCATGATGACTAAAAGTAGCTTGATTGGACTGTATGACAAATAATAAAGTATCTTAGATATCTAGTGACAACACAAACCTGTGTTATTAATGCTTATTAAAGTAAGACAGTTGAAACTTCATTAGTAAAGTAGATTAATCATCCTCAGAATAGATATTTATTACATATAAGAAGAGAGGCAAAATATCTTTTCTGCTGAAGTCCTTAAAAACATATGAAAAAATTCCAAGGATTCAAACAGACCTTATAAGAAACTGGATTTTCCCCAAGGGATTTCTACAGAGCTGTGTCCTGGTAAGATATGAAACTACATGGGATGAGGTTTCAGAACCTGGATAAAGCAGAGGCTAATTCAGGCAAAGTTTTACCATACATTTAAATATTTGGAAGGATCCAAATTTTTCTGATGGATAAAATTTTTACAAATTCTCCTAAGTGGCCTTTCTGTTTAACTAAGTCTGCCCCACAAAACTGGGGCAGATTTGAAGCTAAGAGTGACTGAGCTTAGCTCTGCTAGGATGTGCCTTGTTTCAGCTTGCATACCCAAACAGAAGACAACGAGCCCCTGCAACCAGATTTCAAGAGAGCAATTTAAAGCTCCTAGGAGAAGCTGCACTGACAGTCGCTGAGCACGCAGCATCCCTCAACTGAGGCACGACACAGCACAGCCAGGGAGATTGCCTGGCTGCCTACCTGCATACATTTCTCCACTCCTAAGGAACACGAGGTTTTATTTCTACTACGGGAAAAAAATCGTTGCAAGATTTACTCAAAGGCGACAGCTAGAGTATTGCCAGAAGATTAGGAGAAGAGAGAGCTTCAAAAGATAGACTAAACAGAAAGAATTGCCTTCGTCCCTGGGATGTGCCCATCCGTACTTAGTGAATTTGCTGTCAAGGCTTTACTTGGTTTCATTGCCTTAAAACCGTCCCCAAAGAGACCTCCTGTTAAAACACATTTTGAAGAACAAAAACCTTACTTTGAGAGTAATGCCACCTACACAGGCTTCAAATTCAGGGGCTAATGTCTCTTGGCGGCATAGGAGTTTTTTAAACCCTTTCCTTTATGTAAGAAAAGTCAGAATTCTTTTTTCAGCACCCTTCTTAAACATTTACTGGGAAAAGGAAATAACAATTAACAATGTCAGTGATCTTATTGGTGAATTTTTCAAGAGACTAGTGAGTCGGTTGTTGTGATGTTAAGTGCCTGATGCAAAGAGTTTACTCATTTATTTGCTATGATGTATGTCCACCATACATCTTCCAGGGTTTTGAAGAAAGATGTAAACCCCAAGAAAAACACACACCAAAAAATCTCAGGACTGAGAAAAAGATAAGTTTTTCAAATATTTTATCATATTGACCAAAAATATGTAAAGAAAAATTGAAAATTACTGCATGCAAAATAAAAGCAAATGGATCTTCATTAGTGAGAATATTTTCATCTCAGAAGAAATAGGAAAAAAAGTCTGCCATATCAGTAAATGAAACAAAATAAATATATGCAAACACAGAAACTTGAATACTTTGAACACAAAATTAAGTTCATAAATTTTGGTCCTTGCTAGTCCAATTCCCAACTGCTAGCAAAAGTATATTTCAGTGCATTCCAATTTAAAAAAGGAAAAATATTTACAGAAATGCTTTGTGATATTCTGAACCATAGAAGGGACTCTGTATTGCTATATGCATTAAAAACCACATTGAAACGTGAATCTAAACCATAACATATTTCAACTTTATTTTAACCCCATTTTAACCTTTTACCCTAAACTATATTTTTTTTCTACTTACTAACCTTGATAAATACCTCCCTGAAAATTCCCAATGCTGCTCCTAGGAGTGTTGAGAAGGAAATACCTTGGGGTAAGCAGCCCATGGGGTGATGTGTTTCTAGATTTATGTGTGGCCAGAGCAGTGTTGATAGCACATCAGTGGTTTAGCTGTTGTAGGCTGAGGATGCACAAGTATTTGGGAGGAGATTCGGGCAGGACACATGACCTGAACTGACCAAAGAAACGTTCCATCTGCTGTAGCACTGTGCTAAGGATTACAGCCCAGGGAAGTAGCCCTTGCTCTGAGACTGACCAGTGTCCTGGTCAGAGCTGGTGAGAGATTGCCTTTGCATCACTTGATTTTGTTTTTGTTATTTTTCTTCACTTATCAAATTATTTTTATCTCAACCTAAGAGTTTTCCACACTTTCCTGTGATTCTCTCCACCTTTCTACTGTAGAGGCATGAACAAAAAACTGGGTGGAGGCTTAGCTGCTAGCTGGAGTCAGCCCACCACACTATTTTTGTCCCCTAAGGATGATGTTAGGTCTTTATTTGAGTGGGGGCTCAAGAAATGGCTTCTCAGGAAAGCACCAAAAGACCTAAAACAAAGCCATGATGCTCCTGCTCCTGGCACAGGAAAAGCTGGGGGAGACAGAGAGAATGTGAGAGCCCTGAGAAATCCAGCTCGCTGGTCCTGTTCTTTCCAGACACTTGCAGAGATGCAGACACAGCAATTGCTGGTGCTACTGAGAGAGAGTGCCCCCATCCTGTGTCCCACCCTGCTCCAAGGACAGCCTGTTTTGCACACACCCTGCGTTTGCAGGGGCAGTGGCAGCAGCCAGCCTGGCTTCCCAGGGGTCGGAAACGGGAGGAGTGGGAAGCAGTGGCTGTGCTGATGCCCCAACAGCCTGCTTTCCTGGGAGCAGTGTGGTCTGCCCGGGCTCATAGCCAGCCTTGAACTTCAGGATGCTTTTAGTGGATGGAGTAATCTTCCACTGCCTTCAAAGTGCCATTGTCTTGAGAACAAGGACAATGCATCAGCCATTTTCTGTAAACACTGTGACAAAGATGGCACCACTGCTTCAACACTGCCATTCAGGGATTCCCCTCTTCAGAGAGAACATTCTGTTAGGAAAAAATGAGTAAAAACCCATCTAATCTTCATATCCACAAGTCCCTCTTGACATGTAACTCATTAACAACTAACTTTGGCAATTTTATGAGCTCTTAAGGTTTGGAAACGGGTTTGTGTTTTGCACTGGAACAATACGCTATCTTTTTGGTTTCAAAAATGGTACCCTACTGAAGACATCTTTTTCAGATCAATACCAGGTTTTCATTTCAGATCTCTATTCCAAGCTGCCATTAGAAGTGACCAGACTGCCTTGGATCTCATAAACATCTCTATTGCAAAAACTTCCTCAAAATCAATACCTCATTGCAAAAAATGTCTTTCCAGACAGTCCTATTTTCTCTAAAGTGACAGAAAAAACTTTCTTTTATATGAACTGATAGATGAATATTTCAGCACTGGTAGCATGTTTTAATAATTTTTTTTCAGACACTTACCTGATGAAATGCTGTTTGAAGGGTTGAGTTCTTACTTCTGACTAAATTATTTCTGAAAATAGAATGTCACCAAACTGGTGAGGCAAAAAAAAAAAAAAAAAAAAAGCAAGACAAAAATTCCCCAAAATGAGAAAGGGGATGAGGAAAAACCAGAGTGAAGAATAAAACTAAAACCATCCAGGAGGCTGCTTTTAAAACAAACACCAGATCACAATTCAGATTGACATCCAACTGACTCCAAGAGAGAGGAGTTAAAGTACAGATAAAGTAACTCAGACAACGACTTTCTAGTGCAATTTTAGCTGGAATGAGCATGTGATTGCAAAAGTGATTGATAAATTAATTCTTGAGAAAGCCAAAAACACTCAGAAAGACTTAAGGAATTTGACGTCAGACTTCCTAAATAAGCTACTGGTGAAAGCGGGATAATGACGTTCAGCAATGTGGTTATATCCTGGTGTTTGTAGTGGCAGACTTTGACCAGGCATATCTATATACAGTAACAGAGAGGAACATTTCTTGTAATTTTTTATATCACCACCTACAGATGATGTTCTGTATCTTTATAACAAGATTCTCGAGCCCTTGCTGTTCTCTTTTTCATCCTCCCACTTCTTTTATTCAAGTAATAAGAGAGAGATAGGCTAAAAGATACATGAAAAAGATCACAAATGCTTCAAGAGTGTAAAAATTTAAAAGTACCTCCTGTATATTTTGTAAATGTGATTGGCAGGTTATTCACCAATTAAAACTCAAATTCTAATGCCAAACTGCTGATGTAGAAGTGAAAAAAAATTCCTAATATGCATCCACTCCTCCCGTCGCCTCAGAGCTCAGGATCTAATTGATACAGATGCCTTTAGACTGAGAAATGCTTGTAGGATCATAAAAATCAAAGAGGGGTTTGTGTTGGAAAGGATCTTAAAGGTCCCCTTACTCCAGACCCCTGCCAAGGGCAGGAACACCTTCCCCTATACCAGGTTGCTCAAAGCCCCATCCAAACCTGGCTTGTTCATTTTCAGGCAGATGTTGTCAGTGGATGTGTCTGCTTGGCCAGGCAGTGCTGTGTGTCCAACTGTCCTGGTGCCCATGATTGTGCCCTCAGCCATCCCCTGGCTCCAAACCAACACAAGACAGGTGATTCCCTGAGCTGAGGCAGGACTGGAGAGGTGAGCTGGGTGCTGTGGGCAGCTGGGGCTCCGCTGTGTGGGGAGCACAGAGGAGCGCATTTACTCTGTGGCACAGCCATTCCTCACTGCACACTTTCTATGCATGCCACTGATGACTCACCTCCTCCTTTCCATTCCTCAACCATGCCAGCAGAGTGGAATACAGCACAGTGGTGCAGAGCATTGAAGAAACACAAGGCAATTTCTGCTGGAAGGCAGAGCTTCAGCCACTCATCTTTTCCAGGCCCTCAGCCTTTCACCAGTCAGAGCAGATGGTCAAATGAATGATTGTTGCCCTCCCCAGGTTTGATGCATTGCTTGTAGTTTTTTGTTTCTTTGGTTTTGTTATTTGTTTAGGGTTTTGTTTGTTTCTTTCATTTTGTTCCTTTTTTTAAATTATTTTTAACCTGCCCCTCTCTTTCCTCTTTTAGTTTTGGCATGGTAGATTGTATTGGTTTAGATGGATCATGGCCAAATTCTCATCAGAATTTTTTCTTTATCCAGTTGAGGAAGGGGAGTGATAGAGTGGATAGGGTACCTGGTGGCAACCCAGAGACTATACAACACATAGGTGTAGTTTTTTATTGCTGAAGATCATCTGTTTGAAATTGTTTCAAGTTATATAAACTCTAACTCAGGAAGTCTACTCTTGTATCTGCATGGAGGTTAAACGGGTTAATTTAAAAAAAAAAGGGAGAAAAATAGGTGAGAAACTTCACTTGTGTCCTAAAGAATTGCATGCCTTCAGAAACATGCCTTCCCAGCACCTTTAGTGCCTTACTCCCACCTCCTCAGCATCCCCAGCTCCCTGTGTTCACTACATTCAGTACAAGGAAAGCATATGTGCCTGAGTCAATGGTGCAAATGCAACTCCTGCAGCTGCTCTACACCTGGGACTGGCACCAGACCATCAACAACTGTAGCACTGAGCATTGCAGCATATAAATTTCCCATTGGAACTTGCCCCTTATCACTTGGGGTGATAATTCACCTCCTCTGAAAATTTATTTCCTTCCTGTGGATGCTGGCTCTAGACTGGTATATTTCCACAAACTGTTTTAGACTTGAAGATGCTATGTTTTATGAGGTAAAACAGTTTTTCTGAAAAAATTAGTCCATGCAGAACAATGCTGTATTCTTTCCTCCCACTTGCCTCATTCCCTAGAAAAAAATATAGAAATCAGTTGGGAAGAGTTGGATGTCTTTTTGTGAAAAAACCACTTGGGATCTTCCTACGAGCAGGAAGAGAAAGCGTGAGATTAAAGAAACTGTGCTGCCTTTCTCACCTCCTCTGTAATACGCAAGACTGGATTCATGTTGCCACCTACCAGTGCAATTTGGCACTGATGTAGTTTACAGATTTCCATTTTGTTAATTCTCTTTCTCTTACAAGCCCTGTGCTCTTGTATGCTTATGGGAGTCGAGCCTGGACAAGTCTCAAGCAGAGTAAAAGTAGTGTTAACACAAATATCATTAACATTGTCATCAAAATCAAAAACATTGTTCTGTTTTCAGGTCAGGAGACACGTTACTTTTCCATTCTTTCTAAGACCCATTTATACTGTTTTCCTCTCCCTGAGTTATGGAATCTGTGTAGCTGTACATTTGGTACTTCTCATTTGAGAATATATAAGCAGGTATTCCTTTGTGCCTTGGACATCTGCTTAAGCTTTTTAAATTTAGAAACAAAGTATTCCACCAGCAATAACTTTAGATGAATTAAATCGTATTTATTAGCAGCAGCACATCAGGAAAGTTCTTCTCTGTCACCAAGATGGATAACACTAGAGAATTATGCTAAAATTTCAAGATGCATATGAAGTCTTTTTCATTTCAATCAATTAACTCAGGTCCCTGTTAACATGTCTTCCAGCTGATAAATTACTTCAGCTTTGGGATTACAGCAAAAACTGTACCTATCTTCTATTTTTAAATTATTTTAATTAACAAGTCTTCTGTGGTTTTTATACAGCCGCACTCCAAAGGATTCTCCAGTTGGTCAGTTGGATGATGCATCTGACTTCCAGAACTCTAAAATTTTTCAGATTAGTAATACCATTAGTTAGTTAGTCATCATAGCCAGCTGAGATGTAAAAACTCAAAACAATGACATGTCCCATACAGAAAGAGGAATGAGAGAATAAAGAAAGTAGCTGAAAATATTAGATGTCTATTGTTCCTATGCCAATGCATGATAGATATGAAGATTATTATGAATAGTACTATTCATCCTTATTATTCCCCCTAACTATAGCATCATTTTTTCCTTAACTTTCTTTAGAATAAATGTGAGGAAAAGCTGTAATGAATTCTCCTTAGAAGTCAGTTTTGGTGGCAGCTACTGTTAAAAAAAATCTACTTGGTATTTTTTTTCTCCAACACAATGACAACAAATTAAATGTTTCGTAGGAAAATGTCATGAATGTGTCTGTATTTCAGTCAGCTCTTTAAATACATATAGTTTAGAACATATGCTCCTGCAGTTTATGAAACAAATACATTCTGCCCTCTCTCTGGATCTTCTTTAAAAATTTACAAAACTCAATTAGATGGGCTTTGATCACAAACTTGGATGCCTGAGTACTTGACAGACAAATTTGCTAACTGAAATGGAAACTAATTTGCTAAAATATTTTCAACCTATTTTCTGAGATACAGAAAATAAAAATCCACTTTTTGGTTTTCAAATCAGAACATGCTTAAAATGACTAAACAAATGACATTTTCAAGACATATTATTGGATTATGAAGGCAAAAACAAAACAGTGGTAGCACACTGCAATAATTCATATCCCTGCTGAGGTATTTTTAACCATATTGCAGTCTTACTTTTTCTGACAGTTCTTACTTATGCTTTCTCAATAATCAAAATAAGAGGCAAGACAAAAAAGGCATCATGGAGGTACCTGCAGTTTTTATGCAGTGTCTAACCAGAGCCCCCAGTAGGAGGAAACGTTCCTCTCTGTCTTAAGTTTGGTGTTACATCTCTACATAAATCTTGTAGATAATCACATATGGCACTATTCTGCAAGATGGCAGGTGCTCTGTGTGAGATGCTCTGTTTTCTGAATGCTGAGTGGGAGTTGAGAAGTGGTTTGAACTGTGTTACACTATGATGAGAAGCTGAGCAAGAATTGTTTATTTTCATGTTTACAGTTCTGACTTATTTGAATAGAAAAAAAAAGAAAACAGACAGAAAGGGATAATTAAACTCAAATTCCTGCAATTATTTGATCCCTCCCCTTTGGAAGGAGACAATCAGTGTATCCCTCATAACTGATTCAGAGTGCTTAAAACCAGAGGCATGAGTATGCTCAGGCTTCTTTAGAAATCCCCTTCTAAATGGCTTTTACAGAAGATCCAAAAACTTTAATGCAAAAAGTTCAGAACATTTTGTCCATCTGAAAAGATGAAGTACTTTGGGGAGAATTAGCTCCAGCAAGAGACAGAAGAGGAAAAAACCCCAAACTGCTGGCTAGGAAACATTTCCTCTTCTGTACTTTGCTGGTCTTTGATATCAAAGCAAGAATTGCAATTTGAGTAAGATGAAAACATGTTCTTGATGTTCTGGTATCCCTGGCAAGAATGGGCCCTATCTCAGAGACAGCAGTCCAGGAGCCTGACTGACTAAACTTCATGATGCTGCAACAGGGAGCAGGTGCCAGCAGGCTGGAAAGCTTCATGGGAGAATTATGCTTTCTTCTTGTGTCACCAAAAGGGAAATTATTGCTAACAAGATAACAGTTGTTGTTCTATTTAAATTATCCTGGTAAAATCATTTTTTCTGACACCTATTCCCTATAATACGTCTAAACAACACATGAGCAGGCACTGTGCCATCCAATAAACTAAGCAAGACAGTTGTAAGTGCAGGCAGCTTGCAGATGATTCATTTTTGTGATTAGTGGTAATAAGCAGTGCTCTTTCTAGAAATGCAATGATTTCTGTTGACCTAGTTTCATGGACATTATTATAAGTTTGAAAATAAAAATCCTTATTCAAAGCTTGTTCTGTCATGTGTGGCACTATGGCTGGTGAAAGACTTGCATGGGATTTTATGGTGACTTTAACACACAGCCTGCTGCAAGTCAGACTCTGACCGTCAGTGGGGGATGGCAGATAAGCTCTGACTCACTGGGAAAGTTGATGTGAATGTGGCAGCTTCGACATATTTTGGATGACAAGACTGTCTGACAGTTTGAATCCCACAGCTGGTCTTGTATAAGACAGAGTTGTAGCCCACCCTCCCTCTGTTGGGGCAAGCAGAATTGCTGGCCATGATCTCTTTCCCACCGTTGCTCCAGGGTGCTGGGACAGACAGTGATCCTCTTTCACACAGGGCAGGGACAAGGCATGGGAGCAAACTGGCATGCCTCAAGCACTCATACAATTCTAATTATAATTTGCCTAATAAAGTCTGCCTCTGAGTCAAAAATCCCTAAAAATCATTTTCCTGGCTTTACCAATTCTCAGATCTCTCTTTGCTGACTTCATGTTGCCTTTACTATGAAAATGATGAGAAAAAATATGCCCACTAAGAATGAAAACTAATTTTTTTTTTGCTTGACTCACTTGTTTACTGAAAGTAAACCTCCTAGCAGGCTGTCTTCATCCTTTCAAGTGTGCATGTTTTTGTAATGTTCTTATTCTTTAAGAAAATGAAAACTCTTATTAATTTCTCCACCCATTTGTATAATTATGGCAGTTATCAATTGTAATACAACAGACTACTTTTAGAAGCTCATCTGGTAAAATAAATCCATCCCCTTCCCTCACCACTAACACCAAAATCCCCCCTAAAAGATCCTTCAGTAGCTAGCAAGAACATAGCAAATACATAATACTTAAAACATGAAAAATTCACGATAAATAATACTTTTAGTAGTCAACACATGAATAGAAGGACTGCCTGAGCCTGAAATACAGAATAATAGAAGGTCACTGTTCAATGGAGAGGCTGCTTAAGTATTCCTAAATTATGTGAAATTCCAAAGCATTTCATTACATTCTTTTTGATCTTGATTTTGCACAAATACGGATTTAAGGGAAAATCTGGTTTTTACCCTAAACCAGCAATTTACAAAGGACTTCTGAATCAATGGATATTAAATTCTAATATTCTTTTAAATCATATGTGATGAAGGGTTTGCCTTTTCAACTTTGATGATAGGGTTGCATGGGCTTCATATAAAAGCTTTTAACTGAAATTTGGAGCATAGGAGCAAGACTGGGGTACAATTTTTTGCACTGCATGGAGCCATTCAAAGTTTTAATGTCTGTGCAAGGTACAGTGATTATGAAAAATGTCAACCCTCTGCTATTATCTGGAAAATTACATGTACTCAGAGGGGAATTCCCTCTATTTTCTCTCTTTTGTCCCCAACTTCTAAAAAATTGAGAGCCAGGGACAAAAATCTTCATATCTATTGGAAGACCAAAATGTGCGAGCAGAAACTGGCAAGCTTAGTTTTTTGGGTGCCATGCTGATTTAGGCAAGCATTCTAAGGGTACAGATAATTAATTTTTTTTGTTTGTTTGAGCAATACAAATTTCACAAGAACTCCCACAGAAGTTAGATGCTGTACAAGAAAATTTGTTGGCAGAACTTGTATAGAGTATCCAGCAAACCTAATGGAGCCAAGAGGCTCAATCACAACACAGCAAATATTTGAATCAGGATGAAACAGGAATATGCCATGTCTCCTTATCAGAAAATGTTGTAAATATTTTTCATTTAATTTGAAAAGGCAACAAGAATTCATAAAGTCTTCAGATTAATTGATGCCTTGTTCAAAAATAGGTTCATCTCAGAGGAAACTTGTATTTATAGGAAATGTGAGGTATGCATTTTTAAAAGAATTGTTGGATGGTATACAAAATTGGAGGCATGTAGAAAAGGAAGAAGGGCAGAAAGAAGAAACTCCTTATAGGAAGATAGAATGAAGGTGAATAAAACTCCTAAGATATCTGCTGGAGAGCACAGGGGCTGACTCAAGCTAAGGGTACTCTCATGAGTGTGTAGGTTTTGTAGCATTTTGATGCATTACTATAGAAAAGTCTGTTTAAAGATAGAAATAAAACTGAATTGAAACAAACAGTAAGGGCATCTTTATGCATTAAGCAAATGTTTGAATCTGCCTCACTAGGATGACCCCACTCTGGGGAAACAGGCTATTTGAGAAGAAGGAAATTATGCCAAATATATCTTACTTCTGTGAAGTGTGGTTTGTGTGCACTGCTTGTTATTACCAAACTGGAATAAAAATTAGGAACCACCTAAAGCAGCTGCAGACTATCAGCAAGCCAGTGGCAAACAAAACAGCACACAGTGCCAGCAGGACCTGTGCACCACAGACACTAGCAGCTGAGCACAGGAATTCCAGTGTGACCTCTGTAGAAAAAACTGATATTAGTGATCCTAAGGTAGGTTTGTGTAGATCTGGAAGCAGACTATGCTAAGGGGGCAACAACTCAGCAGTTGGATGTAGCCACATTTCTCTTCACAAAGAAAAGCAAGGCACAATTTCCCAAGGATATTTCTGGGATTCACATTCTCTGAACCTCATAGAAAGAAAAAACAGTTCTTATCTCATTTACTGTTCCTGTGTTGTTCACAAGTGGAATGCATAGTTTACCTGAAGGAAATTGATAATTGATTCTAATGTGAGTGTTTTGATTCATTGGCCAATTGAATCCATGTGTGTATCTGTGTGTCGGGACTGTTGGCTGACAGTGATAAGATGTTGTGCAGTGGAGTGCAGTTGAGTGCTTGGCAGATTCAGTTTAGATATAATGCAATATAGTATAGAATAATATAGTTTAATAAAGTAATTAATTAGCCTTCTAATAAGATGGAGTCCTCGTCATCATTTCTTCCCGGACTTTGGGCAAAAATATCACCGATAGTTGGACTCCTCTGACTATACAGCTAAATAAAATAGTGTGGGAGAAGCACCTTCATTCATCCCTACTGCTTGACTGGTGCACACTCTTGCCTTAGTGTTGGGTGTCACTCAGAGGAATAGCTTAGACTAAACTAGCACACTCTGAAGCAATCTCTAGGTCCAGTTTAAGGCCAGTGTGTGCCGCAGACCATTGCAAAGGCAGTGTAAACAAGACAGATATGCATCTTTCCACCGTCCTCCAGCACAACCCAAATACCTCCAGTTTCATGCTATGAAAACAATCACTATAAACCAGTTTGACAGCCTGGACATAGCTTCAGCATTATTTCAGAGACTGAATTAAAAAAAAAAAAAAAAACAAAAAACACCCTAAAATATGTGCACAGACAGCAAACAGGATCATAGTGCCAGAAGAGCATCATACAGAGGCAATGAGGAGACTCAGAACCACTGCAATGCAGTGTGGATGCAGGCAGTCTATACCACTTCATTGAAGGCCACCTCTAGCACTGCTTTATTTAACTTTATAAGCACAGTCTTTCAGGGACGGTAGTGAACTCTTTTTGGTAGCCACTCACAGCACAGGACCATCCTGTTCCTGCTACTGAGCTGGTCTGGGACATGGATGCTCTGATCTCTGCTCTCTGCCAGCTCCACAGAAGGATGGGTTACTCTCTTCCACAACTCTGCCAAAGCTCTGTTAATTTAAAGCCATTTGATTAACTCATTGCTTGAGACTGCAAAAGTCTCCTCCACTACCGAGAGTCACTCAGTTTTCTGTGGGGATCCTTAAGCCAAAGAACCCTAAAGATTGACTGCAGGCCTCACTGCTGTCACATTCTTGGCAGATACCATACAGAGGCCATCAGCTGACCCATGGAGAAGGGGTATAAGGAGACTTGAGGTGAATTTGGAAAAGACTCGTTTGAGGGACATACTGGTTTGGTATTTATAGGATATAGTGGGTAAAATATGAATATAAAGATATACAAAGAATATATGGTACCAGGTATCGGACAAGAAATCCTGTTAATCAGCAGGAAGGAAGGAGTACTTTAGTGCATTTGCCTGTCACTTCTGAGTTGATCTAAGGAAATTAACTTGTTGGCCATATGCTCTTTCCAGTCATACACATCAAAAATGTATCAAGCCTTCTGCATGGTCAATGTTTTTAAAAGCCTCCTCTCAGTAGACACTCAAAACTGAAGTAATAGAGAATATATTAGAAGTTGTGCAATCAAATTTACTGCACTGGGGTCAGCTCACTTTCCCAGTAAAATCCCTTCCATATTTTATAGAAAATAAAAATGACATAGTATGCCAAGTATTTCACAACTTCCTAGCTGGAGAACACCAAAACCCAAAAACATAAATATGGAGTGGATATTTACAGAGGGTGCTTTTTTCATGTTGCACCTCTCTCTTCTGGCAACAGGAATGTACACTCACAGTGTACAAACACACACAGTGGACAAACAGGATAATATACATCAGGGAAATTCTATCTTGCCATAATTGTATATATTTGCAATTCACTAAACTAAACTTGTTCTGACTACAGGCACAGTAAACCAAATCACATCAATGGCTGTGACAGAAGCATAAGGGATTAAATATGGGATAAGAATCACCTCTTAAACAGTACATTTAGCATATATATTAGACCAGCACACCTTAAAATAATCTGAAAAACACTGTATCCATTGCACTTTAAAGACTGAAGACACAATAAAGGCAATCTTTAAATTTGTGGTTTGTTAAGGATAGTCTCCATAGGCTTTTCATTTCATTTCAGATGCAGTGTTTTAACATGGGACCAAGAAAGCTTGATACAATGGCACTGAGCTGATCAATGCCCCTTCTTTGCCACTTCCACCTACCCAAAGACTATTTGGGGAGCTATTTTTCTTACACTACAAAATTGTGATCCCAAATTTATAATATCCTACAGCTATACCAGGACATCCTGGAAAAAGAGGAGAATTACGAGGAGACATATTTTTTTCCTGGTTCCATTATCTGATGGCTTCAAAGTTTATCAGTATGGAATATTTTATAGGCAAGAAAGAAATACCCTTGCCACAGTCCATCTGTTAACCTTGTCCACTGTAGCACCTCAGGGTCCAACCATGGAGCTGTACAAGCACAAAGGAATGGATGTCCCTGCTCTACACACCTTAGCATAGTGAAATGAGGCTGGAGCACACGGGGCCTCAGGCACTGCACTGCCACTTTAGACCACCTTTGAGACAGGTGTACCCCATCTGATCCAGCAGCCCTGGTGGCCTGTAAACTGACCAACCCACTGTCAAAAAACCTTCCTAAATTCTGCCAGGGACACCAGACTGAAAGTCAGATATCCCTGGCAGATATCTGCTGTCTCTTCCTGTTTCTTCTCTCATCATTCCCTGCAAGATGAAGAATAGAGGAGGGCATTGCTTGTGCTCCTGATCCCTTAAGCACTCCCTGCAGCTGACACCTGAGTGTCAGCAAGTTGCCCCCAGAGCTGTCCCTGGGCAGCTGTGTCATTCAGGAAACATGCAGAGCTCAGAGAGGCCATGGCTTTCCCTGGGGTGGATGTCATTGCTCTCTGACTGAGCTGGCAGGGCCCCAGCATCCTTCCTGCACACTCTTCCACGTGAACTGCTGCCCAAGCTGCCACACCATGCCCTTGTTGGCAGCATTGCTTGTTACCAGCACTCCCTAAGGGCTTCTTTTATACATTGTGGAGACTTGGCTCCCATTCCTCCTGACCCCAGAAATGTCTCACCACCATGAGCTGCAGAGTCCTGGCAGTAGCACACATATATAAGTTTAGGCAGTTTAGGCGTATTCAAGTTTACAATGTTATTTGACTAACGTGTGTGTTTTCTTGCAGCAATAGTTTGAACCAATTACACTGAAGCTGTTTTAAACTGCAGTCAAAATAATATCTAAAGCTTTAATTTCTCCTTCTTCCCCTCCTGAGGGAGGCAGGGAAGAAGTATTAGAGAGAGTTGCGGTTACATTTCTTTATTTCGAAGAAAAATCATGTATCCTTTGAAACACAAGAAAGTGGGAAGAGATTCTTTCAAGACTGTGCCTTGTTCTCCTTCCACGATCTCTTTCATGGTTTACAGAGGGGTGACAATGTGCCATAGCATGAGAGTAGGAAAGAGCAAGATGAAGGACTTTCTTTTGGTTTGTTGCTGTGCAGTCAGTGGGTGGAGCATCACAATCAGGGCTCACACTGCACATTGCCTGCAGCAACATTCAACTCTATAAGTGTGTACAAATGAAGAAATGACTCCCAGGTAAAGAAGAGAAAGTGGTAGTGATTGATGTCTTTCTTACTTCGTGTGCTTCCACTGAGAAAATCTTTCTTCTCATCACATAATTTTTTTCTCTTCTGCTGAGAGCTATTAAGAAACCAGAGCTGGAGACAAGCTGAAAGAATCAGTCTGAATAATGCTTTGGTGTAGAGAGATCAAGGTTAAGGTCCAAACAAAATTAAACATTTCTGAGTTGCAGTGGCAACATTTTGGAATTATTTGTGACCATCAGCTGAGTCCATGACTGCGTCCGCTTAGCATGCCCCAGCCCCGGGTGAAAATGGGACTTCCTAAAATTGAGCATGTGCTACCACAGTTTAGCCATTAGAGAATCATTTGATTCACTCATTAATTGGCTGTAGCAACTTAGCTCTCACCTTAACAAGGTACCATGGAAACCCGAATGTACTTTTATGTGTGACAACACTCACATGCTCTGGAAGGATATTAACGCACTGACCTACTCAGTTTGAGACTGGTTTGGTTTAATTTAGATACTGAAGCTAGCTAAGTCTCAGGAATCCATGAGATCCTTCCTATCAGAAAGTGCCTTCCTCACCTCATTGATGCTGGAAATGGCCTTGTTTGGGACGTATTAGGTCAGTAAGGCTCAACTCCTTTGCTGGCAGACGACATTAGAATTAAGACAATTTCATTAAAGTTCTGTAGCTCTTAAAGTAGTATGGCAACAGCATCTTCTACCCAGGCTGCTTTGGGGATCCCTCTTATAGACCAGCAGGGAAGAGGAAGTGTGATTCTTTTCACTACAGATGGGGAGCATTACAGTCATGTTCTCCAGCTCAGTCCCTCACACAGCTTAGTATCATTTTAGGGGAGAACTAAGGAAAAGGCTCTGTTTGCCATTACTTTTACACATGAAAAACACAGTAGGACCTCTGAGGCTGTGCAATGTGGTTACTGTTAAAAGCCATCATATATTTCTGCATTCTCTTTGTTCATTTTTATGCAAGAAATTGTTCAGATAATTGTTACATGTTTAACAAACCAGTGTACTTTCTCTTAGACCATTCAAAGTAGAAAACTTGCATATTAAAGTAGTAATATCCACATGCTTTAACCTTGGGATGTCATTGGGATGTCATTGGGATGAGATGTCAAAAGGCAGAATCAAAAGCAGAAATGTTATTAAGCGTCTCTCAAGAGTACAGATGTTCATCAAGAAAGAGGAAGTAAGTTTTTTGCATTACTACTGGTACAATTCAAATGGCCTGGGATGAAAATAGTCCTGTAGGTGTAATAAAGACCTCTATGTACCCTGTACAAATTATTACATCTGCAAATAGATGCTGGAACAAATTGAGAAGAATTATTCCTTTAATAGTATGTCCATGATCCCCTATGATTTAGGAAACATAATTGTTCTGCAAGGTCTGGAGAAGAAACATAGAAGTGTTAATGTATTATTCTCATTTAATTATTCTGCTCTTTTCATATTATTGTAATTCAACACTTAATTTATCCTGAAAGCTAATAGCTTAGTACAGGAATTCAATATCTGTTCTTTTTGGCCTGGAAGCTATATTTTAATAAAAAAAAGAAAAGAAAAAAGAAAAAAAAAAGAAAGAAAAAACCCAACATAAGACTGAACATATCTGCAGAAATACAAAAGAAAAAAGCAAAGAGAACAGATGAGTGTTTTAAAATAGTCCAAAATTCAATTTTTTATTCTTTCTGTGTTAAATACCATTTGAGAAAGAGAAAAGTTAATTCACTGATGCTCCTAATCCTGATGAAAGATGTATAGAAGATTTGGAGAGAAAATATAGTGATAAAGGATACCATGCAAGTAATTCAGGATAGTCACTGAAGACAATTCTTAAAAGTCTATTGTTTGTGGTCAAGAAATCCCACATTATTAATTATAGACAGCAATACTAGTAGAGAAACACTATCCTGATTGGGTGGCCTAGTCAAGCAGTCAGTGAGCTAACTGATATTATTTATATCTTAAATGTATCTATCTAATGTATCTATCTAATATCTATCTTAAATGTAACAAAAAGGTGCTACCATTATTGACAAGGACAAAAGGAAAGGCAAGTTTAGATGTCAAGGTCCAATATCCAAATTTCCTCTTGAAATCAGTGGAAGTGTGGAGTAAGTCCCAGTGCCACATTTTGGCTCCAAATTCAACTTCGTTTGATGAGCTTTACTGGGCAATGTGTCTTAGGGAACCGAGTCACTGTGACTATATAATATTTACAAACTGGGAGAACTTGGCACATGCAATGACTTCATCACCTGGAGCTTTGCATAGATATTTTTAGTAGCAGTTTTAGAAAGTACCTATCATATGTATGAATTTCCAGAGGTATTAGGGATTAACTTCTCTTATCCACAAGGGAGGCAGTTTGCATTCACTGCAGCCCTGAAGTGTGAACTAGGAGATTGAAAGTGAGAACATAAACATCTTAATCCTTGTTCTCAAGGATATTGCTACACAATATCACTAATGTTCTGAAACGTGCATCTAAACTTAAATAGCCAAAGCTATATATTTAGATTTTTAGATATTCTGTGGACATCATGGGGTACCTTTATTTAGGAACAGGAGAAAAACATCTGTGTAAATACTTAAGTAGTAATATGATTATGTTTTCCCCAGTGACCAAAAATTCAGGTTTTAGGATTTGAAATTTCAGCAAATGTATTCTCTTTGCGATTGAAACTCATAATGAGACAAAGCACTTCTCTTGTTTTATTTTGGTTTGGTTTTTATTTTAGTCAGAGTGGTGTAATTAATCAAATACTCATACAGAATTGTGAAGGTTTTATCTTGTAATTATTTCAGGACTTGCTAAAACTTCCCATTTGTTAAAAAAATTACTACTATTGATAACTCAGGAATAAGCTGCACACATCTTTTTTTCAGGCACAAAGCCATTACATGATTTAAAGGAATTAAGATATATAGAGAGGAGATTAGAGTCCTTCATAGGCCTTTTCTGCTAAAGGAAGTTGTAAAGTTCCGTACAAGCTCACAGAAATCTACACTTAGCAGTGGAATTCTGCTCTACTGTAAGTGAAATAAATCTAAATTTTCTCTTCACACTTTTTCTTCCTCCCTATTTAAAAACATGTATTCCTCTCTGCTTTGCAGAAAAATACATTTTGCGCTGGAAGGGTTTGTATGCTCCAGATACAAAATTTGCTTTATGCAGAACAAAATTACAGCTGGCACTCATCACCTCTGTGTGCTGCTGCTCTTGTCCTCACTGAGCAGGGGCCTGAGTATTCCAGGAAGAATTGTGTTTTATTTGCTGTGGTGTAAGTCACAACCCAGCATGAACAGGGTCTGTTCAGTGAGCAATTAGTTTCTCTTCCAGTTCTTTAGTTTTAAGAGGCCTCTGGGATTGTCAGAGCCATTGAGCAAAATAAACACTAAGTGTTTTAAAGAAGGAATCTGTGGCTTCACAAAACACAGACCCTTGTAGCTCTTGGAAGTGTTTTGTTAACTATCCCCTTCTGGGTCCCTCAGGCAACATGCTGGACTTAGCTTCTTGTTGTTTCGTGAAGCTGAATGGATTGCTGATTAGTACTGCATGACTTTTACTTCCCATTTTATTTCTATGTCTAGCTTTGACACTGCTCACACCCCTCCTTTGCAATCCACACCCCCTCAAAAAATGTTCTGACTGATGCCATAAGGCAACAATCTCATTCTCAGGCAAGTTTCAGCATCTCCTTATGGTTCTTGGAGAACTTCACATTTCTTGCCAGGCCTAAGTATGGATGGAGTGTGAGAGTAGGTGTACGGGTCTTTTCAGCCAACCCTGGCAGCAGGAAAAGCTGCGTTAGTCAGAGGTGCAGAGGAATTGCATGTGATAGGGAGCGCTGAGAGAACAAGTTGTGTGCAGAGGTTGGTGTACTATTGAGAACCCAAAACTGAGATAGGAGATTATTTTTATACATATTGTTCCAAGCCTGCAAAGCTTGCACAAAAGGCTCAATCAGAATACATGAAAAAGGTGCAGAGTTTTTAAGAATCTGCTCCTAAAAATTCCCATGTCAGCTCTTACATGAAGAGGACTGGCTAAATTTGCAGGCTGTTTCTTTGGTAGATTAGTTTAGTGTCTGTTGATTAATTTCATAAGATTCACTGTTCTTTATAATAAAAGAGAGAGACAAGAAGGAAAAAAAAACCAAGACAAATATTAAATTAAGGACTGAATCATGGTGGCACAGTATAGCTCTTCTTGCTTGGATGGTGGGCACCTGCCTTACTTTAGAATGGACACCTTCCCAGCTGTAAATTCCCCAAAGGGACTTACCTGTGATACACTTATGCTCTTAAAATAAGCTGTTCTGAACTACAGTTTATAGTATTACTTCTCAGGTCCTCTCTTGTCACAAGAGAACATGTAAGCTGGGCATGGTTTATTTTGACAACTAAAGATTTATGATCCACGTGCACTGTGGGAAGTGCTTACACTGTTGGCTGTCATTTTAAATTGAGCTCATGTTGAGCCCAGTTTACATTTATCATTTCTGCTAGGTTCCTTCCTCAACTGTCACACTAAATCTGTTACAGAAAAATCCTGTTTTTAAATGGAAGTCATGCAGGAATATTAGCATTGCTTACAAAAAAAAAGGAACTCTAACAAAACAAAAACTTGCTGTGAGTTTGCTATGCCTTTCATCCTCTTAATAGTAGCCTGAAAAATTACATTGGCCGAGAGATTTTAAGGATGTCAGCTTGCAGAAAGCAAGAAGTAATCACTTAGATATATCTTTTCATAACCCAAGCCATTTAATTTGCATACTTACAGTTGAAATGGGTCATAAATTCTTTTTAAATGGGGGATACTCTGTTCAATTGGTTTAAAAGTAATTTATTTGCATATTTTATTGCTTCTATATTTATGACACTATTAAGATCACAGTGAATTTATAAATCTTCAAATACCTGCTCTAAGAACTAAATCTTGCAAATCTCTTTATAAAACAAAAACTTTCAAAGGGTGGCACCTTATCACTTTTCTATATTCACAAATATGAAAAAAGACTTTAGGACTTTCATATCCATTTAACAAAGAAAGAAATTTTCTGGGTCCAAACTGATCTTTGCCTCGCTTTCATTTCTTATGTGCATAGCACTTCTTTTCTTATTTGTATATTCCCAGTCCTCTCTACATTCAGCTCTGCAATTGGAGTTTGCACCAGCATTCCTCACCTTCCCCAGCTGTAAAATGGACAATTTATACCCCTGACACTGGCCAGGCACCTCTTCAAAGTGAAGAACTCAAATGATTTCAAATATATAAAACATATAGAAGTGTTTTTAAAATGAGGTAATAATATTTTCACCACAATAAATATCATAAACTAATAGAGACACTTAAATATGATAACACAGCAAATTGTGCATTGTGATATGTAGATATAGATATAGATTATATAGATTAGATAGATAGATATAGATGATATAGATATAGATATAGATATAGATATAGATATAGATATAGATTAGATATAGATATATCTAGAGATAGATAGATAGATAGATAGATAGATAGATAGATAGATAGATAGATAGATCTTCTATGTCCAGTACAAGATTTTTGGAAAACAAAAACTCTTCTCTACCTCTGTTTGAAACTAAAAGCACATTGAGTCTTGCTATCATTCAGAAAATTAAAATGAAATAATAGGTTTCTATTAATGTAAAAATAAACAGAAATAGAGAACAGTCAGTTTATAGGAAAGGGATATAAGCACTCAATGGATTTACCATTTTGTTCAGAGGTTCACCATTTTAGCATACAGGATTTTAGCAATGTTTCATTTGGTTGTGATTTTTTGTTTTGCTTTGGAGGGTGCTGGGTTTTTTCTGGTTTTGCTTGTTTGGTTTTTTTTAGAGAAAAGAAAAGGGAGCAGGATATGGTAAGGAAGTAATGACTGTCAGGATTAAAAAAACTGTCAGAAGTCAGTGAGAAGAGAATGACATACTCATTTGCATCACCTTTCAGCCAACAGAACCTGTCCAAAATCCACTCCCACAAGAAACAGATTAAGTTCCTCCCCTTCTTGGATCAGGATTGGCACTCCTTGTGCCAACCTCTTTCATAGAGTGTGACTTCATATGTAAATCAAATAATAAAATTCCTATTATTCATCTTGCCAAAGAGAGTAGCACCTGAAGAGTAATAGCTCAAGAGTTCCTGTGCCTCTCACAAGCACCATGAGGCCTGGGATGGGATGTACACTTGTGAGAAATTATGAGCCTTTATGGTCTGGCAGAATTAGCCCTTGGGGATTCAGCTTCATCCAGTCCCCTCCCACACCATCTGGGAACCTCTGAAGAGCAGCCATCTCCTGCCTGGGATTTGCTTACAGTGTTCTGCATTGCCTCAGCTCACTGGAGTGTGGGTTATGCTGATATTCAGCTGATCATAAATAAATAATCTATGCAAAAGCTATAAATTAAACAATAGCAAATCTGTACTTATATTCCGTTCCTACTTCTTCCCGCAAGTTTACTGCCTCTCTAAAAGGCATTTTGCTAACCTTTGTGTCAAATAATCAAAGATGTAGAGCAAAAGAACCATCAAATGTAATTCCAAAAAGCACCCCACAGCATTTTTCATTTCTCATTGAAACACTTGCAAGGGTAAAACATCTGGACATAACCAAATAAGTCCATGAAACAATATAACTCCAAGGTTGCTTCAAGGTTGATCCAAAACATGTCTAGATATTTCTGTTGGGCAAAAAAAAAAAAAAAATTGTTTCAAGATATCTTAAAATTAAGTTCCATCGGTTTTTCCTGCTGCAATGCTCAAAGAAAATGCAAAGAACTCAATTTCTCTGGATCCTTTAGACTGGTCTCTCACTGTGGACTACATTCTTGCTGCTGTGCCATTACCTGTGTTATTCATTGCACCTCACTAGTCCAGGCAAACTCACAGAAAGAAGAGAATTCAAGTTGAGCAGCTCAGAAACATCCACACACAGCACCTTGATTTGAAAACCTCAGATCTTTCAGTCTGAGACTGAAAAATTGTTTTTGACAACGAATGAAAAGTAGCTCTAATTCGTGAAAAATACCACAAGTAAACACCCCCCCCCCCCCCATTCCTTCAAATTTTAAATCAAAAAAGATATTCAGTACAGAAAATTTGTCAAGGTGTAATAGTATTCTCCATTTACATTGGGAACAGAAAATTTAAAATTAGAGTTACAATATTAGAAAAATATTTTAGAAAAATAGTCAAGGCCTCTTGCCAACTGGTTCCATAGAATTTCACTTTTCTGGCTTCTTGATATACCTTGCCATCGTTTCTTTTGCCAGTTTGCTGCCACCTGGAGCATTTAACACAATGCTCATTTTAATGGGCCTCTCTCAGAGTACAATGTTTCCATTGGAATAGCTAACGCCTACAGATGAGGCTTGAGTCAGTAATGTAGTCAATTCTGAATATAAAATAGACAAAGGAGGTTTGATGTAAGTTGGGAAATACTAATCAAGCCCTGTGAATCAAGTATTAAACACCACCCTTACTCTCAAACATATCAACACAAAGTACAAAATTACTGGTTTACAGGACTCAAGCAATGAATGCATGACTTTGGAGGAGGTTTGGTTATACGAGATGAGGAGGAGAAAATGCAGTAACTGAAACAAAAATACACCATGAAGAAAATTAAAAAAGAAAAATCACTAACTTCTCTTTACCAGAGTAAATTTCAAGTCAAATGTGTGCTGAGGGCTTTACAATCAATCAGAATCTGATCTTGATGAAAAGCAGACAAAAATAAGCAATGGCTTGCTTCAGATTTGTTTCTAAGTCTTTCCTTCTACTGAAAGGAAAGTCACACATGTCCTTAGGGGAGAATTCAAATTTTTCTCTGATGTTGTTGGTCTGAGAAGAAAAATGAATATTGAGACACCATGTTCCTAAATTCTGGAAATGCCATGTGGACTTGAAATACATGGTTTGCATTTGTAAGTGCTGTCACATGGACGTTGCCTCTCATCTGAGCACCACAAAAACAGAACAGCTCATACCACCAAGGACTACTGTTTGAAGAGAGAATGTAATTTGACACAAGGTCTCTAAATCTGAAAACACAGAGGATTTAAAAGAGGTCGGTTTCCTATATCTTTTTGGTTTTAACAATTTAGACAGCCTTAAATATTTTGATGACTGATGAACAAATTAATTGGGAGTGGGAATCTATCAAATGATAGATTTTGAAAAAAGTTTGTTTTATATTTAAATAGATGGAAAACATTCCTTTTCACCCCCAATTTCTAGCAATTACCATTCTTAACAGCTGTGTTGTTAGAACCTGCAGCTGCTTACTAAAATTAAATTCTTGGCAGTCACAATGTAAATATGATAAAGAAATCAACAAGAATCTGAAAATATTGCAACCAACTGCAGGGTATTTCGAGGCTCTCACCTTTGAGACAATCCAAATAGTAAGTTAAAATGTTTGCAGGCAGTATAGAAGCTGATTAATATCAGTAGAGGAAGAAACACAAAGGAACATCAATTTTGTGAAGCTGAATGTGAAATAACTGTGTTGTGATTTCATACCTGCTGCTAAAAAAAAGGAAAATTACTAAAGAACTATGAGTTGGATCAAAAGGAAGGGAGGAAGGGAGGGAGGAAGGGAGGGAGGGAAGAAGGAGAACTGTTGAAAACCAAAATAAATGTACCACTATTTTCTTCCCAGAAATGCAGGAAGGTCTTACTTTTGTGGGCATGAGAAGCAGACTCAAGCTGAAGTATGAAAAGAAGAAAACTTGGGGAAGAAAAATGCTTAGATAAGACTATTTTGAAGTAATTGAAATGTTACATTGCTGAAAAGCTAACTGTGATATGCAGCCTTTGCCAAAGGATGGAAGGTGACAAACACACCACCAGACTTTAAAATGAACTTTTGGAGGTGCCCTGTGACTGACAGGATAGTTTCAGCTTGAAATTTGAAAAAAACAGGGTAAATAAAAATATTTGAATGTGTATACATGTGTAATTATTATAGCCTTTAAAGGATTAAACAAAATGTTTGGACCAGGGACTCAAGTGCATAAATCTGTTAAAGTCCATCAATGCATGAATAAGGTTACTTCAGGGAGTATACAACTGCATGCAATTTCTATTTTCAAGAAAGGTCTTCCCCAGATTCTCTTTAAGGTACATGGATATAAGAAAGGAATAGTCTCTCAAAGGTTCTTTCACTGGTAGGAACCCAGATGATAAAGGCTACACATATATTTATTGCAAATTGTCATCTTTGTGGGTGGCTACCAAGATGATGTCCAAGAGATTCACTCTGCAGCCTACATTTTAAAAGATATCCTTAACAACTATGAAGAAAGAAAATGAAATAATGTCATGAGAAAGTTTTATGATAAAAGACAATAATTCAGGATAATAAAAATTTGAACTGTATAAGATTTTGCTTGATGATCTTATAATTCTGTCCGACTGGCAATAAAATGACAGATTCATTCAGTGTTGAAAATGCAAAAGATGAAAAATGAAGTGAAAAAATCCCTAAATAAATAGACATAATAATTGGCTGCAAATTAAATTTCACCACTTTGGAGGAAGATCTAGGAGTCTTTGGAGATGATTAACTGAAAATGTGAGCTAAATGATAATCAAAACTGTAAAAACAAAGGTAGGAATTATTAGGCAAGAAATGGAGAATGAAGCAGAAAGATTCATTCTTCCTCAGTGGAACTCCTTGGTGCAGACACCTCACAAAAACCTTATGAACGATCAAAACAAAGGCACATCATGGAACTGGAGGGATGAGTAGAAAGGCTTACCAGGAATGTCCAGAGAAAGGATTATGGTTCCTCAATTTGCAAAACAGCTTTTAAATGAGGAATGCCTCTCTATTTCTCATGTTATATATGCTAACAGGCACCTAGGGAAGTGAAAAAGCAAAAAACTTCTGAAGAACATGACAAGGAACATTTTCCCAAGATAAATCCTACAATCAGATCAGCTTAATCCCTCTCAAAAAGCCCCAAATTTATTAATGTCCAAAACAAATAATGAAGATCTGCACTTCTGTGAGTTGTCACTTTCACTAATTGTCAGTTTTGAACTAGATTTATTGTCTTTTAGCACTATTCAGTATGAACAAGGGATTGAAATCTTCCCACTAAGTATTCCTAGATGTCATAGATGCAAAAATGAGCTTATTTTAATGCACTAAAATTTCAACATATAGAAAATAGAGAAAAGCAGTTCACACAAGCAAATAAACAAAAAGAATTACAAATATCCCTTTGCTCTGCAAATCCATTTGTTCAACAAAAAAGACATTTTTGGAATGATAGAAGTTAAAGCTAATGTCAGATGAGGGGCTCCAAAAACTGTAATAGCTTCCAGAAAGGGGGATCAAGAGAAATTACCAGCATTTGCAGCAAGCACACTTTCAGATATACCTTGACGTGGGTCAGCCAAATGAAATGCCTAAAACCTGCTTATATCAGCTACTTTGCAATCAATACATGCATAATTTATATCTTCTATGTTGAACTCACTGAAGCATTTAACTTTATCACCAGAAGAATGAACCTTTGAAAATAAAAAAAAAACCCTATGTCATGCTTCATTTATTCTTTTCCCTGACAGAACAACTGGGCCTGGTAGTCTGTTCTCTTCAGGCCTTGGTAAAACAGTGAAAGTTAAAAAGGATATCAGTGATTCCTGTGTGGCACATTCTGGATGTACCTCCTTTTACATGTATACCTACAATATTTGTGCTAGGCAATCTAGTGACATTTAGATCATCTTCTCATTCACCAGTCTCAGTTGAACTCTAGTCTGTTGTACCTCAAGGAGCAACTCTTTCCTCAAATGTTTACTCCCTTGAATACTCCCCCTAACAAGATCAAGAAGCTTTTGTCTTCCTCTAATAACCATTGCTTCTTTCCAACAGTAACTAGCAACAAGATAGCTGTTTTGCACTCCTAAGCCAAACATTTGCTTGCCTGCAGAGAAAAACCCCCGTGACAGCATATGTGTGGTTCAGCACAGCGCTTGGAGACGTCTGCCACAGTGATATGTTTCACCAGCTCAGACAACCAAGGACCAGCTAGGAGCACTAAGTTAGTCATCAAGGCTAACTGAAGACATAAGTCCCTGGTGCTGTCAACTCACAGCTAATTTAGGATATGACTATTGAGGACTGAGTGCTGTGAATAGCTAATGATAATGGTTGCTAAAACTTGAGAAATTTATATTTGGGGAAGCAGACTGTTATTGAAATTTAAGTTAGCACAGTTAAGCTCTGAAGTGCTAACATGGCCCGATTTGCCATCTTCTGCACACTTGTGACATTTCCAGAGTTTTCAAATATCTCAAATAGCAAAAAAAAATGCTGTTTCTTCCAGCAATATTTCCAACGCTGTGCTCTTCTGTTTCTCTCACATAACTGTGCAAACCTTTTACAATATCCATTTTCACTCCAATATTTCAAAGGACATGATTGCTCACTATCTTACTTGACAGGAGACTGTTTATTTCTACTGTTCTGTGGTTTCCAGTTTCTGCCTAAAAGTGTGACTGTTCTTTTCAGCCAAGCTTTTCCACTTTTTGGATCTCCACCTTAATTCAGACCTAATTTCTCTTTTTCCTTCACAGAGATTTACTTTATCTTAGCATAAAAAATTCCCTAAAAGGGTTTATTGAGGAGCTGCATTTTCTATTTTTTGTAGTAATTTTTCAGATTCTCTTAGAAATACCAGATAACGTATAACAAAACCTTTTAAACTTTTTTCATTTTCCCATGTTTTTATCACCTCAGTGTTGCTACAATCTGAACACTTTTTCAAGTGTGCAATTTTCTGTCCTTTCTCTTGGCAGTGCTTGGTTTTGTTTTGCACTGCCAGTCTGAAGAGTGAAAAGGAAGGAGAAAACTATATTTGTCATAGATTGAACACTAACAGTGACCTGAAGTTTGATATGTGGGCTAAAAATTAAATTTGATTTATCACCAGACGGCATTGGAGAGTTCCTACCTGAGCTTGCTATACTGTTTGATTTCTTCTGATACTTATGAGCCATTCCTCAGCTTTCAAAATGTCAGTCTACACAGGAAACATTTCAATATTCCCAGCCAGAAAATGTCACTCTGAGCTGGATTTCTTTGTGAAATCATGTGAACAAAAGGCCGTCAAAGCTGGTGAAATTGAAAATTCTGTGAAGTTAAACATGTCTCAGAGGCCCATTTCCTGCCTTCTGGCACTGATCCTAAGGAACACAAGTTCTCTGAGCATATCTTCTAATAGTGTGTGCTAAAATTAATCTATGGTATTAGTAGCAGGGAGAGGTGTGCTGGAAATAAGATTAGTTTGTTTTGAACACTGTGTTTCATTAAGATGCAAAAATATCAAGCAAAAGAAGGAAAAGAAATAATAGTCCCTGAAAAAAAAGGAACCTTTGTCACACAGCCTGCAGGGAGTATCCATGCAGCCAGGTTCCTGTTCATACAGAAATAAGTGCCCCTTTAAGCAAGTAAAACTCAGCCATAGCTAAGAGAAATCCTTCAGAAAGGAGAATAATTGCTATGTTATCTTAAGACACAAAAAAATTTGACAGAAAGTTTGGATGTTTCCTTTAAAATTGCTTCTTATAAAAATAGATGAGGAAGAAGTGCATGCACACACACACACACATCTGCCTGTACCCTTGAAACTGTGCAGTGCAATTAGTTAGTACCAGTAACTGATTTGCCTAATGACCTTTGTGGGTTTTTTAGCAATCAGTGCTCCTTACTTTGAATATTAACGGGAGCCTGGAGATGGGGCACTCGAAGGTTAGTGCCTTCTGAAGCAATCACCCATTTGGAAGGAGACTAATTAACAGATTGCCTTCAAGACTGTAGGGTGGTAAGGGTCTGTGGGAGAAGGTCTGAACTTACTGGTCAATTTAGAGAATAATAGACAAGCTTTGGGTTTCAAAGGCCCTGAAAACAAAAATTTCAAAATCACTTAGAAGCTGAGAAAAACTGCTTTGAATTTAACAAAGCAATGTTAGATCAGCCACTAAAGGGAAAAGGTGGCTGTGTTATGCAAGGGGGGTAGGACTAGCAGAGATCAATAGCAGGAAAAGGTGAGAAAGAGATTATCTCCTATAGATAAGTGAGTGAGACAGGGTATTTATCACCAGGGGAAGGGCTGTCAAGAGCAGGGAGGAAGATTACAATGTGCTTTAAGACTAATATTCCTCTCTAGTCTAGGATTTTTAGTATCTCATATAGTTGAAGCTTTCTTATGCCTGTCTTTCTGGAGTTGCTTGCTATCTCTCCCTCGAGGATTAGCAAGACGAGTGATTGTTTCATAGCAAAATGGCAATTCCCTGTTTTGCATGCTTTATGAGATCCTTAGAAGAGTTAATTCTGATGGATGGAAATGACATTGATTTTTTCACACCTCTCTCATTTGGTAGGTTGCTGAAGCGCATTGTGTTGTGTTGTGCTTGCATTAGACTCACCTGTTAGATTCTGGTCATTCTGCAATATGCAGTATTGCATCTGGAGACAATGCCACCCTACCTGTCACCTGCAAGGTTTCACATGGCACTCTCTTTTCCTCCCTCAACAACCTCTTGTTGAGGTGAAAATAGAAGAATACAACAGGATAAATGAGAAAAGATTGATACATCCTTTGATAAAAAGAAGCTGGGAAGTGAAACTAAACTCTATTTCTATGCTAGTACTGTAGTCTGTATAGATAAATAATGTGCACAGTGAAGAAACAATCTTGATTTTGCAGACTAAAGACAGGTTTTGCACTAGCTGGTCCAGCTCAAGAATGGACTCTTGTGGATGAAGTATTTTGATGAAAATGCCAATTCAGTGCTGATCAGAGCAAGCAGTGCAAACAAGATGTAGAAGCTGGGAAGAAATGAGTGAAAACACTACCTTTAGACTGTGTAAGGCCCACAACATCCTAAATACTCTATGCATTGCTGGTCTATGCATCTCAGAATGTGTATAGTAAAACTGTAAATTAAACCAGGAAGGGCAGCTGGGATAATATAGAGACAAACAGTGAAATACTCAACAATGACTCTCTGATAGGGAAAAAAAGAAAATAAAGGAGAATAAAACAATTATGAGTTGCCTACCTACACAGGTGCAGGCAATAAGGAACAGTCAGTTATTATCTTCACAACCAGAAATAAAATGTATGAAATATAGTTACTGCAAGTTCTTACTAATAGTGCACAGTTATGCATGCAGGAGATGCTGCCAGTTAATATGGGTTCAAAAAACCTTTGAAATATTCATGGAAGAAAAAATGCCTGGAAGATAAGAATGCCACATGATGTATGAAGTTCAGCAACTGCTTGGGCTTCAGACTGCTAGAAATCAAAAGATAATCCCTGGGTACTGGACTAAATTAGCCTTCTGCTTCATTCAGTAAATACATTTTTCTGTCAAGTTCTCCTGTATTCCATGAGGATGTCCACTGAGTTCTGTCAGAGGCCTCAGCGGGTGCCTTGATGTCTTTGTACAGTCATACATGCAAGCTGATAATGGCATCTCTTAGGTATTTCCCTAAAGACATCAGTGCCTGGAGGGAACTTACAGGAAAAAGGGGGCAAGACCATTTACAAGAACATGGAGTGACAGGATAAGGGGGAACAGGTTCATATTGAAAGAGTGGGTTTAGATTAGGTATTAAGAAAAACTTCTTCACTGAGGGTGGTGAGGCACTAGAATAGGTTGCTCAGAGAAGCTGTGGATATCCCATCCCTGCAAATGTTTAAAGCCAGATGGGATGGGGCTCTGAGCAACCTGGTCAGCAGAAGGTGTCCCTGCCCATGGCACGGGGATTAGAACTGAATGATCTTTAAGGTTTCAACCCCTTTCAACCCAAACCATTTGAGGATTCTATGATTCTATTATCATGATATCATGAGACATAATGGTATTAGAAGATATTATAGGAGTATTTTTGAAGATAACAAAACCTCATTAGGGTACCAAATCATAGTTACTCATGTCACTGATCTCCTTATAGCTATTGTAATTATCTGTTGATGCAATAATCTGAATGTAAACAAAGACATTTCAATTTTGGTCAACTTTCTATCCTTTTCCATAGCAGAAAGTCTTTTACTGGAAAAATAAATATTTCTGCCTCTTGTATGTTTACAGCGAGCCTTATAAAAAGTAAATATTTTATATTAAGTCCTTGCTTTGAAGTCACATGATTCTTTAAGAACCTCTGCTTTTATTTAATAAAAAATAAGTCTCTTGAAGCTTGGAAAATGTGTTAGATGATAAATAAAAAGAACCTAGTAAGAAAATACCCACAACTCCCCTTATTAAAGTTGTATGGTAAAGAACAAAGAAATTGTGCACATCATGGTTTATAATACTGACTAAAATGTCCTTGACCCACAACGTATTATTGATATTCCTGGTAGATGCATTTTTTCCATTTATGGAATGAAAATTCTTAATAATGACAATGAAAAACTCAATAAGAGTAGAAAAAAAGAGAGGATACTTGGCAATGAGTTATATCCTTACATGACCAAAAAAAAAAAATACAGTAGGGACACATCAAAAAAATACTTATATAGGTCTTATGAGTCCCTGTATGAAATACATGGTGTTTTCATTGTCACTTGGCCAGAAATAAAATGCATATGTACACCAGGGTCATTTAATGTCCCCCACAAGTGCCTCAAGGCTTAATAGAATATTTTTGACATGAAGATTGCATTGCATTTTCTTATATGCCATACAGAAATGCAGCACACACAATATGGAAGTACGTCAAATATATAACTCCTACACTCCAATAAAACATTTTGCCTTTAATTTCACATAAGGAGAGATGTAGAAACAAAATGCTACAAAAAATTTGTAGGAGAAATATGTCAGCTTTTGCTCCTCTCACTTAAATAAACACAAGTTTTGGGAAAAGTATCACACCTGCTCATAAGTCTGCTGAACAAGTCAGAGACGCAAGATCTCACTCTTAGTTATATAAAATGGAGTAAAAAGCCTGTAACACCAGAATGATTTTTTTTTTTTGGCATCTGACTAAAATCTGAAGGACAAATAATGCATTGTTGTCATTTCTCCACCCAGACTTCCTCATGAAATAAAGTGGCTTGCCTATCCAGTCTGTTTTTGTGTTTCACTCCACAGCATTAGAAGAAAAGACATTATTCACTTGGTCAAGAAGCTGAAACCAAACAGTATTAATGGTTTTTTCCAACATCTCATCTAATAAATTTCAAAATTAGAGGCAATGTTTATACATCAGGCAAATTGAAAAGGGGGACTGGGAGACAGACTGCATAAACACTGTTGAAAAGAACAGTTTCAACTCTCCTTTCAAATCTAGACTTTTCTGTGTTCTTAATGTCAAGTGGACAGAAGGAGCACTGGTGATGCCTGCAGATTCTCCAGGGGTAGTTTTTGCAGTGATACATGCAAGTAAGGGGGTGAACAGAAAAATGCCAGCTGTGCAAGGATCACTGGAGACAGCTAAAACAGAAAAGGGAGTGAAGGATTCAAGAACCTCCTGACCTGGAGCAGGAGCATACTGAGACCTGTGGGACAGTTTTGAGAAGTTTCCAAAATATAGGAAATGGAAAGGGGGCATGAAAAGGGCACTGAGATGAAGTTCTTGATGCTTATCTGTTCTCTCAATGCCTGCAGCTGTGAAGTGTGAGGCACAACAAGGGCTAAAATGCTGTTAACAGTAACAGCAATGCAACCATTGCATTGCACTGATGACATGGACATAGAATGTTGGCAGCTCAAGCACTGGGGTGAGACTTGGATGGTCATCTGCTCAAGGATTCAGTGACTTTGGCTGTTTCATATCTGACAGTCAAGTCTGTGGATGTAGAAATCAAATTAGCCATTCTGGAGAAACTAATTAGGGAGTTGCAAGCCTCTTGGTGATTGCATTCATTTTAGATTTGGAAACAGCTGAAAAACATTTGTACATCACAAATGTTTGCTACACACTAAGTCACTAATCATTATTGAGCTTGGAAGATTGTCAACAAAAGAAAAAAGCAGCAGTTTCAACAGGTGAAAATAGACTTAATAGTTCATGCCCCAGTTTGGGCGGTTTTTGTCGCAGTGTTGAATGTCATAGTCGTATGCTTTTTTTGATCAAAGAAATAGAGTCAAAAATATATTGCAGGGACAGCTCCCTGGAAATTTCATTAAACACATTCAGCTGGTTAAACAAGAAGCAACTCCTATTCTAGGAACATTTATATCAGACAATTTTCTTATTACCTTGTCTTCCCAGTTTGGGACCTTGATACCTTGTCCTTTCCCCTAAAAAGAAAACAGGACATGGCTCAAGCTGCATGACAACACCTTCTAACAGTCATTGGCATGAGTAAAAATGAAGATGTTTATGTTTAATGAACAAAATAAAATGATCTATAAAAATTATATAGAGTATTTCCAGCCTAGATATTTCTTGCTTTTAGAACTCAAAGTACAAAATGCTTCTCTCGATGACAAGAGGTTGAATTTTCCCCATTAAAAAACCAAACCAACCCAAGAAAAACCAAAATCAAAACCCAACCAACCAACCAAAACACCCCAGACAAATTCTCCTGTTTCCATAATAGCTGAATGGAATTGTCAGAACTTCCATATTCCATAGTGAGAAGGAAACGGTTTACCACAAAACCAGGTTTAAAATCAAATAATATTAAAGTACCTTTTGCCCCATTTGAATCCTATAACAAGTATATACTCTCTTTTTTTTATCTTAAAATTTGTATGGATCTTAAAGCATGACAAGATACAGACCCAAACTTCTTGCCAAAGAACTTGCACTTTGGGAAAAGAAGTGGAAAGGCCAAAGTAAGGACTGAGTCTCTCATCTGCTTCTTTTTATGCCTAGGTTTTCAGGGAAACAGAAGAGCTGCAAGTTCAGACAGGCCAGCACCTTGCATAAAAGGAAGTTTTCCATCCATGGAAAAATACAAAAGACCAGGGACTTGAGATAAGAGTGAAAAATTCAAAGCATCAATAAGACTTTCACTAGAACTTAGGAATATCCCGCAGTCAACAGCAAAACAATGGGATCAATGCAAGGATTCAAGGTGCAAAAGTATTATGGTCAGATCAAGAGAATATTGATAGCTGTATTTGAAAAAGCTGTGAGAGGGAATTATATGTATATTAGCACAGAGAAAACAAGACCTTATCAAATGCAGCTATTGTAATAGATTTATTTTTGTCCTCTTCTCACATTAAAAAATTTATCTTTTTTTTTGTCAGCTATCAGAAAATCTCTTGCCGAGACTGAAAAGAAAAACTAATTTCTGTAGGATCAACAGGGCCCAAACAGAATAATGCATGACTTGTACTTCCATCATACAGGTAAATTTGAAAAAGGAAGGATGATTTTCTTCATAGCTTTCTAAAACAACTATAAAATTGTATCCTTCCCATAAGCCTAGGGAAGTTCAAATTTACAGAAAATTTCTCTTAGTTCTGCAGATTTTCACATAATTTGCAGAGCCTTTTTTCCCTTTTTTTTCTGAAGAACAACATTAATTCATTTTTTATTTTGTGTGAGATGCAAGGAATAACAATATGCTTACAGATAATACAACTATAATAGCGATAATGCCCACAAATGTCACAGTCAGCAAATGGTAACACCAATATTATTTTCAAGACAGTGTAAGTATGCATTTATATACTGGATCCTGAATGTTGGCTGACACTGACAGTAATTAATTAATCAGCAATACTGCTTGCAATAATGATATCAGTGCAAAAGAAAATACTTCCATGACTGTCTCATATCCACAGGCTTATTCACAAAAGACATAAAACAATATAGATATGATTTCAGCATTATTAGGCCAGAATTTTGTCTTTTGTTGTTAAGATCGTCCCTTACGGAAACTGAACGTAAAAGCAACCTCATAAAACATCAAAGCCCTGCTTTGAGCAGGAGGCTGGAGAGATGACTCCCTGACATCCCAAATTATCCTGTGTTTCTGTCACTATAACAGCCCTACATGCATATATAGTTTCAGAAAATCAGTCTCAACAAGTATGAACATTGATATAAGTTACCCCAAAATATGTTGGGTGTTAGAAATGTGATATTGTTTTGTTAATGTGTTCAACCAAAATATAAAGAGAGCCCAGGGACCTTGAAGTAGGTCAGAATACTTGATTCTCTTCCCACTGCCCTCCTTCTGTGTTATTCTGAAGTACTACTTTGATCCTGTCTTCTGTCTTTGATTTTTCTGAATAATAAATATAGCTTTGAAAAACACCCTATAGAGAAAAGCTTGATGCTGTTGTACATGATATTTAATCCCTCCCAAAATTATCAATTCTGTTTCATTTGAAATAATTAATTCCAAATAATTTTATCAACATCCTTTTAAACTAGGATTTCCATAGGCCCAGTAACAGATTGAAACAAACATTTTAGCAGAAGCACTATTAATGACATTTACACAGGCATATATAGTTCTAGTTAATTCTCTCTGACATCACCCTGCAAAATAAATAGTTGGCTAAGATAAGACTGGTTAAGTTTTCAAGTGATTTAATAGTTCATTTATACAAAAAACTATGTTTTTGGAAAAATACTTTTTTAATCCAAGTCTGTCTGTATGTGAGTCTGTGAGGCCTCATGCTAAATTTGATGATATTGCTCTGTTCTCCCACAATTTTCAAGAGCCACACACTTGACAGGCTTAAATCACTAGAAAAGTATTGATTTAGGAAGGTGCTGGTGGGCATTAATCAAAAAAAGGGAAGCATGGCAATAATTCCCAACCCCTCCTCTGTCTCTTAGATCACAGCCTGCCTGCTAAAGCAGGATGACAGAGTACAGTTGCCAGCTTACCTGGAGCAGACCTACAACTCTTCTAGGTCAGCATAAGCTCCAAATCTCCTAACCACAAAGCAGCACTGTTGGTGTCAGCCCTTGCTGGCCACAGCTGACCACACGTGCTGATGCCTTGTTGGATAACAACACCTCTAAACCACACGGACAGTGCTTACCAGAGAAAGGAAAACACCCATGAGCCAGCTGCCAGGTCTGAGCACTGCCCTAGCGGAGAGGGGGAGCCTCAGTGGTGGGGAAGGAAAGGTGGTCAGGAAAAATACAGAGAAGAAAGGGTTTGGGGATGGAAATGCAGGAGCTGCAATGGAGATTCTGGCTTTGAGAGAAGATATTGTGTGGGAAACTCTGTTGGAAGAACTCCTTGTGCTGCACATCATTGAGTAAAAGATGTCTTGGAGAGAAAGGGCTGGAAAGGAGCAAGTGGATGAAGCCTGAAGTGGCTTCACTAGATAAAAAATTATAAATAGAGATCTGGAAAACGTCATCTTGTTTTTCATGTGCTGGTCTTACCCCCTTTCACAAAATTTTTCCAGTAACATGTACACTTGTCTCTAAGGTGCATATCTTTCCCCTAATAGCCCTCATAAAAGACAAAAATCCACATAGCTATTTGAACTGATATATTAGATGATGTTTACTTTTGAGATGGAGATTTTCATACAGAAGTTTTTTAAATGTGCATTATGAAATTATGTATAAATTATCACACTGGTTGAAGACATATTCCACCTCTGCTGTATATTTTTACAATTTCTGTTCACTGCAAAACCATCATTCCTCTTTCTGGATTGTGATACCACACAATGTACCTCTGAAGTGTTCAGTACACAGAACAGTGGGTCACCATTCCTCAATCTGTTTTATTCTTTCCTTTAAAATTTCCAGAGAAGTGGGAAGAAATTCACTGTCTTCACCCTGCTGACATTTAGAAAGTTGATGTCACATTAGTTTTCAAATATTTTCAAGTTCACTCATACTTTTATCTTTTATCTTTAAAAATGTTAGAGGTGCAACATAGGCCACATGAAGCAAAAAGAATTTTGATTGTCAGCTTTTGATGACTCCTAAATTGTTGATATTTAAAAGTTTCAAAGTAAGATTGCAAGACTCTCCAAATTCACATCATCATTTTCAATTACTACTGTTGAATCCAATTTCTACCTTACATGAGGAAGTTGGATATTGTAGAATAGAACTAAGTTCTCAAGAGGCAAAAGAATATTTGCTTTCCTCCACAACTAAAGCAAAACAGTAAAAGATGTAAATTAATTTGCTCTATATTAATCCCACGCTAATTTTTTTTTGTTCTGTAGGAAAAAAATTATAAGTTGCTTCAAATTAAATAAGCTGAAATTTATAACAGCTGAAAATTATACAAAGGACTGTTTTTCTGAAGGTACTCCTTCCCCAGTGACCCTAGTCCTTTCAAAATTGCTGTGGAAAGCAATCTTTCTTTTTGGCAATACTGTTAAAATTTGTATCAAGAGATATTTAATGCCATGGAGTTAAACTTCAGCTTGCTTTCTGTTTCAAAGGGCCTTCCCGTGCCCTCCCTCCTTCAAGCTGGAGCGCGTTGCCAGCACTGACCTAAAAGGTCAAAGTGCTGTTTGTGAAGAATCAATGCCACCTTCAGCAACTGGGATTCCTGGTGGCAGGGCAGGGAGTCAGACACCCTCCACATGGGTTAAAGAAAAGAAGTAATAGGATCACACAATGGTTTGTGTTGAAAGAGACCTTTAAGGGTCATCTAATCCAAGCTCCCTGCAATGAGCAGGGACATTTTCTGATAAATCAAGTTGCTCAGAGCACCATCCAACCTGACTCTGAATGCTCCCAGGGATGGGACATTGCTGTGGTTTAACCCCAGCCAGCAGTCTCTTGCTCACTACCCTACCCACAGAATCAGGGAGAGTTGGACGGGTAAAAGAGAGAAAACTCGTGGGTTGGGATAAAGACATTTTAATAGGGAAAGCAAAAGCTACAAAGAAAAGCAAAACAAGGAGGTAATTCAGTAATTCAATGGGCAGGCCAGGGTTCAGCCACCTCCAGGGCCCTGTCACCTATGAAGGTGACTTGGGAAGACAAATGCCATCAGTACAAATGTCCCCTATTCCTTCTTCCCCCACTTTCTGAACTGAGCATGATGTCACATGGTCTGGAATATCCCTTTGGCCAGTTTGGGTCACCTGTCCCAGCTGCGTCCCTTCCCAGTCTCCCAGGCACCCCCAGCTTCCTTGCCAGTGTGGCTGCAGGAAAGCAGAGCAGGCCTCAGCTCTGTGCAAGCCCTGCTCAGCAATAACAAAAACCCCCTACATATTATCAATTCTGTGTTCAGCAAAAGTACAAAACACAGCCCCATTTAAGCCACTCCAAAGAAAATTAACTGTACTCCAGCCAGAACCAACACAGGCATCTACCAACTCTCTGGGCAACATGTTCCAGTGTTTCACCACCCTGATCACAAAAAAAAAAAAAAAAATTCTTATACCTAATCTACCATCCTTTATTTTAAAAAAACATTACCCCTTGTCCTATCACTGCTCTGCTAAAAAGTCTGTCCCAATCTCTCTTACAAATCTCCTTCAGGTATGGGAAGGTGAAAAGGAGCTTTTATCCTCTTCAGCAGCTTCCCCACAAGCCTAATGATAGTTTAATTTTTCTTTAACATATGGTCTGCCTCAAGAAGCAGAGGGCAAAACATCAAATATAATGAAAAGGGAACTTTCTTTCTCATTTATGTGACTTGAGAAAGGCAGTGAAAACAAAATTACATTTGACTGAAGAGAGCATAATAAGATCTTCGGGTTACAAGTGGAATGGGAATTCTCTATGCCCTGTCCTGATAAGGGCAATTAGGAAGGCATTATCACAATAAAACCAAGTGTTCTCCAATAATCAGGTGCAATTCTAGTATGTGCTGGTGCTGACAGATCACAGTCTAAAGGCAGAGGCAGATAAGCTGTTTGAGCAACATCTGAATTAAGATTTTCTTTAGAGAATTTGAACTAGAACATACTCCAGTTAAGGAGATAGTTTAGAAAAAGAAATAGCTAGTAAGGACAAGAAAAATTGGGACAAATATGAAAATGATTGTCATAAATGCACATTGAAATGTTCATAAAGCAGATGTCTTCGACAAAGCGCTACCTTTAGTCATGAGATTGCCTATGCTTCAGAGGTACTGTAGTGCATGGAGTGCCAAACACTTTGAGCTGTCTGACAAATGGTTTCTTCCTGGCCAGAAGGTGCTCTTTCTGCATTAATTTTCCTTTTGAAAGAGTTTGTTAATTTTTATAGTTCTCTTGAATAGAGGGATGGAACTAATTTTTAATGATACTTAGAGAAAATTGTCATTGCCCATGGGAGGGGGGTTGGAAACAGAAGAGACCTTTGAAGTATCTTCAAACCCAAATCATTCTATGATTCTATGACTCTTTGATATATATTAAAAAACCACAGTTAAACTGTTCATAATGCTTTTTCCAGGTTGTTAAGAAAGCCACGAGAAGACTGCAGCTAATACAGCATTTTTGGTATCAAGATACTAAAACTAGAGAGATTTTTTGCCATCTATGACAGCTGTACAAAACCTAGCAGATGATTTATGACCAAATTAGCATGCTAATAAAGCACTATCAAATCATCCCTTTCATCATGTACCTATTCATCATCATAGCTTACGTGAAATTATGGCTCTTGCACACTATTCTCTAGGACAAGGCACATATGTCTCTCAGGACACAGGACACTCATCTCCAGGTGAAAACATAATGCCTTAGAGATCTACAAACTGTTTTCACAAGCTCTGCTTCCTTCCTTTTGCAAGATTATAGTTTTACCATCCACATGTTTTTTCTAGGCTGTGGAATTACTGCTTAAGTTTTGCAGTTGTGTTTATAGCTGTCCTCCCAGGCTTTGCTCCAAAGAAATTGAGATTCTTCCATGAATAAGAATTCCTCTTCCCCTCCTGACCCTGCAACTCCTGCATGAGAGATTACAGGAGTAAAGACAGATCTCAGCTTCCAAAACCTATCAATTTTCAAACTAAAGATTCAACTATGACTTCTGTGTCAAGATTATTCATGTTTCATACTCTTTACAGTATTCAAGATGTGCAACCAACCCTGTTCTTTTGCATATTAATCACATAAGAGCCATGTGTGTAGTGGAAGATCTAAACCCAAATTTGAATAGAGAAAGGACTCTGAAGACAGGCCAACAACAGCTGCTGCAGTTACTGACAAGGCAAAACAGAACTAAATAGGTCAGTATTTTGCATAAAAAACATGCTTCCTACTCAAGGTGAAAAAGTTCAGGTCAAGTGCTTCATGAAGCAATTTCTTTATCAATATTAGTCTTAATATTGATAAAGACAGGAATATTCCTGTCTTTTTCCAGTTAATATTCCTTAAACAGGAATAGATTCAAGGACTACTATACTAATGAACACTGAAAATAGCTATTGTCTTGATACCAAAATTTAATGCAAAAGACAGAGGCAGAAAGAAATTAAATAAGAATGTGAAAATTCATAGGAATATAAAAATCAGAATAGGAAAGGTAATAACTATGGCATCACAAGAAAGACAGAAAGACTTCACATTTTCAGAAGAAGGAAACGTTTCCATAAGTAAATTATTCAGGTGAGCTACCAGGAAACAGTATCATTTCAGAGAAGCAAAAGCATAACCTGCAAAGTCCTTGCTCCTCCTGACTAATTTCTTACACCTTCAAAAGCCCCATTGATTTCAATTAGTGATTTCCTAAGGAGCTCCAGTGGGAAGTGCTGTATAAGGTGATTATCAGGAGCTAGCCGTAATAATTTGTTTTCTCCAGTCCTCTGTGTTTCATAGAAGAGAATGACAGGAATACATTTGTATAGAGAATACACTGGCATTGCTGGATTAAATATTTGTGTTTCCACACCCATGTTGTGCATGATTCCTATAGGCTTTGCTAATCAGAAAATGAACAGAAAAACATAGGTAAGCATTCTGTTAGCCTCAAAAGGTCTTTTATACGAGTCTAAAGGAATAAACCTGTCATTCTTAAGGTGCAGATTAGTTAGCAGCAATTTTAATGAGAGGCAATTGATGTATATGGGTCAGATTTGAGGAAAATATTTAATGATATTTGTCTAAAAATTAAGATTTTATTAACACCAAAATAATCAAGACATTGAACTGAAAGTGTACTAATGTCAAGCTTTTACATCAGGTCATTAAAAAAATGGCATAACTATGAAAGATAATTATTATTAAATGAACAGTCATTGTTATAGTTGTTCTTAGTAATCTCTCCTGATGAGATTTTTTTTTGTTTTCTTTTCAATAAGAAATAATTACAAGTACATAATAGGCATCAAATTCTCCTCCTCTCTTCCCAGAATATAATAAAACCAAAATGACAACACAAGAATACATGAGTTAAACTTCTGTGAGCATTTTTAAGAAATTTCAAAAGTCTATTAAAGGCTCTTGGTCTGGAATTGTTAGTAATGAATTCCATCCTAAACATAACAGATAAGATCAAAAGATGAAGGTATAAGCCAAAACAAGGAGAAAAAGCTATTTATTGTAGTGCAAAGGAACAAGAAGGGCTGCATGCAGGTTTGTTATGCAAAGGGGCATTCTGAATGCAGGCAGAAAACCCCTGTATTTTATTCAAGGTGAAAAAGATATCACAGCAAGGGTATGAGAAATATAACTAGAACAGTGGGAGAAGAGAATGAACTGCTGTGAAATAAAAAAAAACATGCTCAGATTCTGTGGAGGTCAAAGTCTCACGTTTGTCAGTATGACACAGCTCTATGATAATTCTCATGACATCCACTAAAACCTCTCAAAATAATGATAAACGTCCTTATCACCAGCCATTTTAATTATCAGTCTGGTGGTAATTTTGGGCTGCTTCTTCTTCCAAGCTCTGTCCATCATGTAAACAATGCTCTTGCTCTCATAGCAATTAATTTTTAATTAGAAAATAATAAAACATACTATTAATTTGCTTTACCTTGTAATGTTTTATGTAGTTTTTTAGAACTACAATCCCAATTCCAATCCCAGATCAAGTAAAAGTCATACAGAACAAATTCAGTGGGTGAAATGGGCAGTGGTCTCTCCTTTCAGTGCAACTTGTCTTAAATAAATTGCATAAACAGCTACCATGAAAAACTTGTTAGCATTCAAAAAGGAGCCTCCTTTCACTAATGCAAGTCTCAAGTCTCAGAATGTCTGGAATGTTCCCAGCTGCCTTCCATCCAAAGATGTAAATATCTATGCAGAGATGTTCTTATCATACTGAGATTTGAGGGTACATGAAAACAAACACCAACTTTTGCCTGAAAATTCTAGGTTTTGCTGTGATTTTACTAGCTTTATTCCTGCAAGAAAAAAAAAAAACAACCTATGAATAAAAGAGCAAGAGACATTCCATTATTGTGTCTGGTGCAATATTTAGGTAACAAATGTTGGGAGTAGTCACATTTATTCTTCTTTTAGGAATAAAGTTTATTTCTTAGGTCTACAGATAACTTTCAAGTGGTTTCACATTACAATTGGAAGATGACTGACCCTCAAATATGATCTGCACCTATGGTTACTGTAAAGATGTGGCATTTCAGGGTATTACCTCAGGTTAAATAAACTCCAGCTAGACCCTCAATTAGGTGTCCAGAAAGTTTGTTCTCCAGCCACCAGAGAGGAACACTCTCTTTAATACTTTTTTATACCTTAGTCTCTTTCATATATGCTTTTCTGTAAGTTTTAGATGTGAAATTAGAGATACAATTTTTCTCTATATCCTACAGGCAGTGAACACCTGTGGATGCAGACATGGGTCTTTGCAGCGTGCACAGTGTACAAGCTTTGTGTTGATTTTGTGCAAATATCACAAAAGAAACATATTTGATTGAAAGCAAAAAAGGATCTCAGGGAGTAGTAGAGACTAAAGTAGATGTGAATATATCAACAGCTGTCTTCCTACAAATCTACATTTATTGCCACAATCCCACTTTGCTTCTGAGATACTTTCTTTTAAACACAATATCACTAAAGGGCTCAATTAATTGATTTTTATTATTCATTCATTTATGAATGAATGAATCTTATGATGAAAAATAACTTCCACAAATTACTATAAATCTCTTGTGGTACAATAGAAAAGCTTGGTGTGAGATCCTTTTGAGCTCCCCTTATTGCTTTTTTTCTGTCAGCTTTATAATTACCAGTTTAATTATGCAATCAGCTTTTGCTGCTTTTAACCTATTGAACTGATCATGTTATTGTTGACTCTGTTTTGTTCATGTTGACCAGTCCTGATAGAAAAATAATTTTATTTCAGAAAGAGGTCCAATCTATTGCTGATTTATGAGGAAGGTCTGGCTTTTGGGGCAACATCAACTTTTGGATGATATTATTCCATTTCAGTTACAGATTACCCAAAACCTGATTTTAATAAGGGGTATTCAGCAAATAATTCAGTATTATAGTTAAGAGTTTAGGTAAAAGAGATACTTTATATTGTCACAAAAAAGACACCCTTCATTAAATGCCACAATTTTTCTGCTTTGCTTTCTAAATCAAAAGTCAACATCCACTGCTAGTATCAATGCACTTATTTTTACTGAATTTTAGGGAACAACTGAATTAAATCAAATCCAGTTCAGAACTGGACTGCTGAAAGAATTTACATTAAAATGACAAGGTATTAGATATTACTGAAATTTTCCAAAGACATGTTAGCAGTAAGTTACAAGCTTCGAGTGAAATTTAAAATTCAGCATGTTAAAAGAGCTGCACTAAGAGTAATTGTTTTTTTTTTTACACTGGGTTGACAACTCTTTTACATTCTAATCAAACATTGGGAAAAGCCCAACGAGCAAGCAAAATTGCCAAATTCTATAGTCAATTCAATGAAGGAAGTTAATATGTTTAGAGAGTGTGCAAGTATATCAAAAGCAGCATATTTGTATATAGAGTAACAGGGATTCACAAGAGGGATTTATTTGGGATTTCATCTTGATTGCTTAACAAGGAAATTCAGCAAGAATCCTTTTTCTCTGGTCAGCTGGTCTTTGCATGCCTTTTTAGTTGAATTGACTATTCACTGCAGTGGGATTGGACTAGATGGCCTTTAAAGGCCCCTTCCAATCCAAATCGTTCTATGATTCTGTGATTTTGGTTTTTGAAAATAAATATATTTATTTTCTTCTGCCTTCTCCAGGCCTCAGTAATGAGGTATTCCTATAAATATAATAAAGTATTCCACACCCAAAATTGCAGTGTTCTTGAATATGAAAGTATTCTGATCACTCTGGACAAAATCTATGCCAGTTACACATTGATCTTGGCTACTAAGAGGCTAACTTAATGCATAAATTCCTTTGGAAGCTGCTAACAAGAGAAATTTTTCACTGTCAGTTTAGCCAAGTGAATCTTCATTTTCCACAGAATTACATAAATTAGCTATAATAGGTTCAAGAAAATGTCATTCTGTCCTTGTGTCATGTCTCCTAAAATAATTGCCATGAGATATAGAGGAAAAAGTATACCACAAATGGAAGAATATAATGATACGTTCCCTAATACACTGCAATAGGAGGAGGTGATCATGGGGACAGTAATGAAGACCAGAGCTTTCTGGTCACTGTTTTATGACCATCAAGGGAACTGCTTGGGCACAGCCTTAAAAATTGCCCTGAGCAGTGTAACTGATAAGGAATGGAAATATGAGAGTTAAGGAATATTTCAGGGAACTTGCGTGAAGTTTCTGATGAGTTTCCAGAAAGGGTTTGTGGGACTGTGTAAAATATTTGTTTAAAAATGTTTAGGGAAAGGGCCAAAGATGAGGAAAAGGAAGGGGGTAAGTCACAGGCCCATAGCTGTATGTGCCAGTAATTTGCTACTGGCCAGACCTGCACATCTGCTGGGTTTGGCTGGCTCTGCAGAACCTTTAACAAAAATGTGTTGCAATTCTATGATCTCTTTCTGGAATGGTGACAGACAGAACAGGTACAATAACTGCCTGTTTAAAAGGCATAATTTTCTTCTCTCCAGATCTTGAATATATCTGTGCTGAGTTCCACCTGTCATTTTATTTGTCAGTCAATCAGCATCACAATGTGACTCTGCAATAGGTTGTCATTTTTCATACCCCAGATAGCTTTGTGCTTCTGTACATTTTGCTGCACTGAGAAAGCTGACCATCAATTCCATCTCTTAATTTTTAATGGGCTACTTATCTATGTAGTGATCATCCCTCTAGTAGCACCAGTTTCTTTGAGAATCTTTTCAAGCCACTACTCAGAGAAGAGATGCCACCCAGATTCTGCTTGATCACATTGCCTGTGATTAATTCAAACAACTGACAGATTTGTGAAGCATTTTGTAGGAGCCATATTGACACTTCTCCAACAAACTTATCCATGTTTCCTCATTACAGTCTGTATCCTCACTTCTCTCCTTCCCTTCCTCTGCCCTTCCTCCCTTTCTCTGTATCATCTTCTGGTGATTTCATCTTATGTCTATGTTCATTGACAACTCGGCAGTCTTCTGTCATAGTTCACAGACTTTCTCATTCTCAAAATATGCTCCAATTATTTTTAATATCCTTCCTTATTCCTCTGGAGCTCACCCCTGAAAACTCTTCCCTTGAGACAAAGTTTCTTAGTAGTATAAACACCATTGACTTTGGGAAACCCTGGACCTCTTGTGCACTCAAATTCTAGGTCCTTTCTTACTTTTTTTTTTAAACTTCCCTCTGGAAATTTAAATCTGGACAGAACTAATCCTCCTGTTTATATTTTCAGCAAAATTAAACAATCAACTTGCAGAATGTTGATCCAAATTTTTTGCTTATAGTTAGATTATAGATGAATCAGTTAGCTAAAGCAGGCCCAAGACAGGGTTACCTTTTCTTACATTATGACCCAGTTAATGAAAAAAGGAAAAATCTTTTTAGAACCAGAAGTGTTTGACCTTAATATTAGGAATAATAGGTATTGCCTAACAAATGTTTCAGAAGTTAATGTTTCTCATAGGGATAGAATTTCTAACAGCATTTGTCTCTGCAGAAAAATTAGCCAGGTCTGTTAGTGGCATTCAACAGCAGGATCCAATTATTCACTACTGCAAGAGAAGTCTTCATTCTTCCCCCATTTATACTTTTTTAGGGGGGTTCTGTTTTAACTGTGGAAATGCTTCCAGTTTTGTACTGCCAATTAAAGATAATACAAGAGGATAGGTAACTCACTATTTCATTTTCCATGAGCAGCACACAATTCACAGTTCTGTTTCAGTCATTGCTTTCCAGGCCTCTTTCTGTAACTCCATCATGTGCTGAATTTCACCTTGTCCACATCTCCTGTTAATTCTTTCATTTGTTTGCCTATAGTCTTGCAATTGCTTTATAAATGCTTTATACACTGGTGTGTTAAACTGACCACTCTCTGTCCCATCTTTCATTAGGTACTAATTGGATTGCAACACAGTTTTTACTGTTATCAATATTAGCACTGTCTTCCTCATTGATCTTTCATTTTCTTCTTAATGATATTACTTCATCCACTGTCACATTTTAATTCCTCTTTGTTTTATTGGAGGTTTTATATCCTTTTTAAACTAAGCACCTTGATCAGCCATCATGTAGTTTGGCTCTGCCATGCTCCATTATCCCTAGTACTCCTTTGGCTGCAATCAGAGGCAACTGATGCAAAGAAATTTAATGTAAATTTTAATGATCTAAGAAGCTTGAATGAGGTGCTTTTGAAATCCAGGTACTGACTAAGCTAAACACAGCACAAAAAGATGACAGAGTGGTTTACAAAAATAAAGGAACAATCTTAGAATTATTTAAAACTGTGTAATTATTTGACTGTTCTCAGGTTAAAAAGAGGCTGCTTCAGAAATGCAAAACTGAAGTTTAGTCCATTTGTTATTCATTGCAAGGGCTGAGAAAGCTGGGTAATGAGGATTAGCATGGGACACATTATTTCATGTTAGCTGTGGCAATGAAGGTCTGTAATTAGGAGGTATTTGAATTAGAGACTAGACCAAGCACCAATGAAGTTAAGAGAAATGTTTCTACTGATTATTAAAAAAAATATTTAGATTGGTCTGTAATAGTCAGTTTGATGCAGCTGGTAGTGAAATTAATGTTGATTAAGGGGAATAGAAGCCAGTTTAAAATGCGTCTCACCTGCCTCTGAACATCTTAGGGTTCTGAGGTCTCAAAAATGTCTGAATAAGGATATGCACAATATTAAGGATAGGGGGCTGTTTTTCCTATTCAATTTTCCTTAAAAATTGCAGGAATCCTCTATAGGTTTTGGCAATTGAAAAATGTATTACTTTTAACAGTAAAGGTTCAAATCTGAATTTTACTTTCAAATTTATTTCATAGTCTCTTGAAAAATAGTTTTTAAGTGTTCACTGTTTTTCTGAGGGATCAGACTGAAGAACAATATGTGACATGAATGATGAGGGTCCTAGAGAATCAAAGAGAAAGAGAAAACCTGAAGCCTACTTGAGAAATGATGTCTTTTCAGAATCCCCAAGAATACTGCTCTGAAGTATGAGGTTTGCTCTTGAAGTCAATGTAGCAATTCTGCCAGGAGTCCAGGTCTCAGTTCCCATTCTTATTTAGCTTTCTCTTACATATAGCAGATGATGCTGTGAAGTGGGCTCTTCCCACAGAAGGGCAGTCCCTCAGTAAAGCAACTTTTTTTAGGTTTAAAGTCTTCCACTGTTTTTTCAGTATGAGATGTATGCAGTAGAGAAAGCTTTGGAAAGAAAACTGCTTTGAATTGGAAGTAAAATTAGGTAATTTTAAGTTTCTTTCAAGAACTCAGGACTCACCTCTTTTTATACCTTAACATAACTTTTGGGCTAACCCTTTACTGAAAACTCTTAATAAGAATTTGTAACAGTTCCAACGAGTAAATTGCACAGTTAATTAAATTAAAATGTATTTTCATCCACCAAGATATCTTCTTTATTAATTAGTTCTGAAAGGTTATTTTCCTTTCACATGTTTTATTTGTGAAGGAAAACTGTAAAATAAGCCTGACAGAAGAGAAAAGATATTGAAAAGGTAAAAAAAAAAAAAGAGAGCTAGAAGCATGATTTTTTGATTTGCAAAGTTATGTCTTGGGTCTAAAAAGTAGTTTGTGAAGATGACAGCACAAGGCAAATGATATTTTTTTCTGCCACAAAGCCAGGATTAAAGCTGTGAAAATAGTTTTAAAAAATTCATTCCAGCCATGCTGCATACCAAGTGGACATCAAAAATTTATCTTATGGCTATAAGCTATAAATATAAATAATCTGATTCTCCTTTTAGAATAAGAAGCTGCAGAATATTATGAAAAGACTCTTTGTTGTGATCGTGACAAATATATTGTGGGGTTTGCTGACACATTCAGAGCCAGCACACTGACTTTTTACAGATGTATTTTTTTGTGACAATCTGAGTCACAAACTAAAGAAAAATGGGTTCCTCCAGGAAACCTCCTATGACCCTCTAATCCCTTCCAACCCACTCCAGTTCAGGAATTCCAGCATTTTCCCTTGTAATTGCTGTCTTCTGCAGTATCTCCTCCCATATCTCCTGTCACCATGCCCTACCAACCTTTCTCCTCGTCACCATTTAAACTGCTCCCACAGCTCCTGGCTGGGGAAGGCATCCTGCTCCTGGTCACATCTAAAATGGCACCACTCAGATCCTGATGGGCTGGTTGGCACCAACTCGAGTTTAACAGCAGCTCTTCCTCTGCTGGGTGAGGGAAGAGGGGACAGCAGCAAGCTAAACAGAAATCTCTCTCCTCCTTCTGCCTTCCATAAGAAACTAAAGGAGCACAAAAGCTTTGTGATCTCTACTGAACCATCACATATGGCTGGGTTTATTCAGTCAGCTCCTAAGTTCTCTGGGAAATGAGGGGAGAAGATAAAGAAACAGAAATAGTATGATTTTAAAAGCCCATTTTCCTTAGAAAGCAAGGTTAAGAAAATATATAATTGTGTTCTCAGCGATGGTGTTTCTGACTAGATGTCAAATAATACAGCCAGGTTTTCTTTTGTGAGTGGATTTTGCAGAACCTAGATAGTAAAGAGAGCATCCAAACATCAGTGGCTAACTGTTCTCAAATGTGACATCTTTTGAAGCTTACTGTATTATTCTGGCATTGACTGGCCTAAAACTGCACACTTTATGCACAACAGAGAGAAATGTTGGATACCAAAGGGCTATTTAATCTAGTGGAGAAAGGCATAACAAGAATCAATGGCTGGAGCTTGCAGCTAGACATATTCAAACTTATAATGAGGCAATTTTTTAATTGCAGTGGTGATTAACAATCAGAGCCATCAAGTAAAATGATGATATTTCCCCAGTTGTTGAAATCCTCAAATCAAGACTGACAGATGTTCTGGGACAAGCTTGAGCCCATTACCAGTTATCTGGCTTACTACAGAGTTTAACTAGGTGAAATTGTACTGCTGGTACAATTGCTGGGGTTATATTTAGCACAGTCTGAGTGATCTAGTGATCTCTGTTGGCCTTGAAATGTATGAACTGATGAAGTAAAGCTGACATAAAAAGCTGGAATTTGCAAACAGGCAGAGTTGAGGGAATAGAGGATGTTTCAGTTCAGTCGTTGAACAAAGAGAAGAGTGGCTTGCGCTGACTGAAACACATTTTATGCAGAATTTAAGCAGTGCTAAAAAGGACTGAGAAAGGAAAATAAATAGGTTAATCCAAATACTTTTTTTTATTGTCAGATTATTTTATTTTCATTGTGGACAACTATTAAATTTATAAAATTTTCCTTCAAAACACTGAAATTAAAAAACTTTTGTATATAAAAATTTATTCACAACAAAAGTTGTGATGAATTTGCTTAAAAACTGCAATTAATATCTACTCATAATTCCTTTATTGATGAATATATGTTTCATATACACTATATACAATCAGTCAAGCATCGAAAAGTATATTGATAAGAAAGGTTACAGATGTAGCTATAAATATTAGCATGGCATGTCCTGATTGAGAAAGAAAAGGTGGCTTGACAGTTAGAGATTACTCTAAGGTAAACTAGAAAATGGTTAGTATGACTATTAAGAAAAGGTGCCCTACCACAGATTAAAAGTAATGTTAGTTTTAAATAAAACCTTTATAATCTTTTTCACATAGTTTCCAATATGAAATTAAAGAAGACAGAGGTGAGGGCAAGGTAACAGTTTATTCAGATTAATATACTTATAAAAATAATCCAATGTAATTCTTGAATAGGTGTCTAACCAATATTTTTTTCATCCAAAATTAATCAAAATAATACTTGTAAGACATTAAACAATTGTTTGTGATATTTTCTTAATTTATCTATAACTTTCTACTAATTTATGTTCAATAACTTTGCCCAGGACAGGGTAGATTTTTCTGCTAAAACAAGGTCTTTTGACACCAAGGTGACGAGTGGTTTTTTTACCTGTCTTCATTCCATGGCTTCCCTGGGGCAGTGGTACAATATCCCATGGTTCCCCTTCTACCACTGACCTCCCTACATGGGCAGCTGCATTTCTCCAGGTATCTTCAAGGATAAGCAGCCAGCTTTATTTCTTGAGAGTAAATAAAGAATATGAAGGACCATGAGCAAGGTCCCAAACCTGCCTATTTAGCTACTCTACCTATAAGAGTCTCATCGATGATATTTTTGCCCCCAGCGAGGGGGGGAGAATGATGCATCTGACTCCATCTTATCAGAAGGCTAATTAATTACTTTATTATACTATATTATTCTATATATTACATCACATCTAAACTGAATCTGCCAAGCACTCAATTCTGCACACAACTGCACAGAATCTCACGAATGTCAGCTGACAGTCCCGACACACACACACTTGGCCCTGATAGGTCATGGAAACAAAACACCATGACTTTGGGTAAACAATCTCCACACTGCACTCCTCTTTGCACAAACACAGGCACAGCAAATGAGATAAGAATTGTCCCTCCCTTCTCTGAGGTTCAGAGAATGTGAAACCCAGAAATGATCTTGGGAAGTCGTGCCTTACTTTTCTCTGTGAAGAGAAATGTGGCTACACAGTGTCTCAAGAAATTACTCAGAAGTAATCAAACATGTAGATTCACCGGCTCGCTGCCTTGGGACTTTGCCATTGTGCTGATACAGTGTTATGTATCCTGTTTGTTGTTGGAGCTAAATTTAAAATCAGTCCTGTTAAGTCTACTTCTCCTCAGTAGCAACAAGAATTGTTTTCATGTATTCACACAGAACTGAATTCTCAACAGAAACCACAGCACATCAGTACGCAGTTCCATGAGCCATCATAAGACAAGGGTCTGTTTGAACATGTCAGCTGTGCCTGTTTTCTTCACAGATTTTGATTTTCTTGATCCCTGTGCTGTACACACAACAAATCTAACACTTTAAATTTCTAATAGTTTTTCGGGCATTGGTGAAAGTGTTTGCACATTAAAATGCATAAAAATGGCAAGGAAAAACAACAATTACCACAGAACTGAGAGAGGTGGTATATGAATTAAAGACAAAAAAGGAAAAAGTCTACTGCCTAGGAATGTAGGATATTTTTTCCTACTACTTGTTTTGCATCTCTTACCTGTTCATCCCATAAATATATATAAAAAATTAAAATTTTACCTAATGCTTAAACTGAGAAATCGCACTCTAGATTACATTAATATTTTCTCATAATTTTCCAAGAGAAACACATGCAGATGCAGAGAAGCGTACATACATACAAACTGAGCAGCAGGAACCTTTTAGTTACACTAAAGTGGATCTTTTGTACATTCTTATTTACAGAGGATAATGGGTCTTAAATTTTTAACTATTATTATTTTTCACATCTGAAAAAAAGCCAAAAATCATAAAGCTGGATTAAAAATCCCCACAACATATGTTATCTTCTGTGGTTACCCACAAATGTTAACAAAACATCATGGATACCCTTGTTAGGGCTCAGTCCTGATAGTTTTAGATCAGTTTAGTTTTGTCTTCTTCTTATACAAGATTTCTACTTCAAGCATTACCTTTTTGGTTCCAAGTTCATCACTGACACTGACTTTCTTCTGAGTACTTCGTCATTCTGCTGTCACAGATCACTTGAGACTGCCCCTTCATTCTTCAGGTCATCATCAAAAAAAATCTTTTTTTTTTCCTTTCCATCCTCAGAAAAAACTCACAAGGAATGATGACCTTGCATTACATATAACCTTGACTAGAAGTTCACTTAGAAACACTCACAGAAAGCTTTCTTTTATTATTGGAGCTAGCTACTGGCATCTTTTTGTCATTAGTGAAATCTATCAAATCTTACTGAAACTGTGCCTAAAGTGGGAGGGGGGTGTTTCAGATGCAACAGAGCCAAGTTTTGAGAAGAAAATTGCAGTCTTCTGTGATGAAGACCGCACTGAGATGAAGACCACACTGAAAATTATTCCTGTCAGTGAGTTTAACCTAACACACTGCAGAAATTAATCAAATTAGTCTAGAGAAGCATGAAACCAAGGAAATAAAGACTTGAGATACATGTAAATATCCTTCTTTTGGAAGATGATGTTTAGTACTGCAGAGACAGAAATCTGCCTGCAATGGACCTCACTGTCAAATGAACTACAAGACTAACTGGTAGCCACCCTTTAAAAATCAGCCTTTCCCTAGGAAATGCTCCACCATTTTGACTGATTAAGAGAGAGACAACACTTCTTTCCCTAATACAAAACATCAGTGTATACTCAAGTAAATTATTTAAAACCCCATGTTCTGCAGCAGCAAGACTAACTTGCTTTAAGTTAGTTACTTTATGAGATACTGCAAGCCCAGTTTTGGCTGGGTCTTCTCCAGTGCTTATCCTAACCTCAGCAGATCAGTGTGCATGGAAATTGAAGGAGCCAAAATTCCCAATCATTTTTTCTTCACCTGCCTTAAACAGACATTGTCCAGTTTGCTGAACGCCAAACAGATACAACATAGGTGATTCAATTCATCCTCTTGAGCACTATAGAAATCATCCAGTGGTATAAAGAAAAACTCTGCTCCATGTCTTAATTCACTCTCTGTCCATAACCCCAGGCAGATCCTTTTCATTCACACATAGTACAACTGCAACTTGACACAGCTCCATAAAAATCACTAATGACTTTCTGCTCATTCAGTTCCCGTATTTCAAGCTCCCTTTGATCTGCATTTTAACAAAACATTTGAGATGTTAAAATCAGACTATGTCTTTTCCTCCTGATCTGATACTCCCATGACACACAGCACAACACAGCTCAAGGATCAATGCTAAATCCACACACCATGTTTGGTAAGATGCTTTACTTTGAGCATACCACATCAAGCTGGAATCAAACTGGGCAAGAAAAATTCCTTGTGTCATAACGTTGTGGGACATGCAGACTTTTCAGTGTTCTCCACATATGTCAGCAAGTGCACCCACTGAGACTGGGATATCACAGAATTGTAGAATAGTTTGGATCAGAAAGAATCTTTAATGGTCACCTTGTCCAATGCCCTTATACAGACCAGCTGTCTTCAGTCCAAAGAATTCTCTTCAGCTATAAAACTAGGACAATTGTCTTCTATAAACCAATATGATAATGATTTAATCCAGCTGGAAGTAAAAAACTTAATTTCAGTACCTAATTAAAAGTCAAACCACCTTCAATGCCTCTACATGATCAGGGTTTTTTGGGTGGTAGTCTTCACAAAGAAACATAAGTTTCAGGGGAGCTTCTAACAGATATATTTGATATTTCTTCAGAGGGTCACTTCAGTAGCTCAACTATTCCCATAAAACAAAAATAATTACATGCTGCTTCAGATGTGGGTCTATAAGTGCATTGTGAATCACAAAAATTACTGGTTCAATACTTCATGTTGAATAGACAATGGATAGAGTTGGTTGGCCAAACCATTGTTTTAAACTGTTTTCCACAAGCATTCTATATTTTGTTATTTCTCAATCATATCATCATGCAACATGCAGCTTAGTTGGTAAAATCTCTCTGGCAACATCCTTGCATTATTTTGAAAATTGACTTTTTATTTTTTCCAGATTACACTTAATTTTCTGTTCATTTGGTCTCTAAGTTAGAAGGTGATACTGTGTTCTGTAAGTACTGAATATAATTGAGTGGCTGCATTCTGCCCTTAAAGATCAGATTCTCAATATGTCTCTGGGTCACCTGTCGCACCCTTTGTGATTCCCAGCATCTTGTGTATCAGTATCATTTATTCTGGTATTTTAGGGATTAGGTAGCCTGTGAATAATATTGGGGATACTTTTACAATGGTCATGTATAATTTTTCTAAAATTGCAACTCCTCAGCCTTCTGAAAACACTCTCTGATTACTTGATGCATGGTAATAAATGAAATTATATAATTCCACATATGTCAAAATAGTCCAAAACTAGAAGATGGCTACTAGAAAATTATACTACTCCTAATGGAAGGAGAAAAGTTTTTGCAAAAGGAGGAATACAGCCATTTTTGCTAGACAATATTTTTCCCTAGCAGATTCAGGAGCTGTCTGAGCTGCCTGAAGCAGAACATATATCTTCAGATATGCAAAAGCATCTGAATGTTCTTTAATGAAGGCAAATATACATGATACCCTCCCACCTAAGTACCAGGGTTTTCTAATTCATATCACTTGATTACTGACACAAACCTCAAAATTTCTGTTCAGTAAAAACACATCTCTTTGAGCAGTTCTTATCCCACTCTCAAAATAGTTATTTTGTCTAAATTCAGACAAAGAATAACCAGGAAAGGAGGAAAAGCATTGATTAAGGAAAAAGGCCAGAAGGAAGGTCAGCCTGAAAGCATTCAAATATGCTCTAACAACTGTTTCTGCAAAGACTCATACATCCAGACTCCTGCTATTGAGTGTGACTAGTTGCTGGGATAGAAATGAAGCAGGCAGAAGTAAAGAGCCATACTCCTCAAGGTAAAGACTTCCAGTAGCACAAGGATTTCCTGAAGAGAAACACACAAAAGTGTGGTGTCCTGATTCACACACACTTTTTAATAGCCATTAGTGACTGCATTATCAAAAATTTGTATGATACTAAATGAGAATCCCATCTTATTTTTGCCATCTACAACATCCTGTGATGCAGCAATTAGCTGTATATCAAGTTTATGTTCCTCTTCAGTTTTGTAGTGAAATCAAGGTGAAATGACAGAGCCTGGAAAGACAAACTAAAACCACTACAAGATATTTTAATCAGTTGGGATTCTTTCCTGATTTTGACACCAAATCCCAGTATTCCAGCTCACTGTTTTGGGGCACCTTTACCTGGCATTCCTGCAGTTTCCAAGACCAAGTACAGTAGACAAAACTCATCCCTCAAATGAAAATTTTGTACAGATTCTGAGAAAGATAACAGAAGGAAAAAAAAAAATTCTCTACCAGGAAAACAGACAGGCATCCTCAATTCTTTGTGTGCATGAAAGAAGAATCTCGAATAACCCACAGGAGCTATAGAGACACTCAATATGTTAACCATAAAACTGCAGCTTATTAACCATAATAAGCTTACAGGAACATTGTGTACTAACAAGTGCTATTACCACTGTCAATGCAAGGATGCCACATGAGAATAACAATGAGGAAAGAAGATCATAGATCTTTAGACTTAGGAAAAATTAAGGACGTTCAGTTCAATTTCTCCTCTGCTAAATCCTTTCAAAACTAGTGTTGAATAAAGTCTTTGCCTAGAGCAGTGACAAAAAAAAAAATCCAAAACCATATCAGTTTTCTGAGAAAAAGGAGAACTAGTCTAGGACCAGAAAATATGAAATCAGTAAAAGTTTCAGACATTTTGAAAAAATAAGCAATAGCAGCAGGTAGGCTTAGAATTAGAAAAAAACCCACAATATTTGAGGAAATGATAAAACAAAGAATACAAGGAACAACAATTTCACATAAGACAGGCAAGAAAAACCTGAATATATTTCAAAATAGCTTCACAGATATCGCCAAGAGAAATTAATGAAGGAAAATTGGAGGACGGGAACAGAAGAGGAAAAGAAAATTACAAATCTTAATAATAGAACCTGTCAAGAGAGGAATGAAAGTCAAGGTGCAATACTTATGACTTTATGCTTACTGAAATGGTTTGCAAGTAATGCATCACCTTTCCCTTAAACTCAACTAATGCTACGTGCTTGACAAAAGAAATCCTGTGTGCAAGAGATCCTACAGCAAACAGCAGCAGGACAGCTGAGGTTTTTGTTCTCCTCTACTCCATAAAATTCATGACTGGTTTGCTCTCTGAACAAGAGTTCACAGTCCTGATCCATCCTTACCAATTTAACAAGATGATCATATATCACATTCCTAATAAAAAAATAATAATAATCTTTGTCCAGTCTAATGTGAGCATGGATGTTCTCTCCATCCACATAAATGCTTCATCATTTTTCATGCCTAGTAAATTCTTGGCATCAGTGATATTTTGTGACAGAAAGTTTAATGGATTAAAAAGTCCTGAAGGAAATGCTGTTTTTCAAAACATATAATTTAACTTTCAATTGTATTTACTGAATGGTAGTTGTCAAGCATATACTTTGCCTTGTCAGTCAATATGATTAGTTGTGTGATGCTTCAGTGCTTTAGTGCATCTCTAATAAGCTATTACTTAGCAAAAAGAAAGGAAAAAAAGTCTTCAATGCTCTGGAAAAAATCATTATCTAGTTTTCTCTAAACCTTTGACACCATGCAGTCTGTACCTTCTGAATTGTGGTTTTTCACTTTCTGAAGCCTTTTGTCAATAGTAATTTTGATGAGGATTTACTATTTTCAAAATATTCACAGCTTCTTTTCAAATTGAAATCAATTACAAGCATTAGAGAAGAGAGAGAAAAACAGCATTACACAATCTACCCTGCATTTTCCTTGAGAACAGAAACCTGTTTTATGCTGGATGGTGTCATTTAAGATTTTATAACAAACATTGGTAATCTTGTTAGCTAACAAGAACTGTGAATTGCTGACCAGTATGGGATGTATACTTTTCTTTTTTTTTCCTTTTTTCTCCTATTTTCTTTCCTTTTTCCTTTTTTTTTTTTTCCTTTTTTTTCTGCCAGGACATGGTTAGTCTGGGACCACTGCAGTATGACACAGACAGATTGAGGACTGCAGCCTTGAAACACCCTTAAAGAGAATGCACTTTTTATCTCTCCAAAAGCAAATCATCTGTCTAATAAGCAACAAGTAGATAATACATTTTACCACTGGTGTGCTTTTAAGTTACTTTAATAACACAGAGGAAAATTGCATATTAGTTTACTGCTTGGAGGTTTTTTTTTCCTTTTCTGTCCTCTGTACAAAGCTTCAGCGCAGGTAAAGATGAATATTTCATTTCTCAAGACAGATACCACTTTAAAAGGAGGTAAGTCTCAACCTGTCACCTAATGCAACTTGTAAAGCTGATCAGTATTTTTAACCTATGCAAATCTTCCAGATTGGGTCCAGAGTTTGTTGTGCATGGTGTTTGGTTAATTTTGTTCATCACTTGCTAAGTCCTGTACTGTGTTTTCTTCATGGTGCAGGATAGCAGGGAGGAAGCCTTGTCCTGGCAGCTATTTTGAATCAAGTTTATCCCCCCGAACAGAGTGCAGGAGTTTGTCTATCATGGAAACTACTGAGCATGCCAAGAGCGGGGAGGCTCCCAGGACAGAGCCAGGCAGAAAAAAACGGAGGTTCCATGCAAACACAGAGATGGAGACTGCTGGGAATGAGGAAACATAGGGCCAGTCCTTCCAGTTGCAGTGGAAAGACTTGTCTCTAGGATGCACAGACAACTATGCAGAATTCATTTAATGTGTGATGTCCTTTAAAAGCAACCCTAAAGAGGAAGAAGCTGTCTGGAAATTAACTGATTTACAAACCCTTACCTTTGCTTTAGTCATTACCCTGAGTACTGGCTTAGTTAGCTCTTTAGTCTTGTTGGTATTCACCTAAAAGCTAGCTAAGATTCCAAGCTAGTTTTCTAGCTCCATGTGATCTCTCCAAGAGGAAAACACAGACACAACTACCCTGTCCAGGTTAGGATCCCTGCAGGCCTTGACTATTTTTAGCTAATTTTTAGCCCTGTGCCAAAGACAATCTGACAAGGGGACATGAATTAGTCTTCACATGTGTCAGCTGACCACTGCAAGCTGAGGAGACCTATAGGGAGCATGAAATTTCACAAAAGTATTAACTCCTGTAATATGACGTAGGTAGGGGATACAGTTTCACCCATGCTGCACAAAGGCCTGACCTTTTTATCTTTGTTGTATAGGATTTAGCTCTCAATGGAGGTAGGCTTAACTGAGGTCTTTTATTAATCCAAAATTCATACCTTAACATGGTTTTTTCCTAGTGGAAAAAAAATGTTCAGCAGGAAAAAGTACTAAGTTAAAGACTGGTAGCTGAAGGCACTAAAAAAATCAAGGTTTTGTGGCTGCCATTATGTCAGAGATGTTTCCATCAGATGAAAAGGAAGAGCAAGAATTGTTCACTAATAATGTTTAGTGTCTTTTGGCCTCATTTTAAGACATGGCCTATTCTTAATTTAAGAGAGAAGGATAGGACTCGCCAAGGAAAACAGAAATGCAGGGATTCACAGTTGAGAACTGTTGGCAGTATGTGTCCCTAGAAACAAACATTTTAATGAACATTCAATACTGTTCCTATACTCAAAGCTTTATAAAAGGCACAGCTAACTGTGTGTCACAAGTGTGATAATAAAATGCAGCCAAATAGAAACAGATTCAAATAACAGTTCTGTAAACATTAAAACAAATAGAATATTTTTAGTCCTTTATCTGAACCACAAAACAGACTGGAGATTCAGTTGATAAAAACCACTAATTATCCTGACTCAAGGAATCCAAGGAAACCTCAGGAAATGCACATTATAACAAAGATGGTCTGGCCATATGTATTCTGGCAAGGTCTGAGGTTTTTGGCTGATTTAACTGAAGGAACCATGATAATTATGACCCCTAAATAAAGTTAGGTAGTGTCAGAACTAATATCGTTGAAGCAGACAAAGGTCTAGATTGTGCTCTAAGGATAAAGCAGCAAGCAAATGAGGACACTGAGAAATATGATGGTGTGGCAACTGGAAATCATTTAAACTCCAGGAAGCAGAACCTGTGATTTCAGCTATCTTGGATTCAAAAACAGTTTATAAATAAAATAGAGAAGCTTGCCTGCTGCAGGCTCCTGGGATATCAGAATGCAAGAGCACTGCCACGCTGTCGCAGAAAAGACATAACCATTGTGCAGAGGCACAAAACCTTCCATTCTTTTCAGACACATTTAGCTATTATCTGTACTGAAGTACCAACCTTTCTCACCTTTGTGCTTCCTTGAAAAGCATGGCAGGAGGCCAGCAAAAGGATGCCTTTAATGATACCTGAGTCTTGCAAAACTCAAAGACTTTAGAGATTACAGCAGTCATAACTGGTTCCACATACAACATGTCCCAGAGGAGTGGGTAAAGTGGGGACAATAAAGGAAGCATGCAACACAAACAGTGTTCAGGAAACGCCACAATAAAAGGATGAGAGTTTGAAGGGATAAAAATTTCTCTTCAGAGCAACAGATGACCTGCTTACCCTCAGCAGAGCATGCAGAGTGCTTTATGCAGCCGTAGCACATTTCATAACCCCCAAATAACCACAATGAATCACACTGAGCTTTATGTCTGTGCCTATATTCAGGTTGTCTATCAGTTTGTCTTGCACCCCTGTTGTGTGCCAAATACAATATCCTACAAACAATACTGCCTGCTCCACATGGTGCTATGTAGAGAGACTGTGAAGTCCCTTGTACTTTGGGCATAGAGTAGTGACTGACTAATTAGAACTGCAATGGAAGGTGCAGGTCACACCCAGGTTTCTTTTTCTCTGAGCCTCCTCGGGATGAAATGAGCACTGTTCTCTGAGTCATCTGTTATAATGGACACTGCAGCAGATTATTAGACTATAAACTACCCATGGGGGCACCTTCTTCCTCTTCCATCACCAGCAGTGTTGACCGTGCCCCAAGGAAGCAGGATGCTGCATTTTTTGCAGCTGGAGTAAAAGAATCAGATCTGCAGGGAGCAGCTCTCCCTGAATCAGAAAATGCGCCTTTACACATGCCAGCAGGAAGATTATCTCACAATGCTCCTTTCTGAAGTGTTTAAGGTTATCAACATGCTCTGTAATACCTGAACAATGTCCTGGCTTTTCATCTGTAACTGTTACAAGGTGCTATTCATCACTAAAGGTTAGTAGCTGGAGTTTAAAATCACTGGTAAGAAAACAATAAAAAAATTCTGTAAAGAAACCCCAGACAAACAACCCAAAACCCCAAGCAGACTCCAGTTTTGTTCCCTGCTGTCTGAAAGAGGTTAATCACAGTGAGACTTGTCTGCAATACAAGCCAAAATTTTGTACAGATGTGAGTTAACCTTACCTTTCACAGCAATGGAATAATTCAGATTGTTATAATTCTGGGCCATTTATGATGCCAGCCCTCACTGCTGGCATTTTCTGAGGAGGTTCAATGTCATGGCATAGTCTTAGTCTTCCTAACAGTACCCACAGTGTTGGGCTGCATGATATTCAAGTCAAGAACTTAATACAAAGCTTCTCCAGAGGTGTTAGCGTGGAATGCCATACTAATTCCAGCGAAAGCCAAGGGACTCAGATGTTGTTTCCACCACTGCCCTTTCAAAATAAAATGAACCAAAGTTAATTTCCAGAAGTGTAATGAAAAAATAATATTAGCAAGTCTGTGGTTTACAGTGACAGTACTGCGATGCCTAATTACACTTACTGATACTTTCCAGAGGCTGCAAGCTCTGGAAACATACACATGAGCAAACACATATACTCAGAAAGGACAATATTTCATGTTTAGCAGATTATAAAGGGAAGTTTGTTATGGGGTCTTTGCATCTGAAGACACTGTGCTAAAAAGAAAACATTAACTCCTCCCCATACTCATGGTGATCACATAGGTCTTTAGAAGGAAACTGCCTGCACTGCTCCCAGATGCTTGCCCTTGCAACCAATGGTGTCCCATGCCACAGTGTCCCCCTTTCACCTTGCCTTCCCTACTGGATCTCTCAGATCCCCTCCTTTCTTCCAGGGTTGGACAAAAAGCATGAGTCACCCGTTAACCATGGGTGTAACGGTGGCAGGTGGTGTGCAAGTAGGACTCATCTGAAAATATCAATAAACAGAACTGGAGCAAGGGAGGAAACCAAAACTCAGTAAAAAATACACTACTGACACTTGTGCAGCTGGTGAACTAGGACAGCAAGGTAGGCAGAGAGTGGCTGCAGAGGGCAACTGAGATAAAACTAGCATTAATCCTACTCATCTACTCTCAGCCTTTCACCTGCATGACACATCCCCATTTATCAAGGTTCAGAAAAAGCGTCTGAGGCTGAAGTTCTGAAGTTTGTTCATGTAAATAAAACTGATTTTTGGATCAACTTCTCATTTGTAAAAGCACCAGCCACTCTTCTCACAACTCAGTTTTCAGCATCAACTATCCAGGTCCCTTGTGACTCTCAACAGAAGTATGCATCAGGTTCACTTATGGCAGTTCTGAAGATGAGTAGGCTCATTTATTTAAGAACTTAAATATTGACTCAGATCTGAGCAAATGCTGAGTCCATCAGCACTGACAATTCTTGTACTGAAAAGAAAGCATTTTTTTACTCTGTGTCATACAGATTTTAACAGGGGAGACAGCTGTTTACTCTGATACTACTTCTTAAAGTACTGACCACACCATGGATGGTGTGGGTACTAATAAAAACAACTAGAAATTTTATTCCTGGGTAAAACCCAGGACTTCAGTCTTGATTAATGTGATTGAGTTACAATTACCTTGAAAGAAGCATGATGAGTATCAGTTCTTGCGTTTTTTAGAATCTGGAATGTGTCCAACCAGTACATTTTTCCCATGCCTGCACTGGACTCTTTAAATGTGAAAAAAAGAATGAAATGTTTGTTTTAATCAAAGCCCCACAAGTGGTGTAGGAAACCACGAGTTCTTCAGACAAGGCTGTAGTTGATTTAATACAATTTATAATACGGACAATGTTGTTTTATCCCATATTCCTGTTGCATCAGGTTCATTCATCCACAGCAAGATCTTCCTTCAGCTGTTCTACAACAGTGACTCTCATAACTGAGTTTTACAAAAAATACCAACTTCTGCTAACCAGCTGCTGGATACTCATACAACATCACATAAAATACCAATATCAACTGTCATTCCATATAAAAAGAGACATTCCTCAAAAGTTCCCAAAAAGCACTGTCCTGGTTTCAGGTGAAAAAACATGTAAAATCACAAAGAATTCAGACTTTATGTATCATATACATCATATATTAAATACCTACTGCCTTAAGATTTAAATGAGATATATAAAAAAATACCTGCATAGGTATATATAATTTAAATTTAAAATATACACATAATATATACCTTAAATTATATATATAAAAATATATAAAATTTAAATCCTGAAGCAATAGGGTTCTTTTGTTTTCACTTTCAAATGTTGATTCATTATTAAATTTGGCTAAATGAATCTTAAGGACCCACTCCTACAAACACAAGAAGCTGCATTTCAGCTAAAATCTTGATAAATTTCCATTACAAAATAGAAACTTAAACCAGAATTCATCCACTGCTGGACTCATCTTCATTATGAGACTCAAGAAAAACTTTGTTTTGCCATGCTGAGCATTCAGCATTCTGAAGATGCAGTCTTAATCCACCCTATAACTCATCTGATGAGTTCTAATTTAGTAAACCAGAGTGACTTGACTGTTTGCAAGCAAGCGTTTACCACATTGTATTTACGAAGTAGGATGTTCAGTGGTATGTTCCATTTAAAAGCTCTTTTTTTGAATGTATCCTAATCTGAGTTATCTTCCTTGAATATGATATTGCAAAACTGCACAAGCTTTGCAAAACAAGTCCTACATACTGTTGTGATAGAAAGCAAACAAAGGAGATTAACTCAGTTTTTTTGATACCTACAAGAACTGATTGAACTCTGATTTTGGGTAATATGCAACCTCAAAAACTATTCACCTTCAACTATACAACAGGTTTTATCACTGTTTGCAGAACTTGACACTGAGTTTTCCATGCCCACATTAGTGGGTTGTCACCATCTTCTGACAAGTATGCTTAGTGCTACTTCTTTGTCAATTTCAATTTAAAAAACTTGTGCTATAAAACAGATATTCCTGCTTTCTAAGCTTTTAATTAATGCTATTACATTTCATCCTAATGTCTGCTTCATTTCTCAAACTTTTTTGTTGTTTCAAGGGAAGGATGGAAAGAAGGAGGGAAGTGGCAGTAGTGGCGGAAGGAAGTGGCGGAAGGAAGTGGCGGAAGGAAGTGGCGGAAGGAAGTGGCGGAAGGAAGTGGCGGAAGTGGCGGAAGTGGCGGAAGTGGCGGAAGGAAGGAAGTGGCGGAAGGAAGGAAGGAAGTGGCGGAAGGAAGTGGCGGAAGGAAGTGGCGGAAGGAAGTGGCGGAAGGAAGTGGCGGAAGGAAGGAAGGAAGGAAGTGGCGGAAGGAAGGAAGGAAGTGGCGGAAGGAAGGAAGGAAGTGGCGGAAGGAAGGAAGGAAGTGGCGGAAGGAAGGAAGGAAGTGGCGGAAGGAAGGAAGGAAGGAAGGAAGGAAGGAAGGAAGGAAGGAAGGAAGGAAGGAAGGAAGGAAGGAAGGAAGGAAGGAAGGAAGGAAGGAAGGAAGGAAGGAAGTGGCGGAAGTGGCGGAAGTGGCGGAAGTGGCGGAAGTGGCGGAAGTGGCGGAAGGAAGGAAGGAAGGAAGGAAGGAAGGAAGGAAGGAAGGAAGGAAGGAAGGAAGGAAGGAAGGAAGGAAGGAAGGAAGGAAGGAAGGAAGGAAGGAAGGAAGGAAGGAAGGAAGGAAGGAAGGAAGGAAGGAAGGAAGGAAGGAAGGAAGGAAGGAAGGAGAATCTATAAAATAAAACCACATTTTCTTTTCTATGGTTGTTTTTGGTTTCTTTGGTTACTTTTTGCACTGGAGTGCATAGGACTGGAAGAGTGGAGACGATAAGTAATAAAAAGATTTTCAAAAAACTATTATTAAGTTGCATATGTCCCTAATAAAATAAAGATGTCTTCCTGCTAATTGCAGTAAAACCTGAATTTCTAGAATGAGAAATGTTTTTACCAATTCTTGAATGAAAACCAACAACATCTGTGTGTTGTACTTAGCTCAGAACAGGGCAAAGAATTACATTGCCTCCGTTTGTAGTTTCCTCCATCTCCACCAGGACAGAGAACCCTACTGAGGATCTATGCACTTCTTACATCATTTATTATAAATAACATGCATTTAGTTTCTGTAGATTCTTTTCTTCTTTGAGGCTGGAACCACCACTTGCCAGGCTTTTCACGTCTCTGGGTAGCTAGCCAAAGGTTTTTAAAATTTGGTGGCTCCCTATGCTTTTATGATCTGTGGTTTAGATTATTTGAACACACATGACCTGACACTCTAACACTTCCCAGAAGCCACAGCAACTGCTTGGTGATCCACTTGATGAAGTGACTTTTGTCATGTGCCACTGTGTTTTGACTGAGCAGAACTTTGATCTGCTTATAAATGCAGTCTGAAATAGGCTGGTTCTCCTTCAGAAAATTTGGTGAGATTAGCTGTCTCAGAAAATTGCTCTCTGCAGGCTTTAATACAACAGCAGAGATCAAGTGAAGCACTTTCATGCATGGTCTACAACTCATACCTAGTCTGTGGTTACCAGAGACTAACTGCCTTTGAAATTAAAGCAAGCTGGGAATGTAAGGGGTAGCATCCCTCAGAAGGTGAGGGTAAGCAATTTCAGAAAAACATATTACACATGTCCCACTACACTTTCCAAGAACATAAGATTGTGGGCTTATAGTACATATAGCACAAGCCACTAACTGATAAAATCCCCATGCTCAATTAATCACACTTTTTTTACAGTCTATGTGGGTGATACAGGCTTCCTGAAGCAGGCACAGTGATGAGGTTGCTCTGAAAAGGAAGTCAGGCTCCAACAGTTTGTCCATTTTGTTCACTAGAAGCAAAATAATTCTATAATAGAAGCACTGGAAAACAATCTTTAAGACTGTCCAAGACCCAAACTATATTGTTTTACTCTTAAAAAAAAAATGGAGATACGATTCTGAAAACACCGTCAACTTCCAATTATATGCAGGTGGTGTTTATGGCACATGGACAAGCTGTATGTAGGTTCTAAGTCAGGTGAGTCCGGGTGAACAAGGCATATTGACTTAAACTCACTTAGCTGGAACTCAGTGCTCAGTCAGTGTGATTATTCTCCTTCCAGACCTGTCTTAGGTGAGACTATTGCATGAGTATTGCCCATTAGAGGTTAATTCCAAGATAGAAGGACAGCATTACTTGAGTTTTTCCCCTTCAGCTGGACTATTTGAAATACTCATTTTCCTCGACTGAATGCAGTTTAGGCATGGGAAACATCATAATTTCCATTGGACTACAACATGGTTTTCCAATAACACTTCACTCCTGGCTCTAGTAGAGACACTCTGTTCCTTCAAAGTTGTTTTTAAAGTACAGCACAGCTACCCTAAGGCTTTACAAATTAATTCAAAAGGTTTTTTTGCAAAGCAGCCGTGCATTAAACCATGCTGGAGTTGCTTGTAAGAAAAAAGTTTTTAAGCTATGGTCATAGTTCCCTTCCTTTATTTAAAATCATGTTTACAATGCAAGTCACCTGGAAAAAAGGATGAAATCAGAAAACACTGCATGGGGAGTGTGTTCTTTCATAAGACACTCTTTTTTTGCCTCAAAAAAAAAGCTTAAATGCTAATCAGGGACCACATGTTATCTGCCTCAAAAGAATTACAGGTTTCATGGTCTAGTTGTACCCTTTTCAAAATTCTGCAATTTATCCAGCATGCCATGTATTTTTAAATAGGTAGTTGATCACACATCTCTTTACAAAATAATATTTGTTCAACATTTTTCATTATTTCTTTGATAAAGAAGCAGAATACAATATCTGCTGCTTCAGGTGAAAGATATGGGTAATTGCTATGACTCGGGAACTGACTATCCTAGATGCATTTACAATTTTAAAGTACTAAAGATCAGCAATGTTCATCCCTCCCCACCCCAGCTAGCAACTGTTATATTGTATTATTATATTATTATTCATATATTATATTATTTACATACATGTCCTCATCTTTGTCAGTATCAATGATTTACAAATAATTATGTGTTGACAGGAATAATTTCTTGATAGCAAAATTAGTTCTACAAGTTTCTGAAGGACCACTGACAGCAAGCAAGATATTCAATATAAAAAGTTCTCATATCAGGTGCCAAGATTTGCCCAAAATGTCATAGTTTTTCTGAGTATATTGTGTTTTATTATCCAGTTGTGAATGGCTGTTAACATTAGCAAAACTGCTGAGTGACAGCTTCAAGGCCATAAAATTTTAGCAGTGCCTACTGTATGTAGGTCTGGCAACTGTAATTCATGACAAGAAGTTTAACTTCTCTTTCAGAAATAAAACACAGCAGTGAAGATCCTATCATTTTATATCTCTGGACTGTCAAGCTTGTATATCTTACAGTGCCTATTGAATGGCAGCCTTCTGAGAAATAAAGCTGACAATTAAGTGGGTGAAAATTAGATGAGTGTAAATTCTAGAGTCACTGTCAATACACTGATTACAATCCAATGACTGAAAGCCATTTCTTGTGTGAGTATGAAAATACTCATATCAGGCCTAGGGGTGTTGGTAGACCACAACAAGTAAATATTTTATACTTAGAGAATGAGGAGTCAAAGTCTCCTTCTGCTGAGACCATGTACTGCACACAACCTGGAACTTACCCCAGCACAAGGTCAGGGGAGACAGATGTGCAGTTTGGCAAGAGTCTGGATTCAAACTCCTTGCTTCTCCACAGCGAATTTCACCTGCATAAAACATTTGTGAGTGTTCAGATCCCACCTCTGCTAAGATCCTAGCCTAAGTGTAAAGAGGGATTAGGAGTGGTGCAGTTATAAACTTACAGGCACACAGGTTGTGTAATCTTCAATAATTGCATTAACACGTGTGTGTGTGTGTGTGTATGTAAGGCAAAATGATAACATTTCACAGAATTACAGAATGCCTTGGGCTGGAAATCACCTTAAGGACAATCTAGTCCAATCCATTTCTGGCAGCTACAGATGGCATCCTTTGACACTTACCTTTGAATCATGCTTCCCATTCCATTTAATTTTTTTCCAAACTTGAACCAACTATAGCAAGTGTCTGGTCTAAGCATGATCCAATAAAGAAGGTTTGAATAGACTTCCTGGAGCTCAGGCAAGAAAACACCTTCAAAATCACAAAAAGAAGGATTGGTTTTGAATGGAGAAATAATAGTTTACCCTTCTGAAAGAAACACCAGTTTGAGCAGTAAATTGTTGCTCTCAGCATAGGTTTAGTTCTGTCTTCTCCATCATAAATCCTGTGCTTTAGAAGCCTAAATTATTTGAGTTTGATGGCACTCCCAGTTACCTGGCCTTATCTTCATTTTACTCCCTGGGAACTAAAGCCCAATTAAGTGAAAGCCAAAACTGTCAAAAACATTCACTAATGCAGGGCACTTAATTTAATAGCATTAAGCCATCATCCTCCTGAACACTTAGCATTTCACAGGACTCTGTATGCTCAAAGCACAATTTAAAGTGAATTCAGCTGCAGTTGTGAGCTCAAGACTTCCACAGATCTGTTCCTGGATATTTCATGCTGAGCACACAGAAATATAAAACTAACTCTCAGTTAGTGGCCCACTGTGAAAGAACTGACTTTTTGCTCCTGGCTCTGTTTGAATTTGCTTTGCTTTTAAAAAGGACTAAACCAGATCATCATGCACTACACAAACCTGATTAATTTTAAAGTACAGTTAACCTCGTAGGCTACTAGTAGAAAGAAGAACTTCAGGAGGCCAAAAAGTATTAGTGAGGTTTGGATTTGTTTGTCTATTTGTTTTAAAGGGATAAGGAGATCTGCGCAAAAGCAAAGGGCTCAAAAAGGTCAGCAGGATTTTGGCAGTGAGATGAAGAGTAAGGTGTGAAAAGGAAAGCGTGTGAGGGAGTATGGGTGAGCTCTCGAACATCTCTCATGAACCTTCAATCCCCTATTCCAGATGATCTGATCTTTGATGGTATCTTGTCCCCAAAGTCTGACTTAGCTGCCTGTGTTCTCCAGGCTACTTCTGCAGTAGAAAGTGGCCCATAACAGAGGGCCAGGACTGACTCCCCCCACCACGGGATGTGAAAAAGAATGTGGGAAGAAATGACAAATGCTATGGGGGGAGCCACCTCCCCCTTCCCCAAACACACAGCATTGCTTTATGCTCCCCTAGCAGCAGTTGCAGCAAGCCCTGTTGTGTGTGAGGCTGTGCAGGCAAGAGGCAGCCTGGCTGCTCAACAGCAAGTGCTGCTATGACAGATGGCCCAAGCTGCCTTGAAGAAGAAACAAAAAATCTATAGTCAACAAAGCTGAAAACCCTTCAAAGGGTCCCAATACTGTCCTTCCAAGGGACATTTAATTTTAATTTTCCACTATAGGTAGCCATGAACTTTGTGTCTGGTACAGACCTTGTCTCCAGATGCATATCCAGAATGGAAGGCAGGCGGGTAAAAGTGAGTAAAAGAGCCTTTCAGACACTTCCTCATTCCCAACCAATTGATTTTGCAGTGAAACATACTTTTAAATGTAAGTTATTTTGGATGCAAAGACACCAAACACATCTAACAAATATTAAAAATCTCACAAAGCCTTGAAGAATGCCATTATCCCAGAGCCTGAGAAAATAAATGGACAGGCAATCTGCTCTGCAGGATCTTTCCATCTATCTCTGACTAATATTCAGAAAAAATCTGTAATACCCTTCACCCTGGTTTCAAACTAATAACACTTGCATACTAAAGACTCCCATTAAAGTTAACAGTTCTGTTGATCCTGTAAAGTGCACAGGAAAGTAGTATAACAAAAGAAGGATTACTTTCTCATTTTTTGTTAACTTTGTAGTGAAGGAAACACCATATGTCACAAATACTCAATAAACCTGATAGGTTATGTCCCCTGCCTGCAAAGAAATGTGCAAGAAGACACTTTAGGAGCCCCAAATTTATTTATATCTATTGATTCAGCTATATTTTCACTTCTTTGCTTTGAGAAAAGCAGGACTGTCTAAAACATGAACAGACCATTAAGGAGATGGTATTGTATGAGTCCACGTGCCCAGTTCTTTCATCAGATTTCCACTGTTACTGGATATCTGCAATTATTATCTCTTTCTATAGAGTTCTCTACTGGGATGTTTATTGCTAATTTCATATGCAGCAGAGCTTGGTAGCTTTGTGTACACTGTGCTCTGTCAGGAGGCATTTGGGACCAGAAGATGCTACTGGAGCTTAAGCTCGTTAAACTGCCTATGACATGAATGAGAGCTGCTTGCAAAGATGAGAGACACATGGTGACCTCAATGAATACAAAATAAAACAACTTTAAAAGAAGGTCTTCCTATAAGAAGCTGCATCATTAACTGACTGTGTAATTTGAAATTGTCTCTGGGGACATATGTATGCATATATGAAAAGAGAAGAATGCTAAATGCTTCCAGCCTTGAAACATCAGTACAAGATCAGGAAATGATTGAATTTTACTATTTAATTTTTTCCCTTTGAGGAAATTCTAGATTTTTTTAATAGGGTTTTTTCAATGGAACAGGAACATTATGTATTATAAAAATCCTCTCCCCCTAATATTCACCTACGACAAGTTGCAATAACAAGTTTAAGAGGAAAATGTTCTCATTACAACAACCAGCTTTCATTTTTCTCTTCCACTTTCAGTCATGCTCCTACAACCCAATTTACATATCTTCATATTGCCTGTTTTCTCTTTATTTGTTTTAACTCCCCTCTCCTGTCCCTTGAATAATTTAGAGATGGTTACCCAAATATATATGGTATGATCACACATCTCTTCATAAAGACTGAATAAAATATCATTTTTAGATGCACATTTCTATCAATTAGAAAGCATTTTTTCTTTTTCAAATCAGATTCCAGTATTGTTCCCGTACTCCTTGCACAAACTTATTTTACTAAGAATTGCAGTTACTTAACACATCTCAATTCTTACTCATATCCTCCTTTTGATTATACATTTGTCTGTTCTTACAAGCTCTTAAATCAGAGCTTGTAAACTTATCTCTTATCTCAGCTTATCTCTTTCAGCACTATATCAATGCTTAATGCTGACTATGTAGCTGGACTTCATAGCATTAGTATTCATTTTGACCCCTATTTCCAAAGCCTCATTTTCAGCCAACTTATCCAAACTTGAACTGAGGCAAAATTTCACCTGCCATTTGTAGGTAGTTTAAGATGATTTCTTTATAAAACTCCAGTAGACTGTCCAAATTGCAGATTGATTTCACCTCTCCCTTTCGCTCCTCATAAGCACCAGCTGTCGGTGAAGGCTCCAGATAGATTTGTCACTCTGAAAACTCAAGGTCCTTGGGATCTTCTCTGCCATTGCAGCCCTGGATTGCTGAGGGCTGCTGTAGGCTTTGCTGGAACAGAAATTGGGAGACATAAAATTTGAAACAGAAGTAATTTATTTTGTTATATCCCCAGTGTAGCCTCAGCCTATTGCACAATGTTTCTTACACTGGCTTTTAGTATGATGTCACCTAAGTAGAAATGTCAAAAGAAAAAATTTAAAAGGAGAAAATAAACTTTTCCAGAAAGATTAAGAAGAAGGAGAAAGACTGAAAACAAAGATGATGGTGGAATCAAAAACAAAATAGCATTTGCACTGAATGTGGGGAGGAGGTAGTGGAAGCTGAGCTGAAGAAGGGAGGGAGAGAGAGCAAGACTTCTTGGTAAGAATGAGTCCAATGGTAGTCAGGAACAGGGCAAGAATCTATAACAGAAGACTAAAACAGATTAGGAAAATGGAAATCTGTAAATGTCCAGGAGACAAAAACTAGAACTGGAAGCCAGGAGACATAAGGACACAAACACCTTAGCAAAAAGATGAGAAGGGATGAGAAACTGTGAAACAAGAAAGACAGTCTGGGGAAAAGGGAAAAGACCCAACATGTCAGCCTTGAAGGAAACAGCAACCAAAGACCTTGTGATCCAATACAGAAGTTCCCATACTCACTAGTTGTCTGCTGTCAGCAGCACAGAGCAGCAACTTTGCCATGCAGGGACACAGCACCCTGCCCTCCTTGAGCACAGGTCCAGTGACAACAGTTTGTCACATTCCATTAGACACCTTGTTAATTCAAGTGGGAGAAGTCTCTGCAGAGGATGAAGAAACATTCGCCCCTGCTGGTGACCCCAGCAGGTGTAGATACAATGCCATATGCTCTTATGACTTGAGTGCATATCTTTTAAAAGGGACATACAGCTTATAAAAAATTGAACTATGCCTTTTAAAAATACTTCAGACTAAATTCCTGTAGATTACAAATTCACCATCCATTTTTATATACAATAATTTGATTCTCCTTGTACAACATTGGTCGTATATTAGTTCTTAAAAGCATCTTTCCTATCTTGCTGTACTGGAGAAATAATATTTTGGGAACAGAGGATATGCATCTCCCAAAGAAGACCCACATATATAACACCTGCCTCATTTGTTTCAGAATGAGCAGGGCTCATAAAGTCTTTCTCCTGGGGAATTGCATCTGCCACAGATTATATGGGCCTACATGGTACAACAGCTGCCCCATAGCAGAAGGGCAACATAAACTTCTCGGATATTTTTCAACCAACATCTTTCCAATGACAGTCATAACATGGTCAATATTTTTGCTGGTGTAATTCTGAAAAATCCTGACAGAAAATCTGTAAGGTGGTGAGGAAGCAGACAACAAATGAATACATTAATGAGTATTAAAAGTTTTTAAAAATACTGGGATTCAACTTTACGATGATATAAAATCAAAGCAAATCATTACTACTTAGAGTTTAAACTTATAGTTTATATAGGGACATGAAAGTACCTCAGTCCATTTGCCAAACTTTGTCTAAATTTTTCAGAATGAATAACTAAACTCCACATTTTACATATATAATTGCAAATTTTTTAGGGATCTTAACAGAATGAGTGTACAGAAAACAGAAACTGACATCTAAGGACTAAAAATCCTTTTTGTCAAAGCTCAGGTGAAACCTGGACTGTTAATTCTCATAGTCCTTGCCTCTGCCTTCTATGACAGGGGCAGTGTGACTAGAGGACTTGTTGATGAAGACTGAGGTAAAATAAACATTGAGTATCTCAGTCTTCTACATATCCTGGGCAACCAGGTCTCACATTTCCTTCTGGAGAGCTCCTATATTTTGTATAGTTTTCCTTTTATCACCAATATACCTATAGAAGCTTTTCTTGCTGCCCTTCATGTCCCTGGCCAGATTTAATTCTATCAGGGCTTTAGCTTTCCTAGCCATTCTTCAAGGCTGAAGGCTTCACTATGTCCCTGGACAACTAGTGCCAGTGTGCTTAGTTACCCTCACAGTAAGAGAAAGAAAAAAGCTTCTTCCTATGTCTAAATGGAATTTCCTCTTATTCAAACTGTGCATGTTTCCTCTGGTTCCATCACTGGGTACCACTGAAAAGAGTTTGGCTTAGTCTTCTTTAGTCCCTCCATCGGGTATTGATACACAAATATGTGTCATAGGGCCTAAGAACATGGTGTGAGAGGGGGAGTAAAACCTGCGAGCATCAATGAGAGAAATAAGTTTTCTTTAAATTTCACCTGGCCTTATGTATGGTCTGACATTGATTTTTATTACATTAATAGCCTAAATGTTCTGCTGAACAGAAGCTTAGAATTTTTCAAAGAAAGTAATAATAAGTAGGTATGAATGTGAAAGATGTATACCAAATACTGAACATCATAAAGAGAAAACATTCATGAACAATGTGACACATTCAAGTCAAATTTCAATAGATTAGTCACTGCTGAAGCAGAAAACGAATACAGGTGGTAAAGTGTTGATGAACAACTTCCAGTATTTGTGTGGGCAGCCACAGACAGACACACAAACAACTTCAATAACACACGTTTCTTCTGAAGCTTATTTTTTTCAGTTAATCTTTCATACTAAAAAAATACAAAGGACATGCTTTAAACACAGTGGAAAGTGCTGTAAGAAACCTGGACTTTCCTGAGCCATAGATTAAATACTTTTAGTTGTATTCAAATAAGTGATCCATACAGTTCAGCAGAAATGTAGATTTCAGACCTCACTAGGTACTATAATATTATTTCCTTTCCTTATGATTCAAGGACAAAAAGACCCTGCTGCAGCAGTGACTTGCCACTATATATGCAAGTGACAACTAGAAACTGTGACAAAATCCATTTACACAGATATGAGATTATAAGTTAAAGTAAACACACCACTGTTCAATCTAAATTCAGATCATTTTCATCACTATTCACAACAGAGACGGAAGAACTCTGAAAGTTCTTTTAAAACATCATATTACAATGAATATTCACAAACCAAAGACATAATAAAAGACCTAGAGTTGAATAGTTTAGAGAGGACATTTTTAAGTGCTGTAATAGTGTATTAGATTATTTGACCCTTTTTGCACCCATGCCTTGTATAATCTGAGATATAATAACATGATTACAAATATGACCATGTACCTAACTGGCTTACTCTGACCTTGTAAAACCACTAAAGCCATTTGCAGTGTTCAAATACACCACCACATGACATTATCAAGGCTGAAAACTAAAAGTGAAATAAATGCAAACCTAAGATTTCGTCATCAGGCTACCTGACTTGCATACCTCAGCTAAACAAAATAAAACTATTCTATCAGGCAGAACTAGTGTTATTGCTACAGTCTTCCATCTTGAAACTTTTGATTTGGCCAATTTGCTCTAAAAAGTCTAGAAGCCATTTAAATGAAAGCTGCTGCATATAATTACTTGTCAGTATTTCTTTCCATGAAAAACATTTATGATATCACATTCATAAATGTTTTCAGATAAGTGCTCTTATAAATATCTATTTAAAACCCTGGAAAGGTTTTACAAACAGGTCATGATCTCAAGGTCTACAAGTCTCCAGGGCTTCATGGATGTCCACTGCACATTAAAACTTGACCTTGCTGAGCAAAGTTAAATTATTTAAATGCTATGAATGGAAAAAATCAGACTTCTGTTGCCACAAGGTTTTACACATATAGTCATGTAAAAATTTGAACAATTTTAAGCACTATTATAGTTATTACATACATTGGTTAGTATACATTGAATTAAGTATACATAAAAGGAGATCCCAGTGCGATTGACCTACTGCAGGTTCATAAATTTGTAAGCCCATCAATTAAAGAAAGCTTATTTTTGCAGCTCTACCCATTTCTATCCCTTAATTTTTGAAAAAAAACCCAATCTTTTCCATTTCTAGAATGTTCATAAGGATATACTTAATGCCAAATTTACTGTGATATGTATATCCACATTCTGCTTTTGCCATGGAATAATTACAGTTCTCAACATTTGATTTTGTTTAAAAAATATTCCGGAATTTCAAAATTATAGGGGCATCAGCATTTTCAGTGGAGAACATTCTGTCTTCATCAAAATTTACAGAAGACAGAAATATTGTTCAACATCAGCTTTTGAGTTCCTTGGCCAAATAGAAATTCTCTTCCTGGAGTGATTTTGGCATTTCTCTTCAGCTAATGAAGAAACAATTACGGATGTTTGCAAGCAATTAAAAATGTCAGTGGTCAGTTTAGACAATTTCTAGACAGCTAGATGAGATTGCCTATCATGTCAAGCTATATGCCACCACAGCTACACATGAAGACCATAAAAAAAATCAGCTTAATCAAAAATTTACACTTCTGTAAATTTTGTGAACAGTTTAAGGAACAGCTCAAGAAAAAAAAACAACAAAACTAATTCTAAATATACTCCATTTTCCTACTTACCTTCATATCAGCTATAAAAAGGGATTACTCTGGTACTCTCAAAGTCACAGAGACTCTCAGGAGAGGACAGACAATCTGTCCTGTCCTGTGCTTGTTTGCTCATGTGCCTCAGCCATATCAGGGTACCAAACTTGGGGATTAACATCAGGAGTGTGCAGAGACTGCAGTACAGAAGGCTGGGAAGCCAGCAACAAGACAGACAAAAGGGAATGTAGGTAAAGATGTGCACTTCTGCTCCCATTGCCAGACCCAAAACTGACACTCCTGAATCATCGCGACCGGGTCCTGTAGAAAAGAAATACTGTGAAAGCACAACAGAGAAAGGCACTGGCCCAATCCCTCTGCCTTTCATCTTTCCCCTCTCTTCTTGAAGCCACAGGGGGAAGAACATTCAAACAGACTGTCAGAAGTGTCTAGATGGCTCAGGTACAGAAGGTGAAAGGCAGGCACTCAGAGAAGGTGTCCACACATCAGAATACAGACACCAGTTTGGGACAGGATTAACTATTTCCTAGATTTCCTTCCTCCTCACTGATCCAAGATATGTGCCCTTGTATGTTGCCTCTCTCTCCCACCCTAAATTACACTTAGGTTTGGGCATGAGGCAAAAATTTTACATCCACAGCCTGACAGAAAGAGAGAAGAAGAGACAGAAAGTAATTAGATTTTTAAAAGCAACATATGAACAGTAACATTATTCTTATACACTCTTTTTCTTTTATTCTTTTCTATATTGAGGTACAATGTAGATTAAAAAAAACCCAACAAATTCAACCAAACCAAACCAAAACACAATAAGCAACAAACTTAAACCAAAAAGCAATAAATTATGCCAGTGAAATATTACATTGAATGATTTTTCTCACGTCATGAAAAGGAAACTTTTGTTCTTTAAAAGCCAGTTTGACACAGGTTTGTTTCAAAAAGCAGTTAAGGGAACAACCCATATTAAAATGACCATAAGTATTTTAATTTTAACTAAAACATATGCATAGTTTAGTAATTGTACTACAACATAATTTCTCTCACTACAGTATTTTAGTTCACTACTTTGCCTGTAAGAGTAACACTGCAGTCAGTGATTAAATGCAGAATAAGATCCAAACTTCTAACTTAAATACAGCCATAAGAAAAACAACCGCAAAAATCACATATTAAGACAAAGTATTAATTTTGCTCAATGAAAGTGAGAATAAGCAGAAGGTGTATCAAATTAACAATGCTTCAAAAACTTCTGAAACTCTCAACTCTTCATTTGTACAAGTCTTCTAAAAGAAATTCATAGTACACCAGAGTTCCTAAATATTTTCTCAAGGAAAAACTTACAGGCATACTCATAGTATCATGCACCCCTAAGTCCCATCTCCTAGATGAGTAAAGTAGAACTATATAAATTATGGATTTTTGAAGGTCAATGACAAAAAAAAAGGAGAGTTTGGGTAGGATTGATAAATTAACTTGAATCCAACACAACCTTTTTCCATTCTTCAGTTAGTGAAATTGAAAAAATACTTTCTGGTCACTGTGAATTAAGAAAAAGAGACAAAGAATTAAGATGGCAAACTCAAGGGAGATGATTGCAAAAATCAGTGGCTGTTATGCGCAACCAGGTCACTGTAGAAATAAAAAATCATTTTAATAATTCATAACTCAAGGATAGCCCCTAGCTGGTGGACTACTACAGCAATAAGCCTCTTAACCTTATCATTGGAAAAATTTTACTTGGAGCTCCCATATTCTGTATCCCTTCCTGTATCCTGCATGTAATGCATTTCCTACCACCCTCTTTGTCAAGAGGAAAAGAAAACATACCACCCTTACTGACATTTAGTAAAACTGGCCTGAAACAGGGGTTCAGTTTCTCTAGACTATTAATGAAATTCCACCAAAGGGATGTTTTTTATAATGAAACTATAAAAATGAGAGGAAAAGGAAAAAACAAAGACGGAAGATATTCACTCACCACTCTGCTGATGCTTTGTCTTGGTGGGCAGATTACATTATTTCCTTTATCATCACATTATGTGATAAAATTTTCTGTATACTTTCTATGCAAAGGTCATCTTGTGGGACTGATGATTCAGGGACATTATATTTTTTTCCCCATAACACAAAAACCTGCTTTTTTCAACAAAACACAAGACCTGTTCTAGAGAACTTGCTCACGGGAGACCAGGTTCTTAAAGTTTTTTGTTTTCTTTCTGAGAAGCACTGGAATGTTTAGATTGTGGAAATGCATTGTGAATGACTCAAACCCTTAAACTTTTTTTTTTTAAACTGGCATTCAGTGCTATGGTAAAATTTATCTCCTTTAAAAGTTTCATTCACCTTCTACTTTCAATAGGGAGCAACAAGGAAATATGAGGGGTGGGGAGGGGGGAAGATTAATATAAATTTCAATTAATTTATTTCCTGGAAGTGGTAATGCCTTTTGGGATAAACTTTTAAGGCAGTGGAATTTTTAGGCTGCAGCAAGCTGACAGCACAGTGGTGACTGCACAGACATTTCTAATACCCCAAAGGTCATTTGCAAACTGCAGTAACTCTAAAATGTCAACTAACTGATGATGGATGGATGCAAGTACTCCTACACTTTACTTTGGCACCTGGATTGTGAACTCTGTAAATTGCAACCTGGCTATAAAATGAAGGAAGCTCTGTGTCACAACGTGCATAAAGGAGTTGCTGAACAAATACAAGTACTGCATCTTGCCTGTACTAATTGCTGATGTGGGCTAATGAACTGCTACAGGCTGAGCTTCTGTTCCTTTTGTTTCTTTACACAAGAAAGTCAGAAGGGAAGGGGAGATATTGTTCCAGTTTGGTTTGGAAAACAAAATTATCTGTAGAAATAGAACAGAACATTTTTATACATCCTGTCATTCAGCCCTGTGTGGGGGAAAATTATGTGTTTAGTGTTTGCATACTAAGAAAACAGCTACCTGTTTTCAACTAACAATTATCTGATCAGTTCAGTCAGACTCAAGTGTGAACATAGTTTTTATAATGCATATATTCCAACACACGGAAAATTCCCATAGGTAAATGAATTGCAAAAAAATCATACCCCATTTTTTTCAGTAAAAACCCCTATAGAATAGAGTGAATATTAAATCAGTGGAGTTCCACAGAAGTAGTATGAATTTCTGAACAAATCATGAGAGAATCTACAGCATTTAAAGATAATTGGAGGTGTCTGGAATACATAATTATATCCAGGGGTCTCAGCTCATTGGGCCTTTAGAATAAAGTCTCTCCCTGACTTTAGTTTTAGTTACTTTATCTTAATGTGAAACAAGCCATGTTCAGCACTAATAAATTAGTGTTTTCACAGGTTACAATGATTATAAATGCATTCTATTGTGTAGGCAAGGAATGAGTACAATTAGCAGAATCCCAGGGGACCTCAGAACTAGCATATGAATCTCTGCATGTTCCTAAACTGACAGTAGTTTGGCAATCACTGCTAAGGGGACTCCAAGGAAAGCTGGAGCCTGCAAGTCTCTGTACTGAAGGAGCATCAAGAGGAAGCTGAGCAAATTTGCTTTGTTTGAACTGGGTTGCAAATTCTACACACATTAATATGGCCCATTTCTGTTGTCAAAATAGGATTTCATGGAGAAATTGATTTCAAAAAGTGATATTTTGTTAAGGAAAAGGAGTACTCTGTAAGCCTAGGTAACATTTCTCCAAAATGGTTTTCCTTTACAAGTATTATGTTGCAAATTTTCATATGCAGAAAAATACCATTTTCCAGTCATGCTTCAGCATCAGGGCCCTGACCAAAAAACAGTAATGCTGAGGCTTTTTAGGGTAAAATATTATATTACCATCTCTCATGGTGTCCTAATCAAACCATGTCCTCTCAAATCAATGTCCACAACCTCTGAGGCAATTTAATTCACACCGATAATCTGAAGGAAAATTTAGGACTACCATTTAGTTTCACAACTCATGAAAATCTGATAAAGATCCAAATTCAAGGAAAATCAAGGAGCAAGAAGGTTCACTCATCCCATCACTGAGACTTACTCTTCTCCATTTTTCAAATTGGCTATTTCATGGAGAGTTTAAGATTCAAATTTATTGAAGCGAGAAGGAACAAAGGTATAGAACCATTGCATAGATAAAGAAAATTAGTTTAAAAATCATTATTACAGCTCTTCTAAAAAGAAAAAAGGCAACTTCATTAACAATAGAACATGCAGCTCAATTCTGTCCTCCCTATTTACTGAAATAGGGACTGAAACAAAGATCAGAGACTGCTTTATTATAGGTCAAGTTATCCCCAGCTGAAAGCTTTGGTACAGAATAATCACTAAAATGAACAGTCCTCAGAAGTGTCAAGTTATACTTAAGGAAAAACATTTGCAGAATTGGGATCTAAAACATCTGTCTCTGAAGTAATTCAAGGAACATTAGTCACACTAATCTTTTTCAGATTTCATTTGCACTTGAAGAGATATATTAAAAGTATTCAACCAACAACAAGCCAGTTGTTCTGAAATGTACTCTTTGAATCAAGCTGCACTAAAGCAAATCCTACACAGGGCAGGCTGTTACAGGATTCATGTTTTCCCTGCAAATTCTCCTCAACAGATTATCTAGGTAACTTATTCAGTAATAAAAAACACTAGAAGCATCTGCTTCCATGGTTAACATCTTAACCTTCTCATGAAAATTCACCAAGATTTTAAAATTATGACAGCAAGGATTGTCTATCGAAGAACCTGAATCATTTGTTAGGCCATATTAGGAGTTACCAGTGGGTCAAGGAAGTTTATCTTTGTTTTATCTTTGCCTTCTACTCAGCACTGATGAGACACACTCGGAGTGCTGTGACCAGTTCCTGTCAGCCCAGTACAAAAGAGATCTGGAGAGACTGCAGAGTCCAGGAGAGGGTCCAGAGACCTGTGGATGCTCAGTGTGGAGAGGAGTAGGCTCAGGGGAGTTTTATCAATGTACATGAATATCAGAAGGCAGGGTGTACAGAAGACAGAGGAAGACTCTAGTGATACCCAGTGACAGAACCAGAGACAATGGGCACAAACTCACAAACTGAGACACAGGAGGTCCCATCTGAACATCCCTATTTTACTTTGAGGGTGATGGATCACTGGCAAAAGCCCTGCATAAAGTAGTATGGGAGGCAGTGACAGGAATTATGGTCAGTTCTCTTCCAGGGGAGTGTCCTATGTGACAGGATCATATCACTTCTTACTGACTTTACCTCCTGCCCTTCAAATGCTATATTTCCTTCATAAAATGGGGCCAGCATGCCAAAATGAATAAAGGCTTGAACCTAGGTTACACAGATCTAATATCAAATCAAGGCTGAACCATGAAAAGTAAGGGTTTGAATTTTTCTGTTGGAAACAATTTTACCTGCAGTGAATGTTGATCAATTTACCTCTAATAATGAAATGTTTGAAAGGCTGCTGTAGTTCCTGCTCTGGGCATAACTGCTGTGATCTGCTATACTTGCTTATATTATCTTTCCCAGATAAAGCCCCTTTAGGGACTTTGGAGGGCTGCCTTTCCTGGGAGCCCTGAGGGGCAGACAGCTGTGGAGATTCTCCACTCTGCTAATAGGGTGCCAATTTCACATGCATGGCTGTAGGATTTTAGCCTTCTATAAGTCTTCTAGAGAAAGGGGAGTTTCTTATAAATTAAGTATGATATCTGGACAAGTCTGTTTGTGGATCTTATCTGGAGTGCCTCAGTATGCACACCTATTTCTGAAAGGCATAGCATGTAGTTATAGCAAACATGTCTGATAACAGCACAAAGTTAGCCATATAGTATTTCCTTATTTTCCATTCAGAAACACATTTTATTTTCCACCTGTTTGATTTTGTACTGGAAATATCATTCAGAAAGCTTGTGTAGTTTCCATCCCAGACAGTTTTCAAGGGCTGACTAGATGAATCACTGAGCAACTTCTGATCTCAAACCTGCTGCTGCTTGGAGTGGGAGGTTGAACTGCAGATATTTTGTGTCTCTTCATCTTGTTTTTCCTACGACCCTATATCAGGTTTTCTGCTTTATCTAAATTTTGCCACAAGTTTTGCTTCTGCTTCTATAAAGGTTTTAAGTAGAAGATAAAATCTGACTGCTTTAATATTGGACCCATCATCAGGTCATTAGAATATGAGTGTAATTTTATTGCAATAGAAAATGTGTGCTAACTTGGTCCTTTCTTTTTGTTTCTAATTGACTGGGGTTGACTGGTCTTTTTTTTACCAGCTTGGACAGACAAATTCAAGACAAATTTAGCAATGGATTTTGTCCATACAAGCAAGCACTACCATGGGCACTCAATAAAATATCAAATATTATTTGCATTTTGAGTTGTGCAAATGATCACCTGCATTGCTCAAAACAGCTCCTGCTTCCTTCATTAGATGGCAGAGCCCTGGAAAAGAAAAGCTGCCAGATTAATTTCAAGCTTCTTATGATTCTGCTGAGAGAGATAGAAAAATAAATGGGGAATTATCATATAAAAAAATTCTCTTACTTTCAGTTTGTCTGAGTAAATTAGCTCAGGTGAAATTTTCTGGAGGGTAATGTAATGAAATATCTTTTCCAATGCATGTCAGAGCTCTTAGCTACTTCCAGCAGTGTATATGCCATATCCTTCTGCAACAATGTAGAAGGATAATTCTAGGAGGATGGATGTTTCCCACATAATAATGTAGAAGGATAATTCTAGGAGAAGGATGTTTCCCACATAAACATACTGTATGGTCACACACAATACATGCTGTATTATATCCTGTAATGATGAAGCTGCAGTTGGCCTCAAGAGTTTCTATGTCTTGCCTTTACAGTTGATTAATTGCATCCAAATCTGACAGTTGGCATTGAGACCGGGGAGCCTCCGTCAAAAGCTTTCTTAGCTGCATTTCAAAAGCCTTTTTCATGTCTTGCAAGAACAAGTCATTAAGTGGACCTGTTACTGAGAAGCAAATTATTCTAATAGAAAGCATGTTTTAAAGCACAGTTTAGCACAAAACCCTAACCCTCTGACAAGCATGCTGATGGCATGTCCCTTACCAAGTTAATATGACTTTATTCTGCTATCAGTTATGCAGGATGGTGAGCATCCCTTATGTGAGAGAGAAGTGGGAATTAATGGATATTGGGAGGGCTGATGAGCCATCTGGGAGCCTGGGGAGAGGAGAGTATAGGATGGGGGTGGTGAGAGGGGAGGGCACAGGGCTCTTTTGGGATCTCAGTAACAAAGACCTACCCACAATTGGCTTCATAAAATAGCTTAAGACAGAATAAAGAAAGGAGGGCAGATATTGCATGTCATGTCTTATGTCCCTTCAAATGGCTGGAACCCCGTGATGGTGCTGCATTGATGGATGGGATCTGCACAGCAAGTTATGGGAAAGCCCATCTAGGTTTTGTCTCTCTCACCTCACCCCTGTCTGCCTTCCTACCCTGCCCAATGCAGAACATGGGCAAGGCTGGTGAGTGTTACACCATTCCCAGCAGAGCCTTGTGAAAATGCAAAGAACACAAGCCCAAACTGAATTACAGGAAGTTACAGTCAAACACAGCAGAAAACATGCTTTGCCATGTACAGACAAACCCTGCAACACGGTGTACAGAGGGGCTGTTGAGCCTCCATGCTTGGAGACACTAGAAACCCTGCTGGCTTTATGTAGTCTGGCTTGGCTGAGTTTTGGGCAGGGCAGCTGGACCAGACCACGTCTAGAGGTCACTTCCCACCACCCTCATGCACTGATTCCATGAACCAAAGTAAAATACGTTTTGTAGCCTTTGCAATTTAAGTCATTATTAAGACGAAGTTTCTAAACAGAAGCCAAATCTTTTTGACTTCAGCTAGTATCTTACCCAGAAGATTAAAAAAATGAAAAGAATGTAGGATGTGTCTGAACCAAATTATTCAAAAGCTGAGAAATGTAAATTATGTGACTGCCTTAGCAAACTTTTTTTGACACTTGCTTGAAAGATGATTTCTAAAGAGTTCCTGACTATCCTTATCCAATCTCTTTAACTCTTTAATCAGCATTAGTCATTAGGTCTGTCTGCACTTCTAATGAAATAATGAATACAATATCACCTATCTTCTTGTAGGCATGTATTTTGATGCAAAAAGGAGATGGTTGAAGATTAAACTTTATTTTTCTCGTTTTTACAGCCACTCAACAAGCAAGGAGATTCTAGTCACTATTAGCTTTGCAGTAGCAGGTTAGAAATACTTTTGTGTCTTTAAGATGCAGAAAAAGTCTTCATAGCAGTTTATATATTCAAAGCACATCTCCAAGCAACGCTGCCTGCAGCTGTGATTGCTCAGCAATTATTTAAAAGAAGCTTCAGGTATCAAAAGTTGGATCCCTTGATAATGCACTTTCAATGTCCAGTTCTGAAGATTTCCGCTTAACTAATTTGCCCTTTCTCATATACTAACTTTGTGGCAGAGGCAGAGACAGGAGGCAATTTCCCAAGCTTACATTCATCTCCTTTAACCTTTCTAGTTTTTACTATGTCTGCCATCACCCATATTCTCTGCATAACAGTTGGCTTCCTTATCCAGTGAGGCAAGGAAGGACCCAGCTACCTCTGCTAAGCAACCTTAATTCAGTCAAGGGCACTGGACGGATGGACCCTGGGAGGTAACAGACACATGCTGCCTTTTGGAAGAACTGTGGCCACTGAATAGAGATTACCAAGCACACAGCCTGACAGCTAAAACATATTTGAGCTAACAAATCTCAGTTTCCTGAGTTGTCATTACAACCCCAGCCAATATTGAATACTTCCTCCCAGCACTGGGTGAGTGTATGGAGAAATCCCCTGTGCTCCTCAAAATTTAAAACCAGCATGAGAGGGAAGAATCATATAGAAACAAGCTGAGTTCGTGTCCCTTAAATCAGAAAGAGTTTTAAATCTTCTACATCCACCTTTTAAACCAATATACAGCTGTAGCGACAACATTTTTCCATATGGAGCAACCACAAGATGGGAAAAAAACTTCACTCATTGCTAAAATGTCAGTGATTTGTTGATCCTGGAGATATGTCAAGGCACCAACTCCTGAGCAGTTCATTTGTAGCAGTATTTTTTCAGCACATCAGCCCTGCTTATCTGTTTTGGTTCTTCTCCTATCTTCATTATTTTTTGTGGCTAGTGCTCTTATACATGAATAAATATTCAGTGCAGTTTAATCTTTGTTATTGGATATTTTGAAACTGTCATGATTTCCAGTACACCCTGCAGGAATTTTGACTTGGAGTTCAGGATGGTCTGCATTTTACCCAAATACATAGAGACATTCCCCCCCCCCCCACACTTTAAGATTGATCACCCTGGTCAATCACATTCTATCACTTCTCCAGTGTCACTCCACTCCACTCGTCCACTCATCATCAGTGACCTTAAGCTGGTCCTCAAGGAGTGATTTTTTTCCTGGGATATCAATTTTGTGCTCAACAGAGAAGAAGAAATGACCCAAAAAAATGTAGAGGGGATATGCTAGCAAATTTGGGTGAGATAATGTACCCCTGTATAAGTTCCATTACACTGGAAGAAAGATTGCTGAAAAAAACCATGCCATAATAGTCTCCTCTTAAGATGAGGTCCCTAGCAGCCAAGTTCCATGTATATTTATAAGAACAGTTTGTGATGATAGTTAGATTTCCCAAGGATATTCTAGTGGGAAAAAAAAAGGCTCCATGCACACAGAGCACAAGCAAAAAGAACTGCAATGCTCACTTGTTCTGTTCTCCTTGCTGTACTGGAGCAGTATTTATTTTAAACTCTGTTTGACTTGATCACACTTCCACATTGAAAATATCTCTATTACTTGTTGCATGTGTGACTCAATCATTACTTATGGTTTCAGTTTAAAAGTCTTCCTTTGACTTAAGCAGTGAGTTATCTATTTTTAAACTTTGTCAAAGTCTTTGGTCTAGATATAAAATGAATATCACTTTATTTAAAAAAAAAGAAAAATAAGTTTATATCATTTAAATAATATTGTCAGCATTTGCTTATTCATTCAAGAAATCTGTGGGCCAGAATCATATGTGAGCTACAAAGTTCTAAATTAATTGGCGTAATTTTTAAATAAAATGGCTCAGAATACTTTCTAAAGTTCGTAGAGAACAGATGTGAGTGAATTTCTGATAGAGTCAATCTCATAGGAACAAAGTGAGTCCTTGTTAAACTAGCAGACCAATAGGAAAGGACTGTTTTGAAAGAAACAAAACTGTTTGCAGACAGCAGAAGTAAAACTAGAATAGCTTTCCCTTGGTGGGGAAGAGAAGGAACTATCAATAACAGAGTAATTTTGAGTAGAGGAAGCAGAAAAGAAACTTGATATGCTCAAATTCCATGGTAACTTTTATGAAGAAGTTCCCTGTAAACGGTCTGTTACTTTTTAGCCCACTGCCAGTGACTTCCAGGAATTCACTCTAGTTCCTTCACAATAAAAGCATGATCCAAACAGCAATAATGAAACTCTAGACGGAAACAAATACCAACAAAAGTCCTGTTAGCAGTCAAGGCAGTCACTGTCCTAGAATTACTTGTGTTGGAAAAGGCCTCTAAGATCACCAAGTCCAACTGTTAATCCAACACTGCCAAGTCCAGCACTAAACCATGTCCTCATCTGGAACATTTTTGTTCTTTTGCAGAGGCCATTCTCCTTCCCTCGGTGTTTCAAGGCCCTTATTTCTGTCTCTGCAGAGGGGCCTTTATAGGGCTAATAGGCCTCATTTATACAGGGAAAAGTTATCGTTCAGAGTGAAAAATAATTTCTATGTTGGTAAAGACTTTCAGGAGTGTTTAAATGACTCAGGAACCACAACACTCTCTAAAAATAGTGCTGGATTTTGAAAATGCCCATCTATTCTTTCTTTCCACTGAAAACTGACTAGGTCTGCAATTGGTTATATACAACCAAGACTAGTAATGGGTGGTTCAATGTTTCTTGAAGATGAAGGACCCATCTGCTGAAACATGAAATAATTTAAGTTATCCCCAGTCAATGCATATAAAAAAATATTTAATTTCACAAAATAGCTTACATTTTTCTGCTGAAGAAGTTATAATTTTGCTTAAGCAATCAGTATATGATTGAACAGAAACAGCCTGAAGTGAATATTTCATTATAAGGAATTTTTCCCTCAACTATACTCAATAAAACAAAAATTACTCTGACTTGCTTGTAAAACTAAAACAATTTTGGTCTTTCACTCTCCTGGTATCTTGCAGCTTTAGTACAAAAATCACTGGCTACAGTTGTCTGCCACCTCATATCCCTATTTTAAATGCATCAACTGACCAGTGTAAATAAATTTCAGGTATATAAAATTACTTTTGTTATGCTACTATTCTATCTTATAAATGTCTATAACTCCATTAAAGATATGTGAAAAATGGCAACAGTAACACCTGAGCAAGAATTTTAAGTGCTGATGTGCTATACAGCAGTTATAAATTAACACGTTCTTTCCCAGTGATTACCCAGAAATAGTAGTCCTCTTTTCCTGTTCCTTATTTAGCATCTTGGAGCAAAACATCAATCACCTAAATTCTACAGATTTTTAAAAATAACTATACAGAACTTCTGAAGGAAGAAAAGGTTTCACTTCCGTTTCTGGTAGCAAAATGTGTGTCATCACATTCCTGTTATAGAACCCTGCATCACAGACGTGAACGTGGAAGACATATGCTATCATCTCTGCTGCAAGGCAGCACTTCTTGAATAAACATTTGAGAGCAGTAGACATAACAGCACTGCAGGACCACTTATAGTTCACATAAAGAGGGATATATATATATATATATATATTTATATATATAGATATCAGTTAATTCCCATACTAAATATTGAAATAGATGGTAGAAGGTATTGGCACAAATATTCTTATGGGAAAAATTCTTTCCTTCTGCTATATGAAATATGAAAAGGATAACCCATGTGTTTAAAAAATGTTAAATTTGCATATTTTTTCAGTTTTCTTTAGGGAAACTTTTTTTTGTTTGCTTTTTTTTAATTGTACTGTTACCAGTATGAACTCCTTTTGATAATATTTAGCTTTATGCAAATCTCATTAAATTCAGCTGCATAACTTAGCTATTATGATTTCTTTTTCTTCAGACTATCAGCTAAAATCAGTTAGTCAAGTGCTTCCATTACTTCTGGGATCTATTTTTTATAGTAAATCTATTGGCATAAAAGGGCATTTGCCTTCTGCTTTAAATCTCATTTACACATATTTGTTCTTCCCACACTTTTCCTTCCCTTTCCCTCCTATACAGATGATTACCACTTTCATTTCAAAGGAAAAACAGGGTGGAGGAGAAGAACAGCTCTTAAAAGCTAGGTTAGGAATTAGCTAGCAGCTATTTTCACAGAATTTTTTTCCCAAATCTTTATAAGCACTCCTTTTCTTACTAACAGAAAAAAAAAATTGTTTCATAAGATAGGCTTATGAAAACAGACAAAAATTCAGTAAGGTGCTATGTGGATATCATGGTAAAGGAAATATTCATATGGTTTTTCTTTCACAAAAGGGTCAACTGTATAAAAGCCTGCCAATAAATCAGGGAAATACAGTGCTTGTTCACTGAGGATAGGACAAGGACCAAAGGATTATATTACTAAAGTGCTTGATATTTAGGATACCCCATAGGATACTGAAGTTAAACTGCTGGAGTTTTCATCAATGGACCTCTCCTCTCCTCTCCTCCTCTCTTCTTCCCCCCTCCACTCTACTCCTTTCCCCTCCACTCTTCTCAGTTCCTCTTCTCCCCCCTCCCCTCTCCAAAGCAAAGTAGTCCTGATATCATAAAAGGAGTAGGGTACAAAAAGGTTTTTGCAGGTTTTTAATTAAAAAAATCTTTTAGTCTGAAGTTCATCCATTTGCAATCTCTTTTTTTTTTTCCTAACCTACAGAAGAACCACATATTTAATTCTATGCCTTTAGGAAACCATCCCCAGTTTGCTGAAGCAAAACAAGCAAGCAATACTCCTTCTGAAGCCCATTACATGTATTTTCCCACCCATGCATGGCATTGGAGCTAATCAGGGAGTCCCCATGGGACAGTCATGGGAAAATGCTGTGGCCACAGAAGAAGCTCCCAGTTCTTACAGGGAAAGAAAGAAAAAAACACCAATCAGTGCATTTCAGAAGAGGGTGCCCATGAGGGCTTCTCATGTGTGGTCTCCTCTGCCCTGCTCCCACCCTCAGCCCCAGCTTCCCAGCTCCTCAGGGCGAGCTACCCCATGCAGCACCCTGACACCCTTTCTTATCCATTTTCTCAGAAAGCTTGCATGGTTACTGAAATAAGGGCACAAATATCCAGAATTTGGGAGAATTCTTGCAGTTCCCCAGTTTCCATTTGCAAATTCTCTTGGTTTTCTGATATTTCAGTTTTTTAAATTTATTTTTATTTTTTAAATCTGATATAATTTCTTTTAATAAAACTTGAAATGAAAATAGAAAATTTTTGGTATTTTCACAAAAAGGCAGTAGTTGACGGACAAAGTGAGGAAAGCCATAGCATTTTCATTCATTGTTCACTGGTGAAAAGTAAACACGGATCTGTCACAGCATGGCTGCCATCTCCATAGGAGTAAAGACATTCTCACTTCCCTCTCAACTTCACCCAGCTGCCTTTTATATTGCTTTCCTCAGTGCAAAGTCCTGCCATTCTTACCTGTAATCTATGCCACACCCAGAGACAGTGACAGACCACCAGGAGGGAGTATTACACCTGCCAAAAATGGGGCATGGCTCCCAAAAGCCCCGAAGAGGTAAGACATCTGCTACATTAAATGTTTTACCATAACCAAAAGAAAGTAGGAATGTCAATGGAGAAATTACTCCTGTGCTCAAAATTAATACTGTAAATCTTTTCTTCTGATGCCACTAACCACATTTGCAGGTTTAAGAGCAATTACTGCCTGTTCATGAAAAGAGTAGTTAGAAACTTTTGATAGGGTCTGATTGTTTGGGGAAAGTTATGCTGAACCAAGAAATAAGTGAAAGAGTGACGGGAAGAATGATTGGGAATCGCCACAAGGAAATCTCACCCTGTGTCTTCCAGACTTGTCAGATCTAACATCTTCAGAAACTTCCTATCCACAAATCCACCATGTGCAACAACAGATTCTCTGAGTAGATGGATGCCACCAGCTGTTTTGAAATGATCATGCTGCAGACACCGCAGGGGTTTATGAATGAAACTTAAAAGTAGACCTGCAACTTTGTTGCATGCAAGAAACACAACTAGAAATCGTGTAGCTTCGTGTAATATTGAAGCACAGCATATAATTTTATTATGCTGTCATGGTTTAGGAATGGTCTTCTTCAATTTAGTACTCCCACTAAAACTACATGCCGCTCCCCCACCCCTCCTTTGGAAGAGCAAAAGGCAAAGATCATGATAGAGATAAGAAAAATTTGCTGTAAATATGAATGAGAAAACAAACAAACCCTAATTGGCAAAAATAGCAATGACAGAGAGTATAAGAAAAGTATAATTATTGATGCAGAAAAACACAGATTATAACAGACAATACCGGATGTCTCCCTCCACCTACTGAACACTTTCTCCCTGGAAAAGAGCCATTTTCCCCTGCCCCCAGCAATCAGGTGAGGTGGAATAGCATAACTGTGTCCTGGCCATGCCCCCTCCTGTCTAAAGCAAAAATTAACCCTGGCTTGAACCAGGACATTTTCTAAAGATCCCACCTATGTACAACTCTAGGATTTCTACTGTAAATGGAGCCCTTAACACTGCCAGGTTTGGTACCACAGCAGTTCTGTGGGGAAGTCACCACGTAAATCCACTTGAAATAATCATATTGAAACATAATAAGACACTTGAAATGTTTTTCTGGAGACATCAGGCAATTTGAGATTAAACTCAATGCTCTGTGTACTTCCAGAGTTCATTGCAGCAGCACGAGATCAGTGCCAGAGAAAGTGGGAGCAGACCAGCTGCTGTAGTGTGACATGCCAACCAAGCTGGTACACCCCACCTAACACAGCACAGGTTATTTGCTTAAGGAACACACCAAACTGGGTCTTACCTATCACTGGGTACCCTCCAGCAAGCGGATGTTTGTCCCCCTTCATCACTCTGGGTGCTGTTTTCATATCCTCCATTTCATAGTAAGTCAAAAGGAAATATTGCCTCCATGTTCCATGCTCTGGTGCTGCACAGGCAGCTACTACAGGTTTAGAAGTCTTCATTCATTTATGAACTTTTTAATTAAATACTAAAGAGGAAAAACTCAGTCACCATCAAGAGGCACAAGAGGTCAAATCAAGTAAAAAAAAAATGTAAAAAAACTACAAGGTGTGTAACTGTGGGGGCAGAACAGAATGAGATATAGAACCTCTGACCTCTGCGTTTTGTGGTTAAAATCCACACACAGCTTTATAGTCAGTTAGTTATAAAAAGTATCTTGCCATTTGACTCATTTCTGTATGCCAAACTTCTGAAGAAAATTTATTCGTAGTTATATTTGAATCACTGTCTATATGCCTTGACACTTCAAATCAAAACACCAGAGGAATCTAATGATTTTAATTCTAATGATTTAAAAAAAGAATTAAAATTAAGTCCTACTTGGTCTTCTGTGTAATTCTGCCACTGGGAAATCTCTCAGGAGTTGTTTCTAAGTCACAGACTTCAACACCTGATGAAGTTTCTAGCCTGAAAAGTCATCTTCTTCCTCCAGCCAAACAATATCTTTTTGGTCATTCCCTTAACATTGTCCATCCAACCTTGATTTGCTGTTCTCCAGGCTTTGTACTGTTTGTTTTCCCACTGTGGACATGCATTTTCTAAAAAAGCAAAAATACACCCGTGGCCAGCAGTCATAATATCCACAATACAACACAGAAGGTACATATATCACTTTTGTAGACTTGAATAGCCTTAAATTGATTTGCTCTTTTGTCCATAACAGAACAGCTGTGTAGTTCAGTGCAATCTGAAATCCATCTAAACTTGTGTGCAGAGCCAATTTCACAGGGCAGTCATCCAATGTGAAAATGTGAGGTTTCTATACATTAATTTCACTTTTCCTCACAGACATCATGTTGTCTTTGAGCCCATCTCTCTTTTTAGATGTCTGCATCCAGGATGTCACAGGTTGTCATCCTCAGTACCAGTCAGTTTGTTTAAAGCCAGTCCATATACACAAACATGTTTCAGCTGCAACATCAGCTAAAGTTTAGCAAAATACTTCTTGATGTATGAGATAGAAACCTCTTTTTTTTACATCAATGAATTATTACCATGCTCTACACACTCAAAGGAAAATCAAGACAAAGGGGGAAAAAAGACTTGCTTGTTGCAGTGTGTGGACAATCCCCATGAACTACAATAAAATGCCAAAATTGGCATGTTGACTAAAAGCATTTTGTGCTGTAACTTTCATCCCACACATTGAAATCCTTCTCCCTGCAGTTCTTATGTTCTTACTAATGCCATAGACACCACACTGGGAGACACAGTGATCATATACAAAAAGAAGTCTGAAGAAAGTGGAAAACAAAATGTAAGTAACAGAAAGGTATAGAATTAAAACACTGGAATATTTAAATCTACGTGGAGATTTGGAAGACAGATATGCATTACAAACAACTTCAAGATGTCCAAGTTTTATGTTTGGTACATGTATTTTTAAGTATAGAGTTGTACTTCACAGAAAAGTGGGGGAAAAAAGGTGTAGGTGGCTCCAAAACATTCAGCAAATATCCACACTGTATCTGAGAACAGCTTAGAGCAAATATAAAGCCAACAGTAAAGCACAATAGCAGCAGCCACGAGGACAGTGTGATAGTAGAGCGTGATCAGCAGCTTTTTTGGGCATGCAATCTGGAAATGCATCAGAAATCATTTTCAGATAGACTGTAATTTGTTCTACTATAGAAAACTACTATAAAACAAACATCCTCCCTTAAAAGCATCTCTGCTAACCTTATCAAGATAATATTTCTTCTCAAGTTAAATTTGATCATCAGTTAAATACAGGACTATACATGAAGACCCGATTATCTCTCAAAAGCATTAGTCTGAAATCTCCAAGTTATCCAACCAAAAGCATTCTGCTGAAGTCATTCTTGAGTGTCTGTATTTAGCATGGCTCCAGAAACAAAACATGAGACATGAGTTTAATGAGTTAAATGAAGGAAAAACACTCACTTAAGTGGATTTTACTTCATCTGTACATCCTGCATAGCAGACACCAAACTCAAGTGACAGGGGCTCCCCTTCTTTAAGGAGTGACAGTGTTGATGTCCAGTACCAGCTGGTATCATGCAGACTTCTTGAATTTGCAGAGAAAAGCAGAGACCTGGGAAGGCTGACCTCCAACACCATTAGCTGTGAAGTTTGCTGCTAATCACCAAAGCTGTGCTGTGCTCCTATAGCTCTTCCAGAATAAATAGAATAAACTCATTAAAACTAATACTAGCTGTTTCCACTCATTCTGCAACACTCAAAACCTCTTCACACAGCCTAAAGTACAAAGTTCCAGCTTTTCTCACTCCAGTCCTGCCACTGCCTTTCACCAAAAGGAAAAGGGAAACATTGATCTCAAATGAACAGCTGAAAACTGTAACAGATGAGGACAGCACAGCAGGATTAGATAAATGCTTAAGAAGCAGAAATATTTTAGTCTTTTCATATAAATATTCTTAGTGCTAGATAAAAAATTAAAAGGTATTGTTCGCAGGGGGTTTCTGAATTTTTCAATACTGCTTTTGAACTTCTATATCAGTTAAGCATATTTATCCTTTTAGTGCTGAATGCTGCCATAAAAAGCAGAAGAAATAAGTTCTTGCAAGTTCCCTTCTCAGCAGCTTTTTCCAGCACACTAGAAGCAAAAGCAACGCAGGGGACAGAGGTGCAGATGTACTCCTCACATGTTTTTTGTCAGCATGGAGAGAAAACTAACCCTTTCTCAACACTGTGCTATCTATTGCTTTTGTAACTCACAGCAGCAGCATGAAGATTTCTCAGACTTAATAGCACTTTAGAGAGAGGCAAAGGCTAAGTTTTATTATTATTAGCTTAATTTCTACTCTTTTTTCTTCGCACAAACACATACTACTGGGCCCTAGGGAAAAATTTACAACAGCAGTCTCATTTCTTGTTTTTAATACTGGCTTTAATTAAATGTTGTTTTTTCCCCACTTAGCTAGGTGGCATGGGACACAGGAATTATTTGAAAGGACTTGGGAGTGGACTCAAGGACTGGTACAGTGGAATTAATCATTTCTGTGCAAAAGGAATGACCAATTTTCTGTCAACTTCTTTTTAACCAGTCCCTGTCCAAAGTGCTGTGACTTACTCCTGCAATGTCTCAGCCAAGATTTCCATCAGGTAAGGAAAGCATGATTGCTGCACTACTCCTATGCTTGGGAAAAAAAGGAGTATCAGTTGTTTGTGACATGGTCAATATTGCTTGAAACCAGAATGTGGAGACCCTTCATTTCTCACCTTTATTAAGCTTTTATCATACCTGACACATTTGTCTGGAATTGGTCAACCCAAGATAGGGAACAAAGATAATTCACTGCTGCAAAAACAGACTTGCATTAAAATCTGCCTCCCTTCTCATATTTTAATCTGGTTTAAATTAAGAAAAATTAATTGATTTTTTTTTCTCTTCTCTAAAAATGAGTCAATAAACAAATCCCTAACTGTATGCTTCTAGGCATTTGCCTGTAAAGAACCAAATCTAATGCTTATATGCATGGGGATATCTTTTATGTAGCCAAACCTGATGGGGAAGGAACAACACATAACAGGGGGAAAAACAATGCAGAAGAAAGTTGATAATATCTTTTCACAAAAAAAAAAATTCAAAAAAATTGATATATATAAACAGAATTCCTTTCAGAAGAAACAGCATGGATTCTAGGTACCTGAATTTCTGATAATTTATGGCAACACTTTATTCCAATGATTATTTAATTAAAGTAAATTGAGAGAAATGCCTATACATTCCAGCAATGTCTTTTTCTATTTTTCTTCTTAATTTATACTCACAGTCATCACACTAATCCTATCTTAACAGGGATGGATATAAAGAAGAAATCTTGATTCAAATTCTAGTATGCTAGGAGCCAGGAGACTAATTTAAGCTTAGCAAACAACAGGAAAAACAAGGCAGTTTGGCCTACAGTTCTTGTGATCCATAGAGGTGTACAGACAACGTGTAATTATTGGAAAAACACATCTAATCAAATCATGCTCTAACTCCTGGCAACACAGTGTTCAGTCTTTTGCCTTTATACTAACTTTAGTGGATTGCTTCCAGCAGCTGCCTCTATCCGTCAATTACCGCCATGCCTTCCAAATTCTGCGCTGCTACTTTTGTCACTGAGATAGAGTCACCGTTCAAAATGGGTTTTCTCTTCTCACTGGTTATTTTGTGGGACAGACACTGTGGTGACAGTAGCAAGGATTTTGGTGTTTGAGAGCCCATGGACTGCTGAGCAGCTGAGCAGTCAGGACTTGGCTGTGCACTAGTTGGTTGCTGGCAAATTCCTAGGGCAGCTGGGTTGCAGAGTTACAGGGCCAGAAAGCATCTCCAGAAGTCCTCTAGACCAACCTCAATCCACATCTTCACAGCTATTCTACAAACTTAGTCTTGAAATCCTGCAGCAAGAGGGATTATACAAGTACCTAACACTATGGAATTTTTGGGTTTTACCATCAACAGAACTTATTTACAAATCATCTTCTCTCGACAAAACACCTGCTTCACTCATTCTTCCATTCTGCATAGGGAAAAATGGACTGGAAATTTTGTTTTAAGGATCTTCTTCATCTATTGGAGTGCTTTTCATTTGGAAGACAAATACTCCAAATCTAGGAATAAACATAGAAATTTTATGCTAATTTAAACAGAACCAACAGACTTGTTTGCATTGCCATTACAGTATAGATTATTGCACATTTAGGTGTTGTTCTCTCTATTCAAGTATTCCCAAATACTTACCACTGAAACTTAGAGCAGGGGTAAATGAAACAGCTCTGTCATAACAGTGTTATGTGAATACTTATTTTAAAAGCATGATGGGGACACACCTATATTCCATCTGTCTTATTATGTCCAATGTTTTGATATTGCAGAACCTGTCAAAAGAAAGAATTTATACCCACATCTGAAATCCCTAATAGTCTAAAACAAGAAAAAAAATCTTCTGGAATCATTGTGTTCACAATTATATGATTTCAATTAAAATAAAGGTGAAAAAATTTGAAATTTTAGAAATAAATAAAATTTAGAATAACAAAAAAGTAGAAATTTTTTGTAATGCCAGAAAAGATTTTTTTTACTGGATGAATCTTAACATGTTGTCAAATGCTCAATGGAGTATGGGGTTTTTGTTCTTCTCCTCCAAGTATTTTGCAGTTTTAGTCTATAAAATATTGCTAATTAATTGACAATCAAAAATATCTTTAAACAAACTTCAAGAGTTACAAGTCATTATTGCTGTCCAGAACACATTTTCCTTTGCTAATCCTTGGTTTCAATAAAAATTTCTAATCACATATATGTACCGAGATCGGTTTATGAATAATTAAATAATGGAGGGGGTGGTACGATATTTTTTTTTATGTAAAATACATTCAGAATCCATAGATAAAGCTAGCTAATTGTTAAAGGTCATGAAAATGAAGATTATCAGAGTATATTAGATTAGAGACCACAGCACTGAAATTCTCAGAGTAAAATTACATTTGATCTCTGAAACAGGCGGGTGTTAATAAATACACAAAAAATAACTAATGAAAGGCAGGAGCAGCTGGCTTTTATTAGTGTTGCAGTCAAATCTGCAACAATTCTTTATTCATTTTTTAATTTGTTCTACCTCATCAGGAGGAAAAATTAAGAACAAGCTGTATTTTACTGTGTTCTTCTGAAGGCAAAGAGTAATAGGGAAATGAACTACAGGATAATGGATATGGGGATGCAGAATGACAGGTACATGAATTGCTATTTTTGTTCAGACTTTCCTTTTGTTTTATTAGCAACAACAACAAATGAGAAAAAAATTTGATTTTGGCAAAGTGAGTATCTCAAAGCTCTCATGTAAACTGTAATAAGCTTTTTACCTGATTAGTTTCTCCTCCAAGGACACTTTAGCATTGTCTACTAAATCTAGAGCAAGAAAGTAAATGCAACTTGATTGAGGCAGTTTAAGGACTTGTCAGCACAGACTAGTGTCTGAGATGTTTAAAGGCAGGGACATCTACTTCAGCAATGTGTTGGTGTAGCAGAGTATAACCCACATATTACACAGTGGTTTAATGTTGCTTAATAAAACTGCCATGTTTTAATCTTCTTTTAATGGTGTCACATGTTGAAGGACATTCAACAGTACATGAACAGTACATTTGTCTTCCACTTGATACTCACAAGCTGGACCATCCTTACTTGTCAGAGGCAGGGAGGATTTCTTGCTTTTCACAAGTGAATGTGTATATTTAAAGCAGCAGTTAAAAAGGTAAATACTCATCTTCGAATACCTGAAATTTCAGTCAGTAGTCCTAAAATACACCTCTAATCTATGTTTGCCACAACATCCTGTTAGGAATTGCTGTTATCACTTAAAATGGATTTTTTTTCCTTGATTATAGACATTGTTCTTCAATAACTAATAGCTCACAGTCTAAGACTATTAGTAGTCTGATAGTGGCTGGTATGTACACAGACTCATCAGACCTCATCGCAAAAAATCAGGACTTACATTGTTACACTAAGTTCCTTTCACAATGAACTATTTTTAATTCCCTCCAAATACATTAAGCAAATTAAAGGGGGGGAAAAGAGAAGAAAGAAAAAAACCCCATTTTTTCTTACTTTTGTAGAAGCAAAGCAAGTGATATGGAATATATGTTCAAAAAGAGCTACATTTATTTGTCTAGCTACTGCCTGTACACCACACTGATAGATTGGGCACTGTTTTTTCCAACCACATTCGGTACTTTCAAAGAAAAAATGAGGAATACAACAGTGCAGTTGGAAAACATGTTTTGCATCCAAGTAGAACCTGAATTTGCTGTGATATAATGAGAAGAAATTTTTCAGTTATTTATTTTTCTCTGTGAAATTACAGAAGATTTATCTAAGACCTGAGTAAAGCACAGTACAGAAAGAGGAGATATATTGTGAAAACACAGCTATATATCGTACAGGTGATGTTTTGGAGGAAATATTTTAGAAAAACAAAAGAAAATACTGCATGAGGTGCAGTGCTGCTTGAATCTCTGAATATAACAATATAAGTCGTGTGTCCTTGGAAGAGCACACCATACCTGAATGCATGGTCAGATGGCGTGGAGCCCAGTGTACCTGCTTTAGACAAGTGCTAAGAATGAGATTTTTCCCAGTGGATAATATTGAAGGCCTCTGGAAAAGTCTTTTCTCTGTCCCTATCAGATTTTCAGTAATAATTCAGAAATAGGTGTATCTCTACTTACTCACAACTATCTACTCACAATAGTGTCTTGATAACATTTAAGGCTAGATGATTGCATCAGAGTGCATGGCTGGGCAAGCTTTACATCTTTCCCTTACAGACAGGGACAAACTTTGTGGAAATGTATGTTAGATTTAAGAACTGTGTTAGTCATTTGTCTGATCTAGAGCTTTTGTAAACTTGATAAACACTGCCTTCAGTAGGGGTGGCACAAAAATATTTCTTACCAAGGCAGAGATGAAAGGACCATGATTTTATAGGTCTCCAATTCCTGCACATACTACTTGAAAGATAAAGTACCTCTGTATTTGTCTGTAGACACCATGAAGAAACAACTACTGAGGAAGATGGAAATGAAGACAGTATTTTTCTGTATCAATGCAGATGTTTAAATGGATTCCAAGAATTTCTCATTTTAGGATGAGATAGTCTTTGGCACATGTAGAAAAAAAGCTACATTTGCACTGAGATTTCTGAATTATTTAGTCTAGTCCTCAACTCTTTTCATCATTGTTTAAGGGTATACTTACTTCCACAAATAATAGAGAGGAGTAGCACATCCACAGTCCTTTTTGCCAAAATGACACCTGAAAGGCTTTTACTCGCTGCACTATCTCAGGTCAATTGTCAACAGCAATCCTAAATTTGTCCAGTATACCAGCTACTGGAATCCTTTATTGCTGTTTTGGCCCAAAGTACCATCTCTATTGACAAGAACAAAACCAAACATAACAATATACCCATTCACTGGATGGTAAAAAATCTATGAGGAGAAGCAAAAAATAAGATCTGTTTTGAGAGAAATGCTACTGCTATGGGAAAGGACTCATTACTTTATTGAACTTTGACAAGTAGTTTGCACCTATTGCTAGCTAACAAAGACAAATTCCTGGCTCAAGTATCCCCCTCTGAAGCTAAATGCAGCTACAGCACATTGTAGTGTGGGTTTATTTGTTTAGTAAGTTCCATCAACCAAGGAGTTTTCTAGTCTAAAATATTTTGTCAGTTGCTCAGCTATTGGTTTTCAACTTCATCAGTGTTAACTTCTTGCTATAGTACAGTTACATAAATTATTCATTGATCTACTTGATGATAGTCACTAAAGAACTTTCCCATTTCTACTGGGAAGGGACTGAGGCAAAAAAAGGCACACATCTGTGCAGGTATTGGCAGCAGCAGAGCTTCATCTAGTACTTCTCTCTGACATTAGTATCTCCTCTACTGACAGTAGACTCTTCAGATTTCTTTATTGCTCCTGAAAGACCTAATTTTAGTTAAAAAAACTTACTATCATGCCTCATAAAAAGAATAAAAAATACTAATACTTAAATTTTTTATCTCACCTTTTAGGGGGTTCCCCATACATTCACTTTTTATATTGCTAGCTCACGTATTTTATTGATGTGAGGATATACCCTCAAGCAAGTTGTTTGTTAGACTTCACCAAATTCACAGAAGAAGTTATGGCCATTTGCTTGAAGTATTTGCCTCTAGAGTTCAAAACATAAAAGAAGTTACAGAAAAATGATGGAGTAAATCAAGTGACATTGAAAATCAGTAGTACAATATTGTGATGTACTGACCCTCAGCATATAAATGTCATATACCTTCCCATCATCTTTTATGAATTAGCTATATCTGAAAAAGCAGCCAATGCTTAAATTTCCAAAGTTTTGTCAGCATATTCTGATGCTGAAATGAGACTGGTGAAATAAATCTGGGTGACTTTTAATAATCCTTTGGTACTGAAATGGATATTTCAGCACAGATTTGTTACTTCTAGTTAAATTATCTTTCCTCCTTATTAACATCACTTGCTGTGAAAATTTGTTTGTTTTCTTGATGATGTCAGAGAAAAAGAGATTTTTCCTTTACTTTTTTTTTTTACCAACAACAAACCCAAAATTTACAGAGTTACTGGTTTGTATATCCCTTAAAAACAATTAGGGTGAAATCACTCAAATTTAAAATTTATTCTGTTTTAAATTGTCCCTTCCCATACTTAAGGCTCACGTAGGCCATGACCGTTCACTGTGTGAAATATCTCTTCTCTCAAAGCAAGCAAAGAACCTCTCAAGATGTCTTCCCTGTATGCAGCACCCCAGCTGTCAGCCTTATCCAATAAACACCTACCAGGAACAAGCCAGAAATAACTGGAGCAGCAGCAAGGCAGACATTAAATATTAACAAGGTAGCAAGGGAATCCCTGCCCCAGCATGAAGGACGGGACAGTGCAAGTCTCCATCTCCACATTTTTGTTAGGGTGGAAGGTACAGTAAGTAAGAGTGGTGCATTTCCATTTTGAGGATGTTGATAGGGCCCAAGAAAAGATTATGAGAGAATAGGAGAATCAGAGTCTCTGCTCTTCTATTTTACTGGAGGTGTTACAAAAGAGGAAATGTAACTGTGTGTAAAAAGATTTGAAGGAGGAGCGATCTCTCCACCCACCCAGTCACCCAAAAATATAGGATAAAAGGAGCAGCAGGAACTGAGATGCAGATTGAATTAGTGAGGTTGCCAAGTACTGAGTATAACTTCTTCAGTCCTTTTATTCTTTCATCCATTGTAAAGGACAAAAGGGAGACCTTTGAGATGTGGAGAAGAATTATCTCAGCTGCTCAGCACATGGCAAATCAAGCACTGAGTCAGCTTAGTGCAGCCTTTCTGCAGCCCTTCTTCTCCACTGCTGCCTTTCACCTGAAGTGCCCTCATGACCTTTGGCTACAGTTCACCATCAGTCCTGCAGAATACACAATGCACTTACATATTTCACAAATTAATGGAAATAGTATTGAATTTTAAAAGGTTTGGTTTGTTTTTCCTTCTGTTAATGGCTTTGCCTCTTCTAAAATGACTCTTTTAATGTTACAATATTTATAGTAAAAAATAAGAGGATAGCTCGTTTTCTGCTCTGGAAATTATTTTGGCATTACTCTTCAGTCCTTAGAAAAATTAGGCAACCTGGGTTTTTTTTCTTTTTTTTTTTTTTTTTGGTCTGGATGGAGAAGTGTAGTCCATCTCTAGCAGTCTCCATGCAAATCCATAAGAAAGAAGAATGCCTTTTAAATCATAAAATTATTTAGGAACTTGGAAGTAGAAATACACCCTGAAAGCAAGAAAGAAAGTTTCTTTCAGTAGTTCTACAGGCTGTTTGTGGCAACTCAGCTGCAAGCCTTTTACACTTCTCTTGAAGCTTTAAAAAAAATGAAATATAGATGAAGGTCACTTTTTATTACATCTTCCCTCATTGTCAATAGGTTTATTTCTTTCTGCTTTTACTGCTAAGAAACTGACAGTCTCAGCAACAGAGATAGTAAAACACTTGTATTTCCCTTACTATACTGTAAGATTTTTAACAGATGGGCAAGAAAGTGAAGGGGGCTCTTGATTCATCACAGGATAGATTTAGGAAGAGATACCAAAACACAACCTTCACTTATCCTCTAATTTAAGGACTCACATGAAAGGAAAGCAACCAAGAACTGAGAGACAAGAATGACTGCATATAAGAAAAGTCCCCTGACTGGGAAAAGGAACCTCCTACTTGTCTTTGCTCTGGAGCCATCCACACTCCCCCCAGAAAGCCCTGAATGCAAATCAGATGCAACTGCACCTTTTGCTATTAAGATTAAAGCAAACACCTCTCCCTTCCAGAACAATAGGGGTGCATGCTTAACATGGGCACTCTTTTTTTTTTTTTATTTGACAAGTGTTTTCCCAGTGAAGTTTCACTTCTTTTTTCATGTGCTCCTGGAGGTCTATCATCCATGCATGTGCATAGGTATGCCGAGAAAGTATTTGCGTTTGTGCCTCAGAGGGGTAAGTCAGACCCTATTAAAAAGCTAGATTTTTTTTAATCCTACTATTTTGCTTTTCTTTGTGGCATGGAAAATTTTCTCCCTTGACAACACACAAATAGTATAAAAAAAACCCAACATAAACAAGCCCTTTCATCTTTATGATTAAATCATGCTTTCTTCTCTCAGCTACAGAACAGAATCAGTAAAAAATTCAAAACTTGTAACTAGAGTTGTAACAAGGAAAGTACCCAAATGTAAGTAAAATCAAACAGAAAGCAAAACAGATTCCTTCCTCTCTTCTGTTGATTACAGCTGTCACATTTCTGGAAAGGGAAAAATTGTCCTGAGGTAGTAGCAGCCAAGTCCTGAAGGGCTAAAACCATATAATATGTATATTTGTATGCACAGGGCTGCAGTGCCCCAAATGCCTTGACATGGCACATCCAATGAGAGTTGTTACAAAAGGCTAATAGTTTAACTGCATTTACATACTGCAATGGATATTATAAATATTTAAAGGAACAACAGAGTCTCTTTCCAACCTTTGAACTGCTTAATGCATTATCATGAAAATCCTTCCCATGATGGGCAGAAGTTTCTCCAGTGCTGAAAGTAGTTGAGTTTATAGCTCTGCAGTTAAGAAATCCAGCTAAAATATACAGAAAGGAAAGTACATAGTGCAGCATAGGAGATCTGTTATAGGTCTGCTAACAACATCAGATGCTGAAAAGTGCAGCAAGATTCCAAGAAAAAGTGAACCTAGAAAGTTAGATTGAACAAAAAGTGACTGCAAATATCTGATAAGTATGCTTTCTGTTTCCATAGCAACTTGCATCAAAGAAATGGAAAGCACTTTAAACATCAATCACTTTACCCTCAACAGTACCATGTGGAAGGCAAAATATATATTAGAAGAAGTAAAATTGCTTCCTGGTGATTGCTAGGCTGTATTTTAGAAGTCCTTCTTGCTACCTCTGCACTAACTTCCTCATTAACATTCAGATTTTCAATCTGTCTTTTTCATGTTCTCTCACATAGATTGTTACCTAAGAGGAGTGATCAGAGACATTGGGATAAAGAATGAAGATCTTGGGAAGTGATGAATTTAGCTATTATTGAACACCAGAACCATATAGCAACATCTAAGCAATCTTATCTCACTGCAAGAAAGTCTCTGCAATGGCAAATGCCAGAACAACAGTGGCCTCTTTCATCAAGAATTTTGCCAAAGGACTTGTACAAAACCCTCATTCTGGCTCTCTACACTACGCAGGTACAGCATGCATGTAATGCCCAGTGGGTAGGCACCACAACCCAGAATGTGCCTGTAAATGATGGGTGGGTGGCTTTAAAATATTTTTAAAATAACTTTATAGAGTCAGTATGTCTAGAGATAAAAGAGAAACCTAGAAGCTCTTCAATTAGTATGTGTGACATGCCTGTCCCCAACTAAAGAAAATAAGGTCAGCCTAGTTCTTCCTGCTCTTGAATTTTAGGAGTTGGGGAATCTAAAGCCTGACAATAATTTTTCTGCTCTGGAGCCCACACAGACTGAAATTGAAATAGTCATCTATTGGCAAAAATTTGTGGTAAATCTTTATGCTTTCTTTTATTATTCAGATGGCTTGGCTGGCTGGAATGAAAGTGAAGATGACAGGACTTTGGTCTCTGGAGAGAGAAGATCTCATTGTAAGATTGCATATTGCACCATCTCCACCAAGGTTAGAGCTGGTCATGGCCAGTAAATTACCTCCCTTCCACCATCTGGTTAGGTTTCTCTGCTAGAGAGAAGAAGGTTAGAGTTAGACCACAGGAGTCTAAAGACTAATGAGAAGTTTTTGTGTTTTGAATGGCTCTAAGAATTTTTGAGGAATACAAAGGCCCTTTTATACAGTATTGCATATCCACTTTTCCAGAAGAGGGGGGTCCTCTAAATAAATTCAAGCTGACAGCTAGTGTTAGCATTTGGGATCTAACAATTTAAGATTTTGGCTGAATGGCATTTCAGAGTTCAAATGTAAGTAGATGCCTATGATGAGCAGTATTTTAATGGGTTTACTACTCACAATGGATCCTTGTGATAGAATGAACTTGAAAGTAAGAGTTAGGGCTTGGATTTTTAAATCTAAAAACTGAAGAGTTCCTTTTTTTGCTGTCTGCTAAATGGCTCTGACTGATGGCAAGAAGGCAGGTGCCACCTTCAGTATTAACTGTTTCAGAAAAGATGGATTCTCTTGACTAGAATGGAAAGGTTAAAGTTAGGAATAGTGTCAGGATTTGCTAATCCAAAGGGACAAAATTGTAGGTCTGTAGAGTTAGGCAAAAATTTTGTGTCAACTCTAGGCAGTATGAGATGAATTTTTCATTGCTGGGGTAGCTCCCCTGTACTTAATTGCACTAAGATTTAGAACAAAGTAATATAAAATATAAAATACACTCTTTGCTGAACGATAATGGGCCTGAGAGTAGGAAGAGGTAAGGTATTTCTTAAGTCCCATATCTTATGTACATATTTTCTGAGGAGATGGAACCCTGGGCTATAATTAAGGTTAGAGTTAGGGCTACTGGTTGTATGTCAAAAGCAGGGATCCTGACTTAATGCTCGGTGCTGCATGTCCCATGGTGAAGAACTTCACTGCTGCTGTCATTTGTGGCTGATTATTTATGCTTCCTTTCACTACTCAGGTAGTTCTGCTAGCTATAATGAAGGCAAGAGCTGGTTAAAGATTCAAAACTCACCGGCTGAAGAAATTATCTCCTTGAACTCTGTGAGCAACAGAGGTTTTGTTGTGTATTCCACAGAGCTGCTATACTAAACAGATATTGTTTCAGCAAACCAAGTTATGCCCACTATATTAAATCTCATATTTAAGGCTGAATAAATGGATCTAATTCTGTAATTAGTTAAAAGTTTAGATAGCAAGGCAGATATCAGAAGTTGCTCTCAAAATAAGGAATGAAAGTCACCTGGCTTCTTTTTAGCTATGAGATGTCTCTGAGCAAAGGAAAGTTTTTGGAGAAAAATATTTCTCAAGTAATTGCCAAACACTGTTGAGTACTGCTGTTTTCTTGGGTTCCTTGCAAGCTGTTAGGTCTTGTTCAGGTAGGAGCTTCTTAGCTAGATATACATCAAACCTTTGTTTTAATTTTGATTTTAGAGGAAACAGGTAATTATCATTTCAGGGTTTTTACCAGCTTTCAGCCCCTGCTTAATACTAAGGAAAAAAGAACAAATCATTCTCAGAGATTGAGTATGCTGTAACCTACAGGTCAGGGGAATGCACTCTAGTTTATGGTATTGTAATGTTTAATAGCTTTTATTCAAAACTGATAACATTCTAGTGGTGTTTATTTGCTTAACTTATATAACACATGAAAATACATTAGCAAGAAATTAAGGTTTTATGTATGTTGATTTTTATAAACAACTTCAAAACCACATTGCTGTTATGAGTATGTTTTTCTTTTCAATTAAGGTTTTACCATGTTTGACCTGAGGATACCTGAAAACAAACATGAAGGAATAATCTTTGCCTTCATCACCAACCTTCCACAGAGGACACCCAACAAACCATAGAGGAAAGAAGAAAAAATAAAGGAAGCATTCTTTAACTGCTTGCACATATTATTCCTATAAACTATTGCTCTGATCCGTCTATAGCACCAAAGGGCTTTGTTATCTACTTCCATTCATAAAAGAAACATCTCAGTTAATCTGAATTTATGAGTTATAGATATCACAGCCTTTCAGAAGAGAAAGCACTGATGTCACATGCAGTGATGATGTCACAGAAAATATTTCTGCCTTCTGTAATTGGGGAGATTACATCCAGCTTCTCTCCTGAGTGATCTTTAGTGAAGATAAGTTTAGAAACTGATCTCCAAGCTGTTTGGGAGAAGTTCAGAAGTTTACTGAGGTCTTAAAATTATAATTTTGTTTCATTTGGGTTGCTTTTGAACAAAAGTGTAAGGGTCACTGGAAGACAGGACACAACTGCTGAGATACAACCAAGACAATGTTCTACAGATGAGTATGTGCACAGATATATATTAAACAAACAGATATATATTAAACAAACAATCAAACAAACAGAATATCGGACCTCTTTTGTTATCTCCTGATGTCATTAATGAGAATTGAACCATGGGCATGCTAGGGCAAAGGAACCATCTTCTGTAGTTGAGGCTCTGGTTTCAGAAACAAAGTAAACAAGGAAAGAAAAACCTTTAGGGTTCATACCAGACTCAATCACATTTCTACAGGCTTCAGATGACTGATCTCAGCATTCTCTAAAGGCTGTTCTATTGGTGAAATTGCACAGGCCATAAGGAAGATCTATGCTGCATTTGCAAGTGAAATGAATACGCACAAAGCATGCTACACTTTTATCTTTGCAATTCATCATATTAAAACTAATCATGGCAGGTGTAATTATATAAGCGCCAAAAATAAATAAGGAAGCAAATAAATAAATAGCTCTCAAATTTTCCTAAGCATTCCGCATTCCACTTTTCCTAAGCATAATAAATCTATGGGTTGGAGGAGAGGTTACAATCTTCAGAATAGCAGAAGATATTTTGGGAAGCAAATGCTAGTTAGGAAACCTGCTAAGATTCTCTTATCACAGCGAGAAAGGATAAGAAGGGACAAAAGAACAGGGGAGGGAGGAGGGGAGCAGGGGGAGGGAGGGAGGAAGGAAGGAAGAAAAGGAAGGAAGGAAGAAAAGGAAGGAAGGAAGAAAAGGAAGGAAGGAAGGAAGGAAGGAAGGAAGGAAGGAAGGAAGGAAGGAAGGAAGGAAGGAAGGAAGGAAGGAAGGAAGGAAGGAAGGAAGGAAGGAAGGAAGGAAGGAAGGAAGGAAGGAAGGAAGGAAGGAAGGAAGGAAGGAAGGAAGGAAGGAAGGAAGGAAGGAAGGAAGGAAGGAAGGAAGGAAGGAAGGAAGGAAGGAAGGAAGGAAGGAAGGAAGGAAGGAAGGAAGGAAGGAAGGAAGGAAGGAAGGAAGGAAGGAAGGAAGGAAGGAAGGAAGGAAGGAAGGAAGGAAGGAAGGAAGGAAGGAAGGAAGGAAGGAAGGAAGGAAGGAAGGAAATGACTTTACTGTCAGCAGCATACCTCTGTAGTATATTCCAAACTCAATTTTGTTTTTTACAGGTTGAGTCAACTCTATTCCAGCTGCAAACATTGTGACAATAGCAAGTTATTTCCCAGACTGAGGGTGACTACTCCACGCTACATTAGTGAACAGAATAAAGTCCTCCAAACACCTCACTTAAATCCATATCTACTTGGTAGTGGCTTTTGCAGTTCACACTGAGTACAAATTTAAACAGCATATCTTCATGTAATCATTGGATGTTCTGAAACAGCAACTGCTATGAGAGGGGGGCTCTACTCTTTGAGAGAAAGGGAAACAACATCTTGAAAGTGGAAAGACAAATTTTCGTCGTTGCAAAAGGACAATTACTGCACCTACATCAAATGAAAAAGTTATACCTTTTAAAATTAATTTTCTTTCCCTATAACTATGGTTAGAAGCTATGGATTTGAAAAAAATACCTGTAATCCTTCACAAGGAAAACTGTATTTAAGGCAATGGAGAGTTTTTTCTTTTAAACTTACTGTCCCTATGTATTAAGAACTTCATTAGAGTGGATACAAAGAAATGTGGAAGAGTCTCTGCCACCAAGGGGTTTATAAACAGGAATATTTCACTGCTGCTTTTCTCATTCATAATATTGTACAGGGAGCAAGCTCCTATTTTTTTTTTCCCTATCTGTTGTTTTGCTGGCATACACTGAATTTTCACAATAAGTGAGAAGACTGAAGCATGAAGTTACATGCTGCAAAGTGGCAGTGAGAAGAGCCATGTGTCATATTGTGTATCTTGATCACATTATTTCTAAAGTAAAAACATTCAGGTGATTCAAGGAACTATTCTGGCAGGGGTGTCACTGAGCAAGTATGGTCCATGGTCTGTCAGATAAACACAAAATTATTGTGTCAGATCTTCATCAAGATTTCTTCCACATATATATATACATATAAAAAGGTAATTTTAAACACTGCTTTCATTGGAGTCAAAGTCACAAGAGATGTTTCCTCTGACTCCTTTTAGAACTTGGATGTAGACTGAAATGCCTAAAATAGATCATATATTGTGATCCAAGGTTATTTGAATGCAAAAGATCAGCAGTTTGCTGCTTTCTTTCCTTGTGAAATTCCCTGCACCAGAGCAAGATGTTGTAGAAAGAAATTATGATATTAGAAGGATACCTTTCTGAAATGTATGATGCCCCTGAAAATATGCGACTACAGCATTTTGGAGGTAATAGTGAAAGTAATAGTGTTCAATATCAACAAGAAGACATTCTGAAAGATAACAGCACATCACAGCACAGAAAGGGCTTTAGGATTTTCTGAATATTGATAGCCATTTATCTGGACCCAGAGTTTTCCTGGTATCTAAAGACATACACCTTTGAAATAAAGATAAAATTTCTAGGATGATAGACATTATAGACCCTAATAGCTGATCATAACTACAAAATATGCCTGCATCCCCAAACCACGGAATTACATATGTTACCAGAAAATCCTTAGCTTCTCCAAACTTCAAGAAATATATTAAGACAACTATTTAAAATACTAAATATCTTCAGGCTGAGATCTTCAAAGTTCAAGAATCTGTTAGATTTTTCATGCTTAGCAGTTAACACCCACCACTGCAACCAGTAAGTAAAAAGCTTGAAAAACATATTTTTCAATCAAATATATGTCTGGTATGCCATCATTACATTTCCTGATGCTGCCTACAAATCTGTTTGGTTCTCTTGGAATATATATTTCCACAGTTTTTTCACAAGAAAAATATGAGACTCAAATCTGACCTTTTTATAAGTCTTAAAGAAACTTAAGAATATTGCTCACCCTGTCAGAACTAAATTAATTACTGCAAAACTTGAAGCTGGATAGTAGTTTTAAAATTATGAATATTTACTGGTTGTCAATATATTTAGATGTTTTATGAAAGCAATAAGTTTTCCATGGAGATAGAAATAATTACAGTGTTTTCTGTCCAGAGTTGTATAAGTTACTTGATCTGAATGCTAAATTTATAAACCTAGTGATGATTCTTTGCTTTTGGATTTAACTTTTCATTTCCTATTGCTCATCATGGTAGTCAGTATTGCTCACTGGGAACTAAGTTGTGCCTGAATATCTGCAGATGAAGGAATGTAGGAGAGAGATGAATGTCTTACTTATGGTAACCACCCAGGTTGAGCATTAATCCCCAGTATGCAAATTGCAGCGTTAAATATCATCTGTACTAATCATTGTATCTGAGGCTGACTGAACTGAAATTAATCTGTGGTATGTTGTGACACATCACTGCTCAGTGGCAGCTTACTTCAGAAAAGAACTCTCACATTACATGCTTCTGTCTCACATAAATAACCAGAGAGTCTTGTCTGTGTAACCCTCACTTTTCCTAACTTTGTTCATTCTTTAGTAAGGTAATATCTCTGGCACTATTACCTTACTAAATAAATACTGATTAAATTGGGACAAGTAAAGGCTGGGTTTTTATTAATTTTCTCAATATCTTGTTGATATATTCACAGGATATTTTCTAGATCATTAACTGATTTGATGACTGTATTATTTAATAATAATAATATTACTGATCTTTTTATTTAGGATACATGAGCCTCATGGTTGTGCAAATAACACAAAAAATATTTGTTTTGAAGTTTGTAAAAGTAGAAACTGTTGGTGTTTGCTAAACATTCACTTTTAAAGGCCCTGGATCAAAATTTCAAAATACAATCTATCTGCTCATTATTAACCTTCTTTAGGACTTGCTGCACAGTAAAATAACCTCTGGGTATATATTAGTTTGTCAGGCAATTTCATGCCTCCAAATTACACACAATGAAATTTTTGAGCACTGCAAACTTTTATACAAAAAAACCCCCACATGTGATTGCATTTTACTTTTGAGTTTTTAAAATAAATTCAACCAAATGCCACCATTTATTTTAGCCAGTTACTGGCTAATAATAATACTAATAAATAATTAATAATAATTAATGAAAAACACTAATAATTAATATTAGGCAGCCTCCAGTTTGCATCAGATATGTTTGAAGAATGCAAGATTGGGCACACTCCAGTGATTTAATTATGTAAACAGTAACACAACAGCAGACAGAGGAAGAAATTAATCTAATATCTTTTATGTCTCTCTTTTTTCCATTTCTAAATTTTTATATACTAGTACACACTAGAAGAATCCCCTGTCTCTGTTCATAGATCCTTCCTTACCTGCTGAGGCCAAAATATATGGTGACACTCAAAAGGCAGTAAATGTGTGCCCCTGCCATGCCCAATATTGCTCTCAGGTCTCCCTGGGAAGAGAGAAGGTGCTTTGGTAGGGCTCCTGGTGGTTCCTTGAGGAGAGAGGGAAACCTTAGGTGACTGCAGCCAGCCCATAACTCCTACAGTGTGGTACCCTTTCACTCTCCCCCCGCTGCAGCTGCTTTACATTCTTTTAGCCCACTAAGGCTCTCAAAAGGCAACTGGTTGAGAAGCCCAAAAGTTTGAGACTGCTGCTTTTTCTTGTCAGGGGAAGAGGTTTCCTGTAGAGCTGACTGCCTTTGTTTAAAGGCTCTCTCTCCAAACTGACATACAGGAGGAGGTTGCCCCTAGATATTATCCTTTGCTTTTTTTATCCTTGTCCTCTCAATTTTATGTTACTAAGGTTGATTACCATAGTAAAATATGCAAAATATGAAACATTCCAGTACAGCAGTGCTGAATCAAAATCCCAAAGGTGTCATAAGCTATGCTATGACATAAGCAACCTGTCCAGAAAAAAAATAACTGAGCATACAGAAACTCGTGTAAAATCAGCTCAAGATAAACCTATTCACAGCTGTGCTTGCACTCCTCTACTGTATAAACTCAGGCTGATCAAATGAATTAATCAGGACACCACAGGCTCCTTCCCTATGTGGCACTGACTAGTGAATGAGCATGACCTGGCAGGGATGAGGGCCACTAAGAAGCCTCCTCAGAAAGAAGCTTCCTGTAAAACATGGACCAAAGCTTTAGGCTCCTCAGAAGATCTCCACTGGAGTCTTTTCAGGCTCTGTCTTCTATGAATGCGTCAGCGGGTGCTGCACTGGCATTTGGCCAGTGCCTATGCCTTGTGGCTTGGATTGCAGAGCACATGAGCATAGTTAGTGCTACTTAAGAGAACAATAACTAATCAGTTTAAGGAAGAGATGATAATGCTTTCTGTAATTGAATGCATGCTTTACTCTCTTACCTAATCACATCCTCCTTTTTTCTCAAGAACACAGGAACACTTCACTGGAAACTGAATGGAGATGAAAATATAAAGTGGAATGAGAGCTGGATTTAAAGCTCATGTATAATCAAGCTGTATGTATGAGATGAAGGCTCAGTTCAGTCTCCTCCCCTCTTCCCTGCTCAGCGGGTGCTGACATAAGAGTAGAATTTATTGCATAGTAACTATACCACAATTTCTATTTGCAGTAGTCCCCTTTCAAGTTATAACATTAAGAAATAATGTTTCAGGGCCAGATGTGTTATTTAATCACTCCTCCCCACTCTCCTTCTCCATTTTTGTGAACATTGTTAGAAAAACAAGATGGTGAATAACAAATTAACATAAGGCCCTGACCTGGATTTTGAGGGAGAAGTTTTTTATTACCTGTCCTTCTTTTCTGTAATTTTCTCATAGTTTCAGGATTCAGAAGGCATGAGTTCAGGAAACGGTGATTTAAGAGCATTCATGCTTTCATGTAATATTCTGAACTTGCTTTATGAAACCCATCTCAGAGGTTAATCTCCTTCAATATATACAACAGGAGGAAGCTGTGTACTGATTTTGACTTTGGTGGTCACCTATGGGACTGTCCATCCTAGAGTCTGCATGCATAAAGAAAAGTGTTTGAAGACCTAAAAACTGAAAATCAGGTATGCCACTGTTTGCTAGCCTATTTTAAATTCAGTTTCCTTATTTTCAAGGGTTGGAAGGATAGGATGGGCAGGTACATAATGTCCATCAACCTGAAAATGCAATAAACAAACAATACCCAGGCTATGCCTGCTTTTTGCACTGATTGAAAAACCCAAACAAACAAATATCCCCCAGCCTGGAAAAGTTAAAAAAAAACCAAAAAACCAACTAAACAAACAAAAACCTCAGCTTATATGAAATCCTATTTTTCTTTCATCCCCAGAGAAGGAGAAATTCTTTCTCCAGTTCTCTGCAGAACAATTATCTATGAATTGAGGGAGCTTTTATGAAGTAAAAGCATTAATTGCTATTTCTGGAGCTCCTAAACCTTCTCCTTATGAACAGTGCTTTAGAGCAAAATACCTTTCTATAAAATTTGTAATTAATTGGATCTTTGTGATTTTAGTTCAGGCCATAAAGAATCAAAAAGGTCTTGGTCTTTTTGACACTCCAGGAAGAAACGGAGACAGGGAAACATTCAAAGTTTAGCAAAAGCAAAGAAATCGACAAAAGGATATAATTTCTTTGATGTTATGCACAGCAGAAACTATCCTGTGAGCTGCCCATGAAGTGTTGTGAAGATACAATACATCCAGCAAACATCAGTAAGAACGGGAAGTTTCCTTTAATCTTCTTGTCAGGTGGTGTGTTCAATTAGCTGCAGATGATCTGACACAATATCAGGTTCTGTGAGTTAAGGGCTTAACAAACAAGCCAAAATGTGCAGTGGCATCAGAACTACTCTTAGGGCACAGTCTCCAGACAGCAGGTACATTTCTGAAGGTTGGTGTGACATTTTTAGCAGCACAATAGGCAAGTGATGCCAAAGATGCTGCATCAAGACAAAGAGGAGCATATGAAGAGGCTCAGAGATAAAACACTAAAATAAATATTTTCTCACTAATAATATTGCATTTAAAGAAACAAGTATGAGAAAAAGGTCTGTGTTTGGCCCAGTGCAGTGAACCAGTTCAGGAAATCCTGCTCTGATTAAGTTCCAAAATGTATGAATTAAATCAGTTTGAGGCATGGCAGAGAGCCTCCCACTCCCACAGCAGGGTGGCCCTCTAATCCTTTAGGTCTTTTTATTTTGCCCCAGCCTCTGAGTTCCAGAATGAGGACAGAAGGGGCAATGGGTTTCCTTGTTTGCAACCATACAAATTCATTGAATCCAGCTTGTCCTTGGAAAGTTGGATATTATCACAGAACCTGATGTCTTTTTCCACAAAATTAAATTACAAAAAGAGGGTAAAATGAAGGTGAGTTAACAGCATACCTTAGACCTGCACTGGCTTCTGTTGTGTTAAAAGACAGAGCTCTCATGTCTTTCTCTTATTCTGATTTGTTCCATCATCCCTAGGACCTGGTCACTCTGCTGAATGGTGAAATACATCTAAGAAGAGTATTAAGATCAGAAACTCCAGTATAAATTGAGAAGGTGTGACTGCAGCATCACCAAAAGTGTGTTAACCCACAGCACCTTACTCTCAGGAATATCATTTCAGTCTTGGAAACATGATCCATAATTCAAACCTGATGTTTTTCCTCAGCCCTTACTTTCTGAAAGGGATAAGAAATCCACTGTTATGATTTTGAGCTCTGCCTGACTAAAGATGAATTCATCCCTGTTCTTGAATGACTTTTGCAGTGGAATAAAACAAATATATGCATTGTTCTGTTGAACAATGCATGCAAAGCAATAAATCCTCTTCTGGTTATAAAAGGAGCAGGGATGAGTCCTCCACATGTGCAGGAGGAAGACAGCAGAAGAAGCTGAATGAACAGATCTTGTATATGAAGAGGCAAATAGTGTGCAATGGGCGGCGTGATGTTCTGGGAGAGAACCCAGAGGTTATGCTGGGCACTGCCTCAGACTCTCCTGTGCAGGCAGCCCAAGTGAGAACAGGGAAGCCACGCTGCAGAAGGAGTGGGAGCAGGAGGGATCTTCAGCTTCAGTGCTCAAAACAGGCAAATGCAAGTTTTTGGGTTTTAAAATTTCACAGGAAAGTAACCAGGGGTATGTATAAGAGATTTACTATCTTTGAATAATTGTTTAGTCTAATGCTCACCTTCTTTGGTATGCAATGTAAAAAATTAATTGTAGGAAAAAATGTGAAGAGCACACTAATTCAGTAGTGTTTTCATTTGAAGTTGGTAATATCAAGCAGATTCAACATAAAATGGATAGCAAAATAGGAACCAATGACAATTTTCTGTTCATGCCCAAATGTTTCTCAAAGAGAAAGGAAATTAGGTTATGTCAGGACAAGACTCCAGTGTCTTCCACTGTCTTATGTAAAGACTGTCCTGCTTTACAAGAAAAAAATATGAGTTTTCTCTTTGGTCTGAGAGCTGAACATTAAAAGAAACTTACATTCCTCTACAGCATGGCCATGAAACTGATTGATACTTGATCTAAAGAAGAATGTTTAAAGCAAAAAATGTCTTTATACCTTATAAGCCCAGATATTTGAAGGGACAGAACTGAGAGAAGAAGCAGTGAAATACATGAAATACAGCAACAGAGGCATGTCAGGACACAGACAGGTGTGTTGTCTGACTTGGCCCACAGAAGTATAATACAAAATACATAAATGAAGTTAGGAATTTCAGTGTTGAGATTGCAAGCAGCGCTGGCTATATTGAGGCTAGACAAGGTTGCCAGATACAAAATTACATTTGCTTATTGCCCAGAAATGTGTTTTCTAATCAAGTGATACATTACCAAAGCCAAAATCTGGAAAGCCACAAAAGTCTCTGACCTCTGCATGCTTAGGGTGCTCCCTGTGCAGCAGCCATGTGCTGGCAGGCATCATGTATGAAAGCAGACCTGTAGAGATGTTAACAGCAACTTTTCACTTCCCTATGGACTGTGAACAAACATGCAATAGCCAAATTGTCCAAAGTCTAAATTTTTAGCTTAGACTAAATATTTAACCTTTACTCAGCCAAGGGTGGTTGGTATTACCTATTTTTCTGTGTCTGCTACCTTAAGTGTCAGCTCACAGATCTTTCACAGGGACCCACAGAAGTGACACCCTCACTAAAACACAGTGTGAGCCTCTCCAGCACAAATAGCAGCTTCACTTCCCTATGCTTGAGACTGTGCTGATTAAACAAAAACTATAAAAAGGGAAAGGTGCTGTTGAGGAGCACCAGAGCAGGCCTCAGATTTATTGCAAGTTTTGTAGACTGCATACCAAATAAATAACTCCCTAAACAAATCGAGTTTCATATTTAGGGATTCAGGTTTCCTTCAAAAAATCTTGGTTTGCACTACTGTGTGCTGTACTGCTTAATTTCCTCACTCATCAGGGTCACCCATTTCCTCCTGAATGCTAACCAAGTTCCCTTTTGAAGTGACAGCACTTTTTTAAGCTTGTGAAATCAGTAACTGGTATGGGCTCATCTGATATTCTGTGTGAAAGCCTGAGTCTTCAGTTATTCTGCTAACTTCCAGCTTCTCTTTCTTAAGAAACCTGATCATTTTTCTTACACCAATCGAATCAAGCATTTTACTGAGGCTGAAGCAAATTAGATTTAACTCATTTTATTTTCCTAGAACATTAATTTTCTCTTATGTCAACTACTGACCAAAGACAAGTCTAAAGGGGCATTACTTCCTTGGACCAAAAAGGTTTCTTTTGGTCAACAGACCTACCACCTGTTCTATCAAGGCAAAAGCTGGCCTTATATTTATTTAAGAACCTGTTCTCCAGTACATACCTTGAAGATTACAGTCTTCCGTAGAAGTTCTGAAAGACAATTTACACACTCTTGACCGCTCATCCCCTCATCACAATTACAACCAAAATTCCCCACAATTATTCCACCATCTTGCAACGTCAAGTCCATGTTTTACCTTTTATATCTTGCAATTACTGTCATTATTCTAGAATTCTAGAGCCCCAGTCTTGAGCTCCTAGGTTGACCTTGGCTGCCAGACACATTCCTACTAAGCTGCCCTCTTACTTCCCCTCCTCATCAGTTTAGGGGGAGTAAATAAGACTAAAAACTTGTGGTCCATGATAAAGATAATTTAATGAAGAAAAGCTAAGGCACATGGAAGCATAGCCAAAGGAAAAAAAAAAATTATTCTCTACTTCCCACCAGCAGTGATGTCTAGTCACCTCCTCAGAATCAGAGCTCCAGTTTGCATAGCAGTTGGTTTGGAAGAGAAACATCTGAATAATGAATTTTAATTATAAATGTCCCCCTTCTTCTCCTTTCTTTTAGCTTTAATTGCTCAAGACAAGATCATGCATGCAATGTGATATGGCTTTACACAGTTTGGGTCTTCTGTCCCATGTCCCCTCCAAACCTCTGGCCCACTCCCAGCCTCTTGGCCTTTGTGGGAGAGATTGATGCTCCACTAGCACTGCTCAGCAAGGCCAAAACACTGGTGTGTTATCAACAAGCCTTCTAGCTAAAATACAAAGAGCAGCACTTGGAGAACTGCTTTGGGGAAGTTAACTCTGTCCCAGAGAGACACAACATAATATAATGTGAAATGTTGCTCTCACACAACCTAAACAGCAGTCACCAACTCAGACTGAATTTAAAGTATATGTCTGTGGATAAAAGTTGTAAGGTGGTGCAATGGCAGATCAAAAATGCAATGGTGGACCAAAGAAAGGCCAGAGGTGGCCTAGTTTCATGCCTATCACTGTGGCCAAGAGCAGAAGTTTGCAGGAGGTTGTAAGAACTGGGAGAAATATTAAGTAGTCTTTTCCCTTGTATGAGGAAGTCCATGGCCTCCCTGAGACAAACCAGTATGTTTGGAGACTAATTGATAGGCCTATTCTTTTTCACTTTTATTTGAGGCTCCTAATGTCCAGTGGCCCAAAACATTACCAATCAGTTTCACTATGCATTGCTTGCAATATGCATCCTTTACCTGAACAATCTCAGTGGGTACTCCCAAAGTTTTGGATTGCAATAAGCACAATCAGCATTCTAGACACAGTACCTCCATATGTTTCATAATTTTATGGTCTGCTGTCACATCTTTAGTCATTCTCTTCCAAGCCAAGGACTCCCAACTATGCTGAGATTTTCCTCTATAGAACTGGTTCTAAGCCCATGGAACTTTGTTGACTTTTCAGTGCCTTTCTTAGTTTTTCTGCATCATTTTAACATCTCCAGTATAATTAGATTCATTTTTCCTCCCCACATTCTTTTAAAGTATCTGTGGGATAATTTATAGGAAACTTACCCGTACATTTCACACTGTTGACTTCAATAAAATTTACATTAAAGTGACATGCCAAGCTGCACAATTTTAGGATACTTAAGACATGGAACTGACTCCTTTGAGATTCCCTATTTACAGTATAAATATTTACCAGAAAACATGTTTTTTTAAGAGGAAGTATTAAGATTCTTCTGATAATTTTAAATACCATATTTTCTCTTGAGTATTTGAGTATTCACAATAACTTCCTTTTCAAGTTGCTAGCTTTTAAAGAAATCCTACATGGTCTGCTACTTTCTGAATACTGTGCAAGGCATTTTGTGTTGACTCAGATTCATGTCTCATATGTATGGCAATGCTCCTGCTCAATTCAGGAACATACTTGGAAGAATCCCATGGGTTATGATCCCAGAGACAAGAGAGGTAGAGGAAGGATTATTAAGGATCATTTTCTCCAAGTTCAAGAGTGACACATCCTGATGAACAGGAAATCAATCAAAGATAGCAGGAAGCTGCAGGTATGAATGAGGAGCTCCTTGCAATAGAGGTAGAAGAGGGGAGAGATGACTCTGGAGGAATACAGACATATTCTCTGCATGCACAAGTAGGAAAGCCAAAGCCCACCTAGACTAAAATCTGGAGAGAGGGGCTTCTGCAGGTACATTAACAGCAAAAGGAAAACTAGGGGAAATGTGGACTGATGCTGAAGAGGAATAGGAGACTGAGGTGCTCAACGGCTTCCGTGCCCCAGTTACAGACAGAAGATAACACCAGCCTTCAGGGATCCCAGGTCCTTGAGAACAGTAGGAAAGTTCACAACAAGGTGGAGGAGGGTCAGGTGAATGAACATTTCAATAAACTGCACACAAATCGATGGGACCTGATGAGATAGACCTGCAAATGCTGAGAAATCTGTCTGAGGAAGCAATGCCACTCTCAATTATCTTCAAGAGATCATAGTAATTTGGAGAAATTCCTAAGGACTGGAAGAAAGCTATCACTCCAACATTCAAGAAAGGTAGGAAGGAATCCAGGGAACAGTGTAGTAAAATTCACCTCAATCACTAGAAAGGTGACAAAGCAAATAATCCTGTAAATATTTCCAAATATTTTTAAGGCAATAAAGTAATTTAGAATATTCAGCATGGATTTATGAAGGGGGAAATTACATATGAACAAATTTATATTATTGTACAATGACGTGATGAGTTCAACAGATAAGAGCAATTAGTAGGTGCTGTTTACCCTGATTTTAGGGAGACCTTTGTCACTGTCCCCATAACATCCCCACTGACAAAATTATGAAATACAGACTAGATATATGGATAGTAAGACAGACCGAAAATGGTCTGAAATGTAGCTTTTCTTAAAAAGCTGTGATGAGCAGCACAAAGTCCATCCAAAGCCAGACACTAGTGGTGAGGGGTCAATACTAGAGCCAATACTGTTCAACAGCTTCATTAACGACCTGGATGATGAGAACGAGTCCACCCTTTACAAGCACGATAGAAAAACAAGAAGTAGCTGATACATCAGAGGGTTGTGCTGCCATTCAGAAGGACCCCACAGTCTGGAGAAATTGACATGAAATTAATTTTTGATCTCTTGTTGATGTAGTTCAACAAGTGAAGTGCAAAATCCCGCATCCAGGGAGTAAGAAACTCATGCAGCATATATGCTGGAGCCAACTGTATGGAAAGTAGATTGACAGAAAATATCCCAGGAGTCCTAGTGGACAAGAATTGACCATGAGCCAGAAAGATGCATTTTTTATCATAGAAGGATTTACATGGACTGTATGATGGAAAACGTTGTCAAGGAGGCGACTCCTATCCTCTATTTATCACTGATGAAACACATCTGGAGTTCTGGATGCCATTCTGAGTGAGCTCTCCAGTGCAAGAAAGACATGGACATACCACACTGAGTCCATCAACAGTCCATTCAGGGACAAGAACATCTGACACATGAGGAGAGGCTGAGAGAACTGATACTGATTAGCCTGGACAAGAAAAGGCTCAGGAGAATCTTACCAACAAATATAAGTTCCTGATAGGAAATAGTAAAGAAGAGGGAGCCAGGCACTTCTCAGAGGCAGGGGCAAGGGACCTTACAGGAAGCAGAAAATAATATTCTTACTTAAACGTAAGAAAAATCTTTGTTATGTGATTTTGTTTGGTTGGTTTTGTTTTGTTTTGTTTTACTGTGCAGGTCATCAAACACCTGGAAAATGTTGCTTGGAGAGGCTGTGGAACCTCCATGAAGATATTCAAACCTCAGCTGAACATGGTCTTGAATTACCTGCACTAGCTCACTATGCTTTGAAGAGGAGAACTGAACTAGATAATCTTGAGAGATATTTTCCTACCTCATCCATTCTGTGTCTCTCTTAATTCTTCCAGTTATATCTCAGCTAATAAATTAAAAAGAAGATGGTATATAAAATATCTCCATAAATATCTTTCTCTTTGAATTACCTGTGACTTCAATAATCACAGGTCAGCTGAGTTTATACTGTAATTCTTTCCATGGGGTTCTTCCACATAAAAATTGCTGTTTTCTCCAAATATTGAGGACAGACTACTTCGTCACCTAGAGATTTTGTCAGTGTCACTGTATCCTTATATCATGTAATTTTACCCCAGATAACTACAGGAAACTCCTAATGTAAGCGACTCCTTGAGTTATTAGAATGAGTTGGGCCACTGACATAGAGGTAATACGGCCTTAACTGAACACTTAGTGAGATGCATATTCATTTCTTTGGTTTCTGAAGTGCTATCATTATGAAACATCCTTAAATTATTCATAGATCTGTCTTAAGAGGTGAGACCATTTGGTGTGATGTTAATTGCTGCCAGAGAAGGGTCCCTCAAGTTACCAACTTCTGTCCATTATACTTTTTTCAAACCTAATACTTCAAAACCTAAGGTGTATATGTAAGCATAGATAAATATTTCACACCCATTAGTTTAATGGAGAAATTGATGGATAGTTTCACTCAGTCTTCATCTCTCCCTTTTGCTTGACTCAACTTCATCCAAATTAATGTAAACCTTATTGGCCTTTTGGTTCTATCCAGTACCTTCTTTCGAACACAAGGAGATATATTAATTACACAATACATAATTATTACACAAATATAAAGCACATGGAGAAAAATTCTATTTTGGTAAATATCAGCTGCTGTTTTGTCCATCTGATCACTATCAGCTGTCTGCTAGTGCAGAAACCTTTTTTGTTGTTGTTATATAAGGTAAGGATGTTTATAGCAACAGCAAGGCTCACTGTAGCTATTCACAGATCAGAACCAGAAAGTGTCAAGAGCTGTAATCATTTTGTACATGTTGGGACCATAGGTCACCAATCTTGTAATGACTGCTCTGTTCCAACAAACATGAAGAACCACAGCACTAGCAGGGCAAGGCAGGAAGCTGAAAGATGTGAAGGTGTGCTACAGAAAAACTCTGGGTGAGATCCAGTTTGGCATGAGGGCATCTGAAATTAGTTTTCTATATATGCACTAGCTGTCTAAGCACTTATTAGTCTGAATGGATTGCCACTCAGTGCAGTTAATGAGCCTGAAAAGTGCTCAGCATGCACTAAAGAAGGTGTTTGTTGGATGGCCATTTGAATCTCACCCTCTTGAAAACGAGGACAGACTAGGACCAAACAACAAGCTGGTTTGGGTTTACACTGAGCACTCAGTACTCCAGGCTGCATGAAGCTTACTAGCACCCAAAAGTCCTTCAGGGGAGAACATTTGAAAAATATAAATTTGTGTAAAATAATAATTATTTTTCCCTGGCCTTCTAACTCATCAAAGTAAACTTGTGAATACAGTCAGTTAGGCAGTAAGTGACACCCATCATAGACAAGCTGAAAGTTCAGCCTCATGAGGAAAGGAGCAATGACCTAGGCCACTCCTAGCCCTACACCATTGTAAAGAATCCCAAGGGAAGTTAGACCCTTTCCTGGATATGAGAAAGACCACTCTTAAGCATGATTTTCTAGATCCAGTGCCCTGTGATAACGCCTCGCCTTACGGGAGGTTAAAAATTCCCAGAAAATGTGAATAAATTAACAACTCTGTGATATTTCAAATGACTGCAAAGAGAAAGTGGAATTTCACTCAAGATAATATTGGTGTGACTAATATTCATGGCACAACACTGAAGAAATAGTGGTTGCAAACCCCCTGTTGGTGACTCCCGCATTGTGCCCCTCAATCTTCCTTGCTTGACTCAACAGTGATGGATTTAAGAGAGGAACAGCTTGAGATTTCACACACTTAGCTGTAGAAACAGGCAAAATAGCTGTGGCTGCACTCCCAGAAGACCTCCATGTCTTTGTACACTTCCTCTGCAGTACAACATCTTTGCAATGGAATCTGGCCTCATTTGTGGCTCCCTGATCTGCACAGTCTCTGCTGCTCTCTAGCACAGCCATGTGAGATTGTAAACCTGGAACTGAAAGCTTCACGTAACAGTACAGATGCCGCATGCTAGGACAGCTGCCATACAGTCTGCCAAAATTCACTGGACTCCTTCTTTTACTTTGATATCTGAGTCCATTGGCTGCTGTTGTGCCAATTCATTCCCTGCTGACCAGAAACCATGCAGTGCAGGGCAAAAAACCAACCTTCTCATGCAATTTCCACTACATCTGGGCCAAGACTGTAAACTATAGAAGAAAGAACACTAGGATAAAATTTCAAATGTCCCAAGACCTGCACTGTGGTAATCTGTGCTTCAATAAGTCCAGTGAATAACTCATAATGAAGTACATTGACTGCAAATGCTCTCCAAAGTGTTTAATATGCATGTGAAGAGATGTCTTCTTCGACAGCATCAGGATGGGTTTCTGCCTAGGTAGCAAGGTAGCAAGGCAACTTTTTCTTCCTGGACTTCTGACACAGATCTTGAGTATGAAATAATTTCAGATGTCTTTGGCAGTTCCTCTTGCTTATTTGCAAGTTATATAATAAATTAATTTTTCATGTTTTTTACTGATAGAGCTTGGCTTTTCACAGTTTTCACTTTGGGCAGAAGTCAGCTGGAAGTAAGTTTAGCTGGCATATTTTTCACTGAGAAATAGAATTGCATCAAATAAGGAGATCTTGTAGATTCTGTGGTAATTTTGTTGTGGAGAGAAGAGGGGAAAATGTTCAGACACTGTCAAAATATTTTGTCATTTTCTTATAAAGTGATTTTTTAAATTTGTTTTATTTTGCATGGAATACTGTAACATAACGTTTAAAATTGTCAAAAATCAGAGCACTTTTGTCAAAATAAAATATTTTCATAATTCTAAATGTCATTGGGTGGGGTTTGGTTTGGTTTTTTTATGACATTGTGAAATTTGGAAATGTGTTTTAGGCTCTCTTTTCAACATGAAATATACCATATAGAGCATTCACGTTCAGTTCAACAGTGCTGAGCATGCCCCACTCCAAAGGACAACAGGGTCAAGGAAGCAATAAACAAAGACAGCTGTAAGATGCAGGTGACCCCTAGTATTTGAACATGCCCATCAGTTACAGTTGTGAGGAGCTGCACCTGATTTCGGACAAGCATTTTTAGAGGGAAAGAACAATATGTAAAGATGGTGCCAGAACAAAAAAGGGTGCAAAGATTAACAGAGAAGCTGATGCAGGTGAAGTGCAGTACAAAAGTGGTATAATTATTTGTATTGAAAGATTTAGTCTGACATTGTGAGACATCTGTGTAAACCTAATGCCACTGTTATTCATGCCAGAAAAGTTTTGTAGCTTCCAGAACACAATCATTAAATTAGACAGGACTCCAGAAAAACTGAAGTAAAGCAAAAATGTATAGTGCTACAGGGGATACTATGTCAAAACCCCTGCTTATATCCATTTGGAAACAAATGCCAAAGAAAAGATTATCTTTGTATTTATCCATATTGTTTTTTCCATATGTCTCCAACTGAAGCATGTGGTGCAAAGTATATATGCAGCAGTAGGATGTGATAATTACCCTGAGAAAATAGATATCTAAAAACACTAATTAATTTTATACAGAATAGAAACAAGAATTCTGCATCAGCAGTCAGCAGCTACAATCCTTAAGGAATGAATGTGAAAATACTACTGGTGTCATGATTATTTATAGACTTATAGATATACATACATGCCTATATGACAGATGTTTCTAAAGGCTTTTTTAAATTATGGTTGTCTGTCTAACTGGCATGAGCAGTCTTGTCTGCCAGCAGTTTCTCCATGAACAGCAATAAGGAGATTTTTCTCCATGAACAGCAATAAGGAGATCTTGCAGCTATCACCAAGGCCCACAGGCTGTTATCAGAAAACAAATGGCCATATTCTAAGCAATTATTCAAGATTATGTTCCATTCATTACACTACACCTCATATTATTAATAAAAATTCCTTTGAGAGCTCAAAATTCATTGAAACATAAAGCATACATTTATATAGTAAGCCAAATAAATTATTTGGGCCAGGATTCATCCCAACCAGATTCAACTAGAAAACCAGTCACTCTGGCCCCTCCTTAAATTGAAAGAATAAAATACACTGCAATAGAAAATACAGGAGGGTCCAACAAAGATCTATGTCAGCACCTGGGGGTGCTGCATTACAAACCTGGAGTGACTGCACCTAAGATATGGTGTGAGTCCCATCCTCAGTGCCATTTCTGGAGTCTGTGAGCATAATTTCTTTAAATTCTTTTAGGTGTCTTTTTTGCTTTCCAGTCATATACTCCAGAAATAGCTTTTGAACACTGAAAGATAAACACACATGGAATTAGTTGGGCTCAGAAGGAGGCTCCTCTGGAAGTGCCCAAACAGAGCTATTGGGCTCCATAAACCCTGACTGCCTGCTTTGATCCATCATTTACTGCCTCAACTCATGGTGATAGGACCTCACTTTTATTCATAGATGCAGATTTGGATAAAGTTTCTAATGATAGTGTAAACATTTTGCTTTTGTTTTCCTTCCAGAACAGTTCCATGCAAGCTGAGTAACAGCAACAAGATCTTCAACCTGTGTAAAAGGCAGAATGCATAGGGCAGCTTAGCTCTCTGGCCCCTGGATCCTTGCACTCCACCTCTGCTGCGCTGTAGGTCCCCATTTGGCTTGGGCTGCTTCCCAGATAACCTCACAGTTGGAAAAGGAAGACTCACTTAGCATCCGACTTCTTTCACTTCGATAACCTCACAGTCGGAAAAGGAAGACTCACTTAGCATCCAACTTCTTTCACTTCTAGTCCCCCAGGCACAAACTGTTCTAAGTCACTTTCTCCTTTGGTAACAGAACCAGAGACAACTTCAAAAGGTTCAGAGCCCAACAGGTGCAACATGTGTTAATATTAATGGGTAGTAAATAAAATGGACTTTCAACTAGGTAATGAATGCCTAATATTATTTAATCAAAAGTGATGACTCACAGTTATGTGGATTTTTTTCAAGCAGAAAATTGTAAAACCAGGGAGAAGCTGAAGTGTGAAATCCCCAAACCCCCTAATTGCTTTGTAAATAAAAATAATTGTTGAAGAGCTTGAGAACACAGAAATATATTGTACCCATTGAAACCCACTGAAACCATGTTCACTGATTCAGTGGGCCACAGTAGAGGTCACCTTGAAAATATCCTAAAGAGGAATCAATAGTTTGTTCACTAAAATCTTTTATGTTAAAAAAAAGACCTTTTCTTCTCTTCTGAAGATCTTTAAAACAAGGTGCACACACCTCCTACAGCATATGTTTTCACCAGACTGAGTACACAACCACCACAGTATTGCTTATATTTGTTTAGAATTTCAACAAGATGGAAAATTCCTCTGTGTTCTGTGCCTGAAAATTTTCCTTCTTGCAACAGGGCTCTTAGATTCATGGCAGTACTGTCTCTTCTGCAATGCCTCAAAAAAACAATTAGTGACAAAAGATACACAGCTTAACTTTGGAGGTGCTTTTGGTGCTTTCCAAATCTTAAGATTTGGAAAACTATAACAACTCTATTTAAAAAGAAAAAAAAAGTAAAGCTGAAAGACAAAGTAAAAGACTTTCCCTGCATTGAGAAGTTTGATGACTGAGAAGTTTTGAACTGAGTGTCAATTACTCATCTAATAAAATTTTACATTATTACATGTCCTGGGTGGTTTGTATTTATGCACCTTATTATTGCAAGGAAGGAAATTCTCTGGTACCAGCCACGTAAAACCTTTCACATTTGAATGTAAAGTTATCACATGTAGAGGCAGTTGAAATGGTATGAAACTGAGGTTTTCATAGCTAAAATCTACTTATTTTTCCACACATGTGTAAAACTAATTAGGCATTGCATAATAGCAATTAAAGATGGGACACATCTGTTGTGGTACCTACAGTATCTACACCTGTACTAGTTAGCTGATGCTTCCTTTACAAATAAGTTCTTCCAAAAAATGATTGATTATATCTCACCCAAAATACAGCAAATTAAATGGGGTTTAAAGCACATTCCTTTCTCTTGAATATAAACAGATCTTATAGCAACAATCTCAGATGAATGTGTTGTGCTGGTTTTGCATTGACATTTGGTGAGAAAGGAAGAAGCCACCTATAGAAATTTTTTTTCTGAGTGGAGCTGCTGACAGTTTCTTACGTGTCTAACAACACCAATCAGTGACTCCTTTTGCATAGTGATACTTTGTTAAACCACTAGAAAGCTGAACACACCTGTTTGAACACACATGTAAGAATGAACAAACTTTGGGAACTTTTTCTTTCCAGCTTGGGAACAAGTAACGAGGCTGGCCCGGCCCCTGTCTCCGGCGGGCTGGGCCCTGCTGCAGGGCCGGGCTTCATCCCGGGGAGCCCGCCAGGCCCCATCCGAGCCGGGGCAGCATCAGCGCCTGCCGGGCGGGGGCAGGTGACGCCGTCGGCCGCTGAGTTCCAGCCTGGCTGCTCTGATCCTGGCCCTACTCCAGCGCAGCTGCTGAGAAAACCAGGAGGTGGCCCTGCAACCCATGCAGAAAACAGCCCCGCGGCTGGAACTGAACACATTAGGGGCCAAAGACCTGCCATGAGGCCAGAGTGGCTGCCTCCATTCTGGCCGGGCCCCTGAGATCCTCACACAGCACCCTAGTGCAGCTTCAGAAATCCATTACCCTAAGTACTCCAGCCCCTGCCCGACAGGCATCATGTGGCCATCTGCAGGCCCCGGTGAGATATTAACTCTTTCTGTGCACTGATAAGATTTGCAGACCTTCAATCCTCCCTCGGGTGAGAGAAGAGGACAGAGTGAAGACACGTAGAAAACAGCATGAGACATGAAGGTCAGTAAATTAAATCCCAGATGGAAGGTTTGAGGGGATGCCTTTAGTTTTAGGCTGAAATCCTCTTATAGAGCTATGAAGAAGAATATAATTGATACATCAAACTCCTTTTTCCCTATTTTTCATCATTGAAAGTATAGGGTGATGAAGTATTCAAATTGTAGATATGAACAAAAGCATCTATGTTGCAGCAAGCAGATGTTGAAGTAGCTGTGATCCCATGAAAAATTTAAATAGAGTGATGAAGACCCTTTGCCCCCACAGAAAGAAGAAGACCTCTATTCCCAAAAATAAAAATTATCTCAGAGATAGATAAAGAAAACCTTTGCTCTTGAACAGCTGATCCTTAAAAAATACCCCATAAGTTAACATATCCCATAAGCACAGCTGTGGGAAGGCTGCAAAAAGATAGGAGGGACTTCACAACTGGAGGCTCCCAGGTGGCTGCTATTCATAGAAATTAAAAGCAACGAGAAAACTTTCCTTGTAGAGGACTCCATAAAATGACAAGAAAAACTCCTCTCCCTAAGTGAACTGAAGAAAAACTATTCTAGAGGTGATAAACTGACTAAATTGTTTCTATACATTGTTAGTAGGAAAGAAAAAGTTGTAGAGGGGAGGAATGTTCTGAAAGTTTTATTCTGGTTCTTATTATTCTTTTTTTTAGCTACTGTTAATAAAGGTTTCTTGCTACCCTTTTAAACTCTTGAGCCCACTTTGCCTTCCTCCTAGTTTTGTCTCACAGCAGGAAATGAGTAAGTATATTCTAGTAGGTACACTAGCATTTAGCCAGCACTAAACCCTAGGTAGTGGGTGAGATGAATGCCATCATAGGCTACTACAACAAGGAATTCTCCACCAGCAGCAGCAGGGAATAATGACAGATTATCCATCTAGAAGCATTTGGGGATTATATGAACAAAGGTGTCGTTGACTGTTTTATTGAATTTCTCTTATAAGACATATGATCTTTTGCCTTACCAGGCTCAGAGAAGAGCTCTTGCTGCAGAGGTTAAAGAGGGTGAGGGTTATTTGTGTGCTTCTGACATACAGTATCTTTACTCTCAGGAATCAGAGGGTTTTGCTTCAATTTTCCACTGAGGCCAGATAATAAAGTATTAATAAAGCTTTTTATCTTTCCTTCCTTTTCATCTGAACTGCACAGTGTAGATATGTAGAGCTATATAGAAATACTTTGAAAATTCTGAATACATAAAGGTTGCTGCAGGTTTTTGGTAGTACAATGAAGAAAACCAGGAAGTTGTCATCCAACTCTGCATGGTCTTAGCCTTCATCCTGAACACAAAATCTGACCCTGTTTTGAAAACTTTATCGTTACGAAAGATGTAGCATTGACATTGCAGGAAAAGAGTTTCTGATGCAAAACCAGTGACCTGACACAATTGTTAAAAAAAAGTCCACTTTAATGATTCAATTGCAATGAGTACCCTTCATAAGCAATTTAAAAGGAAGCATATAACAGCATTAAAACCCAAATGAGATTTTAATGCATGACACCTGCATTCTGAGGGCTCAGAAGAGACAAGAAAAAATTACTGGATCTCTAGGCTGGATAAAATTAGTTGCCTGACATACTATGACACAAATCAATATACCCACCAGATTTCTGAATGGCTTGAGTTTTCAGAATTAGTTTCCATCGTACATATATTAATTGAGCTACCTGTTCTCAGGGGACACCCAGAATGTTTTGGGGATTTATGCTCATTTTTCAACTGCAATCACTGCTCATATCCCTTCCATTTTTTTCATAGCCACTCTTGCATAAATGATGGCTGAAAGGAGAATTACAATACAGAAGAAATAGCAAGATTAATTAGAAAGTCAGCATAAAATTTAGAAAAAAGACTATTTCAATTAAAGGAATTGTGAATGCCAAGCTGAACAGAAAATACTGGTGGAGATTATTTTAACAGCAGGAAAGTAAATTTTACTCTTCAATTGGCTAAGCAAGAAACTGATGCAGATGAGCATTGAGGAAGTTTTCCACAATAGCATGAAATATACATTTAGAAACTATCATGCAAACACTGTGTGTGAGCTAGGCCTAAGTCTGAACTGGTGTCCAGCCTTATCTCTTCCCACTTAACACAACTGTAATTAACATATCTCAGCTTGCAGCAGGTTTGCTGTCAAAGCTAAATTTGGATTGTCAGTAAAGCTGAACAACAGCCAGGGCTGCTGTTCTGAGTGGACTGATGGGTTGTGGGCTGAAGGGAACTTCATGAACCTTAAGAAAGGTAAATGCAAAGTCCTGCACCTGGGATGTCATAACTCCATGCAGGAACACAGGTTGTGGGCCAGCTGACTAAAGGGTAGTCAGGCAGAAAAAGGCCCTGAAGGAGTTGTGGACAAGCTCAACACAAGCCAGCAATACAACTTTGCAGCAAAAACCAACAGCCTCCAGACCTGTATGAGGAAGAGCATATCCAGGAGGCTGAGAGGTGATTCTTCCCTGTATTCTGCTCTAGTGAGGTACTGAGAGTGCTTGGTCCAGATCTGGGCTCCTCAGTACAGAGGAGAAACTCAAACCACAGACTTATGGAAACACACTTTGAACACAGGGTGCAGAGCACAGGACAGAGGAGGAGAGACTGAGAGAGTTGGGTTTCTTAAGCCATGAGAAGAAAAAACTCAGAAAGATCTTACTGCTGTCTGCAAGTATCTAAAGGAACAGTGCAGAGCATCCAGAGCCAGTCTATTCTCAGAGATGCACAGTGGCAGTACAAGAGGCAGCATTCACAAGTAGAATCATGGGAAATTTCAATGCAATATGGAGGGAAAAGAATATCACTGTAAGAGTGTTCAAATATTGGTGCAGACTGCTCCAAAAGGCTGAGAAGGTGCTCAGAGCTTGACTGGACACAGTTTACTACCTGCTCCACCTAAACCTGCTTTGGGCAGGATGTTGGATCAGAAGACCTCTGGAGGTCCCTTCCAACCTAATGATCCTAAAGTTCTTGAGTCTGATTACAGCAATCACTACTACTCTCCCTGAATCCCTGTCTTCCTTTGGATAAGAGTAAGGCTAGTGTGCAAGACGAAGTTGAAGGCTAAATAAAGTTAAGCACAACAGGGTCTCTTCTTCTATTCCAGCTCAAAGCAAGTCAGTTCATTTAAAAATATGTGCACTTGAGGTTTTTTTGTTGTTTTTTTTTTTTTTGTTTGTTTGTTTGGTTTTTTTTTTCTGGAACAAAGAGGAATAGATGCTTTATACAGCACTGACACTGGTTTTGATGTAGCAATTATAACCTGTGAAAAAAGTCTCAATCGTTGTCATAAAATTCACTGTGCTGCTAGACCATACGGTTTACAACCTACCTCACACATGTGGGCACGAAAGACTGAAAAGGAATAAAGCTGAACTGGAAAGAAGTAAGTTAAGAGAAGAAATATGTGAAGAATAGGAGAAATCTCTCCACATGGTAGCACAAAGCAATACAAAGCATGTGATGGAAAACAAAAATCACTGAAAATGTCCTGAAATGCAACGGAACCCATAGAATTTATTACCATGTACAATTATGAGGTCAAAATCTTAATGAGATCAAATCCTAGAAAAGATTGGATAACAATATCCAGAGTTTTGGTAGTTATACAACAGGTTTTGTACTGGGTATGAATCTTCACATTGAATTTTCCAGCTAATTCTCTTGAAATATGTAAAATTCAACACCTACTGAAAAGTTTCTTCTTTCAGATGCAGCTGATGTTTAGCTTTACCTTGATCCTCTATGACAGTACCCATGTACCCAAGGAGACAGGACTGAGAGCAGAGCATACTGGGAATCAAATGATTCCTGTCACTTGGATTCGTATTTACATTCGAAATAAACCAATTAACTCTTGGGAAGGAAAAAAGAATGTGCAGTAAGCAGCTACAGGAGAGATTTTTCAACGGAATCTGAAAGTTCACAGATGCATAGCAGAAGCTGAAGATTTGGGCATTGATGATGAAGGAAAAACTTGACAATAACTATTGGCATAAATCAGTGGAAATGCATACCAGTAGTCGTTCTTCCTCTAGCCTGGGAGCACTGTCAGCCACCACTACCAGGACAGGCAGGTTCCTTTAGGGGTTCCTTTCGTAGAATAAGGAATGTTTGTAGGGCTGAAGTTAAAATTAGAGCTTTCTTGTTAGATAAAAGTTTTAGTTATCAGCACAGCTTATTGTTATCTGTGATTTCTTGTAGTTAATATAGTTTATTGCCACACAGAATTTCAAGAAATATCAAAGCTTTCAGTTAAACAAAATTTCTAGTAATCAGTCGAGCCTTTGTACCATCTAGAGTCTTCAGCTACCTAGCCATTTGTCACATGGACCCTCTGCAGATAGGGTCAGATTCTTAATAACCAGCAAGGGATATGATAAAAACCGCCCAGTTTATATTTTTTTTCTTTTCTTTTTTTTTTTTTTTTTTTGCAATGGGAGCCCATTAATAATGCTGACACATGAAAAAACAGCTTATTGTAAAGGTACCTCTCTTTTAAAGACATGAAAATACCTAATAGCAAAAATGCTCTGTGAGATTATCCAAGGATATCTGTGAATGTAGGTGAAGTGACATACTTATCTAGATCCACTACTGGTTTTACATTTATTATTGATAAAAATGACCATCCCAATGCTCAAAACAATTAGAAGCAAAGAAAGCCATTATTTCCTCTGCAAACTAAATTAAAGCTACTAATTTTGCTTCTATTTCTGACAACAGCTTTCTACACATGGTGATTGTGGTAATCTGCAGTAATATGGTTAAAAAAAGATATTGCAAATCCCTGTTATAGGCAATATTCTGAAGACCTGTTTAGCCTTGAAGTGTGGCTACCACACACTCTTGGTACTTGCCATATCTGGAATTTCTGGATAAGATTCATTATATTTTTACACACCTTTACTGCTGAAACACAGTAAGGGTTGGAAAGAGGAAGAAAGAATGTAGTTTTTTTGTTATTTAATTGGTGAATTACATAAAAGTGGGAGGTTGACAGTTCTAGATACATTCTGAGTCAGTTCACAATGATGTACGTAATACCTCCAACAAATGCTGCTCCTGCCACATCATTAAGTCTTAAGAAAAAATATTTTTAATCCTCTGAATATTCATATATACATCATATATAAGTAAGCCAATACAATCACGCATTGGCAACTCATGCGTCTGTTGTTTGCTAAAAGTAGGCAACTATATTTACAGTATCAAAAGGCGTTGCAAACACAGTTAAATATATTGATTACAGACATGCAGACGTCCTGCAACTTCAGAATGCCTTTCTGCCAAAGAAAGAAATAGTTCACCATCTGCTATTTTATTTTCTGAATTTGATTTGCATTGATATTTTTATTATTGCATTATTAATGAAATGCCAATCCAGCACGTGATTTTTAGAAGGTGAAGGCTGCTATAAATACTGAGGAATTGGAGATTTCATGAGGTAAACACTACCATTTTGTTCAATAAATAAAAATTATAGACAGGAGATTTTCAAAGCATTTTGATGTGCATTCTGGTCCCATTTATATTAGCATAAAAGTATATATTTATAATAAAAGTATAATTCAATCATAGGAGATAATTTATTTTAAAATGCTAGTAATTCAGGATGGTTTATCTAGAAAGATAAAATCTCTATGACACCCAGAATATCAAAGAGGATTACATAAATCTGATTGTATTGAAATAATAATTACTGTTCTATTGCTGTAGAATAATGTTTAAGGAGGTATTGAATTGTAGTCATCTGCTTCAGAAGCCTCAGAAAAGACATTGCATCAATACCAAAATCATTATCTAGGTTGAGAACTTTTCCTACTTTTTATTTGAACACCATAAAATGTCAAAGAAAATAAAATTATATTGATGTTTAATTAACTTAAGAAGCCTAAGTATTAGGAGAAGAAAAACAACTCAAATTATGCAAGAAGTAGAAGCAATTGGATTACAATATGAGAGATATATATATCTTTATAAAAACATTCAATGTTTTCACTCCCATTTTAATATTTATTGGTTATTACCTATATATATTCATTCAAGTCAAATTTTCTCTATTTTTGCTGTATTTATTATCGCTTTTTACCATCATTCTTGAGAACTGCCCTTGCATTATTGGTCTGAGGCTCTGCACACAGAGCTGAACAATGGCAAGGACAATGGTTTGTCTGGTATGGAGGTGTCACTGGGGTTAAGGACTTTGTCAGAACTGTTTCCACAAAGAAAAAAAGATGGGATATTGGCACAGGACACTCCCTTCTGAGGGGACAGAAGACCCCATATGCAAACTGGACTTATCTCCTAGGGAAGTCTGCTGCCTCCCTGTGGTCCAGGTTAAAGACATAATGGGAAACCTTCCTGCCCTGGCACAGCCCTCAGATTACTGTTCAGTGTTGGGTTTTTCAGGTTGGCAGTGATGAACAAGATGTCTGAGGGCAATTCAGTGGCTTGAGACAAATACTTAAGGGATCAGGAGCAGAAATAGTGTTCTCCTCTGTCCTTCCAGTTATAAGGAATGACCAGGGAAGAAACAAGAGCCAACAGATCAATACATGGCTGTGCCTGGTAGAGTTTTGGCGTTTTAATCATGGGTTGTTTTATAGGACATCAGGGCTGCTGGCGACAGGCAGGGTGCACCTTTCTCAAAGAGGGGGAGAGGATCTTTGCAAAGGAGTCAGCAGGACTCATTGAAAGAGCTTTAAATTAGATTTGAAGGAGGAAAGGAATTAGTCCAGGCTAAGTGGGAGCTAGGGCATGACAGCATGACAGCAAGGTCATTTGGTCTGCCATCTCAGTGGTATCAGGGGATGGAGATCCCTGTGGCAACAAGGACCCAAGGGTTATTGATGTGTTAGAAATCATGGAAGAGGCTGAGAATTGTCATGTAGGAATTAGGGTTTCTTCCCCCAAAAAGATGTTGGCATCAATACTGCAACTGCAGAGCATTTACACCAATGCACATGTGGACAAGAGACAGAAAGAGCTGGAAGCCTTTGTGGTCATTCTTAAATGACTCAACTAGTAGACCTCCAAGAAGATGATCTTGTACCACCCCTTCAAGTTGAAGAAGAAATTTCTCTTTTCCAAGAAATGCAAGTAGTTATTAGATAAGCAAGAGTCAGTACCATCTCTACTCCCCCTACTGTTTGAAAACCTATTGCAAGATTTTCAGATACTCTGGGACTTATTCCTTAAGTTATTGTGAGGGACTGAGGAAGGGAATGACTGGAAGTGCTGTTTGGATTTTTGTGTGAAGTATATGTGAAAACACTCAGCCCAGGAAAGACAGACACATACTATCATGTACAAGCTCTTAGTACATGAGAAACTTTACAATTAAAATGTAAGCACCAGGGGTGCAAGTTCTGAGTTAGGAAGTTAATCCACTTTTTTTCCCCTTTGCATCCCCAGGGGTAAACTGTGACAGCTGTGACAGTGTATCCCCTGTCTTGAAGTAAGAAGATCAAGGAAGAAAAGTTCTTTACTGCAGTGAAATTGTAGTCCTGGCAGTGCTGCAGTGATACTGCCCCATACCTCTCTGCATGCAGCCATACCTTGGCAAAATTAGAGTCAACACAGTTCAGTCTCAGTAGCCACACAGGACACAAGTATTTATAATGAAACTTTTATGAGGTCTCTTTATGTTTTTCCCTTAGAGCACCCTTCTTCCCGGCATAACAACAACAGAATATGAGCACAAACATGTAATTACAGTAATGACTGCTAGCAGTAAAAAAATGTTGCTGTCAGTTAGCTGCTCAGAAACAAAGGCTATTAACAATCCCCTGTTAGAGCTTATTCTCTCAAAGAAGAAGAGATCTCAGTCACAGTGATGGAAGCAGATGGTCAGGATTATATACCTGTGGGGGGAAGGGGAAGTGATCCATCTGTAAATTAACGATAGAGGGTGAAAGGGAAAAGATTTAGTTGTATGCACAAAGAATTCTGTGACAAGAGTGTAATTCAAGTTCATCCCTATAGGGGATTTCTGACACAAATGGAGAGAGGAGTCACATGGATGGTGTCACTTTACAGTATTTACCACTGGGTTAATTTACATAACTGCATGCTGTGTTCTGTTAGTAGTGATACAATCTTGTTCAGTATATACACTGTAAGCATTCTTTTCTTCAGTGTTATTGGTGTAGTAAACAGCAAGTAAAATAAGTGCATCTGCTTAATTTTATTGGTATTTTTGAAGATTAAATTCAACCTTAGAAAATGTATCACTATCCAAATCAGAAGACAAAGTCATCCACTAGACTTGCTCCAGTTTCAAGCACTGCAGCATTGCAGAAGACAGTAAGTCAGCAGCATAATCAAGTCATATTTTCCAATCAATTACTCCAGTAAACATGGTGTAACAATTAGCAACTGAATATATGAGGCTTCTGTGAACCAGTTACTATAAAAAATTTACAGTCATTAATATGAAATAGAATGGTCTTAGCTGAGAGCCTAGAGCCTGAGGCTGAATTAAGACTAAGGTAAGTGTTCTTAAAGACTTCTTAAGGAGATAGTTTAGATTTAGTTGCAGTGCAATCAGGAACATAAAAATCACTTAAATCAACCACCACTTGATAACTTATGTGAGACATGAAAAGCCTGAATCAATTTAAACAGCACCGTAAAACTCTGGCTGGTACCAATACTTTACCCACAGATGAGACAGAGACCTGGGCTCCACAGGGTGATCCTTTCCACCTTTCAAGTTGATGAAATGGTCCCTAGCCATTTTGGAGCCAAATTAAATTATGTTACATTTCAAGCAAATCTTATGCATAATTGAAAGGTTAGAAGGCTGAGGACCACCCTTAATATGCAAGTTTTTGAGAATAGTGCCTTACTTTTACTTTGATTCATGTAATAACACAATAAAAACTTATATTCAAAATGAGCATGCGCCAAGTATTCAACTAAAATATTTCAACAATGTTATATTTTTTAAAATTAAACAATGTTTCTTTTATTGCAATGTTTCTTTTATTGGTTTTTTTAATTGCAATACCATAAAGCAATTTCATTTGTTAAAGTACAATAAGATTCTACTGAGTGCTTAAACTGCAATAACTAGAACATTAAAGGTTTAGAATATGAGTATGTGTATACATATGTTTGACATTTTCATTCATTGTTATAGTACACAGTATGTATTGTGTAATAATATATATATGTCATATATATAAAAATCATATATATAAGAGAAATAATATATTAAAATGGTAAATCATGTATATAAATAATATATATACATAATTTAAATATATAATAATTTGAAATTACATGCATTTTAGTCTTAAATTTTGAATAGTTTATATCTGGTGTTTTGCTGGTAGCATTACCATTCAGTTTAAATAATTCTGATATTTTTTTGGTGTTTATGCTACACTGTATTCACAAGAAGAAATCACATCCACTTACAGACAATTTATGTAAAGTGAAACATGAAAATCTCTTTTAATCTCTGCCTGCTACATAGGGTCTTTGTTCCTTCCTATCTTAGTAACCATTCTCTTTATCCAGAGTTTGACTTGTTTATAAAATTCTACATGCAATCTTAGAAGACTGAGTAAACTGACACTATTATTGTCCAGAAATTAGTTGTCTTAGGATCTCTTTGGCTTTTCTTTTGTCCTCTTAGTCAACCAAATACATCCTGAACCAAAGAAGATTACTGGATTTTTCATCAGTTCAAACTGATGAGGTCTTCTATTTTTAAAGAAACATGTATTAGCCACAATCATACAAATATTTTTTCTTCCATTCCTCCAAATATTATACCTATGATGATTCAGTTCCCCACCATATAAACAATGGGGTCCAAGTTTGTGTCATTATCAGTCATCAGCATATTCCTAATATTTGCACCAGATGTTAAGGAAAACTTTTGATAAAATCTGTAGCAAAATGAATCTTTGACAAATGCCAAGCACAAAGCTCTGCTCTATTCAATAAGACCTGATTTTGCTGTTCTCATTTCCAATACAGAAAAATTTCTGAATACCTTTCTTTATGAAGTGAAGACAAATTTTTTTCTGTATAGTATTCTATGAAACTTATGAAATTTATCATTGAACTACCAAGATATTAGACCTATGGCATTTTCTTTGCCTAGAAAATGGCTTTTAAAAGGAATTTTGATAAAGTTCATGGGGAAGACAGAATTTTATTAATAGGTAAATAAGCCAAAAATGAGAAAGAACTTCCTACATAAAATTTCTAGAGGAGCTGTTTCTGACCAATGGCAGCACTGTAGGGACATAGGGGCTGACATGGTTTTATATAGTCCTGCACCACCAAAAATCACCTCTACTTATCCAAAGATATGTGATGTCTTACTGCCAGGGTCTAGTAGAAAGGAAGGAAGGAAATACATATCTGAGTCAAGTACAGTCTCTTATTCAAATGGATCTTTCAGCTTCTATGCAAATTGTAATAGTAATTAATGGATTCAGGCTTGAGAAGGGAAATCCTTCCTCTTTATAATCAATGTCAGCTTCATTAAAAACAGGTTAAATAATAAAAAAGACCTGTTTGAAAGCTGTCCATGTTGATCTCAAAAGCTTTTCTAGTCATCCAGAAAAATTATAACACACTACATGCTGACACTGTTTGTCATTTCAAAATATTTGGCAGTGTTAAGAAATGTGTAAAATCTCTTACACACTGCACCTAGATATAAGTGGTTTTACCTCCAAATGGGCATTGGCCTTTCTCCTTTGTCCCACAATGTTTGAACAATGCCTTTAGATACTCCTTTAGTTGTCTATCATTGATTTCCACTTTTTATGTTCTTTTTTTGCATTGTATTCCTTCTCTGTTACTATCTTTTTATATTGATACATGATAATTATTTTCTTTGGTTATATACTAAGCATGAATCGAACTAACAAGAAGAATGTCAAACTTAATAGGCAATAAAAATGTCATATTTGACCAGCACTCATTTTAATCAGACTAGCATTCATTTTATTCTTTCCAGCACCTCTTTAAGCATCAGATGAAATCAAAATTCTCTAGTGATAAAAGTCTGCCTCAGTCACTGTTAAATGAGAGACAAGTGGTTAGAATAAGAATGAGTCAGTACCTCTGAAGAAGTTTGATTGATGGATCTTTGAAACCACAACAAAGAATACACAAATTAAGTTGAATCTGTCTACAAATATTACACTTTAAAAGAGGCTGAAACACTAGCAATTAGGAATATTCACATACAAACATATCTGCACAACCATTTCCCAAAATGCAGACAGATGTAGTGCCAGATTCTAATTTGGAATACACTTATAATCTGAATCATGGGATTCAAGATCATAGTTGTCCTAGGATTCAAGAGTGCTCTTTCTGAGTCAAAATCTTTCAGGCATTTATTTGTTGAGTTGCTTTCAAATAACAAGGTAAGAGAGTGTATCAACACTCTTCAAGTCACACGTCATTCGGGTAATTTTTACTAGATCATTCTCCTTCCAAGTAGGAAAAAAACATGTTTCCTGAAGTGTATGTGTTTGCTTTTAGGTGAAAAGGAGTGGATCTTCCAAGAAGGATAGACTTGGACCTCTGTCCTAAAATGGTCTGAAGAGAACATTCACTAACACAATATTTACACAAGAATCACCACTGCAATACACTGCTTTTGAATGTGACAGTTCAACACTGAAAGCATTAGTTCTGTCGGGGAAAACAGTCTTGGCAAATAGCAATACAAATCAGATGGGGGGCGGGGGAGAATTTATGAAAATCACTAGTGTAGCTGTCTTATTTCACAGATACTGAGTAATGGTAGAGCTTATTTCAAGGGAGTGCTGGAGATGCCATTGTCTCTCACAGGAAAAAAGTACTGTAACTAACCTAAATAGATATCACTGCACCTATCATAAAGATGTAGGAAATTTTACACACTTCAAATGTATTTAATTTTAGCTTGTTTCAACTATTCTTTTGCTTTAATTGAGTATTGATTTAATTGAATTCCCTCCCATAAACACAATCCCAATCCTCTTTTACTCAGTATGTTTAATAAGGCACACCGTTTCCTTGGTTTTCCTTGGATGTTAATGGCACTTCAGTGGTTTACTTGTGCCAGACCTCTAGATACAGAAAAAAAGTTATGTACCATGATAGTCACATAACTTCCAATTCATGTGGATATTTTGTGTATGACAAGCACCTTGGAAGTGATCCTGAATTTTGCACTGGGCAGAGAGGGAAGCTAGCTTGAGTAGTCAGACCTGCCTTGTCCAGAACACTTTTTGGTAAAGACGTTGATTTTGCTGCTTGGTAGGACAGGCTGTATGCAAGCAGAGAAGCACTATTCAGACATGTGTAGCAGTTCTACTTACTCTTTTCCTAGGCTGACCAGAGAGTTCTTGGATCATTTTGTGCAAAGAAAAGAATGTTTCTTTTCTCAACAGCTATTGTTAGGGTGTCAGCTCCACACACCAGTAGTTTCCTGAATGAAGCAACAATTTTTTAATTTAAAGAGTCTCATCTCCTGTAAGGTGTGACATTTAGCTTTTGTTTTTAAACATTATTTTTAATGTGTTTTTAAATATAAAATTCAGTTTTATTTTAGTTTCAAAAGAATGCAAGCTTGTATAGGAAGCAATCAGAAAAACAGATATTAGTTTGAAGACGTCATATAGTACTGAAAACCACCCACAGTCCTTGCCAGCAAGAACAGCTGTCATGCTGAGCTATTATGTGTACATACTTATGACTTTGAACATAGATCAAGATTCTCATAAACCTTATATGTAAGAGTTGCAAAACGATGACTGAGCAATATGTCCTGACATGTTTTTACCCTGGATCTTTTGTGTGGCTCAGCAGACCTTGCAAACAGAAAGGAAAGGGTTATCAGGTGGATGTGAGTGAAAATGGATAGCTCATCAGAACTGGAGAGTGAGCCTGTCAGCTTTCATTCAAGGATCCATTGACAGTGTTTACTTAATTGTACTCAAGTAGTGGCTTCCTTTTAGAAACCTTTAGAAAGCACAAATTTCATTGAAATTGGACAGAACTGGACTTCTTCACAGTAGTAAGAAAAGGGCAAAACCAGCAACATGAATTGATTTCAGCTCATGCTGGCACAATATATTTCATAATTAGGAAAACTAGTCCAGACACTAGACAAATGGCACCACACCATCATGGTTAGAAATTGATATTCACAGCATCTACAGTATGGCATTTTATTCCTGCCCTTTGTTTTTAGTGATGATTGTCTTCACTTCTTTGTCATGTTCCAAGCTTGAACAAAGTTGTCTCATTTCTACAGTCAGAAAATGAAACTGCTTGAATAGTATAATATATGTCAAGTTTAAGGAAGGTGAGAAAAACTCCTGGTGTCATTGAAGGGACATTGACAACTCATCTTACTATTCTGTTAATTACCAGCATATATCCAGTCATCACCCTCCCCCTCATTCTTCCATATTAAATAAAGGTGACCCTTTTTTTACCTTTGTTGCTGCAGATCAAATGACAGACTATCAGAATGCAATCAGAAGTCCTTATTGTCCCAAAAACCAACCATTCAATGCTTAATGAAATTCTGTCATCTTTGTCTATACATTTATTAAACAATCATTTTGATCTCAGACACTACTAGATGTGAGCCCTTTGAATCTGTGAGCAAGGCAGTATTGGAAAATAAGAAAGGGGATAAACATAATAGTCGGGGCTCGCCTATCTTCTGTCACAGCTTCTGCTGCTGTGGAGGAAGTCGAGCATGCTTTATGGTTCAAATCACTTGTTATCATATTGTTCTTTCTGGGTCACATCACTTTTGTCCCTCAAAACTTTCAAATGGTAAAAAACTCTCTGAGCTTCTGTCAGTCTTATTGCTTTAATGAAATGCACTCTGCTTTTAACAATGTTAAACAAGATAGAATCCAACTTTGGCCTTATAAGGTTCCTATATCCTAGATTGCTCTTCATTCCATAATCAACATCGTCAGGTGAGGTCAAATCATATATTTTGCTTTCAGATTTTGTTGGGTTTTTTTCCTTCCATCACCCTTAGCTGTTGATTTCCTTCACTCACCACTTCACACAGAGGAATTTCTTGCAGGTCTCTGGCTTTCCCTTTAGCATAAGTCCTTTATCAGTCTTTCTACAATCCTGCTGCTCTGCTGCAGAAGTTCTAAAGCGTAGATCCCCTCTCCCTCTAGTGGAACACACATCACAGTCATAGCAGAATGTGATTACTATGACCACCAAGATATTTTCCTTTTAGTAAACATCAAATCTTTTACATTTGACTGCTCTACCTTTGCATCACTCCTAGAGAGGTTTCACCAAATCAGTTGGTAACAGGATCCAGGTATTTTCTTTTATGATCCAGTTTTCTCAGAGTATCTGAGGGACTGGCAAGGAGGTTTACTTGAGTTTCTACTTTAGGTAGACTCCTTTTTTAGAGGCTTCCTTTCCAAGTCAATCACCAGCAAACTGGATTCTCTCTTTTCTTGAAGGGCTGGTATGATTTCCATATGTAGCACCGCATGAATCCTAAGTTTCCCACCTTTGGGGGATATGCACTTTCATAGGGAATTCAAAGGGATTTCTACTGACACTGCTATTTTCATAAGTCAATACAAGCCTGTGCACTTGATTTTCTTGGTTTTTCTCCCCTGTTATAGTGCTACTGCATTTTTAGGCAGCTTGTGAGTCATGGGAACAATTCACAGCAAATACCCTTCAGTTGTAAAGAATACATGGCCTGGAGGAAGTGCAGGAAGAGAAAAGCCTCAGGACCAGGAAAGTGCATAGCAGATTTCTTTGAAATTCTGTTATTATCAAGTCTGTAACAGAGTGTCTATTAGAAAATACAATCACAAAGCAATCTTAGGGCATCAGCTGAATTATTTCCCAGTTGCACTTAAGCAGTGACTATGCAGACACGATCAATTAGACTCATTTTAAAAAGTTATGAGAATTAATCAGAAAGTTCTTCTAAAGCCTGTTAGTTATAGGAAACATACACCCAGGGTAAGGATGGAGACTGGGAACTGTGTTCATTGATAAAGCTAGAATAGAAAAATATACTTACTTGTAAGTGAATTTAATCAAAATGAAGAGTGAAGGAGAAAAATCAAATCCCCACTATGTCCATAGTTCACTAGGATCTTGTGAAGATGTAGTGATGTTAGTGGAGTATTTTAGACAATCCCTAGATCCCTTCACAAGTAACAGAGGCTGAGAACATGCTACAGATAAATCATATTTATCAGTGTAGAGGATTTTCCAGTTTCTCAGTGTCAAGGTATATTCATCACACATGTCTATTTTAATTTACAATTTTGCTCTTTTACTATTTACACCCTTCTTTTGCCCCCCTTTTCCCATTCTCTGTTTCATCAAATCTAATTTGTATTCTAAAATTCTTGAAAAAATATTATTTATTGTTTGTATTAGTGTAAAAACCCATGCCAGCATATGAGATTGTTAACTTCTTCTCATTCTCTTCAAAAATTTCCACGTCATATGGTACAAAAAACAAATTAAAGTAAGACTAACATTACAATCGGCCCCCCTGAAGAAAAGCAGCAATTTGCTTATGAACTTCTAAGGCTTCTGGGCCATAGAGATTGTCAGACAGGAAAAAAGCAGAGCAGCTAAGGAATGCATGTTCTCTTTTCCTGTTCACACAATCTTAGTCTACAGTGTGTAATGAGGCTTCTTCAAAACAAGTATTTTGGAAGGGCTTGTACCTTGAATGTCTTTGTTCATGTCTTCTTAGCTTTCTCTGTACATTGTGTATGTTATATTTCAGATGCTGGTAACATTTCTAACCACGTGTATGTGTACACAGAAACGCATAAATTCATTCAGTTATTTCTTGACAAGTATCTTCTCTAAGTATTTTTTTTAATTAGCCCCTCTTCTTCGGGGGTTAGTAATACTCCCTTTATCTACTCTACTGATGTTCTTTCCCTCATAACAAAAGACAAATTTACTGATAATATAGTATTTACTTAAATTAAAAATTACTGGTTTTAAGCTGAAAGTGAAACAATGACCCAAACGAAATCAATGAAACTTGACTCTTGCTGACTTCCTTAGTACCAGCATCTCATCTATAATTCCAAAAAGGAGCATGAGAAGTTAGCTACCATATCTTTAGAAGAGTGACAGAGGGATTTGAAAGCAGACTAAACAAATTTTACTGACCTATTTTTCCTTATTTAGTATAAATGCAGGTGCAATTCTTAGTCATGGATTTGATGAAGATACTTCTAGTATAGACATATTTACAGATTCAAAATTATTCATGCAAGAAGATCTAGATATGCAGTGATATGCAAGGTCAATACACAGATTTATTTTTAAATGTGTATTTACAAACCTGTCAAAACAACTCATTTGTTTACAGTACTTACTGACTTGTGTCATGTTTTACTGATATACAAAGTTCTTAATCAAAAAAGTAATCTTTTCCTTTTCCTCTGATTATACTAACTAAAGGAGAGGGAGACCTAAAGCAAAATTATTAATGTGTTCCATCTCCTTAGAGTCACTAAGTTCTTTAAAGCTTTTTTTGTTCTGATAAACCTTGACAGGTGATCCACAGAATGCTACTAGACAGGCTAGGTCTTGAGGTAAAAGGCAAAAAAAGAAAATCATTAATTGATGACTGGGTAGGAAATGCTAATTAAATTAGAGGATTCAACAGCATTATATTTCCTTCTTCATTATAACTTTCTGATAATGTATCTTTACCTTCTGTACCAGGTTTGATATTTAATACACATGCAAGTGATTTAGAATGTGGCAAGAGGGAATACTAAGGCAGCTGAGTTTGTAATGAGATAGAACAGTTCTGTTAGAATCAAAAAGCACCATAAAAAACCTTCAGAAGACATGAAAAACTGCAGTGAATCATAATGACAAATGAACATCCATACCAGTAAAAACAAACATTAGAGGTGAAACACTGAAATATTTTAACCACATTTAGGGTTTAAAGTAATGATTGCAGGTCAGGAAGTAGACATGAATGTCATTGCACTCTAGTTAATTAAGATTTTCACCCAGTGTGCAGCAGTAATTGGAGGCAAATGAAATATTTAACAAGATTACTGAAGAATGGGATAAAAATAATTCCAAAATTGTTCTAATAAAATAATAGCAGGCAGTGTTTCACACTCAGTTGGACTGCCATCACTTAGTCTCATGGTTAATGGAGCAGAAGAGAGTTTTCCACGAACACACAATGCAAACTAAAAAGAGTACATGACTGAATATTTAAATGAAAATTTTAAGTCTTTTCACTAATGAGAACAGAAATTAACATGATAAAATATGCAAAGCTGTTATTTCTACAGAGAAGATCTATCAGAAATTTCTATTTGCGTTGTTTAGAATGGAAGAATATCAGTCATAGAAATGAAAAGTTGGATAGGAAAGAGAAATACAATACAAAAATAATTTTCCATACAATGTACAATCACACTGTGAAATGCATGCTCAGTCAATAGTACTGAAAACATAAATTTTAGGAAGGCTGAAAAAGTATTGGAAAGCCATGTGAGTAACACCAACTCACATGGAAGTGGCAGTATCTCAGCCCTTGCAAGTGTTTTCTTCTGGTAGGCTGTAAATGGAAATGTATAGGCAATCATAGCCTGTGTAGGTTGTTTTCATGCAATGGCAATACATTTGCATTTGTGGGGCTTGTGCTGGCCACTGGCAGAAAGAAAGAAAAATAGCCAACACAAACCCCTATTCTTCTTCTACTATCAGCTATCTACTTAGTGTGTTACAATGAACAAATCCATCCACAGATCATCTAAATCTAGGACCTTGTGCTGAATTAAAGTAGAGGTATTTGCCCTTGCACTTTCTTCTCTTCCCTGCTATCATCTCATGTCATCCTTCAGATCACTGGTACAAATATATAATCCCAACCACTTCTGTTCACAGTCCCTCCTCAAAGGTACATGCTGTATATCTTGGAAAAAAAGGAGAGGTCACTGATATCAGAAAAAGCACAGTTCTTCTAAAAACTCAGTTTGTGAATTTCACGAGCCTAGCAAGTTAAAGAACAACCTTAAGCAGTAACTTACTCTGACTAAAAAATCACTATAAATTCACTGTATTACAAGTTTTAAAATAATGCAAATTTAGGATTAAATCTTTTGACTATTATAGAGGCACAACAACATTAATGCAATTTCTACCCTTCTCCTTTTACCAAGACTTGGGGAGGCCTGGATTTTTCATCTCTTTTTTAATCATCTTTTAGTACAAATCTTCCTATTTCAGTTTCCCCTGTTACTGGAGAAGAGCACGACAAACACAATGTCGTGCTGGCCAGCTGTCTACCTGGGAAATTTCATTTCATGCTTTGCATACCAGGGGTAACCCACAGCAAATTGTTGAGTCATGAGAATTCCCATCTCCTGGGCTGTCCTGGGGGTGAGATAAAGTAGCAGAAAAGAGACTGGTGTGATCATCAGGTCTACTTAGAAGTCATCCTGATTCCACTGAAGTGCCACTAGAGCAGACATATTCCCACATCCGCATTTTTGGGCAGAAAAACACTCCCTCAGAGAGGAGCTAAGTCAAGCTAGAATTTGGAGCTAACACTAGGTCTATGTGCAAGCCATCATTGTAGCTTTTGAGTTTCAAAAACATGACAAAAAGTGTTATTCTGACAGAATTAAACTTTCAGCTAAGGGGACAGATCAAGATCAAGATCAACTGCTACCAAAATGAGTCAGAAAATAGATTAACTTCAGGGCTTAAGCACATGTCATTTCTAGGAAATGTGCAAATGTGTGATTTACACTGTAAGATACAACTCTTTTTTTAAAAATACATAAAATTATTTTTTCTGATGTATTTTATATGTGCACATGAATGTTTATATCCATTCTTACCCAACAGATACTGCTGAATTCCCATACATTTTCTACTACTATTAATTGTTTCTTTTCTCTCTCTAAAGGTGCAAATTTTTGGTTTTGTTCCAAAATTCAAAAACCATACAGAGACCAAAGTTTCAGCTTGAGAGGATCTGAAAGCTAACTCCTTATTACTTCTCATAGAGGATTCATGTAGGGGAATACAGAATGGGCAAATGAAAGTGGTATAGAATGTAATCTTATCCCCTAAAGAGTTGCAGCTGAGGCAATTATTAAGGATTAGGAGCAGGCCTGATGTTAACAGGCCACACCTGTAGCCAATCAGAAGAGTGTTATAAAAGAGTGGATTGGTGGGAACTGGAGTCAGTTGGCTGCTGTGAGGACAGGAAAGAGTCAGTGCCTAGAGGAGCTGCCTACCTGAACCATCAAGGAGGTACAAAACTCTGGTACTATAGAAGCCTTGCAATGCAATGAATATAGAATTCTTGAGCTCTATGACAACAGATTAATATATATATATTTAGAAAATAAATAATCTGAACTGTTAACTTTGCCATTTCCTGCTGGATTCATGAGGAAAAAAAGGTGAAATAAATTTTTGCTCATTTTAAACAAAATCTAAATTCTAAATGTGAGTTCTTCATGCCCTTATATTTTTCATCAAACAAGATGCAATAAAAGAACTGATAAAAAAAACCAAATTCTGGTGAAAATAAAGTGTTGTCAGCTTCTCTTGTTGTAGTTCCATTGTATGTGTTGGCTTGGTACTCAGCCAATAAATATTGCTTAATTGCTTAAATAAGCAATTATTAAATAACCAATTGCTTAAATAAGCAATTTTAAGAGATATTCTGCTTTCACTTTTATTAGACTTTTTAAGTACATTTCTCACTATTTTGGCTGTGGTGAAAACTGGAAGTCTTAAGTCAAAAGGTACATAAACAAAATTACTCCTCAAAAGGAGTACTATTGTAAAAAAAAGGTCTTTAAAGGTATTTTATTTTTCTTTTTTAGCAGTTGCATGGGATTTGCATGGTTAAAGGAGATAGAAAAAGTCTGAAAAGTTTGAAAAAGTCTGTAGTTCTTACCTTCAGGACAACAACAATAGCTCAGAAAGACAAAACACACTTCTTCATACATTTCATAGAAAAAAAATGTAGTAACTGCATTATTTTCCTCTGAGAGTAGAAGTAAAGCTGAGTTGTAACTGTCCCTTAGCTTTGTCTCTAATGTAATAAAAAGCCTTGGACTATATCTGGGTTGTGCAGACTTAGCCTTCAAAGCTCCAAGGCTAGGCTATAAAAACAAAAAGCAAAACAAAAGCTTGCATGAGTGAACAGGTGCTTTGGTGTTTTGATCCTGGCTCGATGCCAGGCACCTGGAAAAGCCACTCTATCACTCCACTCTACAACTGGCCATGGGAGAGAAAATATAAGAAAGGTTTCGTAAACTGAGATAGAACCAGGAGAGATCACTCACCAAGTACCCTCATAGGTAAAACAGACTGGAATTGAGGCTATTAATTGAATTTATTAACAGCAAGATCAGAGCAGGATAAAAAGTAAAATAAATCTTATAAACACCTTCCCCTTACCCCTCCCTCCTTCCCAGGTCTACCTCAACATCCCCAGCAGTGCAGGGAAATGAGAATTAATGTTATGGTCAGTTCATCACAAGTGACATCCATCCATGACATACTTTTTATGTTATTCTTTCTCCCACGGAATAAATCATTTTGCTTTGATCTGATCACAAATGGCCACAACCCATAGAACTTCCTACAAAGAAAAATCAAAGAGTTTTTCTCAATTAAAAAATAATTTCTCCCAGTGCTTAACAGCCTCCCTTTCACATTTTGTACTTCAACATCAGACTTGAATGGTGTGTCTGTTACAAGTCAAACAATTTCTTCTGTAAATAACACTCATAAGAATTGTAAGAAAATTCACCAGAAATCAGTTCCATAATGTAAATGCCTTTCCTTTGGGATAATGTCACAGGGATGGGGAAATAAGTATGAGAGGAGGATGGGACAGGCTGTGGCTGTAGATCTCTGACAGAGAGTTTCACATTTCTTTCATTTCTTTAAGAGTGGTCTCCAGTTCATATTTCATGGCTCCTATATCAGATAATCATCTATTCTAGCAATGGGGAAAAGGTGACAATGTCCTTGTCTTTCATTTCAGCTTCTCTCCTCTTCAGGGGAGAATAATGTCACAGGTCTGCAACTTAGCTGTCAAGCTGCACTCTTGCCATCTATGACCATCTTTCTAAATTTTAGCTACTCCTCTGTGATGTGGAGTTTTCAAATCAGCCATAAGGAAGAATTTTTCTCCATGGGGTGTCAAGGACAGCCAGCTTCTGGTTCACCTTCATGATAAGACACAGCCTCTTTTTTCTGACCTTCTGTGTTAGCTTCTTTAAAAATCTTTGCATACATCCAGAAAAGGCTACACACTGGCTTGGAATGCCATGCTTGCTTTTCAGATGCCTCTGAAATATCAGTGTTTCCAGTGGGCCAACTCTGCAGCAAGCTAAAGGTATTTTATTAAAATTATATGAAACCACACTGTACCTGCAATCAAAGTTTTTTATTTCCTGGAAATTAAAGAGACAGAAAACCCCCAAATGCTTTCTTTGTTGTGACAACCTATTTCCTTGCTCATTGTTCATTACCTCTCTAATATAATCAGGCTCACAAATAAGGGAGGGTGAAATACTGTAAACAGTGTTCTGCCATGTATGACGTGGGTGGGAGGAAGAACATTTTACAAACAAATATCTTGAAGGACAGGCTCCATTCCCTGGAACCTGAGTACACAGACAGTGCTGCTGGGAGGAGAAAGGAAACAAGTCAGACAATACCAAGTAAGCACTACCAAAAAGTAATGAAGCACCTGTTCAGACTGATACCAAATCCCTGAAATCCCCACATGGACTCTAGACTTTCAGGGACATCTCTCTGCTTGATTCAGTATAAGCATGGGCACACCTGATTCTATGAAAGCATCATTTACATACAGCCTTGTTTCCTGTGCAGATGAAAGTAAAGACTGGAAAGGAACAAAAGGAGGACAAGTTTTTCAGGCAGCTGGTTCCTTCATCACTTCCTCAGAAATTTATAAATACTCTAGGCTTAGTTGGTATTATAATTTTTTTATATTGTATCTTATCTGACAATGTAAAATTCAATTTGCTTCTTCTTAACAGTCAGTGGAACTAATTTCATGGCTCTGAACTGTTGTTTAACATATTTTTAAGCTGTTTTGTTTCAGTAATTACTGTTTTCCATTCAGTTGCAAGAAATGTATCTATGTCAAGGTGTTCTATTAAGTATCCAGCAATCTACACAAAACAATTAAAAGGTCGTCAACTGAGAAAACACAAAGAGTTACCCTTAAATATTATTTTTTGGAAATAAATAATCCCTTATGCAGTTAATTAAATTAATATTAGTCAAGTTCAATATGTATGAGTTATCAGTTTCCTTCCAACTGAGTGCAAAGATGCATTTAGCCTTACTTTTGAAGAGCAAGATATTTCCTGTGAACTTTCTTTTATTCACAGTTGTAGGGATCTACAGTAATCTTCTAGCTTTCTGCCCCAAGCCCACTTTTTTGTATTTGACATAAAAACACAATTGACACATCTATCCTTTGTCCCTCCTGCATACTTTGTTTACATCCATTGCACCCAGAATTTTACTGGGTGTGGATTTTTACTGGCAGTTGCAAGCATCATAAATAGTAGTCTTATACTACAAAGACATCTTTGCAAAAAAAAGAAGAAAATATAGTTTGACTAGTAACAACCCCAAAGCCAGAGCTATGGAAGACAGAAGCTGCTAGAGTCAGAAAGAGGAGGCAAATCATCTTACACTGCCTAAATTGGAATGACTCCCCATTATCCTAGAAAGCCTGAGGAAAGGCTAGTCTGAAATATGAATAGCCAGCATTTCCAGAATAAATTAAATAGGCAGAAACTGGCACACATAAAACAAAACAGTGTCTAAAAGTGGCAGACAAGAAAGGGTATATTTGGGTTTAGCCAGTGATTTTGGAGTGTAGGTTCTTCACAGAAAATCCTGCTCTTAGTCTCTTCTTTTCCCCTCTTTTACTCTCCAAAGCAGTGTTATAGGTGCAGAACTTAATATCCAGCATAGACAGAACAGATGATTGGGGACACAAGGATCATAAAGTCCCCCTAGGACATGAGCCTAAATTCAGCTCACCCATTTTATGCTATCAAGGATCTGGGTTGTTCTGGGTAGATCTGGCATCTAGGGCAAGATTCCTTTCAAGATTCACATCCCCACATTTAAGCATCCACTTGTAGGTGTCTGCAGATGCACTAGGCATTTACATTTACCTTGTGTGGGACTTAACTCAGTTGGTGACACCCAAAACCATTTCCAGTCTACTTCCTGACCTTCAACTTGTACACCAGAGTGTGCAGTTCCCCACAGGACCAGGGTCTGTCTGCCTTTTCTCCTGGATCACCTAGATGTTTTCTTCTTCCTATCTCCTCAGCTTTCTGTCTACCTGCTCCTCAGGTCTAGTTTTGACAGGGCCCCACTGCATAAGAACAGATCAGACTTCTGAAGATATTGCTAAGATATAAAGAAGTGTGAGAACATCCATAGACCACAACTCAGGGGAAAATCTGTGATCAGGAAACATATGGAGGCCTTAGTGAAACACCTGGGAGTCAGAAGATGACAAGTCAGAAGCAACAAGGATCAGGGCATTCAGTGAACACCAGAGGCCCACTCTTCCCTTCCTGTTTTATGATTTCTGATCAATGAAAACTCTTTGTCAGCTTAGTGGAGATGAAAAGTATAGTAGTGCCTACCCTAGGAACTCATTAGTCCTGACTATCTGTTGCACACACTCAACAAATAAAGAACTGCTTTATGCCTTTAAACACAGTACCTTGTACTAGAAGTGTCACTTGCTTACATGCATTAAACTCACTTGAACAAGTCAACACACTGAGGGAGTGTTGCACAAACCATCCAAAACAGCCCTAGAAGACCTTGTGTTCAGGCTGATGTCCATGTGGTGAAACCTCAGCACAGCCAAAGAAACCTGGGCTGATATTCCACTAGATGTTGGCTGGACCTTCACTGACTAAAAAAAGGAGCTTAGACATAGAGCACCCGTGTAGATGCTGAATTTCAGGTACCTGAATCTCACCCAGTTGTGGTGTCAGAGGCAGATTTACAGTAAGAGGAGGTGATAGGGCCTCTTTTGGCCCTCCTTTAGCAACCCTATTCTCCAGTCTCTAGATATAGCCCCAGCACCATCCTGGTGCAACTGCTAAAAGGCAAAGGAAAAAGAGACAAATCCTGTGGCTACATCAAGATGGGGTAAACCCATTCTCCTCAGGTCTTTTTGTCCATGTCAGGAGATGGTTTAGCCCAATCACATGGCTTCAGCCTGCTGTAGTCATGACATTCATCATACCTTCACCAGGTCTGGGCTCAATCTCATCCTGAGCTCTGTCCCAGAGTGTCCCTGTTGTTTCATGTGTATCTGCTTCCAGGTATTTTAAAACGAAAAATTATAAAACCAATAAATGCTGATAATTTAGGTCACCTGGAAAGAAATCTATGCAGTATGAATTTAAGTAAGTCTTTATGCAAGGTCTTTGTTATCCAGCCATTATTAAATTCTTATGCCAGAAAATCTGACATAATCTTCATTTTCTTAAAGTATGTTTTTATTCTCTGTAGACAATAAAAATAGTGATTTTTAAAAGTGTTTTTTGATATACTATTGTCATTTTATAAATAAGTAATTTTCTGTTATCTGTTATGTCATCTGAACATACTGGCAATTACCTTGTTATATTACTGCTTTCTATAATTTAATTTTCAATTTGATTTTTGGACCAAAGCCACTCTTTATATCTGAGAAATCAATTTTTTATGGTCACTATTACTGATTTTCTTAACAGCCTCTATCTGCAAGTCATATTTTGATCAACTGAAGCACATACTGAGAGAGAAACTATCACTCAATAATCTTTTTTTTAACATTAACTTGTCTCTAAACTTTTTCCACTTTCTCTGTCAGAAACATTACACTTTCTTCAAAGGTCTAATATCATAATTCTGTTTTTCTCTTCCCTCTCCCCTCCTTCCCACTCATAACTTGTAATTTGATCTGTGACAGCTTAAGGAAAAAAAAAAAAAACAAGTCTCATTTTAGTAACTTTCTGTCATTCTGTGTTTCACTAAGTAGTTATGCAGAACTGAGATCCAAATACTCCCAAATTTGGAAAAAATCAGATTCACATTCAAATTGTTCTGCATTATGTTATAGAAAAATCCTTCAAAAATCCCCTGTAACACAGAGTGCAAGTCAACACACTTTTAGGAAGAGCTTTATTTTTTCCTAAGCAAAAAAAAGATAGTTTTCTGGTTATAGCAACTAAGGGAGAATGTACAAGAAGGACTAACATTTCTGGCCACAGAAATACCTATCAGAAAGAATTCCAGGTTGCATAATCACTGTTAAATCTACAGCTGAGACCAATGTTGCTATCTCTTTATATGTATTATTTGCTTTAGCATCCTCATGAGAACCAAGTCACCCTCCAGCACCACCTGCTAAGAGTGCTTTGATCATGCTGTATAGAAGATGACTTCAGCTTTTTAATGGAGTCATTTTGGTCTATTCTGAATGTCTTTCCCTAGAATATCACTCCCTGCTACTCGGGTTATTATGTACTTGGTAACTGGTTTCTGGGACATTTTTTTTCCTGTGATGCCACAACTCACCTGATGGGAGGGATCAGACTCACTGACATCACACTGGTGACCCATGGATGCTGTCAGAGGCAGCTCATCTTTTGTACAAAACTAAGCTGTTTCTTTCAACACCTAGGCCCTAATACAACAGTGATCCATAAGTCAAGAGTGCAGCCCTCTCCAACACACTGCAGCTGAGACATTCAGTTAAAAGAACAAGTCCATTGCAAGGCACAGAGTTTAAAACTAGAAAGTATTTGTTTTGCCTAGAAATCTCTTGATAACACAGAAATGAAAGCAGAATGGTGCATTTTTCTAAGGTACAAACTAATGGTGTGAGGAAGCGATGATAGGAAAAACAGCTCTCTCAACAGAAATACAAGAAATATCAATGACTCAAGAGTGCCATTTTCCCCTTACAGGAGTTAAGATGGAATTAAAGGATGGCAGGACAAAATCCTCCATTGTTCTTCAAAGACAGAAGTTTGAAAGCATGAATTGTGCAAGACACAGTGTTTCTGAAAGGTAGATGTATCTACAGTGGGCTTCATGTCAGATCATATTTGAAATTCTACTACATATCTCTTTCTCATAGGTGAATTCCAAGCTATCTGAAAACAGAGATCAAGGTAAGCATATAGATTTGTGACTGCAATGTTGTTTACAGTCCTCTTACCAAAAAATAAATTTTATGGGAATCTGTTTTGCGCTACGATCAACTGTTATTGAGATTCCTTGAAACTAACTTTTTTATCTGCACTTATTACATATATAAGAAATTTCAATTGCACTTTCAGGTTCATTGCATACACACTCTATTTCAGCCATTGTGTATAGATTCAATCATTTGTAGATAAAACAACCCCACATTAAAAAACTTTTACTTATATAGTATCCTTGATTTGTCTTAGACAAAGTGAATTAAATAAATTTTGAAGTCTCCTTCAACCGAGTTGCAGGTTGAGGAGAGAAAAGAACTAAAAAAGAACATATTTTTCTAGTTTTGCTCCAAGTTAATTTTTGGGTTTGTCCTTATTTCTTATCCTTTTTTTCCCCTTCAAATTTTAAATTATTTGTTTGCCTCACCAGAGCCAAATTCTTTGATCCTTTAATTATCTGAATTATTTTTCTGTGTTCCTTGTTTCTCTGCCAATCATTAATTCATCTTGTTGTGAACAGACTGCTAAAAACTTTAGGTTTTGCACAGCATAGCAATGAGGTATAATATGCTTAGCTTTTACATCCAAGAGTTTGAAGACTTCCTGATTCATCGTATGAGCCAATGAACATGTTTATCTAATGCTTTGCAAAAAGAATAATCTTGCTCTGTCATTGTTGTCATGTTATCATTGTTTCCCTTTTGACTATCATATTCACTTGAGTACCACTGTCAAACTGACTTCTGTCAAAACTAATTAATTCCTTGGTGATAGTATCTTTAAAAGAAACACTGCCTCTCTCTGTCATGATGATAGCAGTAAACCTAAGAGCCAATCCTCTTAGTGTAAACTGCCAAATCTGAGTAACTGCTCCTCAAACTTGACATGTTGGGAACACCATATGTTTCAGTCCTGTCCTGGCAGGTCTCTGCAGTTACAAGTAGTTTTCAACTCTGTACTAGATATTTAACTCTCTCTTCTGCTGCACTCGTTGGTTTGACTTCTTTCCTTTTATAGCCCTTCATCACCATTCTCAGTCTCTCACCCTCTTACATTTCCTTTTTCTGTTTTGGAAAATTCCCCAGTTTCTGTATGCCTTTCTGACTTCTTTCTCAAACAGTGATTCCATTTCAGATATTCCCCCAGTCTCTAAAACCACGAGACACACTGCCTACAACAAATGCACGAGCTTCCTCTTCTGCATGTGATTACCTTCCAGCTTCGCTTCCAGTATTTCTGCTCCACTGAAGATACTGCTGTCTCTAGGACCCTTTCTAAAATTAAACATCAGGACCCTTTCTTAATAACTTTCCTTTTTACCTTCTCTTTTTCTCAGATATCAATTGCCATTTTAGCCTCTACCTAAATTTTATTCTGGTACATATATAAAGTGAGGCCTTTTTCCTTCTGCATCTTCCCATGGTTTCTCCAGCAGTCCTCGAGAAGGCAATTTTTCCTGAGAAGATTCTCAAGGTTCCTAAGCTGGTAATTTCCCTTTTAAAAATCCATTTTATGATCAGTCACCTGAAGCAGACCTTCAAGGACCATGAACCATCCCTTTTTTAGGGATGCAAAAACCATACAGTATGTACTTGACATTTTGCGATCCAGTATTTTTACCTGAATTTCTTATGAATCATCAGTTTCCCCAAGGAAATTTCTATAGTTTTATATTTCCCATATAATAATTATTTTTTAAAAATTTGTATTCCTAGATGAGGAAGTCTAGAAGAGAGGAAATTTTTTCCCCTGCTTGTGTATTAAGAAAGAGAAACAAAATGATCATGGCTGATTGGAAAGTCATTGTTTGCTATTAAGACTGAAAAAGCTGTAAGAAAATGTCCTATTAGGAAAATCAAGTTACAAGAGTGAAAAAATAAATGAAGGCCAGCCTAAAGAAAGAAATGTCTTTGACAGGGCTAAGATTTTAGGGAACATGATGTTTGTATTAGGAAGAAAATCACAGCAAGACTTTGGTTAATTCCTAAAACTGAACACAAATTCTAATGTTAAAATAAAAGAGAATAAAGAGACCATGGATACGTTTGACAGCTTGAGGACACAAAAACTCTGTCCAAACAGGAGTCCATTGGTATGAAAACCCACCAGTGAGGTTGGGAGCAATATAACTGCTCATGTAGAATTTACCTGGAAATATAGCTAGGAAATTGCTGTGTTTAAATTGCTTAAAGAATTATTTTTTATGTATTAACAACCCTTTTATGAATTAAAGCAATCATTTCAGACATGATGCTGCAGACATACTATTAGATTAGTCCAATAAATATTATTCATACACAATCATTAACTGTAGAAAAAAGTTCATGTCTCAGTATATCAATCTCCATACAATACTGTTCCACCTTTTATGTAAAGGTAATAGAAATATCTTGATAGGGAAAGGAGGGTGATAGGTTCTAGTTCAGCATTAGACCTTGTTTCGAATTATTATTTCAGTGTCTACGATACAGCTTGAAAGAAATTGGCAGACTGAATCTGCCATGCAGTTCTGTCCATTTTAATTCAAGATAGAGAATGCCTCATGAAAAAACTTACAGTTGTTCAAGGTATTTATCAAAACCTTGATACCTGGAGAGTCTGACATTTTTGGTAATTTTTACTGACAGTACTAATTACAACAATGTACTTACAGAAAAAATCCTTGGGCAGATGCTGATCTCAGGTAGCCAAGCACAAGCCTGGAGTAATCTGATTGCTCTTGAGAGCATGACTCCAGATTTATGCTCATATGCCTAACAGTTCAATCTGGTCCCAAGCTGTAGTAACTAGTAAATTCCTTCTGTTCAGGTTTTTTTTTCCCATTTCTTTCCACACCTTATGGTCTGGTGTATGAAGTCCAGAAGTGTGGATGTACTTTGATGTTTTAGATGATTATCTATTTTATTATTAAATACACTGAAAAAGGACACATCATATAAAGAAAACAAAAAAATTGTCTAAGTCAAAGATTTCATTCTTCTCCTTTGGGGTTTTTCTGCAAAATAAAGCCTTCAACAAGAACAGAAGAAGACCTAGTAAACTTTGGGATTTTTTTTTTCTTTTTCTTAAGGTCGACATTTTTGAAATATCTTTATTCTGTTTCAAAGACCATTTGGTTAGTTTGGTATTTTAAACCAAAAGATTGACTCCAATAAGACTGTTCAAACACTGGAAATTTTCTGTGCTGGTAGAGAATCAGCAGAGGTAGGAATCTGATTGTGAATCCTGTTGTTTTACAGACAGACTCATCCTGAGTGTGTAGCCAACATCCAGCTTGCTGTGCCTGCCATCACAATACAAATAACAAACAAGCACAGCCGAAAGAGTACAGGAAGAGATTCTCTTTAACACTGAGTGATTCCTCCAAAACTCATTATTTCAATAATGAACACAGCCCATCCATGACAGGCACAAGACTGAGATTTTATGCAAATAGATTCATCAGTTCTGGAACCACTCTAGCCCTGAAAATCAAATTAACAACATCCATCATGAGACATAATAAAATCGCAGCAGAAAGAAAGGAGGTGTTACCTCCTTTAATAGCTGAGAAGGTTAGAAATATAGTTTATGGTTGACAATGTCTTTCTATAAGAGAGAACAATAACATAGCAACAGTTGCTATTGTTTAGGTATAGATGTTAAGGTTTGAGTACAAGAAGTACTAACAAATGCAAAAAATAATACAATTGAATAAGTTACGAAATAGCAATATTGTACATCTCACACTGTTCATCATTGATTAAGCTATAAAATTGTGTGAATAGAGCCACTGAAACATTACATTTATCTTCCTAAAGATTCATCTAGCTGCAAAAACTATGATTCCTAATAGAAACATTGTAGTGAATCATTTTAATCATGCAAAGTTAAAAAGTAAGTTTAACTCTTTAAAAGATGTCTCTTCCGGACCTGCCCGTTAGGATGAGAAAGCCTGAATGACTCCACTATGGTGAACAGGGGTGTGAAAGGCAAACTTACTTTTGGTCAGCTTATCCTAGGGATCTGCTTTACCTGGGTAGAACAGCTGCAGTTAAAAAAATTCATGACTTCTAGCTAGGAAAGGGTAATAATATCTAATTTTAGTCTAACTTCAGGTTTATGCAAATATAGCAAGCCACATAGTTGCAACACAAAAAAAGGGTATGTACTGCCTTTTTTGCCTTTTCACAGATGGGTGTATGGAGGTCTCTGCCTTAAAATGTAGTTCTACTAGCATCAACTGTCCATTCTTGGCATCCATTCATTTCTTAAAATTATTTTTTTCTTTTATCCTTCACCTTCTAATTGTGTGTCTGACTGATGCAAGTCTAAGACAGCAAATCTTCCAAAAGGCTCTAGGAATTAGACAGACATCAAGTGGACAAGACTGGTGAACCAACATGGAAGTAGCACAGAGACAAATAAAAAAAAAGGAAAAAGAAAATAAATAAATAAATAAAACCCCACAAAAAACCAAAACACTTGCTTTTCTCTCAGACTAGTGAGCCAGTCATATTCAAACTCCATTTGTTTTTTCTGTCAGACTAGTGAGCCAGTCATTCAAAGTCCATTTGTGGGATGACTAATGCTAGAGCAGAAGACACCATGCCAAGGCTAGAAGAGGATGAGATGGTTCAGCCTCAGTGCAGACTTATGTAATCTTAAACTACCCAGAAAGCCCAATCTGCCTCATCTTTGCATACCCTACAGGAAAATTGAGCTCAACTGCCATGTCCTAGTGTTAGAAAATCACTTTTCTGTGTATAATTTAATGCTTCATAAACTGACATAATCCTTTAGGAAACCACATCAGCTATCCCTCTGCTTCCTTTTTGTCCTTCATGTGAATGAAAATAAAACTCTGTAGCAGTGGTGAGAGAACTAATATTTGAAATATCCAAAGTTACTTGTTTCCCTGTGTTCCAAATGTTTTATTTGGTACCACTTGTGGGGAGAAGGTGAGAGGGAGGGAGACAAGGAAGCAAGCTAAGGAAACAGAAGCATATTCACTCAAAATACAGGAGGCAGATGCAATTTTTTTTGTTTCCTGACAGGATCTGAAGCCGTGTCTCCTCAACAATGACCTACCTACAACACTGTAAGATATTCTAGAGAGGTTTGTTCACAGTCTCTCCCACTGATTCTGTTCCATCTTGTATGGGCTATTTAAATATTCATTAAGCCAGTGAGAAGGAAAATTACTCAGTATTAAAGCACTTTCCTGAGCACTTTCCTGGAAGGTGACAAATCTTGGCTCAAGTCCATGTTTTGATTCAGAGCAGAATTAAGAATCAAGGTCTCTCTTTTCTCAGGAATGTACTCTAACCAAGTTGCACTTACGCTTTTTTTTATTGTCTTAGAGAATATTTAGCGTCTGTAAAGTGGCAGAGAGTCAGTGAAAGGTGTTGAAGACACAATGCAGGATAACACAGTAGCTAAGACATCCTGAAATTTGCAAATTTAAATCTCCAGAGGAGGGGGCTTGTGTGAACATGAGATGAAAAGGCCAATTTCCTCAGCTAGAGGGCATGCAACCACAGTGTAACCAGCTTTTCCTCAATCACAAATTCAATTTTGCAATTATACCTACACATGCTGCTTTGTGCCTTATATCAGAGTTCAGCCCTACAGCAGAAAGCAATAAGTAATTTTCTGACGGCAGTTAAGAAAACAAGAGGTCAGGTTGCAATGTTGTAACTTGAGTGTCCAAGATTTCACAAGAAAAAAGACTTAAATTTTTTCTCAGGTTGTTAGGATTTCTGGGGAAATGAGTGGTAGAGGCAGTCGAAAGAAAAGGTCCCATTTCTCTTAAAGCCCTATCAAGTGGAAAGGTTGTTAATAATCTATGTTTCTGCTAATCTGTGGTAAATGTTAATACAGTGCTGCTGTTAAAAGCTGACTCTGTCTGCCATCAGCAAGTGTGAGGGCAAAACTGAAGACAACACTAAAGGGCACATATGTTAATCAAAGGCTATGGAAGGATAAAAGAGCAGATTACTTGCCATAGCTACCATATCCCTAAAAGCTAAAAGAAGACTTTAGAAAAGAACCCCAGCATTTCAGCTCACAGAATAAATGAGATCTGTTTTTTTTCTTCAGTATCTTCCTTCAGAAAAAAGACAAAATTGTAAGGATATCTTGAACAAGAATGCACTATTTTAGATGTTGATATTCTGAAACATCAATTATTTTATTTATTTAAGTTGCAGCAATTTTTTGCTATTTTAGATATCTGTGATAGTCCTGACTGAAAAGTACCTTACAAAACCACAAAAAATTACTCCTTGAAACACTATTTATCTGGAGGAACAGTAAGTCAGATTTCATAGCATTCAGCCAGGTTACAGCAGAAGACCTGAGGGTAAGAATCTTTGCATTCTTTCCCTTGCCTCAGTGCATAAACTTTGCCTCAGTGCATAAACTTGGAAGGCAAGGAGTCCTTCTGTGTCAGCAGAGGGGCACTGCAGTGCCAGCCTTACAGAGACAGAAGGAGGAAAATGAGGTCAGTTATGCAGAAAACATCAAAATCACCAGGTCTAGCACTGCCCACGGGGGATTCTGCCTCCCCCAAACTCAAAGGCACCCAGACAGCACAGCCTTCCCTCTGGCCTGCCTTTCCCACTGCCCTCCCAACCTCCTCCTCCAGCACCACAATGTTTTCTGAGCCCTGAATAAAACCTTGTAGGACATTCCTGACTTGAGGCTGCTGCTTAAGTACTGATTGCTCCAGGGTCAATGACAATGAGAATCAAGAGGTGGGACAGCAATTCGACTGGTTTCTCAACCTGTGTATATATTAGAGAAAAAAATTGCCTTTCATTGCTGTAGAAAGCTTTGCTTTCCTTGCTAGGTTTTTTTTTGTTTTGTTTTGTTTTTTTTTTTTTTTTTTGTTTATACTCGATGCTCATAACTTGATGGTAGTTTTAGGATTTTTCCCAGTTTTTTCAAGAAAACAAAAGCATTTCTGTATAATGCATTTTAAGATTTTTTTTTTAATTTGTTCAAGAATGGCATCTCTGAGCGTAAGACCTCAATTTGCTCTCTCATCTATTTCTGTTGAAGAAAAAGTATACTCAGACCTCTCTGTAAATTGGAATTGCATTTACCATATCGATGAGATATGATAAAAAGATTCATTATTAAAAATAAATGTTTATTCCCATCAGTTTTAAGTTCAGAAACAGCAGATCTGATAAAATATTCCTTTAATCTACTGCACATGAGTAATAGTGTGCACCCATGGACACATAGATTGTATATTGCCCGGGCAAAGAGCCCAAAGCCCCTGGAATGCAGACAGCACACTGGCACAGCAGAGTTCCAATCCCTACACTAAGTGCAAGATGTATGCCTTAAATGGCTGTGCTTGCCTCATGGGTTACTTAGATTTTTCTTTTTTGATGCATAAAAAAAAAGATTTTGTCATCAACAGACAGAGCCTGCAGTAAGTGAGCATTACAGCAATTTTAGACTTTCCTGCTGACAGGAGCTCTCTATTGAAACCTTCTGAACTCTATTAATGAGTTGGAAAAGGATGTTTTGCACTTCCAGTACTCCAACATTTTACCACTGAGGTTCCACAGAGGCTGAATCTTGCTGAGGGTTCAAAAGTGTCCAGCTGCCAGCTGGAACCCTGCTAAATGCACATCATCAGAGCAAAGTTTTACAAAAGTTGCTTCAGAACATGAATGTGTTGCAGTGAGCTCCAAACATAAATTAAATTCAAGGAAATTTTAAATAATTTATCTAAATAGGAAAATAACATCTAGTTTTAGAAGTCCTTGTCTTGCTTAGGAAAATAAATTCAGGAGAAAAGGACACATCAAATTATAATTACTGCAACATGTATTTATTTCAATGTAATATAACCCCAGTATCTTTCTGGCAGTAAGTAAAGCAAATTTTAACTTTAGGTATTCTCTTCATAAAGCAAGCTGAATGTCAGTGCCCTAACCTAGGCTAAAACATTAGTTTATAAAAGAGCCTTGACAGCCACATCTACAGAGACAGGTCATGAAGACCCATGCAGATCATATCCAAGGGCAGAATGCAGTTTCTGAATTATATTAAAATGACCTTAGAAGCTAGTTACCATATAGAGAACTCACAAAAAATGTCAAGTTTGGCAAATTGTGGCAAAATTTACCTATCTATTTTATTCTGTAGCTTATGCAGTTGTCATTTCTAAAGTTCCATACTATCTAGAGGTTTTGGAAGACATAGTCCATTAAATGCACAAAACAGACTTTTGTAAACATTTAAATATTATTCTCACCATTTATAATTATAAATATAAACCATGATATAATATATTAATCTATATGTACCCACACAATTAAAAACAAAGATTTGTCTTTTGTTTTGTTAAATCACTGACAACAAAATGGCATGTGGATATGCAGAGATGAATGGGATGGGATTAATAAATTTATTTCTTTATAATGCAGGGGCTTTAGCTACCAAAGCACATAATCATTCTTCAAAAATGATTTAAAAACTCAAATTATGGACTTGAGAATTTTGTTTTCTGTTGGGGAGCACAGACAACAGAGGCAGCATGCCTTGGAAGGCTTCACTAATTAATGAGAAGACATCATGCCATTGTGTCCACTCTCAAGAGCCTGGGAAGAAGCAGTAGCCATAGTAGCACCACATTCAAACTCCATTGGCCATGGAGTGCATGCAACCACATCTCCAGCAGCTCCAGCCTCCAGGGCATTTGTGGGGACAGAAGAAACTGATCTGTGTAGCATCTGAAGGGATGTTACAACTCATCTGCAACTGATTCTTCCTTTATCCATCAAAGGACAAAAATACTGTTGACAGAACAGAGAAAGGTTGAAGGGCTTCTGGTTTGATCATAGAATTATAGAATAGTTTGGGCCAGAAGGGACTTTAAACATCATTTAGCTTCCGCCCTCTTGGCGCAGATAGGGACACCTGACACTAACCCAAGTTCCTCAGTGCCCCATCCAACCTGGCCTTGACCACTTCCAGGGATGGGAAAGCCACAGCATCTCTGGGTAGTGCCTCACCTACCTCACAGTAAAGAATTTCCTCCTGATATCTCACCTAAACCAGTCCTCTTTGAGTTTCCCATTCAGTGACCTATCACTACATGCCTATGTAAAAAATCTCTCTCCAGCTTTCTTTTAGCCCCCTTCAGGTACTTGAAGGCTGCTGTAAGTTCTCCCTGGAGTGTTTTCTTCTCCAGGCTGAACAGCCCCAACTTTCTCAACCTATCTCCATGGGGAAATGCTCCAGCCCTCTGATCATCTTCGTGGCCCTCCTCTAGACTCTCTTCAACAGCTCCTTGTCCTTACATTGAGATGCCAGAACTGGAAGCAGCACTTCCTGTAGGATCTCACCACAGAGGAGTAGAGGGGCAGAATCCCCTCGAGTAGAGGGGCAGAATCCCCTCCTTCAACCAGCTGGCCATGCTGCTTTGGATGCAGCCCAGGACAGAGCTGGCTTTCTGTACTACAGATGGACATTGCTGGGTCATGTTGAGCTCATGTTGGTACTTATTTCTTATTAACCAGTTATATATTTCATAAGTGCTTAATCTCATTTAGACTCGGATCATTTTTACTGTCATTATAACTGAGCCACTAAAGGCAAGCTTGCATGGCAGCTAAGGTCAGCAGTAGTCATGGCAGCAGTGCACTTCCATTCCAGGAAGGGAGCCCAAGTCACAGTTCAAGATACCAAACTAACAGTGAGGGCTTGCTTGAATTCCTAACACTTAGGACTTGCCTGCTATACAGGGGAAAAGAAACCACATGTGTTTGGCTCCACTGTCAAGTAATCACAACCAAAGTACAGATGTCAGTTGTCTAAACTCTGAACTTGTTTCTGAAATGGAAATTTCATGGTTTTATTTTTTTTATATATCTGTCTATTAATATCTACATCAGCTGCTAGATAGCTCCTGATACTACAAAAATAAAGGGTCCCAGAAAAATTAGGCCACTTTTTCCATGGTTTCAGTTTTATCAGCATCAGTCTTTGCATTTTTCCATTTTCATATACAAGCTTAGGAAAAAAGTTGACAATGTACTGGAATATATAAAACATATACAGTGTGCAAAACACTTGAAGTAATCCCTTTTCTCTGACCCACATTAGAAGGGACTCATCTCTCTGATTTCAGGCATTGTTCTTCAAGAAAGTTGTGGACCAGCTGAGCAGAATCCTTAGGAGAACAATGAAGTCAGGAAATCATGATCTGTAAAGAAAGCTTGTAGGGTCATTTAAATTAAAGCATGCCAAAGAGCCCTGTGATATTATTAAAATACATGAAAGGCTGCTGAGAGGAGAAATAAAATAATTGGCCATGCCAGTGGTGGATTGCAGAAGAAGTAATTGATTTGAATTAGAATGAATGATTATAATAAATAAAGCAAAAATTTTCTGATGTTAAGTGTAGAATAGCACTGGAATCAACCTGGAGAAGCTTTTGAGGCTCTGGCAAGGGAGAGTCTTGAGGACTGCTTAAACAAACATCTGACAAGAATGACCAAGACCCAGTCACCCTTGTCACAGAGCAGAAGGACCCACTGAGGGTCTCATGAGGTCCTTGCTGCTCCTGTGCTGTGATGCCCATACAGATAAGAGTGTTCCTCCACACAGCAGTTTTGGGAGGAAATGCAGCCTTAGCTGTCATGTTTAAATTAATTTCTAACTGTAATTGTTGAAATACTGTCTCTGCTGGAAGACAAAGCTTGGAAACAACTTTGCATCTTTTCTGTATTGAAAAAAATCTGTGATCATGATCAATAGGAAAGAACCACAATATTTTATCTATTTATCTATTTTATATTTTAGAGTTTGAGATTCATATCAGCTCACTTTTGCCATCTAAAAGTTAGATAAGCACTATAAGGCTCCTTCTTTAAGATGCAAGATATCTCTTAAGGTGAATTCACCCAACTTTTACTGCCCAAATTAAACAAGGTGCTTTGTTTACTGTGTATGTCTGTCTCTTGGCAGCACAGGGAGCTTCATCAACTAAACAGGTATTTCTATGGATTACCAAGATAAGCCTTGAAGCAAATGAAGAGATTTTGAAAGGAACAAATAGCAATCCTAAAGTGGAAATGGCAACTGCATCTCAATTCATATCACACTACTCATTAAATAGCAGCAGTGTAAATGATCAAATCTGCTTTAGGGGTCATGCTGAGAGGGTGCTGCTTCTTCCATATATCCAGTTATATTTGCAATGTTTTACAACTTGACAGGGATTGTTTGAAGGAGGTTGTGATGTTATGAGTCAGTACATTCAAATCAGATGGACTGTTAAAAGAGGAACTTCCAGAAGGCAGACATGCAAAACAATTTCTCTCTAAAACCAAGATATGATTGCTTCTTTAGCTCTGGGGCTGGATTCAAAAGCCTAACCCTCCAGCAACAGCACTCCATTGTCCTCTGCAGTATGTGGTAATTCCGTGTGCCTTCAACTAGAAGAAAACATTCCTGACTTCAACAAGGTTGACAAAGTTCTTTCAGTTGCTCTCAATATTTCATAACAAAACTAAGCCAATGTACATTTGAATGCAAATGTAGTTTAGTTTAAAGAAAAGTTTAAAGAAAAGTTCCAAATGGTAACCCTTATGGATTACAGGGAAATCTTAGGCTGATACCAGTAAAGAGATTTCTAATTAGGTTCTATGAAGAAGAAAGATATACATTTATATTAGTTAGGTTTTTATTATAGTGCTGTAATATTAGTTACCTTACCTTAATAGTAACCTCACTTTGAAGCTGAATACATAATTTTAAAAAACAAATTAGCACAAGTTATGTTTTGCAGCGCAGATATTATTAAATCAAATTTCATTGTGTGAGAATGTGGGCACACACACAAATCAGTCTTTCACAAGTTATAACTGATGTTATACACAATATGCAATTAACATAATTACTTTCCCTAGGGCATGGAAAAATAAAATATATTTCCTAATTTTTCATACTGCTTTGAAAAGTTATCATAAATGCTGTTAAATAAAATTTAGTTTTGGTTTGGATGCTCTAATATTTTATATGACATGAGCTCTAAATTAATTCCAGAATCAAAACACAACCCAGCAGGGAGCTGCAGCTGAAAGGCAAAGATCTGCTCAGTGCATGATATATTAATTAACAACATTTTAAGTGTGCCCCTGTCACTGGATACAGTGTTAAATAAAAGCCCCCCCAACATAAAGGTAGAATGGATGAAAACAGACAAATTTCACCATTTGAAAGGGTCAGTGGAAGAAATTTGGTGGCTGTAAACTCAGATTGCATTCCAGTAATGTGTATATCATCAAAAAGTATTTCTTTCCTTCATAAAGTCTGAAGATATTCAAAATTTCACTGGAAAAGAGACCGGACAATCTGCTCGTTTTAACCCTTTGTGAGCAGGCTGGATGAGCTCCAGAGGTGCCTTCCTACCCCAGCCATACTGTCCTTATGTCATTGTGTCAACAGGCAGGTCAACCAAGAAAGCACAGACAGTAACTGTGATGCAATAAGAGGTGAAAACCTTTCCTTTTTCTCGAAAGTTCACTTTCCTTTGGAAAAATATCATAATTTTGCTCAGTTATCCAGTACTATCACCCCAAATCTCATGCCTGCAGATAAACTAGTTTTCCCAGAGGGGATTAAATCACAAAGAACAAAACCCAACACATCACAGACAATGCTGACAACACTATAAGAGAAATACATATACCTGAGAAAAATGAAAGTAGAATTCATTTCTAATTTTATTACCAAAAACTGATATCTGTTATAGCCTAAACATTCAAGATCCCTCTGTAAAATAGGTGGGATTAAGGCATCTGTAGAGGATGATAACTTTACCAGCTTAAAAAGGACCTTAGGAGACTGATGACTTGTTTAAACTGAGCACTTAAATTTTAGATTGCAGAGGTTATGAGACAGGAATGTCATTGGGAGAGAACAATAATCTTAGGTGAATATTAGAAATGTGGTGTTAGTTGGAGAGAAGCCAGCCAAACACATATTGTATAATAGATTTTTATGTGTTCAAACCTCCACACAGATTTATCGTCTGTCTTCATAAATAATTAGACCTGAGTAATTCTTCTGCAACGGGCATTGTTTTAATTGAGACTAAGTCCCTGCCTGGAGAAGTGCACAATAATAATTCCCCAGGACAATATTTTTGCAGAGCTGGATATGCATTTTCACCATGGCATTGTTGGAACGCTTCTGTTGCTGTTCACATGTTCAGAGCAGCAGCCCAGCCCGTGTGTTCCAAGGCAGAGCTGGGCAGACACAGAGGAGCATGTGCCCATCACCAGGAGAGCTTTAGAGAGATCAAGCAGGATTTTCCGTGAGAACATCTCCCCAGCACACACTGCTCTATAACACTTCTCAAGGTACAGTGCCTTCCTTGTGTGTTCAGTCATTTCCTCTGAACAGATCTGGACAGCCTTATTAAATGCATCACACTCCCTACCTTTGTTCCACCATCTAACATCTCCTTTAAATGAATGTCCCTTTTCACCTTGCTGTCATTCTTTCCAGATGGAAAGGCAGGTCCTTCCACCATTTTCAGCCTGCAAATTACCCTTGGGACAAAAGAAAACCTATAAAACCTGAAGACCTTCTCTGAGGAGTGACAGCAATGCTACTAGGTCTGACTCATCATTCACAATTGTGGGGAACTGGGATGAATTTACATGCATCTGGTTATGTTATTTCTGCAAATTACTGTCTTGTTTGTAAGCAGAGTATAAGTACTAAAATTAAAAATGTATTTCTTGTCTCCATCACTTCTATGTGCTGTTCACTGGAGCAGTGCTTCTAGCCCCAAAGGCTGCAGTTTGAGGAGACTACTGGTGGAAAGGGATGTAACACCTGTGACTCTGGTGCACAGGGGAGCTCAAGGAAAGCACACTAAAAACTCAGAAGCATTTTGCAATATAAAAGAAGACATGGAGGTGTCAGTGCTTTCATACCTTTTCTTGAGATAAGGCTTGAGAAGTTTTAAGCACACTGGTTAGAGGCAACTATGTGGACGTCCAGTGCCTACTTCTACTTCTCTTGAGTGCTACATTGATTTTAAGGGCCACTGTAAAGGATTAAAAGTTCTATGTGTCAAGAATACAACCTGACCCTGCTGCACTGCATTAACTAGCAATTACAGAACACAACACACTCAATGGACAAGCAACCAAAATGTAAGAGAAAGATTTGTCTGCGTGATAAAATTCAACATTCAAATCATGCTCCAGGGAGCTCTGTGGGTCATAGTCTAATAAAATAGGAAAAGTCAGCTTCACCTTTTTTTGTGGTCATGTTTTGCAGGTGCCTCACAGCAGGGATGGAGAGCAAAGACTCTTTACTAAACCAATCCTAAACACAGTCTTGTGGCTGGCACCCAGCAGTTATTGGGCTACATATCAGCTGCAGCAGCTGGGCAGGAACTGGAGCACAAGGCAATAAAGGATTGATGCTGAAGGAGAGTAGTTTTCTGTCATCCACCACTGTAAGAGACACAGCCTTTTTCTGATGGAAATCATCAAAACTGAACAAAATCTCCCTCAGACCCCAGGCTTTTTTCCAGAGATGTGCAGGCAAAGAATCTAGTTGCATGCCCAGTTGGGCACTTAATACTCGATAAGTGAATTTCATGCACAATAAATTTTGATTAGGATTTCAGCAGACCTGCACAGTGCAGTACCATTCAGAACAGATACAACAATGGGGGAAAAGGAAAAAGGACTGCTTAGAAAGGGCAGAGCCAGTGCTGATTTTTCTCCTGGCTTCTGCACAGCTTGTCTTGAATAGGAACCCCTCCAGGGAGGCTGTGAACTCGCAGTATCTCCCCAACAATGGGTGCTTTCAGGTGAGGGAAAGAGTAGGGAAGGAGGGACAGAGTCAAACTAGAATGGTACTGCAGATTCCTTATTTCACTGTGGCACAGTGAAAATTGTTCCAGAGAGAAAATGATGACAAAAAATGGAAAGTCATTCCATGCAGGATTTCTGCACTTGTGAAACTTCTATCAGTTTTGCTTCATTCACAAAGTGAAACGAATCACCATGGCAAAAATGAAATTAAACCATATCAGAGTATAATTCTGCCATGCACCATGAGTCAGTACCCATTACACAAGGCACTCCTTCCCTCTGACGGTGAATGGATGCAATAGGACTGACTGACTCACAGCATGACTTTCCCACTGCCCAGCAAATTCACCACTATGTCACTGAGGCTCAGGTGGGCTCTCCAGAGGTTTGAACTGCTTCTTATTGCTGCACAAAACACAATTAACTGCTCATGCCATTGAGACCTTTCACCCATTATTTCCAGCACGGAGTTTCCATTTTCTCAGAAATTACCACATTTTCCTTCAGTGTAAATTTTCTTATTTTAATATCTTACCGAATACAAGTACAAAAATCAGGACAATTGGGAAAATATTTTCAAATTAAAGATGCCTTTAAAATGGATGTGCTCTTGAAAAAACTTTTTTTTTTTTTTTTGTGAAACAAAGCTGTTCAAGATAAGGCATTCCAAGTATTTCTTCTAATCTGATTGCTCTTCCAGGGATCTTTAAATATGCCTGTCCTGAACTGTTCTCTTGCAGTACTGCTGGACTGCACAATACTGACATCTAAAATTTCTAATAGGTCAGCCAGGGTTTTTTTAAATTCATTTACATAATGCTTTTGCCACCACTTGTACTTTTCCATGTAAATAAGCAGACCAAATACACTAATGAGATGTAGTTCTGGATTATATGCTCTAAATATAACAAGCTCCATACAAAATTTTTCCATCCTGTATTTTCTTTATATAAACATTCAAATTATGTACACACAGATCACAGTTACTTAATTGCTTGTAACAAAGTTGAAGGGTGTATCTTGCAATTAGTCTTACATTATAAGAATATAATTAAAAGCCAAGTTGATAATCATTTGAAATTTTGAGTAGAGAAAAATAGATGTTATGAAAATCATATTGATTGCAATTTGATTGTTTTAGAATAAGTCATTGTAAAGTGCTAATTATAAACAGTAGAGGACATATTTTAAATATTCTTGAGTATAAGTTGTGTTGATTGGCTACTATACTTTGTAAAGCAGTCATATTCTAAGGATTTTTAATTTCTTTTTTTCTCAAGTAACAAAATTGGTAATGTTACTTATATAATGAGTTAAATATTTTATCACCCTTTACTTTTTAAATACGTACAGCCTTATTTTAAAATGTTGTTCACTCTCCATTGGCATAATATTTCTGCTTTATATTTGCCTGCCAGCTATTCATTAGTGCTGTCAAAATACCCAGGTACATTTAAGTGATTTGGAGTATCTAGTGATTTGGAGAATATTGCAATTTTCTGCATCTACCTGGAGGCATTCAAAATAGATGTGACTATCAGCAGTTCCAAACTCAGTCATCTGAAATCATGCCCATGGTTAAGAATACAAGGCCAAATGTCACTTAGCAAATTTAGAAAAAATTACCATAACTGGCTACTTCATGTTCCTATAAAGTACAATTTGCTTAACATAAAAAAAAGAGGTATTTGGAATGCAAATCATTGGACTTTTAGGTTGCAGTGAAAATCAAAGGTATATCCACAGAATTTCAGCTCGCTCTCCCTCCACAATTTGGTGTTTTACCCTAGTCATGCAACATGAATTTTGCTTCCAATTGAAAGGATTGTTAACATCACCCAAGCTTCTAAGAAGAATGAGATCCAAATCTCAAAAGTGAGGCTCAGAAAAGCCAAGTGTCCTCTGTTTTAGCACAGAAGCCTCTTGCCGCCTTCTGGCTTGAGCACTTGTAAGGCAAAATCTACATCATGCAGACCAGCCTACATGGTAAAGCTTACAAGACTCGGACTGACTTCATGAAGCACTAAACTCACTCAGAATGTTCCTCACTGAGATGTAGTATAGGACCAAGCCTACTCCTTATTGTGTTGAGCCTAGTTGCAGATGCTCCCCAAATGCTGTGTGGCATCAGGAAAAATTGATGGCATTAAAATTACAATAGAACTAGGTTGTGGGGAGAGGAACGCAGAAGGAAAACAAGCCTTTTTTGAAATTTGTATCTCATTGTAAACACAGCAGGGTGTGCCACTATGCTGGGTAATGCACAATGTGATCACATTAATTCTAATTTTTATTTTCATAATTTTTATGTTCTTTGATGAATTTTTAGGCAGCTGAACTTTACTACTATGAATATTTCTCAGAAAATAACATAATAATATTTAATTTGCAGCTCTTGGGGTAGACATGCTAGTCTGTTATGAAAAGCAAAACAATAATTTCATCTTTGTTATAAAAAACAAAGAACACTTAACCACAACCAAACAGCACCAGATTTCAAGTGAGGTGAAAAAAAGCCTAATAAGTTGATAAGTACTTTTGAGCAATGAATTCCTTTTGAGCAATGAATATTTTTGAAGTGCTGCAATCCATTCAAAAATCTACTTTTAAACATGAATAAGCAAAACTCAGATATATTCTTCAATAGAAATAATTTCTTTGCTCTCACAGTAACTATTTCAACACATAATAGGCAATCACACTTTTAATGTCAGGCTTTCTCCTGAAGTGTTTTGCTAATCAAGTTGCTGTCCTGCTGAGCATGGTGAGCATAAAGTTATAACACAATTTCCATGTGTCCTGAGAATGGGACCCTGCCTTATTTTCTAAACTGGGGCAAAGCCCATACACTTTGACAAAACTCTGAGGATTTTGTCTCACTTGTTCTCTATTCAAATAATGTCCTCCTTCAAAGGCAATCTTGGGAACTTCTTTGGTACATACACAAGGGTAATACTCATCATGGTTAAATATGGCAAAACACACTTTCAAATTCTAGTTCATGATTTTGGGAAAATGCAAGGAAAGTTGTATTTTAACAACTTCCACTTAGTTGAATTAACAATGACTAAAGAGGTTTAGATATTAATCTAAATTCAATTTTATCTGGTAATAATGTGATGATTGTGGCATTGAAAAATGTTCTAGAAAGTTTGCTAATAAATGTAGAAATATTTCTTGAATGAATATTGAAAAATTGTCATTTCATCAAACTCATTTCAGCATCCTTGATAAAAATATGACAGTATCCTTACAACATTGTAATTTTCTTACTTATGTGATTTCTGCCCTGTGTTTGTCTGGCCAGCCATAGACAAGATATACCAAAAAAAGATAAAAGCATTCAAACTTAAAACTGGAGGTTTACTTAGTTTAATTAAGCATACAAAGCAAGTTAGAGTTGTTTAAATTTTCTGAAAGCTTGTGCATTGTATCTCACCAACAAAAGCCTTTCCTCTCTACAGAAAAAAATTAAAATACCTACCAATAACATGTTGACCCTTATTGCAGTTTGTGTTTACTTCATGAAATTATTGTTAAATGGTTCATTCTGTTATCTCCCAAGTTGGTCTTTATACCCCCAAGTTGGTTTTTCCCTAAGCTGTACCCTCCCTTAAAGCTGTCCCTCAAGCTACTCCCCTCCCTTTGTTCTAGTCCCTTCCCTGCCTATGAAGGCAACCCTGCCCCCCCACCCCGCTTCCAGTGGGCTACTTCAAACTTTCAGGGTTTATTTTATATTTAGTCCATATTTGTATGTTTGGTGTTTATGTCATGAAAATATCAGAAAGATTCTGACAACTAACACTTGAACAAAAGAAAGATTTGAAGTATTTTGGTTTAAAGTTTTGGGATGGGACAGGGGTTAGAAGTAGATCATCCTTAAGGTCCCCTTTCAACCCAGACCATTCTATGATTCTATGAATTTAAAAGAAGAAACAAATAATTTCACTAAATTTATCTGATGGTTGTTGGATTTCATTTATGTCAGTAAATGTTCATTAAGCAGCTCTAAAGTACAGTGAAACATTTTGTGTCGAGAGTTGGAGAGGTAATTACACACTTCAAACACAAACTGCCAACACAGTGATAATTGCTTGCCTTCCCAGGTTTCTACTCAGTGGTGGTGAAGATATATATTTACCAAATAATGGAATGTTTTTGGGGATTTTCATTGGTTAAATGCAATGCTTGGGGACATTGCTGTGAGTTTTGTTATCCCCAGTTCATAACCTAAGGTTCTAAATAATAATCTGTGGCACTCCTTTCAAAATAAATACAGGCTTTTGTAGATTGAGGGTGGAGGTTTGATGCCAAAGGAAAAAGGGTTCCCATTGGCATTTACATTAAAAATGAGATTCATAGTTTTTCCTAATTATACAGTTTATCAAAAGCCCTAGTTCCTCCTGGTAAAACCTGGCTTCATTTTCACATTGATGTACCTCATCTCTGCTGCTGAATACAGCTTTTTTCTCTCACAAATATAAATTCCAAATTAGGGTGTACATTCTTATCTGCACAAGGGAAATTAACAGCATCACAGTTTTCCAGTTTTTTGGAAGCTAGCAAGATCCCTACTGGGTTATGTAGGCTTAAGTGGCATATTTAGCCAATCAAAGGGAAGTACAAAAGTCCAAATGCACCAACGCACTCTGATTCCTGCTGGAACAAGAGATTAATATTATATGCAATACTTACTTGTGAATGCATATTTAGAAGAAAAGGGTTTTTGCCTTTATTTTAAAAGCTGAGTTTTATTCTGGGTCCCTAAAAGTTTGCCAAGACTGAATTGCCAAGTGAGTTTCTTAGTGATTCAGAGTTGAGGGGTGAGTTGATTCAGGTGAGCTGGTTGTTATCTTGTTCCATTTGATTTGGGATTCTAAGACACTCAGAAAACTGATGCAATCCAAGGCCTTTGGGACATTTGCATGTTACTGGAGTTGTAGGTACAATAGTTTGGGCAGTTGTATTCAGGCCAAAGTGTCTCAGGAGTTTAAACTAAGGTGCATGGAAAAGATGACTTTTGAAGCCAAGAGTTGATAGACCCTCACGTAACAAGAACCCAAATAATTATTCTAGATCATGTATGTATTGCCATGCTAGTGGATTCACAATGTCCACCTCTTGTTTTTGTTCAGAATTGCCTCTGGCACAAAATGACAGGTTCCTCAGAATGTGTGACCGTTTCTCATTTTTTTTGGCTCCATATTTGTCCCAAAACAACCTTGCTTGGACCTAGAGGCTACAGCTAGTAAATTGGATGTTTCACCCAAACCATTTTTCACCAGTTAAGTTAGGCAACAATCAGGCTCCTGAAAGCATGGTGGCCCAGAGTGGCATATGTCTACACAGTTAGATGTTTCACTCCCCAAAAGTGTGAAATTATCCAAAGCACCAAATGGAAATGTTGCTTGACCTGCGATAACTCCCAGACTAAGTCAGAAATTATTTGGTGAGACCCTAGGTAGTAAGACCAAAATGATGCTAAGGGGCTGTCTTAGCCCTGTTGCAGCATGTGTAATCCCATCCAGTGCCTGGGAATTCCTGACTTGGGTACCATTCAATTTACTGGTAAACAGAGTCAGACACATTTTCTGAAGGAATTTATGATATTTGCCTGGTAGGCAACTGTCAAAATCCAGTTATTAAAAGGTTATTAGAAATGTCTGTGCCCAAATTAAGGTGCAAACAAGACTGTATGCCAATGTCGATAGTATTGGTTTTATTTTATTTTAAACATGAGAAAGAAAGGAAAAGAGAGAAAGAGAGAAACAGAAAAGAGGTATTGGGACAGAAAGAGACTGATAGAGACAGAATAAAGAGAATATCACTGTTCCATGGATCCCACTGGCATTCTGATAATCCACTCCACCTGGTCTTCCTGGTGGTGAAGGTCCCCCAAAAGCAGAGAATCCTATGGGTTAATACACACTCAGGCCAGGTGACAATGTCCACGTATGTCCCCCTGGGGGGGGGAGTGGAGGCAGTCTCTTGCAGCAGACTCAGGATCTGCTGCATTACCTGCGATCCTGTGGTGCAAGGCCTCTGGGGAGCACTGAGTATTGTCACATTCACATTTTCTGAAAAATCCCTTCACACAGGATTTTTCTCCTGGGAAGCTGAGAAGCCTCAGATAAAAGAGAAACAATTATTATCTCGTTCAATTCTCCTGTGTTTTGCTCGTGTGGAATGTGTTTGGAGATTGTTTATCCAACAGGTGATTGTTTTACTGGTTTCTGGTGTGGGTTGTTTTCACTCATTGGCCAGTCAGTGCCAAGCTGTGTTGGGACTCTCGAGAGAGTCATGAGTTTTCATTATTTTTTTAATCTTCTGTAAGTATCCTTTCTGTATTCTTTAGTATAGTTTAGAATAGCATTCCTTAATATAATATAGTATCATAAAATAATAAATTAGCCTCCTGAGATTCATCATCAGATTCATCATTCCTTCCTTCATCTGGGGGGAAGCAAATACAATAGAGTATGACACAACCTTTGGTACAGAGGACCTCAGCCAGGCTTTTATGTCTCACAGTTTTATGCCCACAGCCAGCTGCTGCCAGCATGGAAGATGCTTCTGGTGACTTTTTGCCAGAACCTCATGGCACAAAAATGCCATGGTAAATAAGTATGGCTCATCCACAGCCATGATCCATCTGCCATGGCTTTTGGAGAAGTGCAGCCAATTCATTTCAGGCCTGAAATGAGCACTGATATCTGCAAGTGTCAGGAGAGTACTTAGGAACTGCTTTTCTCCCTTTTCTGTGATACATGGACTTAGGCAACAAAGATTCCCTCAAAACTGCCCTCCTGCTTCTGGCCACACTGCCCCTGCACCTTGCAGCAAGAGGCAGTGAGTTCAGCACAGCATCTGAACAAGCCATGGGTACCAGGCCCTGGCAAGAGACAAGAGCACACGTAGCACAGCCAGACTGGGAGCAGCATGGGCAGCTGGACAGCTGAGAAGCCTGAGCTTGCTCCAGTCAAAGTGTAACATTGCTGAAATGAAATTAAACCATAGGCACATATAAAAAGTGATAAATAGAGATACAGCATTGCAATCACTGAAAAGGTGGCAAGTTCTATCTCCAATAAGATGATTCATAACAGAAATTAGTACAACAGTGGAACCAAGGAAAAATTAATTTTCCATATAGAAAAAAGCTATGATTTCTGAAACAACTAGATGTAAAACAAAAACTGATTAGTAACTTGAAAGGAGTGACTAATCAAACTGCCTGAAAATAAAACTGAGCTAAGACTTCAGAGGTGCAGAAATGTTAACATAACTGAGAATCTGCAGAATAGCTCAAAAGAGGAAAATATGTTTTAAATAAGCAAGGCAGACTAAAATAATTTGAAAATCATGCCAGCAGCTGCTTAATAATTTACATATTAAGTCAGAGAGAGCTGTTAGAAGAAGCTTTGCCTTCACCAAGCTCAAATGAAAAGTGGATGTGACCCTTCTAGGACAGCACCAGTGCACCTTGTCCCACAGATCCTCACTGCTCATTTTTCTGTAATTTGGAAAATAAGGGGACTGAGCATAGCAGGCGATCTTACCCTGTCATAGAAGGAAGTCAGACTGGTCAAGTAGGACCTGCCTTTCCTAAACCCATGCTGGCTGAGTCTGATCCCCTCACTGTCCTGCATGCGCCATGTGATGGCACTCAAGATGATCCTCTCCATGACCTTCCCCAGAATCCAGGTCAGCTCAACAGACCTGTAGGTCCCTAAATCCTCCTTCTGAACCTTCTTGTAAATGGCCACTGTCATGATAAGACTGTCAACTAGACTCCTAAAGAGACTAAAGTCTGCCCCCAAGAAGTCCAAGGCGTCTATTCTGCTATACCTGCTCCATATAAGAATGGAAGAATCTCACTTGATGACCACTAAGAGGCCTTCAACCATCACAGCACCCACCAGTTCTTCTCTGTTTGCAAGCAGCAGGTCCAGCAGGGCACCTTCCCCAGCTTCTTTTCCAGCTGTGACAGGAGATATCCCCCACACACTCCAGGAACCTCTTGAAATGTTTCCTCTCTGCTACCTTGCATTTCCGGCTAATATCATTAATTTCTTCAGAAAACATGTCTGACTCTGTGTCAGCAGACATCTGGTAAACTGAAGTTCCCAATAAGAACAAGGATAAGGGATTGTGAGACTTCTCCCAGCTGCTTATAAAATATTCATCCTAATTGAGTAGTCAGAACAGACTCCTACCAGAATATCTGCCTAGTTACCCTTCCCCTGGTGCTTACCCATAAACACTCAGTTCTATCTTCATCATCATTAAGCTCCAGAACATGCAGACACTCCCTAACACACAGGGCTGCCCCACCATGTCTCCTCCCTCGCCTGTCCTTTCTGAGGAGCTCACAGCCATTCGTTGCAGTGCTCCTGTTTTGTGAGTCACACCACCATGTTTCCATGATGACATGTATGTCACAGTTTTCCTGCTGTGCCATGGATTTCCATTCCTCTTGTCTGCTGCCCATGCTGCATGCATTGGTGTAGATGCACTTCAGCTGGGTGATTAATCCCACCACCTTTTTGGGTGGAGAATCTCACATAGTTCCTAATGTGACCATTCTGAGGTGCATCTGTGGCTTCTAACCCTTAAATAACTCTTGCAGCTTTGCTGCTGCATGGATCTCCATTTCCTATCTCCACTGAGCAGACCAAAGGGCCTCACCAATGCTGTCCCTCAAACACTGGTGTGCCACCTCAGGCTTATCTCTAGCAAGCCTGGCTTTTTTCCCCTCCCCCCTTCAAATCTAGTTTAAAGGTCCTTTAATGAGACCTGGTGTGACCACTTTTTCCCCTTTGAGAGAGGGAGAATTCTCTGTGAATCCCTGTTTTCCTTTGCTCCTTAACTCACTTTCTCCCCCATCTTCTCTTCTTTCAATTCTCTCCACCATTTTTATTTTTTCCTTCTACTTAATGCTGTCCAACCTAACATAATTACATTCTTCATTCTAAAATTAATTTGGCATTAACATAGTTAATGCTTGCAACAGGGGCATCTCTAATGTTTATAACCCACAGAATCCTCAAAAGAAAATTCTTTATGTCTGCTCATTGTTTTTATGTGCCCACATCTATAGCACAACAGAGGTTTAAGAGAACTATACTCTACAAAAGATCATCATTGCTTAGTCACAGCCAAAGTAATAGGAACAAGATAAGAATCCCAGAAAAAACAGAAAAATTGCCTGTTGCCATGAAAAAAATCATATTTTGCCCTGTGTGCCTTTCTGTGCTCAGCTTAGGCTGAAATATGTCCATCTCTGTGAGCTTGGGAAGACCAGTAAGATCTCAGGGCATGCTGACATTGCAAACACAGATGTTTAAGAATTACATAGCCTATTTAAGTGTTATTTAAAATGTACACATCTGAGGAGATAAGCTACATACTGTAACAAGTCTGTCCCAGGTTTGCAATATCCCCTGTTGCATTATGCCACTATTGGATGTCACTATTGAGACAGACAAAAAATGTCTCCATCTGCAAAAACCCCTGGTTCTGACTCAGTTTCTTCTCTGAACAGTGATCACCCAATGAAGTGATGCAGGAACAGTGAATTTCTAGCCCCAAATCTTGCTTTGTCTGAATGCAGGCTTAAGGAGATCACATGGGATCAGTTACACAGGTCACATTTGGAAATTATTCTTCCTAATTTTAAACAGAAATACTGATTCCTGTATAACCTGAAGAAGGCATGTGGATCACAAAATGAAAAAAAAATTAAAAACAACCCTAAAGTAAGAGATGCACCTGATGCTATCTAATGGAAAGTTAAAAACAAGACTCAGCTTCTCTTGGAACAGATTTCTTGGAACACAGTGTTTTCATGGGCCTGTGAAGAGAACAAAGAACCTCTTGTCTCCAGCTAGTCACCTCGTAACAATAGAGATGAGGGCAGCTAATCTTCACTTTTTTTTCTAAAAGCTCTCTGGGCTCTTGAAATTATTTGGCAGCTTCTGTGCTGTTCATCATGCCCAAATTATGAATATTCACAATGTGCTCTCACTGGATCTCTCACCCCTTTGCTGAAGGATGATTTTGCAGATGCATATTCCCTCTGTCTCATTGAGCTAATCTGTAAATAATGGTGGACTGTGCATTGGAAGTTTGCATTGGCACTAGTTAAATGATTATTGTTTTGTGGCCAGTCATTCCCTCAGTGATTAACCATTCATCCAACCATTCATTGAACTGGCACAAGCAGGGGCTCTTGCAGTCACTTGGAATGCCCTAACAGACAGATAATGAGCAGCAAGGACAAAGAGAAGTAGAATATGAGATATCCATGGCATCTGTCATTTTTAATCAAGTTTTTCTCTTTCAGAAACAGAGACACACGAAAACGCAGACACGAGAGTCTCCCTCCTCCTTTCCTTTTGATCTGCATTAATGGTAATAATTAAACTGTGACTGTTTGTTCCTGGTTGAAGTTTTAGTTTATGGTTAATAACTGCAGTCTTCCTTGAAAAACCATCAGAACAGGCTTTTCTCCGTCTGATATTTTTGTGCTCTGAAGCACTTCTTACTCAGACCAAATGGAAGCACTCAGAGAGACTAAAATATGGTATCTAAGAGAGAGCTATTGACAAACACCCAGTAGAAGCAGTGACTGAAAGGAATGTGGCACAAAGTACATAAATTTGCAACTGCACATTGCTCACAGAATTCCCCCCAGGTTAAAAGAGGAGGGAATAGTTAGCAGGTACAATGCTTGGGCTTACGTACTGAGGTAATGAAACAATTTATGAAATGATAGGAGGATACAGTCAAGGCCAACAATCCAACAACGTGTAATGTAATTCTTCTAAAAATTAGAACACAAGTAGGGAGAAAAAAGAGTGAGCATAAGGCTGGCCAGCTACTGGAAATTGCAATAAGCAAATGGTGATGCTAAAGGTCGATCTGAATATGACAGTTGGCAGAAGTAAAAACAAAGAGCTAGTTGAATAGCAGTAATTGTCAAAGAACTTCTAGTCTATAAAAGGTTTATTCAAAAAATTTCTTTCTTTTGTTTAAACAGGTTCTTGTGTCAGCTTTAATCTTTCTAATACACCAATAATGCTTTGAAGACTTGTTATTTTACCAACAGCTTCAAGGCTCTACAAAGACCTTTCCTATAACCAAGTTTACTTATGAAGAAATGTGGCAAAGGTGTCAAATTTGAGAGTTTCAGATGAAGGCTGGCATCCTATTCTCAATCTTTTCATAGAAGAAACTTGGTATTTTGAAAGACAAATAATTACTGATATAAGATTTATATGGAAGCATATTAGCCGAATCAATCCAATATCAGGAGGTAAAATGTGGATGCCATCTACTACAGAAGAAAGGCATGGATCTCCTGTAGGGCTAATAGCATCTGTCAGTTTAATATAGGTCTCTCTCTCAGATACCCTACATCCTCTAAAATGTCACTCGATGTCTATTTTTAGGCACTCACATTTCTTGATCATGCTCAATTCTTTTCACATCAGTTCTCCCCTCTCTGTAATCCATTTCAAAGTAAAACTTTTGTTTTAGTACCAGGGTTCCCTCTACACTGTGGTAGGGTTTTCTGTTATTAAAAGACACATGAAGTAAAACAAAAATTTTAGAAGTTACCATGATCTCAGAAACTGTTCTCTCACAACAAAAAACACTCAGTTTAGCCTTTAAGAATCTGATCTGAAAAAGGAGAGAGATCAGTTTGATCAAATACAGTACTTCCCATAGTTTTAAAAATGAAACTCAATAAAAATCCAGAAGTAAATTTTGACAATTAAAAAAAGTTCCAAAATAGGATACAGACACAAAATTTTCTTGCTTTTTAATGGTGACACAAAAAACTCCACGACTCTTAACTGATGCCTTTGGTGACATGAGCAGGTCACTGTCCAGACAGGTAACAAAAATTATATCAGCTATGTGAGTTGTAACAATTCAAGCCCTTCAATGAAGCCCTTAAACATTCATTTAATTAAAATCCCATTGACTTCAAGATCTTTTATATTAAGCATTTGGGCTAGTGCTTTGTTGATTCATTAGATGATAAAGTCATTTCAGTCAATACAAATGTTTTAGGGGAGCAATTACATCTGCTCAGGCAGACAAGATCAAGACATAAAATATAACTAGAGGTAATGATATAAAATAAAGCAAGAGACAGTGAAATGAGAAATAGTACATACATTTTTAAATTGAGGGTCATTATGCATCAGCACCAGGATATCTGGCTTTTCCCTTTTTAAAGTCACCATGTGAAGACAGATGAAGTTTAAATTCCATTTAATTGTACTTCATTTTTAATGTTGCTCACAATCTCATAAATCCTTCTGATATTAAAGCCTATATATTATATCCTTTGACACTGATATATTATAAGCCTATGCATTAAAACCTGTACATTATATCCTTGGATTCAGAGTTCCTAGTTTAGTTCTGAGTTATTTGAAGGCATCTCTTTTAGAAAAACCCATATTTCATTACAATTTTATTGATAAATACTGCATGTTTCTATTTTTAAAATTACATTGTTATATTAAGGATTCAATTTAGTGATCTGTACTCATCAATGCAGAGGTATATGAACTATTCAGAAAGTGTATGGAATCATCAGAACTCCAAGAGTTTGCAAACACAAACTGTGCAGTTCTGCCTGTGATAAAATGGTGAACTTACAGGTAATGCACTCTGTTACCCTGTAGTCCACAACAAACTGTAGTATTTTGCAAAAGGACTTTTGTTCTTGATTAATTGGTTTTTAGTAAGCCTCATGCACTGTAAATGCTGTAGCTGTGGCTACAAGTAAAGCTAACACTGAACTGGTTTGCACTCATATCCCTTCAGCTGGAGTTATCTTACTGTCAGTTAAAATAACATCCTGGAAGTCTTGTATAGAATTTTATATTTCAAAAGCATTTGTCAGAATGGAAGTCCTCATTCTGCTTTCTATTGGCATTGGACTCTTCCCTGATGACTTCCAAGTTTAACATCAGAAAATTATTCCATCCCTTACCCTGCATTATAAGTTGTTCAACTTTTTATTTTTTTATCCACTACTCCCACATTACCGCAGAGTTATATTTTCCCTTAGCCCTGTTCCCAAAACCCCTTTTGATGTGAAAAGAGCAAGAACATATGCAGGAAAATGAAGGTGCAGCAGTTACCACCTGCATAGCCTGTGCATGAAAAGAGCAAGACATGCATAGCCAGTTTTAATCAGATTTCAGTCTTATTTTTACTCGGATTTGCCTAATATTCTTGCATTGAACCTACCCCACACTAGTTACTGTGCTTATTGACAACACAATATGAAATGAGCTACCTTAACACCAACAAATAAATGTAACTTGGAACTAATGAGATCTAAAATGCTGCAAGTTTCCCAACAGTGTTTTTTGGTTTTTTTATGCAGAGTGGTAAAATACACTCAACTCTGCAAAAACAGATAATGCCTCTAGGATAATAGCATGCCTGAATGCACCAAAACAGAAAAAGTGATGGAGCAATGGGAAAAGGGATGAACTATTCAGAAAAGGAGAGTTGCAAACAAGGAATTAAATTGGCAAAAAGGGGAAAACAAAAAGAAAGAAAATTAAGTATAAAAGGCTGCAGTGTCATTCAAAACTTTAAGGTTAAATACATAATTTAATCAGGAGACAATTAAGGTTCATCACAACAATTTTTATTATTTATTTCTGTATGTATTGTAGACTAGTAAGGTAATGACTACACAGTCTTACATAAGTTTTTAGGGATCCTTACACTTTTATTTTTGTATCTCAATGGATCCAATCTCTTTGGATTTGAAAAAGAATAATGAGCTCAGTAATTATTTTGGGTCTAAGATGCCTGAAAGATTTCTTTACTCGCTAATGTACTTTCAAAACTTTACTCTTATTAGTGGAGGACATATTCTGTATTGCCCTCTCCCAAGGGCTCCCAAGGCTGGGGAAATGAGCAGCTGAAGAAGCACAATGTCTGAGACTTCTTCGTGTTATTTTCATCTACAAATGAGTTTGTATGCTTTATCTGTTGCTTCCCTAAGCAAAGGGAAAAAACAAACCTTTCATCCAAAGCTCAAATACTACTAATAAAAAGTATATTTCTTCCTTTTATATCACCTCTTTTTCCCCCACCATTATTAACATTGACCATTTCGGGTATATTTATTTAAACAAGAAAATTCTTTTCATGCAAATCAGGTCAGCAGCAGTGACTGGGACAGAAAATCAATAGGGGAAAAGAACAATACTTTGGCAAAGGGAAAAAAGAGATTGCTAAATATTTTTGCTGCCACCTTCCTTGCTTGTTACTGTCCCACATCCAAGATAAAACAGAAAATTAAATTCTAGACATCAGTTCCCAACTTTCTTTCTTTAAAATATTTTGACATATTTATCACCTAGGCAATAATGGAAGGAAAATTAGGAATTGAAGGAAGAACAAAATTAGGAATTCAAAGAAGAAAAACAATTTTCCTTGCTTCAATTTTTTTTTCTGCAGAATGATGGAAGAATATTATTGAAAATGCTGAACAGCTCTGGCTACTGTATTTCACAGAAATATATGGCTAGACACTCACACTAGAAACATGCGGTTAGCATGACTGATAACTTTCAATGTAATTCGTGAAATTTTTCAACATTTTTCCTGTTTCAGAACACAGACTAAAGAAAATATGCAGCCAATTACTTGCAACTCTTTTTTTTTTTTTTTTAACATATGTGCACATCTGTGTTGCACTGGTCTGAATGAATGTTTCAAATAAACATTTAAAGCTGTCACACAGATAGGGCCTGCCCTAGACAGACAGAGGGTGGGTAGCTGCCTCTGGTAGCAGACTGCTTCAAGAAAGATTTTTCCTCATTACCCAGGTGCTGGCTCTGCTCTGCCTTCACCATTGCCCTTTCCCAGCTTCCCTAAACCATGCCATCAACATAACAGTTGATTTCGCTGCCATTTATGATGAGGAAAAATGCCTTACTTTTGTCATCCTTGAGGTGACAGATTTCAAGTTTCCTTATACTTCTGAGAAGATTTGGGTCAGGTCTGCCTCACCATGCCTACTTAAAACAGGAGCAAATAAGCTCCCAGCACATATTCACAGTGGCAAAAACTCCCTGTGGAGTTGCTCTGACTCCTTTTATCAGTCTGGTGTAAAGTCAGTAAATACAGGACCCATGAGTTCTTACATGGTTTTCTCTACAGAGAAAGCCAAATTATGCCAAACAATAGTATTAGAATAATCAATACAACAGAGATTGCACTCTTTATTTACATGTCAGTTGATTTTTGAGGAGGAAAATGAGGGTTAACATCTCCAGAGATTAAAATCCAGATCAAAATTACTGATTAATTTTCATAAACGTGTTATTATTTAAGATTTTGGTTTTCAGTAGTTGTTTCACATTTGAATATGAATATCCTAATTTTATGTTATTATATTTTCCCTACATTATAGAAGAAGTGTTCCTTTAAATTACTACTGCAATAGAAATGCTATTAAAGGTATTTTGTTTTATAAAATCATTACTTTTTCTATATTTGATCATGTGCGGATTATTCAGGATTAATATCATTATAACACATTCCAGAATATTCATTAATTTTGATTCTTGAACATCTGGCAATCTGGCAATAAAATTACTAAAAGCAAACAAGATTTGTTAGTTAGACTCTCAGACACAGGCATTCAAACAGAAGTGAAATCCAACAAATGCAAATTGAAAAGACTGCTGGCACTTTGAAATCAAAATTATTTTCTAACACAAAATTAGTTTTAGAACCTGTAACTGCCTTTTCATTTCTGAGCTCCTCCATGAGCTCTGGGGATTTTTACAGTAACTTTTATATGTTTTAAAATTCTATCTTTGTTGCAGCATGAAAGATCTACAGAAGCTGCAAATGAAAAATTTGTTACTATCCATGTATGCAAGGAATCAGAGGAGATTGGTTGCAATTATAATGACTTCAAGCATAGTTTAAAGTATCAATAAAAAAAACTATCAATTTTCTTAAATCTTCTATTTACTTCTCATGGCAAACATGCTAATATAATTATGTGATTATGTGACATATTTATTCAAACTCTTTGCCTTTGATCAGTCCAATGATTGGAAATTATGAACAACTTAATTAGAGAGAAGGGATCAGTTTGTGATTTATGTCAAATTCCATTTGAAGTTGAAATTGGAATTGCATGTTTACCTTTAAAAGAATTTTTCTGTTGAGCAGGACAAATTTTAGAATTGAAGCCAGTTTTCTAACTAGCAATGTATTTACTGTAATTGCACAAGATCACAGAATTAACTAGGTTGGAAAAGATCTCTGAGATCATCAAGTCTCACCTCTGACCCAACAGCACCTTATCAACTAGACCATGGCACTGAGGATCACATCCAGTCCGTCCTCAAACACTCCAGGGATGGTGACTCCGCCACCTCCCTGGGCAGCCCATTCCAATGCCCAATCAGTTTCTCTTAAGAAGTATAACTAATTTATTCTCATATATTTGTAATTCAAGATTTTAATTCAACTAGGTACCACCTCTCTTCCCTCAATTCATTCATATATTTGGAAATTTCTGCCTTTCCAAGTCAGTTTGTGATGCTTGCCGAGGCCACAGCTTAATGCAGTGCAGGCCTTCTGCATGCTGCACTGCCAAGCTCTTTGCCTGAAGTCAGCTGGAGCTAGACTTGTGCCAGAAGAGCAGCCAGCATGGGGGCACTGGGGATGAGCAACGAGCCTGGGTTCCTTTTGCCACAAACATTACATGAAAAGTTGAGGCTTTTATCATTGGCAGCTAATTATCATGGGCAGGTAAATGATAAGTGACTCATTATGCCACAAACATCACAAACTGGCTCTCTGCAGACTCCCGCTCAGTGCTGAGCACAGCTACCTTGCTTCTTCCACTGCCAGCTACATCTGATGAGCAGTATGGCCATGTTTGCCCAGGGCAGGTCCCGTGCCAATAAACCTTGAAGACCAAGGCTGGCTCTGTGCCACAGCACAGGCTGGCATTTGTATTCACACTGCCCCCAGATCTGTTGGAGAAACTTGTGTGCAGGGAGGCCCAGAAGCATCTCTGCAGAGTCGGTTTCCACTCTGCAAGGCTGGCACTGACTTGAAACCAGAGCACAGAGCACATCCAGACAGTTCTGGGCAGAGCCCTATGGCTGAGGCTGTGCCACACAACCTCATTGCTCCAGATTCCAGCAGGGTGCATTTGCTGAATGCAATGCCAAGCTTACCGTGGCTCCTTGTGCTTGTCTGGAGCATGACACAGAGATGCCCAAGTGACTTTTCAGGGGCAGCTTGCAGGACAGTGCAATACTGCAGCCCATGTGGCAGCTCTAGAGTAACCAGCCTTTCTGTTACCCAGGGAATCCTGGCTCCCACAGAAGTACAGAGATGACTACAGCAAGAACAACATGTTTTTAGTAAGTGTTTCGTGACTGAACTCTCTAACTTGTTGTTATTTATGTCATAGAATCTGTAGGCTGGGAGAGACCTATGGGTGGAAATCACCCATTGCAGCTCCTGTTCTAAGCAAGCCCAGCCCCCAAAACTGAACCCTGGGCAAACTGTATCATTGGATCTACTTTTAAGACAGTCAGTGCACCGGTATTGCAGTTGTCTTTCATTAAATACCTATGAATATTTATTATTTCAGGATATAGTCTTTGTGATTCAAAGCACTCCTGCTCTATGTAAATCTAAACAGAAACTTCTTACCCCAAACTCACTGTCTCATCCTTGCACAGCCAGTGAGCTCTGTTAGAATTCTTCACCTGAATTTATTCACAGAGCAACACACTGTCATCCCCAGAACAAGGTTTCAATCCCTTTCAGATTCACAGTTTGCTGTGGTGTCTGTATAGACAAGACAGATCTACATGGTTCACGTGCAGTGGTGCACATGAGCCAGCACACAATGTACAGCCAGCAGCATATGTGACATACCAGGAACACATTTTAGGGAAGAATGAGGTAAGAAATCTGCTAGTACTTTAGCACAGCACAGAAAGCAGCTAATCTACACAAAAAATTACAACACAGAATAAAACATTAACATGACAAATGAACAGTGGTTTAGCTGTTAGTTCTTGTTTTGTAGCATTGCTTCCTACTAATATCAGAGCAGTAAATGCAAGAGCTTCTAAATGGATAGGGTCTTGAAGTTCTGGATGACACAAGCACATACACAAAATGTCTAATGGACTCTGTCTTGCATAAAGTCATATTCTTTTAATTATTCATGCTAGACCTAATATGTTTTAGAAATCTCAATGAATTTTAGAAAAAACTTTCTAGACAGAGATCTAGGAGGACAAACACTCTCCAGATCATCTTAAGAAAGCTATAGCATTCTGTACAAATTGATCAATCAATATAAGAAATACATTGTTCAGCACACAGAGAAAAGCACACTACCTCTTCCTCCAGAAATTAAATGCCTGTGAGATAGCAAAGAATGGCAAGAATGGCACTATTTTCACTGAGATTTATTTGTAATTGTGATGTCATTTCAGTTCACTTCTTCCATTAAAACAGCTGCCAGTGTTTCTGAAAATCATACAGTGTCAGCTGACACCAAGAGCACAAAAACACTGCAGCAATCTCCTTGGTGTTTTCTTGTCAGTTGAATAAGGAGCAATTTCACTTCAAGGCCAAATTGATCCAAACAAATCAAGAATAATTTTCTCAGATGTCCTATGTCTTTGAAGCATTATTTCCTTCTCCCAGCTGATGCACTTCCATGGATTGAAAGAACTTCTGGGGGCTTTCTTTGTTTTATGTAACTGTTTCCATCCAGGGAGAGGGATGGAATATCACATATTCTAGTCTGCACACAGTGGCACTCAAGAACAGGTTGACCAACCATTTGATGGCAGCAATAGGAGCACTACCCCTGCTGTGGTCTGAGACTGCCCTGAGCTTATGGGGGGTGTTATGTGCCTCTGCAAGTGGTTGGCTGCATGCAGCAGCCTTGTAAACTGCCTGCACACACCTCAGTATTTCTCTTGATCCCACAACTGAAGAACCCCAAAGGTATACCCAGTGAGGCCTTCAAAAAATGTGTATGTTAATCTCCTGTCTTTGTAATATGCTTGTAAGATAGGAGGCTCTAACTCTCTCATTCCTGTGTTCTGAGTACTCCACAGAAGAGCAGTTTATTCCAATTACCATCTGGCATAGCTGCTTGCTTAGCTTAAGTAGCAGAGCTTCATGTGTGGGCTTGGAGGTTCCCAGGTTCAGGCACTGAGATGCTTTGAGCACAGAATTTTTTACTCTGTTTTAGTTTGGGTCTGTTCAAGGACAAAGGAGAGACATTACTCCCAGCACACTGTGAATCAGACCTTTGTCTAAAGTACAGTATTTCTTGTGAAAAACCTGAACTTCTGTTACTTGAGCATCCCAGCAGAAGGACATTGAGACTAAAGCACTACTTTACTGTCTTACTTGGATTACCTGCAGAAGGGTGGTACAAGGCTTACTTGGCTGCTAAGCTTTGCAACGCTCATTGAATGGAAAATGGAGATTTGCAGTGCAGCTGAAAAGCAGAGGCTGTAATATTTCATAGTACCAGGCTGTAATTGAGCCGGGGCAATGAGGAGAAACAAAAACTCAGTTAGCACTCTGCTTTTCCCCACCGATAAATCAGCAGCTGATATTGCCAGTAAATTGCTCAAGTATATGCATATTACAGCAGTGTCCAAAAAGAGCATATAAAAAGAGAATATAGGTACAGCATATGGTAGGAAATACCATATGAATGTAGAAATAGCCCAACAAAAAGGAAGGACATGTTTTGTGTTAAATTAGCTAAGAGCTAAATCAGATGCTGTTTAATCAGTAAGTGAGCAATCCAACTTAACTCCTTTTTAGTAGGTAATTAATGATGGGAGACTTTTAATCCTGCAGTTAAGTTCTGCACAATATCTGAAACATGTCTTGATTCTTACCTGGTTTAGATGTATTGCACTCAGGTCATGGTAAACAAAGAAAAAACTTTGAGCAATAAAATTTATTCTTATTCTGATGTTGGTTTAGTGACTTTTCTAAGGATACCTTCCTAATGGGGCCAAACTCCAAGTACGTCTCATCCTTTACCCTTCAGAAATTCATACATGTAGACCAACCTAAGGCTCGTGGTCACACAAAAAAACATAGGAGAGATCTAGTTCCTTTCCTGCTCTCTCACTTGTAACTCTCTCAGATATAATTCTTGTGAATTAAACTTTTTTTCTCATTTTTCTTAGCAGTACCTTTCCTTTTTAACAGCGATGGTAACCCAGGATTAGGTTAGTACAAGACAACATGCTTGTACTTCTTACTTGTAGGTGCACCACCAGTTCCTAGTTAAGTTCTACTGGAAGAGCTTAGCTTTCCTAGCACCCCTAGGTAGGTTACTGGAAAAATGTTTCAAACTAAAATTACCTCTCGAAGAATCTCTACATTGTAAATCAGCTTCTAAAATTAATTTCCAGAAATGTTGACAAACAAAACCTGAGAAACAGAGCTTTAGACCAATTAAGTTGTTTTATTTTGTTACTGTTGACTTTATTTTTTTATAAAATAGATTGTTTGAATATATTTTTATGTCAAATAATTTTTTAAAGTTTAATTTTTATTATCAAAACAATGAGGCATCAAGAATTTGCAAACAAAAGTAAGAGAACATCACTGAGCAATTACATTAAACCAAGCCCTTGCCCTGAAATGACTACGGGTTTGACTATTTAAAATTTTAAACAGAAAGGCTTCATAAAAAAATTTTCTTGGTGGCTGTACTTGACACATTTTTGTAAGCATCCTTTCCCTTGATCTTTTCAAATAAGATGTTACCAACCTACTAGTCAATAGTGAAGTTTAAAAGCAGAAAAAATATCACAGAATTACATATATTCACAGAATATGCTGAGTTGGAAGGATCCCACAATCATCAAGTCCAAATCCTGGCCCTGCACAGCACCATCCCCAAGAATGATCCCCAAATGGCACATCCCCATGTGCCTGAGAGCATTGTCCAAATGTTTCTTCAACTCTCTCGAGCTTGGTGCTGTGACCCCTTCCCTGGGGGGAGTCTGTTCCAGTGCCCAACCACCATCTGGGTGAAAAACCTTTCTCTAATATCCATATCCAACCTAAACCTCCCTGACACAGCTTCAGGCCATTCCCTTGGATCCTGTCACTGTCACCACAGAGCAGAGATCAGTGCCTGCCCCTCCTCTCCCCCTCACAAGGAAGCTGCAACTGCAGTGAGGTCTCCCCTCAGTCTCCTCCAGGCTGAACAGACCCAGTGCCCTCAGCTGCTCCTCACACAGCTTCCCCTCAAGGCCCTTCCCCATCTTTGTTGCCCTCCTTGGACACTCTCTAATAGTTTCATGTCTTTCTGACATTGTGGTGCCCAGAACTGCCCCCAGCACTCGAGGTGAGGCTGCCCCAGTGCAGAGCAGAGCAGGACAATCCCCTCCCTTGCCCAGCTGGTGATGCTGTGCCTGATGCCCCCAGGACAGGGTTGGCTCTCCTGGCTACCAGGGCACTGCTGGCTCATGTTCAATTTTCTACTGACTAAGACCTCCAAGTCCCTTTCCATGGCACTGCTTTCCAGCACCTCATTCCCTGTCTGTCTGTACATCCAAGGTTGCCCATCCCAGGGGCAGAATTCAGCACTTTGCCTTGTTCATTCTGGATTATAGTGTTATACTCAAAAAAGGCATTGCATAACCAGTACATGCCATAAATAATGGAAACCTAAGACAGAGGGTGAGGCTGGCTGGGAAGAGGCAGTGTCCATCTGTACATGCTGGTGTGGGCAAGGAACTAATGCACAGAGAGATTAAGGGCATTGTTCAGCAAAACCCTTAAGCACGTGTATGAGTAATCCCACTGCTGCTCAGGATGGCATTACTGCCAAAAGGAAGGTCTACAGCCCTTTGTGTCAATTCAGGGCCCTGCTGACCTTTCCAAGGTCACGAAGTAAATCTGAGATAATTCCAGGATTTGGACTCAAGCATCTTGTTTTCTACCAGCAGGTCTTGAAAAGAAACCCAGTCTCTACTTTTCAGTTTAGGTTTATCCCCATTTGTTGTGGTTTTGTTTAGAGACAGATAGATAGATAGATAGATAGATAGATAGATACATACATACATACATACATACATACATACACATTCAGGAAATCAAACAAGTAATTACAAACTTCAGTCTCCAATCCAGTATATCTAAAATCTAACTGGCATGAATTTATTAAATAGGTGGAAAAAATTAACAAGAAATTGTATAATCATAAACATGAAGAAAAAAACTGTCTAGGAACATAAGTATGCACACTATGTTTCATAAAATTGCCATGACCCACTTTCTGTGAGATCGCCATATAAGCAAGTCTTCAGTAGAAATGGAAAAATTTTATATGTATACATATACATAAAAACAAGACTTTTCTGAATAAAGTTGAGAAGCTTCTTTCAGGAGAAGAGAATGTCAGAGTAACGTATCTTACAGGTACAGCCCCCAGCAGAGAATCATCAGGTTCTACAGGCCTGTTTTATAGGAAACAACATGTCACAAAATCAGGCTTTGATACTGTGAAATGGACTTTGTTGTCAGGAAGTGATTGCTTAATTTTTACATTGAGCAAAGAAAATTATAAAGTTTAAACTGAATTTCATTAAGTTATCATTCCTAACTGTCGTTTTCTGATGAAGATACATTGCAATGCCTTCACCTTGGTTGCATCTGCATTTTCCATTAACAAGCCCATGCAAATTTAGAAAGGACTTTTATGCATTCAGCCTTCCTGAACTTTTAAGAGCTTTTAAGACAGGAGTCTAAAAAATTACCATTGTCCCAAGTAATGGAGTCCCATGTACTGTACCAAGACAATTTGATCACGACAGCTAGAGGACAAGTACCAATTTAGATGAAGTCATGTAAAAGTGTTCTTTTTTCTTCTCTCATCTCACCTGTTTCAGACAAGAGAAGTTGCATAGGAGGTGAAGTTTTTCCTAATCCCTTGTCACAACTCTCAAACCAAAGTTTAGATGAAGTGATAAAGAGAATGATAAAGAGAACATCAAATGAAGTGATAAAGAGATTTGTGACAGATAGAGATTTGGTCATGAAGTGGAACTTGTTCAGTTTCATTGCTAGGCTGACAATGAAGGAGAAAAAACTGAGAACTGGAAATATGTTCAGCCTGGAGAAGAGGAGACTGAGCTACAACTTCCTTGTGAGGGGAAGAGGAGGGGCAGGCACTGATCTCTGCTCTGTGGTGACCAATGACAGGGCCCAAGGGAATGGCCTGAAGCTGTGTCAGGGAAGGTTTAGGTTGGTCGTTACTAAAAGGTTTTTCACCCAGAGGGTGGCTGAGAACTGGAACAGGCTCCCCACAGAAGGGGTCACAGCACTAAGCCTGAGAGAGTTGAAGAAGCATTTGGACAATGCTCTAAGGCACATGGTGTGAGTCTTGGGAATGTTCTGTGAAGGGCTAAAAGCATGATAATCCTTGTGGATCCCTTCTTACTGAGCATATTCTGTGATTCTCTGTTTCTGAGAACCAGTTACATAGACAATGTTACCAAAACAAACCAAGAACCATGAAAAGGATGTGACTCTGTAATTTGCCACAGCTTTACTTAACATAGTTCCATGTCTCCAAGTTTCATGTCTCCAGTAACGTGAGCAAAAAAAAGAAAAAAAAATCCTCCTTCAGGATATGAAGACTGTCAACAGCATTGAATGAGTGATTTAGAGAGCCCCATAGGCACAGTGCAGACAGCAGGCTGCAGAGAAACCCTTCACCAGCAAATATTGCACATAGTGGTAAAAGCTCTCAATTTGACTTACTCAAATAGCAAGGCTTCCAATTAGGCTTGCTTAAGAGTTCCTTCAAATCATGTGATTACTCCATTTGGGAGTCTGCCACCGAGCTTCATTTGTGTATGCATGCATTATAGAATTATTATTGACCCTTATGCACTTCAGTTGACACCACCCATTCCTAATGATTTCAGGGACTTTCCACTGCAACACCTTGCTTACTAATACTTTTAAGCTTGCAAAACTAAATTAGCAGAATTTTTTTCAGTCCAGATGTTTGCCTGAGATCACACTTTAATGGAGAAATTCCAGAATATTTCATCTAGGAATACATCCAGAAAAAAAAGAAAAAGTTAAAAGCTTTTATCCTTTCTTACAGAAGTTCTGTTAGCCTCTGACTCTGCAAAAAGACCATGACATTTTTCAGGGCTGAACTTTTTTAGCAAGAATATGCCTTTTGCCACTCTGCTGAAAATCACTCCACATGCCTTCAGTCAATACCTCTGCCAAGTCAGGGTTTGCGTAGTAAGTCCAATAGAAATGTGCCAACTTTTCTGAGGTTTAAAAGCAAAAGTTTCTGAAGATGTGTCTTAACTAAGAGTGCTTGAAAGATCCCTGGAGCTAGAAAAAACTAGATCCTCTGCGTTTAGACAAAGAAGACATTTCACTTTCTTTGTGAATCAACAAATTCACATCAAAGAGAGATGGAACATCTCATCCAAACAGAAACATCTCATCCAAACAGAACATTTCATCCAAACAGAAAAAATCCCTGAATTTTGGTAAAACAGGAGTGAAAAGAGTTAACAACTTTTACTTCAGCACTACTTCCCTTCTTCCTAGGTGTTCAGTTTTCTGCAGGATACCTACTCTGAATTTTTAATTTAGTTGGAAAGACATGGGTTGCCATTGATCATCAGCTTAATCAATTCATACAATCTGAACATCAGCTTGCGGTACTGTCAGAATTTTGTGAAGCTCTATTAAATTAATAATGCACTAATTTAGAAAATATAGAAAATAGGTTGCTATTGATCATCAGCTTAATCAATTCCTACAATCTGAACATCACCTTGCAATACTGTCAGGATTTTGTAAAGCTCTATTCAATTAATAATACACTTATTCAGAAAATATGGATACTGTGCAGCAGCAACCATCAGTCCCTGTAGCTTTTCTTCTTGGCATCGTCTTTTTCCTTTTCCAAATGAAAATTCTTCTGTTTACAGAAGTAGATTTCTAGCATATCATAAATAAACATATTTAAATCCTACCATCATCCGAGCAGCAGCTGCTCCTAAGAAGGCATGGGCTGTGGGATTTGAGTGCAAATCCAATTTAGTTCAGTCTCCAGTGGCCACTGCTCATAAACCTGAGCATAATTTGTTGCAATTGGCAACTTTTACAGAAAGAAACTTGCAAGTTCCCCAGTACTATAAAGTATACATCTGCCATCAAAGTCTGCTTTCTGCAGGGGTGGAGGGTGAAGGAAACAAGCACCAAATAGAGTTTCCCAGTTTCTTCTTTGGGATCCAGGCATAATATATTATCTTTATTGAAGTTTACTGGGAGACATGAGCAATAGGAAAACCACTGGTTTGATGTCTGGCACCACGTTATTTAGGTTTTGCTTGAGAGGAAGATTTAAAATAAAAACTCAATTGCTGTGTTATTGAATAAATTAGGATGGCTGAATATATCTGGAGAGGTGTTTGATGTACACTTGGAAACATCTATCCAATGTAAAAGAGGGAAGGAGAGGTTTTTTCCACAAAACCAAATAATTTACAGAACTGTCTTATTCCAAAGATGCTGGTAACCCAACTCAGCTATAGGTGATACTATAACAGGTGCACAAAGGCAACACAAGTGCATTGCAGTAAGTAAAATGAGCTGGTGATCATCTGATGCTGAGGCCAATTGACACAGCAGAGCTGGTACCCTGCAACTAAACCTTTCTCCAACCCAGCACATGGTGGCTTTATGTACATGAACAATTAAAAGCACTACACTACTCCCCAAGAAATGCCTAGATATCCTTTGTGAAGATATTAGAAAGCAAAAGACAAACCCAAACCATGGGGCACACTGACACATCATCTGGATGGAGAATTTAATATCTACCTTGTAATCTTAGTATAAAAAAAAGCAAAAATCCCCAGCCAGGATTTGGGTTGCTGAATAGTCTGTATCTTTAATATTGTGGTGCAATATCTTTAATATTGTGGTGCAGTATCTTTAATATTTTCTAGTGCCAGAGCCAGCCTTCTTCCATCAGGCACCAGATTAAGTTCTCAGCAGTTACTCCCCAATGAGACAAGTACTTTAAATGACAAGAGGAACTCGGGTAATCAAGATGGGTCTTGATGCTTCAAGATATGGTTCACTGTCCACCTCTGTTTTTTGAAGCCTTAGTGTCAGGAAGCCCTTCCAAACTTATTACTCCCAAAGGAGTTCTCCAGAATAATTTCCAGAGGAATAAACCAACAAGAAAATTTTTGAGTCTGTGTCATGGCTCCTTCCCAAAGAGCATAATAAAAGTAACTACAAGAGTGCACATCAGTTATGATCAGTTAGCTCAGATGTAGCAATGTCTAACACAACCTTTCCATGCACAAACATGACTCCATGCAGTACTTCCCCAGCAAAGGTCTCTGCTAGACAGGTGTCTCTGTACCACTTCCCATTTTGTGGTGTAGATTTTCCCTGGAGGTGGCAACATAAGTACTGCTTCCTTGCTGGCACTGGCAGGGGTACAGGGAAAAAAAAAACTCTGAAAGTCATTGAGGTTTACAGTATTTTTCTACCCATGTAGAAGGCAATTTCAGCATTTGCTGATTGATTTTCAGGCAATTACAGCAAGTAGCTTTGACCACTGAAATCAGGAGTGCAAGGACACAGGAGTAAGGATGAGCATTGCAGAGAAAGTGGAAAAAGACTTTGCATGGGAGCGATAACACAGTCCCCTGCTGGGTAAGCTTCTTTATTCCCTTATCTAAGTTCAACTGCAATGTGACTGAAAGCAGGCCTGTTCTCTGCAGGCACGGCTTCAGCTCCAGCCTGCCTCTTGTGTGATCTGCCCTGTATCTGAGAACATTTCATTCTCCCACACTATCCATGTGTACCCATTTGCCACAGATTCCTGCTTTGAGAATCTTGCCGGTAGCACTGGCCTCGATAAAAAATCTCTAAGAAATATTTTTGTTCTTTATTGGTTTTGATGAATGCTTAAAAAACATTGTTTATACATTTTTTTTCCAGATAAAGCTTTTACAGGTTGGGGCTAACAGCTTGCAGTCTTGACATTCAAGCTATATAAAGAAAATGTGAGTTATATGCTAGCATACATTTTATTGTGAAATATAGCTATACCACCTTTTTTCACAAATTCTGTCTTGTCTGTTTGAAAAGAAAGCACACAATGGGCAAGGTAATTTTCAGGTTTCTTATCAGCCTCTAACTACTCTCCAAACATTCACACAGTTGGTGAGAAATGTTATCTTTGGAACTGCCAGAAGTATCAGCTTAAAAGGCTTTGGTCTGTTTTGCTGCAACTCTTCTTCATAAGATATTCAGGGAAGTAAACCAAATTTTACTTTCACTTAAGGCAACTGGCATGATCCACAGTGAGCATTGATATAGTGTTAAAAATGTTTTAAAAGCAATTTTGGAAGCACTTTTCTTTATTTTCTGATGTCTGTTATAAAGATCTTGGAGATTTTCCAGAAATTTGTCTCTTGCCATCTAAGAAAAGGGATGCCATGGAGAGCAGACAAAAATTATGTCCTTTTAATATATATTGACCTATTGTAGACAAAATCCACTGCTATTTATTTGAGATATTTACTTCTCATTTATTTTATTTTATCCACTTTCTCCTCTTATCCTTCATGCTTCAGAGAATCATCTATGAAACAATGCTTTGATGTTACCCCAAGGAATTCATATACAGCTGTGCAGAAGCTGCCTTGTGAACATGCCCCCTATAGATGAAAATGTCCAAACTGGAAGTCCAGCAAGAGAACATAATAAAACTGTTAAAGACTGCTAAGAAACAAAAAAAATTGTGAAATTCATTTCAAAACATGAGAAAGTTTGATAAAACTTGAAAAATGTGAGTATACATGATTTGACTGTTGTCCTATTAGGCATTCCCAGGAAGTAAAAAAACCCACTGCTTTAGCACTCTTCTAAAACCTCTCTCTTTCTCTCATCATAGCCTGTAAAACTCCTCCTAAAAATTCACAGTCAACTAAAAGAACAAATCTGTTCTTTCAGGGAGAAACACATTTGAGATTTATCTAGGAGTGCTTGGCAATAGCATATTTACACTTTATTAGGATATGTATTTGGATAAATTTAGCGTCTGCAGTAGATCATAATATTACAAGCTTTCAAATTTATGCGTAATCTAAGGTATTTTAATAGTTAAAGTTGGTAGATACAAATTAACTCATGTATTTACACATGGTTTTGTGAGGCTGCTGCTTAAACAGCAATCCATGGAACTTATTGTGTTATGATATTACCAATGAAGAGCTGCAACTCACATGAAGACTTTAGGAAGGTAAAAGTAGCACCAGCCTTCCAGAGAGACTGAGGACAAAGCATCCTATTCTATACATATCTTTTTCTCTGAATATTACAGTTTAGAAGATATTGAGTTGAATTATCAGTAAGTAAGCAAAAATTAATTAAGCTGTGTTTCTTAAACTGTGCAAAATAATGATGGATAAATCCTTTCAGGCAAAAATGATAAGTTCTTACGATAAAATTAAATATACACGTACTACTATGTGGAGCATTTTTCTACTGATTAAAGAAGACGATAAGGGAGTAAGTATTGATAGAATAGATATAAAGGATTTGATTGTTAAGTAAAGTACTGATACTGGAGGAAAACACTTTTTCAGCATATGAGTTCATCTTAGATGAAACTTCTATTTGCTTCAATAGGGGTTAAACGTAAAGTTCACACTTGCAAAAGGCAAAGATTATAGGAAAATAATTGTAGATCTGAGCAGTCACACTATGGACAGAAGTTTGCCATAATCAGATGTTGAACCTACTGCAGATTTGTTTACTAATGATATAGCAATGTGATGAAATTATTCATTCTGTCATGAAAGCATATGTCAAGTAGGTTGTCAGCACCCACAAATGGCACATGGAGTTGAAATTGTCTTGGAAGACAATGCAAAAAAATAGCTACAACTAATTTATTTCCCTTTTTTGTGTTTGAATTATTTTTCCAAATGATTCGGCATATTGCTTTCTGCTCTGTGAAGTTTGACCTTTAAAACTCTGAGCCATGAATATTGCTTGTTTGTAATTTTTTAAAATAAATTTAATCAAGTCTTGATCATTTGTACTTAAATTATCATGTATTATTAGTTCTGTGAAAATTATTATTTTCATCTGAACAGAAATTGAGGACAAAGTTCTTACCTATAGAACATGTATTTTAAATTTTTTTTCTTTGTTTTACTTTCTAGAAAACTCTTGAATACTGACAGCATAAAGCCTCCTGAATATGTTGGCCAGATGAATGTCCTCCCTAATACTAGGTATTTTTTCCTGCTTGTTATAGGTGGGTATTTAAATGATTAATCTTTCTGTTTTCCAGTTTGTGTCTAATCTATTAAAATATTGATCTATGAACTTCAGATTATTTGCTTTAGAGATTATTTGCTTTAGAGTTGCCTGCAATCCTGAAGAAGAAAATGCTGTCTTGACATTAAGTGCCTCTTCTGTCTTCTCTCTTGTCTGTCTATGAATTCCTTATCAGAAAGGTTTAAGAAATTTCAAGTTATATTCAAGCAATGTTCAACCATTTAGTGATAGTTAATAGAATCCATTTTATGCTAACACAATATTAACTCCCTCTCTGCTTAATGATTAAGTTTTTTAATATTTATAAGCAAGGAAATAAAAAATGTCTTCCCTTCAGGACCATCAAAACTTTGACTTTCCTGTGACATCTTGATGTTATTCTCTAGCACTCATAGGACATAGAGAATAGCACCATAAAATCCTCAACTTCATGTCATGTGCCATTAAGCTATTCACTGGCAGAATCTTCTTTATTCCATACACTTGCTCCTAAAATAATGCAAGTACTAGAGTAAAGCTGTTTAGTTTTGTGTTAATAATTGTTTTTAACTGCTTATCCATAGGTTTAATTTTCCCCTTCACTAGATGGGTATATTCCAGTGAATGCACTAGTGTCAAACAAGAACCTGAAAAGAATAAAGTCATTTTATCCTAAATGGAGGGGCATTTGTATGCATATCATAAGCACAGACAGAAGCAAGGGTGAGCTAAATTTGATTAGAAAAAATCTAGTCTGCTGTAATCGGATCCAGGCAATTATAATACTGAAAAGAAGGGTACAGTGAAAATAATCAAATTTTTATTCCTTCTCTGCAGCACTGTCACTGGTTTTGGATTCCAGAAGCATTGTTTATCTATGGTCTCCAAGGTGAACCACAATGCAGCTGCAGAATCACCTGACAGACATCTTGCAATGCAGCAGCATCAGTTGCTGGTCTGTTAAATGAGATGTTGTTTTACAGTAATGGAAAGAGGCTCAAAGTAAAATAAAACAACACTACAGAGAGGAATAAAGACACGTTGAAGAGTTTCTTTGAATACACAATGGTTGTGGCCGTCTGATAATAAACAAAAAAGTCTTCCAACCACAAAATTGAAATGAGTGGGTTTTGGTAGAATACTGATCAGCAGAGAAGAAAAATCTTATAATTACAGCAACAGATTTCCTAACACTGCATTACATATTAATTTAAACTACTATTGCTTGTATTAAGGACTTCAACTCATCACTAAGTCTCCTGGCAGGAAATCTCTCCTGTTTTCAGAAAGGCATGTTCACATCTTTCCCGACAATGTGCAATGAATACAAGCTGAAGATGATAAAGATTTTTTTGTTGTTTTTCTCCATCATACAGTCTCTTCTTTTGCAAGACATTATTACCAAGACATAATTGAAAGACATAATTCAATTTACCTGAAGATCCAAAGATTGAGGCTTCATTTAAATGATACACAGGCAGAATGTCTTTTGAATCTAGATGCTTATGATGTGACTCTCCTGGGTCTGAGTTTCCCCTGCCTTGTCAGCACTTCAATGCAGGCTCACATTGAGCACACTCCCTGGCTTCAGGAGGTTGCACCCTCCATACTCTGAGAGCCTGGATCAATTGGTAAACCCCTGTCTCTTCAGGAGAGACTGCATTTTGTGGCTTAGCCATACTCTTCTATAAAAAGGGAAGCCATTAATAAGATAAAGAAGCTTCTTGAGGAAAACAAATTGTGACACCCAAGTTAAGAAAAGTTGAGACATTTGATAGAATGGGACAGGCAATAGGGAAGAATTCTCCCAGGAACGGGAAGTAGCAAGTAATGTTGAAAATAACAGTGATCTACCTTTCTTTTTTTTTACTTTACTTCTTTTATTATTACTTTTTAACTGCAATAAGAAGGTAATGCATAATTATCATGGACTGAGAAAGTGTGATCAGTAGTTATAGTGAGACTCACTATTTTTAAGATTATCTTGGAGGTGAAAAGTTAAACAAGAGCAACAAAATGTTCTTTACCAAGAAAACTTTCTTGACTAAGGATTTTATGTCAGAAGAATTGTCAGATTCTCTCATTGCAGTCATCATATTCATTGCTTTCAAAGATCAAATATTTTTCATAATCATGAACATTTGAAAGCTTTTCACCTTTCACCGATGATTTCTGCTGCTCATGAATACTTCTGGATATGTCCTTGCCCCTCAGATGTCTTTTATGTTTCTAATGACAGTCAGATATCTGTCTTCCTTCTGATCTGACATAGCATTTTTCTTCCACAATGTTACTAGATATTTATTTCCTATACCTGTATTTAATATACTGATTTACTTTTCTCCTGGAATAAAGACATTTTAGGAAGAACAATCAGGCAGTCATAAATTTTGCTTCTAGTTTGCTCATTTGTATTTTCATTTGACAATGTGAGTTTGCTATTTGTTAGGAAGTAAGAACAGACCTTGAAAAAGAAGGTTCTTGTAGCACCTGAGAGTACCTGCTAATTACTTTGCTTCTTGGGATCCTATTTCTTAATCAGAACATTTGCACTCTCTCTACCCCTCCTATGTGGTGGGGGGATTTTTTTTTAATAGAATTCTTACTTTGCTGGGAGAATGACAAAATTCTCTCATTTTGTAAAACTTCCCATTGTCAAGTCATGTCTGTCTACCTCCCAGGAAACAGGGCCTCAGCACACGTACAAGTTTCTCCAGAAGGCAAATGTTGTGAATAATAAATGCTTCCCCTTCATCCTCCTTTCCTTATCTTTTACATCCCAGCTGATGTCATATGGTAAGGAATAGCCCTTGGGACAGTTTTGGTCAGCTGGCCTGATTGTGTCCCCTCCCAGGGTCTTGCCCACCCATAGCCCCTTGATGGGGGCAAGCAAAGTTGGAGAAAGAGCCCCGATGCTGTGCCAGCACTGCTCAGCAGTAGCCCACACACTATTGGGTTATCAACACCTTTCCAGTTATCAATACAAAGCTCAGCACAGGGAGGACTGTGAAGAGAAAATGAACTCCAGCTCACCCAGACCCAATACAATCATCTTCAAAGCTCTCCACTGGACCCTCCCCAGGAACTCCATGTCTCTCCTGTATTGAGGAGCATACTATGCTTGAAAAAATTGTAATACAAATTTTTGATAATCACAGAATGCAAGATTGAAATATATTGTATGTATGTAAAGCATTCAAACATGAAAAAACAGGGTAGATTTTTTTTTGTATTTCTTTGATTTTGCCATCTGAACAGCCCATTGTTTTATGGTAATACAGAAATTTATCTCCTAGGTTTGATGAACAAGTCCAGTAACTGCGTGAGATAACTCTAGCAGTCACCTGACATATAACCCAACAAACATGTATTTGCATTTGCAATTTATACAAGCAGAGTTTTTGCTTCCATCTAAATTTATTTTTTGAGCACAAAAATATCTGAAAGCATGACTTGGATATTCTAAAAGTACAGTAAAATTGTATGGTAATTTTGAAGGATAATAGTAAATAGTCAAGCTATTGGGCAGCCATTTGAGAAAATATGTGCTAAATCATCTTTTCCTTCGCAGCAGTGCAGCTTTTCAGTTCCTCCAACTCCTGCAATTAACCTGCCCCTCCTCCCCTTCCACTGGTGGGTTTCTGGATGCTGCAAGATATCATAATCCAGCATGTGAAATGTCTTTTATTTCTGAGTATGTCAAATAGTCATCCAAAAAAGCACAAGTATGTAAGTTTGCTTCAGTACCTTTGCTGCCATTTGGAATGAAGAGTGGCTGTGTATAATTGTTAGCAGTTATTTCAGATAATTCAATTTGTGAAAATGAATATAATTTTCTTTCAGGCTCGTGTTCTTTTTCATTGCTTCTCCTTCTTACAGGACTGTTCGTTTCTCTAAAGGCAGTTCATTTCTATAACTGAGAGACTTTACAAACTGTCACAGACATAATTTTAATTACTTTAACAACATAAAAACGAGATCAATACATCACAGTAGGCAGAAATGTTGTCTAACCTTTGAGCTTGTCTTGACAACAGTTAATGCCAGCATGCAGCCGGAGAAGGATCAAGCTTTAGTGCTTTTATTCGCTCTTAGCTAATGCTGAGAGAGTCTTAATGAGGGTGAATGATGTGTGTCCTCTGATGCAGAGGGTTAAATGCACACCACGATGCCTCACCTTCACAAGCAAAAACTTTTGATGGTTTCTTTACCTAATTAATGGTGCTTTTTCCAAGAAAATCACAAGCCGAAGAATCCCAGTCATCAGCAAGAGCAGCACACCAGACCACAGACACCACCCTGCTGACAAGACATTTTAGGGGAGCTCATAACTCCTATACCTATTTCCATTTCTTAGTAGGAAAACAGTGTAATGAAATTCCTGTTTGCAGATGAATATTTGCTTAAGTATTACAAAAAACCCCACACTCCAAGGCTCAGAATGATGTAAAGCTACAGGAGGTTTATTTTCTCCCTTTAACAAAATTAATATACTTTTCAGCTCTTGTTGCTCTATATGCCAATTTCCAGTCTTTTTCATTGCTCAAATAATTTTCCAAATCAAAACTAGGACACACATTATTACAATGCTAAACATGTCAACATATTTATGCAAAATTTACATTTCTAAGGCAAAACAAAGCCTCATAATATCTAATTGTTTTGCAGAGCAAAAGATTCACTCTGAATCATTGCAACTACATACAATATTTCTGAAATACAAATGAATTATTGTTGCAAGTTAGATTTTCTTAAAATTAATTACCAAAGTACTTAGAAAAAAGAAATATGGGCTCAGAAAGGATCCTTGCTAACTTGCAAGCCATTATGTGGAAGCCCCAGAGGTATTCTGATGTGATGCTGTGCACACTCTCAACCACCTCCCAGATAAAGGAAAGGTCTGTATTTTCTTGTTGATATGTAACTGAATCATTTGGTTGCGTAATTAGTCAGGGTTTATTTGAATGACAGAAGTAGCCAGAAGTACTTATATTTCCTTGATACTTTGTTCTAGCTATTTGGTTTTCACCTCTAACCAATGACACAGTGTGACTGTGGTTCCAGGAGGGAAGAAAAGATAAAAAGAACTTGTCAGTCATTTTGTTAATAATAATCCTGAGCTTTTATACACATTTTTCTACATAAAATTTACCACATTGTCTTTATGAGATGATGATTGCTTCCACTGCAGACATTTTTAGGTTTTTTGTGACATTACAGCAAGCTGTGCTCTGTCAGGCTCTTGTTTTTGCAGGGTCATCACCTGAAATCACTTCAGACAGAAATTATTCACTATCTGTTCTCAGTGATTCCAGGTTTTCAAATGTGTTTTGTATCATTTCTGTAGTACACCGAACAAGTCAAATATGAAAGTGTTTGTTTCTGCTTTTGTAATGCAGAAATGTCAGGTTTTACTCTTACTCAAAGCTTTATACAATTAACTTTATGTCCAAAGTTTTATTGACAATTAACAGACAGAAAACTGGTTACATATTTCTCAAAAGCTTTGATGGTTAAAGATGAAATATATCTTGCAGTCACATAAATCTCCATGTACTCAATTTTCACCAGTAATAATTATGTGCACAATTACCTGTCACCTTCAACATCTGGCTGGAACAGGAGATGTTCCAGCCAGACGTTGAAGGTGACAGGTAATTGTGGAGGAAAGGAGAAAAACACTTTACTGGGTAATTGATGTCACCCTTGGTTTCCTGTTTAACACGACTTAGCTTTTCCTTAACTCAATAGGGTGGAGACTTGATGCTTCTGTTAAATAATGTAAAATCCACTCATGGACACATTCTGGTTTGTTGATCCATCTTAAATCAGCATTTGCCTTCTTGTTAGACCACACAGAGTGCAGAATTTGGCAGCTTGAAAAACAAGACAGTGGAAAACAGTGTCTACATCAGTTATTAAGAAGCATATGCCCAGTGGCTTCAAGACAGACACTGGGACAGAAAAGAACTACTTTAAAAACACCCACTGGAATGAAAGTTATTTGTCTTCTGCTTTTCATCAACGCTTTTTCCTTTCAGGCAATTTTTTAAAAGATGCTGTAAGCTCAAGTGAACTACTGAAAAGTTCTAAACTGCCTTAAGTAGGAAGATTTATCAGGCTCATGATTGACAGATGGTAACAAGTCTCAAAAGGATTTATGAAGCACGAGAGCCTTTGGTCTCCAAGAGCTCCTTATATTATGTCTAACGTGTCAAGTGTACAGACTGCAAGGCAGGAAAATCTTTGAAGATTTTAATAAAAAGAAAAAAAGGTCCTAAATTGGACCACTGAATGAATGAGCCTGGACATCACTGCAAAGCCATGGGAAAAGAAAGAGCACACAGAAAGAACTTTTGTGTTCACTGCTCCAATGTCCAACTTACGTTTTGCCTTTGCAGATGAATCTGCAGATGCGATGAAGGTACACACTTAATTTATCACAGGAAGGGAGCCACAGAGAGTGAAACTTAAAAGGGTGTGTTCCACTAATCTTGGATGTCTCCAGGCAGTAGATCCTTGAGGCTTCCCAGACCTGAAACAGGACATCTAAGTATCCTCTTCACAAAGTGAGGCAGCTCTTTAATTCAATGTCTCCCTTTACCTACCTGCTTTTATTCATCTCATGTGTATGAAAGCTTCAGCTTTCTACTGATATCAAGCAGATATTGTCAAGCATTTTGTCTTTCTGAAGGGTACAATAATACTTATTTGTTGACTCATGGAAACTATTTCCACCTTCACACTGAGGATATTATTAAATGCTGCTACTCCACAATTCATGCAGAAGGCTCTCTTAAAGTCAGTAATTCTGGTAGATATCAAATACATTGTAGGTGGACATCTCACCTAACTTCAGTGCACGACAAATAATATTTTTATTTGAAAATATTATGAATGTGACATAGTACAACTTACCAGCAGTACAGTGCTCTGCAGTCTTCACTGAGTATGAAAGACAGATTTCTTTGGTCTTCTGTCAGCAATTGTAAATACAAAACATGAGAATGTGAATCATCTTTTCTCTCTCTTCTTCCACTTTTATCAAGGATATATCTTTAGGATTTTGATGCAGTCTCACACAGCAATTTCCTAGGGGCCACAAACAAGAGGTAGGAAGTGCTCATCAACTCTGCATCTGCAGCCAATGGATCCTACCCAACCTCCCAGTACAAAACCCATTAATTTTCAGCAAGGATTAAATTCCAAAATGTCTAAAGAATTACAAAGAGGTGTTACCACTACTACATTTTCTGCAAGCATTCCACTGATTTCTGTCTTTTTCCTAGCTCTCTCTTGCCAAATAGCATAGAAACTCTTTGTCCATGAGTAAAGAAAATACATAAACTGAGAACAGGTGGGTTTTTTAAAATAAAAGAGCAAAATCCCTGCAGATTTAATTTTTTTTTCTCTGTGTCCTGGTATGAAAGCATAAATATACAGGCAGAAAAGCTTAATTATGTATGACTGTTTCAATCCCTTTAAAGGTCTTTGTTGCTTCCAAGGCAGTGATTTTTGTTAAAAGCTGGTGACTGAACTAGAAGCCAAAGGCCATGTAAACTGCTTATCTATTGATTAGTTAGTAGAAAATGCACAATTACAATGTGAATCGGTTTTATAAGGAGGCACCTTGAGTTTAACAATAAATGTCAAGTGTAATTTGGGGCTGAAAACAAAGAATTGAATGGCTGCCTTTAGACACAATCTGACAGCTGAAACACATTTTTCAAACCAGAGGGAGTCTAATAATAACTTATTCAGGCAAATGTGACATTATCCAGAGCAGAAATATGCTGGAAATGGTTCACTTTGCTTCTACATGCAAATGTTTTCTGTATTTCACTGATAGTCACTGGCAAATAACTTGGCAAACCTCTCCTTTATTCATATTTCTGGGGTTTTTTCCTATTATTAAAATTATATTCCATTCTTGATATTATGAAATCATTCTTACTTTGCAACTGAAGTATCCAGAATATTACAGTACTTCTTATTATGCAGATATTTACTGTGTAAAATTACAGCAGCCAAAAATTAAGGCTTGGATGTGTATAATCTTTTTCTTAGAAAGAGTTCATTTTTCTTATATATGTTTCCAGTTTAATGGCTGATCAAAATAATTATGTTGCTAATTAATTTCAGAGAGCATCTACTCTTTATCTCCTGCCACATATTGTTTTTTCCCATGCCTTTCCATTCACCACTGTCAAAATGGACAAATGTTTCCTCTCATTGATAAGTACTATGACAACATACGTGCTATCCCTGTGGTGCTTATATTCCACAAATCATGTTGGAGCTGTACATGTCTTATCCACTCTTGGAACTCTAAGTTAATATGTCTGTAGCTTGGGGCTATGGGAATGGTTGTGACAGCTACAGGGCTAAGAAATGCCACTTATAACTCAATAGAGCACATAATGTTATATGTTTTGACATGTCATTTTGCACCATTCTGTTAAAATGAAACCATTGAAAACTTAGGTAATCAGCTTTTGCTCGACCTTGTGCAAACCTCAACCATACATGCCTTGATTTTGTGTCATTGGAAGCACTGCTTATGGCAGTTATTAAATGGAAATTATGGCTGTTTTATGCCTGCACTAGTTCAGGTTTCCATTGTGAGAAAGAAATGCCTTGGTTTTGTAAGATACTTTACAAATACAAAGCATCATTTCAGATACCTAGAAACCTCCTTGCCATTATTAGATGTTCAAGTACCTAATTTTTAATCTCAGTTCTGTTCAGTCTCAATGTATCTCCCTCCATTTTGAACTGAGGGAGAGCCAACTGAAAACTCCTGTTTATCAGCTGGATGCAAAGCAAGAGAACTTTCACTTCCATCGCAGAGATTCATGCCACAAGTTACTGTCTAGTCCTTTTCTGTTTTCCCTGGTGACCCTCCACTCCTCCCTCGCCCCCGCAGGTGCTGCTGGAACTGCCTGCTCTCCTACTGCAAGGCCCAGCCCTGCCTCTCCTGGAGGAGATGGTTAATAAGGTGGTGGGAAATAAAGAGGCTGTGATAGGGCCAGTGAAGGTCAGAGGCAAAGTGGCAGTTTTCCAACATCTGCTTCAAAAGCAGTATTTGTAAGCCTCCTGCTGAATTGTTTTGCATTTTTACAAGGTTGAAGATGAAAAACTGGAACTATGGCCTCATCCTGCTCCATGACCAGGACTACAGAGGGCCTTACAGCATAAGGAATTTTTTCTCTTCTTGTGCTCAGGGGCCTGAAATTCCATCATCTTTGAACTTGGTTTGGAAGACATCAAGTACCCCTAGTCCTACCAAGTCATTAAGAGCTGTGACCAGTGCCCTACCACTCCTCAGATGGCCTTGTTAGTACAGATGGGCAAAATAAAAAGTTGGTTTTAAGAGCAAGCATGTTAGGAAGAAGGATTCGGAGTTCAGCTGCTGTAACTCCCCATCTCATGCCTCTTTCATTTGCATGGTAATACTTTCTTATTTTTTTCTGATCTCGAAGCTAAAGGCAGAGATTTCAGTAGCAGCAGTAGAAGAAAATGATCTCCTGGAGGAGTCCAGCTACTGGATTTGTGCAGTCTCAAATCACAAATTGTTGTGCAAAGGCAATACAGCAGCAAAGATGGGTGTAATAAAAGAAATTTTCTAGGCTGATATTGATCACCACCATCATTCCTTCTTGCTTTTGTTTCTATTCAAATGAATTCTAGTCATTTCAAGCATATAGACTTGATTTCTCTCTGGATTTATTATTTCTCCTTCCACTCAGATGATTTTATTATGCAATAACACTGCAATGAGTGCTAGGTGGGAAGTAATGATTCATTTAATTATTTGTCTGGCTTTGATATAATAGCTTTCTAGAATTTGCTTTGGAACACAACATTTTTCAAGAGTCTTAGCAATTATTTTAAGATTGTAATCCAGTGGGTGCTCAGATGGGCTGGATAGTAAAAGATGAACAAAAGCTCGGAAATAATGAATAACCATTCCTATTGTTTAAACATGAAAAAAATAAGCAGCTCTTTCTGTCCTTCTACCCCTATGGAAAAAAAATAAAGATCATTATTTATCTAAATTAAAAGAAAAAAAATTCCCAAACACCTCACTCAGTACATAAAATCTTAAAATCATAGAGTAATAGAATAATTTGAGTTAGAAGTGACCTTTAAAGGTTGTCTAGTCCAATCCCCCTGCAATGAGCAAAAAAGTAACAGGCTTTTCATGTCAGTGTTAGAGCTGATTTTACATGGGAAGTTTCCATTGCAGTCTTTGTGAAGCAGCACCAGAAAAGCATTGTGCCACTCCTGTGCAATTCTGACTAGAACTTTTAGCAGCCTCATGGTGAAGCTAGCAGAAAGGTGATAAAGCCCTCTGTGTTGAAACCATGAACAAAATCAAAAGCAGAATCCTTCTTACATGGATTTCTAGTCCTTCCAAAAAGAAGCACACAACCTCTTAAAGTACAAAATAACAGTGCTGCATCTTCATGGGGTCATCCTTGGTTGCTGTACTCACTGGGGTGTGAGAAACCCACTTCTGACCCAATTTCTGATTGCCCGCTTTGGCAAGGAGGCCCCAGTCCCACGGTGTGTCAGATGTGAACCTGTCAATATTCAGATGAATTGGCACAGAGTGCTGAGGCTCTCTCCTGAGACACTGTCATATGTGTGAGGTTTTTGCTGATAATTACCATGGCAGGAGAGCATCATGCTAAAAATGCCCTTGTTAAAACATTTCACTTTGTTCATGATACTTAACACTTTATTTGCTCTGCAACAGTGAGAATGCCCCTAGATCTCCTCCGAAGATCCCCACACTCTCTCTATTCAAGACAGAAAGCAGTCTGTATTGTGTTATGAAAATGCAATAAGCATTATTCAAAATTTAATTGATAAAAAAAGATCCATATGTGGGTTTAGATACAAAGGAAAACTGTTTTTTCCCAATAAAATAGCATGAGTTATGGAAGCTGTAACAATTTTAAAGTAGATTAAGAATCAATAAACTTGAAAAATTATGTGCCAGACAATAGGTAATAAAAAATGGTAATTTTGCTTGGGTATCTTTTTGACCAAGTACTAAAGTTTTAGAGAAAAGAGTTTGAAATAGCTTAACATAATTTTTAATTTAGAATAAGTCAGAATTATATTCATTACATTTTCTTCAGTACAAGAGATCATTATTTTAAAAAGAGTACAATTGTTTTTCATTATGCAAAGAGAATAAGCTTCAGCAAATGGAAAAGCTCTTGTGTACCATGGGTAAAAGTCCTGTCAGAAATTTTTTATACAGGAACTATGCATATAATTGGTATTTGAAAGTAATAAAATAAGAAGGTGAAATTTTAAGAAGGTAAAATTATTCTGCTCTCATCTGAAGAAAATAAGTTTGTATGGGAGAAACACATGCACTGTCTTTGAGGATAATCTACCATATTATTCTAGGAGTCAATTCTGTCAAGACCTTGTTATTCACAGTGTAGTACTTTTGTGAACATGAACATTTTTTGCAGCTCCTGCTTGAAAATTAGGAACTTTTTTTAAATTCCCTAATTAGGAATTAGGGCTTTCAGTGCTTAAAGGACACTTGATGAAGCACTGGAAACAGAGGATCGTCTCCTTCCTGTTGTGAACAATTTGATGTTTGGCTACAACAGAGGCAGAGATCTCCACACTGATTCTTATTTTTCTTTATTTAGTTCTATCCCTTTTGTGTGTAAACATATTCTGCCATTTTTGTATCTATGGTGATACAAGTTTAAGTAAAAACAAGGTTTGGAAGTGGAAGTAATTTTTTTATGACACAAACTGGCATATTTTTAAAAGTAAGGGTCTTTCAGCCTCACAATCCCTTCTTAAGGTCTTCATCACATTACAGCTGTTGGTTGAGTATGTGGTTATCAGTAACTATAAAAACCCAAAATCCACAATACAGTCCTTTTTAAATTTTGTCACAGTTTACTAATAAAAAGTAAAATATAGAACTTGAATAAGCAGTATTATCAATATATTGCTTTTTAATTAGTTCTTTTGACAAAGAATCATCCACTAAAACAATTTTTAAAATAAGAAAAAAAATGAAGGTGAAGCAACTAAATGTAAAACTTCAGAGTCCCTCTAGAGGATAAAATGCGGTTTGAAGTAAGCTGGGCTTCTCCACAACTCTAAGAACACAAAGCAACTCGAAAATGAAGGCTGAAGTAGTTAGTTCTCTTTGCATGGTGATACATTTTTTTAAGATAAGGGTACCACTCAGATTTGTAAACCTTTTTAAAAATATTTTAAATCTAAATATTCAGTTTTATTTTTTAATCCTCCTATAAAAATATGTTAAAGAGAAACTTTTTTAATTAAAGAATTAAATTTAATTTTAAATTAAGTTAAATTAATAATTTAATTTTCTCCAGGAAAAAAATTAAAATAAATGCCTATGCATTTCCATTAAAAAATAAATGTATACTTAACATTTTAACAATGATAAAATGATTTCACAATGAAACAAATTAAAAATTCCTGTCTCAACCCATTCATTTAAATCATTTTCAGCTATTAATATTTTCAATAAGTTCTATGGATCACACAAAGGCAGTAACAGTACTCAATGAGACATGTAGCTTTCACACGAATAAAAGCAATTACATTGAAGAAAAACTGTTGTTGGTTTGCCTAAGCCAATTTATAAATTCTCCTTGAAATACTTTTAATATAAACACCCCCATTTCCAGATGGAGAGATCACAGCCCATCACCATCATAGCTCATCACCACTACTCTGATGAGAGTAAAGGCCACTGAAAGCCTTGGCCAGTCTCAGGCCAGGAACTACATCAACCTTGCACAGATTGGGATCATATATAACATGCAGCACAGCACCTCTCACTGCAGAACTGCACAGAGCATTGCACCCTGCGTGGCTGCCTCTTGAGACGTGCCCTAAATCAGGCTTCCTTTCTCTGGGCAAGAATTAAACTGTTCTCGAGTTCTGAGAAGCAGCTCTGCAAAAAACACACCACTTCCACCCTGGATCTTAAACCAGAATAACCCCACACTTAAATATATGCTTGAATGCCCTTATTTTAGAAGATATTCTAGCAAGCATTTAACTATGTGCTCGAGATGTGTACAGACAACTAAAAATTTCCGTATTTTCAGAGAATACCTGGAGCTGTAGTCAATAAGATCTAATCTGAAGAAGCTAAAGGTCCTTTTCATGGCTAGTGGGTAAAATGATATGATAATGATATGATTTTGATATTGAGGACTACTGATCTTTCTCCATTAGACAGCAGGGTCTTCTCTCCTGTGATGCTCTGATTCAGGTGTGAAAGGTGATGATGATGATGGAGGCAAACTGTTCCATCCATTAACGACCTTTCCTCAGTCACAGGAAGTGCTTTGTCAAGAAGGGTAGATAAGACACTTAGCTCTCAGATGGCTAAACTAGGTGAAACTATTTTTTTTTTCCTAAAGTGTGGGAATACTGTGCTTTCTATTTTCAGGTTTATCTGTTAAACTATGAAAGCCAGAGTAGCCAATCAAAACTCAGAGATTATTCATTATAAACTGTAATTATGCAGCCATGGGGGAGTAAGTATACAAAAGACTTTAAAACACTAATTAACTCTCGGAAGTAAAAAATGAAATGTGACTGAATGCGCATTATAATAAACGCAGGATAAATTATACTGCAGTGACATCTCAAACAAAAGACTCCTTTTTAAGTTAAAAAAAAAAGGTGATTTCACATTTAAACTGAACTCTCACTTTTTGAATACTAGGTTTGCAAAGGGAAATTAATATAGAATATGTAAGCTACTGAAGTAAGTGAAATTTCCAGAGGTTTTCTATTATTTTCTTCAGTTCAACACCCTCAAAATATCGTGAACCTTTCCTCTGATGTAAGCTTACTCACCTTTCACTATCAAGACATGAAATCTCTTTGGAGAATTTCAAGGTTTTCAGCTGCAGAAGAACAGATCACCCTTTTTCTTATTGTCTCATGTACCTACCTGATCTCCACCTCCAACTGCACCCGAATTTGACTGGTTTTTAATTTTTCCATTGAAATAAAAGGCATTGCTCTGAACTCCACCTCCAACACCATGAAAAATTTCCCTTTACAATACCTCTCCCATCATTCATCATCTTCTATTTTCCTATCTCCTGGTTATGGAGGTTTCAGTTTTTTACCATAGAATTCCTGCTTCAATCCATGTAGCTATGAACAGCATCCAGGGAAAGAAGCAAGATAAACTACAGCAATTTGGAAATGTTTCTGACTTGCATTGATCTTCAGCACAGATTTTTTTAAAATTCTTATGACTCACAGCAACATCTGAATTCACTGTGAAAAGAAGTTTAATTTAACCTAAACCACCAAAATTCAAGCCCTAGGAACCACAAAGCAGGAGAAAAAATTAATATAATATAGTCTTCTGGATCACATCATTTTCCTATAAAATAGATATGTTCACTTTCTGGAGTGGTGTCAATACAAAGTACTCATGAAACACTCAGATTGTATATGGCAAACCATAAAGGCATTGAGAAAAATGATTTTTTTTCTTTTATGAGTTTCATTAGCATAGAATAAATAATATATCTGAATTTGCATTATCAATATGCAAATTCAGACATATAGAAATGTGTCTCCAGTCATAGTTTCAGCCTGTTTTATACTGTTTTATATGTTTGTGTATTTTTTTTGTATGTATATGTATATACTTTGTAATACACATACACATACAGATACACTCTTAAGGTAAAAAAGTAGGGGGTTTTGATCAAATACCTCATCACTATAATTTTTTGAGAGGAGCATTACCTGCATGGAAATTCTGCAGATGGTCCCAGAAAGCATTAAAAATTCTGGTACTGCAGTATTTTACATGTTTTGGCGGGCAGAGGAGGTAAACCTATGCTCAAATGCTGGAATATTTTGGAGACAAAATAGTTTGTTAAAATTATTAGGCTTTTCTAACTGGAAGGAGGTTTGAGGGAAAGATAACTGCAGAAGATTGGTTTCACATATTTCTTATCAAAAAAAAAAAAAAGGCACCCAACTGGTATTTTTCCTATCAAAACCAATACTGCTTACTTTTCCATCTTTCAGACAGTTAAAGATTAAGAAGCTGAGTTGCATGGCCCTGCTGGACATCCAGGACATTATATTGTCAAGAGATGTGAAGTCCACATTTTTTACCCTGCGGTGCTAATAAATAGGTTTTAAGCCATCCCTTGTGCATGACTGAACAATGTCCCCCTGTACTAAGACCAGCTTGTTTTGAAGGTAAAATTCCTTAGCTGAGGAGCAATCAAGTTTCATTTTATAAAGACAAGGCAAATATTTAAAGAATTTATATAGGCAGATATTTAAAGCTTAGAGGCTTAGAGCTTTAAATTTTTTCTGGCCAAGGTTCTTAGGTTTGTAGACAGAAGAGTGATGAAGTAGATAACATACTAAAGGCATAATAAACTGCAATTAAATATCTCATCCTGCAATTTATTATATATTTATCACTTTGCCAATATTCACTGTATCTGTAGAGACAGAAGTAGTTGATCAGGCCAAAATCATAACAAGTTGTTAATCTGTGTTCAGGGATTATTTTAATGAACAGTCTTAAGATAAAACCACCAAAAATGAGGTTGAACCACAATGTAACAAAGATAGGCTAAAAAGAACAGATCCTGTTAGCACAGGAAAAGTCAATCTGGATAGCTGATATTCCTATTTGTAGTTTTTAAAAGAACACCTGCTAACCCTCACTGAATGCCAGGTGCCCACCAAAACCAAACCCCACTACCCTCCCCATCCTCAGATGGTCAGAGGAGAGAAAACACAGCAAAATGCTTGTGGGTGGAAATAAGGACAAGGAGAGATCACTCCAGTTACTGCCACAGGCAAAACAGACTGGACTTGTGGAAAAATTAATTTATTACCAATAAAATCAGAGTAGGATAATAAGAAATAAAACCAAACCTCAAAACACCATCTCCCCACCCCTCCCATCTTCCCAGCCTCAACTTCACTCCTGAATTTTTTCTACCTCTTCTCCCAGGAAACATGGGGAATGGAGGCTGTGGTCAGTTTATCAGGTTGTCTCTTCCACTCCTCACACTCTTCTCCTGCTCCCCTGTGGATCCCTTCCACAGGGTGCAATCCTTGAGGAACAAACTGCTGCAGTGTGAGGTCACCCAAGGGGTCACAAGTTCTGCCAGCAAACCTGTTCCAGTGTGGGTTTCTCTCTCCATGAGTCCACAGGTCCTGCCAAGAGCCTGCTCCAGTGCAGGCTGCCCACAAGGCCACAGCATCTTTTGGGCATCCAGCTGCTCTGGGATGAGACCCTCCAGGGGCTAGAGGTGGCTCTCTGCTCCACTGTGGATGTCTGTGGCTGCAGGGGCACAGCTGCCTCACCACAATCTTCCCCATGGGCTGCCAGGGGATCTCTGCTCTGGCACCTGGAGCAGCTCCTTCCCTTCCTTCTGCACTTTGGTGTCCACAGGGCTCTTTCTTTCTCATGGTCTCACTCTTCTCTCTTCTCCTTCTTGAATCTGTTATACCAGAGGCTCTCCCACCTTGGCCAGCAGCTTCTCTTGGAGCCAGCTGGGACTGGCTCCACCAAGCATGGGGAAAGCTTCTGGCAGATTCTTCTTCGCAGGAGAGTCATCCCTGTAGTGCCCCACTACCAAATACCTGCCACAAAAATCCAATACATACGATGAGTCTCATTTCTGCTGCTGAAATAAGATCACCCCCACAATCTTAGTTGATGACATATTCATTATTGAAAATGCTGATCAGGAGACTAAAAAGGGAATGAACACAACGTTTGAAAGAGAAAATAAGATGTAACAAAACATAACTAAAAGAGGAAAAAAACCAAAAAGGAAAAAAACAAATAAAAACAACACCATGTTGAAAGGCTCTTCAAAATTGCTTTCAAACCTTCCTCTTCTTCTTTTATGTTATTCATTTAAATAGAGTAAACTTAATTCTGTAATTCTGAAGTACTCCAAAAATCTCTTCCCACATACCTGTGCCCATTTTTGCCTCATAAAAGATCGGTTAAGATGAAAAACATGGCAGCATTGGGAAAAGAGCAGCAGAAGAGATGCCTTTCACAGTGCTGAAAAAGCTGCTAGGAATAAGGCAGTGAAGTGGACAGGAGTCAGCTGGGGAAAAGAAAGGCCAGCTACAACCTGTAAGAGCAGAAAATAGAGGCTATGCACTTAGGGCAGGTGCTATATGAAAACATGAAATATAAGAATTCTGTTGGCAAGAACTGAGCTTGAATTTCAGTTTCTTTCTAAGAGCTCAATTTTCCTCCCCTGACCCCTATTGTGGTACTGCAGGAACCCTAAAAAAAGATAATGTCTTTTGAATAGTATGGCAAAATTCAAGCTTAAGTTTGTTCAGATGACTTTAATTGTTTTACTTGCTTTATGTCTATATGCAGAGTTCCAGCTGATGCACAACATCAATTGATATTTACCATGTATATCTCTACACAGATGTATATTTTACATTTCTTTTTTAACAGGAACACAGTCAGTAACACAGTAACACAGTCCACTGGAAATATGCCCCTGCTACAGAAATGATGTTATTTATGGGCCAACAACTTTTTCCAGTGTATGTTCTGCACAAGGCAGCCCTCCCTCTCATGCCATGCAAGAGTGGAATGAAAGCTGTTGGTATCTTGACAGCAAAACACAAGGCTGTCACACCACTTTAATAGGCATTTGTCTGGGTGAACAGCAAAAAACAAATTTCCATAAAGGCCTTCTTAAAGCCAAACATTATGTTAAGTACCATAGCTTTTAATTTAAAAAAATATCACAGACTATGTAGTCTATATGCATTTTTAATTCTTTAAGGCTTACCAGCTCCTGCAGCTCCTTACCATCATTACAAACTGCATCAAGTCTCTGCAAGGGTGTGTGAGAAACTTCCCTTTTCTTTCTTCCACAGAGAGTTTTCAACTATTTAGCTTTCCCAACCTCCAGACTCACAGATTAGTTTGAAAATATGCCTTCTTCTGTTATTTGGCCTCTCACATACTGTTGCTTCTCTTCTCTCTTTCATTTCATAAAAGAAAATGCAATACCGTGTTCAATCATTTCACTTCACAGCCAACGCCGTATGAAGTATTCATAAACCCAGTACCAAATGTTTTGCATTTCATGGCACTTCACATGTTCAGGGCCTTCTTCTCTCCTCTTGCAGAGCATAGTCAGCTCTCCCACATAAGGAGGATGGTGGGTCAAAGCCTTGTACTTATTCAGTATGAAAATTTGTATTTGTCACCACAACTGCTGTGCTTTTAAACAAAGGATACCACAAGACAGACATTCTCCAGAGAAAGGACTCTCAGTTTAGCTCTTTCCACTGCTGAGCCACTGAGATCATGCAATAGTCAACGTGAAAATATCTGGCAAATGGGATTGCAAATAAGACAATAAAGTACTACATGAAAAAGCACAAGATAAATTTATCCTTGAAAACTCAAGTGTGCTATTCCAGGAAGGGTATTGTTTTCCATTTAGTTTGAGATAGGTCATTTACAGATTGAATGAGTTTTAAAAGCTCATTCCTAAATAAGGGAATGTGAAGGTTTTTCCTCTGAGAAGAATGTGTATATGTCAGCATTCTACTTGATCCATTTTAATAGTCAGGGGAAAAAAGCTGTATCAGTGGGTAAGGCAAGCAGATGCTATAGCAGATTACAATAGTTTGGTAAAACGTGATTTTTTGTAAAGTTAATGCAACACATCAGAAAGGGATGGAAGACCCCTGAAAGTCTGTATGCTGCTAGAATGTTTCATTAAAATAACCAACAAACCAACAAAACATTTCCCTAGCATCTTTTCATCATCTTCTTTTATTTAGCCTTTTAGTATTGCAATTACTTTTTCATAAATAACTTTTTTAATTGTTTACATTTTTTACTGAAAACTGAATGGGATTGAAAAAAAATACCTCAGCCTGTTCACCAAGAATCCCCAGACAAGATGCTGATAATCTATTTACCAGTGCAAACAAAAATATTTTGGTTTAAACTCAGACCTTGTAAAAGCAGCTGTAAACAAACTGCCACATCAGTACTACATCAGATGGGTGTTGCATGAAAAAGAACATTTAAAATGTTCTGCAAATTAACTAGTGTCCTCTACGTGTAATAATGTTAGACATTATTCAGTTGTTGTTTTAAAAAGTCATCTTTATTATGTCATGAAATCATAATATACACGGGTATATGAATAAATTAATCTGAATTCACTGAAGGCATGCAGTTTTATATGGCACATTTATTCTAATTCTAATATTTTTATGTATATATTTGCAATCAGTAATCACCACTGTTGGTCACTAGAGTTCTAAATTGGACTTTATCCAGCAGCACAGTTTCAAAATATTATTTGTGAGTAGAAAATCTTCATTTTCTTATTTTTAAGTTCACTATTTAATATTCCAAGTGCTGGTGCATAGAGTATCAAAAAATGCAGCCTATAGGTCACAGGGGCTGTGAGAAGCATTTGTATGCAGACACACACAATCACGTCGCTTTTCTGGCCAGCCTTCCAAGGCCATGATTTTCTTATGCAACCCCATGTTACATCCTAGCAATTAAACAGTCTTTAATGAACAAAGCCTTCAGGCCCAGTCCATTAGCACCTGAATGACAACACATTCAAGCAGCAAAATCCTAAATTTGCACCTGGTAGATAATGCGTTATTTTTCAGGCATGCACGCTCTTTGCCTCAAATGAGACAGAAAAAAGTCTTTTTGTACGCAGGGAGCATTCCAAGCCAGGTGCATTGACAGTTACGTGTTGTTTTCATCCACAGAGCTCAAAAACAATCCCATGCTCTTAGCTGTTGCTCTGTCACTGTACACCAGCCATCTCCTCACACAAACAGTTTTCTTTCTGCAGCACAACTCAACAGCAAAATCCAGAACAAGAGCATATGAAGCACTATTACCCTCCTGCAAAGACGGAGCATTTGTAGCGAAGGATGCACCTCAGATTGTCATTCCTAAAATATGGTAACTACGTTATCATATTGCAGATTTGGCTTGTGATTGTTGGTGTATCCAACTTGGCAGCTAAAAAGGCTCTTGCCACAAGATATTCGCCATATGCTCCTTGATTGCTGTTGCTAGACAGGAAGGTAGAATAGCACCAAACCCACTGAAACATTGTCAAATACCCTGATACTCATTTTCTGTTGCCTTATTGCATTTGACTGTAGTGCTTCAGCTCAGGAACTGGTTCATGTTTGCTTCAATTCGTCCTGCCATTTGTTGCAGCAAGATCTGCTTCAGAACAAACAACAGAAAGCATCAGCTGCCTCAGCCATACAACTTTAATCCATCTGGTTTTGTCTGCATTTCATTAATATCTCAATAAATGTCTACAAATTCTCTCTTACTGCTGTAAACAGTGAAGATATCTAATAGATGAACACATGGTAAATGCTATAAATATGCAGTTTGAAATAACATGAAAATCAGTAGAGTGCCAAGTTACAGTGTATAGAGATGCTCTGCACAGTAATCTGATTGTTCCAAATATATTTGTTTTGAAAACTATGAAATTTGCAAAGACAAAAATAAGATCTAAGGGCAAAATAGGATATAAAAGCAACCTGGTCTAGTAGAAGATATCCCTCTCATGGAAGGGGAGTTTGGAACCCTTCCTTAATATTCCTTCCAATCCAAACGATCCTACAATTCTGTGAAAGTGTCAACCACATTCTGAAACATGTTTATACTGAGAAAGATCCTGGGGTCATATAATAAATGAGTTAATTAAGCATGAATATTCAGCAAAGTGCTGTAGATAAGAAAATGACTGTGATTCCTGGATGCTTAAGCCAGCAAATACTAAGATTACTGAAGAGCTGGTATTTATCTCTGTAAAGAGCATTAGTGAGACCATAACTGGAATATTATGTCATGCTGTGCAGTACACAATTTAAAAATTACTGAGTCACAAGTTAGAAGGATTAAAAATGTTTTCAAAATAACTTGTGACCTGAAAAATCCATCTGGTAAAGTGTTAATAAGCTCTAATTAGTTTATTAATTAGTAGGCTAAGTTATTACTTGTTCAGCTTCTGTAAATACATGTAAGTAAAATATTCATGGCATTGAGCTCTGTAAGATAATAATTTTTAAAATGTATAATGAGATTCATTAACCAGAAAACAATGAAATATGAAGTTCAGCCTCAGGTTTACATTTCAGTTATGAACCTAAGGAATCACTGGGAAAATACTAGGACAGACACGTATTCAGTCATTTTGTATTTCTGAGTTATACCTTTTCTTCAACATATACCATATCTTATGCAGAAATAATGTACAGCTTAGGGACTGTCACTAAATGAACATAACAGTCACCCTTTGTTTTCAAATTCATAGAACTTTGAGTATTCCACAAATTACATGGTTATTTTTTTTTAAAGGAAGGGAATCCCCAGGAAAAATATCTTTATTTTCCCATACATTTCAAGCAGATGTCATCTAGAACAGTATCTGATTGAATTTCATAGTTCTTCACAGCCTATTCAGAACCTATCTGTCATATTCAGTATTCAAAGATTAGTTCCTAAAGACATAATAAGAGGTACAAAACTCAGCATCAGGGCTCACCAAAGACAGCCACAGACAGTGAGACCTGAAGCACATGGTGGAAAGCACTCACAAGCAGAGAGATTTCCAGCAGACTGTCTCTAATTAAACTGTCTCTTATAATGCTCTAAAACACATATCTACTTTGACCATCCAAGAATAAAATCTTCTGCTACTATGCACAGTTTGATTTTCAAAGTTTGTTCTTATAAATCCTTCCCTGTACAGGGTAGCAGCTCTCAACAGCCACTCTGCTGCCTTCTTTCAAATTGCACCTGCATGTCTGGGATGCTTACAAAAAGCTTGAGAACATTTAGGCTGCTAATGCTCTGTAAGAATTTTCCTTTCTTGCTGAGCTGTTTTGTCCCAATATACTATACTCTTCATTTATGTTAACCCCATTTTACCCCAATGGTTCAACCATATACTTTTGGGACAAGGAGAGCCTTTTTCCTGAGTTCTGTACAGGCCTGGGCCAATAAAGCCCTAGGACCCACCTATGTTCACTGGCAATAATTAAGAATTTAATACAGTTGATTGACAAAAGCCCTGCAGTTAGCAATAATTTGATATCTCAAAAACACTGAATTGCAGATATGAACTACAGGTCCCTAGTTCATATTTACCACTGCTGCTGTCCTCAGCTTCTTAGTGTTCTTTCACTCATGGTACACACAGAAGAATGAGGATTTCAGATTTCAGGATTGAGAAATCTCCCTTCAGTTCTAGAAAGTGAGTCCAGCTAACAACATCTACAACCTCAAGATTGCTTCAAAAATTACTTTTTCCCAACAGTCAATTATTGTGCAATATTTTCAAGTACTGATGTTTTCAGCAAGCCCAGGAGTCTTTTCTTTCAAAGAATATCATCGACTAGTTATCATATATAATGACTCAAAGCAAACTTACATAATTTCTACAATTATTCTTCACTTTTTGTCCTGTATACCATTGTATATACACTCTGTATAGCTGTTTGACTGCCCATATTCTGCAGGCAGTGGACTTTGGTTGGTTATCTTCCTTTTAACTCTTGTATTCAATTCCTCATTTTCTTTTGTCTTTTGATCTTTCTTACACAAGGAACTTTGCTACAAATGCTAAGAGAGATATCAGGACACCCATGCTGTGTTTTAACATTTGATTTAACCAGATTTGATATCAATAAGCACCATTTTGAAACTGCAGTCTGCATAGGAGAGGTGCATTAATGAAGCATGGTTACAAAAAGTGATTTATCAGTCTTGTCTGGGAAGAATAGAGGGTGCTTTAGACTCCCTTTGTTAGACTCCCTTTAGACAGCCTTTGTTAATTTGTTCACGAGGAACATTCAGCAAGAGGGGCTTGTTGCAAGGAAGGAAGGTACTTCTCAGATGAACTGAAAGGATACAGAAGTTTTCAAGGACAAGCAACACTCTATTCTTCATTCTGCAGCAAATAACTGTAAATGGGATTTGACTGACTTGATAGTGCTACAAAAGCACAACACACAGAATAAGAGAGGAACTGTTTTATCCATGGTCATCTAGGAAGAGTAGGCAAAAAGCAATCATTCTGAGCTCAGTTAAAATCTAAAAAAAACCCACTTTATTAATATATTAGCATAGATTTCAAATAAATACTGAATGTACAATCAAATTTATATCTCATGAGCTCTTCATCTTATTAATTCAGTTCTGGTAGAAGTTTTAGGACCAAATTTTGAGAAACAAGACCATCCAGACCTTAAGATTATGTCCAGAAGGATAATTTATGACATCAAATGTGCCTGACATCACATGTGTCTTTACCCAACTTTTCCCAGTGTATTAAAGTCAAAATCCTGTTATTTATACTCACATCCATTCCTTTCATCAGTGGATGGTGGCACAAAGTCAAGACTGCTTTTAAAACTTCCTCTAGAACTACTTTACATAAGCTGTTCTATGAAAAGAGAAGAAAAAGTGGTAAACAAACAAAAAGCAGAACACAATTCTGCTACTTAGCACAGTCTAGATGAAATTACTTTCATAAATAATTCATTAAATCTCCGGTATTAAACAGGTTAAATCATTTTTATTTGATGGGTTTTAGTGCTATTAATCCTTCCGAACAAGAATTAGAAATTGAATAATCTCGTATTATTTGTAACTGTGGTGGAGATATGTGGTCTTTTTAATGCAGTTCTAAAGGAACTTTCTGAGTTGCAAATGTAGTTTATTAAATTTCTAAATAGTACCATAGCTGGATGTGATGGTGAAACTTTTTTTACCCAGGCTATCCTAAGGATAGTGCAAATTTCAATGAAGGAAGAATCATGGTTCTTTTTAAGCTTCATTCCCATATTTTTCGTCCTGCTAATTGTGAAATCAGGCATAATCTAGGCTATCTGCTGTCCTATCTATTCTCCTATTGAGAAATTAAGTTCCCATATAAACTTGGAAATCTATGATTTTCTCTGTTCGAGTGAAATATTTTTAATTTCAATATCAATTAAAAATCAGGTGGCAAAAATTATATATTTGAATCAGAAATGTAAATGTTCGTGCTTTTGAGCAAAGAAAAAAAGTAGAGTTTTTTATTTCAGGATGAATTAAGGGTTTCTCTTCTCCCTTTTTTTTGAGCACCTAAATATTTACAATTTATGGAATAGACTGAGAAGAAAATTATAGAATTGATTGGGAAGGTGTCGCCTCTTCTTTTATTTTTTTTTTCAAGCAGCTTAAAAGTAGGGCCTTTCAGTCACCTGAAAGACATGTTCAAACACACATCTGCTCTTTTTCAATGGCATTCAAATATTATATCCAAGGAGAGCAACTTTACTAGCAGGTTTCTGTGTATTGCTCAGTAAATTCTTCACATTCCCTCTTCTTGACACCAATACTTTTTATAGAGAGTTTTATACACTGCATTAGAAAGGGAGTAGTAAATATTATATAGCTGGTAGAAACAAATGGGGCTTGGTTTGGGTTTTTTTTTTACTGCAAACCCCAGTTTGTAGTCTGTGCCTCACTTACAATGCATTTTCTGCAAGCAAAATCACAGGTCAGACCACAAGGGATGACATGTTCACAGTTTGTCAATGGAAAATTTGGTCAAAAATAGGCTACAGAAGAATATTTGGTTAAAAAGTTCTGGAAAGCACTGTCTGTTTCTAATTTTTATGAAATATTTCTTCTTCTAAACAATCAGAAAAATCCAGTTCAAAATTCAGAGAGTTTTTCATTAAAATAATTTTTAACATCTTAGATAAACAAAATAGCCTTAAACTATTTATAGCATAGATTGAAAGGCCACCCAGACATTTCTGAAAAAAAAATATTTTGACAGTTGCACCAAAACACTTAAAAAGCTGGATTTTAAGAAATGTCTGTTTCACTGTCCTCAAATAGCAAGTTGTGTCAGTACTGCTCTGATATCTGAAAATATCAGTGGGTTTTAGTTAAATTTTGCACTTGAAAAAACTTGCAAGGGTTTGCAGATGTCTGTCTTATGTTCTGCTATAATTTTTTCTTGTTTGTTTTTCCTAGTAGGCCCATATTAAACAAAACAAAAACAAGAAAAATTCCCATATCTTGGTCTACATACCAAACTAGGAAAAGATTGCAGTGCATCTCCAGCTCAATTGTATAACCACACAGACAACCAAAAATAATCACTTCTATTTTTCTGGTGAAGTGTTGAAAGAGCTGCTATTTTGACCAGCATGAATTAGCAGGCAATATTTTAGCTATCAAAGTGAACCCTAACTCAATCTCGTGATAAACCTCAGATGTCAAAGTGTTTTCAAACTGCCAAAGCAAGCCTGTAAAGGCAGAATAACCCAAGGCAGTGAAATCCCTGAAATAGTCCCAAGCCTCCCTGTATGGCAGAATGGGACAGGGCAGACACAGTGGCAGGGTTTCAGCCTGTGGTCCCAAGGAAGTACAGGTTTATCCCAGTGACACTTGGTTAAATGAATTGACTGAGTTTCATCAGCAAACAAACGATGCTTAGCTCTTCTGCTGCATTGCCTCCAGCTCCAGTTTGGTGGAAGGAGTCAGGGGAGCACTTGTTGGAGTCCTGGGATGTGTTGGAGTTCAGGGATGTCTCTGTCTGACATGGGCAACCCCTGATGAGCTGAGGGACACAGCTCCCACAACCTTCAGTGGAGTTCCAAAGCCCACCCTTGTTTTCTAGGTGGGTGTGACTTAAAAGCAAATATTTTTGCTATGGTAACATATTAGATGGAACACATAAGATATGCACACCCTTTTTAATAAAGGATACTTCCCAAAGAACAGAAACAAGAAGAAACAAATTTTAGAAAACTAAAAGGTAAGCAGTACCTGTTGAAATGATTTTAGGGAATCATTCAAGAGTGCCCAAAAAACCCACAGCAACTCATCAAGACAGCCAGCTGGCAAGCCCACAGCACTTCCAGAGCAACAGCCAGACTGTAGCAGCTGCCAGCTGATCAGATGATGTAGTTTTTGAGATATTATTTTCCATATAGAATCATATATTTATATCTAACTCAATTACTACCTAAAACACTCTTTTTTTCTCAAAAATAGAGATTATGACAGAAAACTTATCAAGAAGAAATTTAGAGGCAAAATTAGACAGTCAATACTTAAATGTCAAAGCTACATTCCATATTCCAAGAATGTACAGGGATCAGACTCTTAGTTGACCACCTCTGTGTCAAATACTTCAAAGGATATAGTAAATGAATAAACTTGAACCTTCAAAGAAGCAAAACCCTTTGCTCTACAGAAAGGCCTTGTACAGTATCCACACAGAGTTCTGCAGAACTGACTTCAAGAGGTGGTCATGGAAGCCCACTGGATCAGATCAGGTTATAAATTCAAAAGGAAACACTGGTTGGATCAGCTCCTGGCCTTGAAACAGCATTATGGGAGAGTCTGAGAATGGGTGCTTGAAGGTGCAAAGCTGAGAGTCTCATGAAAACACAGGCTCTCCCCTGTGTCCCAAGCTGAAGTCCACATTATTCCTTGCTTTCGCAAAGCCAGCATCACTGCCTGAAGAAAAGAGAATAATGAAAGATGATAACTCATGTTCTAAGAATGTTGTTCTAAAATCAGATCCCTGCACTCAGCAGTGACTCATGGCCAATGAGCTCCATGAACTTTTATGAGGGTAAAAATAGCATATTTGCACATTGTTAAATATATATACAGTAAACTAACCTCTTTATACCAGCTACTCTATCACTACAGTTGCTCACTGGGCATTTATTTCTAAGGTTCTAGGAGGTGTACTAATGGGAAAAAATAGAAATAATGTAAAATACTCAACCTGTCTCTCAAGGTTATGAAATTCAAGTGGCCACATATTTTCTGATGCTGATTCTCTTTTATGGGCTATGATCAGGTACAAAGAAAGTTAGCTAAAACCATGATGCCTTCAAGAAAAGCATTACATGACATCTTGACTGAAACACTGGATGTGAGCACCTCTTCTTCAAAGCTTTTATTAAAAATCTCAGTGCTCAAAGAAAACAAATAAAAAGCATTCCTCAAAGTTTAATAAAGACAATTCAGAGAATATGCACTTAGCTTCCAAAGCACTAGCGTGTGCAGCACTGGACAGGATTCAAACTCTTCAGCATAGAAATCCAAAGAGGTGAAGAATATGAATGAAAAATTGGACCAAAAGATTATTACAATTTTTTTGAATAGCTGGTGTTCCTGATAGTACCAGCTTAATTAGACCCTAAGGAAACTGTCATGGACCACTACTAAGACAATTCCCTCCCAACTTCAGCATACCCTGAAACTCTGGGCTTCCCATCTCCAATGCCTTTGGGAATGGCTCAAACTAGCAACTTGTCACTCCATCATTGTCTATTATATTTTCAGCTCTTCACAATCTCCACATGTACAGAATTTAAAAAGACATTTCTGAACTCAAAAGAATTTTCATTTTCCTCAAGATGGAGTGCAACCCAATCTTCTTATTTCTTCTCTTTTTACACCCAAGAGCTATTACCTTAAGGAAAGAGAGCAAGTTACATAAGGAAGAAGAAAGGAATCTGATATATTCCTACCTATGTTGCTTGAAAGTCTTTGATCTACTTGTACAAAGACAAATATGCTATTTTGGCCATCAGTATTGTCAGAGCCTGCTGTGGAAGAGAGAAGGTTTGGAGAAAAGGGTTGGAGAAAAGGGGGAATACTTCCTACAGGATTAATTCTCACATCACAATATCTAGAAATATAGCAATGTATTGGAATGGGTGCAGAGAGAGAAACAAAGAATTGGGGCAAATTATACTCCTTACTGAATGAAAAAGTCAAAAGACACCACATTAACTGCAAGCAGGTTCCCATCCTCTTGAAGCAAACTCAATAAATACATGTCTCAAATTACAGCTGGATTGCAAAATTACAAATTAATGATACACAGAAGGATTTGTTAAAGAGCATTATTAAAGCTGCCATTCAGCTGCTGGAATTCAGACTTAGGAAATGACAGAACTGTCTGTAGAGACATCATCATTCACCTGCCATCCTCTCCAGAAATATATAAATAACCGCAATATTTTATTGCATAATCACACTCCGAGTGCAGACTGATCAAATCTCCCAAAGTAACAGGTACACAAGGGGCTCACATCCCATTCTCTCCCACTCTACACCTCTCAGCACAACCTGTGATCTTGCTCTTGTCCTGTGACTTCACACCAGGCTCCCACAGCACGTGGATCTGAGTCAGTCAGTCAGCCAGTCAGCCAGTCTGTGTGCTGCCCACAGATGAGCAGTGGGACAGGAGTTGTACCTGCTAGGTGATGTGCCACCTGGTGATTGACCACTGTCATCCACTTCATGTCATAGTGTCCAGATTTATTGGATTGAGAACAGAGAGACGGAAAAAGCCATGAGGCACACATCATTCTTTCAGCCTGATTTGATGTGCAGAATGGACTGGGCTCAGTTAAGGGGCTTGCCTCTCTTCTGCACACTCTTTAAACATTTTTACATAGGCAGTATGTGATTATGAGTACTCTCTCACAATTCTTTCCACAGAACTCCTCGACAGAATTTTTGAAGACTTCATGAGCCATCTTCCCAAAACACATCTGTGAAAAAGGCCAATGGCATTAGCTGTGTATGGCTGAATCTGAGGCAGATGTTAAAATCAGTTTTTCTCGCAGGGTTCTCAGGCCTAGGATTCTGCCTCACTCAAGAGATGCCCAACCTGTTCTGTAAATAGGTTACTGATGACCAACCCAGATCATTCTTTAACTTTTCAATTCTAGCTCCTGCTCTCAGCATTCTGGTTTTGAACAATTGACTTCCAATTTCCCATTTATTCCCCCTACTCCAATCCAAATAATTGCGTATCCATTGTTTGTCACCAAGCTGTCACAGCAAAATCCAGTATTTTTTTCCTTTCTTTTCTTTCTAATTCATTACCAAATGCTTTCACCGGGTCCTTCCCCAGTTTTCTGACTCTCACCCAGTCTCTGTCTGACCATACTCTGAATTTATACCATATCCTCCTTCTGCTTTTACTCTACTCCCCACAACAAGAAAAGATTACTTCTTCTTCTTCAAGAGGCCAGGCTCACCAGAAATCAATTAAGGGAAAGCTACTGAAACTTCTGTGGCCCTGAGTTCAAGCATACACAAGTAATTTGTAGCAGCAACAGTTATTCAGCATGGTTATTTCTGAGCTATGAGAACCACATCCAATTATTCTACAGGGATGGGACAGGTGTAGCTTGAGAATCGTTTTGGGATCTGTCTGAGAAAAACTAGTTTAAAGAAAAATGGCATTTGAATTTCTTCAGCCATTTTAACTATAGAAATTTTAAAATTCTCTACCAAGTACTCACCAGTTTCAGTTTTCACAGAGATTGAAAAAGGTTGCCCATGAAAAAAAAAAAAAAAAAAAAAAAAAAAAAAAAAAAGCAAAAAAATAAAAGACCCCACAACTTTTCAAACAACTTTGAAGACTAGGGACTTTTAAAGATATAATCTCAGAACATTATAGCATGGGTAAAAAAAAATATCTTTCCCCTGATGGTACTACTGTTTGTGAGGAGCAAAGGAGAGAGAATGATGAAAGAAAATGACTGGAAAAAATTGCTGGATCACTTTGGCTGAAATTTTCCAAAAGAAATTTCAAACATGCAAAAATTTTAAAGCTTCATACCCATTAAGGCATCCTATCAGAAAAGTTTCCAATTGCCACTTATTATAAGGAAATGCTGCAAAAGGATTTATATAACACTGCTTATGTATCTTTTAAGTCCTGTGCTTCTGGGGAAATTAAATTATTTATTAGGAAAAAATTGTAACATTTTGCATACTGTGTTTACAATTTTAATTATAGAATAAGAAACTCTAGGTCTTTCTATGTTCCACAAATACTGACCAGGAATGGTTTGCATGCCAATTCTTGATTTGGGACAAGAGAATGGATTAATGCTTTTCTAACTTTTCTTTCAAACCTATTTTCTCAGATTAACATAACCCTTTTTACAAATCCTACACCTACACACTCTTAGAACTACAATTATGGGCATTCACATCATCAGTAGCCTAAAAAATCCCTTTTACATCAGCAACATATAAAGAGAAGCAGTAACTGCTTGTGTTAACTGCAGCTAAATTTATCCAACTGAGTATTTTGCCTCTAGCCATTTTAGTTACAACAAGTCATACAAAGATAATACAGAAATTAAAATATCTGAGGGCTGTTGAGGCTACATTTCCTTTAGCAATAGGTAGAGGTGCCAATAGAAGAAGTTTATAGGTAGAACAATTAGTTCTGAGGACCTACTTTTGGTAGCAGTATGCAAATATACATATTTTGGGTGTTTTACAATAGTCTAGCCCTACTCTGGTCCCATGGAGTGTTGGACTAGAGCAGGTGAGTTCCTGGATTGATTTTATCAGAAGGAATTTAATTAATCTCTGGTCTCTCTATATGAGACACTAAGCTCAGAAAAGCACTCCTGCCCCAAACCAGAACCCTGATGTAGGCACATCTTGTCAATGAGGCTTGTGAAGCTGTAGTACAAACCAAGAGTGACTCTTTTGAAGTTCACATTGCAAAGGGAAGAGAGCAAGATCCAAATCAGGACCCTGAAACAATATTACTGAGCTTTAAAGCTGAATTACAAATGCTTGCATAAAGGTTCATATTTGCCTACAAGGGAAAGGGAGGCAAGACAGCATGAGGTCTCAGCAAGTGAATTAGAGATGATGCTCATTACCAATTGAAAGAATTGCCAGGAGCTGTTACATTAGCTGGATAAGCTAGGTAGCCTGTAAATTCATGACTATCTTAGCTGAACAGACAGACTACAGGAAGAGAAAACTTACTTTACTTTTTGTTGGGGTCATGCAGGGCTAGTTGCAGAGAATGTGTGGATTGTGTGACATGAGGAATTTGCAGACTCTTACAGGGTAGGCAGAAGTTACCAATTTCTAGATTCCCAGAAGTCCCTTTTATAGCTGAATTCTAAAAATTTAAGAGGGAACTTGATGTAAACACATGTATTGTTGTAGTTATAATGCCTTCAGGCCAAGTAACTCTTATCCAAATGAGGCATATAAATTAATTCTTCTGATGAGCAAGGGAGATTCTTTGCTTATTTATCCAGTGTGGGTAAAGGGACCTGTGTGTGCATGGAATGGTTTGGGGAGTTGTTTGTTTGATTTAATGAGTATAATTTCTGTATTGAATTTTCTAGCACACATTAAATTTCAAGCAGATCATTATTTCTGTGCAGAACCTCATTGAAGTATACCCTTACAGACCTAACAAAGAAAAGCACACTATATGGTTTCAGAGAGTTCTTCTTTCTGCTTTTGCATAGAATGAAATAAAATAATTAAAAATTCCATATCAAAACCTGCAATTTTATAAAACAGTATTCAGAGAATAGGAAAAATATGGAGAAGATTCAGGCTCATTCTTCATGACCAGGCTTTCTACCTTCCAGATTCAGTGAGCTAAGGTCAGTTCAGCAAAAAGAAATCAATGATTCATCCAGATCTCAGGCTCAATCTTATTTCTTTGGCACATTTCTGTGTCTACCACAAAAGTTTGAAAGATTTGGAAGGGACCACATGAATCTCATGAAGATAAACAAGGCCAAGTGCAAGGTCCTGCACCTGAGTCCAGGCCACCTCAAGCAGAAGTACAGCTTGGGTGGAGAGGGGATTGGGAGCAGCCCTGAGAAGAAGGACTTGGAGCTGTGGATGAATGAGAGCCTCAACATGCCCTGGCAATGAGCATTTGCAGCCCAAAAGCCAAGCATACCCTGAGCTGCATCTCAAGAAGGGTGACCAGCAGGTAGAGAGAAGTGATCCTGTGACTTCACTCTCATGAGACCCCCCCACCTGGAGTCCTGCATCCACCTGTGGACCCCCCAGACGGCAAATCCATTTCTCTATTAAACATTGCCCAGCCTTTCAAATCATTTTTAAGTATGAGCTCCAGAGCTACACTTTAAACCAGAAGTTTAAATTAAAGGTTTCAGAAATGTTGGCAAAATGTTGCTTGCCTTTAGGAAATAGGCAAAATGTAGTTATGTGAGGGCTGGTCACCTAAGCTGTCAAACTAGAAAAGAAAATCTGTTGCCACTAAGGAGAATAGGTTCGTAGAAGTCCACCAAAGCCCGAGTGAAACAGAATGGTACAAAGTGTACTGTTTAAAAGCTCTCTGACAAAGGGGTCTCTGAAGCAGAGAGAGGTCTCTTGGTATGGTTCTAGGTTGGCATGACTCTAGTCTGAAGGATCCTACGAGCAAAAGTAGATGTTCAATATCGGGGGCAATTACAAATACATTCCATGTACATTCTGATGGGCTGTGGCTGGTTATCACTCACAAGGGGATAAGGCACATAGTCATAAGGCACACTCCCATGTGTAAACACAGTCTGGAATTTACTGTGAATTCTGTCACCATAGTTACCATAACTGTTCTTTCTCATCTCATTTTAGTAAAAATTATTTTCTTTTGTCTTTGGAACACCCTTTCAGTCAAAAAGCAACAAAAAATATGATTATTTTCTTTGTAAGGTACCGTTTCTTCTTTCACACTTAAACCTCAACTTAGGAGAACGCATCCTTTTGGGAACTTGTCAGGGTCTTGTAGCTACTGCAAGAACTGTGTGGTGGATGAATTAGACAAGCAAAGTGTTACACAAAATGGCACAGTATAAACTTGCATTACATGAACATGGTTTAAGTAACCCTAAGATAGTCAGAAAGTGAAGAAGACCTCATCCAGTAGAAGAAAGAAAAGATAAATGGATAACAGTATTGTCCAAATGGAGTCTTATTCAAATGGGAACTTACTCAATAAGGAGAACGGTGCTTTATGCCTATTTACCTGCTGGATCTCATTCCTATCCTATGGTGGATCCCATGGCTTCATTTTTCATTTCTTTTTGCTGTAACCTCTATATTCCCCACTTCATTCCAAAACCTAACTTCTCCTAAACCTGTTGGCTCACCCACAGCCAGCCTTTGTTCCCTGTCCCCTCCCTCTGTGCATTTAGGCTCAGCCATGTGTTCTCAGATATGATGATTGCACAATTGCCTGTGATTTCTGCTTCGTTTGCAGGAGAGGTCAGCCACATGCCACAAGCCCTCAGCAGGACCCTGAACCACTGAATCCTCTATTCCCAGTTGGCAGAGAGTGCTGCTGGAGTGCTTCAAGATGTGTCAGTGAGGGGCAATGGTCTGCAAAACACGGTATGAAGGGGAAGAAAATCTCTCCCTTTTAAAAGACTTCTTTAGCCCAGATTACTCCAGCACAGCTGGCAAAGCAATGGGGACCGAGTTAAGGCATGGGAATGGGATTGAAGGAGGACAAAAGGCAAGAACAAAGCCCCCTCAGCTGTTTTTGCTGCCAGAGACAGATGGAAACACCTATCTAGCTTGCCAGGGTGTTGTTCTGGAGAGTGGAGCAGGCACATCAGGGATGGGGTAGCTACAGCCTGGGCACACAGAGCTTTCACAGGGGCATTCACAGGAAGGGTGTCTGGCTCTCAGGGCTGTGTGCCTCCTGTTCCAAGGAAAGGGCCTTACAGACACATAAGCATTTTGAAATGTATGGAAAAACCAGTCCTGAGGCCTGCCAGTTTCTGACACTACACAGTCTTGCATTTTATATATCTGGAGAGAAAGTCCTGTCAGAAAGATTTGTTATAGCAAGAGTTGTTTCGTGAGGAAGAACATGGAAGCCCCATTTGAAGCACTCTTCTTTCTTTTATCTTTGTCTCAAGTACACTGACATGAAATTAATCTCATCTGAGAGTTTAAAGGGCTTAATTCCATATTCTTTTGTGATTGTTAAAAGAAAGAAGCAGGAGGCAAATTTAACTACAATGTGAAGTTCAATTATTTCAATTACCACCTCCTGCCTAAGTGAAGTCTGTTCCTTCAAAGACATCTGCAATTTTACACTCATTTGCTCTTAAAATAGCATTAATTATAATAGTTTAACTGGTAATTCTAAAAGAACACATGAACAAATTAAATAATTACTTACATACATTAAAAAGTTGCATACACATTTAATTTATAAATTAGTTATTTACCTTACATAATTAATCATGCAGCTAAGAACAAGCCTTAATAAGTATCTCAAGAGTGTAACATGAAATTTTGGTCCATTTTAGAAGTCATATTAATATGGGAGCCCACTCTGCAGGCCATTTCACAAAACAGAGTAAACAGATCTTTAGTAGTTGATACTTACAAAAAGCACAATAAAGTGGTATAAATTACAGGGGAAACTATCATATTATCACTTTGGTGCTTTTTCTGGAATGGGGATGATAGGTGTTGACAGGACTGTTTCTCTGTGGGGGAACTTGCTATATTGTGGATCAACAAAACGACAGAACAAAGAGCAAACAAAAAAGACAGAAAATCCACAGGCAAAGATAAGATAAGGAAAGATTGTTGCACAGTAGGAAAGGGAGTGAAGTGACTGAGAAGCTGACAGTGGTGCTCTAGGCAGCATTCCAGGGTGTCCACTGCAAAGAGTCTGCAAGGAAAAAAGATGCATGGATAAAGACCCATAACAGAAGGAAGTCAGGATTTTATCACATTTTCTGTAGCATTGGTCAGTCTTTATGCAGGGAATTTATTTCAGTTATGCCAAATGGCACTGAATAGACACCTTACATGAAGAAAACTTCAATGTTGCAAGTACACAGGAATGAAGTGCACTTAATATTCTGGTTACAGACTGCCCTGTGCATGGTTGTTACCGAATTTAGTCAGGACTGACACAAACAGGTACATTTCTGAGAGATCCATTTGAAATCACAATCATATTTTGTGTCTAATCCTGAGCATTCTTTTCTGCTCCCAGAAAAGGCAGGTGCTAATTTTGCAGTGAATAACCAACAAAGTAATTTAAATTCTGCTTAGATTGCCAGGTTCCATTCTACCTAACCTATGGCAATAACTCTGTACATATCCAGAGAGAAATGGAATGAAAGATGTAGAATTCCACGCATAACAATCTGAATATCAAAAAATTTTATTACCAGACTTCAGCCAGAAAAGCTACAGTGGGCACTGGCAACAAAACAGTGCAAGATTTTTTTTATATTTCTGCTCTTTTTACTGGGCTACACAGCACAGATTGATGCCACTTCTTTGCTGGGATCAAAGATATCCATACTTATTATCAGAGTACTTCTGTGCAACATGCTTGGTGACTTCCCAAATCATGTGCAGACCTAAGGACACACTGATTCTGCATTATTACCTCACAATGAGTCAGAAAGACAGGAAAGAATCTGCTTTTTTTTTTTTTTTCAAAACTGTATTAATTGTGTTACTTAGATCTAAGGATGGAGTTTATCCTGATTCTGCAGAGATGAATATTAATGGCACCAGACCAATTGAAATTCTCTGGCCAACACTGATGAACCTGCTGTCTATCATTATATTTTTATATATTTTTATTATTGTTAACATTTTACTAAGCACAATGACATTGGAATAAATCAAGCAAGACTCCATTTTCTTCATGAGCGAAAAGCTGAATCTTTATTTTGTCACATAACTTATTTAATACAGTTTTCACAGACCTCGTGTCCAACATCTATTGGCTGGTAGTTTTCTTACTACTTCATTTATTGGTCAGAAGGTGATTTGTGTATACATGCTAGGGTTCAGGTTGTTTACATTTTTCTTTTGTGGGTTCTCAAGGACCAGATCTAACGTTTCTGTGGGTACATTTATTTTTTACCCAAGAATTGGTTGTTATGTTAATGAACTATTCATACCAAGATTGTTTTTGCATGGGAACTTGCAAAGTACTAGCTGCACTTAGAAGAAATGACAGGCTAGCTATTGGTTTAACAGAGCAGGCTTGATTTTATGAGGCCTTTCTTTTTATAATTTCTCTACCTTCCTCTTTATAATTTTCTTCTACAATGGCATTATTCAGGAAATAATATTGCATCAGATCCCAGTTGACTGCTTATCTCTAAAGAGATGCAGAAGTGCATGATTTTATTCATCATCTGTAGAAAAAAAGATCACAAGAATTTTTTCTGGAGTCACAGTGTCTGTGTTTAGTTACAGCTCAGTAATTCTCTGTAGGACACATTTAAGCAAAGAATGGACTTTAAAGAGTGAGCCCTGAGTACTGAGACAGCATGGGCAAAGAAATTGTACTCACATAATAACCTGACTTAAAACAACAAGCATCTCTTCTCTCTTGTTTCAAGAAGTTAACTAGTAAAGGAGGAAGAAGATCTTAAACTCAGGGACTCACTAAAGGCATATTTTCTTATTAGGAACTTGCTGAAAGAGGAGATTTAGTGTACCAAGGCCAGGGGCAGGAGATAACCCTTTCTGATTGAGAAGTGATTAATGTATGATACAAAAAGAGGGTGGAAGCACTGTCAAAATATTTGCTCCTGAGAGATGTTCTATCTGAATAATGAGATTACTAGATAATAAAAACTGCTGGCTACTTGTTCCTTTCCATCTCAAATTATTGCAGAAGCAAATGTGATAAACAATAGCTCCCACTATCTGAACTCTGATCTTTCAATCTTTATGTCTCTATGTATTTACTTTGTCATTCCTTGGTGTTTCTCCTTAGCCATACATGTCACAGTTGCTAAAATTCTCAAAGGGTGACATAAAAAAAATATACTTAAACCTCAAACACTGCTATATTTAAAACATAATTATTTTGTTCTCTGAATATCATATCCCTCTGTATAGTAGAAGAAATGTATTGTATTAGAATTTCTGTATAGAGGCTTTGCCCCAGAGGTCCCGGTTGCCCTTGATGGGCTGCAGCTGCAATGTCCTTAATTGGGCTGCAGCTGTGACCAATGAAGATGACTGGGATAAAAGGGGGCGGGTTAGCTTGTCAGGAAGAGCCTTGATTTGAGAGAGAACAGTATGCAGAAGAAGGAGTCAGTAAAGATCTGCAGCCATGAGACTACACTAAAGAGGTATGGACTTTAGAAGTCTGAGAATATCATTATGGGACTCTAGAGAAATAGAAGAAGAACAATTGGTGACCCTGATGTGATAGTTAACAGAAGATAAGATGGCCAAGAGCTGTGGTGGCCAAGAGCTGCAGTGGTAGCTAGCAGAAGATAAGACAGCCAAGAGCTGTGACAGAACATAGCCTTTGGGTCAGAGAGCTGTGAAAGAGTATGGCCTTTGAGCAAGAAGCTATGTGGGTTGTGCATGACCTGTGAGTCATGAGAGAATATGTGGGTTGTACATAGCCTGTGAGCCATGAGGAAATGTATGTATTGTAATTGAACATCTGTACAACTGTTAACTCATGTAAAAGAAAAGGGGGAAATATAGTAGAGGAAATGTATTTAAATATCTGTGTAGAGGCTTTGCCCCAGAGGTCCCGGTTGCCCTTGATGCGATGTCCTTAATTGGGCTGCAGCTGTGACCAATGAAGATGACTGGGATAAAAGGGGGTGGGTTAGCCAGTCAGGGAGAGCCTTGGAGGAGCCCTGACCTGAGAGAGAGCAACATGCAGCAGAAGGAGTCAGTGAAGAGCTGCAGCCATGAGAATACATCAAAGAGGTATGGACTTTAGAAGTCTGAGAATATCATTATGGGACTCTGGAGAAATAATAGAAGAATAACACCTCTGCTTAATCAGACATTGGCAGAAAAAGAGAATGATTCCCTGAAAAAGAAAGAAAAGATCACTTTATGCAAAAATATGTCTTTTTCTATACACATATAAGGTAAAATTTTGGGGAGGAAAAAAATCTCAAATGCTTATTCCAAATCACCCTCATTCATTCTCCACAGAAAAAAAAATAGTTCCCTGTGTGGCCTCAGTCACAGAAGATAGTTTAAATAGGTTTAATGCTAAAATGGAGCTTGCACGAGTAGGGAAAAAAAATTAGAAATTGATGGTAGTTTTCTTTTCTGTCTTACTTTAAAGTTACAACCCAGATACCTCATGATATCCACAGGAGTGGTCAAGAGGCTAGATGATCTGCACAGTCTGGACACAGGCCTCATGATCCGTTCTGGAGCGCCTCTGACACGAATCACAAAATCTGGAGATAGAGCAACTAATCTCTACAGTGGTCTAATATATTGAGCATGCTATGGTCATTCAGAATGCAAATAAAAAATACTGGCATCACTCATCACAACCCAAATAATTTCATAAATAAAAAAAATCATTAAAAATTGATCACTGCTGAAGATGGACCTACCAAATGCTGCCTATTGGATCCATGTTTCAAAGTCCCCATACAAATGCTAGGCCTTCCTCAGAAAAGGGAGCACAGAGTCTCATTTCCAGTTTTCTGGGAAAGTCCAACCATTAGACAGATCTATAACAAGACAGGCTGTTAGAGAGTATTGACGTAGAGTGTGGTTATCATATTCAACCAGGATTCCTACTCACTTCTAAGCTTTTTAAAAAGGTAAGATATGAGGTTCAAAGAATTCAAACCCAATATTTTTATATCAAATTCTTTTATATTTTATATGCTGTGTTTGCATTCATCTAACTCAATTTGTGGCTTTTTGAGATTGATCTAAAATAACCATAATTTTCTAAATGCTCAAGTAGGGAACCTAGCCACCTGTTGATGCTTCTGGGCTCAAAACCTAGCTCTTAGGCACTGCAAAATTTAGGAGTAAATTCAGCAGGCTGAACAAATTTTAGGCAGAGCTTTTCTTTTTCTTGGTATTTTATCAACAAAATATTGTATTAATATGTGATCACTAGCTAAGGAACAATCAGATACTAGGAAAATGAGGCAAAAAAATGCTTTAAATAAGTATGTACATTTTTAATGAAAGCTACAGGCACACACACCTTTAATTCATCTGGCCTCATCTTCACTCTTTTATAATTCTGCATCGTTCAAATGAAATTTTATGAAAATATCCAGGTCCCTGCAAATACCCATAATGATACTTTTCTTTATGACCTTTCTGTCAAGAGAGATATTGACATTTTTAAAAGAAGCAGTTGCCCCTCAAAACAGCATCTCTTATTATGTCATTATAAAGCAGGTAGATTTCCCCCCCCACACTCAATTTCCATCTTAGGGAAAGAAAGTATTTAATGTCCTTAATATCTAGGTGAGAAGCCTGGGGAAACAGAGAATTTTTTTTTTATAATTGCCACTGAATTATTTTTGCAACCAAATAGCAGATGCCTGATTAATGGTTTATCATGGGATGTTACAGGAAAGAAGTGTTCAGTTGCTTTACTGAGAATTTTAAGTAGACAGCAAAGGCTAAAGAAAGGAAAGAGAAACATAAATAATAGACAAACAGGTGTGTGATGTACAGATATTATTCTGTAAATGCAAATAATACACATACACTACTATCTTTTGACATGGCTTCGTGCCTCCTAACCTAGTCCAGGAGAGGAGAATACGACCTAAGAAGGAAAAGTCATGCAGTCAGTCATGTCACTTGAATGTATTACAGAGAAGAAGAGTCCCTATATGTCTGTCTATTCCTGGGTAGAACAATTAAGATGGGAAGTTAGTAACAATAGATTTCTTGCAATTGCGTTTGCTGTACAATTAGCTGTTCCTGTATTTCTCTCTGTAGGAAAAACCTCCAAACTGTAATGTTTTCACTGACCCCTTTTTTATATCCATCCAGTGTTAAAATTTCTTCTAGCTTCTTTTTGTCTTTGCTATCACAGGTGTTCAGCATCTCCTCCAAGGCAAAGGAAAACTAGACTAAATTCTAATTAAAGTACAATACTGAACTATTGTTGGTGGACAGATTAGGAAAAGAAGAAGAAACCAAAAATATTTTTTAAATATTCTGCAGTATTTTCTCTTTCCATATGAAATTTCTCAGCTAAATGCAATTGTAAAAACACTTCAGCAGAGTATAAGAAAACAATGTTAATATTTTACACTATAACTATTTCTAGATCTTATGACTTTCTACCAATATTTAAGCTCAGCTTTGTGTTTACTGCTGAAGTCTTTGAAAGAAGCAGCTGTATGGAGCAATCCTGCCAGCCAGAAAAGCCACACAGTTCCTGGCTAGGTAAAAACCACATGTTTGAACACAATTAAGTGGAAAGCTCCTTAGCCCAACAGGCTCTATCTGCCCATGGGACAGTGGCTTAAGAAAGGAATAGAAAGTGATTAAAGGTTGATCCTTTCCTTAGAGGATTCTCCAGCTTCCTGAAAAGAGCATGTTGAAGGGCTGCTTCAGTCAGAAAGTGTAGATAGATGATCAGATTTTTCAGTTACTCCATAAATTCATTTGTTACTGAAACCTGTAAAGTATTTGATCTGTAAAGCATCCCAATGCAATAGATACCAAAGTTTAATTAAGTTTGAATGGCAGCTCTTCTTTCTGTTTGTTTTGAGCATGGTGTCTGATGGTTTTACTGGATATCTTTTCCCACTCTCATGAAAGGTACAATCGTGTACCTCTATTTCTTTATCCCTCATTGTTCCTTTTCTTTTGCATCTAGGGTGAGCAGAGCTTCACTCAGCCCCTGCAGATGGAGTAAACCCTGTTACAGCAAACCCAAAACACAAAATTGATGTTTCATTCATTTCTCTAAGCAATGATTTTCCTAATTCTATCCCTCACCACAACTGATCTTAAGTATGGATTTCACACATAAAGTTCATAAATAACATTTTTTAAGGCAGAGAAATATCTTCATAATGAAGTAATAGACACTGAAATCCACTTCCCTCCCTACCCCCAAGTTGTAGAAATATACTTATGATTTTAAAGGTTCTTGTTTTAACTATTAATTTCAGAATAAGGCTTTTGTGTTTCTTTACTTTTCAGTCAGCATCTTTTTCCAACTAATCCTGCAATGTCCCTAGCCAATTCAAGGTTATTAAAAGATACATTCTTAGCCAGTAGAAGAGTGTAATATTATACACATAAGAATATGCCTTTCAAACAACAACAAAAGGACAAGTTGTATTAAGCTGTATCTAGGAGGAAAGATTCCTCATTCAAATGCACATTTCTTCAATAAGCACAAGTGGAACACAACAAAAAGTCAATTTCTTTTTCCAGCAGCTTTTTCTTGAAGTGAGAGTACCTTAATGTATGAATTCACCAAAAGAAAGAAAGGGAGGCTGTTAATCCTCAATAGCATGTGACCACTTGACCTTCAGTATAAATGTGTAAATTAACTGTTAATAAATATCTTCACAGATTAACAAATTGAACAAAACTTCAAAAGGAAGCCAGTGATATAAATGAAAAGGAAGATGTCTGGTTTTTAGGTTTTTTTATGAGATGAGAGGGGTATGTGCCTCTGTGTCTTCTGGACAAAATTAAACATATTCAACAGAAAGCTTTCAAACATTGTTGTATTAAATGCCATGTTGACCTCCTATTACTTTCAAGCAGGTCCAGTTAAGTTCAGAATGCATTTGTATCTAGCAGATAATAACATCACTCCTTCTATAAACCCTGACACAGAGCAGTTCACACATGAAAGGCAGAAACTCCTCCAGGTTGTTCCTTATTATCTAGAGCTTACAAATGGTAAATAATTCTGAGTGCAAGGACTTAGAAATAAAAGTATGACACAATGCCAGCATAAGAATCCACTGAGGTGATTTTCTCCCCTCTTAACATTTTTAAATATCTTTGGATAAAATAACTGTTGGAGAGAAATAAAACTATGCTTTTACCATCTTGAGAGGGTAGGATTCTGTGAATTCTCAGGTTGTTACTAAATGATCAATAAATTTATTATTTTTTTTTCAATGAGCTTCCATGATTATGCAAATACTTGAAGTTTGGCTTTTGTCATTTTAACACACAATATGAATGTCTTCTAACATGCCCATGATTGCTGCAAAGTCAAATAAATTTTGTAGCTGTGTCATTAAATAACCATTTGAAAATCATTCCTTCACATCTAACACAGATTAATTTATTACCAAATAATAAAACATGAGTCCTAATGAAACATAGGAATTCTGTTATTGTCCTAGAACTGAAAAAATTGTAAGACAGAGCCTATCTCATTTCTTTCTTTCTTTAGCTACATCGCAGAACTAATTCCTCAGCAAATAGTTTCTCTGATGGCTTTGAGAAGATGGCCACAGCAAGGCTCAATCAAAAGGCATAAAATAACAAATTTGACATTGCTGAGAAAAAGGAGGGCTAGTCCTAACTAGAAGATTAAACCCATTAGGGCTAAGAAAGTATAAAATTGAAACTTAGACTTATTGTATGAAGAGGAAGACATAACATTGATCCTTGTGTAAAAAATGCAACCACCACTACTAAACACAATGGTTAGTCTGAATTTAGAAAATTTGCAAATTTCTTTTACAGGTTTGTTTATCTCCCTTAGGACCAGGCCATAGCAAATCATTTTGCCACTATCACTTTTTGATATGAGTTTAGAAAAGGCCTTTCACTAGACACTGACTTGGCTTCCTTTTGTGCTAGAAAAGAGAAAGAGAAAAAATTATTATTAAAATTGAGAATATTCTCCAAAACTTGTAGGGATTGCTGAGGTTACTGGCCTAGGCTGGATGCTGATGAAGTGCTTGAGCACTGGGATGCAAAGGGGGACGTGCAGGAGCTGCTCCCCTCTGGGCTGATGCGCTGCCCTGTGTGGGCTGTGGTGAGCGCGGGTGCCACGGGATGCTCTGGAGTGCCTGTCTGTGTGCAGGGCTTGTGTGACCACATGCAGCACCCTGTGTCCTCTCACGGCTCCCTGGACACAAGGAAAATATTAACACACTGCAGCAAGTTCTGTGGGAGCCACCAGAGTGGTCAAGGGTCAGAGCACAAGAGGCAATGAAAAATGACTGAGAGAAATGGACTTGTATAGCCCTAGGAAAAGAAGGCACAGAGGAGGTTTTTCCATGCTGGTCCTATATATGATCTGCAATATAAAGGCTTTCCAATATCAGTCAAAGGAATCTTTTTATAAAATATCTAAATTTTCCTTCTTTCATAAGAAAAACTTTAATTGACTTTGCACTATGAACGGCATCACTTTAAAATGCCAGCTGACAGGCCTACAAAAGCTAGTTATTTAAAGTAAATTTTAAGAGGTGTGAATCAGCATTCAGAAACACATCTCATATGTCTGACAAAACATTGGATGGTAGATTTTAGTTCTACAGCCTATCATTCATTTTCCCAGTTTATGTATTAAGTGCTAAGGTGTGCCTCTGCGTGTTTAAAGATAATTTTTATGCCATCCAAAACTGCAAACCTGCAATCAACTTCAAATATGGCACAAAATAAGTAGGCATTGGGTTAAATGATTTCTTTTTCTGAGGCAATTGCATACTGTTACAATTTTATCACATTTATGCATCACAGTCTTTCCATTTCCATACGTCCCTTCCATTTATTTCACAAACTTAAGTTCAGAAAAAGGACAATAATTTCCAAATCATCACCTCAACCAATCTGGAATCTCATAGAAGTAGTCCTTGCTACAACATAGAGAAATGCCTCATCACCTCAGACTTTCTCAACACCCAAACATAAGAAATCCTAAACAGTGCTATTTCAGTGCTCAATTACATATCTGAGGATTTTGAAGTGTTGGCTCTGAAAAGAAAATAAGAAAGATATAAGACAAACATGAACTAGCGTTGACAAATTTCTTCTTCTACAAATAAAGATCTCACATGAAACCCTCAACATAATGTCATCTTTCAAATTAAAAGGAAATTCCAATCATGTTTCTTTTACTTATCAGAGTGAGTTAGAATTTACTTTCTTAGTTAAGCACAGCAATTACATTAACAAAAACTACACTTTCCATAATACAACTGCATAAAGAAATATTACTCATAGAACCTTTGCTGTAAAATTATTAAATAATTAAATGCAGTTCCAAAGCCACAAAATGTGGATAAGTAGAAGTACTTATCACCCAACTCTGTTTTTCTAGAATGAGCAAATGTTTCCACTTACTTGAATGTCTAAGAAATGTATAATGCGAGAAAATAGCCTGAAGCCAAAAACTTTTTAAGAGCTTGAAACAATCTCAAAAAATTGTTGAAATCACATCTACCCATGCTAGAATAGAAACATTTGCCTAATGAATTTTCCTTCAATGGCATGAAAATAGTAGCTAATGTATTTATATAACCTGTGTATATGTTATTGAGAATCTCTCATTACAAGAAAAATATGCAGACTTTTTATAGATCTAACAGATGAGAGGTTTACCATAACACACTCAGATAAATTACTTCCAAGTCATATTATTGCTTAAACATTCCAACAGTTCAGACTAAATCCTTCTTTAACAAGAACAAAGCAACCCAGTTGGACCAGTGTCTGAGAACTTCTTCAAAGCTTTAGTGCTTCTAGAGCTACTCCCCTGCTACAGTAAACCCAGTAATGTATTATAGACATAGGCATGATTCAGATGAAATGTAGTTCCAGAGTGTTGCATCTCTGTGAGAAACTCAAGTGAAGCCAGAGTGCAGCAAAGTCTTAATTCCCCTCTGGATGTGGCCTGTGAAATGCTAGAAACGCAAACAAATTTAATTAAATCAACGCTAATCCCCAGAAAAACAGATGGAACTGAGGCATTTATTTCCCAGACAGTTTCAAGAGAGGTAATTAGCCCACAAACCAACCTACAAGATAACAGTGGAAGGGAGATGGCACTGTTGGTGCTCCCTTAAGGAAGGGCAGTAAGCCAGGCCTTGGCTAAGACCTTGGAGTTCTCCAGGGCAATCAGACTCAAGGAAGTCATTTTAAAGTAGCAACAAGAACATCCATGAAGTCTACTTAATGTATTTTACCAGACCACACCATGGTTGAGGTATCAGGTCTGAAATTACCCAGAATTATCTGTCTGGCCTCCACCTAGTGATTCAGGAACTCACAGGTCTAGCAGAGGCACTGTGTCAGATCTGTCAATCAGAATCCTTTGGGTAACTGTGAAACAAGCCTTAGCTATTTGGTTTTGGTTTGTTGGTTGTTTTTTGTTTTTGTTTTTTTTTAAAAAGTGGAAGCCCATAAATGTAATTTAGGAGGTTCAGAAAATTCTGTGGATTAATCCCAGTTAAATAAGTCAATCTCTTTGAATCCAAAAGTAAGATTCTTATTCTAGTCTTATGTAAACAAAATTAAAACAGTCCTTATCTTTTCTACAAATAAGTTATCACTTATGCTTCAGGAACCACTGAAATGATGATAAAGATGATTCCTGATAATCCACTTTATAAGAGAAGGATACAGAGAGACTCTTCAAAGGTAGAAATTTGCTTTCGTTCCTTAGGAGGGAAACTTTCATATAGATTTTATTAAGAGAAGAAAGATTGCAGGAAGAAACATCAATGACTAAAAAGCAACAGAGAAGCATATACAGTAAGAGAAGATATCCCCAGAGCCCACTGAGAGGAAACATTTCCAACACAGAAAAAAATCTGTCATTGATTCCTTTATTTTTTTTTTATTATTATTTTTGTGGAAAGTAGGAGCTTTTTAAATACTAAAAAAATATTTAAGTTAAGCACGTAACGATGACATCATTATGGTTCTTAATAACATCAGAGTACTATGAATATTTTTGTAACAATTCACATTAACTCTAGAATCATCACATGATGAAAACAGAACCAACCAGCTAAAAGTTCCTTTGCTGGTGGTTTTATTCAGATCATTAACCAAGACTTGAAGTTGTTTTGTCTGATACCTGGAGAACCACCCTCGCCTGCAACAAAACAAAACAAAACAAAACAAAACAAAACAAAAAAAAAAAAAACCCCACACTAAAAAAACCCACCACCAAAATAAAAGACACAAGAAAAGTACTTCTCCCTTGCAAGAAAGAAAATCTATACCATTCTGATTCAATCTAGCCCCAGCATGCAACTTTTGAAGGCAGAGGTTGATCAGCAACTGTGCACAAGAACAGCTTTCCAGTTTTGAACTGTTTGTGGTCCTTCCCCTACTATCATAAAAGCACAGTTTTAACACATTCATCCTTGCAGTACTGCCTTGAGAAAGTTTTATGGAAATGAGCTAGACTGATCAACAAAGCTCCAGATCATCAAAGGCTTTTAAGCCTCTAACTCCCCTCACTACAGCCTTGGTGATCTGACCCAAGGACTCTGCTGAAGGTCAAACAGTTGTCTGTAAATGAGCACAGAATTCAATCCAGCTTTCTAAATTCCCAGAATACTGGTCTAATTACACTTCCCCAAATCCTTATGCCTTAAGTAGATTGCTGAGATGATTTTCCTGCATGGGCAGTACTCTAATTTTTACACATAGATAGATCTTGTCACTTTAAAACTACACACCCTTCAGCTGCAAAATTATAGGGGATGGGAGCTGCTTGGTTTTACTTTGTTTCAATTAGCTTTAATGCTGCATTGGTCCAGATTATTTCAATTAAAACCTCACTCAGCATTCCTATTCGGATAACAATTTTCTTTGTGTTTTTTAAGGCGATATTTGCACACATGTGAGGCAATTTTTGAACACCTGCATTGCCTGCACCCACCCCAGCCTCTGCTGTGTACTCCTCTTATTTCTTGTGTGCTCAGGTGGCCCAAGTGTGCTGAGTTGCAGTCTCTGGTTTGGTCATTAGATGTCCCTGCGTGCTCGGTAGGATTCTGCACAAGGTGTAGTCCTGGTAAACACCACAAAGCTGAACTAGGTCAGTCCTGGGAAGTCTGCTTGTTGTATTTATGCTTGATACTATCCTGTTAACAGGTCTCCTCTTTAAAAAGGCCTGTTGTTTGCCATTTTGAAGATGTAAGCCAGCTGTTTACATTTCCAGAAATATCAGCTAGCTAATCCCAGTTAAACAGCATTGTTCCTTCTATTCAGTAGGACAAGATGCTGTTGATTGTCCTTTAAGTCAGCTCTTGCAGTTTGTCCAGTTTAAACTAATAGCTTTACCAATGAAAATTAAAGATACAATTGGCTTTTTCATGTGCCATAAACATATTTTTACTTTCCCCATCCCTCTCAGTTGAGGCCGTGCCTTTGTACAGCTCTGGCATTTGCTCTCTACTCATCTTCCTTATGCAATATGCAGTCTCCAGAACAATTAAGTCATTTCTGTGGGGAAGAAAACATTTTGGTTTTCTCATAAGTAGATTCTGTGGGGATGAAAGCCTGTTGATTTTCTCATAAACTGTGGTTTCTCAATAAATGGGATTTCTGGACTCAGCAGTTTTATAACCAATTCTTTCTCAAATTTAACTACAAATTAGTTAAGCCTTAAAAAAAAAAGCAATAAACCTTAAAATACAAACTCAGGCATAAAAAACTACACCCTGATTCCCTTGAGACTATAAATAACTTCAACAGGAGCACCTACTGCACAGTTAAAGTAGAAGAGTCCCATTTGCATTACATCAAAAGAACTGATATTATCTGTTCTATCAACAGAAGGAATGCGCTCAACAGGAATTTTCAGAATTGACCATCAGTATCGAAGATTCCATTCTGTATTTGGGGATGTGAAATAAGTCTCAGTATAACAGGGGTGAAAAGGTGCTTTTCTTCTCTATCAGAAGAATCAGGCAAAATGAATGAGTGCTGTACAATATTGTTATACTCTCTAGTGCTTCAGTAGCTGTCATTTAATTTCACTAAGTCCTTTCATATTATGAAGTGGAAATTTACTCAGAAGCATCAGAATTCCCTGATATTAAACATTTTTTCTCTGTAAATTTAACAAAAGCAACAACTATAGAAACTTTTCTACTTGCTTTCTTATAGCACTGAAAGAAATTATGGCACTTTGATGGGAAGTTAATCTCTGCAATTTAACAAATATTTGCATTCTCATTGTTTCACTTGTATTGTTTTATGTATTGTGAACGTGTAGGACTGTGTTGGTTTCCTCACCTTCAACAAGCACCTCAGCAAAAAGATTTTTAGTGAACCTTTTCCTGCTCTTTTCACTATTTTTATATTCTGTATAATATGACATAACTAAACTATATATTATAAAAGAGGTTCTGAGAAAGTGAGTGTCAGACACATTCTCATTTTAAATTTGCACCAACCTTTGTAAAGGTCAGATGCATTTTGATTCCTGTGTAAAAAATTTTAAGGTGTCTCTGAAACTACAACCTATTTTTACAATCCAGTCACAATCCAGAACAAATACAAATCGTGAATCCCAAACAAATTGCTAGTTTGCCTTAGCATCCTATTTATACTATGTCTTTGACACTTATTTATCATTCTAAGATTTCTACCTCTGTAAATCATAGCTGACAATCTAAAAAATCTAATACATGTATAATGTCGAATGGAAAACTATAAACATGAGAAAGGAATGTACCCAGGGCTTCAGTCAGACAAACACATGCATGTAAGCTACACTCTGCTCAAAGTTGATTGAGTAGATTTTATGAAACTGATCATTTTCCTTTAAGTCAGTGATATACCATTTGGTAGAAATCAAGTCAAAAACATGATGGAATCGAGTCCTTTGCACACAAGCACACTTGGCAGACTTAGTTACAGGACACTTCAGATTATAGCTCTCCATCTGTTGTGTGTTAATGGGAATTAGAATAAAGCTAATTTAAGAGCTGAAAGGCAATGCACTTTCACTAAAAAAGCACAAATCCAGTCTACTAAGGCGGTTACAAGAAGACTCAGTAATGCAAATATAAGATACTTATCTGGTCTTGCTGGATCTGTGCAATTTTCTGGAAGCAGAATCTTTCTTCCCTTTCAGCAGAAGCTCTGTCTTCAGTCTCTGCAAGTTTTCAAAAGAACTGTCTGCACTCATATCTGAGTTCTATAGAAGAAAATTATTAAGTCCCTTGTGGGACTTTTCAGTTAGTTTTACAAAACACTTAAACTGACAACTATTCTACAGCACACTGTTCTTTGTGGAAAGTAATATAATTTAATGAATGCAATAAAATTAAGCATGTAACATAATTCACAGCAATTTAAATTTATGTGCCATTAACTGCTTTCCTGGAGAAAAGCAAAATATAATTTGAAAACATTTCTCCTCCATTGTGAATAAAGACCCAATTTTGAAGTAATGATGATGCATTACAGAAACATTTCTGTACTTTTTTGTAGGCTCTATGATATTGAATGAGGAGCTCTGCATCTTTGCTTTATGCTTCTCAATCATCCTCATGGTGATGGCCAATACATTGTCTTACATAAAAATGGTATTTCTGCCAGATAAATCACTTATGCTTAGGTCTAGGTATATGTAATCAGCATTCTTCCTCACAATGAATTCCATTTTTATCCAGTCTGCTCCCATGAGGCATGCAGCACGCATGGCTCCAATACAGCTTCTACAAATCCAGTAGGGAAATGTTTTCATTCACCAGTTTTCCTTATTTACTTGTTTTGCTGTGAAATTTGCTGGGTTTCTGTTTCCAAGGTACATCAGGAAATCAATGTCAAAAGTCTTGCTGGGAGAATTCTAACGCATTTGAAATTTTTTAACATGATACTTAATCTATCTTACCCTTGTTATCAGGAATCTTGTCACATATGTAATAAGACTTTGTTACTGCATTAGAAAATTGAATACTGATCAGAGGCTATTATATATGATAAAAATTTGATCAGACTGTCATACTATAGCAGAACAGAAGACAGTTTCTAGATTCAAAGAATTATATTATGGAAGAACATGGACTACACTAGCTCTGTTTCATAGGAATAGTGACAGTGGTCCTATTCACGGATTTGTAAAGTTTATGTAAGATTGAATTCAGTCCATCTCTGCATTCCTTTTTCCTGGTTTTGCAAAGTTCTAGGATATTTTAGCTAAAAATTACATCTATGTCCTGAGTCATTATAAATAACATTATGTTCCATTGCTTTCTAGCATTTCTATTTTTCTCATTGTTGCTATTAAGTGTCTGCTACTACAGGACCTCCTACTTCTTCTGTCTCTGCTTCTTATTTATGATCCTTTCTATTTCATCAAAATATCTGCATTCCAAATTCTTTTTACTTTGTAGGTTTGTTGGGGTTTTTACACTTGCTTTCACATTATGCTTCTGAATGAAGACCTGGTCATCATGAGGGATTTTTGCTAATCAGAGAGTGATTATTTTCTAATAATTTTCATAATTCCAAGAACTCATTCTTTTAATCTATGTGAATTAGCTTCTCTTTTCTGACCTTCACGAGTCCCAATTTGTTTGGAAATTTTATTGATAGATAAGTTATACTTTATAGCACACAGAGTTTAAAAAAAAATTTGCAATTTTCTCAAAAGTGTCTACTGATGTCTTCATATACTAACAGTGTCAGATTTTCTGTGTAAGTGAGCATGTCACCCTTAAATTCTTTCTCTGGCATAAAAAATGTCCCACATTCAGCACAAATCCTGAAACTACAGTCCTGCAAATACCAGCATGGGAAACTGCCCCTCTTGCCAGCTAGAAAGTCTGAATATCAACAATTTGTATTGCACCCTGCCCTATATATCTGACCTGAAACCTTGACCAGGAATTTGGATCATCCAGAGACATCCCACAAGCAAATTCTTTAAAGCCCTTACTGCACACCAAAAAAAGTTGCTTAATAAGTATTGTTCTGTTTTAAAGTCAGCTCTTCAGCTTGCATTACTACTAAGATACAACAATACCAGTTCAGGAATTTTAGCTTAGTGAAGTATTCTCTTGGATCATTCCTAAGGTGTTGGATTTCCCAAAATAGTTAATATCTTCCAGCCAAAAACAGAGAGCTAACTTCAGCACTAAGATATACAGACATTTTTTTCATGTATGAAAGGGAGAAAATGGGGAAAATATATGGAAAGAAATAAAGGAATAATATTAATTTGATAGTTAAGGTAGGACAGAATGCTGTTTTCATGTTGCTCTTTTAAGTTTAGACAATAATATGCTTATCACTTTCCTTTAAGATAAAGTCAACATCCTATGAGAAGAATTGCTACAAAGCAAGACAATTTGACTGATGAATGCCTCAAAGGTATTTGAGCAAATTGGCCTCATGCAGAGCCTACAAATAATTTTCAGAGAAAACTCAGGTCCCAGGAAAGCAGGAACTTCTTCACATGTCATGACCACACTTACTCATGTGGATACTCTAGGGCAAGACATGAGAGCTTCTAAAATCCTGCATGGGCTCCCTGTGAGAGATGCTAACTTGGGATTTCATGGGTTCTGTGCATTAAATAAGGATGACCATGCATGTCTTAAATTAGTTAATTAAATCACTGCTAAAAAGTTAATATGGAGCTTTGCAGTTCCTGGCTGCTTAATTTTTTTTCCTTGTCTCTCTTTTCTGAGCAATGCTGAGTGTGTGCTGCTACAGCTTCAGCACTAGCTGCACATAAACACAGATGGACTTTTGGAACTGCTACACAAGTTACAGAAGTTACAGTTCTCAAAAATGCACATTCAAACTGAAAACAGAGGCATCTGTGGTAAATGGAGGAAGCACAGGGCAGTGACATCCCTCCAAAGACACCATTTATTTTCTTTCATCTCAAGTTATTCAAGCTGTTTGAGGGGATAAGGTGGAGCTAACGCCGAGTCCTCATGTGTGAAGATAGGGTAAAGAGACCTGTTGGTTTGAAAGTGCTGGTCTAGAAATTCTCCTGGAACATTTCCATGGAATCTAGCATCCAGGAAAGCATGAGCCCAAAAAAAGCTTCCAGCCTGGTGAGAATGTGAGCAGTTTCACAAGAAATACCTTTTTGCAGGAGCAAAATCCCAAACAGATCTCAAACAGGCAGCAGTAAAACAGCTGCCACTAGCACCTTTGAGACATGGCATGATGACCTTCAAATCTAGTGTGATAGTAGCATTTATTTGTTACTGGAGTGTTTATGAAAGTGGGGCTTGTACAATACACACACAACATCCCTATTCCACAGCAGCTTCTTATCTAAATAGACAGGCAGATAAAAGCTAGAGAGAGGATTAAACACACAAAAAGGGCAAGAGGAGTAAGAGCTGGCAAATTTCATGTCAGTTCACCTACTTTTATATATTTGTCCTTTGGGCAGAGTTTAATTAGTAAGGGATTACTTGACAAAAAGACAGATGACAGGGGACAGATATTAAAGATGGCCAGAGGGAGGGAGGAGAGGCACACAGAAAGAGTCTGGAGCGAGGCTGAGCTCAGAGTCTGTAAGAAATGAAGCTCAAGGAGTTGCAGAAGGTGGGTGCATGGCGCAGGGCAGCACTGTTCCTAACTAGAACTGTAAAAAGCAGTCAGATGTCTATGTGTGAACTGGATGGGGACAGAGGCACTGGCTTGCATAGCACAGAGGCAGCCCTGAATTGGTAATAAGGACACACAGCCAGCCAGAGTGTCTCACATAGGGTAAGAGGCTGTAAAAAAGTTGCTGGTTTTAACTTCTTCTGTGCCAGAATCAGCCTTGAACTGGCTCCTCCAAAACCATTTGTCTGGCTGATCATCAGTGGGATGCCAAAAGCTGCTGGATCCCTGAGGAGGCCTATTCTCTGCTGTCTCAGACCAGAATGATGGGGAATCCCAGTTCACTGCTCAGTTATCTCAGGGTAAGGTGAGAGGAACCCACATAACACATCCTCTTCCATCAGCATTGAGCAGAGCATCAGGCTCAGCTGACAACAGAGCCTGGTTTCTGAAGCCTGCATCCTGCAGGGATGGCACTCCTTGCATAGAGGCAGGAAGAAGCTGGAGCCACTGTGGGAACCTGAAGGTAGCAATGGTGAATGAGAAATTGAAATTAAAAAGATGTCTGAAAAGGAGCTAAATAAACCCTCATGTTAACACAGTCTGCTGGGAGGTAGAAAGAAGATATATGGCAGTTGCTTATTTTTTCCTAATAAAAGGTAAGCTATCTGGCCTTCTAAATTGTAATTCTCTGGTAAATTTTGAAGACAGGAGCTACTTATGTATTGCTGTAGCCATCAGTGACATGCAGAGGGAAAGATGGAGGAACTGCCAGTGGATGGTGGTATTGTATAAGGTGGAAGAAGCAGTTTCTCACTTCTTACCTTGCCATTATCTACCAGGGATAGCCAGTAGACACTACAATCCTTCACTCCACTCTTAGCTTTCAAAATACGGTACCACAGTGGGCTGGAGAGCAACTTCAGGCTGAGACATAGAGGAGATGAGAAAACTGCAGAAAGAAACAGAAACAGAATGAAGTTAGGAGATGGAATGAAATAGGAAGGTCAGAAAGCAGAGAAAGCAGATGGCAACACGGGGAAAAGGGACTAGACGAGAGGCCAGATGGTGACCAGGGGAAAGAATCAAAAAATGGTACTTGGACAAATAATCGGTTGGAAAATGTGATTTTTAAAAATTGATACAAAATCTCAATCAAAGACTGAGAATTTGGGGTTTATTCTGGACTGAAAGGGAAAGAAAATGGGATTTGTGTACAACAGATTTTCTTTTCAGCTCCTCCCTTCCTGCCAACCATATGCCCCATCAGTGTATCTCAGGTTTTACACTGGAAGTAACTTAACCACAACTGATCCTATGTTGCAAAAATATTTTTAAACTCCCATCCTATTAGTTTGATCAATTCTTGCATTCATTCCTGGGGAAGGGTCATCTTTAATTGAGAATTTGTATGTACAATGTTTTTTGAAATTTTGAAGCCTATTCTAGGAATCACAGAAAGAATGATGATAATAAAAATCTAAACAGGTTATTAACACCATTTCTAACAATACACAAAATTTTGCCTCATCACAGAATTCAGTTCCAGAAATGAAGGAATTCTGTAATTTTTTTCTTCCTATTCAGACTAAACTTTTCCTTCTTTGAAATGTAATTCAGCTTCCTAGACTTCTAATTGTACACGGAATAATTCTTCCTGCTCTGTGTGTATTATATTCTGAAATCTTTGTGTGTGAATATATTTGCCACATCAAAGAATCCCTTTGAAAATACTGTTGGGAGCTGAATGTTGCCATGCAGAAGCCCTGCAGTAATCTGAAAAGAGTGTCATAGAATGAGAGTGTCATAAATGGCTGAGTGAGCAAGGGCCCTGTGCTGATCACATTGTCCAGCCCCAAGGAAGACCAGGGTCAGCTAGAACAGGCTGCTCAGATGTTTTTCCAAGAATGTTGACTTTACTGCCTCTCTGGAGACCACTGTCCCAGTGCTCAATCATTCTTATATTAAAAAAGTCTGTTCAAATAATTTTTTTTTTAATATTTCAGTTTGTACCCGTTGCCTCACGTCCTTTCACTTGGCAATACTGAGGATCTGGTTCTGACTCTTTACTCCCTCTTGTCAGGTATTTTTAAATGTTGTTAAGATTTCCCCCTGAGTCATCTCTTCTGAAAGCTAAACAATCCCAGCTGTATTCAGCATGCAGAGTAATACATGTATAATGCATTTGGCCTTGTGGAATAGTACACTGAAACTGCAAACACTTCCAGACATACAAATCTGCAAGAAGGGGAAAAAAAATCTGGAAGTGAGAGGTAACTGACATCTTCATAGAAAAACAAGGTCACAACCTTATTAAATTATACATAACAACTTCTCAAGCTGCTTAATGAAAGTGAAGAAGCAATTTTTAAGTATGAGAACAAATTTACAATAACTACTTTTGGAAACAATAAAAATACACCCATCCTCACATAAAATGGCCAAAAAATATTAAGAATTTTTCTGTTTGAAAGGAACACTGACTAAGAACTCATCTAGTTGATATTTCCCTTAAAACTTTTCAATATCAAAATGAGAAACAGCAACTGAGCAATAAAACCAAGAACTATAGCATGGTTTTAAAGAGAGAAAATGTTTCCATACCCATAATTTGCATCACCTACATTTCCAAAAATGCATCTACAAGATGCAGATAAAGCCTTGTTGGCTCAGAGCCCTTCAGAAATAATGGAAAATTATAATAATAATAATAATAACAATAATAATAATGATAAAATTCACTTAACAGAGCAAGATAAGGTAACATGGGATACAAGGAACAAAGCATGATATGAGTAATGGCAGTGTCACACTGTTATAATGTTATAATCGTATAATAGATAAACCAGAAGGGAGTTTATTGGTGGTAAGAACAACATCAAAATTAATTTTGTGAGATGCCATGGAGGGAATCAGCAGCAGCAGTACTGGGAAAACCAGCTTCTGCACATACACAGGATCCATTATGTAAACAATGATAAGCATGATACTGTCGGAAACCTAGAGATAGGATTCCATCAAAATCTTGTCAGACAAGGGGTCAGTACTTGTACAGCTGACAGACAACCTGCTTCCCAAAGCAACTCTGTCAGAAGAGGTTTTTCACAGCATTTCTCTGAGCTCAAATGCAGTAGATTACTAAAAGCAACTGAAGCAAAAACTCCAACAATATACATAATAGTAGTGTTTAAATTATTTAAAAATTCCCAAGCCTTGCCAGATCTAATTAATAGCAATCTCCACACTATTTCCTATTTTCCTATATTTTGTTTAAAAAATATTGGAATTCAATTTTTATATTTACTTCTGCTGGACTATGAATTATGACAGCCACTAACTTTGTTGATGACAGTCAACATGTATAGATCAGGAAGTTTCAGGTCAGATCCTAAGGGGTCCTGCTGACTGTCACCTGTCCCTTTCAGGAAACAATAGCAACACCCATCCCCTCTTGAAAAAGAAGATAAGAAATTCTTAAGTAAAAAATATAATGGATAGCTTGCATAGCTTCATTTTTTTAAAGCTGATGACTACAATGTTCAACTTAATTTGCTACCCTGCTAAGGACAGATTTGTGACCAGTAAATCTACCAGTTATTCTATCAGCTAAATCTAGAAAGATCCTTTCCCAGCATCAAGAGAAAAGCAACTTGCCAAGCCTAGGAAGAAATGTGTTTCAGCTCCTTATGACTCCCCATGACAGAAGCTTAAGGCAGCCCCATGAGTAACAGAAGGCTGTGTATTGGTAAGCAAGCAGGTGAATGATAATCTCCTTGGGCAGATGTACTGTAGTCTTTATCTCCATTGACTGGAAACTGGTGGTCAGCTTGCAGGAAAAAAATAATCATTTTAGTTCTGTTTAGATGTTGGAAAATACCAAAGTCATATCAATATCACCATGAGCATCATTTGTTTATCAGTGATCATCTTAAAGCAGGCTGAGCTACTTTCCTAATAATTATGCTGAATTGCTCAATTACTACCATGCTTTTTTCATACCCTTATCTCCCTTGTCACACTAAACAATATCTAAGTACATTAATCCTTTTAAGAGTGTGCAGTCTAAAAAAGTTTCAGAAGAAAGCAGAGGTAATGGGGTCTGAAAGATATATCCTGAGAGCAGAGGTAAAGCAGTCCTGAGAAATATATTGACTGATAACTCATCGTGTAAATGTAGGCACATGATGGTTTTTCCTGTTCTAACTGATAAGGGGTTCTAGGACTTCACAAATGTGATAGCAACAGCATAACAGCAAAGATTCTTGAAGGCCCCAGAGAAAGCTGGAGATATTTTTGGATTGCAGTAGTCTAGGGTTATGTCCATAAAGGGGGATGAAGAGCTGCATTCATGCATCACACGCTTCAATTTTGTGCTCAGACTAGAATTCCACCATGGTCTCTGCAACTGCAGGACAGCAGATCATCAGGCTCCTTGTTTTGGAGGAGAGAGGTGTCACAGAAAATAAACAAGTTTGCTTTCAGCCTGACCAGTAAGCTAGACTTTAATGGAAAGTTAGTCTGAGTTAGGGACTACAGCTCAGTGCCTAAAGGTAGTCATGGATGAGATCAAAGACTCAGTTAATCAGCTATCTCATCTGTGTTTATGGCAAATAAATAGATAAAGAAATAACATAAAGAACAGGAAAGCAAAAGTGACCCAGTTCTCAGCTTGCCTTCAGTGCATTTGACTGACTTTGTAGGACCTAATTTTGTTGCAACTGGAAGAGCTTTTGTATCCCATTCCCAGATGGTTTTACTGTTCAAAAATGTCTCAAATTCCTTCTCATTCTTAAAGGAATAAGGAAGAAAAATTTTATAATGTCACAATTAAGTTGGAAATTATTTTATCTCAGCAAGCCGCCAAGACCAAAAATATAAAAGCTCAGGAAAAAAGTAGGCAATAGATGCCTGAAAATGAAATTGGGTATATTCCTCTTTTTTCTTCCATTTTACATGAAAAATTGAGACATTCTCTCAACCTTTATGTCATTTGTCTTTCAGGCCAAAGATTTCAAGGCTTGGTAATCTTTCCTTATAGGGAAACCCTTCCATTCTTCTGATAACTTTCACCACCATCTTATTCAAATTTCTAGTCTTACTAGGCAATATTGCTGTTGCAAGAGAAGAGTATGACACACTATTTCATTTTTTTTAAAGTTTTTCTTTCCATTTTATCCCTGCAGATCAGGAGGCTGAGAAACAAGGCTTGATTTGGCCAAATTCAATAGCAGAGAAGGGACCAGAAGAATCCAGGTTTCCTCATTTTTGCAACCAAAGGAAACAGCTTTAGTTGTATTTTAACAGCATATCAGTGATTATTCTAGGTATGTGCAGTAGTGCACTCAGATGACCAGTAACAAGTTGAATTTAACCCATTTGTAAGCACTTGTTCTGGGTGAATGGATATTTTGGTTTCCAGTTTTGCCCTTCCCATGTCTTGGTAGTATATTTGTAATGTACTATTGAGTTTCAGTAGAATTTTTTTAATCACCTTTTAAACAATATATAATTATTGTTGACAGCAAACCAACTAGAAGAAACACTTCTAGATTAATTAACAGTGACCTATAATTAAACCCTGCAGTACTTAGAGATGGAGTGGTCCCTAGATAATATTGCTTTAGTTTTAATGAGTGTTTATCATTCTTGTTTGCTCCCCCTGTGGCAGTTATCAAGGTTAGTTACAAAATTTCTTAATTAAATGGAACTACATGGAAGGTACTGTCTTAGCAGAAAACAGTTTGAAATATTCATGATTTAAGCATAATCTCAAAGTGTGCAAACTCCTGCCCTACAAATTTTAATCATAGTTTGCCTATAGAGCTCAATCTTTTCCTTAAGTCATATCTTGACACTAAAAGCAGTGCCATATTTTAGGATTTTTCTTGTTCCTTTATCTCTGAAAGATAAGAATGTGTTATTAAATGTCTGCCTTCTCCAACATGTGAATGGCTCAAAAATACACTTTTATATGAAAGCTTTGATATAGGATTTCTGATTCCTGGCTCAGGCTTCACTAACCAGTTTCTAGAGTAATTAAGTAAATCTCTTTATTGCACATTTTCAAAATGTAGTCTGACAAATTAGATTTCTAATGGAATTAAAGGATCACATTCCTAACAAATTCCATATGGAGTTCGGTACCCAGAGTGCTCTGAAGAAATAATCTTCCTTTCACCAATTCCACATTCTCAGATGACATCAGAAATGGCACATTCCACCACCCTGAGAAAAATTCTCTTTGCTTCCAATTGTTGCAGATTAAAAGCTGAAGTAACTAAAAATAAGGTAGCATATGGGGGGACCTTCATCTTCCAAATATAATGCTCATAGAAATGTTTGCTAAAAATTACCTGGTTCACACAGGTAATACTTCTATGATTTCACTATATACAATATGATTATTTCAGGTAAAACATGTAAAGACAAATATTGGTACTGCTAAAGAATGAAACTTATATAATAATACTTCTTTCTTCAGTAGAAATCCTAATCATCTCCACTGTTGCTTTGCATTGTGCTGCTGGCAAGGTATTCTAAATTTTGTTTTGGTGTTATACAAGGTATTCTAATTTGTTTTGTTGGACCATAAAACAATGTGCATGAAAGTTTATACACTTAAAAAAAAAGCAAATCTTATGTGAACCCAGCCCAGTCTGCACCATAGCTGGTCTGAGTAGTTAAAATCAGGCAATCTTGGAAAGGGAGGGAGGTTACCATTGTTTAAATCCTAAGTAAAAATAGAATACTGATTGGGTTCAAATGAAGGTTGTTCTTAAAGTAACTTGTGCTTACAGATTCTTGCTGGCAGTTGAGATACTTCTTATGTCAAAGCACTTGGACAAAAATTTTTAAGGGGGAGAGACCACTAGAAATGCCTACCTGGTAGCATTTTCAGGTGTAATGCAACAGTAAAAAAGGTATTGGAAAATAAAAGTGTAAGTATGAAACACCTACACTTGCCAACATGTAACTGAAATAGTTATCTGTGAAACTGGAGCAGAGCTTTTGAACATTGTATTCAGCTGCTGCCAGTTCTTGGCCTAGTTAGAGCTGTGTGCTTGAAGCAGCGTTTCCCACCACTTTCTCTTTTCCTCCCACCATGCAGCACTTTCCCTGCCCCAGTCACAGTTTGGCATCAGATTGTGCCAGCCCTGAACACTGCTGCAATTCACTGCTGAGTCATCACTTCACCCCTGTCACAGAACATCATCATCACTGCTCCAACAGGAACATTGCAACGGCAACCCTGTGGTACAAGAAGGGAGAGAGGATTGCAAGACATGGGCGGTGGAAGAGCTGAGCATTGAGTGTTCTTTCAGGAAAAAGCTATCCTAAGGGAGTTCCCTGGGGTTTGTGGTCACTGGTTTGGAAACAGCACCATTATCTCTTCCCTTGCTCACATGCCATACCTCCAGAATGCCCAAAGGATCAAGGCTCCAAGGCAATGGGAACTAGAGGAGACTTCCGTTGTTTATCATGGTGCTGTTGAAGTCTCCTGGGGTTGACAGATGCCGCTCCAGAAGGTTAAGAAGATGAAGAAAGCTCTTCCAGCTGGACCGTAAGAGGGATTATGTCTGAGCAGCAGATAAACAGATTATTCCAGAAACAGACACTGCTTTTTTTTAAAACTTCGTCACTCTTGTCTTACCACTCCAGTTCCCCAGGCTAGAAGTGTGGGCGTCGGAGGGTTCGCCCAGCTCTCGCACTCTGGCACCTGTTGCACTCTGCCCAGTTGCAACTCCATGCAGTCCAAGGCTGGAGACACCTGAAAAATAAAGACATTTGGGGATTTTTGTTCTCTAAGAAAACAGAATTCTTCTACTTGACCAAAATTTTCTTGTTTCCTGCATGACTGGTCTTGAAAACTGTGAATGATCAATAGACAGCATGCATTTGAAAACTGGATTAATATTTTTGATCATTTGCCTTGCTCTCCAAGTTCAGGGAAGCAGAGGTAAGTTCGTATATTAATATATAACGTTTAGATGAATTTTACATTGCATATGTTGATAAACAAAATAATTGCAATATCAAAGGCTTTCTTATTACAGAATTTTTAGTGTAGAATGTGGTCTCAATACTACTAGAGACACTATGGTTACTGACACTGCTACACAGCTGAAAAAGGAAATATTGGCGTTATTTCTTACGTGTGTTTTGCAGGCTTTACAATATCTATAAGAGATGCAATTTAGCTTCATTTTACCTGAACAGGTTCTGGTCTGAAAAAAAAAATTATCTGTGAGACAAATATATGGAAATTTTAAAAAGGCTGAAATGTCATCTCAGTGTTGACATGGTTGAAGATGGTCTTTCATCACTGAAATGAAGAGAAAGTAGCAAAATATATCTGCATTTACTAGTAAAGACATTTATTCTGATTACTAAAAACACCTTCAAAAACTTCTAGATGGACAAATTCTGGAAGAATACACCATACTGTGAAATATACAAAAATGGCAATAGCAGTATAGATTAATGTAATAATAACTATAAAATTATTTTCAAGAAAACAGAAATACAGGGAACTAATCTGTACTTAGTACATCAGCTAACTCTTGCTCTATTTAAAAACATTTAAAAGTCCACAACATTTATAAAGCTACTTCAAAAACAAAAAAGAAAAGACAGTGATGTGATTTTCCCTGGTTTGTCCCATATTCAAAAGATTTAGAGCTTTGGGGAATGCATTTAATTTTGGAGAAGATTTCTCATTAAATTTTCCATCTATGCTTTGATATTTGCATAATTGAATTAAAAACTAACATTACAACTGCTATGTGTGCTCAAGTCAATGACCTTCTATTTTTATGTCAGGCCTGTTAATTAAATGCAAAGAATGTAAAATTATAAAAGATAAGTCTCCTCAACGTTATCTAAATATTTGTTAGGGAGACAATATGAAATATAGCCTGCTGTCAATACTAATTGGAAAATTTTATTTACACATTTGGGTTTTTTAAAGAAACTCCTGTTTTTCTTAAAGAAATACAGAAATGCAGACCACAGTTCTTGTATCTCAGTTAAATTATGTAAATCTTCCTTAGTGGACAATTAAAGAACTGAAAAAATCCTTGGGAAAATATATAGTTAGCACTAGAATTATGTTTTGCGTCTCTCTAATTTTACTTTTAGATTCTATGCCAATGGTTTCATTTAATCACTAATGATATTTTGGAAATGTGGCAAAAAATGAGAGAATGATGATATTTCATGTCTGACAAGAAAACAAGTTTTAACAAGATGCAATGTTTTTGCATTTAAGTTGAATATTCTGTGATGGAAAGAGACAGAATGAATCCCAGGCAATTCATGCATGCTTGATGGCATCATTGCAGTCCCTATTTATAATTGCAACTTAGAAAGCAATAGTGGTAAAAGTGGCATCTCATAGTTTCATCAATTGCAAATTGTGATTGTATACTACAATACACTTTCCATAAAAGACCAGCAAAATAATGGGGGACTATCTTGACAGAGAGGAATACTAAATAACTAGAAATATTCCTTGCCACCAGTTCTATAAAGTGCAGGTGGTATGCATAAATGCATAATAATAACACTTGGTTTTGACATTTAGTCATGCCCATACATAATATTTTTAAAGTATTTGATTTCAAATATATGCACACAGATCTCAAAACATTTAATGCTTGTGTTAAGAAACTTCTTTTTCAGAGCAAAGATACTTCCAGAGCTGTTATTTTATGACTTAGCATTAGGGTCAGATACTTACAGAAAATATTTTTTTAAAGTGTATAGGCTCTCCCAGTAGTCTAAATATTTGCATGAATTGCTCATTAGAGCTCCTAACATGGGTATTTTGAGATCTTTACAGTTGCTCAGATTTGAAGTACATGTAAACTGTGACAGACTAGCAAATAAGAGACTAAGATATGAAACAGCCCCATCTTAAACAAAAAAAAAATAGAGATCATTTCTAAATATTTAAAGGGTTAGTCAGTTGTTTATTTCCTCATTAAAAACTAAATTTCAAATTGTTTTCTCACATTTATATTTAACAAAAGGTGGGTTAACAAATATGGAGCTTGCTTAATAATGTTTTTTTGATCCTTCCTCCCTGTCCCTATTTAAGGACCCATACAGTCCTTCCCCCATCCATTTGGAGGCTCTCCAGGAGCACCTCCAATTCCACAGTAAACAAACAGGAAACTGTAGAGAGCAAAATAAGAGTTACAGTACTTAACTTTGGCCACAACTTTGCCACTGTCCTGACAAAAATTGTCTCTGGCAATGAGAAGAGAAAGTGAGAGGGATTAAAACTTTTTGACAGCGAAAAGTCTGCGCACACAATCTGAATAGTAAACTCCTGAACAGCCAGAATAAATTCCAAAATGCAGAGGAGCTCTGAAGCCTCAGAACTATGCCCTGATGCTGGGTACATCCTAGCACTTGATACTGAGAATGTAGAGGGCCAGAGTGTGTTCAAGGCTGTTTTGTGACATTTTTTATTCAGCAAGCAAATATCTGCTATTTACTCAGCCATTCCTTAGGACACAAAGTCTTTGTGTGTGCTCTATGAAATCATTTTAATTCATTCTGACTCATCCCTTCCCGCTAGGCTGTTCTAATTCCGCAATAAATGTTTCAGATCTTCATTACTATAATTGCCCTCAAAAAAAAAAAAGGTTTAAGCAAATTTGTGCCAAAGGAAAAGGGAAAATCAAGGAATATAAAGCTTCAAACAAAGAAAGAAAACAAGATATATCTGCTTTTTGTGCTAGGATTATCTTCTACTCTCATCCATAAAATAAGAATTATCATGTTAAAGTTGGCTTTCCTGGATGGGCTTATAAACTTATGAAAAGTAAGACTTTTCCTTTTTTCTCTCCTTTCTCAAGCAAATGTAACACTGCAGTATATATGGGATTTGATCTTTTCTGTTTTCTGGCTAAAAGCCAAACTGCAATATAAATACTAGACCATTGTCACTGAATCCTAAAGATTAATTCCCGGAATAGTCGCACGTGTGGCATAGGCATTGGTGAACTGCATGTGAATGAATAGTAAGATATGTGAAATTTTTCTCAGAAAAAAAATTGTCCACACCTGTGGACAAGATGATCAATATTAATGATCAAATTTTTCTCCTTCTACTGGACATTAAGTTACAGGCTATAATAAAATAACTGGGAGTGTTAACCTAATAGAAATCCAGAATGTTCATGTTCATTTTTCAGCTAATTTTGGAGTCTTTGTGGTTTAAGCAGTGCACTAAGTGACATGGACAACACCCATCACGTAGCAAACATGGTTTCCTTTCCAGAAGACATCTTTTCTTCCCCAAAGGAAAATTCTGAATGCATTCTCCTGCATTTTGATGCTTTGAAATATTTTAAATATGTTTTCATTCTTTTTTCTCCCCTGTCCAACCTAGTCCTTTTGGGATTAAAATTAGTCTTCTGATCTTTCTCTGTCACATAATTTTTCCATTAGTTGCACTATCTTGTACATGACATGAGGTTTGTACTTTGTAAGTCCAACTGTGTTTCAATTTCTTCCCCTTCAGAAAGTGTGATATTGAATAAGACACTTCTTAAAAAGAAAGAAATATTTATCTGCTTTCCTATATGTGTCTGCTGGCATTTAGTCACTGTCAGCTGCTGTTTACTAGACAGAGACTTCAGAACAGTAACCTGTCTGAAAAACACAAGATTAACAATCATCTGGGAGTACCCTGGCACCTGCCACAGCGTAGGTGCATTTAGATACCCTTACATAATTGTAGCAGCCTTATCATTGTAGGCAAGCACAGCCCCAGCTTCACCCTCACCTGCCCTGACAGAGTGCACTGTCATTCTCATTTCACAAAAGCATGAGGGCCTGGGGTGTGACACACAAACTGAAGCCCTGGCTTGTAAGAGGCATTGCAGTCATAGAGCAGGACAGCAGCAGAGGTTGCTGGGCTGATTCTGGTTACACAGACATCTGCAAATCAGTAAGACCCAGGCTCACAGCTACATAATTAATTGCACTTAGGCCACCATGCTTGTCTTTCCATTGGTGAGGTTCTACTGGCTTCTAAAGTGCTGCTTCAGTACAGAGCCAAAATTAAATTCTTCCTGGCTACTCAAATGTTTCAATATCTCCCCGAGACTTTACCCAACTTTATACTGACAATCTTGGTACCCCTGTTACCTGAAATACTGGTTTTAGTGGCTGTGTTGCAGGTATACATTTCATATATATGATTCAGCACAGATCGTAGAAACCCCAGCAGTTTCAGGCAGGAAACAGCAGTGCACTCATCTTTAATTTTATCTCATGGTGATGGCACAAAATGAAGACATTTCTATTAAAGTTCTTTCCCCTTTCCTCTTCTCCCTCAAAACTAGATGAGTAAGTTGTCATGCTTAGATCAAGAATTGGATTAGGTGTCCTCCAAACCATTGGTCTGTGCAGCTTGATACATAACTAAGGTTAAGTGAAAGTCATGCTCTGTCAAAATGAGGTGTAGTGAATTAGCCAGGGACTGTAGATTGTCCTGCAGAATGAGTGACCCCAAACTGTGAGGAAAATCAACCAGTTCCAATTACACAAGCTGAAGTGAAGAGATGACACTGGGGCTTCTGGCACCTTTTCATTCACCAGATATCCTAATTGTTATCATATGTGAATACAGTTACCTCAATAAACCCATTCTGCACTGCAACTCTTTGACTCATACCATCAAAACTGTTGAAATGTTGACAATGTTGACAAATGTTGAAATGTTGAAATGGCAAAACATCACTGGAACTTGAATTTATGCTGTCTTATTGACTTTCTCAGAGAAGGCTGTAACTCTTGAGGATGACTAATCAGAAAATTAAGAGCAGAGGTGCTCAGTTGAGTGTTTTATCACTGCCAATTGGATGCATCCCTCCAAGAACTCAAACATTTAAGGCATTTTCTTGCAGCCTTTGATATCATATCCATATTAATTAATAGATACATGTTTCATACATGAGCATTAAAACCAGTCACTCTTCAATGCTGTTTCTAGTCCAGGTTCTGGACTTCAAGCAGACTGTTGCAAGATTCACAATCTGGCAATGAAAGCATAGATGGCCTTTGATATTTTTTATGAATTCCAGCAGCAGAAGTGAGCACAGCTGATGAATAAAAATTTTCACCTTTCTGTCTGAAAGAGAATGTAAACATTTCTACCTTTAATGGCACATATTACATCTATGAATACATGACTTTCTTACTATGTTTTTGTCAGGCTACAAGAAAATGTGTCAAAATCATATGTTGACTCAAAGATTTCAGCATGTTCAATATTTGTGGTATGTACAGACAGCATTTATTGTGAATGTGGCTTCATCATTAGTATATGACAACTATATTCACAAAAGCAGGAAAATCTTACCAGTTGCCTGTTATGCTTTCTATTCTCATTATGCTGCAATTATTTTCCCATTAATTGTATAACTAGTATAATTCAAAGAAGTTACTAAATTATCTACTCTAGAGAGAGAGAGAGAGAGAAAACTGTTTGTCTGTTATAAGGCCCATGCATACATTTCATCAAAATTGTTCCAAATTCTTTGTTTCTTCCTGAAGTTGGTTTTCAATTGTATTTCTCCACTTGGCCACACAGATATGCATGAGCAGAGAAGGAGGGCAACAGCTGAGGAATTCTGATATCTATTTTACCTTCCCAGTGTAAATGACTTGCAGAAATTAAATTCTCCACACTTACTGAAATCCAATAGCACATTAGCTGATGGCAACTATGATCTTTGGTACCAAAATGTAAATCCAGTTTAATTTGAAGGGTTCTGAAAAAGAACCATTACCTAATGTCATCTCCTAGCTTTGAACATAAAACAATTAAAACAAAAAAATTTGGAGTTTTTATTAAAATTTGAACATTTACTAATGGCATTGTTTATATCATATGTTTCTGAATAATTTATCATATTCTTCTTCAGATTTATTTCCATACATGTTCTGAGGTGTAGGTTGTTTCATTATAATCAAAAACTTAATATTTTTAACATAAGGATTACAATAGGAATGTATCACAAAGATTCATGGGAGACTTACCTTATTAGAGCACTATATTAACAGTACCAGATTCTTCAGCTTCCATAGACATTTAAAGAAGAATTATCATGTGTTTCTGACAAGAAGCAGGATGTATGAAAACTCACCCTTTTCCTGGATTCTTGAGAAGGAAACCCCTTGGTATAGATCTAATTTTAAAAATTAACATAGCCTTTAAAAGGTTGAAACTTCTAGAACTTACCTCTTAAGCAGAAGCCTGGAACTCCTCTCCTGTGTCATAGACAGCTTGAGTGCAACTTCAGAATATGTGAAGGTGGTGTTTTGTCATGCTGAACCCTAGCAAGAGACACAGGGATCAGGCATATTTTGTCTTTTGTATAAAGTCTCCACTGCACAAGCAGAGCCTCATACCTCCCTGACATGCAAAGGTGATGCTGAATCTTGCATACTACTGAGATATTAGTATGTACAGGAAGGGTTCTGTAGTGCTGAGTGTGTAGCCATCATCTTTGTGGCTCTTGTACAGGAAGTTCACAAGTGAATTTTAGCCAGCTAGACAGGATCTTCCAAACTGGAGGCCTCAACTGTCCCCCATAGATACAGAACTGCCAAAATTAGAGATCCAGCCCTCATTCCACATGCTATTCCAAATGCTACTGTCACATTTAAGAACAGAATTTACAAAGCCAACATACCAAACAGTAATTACAAAGCTCATCATTGTCCATATTCATTCTGAGAAATTAAAATTACTTACTTTTATATATATGTCTTAGCCCCCTTTCCTTTTTTGGAAATGAAGGCATTCTCAGCCACATTTCCTCTTCTACTGAAGCTAAGCATCAGTGTCAGCAGCTTATCTTTCAGCAAAACTTCCCCAGAGTAGTGTACACTGCCCTCTTACTCAGCAGTTACTGGCAAAGTGCACAAAACCTGAAGAAGTGAGGTCCAAAGTGAGTTCCCTCCTGTGCCTCAGCTACCCCAGTTACAGACCAGGTAAGCCCCCCCAGGGTGCAACAATCACCATGGCTGAGTGCCTCAGGAATTCCTTTCCAAGTTCTCTCCCTGTGTGCATTAAAAACAATCCAATGACATATTGGACAGGAAGATGAGTTCATGCAAGCCTTACGACGTTGGGTTCAAGGGCACTGAGCTCTCAGACAAGACCTGAGCAGCTTAAATATTAGCATTAATTTTTCTAGTATGGAATTCCATACCCTAAACTTTTCCAAACTGTGATTCTTTAAGGTTGTGAAACACACTTGGAAATGCAAAGCAAACACAGTCAAAGTAGCAGTATTTGACAAAGCACTGGCAAAGCAGCCCTGAACATCAGCAAGACTAAAACCTCCACTTTCACACCTGCATGGGAAGATAGAGATTGCTGCACAAAGGATGCAGGGTTGATAAAGCCTTGCCATATTTTAATCTGTCCCTGCTCATCTAAGCCCCTTCAAATCCATGTAGACTCTTCCCATGCAACAGACCTGAGGAAAAAAAGCCATGGAATAAAAGATTTTAAAAGGAATATGAGTAGAGGACATGTCATGGGCACCAAGTCTATCACTGGCAAGTGCCATCAGAATGTGGGATCCTCACTGGTGCCATGAGGAGAGTGCCTCTAGGTGAAGAGCCTTGGTATTACCTCTGTGTACTTTCTATGCTCCATCTGGTGTTTACATGGATCAGCCAACTCAGAAATCTCAAGATCAACTTTTCAGGACTAGTTGTGAAAAGCACTAGCTGTGCTTTCATTACTGGGTCAATTATCAACAAAATGTTGGCCCCACTATAAATTTAACCTCAACATGTTTATGGATCTTTGCTGAATTAACCTTCCTGATAAGCTTTCCCCATTTTATTTAAACATTTCACTTTACATAAGCCTGGTCTTTTAAATATTATTTTATTGTGCAGGCAGTATGACTCATTTATCAATCAAGCATTCCTCTCTATCCTAAGAAGATCCACTGATTTTTCAGACTAATCTGCTTTTTCACATTTTAAACCTTTTGATGATTTTAATGATGAATTATTCAGTTTTCAACAATTTTGTCACCTTGAATTTTCCTGGCAAATCTTTAGCTACCATATTTTTAATTATTCTCTTAGTACTTGATGGCATCTAAATTTTCTCAAGTCAAATAAAAATAAATGTTTACCTGAAAAATAATGCTGTATATAAATGTTCCTACCCAAAGATCATCTACATTCCTGAAAAATGAAATTTTTCAACTCCAACTCCAACTACCAACTCCAAAATTTGAGGCTTTCCAAACCTAGTACTATTAACAGAGAAATTAATAAAGCTGTATAGACAAGCATCCACTCCATTTACACAAAAAGGGATGAATAAGGCCCTCTTGCTCCTATGTTTGTAAAAGCAAATTTAAAAAAACAGCAAAAGCTGATCAATTATCTGAATAACTTTAAACTCTTTTTCTCTAGAATTCCGTTTCAATTGTGATGTACTTTTCCCTTTTTGACATGCAGATTATTAAGAACATATAGGAACTTTTGAAATCTGCTCCTCCTGCCTTGTTGTTTTAGTTAGGGTATAAATTTGATAGTGCAAGTCTCAAGAGACACAGAGAAGAGGCCTGGCCTAATTTCAAGAATTTCAATTTTTTTCATATGTGAAATGAATACCATTTATTTGCCTGAAACCAAAACCTGAAGAGCAGTGCCATGCACTTGAGAGATTGGTATGGATATCAAAGCACTTTGATTAGATCCCATATGAATTAGATTACTGTATCGTATTTGGAAAATTGCTTTACAGTGTTTTGAAAAAATTTTATTATATTTGTCAAAGTTCAGGACTAGATGTCAGGAACTCCAGAATTTAATAACAGCTGACAGTGATTCTGTAGATAACCTTGGTAAAACTGCCTCAGTATTTTTCTGCAAGTATGTCACCTGGAAAATTTGGACATGGTGTAGATTCTTGCATGTGAGAATAAAGGAGAGTTAGATGTTTGTTTAAGGAATCTTGGAGATTAGCTGAAGTAGAAAAGCATTATCAGACTTCCACCGTTATCTGTCCTTCTGCCCTAGAACTACCAAAGAAATCTAAAAAACTTAAACATAGCTTTTAAAAGTAAAACTGAGACAGTCATCTCTGTGAAACAACAGAGTTAAATAACAAAAAGTCAAGTTGGGCAGGGTATATTTGCTGCAAACACTGAATATTTTAATTGCATGTGCTTGATTTAAAAAAATGAATAAGAAAAAATTACAGATATTTATTTTAAGAAGAGTTAACCAACCTAGTGGTATTTGGATTATTTAGATGATCAAATGATGTACCTGTAAAATTTGCATCACTCCAGTGTATTCAGTTACTATGTTGCATAGTAAAAAGAAAAGGGATCAACTAATATCTATTGATTCAATTTCATAATAGCGTGTGTCTTTTTGATTTTTTTTCAACCCAGGACACTGAAATCAAGGCATCTATAAAGGTATAGATGGAAGCACATTTTAGTAAAGTATATGGATGAAACATCTGTGAGGTTTAGGTAAAAATTTCTCTACCCTAAAAATTTCTCTGAACCTAAAAATTTTAGGTTCAGAATTTCCACAGACACAAGGGAAAATAAAGATATGAAGAATTATGAGGAAATGTTTATGCCAGAAGGCAAGTTTTCTTCCAGTCACAATCAGCAAATATCTGGAAATTCATACTGGACAATCATGTGGAGAGAAAGGCTGATGCTTTCTCCAATTCAAGTTTTGCTTTAGCAAAAAAGTGATTTCAAAGAATTATGATAATAAAAGTTAATCTAGGAGGAGCAATTTGTTAACCACAAGATATAAAGGAAATTAAACCTATTGCAACAGATAAAGTTTAGAAACAGATCCCTAAAAAAAAAAAAGAAAGAAAGAAAAAAAAATTGAAGGGAAAGAATGAAAAGAAAAATAATGTAAAAAATTTATACCCACCCTAAATAGGGTAGCAGAACAGTGCAAACTGAGAGCAGAAAACAACTGGTCACTTCTCAGAATGAAAAGCCCAAATAGGGACCCTAACATGGAGACTTTGAAATCATTACAACAATCATTTGAGAAGAATCTCCTTTGTCAGTTTTATGAATAGTATAATTCTTAATTCAAGTTAAAGACTTAGAGGTAAATCCTGGAGAAGAAGCAAATCCTTCAAGAAAGGCCTCTGTTCCATACAAAAGCTATCAAAGAGCTTAGTGACAAAATCCTCTGCCCTAGTTGGTCAGGCTGCCTGGGCAGCTGGTCTAGCCCAGTTAATACACCTTGTGAAAGGTAATACACTTACAACTGGCTACTTTCCATGTGGATTCTTGATTCTCTCTTCTAGAGGATTTAATTTATTTCAATATAACATTCAAATAGCTCTGTGTCTCAGCTGACTCTGTGTTTGGCCACTTGGGGATTCTGCTGAAGCCAACAACATGTTTCCACAGGGGAAATTCCTTTTCTGCAGTTTAGGGTTTGTGACCTGACATTAATGTGGAAAAATTACTTCCATTTCATTTCATATCAAATATTATATGACTGCATCATCATTTTAAATTACCTTGCAACAATTAGGCTGTTCTAGGTCTGCAGGTCACTGTCCCTGACATGCATTAAAAAGTAATAACAATGAACTATTACCTTTGTTTTATAATTTCCTTTCTTTTAGACAATATTCATCACAACCAAGCAGTTGACTTTTTTCCATATCAGAGTAGCACCTATCTCAAAATATAGATGTTACTACTATGATTTCTACACAGTAAACAATGGATGTTCCTTTGGAAGTTAATCAGAACTGACATATATATATATATATATAGACAGATATATAGACATATATATGTCTACTGACACACATAGTAGAACGTTCCCTATTCTTCATTTTGTATACTGTTCTTTTTATAAAAGTATGTTTTTCAATTATTTTTCTCTCATCGTTTATCTGCCCACTTTTCTTTAAACATTTAATCAACACTACTCCAAAGTGTCAAGATAATGTGTTTTTAACCTTCCTTATTTTCTCTTGATTTGACGAAGAACAGGGTAATTAGTATTTGTTATATGCAGCATGACACTTCTTTCTCCAGCAAACTGATAATTTTTTACTCCTATTTTTCTTGCTAGTACTGCTCCTACTGAACTTACTTCTTTTTAACCCTCTTATTTTCCGTTATTCCTCCATTAGAAGCTTTAAAACCATTTTTCAAAGTAATTTTTTCACTTGATTAATCAAGATTCAGGAACACACATACCTTGCTTAAAGCTTTCTAATTCTTTCAAATTGTCTTCTATTCTGCTTATATTTTTCTTTGTTTTCATCTGTAATAGCTGTATCAAATTACAGCAAAAATTTAACATCTTTATTAACATGTATACAAAATGTATTAACATAACATGGATACAAAATTTTGGAAGATAACCTAAAAGATACTCATTGCTCCTGTCACATGATCCTGTAAAAGGCTGTATTTCACCTCATTTAAATCTGTAGTTTATACACTATTTTTAGCATTTACTTTTTCATATTAAATTTAGCTGCCATTCATGCAATACTGCAACACAAATACTTAGGAAGTAGTACCAGATGAGTCCTGAATTTTTGTGATGGAAATTCCTATGCTTGAGGTTATCTTGACAGCCTGGAAGCTTTTCCATTTTTCATAATTGAGTAGATTCATAAGTAAAATATAATCCTAGGTCTTCAATTCCTAGTTACTGATTTCACTTTTTTCTACTGTAACTATTCCACTTTGCCAGGAACATTTAAAGTTTTATTAAAATATGATGCCAGAGAATTCACAACACCTATCATCCAGTTGCAAAGAAACAATCAAAGTCTCTTCTGGTTAATACTTCAGTTTATGTGAGGGAAGGATAGAGGAGTGCACTGTGGAGTAAGAGAGACTGGAAACAAGTATTTCTTTTCCCAAAGGTAATAAAACTTCTGTTCAACTTCTGAAAGTTTCAGGGTCTAGTTCTTGGGATAGCTTCAAGGTTATGAACTTGATTTGAAGGGAGATGTTCCTTGAAGCCCAAAGGAAAAGTTAAGATTTTAAAGACTTAAGGTACAACTATTTCTCATTTTACTTATCTGCAGTGTAGACATTACTTATCACTGTACTGTAAATTTCCCTACAGGGCGATATGCTCACAAATGAGATGCTGTAGCACAAAGTTCAAGCACTTAAGTGTCTTTCGTGGATCTAATCCAAAGTCACTTTTGAAAACAGGATTTAGAGCTTCTGAAACTTTTACCCTGTGTGTCCTGGGGTCACATGTTGAAATACAAGGAAATTAGTTACCAAGTCACTTGAGCTGCAGTTCCCCCGAGTGGTCAGAGGCTGTTTCTCCTCAGCACAATTGTTCAATCAGTGAATTGACTCCACTATAATGTAGCAAAAAGAATTCTCAAGTTCATGTCCATTTTCAAGACATGAACCTGCATTGAATACCTACTGCCTAGGCAAGGTATGTTTATGTACTTTCTTGTTGTTTTGGTTTTTTTTTACAGAAATTCCTGATAAAATAAACCGTGCTGAAGCCAAACAACTTGCAGTCACCTCAGGGTCAGACAAAACAGAAAGAACAACAAAGAGGTCCAGGATATCAACCATAAGGCGGATATTTGACATGGCAAAACACCGAACAAAAAGGTCATCCTTTTTCTCAACTGGTGTGAAAGTTTGCCCACAAGAATCAGTGAAGCAGATTTTAGCCAGTCACCAAGCTTACTACAGATTAAGAGGTAAGACGATTATTGTAGTATGTACTGCCTCCTTCAAAGTCTTTCCTTTAACTGAGGAAACACAGTAATTTTCCAGAATTGTGGTCTTCACCTTCAGGCAGTGTAAGTGCTATTTAATTTATGCTTTATTTTTACATAGATAATCAAATGTTACATGTGCATCAGCAGGGTTTGAGATAGACAGTTACCAGAAGAAAATAAAACAATGCATTCAAAGGACTAATGAACTCAGAGTAATTGCACAGTGTTCTAGCATGGCTGAACATGAAGGACAAATTGTGCTTGCATTAGTGTTGAAAGAAGCACCCCCTTTCTCAAAAGAGCAGGTACCACCATTGCTATGCAAAATCAATAGCACCAGTTTAGGACAAGTATTGGAATCATTAAATGGTCATTGCACAATCATGTTGTGTATCTGTAGTTATATTAAGTCTATGGCAGTGTTGGTATACAATAAACACTGAGATAATTGCTAGCAAGTCTTGAAAAAAAGCTTAGGGAAGAAGAAATATTTCAGACATTTTATTAATAAGACTTTTTCAACCAGGTCAGTCACTTCCCAGCTCTTTTTTTTACTTCCCTTGCCTACAGAAAGCCTATCAAGTTACCATTCCAATTTTTGGTCCATTTTTCTCTCTTTGTTCATCTATCCCTCCCAGTCTTTTATCCTGTCATTGTTCTATTTTGTATTCGAAAAATGTGTGTATTTGCAGTGCAGCTGGATGGTCCAAAGCTAATTCTAAAACCTAGTCAGCATTTCGGGGATATAAGTATCTAAGGCAACATCTACTCTCTAATCCACCTTTCCTTATCCATTTTTCCCATTTTATCAGCCACCGTCCATTCACATTGATCTGTGTAACCTGGATGCTCCTCAGCTCTCTTTTGGGGAACCAACTTGTTCCCTCTGAAATGAGACCTGGAGGTAAAGCTTCAAAAATTGTACTCCAGCAGCCACTTGCTATAGGCAGCATGGGAGAACTACACTAATGTCTGTAGCTATCCCTATACATATAAAAATATTTGATTTCCATTGTAGCATCCAATGGGCATTAGACAGAAATCTGAAATGTGTTACAGAGGCTGATCCAAAAAGTGTTTCTTAAATAGAAATTAATCCTGAAAGTCCCTGAAACTCCCTGGTTACATTTTAGATTGGGCTGAAAACAAGCTATCCTGACACAGACAGGTATCATTAATCTGAACTCAAAAAACTATAACTATGACCCTTTCGTTTCAAAATCTGAATATGACAGTACTACTAGCTCTTTGGAGAGCAGCACATCAGCTGGAATACTGGACTCTATAAGTCTTGTAGTGCAAGAAGTTTTAAACTTAAATACTCCTTTTCCCCAGCTGTGTCTTCACTCACAAAATTTTCTAAGCAGGTGTCATCCAGTTCTTCAACTGAAACTGGAGTACTTCCCAAAAAGAAAGCAACAAAACGCATTCTGCAGCTGAATAATTTGCACACTCATTCATAAAAAGGTGTTTCTGCTCCCTTGAACAATTGCATATTTTCCATTACAATGTCTTCCATCAAAACCTCAAAAAAATTTTTCTTCAAGGAAAGACCAGAATTTCTGGTAAAGACTTCTGCCCTCCCAGTTGAGCATGATAATTTATCTGATGAAAATGATAAATGTAAACAAAAAAGAGCTACACTTGAAAATGTGGTGATACAAGAATCATCCTTGAATCTGTAACCACATACAATCCTTCATGTAAAGGCAATCTGGTAGCCATGCTGGAGCCTGAGAGCCTGTACCCATCTGTGGGATGATCTCACCTTCATTTTGTTTTGGATATATACTTTCAGGTTCTTTTCTAAAAGAAAAAGTGTCTAAAGCCTAGGAGATTACCTCCCCCCCTTCAAGTTCCATGACAGTGAAAAAGCACTGTGGATCATATCAGTCATCTAGAGAATTTTTCTGCAAGAAAATTTAGACAATTTTATTCTTTTTTCCATATATATGTATTCTGTGCTTCCAGGGATGAGCACACAACAAAAACAGCTCAGATGTAGGAGCTCAGACAGTTGCTGTGGGATTCTTCAGCCTCCTGTGACCTTATACCAACTCTGAAGATACACATCATAGCTTAGGTCACCATGAGGACAGTCTCTTATGTGGGGCAAACTGGGAGAACACACTACAATGCCTCCTCAACTGGTCATGTGTCACATTTATCTGGTAACTGGATTACTTATCATCAGATGGTATATCTTTATTCAGCAGTAACTGCTCAGAAAAACAAATGCCAGAGAGTTGCAAGAAAAAGGAGATAGAAAGTAGCTTTAATTGCTAGCTCATAATAAATAAATCTCTTCAAAAGATAGCCTGTTCCTTTTTAATAACCTGACCACATCTGCTCCACATGCAGCTGCTCTACTGGGAGGGCAGGTCGTTCCTGAGGTATTATTGAGGGGCCCTAACACAGCTAGGTGAGTACATCCCTACAGCAAGTTTAGAGTAAACTTACTGCACTAATTTCAGAGACACCCATATTTTAGATAATGCAGATAATGAACTCACTCTAAGGCAAAGTAGGTATCAAGTACTGAAAATAAATGTCCCATCTCACAGTAATGAGTTTTGCAAAGTAAAGTGCTAAAGGCAACAGATTTTAAATTACCAGCAAGTTTTGGTTAAAATGGTTTTTCTGTTAAATTTGAAAATCCCCTTCTCTAAAAGAATTTTTAAACATTTTGAAAAAGTGCGTTCCTTCATCTTGAGTGAAAATGTGTAAATGCCAAATCACTGTTAAAAGGCTTTCAAGTTTACTATTTGGTACAAAGCATCTATCCCCAGCCCCTTTCTTCTTACTCAGTCTGCCAGGAAGCTGTGTGGGAAGCCTTTCGTATTTTTCTGGATCGGATTCCTGATACTTCTGAATATCAGAACTGGGTTACTGCCTGCCAGAGAGAAACCTTTTGCATATTTGACATTGGGAAAAACTTCAGCAATTCCCAAGAGCACCTGGAAATAATTCAACGGGTAAGGATTACTGACATCTGTTTACAAACTGGGAGAGACTTCCAAGTCCCTCCCCACCTGCTTATTTAAGGGCAAAGTATTGCTCAGGAGAAGGAGGGGGCACGTCTTAGAAGGAAAACATAAAAGTGTAGTAAACAAAAGAGCTAACAGGCTCAATGGTTGGATACACCCACTAGTAAAATGCTGTTTTTCTTAATCTTTTTGCAGCGAGTAAAACATAGAACCTTCCAGGAAAGGTAAGTAGCACAAATAGAACCTTGCCACTTGATGTTACTGCCTCCCTTGTAAAGATATGTGTAGCTGTGTGTGGATGTGAGCAGATATTCAGATAGCACTGTGGTGTATTTGGTGTGTGCTGTGAGAGATGTCTACTGGATATATTATAGGACACTGTAATTGAATCACAATAATGGATATGGCCAAATGGCTGAGTTACCTGTTCATTTCAAAACACCCCTGAATGTTTTCTCAGACTAATGTGAGCATGAAACCCTGACAGAGACATAGCTTGGCATTAGGCTAGTGTTGATTGGGAGTGTGACAAAACTTGCTGTAATTCTCAAAAGGAAAGTCAGTTTAATAAAAGTTTAACTGAGAGGCTACTTTAAACAGTAACATGAAAACTCTGTGCCTTCACTTTAGGTTTCTCCTGTATTTTTATACATCATGACAGTGTTAATTGATGTGATACTTTATTCTGTAAACTCTTTGGAAAAAGTATGCTCCTGGCAATGCTCAGAAGTTGGAGAGTGGCAGGATTAAAGCTACCATACTGAACTCTGGTTCTCTGTATATAAATACTACAGTGCAGCCAGACAAATCATTGTCCACAACTTCCGATTGATGTTTCTTTTCCCTTCAAGTTTTCTTTGATTTTCAAGAGATTTTCAGAAAATAATATTTTCCATAGGTTACACTGTCTCCTGATCACAGAGGTCTTACGTGTCTTAATTCATTCTGACATGGGAGATCTGACATATTTCTAATAATGTAGGGCCTAATTGAACTCTCCTGGAATCCAAAGGGAGCCCTTTTCATTCATCCTAGTGCAAGCAGCGGCAGCAAGGCATTAAGAGAAGTGACTGATCTCAGAGTTCTTAGGTTCTCTGTGAACAGTACTGTTTTCCCTAGACACAACACTGAAGGTGAATTTGATTCCATGAAATTTCTTGTATTTTAGTTGGAAATAAAGACAGCAATGATTATGCATGGTTGGACTTCATATTTACTACTTTGTAGCCTAGAAAATATTTTGTATCTTCTGTAGATGTCATGTAGAGAAATCAGTCTCCATGTATAGATACAACACATAACTAGTTAACACTGTGAAATTTCAAATTATACTTTAGTTCTCACCGCACAGGATATCCGGACGTGGTAAATCAGTTGTCATGCATTGATGTTCTTTATTTATGTTATTAAACATCTATGTTCCTCCTGTAGCTCAGGACAACTTTTCTGTCTCTGCTACAAGCTTTGTGCTGTCTCAGTTAACACCACACTGCACATTTGCAGTACCCTTGTTTCTTTCATTCATACCAGTTTTCACAAGTACTCCATCTGTATGCACTGTAGAAAATTTCGGGAATTATACTTTACTCCCCAGTTTCAGGAGAGCAAAATCTCAAAACATCCTTTAGAAGATTCTTACCTAAGAAGCTTAATTTTCACAAAAGTTACAAATTAATAACAATTTGGTTTTAAGGCTATAGAATAATTTCTAGCCCAAGTAAAAGAATCTTTGATACATCTATTTATTTTAAAATGTACTTAGAGATGGATACTATTGCTGTTTTTCAAGCAAGCTAACATTAGCTATTAAAAATGTATTCACCATGTGGCTGTAAAACTTAAACCAGAAAATAATTATCAACAAAACCAGACAAATCCTGTGATACATCATACCCACCATATTCTTACTTGAGTTTTTAGCTCTCCTCCTTGGGGACCATGGTAGGCATTAAGCTATGAATATTACATCCAGAAGCAAACACTAACATTCCTACACCTCAAAATAATCTGGAATCAGGAATCGGATTTGATACTATAATTATTTGGAAGCATCCTTATGGTATTATAATGCAGGCTGACAACTGAAAAATAAGCCCACCCATTATTTTCTCACACCACACCATATGAAACACACATGGAACCTGAAATGTCCATTGGCTCTAAAATGAGAAGAATCCTAAAGCCCTCACTGAGCTACCTTGATAGGATGAGAAATAGCAAAGAAGACAAAGGCTGATTTAGGTGATGTACAAGAAGCCTTTCTTCCATTTTAGATAGTGGTCAACCCTTCAATGAGTTCCAAGAGTAAAAAAAACAAACCCAGTGCACTGATTTAATCTCTGTGATCTCATCCCTCTGGTGGCATTGATAAATTCTGAAACAAAACCTCATGAGCAGATTCATGACAGGATTGGTAGTCCTTATGCTGTTCCACTGCCTGTTTAATCAGGTCACAAAATGTTCTATTAGAGATAACTTCTCTCATTTAAACTATGCTTAATATAGGGAACATTTCTACATGTTTTTGGTTTTTTACCCTTTTGTTATTGCCAGTACAATATGCAGATAATTAAATCACTCATTTCTATTTGATTGATAGGAAAGATGAAATATCAGCAGAGAAAACCGGAGGCAAAAAGGTGGAAGACATTCCCTCCATTTCTACAGGTAAAAAAATCTGCTTGTTCTGTGTCTGCCTGTTAAATAAAATTGCTAAGGCAAATGATTCTTAGAAGGCTACATTTAATGAATGTTGCAGAATGCTTCTACAACAGTTCAGTGGAGTGAAAATGTTTGAGCAAAATAATCTTTCAGAAGAATTTTTTTTCTCTTTACAACATATTTGCTACTCAAATGTTGCATTCAAAGTTTGTTTTCAAATGTATGTGTTTACCTAGTTTCAAACTCAGATAATATAGGGTTAATTTTTCTTCAGTTAAAAAATACCATTTAAAATGTCAACTGCTGCATTTTGTTAACAAAAACAAAACAAGCAAGCAAGGCAAATAAAGACTGACAAGCAAGAAAGTCAGAGTGGTGCCAAGACAATAAATTGATCAGACTATTACAATTAGGCCTGTTGTGTACTTCAATTCTTTAAAGTAATGTTAGGATGTTAATAAAATAATGTTAATTCACACATTGATAAAAATCTGTAAATATTATCATTTTGGCTCAAGGAGAAACCATCCTGAACATATATTCTTATGAAATATATCAAAATCATATTGGGAAGGACTTCCAGCATGGTAATTTGGCCTCTAGGTGAAAAACTTTGTCAACATCTCTTGTTATCTTTAATTGAGCCTAAAGAAAAGAGGCTCTCATAGGGATAAAGATCTCAACTGGCAAAATTAAGCCTAGACACTTGGTGATATATGATGTGGCATGACAGAAAATGACCAAATATTATTAACTCACACAATTTCATTGATCATAGTCAATGCCATTTTTGCCTTCAGTCACACACGTGCCACACCACTAATGTTTGACCTGGAAGAAGGGTTGTCTATTGTACAAAATGCAGCAGCTTTACCCACACCCTAAGTCATGGCACAGGCTTGTGCTCAAGCCCTCCCTCCTGGGGGAAAGCTGCTCCAGTGAGCTGACCCCTGACCAACACACAAAGAGAAGGCTTTTGATGTGAAGGCTTTTGATGTTCTTTCCTGATTTTCTCTCCACCTGCAGGCTCTCCTGGCACACCCCTCTCTCCATATGCACCTAATGGCACATTGCTCAATGAAATTTTCAATGACACAAAGGCTCCTGTGAAGGTGAGGACAGCCTGTGTTCCCACACACTTTTTCACTCACCTTTTCTTTTTGAGCTCAGCCAACAGGAAAGAGGGAGAAGCCTTATAAACAGTGCTTAAAAACAACAAGTGCTCCCCTCTGTTTCAGCTAGCAGGACTGAAGGGGTTTATTAGCATCTGTTATATACTGGAGTAGGGCATGATGGGTTTTGGGTATATAGTAGAAAGTACAAAAGCATGGCAACCAGCTTTTGGGCAGTTTTCAGTCTTTCAAGGAGGGGCCTGTTGCCTATTTTGCACCATTTTGTAACATTGCTTTTCATTAAATAATGCTAAAAAAGAATACCTTCTGGGCTTGCCATGACACAGGAGATAGGACTGGGGCTTCCTTGCCTTTTTCTGCCCAGCCAGCCGTCAGAGGCTTCTCCACTGCTGTGCCCTCAGAGGGCAGCCATGCAGCAGGCACTGGGGACTGCCCCTCTGCACACTAACAGCACCTGCTGGAAGGGACACCTCTGAGAGAGGGGAGGGGTGCTGGGAAGGGCTGCTGCTTTCCCTGTCCTGTGCTGTGGTCTCAGCACAGATGTGTGGCCTCACAGTGGAGGGAAAAGCTGCAAATACTGTTGGTAAACAGCATACAAAATACAACAACTTTTAATAGCAGCAAAGTTTACTGCATAAGAAAGGTGTATTATGGCTAGGGATAATTCCCTTTTATTATCAGCAAAAAACAAATGCAAACCTCTGAACAGAAAACAGCTGTGTGACTTTATGATGATGGAACTAAGACTTGGTAACAGTCTCTGTGCAAGAAAGGCTTGATTCTCTTCATCTTCATTTATGCATATCAAAGGCAATTCTCAAGTTACCTCTCAAGTAATAGAAACTTGTTTGCAAAGACAGAAGAATTAAGCCAACAGATATACCAGGAATTTTCACCTTTTGTGGAATGTAGTTCAGAAAGTTATTTTGGGGATGATCTTAAACGGGACCATTTCTACCTATTAAATACTGAATTGTGGAGGGGAAAACTATCTCTTGGTTTTATTTCTTCCCTTTTTGTCCTTGCCTTTTCTTTTCCAGGAGCTGGGAACAAATGCAGTCCCTGAACTGCCTGTGGAGCAAATGGTGGAATTCAGTGTGACTCTCACTGATCAGGAGTACACAGCTGAACTTAGTGACCCCAACTCCCCAGAGTACCAACAACTAGCTGCCAAATTTCAGCTACAGGTAGGGATGCTTAATGAATGCAAAAATTTGTTGACTTTGTACCTTGGCTGAGGTTCATACTATGAAATTATCTTCACCAAGAAATAGGATTAGTATGTACTGCCCTCACTTTAAACAGGTCATTCCTGTTTTCTCAAGACCTTCACGTTTCCTTCATGTGTAGTATCAGCTTATCCCCAGATTTAAGCCATCTATTCAGCCAGCAAGCTAACAAGTCAACACCTTTGACATCAGCAGAAGCCTCAGATAATGGATGAACAGAATAACTTTAGGAATTTTGTTCAGACTTAATCAGGAATTCATGGGCAACACTTTGTCATAATTTAATTTCTACAATAAACCTAATGAAAAATGTAATATAAATGTTAAAAGTAATTAGCTACTGTTGTCTGAACTATTCTTCAAAGGACATACACTCATTGTGCATTATCAGGGTTTATGTACGAATTGGAACATCTGTCGTATTTTCATGCAGTTAATAATATTAACTGAATGTTCAGCTATCAGTTTAACTGATAGCAGTTAATGACTTGAGGTTCCCAAAAGGTTTTCTTAGTAAAATTAACTAAAGCCTCTCATCAGTTTCATGAACATTCCTTAGTGGAACCTATTTCACTTTCCTGGTTCAGTTCCAGATCTGTGTAGAAAAATGGTAAAGGATGCATTGGCAGACCTGGCAAAAAATGGTTTCTCTGAAGATTTTCAGCATTACCCTCAGACATAAGTGCCTGCAGACATTGTGTAGAACACATGTAATGCCTCTTCTATTCAAAACCATGTAATTGTACTACTGTTAACACTGGAATTAAAATTGTATTGTTATTCTGTTTGTACAAGACAGTTAAAACCGTTTCATTTCTAAATGATTTGTCAGATAATATAAACTCATTTGCAGTTGCTTAATATGTCTAAATAATTAACAATTTACAGGTGACTTGAATCACAAAATTATTTATGAACCAAAACTACTGAAAATGAGAAAACCATTTGATTCATGTTTTTTTAATTGCTGTTCTATGAAATTGATTATCCCTTGTTTGCATAGTTACATTACTAAGAAAAGCAATATTAACAGGTAATACAAGTACATGCAAAGCAAATATTGTGTTTAAACTGAGCAATTATGATACCCAAAAGAGCACAATTGAGACTGTTTCCTAAAGCTCTTTCTGAAATATGAAAAATATTGTCTATGTAGTCATCTTGTGATTGCCTTTTAGTCATAGATCTTATGCTGATTTTTTTATGGTTTTCTATAGATGAAAAGAATATTTGAGAAACTTCCAGGATTCAAAGAAATCCGCGTGTTAGGATTCAAGTAAGTAAGAAAATGGGGCTCTCCTTTTTGTTGGTTCCGAGGGTTCTCCTCTTCCTTCTTGTCCTCAAAAAGGAAGAGACCTGTAGAACAGTGGGCTGTGTATTTCTGAAAACAGAAAGCAATTTTATGGGAATATCATAGGGACAACATGACAAGAAGTACAGACACATCCCAAGTGAGACTATGAGGTTTTGAAGTAGCAAAAGTAGCTTTGATTCCCCTGAAGCTTGAAGGACACAATAAATTCTATGAATTGTTTGTTAACAGCCCTGTATTAAGGACTTTTTAAAATTACAAGATAAAGAGAGTTAGTAGCATGATTAGTTAGGTGACAACTTTTTTGTTGCCCTTCATATCTTGCAGTGAAGGTGCCTTAGCAAGAGAGGGTTGCAGGAAGATACATGTTCACACATATAAAACTTTTTCAGTAGTTCTTTCTCAGGCCTTACAGACAATTAAAAAAGTTTCACTTTTTCAGTAAATTTCTGTTCTGTCTTGCCATTTCTTTTAGTTTTAGCTTCCTTGTGTGTTTACTACTAACACAACCTCATTTACTCTTTCAGAGAATAGAGAATTTATAGGGGAGGGGGAGGACATTGCATAAAGAATCAAATGAAAAACAAATAATAATAGTAAGAAACTGCAAAAAGGAAAGAAAGAGCAGGGAAAAAAGACAAATTTATTCGGTCTTATGGCACAGCATCAGGAACACTCAGTACTTCTTGCAATATTTAATATATGTTGAAGAACACTCATATTGCAATGCAATTTTAGACAAGAGCATCCTTCTTCCTAGCATTTCTCTCTACAAAAATTGCCTAGGAAAAGGAGAGAGAAGAGCAAAATAGTCTGAAAATTAGTTCCTTGTATTTTTATATTGAAATTAATAAAACAAAAAGCTGCCTACTGCAGTACAAGCAGAGAAAATGTATAGCAGATCTCATAGTTACAACTTGCAGTACCTAATCTCATTTAGTTGCGACTCCAGGAGGTCTGGGATCCACTTTGCTATCATATCTTGGACTTAGCTGGTATGAAAGAACATTCATCAGGTGGAAAAATTGGATTGATTCCTAATATCCAGTAATTTAGTTAGCTTTAGGAGTTACAGATCAGCAAAGATGGGTGTTGCTGTCCACTCTCTCCATGTGGTACTATTGCCATAGTACTACACATTCTAGCAGCATTTCCCACAAAGCCATGAAAAAAGACAACATCATAGGTATTCTGGAGAGTTCACCAGGGAAAATAACTGAGCATTATGTGTAGAAGGTCAACATAGGCATGTCTTCCAGAGGTAATTAATGGTTCAAGTTACCCCTTGACTACAGCCTGAATAGACATGGTGGATGGTAACTGTGATCATGGAAAGTACTGCCACAAGTGCCCATTGCCACCACAGATTTTAGCAGTGACAAGGCTCAAACTGCACCATTTCACCATGGAAATAGGAAAGCTGGTATTTCAGACTGCCATGGTAAAACAAAATTCCTGTTTCCCCACACAAATTCCCCCACAGTGATTCCCATTGTTTGGAAGGGAAAAAGTGAACTGATGGAGAGTAGACTGTCAATTTCACACAGAGCTAAAAATTGTAGATGACATGTAGAAGATAAGATAAATTGTCAAAAGATGGTTGTGAAGTGTGTGACAACTATTTACCAGTAAACATGAATTTTTATTTTTCTTTCCTTTGCAATCCTTTCTCACATTCTTTATTCTGCGATGAAATGAAGACAGAAGAAGGAGAAAGATGGGTAATCTTTCACTCATTCATCATTGTTTTATAGACTAATTATAATAATAATTATTATTAATAACTTTATGATGTACATAGATAAATCATTAAATGTCTTTATCTTGATGTGACAAAGTGAATTGGTTGTGTTCTAAGTACAAAATCTGCCTAAGTACAAAATCTGTGCTATAAAGTGTCAGGGACACCTTTAATCTGAATGTTTCATGTAATCAAATTTTGTTAGGATGTCTCTGAAGAAAAGAAAATCTTTGACCTAAGAAAATTCACATTCATATGACTAAAGATTTATACCAGCTGTATACTGAAAGGGAAAAATAAGTAGGAAAACTATATTCAAATTTTCATTTTTGATCTGCTGTTTCCTAGCTGTATTCCCATGTACACAATATTTCCATAAGTATGTAGAATTTGATTTGTTATCTCCATTATCAAGGCAGATAGAATAGCAAAGAGACCAGTTACTAGCTTGATAAAATGCAGGAAGTTTTTCACTGGTAATACAAACAGCTACAGAGTCTATTGTTCTTGCTGCTTAAAAGTGCTACTGGGGAATAATTTGTCTAGCAGTTTCCCAGAATTTCTCTTTTGCTCATGCTTTAAAAGGAAGAATTTTCTAATGTGTTTCCTGAATTCTTGCAATGTCATATAAATGCAAATATATTGCACACACTAGATAAAAGTGAAATTCTTCTCTTTATTGTTATTTGACATTGTAAAAAAGTAACATAGTGGAATAGAAATGTTTACAATGTACTCACTATTTTTCATTTAATTAGGTGAATTCAACATGTATAAAAATGATGTATTAAAAATGGTGAATATTTGAGACTTCTGTTAAACATGAATTCCAGGGAGAAGCCATACACACCCCTTTGCACTGGGCAAAGCTAACTCCCACTGTGAAAAAGTGATTTGCTTGCCACATTAGCTGGCTGTTCTTTGAAAAAGAGAAAAAAAATGTCTCTTGTGATAAGATTTTTGCTTATCTCCAGTTTTATGATCTAATCCCTTTTCATAGGTTCCTGAATAATTAGTGTGTGATTATACGTTCTAATAACCCCAGTGTGCCTTCATAGCTGTTTGAATCAGTAGTCAAGGACTTCACACTATACTACCAGTTCTACAGATTTCTGAGTAGTCAGATTAAATCAGATTATGTTAGAAGATTTTTGCAATTATCTTCAATGTGGGAATTTTTATTAAAAGTTATGCATGGGAAAAAAAGGAGTTAGGTGAAGAAAAAGTAACTTGAATGTGACAGTCTCATTAGAAAGAAGTAAATTTGCATTACTCTAACAGAATATGTTATGGCTGCAGATTTGTTGGTCTGGAAAATAATTTCTCAGCCAGTGACTGATTTTGCTGCTCTGGGCATTCTCACCTTTCCCCCTTGCAGATCCAGCAGCACAGTAGCAAGATACGTGGTGAACTTTGAGAGAGATGGCTCAGAAACCAAAGGCACAGCAGATGACATCTCAACTATTGGATCTAATAAGGTCGAAAGTGAAAAAATACCAGTTTCTCCAGTTGAAGAGAGGGAAATATCAGCAACTAAACTGACAGTAACAGACCTTCAGCAGCTGGTTGCCACTGCACTCCATGAAGACCAGTCCCTGCCAGTGGACCTTGGAACACTTCAGTTTACTGATGGTCAGTACAGCAGGTGGCAGGTGCCAGGCACAAGCCTGAATCTTGCCTTCCCAAACTGATGCAATTTCAGTAAGGTGTCCTTTGCTTCTCTAACAGATGACTTTCATCTGGCATAGTCCATTCTCCTTGGTGTTGAAATAAGTTAAGTTTTATAGTAAAATGTGTCTTTATACAGCCTAACTTGCAACTGTATTAGAATATTTTTCTTGGTTTTTTGTTTTTTTGAACACTAACATCATTAAGAGGAGAAAAATAAAATAAATACTATGAGTATGCACTGAATCATTTTAACTTCCAGTATGGACACTCCTCTTTCTTTAACAAGAAAAAAAATTAAATCTGCCTCTAACATCAGATTAGCTTTCTGAAAGCTCTATCTTTATTGTAAGTAAGCCATCTAACCTCTCAGCAGCATCAGAGACACTGGGCCCTTAAACAGCATTTGATCCCCAGATAAAATCAGTAAAGATGTGTTTCACTCACACACTGAAACAGAGGGAGTGTAGAAGACAAGCTGGGTGTGAAAACCTCCAGCAGAAGCTGAAGGTCTGGTGTTCAGTAATCCAGCTAATAAATATCCCTTTCTAGTTCATCAATCATTTTTGCAAAGCTAGCAATCTACTTTTTGAGAGATGTGTTAAAAAAGGGGGAAAATAATTTGAAATAATTTTCATATGCATATTTACTGCAACAACCTCAAAACCCATACCAAATTTTAGCTACAGTGTTTCATTTGCAAACAGCAGCATTTTCCTACCAAAAAAAAAGTTATTCAGTTGAACTAATACTTTCTGTAAGAATAAAGTGTCATATTTTAATGTATAGGAAAAGTCCCAAGAAAAAATTTTTATAGAACACTTCAATAATAAATATTTTAATCAACTTTCTCCCAATAGTTAATTCTAATAACCAATTTTAGACAAACGGTTTGCATGCAAGTACTTTTAAGTTCTTCTCTGAGAGGTGAAAGGAGCAGCCTGAGCACAAAAGCCAAAACACTGACATTGCAACGGTGTGGACTCAGGCTAAAACTGGAATGGCTTGAGGCTTAATGAGCACAATATAATGAGTCATTGTAGTCCATGCAGATTTAACTGAGGGGTTCACACTTCAGATCATTTTAAGCATTCCTCCATGATTCAGCTCTCTGCAGACCTATCCCATTTATGCTAAATAAAGCATATGAAGAATAGTGCATATAAAGTTTGGTTTTCTTCATAATTGCATTTTTGAATGGGAATTGATACTTTTTTGTCTTTAGATGGATTTTTAAAAGCAATTTTTTGATGGAGAACATTTTAGTACTGTTTTTTTTTAATTGAGTTTGTGTTTTGATCAGTTTTCAATGTGCTGGTACTGAAGTATTCTGTGCTGTCTCTTTCTCTCTTTCTAATGTTTTTGATTTTCTTTGCAGAAACTATTATACCACCTAGTGATTTAGACAATGATATCCAAGGTGTGGTCACTATTCCTCTGGCAGGCCCTGATTTGGTAGGTTAATAACACTTTTCATGTTTATTTATTTCTCCATGGGAAAAGAAACACACAAAAAGTTTCTTATGCTGGAATAACATATGTGCCTTTTGTACATTCTGTAAGGATGAATGTTGTGTTGTTTTACTGCAACAGGGATACTGTTTAGAGCACTTGCAGGTGAATATTACAGCCTGATTATGTTTTCCAGATTTAATTACAACGTAAACAGTGGCTCATCAGTTCAGCAGTACATCTTAATGACAGAAAGAGAGCAGTTTACAGGGCTAGTTAAAGTCATCTTCCTTCCACCACTTTTAAAATTACAGGAACTGTGATCAGGATCACATGTACATGCCAAACATTTTATTCATCCGACGAGTTCATAGCAGCCTTCCTGTATCCGAAGGGGCCTGCAGGGAAGCTGGAGAGGGACTCTGTCAGACAGAGTTTGTCAGATCTGTAGTAACAGGACAAGGAAAATGGGCTCAAACTGAAAGATGGGAAATTTAAGTTAGATATGCAGTAGATTTTCTTTACTGTGAGGATGGTGAGAAACTGGTACAGGGTGCCTGGGGAGGTTAAGGATGCCCCAGCCCTGGCAGTGTTCCAGGACAGGTTGGATGTGCCATTGAGCAACGTGGTCTAGTGGAAGATGTCACTTACCATGGCAGGGGAGCTTGTGACTAGATGAGCTCTAAGGCCCCTTCCAACCCAACCCATGTTGACTTAACTATTTGCTAGCTCGTGTGGCTAGAGATTATTGCCTTTTTAGCAATGAAGTTCAAACATAATAATGAAAGCTGCTTTTTTAAAACTTTTTTAGGAGGAACTCCCACTAGGTTATCCCAGTCCAGCAACAGTAGATCAAAGAGGAGATGTATTTGTTGATGAATTTACAACTGAAAGCCCTGCTCTAAGTGAAGAAATCAGCATCCCTGAAGAATTTAATAATTTTATTACATCTGAACCTGATTTTCCTACCAAACCCTCCAGAGAACCATTTCAGGACAGATATCCATACACCCAAGTTATTGCTACTGACCACCCAAGTTTCACAGTGCCTTTCAGTGCTCTGGGTAGCACCAGCAGTCCTCCAAAACCAGAGGATTCCTATTTGCCTCCCCCAGCAGATGCCTCTGCTGGCCAGGACTCGCTCACGGGTGGCTCTGAGTCTCCAGTGGAGCTGGGCACCACCGGGAGCTTCACCACACCCCATCTCCTGCCTGCCAGAGAGCTGGACAGGGAAGCTGAAGAGAAGCAAGAACTGACTGACATAGCAGAACCTCCTTTCAAGGAAGTCGACCAAGACAGCCTGTCTGGACAAGGTAAGACACAAGAGATTTTTATGTAAGGGAGAGTAGGAGAGGTGCAGCTGTTGTGGCACGTGTAGTCACGTGTCAGAGCAGTATGCATTCCTTTCCATTGTGACAGAAAATTCTCCTTCACAACCAAAGGTGAAAAATGTACATTTCTGATGGTCTCTTCAGCAAAATCCTAATGCACCTTAGTTCAAGGTTGTAAAACCCAACAGATGCCAAAGGATAAGGAACACTTAGTACAGAGTATTATGGTAAAATGTCAAACAGGCAGAGCAAAAAAACATGTCAGTGGAAAAAAAAAAAAAAGGAAGTTCTAGATTAACATTAAAAAAATTGGTACTTAGAACATGGAAAGTAAATTACTTGGGGCTCTACTGACAGTTGTGGATGATAGCTGCGAGAGTAACATGACATAATTTCTTCAAGCAAAGAGTACCATGGCTCAGAAAAGCTTTCATATCTACAGGTCTGATTAATGTGATTTTTTTTTTAAATTTCTGTTTTCTCTATTTGTTTATTCCATTTTATCTATGCAGTAGTCATGGAAGCACCCATCTACATGAGGAAAAATACAAAATAAAAGAAAAAAGGATATAAAGAATAATAAAAGAAAAGTCTGGATAATGCAGCCGTTCAAATGAAAAATACATGATAGACACATTTCCCACAGCTGACCCTGCAAACTAAAGAAAGTTCAGACAAAGATCAGGGTCAGCTTTAGGGTACAGGCAATTTAGGCTTTCCCCCAGAATAGCAAAATATCTGTAAGGTTACTGCTTCCATTGCCTCTGCCAGCAGCTACAAAGCCATAAGAGCCACTGTGTGCAGGTGGCTGAATTGTGCAGGGCAGGAGCCTCCACTGCCAAAGCAGGAATAGCCATGATTAGGAGGAGTTTCCTTCCATCTGTCCCAGCTCTTGTCTGCTCCCCCTCCAATCCTGCTCCCTGGCCTGGCCTTACCATCTCAGTGTTAGGCCAGTAAACTTAAATTTTATTTACACTTCAAAGCCTGTGCTTCCTGTGTAAGATGCAAGAGGTCACTACAGGCACAAGGGAGGAATTAGTTCTTGGCTGAATATTCATATGTGCTTTGTCTCAGATTTTTGACTGACTCTCTCAAAAGGATAGCAGAGGGCAGGTAAGCACATCATGGGAGTCAGCAGGATTCTTTGATGTCCCCACATAGTCTCTAAGCAATAATAAAAAATCTGCAGAGAAAAACAAACAAAAGGCAAATTCAGGGCAAAATTCCAGCAACATGCATTAACTCGCACAACGACACTCGACACTTGGTGTTTCTGGATATCTAAGAGCATCACACTCAAAGCCTGTAAGTTTGCTCCCTGCTGCAGGAAAGTTCCCTGTTCCCATAGGAGGTTCTACCCTGTCCCAGCTCAACCAGCACCCTCCTTGCCCAGGCAGTGGCCTTTCATGTCCCTCCTGTACTCCAGAAGTCTCTTGAAGTGAGAAGAGTGAGCCCTTCTCCTCCTTATCGAGCATGTCCAAAGCCAGCAGGAAGGGACCTTCATCCCTGCTGCCTGCCCACATTGTGTAAGGCAAACAGGCCAGGCAGAGCTGATTGGAGAGCTGGGCAAGGATTGCATGGTGATAACATCCTTCACAGTCCTTCACAATGGGCTTGCCTGGCAGAGGTGTGGGAGTGGGGAATGTCCATTCATCATACAGCCTGTAAAACCCAACAGATGCCAAAGGATAAGGAACACTCAGTACAGAGTATTATGGTAAAATTTCAAAAAGGCAGAGCAAAAAATCATGTCAGGGGAAAAAAAAAGGAAGTTCTAGATTAACATCCATTCATGTTTTTCTGGATTAACACCCATTCGTGTTTTTCTGGATCAAGCAAATCATTACATCAGTGTTTTAGAGAGTAGAGGATGTAAAAGGTGCCAACCATCAGCTCCTGACTGGGAAGAGCACAGCACATTTCATGGTCATGTTGTTGCATGGTAGTTAATGCACTGAATATAAACTTCCCATTCTATAATGTTGCTTTTATAAACAGATTTTGGAAATGAGAGAAAAACAAATACTTTATGATTAGCAGAGTGACTTAAAGTTTAGAAAAATCACTTCTTACAAGAATCAGCTGTCAAATGTTCCTGAAAATAATGTTTATGATGAAAAGTCTTACATGCAACTATTTTCAAATGCATGCTGAGAAGTCTTGTAGTGTTACTGATAAAAGCACAGCATACCTTCAAATAACATTCATTATAACTGTGGAAAAGTGCTACATTTGCAGGGGAAGGAAAGTCATGCATTTTTCATTCTATTCACTCATTGCGTTAGGGACTTGATGTCATAAAAACTGCATAAAGTCACATATCTATTTCTCAATTTCTTAAACATGTCTTGCCTATGAGCTCCAAGTGACTGAAGGGAAGAAGCTGAGGATCTTTAACTCACTTGCACTGACCCCTTAAGAAATTATTTGCTGCATATTTAGGTTAGAACCTGTCAAACTGCAAAATAGAACAAAATCTAGAGCTGTAAAAAAAAAGCCTACCCCAAAATAAGGTATCCTATCTTGTTTCACCTTGTTGAATAAAAGTAATGTCTGAAACAAGCACCAGAGTATAAGAATTCCATCATTATTTCTGCAGCTGAGTAGCAGGGAAAAAAAATAATTGTTCCCTGTCTAAAAAGTAGGGATGCTGTGTTGGCAATGACTCAAAGCTGCAGCTATTATATTTTCTTAAAAGCTTACACTACACAAAGCATACTGCATGCCTAACAGTCAGGAGAGCTGTTGAAAACCTATTTCTTGAGTTTTTAAAATGTATACTCTTTACTCTTTAAAACTTTTTTCCCTTTTTAAAGCCTTTTTCAATTCTGGCAGTCCTGTGTGTACAGTATTTCCTGTAGCCTTTTATTTCCTGATATATTGTGCATTTCATGGGAACTAATGGAATTCAATCTGGAAATTCAGGTTTTATTAAAGTCACCAGTGTTAGTACTATTAATTTTAATATGGCAGCAGAACCTACCTGGTACAGAATATTTCACACTTTGTTCCTGGCTGCATTTCATAGCTGCTTTTCTTAGTAATATTGAAGGGGAAAAAAGTCTTTAAACTGTTTTTGGTGTGAAATAGCAGGAACTACTCAGACAGTGCTGTATAAGGTTGGGCAGAGGATTAGAGTCCAAACAGTTGTCTGAAATTCTATTGTATTAGTTTTCAAACATTTCCCCACCCTACTCTCCAGAAGATGGAGCACATTTTCTTCATCATGTGTTTAGAAATCTAAATTCACTCTTCTTTACCATGAAAGGAAAAACTGGCTACCAAAAATAACATAGTCTGAGGTTTTTTAGGTATTAGCTCTGTTTCAGAGAGGGGCTTTATTGCACTGGCTGTCACGTGTGTGCACTGGGAGCTGGACATCACTACAGACTCCTGAATATTGAATGTCTACATCCCACACCAACGACCTTAACTGGGCCTGCCCAAGATCACTGAGCAAGTAACTAAAAAATTTCTTTCACAGTTTTTAAAGAGATAAACAGCCTCAGCCTCACACCCATAAATACAGGCAAAGTTCTGCATACAACACCTAGAGGAAGGTGAGCAGAAACAGGTGAGGGATGAAGAGTCCATGAGAGGTGTCCTTTGAAGCCGTGGAAGAATGGGAATTGCCAGGTGTGGGCAGCCAGGGGGAGGGATGAGCCAGGAGCAGGCGTGGGCTGAGGAGGGGCAGCTCTGCACAGTGAGGTTGTCCATGGGCAGCCAGCAGCAGGCCAGGGGGATTGGAGCTCTGTGCTGGCCACATGGTGGTGGTGGCAGCTGCTCCACCCCCTGCCCTAGTCCAGAAACAGCAGCAGGAAGATGCCAAGCTGTCCTTAAGGTAAGCCGAGTGTTCTGAGATTTCACTACAGAACTAGAAGAAAGGCTGGGGCACACTTTTCCATATGTCTAATTGAAAAGTTCTGAAATGCCTGTATCAGATGTCACTATTTCAATATCTGACACCTCAGAAAGGTTTTTCTTTGCTGTAGCACCTTTAAAATATTGTCTATTTCTATTTTCCATTTACAACTAGTGCAAAAAAGAGAGTTTTTTCCCCCTACTATCTGAGATGATACTTTTCTCCAGCATTCTTCTTTCTTCTTCATATTTTCCTCCTTCTGCAGTTAAAAGCCATTAGCATTTCTTCTGCACAGTTAAATTTCTTCTCTTTGCAGTCCTCCTGCAACTGTCTAAAACAGTATGACAATTCAAAAGGGAAGCAATTTATGTAATGTATTAGACAGATGTTATTTCAAAAACCAAGAAAATTTCAGCAGTAAAACAAACAATAATATTTGGCTTCCTAAACAGTAAGAAATGCAATTTGAATTTGTTTGAGGAGCCTGGGTCATCCTCAGGCTTTCAAGAAGGACTCTGAGAGACAAAGACTCTGCAGGGTTTATTGCAGGAGTTTTTCCTGTGAGAAGAAACCACTGATAAGGAGTATATGATGGTCACATCTCTGTATGTGTAACTGATAAAAGTCTCATTAATTATTTCCATAATTAATCTCATGTTCACACAAACCTGCTGCGAGTTGTCCCCATTAATATTATCCTGCTACCCAACAGTTAATTAGGTGGCACACTCGTCACTCATTCTTATTTCCAAGTAATCTTTAGGAAAAAATCTCAGGGTTTTGCACATTTGTGGATTTTTTCTGCCTCTGTTTCAACCTCAGCTGCCTTAGCAGTGTCTTTGCTTAGCACAGTTTTCTGTTTGGCATAACCAGCATTGTCACAGAAAAGAAAACCCCGTTGTTTCTTGCAAGAACCTCTCTGGAAGTTCCCAGGATTGGAATTCACCCATTCATTGTGCCAGGAACGCTCACCATTTTTTTTACATCAATGGATATAGAGGGTAAGAGCTCTTCTGTTCCCTTGAATATTTTTATGTTTTCCTCATGTGTTCTTGGATCATAAACTGACAGAATTTTCTTGACATTTTTGCCCATCAGCTTCTCTCTATGCCCTTCTACTTGTCTCTTGCTGCTTCAGATGTGCAAAGAGTGTTTCTTGTGAAGGTTGCCTGATGTTTGGAGAAGTGAACAGGTGAGTCTAGCAATGTCATTTTCTCAAGCACCTTATACAATATTAAGTAGTCTGAAAGTTGTCTACAAATGGAAGATGAGGGTGAACAGAAGAGTTCCAGCAGCCCATATTAGGATATGCTGGATTGAAGGAAACGTTTTGATTGGTTAGAACTGCCTACTCAGAGTATTCCAGAGGAATCCTAAACATATTAAAGTAAGTTATTAGCATCTGGTCAGAATTTAATGACAGCAATCTGCCCAGCTGTCTCTGTGCTGGGAACAGCAGTAGCAATTGGAGTAGAACAAAAACTACATCACATCTTCAAAACATACTTAGAAATGCTGAAATGAAATGACTAATCCAAGCAAAAAAGTTTGAAAGAAAGTGAGCACTATCTATTTTTCCAATTTAACACATGACTTGTTTAAATTATTAAGCTATCCAACCACTTCTGTTTCACTTTAAGGCTAAGCTTGTCTTCCTTCAACTATTATTTCTTATTCATGACCCCCCAAATACACAACACAAATGAACCAAAACAAGTGATAACTTTCTTTAAACTCAATTGGTAATTCCAATGAGTCATTAAAATGACTGTGTGAAGTACTGAAAACAATTTATATTGCTGCTAAGAAAATTTGTTTATCCAGATGCAAATCTTCTCGTGTAATGAAAAAATGTATAATAATGAAAAAATGTAATACCCCATTGTGCACCTATGAAAATAGCAGGAAGATAGACCTCAGTGCTTCACCACTTGTTCAGTCACACTTTGTAGTCAAGCCTACAAACCACCCATAATTCTTCCTCTTTGTTACAGTGCATGAAGGAGCTCTCACTCCAGGAGGGATATATATGTGTTGCTGCATGTGGTTTAATTCCACTTTGTTCCAGAAAATTAATTTTCTTTAGAACTAAAGGGCTAAAATCTTGAGGCAGTTTACAGATTTTAGACATGACTGCAATAATTCTAATTGTCTAATAAAGGCAAACATAAAAGGCAGAAATAAGTTCAGAATTTGAAGGACCAGTATCACAAATAATTTTAAATGTGTATTTTAAATATATTATTGTCCTGAATAAAATTAATTTAAAGCCCCTGGTCTTTGCAGCATTATAATCAGAAGGATATTCTAAAACAAATAATACAGACATCTGTGCTGGGAGTGTAAGGTTAACATTTGTCATGTCATAAATGAATGAAACTAATGAAGTTTACATGTCATGTAGTCCAGTTGGAACAAATATTAGGCAAAGTGGCTCTGCTGAGACTAATACACCCTAAATAATGCATTTCCCTCACTTATTAAAAATCCTTGGTCTTGCTAGAAATGCTGGGTTTAAAAAAATTGTGTTATGATCAAATGGTACTAAAACTTTGACTTTCTAAATTATTAATCTCCTCTCTTTGGAGAATTCAATATTCTCCAGCATAGGAGAGTCCACTTGACCTCAGACTGGGAATTTTTTTAGTCTGTTCCTTGTTAGAGAAAAACTCATGCCACATGCATTGGACTGTTATAAACAAGTTGTTACTTGGGTGCTCTGAATAACCTCTGCTCCATCATCTGCTCCATATCTCAATGGAATTTTGTATCTCTGTCTGTAGACAGGGCTTGGCCTTCCAGCTTTGATCTTCTCAGCCATCTTAAGATGCCTTACATAGATAGCACTGATGCTAATATCAATTTAAGCAGCTAGTGTTTTTAAAACACTACAGTGTTTAAAACTAACAAACAAAAATACATAAAAATCTTAAATGGAGGCATATTTGCAATAATCACATTAAATTTAATGTGATTCGTGTTTATGAATATTTACAACTGAAACTGCTGTCAGGGGTGTCATAGACTTTTTGGTTTTAATTGAAAATGCCAGTAACTTCTGACTTTAAGTTGAAGATAACATGCAATTTTTCTCCCATAAGTCCTTAACATTTCTTTCTCAAACTTTCTATGAAGTTCTGTAGAGGAAAAATCTAAATTTCAAGCAATGACATCCAGGTGTAAATTAGAAGGACACAAAAATTTCACTTTCATTCTGTAGAACAGCAAGATCATTACATGCATCAGTAAGAACATGATTAAACCAAGCCTGGATGCAAAATATTTTTTTCTTCTTCATTTTACTGAATTTACATGTTTGGCCTTCTCTTTCATTCTTCCCCAGTTGGTAGACCTTTTAAAATTAAATTATTGTAGTATACAATATTTGTAGAATAGTGGTGCCAATAACAGAGTTTTATAGTCAAAATTTTATACAGAGTCAAACTTTCCTTAATAACCATCTTTATTGCCATGCAGTTTGGAATAATGGGCTTTCAAGCAGAGTTGGAGCAGGGAATTTCTGGCACAGAAAAGCCTGCTGGGTTTGACTGAAAAACAAAAAGTATTGTTCATGAATGGCATCTTCGTAGCTTCCTAAAGTCCATCTTCCCATAAAAGTTGCCATAGTTTTAATTTATCTTTCTAGAGATGGAAAGAAATTAAGTTGGGAAAATATTTCAACACATTTCAGTCCTTTCTCCTAAATGTATATTTAGCCTAGAGCAGTTGTTGAAGCCCTGGTTAAACTTGTATTAAATAATTAAAATAAGCTCAAAGTTCCCTTCTCATCCCTATTCTATACCATCTATATCTACACCTATGTATCCCTGTGTTTTCATCACCATTTCAGAATCAGATACTGACACTTCAAAGGGAAACAACAAAAATTAAAATTATGCTGAATAAATCTTGAAGAACTTCACAATATGATACATGATACTGCAAACATGATACTGTAAACCTTGAATAATAATAATAATAATAATAATTGGTGTGGCTTGAGGAGAATGCATGCCTGAAAGCATCAAGGCAGATGATTTTAATGGTGATATGTGGCAGAGTAGAAGAGAATAGAGTCAGCATCAGCTGCAGTTACAAAAAATAATGATTTCTTTTTTTTTTTTTTCCTGCTGGTTAAAAGGAGGTTTTGCCCTCTTATTAACAATTTCTTTTAAAACTATGGCAAGAAGGTTAGTGTTAGTAATACTTAGTTCTTTCAGGGGGAGTCAAGAGAGTATTTTATGGACAGCTCACTAGTTTTTTTTTTCCTATTTTTAGCATCCCAATGCACCTGTAAGTTCTATGAGCAGTTTGAGTAACAATGTTTCATCTTTGTATTGTCACTGCTACTCAACAACAATTGGAAAAGTTAAATGAAACTCATGTACCTTAATCCAGTCATTTTATGTGAGAACAGTCCCAAATATTAATTTAACTGTAGTTTTTTTGAAAAACCAGCTCATGGCATAAGACTTCTGCCCCCCAGTGTTACATGAAGGTCTCTTGAGGGATTGCACTCAAACCTGGGGCCAATGGCTGTAAGGACGATTTTCCTGCTTTGTGGGTTTAACATTGAGCATCCTTCTGGCTGCTCTGGGCTGCTCAGGTGCACAATCCAAGCATGGGTGCATTCAGCAAGCCAAGTCTGCACTAAGGCATCTGACCCAGTCCTTTTCAATAGCAGTAAGATTGAAATGTATTTCTACAATGAAACATAAAGACAGAAGGATCTTCCCTCTTAAATATCTCCTTCTATCTCTCTCACAAAGTCACATTTTCCTTTTAAAACATTGAGAAAAATCAGACTACCTACATCCAGGGCACAATTTAGAAGACCAAAACACTCCTCATTCTATAACTTTCATTCCATGAATTGTTTTCTCATACAAGAGACTACATAGTACAAGGGGGGAAAAAAAAGTATGTTCAGTGTTTTCATTTTTCTTGGCAAGTCTTCAAGTGCTCATCTGATTATGAAATTATAAGAGAATCACTGGTTTTAACTTTCTAATTTCATGTTTTTCTTTTCTGTTTCAGGCCCTTGGTCAACACATTACCTGAATTTGTATCGTGTAACTTGTATTTTGTTTTTTGTTTTTACCATTTTGTAAACTAATAAACTTTGTTACCGCAAAACTGTCTGATGGGCCCATCCTCTACAAAAATTTGCTCTTTTTCTTGTTGCACAATTGAGAAAAATAGAGAAAATGGGCAGGAATTTGGAGAGCATTTTAAGTACTGAAGGATAAGCAGTGTTACTTGTCAGATTTTGTTTCCAAACATTCTAAAATAAAATAAATCAAAAAGAGTATTCCAGGTTCTCCATTTGGGGTGCTCTAAAACTCTTACAGTGTCATACAGCAGTGTTTGCAACATTTAGAGGGATGTCTCTTTATTTTTCTAGGTGTTTGTAAAGGCCCAGGCTGTTTTCACATAGATCTCATTACTTTTTTAAATTCATTAAAGAAATTTTTCAAATTTAATTGAGAGCATACAACAATGGGAATAAGAGATGTTAAATCCTCCTGAAGCTATTGTTTTAATCAAGAGTTTTCTTATTTGGTTTTGATTCTATTCCTTGGTAGAAGTGCATTTCTCTTTGCAAATTCACTGCTGTTGGGGTTTGCTTCCAAGATTAGCATGGTATCTTTCTTGTTCAATATATATTTTAATATGATATTTCTATGGTAGAAAATGATGCAGAATGTCAATACAAAATATCTTACAATACAAAAAAGCCATGGTATACCTGGCATTTTTTACATGTTTTTATGTAAATGTACTTACAAATCTACTTATTTCACAAGAGCATTTTATTCTTGGTTGCATAATTTTTAGCAAGGACTTTAGTCAGAAAACTGACTTTCAGAGTGCTTGAGCATTAGTGTGTAATTTTATCTGGCAATCTCAGTAGCAGAAGAGGTAAAAGGTTCTGTAAATGGTGAAAGTGACTTGTCATGTTATGGAAATAACCTACCACTGACCTACTGTCCACACAAGGTATCTGATTATGCACCTCACCTTTCTGTAAAATATTCTTATATTCTATTCAGAATTTTGGGTCTGCTTTAAACAGCAGCTATTTCTGTATTGTTTAAATTATATCTGTGTCTTTGAAATGCTTAATCCTCTAAAACTGCTGAAAAATTAAAATGCCAAAGACACTAGCTAAGGTTCAACATCAGGTTTCTCAACATATGAATTTGATACAGGTCTAAAAAGTAAGATTGCTCAATTAATAGTTTTCTGTTCTATCTCCACCTGTTGTACTTAAATTATTAACTTGAAGTCAAAAATTTTTTTTACAAAATATTAAATGTATTGATTTCATTGTTTCAAAACTTTAGAGTCTTCTTTAGAAAACTTTTAATTGAAGTAACAGAAGTCCTTTATAAAACAGCAAATTATTGATATAAATGTATTTATAGAACAGCAAGCGGAATTACTATTTTCAGCCATGCTATGGCAAATGCATGTGAAATTATAATCAAAGAAAGAATGAATTTTTAATCCCACAAGAAACTGATATTTCAGAGCACTTGTACTGGTGCAGAGACCAAATATGAAATTGTTCAAGGCAGATGTGACTCCTTTCTGCAACAGACTGACTTCCATAAAGTCTAGGGGAGCCTCCATTTCCCAAGGACAGTTGCATCAATCAAAATACTGACAGGCATTACATGAAGAGAATTCTTCACCTGTACTGAAAATTCTGTGTGAGTTGAGTAAGACTGGCTGACTTGCAGCAGTGAAAAGTTTATGGGCAGTCAGACTGAGTGAGCTGCATCATTCTGCTGCTCTCAGGCAGACTTGGCTGCTGTGAGGGGAAAATTGCAGAGCAATAAAAGCAGTCATGGCTTGGCTTTTTTCTTAATGGTTTTCTCTTAATCTTTATGCATTGAAACAAGTGAAGAGTTCTTTGCATTTTGTTTCTTCAGTCACTGCAGAAGTAAATAATACTACTGACCTCCCAAAAAGAATTCATGGTAAAAATCCCAATGAGATGAGGGCAATGTCATAACACATCCCCAGTCAAACACACAGTCTGTGGCCCTTCACAAATTACTTAGCTAAGCAGGAAAGTCAGTAAGACAGGGTTGTCTGGTACTGAACAGAAGGCTGGCCTTGATATCCATGTGGAGAATAGCTAAAGAATCATCCTTTGTTCATAATGAACATAGACAGGATTAGTAAGCTTTGGTTGCTCAATGCCCTGAATTCTGTAGTGGTTTAAATGTTCAGGTCTTGATTTCACAAATTTTGTCTTACTCTTTAAATTTTCAATGTCAGGTAGAAGTAAATAGTCCTGAGAATAATGAGAGAAAATTATCATTGCTAAGCTGTATTTTATTAAGATAGAAAATACTCTTCTTGTGACATCATGTGAGAATGATATTTATCTTTGAGGCTGAGAACATTGATAATGAAGCACAGCTGCAAGGTATGGAAATTTTCAAAATAAGATGAAGGCTTCTATAAGTTACTCAAAACATCATAGTAGTGGAGTGAGTAGCAGAGCTAGAGCTGTGCTCTCAGGCTGTCCTATGAAAAGTTAGACTAGCCAAGAGCTCCAGTGTGGATGCTAATGAAAAAGGTTAATAGAGAAAAGAGGTTTTAGGACTGGAGGATGGAGGAGAGATGGTGTGTGTTCCCAGTGAACTCAGGTTCCCTGGAGTTAGTGAAGAAAGAGCTTTATGGATTTAATGGACACTGAACCTCCTCTCTGGAGGGTCCATACAGACAGACAGAATGACAGTCTTAGATCACTGTGGCTCTTTTGTCTTGGCTTTGCAGTTAGAAAGATGAATGTAATCAGTAATCATGTGTTGGGAGACACTTGTGACACATTAGGTTAATGATCCTCTTCTCTTAATTCTTTTAATCCTCATATTACTTGTGTCCTAGTTAAAATTAAAGGCCTCAGACATAAATTCAGCACTTTGTCTGTACACAGCAGTCCTGTGTCCAGGGATTTAGTGACATTTCAAGCACCAACAAAACATGTAAATTTGAATGCATCTACCTTCTGTATCCATCTGGTATTGGCATCAGCAGAGCTGCACACAAGGTGATTCTTACTCTGTATTTTGAACCAATCTCTTAACTGCACACTTTTCCCTTCTTTGGTTATTTCTTTCAGCCAGCAAGTATGCAGATATATACATAGACATTGTAGCACTGTAACTTTCATATACAGAGCATGTACAGAATATCCACCAGTGGACTTGGGAAATATGTCAGTGCTTATTATGCTCATGAATGAAAGGAAATGCCAGGACCTCTTAAAGTATAACATTCTGGGCCTGCTCATTAATGCAAACCCTCTAGGAAAATGTCTTATGACAATTTGACCTTTCCCCAACAATTACTCCTTATTCATGGTCAATTAGAAGGGTTTCCCTCATTTAAAAAAATATGAGGGTCAACTAATCAGATACCTAAAATAAAGTTGTTGAAATGGCAGGGGTTTTTTTTCTGATAAATCAAATCTGTGTATTTCATTCCCTCAGCAGGGAATAAATGCCTACATGGACAACTCCTTTTACAAAGATGTAATATAGCACGGGCACAGGAAAATGCCTCTTAATTTAGTGCTTTCATGTCTTTGCCAATGGGTGTCTAATTTTTGTTACAATACTCTTGGTACAATACTGTCCTGCCTTGGCTATGCAGTCTTAAAAAACATCTGGGGAGTTCAGCAAACAACTTTGTGAGAGGGTAAGAGGTGGCTGAAATTTGAGTTGCAGTTTTTATTGCAGACATCAGCTTTTAATTCCATTGTATTGTTTAACCTTCAATGTGGTTACTCTGGGAGTATATTTGATTTCATTGACTTATTTTGTGCCCTCTGTGGATTCCCTACACCTGAATGATAGTTCTATAAACTAAACTTTTTGCTGAAATGAAATATGCTGAGACTGAGTGTCTAAATCTTCTGAGTTTGTACTTGTAGAGGTTTCATAACATAATTGTATTCTGATGTGAAAATCTCATCTAGAAAGCAAATTGGTGAAGTTTTTACAAACAATTCCTTTGTGATGAATGATGTAAGTGTATTTTGTGTTCTGTTGCAAAATTTTATACATAATTTTATGTGCATATGGATTCCAAGATTCATAGAATAAGTTTGATTGGGAGGGACCTTTAAAGGCCATCTAGTTCAACCCCTTTACAATAAACAGGAACATCTTCAGATTAGGTTGCTCAGAGTCCCATTCAATCTGACCTTCAATATTTCCAGGGATGCAGCATGCACCACCTCTCTGTGCTGCATGTTCCAGTGTTTCACCAATCTCATAATAAAAAAACTGTTTTCTTTACATCTAGTCTGAAAATCAATATATATTGATGTAATATATAAACCCAACATTTTAAATGCAAAGGGTTGGGAAGGGTTTGTTTTTCATTTCACTGACCAGCAGGTCAAGAGAGGTAATTCAATTCTGAACTCCACTCTTATCACAACCCACCTGGAGTGCTCTGTTCAGCTCCCCCAACACAAAAAACACCATGGAGTCCAGAGGAGGGCCATGAAGATGGTCAGAGGGCAGGAGCCCCTCTCCTATGGAGACAGGCTGAGAGAGATGGGCTTGTTGAGCCTAGAGAAAGCTCAGGGGGGAACCTTACTGTGCATTCCAGTACCTAAAGGAGGTGTACAAGAAAGTTGGATGAGGATCTTTTACAAAGTCATGTAGATACAGGACAAGGGAGAATGGCTTTAAACAGAAAGAGTGTAGATTTAGGTTAGATATTAGGAAGAAATTCTTTACTGTGAGGGTGGTAAGGCACTGGAACAGGTTACTCAGGCAAGTTGTGAATGCCCAATCCCTGGAAGTTCAAGACCAGATGGGATGTAGCCTTGAGCAAGCTGGTGTAGTGGGAGGTGAAGCTCCCCATGGTAGGGGGGGTTGGACTAGATAATGTTTAGGTTCCTTTCCAGCCCAAACCATTCTTTGATTCTATGAAATGGCTCTGTCTTCTCTGTTTCATCCATAGTTCCTAAGTTCTTAGGATTGAATTTTATTGAAGCCTTGTGTAGACAGAGGAAAATCTCGGTAAAACGAGCTGTAAATCATTGCAGTGCTGATTTCAACATGTCACTTGTGTAGGCAAATCTTGCAGCAGTAACATGACACCTGTTAGACAAAGAACAGGTCAGTGATCCCTGGGTCTGGGACTGGTGCTGTGCCACAGTTGGTGCCCAGCAGCCCTTGATGTGAGCCCATTTACTAACAGGAACCAACACAAACTGTTGGGTCACTTGCTGTCTGTCTCTTTCAGCTGGAGACACAGTGATTGCTAAGAACTGGCAGCTTATAAAAACAGGTGATAGATGCTCAGAGATTGTCTTGGTATGCCCTCAAGGCCTTTTAAGTTACTTTGCTTGTAATAAGAGGATGCCAGAAGACCTTTATAGTCTATGTATAGACCATATGTATATATATATATACACACAGCTATATGCCAGGTGTGCAATATATATATGGCTGTGTATTTCTGCTTCAAATTTGCTGCAGTTTCAAAGCCACTTCAGTACGTCTTTCTCCTGTAGTTATCTTTCTAAAATATAATCTGCCTAACAAATGCCATCACAATGGTGTGTGCTGGAGTGTGTGCTCTCGTGCTGAGAGAGATGTCTGTGGGGCTGCAGGCTCATCCCATCAGTAGATCATCCTGCATTAATGCCTCAGGCACTAATGCTAGCAAAGCTGTTCTGAGTTCTCTTAACTGATAAGTGACTCTCACTCCTTAGCAGCATAACAAGTAATAGCAAGAGCTTTGTAAACAGAGAACATCACTAGGCTTTGCTTTTCTAATCTGTCCGTATCCTTAATCATACAAGAAACATGAGGACATGGCAAGAGAAGAGCATCTGAAGCTTTTGTTGAAATGAGGTGGCAGGACAATTGCCACCTCATTCAGGCAAGGATATTCCCAATGCAAAACTTTGCTCTCCTTTCATGTTTTCATTGGCCACTGGGAGGAAATTAGGATGTAGGGAAAGGAAGAGTTGATCAGTGGGAGAAAAATTTCTTTCTTACTGCCAATAAGTGGTTTTGCCTAAAGGGGGCTGCTAAAAGTTCCATGTGAAGAATGGTATAGCATTGGGAAAGGACAAAGGCACCAGTTTGGGCGGGTGGCTTGATGGAGGACATTATTTATTGTGAAGTCATTGTGGCCAGGAAGCCTCAAGCCAAATTCAGAGAGTCACATTCCCGAAATTTTAGATTTGGATTTCAGCTACAGTAATCACATATCCTAGATCCATGCCAAGCCCCGATGGGAATATCATAAAAATTCTGCTTCAGGTGCAGTAGATGGCTTCTTAAGGTTTGAATATTTTTTCATTGCTGCTATTGTCTTTTGGGTAAATTGACACAGTTTGCATCTGGAGGGGCTGTATTGTTTTTGTAATCACATTTTGTGATTACTGGCAAATAATAGCTTTAGCTTTTCACAGAGCTAAGCAGGATGACTCTGGCATACAAGTGTTCCAAGCAGAGAGCTCAAAGCTCCAATCTCCCCTTTCAGACAATATAAACTGACAGTGTGATTATGTACCTTCAGAACAAGAATGTGCTGTAGAGGTTCAGGAAAGACTTGCCAAGCATAAATATTAAACATAGAACCTGCAGAAATCCCATCACTCAAACATGTGTATGAGGCATTTTGTTTCAGTAGACCTTGGTGATGGCGTTAACATTTTCATATTTAGATAAGGTTGAACTTATTGTTAAAAGTGTTTCAGTGGAAATACCATATACATTTTTTTTACCATGCTTGATGCTTTTTACACTTGCTTTGCAGCATAGCTAATTTGGTTTTATCATGTTTTCCTGCAGCAGTTAAGATCATGGAAGAACCAGAATCATCAGGTGATGATATTTTTGTTACAGCCAGCACTTATGAAGGTTTGCCTTTCTTTACTGCTCCAAGTGGCATCTCTACCGTGCAGCCTGGAGCTGTCATTACCGATGTGCTGCCACCAATAGCACCGCTGCCTGCAGCCACCAGCCCGTCCTACAGCCCCTCTGAGGTCATTGAGCAGTCCCTTGAGTTACCAGGTGCCTCAGTGCCAGCCCCTGAGGGTGCTCCTGTGGATGGCACCGGGATGGGCGTGCAGGACATCGCTGCCGAGCTGGATCAGATGGGCGCCGTGAGCACGGCCGGGCTGGACGAGGGCAGTGGCTACATCCCAGTGCTGACCACGGAGCCTGCAGAAACCACCCCTGCACCCGTGCTCAAGTATGTCACTACCAGCTCCATGACCACTGCAGCCAAAGGCAAAGAGCTCGTGGTTTTCTTCAGCCTGAGGGTGACCAACATGCACTTCTCTGATGACCTCTTCAACAGGAGCTCGACAGAATACAAAGCACTGGAACAACAGTTCATGCAATTGGTGGGTGAAAATCAACCTGAACAGCATTTGTGGTAGCTGGGTGCAGCTTAAAGGAATACACTGAAGTGCACAGTATTTTAACAATACTAAACCCTACTACAGTTCAGTCTGATAAGCTATATTTTAAAGGATCCATAAGCCTGGGATGCTCTTAGAGTCTTAAGACAGAGTTTATGAAGTCAGTGATGAAAGATTTTACTTGATCAAGAGAACCCAGATATATGCCTAGCATGTAATTTATTTGGCTTTTTCTTAGATCCACGTCAACAGTATAGCAGTGCTGATTATATCTGAGACTTGTGTCTGCTTGCTGCATTTAAAAATAGGCTTTTAAAAATATATCATAGCATAGACTGTGATTAGATATGGATTTTCTCTGTTGGTACAATAGGGCACAGGTCAGCTCAGCTATAACATGCCTATTATACTATGCCCTAACCTGCCTGGATTGAATGTTTGAAAATAATTAAAGTTGGCTTTTGAGTGAGGTAATTTTTTTCTCTTCCAGATGAATAAACTCCCCAGCTGCTATGCATTTCATTACAGGGGAAATTGCTGCCCATCCATCTCAATACATTATTGAGAAAAGAGCAGAAATCCAGAGGAAGATACTGCTAAACAGAAAAGTTAATTTGTTCATGGAGCTAACAATTGTATTAAACTCAGGAAAATAAATCTGTGATGTGTGTACTTGATAATGAAAATTGACTATAAGAGAAATTAATAGCAGGTAGACACTTACATCAAGTTAATATAAAGGCAAATTTCTGTTTTGCAGTTACTTCCATACCTTCAGTCCAACCTTACAGGTTTTAAGCACCTGGAAATTCTCAACTTCAGGAATGGAAGTGTGATTGTGAACAGCAAAATGAAATTTGCCAAGACAGTGCCATACAATATCACAGAAGCAGTACACTGTGTTTTGGAAGATTTCTGTGATGCTGCAGCTCAGCACCTCAATTTGGAGATTGACAGCTATTCCCTGGATATAGAGCCAGGTAAGATTGCATTACTAATGTATGTGCTAAATCAAAACTAAGCAGACAATCTTTTTTCAGACTGTTACAGATTCAGAAGTATGACTGTCTTGAAAATAACCACATTAGCATTATCCTCCCAATGATAGGGGGTAATAAGATGAAAAAAGCTGTTGCAAATTCTCTGCAGATATATTTTCTTACTGTAATGAAAAGCTGGGTGGAGCTGTTGGGCTGTGCATGTTCACCAGCTGCTTTTCAGAGACAGAGTGATCTCTGGAATAAGTGCTGGGTGGAGACAGGTATAAGAAATGCTCATGTGCAGTTTGCAGGTCTTTCACTGGAGTATGGAAACATGATTTCTGGTGATTATTGCAATGTTATAAGCAAACCATGGTTTAGAGCATTATTTGTTCTTTTTTTAAAGGGATACATTATTCAAAACAAAAGGAGACAATGTGTAGGAATAATTGGATTCTACAGACACTCACTAATTGGGCATGACTTTATGTAGTACTCCATAGATTTGTAATTCTAGAATCCCTCTGGATTTATATCTTTCAAATAAGTTTGTAGTCTTTGCTAAACAGTAGAAAGTCAGTAACTACACAACTGGACACTATTCTTATGTCAAAAACTTAGTGTTTTCAAAAACTACACTATTTTATAAAATTGAAGCCTAAATCTATTTTCAGGCTCTGGTAATTATTTCAGGGTTGAATTTAATTTCATTGTCATGGAGAAGAACAATAGCAAAGGTATGCAGATGCCTCAAGCAGTTTTGGTTAAGCTGTCTTTTTATGTACAGATCTATGACAATTCTGGAACAAAAATCCAGTTAAAATTCAGTTTCTAACCAGTTTTCTTTTTACATATGTCTTTGTGGCCACTAAAAGCATAGGTAGCTTGTGGTAAAGAAAGCTAACAAAATCACAGTATTCTACCCACCAAATAAACCATAATAAACTGATGTTTGATGAATAAAGTATCAAATTAGTTAATTATAAAGAGTAAACTTTGGGCTGCCATATGTTCCCTGCTTTAGTAATGAATTTTCATTAAATAAAAATTAAAATAAGAAAGATCCTAAAATGCAAATTCATAAAAATTTTTAAATCTTTCATCTTCATCTGATATGCCTTACTGATATGGTATTTCAACATAATTCAGGAAAACAAAGAATTCATTAGAGAGAATTTGTGGAGAGAGCTAGTTTTTTGAGGCTTATAATCTTATTAGGTAATATATAGTAGTATATATAGCTTATAAAGTAGCTTATAGAGTCAAAATAGAAGAAATTGTGTTCACAGAGCCAGTATATTCCAGTACAGGTGTGCCAAAGCCAGATGCGTTTTCATTTCAGAAAACAAATCAAAAAAATTAAACCCAACCTGTCTATCAAGTTAAGGTAATATAAGCAAATTCCTCCTTATTGTGAAACTGAGAGCCATCTAGTGGTAAGGATGTTCTACCAAAGTGAAGCATGGATGGGAACTGACAGTCCAAAATCTACATCAAGAGTCAGCAGCTGCAAGGGCTGACTGCACTGGTCCTAAAGAATACCATAAAGAAGGACTTTTCAAAATACCTGCACGGAATACTTCATTATTACTTAATAATTTCTAATAAATAACTAATTATTAATTTTATATCTGTTCTTTATTTTTTTATTAATAATTAATTTCTGTGGAAACAGAAAATAAAACAAAGTATGCACGTATGTATTAAGGAAGATGAAATATTATCACAAGAACCCAGCCCAGCCAAGTGCTTGAGCCAAGCTCTACTTGTTGTTGGAGTTTACCTGTGCTCACACCCCCAGTCCAGGAGCCAAGGATGTATCAAGCCAACATGCACACTGCATATAGCAAAGGGAAATGGTGCACACTAAACCCACTAGTCAGAAATTAAAACCAGGAATTAGCCATAAAATTATCGAGAGATTATAAATTATCAGCTCTGATGGATTCATTTCTACCACTGAAGCATATCCCAGTGTGTGTCTGAGATTTCCAGTACTCGTATAACAAATGCAACCCTCATTTTTCATTTAAATTAGTATTACTGAGCATCTGGTGTATAGAGCATGAATGGCTGCAGAAGAAAACTCTCATCCCAGTTACAAGCTGCAATATCCAGTACAAAACTTCCGTTTAAACTACATCATTATAAAGGGCCACAAAGCCCAGTTCATACCTGTATATCTGCTCTTGTTTCCTTCTCTGCTCTCGTTTCCTTCTCTGCTCTCTTTTCCTAGTTTTCTCCACTTTTTGTTTTGTTTTGTTTTGTTTTCCTTTCTGTATTCATATATCTTACCAGGGCTGTTTGATGGCAAGAACAGGATTTGTATTCCCTGATCTGCTTCTCAACTTTTTGCCTTCTAAGGTTTTTGCCCCATGGTACTCAGGACACAGACTCCATGAGACAAGACAGGTGGATGCAGCCATCCTCCTCATCACCCCATCTGTACAAGTTGGTTGGCAGAGAATGGGAAAGGAGAAGCAAAGTTGTGTAACAGCTGTCTCTGATTTGGGCCTTCCCATGAACATCAGTAGGGTCCTTTTCCCTTAATCTCACAGAGGCATCTCTTACTAATATTTGAAAAACAAAACAAAAACCCAAGCAGACTTTCCAATGTTAACATACCATAACACAAAAAAAATTACACAAAAAAACACAAAAAAAAAACCCCAACAAACAAACAAACAAAACCCAAAACAACAACATCAACAACAGCACAAACAAAAAACTCCAACAAACAAACAAACAAAAAAAACCCACCCATACACAAAAACCCAACACTACAAAGCCTGTAAGCATATTCTTTGGAATATGACAGTATTTCTACATTGCAGGTCTTAGGATTGTGCAATATTCAATAATCTAATTCCATTCCTCTGTCATGCCCTAAATTTTGTGTTTAAGAACACATAATTAGAGTTGAAATTATTTCTCTCACTGTAGAGAAGGCTGTAGCACAGGATCCATGAGTATGATGATAGCACTCACAGCAAACACAGGGTAAAATCATCCAAATGTGAAAATCCTTGTCAGTGAGATGAAAATAAACTCACTGCTTAACAGAGATGGGGTAAATCAGTGCAGATGTCACCATGACCTGGCTGTGTCCTGTACAGGAAGAGGTTGTCTGTCCTTCCATGCTGGACAACATCCTCCTCTCAGCCCAGCCAAGTGGCAGGCCAGTAAACAGGAGCTGTTTTCTCTGGCTGCCACAAGCCCTGCCAAGGCCCTTTGGGGTAATGCTTCATTTAATGATTTACCCATCCTTTCCAGCTGATCAGGCAGACCCCTGCAAGTTCCTGGCTTGTGACAAGTTTTCCGAGTGCGTGCTGAACGAGTGGACGAAAGAGGCCGAGTGCCTGTGCAAGCCGGGCTATGGCAGCCAGGACGGGCTGCCCTGCCGCAGCCTGTGCGAGCTGCAGCCCCACCTCTGCGTCAACGGGGGCAAGTGTGAGCTGGTGCCAGGAAGAGGAGCTGTCTGCAGGTAAAGAGATTAATGGCTTCTGTTAACAGCCCCACAAACCATGCTAATAACCCAAAAGATCGACATTCAGATGCTGAAGTCACACTGCAAATACCCTTCTGAAGTATAAATAGCCTCACCATGGATAAATCCATTTCTGCCTGTTAGTATACACAGAACATTATGATCTAGTTATTTTTATAGATGCTTCAGAAATCTATTAGAAATTCAGCATCATTGGCAGTGATGACACACACAAAGGCATGCACTCATTTCAGATTTCCAAACACATTTTGGAAAAATGGAATAACACATTCACAGTTTTGCTAGCAATTACATTGTAGCATTTTAAGAAGTTACATTTTTGTAAGATATATTAAAAAGAAAATCTTTATTCATACAGACTGTGATTCCAGACCACCCAATAAAGCACGTGAAGGCTTAAGCTGCTTTCAGGGATTTCTGGGAAAGACTTGAAGATTAGCAGCTCTTCCTTACTGCAAATATATTTCTTAAGGATTTTTAAATGGAATTATCTTAAGTCAAACTGAGAACTACAGAGTACTTGAACATATTCACTCTCTTTTCCAAAGTATGAAGTTTCTTCTCATTGTAAGACTAGACAATTCACAGTATTATGTGAAACTATACCAGACTGGCACACAGTAGCTGACCAGCCATGTACATAAGCAAGGATCAAGTTACAATTCTTGCGTTTTTTATTTTCTCTCAATACTTTGACTAGATTAACAATACATCTTTTACCTTACTTAAGGGTAACATCAAAAATTAAGACCATTGGACAAATTATTCAAATTATTCACTGTAACAACCCAACTACCAAAATTAATTTTCTTCAATGTATTTTGAATTCACCACAGTTACTGCCAAATTCCTGACTTTCAGAGTCACAGTAGAGCAGCTGCAGCATTTAGCACTGGAAATCAGCCTGTGACCTAGAAAGGTCCTCTTCAAAACTTTGCTGAGGTAGCAAGGGGTCTGACCTACTCCTCCAAGACTGATGCACTAAGCAAAATAATCCTTTCCCCATCCAGAAAAACCCTGAATGTATAAGTATAACCAAACCAACATGAGGAATTATAAAAGTACTAAAAATAATAAATTTTTTTTTTTGTGAATTATAGCAAGTCACAAATTCCCACCAGTGTCTGACTGACAGCTTGTGCAAACTTGTACTGTCAGAGAGAAAATTATGGCCTACTATTTTCCCTTGTTCTCCTTGTAAATTCACTTCCCTCTTGTCTTAAAAGAGGAGTAGAGTTCTGCTACTTGTAGTAGAACCCCTATTCCAGACCTTACTCCCCGGAGTGAAATCACCAGTAAACAGAATATAGGCTTCAAAGTTGTGTTCAGACATTACCTTAAAACACACCGGAACTTCTAAAGTTCTAAACCACAAACGTTACCTGTGGGGTTAGAAATTTGTCAGAGATATTTAAAATGCATTACTTCCTCAAAATTTGTAGGTCGGCAAGGAATATGTCAGTGTCTTTTTATTTAAAACTCACTCTTGAATGTAAAGATATTATCTTTCCTTATGATCAATCACATAATTTTCATGCAGAAACATAATTACTTGTAGTGGAAATAATGAGTTCATATTACATTGCAGATTTTCCTTTCTTTTTGTTTAAGATACTCAGTGTTTTTTGCCTTGAAGTTCTGTACATTTTTTCTCTTCCTTTCCTTATTTTAGATGCCCTGTACGTAGACACCAGCTTTACCAAGGACAGCGCTGTGCAAAATTTGGTCCAGAACCCACACAACCCTTCATTTTTAAATCTCTCATTCTTGGCTTAGGAAGCCTTGGTTTTCTTTTCATCATTTTCATTATTAAGATAAGAAGAAAATGCAAAAGAAACTCTAATTTGCAGTAAGCTGCTCACAATCTTTTCCTTCACATTTCAAAATAGTCTTTTTGTTTCTTTTGCAATTTAAAATCTTACCTAAACAAAAATGTTCTGCATTGTAGAAGTCCTACTCTCAGCAGCTGTAACCCAGAAAATGCTGTAAGGATCAATCCTGCTTTTGAACACGATGAATCCCTATCTAGCTTTTGTCACACGGCTTGCAGTGTAAGTGCTTGTCTCAGTTCCTCAGAGATCCTTGATCACGAAGCATTACATGAACTTGAAAACACAATTCAGCCTGGAGGTAAACTGCATGGAAACCCCTTTCTCATCCCTCAACTAACAGCCCCACCTGAAATAACAGGTCCACCTTCGTGTATTAACTCCACAACTAAATCAAACTTGAAGCTACTCTCTTGCATGGCGATTTCAGAACTGAAAATACTAATGCATTCATTGCTTTCCACATTTACTGCAGTGTAGTTTTCATAACAGGACTGTAGAACTGCTTTTCTTACAGCTCTCTTGCATGGTTCTGCCAGTCTATCCTAGCTGAGTGCTTTTAGACATTTAGAGAAATAATTAGTGGTTTGGTTTTTCACTTTTGCAGGTCACCAGATGAGTTTACAAAACCAAGACTGACAAGTTAGTCTCTGGAATTCTTCGTTTCCAGCATCAGCCAGACAAAATCAAGGTTTGTGACTATTTTCAAGAACCTTAAAAATCTGTTGTGTCCATTGTCAATGTTATCGGGGAGCCTCTTTGTAGTAATTCCATACAAAAAAAAGCTCAGTTTTTTGATGCTTGATATGACAACTACATTTTCTTCTTAAATGTTTTTATGTAACCAAGTTCTATTTTGTAGAACCATGTGGTAATGTGGCAGTCACTGGAATATGTGAAGGAAGAAGAAATACCTGAAATGACAAAGTAACACAAAATGCAATCCAAAGGAGAGGTTTAAATAGCAGTACTAAAAAAATCTCAGATCACTCAGTCTGGTTAAGCTACATAGAGTTTAAAAAGTAGGAATTCTAATTTGAGCAGAATATTGCTCATTTCTCAAGTATTATTTCAAGTTTTGCACCTTGAATCTTTGTGGGGGGAAAAAAAGACAGAAAGGGGAAAAGCTGAGTCAAAACTTCCTCTAAAACTGGCAGACTGTTTCTGATGTATCTGAGTATATCCTCTTGATAGGTAAAAAAAAAGCTTTTACTTTGTCATTTTCATTTTTCTGAATTACAGCCCAATTAGGAATAAAAAGGTTTTGCTATATATGTTAGCACCCTATGTTATTGTGGGGAATATCAGTACAGGAGTGCCCTTGGGACTAGCTGGACATTTTGGAAGACAGGATATCAACCACATGAATCTTGGGCTCCTAATATTTGTTGTTATGTAAATAGAGGAACAAGCAAAGATACCATAAAGAAAAGATTTATTGTCACTGATATTCATCATTCCCAGGTCTGATCTCTTCACGTACAGTTATAGACTGAGCTGAAAATGGGGGGACTGGAATGCAAAGATAGAGATGGACAAAGGTGGAGATGGACAAAGCAGCAGGCAGTAGCAGTTTGGAAAAGCTCAAGAATGAACTCACTTCACTGGTCATAAAAGCATGAGCACAGATGTTTGCAATTAGTATTTTACACCCACCTTAAAAGAAATGTGCCTGTGGGCAATTGTAGACCAATAAACTTTCATAATAGCTAAACTACTTAAAATTTCTACATAGAAAAGAATTAAATATTTTATTAAGTAATAAAATGGCACATCTGTGAAAGAAAACACAGTTTGTGTCATCTAGACCATATTTGAATTGCCAAAAGTACATTGACAAAGTTCTTCTCAAGATCTAGTTAAGTAAATTAATTTAGTAAGAAATCCAGCAACCACAAAATTGAAATGGATTTTAAAAAACTGAGAGTCTATTTTTCACTTTTACTTAAGTTCACAGTGAATGTTAACATCACCCTTAGATTCAACATGTTTTTAATGATTTGAAAAAAGTCAATGGCAGAAGAAAATGAAAGTAGAACACCTTTCATTAGCTGAAATTAAGAGGAGCATTTTGATTTCATAATCTAGAAAATTCCTTCAGGGCTAAGATTTTTTAAATAGAATATGGCACTTGAACTGTATTTTCAGGATGTGGCTATCTAGAACTTGTAGGCCAAATTGAGAATTCAGTATTTAAGTTCTGGTGTGCGATATGTAATGACGGCAGTGACAGCTTTTTAGGACATCTAGAGTAAGTACAGCTCAGTATTTATAAAGGCATATATGAAAATAAGCATAAAGTTTCAGTAGAAGCTAAAATAACCTTGAAATCCTTCCCAATTATGAAAATGTCTCCAGTTTAGTTAAAGAATCACTGCATGGAAAATTATTGCAAAACTTCCTTATCAGAGGGGATTTTGATAGGGTGGAGTTTTACCCACATAGTATTTAATGAACTAACAACCTTTAACATCTCCAGGGATGGTGCATCCACTACTTCTTTGGGCAATCTCTTCCAGTGCCTCACCACCCTCACAGTTAAGAATTCCTTCCTTACATCTAATCCAAATCTCTTCCACTTTAAAGCCATTCCCTCTAGTCCTATCACTCCCTGCCCTCAGAAAAAGACTCTCTCCCTCCTTCTTGGGCCCCCTTTAGGTACTGAAAGGCCACTAGAAGGTCTCCCTGAAGCCTTCTCTTCTCAAAGCTCAATTCTTATGATGAACTACAATTATCTTACCAGATTTTTGTGTGACCTTGTGTGACCATTAGATAAATAGTACACTTTCAAATACTTTTCAAATGTCATATGGGACTTTCTCTTATAGGTTTTCAAGAAAGAAGGTCTGCATTATCCAAGACTGGACTTCAGGATGAGTATGAAAAAAAAATAAAGGATTCCTAAGGATACAGTATTTTGGCTCTAAAATCAGTGCACATTTAAAAAAAATAGTTTTACTGAAGGAAAACAAATGACCAAGTTGAGCAGCTTTTGAGCACTTCTAAAATGCCTGGTAGGAAGTCCCCACTATTAAGATGCATGCATTAAGCTTCTGGTGCTTACACATTTTAACTGTTTTATTTTAGAGCTGAGTGCTAGAAACAGATTTTGCTGAGATGTGACATTTTTCAGTATTGTATGTTACAACCATTCTGGTAAAAATGTCAATGGAACTTCAGTGCATTTCTATACCCCTCTACTAACCTTCCTTACACACACTGATGCAAATGGTGAATGGAAATTAGAGCTGTCATTGACTAAAGGCCACATTAAAAAATTTTGGGAACTTCTTCATTCCCTCCCTGAATGCTCACATGGCAAATCAGAAGTTGCATTTAATTTTTCAAGGGTTTCTATGAACATCAGATTCCTATTTTTCTGTTAATAAATACATCATTTTTACATACTTACATATTCACTTAGCTGTTTAATTCTGGTGACAGAATTCTGGTGACAGGTTATCCTGACTTTAACCTTTTTGCTGAGGTACAATATGTGGAACGTCATCTTTTCAGAACATGAGATTTGTATTCACAAGCACCCACCTGGTAATGAGTAGATTAGAATTGCACATGAGAACCTACACTTTAGAGTCAGTATCCACACAAACAATTTTGAGAGGTTACTGTTAGTTTTTGTAGGAGAAATCCAAGCAGACAATGGGTGGCCATTAAGTATTTTGTAGGCTTATTAATTTATGAATCAACAATCCTGATTCAAGTAGGAGCATTATTTTACCTTGAGTATCTTTTTCTTGAGTTTATATCTCTATTTATATTCTGCACCAGTGCTGTATTCAGGCATTGGTTTGCTGCTTGGTGCACACCAGAAGTCATACTTACAGCTCAAACTGAGCTTCTTCAAAGTTCATGACTATCCTGGATGACAACCCCTCATCCAGATGTGAAACTTCCATGTATTCAGGACAGCAGCTGACTTTGGTGACAATTTTTACTTTGTGCTGTGCAGTTACCACAGCAAAGACTGAACTTTGGTTTCCTTTCTCAAGTCCTCTCAAAAGAACTGTTTATGAATTCCAAACAACTGCACGGGCTTGCCTGCAAAACCACCAGAACTGGTGACTGCATACGGATGAAGGCAGTGCACCAAGAACACAAGGTTGAGTTTCTACAGCTGAAATAGTGGTTTTACTTACTTTATTTAAGTAGGAAAGAAAAATAAAGGAGAAACCTAAGATGTGTTTTTACACAGTAACGTTTCAAAATAAAATTACTTTAAAAGTACTTTTTGCAAGGAACTGGAAGTCATCCTTGCCTACAAATGCTAGCTTTTCACCATTGCTCATGTAAGCTAAGAATGCATTAAGAATGCTGATAGCATTCCATTTTTTTCCATTACAAATGTATTTTTGTATGTGTTTAGTGTATTTCAACTTATACTAGTTATCATTAGTCAGATTAAAAAATAAGTAATTTTAAAATGTGTATTTTAATAATGATTATTCATGATTGTATTTATCACTCTCAACAATTAATTACCAAATGTTTGCTGGACGTAAACCTTTTGTATTTCAATAAAACATAATAAAATTATTTACTTGAAAATTTCACAGGGAATTGAAGTGGTACCTAATATTGCACTTCAGCTCATCATGTTACATAAAAACTGATGTAAAGTTACAGTTGGTGATAAAAGGCATAAGGAAACTGAAACGAAACTACATTTCCTAGATAAAGTATGAATTACTTGAATATTTTTAAATTTAAAAACTGCCACTGTGATTTGGCCCTTAAGATGAGAAAGTTCCTGAAGACTCTAAGGGGAACACAAACAAACAAAACCCCCACAAAAGCAATACCACATGTCCATCCCAAACATAAAGCTTCCCCCAGAGAGCACACATTCCAAGCAGCAGAGTTGATGTCATCAGTCACTGACTGACACAACCTAAAATTAAAAGAATGCAGAGTACATAGCATAGCAAATGATAGACACATTGGAAATGATAGCAATAAATGTTTAAAAAAAGTATTGAAAGTAAAAAGATACTTGTTTCAATAAATACTGAGAAATGAAGCTTGATATTTAAGAAAACAAAATCAGAATTTTCTAATATCAGAATGTTATTTTGGAGGAACACTTACCTTAGAAACTAAAGACAAAATCTTTACTAGAATAAAGCTTTAAAAAGTAGGTTTAAGCACCAAAACTATCTCATGGAAAAACAGCAGACATAACCAGCAAAGGAATATTTTTACCTTTCTCTTAACTTAATTAACCCTTATGCTTCAACTCTTCAAAGCCAAAACAGTAAGAAGATACAAGTAAGATTTCAACATGGAATGTGTTTATTTTTTATTTTTAATTTTCAGTACAGTATTAAGAGGTCATTTAAATACTTAAAATAAAGGTATTTGAAGAAAAACCCAGAGGATTCAACTAGGTAAAGAAAAACACAATATTATCAGTGGATAAAAGACAAGTATTGAATGACCTTAGGATCTTCAGAGCAGCATTCTCAAGAAAATGCATATTCCTGGGTCACCTAGTCAGGAAGGTAGCTTAGTGTGGTGATTCTCTTCCTATTCTTTGTTTTGTGGAACATTTTAGGCAGATCTCAACTATAATGGACAGCTTCACTGACAGGCAGGAAGAATTTTTTTTTTTAATTAAACACACAGACAACCAAGCCAATCTGCTTTAAAAACCTCTATAATTTTCTCTATAATTATAGATCAGATAGGCATCAGGTCATACTACAGTCCTAAATATCAACCCTTTCCCCTCCTTTTATATTTCCTCTCCAAATCAACTAACTATAATTATCTGACACTGTACAAGGGACCATGGAAACTATTGGTAGGCAGTAAATATTGCCAGACATGTAAAAAAAATAAAATAATCTGAAACTAATTGAAAATTAATTATGTTTCACAAAAGGATAAGTAAAACTAAGAGCAGAAGCTGCTTTTGGTGTGGAGTGAAAAAAAAAGGGGAAAAAAAAGCAGCCTGCTACTGTGCAAACTAGAATACCCTGATTTCTGGAATGCATGTTCTGCTTCCCTCAGGCATACTTCTGGATCAATGCTGGGAGGAGGGAACATCTCACTTAAGATGTCCAGCCACCAGACCCTCTTCCACTATTTCAAAGTCCATTTTATTTTCCTGATAGCTCATATTTGTTAGTCATTTAAGTAAAGAAAAATTTCCATACACCCCATTCTGATGAACAAATTTTCTTTCCAATGCCAGTCAAGGAAATCCTGACCTAACTAAAGGAAAAGAGTGGAAACATACAGTTATTAAGTTAATTTTACTTAAAGTTGGCTGCAGGTATGCTTACATACATACATACTAAAATATTTAAGCACATATATGTGAATATACCTACACACATATAAGCACTTGAGGTTCTTTGCTTACAATATCCGTCTCTTAAGATCCATGGATTTTTAAAGATACATACAATGAGATGGAATGTGTTAAGTCAAGCAGCTAAACCCAGAGAGAAACAAACACAGGTCAGGTCAGTGATTTTTCTTCCTTCGATCGCATGAGCAAGCACAGCTTCTTGCAGTGCTAAGTGTTTGGGGACTGGAAGCTGTCACATTTTGGTTCCAATGCAGTAACACATTAAACCAGTAATCTAAATTTCATAAGCTGCACCTTTAAACTCACACAACACTATACAGGTTTGCACACAACTTTCCAGGCAGTAGTCTGATGCTCTTCTCCTTTAATCTTCCAGCCAAAAATGACTGTTTCAGTGAAGAATTTGAGTAAAATGAAAACAATTTTCTCATTTACAATCACATGACCAGGAAGTAGAGTGGGTTTGCAGCAGAAGTTGAGATTCCCTGATGCAGTGGGTGTGTACAGAGTTAAATACCACTTGAATATCTCCACATTATTCCCATGAGGAGTGTGGTTATAACAACAAGCAGACTGTGGCACGCAACCACAGCCTAAAGTCAGCAAGGAGCTTTCTCTGTGGTACAGAATTAACCCTCTTGAAAATTCAGTATATTTATGCATTTTAAAAACAAAAGTTTCCAGGAGGTTTCATGCTCAGTAAGGAGTGTGGAAATTATTTCATACTGTAAGCAAACTGTCAATTAAAAAGGGCAAAAATTAATTTTTAAATCAAGCTATTTAATTGGACATCAAGCTACTTATATTTTGGATTTCTATTAGAGAGATAATAAATGGTCATGTTTAATTTGTTGAAATAATGGCTAGCAAGGTAAAGCAACATTCACTTAAGTGAAAAAGATGCTTCTTAAAACTGCATGAAATTAATGAATTCCCACCCACAAAAACTCCCCAAACAAACAGCTTAATAAGGGAACTGTTACAAGCTATGAAACTTGATAGAGATTAATATACAGCTCAGCATCCAAGTCACTATGATATTTCAGTACACTAAAAATTGTATCTATTTCATCAGCACATATTATTAAGATGCATTATGTTGTTGGACCAACTTTTTACACAGTCTAACAAAAGTTACAGACCTTGTATATCTTGTTACAGTTAAAATAAAGAGGATTTCTGAGGTTCAGGCCTCAATACTCAGTTAAGTTATACTGCCAGCAAAAAGCTGAATATTCTGAATATTTCCCTTAGTGCTATCCTTAATCTTATATACCTACAGATACAAAGCTTGGACAATTTTGTGTAATATGTTGAAATCACACTACCTGGCTAAATAAACTGTCCAAGAATTGCTAAGAGAAATGTGGTCAGAAAAATAAAGTCTAAAGCAGATTTGTACTTAAAAGAGAGAAAAATAAATCTACAAGAGAAGTGGTACAAGCCCTAAAGAGCAGTACATTCTTTCAGGGCCTCCAATATTATACTATTTTGACGTATACGAATGCTTTTCTTGGAATGTACAGAAAACCATTTCTCTTAAACCAAGACAGAGAATGAATTAAACAGGGGTTTATAGGTCTCAAGTTTAAGAGGATTTCCCATCAGGTTCTGGAAAAACAAAAATCATTAAATACAGACACTAACCAGTTTGCAAATCAGGACATAAAATGTCTCAGATTATATAAAAGTATACTCCAACTTCTCCATAACAGAAGTCAAAGCTAAGGCCTCACAATTCCAGTTATTAGAAATAGCATATTCTCTTTACTAGGCCACCACTTGAAGCCAGCTACTCAGTGTTTTAAAGAAGGAATCTTATAAAAAGCTGGTTGCAGTGCAGTTCTTTGTAATATGTACCCAAGTACAGACAGATTGCCTAAAAGTATTAAGAGTTATAACAGAAACTGTTTAAGAAAATGCAACATAAAAACAAAATGCAGCAAACTACACTGCCTGAAGTTTCTTCAGGGTCCTCATACCTAGTAAGGTTCACTACACAAATTAAACATCATGAAGTACAAATTGACAAACCACATGATTAATAAAATCTGTTCACTTTATATTAAAGATCTCTACTCTGATTACAGAACATTTCGGCCCTCTGTAGCACAGAGGAACTCTTCCCTTTGTATCGCGGGCAAGGTTCTCATCTCGAACGCTCCTGTGCCGACTGCCCGGTTATTTCAACAGGTTCTGCAGCATCGCCGTAGCATAGGTGGGGCGAGCCTGTCTGCTTGCAATTGCGTTTTGCAGATACTGGATGCCTCCACAGCGTTCCCAAATCTCTTCAAACTGTCTCGGTAAAATTTCAGCACCTCGCTTTCGGGTTAAGCCAGTCTCTTCAAGGTTAAGCTCACACATATCCATGTCATCCTTACCTGAAATGGTAAAGGGAAAAAGAAAACATATTTTACATCATTGAAAGATTCCATCAATAAAAATTAGATCCTTGTTAATTACATTTCCTCTCTGTAGACCTGGTTTGCTGGTAGACTTCAGAGCTTATGAGGAAGTCCTCAGATAAAGGCATTTTTCAGTTTCCTAGTTTTTTATTACACAGAGAACACTAAAGCAGTATGAGAATAAACTAATATCAGATGCTGCAATTGACAAAGCTGTGCTTAAACAGCAAGCAAAAAGGAATAAAGGGAAGAAGCTGAAAGATCATCATCTTGATATATTCTTCTGAAACCCATTACAGGATGACAACCACATTTGGATTACATATACCTTCAGTTTCAGGCCACTTCATAGTGAACTGCTTTACTTATGGTTAAATGTAGCAAAGCAACTAAGAATTCCAGACTTTGGATCAAGTAGGTAATCTGTCAGCCTACCACACAAAACAAACAGTGGGACCAACATAGGCAATCCAATGAAATTATATGTGTAGCTCACAAACTAAATTGTAATCTTATTTTTAACAGGTATTCACGACAGCAGTGCTACCTTTAGCTATGGGCTTTGGCACTGAACAGCAACTGTTGGTGTGTATATATATATATACACACCAACCGTTGGTGTGTGTATATATATATATATTCCATATATATATATGGAATTCTACTTAAAATAATTTGCAGAAAACAAACTTTTGTTGCTAGTAAAGCATAATCCTGTAGTGAAACAAATTGGCTATAGCCTTTCCTCAAGGAAAAAGTGAAACATGCTTTACTAGCATAATCCTGTAGTGAAAATATTAAACTATTGAGTTTAATACAAATCTCAAAACACAGAAGCATAATCAGCATTTCTCCAGTGTTTTCTCTCCTGTTTCTTACCCTCCAGAAAAGGAGGATACATTTCACTACCAGATAAATCTCTACCTATCCATTGCAACATTTATTTTAAATTTTTAAGATTAAAAAGCTATTTTCCCATACTAAGTAGCATAAATAGGGTAAAAGCATCAGCTTGCTATTAGCCTCATGCTATGGACAGACAATGTAACATATGCACAAATTGTTTTGATACAAACTGCTTGTAATTCTTTATAGCTAACTAAAAAACAGTATAATAATGAGTAGACCATTCCCAGATAAATTGTGATGTTTTATCTTCACACTGTCTCCAGTTCAATGAATAATCTGAGGGTTTGTAATAATACAACTCTTTCCATTTGATTTCCCACTGTCTATGGCTTCCCAAATTGAAGGATGTGTAGAAGTAAAACATAGGACCAGTTACATGCCCCAGTGATATTCTGAAACATTTGGCCACTATCAGCAGCAGTCCCAAATCCTCAGATTCTGCCCAGATAAGAACTGCTGATGAAAGAAAGAAAAGAAAAAAAAAAAAGGGGATACAACTTGGGGAACTTGGAACCTCACTCTCTTTTTCTGAAGTTTGTTATCAACTCTGAACCTTCTCAAAGTTTCAATACCAACCTGCTACAAGCAGGATGGGTGCCTTGTCAGGGTGAAGCTCCATTTGCCGAGCAATCCAGGGCCCATCGAAGTGTGCGTACCACCAGCCCTTCTTCTTGTTCTGGGGGTCTTTGTACTGGTCCGCGGGGCGGATGAAGGGAATGCGGAAGTAGCGCTGCTGTCTGTTTATTTCAATCTCTTGTTGTCTGCCTGGTAGCTGGGCTGTGGGGTTCTGTTGTGCTATCATACAAAACATCCCCCCAAAAATAAGTGAACAAAACAATTAGAAAACAAGAAAGCCATATTACTTCCTTTATTAATCAGCACATTAAAAAACAAACAAACAAACAAAACAAACAAGAAAACACCCCCCCACCCCACCCAAAACCCAAGAGATTCTCTCTCAAGGTCATCTGAAGTCTCAGCAAACCTAGAAAGTATTCCCATCTCATATAATGTGCATTCTGTTAATTGCAACAGCTAAAACATTGGTCAGAAATGGCTCATGTTAACTGCTGTACATGTTGCCCAATGGCAAGTTTAAACAAAACTAAGTAAATAAAATAACATATTCTGCCTTTAATCAATATTTAAGGTAAAACTTGCCATGTAAAATTTCTTACCAACCAGAAACATTTATCAGTAATTGCTTTAGTTCAGTCCATTTCTTTGTAAAAAAAGATTACAGCGCATAGAAGCATTTTCAATTGCAAACATACAAAAGCATCACTTGATGTTTGACAGTCGACACAAAAGGATGTATAATACTGTTAGAAATTACTGATTTGTTAATAGAAATGTTTACAATAAATACTGCTTATTACAGAGCTGCCACCAAACAATTTTCTGGCTAAATTTCTATAAGTCAAAATCTGGCATTAGAAGTAATTTCTGGATGCTTTCTTTTTTCAAGGAATTTTTTATTTCAGACCATTAAGATCAGCTGACTAAACTTCTAAAGGAGAAAGTTACATGAAATTTTTTCAAGTTTCATATATATTTTTGGTAAATATTTTCCACATGCATTTTTGGACTTTTTGAGTTCCCCATATTTCAGACTCTAGAGAGAAACTCACTTTCAAATAAAAGCAGATACTCTCTATGTTAATTCATCAAATGATCAACCTTCTTAATCTTACATAAACACTATCATAATCAGTTTTAAATAGTAAATGCTCTTAAAAGCAACATCCTTTCCTTTAATAACTGCCCCTGCAAGATCACTGTTAGTGATCTTGTTTTAGTGGTTTACACTACTGTTACAGATACCCTGCTTAAGAACCTTTACCATCTCTACAGAAGAAAATCAGAATTAACTTTTTATATGTTTCAGCATAAAAGGAATAATTAAAAGTTAATTCAATTTTTTTCCTTGTCTGTTGAGCAACAAAGAGAATTTCTGAGCTAACATTTATTAATATGAAAAATGACAATTACTTTTAATAACTTATTTTTACAGTCATGAACAGAACTAATACAGACTAGCAACTACACCTTGAAATTTCTTCTGATTCAAGCAAAAATAATTTTTCTAAACCTGAAGAGCAGAACCTTAACAAACCCCTATATGTCATACATATCAAATCTCCTTTTTTAATGTGTGCATTAACAACAAACATAGAAGAAAAAGCGTCCAGATTTTAACACCTGAATGCTATTTTTATACATCAACTCTGATAAAACACACACCTTACAGGAAGACAGAGAATATAAAAAACTAATTTAATTTTATGCATTGTCTGAACATTTATCCCAGCAGATCAGTACTTAAGTATTGTTGGATACTTTTTGCACTGCAATGGTAATTGCTAAGGCTCATTTCTACCCCTAGGCATAACTAAATCTAGAGAAAAGGGCAAATCTAGAGAACAGGAATGCTAAGCAGCCAATGGAGCCTCTATTGGTGCTATAGAACTGTGGCTCTCTATTCAGAAGAAACCATCACCTGAATGTTAGTTTGTGTGCTAGGAAAATAGTTGTTACATTATGTTGATTCCAGAGTTTTGCTACAACAAAAAGCCATGTGCAGACAAGAAAAAAAATGCTAGAACAAGAATGTTTTTTGGGGTGTTGGGGGTTGTGGAAAAAAAATAGGAGATTATACCTGCCAATAATTTATGTAAGAAGGTTATTTCACTCTCCCTTCCCATGACTCCTCAAATAGGTAGGTTTTCATGAAGATAAGTACATTTTTAAATTACTAGAATAATGTATAATTACCATTAGATGAATAACATTGTCAAATTATAATTTTAATTTTTTTTTTACAATTAACTTCTATGTACATGTGTAGCAAAACACTGGATTAATCAATGTTAGTATAGAGCTCTCAAGTGTTCCTACTCTTCAAAGTTAGCTTAAACAACTGTCTCCTCACTTACTTGAGTTGCTCAAAAATGGTGCAAAATCTGTGAACAAATATTACATGTTGAACAAAACATGAAAGTACTGATCCCTTATAAGTTATGGCTTCATTAAAACATCAACATTTTTCACCAATGCTGATAACAGACAAATAGGAATTCTAGCTACAACATAAATGCAGATTCTAAGTGTTTCTACTCTTTTTCTACTTCTATTTTCATCGGGAGTTAACCTCAAAATTAATCACCTTAATAATTTGCAATTCCTGTTACAAAGCTTCAGAGGTATATATGCTAAGCTCAAATTCCTCTGGCAAATCTGCTAGTTAATTAATGTAGTACTTTACTTTTTTGTTTCTGCTAGAAAAAAGAACTTCCAGAGCTCTGTCAATACCAGCAATAACTCACAAACCAGTGCTTAGCTTCTATACTGAATGTATGAATTTAAATAAAGGATACTTATAAAATTACATTAAAGGATACTGTAAAACTACATTAAATCAATGAAGAGATGTAAAGAAAAAACTACATCACTTGAAGCCCACATCCACTGACACCGGAAAGACTTTTAGCTTAAACACCTAAGAAATCAGAATTTCTTCTTACTACCTTCTCAGATGACTACAATACATAGATACATGAAATGCCCATGTGGTATAATTATTTCCAATGCAAAGAATTATACTGGCATTAACATTAAGAGTCTCTAAAGGTCACTATCAATTTCTCCTGAACTGCAAGGTTCTCTTATTCTCTTATTATGCCGTATTTCAATGCAGCTAAAAAAACACAATGAAAAACACTGAAAAGAATGCAGCAAATATCTCAATAAAAGTGATAAGAATATGAATATTCTCAGCTTTGTGTGCAAAAATCCAAAGATCATCTGCTCTTTGATACTTCCCATCAGCAATACTGTGTATGAATATTTTACCCGTTTAGCTCCAGAGAGAACGTTCAAAGCAATTTACCACTTGGCAGAAGTGCTTCAAATGCCTTTTCCTGCCATTTCAGTCACAAGCTTTCTTAAGCAGCTAAAACCACATTTCAGACACAAGGACCCATTCTTTGATAATATCTTCTCCAGGGGTCCAGATTTTGCCTGCCACATATCCATACTAAAATTCCCTGAGAACCTCAAACTCAAGTAATGCTCAAGTAATGAATAACTCAAGTAAATGAATCAAGGGGAAGGAGGTGCCTTTGTACATGGACTGAGATTACCTAGGGCACCTGGATTCCCTGGGATGTTTATTCTCCATGTGCCAGGACAATGCCTTAATCTCAGGCTCATGTGACTTTGGGGAGAGCACTTTCTCCCTATCTTCCCTTTCCTTTGTCTCTCCCATGAACTGTGAGACAGGAACACAAATATCAAATATAATGGAACAAAAAGACAAAAGAAATGATCTGACTAAATTGTTCCATGTATTTACTGTGATCCTATAAATTTCTTAGATTCCTTTTATATAGATGATCACCAGACTTTTGAGGTGGGATGTTGGGAAAAGAGTAACAGTCCACTCTGTAAATACCACTCCAGAAACCAGGTACAGAATTTCCAGGTCTGTCAGTCTGAAACTCCCACACTTTCTTGATGAATGCAAAAGAAACTTACTCTGATTAGTGTGTTGCTTTGTCAATAAACACCAGCCTGTGAAATCAGTAGAATGAGGGGTCTAAATAGAAAACAGGGTCTACACAAAATTTGTCACCCCATGAGCCAGAATTACAGTATCAACACTCAAGATTTTATAAAGGAGGATGTAACATGATGTATGTAAGCAGTGATGTAAATGACAGAATTAGTAGCACCTTTTAAAAGTATCCACATCTATGTCTACATGGCTATTTATTATGAAATGTTAAAGTAGCACAGCAATGAACATTTAACAAAAATGCCAGCACCTGCATCAGTAGATCAAGAACTCTTTTTACAGATGCAGCTGGATGTGCGATAAGGTTTTAAGAGAGAGCTGTTCAGCATAAGTAGCTGGGTCTACTGAAAGTGTTTTAATTTCTGTGAAGAATTTGCCAGTTTCAATCTTTCCAAAATATTTACCTTAAATCAACATAAAACACTCCTAAAAATTCCAAGTTTCTTCAACCTAGCAAACCCAGAATCCATTCCAGAAATGTTCTCGTTAGAATATTATCACCAAAACTACTATAAACACAAAATTATCTCTCCTCACCATAGTCTGTGACTGATTTGGGAGCACGCTGTTCTGTTTCTGCATTGCGTTTCTTATTCTTGGATTTCCAAGCATGATACACCTTTAGCCTTCGGTGGAACTCTTCTCTGCAAGCTGCCAAGAGTTCAATATCTATCCCAAAAAAAGGAGAAGGGGAAGGCATGAGTGAGAAAAGTCAGAAAAAGTATTTATTAAATGCTTTTCTATATTGATAAGGTATATGATTGGAGATCAAGTTGTGACACCAATATGATAACATGTAATATAAAAACCCCTCACTCGCTGCAGCACAGGGCCTGTATTTTATGGCCCAAAAAGTCCCTCAGAATTTGATGAATCCTTTTCTGCTTTAGAGTAAAGGCAGTTCCCAAAGTAGCTGCTGTACTGGGACATTTGGAGCAGTAAAGTGCTACAAATATTTCTGTTGACAGTATCACAACACAAGCAGCACAGAAACAAATTTTTAAAAAAAGGTTAAATTGCACTGCTGAACATTATTTCTGCAACTGAAAAAAAAAAGAAAAACAGAAATTTGACTGCCAAGATTTGTATTCTTTTTTCATGTATGTATTTTAATTTTTCTGAATTTCATTATGCTAAGAATTGAATGATGACAAGGCTTTTTCATTAGTTATCTCACAGTATCCAAGCTGGCTTCACAAGGAAAGAACTCGACTTATTACTGCACCATCTACATAGCTGAAAACATTGCTCAAGTCTTGCATATGTAAAAACACTAAAAGAGAATGAGTTAGTTTCCAATTAATACATCCAGGAAGAAATTCTGAGTGATCTTAAATCACAAATTAACCAACTGCTTTCAATAAGAAGCAGGAAGAAACTGTAATATCTAAAAGAGGAATAATTCTTATCCATTTCTATCTTCACAGCATTGAAGCCAAGGTGATTAATGCCCCACTGTAAGCTCCCAAAAAGAAGTTATACATTTTGAAAATTAAAGAATATTAGGAATATCTAAGACAGAACATATTTTTGCTTTCTTTATGATCTGGTGACAGCAAGAAGTGATAGCAAGAAAATTCTTAGAACATGTAAATTCTAGGTAAAGCATAGTAACTACTATTCCCTCTGTGGAAGTACATCAAACGGAGTGAGCTTAATTAAGAAGTTATAACATGTATTTTATGCCCAAGATGTTTATTATCATAAATATATAATCCCTAAAAGACATAACAATGGAAATTCTGTTTCCTTAATATGGAAATTGTGACAGTGTTCACAGGGGTTCTTGGATGAGGCAAGAGACGAGAATGTTGACTCCATGTTCAGAAGGCTTGATTTATTATTTTATGATATATATATATATATTACATGATAACTATACTAAAAGAATAGAAGGAAAGGTTTCCTCAGAAGGCTAGCTAAGAATAGAATGCAATCAATAACAAAGATCTGTGTCTTGGACAGAGAGCAAGAGCCAGCTCTGCCATGAATGGTCACTAAATCCAAACATCCACAGGAGACCAATCACGGATCCACCTGTTGCACTCCACAGCAGCAGATAACCACTGTTTACATTCTGTTTCTGAGGCCTCAGCTTCTCAGAAGGGAAAAAATCCTAAAGAAAAGGATTTTCACAAAAGATGTCTGCAACAGGAAATAGCTTTGTGTATTGTTCTTCTGGGGGTAAGAGAATTTTTTTAATTAAGTTGTTATTCACTCAAACTTATGTAAACTTTGAATCTTTGTTATAGGAAGAAAGTAACACTTTTCGTGTAACTACAACTTGAACTCTTTCTCAGAAAAAAAAACCACTTACCACAGGAGGTGTTGATTGTATCACGAAGCTCTGCATATTTCCACTTACTGAGATCATGCTTCTTAGTACCAGCAGCAGCTTTTGTGGCTTGCACTGCAGGACCCCTGCAATTATTTTTAAAATATAAATGTATTTTTTCAAGTATTAAACAGGAATTGTTTTAAAAAGAGGAAGAGATCCCATGATCAGTAATGTGTCATACTTATTACTACGCAGACAAAATACCATAGTATTTTCAAGTTGTTCAAATTATCAAGAGAAAATGAAAATATATTTTATGCTCAAAATCATACCATAATCTGATTTGCCTCCTCCTAAAGATTAAAAGGAATTGTCATTGATACTTTTCATGTATGGAAAGACACATATTCTGAGTATCTCATCCCACATTGATGTACATTTTACTTAGTGAGAACCAAGATGCAAAAAACAAAGACTGACCAAAGACTGACAGTAGACATTTTTAGTTCCATTCAAAAAACAGACAAGGAAAAATATTCCTGAAGTAGAACAACGAGAAGGAAGAAAAGGCATTTCCTCTACTATTTAAAATTGGTCTAGGACAAAATCATTGTTCCTAACCTTGAGAAAATATTCTGTCTTTGACAAAAACCCAATTTGAGAGAATAAACCAAATTAATTCTATATTGGCTATCTAATAACAGCAATATTTATTCTGGGGTTGGGGGTGATGATATTGATCATCAAGAAATATCAGAGTAAAAAAGACCACCCGGACTAAAGGCTGACCAGTAAAAATGACTCATCGAAACCCAGTATTTTCCAAAGGCAAAAGGTCTTCACCATGTAGGTAATACACAAGTAAGTCAACAGCAAATGAAATTATTACTAAAATCTCAATCATCTTCAGAAAAATGTACAAGGTTTTCATGTATGAAATGAACAATAGATATAAACATAAGCCTGAATTTCTTTTTTTCTCCAAGGAATGTGGTATGGCTAAGTGGAAGAACCCTCCCTCAGGAACAGCAAACTTCCTGTATTAGCTTATAAAATAAGTTGAAAATACTGCAATGTTCAGTGATGATCAGCCTTTTAAACACTAAGGAATTCAAGAGCAGACACAAGATTTAACCAGTCTCTGCTCATGACTAAGAACAAAAATTGCATTATTTCAGGATCTGAGGGAATTTCTTCAAAAGAAACTAGATCTTTAACAAGGTAGCAAAGTTCTTGATGCAATAAGAAAAAAAAAGGCTTTTTCATTGGAAGGTCTGTTTGTGCAGTAATGCAGTAATATCTTTGTGGGACAGGCACAGTATTAATAGGTATAATCTAGTGAATATTATTTTAACATTTATTTTTCCATAAAGGTCTCATGTGGTACCATGAAGCTTTATGTTTATTTTCCTTTTTTAATTAGAAGGTTATAAAAAGCTATTATAACCTGCATTTTTTCTTTATGCAGATACAGCAGTTTTGAAAGCAGAGATAACAAATGCAATTTAAATTTCATTGAATAAACCTAACATTCCTCTTAATACCAACTGAACCATCTCTTCAGTATAATTAAAACTACAGAATCTTGCTGTTGGAGTAGCAGCTTAATGCCTACTCATACTACTAATCCGAGTGCACACACAGCTTCCAGTTGGAGTTTGAGAAGTCAAACTTAAAAAATTGACTTAGAACTACTCATGACTGTAAAACAAATAACTGGACAAACTTCTTCAAAATATATACTTTAATATTTTGTTATTATTGGCATACTTGTAGGACATTAAGAATTCCTGATAAATAATTTCCACTGCCTGGTGTCCAACCTTTTCGAACCTAATTTGACAAATCCTAAGGATTTTCCTTATTTAGCAACATTACCCACCACTCTAAGAGTTTGCTGCCTAATTTAGCACAGCAGAACTAGGCTGTACCCTCTCTGGTTAAACTAGTAATCTTTAAGAATGCTAATCCAATTGAAAGGCTTAGTCTTTCCATTAGGGTACTACTCTGCACTCTGAAGATCACTTGCTTGTTTTCTACAGGACTTCAAACATAACAGTCTGGCAGTAAGAGGAGCATCACATTTGACATTCCATCTTCACTGCTCCATATGAGAGTTATATATCATAAACAGTATTTTCAGACTAAAAATACAAAAGCTCAGTCTCATGTCAAAAGTTTCCAGTGTATGAAAAGCGAGACAAATTTATTTAAACAAGCAGATACTGAGAAGCATTGCATTTTGAGTTCAACCAGAACACAGAGCCTGATTTGGCCCCAAAATTTTTTCATCTTTTTGTACATTAAAAATTGGCCACTGTCATTGGAACTATGTCAATATATGCAATACAATATGGCCATTTAAATTCACATGCTACCTTAATTACACATGATGTGGTTTATTCCTATTCTTAAAATAACACTGCAGGAGAAAAATTTAGTTACCAGCTGCATTCCAATCATCCATGATACCACCAGAAAATCCATTAAACATGTGAGACTGAGCATCTTCAGACTATATATACATAGCTTAGTAACTTGTTAAACAACAGATTCACTTTCAAAACCTCTAGACATTTTTTCTTCTTCTGTAAGGTTCATAAAATCAATGTCAAGATTATTTCTACCATCAAGTTGCAGAAAACACTTTCTAATTACTTGCTGATATGGAAGACGATCACAAAATTTTCTTTGAACAGAGTATTAGTATTTTACCAACTAGTATATTCAGACCAAAACCTGTATTTATCTTTTCTTCTGCATTGTGCATAAAATCTCACATTACCATTCAAGAAATCCCAGAAGGGGATTTTGTTTGGATATCTTAAGAGGGTTTTTAATATGGTCTTACCATGGAAATTTTCAAAACTGCTTTTATTTTAAGAGAACTCGAATGAGAATACTTCCTTATTAAATGCACCAACAATTACATTACTGTTAAATGACTTCATTAGCTTTGTGCTGAATCTGTAGAAATATGCCTTTAAAAGATGTGGAGCCTTGTGCTCTGTTTATCACAAAGGTGAGAGGAGAAGAAAGCTGGAGAAGCATTAATGAAATTACAGAAAATTACAAGGTACATGAACTATTCTTATTCTTCTTCAATATAATAAATTAAAATAGCAAAGAAATAATTGCTGAAAAAATGGTAAACACAATTTATCTGAAAGAAATAATTTACTTATCTGCTTATCATTTAAAAAAAACCCAGATTCCATTACTTTTAATTCCATAATAATTCAACCCATTTAATGTGTGATTTGTTTTTAGAAAATGATTGATTCACTGGTGTTATACCTTCTCACCTACCTAGACAATATTTCTGACATTTCTGTGGCCATTTGTTCCCTACAAGAAAATTGGTAAATGAGCATAAACCAAATATATGGATATAAAACCAGCCTTTATAACTGTGAAAGTGTCTTGACAATCAAACTGGAATTAAATTAAGTGCACAGGAAGTGGCTACTTATTTTAAATTATTTCCATTCAGACACACACACAAACATATATATAGATAGATAGATAGATAGATAGATAGATAGATACAGATATACACACACACAGAGTCCTGATTCAGTAAAGAATGATAAATCACACGGGGCAGTGAAAAATGGATGGTATGTGAAAAACTTTACAGCAATTATATAATAAATTTTGAATAGATGTTATTTGGTATATTTGATTATTAAAGGGTTTATTAGATGTAAGCAAAGTAGTGAATGTAAGGCATTAAAAAGTGATTTAGACATTACAGATGCATACTAACAAAGATTAATATGGGGTATTAGTAAATAAGAGGACAATATCAATTTCTTTTGATTAATTAGTGTGTCTTTCATCTATTAGAGCATTCAAATGGAAAAAAATGCCATACGCAGTCATTTGTGGCTTTGTTCCATTGGCTCTGCAAATAGAAGACATTTAATGTTAGACAAACTACTACCTAGCTAATATTTTAATAATCTGAAGCAAGAAAAGTTGGGTCATAGCATTTCCTGCTCTCTCACATCTTCTTTATTATCTTATGAATTTTTATTATTATTATATTTAGCTGATTTTTAGCTTTTTCCCCCCCAAACTTTCTCATTCAATTATGACTTAAATTATAATCTGTAAAAAAAAAAAAATGTACAAGTGAAAGCTTCCCCAAGCCTTTCTCCCCTGTCCAATCTTTCAAAATCAGAGACTTTGAGACATACTACTGATCTATTTCATGCTTGGATAAGCGTATCACAAGAAATAACAGCAATCCTCCTGTAGCTGCTCTGGAAACAGGATGGGTGCTCCTTCATGCAAGCTGTGAACAGACCCCAAGTCGAACTGCTGTACTGGAAACACACAGCTGAGCACAGGTAGCACTATCTATGCTACATTAGGACTTTTTTGGATTGTTCCAATGCAAAAGCCAGGACAGATACACTCACAACACTCTCTATGACTAGCTTTCTTTTGATGTTATATGCCATACTGTATGTTTCAATAAGCCACATAAATGAAAAAAAACTGCCCAGTTGAAAGCAGATACCTACTATTTAAATTATTTTTTTACTTAACTACTAATCACTACCTTTAATTTAACCCTGGGTGCAGTAAATCACGTATTACACATCCTTTCAAACTGTGGATAAGTAGTAAAATTGGATAAAGCTAGAAGAGGTCCAGCAGATCCCGCACAAAATAAGCACAAATGAAAATCCTGGATCTGCTGCCAGAACAAACAACTTTTCTTCTGTGATAGAAGCCAACAAATATATTTTTCAAGGAAACTGTTAATACTTATGCTCCTTGAAATATCTATGAAAGCTATGAAAGTGAATACAGCAAGGTATTGTGAAAAAAAGAAATAAACTACAGGCACTCAAGTTCAAATATGACAACACAAAAAGTGTCCGCATATTTCTAACAACTGAGTACATAAAATCACCCTTTTCTTCCTCTTTTCACTCAACAGTTAAAACCATACAATGGAAAATACCCTTTTATTCATGCTAATATGTAAGGATGAAACCATTTTTTACAAAACTGTGAAAACAAAAGCAGTACACTGCATGAATTCAGTATGAAGTCACACATGCTTTATCTTATTACAGCAAAATTTAACAGGGAAGGTATATATACTTATAGAAAAGTCAGTGATCTTAGTGTATCACACGCTAATATGTCAGCCTCAAATGTAGAAGACCGAAGACTATAACTTCTTTAGACTCTAGCAAAATTTTGATTGGTATAATATAAAAGAAGTCCTGAGAATTTATTATTTAATTATTAAATTACATCATTTGTTCTAACCAATAGTTTTTATTTCACTGAGTTTCTTTAGTTGCTACCTTTAGGGCAACTCCTGAAATTATGTGAAAATTGTCTGATTTCAGTAGAAGATACTGGGGCCTGGGTGAGGTTTTAGTTTGATTTTAAACAAACCAAAATAAAATCAAATATTAAATTAAAAGCATTCTATTCATGTTCTGAATGTGCGATTAACTATTTGAAGTAGACTTCAGAAACAAGGGAAAAAATTCGCCAATGAGATAAAAAAGATCTCATATAAGCAGAAAAATCTATCACTTCTTTTCTAGATTTAGGTATTATCTTGCTCAAGAAATTATTTCCATCCCTATGCTAACATGTTCAGACCATTCAGCACTTTCCAAACACTCAGAAGGATCTTCAGTCACCTACCAGCTGCACAGCAGAACTGTGCTAGCTACACAGCAGAGAAACTGGCAGTCAAAGAGTTATGATGACAATTAGTTCATCTTTCATTCTGGGATTATACAAGAAAGACCACTGCCAAAATCACCTATGAGCAGTAGGAAACACAGTGGAGATTAGAACTTCACTGACAGAAAAGTTACCGAATTCTCTGAGCTCTTGTCTATTGCATCCCTTCTTTCATATTTAAGAGAACTCTGCCAGGTTACAACACTAGAGTGACTTTGTGTTTACCTTCAAAGTATTGCATCAAAATATGGACAGGGAAAGTGGTGAGGCACTGGAACAGCCTTCCCAGGAAAGCTGTGGCTGCCCCACCCCTGAAGGTGTTCAAGACCAGCTTGGATGGGCCTCTGAGCTACCTAGTCTAATGGAAGGTGTCCCTGACCACAGCAGGAGGCTGGAAAGAGATGATCTTCAAGGTCCCCTTCCAAACCAAGCCATTCTGATTCTGTGAATGGAGCATGTCAGTCTCAATCAGAGACAATATGATAGCAACTACAGAACTAAGGGAAAAAACACAACTGTTTCAGTGGAACTGTCTCAAAGTCAGTATTGACCATGACAAAAAATTACCCACCTATCTCAAGCAGGCATACAGTTATTAAAAAAAAGTATACATCTATATGAAATTTGGGTGGCAACAGAAACACATCTAGGAGTTGCATTTCATGGCAACACAAGGGATTTTCTTGTACTCATTTCAACAACAACAAGCTGAGTAGAGTCATATTAATGAAGTCACCAATTATGTGACCATATTCACAGGTCCCTTTATGCAACTTGCCCAATAAGTACCATTTTTACTGGAACTTCTAAGTTGCTTCTAAGACATCACCTTTTACCCATGAAGAGTTCTTGCTCTGCAGACAAGGCAGTGTGATTCTGTGTATCAAAAGTTAAGCTCTTCTTATCGCACATCAAAAATTGATACAAAACAAGACTAACACTTAACATTTGAACTCATCTATGTTAGGTATTTTCATTCCACTTGAAAAAACTTACCAGTCAGGGCCCAGAAATTACTTTTATTTCTGCAGTCAAAGAGAGCTTCTTGTTTAAAAAAAAAATCCCATACAAATTCACTGTAAAAATGGAACCATCAAGTCCTAGCAAAGATGTATTTTATTATTACTTACCACTGAAGAAATTATATTCCCTACTTTAAATGAGTCATAAAAATCAGAATTCTAAGTTTGCAATCCTTGTTAGAACTCAAAAAAAGAGAGAGACCTGCAGTCATGTCCACATGCACCTACAAAATTACTGATGTAGCAAGATGCAAAATAAAGAAAGTCTTATCAAAAGCAATCTAACAAATTTCAAAATTTAATTTGAAAAACATGCTAATACACTGACTTAAAAGCTCCATTTAATGAACACAAAGTTCCATTAATCAAACAGAATCACAGAATTTCTAGGTTGGAAGAGACCTTAAAGATCATCGAGTCCAACCCATGTTCTAACACCTGAGCTAGATCATGGCACCAAGTGCCACATCCAGTCTTTTTTTAAACACATCAAGGGATGGTGACTCCACCACCTCCCTGGGTAGATGATTCGAGTATTTGACCACTCTTTCTGTGAAAAACTTCCTCCTTAAATCTAGCCTGTATCTCTCCCTCGGCGCAGTTTGAGACTGTGTCCTCTTGCTCTGTCTGTTGTTGCCTGGAGAAAGAGACCAACCCCCAGCTCACCACAGTCACCCTTCAGGAAGCTGAAGAGAGTGATAAGGTCACCTCTGAGTCTCCTTTTCTCCAGGCTGAACAACCCCAGCTCCCTCAATCGTTCTTCATACGGCTTGTGTTCCAAACCACTCACCAGCCTCCTTGCTCTCCTTCGGACACGCTCAAGCATTTCAATGTCCTTCCTAAACTGAGGGGCCCAGAACTGGACACAGCACTCAAGGGCCCAGAACTGGACACAGCACTCAACACAGTGCAGAGTACAGGGGAAGAATTACCTCCCTGTTCCTGCTGGCCACACTATTCTTGATACTAGCCAGGATGCCCTTGGCCTTCTTGGCCACCTGGGCACACCGCTGGCTCATGTTCAGCCGACTGTCAACCAGCACCCCCAGGTCCCTTTCCTCCTGAGCACTGTCCAGCCACACCGTCCCCAGCCTATAACGTTGCAGGGGGTTATTGTGGCCAAAGTGCAGGACTTGGCATAGCCTTCTCAAAGGGCCCAGGATAGGGAGAAAAAAAACCAGGAAAACGTAACTCCTTAACTCCATACCTGCGCAAACCTAAGTCGAGCTGAGCTTCATCACTGATGAGTTCTGCCTCGCTCTGGGCAATCCTCATTGCAAGCTCATGGTCACGACGCTCCTGTTCAAGCACTGCCTGGTGCTGCGTTTCCTCCTCTCGTTCTCTAGCTAGCTGAGCCTCAATTTCAGCCTGTTGGAGAATAAGACACCTTTAGCCTTACCCAATAAAAACCAAAATGCTACATAAGGAGTATTTGAAAAAAATGTTATGTTGTATATTAGCTTTTGAAAACACCTACAGTTTACAGAAATGAAAAATTAACAGCATTAGTATTTAGTTTGACCCAAGAAAAATGAAACAGCTACAAACTGAATCTTGGTTTTCATATAGTTTATCAAATATTGTCCATCAATTATATTAACTTTTTTAATAAAGTGCCATGTAATTATTATTTTTTAATATATGAATTATTTTGCTTCTTATTATAAAAATTAAAAATTATTATAAAAATTAATGTTCAGAAGTTTTCAGAATCATTAAAACTCAAATGAAACAGAGGCTATGGCTGCTCCTCCATAGCACTAACACAATACTTCCTTGATATTCTGCTCTTGGCATCACAGGACTTTGTAATAGGCACTACTTTGGATATAGGTCTGTATTTCATTTTGAAAAGGGATTAAGACAGACACTGGAATTCTCTGTGGAATTGATCTAACTTTGAATTTAAGTAAATGGTAAAACTTTCAACTTAGTGCAGTGCAGGAGCAATTCAAATATACTGCCTCTGCAGAGCCAAACAACAGCAGCAGTTTACCATCATTATTTCACAAAAAGCCTTGCACACACAGTAAATAAAACAGGACCATCCAATTCATACCTTCAAAAGGCACATACATCAAGTTTTAGCAGTGCCCAAAAATTAACAAAGGAAACAAAGCTGCTTCCCACCCATCATTGTGAAGTTGCACCACTAAAACACTAAAAACTGTACCATTACACCACTTATGTGTGTGTAATGGTACAGTAAGTAAGTGACTTTACCTTATGAATCTCATTTAAGATTAGCTGATAAAACCAACCACCAGGAGGAAAGATAATGAGAAAGGAACTGTATGTGGGAGAATGAAACACCTTACAGGGTTATGTATCCACTTGGATCCAAACACAGCATTTTAAAGTAAAAGTGTAAATTACATTCTGCATTGCAGGTATCCACAGCTCAGAAACCAAGAAACATTGTTAAAGACAATCACTATAGATGTTCTTTTTTTCATAAGACTGCTATCCCAGGTCACCCAAGCAATCTCCAACAAAAAAGGAAAAGAGGGATATAGGATCCAAACACACCTCCGAAGGAGAGCTCATTATGAAATCAGTAAGAATTGCCATAAATCAAGGGGAAAGGTGGAGGAGTAGGGTTTGAGCTGCATGTATTTAGTGTACATGAATGTAGCCAAAGGAGCTGCCAAGGACACTCCTGCATCCTCTCATTATTACCAGTACTCTCAAAGTGTTTGCAGTTAAGCAAGTAAACAACACAATCAAAGTCAAGATGTGACTTTAGTAAAAGAATGCCAAACTTGCCTGACATGGACCACCCACAAAACCTTCAAAGGCTAAACTAGGATTCTCCAACATTGCATATTTTTAAAATAACTTTTAAGACCTTTTAAAAACAGATGCACCTCCACTCAGAATACTTGAAGTTGCATAGGAACTAGAAATAGGTGATCTGTCTTGGCATATCCTAAACATGACATTTGCCTCATATTTACTAATAAAGTAACATTGGTGAATGACTCTGAGAAATGCATTTATAGAAAGAAGCTATTAGACTTGGTGGAGAACATAAGCTACAAATAAGATCTATAAATAAGTAAATGAATACAAGAAAACAAACACACAACCCCAAAACCATCACAGTAACAAGAAATCCCCCAAAGCTACACTCAGCTAAAGCATTAACCTGAATACGCTTTTCTTCTTCTTCTCTCTTTTTTCTCTCTTCCTCTTCCTGTTTTCTCTTTGCCTCAATCTCAGATTTCCTATTACATAAGAGGAGAAGAAAATGAAAAAGTGTTATTATGACACAAGTGAACAAGAAATAGTAAGAAATACAAATTCTCTTTCATAAAACTAATTGGTAGTCCAGAAATCAGTACAGTTCTGATGACAGGATACTATATGTAAATTATGAAATTTTTCAAGTTCATCTCTATTTCCAGCTGCATCATATAATTTCTTCCATATGCTCTTCTGTCACTTGCCTTACAAATCACTGGGAAAGGAAATGTTTCAACACTGCACAGAAATACAATCCAAATTATTCTCTAAGTGAAAGTGTATCAAAAACAACTTCATTTAAAAGCCTTTCCTGTTTTCTTCTCATTCTATAACCAGGAACTTATTCAAATTCAAGACTCACAGGCGTCTTTCCTCTTCTTCCTTCCTTCGTTTTTGGTCTTCCTCTTCACGTCTCTTTCTTTCCTTTTCCATTTCCTCCTGGATGCGGCGTAGCCTCTCTGCTTCATCCTCTTGCTGCTTCTTCTTTTGCAATGCACTCAAAAGCTGCTCTGAGCTTTTAACTAAAGCATCATATTCTTTCTGTATCTGTTCTCTAGTCATTATAGTGGTCTGCAAAAATAAGGGGGTAATTCTTTTTTATTTGTGCTTCACTTTTGAAAGCATATATTAAAAAATATTAAGTGAAATGAGATCACTGAGCACTATACTTAAATCATTTATACGCCTCAGGGTTGGGAAGCTTGAGTCTTCCCAATTCTTCCCTTTCTTTCTAAAATCGTGAGGACCCATTCCTCTCCCCTCTCCTATAAAACCATACAAAGTCATCTCCATTTCATCACTGAAATTAACTTAACTTCCTTTCAAAACATACCTTCATATTTTAAATCTTGCCATTTTAAGTAAAGGAAATTAATTCTTAACATGCTAGGATGGAAATTAAGGCCTTCCCTATGTATTTTGCATTGTGCTCTTATCTTCTTTAGTGGTTATTTACAGCTCTGCTTTTATGTCTTAGCATAAAATAGTTTTTCTTAATATTTGTGCTAGCACTCAGAAAAAATATTGCACTGTGTTGTGACTAACTTTTTCTAAAAAGTTATTAGTAACAAATTACAGGCTGAAATTGCTTCAAAAATAGCCTTTGCTAGACATTTTCAAACCTTGTTGACAAGTACAATTTAATTTCATTTTACAATTCACATCTTATTAATAAAACTGCAATATGGGGGTTTGCTGACCTTTTCTCATAGTTTATCATGATCGAGAAGCCTAAGTTGACAGGTTAACTCTACCATCTTTTCAACAGTGATTTTAAATAGAGACGTCTTAATTCGTACACTAAGAAAGCTATAATATTGCATGAAACATGAATTCAAGAAACCAAAATTTTTCTAATATTAATAAATGCCAGTGTGCTTTCATTTTGTCTTTGTGCTTCTGTGGTAAGAAAGAGAGGACTACAGACCCGAAGCATAATCAGCAAGCTGAATTCTCTTTACTACTAATTCTGAAAAACCACATAACTGGAAATGTCTTTATTTCGTAATAAATGTCTTTATTCTGTAATAAATGCCTTGTTTCAGCCATTATGAAGTTAAATTATTGGTAATGGTAACTGGTATTCCGATAATGGTAATAATGGTAATTGGTATTCCAATAATGAAAGCAACAAACAACTTATTGACAGCCCTTGTCTCATAATATCAACATGTATTTTTTCTTTAAAATCTTCAGTGCCAATTTTGACACACAGATACCAAAGCCATATGCACGTATTTTCAGGATTCACTTCAGTTATATTTACAGATAGTTTTAAACAGGAATTACTGAATGACTGAAAATTAAGACCACTATATTAAAGTATATTTTCTACTAAGAAATGCATTGGCCTTCTCCTTTAGATGAAGCTTTTAAAAGATTCCAGTAGCAAGATACTATTTCTCTCATTATTATCACATACCTTAATTTTGGTCATTGATGCATCAATAGAAGCCTCCAACTCCTTGACCTGCTTGCTTGTCTCTGCTTTTCCCTCCTTCAGAGCACTTACTACTTCATTAAATTTATCAAGTCTCTTCTTCAGTGTACGTACTTTTATCAGGCCATCAATGCTGTGAAGGTAAGACAGCTTATTTGCTTTTTTGAAATGATCTTGGAAGGTGATATTTTTAAAACTCCACAAGTCACTCATGCATAAAAGGTGGACAGGGAGAGAAGTTATGCCTTCTGACAAAACTCTCCCTCTTCTTTGAAATTCGAACATTATCACATCAAATAACTAAGCAATGGAGCCTTTTCCAAGCACTAACTAAAATTACTTAGCAAACAGTGCCTCAAAATGCAAAAATGCATTTTTATTTTGGGTTGGCTTTTTGTTTTTCTCACAATAATAAACGGATACTAATGATTATTAGTATCCACTAGAGGATTTTAACTGGAAGGGATAAAGGCTGAGTAGTGCTAATTATTCAAAGAGCAGTATCAGAATTAATCAGATAAAACTCAACTACACAGCATTACACCCCAGAACGAACACTGTCATTACACCCCAAAGGACTGAGAAAACAAGGCTGGGGAAGAGTTCAGGAAAACTCAGGAGTTTTTTTAAGAACCACTATTGAAGGCCCCACACAGAAGTTACAACTCTGCAGACAATCTTCCTAAACAGATATCACTGTACTGGGATTTGCAAATCAACACAAAAAAGTAGAAACTAAATCAAATCATTAAAGATGAGCACCAATTAGCTCAAAAAAAAAAGTCAGAAATGCCAAGATTCAAATGAAACATAATTCTCAAAGGATGTAAAAGAATTTATGAGAAGCCCACAACTAGAACAGAGCTGCGTCTCTGTCAAAGAACAGAGGTGTCAGCAGAGCTTAATTATTGAAGTAGTTTTTCCATCAGTATTCCCTGCAATCAGATAAGGGAATTAATTTCAAGAGGACATAAGACAGTTATTATTTCTAAGATAAAAATGAAAGGGAGCCTATAAAGGAAGGAAGGTGTGAACTGGTAAAGGACAACAATTAACGAGCTTAAATTAAATTAGACAGACTTAGTAAAAAATTTTTAAAAACAAGGTTGCCACTGAAGGATTTTATGAACAAAGAGCTAAAGAAACATCTTTAGGAAAGGTTCAGATTTAGTCTATTCATCCTTGGAAAAGAGTGAAGGAACACAGGACCTCTCAGTCTCCTTCAATTGTACTTAGCATCACTCTATGATTTCAGATAGATTTAGTTAATAAAGTAAACCTCCCCTTACAGTCCCAAGAAAATATTATTTAAAACATACTTTCTTCAACCAAGGAGTATCTTCTTACCGTGGTTTGTGCTTTCTCTTGCAAAGCCACATACGAATAGTCTTTTGTATTTTAATGCAGGCACTGGCTCGATATTTTATCTTATTTTTCACTGTAAACACACAGAAGATAGAATCTTAATGTTTTATACAGTTTAACACAACATCTATCTTCCTTACACATTTGATGTCACAAATGTGATGCAGACTATGTGTGCTTGAGGCTTTTTCTATATTGGAACCACAACATTTAAGAAACAGAATAGCAGAATTCACAATCTTGGGCCAGGCACAGAGGCTCCCACCCAAACCCAACAGGAACAATGAAATGTGGGCACACTCATACACCCCTCCAGATTCACAGACACCAGTAACTTTTGTTAGAAGTCAGAGCGAACCCAAGATTTTAGTGTTACAATCTCTGATGTTTGAAATCTCATAAGAATTCATAAATTCTATTTGCTTCACTATAAACAGCAACAAATAATAACCAATCAGTGACAGACTGTGCTGGCCCCAATGCACAGCCATGTGTGCACTGGCATAAGGCCTTTATGCTTTTCTTCCCCATTCTAATACAGTTTTCACCTTCCATGTTATCAGATTGCTGACATTCTGCATCAGACCCTTCCCCATCTCCCAGATACCTTTTCTGAAGTACACCACAAGTGCCAATCTCTATTGCACACCACCTTATTCCTACTCTGCAGAGTAACTTCAAGAAAAATCCCACCAACCTTGAAATCAGTTACTCAGAGTTCAGTATGTATCTGCTATACATGTCCTTGGCCACATTTCAAGGTGTTAACAATTGCTTTGCTGTATTTTTAACCAACATTTGAGTTAATAAAACATAAAACACGTACATTTAATCACCGAGAGAGAACACCACTGAACTTTTTTCCAACGACTGCAGATAAGCCAGCGATTCACTCGTTTAACCAGCTCTGCTAAGTGATCTGGATCAGACTTCATTATCTGATCGAACTCTGCAAACTAAATGACAATTAAAACAAGTTTTACATATTAGGAGGCCAGAGGGTGTTAGATATTATTGTTTGAGATCATGCTGAATTAAAATTTTTAACATAAACTGTATGTCATTATATCAGCTTTCAATTAAAGTCAGCAGATAATTTTATTACACTTTGTTGTTTTATGATAACAGAAATTACAAGTGCAGATTTTTTATATGTTTGCTGTATGGATGTCCAACACTTGGCATTTTGAATAATATAACCATTTACTAAACACCAAAAATACTTATTGTCAAAATTTTTAAAAATCAATTGTTTTTATACTTCCTGTAAATGAACTCTGGCCCTTCACAACTTCAAGGCACATCTAATTATATATCTGTGGAAAAAAATAAAAGCTGAAAGCACTTCTCAATTTTTAACCTTTGTATAAGTTTCTCATTGAAGGCAACATTTTCTGAAAATCCTGCACTTCCGCTTTTCAGTAAATATAAGACAGGAAGAACATTTTTCTGGGATTACAATAATTTTCCTTTGTCATCACAATAGCTCTCAACTTCATCTCCTTACTCTGAATAGAAGCAGCAATGCTCAGAATCACAGAAGGAGATTTCAGTTAGAAACAGATTTTACTAGAAAATATTTCTTCTTGGCTCTGACTTCATCTTTTTAAAAGTCAACATAATTCTTGGAATACAAACATTGCATTAGAAATACTGTAGGATCAGCAACAAGTCTATAAACCCAATTGTATCCATACAAATTTTGTGGGTTATTCAAAGAAAATGAACAAAATTACTTGTACAAATCCTGGGCAACCTTATTTAGGTTGGCCACGCTTTTATCAATGTGTTAAACAATGTCACTTTCAAATGTCCTTTCAAATGGAAATTATTTTAAGATTCATAATCATGAACTCCAAGAAATAGATTACCTTGCCGGGTCTAAAAAACACCTTGGTTAGTCCAAATTTGTAATCATTTTCATTCAGTCCCAGAGCTTTAAATAGGGCCTGAAACACAGAAAACAGAAAGGATTAAATTCTGCTTTCTTCAAAGAAACATGAAAACCAACATCACAATATATTTTCTCTTGTGGATGATACAGAAGAATTATTTTCTTACTTTGCAAAAAAGCCTAGGGTCCAGTCGAGCCAATTTTTCAGGCAAGTATTTCTTGTACATATTGTATAGTTCGTGAAATGAAGCTCGTGATGGGAAACCACCTTGCATCAAATCCAAAACTGACACCATCCCTAAATTCACAGACACATACACAAAACCTGGGATCAGTAACATGTAAATTAAGCAGTGAATTTTATGATAAACAGTAAGTAGGTTTATGACATAAGACTCAAAGACATTGTTCAGAGACTAAACCACAAAGTTCAGCTGGGATTTGTTCAAGCCTGTAGCATTTTTTGATTATGTGATCAGTCACAAAACGTTAATACTGAACACATGAGAAAAGCCCATAAGGTTTTCTCCCTATTTGAGAGGTAAGTAACACTCAATCATCCCCATGATTTTTCTTCTAATATTTCTTCCAAAACCTCTTTTTCTTTTTCAGCAGATTTGACATTTTCATTTTTAAAGGGAAGACAAAAAGACCCAAATCTACACCCCAAACCACCAAATAATGCCCAACCAGGCATTTATTTTAATCATGTGAATGGTATTTGTGAGATGTGGTGCAGATACAACCTCAAATACATGTGCAGGACAGTGCTAGAACATTTAGTGTACTTGAAGTACAAAGTATCAGCAGCTAAGATGTAACATCAATGTCCTGAATAATGTTACAACATTTTGGCTGCAACTAGGATATCAGTAAATCCTAGACATTGTCAGTAAGATTCAAATTACTTCAGCAGCACAGGCTATACCAGTTTTTACCCACTATTTTACATATCCTTATCCACGGAGGCTGCAGGTAAGTTTTTAAGTTAGACCTTAACTTGTGGTTCCTGTCATAAAACTTAATGTTTTGCATACTTGCTTTCAATAGAAATTTAATTTGTTTATACTGTCTTTGTTTTTCAAAAAGTTCAGTGCATGAGCAAATAAAGCTATACATTTGGAAAGCATCTAGCATTTCAAGAATAATGAAGATGCAGCATTTCATCCATGTTAGATGTTCAGCTCCAAATCAGATTAATAGTGAAGAAACTTTTGAGAAAGCAGTATAATTGAACTCAATCACAGTATCTATAAAATCAAAGAACGCTGGTGTGCTTCAATTACTAGATATCTCAGCTAACAGTGACTGCCTCTAAAATCTACAGGAGTTTCTAACACTTCAACTGCCACAGAAATTTTAAATTTTATTGTTCCAGATTGAAGTGGTGCCCTATTAATACTGTGGGCAACTCTTCTTTGCAAGAAGAGTCCTAATGCCAATTCAGAATTATTTCTAAAATGAATGCTGTCACTAAAAATCTAAATAGCTGTTTATAAGGCATAAATAACCTACCTTCTAGAAAACAGATCAAGCAAGGAAATACTGCTTTCATCCCACATATTTCAAACTTACAGTAATTTATAATCACCAAAGTAAAAATCAGAGGGAAAAATACCAGAGGCATACATTACCTGAACACTGAAGCTGAGAGAGGATCTGTCCTCCTTCAAAGTGGTGACTTGTCATCTTTAGATTAGGTTTGATACAGCGAATAAAGCTCGACCCCTATGACCAAAGCAAGAAGTTAGCAAAATACACAGATTTTTAAAACTCCTAAAATAACAGTTAAATAATTAAGACTTATGGATGGGGGGGAAAAAGATACAAAATAATAGAATTCTAAAAGAGAAATGCTGACATTATCATAGAATCATGGAATGTTAAGGGGCTGAAGTGGGCCTTAAAGATAATCAAGTCCCAACCCCACCCTTTTTCTCTCATATACCAGTTTTGCAGTGTAACCTTGGTCTTGATGTAACTGATCTCAATGCTAAAGCTATTAATTGGATCCTCAATTATGTTGAATTTTCACTCAACTATTCTCCTTAACATGTATATAATCTATGATTTATGACTCTAGATCCTACTACCTTCAATATCTTCCACAGTCACAACACTAAAATGCCCCAGAGTTCACATGAGCAAACCAGACTCCTGACATCAGAATCATGCCAGATGAACCTGACCTTCCTTAACTTCTACTTTTCACAACTTCCTTTGGCTCACAGCTGCAGTCTCCTTTCCCTGATGTTGTTCCAGTCTGCTCCTCTGTCATGACCATGTGCGCTACAGTTTTGATCACTGCTCTCTCTGATGATTTGACATTCATCAAGGATAACATTTTGCCAAGCACCACCCAATTATTCAGATTTTCCTTTAACAGGTGACTGCTAATGACAACTTTGCATATACAAAAACACAATTGGGACTAAAAAAACATAGTATTAATCCCGGTTTGTGGCATATTCTCTCTTCTTCCATCTCTCAGCTGAGAATGAGACAGCACCTGCCAAGGGAACTCTACATTAACAATATCTCCCCAGTCATGGATTAGCTAAACTCAAGAGTACAGCAAGCCTGGCCACACACTTTTTTCCCTGGACCGTATTTCAGTTCCAGAATGTTCTGGGTGAAACAGATCACCTTTCATACCAGCCTCATGACTACAGTAAAATTGTATATGCTGGCTATACTCCAAGCACCCCACTGCTTTGTTTCCCTTAATTTTCCACCCTTTTCTTTTTTTTGACAGAGCATAACCTAATATCTATAATTGGTTAGAACATGTGGTCAAGAGAAACAGCACTGTGTTCCTACAACTCCAAGTTCTAAAGTAAAATGGCATGTTGTACATGGAGAATTTCACAAACTATCTAATTACATCAGCCAAATTAACAAATATTCATTAGGGGACTCAGTTTCTTTGACCACCTGTGCATTTACAGCCAATCAAAAAAAGCAAAATGAAAAAAACATTTTTAATGACTTTATGGAACATTAAAACAATAATTAATAATAAATTATTTCTTAAATGGCTTACTTCTAAGAAACATTTCTAAATTTTCTGAAAATTAGTCATCAATGATAACCAATGCACAGAAAGTAAAAGAGACAAAACAGGAGATCACAGCACAGACAGATTTCACACTGCTTATTCACTTTTTTTAACTTTCATTCTACAGCTTTTTTGAAGGTGGTTCAAAATGAATGAATGAATGGTTTTCCTTTTTCCAGTAAATAAATAACCATTACATGCACAAGATGTTCCCAAAATGCCACGTAGCTGCAAACTTTAAAGCAATTACTAATCACATTTATTGTAAGCCCTAATATTGAGATTATCTATTTTGCCTTACATCAGAAAACTGTGAACCTTCCTCTGTATATATACTTACAGTGCTGTGAAGCTTCTCAAGAAGCAAATTTAACTGAGTCTGTAAAAGAAAACAGGTATTTCAAGAGCCTTACCATGGCATGAACAGAAATATACACACCAAATTGAGGTACAGCATTACTGCATGCATTTTCATTGTTAGTGAGACAGAACTGATAAACCAAACATTCACCAATTTTAATAGACAAAATCATGCAAGTGTGCATGAATGGCCCTGAGGAAATTGTTTGTATTTAATTGTACAACAATACTGCATGGACTAGTCACTTATTACAACATAGTTATCACAAAAAACATGCATGTCCATTTGGGAAAATAAAAAATAATGACTATGTAACAAAATTATATAAAAAAATTAGACCAATCAGCAATCATTTTTAAAAAACAAACTGAAAATTTGTGAAATCCCAAATTTAATCTGTAGCAAGCATTATTTGTGTGTTACATAATTAACACAAAGTATATTCCCAGGCTTTCCTTTTGGTTTTTTTTTTTTTTTGATGCTATGTCAACATTTACCTGCAATGATCTATTTCTATTTCCAAACTTCTAACTTTTTAATTCTCTATTGATGACAAAAAACTACAATTTTAAAATTACACTTGCTGAGGTTACATTTAAATATACTGTGATGAGAAAAGCCTGGAATACTACTATTATTTGGAGTCAAGTTTTCAGGATAACCAGAGGCTTAAACGTACCAGAGAAAACAATTTAGAGTTGGTATTGAAAGAAGTTGGTAGGGACTTAAAATATTCCAAAACCACATCAGAAAAATAGCAATATTTTTACTTTAGAGGTTGGTCTGGGGTTTTTTTGTTTGTTTGTTTTTTGTTTTGTTTTTTTTTTAACATAAATTACTGCTAGGCCAGCCCTTCTAGTTTATTAGCAAACTTTAAGTATATAGACTGCAGTAATACAAAATTCAGTATGTCCTAACGTATTCATTTTCAGCACTGGAAGCAAAATTCAAAGGATCTGAGTTTTGACTAAATTGTTTTTAGCCAGATCTTTCAATTACCTTGAATCCAAGAAACAAGATCTGTATGGGTAGTGTGCATCACCTACAGCTGCCAGTTGTCCCTCTGGTAGATAAAATTGGTTTGGGATTTTTTTAACTTAACATGGATGTGGTTAGAAAGAGTGCCACAAGAAGCATGACAAACACTAATAACCTCCTGCTCAGTTCTCACTTACACATACTGTTTATATTTCAACTTGATCATAATAATTATGTTTTCTTAAGTCAGAAACACTTAAGCTTGCAAGAGACAGACTAATTTCCATCAACAGAATACATTTCTGCTGGAGGAAAAATACCCCTTCCTTATACTCTGTGATTTGACAAGATATAAGCCAGTGACATTCTCAGGTGGACTTCTCCAACAAAATCTGTATATGAGCAAAACATATAGCTAAAATTACTACTCTTTGAATTGTCACAATTTAATTCATCATTAGCATAAGGTAAAATCATCTCAAATAATCTTGAAGAGGTCCAATGATAAATTAATCATTATTTTCTCAACTGATTAATGAGAATTAATTTTAATTAGTTATAAGGAAGGGATGTGTGAAGGATTTCATAAAGAGAAGTCCCTGCAACATCATCTAATAATTGATATAATTAGAAGAAGGTCTAATTTCAGTAGTTCAGAAGACTGACTTAGAAATTAATGCACAAAGAATTGTTATTCTTAAAGAGATGAAGTATGTAGTAAGATAAAAGACCTTATTTTGATGTCATCTGAAGTGAAATATTCAAGGCTATTAGTGTTCATCAGCATCACATGCTGTGTCTGGGAAGGTAACACTAAATGAATTACTGGAAGTAACACATATATTCAAAATGCCATGAAACTTGAAAACATTGAAAGAATTATAGATTGATGGGCCAGATCCAAGAAGGACATTAGTTGTGTTGACATTATGTGGAGAGGGGAATACCAAAGTAACAAACGGAAATCCAAAAAAGTTCGCCACAAAATTTCTGCTTCACTTTAAAAATGCCTCCCTTTTAATTCACCTCTCCTTGGGCAGTGGTATAATGCATAAGACCGCACGACCGAAGGTGGGGTGATAAATACAAGAGAAACTGAAAATCCAGATGGAAGAAGAGGAAACTACCTCAAAAGATCCCCCAGTTGATTTAATTTTTAAAATACAGATCTAAAAAACTGTGGATCCTAGCTTCATTTAAAGCAGACTCATGGCTGCAGGGTGTGCTCAGGACATGGCTTATCTGTATGCAACTTTTCAGACTACCTGATGATCATGTATTTTATATTAAACCAATTGCTGCACTTTAATTCAACAACTACTATAGAATAGGAAGGAGTTAAAAAGACTCATCAGAGCAAAACTCAAGAGAGCAGCCTGCCCAATTCCCAGTTAAATGCCAAAAGCACTACCTTACAAGTCAGGCCCTGTATTCTGCTCTTCGTGGCACCATAAAAATTCTTTCTGGCTACCTAACCAAACAACTCCAGAAAAGTGTAATGAGAACACCCTTTGTCAGACTGACCAATATCTTGGTGCTCACTACAGGAAATAAAATAGCCATAAAACACTGAATACAGTATAGACCTGAAGCAGAATACTATTGCTATAAAAAGCAAGTGTGCTGCTACCATATCCTTCCTGTTCTTCAACCCCTGCTGAAGAAAACAGTTTTTAAGAAAACAGTTCCAAATGCTAGCCACAAAATATGATTATGCAAGAAGCAAGTTATCTTGCAGTCCTGATCCAGTACTTAACCTTGATATGGAGCAGAAATGCAGAAACACTCTTCTGCTACTGGCAATGTCTTACTCTATGGGCAGGTTTTTTTGGACTATCTAAGATACTTGCATTCCCCAGGGACTGTGTCAGGAGTCTAGCTAGGAACATGAGGTGGGTTTTTGGTGGCCCTATAGGTAAGGTAGCATACCAAAACTGTTTCAGCACTTGACTTGAAGGCATATAAATCCTTCGTTGGATCTGGCCCAGATGTGTTGAAAAGAGCTCTTGCTGAAATTGCTGCAGCTCTACCAACTGTAAATCCACAAGACTGAAAAATTTACCTGCAGCCCACGATGTGCCTGCTTTTCATCTCTTAATTCCCCTATTGTTCTCTTTCTAGCCATCCTGAGCTGGAATAGTCCAGCTAAAATAAAACTGCTGAATGAGAAAAGGATGCAGAAAACACTTGGAGAAGACAAGGTTTGAAGGTCAGCTTTACAACATCAGAAGAAAGGAGAAAATGAGGAGAAGCATCAGATTCAGGTATTGGGAAAGGAAACATTCAGCACAATTAATATCTTCCTGTGAAAGCCATGACTAAGTATATATTTCAGAAAAGGAAAAACTATGGTTAGATTAGGTACTAAATTTTGAGAGTTTGGCCAACTGTAGGGAATCAATACATCTTCTAGAAGGTATAATTACAATAGGATGGAAGAACACATTTTGTCACATCTAGAAAATGTGAAAGTTCACAGAATCCAAATTTACATCTCAAAACTTTTGAATGAAGACTTCTATGTGACTTTGAAAGATTCTGACCTAAAAATCACTGCATAATCTCTGTAAGGACTATTATGGAAGATACTTTTGACAGAAATGCATAGCATGTAGCTTAAAACACCAGTTTCTTATAATTCAACAGAAAAAAAAAATCTATTTAACCAAATTTTCTTCTGAATCTCAAGTTACTGCTAGCTCTCCCAACCTTAGGTTCTATTTAATTCAAGTAACATAAAACTGCCGTATATTACAAGAAGATAGGAGTCTTTACTATGTGATTTTACCTTGAATTTGTTACCCACGCTGATGAAACTGAGTTTTCCAGCTTTTTGTTTGGGATCCTTGTTGTTGTTAGTGTTGGCTTCAAACAACTGTCGAACAAACTTGTCCTTGGATTCACATATAAGAGACTGAAGAGACATGTGCAAAGCATCATTGTTTTTTTCCACAAATTGCATCTGAAAAGACAACCCAAGAGATAAAAGCACATTTGTTTTACTGTCCAAGTTACTTCAGTCTAATTAGAAAACTAAAGGAAATATAGTTACATACTTAATTCAAAAATCAGCAAGAATACATGGGGTAAATATTAATACATTATTTCAAACAACTTTTCAGCTGGATACACAAAACTCCAATGCCAGAGAGAAAAGACATTCTTAAATTTGAAGGATGTTGTTGGAATTATGAAACCCAAAGAAAGGTTTGGTGCCTTTAAAGAGATCGGTTGTTTTTATGTTGACTTCCACTTCCAGCACTCAGCACATCATCATAACCTGGGAGTTCTGAGAAGCTTAATTCTTCACTGCTTGTAACATCACTTAAGATCTATTGTGAAATGGGAATTAATGTGCACACTTAAACCTACAGTTTGGAAAATGAAATGAAAACAGGTTATTTTAGAAGTAGTATGACTATTTATGAACACTTGATTTATTAAAACATATTGTCACTTCCAACAAACTTTATATATCTGGTTTATTTGAAGTGGATCACTAACTTAGAGAAGAACAATACATTACAGTGAAACTCAAGAAGTCAATGTATTAGTATCCAATTTCCCATTTACAAAATCCTCAATAGCTTTTGGTGCAACTTAATAGAGACTTTGATATTAATGAATAGAAGATGCCAAGACTGCTTTGAAGAAAATGCCAGATACCCCACAAAAGGGTGGGATTCTTCTTTGATAAGAATCAAAGGACTAACACAGGCCTCCAAAGTTTCCTTGGGCCATGAAGACACAAGAGAGGAATATGTATGCAGCCAAGTAAGTAATGCAAGTAGCGTCCTTCATACACGCTGAAGTTATACACTAACAAAGACCTTATGGATCTTCATTTTATCTTAAACTTTCATTTTTGAAAATTGATGGTCTAGATACTGGCTTCAGGTCTTACAATGTTTTTGTACAATAAGTAATAGTCAAAACAGCACAAGAATCTGGAATGTATTTTGAGGGTAGCAATTTCAGGTATTTTGTATTTTTACGCGAATGAGTCCATTGCCAGTAGAAACGGAAAACACAAAGTATGATGGGGACTGTGTACAAGGATAATCATGCTTCCAAAAAGGTACTCTTCACTAACAACACTTTTATATCACATAGTTTATTCTTGTCCCCAGGAAGTAAACACCTTTTGATGCAAAATTGGCAGTAGGCTGTGAATCAATATATTTAATACTGACGCCATTACCTATAGATTTGAAACAAACTTTTACACAAAACACATTTCATTAAAATGGGCTGTAACCTGAAAAGTTAAAAGAAACTGTCAATTCTGTCAAATGTGCAAAAAATTAGTTTCTAAGTTAAGACATATAAATGTTTGAACTTCTCTTTTGATCACAAGAAATTTTGCCATTTAAGCTATATGCACTGAAAAAATATAAATGTTCTACAAAACACAATAAACATAGTGTTCCATAGATAAAATTACCGTCTCGTAGCATACTGCTCCTGCGAAGTGTCGGATAATGAAGCCTTCATCATCTCTGATATTTCTGTGAATGGCCAATTTAGACTTTCTAGGAATCTGGAATTAAGAAGCTGAATTACAAAGAAGTATTGCAATGGAGACTAAGAAAAAGTTTATTCTTAGAACACCATCGTGATCTGCCAGGGGCACTAAGTGCTAAAATCATATTTCCTGTAAATAAAATTGTGCTGATCATTACCATTCCTGTCCAAACCATGATGTTCTAAAAACCTAATTTCAAACTCTTCCACACTCTTAAAATACATTGCATTCAAAATACAAGTCACCAGGATTGCTAACACCAGCCAGTTGATTTTGGTTGTGCCTTTAATCAACACTTTCTTTATCATAAATTTGACAGTTGATGAAAAACCTTGTTAAATGAATAGGATTAGACTGAAGCTCAAGATATGGCTTTAGATGGTATATCTTAACAGGCAAGCACCAGCTGACCATACACATACCACCAGAATGTTTCATTGCACACCAATTCAGGCGAGCGGGATTAAGTGGAAACTTAACACAAGGCAAATGGATGACAATTTTGGTAAATGGATTTTAAATGATGGTTTCCTTTGCTCACATTTTATCAGCATTTTTTTAAATTTCAACACATGGATATAAATTTCAACAATTTGCCTTAATCTTCCAGACAGTGCTGTATGTTAAAAAATAAGCAACAAAAAAATTTTCCTAGTATGATTCCTATATTCATCTCTGAAGTGCTAGCTAGACACTAGACATGAGTCAAATGTTCTCCAAAGCAAGAATTTTTTAAAAAGAACAACAAAATAACTCATCTGATATGAAACAATTTTAATTAAAATGTGTTTTTACTTCCTTTTCATGTTTCACATGTTAAAAAACTTCAAATGCAAGTCAAGAATATGGCTTTAGTTTCAGCAGGATATTAGAATTGCTTGAAGTCTTCAGTGACCTTTTCATCAAATCTAATCACCAAACTTGTCCTTAACAAAGAGGTACAGACTGTACAGACTGGGCAGTATGAGATTTCTTATGAAAGATTTTCATTACATTGAAGTGTTACTATCAACTGTTCCAAGAACTGTTTCATTAAAACAAGACAAACAACAAAAATAAACCTACCGAGAGTCTGAAATGGTCCTTGTGTTTTTGATGCACAGCTGAAGTAAAATGCTGGTCACTTGGTTGGGGAAGACGATTTTCTTCATCCAAAATATCCAGTACACCTACTAATTTTGCTTCAATCAAATCTGTTAATAAAAAACCCCCATATATTTATGGAAATTGAATATATCAACTTGTATCACTACTGAACATTACACACCGAAATGCTGCTGATCTGATTCTCTACAAAAGTACCTATGGAAAGCCATTAAACAAAATACAAGAAGTCATGGCAAATCAGTTCTGTAGATCTTAATAGGTATGTATAGGATATCCATCAAATCTAGAAGTTCTAAGCTTGTGGAACATGGGAGAAAAAGATCAGGAACCAATTGTTTGATTTTTACTCTTGATCTCAAGCTGAAATTAGTCATCCAAAAAGTGCCTAAGTCTTCTTACAGTATGATCCTAGGTCTAGCTTCAGTTGCTGGGGGAGATTTTTAAGCTTTTCATACACATTTTACCACATGTCAAAACTAAAAGGTTAATATTTCCATTTGGTAACATGACCCAGTGAGAAGTAGAAATTTGTTTTAGGAAAGGCAGACCAGCATTTAACATACAGTGGTGGTTTCACAACTTTTAACAACTGAATTGCCTTGACCTCTCACACACATATTCCAAAGCCCTTGAAAGCTGACACAGAAATTCATGGTCTTGAAAATATTAGACACAAACTCACAGTTTTGCAATTTTTTTTCCATTCTCTATGAAACTGCTCTTTTAAGAGGAATTTTTACTACAAACTTTTTCCTGTGGAAAGGATGAAACTGCTATGCTTGTACTGCAGAAATGTCTATGAACTCTAAAGAATGTGAATTGAATGAGGCTATATATAAAACCATATAATTGCTAGTGCTATGCATATTTCACCTCCTCTGCTTGAAGGTTTTTTCCCCATGACAGTAACGAAAAGCTTGACAATACAAGATGTACATACCTATACAGTCCTGATTATCTACATAACGAACTTCATTAACCCCCAGGCCTTCTTTCTGGTAAAGTTCTTGTTCCTAAAGTAATTGAAAAGAGAAAACACCACTCTTAATTTTTTTTTTAACTGAAAAAAAAAATCTAGGAAAACAAAATTTAAATCCAGGAAAAACATTTTTAAAAAATATAGCATGAATCAACACACATTTGAGAATTTTCTCACACAGCCTAATGTATTCCAACTTTAACACCTTAATGATAAGCCTGTTCAAGTCAATATTTTCATTAGGTATTAGCGACTATCCAATCTCTGGATAGCTCATTGCTGGTTTTCAAAAATCCACATTCTTTTCTGACACAACCAGATGTCACAAATTATGGAAACAGTGTATCAACTGATTTTTTTTTTTTAAACATAATGTGTATCTTATGAAAAGCAGTGCTACTTAAGGCATCTCTTCAGCAAAAAAACAAAAATTCCTGAAACAGTAAAAAACCAATTCCTAAATATAACATTAAATATATCATACCTCTTTCAGAATTCTTTCATTAAAAAATTGCTGCAGTTTTTCATTACAGTAGTTTATACAGAATTGTTCAAAACTGTTGTGTTCAAAGTACTCTGAAAGACAGAAGTTAAACTTTTATGATAAAACACTGTTCCAAGAGTTTAAATTAAATAGTAAATAAGAGAAGCTTCACAGTGCTAATATTTAAAGATGTGTTCAGATCCATAGCCATTTCTTTCAGCAAAATGAGATCTTTTACAGATTTCCAAGTTGTACACAAGCCATCTAAAAATACTGCAGCAGATGATATTTCTAAGATAAATGACAGACAGTTGGCAGCAAACCAAAGCAAGATGCTACCAGACAGTGAAATTGTACCAATACACCCTCATGCACCTATGATACAACAGGATGGCAGTAGATACCAAAGCTCTAAAGACCTGAGAACCAAAGGATGCTCCCCCAGACAACCTTGGCAGGACTAGAGCACATCACAAAACATGCCCTGTTTTGAATTTTAGTGAGTCAAAGAAGCAAAAAGCAAAAGCTTTACAAGAACCATCAACACCAAAAAGAAAACCCCTCCCACCCTTCATTACAGAATTTGTTATTGAATCTTTGGTGGAAAAAAGTGACAACTAGAAATTATTTTAGGTATACTTACCAAAACCAGCTATATCTAGAACTCCAATGAAGAAAGAAGAAGTTTCAAATGGAAAACACTGGTTTACCCTTTTCACTACATGATCAAACAGATGACTGTACACGGTTTTAGCCAAGGCATCGCGAGCATTGTTTGCTTGTTCCACTTTCAAGGGTACCCTAAAAAACAAGATACAGATCTTATTTTTCAGAATTCTTTACTGTGAAATGCTGAGATTAGACTCTAAACCTTAAAACAGCCTTTCCAATACCATAAATTAGGACCTAAGAAACCCTCCCTGATCTCTAGGCCAAGGCAGGAAACAACCTTGCCAAGTTAGACTATCTTAGCTGTAAAAAACAATAATATTTTGCTACCATCAGTAGAAGTGAGATTCAGATGCTTTCATAATTCTTTATTAAATAATTAGAAACTCTACTGACAGTGTCCATAGAAAGGTATTTAAACTATATACAACACCATCTACAAAAATATTTCAACTATTTACTTATGATTTGTTATGTTAGAATAAAGCCTAAAGTTCAGTTTTTGCTCTGACATCTTTTCTGCTCCTCACCCCATCACACCAGTGAGGAGGCTGAGGGTGAACAAGAAGCTGAGAGGGGACACAGCTGGGACAGCTGACCCCAACTAACCAAAGGGACATTCTGTATCATATGGCATCATGCTCAGCAATAAAAGCTGAAGGAAGAAGAGGGAAAGGAGAATGGTTCTATGAATTTAAAGTTTTGTCTTCCTAAGTAACCACAACACTTGATGAGGCCTGCTATCCTGGGGAGCTGAACACTGACCTTCCAACAGAAAGTAGAGAATGAATTCCTGGTTTTGCATTGCTTGCACATGTAGCTTTTGCTTTACCTTTTAAACTGCCTTTATCAACAACCCATGTGTTTCCTCATTTTTACCCCTCCCCTTTTCGCTTCCACTGGCAGGGAGTGAGTGGCTACAAAGGGCTGAGTTGCCAGCTGGAGTTAAACCACAACAACAGCTTATCCATATTGCATAATTTCCTTCACTTCCTAGAATTCATAAGCACTAAACTAACTAAGTAATAATTACTATTTTTTTTTTCATTTCTACAAAGATAATACTTCTGATGCAGAATCATGACAGTGATGGAGATAACTTTCTACTGTGACTGGTAAGCCATGGAACCAGAGTCTCCATTCCCAAAGGACACTTGCAGCTACATTACATTTGATAGTAATTAGCTTTAACACACAATCTTGTCTTCCACTAAGTATCTATCTTATCTTAAGGTAATGAGTACTGACAGAAATCTCAGCTTATAAATAGAAGGAAGGTACCTTTGCATTCTGTTCTGATACGTTTAAGAGATCAGAATACTAATTCCTGTCAGCTGCAGACCTATTACATAATACAATATATGAAAATCATTTATGTTTTTTACTTACTTTTTTAAACAACACGACAAATAGTTGTACTGCTAGAGCATGTATTTACAAAATGGTCCTAGTGTTCAAAATAGCAAATTCTGCCACTGTTAAGTGCAATTCTAAAGACTGCACAAACCCTTGCTGCTAAATTTCATAGTATGCAGCAGACATGCATGGAAAGAAAATGTAACCCTGCAAAGCATTTTGCACAACTGAAAGTTCAGAACCACTAAACAATGCTGAAAATGCCCTGAAACAGTAGATACACAAGAGCCCCATCACAGAACTGATGTTCAGAACAAGCAGCTTTCTTTTCATGAACTTGCTTTCCCTCAGCTCTTCCTTTCTTTGGTCTGCACAAAGACAAATGAATCTCTTTCTTTCTCTTGTTTCTTGCCTGAACAGGAAAAGATAAATTCTCCTTCCTCCATTTTACCTTCTTTCCCTCTCCTGAATTTATCAGCTACTTGAATGCAATGGAGAAAAAATTTGCCAAATTCTAAGTACTTTTGTAAGGCTGCAAAAAAACCCCTTGTTGGTCTTCATGCCAATTTCTTCACCAAGGTTTCCAATGATCTAAAGTTTAAGACCTAGGGGAAAGCACGGATGGGGTAGATTTAGTCTGTGGACAAAATCTCTCCATGCAAACTCCATGCAGTTCCCAAATATATTCCAGAACAAATTAATTAAAAACATGTATAATTTGCCCATGGTTGACAACAACTGAGGGAGAGAGCAGGTGAAGCGATATCCATCAGTTACTGTCATCCAATATGGTTACTGGTTCATAAATAAAGTAGCCTGGATTAAGTAACCCTACCTAATTAAATACTCCACATAATTAAAGAATATAAGCAGCATATTTGTAAGTTGAAAAAAGCTAAAGTTCAAAAAAGTTTTGAAAAAGTTTTTCCGATGGACACTTCAGTAGCATCACTAAAAAAAAATGCATTTTGGTAGAAAATGTACTGCAAAAGAAGCTGAAGGACTTGGAATGATGCAAGTTAATTTTTTTCACCTTGTAAAATAATTTAGTTTGTGATGATGGAGTCCTCTGTGAAAGTCTTCTAGGAAAAGAAGAAACTGAGCAAGAGAAAAGCACAGTAGCACATTTACAGTCTAAGAGAAGCACCAGATTTTGAATCCTAACACATTATTTCTCTCTGTAAATACACTTCACATGGATGGTAAAAACACCATCCAGCAAGGTAATTATTTTGGGGTTTTGGGAGACAAAGACAGATAGACGTAGCGCAGCTGTCAAGTCCCCCAGGCAATTCACTGCACATGATTATTTAATAAAATTCAGAGAGATTGCATTTAGCATCACCCTCCTACTGTTCCTTGTTGGCTCCACTGTGCCCAGCAGAACAAAGCTTTTGTTATACTCTGAGCACAGTGATTTCAGCTGAGCTATTTATTCACTGTGACCTATTAGGACTCACATGATCTACTTGCACACAAAAGGTCCCTAAGAAAGAGAGAGAAATGAGCAGCTCTTTGGGTTGCTGGAACAAAAAAAACCAATGCACTTGTCAAAACTCTAATACTGATAGCAGTCAAGTAGTTTCTAAACCACACTACCATAGAAAAATTGTGTCTATGTAACAAATATCTAAAATAGTCCAATCCACTTTTACATGCAGTAAGCCATGTGAGAAAGTGATATTGGTGTATTTATTAGAGTATGTCTGCTTTTAGATGCACAAGTTTATAAAATGCTAGCAAAAGAGGCTTAATGCAATAATCATTGAGATGTGTAAGGAGTCTGCTGAACTCATTTTTGACATCCCCAAAATAAAACACGGGAAAAATAAGATCTGCTGGCATAAAAACATAGCTCCTTGTGTTTGCAGACTTTTGAAACTGCACAGTGCTAATAACACTACAGGCTTATCAGGATAAATTTGCTGATCAGAAAATCTTTACAGTTTTAATCCAAAATAAACTCAAAACTGTAACAAAAATTAAGAAACCTTCCCTGACAGTGTGATTTGAGGAGTGATCAGACAGTGTGCCTCATAATGGTGGTAGCTTGGTATGTCCCACCAAACATTCTCAAAAGGAAAATATACAGACAAGCCTTATGTCTGTGTTACATGTACAAGAGCCAAAAGGAATCTGTTCTCAGAGGCTGAATCAGCAGTTCCCTGAGAGCATTTCCAGTGGGGTGCCATCTGAATCTGACATGGATACAATTCGTTCAAAGCCCTTCTGCTTCTGTTTAACACTTTCACTTAAAAGGAATGTGAAACTAAGGGTATTCTCAAAAAACGGGCTCTAATAATACTGAATTAAGAAAGTAGAAAATCTTGTAACAAGATTAGCATACAGGATTATTTTCAAAAAATTCATAATGTAAAAATCCACAAGATATATTTCAGTAAAGGAAAGTGGGTGGTAGTAAGCTGAAAAGAATTTAAAAATGCAAATGGAAGATGGAGAATAACCAGGTAAGCAGTAAGTCAACAGAGAAAGATCAGCAATTATTGTGCATCCCAACTTGAATTAAGTAAAAAATGTTATTGACTTTCAAAACCTGCAATGTTCATATTGCCATGAATTACTATGAGTGCCATCTGTACTGTACAATAAGAAATTTTTTACTCTAGTGTACTGATAAAGCTTCTCCTGGATGAATATATCAAAGATTTTGCTGTCAATTTAGACATGGTTTGGAAAAGAGCAAATAGTAAAAGCTCAGTCAATATTTTCCACTGGAGACACTTTTTCCTGCAAGACTGACATCTTCGTATACATTAAGCTTGTAATGAAGGGGAAAAAATTACTTATAACACGCCATATCATCTGATAAGGCAGCAAGATGACAACGACTCAAGTCCCCAATTTCTAGTAACTGCTGGGGGAGAGAAAGGAGGAATTTACATTGGGCAGGGAGAGAAGAACTTACTCTCAAGAAATGGACTTTTGAATACACAATTAAGAGGTTTAAATCTTGAGCTTTTAACTAAATGCAGAGTAACACATCACCCTCTCCTGCTCCCCCCCAACATTATTTACCATTTGTCACTGCATTAGAATTTTTTCCATAATAATAATTTCTGTAATAAATTTCCAAAGAAATTGCAAAGACAAAATATGCAAGGAAGTCAAATAAAAAATATGCAAGGTCGTCAATATCTATTAATACAGATATTGATGAGTTTCATATATTAAACATTTGGTGTAATGTGAATAAAGTATTTCCAATTCACTAAAACAATCAGATTGTTTCCATATGTTAATAAAAAGCACACCTGTATTCTTCCAAGGAGTGAATGTTCATTAGCTTCCTAATTAAAAGATTGATGCATTCAGGTGAACACTGAGAATTACTTTAATGTGCACAAAACTGCTTAGTCCAAGCTCAGTTTTTTATGTGAACTCCAGAAAATACTCAACATAGAAAACTAAATGTTAAAACACACAATTCAGTTGCAGGCATCCCTGACAGCTTGCATGCTAGGATCAATCTCAGCAAGAGAAAATTTGCGGTAGAAGCTAGAGGTTTTTCATAAATAAAAGGTAACTGCATTGTCATTTTCATAAAACTCAGTTTTGCAAGAGTTATAAATTTCATGCTTTTGAAATGTTATCACCAGAACCATATTTATACGGGCTCTTTGCCCTTAATTCATTTCCATGTACATACAGAAAGGAACCATTATCTTGCTTTTGTGCCTAAGAAGTTACCTGGATAACAGCTTCAGAAAAAAACAAAAAAAAAAAACAAACAACAACAACAACCAAAAAAAAAAAAAAACACCAAAAAAACCCAAAACAAACAAACAAAAAAAAAACATACTTTCTATCCATGTTTTTGTGAAACATTGTTTACAGTCAAGATTAAATGTGTGTTTACCAAAACCAGCAATTTCTGGATTACCATTTGCAGGGGTGTTTTTAAAGTTAAAGCTTGATTTCAGAAGAATTACATATGACAAACACAAGGACAGCAATCACTCAGACATTAAGAAGGGTGGCCATCCTGCCCTCTGATTTAAGCATCCCAGCCCTAATTATTACAGGGCAGCACTCACGGGAGCACTGCGCAGCCCTCAGGAGAAAGATTCGAGCATCTTCTGAAAGACTTCAGGCACCACATTGACATTCCTTGATAGTGTATCTAATAAATGATTTAGCATATCAAATTTGCCGTGCAGGCTGTGGATTTAACCGGCTGACTGCTATACTTTCTTTGGCCACACAGCGTACTCACTAACACATGAGAGATTTTATACAGCACAGGAGTTACTTATTCAAAGTGCTGTACGCCTGCTAGCCTTCAGCTAGTGTAAGTGTATAACTGTGCTTTCTTTACGACCAAGAGGGTGCACCTGTGCTCGGTGAGCCATTAAAAGAAGCGCTTTAGACAGCTGCGCTTGGTGCGAGCGCACCTCAGTTCCGCCCTGCAGCTGGTTAAGCGGAGCTGGGGCCCCTTGTGCCGGTGCGTGAGCAGGGGAGGCGCGGAGCCGGTCCCCGGCGGGGCAGCAGCGCCGGCGGCCCCTCACGGGCGGCGCCCGCCCCGCCCCGGCCCGTCCCTCCCGCCGGCGCCGCCACTCACTTGATGACCGTGCCCTTGGCGCCCCCTGCCGTGGTGAGCATGACGCGCGAGGTGAGGCTCCCGCGCAGGTCGTCCTCGTCCAGGCCCAGCAGGGCCGCGCAGCGCTCCAGCGCCGCCTGGCTCCGCGCGCGCGGCGTGCAGCCCCCTGCGGACACACAGCGTCAGCAGCAGCCCTCAGCGAGGCTCCGCTGCCTCTGCACAGCACCTCGGAGCAGTTCGGTGCCAAGAGACAGTTCACAGAACCCCGGGAACCCCCTCAAATCAAACACAAAAACAACATCTCGCCCAAAAACTATCCATGAAATTCCGTATTTCTAGAACGCTGTCCAGGCTGCTTGTAGGGAAGAACTATCCCAAAATGCAGAAGTGCTAACTCCTACAAACTAACTCTAGGGACTTAAAACTTTTGAACGTAGATGCTCCTGTAATCCTCCAGGCTCCCTTGCAATGCAGCAGAAGTGGCTGCTAGGGCAGGCTCCTGGCACTTGGATTTTTCAGATGAGGCTGTGTACATGTCCAGGTAAACAGCCAGAAGGCGCAGTCCTGCTGCTCTGCACCTGCCTCAGTGCCAGGGCTCAGCCAGCAGAGATCTCCAACTGGCACACCACCCACTTTAGTAAAATCTGGCACTTATTTACAAGTGTTTCCTGTTGCTTGCAGTAGAGCAGCAACAGAACTCTAGAGGGTCTTACCAGTCTCTCTCTGGTAAGAGACTGCCTGAAGCAGTTCAAACACACCCTGTATATAGACACACAAAGTGAGGGAAAAACAAAACACGTATTTGGAATTTAGAAGTTCAATACATTAATTTACATTTTAGAAGTTCCTTTACATTTTAGGAGATCTATAACTTGTTCCAGAAAAAAAGTGGGTCTGAATTTCAGTATTTAGAGGTCCTAAGTTCTCTGGTGACTTTTCCTTCTCTAAACCCTGACTTTCCTTACCATCTGTGGTTCCCACTCTTCTCATTCATTTCTTCCTCAAACTCACATTTGCACCTCTTTCACTGTTTAACCTGGTCAATGCCCACGTCACAACTCACAAAAGGCCAAACAGGGAAGTTCTCTGGGAATCTTACTGGTTTGAGCTACACAAGGCCACTACCCATCTCTACACCTGCATCTTCCCAGATTCATTCTCATTAATCATGTTCATTTCTGTCATCTTCATGAAGATGGCAACAGCATGAACTGAGACTGGGGAGGTTGTCATTTGATCTATAGAGTAGAGAGAGGAAAACAAAAACCAAAAACAAAACAACTCACCTCTATGCCAACCCTAAGCTACCCAATTTGAATTCAGCACTGGCCCTGATTTGATACGTGGGACTGGAGCCCACCCATGATCTCTTCTGAACAGAATGTTTTGTACAGTACTGTGCTGATTCTGTACTTGGGGTCAGGAGCTAGTGAACCTGTAAGGTTAGCACTCATTTAATTCATCATTCAGAACACCTTTTAAAATGTTCTTTGGTCTGCTCTTCCAAACAGCTGCACCAACAGCTATACATACTTGAAGTAGGACCAGGAGGAACCAATTTCACTCTGTCTTGCAACTCAAGCTAGACCTGCATACTTATGTTTTCTACTATAGTTGTGTATTTGTAGTACATCCAGACCCAGAGGAGTCAGCCCTTCAGGAATATATGGACAGCAGTTCTCAATTTAGAGAGGCTGATTTCAGTAGTAAGGTAATAAGGACAATTCCCAAATCATTAAATCTCCTTCATCAACCTTCATGCACATTCTGCAATTAAGTCCCAACTACACTTGTACTGCTTCATCTTGTGAGCAACGTCTTAAAATGAGGAAGTTATATTTACCTACGTTTTTGCTGTAACTTTTTTTTTTCATCTCTCAAAATACTAACATGATGTTATTTTTGGAAGCCAAAGGACATAATGCCTTTCCCTACAGATGGAGTTGCTAATGTCAAGATCTTTTTGTGATATTAGAGAGAAGTTGGACTTTAAAGCTGTCATTAAAATACAAAATGCCTCTTTTCTTTATATGAAACTTTTCACAGAATAGGTTCTTGAACAGTTTCAGTGCAACCCTATTTGCTTTCAGAGCATGGAAAGAAGTACAACTTTAAAACAAATAGATAAACTTGACTTCAAAATGGAGTGAATTAAAATGGAATTACCCATGAACACAAAGAAGCTTTCAAAAGCAGTAATTCACATGCAAAGGGAATGTCTCTAATCAAGAGGCATTTTCAGTATTTTTAGGAAAAACAATTTCTATTTTGATCTAACCTGAAGTACTCCCAGCTTCCTCAAAATCGATATTTCCAAGGTGAAGGACACCAGCCACTACTCTAAAAAGATCAAGTTTTTCTTCATCATCCAGTCCAATCTTTTTCATAGCTGTGCACATTCTGTTGAAATCTCCATGATCATCTAACAGTGGATCCTTCAAGGAACCTTCTTTAAGATACTATAAAACACAAAAAACCAAAAATTCTATGTAAGTGCTTTAAAGTAAATGTAAGCAAATATTTCCAGTCAAGGATAAGTCATATCAAAAAGCATACAAAAGCATGCCAAACTAAGTAGATCCAAGTTCTTCATACAATATAGGCCTTGCAAGAACCTTAATTTAAATTGTTGATACTTGGAAGCATGATCTTTAAACTTAAATTTCACAGCAAACTTTAAACTATCTTCAGAAAGCAGAAGCTAGAGAGAATGTGACTACTTAGGACAGGGAAATATGAGATAATGAGCAGGGGGAAGGAAGACTTTGGCTAAGGGAGCTATTGGAGCATTAAATACAAAGGAATCCTTCTAACCCCAAGCAGCTGAAAAAAGATAGAGGTCCTTGCAATAGGATGACAGAAGGACAGGAGTACAGGACAAATCAGAACCAGGAGCATTTTCCCTATTATAAACAGGCTTATTTAGAGGAATATACTAGTTAACTTCTTGGTGTAATTAAGAAACAGAAAAGTTGTTTGCAGTGGTCTATGGCTTAGAAGAATACTAACTATGTTCTGAAATACTAATTTAATATTTTGCTGATTTTTCAAATTTAAATACATTGAAAGCTATTTTAGCTATAAACCAGTTTAAATAGTAGAAAGTAACACATCTGCATGCAATCAAAAACTACATGAACATGCACAGACTGAGCTATGTCTTTACACTCATTTTTAAACGTTATCAATTAAAAAGAATAATTTACTAAATAAAAGCCTTGTTAATGTCAAATAAGCTAACATGATTTTTATCAAAACGAAACACCACATGCATCTGAAAAATTCACTTCACACAACATGTAGGCACATCAATAACATTAAACTACATGTTAATTATATAAAATGATCACCTCATCTTCCTGATAAGGAAAACACAAAAATAATTGAAGTATTAATTGACTATTCCAGCTACTTTTATTCAAAAAACAATCTTAATATTTTTAATAAAATGACAGCAAATACGAAACTTCCAATTTAAAAACCTGAACAAGACAATATATTTCCTGTCTAAACAGCTATACTAGGTTTAAATATAATTTAACTTTGATCCTTTGTTGAGCCTTCAAATGAATATGGCAGTTACATGTAAGTATTATGGTATTATATGTTCTGCTACTTCATGTCTTATATATATTTTCAGAACTATTCTATGAATATGTTTTAATTTAGACAAACACTTATTTCAAATCAAGTCTTCTCTTATTTCAAGTTCATCAGAGGACCAGTTTTATGACAACACCCACCTGTAAATCACATCAGTAACAGAAAATTGCACAGGTTCATCTTCCAGAAGAAAAAATAAGTGAATGTTGATACTCTATGTCTACTCACTACAATTCTTTGTGAAAGGCAAATTGGGTAAACTGAGGCAAAATTCCCCAATGCTAGCCTATATGCTTGTATCTACCAGCCTTCTGCCTCACAGTGATGTCAAATAAGTATTTTTGTATCTGATTTTCCATCATCCCTGATTAAAGAAAATAGCCTACATTTAACAACAGAAGTCAGGACTACATGCTGAGTGTTACAATAATACAACCACTAGAAATCCAGGGGCAGACTTGACAATGTTGACTTGAAGAAAGGAATTATCTATACAGTCTCTTGTAGTTCAGCACAAGCTCCAAGACCACGTTGTGAAAGAGATGGCATGACCACTTGGTGGAATGAGGCTCTTAAGCTATTTTTGTCAGATATATATGCAGCTTACCCTGCTACTGAATCACAAATATGGATTTGATTAATATTTGAAATACCTTCCAGCTACACAAATGCGAATTTCATACTTTGAGTAGATGAAAATTTTATTAGAGAACAGAGTAGAAGTTTCATTAAGTGTTTTAATAACTTCCAATTCATATATACTATTAATTCAGAACAAATTCTTTAGTATCCTCATGTGAACAGCTCAAAGGTGTAAGTGCTCAAATTCTGGTAATTCCAGTTCTAAAAAATGCAAACAGAGATGGAGCAAGGAGGTATAAAAATGTTTTGAAGCTTCAGACTTTCAACCAGGAAATTCCATGCTCTGCATAACTAGCAGTTAATAGCAAGGGGAAAACAAAAACCTTTAAAGTGCACTGAGGAGGAGAATGTAGTCATGGCTAGAAGTGTGGTTGCACTATTGATTTATAGAAAAGTTTGGAGCATCGTTTCAAAACTCCACGTAGTAAAAATGGCTCCAGAAAAAACATTGCTTTCGCCCTATTCCTACCAGTGGTTAAGATTTTTAAAAAGAAAATTACAAAAGTATAAGATTTTTGTTTTCCACAGAAGACAAGCTGCATCATTAAGTGTTATGTTATTATAAGAATGAAGACGAAACCATTTTATATACACTGTTCCATTTGGGATTTTATGATGCATGTTAAAATGCATTTCTAGCACTGAACTCCAAAGCAGAGTTCTCAATACAGCATCTTGGAGAGTACCCTCTTAGACCTATAAAGATGTGTAAAATGAACATTTCATTCCACACTATAAAATTGTAATCACTTTCAACTCTATCTCCATTATTTAACAATATAAACTAACTAAGATAAAAACTTACCTCAGGACTCTTGCGATTTTGCAAAATCTGCTTGTCTGTTTCTTTGTTAGCGAAGAATCTGGTACAGCCTCGATTTAAATACTGTAACAATAAAAAAAGTGGAAATGCATAGTTAAAGATAGAAGTAAGGAAAACATATGCTTTTATTTAAGGCTTGCCCTACATAGCTTGATTTAACCATTTGATACAAACAACATGAGAAGTGCTCATAATTCATTCCTTGAAAATATATTTATTTACATCTACAAAATTAAAGAACTGCAACAGTAGCAAACTTCTATTGAAAGTTTCTTGATTTTGACAACCAAAACACTTTTTGACACAATGAGATATTCATTAAGCTACACAATATTTTCTTACTTTTTGATTTTATTAAACCTATTCAAGGAGTCCAGGATTACAGAAAAGACAACCCAAATTAGGAACCAAAAAAATTCATTTTCTGGCATACGTAATATGAAACTACTAATTTTTCCTCACCAAATATTTCTATAGGTAGTAGGAGACATGGTGTATTAAAAAGTCTGAAGAAGATTTAAAGCTTACAGCATGGTCTAAGTGGAAGCCTTATTTTGAACCTGGCTTCTGATATCCACCTTATGTTGTATAGTAATCTCAGATTTACTGTTCAGTAAATCAGACTGAATTTAGATTTAAATAATTACTGTTGCTTTCTGAAAAATGGGATCACCAGCTTTTCCTTTCTGATTTGTTCATCTGAATGTAAGAACTCTGTCCAAAAGCTTGGACAGAGCCCTTTGTCTGAAGGAAGTGAACTGATTCTTTACTCTTTAATTGAACAAAGATGTTTTCTAAGAGGTGAACACAGACAATTCTACTGTCTGATTAAAATTTACATGCAAAATTGCAAAACCTCAAAATATTCTTCAAAGCATTTCTAACAGCAGAAGAAAACTTTTTAATATTAAAACCAAGTGACAACTGTTCAAAGCTAGCTTAGTGTTTAACAAAGTACAGAAGTTTTCTTTATCAGCCAATAAGAATGCAAATCACAGTGTATTTTAAACACAATATATCCCTGTTTTACAGCATTAGTAACACAATCCCAGAAACTGGGGATGGGAAGTGAAAAAGGTCATACTTTTCAAAAAGAGAGCGTGGAAACTTATCTGACAGGTTGAGAATGTGAACCAGCATGGTATTAAATGATAACCTACATAAAAGACATTTAATCACAAGATAATGGCTTTCATTTGAAAGCTAAAACCTTGAGTAAATTTATATATTAAATTAAGGAGAAATTATACTTTTAAAAGAACACAAATACACAGTTTCAGGTTATCATACAGTACATCTAAATACCATTGTACTTGGGGTTTGGTTTGTATGGTTTGCCTGTCCTTTGTTTTTCTGTGAAGTATAACACACTATTGTAACTTCAGCAACTCAAACATAAGGCAATTTCTCTTCTCTTCCTGAAATTGAGATGAGAAAAAAGTTCAGCTTCTCATCCCCATTTACTGTTCTCCAGGTACAGAATTACTCCAGAATTACTGTGCAGCTTTACTTTCACAGCCATGTGATTCAGTCCAAGGCACCAAGACCTACAAGGTTCAGCACAGGCTTTCCTCATGACCTTGAATTTCTGAAAACTTTTGCAGGGCAACCTAAAGCACAACTCCCAGGACTGCACGCTTTAATGTGGCTTGTGCTGGAGAATGGGTGTGTAAGAAACCTGCAGAACTGCAGGGTTATTTGCATAATCCTTGGCCAAGTAAATTCTCACTTCCCCAGGGAACCTGCAGGGGAAGGATGAACTAATACAGAGGTAATGGCCATCCATGCTGCTGCAATCCAGAGGACAGGTCAGGCAAGTGCAGCCAATGCAGTGCCTTGGTTTACATGCCCAGAGCAATGTGTCCCTATGCCATGATGGCCAAATGGATGGGGAGGAGATTCCAAGGGATCACTTAAGTCAAAGGGAAGCAAGTCCAAAGATTAAAGAGAAATAAGTTATCCTCTATCTTTTAAAAATATTTTGCTTCTTTGAAAATGAAAAAAAAAACCAAACCCCCCAAAAACCACAAAAAACAAAACAAAACAAAACAAAAACAAAAAAAAAAAACACAAAAAAACCAAACCAAACCACAGAAAAAAAAAACAACAAGCTAACAAACCAAAACCACCTTAAATTTGAGATGGTCCTATTTCTAACAAAGTGTACTTTAAAGAAACCAGGCTTGAGTCTTAGAACTCCAGCTGGCCCTAATTTGGACTTTGACTTGATAAGCCTATAAGGCTCAAGGCAAGGGTCACAATAGAGCCAATGCAATGTGACTTAAGGGATGAGCTTTTCTAAATAAGCAATTTTAGAGTTCGAGGTTTTTTATCTTTCTTGTAAAATTTAGTACTGATTGGAAAACACTGATCAATCATCCAATTTTGCCTTGTGTAATATCACAATCTATTATCAAAAGCTTGAAAGATGGCATTTCTATGAACTCTGAAACAGATATGCAGTCAACAAAATGTGGTAAAAAAAAGCGACACAAGTATGCTTAGTCAGAACCATTTCATGATGAAAACTGAAGTAGCAAATGAGAACAAAGAACACAAAAATCATCTTGACAAAAGAAATGCAAATTTAGGAGGAAAATTATCTTTTACAATTTTGTTTTCCTAAAAATCTGCCATAAAATGGACCTTGATGAAAATTTAGTGCAATACGGGTAATAAACTTTAAGAATATTTAAATTCATTTACAAGCTTACAAAGATGAAAAATATCCTAAGGTTTTGTTTGTTTGGTTTTTAATTAAAGATAATCTACTTCAAGAGACAGAAAAAAGCTGCATTTAAGTTTTGTAATTTAACATGCAGAGTGGACCTTTCACATGCAAGAAACTCAGAATTCAAATACTAACTTATGGTAAAGCAATAAAATCCTTAATGGAAACTAAAGTGCCAGCTATAGTCTTAATAAAAGTCAAAAAAAGGTCACAGTATGATAAGCCTGGTGTGACTACAGACTCTTTATACATGAAATATGCAAGATAATGTCCTCTGTAAAAGAACTCAGGCTGTTAAGTACTATCCTGCATCAGCCTGATTTTAAGAAGGTTTTAACTCTGAGCCTGACATCTACAACGTTGGGTTCTCTCATGAGCAGAATTCTTGATTTTCAAAAAAATCCCCAAGGTGGGTAAGCAGCATATTCTAGAAAAAAATCTATAAACTTCAAGAAATAAATTTTAATGGAAAGGTGACTGCACAATAAAAACACGTACTTGAAAATCTATTCAACATTTTAGCTTTAAATCATACAAGAGAATACTGCATGGAGTAACTGCAGAGTAAAAAAGAAAGTTTTGAAAACTAGCTCCACATTTTACAAATATAAATGGTGTTGGGTGCTCTTAAGTATTGTGTTTGTTGAGTGTTTCAAAAGAAAATTTTTCCTTCTAGGGAATGGAAGCAGTTCTTTCCTAATAAGCATCAGAAAAAGTTTCCATCACACAGATGAGTACAGATAGAAAAAATATAAAAAGATACAAACTAAATATTTAAAGAAATAAGGTCTATGAATGCCTAGAGAATGCCTTGAGAAAGTAAGGAAACTTGTCCTAGAATACTGTCATGGCTTTTAGAGAGCAAGATCACCTTGATACCACAGTACAAATGTACAGTGCACACAATGTGGAAGTGCAGCTCTGTGCCCATTTCCTGGCTCATCCATAAGGAGAGACTGACTTGGCCAAGCCAAGGGGCAGCAGTCGCCTGCTTGGTGAGCAGGGCACCCCCACCTTCCCCAAAGAGAGTGCACTGATTCAGGTCTCACCTTTTGCTTTGCACAAAACTGGCAGGACATTTGTATATTTAAAGCTTCTAGCCCTCTGCTGAATTTTGATGGAACTGAGTACAAAAGGGAAAGCAACCTATAAGCACAGTCCAAGTTTTATTTAGAACAAGTAGGAAGATCAACCAACAAAGAAAACAGTACAATAACTTAATTCTTTGTTTGCAGTGCTTCTCATCTCATTTAAGATCAAGGAAGTCTAAAGAGATGACAGTCATTTAACTTATGTCCTTGTAATTCCATATTGTTGTATTACAAAACCCTTCAAAACCCAAGAGATTTGGTCTGTGTATTTCAAGAATACACAAAATTCCGCTTCCATAATGTTCCAAGCCAAATATAAGGCAAGAAATGGTAGAGATGGAAACAAATGACAGAACACAAGGAAAGAACTGACTGGTATTTACCAGGAGATTTGATTTGCACTAAAGAAATTCACACTTTACATCTCTAGAAGAGCCCATAACAACATTACTAACAGCTGGGTATGCAATAGTACATTTTCTGGAAAATTTTAAGACAGAGAAAAAGTATAGGAATTCTTCCAGTAAAGAAAAATGTCAGGTAGCTTTATTCCAAGATCAAATAGATTTAACAAAAAGAAAATCTGTTTTTTTAATTATAATGAGTCTGTCAGAGATAAGAAATAGAGATTTTAATATGATCTATATGAAAAATCCACATATGACGATATGACAAACTTTACAAATGCTGACTCTGCTACTCACCCTAAAGTTGTCAGGAGAGCTTAAATATAGCTTTTCCCTAATGTCTTCTGGAGCACCAGCACAAAGCCTGTAAAAGATATGATAATTCCTCTCTTCTTTGCCTTGCACACAGATCCTAGATTTCTCCAGAAGGTAGTGTGACACAAATCCACCAACCACCGAGTTCTAGGAAGAAGAAATATTTTTCTGATTATATGACTATTTATAGCATTATTTAAGATTCAGGTTTTCAATTTACTTTTGCCTGATCATGACTTGCTCAATAGAAACTGCTCCAAAAAAGATTAAAAGCTATCTATACCTAATACATATTAAGCCTGGCGAAAAAAAACCATTGCCTTTACCATTACTTCTCTCCCCAGCTCATGTATTGTATATACATACACTCTTCTTAAAAGAAAGGTCTTCTTCACCCCAAAAAGCAGAAATCCATAGCAGAACCTCAGGAGTTACTGCAAAGAGCATTGCTACAGCCATCCTTACACTTTCTGTATGACAGTGCTATTACAGCCTTCTTTAGCTGCATTTCACTGAGATTCATGTAAAATAAAAGGGTTCAAATTATAGAGTACATATTTGGACAACATCTTAGGCAAATTAATTATGACACAACATTTTATTTCCAACATTGCACTTCTTTATTGAGAAGGAATTCTGACACAGATTTTTGAGAGCTATTTCTTATCTGGCCTATGATAAAATTCCCCGTGCCTAGAGAAATCTAAATTGCAAGGAAATTCCTGAACTTAATGGCCATTACAGGAACTAAGAAGGATTAACTGACTGACAAATTTGATTGCAGTTATGCAGTTGTTCTCTTATTCAGGAGGTCTCAGTCTGTACTCATGTCACTTTGAGAAACCGGACCTAAAAAGGTGACCATAAAGTGAGAAGTGATGCCTTGTAAAAAAGGGGCCCAAGTAAACACACTGATCTTGCAGTGGTAAGCTGAAACAAGCTTTGAAGCAGTTTCTGAAGATACTCAGAGGGCTATTTGCTTCAGCTGAACTAATTCAGCTGAAACACCATGTAAGTGTTGATGGGTAGTCCCTCTCCCCAGAAAGAAATTTGGTTATTTACTAGGTAAGCTATTAACAAAAGCTCTGAAGTTAAATTACAAGCCAAGTGATGAAAACTTAGGAAAAGAATGCAAGCTCAAGACGAAACAAATGAGCTTTAAGTCTGCAGAAAAAGAAACAAATTGTTGCAGTTTGTCTGTCCTCAGTCAAAAAGACGAGGAAGCATGTATGTAATCTCCAGAGAACATCCACAGGAGTCTTCAACTTGGACATACTGACCAACCATACAGCCATCCTTAACTTTGGAATGTGTGTATACATATCCCACCCAAACAAAACTACACCTGAACAAAGAAAATTTTTCTTAAGATACACAGTTGAATAGTACTTTTATCAAAAAACCAATTCCTTGACTTCTGTCATACACAGATTACGATGTAAGGTCCCAAAATTTCATACAAATACATAAAAAAGTTTGAAGTCAAAATACATTTATGTCTAATACATAACTTACACTTAGTTGATCATTGAAGGAATGGATGGATACCTAACAGCAAGTGAGTTAGTCTTCATATGAGAAGACTCACATATGCAATGAAGGGACCCATTTTTAATCTTTTGTTGGTGGAAGCAATTTTCCTACTGAGTTGCCACTGCTTTCCAGTAAGGAGACAGTACAGTGTGGCGCTGGTTTTTCTTTCAAGGTGACACAATTCGAATCAAATCTGTAAAGCAGGACAGTGGCTATTTGCTGCAAGACTAGTAAGTCTGTTCAGCCTCCTGCCAGTCTAGCATTTCCATTATATGGCAAAAAAAACCATCACTGGTTATCTGTGACAAAATTCCAGTACCTTTTCATTGAAGTGAATTTCAACAAATTTCCCAAAACGACTGCTGTTGTTGTTTCGAACAGTCTTTGCATTTCCAAAAGCTTCTAATAGGGGATTTGCTGTTTAAAAAAATTAATTTTTGTAGTGTTAAAATTCAATCAGGAAACTACCAAAAAGAAAGAGAGAACAAATACAATTAACTGGGGAACTTATTTGGAATAAGGTTGGAAAATCAAAGGAAAAATATTACCTATTAAGAATAATATATTTTGCAAATTATACTGGATATATTGTGGTGGAACATAAAATTAAGTACTTAAGTGTCTTGTAACAGTGCAATGTACTTGAATCAATACTGCAAGAAATTGAGAGACAAATAAATACCAAAAGTTATTCAGTGATGTTCTTCGATAGGAAGTAGGTAAATAACTGATACACAAACTACATGAGACAGCACAGAATTTGATGCTTCCCAATTATTTATTATTCATGAAATCTAAACTGCCCACTTATTCCACAGACAGAAATGCCACTTAAATGTCATGCATGCAATGTATTAGATTGACTTGGAAATTAATAAATATCATATTAGAAAAGTCTGTAGATTTCAAAAACCACTTAACACTGTCCTTTCAAATTAGGTCAATTAAGTGCCTGACTGATTTTATTTTTTACTGGCTGCTGCTTTTCAGCATGTTAAAGCCCATACAGAAAGAGTGGCAGCAAACAATCTAATTCTCATATCCATATATATACATACACACTCCTACAAATGTCATGCACAGTCAAACAGTTTGAAACTGCTTATTAATTATGAAATAGAAGGCCTCTGAAAGACTGCTCTTTAGTAGCTTTGAAGATCAAAGAAAAATAGTTTACTAAATCACATTAGCAATAAACCACTAAAAATATCAGCAAGATATTTTAAGGCTTCTAGCTAAAAAAAAGCACTGGAAACTAAGTGAGTGGAAACTCAGATTTAAAATCCACTGACAACCATTTAAATATCTGCTCCTACAAAAATTAAAGAATGAAGGAATGACATCAATGCTTGGATAAAATGTGGGTGATAATGCATCATGTAATAGGACATGAGAATTAACCTTTTTTTGTTTGGCTGTATTTTCATTTTTTTAACAATTAAAGTTCATAAAAATGCAAATCTGACTTCTTTCAAGATCTTTGATAACTATTCAGGCATTTTATGTAATATGGAGTTTTAAAGAAAGGATTATGAACAAAACCAAATTGCACAAAGTCTTTCAGCTAGGCTGAAGGTTCCTCTAGTAATACATATGCCACAAGCATATTCATTAAAATCATGCCTAAAAACCTTCAGAATTCATGCATCAGATGCTGTTCTAAATTAAAAAGCCCAAACTCTTTGAGGAATACCTACAAGTACCAATTAATTTGCATCAGGCATTATACAACTCTTGCCCACTTTCTGAGTTCCTTTAGTACACAGTGGATTTCACTAAGGAACTGGTTTAAGCAGACCTACAGCAACAAGAGATTAAAGCCTCAAGTACTTCTCTTGAATAAGTGGTTCAAATTTGAAAGCAGGAAAATTTAAAGTAAAAGTAAATTATTTTTTTAAGAAAAAGACACAGAGTCAAGAAATTTCAAAATAAATTTATGCTATGCTATAGAGGACTAAAACTGATGTATGAGGAATTATTAGGTTGGCTGAAGGTTGTTTGTTCTTCAGGTATTTCTGTTTTCTCAAAAAGCTATTTTCTGTTCAATTAGGAAGTACATGCAACATTCAAGAGGCTCAATGAGAAGGATCAACACAGTGTTTCTTTACCTTGTTTGGAGTTACTGTAAAGACAGATACAGTCAAAGGGCTGTTCTGAATTATGTGATTTCTGACAAAAACTATTATAACAGAAATACGATCCAGAATCATAATTTAAAAGAACTTCCCTACTCTATTTGACTTTGAGAACTTGATAATGAGGAGGAGGAATTATATTTTCCTGGTACTAACAGATAGTAATGAAAAAACAATCTTGTCCTTGCAGATTCTAAGCAGTTGAAAATTCCATTTTGGGTACCACCTTAAGTACATTATATGTGTAAAGCTCAATGCAAGCACACACATAAACATTTTCTAGATAAATGACAGCATGGTACTATAATAAATAAAGTGAATTACAAATAAAAAATGTTTCAAAACCTAGGATCAAGATCAACTACCTATAAATTATGCTCTAGAAAGTCTGATAGCATTTCTATGCTACTTTTATTCGCTTGCTGTTGAGTCACATTTCTGAAAAAAAAAATAATGTTGGAACCTTTAGTTAAATGAAAGAAACTTCAATACCTTCTACAATTCTATCATCAATATCTTGGCCACTGCCATAGGATTCTGTCAAATACCTGTAAAGTAAGATTAAAAAAATCAGTATCATTCATCTCATGTCAGGTTTCCTCACTTAAGCAGGGTTTAACATGGCTGTGCACAAATACTAACTAATTACTATATGAAAGGCATTCTGATTTTAAGTTTCAAATACCTATGCACTTTGAAATAAACTTTAACTTTACTTTAAACTTTTAACTTTTCTTTTTTGTTAAAACAAAAATATTCTTGCACACTTCCAATTTTTTTCAATACTCCAAGGCCTGCTAGAAATTTCTTTTCAACATACATATGGAAAGTACAGTTTAATAGAAATATAATCAAACTATTACTGTATTATCTGTATTTATTAATAATCTTATTAAATACATTAGGTTTCATGTCTATCTCCTGAATTTAAGACTGTTGCCATCCATACTGTTTCTGTATTCATAACTATCAGTGTTAATAAAAATGCACATGGAGATGGTAAGGATAAGGAATTACAAGTGTACAATTAAGGCAGGATTCAATTTAGCAATTGAAGCAAGAATTAGAAACTAGAACCACAATCTACTTGCTCCAAAGTCCCAGTCTTTTTTAATTTTTTTTTTCCCGGCTCACAGGGCATGCTTTCTGGAAATTCACAAGTGAATCTGGGACAAGTTAAAAACAGCTCTTGAAAATGGGGCTCTCCAAAAAATTTTAGAAGTACTAAAGGAGCTGTACTAGCACCTTTTACTTTCTAAACCCACAAGGGTAAAATCTTCCAGCTTTTAAAACTCAGTTATGTTTTGTAGAGGGACTCTATGGTGGAGAGAAGCAGCAGCAATGATATTCGCCTGTTGTATAATGAGCTCTTCCTTTGCTGAGAAGTGGAAGAATAATCTCCTTTAAGAGCATCTCTTGTGAGATATTCTTCCAGTGCCTGCTGTCTTTTTCTGTTACTCTTATCAGGAATAGAATCAGATGTCCCTTGTAAAAAATCATTGCCAGCACCTTGCAGTAATTCTTACAGCTATCTATGAAAGGTTGCACAGGGCAAGTGCAGAGCAGTATGACGGACAGACAGGCAGTTGTGAGAATTCTTCACGGGATGTGGAAAATAATACCTCTACTGTAGAGAAATACTAGAAAATACATTATTTTAGGGCAAAAGGAATTAAATATTTGTAGAGGGAAACAAGTCCAAGGCATGTCAAGGGAGCATGTTTACACTGCCCACACTGTGCTTCCCTGCGTCATCAGGCCACCTATTGATATAGGTGTATTTAAAGGAGCAGTTTTTCTAGTTAGTGTTCCACAGTGATAAAAAGCCATTAAAAGATAATGCAGATATGGAAGAAGGCTGATATATATCAGCAATATGGCTTTCCATACAATTTAATACACTTGATTTAGTATTGGTTGCACATGAACATCAATAAATAAATAAATACCACTATTCAGTCTTACTCAGTAAACTTGGGTAAAGTATTTTAAAATTAAAAAGATACTCAAAACAAACTAAAAAAAAAACCTCAGGGGGAACACAGAAATACAGAAATACACATTTATGGCAAAACCAACAGTGTCTTGCAAGATACAGTTAATATGTCTAGTTACATTTTGATCAACCACATTACCAAATGTGCAATACCAAAACGACTGTATCATAAACCATAATAACTACATGATGTCACTACAACTGAGTTAAAGTTTCTGTGAGTATGTAGCTATTTCTGCACATTATCATGTCAGCTTTTATCTCAATTTCTTGTAATAAAGTGCACATAGAAACTAATACATATCTTACTGAATTGTATCTTATACCCACTGATGACCTTAGTTTGCTCTGCCTCTATGTCAACCAAATGCATAAACACAAGAGATTCGCATACTAACTTTGGTGCAACATACAAACCTCAAAACAAATTTAGTGTTTTCTGTCTTGCCAGCTCCTGATTCTCCAGAGACTATGATGGATTGACTCATCTTAAGCACTTTCATGTCACGGAATGCTTTATCAGCTTAAAAAGAAGAATATGGTTAACATGACAAAAATTAATACTCAGCAGAATTGCAAGGATAAAGTTAAGCTACAATGCAGAAAATTAAAATGTAACATTTTCAGGAATAGAAACTAAATGTTTACAATTAAATTAATTATATTAAATTCTGTTTTCCTTTCATTTATACTACAGTTGTAATTCTTCCAACACTGACATGTAAGAACTCAAAGTCTTGGTAACAAAGGCTTATTCAACTTTTTCCAGAATAAAACAAAACAAAATCAACAATCTAGAGCTAAATCTTTTTAAGAAATGTATTTGCAAAATAGTAATCTGTGTTAATTTTTTATATATATTTTAAAGGGAAACTTTCAGTTGTACTTTGCAACAAGTAACATCTGAGGAAACTTGGGAAAAAATCTCTCTTATTATGCAGCAGGTACTAAAACTCCAGCTAATTATACTTTTATTTCAAAATAAAATACAAAATAGTGAGAAGGCCTTTAACATGACAAACTTTGATTGTAGTTTCCAATTATTTTTTATTTTCAAAAGTGACTGAAATCAGTTTAAGCCATAAATAACATTTCAATGTACTTTCTGTCTGTAACACAAGCATATAAAAGGGAACAGTGAACGTGCTCTGGCAACATAATTTAAGGCAAAGAAAATTACTACACTGAAAGACAGTGCCAATCATTATTACACCTTTTTCCCTTATAAAATTTGAATTTCTTTATTTCTTTTTTAGGCTTTTTTTAATGGTTGCAAATTATATTTAAATTGCTTAGACAGTATATTTAAAACACTGGAAGTGCAGAATAATCCTAATAGAGTTGTCACAGTTGCTTATTTAATAGTTCTTCAAAAAGATGAGAAGATTTGCAATTTTAGCCATTAGTGGTTTTATTTTATAATAGTTCAAAATAAGTTAATTACTGCTACAGGTGGCAATTTACAGATAACTCTGAAGTATTAAATGTTTGTTTTTTAAGAGACAAATACAGGCTCAATACATACCAATTGCAAAAACATGTGGTGGCAATGTTCCCAGCGATCTACCCTGGTACTTTTTAATAGTATCTGAAGAGTAAAACTTAGGTATATCAAAGTATGGATTCACTGCAATGAGAATGTTGGCTACATAGGTCTGTGAAGAAAACAATGAACAGCAAATTACTAGGCAGTATCCAAGCAAGTGGTTAACAGCAATTGTCTATTACTATTACAGACTATAGCCTCCATATAACAATTGCATTTATGATCCTCTCTAGCTAATGCAAACACAAGACAGGATATATTTTTACAGTTCCTTTAATTATCTTCTCAGCATTTCTATGAAATTATCCTGGGAAAATTCCCTAACCACCGAGCTGTGGAGTATGTCCTGAATCCGACCTTTCTCCCAGTCTCCTTTTAAATGATTTCCTATTGTCTGCATTACTGGATCAAGGACAGGACGCCAAAACCTCCTGCTCAAAAGCGAATAAACTAAGCTCATGGATAGCATAACACACTGTCCTCCAGGAAGGAGGATAGCTTTTCAATATCTAATGGAAGCAACTCAGCAGGAAGGACTGACAGGATCCTGCCTGGGAATGCATTCAAGCCAGGCAATAAAAGCATTCAGCCAAAAGAAAATTAGCTATAGCTGCTTCCACAGAGAGAAATACAGAATGCAAATGTTCTCTTACAGAGAAGGAATTTGAGAAGAATCTCAGACAAAGACTGCTTTTTACCTTTCCATAGGACAAGGAAGACTGAAGAGAGGGGTTTTTTAATGTTTTTGTAAGAAACTCTTATAGCTCAGTTGTAATTGCCAGGTTACATAGAGGAAAGAAGAGGGGTCAGAATCAAATTAAAAATCAGATTTGCAGGAAAAGATCTGAAAAAAATGAGGTAAACCTTCAGCTGAATAACTTATTTGCTTTGTTGTTACTGAGAATGTCCCTAGAAGACTAAAATTTGGAAACTATTGTGTGATACATTAATAGAAGACCGGAACACACAATATATGACAATTCTTAAGTAGTTCTATTTTCAGCACTTATTTCACCAAAGGAAAACTTTCCTTCAAGAGTTGCAAATACTAATATTTACTTTCCTTTTAATAACAAGATAAATATTGTTAACCAGGATTTTAAAAAAAGCATAACACTGTTCACAAGGGAAATGTTAGTTAAATTATAAACTGAAAAAAAGTCTCTTTTTTTTTCCTTCAGAAAATACATGTGTTCTGGACAACATATTAGTAGTACTTGTTTTCACTGAAGAAAGGCTTCATGAACTACTATCCTACTTTATGAAAATACTATCCTATCCCATGATCAGTTCATATTCAGAATTTTACTTCCTTGGGGGGTTTTATTGTTTGGTTGGGTTTCTTTAAGGATTATTTTTCCAGAGCAGCATTCAAATGGCCATTTTTATTTATTTATATTTTAAAGCTGGTGCTTGATCTTGAGCCATAAAAAATTTAAAGCTATGTAAATTAACTGCAACAGAAGAAAACAATTATACTTTCTTTTTACATTTATATAAAAGGGTTTAGCTAAATTAATTTTATAATATGTGCTAAAAGAAAAGTTGATTATTTTAACACCGACACTTTAAAATATGTAGAACTGTTTTGTATTATCCCTAGCCAGCTTTCTATTAGGGAAAAAAATAAGAAAGAAAGAAAACTCTTATCTTCTGTTTCACAGCTGTCAGTATCTGGGCAGATGGCAAGGACAAAATGTAATTTAGTCAGAATTCATTAAGTACAATTAGGCAATTTGATAGCAATATAAAAGATTAAGATGGACATCTGAGCTAGGAGGTGTCAAAGACGGCACCTGTTTGCTTCGTTCAAAAATAATGAAGAAGAAAACCATCTTTGTTAACAGTGAAATAAGTTACCTGTAGGAACATTTGTGATAGAAAGCTATGCTATGGTTGCACACAAACAGTCATGTAGAGAAAAACCTACTGCTCTGCCTGCTAAAAATCAGATGGGATTCTAATCTAAAAGTATAATATAAGGGAAAAAAGGCCTACAACCTCAACCTTTCCACATTAGCAGTTCTGTTATAGGGAAAAAACCAGAAGTGGAAACACTTGGTGAATTTTTGAAAGGACATCTCTATTAGATTGGTTGTCATGACACAGAATACTTACATAAATTCTGTCCTTACTGTACCGAACTTTGATATTGTGAAGGAGAGTGGCTTCATTTAAATACATCAGGGAACCTGCAAGTGAAAAACAATCACATACCATTAAGAGCTCAGGACTACCTTTAAGTACAGAAAAAAACCTAACTCTTCAATTAAGGATAATTTTCTTCCCCTCTTTTGTTTACAGTTTAACCCTATCATTTCTTCACACTGTCTTGAGACAGGAGTACTGACTCTGTATACATTTTTAAAACCACAAACCTGCTCTTAACTGTACAGCTGGAGTTACAGAAAGCTGCTGAACAAAGAATTGGACTGCAGAAGCCTCAAATACAGGTTCTGCTCCGTGTAAGCTGCTTTAACCAGCCTGTCTGTCAAACATGGTGCATCTGCCTTCTTCACACCAGCCTCTAAGCACAGAAACTGCTGCCTACCAAAATCCCCACCAATGAATATTTCCTTCCTTCCAATTCCCCTCTCCAATCTCAGCCACAGTGTCCCCAGGGTAATGCCACCCAACTGACATTTGGAGTAACAGCTGGCTTCTGGTGATTTTTGAATTGATGAATATAAACATCTAATCTGGATCTGGAGGCAGAAACAGCAGCATCACAATACCAGGCACTAACCCTTCCCTGCTTCAGTTCTGAATTTTGTGAGTACTAGGCCTCCTCAGAGAAACTGTTAGGGGGAATAAAATGCTAACACATCAAAACTTAGCTGTATCTTTCTCCTTTGTTCTTTAACACAAAACACCTGACCCTGAGGTTAGCTCATTTGGTTAGAGCACAGTGCTACTAAGACCAGTGTTGTGGGTTTGATCCCTCTATGGGCCAATATTAATTTAAAAGCTAGACTCAATGATCATTGTGGGCCCTTTCCAGATCAGAACATTCTGTGATTCTGTAACTGCTGAAACGTTACAGGATAATCGCACACACAGAAAGCTTCAGACTTTATAGGTTCACATTCTGGCAAAGCTGGTCCTTGTTTTCAGCTACAAAGCCCTGGAAAGTGTCAGCAGCCTTAATTACAGAGGTAATTTTCAGTTCCCACTATAACACTGTTAAAAATACTTTCCCTAAACCAAATGAGGGCACTACCTATTACACAGCCTCCATTTTTAAATATGCTCAATACATTTTATCTCACTGCTTCAAGTCAAATGTACAACACTATTTTGTGCTGTGACAACTGACAGACTGCCACACTGATAAACCTTACAGTAATACAGTACAAAAACTTCTATCCATCCAACTACTGTGGATGGAATAAGCACTGTACCAATAATGTCTTTACTTTTTAAGGAAAGACTGGACATGGCACTTAATGCCACTGTCGAGTTCACATGGTGGTGTTAGGTCAGAGGTTGGACTCAGTGATCTCAGAGGTCTTTTCCAACCTAATTGGTTCTGTGATTCTGTAATAGTAACCACTAGCTTGCACCTCACACAAGTGTCACATACACACCTCTTATCTATAATGACCAACAAAGTTGTTTTATGTTGAACTGGCACCCTTTCTCAAAGGCTGCAGCAGCAAAGTATTCTAACTTATTTACATAAATGTGCAAAAAGGGCTGCCAGTTTGCATGACCTTAAGTCAACCTGCCCAGCCACCTTGCCCCGCAAGGATAACTGAAGTTCAGTAAGCAGCTCTTAACATTCTCTTTCAACACTCCTCCTGCTGAACTGGCAAAGGAAAATGGGAGCTTCTCAAAAACATCTGTGTTTCTGTTTTGCATCTTTTACCCTTCCTCCTGCAGTGGACTGAGGAGTGGAGGTGGCTCTGTCCTCTCCTTATCTGCACTAGACTGGCCTGAAGCAAAGTCAGGTTCACCAGCAAATTGCAGCCTCCCTTTGGCTTGCATAGCTCTGCTGAATAACAGCCCTTCCCTCCCTTACACAGCTTTGTTTCAAATATCTGGAATAATTTACACTTCTCAAAGAACCTTGTAGCTTCTGGTTTGTTCAGAAGAAACCACCTTCCTCCACAAAACCCCTTGCACTGATATTCCTGCATTGGCAGAAGCACACAAGGCACGCTTTAGCTTTACCCTAGGTAAACTCTCCCTTTGGATCATAACAGCCTTGAAATCATGGCTGTGCGCAATTCCTTCATGAAACAGCAGGCTGGCCCCCATCCCCACAGCTCCTTCTCTGCCAGCATAGCAGACACACATTCCCCCACAAGCCCACAGTCACCGGGAGCTGCAGCAGCAGCCGAGCACAGACACCCGGTGCTGCACAGCAGGACTCCTCCTCCCCTCCCGGGCATTCTCAGTTCACAAGCCTGAGAAAATGGCACTGGGACCACAAATTGCAGGTCTGCCTTCACTTCTTTTATTGGGGTCATCCCAAGAGAAAGAGACATTAAAAGGAAATGGGCCAGAAACAAACTCCTGCTTGCTCCAATGAAAGTTGAGATCTTCTTCTGCCCCTCTACATGCCTGGGAGGGGACGGCATGGTAAAAAATTAGGAAACTTGAAGTCATTTGGATCCTCAGTATTGAGATGAGAAATTATTACATAGTAATTGTCTATCAACTTGCAGTATTTTAAAGGAAGTAGTTAATCATCAACTTTTTATTAGGTTGCTTATCTCAAAATCAAAGGACCCCAGATTTCATTGTGTCCCCAGTGCCCTCATCGCAATTAAAGCAGCTATATTTGCAGACTCAGTGTGCAATAGGAGCATGTTCCCCAAGGGAATGCCACCACCTCAAGACATGCAAACTAAGGCTTATGTCAGCAAATTCAAAATGCATCTTCTTTAGAATAAATCCTTTGGAAGAGGCATCCATATCCAAAGGCAAAGGAAGTCACCGGAGAGAGAGAGAGAATTCTGAATATTCATATGGCTCATGTCTAAATATAACCAGTGTATACATGTGCATTTAGTTCTCCATATATTTACTTACACACACACATAGTTCACATAAGTGTAGCGAAGCACTAAAAACTAGGAAATGTCACTGTCAAATTTACTCACAGTGGCTCTCCTGCCCATACCACAAAGTAGGGTTTCTATTGAAAATTATTTTATGAAGAAATTGCAAGGCTCTGCATCTGTAGAACTGGGGTTTTTTTAACAGTCTTATAAAATACCCCGTCCTTTTACTCACCTTTCAGGATTTTTTAGAACAGTTTTATAAGCACTCAGTATAGTTGTTTTTCCTAGAAATCAATGATAGCGAACACAAATACTCTCTGACAGAGAAGGAAATTGAATTTGGGATTCACACATCCTGCAAATGAACTGCAACTTCTGAGCAGCAAGTTAGAATATAGAATATACTGGAAAGTTAAAATAATGTTTGATACAGAAGGGATTATTGAACAAAGGATTTTTAAGTTTTATCTTCTCACAAAGCCAAAGAAGATATTTTCTTTGACTAACTTAGTTGAATAGCATTCTGTTGGAATCTTAAATTATTTCCATAATCTCATTCCAAATTTGAATTCCCTGACCAGGACATAGAGTGTCAGGACATCTCAGTAAAATCATTGGGACAGATGCACAGATTAAGTGCATTTCCCTAACAATCACCATGTACAGAGAATATAGGTAACAGCTTTGAAAAGTTTGAACCCACATCCTTGTTGCAAAAATGTAAGCAGTTGGAAGTAGGCTACCAGCTTGATTCTAACCACACTGCACCATCTAAGTCAGAGCATAAGACTCAGCTCTCATCTTTTTGTTTCTCATGGAGAAGCTGTAACAGCTGCATTTCCTGTCATGGGATGCAAATACTAAACCCTATTATAGGACAGGAACTGAAGTTACATCACCTAGACCAGACCCCTAGCCTTTATTTTAAACTAAGAACAATAGAAGGTATTTTTGCTCACTATTTACAAAGTCTACAGTATTTTCACCAAGCAGCAAACACTATAGGAAATGTTGAAAAGACTTGCCTTCATCCATATGGAAGACAGGAGAGGCTCTGTGATTGCTCATAGAGTGCAGCAACAGCAAAATATTTAACAGTTGTCTAAAGCTGATCACAGCACTCACTCAGCTTTCTCAGTATTCTCTCCCCTCTCCCCAGATTTGACAACTGTTTCCATCCACCTAACTACAAAACACTCAATAAAACAAAAGCCCTGCAGATCAACAGTGACATTTATTACACAGGCTCACCTCAAAACTCCTTCTCCACCAGCATTCCTACATCCAATTCAAGTCTATCCTTTTTAGTGGTCCTGATAGGTCTAGATTCCCATCCCCAGTTTTGGGAAGGTAATCTTAAAACTTATATTCCATTACCTCTACTTCCACAGGAATGCTATCTGAGAAATTCCTTAAATGCAGGAAAATGCTATACAAATACAGGTGCTGATAAAGGCACCGAGTCTTTTGTCACACTATAAAAAGTATAGTTACACCCATAATGCTGAATGGAATATTTCTGAAGTCAAGCAACAGTTCTATATGGGAATTATGTAACTGTCCATTCCTCTAAAGTGTTCATATGAAAACTAAAAACCACAATAAATTATATTTTATATGGGCTTCCTTTAAGAAGTTTAAAGGACTAGTAAAGGTCATACATAAATTCAAACAAAGACAACCAGGAAGAAAGAGGAAGCTTGTAAGGAAACAATATTAATTTCATTGTATATATTTTTTCAAATGCAAAATTTATTTTTAAATTCATAACTTACAATTATCTTCCACATCCTTTTTGCTGTCCTCCTCTGCAGGAAACACTTGGTTGATAGCAGCCTGGAAAGTCTGTTAGATAAGAAACATTAACATTGTCAGAATTCCATAAAATAGAAATATAGTTCAAAGACATCTCATGCAATCATACAAGTGAGTGCACTGTAATTATGCATGATTTCAAATGAAGTCACCAGCTTTATACTTCAGAATTGGAAATTTTACTGAGTTACTAGATGCAGCAAAAAGTGCTGCCTTTATATTACTACACTACATTATAAAAATGAATTCACTGTAATACATATTTTAGTGCAATAATATTTGATTCTGAGGTGAAAAATTGCATATCATACTGTGCAATACAAAAAATAAGACTAAAAAAGTAATGCAAAGGTAACAGCATTATAAATGACACACAATTTCCTCAGTTTTGCAAGGAAGAAAGAATAAAATACAAATCATTAGTTCAGTCAAAGGACTGTGATGTTGTTATGATAGGATGTTTTAAAATATTCCTACTTAAAATATTAATGTTCAATACATAACATCCTCTGTATCACCAAATACTGTAGCTTTGGTTATTGTTTTTTGGGGTTTTTTCTTCAATAAATCAATAAAACAAGACCTTCCTTCAACCCTTGTATTCCAGTTATACAAAACGACCATTTATCAAGTGTTCACATCCAACTGGAAAAATTCATAACAAAAGCATCTTTGTTTCTTTTTTCATCTCCAGAAATCATAATTTATATTGCTGTAAAAAGGAAGGAAAAACATCCAAGCAAGCATGCATTACAGCATCTGCACAAAAATACCTATTGTACAAAGGCGACTTTTAATTCTATTTTTTTGTTGTTTACTGTAGTAACAGCTCGTTTGAGCTGGCGGTGAATGAACAAAACCCCTGTTGTACCAATTAAACACGACAGCCACCATGCCACTGCAGGCACAGGCTCCTTTTCCCCACGGAAATGGAGACAAGAAGTCTGGTCTAATATTTGAAAAGGCAACCAACTGGATCTAAAGAATGAACTTAATAAACAAACATGTTTGTTTGTTTAACATTGTACTCAGCAAGGTAGTCCCATGAGAAACATCTCACAGGGAAATTGAGGAGAAAGACAGCAACTTGTTTAATATTTTCTTGGGCACAACAGTTTGAGAGGTCGTGGGGCTTACACCATCATTAACAGCCACAAATTGCAACTCTCTTTGAAGTGGGAAGAGTTAAAAATGTCTCAGAGCAGAACTAATTGCTGCCAGACGGAAAGCATTAAATCTACAGTATCCCTTCCCTACCAAGTTATCATAAAGTATGCAATTTGTAGCCATAATAAAATATATCTTGTCATCCCCTTATCAGGATCTAATGCAAAAAAATATGTACAAGATGTTTTCCTAAGGGAAACAAAGCTGCTCGATGACGTTGGAACATCTGAACATCCATCTGAACATCCATCTGAACATCCATCACACCAACTTCCTCCAAAATATTCTTTATCAGAGTTTGTGAGGGCCATGGAAGCCTTCAATGTCTTTACCTACCTCAGAAAGATGCCTGCTGCTATTCAGAGTTTTAGCAGGGCAGAGATTCACCACACCCTTTCCTCCCTCTCACAGTATTACCATAACTACATATTATCATCATCATTTTCTCTACAAGTTTGTCAACACTGAAGGTAAATCTTGTTTGGTAAAGATGTACTGGAATACAACACTTCCCTACCTGATCAGTTCCCTGTGCATGAAACAGTGGGAAAGTTTAAAAATAATATGACGAGCTTCACAAAAATGTAACTTCACTTCTTGTTCTTGTCTGCTGATGTGTAAACCCATTAATCACTAACAAAGACAGGAGAGAATAAACACGATTCCCAGCTATTCTGTGAGACTCTTCATAAACTTCTGATACTTTAACATTTCTGGAGCTAAAGTCAGCCATGCTAGAACTATCCCAGAAGAGGAATGGCTTTTTCAATGTCCTCACCACTAAGCCTTCTGAGTCAAGATAAATTTAAAGGGAAAAAAACAAACACCCCCTCCCCCCCCAAAAAAGAAAACAATTCAGAGAATTCATGATGTCTTATCTCCTATCTGAAAGTTAATGCTTTTCTGTTGGGCTTTTTTTAGATAAGAACATAGGTACAGTTTCAACATGTAAAAAAACAATTTCACTGCTGTACATCACATTTGGAATACTTTATGTAAAGTAAGGTACTTGTCACATAGATAAATATGATAGCTAGACATGCACAGCTCCAAGTATTAAAATCTAGTATTTTAAAAAGAAAATAAGCTAATAATCTAACCTATCAATAAGAAAATATCCAAAGAAATTCTTCACTATATTTTGCTATTTTTAAATTTTTTAAACAATTATTTTAAGGAAAAAACCCTTCAGATACTTGAGGGAAGACTTTTGCATTAATCATAACTTAGGACAAGTTTGTTCTAAGGGAGTGGAGATTGTATTAATCTTATGAGACAATAAAATGGTCTTAGGAAGCAAAACAAGGTTTAGGGCATTCGGAAAGGGTTTTTTTTGTCGTCTTTGTAATGAAGAAACCCTTGAAATCCAATGGCAATCTTAACTATTCTCCCAGAAACTAGATGAGTGAAAAAAGATATCTTTCCATTCAAGCAGGATCTTCTTTCTACCGTGTAATCCAATATGTGTAACCATGCCTTCCTTTATCCCTTCCAGATGCAGACAGGAGACATCCCTACTTTCAGCTGTATTTCACAAACCACCTACAGCAGTACAAACCATGTGTAAGACAGACAAGGGCATGTCTCACTTGTGCAAGCAAGTTGTGCTCACTGTTAAAAAAAAAAAAACAAACAAAACCACCTTAGCTTGAAGCACTGAACTTTGAACATTCTGATCCTTACTTTCAAAGTACATTTATTCTTTTATACTTAGCTGGGAAAAATACCTTTCTCATTATTCACAGCATACCAGAGCAGGTGGCCCATAAAGCCTTTCATGACCCTTTAGAAGTGGCACAGAGCCATAAGGCATCTCTCAGTCAATGGCAGGAGGGGTGTCAGCGAGTGCCTGCAGCACCTCACACCTTCCAGTGACTGCCAGAAACTCATGACTGCTGATGCTGTAAGAAGTGCCGCCCCCTACTCCTCTGGGCCCCATGGTGCCCAGAATATGGTATCTCAAGGTGCAAGCCCTTCCAGTGCATCTCTTCCTAACTACTTTATTTACATTTGCTACCTCCAAGAAAAGAGTAAATCCCCCGTTTAGCAATTTCACTGTCATCTGCCTTCTCCTTGTTTTAGCCTCAAAGAACAAGAAGATCTATGCAACAGGATCCAAGATTACGAATCCCAGTACATTCAGAAAAGAACACTTTAAGGAGAAATGAAAGCACAATACTAGTTGAATTTAACAGCTGATTCCCTCTCTACCTGCCTGCTTCCTTGTACCACCAGCATGTGACTGCTGGTGGGTCATGGGCCAGGACTGCCAGCTCAGGTACAACCAATCCAGTTTGGAGCCTGTTCTCAGGGCAGGACTCCAGCTCTAGGTGCGACCATGCTCATTACCAAAGCCTCTCCAGTTTCTCTGGCTGTTTTTTTCCTGTTATTTATTTTCCAGTCCTGGCATTTATAAACCTTACAAGCCAATGATCTCCTTTTTGGGAAAAGGTTCCCATCATGTAACACATGCATCCTCTGTTCCAGTAAAACACTCCTGCGACTCGCTGTACTGTTCATGCAGGGCAGGTTGGGTGACTCAGATCCTCAGCTCCCTTAGACACACAGTTCTGCACAGAACTGTAAACACCTGGGGATGGGCTGTGGTGCCCAAAACTGCTACTGCTGGGGTTTAACTGAATTGGTGTGTTGGACCTTTGCAGAGCCTGGGCTGGGTAACTTGGTTTAATAATGAAATATGAAGCAACCTGCCACCACAATGGCCTCAGCTCCTCTGCCCCCCTTCCACTGCTTTCTGCCATCCTGAAAACTTTCCACTTCTTCCAGCTGGATTTGTTCTCTGACCTCATTTGGGGTGTCACGCACAGCTCGGCAGGCGGAGCTGGGAGGGTGCCACTCTGCAGTGCCAGAGCTGGCCACGGATGGGGATGGGAGGGAGGGGTTTAAGACATGGTGAAACTGCTGCCTTGCAGCATATACTGCAGCTATTGACAACAGTGTCATAAAAGGCAATAATCAAACACATGCATACACATTTCCTTTTCAGACTGTGACCTCTGGCAAGCTACCAGTGCCTACAGAGAATACATATGACATGGTAATGACCCAGATTAAAAAATAATAATAAGTTACACTGCCGGGATATGTTTACAAGATCAGGTTACTCCTCTCCTCCCTGTAATTATCATGGGCAACTCCAGAGCTGCTGGATCACGCATTCTTGCTGAAGAGCACTTGTGAACTACCATTTTAAGAAAACAAAGTGATAATGAGTATTAATGCTGACTATTTCAAATTAATGGTCTAAGCGCACAAGGACAGAGTCGTCTTAAAAAGTCAAAAAGCAATGAGAAATATTTCTCAAAAAAGAAACCAATGACACCTTGAAAAGACTGAGAAGGCAACGAAGAAAACATTTTAGTCCACCTTTATTAATATATGGCTAATCAATTAAGTTTGATAGTTTAAAATACAGGACCATAATCTCTATTTAGACTGTGAAGTGTTTGTTCCCTTAGCTGAATGAACATTAGGCTCTTAATTGATCTGCTTAATTCAAAACAGCCAACAGCAGAATAACAAACTCCCTAGACAAATGAGAGTTTTTATGTTGTTGAGAAAACCGTGAAACAAACTACTTGTATTTTAGGATCATTTTTTGGTTTTTATTGGTTTTTTTTTTTTTTACTTATTTATGGGCCCTGAAAGGAGCATATGTTAGAAATAAATAGTGACTCAGAAATATTATTATTATTATTGTTTCTGTTTCAGTGTAAAGGCTTTTGCTCCTTATGGCATCAGGACCATTGGGGAATATAAACAGAAACAGCAGTGGGGGTGAAATTAATTTAAGTCATTTTCATATTAGCCATAGATCTGGAATGTCTGAGTAATCTTGCTCCTCCTCAAACTGACAAATGAATACTACTGCTACTACTAAACCTATACACTTTATCTCTCTCACTCAAAAATCAGTTGTTACACTTTGTATTTCTAAGGAAGGCAAAATCAACTTCCTGTCCAAGATGAACAAAAAAGAAAGCCTATAAACATTCCCCCAAAAGGAAGGACTGCTGCATAACCTTTTGACCTGTGACAAGGCATTCTCTCCTACTGCTGACATAAAAAAAAGACAACAAAACACATTGTTGTCTTTTTTACATCCTTGAACACAAGAAAAAACAAAACTATTAGAAAGGGCACAAAAAATATATTCAAAAAGACTGAAACCACAACTTTTAAGGCAATGCTAATCTTAATCTAGCTACTACAACCCAGGAATCTGACCATTTGAATTAGGATAATTGATAGCTTGAAGGTGCTTCCTGTAAATACTGACATTTAGTTACGACATACTGAGTCTGAAAGATGTCATGATAAATCAAGCCATTGGAACACACTAATTAGGATGAATTAGGTCTTCATTTTAAAAGTTACATTTAAAAGTTACATTTGACTTTAATTTGATGTAGCAATTCCGCAGCACCTTTTTTTATCATATTACTTCTCAAGGCACTTGAGTTAAGAGGATTCATCTCTCAGTCTTCATCAGTCTAATGGTGTCTAATCTTAGCCAGGGCCCAGCACATCCCTGTAGGACCCTCCCCATGCATGTAAGGAAAAAGAGAGAAGCTAATCTTAACAGCAGGCTCTTCATCAGTGTCTAATTGAGAAAAATAAATCATACAGTACTGAATCAAATGGCTACAGAGATTCAAGCATCCTCTCTTTCATGAGCACATAATGCACATGCAGATAACTGACAAATATGTGCTTCTCATCAGTGTGAGGGGTCCACTGCAATACAAGCTAAAGCTGAACAAAGATCCTTAGCCAAATCTAGAACAGAAAGCTGATTTTCCACTCCTTCAGGCTGTGTGCAGTTGAAGATGGTGGCAAAGACCTGGCCTACAGGTAAGGTGGTTTCTTTGTATATTTTTTCTCTGTTTCTTTGTTTGTGACACACTTACCTTGCCTTTCTGATTCAAAGGTTCAATAGTTAAGTTGTCAGGGCCAATGTCCACAATCATCCCCATCTGAAACCCATCAGTTGGGTGTGGAGCCCAAACGGGCTTCCCGTCTTCCATTGTGGGACCTATCCAGTATTTCCTGTAAGAAAAAATAAAACTAAAATTAATCAAAACACTTCGTATACAAATTGAATAAACCCACAGGATTTATGACACAGACTTTAGTTTATTATGTTTATTTCTCTTATTCAGTATGAAAGGAGACTGGAGCCAGCCTTTCTCCTACTCGCAATGCTTCGCCTACAGAGGACACCCCTTGGACTTCAGCATGGACAAGATAGAAGACCAGAATCATTTTTCATAGGATCCACACACTGCTCCCCGAAGCTCTTTATCCAGCTTCCCTAACTTGTGAATCAAGAAGGGAGTCTATCTCATGATCAAAGTAGAAGTGCAAGATAGATTCAAAGCCAAGACTATACTAGCAGTGTATGTATGTACACATATATGGATACATGTGTAAAGACACACACATATATATTTGTATGTGCATGCAGTGGGTCATATGACTAATGGCTACTTGTCTGTATTTGAGCTGGTGTACAAATATTTGTATTTTTGCAACAGCACACGTTGAGGCATGTGAGCAGAAATCCAGTCTCTTGGCATTTGAGACAAATGAATGTGTTCACTCTTTCTGTGTGGCTGAACATATGGCTTTCAAATAACCCACAAACATATTTGGTCTCAATTGATTTATCATCCTGTAAGTCTTTTAAGGGCTGACCCTTGTGATACTATAACATTACAGGTCTTCCTCTTAAGGAATCTTATTTTCTATTAACAAATGGTATGAAAATTGTTTAAAAAATAATTTTTATCTGCAAATGAAAAAGATGCAAAGGCCAAGATATTCGAACCTTATGCTCCTCAAGTTATACAGCTAAATAAGCTCCCAATTAAAAGGGAGTACTTGATTGCATGCAATACTCATTGAGCTAACCAGGAAAATTGCCAAGGTTGGCACACTCTGAATGGCTAATGGTGCCATTTTAAATATGCTGAATTGGTCCCTTTTTTAGTGTTTGGTTGTTTTTGGGGGTTTTTTTGTTGGCTTGGTTTTGGTTTCTTTTAAACCTACTTTATAGTCCTTACCCTAGTAAGAATAGAGTCCACTCAGCTTAAAAGGCTCACTTCTCCTTGCTGTTCCTTACTCCTCTCTAAAACTCATTCACCTACTAAACTGACATGTTTTAGTGATTCCAAAATTTGTAAAAAGTAATCTCATACCACCAAGGTGTAACTTGCCTCTCTCAGCATGAAAGAAATGAGCCTGCCAAGCAGCAAAGAAAACACTGGCAACAAACTCCAGAAGTCTAGGGAAAGCCTGGGAGAGTATCCCACATTTTTCTTTTCCCATATCTGAAGGAAAAAGAAGATCCAAAATTTCTCACGAACAACGAAGGCTACCGATCCCTTTGCCATGAGCAGCAGCAAGGAAAAAGAGTGATTGGCCCGCCAGAAAGCTGTATACAACTACAAGCAGAAAAGGACATCCTTGCCACTCAGAGGATCTGTCACCACATGCTGCACATAAACTGCTTTTTACTGCCTCCAAGGACAGGTCAGAAAAGTTGGAAGGGAAGGAAAAGGCTGGCTGTGATCTCTTTGAGAATGCTGCTGGTCTTAGTTAACAGCAAGCTGTCTTATTCCTTGGCAACTTTAATGTGAAATATTGATGAAAACTTGTGATTTACTATTCTCCCATGTACAAAACATAGTAAGTTCTTTTAACTACACACAGAAAGTTATGTTCTAAAACCTCCAGTATTACATTTTCTCCTGTTTACTTCAACCCTTTCGCCACAGCCCATGAACTCTAAAAAATAGCGTCTTCATCATGTGTTGCCATCACTATATGATAAATCCTGTAAACAACATCTGTATTCACTCACAACTGGCTGCTGGCCATTTTTTCTTTATTTTATGATACTGAAAAAGGAATTTCTTTCCAGCCAGACCTCACTTCTAGATCCAACTGCCATCGTGGGCATAGTTGCTAAACAGCTGAGTTTATTTCTGGATATAACCAAGCCTTCATTTCTTCACAAACCTATCATTTGCTTTTAAAATGCTAGTTCAAAATAGTAGTTAAACGATATGTCACACAACCACTAAAAACAAGGCTGTCTTTTACACCCCAAGTACCATGGTCAGGGCTCCGGACATAACCATGTTGCACGAGAAACAAACCCTAAAATTACTGCCAAAACTTCAGCAGAAGTAGGAATCCAACCTCCCCAGTTCACATCCAGATGCTTCTGCTTTGTTCACTGACAGGGCTTTTTGCATTCTTACATATTCTTAAGGCAACTTCATACTTCATTAATAAATTATGACAGAGGAATGTCACAAGCTGAAAAAATCCTCTTGAAGGACAGAGCAGTGGTTGAATTCAGCCACCACCAGGAAATGCAAATTTAAGAAATGTACCTGAGGCATTGCAAGCATCTAAGATGCCATTGGATGAAAGAAATACAAGTGAGTCAGTTATTAATGGGACAATTAATTTTAATAAATACAGTCTTCTGGCTGAGAAGTGACATAATACCAGTTGTAACATTTTGGGTTTAGCAACACTTCATCTCTGTCAGCTGGGACTCTGGCAGGGAGCACACTGAAATTGGATATCAAAACCTACCAGGTATTACCTGCTCTATTATTTACACCCCCATCTGATGTATTGTGCCATGGCCTTGGGACAGGTGCAGGAAGCCTACTCCTGAACGAGCTCTTGAATAGCCAGTTTACAGACCAGCGTTTTACAGTGAACAGGAACTACCAGAGGGAACAAACTTTTTTCCCCGATATGCATCCATCTAAATCCAATCTACACTCAGTCTGTCACACTGCTAAAAGAGCACACCATTTCTGAAAACAATGAAAGCAAAGAGACTCATGCCCAGGCTAAAAGCTCTAAGGCAACAAATTTGGCAGCAACACCACAAAACACAAGGAGTAACGTGGATGATGCTTCCAAAAAAGGAGACAAAATAAGTTATCATCCACATTTGTATTTGTATATATGCACTTAACATACATTAATTGATTGTTAGTTGCTGGATCATTTTGGTCTCTAAAATGAGACCAAAATTAAGGCATCTCCAAGACGAAGAGAATTTGCAAAGGTTATGCTTAGAAGTGGGAAGCCAGATGCCCTTTTCTCTTTCTACATAGAAGGACCTCAGGAGTATTGGAATTTTTCTCTCTGTTGAGCACAAGAGGAATAGTAATAAAATAAGCCTTTGCCTGAAGCTGGTAAACTTAATAGCTATTCCTTCAAATGTCAGATTTTATTTCTTTATAATTGGTACGTAGTAATAGACCTATCCTTAATTATCAATAAGAGTACTTAACACATTCAGCACTGGCTAAACACTAGAACTAGTGTTCAAACAACTTGCAAGACAAATCACTGCCCAGATTCAGAGAAAAACACCCACCAATATTTCTGTAACTTTTTTTCTGCACTATTATTCCCCCTTTTGGAGAATCTTTAATGACATTTTTTTCTCAAAAACAATTATCTCCTTAACACATTGTGTATAGGAAACAACTAAGAATCCCTCAGTTGAAAGTTAACACACTATGCTCCTCCCACTTATGTTTACCTAAGTAGTATTGATTTTAAAATAATGTAATACAACTACATTTGGGTGTTATAGACTATTTAAATAGAAATCAAATGCTTCCATCTGGTGAAAGAATTCTACAAAGGCAAAATATTCTAATGCAATTTTAAACCTGTTGCCAGAGCCCAGAGGCAGGCATTTGCATGATCTGATCCTACTTACAATCCTATGAACAGTCTGCTATACCAAGGCACTGTACTGATTGCTCAGTTAACTAATTAAAACAAATGAAAAATTAGACTTCATTAAATAACCAACAGTAACTCACTAAAATGGATAAGTCCGAGGGAAATAAACTAATTAGAATAGGTACAGTAGTAAATTATTATTGTAAAATAATGTTTTCTTAATATTAAAACCACCTTGCACTTGTGTGTTTAAGAGCTACCCAAAATTCTGCTGGTTACAGCAGGCACATGAGACTGCTCTGGGAAAGGTCCTATAAACATACAGAAGAAACTAGACAGAGAAAAACATTCATACATAGTGGTATCTTACTGTCAGACAAATTACTTTTGCAACCCTAGTTTACTGCTCAACTAAAACTTCTCCAAATCAAAGCTCAGGCAGCATGCAGCACTCAGTCACTGTGTCACTGCAGCAGGTGACACAGTATTTCAAATGAACTGCAGCTATAGTAGAGATTTATTTTTATTTGAGCTAATTACAATACAGTTATAGCTGCATTCTTTAACTGAGTACTAAACTGATACCATTTTTATTCTTTACTTTTCCAATTTACGACAAAACTCTGCTCTAACACATTCTAGTTTATCCATGTCACACTGCAGCTTTTTCATACCTAAAATAACATCAGCAAAGTAACTCTGTGAGGCAGGGACTTCTGCCAAACTGGAAAAGAAGAAATAGACTGCAATACAGCACAGCACAGAAGTACCTCCAAAACCAACTTGCTTTGAAAATCTTAACCCCAACTTGTTAATTTGCAGATATATGCATGTAAAACAAAGAGTATCTGAGGTCCACATCTGAGAATTACTAGATAAAAATTTCTTTTAAAGCTACCTGCTCTGACTGCTTGGGACAACATGAGCACAACAGCTGATGAAATTATTCTCATGGCATGTTCATTTTCTTCTTTGTGTATTTGCATACATCAGCATGTTTTCAATACTGAGCAACCAGAAACTGATTTCTGTAGTATTTCCAGATGAACCACTCTTTTGTATTTGTATTCACTTATTTAACATTCACATAGGAAATGCCTTCTCTGCTGTTGTGTTTGCTATTCAATAAGAAATGACAAGACAGTCCCTCATGCTTTAAGCTAAGGAGAAAACTTATTGTCTCTACATTAAACATGGCAATTCCCAATCAGTAAAGCACAACTGCAATACTCCATATAATTTCTGAAAACACCTTTGCCTGGAACATCCATGCTCCTGGAAGAACAAATTTTAAGGAGCAGAAGAAGGGGTGTGGTAGGGTCAGGATTAGCCAAAGACCTGTACAGCTTCCTCTAAACCATCTCACCTTCCTGTGTGTTAATTGCTGCTTGAGGCATTTCAACCCAGCTGCCCTCCTGGCCTTGCTCCCTGCTCTGCCCCTTCCCCTCCTGACCACTTTGAGAAGTACTGACACAGGGCAGGAGATGGTCTGAGTAAGAACATGTATTTTGAAAAAAAGAAAAAAACCATACTACTTTATCTGCAAATATTTAAATGGCTATTGCATCAAAAGAAGCTGTTAAAAAGAAGGAATTCAATTAATGGTAGGAAATTTCCCCCACAGCAAATGAATTTCATGTATGTTACCATCCTGAAAATGAGGTGATACAGGCATTACCCAAGAACCCTCAGTTTTGAAATATATGTTTTATGCTTTTTTCAAATGCATCATATTGAATCAATCAGCACTTCTGAACGTCTGTGCACTTTTAATATAACAAAACTGTAGCCCACTAAAAAAACACCTATTGTAGGAAGCCTATCCAAAATAATTTGTACATCAACTGAACAGATTTCTCTAAGGCCAAGTATCTTTCAGGTGTTGTTTACTAAGTGCAAAATTCTCAGTATTGCTCAAGAAATAAAAATAAACCTCACATGAACAAGGAAATCTGCCACTGGAGGTGAGTGAAGCTTCAAAAAATCCAGAGGATGGAGAGTTTAGGCAATTTTAACAAACATAGCAACTCTGCAGTTGCGGCAGAGGAATGAGTCCACAAGAGAGGCTGTACACAGTAAAAGATCACTTGTGGCACACCAGCAGAGGACAAACAGCAAACATTCTCATCAACTGTACCACGTGACAAGAGGACAAAGAGTGGGGAAGATGGAAGATCAAATGAGACTTAGCAAAGGAAGACAGCAACATATATGGCAGTTAACTAGCAAATATTTGTCCAATTCAACTGATGTTATACAAGACCAAGAGGAATTTTGTACAGCTTGTAAGTTTGTAAAATTCTAACCACAGAGGTTGTGGTCTTTTGACTCTGACACTGAGAAATTAAAACTCCATTCATATTAGAATCAGCAAGATGTGATGATTTCCTCTGTGATTCCTACTCTTCTGCCAGTTTTTTAAGCTACTCTTCTCTCAAGAACGTTATTCTTATTTTAGTTCCTACTAAGAAAATAGAGAGGTCTTTGTCCCAATTCTTGTTCATTAAAAGAACCTGCGTGGAGTTTCCTGACAAACCAAGAATTAAGTATGCCAAGGGGATCTGCATAAGCATTTTCAACCAACGGCAATGCCTACTCCAGTAATAGCAACAAGCAGAAAGAGGAAAAGTATCAAAACACAAAAAACAGTGTCAAATTTGAGTAGCAAAGTTAAAGAAAAAGTTCCTCAGTTATTGTCTGGACACCACTTCAGAAGCATTAAAAAAGAGAAATGAGGACTAGAAAAAACAGAACTAACAAGGCTATAAAAACACTTTTGAAAGAGGTTGTTAAACTTAACGCTTTCAGGCTTTACAAGTCAGCCCTAGTGAAATTAGCAGGCAGCAAGAGGGGAAGAAAAGTCATACCAAGGCAGAAATCACCAAACAGACAAAGACATCAAAGCAAAATCAGAAGTATCTTAAGCCATGTCATAATATATAAAGAACACATAGGATGCACTCCTGCAGATCTAGCTGGAGTAGTTCAGGCAGACAAGGTGAACTCTGGAATTATCTCCATGGCAGTAGTCATGCTGTGCGACCACTGGCAGCAGTACTCAAGCATAATGGCTTAAATCATATTCCATAAGCAGCCTCAACAAGGTCAAGTAACTTCAAACCCCTTCAGCTAGCACTTTAACAGTGTATTTGTTTATATCCTCATGTGCCACTTTTTCCAAGTGTAAACATGAGAAAGAGCAAATGCTTCTTGAAGGTTGAGGATGACTCTCTCTATGCTAATGAACTCTAAATTCTCCTTCAGTTATGTCATTTTTCAGCCTTCCCCACCCATTCATCTTCTACATCTCATACGCTCCTACTGTCAAATTAGAGTGCCCTGTTTCCCCATCCAGCATGTGCTGCTGCCAAGCTATTGCTCATCTTCAGGTGACCTAATACAAGAACTGATATGTTTATTCTCTCTTAAGCCTATGCACCCAACAGTCTCTCTTTGAGCTTCGTATACAAGGCAAAACAAGAGCAACCAATTGGCCTAAATCTACCAAATACAAGGGATCTCACCTTCAGCACAAAAAGTAGAAAATCTAATAATGCAAATGAAAAAAAAAACACTAAGAAAGTCCTTAATTTGATTCCCAAATACTTAAAATGAAATGGATCACTTATCATAAATATTGGTTGTTTATCATATAAATACCAATACCTGGTCACTGGCTTCCATAATCTGAACTGCAGAAGCTGACCATTATGATAAGCAATCAGGACACCAGAGTTTTCATCCTCTGTAGACCACCATCAATGCTGGCTAAAGCACATCTTGGTGCAGCCAGCAGGACCTTGTACCAGTTAAAGCAAGCATATATTGCATTTTATACTAGCTTTTGTCCAGCTGATTCAAAAAGCTCAAAAAATATAAAGCTCCTCAAAAAGAGGCTAAGGTGGACTGAATCCCAGTAATTTATTCTAACTCATATGAACACAGATAAACCCAAAAAAAATTCATACCCTCCATACAAAAAAATCAGAACAATATTCCTAACCACCAATTTAAGGGGGTGGAACCCAGGCCAAACAGAAAAAAATACCACTTTTGAGTGCTTTTGAATTTTTGTTATTCACCAGCAATTCAAGAACTCTGCACAACTTAAATATTTTTTCAGAAAAATACTTGAAGTAGAAAGCCTACACTGCCTAGTGACAGTACCATGTATTTTGTACTTTTAGTAGAGTGATGCTAAGCCCTTGACATTCAAGCAGCCCTACATTTCCAGCAGAGAAAGTCAAGAGCTGAATCCTAAGGCAGAGCCTATCAGTGACTTGGTTCTCCATGGCTGCCTCCATGAATAATTCAGAAATGCCCCAGGGGCTCTTGAGGGTGACCAACACACCCTCTGACCTCTCCTCTGAACCCATGTCTTGTCAAGTTTTGAACTTCAGCTATATAACCCTCTCGCTGCAGAATAATGAAACTAGGTAAATACAGAAATAAGCAACCAACCAACCTGCACTGAGTTTTATCAGTTTGATAATTACATATGCAAAAATAACTGAACAGAGACACATTTGCCTGGTAAGTTTTTTTTTAAGTACAACTATAAAAAACATTGCCAAACTCCGGGTACATATCAGTGTAAATGGGACTGATATTTTAGGAAACTAAGAATACATACTCAGCCAGGAGTCAAGTCAAGTCAAATAAACTAAGCACTTCAGATGGCATCATCAAAGGCTGCTGGAGGGTGTGCAGGAAACCTCAGATGCTTGACCTCAAACCAATACAAAGAGCCTGGGCAGGGAAAAAATATATTTGTACTTTCTGACTTACTACCAGTATAACAAATAGCAAGTAAATCAGATGTTTTCAAATGGTACTAACTTTGATTTGGCCACCTTATTAGAGGAGAAAATACTAGAAACTAATGACAATCAGCAGCATATGCAAATTCACAGTTACAGTCCAGGAACTGTGTATTGCCATCCCTGGCTGTATAGAATCCATAACTCTTTCAGAGACAGAATTAGGTCCTAAAAGCACTTACATTACCTGTTTCAAACTTCTTTTTCCTCTCTCCATATCAGCTTGTACTTATTACAAAAAGCATGGGTGTAGTTTATAGGCAATGAGCTGAAACACAGACAATCTACAACGGACCAGTGAACTCAGGAGAAACTCTCCCTTCAGAAACACACAACTAAAAAAGGAAGATTCTTGTCAAAATCTACTCAAATATTGTATACAAATAAAGAAATAAAAAATAGAACCTGTTTCCAAGTTCACAGATCTCATTGATAAAAGTAATTCTGAGGGAGGTGACTGAAAGCTTTCTCTTAACATCATGAGATCACGAGAGTCATTTAAGACAATTTTAACAGCAAAGACAAGAAAGCTACTCCAAGAAGTGACACAGAATGTGTTTTGTCAGCAACTCCATTTGTTTCCTTGGAAAGATGAGTATAGTGGGCCCATAAGTATGAGACAAAAACCAGTAATTACAACAAAAGATAAAGATCATTTACATAATCTCAAAAAAATTTCTGGAGCATATGATTTAGGAATAAAATACACTTAAACCCATAAAAAATTACTGAAGGTCTAAAACATCCCTCCTGTGAAGAAAGGCTGAGACAGTTGGGGGTGTTCAGAATAAAGAAGAGAGGGCTCCAGAAAAGGCCTTATTGTGGCCTTTCCATAAATGAAGGAAGCCTATAAGATGGAGAGAGACTTTCTGTCAAGGTCCCTAGTAACAGGATAAGGGACAACAGTTTTAAACTGAAAAAGGATAGATTTAGACTGGATGTAAAAAAGAAATTCTTTGCAATGAGGTTTGCCTGAAGAAGCTGTGAATGCCCCATCCCTGGAAACCTTCATGGTCATGTTGAATGGAACTTTGAACAACCTAGTGGGGAGTAAGACTTGATCTCTTTAAAAGTCCTTTCCAACTCAAACCATTCTGCAACTCTAAAATAACCTTTAATTCTTGTACTGTTCACAAATAGTTTGTATTTTCACAGAAGGCTGAGTACTGTAAAGGTTTGGCATCTGACCAGCAGCAAACCAGACAAAATCTGCTATTAGCACTGACAGGATCTTGGCAGCAGGGAAAACTGCAGGCCATAACAACTTCCACATTAGCCACATCCTGACCACAGCTCAACTCTTTCATTTTTTGGCAAGACACTGCTCTCTGCAAGGTTTGAGAAAGTTCTAGGCTTCCCTAAACCTTGGTACAGGGTCATGCAGATTACAGACTCTGGACTAATCTTTGCACAGATTTTGCCACAGCCAAAGACAAAAAGCTTGTTTTTCTTACTACTGATTCAGTATCTCAAATGGACTGATGCAGCTCCCATAGCTCAAATACTTTTATGAACTATGAATTACAGGAAATCCAGCTCAAGAACATCACACTCACTTCTTTTTCAGAAGATTGAGATCAAAGTCCAACTGCATTTAATCAACTGATTTTAATCTCAAATAGTTTACCTGAATGTTACTGCCCATCCCCATCACATATAAAATGTTATTTATTAATTTAACATGCATGCTGCAAGAAAGTGCATCCCTGCTAACGATTCTGTTAAAGTCAACAATGAGTAAAAATTACCAACCAGCAACACCACAAAAATGGTTATAAATTTTCTGCCCAGGCTTAGCCAAATGCATATTTTAGAAAAATCCTGGGATAGCTTTAAGGTTTTCAATAGCAGATGTTGTCATACAGGCAACAGAGCAAACACTCTCTCTGCACAGGCAAGAGAAGAGAACCACCCCTGGGGCTGGGAACAGGCACACGCAGTCTCAATACATCTGATATGAAAGTAAACCAAAAACAATTTATGCAGAATCACAGCTCCCAGGACCAGCCCTTAAGCATAATTACAAATTCTATACAGAAGCTCATGCAGAGGACAAACCACCACAGTCACATGCTAAGATCAGCCTATTTATTTTGGCAAAGAAGCAAGAAGTGGAGTTAAGGAAAGCTTTTAGTCAGGTTGTAAATTCAGACTCAAAATGCAGCTCAGGTGTTTTTAAATTCAAAACTTCCTGAACAATTACAGCTGGGAGAATGAGCACGGTCATGCTGCCACTGCTATTTCCCAATTGGGGTCAGCAGCTCAAAGCATTTATTCGTGGCACTTGAGCCTTCATTTCAGATCATGCAAAATATTTTATACAAAAAATGAATCTCCAGAGGCTAGGGAAACTCATCTAAGAAATAAAACCAGGTCGCCAATTCCTACCCATGCAGTCTTCATTTAATTCAGCTGCAATGATTTCAATCTAGATGTTCAAGAACTGTCAATCCAGTGATAATCTGATGGTTAAGACATTTTTAAGGAAATAGTCGATCTAAGATCAGACAACAGAGTGAAACTCTGCTAAATAAAAATATATGGCAATTATCATGGGCACTTTTTTCTTTTTCAATTACACGGATATTTAGCTTCAATTTTATTTTCCTCTCTTATCAAATATTCAATAATTTAACATTGTGGTGGGATAAGGAGCATATAACAATAATTTTCACCTCAGGAACAAAATGATAAATGAAAACACCTATATAATTTTCAACTCTAAGTAACACACTTCCTTCATTTTGTTGCTTTTTAGTCCTTCCCACAATATTTTGAATTAAACTGAACACACTGTAGGACAAACAAAATATTATGTGTTCAAAATCGAAGACATCTTATAGAAGATTTGAATGGTCAATTCAAGATATTTCTGGTTTGGTTTTGGTTTTGTTTTTTTTTTCTTTTTTCTTTCTTTTTTACTAATTGTAAAGATTTTAAGCCCATACTCTGCACCCTGTGGAGGGTTTTACTAGTTCTAGTTTGTACCATGCAGCTCTAGTCTGGTCTCCCTGACTGAATATGAATTCACAGCTGCAGACTATCCCGTGTTTTTCTAAGGAGCATCTTCCAGGTTGGTTTCATCCAAATAGGATGCAGTTTGGTGCCTGGGCTTGCAGTGCCATAAATGCAGACAACTAGGAGGTTCAGTACCCTGGTAAACTCCTAAGATGAACTAAAACACTAATGGAGACACAACTCTACTCATTCTTTATCCAGCTGCTGATGGTTACCAGCATGAGAAAGACTCTTGCTCTAATATAGTGACAAACCAGCTTACAGTACTTTCCCCCCCTTTTTATCTGCACTTCAACTTTATTGCCTTTTTTATCTAGGCTTTATTCTTTAATACCAGGCATGAGTGATCATATAACATCTAGCTACCAATCACACATCATCACTTAACCAGAAAAAACAGCCTTAAACAAAGATAGTTGTTTTAAGTAACATAAACTAAGTTTTTCTTCTTTCTTTCCTCCTCATGGACAGACTATTGCTACTACAACACAAAAATTTTAGACCTCCAATGTTCAACACTTTAAATTTATGCTTCTTGGAGTTCAAACACCAGCTAAGCACAAGTTCCACCCTTTAGAGCTTATATAATTGTAGCGATCTCGCCCTCTAAACACAGAGTATGATTAACATTATCTTTAGTTCCACCTCGATTGACCCAAGATGCTTTGGCAGTGCCCGTCCTGTGAGCCCCCAGCAGGCAGCTCTCCCCAGCCCACCCAGGGACACTGCACCCCAAGTGCCTGTCAAGCAGCCCTCACCCCAGCTGTGGAAGGACACATGGAGATACTGCTGTCTAATCAAACAGGTCGCAAATTAAAACATTGCTTGCATGCTCAGCTGGTAACTCACCACTGGCTCCCCATCAGATGATGACTGGAAATGTGGAAGCAACAGCAACAGGAATGTAAGTAAGTCCTGTTCCTGCAGGTTTCGACATAATCCTGTTCAGCAGTCCAAACAAAGGCTTGTACTTACTCAGCCTACAAATAACTTTTATCAGCGTGTTTTGTCTAAAACTGGGGTATAGATCCCTCTCTCTGGTAACTAATCTTACTGCTTCTTGTCAGACAGGAGAAATTTGAATTAGGGCTTTAAGTCAAAAGCACAGCTAGCATTTGCAATTGCGCAGACCTAACCATGTATCAAAATTTCTGTTCCTGTTCCAACATCACATTATAAAAAGTAAACTTTTATTTGATTTACAGACAATGTATAAAACACAAATCCAAATTGTTTCAAAACCACACTGAAAGATATTATTAAAAATACTCTCAAGGGGAGTGCAAAAGGCTCACACGCAGAAGCTTAGTAGTTCCCAGCTACAAGACTGGCGCAATGTTAACTCTTCCCCACAAAACCACAGATACCACCACCAAAAAAACCCAAGTAGAGCTCTCTCATCCCTCTGCCAGGACAAGAGGTACCCAGGACATGAGTCACATTTCCCATTTCTCGGTGTCCTTCTTCCCAACAGAGGCAATACAAGTCCCAGCAACAACAGAAAAATATCTCTGAGAACATGTATGATCTGTACTTCTAAGCAATTCTTTACCGAGAGGGTGGGGAGGTGCTGAAACAGGTTGCCCAGAGAACTTGTGGATGCCCCATCCTGGAAGTGTGGCTTTGAGCAACCTGGTCTCGTGAAACGTGTCCCTGCCCATGGCAGGGCGGTTGGAACTAGATGAGCTTTACGGTTCCATCCAACCCAAACCATTCTATGATTCTGTATTAAAAATAAACAAAGTCTACATGAACTTTGAATTACAGGTAGACTCAAGGAGCATACAGTCCTTTTGTAGACATAAAAGTTTCCCTTTGTTAAAAGCAAAATATTTGATACAACAATACAGTCATATCCACAATGTTAAGCATATTTTCACAATTCAGGTTTAAAACTAAGAGCTTCCCAAACCCAATGGTTTTTTCCATAGCTCAGAAAATTTTGTTCAGCAAGTGTTCTTATCTTCCCAACTGATATTACCTACAACATTTAATAAAAAAAATAAAATAAGTCTAAAATACATACAAGCATCACCTGAATTATTTGGACACAAACTGACTTCAGATATTCAAGGCCAATCTAGAAAAATCATTACTTTGATCATCAGAAAATAAATACAAATCTTTTAACATTTCAAAAAGAAAAAAATGTACATATAGTATTTGCCTAACAACTGTATTCTTTGTTCTTGTGTTTATGCAACATAAAGGGAAAAAAGGAAAATGTAACAGAACCTCCATTAGCAAACTTTCTGGAACTTACTACCAAAGATTCCTTGAGCTATTTCATGTCAAGGAAATGTCAGGGTTCACTTTTATTTTGTTTCTCAACTGTTAAAGTAGGGCACTTTTTGTGGATCACAGAGATATGGCCCATATAAAATTCAGGATTTAAATAACACTCCTCTAGAACAGTTAAAAATAACTGCTGGTTTGGGAGCCCCTGAAGAGAAGATTAAGAAAAAGTAATATTTCAAAGACTTTTAAATTTAAAAGTTCCCACACTTTAAATTTATGACTGAAATTCAGCAGAATGGTGCTCAGCAGAAATTTCAGGGGGTTCAAAAATCAAAAAGATTAAATTATTTTTTTAATTAGCAAAACTGACATCACAGGTTCAAACCATGTCTCAGCTACATGCCTACATATACCACAGGCTGTCAATACACTCAATATCAAAACCATCAAGAAAAGTAATCAAATGGATTTGCCTATATGAGTGAGGAGGACAAGAAAGCATGAAACAGACACTTCCACTCAGTACTTTTATCTAATTTATGTTCTTGAAGAAATTTCTAATTTTCTCAACACTATTTCCAAGAAACAGGCACAACCCAATTTAATGCAATCTGCTAAAATCATTAGGATTCACCCAGGTAACTCAAGAAGAAAACCCAAACTTAATTAGATCATTTCAGATCAGTTGCTATGAAATCCAAGGGTTTTGTTATTTGGTACATTTAAACCTATTATCCAGTTAATCAATTAGAGAAGAGGATAACGTGAAATAGTTCTTAAGCATGCTTCAAAGATATTTAAATCTTCTTATATTTTTTCTTTTAATTCTAACACCTTCTGTGATCAAAAGCAGGATGTTTAAAGCCTTCCTCCAATTCTAGAACAATCTAAATCAATAGTTTCAAAATCCTTCCCACTGAAAATACATTATTACTAATTTCTAACCTCAAAGACACATCCCTTTGTTCTTACAAGGTTAAGGCAAGACATCTCCTTGCACAACTTTCCTCTAAATGCTCAGTACCAGCCACACAAAAATTCCATCTGGTTTTAAACAACTCTTTGCCAAATAAAAAAAAAGTAAGGGTCATGTAATGACAGGTTAAGTACATGTAATATTTACATGGAAAACAAGCTACAGAATACTCCAATCTAGCAGAAAAAGCTGTAATACACAGCCAGTGGAAACAGAGACCACAGAGACTAGAAACAGAACTATTTTAAACGCAATTTCGAAAATCATTTGAAGAATTACTTTTAACCACTAACACAGATTTTAAATTAAGACTAAATTTTTTTCTTTCTAGTTTAATATTTCTCTATCTGATTTACAAGTTGTCACACCTAGTCTGCAAAGCAACTTCTTTGGGTTTTTTTTCAGTACACACACAGACACAGCCAAGGGTAAGCACTAATGCCTTCTGACAAAAACACTTGAGAACCAGCCAGATTCCTGGCTGGTTTCAGCATTTACAGATATTCCATGGACTCAGAAATGCCAGTGATGTCAATCAAAAAGCCTAGAAAACAGTTCAAAAAGTCACATGCATAGTCCTCAGGTTAAAAACATTTAATTGACATCTTCCTGATTACAAGCAAGACCCTCACCCTGCTGATTACAAAATAGCAAAACACAAAACAGTCCCTGATTTTTTAATGGAAAACTAATATATAACTAGTTTCTAAAAGATGAGGAATACAATGCAGAAGAGACTGTACTGCTATTGAAGAAAAGACTGTGAGGTCATGCAAAACTTATCATCAGTGGACCCACAACAAGACAACCTGTTGCTCCCCTTCTCAAGGCTTTACAAAGCATCCTCTTCAGCTTCCTGGACCTGTAGTCTACAGTGCAGCAAGCCAAGTTCACTCAAGCATTCTATTTACAACTCCAATCTGGAAGTTTTCAGCACTTCCTATATTCCAGCAAATATATTTCTTTATTTCAAACAGATTTTTTTTCCCATATATTTTCTTTCACCCAAAATTTGAGCTCCATGGGAGCTTAAGCTACAGTGATCAGGAATTCAACACAAAAGTTAGATATGATTAATTCAAATTCCTCCTTGCGAATAGAAATGTTTCAAATCTGCTTTCATGATGGATATTTCTTCACACAGTTGAATGACCTGAGTGCCACCTTTTACCTTGTGGATGGGCAGAGGGAAGCTAACAGAAATTTACTCATAGATTTCCTGTAGTTCCTTTCTAGAGTAAAAAGTCCTCCTTGGGGATGAGTTTTTAGGTTTGAATCATTCATGGGAACTAAAAAACTAAAAGCTTTTAAGTACAGTTGTTTCACATCATCATATGATTAGAGATCTTCTAAGGTCATCTTAGAAAAATTCAAAACAGTGTAAAAGAAACAATTGTGTAGAATGTAAGTATGATGAAGATCCTGGAGGATTATTACAAGTCAGGCGCTTCCTCAGGAACCCAGAAAGCTCCAGTTCCTTGGGTGCTGAGACAGCAACAATCACATGGGGTTCAGCCTCCTCCCAGAGACCTACATGAAGTCTTGAGTCAAGAACTCAAGAACAACTGAATTCAAGAAGAGTAAAATGTAGTACAGAACAGCCCAATGATACAACTTTCAACCCAGTGAACTAAAGAAAAAGCCAAAACAAAACACAACCAACCAACAGACCTATTTTGCAGAATGCATCAACATATGAATCACACCACTTAATGGAGACTCCACCTCTCCTTACAGAGAGTCCTGTTCCACCCTCCACAATAGCATACCTGTCTTCAATTACAGGGAGGTATGTGCTTCCTTTTATTGACTGAAGGACACAAAGTCTGAAGAATTCTCTTATTATTTCTATTAGTAAATAAAAACCATAATAAAAACTATTTCTATTAATAAATAAAAAAACTATACAAACCATTGCATTTTGATATCAATGTTCTGTTCAGAGGAATTTCACAGCTCCCAGAGTTTCTGCTTTACTTGGGTGATTAATGAAAAGAGCTTGCTGGCTATTACGGCTTACTCTAATTAAAAAAAAAAAATGCATGCCTCTTGAATAACTCCAATAACTTGGGAACAATAAAGGAAACAAGATTAATCGAATGCCTTCTCAAATGCCTGCATGTCCAGTTTCTATGCTGCCTTCAGACACAAGGGTGAAACATGCTGGCTAAATTTCCAGTGTTATGACCTGTGAAGAATACAAATCTAAATTTCCTAAAATAAAAATATCACTGCGTGTCTGTTAAGAAAAAATAAACTTTTTTTAGAAGTGACAAGTTAGCAAAAGTTGCTGACATTCAATTACAAGAGAGAAACACAATTATATTTCAAAGGCTATTAAAAAAGCATTTGCTTTCTCAGCTTCCCTCTATAAAACTCATTCAAGTTTTACTGGCTGCTGTAGTTTACCTAATTTCTCCACGCATTCAGCACCCTGTGCTGTGGGATGATCCTCCTTTGACACAGAAGCTTTTGACAGAATTCTGGGAATGTGTCCAGCATAACAGAAATAACAGCATAGGAAACCCTAATACACCAGGTGTGGCTTCAGAGATGAAGGCTGAGGCACCCAGGAAGTGCTCTAATAACTACAGCAGCCTTCCTGTAAGCTTTTACCACTGAAGGTCTCTTGAACTAGATTTATGCTGAAAAGCATCAGGGAGGTATAGGACACACAACTGATTTTTTTGCCTGACCTGCTCTTCTATTGTAGCAGTGGAATAAAAGATAGGCTTTGATTGTGGTGAATGATTTTCATCTTTGATACTTGGCTTCTCCCCTTTCTCTAGGTATCCCTTAGTTTATCTTTTCTCCCAGCCTCAAAATGCCTTTAAAAAAAGTTTCTTTCTAGAAATTAAAAAGGTAAAGAGTTAAAACTGCAATCTAAAAAACTCCTTACAATGCTCTGGACTGCTTTTTGTTTTGGGGAACACAAGAGGCCCACAGCTGCCCATTTTGCCAGTGGAGCTGTGCTCATCCTGCCTGTGCTGAGCCTCTGAGCCCAGCCAGCAAGGCTCTGCCTGGAAGGTCAATCACATCTGCTCAGCCTGCCCTGTCCAGCATGCACCCAGCTCAGCAGCCACTGCTCCAGATCATGCTTTCCCATGTGGCTGCTTCTGCCCACACCACCCTGCTCAACACCAGCATTCATCATTTTGGATGTCCCCTTGTCGAGCCCTTCTGCTCTGTACTGCCTCCTCCTTATACATTAAACTGCACCTAAAATTAGCCTGAAAAACAGATCTTCAGCTCAAAGCAACAGCATTCCCCCCACTTCCATTTTTTCAAAACAGGAAGACTGACTGCTACTTTGATCCAGGAATGTAGTGAATCCACATTAGGATTCACTTAGGAGGTAAAAGTCATAGGGCTTTCTTTGTGAGGGTGCTCTTGGCACAGTGACAAGGGGTTTTGCTGACCAGAACAAGCTCAGCATGTTATCATCTGGTGCAAGGACCACTGTGAAAAGCCAAAGGAGTCCCCAGCAGAGCAGCAGTTCACAATAGCCTGCAACAACACAAAGTATTCCTTCCTGCTGACTCGCATGGAGAGCCAGCACGTTCTACTGCAGGGCTTCCCAGGCAGTGCTGGGCACACATGAGCAAAGCTTGCCATGACAGGAATGTTCCCTGCAGCAAATGTGTCCTCCACATCACTCTCCAAACCTCAGCCTGATGAGCAGGGTTGTAGGTTGACTGTCAACTGTAGGTTGACAGCTCTCAAGTAATTACAGCCATTCCCAATCCAGTGCTAACTGGTATGACATTGGTCATTCTCCACTAGGGAAGGCAGAAAACAAAGAAGAAAACAGATTTTGATTAAATTCTCTTCCCAATCTTTAAATTCTGCTTCTACCAGATGTTCTGCCCTGCATCTCTCCACTACCCTTTTGACTAGACACCAAGCCTGGCTGATAAGTAAAGCAAAAGCCAGCATCTCTTTCATCCTCAGAAAACCACAGTGATGCAGCCAGTTTTACTTGCTCGATTGTACAAACTCCATTTGCAATCTGATTTGGTATAGGCAGTTGACAAAGAGCCTGCAAAGCTGCATGCTCATCTGTAGGATTGACGCCATGCAAATCCTTCCCACTGCCAGCAAGTTGTGAAACACAAAAGGCAGGATATCCTGGAAGTAGTGTAACATAAATGAAAAAAAAAAAAAGGCATGTGTCCTGGGAATAACTTACATAGAGATTCTTTAGGGGCAGAAGCTGATCTTGAAAAAGGAAGTCTGATGCAGAGGGAGACACATTGTGAAGCCGTCAACAAATATCAGCACATGAAGCACCAGCAAGGATCCAGATGGCACCAGCGTGATCCAGGCAGATGAATGACAGACAAGACACGATGTAACCCAGAAAGCCAATCCAGGTGACATGCTAACAACATCCACTGCAGCATTCATTATGTTCTACACTCTGCTGAACTCCAAATGAATGCTATCACATGCATCTGGGTCAAAATTTGACTGCCATTACATTCAACAGTGCAAAGAGGTGATATCAGCTATCACTGAACCAAGGTCTGCATCCCATTACTTGCTGTAGCCTGCAGCACCCAAGCTCCACACCATGCCATTCCTGTCCCAGCTGGGTGGAAGCCCTTGGAAGATAGCCTGGTACCTGAAAATGGGGAAATTCTCCTCAGCTAAGGGAAAACTTTTAAAACCCTTCATTCTCCTCCCACATTTTTTTCTGGTTAGTATTTAAACAGATGCAAAGACTTTGATGAGAGTATAATAATAGCAAAGGCACAATAGTTTTCCTTTACTTCCCTACGTATTAGTACAAGCTTTTAGCTCATGTTAGAACAGCAGCATAGTCCAAACATTTGCAGGAGATGCTTGAGGGAAGTGATTTGTTAGAAAAAAGGAAAAAAAAAATCCTTGTTTTTCAATGGTAGTAACTTGAAGTCTGCTAAAACACAAGCTTCAAAAATAAACAGCACCAATCAGCAAACTTTGTTCAAATGTTTGCTAATATTACTAGGCTAATTTTTCACTACAGAAGATGGCTATTACTTCACATTCAACTCAGTTCTCCTCTGTGTTTACATGTGTGCAAGTTATACAGCTTTTCCTTACACAAAGGCCTGAAACAAAATAAAATTAAACACTTGGGAAGAAAGTCCTCATACTTTCTCATACTTGAAGATGTGCCTCCTTCATTGTCAGACTGGAGATTACTTGTTAGAGTTTTGTGGGTTTGCTTGCCTATAAAATGTTCCACACAAAATTAGGCCATGAATTTAAAATTAAGCAGCTGATCAAACTGAACAAAACAACGCTACAGCAGCCTCATGCACAGCTGCATCTTGCCCATTCAAATCTCCCCTTTAAGTATGTACAGTGGAGGAAGTAACAGCTCCTTTTGAGAAGGCTCCTGTCTTACCTGGTCCCCTAAAAACTACTTGGACATTTCCAACAAGATGACCAATGGAAACGAGAGGCTGCTAGAGAGAACATGCTGAGTCCCAGAAAAACATAAGCCAATTAGCTTTCATTAATTACCACTAACCACACCTTAGCACACCTTCAGATGTCACTCCAAAAAACTTTACCTGTCTTGGGGTGAAATACTTAGCCCAAATTGCAAGGTCTCGTGGTCTTACACCCACAGCAGGCACACCCAGGGTCAGTGCCTGGACATGTACAGGGATCAGGCAGCACCTTAGGTTTGATGAGGAAAACATGGCTTCAAATCCTGCCCAGGCACGGTGGGAAGGGCAGCCCCCAATGATAACCTGTTTTGCACAAAAGCAGTCATTTTTCTTCTACTACAGTCTTGCTGGGGTCCCTTTGGTTCTCTCAGGTCCTCAGACTCCCCCACCTTGGCATCACCCTTCAGCCTTCATGTATTTCTTAGGAAGGAGCTCACCTCAAAATACTCCTCCTCTTCCCAGTAGTTTCCCGTTCCCCTGCTTCCACCTCCTCCCTTGGGCTAAAGCAGCAGTCACTCAGTAAACATGCCAGTGACATGAAGTGCCTTTTGTCTGCCCTCTTCTCTCCCAAAGGGATTTGTAAAGAGACCAGGATTAATACTAAAACAACTCATCTCAAACAGCTGTTAGGCTTTTTTTTAAACCATATAAATTTCTACTTCCATCCTATGTACTCAAGCAGTCAGTACTTATTACTCACTCAAAATCCCAAGCCTTTATTAAGCAAAAACAAACAAAGTATCAGGAAATACTATAACTGCATCTTTTTAAGGCATAAAAAAAAAAAAAAACAACAAACCAAACTCTTTCTAAAGAGATCAGTAACTGATCCCAGACTGTAACAGAAGCTCCAAAGGGCAATTTAAAAAAGCAGAAAGTCTATGAATTAACTTTATAAATTATAACCCTTGCCAGGCTGACTGCTATGTGAACAGACACAGAACTCTGGCAACAGAAACAAAGAAGCTAAACTCCAACAGCTGCTAAAATAAACTCTTTTTAGTTCTAAGTTAAAAGAAATCTGATGTAATATTTCACAAAAATACATACATGTATGCAAAACTGGGAAAAGCTGCAAGGATTTAAACTGAAAGAATAATCTGTAAGAGTATATGGTCAACACATTATTTATGTTTGCCATTGCTGCTTTGGTGTTGAATAGATATAATTTAGCACATAACCCAGAAATAGCCATAGCATCAGATGTCATATCATCAAAAGACTGCACTTTCATTGATAATAGGAAAGATTCCTGCAGCCACAAGAAAAGCAGCTACTTAGACCACTGAACAGTAAAAAAGCATGTTCTGTGGGTGTTGACCTTTTGAGCAAGACATGACTTGTACAGCATGATAAAAGGCTAAGAAACTTCATGGCTAACATTCCTCTGCCTGGGTTAGTAAGAAATAATCTTTTTCCTTTGAAAGGATGTTTACTTTAAAGCAAAACATAAGATCTAAAATTTGTTTCAGATTACCATCAGAATATGACATAAAAGGTATTTCAAAAAACATCCTTCCCCTAAACAAAGCTTAAAATTTGTTTTTGCATAAATGATCTAAAAAATACTAAGGTGTAAGACTTTTTCAAAACTCCATAGTGCATGTCCAAACACCCAAAGAGAAAAAATTTTAATAGAGGACATTCATGCAGTGAACCAAACACTATCTCAAGGTCCAAATAATCCAAGATTAAGTGTCTGACCATACTAATTTCAGGTGTTTGAGAAGATGCAAGAGTACTGTAATGGGATGACAACTGAAGACAGAGATCATCCCACCATCTGCAAAACTGCATGGGTGCAGAAACAGGAGTGCTTTGTTCCCAACAACCCCAATTCAACACAATTATGACAGCCCACCTCTCCTGTTTCCCAAGAATTTTGAAATATGAAGCAATGCTCTTAACCACAACCAAAAGATCAGCTACTAAAATCTGTAAAAACCATTAGAGGCTCTATTTTGGAAAAAAATCAGAAGAGGAGGATTGACAGGCCCAGCAGTGCACTCATTGAAAAGTAAACCAAGTATGAGAGGAGAAACAGCATCATTCCTGGCATGTCCACATAAGTAACACCCCTTGCTGTACAGCAGAGATAGAAGCCACTGCAGAATGCCATTTGTGTACACAAGCACCTGCCATAAAGGCTGCCTGCATGAACACTGCCAAGGCTTTAAAGCAATCAGCAAACACTGAAAAAAATTACTCCCTAAAAGCCTAGAAAATGAGACAAAGATTTAGATCACCAGTTTTCCTATCTTTGTAAAGGATCCCAGGTAACAAAAAGCAAAAAAACAAAAAAAAAAAAAAAAACCAAAACAAACAAACAAAAAAAAAATTACCACCCCCAAAACCACGAAATAAACTCATTCTCACCCCTAAAACATGCACTAAACCTAAGTTTTTTTATCTTTGCACAGTAATAAAAGTCCCTATTATCCTACGGCCCTTTGAAGTCCATGATCTTTTACAATCCTCTCCCATCCTACTCTATGACTCTGTCCTTGTATGTGACTCTGCTTGGGTGTCCCTGCCCACAGCAGGGTGTTGGAACTAGATCATATTTAGGTCCTGATTCTATGATTCTATTAAATTTCCCCACTAATACTCTTTATGTCTCTATTTCTGTTTGCAAAGGCCTCTGGAGGCATTTGTTTAACTTTTGTTAGAGGCAATGCAGGTTACACAGGTCGGAGACTGCAAAATAGGTTGTGGCTTCCTGAGAGAGGGTGAGCTGAACGACAGTGACTTATCACACCTCATCTGCCTCCCCTCCTCTCTGCTGCTCTGCCTCTGCAGAGAGAAATGGAAATATGGATATGGATTTTCACGATATGGAAAAGAGAAAGGTGATGGGATTTGTTGCTTTCTGCAGAGCCAGTCATTTGCACTGGGGTGTGAAGGAGCCCATAACCATCCACCCAACACTGCTGGGAAGGGCAAGAAGATGCAGCCATTTCTCCTTTCAGGGTCCAGCAGTCAATTACCTCAGCCCAGCTGCTTACAAAACCGCAACCCAACAGAATTGTTAAAATTGAAGTCATCAAAAACGCTTGTCAGATTCTTCATTCCTAAATGCTCTGCTGCCTGTCCTGGAAACTTTGCAGTACATAAGCAAGGCCAACATCACAAAAGCTTACTGGACATGGCTAAACCTGAACTGGATGAGCAGCTACAGAGCATCCTCCCCCAAAACTCTCCAATGGCTCCCCTCAAACAAGCAGAGTGCCACGATAAGCAGGTTTGGTGTGCCTGCACACAGCACTCACCCCGACAAGGCAAAAGGACACACAACAACACTGTCTCTCTTTGGCACAGAGGACTCGGTGAAAGAGTTTTATTGCTGTCAATCCCCTCACTAGACAGCAGCTGTGATGGACTGAACTTGAAGAAATCAGGAAAGAGCAAAGCACAGGTGTGAACTTGGAAGGGCGCCATCAGCTCACCACAGGCATGACCTCCTGCACAGAGCGCACCTAGGGACTGGAGAAGGACATGGTGTCCTCGCACAGACAGCTTCTTCCTAAACATGGCTACTACAGTATCACCTTATAGCCAGGCTCCTTTGGATCTGGAACTCTGAGAATGTACCTGACACAAAAGCAAAACCTTGCTGAGTGCATGGCAACAAAGACAATATAGCAGATGAGAGGGACGGAGCTCTGGACCATACAAATCTGAACTTGCTCAAGATGTAAAAAGCAACAATATTTCTGTGGCTTCAGCTCAGGCCTGAAGGATCCATAGAAACATTTAAATATAAGCCAGAAGGTTGCTGATATTTTTGTGAAATACAGCCAGAGATCTTGCTAATATTGAAGAGATTTTTGTGAACAACTGGCTTTGGTAAATATTCTACTTTTTTTTTTTTTTCCCTCCATGAACTTCAAATCTGTCCACTAAGTCTTGTTAATTACAAGGAAAACAAATTTGCTCATGAAACAATTATCCACTATGAAAATAATACTCTTAATTTGTCTGTGTAACTACCTTTGCAAAATGAATTCAGCATCTGTTAAGAGATGTTGCTTTAAAAAAAAGAAAAAGTTTCTTTTATGATAAATAAAGCCATCTGTTGAACATTTACAAAACCAGGGTTCATTCAGACTTTCAGCTCAAGACTGAGAATTTCTCTTTAATTTCTCTGAGAGTAGATCAAGCCCTAAAAGATGCACATATGGATGTGGCCACCCCAGTTCTGGTAGTGCTCATGGCACCTCTGTTTGGCACTGCCAGGACCTGATCCCAATTTGGAGACTGGCCACATTCTGCACAGCAGCAGTGCTGCAAGCTGTGCACACAGAAAGTGAAGTTTAATTCCAGATGCCTCATCCATCTCTCGTTCCCTGGAGCAAGCAGAAACTGCCCTTTATCCACACACTTGCAGAGGAAGAAGAAGCATTCACAGTACAAGGAAGGTCCCTTGGCTTGACAGAAGTGTTTCAGGAGTGACACAATGCCTGGGTATGACTGGCAGCACAGCCACAGCAGCCAGACACCAACCTGCAGTTAACCAAGCGTGCCCTGCTGCTGACAGTAGCTGCAATTCAGCTCGCAGAGCTTACACATGCCTCCAGGAGCTGTAGCCAGCAGGTTAAACGTCATCTGGCTGCAACTCCCTTGGCAGCAGGAAGAAATCAGGACTGTGTAGGTGCACCAAGGAGTCCCAAATCACCTTTTCAAGGCCAGGCTATGCTGTCCACAGATGACAACAGGCTTTGCCTTGGAGCTGCAGCACCATGGCACTGTGGCCAAAGAGACCCAGCCCTCGCCAGCCTCATCACCCTCTGCTCTGTTTCTGCACACAGCTCAACAACAACAACAAAACAAGAACTTGCTTTGCCTAAATCAGTTTTTTTGAATAGGTAGTCTAAGATGGTCATTTATCAAAAGACAGCTTTAGCATGCTTTCCCCAATAAAATACATATATTAAATTTATATGGTAATTACTTACAGAAATCAGTCTACCAGAGACTAAAGTGTTCATGGATTTATCTGTCCTTTTCTTGACATCAGAGCCTTAGTAAAAACCATGAAGGCTGCTAATGCTTCTCATTCAGCTTTGCAAAACAGCTGGTTCTGTTGTTTTGTTTTTTTTTTTTTTTTTTGGGGGGGGGGGGGAAGCATCCACAGCCATCAGTTCAAAAACTACAATTTTCTGTGTTCTTTATATTGATATAGTACAATCAATACTTCAGAAACACTCTCACTAGTATTTACTACAAACCTACAACAGTCAGTTATTCCAAGAAATAACAAAGTAGAAACTTAAATAGATAGCAAGCTATGTTAAAATGTTGCCATTTTAAAATGCCTTCTCATACTTTAAAAAGTGGATACAAAATGAGAGACATATGATAAATGACAATTTTTTTTTAAGTTAGGTATTTTGAAAGTCCTTTTTGAAAGTGTTTCAGACCAAACAGGCTGTAACACTAGGACACAAGTTATGAAGCCACACTCAGTATATTCTAGAGTAGATGATGAATACCTCAGGTTTTATCCCTCTGATTTTCCTGGTTTAAATCACAGTATGGTTGTACACCTACATTTCCTACAGTATTACAGGCTATACTCCTAAACCACAACATTTTGCTGCCAAATGCAGTAGTTTGCCTCAACACTAATTATTTTAAAACCAAATGCCTTAAGCTGTAACATGAGATGACCAGCAACTGAAAGATTATAGGACTTTATCAGAGAAACTGTTCATCTTTTGAGGACTGAAATTACTTTTTTCTACATAAACTCAAACCCAAATACAGACGGCACCTGAAGAAATCATCAAGCTCAAGCCCCTGCATGCGAACAAGTAAAACAGTTTTGAGGAGTGTTTTTAATATATCCTTAACACAAATACTATTTGACTTTCAAAAACCTTTGCAGAAATGAGATTGCACAACCTTACTTTCTTTCAGTTTTCCCTAAGGCATAACAGATTTTAAGAATTTCATCAAGTCTTTGGCGCAAACTAGTTTCATCTTTTTTGATAAAGTCACTGACAGAGGAACACAAACCACTTCTCACTAATTTTAATACTCTAACATCTTGTTGTTCCCTCATCTCATCTCTTTCTGCTGGAAATGAGCTTGTCTAGCTTTGTGGAACACACTTTCCAAACACACATATTCTTTGCAGATCTGTTTTCCAAAACCTTCCTAAGCCCTGGTGACCATTTCTGGTAGATGGACACATTTGAATTTATCTTTCTTAACAGGCTGTGGCCAAAACTGGACACATTATTCTATTAAATTAAGCTGCACTAGTATGAAAAGCTAAATGCTGAACTTCAACAGTACTGCATCCCTGTGCTTCTTGTGATCCCACATAACCCTCAGATCTGCTTCCATGGTGCTGCTGCCAAGTCGACTTTACCCATCTGCATTATGGGATCTTCTTCCTGAAAATAGTATCTTGTACTCAAATACTGCCTTCGAACTTATCAGAAACCTCTGTCCTCCAAAGCAAAGCATCAAAAACACAGCCTGAAAGCCCTACCCACTCTCCTTCATATTTTGTGCTAATTCTGTTGATCAAAGATATCCATGTCAACAAGTACAAAGGTGCCAGAACTGCCCCCAGCACCACTTAAACCGATGTTTGATGGTGACTCATAATCATTTCCTGAGAATTATCACTTAGAGTTGTTATCTCTGTACCTGGTCCCTTTGGTTCAGCTGTTCTCAAAAACTTACTTCAGTTGAACAATTTTCCTAAGAGCAGCCCTACTGGGTCAGACAGCAGGTCTGTTGTCTGCACTATGTCAATGCCTGAAATTAATATAAAAATTTCATAAGTAATTGACAGTACTTTCCCAGTCTATTGTCCCAGCTCTGAGCTCAGCTTGGTGACTCCCTGAGCTACTTCAGGTATGCCACACAAGTCAGCCTTAGTGTGTTTTTCTTCCATGAATTTGTCCAGCTGCTTTTCAAGTCCCTGTAAACTTTCAATATCCACATGCTTCAGAAGGATTTCCAAAGCTTAACTTACCACACATTGGGTCAAAACCAAAACCACATCCCTTTTGTTCATTTTGAACCTGCCAGCTTAATCATATGCTTTCACATTTTGTTCTGATAAAAAGTTAGTCCCTACTCAACTTTGCCGCATCATTCATAAGACTGTCAAAATTTCTAAAACCTGAAATCTTTCCTCAGACCAGTGTTATCAAATACCACAAAAATACAAAGGTTAGACTGGGTCACAAAGCCTTCTCCACCCTGGCAGACCAGGCACAAGGAAGCACTATTTCACCTTCCTTATGAGAACATTATTGTTAATGGGTCAAAATACTGACCCATTATCAAAACAAAGGCACATGGCAATGCCGGAGGCTGCAGGACACAGTACTTAGTGCAGATTATAGAGGAATGCCCCCTCTGACTAGAAATAATGGGGGTGGGGAAATTAGTTCAACTTAGAATTTCTGCAAACTAATATTGACATGGTTTTAATTCAGAAAGCTATTCAGCCTCGCAGGAAAGTTTACTGCCTTTATGTTTGCATTGCTGGCTTTGTAGTTTTACAGTCAAAGGCATAACTGTGCCTTCACTAAATAGTTTATTCACTAAGACACATTAAAAACCCATCCACTAAAAATAGTGTCAAGCTAAATCTTAATTTCTACGTTATTAAAAGCAACATCACAAGGGTTTGGAACTTGTGCTCTGATAATTCTGATATTTACTCTCCCACCTCAATAACACTGAGATCTCTTGCAGTTGTTTTATAAACCATACATTTAAAAGTTAACTTGTGTGTTAGAAGTTTTATTGCATTTAAACAAATAATGCAAGAGATTTGCTTACACTTTTAAGTTTTCAAAACTAACATTTTAAAAACTAAAATATTTCTGGTTTTGTTAGGCTTTTCTTTTCCACTAAAAAATAAAGTTAGAAAGCGCAGATGACATTTAGCTCACGAGTTCATCTCCACCCTGTTAATTTGTCACACTTGCAACAGAAGGAAGGCTCAGTGCCGTGGCCAACCTTTGTACTCGGGCGGCTGTGAACGCAGTCCATAGGCCGCCCGCAGCCCGGCGATGCCCACTGAACTGTACGGAATTAGGTGGCCTCAAAGGTCTGTTCCCTCCGGGAGCACCACAGGGCGCAAGTCACGACATACTGCTTCCCTGCACCTTTGTAACACAGGGCTGGCAGTCAGCAGTGCTCGCTGAAACAACAGGTAACAACCATCCTTTTACAGAACCGGCTAATTATTAGTTCAGCTACCTCCATCCTACAGGCCTTGGCATTTACGAGTTGAGAACCTGAGAGCCAAGTATTAGACAAGCACCAGCAGTATATTTGCTGCACTGCAAGTTGTATTCTACACCATTAAGGAGACGAATCCTTCTAAGCTTTCCTATTCAGTAATGGATGCAAGTTACAGAAATGGGGTATTGGTTTTTAGTTGTACATCACAGTGACACACGCTGCTCTCCAAACCGCAGCCTGCAAAAGTGCTTCAAGCAGAAATACTCCAGAAGACTTTTTTCCACTGAACTACCAGTTGTACTGTGTCCGGCCAGTAAAGGCTATACAAATTTTATTTTCTCTTACAAGAACAATCCCACCAGCACAGAAATGTTTCTGAAGCAAGGAGGGGAGCTGAGCTGTAACTCCGCAGGGATGGAATTTCACAGAGGATGATACTAAAAAAAACCCAAACAAGCCCACAAAGGAAAGAATTTCCATGACAATTTAAGGAAGTCAGGCACAGTCCAGAGGGATTCTAAGCTCCGGCTCCGGCAGGTCGGTCCCGCGGTGCGCTGGCCGGAGCGCTGCCCCGCCGAGGGCCCGGCCCTTGCCTCGCCTGCCCCGACCGCACCTGCCCGGGCGAGAGGGGCGGCGGGGGCAGCCGAGGGGCAGCGCCAAAGCCGGGCCGGAGGGCCGGCGCCTCCCGCCGGGGGTAGGAGGGGGCGGCGGAGGCCGAGAGGCCGCGTCCTTACCTGCTGATGGAGGTGGTGCTGCTGCGCTCGGCGCCCCGCTCGCTGCCAGCCCTGCTGCTGCTGCTGCCGCCGCTGCTGCGCTGCTCTGCGCCGCCCCCGCCGCCCGGCACGGCCCGGCCCGGCCCGGGACGTCACCGCCACAGGGCCGGCCGGGGGCGGGGGCAGCGCCGGCGGGGCGGTGGCGGCCGGAGAGGCCGGCCCGGCCTTCTCCCCGCGCTGGGCTTGCCTGGCCCGGAGCCCCGGCCCCGCGGCGCCCCTCGGGCGTACCGGGCCCGCAGCCCGCGCCCTCCACGGCAGAGGTGGTGCTGAGGGGCTGGCCCCTGGTTATTTTGTGTGTGTTGGGTCTCTTTCTTTGTTTTTTACCGACGCGGTTACATAAAGGGTCATTTTGGTACCTTTGTCTTTACTGACCATCGCCCCTCAAAGAAAGGCGCCGAGCAGGTGGCGGCTCTGCTGCTGTACAAACCTTGGGAGTCAGAGGCTGTTTCAGCCCGGCTCCTCTCGCAGGCTCGCCCTGGCCCTGTGCTGTCCCTGCCGTGTCCCCAGGGTGCTGCCTCGGCCGGTGTTACAGGGCTGGGAGCAGCCATGGTCACACCCGCTGAACAGCAGGACAGTTTGGCCTGCCCCAGCCCTGTGCCCCTGAGCTCCTGCGAGGCAGCCCGGGCCAGCCTGGGCTCTGCGGGATTGCCCTGGCGTGCCCCTCGCCCAGCCCTCCATCTCCGCGGCTGCTGCGCGGCTGGACTCGGGCCGAGCGGCCCGGCTGGGCGGCATTGCATCATGCCCAGCCAGGGTGTCACACCGCCGGTGCTACTCACTGCCACCCCTCCCGTGCCGCAGCTCTGGGCCACCTCCCTGTCCCTTGGCTTTACCACGATTCATTCCTGGCGTCGCCAGCTGGTTTGTCAGCTTTCCCATAGCACCGTGCTTCTGTCCCCACAATAGTTCATGAGCAGCACAATGACCCCGACTGTACGTGCAAACCCTCCTTGTTCTCCACCTGATGGTTTGTTCATAGGTCTTTTGCTGACAAAGGGAAACAAACTAGTTAATACTTTAAAATCTTGTGGTTTTCCTTGATTTTGCAGCCCTAGCTACCTTTCTTTAAGCAGGGTGTGTTTCATGGCATCCTTTTTGAGTGTTTGGACAACACCAGGGACATTGTGAGTATAGCCACTAGCTCATAAATAATTTACATCAATTCCTTCAAGCCATAGCTGTCCAGTAGATATGATTGTCATAACAATGCCTTGGCCTCTTTTAGAGGATAAAGAGAAATCCCAGGGGCTCCTTTAGGGGGAACCTAGAGAAACTCGGGGGGTTCTGTCAAGGATCAGAGTGGATGTACACATGGAAGGAAAACGGCAGTGCATTAGGCGCATGAGTAATCCTGCATCCTGGGCAGAGCACGGGTGGAGTTCAATCCTGTGTCCAGATTAACATTCCTACAACTCCTGAAATGTGCTGTGGACTTGTTTTGGTCTTTAAAACATTCCACTTGCCTGCAAAGTGGCAAGGTGAATTTGATGGTTGCATCTTCTCTTGACATAATTTAGAATGTTTGACAATTTGGACGATCAAAACATTGTATAACTTCTAGAGCGCGGAAGCTTTTCTTTGGCATTACCTTTCAGTACTTTGTACAGCCAGCCTTACTTTTATTTGTAAAAGAGAGATAAGGATAACTGTTATCTGGGGAAAAAAAGAAGTGAATGGACCAGTAAATGAAAATGTAAATTTGGTGACTGGCTAAAACCACCTCTGTTAGCAAAACAGGATGTAATGTCAGGAAACCATCAACAAAATACTTCCAGTGTAAACAATCCAAGCAGTGCTGAGCACTATCTTACCCTCTGATGTGCCTCTCCCTCAACAGAAGAAGCATGTCTCTACTTTATCCCCTCTTTTCTCCCTGGGAAATTTAAAAATAACCCAAGACACAGCAACATCTGTTCTGTGAATCTTCAGGGAAAATACAGGAAGACTCACAAGTGAAATTGGAGTACAAGAACTTCAAACTAAGCAAAGAAGGGGAGGAAAGCGGAAAGAGAAAATAAAGCAAAATATGTTTTGATGTAAAAAAACTGTACCCATTGCCTGTATGTAAGGAGCATTTCCAGTTTCATTCCTTGGAAAATTGGATGAACCTCTGTAATTTCAGTCTAACAGAGACCTTTCAGAACACCAGGAACAGCGCAGATGGGTTGGAGCTGCCAAACAGTCTTTGTTTCATAGTGTATAAGGAGCAGATGCAGCTTGGGGCTGGGAGGAAGGGCAGAGTGCCTTTAGCATCACCCTGTTCTGGAGCAGTGGCCGGTGAAAAGTGAAACGCCCAGGCTAGATAAGTGTCCAGCCAACCTCCAGCCAGTCAGGCACTTCCCCAACCCGAAGTCAGGGCCTTGTGCCCAAGGCGATGTCAAGCCTTGCGGACGTGTGGCCGCAGTAGAGAGCTCCGAAGTCGCAGGATGAAATGAAGAGGCGACCCTCAGTTTCTTCGGGGGGGTGGTTTTATTGGTAGGGAAACGTGGAGTTTTTCGGTGGAAGAAGCTGAGAGCCCCGAGGCAAGGAAAGCCTCGGGTTTTACAGAGGGTGGGAGGGGTGAAAGATAGCAAATCAGAGAGGGATACATTGAGGATTGGCATGATCGGAGAACCCATCAAACACAGTTGCGGGAGGGACCCTGGCCCCTAACCCAATCACTCGACACCCTGGCCCGAACTCTCTAGAAAAAGAGGCAGGGGTGTCGAGTGACAGGCAGGCTGCCGGGGTGGGGAACAAGAAAGATAACCAAGACAACTGGGGAGGGGTTTGGGGATTGACACAAACTGGTAACAGGGCAGGACCTTCCGAGAGAACAATGGGGGGAAAACTGAACAAGCATAAAACACACCGCAACACTGTTCCTCCCACACCTCGGTGCACCAGGCAGGGCAAACAGCAGTGGAGGAGCCTCCACTGCCAAGTGTAACTCACAGAGTGGTGTGTCAGTGCTGCTGAGCTCGGGGCAGGCTCACACTGTACACACCAGAGCAAGAGGGTGTCTTGTGAGGAACCAGAGCTATGAAAGCACCATCTTCAGTGTGCAAACTCCATGTTCTGGATTGCCTACCAGGAATTCCACAAGCATTCCAAAGGCAGAAAGATCAACAATACAAGGCAGCAGGACATTTTTATGTTTGACATGCACATGCACCTCTTGTAGCCCTGCCGCAAAGAACTGACAATATTTCAGATGTCCAAGGTGTCTTAATTCACCCAGATATTAAAATGAAACATTTTAATATGAATGAAACATTTTAATATGAATCCAGGTTGTTGTGGATAGTAAACAGTATTTGCCATATATTTTTTTAAAAGATGTGTTATTGTAGGAACCACCATATTTTGTCAGAGCTGTTGAATGGTAGTCTGGAAGAATGAGCAGGTAAAGGACCCTGGATGATTTCTCAGAAAACCCTGAGAGGATATTACATGTGTTTTCATTTCAAATAATATTATACAATGTCCTACTTAAATTTCAATGAAAGTGAATTCTTGTGTCTAACTCAGTAGATCAAACTTTAGACTATTCAATATAAATAGGAAAAGGTAAAGGCTCTCATACTTGCATTAAAAGTTTCTCTCCTGAGAGGGTTGTTCTTAAGTGTTTAGTATCATGACTGCTCAGTTTCTCTCCCCACACTTTATGATGAAAAATTAAATGCAAATTAAATGCAAAAATCTGGTTTGACATTGATTTCAAGCCTTTACTGTATGCTTCTTTCCAGGTGGAATGCTTGTGTTTGAATCATGTTGATATTAGCTAGCGTTCCCTGTAGATTCCACATAGCTACAACTGTTTTACACATCACAGGTAATGGGTAAAGTTCTGCCTGTAAAAATGTCCATGGGCACTGACTTAAGTCACAGCTGATGACTTAATGTGAGCCCAGAAGTTCATTTGCTTTACACTGTTTTGTTGGCATACTCTAAGTGTACATGTGTGATGTAATGACAATGTATCTGTGTAACGTGGTCACGGTAAAACACCTCACAGCTTGCCAGCAGCAACTCTTGGCATTTCCTAACAGCTGAGTATTCTGATTTAGCACTTAGATACTCCCCAAAAATTATTTTATAGTTTTACAGTCAGTTTCTGATAAAAACTAAAGTCACTGGTTATAGAACAATGGTTATAGAACAGTTTTGGACTTACTGATGCAGGGTTTGCAAATGTGGCTACTGAAGCTGCCAGCACAATTTATCTATTATTTGTCTGGATAAAGAATAGCTTGTTCATACATTTGCAAAAGAACCTTTCTAACTTGGCTCAAGGTTGAGCAGCTTATGTTCAGAGAAAGAACAAGAAAATTTGCTGGGATTTTAGCAGTAGTAGATGACGTTCCTTCCAGGATCAATCTTTGGTTTCTTTCCAAGCAGGCTTACTCTAGATAAGCACCATTCATTTCCTTATCATGTAAATTATTTACTGGAAATAAATGTGTAAGTCTTATTTTATCTGCTCCTTTTTACTTAATGTTATGTGCACATACATAATTCTCCAATTTTGACAGTAGTGAAATGATCCTTTTTTTTTTTCCTCTTTCTGGCACAGTTTACATAAACATCTATTTTGACTACGCCTGAATATTTTTTAATATTCTAACTTTTCCACAGGCCTTCTGTATTTCAATTGCTTCATACAAGTTACAAAAAATTTTAGACATTATGTTTTAAGGTAAGGGTTCCTATTTAAAGTCTTCCTGTTTCATTTCAATTTGTGAGTAGTTTTTTCTTTGACAATGTGTTAGTTTAGGAAGATCGATGGTTTTGCATTTTCACCCCTTGCAATGTGTGACTGGTTTCTGAAGCTGTTTTTTGACTGAGAGTAAGTCTCTTGGACTGGCCCCATTTTTCAATTTCCTCTTCTTAAAGGATAATTCAATTAAGCAAATAGATTATTTTGAATTGTGGGTAGCTCCAGAGAACAAGGCTTGCATAAATTATAGCATGAAAGGAGGTAAGGGGAATCCCTGACTTGTGAACTTGCAATCCTTCAGAAGTCCACTGCTTTTTGTTTTACTTTTGTGAGTGAATCCATTCTATAAACACAAATGGTGAGGACAGGAAAATGAGATTACAGTACCCTAGGGTAGCTGGACAATATTCCTGGAGTCATCCCAGTGTTTGAAGACAGATGGATTCCATTCCTGGTAGAACACGCCCCATGTCCCTGGGGAAAGAATTTTCTTTTGTTTCTGCTGAGCCTTCTCTTTGGCAAAGATATCATAGGCCCACTCTCATGCATATTTAAAAGGAGAATGGGCCCCACCGGTTTAGATACATCATCTGGAGGACAGGGAGGAGCTCTAGTGTAGGAAAGGGAACCCGGGAAAAGCAACTCAGATGACACACAAGAGCAATTACCACAGAGTTGGCTTTTTTTAATTTTAGCTTCCTGCCCCCACTCCCCCTTGATGCACTCTGTGATCACCTACATGGAATTCCTTTTTGGTGATGAACAGCAGCTGCCAATAAAATAACCACAGGCTCAGCTGAAAAACAAAAGTAGCCTGCAGTAAATAGGTGACCTGTAGATGTCAGGAATAGGGCTGTCCTTCCTTCATGGAGCAGGGGCTACTCACCTGCAGTTAAATGAACTTCAGTGTGGATTCAGTACTGAGATCAGGGTACTGACAGCTTCTCACACTTCTTAGCAAAGGGAATTCTGTGGGGTTACTAACTAATTTGTAAATCTTTCTGTAAAAGCCACTGTTCATCTAGTGTGTTCCTGAACAATTATGGCCTGTTAAACATACCTTGAAGACTTTTTTTCCATCCCATTTCAGACTGCTCATTTTAGGCATTTTTAGCTTTAGTTTTTGAGCTAGTTTTGGGAAAGAAGAGATTAAGAGGAATAAGTAATCCCCTTGAAATTCTTACACACCTTTGGGCAGGGACCAGAGGAGGTCTGGCAATAACCTAATTCACAAAATATGGGGGTCCAGCTGTAGCTCTCCTAAGCTTCATATTGATGTAAGAAGCAAGAAAAGAAAAAAATATGCATGAGAAAAATGCTGAAAAGGAAGATTGTTAATGCTACTAAGGTAGGAATGCAAAGCTCTTGTAGACACCATCCTCCTGTCTAGCCTTCACTTATCACTGTAGGGTTATTATACAGAACAGAGAGAGTTTAATTTACATTGCTTGTTGAATAAATCCACTCTCAAAGATGTGAACTCTGTTGATGCTATCCATCTGGGCAAACCACGTAACAAGCTTGCTGGGGGAGCCCTGATTACTGTATGAAGGAATAATACACTTTTGCCAGAAAAATAGGCTGCCAAAGCAGTACATTGTTTCAGCTCTCTCTATTCCTTTGCAGCACAGTTACACATGCACTTGAATGGTACCAAAAGCACAGACAGACTCAAGTTGCTTCCCCATACCCTTCCCATATGTAGAATAACTAGATTATCTAACCCTCACCCTGAGTGCTTTCCTGGTGGTGAGCAGCCCTTGAGCTGGGTTTTACACCCACACTTAAATTCCACCACCAGCTCTTCAACCCCTTGTGGTAGGACTAAGTGCAAGATAAGGCAAACTTCACTGAGAAGTTAAATACTCACTGTAGCATGACGTTCTCTCCTGGCATGCTTATTTGGCCCAGAGAGTGCCAAATTGTCCAGTTCTGACTCAGTTACTAAATGTGCCAATAATCTGGACCCCCTATCTGTTCACAAACAGTTCCAGGAATTGCACCACTACTCAAATTATTGCAGAAAAATAGCAAGTGTCAAAACCTGCTGCATTTTGCTTTCAGTTGCTTATATTACCTTCACTAACCTTTGGCCACCCAGTTTAAAGTTTTCCAAATTAGGTATTTGCTGCAAATTGAATGCTAGCTAAAATGCTTCTACTCACTTAGTTAAAGAATAGTAACATGGTTTGTATTTTCTAATAAAGTTGTCCAGAGACTTGTAGCATAGTTTTAAATTTGGCAAGCAGGTTGTGTTTTATGCCAAAGCTGTGCCTTTTGCCAACAGTCTTGAAAGATAACCAGATTTTGTGAAGATATGAACTTCTGATGAGCATCAGATGTGGCCTGGCCTTGTCCCCTATAGGTTCATTCTCAGAACAGCACACCTGGAACTGCAGCACTCCTGCAGCAGCAGTGCCTGGTATTTCCTCTGCAGCATCAGCCAGGTTTGTCACACCAAGTGCAGAAACCCAGAGCAAACTCACAGAATTACAGAGTGGCTGGGGTTGGAAGGGACCTCTGGAGGTTACCTGGTGCCATCCCCTGCTCAAACAGAGACCCTTAGAGCCAGCTGCCCAGGACCATGTCAGACAGCTTCTGAGTATCTCAAGGATGGAGATTCCACAGCCTCTTGAGGCAACCCATGCCAGTGCTTGATCACCTTCAGGGTAAAAAAGTGTTTCCTGATGCTCAGAGAAAACCTTTTCTGTTTCAGTTTGTGTCCATTGCTCCTGGTCAGTTTGTTACCAGCCTCCAACTAGATACTGTACCATAGATCACACCTCCAGCTTCAGAAATACAGCCCTTAATACATCTCACTGTCTGCTCACCCAGCCCATACTTCCTCAGCTTCTCTGCTGCTGAAGTTGGCAACACAGGATCACAGAGGGAAAAAGGTATCAGTGGCACTTTTTCTAGAGTGTAGATAGAAGAACAGAGCTTAGAGACATGATAAAAGATTAACAGATGTAAGAGCCAAGAGAGACTGGGAGGAGAACCAGTATACAAGGGATCTCATCTGGGGTTTGGAAGGAGGGAAAACAGCAAGGGACAAGTGATGCTTGGGTAAAACCTGTAAAAACCACCAAAACAAGTTCTCCCCTCATATGTTTTCATCTAGGTAAGCAGGAAAATGACAACATACTATGACTGCTTATGGAGAAACAAAAATGAGAACTGTAGCATTAGTTCTAGGAGTGACCATCATATACTGACAATAGAAGTCAGAAAAACCAAAGTGTGCACAATACAAAACACACATTAAATAAGGCAAACATAAGCACTAAGAAGATAGAAAGCATCCAAAAATTTTCAGACTGTATAAGGAGTCGTAATTTACTCCCCTTCTGTGATCACACTTTCTTCAGATCCTACTTCTTGCCACAGATACTAAGTCTGTCAGGGAACTTAACAGTGTTTAGGGAACTTCAAATTTCACAGTAAAGACAACTATGAACTGTATGATTCATATTGTTAATGAGAATGTTATTTTTAAAAAAGTATCACTTTTAAAATCATCTTAAGTAATGGTTTTCAAGAGCACATGACCTATGGCTATAGTAAAATTATCCATTTGGCAAGCTACTTACAAATAGTTATCATTAGCTTAATACTTACAAATACAAATCATTAGCTACATCCTTATTTTCAGATGCCCAATTTGAGATGTTTAGGGTCAGATCTGCCAGACTTTCCAAACCCAGAGCAATCAAACAACAGCTCTATACAAGTACAGTTGAAAGCACTTCACCATGTAAAGAACAGAGCAAGAAACTGGAAGACAGAATTAAACACTTTCTTCAATGTGGGCTTCAGATAAATCTCAAGTCAATAGAATTTCAGTCTAAGCAAACAGTTCTAACCACAAAACTGGTTTCTCTCAAGTAGCTAAGTAAACAGCAAGCATCCTTCTAAGCTTACTTTTCAATGCTTACAAGTGAGAGTAGCTGAAGCATAAATTTCAGCAGTTTTGAACAATTTAGCTTAGTTAAACTAAAATGCTTTTAATGTCTTTCCCTGAACTACAGCACTTAACTTGCAATATGGAGATAATGATATGGAGCAACTCTGACTGGACAAAGTAAGAGCGAAGCCAAGTTCACCCACCTAGCATCTTACTGGCCTGAAAAAAATTTCAAGAAACTATTTGAATTCTACAATGTCCCTAGGAAATAGGGAACTTCCACTGACTCCACAAACTTACTTGCTTTACACAGACAACCAAGACACAGGGATGCAAGTGAGAAAGCAAGCTAGAAATCAGGCTAACTATATGGCATTCAAGTTCATTAACCATGTATGAAAAATGGAGAATAACAGAGCAGAATGAAAAAACTCACAAAAAGACTGTACAGTAAGGTGTAGAGCCAAAAATGAGGTAATAAATTCATCCACAGAACACTGTCCTTGCAGTGAGAACCTGGCTTCCACAGAAGGAAAAAAAAATTAAAAATCTCTATGACTTTTTAATTAAATATTGCATCATAAACTGTCCATACCAACACATTCAACATATTGTTACAGACATTTGCTTAAAAATGTCTTCTTGAATCTGGAACCTAAACATTCATTTGCAGTACAAATTTTGTGTGAAGGCTAGAAATCTCAGTGGTTTTACAGGATGGGAGGAAGCTGTGCAACTTCTCACGGCCTTTTAATGCCCTTTTGTAACATGGAGATATTATTGCAATATTGTTTACAAAGCAGTTTAAGTTTCAGGACTGAAGAACATTTAAGTAAAAAGCATACTCCATTTGTTTGCATTCCAGTACAATTTATGACCTATCTAGTGCCATTTTCTGTGAGAAACGTGCCATCTCATAATAGTGCTCTTTTGGAGTTAGCCTGTCTGACTTTTTGTATGACAGAATTGGCACACTGTCTGCCATACTACTGTTGTATAGTATGAAATAAATTTCCTGGCTTGAACATTCAAATATGAAGCTCTCTAGAACTAAAATAATTATTATTTTCCCTCTGCTACATAAACAGTGCATTCATCAAGGCCAGGTTGGATGGGTCTCTGAGCTGGTCTAGAGGGAGGTGTCCTTGTGCACAGCAGCCAAGTTGGAACTAGATGATTTTTAAGGTGCCTTCCAACCCAAACCATTCTATGACCCTAAATCTTTAGATCCTAGAAACTTGATATTCCAAACAAAAGAATTCCTGAGAGTTCCTAGAATTAATGTCATAGATTTGGTCCAATGTATAATAATGTCCCTGTCCAGGCTACCACTGCATTTCTAACATTTACATAAAAATATGGAAAACAGGATAGTTTTTCAAAATTTAAGTTAGGAAGGAGAAGCCTGATGTAAACAGGCACTCTCACAGAGCTTGTTTTAAACAGTTACATCTGGAAGACAATGGGGTAGAGGTTTGCTAACAGTTTGCAAACTACTGCTGTGAGATGACATTGGTATCTTCAGTTATAGTATATGTAGTTGACATCAGTATATGTGCAAAAGTAAACTAAGTTCCTAAACTTAGAATACAGTTCTAAACAGACACAGTTTTGTGTAAATAGTTGATAAATTTCCCTAAGGTGCACCACTGAGGAAATCTAACATACTTTAATCTCTGATGTTTAGGCCAGAGTCTACACAGACTCTGCAGGCAGGAAGCTCAGGCTGGCCAGAGCACGATGCTTTTCCTCTAAGTGGATCCTCACAGCTTATGGGGAATAAATACTCAGCTGAGTCAAACTGGTCTGGCTCCCACTACCCTTATCCAGTCAGCTTACAGTAAAAGAACTGGTCCTGAAAATGGAACTTTAAGTATCATCTATAACTATTACCCTGTGCAAACAGACAGATGTATGATGTGGATTTGACTATTCTATTAAATTAAACCATCTATTTATACTGTACTTTCAGCCCTATTGCAGCAGATATACAAGAATCTTTTATTTAAAGAATTGCAATAGTTTTCTTTCCTGCCAGTGCTGAATTACTTACCTGATGATTGTTTAGGTAAAGTCATACCCCAAAGAACTCTAGAGAGTTACATAATGACTAATAAGCATTAACAACTAAGAAAGAAGGGAAAACAAAAAGTAAAAAAGGCAGGTAAGTCAAGTCTCATTTACTAGAACCTGGATACTTTTAAATCCAGGTAATCTTCCGTTCATATATATTCATGTATGAACGTAGCTTATCTATCTTTTTAAGCATCAAGCATTGCAAATAGCACTGCTTACTCTCCCCCAGGTACATAAAGTATGAATCTCACAGGGGAAAAAAGAAAAAACTAAGGGAACAAACAAACAAACAAACAGGAAAATATACACTAGCAAAGAAACAGGCTGGCTGTTTGAATCTAGGTTGTGGCTAACAATTACTCTCAAAACTGAATAAGGAATCCCTGAGGAATGGTGTACATTACCCAGTTTCCTTTTGTAACCACAGGGCTGCACAACTCCAAATGCAAATTTGTTAAAAACAAGCAAAATTAAGGCTGTCAGAAAACGACAAGAGACCACAACTGAGAAAACAATCACCTTGCGGATTACATCCTCCTTTAACCAGACTGGAGCCTAGAACACAGACATCTTTCATCTCATCTTTCAGCAGGCATTATTGAGTAAAGCAGAATGGATTTGCTTCAAAAATATGGTGGTGAGAGGTAAGTAAAATGGCTGTTGCCTCACTTTTACTGTTTCAAAGCTGTGGTTTGTAACATCAGCTTCCCTTTGATTTCCAGAAGTAGATGGGGTGAATAAAAAAATTGGGAGAAGTACCTTTGTGAACTCAACTCACTGCACAGAGGTTCTTTGGGGGTACTGAGTATGCAGCATTGAAGAAAGACTGTTATAAAAAGTGTTGTACCAAAATAAAAATAAAATCTTTTATCAGACTACAGTACCTCTCACTATTCCCAATAATCAAGACTGCAAAGAGCAAGCATCTTTATACCTACTTCTGTACATATGCTAAGATACAAGTGTCATGTTATCAATGTAAAGCTTTAACCAGTGGCCAAAAATCAATTATATTTAAAAATCAGAGGGAAAAAATATTAATTACTAAATTAAGGAAACCGCTGCTGTTTGTTTGTAAGAGAAGTCTAGTATTTCAGTTTCCAGAGGTGCTATATTAATAAAATTAAATATCATACATCTTCCGCTTTACTCATTTGCTATGCAAGACATGAAAAAAAAATCAACACCATAATTTCCTTGTCTTGCTGTAAAGCTTGCTTATTTTTCACTCTTTTTTACTGAATGTTTTGGAAGTCAGATTCTTTCAAGACAAGAATGTAGTGCAATCTCAAAAATCAATTCTGTTCGAAGTCTCTGGTTTTTAAAGAGTATGCTCAGTTTCTCAGCAGGAAAAATAGAGATGTCACAAGGGACTACTTAGATGTCTCCTCTGCTTTTGCGGCCATCCTGCAAATGTGCACCACAAGTACATGCATTTTTTATGCTAAGCAATCTGAAACCTTAATAGGAATTCTTAACTGTTATTCTACCCAAGCTGAAAAACAATACAAACAGATACATTTAATTAGCTGGCCATCTGATCCCTTACACTGCAGAATGCAGTCAGGCTACTCCTAAAGCACTTGTAAGCCTGAATCCTCTAAAGAAATATACAACATATACTTTCCATAAATGCATGTGTTGTCATGTAATTATTAAATACACTTATCGAGTCCCCACCCTACTAGCTTCCACTGAATAAATCTGATTCAGAAAAGGCACTGGTAAAACTTGTTAAGATTGCAAAACATTGCAGCACTGCCCACCACCATGTTAATAAAAAACACTTACCAAGCACATGCAGTAGTGAGCTTGTTTAAGCAGGTCAGGAAGGTCTTAAATAACTCATTCTTAATTCTGTAGGTTTTTTTCTATTAACATCACATTTTATTAAAAAAATAAGTTTCCTATATTTAACATGTATATTAGCTTGCTGTATGTGACTGGAGATCTTGAGACCTTTAACATTGAATGACAGTAAATCCAACACTTTCTTCACAGCTTTGAAAAAGGGTAAAAAGGGAGGGAGGATGAAGGGGAGGACAGGAAAGAGAAAGGAAAAGGAAGAAGCACCAGGCCATTCCCAGTAAGAGAACCAAACAGTTCTACAGCATCAAAATATGAACTTGCATCACAAATATCAGAAAAAGGAAAACTACTGTATCGATGAAATGTGGATATATTCCATATAATTAAAACATACCATTGGGAAAGCCTACACTAGGAAGGAATACATTCTACCTGCAATTGTCTCTTCTCTATTTCAAAGAACTTTCCTTCCCTCTCTTGTATAAACTACTATTCCAATATGTCAGTTGCACTAAAGCCAGATACACAAGACCCTGCATTTCCACAATCTGGAACTATTTATCCCTATTTTCCCCCACCAGTGGCAAGAATACTGGATAAAAACTTGAAGGAGGAAACAACTCAGAGGTGTGCACATTACATATTTAATTTGTAGTCCAGGAAATTGCCCCCACATTCTTTCAACAAGAAAACTGCAGGAGTCATTTCTAACAGAACACATATATGTGGTACTTACATAATCTCCATGGGGCCCAGGGTTTATGCCAGAGAAACCAGGGAATGAACAACTCCCCTAAATCCCACAGTTATCTGTACAAAAGATTAGCAGCCCACAATTGTATTGCTCTATGTGCAACCACTCTGCCTCGGTGAGAGAACCCCCTGTAAACAGAGGGTGCCACAGAGAGTCCCCTGTGCAGGAATGCCCTGGAAGTAACATCATTAGCAGCTGCATTTTCAGGGTTTAGTGAGAATGAAAACTCATGGAGGCCATGAAGCACTGGGTTAACTTGGATGTTGTGTACAAAAATAAAATCTCAAGGGGCCCAGAGTTCAGCTAATGAACTCTCTGCTGCTTCTCTTTGGGAGAAGGGAATGGTAAATGACACTTCCAGGAGAAAAATCAGGAGAGAAAATATTATCTGCAAGGAGAGATAGAAGATCCTTCTCTACTCCCACAAATTCCTTCCTGGGAAGTGACACTTTCTGGTTCCCTTCAAAGATACCTGTATAAATAGAAAAGGGGAGATATATATATATATCCTTGAACAAATCTTTTCTTACTTTCCTCACTTCAATGACAAAGCCTTTCTAGAACAGGGATAAAGGGCTACATTTGCAGTTTAAGCAACAATGACATTTCAGATTGTTGTAAAATCAAAATACACTGGAAATATCCAAGCAAGTCCCTACATTAGTCTGATGCTACGTAAAGCCAAGAACAAACAAGCAAGCAATGAACACCGGTATTTTGGTTTTTTTGCATGGATATTAGAAAAAATAGTAATCATACACTTTTTCTTTTTAAATGTTCATTACTTAGATAAAGCACATATGAATGTAACATTCAGAATTGTAACATAGAAAATGTAATGTGGGCAATCTGCTATTCCAAGTACACTTACCAAAATACAATTTTATAATGAAGAAAGTCTCAAAATACACCTGTACAACAACTGGGATCCACAAAATATGATTTAATAGAGTCACTCAAGATCACTTCATTGAAACCACTTTTATAATACTGTTTGAAGAGTTTACCTCTGGTCAAAGAGCACTTTCCCCCTTTCCCTAGCCTGTCCCACTAAAGCAAGGGTGGAATTGTAACTGCAATGCATATCTTCTAAACCCCCAAATCTGAAGCAGTCCTATGAACTATGACACTGCCTACACTTAGATACTGGGAGGATGGGAATCACCCTTGGAGGCCATGGTACATTGAGACACTTACCCATATTATTGTCTGTAGCGCAAGCAGAATAATCTTGTAAAGGGCAACTAAAGAGGGTCAAAATATGAATTAATTATCTCACTACCAAATCATTCCCTAGGTGTTACTTAAGCATGTAACATTAAAACTTAACTGAAAAAGAAAAAGGTAACCACTTCATCCTATATTTTCTTTATTTTCTTTTTGTTTAGAAGCTCCTATTTAAGTTCTATTAACAGAAATACATAACAAAAGCTCCCTATCAAGTGGAAAAAAAGTAATTACAAATGCTGAAAAAGTTGGCCTCATTAACATATGTACAGACTCACTTAATACACATCTTTGTGGGAATTAAACCATTTTATGACACACATTTATACAGGCATTAAACATTCCCAAGTAACTTTGAGCAGAGAACACGCCAAATCTTTAGTTTGGGCAGACAGAAATGTAGGTTTCAGTTTTGATTGTGGAGCTAACATGCAACAGATACAACATTCAGTCTGAGTTGTTGTTGGTAAGTTGTTCTGTCTTTTCCTGCAACATTGAATTTGGGTCTTTCTGTCCCTTCTTGTCCTTGTTCTGCTGTTCCTGGAGCGTCAGGATTATTTTTCGTATTTCTTCTCTTTTGGTTTTCATTCTTGGGCGTGGAAACCATTCTGTTAAGTTCATTGGTAGCTCAAAACTCAAAATGGGATTCTGAAAAAAAAGGTCATTTGGATATTACAGTAAAGAGTTATAACCTAAATGACTGAAGAAAACTATAGTGAGGAAAAGTACATTCTTCCTCACTTCATTCCACGAGCATGGAACAAAATCTCTACAATTTCCATGTTTTGTACATGTATAATTATGGTAAAATCAATCATGCTTCAGTATGTTACAGACTAAAATCCATCCAGATCACACTCCTGATTATAAGAATGCCTGAACAATCTACTGTGTTTGCTACGACTTTTAGACTAAGCATTTGTCTGCATAAATGTGTAAAACTCTCCTAATTAAAAAAAAAAAAAAGAGAAAACTACTGCAAAGATACAGAACATTTTTAAAGCATCAAAATCTAGAGCTAATCAGGAGTCCAAAACATTTGTCTTCTTATAAACAGCCTTTAGAATCATGACCAACTAGGCAAGACAGATTTAGATTTCACCCTAGAAAGCAAAGCTCCTGCCTACCACCAATGCTTATTATACTTACATTCTATTTTCTTCCTAGGTAACATTCACCCAAATAATTACGATTATTATTATTATGCATTCTCTACTCCTCTTCAGTGATACTGTACAATTCCACCCTAACCAAATTACAATCTGGGGAACAGTGCTGTCGCAGAGAAATTCCTCCCTTTCTGTCCTCCAGTTTACATCATCAGGGCTCTTTAAGAGTGAATTACATTCATCACTGAGGTAAGATCAGCAAGGCTATTTGTGAAAAAAACTAGCGACATTCTTCACAGGAACACGTCAGTGCTTAACGTTGCACTAGCAACATTTTCTGAGTCAGTTCAGTGCGGGGAAGACAAGCGGTGCCAGGGTGAGAGGCCAGCTGCGCCGCCCCTCGCCCCGCAGGCTCCCGGCGGAGCCCGCGCTGCCCCTCCCGCAGCGGCCCCTGGCGGCCTCTGATGCTCACAAACATCGGGTTAAGCACCTGCTCCCACACACTCCCCTTCAAGTTTGTAGAGCTGGTGCAAAATGAGACTGTGGGCAACTTTCCAAATACAAAGAAGCTGAAATTGTTCACTGACTAATTCGAGACAGTCTAGTACTGTGCAGCCAGCTCAGGTTTTCCCTCCTCACTGGAGTTACTTCTGAGAATATCCTGTGATTTGCTCTGTGTCACATGTATGTGTCGTGCCTATTCTCTGGCAAACAAAGCTGCTGCACACTGCTGGACTAGGCAGGACAAGGGATAATGACAGCCTGGCATAATCCAGCAATTAATTTGCAAAAAAAGAATGGGCTAATAAAACTTGGAGGCAGTTTTATTAAACCATTCCAAAAAGGAACGGGTTAATAAAACTCAGTTGCTCCTCATACCCCCAGTGAACAAAACAGAAGGCACTTGGTTATGGTTCTAAGCTCTCAGGAACTCGTCAGTAAAGCAAAGTTTCTGCCTTCCATTTGCATGAATGCATTCTGCTAAAGCCTTACTACTCTCGAGTAATGTATGAATGGAGGGAGGGAGGGCTGAGGAATGGGTAAGCTGCCAGCTTTTCCAGGAAAGGGTTAGCTACAGGACAGTTTAGAACAATGCTCTAAAGCACCAGGAATCCTAAAGAGTTACTGTCCCATGCAGGCAGCATCTCACTTGACCATCATTTCTCCTCCCAATCTAGACCAGAAGGTGCTAATGCCTCCTCTTATGAAAGGAGCTGTAACTTGAAGACCAAGTCAGCTTGGAAGTAAATAAGCATTCGAACAATTCCTTCAATGGAAACAAGATTTGGCATTCAGCTGTAATGATTTCCCTTACATGTTTTCTTACAATTTAAAAACACTCCCAAAAGAAACATAAATCTCCTACCTGTGTCATATTTCTGAATTTATTCAGTCACAGTTCTCAGGGGAAAATTATTAAGCTTTTTGTAGTGCATTTTTAGTTTAGATTTTGATCTCAAGTTCTTAGTGGATGATTTTAAAGGGTACACAGCAAAAGAACAGAAAGGAAGACTCTAAATGTGTTTTCTTTAGATTCTCTCAGAAAATTTCATGGCTTACAATTATTTTATGTACATGCAACTAAAAAGGTTAATTAGTTTATTTTCAAAAAAGTTACTCTGTGTGTTTATGCATAAATTAGTTTATAATGCATAATTTTATTGATAGGTATTGAGCTACACTAGAAGGCTTTTATAGTTGTAATCATTTTCACAGCTTATATTTGATTGTTGCAGGAATCAAAGATAGCTTCAAGAACATACGTACCTCAAAAAAGCTCTCCACATACTGGAGGATATACACTCCGCAATCACTGAAGTTGTTCTGCTGTGGCACTTTTGGGTTGGAACCTTTCATGACATCTTTGGAAAAGCTTCTTTTGCTGCCTTTCCTGACTTCCCATTCCACCTCTAAATATCTACAATAAAAGACCATGCAAATTAAAATATTTTTTTATTCCTTGAAGAATTAAAAAAAAAACAAAACAAAAACAACCCACAAAAAAACCCATTGAAAAACTGAACCAAACTAAAAAAAAAAAATCCCAAACCAAACCAAATTTTAAAAGCCCCAAGCACCAGATAGGAAACTTACTCCCTTAGTGTTTTCACAACATTTGACCGGGAAGGGCCTCTCAGTGAGTCCATAAGCAAAATGCAGGGCCTAACAGAGAACACGAGTTTTAAGTACACAATATTTTACAGCAGCTTGAAAAACACAATGTTACACAGAAATAGTTTGTGGGGTGGCCTTAACAAAACTAGATCAATACTGCAAAGTTCTGCCAGCACTGCTGTAACCTCCTAATAAGGATAACTAAATGGCAACTTATCTTTATCTTTAACCATACACTAAGTACACTTAGGAATGTACTTAGGAAATACAGTACTGTCAGACAATTTGTTACAGTTCCTTAAAACACCTTCAGGTGTCTAATGCTCTTTTAGGTGCACAAGGTATCTGGGACACTGGCAAGAGACAGTAAGGCGCAGAGCCCACAAATGTCCTGCTGGAGTAGCAGCTTGAGGATAGATGGGACACTCCACAGCACACTAGAAGAAAAGCATTAGGAAAGCATGTTCAAGAAGTGGTCCCAGTCTGGACCTGAAATCTAGCTGGTAGTTACACACAAAACACCCACCAACTCTATTTGGAAGACTTTTAAAAAGTCTCTTTAGAAGACTCTAAAAAAGGTATCTATAACCAAATATTTTCTAGAGAACCAAGTCTGCTCAAGTCCTCTCCTGCATACTACAGATGCTGGTATCCTATCACTCAATCTAAAGCACACTACCTTCTCAGGAGCCACAAGCACAGCAATCTTATCAGCCAGCTTATATGCAATTTGGATTTATACATCAAAGCTAACTTATATCAGAGTTCAGAATTTCAGCATTATATGTAGTATGGATTTGAGGGATAAATAAATGCAATTACTTTTCACAAATCTCTGTTTTTTCTTATCTAACAATAACACATATACATTCAAAGTATAATTCAAAGAAACTTCAAACTAGCAAATTCAGACAAAATATCTGCATGCATATATGCATAGGTGTGTTTGCATTTATAAACTAATTTACATGTATGCAATTTTTTAGGCATAAGCAGATAATCACTTAATATTTGCTTGTACTTGTTTTAATTTCTGATAAAAGTATGCATATAGGTACTGATCTTTAAAAAGCATTAAATGCTCTTTAAAATGCTCTTCTGAACAAAGGGGGAAGAAGTGACAGCCTTTTCAAAGTAATTTTCTATTTTATATAGAAGTAATTTTACAATATGCTAATAGTAGAGTATTTAAGTGCCCTTAATGACATTTGATACTTAAGCATCAAAGATGTTATGAAATTTCACATTGGATTAAAATACAGTCTGCTGGAAAGTATTATGTACATATGATCTGTCATCAAAATGAGACAAATTTAGCCAAGCTATAATCAGAAGCTCATAAATATTCTTAAAACACAACACAGATGGACTTTTTCTTGAAAACGTATTAAGTCCTATGTTCCATAACATATAAATCTGTAATTCTGTTCTGTCTCCTAAGAATGTACTGTGAGTGTACTGTGAAAGTCTTCACCTTTCTGTAAACCTTGTAGTCATAAGAAAGGAAATAAAAAAATAGATAAATTATGAAAAAAATACAAAGAAAACTGTCAAGACGGCAATACTAGTAGCAATATTTCTGGATTTCGAATCATGCATCTGTCACACCATAATGCAAAGAACTGCAGTAAATATTTATTAAGAAATTACTCCTGGCTATCAAATATTAAAAAAGAAAAGTTTTCAAATCCAGAACAGATAAAAAAAATTTTAAGAAGTGTGGAACTCTTTTATTAGAGGAAAAAAACCAGAGAGACAAAGAGGAACAGCTATCTTATTTAGATAAGAAAACGGGGCAGTTAAAATTACTCCAATATTCCTTTACTAATTTGAGTAGTGATAAAGGGGTTTTTTTCACTAATAATTTAATTATTTAATTTAAAAATATTAATCTGCTTTTTAATATAGGATACATTTGAACATGCTTCTGCACCTTGTTTTTGTAGGAATCCAAGTGCAAAATACCGAAGAACAGCATCATTGTAAGAAACAATCTTCACTTGCCTGATGCAGCACACAGGGCTTAACAGAAACCAAAAAAGCTATTGTTTCACTAGTAGTTTCATTTCAATAAATTTTCTGCTCACTGAAGATTTTAATATAAAGTTCTCTCTCAAACCCTAACAGCATGCTGATTAAGGTTCATGTATGACTATTTCTCAAAATTATTATCTTTTATATTTCATAAACTTCTATGAAATCTCCATTTAAACTGTTTTAATACTTACTGTTTGCAGATAGTTGGCTTCAGGTACCATTGTCCCATTTCTGAATTACAGTTATCATCTACAAGGCCACCGTCATCACTACTGTCTTCCTACAGAAGCAATGTTATTACAGGTATTTAAAAGCTAATACTGTTTTTTTCAAACAGATGGAAAGGAATTTATTGGTACACTTAACATTTTCATTCAACACCACTAACTGAGTTCAATAAAGAAATGATAGCTTTAATCTGAAATTATTCACTTTTTGTTAAGCTGACCAACTTTTAGTGACGTGGTTTCTGAAATTCATGCTAGAATGACATGGATTGAATGCTGCTATTTACTTAAGGACTGTGAAACTATAAAATGCAACCAACATTTTCAAAACACCTCTGGCTTAGAAGAGGTCAATCTCCATTATTTGGTTCTAATCCAAATTATCAGTACTTTTCCTTGCAGTCAATACTAGAAACTTGCTTGGCAGTTTTGTACATGTTTTCTTCTAGGTGAAATGAGACAGGATCTGCAACAAGCTGAGAAATAAATCTCTATTTTTGTTCCAAAATGCAACAACTTGATTCTTAGGGCAAGGAAAATTAAACCGTGATATACAGGGCTATGGACTGCAAAAACAGTCACATCACAAGCCTGGAAATATCCTCTGGCCTTCTGATTTCAATACTGATTGCTATGAACGATACAGAAGTTTTATGAACAAAAGCACTAAGTTGTTGCATCTAAAAGAATTCCAGAGATCCATAGTTTCTCACCCTTCCATTGAATTCAACATTACTTCACAGATGACAGCATTATGGGGAAGGAGGTCCTTTCCAAGAATGAGAATCCCTGTAGCAGCATGATTTATTAACATTTTTGTGTGCACTGTGTACATTTCATTAATGCACAGGATCTTGGCACTGAAATCCTCAAGCTATGCCATGAATATGTTATCATGTAAGAAACTACTGCCTAGCTCCTCATACACTTGTTATTGTTGCAGCCTCAACTCCTTTTTTGGCAGATAAAAAGGTTGGTCCACTCAGTTTGTCATGGTCATTTCTAAACTTGCTTTGTGCATTCTAGAAAATATCAGTGACAGCTTCTGCCTGAATTAAGTTCTAAGCTACACAGCAACAAAAGAGCTTGGAATTTGTTCCTTTCCTCGAGGAATGAAGCTGGCCATGTGCTTGCTTCCCTGCCTTCATGCCATGTATTTCAGACTTATTCTCCATCTTCTGGAAACTCTATCTGCTACAAAACAGGCAGTTTCATCAGGCAAAACTCAGAATGTTTGCACAGGTGGCATGACAGGAGATGTGGGCTAAGTCCAGCTGAAAACACATTTAGGTTTCAACAGCAACTGGAGCTTTTATATGTATGTATGTGTACATATATACAGAGCTACTTGGAAGTCATTACAGAGAGGTGCAGATTGAAAAATAATAGTTTGTTCTAGACTCAGAGGTCCAGAAAAGGTCGTACACCTGGGACATGAGCAGGCAAGCCAGTTAGGAAGAGCAAATGTGTAACTTCTGGCCTGCTCGCATTGAACTTACACTTTACAAAGTAGCAGGGCTATGGAATAATGCCCTCACACCCAGCACTGAGTGAGTCAGGGACAATTTAATATTCAGTCTTCCCACAGCTTTAAAATATAAATATTTTCCAATATGAACAAGAATGGTACTTGATTATAAATTCATGCTGTGTAAATCTGATTAGGAGAAGCACCAATGAAACAAAACAACAAAGCAACACATACTTATAAATGTGTCTGATTATATTCAGGAAATGCAGCTGAAAGAAGAGTAACTTGTTCTTGGGTTGAGTAGATGAACATGGAGTGGAGGAGACAAAAGATAGAAGTGTACTGACTTCAGTGTTCCCACTAAAATCACTGTGTAATATTGTCACTACACAAAACACTCACAAAATTAAATGCAGGTACAGCAGTTTTCTATTAAACAGATAAATGAACAAATGTATAATCCTCTCTGTCAGCTAACCTGCAGATTTTTGTAGGTAACCAGTGCTTTGGACTTGACACTTGTAAAGATAAGTAGCTTTAGATAATGCACATTCACAATCTGTACACCGGTTTTAAGCTGTCCATTCAAAATACAACACAACAGTTCACATTTCCTAAATAAAATTGCTAAATTCTTTACCTGGTTATCTTGGTCTTCAGAAAAATCTATAAGCTCATCTTCATTTAGTTTACTGCCATCAGCTGAATCTTCACTATAGTTTAGTCTGATTTTGTGCAATCCATCTGTATCAATCACAGACAGCAGGATATTTAAATATCAAATACTATGTCAGCACTGAAGACCAAACTAATTTTAAATACCTCAGATTTCCTCAGGATTGCTTACAGTAACTGTGACAGCTAACATATAATAATTTACTCATGCATTTGAACAGAGTGGTAAGTTTCTTCTAATTAGCCCAACAGAAACTGTTTCTTATAGTGTGAAACACCTAAATAAATTTGAAACACTTGGACTAAAACCCACTATGAAATTTCCCCACAGTTCCATGGAGCCTTTATAAGAGTCTAAATTGATACTGCCACCAAAATGGGCACTCTGATATGCTCTCTAAAATGACCATCTACTCCTATCCCTAGCTGGTTCCTTTCATAACACCAAATACATCCATACACACAGTGAGTGGATCACTGAAAAAGGCAGTCACTAGCCTATTATTTTTCTACTGGAATAATTTCTTCCATCAGTTCACTGTGGAGACTTGTGTTGTTAGAAGGGGAAAGGCAGCTTGGGAACACACTAGTGGGGAGGGCAGAATGAAGGATCAGCTCTCCTGGGAGCAGCAGCTTAGAAATATTTCAGTTTATTGCATAAAAGATTAAATTCACTCCCAATGACCTCTATATATTTAGTCCTGTATTTAGTGGGAAACAACATCAGATGAAAAAATCAATGTTCTAGCTATACCTGTACAAGAAGCAAATACAGACAGCTACAGGCTCACTAGTCTCACTACTACCATACAAGAACAGATTTTGATGGAAAAAATAGTAAACTGTGGAAATAAATGAAAAATAAGTAATTCATGCCAGCAAAACTTGAAATCTTCCTAGAAATGGGCTACTGTAATACGTCTAAACAATGACAAAAATAATATTGGTTATGGTGTCATTGGAGGACATATTACCTATTAAAGGAAACTAGGATTTCTGTAACAGTAAATAGAGCAATGAAGTAGCTAGTGGAAAAAAAAAAAAAGAAGCACATGCACATTTGAGAATAGCTCAAAAGAGATGTTAAGGTAACACTTTGGAAAGAGGTCACCAGTGAAGTTCCACAGGGAAAAGCTTGGGAATTAGTCTTACTCAGTACCTTTGAAAAGACCTTAGCACAAGAAATAGGCCATATACTAATGTGACTTATTGCTGATGTATTACAAAAAAATAAGTATTAATATTGAGACAAAACACATCTTGTTCAAAAACTGAGAAAAAATTATTAGATAAGTAATAAAAACAGATATATTTTGGATTACTTCAAAGTTATTTGGGTATGAACTTCTACACATTCACAAGTTCAACACCAGGATTTAGTTTGAGATCAAGCCATCTGAGTTTAGGCTCCCATGTATAGTTAGCACCTAGGGTCTCCATGCCAGGAAACCAGCAGGAGAGCTACTTAACTGAACAGCTACTCTGTATCTGCTGCAGGAGCAGAAGAGAAAGTCTCTTGGGTTCACTGACTACACTATCAGAGGCACATGCAGTCTTTTGAGATATCCTTGGATATCCAGGACTTATACGGATGGATTTGGCACAGTCAAGATCCACACCCGTCTGGAGCAACAGATGAAGGCTGCTCAGATAAACCAAGGCAGAATGCCTATCTTCCATCTGGTTGAAATGGAAGTTTAAATACAGTACATGTAAATTTAGCTGCCTAAACACATCCTTAGGGTCAATCTCAGCCTTAAATCAGGACTGTGCCCCCTTAGAACATCTGCTTTAATGAAAGAGTGCATCATCTTCAATACTTGAGCAAGAGAATCTGAGCATTCAAGTTAGAAAGAGAATGACCATCAGCTGCTAATACAGTGCAGCCAGAAAAAAACGCACAAGAAAGATAATCCTAGCAAAAACCTGTCATAAGGCACATTCCAACTAATTACAGACAAGCAACAGTAGCAGCATCCTACTGTTGAGACCCCACCATACAGCAGCAATATCGTAAATGGTAACAATCACACATAAAGTGAAAAATCAACTCAAACAAGAACACATCTACACGCACCACCAGCACCTGTCCAAGGCCTTCTAGGAACAGTGACAATGTTATCACAAATTAATACATTTAGAATATAAATGAGTACTATTTATACCCACCAAGATACTGAAGTTGTAATAGCCTGCAGTATACAGATTAAACCGTACAATTGGTAATATTTTCAGAACTTGTACTACATAAGGTACACAATTCCTTACTGTATAAACTGTCAGTAGGAATACTACTGGTGACTAAAGTAAAAGCTTTTGCATAGTCATTTTCCTACTGCATGCCTTAAGGAGATCCAATTGTTGCAGTGAACAGAGAAAACAACCCTTTTCTACTTCCTTCACCTGCCTTTAAAAGTATGCCAGCTCCTTTGTTCACCTGGGTACAAACACTGTTGCAGATTGGTGAGCTCAGTCTCCACAGCAGCAATGAATTGAGAAAGCCTCTCTACATGTAACACAGTGGAGAAAATTCTTTTTTGTCTTTAGAATTATTTTCTTCTTACTCTTTTTACATACCTTCTTATCAAGACATTAAAGAAATTAACAGTGTTGTAGCAAAACATGAAATGATAAAAGGCACTGATATTAAGGCTGTTCACATAATCTTAGGTCAGCTTTCCCTTGCACATACATTATAAGGATCCAAGGTCAACTACTATTCTTTCCCTAACAACTGCAATCTTGAGGGATGCAAAGTGGCATCTACAAAATTATTTTGTTTGAAAAAAGGTCATAGAACTGAAAAATTCATCTGATTTAGGAAAACAGTGTTTTATCTCCAGCCCTTTGCCAGGAGAGTTATGTCAATAACCACAAAAACTTTTAAAATGCAATACCTATGAATCACTTATATTGCAAGCACTTGAAGTTAAGCCATATAGTAAACTTTTGAAGTATGAAGTTTACACCATTGCAGAAGTAGTAATAGATCTGAAATCTCCAAATATTTCATTAAAATGTGCATATTTTTACAATTACATACCCATAGATTGGCTAGCAGCTGTGAATTCACCCTGTATACCGTTTTCATCCAGAGTTCTATGGTCTAGTTTATGGCATGCTGATTCCACAGTGTTAGGTTCTTCCACATCACTGTCTATTTGATTCAGTTTTTTGAAAGCACTTTTCCCCCTACAAGGACTTCTTCGACAACACGAAGATTCACTGTCCTCTATTTCAGTGTTTGGGTCGATTAAAGCTGTATTGTACTTTTTGGTAAATGTCTTCTTTGCTGTAGACTTGGAAGGCGAGTTTTGTGCATCTAATTCATTTGGCAAAGGAGATGGTGTGCTGCTCTCTCCATCTGAAGAGGAACATTTCATCGGCATTGCAGCATTTTCATGGAAATGGGGATTTGGTTCATATTTGGGTTTTTCTAAACCAGGGAAACAGATAACAGCCAAAAACCAGTGGGCGCTGCCAAGGAAAAAAATACATTAAAAACTTGCAATTACATTAATGCCCCCGTAATTATTCAAAGACAAACTTTAATAGCTGTTCATTTTTCTGGACAGGTTTTACTCAAGCCTTCACAGGCTTCTGTAAAAGTACAATTTCTCCATGCAAATAATCACCAACATATTAATTAATATGATGCAGTTAGTTGAAAACAGGTGCTGTCTTAAATATTTATTTCAATTTGCTCACACTTTACAATTTTTTTTATTTCTCTGAATCAAAGCTTATTTCTTTTTTAACATTTTCTTCATTAATGCATTAACTAAAGATTGCAGAGTTCATGTTTTATGGCTGTTTGAAGTTTTCTGGTAGTTCAGCACTAGCAACACAAGTAGTCAGATCTAATGGTATGGCTGAATTGCCCACAGTCTTCCACCTATGTGATCTCACAACTGTATTTAACACTTCACATTTTTAATGAAATCTTGTCAACAGTAAGTTAAAGAAGGAAAAAAAAAGAGTGCTTCTAATGCCATCACAATGGCTCTGCTGTCTTCCCCACCCTTCACAGAACTTACATTCTAACTTTTCCAAATCAAAAACAGTTATATCCCCCAACAAAAAGTGTAGGTTTGGCAACAGTTTTCTCCTATTTCCTTGCTTCTTTAGGCTTCACTGACTTGCCACTCAATCAGAACTAGAGCAGCAGCAAATTTAGGGACTGAGGCATTACAAGTGGATTTTGATTGTCCAATAAAGAAATTTTCTGAGGGATCTTTGATTGTCTACAGCAAATAACAGAAGCTAGCTACATATTATACAGGTGAAGTCACATTTCAATGTGTTTTAGGAGACAAAATAAAAAGCAGTAGCTAAAACATGCATGTCTAACTGCCATGCTAAAAAAAAAAATAGATGGTTATGAAGCCCAAACTGCATCAAAACTTAATGGCAATTAAAGTAAGTGGCCACTGAAAGCAGCATGTGTGGTATGGTTTGTCTTGAATGATTCACCAGATCTAATAAATGAACATATTAAGTACTGCCCAACCCTGGAAAGTGTGTGTATTTTATTAACAGAGACTTTATGTACCAATTATTTCAGCAGACTAGCATATTAACCTGGATGTAAAAAGAGAACAGCTTGTTACTTGTAAGAGAACAATTCGTTTTCACTGGAGACCTGAACAAGAAGGACCGTACAGCCAAAGGACAAGGATGTAGTCATGGTTACATCAAAACACACCGTTCTGAAAATGATTCTGCCCGGAAGGCAACCTCCCCACCTCCGCTTACTGCAGACTGACAGCTGGTTAGATGATGAGTCTACATTCCCTAATCTAATGGTTATGAGATAGTCTGGAAAAACTTGTTGGAACTAGACACCAAAACCCAGCAACTCCCCATCAAACCACCACTTTCTCATCTCCCTGGCTACTTGGTTATTTTTCTGCTCTGCAACATTCTCATTGTACCTACCAGGAAACCACTGTTGCAAATAAATGTCTGACCATCGCCACTTGACAAGCTTCAGCTTATGGTGAAGGGACAGTTCTGAGAAGTGTGAACAGGACTATATCCAGGTGACAGATGCACACCAGGAGTACACTTCTCATGCTCTAATCACAACAGGATGAGTCCATGAGACCAAGCTACTCTAACTTGAAATCACCAACTCACACATGGTGTGAATGTTATGCCTTCCGTATGAACTGTTATGTTCTACTTGCCGAGAAAGACATTGCTTTAGTTCCTTGTTAGTAAATGAACAGGACAGTGAAAACTATTGTGTTTTAAGCTACTAGCAACATAAATAATTCTTATAAAACCACAGAACTATTTGTTTTCCTTTTCAGGTGACTTCTAATTTATACTCATTTCTCCTCTGCATAACCTTATTTCTCCTATGCCTAACCCACATGCATATGTGAATGACACATGAGGAGATGGTGAGAAGTGAACTGTGTAACAAGTGCAAAGGCAACTTAAAATTTAAATGACACACAAACCAAAAGTTTTGGTACTTTAAGTTTCATGGGAGAGGGATGGTAAGGATGAAGTCTGCAGTGGACAGGGACCGGCAGTGGAGTTTACACCTGAGTCATTAAAATCCCCTAGATCTGGATGTCTTGCCAGAGGTCATGGTACATCAAAAACTAAAGTCAGTGCTGATGAACACCTTTGTTGGGGAAATACAACTTTATAAAAAGGACAGATCTATGTATGACCAGTTATCTCGTAACTGCCTCTATACTGATAGCCTCAGAATTTAGCTGGAGAGGAGGCAGGAAAACGAGAAGATTTAGAAATTTGCCTCCCACTGCACCATGGCACAATACCAAGATAAATCACATTTTATTAAAAAAATATATATCTTTTTTAATTTTTGAAATATCAGCTAGGTATGCCTATGAGACATTAGTTAGAAAATTCCTGTCCTTATTTTCTTTTTATTGAATACATTTAAAATATAGTACTTTAACTTTCATAAATATTTTGGCTTAAGAACTGTTTAGATTATTTCTGTGAAATACAGATATGTGTTTGTGACAACTTGCTCTGATCTTAAGGAAAGCAAGCATCATCACAGTTCTTAGCAAACATTAGAATGCTAATGGTCTGCTTCCTGACCCTTAACAAATAGCAGGACAAAGGGGTATAAAGAAAAAAAATAACGTTCTCAAGGCAGTAGTGATTTTCAATTAAGTTTTCTTTCAATATCCATTTATTGTAACTGCAGATCCCATCTATATCAGAGGTCTCATTAGAAAGGACTAAAAAAGATAAATCCAAAAGTTACCAATGTCAGAAGCTTAGAAGAAAGAATGCAAGAGATTGAGGTAAAACCTAGAAAAAGTACTCACAGAAGTTAATTTTTGCTATCTTTATACTGTCTGATAATTCTTATACTGCCACATTTAAAGGTCTTATATAACTACTTAATTTTTATCACCTGGAAAATGTTTATTCTCTTAATTTTTAACTTCAATTCTTATTGTAATGTAACTTTCAATTTCAGAATTATAAAGCTAAGCATTTACCAAATGTGATAAAAAGTATGTTCACTTACGCTTCATTAAGGGGAACAAAAATGAAATCTTTCTCAAAAATATCAACATGCCGTGTCCACGTTTTTACTCGCCCATGTCGCTTCTGCTGTATTCTGAAAGAAGAAATCAACATACAATTTGTAGAGTGGCTTATTTTATTTGAGGGAGCATTTTCCAGATATTTTCACCTAAACAGGTTGTTAAGATTTTCAAGGGATATTCTATGTCTGCTACAGATCTGGATGTTTCCTAGAGTTCTGTTTATTTCTCTCTCTATAGTATCTGTTTTTAAGAATCTTCATTGCATTAGCTCTATGTTAAACTGACTTATCAACAGACTTACGAAAGGTTTGAAGTTTCATGAATATTTCTTCTTTCTCTTTGATTAAGGCGTTTATAGAAGAATGAACTGAACACATGTATTCTATCAGCATCTTCTTTTTTCAGCTTTTCAAGTACCAAATACCTAATTAGTTAAAAAAAAAAAAAAGAAAATAAAGAAAAAATAATGGAGGTTTTAACAAAGTACTCAGCAACAGAGTAAAAAGGACTGCTAACAGGTGCTCCCCACCAAATTGTAGCACCTTCTCACAGAACAGCTCTTTGGAGCTGACTATCCACAGAAACTAATTAATGCAAAACATATGTAAATATTTCAAGGTATTAATATTTCGAGGTGTTATTGCTCTGCTCAATCAGCTATCTGTTCTGCTGTTCTTGTATTTATTTTTGTTTCATGGCAGGAAAACAAATTTTCAAGGAGTTTTTACATAAAAACCTATCTAAGAGACCTGTATTTTGTATTTGAGCCACCAGATCTCCAAACAGTCCCAAGAGTGACACATTAATTTAATTTTTACTTCTAAAATATGTTAATAGACTGAAAAATACACATACACACTTTATGTGTAGCATAAAACCAGCAGCATGTAACAATTTCATATACTTCTGACATCTGCAGCCTCAGTGATAGCACAAAATTAACTTATGTATTACATTAATCAAAACAAACTCCAGGAAACACAGCTACTCTGGAAAAAACAACTGAACTTTAAAAAAGCCTTTTCTTTTTTTTTTTTTTTCCAGTTAAATTTCTCTTGAGATGTTAAGAAGCCCAAAGAACCTTTACCCAGGTAAGGGTCACTGTCAAGCAGGACAAGAGAAGAACTAAACTTCCTTGCAAGATCAAAAACAACCTTTAAAATTACAGCTATACATAGTTGTTGACCTATACATTTTTAAGTTTTCTTTTCAAGTTTTTAAGTTAACTTTTCAAGTTTCAAAGTAAAAGACAACTAAAAACTGATGTGAAATAAAACTTACTTTAAATAAAAATCAATAATAACATCATTTAAAAATTCTCCTTCATTTAGACAATGGAGGTCTTCGTTGGTCACAGAAATACCACCTTTAGCTGGAGAAGGTGGATAAACTATCAACCTGAGAAGAAAAATACATTCAATAAGAAGTATGAAATGCCAAAAACCCCTCAGAGAATTATTACAGGCAAAAATAAATATCTTACTTTTCTATAGGACCAATAAATACTGTATGTGGTTCGCCAATTTCTTCATCATCATCAAAAAATGGTAACTGTTTATTTCGTTGCTGCATTTTGGACTCAGAAGCAACCTTAAGAGAATAGAGTCAATATTAAATTGCATACTGTGCTCAATTTTATTGAAATGGCAATAAAACTTTGTGAAGTCCAGCAGAGTAATATCTGTTTTGAGAACTTCAGGCTGGAGGGTTTTTTTCTTTTCCTACCTCATCTATTACACTTAGGTCTTTGCTCATTTCTTGCAGAATCACAAAACTTTCTAAATTTTTAAAACGTAGTTTCTTTAATGAAAGCATTAATTAACGGTAACTACAACAGTGCAACTTAATTTCTTGTTTGAAATACCAGAATTTTACCAGTTGGAAAAAGTTATGTTGTCTGATTATAGTAAAGATTTCTCATCCCTTAATAATTTTTAAATAACAACATTACTTGTGGACCATTGTATAATTTACAATCAAACTAAACACCCTAAAAAGTACTGTGAATGTACAGACTATTTCTCATAGTTTCAAAATCCACCATAGACCAGTCTGGGAATTTTCATATAAAAGCCATCAAAAGTTGATGGAATTTTTCTTTGGCTGACTAACACACTATCCTTAGTGTATCTGTAACCCATATAATACAATGACTTGGTTCTAAAGCAAAAACATAATTACATTTTTTATTTTGCTTTCTCTGTGAGATGGGCTTCCTTTGGAATTGTCCTCCAAGCACTTAGTAAATGCAACAAGCCTGGCATTGGCTTCTTCAAAGGAAATTTTCACAAAGAAGTCAGAAATGTTATTTCTAATACCAATGTCCATAATTATTTTTTCAAATATTGAATTTGCATGAGGATCAAGACCAGTTTCAAAAATTAAAATTATGTACTGTTCTTCCTGACCTGCAAAAAAAGCAGAAAGAAAATTATTCATTTAGGAATAAAATAAAATAAAGCATTGTAAAATAAAATAAAGCAATTATAAACAGATTTAATGGAATTTTAGGCCAACATGAGTACACACTATTGAAAATGTATGTAAGAATTAATACAGATGTGAGCAGACAAGAGAGAAGGACTAACTGCCAAAACTTTTTTATCAGCATTTCCAAAGAGTGCATTCAAACTCTACCTGAATCAAGAAATGTTAAATATTACATCTGATAAATTTTTAAATGACACTAATGCCAAGCCAAAACATATTTTGAAATAGCATCTTCGTTAACAGAGAGTAAGACTGTAACCAATATTTTCTCTTTTTCTTACTGCAGTTCCTACCCTATTATTTCACTACAATTTCAAAAATTGTATATTCAGTATTATTTCCTCTCTGATCCTAAAAGGCTGTGCTATAAAACATCACTGTTTTTGAGGAAGTTGGAGAGAATTACTCAGATCAATCAGCTGTTATATAAATATCATCCATTTTTATGATCTGAAAAACCAAAAAGCAGTAAATTGCACTAAAAGGAATTATTCCACACAGTCAGAAAAAGTAATAGAATTCAGGCTGCAAATCCCAGTCTCACGTTGCTGCCCAACAGAGAGCTGCCAGGATCTCTTTTCTGTTTTTCATACTCAAGCATAACCATTTCCCTTTGGTCATTCTTAACCCAGCATGCTAACTCTTGGGAAAAAGAATTCTTCAGCAGCACAATTCCCAATCCAATGCACACAGAGTTTAGATATCTAACTGGCTTTTGAGTGTTCTGTTTTGGGAACTAGGCATCTACATACAATTGCTTACACAGCTCTGGATACAGGCTTAAATTAATTTCATTGCTTACAAAGCAGAGAGCAAGCGTGCTATCAACAAAGTGCTCCTGCATATCAAGTGCAATAAAGCAGCTGGATGTAAAACTCTGTGCCACAGCCTCAGGGAGAAGAGCTAAGTGGGGACACTGCTGAGAGCCATTCTCACACAGACATCTTTCTTCTTTTTTGTGAACACCCGTGTCCACCTGGGGTCTAATTCCTGCTCCCAGAATTTTGTCCAGGTCTCCTGCATGCTCTCCAATTACTTCCTTACAGCTCATGCTTCTTACAGGACATGGATGAGACTGAGACTATTACACAGTATTATGGGAGCACTCAATTCTAAAATTGCTGAAAGCATTCTTCCTCTGTTTGAATGCATTCATGTATGTACAAAACTATGTGTAAGTATAAATAACCAAAAAATCTAACCTGAAGAAAAGTCTATTTAAGAGAAAGAGGACTAAATGTTACATTTAACAGGTGTGCATATTAAGATGCTAGGACCTTGCAAATTATGTAGAAATTAAATTTAATTTTAATATATATTAAGATAATCCACATATTCTCCAAGCATGTGTTTGTCTATCTCACATCATCATGACAAGTATGCCAGGAGAAAAAACCCCAAGCCAACCTATACAACAGTTTCTACTAAAACTAAAGCCTGTCAGCAGAACAGCACAGATGGCAGAAGTATTAAAAAAGCTGCCATATAAATATAAAGGCTCCTATACAAAAACTAACCAAACCAACTTGCTTTAATTCAGTACAAATATTAGTCAAAAAATCTGTACTAAATTGACCGAGTGTTGTAACTAGCATGTTTCTGGACAAAGAGGATGCCCAGCTGTTCTGAACTGTACTCTTTCTCAGCCTGGGAAGGTAATAGTACTACAGCTACCCCAGCCAGCCAATGATGACTCTTTTAGTCATAATGCACTCATTCATGACCCAAAACATGAAAATAAAATTTGAAGTGAATAGTAGAATAAATTTTTTTTACTTACTATCTCCTTTGCATTCGTACCAGACATTATCTTTACTCATTTTCAGTTGATCTCTCAGACTGCTACAGGTTGAAGGTACTGTTTGTAGGAAAACTACTGGCAATTTTCGGACACTGCACCATTCACATTTAGTAAGCTCTGAAGTTTTCAGGTTAATCTCTCTGATATCACTTTCTGATTCTATGAGAAAATAATGACATATTAAAATATAATAAACATCTGTAAGTTTCCTTTACAATGTCCCCCTTGATTTTAACAAGTAGTCGCTATGTGCTCACTAAATTTCTTAAGTATTTAAAACTTTAAAATTAACAGACATGCAAGAAGTGATGGTTTTTCATGTCTTAAAAGACAGGCTAAATTCCAATGGCATCTGGAAGATGACAAGAAAGGCATCAGAAGCAAACTGTTTTCTGCCCACCAACTCTTTTCATTCCAGAGGAAAAAAATCCCCACAATTTCCAGTGATTTAAATTTGCAACTATTGCTATGACACATTTTACAGTAAGTTTGCAAAATTTTCTTTGTACATTTATCTTTGACCAAGTTCCCATATAAAAAATAACTTTAAAAAGAAGAGCATAAACACATGCAGAGAAATTATCTGATTGCCTGAGGAAATAAAGGACTACTCCTACTTTATTCCCCAAAAGAAATGTCAGTAACATGGTAGAATTTTAACACTGCATCTGATGCTGCCAATGCCAATGATAAGTTTTTCACAGGTTTTATTGTATTATAAAATTTGACATAGAAGTGGATATACATGCAAAACTAAAAAGTAAAGAGCTATGTGCCCTAACAGACACAGCATTTAATGGGTCACCATTTTTATGCTATTGATGAATTAGGTGCCGTGGAAATAACTGCACCACACAGTTGTTTTAACTAAAACTTGACAGCTATTTTCTACCAATTATACTAAGCTCTTCAGTGTTTTATTTTTAAAAATACGTTTAAAGCATGAAAACTCAGTTTCTGTGCATCTGTATTTTAGATGCAATATAAACTTAAATACTTGACTGAGCAAAGGCTACACTTATCTTTACAGGTTGTGAGACATTTTTCTGCATGTAATAATTACAAAATACAACAGTTCTCTTCTACAAATAACAACAGCAACATTCAACACGACTGGATCTTAAGAATGCAACTTAACATTAACAAAAGCTAACAAAGCTTTTCAGGCCCAGAGCAAAACCCTACAAAAGAAAAGAAAGGAAACAGAGCAGGAGTTGTAACTCACTCTTTCCAAATTATGTCACTATTTCTTTCAGTGACATGAAATACACAACTTTCACACTAGAGACAAAACTATCAAGAGAGATCTAGACAGGAAAGGTCCAAGAAACCAGTGTGGTTTTTACTGTCTACTTAACACCACTGAAATAAAAGAACTAATAAAGTTTTAAAAAGCTAACATTTTACAGGAGGGTTGCTCTTGCTTTTTATTTTTGTTAATCACTTTTGTTAAAGGGCAGGTCAAATTTCTACTCTCCATTTTCTTTTATCTGACTACAGACACCAGTATAATTTATTACATAAATGACAAAATGAGAATAAAGGTTACATTAGGATTCACTTCTTAATACCTTTGACAGAGTTACTTAATTAAAAATAAATATATTGAGTACTAACATAAAATGAAAAATGTACTCACCTTCTTGACTCTCTAGGCGTATTTTGATATAATCCAGGCAAAACTGAAAGACAACACAATTGTAAGATCTCACATCTTCTGCAAATTTTAATTGCAGAAAGCCTTTGAACTGTTAGCAAACACACTTCAGTGGACTTAGTATATAAGTAATAAACATTAAAAAATTAACATTTAGAATGCAAGTTTTAAGAAAAAACAAAATGTACATTTTAGCAGAACTCGAGGCAAGCACATTCTTTGCTACTCTAGTCTCTTTCAGTCATACTGACTGTTTAAACTTTAGCTCTCTCTGAAGTACTCAGTTTTCAAAAACTTCTACAATACTCTGAAAAATAAACAAATTGTATTTCTTCAAAAGAAAATGTCATCTATCAGCCTTTAGGTAAATCAAACAGTAGTGTTTTGTAGGGAGGTTGAAAGGACAAATAACAACACTGCTGTTTCTGTGGTTACTCCAGCAAAAAGTATCCATTCTATTCTGGCTGACTGCATACAACTAACATTCAAGGACTCCTTGAAAACTCCATGTACCTTACAAGGCTGACCAAAAGAAAAAAAATCTGTAGAAGTAAAATTATTCACCTTTAGGACAATACTTCTTCCTTGCACCTATCAACGTCTTGTAGTTGTTGTTTTCAATGTTTTTAACAAATGCATGCTAGCCCATAACCTCCCCCCAGCATGCAGACAAGTTCTTTCAGAGTGCTGCAGCACAACATTTCTATTAAGAACCTGAGCTAGACTGCATGTGTTAGAGCGTAGCAGTAATTTGAGATTCTCTGGAAATCACAGCCTCTGAAATTAAAGACAAACTTAACTGCTCCCGAGACAAAGGCAAAATATTATGTTGTTCAAATACAAAAATACAATATCCATCAAAGCCTGAAAAGCCAGCTGTGCAAGAGCAAGGGTACTCACAATCACAGGCTCCACGACCATTCTGCGCAGCATTCCTATTCGAATGCTTCGGCAGTTCAGGATGACGCTTTCACAGGAGTTTTGGTAATTGAGAGGTACAGCCTCGGTTACCATCTCTTGAGAAATAACTTTGCGCCGTTTTATTGGAGTGTTAGACACAATGTTCCCAAACTGAAAAGTAATTTTCAGGTTTCAGAATGTCTCACCAAGGTTTATTGCTAAATAAAGCTCGCTGAAACTAATGACTAAAATTTTAGCTACTTTTCTGTTGGTCAACAGGATTACTTACTAGAGCATCCGTCTCAAACATATGCAGAAGGGAGATAATTCTTAAGACTTTTTATAACACCTGAGGATGTTAATATTGCTACATTCAAGAAGAAAATAAAAGGTAACCTGACACTTGCAGACACTTTACTGACATTTCCAAATCACAAATAGTGCTTCTAAATTACCAAAACCAATTTATCTTTTGGAACCACTATGCAGTCTAGCAAAGTGAAGTTATTTTTATTATGTTTTATTTAGATAAAAAAGCACTAATGCTGTAAAACTACCACAATGCTGGTGGTTTAATTTTTTCTTTCCATTTTTGTTAATCCAAGCTTTTGGTGACTAATTCTTGAAGTACATTGCATCACCATATTAGCAGAGTATTACAGGCCTCAAGAAACATAAATAAATAAGCCAAATCAAACTTCCTTGAGGCATCTCTACAGAGCTAAGATGGTTTTAGGATAGATTCCAAGGTCAGAAGACTAAACATTGAAAGAAGGCCAGGTGGTGTTTGGCCCCCATTCAAGAGAAGTCTCTAGATGCTAACTGAAGCTGTAATCTCAATGAAGTATCCTGTTAACCAACAGAATTATCTTACCAAAAAACCTACTGCAATGAAATAAAGCCTGCTCACAGCCAGCCTATAAATATATTTATTTGTTGTATTGCTTATATTGCTCTATTTTGTTGAAGGATTTTCTGTACACTAGTCTTTTCTTTGGTATTTATATTGTTTCATAAGCTGCCCATAAATAAACATTCATTTTCATTACAAAAAGCAATTAAACTCCCACATAAAAACATTCTAAGTGATTCAGTGTTTCTGTTAAGACTAAATCTCAAAACTTATGTCTAAGTCCTGAATAACTAACCTATCTTGTTAATAATTCAAAGTCTACTTTTGGATGCTTCCTTCATTTTATACACTGAAAAAGGTAGGGATTCTAAATCCCTGTAATTAAAATGTTTTCCTAGGCCTCTTGTTGAAAAGAGCATTTCCTTTTTGTCTGCTGGACTGGATAAATATTATTAAAAGTTCAAAACAAATCAGAAACAAACAATAAAACAGCAAAGTCTGAAGTGATGCTATATTCAACTAGTCTCTTCAGTAAACAATGAATATTTTGAGAGAAAGTTGAATAAAGCTTTTTCTATTATATCTAAGAAAACTGCTCTGATATCTCCAAATCTTGGCAGGCTAAGTCAATCAATATAAAATTTGTGTTATATTTCACAAAAATTTTTTTTTTATTTCCTTCATTTTCAAAAGTAAGCTTGGACTCTAAATAATCTAACATACAGTATTAGAACTGGTTTGTAAAGACTAGTGAACAGGAACATATGGATATACAAAAAAAACATTTGGGAGAGTTTCAGAAGTCAGACACCAGTGCCTTCACAATGCAATGCTTTCAATTAATTCAGCACATACTGCCAAAATAACTTAATTCAAGAACTATTTATAATCCAAGCTTTAAGCCTCACAGTTTTATTGCAGGCTGGAGGTTCACAGCTTCATATTTTCATACTGATAGTGGTGACTAATTATAAAACGTATTATAAACATCCATAATTTCATCAACTACAGCACTAGAATGTTGGCTTCTGAATCTCAACATAGCAAGAAGGTTTTGGCATCAGTACTTTAGTGCTCTAACTCAAAGAATTGGAAATCTGATCGGATTCTCTTGTTGAATCAAACTCTCAATAGTGAAACTGGACAAGTGAGTCAAGAATTGTTTTAATCAGCACCATTATTCCACTACCAATTGCCACATGGAATTTATTCCTCTTCGTGGCTCACTACTGAGATGGCTTTTAGCACAGTATGAAAACTCTCCCCCTTGGCCACACTTAAGGTGTGCTCATGGAGTATTTTTTTGTCTTTGCTTATCCAATTCTTACAGCAGTACTCAACTAAAAAACACAAGCTGCACCACAAAAGTCCTAAAATAAGTGCTATAAACTGCAAGAGTTATCAAGGCATTTTAATTTTAAAGGACCATTATTGATCCCAATGTCTCTTTTCATGTTTTACTTCAGGAAATCTCAGGCAATAGCTGGTACTGACATTCTGCTGCAAACTGAGACCTTGAGCTTCACAGAGAACCCCTGTCCAGTCTCAAAAGAGTAAACATTCAACACAGAAGCATTTATCTTAACAGCATAATTAAAATCATTTTGAATGCTTGTAAAAATGTAATGAACACATTTTCTTATGTTTCCACTATTAAAGTATGCAGAGAGACTACTTGATGAGCTGCTGAGTAAGAAAAACAATCAAATACAGAGTCAACTTCTGACAATACAAAACAAGCCTTCACATATTCCATTTATTATTTCATTCTGTTTTCTTTAAACAAAGCATTAAATAGTACCTGATCTTTCATTCTTGCTTTTCTTGGTAGTGTGACTGCAATTTCTGTATCTGTTGTTATACTACCTATTCTCTGTTCTATTCCACAACTGTTCTCCTTTAATGCTGCTTCCACCTTTCCTGTAGAAGGAGCTGGGGAGGAGCGGGCTGAATCTGCAGGACGAGGTGAAATGCTTTCCATGCTCCTAGTGCTGCCACTATTCTCGTCCTCATCATCATCACTAGACAAAACAACTAAACAGAAAATATTACATTCTCAACCACTACATTTTTCTGTAACAAATTTCTTTTTTCATTTTTGGCTTTTCTTGCTAGTGTGATGGCAATTTCTGTACTCTTGTTATACTACCTATTCTCTGTTCTATTCCACAACTGTTTTCCTTTAATGCTGCTTCCACCTTTCCTGTAGAAGGAGATAGGGAGGAGCGGGCTGAATCTGCAAGACCAGGTGAAATGCTTTCCATGCTCCTAGTGCTGCCACTATTCTTCTCCTTCTCCTCCTCATCACTAGACAAAACAACTAAACAGAAAATAATTCATTCTCTACCACTATATCTTTTCATAACAGAAATTTATTTTCAAGTAATATGTTAGAAATAATTTAGGTAATTGTCCTGCAGTGCCAAGAAAATCCACATGTATAATTATATTATGTTTTTACTAATGTTTATTTGGAATCTGGTTGCAAGGACTCTCTGCCTTGTTTTTGATTTCTTGTAACTAACTATATAAAAAAAATGAGTAACATTAATCTACCTCTAGACAGAAGTGAATGTGGTTCAGTCAAGAATTGACAGTAAGTAATACAACCTAAAAACTGACAAGAGAAATTATGTCTGAAATCATTCAAATCAGTAGGACAACATGGTCTAATAAACTAAGCACAGAACCAGACACATAATTTCCTTTACTCCATCCCTCCTGCTTACTGAGTTTACAAAGAGAAAGCACAGAAATTAACATTTTACAAATTATGAAATTTAAACAGATAAATAGTTTAGAAGATAAGAGGAAAGAAAACACAAAATAAAAATCAAATACTGTCTTTCTGCTTGGGAGAATGAAAGATGGAATTCTGCTAAGAGTACTGGTTTTTCCAATATCCCAAACATAAATATTTTTTTAAAAACAAACAAAAGAAAAAAAGTCACAAAATAATTTTTGTTTTCCCCAATGTTCACCTTTCTTGAAGAGTACCTCTGCATATGAAAAGGAAATTATTAAAAGTTCTGTCCCTCTTTCCCAAGAACACACACAAAAATATTCCATGCAACATCAGTTACGTAAACCTGCACAAACAGTTCCTTCACTATACAATATTCTGTGTTTCCAGCTAATGGCTGTATTCATAAAAAGGTACTTACTTGGATCATTTAATTCAGATGGCCTTGTACTCCTCTGTCTTAAGCTTCCTGTAATTTTAGGATTTTTTGTCCCAGTTATAAGACCAATTTTTCCATTCTGTCGTAACATAGAATGTCCTACAACCTCATTACTCAGTAGAATATCCGCTGGACCTTTTCCAACAGCAGAACTATAAAACTTCTTTGTGCTGAACCCTGTACCTGAAGATTTTTGCCCTGGTGAATTCTGATGTATTGAAGAACGTGATAAAGGTCCCACAGATTCACTTAATGTTACAGTTTGTCTGGAGACTCTTTGCAAATCCTTCAGAGAAGCACTTTCACAATGTCGGCATTTGGTCTGGTTTTCATTTGCCCTCCCACAATTTGGGCATTCAGTAGAATAATCAATCTGTTCCAAAAGCTAAAGGAGAAAAAACCACACAATCAGTAATTGTAAGCAGAAAGACACAATTTCCGTATCTTGTACTTGATTCAGAATTAATCATATAATCACTTAGGTTGGAAAAGACCTTTAATATCATCAAGTCCAATTATTAACACAACTCTCATCACTAAACCGTATCCCCAGGTGCCACATCTACATGTCTTTTAAATATCTCTGGGGACAGTGACTCAACCACACGCCTGGCCATCCCCTTCCAATGCTTGAAAACCCTTCTGGTGAAAAAATTTTTCATAATATCCAGTGGAAATTGACAACACTACATTAGCCATTACAGTGAGTAGAGAAAGCAAACATTAAAAGACAGCTTAATTTTTTATTACATTTAAGAAAATGAAAAATGTTCTAAAAGAACAAATGTCATTTGTTACAATTTTTTAAAGTGATTCATGTTGGACAATTCAGATTTTTCTTCTTGCATTTTCTTCCATGAACAGAACCTTGCACACTGTTCAGATACATATATCCATCAGCAAGATGGTCCAATTACACTATTTCTGTAAAAACAGTTCCATGGGACAAAATAACCTACAGATCCTTGGAGCAATACTGGAGAGATTTGAAGAAACCTTGTAGGTCCAACTTATCTGTCCTTCCAAGGTATCTTTTAACAGCCCAGAAAGGCATGCAAGAAAATTCACTCCTCAAGGGAGATGAAGAAAAGGTAAAGTACATATTATTGCTCTAGAGTCCTGTGTCACAGAGAAGAAAATAGGACTTGAGGAATAGGAGTTCCCCAAACTTTCAAGAAGCAAGCAGGGGTTAAACAAAAAAATGTATCCTATCACTACAAAGACAGATGTCTTTTGTTTTTCTCACATTTACTAGGTCCCACTTAGTTTTGTATTATAAGTGTAGAACTTGGACTTCTGTAACACATAAACTACAGAAGGAGTACCAAAGTGAATACAGGACATCTTTAGAGATGAAAATTTAGTGCATGTTATTTTCTCCTGGAGCACTGAATTCAAACAACGTAACCACTGTACTGTGAACTACTGAAGGCAACAAATACCTACATCCCACCAAAAACTTTCAGTATCTACTCTGAAAACAGCTTTCACAATTTACACCTCTCGCCACTCTCCTAGCCATGAACATGCCTCCAAAAGAGGACTTCCACAAGTGTGGTAAGTAATTTCAAACCCCAAATTTCAAAATCAAAATCATACAATGAGAACATATTTTTACAAAATTTCTGTAATTTAACAAAGCTACACATACGGTAGAGAAACAGAAGCAAAAAACCCCAAGTGTATAAAATATATCAGACCCTTGAAATCTGAGCTGTGGGATGATAGCAAGCTACAATGTAAACCAGCACTGTGCCTCAGTGCTGTTACAGGATGTAGTTCTCAGAAAGATACTGCTTATCTTAAGTATAGAGTAATCACACCCCTCTACTTCAACTACATGCCAAAAATTTTAAACCAGTTTTTTATTAACATCACATTAATTAACTAAATAAGCAATGGAAATGCCAAGGAGCAGTACCAGGTGTTTCAAACAAAAGCTAAGCATATATAAAAATCATAGATTTTTTTTTTTTTTTTAAACCAAGATCTCCTTACAGGAGGTTTTGCTTTGATAGTCAAACAATGTGACCTGTATGTGTGCATTATGAAACTTCCATAGTAGCCTGGGAAGCTGATAAAAAAAATACAGAGAGCCTTAAAGCAACTTCCAAAGTATTTTACATTTGATATTCAAACAAGTTCCTGACAGAAGCATCCTTGCTGCATGTAGATCAGAGAATGCCATTTGGATACCTAAGGAACTACTCTCACTGAAAAAGTGAGCAACTTCATAAGAAATACTTGCATCTTTGCAGTAGTTTAATCTTTACTGGTCTGAGTACAGAAAATCATGACACAGAAAAAAAAAATCTGTCAAAGAGCAAAAAATTGTTCCTCTATTCCAGCAAATTAAAATTATCAATCTCTGGTTTATCAGTCAGCTATTCAATAAAATCAACATTCCTTTTCTTTTCAGTGCAGCTTCTGTCTGTTCAAGTCAGAAAATAAATATTTCACAACTAGTAGCACTTAAATATCTCTATCACTGTAACATTTTAAATTATGTAAATCTTCCTCCCAACTCTATGGATTTTTAAAACCTTAATTTGTTTTACTCCTGAATGTCTGTTTTAAAATATGCAGCAACTTTTAAAATTCAACAAGAGTTTACATATTTTTAAAATATAACCTACCTTTGACTGAGTTAAGCATTTTTTTGTAGCAGAAGATAGACTCAAGTCAGATTGATATGAATTGCAATGACCTTTCTGTCGCACCTTTCTTTTAATGTCAGATTCTGATTCAGAGTCATCTGTATTCTCCATTACGCTGTCTAGAAGGGAAAAGATGCAAAAGCATTAACAAGAAATGTCCACTCCTATACTATTATAATTATGATCATCTTACTTTTTTACATGCACTAACTTGAGCTAAACATAAACATGCTTTTAAACCTCAAAAATCTACAGTTTCAAATGTATCATGATTTGTTGTATGACTAAAAAATAACATTCCCCAAAGTAACTTCAAAATATAGTTTTAGTAATACTATTGCAGGATCACTCACTGAGGATTTTTATCTTACATCTTTGCAAGAAGCTTTGGATTTGCAAATCTATGCTAACTTCATTGCAAATCAAGTGGAGGGTGTATTGCCAAAAATAGGAGCAGATGCTAGATTATGCTATTTACCACAGAACTTGTTTTAAGGCTTTTTTTTTTAATGTATATGAACACTTTTTCAATATACATACTGATGGTCTCACAAACATCCCACTATGAGAAGATATCTCAAAACTAAAAAATGGATCATTTTTGAAAAAGAATTAATAATAGGTGAGGCTTTTCCCTAAGTTACTTTAGAGTAGTACTGCTGAAGATCTACTTAACGTTAACCTAAAATGGCACAGTAGAACTTTCCAGTGCAGGTGACTATGCAGCTGTAAACCTATGCAGCAGGTTTGCAGACTGTATCTATGCTAACAAAGCTTAACAAACACAAGGTATTTTCTTTTCCAGTTTCGCAATTTCCACACCTGAAACCAAACTAAACCTTTTCTACTGCACCTCCAAGAGTGAGGTTGTTGCAGCTAACAACGATGTAAGAGCATGTTTCAGCTGAGGTACGGAGCTGATGCTGGTTCTTTTATTAACTCCCTCAGTGTATGAATACACTTCATACCAACTGCTGCTTACCACATAGCACTTTTCTTGTTCTAACGCTGCTACAGAAGTTCCTCAACAAAAATTCACAAACAAGCTGGGGGTTTGGGCTCAGACTAGTTAACTCTAGAGATCTGTTCCATCTCCAACTTTATGATCCCAAATGTTCCCTATTTCTGTTGCTTTTAAAATAACTAGCCTAATAACTATGCTTTTAAAATAACTAAGCCTAATTTAAAATTATTACATGACTGAACTAGTTGCAGAAATCTGTCAAGAAGGGCAAAAACATCCCTACATGCACAAACTTGTACAAAACTAGAATAACATGAGCTAAGGCTGTAAGTACATATCCTAAAGGTTGTATAAGATTTGGCACCACACCCACCCAAATCAGGTATTAAAAAAATTATTCTGCTGAGAAGAAATGAGAACTCTAAAGGTAACTTACCCACTCCTTGAGACCGTGGTAACCTAATGTGGTCTGCCTCCACTTTCTGAAGCTGAGGTGGGTATTCTTTTCTGGAAAATTAATTAGACGTATGGTTGTTCTTTTAACAGACACCATTATAATTTAGTCACAATTATACATGAACAAAACAAACCTGAATTGTATCTGAAAGCTATAAATAAGTAACTTCTCCAATGACATGCTATTTGTACACATAAAAAAGTATTATCAGCCACAATAAATGTTTTGGAAGTGTTTCTGATCTAAATAATCAATAGTGTTTCTGATCTGTAATAATCAATAGTTCTGGAGACTGTCACTTTTACACACAAGCTTCCAAATATTGAAGCCTGCATCTTCTCTTCCTCCTCATTCATGAAATTCAAGTCAGATACTTTCAAAAGCCAAGAATAAAAACAAATATTATTTTAATATTAAAGTAGATTCCACAAGTTCTACAGCTTAAGAAACAGGAAGAGAAGATGCAAAACAAAGGAAGGAGATTTGATGTCAGAAATTGTTGTGGCCAAAAACCAGAAAGAACAACACAGCAGACATGGTTCCTATAAATTTGTTTTTAAAATATTGTAATACAGACAAATTACTAGATAGTATTTTATTGGTATAACTTGCATAATATAGACATCACATATTTTTGTGCAAATTAATGTAATATATGGCATTATTGCAAGATTTGAGTCTCCTGAAAAATGTTTTCAGTTTACAGGGATGTGTGTCAAATCATGTTGATAGCAAATTAAGATTGCTGAAGCTCAGTGCATGTGGGTTACTGTTTGTAGCACTTGTCTTTCTCAGAGCTCTGAGCACTGCAGCTCAGATTACTATTCTTGTCATAACAGAGGATGGCACACATCTGAAACACAGGAGGCCCTGTCAACAAACTCCCCAGAAACTGGTTTTATTGGAAAGTTAAGCACTGGGCTGCAAATGGGTCACACATGTCCCATACTGCTACCTCTGATTACAAGGACATTAATCAACAGCAAGAGGGCAAAGCCAACAGCTGCAGGCAGTAACATCACCACTAACAGCTAAATTTTGAGGACCCATCTGACAAAAAATTTGGTTATGGCTGAAGAAGGCTTTAGCGTCAGTTATTTCTTTTGGCACAGCATTTCCTAATGCATCCAATGATAAAACATTTGAATTTTCTGCATTTCTAGGTAACATTATTAATATCTTTGGAACAAGATTAATCTACAATGTCCTTTGAGACACTTCTTACCTAATAACAAACACATTTGACTGTGTTGATAGGCTGCAGCTTTAAAGAAAATTTTGGCAGAAGGAGGGATTGAGAAACAAGCATGGCTACTCAGAATCTAGAGATGTCATAGTACTTTATCATGACTGCTGGCAAACATATCACAGATGACAGATTATGTAATTTATTTGTTACTGATTGTGTCAAACGTGTTTCTGGAACAATCCTTCATCCTCAGAATTTTTTAAATCAAAATTGGAAACTCAGTATGAATATTTATTCATAAATTCAATGCATTATTTTTTTATATAATTTTCCTTAAAAATTCAAAGACATGGAGTTACTCTAAGGCAGAATTAGTGGAAATAAAAGGTAGAGCTCAAACTCGTCATTATAAGAAGCTGTACTATCAAAACCAAAGCTCATGACATTCTAAAAAGTAAAAAAAAAGCTGTAACATCATTTTAGATTGAAAAATATAAACACTGCAGTAAGGGTGTGCAAGCTGTTGCATCACGTGTCATAACTATCTTTCACTAGCATTTCACAACAGTAAATCTTGTTTTGAACACAATTACTTCTGGAAAAATTATCTCCTATAAGATGTCTAAGATATTTAAAACTTAAATGATATTTAAGAGAAACAAGATTGAAACTACTTGTCATTTAATTGAAAACAAACAATAAAGTAAATCATACGGCAGATTTAGAGTACTAAAATTTCTTTTAAAATGTAGTTCACAATTCAAGGTCTCTGGACATTTCTAACTTACAATTTTTCTTCTAAGAACCATACATTTCTATTACATTTTTAATATGCAAAACATATTTATCTTATTAAGATGATAAATTCACTATTTACCATATAAGGCTAAATAATTCTTTTACAATAAATCAGAATACACTAGCATTATCTACCCCCATCTGAATTTTATGTTAGCAGCATAGACTCAGATTTATAGCTATTAAACAGCCAAACACTTGCAAAAACAGAAAAGTGGTAGCAAAAAATGAAGTGTATCTTTCCTCTCCCACAATACAGAACTCATACACTCAGAGTGAACCATTAACACCCAAACTCAAGTCACAAAAAATGAGCTCCAAGACCACTGAGGCTTCCCAACACACTTTAGTGTGGTTAGCAATTCAAGGCCAGGATTGAAGTTGCTTTGAATTATAAAGAAAAGTGAAGATAACTTTAAAGACTATTTAATTTGAGATTTCAGCTAAAAATTTTTTAACAGATAATGCTTTCTTGGAGACAGTGACAGCCCTTCCACAAGAGGGCAGCAACTTTAGGCACCTTCTACTATTCTTTCCTGAAAAACCCATAAAGAGAAAGGAAGAGCACACCACCATCAAGTTTTTACAGACTGGAAAACAAAGCTGCCCTTCTGAGCCCAGTGTTTGTTGCTGCCTGAACAGCTGCAGATCCATGAATACCTTCTCCAGTAAAATACTTAGTACACAGAGCCATTTAGTTATGTGTGAGTGCAGAAACAGAAGGGGAAATTGGTTGTTTTTTAAATCAAACATTATATCTACCTTTAAAAGGACTATCTGGAAAAGAAAAAAAAATCTTAGAGCAGATTTAAGAACATACAGCACTTCTAAACAAATACCTTCTTGCTGTTAAACCCTGACCAAAACTAAGTCTTCCATTTAAATGGGAATAATTGAGGGATCAAACAGCTGAGCTGATCACGATGCAAGATTACCTATATTCTGTATCTAACAGTTAAAAAAAGCAATGCTCAGAGGAGAAACAATTTTAGGCATCTTGTTTATGTCCCAGATTATAAGAACTTTTAATACCTTTAAGTGCAAGGGAAGTAGACAAGTATTTGATAAAAAGCAATCTCAGGAAGTAGTAAAGCACGAAACAGCAAAACACTGATTACAGGAGCAAGAAAGATCAAGCTTTTTCTGCAACACACCACACTGAAGTACTCAGGCAGTCTGAACTGTGCAGCATCATGAGCTTTTGACATATTTTAACTGCTAGATGCCACAATATTCTTGAGTAAGCGTGTTTTGCCCAGACAGAATGGTATCACTTATTTCATATTTTCAACAAACATTCATTATTACTGCTGTGTTCTCTTGCTGACGGAATTGGACCTTAGTGTCTTCACACCAGCCTGGTAGACAGACCTTTATGAAACTGTCCGAAGTGACATTTTCACTTAAAATTTCTTCTCTAGGAAAACAAAACCCAGAAATGTGGTGGGGGGGATGAGGGGAAGGGGTAGGTCCACAATTTCGGTCTATGCCAGAAAGCAAATAAACATGAAGAAACATCTGGAGCTGGAAATTTGGGAGGGAGGGCGACCTATGATTTGGTACAAGCCACATCAAAAAGGCTGCACCAGCTCCTAATTTTGTTGAGGTGCAGGGCTTACACAAGAGCTGTGTTTAATGCACAGCCTGGCTCTTTGCGAGGCTGCCTCATTCAGCCGTTCCTCTGCTTCTGTATGCATTATTTGGAGATGTATCACTGCAGGCAGGCTGTTGGTTTCTACATCATTACACAAAAAGAGAGGAAAGCACAGTAAGACTGAAGCACAAAGCTGCTGAGGTGAGATTTACCTTCAGCATGTGTTAGAGGAAGAGCAGAGTACAAAAGCCAAAGGCTGAGAAGAGAAGCAGCAGCACATGGAACAGGGTTTTCAGAACACAGGTCAGCAACCCCATCTGGCCCAGAAAGTCAGGAGCTGCTGCTGCACTTATCATGACAGTAATGATTAAAGCTAAATTTAGCAGCTCCTGCCTACATCATCTTCCCCTGCCAGGACAACAACAAAAAGCAGGCAAAGAAAAAGGAACATATCCAGTAGTACTGGATGAAGAAGCAGCAGGTGTCCCCATGAGAAAATTAAGATCACACCAGCATGGAACTCAAACCTTTTCTTCTATGCCATACAGTGACACTAACTGGCTGATGAGTATCTATTCGATAGTTCTTTTAAGAAGTAACAAAAGGCAATAAAACAGAACGGCTTGATTTTCTGAATTTGAAATAAATATAGAAAATCCTAAATTCAGAAAGACCTGTGCTATTTATATCATTATCAGTTAAACATTATATATATTTTTAAACAATTCAACCTGGTATACTGCCAAAAGCCACCTACACAGGATATTTACAAAAACTCAATTACTTCATTACTATCAAGAAAATATTTCCACTAACATATAAATTTAAGCTATATATGAAGAAAAATAAATGTATGGTATTTCATACTGATAACAAAATATTAACAGCAGTAAACCAGATGCAAAACAAGTGAGAAATTAGCCTGAAATGAACAATAAAAACCCAGTGTGTCAGGTTTTGCTATACATTTTCTGTTAACTGCTTTAATATATGCACTTCATGAACAAAATATACACAGTAATGCAGTAAAAACCTTTAATGCAATTCAAACCAAGCTGAGATGATGGAGTGAGAGCTGTTAAACAGCCCACTAAGAACTTCAAAATCATTTTACTAAGAAGCTTCAGAATCATTCTATTACACAAAGTTCGCTGCTCTACAAAAAGGATTAGCACTGAATTCTTAAAATCCAGAGAATATTTATGCAATTTTGAACTGGATATATAAATAAATTTCCAGTGGAGAATTACCCAAAATTCACAGTAACACAGTATTTCTTAGAGATGGATGTAAAGGTCCTTTTTCAATAAAAGCGAGTAAGTGAATCATAAAAACAGAACTAAAAACAATCAACCACTATCACATATGAGTAGATATGATTGACTGGATTGAATATTCTTTAACTAGCATTAATACAGCACTTAATCAGTTAATTTTCTTAATGCTTATTGCCATGCTCATTTGATCAACAGTAAGCTTACCTTTCCTTTCGGTCCAGATTGCTTAAAATATGAAAAAAGAAAAAAACACATAAGATGTAAAGCCCCACATATGTTGCACATCACTAAATGCAAAAATTATTAAATATAAATTGTAACTGTTTCATTGTCCTTCACTCACCAGTCTAATTTTCAAACAAGCATTACAATTTTTTCACCAAATTTTTGTCAAAGTAATTAGAAATGCACAAACACTACTTCACACACAGCAACAGTCAGTGGTCTAAATACTACATTGACTTGACTCTTTTTCGACGAGTAGAATTTGATTAACTCTGAACTTAACCTGGTCATCTCAATTCACTTACAATGCAGAAGCCATTAAGATAGAATTCTAATACACTAATTATAATCAAGCCTCACTTCCAATCACAGAACCATTAAGGTTGGAAAAGACTTCTAAGACAGAGGTCAACCACTAAAACAATCCCTAACTGCCATGCAAAAGAGGAAAAAAATATGTAAGAACTTGTTTCCTACTAATAAGAAATAGGTAAGTGTTTAAATTGAGAAGCAAATTTCAGCAACAGTCCTTAAATATTTAACAAACCACATGGAAAGGCTACAGAAGGATAAATGGAAACCTTCTTCTGAGGTTTAGGCCAAAAAAAAAAAATCTCCCAAAAGAACCCAGGAACTAGAGCCACTAGTTTACAAGCATCTCCTTTAACATGAGTTAACATGGAAATGAATGTAGCTGATGCTCACAATTCTGGTCCTTTGTACACCAAGACTGATATAAAAATAAATCTAATTAAGCTTAGCACACAGACAATTTGAAAATAGCATCTACATATCTTCTATCTTTTCTAAATTTGCAATATGGAATGCTGTAAGCTTTTAATCTGTGTGACTGTTCCTCCCAAACATCAAAAGCCTAACAAACCTCTGACATGCATGCATTACATTAACTGTATTCTAAAACAGAACAAATTCAAATTGTTTCCTGTTTTACTTCAGCCAAACTAAACAGAGTAATGATATTACACAGTAATAAAAACTCATCCTCCCTTCCTTTTCACAAACAGTGAAAAGTATGCTCACAAGAATAGAGCAAACTAATTCTCTTGTTACTCAGAAAATAGCAGGAATGGAAGCAAAGCAGGTAAGAATGTAGTCCTGATAATCCTACAGAGTGCAGTATGAAAGTACATTTCATCTCCACAGTGCTCTGGGAAGAGAGTAAAAGGACTTCAAAATTGAATGTGACCATGACAACTTAAAAACCGGGCTGGTAGGTAATGAGCCAGTGCTGTGTGAAGGTGGAGAGCTGCTCCTAGCTGGAGCTAGCCTTTACTAACAATAAACACTGCTTTTGTGCAGGCCACCCTCCAGTTATCAATCCAGTCAGATCCAAACCATGTGTGGATGGAGCCATACCCTGCATCTCTGCATCCTTTGCACAGCTAGTATGTAACTTGGATTAACTGTTTACAGGTGCTTTAAAGAGTCACTCTGTTAAGGAACACATAACTAATGCTAAGGAAACTTAACAGCAGGAAAAAAATTTCCAGAATGCCTGATACTATGCACTGACATTACATCAGATGCCTTATTTATTTGTTTTAGAATTCCACACCAATATAATGCATTTAAAGGAATTCTCATTTTTATACCTCAGGAAGATTAAGAGATGAGAATTCTGGATTGATCACTGTCTCTACTGCTTCATGTAGCTCATGCATAAGATTTGTTGAACATGCAGTACATACATGCTATTTCAATGCCAAGTCTGGAAGAACAGTCAGTCCATAGCATAAGACAGAACTATGCTTTAAATGAAGCAAAATAGTGTGAACCAACTACAACACTAGAGCAAGCTATATCTGAAAATCTCTTGTATCAGACATTAACAAATTTTAATTTAATCCCCAGATTCCACTAGAAAAAAACATGTTTATCATAATATTATTTGGAAATACCAAACTTTGTTATGCTAGAAACTTGCATTCTACATGAGTCCAAGAGATTCTCAGACAGACTTTAAATTAACATGTATGTGCAAAAAAATTGCAGAAGATAAGAAATGCAGTACAAATCATACACAAATTCAATCTGATAGAGATTATAACTGAGTTCATAATCAGCTTGGTCCATGTGACACCATCCCCACGCAAAGAACCCAGTGTAAGTCATGGAATCTGTTACATCAGTGCCAGAGACTAAAGTTGCTCAACTTATTTAATAATGTTTTTATTTCTGGTTATCCTTTCAGGAACCTACCATTGATTTATGTACAATATATTAGATAAAATTATTTTCCCTGTGTTGTTTCTGATCACCATGCCCTAAAACAATCTACAAATGCAAAAAATTAATAGAACACAACTTTGAGTCACCTGGAAATTAGCATAGGAAAACAAAACCCAAAAATTTAGAGCTCAATTTCCATGCTATCATGCTATTTCCATGCTGTGTTGATATATATCTAGAATGTTATTCTTGGTTTGCCACTCACATTTTTTGCAAATAGTCCTTTTTGAGGAATCATCACCAGCATTTACTTTTAAACTCAACTACTGCCTAATGTCAGTAAAGACTAGCCAAAAAAGGGTATCAAAAAAATCCTACACAAGTGAAAATACATGACCAAACTATAATATCCAGTTTATATGGTCTGGAATTTTATATCATGGTCAGTTTTACATAATCCTATTTTAGTTGGCTTTTTTCTGACTACTGCCTTCTCACTCAGAAACCTATGTTTTCAACATCAAGTAGCCCTGAAATCTCTCTTCTTCTCTTTATTTTTTTTTTAACAAAAGTCTGTCAGGAAGCCATATTTTATTAATTTTCAATCCTCTAACTCAGAAACAGATTTAGAAACTTTTAGAAAGCAGTCAGTTGAGTCAGAAGCTACTGGAATTAAACCTCATTGCAAAGTTCCTATGTAAAGCTCAGCCTCCGTCAATTAGATCATGCTGGTTCTGATATCCTCCAGTAACAAAGCACTGCTGGGACTGTTATGACTGTTTCCTGCCTTTAGAACTCCAAAAATATTCCTAGCATAAGAGTTAATTGTCTGTTGCTAATGTAAATGAGCTACAATAACAATCCTAAGAGAAAACATATTTAGAACACTCAAGATGACTACTATCCAATTACTGCACACAATATTCAGCTTGCCTATATTACGCATTAGTTTCTTTCTGTGTCACACATGCCTTTTTTCTTCACATTACATTGCAGGCTTATAAAGAAGTAAATCCCACAGGCAAGAAAGGCAAGCAGGCAAATCCAACATCCACTGAAGATTAAGAATCTCTGGAGCAGGTTGAAGAAACCTATGGCACTGAACTTGCTAAGATGAAGCCATTTTGACTGGCTGTTTGAAGAACCATTTCACAACAAAGCTTAATCAAGTGCATGAGAATTATCAAGTTAACAATCAGAGCAGTCTTGTATGATTTTGCTTACTTCAAATAATTTTCATTAGCACTGCAAATCAAAATTTTATCCTTCAGAATAACAAAAAACCCCACAAACAAACAACTCCTCTCTCCCAAATAAACAAAAGCAAGCACAAACACACATAAACAAAACCCACCAGAAAGGTAAGAGCATGAATGCTTAGAGATGGCCCACATTTTCCTCAAAGGGACATTGAACAAAAATATTCTAAAAAGGACTTCATGCAAGCAAAAGCACAGCTGATTCAGTCTAAACACAGTGGTAACATCAACCCCATCTTTCACCTTAACTCATGGTAAAAACTGCCAATATTTTTAGTCATCAGCCTCACACTGATGGCAAGAAATGTAAAGAATTGAAAAGAGATACCTACTGCTGCATCTACTATTACTAAGGGGAAGGAAATGTCCATGCTATATATCACATATACATACACCTATATGGCATTTACAGACTACAGTACTGCTGGAAACAGAAAGAGGCAACAGCCTAAGTCCTCAAGGACAGGGTAAGACAGCAACTGCCCTGTGAAGAAATGCTGCAAGAGTTGGGCTTGTTATCCTGGAGAAATGGAGACTCCAGGGAGACCTTATTGTGGCCTTCAGTACTTGAAGGGGGCCTAAAAGATAGATGGGGACAAACAGTTTAGCAGGGCCTGTTGCAATAGGACAAGGGCTAATGGTTTAAAACTAAAGAGGGTGGATCCAGACTAGATAGAAGTGTTTTACAATGAGGTGGTAAAACACTGAAATGGGCTGACTGGAGAAGTGGTAGTTGCCCCACCACTGCAAACATTCAAGGTGAGGTGGGATGGGGCTCTGAGCAACCTGATCTAGTTGAAGATATCCCTGCTTATGGCAGGGGGATTGGACTAGATAGCCTTTAAAGTCCCTTTCACCCCAAACTGTTCTATGAGTCTATTATTTTGTGACTGAAAAATTGCTTTTTCAGTCTATTTGTTCAATGCCAGATTACTCTAATACAAGTTTGGATCACATCATTCATTCACATTAGAATATGGGCTTTCTTTTTCTGAAGTCATCAAATCAAGGGAAGTAGGATGAAAAAACCCAAAAAGATAATGCCTGTATATGATCCCATCATCCTAAAAAATCTATACTTAAAAACAGAGAAAAAAAAAGATAGCAGAAGAAGGAAGCTACAAAATGCAGACAGGATAAAGCTCTCATGAAGGATGGTGGAAATCCACAGAATTCATAAAGAAAAAGAGCTCTGAATGATAAACTTTGAAAGAAAATTCCTTAAAACAGTTGCTATCTCATGTGAAACACATTAGGTGTACAAAACACCTGGAACCAACCCTACAATTTACAGAAGTTTGACAGGGTTTCAAGTTTCAAATCAATTAAGTTCAATTCAGCATAGTTCAGTAAGATTCCCTGGTTTCCAGTCATCCTTTCTAAAAATCGTTTACATAGATGCAAAAGCTTGCTTCTGTTAGATGTTGCAATTTATGTTTTACACTATATATATACAGGTAATATACAATGTTCAGATCTATGATTTAATATTTACATGGATCTTACACAAGCTGAAGGTGGTGTGACTTAGTAGTTGCTGATCATGTTGTCAGTTAGGTGAATTTCTACTGCAAACTATGTTTTTCTATTTCAAAGTATTTTCTCAAAATATTTATATTAGCAGGTGCTCTCCTACTATCTGCCAATGTTCTTTAAAATTACTAAATTCTAGTCTTATATGATAGTAATTCCTAAACGTTTTTATTAAACTTCAGTAATTAAGGTCAAAGCTCATCATCAAGAATGCACCCCTATGATTTTCTTAAAACACTTCATAGCATAAGGAAAATCATTACATACAAAACCAGGGAGAATTTTTACAACTGAAACACCTGCAGAAACACATGTAATTAGTCTTACCTTTGGGCTGCTGTTTTTACTACGGCTGTTTGTGCGTGTGCGTGGTGAAAACGTCTGCCATGTACCACAGTTACAGGACCAGATATATTCTGAGCATTTTCACTGCAAACATATAGAAAATGTTTAAGAAAAGACTCTGGTATGTTTGTACAGTCTTTGGTAAAACATCTGGTGTCCTAATTTTACAAGACCAGACACACAACACCAAGTAATAAAGTATTTCTGAATCAATAATACATATTGTTAGGATCACTTTACAGGCATATAAACATTCAGCCTTATAATAAAATGGATATGTAAGAATATACACAATTTTTTTTTCCGGGGGAAAAAAGGTAAAGATTTTTTCACTCAACCCTGTACTGTGAAAAGACACAGCCTTTTTAATGACTTGTAACAATTTATAACTAATTTTGTACTTTCATCTCTTATTTTATTGAGGCATAATATTAACTTCTTTAATATGACTTAAGGGGCAAACCGTGAACAGACTGAATTCAGGAATGTCCCTCATAAAAAAAAGTGAACACAGAAAATTTATGGATGCAAGATGACTTGTAACTGAAAAAAATCAACACTCTTCACAAAGAAAAAACAAAGGATTCGCTGGTACTCATATCTCAACAGGACTCTTATTCACCAATGTATCTTAGCATTTCTTGGGTTTCTTCATTTGCTACCTTTTGACTTTTATCTCATTATTATGTAAAACCAGTAATTATGGAGAGAAGATTTCTTACCATTACTCTCTCTAGTAAAAGTTGACATTAAGATACAATAGATCAATAATACAGTGCTCCTTCAGAGATCATTAAACCTAAAGAATTATCCTGCACGCTGCTGTGACAGGACACAATACTATGCTTGAAATGTTCAAAAATCACACAACTTTTAATAGACAGCATGCTGATGATACAAATTGTCTCAAACTATGGAAATACAGTGCTTAAACCCTGCTTTTCAAATTGCTTGGAAATATTAATTGCACTAGAGAAAATTATGTGAAAAATCATTCCTACATTATTCTAAATTATCCTAAATTATGTGAAAAATTATTCCTAATAATATCTCTCAGAAATATTATCTTGCCATTTGTCCTGTTATGAACAATGAAAAGAAACCCGAAGTACCACAATTCAAAAAAAGCTGGCAACCAATTCCTAATCCCTGCTTTACACTCCCCCCAAAAGAAGAAAATGAGTAAACTGTTACTGTGCTTTTTAATTTGTTTAGCATTACAAACCCTTTTGGTAGCCTTACATAAGTCAAGATGAGAAGCTTTCAGAGCATTTCTGACTGCCCCTAACATAACCACAAACATAACAAAACAAGACTTATCAAACCCAAGGAGTTAAATCCTCTTCTCTAAAATATGAAATTTAAAAACATCATAAACCATTTGAGTTAACAGTCCAACATTCTGAAAACTAATAATATCCATGCAAACACCAACCTCCTCAAAGCAAACACATTCATCTCAGATGCATCTCAGTCAAGGCTATGCAACTCCAGCTGGTCAGTCATCATCTAGATCAATCTACAGTCAACCTTCCATCTAATTTGCCACCTCAGGAATAAAAAGCTGACAGCTACTTGCCCTAAATACTTTAGAATGTCTCAAATCCTCTTTAGCTTCCCATTTCATGTCTTTGAAAAAGATACTAGAAAAAAAAAAAAAAACAAAACAAAAACAGAAACAGACTGCAGGAATGCCCTCTCAAATACTTAAGACCTAAGGACTTCAAGCAAGCAAGCATATGTATCTCCTGTTTTACCACTGTGTTTGTTGGATCTGACCTTTGCCAAACCATCATGATTGTGAAACTCTGTTGTGTGCCCCCACAGCAGAAAAAAACCTGTTAAGCAGCACTTTTGCTTTCTGCCTCAGTCACGTAGTGAAAACTCCAGTAGGTGCTGGAACAGAATATCACAGACTGCTCAGGGATCAGATCTGAGTCAAAGCAGACTGTTCTAGATAGCACACTTAAATGGTTCATATGGTGTCAGACACGTTTCCAACTAGGACAGCTCTAAAACACAATCTGCTCTATAATCTTGTTCTCTGAATGGAACATACCCAACACAGAAGAAACACCACAAAATGCAATCATAAAGTCCTAGCAAGTTGCAAAACAGGCACATCAGAACTGAAATTTGAGTTTGCAAGTTTCAGCACAATTTCTTGAAAATTAGCATAACACACTAAAAGCAGGGTGATGCAATGGTCAGAAAGTTCCTTGAAAGAACAAATGTTCTAAAAAGAATTTACAGTATTTTAACAATAAATGTTTCATCAATGTTAGCTCAGAAACCACAGAATAATTTGAAGCCTAGGCTCTGACAAAAACAAGGTTTTACCATCAGGTGGTCCTAAGAAATTCTTACCACCACATATTCAAGAGACAAAACAAAAAAAAAAACTTGAACTGGACAAATGGATGGAGCTAGAAGTAAAGGAAGAACAATATTTCAAAAACTCACAACTACAGACTACATTAATTCTGCTGTTCATCAAATAATGTTTTTAACAAAATTCTATCAAAGAAAATCTAGAAGGGCCTTAATACAAGTTACTGAAAGCTAGCAAAGATAAAACTATTTAAAGTAAGACCTCATGCTTAAAAAAATACAATCAAATCAAAACTAATTAGGTTAATGGTTTGATACTGGATTTGCTCAATCAGGTAACAGATCATAACCTTTTGGTTGGTTTCAATTTCTCTGACAAGTACAGCAGATATTTCTACTCACTGTACTTGTATATCCCTTCTTCCTATCTCTTATTCTCTGAATTTTAGGGACTATTCTACCAGACTAACACTCCTTTGAGCCAAGCCCCATTGATCTGAAATTTTTTGTCCTTATTCTGCAGATTAGATGGAAAAAGACTCCAACATTGTGATAAAATCACCACAAATAGATAAAGATCAAATAATAGATAAAGATCAAATACCTGAACTTCTTGTATTTAATTTAGCAGTCCAAATGTATTATCAACTTTCAGAATCTCCTCTAGCTGAAGAGTCTAAATACTGAAAGAGTAACTATTAAGCACCTTCCATTCTGCATATCCAAGTGAACAAACCAGCAATCATCACTAAAGTGACTAGAGCCCAAACCTTTACTGATATACATAAGGAAAGGTACAACAAATATCCCAATGTCATTAAATCGAGATAATCACTTGGGAGCATAACCACAAAATGCAGTGACCAAAATGTGAGAAGCAGTCACAGTGGTCTGTACACATCCATTATTCATAACAAAGTCCTTCATTAATGACAGTTTATTTAAGAAAAGGGTGAATGCATATTTTTCATTTAAATTCAGTATGCATCTCAGTATTAGACAAAAGGTGGCTGCCCATTTACATGCAACAGATTTAACTTTTTTTAGTTGAATTTTATAAATCCTACTAGGTCTTAGGTTTATATTGTATTATTTGTCAATAGAAGGCAGTTCCAATCCATGCAACAGAATGTCTGAACTACATGCGTAGACCATCTAAAAAAACCTCAGGAACTATTTACCTTAAAACAAAAAAAAAATACACGTACAATATGTATAAATATACATGTGCAGTCAAGTTTGACTGCTTCAACAAAAAAAAACTTAAATGGTAAGGTTGGATTTCACTACAAATACCATAGTCAGACGAAGGAAAATTGTAGCTACCAGTGAATTAGAGGAATCTTATTTTAAATGTGTGCTCAAAACAAAGAACAAGTACAGTGTAGATGCACAGATTTCTTCAACAGTAAAACAGAGCAAATGAGCCCTGACAGACATAAAGGTAAAAGTAACAATTACAAATCTACGTTCAAGAACAGAATACTAAAGAGTGGAAATGACCAGGATGATTCTGTAAGAACTGGTGAATTTGAAGATGTGCAAGGCAGAAATCTGGATATCATCTTACAAATCTCTTGTGTATACAAAAAAAAAAATTAAAGACAAAACATTATTTGCATAGATAAATCAAGGACAATGAAGTACCATGCTGATTTGTGTAAATGTAAAAATAACCTATTAAAAAAATCCCCTTTCATTAATAAATAAATTTTATTTTAAGTAAACTTTTTTAAGTTCCACATAATAGTCCAGCAGTTTATCTTAAGAAATCAGGCTTGAAGGAAAAAGCAGGAAAGAAGATATATCACACAGAACTTAGAGGATTTATTTTTTCAAGTGCCTATGGTAAGATGGTCCCATGAACTAATAGTGCTTAGAGCATACAAGAGTCCTGATTGCAGAGAGGGGCCAGAGCTTGGGGCTACGTTGTGGGCACAACTACATTGCTACTCTGCCCCTCTGAAATCAAGGCTGGGGGTTGTGTCAGGGGGAAGAATAAGGACCATATCCCCAGAAGTGTGCCATTTTTGTTTCACTCTTTTCATCAGGGCTGAGTTGCTGGGATCAGCCCTGCAGATTCCATCTTCTGCTGCTGCCACTCAGCACCCCCCCACTCCTGTGAGATGTTACCCCAGGATGTGGTTCTGAAAAGCAGCAGAGCTGTGTGGAACTGAGCCCAGCAGAGTGGTCCAAAGCAGCAGCAGAAGTGAGCCTGAGCTGAGCCTGAGCCCAAGCCTGGTGCAGTGGAGCAGCAGTGCAGCACAGCATAGATGATCTCACTTCCATGGTTTTGTCTCTCACTGTTTTCCATTGTCTCAGGCTCAGGGATGGGGAGAGCCAGCTGTGAGGAGTGCCCACCATCTTGTCTTTCTCCCACGCCACATGGAACTAAGTCAAAGTGGCAAACACCTTTTGTGCATAAAGCACTTTCCTTTACTTCTGTATGCTTTTGTTATTAATATTTCTGCTGTCACTGTGCATTTCTTAGTCCACTGCTGTTTGCTTTCAGTAAATGGTTATCTCAATCCACAGTCTCTGCCTTTGTCCCTCTCTTACTGGAGGGGACAAGAAGGTAAGTGGCTTATTTAGAGTTTAGTTTCCAGATGGTGATAAATCACACAAATGAAGACAAGGACATCCCTCATGTAGCTACAGATACATTGGATATTTGATGACTGGCCCATCTATAGCTGGGTATCTTACAAACTTTTCTTTCCTGCAAAGGTTACCAACCTTTAAAGTGAGTGTACTTTAGCAATATGAAACACCCCCTGAGAAAGTTAGGTGAATATATCACTTTTTATTATATACTAAATAAAGAAAGCAGTCTCTTACAAGCTAGGGACAACAGTAACAAGCAAGTACAACAGTGAATGCTTAAAAACTGTTCCTGTCTGCTCTAAATGCGAGCGACAGTCTCAAGCTAGCCTATACGAGTATGGCTATTTGCTGAATCTTTAAAAAAAGTCTGTGAATCCAAAATCAAAATATATCTTGCAGTAAGAAAACCAGAAAACACATCCTGGGTTAACCTTAGCAATTCAGCATCACAGAAAGAAGTGAATCTGGATGGGGATGTAAAAACTATTTTCCTACCTGCTATCACTGTACAGAGGGAACAATAACACATGCAGGCAACATGGGTAAGGTATTAATAAATATGCCACTGAATGCTCTAAGTCCATTTTAACAGTCTTCTGGTACTTTACTAATGCGGTGTTAAATATTTTTTAAGAGAAAAAACCCTAATAATCTAGGTTTCCCTCTTTACTCAGAAGCACCGTACAGTACAGCTTATTAGAATGTACAGCACAAAGTATATGGACTAGAAGTTCTGTTGATCGTGTATTGATTTGTATCAATGATCAAAGCAAGGATACATAAATTAAATGCATTACCTCAGTTTCTTGCTATTTCCCATCATGTTGAGGCCGATTGCATTCCCTTTTAAAAGTCTGAAACCTCCAGCTTTGCCTCGCCTTGCATATGCTTTTATGGCATCGCTGCTGCTGCCGATAGTTCCAGGTCGACAACGAATTGACTGTCACAACAGAAATCACATACATTAAAATAATTGTATAACTGTGTAGAAGTTAGAAGGAGAAAATTAATGCGAAATATATTAATATAAATATTATTTTGGCTCCATTTTCAAACTGCTTTTATACCAAATTTCATGGAAAATACACACTGTCTACACCTATACTACGACATCTTACTAAACAAAATACAATATATATTTTATATTTAGTACACTATTTATGATAATTGTCTAAACTTAGAATTAGTTATCTTGCTCGTATTTTTCAGAATACTATAGAGATCAAGAGGGGAACAAAAATTTTAAGGGTAGACAGATAAACAGCTTGGGCATATATTCCTAAAACACAACAGAAACTTTCATTTCTTTACATTGGACACATGGCTATGCAATACTGTTTAAGAACCTAAAAAGCTTTAAAGATACATTTTCACCACAAGATAAACCAATTATTTACCTTTTTTTCTTCATTGGGACTGAAAGACCCATCACTGTCATCTAAACTGAGCAGATTTGCCTCGCTAGAACGGTGTGGGAGAGAAAAGCACATACACTGTAATCCAACAGAGCACACACAAACATTTTAAATGCAAAAGGCTTTTTTATCCCCTTCCCTCTACATTTAAATGCTTCATATACACATTGTATAAATATGCATAAAACAGGAACATGAAATGAGCAACAGAGTGATCAAATGCATAATGTGAACCTGAACTTAAAGTGTAAATCAAATTATTTTGCAAAATGCAAAACTAAAAGGATTAATTCAAAACAGACAATGCTACTGAACGTTCAATATGGTAAAAACAATATTACTGACACTATAAAAGATCCTACACTCTCTGCATAAATTGAGTCCAAAACTTCATTAACCTATAAAACATGATCTTACTTTGCTTATGCCTATCAATGTTCAAGTATGTAGTTTAAAACTGCAGACTTCATACCGCTTTAGGAGAAGAACTTAATGTAACTACATTTTACCCCACAGCAATTACTACCACAGTATGTGCTCCTAAAAAGACTAAAAAGAACATATTCAGTTTGGTTCTACTGCTTACTAAAATGTGGTTTTTTTAGCACTTTCAATACCTGTAATCCCCAACCATTAGAATGGGGAAGAAGACAAAAAAAAAAGAAAAAGAACAAAAAAAAAAAAAAAAAAAAAAAAAAAAAAAGTCACTCTATGACACTCTAAAACCATTCTTTTCAGTAACAGGCAGTTATCCTCAAGTAATCTTAAATATTGAAATTTAAACCCCAACCACACACTTCATACTGACAGCAGCTAGATTAGTCTAACATTCTTGCTTCCAGGAGGAACAACCTGCAGACAATCCCATTTCATCAATCCCGATAAGGTTACTCCTATGTTGGCGACAAAAAAACAATACAACTTTTAGCCAACTTGTAATTGCATGGTTTGAAAAGTTTTAATCAAGATCACTGAGGCAGAAATTCCTTAAAATCAAAGCAGTTATGCCAGGTGTTAAAAGGGAAGGACTACACAAGAGACACATACTTTTCTTAGCTGTGTCAGCTTGACATGCTGGCTTGCAATACATACAGTGACTTTAGCTCTTCATAAATCAACTAATTACTCAGTGCTCCATCCCTCAAGTTCCTAACAACTTTTTCCATTCACAACACTTCCCTTCATGTTACAATTTATTCTTCCATCTTATGCAATACAAATATCCCTAGAGCAAATAAAAATAAAATTAAAATGTTGGGTGAGATCTACAGACTCTGAAAGTTCAGGAGATAAGACTGTGCATACAGTTGATTTTGAAAAGGGAAGAATGATGTAAATGTGAACATACAGCCAGTGGCACTGTTGTATTTTCCATTCATTTACAGTGCACCACAATTCTAGGTCCTCAATGGTAAAACAGTGTAATAGATTCATCACTAATTTCAAACAAAGGCAAAAGAGTACAGTTGTACTTCTGTACAGACTACCCATGGATATTAAATTTTTACATCCTGCAACATTTTTTTAACATTCTCTTTCAGAACAAATTATCCTTTCAAGGGAGGCTCATGGAGCCTTCTCAAACATTCATCAGCAGACACAGAGCTTAGCAATTTCAGAAATTTTCCACATCCTAAAAAATAAACAAAACCCTGCAACACAGACGTGAGCAGCAACCTACAGTATCTGCAGCTCTGGCATTTGCCTACAGTGCTGTCCTAGTCAGATCATTTCACCTCTAAATGCTTTTGTTCTTTAGCTTTAGTTCATACAAAAATGATGGCTATTTTCAAAACACCTTTGTACTGTGTTGATACTTTTAGGATTTCAACATGCTTCAATACTGCAACCATTTTAACCAAGGGCAATTGAGGGGGGAGGTAAGAGAAGGTTAACACATTGCAAATGACCAGAACACTGAGCCAAGGCTCAAATCACAATGAACAAGAGTAACTCTTACCATGCAACATGACTAGAGCAGTATTAGCAAATTGGAAGTTTTAAGTGAACCAATACTTTTAGATCTTAAGGAATGTGAAGCATACGCATCAGAACCAGAAAGGTTGTTTTTTCAGAGAGCAGAATACATAGCAACCAAGCAATGTCTATTTGCTCATGTATCACATGCTTCCTGCTGCCTGCTTCAATGATGCAATTTATACAGGCAGGGAAAAAACCAAAAGCAACCCAAAACAAACACTATACCACTCCCCCAACATACCAGTCAGTAATATTTTTAACATCCCTGAAATGAAACCTCAGTTGTCTTGCTGGGAGGATGTCTCCACACTCTGTCACTTTTAACCAGGGAACCATGGGTTTCCTGGTTATTTTCACATCAGAACATAATTTCTAACTTTTCAATACATTCCTTAAAATTCTGTAACAAATGAATGTTAACTCTCTACTAATATGGGGGGGGAAAGAAATAGAAGTAATTTACCTACACAGAGTTCTTAAGGGAAGTTCATAATTACACATTCATATTTAGGCATTGAACAAGAAAACAAAAATTACTGTTTACTTACCTCTAATCACTTGCCATTTGTTTGATGTTTTAAAACATTAAGAGCTATGCAATAGTTAGTTAGACAGCTGAGATTAACAGGCTATGTTTTCACTACTTTCTACAAGCAACCCAAACTTTAAACTCTGCTGACCATTGAGGTTACACTCTAATAAGCTGCAAGCACATTTCTATCAACTGATCCAGTCACATTTCAAACATAATTGGAATTTCTTTCTGAAAACTATTACATATAAAACCAGTAGGCTGACGTATTTGCCTTCACAGAACACTGTGTACATTCTTTGTTTTAAATTACATAGTGGTAGGCAGCACACTAAAAAAGCTGCACTATCAGAGGCACAAGAGAAGTAGCAGTATTATTATTAACTCATTTACAGTGCCATTCCATTAAAATTAGCCATAATTTAAAAAGTTTTCATCAATTTAAAGGCTGCAGTGCCCTACTAATGGGCTCAAAAAAGAAGCATAAAACATCTATATAACTATGGGAGGATTTTTTGACAAAGTAATACAAATTTTATAAGCAGTGGAAAAAAGCTCAATGTAAATATATAACACAGTACAATGCTTTTCCATTTGTCAACACATGGAAAAAAGAGGTTTCTTCCTCCAAATGGAAGGGACAAAAAATAAAGCTTTTTGAAAGAAAATTGTAGTTAAGTAAAGACACTGTAGTACAAATATATTAAGCCCATTTATTTGGATTCCTTATTTTTGATAAGGCTACTGTTATCTCAGTGGAAGGCAGAAGTCTAGACTTTAAAGAAAACAGTATGACATATAAAAGAAATCTGGGCCCATCCATTTACAAAACCACTGGGGAGCATACTGATGTATTTCAAAACATTTACAGAGATATTCCAAAGGCAGTAAATATAAATTATCCAAGACAGCTCAAGAGAGTCATCTGTAACACCAGAAAGCATCTTATAACATGTTAATGTCATGAATCATACAAATATATTAATCTGGCCAGGTTTGTTTAAGTTTGCCATCCTTTCATATCTTCTGCTATACAAGATCAGCTTAATTTCCACCATTTATTCTGTGGTGGACTACACAGATTTCAGTGTGCTCAACTGACCAACTGGTCTTTTCTTCTGTGGTTCTCCATAAAGGTAGATTTGCTATGGGATCTCCAATTATAAAGCAAGGAAAGTCTCAAGCCACTTGCTACCATCCTGAGTAGATCAAATCTTTTACAACATCAAAAACGTCACTTTTACTCTTTCAAATGGATGAGCATTATCTGCAGGTGTTTGCTTTGGGATAAGATACTTGTTAATTCCCATTCTCAATTTCTGTAACTCTTGTTCCACACTGAGTATCAACTCTGGCATCAATTTAAATTTATATAGTGTTGGGTGACCATTATTTTTCCAAAGCTTCTTCAGTTTACAAATATTTTTTAGTCTTTTTGTGTTCATCATTTGATATCTTAACCATTATGACTCACCTCACTTATGTCTGAGGTAAGCTAAATGACACCCTTCTTTTAAAATAATCTACCTGTTCTAAAAATTGTTGTGGTAGGAGGTCATTAACCACATACTTTGTGTTCATCTTATTGAAGAAAAGATCATCCAAGCAGGAATCCAGTGCTGACCAACATCATTAGCACAGGCCTCATGCGGTAATACAAGAATACAGCCACTCCTTTAAGTGCTGGGATGTTATTCTTAGGCTAGTTCAAAACAAACCTATTGTGTGCCTGCCATTAAGAGGGAAAAAACTCTGATAAAGTCAGGCATCATAACCCCAGTGCCTCCACAACAAGCAGGAGATGCATCCAGCTGCTTGCTTCAGACTCTCAGCTCTTGCCACAAAGAAACCATGTAAGAGTCAAAGAGTATAGTTAGTATCAGCACACTACAGCAAATACCTACCTACTGCACAATATACTCAAAATACTGGGAGGGACACAAAGCTTTATTCTGGAACAATTACATGAATTAGAGATGCTAATCTTTGAAATCTTCTACTAAGGGTAAAGGAAATTTAGAAATAAAAAAAAGAAGGAAAATTTACTGTTACTTGTTTTCTGAAGATTCCCTTCTGTCAATGTTTTGCTGTATGAAATAAAAATGCATCAAAAAAGCAAAAAATATAAATTATTTCAAAATGCTAAAAGCTCACTATGTCTTTAAGATAAACAAACCCAGGTGTTACCAAAAGTAAATAGAGGGTGGCTTAAAACATGTGGCAGTTTGGAGGGAATAAGAAATTGCCTCAAATGGTATCAGAGTAAGTAAAGAAGACAAGATCGCCAGTTTAAATCAATTTTCAACTACTCTTCTATTTATACTTCAGAGTAAGATTCTGCATAATTCACAGATATAAAAGCAAATCATAAATTATCTAAGTAGGCAATAAAAATTCAATTCTAGCTATGGAAAAACTGCTTATTGTAGAGAATATTTGAAAGAAATGAAAAATCACCCAGACATACAATCTTAAAATCAGATACAATTACATAAAGATTATGTTTCATAATAATTTTTCTAACTTTTATTTTTAGCATCATTACTCTATACATTTTTCATTCTATGTTCTTAAGTCAACATCAGCTGGAGACTGATGGAAAACAGCAGTAAATTACTAGTAGAAAAAAAAGCTGCTATATTTTCAAATGTGACTTATTTCTGAAGGCAAGTAAAATGGAAATAGTAACTGTATGGTATGTACTGCCCTTAGAACATATTTGTGTGTACTACAAATGGACATAAAGTTGCTAGGGAACAACACGACCTTAATTCTATAAAACTAAGATGCCCCTAGTTTGTGAACCCTTTAAAACTGCTTTTAACTTCCAATATAGTTCTGTTTTGACAACAGCTCTTAATGCTTACCTCACACTTTAATGAACTCCTGCATTCATTTTTTAATTACTAAAACTTCACATTTCTTAATATTTTCTTAAGATTACAGCATAGCCTGCTGCTGCAGCAGCCTCTGTGGTTATGTCTATTTTCCTACCTCCCTTCCAATCCATAGTGTTTGGCAGAATATTAGATGATACAAATTCATATATGAATTATTTTTGTACTCAATCAAAGGATTCGGCGACTTCTTACTAGAGAACCACAGCATACCTTTTAAATTTGCAGATTCTACTCTCCAAATATCTAGGAATAACAAATAAACTGACATGAATTCTTTGTGCATGACACTTGTTCTTTTACAATTCATTAGTCATTTTGGAAATAAATATATTCATATTAAGAAAACAAATTAGTAACAATAAAATGTCACAAGGACAAAGTATGCATTCAAACTATACACACAGGATTAAAGTTTTAGCCAAAATCCAAACATACCAAGTAAAGGATTAAGTTATAAGAAAAAAAAAAAAAACAGCCTTAACTCCATTCAGTGAAATAAGCAGAGGAAGAAAAACCTAGAATCTTTAAGCTCAGTTTAACTTGATGAAGGCCTAAAGCCACTGCAGTACTTGAACTATAACTGTCAAGTTCTGAGTAGCATCATCATTAAAGGAAGGAAAAGCTGAAGCTGCTTGGATACCCTACCTATTAACTTCATTATTCTGTATGTTCACATATTGCTTGTCTGTGCTCCTTACACTTACACAGAAGCTCCAAAGACAACTGCAACTCTTGTGAAATCTACTATGCCCTGTGTTGTAAGCCCCATTTTCCCAATAAAGCTTACATTACAATGAACTCCTATTTGGCAATACTATTTAAAAGAATAACTTATTTGAAATATTTTCTTAATCACTTAAAGTTTAAAATATAATATATTATTTCTTATTCATAAATTACAGAAAATAAGTATTTAATTATAAATACACATTTATACTTTCAATAGCCTAGATAAAAGCATCCTTACTCTTTCTCTGCATCTCCTTCACTTTCTTCTGCATGATCAAAGCTCCAATTACTTTTAAAACCTCCATCTCTCTTGGACTGTGATCTATCCAAAGCTGAAATGAGAACAAGTGAAGATAAGTCTTGATTTCAAGCTGAGTTATTAATCAACACAAACTAGAGGAGTAAACCAGATGCACGTATTTTCCCCCAGTATTTATTTTATTGACATCAGTGTTTAACTATCATTTCATCAGTAAGTCCATCAATGCAGTGGTGATTATTATTTCCCTAAATAAATAAAAGTATCTGTCAACATCTTATTAACAGTAAGTTAGCAAACTATTAAAAATTATGACCTGAGGTCATGTAGTAACTATTTTCAACTGTTTTACTGATACTCATAAATTGAAGGGTAGTTTCTCTGATATGAACTGTATGCCACACACAGAAAGGGTCCTAAAATGGATTATTTACATGACTAATAACCAAATGTATTCTGAATTTTTCCATATAAAAGCAATAGTTCCGAACTGTCTGAAGAACATTTGCAACTTAATATGCTGGATTTTTAATTCCACATCTGACACTGACCTGAATTAACATATAATGCAAATTAAAATTTCAGTGTTAGCATCAACTAAGTAAAAATTTTCTGTCATACTACATAAAATTTCAGATTTCTCTACTACAATATCCACCCTTACAGAGATTTTCCCATAATATCACGGCATGGGATATTCTTAAGTGAAGGTGTTCCAGAGCACGGAGACAGCACTCGTTAAAGCACGGCACTGTTCCCCCTGGGCTTTAAATACTGCAATTAAGAGCTGTCTCACACAAATTCTCTGAGAGACAAACTATACAGCTGCTTTGATTACGGTTTAAGTGTGTTTTTTCTTACTACATTTGTCTTTACATTGTTGAAAATGCATTTAGAAATAATGAATGAAACTGATATACTCTGATAGAAACGACTAAGAAAGTCACAACCAACAACATATGTCTAGGATGAAGTATAAACAATGCACACAGAAATATTTATTGCATATTCAACTTCTGCTTCCAACTACTTGCACCTACTGCAGGTCCTGAGCCATGGGTGAATAAGTTAAATACATATTTTTGTGGTTCAGCTTTTCCTACCCTCTTCTTCTCCCTGCTTGCTTTTTAATCAAGACTGCTATATAGAATCAACAACATCTTGCAGCAGAAAGTATCTCAGCTGAATTACAGGGGTATCTCCTTTTGTTAACTATGATTCAATCTGGCATCTTTTGCTCTTAGTACTCTACTTCTCCAGTCCATGTACTCAGGAAGCCAGTAATAAGTAACCCTTTCCTATTCCCTCATGATTGCATAGATTCCTGTTGTGTTCTTCCATTGTCTTCCTTTCCCAAGCAGAACAAGCAAAAAAATTAGTCAGCTTAATTTTTCTTCACCTGAAAGCTGTTTCAAGCCTTTAAATCCCTCTTGATGATTCTCTTTGAACCTCTTCTAGTCTATTATACCCTGTTGAGATGAGGATACACACACTATGAGGAATACTCAAAATGCATACTTCTCACAAATTTCTACAGATGCAGGATGTTGTTTCTGTTTTGTTCTTTGTTCCTTTCCTAGAAAATCTTGACAGTGGATTTGTTGTTTTCACTGCTTAAGAGAACTGCATTGATCTTTAGGTACCAGATAATTCCACCTTTCACTCATGATTGGTTAAGAAGTACTTCAGAGCCAATTGTTACCTACAAAAATGCCCCTTTTTTACTTCTCAGTGGTTTAGATTACTTGACATTTACCTACACAGAATTTCATGTACAATTTCAGCCCACATAACTCAAAACCTGAGCATTTACAACTTTTTAGAAATAGCTAGACACTATACTAACCCAAGTATAGTTTAAACATCTACTAACCTGGTCATCTCGTTATCATACCCTTTTCCTTATAACTGTCCACCAATGTAAGAGATCCTTGTGCAATTCAACTGGTTACTCCTATTAACAAAACAAACATTTTTCCCTCTTTTTTCTAACTCTTCCCAATTGATTCTTATAAAATTTCCCATTTTATTCAGAGGTAATTCAGCCTCTCCTAAAGCCTTTGACTTTACAGAGGGAACAATGAAATCAATTCTGGTCTCCATTATAATTTCCATGAAATTATAAAGCTCACTGATGTAAAGTTCCTCAAATACTGCCACTGCCTTTTTAAAATGCTGATATCACGCTAGCTACCCTCCTTACCTGTAGCAGAAATATGATGCTAACCACAAGCAACACACTGCAGTCATTAGCTCCTTTATCCCCCAGTTCCTCTTACAACACTTGGATGAATGCCATTTGATCATGCTGCCTTGTTCACAGTTTGCTCAATGTACTGCAATTTCTTCCACTGATGCTTCATTTTGAGTCGTACACTCTGTCACATTCCTTATTAAGAAACATTCTGGCATGAAGAGCTCTCTAAGCGTTGCCAAAGTGAGTGCAAGCTATTCCATTATTCAGCTATGACCTTATATACTCCAAAGCCACCTTTTTCAATTGGGTTGTCTACTGATCTTCCAGACACTCCTCAAACTTTCCTGCTGAGTTTGAAGAAATACTTTACAATAGTTTTATGTCTGTTGGGAGTTACTAATCAATTTTTTCCCCACTTCATTATAATTACAGGTTAAATCCACCAGATTTTTTTATTATTCTCTCTTTTCATTACTCAGATAAAAGATCTGATTCAATAACTAAGAAGTTTTATTTCAGATACTATATCTTACTTGGCTGTTTAGCCAGGCATTTTAGCATTTGGGGAGCCTTTTGAAATCTACTTAAACAAGTAGCATGCATGCTGTAAGCCTCCTATACCTTTAATTAACTCCCAAGCTGGCTGCAAATATTTTACAACTCCAGCTACATATTTTCTGTCTTTTTCAAAAGGTTTCTTAGTATTTTCTGTAATTCTTCTTTTAATTAAGCATTTTTGTATTGGACAGTTCAATTCACTGCTACTGATCAGTGCAGCTATCCATGGAAAATGTCTCAGTATCCCAGTTCTGCTCATTCAACTCTGGATCAATTTTCACTCTCTCTAGCACTCTTGGTCCTAACAAAAATGTAAATCTAGAAGTATACCATCATGTTAGCCAGAGTGTTCACCTGAGTTACTTGATCTGAACAGCCACTTGGTATCTGATTCCATACAGGATTTTTAATGTTTTTAAGGGGATAACAAGTAATCTGTTACTAAGGTTAAGCTGCTGACTATTTTGTACTAAGACTTAAATTTGGAACCCCAATGATGCAATTTTCACTATGTGCACTATTCAAGGTCTTTTTAATCAACAAGGCACAGTCATACGCAGAGGTGAAAATATTCAAAAAAGCAGCGCTAACCCTAAGATATTATGTCAAGAGAAGGTAATCCCTGTACCTCTGCATAAGACAGGCAGCATGCTGGAGGCAGATTTCACTCTCATTTTTCCTCACAATGCTAACTCCCTTTGGTGCTGTTACACTAAGGGAGGTATCAGTTCTGAGCCCAAGAAAGTACATGGAATTTAACTAGAGAAGTTACACAGGTGTAGCTGACACATTTCACAGCTTTTTTAAACAACGGTTACATGTAATTTCTAACAAGTCAATTTTAAAAAATCCTGAAAAAATAGTGTGTTTCATTAGGACATTTATGACATTACTAACCACACCCTGAAGCCATACAGTCTTCTTGTGTAAAACACAATTATCAAATTTTGGATCAGAAAGCAAAATATGCCTGTAGGAAAATGTCAGCAAGCAGATCAACACCTTTAAATTACTGTGTGTGGACACTGTTTTGTAAACTCCTTCAGCAGGAGTTACTGTCATTCAACAGTTCAAGCAATTCCTAAATGGAAGGAAAATCTTCATAGTGAATATCCATCAAGTAAGAGCAAAATTTTGCAGTTGCAAAAAAAAGAATCAGCTAAAGTTCTGCCTAAAGCGCAAAATGAAAAATGACATACACAGTATTTAGTAAAGTGTTAGTGTCCAGCAAAAGACATCACCTTGGAAGATGTGTTTTTCTCATGTCTTGTACCTTGTGCCTCTAAGGCAAATCATTCCGTACCAATCTACACTACAACACACTAGAAAAACATCCCTATTTCTTTGTTTTGTATGTGATGCTGGATTGTGTTTGTGTAGCAAGATTTTGGTAGCAGTGGGGAGCTGCAGGAGATCAGAGGACCTCACCTCTGTGCCTGGGAAAACCATGGAGGAGATTCTCCTAGAAGACAGGCGAAGGCACGTACAAGACAAGAAAGTGACCAAGGCAGTGCCCATAGCTTAACTAAAAGCAAATCATGCCTGACCAGTCTGGTGGCCTTCTATGATGGAATGAATGACAGCAATGGTCAACAAGGAAAGACTGTCTACCTACACTTCTCTAAGGCCTTTAATATGGTTCCACATTATGTCCTTATCTCCAAACTGAAAAGACATGGATGGACTATTTAGAGGATAAGGAACTGGCTGGCTGGATGGAGCCAGCGAACTACAGCCAATGTCCAGGTGGCAGCTGGTGACAAGTGGCATCCTTCAGGTCTCTCCTGACTCTTGGGACTGGTGCTCTTCCATGTCTTCATCAATGACATGGTGAGATCAAGAGCAGCCTCAGCAAGCTGGTAGATGACACCAAGCTGAGTGGTGCAGCTGACACAGTGGAAGGACCTGATGCCATCCAGGGGGGACCTGGACAAACTTGAGAAGTGGGCTTTCCCTTGAAATTCAACAAGCCCAAGAGCAAGGTACTGCACCTGAGTTGGGGAAATCCCAGACAGGAGTACAGACTGGGAGAAGAAATCACTGAGAGAAGCCCTTTGGAGAGCACTTGGGTGTTCTCATGGATGAAAAGCTGGATATGAGCCAACAGTGCTCACTGAGAGCCCAGAAGGCCAACTGTATCCTGGGGGTGCATAGAAAGCTGAGTGGCCAGCAAGTTGAGGGAGATGACTCTGCCCTCGTGAGACCCCACCTGGAGTAGTGCATCCTGCTCTGAGGTCCTCAATGCAAGAAAGACATGGATCTGTTGAGAGTGGGTCCAGAGGAGGACCACAAAGATGATCAGAGGGTGAGAGCACCTCTCCTACAAAGACAGGCTGAGAGCGCTGTGATTGTTCAGCATGGAGAAGACTTCAAAGAGACCTTACTGCAGACTTGCAGTACCTTAGGTGTCTTATAAAAAGAAGAGAGAGGGATTTTTATATGGACAGACAGTGATGGGACAAGGGGCAGTGGTTTTAAACTGAAAGAGGGCAGGTTTACATTAAATGTACTACAAAGAAATACTTTGCTGGGAGGGTGGTGAGGCGCTGGAACAGGTTGCCCAGAGAGGCTGTGGATGCCCACCCCTGGAAGTGTTCAAGGCCAGGCTGGATGGGGCCCTGAGCAACCTGATCTAGTGAATGGTATCCCTGTCCACAGAAAGGGCATTGGAACTAGATGCTCTTTAAGATCACTTTCACACCTAACAGTTGTATGATTCTCTCAGATCAACTCACCAAAGGAGTAAGATGCATTTACTGTCCACACAAAGATGAGTGATATATATGAAAATGTTACTTTCCTAGAAAAGTTGATTTGCCAGAACAACTCCCTTCCACCCCCCAGAACAAAATAGCAGAGACTTCAAGGTCTCTATTGCACACACAGAAACTTTTGTAAGTCTTTCATCTGCTGAAATCTCATCTATTTCTGTGTGTACAAGAACCATTCTAAACACACAATCTAGATCAAACAAAGGTTAGGTTCAGGACCGATGCTTTTTCAGAAAGACCTGAAGTTTACATTATTTTTCCCCAGTTGCTGGTAAAGAAACACTGCAAGCCTCATCTTACAAATGCTTACACCATCATAACTGCAACCAACTTATCAGATACTGCAGTGCTCGCACAGAAAATGTAAATTAATTTAAATGTACTCAGAATCATTGCCTTCATCCAGACTCATATTTAAATAAATGAAAAAGAATGCTTCTAAGCTTTCTAATCTGTTGCTCATTTAGAGTCATCAGATATATTGTTAAGAGGATACAAGTACTCATAAAACTCTAACACAGAAATATTTTTTGGTTTACTTTCTCCATTGCTTCATTATTCTTCCAGACAGGCTTCTATGCAAAACAGCTTTTTATCTTCCAGCTTTGATACCATCAGCTCTACTATATCAACTGTGTAACCACAGTGAGGTTGCATTTTACAGTCTGAATTCAGCAGCACTATATGAAGAATTTTACAGGGCCCTCACTCTTCCTAAGAGTTGCCAATTCTCTCGCTCCTGTCCCGCACCCTGCATATGTCAGCACTGACAGAAAAGCTGGGGAAGGAAACTAATTCAGGCAAGAACCCCTTGAGCAGCAGGGGAGGGGAAAAGCTATTTTTCAACCATATCAGGTCCCTCCTCCTGTTCAACCACACCAACACAGGGCAGCTGTGACAGCACAGCAGAGGTGAGGTCCATCCAGGAACTGAAACTATCATAATACTATGGATACCAAGGAAATTTCCATGGAATTGTAGCCTAATCTACATTTATAGGTAGAGATTTAAATATCTAGTGTGTAAGAGATGCTTTAACTTTCCACTCCCTAAATTAGCTGCAGAGGCAAAAAAAAAAAAAAAACCCAAACCAGTCAAAAGCACCTCCAGTAACAGACAGTAATCATAACCTCACAGTAGCTGAGCTATTACATGAAGCAGGGAGTTTAATAATGAAGTTCTATGATACCAGTGTAATGGATATCAAGCACAGACATTCCTTGGCACGTGAAGGGAATTCAATCTCTTAGCTGGCTAACAAAAACACCCACACCCTTCCAAGAACTTGATGTCCACAGAAAACAAATTATAAACACAGAGCATTCATTCCTGGACAAAAGTGTTCATGACCCTGAAAAGCAAAAGCATTTTTGAAAGTTCTGTATTTTAAAGACAGAAATCATCTGCATATTCTGGTAAATGACTGGGTTTTTTTCAGGGCTTGTAAGCACATTGGGCTGCTTACTTTGCAGGTTACTGCACTGATGACAGGACTGAAGGACACAGAACTGCCTAAGTCTGATAATTTGCTGAACTGTTAAATATTTTTTAAGTATTAACAAGGAGTAACAGAGGAGGATGAAAGGATAGAGCTTTGAAATATGTCAAACATTTTCTTTGTGATGCCTTTGAAAGTTTATCAGGGCAGACAGCAGTGATAACCACACAATGGACAACTAATGCTTCTTCACCTTTTCTACTGATTCTCTCAACAAAGGTGTAGAGGTATCTACCCCACCCAAGAATGGTGCCCTTATGACGGCATCAGAAAACAATGTAGAACGACTTCAAGAGGCCTTCCTTGTCTACACCAGCAACAAAAGGAATGCTACAGAAATTTGTGGGCATTTTGTGCTCAGTGAGACAGAAACAACCTAATTACAAAAGACATGAAAAAAAATTAAGAATATGATCCATTTTTTTGTTATCCCAGATTTCACTGCTAAATTCTGTCGTCTGACTTCACAGTTCCTCACCTCTATCAGCAGAATCTGTGGGAATGCAGTATCACCCGTTGTCAAGGAAGATGTGATTAAGGAGCACTTCAGCCAGCTGTACCCAAAGACGGGAAAAACATCACTGCCCTTCAAGAAGGGCAACTTGGATGACCTGGTGAACTACAGGCTAGTCTGCAAAAGACAGAACTTATTCTTTACCACGTGTGTGCTCAAGAGTGGGCCACACTGACCTGAGAGGCAATAGAGACCGGACAAATCCCTGAGCAACCTGCTCTAGCTGGGTCTAGCCTGAACAGGATGTTCCAACCCACCTGAATCCAGCCAACCTCAAGTAAAACCAGTGACTATTCACAGGCACAAAGCATCCCTTGAATCAATTGCACCCCATCACAAAAACCTCCCAAAAGGAGTATGACAGTCACTTTTCTTCTTTTCCCTCTCTGAGTAAGTCTGATTCCCACTCAAACTTCCCACACAAGTAAAATAATTTGAGTAACACCAAAAGCAGGAGCCAACAATAAACCAGGAAGAAAGGAGAAACAAACAATAAACTATTTTTTTCATCTCTAGCATTATGAACTCTTTACTTACCTAAAACCTCTATTGCTAGACTTGGAGATACACCAAAAATTCAGAAATTAGGAAGAAAGTTTTGTTGTTTTTAAGGAAAGTTAAGTCAATGAGAGGTATATTCCTATTTTATAGATAAAAATAGAGGATAAAACGTGAGGTTAGCCTAAGAACAATTTCTGAACTGCCAATTCACTCTCAAAATATGAAAAAAATATATAAAGCTAACAAGCCATTTTGAGGACAGTTGAACAAGAATTCCAGAATACACTTTCTGTGGCAAATCAGTGTATTACATTAATCACAGATGATCTCAAATTCTGAACACTGGAATAGTTTTAGAAGATGAGCAAAACACAGCATGAAACCTTACAGTATATTATGCATGTGATTTGCACATTTTGTTATGCACCATGGGATCCATCTTCACATAAAACCTAAGCTTGTGCAACTGAGAATACAGCAGCACTAAACAAATGGCAATCTATTTTTAGAAAGTGCTGAAAGGCAGTTACATACAGAGTAAGATTAATAACCTAGCCAAACTACCTGGAAATTAGGCAACTGACACTTTGAGAAGGTTTCCATGTTTGCTGCAGAAATTGGAACATCAGGTTGAAATAAAGCACTGTATCTTACATACCAAGAGAAGGAAGAAAAAAAAAATTTGTAGTATTTAATTCTTCTGGTTTTATCCTGTAAAGTTTCATAGATGATGTCAGATAGATGCTCTCCCCTTTATAAAAACATACAGAAATCAAAAGCCCAGAAAGGTTCCACAATCTCTGCAAGAACTTAACTTGCACACACAGGACAGAAGAATCAGAGAATGGTATTGGTTGGAAGGGACCTTAAAAACCATCTATTGCCAGCCCTGCTGCCATGAGCAGGGGGGAGACATTCAACTAGACCAGTTCACTCAGAGCCCCATCCAGCCTGGCCTTGAACACTTCCACAAGAAATGTTTATTCCATAAGAAGGAACTCTAAATGTAATTGAAGTAGAAAAAAAGAGCAAGACACCTCTTTGAGGCTGTCCATTGTTCAAAATTCACATGAAATAGCAAAGAAAGCATACAAAGAAAATGCTCAACAATCTCAACCTCAAAAATTTGGTCACATGAAAAAAGGGCATTTCAGAAAATAATCGAGTAGGGAAAGGATGATGAAAGAGTTAGTTAAACTATGTGGCAAGAAAAAAACTTGCATTTGCCCTTCTGCAAAGGCTAAATACCTGGAGTTTTCTCCAATTCTTAGAGACACTGGCAAGCTTTCATACCCATACAAGGCAGCAATCAGCTGAGGTGGATTTCTAATATGGTTGAAAAGGAATAGACTAGTTCCACCAACACTTCTCCCCACCCCAAAGATTAGTTTTCTGTCAATTCAGTTCCTCCAGGCAAGCTGCCATAAGCCAGGGAAGTGCCAGTGTTGAGTGCAGCACAGCTGGAGCTCGCTGTCTCCGGGAGGGGCAGCAGCTCTGTCCCTCTGAGGAGCACCCGGCTGTGGGCCTGCCTGTGCTGTCAACTGCAGGCACAATTCCTTGCGTGGCCCCCACACACAGGGTCTTCTATGACTCTGCAAATCCACATACAGTTTAGATCTATGTACATTATGTCTCTTGAAAAAAAAAATCAGAGAAATGCAACACAAATATAGGCAACAGCTTTCTGATCAGACTAGATACACTATTTACTTTAACTCCCTTTGCAATTGGCAATCATCAATGCAGCAAGGTGTGACATAATGCAACTGGAGTACTGCATTAAGATCACGGAAATCTTTGTAATGGAAGTACAAAACTTCTCCAGACCTAACAGCAATAAGTTTAAGGAGCACTGAAAACTGATAACTATGTCACAGTATACTAAGATCCACTAAGCAGGCTTTATTTTTTAAAAAGCTAAAAAAATCACTTTAACATCCCATGAAAAGCAAACGTTTTCTCAGTAACCATTCATAAAAGCAACAGAAATGAAGATCGGCTATCAAACCATTTTTAATAAAATAACACATACCAGCTCACTAATTGAACCTAGTTATAAAACTACTTTTCAAGAAACAGCACTCCAAAGACAGCTAAACCAAAACACAGAACTTGTTAAGCGACCATCCTGCAGCCAGAGTTTCAGCCACTTCTATCCAAGGAAACTCCTGCTTACCTTGATCTCTAAGTTGTTTCTACAGAGCCCTTCTTACCCCTAATGAGCAGTGCCTTTTTCATCTAACATAGGCTTTGCTACATGACAAAGAACTTTTTACTTTATCAATGACAGGTAGCTATTTGTGGTATTTATCAAGATTCAGCTACAACATACCTGCCTTATGGCAGAGCTATAAAATCCCCATTGAAGTTTTACTGTCCCAGGGCCAGGTATATGCAATCACAATGACGTGGGCCGGCACAGTCCCAAAGTTCACTTTTGAAAGTTTACTCCCAATTGTAAAGGATCCTTAAATTGTTTCTTAAGCAGTAAGCCTTGGTAGAAATAAAATTACAACACACTCTAGTAAACATTTCTACAAGCGAGCCTCAGAAATTACACAGGCAATTGTAAATCTGAAACCTAACATCTACAGCATAGTTCAAATTCTCATCTAATGGGCTCTTGAATAATCTTTCTGTTAGACTGTCGTATTAAATTCTGTCATCAGCAGGATACTCATATTTTGCTAAATGAGCCATAAAAATTGTACATGTCAAACAAATACAACATTATATCCTATGACATTAATAAAAATACATCAGTAGAATGAATTTTAGTACAAATGAAACAATTGTATGACATTGAATAAAAACATACTCATAAAATAAATATTTTGCAGCTGTTTCTTACAGACTTAAATTTCTAAGATTACATATTATTAATCATGTCATAGAGTAATATGTTTAACCACACCAAAGAGTATTATTGGTATTTTTCATTCCTAAAACATTGTTGTGGCAAGTCTTCTAATAAAAATAAACATACAAACAAAATCTCAGAGATATGAGCAGGGAGACTTTGCTCCAGCTCATATGGTCTGAAAACAAACAAACAAAAAGCCAGGAGGGCTTAACACAGTTTTGAATCATCATTGCTCTTTATCTATAATCACTCAAGATTAACTCAAAGAAAGATACCCCAAAGTCTTTCACTCCAAATTCTTCTTTCATAGGAATTACTGGGACACACGTGCAGAAATGTTTCCTTGCCTCATGCAGCACTTACATCCCTTGTCTGTTAACAAAAACTTTTTAAAGGCCTGCTGACCAACCTGGGAAGAAATAACCACAGCCTGTTAATTCATTCCCTCCAGTCTCCAACCTTCACCATAACCTTGTTCTTCACAGAAGATAACCTGCTATTTAAAATAGTTGTGTTTCCTTGGGCAGAATAAAGCTGCTCTTACACTAAAATACCTATTACAAAGTTTAAGCTATGTAATACACCTTAGCCTGACATAACAGATCACCAGGCAGAGATGGAACAGGAAACATCTATTCTTCTCACATGAGAAGAGAGGCTGTACACTCTCCCCCATCCAAGCCATTGTCCCGCATCTACCAGTTACCCTTCAATGAGCAAATTCAACAGAAGTTTGGCAAAGTGCCAACCTGGCAAGACAGAACAGAGCAAGTTCAACCTCTCTGGCAAGAAAGTGGTTAAGTTTCCAGGGTGGTGGAGAGTACATGCAGCTCTGCTTCCAAACTGGAGTCACACCCACTAACCTGACATTCAAACACCAATTCTGACTTAAGGTCATCTTAACCTGAAAAGGTCATCTTAACCTGAAAATATTAGGCATTAAGCATCCTAGGCTGCTAAACACAGAAACAGAAGTTAGGAATACATCCTTTTAAAAATTAAATGTGTAAGATAAAGCTGCCAACAAATTTAATTCTATATAATAAGAAAGATAATAATATTCTACTAATGCCTTAATTTTCTTCATAGAAAATAAGTACAGAGCATTAGACAAATTGCAATCTATGTAAAACTATCACTACCTTATAAAACTGAAACAAAGTAAGCGCCAAAACATTGGCCAAAAGAAAGGAATTTAATACATGTGCTCCCCTCATTCCCAATGTAACTGCCTTTTAGAGCAGCCAAGATAAGAGAATTACATTTGTCCTTTTTCCCCAAACCCAGATTTGTTCCTGGTTTCTCTACAATATCCTCCACCACAACAGCTCCATTTCTGTTTGGTTTCTCAGCCTCCTGCAGCATCTTAAGCTATCCTGCACACTCTTCCATTCTTTTCTTTGCAACACACACAGGTGAAGCTATTTGCTGTCCTGTGCCCCAAGTCCTCTCGCTGCCCCGACCCCTGACGGCTCAGCCATGGAAGGAACAAACACCAGTGAGCAGCAAACTGAACCATGCTCAGGCAACGCTAATTTTGACTTCCCTGCTTAATAGAGTGAGCAAATTTCACAGAACTTCTGTATTTTACCTGTAAGGTAAATTGGTAAAAAAAATTACCTTACACCTCTGTAAATAGAGGAGTTTAAGTTTTGGAAAAATGAAAGTTATGCTACTATGTTTGTTACTTGTAAGAAAGCACTAGCCAAGGACACTGGAGGGTGGTAAGGCACTTGCAGAGGTTGCCGAGGGGGTTGTGAATGCACCAACTCTGAAGCGTTCAGGGCCAGGTTAGTTGGGGCCTCGAGCAATTTGGTCTAGTGGAAGGTGTCTCTTCCTATGGCCAGGGGTTGGAAATAGGTGATCCTGTTACTGGGAAGGAAGGAGGCAAAATTATGAGATGACTCAAAAAACCTTCATATTCTTACAAAGCAATATTTAAAAGTGGCAAGTTCAGTGGCTATTCTCGTATTATAGGATCTGCTACAACACAAAACACCGTGGTATTCTTCAATTATGAGACAAAGATAAAACTATAGGCTAGGTGAAGTCTGATACTGCACCAAAACCCATGTGCAGTCTTCCAGAAACAACAGTAATAAAAGCCAAAGTTGCTGTTGAAACCATTAAAATAAATAATCTATTTTGTTTTATCCTTGTACATAAAACAAGGGAAAGACTAAACAGGCTCTAACTTTTTTCTGAGGAAAGAGTAGTGCTTTACTACCAAATCCAAGAGCCAGAAAATAGTGGATCAGGCACCCCAAACAAGACAGCTACACCAGAAGTTTCTATGTCCCACTTTGAGAAAACTTATAGAGCAGGAGTTACTTAGGAAAAACTACCAAATACTAATGCCTCCACAATGAAAATCGGAAAACTGTGCACAGATACTTTACTTCAAAAAGCTCAGGACAAGCCTGGGCTCCTAGAATCCTGTCTCAAAATTAAGGAGGTGATGATGTGGAAGAGGACTGGGACACAGGCTTTTACCTTAGAAGGTGCTCCCAAGCATATTGCAACATATGTAATAGAGCAGTAACAGATAAATTAGGTTTATTTTTAGAATCTTTCTGCATACTTTAAGAAGAACCCCACCTTTCCTAATATTTCATGCCACCTATCACCCAAATTAGTCTGGTATGTATTAAAAAATAAGACAGTAAGAAATGTTTTCAATTTTACTTTGTTGAGGAACAGTTCTCAATAAGTGAGTTTCATTCATAGAAAACAACCTGTTACTCAAGTCAGAAGGTTTCCTATTTTGAAAACCACTGGACAGGACAGTTGAACATTCTTCAAGTCTAAGAAGATGGATGTGCAGTGCTGGAAAAAAAAATCTGAATGTGTCAAAGGACTGGGATATATAGACAAGCTATGGAAATCACAAACTTCACCCTTTGTCATTTAAAAAAAACAGTCTCAAGAAAAAAAGGAACAAGCTGTCTGGACATTGATGGGACAGATGCAAACCAGAGAAGAATTCAACAGGATAAAGCAGGAGTCCATATAGACACAGAAGATCAATGATACCTGAAACAACTCTTCCCCACATTTTCAAGCTAATCACAATCTCCATTAGATCACAAGCAAAGCACCACAGACTTATTAGAGACAATTGCAACAATTAATAATTAATTTTCACTGTTAAGATAAAAATAAAGAGAAGAGTCTTGCAGGTAGAAATGGTTCAAGTGTTCTACCTGAATATAAATTCCACTCTATCCTCCTAATTTGTATTATTCCAGCCAGAGATATCACAGTACGATTAAAAACAGAAACAAAAAAAGAGAGGAGGGGCTTACCACCACTTCAAAAGGTAAGTAAGTCTGTAACTCTACACTAATACACAAAAGCTGCATGTTTCTGTACCACCCCAGAATCTCAGCTACTCTTAAGAAAAGGCATAAGTCTACAACTCTTGCTTTGGTGAAGACAAATCTTTATATGTGAACTGAAAGAAGAATAAAGCAGTCTTCTGGAGTCTTCTGGCAGACAACTGTGAAGTTTATACTACTGCTGCTAACAGGTAGACCACATAGTTTTGTTTACTGTTATTACGAAACCTGTAGCCAAGAAATAGGAATGAAAATTGAGCAAATTCCTGCCACGACTGCACTCAAATATCTCAACAGCTCTAATGCTAGGGACTGGCAACATTCCTTAGAAAGGAGATCCTCAAAAAGAAAATTCAATACTGGTTCTCGGCATCACTACTGTAATCACCAGGAGACTGAAATAAATGATAAGAAAGAATACTACATTTCTCCCTTCTTCTGGAAAATATTTTGAAGTTTACCTATTATCTACTGCATAAACATAGGTAAACTTTAAATTTCATGTTGGAAAAGAGAAATTACAATTTCCTTGCAATTCAGTAATAATGAAGGAGTCAGAAAACAAGAATTCCTGCAATTTTTCTCCAAGGTTATGATCAACAGTACTCTCCATTCCCATATATTTAACATGCCTCCTGCCTTAAGTCCAAATGAGTTTGCCTACCATTCTTTATATTTTAAACGTGACTATCAATTAAAAAAACACAAGAACTGTTGCAGACAGTTCACTAAACTTCTCCTCCTCCACATCAGGAAAGAATTCCCATGTAAGAGAAATACTTTGTTAGTGCAATTTCTGCATGTTCAGCCCATAACTTGAAATATCACTTTAAAAAAGCAAATTCAGAACAGTTTTACTAATTTCACTCGCATGTAGATTAAATAACAAAAATAGAGTACTTTCCACACTTCTAACAGTCCTGGGACTTCAAGAGAAGTAATCATGCAGGCCCCGTATATCCACGTATATGTGATCAACTATTATTACTGCTTCAGAATGGTAAAAAATGCATCTTTAAAAAGAGTCCATTGTAGTCCTAGGGATCTTTTTCACATTTCCATTAAACAGTCTATATAATACAGCATAAAAAATTATGCACATTAGATACAAAGAACTGGACAAAAAACATGAATCACTATGAATCACTATGTTCAAGAATGGTATTACCAGAAAGGCAACAAATCAATCATTCAAGGAACACCCTTCCAGAAAGACCATTTTGTTTTTACTGGAGAATAGAATAATAAAAATGTTAAGAGGAAGCACTTTTACACTAGTATGACAGACGTATTTCTTCATAGTAACATCTGTTATACTAAATGAAAGAAAAGCAGTATCTCACTGGACACATGGAATCTAAACCAAAATTCCGAACAACTGTGATACTGAAAAGTAATTTATTTCACTGAACTGTGAATTATCTTGAGTCTGACTGATAGTCAACGTAAGCAGGACAGCGCCAGAAACGTCTGTCTACCTGTATGTATACACACACGCAGGCACGCATTTAACCAGCACAGTGTCCCTCAGACTAAGCTGAACCGATGACAGAGCTGACATCCACGTCGCCCAGACTTCTGCTATTGTGCAGGGATGGACAGAGGAGTCCTGCCCCTCCCCTTTGCCAGTCTTTCAGAAAACACCTCTGAAAACATTAAGTAAACAATTTTTCATTGTTGCTTACACAGCCTTCTAAGGACTCCCTGAAACATACACTCAGACAAGTTATAGACACAGCTCTTGGCTCATGTATTAATAACCATCATCCAGCAATAGAAGTTGCCATATTTCCTACTCTGCTTACTTCAATCCCCTTTTTGTCCCCACTATACTTGTTCCACAAATCTGGCACTCTTTTGCTTGCCTAGCCTTAGGGTAATGGTGCTTCTAGGTAACATCATTAGGTTGATCTAATATGCTACCTTTCCAGACTGCAGATTGACAAAAATCTCATGTATATATATGTATTTATAGATTTTTCTATGCCTGTACTTTTTCTATAAATATCTCTAATAAGTACTTATCAAATAACATCTGAAAGTCTTTTCCCTTTGCTTCAAATCAGTACAGATTTTACCAGCTCTTACTAAATCTGCCCAACTGTGACTGTCCCATTTGGACTTGGGCCACCCCCATAAATTTTTTGTCACCACCATATACACTAGATTTTCTTCACATGTGGCTGAACTCTTAGGGTTTCTATCACCTCATCAGTCCTAAAATGAACATCTCCCCAAACAATGGGGAAACACAAAACCAGCTGATAACTCAGTTCACCCATTGTGGAACATTGAAGCTTCAAATGGAGATGCTTCCTGTATTGTATTGCTCCTGCTGTTGGAACGAGTACTTGCAAGCAAAAAAGTGTGAATACTGCATATGAAATGCATATTCTCTTAGCCACCAGCCAGCAAATACTCAAGGTGCACATAGAAGACAGTGACTAGTCATCACCTTGACACTTTTACCTGTCTGCACAAACCTCACCACAGTTTGTGGAGACTTCAGGAAAAAAATGGGGTGTCTGCATTTCACCACCAAATCCTTTAAAGGAATAAGGGAGGTACTGTGACAGCTGTTATTACCCAGAGTTTCTGAACATCAAAATTCCAGATTAATTATTCAAAACAACAAGCAGTACTTTGTTCACACAGTACATCTATTCCAGAATATCTTGTAATAAAAAGCCAATATCCAACATCCTGCAGCAAGAGAAAATCTGCAAGAGGTTATGTTCTGTGCAATACAGGTACTGCAAATCTCCCATGCTAAACTTATTTCTGACTTGAAAAACTCTGCTTATGAGGAATACTTCATTTCATTAATTTTTCTTTGTTATCATTGCGGTAATTTGGCATTATTTACCAGACTACTGGTCCATGCCATCAGGACATGTGCTTATAGCAATTTTGCAAGACTACAGCAGTAATTTTTTGATGTATCAATGAAACTGTAAAGACTCAACAGTTTAAAAATATCCCCATTTCAGGAGGCTTTTTGCAGTATAATTGAAAGCTTTATAATGATAAACAAAAAACCCCTCGAGACACCAAAACCATGTAACAAAAAAAAAAAAGAAAAAAAAAAGAAAAAAAAAAGAAAAAAAAAAAAGAGTCAGGGCTTTACAAATGCAAAAGGTTTCTTTCAAATGCAGGTAATAAGGCTGATCCTCCCCTTCGTATCACAATTATAAGCATTACCCCCGTCACAAAATTAAACTCAGTCCCAAACCTTTACAGGAGCCTTTTAGGAGCAGGCGAAGACTTATTTTATGGTGGGAGCAAAGATTTCGGGCTAGGCCGGGGCCTGGGAGCGGGCTGAGGGCAGGGCAATGCAGCCCCGGCCTCCCTCTCACCCAGCGCTAACCCTGCCCGCCGCCCCCAGCCCAGCGCCCGCCGAGCCGCGGCGGAGTCCGGCCGCTGCACCGAGCCTGGGCTGCTCTCGGCGCTGCCCCGACAAAGGAAAGAAACACCGCACTCCCGACGTCTCGGAACAGTAAAAGAAAGAAAGAAGGAAAAAAGAAAAACGAACCAAATCGCCCTCACTAAGCCCTCCCTGAAAAGCAGGTCTCTTTTCACCAGACCTAGCCACGGCAGCCACCCTTCCCCCACCACGAAGCCACCTCTCATTGTCGTCGCACCCAAAGGGGACCCATAACCCCCACCCCCCACCCCATATGAACTCACACGCCCGCCTCCCCCATTTCCCAGTTTGTGCCGTGCCCCTTTACTGGTCGCCAGAAGGGAAACGCGGCTCGCGGGCCACATTTCCCTCCTCGCAGCCTTGCACGCACCTTCCAGAAACAAGCTGTCTCTGCAGCCGCCGCCGCCGCCACCGGCCATCTTCCCGCTGCCGCGCAGCGCTCCCTCACTCCATCGCCCAGCGCGGCGGCGGGGCCCGGCCCTTCCCCCGGCCTGCCCGCCCCCACTGCGGAAGGCTGGGTGGCTGACCCGCAACGGCGGCACTACCGCCGAGGCCCGGCCCTCTCCCGCTGCCGGGCCGCGCTGCCTTCCGGCCCCCGCGCAGGAGGAAGCGGCGGCAGCACGCCCGCTCCTCCCTCAGCGCGCCCGCCGCCGGCACCCGCGAGCGGCCGCAGCCGGGCCCGTTGGCGCCCGTCGGGGCAGGCGGGCCGGGCCGAGACTCCGCCGCACGCGCCCCCGAGAGCGCGGGAGGGCGAGAGCTCGGAGCGCGCCGCCGCCGCTGTGCTTCGGGAACGGCGCTGGCCTGCCCCGTCTGCCGCTCGCCCGCCGCGGGAGCCGCCGGCTCTCCCGGCCCCAGGACCATAAAATGGCCGCAGCAACGTTGCGCCCCGCAGTACCTCGGGCTCTCCCGCTCCCTCCTCCATCAGCCTGAAGGCAGCAGCTTTCGGGAGACCAGGAGGTGGCTCGGGTAAAATGAATGAAGTTAGAGGAGTGCCGGAGTCCATGGCGGAGCGCTGCGGCCCGCCGGCCTCTCACCTCCCTCAAGCTCGGGGGAAAGGTCTTCGCAAGATTCAAAGATTCCTTTTAATCATAAAATCTTCTGTGGCCTGATCGTATTCAAATCCAAAAGTTGGATTTTGTAAAACGTACAGCGTTGCCACGCCAACTAAAGTGAAATTGCAAGTCATGGCCTTAGGTACATTTGACTTTTAGCTTGTATGATTTTACATTTTAAAAAGCTTTCCCGTGAGGCCGAAATACAAAAAAAAAAAAACCCAAAACATACATCCTTTAAAAACTAAGAGTTAGTTTATGGCATTTTATAGCTAGGGAAAACCAGATACTCCTTTCTTTGACTGGTTTTTTCAATGTGGGATTCTATTGACTCCCTCTCCCCTCCAACTTTACTGTAGATTTGGGGAATTCTCATGTCTAAAGTACCTGGTTCCCAACATTTCTAATCCCTGAAAAGTCATCTTCCAAAAATGCTCGAACTGAAGACTTGTTTGTAGACTGAAATCCTAAATTAGGTAAATTAAAACGCCTAGTGCATATAATGATTAAAGGCTAGAAAGAGGAAAATTGTTGTTTTCCTTTAAGTCTTCTAAATTTGGGGGGTTTTTTTCCTGAATGCACCTAGCATGTTTAAAATACTTCCAAGAGTGCTCAGTTTTTATGCAATGGAGAGGCAAAAAGTGATCTGGAAGCCAACAGGAGATGTCAGACTGCTCCCCAAGTGCTAGGTCACACCACCAGAGCTTGCAAGTTTAGAAGGAATCCCAAAACCTGTAACACCACCGGTAAATCTACGAATCTCAGTCTTCAAAATCTCCTTAGAAAAAAAAGGCTTCCTGAAAGAGAGATCACAAACTATCCTTGTTTCATTAGTAATGAGGTTAATGGGAAACAATTAGGAGAAATTGGTCCCAGCTAATTACAGAGAAACCAAGAAAATCATCTGTTCAATAGAAACCTAATAGTTAAAAAAGAAAAAAAAATTTAGAATCTGATTTTTAAAAATACCGTCTTGTATCTCAGAGGGGCATTGTCCAGTTAAAGGATTTACTGCTGAGGTTACAGCATTAATCCACCAAAACAAGTTCTTATTGATAGTTGATACTAGACTGATCCAGGTCTACACAATTCTACACAACTTTTTAAAAACTAAGGATTTAGAGTTATGAATTATTTGAATAAATGTTTAATGCACAGTAGTGGATTCATTGATCAAGGTATCAAATACAGCTTCAGAGTTTTAGTGAACTGAGATGCAGTGTAGATTAAAATACCCTTTTAAAGTAGAAAGGATAAGGGACTAAATTATCAGTGTTAATCTAGATGCATGGTTGATTTTGGACTTTTTGACTAATAATTTGACATATACTTTTTTATGGAAAAGACCTGCCCAGAATTACATCTCATTGCACTGTTCTTTTTTCCTTTATTTTGAAGCTCTTCAAGGATGCAAGAGGGTAGAATCTAGTCAAAACTCTTATTAATTAAATTTTTATTAGTAGTCTATTCTCAACCTTAGAGTGGTTTGTTTTTTCATTTGAGAACTATTTGTGAGGGAATGCAATACTGAGAGCACTCAATTCTTACAAAATCTTTTCAGATCCTCTTAACTTCGCCTGGAACCAGAAGATTTTCTTCATGTAACAGAATGAACAATGAGAAAGAGAAAGTTAGTGTTCTCCTTCCTGCTGAGGGAAATCTTACAGAATTTACTGAGTTTTCTTTCTCTCTGAAGGAAGAATTCAATTGTGTTCACAGAATAAGAGCCCAGGGATGACATGCATCAGGTCATTGCTTCCTGGCCTTTAGCATCCCCTAGAAGTTGACCGGTCCCACTGTGGGTAGTTGACAAACACAGGAGAGTGTAAGATCCAGAATTTACAAACACTTGCCTGTCTCAGCTCTGTTGGCACAGCTCTTTGTAGGGTGGAAAGCTCATTACTGCATTAGAGAGTGATGAAGAATTTTTGTCTCTTCTTAGAAATCTATTTTTTCCTTCTCTTCCCACAATGAAAAAGATATTATTAATTAATGTGGCTTAGATGATGCAGTACTGAAAATTACTTTACAGAAACTGAAAAGTTTTTTTTTTCTTTGTATTTCTGATTCTTTCCAGTTACTTCTTGTTTCCTCTATGTTTTTGTAAGGTTAGCCAAGATAATGGGGGTAGCTATTTCCTAGAAACACTAGTTCTTGCTTAAGGAATAAAATGGAATTGGGATTGCAGTTTTACATCTTCTGTTGTGGTAATGTACATTACTTAGTTTTCTGTACTGGTATCAAATTTGAATATAGACATTTAAGGGAATTTATAGGCACATTGATTTTTTTTTGTTATTTACAACCCATGAACTTGCTCAATAGACTATAAGTAACTTATTTAACACTCCAATTTTTCAGGAAGTTAGTTTGAAGTGAAGTTAGTTTTCACTGTTTTTCGTTGTTGTTCTTAGAACTGTTTCTTGAACATGTTAATGAAACACAGTCTGTGTTCTCAGTTTTAAAAACTGTCCTCATGCATGTCCTCTTCTTGCTGTCCTCATGACCTGCTGCCTAGTTTTTTTCCTTAGCATTTTCAAAGTGAAATCAGATGTATTTCTTGCATTACAATATTTTGTTATTAAAGTTAGTGCTTTAATTTCAGGGCTTGTCTCATACTATTCCAGGATAGCTGGCATACTGCAGGTATCTCTTCAGGAATGTTTCCAGAGGCAAGAGTACTATTCATCTGAGTGCTAGGACTACAGTGATACATCAGGATGTGGAAAAGGTTTTTTGTTTAACTGTGGTATCAAAAGATAAGATTGTCAAGTAGGTAGTAAATAACGAAGAACTGCTTAAGATCATTGGGATTTTGTCTAAACTATTTTCCTAACTCTTTCCTTGAAGGAGACCTGTTTTTTGAATCTCACCAACTTAGCTCAAAACTCAACTTGGTGCTGTTGGAAAATAACCATAATAAACAAATACCTTTTAGGTTTTCTGCTACTGTTATAAACATTTTGAAATTTAAAATGGCCATTTTTCATTTAAGTATCTTTTGCATTTGGTCGTTATTGCATTAGAACTATCCAAAGAGAAACAGTTTTGCTTTAAATCTGCAAGTTCTCTTACTGGACAGTGAGATAAAGCAACTTGCTGGGCTAAAAACATAACAACTAATTAAGCATCAAAGTGAGTTTTATAGGTATAAAAGATTGATTGAGTCAAATGCCAACATTGTTATCTACAACATCGCATTAGATATTACTTTTGGAAATAAAAATTTCATTTTGCAGGGTTGGGCTACATTTGGAAGGTTATTTTTTATAGAGAAAAAAAACTTAGAGAATTTGTTGCACAGTCCAGAACCATTACTTCATTTACATCTCTAAATAGAAAAATAATTATGATCAATAAGGAAAAATAAAACATTATAAAGGAGAATGATTTCAAATATATGCATGAAATGATGCTATAGAAGAAATAGCCAGTTATAAATCAAATATATTCTGTTGGAAAAATAGGGGGTAATCTTTCATATTTTAATTATGGTAAGTGTACATTAAATCTTTGAGGCAACTATTTATCTTTAACTAACAAAAGACTAAAATGTTGATCATTTTCTAAGTGTTAAAAGAGGAGCATATAAAAGGCTCGAGAAAAATACATTAGATTTAAGACACATAGAATATACTTTCCAGTGTATATTCAAAATGTCTAACTTGCTTTATCATATTTTCTCTAAGTTTCCTGTAGCAACAATGTTGTAACTTTTAATTTTTTATGGTGTTTTTATGGTGATGGTCTAAGGGAAATAGGGTTTTGCCAACAGACTGATGAAATACATTTATTGATTGCATTTCAACTTTAAGATTAGGCAAGAGCATAAATTTTTTCTTTGTCTTTCAGTGTAACTCTTCCATTATTTTACTGATAAGAGCAGAAGTTCTTTCTGATTTAAAAGGAAAAATATAAAATGTTTCATTTGTCATCCTAAATAGCATGGCATAACCACAATATAGTCTTTCATCTACTAGCAAAAAAAATGTATCTACAGCACAAAAATGCTAAAATCAAAGAGTATGCATTGAGAAAAATAAAATAATAGACATTTTTCTACAATAAAAGTTAAGCATAAATAATAAAGACATAGCAAGGCTCAAACTGTTACTTAAGGCATGTCAGGCATCCAAAAACATCCAGCATACAAAACGTACATTTATGCACTGGGTCAGATATTGTCTCTCTAATCTCTTGCTTTTCAAATCAATGGGAAATATGTCTTAAGTCAACTTCCAAAGTATGTTTAAACACATTTAATAGATACTGAAACTCCTTTTGTATGAAGTTTTACAGAAGTCATTCTCATGCTCACTTGTGCAGAGTACAGGTTAATTGCCAGCTAGCAGAACTCGCAGATGGCCTTCCTTTAAAATTGTCTCACCATTAGAAAGAGAAACTGTTTTGTAGCTGGTATCTTTGGAGATCATTTGTCAATAACCATTGGCTTTAAGAACTTTGTTACTAGAGATGGCTTATTTAAACCAAATGCATGTAGTAAATAGAAAATATCTAATTGGTATATTGATATATTTCAGCTGGCTCACACCTCTTAGAAGAGGATCACCTTTTCCCTGGCTGTTTCATTAGATGCCTATGTGTCTGGAGCTTTAAGAATATTTGTGCCTCAAAGCAATTAAGGCAATCTTTTAGGAAAAGTTTTTACATGTTTCATATGGGATACTTTTGTATATATTAGAATCATGTTTCTAAAAATAAACTAAACTCCTAAAATGGCAAGTATTAACCTGTACACATACATGCAAAAATACATTCTAAAGCAAAGAAAAAGGTGACATTTCTGTACCTATGAACATGACCCATGGGGTTGTAGCAATCATAATGAAAGCAGAGGTGAAAAAAATCACAGCATCCTCCCTGTTCTCAATTTGCATGACTTACTCCCTTACTGCTCATGCTGCTGGTGAAGACACCAGGTTTGTTTCTTGCAAATTCCCCTTCTAATCAGAAGAAAGAACTTCTGAAACCTCTTTCTTAATGTGTGTAGGAGTTCAGAGGTCTGGGCTGGGAAGATGGATGTGCTCCTGTCAGTGCACTGTACTGCTTAAGTTCTGTACTGGCTCAGTCTCATCTGGGAAGTGGAGCCAGTTAAAGCTTACATAACAATAACCATACTGCAAGTAATAGAATCCACATAATGCAGGATTTGAAAGAGATAAAGGGATAATTTCATGTGTCCTTCTGCCTAGATTTATGACTTCAAATGTCACTAGTATATGCCCTTAAAAGTCTCAGTTTAAGATTGATCTTCAGTCTCCAGATAGTATACTAGAAAAGCGGGAGGGGGGAATGTCCATATTAACCTAAACAATCTTTTCTAGGAATAGCTTTCTTCTTCTTCAGTTAGAATTCACTGCGCACTTTTTAGTAACCTCTCTATACTGTGAGATTGCTGTAGTGTATCTCATCCTTTTCTACAGGTCCTTCAGTCTTCTTTTATTTATTATTTTCAATCTCACTGGAGTCTCTTTAACTTGTCTGTATTTAAAAGTGGGGCATTCAAATCAGAATGTGGTACTAATGTAGCTCTCTCTGAAACTGAATAGAGTGGCATGACTACTGTCTCTACTTCTGACATACTGCAATTCCTTCAATATATCCTAAAATATTTTTCAACGAAACCACAGATCATGGTCAGTCTGTAACCTAGCATAAACCCTCCATCCTTTATTGTAGTGTTGTTCTCTAGCAGCTGTATCTCAATTTGTATCACTTCATTTGATTTCTCCATCTAAAGTGTCTGATTTTCTACATTTCTTTGCTGCATATCATCTTGTTGGTTTAAGTAATTTCTTTTAATTCTAATCCTGTCCTTTACCCCTTGTTAGGTGCTTGCAGTACTTGTGCTCTGACAGTGAAAATAGTAGAATTACATCTAGGATAAACCTGTGTAGGATAAGCCTGTGTAGGATCAAGTGCCTCTCTCAGACTGTCAGGGAAGCACACTGAAAGTGCATTTTTCCAGCTTTTTTCCTGGTTCAGTTTTAAGAAGTCATACACAACAGTTAATATCTTACTGGAGTCAATATCACCTGCTTTCTTCTCTCCCTATTGATTCTACATGCCAGCTATTCCAAAGAAGATGGACAGAGCTGTAGCATGACATCAGAGCTTTCCAGTCTCTCTCAGGAGACTGGAATACAAGTTCCAGAGATCTGTAAGAATTTACATCTGTGTAGAAGTCCAGAGTGTTTGATCTTCTCAGTGTTTCTCCTCAAGATGAGAATGGCCTTCTGAGACATTATTTCCCTCTGTTAGAAGGATGTGGATGTCTATTGATATTTTTGAAGATGTCTTTTACCTTCTTTAATGAAGTTATATCCTAACAGCACCAGTCCACATGAAATGCTGGTATACATGCATTGTCAAATGCCAGCTGTGCTTGGAAGTCTCAGACAAGATGAAGTTTTCTCCAGAATTATAACTCAATTAGCCCCTATGAAATAAGATGCAAGAAGTATTTGTGGTGTAGAGTGTTGCCCTGATGCACTCTGTAGAGAACCTTGATTGATGTTAAGCAGTATGAGCCCTGAGACAGAGCGGGTTAAAGAAATTAAGAGTTACCTTTGTGGGCCAAAAGTTATACTGTATAAGGACATCTTAGTGGGAGGGGATGTTCTAACTCACAGTGACTTGTGAGATCTGTGGTATTTGTTAACAAGCTGTACCAATTTGTAAAGTGGCCTATCATAAGCATTTGTTTTAACTTCAAGGATTCTCCAAGTCTTTATGCTCTTTGATAAATGACGATGTCAGTCATTAAGTGTCTGTCTTTGATTCATTCCAGGCATGTATAATCCTCATCATTAGCTGCCTGTATAAAAACAAGATGAATCTGGTTACTCTTGGTGTGTTATTCCTAATGGATACCATTAGGTCCTGTTCCTCTTCAAGAAGATATAGCTGTTAAAAGTCAGAGGCTAAGAAGCTGAGAGATAGTTGGGGCCAGGGAGTGGCTGCTGCCACTGTGAGTCCTGTCTCAAATCCTTGGAGCCCCCTAAAATAACACAGTCATTCACATTAAAATACCAGTAGTATTGCTGTTGGTTTCATCAAAAGCTAAGGGGAACTTAACTACTGTCAGCATAACTGTTATGTGACTGGCCTGCAGACTTTTACAGGAGTGGTTTATGCTGTGTTTGGTGTTATTGACCGTTTTACACTAAAAATGCTTCAGAGTCACTTGAGCAGTTACTTGTCTTTTCTGGGAGCCTGAGGTCCACATCAACTTGCAAGCATATTGTGAACATATGTAAGCATATTACTCAGACTGTTTAGTGCTCAGAAGAAAGATAATGCTCCTTTTAATGTTATGAAGACATTAATCTCTATTTCTTTTTGAGAAAACCTTGTAACTTGTGATTAAATTTGCTTACTTTAATACATGGAACTCTTTAAATTTGTGTGAAAATAATCTAGATCACAAACACTGTTTTCTTTATTTTCAAACAAAATAAAGATAGAAAAACAAAACAGTTTCAATCAGTTTGAAGATATATGTATTTTGACCTAGGGTCTATGGTTGCTAAAACAATGTGAAACTTTTAACAGGCTGTTTAAATTATGGTTACCATATGAGAACATTAAAGTGGAGCTGACCTATTATTAATGTCTGTACTGTTTGTTGCCTGGTAGTATAGAAATTAAATGTATTGGTTTTCAGCATAGAAAAGTTTTAAAGTGCTGTATCAGTTTTCATCATAAAAATTCCAGACTCTGTACCATCCATAAAGATGAATAAAGGTTGTAATCATTCTAGGGAAAATTCAGCAAGTTAAATATAATCTTCTTAAGAATAGATAATGTAATTTAAAGAAAAGAAACCTAAATCTTATTTGTGACACACAACTAGTTTTACAGGAGGAAAATCATCATTAAAATCATCATCATGACACTTGAAATGTCCTGTGAAGAAATTCAGTGTTGTAAACTGTTTCTAGTTTGTAGAATGAATGAAATTTTGTTGTTTTCATACAGCAGAAGATTTTAAGATGCTTTGGAACAATATCTATATTGTTCCAAAAGATAGATATATGCTATATCTATATAGCATCTATATCTATATTTGTAGTATTGATTAACAATATTTTCATAATTTGGGGGTATTTTGAGTTATATTACTATCCTAATTAGTTTATTTTACAGCAAAATGTCAGCTACCATTTTCTCCTCCCCAACAGACAGACTCAACCTTGTTTTCAGAATCTCTTTATCCACTTTCCTCCCTGTGGCTTCTGCACTAAATGCAGTCCTTCAACTTCTGTCATTGCTCATTCTTCCCTTCACTCAGTCTCCCCTAAAATCCTTTCCTCTGGCTCTTTCCTTTCATTCAGTTTCTGTTTTCAGCTTCTTTCCATCTAATCTCTCCATACCAAAATCCCTCCCATGCCTCCAACAGAGACTTCTCCAATCCTTTTTGTCCCACAATTGCCACCTCATTCTTGCCTTTTGTTGTGGTTCCCTCCCACTGCTGCTTCTACTATATTAGTTTGTTAGGATCCATGGTCCATATTCAGTAATGGAGGATAGTGTGATCTGAGATTTAGCTAGATGACTAAAAGGAAAATATTGCCCTTATTTCTTGAGAATATTTTCCTCAATGCCATGACTCAGTTTAGTAATAAAACAAATTCTTCTCTTATGTATTAGCTAACACATGTAATTCTGTTCGTTAAAATGTTGCATACGTACATGTAAGACTGAAACAGCATGCAAAACAAATTTCATACTCAGTGCAAAGAAGCTCAACCAAAACATAATTAATGCAACACAATGTTTGAGATTTTAAGCCAACAAAAGCCAGACCATTTAGAGCTAAGGTTCCCATAGCAACCTTATTCTGTCTCCTCCTGTGTCTGTGTGATAGGGTCTTTTTTTTACATGACCACATATTGCTAGAGAATGGGCTGTATTATTCCATAAATAGAACATCAGTTTAATAGGTGAGTTAACTGCACAAGGTTTTGTCAAATTCTGTGTCTTCAAAGGAAGTTATATCATTGTGGCTTGTAGAGCTACTGTACATATATAAATACTAGAAAAAAAATTATGTAGGCTGCAACTTGTTGTTACAACATCATTAACGTAAATCCTGCCTGTAAGTGAATTTTTGGCGTGTTTTTAGTTTTTTCCCAGCTATCTATTTGCCTGTGTATAATGGCTAAATAATTATGGGAAGAAAATTGTTGGTATTTCTTAAAAAATAATATAAGGAGACTGACCAATTATAAGTAATTATATTTCAGGGTAGGCAGCTACATAAAATCATGTGGGAATTCAAAAGGGGTAGACTTCAGGGCCTTGAAATCATTGCATTTAACTGTAAGCACTTAAAAAATGGGGCCAAACTTGTATGTAACCTCACAATTTCTCTACAATTTAGGGAGGTGGAAGAGTGTCTCCAAACAATGATCCAGTCCTGAGGTGTGATCTACCCTCTGCCTGTTTACTCCACTGACCATACAGTAGGCCCAGAGATACCAGTCAAGATTCCTTCCTTGACTAATTTGTTGCTCCACATCAGATAAATCCAAGTTATGTTGTCCAACAAAAAGAAGTGAGATTTTCAGATAATTCTGAGTATCTAATGTGTCTTTTGGATTAGATCCAGGAGTCCCCCCAGACTGCACGGATACCAGTGTCCAATCAATGATTTCACTTGACAATACAGATATGTTCTGGATTAAATAAGATAACACAGACCACCTCTTTTGAGCAGATACAAAACAGTACTTTGATTATTCCAGGTTTACATTGACTGCAGAAAGACAAATTATACCTTATTTGACCTAGTATTGAAGTGTGCAGATAATAACACCTTATTTATGTATAAAGACTGTTGGAAGAACTCAAATTCGTTTATGTGTGTATTTGAACCAGCAGAGACAGTTAACATTGATTCCACTCTCTACATTTTTCAGCTGTGAGATTTTTGATACAAGACTGTCTCAGAGAACATGGAAATGTATTTTTAAAGGCATTGGACAATGTTCCTCAGCACTCAACTCATGAGTTTTGATTTCTACTCAGGATGCTGGGTCCAGGCACTGCCGCTCACAGGTAATCAAACCTTAAATTTTTGTTGGTTCTGGATGAAGATGAAAAGTTGAGATCCCTGATAATTTTTCTGCACCCTTGAAATGTATGTTTGGAATTGCAAGTGTTCTGTGTGGCACTGATATAAAACTCCGACAAACCAGAGGGCAATCTGGTAATTTGGAGAGGATTTTAAACCAAGGATAATACAAAGAAGAAAAACTCTACCAACACAAAAGAGAGAAATGTCATCCATTTCCTCAGTTGGGCTGCAAAATATGTCTTTCCATTAAAAAAGACCTGCAAAGACCAGGTTAATGTTTTGAAGGTTGTTAGAAGTGAAGTGGATGGATACTGCTAGTGTTTAACCACTGTTAGCTCTGAAGAAATCTGACACTCAACAATTAGATGACTGGCAAATCCCTGAAGTATCTGGTTTCCTATAATAATAAATAGACAGCAATGAGACAATGTGTACAAATAGAGGTGGGTAGCAGTCTGAAATATTGAAGAGTTCCCCATAGATATTGTAATGAGGAACTATTCAAATAATATCCTCTTTCTTATAGGAATGTTACAAAGCAGTAATCCCATTGTGCTCTGCTGGATTAAACTTGGTTGGAACTAGAACATTTAGTTGTAAAATCTTCATTGAAGATAGCAGTGCAAAAAAGTTAAGATTTTTTTTTTTTCACCCAAACAAAAAGGCAAACATATGAGATCCTAGGGATCTAAATGGCCAGAATGAGCAGCTTTCATCTAGACACGGTTTGGTAAGGCAAAGTGAGGAAATAGCTCAGTTGAAAACAAATAAGTAGAAACATAATGGGGAAAAAAGCATGATAGTTTAAAGTGTACAAGTGTGTGACTACTTACAGGCTCATAGCAACTGCCTGGAGAAAGTGAATTTTGAAACGGGACAAGGAAATATCTTACAAAAATCCCTTGTTTGGAGAGCCTTCGGATGGGATTTTCTGGAGCAGCTCCAGATAATGTCCACTCCTGGCAGCTGCCTAACATCACCTCACTGCTGCCTTGGTGCTGACCAGCTCGAGGGGCACTGAGTGGGCACAGCACTGCCTCCCTCCCCTCCTGTAAATGCTGGAAAGTGGAGCCACACCTCAAAGAAGGGCTCTGGCATTGCTCTGCTCTGTCTGCTCCTCGTTGGTGGTAAAGGGGGAGGAAAGATGGGAAGATCTTTTGCTGAGTGCAAAAATGTGTTTGCAACTGTCTAATGAAACCTGGGGTTACTGCTATGGTTAAATATAGACACTGTGTTACTGGTTGCCATGTTACTGGAAGAGAGCAGTTTGCAAAGCTAGAGACCATAAGCATTATTTTCAGTTGAAAACTCACAAGCCTTTTCTTTTTTTATTAGGCAGCTGGTCAAGCCGTTCTTATTTTGCTCAAGCTATTTGTTATGAACTTCATAAGAATCAATGTTTCCCTACCATTATTCATCATGTAGGATATTTGTAAGCATATTGGTCATAGCACTTAGGTTGCTATAAATAAATATGTTAGCCTCCCAACACTTAGGTTGAGATATGTATATGGAACTGGTATTGCAAACAACAAATGCAGTATTTCAATTTCTATAAAACAGTAGTAACCCATAAACAAAACTGTATTGAAGAGTATTTTAAATTACCCATAATTTATATGTACCTCTAAGAAGATGTACTGCCAAAGGTAAGTGCAAAGAGATAGTTAACTTTATTGTCACCATTTGCTTGTCTTAGGCCCTGATGATGTTCATGATGCTTTTATACTCTGGGTGTACCATCTGCAGGACATTAACAAGGCATAATGTAATGGCTTTCTGATACAGATCTCTTTGGTTTAAGCAATAACCTTCGCTTCTCCTTAGACGAAGTCAGAAACTAGCAACTTATGTTTCAGAGGTAAAGGTTTGTGGATGCCTTTCTTCAGCAGAGGTTAGGATTAATTTGCTAGAGATCTACCATCAGTTACTGTTTGAGGCATGCCTACTTCTTAACTGGATCTGCTGGTACAATAATTACTATTCTGTTTGTAACAATGATGTAACTGTTAAATAAGTTGTTTTCTCATAGATCAAAACACTAAAGATTAGCAATGGGGTATCAGTGCTGTAAGGTAAATTAACCTGGCACCATGAGATAAATTATCACTCAGGATACTGTTACTAAGAACCAGCAGTCAGCAAGGGAGAGGAAAATCCAGTTTAACTCTAACCTGATTTTAAATTGATCACTAGTACCAAACCTTGAAAGAAGTTGGTAGAGGTAATTTGTTCAAGTTTCAGACAGAAGTGGTTGAAGTCTCTCAATAGCAAGAGCAAGGAGTCAGTGGATCCTGAACTGGGAGGGGAAAGATAACAGAATGACAGAGGACCAAGAGACCCGAATAAAGCTTTTAAGTCCTTCATCAGGACCAGTTAGTAAATGTTTTGGAGAACTGAACAATTTATTTGGGCAATTAAAAATGAAGTCAGAAAATTCGTATTTGGTCTTTATGTTTTTACAAGACAGCTGCATAATACAGATAATACTGACTGATGTTTGTGAAATGTGTGGATGATGCCAGGTACTATTAAGAACAAAATATCTCACATATATTGATCTCAAAATATTTGTCCTTAGAAGTAAGAATTCTCCTATTAATTCCAGTATAGAAATAAGTGTCTGTTACAGCTAGCTGGCCCCTGAGAAATCAGTCTTTGAACTATTCACAGCTTCTAATGCCTTAAAGTGTTCCTAGCAATTAAGAAATACAGTTAAAGAATTAAAGAAACATAAGCACTGACAGGATTTGTCTTTCATGTTTTTAGATGAATGCAGAACTGTAGTCTACATCTAAGCAGGAGCTCTGTCATTCTTTTATGTTTAATGGAGAGAAATAAGCACTTCTGAGGTATGACTCATTTGAGATGTATTTAGCTATCTACTTTAGAATGAGATGAATTGCTTCCTTAAATCTCCTGTTTCTTTTCATTTACTATAAAGGGTATCTAGATGTCTAGCTTGGATGTAGATTTCTATAGTGTAGGAGTCCCTATTTGAATAGATTAATTGTATCCTGACAGACTTAGCAGAAAATACAGGCTGGCTATCTGACTTCCTGAATCACACATAAATCTCTACTCTTAAAGAAGAAAATACTGGATAATGGTAGAATTCTGTGTCCTCTGCAATTGTCTCCAGATTAATTTAAAATTTTGTTCCTTTCCTCGGTGATTTTTCTGGGCAGCTGTGGGAATGAGGCATACTGCCATGAAACATGCCATGAGATATATGAAGGGATTACCGTGGGCATGATGGCTTTCTGATGGGTTGACAGGTAATCAGGCTGAGTCCTAATGACCCTTATCACTGCAATGGAGGAGAGACTGATACTAACTTGTCACAGATACACTCTTGGGCAAGACCCACAGCATTTGTAATCTCTTTTTGTAACTATTTTACATATAAATAGTCTTCCCCTCCCTTCCCGTCTATAATGGCAGTGACAGGATATTTGACTACAGTCTCACCTCCACTTCTTCCAAAAGTGTGAATTGGCATTTGAAATCCTCCTTGTCAGGGGACAGAAAATAGGATCACCTTGCAGACAAATTGATGGGCTTGCTCCTCTATCTTCCCCAAAGCAGTGATGCCTCTGTTAAAATTTGCACCTCTGACTGTGTGGGAGTACACTCCTGAGCACTCGTACAGAGCATGATACGCTTATATTTTGTAAATGTAGTGAATCTGTCCCCAGAAATCTTGGTTATAATAATAAATTAAGCTTAGCTATACCCAAACACCTTTAATCTTCCAGGACTAGCTGGAAAGAAAGGGGGTTTATTTTCTGCCATATTTCTGTACTCTTAATGCAACAACAGGTTGTCCCCTAAGGCTTTTGGACTCTGATTAATGTTCAGAATATGCCTGAATGTCAGGCTGTGATTAGACAGTCTTTCTGTGCCAGTGCTGAAAGCTGATTCAACCTCACACTGCAAGGGTTCTGAGCCAGCTGAGAGTGCCTGAGTCCAGGGCCTGGCTTGGCCAAATAACCATGCCATTGAGCAGCCTGCTTAGCGCTGGCATGGCACGGCTTTTACTGCACTCACCCATGTCTTGATCAGCACAGAACATAGGCAGAGGGGGCCCATCCAAAGTAACCGTGTAGGCAGAACTGCAGGACACTTCCATCTGGTCTTTTTGCAGAGCAGCTGCACAGTCTGCTGCTCACCTGATTAGGATTATGTCTGTGTAACAGGGTAGATCACTGCAGGTAAGTAAAATAGAAAGGCAGAATGATGCCTTGGAGTTGGTGAATTTTTAAAGCTATTCATTCTTTCTTCCATGTGAGCTGATTGAATACACAATTCTAAAGAAAAGAGTGTCCAGTTTTCGAGATAGGAAGAATCAAAATTTGATGTTACACTGGTGTGAGTAACAAGGAACTAACAAGCTATTTTTAAACTTGCAGTCACACTAATTAAGATTAGAAGATGTTCTATAGTGGGCAAAGGATATTATGTACAGTCACTGGAGTACAGTGAGACTGAAATTCTCCACTGAGTTAGCTTTTACTAAAATGATGTGTTAATCTCCTTGGGAATTTCAAGTGACAGCTACACCTCATGCAGTCTGCATCTATAATAATTTCATCCACAGTATCATTCTCCTTTTTTATTAGCTTCATCACTTACTACAGAAACAGCTATATGACATTTTCCCTTAACTGTTATCTCCTGAGAACAGGGAACTCTAGATGAAATTCTTCCTTACCTTGCCTCATGTAGATATCATTTTACTTGTGGAAGCAGAACCTTTAATCAATTTTTGTTAAGACTTTTCTCTTTTGTCATCTCTGGAATGAAAATTTTTCAACTCATGAAAATGTGTTGTTATGACAATGTTTTACAGGACTGACCTATGCATTTGAAGAATATGAATACAAAATTTTAAGCAAGCTATAAAAATTTATAGTCTACTTGTCTGTGCTTCAGAGTAAAGTGGAAAACTGTCCTTCCACAAAGTAAATTAAAGGATTATGTTAATTTGATTTTTCATTCCCTTCTAAAGTTGAGACTGAAGAATGACCCTTCAAGTTTTTGAGGGAGTGTTTTAATCAGTGAACTGAGGAACAGTTCCTAAATATGTCAATAGTTAGGCAGTCTTGGCTTTCTAAACTACATATGTAAAATAATAAAAGATCAAAACTCCTTAAAAATTACTTTGTCACCTTTTCAAATCATGCTTTTAGAACTATAGTTTTAGGCAGATGAATTCCAGCTGAAAATATTTCTTTTTTATGAAGCCAGCAGATTGTGCCATTAACATAGAAGAAAAAAACTTTCCATCTTGATAGTCTTTTTCTTAAAAATAGGTGAAATTAACCATGAAAGTATGTATGAACACTTCACTCTTCAGAAGAATTTACAAATCTTGTAAGATACCCTCTCATATCAGTAAACTCTGTGACACAAGGGACCACAGTATTAGGGCAAAAGTAGCCAAAGTGGTATAAGTGGTATATAGCTCTGGTGACTTTTAGCAGTCTGTATTTAGTCATGCTATATTTCAACAATAGCGTGGAGAACCTTTGAGCTAGCCAGATAACTTTGATTCCAGTTTCACCCACTGAAGGCTTAGTTAACTTTTTTCAGCGGGAGGCGTCCGTATTTTACAAATCTAGCAATTTCTGCTAGTGTGCCACAAGGGGGCAGATCGGTGCTGTTGAACTTTGTGACTTCCCCCAGCAGTCAGCAGGAGCAGCAGATTCATCATTTGGGAATTCTTAAAATACATTGCTGTCTGCAGGTTGCTTTCCTTATCAATATTGACTGGTAAGGGGTTTATTTAAATACTTCAGTTACAAAATGAATGCTCATTCTGGGAGATTGTATTTTTCACTTTTTAATGCAAGAAGTGAAATTAAACAATATATTGTCATGGATTTTCCATTCTACTCACTACTCACACAGTGTTCAGTCAACCACTGCAAATTGTTAGCTAATATAATTTTCCTAACTTTTATAATTTCAGAAGGCAAGTAAGAAATATTTGATTAATTAAAGCTTGTTTTCAATACTTCAAACTCACAAACCAGTTTCTGGTAATCATGTGTTAACACTATGTAGTACCCTTTAAAAATAAAATTTATTTATGAAGATAAATTAAACCAATAGAAATATAGTTCCATAAATAAACATCTTTCTTAAAAAACATAAACAATAACACCCCCATAAAACGTTAAAAAAATCTTTATTGTGGCTTTTAACCTTGTTATGGAATTCAAAGTAACAGCATCCAAAATTATTTATGTTACAATTAGGCTTCACTATATTACATATTAATGAAAAAGGAATAGTGCTCCAGCTTTGTCAAGATCAGTCTGTGCTCAAGACTGATTAAACACTTAGTACATGCTAGTGTCTAATTCAAATGAGATGTTAAAGAATCTCCTGAAGTTTGACCCAGAAAATAAACAACAAAACTTTGTTTTGTATACAGAGAAAACCAGTAATAATTCCATAGAATTCCACTTTTAACCACATGTAACAGAACTACTATCAGTGACACCTGCTGAAAATAGACAAGAGATGATGAATCAAAGTATACATCTAAATGCACTTCAGGGATGAATTTCACCAAAATACTCTGCCTTCCCTCATTATGCAGGTTGGTCTATACAGGCAGAATCTTCTATCTACAAAACTCTTAATAAGCAGGTAGAGTTTTAAGCATTTTCCTCTTAAGCATGTGCAAAATGAGATCATTCAGAAGGTTATAGTTTGCTAACAATTAGTGGCTTTATACTGTAAAAGCAACCCATCTTCAGAAGTATCAGGTCTTCTATGTAAGGCAAGATAAAAAAATCTTATTTTTAGCAGTGGCAATTAATCTTTACAAGGGGATGGCAAGATTTTTTTTTCTGGAATAAAACATCTCAAACCAAATAAAAGTAGCCTGAGCCTGAAACTGAAATCACCAGTAGAAAATGTCAGCTCAAATGTTTCAGGTATGAGAAAGGATAGGAAATAGAATCTAGCTGTTAATTTCACATTATTTACATATATATGTGTATATATGTGTGTGTGTAAAATATATAGATGTAGTAATAAAAACTGTCAAAGGAAATGGCATTTGATTAAAATATGTGACAAATTGTGAAATATGATTAAATTCTGATGACAAATTCAAACACAAATTATTTAAATGGGATTATATATCTTCATATGTATAAACACACACCCTCAAATGTCTGGATTTGGTACAAAGGAGTGAATGCCATAGATCTCTTTTCTCAGTCTGCAGGTCATATGTACGTGGGATGAAGCACAGAGTGGTGATTGTTCTAAGATCAAGTGAAAGGCATTACAAAGCCTTGTTGTTGAAATTTGTGCTTTATTTTTAAAAGAGCGAGATGTCAACTTGCCTTTGACTTTTTTTTCATAATAACAGCTTATTTACATTTCCATAATTGCTATGTATACCTCTTGTATTTTTAAGAGCCCTATGGTAATAGTTAATGAGAGAAACAGAAATGTATTTATTATGCCAAATATTTATTCCATGCTACCATTACTCCTACTTGTATATCTGGTGTGTACTGACCATATTCATTGTGTCCAGGACATTATGTAAGGGAAAAATATGCATAATGTTGTTGTGGACAGTACATCCCACACTTAAACAGAATCAAAGTTCTCTTTAAGACATTTTCTAGAATCTAACCAGAGATACAGACCAGATGGCAAACATTCAGCACCCTGTGTCTACAAATTTCAGTGTGCCCTTTAAAATCTTTCTGGATATGAATGGACTTTTTACTTCTTATGCACTTTAAAACATCATTTAGGATGTGTATCTGATCTCTTCTCTTTGATTTTGCTTTTACTAACAAAGCAGAATGACCAGAAACTTTTGGAAAACAGTGACAAAGGTGATGGTAAGGAAATGTTTTTTTTTTTAATTCAATTTTATATTATAGCATGTATAGAATTAAAATGTTGGAAAATTAATTTTGAATCTTAGTTCAGTAGAAAAAATATAATATACTTATTAATACCTTTTCAAATATTTCTCTCAAGTCAAACACAGTATGACAGAAGACCTGATGTAATTTATGATGTTGTTAAGGGCTTTGTTGTTTGACTTGGATTTTTTGACAATATATGCTTATATATACATATACATATATGTAAGGCACATGATATTCAGATATTTAGTAAATTTATTAGTTTGAAAAAATAATTTCACTTCTCATTTTTAGGAAGGTATTTTTATCACTGTTTCACAGATTTTGTGGCAGAAGATTATACATTTCTACAAGAAGGCAGAGAGCACAAAATGGAATATTAATTGATTTGATTTGGTTTTGGTTTTTGGTTTCTTTACTCTTCCTCATGAACTATTTTCATATTTTGAATTATGGTTCCTATATGTGAAGGAAGTTCCCATCCTGGAAACTGTAATGTGTGTTTAATTCAAATTTAGCAGTTTAAAGTAAACAAAGACTGAAGCCCTCTAGTACCACTAGATGTCATCCTGTGGTCATTGAGGATGTATAAAAAGGAGCAGACTCCTAATAACCCATACAGGTTACCTGAAAATCTGTAGAAAATTGAAAATGGGTGCACCACAACAAATATTTTTCGTTACAAATAGCAATAAAAACATCTCATACAACTTTAAAAGGTATCAGTGTAAGTCCAGGAAATAAGATGCATTTGCATATTGTTTTTGTAACAGCATACCATTAATTGCTAGTTTATTAACTCAGACTAGGAGTTCATATACACTTAAAATGATCTCTGGGGTTAATATTTAATAATATTAAAAATGGGGACAGATGATAAAGGCATTGTGAGTGCAATGCAGTCATACAATCTAAGGTTTCTTCTGCAGTATCACCATTTGTATTCAATCTTGATTTACTGCTACAGATGGGTTTCACTGAAAACCCTGGAGATGAATAACTCCAAAGTCTGATGATATTCAACACTCATTTCCAGTAAGGAATTTTGCAAATGTTCCCAGTGTTTAGGATGAAACTAACTACTGGGACCAATTATTCATAACTTTTACTGTGCTTGAAATCCAGTCTCAGATGCAAAATTTGCTGCCTCAGTGTATCTCTACCAAGAGTACTGCGGCTGCTGGGCCTTTTTTTGACAAAGCTTATTCAGTTGGTTCTTTGCTGTGATGGCTTTGAAATGAGAGAAAATATCCATGAGAAGCTGCTTTTCCAGTGCTTCAGTTCTGCAGACAAAGTCTGTAGCCCAAAGGCTGATCTTGTTAATAATGGCTCCAGTTCTGAACACTCCTCTACAGGCATAGAGCTTTTGCTGATTCACCTTTGTAAATTAAAGTAAAATTAGTTTTTTAATTTCTCTCATGAGTTTTGATAAAAATTCAGATTTCACTCATCTGTGAGTCTTGTTTAGGCATGTTTTTAGTTAAAGTTCATTTTAAAAATTCTTATTTCTTACTTTCATTAAATTTCCTGTTGGTAATGGTGCTAGCAGGGAGTGGAGGGTCTTCAGATCTGGTCATGATGGAAAACCTAAATTTGTGGCAGCAGTCTCTTCCAGATGCAGGAGGCTGTCAAAGTTTGCAGGCAGCTTTTTTAGTGAATGCCTGAGTAGCCAAACCCCTAAGTGGATCACTACTGGAAAAAATTTCCTATCCTGTATGCTTTTAATATTTGTCATTAGAACATGAGAGCAGATGATATAAAAATATATGTAATTCTTTCAGGATTAATCTAACAAATTTTTATTCAAATTAAGGTATAATAAACGTAGTTTGTTATTTCACTAGTCACATTCACTCCCTCTATACTGCATAGTATAATAGAATAAGCTTACTATATTATATAATGTACTGGGACATATATATATATATATATATATATATATATTTTATATATATATTACACAAGTGTTTTTCATTTAGCCTTCATAGGTGAGTCTGTCTGCTGCCAACTCAGGTCTGTCTGAAGTAGTCTTTCTTTCTTTCTTTCTTTCTTTCTTTCTTTCTTTCTTTCTTTCTTTCTTTCTTTCTTTCTTTCTTTCTCTTTCTCGGTTTGTGGGGTAGTTGGTTTGTTTGTGATTTTTTCTGCATACACTGAGCATTCTTTATAAAGATCTGATATAAATAAGGCCTGAATCAGAGTCATTAAATTTACCTGAGATAATGAGGATGCTTTCAAGAGGTTTTGGTATTTTGTGCTATGCCATTTCTTGTTTATACTGCATTCAGCTGATATAAGCATGACCACAGAGATAGTTTACATCAGGCTCAAGTTCACTTAGCAAAGATGGGTTGAAACTTGGAGAAAAACATTTATCAGCTTAGCTAAATCCACATCTCTGTTGATCTTGTCAGTAGGTCTCAGTAGTCTTCACTGAGAGTCTTCACTAGCATGACCTTCTGGCTAGACAGAAAAGCTGAAGAAAAAATGGAAAACATAGGGCTGCCTAATGTGATAAAAATGGAGAACAGAAAATTAACTGTCTAAAATAGCTGTTTGAATGAAAGCTTCATATCTGTGAAGAGGAGAGGAGAGGAGACAGATACGTGGGATCCCAGAGCAACAAGTTGAGATAGGAAGGATGAAAGTCATGTAACTTATTTTGTCATGGGCACCTGAATTAAACTCAGCTTATGATCAGTGGAGAGAACAAAATGCTTCCAGGGAGTGATTTCACCAACTGTTTTAGCAGAAGAGGAGCTCTGCTTTAGAAGTGCTTGTTTCTCTCAATAGCACAGGGAGACTGGGTAAATAACTCAAGAGTATATTAGTTCAACTGAATCCTAAGGTGACTGTGATGTACATGACCTGTGTTATGGGTATCAAAATATAATGATGGGGGCTATCACTTACAGCTCAAATCAAAGTGTGGGGCAAAGAGCCTCCTTAGTCCTCCTTCCTGTAGAAATTCCTCAAGCCTGGCTTGCAAAACTTTTTAAAACTGATTCAAATAAATCAATCAATCAATTAGGTATGTTTTAGCTGCTCTGTTGAAATCTCTCTATATACCATATAATATATAGTTATCTCGAGCTCACTATGGTTGTGTTTTCCTTCCATTTAATGTAAAGTTCATTGGCTGAAGCCCAAAGTCACAAACAGTGCCATGAAGTTTTGTTAGATGAGGGTATCTAGTCAGATTTATCACAGACACACTCCTTGTATGAAGTGTAATTGTGGGGTTTATTTTTCTGAGCAGTATTAAAATTATGTATTTTTGTGTAACCACTATGAGCCTCATGAAGTAGTCTCAGTGCTGTGGGATAAAGTTTAAGCAACATTTTCATATTACAATACACTGAAAAGTTGCAATATGAAGTTTGTTAAATTGATGGAACTAGACAAGTAATACAAGTTAACCAAGGAAGTGTCATGCTGCTTTTTTAACAAATAGTGCATTGCTGCTTTAATATGAGGTGTACCACAGAAAGAATCAGAAGCTTTAGAAGCTGTGGGCAGTCCAGGGGAATGTGTATTTCTGTGATTCTATTTTTTGCAAAGGTCAGGCAAAGACTGACCTCATTTTTTTGGTAGCTGGTAACAGAAGACAAACCTGTTTACGTTTCACAGCAATTAATGTCACGATTGCAGTGAAGTCAAAGAAGAGGAATTTGGGAGGGTTTGTTCATGAATCTTTCTGGGCAACATTTCAGTGCTCCTTCCTGTCCTTCTATATGCTTCATCTCATCTATTTTTTTTTATTCAAACAGTAGAGAAGACAAAAATTTGTCTTTGTTTCTGAAGTTCTCTTCATAAATATAGTTTGCTATACTTGTGCTTATGATTTTGTTACAAGGAAATGTCATAATATTTATAAAATTCTAATTTGTGAAGACAAAGATGTTGAAGAATTATTAAAAATATGTCAAATTTATTCTGCTGCCTTCTCTTTAACTTATTTATTCATTGAATAAACCTGAGGTGAGATCTGGGACCTCAGAAAATGTACGTAAAAGAATAGAGATATATTGATATTCAGTTCTATAAATGGCTTTGGAGCTTCTATGATCCACGTTTTTTTTTTACTAGATTTTGTCATTTGTGGAACCTTTCAAAAGTACAGGTCATAATATTTGTGGAGTAATCTATTTTTCCATACATATTTGTCATGTATCCAGGAAAAAATCCAGGATAAAGTAAAAGGACATGCACTAGCTGGGATTAAATAAAAAAGCACAGGTAATCAGTGATAGCAAAAAAAAAAACAACTAAACTGTCAGATAGTATTCTCTAAAGTCCCTCCAGCTTCTGTCCATGACCTGAAGACAGTAGTGGAAGGACTTCTTCCCACAGTGCCTCTGTAAATAAATATTTTGATGGAGAGAGATCTCAAAGTAAGGGAATACTGCTCATTACTGGGAAGTGAATCCCTTTTTCTTTAGAATGCTTTCCTAGGGGTGACTAGTCTTGCCTATGTCCTTGGCAGCACAGTGGAGGCTGTTTCTGTGTAACTTCAAACTCTGGCTATCCTTTTGAAGCGGTCCAGCTGGAGAAGGATTGTCCTTCTCGGACGTCCCGGCCAGCTATCCAGCACCGCTAGCAGTATGGGGGCTCTATCCCAATCTCCGTGGTTCGGGACAGCGCCTGAGGCAAACGCTCTGTGCTGTGACAGCAGCGTGACCTTGTGGTACAACGTGGCTTGGCTTGTGGCTACAGTCAACAGAAGTAAAAGAGCGCTCTCCAGCCGTGGTGAATCCAGGCTTATTGGGTCCCACAGGAACCAACAACCCAAGAAAGACATCAGGCACGTTGCAACAGCCTATAAGGAGGGAAGGAAACAGGGGAGGAGTTGGTCCTCTGGCGAATAGAGTTTTAGAGGGGAGTGGGATACAAAAGATTGACTTAGGGAGAACACCAATGGGGATAACTTGAGGGTGGGGCCCTGGCCCCTGAGCCAATCACTTGATGCTCTAGGTGGAAGTTTCTAGAGAGTTCTAGAGAGAAGGGTGGGAGCGCTGAGTGACGGACAGGGCACTGGGGAGGGATTTGAGAAAGGGTACATTAATCTCCAAGGCAACTGGGGAGGAGTTGGGATAACTGGCAGCACAAGGGAGGGAGGAGATAACCAGGGCAGAACCATTACATAAAAAGGGGAAACAGAACAGTCTAACTTGTACGAACACAATACAACATTCTTTGACTTGCCTTTCTAGTTTACTACAATCAGCTACTGGCAACTCCCTTATATTCAGGTGGAAAAATGTGTAGTGAGGAGCTGGTGAGGAGCTGCATCCTTTCCTACCATCCTAATAAAACTTCTCAAATGTAAATCTCATTCTACATCCATCTCAGTTCCACCTGTGGCATCCCGATGATTTGAGATCAGTAATCTGATTGCCCAGGAGTGCTGCATAGATTTACCAACCACATTCAAGTGCAGTGTTTGTCCAGGTTTGCTTTGTCCCATCAGTTTTAGATCTTCCCAGGGTGTGAAAGGCCTGTGATGTGCTGCTGTGCCCACTTACCACTACTCTGACTCTGTGCTGCTGCCTGGAGCACTCCATTATCCCTAAGACCTAACCCCAAAAATGCTGATGAGCTAATGCAAAATGGTAATTTTCTGTATTTTTTCTCTATTTTTAATGTACTTCCTGTAGGAATGTAGAGAATATTTCCTTTGTGGTTTGAGCAGGGTGACTAGGCTGATCCTGTGAGTGGCAGGATATACAACGGTTATCGGTGTGGAATCAGATGGAAAGCCAGCACTCTGGCTGCCCTTCACCTTTACTGTACATGGGGATGGGCTGCCCATCTCTTTCTGCTGCTTGCTTCCAAAAAGAAAATATTTGTACAATATTTTGGCCTCTTAGAGATGAATGGTTCCTTCAGGTGCATTTCAGCTTCTTGAGTTCAAGTCTTTCCCTCAGACCTGACGAAACCTAAGGTCTTTATAGTAGTCAGTGTTCACATGCAGCTACTTCCTAAAATGTAAGGGTTAGCTGGCTTCTGTTATCAGTACAGGAAGCTGGTTAAAATCCCTTACTAATTTGCTTCATTATTTCTCATCATACTTCTCTTCTGACATTACAATAATCCATGATTGTTGACGTTTATTTAAATGTTTGAAGGTAAAGCTTTGTTATGTGTCTTTATATGTAGGTATGAAAAAATAACAAATCCCCTTGTTTGAAGCTCAGATTCTATCTTGATAGCCACTCCTTGCTCTGTGTGACACCTCCTATTTTTGTTATGAATGGTAGAAGTAAACCTTAATGCAGGTAAAGGTTTGAAACTCACACTCCTAAAAAGTGTTTGTTAATCTTGGATTAGAAAAGCCTTGGGTTTCACAGTGTGTGTCAGCTGGCAGTGTAAGCCAAACTGATTGCACAAAACTGCTGTTTCTCTCTAGTTAGGTTCTTAGGCTGCCTTCACCACTGAAACTTCTGCACTCCTGCTAAAATATATTGGGTGCACTAAACTGCCCTTCCCACCTTTTCACTGCTTTCTTTTCTTGTTTGCATCAGGACATTTTTCTGTTTTCTTCCCTCTCCTGGTTAGATTATTTGTCTGTATCTGAGGAGCTTTTTTCCCTCTTATTTGTCAGCCTATTGTAGACTAGAGAAGTAACAATTCCTACTAATATTAACAGTGAATAATACAGAGCCCTTCTGTGTCAAATTTTGCTCCTTTGACTAGTAAGCAATTCTGTGCCTTTTTTTTTTGTCTTATAGAGCACTACAGCAATATATGACAAACCAGCCATATCTTTGAGCTACAGCAGAATTAACATTTTCTTCAGGTGCTCCGGTTTTACTTCAGTACTTTGTACTCTCTGTTGATAATGATTTATTTTACTTGTTTTGCAATGTTTCATTGATTTGTCTTGGGTTTAGTTTAAAATGGTCATGCTGTTCTATTTTGTTTAATTCCCAAATATGCCACTATGGTCTGGAGATTAACTTTTCTTTTTCTATTAGTTGTTTTCTGAAGGATAAACTGTCCCTAAAAGAGTCTTAGTTATGATGCCTTGGAGATTTGTTATTGGCTGCAAATTTTTTTATACCCCAACCTATCATAGCTGCAGCACTAATAAAACACAAGCGATGCAGAAGCACTTAGTGGATGAGCAGGAGGCCATCCTTCTGACAGATATGCAGAAGAACAGTTTGAGATGCCTGAGTGTATTCTTGAGTTTCTAGAAGGATTTACTTAGACCTCAGGGAGAAAGAAAATCTGCTTAATTTGAAAGAGTTGGGGGGAAAAACATGACAAAATAAAGCAAGCCTCAATTTTTAGAGTTATGTATGTGGGAGGGAAGCACAAAATACTCAAAAATCTTGGCCTCCCACATTCTGTAAAGGAGGAATATTTGCCAAAAAGAGATCTGGTTTTGGTTAAAGAAATCTTAGACTTAATATGGATTCTAGGGATAATACAACAGAAGTAGCATAAAGTGCATCATCTCTGAATATGAATTGAATTGTCAATTTTCTCAGTATTACTGAAATGCATAGTTCAAGATATTCTTTGGACTTTTCTTAGGTAGTTAAACTCTGACTTCTGAAGTTAAACTTCTGAAATTTCTGGGGAAAAAACCCCAAAGAGTTATCTGGTTATTTCACTTTCTTTTGCAGTCTAAACTTTATTTACTTCTTAATAATGCATTACGTAAAATAACACATGAGAAATACTACTAAACACATTAATGAAAAAACCCAAATCATTACTCTGGGAAAAAGAGAAGATGTGGAATTGTGCTGCAGACTAGGTTCTTATCAGATTACTTTTACTGTCCTAAAATGAGTGGTCAATCATGTCCTCTCAATGACTGATGTTGATTTACTACAGAGGAAGCAAAACCAAGCAGCTCAGACTGAGTAGTAATTAATGGCTGATCTAGAGGAGACAGATCTGTTCAAGGTACTGTTCATTTGCTGTGCTCACTCCATCTTTGGAGATACTCAGAAGATGTCTGGACATGGTGCTAGGCAGCCTGCTCTAGGTCACCTTGTTTGAGCAGAATTGGATGAGATGACCTCCAGAGGGTCTTCTGAATCTGAATTGTTATCTGATTCTGTGACATATGTTAAAAAACAAAAACAAACAAACAAACAAACAAACACCCCCAAAAAAACCCCCACAAGCCAAACCAAACCAAACCAAACCAAACCAAACCAAACCAAACCAAACCAAACCAAACCAGTCATTGTAAATAGAAACTAGTAATATGTTAATTTGTAAAGAGAAAGGTGACCTAATAAAATGAATAATATGATGTAGTTTTTTTTACAAATTTCTTTGGGCAGTACTGTCTATGGCTTCTCTGCTAAGCAGTCTTTGTGCTATTATGCTTTTGATTACTACAAGTGGGGATCCTCAGGAACTGACTGAATATAGGTCTGCTTAAATTAGTCAGGTAATGAAAAAGAAGGAAACTTACATGGTTGTCCGTGGGGATTGATGCTTACCCTTGACTCAGTAAGTACCTTGTTCTGCTGAGATTTTCATATCCTGAAAGGCAGAAGTTTAGAGGATGGGGGAGTGTTTAAGGTACTTGCTTTATTTCCCTTTCCTTTTTTAGGAAGGGATGCCTTATGAGGAAGTCTCCTGTAGTGTTCTTGCTGTTTCAAGTTCAGTTTCCTCTGTATCCCTTCTCTTGATTTCTGCATTGTGCACTGAAACATTTCCCTGTTGCCTGTGGATTCCCCATCTCATTTCCTATCACTGTTTCTCTAAAAATTGAATTCTAATTATGAGGACTAAGGAGTCTCAGGTAGTTTCTTCCAGCTTAGAGGGGTTTTCCTCTAAGTAATCTGTGTTAGTAGACAGATATTGACACCAGGCTGTACTGAGATTATCAGACATTCATTGCAGGTTTTGGTTCAGATTTCCTAGGCAGTTGCATGGGCTCTACATACCAAAGAAAGGGCTTTAGATTTGTTAGTTTACTCTTTGGCACAATGAACATGTGGTTTAAGTAAGTCACATATGATGGGTGGTGTTCCAGCACAGTGCTTTGTAGTCAGAATGAAGGTGGCAGATTTTATATTCAGCCCAAACATGTTATAGCTCAAACTTTTTCTGTAATCCCAGCTGATGACTTACTGGTAATAACAGGAGTAGCATTTGGGGATTTTTTCACAGAGGATGTTTTCCAACAGATATGATTTAAAAATAGAAATCCTTCTGCTGTTTCCAAAATCAAACCAAAACAAAAGTATTTTTATAGTTTTTGTGCCAAAATATACAGAAAGTTTGTATGCTAGTATGGGCAAAACTGACTGTAAAGCAATAGAATCTTCTTTCCCCCCAGATTTCCTATTTCCACCTGCACTTGTTACTATTAATATTTTGTTATCTATATTATACTGCCCTTTCAACAGTCAATAAAAAAGCAAAAATAATCTCTCCTAACATTCCCCAGTAAACACTGTGCTTAGGGAGCTGTTCTAAACAGCATTGCTTAAAAACAAGTCCTTTTTAAGCAATTTATCTATCACTGGCAAGCAATGTTTTTTCATAAGCAAGTTACTGGAACACCAATTTAACTGAGCCCTCTTCATTATTGTTTACCACATTTTAAATAAAGGAAAGAAGAAAGCAGATTCCTCTTCCCCACATCTGTGAAAGTAAAACCAGAAATTGTAAATTATGTCCAATAAGGTTATTTTGCATATATCCTCTATTTCTTTACCTTGAATGTAAAGAAATATTTGATGTTTGATCAAATGTTTGATACTTCATGGAGATTAAAATCTTGAATCTCAAAACTCTGCCTCTGACCCCTTGCAGAAATATTCCTCAAGCACAGATTTGTGCCTGAATCTAAACACCTTATCCCTTCCCTCTTGTTCTCCTCCTCAGTTGCACACAAATTATTTCTACCAGTGCTGTGACTGTCTCTGAGAGGTGTTTGTGTACAGTTTGATCATGGGACTGGAAACAGCTCTACAGGAAAAAGTTAGTTGGACTGTTATTTACATCTGGAATACAACTATGGTTTATCTCTGGGGCATCTTGTCCTGAGGCTTTCAGGGAAACAAAACTGGGAAAGACCACTTCTTCCTAGCCTAGCTGTTCCTTGGTAGAGGAGTCTGGCCAGGCACCTATTTTTAAACGATTGGGATGTTTTAGGCACTTCTTTCTCCACAGCAGTTCAAGTCCTCCAGATCCACAGATAAGGTAATAATGAGTTTAGGCTCCTGTCAGTAAAATCTGGAGAAGCACTAATGAATGAGGGTTGGCTTACAATGTCTCAATTGCAGTAGGATATGACCAGTCTGAGCTTGTAGTGAACCATGTGCATGGCACTGGGTGGATGACAGAAGCCAGCGTTTTATAGGAAACCCAGCTGCAATCTGGGGATGTGCAATGGAAGAATCCTCCCCCTAGCCCACAGAAGACCAAGCAAGGAAGGAAGGGATGGTGCAGAACTGGGTGAAAGGACCAGAACTCCCTCTCGCCGTCCTGTGCCACGGCCCGCGATGAGTTAACCCTGCCGCTGGTAGGTGGCACTGTGCTCTTGGGGATGGCAGAGCAGAGCTGCGCATCCATCAGTGCTTGGCGCTGCTGACAAGGACACAGCCACCCTCCTTGGGGAGCTGGCCCTTAGGTGCCACAGCTTTAATAATAAATTCAGATGATCTGTTTTGTTTGGAGAAAATACTCTTTGCTCCTAGTTTACGTGTTTACTGCATAATGTTAGTTTACACACACTGCTGCGTTTCACCTCAGAATTCTTCATTTCACTTGAAAATTATTAATTGGGGGGGGGGGGCGTCGGGGAGGAGCTGGTAAAGAGATTTCCTCTTCAAGGTTGTTAATAACCACAGAAATTTATTTAGAATTGAACAAATTGAGAGAGATTGAAGGCCACTGACTAACCATCATGGTCTAGGAGCTTAAGCCAGCTGAGATCAAACTGGAAATAGATTGCAAAGGTTGGGATTGCTTGAAACAGGAAATATAATTTACTCTTGGATTTATACATCACTGTGGCAAATTATCCATGTTTGATTTATGTAATCTTTCTCAAAGAAGTGCTTTAATTCGCTGCAACTTGCTGTTTTGCATGGAGAAAATTCCACAATCTTTCCCGTATAGGAGGCTCTATTAGTTTATGAAAATAGTTTATTCTGGCCTTAAAAGCAAATAGTCCATTTTCAGCTCATTTTTATCTTACTTTTTGGGCAAGTTGCATACCACTCCTAGGGTGTGGCAGTAAAGTTAATAAGATGATTTACTCCATTTCCAGAGGTCTGATTTGACACTTTCCTACAGACTGGTGCTTCCTTCTGTCTCCATTTGACCCAGCTGTAGTGAGAGCCAGATTCTGGGGCTTTGGATTCAGAAGTGTTCAAACGTTTTCAAATTATTCTAAAGTTAGCACTATTTTTTCTGTCCTTTTTGGAGACAGGGTTGTGCCTAAGTCCAATGGGTCATCTGATGTTCTTGATGTGGCTGTAGATCTAACTGCCCCATATTTGATGTGCACCTCATTTCATTTGAAGACACCTTATGGGATGCCAATATTTTTCTTTGGAGAATGTAAAAATAAATATAAAATAACTGAAATAGACATGTCTTTTAATATATTTCTTTCATTAAAAATATAACTTAAGAAACACAAAAACATGTTTCTTGAAGACAATATATGGATCAAGACAGCATATGAAGAATTCTAATGAAAGACACCCTGGTTTTATTTTGCTGATAAAGCATGCAAAACTATTACAGAAAATAATATAACATTCCAAGTGTTCCTGGAGGTTTGTGACTGTGGTGGGGATCTTTTTGGCAGGATAATAAAATAGACAGCTAAACTGAATCTATGAACTAAATGCAGAAATATGTTTCTTTCTTTGGTTATAAAAAAGCAGGGGCTGAGATGAAAATATAGTAGACCTAACAGCTAAAAGGCAGCATTGGCTTTTATAAGGTGACAATAATATCTGGAAAACTAAAAAAAATCAATACCTATCCCTCCCAAAATACAGATTTGAGGGGGCATAGCCAAGATCTTATTAATCAAAACATGATTCAACACCCTCCCTTCCAACAAACTGTAAAGAAGCACAACTTATACTGTAAAGCCAAAACAAAGCTAAAAGCAGTAGCATAGTGTAAAATAATAGAGATCTGTGGAAGTCAGCAATAAGTATGAAAGCAGGTTATCACAAAACTGTGGTGCATTACCTTTCAAGCAAATGAAAAAATAATTTGTTAGAAACTAAAATATTGATTACTTCAATGCATTTTAAGGGGCAGCTTAATGAAGAACTCACAGTGGTTGCTCACACAGAATTATACACATACCAGAGCTCTTCAGGACATGCAGTTAAGAAACTCTAAGTCTTTTCACATGGATTTTTTTCCAGTATATTGGTCCAGTTAAGGCTGATGTCAAATATATCAAAAGGACAAAGGTGGTAGGCTGTATCTCTGAATGCCTTTATGACTTAGAGAATGAGATATACTTGTACATCAAAGTGATGGATGGCTGAGGTAAAAATTACATAGTAATACTATTGTATGTGTTCCAGAAAAATCTTATTTACAGGCATACATTTTAAGGTCAAGAGAAACCAGTAAGGTCAGAAGAAGACATCTGTTTTGATCTTCTCCATAAAAACCATAGATTTTCTGCCAGTAATTTCTGCCTCAAGCCTGGAATTTCTCTAGAACAGCTCATATCATAAAAAATTTTCTTTCATTTTCTAGCAATGCAAGTACAAAGAAATATGATTGTGTGAACAGTGACAGGCCCTCATCTGTATTTGTGATTAGCATTATCTTTGAAAATGGCAATAAGTCTTGCTGCTGCTCTTCTTCTCTCTCTAGTGCCACATTTTATTCTCTTATTTAGCATTGCTCTGGCCTTTGGTTGCTTGATTGAAGTAATACTGAGACATTTGGCTTCCATTACAAATTTTTTTAGAATTATTTACTTTGGACTCCATTATCTTGGTTGCTTGACCAAGAGAGAACATAATTATCAGAAATTAAAAGAAAGTTTCTCTTTAGACTTAGTTGGAGGATGTCACTAAGACTTTGCATGATGGTCTTTATTGACATTAGACCTAACATAGGATGCCAAACTAAAAAGTCTCTTTCATGGTTTTGTTTTTCCTTTTATTTCCCACCCTCTACACCTATTTATAATTATTTTTTCCATCATTCAGTAGGGGAAAAATATAGATGAGAACCAATTTCATACTGCACAAAGTTAAAAACGTTACACTTCCAGTATCTCTGATTAATTGCACCCTTTCCCATACAATCTTTATATATTTTCTGACTTGCAAAACCTAATCTATTCTATTTTACCTATTTTTTTTCTGAAATTCCCCTGGTCTTAGAGGATTATATCCATGTTGCACAGCTGGGGAGTGAGTTTGCAAGTGTAGGAGAATAAGCAGACTCGCACCAGCAGGTCACTGTTGAAACTCACCCACAAGGGCTGGCAGCAGAGAATGCCTCCTAAGAAGTTGTATTGTTTTCCACTCAGTGAATGTGCCAGGAACTAATGGGAGAGAAATGTTGAGAATAGCTTGGGTTTTTTTGAGATCTATAAGCCAAGTTAATTGTTTTGTTTGCCTGATTTATTATACTTGAATGAATAAAGTGCTGTTAGTACTGCACTTTGAGCAAGAATTTAAAGCCAGAATAGTCAAAAAGTTATACATCTGGTTGGAGCACCTCAACTTTATGAGGGAACTAAGTTAGAGATTCATTTTAGAATGTGGATATCTGTATCCCACTTCAGTTCAAAGTGGAAGCATATACCAGCAAACTTTGTGCCAATATATTATTTGTCTCTAAAATAATCTTCCAAATAACTGTTTTTGAAAACCAGAAGTTTTACCATTTTTTGTACATTCTAACTATTCTGTCCAAGTAGAATATTGAAATGCAAATGGAAATTAGTGATTATTACTTGGTCTCCAAAACAAAATATATTTGACATGATGGAAGTGTTTGGGGCTTTCATAAATGTGTCATCAATGTCTTAATATCAGTTACTTGACATAATACCTAATATTTACTTCATTTTCTCTTTATGAGCAACTTGGGAATGAAAGTATTTTTTCATTGTTCCTTGCTTGTTTAGATAATGACACAGATCAAGCAGAAGTCATTCCAGAGACAGGGTTAGAGCACCAGGCTACAGCTCATCCCACAGCTGCTTCCAGTAAGGGCTTGTACTCACCCTCTGGTATCTCATATCCTTGTGGCCAATTATGTTCCTGCATGTTGAAATTGCCACAGTGTGATACCTTTTCCCCATCCTACTCCTTGCACAGAGACCCAGCATTGCTGCAGGGTACTGTTATGACCTGCTTGAATATTTTTTTGCTCTGCAAGGTTGGTGTGTCCTCACATACAAATATCCACAAGCGAATTTTTTAGCATAATTTTGCTTTTTTTCCTCATCTTCTTTCTTCCCTGCCTCTTCATCTAGCCCTTGATCAATACCTCAGATCATCACTCGAGAAAAGGCTTCCAAAGGAGGCTCTTTCTGCATTTAACTCTGAAGTACTGCTCAGACGAGAACAGAGTTGTTGGGGTAGGGAATTTTCCTTGCCAGAGACATTTTCAGAGGCTGTTCTGCCATGAGATGGTAGAACCTTGTTCTAGAATCTGAGATCTGCAACATCTTTGAGTCTTGATATCATGACAGTTTGTGGGCTGAAAGCTATCCAATGTTACTGCTGGTCTGTTGATAAGGAGATTTGTGGCTTAGAATTAGGAATAGTAATTAGATCCAGAAGCAAGTGTGGGTACATCAGAATGCATACAGCCCTGGGGTAATGTGTTCTGAATACTCCTGTCAAACCAATTGTGATTTGTGTGGCTTTCCTTTTCTTCAGTGAGAGACAGTATAGGAATAACTGCAGGAAGCTCTTGGTCTGGGAGAAAAAGGTTGTCTTTGGAATAAATATCACAGTGAAAACTTTCCACCCTAAGCCTTCATTAATTTCTCCATGTCATCTTAGTATATTTAAACTCTGTAAGAAATTATGCTGCAAAAAGTTCTTCCCACGTGTAATTTTTCCTCAAGTGAAGTGCATACCTTTCAAATTATAAACTTCCTACTTGTCCTAGGAAAATTCTCACTGTATAAATAATTGAACTCATCTGCACTGAACACAAGTATTCTTTCTCTAGCAGTCTAAAATATATGCCTAAATACACATCTTGTACTTAGTGCTTTAAATAGTAATTACTCCTGTGAAGTCACTGGAAGCCCTTAAAAGGATTTGACAGTTTCCCCACAATCTTTCAGTGAATGTAGTAGCTGGGCTGTGCAGTGCAACATCCACTGATAATTCAGCAGCTGAGGAACTCAGCAAAGCCTGCTCCAAACTTCTCAGCTGTTGACAGGCTTGACTTGCTGAGAACACTGGTTAAATATAGCACAAGCGAGCTGAGCTCAACAAAGTCATTGCTGTAACACTGTGTGAAGAGACCAGAAGAGGGGAAATACAATCTGAGAACTAAACTGCCAAAGCCTAACACCACCTAGCAACAGTTGAAAAAACTTTTAAACAAAAGTCTGGGTGAGACACAGACAGAGTATACCTCCTACTTCTCCTGCCTGGGATTTCTGCGAGAAGCAGCTCCGGTCTTCAGCTCTCTACCTTGTTTCCTTTGTTACTTCAACTGCTGGTAGACCCAGAGAAGTGGGAAAAGTTTCTGTCTTTGTGATCTCCTGAGCTGGATCATTCTACTCCTGTGGTAGTGCTGTGGGACAGGCTACTGTGATCTTGCAGTGTAAAGGATATATTCCTAGGTCCGTGTTGCTCACAGGTAAGACTGAGTTAACCACGCCATCGTTTGTTTTATTTTACAACAACCTTTATTTTCTAGTGTCTTTTTTTACAAAAAATTTCTTTTCTAATGTCTATTGTTTCTTTCCTTCTTTGAATAATCTTCTGAATGATTTGAAAATGTCAATAGATGAAAGCTGGGATAAAACTTTTAGAGGTTTTTTTTATGTCTTCATGATAGAAAAGCATTGCTTAAATAATTTTTGCAGTTCTGAGAACAAGCATAATGAACTAGCCAGCAGTAATATGAAAAAAAGTATAGATTTTGACATGTATCTTGTTTATATCTGCTTACATGCAGACAGAAGACAAATCAACATTTAATAATAGAATACATATCATCTCTGCTAGTCCAGTGATAGTCCAGCAGCTATTAAAAACAGTGACAACCTGTGTGATAAATAAAAGGAAGCAGCCTTTCAGTAACAGAATTAACCAAATAGTTCGTGACCCAGTGCATTTGTACTTTCTGTTTCCTTACTATCTTTTAGGACACACCTGGTGCCTTTTATATTACCTCTGTCAGAAATGCTCTTGGTTCTTGTGCTTATTTACATAGAATGAATATTAATCTCTGCTGCTTTGATTAGCAGCATAATGCAACCGTCCTAAGGACTGATCTTATGTTCATTGTACCTAAGTGTGCTTGAGCTGGGTCATTGTTGGTAAATGTATGTTTCTATCAGCGAAATCATAAATGAGAAGCCAGTTCTCAGCTGGTTTTTTTATCCTGGCAGCAGGATGGAAGCCTGTTTGTTGTTGGAAATGCATATCCCATGGCCCCATAGTGGTCATGTAATTTAGGGGAAGGAATTGCTTAGTGTGATTTACTTTGTCTTAACTGACAAAAGCTGTTTGATCCATTGGAGAATGAATTCCACTCCTCCCTGCCACCTCTTTTAAAGCTGTTTTCTGCAAACAAAAAAATCTAGTGCGCATGAATTTTTAATAGACTGATTGTAAGTTCATATGCAATATAAATTCAGTTATGAAGGCAGAGATTTAAAGAATGCACTTACCCTGTGCTAAAACCCTGTTCACAGATTTATGTAGAATTGTCTCAGATGAAAAATATTTGTCCTAAAGAAGGAATGAACTAACTGAGTCTGTGCTGCCTGTCTGTGGTGTTTGACACTTAGTCTGTGGACGCTGGGACTGCCTCAGGGAGATGAGAATGTCTTGCTTTAACAAAATAATTCTAGTTGCATCCCTGCATACTACATAAATGACATCAATACCACATCTTAGCACTGGATGGATTGGATGGAATTAAAATAATCTGAAGCAACTTGTACTTGGTGACTGAGAAGGTAACTGCCTGTGAAATGATAAAATAAGTTAAGTATTAGGATGGAATAAAATTCTTAAAAGAAAAAAGTAACACAGTGTACATTTTTTTCATAGCAAGGGGCACACTAAAGCACTAACCACTTTTTGGCAGCTATCATTTAATGTGATAATCATTATTGTGGAATTACTAAAGCACTATGGTATCCCAAATCTTAGTCTCAAAAGGAAACTTTGGAATTACTTTTTAATAAGGACATATCCTGAGAAAGTTATTTTTTTCATAAGAAGGCTACACAGTGAGAAATAAATCTGACACAATATTATTTGTACAGTCTTTGTCATCTTGACAATAGAGTGAAAATTACTGACTCTTTAATGAAATATCTGGCAAATTAAACTGTGGAGAAATGACAAATTTGACCTTCTGAAAATGTAGGGATCGCAAAATCTGGGAAAATGCTATGGTAATATTGACTCCTTTTTTGGTTTAGTTGTTGCTCAGTGTAACGTGTGGTTATACAACTTCCCTTTTTTCACACAATTTACTTTTAGCCAAGTTTTTTAAATCAAAAGGCAAATTATTAGCTTGATAACTGTCAAATGAAGTGACATTTGAACAGTCTAATAGCAACTTCAAACTCTAACACATGGAGTTGTGGTTTTACATACATCTGTCTTCCTTCCCACTTCAAAATGGAGGAAGAGGCTAAAATTACTCTTTTCAACAGGTGTCCACAAAGAGGCTCTGGGATTTTCCAATCAAATCTGTGGAATATATAATGTGGCTATTCAACAGATGGTTTCATATTTGAAAGACAGCCAATTCTTCTAATGGCTACAGTGAAACCAAGGTCGATTTTATATCAAATCAAAAGTAATTTATGTTTTGGTGATACACATTTTTGTGGAAGACAAGTAGACATAGCATCCCCATTTATTTTCTCCCTCATGCATTATTTTGATTTTGTTTATATTTACATAACTGTGGAATGGATGGTGCCTTTCATGGTGCTAAAGACTCCTTCCAATCTGAATCCACTTCCAGAATATGTTGGTGACTTTTTTGATTTTGTGATAATGTTTTCATAGTTATGGTTATTATGTATTATTATTATTTCATTATTACATTAATTTTGTTATAATTTTAGCTGATCTAGTCCCAGCTAAAGTCACCATCTTGACTAAATGCTTTCATCACCTGAGTCTTTCAGTCTCTCTATAGAGGATCTGATTGTTTTTAACACCAAATTCAAGGACTTGAAATTCATCTTCAAAGCTCAGCACTGTTCTGTCCCTTCTTATGTATGCCTTGATTTTCCTGAGCTCCTCCTGCTCATGTGTGGTAGATGATTGACCTTTGGCTCTGGTGTTTACTGGTACACCCTTCATGCTGCTGGTTTTACTGAGCTTGATGACACCTCATGACATCTGAGTTTTCTGTAGTGCCTCTCACTGTCACACCTGACACAAATGGAAAGACTAAACATTCATATTGATAGAGATGTGTCAGCCAAGGTAGGATTCCTGAAAAAAATGGATGTGCTTCCTGGAAGTAGCCTGTGGACTAAGCATTAGAATATTAGGAAATCTCTGTTTTGCTGGTATGGCCTGTTTTGCTCCTCTGGGTTACAATTTCACCACTACAGCCATTTCCATAATAAAAGCTTCCTATTGATAGAGGTGTATCAGTGAAACTCCTCCTGATACAGGATCTTTCTGCTGGCAGACATTCCACACATACTTATTTAAGGCTTTTGGTAATCTTATCTAACTCAGTTCAGGTACCTCCAGGCAGAAATTAAGAATGTGCTTCAGAGCTGTGCCAGTCAAAGGTCAGGTTTATGCCATTGAATTCAGACTGAGATTTCCTTTGAATTGAATAAGATCAAGTTTTAGTACTCAGGAATTAGCAGATACATTTCCAGTCCCCTTAAGAGCATTTAACAAAAGAGATCATCTCTATTTCTGTCCAAATATTTTTTTTTCTAAGAGACATTTTACTTTTCTTCCAATTTCCTGTTTCTTCCTTTCTCAAGGTCTGTTGTTGCAAGTTGCCCTGTTATTTAAATGTATAAACTGAATTTTGGTCAGGGGTTTTGTCCTTCTACATATCTAAAATGACAATTGGAAAAATGAAGTGAATATTTGTGAAGAAGCCAGATAAAACAACATTACAAATGAGAAGGAACTCTATCTATTCATACCTCCTATTTCACCAAAATATTTAGTGTATAAAACCTAGGATAAGAACTGAAAACTAGAAAGATAAAATAAGGATATCCTATTGTATAGAGATGTTTAAATACTTCTTTACAAGAAGCTCAAATGTCTAAACTTTTCAGCTTGTGGTAGTTTTCATTTTTAGCCTTTTCTGTTCTCCTTTCTCTTATTGTTTTCTACTGAAAGTTGTTTCCTAATTTTATATGGAATATTGGTAACTATTTGGGGATGACAGGCTTTTCTTCATTTTGGAGCATAGTGGATAACAGAGAAAATGATAAATTTTTTTAACATCTCTTTTTCTACTTAGTAGCCAGTATTTGTACCAAGCTAGTGGCACTAGAACTTGTAACATGGTCCTGCAGTTATGCTTTGAGGTGAAGGCAGAAACAATTCTGCCAGTGTTCTGTTCACAAGAGACAGTGGGAGTCTCTGGTCGTGTTGAAAATCTGTGATGCCTCATGTATTTGTGAGAATCCTGCATTTTAGGACACTTGATTAGATTTTTCCTTTTATTTTGGGTCTTTGCACCTACTCTTCCTGCTTCTGCAGATAATCTGTACTTTCTGTATTACTTTTTATTCTCAGCATCATAGTAAAATAAGTCCTAATATAAGTGCAAATAGAAAATCTTCCTAGGTTGGGACAGCTGTGTTTTGTTGTTTTTTTTTTTTATTCAAGATGGCTTGGCCCTGTGATTCTCATTCTGCTTTGTGTGGATTATCCCTCTAAACCTTTTCTACAAGTAAAGCATGCAAATTGTAGCTGTAAAGGTGATCTGTAAGATTACATAGATTGTGGCATCCTTCACAATATTTTACACACTCAGAAATACAGAGAAAATACAATTAAAAGCTAAATTAAACCTTCATCAGAAATGGGAGTGTATGTGGTCATGTGTGCATGACTTTTGCAAGGAAGGAAGTGCTTTTTGGCACAACGGAAAGCTTTGCTGAAGGAGTGGGACAAACACATCCAGAGCACAGGGAAACAGGCTGGAGCTTGTACTTTTTCCCTTAAATGGACAACCCTGGTTGCTGTGTGCTGACAGAGGCAGAGGGGGGTGTGAATCCGAAAGATTGCTGCACTTTGTCCAAGTGAGTTTCATTTCAAAGCTGATAAAATGGCAATTAAAATCTTAATTATCTAAGATGTGGCCAAAGTCATTCAGGTATAAACTGGTGGGGTTTCAAAACTAGCAGAAACCTTGATGAATTTGCACTAAACTTGTCCAGTTTGATTTACACACTTTTAGAGCTCTGCAATACAGTAATGGTTACTTTCTTCACTTTTCCTTTTTGAGGAAATGGTGACAAAGAGTGCAATGTTTTGTGATTTATGCTGGTCAAAAATCTGTTCCAGCGCGTATGTAAAAGTGATATTTTGGAATCTAAATCCATTTTCAATCTGAAATCCTCTAAATCTAATATTTAGAGTCTTGTGTGTTTGTGGGAGAGAGGTATCAAACTGACTAGTGTGTTATGGCTGTCGACAGTGAGAGCTACAGCTTTGCTAACAAACTTTGAAAAAACCCAACTGATAAAAAATTGATTTTATTGCAGTAACAGAATAGGGTTTTTTTAAGAAACTGGCTTTAAGGCTGCTCCTATTATTAAAAAAAAAGTAATTGAAAATGAAAGCTCATGTGTCCTTGGTAGAAGAATTCTCACTGGAGTTTATCAGCCTGCTTGTGTTTTTCAGAAAATATAAAGGAAATGAATGCAACAGAAAGCAGAGACTGCTTGCATCAGTGTAATCCAATTGCTGCCAACTTGCCTTGTTTATCTAAGAGATCTCTGTGAAAATAAGGTCTTTCCCACACAGGCATGAGTCATAGGATGTAATGCAGCTAAGCAGACTTGCTTCAGCTTTCTAATGCACACAAATCTAAACCAACCTGTTTTAGTGCCTGCTCCTGCAACTAAATGCGCTCTAATTTGACAACAGGAAGGGAGAAGTAATGGTGAGTTCATGGTGCTATTTCAGTGCAATAACCTGAATGCTAAGGAAACGATGCCATTTCCATTTATTGGGAAAACTGCAGTTACTGTGACAACAAATATACACTGAAAAAAACATACACAATTTATCCTCAAGTTCAAATTGGTGAACACAGTAGAAAGGGTATTCATAAAATCCCACACTATCTAGTTATGTGTCCTAAAGAACATTCTTACTTTTAAAATATGTAGTCCAGATTGTTCAAAAAATAACCCTTTAAAAGCCATAAGAAAGGGCATAAACAAAAGGGTGGGAAAGAACATGTGGTTAATGATGACTGGTTTAGTGTTGGGCTGGCTAAAAAATTATTTAAGCATATATTTCTCATGCTGAAGTTACTCTAGTCCTGTGTCTGTCATTCACACTTATCCTGAAAATCTCACTTGTCTCACCATCTCTAATTGCAAAGCCTCTTGGATCTAACTTCTAAGGTAAAGGCTACAGTAGTTCTTCTATAGTGTGTTATTTCTCCTTTTATTTTTCAACAAGGACTTCTGTAATGAAAAGAAACATACATTTTATTCCAGTAGATAAGGATTTCAGTCCCTCAGTCTGATAAAATTCTTTAGAGAAAATGATACATTCCAGTTCTTGACTCTGGGCAGGAGATGGCAGGAAGGGAATGATGCCATGCTGGATGTCCTGAGGCATGTCAAACACAGCACAGAACAAGATGTCCCTGTGCACAGAGGGTCACACATGGCAGCAGGGCTCCTGAGTGCCAGGGAGCCTCTGTTCTGAGGCAGCTGCCTCAGTGTGGGAACCACTGCTGCTTCAGTGGCATCAGACAGAGGCTGGAATCCCAGCACAAAAGGCACCAGGGTGCAAATAGTAAAAGGCAGGGCCACAGTAGCATATCCTCTGCCATTTATTTACAGAACCAGAACTTAGGTGGGAGGAGCTGGCAGAAATCATCCAGTTTCCCTCAAAGTGGAACCATCTCCAGACTCTGATCAGGTTGCCCAGGGCTTTGATTATTTTCATATATCTTGAGTATTTTTAATTTATAAAAGGTGTCTCACCTTTGTGATCTTTGGATCAGAAAGTTTTGGTCATGGTTGGCTATGGAATATTTTGCAAGAAATCATAATCAGTATATCAAAATGCATAATACACTGAATAAAAGATGGCTTGATAGTAACAAATCACAGGTCTTTGGCACTTTCAAAATTGCAAAAAGCCCACCTGTAGTGTTTTTTGTTTATTTGTTTGTTTGGGGGTTTTTGTTTGATTTTTTGTTGTGTTTGATGTGTTATGTCCTAAAATAGGAATAATAAGGACAAAAAAATCTTGTATGTAATATTTTATCTTAGTTTACTCCAGCTTTCAGAGTGCACACCCTCTTCCTTTCCTTCTACCTGCTACATTCTGTTTGAATGCCAAATATTTAGATTTAGGCACAGCTGAGGTGCCATCTTTCTGCACAAACAATTCTGAAAAATGTTAAGTATATTCTATCCAGGTAGTCCAATAAGCTGCAAGGCTAGCATGGAAAATGTAAGTAATAAGAAAGTAAGTGTATAGGAAAGGATAACAGAGATGCTGCTTTTGAGGAAGGAAAGTCTGGAGACTGTTTCCACTGCCAAGTTTCATTTTCTCATTGAACATCTCTTTCCAATTGTATCCTAATCAGGAGCAGAGCATGATGCACATATGGCAAACAGGATTCCTAGATGGAGTTCTGGTTAACCTGACTAGCTTAGGCTAGTTTAAAAAAAGCCCAACTTGTGGAAGCATCTAAATTTACCTGTTAGTGACTATTGTAGCATGAAACAAGGACAAAGCAGAGGGCTTGTGACACTCAAAGGGATGTGGCAGTCAGTCTTTCCATATAGGATTTCTTATATCTAACAAGAATAACCACTGATGACAGGTAGTCTTCTCTGTAGATAAATAATGTTCCTAAAACTGGAACTTTAACTAGAATATTGTCATCATCTGTACATCTAGAGGGAAAAAAGAGAGGAAATTATTGTAGTTGGTGGTTTTCAGAGATCTCAGATCCCATTGCACTTGTCTGGAGCAAGCTCAGCATTGGCTGCAGAGAGGAACTGGAGGAGCTGGTACACACACACACACTGGTCATATAAACCCTTGCAGCCTTTTTAATAAAAAAAAACTGACATATGCTTCAGTGGGGTTAATTTAGTGAGAAACATAGTGAGACTTAGGAAGAAGAGCTCATGCTCTGAAAGACACCAGAACAGGCTAGGACAGACAAGAAATGCTTTAGCAGGAGGCCAGGAAGTTGAGTGTTTTAAAGCTAAACTCTAAACCTCTTAACCAAGAATTACCAGGTAAACATCTTTAACTACCCTGCTTTGAATCCATATGGATAGAGGTTTCAAAAGTAGCTAGTGGGTTGGAGAAAAAAAATACCGAAATTGATTTTCCTTTGCTTTCAGAGAACATATTCTAAAACCTCAAATTATTTTGGAACGGCTTTTTATTAGAACCATGGAGGGGATGCAATGTAAGTATCTTTGGTACAGAATTCCATCCGTTTGCAAATGAAAATTTACAGAACTTACACAAGAGGATTGTACTGCTGTGGTACTTGGGGGCCCAGGAGGAGCTGTTCAGAGCCCTCTCTGTGATAGTGGCACAGCTGCCTCATTCCAACAAAACAAACTCCCTGCAGTGATACAAGTTTCTAGCCCCTGTTCTGTATCACTATCAGCCACACAACCTTTATCACTACAGGTCCATGAGAACTAATGGAGTGCTAGAGAAATATGTAGAGAGCTGTAGGCAGTGTTATGAGTTTCTCATCCTAGCACAAAAGAAGCCAAGGAAAATAAACAGAAATAAACTGAATAATCTACAGAAGTGTTCAGTGAATACACTCATCCTAACACAACAGTTTGTAACAGCTTGTTAAGGGATTGGTAGAATGGCAACAATTCTACAATGGCTGTTGGTGTCAGCTCCAAAAATCCCTCCAGGACAGCAGTGAGTGTCTAGAAATAAGGCAAGCATAATTGCACACAAGGAGGGTTAGTTTACTTACCCCCAGCACTAGTTGTGTAAACAAAGTCTAAATAACACTGTGAGTGTGATTGAACTGCAAGGCTGTAAGAGTGGCAGCACATCTCATAGAGTCCTTATTCACCAGAAACACTTTGCTAAATTCAGGTTCCCTCTCCAAAATATTCACGTCATGTTTGAATTTTGTTGTTTAAAATAATACTAAACCAGTGTTTCTGGTTCCTTATTCACCAGAAACACTTTGCTAAATTCAGGTTCCCTCTCCAAAATATTCACGTCATGTTTGAATTTTGTTGTTTAAAATAATGCTACCTTAAAATGTAAGGTGATAGTTGTCATGCCAGGGAGGAGAAATGCTGCTTAAATTGCTGACTTTCACATCAGTGACTCCCTGCGTGACTCTCAGCAAGTTACTTTTCCACGTTTAATAACAACCTGGAATGTTACAAGAATAAACACAGTAGTGACTTTGACACTCTGAGATGTTGCAGTGTTGAACATCATGTCAACAGCTTTGAATAAGAAGACTTAAATAGCCCTCTTTAGAAACCAGATTCTGCAGGGAGAAGTAGGATAGAAGTTGAATTAGTCTGCATGACAAGAATATGTATTTTTAGAGGAGCTCTCCAGAGGGAAGCTTAGCTGTGCCCTTAGTTGTAGGTCACCATAATCAGCCATACTGGTAAAGCACAGCAAAGAAAGGAAGGAGGAGGACCAGGGATGTGACCAGAACAGGAACAAAACCATACCAGAATAGAAACCAAACTAATGTCAATACTAAGATGTTTCGGGAAAATCAAAACCATTCCCTCAGGTTCAGTTGTACCAGAAGTAATTCAGGGCAAAGGGGGTGCTGTCAGCTTGTGAGCTTGTTGTTATTTTGGGAATGCTCAGGACAAGCTCTCTAGTACAAGGAGGAGACCACTGGGAAAAAAAATAATCCTGAAGGAAAAAGAACCTTTGAGAGAGGGGGTGAGCCGAATGTGACTGCCAAAATTAGCTGGTGTTTGGAAGCTCTGGAGCCACTATGGGGCTGTGGGGAGGGAGGAAGAGGGAGCACCTGGAAAACAGAAATGTCCTGTGGTGCTGCCTGTCTCCAGCAAGCTCCTGCAGTGTCTCCAGTCGTGCCTGCTTTGTTAAAGCAATGGTGGCAGCTCAATTGACTCTTGCCAACTGGGATTTTTGATGAGGGCTTACCAAGGAATTAAGCTGCCATAACATGGTACTCAGCTTTAATTAAAACCAGAGAAAATTAGAAGAAAATGCAGTTCTGATGTCTTCAAGGAAGTTGAAATCTCTGATCTCTAGATGATCTGATGCCATGATGCTTTAAAATGCCCTGAAAAACAACTATGGAAGATTTTCTCGAGAGTTTGAGTCTGTGTGGTTGGTGATGCCAGTGACCAGAGGGGATGGTGAATTTGGGAGCAGGGCAGAGTCTCACCCTTACAGATGTGCCACTGCTCAGGAGAGGCCATGGCTGCTGGGACATGGCTGAGGGCAGCCTGGGCCTGCCACACTGTGCTCTGCCATGGTGACAGCAGTGACAACTGCACAGGTGGCCTCAAAACTAGCCCAGACCAAAGCAGGAGGTCTGGAAATAATTTCTTAGTTCAGTTGTGAGCCTCTCAGATTGAGGGGAGAATGGGGTAATAAATGACCCTTCCTTGGATTTCATGAAAGTGAGCTCAGGTCTTGTGAGGGTTCCCCTGAAAAAAAGGTGTGAAATGTGCAAGTCCAAGCAGCTACACACATCCTAGGTTTACCAGCACAGAAAAATGGTCTGCATGTGCTGCTCTGCTGGGAGAAGAGTGAGACCTGTAATCCCCTTTTGGGGAATGATGCAGGGAGGGGTTGCAGGAAGATAAGGAAAAGTCACCTACCAAAAGAATGAAAAAATCAGTCTTCTGGGGAAGTTATATTCAGATGCAAGAAAGAGATGTGGAAAGGAAAAGAAATCAGTAGTTTCTTTTAAATGATCCTAGTTAATTTCACTTAAAATTAGTGACCCACAATGATGACATTTAGAATGCTCAGAAGGAAAGAGTTGCATATGTACCATGTACTGAAATGTAGCAGCATTTCACCAAATGCTTTGTCATTGTGGAGAGGGGAGCTTCTCCCCATGTGTACAGTGGTAACACCCATTCTCTTACAAAAAACTCATCCCATACTATAGCAGAATATGAGTTCAAATGGTTTGTTTAAAGTCTCACAGCAAATTGTAGCACATCAGGGGCATTTTTGGTTAATTGGTTGGTTGGTGTTTTCTTGCTCTTGCTGTTGCTGGGTTGTTTGGTTTTTTTTATTATTTAGGGTTATGGGAATGGTGGGGTTTTTTTGTGGAATTGTTTTTTCTTCTTTTCATAGTGAAAGAACAAAGTTAAGCCCTCAGGATTTTGAGCCTACTGTCTCATGGCTGAACCTAATATCTGATCTGTAAGCTCCCCTGGACAGACTACTTCATTGTTGTTTTCCTGATATAAAAACAAGGGACCCTGAGAAAGTGAGAGCTAATAACCTTTTTTCTGGGTGGTCATTTCGGTGCTTCTTGGATCAGGCAGCTTGAGATGCTTCAAAACAACCCAGTGTATTTCCTCCAAAGGATGCATATACATCTCATCCCTGTGTGTCTAAGCCCCCCTGGCCTCTGTCCAGGAACATCCACATTTCCTGACTCATAACAACTGTGCCCTGTCTGGTTGTACTTCATTAGCAGCAGCTCAAAAATCAGAGCAATATTCTGCTGTTGCATAAGTTCTTCCGAGCAGTAAACAATAACACACTGCCACAAATTTTATTGCATTTATCTTGGAATTTAAGATCCTGAAGACATGACTGCTTGTTGTTATTTTCTTTAATGACTATCCAAAAAGATTGTAAGATGCTATTCTTTAATAAATACCTTCAGGATAACTTGGCCTCTTATTAATTAAATTATCTAAAAAGGAAGAATAAATGCTACAGAAGCTATATTAAGCCAATAATTTTTGTTCCAGCTGAGAAACATTGTTATGATTTTTTATTGTCATATCAGGTTTATTGCTGTATCAGAACTTACAGAATAAAATCGTGAGGGCAAATTTAAAGCTACAGAAGCAGAAAACAATTAGTAGGTTTAGTAACATACCTTTCAGTACATCCTATTCTAAATAGCTCTTCTTTACTTGAGTCTCAAACATTTAAAACATTTTAAAAGCAGTAGCATTATCAACTGGCTCAAAGCAGCTTAGAAAATAAATGGTCCTTGACTATTACTGGAGTTCATGAAAAGAAAACTCTTGTCTGGCTCTAAAATCTATTTTGGAGCTACGGCTGCTCCACTCCCCTGCTTGTGGCATGATGCAGCTGCTATTCCTTTAATATTTTTGCTGACAGCTACAGCTGACAGATAACATTTCAGTTCACCCCAACATCAACTGTGTCTCAAGGCTCCTTGAGGCTGAAAATGCTGCCTTCCCTGTGCCTTTACCTGCATCACAGTGCAGCTCTGCAAGTGTGCAATATTCAGTGGCCACTTGAGCAGCAGCCTCAGGGCTGCAGGCAGGTCGTGTGCTGGGGGGAGCACATCACCCATCTCTCATCTGGGAAAGGTGCAGCAACAGCTTCTCTGCTTTCCCTTCATTCCTTCTCCCATGTCCTAAGAAAATATGCACCTGAGCCTGGGAATAAAAATAATTTTGCATATATACCTCTGCAGTATGTCAACTGATATTTTACATTTTACATTAGTTGTTGCCTTATATTTTTGTTTTAATTATATTTGTTACTATAGCCAACATAAAAGCTATTTAATCCATCTTAATATATAATTCTCTAGCAAACAGACCTTGATTTCTTGGTCCATAGGAGTTTTCATATCATAACCAAGCACTCAGTAATACTGTGGTGATCCACCCACAAAAGGAACTATTCACAAATGCAGGACTGTTTTCCTCCCTGAGAGAAAGAAAGAACATATACAGTGCTCCCAGTTCTGTCCTTGAACATCCATATCTGTTAGAAAGAAGAAGCTGGAGGACAGGAAAGCAGTCAACATGTACGAGAGAGAGACAAAGAAAAGTGAGAAGGAGGCATTGCTCACTTAGTCCTCCAGAGAAATTCTCAGGAAAACTATTTATGATATATAACTGTACCTTTTTGATTGACAACAGAGTTAAAAAAAAGAAAAATTAATGTTTTGCTATGTTTTCTGGTTGTTTGGGGTTGTTTTGTTTTGTTGTTTTTTTTTTTTTTTAGGATTTGCAGTGAGATTCATTAACTTTTGTTTGCATTTAATATTTTACTAGACTTCAAAATACTGCTTTTATTATGGGGCTCATCTATCAAAATTTAAAGAACAGGATGGCAAGGGGGAGTTTGGAATCATGAAAAACACCCTTCAAAACAACCCAGAAAGGAAAAGGTTACAGTACCTTTTGACTACAGTATAGCCATTAAAACATCTCCCAGGAAAATACTTTGACTGTTTCACTTCACAGAAAAAAAGTCAACTTTGTGGGAAATCTTTAATTATTCATGGAGCAAGAGCTAGCACTTGGGAAGACCCAAAGCTACATGCAAAGTGATAGAGTTGGTTGGCTCCCTGTGACCCAAAATCCACACATTTTTGTTCAAATACCCATTTTTGAATCCTACAGACAATTTGAAAAACAGTTTCTGTATTGTAAGAATTTAAGACACTACTTGGCTTTGACAGAAAATTGGGACTTTTGGTAAAAGAAGGCAGAAAAATAAGTTTCTTTAAATTGTTCTACTTCCCCTCCTATAGTACCTTTGACTGTTTGTGATCTTAGTGTGGGGAAAAAAATATCAGAAATAGGAAAAGGAACTGTTTCTGCAGTTCATATATTCAATTTTCATTTCTTGTTTCTTTTCAAATTATGCTGAATTTGACCCAAATCTGCTTCAGAGTACTCAAACCCATTCTTTTAGGCAGAATGAATTGTTTACTAGAAGAAATTGCCCAGCATAATTTCAGCTGCAGTCTCTAATCAGACTGCTGTGCCTCCAGTTCCCCTGTGGTGGGAATCCACACGAGGCAAGCAGCAGGATGGTTGCATAGCTGTTACACCAGGGGCTGAGAAAAGCACATCCTTGAGCCTTGACAGGTAGTGTGAAGGTGTCCTAGCCCTTCTCTAGGGCCCATGGGACCCAATTTACAGCTGGAGAATATTGGTATTAACCTCATATTTCCATTTCTCTGCAGAGAGAGTACCTAAGCAAGCACAAAACCACCACTGAAAGCCATACCTGCCGATACAAATAAATAATACAGTGTCACTATTCAATGAAGAAAGCAGTGAACCTCAGTTTGCTGTGTCAGGTGATGATATTAGATTATGTAGTATTTGACAGTTCAAGAAATACCTAATATAGTCATTGTTGTGTTATACTGGATCCATTTTCTCTTTGGTGCAACTCCCCTTCCACAGGTTTCTCAAGGAAGGCAAAACTTCTCAATTCTGTCCTGCAGTTCAGTGCAATCATCTGGTTTCTAACTCTGACAAGTGGCATTTCATCTGAGTGACCCCTCAAATCAAAACACTTTCTTCATGGAAATGAGCCTGCCTGAAACAGCTTGCATTAAAAATCTGCTGTAGTTAATAGGTCAAAATTCCCAAGGACATTGCACAAAAGTCTGGCAGTGTCAGACCGGTTCATCTTAAAAATGCTGTCATAGAGCACTGCAGGCAGGAAAACACAAACTGCAGACATTATATTATTTTTACATATTTTTTGAGTGCTGCCAAAATAGGCATCATTTGCAGGTCAAATACAGAAAAAAAAAACTTGGCAAGTTTGGCTGAAATAATAATAAGGAATATTTAGAAATTTCTTAGAGCATGTCTGAGAATGTGCTGTGTATGTCAGCTCACAGATTGTGGTCATGTCCTTTTTTATGTATTCTCTAAGAAACCACAAAATCAACCAAGAATAAGATAGCGAAAGTCAAAACAGACATCCCTTCTGATGTTTTGACTACAAACAAAAATCTATTAATTTATTTAATAAAACATCTGGTTTTATTTTTAGCATCTTTAAAAATACTTCTTTTAGAACACAGAAGGGAGGGAATGGATTTGTTGATAAACAGTCTTATCAACATTAGTTGGTACATTTTGAGTCTCTTCAGTGGATTCCTCTTAAATTTTCATTGCAAATCCTTCCCTAAAGTCAAGGAAAAAACTGGTAAAAATCAAGGTTTTCCATGAGATACTTTTATACATCTGACAGATTTCTCTTATCTAGACAATAACTTGAAACTCTGTTAGTGGTGGCACTTGATGGATTTCTTTTAGTTTGAAGGTCTGCTTTGCTATTGGTAAAATATACATAATCAACTGGTAATTCACAATATATGAAAATTTGAAGTATAAATGTGAGCAGATATGAAATGCTATATCAAAACACTATAATAAACAGTCATGACAATTGATTTACAAATGAAATGTTAGGCTGGGATATAAGAAAAGAGCACATACTGCAGAGCAAGCTGATAACAAAGCCCTATCTGAGTTTTCCTGACACTTTTCATTAAAAATCTAGTCTTATATGAAGCCCAGTTGTTTACAGCTTTGCCAGACTTCAGTTGCTCAGGCTGGATGTCTGGCTGAGTCTGAATTGTTTTTGGAAGTTTCAGCTAGAATGCTTTGAGCATTTCCAAGAATTAGTTGAGAGAAAATTCTTGTTTGCCCATGTGAAAACAATCCCATAACCATTTAGTGAAGAGCTTTAAGGTCTCTGTGTTCCAGAGTGATCTACTGAAATTCAGCCAGGAAACTGCTCTGTGGCAGCAAATTGACTTTTGCCATTTCTGTGAAAATTATGCCAGGCTAAGAGCCACTGAGCAAAACATTTCATCAAGGATATCTTGTGAAAAGATACCTGGTAGAGATTTGTAACTGGCTTCTCAGAACAGCCCAGACATGCTGAAAGCTGCCCCAGTTCCTGCTATCTCACCTATTGCAGATGACTTAGGCACATGCCATTTCCAGAGAGCACCTCTGTGCACCACTGGGTTAAGAAACACTCTTCCTCTAGTGCTTCAGCTTACAGCTCAAAACAAAATGAGATTAAAGTCCTTGCTTTTTCTGTTTCAACAATACTTCCTCAGCAGAGCCTATGCCATGGTGGCAAAAGATGTTTGGATAGCATGATTGCTCTAGCTGCTGGGAGGGTCACTGGTGAGGAACAGCACAGTGATAACTCCTTTTGTGATGCTGTTGTACCTTGTCTGTCAGGATTTCTTTGCCAGCAATAAATATTGGTCATCACCTTTGCTGTGGGATGGAATTCTTGCCTTTGGGAAGGCAGAGAATAATCAACAATCACACTGACTCTTTGCCAGCGTAAATATGCTTTTATTAGGAATTTATCTCAATCTTCAGCTGATTCACATTTGGAATCAGAATTATCTCAGTTTGTGTCTTTCTGTGGTGTGAGATTTATGCCATTGCACTGTCTGGCATTCACCATTGCCTGACAAGCAAGTTGGACTCCTCTCTGGGTCCCAGCATCCACCTCAGCTCATCTTCCAGCTGTGAGCTTTGGAAGTGTTCAGTCTCCAATCCCCCTCTAGTAGCTGCGACTCTCCAACTTCACCCATCTGCAAGGTACCACACTTCCCTACAAAGCTGTCTTCTTAGCTCTTCCCTTTGGATTTGGGCACAGGGCAGGCTCCTAAGGCAATTTGCTCAACCTGCTTTGCTCTTGTAGAAGCAGCTATGGCAGCTGCTGTTCCCGCATTTTTACCATGCTCTTCTCCCTGCTGCAGTCCCCCCAAGGAATTCATTCAATCTGACTGTGCCATCTGTCTCAGTGTTCCTCACTTGCTTGCCCTCCTCCCCAAAGCCAGGGCTTTGCAGTTCTGCTGCAGTTCTGTAAAGCAAAAATCTGTGTTTCCATTTCTCACAGTTTGAAAGCCACCCAGAAACAGTTGTGGGTGACACAAAACAATGCCAGTGCTGGCTCTCTGACCCTCAGCCATTGTCTGGTCATACCTACATTATTAAACATGGACTTCAGAACAGGTTCACTATGTTCAGGCTACCAAACTTTGACTAGGCTAATCCCCAGGCAGGGCTAGCTCCTGAACCATTCTAGGAAGACCCCTGGTTAGTCCATGCCAAAATTTTGACCAAGTCCTGGCACTGCTTAATCTCCTAGTTTAGATGTAATCCTTATGTCACACTCACCTGAGCCCACCAAGTACCTGGGATCATCTGAACAATCACATAAAACATTTCTACATTATAAAGCTATACTTACTATTATTGAATCCGACTTCTCTAAGATTACAGCTAGGAGACTGTTTTCCAAGCATATTTTGAACATCTAACACTGGAAAATTCTAGAATTGGAAAAAATTTTGTGACACATGTTTAAACTGATTTTCCGAGTTAGTTCCTTAGGCATTATTTTAGTATATATCCTCTGTATGCATCTTTCTTTACTATCTACTTTTCTTTTTCTCTTTTCATTAGATGAGTAAAAACTACAGAGACAATTTTAATAACACTCAGGGATCAGTGTTTCCACCTGAACTACCTTCATTAATGAGCACAGCAGATGATACTTCAGTCAGATGAGTCAAAGCTAATAACACCTCATTGGGTCTTATGGACAAACAGTGCCTAGAGCTACAAGCACAATTGGGCACATGATTTCACAGGACTATCTCCTTTTCAAAAGGCAACATGTAAGCAAGAAAAAGAATGCTGATAAAAAAGGTTAATTTTAGCCATATGTGCTTTTGGAAGACTGTATTTTATTGAACAGCAATTCGATGAGTAACACAAAAAACTCATACGGGCAATTCTAAGCTCCATCAGAAAAAAACTTCCCAAAACTTCTTGATACATCAACAACTAAACTGTAAACAGCCAACAAACCAACCAGAAACTCAAAGAACCACTTTTAGCCCTTGTCTTCAGCAGAATAGCGCACACAACTCTTATATTTGTGGGGATATCAGGTCTTGCAGGGCCTTCTACAGTGTTCCATGCAAAAGTAGAGCATTGGAACTTGCAGCTCATGAGGACTGACCAGAGGAATCCCTTGGCCTTCCTGTCCTGTGAAAGGACTGTAGTGGTGCTTTAGAGTCCCAGGAGTTGCTCACTCCTGTAAGTGAAGCAGAACCTCAGAGGCAGCTCCATCCTGAAAAGATAGCATGAAGCAAAAATGACCACCCATTTTCTTCCACAAGTTTTCAATGCCCTGTGTTCAGTGCATGTTTTGTTAAAGTTTGAAAATCACAGTTTTAGAGCAAACCAAGAGACTTTCATCTGCCAACATGCCTTTCAAATCCTTCTCCAAGAGCTGATGAAATGATCTGACATAAAGCAGAGCAGAGGCTGCATTCTTTACAGAGCTTTAAGTGATGCATATTTTACCAACCCATCCATGAGAAAGAGATTCTTGAACAAAATGGCTAAGTGAAAGAAGAGATAATTTTAAAAATATGCTTAAATGGAATTTTAGTTGTGACATGCACTGTGAACATTGCTAATGATTTCAGATATAAGATTGTTCTGCAATTAAGAAGCAACTCAATATACTTTTAAATTGTAGCTCTGAAAACATAATTTATGTTTCCGTTACTTTTATCTTAAATAATCTTCTTGACTTTACAAAAATTTAGATACAGATTCTTTGAAAACTTGCAGCTCCAACACTAATTCAACAGAACAGTTTCTGAGAAACAACTGTTACATCAATAAATATAAATATCTAAATATACGTAAGATTAAGATCCTTCCTATCCAAGATATTTCACCTTTAATTTTAAGTGCTTGAGGCATTAGCGAAAGCTTAAAAGTGTTATTGAAAAAGTGCTGTGACATCTGAGCTATGGTATGCAATTTGTTCACATGCTCAGCAACAAGCAACGTGCTCTGCCCTTCTTTTCTGTCCATAGGAAGAGTTGCTTTTGGATTTCATTTGAGGGTGAGGCAAGTACTTTTGAGATAACGTTTTGCAGTTCCCTGCTGCTCAGTTCTTATTTGCAGGCTCATTAGTGACTGTTTTGCAAGAATAGCTTTCACATTTGAACCGCTTAGTAATGGCAATAAATTTTTGTGGTTTAAGACTAACAAAAGTCAGCTCCAGATACCTGCCGGGAGGTATTATAATTTTTTGTGTACCTCAGCTCAGGATACAGTTGGCTTTTGCTGTTGTAGGGTATGAATTACAGTTTTGCTTCTAAAAATAGGAGTCCTTTGTATTTGAACAAAATAGTTCAATAAACCATCCTTGCTGAGATAACAGTATGTTTTTCATGTCAGAACTACAGTGGGACAAAGAAGCCTGCTTTCAAGGGTACCAGCCAAGCCACAGTAATTTAAAATAGCTGAGCATCAAGTCCTTCAGTTTTACTTCCATGTCATAAGCAATCAGATGAAGAGAGGGAAGTCTACTGAGTTAGTAGTAAGCCACCACTGGTTTCCCAAAGTGAGGTTCAAGGCTTCTCTGTGTGAGCCCCTGAAATTCAATCAGCTGCAAGGAACTCTGCAGTATAATTAGTGGCAGCTGGGGATTGCATTTGTGCTCCACTCTGGGCAAGCAAACAAACCAACCAACTCACAAACCAGCAGCTGAAAACTGCCAGCAGGGGAAAGCAAGTGCATGGTAAGGATTTGAAACTTCCCCAAAGCACTCTTTCTGCCTCCAGCTATTTTCAGTTCAAGAGATTGGCCTAAACTGATGTGGTTTATCTGGGTAGCAACCATCAGTGAGTATTTGTGCCAAGAATGTCTGCTCCCAAGTCATGTTAACTTCTGCATTTGTGGAGAAGGCATTCTGTAGTTCTGCTCTTCAGTGTGTGAAGAACCATCCTGTTCTGTTTGTTGGTGGAGACTGCTTCAAAGCCCATGTAAAGCAACAATAATCAGCAAAAGAGAGCAGGTGCCAAATGTGATAGGAGCATAGACTAGTTTTCTACTAGAACTCTATGGGTTTGAAAGATGCCAGCATCACTCACCTTTCTGGCTCTCTTCCCAGACCCAGCCAGGATGGAAGGCAGACAGTGCCAGAGCCCTGCAGAGCTCAGATCCCTGAGCTGTGGATGACCAAGGAAAGCCAAAGCAAATGCTCTCTGGCTGCTGTGATGCACAGAAATCATCTGATAACTGAGAGATCCTTGAGAACAGATTTGTCTTCCACAAGAAATGAAAACAAACAAAAAAACAAGGGAAGCACATAAGCACATGAAATTGTTGTTCAGGGCTCTAAACCTAGAGTTAGTATCATACACTTTCTGAGCATCTTTACACTGTTTCTCACTAATATTTCAGAAGAGCACAGAAACTAGCAGTCCTTACAGAGGCTCTACTATACTTTGACCAGTCACAATAGGGACTTAAAACCTACAGTGCTGGAGATTCCTTGGTGAAGCTATGTCTTGTTTCTGACATACAAACATGAACAAAATAATGTGGCCCATGAGGATTGTATCAGAATTTCCCAGAATAATGTGTAAACCCAGAATCTAGTGTCAGACAGTATATAACTTTTTCTTTTGAATATGGATCAAGTTTTTTTCTTAAAATTAGCACAGACATTTTTCTCCTGTAAGAGAAAATATTTCAGAATATCAGTCTTCTGAAAATTGATCAGTCTTCATTTACTCATGACCAATTTGCTTCTGAAAGAGCTCAAAGCATGTGGACGGTTTCTGTTCAAATCAAGAACTAATTTTGCTTGAGATAAAAGTAGCAGTTTAAGGAGGAAAATTTAAAAGTAGCAGTTTAAGGAGGAAACATGGCTGTTTTGATGTATATGTGTCACATGGACTGCTGAGGCAAATCAGGAACTTGAAAAATGCCTATCTCTTCTGATTGAATCCCTAATCATATATAACGGTGTCATGGTTTAATCCCAACTGGCAACTCAGCCCCACAAAGCCACTCAATTCCTCCCCCCAGTGGGATGGGGAGAGAATCAGAAAAGTAAAAGTGAGAAAATTTGTGGGTTGAGATAGAGACAGTTTAACAGGTAAAGCGAGAGCTGCACATGCAAGCAAAGCAAACCAAATAATTCATCCACCACTTCCCATGGGCAGGCAGGTGTTCAGCCATCCCCAGGAGAGCACAGCCCCATCATGGGTGTCAGTCGCTTGAGAAGATGAATGCCATCACCCCAAATGTCCCCTCTTTCCCTTCTTCCTCCCCCAGCTTTATATACTGAAGGTGACACCATATGGTATGGGATGTGTCCCTTCCCAAGTCCTTGCACACCCCTGTTGCAGACATCTTTTTGTGAAAATCTTTTCTTAGGATTTTTTCCCTTCTGAGAAGCTGAGGCCTCAGAAACAGAATGTAAACAATAGTGGATTTTTGATTGGGCCATCTTGAATGTTTACAATTAATGGCCAACCACAGACCAGATGGCTTGGACTCTCTGTCTGAGCCACAGATCTTTGCTATTCATTCTTTTCTATTCTTAGCTAGCCTTCTGAGAGACGAAACCTTTCCTTCTATTTCTTTTTAGTATAGTTGTAATGTAATATATATTGAATTCAATGTTGACTCCATGTTCAAGCCTTCTGAACATGGAGTCAACATTCTCATCTCTTGCCTCATCCAAGAACCCCTGTGGACACTGTCACACACCCCCTGCCTCCTCACTGGTGGGGTGGGGTGAGGAGCAGAAAAGGCCTTGACTCTGTGCAAGTTCTGCTCAGCAGTAAAGAAAACCTCCCTGAGTTATCAGCCCTGTTTCCAGCACAAATCCAAAATACAGCCCCATACCAGCTACTGTGATTACTTCTATCCCAGCCAAAACCAGCACAAATGGGAACAGGAACAGAGGCTATGATGAAAATCATCAGCAATGTCAGAGTCAAAAGTGAAACTTTTGATTTGTTTACTCGAGAGACAAAGGTATGAAGAGCATGGAGGAAGGATGTTGAATAACAAGAGGCTAGAGAAGATGAATGGGTGGATGTTCCTTCACAATATATGTGAATGTGCATATGATAAAAAAAAATTTAAAATGAAGAAATGCATGCAAAGTTATGTAGATATACGTAAATTGATTTTCACTGTCTTCTATTAAAGTCAGAAACTTAGAATGCTTTCAGAATAATTTTTATATAAGATAGGAAAAGATGTTAGAAGTCAGTAATTCAGGTCCTGAGCCATCCATTAACTGATGACAATGGAGACATGTTTTCCATTCTCCTAGATCCTTTCTTCCTGAGTATCTAATGCTGAATCTCGAGAGCTGAATTCAGCATTGCTCTCAAGAAAATGGTGAGAGATTTGGAACTAATTTTTAATGCTGACTAAGACAGTGAACTGCTAATAAAACCAGGAAACCTCAAGCCAGGTTTATGAAGCCATCTTAGTTGAGAGTAGAGTGAATCAGAATTTGATATTATTAATTACCATAAGATATGATATTACAGTAAATTTGGGGCATCTTCAGAGTAAAATTTGCCTTCACTGAGCTATATGAGTATGAGTATTTTCATCAAAACTTCAAGAAAGAGCTACAGGAAAGTGAAACTCTGTGTAGTACTGTCATGGCTATAGTTGGGTCCCATTCACAGGGGCTCTCTGTGTGTATGTGTGTGGGTTTGCATTTAGAAAGAAGAGCTTTTCGTAAATTATTAATTTTTATGTAACCATTTTACTGCTTTTGGTGGAAGTAGATTTTTACAAACTGTTTCTTTTTACCCAAGAAATTTTCTGCTTTGTAGAGTTCATGCATTTTTACTTCAAGCTCAGCATAAGAAACCTTTTAAACATGAAAAAAATGAAGTATCTCCAAAACCAGATGACTCTTTTTTAAAAGAAGTCTTCCCTCTCATGTGTTCAACCCATGCTATGACCAACATAAATTAGAAACAATCATAATTCTGTTCCCTTGGCTATATCTTTTGGATCCCCTCCAACATAAAATGCATTAGCACAAAAATGTTCTTGTCCTTAATTAATTTATAGCTTAGAGCAGAATACCATAAATAACAGTTGAACTTCAGCTGCAATTTTAAATCCATGGATGAAATATTTTATAAAAAAATGTAATAAAGCTTAAACAGTTCTAGATGACAAGTAGAACTAATTATCAATAATCTTAGGAATTTTGGTGGTGGACAACTGAATGTAAAATATTTTTATTTTGTAATATATTTGGGTTCTATTGAATTTATTGTCATTGTGGGAGAGAAAATTAATTTAAGTTTTATCCCTATCCTGAACAAACACACTTACTAAACTGAACTATTTGGTTAGAGTTGTTGGTTTGGTTTCGTTTGGTTTTAAATAGCTTAAAACATATTAAGTATGCTGGCATATCTTGTTTTGAAGCATACATGACTGAGGTGTAGAGAATCTGCATGAGATATTATAGCTTTATATGGCAACAGAGGACTGGAAAGGATCTAAGGGGTCATCAAATATATTGTTATAATATTGCAGGAATCATGTTTTATATTCCCCTTCATACACTTATCAAGTTCCACTGTGAGTGCATTTAGGAGTTTTGCTGCTTTTTCTCCAGCTGGAAAATTGTTCCCAAATCCCATTGCCCGATGTGAGAACCTGTTTTTGGTTTCTCACATAGGTTGAATTCTGGCCAATCTATGCCATTGGGTTCCACTGCCAACACTGTCATTTAGTTGAAATGGCTCTCCCATCTCCCTGATGTTTGCCTCTGTGATATATTTATACACAGCAACTGGATCCCTTAACAGCCTTTATTTTGCCAAGTTAAACAAGCCAAGCTCTTCATTCTGTCCTCTCATATGATAGGCTCTCCATTACCCTGATCATCCCAGAAGTCCATCTTTGTACCTGGACAAGTCTGAGGTAATGTGCTACAAATGACAAAGTACAAGTCTTGCATAATAGCACAATAAAAGAAACCATAGCAAACAGAGTAATAATTTCAGGCTTGCAAGGATGTGCTGTGCCAAATATTTAGGAGGTTGAGTAAAGGTTTTGAATCTTCTGAGGGGATCTTCATTAGAAAAAATGTGGGTCCCCCTCTGCCTCCCCAAGTTGTTGATTGAAATTGGAGTATGAAAGGTTTTAGGTTTTTAATCAAAAGCTGGGAAATTGATGAAAATTTTTATTTGGTGGAGACCTTCAGCCACCATTGTATGCAGTTCGTTAGATTTCTAACAGTGATAATTGAAGAAATGGGTCTGGTATTTTTAAAGTTTGTTTGGCAAAGTTTTACAATTATTGATTGGGAAAATTCCTATGAATACTGTATAATATGTGATGAACCTTTCCTGGAGAAGGCACAATTTCATTCACATGTTGCTCTTAAGAAATCTCAGTTACAGAGTTCAGAGGGTTGGAATTACCCTGGAATTGCCTCTGCAGAGTGCTCCTGTTGGTGTGAGCCAATGGAAAGCAGAAGAGAATGTGGGTACAACTGATCCCACCACCTCCCAGGACCACAGAGAAAAGGATGTTTGGTCAAATCCAGTATCCCCCATGTCTCTTGTGCCATAGCTTCTTGGAAAACTCCAGGAGACTTCTGACTGCCAGCTATTAAGACTGTGACAGCAATCTTTTTTTGGAGCTTCAGAGATAAACTTTTCCCCAGTCATTCTGAGCCTGAAATCCCAGTGCTTGGCATCAGGACCATTGCAGAACAGGATGTCTCTGTAAGTGTAAAGGAGAGATACTGGGGGAGCATATGTTTTTCTACAGTCCTTCTTTTCTCAGGAATAAACAGGTTGATTTCCATTTTTCTGCCCTGTGGCAAAAGGCAAAAAGAGCTTTTGTAATATACGGTAGGAAAAGGGAAGCACAAATTTAAGCTACTACATGCACATATGAAGATCAATGAAAATGACAAACTTTTAAAACACTTGAACAAGAGCAAAGGAGAATCCCAACTGTGAATACAAGCAGTTAAGTAGACAATTAAAGAAATACATGCAGGAGTGGCTGATTTCTGAGGACTGGGGATGGCAATCCCCTGGGGAACAGAGGCCTGAGGGAGACAGCTGGGGACAGCCCCAGGCCTTGGCATCAGGCACATTCCTGGAGATAGGAGGAGCCCAGGATGGGCTGTGGGCCCAGCTTGGTGGCCTCCAGGGTTGGGCTGTGTGTGGCTGTGTGGCAACCCTGGGACTGGGGCTGGTGGCCCCAGGTGGGCTGATGTGGGGTCCTGGGTTCTTGGGGCACTGATAATAAATGGGACTGTAATTCTAACAAACACTTCTGATGAAAACAGTGATAGTCAAAGGTTTGATTTGATGGTGGAAGCCATCACATGGGTCCTGCCCCCGTGGTGGCCTGTGGGTTGTGGGAAGGAGGTGCCCCTTCCTGAATCCCAAAGCCTTGTCCAGTGGTGCTGGTGGGGTGTAGGGTGCTTGACAAAATCAGCTTCATTTTGTGTCCCATTCTACAAACTGTGCACAGCCAGACCTTCACAGAAGCCCACCAGACTGTCTGCCCAGGACTTGCCCCTTGTTGTGCGATCTCCAGTGTAGCTGCTGGGGCTTGGAGTGAAAAGCAGCTTTGAGAGCTCTTTGCTTTCCCTGGCTTTTCCTTTGAAAGTCCTGGGAATGGTGGCTTGTAGATCAATGGGAATATGGGGACTTTTACTGACCCCTTTCATTAGGGCTTCTTGGCAAACCTGCCAAAGAAAACTTCAGCTTTCTTTCTGCTACGTTTGGTTTCCTGATCCATGCTTCACTGGAGGAGAGAGAACATGTGCATGTGAATGAGGAAAGACGAGAGGCTTTCTCCAAAACTAATCTACAGAGAATCAATAGCTTCTCACTACTCTGCTGAGAGTAACAAACAAAAATTATTCTGTTTAATGCACATGATAAAATTCTCAACAGTTGGGATGGAAAAGGCAGCCCAAAAAGTTGTGATGCCATTGCAGCCCTGCTAGGGTTAAGTTGCTCGTGAGGGACAGTCTGCAACCAAAGCTTTGTCTTTCATTAGCCTAACAGGAGTTTAGGAGCATTTTGATGCACCTGTGTGAAGTCTGTGAGTCAAGTATCAAGTCAAGCTGTACCAGTATTCAGCTCAGCAGCAAAATCTCATGGGCTTCTTAATACAACACAATGTTGTATAATGGGGAATATTTTAAGTGCTGCAGTGATATTCACCTTGACTCTTTCTTTTGATCACTATTTACTGTGTCATCACTTAATTAAAATGAAGAAGATATGTATAGACATAAATATTATCCTGATATATTTTAATGTTTAATGGAAAAAAAGCTTATCCAAAGAGTGTACTGTGTCTACCTTATCCTGCTGCTTCGTCAAGAATTAGAGGATGGAAATTACTTAAGTCCTATCTGTGTTCCAGGATGTCTCTTCTTGGGAAGATATAGGTGTTATTACTACACTTGTAAAATTACTTTAAAACAATAAATAAAGGAAAGAAAGTACCCTTAAGGGCCTATTTTTAAACAATGTCTTCAGTGAACAAGGTTTCTGCAAATCATGAATAATGCCACTTTTGTTTGCTTACAGAACATCAGACTTCAATCTCATTTAGGCTGATGAAAATCCAAAGTAACCTCTTTAAACTCAGAAGAGTAAAGGCAAATGAGGCCAGAATTTGACCCACTAAGCCTTCGTCCACCCTTTTTGTATCTTAATAATTATTATGTGCTTGTTGACAGCAAACTCTTCTTTGCTTCTTACATTGTGTGAATTGCGTTGCAAATTCAGCTCTTCATTACAAAAACATGACTCATTTTCTTTTTCTAGGTCTAGATACTTTTAAAGACAGTAGTCTTGATCCTTCCTCAAATAAATGAAAAAAACTCTCACTGAATTATTTTAAAGGACAAACCTTTCACAGGCCAAAGAATTAATTACTGTAAATCCCATGTGTCTCATACAAGTTATCTCTATTCTGCTTCTTGTGGATTGTCATGAGACATGTGATTCAGGGCTTGTGGTATAACAGTGTGATAACCTGAATTCTTGCACATGTAGGAAATGCTTTCTGCTATTCATAAATAAATAAATAGGTAATTGCTCAATCTTTTCCAAGAAGTAGCTGCTGCTCAAGATTGAAGCTCGCTAAGCAAATTTTCTAGAAAATGAAAATACTTATCTGTAAAATAACCTTCCTTTAAATCTAAGTTTTTCTTAATATGTATGCACCAATTACAGCTGGTTAAGATTTCATTACTGTATCTCTCCTTATATTGCCCATAATCCAATAGATCTTGTTCTTTTCACTTAGAGCAAAGGACAAAATATACAAATACCAAGTTGATACTTACTATTTTGCAAGAACTCACATACAGTTTGTTAAGAAATAATTGGCAAATGGGTCATACACTGCTCTGACTGCTACTAACTTAGTGCAGTAGTTCTTCTTTGTCCCTTGAATGGTAACATTCCTTGTATGACTATACTGTTATTAGAACTATATAAATTATTTAAATAACAGTAATTTTGTAGAATTGAACAAAATTGTTACTGTTTTATTTAAAAATATCATAGCCCCCCAGAACACCATGATTTCCTTGCCCAGGAAGGACCTCCATGGTCTCACAGCCCTCAGAATCTCTGTGAGCCCTGCCACTGAGCCTGCCTGGATGCAGCATTTCTCAGACCCACTGGCTCTGGTGTTTCCATGTCAGCTGTGTCTGGAGAGTATTTGACCTGCAGAACTTTGTCTATGCCATAACCATGCTGCTCAGTCAGGAGGGTCAGGGCAGAATTCAGGGAGTCCACCATTCTGTTTGTTTAGGCAACCCAACCAAATGCATGAATGTGCTTTTATCAACACGAGACCCTGCCTTTGTCCAGTGCGATGGCTCTGATCCCCATAGGCCCAGCAACATCCCCAGCTGTCCTGGAGCAGAGCTCCTGGTTCCCTGCACATCTTCTGTACCTCCACAGCATTTGGAGTTGTCGCCATGTCCCCAGCCTTCCTTTGTTTTGTGGGCTGTGAGAGAAACCACGTCTTGCAGTGCTGCAGGTAGGCAGCTCAGCCAGCTGAGCAGGCAGGACTCTGCAGGCTGCCTGCAGGGCCACTGATACTCTGCTGTGCTGTCACCACGTTGTGTCACTGCCCTGCACATACTCTGCCGAACTGCTCTGCTCAGTGAGGAACCCAGCACCCCACCTACCAGCTTTTCCCTTCCCTCCTTACAGCTGCTTTTTGGGATGGAGGGGTTTTTGGTGCTGATTGCCTAATTACAGCAGAAAGCTGTGACTTGTGGCACGGCTCTTTGGAGGCAAATGGAGTGTGAGGTGTCACCACCCAGTTGCTGTACTGTATCATACCTGCAAATCCTCCTGGATTCTTCTGTGCACTGTCACAGCTTTGGAAACACAAGGATAAAGTCAACAGGAGTCTCTAATAAAAAGTATTAGTATTTTCAAGGCACTTAATGTCTGGAAACCTCTGTTTTCTAGCTGGCCTGCTGGCTGGCTGGCAGACAAGCAGAATGTGCTGCTTCTCTCTTTGTCCTGGCTTGTGGCCCCTGAGCCTTATCTCTTCTCCAGGGAGCAGCAGGGACCCCAGTCAGCCTCAGGTGGGAGCAGCAGAGATGGCACAGGGACACCTCTACCCTCGACTCCCTCCTCCCCACTCCGGACCTAGATTCTAGTGGAGCCCCTGCCCTGGGAGCATCCCTGACACAGGTATTCCTGCACAGCATGGGCTGTTCTGCTGACACAGCTCCCAGCTGGAGCCACACACCTAAATAAATAACACTCAGCAATGTTGCAATAGCATGGCTGGAAAGCAATACCTGAGCTTTCTGCAGATGTCAGCTCCAGGAGGCAACCAAAATTGCTTATTTCAAACCAAGAACATGTGAACAAGAAAACCAAGAGTTTTTCAAAGGCTTATCTGAATTGTAGAGCTGTTAAAGCCCTTGGGGACTGTTGACAATTCCCAACGACATCCTCAATGAGCATTATTTTCTCTGAAATTTGTTAGCACAATGAGTTAAAAATAAGCATCCTGAGTTAAGGACTTAGTGTAACAAGGAACTCTGCAGCAGGCACCATGGAATCCTATGACCATGTGACATGTTCATCTTGGACTTTTCTGTCTTTTAAAAGCCCCATTGGTAGTATCACATTGGTTATACAGCATTCTTTATTTCCAGTTTTAAAGTTCCTCAAGGTGCTAGAACATACTTTGGAGCTGTGAACCCAGCTCAGAAACTGGAAGGCAAACACTAAATTATTTTATAAAAATTTCACTGCTTTAAGCCCAATATCATATCATATTTTTAAATCTCTGAGTCATTTGGAAAGCTTGGGACTGTCTGTATTAATTATGGCCCCAGAAGATCTATCCAACAGTCAGAAAGCAACTCCATTTGTAGTCAAGGATTGCAAACACAATCTTCCTGGAACTGAAAGTTGCACATTGTGCAATTTTTATGACTTGTATGGCTTTTCTATTTTTAGTTGTTTCAAACCTGCAATACATCATCTAATCCTCCTTAAACTGTCATCCATAATGCTAATTGACACTAACTTGGCATAAGCAATTTGCTTTCTTAAATTTATACAGTTACTGTTTTATCTAACAATGTTAAACAAACAAAACTTTATTTTTCTCTGATATAAAATTGATGTGAGTACAAACTGGTAACGATGTGTTTCTAGTTATGGACTTCAAAACAATTAACAAAAAAAAAAAAACTCCCCCCCGAGTATTTTCTTTCTTTCTTTTAAAAATATGCATGTGTTATAAAGTCCAACAACTGTTCCATTATTTCAGCAAGCCATTTATTTAATATTTGCCTGTATAGACATTTGGAAAAGTTTCTCTGAGGTTTGAGAAAGACTAATATAATGGCACTTCTCAGCTTTTTTGAATACACAATGCGAAGAACAATTTTCAGGGTTTTTTTCTAGAAATGCATCTTCAAGGTATAAGAGATGAGTCAGTGGCAAGTATTTACACTGATCTCCCCAGCCTTGTTCTTGCTTATTTAAATAGTTGTTTGGCTACCTGCAAAAATCCTTTGCAAGACCTTGTGTCACACCCTGGCTGAGCAGAGGACAGGGGACTTGCCACACCAGTTCATGACTTTTGTACATTCCTAAATGTTGGGTTCTGCCAGTATTTTTATTTTCTAGGCTTTCCTGTCCCTTTGATTGTAATCCTTTGTCATTGACAGGTATGCTTATCTAACAAGTCCAATGTTTGTCAAATCCTTGGTGTTTGCTGCTTCCCCATGGTGAATTATAGTGCCTGGAAATCCAGTGGTGCAGCCAAGTCATCCCACAACACTGGGATGTGCTGCTGAGCACTTTTCCATGCAGGATTTTGGTTTTTCTTGATGGCAAAAAGTAATAACAGTACCAGTAAGCACAGTCAGAATAAAGATATTTTTTGCAAGCATGACAGCCACCTTAGGCTGAGCTCGTGGCCATCTGCCAGCTGTACAGGGTTTCTCTAAACTCTCTGGCCATTTCATAGCAGGGTGGTTTTGCAGGCCTAGAAGTCACTGACAAACTGCTGATTGATTTTTTCTTTTTTTTTTTTTTTTTTTTTTTTTTTTTTTAATTTATGTTGGGGTTTTTTTGCAGTCAATGATGTTGTTCAGGATGAATTGAAAAGATGGATACCATGTTTCTGAATTTACCAAATTTCTGAATTTACTTTGCTTAAATGAGTTGCACTATTTAATATAGGGGCATAGGGTGTATGTATTCCTCAAATTCCATTTCATTGAGCAGAGTCTTTCAGGTTTAAAGGTATAAAATATTCTTAATTAGTAAATGTAAGGAAATATTTATTCAACATGGGGACTTAATTCTAACTTTTCTGAAAGCCTTGGGAAATATTTTCAGTATATATACAGTGGAGGCTCAGCTGTTTAGTTTGAGCTTGCTTTTTTGGCACAGCTGTGCTTAGCAGTTGGCTATTGGATGCTCTGGAGAGCTGCCCTTTAACTTTCCTCTGGGCAGGTCTGAAAAAAACCCTCTTACCTCTGAAATTCATGCAGTCTGTGTGTGGACAAATGCAGATAAGGAAAAGCTCTCATCTGTGGTCTCTGTAGTGAACAGTACCACAGCAAGCAGTGGCAGTGAGAGCTCACTCAGACACTCTCACTAGGCATATAAAACTGAGTGAGGTTTATTCTCACTGGAAGTAAAACAGTAAAAGAAATGTGAAATGTAAAACACTAAATGAAATCTTGTTTCTTAAGATAACTAAGTATAGCACCTTGAGTATGACAAGAGGTGGATTTGCTTCCTCAAAGGAGGAAAACTGGCTAATCTCCCCTTTCCCAACCACAGCTTGGTCCAGCTTGGTCACAGCAGAGCCAAGACATGGCAGAGCTGCCAGCAGCAGCAGCACCTGGCCCTGGGTCCACCACACAGGAGAAGCAGCTCCAAGTAATTTCTCAGTCACCTAAACTTCCTTGAAGGCAGATGAAAAATATTTAGGAAACAAATAAGGAATGCTGAGACATTACATAACTGCAGGATCAGACAGCTTTTCACTAAATGAAGAAAACCAGTAATGTACTTATGTCTGCTGCTTTCTTACCTGACCTACCAATAATATGCCATCTGTATATGCACCTCTCTCTCTCTCTTTTTTCTTTTTGGATGGTGACCAAAATTTTGTGAAATGTCAAAACAGGCTTGAAAATTTGTATTCCAAGACCCAGTGATGCCTTAATATTTAGAGACATCCCACCAATTCCCTTCAGCAACAGAGACCTCCTCTGCTTTTCTGTCATTCAGTTCCTCATATGAAATAGGAGCTTGAAAATTTTATGAATAATTTTTTTCAGATTTTTTATTAATAAAAATTAGTTTCTTCTTTCACCTTCCCTAACTGGAAGAAACCTAACGTACATCCATTTTTATTGCTCTTTCCTTAATTAGTTGTTTTGTACAATTACAGCCAAATTCTCCCCACTCTTCCTCCCAAGAAAAGAGTTTAGCATGAGAGGTTGTAGCTGGAGTACCAAATGAGCTCATTTCCAAGTTAGGGAGCTCAGTAAGGGTCACCTATTGACTCTTTTCACCTATTTCTTCACAGTATTTTTAGAAATACTGTGTTCTCTGCCCCTCTCAGGCAGAAGTGTGCCTGCAGCAGAGGTCTGATGCATTGTAGAAAACCCATCCCAACAGCACAAGCCGCTCCAGTTTGTGACTTCATTAATACAAAGTTGGCAGGGTTGGTTATGGCAGGGACTGTGAGGGGCAGACACAGTCCCACAGCCTCTGCCATGTCCTAACACTTGCCACCAAGTGTGGCACTGTGTCAGATGCTGATAACGAGGCGCCAAACACCTGCTATTGCCTCCCCACCCATCAGCAAAATCGGCCTTTGTGATGATGCATTTCTGGATCCAGCCCCAGTTTATCAGTCCGTTCACTGATGGGCCCAAATTAAGGGTGCAGCCTCTTTAGAGAGATTGGGGCTGACTCAGAGGGGCAAAACTGAGACCTCCGGCCATGAACTCTCACAGGGCCACAGGAACAATACCACCCTCTACCCAGCACCTTTTACCGTGGGAAGATGATCAGGGGATGCTTTCCCTGATAAATAGGAGCCATGGTGGGCTTTGGTCACTGGAACTGCCTGACTGAGGAGGAGGAGGATGGACCTGCAGTCCTAACATGGCCTCAGAGAGCTCAGACTCCATTTCAAAGACACTGCAGATTATGCATGGAACCTAAACCTCTACCTAAATCGCACAAGTGAAATACTTAAAGCTGAGCATTATGAATTTATACCAGTGCAGACAACTTTAACATCATGTAGGCTTGTAAAACACCCACTCCATTTGTTGGATCTCTTTTTAATATCTTTCCATGGCTCTGAAATTACTTTCTAAGAAAAGCAACTGAGCAGCTATCCTTCCTAGTTAAAAAAAAAAAAAAAAAAGAAAATTAAACCCTTTTAATGAAGTTAAGAAAGGTAGGGTGTTTGGCTAGTTGCAACAAGACAAACACAATTATCTTATATTTTATCCCTGATGAAATTGGATTTTAAGATGTCACAGACATTAAAGAATCTGGCAACAGGTAATCCTAGTAATGCTGATGCCAGACCAAGCCTATGCAGAAATATTTATTTGCTTCTTCCTTCTCCTTTCCTTCCTTACTCAAAGTAACTATGCTGTATTTCAGCTTAGCCTGAATTTTTGCTCTGAATTAAAAGGCCAGGTGAAGATTTAAGCAGATTAACATTAAAAGGCTGTTAAAAAAAACCCTCAAAAGCAGCTCAACCTGTACATGCAGGATAACTCTTTAACTTCATTCTTTTCAAGTGAAGAAATTGTTGTATAGGGATTTTGAAACCATGACATTAGAAGAGGCATGCAAATATTGTTTCTAAAAATGAAAACTATTTAAGTGGCTGAGGCCATTCTCAATGCCAGGTGAGGCATCTGCAGATTTTTGTGCTGCTCCCTGTCAGCAATGTGAGACATTGGTATTATTTAAATCATTTAGGCTGACATTTACTTCTTTACTTTCTTTGCCACAAGTTCTGAAGTCAGTGGAAAGCCTGCAGGATTACAGGGAAATGATGACAGTCACTGGGCTGGCACTGCCAGGAATGAAGTAAGACTCTCCTTTCCTTTTACCTCTTTGCAAACAGTAATGACAAGTGAAGGCCAGGGCTTTGAATAATGCAAGGGCCACTCTGGAGCCTCACAGTGCCAGTCCCCTTATCAGTGACACAAAGAGCTCCAAGTTTGTGCCACCAAGCCCAGCAAAAGCCAGGATAAGGCTGGTGTGAAGTGAGGATGTTGAACAACCTCTCTCTGTGCTTCAGCTTCTCTGTCTCTTCCTGACTCCTGCTGAACCTCTGTATCACCAAAATATCCCTCAGTAGCAACTTAGAAATATGCCTCTAGAATAAGTACTAGAGTTCTGTGTGCCTTGATCTAACTTGAAGAATTCGGGGTTTTTTTCTGTTTTCCCACCACCCACTGCTTATTTTCTCTCTCCAGACTGTGTATTTATGGTGAGTTGCACTTTCCCTTAGCACGGCTGATTAGTTTTCCATTTCCTTTGTTTGTAAAGGCTGTGGAAAGGAGAGGTTGTAAATTAAAACAGTGAGGGGGCATGAGCACAGATACTGGAAGGTGAATGAATGTATTCTTGCTAAACTCTTGCAGTGCTCCTTGGCACACCTGTGGCCAGGCCACTTAACACCCTCCCATCCCATCTGAGAGCACGTTTCAGGAGTCAGCATGGGCTAGGAGCGATTCCCAGGGGGCACTGTGGATGCAGCCAACATGTTATGGATGCTAAGAGGGCTTAAGAGCCTGAAGTATTTTCCAGGACAGCTGGCCTCACAGTTAGAGAGGAGTCCTGGGCATAGTTAATCTGCAGCATACGTGTAGCCAGAGAATTTTTTTTTTTCCCAATGGGAAAAATATTGTTGTAAAACCACCAAAATTGATAGTGAAACCCATGGGCAGGTTTAGTATCAGAGACTATTTTTAACTCCTTATTTTGAAACCAATTAAACTTGGCAGAGGAGGAAGCTTTTGGGAGGTGGAAGGCAGCCCAGTCTAATGGAGGGGGTTAAATTCACATCTCACCAGATGACAAGGCATTCATGTGCAAGCTGGTACTCTGTGTCTATCAACAACTGAAACTTCCTACAAAGGAGTCACTGACAGAGATTTGGAACTTGCTCCCTGCTTTGGTTGACAGTTGAAATTTGAGATGCTGCAGATGGCTTTTTTTACCCTGTTGTCTCTTGGAGACTATATTTGTAGATGATACAGGTCCTCTGTCTAATTTTTTTTCTTCTGCCATAAAATCTGTATGGGTATCTACTTGTGATTAATTTTTGCATTTTTTTAAAGCAAAAGAAAGATAAATTAGTCACATGTAAAACATAGCTATAGTTTACAGTTTCAGCAAAATCAGAGCTGTGCAAATTATGGCTACTGAAAAGAAGACAAATTCAAGATCCACATCAGGTCAGAAGGAGACAGGAAAATGTTTACCTCTTCCCAAAGCTTAGAGTTTGCTTTTGGGACATTAATCTTTCTGTCTCATCTCACACTTGTTAAAAATACAAGTTAATTTTGAAATAAAAAGTAATTTCAAAGTGAAAAGTTGAAACTTATCTTGTAGAAAGCTAAGGGCTTCCTCATTTCCTAATTGTATTTGCTATTTGTCCCATGGTTCATCCCTAGGTTGAAGCAGGCTTACAAGGCTCAGGGAATGACTTTAGTTTCCATGCTGTATTCCCTCAATGATATTTCATTTTTAGGTATTTTGGTTGGTCATAGTGAGGATACAAACAAGGCAAGACCTGTGATGATTTTCAACCTGCTCCTGTGTACTGCTGCTTTCAGCAGTTTTCTACCACCTTGGCAGGAGACTGTGCACTGTTATAGGAGCAGTGATCTTTAGAAACCACTTACTAGAGTGTTCTTCCTATGTCCACAGTGTATTTCACCTTTTGGGTTATTAGCTTGGTTCTGTGCTGCCAACAGAAAGAAATGACCAGAGCTTACCTAACACCAGGGATTTCCCAGCTGCAGGAGTGAAAAACCTTTGGTAGGCCAGCTAATCTGCATCACCTCTCTTACCATTCTCCAGGCACGTTCTGGCTGTCAGGTGATAAAACAAATGTTTAGGAGGTTTGGACTGGAACTAATGGTGACACTGCTAGCATTGTCTTCCTGTGAAGTTCACAGTTTGATTTGAAAATGGGTTAACTCAAAAGAGCAGAAAGTTGTAAAACAGTATGTGACAAGTCATGACAAGGCACAGCACTCCGAGAGTGGCTGTGTCTCAAGACAGGCTGCATCAGCTGGGTGCAAGGCCTCAGAAAGCAGCAGCATTACTTTCCTCCAAAGATTCATTTCCTTCAAATCAGAGGCATTCCTGGGCATGGGACGCCCCAGTGTGCTGGGAAGAGGGATGACTTGCCCACCTCTCCCAGCTCAGCTGAAATGGGCTAGAAAGGCTGCACTGCAGGCCCTTGGCACTGCTGCCACCCTCCTTGCTCCTGGCTAGTCCCTTTCAGCCACATGGCCACTCCAGAGAATAAATGTCTCAGCCCTCATCAGACCCTGTGGCATGTTTGTCTAGTGGTGTCAGCTACTTGAACTGTCTCCTCTGTGACTCCTGTTTGTGCTTTCTGGCAGCTGGGAAGCACAGTAATCAAAACATGGGTAGGGTGATATATAAAAGTTTATTTTTTTGACTCAATTATGATCTAATAGCTTATCATTCCTCATGCCTCATGCATCCAAGATGTTTTTCCAGATGAAGCCTGGGAAACATGAATCTTTGTGAAACAAGTCTATGTTACTCCTTAGTTGGTCAGCATGCATTACTCATGTAAAAGTATTCCAGATGAAACCACAAGTTTTCCTGAAAATGACAAAATTAATGGAATTATACCAGCACAAACTCTGTTCTTTGTAAATCTGTGCCATAATTTAGCTAGAGAAGAGTTTACCTTGGAATTAAGAAAATGGAGTTAAAGTGGTATAAATCTGCCTTGGTGATGACTGTTTCCTCTTTTAATTTTGTGAAATCCTTTTCTGCTTTCATGCTGATTATACTTATTTAGAAAGATAACTGGATATGGAATTTTCAGAAATCTATTTTCTTCCTGAGAGTACATTTATGCTTATTCCCCTTTTTTTTCTTTTCCAAGCAAAGGAACTATTTTTGATATATTCCTTGGTGAACACAGTCCATGTGTTACTATGCGCTGCTGTTACAAGAATCAATTTTAAAATAAAAAAATAAGTCTTTGATAAAGCAAAAAGGCTTTGCTGATTCTCATGCTGCACCTCAGCAAGCATGTCTGCTATAACCTTGCTACTTTTCTACACTACTTGCAAACAGCAAACCCCACTATGGCAGCAGTGTCAACAGGATGAAGCAAATATTTATTGTTCAGTGCATGAGGCTCAGCACTGGGTGCTGTTCCTCCTAACACCTGTATGACTGACACTTTTCCAGGGCAGCAAGCAGACCAGGTGAAAGGATGAAAGCAGCAATGGTTTACACAGCTAGACTAGCCACAGGTCCTCTCCTAGTCTGTACAGGAATTACAGCCCTGTGGTTTGGTTATTCAAGCTGTTCACTAAATAGAGAATTGTCCTGATTCAAAGAGTATCCATAGCTCCGTGCCAAGAGTCCAACAAGAAGGGCAAGCAGCAAACATGTGCTCTCACAAAAGCACATTGGCAAAGTATAACACTGTCAAAAGGAACAAAGACCTTTTCTTGTTTGCTCAAATCATGATGCATATGAGGACAAGAGACTGGGGTTAGACAGCACAACAGATTAGTACTTTAGGCTTAAAAATTTAGAAATTCAGGAAACTCCAGAATGACTAAGGTCAGATATTTTTTCTGTTCTTCATTGTATTAGTCATTAGGTTTATTGCTCTCCTCTGACCATCATGACTGAAACAAACATAGGAGTCATCTGCAAAAGCAAAAGCAAGATTGAGGTCTGCATTCCCTTGGCCTAGTTCATTCACAGTCCAGAGTCTGTCACATCCAGAGCTGCTCCACACAGCATTAGAGTCCAACTGCACAGCATTGCTCATTCAGTGCAGCCACAGCTCCTACTGGGCCTATCACAACCTCTTGGGAATGTGACTCCTTTTAATCTCTTCCAGCCAGACAAAATGATGAACATCTGCAGAGCCCAGGAAAATGACCTGGAATAACCAATATGAAAACTAATAATTTTAATCAGTCTCTGAGGTGGTATGAACAGTTGTATCTCTACATGATTGTCCTGTGAAAGTCACACCATTGAAGCCAGGTAAACTTAGTTGTGGTTATCCAGATCCCTTGGAGCTAAAGCCATCCATTCCCATCTGGGGTGGTTCTTGCTGAGGACTTCTAAGACAACAAGGTCAATTTGATGCCCCCATCCTCCTCTCCGCCTGAAATTTGAGAAAATGTCTTTTTCCCTTCCCTTCCCTTTTCTCATCTTGTCTTTGGTGTTTTGTTTTTTTTGATTTGTACCTACTACTTTCAGATACAGACTGACACCACGTAAAAAATTTTCTAGCTCTCCTCATCATTTGTGGGGTGTTTCAGATCTGATGGAGGGTTTATATTATTTGGTGTCCAGTTTGAGTATATTTAAATTATTTTTCTCTCCTAGTCTTATATAGTGATCCATAATCCCCAGGCAGAAACTTGAATTGCTTGAGTTCTCCTCAATCAACCCTGTGTACCCAGGCACTTCTGCACATCACTTTGCTCCACTCCAAATTCCTGCACAGCAGAGCTCCTGAAAGATACAGTTCCCAAAGCCACAGCAGAGAAACAAATTCCAGTTTTGGTTCACTAACCCAGCTGCACTGTCCCTGCAATACTTTGTTAGCCTGTCAGAAACCCAGCACTTTCATGTCATACTCTAATCAGTTAGATCTGCAACTGAGATCCAGACTACAAACTTATTGCCAATGGCAACAACCATATCATGGCTTTAAATCAACTTTTGTGCATGTGTGTATGTATTATAACATTATTATTATTATCTTAAGGGAAAGTACTATGGAGCCAAAATCATCATGTCCAATTAGCAAGAGGGGCTGCACATTAAGTTCAAAGAGCCCCTTTGCGTTATCTAATTCCAACAGAACTAGTAACAGAGCCTAATCTAACCTGCCATTTCAAGAGCTTTGGGGAGAACAAATTGCCATCAGAGGGGGAAAGACTTGGAATTGCATGCAGCCTGTCCTCTCCTGACATCCTACTCAGCAAATTCCTCACAGATTTCCTCCTGATGTCAGTAAAACTAACATAAAGGTTATTTCATAAAATCTTCTGTGGATTCTAACTTGTGAAAACTGAAGGATCCATGCCCAGAACAACAATACAGGCTCATGTAAATAACCATAGCATTTGTCCTTTGTGCATAAAGCTTAACAAATGACTGAACCAGAGGAGGGGCTGAAGAGTTCCCATGCCGAGTACCAATGCTGTGAGCACATATTGAAATGAGTAGCCAATAAATGTCAAAGTCAAGGTGACTGATCACATAAAGTCTTCTTGTTTGACTGGAAACTGTTAGGAAAGGTTTCCAGCTTAATATGCAATTTGATAAGGAGTGGGAAAAAAAGAAGTAGAGTTAAATGCTAGAGTTGTTATAAATCATATGAGCTATTTCTTCAGGGAACACAATCCCTTCAGCAGATCAGGAATGCTGTAAGATATGGAGATGTGGTCAGGACTGACAGCAGGAGGTCATTTGTTACCAGTGTTGGACTGGCAGTGTCCCCAGAATCAGTTTTGGAACCCCGGCGAAACAACAGATAAGCAAAGTTTTGGGATTTGGATATTTGCATACTGAAATAATGTCATGCAAATACTCAGAAACTTTCCTTTATCGTGATGCCATCAGAAATGCAGACGGATATCCAAAATGATAATGCTGAGCACTACTTTCCAGCACACAGTATTTCAGCCAACATCACTGGTATGTTCTGGCTGCTTCACGCTGCTCTGATTAAAACTCAGTCATCCTTACAGCTGCTTTGTGTTCCTAGAGCACTGCACAACAGCTGGATCGTGCCGTTGATTTTGGCCCTTAAACTTCTTGGAAATTACTGTGTGAATATCGAAACCTTGGCCTTTTCTGTCACCATTTAAGCTTCTGTCACCTGCATCTCTGGCTTCAGCACATGACACCTTTCCATTTGGGTAATGTGTTGAAAAAGTATCAACATCATAAGGGAAGACAGAGCAAGTGTTAGCATTACCCTGACTTTGGCAGGCGGCTTTCACACTAAGAAAGGCTGTTAGGGGCAGTGTCCCTGAGTGTGGCAGAATGTCTGCCACACTTACTGTCAGGTAAGGCTTGCTGCAAAATAAATCTACAAGTTTAAAAGAAGTTTTGAAAGAGGCCAAGTTCGATCTCCTCTAACAGCAATCATATGCTAATTAGCCAGATGATACAAGACACCAGGTCAATTGGTTAAGCCTCTCTGTTGCCATTTTAATGAACATAACTTTGCATTTGTCCTTGGTGGGCCTCTACTGATTTACATTGAGCATAAGCACACTTGAAATATGCATTCCTAAATTCTCTGTTAACAGGTTGATAAACCTATAGTCAACTGCTCAGTCTTTACACAGCCTCATGAATTGTTTTCTCAGCTCCCACAAGGACAGATGGATCAAAGTGTCTGTCTTGAGTTATGATGTGCCTGGGTGACACACCACCTTTCATGGAGTCTAACATACTCAACTAAGTGCTTCTGGTTGATTATGCAATGTTTCAGGTTGTTGATGTGTCTCAACTAGACATAAGTTAAATTTAACATTAATTGTGCACTTTCAGGTCTATAAGTTGAGTCACCTTGCTACAGAGAAATCCCTAAAATGGCACGCTACTAAGCAGAATATACTGTAATATAATAATCTGTTTTCCACTGCAAAACATATACAAGACAGTCTTCAAATATTTGTTCTCAAAACATGTGGGATCTCCTGGATCCATGAAGCTATTCACTGTAAGCCATAAAAAATAGGTTTAGTTTAGAGATGAAAGTGGCTGGAGGCTGTGACCCACAGGGACTCAGAAGGAAACACTTAGAAAATAGAGACAGACTGAATCCCAAGTGCTCTCTCCTGAGAGGAAGCATGGTTGGAAAGTTTCAAACCCATTAAAGTTAAACAAATTGAAAAGCCCTATCTGAGAGGAAACATAGTACTATGTTTATTTTTCCATTATAAATCTGAAACCTAAAAGATTTCCTGAGGTTCTCAGGTATTGTTCATGCTTATAATGGAGATCTGTTTTTAGAAAGTGTAATTCATGTATTTAATCCAAACTGTTTGATGAAAAACACCCTGCATAAGCATTCAGGAAGCTAAAGGCCATTGTATACCTGTATCACATATTGTTTGGATAAGAGCAGGCCTACAATGCAAGGAATCTCTTTGTGAAACTCTCTCACTCCAAAATAGAGGGTCTAATTCTCTCCCTATTTATGCTGCTGGATGAATTCCACTGAATTAGTGAAGACATGAGTAACCAGTCATAATAAAAAGACAATCTTCATGCTGACTGTGAAACTACAAAAGTGCAAGGCTAATTGTGGCAAGAGATTTATAATGCTGGCCTGAGTCAAGTACGTAGGCAAGCCACTGCAGACTCAGGGCAATTTAGCAAAGCTGATTAGCCAATGTATTTTAGGTTTTGCTCCCTAACTAGTGAACTGCTGCTCTGAACTCCTTATCGGAAGTGTGTGTGATGTTATTGATGTTGAAAAGCATCTGTTTGACTAATGAACAAACTGCAAACTAGCACCAGAGATTACTTCAAATGAGAGGAATACTTGGAAGCAGTGGAATATTTTTCATTAGATTTATTGCTATAAAAATTTAGCAGTACAGTTGGTCAGGTGACAGAGCTGAGAAATGTTTGCTATCGTAGTCTAAGGCTCAATGTAGGTGCTTAAGAAGACAGAAATGTGAGCATTGAATAACCACGACCTGACATTTTGGACAAACCCTGAATCTTCTGGAAAGAGTGTGTTGATATTGCCTATTTACCTGTTAGTGATTTCATACCATTTGTGCTCATTTTTCAAACTTCTTTTCAACTTTGCTTTATGGAACTCATTGTCTAATAATCCTGTGCAGTATTTGCCACCTGATTTACTCTGCATTCTCCATTTTTCTTGGTTACCTGCAATAAAATCATTGCTTATTTCAGAGGAACAGCAGACTGACATTAATCAAGCTTTGGCACTCCACTCTCACAGAGAATTTCTCCAGCAATATGCTTTTGAAAAATATAATCGCATTTCTGTTTCTCTAGTAAGCCACATATTAAATAAGATCTCTCTGACAACCTGCTTTGCTTTGTAGTGTTGAATTGTGAATGATCAACACGTCAACTGAAGAAAAGGAAACACTGGAACATGTTGTCCCACATCACTTTTAAGTTCCATACATTTAAACTCATATCAGCATTTGGCTTGCTGAAAAAGATGGCTAACCTTACCTCGGGACTTTTTTTCTGCCACACACAGAGTTATTGGAATGGTTGAGCTTTCTACCACAGTCTCTTGAGCATGACAGTATTCTCCAGTTTTTAGAAGACTGTTGTTCTTACCAAAGGCAGTATTTCCACTGTGGCTTTCTTTTTTTGTAAGTAATTTTGTTTACAAATGCATCTTTATGTTTGTTTCTTTCTAGGCAGGGATGAGGTCCCGAAACCAAGGTGGAGAAAGCTCGTCTAACGGGCACTTCTCCAGTTCCAAGCCTGTCATCAGCCACACAGAGAATGAAAAACTTCAGGAGGATGCCAAGAAAAAGAACAAACCTCATCGGAAGGAAGATGAGGTCATGGTTTCAGCAACTGTCAAACGGCACTCAAAATCACCCGGTCCTAGTGAGAGAAAGAACAAGAAGTCCATAGAGCTTTCTAAAGAAGACTTGATAAAACTACTCAGTATAATGGAAGGAGAACTGCAGGTAAATGAAACATATTCTAAACCATATTTTCAATGTACCTATCTATTTTTAGGTTGTCCAAAGAGCACAGGGCTCAACTAACAGGAACATCATATTTAAGGCAAAGGACCACAAGGAGAGATCAGTGGTAGCTGGTCTTTAACAGCCATAGTTTTAAGTGATGTTTTATTTACCACTGCAGCGACCCAAGGAAGATAAATTATAAACACCTGTCAAAGAAACACCTGACAAACAAATGTAGATCTGCAGGTGAGGCTGGAAACAACCACAGGGGAACCAGTGGTGGGTGGGAAGGAGGGAGCGGAGGAAGATAAGTAAACATAGGGAATGTAATTACAATCATTACTGAAAATATTCAAGAGGCCAATGTACAAGTCAGGAATACTGAAAATGGACTTAGGATGTCCCCTGGAACTTCTGCATATTTAGATGTTACTGAGGCCTCAGCCAAAGCTCTGCCTGTCCTGTCTGATTTCCAGAGCCCAGTGCTTTGCACATTCCTTGTCTTTCAAAGATCCATTCGTTTATTTCTTGGAGTCGTGCTTGAAAGCTTTCTCAGTTATCCTGGTTTGCATGTTAATTCAGCCCAGTAGTAAGTCCCTGATGGCAGTCAGCCTGATTTTGCACTTAACTTGTCCCCAAATGTCTGTCCACTTTTGAGATTCTCTTTAATGCTAATACATCACTGATCTCTTTGTAGTGTGAGAGATTCTCTCCAGAGAATTTCAAAATAAGAAGCTGAAATGTGGTATTTGAAAAAGTCAGTATGAAGACTTGTAGCTTTTCAAAAGTTATCCCCTTTTGTAGTAGGACTGCTTTTCAAATTCATACACTCTTTTGGTTATATTTTTAGTGACCTTTTTCACTGAACCTATGGACAAGCAGAAAAAAGCCACCTGACCTGTGTGAAAATATTTTGTCTTAATCCCCTTATTCCAATTAACCATTACTATTTATCTTTGCATAGAAGGCTTTACTTTTCCCCTGAAACCCACATTCATAACATTACTTTGTTGAACTTGTTATCATCTTATCTGATTAAAAGAAGCAATTGTTTTGTTAATTTCTTCAGTACATGAGTCACCATTAGCACAACTCTGAGATTCCATCTCACTAAGTATCATTAAGTATCACTTTTTCTGCACATAATTCACCTCTAGTTTGTCAGAAACTACTGTCAACTTATAAGAAGTATGCATTCAAAATAAATAATTTTGTCAAAGATGGAGAATAGTCATTTTACAATGAAAACCTGCAGGAAAAAAAGGAAGAAAATATGTTGAATGCAATTTTGCAGAGGAAAAAAGAAATTACCATTACAGAAAAGTAACCATTTTTATTGTGCTTCATTTGACTTTATTCAAAATCTTGTATATGTAATTTCCTTAGAGATGGAGTTAGCGTGCAGCTTCTGTGGTGAACAGAGCCAAACCTCAATAGAAATGTATCATGCTCATGTTGTTCACAAAGATTTACCCTGAAGTCACCTTTGTGGTCTGGAAAGATGAGGTGAAGAAAGTCACTAATGTTTCCTGTGTGGCAATAAATGTGGTCTTTATTGCTTGAGTAATTCTCCTGTTCTTCACCATAGTCTTTTACTTTGTGGGGTAGTTACACAAGCTTTGAAGGCCTGCCCATGTTCTCATTATCCCTATGGGGATGATGGGAATAGATCCTGGACAATACTTTTAGGGGTTTTCTACATACAGACCCCAAAAGGATGTCAGGCACTGCTGAATCTTCCTGGCATGACAGGAGGGTATGGGGACACCCACACTGGTGGCCATAGAGTGCATCTGTTCTGCTCCTTGCAGCCAGGCAGGGAAGAGAGTAATTATTTTTAATCCACAAAAGCTTTAATTTCATGCCAACCCCCCCATTTTAGTTATTTCCCTGGTACCTGTGTTGACCCATTTCTGACGTGGGCAAGCTCCAGCACTTTGGCTAGAGATGAGAGCCTGGCTTTAACACTACAAAGGAAGATGAGCCAAGGAAGGCTCCAGCCAAAGTAAATACTCTGGTATTACCTCCTGGCTGTCACAGTGACCTAATGCACTGAGTCATTTCATGGCTTTTTATTTTCAGATCTTTTCAGACATCTCTGGTGGCTGGCTGGCATTTTGTTGGACTGACAAATCATATTGCGGGTTTACTTTGAAGCCATTTCAATTCTGGCAAAGCAAACATTATCTAGGCATATGTAAGAAGAATTTATTTTGAGAATAGCATCAGGCTGTACCTGTAGGGAGATGCATTATTTTCTACATAAAAAAAATGGGATAAAATACCATAATTGTTTACTCGGCCATGAGTAGAAGGCATCTTATGGCTGTTCCACCAGGGTGACACTGCCTTGGAACCCTCAAACAGTGAGCTAAGCCATGGAAGGTAACCTGTGACAGTGTGTGGGGTTAGCAGGGTAAACTGGTAATGCATTCACATGCATCATGTGCTTAGTTCACTACTCACACCATCTCACATCATAGACCCACACCACATTGATCTTGGTACCAATATTGAGCACTTACTTCACAATTTGATGCTCCAGCTCTTAATTTTGAAGTCAAACGTGCCAGAAAACCGTGGAGAGATGCCCTGGAAATGATGTTTGTGTCCTCATTTTTACCTTGATTGGTTTTCAAAATTATAATACCCTCAGGTAGCTTGCTTGTGCTTTAGCTTCTAGAACCAATTTGGACTCAGCTGTGCCTGTCTTCATGTTTCCTGGCTGGACCCTGTACATTTACTGAATGTAGAGAAGGAAAGCTTTTCACAAACATCTGAGGTCACCAAATAGCCTATGCCTTATTTTGTAAGAAAACAAAAGGGAAGAAAAGAAGCTGTGGTGATGAGAATATGTCCCAATATACATGGCAGGAGAGCTCTTAAGTACAGCCTCTCTGAAGGAGAGTGGGAAGCAAATGAACTGATGACAGGGATTTATTTTAATGGTCCTACAGCTCAGTGGAGTGTATTTTCTCTTCTAAGATCTAACTGCTCATATAAAAAAAATAGTGATTACATGGTCTTTAAACCCATATTGAACATATAGTGGCAAAAAAATCCATGAAGTATTGCTTCCTATACCTGGAAAAAAAATCTAATTTTTAAATACTGCAAAGCTGATTTGAAAAGAAAACTTCAAATACCAGTAGAATAAATTGGACCATGAAGGCATGGCATTAATTTGCCTGGTTGATACAGTGATTTCAGTCAAACCCACATGTGAATATAATTAATTACAGAGCAAGACAGGCAGTGTGGATCTTTACAATGATGATATAATACTATCTGTGGTTCACAGATTTTTGTCCAATGGCCTATGTATTTGTCCTGGCAGGAATATATTCCTTTTCTGTATGGTTTCTGAGCAGCAGCCATTAATCTTCAGCAATACCAACACTGATTTTCAACATTTCCTGATTGGGGGCCCAAAAGGAAATGAGGAGGAGTATTCCTACATGTTTACGACTCACTCTTTTATTGCATGTTTGGGGAAAAAACCCACAAAAATAAAAGTATATTTATAATGACAGCATCCCACTACAAATCATTAGATTTCTCAAGGAAAATAATTTCTTATCCAGATTCTGTGCCTGTTGCTGGAGGACAATTTAAGCTTGGGAGACAGTTTCCTATATTTCACACCAATTCAAAAAGGAGCAACTTTTCCACTCAAGGCCTTTATTATAGTCCATGTTTTACTGGGTTTCTCCAGTGCCAGCGTGGCATTCATCCCCTGCAGCTCAGCCCCTCATTCCTGTCGAGGTCCCTTGCATGCTTTAGGGCTGAGGGAAATGTTTCCTGAGAGCCTGGCACTGCTGGGGAGCAGAGCTCCTCAAAGCCATGCAGCCATGGGGTGTACAGGAAATGCATGTTAAGTTGTCAGCTGCTGTCACATTTCCTGTGTTGCAGAGGAACAGTATGTGTAATATACAAGGGATATATAAATTCATATTTATTCATTAGACAAGACACAATTTCTGACAAGTCCTCAGACTGCCAAATGGTCTAATGTAACACTGGGTTGGGTTTGCTTTGAGATTTTAAGGGAAACACTGTGTAGCAGATATTCAGAGGTAAACCTATTTATATAGCATTGCTGGTTCAAAGGGAGAGACTAAACCACTCTGCTGTGAAAGAAATCCCTTCCTTACAAGTATTTAATCAAGACTGCATTTAATGGTTAATTTGAGTGCTTACACAAGGTGCCAGAGCAATATCTTGTTGAAGGGCAGTGTGGGAGGCTGGTTGCTGAGACAAGACAGGCGTGGGGGAAGGAGCTCTCTCATCCAACAGAGACAGGAGGAGATCACCTTCAGGTGGGCTGCAAGACTTTCCTTTCAACCTGGGAGGATCAGGGAAAGGTTAGCAGAGGACTCCGTTTTGTTCTCCCTGGCAAGGTCCTTATGAAACACTTTGGTATCAGTGGCTGCGCATCCAACCACCAGGAAAATCCTCTCTCTTAACAAAGTCAATGACCTCAATGGGTATAGGTGATAAACTACCCATTGCATTTTAACACTTTAAAAGGTATTTTAGTATTTTTCTGTCTGTCTCTCTAGCAGAAAACTGTGCTTTGTAAATGCAAGGGAAAGGAAAGGAAAATTCTTTACTGTTTCCATCTTTCTGCTTTCTACTTTCTTTCCCTTTTGCAGGGTACATATTATATAATACCTTTTATTCTATAATTGCTCTGTTCAGCTCTTTTTCCCAAGATCTAAATTTCCATATTCATTTTTATTCCCTTCTTTATTTTTCTAGTTGTGACCTTTTTTCTTACTCTACCTTTTCGTCACTTCCCAGCTCAGGCTTCCCTCATCCTTATACTGCAGATGCATTGACTGACTTGAGAATTCTGGAGATAAAACTGTAGAAGATCTACTGTATATCAAATCCCATAATGTAATTTTTTAGGCAAATGCTCCCTTTAACCTTTTTGTTAACTTAGTAAGCTGTGTTTTAAGATTAGGTAGGTTGTTTACTTTGACTACTCCTATTGGAAAACAGTCCCAGAACTGAAAATCTTTAATGTTTATCTGATTTCTTCTATTTAATTTCTAAAGCATTTTTCATTATGCCTAGTGAAACCTTTATGAAACTCTGCTATACAGTGATCCTGCTTTGAAAGCCCACCTCTGTCCCTCCTGCCTTTAATGCCTGATGTGTTTGTAGGCAGCAGCCTTGCATCCTCTGAGCCTTTGTTTTTGCTGTGCTACTGTACCACATCCTTTCCTTTTCCTCTGGCAAAATGGGCTCTCCATGTCCTCATTGCCCTTTGACCAGCAGCAGTCACACCCTGGGGTCACCTTCTTGGTGGCTGTAGGACAGAGCTCCCTGTGCCTTGTGCATTTGCTTTCATACTTGCCTTTCTCCTTAGGCAGGGCATTACCTGGCCTTCCCATCACTTGTCACTCTAACTGGTATAAGCAAGAGAATTTGACTCTGTGGCTGTTGTTGTGATGGTTTTTTCTGTCTGTTTTTGCTCTTCCTGCCTTGTGTGTAATGCCTCAAACTGGTTTTGTATTGGCTTTTCCAAGGTACTGTAACCACACTGGGAGAGCCACCTAGTTGTTTAGTTAAAAACACTGTACAAACTTCTATATTTTTCTCCAGTGCCTTCTTTTTATACTCTTGCATTAATATTAATAAATATGGATCTGCCTGAAAGCTCAAGCCAGGAATGTGGGATAGATAGGTGGGTAGAAACCAGATGTGTTTCTTGTGCAGGTACAGAAATCAGAAGAGAAAGCTGGGGCAAGTTGCCTTGGCACCAGAGAAAGCAGTGAAGAGAAGGAGTTTTCAAATGGTCATTAGCAAAATAGCACAGATTAGCAAGCAGCAGATGAGCCAAGGCAGAAAGAATAGGTAAAACCAGAGAAAAGTGCAATGCAGGGTATCTGTGCAGTCCTGTTGATTGAACTGAAATAATTTAGGATTTATGAGCATATCATAGATGAAATACAAATTCCCCACGGGAAAAACCTTGGCAAGTACAGAGCTACAGGGAAAAAGAGAAGATAGGGTTAATGTGTGGAGGGAGAGGTGACTTAAGCAGAATGGAATGAGGGAAAAGAGGCTGGGCAATAGAAGAAAAAGAGTGTAAGCAAAAGGGGAATACAACAGAGATAAATGGAGCCAAGCTAGACACACAGAAAGTGGGCGCACAAAAGGCAAGAAAATGAAGGGATAGATGGTATCCACAGTGTTACAAAATAAAAGCCTAAAAACAAACCCTAAAAATGTCTGGCATATCAGTAAATGAGTAAATTCTCTCCTCTCTTGACTGACCCCTGGTTTGTTTGTGTTTTGCTGGTGAAGAATGCTTTTGCAGCACAAAAAAAAAAAAATCAGACCACAGATGCTCTCTTCTATTTTTATTGAATAATTTATAACCAGAGATTAATTTTGTCCAGAATAGTATGGTTTATTTTCCGTAGCTTGCATTTTCTGCTGTGCAAAGTGCAGAACATACCATAGGAGGTAAGAAGAACTTGTCTAGCAAGTCCCAAAATCATCAATTTTAAAATAGAACCTGGCTGTTTTGTGAGAGGAAAAAAAAATTAGCAAAGGTAGGACAGTATACTGAAATATAGTTAAATTGTGCTATTTAGGCAATTTCCTGCTCCATCTGAAATAAAGGGCAAAGGTACTGTCAACTAGAGGCACGGTAGCCATCCATCTCTTTGGTACTAAAATTGCTTTGGAATTACATGTATGCTTTTCAGCTTTTCAAAGTAATGATCCTCAGTAAAATGCCCCTGTCACTGGACAGCTGTAGGCTGAAGACCTCTTTCACAAAGATATTTTAACATCCTTCTCTAGTAATGCCTGAGCAGTATCTGTTGTGTTAGTTAGGCTTGAAGGATCAGAAGAGAGAGGAATAACTGGCAAGTGTCTCTGACCCATTGAACATCTTATCTAGAGTGGAAGGAAGAGTAGGAACAGTTTGGGGGTTTTTTTCCAAAAATTCTTCATCTTCTGTTCAAAACAGAATTGCCCACAACCAGCTTTTAAAGTTTTGGTCTTTTTCCAAACTGATCCTCTCTTGCAAACTTTTAAAAATTAGTTTTAAATAGCAATATAATTTGACTATTTATTTTTCTTTTTCTTTACATTTACTTAGTAGAAATTGTATATTCAGTGCAACAGTAATAAAGAAGTTAGTATCTCTTCTCATTTTTCTTGAAAGTTCACTCTGTGGGAGAGAACATGGCTGGTCATTTTGCAATCAATGTTAAATGCATGAGCTTTCTGGCTTTAAAATATCTGGGATTCTTTGGAGAGCTTGCAACGAGCATATGTCTTATGTGTCATAATGCTGTCCAGTACTCTGAGTCACCAGTTGTTAATTTAACAGTGGTAGATGAACCTGTTTTGATTAACTTTGCTGCCCCAGTTCTGTGTTTATTAGGTTTTTGTCTGTTGTCCTCTAGCTGAGGATCAGATAAGCTCTTGAGAGCAAAACAGATTATTTTTCATCCAAAACAAGCTTTAATAAATGCAAATATAAATCTTTACATAATAATTGTCATTACATGGCTGAGAAAATGTCTTGTTTCTAGGGTTAAAGGCTCCACCTATTGGTTGACTAAAGTGAGAGAAATGTAACATTTTCACATAGGAAACTGAACATCCTGTGTCTTGCCACATCTTACAAAATTGCTGCCTTGAGAGTTTGTCTGATGCCCAAAATGCAGTAAACTCTGACTTATTTCAGAGGGCTGGGCAGTTGTGGCACCCAAAATGATGCACTGCTGAGGGAGGCACTATGAAGGGAAGTCCTTTCCTGAGACAGCAAGGGTTTGGATTTTGCAAGTGATGTCTTTCTTATCCTGGAAATTATTTGATTTCTTTGCAAAAAATTAGCATCAACTCTTCCAAGCCAGAAAAATGAGTGGAACTGAACTAACTCAAATATACAGTTGCATGGTAACTTCCAGACATTTGTTACCTTCAAGTTTAAACAAATCAGAAACAGAAATATTGATATGAATATGAAACCCCAATTCTCCAGTATTGGCTCGGGCAATCTCAGCAGTTCAGGTAAAACAGAACTTTGAAGGGCTTCAGAGTCATTCTTGGAAATGCAGTGGGAGAATAGAGAGGGGCAAGGATGTCTCCAAGTGGGGCTTGGGGAGGGCAAAGGGAAGGACAGACATTGGGGGGAATATGGGGGATTTTGGAGACAACTGAGGGCATCACGGGCATGGCTGGGAGCTCTCACTCTGCACCTTTCACTGCCCACTCACCCTAGTTGCTTCACACTCAGAGTTTGGCCACTTCCCTCATTTCCTCAGACAAATCCTCTGTTCAAATAATTGGTTGTGTTGGTGAGTGCTTGCTGAAATGCAGTCCTACTGTTCTTGCCCATTCATCAGCCACCAGTAACTTGGATGCACATTGTGCAGCACAGAGTACTCAAAAACATCTCGTCGAAGCCAACAAAATGCTTGGACAAGAGAAAGTTGTGTATACAGTTTATTACACATGTACACAGATTTAGGTCTGTTAGTGTCCCACATGCTCCTGTCTCCACAGAAGAGGCAGAAGGAATGCCTCTGACTTCATCATCCTGCTGGTTACAGCCCTGCTGGCTCCAGCTTGTCTTGCTCCATCCTGCTCCTTGTGTGCTTGCTCCTGCCAGAAGGCAGCAAGATCACTGTGGAAAAAAAAAATGCCTGGGCTGATTTGTTCCTCTTGGAGACAGGGTGCTCACAGCAGCTGCTTGAAGTGCATCCCTGAAATTCAACTCAGAGCACCTAATTTCAGATGCTTCTGTTCTTTATACTGCCACCGTAGCACATGCAAACAGCAATTTAGACGATTTACACATTTAATGAAGATACTTTTTAGTTTCTAATGGATTTCAACAAATTGGATGATAGTACAGAAGAATCTGTACGTGGAAGAAATAAAATATAACAAAAGGGGAAAAATTAATAGGAGAACACTGATATTGATGTCAGAGTGCCATATTTTTTGTAGCATTCATAGCATATCTAGATCTTCTATATACTTGGAAATTATATCTCATTCATGAGAAATGTTATTTCCTTTAAGGAATGGAAATTGGAGCATGGTGGGGTTAATTTTATGTGTGAAGCATAAGAAAGAGGTTCATGATCCATGGGTCTCTAGTGTCTTGGTCCAGACTTACTAATAGGGCCAAATGATAAGAGAAGAAAGAGGAAAAGAAATGCTTTTCCTGTTATTGCCCTTTCATTAGTCACTTTTTTTCCCCTCCTAAAGCGCTTCTAACGGATCACAAAATAAGTTCTGGTTACAAAAGGAACATGGCAGCTTGATGGCTAGTTGGATCAGTCTGTGGTTTCTGCTTGCTGCTGGGCTTCAGGCCATGTGAAAAATATTATACAGTTAATGTTGGCTGAGACAAAAACTCTATGACTGGGTGCAGCAAACCCAAACCAGTGGGTTTAGCCATTGTGAGGCATTGCTGAAGCATGTAGAACATATCCCAACATGCAGAGTCATGCACATAACTTGACCCCTTGCCCTGGTGTCTCTGTGCTGACTGGATCATGACACTGTAATTCTCTATGCTGCAGTAACTGCCCCACGGCTTGATAATATCAAGCAAAGCACTCTTTCAGTGTGAAAAGACAAGACAGGGTATCCCAGACCATAATAATTCTGAAAACATCAAGCAGAGTGGAGTTAATACTTCTCAGGGTCTTGCCATGGGAATTTTGCTGGCTGTGGCCCAGACTACAGATAATTAATTATGTCAGTGAAAGGCTCTGGTGGCCTGTTTTCTTCAGAAAAAAAGTGACATCATCCATGGAGCGCTCTGGCAATAAAGCAGAACAAAGCTGTGTGGGCAGGAAATAACAGACAGATGTCTTCTAGTGCTCATTTGATCTGTTTCAAGGCTTGCTGGAAGAAGTAATACATTGCTCAGTGCTGCTTCTCCTCAGCTCTGCAATCTTTAGCAGGGACTTTTTCAAACATAGGAGGCCAAATTAATTTCTGATGTAATTCGTCTGGAGCCACTTCAGAAGATTTATGCAGTGGCTGAGCTAGTCTATCATGTGCCTCTTCTCCAGTATTGATTTTAGAAGAGCTTTCTGAGCTATCACAAGATAAAGCACAACAAAATTAAATACAGTGTAGAACTCCAAAGGCATCATACAAGGCCAGAAAGTTCTGCATGGTGTGGAGAAGACAGGGCAGTTCTGTTCAATATCCTCAGGGTCATGAGGGGTCATTTGTATTTCTGGATATATATTTCACTTACCTTTTGTACAAAATCAACAATGGTCACTTTTCATCACTGAAGTAATCTCTACCTCCAGAGTACATCATGTACCTAGACTTGAATACAGAAAAGTTAAAAGAAATCCATGCAAGTGAAATTTCCAGTGTCAAGTATTAGGAAGTTAGGCTAAGATGAAAGGTGTAAATAAAACTTTGCTGTACAAAAAGTCTTCCTTGCAAAACAACCCCGATGTATTCCTATTGCTGGTACAGCCTTACTTTGACTCGAGTGTGTAGTTGTGGTGCCACAATATTAAAAGATATAAAGCTATTAGAGCATGTCCAAAAGACAGCTGTGAAGATGGTGAAGGGTTTAGAGGGGAAACCATAGAGCAGCTGGAGTCCCTTGGTTTGTTCAGCCTGGAGGAGGCTGAGGGGAGATCTCATCACAGTCTGCAACTTCCTCATGAGGGGAAGAGGAGGGGCAGGCACTGATCTCTGCTCTGTGGTGACAGTGACAGGACCCAAGGGAATGGCCTGAAGCTGTGTCAGGGAGGTTTAGGTTGGATATCAGGAAAAGGTTTTTTCACCCAGAGGGTGGTTGGGCACTGGAACAGGCTCCCCAGGGAAGTGATCACAGCACCAGCCTGACAGAGTTCAAGAAGTGTTTGGATAATGCTCTCAGGCACAGGGTGTGACTCTTGGGGCTGTCCTGTGCAGGGCCAGGATTTGGATTTGATATTCTCTGTGAGCCCCTTCCAACTCAGGACTTCTATGATTCTATGATTTTATGTAATTATCCAGCATTTTGCATGGCTAGCATCACTGAGTGATGCTAGCTACTTCAGATATCTGGTACAGGAGAAAAAAAATATTTACTCAGTTTTTGCACAAAGATCTTTGTGTGATGCAATATGCAATAGAGCATCTAACCTCCCTGCTTTGAAACACACATTGTACAATAGAAGGGCTAGAGAGAGCAATCAGGCCTCTAACAAAAGTGTCATTCCAGCTGTCAGGAGTAGTATTTATTACATTCTGTATACATATTTATAGTATTATGAGACAAAATTAAGAAAATACACTTTCCTTCTAATTATTTTTGTTTCCTCCTAAGATAAGAATGAAGGGAAGTTATTTGTCTTAAACAGGGACTAGTGCATTAGTGTTAGAAAAGATTTTCAGATACAGGTGTTTGAATGCCCCTGCTTGAAGGTAATTTTCTTTCATTAAAATATGATATCCACTTTCTGAGGTCTCTAATGGAACTTTTCAGAAATGAGGCTATTCCTGCCCTGATAGCAGCACATCATGTTCTGGATAGCAGGGAAAGCAGTGTGAGAACATTCTCCTGATCTCCCTCTGGATGCTTTGAGTGTGATGTTTATTAACTCTAGGTGAAATATTTGTAAAGCCTACTGGCATTTAGGAAATCAGTCACTGGTAAGACCCCAACATTACATGGATAACCTGTGACCTTATCTAGTTTCGGATGCTGAAGAGAGCAGCTGTTGTGCTATAAATAACCTGAACTGTGTGCAATGCAAGGAACAACAACACAAGTAGAAGTAAAGGTTCCTGTCTGTGGTTTCATAGTTAATTTTTGTCATTAATCTCTGGCAAGAAAAATACAACTTCATAAATGTTAAACATCTGCTACTTAGTATACTTCCTTGTGTAGGTATAATAAAGTGTCTTCATAACCAGAAAAGAAATATTCAAAAGCTGGAAATATCAGGTTGCTAAAATATTAAATAATTGCATTTCTTGTAAACGCTACTCCTGCTCCTGAATTTTCAAAATTTCTTTCATCTAATTAAGAGGATTGTTGGAATGTAACTGAAATATTGAGATTTCTCTAAAGTAGTTAGATGACTCCAGATGTGGAGCTATGAAGGTAATAGGTACCAGTAACTGATTTTGAGAGATACAAATTATGAATTTGCAGGAAGGCTACTTAGGAAAAAAAAATCAGCAGAAGAGTTTAGGACATGTACTGGCAAATGATCTTGAGCTAGGTTTTACACCTAGCTGACAGTGATTTCTTTGACTCCATTCAACCCATCTTGAATTCAATTGAATTTTTCTCCCGATTTACTAGATGCCTTATATGAAACGAGTTTGATCAGTTCAGTCCCATTTCCCAGGTGACAAATGGCCTGAGGCAAAAATTCCCCGTTTAGTGGGTGCTGAGTTTTGTCAGCAGGCTCATGGGAGAGGCCAAAGACTGTGGGAATGGGGAGAGAGGGCTGTAGTAAATTGGCAGGGCAGGGCATGAGGAAGAGGCACGTCTGAACGCCTAGCTCATGTAACAGTCCTTCCATTGACCAAGAATCTGGTTGCTAGGCTGCCAGACCCCTTTTACAAGCAGCAGAGTCATGCTATTGTTTCCTAAATGGTTTCAATTTTATGCAGGAACCTCTTTACATCCTTTCTATATCTTTTAAATATTTTACTAGGCATGTAGTAAAGCGAGGTTTGGAACATGGCCCCCTGCTCCGCTCAAGTCGGTGAGCAGAACAAAGTCCTCCTCCTTTATTCTGCCAAAAAGTGAGTGTTTCAGGATGAGGAGTGGGCTCACATCAGCCTTCCATCTGGGCAAGCAGCAAGCAGTGTGCACTCATGAGAGAAGGGGAGCATTGTCTTGGATTTCTCAGGTAGTAACACAGAGCCCATCTCTTTGGTAAGTGCACTCATGAGTGGGGAATAGAGGGGAGGGAAAGGAGAGCAGACAAAACTTTGTGGGACAGCAGTGCTCCACAGCACCTCAGGCCATCCATGGCGTGCTCAGGAACTGAGGTCATCAGCCTTTAGATTTTGGCATCTCCAGTAAGCATAAAACAAGCTTAGACATAGTTCAGCTTTGCAGTTCTTCTATCAGCAGGAGCAACAGAAGGTGTTAAATGAGTACATCTTTAATCTGTCTTTATTACTTCTACTGCTTAGAGAATCTGGTACTTGGGACACTTCATTAATGGAAAAGTATCTTTATTTTCAAGAACTCACAACCTTAACAATATAGACAGAAAGGTAGCTCAGTGTTTTCTCTAAGACAACTGAAGTAATGAAAAACTAATAAAAGTAAATTTTTTAAATTCCATATTTCAACTTTAAAGAGCTTTTCTGACTAATTGCAGTCTTCTGGACTTTTGCAAATGAGTTTCATTGTGTTACAAGCTGTTGCAATATGCAGTCTTCTCAAGCCTGGATGCTCTTTCTCATCACAGCACCAACAAAACAAAACAAAAGCAGGACTTGAGAGATGATTTTCCTGTGCCAAACATCATGTTCCTTCTACCAAAACAGCTAAAAACTGTTCTGTGAGATTTATACACAACTTTACTCGCAGTTTGAAATATCTTCCTTGAGTTTGTCTCCTAGCTTATGATTTTCACAACACAGGATTGTGCTTTGGGGCAAGAGAGGCACCAGCAGTAGATGTCCATCAGTAGAAAGAGCTTGCCAGAAAACTCCCTCTTCTTAGCCAGGGACCCCCCCCACTTTGAGCCTCTCATGCTCAAAGGTATGCTACTTCAAAATTCACAGGTATGGATTTTGAAGTAGCCCCAGCACTCCTCTGCAGGATTATTCTGACTTGTTTTCTGAAAATGGTCTGTTTCCTGCAGATCACTGTACATTGCAAGAAAATACCTCTATCTGACCTCTCTTCTAGTTGTTTCGGGGGAAAATTGGTCACCTGGAGAAATATGAAATCACAAGATACACAGGCATGCTGTTTCAGCTCCTTCCCTCTGTATCATCCTGAGGAGTTTCAGAGAGACTAACTGGAATTCACAAACCCTGAGGCTGATGGATGTTGCCTGGATGTCTCTCTGACCTAGGTTAGCCACCCTTCAGAATCTCCCCGTGATGGAGCTTGTTTCTGACCAAATAAAAGCAAATTTGTCTCCTGTTTATTATTAGCATTAGGTTCCCTTTTTAGTCCAATGCTTCCTAGCAACCTGTGGGTCTGTTTGTAATTTGTTTTTCACAAGCTGTTATCACAACTGAAACAAAGTCCTTGGTGAATTAACCGATACCCTTGGAAAGATAAGGATAGGAGAAATGGCTGAGCCCAGAAAAGGCAAAAGGCAGCCTGCCCCATTAATGCCATCCAAATCTGAGGGGCAGCAGAGTGTGGGGTACCCAAGAAGGGTACAGGACAGGGCATGGTGCCACCCAGCCTGATTCTGGGCTAGGTACCCTCCCATGGGCTGCAGCAAGGGCTGTTCAGTGCTGACTGTCCTGCCCTGCTCCCTTGGAGCCAGGCACGTCACTGCTTCCCTTTAAAGATGAAGCAATGAATGGGTTTTTTTTCTTCAAAGTTCTGAACTGAGCTTGGGCACCTATCTTCCTTCTTGGGGTGTCAGTTCCTCCATTCAGCATTATCCATTTCTCTGGCTTTTGGGGGACCCAAACCTGCAGCATCCAGAAGCCTTTTTCAGTTAGCAGGGACTCTTAGCTGTTTCAGGAACTCTTATTCCTACTCCCTTGTGCTAAAGTTGCTCCATTTTAACAGTGAGTGATGACAGACTAATGAGGCCTGAAGGAAAATCAGGCAGTGCACAACTGAAGAGGGGCTGGGGCACTTGCTGGGCAGAGCAGCTGCCTGCACAGCTATTTCTGTATCAAATAACCACTGCAGGGAATGGAGTCCAGCTTTTTGCTCTGCTTATTCACAGTGTTAAATCCTCAATCCTGAGCTATCTCTGTCTGCTCTGCCCAGCCCTGCCAGTGTTTAATTGTGCCATCCAGGGCCCAACAGCTCCAACGTGAGAGAATGAACTCATCCTCCTCCCCTCCCAAACAGGGTCTGAGGTGTGCCTGTCCCTGAGGAAAGGGCTGTGTGGGGCATGAAGCTTTGTGTGCTCAGAATCAAAACAAAACAATGTTTCAACATGATTGGTTGTGTCCCTCGGTGCAGAGGCTAGAAAGGAGTTGCTCCCCCATCCCCATCCCTCTGTGTGGGTGCTCCCTTTGCACAGTGCTCTCCCTGAGCATGCCTGTGGCACAGGGTCCCTGCTGGAAGCACACAGCAGGATGCCAAATTAGTTCATTGGGACAGGGTGAACCTCATGGCCTCAGAACTGCCTCTTCCTAAAAGGGCTTAAGACAACACATCATAAAATCTGGACATTTAGGAATTCCTCCATACTCCCATGCTATCCTACTGGACTTTTTAAAGGCTTTTTCTTCAATATAGAAGCATTGGCCACATGGTGATGAAGACACTAAGACATCTGTTATTTCTACAGGGATAGAGAAAAGTAATACATTCACAAACCTGTCAAGAACCTGCCTAAAATAACACTTTTCCTGTATTGAGAATGGCACAGTCTTAGGATGTGATGTAGTGAGGTGTACATGCTCTTCTGCCTTTCTTTGAGACTAGCTCACATAATTCACTTAGTTGTAACATCCATGAGTGATGAACCTTTCCTGCTCTCATTTTGGAATAAGATTAATACCATTCCAATTTGCATTTTGTACCTTGCAGACAAGTGCAAATATTTTACTTCAGGTTACAAAATGTTATGCATAATGTTACATATATTGGGCTAGTTCTTAATTAGATGGCATGATCTTTGCCTGAAGTTCATTACTTATTTTCATGACAGACTGTTTTAAATAAAAAAAATAAATTAAAGGATCTTTGCCATTTCCCAAAATTATTTTCTTGCTCATTTTAAAATCAAGTAATTTTGTTGAGCTGTGGTGCTTCTGTGGTTCTGGGTAAAGATTTAAGATTTGCTACAGGGATGAATTGAATGCTGTTATGAACAGCATGGAAAAGCATGAAGAGTTGGTCAGTTCATAAATCTTAAAATAGTTATTGCTTACATAGGGGCAGGATTTGTAAAGAATTTTTTCCTAAAATGTCTGAACCTTTCCTTAGTGCTTAATTTACTTCCCAAGCTCACATGGGTTGTCAGAAAGGCAGGCAAGAGAAAAATGCCCATACTCTTCTACTCCCCCATCCATTTGCACTTGTGGGAAAGATGTTCTCTAGGGAAATCCAGGAGCTCCCCTTTGCCCACCAAAAACCTGTAGGTTTTACAGTCCCTCCCTGGACTATGGCCTCATAAACATCATAAACATGCCTTGAAAGACAAGCAGGTGCCCTGCCCCCATTTTACAGATGGCTTAACAGGTGTTGGCAAGTATCATTAAAAGCAGAGCCCTGGCTTAAGTGTTTGTCCACAGCACAGCCCTAAAGTGCTCATTGTTCATAGCCAGGTGGCCCTGCAGAGCTGTCTGGTCATGCCCAGATGTTTGCTCATGCTGGGAGCTTCCACCGGGGCAGGGAGCTCCAGGCTGCCCTTGGCCACAGGTGCACCCCTGCTCCCAGCCCCTGCTCCAGCAGCACAGCCATCCTCCACAGCTGGGAGGATTTGCTCAGACTTCCCACGTCTCATTAGCTGGGGTCTGCAAGGTCTAGGGTTTTGTTGAAAAAAAAAAGAAAAAATGAAAAATTATTTTAAAGGTTACTTGAAAAGAGTATTTAGTCACAAATTCAGTTAGGGAGTGACTAGGAAGTAACTGTCAGAGAAATATTAGTTCAGCTCACTTGTGCTGCTTGTTCTTCTCATTTTCTTATCCCTTCAGGGAACACCATAGGCAACAACTAAGATTCAGTGTATGAAGAATAATGATGTTCTCTGGCTATAGTTGCAACTCAGATAAAAATTCATAGCATTCAAATGTAATGTCATGCAGGAACAGAATAATTCATCCCTTAAAGTACAATATTTGTATTGGACTGATCATGTTTAGTCTGAGATCTTCCAACATTTTTATATTTGCATTGACAGACTGTCATTTTCTAATTATTTTATTTTTGTGTATGCAGTCTGTACATATGAAATGCCCCTCTTTTCCCCATGTTCCCTCTTGGTTAAGAGGTTGACTCATGACAGTGATTTGCAATATTACAGGCAAGGGAGGATGTGATCCACATGCTGAAGACAGAGAAAACCAAACCTGAAGTTTTAGAAGCTCATTATGGGTCTGCAACTCCAGAGAACGTGCTTCGGGTGCTGCACAGGGATGCCATCCTTGCCCAAGAAAAGTCCGTAGGGGAAGACGTCTACGAGAAACCAATTTCAGAGGTAACAACTTCTTGCTTGACAACGTTATGTATGTGCAGGGGGAAGCCTAACCAGAAGTGAGACTCCATATATTTTGGATGTATGCAAAGCATGTAAGAGGATAACACAGAATTTGTACACTGAAAATAAAATCTTGTTCACTCATATGCAGAATAATTTGTAAGCGAAGTCACTGGATTTGAACACAAACCACAAAGAGGTTGTGTGCTTCCAAGAGCTGGTGCTGATAAGCAAGACCAAAATCTTTGGGTGCTAAATTTTTAGTTTTTTAATTCCTTTCAATTATAGGCTTCAACCTCTACTGCTCACAGCACTGGTAACTACTCCTTGATTTTCTTTGCATACTAGAACACTATCATGAGGGTAGTTAAGAAAAGAAGACCTTTGGAGATTGACTTTGACCATATTTATGGGATCATAAATCCATATTCATTTTACATCACTTAAACTCTAGGACTGCAAAGTCAGTTCAGCCCCTAAAGGAGACTTATAGGACTCCTTGCTTTAAAATTTAAGCAATAAATGAATGTCAAGTAGACCTGAGAATTAGAGTAGACCTGAGAATGTCTGAGGCCAGAGTGAATGCCAAAATAAACAGCCATTGCTCCTGTTCATAGTTTCATAACAGTCCAGGTCATGGGGAAGGAGCATGCAACAACACAGTTCATCCAATTAGAACATTTAATTTGTTCACCAGGAGTTGTGTCTACCATGGGATATTTCTGTACTGTGTATTCTCATTGAAGCATCTCTTGGATTTTTTGGGATGTTAGTAAATAAGGAAATCAAACCATAGTATCTGGGAGCATACATAAAATCCTTTCAAACAAGATTAAAAGAGTTTAGCAAGGCTTTTTTCCAAAGAAGCTGAAAATTTGACAGGGACTTCAATGTAAAACTTTCATCATGTACAGATTCACAAGGCTTACGTTGAAATAAAGTAGAAAAACTAAGTGCAAAAATCTACTCTGAAAAGCTGAATCCAACCTGGCTCTTTTATAAAATGCAATGATTTTTTCACTTTGACTGCTATGTTCAGCTTCAGGAGAGCAAACTGCCATGGTCCTCCTGCTCTCTTATTTCCCTCAGCTTACTGAGATATGATGTGAAACAACAGCAGCCCAGGGCAGCTGGGGCTGAGGAAGATGTTGGGCAAGGGTTGGGAGTGGGCAGAGCAACCAGACAAGCACCAAGGCCGAGGGCTGCTTTGGCAGGGAGGAGGCTGGAGCTGGTCATCTGCACCCAAGAAATAGCAAAAGGAGCAACATGAATAGCCATGGTGGATTTGGAGTGCTCTGGCAAGTTTTAGACACACCTTCCTGGTTTTTTTTTCCTTGTTTGTTTGAATAATAGTTGGCATATTAAATTAATAAAAAATGCAGAGGACAAAAAGGGTAAAAGGTTGTGAATAAATAAAGAGAATTTCTGTCAAAACACAGGCTGAGGGGAAATTCCTAAGGCTTATATTTAATTGTATTTGGTAATGTAAAACTGAATCTGAGCAGAACCTAAATAATTTGGGTCTTTTATCTCAGCAGAGTTACAGGTGTGTTAAAGATGTGTAACTCAAGTTTCAGCCTTCAAATTACACTTTATGCTCTTCATGCAAGTGTCCAGTCCCCATACAGGTGTGTGAATCAGGCTCCCAGGCTCTGAGTTCTGAGTTACAGCTTTTTCCCAATGAAATGAAGAAAGTGTGCACAGCACCTCACCACAGGAGAAATACAGCACTGCAACAATATTATTTGTTACCCTAAAGCTAAGTGAAATTCTGTCCTTTCTGCATCTGAAAGCTGTGCAAATGTTTATTGCTAATATGTCATCCAAATAAATCATTACTTTCACAGGGCAGTTATTCTTATTTCTAGTCACTGCTTTATGTAAAACCCAAGACATATAATTACAGGACTTGCATTTACCAAACACAACATTGTTGGTCAATAAATCAGATTAAGTAAGCAAGGAGACCTTTAAAACAGTCTGTTCTCCTTTCCTACAATCCAGCTGGACAGACTTGAAGAAAAGCAGAAGGAGACGTACCGGCGCATGCTGGAGCAGCTCCTGCTGGCAGAGAAGTGCCATCGTCGCACCGTCTACGAGCTAGAGAATGAGAAACATAAACACACGGATTACATGAACAAGAGTGATGACTTTACCAACCTCTTGGAACAGGAGCGGGAGAGGTGAGTAAAAGACCGACCCCAGTGTACCAGTGCTTGTCCCTTCAGCAGTGACACGGCCAGGAATTTTCTGTGTTTAAATGACACTAAACTTTTGCGTAAAACATCTGTAAATGTTGGCCCACTCCTGTCATTTGTATACATGTTACTGTGCAAGTCTGGAGCTGGAAGAATACCACTGAATGTTCCTGTAGTGTGAGCTTGACTTAAGAAACAAATTTGATTTAGTCATGGCCATTTTGGGTTCACCTCCAGGTAGCTTTTGATCAGATGTTATTTGTGTTGGCTAAGTTTGGGACTGGCTTGCTTAGCTAAGTGCTGAGTTTGTGAAGGACAGAGCACTGTTGTCACAGCAGGAGGGCAGGGTAAAGAAAACCACAACGCACATTAGGAGACTGGCACACAAGTGGTGGGACTCTGCCCTGCCCTTTGTGTTTAGGCTTGCAAAGTCACAAACCATTTGCATTCTTTTTCGTATTCTGAAGACGCATGCCTCAGGCAAGTTATCTGGAAGAAAATATTATTGTGCATTATAAAATGTGCCCAGCCTGTGATGGACTATCTGCAGTGTTTATCTCACAGTCCCATACACCCCACAATTCTTTTTTTTGCGTGTTTATCCTGCTTGTTGGATGAGTAATTTGTTCTCTGTGTCTCTAAGTAAAGAAAGATATCACCTACCTTAGCTGAAGACTGAGCACTCAGTAACAGCCTGTTTTTCAATATGAAATTTTTTTGCTTATACCAAACTGCTTGAAATCAATCCATGTTGTGTTTCTTTTTGTGTTTTGCTTTTTTTTTTTTTTTTTAAGGCTCTAAGAAAAATACTTAAGCCAAGTTCAAAGAAGAAATGCTTTTGAGGAAACCACAGGCTTGTGGCAGACATTTGCAAAAAGCTAGGAGCAAAACTTTTTAGTGTATTTCCTGAACTCAGTTCAGTGCCAACTTTGAGTAGGTGGCACATGAGCTACAGTGACCGTATTTCCTGCTTTAATAGGTTTTGGTTTTGTTCTGTCTTTACTTTCCTGGGTTGATTGGCAAACTTTAAAGAACAAAAATGCTTTTGCGTCTTAGCAAATTGATTCTCACAGTAGAAAAGGAAAAATGTAAAAAATAAATATGTTTTAAGAAATAAAAGATGTTGTATTTTCAAGTAAGGAGCAACTTCACATCTGATTCTCAAAGACATTTTGTCTCTATACTGAATATCCATGTATGTGTGGACACATACAATGTGTGGACACAAAAGTGGTATTAAAATACCATTTACATTTGTCCTTACATTTTAATATTCACATTAATTTGACAATTGTTGCCTTCTTATTATTCCCTCACAATGTGTGAAAGCTACTAAATAGTCTACAATTATGACCTGGTTGAATTGACTTCCTTTAATGAAGTGATTAAAGAGCTTTTTGTCTTGCCACTAAGATATCATGTCCCACATCTGTGGGCATTTCTCTTACCCTTCCTGCTCTCTCAAACTTCAAGTTTTCTACATTCTACAATTTTTGGAAAAACGGCAATAAGACAAGGAAAATTTGAATTTTAATTTCTCTTGGAAGCAGATCTTTAAGAGCAACTAAATCCACTGGCTTTATTCACCAGTGCCTCTGTACTGGTGGCTGCAGGGGAATAACTGCAGTGCTGAAGCCCTTTTGATTTATGTTGAGTAACACAAGAAATCTGATGTTTGCTATTTAATCCACTTTGTTTGTCTATGACACTAATTTGTTTCAAGATAGTAGTGGCCAAGCAGAGAGAACATGAAATGCAGCTAAACATAGAAAACCAAGATGCATGTACCTCCCTCTTCAGGTTCCTCCTCTCAGATCACTTGCAGAGCAGATCGGCAAAATCAGGATGGGCTTACTTGTTAAGCATAAAGTCTTAAACAATCTCAATTTCTTACCTTTGTTTTCTCAGTGCACATGAAACTGAGGCTGCACCCACATCTTTGTAGATATTAAAAACTAGAAGTAGTATTGTTTGAGGCTATACTCACAAAGAGAGGGTGATAGGATGACTTCTTAGGAAAGCCCCAAAGTGGCAATAGATTTTGTCAAAAAGAAAGTTTGAAGAGGCAAAATTAAGTTGCAACAGATTAAAGCATATAAAAATCTCATACTCAGTCTACGTATTGGGACAGAGAACTGACCTGCCCAAAGGCATGTTTAAGGCCCTGCATAGGCATTCTTGTTTTATAAGTACCACTATACATATAATTCATTTTACTGTGGTACTTTGAGGGTTATTTTATTAAGAGCTGAACAGACTTGTAGTCTCCATGAAAACGAAAAGGGACACAGAGTTGAACTTTGCCCGTCAGCCACTCTGCTGCACTCGCAGTTATAATGTTAATGAGACAGGGTGAGCCAGAGGAAGAACAGTGCTGCAGGATGGCCATCTCACAGCAGTCTGCTACAATGAGAGAAGTAATAATTTCTACACTGGCTCTAAGTAATTTCAGCAGTTTCTTTCCTCACAGCATTTTATCAATCTTCCCTAAACATTGTTGTCTACATCAACTTTCACAGGACACATCTGCTTTTGCTGTCTTGTGAAAAAGTTTGAACAAAGCAAAAAGGGGATTCTTTAAGAAAGAGATATGCCTCAGTTCTAACATATGTCTAACACTCTCTTAATGTATTTACTTTGGAACATTTTTTACATGTGCTTTCATACATTATCTCTAATCCATCTACAACAACATACTATGAAAGCAAACAGTTCCTATGAGTGACTAATTATTAGGCCAGCCTCATACAGGAAGGAAGTAACAGGAAAACATGATTTCTCAAAAATAATGATGCGTGAAAAATATGAAAAAGACAAAATTGTGCACTGGGATATTCAAAATGTAGACAGCTGGGGATGTGGGGGTAAATGGAGAAGGCTGAAGGGCCTCACTTTTGCTGTTGGCTCTGCAAGACCAGGTGCAACTGACCTGAAGAAAGATTGTGGAAAAGGTTTGCATGTTACAGGAAAAGAGTAGTGATGACCATTTGCCAGGTGGAGAAGAAAGAAATCTGGTCATTTTAGTGGAGGGCGCTTCTACAGGCATGGTGGCTGAAGGGTTTTGCAAATTTCCATACAGTATGCTATAATAGCATCTAATGATGTTTGAAAGTTATGGAGGGTATTTTCTATTTTTCTGTGCTATCAAATTTCCCTCTTCAACGCTTGCCCACCTCAGCTGCTGTTTCTCTAACATCAAGTTGTGCTTGGGTATCTCTGACTCTGGGGAATGCAGAACAGACATCTTCCTGGAGCCTCCTGAAGAGGCTGAGGAATATGGAGAAGAGCTGAGGCCCCCAGGCCCCCTCAAAGACTTGGATGAAAGATGGTGGTGTAAGGAGTCTCTGGTCTGAGAGGTGGAGAATGAAGGGTCTGGTCAGAACTGCATTGGTGCTGTGGCTTGCAGTGGGCACTTGGAGAGCAGCAGAGCAGGCATCAGCAGCCCCAGGGATAAAATTAGTCTTCCCAGCACAGGCACCCTCCTGAACTTCAGCTGTGCTTTGGGGAGGGAGCTGGTGGCATGACTTTGGGCTGAGCCGGGCACAGCTAAACCAGCTATTAGTACTTCATGACCCCAAAAATTCTTGTATAAAGCAGGCTTAACATGAAATGGTACTTGGCTGTTCTCTGTGCTGCCTAGTCCCAGCCCTCCTGCCTTCCCTTTTAGGGAACTGGGGGCAGGGTTGGGGGGAAATCTTTAGTTTATCAAATATAAACTTTTTCATTTGATCAGCAGGGCTTTTTTTTCTGGTTGAAAAGGGTAGAGATCTTTGCAATCTCAGCATTTCTTTGATGTTTTGATTGACCTAGGAGATGAGGTTTAAAATGCTGACATTTTTAGAGGTGCTAATGTCCAAAAATTTTTTCTAGTGCCCTCCTTTCAACCCTGTCAGCTGACAGCACATTTTGCTCATATTAAAAGCACTGGAAAGCTCCCATTGATTTTAAAGGTTCAGAAAGAGGCTTGAGGTGAAGACCACTGAGCCAGTCCTGCCATCCAGGATGGATAGAAGAAATAGTCTGAAAGCCTGCAAAAAGGAAGAGCAGGGAATTTCTTTTATATGGATGAGAAGTGGGTTGCCAAACAGAGGGTGTGATGTGGCAGAAAGGCTCTGTTGGAGCTCTGTTATGGGGGATCCATCCGTATGACTGCTTTGTGAGTCATTTGATCATTTCCAGCACGATGCCTGAGCCTGCTGAGACTCTGTCACCCCACCACATGGTGATCAGGAAATGTACACCCAGTATCTCAGTGTTGTCTGTGCTAAAGGATAGATATATTTTATTGTAAGGCTGAATACTTTATTGTATTCACTGAAGTGATGAGGATTTAATATTGGTTCTTGCTTTCCTCAGTGCTTCAAATTATTCTTTACAAGCACTGTGAGTGTTCTCCGTGCACTGAAGCATGTCACATTTTCCTCAAAGGCAAGGCTGAGGATTCAGTCTGTACTTCCTAAGCATTGCCCTGCTAAATCTGGTTTTAGTTAAACCCTCTTTTTGAAGTACATGGCCATAATTAGATCTGCCTAGAGGAGACAGCAAGACTGTGACCCCAGCTCTTTCCTCCACAAAGTTCCCTTTCAGTCTTCACGTAAAATTGTCTCCTCTTTGCCTTCCCCACTGCAGCACCCCCAGCAAGGAATGCACTGGCAAGGCCCTCGGAGGTCTGTGATAATACATTCCTCTGGACTTCAGTCATGCTGGCACCGAGATGCTCTTGGCTGCTCTGCTGGTGATGTAATTCTGGGCCCACATCACCTGCAAAGGAAACTGATCTGTGAGCAATAAAGCACACAGCCCTCTTGAAACAAAAATGGGAGTGTTGATGTTAACAAGTTTACAAACTCCCTTTTCTCCCCTTTTTGCATTTCTGCTTTTAGTACCAAGGCTTCCCTTCTCCCTTTTCCCACGAGACGGCAGCACCAAGCCTTTCATTGGGAAGTGTTTGCCTTTCTGCTTCCCTGTATTTCATGGATCCAAGCAAGTGTAAAGGCTGGAGTGTGATATAGATTGGGGATTTTGTGTGTGTTGCCTTTCCAGTTTGTGTTTTCCCTCAATTTTTATGAAGACTGTAAAATAAAGGAGCTGGCGGGAAGACAGCAGGGCAGAGTATCCATCAGTCAATTACTTGTTTAGAGAACAATCAAGCCAAGAAAATGAAGTGTTCAGGACTAATACATTTCTGTGATTTATCACCATAAAGCCAGATTCTGTGGTAAGAATAGGCCCATACAGAAGAATTGGGGTGAGGTATAAGATCCAAACCTGTAACAAAGACTTTGGCCTGTAACTGTAATCTGTTGGTGATTCCTCTGAAGTCTGGAAATTAGGTGACTTTACAGAAATATTTTTGCTATCTTCTTCACACCCCCCCCAAGAGTTTTTAGCCATATTTGTACTCTGGATTTTTTTTTTCTCCTATGGAGATTGTTTCTATGTCCTGGTTTCCAAATTGTGACCAAAAAAAAGGAAAAGCCATCCCAAAGGGACTTCACCATTGCCTACATCAGTTACTCATTTTACTGCACTTTATTGGCCTTACTAGAGCACTGAGTCACTCTGTCTACTTTTCAGTAAGTGCATCTCTAAACTTTGAATATTATAATGTAGAAGACAAGAGCAGCATTGCATTTTTGTTCTTTTCAGGCTGGCATGCTATCAGTATGGTTTGAAAAAGCTGGTTATTTTCTGTCAATATAATATATTCACAGGGTCACAGATAAGAAATTCTGGGGTAGTCTATTAAAAGAAATTAATTAAAACCTGGAAAATACAAATACAATCTCTGCACAGTTAAGTAGATCTGAAGGCAGTCCATTTTGCAGGTCCTGTTTTACAGCTCTAGCTGACTGCAAGGCAGAGATGACTAAAAGTTTATGTTTTAACTAATGAATCTGGTCCCAGCTTCCAACAAAATGGTTCCAAAGGTAATTTGAAAACGAGAGAACAAACAGTTACATCTGACTGTGGAGAAACAATATGAAAGTATTGCAAGTCTTACACAATGTGAGCTGGGACTAATCCAAATCCATCTCTTTACACTTGGATAGTCCTCAAAACTGTCCAGTCTTTCAGTCACTTCTGGGATTATATAAAATGGCATCATGTGTTGTTTCAGCTACTTTTCCAAAATTTTTTCTAAGTAGGCATCAGCTTCACAGCCCTTGAGAGAGAATTATTATACAAAACTATATGTACTTCATTATTCCTAGCAAGTTTGCTTGCTAAAATCATCAATTCAAATGCTCCCAGGGTCAGACAGGGGGAAAAAATTACTTCATTCAAAATCCACTCACGAACTCAAACTCTGTCCAGGGTGCAATAGGTAACAATTTGAACATTTAGGAGGCCTTTGGCATGTTTCAGAGTTATTATACTACTGAAATAAATATCAGTTCGCAGCTCTACTGAGGCCATCTTTTTAAGTTGTCATTTTTTAGGCAAAGAAAACAAGAATTGAATCAGGGTCATGTAGGGAAAATTGCTTCCTCATTCGGAGAGATTAGAAACAGGTTTCAGTTGAAATGCCAGGTTTCAGTGAATTTCTAAAAAATTTAAATAGATACCACTTATTTACAAGTATAAATATATAATGGGGTCTTGAAATTGAACATGTTGGATATTTGCTTCGTGTTTAAATGCAAGTTTACCTGTGCAGAGATGCACAGTCTAATTAGTGAAGTATGTGACCTACTGCCCTAATGCCCTACTAATATCCAAGACCTGTTCTGTATGGTCTGATAACCTCCATAAGTTGTATCAAGAACCTCAAGACATCATCTGACTAGGGGGGTTATTCTGAATCAGTGAGCCTGTATGGAAGCTTTCCTAACCCTAAACAGATGTAATGCTTTCTCCATCTTCTTTCCCCAGAAGGGTGCTAAGTCGTGCATCTCTTCTCATTCCTGCAGCATCTCCAGCAGCAGTGGAGATTAGAAATACTCAGTTTTATATTTGCATCATTTCAGTTTTCATTTCTTTTTAAGGCTTGTATGTGAAGAAATCTTAAGGCAGAAGTAAAAAAATCCAGGGGGTGCAAATATCCAGACGAAGTGTTCCTGTGAAATTTGCCAGGGCCTGTGCAAATGTGAGGGCAGAGAAATGCAAAATGTGTAATTCACCACATATTTGTAAGGTACTTGAGTAGGTGCCTGACTAAAATATTGTGTTACCATAGTTAGTATTTCAACTAACTTTTTAAAAACTCATTAAGACATACCATTTTGGGTGTAAGACTATTATTAATGTCAACAAAGAAAATCTGGTGACCTAATTCACAAGACCAGCTAGTCAAAAAACCATATCAAATAACCCTGTGATTATGCCACTCACCTGGACCATGATAGACTTTTAATCCTTCTGTCAACTTGTTGGGACCTGAATCCACCTCTCAAAGGAGGCCTTCCTGGCCACATCACTGGTTCCTTGGGGTGTCTGTTCTCATTTTTCCTGGGAAAAATAGTTATAGTTTTACAAGTCACTTATATAATTTTGGGTTCTTTTCACCAAAGAGATGAGAATCTTCTTGTAGGTCAGGGCCTGAGTATTCAAATTTCGCAGGCAGAGGAATTCACTGGTCCAGGCAGATCATTTGATTTTCTGAAAAAACAAAAAACTATGGTTGGTTTGGTGAATTGGGCCAAGATACAGTCCTTTCTATCCCCTGCTTTTCTTAAAATGACAAAAATGGAAATGAAATGACTGATCTGAAACAAACAAATGTTTCACTGAAATCCACATGAAACACTTTTTCACTTGAACGAGAGAAAAAGAATAAGCTTTCTTAAATATATTTTTAAATTTTTGGTTAAGCTCTGAAACTGAAAAATCAATTACACAGCTTTGTTATGCAGTCGCTTATGTTAGGGAATGATTAATAGTAACATGTAATGCCTTAATGAGGGAAGATAAAGAAATGAGCAGAAAATGACACTAAATTATAGCAGAATGACAGCAATGTTTTTCTGATGATAGCAATTATGTCATAGCTGAAAAAGTATCTCTTGGTGATAAGTACATATATCATAGAATGAAAGTTCCTGTACAATTCCATTTAAAAAGTTCATTTTCAGAGGAACCAGAAAGGGATAGATGTGTTCTCTTTCATCATTTAAATGTCAGGCTTTTCCTAGATGATTTAACTCGTTTTAAAATGATGCATAGCTGTCAACATTTTTTCATTTTGAAAATTACTGCCTGGGACACAGCCGTGGTTTCCAAAAGCAGCAGGGGCAGAGCTGTGTCTGTCACAGTGAAAGGCAGTGTGGAGAACAGCTCATGTGACACTGGCACAGCTCACCCTGCAATGGAGGAGAGTCTGTCCTGCTTTCACTGCCTCGTGTCCCCACCTGACAGAACCAGTGCTGCCGCTCCAACTGGCTTTCAGTGACGAGACCATTGCCTCGTGCCCACCATTAGCTCATCCAAGCTTTCTACATCCACCTTCTTCAGGTCTTAGGAAATAATTAATCCTGTGCTGGATTTTTATGAGCACAAAGCTGGCATTGCTGCAACTCCTTTGAAGTCAGTAGAGCTCTTCTTGATTAATGGGATTAATAGAATCAGAGTAGGAATTCCGAAAGGCGTGAATGCTTGTACCTGTAGAAGTCTATACATGCACATATAAATGTATTACGTACAGCAGTTTGTTGGGTGGAATTGCAGTTTCTGCATGGGAGTCTGCAATCCAGAAAATTAACTTGTCAGCAATACATATTTCCTGTAAAATAATATTTTTATATAACTTATGTAAGCATTTTGGTTCATCATAGCAATTGTAATAACAATAACAACAACAACAACAATAAAGCATAATAGTAATAATAACAATAATAACAATAATAATTATAACAACAGCAATGATAATAGCAATAGTTTTAATGCCTATAATTTTTTACATAATTTCCACAGCCAAATTATGCCTTTGTGTTCTGCATTCATTTTGGTCAGTATTGCCTATTGATTCCACTAAGGAGGCTGTAAGCTTTTGCCTCCTTGTGCATGAGGCATTATCTGCACTTATGTCAATAGAAGAATATTATTAAAAAATAATAGTGATTTTAAAAAATAATAGTGATTTGTAAGTGAGGATGTCCAGTGGAAGTCAACAGCTGATGACTGAATAACTGATTGGAGAGCAACAAGGCCAGATTGTTTAAACCCTGCAGTTATTCAGAGGGCAATACAGACATGGAAGAAAGAAATTTGAAGACCAAGGCAAGCACAGCACCTTCTAATTCCCACTTATTGTATGAAACTGGCCCACTTTCTCCTTGCTTGCTCTCCATCTCAGAACCTGAGTTTTCCCTGTCCTTTTTTTAAGTTGTTCATATACTCAACAGGCTACAGTCAGGACGTGATCTTGGAAAGGGGTAGTGCAAACTAGAAGTATTTCAGACTGAGGAGAGAAGTAAAGCCACACATGCTGTTTTTGTGGCAAGGGATGCACAGGGGCTGGTGCAAGTAAGAGTTTCTTTGAATGGAAGCACTGACAGGTCCTGTTCTTGTGCAAGGGCTGTCATCACCCCCTGTCTCTCTTGTCCTCAGAACAAAGCCCTGGCTTTTAAAGACATGTATTTCATAAGGTCCAAATAACTTCAGGTGAAGAATGATGCTCAGTTCAGGCAAGATGACAGGACTACCAAGGATGTGCAACAGCAAATCTGGGCAACCAAAATACAGATCTGCTCAAAAATCAGATGCCTGTGACCGTTCATATTTATATGTGTACTGGTTCAGTATTTTTGTTTTGGGCTTTGGTGGGAGTTTTTTGGTTTTTTGTTTGTTTGTTTTCTTTATCTTTTCCTTTTAAAATTCTTCATCGATTGCATTCCAGATATTTATGGGAGTCTTTTTTGAATTCTGCTCTGAGGAACCAGAAGTAAGAGGGTAAAATAGCAGGCTCAAACCTCGGGTGAGTCTAGGCCCTTTGTGTTGGCTGGGGAGGGGAGCTGTGAGGAAAGACTCTTCTCCAATTGTCTCTCAATAGACACAAATCTAATGCAATCAGCAAACCTTAGAATTGCATGAGCTGTAGTAAACAGCTATGTGGTAATCCAAAAGCTTTGTTTAGGTGTAGGGGGGTTTATTTGGTAGTTTTGCAGAGTTGTAATGGATTTGTTGTTTTTTGGGGGTTTTTTTTGTTTGTTTTTTGTTTGGTTGGTTGGTTTTTGTCTGTTTTGTTTTGTTTTGTTTTGAGGGGAGAGGTGCCTATTTATGCTGCACCTTCAGAACACAGGCAAAAAGCAGTAGCAAAGGTGGGACTGTGGGATGGATGTGGTGGAATGTGTGTGGACTTTTGTGTTCAGGGCAAGAACTGAGAGTCCTGGCATCAAAAGTAATGGAAATACCTTCACAACCTTTCAGACTGAGAGCTGGCACATGGCATATTAGGATGAGGTGTGACAGCCAGGATTACTCTATGCTGATGTTGTTAAAATCTATCGGTCCCTCTCTAGATCATAAAAGCAGCTGCTGGCTGCTCTTTTACAGCATTTGAAAATTTTTCTGAGGATTCATTATTTGCTAAATCATTGATAATATGACACTCACAAGGAAGTAATTAAAAATCAAGAAGGAATCTTCATTAGATTATTTTTCTCTGCTTTTATAGGTGTGTACTGTATTATTCTTAGGTCACTGTGACCAAGGTGGCTGAATATGCTATGGACAAGTGCACACAAAGGCTGCATTTCTGAAAAAGTCTGAGACCCTGCATTGACAGAGATGAGTTTTTATATTGACTCCACTTGAACAGATACTTGCTCTCAAGCTGCATTGCTGTTGTACAGCTGTGTGAGCTTCTCCATGCTTGACTAGCCCAGTGTGTGCAATTGCATGCAAAAACGATGACAATATTAATGATGCTATTTCCTAAATCCAGATTTTAAATTTTGTCACTCTTTCATTTTTTTTGGCACACTTTCCAATGTTGGTGACCCTCTCGTGGTGACTCCAGACACAAACCATCACTTGTATGGTTTGATGTGAAAATGAAGCAGGAATTCTTTGGATTCTGTTTTCTCTCATTTTCTCTGCCCACTAGTTTTACTCACTCTATCAAATACTGTATTCCAGTGGTGTTTCAAATGTGGAGCAGTGAGGTAGACAACCTTTAGTTTTAGGTGTAGGACCCAGGTGACTTTCAACTCCAGTGGGTTACTGGGTTACCTTGCTTGAAGGAAGGGTCAGTGGGAAGAAACACAAAAGAAAAGAATGTCCAGAAAAGATCAGTAGGAGTGAGAGCAATGGGGCAAGAACTGAACTGATGGACCTGGATTGTAAAAAAAGAGGAATAGCAAAGAGACAGGTGTAGGCCAACAAAACAAAAGCAACAGAAAGGAGAAAATCAATCAGGATTAATTTCACATCCTAGACCCAGCTGGAGCAAAAGAAGCCAAGACACTCCCAGAAGACTAATTCTCTCTGGGTAAACTAAGAATAGGCATGTTCTCCCTGATTTTAAAGTCTTGAGCTCACTCTTCCACCTGATGTTTCCCCATGAACACCTAGCACCTCAAAAGCAAGTAACTTAGAAGAACCAGGATGGAGCCCAGAGCAGGCAGACGGCGTTGGTGAGGGGCTCTGACAGAGCACAGGCAGGTGAAGCAGCCAGCACTCTCAGTGGTGGGTGCACAGAGGGCAGCAAGTGGCAGCCTGCCAAGTGTCCCTGTCTAAGCTCCAGGACACCTTTTCCCTTGGCTCCCAAGATGCTCTTGTTGAAGGGCCACAAGAGGCTTCTATGAGACTCCTGGTGCTTATTCCCAAAATATGACCAAATCATACTATGAAGCAATAACTGTGACACAGGCAGGTTCTGCTTCAGCTGTAATCACTTTTACTTAAACTAATTCCAGCAGTATAGGAGATGCTGAGCTTTCCAGCTATCAGAAGGTTACACACAAGTGCTAAGAAAGCAGAAAACCAAAAGGAAGGGGGTAGAGTGCAACAGGGAAAAAAAAAAGCCCCAGAAATGCTTTTGTTAAACTTTTGAATCATGCTTTGACAAAAGGCAGCAGATCCCAACGTAAGGTGATTTTCATGCTGTAATAAACAGAAAAATAATTTAAAACCTAGGCAGCATGACTTATTCTGAAAGATCTGAGGGGTAATAAAAAAACCTGTGTGCACACAGTTTCTTTAACAGCTGCATGGAACAACCTGTTTTAAATAACAAAGGTGAACAAAGCCAGTTGTCAGGGCAGCTCACTAAATGAAGTTTTTTAATGTGAATGACGTATTCCATATAAAGTGTATTGCCTGAGATACAACAGCACAGAGTCCAACTTGAAGTATTTTTCTCAGGCTTTTCCTACAAAGTCATGTTTCAAGAATTTATTGCATTTATCTTCACTATTTATTTCTCTTCTCCAAATGGATCACCTTGCTCATTATATCTTCAGCAGCAAATTAAAATCAGCCTCTTCCCTCCCTAAATATTCAAAATTTTATTGTTCTATCAATATGACACTCAATCAGTTTGTATCTGTTGCACTCAGAGCAGACAACTGTAAGCAGAAAGTGGAGGTCAAGTCTGACTTATGAAATGAGTTTGACTTAACCAAGAGAAGGGAAAAAAAAGAAAAACAAGATAGTGATGTAAGATTTTCACTGCTTTGAAGCTTTTGTGAACAAAAAATAAAAAAGTCTGGCAAGCACACAGTGTACCTTTTCATGTATGTAAGTAAACACAAATTTAGGAAAAGCTTTGCTTTGCACAAACAGAAATTTTTGGGCTTTTTCTAACATGTTTGAGAAGTTGGAGAGAGTTACAAGCTCTCTGCCTTCACTATAAATGTTCCATGTGTTTCTGCACTGAAGGTAAAGAGGCAACTGAGAGCAGGGACAGTCTGCTGGGAAGGTTACAAAGCTCTCTTTACAGAGAATTTTATAATCAGGCAATAATTTGTTACAAGTCTCTGAGATCCACAAGAGGAATCTATTGCTGTGCATAGTTAGGAAATTTTTAAAGAAAGCAGCTTATCAAAGAAATGTGCAGTCTATTAGCACATCATTCAATTTTCATTTATTTCCAATTCCATCTTTTGCTTCCCAGTTACTCTTCTCTGTAGTAGGCAATCATGCCAGATGCAAAGTATAATTTCTGATTTTCAAGATGAGTTGAAATTTGGGATTCATATCTATTGCCTCTGCTGCTTTTATTTCTTGTTGTTTTTCTTATCTGCTCTCACAATGTTGTAAATGCTACTTTACTCAGGAATGCATTTCTCGAATTACTTCATCCCAATGAATGTGTGAACAAAAAAATTCATGAGCAAGTTAAATTTTCCCAGCCTTTGAAGTGACCTAAAGTTGAGGTACTCTTGAGAAATAACAACTTATGAAGTACCTTTCTATTTTTATATAGACACATAATGTGATTTCTAAGCTGTAAAAGAAAAGCTGTAAATATTAAAGGCCTGCTCGGCCTTAGCTGTGACATCCTACCTGATATTCCCTGTAGGTCAGGTACCAGTGTAGTGATGGGTACTCAGAGTAGTTGAAATGGTGATGGGAGAATCCTTTAATTGTGAAATCTCATGGTGGTACAGACTTAACCAGTGCAGGTACGTAGGCTCACTACTACTACACTGCACTTTCTCTGACATCCTCTTGACATCCCTGACCTTTCTGCTCAGAGCTGAGACTATGAAAACACAGATGAGGGAAGATGTGTCTCTTGCAGTGCCAGCCTGGCCCAAGCGTGGCAACCCAGACAAAAGGACAGCCAGAGCAGACACCAGAGGACACCTGGAAGGGTTGTTGATCTGGGAGGTGGGGGTTAGCAATGCAGTGCAGAGGTGAGGAGAGCCTGGGACTCAGCAGTGGGTGCAGTGGGACTGGGATGGCTGTGCAATGAGCTCCAAGCCCAGAGCCAGCTGGGATGGGGTGTGTGAGCAGAGATCCTCCTGCCGAGCCAGCAGCCCGGTGGAGCACAGCCTCGCTCCTGGCTGCTGATCACAGCCAAACCCATCTGTCAGCAGATAGTTTTGAAACTTGCTTGCAAAGTGCTCCATGCCTTTCTAGTATCAAACTGCCTCGAGGCTGACACCCTGCTATTGCTATAAATTATTTTGTTAACTTAGAGTGCAGACTTTTTTTATGCAGGCCATGCAAAGGATCTAAGCTCTTTTGATGAACTATTAAAGTGCCTGTATAATGCCACATCATTACATTTCAATGGTCAATATCTTAGTGTTTGCCATTGTGTATGCAATTTCCTCTTTTAAAAGAATGTTTAGCTCTACCAAACAATGGGATTGCAAGGGACACAGTAAATAGAGTAAGCAGATCATTGGTCTGCTCAATGCATGTGATCATTTGTAATTGCACAATCAAACACATTTTGTACAGAAACCTTTCCTCTGACACTGGAAAAACAGAAACATATCACGATGCATCAGCTTTGCACACAGGAAGCAACAATCTCTCTATAGGACCCCAGCTTCATCTTTTGGAAAGTATTTAGTAAATGAGGTAAAGGAAATTGAAATGGGAGAGAATGATTAAGACTTGTTTAGATTTCCCTGGAAAATGTGACTTCATTGTTGTGTTGGTGTGACAGATTTCCTACATGGGGCTAGTAAAGTCATGTGAAGCTAATTTACATGGATTGTGAATGTTTTTCACTCTAAGAATGGTTCTCATTTTGGGGAGCATACTGGATCTGGGCTCAGATGTGCAGGAGTCTGGAGCATCCATTCCTGGGAACAGGCAAAATCACAGGGATTGTGATCTGCATGCACTCTGAAACCCACACCCAATGTATCCCAGAGCAGGTGTTCCAAGGAAAACCTTGGTCCTTTTGTACTTATACCTCCCACCCAGAAATTATTAATTGTGTTCTCAGCAGAGTTTGAAGAGGGTGAGGTAAATAACATCTTGAATAAAAAGCATAAATCCAGTCTCTAAGCACCTGCTTTTCAAATGAGCTCTGTCCATTCTGTGCACTGAATGAGAGTCCTAAGGAAAAATAATGAGAGATCATTAAATTAGACAGTTTCTCAAAAATGTAAACTCACATCCATTTTTAGTGGATAATAATATTTGAAATATTTGAAATTCTATGTTTTCAGTGCTTGTGGTTCTTGAACTCTTTCTAAGAAAAGCGGAATGTGAATGGGAAGGGAAAGAGGAAAGCAAAGGCATAAGAGAAAGGGAAAGGGGAAGGGAAGGGAAGGGAAGGGAAGGGAAGGGAAGGGAAGGGAAGGGAAGGGAAGGGAAGGGAAGGGAAGCCTTCTTCCTAGCTCCCCTCACAAAGCCTGAAAAAGTGACTGAGAGCAGTACAGTGAATCATAAGGGAAACAGAAGGAATCCTCAAGTTCTTTTATGCTGTTTTGGGAACAAAAGGGCTGGTTTAGGACTTCTTTAAAGCAGGGAGCTAGCAGAATGGTGCTTTTCAGACCTCACCAGACTTGGTTAGGCTTGCTACTATGCATGGATTTTCAAAAACAAACACGCCCGTATACTAAATCCCCAGGGGATTTTCTTCATGTATTCATGCCTTTATCAGCCGATCTTAAGATCAGCCAGCGCGTATCAGCAGTAGTACTGCCACTTCAAACGCCGGCAAGACAAGAGGAAAGCAACAGGAACTTTTGTTGAGACGGCGGAATGAATCGGCAGCTGGGACTGGGAAGCAGCAGCGCTTCGTGCATCCCAGTCCACTTAAGCAAAACCAGCTCCGAGGGGTTCTCTGCGATCAAATTATTATTTCTTAATCGTTCACCTATGAACTGTAGCCACAGAGAGCCCGGCGGGGCTGTCAATAATAAACGCCGGCAGAGGGGCGGCGGAGGGGAGCCGCTGCTGCCCCGGCGCTGCCCCGGCCCGGCCGCTCCAGCCCCGCCCGCCCGGGGCGCAGCCTCACCTGGCAGCGGCGCCGCGGAGCCGGGCCCCGCATCGCCCCTCTGGGGTTCTGCTTTGCTTGCTTAAGAAAAAAGAAAGAAAAAAAGTAGGTCTAGTCATAAGGTAAGATAACTATTTTTTCTTTTTTCTTATTTTTAATATTTTAATTGTTTTTTAATTTGAGCGCCGCTAATTGCCGTGTGCATGCGCCATTGGCTGGCTCAGCGAGCGCACCGGGCAGTGGCGTAGGCGCGGGCGGGACGGAGCGGGGCTGCAGCGGGGCTGCAGCGGGGCTGGAGCGGGGCTGGAGCGGAGTGTGCGGGCAGCGGACGCGCCGGGATGCGCGGCGGCCCCGGCTCCAGGCGGGCCGGACGGAGCAGGACAGCGCCGAGCGGCCGGGGCTGATGCAGCGTTGGGCTGGAGCCTTGGAAGGTGCACCTGGTGGGGCTGTGCTGTGCGGTTCCCCCTCCCGAAGCGCGCACCGAGGGGTCAGGGAAGGATAACCGCAGCCCGGAGACAGGTTTGGCAATTCTCATCTCTCAGCTGAACGCTGCTTCGCCTTCGCTCTTTCCCTTTCCCCTCCTCTAACCTCCGGAATGAATGTGGATGATACTGTTGTGCAGTCTGAAAGGATGTCAGTCGGGTTTTGTTCTTAAAGATCTTTAGTGTTTTTCTTACGTGACCAATGTGCTGGAAGGGTTGGGGGGACACTGAATTTAGTAAGTGTTTGTATTCCAAAATACTGCCTTCAGTCACTGCTCAGCTGGAGTAAGACACTTTCAACACAAATGAACTATTTCAGCAAACTGGATTTCAATTTTTCCAAAATCAGTGTTAGAAACAGAAGATAAACTGTTGTAGATTACAAGCAATGTGTCCTCCTAAGGAAGAAAACATTTCCTTTACTTTCAGTGTATTTTAGAAACTATCATGTAGTTTAGAAGCAGCAAGAATATTAATTTTTTGTTATATAGTTTGATACAATCACTTTCCAAAGTTAATTCAGTTCTTCAGCAATGACGAGCATGCACTTTTTTACACTTTGAGTTTGTACATTAGGTAGCCCCAAAAAATTGTCTTTAGATTTACTAGAACTTTAAACAAGCTTGTGTTTGTTTTCAGAGTTCACCCTGTGATAAACTGAACAAGAAGTTGGAAAGTTCTGTAGTAAGGTTATTCAAACATTTTTCTCATTCCTTACCTTTAAAATGTAATGGATAGTAAGGAGAAAAGTAATACAGATGTGCTTTATTCTTTGTCTTGCCATGGGATCTGATCTCGTTTACATATTTCTTCTCCCAGTTGAGGTGGATGCATGGGAAGTATTGAAGCTGATGATTCGAAAGGGTGACCTAATCACCTAATTTGAGTCTTAGGCCCTATTGTTTTGTTTCCTAGAGAGCCTGACCACCTTTTGGCTCTCTTTGACTTCAGCTCAAGTTGTAAGTACTCAGAACTAGCAAAATTCAGCCTTTTGGGTATCTCAGCCTGGCCCCAAACACAGAAGCACTGGGAAATAGTCCTGACATGTGGAGGATTTCCCAGTGGCTGTAGAAATAATCTTCAAAATCAGCTGTTGTACATTAAACAGAAAAAAAAAGGAACTCCTTTATTGAGTTAAACCACCTCTTGCTGGTTTTCATTGTCCTGGGATTACAGACTCTTGCATCACTTAATGGGCAGCAGCTTTCTAGCTACCACTAGGAAGTTGTCCAGTCTCTCTAACTCTGCATGTACAGTAGCAGATTTTGGGTTTGAAGTGGAAAGATGAGTTTGCAAAGACATTTGCTTTCCCAGTAGAAATTCCCTGGGGATTGCTGTGTGAGTGGCAGAGAAATGCTGTTGGCCCCTCAGGAGGAAGCAGCCTTCATCAGCACTCAGTCATCTGATCCTTAGAGTGACCAAGTCCTCATTAATGTATTTGCCTTAACCCCCACTTACTGGCCATCCGTGAAATGGGATAGAAGTCATTACACCCCATAGCAACAGACTTTTGGAATGTAAATGGCAAAGTAAGGTACTACAGGAGTGGGAAGTCACATGGCTTTGTGCTAGAGCAGCAATGAGAAAGTCTGTGGGTCTCCAGGCTGAGTATGAACTCAATTAATAAGGTCCCCTGGAGACCTTACCTGCTTGACTCCTTTCCATCCTCTTTCTTCGAACTGCTGTTCTCTTACTGCCAGTTTTGATAGCAGGAGAAATAGCTCTCCACTTCTCCAGATTGCCCTCTACATTAGCCCCTCCTTTGAGTGCTTTATTAAACACTGGGAGACACCTTGGAAAGCTTGGCTTTGTTTGTTTGCCGAGCAGGGGGCTAAAACAGGCCAACACAGCTGAACTGTGGTGCTCAAGTGTTGATGTGTATGCACACCATGGGAGCAGCTTATGGCCTTTCAGGGCATCTGGCTTGCCCTGCTTTCCCAGGATTTCCTTGTGTAGGTGAGTGTCTATTTCCATGCTAGAGGTGGAAAAGGTTGTCTGAGTACCTGTGATGTTTTCTCATCTTGCTGGAAGTACAAACAGGAAGGGAGATACACACGCTGGGATGATTTTCAATAAATGTTTGGGGGGCTATTTGCTTTTGCATGCTCTGTTTTAAACACTTGGAAGTGGATGTGTTTTTTTGAGAGAAGCCATGACTAAAGAAATGAAGGCACATCACTAGAGGGATAGAGTTATAGCTGTCAGCATCCCACTGCCCTTCTGTTGATCGATTCATAGCTTGGAGGAGGGAAGGGGAAGCAGAAACACTTCAGCACCAAACCTAAAGGCAGGAGGAGAGGGAGAGCCTGGTTATTGCCGATCCCCTCCTACATCTTCCATGCTAGCTACTTCCAGTAACCATTCACGAGAGTTGTTAAAACTAATTCCATAGTTGTTCTTCCTTCAGTCCAATGTCTGCTTTCTCTGCAACTGAGATTGGTTGCTGAAAGTTTTCAGGCTCCTGCCTCCCCAGCACAGCTGCCAACAGAGCTCTCCTGCTGCCCCAGCACTGCCTGGTGTGGCTGTGAACAGCTGAGGCTGGTGGGGATCCAGGAGAGGCAGCTCCCTGTGCAGCTGGAACCATGTCAGCTTGCAGCAGTAGCTTCTGTACTCCAGCATCCTGCACCATGCCAGTCAGGTCTTTCTTTATAGAACAGAATCGGAGCAGCAGCATCCTGGGGTATTTGTTTGTAACTGAGGCAGTTAACAGTTGCACACAGTCATTGTACCCAAGGGTTTGCTGCTTATTTATACAGTACTGCAAGGGGCAATGTGCCTGCCTTGAGTACTGGACCTGTTCCTCAAATACTCTGGGGAGGACAGATAGTAAGGAGAGGGAGAGACCACCAGGACCGCCATGGCAGCAATGACTGTGTGTTCAGGTTGTGTATTCAGGGACTGACTCGGGCTGCAGGCTTTGCCATGGTACCTGTGGTAGCTCGTGGGGAAAGCGGTGCCACACAGACTGCAGCAGGGCTGTCCACAGGAGGGCAGGCAGTGTGGTCCCTCGCTGGGCAGGGACCTGGATCACATCTGTGTGCTTCATTCTGGGGACATTCAGCCAAACCCCTGAGACTCTTCGTGATGAATGCAGGTTGTCCAGTTGTATCCACACAGTTCTCATTTCTATTTCTAAAAAAAATACAAACAAAGACACCACATGCAGGCTGGGGGGTATCAAATTGTTGGATTATCAGTGTTTTGGCTGTATCTAATGTTTCAGTACTAAAGGTTTTGTTTGTTTTGATTTTGATCCTGAATGCAGGTGCTTTCAGCCTCTTGACAATCCAGCGTGCAGTTGCTCTGGCTAACACATTGAAGACCAGGTGCTGGGAGTCTAAGGGCTTTTAGTGTTGTATAGGAGCCCCTGTAGATCGGTGTTACTTAGCAAACATTAGCAGCAGCAGTCAGATGAAAAGCCTGATAGCAGCAAATGTGCTGTGAGGGTCAAGAGGGGACAACTTCACCTTGCAGTCCTTCTGAAATTCCAGTTTAACCACTGAGGTATGAAAGTTGTACAAAGATGGAAAAGCAGGAGCAAGCTTAAACTCAACTTTATTTTAGTCTCTAGAAGTAACACTGAAAAGGTGTAGATTTTCAATTACTTTGGCAATTAACACATACATTGGTGTGCTGCCTTCCAACTCCCCCACAGACCCAGATTTTAGAAGAAGTTCCCATAGACATGAAAAACAGAAGTATTGATAAGTATCTTCTCCGAAAGTTGGCTTGTCATATCTAAGACATGTAGTTTCCCTGTGCTAAGGTGGAGGCAGAATGAAGTGCTGAATGTTGCTTTATTTTCCCAGAGGAGCCAAGCTGGTTATTCCCCACTGCTAGCACTCATGCAAGGCAGTGACAGGGCTAACATGCTTTCTTCTCTTGCTCAGCCTCATGACTGGCATTTTCTTGTCTTAGCTTAACAGGTATTTGCAATTTTTTTCAGTGGCTTTCTCGGCAGTATTCCCCAGTAGACTCTCAGGTAATCACGTGGAACCGTGTATGGTCAGTGCATTATTTTGCACTCTGCTAAGCAGCCTAGCTGATTTGTATTGCCTGGAGCAATTGCTGGGTAAAAATCACATGTGCAGGCCTAGGAATTACAAATCGAAGACAGTTTTCTAAGCATCTCTAGGCATTTGGGTGTCAAGATTTTTTTTTTAAAGCAGTTCTCTGGGGTTTTTTAATTCATAGGGGTCACCTTAAAATTTTCCTGTGGGACAAGGGAGGCTGGAAGTATTCTCCTGTGTTTGTGACTTTGGGAGATGTGTCATTTAGAGCACCACCAGGTTCGACTTCACTATTCTGTCATGGAAAACTATTTTTGTGGAAGGATACATACTATTCCTTAAAAAATGTAGCCTGGGGGAGATGAGGAAGAGTTCTTGGCTGAAACATTTGCATGAAGCACTGAGACAGAGCAGCCAGGGAATATATTGCATGCTAATAAAGTTCCCTCTTCAGTGTGAAAAGTGCATGCTTTGTGAGTGACAGTGGGTCTTTTTTTACCTTCTGACATTCTAACTTGACCAATAATGAGGAATCCACCAGCACGCCTTTTCAGTCCTTTCCAAAGAGCTGCCACAACTAAAGAGACTTTTCTTTTGAGAATAATCTGTGACCCAGCAAGGTTGGCTGCAATGTTTGTTTGTTTTTCTCTCTACTGCTGGTTCCTACTATTCTCTTACTCCCACATCCTATCTGAGTCTTGTTTTCAAATGCATTCTTCAGCCTTCTCCTTCCCTACCTACTGCATCCTGTGTTCTGCTTTCTGACTTCCTTCTCTTTCCTTAAAGCTTTTCTTTCTAGTTCCTTTTGATTCTAGTCCCCCAGGAACAAGGAATGAAACATTAACAGTTGCTGAGTACAGAGTTAATCTGGCTCTTGCTAGGAGTGTAGAGTTCAGGTGAGGGCTCTGGGAGACATCCTTTGTGTATGACATTGTGCCCCGGGGCCCTTGGCACCACTTCATTGCTGGAGTAGCAGAGAGGAATGTATATCTGTGCTCCACCTGCTGTCATCTACAATCCAACACGTAAGAGAAGAATATTGATAAAAGTTGATATTTGCTAAGATATGAATGTTCCAGTTACTGCAAGTTAATTACCAGGCATTAATTGCTCTGCTATTACCACCTGGATGTGCATCTCAGTTGTAAAAAGGAAGCTGAGAAGCCTCAGATTTAGGGTAAGCAAAGCAAGTGGATTTGAATTATCCTGTGTCTTGACAGAGGATGTGGGAACTGTAGGTGCTGTGACAGTGGTTTGGAAAAAAATATTATTTCACAGTAACTTCAGTGTGCATACCTGTGTCTTTCTCAGTCAGACTGCTGCTTTTACAATAAGGCTCTTAGATTGGTTGGGATGCATCCCTGTGTTATCTGTACCTCTTTCAATTGAGGATCACCAGCCTCATAAATCTGTGCTTAGAACATGTGCAGGAACTTCCTATGTTAGTGTCAACAGATCCTGAAGATAAATCACAGGTATAAAATAGTTATCTTACTCCATGTTGCATGGCTACCACTGGGTAATGTATGCCTTTATTATCTTTCTGAGGAGACACCTAATTTGGATATATGGCAAGTTTTTATATTGTCTGAAAACGCAGATTTAGAGGCCATACAGAGAAGAGCATTTTCCAGATGAGGTCAGCTATAGCCAAGGTTTGACTAGTCTGGTCCTTGTGGTTCACAACATCTACTAAATGAAATGTAGAAGAAGAAACCTTTTAGCATAATAGTGACTGAGCTGGAAAATTTATCTTCCTGCTAATTTCATATGCCTGATCTTCTGTCCTGCTGGTTTGTTTGTAACCAGGATTAGTCTGTTTATGTGTGGCTGCATATAACAATTAGTTTAATCTTTTACTTTATTTTACACATTTTTTCTGTATGCAAGACATAAAGAGGAATTCACCTTGTAATTTCATATAAATGGATTAGTGAGTAGATAATACTTGTCCTGTTGGGATATTATAACATCATCCTAAGAGAGAAATAAATGTAAGGAAATTAAAACCTGATGTATTTGTTATCTGTACATGTATAAAATCTTACTGTGTTTCAGATTTCTAGATGATTTTATGTATTTTTCATTCAACTTCTGTAATTCAAAGTACTTGGTTTGGGAATACAACTGTAGTAGGTAGTTATTTCTTGAAAATGAAATAGAACTAATAAATTACCTAATTATTAATGAATTAGTAAAAAAAGCTAAAATGTGATTTAAAAAAAAAAAAATATATATATATACATTTTAGTCTAACACACCTCTTTTGACTTGTTTCAGATTGAAGAAACTTCTTGAGCAGGAGAAGATCTATCAAGCCCGGAAGGAGAAGGAGCATACAAAGAGAATCAATAAACTAAGAGAAGAACTAGTCAAGCTCAAATCATTTGCACTCATGCTGGTGGATGAAAGACAAATGCATATTGAACAACTTGGTCAACAAAGCCAGAAAATACAGGACTTAACTCAAAAACTAAAGGAAGAAGAAGAAAAGCTTAAAATTATTACTGCAAAAACAAAAGAAGATGGACAAAAACTGATGAAATTAGAGGCAGAACTTGAACACAAAACATCATCGTTTTGTCAAGAACATGAGGAGATGACTGCTAAACTGGCTAATCAAGAGTCACATAATAGACAACTAAGGCTCAAGCTAGTGGGGTTGACTCGCAGAATAGAGGAGCTAGAAGAAACTAACAAAAATCTTCAAAAAACTGAGGAGGAGCTTCAAGAATTAAGAGATAAAATAGCGAAAGGGGAATGTGGGAACTCTAGCTTAATGGCAGAAGTGGAAAACCTCCGTAAGCGTGTGCTTGAAATGGAGGGGAAGGATGAAGAGATCACAAAAACTGAATCCCAGTGCAAAGAGCTGAAAAATAAACTGCAGGAGGAAGAGCATCATAGCAAAGAGTTGAAACTTGAAGTGGAAAAACTGCAGAAAAGAATGTCAGAATTAGAGAAGCTGGAAGAGGCTTTCAGTAAAAGTAAGTCAGAATGCACTCAGCTACACTTAAACTTGGAGAGAGAAAAAAATTTGACTAAAGATTTGATAAATGAGTTGGAAGTGGTGAAGACTCGAGTGAAGGACCTTGAGACATCTGAAAGCAAGTTGGAAAAGGCTGAAATAAGCTTAAAAGACGACCTTACAAAGCTGAAGTCGTTTACTGTAATGTTGGTTGATGAGCGAAAAAACATGATGGAAAAAATAAAACAGGAGGAAAAAAAGGTTGAGGGCCTAAACAAGAATTTTAAAGTTGAACAAGGGAAAGTTATGGATGTAACAGAGAAATTGATAGAAGAAAGTAAGAAATTTTTGAAACTGAAATCTGAAATGGAGGAAAAAGTATCTAGTTTGACAAAGGAAAGGGATGAGTTAATTGGCAAACTGAGAAGTGAAGAAGAAAAATCATCTGAATTAAGCTGTAGAGTTGACCTGTTAAAGAAAAGAATTGATGGTATGGAGGAAGTAGAAAGAGAAATTACAAGAGGTCGAACTAGGAAAGGAGCTGAGCATGTTTGTCATGAGGACAACAAGATTAAGGAACTTACCATTGAAATCGAAAGATTGAAAAAACGTCTCAAACAACTGGAAGTGGTTGAAGGAGATTTGATGAAGACTGAAGATGAGTATGATCAGCTAGAGCAGAAATTTAGGACTGAGCAGGATAAAGCTAATTTTCTTTCTCAACAGTTGGAGGAGATGAAACTCCAGATTGCCAAAACGAAAGCAATAGAAAAAGGTGAAGTCGTGAGCCAGGAGGCAGAGCTGAGGCACAGGTTTCGTCTGGAAGAGGCCAAAAGCAGAGATTTGACAGCAGAAGTTCAAGCACTTAAGGAAAAAATCCATGAGCTCATGAACAAAGAAGACCAACTTTCTCAGCTCCAAGTTGATTATTCAGTTCTTCAGCAAAGGTTTATGGAAGAGGAGAACAAAAACAAGAGCATGGGGCAGGAAGTTTTGAACCTGACAAGAGAGCTGGAGCTCTCTAAGCGTTACAGCCGCGCTCTGAGGCCCAGCATGAACGGGAGAAGAATGGTTGATGTTCCCCTGACATCCACTGGCGTGCAGACAGATGCTCTAAGCAATGAAGCAGCAGAAGAAGAAACTCCAGCAGTCTTTATAAGGAAATCCTTCCAGGAGGAGAATCATATCATGAGCAATCTGCGGCAGGTAGGTCTGAAAAAACCCATGGAGCGTTCCTCAGTGCTTGAGAGATATCCTCCGGCAGCAAATGAGCTTGCTATGAGGAAATCCTGGATACCATGGATGAAAAAGAGGGAAACTGGGGCGCAGACAACTCCTGATAAAGGCACCCGAAGCCACAGTAGTCCAGCACATCCTGGGGAGGTTGTCCTTTCACCAAAGCAGGGTCAACCTCTTCATATTCGGGTGACACCAGACCATGAGAACAGTACAGCAACTTTGGAGATAACCAGTCCATCCGCAGAGGAATTTTTTTCAAGTACCACTGTCATTCCTACTTTGGGAAATCAGAAGCCACGAATAACCATCATTCCCTCTCCAAATGTTATGCCACCAAAAGGAAAAAGCAGTGAAAGTCCCATGGGCCCAGATCGTTCCATGTCTCCAGTCACTATAACTACATTCTCCAGGGAAAAGTCCCCAGAGGGAGGGAGAGCACCCTTCGCTGACAGACCTGCATCGCCGATTCAGATCATGACAGTGTCGACATCTGCGGCGCCGGCAGAAATCTCTGTCTCTCCACAGTCACAAGACATGACCATGGGCAGGGCTGTCTTCAAGGTCACGCCAGAAAAGCAAACCGTCCCGACTCCAATCCGCAAGTACAACACCAATGCCAACATTATCACAACAGAGGACAACAAAATCCACATCCACTTGGGCTCCCAGTTTAAACGTTCTCCCAGTGCCGTGCCTGACGGCGCAAGCCCTGTGATAACAGTCCGGCCGGTGAACATCGCGGCAGAGAAAGAGGTGGTGACTGGTACTGTCCTTCGATCGCCTCGGAACAACCTGTCCCCACGACCTGCAGCCAGCAAGGTGACAAGCACTATCACCATCACACCTGTTACAACATCTTCCACACGAGGAACACAATCAGTGGTAAGCAGTGTGGTCTCATGGTGTGGTCTTCATGGCAGGGAGAAGGACAAACCATAGCTCGGGTTTGAGACACCAGCAGGGAAAATGGGAGGGGTGAGGAGAAACTCTTGTCTTCCTTACATTTCTTCCAGGCTCAAGATTAATTATAAAATCAGAATTTGCCCAATTCATGTATTTTTGTACCAGTGTTGGATGCGGTACGCTTTTGGTATTATCTCCCAAAGCAGTTAACTTCCAGAGAAAGTCCTTTCAAAGTTATTTTCATAATGGCAACCCAGAAAAATTACAGGTGAGAGCCAGAGGGACAAAGAATAATGGGCATGACAGAGCAGGAAACTGTATTTTTATTTTTGATGAGTGCAATATCCAAATTTTGAAAATACACCTCATGTTTTTTGGCTCAGCTGGCAAGTCTTTAGACTCTAATTATGCAGGCTGGCATTTCTTTGATATAATCCCATGATCCCCATATAATTCAGTTAATATCTGCTATATTACTGAGCTCCAAAGGAATAATTAAGCAGACATGTTATCATTGCTTACAGCTCCAAGCTTCTTTAGCCAGTGAATAGTAGAGCTCTTTCTGTTCCTCTGAACTTCTGTAAGTGCTGTATTACAATAGAGCTTCCTGTAGCATATTGTTTTTGCTTTCTCTTTGGGCTTCTGTGGTGGTACCCCAGCTTCTTTTTCATAGTGAAAGACTTCTCACCTGTCTTTAACCATAGTGGGCAGTATTTATTGATAGTCCTCCCCCAGTTTATTACTGGACATAAGTTTTTATTGCTTGAGTTGGAAATACCCCGGGAAAGAATTTAACCAAAACAGAAAACTAGCAGTACTGTATTAGTCCAAAAACTTACTTAGCTAGACAGAGTCTGCAACAGATGCTTAGGGGAAGATTATTTTGAGTGGGTAAACACACAGTAATGTTTCCCTCAGTGTCTGTTCCCAGTTTTTGGCAATAGGTGGGTATTTCTTTCTGAACCAGAGCCTGTAGCCACATCTTTGTCTTTAATAGACCATGGCAGAGGTTTTTTCTATTTATTCTTTTAATTGCTTTTTGAACTCATTTACACTGTTGTTTCCACAACATCAGGGGGCAGTGAATTCATCTGTGGGCTTTGGGAAAAGCTCTTTTGTTTGATACCTTTCATGCAATACCTTCATTGGTTACAGCCTTTTTCTTGTATCTTGACAAATACTGAATAGTTATCCCCTACTCATTTGTCTGTGCTGCTCGGGAGTCAGCAGAGCCCCACAACACGCCTCGTAAGCCGTCTCTTCCCGAGCTGAAATGTCAAAATGTGTTTAAGATACACTTTCACACTTCTGGAGAGAAGCTGCCATTCCCATTTAAGGCTTCTGAATTAAGAAAACTTGCATTCATCACACAGATCTGTTTGAGATTGCACATGTGCTCGCTCTCTCTTCTCACCTATATAAAGTATTATAGATACTTTATTATACAGTGTTTCCTTACATATTAGAGGCAACTGTTCATTTTTTAAAGTCTTGAATTAATTTACAAACTCCTTTGTCTCTCAGAAGCCTGGAAAACTTTTTTTTAAACTTTTTCTTTTAACTAGATGTCTGTCTCTACTGTGATGATGCAGTGAACCATGGCAGACAGAACTTTTTTGTTTTGGTTTTTTTTTTTTTTCCCTGGCTAAAAACTGGCTTCTTTCTTCACTTTATCCTCCCAGATTTGGAATGTAAGGAAAATAGTTCAGCCATAAGATTTACTTTATCTTATGCTTCCCTTTGTTTTTTAATGTCCCTAGTCAGCTGAGCAGGCAACTTCGAACAAGCTCAAATGTGTCTTTTCCTCCCCAGCCTCTTGGAAAGGAAAAAAAGTGTATTCACCATCTGTTTTGCAAATGACAACTTTACAAACACACTTCACTGCTCCTAGTCAGAAAACCCAAGCTGTGATCATTTACTCAGTAACCCTAGACGAAACCAACAGATACAGTTTTGAAGGTTTAAGTTAATAAAATCGTACAAGACAAACTGATACACAGCTGCTTTCACTGGTTTTAATTTTTCTCTTAACTCTCCTCACACAACATGCTTTGTACAATGTATTAATGCCTTTTTTATGGCAGCCTATGTATTTGGATGGTTGCCATAGAAACAGAAAAAATGGAGTTTAGTCCTCCTTAGCTTGATTAGAGTCAAACTCACTCTCAGGAAAATACTTGGACTATCACAGCAGACCTAGGATATGATTTTTTTTATTGCAAATGGACCACAGAGACCAGAGGATATAGAAACCAAAATGAGCCTGCTTGTTAGTTTTCCCTTAGCACATAGGCCCAAATTTCTGTTCCCAGGACAGTTCATATAGTTTGCAGAAAAAATTCCACAGAATAAACCCAAGTATTCTTTGCGAAAATCCCCAAAACAGCGGTGCCTACATCCTGTTTGATTTAGGCTTTCGTTTGGTTATAGGATTGCTGGTGAATGTGGATCTTCTTTGGCTACCATGATGGGTGTCAGTCCTATAATCACTTAATCCCTGTGCTCCCCACCTCCTACAAGCCTGGCATTGAGTGCCATCTGTTTATGGTGCCAGGGTACACAGTGACTCCAGTGCCATGCAAATCCGCAGGGAGCAGAGGGAATCCCGGCTGCAGCAGAGCCAGCACGGTGGCACAGCACCAACCATGCAGGGCATCCTGTGACCAGGGCAGGAGGGCCCAGCTGAGAAGCTGCTGGGTGCCAGAGTGAAGGGGACAAGTGTTTGTGCAGCTGGAAGGCCACTTGCAATTGGACAGCATTTAGTTTGAGACCAGCACCTAAATGTAGCTCTGTGTAGGTGTCCCATGTGTGCTCTAAGCTGTTGCTAGAGCTGCTGGAGGGGCAGGGAGCAGCTTGCCTGCCTGTGCAGAGGTGTGGTGGTGCTGGCTGTGTGCCTGTGGCAGCTGAGAAGTGCTGGCAGCTGTGTGCCTGTGTGAGGCTGGGAGGGTTTTGACTGACCCGTCCCTTTCTGCAGTGGCAGCTGATGGGACGCCTCAGATGGCACAAGATGCCTCAGTGTGGGCAGCTGAGTCAGTCTGTAGTCTGTGTGCTCCCCATGGCAGCACTGACCCCTGTGTGCTGGCCTGTGGTGACTGGGGGGTGATCCAGCTGAGACAGGGCTGGCTTCTGTGTGAGCTGAATTGCCCACTGGCTCTGCTGACTATATTGCCTAGATTCTCAAGTGCCACCCTTTCAGGACAAAGTTACCTAAACATACTTTATTTTAGTGCCATTTTCGGTGCTGTCAAGTAGTCTACCTACCTTCCAGCTGCTTATTCAGAAGTTCTAGGTCTCTTTGGGTCATCTGTGTTGTCTACCAGCTCTGTGCACATTGCTTGAGTAGCCCAGGGCATTTCAAATTGCACAAGGTGTCTGTTGGTCACTGAACTGAACCATTTCTGTCCAGGGCAAGCTGGGGCCTGATCAGGTTGAGAACAAATGATGGAAAAGCACTTTTTCAGTTAAAATATTCCAGAAGCCAGTGTGTACATGAAAGCATTCTCTTCATGTATCAATAAAATGCACCAAACAGGATCTGTTACAAACTACTCAAATGTGCTACGTGTTCTGTATGTTCAGTTTGCTTTTTTCCTTTAATGGGACTGCCCAAACTTACTGCAGCTTCACAGGTTAATACATCTGTGTCTGCAGCGAGAGCTGATCATGACTGCACCATAGCAGCTGCATGTGTTCATCTCAGTCTCAGTAATGTCTTGTGTGGCCTCACTGGGTCCTGTTCCAGCACCATGTCTTGCCTTGCCAGCTCAGATCCAGCTTGCATCACCCAGTGTCCCACGGGGCCGCATCTCGGGCACTCCATTCCAGCTGTGTAAGGGTTAATTTCTGGTTGGAGCCACAGCCCTGGGCCAACCAGAAGACAGCAGCCTACAGACAAACAGCTGGAAGAAATGGCTTTGAGTTCTCGGAAGAAATGATGGAGAGACAGGCAGTCGTGTGGGTTCTCTGCCGCAGATGCTACAGACGCGGGCTGGATGTGTCTCTGCTCGCTGCCCCTTCCCGCGCCCAAGGGCACAGCCGGCTGGGGAGGCACCTTTGTGCCATCTCACTTGGCAAACACAAAATGCTTTTGCAGCTGCCTGGGAAGCAGGCATTAGCTTCCATGCAATCAACACGTTAGTATGCTGGAATGAAGGCAACGAAGAAATTTAAAGCAAGTTAGAGTTCTTTTCAAAGTGCTTTTGAATGATTTAGGCTTGAAATGAGTAACTTGAAAGCGCCCAAATCCTTAGTTAATAATTTACATGTGAATAAAGCTGAAGAAATGCCTGAGATTCCAGCTACTCCATTTGATTGCCTCATGTTTACTCACTGTAGGACTCTTTCAGGGAGTACAAGATGTTTGTCATTTGGGTTCCCTGGGATGTTGACATATTTTCCAAGGCTGATGGAATGCATTTGCATGTTTTGCCCTACAGAATTGTATGGGCCTAACTTGTTTTGACATCTACATGTGAGTTCCATATTAGCCTTTAGACTGCTATTGTAAATGTTGCTTTTAGTTATTGAAAATGGCTTCCTTCCTGTCAGGCAGACAGCATTCAAGTTTTCCAATTGTGATTTTTTTTTGAGTGTACACATGGGGTTTTGAACTGTTCTTAGAAGATTAAGGAATGGGTTTCCTTTGCATGCTCAGGATGCAGGCAGAAAGCTCTGATGCCACTGGCTGAAAAACATTTGTAGAGCATTTTTAAGTAAATGTAAAAATGCATGTTGCAGCTGACACGGGCCCCCAATCCAGTCTATTTCAGCAGTTAAGTTTTACTTTGCTTATATGTCATAAATTGCAGAGTATAGTCATTTAGCAGGTGGGTCTAGCTAGGATTACAGGATTTTAGGAGAATTGTTCTCTTTTGTGAGATCAAAGTCTTTATCCATAATCTGAACAGCAATGTCAATCACATATGAAATTTAGCCAAGACACTGAAGCTGTCACCATTATCATTTGTGTCTGTATTGCACACTGCAGGAGATAAAGCCCATTTTCCTTCCAGAACTGTCATGTTTATAAGTATTTTCTTTAAGTCATGGTTCATATGAGGTAGCTCCAGATTTGACCTTGAAGAGTATGCACATCATTATCCAGCCAGAGCTATGGGATAGCTTTGGCCTGGTCTCCAGATGGGGCTCCAGACGGACACAGGAGTTGTGTTGGGTCTGCCAGCCCCAAGCCAACCACTTAGGCTGTTCATTTTTTTTTTTTTTTTTTTTTTTAATTCTGAATTACTCAAACTTGAGGATTAGTGTGCTTGCTAGGCTGTTGTCCAGGGCAGAAGACTGGCAGAGATAGTAAAATGACCATGTCCATACTGCCTTGAGGTATCCTTGGAAATCTGGGTTAGCAGCTTCACCCTTACCAGAGTTTCTCAAGTTGTGATTTGTGCTTGGACTGGGAGAGCCCTTTCCCACATCCCTCCTGCCACAGCCACAGGAAAAGGAAATACAGGTCTTCTCTCTGTCTCTTTCTCTCCCAACCCCCTGCTCTTCCCGGTGCAGAAATAAGTGGCCCCAGCCATGAGCTCAGCATACTTTGGGAAATAAAATTCAATTTTATTTACAATACTGAGTGATCATGCCCCAGCTCCTAAAATCTGGCAGTTACCCTGGGTTCATCAGCCTCACCTGACTATGCTGTTCTGAAGACCTGTGCTAGTGTCTATACAAGATGCTAATATTTTACCTGTCCTGAGAGCCAAGCCAATGTTGTAGTAGCCTCTAAGGTCATCCTGAACTGTGTCATGCTGTAGAATGGGGAGATTTGCACAAATTCCCATCCTTGTGACACCTTGATTCAAAACACTGCACCTCACCTCTGGGAAACTCATTTGATCGCAGCTGTACCTTTGGCCCTACTCTAGCAGTATGTACCACGGCCAGATTCCAAGTGTGAATATTACTTTGCTAATAGCTATGATTTGGGCTATTGTTGTTTGAGAGGTAAATGAAGAACCAAAGCAAAGTATAAGATGAGCATGTATGAGAAAAAGTCCTTGATTCACTGTATTTTTCTCTGTCTCTTTGTTTTGCAGACAGGACAGGATGGGTCATCCCCGAGACCTACACCCACCCGCATTCCTGTGTCAAAAGGTATGAAAGCAGGAAAGCCAGTAGTGGCAGCCCCAGGAGCAGGAAATGTGACAAAATTCGAGCCTCGTGCTGAGACTCAGTCTATGAAAATAGAACTGAAGAAATCTTCAGCCAGCAGCTCTGCCTCCCTGGGCGGGGGCCAGGGCTGATGGCGGTGGCTCAGGGGGTACGTTCTGCAGGTTTTACTGCTGCCATGGAAGTCAGCTCCCCTGTCTGTGTAGCTGTTCACGTTTGCCTGTACTAACAAAGTCCTGCAGCTATCACTTAACAACAAACTAATAAGTGTGTGCACTGACTACTTAAATAACAAAATCCTTTTGTTTTCTTACTCAAGTTAAAAAAAAAAAAAGCTGTCAAAAAGGCAATTAAGGTTTCCAGTCTAGGAAGTGAGAATGGGTAACTGAAATAAGTTATTAATCTGTATCAGGAATTCTTAATGATAGACTTGGTCACTTTTTAGTAGGTCAAAGGAGGTGTGGTCACTTTTACTAGATTGTTTTCCACCTTAATGGATCACTTTCCACCTTTGCAGCTGCATGCTCTACTTTCCTTCCTGCCTTGATCACATTATTGAAATGCCACATGGCCTAGGGAAGCAATGCCAGAAGACTTGCCATGTGCATTGAGGTCCTGTTTTAATGAAAGCCAGTACCTCGTGTGTGGGAGGGGAGGAGAGGAAGGATGGGCACCATGTGACCATGTGGCCTCCTCCTTAGGAGCCTCCCATGAAAAGCACCATTTCTCAGTGGTGAGCTGCTTTCTCAAGATAGTTACTAAATTCAGGGGCAGAGGGATGTTGCACAACGTTTGCCAGCAATTTAATTCTTCCAGAGAGAGTCAACACTTGTAAACAACACTTAGAAGCAGGTCCTTGACCTTACACACACTGGAATACTGCTAGCTCAGGGCTCAGATGAAGGCTTGTGAGCCAGAAGGTGTTTAGTCTTCAGCAAAAGCTTGAGAAACACTATCTGGCAAAAATCAATACAATTAATTTATGCCTGCTCCAAAGACCACTAATGGCTATGAAGCACCTCATTCCATTGACCTGACTAGGTTTTCAGTTTTCCTGGTTGGGTCTTGGGTCTTACATTTAAACCTTACTTGCCAAGCATCCTTATGTCTTATAGGGTAAGGCAGCACAGCCTGCTGGTGGCAGGAATTGCTATCTGAAGGCATAGCTCAGGTACACACAATGAAAGAGAGAGGGTTTGGTAAGGAAATTACCCTCAGTTTTCAGTTGTTTAAAATATTTTGTCATAAAATGAAGACTACCTTACAATACCATGGTGATTCATCATTTTTCCTTCCCTCTTTGTGATTTCCTCATTTGTATGTTTGCATTTTTCAAGCATGTTTTAAGGAATTTTTCCAGCATGGAAATAGTGTGGATGCTAATGATTGTTATGATTGTTTATTTAATAACAGTAGAGTTATTAAAGCACATTTCCATTAAGCAATCAGTTTTCATAGAAGAAAGTCACAACCAAAAGAAATGAAGCTGAGCAGACCAATAAATGATGGATTTAAAGTTGTATAATGCTTCACTCACCTCAGAGAGCTGTAAAGGGCCCAGTGGTTAAAACAGAAAGCAAGGTGGGAAGACCACCAATAAATTATAAATAAAATTCACAGAAAGGAAAATGCACTGAAATATGAAGTTTAGTCTGGGAGAAGATATTTGATGGAAGAACTCTGTCACCAAAGGTCAACAAAATTATATTCAATCCAAGCAATGTTTAGTTTTCCATCTGCTTTGCACTGCTTTCCAATTTCACATCCAGATATGACAATTATCCCATTGTAAAGCTGGCATTTTATTATTCACATGAAGGGCATTTTTTCTTTGCCACATTAAAAAAAAAAAGTAGGTTTTGGCTTTTTACATGTGTAGCACCTAAAATGCCTGTTAATTTTAAGGTTCTAGTTCCTATGACATCCAAAAATAAGATCAGTATTAGTAGCATTTTTTCATAACTCCTATTCCCAGTACTTTGGATAAAACTTGGAAACTGGAATTAGCAAGCAATGTGAGTTAATATGTCAGAAATACATCAGATCCTCTCAAGGAATTCTTATCACTTAAAAGCCTCAGTATGTCAATAAATTGTTGCTGAGATCTCACTGTTCTTTTTGTAATACAAACTTTTAAACAAATATTTAAAGGAAAAAAAAGTGTTTTTTCTGGATATTCACTCTAAATACTGTTACTGAAGGAAGCTGTAAGGTCAAAACAGTCAAATAATATTGCAAACATGATCCCAAGCTAATGTAGCTTGATACAGCTGCCTTAAGCCTTTCTTGTGTCAAAGAAGCTTAATTCCTTAGTTAACTGTTGCCATATTCAATGTTCTGTGTGTGCCTGTGGTTGAAAATTTTGTTTTTGTTTGAGGTCTAAGAAACTAATTCACCTGAAGAAACTAGCCAGCCTCACAGGACCTGAAACCTAGGGCACACAAACTGGCACAGCTAGAGCCAGAATTGCAGGCATAGCCTGGGAGTTGCTCCTGTAGAGTCCATAGGATTTGATGAGACAGACTTCAGAAATTCCAGAGAGGTCAGACTTAGGATTCTGCTATTTTTCCCCAGGGGCTGCACAACAAAAATGGACTTTTGCTCTGCAGCATAAGTCTAAAGAGTTGGAATTGGGCAGCTGGTTAAACTGTTAGCTAAAGCCAGGTATTTTGTTATACTCAAAACTTTTGACATCTGTTTTAATTGACCTGATATTCTTGTTTCCTGAAGGTAAAAGAAGGGTAAGATAAAGAGAAAAGAAAGCCTATAGTTCAGAAGTCTTAAAAGTTCAAGCCTAACTCCTTGTATTACACTGAAATTGCCTCTGAATCTGAAGACAGTTACGTTTAGTGACTACATTAAGATACTCCATTCAGTAGGTCAGCTCCAAAAGGCAATTTAAACAACCAAATCTAAAAACAGTGCCTAAGCCCAAGAGGCATCCTGAAGATCTTCCTGATGTTCTTCCACAGACCTTATCTAGTCAGTGTTTCTGTTATGACTTAAATGTAGCACTGCAGCTGCTGTACCTCACTGAGATCCATAATGCAGGTATTCTCGTATTTCCTCCGAGGCTTTTAAGTCAAGCCAGGATTTCATGGTCACTTAAAGTCAGGATATAACTCCACACTGGACTGAAAAGCTGTAGTCCTGTTTTTGTCACCTCCAGCCAAGAAAGTACTCACTGACTATGTGGTTGTCCTTTGAGCCGGCACAAGTGTTTGAATTTAACTGGGGAACTGATATGAATTAAAAGGAATCTGGCAAAAAAGCATAAAGGCTGGCTTTAACATAACTTAGTGCCAGGCTCACAGGCCAGAAAAAGAAAGAAGGAGGGCACAGGAAACCAGTTGGTGTTTTAAAATGACTGTAGGATCATGAATGCCTTCTAGTAGATCAAATACCACACAAACGCAGGGGTAGTGCTGCTTATTTTCAAAAGCTTTTGATTGAAACCTTTTTTCAAAGGTAGGAGACAGTATCTGAGGAGACTCAAACCCACATCAGCTGCAGGCAGGTTCACTAGTAGCACTGACAGCTGAGGAGGAAGAAGGTGGCATTCTCATTCCCTCCTGGAAAGGCTGAGCCGTTCTGCATGGAATGTTTCAGTATTCACTGAGCAGAAACAAGGGAGTGGTTGAGGGCTCAGGATATTGAACTAGGAGGGAGCCCTCCCCAGATCTGTGTCCCTGTTCCAAAGGCTGCCTTTGAGCCTGGCCCTGTTGAAAAGGAGGCTTATAAGATGAAGTGTCTGTGTTCATCCATCCTTCCATCTCTCCTTCCCTAATGAATAACACTGAACAACCAACCAATTTCATGCAAACCTGACAGAACGATAGGAATCTCCAGAATAAGAAGTTTTTCCAGTTTAATGAAAAGGAGGGCAGAGAAGAGGAGCAAGACCTTAGCAGTGCCTCACTGTGTGGAAGAGTAGGGCATGAGCTCACCTTCATACAGCATCAAAGAATGGACACAAGAGTGATGTCATAAATGCCACAAGGACAAGCTTTGTTCAGACCTCAGATTTTACTGGGCACCAAAGAATCAATCTCTGACACATCAATCCAAAGGATAATATTAGGGCTTTATTTACAGGACTTTCATGTATTTTGCATTACTGGATTATAATGTGTAATAAACTAAGCCTTCCTAAATGACCATTTCACTCATCCTTATGTTTTCTCTCTCTTAACTTTTTTCTGTCATTTTGTTTGGATTTTTTGTAATTAAATGGAACAATTTCAGTAGCAAAATAATGCACTCAGAATCATAATGATAGTTACAATGCTTTGTCAGGAACTCAGATGACAGAGTAATCTTTGTACTTTTAGTCATACTCAGTGTCAGCTGGAGAGAAGCCCTGTTTTGGCTGATGACATGGCCATATAAGCAGTTGTGATAACTCAAGCCCAGCAGTAGTAATACATGACTTAGCACCAGCAGTAAGGTAGAGAGGGGGAAGAGCAGGGAAAATGCCAGCCCATTCATGAGCAGCACACATGGACTGAGAAGGTGCATCCTCACTTCTTCAGATGATCTCTCTGATTTTAAGTTTAGTTCCTAGCAAGTTTTCTACTGTGTTCCCTGAGTTAGATCCCATCCCACCAGATTTACTGCTACAGGGGTATTGCTAATGTAGTCATTAGTAGATCAATACATTTGAGTAAGTGTGACTGAGAAAGGAGCACAGAGCTTCAACTGTAATGCCTAGAGGGATTTCTCTCAGAATAGTAAACATCCTAGGCAAATGGTAGAAGAAAAATAGAGATTTTGATTTACTTTGCTCACCTTTTTTCCTTTTGGGACACCTGTTAGTGTGACTTTCCAAAAACCAAACACTTTGTGACTCTTTGTAATATGCCCATGGAGAACACGTTACTGTATTTAAACCTCAAGTCACTTACAGCACATAGTAATTACCACCATGGGAGTAATCTCTAAAGCCACATTAATATGTTGATCCAAGCCAACAGGATGCCAAGTCATATGTCACTGCTTGAAATATGCCATGCAGAATACATGAATACATTCAGTAATTCTGATCAGATGTGGAAGAGCAGGTCTTTAAATAGAGTAAGCTACTGTCCCGCTGGGTTTCAGGTACTTGGCATAAGCTGCAACAGTCAGGACAGTTTTCAGACCAATTATATGTTCCCATCACACATCAGTGGCCAATTTCATTGAGTTGCTTTGAAACACAGTTTGCTGGCAGGAATTTTTGTGAGCTCATCTTTTGAACTTGCTTTCCTTTAGGGGAATGGTTTTCTCCCCTGTGTCAGTGTGAGTTACCCTCTTTCTCCTTATTTTGCTTGAGCTCTCTTGGGTAAAATCATATGCAATATTTCTCATTATAGATATTAACTTCACTTTGAATCTTACTCCCTACACATTGCTCTTACCTTGGCTTTTTTTCCTTAAAATGTAACCAGGGTTAACTACTGTCAGGTGCAGAGCTATCAGCTCTTGGGTATGAAACACTCAGGTTCTCTAAATGAAAAAAACCTCTCCTTGGGATTTTAAAAACAGAAATACTGATGTATGATTCTCTTCCGTTGCTTGGGTGTGCATTGTCTGTGGTACATTCATTTTTGTATTATCTGGTGATACTTGTATATATTGTAAGGAGAAATTAAACTTTATATGTTAAAATGTCACTTGATGTGCTTCATTATATGAACTGGTATCCTGATGTGTTTCCTCGAGAAGTTCTGCTTTACATCAGGAGGACTGAAAGCAGAATTAGCTGTTTTACATTAACTTCATTTTCTTTTTCTGTCACTAAAATAAATTGTTTTGTTTAAGGGAATACTTAGCTCTTTGAAATATTCCCATCTAGAATCCTAGAAAAATTTATTTAATCATATCCTTCAAATATAATCATATTCCTACAGAGGGTGGCCCAAAAGCACTCTGACAAAATTGGCCCTACTCTAATTTTAGCTTAGTAACTGTTCAGACACCTCTTTTAGTAACTAGACGTGTGTGTGTGTACATAATATATATATATATTCATACATACAAATCAGTATGTAAGGATTTCAAGTAGAAACAACTGAGACAAACTTAGAGTGTGTGTTCTCTAGATATGTGAAAAATGAATGGAAGATAAATACAGTGGAAATTATTTGATTTTTTAAAAAAATTATTTTTTCTCCTACTTTTTTCTGCACAATTACTCTTTGGGTCTGTAGGAGAAAGGTGTCTGATTCAGACACCGACTGTAGTTTTGCTGTTTATTCAGTGACTGAGCCTTAACAAAGAGCGTGATATTTTTCGGCTGCCCATTTTTTTAGAATTTTGAAACCTTAAGAAATGTGCACAGTGAATATTGAAAAAATATTTTTTTCTTTAAAAAATATTTTTAATATTAAGAAAATAATTTGTAAATATAGCTTTTAACATCATATTCCACAAGAGCTTCAAGTTAGAACAGCACGGTTAGAACAGTAAGGTAAAATCATGCAATAGTTTGTGGTTCTTTCACATTCACTGCTCAAATATGGTGGAACTGGTATACATTTCTTGTTGAAAATATTTTGTTATTGATAAATTTTATGGAAAATAAATACTTTCAATTCGGGAAATTCTATTATTTCATTTGCCTTAACGTATTTTATTGGACGTTGCCTCATCCCTGTTCTTACTTCACCACGTATGAAAAGCAGCACTGGGATCTGCCATCTAGTGGCAAAGTTCTGACAGTAAGAGTGCATGGAAAATATTTTCATTTTTCTTTCTTCTTAGAATGTAATTTAATGAAACACCTTGCAAATATTAGTTAGGAAGCACACAAAGGCAGAAGCCAAAAAAATTGCAAAATTTATATATATATTTATTTTAAATATATATATATATATTTATAAAAAAGGCAAAAATTATATCAAGTGTCATTTCTTGGGTCCTCTAAATTTTGAAAAATCTTCATACTATTAAGAAAGGAAGGTAACAAAAGTAATTTCAATTAGGATGAATATTTCTGAAAATGTATAACTGTATGCTTTAATTAGTATTGGTACAGTTACATTATTTGAAATTCATAAAATACACCTTTTCAGAGAAAAACATTAATTGACAGTTAAATTCTTATGTTAAAAAGGTCGCCTGTAAGAGCTGCATATATAGGTAGAAGAACAGAAGACCAGGCCATTAGTACTTCAGCAGATTAATCAGGGTCAGGGACCTCTGGTACTACACACAGGGCAAATTAAACCCAGCATTTTAAAGAAAATGCCAACACCCAATCTTGCAAGCTGTGGCTGAAATTTATCCCCATAAAGTCAGTAGCAAAATTCAAGAAGAGTTGCTTAATAAACACAGCATAGGTTTATAAACCAAGTTTAAATTTAAAAAAATGAGAAATGACCCCATACCTCTTCCTCATGCCTATTTATGAATTGCCACCAGATTTATGATGAAGTTTGCTTAGAAAATATACTAGACACCCAACTCCAAGTCTTTCTCTACCTATTTGGATGTGGAACTGGAATTTTGGTGTCCGTCTGCTTTAATCCATTCAACTGTATTACTCCTTTTTCCCTATGGACAACCAAATGATGGTCTTGACATTGAAGTGGAAGCCAAGGCCCTCTGAGCCCTCAACAGGTACTAATTTAGTTTCCCTTTCTAGCATTAGCCAGGACAGTTTTATCAAGCAGTGATGTGAGAGTATGTTTGTGACACTTTTTAGAAAAATGCCTTGCACTTCCACTGTAATTGTTCTTCTTTAAAGTAAGCTGCGATGCGTTTGTAGTTCCATAAACCCGAATGTTTTGCTCTCTTTTCTTTTAGAGAGTGTCATCATTCACCAGTTACGCGTCAGCTCTAGATGAGTTACCGCCCGCTAGAGCTCTCTGTGTGCACTACCCTCCATGCCTGTGGATGGATCACTGCAGAAGCTCTCTGCCATCAACACCAGGGTCACTTGTGCTACTGATTACTTATGGAAGTATTAGTGCTTCCATTAGGTTTTATATATATATTTTTTTTCTTGGTAGAGCTTTAAAAACCAATGGCCTTGCTGGTATTTTAAAAGTATCTAATCAGAGAGAGAGCAGCAGTCTTTCCGCCAGCTGAATTTCACTTTTAATTGCAAAGCCTAAGGCACGTGCTTGATTTTGTTTGATATTTGCCATATAATTTATTTTTATAATACACTTTGTAAAGTAGCTGTGCCAAAGTTGCAATTCCTTTTGCTTATGACGCATTTATTTGTAGAATACACTGTCAAATTTGCAATTTGATATTTTTGTAATAGTACGTGAAGAAAGAAAAATGTAACTTCAGCAATGTTTTCTGTTTAAATGGAAAAGTATTCAGTATATTTTTTTTGCCACCATGAGATTCTGTGAGACTAAATACTCTGAAGTCTGCTGTATGGAATTTGTTGCAGAATATTTCTTGCACTGTGTGATGGTTTGGCATAAAATTAAGTATTAAAGTCCAATGCCTTGAAATACAACCAAATTTACTCATTTTAAACTATGTAAGTCAGTTTTTAAAGCTGTGATTTTTTTTTTCTATATAAAGTATGTTTTTACTTCTGCCTGTACCAAAAAAGTTGATTTTCATTACACTGTAACTAATAAATTTTCACAACTATGCAAATGTAATCAGGTGTTTAAATTTACCCTCCAGTTTCTTAAGGTTGGCATTGCTCATCTATGTATTTGTTTATGGGAACAGAATATGGGTTTGGAAGTTCCTTTTTTTGACTGGTGTCTCATACAGTGTCACAGTGATGTACAGGGTGAAACTGATTCATAGAATCATAGAATGGTTTGGGTTGGAAGGCCCTTAAGGATTGTGTAGTTCCAATCCCCCTGCCATGGGCAGAGACACCTTCCACTAGATCAGGTTTCTCAAAGCCCCATCCAACCTGGCCTTGAACATTTCCAGGAAAGCCATTCAACAGCTTCTCTGGGCATTTTGTTCCAGTGTCTCACCCTCAATGTTTCCAGTTTTTCACCCTCAAGGTGAAAAACTTCTTCCTAGCATCTACTCTAAACCTATTGTCTTTCAGTTTGAAACTATTCCTCCTTGTTCTGTCACTACATGCCCATGCAAATCTCGCCATCTTTCTTGTAGGCTCAGAAGTTACGATACAGAGATGGACCAATCACCAAGCCCTTAATGACTTAACTGTTTCTAACCTTGTGCTTTCACAGCACAGGCAGAGATGTTTGACTGGTACTGTCAGAATCTTTAGTCCTGGACTAGCCACCAGGCACTCTTGACATGCTGAGGGGCCCCTTTTACACTGGTGGCTGTAGCTTCTCAAATAGCATCCAGAGAGTTCTGTGGCAGCTATACTTAGCATGATTTTTGAATGAATGATAAATAAAGCTACACCCAATCCAGGCAGGGTCTTTTTTTCTTTTATATTTCATAAGCAACGATTTTTAATCTAAGTCACTGGCACATACCTAAAATACTGCAGATTTTTAACTGCAGAAGCTACTGGGAGAAATTAATTTTTGGAAAGGAAAACCGTGTTGCTTGCAGGAGATGTGCTGTGAGATGCCAGAAAGACTGCATTAATGCAGCATCCCACTGGGATGGTTAGGTTGGTCCATCTTTGAAGCTGGAATATCACACTGCTGTGTAGTCAATTTGGTCTTCATGGGAGCCATGGGAGCTGTTTTTCCTTTTACATATGAGTTCTGCAGCAAATGCTGACACTCTAGAGAAGCAGGATATTCTGGCACCTGTATGAACTTTTGTGGAGCTGATCTCCATTGTGTTTACTAATACAGCCATACTGAGGAATCAAAATTAAGCGCTGCTTATCCTGGCAGAAGAATAATTTCGTTGGTATAGCTTATACTTAGCTGGTACACCATGTTTTGTAAGGAGTGGGTTTTTTTTTTTGTACAACAGACAATATATGCCAATAACATAGTTGTGTCTGTAGATCATATTTTAGTGCAAGCTGAGAAAAATTCCAGCTTTTAGAGAGCAATACAGCTGAGGTGAATAAAGTTTAGTGCATGCCACATTTCAGTTTACTGTGAAGCAGAATGAACATTGTAGTGACCCAGATCTTCTGTCTTCAAAACATTACTTGGGAATTGAAACCTATCCATGTTAAGATCTACACTAAGCTCAGCTGGACTAAAATTCCTGGCTATTTGAAAGTGATGGTGACATGCCTGAAATAAACTTCAGCTTTTAAATATGAGTAGGATACAAGTAAAATGGTATTCCAAAATTAAGTCTAGACTTAAAAGGTCCCAGTCGAAGTAAAAAATATTTTTCCTTGTCTAAATTTTAATATAAAGCCAATTCATTATGAATGTAAGTTTATGATTCATAAACAAATACATAAACTTTTATGATTTTGCACTTAGATTAAGTTTTTAAGCTTCCCAAAATAAAGCTTTGTTCAAAGCATACGTACAATGGTGTATTGAAATAATTTGGATTTTAAAATATTTTTGATGAACTGCAACACTTTGGAGTAGGAGACCGGTGATTTCATCTTGCATTTATGTTCCTAGTAAATTTTTTTACAATTCCTAACTTGAATATGAATCTAAGATAAATATGTAAAAAAAGTGCATTAGCCACATAATTAGGCTGTATTTTGGGGACACTCAGGAAGAAATCTATTAATATAGACTAACAATGTGATTAATTTCTACAAGTACTGTAATTTTAAAAGAGGTAATTGGGAAGAACTTTCACACTAAGATAACATGAAATATAGATTTTAAATATATAGATATAGATAGGTATAGATATAGGTATAGATATAGATATATATATATGGTATTGATATCAGAAACTGTTAAGCAATAGAAAACCAGTGAAAGATCTACTTTTCCCTTAGAGATCTCTTACTGTCTAAAGAGGACTTAAAGACCTGTGTAGTATAATTATAGTGATAAAATATAAAGTTTCAATCCATGAAAAAATCTCAAATATTTGGATTTCTAGAGACAAACTCTACAGCCAGTGAGTTTTCTTTTTGTCTTGTTGTGAAACATAATTAGATTAATTTATCATGCCCTTTCTTGCCAGTCCTGTCACCTGAGAGCATCAGGTTCCAGCTTCCCAAGATTGCCCCTTGATTATCCTGCTGCCAGGGAAATTTCTTGCCATCTCTCACCACAGGTTTACAAGCAGTCTTGTTCCCTTGGGATCCCAGGCTGAATCTCTCTGGATTCTCTGTGATGCTGTGGGAATAAAAGTTACTACAGCTGAAGGTAATAATTGCAAACAGAAGACAATAAAGGAAAGAGTGGTACTAGAGACAACGGGCTTATTTAGGGGGAATGGCAGCAAAAGTTGGGGTTCACAAGATAGTGGAAAAGATAAATTAGGAATGAAATATAGTTTTAGCACAGATGCCACAAGGAATATGATTAACTTTTGTACCCTATATAATTATTTAGGCACGGAATTAATACTTATATTTTAGACATTTATATATATATCCGGATTTCCTATGCTATGTCAAGCAGGCCTTTGGTGCCTCCAGAGCAAAGTACATTTGCACAAATCAGGTGCTCCCCCCAGTGGTCTTGGCTGATGCTCTTGGTGCTCCAGAGAACTTAAAGGCCTTTATTTTATATAAACTGTTCCATAGCCAGCTAAAAAGTCTTCAGATTGAACTACATTATAAAGTTATTTAATTAAATAGCTCCACTTACTTTTTTCCTTGAAATCAGGTAAATACATGAATATTTGCTGAATGTGGACTTGGTCGCACTCTTGGGGTCCTGCATAGGAAGGACTAGAGAATCCTCACAAAACAGACTTTAATGCAGAAGTGCCAATGAAGTGAGAAACATGAACTTCCAAGGTTGCATTAGCTTGAGCAATGCCTGCTAGAGCAGGTATTCTGGGATACAATACCTTCTCCCACACTGCATTCCACAAGGTGACTGCATCTCCATGGAAAGGGTTTTACCCACTGGAACAGGCAGCCCTGGAGGGGTGGTAGAGTCCCTGTTCCTGGAGGTGTTAAAGAACAGACTGTAAATGGTAGCAAGTGCCATGGTGTAGTTGGCATGGTGGTGTTCAGTCAAAGGTTGGACTCAATGATCTCAGAGGTCTTTCCCAGCCTAATTGATTCTGTGATTCTATTTAATGCAGTCAGGTTAGCTCCTAAGGGGAAACAACAGCATCCATATGTGCAAGTACCTAAATGGGGGTGTCGAGTCAGAGGGAGCCAGACTCTTCTCAGTGATGCCACCAGAACAAGTGGCACCAGACAGAAACTGATGCACAGGAAGTTCAACCTGAATATAAGGAAGAACTTCTTCAGTGTGTGTGGCTGATGGAGCACCAGGACAGATTTCTTAAGAGAGGCTGCAGAGTCTCCCTGACTGGAGATATTAAAAAATTGTCTGGATGCAGTCCTGAGCAGGGAGGTTGGACCAGATGACCCTCTGTGGTCCCTTCTAGCCTTATCTGCTCTGTGATTCTGTATCCACTGCACTGATTCACTCACACCTCCTGAGAGCAGAGCAGGAGTACAGAGCACAAGAGCTCCCAAAAGCGGTGCTTGGCACACATGGCTCCATGTGAGAAACTCTCAAATCTGTCGTGCATTATTACATCTCTACAGCAGCACTAATCCTATTTATGAGGGTAGGAAGCCAAAGCTGACTTCTCTGTTTTTGCCCCAATGGATGCTGCCTTGGGTCAGCCAGCACATGCCAGCAGGGAGGATGAGGGGCAGTGCTCCTGGAGCACTGAGAGGGGAGGACAAGGCTGCGGGCCTGGGTCTTACCCCAACCCTGCCCTAAATCTGGAATCCTAATCCTCACCAGAGCAGAGCCTGCCTGGCCAGCACATAGAACACATCCTGTGAGGAGCAGCTGAGGAAGCTGGAGGGTTTTGGCCTGAAGAAAAGGAGGCTTTGGGGCAGACATCATTCTCTCCATAAATCCCTGAGAAAAGGTTGGAGTCAGGCGGGGACTGGTCTGTTCTGCCGTGCCTGCAGTGAGGACAACAGGAAATGGCCTTAGCTGAGAAGGGGGAGATTCAAATTAGATACTAGAAAAAAAATATTCACTATTAGGGTGGTCAGGCATTGGAACAGGTTGCCCCGGAAGGCGGTAGTCACCACCCCTGGACGTGACAGGATCCAGAGGTGACTGGATCTGGCACTGGGTGACGTGGTTTAGGGGTCACAGGGGCAGTGCCGGGTGGATGACTGGACCGGATGATCTTGCGGGTCTCTTCCAATCTTGACGATTCCGTGACTCCCTTACCGCCGCACTCCATGATCTGCGCGGGCGCGCGGTCGTGGCGCGTCCCCGCCCGCGCGCCCGCCGTGCCCCCTCCCGCAGCCGCCGCGGCCGAGTGCGCAGGCGCGGTGCCCCCGGTCACGTGTCGCGCGGTGGCGGCGGCGGCGGCGCCATGGCGGTGAACTACAGCGCCAAGGAGGAGGCGGACGGGCACCCCTCGGGCGGCGTCGGCGTGCCGGGCGGCGGCGCGGTGGGCGGCGGCGGCGGGGGCGCCGTGAAGACCCGCAAGCCCGACAACACCGCGTTCAAGCAGCAGCGGCTGCCGGCTTGGCAGCCCATCCTGACGGCGGGCACGGTGCTGCCGGCCTTCTTCATCATCGGCCTCATCTTCATCCCCATCGGCATCGGCATCTTCGTCACCTCCAACAACATCCGCGAGTACGAGGTGCGCGGGCGGGTGTGCCCGGACGGGGCTTTGGGAGCCCAGGGCCCGCTCGGGGAGGCCGGGCAGGGCAGGGCGAGGGGGATCGCCTGCCGGGGGCCGCCTGCGACTCCAGGGAAAGCCGGTCCCCTCCCGGCCGGCCGGGACGCGGCGGGGACCAGGCGGGTGCTGTGCGGGGCGGACCCGGGAGGCTCCGATCCGGCCTAACGTCGGTGCTCGTCAGCAGAGCGTCCATTAATTACCTTGAGCAGACACCCGAGTTGACAGTAGTCTCCGGATAGGCTTGGAGCTCTTCCGTGAGTTCTGTCAGTGCTCCCGAGGGAGCTTCCAGGGAAGTTACTGCCTGCCTTTAATCGACACAGCCCAGTGCTCGTTTTTTTTCCTCAGCAGTACAGACAGTAAGCGCATCATCCGTGGGATAGCCTGTGGCAGTCCATTATTTATCTCCAAATGTTCCAAAGTAATTTTATTTTCAGGACAAAGCTCTGCGGTAAATGTATTGCTGTTATTCTTACCTGCACCGATGCTTCAACATTGCAGGTGCTGTATGGGGGACCAATGCATCCAGAGTAAGCTTGGAAATAAGGATCAAAGAGTATGGCTTTTTCTAATTCACACTTACAAAACTCCAGTCTGAGTTTATCAGATTTACAGTTTTATCAGATTTACAGTTTTATCAGATTTACATCTGATAACCAGCCATGCTGCTGCTTTGAAAAGTTGCTGAGCATTAGCTGAAACTGAACTGTGTATCACAGATCGATCCATTTGATAACAGAACCAGTTTGTGTTGAAGGGAAATAACGTACAGGGCTTAGGGATGGGCAGCCTTGAGGAGCAATTGACAGCTGTTAGTTTTGGTGAGCTAGTTTGACTGAGATTGATTGTAGGGAAGAAGGTGTGTGGTTGTTCATTGTGTTTTTTTATTGGAGAGTATGAATTTTTGTGGATCAAATCACTCCAGTTACTGGACTAAGCTGTCACTTTCAAATAAGTAGTGTTTAAGACAGTAGTTTGGCTGGTGGCAAGTTGCCACTCAAGCCCAGTTAGCTAAAGAAATCATGAGGTAGGGAACGAATGGTTTTTCCATATTTCTCTTAAAATGCAAATAAGGTTATAATGAAACCAATTTTATCTCCTTTTATGTTAAGATCTACAGTTACAGTTAAGGAGAAAAGCAGAAGGGAAAAACCCAAAAGCTGAAGTGTGTTTTACAGCATCCTAATTTGTATGTAAGCATATTTTTTAGAAAACAGTTGCTTCTTTTAACAAGTGTTGGGGTTGTGCTGAACATCTGAAAATTGGCACAGGTGCTTCAGAGAACATGGCCAACTTGTCATGGGCACAAAGATTTTTAAATTGTCATGTTGTAGCATATTTAAGGTAAATACAATTGCACGTTTCCAAGACTCCTGGAGAGAAGTACAAAAATATCCTTGCTAACTCTGATTTTTGTTGACAACTGCATTTAAAATAGCCATTTCTATAGTAAATCAGTACAAAGTTTTAGATCATTATAATTGGACAAATATATCCTTTTTCCCTTATGACTGAATCTGCATTAGTCTATGGGAACAAGAAATGCATTGTTTTCATGAGTCCAAAAATGTATGTGACTTCTTGTGCCTATATTGCTGCTGTATGCATACACAGGATTTTTATATACTGTTGTTGCTTAAGGAGCTCAGTCAGGTACTCCTGGTAAGTTCCAGTAGAACCCAGAAACCAGCTGTTCCCACCTAACATTTGGCACAAAAGTCGTAGGTGAGTTTGGGAGCACAACCAATGCTCCCCTACACAGTCAGGTTGTGTATAGAGAGCAGCAGTAACCATTTATAGTGGAGACCTGTTGGCACAAGCCTTCAATCCTCTCCAATTTCAGAATAGTCAAGGCTGAAAAGAGCTTCATTTGTTTGTTTTACTGTATGGATATACCCTTTCACTTTTGAAATTCTCAAAATTCCGATTGCTAGGCTTTTGTGAGGACAGGAGGGACTTTGGAGCCTGTGCTAAGTCAGAACTTGTGTTCAGTTGCCTGATCCTCATACTTGTTTTATGAAGTGACACTCTGCAAGTGAGGTTATCATCCTAAAGGCAGCTGAATTTAAAAAAAAAGTTTAAATCAAAAAAGGCTTTATAGTTGCAGCTGCAAAACACAGATAAAGCATTTTACCAATTAGGACCAACATCTGGGCTCTAAACACCACTAAGGGGGGCAGTTTAAGACATTGCTGTCACATACATGGTTAGATTACATACATCCCTGCTTAGAATGCTGGCTTTTGTTATAACCTCCAAAAGTTATTCACAAACAGCTGTAAGTTTAGCTATGGGAGACAAGACATTGAGAAGCTACATAGTGACTAAGCTTTTTTAGAAATGTAATCAGGGCAGGAAGCACAGGTGGTGATTTACACCTGCCTCCTAGGCAACAGCATAGCTCTCAAATCTGTGTGAATGTGCCTCTAAACTTAGTGTATTGGAATTGAATAGGATGTATAATTTGTGACCCTGAATACATATTTAGGTTCAAGTCACTCTTCCCGAAACAAGGTATGGTAGCCATTAGTATCTCTGAGGACTGCTCTGTTCTTCTACAGGTGCAAAGACTGAGCAGCAAAATGTATCTCTTCCATTGATTTCCTTTATAAGATGTCTTGAATTCAAAGGTGGAAGTTTTCCAACAGTTTAAGTGTACTAGACCTATTGGGTTTTTTTTGTGTTTTCTCTAGCATTTTTTCATGGTTTCATTTATCTTGAGTCTGTTGTTGAAATAGTTCATTTCTTGGAGGTGGTTTTTTTTTCCTTTGGAGTGTTGTTTTTTTTTTAAATATATACAGAGTGAATAAGAAGCATTGACAGAGCATATTAATATATGATAAAATGTGAGGAATATACAAATTAAATGTGTAGGAAAGAGATCTTTGTGCTGTGACTGCTGCTATGAAATGCATAATGGTAGATAAAAAGCCAGATTGACTTAAGGCATGGCTAGGAACAGATAACTGAAAGTAAGTACATTACTGTTGCCTGCATCTTCAGCCTTGTGTGCAGTTCCTGTAGCCCCATGTCAGGAATGATACAAAAATTAATAAAACCTACAAAGAGGACCAGATTTATACAAGAAATGGTTAAGCAGAGTAGGACAAAGTATGAAATTTGCAAAATCACAAATAGTGATTATGTGTATGCAGTAATTATGTTACTTCTATAGGTGTATGTCAGCTGACAGACATCAACAGCCTGAAAGGCTGTTGGTGTGGAATAACTTGGATATACCCGATGACCCAATGTCCTTAAATCTGGAGATTTTTGGAAGGGCTCACTGTGTCTGGTTGTCAGCTGTTGGGTGATCTGACAGGACAGAACAGACGGGTCAGGCAGGTTCTTGCCATGGACTCCATCGTCAGTCCTTAGCTCTCACAGTCAAAAGTGTTACTTTGTCAAGAGGTGAAGATGGATGCCTTCATCTTTTTAAATAAGCTCTCTTGAATGTAATCTGTAAATGTGGATGCAGAAAAATACACTTGTGTTGGCAGTTACTGTACAGGAAAGCTCTTTGATAGCATGCAAGCTGATAACAGTGCATCAAAGCATAATGCTGCTTCAATATACATCAATTTCATGCTCCACAGAATTTAGTCCATTACATTTTTAAAAGTGACGTCTTTAGGTCTCTTGCAATCTTAGTGTTTAGCCTGCGCTCTTGACCTGAAACAACTTCTCTCACTGGCAAGTTCTTTCTAAAGGAAATGCTTGCTTCAGCTTACTTTAGCAGAACACCCCCACCCCTGAGTTAGCCTTCAACAAATGAGATGCATTGTTCATTGAGAGCAGCAGTGGGGTCTGTCTGCTGTAGCTAAACAAAGCTGGTCATGGCTGCTGCAGCAGTGCTATTTCTAGATCAGCATAAACTTAATATCGTGTTCAGCTGAGCTGTAAAGATTGTGATCCTCTCTCAATCTCCTTCTCTCTGCCAGGTAATAGCTTCTGAAGCTGTCTAGTTTCAGCTAGGCTCATTAGTGTGTAGGTTTTGTCTGTCAGAAATCAGGCAGCAGAGCAAATGCCAATCAACAAAGGTGTTTGCTGATGGAGCTGGTTGCAGCTTAATAGATAGTAAAGAACTCATGGGAAGAGTGACCCTGAAGAAGATGCTGAGGAAAATAGGCTTCAGTTCTTTCCTGAACACATTGTGTGTGTTTATTTTAGCTAACCTTAATATGGGCATTAGGACCAGTCATAAATTGCTAGTTCTTGGTTTTGCCTTTCACTACAAACATAAATCAGGACAAACCACTTGCAGCAGCCTTTCGTATAACTGTATAGGTGTTCTAGTTTAAATGCTACTGCTGCTGCACAGTGTTTTTGCAGTGGAGTATATATTTCACCAGTCTGAGTCTAAATTCTGAAATAGGTAATTCATGTTAAGTGTAGAAATACATTTTTTATAGACAGACATAAGCTTTCTCCTGCCACACTTGCTGGAGCTACATGTGAGAGAGAGCTGATGTGGTCAAGTTACTTGAGTTGGCTCGGACTGTAGGGTGAGCTTCTGGCTGATAAGGCTGAATGTATAGATTTTTAAAAAAAGGCTTTTTATGGTCTATACTATTCAGAACAGAACATACTGTATAAGCCAGATTAATACTGATCATCTTTCTTGTCCATATACTGATTAGTTTTCTATTCCTGACAAAACAATATTGGTGTAATAATCTTTCCTGGTTTAGGACAATTTTTGGGCATTAAGTGATTTTAAATTTTTTTCTTCCAATTAGGTGGCTAAAAATGGCCAACAAAGCAAGTTTTTCTAACGCAAATCTTTTTACATTAAATAGCTAGACTTTTAAAAGCTTAATCTCTCTGGAAAGAATGTAAAAACTGTGATCTGCTTTTCATAGTGTGTGTGTTTGGAAGCATCACATTGTGTGGAATGTCTGCTGGTTTTGTTTTGGTGTTGTTTTTTTGGTTGGTTTGGGGCAGGGTTGTGGCTGTGTGGGGGGCTTGTTGGTTTTGTTTGGTTTTGCTCCAGGAGTAATTTAACCTCAGTGTTTAATTTGTTTGCATCTGAAATCAAGCATATAGTCAGAATCAAAAACTCATTTACAGAATGGTTAAGGTTGGAAAAGACTTATTGAGATTATCAGATAGGCCTGAATGTCCTCTTGGTGTTGATATATAATATGATTGCAAAATAAATGCCTCAGCAACTCTCTTGCTTAATAATTTTTCTTTATTCTCCCATTGTAATTTAATGACTGCACTTTCTGTTACAGATTGACTATACAGGAACAGAACCTTCTAGTCCCTGCAACAAATGCTTAAATGTGTCCTGGGACAGCACACCCCCTTGTACATGCACCATCAATTTCACACTGGAACATGCATTTGAGGTATGCTGCCCTGTATGCAGGATGAAGTCAGAACAGTTTATATGATCTATTTCATATTATAAATGACAGTTTTGCAACTTAAGTATTTTTTTTCTATTTTAGAGGATTAGTTTTAGTTTTCCTTTGAACTTGGATCTGATTTTAGTGTTCCCTTTTTCATCAGGAGGGATGAGATGTTTCTTAATGCCTCCATTTGTCTGGAAATGTAAAACATTAAGTGGAATGCTTGTGTTTTACACATTCAGAGTTACCCTATGTGTCACACAGCTAGAGAGTAGATGAGCTATTCCTGCATGATATAAAAAATCTCAGTTTAACAGGAATTGGAAATACCAGGTAAGTGCTTTCTGGCAGATTGGAGGCAAATGAGGCTTATGGGTTCTACATTGGACAAGGTATTGGGGTTGGTGCTAGTGAATATCATTCTGATAGTTGGTGGCACATTTATATTGTTTGACTTCAAGCCTTTTTAGGACAGTACTTCAGTGTACTCAGTATGAAGTTTGAGGATTGAGGTTCTTACTTTATGAATGTTGCTATAAACCTAAGAGTCTAAGAACTTAAAATTGCAGGTTTGTGTGAATGAAATCCCTCTTTCCCCATCTTGCTTTTTGTAGAGCAATGTATTCATGTATTATGGACTTTCCAACTTTTATCAAAACCACCGTCGTTACGTGAAATCTCGAGATGACAGCCAGCTAAATGGAGACAACAGTTCACTACTTGTAGGTATTCATGCTTGGATGTGAATGAGCAACTAATTTCTGTCTATTGCATGAATCACCACAAAAATTATTTAGTTGCATGATAATGAGGTACCAAAATTTTTGCATAACAGTAGGCAACCATAAGGAATTTATATTTTGTTTACGGAAAATAATTGTAAAGTATTATAATTCGTATTGATCATGTAGTAAAAAGCAAGTTAGTTGTGTGAACTAGGACAGACTCATTTGCCTTTCTTCTTTCTAACTATCAGAATCCAAGTAAGGAATGTGAGCCTTACCGCACAAACGAGGACAAACCCATTGCTCCTTGTGGAGCTATTGCCAACAGTATGTTTAATGGTATGGTCACAATTTTAAGTTATCATTTATATGGGTCTGTGATCTAGTGTATGTTATCTGTTGTGTTGCACATTATTCTGGATAGTGTGGGCTTTTTTTGTTTTGAATTAACACATTTTCATTGTTCAGAATAAAATAAATATCTTGTACTGCTTGTACTTGTTTAAAAATTGCTAGGAGAATTAATTTAATCTTATAGCACACAAAGGATGGAAATACCTGTTGTGAGAATATGCTACTGCTGTGATGTAGAAACATAGATATCATATATGGATAATAAATTGCTATCTCATATACATTGATTCTTACAGAACAGGTTGTTATTGTGTCAGGCAGATAGTAAATGCCTTGCCTGGTTATCTTTGTTTTGTTTTCTCCTGGAAGTAATTGTTTCAGTGCTTATCATGATCATCTAAGGAATGTTTCTGCAGCTGGTCTTCTAATTTGATTTTGTCTTTAGATACACTGGAGTTATACCGCATCGATAATGACACAAGGACTCCAATTACTTTGATCAAAAAAGGCATTGCATGGTGGACAGATAAAAATGTAAAGTTCAGGAATCCTACAGGAGATGGAAACAACTTAACTGCGCTTTTCCAAGGTAAAAAAAAAAAAAAAGTGAAATTTGAAGAACAGCAAAATGCTTCAAACACCTTTTGATTTCACTTTTGATTTCAATCACATTTTGATTTCAGAGTTTTACCCCAGACATTTTACTGAATGTGCTAAATAAATGTTCTCTGAAGAAATCCAAGCTAAGGACTACTCTGCTATTTGAAAGGTTGTCTTTAAATAATAAAAGCTGCAAGTTCCTCATAAACATGTTTGGTTTTTACTTTTACTGTAATCATTAATTTGGTAGTTTTTAATTTCTGATTTTTTCTTGTACCCTGAATACTAAAAAATGTACACTGCCGGGGTTTAACCCCACTTGGCAGCTAAGCATCACACAGTGTCTCACTAACCATGCCCTTGCTCAGTGGAAGGAAGAATTGGAAGGCTGAAAGTGAGAAGGCACATAGGTTGAGATAAAGGCTGTTCAGTAATTAAAAACAAACAACCAAACCAAAAACACAGCAAGGAGAGAGGAAAATAAGACCAAAGAAAAACAAGTAATGCAAAAGAAAATAATTGCTCACTGCCATCTGAGTCCCTGAGCTAAAGTAGGCCCTGCCTACCTCTACCTGCCCTTTTCTATGGTATGGGATATCTTTTTGGTCAGCTGGGATCAGTTATCCCATCTGTGTCCCTGCCCAGTCTCTCCTGGACACCTCTCCTACCTCCTCACAGGTGAGGAGCAGAAGATGCCTTGATGCTGGCAAATACTGCTTAGCAATAACAGAAACATCACTCTTTATCAACAATGTGTTGAGCACAAATCCAAAACATTGTCCCATACCAGCCACTGTAAAGAAATTTAATTTTATTCCAGTCAAGACCGATACAAGTTCTATCGTGTTTGGATTTAACTTACAAAGAAATCCTACAGTTGTTAAATGAAACTCTTCATACGGAGTTTTCATTTAAATGTTTCTATGTCTAGGTTGTGCTGTTCTCTAAAAAAACTGATTCTTTTTTTTGTTATTAGAAGTGACTGATGTGTCACATTTTTTAGATTATATAAAATTTGTCAAATAAAAGTTTTCTTTGGCTACTATGTCTGAAAAAGCCCCTTCCTAGGGCTCTTAGAGCATGTGTGTTTATGCAAGGTATATAATAACTTCAGGCTTAATCTGATGTGGGTTTCTTGCTTAGTCATAGCCAAATTACGTGTTGTCAGTGTGATGGCTACCCTTGGAAAAGCAGATACCTTACCTTAATACAATGTGGAATTGTATTTCCAATAACAGTAGCAAAAGCATTTGGACATAATCTGAAATGATGTTTACAATATTACATGCTCGTGGTTGTCAAATTCTACCAAGTGAGCAGAGGGCCTATCATCATAATGGAGAATTACCCACCAAGCAGTGCTTTGAGACATGACTTCCCACCTGCATGACTTGTTTAAACAAATGGAAGTGCTGTTACGTTATTTATTTATTGAATTCAAACTATTAAAACTGCAAAATAAAAAGTTCTTAAACAGCCCAGTGTGTTGCAACAGTAGTGAGTCAGCCTGTCTGTTCATACTGTTTGGAAGTTAACGTGGTTTTTTTGTGACATTAGAATGGATTTTGATGAGCCACTGTGTTACTCAGTTTTGTATTTGAAATACTTTATTATTTTTGTTTAATCCTAGGCACAACAAAACCTGTGAACTGGCCCAAGCCAGTGTATATGCTGGACACAGAGCCTGACAACAACGGCTTTATCAATGAGGACTTCATCGTGTGGATGCGCACAGCTGCTCTGCCAACGTTTCGCAAGCTCTATCGTCTCATTGAAAGGAAGAACAACTTTCAGCCTACCTTACAGGCTGGAAAATACTCTTTGGATATTGCATACAGTATCCTTTGAAAGCAGGCCTTAGCTGGATTATGCAAATAGATATCTGCAAGTTATCAGATGGAACTACCCTTTCTTCTTACCATCTCTAAAAAGAGATGGTATTGAGCTGTGGTTGAAAAGTGGCACTGAGACCCAGATAGACTGTTAGCATCTTTTACATCTTCTAAGTGCTAGTTTTATAGCATTAATAGCCCCATAGAGACAGGGAAATCAGATTGGTTGGGTGCTGGGAAGGAACTGAGAAAGGCATAGGAAAAGAGGAAAGAACAGAGGTAGCTGGTAGCAAGGGAATTTAAGAACTGTAACTTCAAGGTGAGATGACATTATGTGATGAAAGGCAGACTGACTCTGAAGGTCACAAAAATGACAGAGCTGTGGATCGGGTGAAGGTCTGTCATTCTTTGTTGAGGAGACTATTAGGTAGAAATGCAGGCGACTAGAGAAGGAGGGTTGTCATAGTTACTGAATTCTTAAAATTCAAAAGCACTTAATGATACCTGTTATATAGCTACTGCAGTGTTCTTTGCTGTAAAACTGTGGGGAGTGCATGTAAAACAGAATGTAAAGAAAAATTTTGTAGCAAATAGACACAGGGACTAAAATTTATATTTCCCTCACTTTATTGAAGCTACTTTCATAAACACATAAAATCATGCATTTTACTCTTCTTCAGGGTTAGTGTCTCTTAACATGGCTTTTGTTTTGAAGTAGCTGACAATGCCCAGATTAGTTTTATCCAAAAAGATCAACTAAATGTTCCATATTTGCAATTCCAGTTCCAGAGGCAGCAGTTAGTATTTGGAACCTGATTGAAATGATGAAAATTTTCATGCACCCACTTAAGCTGGGTTTAGAAATTTGCTTCTTGTTTTCCTAAATGTTTTTTTCAGATTATCCTGTACACAGTTTTGATGGACGAAAAAGGATGATCCTAAGCACCATATCATGGATGGGAGGCAAAAATCCCTTCCTGGGAATAGCTTACATCACTGTTGGGTCCATATGCTTCTTCTTAGGAGTGGTATTGCTATTCATTCATCACAAATATGGCAATCGAAACACCAGTGCAGACATTCCCAATTAATCTTGCATTCTGAAAATAAGTGTACTGCATGTGCATCAAGGCCAGTCCAGAATGGACCCAGTTTTGAAAGACAATTCTCTGCTTCTGTAATTTCTGAGACTGGGTGCATAACTTTTACCTAAAGCTCCCCTTTCCCATACTGTGGATTAACTCTTGAAAATGACGGGTATACAATTAGCTCTATTGATTGTATCTCTGCCTATGTCAGAAACAGTTTTTCTGATGTTTGCCTCTAACTGGGCAGGCCACATGATGCATATAGCTCCTGTTCCCTTGATGCATCTGCTGCTTGTTCACGTGCTATGTAATGTCAATATGATTCAGTACATTTAGATTGTGTGGAGAAAGATGGTTATAAGATGCTGTAAATTGTTGACTTTCCAGAATTCAAGGTGTCAGTGCTGTTGGAAGTCAAGTCTTAAATGTTTTCTTCAATTTACTGTCTTGTGTGCATGGGCTCCTACATTTCTTGCTGAGATTTTAATATATTTATACAAGTTGTTAAATATTTTTCCTGTGTCCTACCCACCTCTATTATATTAAATCCTTTAAGTGCTCCGTAAATTTCAGCACTCTGGATTCTTTGTATATTTACAATATATGTGCCTGGCCAGTAAATGAGCATCCTATGAAAATACCAGAAAACCTATTTGTTAATTATCTGCGTGAGACCCTTTAAAAGATTGTTCTAAATTGGGACATGCTTGTTGCAGATATAATATTTTTCTAATTTTCTTCGCTTTAAGTCATATCCAATCCTAGTTCACTTTTTGCTGGTTTTGCTTTTTATGAGCAGCACCTAGCATTAATCAAGAAGAACTTAAAAGGTTTTTTTCCATTCATACATCGGGGTGAATTCCTTTTACTGGGGTGAATTCCTTTTCCTCAAGGAGTTTCCTAATTTTTTTAAAGCATATGTATTCTGAGCAGGCTTTGTTTTAAGGGAATTGTATACTTTTTCCTTCTTTGGAGTGAACACCACATTAATTTTTTGTGGTGTTTAGGAAATAAATGATAGAACTTCAGAAGTTGAGATGGCAGTGACATTTTTCCCTGAAATGCAGGTTTAGCTTGCTGTGAAACATAATTTAAATATTGCAGTTAGACGCAATGTGCAGGTTAGTGTCTTAAATTACAGAAGGATTCACCTTTAGGTTAATTAAAAGTTAACTGCAACCTGTAAAATATTACTTTTTGGTGACTTTTTTTAGATGATGCACAGAAACTCTAATGTATATGGTGGAGATCACTTTATATGCAACTAGCTTGATAAAGTATGGAGTATATTAAAAGAGACCTAATAAATTCTGCAAACCATTTAATAAGAGATTTGGTTTTGTTCTTGAACATATTTATTTTTATCTGGATGAAAAGACATCGTTAAGTGTAAATGCAGTTTTAAATGAGTTGTATTTCTGGGATTGCATATTTATTACAAAAATGCATGGTCAAATAGCTTAATCTACAGACAACTTTAAACTAAACTATTTATTTATCACATAATCACATGACTGGTTTTACGTAATTACTTGTGTAGCCTAAGATTTTAAATGTGTATGTCTGGATAAATTGTGGAATGAGGCAGCATTTCCAGTGTGCTAGCTTTCTGTAACTACATATAATAATTCATTTGCATAGTACAGCCTGGCAGAACAGGGCTTTCAAATAGTACCTTGTAAGATTTTATTAACAGTGCTGTATTCATGTTGCTGGAGTTACAGAATAAGGGTAATGTACCCTCGAAAACTTGCAGAATGTGTTAAACTGGCTGTGGAGTAGCTGCTAGTCTAAGATAGAGTAAATGAGCAAGGGGATGTCTCACAATTACTGGTTATTAAAATATTTTGATTTTTAAATTTGTGTTTGTCACTTGAAATACAAATATATTCTGCTTCAATCATAATTCCTATTTTTTCCAAGTGGGAAAGGCTGCTTTTTGGGCTGTGCTTAAAATTAAAAAAGAAATATTTTTCTCTCTTCACCTTGTAATATTTTTCAATGCCCTACTTTTTTTTTTTACTGACTATAGCTGCCAATGTATCTTCAATCTCAATGAAGTGCACCAGGGTGAGAATTGCTGTCTGGTTTTTATTGCAATTAAGTGGGCTCTCTGAGAGCCTTTAGCAGTAAATACATGGAACAGTGCACCTATGGAGCTTAAAATGCTTGTAAGAATTCAAAATATTGGTCAAATTTGTAAACTCTTCCTTCATTCATACTCATTTGTCTGGATGTCATGTCGATAACAATGCAGATCCTTGGAGGATCCTTGGAATCTTTCAGGGATTAATTATGAATATCAAACTTTGAAGGATGCAAGTCTTGTCTTTTTTTAATAGAAATCTCTGAGGAAGGAAAGGCCATGAGAGGGTAGGTCAAGTAACGTCTGCAAGCAGAGCAATGAGCATGGCTGGTTGGATTGGATTGACAGGAAATGTTATTGACTGCACTCTTCTCTCACATGTCTTACTTGCAGTGGGAAAAGAACAAACTGAATTGAAGAGAGTGCTTAGTGGAAAAAGGTGACTTAAGTCTAAATCGGGTACCTACAGTAAATGAAAAGTTATTTACTTTAATGCAACTGCTGAAGAAGACAACATTACATAAGCATAAACACAGAGTAATCCAATCTTCAAAGTTCCTGTGACAAGACAAGGGTTTCTGATCTTTCCTGAAAATGTGATCTACCCTTGGTATTACATAGGTTTTTTAATTTTTTTAAATTCAGTAACTCAACATGAAATCTCTCCAATACCCCCAAAATGTTCCATGTATAAAAGGCTTGTCTGTATGGAACAACCTGCCCAAAATGCTCTCTTTGAAAGGAGAAGAAAAACGATGAAAATCAAAGTCAATTTTATTCTTAACTGCTTCTTAGCAATGTGGCCAGTTTATGGAAGAGACTGCTTCTGGCAGTGTCAAAATAGACACAGGTTTATTTTCAGAAAGCCCAATTGTGAAAAGTTTTGGGATTTTATTTGTTTGATTAGTAGTAGTATTAAATTTTCCTCAGAGCACCAGGAGTATTTTCATGTAAAAATTCCCTCCCTTCTAGCTCACAGAATGTTCGATCACCATATTGCATTCTGTGCCTACATGTGAAGTCTAATCTTATTTGACAGTATCAGTTAAGACTGAAGACCATTACGAAATGGCCTGATAAGAATTAGCAGGTCCTTACATGACCTGAGTCTCAAGTAAGAAACTACCTCCCCATAAGCCTCCCAGGCCAAACATCTTTAGCCTGTGCTTGAAAGTGAAGTGATACTGTCCACTGCTGCTGCAAAGTCTGAAGTTGGATGATTATCTCTCATTTTGTCGTAGGGATGCAATAAAGAGGAATAAAAGTGTAAGTCAATTATTAAGGAAGCACAAGAAGTTTTTCAAAAAGCATAAATTAAAAGGAAGTAGGTGGAGATCTTTCTCACTAGACCCTGGATAAAGATGTAAAATAAAACAATTTAAGCAAATGGAATACCAGTTACATGCAAATTGAATTTTTACCTGAGGACTGTGCCCAAATTTTGTAAAATAAAATGGTGAGATGCTTAGTGTTAGAGGTGCAAGAATGTAATTAATAGCCTCATTATTCTGTTATAAAAATGGGAAGGACTGTGATATTCCTGGAAGAAAGGAAAATACTGTCTTTAGGATCACCTACTGAGGCCTAATTATATGTGCTATCTCTTTAGCAGGATTTATGTACCCTTGTATTACTGGTTGAAGGGGTAGAATACTTTTTTAATGACAAATGCTTCTAAACAGCTAGGTTAACAGGCCTGCTTTCTTTCTGGCTTAAACAGAACTGTTCAACAGTGAGTTTTGAGAAACCATTTTGTTACAGAATACAATACGTGCAAGAGTTGCCCTGTTCAGTTAGGAAAAAGCAGTGTGTTTGTGTCTAATGAAACATCTTCATCCTAAAGCAGCAAGTTGCCATTTCTCATTCCCTCAAGTTTTCATTTCTTTACGAATCAGTCAACACTGAAGAGACCAGCTGTCCTTGCTCTGAGCAGTTATGTAGCTTTGATTAGTAGGTAACTCACATGCCAATCCTTAAGTATGGCCTTTCTGTTGTAAAGTGTATTTTTACAGAAAATATCCCTGAAATTTAGATTCAGACATACCAGAAAGTAGCCCATACAGCAGAAATCAGGATTAATAACTTCTCTGTGAATTATGATCCTTTTACCAGTATCTCAATACAACTGGGTGTATGAAAATCAGAATAAAATATTGTATACACCCATAAGATTGCAAGAGGAATGAATTTCCATTCATCTGTCTTACAGTGGTAGTAATGTGTTATATAATTTTTAAGTGTTATTCTGTGATAGCACTGCTCAAATGTTTGAAAACCATTTGTTAAATAATGTATCCAATTTCCTTCTTTGTTGAAACACCTATTTGTCCATGACTGTGCTTTCTATATGCTATTTTTAATGTTTTGCACAGCTAAGGCTCTACCTATAAATGCTTCTTCTTCACTGCATTTTTAGTTTCTTTCCAGGACAGCTCATCAGATTGAGGGTCTAGTGCTTTGAGATACGATCCTGGTTATTTTCATACTGAATTGAGCACTAATTTGTCGTGTTTGACACACGTTGTTCATCATGAGGTTTGGCACCAGTGCAAAAGTATAGTAATGCCAAAAACTAAGTGCACTTCAACTGCAGCAAAGCCATGCCTGACAGCATTGTATTTCAGCATAAGGTTGAAGCATGGGAAAATGCAATTACAGGGCTAGATCTGCAATGCAGATAAAACATAGGCTTCTCAGAGTAGTTTCTTGAAGGACAAATCATTCTTTCCTGAGACTCGAGTAGGTTTGTATTTCATACAATTCCGGCATTTCTTCACTCTATGTAATTATAGATCGTGAAACATGAAGCTGAAGTTGGTTGGATTTTGGTTGTGGGTTTTTTTTCCCCCCACATGCAGAACTCTGTGTCCCAGCCACTAACGGAGCTTGAGGCAGGTACTACACAAAATACTTTGGGATTTTCTGAGTGTAGTGGCTCAACAAAGGATGGATGCTACATCCACGCAGGGGTGCCAGAACCCTCCTCTGAGTTGGACCCAGGCTCTGCCTCGCTCGGCGTCCTTGCCTGAAGTGGCGGCCCCTCGGGATGTCCAGCGAGTCCAGGCGAACAGGCCCAGCCCAGAGTGCTGCTCTCCCAAGACACGCATCCCGCCCTCTGCAGGTATTAAACTTCTCAACGAAAGGAGATTTAAAATTCTGTATGGAGGAGCTCGGGGGGACATTTCATGGGTTTCCCAGAGCGCCCTCTGAAGGCGCAGGGAGGCGGCCGCAAGCACAGACTCCCGTGGCAGCAGGTTCCCCGCCGGGGCTGTGTGGGCAATCAAACGCTCCCGGTGAGCCTCAGCCGCTGCCGGCCCTGCGTGCCCGGGCTCCCGGCCCCGGCGCGCTACCCCAGCCGGGCCGGGCGGACTGGCGGGGGGCGCTGTGGGCTCTGCGGCGGCGCTCTGGGCCGCTCCCTCTGTGGTGCGTCCGTCGTGGGCGGGGGAGCCGCTTCCCCTTCCGCTGCCCTTGTTGCCGGCGGGAGGTGACAGGACCAAGAGCCGCGATGTGGCGGAACGTGCAGGTGAGGCCCGGGGAGAGCGGCCCGCTGCCGCCGGCGGCGTGTGGGGCTCGCTCAGGGTGCCCGCCCGGCTGCGGGGCTCGGCCGCGGCGGCCGCTGTCCCTGCCGGGCGCTGCGGAGCGACCTGCGGGGGTCGGGGCAAGGTCCATGTAGCGCTGAGCTTCAGGGACTTGAGAGGATAAGGTTGAGTCGCGGGGCTCGGGTACGCTTCGCTCGTCTCTAAGGAGATCAGTTTTATAGCGTGTTTGTTTGGGGTGGGTAAGGACAGGAGATGCCTGGTCCCGTTCCTTGCAACCAGCATCACCGGTATGTTTGCTCGCCCCATGGCTGCGTTTCCAGCGGGGGTAATTGTGTGGAAACGATGTGATCCAGTGTTGCCTGAAGGAGGCCGAGGCTGCCTGCAGCTTAGAGCTACCGCGCTTTGAGCTTTGGCATTTTAGCAAAGGCAGATTAAAGGATTGTATATAGGTCATTGGTTTTGGTAGGCTACCCTCTATGATCAGTGTGTGGAAACAGATTCTAGCTCAGGACACAGCAAGGTGATTTAAGCTGTGTGGTGGCATGAAGGTGCCTCCTTAGCACTCTGAAGGTTGTCTCCTGTGCTGGTGGCTCCTAGGTGAACTGCAGCAGTGACAGGAGTTCCTTGTCTTCACAAACACAAATATTTTTTGTCAAAAATACTATTGTCCCTTTCGCTATCTAGATACAGAAAATGGTGTCCAAAACTGAGGCCTAAGGGGCAGAGGCTGAGATTTCTCCTGAAAGGGAACCTGAAGGTTATGCTGCAGATCCATAAATCTGTTGTATCTTACTGAAAGTAATTTTCCCGAGTTTTTCTTTTCCAGGTAGCTAGTCAAGCAGTCTTTTACATAGTTTGCTGAAAAATTTACTGAATTCAAAACTAGCATGTTTTGGTGAAGTTTTGTATGTTTGTTTGTTTTTAAAAGCCTTTTATTTTTGCTGTCCCTCTTCTATCTTGCTTTTCAAAGAAGCAATTTCTACCCAGTGTGGACAGAGCTGTAAAATGTCACTGTTCCTAAAACACTGTTTATCTTTTATTTCAGGCTCTTCGCCAGATTTCCCAGAGAACCATAAGCACTGCTTCACGCAGGCTTGTAAATAGAGTTCCTGAGAATCAGAAGCTATTTCAGGTAATGAATGACTTGAATAATGTTAGTAGATTAACAAGGTTTTAGTAGCTCATATAACTGCATGGTTTTTTCAAAAGAACTGGTCGGGCTTCCCTTTACATCTGAAGAGAGCTCTCAAAATCAGTTGTATGACTAGAGCATTTGCAATTAGCAGTTATTTTCTGCAGAGGTCGTGTATTTTTACATGCATTCTTGACTTGCTGACTCTTTAGGGGTTTTTTTGTACCCATGAAATGATTTGTACTGGAGTTTCTTGTAAGTATTAGGCATGGTACAAAGATAAAGTACTCTGAAATTAGTTGGTATGGGGGAGTATGTCCAGTGAACAAATAGAGAAAAAGAGTGAAAACACAGAAATAACAGTGAAAAGGTAAACCTGAAATCTTACATCTCTTTCTGTAGCTCATAGATGAGCCTTGTAATTTTTAATGAGGATGTGGTATTACTGTATTTCTCAGTTCTGAAAACTGTAAAGGTCTTAAATGATTGGATTAATTCCTTGAAAAATATTGAATCTTTAATATTCAGTAATTCAGAAATAATTTCTGAATTACTCTGTTCCTGATTGATAGGGCCACTAAGTGAAGTAGTAAAAGCAGAGAATACTCAAGAGAGTAATCCCAGCTGTGAGCCACAACCTGGAGCTGTAGCTTCAGACTGAGGATAAACTGGTCTTCAGCTCCATGAAAGGGACCAAATATATTAGAAGTCCCACTTAAATTGTTTTAGTTTCTCATTGGTTTCCTTTCCTCTGAAAGAGAAAGCCAGTCTTGTTGAGACACTGGACTAAGGAGCACAGTGTTCATTTTGAGCCAAGAGGAAGGAAATGGGAGGGTGATGTTGGTGATGGCAGGGGGTCAGAGGTTCAGTTTCTGCTGGCAGAGATCTATTGGCATAGCTCTTCCTCCTTTCATTCCTTTCTTGTGGGACAGCAAGTTAAGATAGGGTAAGGTGCAGGTCCCCAGCACTGGAGGCTGGCTTGAAATCCAGAGCAGCGTCATCTTGCTGACAGGGGTAAAGATCACGTGGGTCTGGTGCTTAGAGTTTTACTGTGGGTGGAGCAAAACAATTTCCTGTGTGCCACCAAGTGACAATAGAGACTCCTCCCCCTGTTGCTCCCTGTAGCAGGCACTGACTGTACTGGAGATGGACGGGAGGTTTCTAGGGGTGGTAATCACATCCTGTGCACCTGAGGGGTCTGGCTGGTGTCAGAAGTGTTCATCCATCTGCCAGTCACTGCTTTGGATATGAACTGTGCACATGGTTTTTTATATTCCCCTAGTGAGTCATCACCTGATAGCAGAGTGAAAGCTTTCAAGACAGAGCAGGATCTAAATCAGGTTCAGTGTCTTTTGGGAGTCAGAAAGATATTGTGGGGTAGTAATTCTTCCGCTGGGTAATTGTAGTTATATTAACACAATATTGTAAAAACTGCATATAAATAGTCCATTTTTGTCACTTGTTTCCATTAGGAGGATAATGGCCTCCCAGTGCATCTTAAAGGTGGGGCAAAGGATTCTCTGTTGTATAGAACCACTACGGGTCTGACGCTGTTTGGTAAGGCTAATACTGAAATATTTTTGCTTTGGTACAATTTCCAATGCACTATTAAAATATTTTTGCTTTGGTACAATCTCCAACATGAATGGTGTTTTCTCTGTAAAATAATTATGCAATGCCTTCAGTCTCTTCTTTATAACGTGCAAAGTTTATGTAGAGAAGCAAAAACCACATTTGGACATACTGTGTATTCATTTGTGCTTTTTCCAGGTTTAGATTTTAATATGACTTTTTCCCAGACTAAGCACCATGGTCTGAATACTCCTTCAGGTTTTACATATGGTGTTAGAGAAAAACAGAACTACTTCATCTGTTCTGCAAAGGAGTAAAATGTAATTATAGCATGTACATGAACCAGTTTTCACACTAGCCTGACTCTTCTTAGTGATAGGTGATACTCAGTGTACTGAGTTTTCATGTGCTGTGAAAACTAGCAGAATTATAACCAAGATTCATAATACTATATATATATAGTCTTTATGTTGCTTGTTACCTAATTTTGCAATAGCCTCTTAAATGTGTTGATCAAATGGATTTTCAGTTCAGCTACTTTAAGAATTAGTAACTTACTTCATGATTGTGTAGGTTCCACAGATATGCCTCTCCCCACTTTTTTTCCCCATCTCTTTATTTTTGCAGCCTGTGGAAATGTATTTAAATTTTTTTTTTCTCTAAAATATGAATTACCAAAAAAAAATTGAGACATGGCTGTGGAAATGTATTTTGTCTGAATTGCAGCTGCTTATTGTCAATATTTCTTCTGGAACAAACTGGAAAGCTGACTTCAGAAGAATTCTGTGTGCTAATCTGAAAATATCTTTTCTGTCTCTTAATTCAGGAACAATGTATGCTGTTTATTACCTTCTCGTCTCTTCAATGCCCAAGAAGCCAAACTGATTCCATTTGAGGATGCCTCAGCAACTAACATCTCTTTGTCCAGTTCCCATGTGACTGTGGTGGCAGCTTATTATAAGCAGCTGGTTTAATGATTGGAATCATATGTTAATTGTAACATGTAAACTGCAATCAATAAAGCAGTTTTTACGTGGTGTAGTGGGTGTCTGGACTGTATCATCTGTTTATGCATGTGAGCATTTGTGGTCGTAGGGTTGCCAGGCTGGTGAAGAGAGAGGGCTTAGTTTAACTAAGGTTGCTGGCAGAGGAGAGCCTCAGCCCTTCCCACTCCTCATCTCAGTTTGATGTCAGTGCCAGCCATAGATGCCCAGAGCCAGGAAAGGGATTACAGGTCAGCAGGAGCACCTGCAGAGCAGCACAAAGGACTCACAGACACTCCAGCCAGGAAGTGTCTCATCAGGGACACAAGAGTGCCTCTGTGGGAATGCAGTGCCTCGTAGGGAATGAACAGGAGGAGTTAGGGACGTGCTCGTACGTGCAAGGCTGTGCTCTCAGCGGAATCACAGAGGAGCAGTGGGATGGAAGGACTGGCAGGGAAGAGGAGGTGCCATCCTCTGTGTCAATGACCAGCCAGGCTGCATGGAACTCCACTGGGGATGGATGAGGAGTTGATGGGGAGCTTGTGGGTCAGGATTAAAGGGAGGACAGGGACAGGTGACATTGTGGTGGGGGTCTGTTGCCGGCCACCCGACCAGGAGGACTGAGTAGATAAAGCTATAGACAGACAGGAGCAGCCTCATATTCACCAGCCCTGGGCCTCATGGGAGACTTCAGTCTCTCTTGGAGGGACAGCACAGCAGGGCATAAGCATCACTTGTAAGGTACTCTTACTAGCTTGATTATTGCAATTATTGGGGAAAGTCATAATGGAAGCACATTGTAGCTCTGCATCCCTAGTTCAGTTGTATGTTCCTAACAGAATTTGTGCCTTTTTAACTTTCCTGTTGCTACTTGTGGGTTATTGTGCCCAAAGGCTGGTATTGACTCTGTAACAAATATGGGACTTCTAAAAAAACCCAAGCAATTTCATCAAAGTAATCCTTTTGTTTTTCTTCTCAAGGAAACAGTGGAATTTTCAAAATGTGAAAACAAGCTCAAACATCTAGCCTCCCACTACAGTGCTATTTTAAGCCTCTTGTGGATTAAGTTTGTTTCCAATTTTTTGTTGCTATCCCGGAGAACCACAGTATATTTGTTAAACTTGAGGCAAACTGGAAGAGAAGGATGAGTGTACTCAGGATTCTTTCTAGTAGAACCAAAAATCTTAAAGGTGAGTGGGGGAATACCCCTCAATGGTAGCTTCTCTGCACAGATGGCTTTGGCCAACTGCATGCCTAAAAGAATAAATACCTGGATGGATTTGTTGGAAAAAGGTTTGGGAAGTGGGGATGAACATTGATTTCTACAAAGAAGAGAAACCCTATGGCACAGTAAACTATACTGCACAGAATGTGAAGAATGTGAAACACAGAACAGTCTGCTCTGTGCAGTGCTGGTAAGGCTTCTGCTGCCATCACATGCCAATGTTACCCCCAAGATGTGGACCAAGTGATGGGCACCTGGAAGGCAATGTAAGGAAAGATCAATGTGTTTAAAATGCCCACATTTTATCCCGCCTATAGGGATTATGGAGAATTTTGAAAGGAGTAATTGTTCAAATAGTCCCAACTATAAAATCCTGTGATGAGCTAGGCAGTAAATTTGTGTGTACAAGTTTGTGTGTGCAATCAAAGCAGAATGTGCAGCTTTCTTGTTTTTGCACTGAGCTGTGTGTCAGTCCATGTCCCCGGGATCCAGAGCAGGCTGTGAGGTGTGGGGCCAGCAGCAGCCCAGGTGGCAGAGCATGGGGGAGTAAAAGGCAAGCTAGGAAAAAGTTTCATCCTACAGAGCAATCACTATTTATAGTCAGAGCCTTGAAATGTTATTTAAATGAATATCAAATGGCAAAAACTTGTTCTGGCAGAGTTGGGTGCAGTATCCCCGGGGTATGGTCTCTGGAGCAGGCGGGAGAGCGGGCGGCGCTGCCCGGGCCGCGCTGTGCCGGGCGCTCACAGGGAGGCGTCCGCGATCCGCGATCCGCGGGGCGGCCAGCGCTCCGAGAGCTCTGCTGCTGCGGGAGCAGGAGGAGGAGGAAACCAAGCAAAACCCACGGTCAGCTGCTCAGCACCATTTTATGGGACTGCATTGCAACACGAGCAGGGAAATTCCCATCTGCTGTGCGGTCTATACATGTATTTCATTGCAAGCTCAACCACATCACAAATTGTGAGAGGTAAACTGGGTGCTTGTATTGACTATATATTGTCTCTCTCTAGGAGAATGCGAAAATAGAGCCATGTATCTTCTCTGTTCTAAAATATCTGAAGATCTTAACTTCAATTTCCCTATGGGTATTATATGAGTAGCAGAAAATAAAATAGGCAACATCCATTACTCCTCGCTAATGTGAAAAAGTTGCAACTATAAAGGAATAAAATGGTCACTGATATGAAGACATGGGATTCTAGACATTAATTATACTCAGCTTAGAAGTGTGCCAGCTTTGTCAAAATAAAAAAAAAAATCTTCATGCCACTGTAAGAGAAATGAATATTCAAGTAATAATCGGAAGAAACAGAAAATGAAATCCTCAGTACTGCAGTTCCAAGTTCCACAATCCTTTCTGAGACTCCAAATGTACAGACCATGTTTTACTTTCTCCATTTGGAAGGTAGTTCAGAATATCAACTCTTAGAATGGTGCCCTGGGCTACATTTTCTTGGCTGCTGAATACGTGTATACATCCAATTAGCCTGACACATATAAAAATTTCCCCAGTAAAAGTCTGAGTACTAATAATACCACAATGATACAGCATTGACTTCCTAAAAGACACCGTGAAAGAGTTCAGAAACTCTCTGAAGTAAAAAGAAAACCCCAGGGAAATCTCTAAGTGTATGATCTTCATTGTACTTCTTTTTTTTCTTTTTCCAGATCCCAGAGTAAAAATATCACTTTTCTAGTGTTGCTCACCTTAGCTATCACTGCTCTGAACTATGAGAAACCATGATGAATTTTTTTTCTGTTTTCATACTATGCTGTCACTTCTTACTCTCCCATTCTTTCTCAATTCTTTTCACTTATCAGAGCTGGAGATTAACCTTCACAGTTGCTAGGATGAATCAGACTTTCAGAGTCAAAATCAATCTGATCAACCTGACTTGACCCTAAATAAGGTATTTAGGGGATGAGTAAGTCAGAACTAATGTATCTTTTCATGTGCATGCTTGTGCGATTATTTTTTTAAAGAAGTTCCTTTTAGCAATAACCACCTTCTCTAATCTAACTTGCCTGAGCCTTTCCACTTATTTTTTCAGTACTCAGTCAATTCTGCTGTAAAAATAATGGCTTGTCCAGAAACACCATCTGAGGAGAATCTCTTGGCTGGACTGTAGTTTTTCTGAATGTAAGTATTCACAGAATCACAGAATTAACTAGGCTGGAAAAGACTTTTGAGATCATCAAGTCCAGCCTATATCCAAGTCTTCAAACTCAGAGAGCAACACATACAGTCTGATACATGTTTTGGTCTTGCCTCAGTATTTTTGAAGATTTGTTGTTATTATTCACAGGTTTTCCATTAGACTAACTAACTGATCACAGCCTCCCCCAAAACACATCTAGAGCTAAAAGTGCACTTGTACCTATTTCCTCAAAAATATACATCCTTGTCAAAAGTGGTCATTGGCTGGGATTCCTGTTTATAAATGTTGTGATGAGCCAAATTCATTCTCAGGGAGCTGGGGAGGTACTTGTGGGAAGGGGTTATCCCACTGAGTCCCCAGTCAGGCAGTTCTGAGTTTAGATCCTCAGAGAAAACCAGTGTCTGTATGCGGCTCATTAAGTTCTCAAAACATTCACTCCCATTGCTTATAGCCTGCTGAGCCCTAGAGAAAACTGCCAGAGAGATGAATTTGTCCTTTGCTTATGTGTTTCTTTGAGTTCCCAATCCACAAGTGTGAACTTTCTGGAACATAAGGATCTTCTGCCTCTTCAGTTTGGTATATCATGTGCAATCTTATAATCTTCCTTCTGCCTCCAAAGTATTTAATTCTTTTATTATTATATTAACCTGCTTTAGTATTTTCATTCATGATTTCTGTCCTTTGCCTTGTTGGGTCTCTGCTCTCTGCAAGAAAAGGCAAGATGCTGTCTGGGTGGGCATGGAAATAAGTTGGAAAGTGATGATGAGGTAAGATTCACTAATATTTAAACTCTATGTACACAAGAACATGGAAGGAATTACAATAAAAAAGACCACAGGAGGCTTGGAGTTTTAAAGTTACCTAAGTTAAGGTTTCCTAAAAGGATTGTTGCAAACTAAGTATGAAATGAACAAGGTCACAGTATTGCTTTAAAAGCATATTTCAGCATAAGCACTCTCCTCGTGAACTACTTTGACTGCTAACAGAGTTGTAAAATAAGAGAGAAGTGGAGTGTCTTGTGATATGTCAATCTAATAAAATTTTATCCTTCACCTTAGAGATATGTTGTGGAATAGCTCTCTTGAGGCTGCCTGTGAAGTTCACCTAGAGATACACAGTTCCTTGTGATTTCACCAGGAGCAGCAGAAGAATGTTTTCCTTGAAAGGAACAATAAGATATTCAATGGAGATACTTAAAATGTAGTAATTGAGTTAAACATTTTGTAGAGGACTTCTCAGGCCCAAAGAGACATAGTCCAGTTTCAACAATATCTGAAACAGAAGAAAAAAAATTAAATACTTTTAGATAGCTGTCTTATTTTTCTATGGAAGATTTCCCTTTCAGCCAAGAAATCTGGGCTGTGCAGGACTCAAAGTACATGATCTGTCCACAATGTTCATTTTTGTAGGTTAAGATTCTTCTAAGAGTTTCTCTGTAAATCTTATGGTACCATCCTCATCAATGCAACTGTAACATGATTAGTAGATATTTGGAAATGCTTTTCAGAATAAAAGAGAGAGAGAGGGAGATTCAGTGCTGTTACACTTTATTGCAGGTATTGAGACAGTTTGCTCTGAAAAACTGTGAGCGGCTTCTGTTCCTACAGGGTTCCAAGGAGAAGCTTGTGATTCTGTTAGGGCCTTTAAGTAACTAACGTGTTCTTAATAATAATTGAGTTATATATGTTTATATAATATAAAAATGGTTCTGCATTGTTTCATCTCAACATCAGCACTTACTCTGGATGACTAATGCTCTGGGTCCTGAAGTTTATAATGGAAAGGCTGACACACACTCAATCTTATCTATCATAGCACAATGCAAAAGGGAATTATATAATTAAAACATTATAATGATCTCTATTGCTCAGTGGGCAGTTACAAGTCCCACAGGAGTCAGGCCAACTGTGTTATCAAGGTTTATTCAGTCATCTCTTAGGAGCAGCTGGCACATTTTGCTAAATATAGTGTGGTGTGCTAATAAGTGCTCCATGTGGAGCATTGCACTGGGATCACTGTGCCACAGAGCTGGAGTGCAGTGCATGGGATGTTAGCCCACCTCCCTTTGGCTGAGATTTTCAGAAAGAAGTTAAACTTAGGCTGCTAAAGCCATACTCTGACATTTACATAAATAGCCTGATTTTTCAGAAAAGTAGTACCAAGAAATTCTCTTCTATTAAAATAATAAAATAGAAAAATGTCTTATAACAACAAGGAAAGATGTTATTATTTTGGAAATAGTGCTCAAATGTATGAGCAGATTTCTGGGGAAAGAAGAGGAGAACCACAACTTTTGGTTTCCCATCTTAATTAATTGTGGGGTGTAAATGCAGTTTCTGGATGAAAGTCACAGAACAGTTGTGGTGCAGGATGAACCTCAACACTATGGCTGGTCTGTATATGATGCATTTTACAGAGTTAGGCAGGAATCTCTGTCTCAATCTGTACCTCTCTGTTTGGGCCTGAGATCCAAAAGCAGAAAACCAGATGAATAGGACCTGAAAATCACATCTTTTGATCAGCTCCAGGCCCATTTACTGATCTTATTCTGGTTTCTGGTAAATAGATATTTACATGAGTAGACTACAAAGCTTTGTATCAGCAGAAGACTTCACTGGCTAAAGTACCAGAAATGGAAAAAGTTTTTGATTCAATGCCTCAACTGGAGTGCCCAACACCGTTTCAAGTTATACCTGAGGCATTTGCTTGGGGCTGGCAAATACAACAGAGGACCTGCAGGAGACTCATACACTTGCTTTACACCAAAGGGGAACTATCAGGAGGTCTGTAACACTCAAAACATCACTGGGAGTTTGCCTCTGCCTCCTGGGTGGTCCTGAACAGTTTGAAATGTGTCAGCATATGTGGGTCCTTGTCTGTAGCTGGCAGCTCCACAAGAGATCTCTGATGCTGCAGAGCACTCAGATGGCTCCACTGTGATAGCAACTGATCCAAGACCCATGGATGGTGGGTGGCCAAACTGCTCAGGCACCGCCGAGTTCAGTAACTCAGGGCTTCTTCAGCCACTGCAGAAGTTTAGATGCTGGGCTCATGTGCAGGCACATAATGTACCATAACCCAGAGCCAAATGCCATCTGAGGTGGACATGCAGGACAGAGCAGTGGGCACAGCCAATGTTCCTAAAGGGCAAAGCTGCCATGGTGGGGCCAATGTCAAGGAGTACACGTCCTCTGCTTGCCTCCTCAACCACTCTGGAAGTTAGAGAAGCAGACTCCAGAGTTTTTATTAGAAAATAAAGTCCTGACAGCTACTCCTGGCATAAAGGGATCTCATCTTGCAGCAGCTGTTCTTAGCTGGGGAAGAAGATAATGATGTGGTAAAGCCCCATATTATGATATGCTTTAAACAGGAAATCCCCTAAATACATTTCAAAGGGCACTGGGCAGAGGGTAAAGGAGCAACAAGTCAGATTTGCCAAAAGCCTATTTGTTTAAAAATCCTAAGCAGATAAATTTATTTATTTTTTTATTTATTATTTTTGTTAAACAAATAAGAGACATTGGAGCTAGTAGCAAACACATTTCTCTGGATAAAAAATACATGCAGAAATCGAAACAATGCCAAACCCAAGACATGTGCACTAAACTGGGCTGACTAAAAGCTAACAGAGTAGCGAGGCCAGCTGGAGAGCATCCAAGAGATCGGAGGAAAGGGCATATGAGAGGAGACATTTTAACAGCTTCAAGTGAAGCCTCTCAGCAGGCTGTAGAGGTGTTGATATCCAAGTGAGAGACTCAACTCCAACAGGTGAAAAAGGCTGTCAGCAAAGAGTACATGGAAGCTTTCAAGTAACCTTTAAAAGTAGAAACAAAAGCCTATAGTTTTCTGTTTACACAATAGAGTGCTTCTGATACTGAAGCACAGGCCAACATCTATTTATAATCAAAATAAATCTTGTGTTCTGGTATTTGGAACTGTCCATATTCATCATATTGGGAAGCAGCAGCCACAAGGCTGCACTAAGAAATAATGATTTAGATCTGCATTGTTTTGGTCCATGTATTTTCCTCCGTAGTCACTTGCCAATTAAGACTTTTGCAAAAGAAACAGGTTTCTTTTTCAATGCTGGCTTATGTGGAGTTCATAAATGTTGTGACAGGTGATACCTAGGCTGTGTTTTCAATGCCTTTGAGGTAAACTCTTGCCTGACTCTTTTTTCCACAAACCCTCAAAGTGTTCAAGTGTCCATCAATATCTGTGATAGGTGATATGCAGATGAAATCCCCAGATGGTATGTCCCAGGAAAGTATATATAATTTAGGCTATCCAGCTCCTTGGGCCTGGTGCATTTCCTAGATGTGTCCTAGCCCAAGTTTTGTCTCTGGTGCTCTTTCTTTTGCAGAGGAAGAAACTGTGATGAATGCCACAGTCTGCAAGTTTGAATATGAAGGCGCTCAGACTGAGAAGCTGGGGGGAGTGGGGAGCAGAGATGGTGGTGACCATGGAGTCCACCTCCCACAAAGTTTAGAAATGGTCAAAAAAATTACCTGACTATCATATGCAGACATACTGTAACAGTAAAAGGGGTTTTAGCAAGACTGGTGGGATCTGTACCTCTGACAGTCACATACAAGGATTTTCCCAGTCTGGCTCCTTTACTCCCTGAGAGTTTGCAGACATGCCAGCAAGCAATTCCAAGCAAGCAATTTTTCACAATAAACCAAGGCTATTTTTGTGGAATCCAAAGGGTTGGAACTTGATGATACTTTTGGTTCTTTCCAACCCATACCATTTTATGATTCTCTGATCCAAAGATACAGACTTCTCTGGTGTAGTTGTATTTTTATTTCTGATGGCTGTGCTCATAGTTATAATTCTGGACAACTCGCAACTCACCTAAAACAAGTTATTATCTATTGTCAGCTGGTACAAAACAGCTCCCCAAAGTATGCTGTTAATACTAAGTATGGTATGGAGAATTTCTCTTTGAAGTCCTGGGGTACTTGAAATAACATGTCATGAGCTAAATGGCTTCTAGGGATCTTTTCCAGCCTCATTTACTATGGTTCAGTGCATTCACATCAGATTCACTGTCAGAATGCTTGAAGTTTTGAATATTTGTCCTGCTGAACTGAGGATTTGGGGTTGACATTTACATCCTTAAACCTTCTTGGAAAGATATGTATTGGGATAGAGTGCAGCAGCAGCTGATTATTCCCCTTGACAGCTTTCCTCCAACCTGCTCTTCAGTCAGAGGAAACACCACATCCTCAGTGCCATTTGTGTCTGTGGGGGAGAGAAGGCCAGCATCAGCAGTCAGCCTGGTGACAAGGTATTGAGTCTTAAAATTCCCTCCCATCATTAATTATTCCACTGTCTGCAAGAAAAGGATCAGGTCACTCATTAGCTAATGCAACCTGAACTTTCAGCAGCTTTGAATACTTTACATTCAGACACAAGCTTATCTTCTCTGTAAGATTACCTGCCACAGACCCTGCTGTCCCAATAGATTCTGATTTTTTTCATATATAGAAGTACTAAGAAGAATTAGCAAAATGTTCCTATTCAGAGCTTGGCACTGTGCCATTTCAGCATTTGTTGCCGATTAATATTGAGAGCTTCTTCATAGGAAGAAATTACTTTGCAATAGTTGAAATCCTACCAAATATAGGGAAACCCATGGCTATTAACCCTTCAGCAGATATTGAATCCAATTAGGTACTCAGTGAGCACTGTACTGTAAGTACAGTGTTCTGCAAGTAGCAGCTAGTGGCTAGTGATTTCTAAAAATATTTTAATTTTTTAAAATTATGGGTTTTCTCAGAGAATTATTGTTTCACCAAGAAACCCTCAGCTATGTGAAGATGAATGCTTAGATCTGCCTTCACAATTCTTTGTGGCCAGTCCATTGCTGTGACAGGAACAATTACATTAAAACACACAGTGATACCTGAAAAATATACAGAGTCATGGTCCTCAATTTATTTTCTTGTCCTCTTTAATCAAGCAAGATTTGTACTGGTTTCATAGACGAATGCTTCCTGAATAGATTAGGACTCTGTCATGAAATAATTAACCAGCTTCTTTGAAAGAAAGCAACTTTATTTAGAAATGTTACAATATAAAGTGTGTTTGTGAATATATAAGGGACTATAAGATTGTTGCATCTATTTTTTCCAATTTTAGTATTAAAGATCTATATTTTTTAAAAAATGACTGCCTACAAATTAACTGGACTTTCTCAGACTCACAAACTCCACTAAATACCAGCCTCTTACTATTTATAACTCTGCTTTTGAAAGATTTATTTGCTTTTCCAGTTCTACTTATCTGGAGCCACAATAATTAACTTTCACAACATTACATGATGGGAAAAAACCAGTTACACAAATTAGAGAAATAAATAATTGCTAAGGAAAACATACCTGGTGAGGCAGATAATTATTTCATGGCTGTCACACTTTCCAGGGATGCTGCTTCTGTAGTTGTTCCATTGAATGAGCAGATTTCAGATAGAAGAAATCCTCTCTGAACACTGCTAATATAAGAAGCCAATCCTCGTTATGAGAGGTCAGACTAGTTCTGCTCTCTGAATTCCAGATCTGAAATGAACTTATCCAAATAAATAAACACCAGACTGAGTTTTTCTCCTGCCATTGACTGAAAATCTCTCATATAAGGAAGAGCCTGGTGGAAGCTGTTAAATGTGTTTTGTCCTTCTGCATTTTATGAGTGCAGATATAATCCTGTGCAATATTAGTCTTATGACTGATTTAATAGGGAATAGAAAATATACTGGAAAGGCTGTCCATTGTGCAGTCAGGAATAAATGGGCCTCTTAAATGACTGTACTAAGACAGTGTTTAATTTAGATGCACTGTAGTGATAGATGCAGTGATAGACTGACCAGCAAAGTTCTTCCTGGGCAGATGTACTGTACTGACTGCAAGTCACTGGCAGCAGCACAATTTTGCTTGTACAAATATACTTAATGCTTAATCTATATATTGTTTGATGTTCAAAGAGCTGACACTTTTTTTTAATTCTTCCTCTGTGCAAGACATATACTTAAATGCATCTTAAATGCATATATATATATATATGAATAACACATTTACCATATTCATATGTAAAGCAGATGCAATTAACTGTCAAGACAATACAGAGGCCAAATCTAGTGTGATAGCCACATGGAAATGATATTTAAGGTTTACAGTGCTGAAATACAGAATATACTGTTTTATTATGCCCTGGCAATGCAGTTTGAGAGAACAAAAAAAAAAAAAAAAAAAAAAAAAAAAAAAAAAAAAAAAAAAAAAAAGAGGTGTCAGAAAGACAAAGTTTTCTGAATTACTCTAGATCCAAAACATTTCAAAATTTCTAAGAAATGCCTGGTTACCTTCAACATTACTATTACACACCTACACCAGAAATGGAAAATATTATTAAAAATATGAATATGAATTTAAATGTTGATTTTTGTATTTAAATTTGCTATTGTTTCAGTATGTTCAGATTAGATAGCAAAGAAAATTGTGGAATTGGAGTGCAATAGTCTTAATGTGTTTAAGACTTGTCTAAGAAACAAGCAGACAGGAGAATGTTAGTAAATGTTTATGCATTTCAGAAATGCCTTCTACATCACATACTATATACTCAGACTATGAATGTACATAGCAACAGTGCTGATTGAAAACAACCAATTTAATTACTGTGATATATGGAAGCACACACTCCAAATGCAATTTGATGGTGTATTTTGCACGTAAATGATCTCAGGAGAATCGTGGTTAGAAGAGTTAGAATAAGGAGTTAAGGATAAGAACAAAATCTGGCTGCCCTTGGAGTCAATTAATTGTTTGCTCTTGCCAGCTCTGAATCTTATTTTATACAAAGAAATTAAGCAACTCTGGTCAGCTGAGAAGAAGGGAAGATACTCCCCTCAGCAGCATCTAGGTCTGTGAGGGGGAGTGTGTGAGATCCTTGCAGACCTGAGAGACCCCTTGCTTTCAAGGCCTCCACTAATGTAAATCCAATTGTAGCAATGCACCAAATTATTTAAACAATATTTCTGGGTGATTTAACTTTTACATAGAACAATGCATATTTTCTTCCAGCTTCATTTTTGCATTAATTGCTTTTAACTATTAACATAAAATCTTGGTTATCCTATGATGAAAAAAATCCACAGTATATTGTAAAAAAAATATCGTTGTAGTGCACAAGTGATAAAAATACCTCATTTGCATTAATTCACTTCCTGTGGAAGGATATTTCATTGTAATCCCTGATGTCCATTCTTAAGAAACTATTTTCCACACCACATTTATACTCATGTTCTTGGTGTGTTCATTCAGGGAACTAAAAATTTTAAAATATATTATTACTTAGAAATATTGCTTTTCCATGTCAGACCTGGATAGGAAGAAATCCAGTTCCCCATGCCAAAATGATGCCAAAAGAGAAAATCCAACTCAACAGCTGGGCAAGGAGGTTTAATAGGTCAAGAGTTTTATCAGTGCAGGAGATGTTGCTTTTGAAAAGTGCATTCTATCAATACCAGACAGCTGAAACTGTGCCGTGTCCCAAAGACAGCTGACTCGCTTCCAAAGTGTCTGGAAATGTCAGCGCATGTCTTCTGGTTATCACTTTCTTTTCAACATTTTGGTTCTTGTGTAGATGACAGGTCTGTTGCAGAAATGAAGCTCAGGAGACACAAATCCTCCTGCCGACAGGTCCTTGATCTCCCAGTCCTGCGGAAAAGTGCCCAGGAACGGAGCTCTGATAAAATATTAACCTCCGCTATCGGTCACTTCCACCCCGGCTGGAGCCCCCGCGATGACTCCGCAGTCAACGTCGTGCACGGAGCCGAAAGGGAACCAGTGCGGCCCGGAATGCCCCTGGCCGCTCCGAGCGGGGCTCCCAAGCTCTGCGCTGAGGCATGGCCTCATCTCTCCGCCCTTCCCGGCCCTGTTTTCCATGTGGTCCCCACAGCGGTCGCCCCGGGGCCCAGCGGCAGCCTCGGCAGGCGGACAGACGGACGGTCGGTCCGTCGGTCGCCGCTGCTGCCCGGCGCCGCCACCGGGGGGCGCTCCGGCACCACGGATGGCCGCGGTGCGGCGGGGCCGCGGCGCTGGGGCTCCGGGACGAGCGGGGCTGCGGCCGGGAGAAACCCCCAGCTTTCCCACCTCCCTGTTTACCCCCGCTCCTCGCTCATCTCTGTTCTGCGTCCCGAGTTTGCGCACCCGCTCCGAGGGGACGGTGACATCCCGTATTTTAGCCCGAAGGGGTCCCGGAGGACCGCGAGCGTTACCGGGGATGCCATTCCCCACGGGTGTGGGAGCAGCCCCGCTGCTGGCGCGGGGCCCCCCGGGATGCTCTGTCTGGGCGCTCGGGCAGAGAAGGGCCCGGCTATTTTGCCGTGTCACTCTCTGGCACGGCGTGCTGCAGAGCCGGAACACGTCGGGTGACCCGGGGAGGCTCTCGAGAACGAGTGATGGGGGACCCTCGCGGAGCCTGTCCCCCAGAGGATTATCAGATTTTGGAAGGTGAAATTCCTGAAGGCACAGACTTTCAGACGTGGGCTACGGGCGCGGATTTTCCGCGGGGTCCGAGGGACGGCTGGTGCGGCCGTGCGCCCCGTCCCTCAGCCCGGGGAACCGTACCCGCCCCGCCGCAGGCGGAGGGCTCTCGGGGGGAGTGTGTATTTAATGCAGGTTTAATGTATGTATGGCTGCATACGGTTGAGGCTAGACACACCTGAACCGTGACACAATGATTATTATCACCTTTGCCCTCAAGGCTCCTGGGAGTGCCCGCACTCCTTTGCAAGAAGATTGTGCCAGGGATCAGCCCAGCCTCGGGTCCTCCCCGGGGGCGGCGGGGGCTGCGTGGAACCCCCCGCCCGGGGACACCCTCCGCGCCGCCGTCCGTCGAAGCCTGCCCGGAGACTCAATTTTTCCACTGCCCTCCCGTGTCCTCCCCGTTTGGGAAGCCTAGGGGGGGGAGGGAGGGGGCGGCGGGCCGGGCCCCTGCCTCCGGGCGCGCTGCCGCCGCGGCTCCCGTCTCATGCCGCAGGAATGCGCGGAGGTATGCGCCAGTTTCCAGAAGTGGATCCCCTTCCTTGCTGGAGCACAGCAGCGCATATATCACCCGGTGGCAGCAGTCCACCTTCCCTGAAGTTTCGTAACCGCTTACGAGGGTAAATTGAGAGTTGGGAACAGCCCTCTATTAAGTAGCAGATTGAGAAGAGGCTCTTCCCACTTGGAGAAGGCAAGTCTTCCCAGACAGACCCCTCGCATCGGGAGCTACAGTAATCGAGACGCCTCCTCTGCGCTCGGTGTTGCCGCTGCTGCTGCTCCTCATTCGCCGCTGCTGCTACTTGCTGCTCCCTCCACAAGGTGCCCCCGGAGCTTCATCCTTTATCCTCCTCCTTTTATCCAGGTCCGACGGCTGCGGCTCCCGCCGCTGCGGGCACCACCAGAGCCATCGCCGAAGGAGCTGTCCCGTCACCGACCCCGGCACCCTGCGGCCACCCCGGAAGGTCTGTGTGTGTGTGTGCCCGCGCAGGAGTGGGGTCCCCTGCCCGCCGACCCCCGCGTCCCGCTCTGTCCGCACGCACCCGCACGCAGCCCCTTCCAGCGCACCTCGGGCTGGAAGCTGGCGCGGGATTAGAGGGGAGCGTGTGTGCGCGCGTTGGGCATGCCAGAGCCGGCTGCAGGCTGCGGCCGGGCGGGCCGAGAGGCTCAGGGCAGAGCGCCCCGGGGCTGCTGGCTGTCAGCCCGGGAAAGGCACGGGGATGCCCGGCGGGACGCCGGCCCCGAGCGCTGCCCGCGGACGGGTGCCTGGGCAGAGAGGCGGGCAGGGGCGGTGGTGTCCCGGAGACGGAGGCTCAGGGTGGCCGGAGGCTCCAGGCGGAGCCTGCTGTCAGCGCCCAGGGCGCCTGCAGGCATGCTACCGCTGCGGCTTTGGCAGGAGCTCTCGCTTCCCTCCCTTGTGTGTGCAGCTGCCGGTGATGCTTTGTCCTGCTTCCAGTTTTTTATATCTTTGATAGGCTTTTCCTGCGGTTTTTTTTTTTTTTTCTGTTTACGTTAATTTTTTCTTCTTGAAAGTGTTAAATGTCATGCATTGTGTGGTTTAGAAATGCTTTGGCTAAGCTTTTGTAGGTTGAATTAGCCTGAGATAGGATTGGCAGTGTGAAAGCTCGGGTTTGACTTTTTCTAAGTGGTCTCTAAAGATCAATGAGAAAACCTTTAGTTCTGACACAAAGTCTTCTGTGTCCCTGCTGAGCCTGGAGGTGTCCTCTGCCACCTCCAGGGTTTCTTTCACACACCTAAATTCGTGAGAAGGAAACAGTGTTTTTAGGTTAGCAAATGACCGCTTTGGCTGAGGTGGTGTATTTCATGAAATAAAAACGTGTATAAGGAATGGAAGACCTGCAGCAGCGGAGAATTCCTAGATGCCTTTGTGAGATGATTAATTTCTGTTGCTTTTCAAAACGATCAAAAGATGGCAGTCAAAGCTTGCACGAGATTATCAGGACACAATGTCCTTTAGCGTTGAATTTAGGCGATCTTTAAACTCACTGCAGGATGCTGTACAATTTGCCCAGGGGCAGCCGTTTCCCACGCAGAACAGTGATACGATTTTGGAGCTTTCAGAGCATTTTAATACTAACCTTGGCCTTTCTTGTGTTAGTGTTATTATGGTCAATATTACTCTTCTGTTTAGCCATTGGAACTGCCATTAGACTGAAACCTTTACTTAGATTTTTGTTGAGCTTTTGGTATTTTTGTGTGCAGTCAAGGCATTTGGCTAAGGCAAGTATATACAGCTGCTCAAATGAAGACTATTAAGCTCAGAGTCAGTAACTGGGAAGTTCCTGGATCTCCATAGCATCTTCCCACCAAATGTGTCTTGCGGGGTAGTTCTTTAGATGGTAGAAGAATATTGTTTTCCCTTTCAGTCGTTTCTGCAGACTAATGATTTATGTTTTCTTCTTTTGTTTTGCTCTTGAAACATTCCTGATAAAATCTGTTGCCTAATTGCTTTTGGAATTCTCTTTCCCCCGGTCTAATTATGATATATGATGCATGTATGACTTTATTCATACAAATTGCCACCCTCCTACTTCTTGAGATAGAAAATCTGAAACTATAGAAACACTTACATGCATGTGTAGGTTCATATTAGAATTTACTTAGGCAAGGAAATAATTTGGAAAGTTTTGCTAGGGTAATTGGCAGTAATTTTACATGAATTGGAGCATATAGTAATGAAAGTATGGCTGTTTGCAATTAGGAGCCACTAACCTAGCCTAATCCCACTTCTTTTACTAGACAACCAGCAGTTGGTGTGACTCTTATGCCCGTCAGCTTTATATAGTGTATTTTAAATATATTTTCTCTCAGGACATGTAAATGAATTATCAGATGTTGAAACATCATGGCTAGACAGACGTGTCAAATTTCAGATGTGTGTTACACACACTTCTGTATAACCTATTTCAGACTTTCAAGAAATGAAGAATAGTGCAATTGTAGGCAGAACCCCTCAAAAAAGTTTTATTACAGTTTCCATACTGCCTTGAGACCAGTAAAACAAAGCTAACTAAGTGGTTCAACAGTTATGAAAAAGGAGCCGAATAAAATCCCCAGCTGAAAGAGACATTTAGTTGATCCAAAGCAGGAATGACCTCTGAATTAGCTATCATCACATTCAGCGATGAAGTCATGGAGCTCCCTTCTGGCTGCTGCCTGTGCGGAGGCACAGTTCATCACTGCGCTTCTCTGATCAAATTAACCCTAACGGGGTTAAAGCTTCATGTGCTTACTGTGATTGGAAAGGGTTCAGCAACAAAAGGCACATTATAGCGAGATGAGACTCTCCAGTTAGTCATACAGATCTTTCGTCGTCTTGGACAGCTTTCAAGTCTAGAGGTTTCAACCTGGTCCCGTGGGTGGGGGCTGGGGATAAGGGAACAAAGTGAAATCCACGGTTTGTCTTTTTTATGTTTCATGAATACACCCACGCAATCCTTTAATCCACATGTATCATTTCCTTCTCGTTTCTCCCCCTTCCTCCCTTCCTCATCATTGCAGATTCATTCATGTTGTTGTGATCTGAAAGGGCAGAAATGAAGACAGCGCTGTGCTCGGCAGTCGCTGCTCTGTGTGCAGCCACCCTCCTCTCCTCCATCGAGGCTGAAGGTAACCTTCTCCTCCCTGCCCTCTTGCCCTGGTGCCCTGCTGACCAGCAAACCTCCCAATCAGCCTTGAGCTACTGGCTCTCTCCCTCTCTGTTTTTGAGTGTGAATACTTCACCTTCTTTCTTTCTCTCCTTCAGAGAAACGCCTCTCCTTCCTTGCCCAGCTCCTTCTGTGTTCTGTTTCTCCCGGCTAGTGGGCCGGACCGTAGCTCCCTCTCTCTGTCCCTCTGGTGTGCTGTCCGCACCACCCCACAGGCAGGACCTGGGCCAGCCGGTGTGGCCACCCGGGCGCAGGGCCCGAGGAGCCCTTTGCCACTGGCAGGCAGCCCGGCGTGGCCAGGGACATGGCTCTGCCCCCAGGATGGACCAAGAAGGGCTGGTCTCTGGCCTCTTTTAGTAATGTTGAGAGAGGAAACGGAAAACCTACTACTCAACAACCTGCAGCTTTGAAATAAAATGCTCCAACAGAGTCTGGCTCTCTGCGCCTGTGTGTTGTGTCCGGCCGGCCGCCTCGCCCCTGCCCCACCGGCCTGCCGGTGCATCGGCCTCCCCTGCTCGGCGGGGCGACCCCCGGCTGAGCCTCGGGGTGGCCGGACCCTCCCTCAGGGACACCTCAGCTTCTGTGCTGGGTCTGATCCAGGGAACACGCCTGGGGAAGTGCTGCCAGCGCTGTGACATGTGTCATGGGCACCGCTGAGGGGAAGGCTGGGCCAGGCCTTGCTGTGGCAGCCGGGGCTCCAAGGCTCTGGCATGCAGGTGGTACTGTCACCTCCATAAAGGCTTTCCTTTTCCTCCTCCTCCTCCTCCTCCTCCTCAGCGCAGTCTCTCTGGAGGCTGAGGCCCCTGTCAGCCCTGGCAGCATCCTGCCTCCAGCTGAAGACCTGGGGAGACACATCTTCACTGCCACACTTGACACAGCATGGCTCAACATGGCCTGGCCCGGCCTTTGCTCCCCAGTGTCCCCAGTGGATTAACAGCAGCTGTGTCCTGTGCCCTCAGTGTGAGCTGCTTGGCTTTTTGGTCATAGTCATGGCATTTCTGCCAGCAGTGGATTCCAGGGGAAATGAAAAGGCGCAATGTCCTGCACTGAAATGACTTGATCTGACCTCTGGGACCTGACTCCATCATAGGTGTGAACTCTCCTGGATTTACTGGAAAAAAACAGAAGCCAGCAACTGATAATTCCTTTTTTTTTTTTTTTTTGTCTTCCTTCTCTTTCTGTCTTGAACTAAAACAAATTTCCTGATCATGACTTGCCACAAGTTCCCTTGTGTGGACCTGGTCACCTTGGATGATCTCTTCTAAAAGCATGGGCTGTCAGAGATGCCTCTGTGGTGTTTGCACCCCAAGCAGTAGTAATAGTGCTCGCTTGGGGCTTGCAGATGTAAAATACACTGGCTTTCTGGGAAGAAGATGGCATTTTTTGCCAGTAGTGCAACATCTGGTCACTCTAGGAGAGAATCAGTCCACTGCCTTTCTCTCATGCTGTGTTGCTGTTGGCAAAGGAACCAAAAAAGGTCATTTGAAGTCATTTCAGAGTTGCATTTGAAACGCAGGACTGCTGTGCCAGAGAAAGCAGAGAAAGTGTACATTTTTGATGGAGGAAGGGAGTGGATATGTTTGTGCATTCTTATCCATCTTAGAAGGGATCTCACTTAGAGCTGTACTAATGTTGCTGTTGTTCTGCACTACGATTTACATGTGTGGAGTATGTTATTTCAGAACATAAGCGAAGGTGTTTTATTTAGCTATAGTGTAGACTAAACCAGCCATAGCTTCAGTACTTTTAAAGCAAGCTACAAAAATGTATTTGGAGCAGCAGAGTTGTAACAGTGAATCTTGACACATTAGCTGGATGACCTTGATTAGATGTTGGAGGATGCGCTATTGCCAAGCAAAAGAGTGGAAAAAAAACCTGATCTTGAGAGTTGTAGAGGGCTCTTGGACAGAACTTACATTACTTTGCACTCAGAAATGTTTGATAAATAAAATACTTAGTTTACAGTGATCATGTTTCTATGAGAAAATTCTCCTAGCTCCAGAGTTTTGAAGTAAGAGCAGGGAGAAGTGTGGGGTGAAAAATTGTGGTGCTGAAAATGGAGTGAGAAATAGTGGTGCTGAAAATGAAAGTTAAAAACTAGGAGTGCCTTAGAACTTGCTGTGGTGGGAACTGCTTTTGTAGAGATTTTTACAGTGGGGCTTTTGTTTGCACTGTACTGATCATTCTTCTGCACTGTTTTAATTTTGTGCTGCAAGTTTGCATAATTTTGTAAATTGCATCTTACTTACTTTAGCAAGTTATTTCCTTATGTATTTACTTTATTTTGGTGTAATTGCATCTTAGATCCTGTTTGCTGAACCGACTTTTTCCCCTGAACATTTGTCCCTTGGTCTTATTTTTCCAAATTTCAGATCACTTTGTGCCAAAGCTATCTTCCCCCACCAGTCAGTCAGTCAGTCCTGTATCTCTTTTCTTCGTTCTTTTTGACTCTCCACGTACCATTCACAGGACATGCATTTTAAAATTTCTTTCCCAAAGGTATGGGTAGACACTTGATGGGATGAAAAAGTGAGAGGAGAATAAGGGAGAGAGCCGTTTAATGTGATGAAGATTCTTGATATGATGTGGAAAGATGGGGTGAGAGCAGAGGAAAGAAAAAGCTTAGTTTCATTTTCTGCCCTCCTTCAGCTTTCATTTTTCAGTCTCCCCTGGGAGGAGATCTGGTATTTATCTGATGCTGCTGTCCATAGATTCCTGAACTTTCCAGTATGAAACTGTCTCTTCATCGGCATCACAGCTGCTCTGAGATCTTTGTGAGAGCTGTGCTCTGCTGCTCTTGTCAATGAGCAGTAATTGAGCTGCAGTAATGGCTTTAGAGCTTTTCTACAGAGGTAGAGCAGAACAGGAGTTTCTAGTTGGGCAGTCACTGTAGGAGTAGAGGGGGGAAAGCCCACATTTAGTCTAAATGCACTCATTTCACCGGGGAAGTTGTTTGTTTATGGTGGTCAAGGAAGCAAATCTATTTTCATGCTCAGCATTTTTGCTTTTCTTTTACAGTGAAATTCTTCTTGTTTTATTTTGCAATCCTTCTGATATCTCTCTCCCAGCTTAAACTCCCCATGTGTGATTCTATATTTCATACTTAAAGTTGTTTATACTTAAAGTTGTTTTGTGCCTTTTTAGTCCAGCACAGCAATACTCCAGTGCATTCCATGTCTGTCCACATGTCAGAATTTCTTTCTGTTACAGTATTTTTTTCATCTGTGATCACAAAGAGCCAAAGGCTTTTATTCTAGTCATAGTTAAGTACATTGGCATGTGAAGAATCTATTAATTATAACCTCCAGTTACTGCTGTGATGTTGTCATGGCTTCTGTAGCATATCATGTTTCTTAATACAGAGGGATTTTCAAAGGCACAGGAAAGAAATGAGGAAATCGTTGGTTTTGTGTAGCCTAACTGAGCTTCTGAAGGGGCTGACTTTTCAGTTTTCCAGGAATTGGTTCAGACCTAGAAAAGTCTGTTTTCTAGGCTGGAGGTAGGGAAGGAGGGCATCACTAATCCAGGTGTGGAACCTTTGTGTTGTGCATAAAAAGGTTTGTCTGGTGAAAAATCTGTTACCAAGACACCAGTATAGTAAGTGACAAATAATTGCAGCGTAGCAGTTGCAAAGGATTAGAATTTTTGGCTTGTAAAAAATCTGTATTGAGAACATTAATTTTCATTGACTGAATAATTCAGAGGTGATCTGAGATAGCTGAAACTTTTGAAGTTTTGAAACTTGTTGGTAGAACCATGATTTTATTATCTTTTGATGACAATATCTTTTGAGAAAGAAGCTGCTGATTTCAAAGTTCCTAAATAGAGAGCCATGTAGATTGACATGTGAAATTGAAATTTTTATATACGTGAGGGTGAGTATACTTTTTCCTGCTGCTAATTAGAAGCAAAATATACATGCATGTGTAAGTGTATATACATATGCATATACATGTGTATGCTCACAGGTGTGAAATTTGGTAAATATTAATACGTACAATGTGTGTATATATATATATATATATATATGGGTTAAGTCGAGATATGTATGTCTTTATTTGTATAGGTATATAGTTTTAAATGAAATTTTTAAAGTAAATTATGAGCTTTGCATCTTCAAATTTGAAGACGTTTCATAAACATATATAAAATTTAAAAATGCAAAGATACAGGTGGCAAAATTTCTGTGTTGTGATTGGCAATGAATACCTAACAAGTCTGAGAACTGCTCTTTTTAGAAGTTGCTCTTTACTACATTTCTAGGCTGTAGGTCATTCCAGTCATATTGACAAAGCAGGCTTCAGAGGAGCTTAACTGGGGTCATGATCTAGTTAGTGGTACCAAATTCATGCCACTTCTGAAAAAAATAGGAAATGAAGAGCTCTGGCACCTTCCAGCCTCAGGAGGCCTTATCACTGGCATGGTAAGGCTGAGCTTACTCTTCAGCTTCTGTAGATTGTATGATATTTTAACATGGGCTAACACATTATTTTACATGCTAATTATAGTGTGTCCTTTCAAGTGATGGAATCACAAACTACGTTTCACAAAGGGATTGTGGATGGCAGCTACTTCCAACTTATATCACTTCTAAATCTGATTCTAGATATAGATTACTTGATATTGCAGTTACATTTTATTTCTGCCTTGTTAAGGTATTCACTGGGATCCTCTAGCAATCACATTGTGTTATCTGCAAAAAGCTGTAAATTTTTTATATTTCCTGTGAAGTGATACAAGCTAATATAAGACATATAAGACCTGCATAGCATGAGAAAGATGCTTTGCCCTCTTTTTTTTTTTTTTTTCAGAAATTATATCCTTATGTAACAGAAGAACTGACAATGTTTTAAGTACATTATGTCTGATTTTTTTCTTTTGTTTTTCTTTTGTGGTGCATAATATAGAAGATCCAGTTAAGGAAATGATCATAACACAGTTCTAAGAGTGGTCAAAATTAATGCTGTGGAAACATGATTGTTGTACAGCAGGATATGTTTTTGCTGCTCTGGAAACCTGTAGGGCAGCCGTGCATTTCTGTGCATGAACAGTTGGATCACTGTATGAAGGCAATGCTACAACACCATGACACATTATGATCATGATCCTGTACCTTGACAAGTCAGTGAGAAGTTTGGCATGGATTTTGATGGACACAGGATCAGCAGTGTCACTACACTAAGAATAGGTGCAACTTCGCTGCTGCAAGTAGCCTGACATCAAGACTGCTTGCTGGAGTTAAGCTGCACTCACACATAAGATTTCGTTGAGTGAAATTTTAAGGTTTGTCCCTGTAAAAGGGCAAACTCCTACTACAACAAGGGGCATTTTTTCCCTAGACTCTGGTTTGATTCAGTATTGCAAATGTATTATTTTTCCACTGGTGAATTCCCTTCTAGAAGAAGAATTTTAATGAGATGGAGTAACAGTTGCCCTGTTTTATTATCACAATAAGGTTTTTATCATCTAAACATTTTTCTGTACTTCAGATCAGCTTACTACTCTCAGTCATATGACCATGGTTTGGTCTTCACCCCACAGCTGGTTTCACTTGGGTGAAATCTGACCCCCTTGAAGGTCCATGGATGTTTTGGAGATTCTGTTTGAGTATCAAAAGCTCACAGGCCATCTGGAAGACATTTTGATGACATTGGATCCAAAGAGCTTTTTTTTTCACTCAAGAAAGATTCCTTTTTGGATTTCTATGGGAGAAGTATTCAGTGCTTGAGTTTGATAAGCCAGCCATAGGCTGAGAATGAATAGATTTAAGTACAGCAATGAAGGCGGGGATTAGGTTTCAGAAGTAACTATGATGATAAAGGCAGTGAGGTTTTGGAGCAATTTCTGTGGGAAGCTGTCAGTCTTGACAATAGTGGAGGTCTTTAAGAATGATCTGAGGAAAACATGTCGGGAATGACACAGGATGGCCAATCTTGTCTTGACCATGGGATGGACAAGGGGACCTTCAAGTTCCCCTGCAATACCATTGTTTATGATCACCTGGATGAATGGATACATCACTCATGTGTCAATGTGCTATTCTTGTTACCTGCCAAGACCCACATCTGAATTTTCATAAAAAGGAAAAACATTCTTTAAAATGCTAAAGACTTTTCCTCACAGTCAGCTTTTTCAGTTTATCTGGAATCCGGTCATTTGGATATCAACAAGCTGGGCTGCTGCTGTCCTTCAGCAGTTAAAGCCTAAAGTCTCTGCTGCAACATGCCAATTTACTTGCAAGGTTGGTGGTGCTACTTTTTCCATGTACTGAATTTTTTTAAAAGCATGCTCAGGTCAGTTGTCTCTGCCTTTGCATTAAATTTGTCCTGAGCCATTGCTACTGAAACAATATTTTATAATGATATTCTTATCATCTAAATGTATTTTACTATTAACACATGTTGCATGATTTTGATACTAAGTAACTACCCTGCCATCTCTAGCATTGTGATACTCATAAACTGAATGATGAATAAACTGTGCATGCAGGTTAATGGTCTAATCTCACTGCCTGTGTATGGACAACAGGAAAAATAACATTTACTTCAGTACTAGTGTTATCTATTGTATCAGCATTATAAAGCCATATTATCCTCTGGTCGGAAATTACAGAAAATGAAAAGGAAAAAAAGTCATATATTTTTAGCTCAGTTTTACTTTTTGTAATTGGACAGTGTCTTTTCATAATTAAACATTCTAGCCTTTACTACTTTATCTGCTTTTAAAATGATATTCAAATCTGATATGAAATCTGACATATGATGGAGATCTTCTATGAAGCAGAAGATCTGTCTTTTAAAAATGCCTGCAAAACTCTCTCACTAGTAGTTAAGGAAAGTATGGCTGGATCTAATCTTACTTTGTAGACCTATTTAAACAATAATATATAATACACCTACCATGCACTGACAGTGAGTCAGTAAAATACTGCATGAATAAGCATGATAATTTTAAAAAGAGAATATCATTATAAAATATTTATTAAATGTCTTTGTGTAATGAACCTTGTACATGGAGGCTTTGTCCATTGTGGGAAGCTAAAAAACCAATAATCAACATTTCATTTACGTATGCATGATGCTGCAAATTAGCATATATAAACTATTTCTTTCTGTACTGTTCAGTTACTTCTGTCATCAGCTCCTACAAGTTTTATTTGCAGTCATTTGTTCAGTTCACTGGTGCCCTCTTTGCCGTTTTCTATAAATTCTGTAAAATAAATGTCCTTAAATATATTTTGATGTTGTCTTTTCATAATTAACCACTGTGTTGTTTGGAACCATACTGGCATTTTATGTTAAAATGCCACTATTAGTATGGGTACACCTGCTGCAAAGGGAACATGAAAACAATAGTTTACACCTTTGAAATTGTACAGAAATCTGGTGTAAACAGGTAGAATTTTATTTTTGAGAACTTCGCATCAGCTTGAATATTTTGGCAAATTGCAACCACTACTAATGCCATTTATTACTCCCTTAGTTCCTAAATCCTTTGTTGCTATATGCAAAGTATGTCACTTTAGTGGCTTCTAGGAACAAAGGGGTGGAGTTCTCCATATTTTGGAATATAATGATACATCAGTGTATCATTATTGCTGATATACATTTTGCATGTATATTCCTATCTAGACCCTGACAGAAATTGTTTTACTGAACATTAAATGCCCAGTTTTTTCCTGTATTCTTTAAATAGTTTATTTTCTCTGCCAAGTTTCTAGATTCAGTGAAATTGATAAGAAATATAATATGCAGAGACTATATTAAAAAAGCTGATCAATTCTTTGATGTCTAATTAAGAAGAGTATTGTGTTCTCCACATCCTAAATGATCTCATGATATTGTAAGCAGGTTGTGATTTGGCATGCTTGTACGGATTGCACCCAGCATGTAAAAAAAATTTCCTTTAATTGTTATGTGAAATGTTTGCATATGTGGTGATTATCTGTGAACTCATTGTACATGTATCCAAATGTGTTTTCTATTGTGCTTGATTTTGCTGGCCATTCTTGAATGTCTTGGCAACTCAAGAAACATATGTTCTGTGCTGTCCTCTGTAATGCATATACTCTTTAATGTTTTGTCATATTTTGTCAGCTTTTATTTTACTCTTTTTCCAACAATATATCTTTATATTTGTTGGAAACAAATTTATGCAAAGACAATTTTAGTAAGCTTTGCTCAACATTGTTTTATTTATTCATTTGCCAAAACTTGTTCAAGATTTTAAATATCTACCTGGTATAAATCTTTTGCAGTTAACCCACCATCAGACTTGAATTTTACAATTATAGATGAACATAATGTTCAAATGTCATGGAAAAGACCACCAGATGAAATAGTGGGTTACAGAATAACTGTGGTTCCAACAAATGGTGAGTTCTGTCAAATTTTTTAATCTGATTAAGTGTTTTGAAATGTTGAGTTTATTTTTGCCTATATCTAACTTAGGCTCTATGAGAGTAGCCATTAAAATCTTTTGTAAGTTAGTGGTCAAGCCTGGGTAGCAGCAAGGGCATACAGGAAAAACAGTTTTTCTTCCAAGTTAGAGCTATTCTTGCCTTAGTGTTTACCATTTTGGGACTGCAGGTAACAAGTTTTGGAAGCTTTTGTTTTGTAGAGAGCAAAAAGGAGGTAGAATCATCACTCTGCTCCTCTTCTATGCTTTTACCTTAAAGTTCAAGAATTGTATTGTGCTGTGTAAAACAGCCATTATTCTATTTCACTTTAAGAAATAATCAGTGTAAAAGTGATATTGAATGAGAACAGGACATGATTTATTAGATGATAGTATATTTTGTATGTGCATAGGAAGTTTCAAATTTTCTGGAATTTATTAAACACTTTAGCATTTTTTTCACTATTAAAAAAATCACATTAGCCTAAAATTTCATGTTTCCATATTTATACTTCATGAAAACAGAAAGTATATAATTCTAAAATTATTATTGGGTTTGAGATAAATTATTGCCTGTTGCATTTTGTTTTACAAACAGCTTATCAATATTATTGTATTTTAAGGCTGCATTGAGTGTTTTATATATTTATTGCAGATGGACCTACTAAAGAATTTACTCTTTCACCTAGCACCACTCAAACTGTCATATCAGATCTTACAGCTGATGTAGAGTATATTGTATCAATAGCTTCATATGATGACAGAGAGGAGAGTCTACCTGTTTTTGGCCAGCTGACAAGTAAGTAGCTGCAGTACAATTAGAAAGCCAATTAAGATAACTGAGTGGTTGTTCACAAAACTTGGCTTTGATCCAGTTCTCCAACAAAATTGCCACATACCTAAACCGTCCTTCGATGGAGCTGTCTGAACAGACTTTTTCTATTAGTCCTAGTGGAACCAGAGAAAATTTGCAAGAGATCAAAGGATACTAACATGGATAGAGCGTCTGCCAACCTCTATAGAATTCTTGGCAGGAGGCCACTGTGTTTTTTGAGCTATACCTCTTTCCAATAAATTGCATCTGCTGAATTTAAGGGGAAGACAATCACTGACCTCAGTAACAAATGAAATGAACTGGCATCCTGTGTGAGAAAGCAAACTATCTTCATCAAATAATGATAAAATGTGACACAATAGACCTAAATGCATACTAAAATATGGAATTTAAGCTTTAATAATTTATATTAATAATTTAAAAAGCATAAAATAAATTTAATTAAATAAAAATGGACACCAGACTATTTTCTATGACACATTTTGTATCATGTCTCAGGCTTCACAAAGAACCATGGAAAAAATTATCAATTCCCCTAGGTGATAGAGAAGGGTAATACTGGTATTTCTTCCAGGCATGTTGCAGTTAATTTTCAGAAAATGACTCTACAAGATGTACAAATACCGAAGATTCTTAGATACTTACATTTTCTGTATTTTGTGTCATGCTGAATACTATGTTGTCAACTCTGTAAGTATAGGTGGTATTTTCAGAACCTGCCTTTATGTTTTTGTGTTCTGAGGCTTGTTAGATGCATTTCTCTAATTCCTTATGTGCTTTCTTTGATGTTTAAAAATTTAACCCTGTTTCCCTCATTCATTTTGTCTATGTTGTGCTTTGTGTAGTTCAGACAGGTGGCCCAGGGATACCAGAGGAAAAGAAGGTTGAGGCTCAATTACAAAGTAAGGTGCTTTGCTTTTCAACTTATCTGACATTTATCTGAAGTCTAGCTCACAAAGTTAAACTGTGCTTCTGTGCTACCTACAACTTGTAAAGTTGCGTAGAAAGAAAACTTGTGAAGGGACTTGTGATAGAAAGATAAGCTACATTGAAAGATTAAGGTGCAAAGCTGGTACTGAAACTAGGGATTTCATGCAACTAACCTGAGTATGTCTATGAGTGTCTTGGTCCTATCAACAAAAGCTGTTGGGCTGTGGATAAAAGGCTTTGCAGAAGAACCTATGCAGCTATAATGGGGAAATAAAGATGCGAGGTGCAAAAGGTAATAATAAAAAAAATTCTGTAGCATCAAATCATTGCAAAAAGTTTTATATGGGTGTTTTCATCTGTTGTGGCATAACAGATCTTGTGGATTAGCATGAAAGATGTCTCAAAGCAGTTCCCTTTTGATAATGGCTGTTAGAAAACTCATATGGGTGCTCACTTACGTGAGTAATGTTTCCCCACGTGATGTATCTCAGATAAGATCAGTCCTTTAAATATGTGTTTGCTTTGGCTTTTACCTACTAAGTTTCCCTTAGACATTTCTCACTGATTTGTAAGAATGCAATTGCTTATTTGCTAATAGAGTTGGTTTTCCTTTTTTCCCTGTTGTGTTCCAGGATGCTCCATAAGTGCAATGACAGATTTAGTTTTCCTGATAGATGGTTCATGGAGTGTAGGAAGAAATAACTTCGGATATATTCTGGACTTCATGGTTGCCCTTGTATCAGCTTTTGATATTGGGGAAGAAAAGACGAGAGTTGGAGTTGTTCAGTACAGCTCAGATACAAGAACAGAGTTCAATTTAAATCAGTATTTCAGAAGAAGTGATCTTATTGATGCAATTAAAAGGATACCTTACAAAGGTGGCAACACAATGACAGGTACAGATTTCCCACATACATGTTTACTTAGCATTTCATTTCATAGTTCAAATTTGCTTTAAATCCTAGTTCATGCAAGTCTAAAAAGACACAACTTGTGATGTTGGTTTTAGGTGAAGCTATTGATTACCTTGTTCAAAACACCTTCACTGAGTCTGCTGGAGCAAGAAAAGGGTTTCCCAAAGTAGCCATTGTCATTACTGATGGAAAAGCTCAAGATGATGTAGAAATTCCTGCAAGAGAGCTTCGCAACATAGGAGTTGAAGTTTTTTCCTTGGGTACGTTGAGTTTTTCTAATGATTGAGAGATTAACTTTCATAAAAAGTTGATTTATAAGTTTTGCAGACAGTGTGATTGAAGAATTTCATTATACCCCTCTTTTCATGTGTATGCCTTGAAATGGGTCATTTGTGCCCTCCAGAGTAGAACACATCAGTTGTGTCAATTTGATGGTAATTATGTAGCTCCTACCTGGAGGTTAATATGACTGACTAGCATAGTTTCAACTTTGGCCTCATTCTTCACTTACACCACATTTTTTCCCTGGTTGAAAATTAAGTCTGCCACCTCATTTCATTAGTCATTATTTTGTAGTTTGGTTACTGATCATGTCAGAAGGCAGAACTAATTTAAACTCAGGTTTACCCCAAGATGTTTTAATACTTCACAAGTATGTTGAAAGTGTCTGTATTTTATGGCTACTTAACCATAGCCCTGTCTATTACAACTTCTAGGTATCAAAGCAGCAGATGCAAAGGAGCTCAAGCTAATTGCATCTCAGCCGTCACTGAAGCATGTGTTCAATGTGGCTAATTTTGATGGAATTGTGGATATACAGAATGAAATTATTTTGCAAGTGTGCTCCGGTGTTGATGAACAACTAGGTGAACTGGTTAGTGGGGAAGAAGGTGAGACACTTTAAAAAATGTATTTGTAGCTTCAGTTTATCCCAATGTCTATTGAAGAGGCTATCCCTACTTCCTTTGCTTTATTTCTAGAGTTTCATCTGTTGCTTTGCTTAGCAAGTGTGGAAAACTGGTTTCAGTTTTGTGTGTTTAAATGCAGGATAACAGAACATGTGATGTAGCAGATTTGGAATAACTCCATTATTCCATAGTTTCAAAAGCAACACAGTGATGTGCAGTTTGCACACAGGCATCACTTCTGTGGAAAAATGTATTAAAGGGAAAAAAATTGCTTGGTGAAGGGTCAAAATATGTAATGGATTGAGAACCATTGAGAACCAAAGCATGAAAACTGGAGAAAACTGAGGAAACAAAGACATGAAGCTGTATCATTGCAGCTTTCTCTCCCTGTAAGGTTTTAATAACTAGTTATTCTTTGACAAAAATGGCAGTAGAGATGACTCTGCTGTTGTAGTATTCTGCTCAAGTCTGCATTTGTTCACATTTTCTACCGTGTTCCTGTAAGTGGTTCCTTCACTTTTGACTGAAGCAGTTTTAGAGCTGGGCAGCACTTCTGGAACTTATGCAATACTTGGGGGACCACAAATGCATTGCTCATATTTTTGCCCTCTCACTGATGTCTCATTTGGACTGTCCTGTAATTAATTTCTGCCTATTTATGCTAAAAAACCCTCAAAAGTGATTTTTAGTAAAGATCAAGCAAAGATAACTAAACTTATTCCAGAAATAAAAACTATTAAGAAAATATATTTATAATTGTACCTAATATTTGGATTTTCTTTTGATTTCTTTCAGTGGTGGAGCCTCCTTCAAATCTGGTGGCAACTCAGATCTCCTCAAAGTCTGTTAGAATCACTTGGGATCCATCCACAAGCCAAATAACTGGCTATCGTCTGCAGTTCATTCCAATGATAGCTGGGGGAAAACAGCATGTACTGAGTGTGGGTCCTCAGACAACTGCTCTGAATGTTAAAGATCTCTCTCCAGACACAGAGTATCAAATTAATGTTTATGCAATGAAAGGACTGACCCCCAGTGAGCCAATAACGATAATGGAAAAAACACAGCAAGTAAAAGTTCAAGTGGGTGAGTTTGGAGCCACCTAATTTTCAAATTGTATCTCTTCATTGATGAAATCTCTGATGCTTGTTCTAACATTATGCCTTTATTATTTTTGAGACACAGCTTTGCTTAGCATCGTTTACTTTGTTTATAAGCAGTTGTGTGTGATATATGAACTACAGATGCGATAGTAATGCTATGTGGCTATTGAAAATCCGCTTACAGTGGTTGCTCTTTTCCTTTGCAGAATGCTCACGTGGTGTGGATGTAAAAGCTGATGTTGTGTTTTTAGTGGATGGTTCCTACAGCATTGGTATCGCCAATTTTGTCAAAGTAAGAGCCTTTTTGGAAGTGTTGGTTAAAAGCTTTGAGATATCACCTCGAAAAGTACAGATAAGTCTTGTCCAGTACAGCAGAGATCCCCATATGGAGTTTTCTTTGAACAGATACAACAGAGTGGAAGACATAATTCAGGCTATTAACACCTTCCCCTACAGAGGTGGATCTACCAACACAGGCAAAGCAATGACATACGTGAGGGAGAAAGTATTTGTTACCAGTAAAGGATCAAGACCAAATGTGCCGAGAGTAATGATTCTTATCACTGATGGAAAATCATCAGATGCTTTTAAAGAACCGGCAATTAAGCTGAGGGATGCAGATGTAGAAATATTTGCGGTTGGTGTGAAGGATGCAGTGCGTACGGAGTTGGAAGCTATCGCGTCGCCTCCTGCGGACACCCATGTTTACACAGTGGAAGATTTCGATGCTTTTCAAAGAATATCATTTGAACTTACACAGTCTGTCTGCCTACGAATTGAGCAGGAGCTGGCTGCTATAAGGAGAAAATGTAAGCAACTACTATTACTTACTTAGAGGAATGTAGAAAATGCAGTGAAAGGAGAATCTGAACCAATGTTTTGTGCTTATAGTTACCTAAAGAATTTATTTTGATGAAATTGTCCATATACAAATGATAAGTTTAATAACTGGGGATTTGCTTCTCATTTGCAAATATATTAAAAGCAACAGGTGAAATTAATGGATAAATGGAAATGAAAAAAAAATTTCCCCACCCCTGCTAGGTATCTAAAAAGCTAATAAAATGTGTGTCTATTGGAATGACCTTAGTGCATAGTCTCTGCTTTTGCACTCAATGTCTTGAGTAAAACACTTACCAGAGCATTCTTTTTTTAGCTCTACAAAATGAGGTGGCAAGTCTAAGCTTGTCTTTTAGATGTTCAAAGGCAATGAAGTAAGGCTAATGACTCTAGAGGGCAATTTGATTAAGTTTTTGGGTAAAATTAATGGCCCTCTGAAATGGGCTCAGACAAGACAACTTGAGACAACAGATGCTAGGTGATAGTGATTGCAATCTAACTGTAAAGACTGAAGTGCACATGAAAGTCTTCACATGCATCCAAATTACGCCAGCATATGTAATGTTTAACATTCAAAAGTTTTCGAAATGGCCAACTTTGGTCAGATAAAGTTACTTGTGATTAGTTGCACCCACAGTGCCCCTATCTATGCTTAGTAGGACACTAACATTGAAAATTCCCCATTGTTGAAAGCCCAATTCTCTTTAAAATTAAACCTTTTGTTTCAGGATAGCTTTGAGGAACAAACTAGCAAAGCAGCCTTTGTTTTAGACGGCTTGAACAGTTTTAAGATCCCCGCTGACAGGCTGACTAGGCCAAGGAAAACAAGCCCAGGATGTCAGATTTGTGTTTGTTCCTTGTGTCAAATTCCTTGTTCTCCCTTTGACTTCATTCCTGAAAAAATACTGGTTTTTATTTTGTCTTATTTTTAATCTAGACCTGAAAAAAAACCCCAGCAATTTTTTGTTTCCATTGAGGACATAATGTTATTCCTGTTCATTGGACATATGAAATAGGGAACCCAACTTGATAATCAGATTCTAAATTAAGTTTTCATAAATATATACATTTTTTAGATGGACTGTTTTCATTTGATCTAGAAATCACTGAGTTGGTGCTTCTACTTACTGTGAATGATTTTAGGCAGCCTAGATATGATCTTCTTGAAATTTTATAGATATAAGCAAGTGTAGAAAACAAATCCTGTGCACGTGCAACAAAATATCTGTTCAATTAGAATAAATCAAATTATTGAGAAATATTTATTATTTATTTTAGAAATTTTGTGTTTAATATATTCTGCCAAGTATGCCTCATATGCACATTTTTATTTCCATACAGCTTACGTACCTGCAAAGAACATGGTCTTTTCTGACATAACATCAGAGAGTTTCAAAGTGAGCTGGTCTCCAGCTGGACCTGAGGTTTTGTCCTATCTCATTAAATATAAAGTAGCAGTCGGTGGAGATGAATTCATTGTTTCAGTACCAGCTTCAAGTACCAGCTCAGTTCTCACCAACTTACTACCTGAAACTACTTATGCAGTCAGTGTGATTTCTGAATATGAAGATGGTGATGGCCCTCCCTTGGATGGAGAGGAAACCACCTTAGAAGGTAGGATTCCCATTATTCTCTGACACAAGGCATTCACATGTTCAAATAAGAATTTGCTTAGCTGTAGAACGGGGAAATGAGGAACAGCCAAGTAAGGCTGAGAAGCTGTACTGCCGTGCAGGATGAATAAACATTATTGTGTCTCAGGGCATTCAGTAAAGATTTAAAATTCTAATAATATGCAAGCATTAAGTTACTAAGATTGCACTTTAATTTTTCTGAGCTTGGATGTGTTCCTCTGCTGTGTTCCTTTGCAGTGGCCTGCTTTCAAATGAAGTTGTGTGCTCTCAATATTAAGTTCCGTGGCATGAATAATTGTCAATATAGACTCAAGTTGGACAAGATGAACATTGTAGATCCTTTCCAATGGAACTATGCAGTTCTATTCTACCCTATTTAATAATTATGAGACTGATGCAGGAATGCATGTTGACTTCAATACATTCAAAGATAAATGTGTGCCTATGCAAGTTGCTATGTCTACATCTAATATAACACTAATAGAAATCTTTTTTACATACACTAGGCTTAAAAGGTTAACTGTTTTCTTTATCAGAAGTTTTGGTTAACTGGTTTTTTTATCAGAAATTCATTGGTCTGATCCAATAACTGATTCAAAACTTCCATTGATGTCAGTATGTGTTTAATATGATCAGTGGCTGTAAATTTAAGCATGGTAGCTTTACTTTTCCTTTAGATAGAGTTGCCATGATGCATTTCTCCTGATTGAAAAGAGCAGAAGAGCAGCATGAAAGTAGATGTGATTTTCTATTCCAATAGTTGAACACTCAGTCTACTCTAAATCATGCTTTTAAAAATATTGATCTACTCTTTCATTATTCCATGCTGTCATTTGTGACCTTTGGTGACATAAATGGTTCCAAGGGAGCAAAAGAAACAGCTTGAAGATTTGTTAATTGCTCCTTCCTCTTAAGAGTGATAGAAATAAACACTTATAAAATTGCTTAGTTTGGATATTAAGTTTGGAAGATACAGGTTTCACTGTCAGCGTGCACATTTCCATGACTGTACCAGTCAGAATATTTTGGCCACACATAATTTTCCCTTAGGAAAGCAGACAACTCTTGGCTGATAGAACATGTAGCTTGTGTGCATAAGGAACGGGAAAAGGAAAAGATTTAATAAAAATAATCTGCCTTCCCATTTGTAACTGATACTACCTTAAATAATTATTAACATTGTGATCTGATGATGTCCCAGCATGTCTCGGAAGACAGAGTTCTTCTACAGCCACGTAAACATCAGCAGTTCTCCATTCAGATCTAGCTAACAGTTTGAGCCAGATGGCTTTCTTGGCAATTAACTTTGGTTTCAGGCTTTTAAAGGATTTGAGGTTGAGTATTGTGTTTCTGATTAATAGAAAACAAGTTTCTTTTTTTAAACTTGGTTTATTAATTACTCCGCTCTTAACTTTGAAGAACAATACTTATGGAATATAGATAGCAAACAACAAAAAAACAGAACCTTATTTCCCTAAGTGACAATGTTATGTGCTGCTAGGCAGCATGCAGTACAGTGGATCTTTATTTCTGTTGGAAGAGTCAAGTCTTTTTTGCTGTGCCCACTGAGCTCATCTGAACTGCTGCATCTCTTGTCAAGGAGCAGGCCAGGTTAAAGGATTGACCACAGGTTTTTTCCTTTACTTTTTAAGATAACAAGCTGTTTCTTTGAATTAGAGACTAAATTAAGAAACCTTTTTTAAACATTAGATGCAACTCGCATTTCAATGAATATTTTTTTTTAAATATTCAAAGAAATAGAATTGGTTTGGTGGGGTTTTTTTTCTCTTTGTTCCTTGTTTGTTCTTGCAAACAGGATAGCTGAGTGTGTAGTCAGGTATATCTGACAACTGCCAGTGGAAGGGGTGCAGAAGCAAAGGGTCGCAGCAAGGAAACTTATACCAGTTGTTGTGTTAAGAAGTTTGCTCACTATGCCCAAATGTCCCTTACACAGTTCAGTTCTACTGTTACCACTAAATACAGTCAGACTATCTTAAGTTTCAGAAGCAGTTGTATAAGCTGGGATGAATGTACTTTTGGAGACAACTTTGTTCCACTGCTGAATGTAACTATGATCCTAAATTTTCAGAAATCACTAAAGGTGTGTGTACCCTTAAGCAATGGGAGGGCAATATAAGCAGTTTTGGTAAGCTGGATGAGCTAATGGAATGGTTGACGTGGTTTTGCTTCAGATTCTTCTTCATTAAAGGCAAATATTTACAACTTACATTTGTATATTTTTTGCAGTTAAAGGTGCTCCTCGAAACTTAAGGATTACAGATGAAACTACTGATAGCTTTGTAGTTGGCTGGACTCCAGCTCCAGGAAATGTCTTACGGTACAGGCTTGTTTATAGACCACTTACTGGAGGAGAAAGGAGACAAATGACTGTATCAGCAAATGATAGGTCAACTACTCTGCAGAATTTGATCCAAGATACAAGATATGAAGTGTCTGTTGTTCCTGAGTATCAGTCTGGGCCTGGGAATTCATTGAATGGATATGCAAAAACTGATGAAGGTACATGATCAATGCTGTGAACATAGTAAGCATGAGAAAAACTCACTGCATGTTGACATATTCATACTGAAAGGAGAATAAACCATATAGCTCATATGTATTATCCTAGATGAACAGAGAGTTATAACATTGCTCAAGCCTAGCTGAGAGATAACATAAGACAATAGAATTTATCAAAATTGCAATATTTCATTTTAAAATATAGTATCTTGTACCTGACATGGCAAGGTAACTCGGGTGAAGAATCTACTTGTATGTTTAATTAATTGTCCCCATGATTCTTCATATTGTTAATGATATAAATTATATACCTTATATAAATTCAGACTCTGTTTGCCCTTTGTGCTGAATGTTTAGCAAGAAATTAATGGAATATTTAATATTCTCAAGTTATCACTGTAGATTTAATGTATGTGAAAATGCATGATCCTTTAACATGTATCATGCCTTATTAAAACAAAATCTAGAGAATACCAAAAGTATGACTGTCCTGATCATTGTTGAAATTTCACTGATCCATGAAAGTCATCATCAAAAAGACCTGTTTAGGAAACCAAAACGTGTTAATTTCATATTTCGTTTGTCATCTTCGACTTGATTCTGAAGACAGTGACTTCAACATGGATCTTTGTTGAATCTGAGCATATCTAGACATGCTAGTATGTATAAGTGCTCCAGGATTGAACCTGCTTTAACAGGGGAAAAAAAATGGACCTTATTGTGCATTTTTGCCTAAGGAGGGTGGGGATGGGAATGTACAGTCCTGATTACAGTAAAGGCACACTGTAGCAGTGTTAGTTCAGCCTATTAGAGAATTATTTTTTAGCATAAAATCCTATGTAGTGTTAACCTAAAGATGAACCAAGAAATTAAGCTTGCTTCAACCTTTTTTCAACATCTTTTAACATGTGCAGTCCGTGGAAATCCAAGGAATTTGAGAGTTTCTGATGCTACAACATCAACAATGAAGCTGTCTTGGGATGCTGCTCCTGGCAAAGTGCAGCAGTACTTTATAACATACACTCCAGTCACAGGAGGTGAAACTAAGGAAGTGACTGTGAAAGGTGACACTACCTCTAAAGTGCTGAAAGGCTTGGACCAAGCCACTAGGTATGCACTTACTGTGTCTGCCTTGTATGCCTCTGGAGCAGGAGATGCCCTTTCTGGAGAGGGAGAAACACTTGAAGGTAATTATTTATTGTTTCTATTATTATTTATTCATTATCAGACCAATGTTTATGGTGTCTTAAAGTGTCTTCCCAAGTTTAATGTTGAAGTAAATATCTAAATGAAACATAGACATAGACATTCTCCTACTTTACATGGACTTTCCAAATCTTCTGTCTCTAGAGAAAAAAAGTGGGTTAAATCACTAGTTGTGGAGGGGACTCTGTCTCTTGAAAAAGCTATTGGCAGAAGCACCAACCACAACTGACTTTACTTCCACACCAGCCTCCATTAAATATTTTGTCTTATAACAATTATCTTCCAAGGTGTTTTAGTGGCATATTCTTTTTAATGTAACAGGATTAATTAATGGGGTTAAAGTATCTCATCCATTTGAAAATTTCCAGCATTTCTACAGTACTGAGTTTGAAAGATGTTCAGGGGCTATTTTTGCATCAGAGAAACAACATGTAGTTTTAGGCATACAGAGTCAAATCCTGCTTTTAACAAAGAACCTGAAGCTAAACATAAACAGAATGCTGGCAAAATCATAAGTCAGACCCAAAGGCTTTCTTATAAGGAGGAAAGGCTGTTCTTTCTCTGACATTGAGCAGATAATTTCTCAGACTAATTCTCTGTGAGCATTCTCAATGTGATCTGTAGATTGTCAGAGGATAGGGAAAGCTTCCTTGTAGGCCTTGAAAGGAAGTGTGACTCTGCTCTGTGCTGGCCAGGGATACACTGCTGAAATCTGGCACTGCAGCTGTGTAGGCACTACACTTGAAAACATTTTATGGATGAATTATGTGGCATTAAGGCTTGTCTCTTGATGCTAGTCAAGTTACTTGATTCTCAGTTTCTCTACCAGTTCAACTTTTTGTTCATGACATAGGTTACAAAAAATCCAGAAAACATACTTTAAATAGGAAAATGTAAAATAAAATAATTTAAAAAATCAGTTTCAATGATTCACCAATGTGCTGAATTCTTCCTAATAAAATGTAGGCACTTGAGCACTGCTGTTTGCAGCATGGGCTCCCTAGGATTCTTCTGTGATTGATGAAGAAAGGCAAATACTTCCAGTAGGCAGGTAGTCCATCTGAGATCTCATTTTTCCTTCAAATGAGCATTTCTCTGTCCACTGACTATACAAGGAGTAAGTGGCAGATCTAGACACCAACTTCCTGCCTGTCCCACTGCCTGAGACCTGCTTACTCTGATGGGTGCAGCTGTCAGAGAATCAAGCACCTTGCAGTTCATGCTGAAAGTTTCCTAACTCCCCTGCTTTCACTACAAATGCAGGGTACAAAAAACTCCTTTTCTAGGGAAAAAGAGCCTGTCTCCTGCCCAGAACATTGCTGAGATCCAGCTAAATGAGATCAGGTATCAATGTTCTGCCCATAGCCTCCAGAAAAGCCAGAGATGATCAGGACATAATGAACTTCCCTGTTGGTGGTGATGCTGCTGCTTCCTAGGTCTAACATTTTTAGGAGGGAAGAGGGAGGGTGAAAATGTAGATTTTGTGCTGTGTGGGAGAGTTTGAATTCACCTCCACACCCCAGCAGGTTCACAATACTGCAGAATATATTAGGCAAGAGTCTCCTTTATTCTTTCCACTGAACATGAGCCGCTGTCCACCCAGGAATACAAATTTCACTCTCAGAACAAAAACAAACTGAGTCCCAAGTAGACACAGGAAGCTGATAGCCCTGCTTTCTCCTCTGTGCTATCAGTGTTTAGAGCAATGCCTCAGTCTTCCTTTGCAAATCATGAGAAGCCTCTGTCGCACAGTTAAACAGACTGAATGGTTCACTTCCTTAGGGACATACCTCAAATTTTAGTAAAGGTTTGACCAAGTTAGCTGTTTACATTTGGTGGAAACATTTTCATTGAGTATGTTTGCAGTAAACTTAGGAGAGCTCCTTTATTAACATGGAGTGGTGGAGACATAAAGTGTGTTTCAAATTCATAAAGTAAGCTTAGCATTTTATCCTATCATAAAACTTGAGCAAAAGAAAAATCTTTTAGGGCACTGCCTAGAGCTTCAGTTAAAACACATCCTAGAGAGAGCAGTGAATGAAATACAGTAGAATCCAAAAGCCAAAATAATCAGAAAAGCAGAATTCAAGGTACAGACTGTCTTGTCCTTTCAGTGCTCCCTGATTTGTGTCTTCCTCGAGGGCTCTGATTCTTATTTGGACTTTCTGCATTGCTTAATTGTTAATAAGAAGAAAAACATTCTCAACATTGGTTAAAGAGACAAATAATTTAAAAGAATATTTGCCTCTATCTTAGGAATAGGCTTATATGAAACCAGATGAAGTTTAAAATGGATGTTGGACTTAAAAGGTCACAGAAACCTTTCTATAAGAAACTTTGCTCTAAGCAACTGAATTGAAGCATTACATTAAAAATTCAGTGACAGATTTTTTTCTTGGGATAAATATGAGTAAAGAGCATCCTATCACTCAACTGAATGACTTCTTATCCAGTTCTTCAACTGGGAGGACACCAAATTAAAAATTACTTACCACTTTGACATGTATAGCTTTATAAATGAAGTGTAAATTCTTTGAAGATTCAGCAGGATTTGAAAATCCTATCAGGGTGCTCTTCAGAAAACATTACTCTTCATATTAAAACTGTCTCTTAAATTTTCTTGGTTAGATGAAACATCAGTAAAAGCACTGTGTAGATGCCAATCCTTACTGGGTGATCAAAGGGAAGCAACAGAATACAAATTTCTTTCTGTATGAAGCAAAGACCTAATTCATTATATTTCCTCATGAAATATCTACCATGTATTTCAGTAATCAGCATATCTGCAGTTTCATGGGGCAATAAAAGTACTTGGATTAGGCCAGAACACTTGGAACATAGTTGTAGATATTTTAAAAGACTCTGTGACTAACAGTATGAAAGGTTTTCAGAATATTTGTTGCAGCATATAAGACAGTATTTCACTATATGGCCCTATCTTACCACAGTGAAGGATAAAATAACAAAACCTTTAAAGAAACCCAGACAATTATGAATAAAGAGTTGCAGTTTTGGAACTGAAAGGTAACATTCAAATTTCAAAGCTCATTATAGAAGTTTACATGAAAAGAGATGTCATGCTGGCTGGGAAACTAAAATAAATATGGTTGGGCCAGGATGAAAAGTTACATAGGTCAGTGAAGTGAATACTTGACTAATGAGTAGCTGAAATAACTTGTCTGACTGAGGCTGGAAATAGGACAGGTCTTAACTTCTGGAGAAATAAACTTATCAACAGTAATGACAAAAAAGCTGTGAAAGGAAGCATAAAAAAAGTGTTTAGTATTTTAGTTAGTTTTTCCATGAGCCATGGTGTCTGAGAAACAAAATAGTGTGGTGTGTGTTTTTCATTGCCAACAACCCAGAAAGACTGAGCACTTAAGTATTTTTCTGTATCAGGAATCCCTATGGGGCTTACTTGATGTCTTCACCATATGAATTCTCACCAAACCTATTCAGTCGGTGGTGCCATATTTGCTCATCGTATCAGGAGCTAGGCTTGAGATTGCCTTTCAAACTGGGATGGTTGCTAGTTCATGGAATTGATATGTAGCCTAAGAGGAGTGAGTTTGAGTGTAGAGAACATTTCAGCACTAATAGAAAAGTGAGAAAAGAAGAGTTGGATACAGTACCTTCTCCAACTCTCTTATAGTCAAGAGGCAGGAAATGAAAAATCCAAACTCTCAGATGTTTATGGAATTTTACTGAATCACTAAATGGTCTCCTGTGATTAAGGATGTAGGCAAGCATTCTTCCTGCTTTCAGTAATGATTTATTTTGTTCTGCATCTAGTAGTAGAGCCCACATGGGCAGTTACTCTCAGACAAGAGTATCCTTCAGCAGAAAGGAAAAAACCAGAAATTTTTAGGCTGCTCTAACCTGATCTGCATGGACATGTCTGCCCAAGAATTCATCGAAGGCCCTTCAGTTATGTTTGTTATCTCCAAAATATTTTGGAGCAGTTACAATTTGCCCCCTATTCCTCTGCTTTGCTCTGCATGGTAGTTTTGCAGTGTTTTGAAGTGGCTTGTTTGTTTCAGGATTCATGGGAAAATCAATCCACAGAAACCTAGAAACCATTCTGTGTACTTGATATAATTTACCATGTGGGTAATCTCAGTTTCTCCTTGTGTTTTTCTTTTTGCTAAGCATATGCTTGCCCTTATTGCTTCTCTGCATAAAACAGAGAGGGCAAATATTCCCCCAAGTAACTGTAGATAATCTCTTTTATAAACTGTTTGCATAGCTCTCTGGTCCAGCCCAAAGATAAACACATGCCAGAGGATCAGCATTTTATGAACTGTTCACAGACAACACTGTGTAGAGAGCTTAGCAAATGAGTAATCAGAAAATGACTCATTTCTGAGTGCTGTTCCATTACCAGGTAATTGTTATTCAGAGAGAATGGATTTATTTCTTTTTGTGTGTGTGTGCTTTTGGAGCAGGAAAAGGGAAACAATGTATTTGCCCCTTTGTTGAAGGAGTATACTTTCCTTCTTCAGAAATCCAGATTTTAGGAAACTTATAGTGTTCTCATCTTTTATATGACTTCTTTCAGTCATTGGCTGATTTTGTCTACAGTTATGAAGTACCATCCAGAGGTGACAATTCTGGAGCTTTATATTTCATACTGCTTTAAACATAACTGCATGTGCAAAATATGTGCTGTAGAAAACTCTCCACTTTTATCCTCTCACTTTCAAAAGTGCATGGCAATCCATAACTGGGCAGCTTTTGTTGGAGCACTTCTATAAAGGTGCCATGGAAAAATTTTCCTCAGACATACTTTTTTGGATATGATTCCCCTCAGCTCACACAAAGTTGTTGAAACTGCTAAAGTAAGTTAAATCAGTGAAGGCTGCCATTGGCCTTGGGGTGGAACAGTGCTTGTGACAGCTGTGAGAGCTAAATAAATTTGCACTGATGGTTATATTGATGTTATGTAATACAGATTGAAGAACAAGCAAGAAACAGCCATGGAACGTCTTAGGGAAAAGTCATTCTCTTATCTCCAAACACTCCAAACAAAGCATTTGGCTTTCAATATTGCTTGAGATCGTATGATCTTTACCCAAGTCCTCATACACCAGAAATAAAATACAATGAGAAACATTGTGAAGGCAGTGAGTCTAAATGCAGCAGACAGTGGGCAGTTTGTGAGAGCTACTGTTTTTCTAATCTGTTTTTTAATAAGAGAAGTGGTTTTAGGTCTGGCAAGAATTTGATTTTCTGCCCAAATGCATGCTGTCAGATGAGAAGAACATACTGTACATTAGCTGCTAAGCAGATTAACTTTCATAAATTGAAGTTGTTTTAAAGACTAAAAAATTCATTGCTAGATTAAGCAATCAATACAGAAATGCTTAATCCTAATAAATGTCTGAAAAACTTGAAAGCTGAAGATCTGTTTTATGTGTCCTTTTGCTGGCAGCTATATAGTTTGCAAAAAAGTTTTAAGAATATTTGAGCAACTGACTGTAATCAAGGAAGTCATTACACTTTTAAAAATTAATTTCAGAGAAATTTAGAAAAAAGGCTGGTTCATTTTTTTTCTCCAGAAAAATACTTGGTAATCAAGTTTTCATATTGCTTGCACTGAGAAATTTCCAAGTATTTCCACTTATATCAGTGAAGATCCTAGGCTAGACATGCTGTTGGTAAAAAAGAAGTTCTTTGGCATATGTGAGGTTGCTGGTCTGCATTAGCAGAGGTGTCAGCCTGTTTTGTTTCTTTGTGCTTTTTGGAATAAGCAAAGAAAGGCATATTGCATTATATTCAGGAGAGTATAAATAAATTTGAGAGATAACTATGTAATTATGTCTTCTGCTTTGGAAAGAGAATCTTTGTTTCAGTGATGCAGGGCCCAAATCTTCCATACTGTTTGAGGAGTAGCTATTTGTGTTGTGAGAATTAGGCTGTACCAAAGCAAGATATGAAAAAAAAGTTGTCATAACTGGATCATTTTCAGTTTGAAGTGATTTTCTGTTGTATATATTTCTTATAGTTTAGGTTTGGGGATTTTGGAGGCAGGCTCGTTTTTGGTCAGAAAATGAGTAGCAGTTCTTTGCTACATAAATGATTATTTTTTGCTGTTTCTGTAGTGACATAAGAATCCTTTAGAAATGAACAGCCTCCTACAGACAGAATAGTACAAATTCAAGTGACATTTTCTTGCAATGAGATTTTTAGCCGATCACAGGCACTTTACGTAATGGTCAGACAGTGTAGTGCTGCTTCTGTCCTGACAGAAACAAGGACTCAGTGTCCTCAGGAGGTTTAATGCAGTATCATGCATTTTTAAAATTTTACATTCCAAGACTTTTGAGTGTGACCTTTGAAACAGACTTGATAATCTGAGGAAAATTATCTGAGTTTTTTCTAGGTAACAAAGTATGTATCAGAAAAAAAAACCCAGTGGAGGAAGATGGAGTGAATAATAAGATATTTCTTCACAGTGTTAACTAAATAACTTTTGGAAAAGACAGATAGAATATTAAAAGGACTGAATGTGAACACCTGTTGGCATTATCCTACATCAGGGACTCAGGAGTGCTCTGGCTAAAAGATCTCTAACCATTGTTTTGGGTTAGAGCTCTCCTGGTTGGCCTTCTTGCCTTTCTGCAGAAGAGAAGAAATCTGCTTTAATGGGGTTATGTGAGTGTGTAGTAAGTCTTTGGCTTTCCCCTGCACCATGGCCACATCCCCTCTCTACTTGCCTGAGGGCTGCTTGCTAGCCACTTTATGTCTTGGAGAGAGGGATATCAGCCCACCCAAGTGGTTGCCTCCTCCAGTACTGAGAGTTTTACCATTGGAGTATCATCTACTATCTACTATCTAGAGTATTATCTGCTGTCATCTTATCTGATGCATGTACTTGGCTCCTTGGCTGTGGCAATCTAGCCTGCTGACACAATGGGATACTCCTGACTTTTGCCCATTGTAAACAAGGCAGGACTCAGGCCAGAACATTTTGGTCTATGCCTCTACAAGTGAAGGCTTATTTAGTTGATTCTGAAATTTTAGGATGCTAGCTTACAGAAATCCTATGTTTAACTTAAATGAAACATAGCTCTGCACAAAATTTACCACTGCAGATTGATTTTGAAACCTGGTTTTAAAAAAACACACACAGAAAGCTGTTTAAAATTTGGGCCCAAATTGCATGTAAAAATCCCACTGAGATCAGCTGGAGTTGTGTAAATGTCTCTGAGGGGAAAGGCCATTTGAATAAGGACATTTGATTTTTATGAATGTCAACATTTTAATTTTAGCTGATTCAGTCTTGTGTTCAATAACAACAGTGATTGCTGGAGAGCTGTGGGAAGTGAGCCAAGTGGACAGAGGGAAACTGCTTTTTCGTGTCTCTGGCACACTACAGTGGAAAAACTTAATATGGAAACTGGACATTTCAGAAGTCCAGAACAGAGTATAAATGCACATGACTGAAGGTTACCGAATGAATTTTTCAATGTGTGTCTGCTCTAAGCGATGGTAAAGTTGTACAGGGACTGTAGGCAGTGAAAAGTGCTCTGAGATAAAAAAATCCTTGTTTGCTGATGTCTTGGGGCCTGTATGAAGTGATGAACATACGTTAGCTTCCATTTCCAGTCAAGAAAAAGCAGGAGTCCTTTGCTAGCCAGCCAGAACTTCTCTTTCTTATGATGTGCATTGTCTCTCCATGCTCCTTAATCATCCTGTTTAAACAAGCAGGCAAGAAGTGGATATTCAACAAACATTTCTGAACACATTGACCAAAGAATAAAAATAAGTGTTCAGGTGTTACAGTTGTAGATTTTTGTGTGTACATGACATATAAGCAAGCTACCCAGGTATTCTGTTTTAATCCAAGAGTAGAATATTTCATAGGTCTCATTGCATGTTTGTTAGTGGCCACATTATACCATTGTTATTGTGGAGGATAAATGTGTTTCTTGACTCTGAGCGTATCAGCTTTGATAATATTTCATGGAATCCTAACAGTATAAGACTGACAGTTGGACTTCATCTTAAACATAGGTGTTCTCCTAATAATAAATTAAAAATAAACCACTGTGAGGATCAAGTGAAGCAGAAAAAAAGCTATGAGTGAACTTCCACCTCACACGTGAGGTGCAAATCAAGTTAGCGTGTTATGTTGAAGAAATGTTCTCAGTTGCAGTGTAACATATAAAATGTCCAATTTCCCTTAGTAGGTAAGTTGTCTTGTCAGCAGTTTCCAACTATTTGAAGCAAAAATTTTCCATTTAGTTCTAGTGGTTTGGTAGAAATCCCAGTTCCTTTTCCCTCTTTTACCTTGACTTATAAAAAAGACATTTAGTTCCAAAGAATATTTCTTTCAGAACCAACATATTACAGTAACTGCTGTTCATTATAATCCATTCCAAACAAATTATTTTCCTCTGTTATTTAATGACCTCAATAATGACTTAATCAATAAGGGTTTTAAATAAGAAGTTATTTTTGCAGTATTTCCAACATATATCATTAGCTGTATTATCCAAGAGTAGACTTGCAAAAAATTGTGCTGTGGTAGCAGATACTTGAATACTGAAATCATGTTGTGGCAGAGCCATGTTTTAAAGTAGCCAAAATAAAGTGACTTGTATATTTATATTACATTAAAATATGGAAAGAAAGGTTTTTATTGTGAGACATCTGTGCATTCTATCAAGTTAGGTTTTCCATATTTTTTCCATTTGGATTGCCTTAATATTTTTTTTTATTGTATGAAAAAGCCAAGATTTGAGAGTAGGAGCTTAAGAGCAGACAGAAAAATTGCTGTAATTTACTTTTGAAGGCAAATCTTTTTTTCAGGCTTCCAGGAAAATTGTTATTTGGAGCTAAGATTCTGCCCTGGCTTTCATTTAATGCAGTCACTGAATTTGGTGAGACTTCATGAAGCATGAGCTGAATTGGGCCTTTTCACTATAACTTTTACAGTATATGCAATCACTATTGGGAAATGTTAGCTGAACTTTACCAAACCCTCTGTATCTTAACCTTTATTTGAAGAGAGGATGCCATAAATTGTCGTAATTTATATTATGCATCTAGAAAAATCAGTTTGAAGGGTACAATTTTAAGAACTGATGCAGTTAGGACAGAAAAAGAGCTGTCTCCAGAAAAACATGATGGAATGTCTCTAAGACTGAATTAAAATCAGAACCCCCCCCACAACACATGTTCTGTTAGGTGCATTTGATAGTTATCTTTGTGATTGTTGTGGTACTCTCTGATTCTGCATTCTGTGTAGCTGGTGAATCTTTGATAGGTTGACATTAATTTCTATTCATCATTAAGTCAAGTGGGATTAGTTGTCTCACTTTTAATGAAGTTGCACCAGCAATGAGATGTTTCTAAAACAAAACTTTCTACAGATAATATTTTCTGCTCCACTGGGATTGTGTTTGGAAATGTTGCAGATTGTGGTGGAAGTAAAAGACAAATGAATATGAAAAGTGAAAACTCATACTATGACTTTGAGCAATTTGCTGCTCAGCCTGAAACTGCTTCAGACTTCTGAATGTAGTGAGGTCTGTTCTTGCAATGAGACTAAGTAGTGGAAAGTGGATAAGTATTGAATTCCTCTGTGTTCAAAGAATTTTGATTCTTCTCCTGTGGCTGCCATGGATTAGTATAAGGATATGTTTTTATCAGTGAGGGTAAAACTTAACTGTGATGCCATGAGGCCACCCCAAGTGTTTAAGTCCTCTTCCTAAGCAGGAGCCACTCAGGAATGTCCTGTACAGTGAGAAATCCCACAGACAATACACACCAAAGAACTGAGTACTTCTTTGTCTATGTGGATCTGGTTTCATAGAGCCCTTTTGCAGATTTTTCTATGATGAGGCTGTTGCACTAAATCCACCAGTCAATGCTCCTTTCCTGCTATCAAAAGCAAGCCATTGCAACAGGAAAATTGAACATATGTTATAAATGTACATTGAACATTAAGCAGAGGCACTCCTTTCATTGCACCACTTTAGACCAATGAGCTGAATTTTTAAGCAGAGGAACTACTCCGGTGTGTTAGGTGAGACTCACATATCCATCTGACACTGGATTTCACAGACTAATGAGCTGCTTCCTTTGTTTCAAGCTGGCTGAAACAAACTGCAGGGAGGAAAGAGGTACAGGTCTTATGAATGGAAAGATGGGGAGTGTTTTCTACAGTAAGTGTGGGATGATGTAAACACATGCAAATTAGTTGTGAACATAAAATGAAATAGCTGATCTGGTAAGTGGGACTCTGTAATATACTAGTACTAATAAATAAACAAATAAAATTGTCAGAGAAAGTACTCTTATTAGAGGCCTGGACAATCATCAAGCATGTGGAGTTCAATAAGGGCAAGTGCTGGATTCTGCACCTGGGATAGGCAACCCTGGATGTACAGACAGAGCAGGGAATGAGATGATGGAAAGCAGTGCCATGGAAAGGGACCTGGGGATTCTTTTTGATGGAAAGTTGAATATGAGAGGGAAGACAGGAGTAGACACTGATGTCTTTTCTGTGGTGATGAGTGACAGGACCAAAAGAATGGCTGAAGCTGTATTAGGGGACTTTTAGGTTGGATATTAGAAAAAGGTTCTTCATCTAGAGGGTGGTTGGGCACTGGAACAGGCTCCCCAGGGCAGTGGTCACAGCACCAGCCTGACAGAGTTTGAGAAGTGTGTGGACAATTCTCTCAGGAACATGATGTGACTCCTGGGGATGGTGCTGTACAGGGCTAGTAGATGGTGGTCCTTCTGGGTCCCTTCCAACTCAACAGATTCTGTTATTCTGTGAGAAGTCTCCATTATTTAACCCTTGGAAAAAAGGTACACACATAACAATGACAATGAATGAATGAAATAAAATCTTTTTTTTGAGAGTTAAAATTTACCTAAGTGAGCTGCACCACATTTAAGCACTGGCTTCATTCCAGGTTTTTGAATATTGCCATTTTTATTTTGAATATTCTAAAGCATGATTGCTTAGTATCTTACATGGTAGGGATAAGATCATTCATAATCTAAAGTTAGCTTTAAGCATTTTGTTGAAACCTTAATCTATTTTCTCTTGGGACTACCCTCATATGTTATTGAAAATAATATTAATGGGAAAAGTTCAGTTTAGCTTTTAAGATCATTTGACTTTTACATTTGTACTTTGCTAACTTTTGCTATTTGTGTTTAAGAGAGAATTTGCTGTTTTCTTTCTTGCAGAACGTGGTTCACCGCGTAATTTAGTTACCACAGACATAACTGACACTACAGTTGGGTTATCATGGACACCAGCTCCAGGAACAGTTAACCATTACAGGATAGTATGGAAATCACATTATGATGATACCATGGGAGAGAAGAGAGTCCCAGGAAATACAGTGGATGCTGTGATAGAAGGCTTGGAGCCAGAGACTAAATATAGGATTTCAGTATATGCAGCCTACAGCAGTGGAGAAGGAGACCCAGTAGAAGGAGAGGCTTTTACTGATGGTAAGTGTAATACATTACCACCATTTGTAACATTCTGGTTTTGATGAAATTATAATTTAAAAATAAAATGGACCTTATTTTTCCCCCTTCATTTTTATTTTTTATGAAAAGTTTCCCCGAAATGCCACCTCAGCTCAGCCAATTTTGACATTTTGTTGGACTATTAAAAAACCTAAAAAAAAAATCTCTTCTATGTCATATAGGTTTGGATTCAGCAAGAATTACTTCCAAATTAAGATATTATTTGGTATGCATATTACTCTGAATTCGGCCTTTTATAGTTTTGGTGTGATTGCTAAAAATCAGGTGAAGGAAATGTGGATAGAGCAAAGAGGAAAGATGGGGTGCATTCCCACAGAATCAATGAGTTTCCTTTCCAAGTTATTGCCTTTCCAATCTTCACAGTCCTCAAACTGAGGCTCACTGGGTGATTTTGATGTTTGTGAGTTACCTTTCTGGGGCTCTTCTTTTTCTTATTTGCCAAACATCATATTGTATTTGGTCAAAGCAGGCTCAAGCCTCTCCTGCTGTGTAGGCAAAGCGAAAAAACACAGAGACCAGGGATGGCTTGTTTCTTTGTAGCAGGAACTGTGAGTAAAGGAGTCAGAATGAATGAAGGGATGTCCTGGATAAGGCTTGACATTCCTGTTGTTTGCCTAAAGGGGCCATGCAAAGACAAAGCCTGAGGGAGGGCTCTGGGGAAGCATCATGTGTGTTTACATGTTCTTGTGCTCTGTCCTAAGCATCTGTTTTGACTACTGCTGGAGACAGGCTGCTGAATTACGTTAACCTTTGTCCTTGACCCAGAGCAGTTGTTCTCAAGGTTTTGCAAGAGTAGTGGTTGCTGCTGTTAGTAAGAGCTGACTCCCCAGAGTCAAAGCAGACTAGCAGACTGCTCTCCCATGGCTTCCTTCTTGGTTCAAGCACAGCGACACCAGCTGTTCTAGCTCTTCCAGGTTAGGTGGGTAGCCTAGCCTTATCATTTGTACTGACTCTCTGTGTGCTGACTGAGAGAACTTGCTGTTAGGCCTATCAATAGCCCCAAACCTGGGGCTGATAGCCTGAAACTATTGGATCTTTCTGGTATACACACAATTAGAAATTGTCAGTTCCTAGGAATTACAAATCCTATCTTACTGTGTGTTGAAATACTGACCGATTCCACCATGCCAAGAGGGTTCAGCTTTGCCAAAACCTAGATGGCTTATTTTGGCTGACAGCCAGCATTGCATACCTGTCAGTTCACTTGGGATTATTTATACTATTTGTACAGTCTGGAAAATATCTCTTAGAAGCTGAATGCTGCAATTTGTCGAGAAAATGCTTTATTAGTTCAAGGGCCTATTTCAGCACATATGCTATGTTGTGATGAGTGATTTTCCAAGCATTTGGAAAGTCACTCACCTCTATTTGAAGGACAGTTTGTATGGGGTTCAACAACCAGCTGTTTAGGAATTCACCAGTACCTTATCAGACCTGTAAAGTCAAAACTTAGAAAATCTATAGGACATTGAGTTCATGAAAATCAAGGACTTTATCAATTTGAGAGTGCTGAATCCATTATTTAATGGATTAATGAAAAACATGACTAAGTAAAACTCCCAATTATGCTGTGTCATCATGTGATTTATACTTCCCCCTTTTTTGTCTCATTACTGAAATCCACACATCTGTTTGTTTAGTCCATCACAATTTAAAAATAATTAACAACAGCCTGTGAGATTCCCCTGTGTCTTCCCCACAATAAAATACTGGAATTTTAAAGGGCAATTTTATTTTTTAGTACAGCAGCACTAATTTTGTAGTCATGCATTTGAATATATCTGTATATGACAAAGTAAAAATTTATCCATATTTTTACACTGAAAAGTGTCACCAAATGCCAGGACTCTGACCGTAGACAACGAGACAGAAAACACAATGAGAGTTACATGGCAGCCTGCGCCTGGGAAAGTCTTGTCTTACCGTGTGAACTACAGAGCTCGCAGCGGAGGAAGGCAAATGTCTGGGAGAGTAAATGCTCCTGCCACCAGCATCGTGCTAAAGCGACTTAAGCCCCGCACTACGTATGACATTACTGTTGTTCCAATTTATGATTTTGGACATGGGAAATCAAGAAAAGGAGAAGGAACAACGGGTATGTACCACAAGGTTGTACAGGATTTCATAATGCAAGTTTTGTGCTTAAAATTAATAATCAGGAAACATAGAAAAGCATGGTGGAGTCTGCCAAGATCATGAATTGAGAGGAAAATTGAAGAAAATGTTATAAGTTGAGAAAAGAGTTTGGTTTGTTTGAAATTTCAGTGTGGCATAGCTGGAGAACAGCTTTTTGCTGTTGATATTAAGAGGTGTAAGTACAGTGTAAAATCTGTTTGAAAATACTAGAATTGTTTTGAAATGCTGTCATCAGAAGTTCAAACAAGGTGTTTTGTGAGGAAGTCAGGCTACTTAATCAAGTGTTGTCTGCTGTTGCATATTTTGCCTTTTGCTTGTGGGTATTGATTAAATAGCATCATCCTGTTAATTAGGTTTGTCTTCTCTGGTCACCATATTTTCTGTGGAAAATCCAAGCTACTAAAAAGGGGTAGTAGATGATTTTGAAGATTTATCTGTGGAAGTCTGACTTCATGGTCTTTTGGACAGACTGTCTTCTCCCTCAGAAACTGAAACTTTAAAATGTTTATTAAGTCTCAGTGAAGGCATTTTTGTGGAAAAAGCAAAACTCATTTTCTACTCTACCTTTAGTAGGAATGTAACGCTGGTCTTATATTTTGTAAGGAAATGTTCTCTATATGTTCAGATCAATCAGATTTAGTGTCAGTTTTCTGCTTCCATAGATGGAAAGCCATTACCTAAAGAGAATCTTTTTCAAGATGTTTCTGCCTGTCTGACACTAGTGCCATTCACTGAGGTGCTCTGTAGATAGTTCCTGCCATTCTCTGTTTTCTGAATATATGTTATATTGAGTGACAGGAAGTAAGATAAAAGTATCCTAATAGTGGAGATATCAGCACCTCAGTTACTGAAGAAAGGTTTCTTCTTAACCTAAAATGTGGTTGATATAAAGGAGTCACAAAAACTTGATCAGCTCTTGACCAATACATGGTTGTTTAATGCTGAAAATTATACTGAGGTAAATTTAAGATCATCCAGCTGCTTTTGATTTTTGGACTTTTCATCTTGATACAGATATAGCTCTGCTTTCAGTCTAAATAACTGTGGTGGTAAACACTCTTTGGAAGCAAGTGAGGCCTGAGTCATCTTTTTAGTGGAAGCTATTAGGATCATTCAGGGAGTATGACAAGAGATGAGACAGAGAATCTGTACTTTTCCTTGTGAGTAGGAGTGTATCTACTGTTTCTCAGCAGAATTCACATTTTGAGGACATTTATGATCTTTTGGCTATAGCTAAACTATTGCATGGGCACAGGGACAAAGCAATTTTTTTTCTTCTGTCTTTTAGGCCAAAGCTATAGTGGTAGCTTTTTGTTTACTCTGATTCCCAATTTTTTGAACTTTGAGCTTGCACTGATGCATTTTTTTCCATGACTGCACTTTAGAGTTGCACACAAGTAAAAGTTGCACAAAATGCAGAAGCTAGCAACTGCTCGTTAATTATTGTCTGTGAGTACTGCCCTGCAGTGGGCAGCTGTTAGTCTTCTGAGGAACTTGCTCTTGACCTAAAAACCTTGACCAGCTGTTTGGCTGGCACTCCTCAGAAGAATTGGTTTTTGACACACTGCCACACCTGTGGTTGTTGAAGTTGCTTTAGCTGCCAGACAATTTATCCCTTAGTCCATTGACTGCAGAGGGAGCCTCAAAAATAGACTTAGCCCACGTACCTATTGATTAAATAGGTAAATGTCAGGAATCTCATCTTTCATCTCTTAATACTTGTCTTTGCTAAAGAAAGGAAAAAAGAGTTTAGGACTCTCACTAATACTAGACTTGCATATATATATATATTTATATACATACTTAAAAGCATATTTGTTGATTTTTTGCCATGTGTAGACCTGATCTAAACACTTTTGTTTCCCACCCTTTCAGCCTCTCCCTTTAAACCACCTCGAAATCTGAAAACTTCAGATTCAACTATGTCAAGTTTCCGAGTAACCTGGGAGCCAGCCCCAGGGAGAGTGAAGGGGTACAAAGTAACTTTCCACCCTACTGAAGATGATGGGAGCCTTGGAGAATTAATAGTGGGGCCCTATGACAGCACAGTGGTACTGGAGGAGCTTAGGTATGCATACTCCCTCATACTGGTTTTTGCTTTGTTTTGTTCAGTTTCCTTTAAATAACTTTGGCCTAGGATTTTGTTTAATTGTGATCAATGGTACTGAAATGCCTTGTAAAATCTGCTGTAAGTTAAGCAAGTAATTTTGTCAATTAGCTATGAAAATCCTGTTATGCCATCTCTGAAAGGTACCTGGCAGGTTTCTTTCTAAGATTATCCATTTACATCACTTGTGGTGTTTTCACAGGACCTGAAGGAGGCAAAGATATATAGGCTGGAGCTGTACTTCACATATGAGAAAGATAATGGAATAATAAAGGATATTTGAGATTTCTAAAGTTTACTTTCAAAAGTTTCTTTTCTCATGTCTCTCAAAAGATGCTTAGTTTAGCTCTTGATTCATTTTATCAGAGGCTTTTTAAAGCAGGCTTCCCACCAAGTCAAAATCTGTTAGGCAAGTATACTAAATATAATTAAAATGGGGTCATTAAGTCAAAGAATCATGCAGTCATAGAATGGTTTGGGTTGAAAGTAACCTTAGAGATCATCTAGTTCCAACCTCATTGCTGTGGGGCACCTTCCAGTAGATCTGGTTGCCATCCAACCTGGCCTTCATGCCCTGGGATGGGACACCCACAACTTCTCTTGGCCACCTGTTCAAGTGTCACACCACCCTCACAGTAAAGAGCGTCTTCCTAATATCTGATCTAAATCTAGTCTCAGTTTAAAGCCGTTGCTCTCTGTCCCTACATGCCCCTGTCTGAAGTGCTTTCCTTAGGCTCCCTTTAGGTGCTGGAGTCCTACCAAAAGATCTCCCCAGACTCCTCTTCTCTAAGAACAACCCCAACTCTCAGCCTGTCTTCACAGGATAAATACTCCATCCCTCTGATCATTTTTTGATCTTCTTCTGGCCTCATTCAAGAGGTCCAAGCTCTTCTTATATTGGTGGCTCCAGAGCTCCAGAGCTGGACACTGTACCCCAGGTGGGGTTTCACATGAGCAGAATAGAGGGTGAGAATCAACTCTCTTGACCAGCTGGTTGCTTCTTGTGATGCAGCCCAGGCATCACTCCCAGTCCCTTAATTTGCCCTCTGTGACCTTCCAGCAGTGTGGCTGGAGCACTTTCCAGTGAAAACTGAGGCAAAAATATAATTCAGTACCTCAGCTTTCTCTATATCCTGGGTAACCAGGACTCCTGTTTTCTTCTGGAGGGGGCCCATTTTCTCCCTAGTCTTCCTTTTATGTACCATAAAAACTTGTTGCCCTTGATGTCCCTGGCCTGATTTAATTCTATCAGGTCTTTAGCTTTCCTAACCTGATGTCTGGCTGCCTGGACAATTTCTCTTCACAGAATTAAATAACTTGAATGAGGAAGGCTATAAATTTGAGTATAGAGTGTAAAATCAGCTTTAAATTGTTGAAACATCAATGTCTTGTGGAAGAGCCAGTATTTGGGTTTCATGTTTTAGCACCTTTTCCATTAGGTATTTTTTATCTGTGAGAATTTAATAAGTGAAGTGTTTAGCATTTTACTAGCCAAATGACTTTAGTTAAAGTACACCTCTTTGACTGTTTCAGGGCAGGAACTACCTATAAGGTAAATGTTTTTGGGATGTTTGAAGGAGGAGAGAGCAACCCTTTGGTTGGACAAGAGATGACCACCCTTTCAGATACTACTACGGAGCCATTTTTATCTAGAGGTAAACATGACTGAATTGAAGAAAAGGCAGTCTTGTATTTTGGATAAAAAAAAAGATAAAAAGTTTACTACATTTGCTTTTTGTTTTTCTAATGCACATACTTGTTTACAGGATTCATTATATTCCCTTCCCTGATGACATAAACCCTGTTCTGAAATGACCACAAAGCATGACCCAGTTCACAGTTCTAGTCCTCTGCACCTTCCAGATGATCTTACAAAGATGATAATGCAGGCAACCTGTGTTTTGCTGATTATTCAAAGCCATCTGCATTGCATTTTCAAGCTGTCCACATCTGTGTTAGATCACATAAGGTCAAATTTTTGAACAGAGATCATGGCTCATCTACAGGGGTCTTCACAGGAGTAGAACAAGGAACTTTAAGCAGATTGTTGGCCCTTTTTTTTGTCCTTATATGGTGACTTTTAAGACTAAGATGATACAATGAACAAACATCAGATAGTTGGGAACGTCCTAGTGTTAATGTATATTATTTAAGTTTATATTCAACATAGTAATTGTTTAGTCTTTTGGTTTTTTTTCAAAGTAGGAGGAGACTTTTTCACAGAGGCAATTGCAGAGTGCTCTCCAGTATCTCTGGGAGCTTCTCACTACTAAACCTGTAGCTAGTAAACCTTTCTTTCAAGACTTCTTTGAATTTTATGATATTTACCTCCCTTTGGTGTGCTTAACAGGCCTCTGCATGTTAATATTTGTGCTCACCATAATCTCAATTATAGTACCTGAAGAAGGATTCAGGGCTCAGTTCTTCATGGAAAGCATAAAAAAGCAAGTCTTCTTCTGAATAGTCAAGTATACATGAATAAGTAAAGCCTTTTCTCCTCTGCCATTTCAATGCTTGGATAACCATCAGAGAGAATTTGGTGAGGAGAAAGAACCTAAATGCAAAGCCCTTTCAGAGTTAAATAAAGAAAAAGAGGTTTCTGACAGCTGACTATATTGTTTTTGCTTAGCTCGCATTGGGCTGTGTAAAAAATACTCATCTTTTATATGACTTTATTGAAATATTTTTAGAAACTTCCTAAATAATTGTCCTACTCTGTCTAATAATAGAGGGTAAACTGAAAAAAAAAAAAACCTAAAACAGGCCAGGAGTGGCATTAGACCAAAGCTTTAATAAGGCTGGCAACAAAAGATTGCACAAAGAGTGGTTTGTTATTTTTCATTATAGTAGCTCTCATTTCTGTTTTCGGTGTTATACTCTTTAAGTTAATTAGTTTTATTAATGCATGGATTTGAGTAATGGTTAATGTGAAAAATTAATTTATATCTTGGACAGCAAATGTAACAGTGAATTATTTATTAATGGGGGGAAAATCACCCTAGATCTGGCACATTTACTAGAATTTTCCATGTGGGGGACTATAGTATGTTGAAAGAAACATAAAAGTCAAAATAGATTAACTTTTTAATTGTACATAAAGCTAACTTTAACTTTCATATAAAAGTTTTGCATGCAATTTTTTGAACTAACATGGTTTGACTTAAACCCTACTCCAACTGATTTTATTGTCCTGACTAAAGACTAGATCTATATTTTCTGTGCAGAAGAGGATCATGCTTTTAACCCCCAGGTACATGGAATAGTTATATTCATGAGTCTACAGTGTTGGATCAGTTCTGTGGAACATATATGAAATCACAATATCTTTCAACTGTGATGAGTGTGGATGATTTTTCTCAATGGGATTTCTTCCATATAAAGACCAGAAGCTCTGATGGCAGGAAGCCAGAAAATTTGCAGCTGGTAACAAAATCTACAGGAAAAAAGAGAGAAAGGATTTTGGCTTTTTTTTTTTTTTATTTTTTTTTTGCAAATGGCTGTGGATAAAATTATTGTGTCTTTCTGTTTTGTATAAATATTTTGTGATTTTCCTTGTGATGAAAACAATATGATGCATATTTTATGTTGTAATTTGTAAACTGAAGATATCTGAAATAACTTCCTACCTTTAGAGAACATTGCAGCTTTATATGAATGTTTGTTCTTTTTCCCTCTGTATCTCTTGACCTGTGTTTATGTTTGTGTGTCTTCTCTGGATTGTGCTCTTTCTTTTCTGTACATGCAAACTTCTATACCACACATATTATTATATCTTTTTCCCCTGAAAATTGAGGAATGCTATTTATGTGAAAGTGATTGTAATACATACCGTTAATCCCACTATTACATGATTGAAAATTAATCAGTAATTTAGCTATACGTGACAGACTAGAATACCATAAAATTGTATAATCTAATAGTGCTTACTGCCATATCAGTGGCTCGTTTAATAGTCTTGTACAAAACTTCTGAAATCAAGTGATCAGCCATATTTAAAGGCCAAAACAGACAATGACATGACAATAGAGAACACTGGCCTTGACATTTGCAAAGGCTTATTTTTAAAAGGAAACATACATGAAGGAATTTAGACAGCTTTTGCCATGGAACCACTGACTAGTGTGAATAATGCTCTCAAATAGGTCATACTTGACGGAGTGCCAGTGAATAAAACTAGAGCTATTTTGGAAGCTAACTCATGACATATGTCATCTAAAAGGATGGGGAAAGAAAGCCATCATGCTAAGGCTATATTTTTCTGGTTGACACTGCAGGTTTAGAATGTAGAACCAGAGCAGAAGCTGATATTGTTCTGCTGGTGGATGGCTCATGGAGTATCGGGAGGCCAAATTTTAAAACCATCAGGAACTTCATTGCCCGTATTGTTGAAGTTTTTGATATTGGTCCTGACAAAGTGCAGATTGGTAAGTTCTCACATGTTGGAGGGAAAATGGAGCATACCTCCTACAGAGACACATAATGACTGAGTAAATGGTGGCTTTTTTCCCAGGTCTTGCACAGTATAGTGGTGATCCCAGGACAGAATGGAATCTCAATGCTTACCGAACCAAACAGTCTTTGTTAGAGGCTGTAGCCAACTTACCATACAAAGGAGGCAATACTCTAACAGGTATGTCACAGTGCCAGGATTTTACTTTAGCTCCAATGAAAATGATTCTAGTAGCTGACCCTGATTTTGTTCAGTGAACTCAAATGTGTCTATGATAAAAAGGACTTAATAGTTCAGCTCAGTATGGTTGGAAAAGAAGAGGTACAGCATAGGCTTATAAACTCAGGGGAAATGTATTAGAAGAGGTTTTGGGTGATGAAGAGCTTGTGTTGCTGTTGAGCCTATGAAAAGAAGAAAGGTCAGTTCCATTTCAGGGTTGGGATGAAGGCAACCAGGAACCAGAAGGAGGGGTAGTGGAAGTCAGGAGGGTGATCAACACCAGGTAAGAGAGCACCTGAATAGTATCAGTTGCTCAGATCTAGATGATGGGCTGCAATTAGATTCAAAATGCTTCTATAAGGAAATAAACAGTGGAACTATGTTGTCAGAATGAAGTCACTAGGATGCACTGATTTCGTTTACTGTGACTACTATATGCAAACAGTTTACAGTGATGGGTACTTTCTTTGTGTCATGCTAGGAATGGCCTTGGATTTCATCTTAAAAAACAACTTCAAACCAGTTGCTGGCTTAAGGCCCAGAGCTCGCAAAATTGGTGTTCTCATCACTGATGGCAAATCACAAGATGATGTAGTCGCCCCTTCAAGAAAACTCAGAGATGAGGGAGTGGAGCTGTATGCAATTGGTAAGTACTCCATGAAGGCATGGCCTGCAGCAACCCCCTCCTGCTCATCTGCTAAACCCACAGAGAAGTGGCCACATACATAAGTACATAAAAGGTTATTTGAAGAATGTGTTTAGGGACTTAATTGCATGCTATTGTGCTTCGTGGCCATAATTTCTAACAGGTTTTGCTTTCTTCTTCTCTTGTAAGGTATTAAAAATGCAGACGAAAATGAATTGAAGCAGATTGCAACAGATCCAGATGACATCCATGCTTACAATGTTGCAGACTTCTCCTTCCTGGCTACCATTGTTGATAATGTAACCACGAATCTGTGTAACAGTGTGAAAGGTCCAGGTACATCACCTTTTCAGTCTATTTCATTCTTTATCCATTTATGTGCTTGTACTGCTAGTTCCTTTTTATTATTTATTTGGAACACTGTGTTAGCCATGGGCTGTTTTTTCAGCTGCTGGTGTGAGGAAGTTGTGCAGACCACCTGGACTACCCTGCAGGGGTCCTTCCTTTCCTTCCAACAGTGACTGTGTTATAACTAACACAGCATGACATTGCTGGATGTGCCTTCTTTTTCTCCCCAGAATTGTGAAGTATCTTTCTTAGTGTGTCAGCTTTTTATTCATTGTGGCATGTTTTTTGATGATACTTATTCAATGAGGAAAATTTTAGCAGCCCTGCTCTTTTCAAGTATTAATGTCTGACAGCCCAAAACCAAAGCTGAGCATGAAAAAACATGTATGTAATGTTAGCTGATGATTCTTCAGTGAAACACTGGTATTGAAGTGGAATAGGAATTATAGGGAACTTGTTTAATCTGGAGTCTGTTAATATGAGCTATGTCTTCATGCAGTTGTTTTAAGAAATCCCGAGGAAAAATAAATATAAGCAACTATACAAAGTGTTTTTTCCCCCCTTCTGACAAGATAAATGAATATCTTTTTAATTTGCTTCCCTCTTGCAGGTGATTTGCCACCTCCTTCAAATTTAGTTATTTCAGAAGTGACACCTCGTTCTTTCAGATTGAGATGGAGCCCACCTCCTGAGAGTGTTGATAGATACAGAGTTGAATATTATCCTACCTCTGGAGGTAGCCCTAAACAGGTTAGTATTGTATGTTCATCTTTTACAATGTCCAGTGTAACCTTGGACTTCCACATCACAGTAATATCATTCTGAATTTGTGCTGAGTAGGGTGTAAAAGCAACTTAAAAGTGCTCCTAAGGTCAAGAATATCATGCCTTGGGAAATGTTACACAAAATTACAAAAAATAGGAGCATATATACTGCTTTGGTTGTTTTAATGTCATGAATCTAGAAGTAAAATATATTTCTTTTAAAGATTTGTCTTCTATTTCTAGTAACTCCTTTATTTTCATTTTCCACTGTCATATATTAGTTCAAATGTGTCTGCACCAGAAATTTTCTGACCATATTCGTGGGTAGGCCCCCTGTCCTTTTAATGCATTTCCTTCTTTGTAGAGAACATGACAGTGGGGGATACAGGTTGTAAGAAGTGCTCAGATTAACAGTATATGACTCCAAACTGTTTATTGCACAGGATGAAACTTATCTTGTAGTACTACTTCTCTGCACAGAGAGCCACTGGCTGGGAACTCTTGGTCCTGGGAAATCTGAATTGCTCATTACTGTCTTTAATCAAACAGAATCGTATTTAGGAAAATGAAGTGTTTAGAAGAATGTAGTCAGGTGCCTCTGTGTACCTAGCTCTGAATGTACCATCTCTAATTGTGGCCAATCTTATATTTGGCTCATGGAGAGTTCAAGATTTGGCTTTGAATAAAGTTTGAGCTGTTGCTCCAGTGCACACTGACTTTACAATTTGACTTTATCCAGACATTTCTGTTCTACAAGGTGTTTCCAGTGCCTTGTGCTGTAACCATGTAGATTATCCCAGTTTTGAATTTTTTGCCAAACTGGCCCCTTTTTCCTGGTCCTTTCTTTATGTTCTTTAGTGATATAGAAGTGTAAACCATGTGTGATATCAGAATGCACTCTAAGTGATGCTAAGCAGATGAATGCAATTTGAAACAAGTGTCCGTCTGAGATTTCCCTACAGCTTGCTATGCAAAAATAATGCTATATTGTCAGACAAAATGTATACAAAATTAGGACCAGACTTATCTCCTTGTCATTGATTTCTGCAGTTTCACAAGGAATGATTGCTTTTCTTAGAGATACAATTACAAAAATATTTTTCTTACAGTGATTAACATTGCTTCTCTTGTAGTTTTATGTAAGTAGGATGGAAAGAACAACAGTTCTGAAAGATCTGCAACCTGAAACAGAATATGTGGTTAACGTGTTTTCTGTGGTAGAAGATGAAAGCAGTGAACCTCTGATCGGCAGGGAAACAACCTGTAAGTTAGAAGTGGGTCTTGAGTAACATGTTAACAGCCAGTTTGGCACCTGGGGAGCTGTCCAGTAGAACTTTCAGCACTACGGATTTTCTTCTTAGCAGAAGTAAAATATTTAATTTGAATTACCAAACTGTATTGTGTTACTCTGGTTGTCCAGACCTTGTTATCTTGAAGACTTCAGCAAAGTGAAGCTACAATGTGGTAGAAAATAGACATTAGTCCCAGCTTCTTTCTAGGTTCATAAAGCATGGCTGTACAAAACTAGAACAACAGACATGAATGACACGACCGAGTTTATAAATTCCTGAAATCTGATAAAAAACAAATTGTTTATGCTACATAATTAATTCCTGCTACGGCCAGACAGAATTATTTCTAATTAGCAAAAGCTTATTCAACACAATTATGCCACTTCTATGAGTAACAGCTCAGCTATGTTTCTCCTATGAGCTGTCTACATGGATTTCAGGTACATTTATGCTGTATGCAACATAGAATGACTCTTCTGCCTCTTTAATAATATTGAATGTCTGCTGTTCATTTCCCTTCTTAATTTTGTATTAGGCTTGTCAAAAAATCCTTAAAATGTATATAATTTTTATGAAGTCTGTGTTACATTTTCATATCGTTTCATGGAAACTTTTCATTTATTTAGTAATTTGAGAAATATAGACAACAAAAAGAGAGGACAAAAATCCTCTTTGTACAGATCCCAAGCCAGTCATGTTGTTTTGTATTAGAATTTTCAATGTTAAATGTTGAGTAAAATGAGTTAATGTGCTTTTTACAAGATTAAAATGTTCCAGTGCTGACCTGTAAGAGTTTTAGCTGTGTATGTAAAAAATCTATGGCCACATTCAAAACAGTATTACCACTACCTCATTCTTAAACTAAGCATTTAAATACTATTGTTTGCAGATCTCCTCTCTACTACCCATAACATGCCCTAATACCCATGTGCAATATTCTCAGTGGTATGAATTGTGATATCAAATATTAAGAAGCTGAATGAAATAAACTAATATGTATTTTTTATTTGACAGTGCCAATCTCTTCAGTTAGAAACTTGAATGTTTATGACATTGGATCAACTTACATGCGAGTGAGATGGGAACCTCTCAATGGGGCTACTGGTTATTTGTTGACATATGAACCTGTGAATGCTACAGTCCCAGCCACAGAGAAAGAGGTAAGAGAATTTGTCTTTGCTACCTGTTCTCTACCAAAAATAAATTAAGAAAAAATGTTAGAGTATCGTAATAGTCAAAAGACTGGCATGTACGTCTTGAAGTACAGTGAACTTACTGGGATATTATATACAATGACATCAGTCAGGAAACTGTAAATATACTGTGAATCTCACAAACAAAATTCCCTTGAAGTTAAATCATTGTTTGCTTTTCTACCATTGCTTTCTTCAGTTTTTAAACATGGTGTGTTATTTTTCATGCGCAGATGCGTGTAGGACCGTCAGTGAATGAGGTGCAGCTGGTAGATCTCATCCCCAACACTGAGTACACTTTAACAGCTTACGTATTGTTTGGTGATATGCAGAGTGACCCGCTCACTACACAGGAAGTGACATGTATGGACATTTTGATTTTTGCTTTGTTATTGCTTCAGCAACACCTAATTTTAATTTCATGCAACAGTTTTTATATAATCTGTTTAATTTAGAAAACCATCTTAACCATGTTTTATGTATTTTCCAACACTTACACATTTCCTGAAGGCCTCAAAGGCAATTTCTATGAGAAGGGTCCAGCTACTAAAAGGGGAACAATATAATTTTTAACTTGAATAATGAAGGAACTCTTGAGATCACAGTGTTTTTAAAAGGTTTCAATGTTGCTTGTATTAATTTAGAAACCTTGTTCCCGAATTCAGACATCCTCTTAAGCATAGAGAATACTAAAAAAGCATGTTATATCAAGAAAAAAATAGATCTAAAAATGGTTTCCTTTTTTATACCTTTCCTTAAACATTTCCTTTTGGCAAAGGCATGCTTCTGGTCTAGATGCATGCAACATGGCTACTTTTATGTCCTCAAAATTTTTAAACCATTAACTGTGGATGAAAATTGGCTATTGTCACCAAACGTTATGGTCTTAATCCCTGATACTTCTGGAAGTATTGCACTCATAAGTTACAAAGGTGAAACTACCATAGTTTATAGCTATTTTGCTCATTGCTGGGAAAATAAGCTTTTGAACTCTCTTATCTAATGCCCAGGACAATGAACTTGTCAGAAAGTGGTTGCTTCCATTCACTGAAAAGACTTTAACTGAAAGACATGAAGAGAATTCACTTCCATCTATGAGAGACCTCTGCTATGAATAGCATTCACTTACTACTGTAATTTTTTTTTTACAGTACCTTTGCCTGGACCCAGAGGTTTAAAAATTCAGGATGTTACTCACAGCACCATGAATGTTGTTTGGGATCCTGCCCCAGGAAAAGTTCGAAAATACATCCTAAGATACAAAATAGCTGATGATGCTGATGTAAAGGAGGTAAAATTTTTAAAGTACTAGGAAAGTTTTATTTTGAGAAGCTAGATTACTAAAATAATAATAAAGGTCATATTATAAATCACCAGTGAGAGTAAAGAACATCAGTTCATAGTGATTGCAGTCAAGAAAGTGTATGTATTTCTTGGAAACTGAATGAGCACAAGATAGATTTCTTGGGTACTCCCTTCTTCCTCCTCCTCTTCCTCCAGAGAGGAAAAAATCCTTAAACTGACTGGAGAATTTTCATATGTTTTGGTAAATAGCCATTTCTATGCTCTGCTTAAATGTCGTACTACCAAGGTCTAAGAATAGCTTACAATTAAGAGGACAGGATAGTGGAATAAAGGTATGTTAGCCTCTTTGCCTGACAGAACATGAATGAGCATTGTTAGAGATCTCTTCTAGTTATGTACAAGTTTTCCTTAATTGTGCTGCTAGGCATAAACCAGCTCTTGGAGAATTAAATTTGATTTTTAAAGGAACCAGAATTTTCCAAAGGTTCAGTCTGCATCCTTGTTTCCAGAGGAATAAAGCAGTGAAAGATCCACAAGGACTATGTGTATCTGATATAATAAGTTTTGCAAAGGAATTAGTAGAGAGTTCTCCATGTTTAAGTGTAAATTTAAGGGCAAATGGTAAAATGTAGTGCAGAATACTTTGTTTTTCAGTGCAGGAATTTCTGCCATTAGAGCAAATGCAGAGTAAGAAATAGAGCAATTTACAATCCTTTAAGTTACTGTTTTTATTCTTAGGTGGAGCTTGACAGACTCAAAACCAGCATTACTCTCTCTGACCTTTCCTCCCAATCACTGTACAATGTAAAAGTTGTTGCTGTATATGATGAAGGGGAATCCATACCAACAAATGCAGAAGCTGTCACTCGTAAGTTTTTCTAATAATCATTTTGTGGTTGTTTTTGCCTTATGTTTGATTTAAATGGTGTGTGTTGGAATATGTTATTGAGTTTAAGTAAAGCTCTAATTTAATCTGAGAAATACTTTATTTGCACTTGTAGCATTATTTGCAATATAATAAACCGCAGAAACCTTAGATAACTTGTATCTTACTGCAGTGAACTCTGACATTGCAGTCTGCAAAGAGGTGAGGAGCCACTGAAGCAAAACTATTTCTATTTAAAGACTGAAGGAGAGGTGTAGGTGTAGAATTGATAAGAAAATGTAAGGACAATAGAGGAAAGTTTTAGCAAGTCTTTGCAGAAATCTAGGCAAGTGAGTAAGAAGCTGGGCCATGTACTAGAAGATTAGAGAGACATGATCCTGCCTCTGATCCAACAGAGTTTTTGCATCATGGGATGCTAAAGCAGCCTTTACTTTTAGAGAATCATAAAGGTGGGATTTGAATAACCTCAACAAATAAAGGCAAGGAAATGGGGCTGCACAAGCTGTAAGAGCTGATCTTCACACAAGAGATGTGCCAGACTGAAAGGAGAAAGCAGCTATCAAGGAAGTTCTCATCCTGATCAAAGCTTAGGATTTAAGAATATAGTTAACCAGAAAAACCTACACTAGAAAAGAGTAATTTTACCTTTTCACTGGCCCTCCATCTCGTATGAAAAAGAAGAAAAAACCCATTAATATTCTCATTTTTTCTTCTGAAGTTTTCATTTGGTAGTCTGATGAGTATAAAAATGCTTGTGAGATTTCCTGCTTACTGTTGTGCTAGTCTTTGCTCTGTACCTGTGGTTTTGTGTAGATGTGTCTGTAAGGAAAGAAGAGGAAAGGTCTGCCAAAGAAATTATTTCAAGTTTAATTCTCTGGTTCTACCTATTTACATATTTCTTCCCAGTGGCTATAATATTTTCCCTCCTTAACCTTCAGTTAACCTCTGTGAATTCTTTCTAAATAAGTGGCGACTTATTTGGCTTATATAAAGAATTTTAAGATTTGTGAGAAAGTCCTGCAGGAACTTGACCTGCGTCGATGGGAGTTCACATTCACTCCATATAACTCCAAAATGTAACAGCCAGGATTTCAGTTGTTTTGAGTAGGCATGTGAGTTGTGGCCTCTGCTGAGGTCTGTTTTATCAGACAATGACCTAATGATGTGACCTTATGAGGGATAATTTGCTTAGTGTAAATGGGCTGGGTAATACCACAGTGTTTGATTGTAGTATTAGAATCATGGCAGCTGAGAGATGAGTCTTCTACATAATCTTCTAAATTATTTGTCTGAGTAATTCTTTTGTTTAACTGTATTTATTTTTTTCTTACATTTTGTGGAACATTTTTCCTTTTCTCATAATAGAGCCTGTGCCAGCACCAGTCAATCTCAGAATCACAGATATAACCACGAATAGTTTCAGAGGTACTTGGGATCATGGAGCTCCAGATGTCTCTCTATATAGAATAACATGGGGGCCCTATGGAAGAGGAGAAAAACAGGAGGTAAGAATAGACAGCCATCTTATGTATTTGTGGTCAGTATCTCAGAGGGTGTATTTTTAAACTCAGAAATGTAATTGATAAATGGTCTGTAACTTGGAAATTCAGTGAGAAGGTGTAGAACACATACTTACAGCATGTTCAGTGATGTTACTGAGTAAAAACTCAGTTATATCCCACTCTGTTTGCCTGTTTCATTTGTATGTTTTGGTTTTGTTTATTTATATTTTCTTTTTTTTTAATTTCTTCACAAGACTATCTTAAATGGGGAAGAGAATAGTTTGGTCTTTGAAAATTTGAATCCAGACACATTATATGATGTCTCAGTTACTGCCATCTATCCTGATGAATCAGAAAGTGATGAGCTCATTGGCAGTGAAAGAACATGTAAGTAAATAAAGGGATTCTCCATGTTGTTATTCATAGTTATTGAAACAGAAGGCATACACATACAAGAATTCTGAAAATTCTTTCTACTTTTTTCCTAGTACCCTTGGTACCTATCACTACACAAGGTAAGAATCTGAATTTCCAGGTACCATTTTATTGAAGGAAACTCATAGCTCCCTTTTTCTAAACTGTGATGAATGTTGACATTAAGAAGCTGAGATCATTTAATAAATATTATTGTGTATTTGGAAGAATACTAAACACTAGATTACCACATGTTTATTATTTTACAAACATTACAGTTTATGTTCCCCTGTACTTAATACATTCAGCTCTTAATCAGGCATTCATGCAGCCCTAAAAGTAAGAATGAAGTGTTTGTCTCTGCTCTGTGGTGAGCTACATATTTATTCCTTTCTTTATTATGCTTCTCAGCCCCAAAGAGTGGCCCACGAAACCTTCAGGTGTACAATGCAACTTCACACAGTCTGACTGTGAAATGGGATCCTGCCAGTGGTCGAGTGCAGAGATACAGGATCATTTACCAGCCTATCAGTGGGGATGGCCCTGAACAGTCGGTAACTAATTTTGAAGTGCTTAAGTTATTCAGCCTTAAATGCAACCTTCTGTCAAGTAATCCATTGGAATAATTTCTTTTCAAAACACAACACTGTACATATTAATTATCTTTTACTTGAAGATTTATATTTGTAGTGAATAAGTATACATTCCCATCGTTTTTTCTCCCCTTTCAAATCCAAGTTAGAACACTCTTAATTGAGCAGCAATAATTTTGGATGCATCCTGTTATCTCAAAAAATCACATAATCATAGACTCATTCAGGTTGGAAAAGATCTTTGAGTTCATAAACTCCAGCTGTTTATCTATGGATAAAACTAAAATAAAGTGTGTTGAGGAATAAGTCAATCAGCATCTAAGGGTACAAGTCACAGATAGAGGTGTCAGGACAATCAATAATATGAACTACCATGAATACTTTCATAGTCCAGAGTTTTCCATCATTTTCATAGTGTAGTTCCCATGTTATGAGAAGACTTTGCCATGGAACATGCTGTGAACAGTTGAGACTCTCTCTCACCACTCTAGGGTCAGAATAAACACACAGAGGTAGCAGCTGTAAAGAGAAATACATGCAAAACATGTGCTAATGAAGTATTTAAGGTATTTTAGATTCTTTTACTGTGATGAGAAGCTGTAATGCTATGGAGAGACAGTACTTTAAGATCAGCCAGCTTTCCCCGTGTTGTCAGCACAAATGGTTTTGGCTACTGGCAGTCTATGCAACACAGCCTGGGAGTGGTAATTCAGTCAGGCTGTTTATCAGAAATATGTGCTACTTAAAAATGCCCTATTCTTTAGTAGGAGGCTGTTGTGGTTACTGTCAAATGAGTCAGAAGAACAGTCTCAAATGAGAGCCACATTCATTCAGCTCGCCTCTGTAAATGGAGATCACTCATGTTCAGAAGTATATCTAGGAATATTTACTTTAGAATCAGTTGGATATTTACACACCCATTTAAACTCTCTTCTGAACAACATGCATTTGGGTTGAGGTAATTGAAATGTATATTGAGCAGTCAAACACTATTTTAGTGAGAAATCACTAGAGAAATAAAAAATAGCAATACGTTTAATTGACATCTGTAATTAATTGCTGGCAGTGGAGTAAAAAGGGAATTATGATCATTCTCTTGAAATCCGTGCAAAGAATATGGTTAATAGACTTAATTGCTTACAGCTGGAATAGAGTCAAGCAGTGGTAGTTGGAGAAAACACCTCTATTTGAGGAGAGCATGCAGAGTTCTCCTACTCTGCTCACGGCATTTAATGTCTCTTTGCAAATTACTTGCAGTCATATGATCATAATTCCTTGTCTTCTTTTGCTACTCTGATATTTTATTAAAGTGTAGGTGCTGGATATGCAGTAGAATAGTCCACACCAAAATATTTAAAATATAATTTCTCGGGGGTTTTTATTGTCCTGTCTGACTTTTAATGGCCTCAGCACCAAGAGGAATCACAGGTGATCTGAAGACAGAAAAAAAGGTCTGCAAAAACTGCACATAGAACTGCTGAGACCATCATGATCATTTAGGGTCAGGTTTTGAAAGGCAATCAGATACTAAAATGTAGAGGGAGCCATGATGGGATGATAAAAGCATTTGTGCTTTGAAAGGAGCTTTGTACACTTGAGTACAAAAAATCCCTTTGATTGTAAGTTAAAATAGTCTGCTTGTAAATTAAAGTAATCTAAATGCTTGCTCTTTGCCTGTTCATCAGCAGATGATTGGAAGTGTTACGCCAAACACCTTAGCTGAATAGGCTCTGAAAATGTGCAGATAGTTTTAAAAGTACAAAGAATGATAGGAGTTACAATATAATTTGTGCTGGTACAGAACTGGGAGTTTATATATAATTGTAGTGGTATTCAAGTTTGGAGATTTTAAAGAATAGTGGCTTTGTGTCTAAACTTGCTAAAACCAATATATACTAAATATTACTACTGTTCAATGTCTACTGCTAGTGTCAGTCAGAAGAAAATTGCAGTATTGTGTGTGGAAAACACATCACAGTGTTTTCCACTCTGCATCAAATGCCTGTGTTCTTTACTGTAGCAATAAGCACAAAATAGAGATTACAAAAGGGATTTTAATATTTTCCTTTTATTTTGCTGCAGACTACTGTTGGGGGGCGACAGAACAGTGTGGTGATACAGAAGCTGCAGCCCGACACACCATATGCTATTACTGTGTCATCAATGTACGCAGACGGTGAGGGGGGGAGAATGACAGGACGAGGCAGAACCAGTAAGTAACTTCAGGTCCTCTTAGACAATATCAATATATTGCTTTCAGAAGACCTGAGAAAAGTTTCTTGTGGTGAAATTCATCCCATCTGTATTTGTCATTTTTCCTTTGGTGGTTTTCAAGTTTCTGAAGTAACCGCACCTGTCAGTCTCCTGGCTCTAGATAAGCCCTGGACCACTGCCTTTGACTTGACGCCCAGTTTTTACAGCTGAGAGAAACCCTAATCTTACTATGGAACTTCTTCCTCATTTTAATTTGTTTAATTGTTTTATGCCAGAACTTAGTAAACACCTTAAGGCATCTGAGGGCATGTTACTCTCATATATGTGTGCTTTTAAGCGCCTTCAATTGAGATGCTGACCTTCATAGTGTGCACTTTAGGACTCTCCCATTTTATATCGATGCATTCTTTTGATCCTGCTATAGAAATCACAGAGTGATTTGCTATCAGAGACACTTCAGTTATAAAACCCATTTCAATGTATTTACTTAAATAATTATATAACTACAAAATTATTAATTCAGTTGCATTTATTTTAATTATGAGCTCGTAATGGGAAGTTAGACACAGCTATGGGTTTGGTGAGGAATGGAGAAAAAATTCGAATAAACTCATTGCATAATTCTAAAATAGTGTCCAGAAATAATTTTTTCTAACTTAGCATTGTTTGTGGTGTTGGATAGAGCTGATGTATTCTGAGTGATGAAGATAAATAAGATTTAACATGAGCTACTAAACCTATTTTAAAAATTTTCTAAGGATACATTACAGAGGTGTGATCTGACAGCAAAAAGGAGACAATAGGGTTCCACATTTCTGACATCTTATTGATCTGTTTCAGAACCTCTCACCACTGTGAAGAACTTGCTAGTTTATGACCCAACCACCAGTACTCTGAATGTTCGATGGGATCATGCAGAAGGAAGTCCTCGCCAGTACAAAGTGTTTTATGGACCTACAGCTGGAGGTGCAGAGGAAATGGTAAATTCTTCATGTGGATCTCACTAACCATCTCAGATAAATTACACCTCATGGTGGTGATGAGAGAAATGCTGCTGGGTGAAGTAGGTCTTGTTTGCCTATGCACTGCTTTTTTTTTTTGTTCATAGCCCCCCTGGAAAAAATTCACAGCAACTCCATGAAAGTTCCTCCCATATGTATTACAGATGTTTGATTTCATATAATAGGCCATCAGTGATTAGTTCTTAGCATGGGATTTAATACCACACACAATTTTTTGTTTCTTTATCCTTAGGGCACTGTGTGTAAATGTAAAGCTGACTTCAGGGTGTACAAAATCTTATAAAGTTGGCAGACTTAATTTCTACCCATCTTTTCTGCTAAGAAGTCATGTGACTTTAGGCTTCAATGGTATTGGTGGAAGCAGAAAAATCCATATTCTAATCTCCCGAAATTATTTAATTGCTAAAGAGCTAAAAGAATCCTGAAAATACAAAACCCTTGCTGCAGACTGGGAAATATTGTTTCCCAGTTGTGTTTCTTTTTCTACACCAGTGCAAATCAATGTGCACATGAAATGAGTTGTACATGAATGCCATTGTTTCAATAGCAGCTAAGGTGCTACTGATGACAAATATTCTTAAGTGCCATGGAGTTTTATTTCCTAACATGAGCTGCTCATTATGCTTCTTGTCATCTGCATGTTGTAGTGCTATGTAATTTTTTTCTTAAACTTAGAAAGTGATATTTTAATGCCTCTGAGCTGCTAAATAGTAGACATTAAAGAGTTCACGGCAGATTCTGCTACTTTCATTAGTACAGCGGGATCTGGACCCAAAAGTGGAGAGAACTGTAAGGGAACTAAATAGGAATGCATAGAATTCATTTGTATTAAGTCTGAGAGAGAATCTTCTTGAACAGCAGTTCAAGAAGATACCAAAAACCATGTTATTTTTTAGCTTCACCTTTTGTAAAGTTTTTATCACATCCAGTCTGGAAATTAGATATGGTAAGGAAGTATGTGATAAATAAAAAAGCTTAAACTATTTTTTGGCATGTTTTTGTAAGTTTCTTGACCCTTTCTTTTTAAATTTATAGACCACAGTACCAGGAAATACAAACTATGTCATCCTGAGGACTCTTGAACCCAACACACCTTACACTGTAACTGTGGTTCCAGTTTTCCCAGAGGGGGATGGTGGACGTACCTCTGACACTGGACGCACCTGTAAGTAAAATAGCCCTTTTCATGAAAATGTTAGGATTTTTTTATGAATGGCCTCAGATCATTAGAAATTGATTTTACATTAAAAATTTACCTGTTTGGTTATTTTTGCAGCTTCGTTACTTATTCTGTTTCCTTCACTTATTTGTGTGGAGGCTTTCATTCCACTTAACTCAGGCAAGCTTAGCTCCAAAAGTTGTGCAGCATACTTAGTGTTTACTTCACAGAACAGTAACATTTTAATTGCAGTGCTAGTAGAAATACTTGTGAACAAAGAGTGAATATTGCTGTTAATCCATGCTAATGTCCATGCATGTACTTAAAATTTTCTAGGAAGTTGGGGCTACTAATGTCAGCTTGACCTAAAATATGGAGTTTGTGGTTATTTTTCATACATATCTGATCAACAATAGGAAAACAAAGTCTTATGATCATATTTTCAATTTACAGTACAAACATTTACTTTGCTGCCTGGTATGGAAGCTTGGAAAGACTGAACATGGAGATTCTTAGCTTTGTAAATTTTAGGCTAACAAAAGTAATGTGTTTACCTTGAGCTGAGGTGCTTTTCAGCTTCTTTTGAGCACTGTTGTAAATTCATTTAGAAATAGAACTTACAACTTTGTAAAACTTAATTTAAATTATCCTTGATCTAGTGGAGCGAGGAACACCAAGAAACATTCACGTTTACAATCCCACACCAAACAGCATGAATGTCCGATGGGAACCCGCTCCAGGTCCAGTACAGCAATATAGAATTAATTATGCTCCACTCTCTGGCCCAAGGCCATCAGAATCTGTAAGTAATTTAGTTTTTATACTATTAGTCAAATGTGTGTAGAGAATATTGCTTCCTTTGATGAATGCAAAAAATAATAGTAAACTCAGGCCAACTGTCTGCCCAGGAGAGTCTCTGCGCAAAGCACAGTGTTTATAGGAGTCTAGTCCATTGTTAATAGAGGCTTAATTTGGTAAAATGAAAGAAATAAGAAATAATACTCTCCCATTTAAAACTCTGTATTGATGATTGAGTATCCTTTATCATATTGCAGATAAATATGATTTAAATAATTTTTTTTTCAAGAGAGTCAGCGACAACAAATATTTATTAGGAATTGTGTAATTAGGAAACCAGATGTCATCTGCTTACCCTAAATCATTACTCTTTTGTGGGGGTTGGTGAGTGAAATCTGGATATGGGTAAAAAAGTACTACCCTCCAGGTGTGAAGTAAGAATTCCTGGACTTCTATTGAAATAAGTGCATTTTTAAAGTTTGACTATGAATGTACTAACATAAAATGAACACCCATATTGTACACTTAGATGTACATGTTTTTATGTAAGGAATTGTAAGGATTTTTTATGTCCTTTATACATAGTAAATTGTGACAGAAATTACTTTTTTAGTTTCTGTTTATGAATGCTTCTCCTATTTTTTCTGAATGATTTTAATGTAAAATGTAAAAAGTAACAACTGTGTTTGCAGAATGAGAGCTTCTTATGCTGTTTGTTCTTTTTTTCATCGGTATTGAATTTTTTTCAATATTACATGTTTATTTTAAATTTATGTTATTTTTCTTGGACAGTTTGCAGCATGGTCATGTTTCCAATTTTTCTATATTTCATTCAAATTATTTTCTAAGAAAAGATGGTATAAGTGGAAACCTTATTTATATAGGTGCTTGTTGTTTCTGTTTTAGATTGTGGTACCAGGCAACACTCGTGATGTGATTCTGGAGCGCTTGACTCCTGACACTGCCTACTCAATAAATGTTATAGCTCTGTATGCAGATGGAGAGGGAAATCCAAGCCAAGCACAGGGAAGAACATGTAAGAGACAGTCAGTACTTGTGTTGTAAAATATACGTCAAAACTGGTGTGTGAAAAACGTATAAAATTAGTAACAATTACAAATAATATAAGCTATTTAGTGCAACTCTGAATTAATGCATCTGAAGTATGCCTGCAGCAATTATAGGCCTCTGTGGCAGGGAATTTTTGCTATGCTGTCTGTCAGTTGTGGTACTTGAATTATTAGCAATGTAATTTTCAATTGGGAAATAAGCTTAATTTGCATGTGTAAGAGTTAAAAAGCTTTTTTCAAAATCAAATTACCAATGAATAACAATATAACTTTTATAAAAAAATAGCCTATTAAGATGGGTAGAATTAGTGGTCAATAGAAAAAAAGGGCTTCATGTTTGGTGTCTGACATAGTAATTGTATGTGTTGGCCTCCCCAGCTGTTTGTTTTTTGCTGCAGACACCTAAACACCAAAATCTCCTTGTTACAACTTATCTCATAGGATCTTGGTTGTGTTATGCTTAAATTCATTAAAATTCACACTAGAAGTAACATGAACAGAACCTGTCCACAACAATAATTTTGCTTCTTCTATGTTCTCCCTGTAAAATCCCTATATTCATCTAAAACTTGAAGATGTGGCAGGCTATAGTTATACTTGTCTGCAGGAGTTTGAGAAGCAGAATGTGTGTAGATGCTCACTTTGCACATCTGGATGTTCTCTCCCTTCAGTACTGTTTCAGTTTGGCTGTCTTTCTATTTAAGACCTTCAGGCATGATCATTGACTTAATCTCCCCATGTATATATATTTATTCAGGGTTTCAGGAAGGGCCCTTGATTTGGCTTCAGGGCAACATTTGAATTGATGAGGATGACACTGATCTAGAGGTATCATGCCCTGTAAAACCTTCTGTATTTTCATTCTTCAGTGCCTCGTAGTGGTCCAAGGAATGTGAGAGTATTTGATGAGACCACAAACAGCCTTTCTGTACAATGGGATCATGCTGATGGGCCAGTCCAGCAGTACAGAATCATTTATTCACCCACTGTGGGAGACCCTATTGACGAATACGTAAGTTCTGTAATTCCTTAGTAAGCACTGACATGTTTTTCATCAATTCTTTAGGCTACACAAAATACAAGACACATGTTCTACATGCAGTACACTGTACAGGCTCTGTGGGTTTTCTGATCATTGCTGTAAATGTTAGGAAGCCATGGTTTTTGTAAAACAGGTTTTTTTTCCATGAAGCTACAGAAAATATATTGTTTCTTGAAAAAATATGTATGTGAAATAATGTTAAATATATGAGTCACACACTAATCAGAAGATTCTGAACAGAATCTGCTTCCTGGCCTTTCATTGAAGTGTGATGGATTGAATAGCCATCTATTACTTCATACTGTATTCATTACAAAGTCAGTGTTCTAGGATACAGAATAAACATAAATCTGCATTTCCTAATTTGAAGAGAATTGACAGAGTCTAATACGACAGCAATGGTAACTTTGATTCAGCATCTAACTTGCTGTTCTAAGTTTCAGTATGAATTGTAAGTGTGTTTCATTTCCTGCACCTTAATGATAGCACAAGTTATTCTGAAGCTTATAAAATTCACAGAGTATTTATAGCAAAGCAAAGCTCAGATCCTGTAGAGGACAATGGCAGAATTCCTGCCAACTGCCACCAGCCAAAATGACATTTTTATTGCCTTTATATTACTGTATAGCACATGAAAATTCACTGTTTGAAAATTCCCTACTGGACTCGTTACTCAGGACACACATATTCTCAACACACATATCTTTGCAGAAAAGATTGGACAATCCATAAAAACAGCAAGTCTCAAACAACTGAAAATTTTAATCAAGTATTCATAGTGAGTACTGACTGGCATGCACTTTTGAGAGAGATACCTCAAATTATTCCCTTAGTTTCAGTGCTTTATGTCTTCCTTATGGAGCAGGATCACTTTTGGGTTTTTACCTACATTTTCGTTAGAAGGTAGCAATAGTGCCTGGCTGCATAAGGAAGTTGAGATTGAGGGATGCATAAATAGGGACATTTTTATATGTCAATGTATTTAGAGCTTCCTTCTTAAAATAACTTGTTTCTGCCAAGGAAAAAACCCACATCATTATGACTTCTATATTTCTATGAGGGAAGAGTACTGAAATTTTGGTAGAGAACTGCAGCATCTCAGTCTGATGTGTGTTGGGACTGAAGAATCAATTTGATTTATGTTTTTGTGATGGCCACGTTGTTTTGTAATTCAAAATAAAAAATACTGATAATTGTTTATAGGCTATAACCCTTAAGGTATCCTGAATGACTTTTTCTATGATGGACATAAAACAGTGTGCCAAATGTCAGAACAAATTTTTGTTTCTAGCTACTGTCACTACTGATCAGTTGCAAGACTGTGAATGTGTTTACCTCTGTTTCTTTTGTGTTCTAGACAACAGTTCCTGGCATAAGGAATAATGTGATACTACAACCACTACAATCAGATACGCCATATAAAATTACTGTTGTTGCTGTGTATGAAGATGGAGATGGTGGACAACTGACTGGAAATGGCAGAACTGGTAATTATAGTTTTCATATTGATCATTCTTTTTTAAATTTAAGACATATTCCTTGAACACTTCAACATTGTAAAGGTTTCATTAAGTTAATTATGTCCTTGATGTGATTGTTACTTGCAGAGTAACAATCTGCATTTCTAAAAACTGAAAAACAATCAGTAGCCTAATTAGACTGGGGTTTTTTCTTTCTTTGTAGTTGGCCTGCTTCCTCCTCAAAATATGTATATAACTGATGAATGGTATACACGCTTCAGAGTTTCCTGGGATCCTTCACCATCCCCTGTTCTTGGCTATAAAATTGTATACAAGCCTGTGGGTAAGAAAACTTGTTCATTCTGAGTACACCACTCTTAGAACAGTGAGTAGCTAATGGCAGACCAGAGCAGAAATCATATGTATCATTTTGTGTTAAAGGATCTATTTATTTCCTCTGTTTACCAATTTTCATGAAAACTTTAGTCTTATGATCAGTATTCTATAATAAACACAAACTCTCAATTGTAGTATCAAACATTCAATTACAGGGATTGAATTGTATAGTTAAAAATTTATACAGTGACCTGATTTGTTTTTAGCCTCTTTAATGCCTCTTGTCCTTCTAAGGCTATGAACTGGTGTATATGAGAGGATATTAGACAAGTATTTGGGTATTAAGGTCCTGCAGAACTTTTGTTTTATGTGGCCTTCAAACAATACACATATCTCTCAAGAAGCTGAAAACAAAAATTGTGCAATAGTTTGTAAAACTACGTGTATGTTCTGTTTGCAACATTGTAATACGCCAAAATTTAAGAAATCAATATGCTTTGTTTTAGAAAAAATGAGTTTAACATTTACTGACATATAAGAGACGGAATAGTTTTGTAGTTCATGTAATCATGATTCTTTCTTTCTCTGGTCTTAATGCTTCCTTGATTCAAGGTTCAAATGAGCCCAGGGAGTTTTTTGTGGGAGAAGTGACTTCCTACACCTTGCATAACCTGTCTCCCAGTACTACTTATGATGTGAATGTTTATGCCCAGTATGATTCTGGAATGAGCATACCTTTGACAGATCAAGGCACTACATGTAAGTCAGAACAATTTTGTTGTAGTCATGCTAGATACATATGCTGGTATGAGATAATGTTGATGAAGAGAAGATTTTGATGGCTGGTTGCTAGAAAGCCTGAGCATCCTCTCATGGAGAATACTTGTCCTCTGTCCATGAGGTAGATCTTAATAACACTGATTGTGGAAAGAGTCATGAAAATATATTTTAAAGTAATGACTTGATGAAATAAAATTTTCTAGTCTATTTCCTAAAATTTTGTGAAGCTATACTTGGAGTCAATCTTTACCCATCTCCAGGGTACTACAGAATCTAACCATGTTACTAAGCAGGTCTAGGCTTTTTGATACTCTGCTTTTACCTCATAGGAATGTCCAGTGATTTTGATGATGGCTTCAGCTAAGAAACTTCAAAAAATTTCTTCAATTATGATGAATCAAGTACATTCTTTTCATGCTGCTATATATATGAGTCAGATTTTTATTTTTGGAGATTTCTTATTTTGTGAAGAAATCAACTTCATGTGAAAATTCATAAAATGGGCTGTTAGCCATTATGGGATCTGGGGCCTTTGCAAATAGCTGGGTGGGAATCTGTAGGGTGTAAAATAAAGAGATTTGACTAGAAAAGCTCTTTCTTTCTGCAAGTGTTTTTAAAAATCAAGTTCCAAACCAGCACTGCTAATATGATTTTCATTTTGGTGTGCTGGTTTTCACAGTATATTTGAATGTCACTGACCTAAAAAGTTACAAAGTGGGTTGGGATACTCTCTGTATCCGGTGGTCACCTCATCGGTCGGCAACTTCCTACAGACTGAAGCTAAACCCAACTGATGGTAAGTGTGTTCTATTTTTTTGCATTTTCTAGAAACATAATTGTCTTATGTCAGTGAGAGCACCACTTATTTGGGTTGGTGGCAAGCACCAGCCATAATGATACATCTGGTTGAGTTTTAAAGCTCTGAGTATAACCTGTTTTTCTTAAGTGGTGAAAAGGCTGCAAAGAGGGAGTACTGCTTATTGTCAAGTGGACCTACCAGTTGCCTGGTTTCACATGTGAGCTGCAATTGTACTTTCTAGTGTGCTCCAGGGTTCACAATCACCACACAATTTTGGTCTAGAAAGGTTGTTATGGGACAAGAATAAGAGTGCTGTCCAAACCTATCTCAAGAAGTTTCTTCATTGCTACACTTATGTATATATACATTAGAAGGGAAGTAATAGGTTCTAACTTTCTTTCCATTGGGCTTTTTTTTGACAGGTTCCAGAGGACAGGAAATCACAATTCGTGGGTCAGAAACAAGCCACTGTTTTACTGGCCTCTCACCAGACACAGAATACAATGCTACTGTCTTTGTTCAGACCCCTAACCTTGAGGGACCTCCAGTCTCTATGAGGGAGCATACAGGTAGGTAACAGATATTGTGAACTTTAAGTTTTAGGTATAGAATTTGTCTTGTTTCAGCTGTAGAATAAAATTATTATTTCTTTTCAGTCCTCAAACCTACAGAGGCACCAACTCCACCACCTACACCTCCTCCACCACCCACAATCCCTCCAGCTCGGGATGGTATGTTTGTTTCTAGAATTATTCAATATTTGTGTGTAGTTGCTGTACTACTTCATAGTTTACCTCAATTTTTCATAACTTTAAGTGGATTTAAAACTAGCACAGCCTTTTAGGGAAATGAATATTGAGACCTTTCCTAATGCCATCCCTTTGTTCTAGAGCTTTCCTGGTTTAGAACAGCAAGATGCACACCTTTGGGGAAAAAATTATTGATATTCTATAGCTCTGCAGAAAGTCTATGATTTTGTCTGCTCTCAACAGACAATTCATGTTTTATGGTAGCTGATCAAGGAAAAAAAGTAATTTACAACTTTTACGTTTTAATCTTGAACTCTTTCACATTTCTTGAAGTTTTCTTTGATATATTTTAATAAATGTTTTTGTGTAGAGCATTAGTCATGTGCCAGGTTGAATGTGTGGTAGTAGACATTTGCTGAATATTTGTTATTCTTGAATTTTCAAATTTTGAAGCAATATTTATTTCATGGTGGTATGATTGATGTATTTTAAGGGTTCCTTTTCTTGGACTTTCAGTATGCAGAGGTGCCAAAGCAGACATAGTATTCTTGACTGATGCTTCCTGGAGTATTGGTGATGATAATTTCAACAAAGTAGTGAAATTTGTTTTTAGTACAGTAGGAGCCTTTGATTTAATCAATCCTGCTGGAATCCAGGTAGGTTTGTTATTCCCATTGGGTACATTTTGGAGGGAAATTGAAGATTACCTGAATTGTTACTTCCTTTCAGAATGCTGTCATTTTTTGTGTTAGATTGCTGTAAAAGACATGTATCTGGGTGTGCATGCCTATTATTTATTAAATATATTTGGCATTTTATAAATACAAGCAAAATCCATTCTATTTTGAGATATTAATATTCTGAAATACAAGTTACAGTTTGTGGGAATCCTCCAGGTAGAGAAACTGGGACGATGTACAGTCAATTTAATATTTTTGTTTCTTTGTATATGGCATCAACAGTTGGCACACTGCTTAGTTCTTGTATCCTAGGTTTTGTCTCTGTCATATCAGAAGTCTGTTTTAGTGAGATTCTGACTTCTGATTGAGAGCTACATTTTAAATTCTCAGTGTAAAAGATGAGTCCCGGGCCTGCAGGGTCCAGCTGGCTTGCCATTGCTGAGCCCCCTAGAGTCCCACTGCATTAAATAGCAGAATGCCTTTGAAAAAGGCACTTGCAAAAGCCTTTGCATGCTGTGCTAACATGGGTCCACTCTACAGTGGGCATAGTAAAAGTATGAAAAGGTCCTCTTAATGAATTTTGAGAGAGTAAACAGAAATAGCTAAAGAGGGATAGACTTTCAGAAGTTCTGGGCTGCTCATAGTTATGTCAAACTAACTTCCTGTCTGGCTTCTTATCATAAGCATTGCACCATTATCAGTTTTCTTCTACTTGTAGGAAGCTGGATGAAATCAATGTCTAGGTTCCCATAACCACTTCTCTTTCACTAGATGAAATTAATGACATGAGGTCTAAGGGAGTTTCTTACATGGTATTTCCTGTTGCAGAGAGCTGCAGGTGCAATGCATTTTCTTTGGTTAGAAGGCTGACAGGATATTTACATTGTTAAAGGTCTGCTTTTCATCTTCTAGGCATATTTTTAGTAATTTGATTCCTTATCTTTAACTCTCTAGACTTTTAAAGGAAAAGATACTACTTAAAGTCATTCTGTATCAGGCAATCTTTATCATTCGTAGTTCTAGTCTGTACTGGGTAGTTTTCCTGTTCATTTGTTTTTTGTTTCATATATTTTTCTTGGTAATATATATGGAAGTAGAGAAGACAATAAAGGTGACAGACACATATAAACACTAATGTTTAGTAAAATATTGAAGTCACATACCACTTGAGATGCAACAATCTAAGGTTTTTAATTGAAAATTAATACTTTTAAAAGGGGAATTTACTACAACAAATGTGAATAAATGCATAACAGAAATATTTCTATTCAGCATTAAAATAGAATGCTATGATATTGCAATTTTAAATATTAAAAGGAACAAAAAAAAAAAGTAAAGATTATGCAGGAATAAATTTTTAGTGATTGCATTTCAGTGCTTAAGGCAAGTGAGTATGTACTTGTGTGTGTATTCAACTTTATTGACATTCTATTGACAAATTCATTTTTATTCCTAAAAAAAAGCTGGAAGAAGTTTAGTAGATACTGTACCTCTGCTCAGAATTAGAAAATGGGCATATATACCTCACCATAGTAAAAGGAAGAATTTGATCATATGCTTTTAAGGCCATATTACATTTTATACACAGAAGAGAAAGAAAGAAAGAAAGAAAGAAAGAAAGAAAGAAAGAAAGAAAGAAAGAAAGAAAGAAAGAAAGAAAGAAAGAAAGAAAGAAAGAAAGAAAGAAAGAAAGAAAGGATAATTGTGTGCACATTGGTGTGATGTCTATATATATAAATACATATGTGTGTGCATAATCAGACATATTTTAAAAATAAATTTTGATTATTTAAAAATTATTAATTTAAAAACTTACATATTTCAATGGAGAGAGTTGGCCTGCATCTGGAGGTATAAGACTGAACATTGTTGTATTCCATTTCAGGTTTCATTTGTGCAGTACAGTGATGAGGCAAAATCTGAATTTAAACTGAATACATTTGATGACAAAGCCCAGGCCCTGGGTGCTCTTCAAAACATTCAGTACAGAGGAGGAAACACAAGAACAGGTAATTCTTGCCTGTAATTATATTTATTTAAGATAAAATATTTTCAGAAAATGTGTAATTTTCCAAATATTGCATGGCTGAAGAAGTAGGTTTTTCTGTGGTGTTTTAGTTCTGTGCTGTTGCCCTTAAGAAGTAAAAGAATTCTTCTCTTGTGGATAGTATGGATGATACCTTGTTTATTGCACACTTTGCAGGCAAAGCCCTAACATTTATCAAAGAAAAGGTTTTGACTTGGGAGAGTGGCATGAGGCGAGGTGTTCCCAAGGTACTTGTTGTTGTCACTGATGGTCGGTCTCAGGATGAGGTGAGGAAAGCAGCGACAGTCATACAGCACTCTGGTAAGCAGTCCACAGCACCTACCTGGCTGTTTCTTTCCTGTATTGCTTCAATTATCTGGGAATCATTTACTCATCCTTTATGGACTCAGAAATGTATTCTGAGTATTTGGGAAAACCTCAGAACTATTCAAAGAATTTGTGCTCTCTGGACCTAGACTTATATTTTCTTTCTTAAGCCTTCTCTCTGGGGAAGGATGTGGCTTCCCAAAGATTTTATATGCATATCATTTCAAAGATGTAGCTTTTGGTTACTTCTTCCTCTTTTTGGTGTTCGGACCCCAGAAATCACTGGGAAGTGTACTCCATACTAGTGCTTATGTTTTAATGGGCCTGGTTTCCTGAGGTTTATGTTTTATCTGGTATAAACCAGTGGATCTCCAGTTTAAGTAACTGTTTTTGAAGGAGCTGGGTCTGAATGGACTCCTCTGTTGCCTTTTGAGCTAAGAAGCACTTCCTCATCAGATTTGATGATTGTGGTTTATGTGGGTGTAATGATCTGTTCTTGTCCCAGCACTTGGCATTTTGCATTTCAGTGCATGAGCCACCTAGTCCTGATCTCTGAGCAGGGAGATGTTGTACATCCTTATGGGAATCACATGCATGTAAAGCAGAAACTATCATCTTCTCTGTCTCTTTAATGTGGAAGAATTAGCTCTGTCTAAATGGTTTCTCAGTCTCCCTGGAAATTATGCTTCAGGGCTTAACTACCCTACCGGTAGGAGACCTTTGTCTTGCATTTCACCTGTCTTTCTCCATGCTAGTGAGATTGTTGCCTTCATTTACCTAGATAATCAGGAAAGAAGCTGATTGCTGTCCACTGTAATGGGCTTTGGTATTTGAAACCTGCTGTCATCTCCTCTTTCTGTCTTCTTTTTTATAGACCAAACTAACCTATTTTTCCTTCAATGTTGTGTTGATTATGCTTTTGAGAGCCCTTATAATTTTTAGTTTCCTCTCTACTTGCTCTGTTTTCTACACATATCAAAGCATGCTCAAATCTGGACAGAGTATTTCAGCCAAAGTTTCACCAGAATTGGCTACAGGGGAATAATTACCTCTTTTTTTTAAAAAAAAGTTACTTTTATCATTTGGAATAAATGTGAATCCCAGTTTCAGCCTCCAACTGTCTTTTATAATGTCTGTGCAGCTTCTCTTGAATGAAATTTACACCTGGTGATATGAGTGACTTCTATGGTCTGGTTCTTCTCATTTAACTTAAGACATCTGACAACTAAATGTCTAGTCTAAGGCCATCGTGTAGGGTGCTTTTATGACTGGTGAAGAGAGCAACAGATAGGCATGTACAGAAAATGACTTTTCCTATCCTGAATTTAGCATGTGAGGGAGCTAATATGAATTGCTTTCTGAATCTGCCCATGTCTATCTGGTGATTGCAGAGAAAAGCTAGACAACTTAACTTAGAAAGTAGGAGTTGCTGAGGTGAATACCACTCTAAGAAAGAGAAACCAAGAGGCATGAAATGCAAGAGATGGAAACAGATAGACACCTGGATAACTAATGGTCTGTAAGGTTTTGGCCACAGAACAGATTTGAGATACTGTAGAGTTGAGAGAATTGTATTTTTTGTATTGAAGAGTGAGGAGACTATGTAGCCAAGGCCACATGAGATTGGATAATGCCCCAAAAAAACAGTGAAAGAGGAGAAAGTTTTGAAAGAAAGATGCAAAACATCTTTCAGAGATTTGACAAGGTGAAAAGACATCCAGAATGTGCACTCATAGGTAGCTCATCACAAGTCAATGGTTTGTGCAATATTAACATTAAAAATGTTGATGTATGTTTGCTGCATTTCAGGTAACAAGTGTTATTTTTACAGGCTTCAGTGTCTTTGTGGTTGGTGTGGCTGATGTGGATTACAATGAACTGGCCAAGATTGCCAGCAAGCCCAGTGAGCGTCATGTATTTATTGTTGATGACTTTGATGCCTTTGAGAAGATTCAAGATAACCTTGTCACCTTTGTGTGTGAGACAGCTACCTCAAGTAAGTAGAAGACATTGGTTTCCCTTTCCCCAAATTAATATGTTTGCTTATATACTGCTAAAAGTGAGTGGTGGGCTGACCCTGGCTGGATGCTGGGTGCCCACCAAAGCTGCTGTATTGCTCCCCTTCTCAGCTGAACAGGGAAGAGAAAATACAAGGAAAGGCTCCTGGATTGAGATAAGGGCAGGGAGAAATAACTGAGCAGTTACTGTCATGGGCTGTACTCAATGTGGGGAAAAATTAATTTATTATCAATGAAATCAGAGTAGAATAAAGAGAAATAAAACCAGGTATTAAAAATCTTCTCACCACCCCACCCTTCTTCCTGGAGTTAGCTTTACTCCCAATTTTCTTTATCTCCTCACCCTGAGCACCTCAGGAGTACAGAGAATGAGGGCAGTGGTCAGTTCATCACATATTGTCTCTGCTGCTCCTTCCTCCCCAGGGGAAGTTGTTTTCAAACTCTTCCCCTGCTCCAGTGAGGGTCCTTATACCATGGGAGACAGTCCTCCACAAACTTCTCAATATGGGTCCTTCCCATGGGTTGCAGTTCTTCATGAACTGTCCCAGTGTGGGTCACAGAATCAGAACCACCTTGTTAGGATTGGAACAGAGCTCTGGAGATCATCCAATCCAATACCTCTGGTCACCTAGAGCAGGTTACACAGAAACACATCCAGGTGGATATTGAATTTCTCCAGAGAGAGAGAACAGCCTTCCTGGGCAGCCTGTTCCAGTGCTCTGCCACCCTCAACATAAGAAAGTTCTACCTCATATTGAGGTGAAGCTTCTTGTGTTTTAGTTTGTGGCCTTTGCTCTTTTTTCTGTTGCTGGACACCCCTGTAAAAATTCTGACACCATCCTCTTGACACCAGCCTTTGAGATATTTATATGTATTAATGAGATACATATTTTAGTCTCAGTGCTCTCTAGACTAAACAGGCTCACTTGCCTCAGTCTCTCCTCATAAGAGAGCTGCTCCAGACCTGTCATCTTCATGCTCTGCTGATGAAACCTTTTCAGTAGCTCCCAGTCTTTCTTGCACTGAGGAGCCTAGAACCGGACTTGGCACTCCAGATGTGGCCTTACTAGGGCTGAACAGAGGGGCAGGATCACTTCCCTTGACCTGCTGGCCACTCTTCCTGATGGAATACTGATGGAACAGGATACTACTGGCCTCTCTGTCTGCAAGGGCACTGCCAGCTCATGGTCAGTCTGTTATCCACCAAAGCTCCCATGTCCTTTTCAGCAGAACTGCTGTCTAGTAGGTCAGCCTCGTAGGTCAGCCCCCAATGTGAATTTGGAGTAATTCCTCTCTGTGTGCAGGATGCTACACTTGCCCTTGTTGAATCTCATTAGGTCCCTTCCACATGGTGCAGTCTTTCAGGCACAGCCTGCTCCATTGTGGGGCTCTTATGAGGTCAGCAAGTCCTTCCAGCAAACGTGTTCTGGCATGGGCTTCTCCCTCTGGGGCGCCACAGGTCCTGCCTGGAACCTGCTCCAGTATGGGCTTCCCACAGTGTCAGTGTCCTTCAGACCTGCTCTGCCCTAGGGTCCTTCAGGGGCTGCAGGCAGATATCTGCTCCTCTGTGGATTTCCACAGTCTGCAGAGTGACAGCCTGCCTCACCACAGTTTTCACCACAGGGAAGACCAGGAATGGACTGGAATCTCTGCTCTGGTGCCTGGCAGAGTTTTGTCTCTCACACATTCTCGTTCCTTTCTGCAGCTGCAGGCTGTTGTGCCATTCCAACACACACAACCCCCAACCCCAGCCACCACCCCTTGTTAAATGTGTTATCCCCCAGTCACTGCCACCACTGCTGATGGGCTCAGCCTTGGCCAATGGCAGGTCTGTCTTGAAACCAGATGGAGCCGACTCTGTTGGACACAGGAGAAGTGTCTGGCAGCTTCCCACAGAAATCACACTTGTAGCTCCCCCATTACCAAAGCCTTGCCATGCAAACCGAATACAATTTGCCATCTTATTTAAGGTACATCAGAAGATATGTTCATATTAAAAAGTTAGATTTCAGAATAGCTGGATATAGTTCAAGGGAGTAAGTTACTTTTTAAAATATTGAAATGAGCATAGTGTTTTATGTAATCGAATTTTGCATTTCAAAAGTACTACTAGAAGAAGAAAAGAGTAACAGTTACTGACAACTTTAAAAAGTAGAATGATGCCTAATGTAAACTGCAGGGCACAAGTCTCTTATTTAGCCCTGGAATAAGTGCTAAAGATGTATAGCTATACTGTGTGACGTTGTTTTAAAATTATGTAAGTAAAGCTCAGTTGTTTATTCAAGTGAAATCCTTCTATGGCAAAAATAAGAAATTCTCAGGCCTGTCATGTGCAACTGCATGTTCCCTAACTGCCTCATCTGCTGGCTCCTGAGGAGCCACATAAATTTGCAGTTATTTCTTGAGAATCTGACAGCTATTATGCAGCTTGACTCATGCCTTAAATATTAATGGAAAGTTAACTGTGTCATTGTCCTCCTTTCTTCTTGTGACTTATAATCTTAAAATATTTTGGGTTCATTTGTCGTTCCATATTGTCAATCCAATTTGTCAGAGTAGAAATACCCTACTAAAAGTGATGGGTAGAGATTTTGACATTACAACTACCACAGGACACAGTATGACAAATGTAACAAAGACTGTCTCAGAATTAATAATAGCACAGACTTCTTGGTAATAAAACTTTCTGAAGTATACATATGTTCATATTCTGTTAGGCTCAGTAGTTTTGAATTATATATTGTTTCATATCTTTCAGCTTGTCCCCTTATTTACTTGGAGGGATACACTTCACCTGGTAAGTAATTGTCTAGTATTTTGGCATAGGTTCATTTGTGTCTTTTAAAACTCTACAGTGTTTCTTATTTTTTATTTTCTTTCTGGACTTAAAGGTTTCAAGATGCTGGAATCCTACAATCTAACAGAGAAGCATTTTGCTTCTGTACAAGGAGTTTCACTGGAATCAGGCTCTTTCCCAAGCTATGTAGCATATAAACTCCACAAAAATGCCTTTGTTAGCCAGCCAATACGGTAAGTAAACCTCAAGACTTATATTTAGGGTGACCAGGTGATGAAGGATTAACAGAGTTTATAGATAGCATATGTGTGTTATGGAAGATGCATTAATGTAATGTTCTTTTTACAGAGCTTCAAGAAATACACTCTGAAGAACATCTCTCATTGTTTTCATTAAATGTTAATCTTTTTCTCCCTCTGAATCATAGTTCACTATTAATCTAGCTGCTTATTTTTCTTTGTGATTATGCTTCTTAACCATTCAAGTTGCATATAATCCACAGTTTCTACCGAGGCAGTTGAAGTTGTTGAATTCATTCTACAACTTCCTTAGTAGAATGAATTCCATGTTGCTGGACAGAAATGGTTTCAATATGGAGGGATTAGCATCACTTTTTCCAGAAGCATTGTTCTTACTGCAGTAGGCAGCACATTGATGCCATTGACTTAGGATAGTTTCTCCTCTACTTGACTTGCCTTATTTGGCAAATGGAGCAGAGTTTTCGAGGGCCTGTGGTTTTAGAGCTTGGTTATGGATGGGTAATATTATGGGTATTGCCAACATTTTTTCCCGAAGAGAAAAAGGATTTAGTTAGCAGTTAGTTTTACTGGAAATACCTTTCTCCTTTCAAAAAAGGTTATTCTGGTTCAGAGGAGATGCCTAAAAATAGCCTATTGTTCCGATTAAATTTAGGAAAATTTAGTTTTCTTTTCATGGAAGCCTTTGAAATCGACTGCAATCCTGCCAGATTCGGTAAAGACAAGATCACAAGCACAGAAGCTGAGGTTTATGAAGAAATAATTTATTTTTGCTAGCCTTCTGAGATCACAGCTTCAAAAGTGGAGGACTTGAGGATTTTTAACTTCATTGGCATGCCATTAATACCTGCAGGGATGATAGGTCTCTGATAGCATGGATTTTTGCAGTCTAGGGAAATACAGATAATCCCAGTTTTGCAACTCTCTTGCATTGATAGATATTGCATTTAGGATAAGTTGATGAAAATACAAGAAAAAGATAGGCTTCATATTTATTTCATTTTTTTAGAAATGTTGTGGTACATAGTCTAATATCTGCTAAAGAGGTGGAATGGACTTGCCAGAGTATTCTGGGCACTTATTTTTCATGAGAATCCAGAAAATAAAACTCTAGACTGAGTCAGCAAAGCAATAAACTCATACTGATCCTAGTGGCATAGTTGTTTCCATATCTGAAATAACTTGTTATCCAAATTAAAAATTGTGTTGCTATATCTACTTTAATATTTGAATTCTTGCACTGTCCTGTGTGATGTTGTTGATTTAGTGATGTAATTTTTATTGCAGTGTTCCTAATTGTATGGGTTCATAAGCTTTGTCCAACATACAAAGCAACTCCTCTTTTAATTTAAGATTTTTATGTTTATGTTCATGTGACTGAATCTCCTTCTGAGCTCCATTAAAATGGTTAAGGAGAAGCAGTGATCACCTCTTTTCTTGCCATTCTCTTCCTGCATTCCCTCCTTTCCCCTACAGAAAAATTCTGGAGGCTGTTTCATGCATGTTTTTTTATGTACTTTTGGCTCTCTGCTTATTTAATGGGTAACAGTCCAAATATCACAAATTTAAACCTGAACCACTAAAGAATGAGCTGGAGCCCAAATGCATCACCAATTGCAAAGAAGACATTAAGTATTCCATCTCTGTATCTGTGCCTGAAGGGCAGCAATAGTTAAATGCTGTTGCCTGACTGAAGCAGGCCAGATCAAAAAAATGAATAAAGCTGTGGTCTTTTTTTTCTGTACTTATCAACAAGGAATTTAAAACATGTGTAATTTATACAGAATTTTGCCACAAGAATACATACGCAAGAGTTCTTGTTCATACTCTGACAACCTCTCTAATTGTGGTTCTGGGACCAGCTGAAGACAGTTGTGAGTTCATCTTAACAAATCACTGTGTTTTTATATCACAGTGTTTTTTTCTGTTTGAGAGAGTAGTGAAAATGTTCTGTTCCATTAAACACTGTGGTCTCCCTGTTACTCTTGTGTCTTTTCTTTGAAAAAGAGCAAATGATGATGATCTAATTTTTGTCATGTGTTTCTGTGTGAAAAAATGTCTTTATATTGTCTTACCAGGGAGATTCACCCGGAGGGGCTGCCACAGGCGTACACGATCATTCTCTTGTTCCGCCTTCTGCCTGAATCCCCCAATGAGCCTTTTGCAATCTGGCAGATTACAGACAGAGATTACAAACCACAAGTTGGAGTTGTGCTTGATCGTAAGGATGATTATACTTATTGCATAGAGAAGTTACATGTCATGTTACTTTGCATGTGTTCTTACCAAATATTTCCAAACCCAAAGCATTTCTACATGATAAAAAGATTATACATTTTTAGTTTTAAGACAATTTTTTAAACTTTGTAGATCTATAGTTCAACTAAGAATAATTAATCTAAACTGCATTTCAACTTTAGTATTAACTCTAAAATCAAAGGAAAGTACATCTATATACTTACAGGTCATTAAGATATCTATGATTTGTGTTTACCCAAATAAAGGGTAAACTAGATTTTATCTATAAGGTTGTATAAGTATGGTGGTTTCAGTAGTATGTATGAAATGAAATGTGTTATTTTTCTTTATTGCAGCTGCCAGCAAAGTGCTGTCATTCTTTAACAAGGATGCAAGAGGAGAGGTTCAAACTGTAACTTTTGATAATGATGTGGTAAAGAAAATCTTTTATGGAAGCTTCCATAAGGTAAAGGATTGAAATTATGATGTTGCTTTCTGAAGTACTGTTCCTTTAAATAGAAGAAAACCAAGCACAAGTCACTGTCAGGTGACTGTACCTGGTTTTTGGATAGTATTTTAAGTTGACATAGGGACCTGCAGATCATGTAAAACAAGATCTCTGAAGTTATAGGTCTTCTTTGAATCAATGTAAGAGATTTGTCAAGAATTTGTTAAGATTGTGCAAGTGGAGGGATATATCTGAAGAAGAAATTGTAGCCTGGTTCCTGCCACATGAAAGAGGAAGAATATAAGTTAAAGTGGAAGAAAGAAAGGAAAGGAAGTTGTGGTGAGAAAAGATTGCATGGGAGTGTAATGATTTGAAATCATTCAGAGCAGAGGAAGATACAGCCAGAGAAAGTAAGTAGGCAGGGAAGTAAATAACATATTGAATAAGATTTGTATGTTTAACAAACATAATACATGTGTATGTGTATATTTCGTATGATTTTTTTTTTGCTTAAAAACACTGGGCTTGAAATAGTCCAATGTCATGCTAACTGAGAAAGCAACAAGGAGAGAGCCCATAAAAGGTCACTTTATCATTTAGAATGAAGCTTGCAGTTCGTGAATTGACAAAATGGCTAGTGAAATCTTTACATGTTGCTGCATCTGCCTTCACTTGTCAATAGATCTGTGCTTGCTTTTCTAATTTTGTGCACCAGGTTATGAAAACTTGATGTCCCCAAGCTTTCTTACCTCTAGTCATCAGGAAGTGCCTAACTCAGGCTACATGTACACCTAAAAATATTTTAAAAACATTTTCTTGCTGCGTAAAGTATATATGTTTAGGGCATGAAAGTGAGCTGAAATTGCAACATTTTTGGTTAGCTGAAATGCACATTCTCATGTTTTCATTTATCTCCCTTCTATTTAGTTGTTTTCATCTGATGACTAAATATGGCTTGAGTGTAGCATTTATTTTCTTTATGACCCAATCTTCTGCATGACATGTCACTACCAGCATTCCTTTGAGGATACTGATCAACTCTGTCAACTTCCTGATACTGGAGGCCAAATTGCCAACTGAGCTTTGCTAGACTGAAAGCCAGGAAAGATAACTGGTGCCAGCATTATAATGTTGTGTGACTTCATCTGTTTAAAAGACAGGTGATTATGAAAATAATGCAGTACTATAAAAGCTATTGGTTTCCTCAGAATTTGGAGTAACTTCCCAAACTGGTTTTATATTATATACAGTTATTTTTGTTTTAGAATTTATGCCTGGTTAGTTTAGAATTTAGGCCTGATTATTTTTGACTATATGAAGAAATATTTATGTGATTGATTTTATAACTGATAGTTATGAGTAGCTTTGGACCAAACCTACATTAAGCAGCCTTTATTTTGTCTTTGATATTTGCCTTTTTTTTTAATGGCTTGGTAGTACAACACAATTTTAAGGAAATATAAGAATCTACTGGAGTGAGAAAAACTCTCAGTAAAGGCTAGGATGTATCTTGTTTTGGTATGAAGGTTGATTCATCCCCAAGTACTGCTTAGATGCAAAGCAGTTTAAAGCATGCCTCATTTTAGACATCACTGTGAGAGCTGACACTTCTTTGGGTCAGTGGTGTGGAGCTCTCCACATGCTGTACTGCCAGCAGTCTCTTTAAATATCTGTTGCTAATTTAGCTGATGTTTAGAATCATGTTTTTTCTCATAGTTTCTCTAAATGCGATGGAGCTGAGAAAACTTGTCTGATAGCCCTTACAGTGATGTTCTGCTCATTTATCAGAGCAAATGGGGAAAAAATCTGTGGCCCTTGCTAGCTGCCAGAAATTAGCAGTTATGTAAAATTGTCTATTACACTTGATAGTAAAAAAAAAAACATTACCAGGGAAAATAAAAATCCAAAATTTTGTATCATTTTAATGGTTAAATACATGAATACATATGGAGAGAAAGTGATCCTAAGATGCCAAAAATGAAAAGGAGTAGCAGTGATTTGCAAATTATCTTAAAGCTTTACAATTATGAATTCTTGCTGAAGTAACTATTTCTTAAGAAAAAAAAATTCTCAGTTACTTAATGCAATGTGTAATTCCCTGTCTTTTTTTCTCAGAAAGGAATCAAAAGTTCAGATTTTGATATTTAAAGTAGCTGGAAGAGCCTTAGTTTAGAGTGATATTTAGGATTTTTCACCATGAAACTAAGATGACTTTTCTGGCTTCTCTCCAGATGATTACTAAAATTGCTATCTCAGTTAGGTTGTTAATGATGGCACAATGGGCTTCCCCAGCCCACCTGCTGGGAAAGCCTTATGCATCAGCTGAGTTGATTAGCTCCTAAAAATGGATAGCAGTAGTTACAGATGGATGAAGGAAGGAAAGTAAGATTAACACATTTCTAAAGGTAGGTTTGCATTTTCTCCTATTGTCCAGCTTCAAAGAAATGACAAATCTTTACAATTCAAGGAGAGATTTTTCCAAAATATTAAACATTTCTGTGGCTTCCATTTGATGACTTACTGGCTTATTCACTGAAATACAGTTAACTACACCTAACTGTGGGGAAATTTACTTTGGCATACTTGAACACTCTGCGTAGCAGAGCCATGGTAAAAGCTGTTGAATCTGGCAAGTTCCATAGGAAAAATTCTGACTGCCTGAGACAGTCATTAAATTTCTAACTGATGTTTTGGAGAGACAGACAGCTTCTACTTTCTTATTCTTACCACACTAGACTTCCTTTTAGCTTGCCATTTTGCAGTAGTTAGCAAGAGGAAATTTGATAATGAGTATATATCTTTCTGCTGATAGACATATGGGAAATAGTTTGCTTGGCTTATTGATGCCATTCACTTAGCACAGGATCAGAACACCATCAAACTTTATCTTATAAGGCATCTGGAGAGAAAAATTAAAGTATGTTTTCTTTCCTAAAATACCATAAATTAATAAATAGAACTAATCAGAACAGATTCTTTTTGTTGGTGTCTTAGAAACTGTTGAAAACAGAATGTGTTGGAGTTGAATGCAGAGACGTGTTATTTACTGTAAACACCAGATGCCTCCTTTAATTAGATTTATTGCCTAGGCCATGAGATTCAGGCTGGAATGCAGATCTGGCAGTGATTTAAGTGTTTAAGTGACTGAGTCAATGACTTGGGAGAGCTCTCCTTATTTTTGATTGTTGTGATTGCTTCTTCTTTGGATGGATAGATGATGCTCAGCAGTTATTTCTGTTTGAAGCTTTTCAAGCTGATCTCATTCAACATTCTGATGTAGATTTATCTTTACTATTTTTTTTTGTGCTAATGAAAATATAATAATCTATATTTGCTATGCAATGTGTTTTATTTAAGTTGCAACAAATACTTAACATTCCAGTAGAAGGACTTGCATAATAGGTACCTTTCAGAGCTAGTAAATTACATCTGTGATGTGTTTAAACTGGATGATGCAGTAATAAGGTTTTTTTATTATTATTACTTGTTCAACGAATGAGGTTGGGAATTTTAATTAAAATCTCCATTTATATGCACAGCATTGAGATATAAAGTGTAAGCACATAATTTTAAAAGAGTTTTAGATAAGCTGTGCTGATGCCTTGGAGACAAGTCTGCATGGGAAAATATTCAAAAGGGAAAAAAAGGAAAATATTTCCCAGGAGATTGTTGAGGCACTGATTGACTCAGGACATTTAGGGGAATCTCTCAACTTTGTGCCAATTCTTAAAGCAGTCATCAAATAGCAATATGTTTGTGTATGGTTATATACTGTGATAAGAGAAGATAAAAAAAAAAACTATATACTTCAGGGATTCTTTTCTCCTGATCCTAATGTGTTGCTACTTTAACAATTACATAGATATTATAATGATGTATATGAAATATGTGCTGTTGGTAAGGTATATAAAGCCCTGAAAACTTTCTTTTGCCTGAAGATCAGGAACTGCATATTACACATGCTGAAGTGGCCCTTGTTTATTTCTCAGAGACGCTGAAATGTTTTCTGTGCTTTCAGAGAAATGTTGAAACTTAACTTTTGTAACATTTGCCATATATACTATAAATGTTTGGAAAGATAATCTTTGCTTAGGTTATGTATGTTCCTCTGTTTAAGGTTTACTATGTTTCCCCCAAGCTCTTCATTCTTGTCTCCTGGTAAACGTACTCTCTATTACAATCATTCCTTTCTCCCTCCTAAGTGCTTTCTATTTCCAGTAATTAACTAATTACTGGAAATTAATTAATTAATCTCTTCATCTTCCCTGTTTCCCCTTGTTTTGGCATATATTTGTGTAACCGTATTTCTTTTATGGAAATTTTCTCTTGCATCTTCCATTATTTTGTCTTGCTCTGGGCAGGCTTCTCTGGTCACTTCCTGGATCTCAATGTAGTTAATGCCTCTGATTGAATCATCTGTGGCAATTGAACTCTGGGTCTGAAACAATCTACTCTCTGAACTGCAGAGTCTGTTAGCCAGTGGGCAGTCCCAGGCTTATAAACATCTTGTGTGGTCCCAGCCATCAGAAGAGAACAAGAAATGCTTATATTCACTTCCTCTCAAAAGTCCTTTTATTTTTTTACTTCTATACCATCTTAAAAAAAAATTAGGGCAAGCTTTTAGGATAGTTAATAATAGTTCAACTATTACGTTATTTGTATTTCTTAGCTGTGCTTGTGTGTTCATCTTATTGACCTTCAACACATTCTAAAGAGATTATAAATGTCATAGACTTTCCCTGAGTTTTAATTTTTCCCACCAGCTGGAAGCAAAGCAGGATTACTAGGAATAAAATTTAAAACAGTACTATTGAATCAATGAAATACTACTAAGGTGTTAAACTGTGCCCATGTGCCCTGTCTAAATATTTCATTAAACTTTTTTCAGGTCCATATAGTTGTTACTTCATCAAATGTTAAGATTTACATTGACTGCAGTGAAATAATGGAAAAACCAATTAAGGAAGCTGGCAATATCACAACTGATGGCTATGAAATACTTGGGAAACTTCTAAAAGGCGACCGAAGATCAGCAACAGTAAGCAAGAAATAGGAATTTTTGCAAGACCTTGATGTTTTCTGAGGGAAAAGATTAGGGACTGTTGGGAAACTACTGTTGCATCATCCAAAGCTTTCAAGCATGTGTCAGTAGAGTTGACAGTCTAGTCTTTGCAGCTTCTTGTTCTAGCAGAACTGCAAGAACAAAAATGTAGTAGCTGGAAGCCGCACTCAGGTAAATTCAAACAAGGGCAGGAATTTTTTGCTTTTAATAGGGAGAGCTGATAGTGATTGAGTGCAAATACTATGGATACTCTATCATTAGAAATAAATGGAGGAGTGATTTTTTAATGATAATGTTGATAGATTTCATACTTAACAACACACCAAACTTAATGATCTTTCAAGAGTATTTCTTTCTTTTACAGTTAGAAATCCAGAATTTTGACATTGTATGCAGTCCAGTTTGGACTAGCAGAGACAGATGCTGTGATCTCCCTTCTATGGTAAGTATGAATGAACCAGAGGCTATCCAGAAAAATGTTATTGACACTAAATTTAATAATGTTACTGTTAGGCTGTTATTAGACCTTGTACTGACAACACTTCTAAATCACAGCTGTCAGAGCAGCCAGTCAACTGCACCTTATTTCAAAGCTTTGTGTCTGAGACAGTAAAGCTGTAATGCTAGAATTGAGCCCCTTAGAAATTTTGCAAAACTATTCTTCGTCAGCACAAGCTGATTGTCAAGTGCATATAAATACTAGGACAACATTTTGCTCATGCCTCTATTGTAAATTCCTTGCATAGCTCACAGAGAAAATTTGCTAAATATATAAAAGATTCTGTAGAAACATTTGGAAACCACAGTTTAGCTATGAGTTTTACTTGGAAACAGGGTATTAGCAAATCTTCCTGCTATTATTTCAGAAAAGCATGCTTCCACTGAGTACATTTCTTTAAAAGGACAATAATAAGCTGTGATTGAATTTTCAGAGAGATGAAGCAAAGTGCCCAGCTCTTCCAAATGCTTGTACCTGTACTCAAGACAGTGTGGGACCTCCAGGACCTCCTGGACCAGCTGTAAGTTACCTGCTGTAACTATGCACAGAAATATAGAAAATGTTCTGATTTTAAAATTTATGGAAGTAGTTTTGTGTTGGTCTGTGGCTTTGTGAAACAATGCCAGTCAGAGACATAGTTCCTGTCAATATATCCTTAACAACATGGTAATCCAGCCCCTTTTCATCAGATCCTACCATATCTACTTGCTTGTATGATCTTTTCCTATATTTCCAGTATGATCACTGAGATTAGCTCCTCATTGTTTGATAGGCTGAAAGACTCTGGCACAGCACAAAGTTCTGTGCTTTGTTCACAAGGGAGCTTTAAATTGTCAGGTGTATCTTGCACATCATGTACAAAACATTTTTAATTAACTGAAAAATATTTTTCCTAAATACAGAGTCAAGATTTCACTCCAAGGAAAGATTCTTTACCCTGTCAGGGAAATAAATTGTTTTTTTTTATGGGGAGAGATATTAATTAATTAATTAATTAATTCCAATTAATGGAATGGACATAGTCCTATCAATTGCTTTGAATATTAGGGAGTTATAGCCAGACCAGTAGTCATACTTTGAAACTATCAAAAGGGCTGCATGAAGAATCTAAAGCCCAGTTAAGCTGCCTGGTAGTCTACTAGAGAGGTCTTCAGAGTTTTTGATGAATATAAATTGAAGTTTATATCTGCAGAGACAAAAACCAAAATAATAATTTTTCATGGGCTGAATTGGCAAGGCTGAAGTTGATGTGGTTTCCCTGAGTTCCTGATGCATATTTTATTCTACCACTCTTTTTAGCAGTATGATCTGTACACTTCAAAACTTTGGGGCTTCACTTAAGAGTTTTTTTAAAGAGATTTCATAAAGCACATAAGAATTATGCACCTTTGCTTTCTGTGTTTGAAATACATTTTCTTTCCAAATACTCAATTTAGGGTGGCCCCGGCGCTAAAGGTCCCAGAGGTGAAAGGGGTTTGACTGGATCATCTGTAAGTATGTTTCCCAAAATGCATCTATAATGATGTTACTACAGGGTTACCTGTATGAAAATTTTTATGCTTAGTTTTAGTCTAAGAATGTTGATTAAAATTTAGTTGAAAATATGCCTTTATGTTGCTTATGTGCAGCCCATCTATTTGAGACTATATATCACAGTCTATGTAGCTACATTGACCACACATCAGGATACTGGGATTATGTGCATCAGTGTTAATACACACTCTGCAGCATTATTGTTCTCTCATCTGTACACAGGACATGGCAATACTTCTAATTGGCACTGCCAGAGGGTATGTCTTGGCCTGAGACTGCCAACATGAATCAGAGAATAGCTTATGAAAGAGTATGCCTCTTGAACAGCTATTTCCACTGTTCTTCCGAAGTATCAAATGTGTCTCCAGGCTTTGACTTATCTTAAATGTCTAACCCAAAGGATTTTAGTTATGGATTTCAGACAGGATTGTCATTTACAATTTTGTTTTAATTTTCTGCTTTAAGGGGCCTCCAGGTCCTCGTGGTGAGACAGGTCCTCCAGGCCCTCAAGGTCCCCCAGGTCCACAGGGTCCCAACGGGCTGTCAATCCCAGGTGAACCGGTGAGTGTCCCTTTTGAGTATCCCTTTTGAGTGCCATCAGCAGGCAGTGTGTGTGGAGCCAGAGCTGCCCATGGGATGGTGGTCTTGGGAAGAGGGTGGCAGCGTAGTCAGAGCATTCATTTGTCCCTTCAACACAGTAGCATTGTGAAACACATCTCTTTCTGAAACAAGTCTCTTAATAAAATAGCATTTTCTGTCCTGAATGTTACATGTGCTTATAGGATTCTAATGAAGGGACAAGGTCTGAGTGCAGTAATGTAAGTTGTGTTACTCTGTTGTCAGCCATAATGGCATTTCTGTAGAGTTGCTAGGCATTCCAGTTTAAGGACTCAAAACTATCAAATTGTGGTACAGGAAAATTAAGGATGCAGTATTACTTTGAAGACTTTTTCACAGACTTATGTGTTCAACTTCTATTGGCTGGCTTAAATCAGTAGCTAGGGGTTTTCTTGGCAACAGCATCCATGTTTTAGCAAGATGCTATTTCTGATTTCATGTGCATGCCTTCAAAGCCAGAGCAAGTCTTATTAACACTGATGAAGTTTCACCATGTTCTGGTTTTTATAGAAGATTGCATGCATAACTCTTTGTGAATGTATTAAGGCCGCTTTTGCCATATTTCAATAAATAATCACCCTGAAAGCAACAATATAATTCTGATGTTCCCTATTTAGGATTAACTTGAATTTTAATATATTCAGGAGATTCTTTTATGAAGTCTTTGATCAAAATGTAAAGTCTATGGAAAGAAGAAGTGATGTCTAATTGCATGCTCTGTCATTTTTCATTTGAAAATTGGTTACCTGCTCCATCTGTAATGGAATTTGGGAAATGGAAAACAAAATGTGCTTTAAGGTAGTCATTAGGAACACCTTCTGTTTTGTAAGGACAAAGTAAAATGATTTTGTTACCCTGTGTAGATTCTTTTTATGCTTTTTTTTCATTATACACTCATTTAAATTTAATAAATTTAAAAATTTATTAAAGAAGATATAGAGGTATCAAACAGCAAGAAAGGAAAAACATTCCTCTTACACGCATAATGCAAATAAGCCATTTATGTGTCACATTCACTTGAAAAAGTCTGAAGAATGAAAACACAAACATTCGTGGAGTTTCTCATTAGCTAACATGAATTTAGAGCACTTTTGAGTCATGTACTTTTGTTTTTCCTATCAATTAAGAATCGTGTTCTCAGTCTATGTTTACAAATTTTTTGATTAGTACCAGTTGTTAATGCTGGATTATCATGCAAGCCACTCTAAAAAATGAATATTGTTTTGCCTAATTTAGCTCATGTGGGTTTGTACGTGCATTTATACTACAGTGCTGTAGCATATATTGAAGGCAAACTAGCTGTGAAAGGCAGCAGATTGCTTCTTTATAGCCTTCTACACCTTGTGTCCTGGAAGTATGATGTACTCTGTAATCATTTGTGAAAATTATAGGGTCGTCAAGGAATGAAAGGGGATGCTGGCCAGCCTGGACTCCCAGGGCGATCGGTAAGTTGACACTTAGACAAGGTGATGTCATTTTGCACTATTCCTGAAGAAATCTGGCTGCTGGACAGCTGTCTTTGACATCACTAGGAGTCATGGGCTCTTCTCATACCTCCCTGGGCCACAGTTTTGGAAACATAGTTATGTTACACTTAGAAATTTGAAATATAGGTAATAATAAACCATTCAAAACAGCAAATGTGAAAAAACCAGCTGTGCTTGGTCAAGCCAAATGCCCATCCTGACTGTTGTGAATGAACAATAACAGACCATTCGATTAGGAAGAGTACTCAATTCCCCAGGACGGTCTCTCATCTTCTTACCACCTGCAGTTAAATGTCCTCCTAAAATAAAGATTGCAGAACTTTGCTGAGCCCTTCTTTAGTAATTACTAATTACTTTCTACTTTTGGAATTCAAATGGCCTTGGGACATTATTTGTATGCTTCCTGAAAGAAGAAGACAATATTTAAGTTCAGTTACTTGCAGGTTTCTGTATTGTAAACTATACAAAGAGGAGAAAAAATTAGGATATTTTTTAATTGACCAAATTTATAAATAATCTAAGGTCATTGATCTGCACATGTCCTGGCATGATGAATATTCCTGGGTTACTATCTTGTCCGTAATTTAGTGATGATAAAAAGACTACATGAGGAGTCCTTAAGTGTTGTTGTGGACTTAGTTTCATAGATCAGATAAGGTCAGTCATGGGCCAAGGGCCTTGAATTCTTTATCTGTTTCATTAGTCCTTATAACTCTGAGTAGAATACTTTTAGGGAGTAGTAATGTCCTGTAGGAAGCAATGCTACATGTAAGTGTACAATGAGATTAGACAGAAAGGAGGCAAGAACATATATACTTGAGATATATGGCATGACATAACAGTGATGTTTGTTCTGTCATGGATACAATTTCTCACTCTTTCTCCCTCCAGGGAACGCCAGGTTTACCTGGTCCACCTGGACCAGTGGGACCTCCAGGAGAAAGGGTAAGGCTTTCTCAATTTATGTTCTGAAAAGACCAAATAATGTCATTTTTGTGTTTTGTCGGATTTTTCCCATTCTTTATATATCTTTCAATTTTCAAATGTTTTTTCAAGAGGAGTCCTTTTATCATCACCCCTTCTGGAGAGACAAAAGTAGCAGGATTGGAAACACATTGGGGTAAAAACCTCCCCAGACAGCTATTGGTAGCCAGATAGGTTCTGTAAGAATTGGCCTGCTCCCTCCCCTGACGAGGTTCTCAGCTGCCTTCACCCTTAGGGCAGTATGTCCCCTAGGCAGGGCTCTGCAGAGGGACTCAGCCCTGCTGCCTTCCCCACATTGTTGCTGCTACAGGGGATCCCTTTGAAACTCTGTTTATCTCAACATCTGGGAGATGCCATATTGTTCAGGAATCTGTCTGTGCCAAACTTACTGTGAAGTTCAGGCTTGCCCCTAAACCTTTGGCTGTCTGGAGCTTCTTTGGATGGAGAACTCTGAAATGTCTTCCTAATGAGGGGCATGTACACAGGTATTTCATTGTGGAGTTGCTGCAATTCCTTTCTTCTAATTGCAGTCAGGTAAATCTCTTTTGTTGTCACAGTAGAATATCACCTTTAAGATGACTGAAGCAATTATTTGCCTTTACAGGCAAAATTCATAGCTGATATATGCATTTATAACCGTCCTTTAGTGGGAATTCAAGCTGGAAATGAAAATAGATGACTGTGTGATGGCCAAAGAGGATACTGTTGGATTGGTGGGTCATGGACCATCAACATTGACTTGTGCATTACTGAATGTTGGATTACTGAAATGGGAACCTTCTGTAAATTTCTGCTCAGCCTTCATTTTTGCAGGGGAAATATCTGAGAGAGAGGGGGCTCTCCAGTTAATTATAAACCTCTGATGATCCAGCTAAACTGTGAATGAGAGAACAGTGAAATGAGAGATTTTGCTCCTCTGGGATAGAATAATGATTCCTTTTCTTAAAAATATTAAGAAACATTGATTTCATTTTTAGTTAATCAACAGCAGCTGAACATCTAAAGTGTCTGAAGCTCAGTGTTCCATAGCCTTCTCCAGCATAATTTGTGATAGCTATTTTCTAACTTGTACTGTGGATAGGTTTTAAAAGAAATTACAGTAGTAATCATATATATACAATTACATAATTAAAGACCACTTTTCTCTAATCTTACTTTTGTTTTTGAATAGGGTTTCACAGGAAAAGATGGTCCCACAGGTCCCAGAGGCCCACCAGGACCAGCGGTAAATATAATTTTGTCTTGATATACTCTGAATTAAGAGACCTCATCCAAGAGAGAGCCACATTGACATTTTCAATTTCTGTCAAATATGTAATGGATCCTTTGCTCAATATCCTAAATGGATCTGAAAAGCTCTTGGTAGAAGGTGAGCTGGGCAAAGCATATATTCACAAATGTTCATAACAGTGGTTTTGAAACTGATTTCTGCCAGGGTAAATAAGGGAAGAACCAGTTTATCTGGTTCTTTAGCCATGATCTTTAAATGCATAGCTAGGTCTCCTGAAACCAATTGGCTTATTACTTGTACACTGGTGAAAACAAACACTGTTAATACAAGTTTTTCTTGACAAGAGCATTTGAGGATTAGTTTTTGCTTACAGAGCTGCTTCACTGTGTCTTGTGGGAGCATGCTAGAAAAGAGGCTGGCTGTAAGAGAAAAGTGTATGGTGGATCATACAGCCTGAGATAGGCAATTTGCTGCAGCCCCATGTCACCAGGTCCAACCTATAGCAAGTTGGAAGCTGCATTTCCAAAAGGCAGATGCACACAGAACACATATTTGCATTACATATATAGAGAGCAATCTCTAAGGCAGGGTATTATTTGGGCTGGCCCCATGTCCCCACAATTGTCTTCCTCATGTTCCTTTGTGAATGTGCAGATGAGCTTTTGTCACATAATCTGATACTGTTCTTTTAATTTTTTGTATTTATCTAGTATCACTAGAATGGCTTTTGGTCTTGTGGATTTTAACATGGATCACAGATCTGCTAGGTGAACTTAGAAGGCCCAACTATTTTGTACTGTTTCAGGAATTGGTCATTTAGAATGATACCAAAAAACATATACTCACCCTCTGCATCTTTCAGTGCCACAATGTCTGTTAAACTGTGGTGTTACATAAAAGAACACATTTCCAAGACAAACAAACTGTTTATTCCATAAAAAAAATTTTCAAGCCTGATATGTACCTAACAGAAAACAACCTGATAGGAACTACTTTCAATATTGCTTTGTACTCAATACAATAACATGTTTCTCATTAGGGCTTAGGTAATTGTGTATCTCCACTATTCATTGTACTTGTCTTCTGTTGCAGGGTGCTCCTGGAGTTCCAGGAGTTGCTGGCCCAAGCGGAAAACCAGGGAAACCAGGAGATCGTGGGACACCAGTAAGATAATGATACACTTAGAGTATCAAATTTATAATTACAGTCTGTTGCTGAACACGAGACTTCTGCTGCTTGAAATAGTTGTCTTGCACTTATGATGGTGGTTAATACAGTGGAGTTGACCTAAACCCACAAGTATTTTTTTAAAAATAATTTTATTTTTACAGTATGCCATTTTGCTGAGTTTAATAGTTGGGGCTGAAAATTGTGGTCTCTGGTTTCCACTAAAAAGATCATAGGCTCTTATGTGCCAAGACATATATTCATTCCTACACTGCATAAGCATGGAAAACTAGGTCAGCAAAATGATTGTAAAGTCTTTACACTACTGCATGCATGTGTAGTAAAAAAGTGATAAACTGCTGAAGGTGGACAATCTTTGATAATATTACATAATCAGTTGTGTTTTGCAAATGTTTCATTATTTTTACAATGTTATTTCACAGTTATTTAGGAGTGGTTTCTGTGGGTTCTATTTAAACTTTTAAAGTGCTTCCTGAACAGGGAGAAAGAGCAGGAGGCGCTGCCTCCCACCAACAGTTTCAGGGGAAATTTAATTTGAGTCACTCGTGGTATCTCAGAGAAATTATACTTGAGTAAGACATCAAGGGAAATGAGAAGTCATTTGTTACTTGTGGATAATGTATAGCAGTCATCTAGAATTTTCTATCCTGCCTCAGTGTAGTTGTATATAAAAAAGCTGGATAATTTGAAAGAATATGTAGTAGGCTGGGAAACTTGATGGCCATGAAGCGGAAGCTCCCAGGAGCACCTGGAAGCTGGGTCATTTTCTCTTACACACGTTGAATTCAGTCTGTGTTTGCCAGACTATAAATTCTATTTCTCCTTGGAGTAGAGGACACGGAGTGTCTTAGGAAAGTCTTGAAGCTTTCCTGCCTTTAGATATACATTTTAGTGGGATATTTGTGCTCGGTTGCATGTTGAATAGACATGGCTGGAGCACAAAGTGCTGTGCTTTGTTCACAAGGGAGCTTTAAATTGTCAGGTGTATCTGATTTTTCCTTCTCCTGGGACAATGGATAGCTGGTAAGTACCTAGTTCAGAAGTAAAGATCTTCTGCAGATAAATAATGTGTTTAGAAGGACATCTGGCTACAAGCCCAGTTTAAAGACTTTTACAAAGCAAGGCAGTCAACTCCTGTCCAGGCACCATGTCTAAATTCTCCTGCACTCTAATTCTTAAGAGTTACTTTCAATTAGAAATAAATGTTTCTCCCCGCAGTTATTGCACTTTATTGTAATGGGACACTGTGCATCATATTTACCATTTCTAATGTTTCTAGAACAGATCCCAGCAGGAATTCTGGCTTGTACCTTGTACAGATGTTTTATCAGATTCCTGGTGGACAGAATTTCAAGGCCTTCCTTTGTTTGCAGTACTACAGCCTGCCAAAGGTGCAGCCTGACAGCCAAATGCAACTTGCACTGTCATGAATCATAATTCTGCCTGAAGAGAAAGATAACGAGGCTTCACTTCGCCTCTAGTAAATACAAGGAATAAATAATTTTTCACCAGATCCTGCCAGTTTTTTCTTCTCCCTGATCAATCTGTATTGCTAGTACTATTAAATGAAAGTGAGGAGAAAGACCCCTGCAAGCCAAGGGATATATTGCATTCCAGGTAAAAGGTATACAGTTACTTGCAAATTATGAGCAGCCTTGGTGTTCTGAAGTTACTCCCAGTGAATGTGGTCAGCTGGAGCTCCTTCCTGATGTATTCAATACCAGTAATGTGCTAAGCTGAGGCAGACCACACTGTAAACATTTCTCTACCTCACTGTGTACTTATACTAGAACAAGTAAATCCTAGAAGTGTTAACTGAATTTTCATGGAAGTAGGAAATTTGGCTTTTTGGTCTGCTTACAAGTGCCTCCAAGAGAAACTTAGGTGTTTTTTCCAGTGTAGCAACAAAATGATGGAAAAAGGAACCGTAAGAACACAAACAAGTTGGTAATTTATTGAGAACTGTATGCAGACTATCCTAGAGGAGACTAAAATATCTGCTGTCTGTCTGGTCAGAGAGTGAGAATTCCTTAGTGGTTCATACACATATCATAAGGTAATAACCACCAACAGTAAGAAAGACTCACTAAAGTAGAAGAGGATATTGGTTCAAGAAAAAATGGATATGTTTTCTATGAATAAATATAATGGGAAATAAAAGATGCTGGACTATTAGAGAGGAAAAGTTCCAGTTCTTGTTTTATAGGTGTGAGAATGAAAATAGTAATGATGGGTATGCAGACTAAGTTGTGTTAAGGTAGAGCTGTCCTGTTTATAAAACAGGCTCTCTGACAACAGGGTCTGATTTTGTTGATTTAGACAGTTCCTGAGGAAAAATGCAAAGCATTTAAATTTAATAAGTAAGGTGCTATTGAACTGATGCCTCCAGGACCAAATAAACTGTGAAAAGCTTTCGAAAGTAGCCCAAGTCTGTTGTGAGTTACATGCAGGTTTTGAGAATTTTGCATTCTCTGCTGCCATGTGTTCACTGCTCTTGCGTCCATCTATGCAGATGTCCTAGATGAAGTCTCAAAAAGGCACTGCTTTGGGAGCAAAGAGCTGGTGGTTCTTGAGGGAAGAGAGCATTCTGTTGGGAAAAACAATTGAGCACATTATCTTTAAAAATAAAAATAGCAAAACTTCCTTTGTTTTGTCCTCTTCAGCAGTAGAACTATGCTGCGGCCCCAGCCTTCATCCCACAGCTCAGAAAAAATCCCACATACAGCATAAACCAGCTTCTCCTTGCACTGACCCCAAGTGACTCCCTCACTGCAGGATAGCAACAAAACAGAATGCCAGCAGCAGCTGCTGTTTCTCAAAATGCTGTCAAGCAGTAGGCTAAACTGCATTTTTTTGTCTATTAAAAGAAATTTAAGAGGCATATAACTAAGAGGGAGGAAGATGCAAATAGTAACCCAGTAACTGAAGTTGTAATTATTTTTTTGAAAATTTGATTCTAAAATATCCAGGTGGAAAATGTACTTTATTGTTAACATGGCCAGTCAGCCTCTAATCTCCCAATTTTAAAGGTAGTTCCAAATAGGCTCTAGACTTCCATCCACAAGGCTGAATCAGTGTGTGTTTGCAACGTCACAAATTGAGGAATGAGGCTCATTTTATTTCAATGAATTTTAAAATTCACTGTACATGGCATTAGCATTTTCCTTGTTGGGGGACCTTGTTGCCTTGTCTTGCCTTGCCTCATCCCTCTCCCCTTATCTTGTGAATACACAAAAGATGTACTGCATGATTTGCTTCTGGTAGAAGGTCTTACTATGAAAGCCATAGAAAGAATGCAAATAAAACAAGAATGTATTATAAATACATACACAGCAGATAATTTCAAATGAGTAGACTTGTAGGAAATAGAAAAATTGGAAAGTTTCAAACAGAAAGAGAAGCATTAATCTTTACCATTTCCCCCCCCACATATTTTCATGTAATAGAGTAGTGCAATTAAAAACCTACAGTTCTGTTCAATGAATATTTCAGGTACATGCAATAGTTTATGAATGAGATATTAATGTCTATTTATTTGGGAATCAAATTAGGGTTTTTTAGAATTTCAGTACATCATAATTTACCACAGTGTTAATTATTGGAGAATGACAGACAGAAATGTCATATCTTCCTGATGATTTTACTTGTTACCATTTATTTATGGTATGGCATTTACAAGTCCATAGTCTGTTTCAGCATATGGCTGTAATAAGCTAAAACTAAAAGACAAACATTTCCCCATGGACTTCACAGAGTAAGAAAAATATAGATGAAAAGCAAAGGACAGAAGGGAAAGGATATTCATCAGCTTCATGGGTATATTTTATCCATATTAGCAGCTGCCTCATTGGTGGCATAATTTATTCCAATGGCACATTTATGGCGTCACCATTCATTTGAGTCTGTACAATTAATTTTGCAAGAGCAATCTGTTATTCATGATGCAAATGTACCGTACGACAACTACTTAACTCGGTGATGGATGAACTGTCTCATATTTTCTGTGGCATGTCATGGGGTAGGTGTGTGCAACTCTGCAGCAAAGAAGCTCAGAGACTACACTAAGCTCACACCCTGACATACCCCAAGGGCATTTGTCTGCTCAAGGCCTTGACAGAAGTGTGTGAAACAGTGTCACCACATTCGAGAGGTGTCTGCTGTGACCTCAGTGGAATGATTTGGTGTTCTGTGTTGTTGAAATTAATTGTGGGTACTGTAGGAATGTTATGAGAAACAGCTGCAGCCCACACTTGGCCTTTGCTTTGTTAATGGTGAGAAATAGATTCCTTAAAGAAATACTTCACTGCAAAAAGCAATAACACTCAGGATGTGTGTTACTATGTAGAGAGCCATGCAGAGCAGCAGATGACCAAACTGATCTTTTACCTTTGAAATATGCCTTATGTTCAAGTAGCAATTTAGGCTAGAAATCAAAATCCATGTGAACTCATGCAAGCCCTATCATTATTCCCAGTGTTTTTCACAAACACATACATACATAAAAATTAGAATCAGTCCTCCTGGTTTGCTTCTTTCATAGTACTCTTGAAAACTGAAAACACCACAACCACTAAACTATTCAAAGGCAAATGGAAAGTGCTGCTAGACTGATAAATGTAATTCATTATAAAGGAGCTCAAACTAAGACTTCTATAAGACATTTTAAAGACTAGAAATGGTTGAGAATTAAGAGGGAAGCTGTCATTATAAATAGAATAAGCACTCTCTCCATGTTGTGTCATCTTGTCATAACTCTATTTCACTTAATATAGAATACTTTTTATATGGATTCAAGAAGACAACTACCTTTTCTTGACATATGTTATTCTTCCTAACATACCTTCTGTAATAAGTTGTCTTAAAATTAAACAGTCCTATAAAACTTAAAATTAAACAGTCATATATGACTCATATCAGACCATTGATCATTTACACAAATATGATGCTAGAAATTCAATTTTGAAATTGACAGTGTGATCCAAGTGTCAGAATACATCAGTTTTTTGGTCCTAATTTGAATTTTTCCTTCAGATAATTTTCTTCTGCATCTATTAGTGTGTTTGATGACAGACAAAAGATCATCATTTCTCCACTCTTTTCTGGCACCTGTTTTAGCATCTCTGAAATGAGAAGTTCAAGGAGAACCAGATATTTCTCCTTGAAGGAGTCAAAACTTTTTCTAGAATTACAGATCTCAATTTATAGCTGGAGATGTGTAAGTTACACATCTCAAACTTATGTTATCAAATAACATAATCCTTCAGTTGCTTAATTTTTACTTATTTATTTTAGGGTTCACCTGGAATGAAAGGAGAAAAAGGTGACAGAGTAAGTCTGCTTAAAAGTCAATTCTTTTCATAATTTTAAAATGAAACACCATGTCTTTAAAAGTACAAGTGCTAATGAAACACTTGTTTTGGATTTGATTATTTAGGGTGACATTGCTTCTCAGAACATGATGCGAGCAGTTGCAAGACAAGTTTGTGAACAACTGATAAATGGTAAACAGTGTTGCTTGCTTTGTATCCCATACAAGTAATTAACTACTTTCTTAAAAAGATAAAACAATGGTTTAAACTTGAAGTGACAGATATTGGCCACAGAGCACAGCAGGATCTTGACAATCTGATAGCTGTCCAGTGCAAATGATTTGGTGGAAAAAATGTAGCAGCAATTTTTTGCCAGATCCAGAGGCTAGCTTGATAATCACAAAATAACAGAATAAACTGAGTTGGAAATATTCTGTGACCTTTGGAAATACACATGCAATTTAAACATTCTGGTGAGGTTTCCTTTGTCATTTTGTTCCAAAATTACTTCATTTTGCAATAAAATCAGCATATATTTTCTCATTAAACATGTCTTATCTTCAAGAGAAGAAAAAGGATCTTCAGTGAGAAAAAGGATGCTTACTGCAGGTACTTTGCCAGCCGGGAAAGACGGATGAGTGCTGGTTAAATACTGTGCGCAGAATCAGTGGTGCTATGCAACTAGAAACAGTATTTGGAAAATGACTTCAAATTTAATTTTAGTCCTCTGCTGCCACATAGTGCAGCTCTGCAGCCCATGAAGTTGCTCTCTACAGAGGGTTTCTCTCTGATCTTGAATCAGTGCTTTTTCTATCAGTAGACCTGCCAAGAAAGACAAAGGCAAACTGGTTTTTAATATTGTATCTATTACAATGTTAAGTGCTGACTGAAGGAAACAGATATACCTTTTGGATCATTGAGTGCTTGTGTACAGGAAGGAGGACAGTATGTCCTTTGAAATGTCTGTGATGGCTGCTAATCAAAACATTTCTATTAGTTAGCCATCACAGAAGAAGTAAAGTACATTTGTGAATGTGTTAGGTTTATGAACAAGGATGTCATGTCCAAGATCTTTTAATATTTCTTAGTGCGTCCCTGCCTTATTTTTTTTGTGTTCAGCTGATCTCTTTCTTCAGTGTTTTGCTAGGACAGACACATTATACTAATCAGATGTGTCTCTCCATTGAGGCTTCCTTCCTGCATAGCTTCAAAACGGTGTTGCTTTTGCTCACAAGTCCCTTTTTTTGGAAATGAAATTTGACCATATGCAGAAGGTGTGTAAGTACAAGCCTGTGCAGCCTACAGGCTTAAGAAAATTACTTCATGGACTGTGCTAACTCTACACATGAATAATTTATATTGTCTGTGGTAGCTGCAGAGGTCTGAAAGTACAGAGAAATGTGATACTACAGCTTTAGAAGTGGAGCAAATCCTTTCTGTTCTTCCGAGTAAAAACAACCTCTAAATAGAACTCCAAGGGCAAGAGTATTGTAAAAAATTGCCTTTTTCTTGATTTTAATAGTTCTGTGATAATTGTTTTAATGCCATTGGCTTCCAGAAGCTCCCTTAACTTTCCTCCCTGACCCCCTCCCTCCTCCATTTATGTTCAGCTTTCTTATTGGACATTCATCTTAAGTCTTTCTAATGAATCTGTACTGATTTATTGAATAGAAACAAGAATAAGATTTAATTAAGAGAGATAATATATTATTCCTTCCCACTCTGATAAAAGATTTTCACTCATTTTACATTTATATTTTCTTTTGAAGGTCAAATGAGCCGGTTCAATCAAATGCTGAATCAAATCCCAAATGATTATTATTCAAACCGAAACCAGCCAGGGCCACCAGGTCCACCTGGTCCCCCAGGAGCTGCTGGGACAAGAGGAGAACCTGGACCTGGAGGAAGACCAGGATTCCCAGGACCTCCTGGGGTTCAAGGACCACCTGGGGAAAGAGGTGAATAAATTCCAAGGCAGCTGTGCTGTGGACATAGTACAGAGGTTGCCAGAGGAGCAGTCTGCTCCTTTTACCACGTCAGACTAGGAAGCCCTGCTAGGCCAGTTGGATTGCCTGATGGACACTGGGGTACTGAAGGACAAGGTTAACTAGATCAGTGCTTTCCTGTCTCTCTCTTGCTCAGGTTTCATGAAATACAAATTGGTATAACATTTTGGCTGCTGTCTGAGACTTTCACATAATATCCCAGGAAAGCAATTGTTCTCAGATCTCTTCTGGCACTATAGAGCTACATCTTGAAAGGCTGTTTGGAGTAAGACAACTCTTTGCAAAGTAGAACACTGATTAAGAGAGAAAATGAGTAATTAACAAGTATAAATTTAGGACTTTAAAGAATTGTACCAACACCCTTAGCTCTTTACAATATTCTGAGGGAGGGAAGCAACTGAACGGAAAGTGAACATATGGGTGAACGTACTTTACATCTATCTTGTATCACTGCATTTACATGGGGGGTCTGTAGTGTACTCTTTTGTGGCCTTTGCTTATTTCCACTACTCTGCAATAGCATAGACTCAGTGCTATGTTTTTTAGGATGTATTTTATACACTCTTTTAAAAAGGCTGGGAATAAATCAAGGAATTCAGAAGAATTTCTTAAACTTTTTTGATTATAACTGTTCCTAAGAGAGCATAAACCATCCTTTATAGCAGAAGTACGCATGACTGAAAATAACTTTCTGATTGTAGTTTAAAATAAGAAGACTCTGTGGTGCTTCAGTATCTCAAAACTTTTCTATGTTGGAGAGAGTTTATTCATGCTAAGTTACATCTACATCCTATTTTATTCTTGGGTTACTATATTTATATCCAAATTATTTTTGCAAATTCACATTTGAACATCTGCAGAACATAAATTTTAACCACTCTTGTTGTATTAAAAGATGGAAAGTAAATATTAATGTCAGTGAGAGAGTGTGAAGAAATATCTGTTGATGTGGTTTCCTTTCTTTGATTTTCATTGCCTTTGTATTATTCTGTAGGAATCCCTGGAGAGAAAGGTGAAAGAGGGACTGGATCCCAAGGGCCACGAGGTTTGCCAGGACCACCTGGTAAATATTTTTTGTTTAATCAGATTGCAGAAAAGTAGGAGAAAAGTAAATATTTCTTCATAGAGAACTAGACTTGATATCGTGAATGAACACCCTTTGCCCACTTCATGTTTTTGACATGTATTAGTTTGCTCTAATAAATTTGTAGGAAATCACCACAAAAATAGCAATTTAGAAAGATTTTTGGACATGACTAATAGGTGTTTATCTTCATCTTTTAATTTAGTAATCTGGCATGCTTGTTAATGTGAAAATGTGTTTCATAAAAATAAATTGTCCAAATATTTGACAGATATTTTTCATAAGTCTTATCAGATGATTCTTCTGTAGTATGTAGGTTTTTTTCTTTTACTTGCTGGACTACAAAATACTCCCAAATACAGAGTTACTGGACAATAGAGACAGATTATTTGATTATTAGTTTTGGTTTTCATGTTATGAAATTTTGTTTACGCCTTAGCATAAATCAGCTGCATCATTTGTTTCTGCTTGTAGTTTACTAGGCTAAAATGGCTTTTCATTACAGGAACCATAATATGCTTGCAGCAAATTGTAGCCCCAGTTACTTGAAGCTTTACTTTTCTGCTAACCATAATAAGATTGGTTCCAAAAACAACATTACCTCATCTATCCTGGGGCTACTGGGCAGTGTAATTGATGTACTCCTATATTTTAATAGAAATCCAGTGTGCTTGTCTAATCTAGTAGTTTCCCTTGAGATCATCATATCTTACACAAAGGGGAAATTAACCAGAGAATACGTTGACATTTCTTACTTGGCTCAAACCTTACTAAATTAGTTTCTAAGAATAAATACTTAAATAAGCCACACACAGGGAGGCAACTCATGATGAGTCACATTTCTAGATTTCTTTTGTATTTCTTTCTGTTGACCCCCATATAGCAACAGAGTGCGAGTGCTTTCTCACCAAAGACAGCCTGGGCTGTGTAGTCTAGACAGAAGTATTGTTAGCTGTTTTATCAAGATGTCTCTTAAAAAACAGTAACCTCCCAACCTCTCAATTCTAAAATTAGGTCCACAAGGAGAATCTAGAACTGGTCCACCAGGCTCCACAGGATCACGAGGACCACCAGGGCCGCCAGGCCGTCCTGGAAATGCGGGCATTCGGGGTCCCCCAGGGCCACCAGGATATTGTGATTCATCCCAGTGTGCTAGCATCCCTTACAATGGCCAAGGATTCCCAGGTAGGTTATGAACAACTTAACCTTAACCTTGCCCTAAATAGCCTTCACAGGTGTGTCTGTTCATATTGAGCTGCTTTACATGAGACAGTCCTGCTAATCTGAACATAATGAGTCAGGAGGAGATGGGTCAGTGAGCAGGCCTGCCTCATTGTAATGTTCAAGTATATGAGCAGCCATTTACACTTTGTTCTAGGATTGCTTGATGTTATGCATGATTTGTTTTAAATAGGAAGTAGTGAGTAAATATTGTAGTCTTGGTTTCTTTTTTTTTAATTTTATTTAATGTAGATGGTTACTAGCTGGTGGTGTTGCTCATAGGATTTAAGTGACCAATTTCTTCTCTTCTTTTTTCCCCCTCTATCACCACCCCTTCCAATCGTCTTCAGAACAAGGTTGAATTCTCCATGTTTCTCTTGAAAAATAAAAGGAATGCTGTGGTTGGCAGTTTCCATGTGTCTCTTTTTGAGCCATGTCAGGATTTATACAAAATTGATTCCTGAAATAAAAAATTTCCACAAAGGAAATCCATTTGCTAAAAACAGTGCAGACAGCTGAAAAGCACCACTGTCCTACAATATCTACCAAGTTAAATGCCATGGAGTCTCTGATTAGCCCTGAGTCATATAAGCCTTCCACTTTGTGACGTTGCTCAAAGCATTAGGCTGCTTCTGGAACCAAAATGAGGGGTCACAGTGACCACCAATTTTTGACTGGAAAGATTCTAATATATTTTAACATGGGGATCCTGCAGGACCACAGTATTGTTAACAAATTAATATGTATGCCTTGCCAGATCTCAAAATTAGTGTATGTGATACTACTATTGGATGTGGTTTGCTGTTAGTGTAATTGTGCATGTATCCATGAAAAGAAGGAGAAAAGAATATATATATATATATGTACACACTTGCAGACTCAGTGATACTGGTTAAAGAGCCAGGTGGTTGTGCAGATCTCACAAAAAAATTCTTATTTAAATGAAAAATAAAGAAAATTGTGCGTGTGATTAAGCAGTGTTCTTTCTAGCAAGCATCTATGTATACATATATAAATATATGCCTAAGACTTAACTGTTATGTATTTAGTTGGATGAAAGTATGTTTTTGCACATCAGATGGACTTTTTAAAAGACTAACATCATCTTTGACCTGTTTCAGGTTTCGGCTAACACATTTTCTAAGTCGCCAGTGCTGCTTACAGTTTGAATACATGAAAATCCTGTTTCTGAGATGTTTGCGCACGTGCTTATTAGAAAATGAGTCCGTATGGATATTTCACCACGGATATGGTTCTTGAACCATGTTGACCTCATAGAACGGGGAGATACTTTTACTAACACAACTCATGAATGAGATAAAGGACAGTTACGTCAATTCATTAAGCCCATTTTGCATTTCAATAATAAAGTAGACAGTCTTTCTTTTTTAAAAAAGACCTAGACCACCAAAAACCTCAGTGGCGAAGGAGGCTTGTAAAACTACTAACCAGCGAAGGTAATGCCATTAGAAGAGAGACAGATTTAACCTGGAAAATGAGAAATAACTTATGTAAATACTAAACTAATTGTGGCTTGTAGATGATTTGTATGGGACTGTATCCACTAAAATCTGTTAACAACTCTATGTGATACTTTTGCATAAAAGCCTGCTGCTGCTTGCTGTATGCCAGAATAACATCTTTGACAACTTATGAAACCTACCTGTCTGTTGCTTGTTTCCAACATGTCTGAATTGGGGCATATACCTTTTTTTTATGTGTAATCTTGTTGGATCTGTAACTGCAGTTATAAATACCAAAGTTTTATAATAATTTTTCTTCTGTTTTGCTGTAGTTTTTGGTGTTCCTGAAGCACCAGCTGTAACTCGGTTTGTTACGAGGAACAGCACGACAAAATGACATGTACTGTATATTGCCGCTGGTGATAGTTATGTCTACACTTACTTTCCCATTCTCACAGAAAATTAGCATACACCAAACCCATCTCTTCATCTTACCTGCTCCATGTCTTCTATTAATTATGCAGTTTAAAATAAAGCCCAGTGCTTAGATTTACTGAAGTAGCTGTAAAATAGTAATTTTATTTGATTTTCTTGATTTTGTTTGGTTTTTTTAAATAGTTTTATCATGATTTGTCCCTTGCCTAATTTATGACTCTTTCTGCACTGTTTTGTATATTATAAATACAAAACCTTTCAAGATGAATTTAAAACCTTTTATTATTTTACTGCCAAAAAAGCATTCATGAGCAAAACTGAGAATTACCCCCAGTGAACTAATTATTTATATATTTATTATATGAAAATAAGGTTGAACTAACATTATGTAGCCAGACTAACTTTCATTGCATACGTGGATTCAAAGACATGCGATAACTATTATGTTCAATCGGACAACTATTTTCAACCAGAACCATACGTGCCTGAAAGTGGACCCTATCAGCCTGAAGGTGAACCCTTTATAGTACCTATGGAGTCAGAAAGGAGAGAGGACGAGTATGAGGACTATGGAGTTGAAATGCATTCACCAGAATACCCTGAGCACATGCGCTGGAAAAGATCACTGTCAAGAAATGCAAAAACAAAACCATAAAAGATCTGTGTGTCTTGATTTGGTTTTTTTTTTTGGTTGGTGGGTTTTTTTGTTTGTTCTTTTGCTTTGCTTGCATTTGCAGATACACACAGGGAGAGTGCATCATTCCTTTTGCAATATGGCATTCTGGCCTTTTCATATCAGACGCACCCCTGTTTTGTATCTTGCTTATGTGGGGATAGCAATGAGTGTACCCAAACACTTCATGTTGCTCTGGAAATGCTTGTAAAATACTGTTGCTTAGAGTGGTTGCATACAGATTAAGGTGTGCATTCAGTTATCCCAGTGCTGCCTTTTCATTAAAATAATGTAAAAACAAATACATTAAAAAAAAAAAGAAAACCAAAAAACCAAAACAAAAATAATCACAGAGCTGTTGCAAATTTTCTAAGGACTGTCTGCTTTAGCTCTACAGTTTTCTTCTTTTTCAAATGCATGTTTTCAGTTCAGTCAGATCACAGGTCTGCAATATCTAGTTAAAAAGAACCAAAATTTTCCCTCTCCTTGCAGTATCATTTTAATTTTCTTCTATTCTGAGTTACAAGCTGCGGAGCATATACTGCTCTTATATGTTTCCTCTAAACACCACAAACATTAAGTAGCTGAAATCATTGTATCAACTGGATACAGTTTAATAATGCCTGAAATCTCCTTGTTTGTAGACACAGTTACATTTATGCCAAATTGCAGTCAATCCTGCAGAGATGGAATTGCATGTTTATGTTGTATATTTAGTATGGATTTTTTTTTCAGAATACAATGTTTCTTAGTTACCAAAAGCAGTTGGAAATTGTTTGCAAGACTATGGATATAGAATTGCTGCTTTTATATTTTAACTGCAAATTGTGAATTTCACTGCCTTATATTATTTATTTCTGAAATGAAAGAGGCATTTTTCAATAAAACTACTGAAAATGTATGTGTCTATTCATTTTTTGAAAGGCATTGTGGCACTGAAATATTTGTATTCTATTAGTGTTATTTACTCAATAATCTGGAAATGCCAGATATCAAAAATCAGTTAGAATGAGAATAGTTTAATAGATATTTGGGCTGTGGTGGCTAGACGTGGGGGGATGAAAGCAGGAGATGCCTCCTCTGTCTGAGGTATGAATAACTTTTAGGAAATTCAGTCTGCAAGGCTTTTGGTGAGGAAAATGAGATCGAATGTGAGGATTAATTGCTGTCTTTTGGGGGATTTCTGGTGGATGGATGCTGCAGGGAGAGAGACTTTCCACCTGAGGAGCTACTCGAACTGCAGAGAGTGCCTAGGGCTACCCAGGCTCTAAGTACTGGTGTGCTGTGAGCATTGTGGCAGCACTGACATTAGCAAATAGCTCACTTGAGGAAGCAAGGTGTGGTGTCTGCTGAGTTCCTTCCTTCTGGGACTGCAGGAGAGGGGGCTCCTCCCTCCTGGGGAGGTCATCTGTGTTCACACAAGCTCTGGCTACAGTGGTGGCTGTGATGGAGCTTTACCTGCAGAACGTCATAAGAGTGATTTGGGAGAGAACAGCAGTGGGCCTGGAGAGTTACTGACTGCGGAGGAAAGAGTGGACTGTGGTGTCCTTCTTTTCCATGGTATCTCAGCTGTCCTGATAAGTAGAAATGGCTCTTGCCATAGGACCTGGAGCAAAGCCTTTTGACATAATGGGGAAAGCTGGAGCTGTGTTTCTCATCACGCAAGACATCTGTCACAGAAGTGAAGCTAGATGTGTAAGCTGGCTTCCTGATCACTGAGTCTGCACTGGAAGCTGCATGGCAAATTTTAGTGCCCACAAATGGAAATTACACAACTCCTTAGACTGGCTGACTTGTTATCAGTGAAATGAAATACAAATAAATGGCATTTCAAAGAGTGGTCCTGATTGCATCCACATGTCTTTTAGTCTGCAAGAGACTAATTCTGGGTTGAACTGAGGAAGGAGAATAAAAGCTATTAATTCTTTATGCTTTTTTTCTAAGTGTTCAGAGTTGAGTATCAAAAACATGTTTTGCAGTTTCATGTTCAGTAAAGAAAGACATGTGTCAGGCAGAAAAAGAAGTAGAAATTTGGAGAAGTGATTAAAAGATTTATCTGAATTGTATTTAAAAATAATGACATCTTGCACTGATCTCGCATCTGTCTGTTTCTGGCATTGTCTCTACGACAAATTTAACTTGATGCCCATGTCCTCATTTAAAAGATTCCTTTCTGTCCTTTAAACAAAAAAATTTACCTTTTTTTAAAACATATATTTTAAATCATCTTTTATTTCTTCACAAAATACACCAAATGTCTGCCAAGGATGCCTTTACTTTATTGGTGTTCTTTATTTGATATCAATCCTCATAGACATGCCACTATTTGATTATCTGGTGGCCTAAAATATTTAAACATTCAATGAAACCTGAGCTTATTTGTAGTCAATAGATTTTTAATGACAAAATTCTGCTCACAGATCTGTAGGGTAGATGCAAGCTCTAGGTTGTGTGCTCCCTGCAGAATTGCAAAGTATGAGTTGTGACCATCTGTGTACTTGAGATAAGTGCTGATAAGCATTTATGTTTCATTTACAAATCCCCATAATCCCCAAAGCTGGTCAACACTTCTTTCACCTGTTTGACATGTGTCAGATTTTTGACTACATTTTGAAGCAAAAAGAACTTTCAATGGGCCATCCAGAATATGAAGAAAATACTTTAGATGTTTGGCCAGCTTATAAACTCGTGTTTACTGTTGGAGGCCAACAAAGAAGAAAACTTATCTCCAGGAATTCTCAGGGAAATGGCTCTAAGGAGGTGGTATAGGCTACTGATGACCCTTCTAGGAAAGCTGTTGCAAAGGCAAGCCAAAGAAATTCTGGAAAAATACAGATTCAATGCAAATACAAACAAATTTCAGTTCCTGAATATTTCATATACAACTGAGCAGTTTATATAGTCCGGCAGATTGAAAGAAAGAAATTGTTTGAAAGCAGAATTTTAATTGCATACACATTTCCTTTCATTTTGGCAAAAGCTGAGGATACAAACAAGCAGGTGGGAAGCGGCTGCTGCTTGCTTGGGATCAGTGTGGAGCCCTTGACAGGCTGAGGGAGTTGAGCCTGTTCAGCCTCGAGAAGAGAGGACTGGGAGGGGACCTCATCAAACTCTGTAAGTACCTGAAGGGAGGGCTCCAAGAGGATGTTTCCAGGCTCTTCTCAGTGGTGCCAAGCAACAGGACAAGAGGCAGTGGGCACAAACTGCTGTACAGGAAATTCCATCTGAATATGAGGAAGAACTTTACTTGTGAATGAGCACTGGAACAGATTTCCCAGAGAGGGTGTGGAGTCTCCCTCACTGGACACATTCAAGAAACATCTGGATACAATTGTGTGCCATACACTCTAAGATGACCCTGTTTGAGCAGGGAGGTGGGACCACATGACCCACTGTGATCCCTTTGAAATTTGCCCATTCTGTGACTCTGTGATTTTTGTGATTCCGTGTTTGCAGAGAGGAGCATAACGAGGACAGTCTTTGTTCCACGATCCCCCTGCTCAGAGAGCAAGTGCTTTGTATTTCTGAGAGCATGGATAGCCAAACTGAAAAAAATACCCAATGTTACTGATTTATGGAGGCTAAATATTGTGGTAATGCATCTCTGCTGAAATCTTTGTGCAATAGTGGGCAAAAATGGAGCAAAGGAAAGGATGTAATAGTGCTGCCCTTCATTTTTACTTTTGCTGTGGTTTTGCAGTAATCTGTTGAATTCTCTAGTGCTGACTGCACAGAGAGACTTCTAAAAGAAGAAGATACAGGGAAAATAAATGATTTGGCCAGACAAAAAGGGTTTCAAAAACAACACAAGCAGCTGATCTTTGTTCCCATGAAGGCCCCTCTTTGTAGTAAAAAAAATTAAAATACATGTATTAGTGATACATTGATCAACTTCTGCAGATCTTAAAGGCAATAATTCTTATTAGCAAGTTTCAAAAATATATTCTTCTTTGGAAAATGCATTAAAGAAGGCACATAATCCCTGATGTTGTCCCTTGAGGTTAAGAAATGAAATAAAGTGTTGGCATTTTTTGACTGCAGCCCAGATCACAGCTATGAATGGGAAAAAATTATGGGAAGATGTTGCATTGTGAGAATAGAAGTTGTTTTCATGTCATTTTTTAGATAAGAATGAATACCTTGTCTATAATTTTATTTATTATGTACCATTGAACCTACTGATATGAAGGTAGTTGTATTTCTGGTCTTCAAAGTAGAAAAGATCATACCTTATATAACCTATAGCCCTCAAGAAAACACAGCTTCTAATATAGGGTTTCTTTCCTTCAGTATCCTGCAGAATTCCTCACAGTTTTGCCTTGACCAACTAGTTAAAGAATGCTTACTGATCACTTTCACGTTCTGGAAAAGGACTTGAGGATTAAAATAAATTCTCTTGAATGTTTCTCCAGATCTGAATATTTCTTAGATGACACTCAGCTAAATAGAATACAACAGTGGTTTTGGTGCTAATACACTCTCGGCATCTGAAAAAAAATTGCTCAGTTGTATTTTCATTGATTTATGCTTAATATGTTTCCACCTTTTTGTTTTTGCTATTCTGTGCAATCATTGAGCTAATTGTGATTGTTACACCTCCAAGAGTGATTGTGAAATTCTCTTGTATTCTCAACTATGTTTTTTCCACCAAATTTAGTGAGGTTGCATTTTTACCCCTGCTTTGAGTGAACAAATCTGTTCCCTAAGCTTGGAGATTTAGAAAGCCCTTAGTAATCAGAGATTGTAATCAGTAATTGCTTTTTGATGAGGAAATGCAGCAAGACTGTATTGAGCTGTCACATAAGCACTGGCCTCAGTTTCATTTATGTGTCAGCTTTGTGGTTATGAATTTCTTCATCCTTGAGCACTCCTGTTTGTTTCTGAACTGTTTACAAAGAATAGTTTTGTGCACAGTTTGACTCCCCCATCTGTCATTCCTCTAAAGGCAGTCCAGGATGTCTTGAGGTTTTTATTCATTACCACTATACATTTAATTTGTGAAGCTCATATTTATTACTTCCTGGGCTGATGCAAGCTACTCATTGGATTTTCAAGAGTTCCTAAAGTTTTAAGAACATGACATTTCTGGGTGCTTACTTTGAGACACCCATTGATCTCTGAGATTCAGAAAACAATATGTCCCTCATAACTTGGCCTCTTTAACCAGCTTGAGTTACTTTCCAAGTCACAACAAAGATTATTTCTATAATATTAAATATTGAAAAAATCAATGCAAATGGGACAGAGAAGAAATAGAAAAACTTTTTCTCATTTTCAGAGTGTGTTGTCCCTGTAAAGTTTTGAATTTAAAAATGCTGAGGGAGATGTATTTTCTTCCTTCATCTATAATGAAAGTAGAAAGTCTTCAGATGCACAGGAAATACCAGAAAGAAGAAAACAAAAGCTGTCTCTTTTTCCATTAGAGACGGAACATATCCAGGGCCTACTGTCATGAACTTCACCAGAATTAGAGGTCTCTGAGAAAGAAACAGAGCTCCAGCATCATGAAAAAAGAGCATTCTTGTCTGGAATAAGCAGAAGTATATAAAACTGATAAATACCTTGAGTCATATTGGTTTTGCAGCTGCCAAACTGAAAAAAAAGTTTATCAGTTTTAGTGCCCAGATGTTTATGCCTCATAGCAACCTCCACTGGAAAATTGCAACACTTTATTCAATGTTTGCAGCTTTGGGTTCCGTTCACGACAATGAACAGAGCAAAGCAATTAAAATTACTGTACATTGTACAGGAGCATTTTTGTGTCTCATGTTATGCCAACATGTGATGCCTGGCACGGTATTCCTTCCCTTCTTCCATGCCCTCTTTCCTTCCTGAAGCTTATGTGCCCTTCCCCATTCTAAGGACTCCTGCCTGTTTAACTCTGGGAAATGTGAAGGATAAGGGCATGTTACAGCTAGTTCATCTGAGGAGCACCAAGGGGTCCAGGGCCTGGAGAACCTGCTGATTGCAAGAGTTGGACTTGTTTAGCCTGGCAAAGTAAAGTCTGACAAGAAGGAATCTTTCTGTTCTCTTCCACTCCCACTGCCTTCCTGCTATTCCAAGCACTTGTTATTTTTCTGGCAGTATATGGACAAAAGATTAAGAACGTCTCTAGGGTTCCTGAATCATGTACTCCGTGTGACTTGCAATTTGCTATTTTCAATCTTGCATCCAGAATTCCAAAGCAAGGGGTTGGACACAGAGTTTTAGGGTTTCTTATAGCTAACACTTTTATAAGTATTGGCCTTTCCAAGTCCCCCTGTATCTTTTTGAACTGTTAGACCTCTTCCTGCTTTTATGCTCCTGTTGTGATAGATTAACGAGTGGGAAGTCTTCTGGGTTGATTATATTATTTTCTTCGTATAAGTAGCTTTACATAGTTGTCAACTATGAAGTGAGATGGTTCAAATCATGATTTTAACCCAAATCTATTACTTCTTTGCAATTCCAAGGAACATAAATACTTTTTTGGTGCACTGAAAAACAGTGGAAAAGAGTCTTTTAATTGCAATGGCCTTTAATATCAACATTATTTTGCATTATGAGTAAATAAGCAAAGATATAAAACCATAACCAAGGTTTGAATAGAAAGCAGGAATCCTGGCCCAGAATCCATTCTTAGATGTTCATCCTTTAATTTTCAGTTCCAGAAACCCTGTTCATGTGAAAAATGTCAGCATAACATCAAATAAAGGATAATCTGCAGGCTTGTTTTCTTTGGCAGCTTCTCAGAATACCATGAATACTCTCTGTTGTTATTTGGCAATGCCTTTGTGTACAGTATATTTGACAGAAAATGCCTGTAGACTGTCCTCTAAGGTAGTATCCTGCAGTTATATTTCTGTCTCCTGAACTGATCTCTTTGCAGTAGCAACAAAAGTCAAAACAGCACCAAACATTTCCTATATCTGTCCAGTTTCTGTCCAGTCCGAAAGATGTGTCTTCCTTTTATGACACTTGCTTCCCTACAAATGAGGCAAGAAATTTCCTAGTGAAATAGAAAGCTTTCAGAAAATTGAAGAGAAAGATGTTTAAACGTACAGTAAAGATCCAAAGCTTTCCTTAGACAGGGGTATGAAATTAAAGTGTTCTCATGATTCATAACTGCGCTGGAACAGGGGATGATTGCCCCAGGCTGAGCAGAAATGGCATCCTGGGGCACAGGAGGGTGGGGAGGTGGGGAGGTCCCCATATTTGTTTGGAAAGTACAGTCAGGCTCAGCATTTATCTCTGAAAGTACTATTTTCTGCTCATGCAGTGTTTTAACAATATTTAGTTTGGGAAATCCTTAAATGGTTGTCATTGGGACTATTCCTTCTCTGGGCTGGATGGTACAACTGTACAAAACCTCTCCCTTAGGACAGGTCTGTATGGGCTGCTCCTACCAAGGCTGAAGGTGTGCTAGGAGGGCTGTTGACACTGCAGAGTCTTGCTGGAGGGATGGAAGAGAGTGAATTTTGTCACTACATAAAGATAAAAATGAGGCCTCGGCTGCAAACAGAGAAGTGGAATGAATTAAGAATTGAGATATTGCACATAAAATAATTGAATTACAGACACTGAAGTAGAAATAAAATTTAAGAAAACCCACAGTATTGCTCACAAATCCTCTTGTTAATATTAAAGGCATTGCTTTGTGCTGTGATTAATTGAGACTAGGAAAAATGGTGAAGATTGTAGCTGATGATCTACAGAAATATAAAAATAGAAGTAAGAGATCTACGCTTTAAAATAAATGCACTCACCATCCCTTTCTGGCAGACGATACACAGGCACAATTTCTGTACATTCTAAAAATACTGTAATTGGGAGCAGAATGTGATTGATATTTTTTCAAAAGGGAATATGTTAGAAATGTGAATGATAGCTATATCCTGCCTTTTGTACCAGTATATATAGTCCTAGAAATGTAGAATGGATGACAGTCACAAGGAGTTTTTATAAATAGATATTTTAGATGATTCTCATTGAAATTAGCTCTAAATGGAAAGACATTAGAAGGAGACATAAATTATAATCTTTCCAAGCACTGACTGTGTCAGGAGCAATGTTACCAATTTCCTGAAATAAAGATTTTCTTTAACAACCGTACTCATTCAGCTGTGTGACTGACTCAGTCCATTTTTGATGTCTCAAACTCAGTCTAAATGCATTAGTCAGACTTGCAACTTATAATTTTAAATCTCTCTTTCACATGAAAAAAAATAATTTCTTAGCTCTGAATCATTCTATGTCTCTAATTCAGAGGTGAATGGGTAATATTACAGCTATATATATATGTGTGTGTGTGTATATATACACATATGATTAGGCATCACAAGAAGAGTTTTTCCTATTTTATGCATGGTAATATAATGAACTTTAATAGATCCATCTCACATGATGGAGTAGATGAAGAGTTCTTGAGATCTCAAAACAAAATATATTATTCATTCCTTCTTTAAAGTACTTCTAAGACAGTCTCACAAGATGGTGGCTTTCAAACTGAACTTAGAAATGCTGGAGAGGTAAAAAACCCTCTGTAAGGACATATGCAAGAACAGTTTTGTTTGAGATCAAGGTATAGGTCTTACCTAGAAGTGATAAAAAAGGCAGATCTCCCTTATTTTTCTTACCTGTCAACTGTCTTTGTCAGACTTCGTGCATGTATTGCAAGGCTTCAAAAAATGTATGGAGGTCAGAATATAACACATTGGTTTTGTGGTAACTTACAACACCATAACTTTCATTAAAATATTTTTCATTTTGGAAGAATACTACTATGATACCTAGACATTCCACTACATGGCAAATTAAGAAACTGTAGTCAACTGTGCTTTTACAACCCCAAGATCCAAATAGCTTATATTTTGCATGTAAATGGCTTTGTTCTCCCCTTGTTTTGCATTCTTGGTAAACAGAGTGAATGAAATGATAAATTATGATCATTATGACAAATTAAGAAAATTTGTGATTAATCAGTTGTATATATACATATATATGTTTTATATACATATTTCTCATATACAACTGATTTTGCTTTGGTAGTTTTAAAAATGGCTCCAGCTACAGCAGCTGGGAAGATCTTCCTTTTGTATCAATATTGGATGGCATTTTCTTCCAGTTTAAAATTCACCTTCCTTTATAAGCTGTACTGGATCTTATTCTTGCTAGTCTTTCCCCAGGTTGCACACCTACACAGATTGCTGCAGAAGGATCAAATTTCTAAAGCTGAGTGAATCAATTCAGTTTTGGCAGCCAAATTTTACAACCAATATTTCTCACTTAGAATGCAGTTTTTTGGCACATTACATTGGACTATGGTTATCCTGTAACATTAGTAGCATTGTGCATTGAACTGTGGGAAAAGCCACATCTCAGTGTGGTGGAAATGCCACTGGAGAAGGAACAAGTTCCTTCCAAGCCAATTGAGTTTTGCTTTTAATAAACTCATTGGAAATGAATCAGCATGGAATTTCATGAATTCTGGCCAGATTTTCATTAGGTTTCAGTACCCTGAGTTATTTTTTTTATCCCAGAAAATTCAGCTTCTGTTTGGCACTGGGACCGGTTATACTCTGGTTTTAGACATGAACCAGCTTTCTAAAGAAGCCTGGTCAGCTGTGCTGTCATGGTGCTGAGCCCCAGCTAGCAGGATCTGATGATTGCAGAGTAGGATACCAGTATTTGCTGAGATCTAGTATCACATTAATACATCTCAGTAGCCTCTGAATGGGAGGTGGCTTGTAACTCCCCATCTTCAGATGCAGGTTGGGTTAGCATGTGCCTCTGTGCAGCCTTAATTTAAGTGAAGTGGTCACGTTTTCAAGAATTCCTTCCATGTAAGAACTCATTGTGAGGTTTCCATGAACATGCATATAGAGCACTGGTTAGTTTACTTGCCATCCATAGCTACAGTAAACTCATTCCCTTTACATCATAAAATTGTGCTTTGCAGTCACCCAGTGCTTTCCATGAGGAAGGAGGAGGTGCCTTTTTTCTGAAAGGTGGAGAGCCAAGAGTAAAATATGAAGCCTTTTGATAAAATCTTTTCCTCCCTGATTAGCCAACCAGGACATTTAGACAGAAACTGCATAGCAAGTGCTCTTTGGTGGGGATCTCATGCCTAGTTTATGTTTTGGGATACAAAACCTCACTTCCTGTAGAACTTTCTCAAGCCCAAGACTGGGAAAATATCATCTTTTAGTGGGTGAATTTGGATCTCTTAACTAAATATGTTACATACATTGTGCAAAAGCAAAATGCAGAATAATTTCCCTGTGGACAATTATTAGTGTAGAAAATGCTCCAGTGAGAAATACAATAGATAAAAGAATTGTGTATTTCATATTAAAAACATCCATCCATCTTTCCTAAGTAAGACACAAGCTGCACATCTGCTCAGAATATCTCCCACTGAACAGAAGCATATGAACTAGCTTATATAAAAGCCTAATTATTTTAGCAAAAGATGAATAAAAATGAAATCAGTTTTATAATTCTTACAAGTTTCTCTGTCATCATATAGATTTAAATGAAATGTAGGTAGTTCAACAAGAACAATTTAAAAAACACCAAAACCAACAACAACTTATCTCTCTTCCAATCCAATTGTGACTTCATGTGTATTAAAAAATGAGGTCAATTTTAGTGCTGCTATTCTTAACTGGGGAAAAAGTCGATGAAGTAAAGCCCCATGTTGTAATCATCTAAACACATTTCAAAGGGCACTGGGCAGAGGGTAAAGAAGCAACAGCTCAGATTTACCAGCTGGACATTTACACTCATGGCAGTGGGTGGAAGAACCTGGCTGGACTGTTCATTCTGGGCAAGAGAAGGCTCAGGGTGGATCTCATCAATGTGTATAAACACCTGAAGGAAGGAGAAAATAAGACAGAGCCAGGCTCTTTGTAGTGGTATCCAGTGACAGGACCAGAGGCAATGGGCACAATCCAAAACACAGGAGGCTCCCTCTGAGAATCAGGAAAACCTTTTTCACTGACTGAGTGGCTGAGCAGTGCCACAGGTTGTCCTGAGTCTATGTGGAGTCTCCATCCCTGGATAGACCCTCAAAAACTCCCTGGACATAGTCTTGGGCCACTGGCTTTAGGTAGATTGGACCTCCAGAGGCTCCTTCCAGGCTCAACAGTTCTCTAATTTTATGATTCAGTAATAGGCTCCTACTTAATTCTTGTGATGCAAAGTGTATTATACCTGCATACAAAACACTTGGGCAAATGCAATAAAATGAATGTAATTTGAATTTCTGGCACAATTCCTCATGCTGTAAAAATAATTGTTGAGGTAAAGCACAAAGATGTTATTAGCAGTGTTCTATGATTTCCTCAGATTTTGATGTCTTGCCAGTGTAGCCTTCCCCCGCAGCTCCCACTGCAAACTTATCTCAAAGAAATGTTGAGTATCCATCATAAGCAAAGCAATTTTCCAAGGATTGTGAAATGCACCATGTAAATTTATGCAGTCACTGTCAAGGCATTTAAAACAGAGGCTTATTTTCAGTAGTGAATCCTTAGAGAGGACAAAATTTTTATGTAAACAGATGACAAAATACTAAATAGTGGCTGCAGTTTTGGTGGAGGATGTGTGCAGAGGTGGCTTATAAGCATTCCTGCTGGGTCCTCCATGGACCTCGTTCCAGGGACTGCACAATTTCCCACCCAGTTTATCCATCATGTCAAAGCTCTGATCCCACACACAAAGGAACTGTGTGCTCTGTCTCAAACACCAGTTTCTACCATGGTTTGAAAAACTGCAGTTCTGAACTGCTTTGTGTAGAATTCAAAATTGAGAAATTGAGATGATTTATTCCATGGAAAAGCTTTTAGGGAAAAAGCCATCTTAGGACAAAGGAAGGGAAATGGAGTTGGTAGGTCATAAAATAGCTGATTTTCTGACTATACTCACCCAATTCCTGCTCTTAACCTTCCCCCAGCACCTTGCAAAATAAATAATTGTAGACAGCATGGGAAATGAGATTTTTACAAGAACCATTTTTATTTTTAGACTTAAAAAGTTAAGCAACAATAGATTCAGCTTTTTTTTGTCCGATTTGGTTCTCTTTCCTCATAAGGCTCTGAAAGCAATGGAAGAGAAAGAGTCTTTCCCTTCCCTCAGATGCTCTGCTTTCAAATTAACCATAAGCTGCTACTCAGAGAAAAATTTGGAGCATGGACCCCAGCACTAACTGGAACATCAGTGATTTGCCCAAGGAGGAAACTTCTTGTTCATTGAAGGAGTTGTTTGTTGATTTTTCAGATCACCGACATCTGTCTCTCAGTGGTTTGTCACTTTGTGGCCCATTATTGTTTGGATATAACATATTATTTTGATATTATCACTAAATTGTTCTTTCTGGAGATGTAGATTCGGGCCTTTCAGTGGAAGCTTGTTTTATTGCCCGGCATTATCACAAACACAAACATTTTCAGGAAGGGATGAATTGTATGTTTATATATGTCAACATAGACCCTCTTGGTTCTATTACTGTCAATATACTGTACATAATGTGAACAAACTGTGTACAAAATGTACATAACTGTGAACAAACAAAGGCATCTGACTCTTCAGTATATAAACCAGCAGTTCACCTCCCTGCTGGGGAGGAAAATCCATGCCCCATAGCTCTTTCTAGCTATGCTGCTCTTCAAGAAAAAGGCTGAAATACATAGTGTCAGCTGGTGGGAAACTGCCTTCAGAACTTGATGAATAGAGGAAAGTCTTGATGGCTTGTTTTCCTTTTCCCTCTGGGGTTATTCAAAAACTCAAGTCTAAAATTAATGCTTATGACACTTGAAGCAGAATGAAACCCTAGCACTGGAGGCTTTTATGGGCTGTGATGTCATGCCTAGAGACAAGTTTGTTTATGTGGTTGAAGGGGGATTTACTGGTCTTTCCCATTGCTTTTTGTCTGCCCGTGCCAGTACAGTCTGTTCTTGAAGAATGTTGGGTTCTGACACATGGTTTGGAAAGAAAAGCAAACATTATGTTTTATATGTATAGACATCTTCTCTTTTGATCTTTTATTTGTCATTTTAATTTTTCTGATGGGTTGTCCTAGTCCTCCTTTGCACTAATCCAGTGTTGATTGGGTTGGTCAGTGGCCTTGATTGTTCAGTGTTTACCTGCAACTGGAAAACCAGGTGGATTTCTATATTTTCCTGTTCTTATTTTTGCATCCCCAAAGAGAAACTTTGGTTTGGTATATTCAGATTTCTGATGATAATTTCAATTACTTCAACCTTACAATCAAATTTGGGTGATTTAAAACCATAACGCTACTCCAGAGCATTTGGAAATTCATGAATTGAAGCACTTTGCCCCACCTTCAAACCCAGGAGCAGCCTCACATGAGCAAGGACACAATAAATAGACTGTTTTCATGGGAGTACCATGGGCTCAAGAGGACTTAGGCCATTCTGATGGTCTCATGGCAGTGAGAGCTGGGTTTTCCTCTGTGGGGAGCAGCAACAGGGCAAGTGGTACAAGTGGCTGCATGTGCAGTGCCTGGACCCCAGGGCCCCCAGGTGCTTTTCTTTCCAAACCATGTCTAGGCAGGGCAGCAGGTTCACCTGCTCCGAACCTGATGCCCTGAGGTGCCCCTTGGAGACTGAATCTGGGCTAGCTGTTCTATTACTAATAACACCTAATTTTTCCTTGTGCTGCTGTGGTGGCTCTGGATGTACACGCTGACACTTGTGCCACCTCAGTGAGACTGCTGTGATTCCATGGGCTGGAGACTCAGCAGGGCCATTGCTGCTTCTCACAGCACCAGCTGTACTCGTGCAATTAGCCCATCAGTGTCCCAGAAGCTCTAGGATTTCCACTCCCCAAAAAATCCAAGTCCAGCAGCCCCAGGCGGAGAAGTTCCTGTGCTCCCTCTCTCAGACACATTAAGATCCTTTCATAACAGTTTGCAGGGAAAATCTCCTTTTGCTCACAGGCTGTGCAAAGAGCCCAAAGTTTTCAGTGTGCCAAGTTTTCCTGTTCTTTCAGGAGCTCAGCAATTGTCACACTTGATGAAACATCTTATGATTATTTTACAATTTTGGCAATCTAAAAAGATTTTTTGTCAGTGAAAACAATCAACGAACTTCCACTAGAAATTGGCAAAAATATTTTATTTTTTATATACAAAAAATAATGTGCCTGTGGCTTGTAGGGTACAGTCCCACATTATTCTCTTGTTAATTTCCCTGGCAATTCTGATTGCTGCAGTGTTTCATAAATGGATAAGCTTTTGTACAGACTCATGCCTTCATAGTGGTAATCTTGTTTCAAAGCTTTTCTGTCTGTTTTCTGCACATTATAGATGATGTATTATCTTTACTGAGCATTTGCTACTCACTGATTTGTTGTTTTGGTGATTCACAGTTGCTGTTTATGCCCTTTGGAATTTTTCTCTGAAGAAGGAAACTTTGTGCTGAGGCACTTGGGTCTTTGTTTTGGACCATTATTTGGAAAATATTTGAAAAGGCAATATGGATGTGCTACTACGTGGAGAAAAAGCAGCAAAAGACAGCATGTATGTTCTAGCCCTATGAAATATTCCTGGTCCAGAGAGAATGGAAGTCAACCAAAAGTCTTTCCATTGACTGTAGTGGGTTTTGGATCAAGTCTTGTGTATGTAAGTGGCGTCCAAATATCTGAGCTGTTCACAAATGGTCCATGTCTGTTATAGTTACCAGGAAATGCAGGCAGTGGGCCAGAGTTCAAAGATTCAGCTTTTTCAAATCCAAGTCACACTTACAAAAAGAAAGATGCCTTTGTCCAACCTGTTCCAGTCCTCCAGGGTGCTGAATTTTCTTGTGACTCAAGTCTTCAGCTATTAAAAAAATAACAAAAACTTTCCTAGCTAGATGCATATTGGGCAGGAACTAGTAAATCTCAGGAAAGGTGGAGTGTAATTCTGAAAATGGCCTGGAAAGCAGGAACACAGTGACTTTCAAAAACAGACTCTGATATAAGCTCAACCTACAAATGCACTGAGTTTTGAGATGAGGATTGGTAAGTCTCACAGTGTCTGCCATTGTGGGGACTAGGCCCAATGAATATATTTATGCTATGGTAAATACACTGAAGACTGCAAGGCATACAGCTACCAAGGGAGCTGCAAAAACACACAGGGGAAATTTCTGTGTACGCTCTATCAAGGTACTCAAATAATCTCTTTGGATGTAACATAACATCATACTGTACTGGAGAACAGTCACGGGTCTCCATTTAAAAGCTATTTCTCATCTTGATTTTTACTACAAAATTTAAGACATTGTGAATGCTTTGAACATGAACTTCCCATCATCACATTAAAAAAATACCAGAAACCAATGACCTGAAGAATCCTGTTCACTGGAACAAATTAGACTATTTGTAAGTCATTTTCCGGGAACTTACGTGCACAGATGGAAAACACCACAAGAATAATTTCATAAACAATAACCAAAATAATTAAGAATTTGTTGATCTTTTATTGAGAAATGGTGGTCTAAAAGACAGCTGTTTGCTGTACTGGCAGCTAGTTCCTCATAAGTACTCCTGAGAAGGACATGTTTGCATCTCCAGGTGAGCATAATCAGTGGCACAGTTGCGTAGAACATAAACTGCATTCAGCATCTGCAACCTTTTACTCATGGTAGTTAAGAAAATAAAAATTACCTCTGGCAATGCTTCAGATACTCCCAAGAGGTCTAGTGTGTATAAAGAACAGGAGTGAGAAAATTGGAAAGCTGCTCCTCCTTGCTTACAAGTGCCCCACAAATGATTAACAATTGCTTTCTTCAGAAGAAGTCCTATAATCTGGCCTAGTTTATCAATCAATTTCAGGAATAAAGAAAAAATCTTCAGCTTTGTGGCACCTTCACAAATATGGCAGAATATGTTTAAGACTGGGTCATTACCAGTGTGTCCATTGAGAGGAGTGCTAGACATCAACAGCTGAACACACAACAGAGGGCAACATCTAGTTAGAAAATTATTCACGGTTCTAGGAAGTCATGGAAAATTCTCCATAAGTTAGCTGGCTCTCACTGTCATTTGATTAAATCCTGAAAAGTAAAATTGCAGATAAATCAAAAGATGAGGTTCTGCATATGCACTGGGTGCTCTTCATGTCTAGGAAGCATAGAGATTTTGAGAAAAAACCAATAAAAATAGATCAAAATTTGTATTCAGATACAAATGTATAACTTTGTATTCAAACTTGCAAAAATGTCATGAGAAAAGTAGCACAGAAGAATTTGCTTTACAGTTACAGAAAATCTATTCATCCCTATTTTCATCAGTGGTGACAACAAGAGCCAAAAAATGCTTTACTTACTGCTGAAAATGAAAGGTGACTCACACAGGCAGTATGAGTAAGTAAAATTTTCAAAGACTGCCTTTCATATTTGACCAGTTTAGTGATTATGTTGCAGACCTTTTATGGATGATTTGGAGTACATGTGAGCATAGAGGGAATGTGGGGGTGAGGAACAGCTTTTTTCCCACATATAAACCCTAACCACGTCCATCTTAAAGGAGCCATAAAGCCATAGTCCAAACCAAGCCCACCTGCACTGGACTGTGCTCTAGATTCTTCTTAATTTGCAAAAAGAGCAGGAAACAGGAGCTTGTGCCCTTTTCAGAGTCTGTTTAGGAAAAAACAACATAAATCCTGGAAGACTAGAAGCAGAACAACTGCTCTCTTCCCTTAATCAGAAAGGCTGTCACACATGGTCAGGTTATGCTTACAGACTTGATTCTATTCCCACCACAGATATTCTTAGGGCTCTTTCTCCTCTCTTCTGCCTGGCCAACACCCTGCAGTATAGTAGAGGAAATGTATTTAAATATCTGTATAGAGGCTTTGCTCCGGAGGTCCCGGTTGCCCTTGATGGGCTGCAGCTGTGATGTCCTTAATTGGGCTGCAGCTGTAACCAATGAAGATGACCGAGATAAAAGGGGGCGGGTTAGACAGTCAGGGAGAGCCTTGGAAAAGCCCTGACCTGAGAGAGAACAGTATGCAGCAGAAGGAGTCAGTGAAGAGCTATAGCCATGAGAATACACCAAAGAGGTATGGACCCTAGAAATCTAATAACAACAATATGGGACTCTAGAAATAATGGAAGAACAACAAGTGGTGATCCCGATGTGATAGTTAACACAAGATAAGACAGCTGAGAGCTGTGGCAGCCAAGAGCTGTGATGTGATAGTTAACAGAAGATAAGACAGCTGAGAGCTGTTGTGGCTGAGAGCTGTGACAGAACATAGCCTTTGGGTCAGAGAGCTGTGAAAGGGTATGGCCTTTGAGCAAGGAGCTATGTGTGTTGAACATGGCCTGTGAGTCATGGAGTAATGTATGTATTGTACTCAAACATCTGTACGACTGTTAACTCATGTAAAAGAAAAGGGGGAAATATAGTAGAGGACATGTATTTAAATATCTGTATAGAGGCTTTGCCCCAGAGGGCCCGGTTGCCCTCAATGGGCTGCAGCTGCGATGTCCTTAATTGGGCTGCAGCTGTAACCAATGAAGATGACTGGGATAAAAGGGGGTGGGTTAGCCAGTCAGGGAGAGCCTTGGAGGAGCCCTGACCTGAGAGAGAACAGCATGCAGAAGAAGGAGTCAGTGAAGATCTGCAGCCATGAGAATACATCAAAGATGTATGGACTTTAGAAATCTAATAACAGCAATATGAGACTCCAGAGAAATAATAGAAGAACAACACTGTAGATGTCTTTTTTTTTTCTGTGTGGATCCAATCTAAATTTGTCTGTAGCTTTAGGGACATGAGGAAATTTCTAATTTATCTGATCCCTCCTGTTGTCTGGCTGTTGTGAAGGAGGAGTTGAATGCGGTGATGTAATAGAACAGAACAGTGCAGCTAAAGCATGGGACACTGGCTACAGGACAGAGAAAAGACATACACTGATTAAATTCTTCCAGTAGTTATGTCTTTCTCTTTGGGTTCACTGTGAGTACCAGCATCTCCTCTTGCCATATAACCTGCACTTCCACTTCTCATAAACAGGAGCAGCAGACAAATAGATGTCCATTTCAGGGGGAAAAGAATCCTATTATATGCAGCATTATCCTACATTTGATACCCTTCATGACCCTGAGGGACTAATTGTGGAAAATCAATACAGAAGGAAGGCAAGGAGCATTATCTTTGGCAAATCCCTAACCTTGGGAAAGTTTTTCTCTTGCTGTGACCAGGCATGTAATTTTACACCTTTTTGTAGCCGGAATTGCCAAAAATCCCAATGACACTTATAAATTTTTACTCAGCTTCTAAATCTAAATCTACATTTAAGTCAATTGGGACTATTGTTCCTTGCAAGTTCCTTGCAAAATCCCTCTTTTTAATGGTCAGATTTTAATTTCCTGTTCTAGACATATCACTTCCACGATCTCTTAGTTACAGAAGTATAATCCAAAATGTATAGTTTAAAAACCAGTTGAATTTATTTTTGGAAGTTCTCTGGAGATATACCAACAGAGAAAGAAGAAAGAGGCTGTTAGTGAGTAGGACCAAAGTTATGTATGCATGGTAGCATTTTCAGTAATTCCTTCCTGATTTATAACATATTAGTGTTCTGATCAAATTATGTCATCACTGCTGGGGTTTACCCAACTATATTTTTCAATTTCTGAAACTGTGTAGTGTAAGATGTGTCAGAAATATAAATAATTATGATATCTTGTCCTTCTGACATTTATGTTGGAATGACTTAGTGTCCTTGTAGAGATCATCCAGCTAATCCCTCTTTTCAAGCAGGTCACTGCTAGGAGTCACTTGACAGCATCTGGAGTGGATTGCCTGAAGGAAATGTAGGCAATCTTTGGATGTCTGGCTTTCATCTATACCACTGTAAATATTAATGATGATATGATGCAAGCAAAGTCCTGCTTTCCTGCTCAGCCTTGTCTGCAAGCGAGTTCCTTAGTGTTACTGTGAGACCAGGCTGTCCAATCTGTCATGTAGGCAATTTAAGGATTTCCACTGCCCTTTTCTCCCACCAGCAGCTAGAAGAATGAGCAGGACCACACAGTCATAAAGAGCCTTAGGATGTGTGTACCAAATCCAGCCAGTCCAGGGATAGGATGTCTCTGTTTTCACATCAAGGTTTTGGGGGTTTTTTGAACATCTGAACACTAATGAATACAGAGCGGGTGTTTACTATTTGATAGCTCCTTGTGCCTTATTTACTTTCTACCCAAAGCCAAAGAATTTAATAGGTTTTCTATTCTTGGCAAATCTGGGTCATATCCAACACAAACCTATGGCTACTTTCAGCCTGTAAGACCCAAGACAAAGAATTGTGAAGGGTTCTGGGCTTTTTACTCCTCATTTTTGATATAAACCACAACAAATAGGCAAGGGACCCGAATCAGTTTGACATATTCAAAGCTCTGCTCTGTAATTTTTTTTTTTCAAGTAATGGTTAACTCTGCTGACAGCTGCAGCACATGGCTTCTATGAGGCTGCTCTGAAGCTTCTTGCACTGGTTTGTAGAACTCCATCAGATGCTCTTCCTTAGCTTGCAACAAGGCTGTGTCTCTCTAGGGAGATGAGTCAGGGCTCAGCCCTCACCTGAGCTCCACTCATTTCTCTGTTTCCTCCACTGCTCTCTTTGGCAGTCCAGTCTGCTGTAGAAGCCTCCAACTCTCCAGCTGGCATAAACATTTTTGAGGAACTGCTGCCTCAGATGCAACTAAGTAATGCACTGATGTCCTTCAGAGTGGGAAGGCACAGCATACACCTCTTTTCAGTTCTTTCTACCCCTTGTCTCTAGTCTGCCCACCAGAAGAGTCTGTCAGCTCCCAGAGGGGTGGATATAGCTGGGAAATCATCTAAGTTGGAATAGAGGATCTGTTGACTAAACCTTTTTCTTAACACAAATTTAAGCCATATAAAACCATTATTCAGGCTATCCAATGGAATAAATAAAAAGGTTAGATTTCCTCCTTTATGATTTTAGTTTGGCCTCATACTAGCATAGTATTTTAGCACCTGACCTAAAAATGGCATGTCAAATATTTTGGCTCCTAATTAAGAATGCTTCTGCAAGTGATATTTTCCTTGTCCTTTCCAACTGCACTGAGAAGCTGTTTTGTCATCTATTTATTGCTAGTGCCAGCTCTAAGCAATACAGTACCATCCTCCTATCACATATTTATGAGAAGTATCTTCATGCATTTTTCCAAGTTGCTCTTCTGATGAGATAGAAACCTCTTCATATGTATTAATGAATTCAGTAACCCCAGAGATGTTTTAGCATCTGCCTTTTCTATAGTACCTGAGAGGCTCTGAATTAATTGGTAAATGCTGAGACAGTTGCCTATCAGGTTAAGTACTATCCATCTATATAGGTCTAACTATTGTCTCTTCCTTATACAAATTTTCTGTGTAATGCACAGGGTTCTGAATGTGACTGACACACAGAGGTATTACTAAAGCAAATAATCAGTAAAAATCAGTCACAAGACACTTCCCCATGTCAGGACATGAAGTCCCATCCTGGGCTCCATTCAGGAGAGAAATGAAAAATTATCATGTGTGCAGGAAAGGGAGAGGAATCTAACACCCATTATTGACATGTATTTAATCAAGCTGTGTCAGATAGGGCACAAGTTCTTTGGAAAAGGTGAGATAGAAATAACACAGACACACACTCTATTTTTCATGCAAATCTATATGAGCATATGCATGCTAACTAAAATGTCCTATTTTATGACTGACAGCAGACAATTAACAAAAAAATGGATTTTCTGAGCTAAGGAATGTTTGTAAAAACACTTATTGTTCAAACACAAAATTATCAGAGGAAGTGGTTTTCAAAAAGCAGTCAGGGATAAGGTTTGATTATACTGAGTTATGGTTCACCATATTCATGGTACTTTACATTCTACTTTTAAAAAGAAATCTTGTCTCCCTAATTTTCTGATCTAACTTTCACCTCAAAAGCAATGCAAAACTGCACAAAGTGCAATGTCATTACTATGTAGCACTACTGTTTTGAATAATTATGTATGTAAAAGCTACAAGCTAAAGCACATTACCCAGTAAGTAACGTAATGTTCATGTTCCATCATTTATTAAAATAGTTTCTCTTCACTTCTCCATGGGGATAGCAATTTAATTTGCTGAAAAAATAAAGCAGCTTAAAATAGAAAACAAAAGGTCCAGCAGCTGGAAATCAAACCCAAGTAAACCAGGTGACACTATTGACTGTGAAGGTAACTATTAAAATGTTGTAACTAAGGAAATGTAATTTCTCACAATTTAAATCTTTAAGTAAAAGCTGTGCACACTTTGGAAACATATGATCTGGTTGTGGGAATAATTGAATGAAAATCCATAAGCAGAATAAAGGGACAATCATGAGAAAAGAAAAGTGAAATGGTTTTCTCAATCCTGGCTCAGATTTTCCAGGCTTCTTGGCAAAACAGCTGCTATGAGTATTGGTTTTGTTCCTAATGACACATTATCTGGACTTGAAATCACCTATGATCTGAAGATTGAATACAAAGAAGAAGATGTTAATATTAGTTTGTTAATATCTAGTGTATCCCACAGGATGTGCCCTGGCATGGAAGGATAATGGACTTGAGAAAACCAGGTGAGTGGGAAAAAAGTTCAAGTCCCTGTGTCAGAGAGAGATAGCTCACAAGGTCTCAGGAGACCCTCAGAAGCTTGTGTAAATGCTTCACAAAGGCCAGAAGCCTTGGGATCATGTCCAAAGGCCTGAGTTACCCATAGGAAGCTGCTTTCCCCAAATGGCCATCTTTACAAGCAAAGAAGGGAAATGTTCTTCTCCAGCAACCTATAAGTTGTGTTTCAGCTTACTGCTTTCAGGCCCTTCTCTCCTGAACAGAACAGCTCTGGGGTACTGGATGAAATTTAGCTCTTGGGAATGCTTATTTTGGTACTTCCTTTCACTTCTACGCAAATACTCCAAGATGGCAGAGTTTTCCAGTTTCATTATCTCTGTTAACCTCTCTGGCTGATGAGTTTAAGGGCTTGCATTATTAAGAGCAATTGTTCAGTCTGGGTCTGTGTTTTTCAATATCTGTATTGCTGGGAGCACTATTGCTCAGAGTAAGCAAATATTGCATTGACCCCAGAGGAAGCCTAGAAAGTACTGTTTTGGATAAACAGCATTTTTATACGTGTCCAGAGTTTTTGTCTTGTTCCAAGTTTGGTTCCCATGATGGGTCATCGCGGTGGCGTAAGGCAGAGGAGGAGCCAGAATTGACTCTTGCTAGAGCTGTGTCTCTGTTAACATCCTCATTTGGACATTTGCTGGCTATGTGCAGGCTCTGATCCTTGTCTGCAGGGACCAGCTTGGCAGCCTTGCTCTCTGGCTACTGCTTAGCCTCACCCAGTCAGATGTTTGGCATCTGTGACTGGCCACTCATCTGCCTGCACACTTACCCACAGAAGGAAGGTCCAAAAAGATAGATTCCCTTGGGTTTCCCTAAGAATGTAGTTGCAGAAGGTTAGTATATGAAGCTGTGGTTTGAGTAGAAGTAGTGAGAAGAGGGAGTGCAGTGTTGTGGTTGTGATTCAGAACCCAAGAGATCCAGCACTAATTTAGCCTCTCTGCTGCTCCCTGAGTAACTTCAAGGAAGTCACGTAGTATCTCCAGGCTTTGGCTTTCCACCAGTATGTTGAGTTAGCACTTCTCCTTTCTTAAACTTTGTCAAGACATGGTTTCTGAAATAGTGGGGCTTTATGTAAGTCTAAAGTGAACTAATGTAATTATAGAGAGTGTATATTAATTATATAATCTTCAATGGATAAGTGGATTTAATTTCAAATTTAATATTAGCACGTTCTGTTCATGTAGTCAATATATGGCAGGAGCACAGGTCAGAGTAGGACAACCATGCTGACTCAGACCAATATCCTTTTACAAGAGCAAGGAGAATCCTAGAGGGCAACCATGGGAGGTATTTCTCTCAAATACTCTTCTCACCTCCAACTATTTCAGCCCAGGGAATTTCCTGAGACAAATACCATACTGTACCACACTAATCTGAAGATTCTGTTATGAAGTAAGTTGGGCAACAGAGCCAGGTACATACAATGTGTATCCCGCCATTCTGAGATTGTTGGAGGTGGGAGCCTAAATAATCTGCTTGGTGGTCTTCTCTGTGCTCTTCTAGATTGCCTGCTTGGTTTCCAAACTCTCAATCCTCCACTGCCTTGTAAAGCTGGTTGGGATTTCTGCTCCCTGCTCATGCTGGCTTTAACAAAGAGAGTAGTTTGAGTAAATGCAGATAAACTGCAGATAACTGTTACATTGCCAGTCATAAAAGCCTGTCCAACAACAATGCCTCAAGGATAAACAATCAGAATACCATACTGAGCAGTAAGGAATGAACCCCTTCCTACTGAGAACAATTTGTAGCCCCAAAGTATCTGTTTGTAGATCTGCTGCCCTTAAATTTGTTTAATACCCTGCTGATATTTCCTGTCTCCACAAACTCCCATGACAAAAACTTCCAGAAATTCACTACTATGTATTAAAAATGTGCTTCATTTTAGAGCTGTTTCATAATAACCTCCTGCTAATTCAGCCAATATCTGCTGTTATTGTGTTGTGGATTATGCTGAAAACAGTTTTGTGTTCTTTTTAACCGCTCTGTAAACCTCATGAATATATCCTTCAACCTCCTACTTTCCAAATTTAAATGTCCCAGGGTTTTTAGTTTCTTAATGTATGGCAGCCACTTCATCCTCCTGATCATTTTAAGAGCCTTCCTCTGCACTTTATTTATCTCCTGCTCCCTGTAGAGGTAAAGATCAGGACTACACACCTTATGCCAAATGCAAGTGCAACAAAGTTTTCAGCATTGGCAAAATTATGCCCACAAAATTTTCCATGCCCTTTCTAGTGACAGAGTGCACTGCAGTGCTTCTTTTTAGGCTGCTCCTGCACTCTAAGCCAATTTCAGAGAGCTGCCTCCAAATGTTTGAGTTGCACATTGAGTTGCTGAATTTAGACCTGAGCACTGCATCTGTACACTACACATGATATACATAATTTCTACTTCAAAGAATTACAGAGTTGCAGAATGGATAAGGGTGGAAAGGCTACTGGTAGCCACCTAGTCCAACAGCCCTTCTCAAGCAGGGTCCCCCAGAGTACCCTGCACAGAATAGTGTCCAGATGGCTTTTGAATGTCTCCAGAGAAGGAGACTCCACAGCATCCCTGGGCAGCTTGTTCCAGTGCTCAGTCACCCGCAACGTGTAGTTCTTCCTAATATTCAGGTAGAACTTCCTGTGTTCCTTTTTTCCCTGTTGCCTCTTGTCCTATTGCTCAAGCAGAGCCTGGCTCCATCCTCTTGACACCCTCTCTTCAGATACTTGCATGCATTGATATACACCCTCTCAGTTTTCTCTTCTGGAGGCTAAACAGGCCCAGCTCCCCCAGCCTTTCCTCACAACTGAGGTGATACAGGCCTCAAATCATATTTCTAGCCCTGCACTTACATGTATCACCTTTTGTTTTTCTATTCTGAAACTCACCACGTTTTGCCCACCCACTGAGCATTTTAGTAGGTGAAAAGTTTTAGTATCATTGCCAGACTTGGATAGTTCATTATGTTGTTGTATAACCATGTTCCTCTCATCAGATCACAGATAAAGATGTGAATTAAACCAATCCAAAGTGCACACCCCAAGGGATGCTGCTACTGAAACACTGCTTCCTCTTGTCTAACCAATTCTAATTTCACAATAGGACATTTAATACAGTTCTGTGGTAACTTAATTTATTTTATTTTTAGGTTCTGAGGGAAGCAATAAGCCTTAATTGCCCTGACCATCTTCACCTGAGGCCACATCCACACCTATAACTGAGAGCCCAGGGGTTTCAGTTTAGCTCTAGCCCTGAGTCATGCAGCAGATAAATCTTTCTTGGCCTTTTGTCCTCCTGCCCTGGCTTTCTGGGTGAGCTTTTACTGTACTGCTGGCTTAACCTTGTCTCTATACCTGTCTCATGGTTGGGTCTATGCTGTGATCTTCTGCTTTCTCTCCTGTTCCTCCTGGCAGGACATCCTGAACCAACCCTGGGCCTGATTCAGCGCCTGACCTGGCCCTGCCTGGTTCTCACAGGGTGATGGGTGTCACCCCTCATGGTCACCCACCTGGCCTTGGAGTGCTCTGCTTCAGAGCCCAAGGGCGAGGGCTCTGCTTGGGCTGTACTTACCCTTGTTTGTAAGTACTTACCCCCTATGGAACAGCCCTTCTCCAGCTGCTTTCTGATAATAATAAATTTAGTTTGGAGCTCTATAAAAGCTTTTTAAAAATCTGAATATATTACATCTGCGGGCACCAGGTTAGTGAGGCAGGAGTTTCCCTTTGTAGGAGTCACACAGATTCTTTCATGATGCGCTTGATGTTTCTTGGGAGTTCTGTGGTCTAGATCCTAGTTATAGACCCTGTCATCTCACCAGGGCTGAAAATCTGTCTCTTAAGTCTATGGTGCCTAGGTTTTCCTGCAGATTCCCTTCTGTGGAAGGGAGTTGTACCTTTTGTTCTCTGGCATCATGGCTACTTGCACGACAGGTTGTATACCTCAGCCAGCAGTTCTGCAGTTTTATGTCAGAGTTACTTCAGAGTTCTTGAGCAAGTGTCACCCTGTCTATTTTTTAGTACTTCTAAATTTCTTTCTGAGTTGCAGAATTTAGCAGAGGTTATTGGAGTATGCTGGTGTTTCTTGAAGTGTCTTTAGTCTGCTTGATATCTGATTTCTGACTTTATAGAGTCCTCTTTTATGAAATTCCTTGTGATGCATTGATTTATTTTACCTGTTATTACAGCTTTGTAACAAATTGTATTGTGACTATTACTGCAGAAGAGTCTTCCTGTTAATAGGCTTTGAACTAAGCCCCAGGAACACTCATGGCCAAATCTGGAATAGTGTCAAATCTGGTAGGTCCCTCAGCTGGATGGTTGAGGAAGCAGTTTTTTACTGTGAAGCTGAAATCTCTCATTATAACTAAATCTTGAATATTTGCAGCTTCTCTATTCCTGTTCAGCTCTTCCTGATCATTATTTTAATTCCAAAATGAGCTCAGTAGAACAGCTCTAGTATAATTCTTTTCTTTTAGAACAAGGGATTTCTCCCCTTAGAAACTTAAGGGTGTTGATTTTTTTCTTTTGATACTGGAATTGTGGCATTTCAGGTGCAGCACTACTCCCTCACCTATCCATCCTGCCCCTCTAAAGCTGATAACCTACAAACAGTGCATTGCTCCTTTCAGGAGGCCTCTGATGCACAGCTCTGTTAGGATGACTACTCATTGTCTGCCCAGTACTTCTTCTGTCCAAATTTCTGGGTAGCCGTCACTGGAATAGAAATACTTTCAGGCCTTGCTTTTCACCTTTTGTTCAGTATAATAGCTTAACTCTTTTCTTTATTGCTTATGCTAGTTATTTTTCTCTTGAAGTTTTTGGATGTCTCAGATGTGCCAAGCTAACTGAAGCTCTTTTCATTGCTCTGAGCCCAGAGAACAACTTTACCCTAATGCAAACATTCTGTTGACAGTGTTTCAATTACTTTTGGCTGCCTAAAATTATCCTAGGTATTTATGTTTATGAATGTGAGACATTGTCAGTGGGCCAGGAAATATGGTACTGATATGAGCCGTGACCTTTGAGACCTGCAGCTGGAGGATGTGTAGAGTACTCCTGAAATGGCATCAGATGCTTATGTGTGGAATGATGAATCAAGCTCCTGACACTAGCAGCATGCTCAGTGCTGGTCAAGGTTATAATAGACATCTGGTTTTTCTTGACACAGCCCCATTACATGTACATCTGTTCCTGAACACAGGGGCAGAGGACAAGCATTTTTTAAAAAAATGTTTCTCATGGTATTAGCATGAGATTTTTGGGTATCCTTGTGGGAGTGTAAAACAAGAAAGACTGCTGTGTGATTGGCAAAGACTGAAAAGGCTGAATAAAAACATCAGGAGGAAGAAAATAATGAAATAGCAGGGCAACTCAAGCATTTCTAAAAACGTTTAGCTTTTGCAATAATTTTTATCATTTTCCTAATGGCTGTTTACACTGCCACCATTACTACTATCCACTACAGTATTACTTCCTACAGATAAACAAAGTTTCCACAAAGACAGAGCTACATTAGCATTGCTTAGGGTAAACCCTACTCTGAAGTTTTTGACTTATGGACATATAAGATGCTGTACATTGTCTAGGAATTAAGTTGTTAAAAGATATTGTCCTTAGGCACTTTGTCACTGGCTTACATTAGAAGAGAAGTGAAATATCCTAGAAGGAAGATATACTGTAAGATTTTTCTTTTTAATTGTGGTCAGCTTGTGATATTGTGCAGCATTGAATGTTCCCTTCTTTCCATAGGCCCTAAAATGTCATTGACATTTCAGTTGAAAAATTGACCTTAATAGATTTTTAAGCTTTTACTCAAATTTGCTGTATGTTCTGAGTAGTCACTGATCTCAGGGAAGGATTTTTTTTCATAATTATTCTGGCCCTAACAGAAACCCTTTATACAGATCATATCCATAGCTTGTGCTCTTACACAGGTAGGATTGGAACTTAGGGAATGAGAGAATGAACATGTGATGGGTCAACATGGGCACAGTGCTGGAGCAGAATGTATGAGAGGTGGTTAATGGACTTCATTAGTTGCCCTGATTTGAAATCTCTCTATTTATTGACCCTGTGTTGTGTGGGGTCAAGGTGATAGAATATATTTAAAGTCTAAACTACAAACTTCCCTGTTTGTAAGAGTCTGGAAGTCTTGGATGACCTACTAGCTCAGAAGCATTTTTGGAAAAGAGCATGTTTAAAAATGACTCTTTCTGCCCTCTGGATATCAGTGATGTTCACTGACCCAGATCTACTGACCTTGGAGAAGTGTCCGGAACACTCCATAAATAAGAGTACATGGGTTAAAATTATATTATTTCTGTTTACGTAAGCTCAACATCCTGGCACCACAGCTATTTCTTACTGGTTTGATACAAACACCATATCTGGAAAAAACCTCACATAATAATAGGCTAGTTAGCCATAAAAAAAAAAGGCAATTACCACTAAAATATTTGAAGAGTGACATCTTCACTTTTCAAGAGGCATAAATGTAGCAGCTGGTGGAATTTTATTTACAAGAAAAGAACAGCAGTGGAAGATTAATTATTGAGGTCATCCTTGAATCCAGAGCAGAACCTGAAGAGTAGTGTCCTTTTTGAAGGCAGCTGTTAGTGGATTACTAGCTATTACTAGATCCATTACTAAGGATAGCACAAAGTAAGGAAGGAAATTAGATTCCTACATCCTATCATTTGTTCTAAAATATTTAGCAGCTCAGTCAATTGTGGAAATGCTTTAAAATATGTTGTCTGCACACAGTGACCATTTTAGTGGTAGGACAGAGCAGATGAACAGAAATAATCTGCTCATCTTCATAAGGGTCTTATTTTTGTTTTGCATTTTAATAATTTTTCTGGTATCTTTCATTCTTCCCCCCCAGGTATCCTTTTCTAGACTTTCTCTTTGCTCTAATTTAGACTCTCCCTAATTGATCCAGTTTTACCAAACTGCAGCATCTTTAACTGGACAAAATACTTCAGCTAAATTCCTGTCATCTGGACCATATGAAAAAGATTTTTTTCTTCATGTACTTTGCAGAACCCCATTTCTTCATCAGAATGGGATTTTTCTGTTTTCTTCAACAGTAGAGCATAGATGATCATTTCAGTTTAGGAACCACCCAAAATTCCAGCTCCTTCCAGAAGAGCTGCTGCTGAATTGAGGATTTCTCAAGTATGTACTCCATCTGCTTACAGAACATTCAGGATAACCAGAAGGGCACCAAAAGTACTGTAGACATTTCTAGATTTAGGAGTTGCCAGACTGGGCGACATGGACCATTAATTTAATTATGGACACATTTTACATGAATCATATCTTAAGTTTACAAATCCTTTGCCAAAAAAGTAAGGGACACGCTCAAGGTCTCATGGAGATGTAACATGAGCTTCTATGCAAAAGATAAATGCCCCCTGAGATATTAAGGGTGAATGAGACTATCAGAGTATGAATTGAAGGGTCCTTACACACACAAATTACTCATAAAACTTTTAATGGCAGGGATGATTGTCATTCCTGGGGACTTAAAGGGATTCAGAGCAGACTGTGCAATCAGTCAAGTCCAAATACAGTTTTGTTGTGGTAATAAGCTGTTTTCCAGCCCAGACTTTATATTGAATTATAAAACAACTCTCAAGAGCTTGTTACTGCATAGTACCATGGCTTACACAGCTCCTGTCCATAGAGCTGAGCCACAGAAGAGGAAGGATGCTACCTGAGACAGACAAGTTGGAGACACTGGAAGTTTACTTGATTATATGTTAGCTGCCAGATTACCTTTTTAAGCAGTTAGTGGCAAATAGGCAGTAAAGGAGCACCATTGCAAGTGAAGGTTGGCCAGTTCTGTATGCCTGTTTATTAGCAGCATTTTGAATTGGTCATGAAATTTTAAAGAAACAACCTTCTGAATCCCCAGACATTAACAAGTCCATTTTATAAGCCCACACTGACTTTAGATTTATGACCAGAGAAAGCATTAGAAATGTAGATTAAATTGAAAAAGATAACTGTAAGGAAAAGGGTTGGTTATCAGAAAGAGCAAAGATTAAAACTTTGATCAGTGTCAGGATGTATGTATGTCAATATATGATGAAACAAAGCTCTTGCATATAAGTGACAAATCATGAAATGTATCTCTGTTAAAAAGGACTTTGAGCTTCTCAACTGAGTTTAGAAAAATCAGAGGAGTACTTGTGAACATACATCACAAGGGCAAGTAAAGAGAAAACTTTCACCAGTTAAAGGGAAAGAGGAAAGTTTGGGGAGTTTTTGTGTTTTTTTTGCTTGGGGTTTCTTTTGGATTTTTTTTTGGAGGGGTTTTTTGTTTGTTTGTTTTTTGGTTTGGTTTTGTCTTTTTTTTTTCCAGTCAACAGAGTTGTAATCTCTGAAGAGAAGATAAACTGATGGAAGAGACACAGGAACATTCATTTGATGTGCCTACTGGCTGGGTAGCAGGAGAAGGCCCCTGGTTGGCCAAGGACACCCCTTGTCCTGGATGCTGCTCTCTGGGGCAGCTGTAGCTCCTGGGAGATTTCTCCTGGACTATCTAAGCATCTGGAGCAGAAGATGGATTGGTCAGTATGGAGCATGAGGGAGGCAGCTGGAGAGAGTCTGTAGTGTTTGGATGTTGGAAGTTTTTGGAGAGGTTTAGGGAACAAACACTTGTCTTACAGGTGGTGGGAAGAAGACCTAGCCAGTGGACCCCATGCAGACTGCCCAGTGTTTGTTGCAACCAAGACATCAGGAGAAAGAAAGCTGCTGGCCTGAGGAAAGGCTGGTGAAAACAATCTGCATGCCAAAGGGCAGCTCTGTTTTCTAACCTTGTATTGTAATCTTTCATCTCTTGGATTTGACTCCTTTTGATGTCAAAATTACTGCTCTTTGGGCTGTGTTTTCAGAAATCTTGGCTGCAGAGATCTAAACCTTTGCTATTTTTGGCACCCTCCCTGTAAGTGCAGACAGATGCACCTCAAAGTAGTGGCTGGGTTGCAAGCCTTTCAGAGTCAGCAAGGCCTGGATGTGTCCCACTGAGCATTGGGCATAAAGCTGAAATGATTAAGGGAAGGAGTAACCTTTCCTAACTGCATTTCACTGAGGAGATGTATGTTTCAGTGGAAGCTTCATCCCTGGGAATGCATTACCAGGCACACAAGAAGCTGGCTGAGGGACCAGCAAAGGGCAGACCTGTTGCTCCTGCTGATCACCCCTGCACCTTGTGAGATGCCAGATGCCAGGAATTTATCTCCAAGAGGGCAGAAATTAAAATGCTTTCCTGAAACTGTACAAGGTTGTGTCAGGCTGAAAAAGAAGGTGCTTGGTGATGAGGTTTTTTTATTCTCATTTGCAATTACATTGGTGCAATTAGATGAACCCACTGTTAGGAATGCTGGATCCAGGACACTGGCTCTCATCCAGCATTCTGTATTTCTGCAATATAGATCAGGAATCCCTAATAAAGGACATTTCTATTGATGCCAGCAAACAGTGCAATGTTCTCTTTTACAGCAGACCCAAAGCTGTTTACAATCAAGGAGAAACATTTCAGATTCTTACTGATTGTAGTGTCTCCTCTTGCTTTGTTTGAAAGTTCTTGTTGAGGAAAATGAGTAAAGAGCTGAAGTATGGAGCTCTAAGTGGGAGGGTAGGACTCCTGGGTTCCCCCCAGCCCTTTTGGAAAGCTCAGTTTCCTATATACTGCCTAAAGGAAAGAAAATAGACTGGTATCAGAGAACCCCATAACTGGGTCTCTTGGAAAAATACTTGCTTTGACTGATGGGAGAACTTGCTAGCTAATGTTAAGAGCTACAGGGTGGCCACTGTGCAATAGCAGGCTGCAGCTTGTCTTATCTTTTGGAAGAGAGGGTTTTTAAGAAAAAAACCCAACTTATTTCTTAAAAAGAAAAATACTCTTCTGCTTACTTACTTATTCCATATAAAGCATTTACAAGTATGTATCTACATAGTCAATATCTATAAATTTCTCAATGATAGTTGCATATTTAGTGTATACCTTGAATTGCTGTTAAGAGGTTTCTTCCATTAGTCATGATTGCTCTGTTGTTTTTAAAACTGAAAAATAAAAATGAAATTGATTTCTGCTAAACATTAACCAATATACTACAGTTTAGTCACAAAAAGTAGGGTTTTTTTAGTGAAAAAACCATAGATTTTGCAGACCTGGAACCTCAGCAAAGAAAGGTTAGTGTCTGGTGAAGAAGAACATAATTCACAACAGTCAAAACCAGCTTCTAGACCATGGAAGCACTGCAGGGGATCCCAGCAGCCATGCATGCATAATAATAGCAAGAGCCTTTTAAACATGTGTGTTTTCAGTTATGTGAGCGCTTAGCCTCCTGACAAATGGTGAAAACCATGAGGTTAACAGTCATGCAATGCTGCAAAAGTTCAGATTGGGAACATTTGATCAGATGATATAAGAACCACACAATTAAAGTGTCTATAATTCCAAGTTCCAAGATAATGGCATTTTTTAAGGCTCTTTATGTTAAGAGACTGTAAATAGCTAGAGCAGTGCAGTGGGCATGGTGTGAGTTCAGAGAACACTGCACTGCTTGGGTAGATGGATCTACAGGCATGTGAATGTAAGTGAAGTAAGACAATGTCAATGTATTTTTGTCCATTTCCACACACATTTCTTTTTTTGCCCCTGCATTGTGTTCCCATATATTGTAGTACAGTACTCAAATATGCAGGTTTTATCAACAAAGTTGAGATAGAGGCTTCTATTATGATCAAGAGTTTTGATGCATCTATTACAATTATGAAGACCTATTATAAATAGTCCATCAGTGACCTGCTGCCCTGGTTTCACCCCAGCCAGCAGCCAATCCCTGCATAGTAGCTCTATCCTAGCAGTGGGATCAGGGAGGAAATTGGAGGGGTAAAAGTGAGGAAACTCATGGCTTAAGGTAAAGGCATAGTTTAATAGGAAAAGCAAAAACTGCACACAAGCAAAGCAACACAAGGAATTAATTCAGTCCTTCACATGGGCAGGCAGGGGTTCAGCCATCCCCAGGAAAACAAGGCCCCTTTGTGTGTAATAGTGGCTTGGGAAGACAAATGCCATCAGTACAAATGTTCCCTTTTTTTCCTTTTTTTGCCCCATTTTATGTACTGAGCATGATGTCACATGGTCTGGAATATCCTTTTGGTCATTTGGGATCACCTGTCCCAGCCCCTCCCAGCCTCCCAAGCACTCCCCAGCCACCTCATCAATGTGGCCATACAAAAAGCAGAAAAGGCCTTGGCTCTGAACAAGCCCTGCTCAGCAATAACAAAAACATCTCTCTGTTATCAGCACAAATCCAATGCAGAGCCCCATGCCAGCCACTGTGAAGAAAAGTACCTGAACCAAAACCAGCACACCTGTGTATAAAAATAAGGATCCTAAAATACTGCCAATATTGTAGAACAAAAGAGTTACTGATGTACACAAAAGAATAAAGAAGGTGATAGGAAAGCAAATAATTATGTATTATTCACCTCAGCTTTGGCTGTCTGAACTGAGATGTTCAGGTTATGGTAGTTGTATCAGTTCTAAGACAAAGGACATGTCTCTATCCAATTAGATGTCCATCTTATCCCATCTTTTCAGAGTTTACCTCCTGAATGCAGCTCTGCCCATCCTATTGTCATTTTTATTTCTTCAAGACTTTCTTTCCAGTCTGTTCACAGATGTTCTCTTAAATTTTAGTTTCTGGACTGTTCTCCCTCCATTATGTTTTTTCTTCCCTTTAGCAGTCTAGCTTGCTTTTTTTTGCCTTTTTTTTTTTTTTGACAGAAGGAAGAGGAATTAGTGACAAATGGGTGAATCTCAGAAGTTTGGTTCCTTATCTGATGTCTCTTATGTTATGAACTTTTGTACATCCAAAATTGGCCTACAAAGTTCATGAGAACAGAAAACTCATGAGAAAAGACTGTCTTGCATGATTTTGAGTGTTTTCCCCTTTTCACTTGGCTGAGGATACAATTTGAATGGAGGACTTTGGCATTCTTACTTGTAGAAGTTGCCAGAAACTGGAAGCACAAAGACATGTAAAATGAAAATAAATTAGCCAAGAGTTTTGAAGCTAAAAATAATTTGGTTTGCAGAGTTCAAGTTTTAACAAAAGGTTCAGGGTCAGGAGCTGGAAAATATCTAATTTGATATGGCTTAAATTTATCCATTGATATGGTTTTCTGAAGTTTTACAATTTGGGCCTTGTATTCAACATGGGTCTGAAAGAAAGGAGAGTTGAATTTATTCTGTCAGATTCCTGCCTGACTGGGGACCAGTGAGCTCTGTTTTATGCACCAGGTGCATTCTTACACCATAGAAGTTATGATTGCTATCATAAAGAGGATGCACTGCAAGCAGGCAGAAAAATGAGGTTCATTTTCCAGAAAATACAATCACAAGGAGTGCTGGTGGCAGAGGCAGGTGCAGAATTCTGTTTAGAAGCAAATCACCAGAAACCATTTTTGGCCTTGAAGAACAAAGCTTTCTAACACTATTAGTTCTAACAACAACCTTAACTCCAGAGGCTGGAGGCTGACTATAAACCACATGTGGTCAAGGGTTTCAAAGCAAACTGAGTGCTACAGATGTGTGATGAGGCTCATAGTGATGGCAAGTGCCGATGCTTCTAATAGAAGCTGCCTTCAGCCACCTCTTAAAAACCTTAGACTTTATGAGAAACTAAAAGGTGGGTTTTTTTCATGTGATGGAAACTCTAATTTAGTTTTTCACTAGCATTTTTTTTGCCTAAAATAGTGACAATGTAAATCTGAAAATATTTTCTATAGGATTGGATGGCGCCTGAGTTTTGTTACTAAAAAAATGCCTGAAGAAAATATTAAATTTTTTATTGAGGTAATAATTTAATTTTTCAAACATGGAGTGAAATAATAGAAAAATGGACATATCAATACAACTTGGCTGTTATATACTCTTTTTGAACACCATAGAAGAGTGAAATACTGCACTCTGTTTACACCTGGGCATTTATTTTTGGATTGACTTCCAGAAAACTGCTTATTAAGGTAATAAGCTGAGGTATAAAACTCTGAGGTATTAATTTGAATTTCTAGGTGAACCCAGAAAAGAATTTTTTAAAAAAAACCCAAAATACAAGAATTCCAACATCCGTTTTATAATAAATTTATTGGTAAATGGATAATGTGCCAGAGCAGAAACAAATATGAATAATGGAGCACAACACAATCTTTCAAAGAGAAGTCATAAAAACTTAATGTGTCTGGAAGAAAATGAAGCCCAAATGTTTTACATTACATTTAGGAAGCCAGGGCATTTTATTATGACTTACAATTTTTTTACTGTAGAGTTTGTTGAAGTGCAAAATATAATTGCTAGAGGAAAAGAGAAATATTTCAAAACAAACTGAAAGTCAAATTATGTTAGTTGTTGCAAATAAAGCTACTCACTGACTGTAAGAATTCATACATGGATGCTCATACAAATGCTTAGTATTATTGTGAATAATGTTCAATGCAAATGCAGAGAATCTGGCAGTTAAAAGAGCCACAACAGCTAAAATAAAGATAAATAAAGTCGATCTTTCTCCAGCCTGAACTAGTAGAATTCAGTAGAAAAAAAGGTTTAAGATTTTGGTATGACACTTCAGCTGTTTCTTACATGAATCTAAAAACTTAGGACAAAGAACACAAGCCCTGGAGTCAGATATGGATCCAAGGATGAATAACACAAATTTGAGCTTAAGATTCCAAGCTGAATGCTTTTATTTACTTCTGCAATTTATGTCAATATGCAATTATATGCAAATATTAGGTGTTTTAGTAAAATTTTAAAATCCCATTTGCTCGTGAGAGTAATTGTGTGTAAGCTAGTCACTTATTCCTACTTTTATATGCCTTCATTTAAATATCTAGTATGTTTTCACTGCCCTTGGTGCCTTTAGTGACCCCTCTTGATGAAGCAGGATATCAAGGTTTGTGGGGACAAAAGGTGGGGCCAGTCTCAATCAGGGTCTGTTGGCATCAGACAGGGAATATAAGGAAGGTAATCCATGGAGCAAATAGGCCACTGAGGAGTGATATCCAAGGAAAATAAGGAGCAAGTTATCTTTTATATTCACAGGGCTCTATAGGGCAAAACTAGAAGCATGCTAAATTGAAAGCTTCTGCGTCAGCTTCAGAGAGGAAAGTAAAACTGAGGACATCTTGGAAGTCTGCCACAGACCTAATTGATAGGAAACAGGGGAAGAAGCCTTCTCCAAACAAGCAGTGGAAGCCTCCCACCTGCAGGCACCTGTATTTATGGGTGGTCTCAGCTGTCCAGACAACTGCTATGAGGCCAGTGTGGCCTCATGCAGACAGCCCAAGGTTGCAGTGCATGGGTGACACATTTCCAATGCATATGTTAGAGACACTGTCTGGGGGTGCTGCTCTGTAGGACTTACTGCCCACAGACTGAGAAGGACTGACATACACAGTCACTGGTGGCATCTTTTGCTGCAGGGAGTACAAGGCAATGAAGCTCAGGATTTGGAGGAAGTCTGGAAATAAAACTGCAGAGCTAGGGCTCTAGACTTGGAGGGAACAGACCTGTTTATTCAAGGAATTGCTAAGCAAATTCCTCTGTGAAGCAGCCATGAAGCAACAGAGTACCCAACAGAGCTGTATGACTCCTTCAAGTCCTTCGTGATGGATTGTGAACAAGACATCCTTTTATGTGGGAAAACAACAAGTTTCAAAACAAGACCAGCTTGCCTGAAAGGATGCTCCTTGATGAACTGAAATACAGTGAAGGTGTTCAAAATGGAAACAAAAATAGGCAACAGAGGAAGAATATGAAAGGATCACTAAGGTTCTTAGGGACAAAATCAGGAAAGTCAAAACCCTAAAGCTAAAAATAGCTTCATTATATTGAGCAAGAAGGACAAATTGTAAAGGAAATTTGGGGCTGCTGCTGTATAAGGGACAACACAATGTGGGTTCTGTGGAAAAAGCTGGAGTACTCAGGGTCTTTTTCACCTTTCTTATCACAGGCAGAACCTTCTCCCTGATCTCTGCAAGTATCAGAACAGTTCAGGAAGGAGCCAGTGCTGTGTGAACAAGCTAGAAACTGCTTCATCTGGACACATTCATATTCCTGGGACTGACCTAAAGGTACTGGAAAAGTTGGCTGCTGTAGTTGCCTTCCTGGCTGCTGTGACTCCAGGGCTTCTGTGTATTGTCTGTGAAAAATCATGACGAATGGAAAAAGCAAACAATACAGTCATGTTCAAGAATGGCAAAAAAATAGGATCTGGAATGCTATCAGCTGCTGGCTTACCTCAGTCCCTGCAAAGATTGTGGTGCACGATCCTCTCTTGGAACCCTCTTCTACACTCAGACAGGACAAGGAGGTAATCAGAAACAGACATCCTGGTTGCTTTCTGTAGTGAGATGACTGGTTATCAGAATGAGGGGAATGGGGTGGATATGCCTTTAGCAGGGTTTCTGACCCCAGACACCTCATCTGGAAGCCAAGAAAGGATGGGCTGGGTGATCAGACCATTGGATGAGTTGAAATGGCTCTGTGCTCATAAAATGAAGTTGAAATGGCTCTGTGGTCAGTAAAAAGCAATGCATTCCAAGGTTGATAATGGAGCTGATGTTCCTCAGTATTTTTGTCCACAACCTATATAATAAAGCAGAAAGCACTGTTCAGGAAATTTACAATCATCATTAAGATAAGAAGGAGCTGCTGATACAGCAAAGGACACAGTTTATATTCAGACTGACCTTGAGAAACTTGAGGATTGGGCAAGCATGAATTTCAACAAGAGCAAATACCTGCCTGTGGAAGACTGGGAACAGGCTGGCTGAGTAGCAGCCTTGCTGCAGGAGACCTTGGGAATACAGTGAAGGACAAATAGTTACATAGGTTGAAAAAGTCTCTGGAGGTTGACTCGTTGAATCTTCTGGCATTTTAAGATCAGGTTGCTTAGGACCTTGTCTTAGTGTATTTTGAATATCTCCACACCTCAACTTGATATAGTGTTTATCTACCCTCATGTTAGGAATTGTCACTTATATTGAGCTGGAATTTTCTGTGCTGTCCTTCCTGCACCTCAGAGAAGAGTGGCCCTACTCTCTCTACACTCTCCCAGTACACTGTAGGTAGCAATAGTGTCTCCCACAGCCTCTTTCTCCATATTGGCCAAACCAAACTCCCTCAGCTTCTCTTTGAACATCCTGTGCTTCAGCCTACTGACTACCTTGGTCACTCTCCTGCTGGAGTGATCCCAAAGCTGCATATCTTTCTTGTGCTGGAATGAACCCAAAACAGGATACAAAACATGTGGCCTCACAGAGCTGGAAAGAGGGAATAGTCACTTCCTTGACTGTTGGCTAAACCCTTTAAATACAGTCCAAAATCTGGCTGTCTTTCTTCTCTGCATGTGCACACTACTGACTTTTCCACAGGGACACCAGAGGATTTTCTGAAGAACTACTGGAATAAGAGACAAAATTGCACTGCCATTATGAACAAGGAGAAGTGGATAATGAGCTATGGCACACATTAGGAAGATGTGGTCAAACAATTGGAGGAATTTATTATAACCCTCTGCATGGCTCTGGTGAGACTACATCTGGAATGCAGCAACCTGTTTTAGGTACCGCTTTCAAGTGGACGTTGAGAAATGGCAAGAGTCTGAAGGAGGCCTTCCTTCCTCTGGGCAGGGATTTTGAACAGAGGGCCTTTGCAGAGGGCTTAGGAGAGCTGGCATATTTGTTTTGGAAAAGGGGAGTGAAGGGATAGTCTGGCAGCAGCCTACAAATACTTGAATGGCAGTTGTGAGTGTGTGGATCTAATGCCTTTACAGTAGTGGCAGACGACATGAGACAACAGCACAGAGTTCAGTTTGAGGGGCTGGAGAAACAGGCCTAGGTCAGCCAGAGAGCTGATAGAGTTCCCATTCCTGGAGGTTTTCAAGCCTTGGGTAGACAAAGATATGCCAGGCCTGATCTAATACTTGTGACTGTTTGTCTCTGAGTGGGATTTTGAGACTTGCAGAGGTTTGTTTCAGAAACATTTCTATTTCTGTGATCTGATGCTGTTAGGCAGTAAAACCTCAAATGAATAGACCATGCTGCTCACCAGAAATCACAGATACTTTACAACATTCAAGGTGGCACAGCTTACCAGATTTCCACTGGCAAGTGATGAGAAGAATGGAATCATTTTTTTTTAAATTTGAACTTTTCTGTAGTGATTCATATGTGGATTTTGACCTTCCTGTTTAATCTCTGTAGTTCTCTTTAGCTAGAAACTAAAGCATTTACCTTACAGTAGCTAAAAATAATAGACGATTAGTGACTATTCCTCTTAAAGAAAGTTGAAAAACCTTTTGTTACTTTTTCTTTACTTCTTTCACAGAGATTAGTGTTCTAAAATGAAAGATGGTTAGGAGGGTAAATTTGTTTGGAAATTCTGGTGAATATTAAGAAGCTGGTTTTAAGAGCTATTGGTGTGGTGCCTGAATTTCCCAATGAACATGACTGGCAATTTAGACAAAACTCTCCATGCAAGAATCCAGACATGTCAAAGAATGCAAAAAAATTATTAATTTATTCCTCAAAATGCTGCTAGTACAGATGGAAGTATCACTAGAGAAAGAAGCCCATATCTTAATTTGCATTAGCTTAGTGATGTTTTTAGTATACTTATAATGTTAGCCTGTGTTCAGTAGATTCATCCTTTTTCACCTCCAGTATTACTTTATAAGGGAGTACTGCTTTATGTGTCACATTTACATATGAATGTGTTCTCTTGGCATAAGAATTGCAAGAAATATTGGAAAAAACGATTCTTTTTAAGTTATGGAGCTCAGTAAAAGTAGGGTAAAAGAGTTCATGCCTGGTATTCCTTATTTTGAATGAGCAGGAAGCATGACCTGAGCTACTTTGTTTATATGTGTTGGCCAATAATGCAGATGTTGGAGGGGAGCCTGGTGTTGTTGACAGCATTAAAGAGCTTGTTCCCTGCAGTGAGAAGTGGGCATTGAAGTTATGAATTGTTTCACTGCTACAGAGGTAGAAATAAGGCATGGCTGCCTGCTCAGAACTCTGATATAATAGAATTTTAATTGTTCTCATTATGAAAGTTTTATTAAGTGCACATATTTACGTGAAATTTTTTGCCAGCATACCAATAGCTTTTCCAAGTTGATCAAGTACTTGGAATTTTTAAAAATATCATAGTCTATGATGTTTATTGGAGTCAGACAAAGGGACTGAGGGTTTCCAAAACTTTTACTCCTGTTCCTAACAGCAGGTTAGTTTTTAAATGCTTAAACAGCCTTCACATCTAGACCAAAAACAATGTAACACTGCAATAAAAGCAAATAAGAATTCCTTTGCAAAGAGAAAGCTTAACTAAAGAGCTGGAGGACTATGCCATTTGGAATGCAGATATAAAGTTAATCACGGATCTGTTTAGATTGGAGTAATTTAGAGAATGGGAAATTTCAAAATGTTTTGGATTAGCCAGTATTGTTGAAGAGGTGACCTGGCAAAGCATAAAGCCTGTGTGCCAATAGCCAGAAAACCATTACATTGTGATTCTTCTTGAGCCTGGAAAAGGCTTCCACACTATAACCATAAAAATTTATTTTTCTTTTAATATTTAAATCTTCAGGCCTTTACTTCAATATTTCCCCAATAATGATACCAAATGTTCAGTTGTGTACAGTGTATGACCCTCAGTTCTACAAAAACATATGAACTGCATACTCCACTAATGAAGAGTCCTAAATCAATGGAAATATTTTTGCATATGAAATTAATTATGCATGTAAGTGGGAGATCAAGGCCTGAGCAGTGTATTTGCTTTCTTTCATCTGTATTATGTTAGAGTCCTGCCATGGGAAAACCCTGAGATGTTTCTCAAGGAAATCTAGCTGAGAAAGCAGCCCTGTTTCAAGGATTGGGATGAAGTCAAATACAGGCACTTACAAGTCTCTTGGAAAAAATTTCTCTTACCTAAAGGCTAAGAAAGGCAGAAGCTGCTGAGAGAGTTCAGGCTGGGAACAGGGCCATAATGGTCCTTTTATAGCATAACTACCTGGATAGATATAATTGGCTGTCTACAACATCCAAGGTATGCAGAAAACAATCCAGAACTGCCTTATGACCTGACTTCTGCAGAACTTCTAACAAAGACAAATGGTGCAGAGCATAGTCTGACCTCTGTCACAATTAAGGAAGTGTGATAAATACACTGAGGTTCTGGTTGCAATTTTTAGCCCAAGATCTGCACAATCTCCAATTGGTGGTGCCCAGAAAGTAAACTCTTGGTTACTTCATGGGATAAGCAGAACTAGTGCAGTTATGAAAGTTCTCTTTTGTTCTATTTTGCAAGTTGATAATGTTTCCTCAACCAATGAGAAGTTGCTTTTTAGGTAGACAGAGTATTGTCACTAGAGATTTTGAAAAGTGTTTTCCATGAATTTGAAGAATGTTTTGAAGCCAGTGAGAAAAATAAACAAATTTATTTCTGCAACAGAATTTACTTTGTCCTTCTTATTGTCACATGGTTAAATATACCAGGTTCCTGGTGTATTATAAAGCCCTGTCTCCTAGTTTTTCGCTAAGACTTCATGCTTTTTTTTTAAAAATCTCAATTCAAATTTGAATAAAATTAATAGACTGTGACTTTTTCGTGTCATCTAGCAGCCAAATCAAGGAAATAAGATGAAGCTGATCTTCCTCTATGTGAGTGATAAATAGAAGTAATAATCCCTTGTTGAATTTTTCCTTAAGTAAAATAGGTAATGGAAAGCAGTCCCAGTCCCTTGCCCACAGGGTTTGTAACACCAGCACATAGAAGAATCTTGGACATGCAGTGATTTGTTGTTATGAGCCAATGACAACTTTGGAAAAGTCCATCCTAACATATTTAACTGCTGGCAGCTGTAAGTGCATCAGCAGGATTTCAGGGTGGAGTCTCCTTACTACAGACCCCTACAGGTTCCTGAAATTCTACTGGCAAAATTAATTAAAATTAAGAATTTCAATGCTGCTAATTTCTTAGAAGACTGGTAAAAATCTACACAATGCAAGGGGTTTGTCACAGTCCTTTGTGAAAGAATAATATTCCTTTGAATTTGCTTAGTATAAAATATCCCTGCTTTAGGGTTTACTTTTCAATTTGCTAAGGTTGCCTGAGAAGTAAGAGGTTCTGGTCTGAGGAGTGGTTCTCATGTAATGATAATGTTGTGTACTTTATTTACACTCCAGGTCCTGCTCTATGATCAACCTTTATGTCAGTTACTATGGCCACACTGTGGCTTAAACATGCTGTCTGGTGTTTTGTCTAGGTCAGAGCTTCCAAATTTTCTAATTTGGATCCTGCCATTGTGCAGATGGTAAATATTAGCAGGGATGGTGACAACATCTCTTGTCTCTCTTGTGGCTCATACGCACATGAGGAGAGATTTATACTGTGAATCTTTTCCTAATTATTCTCTCACATATCTTCTCCTCCACAAACTCACCTGCTTGAATTTTCTGCCACTTGTCTCTCTCCTCATGCTACATTTTGAAGAAATTTAGAACAGTCTCCTGTAAGTGGTACAGAAAGAAAAAGAAGATAGAGAATGCTACTAACCATGAAAGTATCAATATGGTAGAAATTGCAAACAATTTTTATTCTTGTTCTGTTGTTTTATGGACTATTTTTTTTGGAAAGTATAAGTAAAATGTTCCTATGAAAACCACCAATGCAGTGTCTGATGGAGACAAAACAGGATTTTCACCAAACTAAACCCAAGTTTTAATAAATTTCCTATTCTAAAAATTGTTTGGCAGTCCAAAAAAGGAAGTTGGGAAACACAAATTGCTTAACAAACTGTTGAAATAGAATGCTTCATATTAGCACATTTTGCCTTTGACTCTGCCAGACTAAAGTGTGATGTCTCCAACTCATCACAGCAGCTAATACCAGCCTGGTGGGTAACTGCATAGAGAGACCACCTGGGCATTTCCAGTGCTATAAACACAAGCCAAGAAACTGTGGCCGAACCCTTGGCAAATATCTGACAATGGAAACCTAGTGAGTGGGATGGCTTCACTTGACCCTATTGTCATTCCCAGCTAACAGCCAGAGCAGAAGAAAGTTATTGATACAGTAACAAGAAGAAATTTGGAATATCTTTAATCCTGGAGACATACACATCACAGAATACTGACTTATTTTACAGAATAAAATAAATAATTTTGTGAGTTATTTTTAGGAATGAGTGATAATTGTTAAGGTGGATTTCATACAGTAATATCAGTGAATTCTTATCTGAACTTATTGACTCACAAAAGGGTAGGATTGCCTTCAGGGACCTTGATATGCAGGCTGACAACTATCTCAAGAAATTTAGCAAAGAGAAATGCAAAGGTCTGCATCTTGGAGGGAATGAACTCAGGCTGGGAACTGGCTGGTAGGGAGAAAATCTGTAAAATGTCTGGTGGTCCTGGTACACAAGAAGCTGAACAGGAGTCCAGAGGATGCTCTTTCAGAGAAAAAGGCTCGTCACATCCTGGTCCAGGACCATAATTAGTCCACTCTACTCAGCCCTTGTGAGTCCATATCTGCAGTGTCCAGCTTTCATCTCCCCAGTATTACATCCCCAGAGAAAGATTAGCAAGGAATGATTCCCAGTGCAGAGCTACCAAGATGTCTTGGGGGCTGGTACACACAAGGAATGAGGAGAGGCTGAGGGGTTTGGTTTGTTTAACTTGGAGAAAATTGACTTTAAATAAAACCTGCAGAACTGACATATGTATGAGCAGCTAGATCAGTACATGGCCCATGGTCTCCATGTGAAGACTGAGATGCAGCCTTAAGATGCTTCAGGATGAGATACTTCTGCTTGGGACTCTGATCAAAACTAAGAAGCTATTATGTATGATTAAATAACTTTTAAGGTATTTCTAAAGTGTAATTCAATTTTTTATCACTTGTAACAGAATTCTGCAGTAACAGGAATGAAAGCAGAAATGTTAGCATCTCAAATTAGTTCACTCTCTGGATAACTTTGAAATTCTGGGAAAAAAACAGAGACTGGTTTAATGTATAAAATGTCCATAAAGTTCATATACTCCTGTACAGCTATCTTAATTCAGGAAGAGCAACTCTGTGAATGAGATGTGTGCATAGGGCCTTTGTAGAGGGTTAGCAGCTCCTTTTATTGGCATTTGCTGTGGGCAAATGCCAACAGGAACACTTTATGGGCTGGCATGAAGTACATCAGGCCACAATTATTTAATCTGGGAACTAGAAAGCCAGGCAGAATTTTAAGATTAAGAAAATGTTTTCAAGACTTAAAAAAAAAATCCTACTATTTTTATTAAATTTATTGCAGGCAATAACAACCTTTACTGCAGGGACATGAAAAGTTGGCTCTAAAATGTGGGTGTTTCACTTGAACCAACTTTAAGATAAATCAATGCAACAAATGAACCCCTGCTGCAGTATATTTTGGTTCACTCTAAAAAATTATGGGAAGATTGCAGTAAACATCCTTATTAATGAAAATTTAGCACAGCATGTGAAACTATTTAAATTTCAAAATTTACCAGAGACCAATCCCTGGCAATAATTTTGTTATTTCCCAACAGTTGACTCCAAGTGGTAGTCCCTGGTCACTGCTTTTTCATCTGAACTCTTAGGTGACTTTTCAAATATGGAAAGGTCACGAGATTGGTTTCCAGGTTGCAAAGAGCCCAAGCCATAACCCAAACTGTACCCCACAACTGAGTAGTAGGCACTAGCCTTGGGGAATCTGAAGTAGTTTAGAGAGATCTAATTGTTTGGGTAAGCACAGCCCTGTAATCACTTTTCAGGGCCCAAGTACAGCCTGGCCAACCTGGACCCAAAGGGGTGTGGGGGATTTCAGCCCAGGCACGTGTCTGTGCTTTGCTCCCTGTATGGAATGTGGTCAGAGAGCAAACAGGGAGGGTAGTGCCAGCTACTGCAGCTCCACTCACTGCTTGGCAGTCTGGCACAAAGATAATCTTTAAATCACATCCAGGAGGCTTTGCCATGAGCTAAGCTCTCCAAGGGACACCTGTGGTATGTAGAACTTTTCTAGGCTCCTCTGATGGATGATGAAAAACCTAAAATCCTGACATATTTTTTGTAGCTCTGGACGTGCACACACGTCCTGAATCCCAGCCAGATGGAAGCATCACCTCACTGGTTTCTTCTGCAGAGACATAACAAGTAGATTAGATAACTTCTATAGGTCAAATTTGCAGGACAGCAAGGGAAGTCTGGCTGTCCTTCAGTAACTGATCTAGATGAAACATAAACTTCTCTCAGTCATATCCATCACTGTAAGGTATTCTTAGGTACCAAACTGTTTGTGCTATAAAATACCTTTCCTGTTCAGTTCATGCACTTTCTTATGAATCATGATCCTCTTTTACTATGAGCAGCTAGGTCTGACTTGAGAGATCCTACAGCTAAACAGCTTTTCTCTAGTATAAAAATGTTTCTTCTCCTTCTTCTGTATTGCTTTCATTTGCCTTCTGACATACTCTGTTCTCTGTGTTTTAAGTGCTACCAGTAGAACTTTTACTTCAAAATTCTGTAGGTGGTGGTTTTTCAGTCCTGAGTACCAGCTACATTCAGGACTATGGAACAGAAGTTTATCCTAATTATCTCAGCAGCTGATCCCAGACACTTTTCCAGCTGGCAGTGAAAACAGCACTGTGCCATCACACCTGACTGGGGAGGAGGGCAGGGGAAATGAGGGTTTCTCCTGTGCCATGGTGGTTCACTCCATACTCATAGCCATGAAGAGATCCATAAGAAAATGTTCTCTTGCTATACTGAACTCAAAGACTGCTTCATCCAGAGGTATGTACTCCCAAATTATAAGTGCAGTTCCTTGACATATGTACTGAGGTCCTGTAATAAAACATGGATCAAAGAGCTGTAGAACCTGAGTTGTTGTTTGCTTGTGGAGCTTGTTTGTGGGTTGGCTTCATGCTGTGCTGGCACAAAATCAGAGCCTGAGTGCCCTTTGCAAAACTGCTCTCAGGGTCTTGTCAGAGCTTTACTGCTCTGACAGATAATAAGTGGCAAGGTAATACTGAAAAATCTGTATTTACAGTCTAAATTACAGATTTACTACTGCTGAAATGAAATGGAAAGGTCTCGGCTGAGCCTCACCACAGCATAGCCATCCACTGTGACTGATGCACAGGGGTGAGCAGGGTGAGGTGGATGTGAAAAGGCATCTAGAGGAGGCAGGGAGGTCCAGGTGTGCTGGTGCTTCCAGGGAGGGCTGAGCAGAGCCCTGCTGCATGCTCTAAGGCCAGCTCTTGATAAAATCAGCACAACTGCTCCAGCCACACTGCTCAACACAGTAAAACTTTTCATTACATTCTCTGGGCAGGAAAGCACTGTTTCTTCACAGAGTTTCACATAATTATCCACATACACCCCCAGCACAATAATGACAGGTGTTTCTGGTTTACATGCCATTTGCACTTGAGCACTTCTGGCATGGATATGCCTGCAAAGAGAAGCTGGCAGGATGCCATCACTTTGAGGTGCTGCACACTCCAGCCCCTTGGCTCCCTCTCCTTCCTTGGCTGAAAAAAATTGCATGGGGATGCCTCTTTGCAAAATAAACTTCATTAAATGCCTTCTACTTCTCAGAGATCCCCAAATAGTGCCTGTGAAGGCAGGACACCTATTTTTGCATTGGAAAGAATTCTCTAGGACCTCATAGCAGGATTTTATGGAAAGTATATGAAGTAAGTTTGGTTCAAAACCTTCTGTTAAGGATGCACTGTAATTCCAAGGCAGATGAACCAGCTCAATTTACTTTGGGTTTCAACACTCACACATTCTTCTTTCCATGCTCTTCTTCCCTTTTTTCTGCTTTCCCACCCCTCATCCCCCACTTTTCCCCCCCACCCCTCTTTCCCCACCCCTCTACTGTCATGTTAGAAAGTTTTATTTTTAGACAGAGATTTAGGTTCTTAAGAAGAATCATTTTAAGTGCTCTGGAGTGTCTGAGGCACATCTGCACGGGGCTGGCACATACAACACAGGAGGTGAAGACAGATGTTTCCTGATGTGGTTCTGGGGTATGTCACATAGCAAGGACTCTCTAAGGCATCTGGGAGGCCAGTAGGAACTGCTGAAATCCTGTCTTTGGTGCCAGGGGTAGGAGAAATGAAAACTGAGAGCCTTGACCAGGGAGAACATGTGGGTCAGATGGCTGTTGTAGCTTCTCTTTTTAGGGGAATATAGAAGAAAAGGGGGAAAGAAAAAGAAGAGAGGAAGTATAACTATATAAACAAACATGGGTTGACAGGCTTCCCACAGCAAAGACAGTCATTCCTTTGCTGGAGACCACCAGGATTTCCAGCTTACTCTTCTTGTGTGATGCACTTGGCAGAAGGGCACAGGGCAGTGAGGACTCTCCATCACAGATGCCCTACAGACTGCAATCCAGAATCACTGGCAGAAGCATTCAGTACAGACATATAAAATAGCAGTCACAAAAGCTAGAAAACAAAGAGATATTTTTTCCACCCAGAGTAAAAATAGCTGGAAAAAAGCCTCTCTGGACCCAGAATGCAACACCCTATTCAGGAAAACAAAGGAGTGGGAAAAACAACTTGCAACTAATTTACACTTTGTAAAGGCATCCTTGGTAAAGGACGTGTCTTCAGAGGCTGAGAGGCTACATAAACAGTTTAAAATTAATTAAACACAGCAGTTGTCTCAGCAGCTTCCAGCCTGAACTGGAAGGCTCTTTTCTTATCTGTATTTACTTACCATCAGCTGGATCTTCTATGAAACACAGAAGCCCAGGAAGGAAAGAGTTTGTTCTCAGGAACTGAGAGACAAAAATACACGGATATATGAAGGAATAGAGTAAAAAATCCAAATGTAAGGGTCATTTCATTAGATGTTCTTAGTAAATTTGTTCTTAGTATAATATTGTGTGGTGTTTACTATTGCTCAATTAATTTTTTCTTTGGTAGACACTCTTGGTTTTGGCTGCAAGTTAAAGATAGTAACTTGGTCTCCAGGCAGATTGAGCTATAAAAGCTCTTGTACTCTAATAGCAGCATCAAACTTCTAAAGAGTAAGGAATAATCAAATTATCTTTCAGCCCTCAGCTGCTCATTCATTAAGCAGCTGCTTTCTAAATCAAACCTTTTAAAGCTCTTGTATATCCTCAAGGTTATGAGTAATTATCACCATCTAGAGTGTACCCTCTTGGATGAAAGTAAACATAAAGTGTGCAGTAGAGCTTTCTTTTTCAATGATCAGGCCAGTTTTATTTCAGCTGCATCCCAAAAAAGCAGTGGGATCAACTCCTTGCAATTAATGGCAAGGCATTACTAGAAATGAAGTGTCCTGCTGGAGCTTGCTACTGGCACTTGGATTTGTCACCACCTCCTCACATGCTGTGTTCTGATGCAGCTCATTTTGCTGCCCTTTTTGCTCCAGTGTAGGTGTCACAGCCACGAGAAGCTGATAGAGCAGGAAACCTGTCACAACTCTTTCAAGGAAAGAAGGATCTCTGTAACCTGATAGACAGTGTTATTACATTAATTGTCCCTGTAATGTGACTTCCACCCTTTCAGATTTCATTTTGGTAAAGGCTTCCTTAGAAAGTAATATTTATGGCTTTTCCCATAATCCATAATGTCCTTTCCTCTTTATCCTTGAGGATAAATGCTAGAATCTAGATAGTCCTTCTTTTCTTCTGAAATCTGAAGTTAAACTGCTAAAAAATATGTATGTGCCACCCATCTCCTGTCATTATTTGGATATAAAATTTAATCAGGCCCTCAACAATTCTTTTTTTTATTTTCCTAAGTGTTCTCTGTGTGTTTTGATCTTGATTTTTTTTTCCTTTTTTGTTTTTCCTGGTGATTCCTTAGAGGGAATAGGGTGTTAGCAATCTGTAAGTGGGCTCTGAGAATACACCCTCATGTGAGCACTCTGCGGGCTGCTGAGTCCAGGATGTGTCAGAAAGACTCCTGCCATCTGCACCAGCTGTGCACTTTCTAACTACAGAGCTTCTGCTGCCTCAGGGCAGTGCCTCCCTCCACAAGCACTTTTATTGAAAGTGGTGTATTTGCCAACACCACTTTCAATAAAATTAACATCAACTGGTTTTATCTCCACATGATCCTTCATCCATCTATTTCCACTATTGCTCCTCTCCTGAAAGAGCAATATGAATGCTGGATTCTTGTGTTTTTTGGTGTTTATGAGTGTTTTTATAAAGTTTGGTTCATGACAAGATGCTACGACAACCACAGTAACAAAACCTAGTTATTTTCAGTGTGAGCACTGGCTGTGGTGTAACCCCATCTGACAGCTCAGTACCACACCATGGAATGGAGGGCAGAATTGGAAGGACAAAAGTAAGAAAACTGAAGGGTTGAGAAAAAGACAGTTTAGTAAATAAAAAGAAGGAAACAAAACCCTCCCACCCCTAAAAAACCCAAAATTGAACAAGTGATGCAAAACCTCACAATTCCGGCCCTGTCAAACTTTCCTTCCAGCTTTTATTGCTGAGCATGATGCCACATAATAAGGAATATCCCTTTGATTAGCTGGGGTCAGCTATCCTGGCTGTGTCAACTCCCAACTTCTCATGCACCACCAGATTACTCACTGGTGAGGTGGTGTGATGGGCAGAAAGGCCTTGACTATGCAAGCCCTGCTTAGCAATAACTAAAACACCCCTGTGTTAGCAGCCCTGTTTTCATCACAAAGCCAAATCAGCTCCACAAAATCCACTATGAAAAAAATTAACTGTATCTCAGCCAACTATGCTGGAACTACAATCTGCCTCAAAGGTAAAAGGATAACCAAAATGAAATGTGGTAGTGGTAGTATTAAACATTTTCTGGCACAACATGAAGTGTGAACAGATCACATTTGTTTCTTTATCATGACCTTGAACCGCAGAGGAATAATGTGACCAGATTTTTTAGTTACTTTCTATTTTCTTACTTCATCTTCTGAGGTGCTTTTGTTGGTGTACCTTCAGTCAATATTTTATGCATTACACATACTCTCCGTAGATGCATATTTAATATAAAATATTATACATATAGTAGTATTTAACAAATATCCAAGACTGACCAGAACAGGCCTCAGTTTCAAAAACTAGTATGATCATAGCTTGTTTAAATGCCTGAAATGCTAAATGGGGCACTCTATCAAAGGCGAGTTCAGTTCCTAATTTGTCCACTTTATGATCACTCAGTTCTGCACTTTAGAGTTCCACTGCAAGTAAAAAAATCCTTCTGTAAATGGAAGCCATTTGGTGAATGAATCGGAGACCACATCAGGGCTGAAACTTCAAATAAGAAAATGTCATGACAGATTTAATTGGGTCCGTGTGTTCAGTATCAACAACTTCTAAGTGGTGATGAAGACGAACAGACAGCAGGAAATAGTGGCATGCTGAATTAAATTTGAACACTCTAATCAAGACAAGGCATGGGTGTAAATTCTGTTCCTTTGATGTAGCACTCTCCAGTGTTATTAGCTAACAACAACTTGTTCGCTCTATTCCATTGAGGCAACTGATAGCATTGGATGACATATATTTTCTGTGCTATTGGTAAAAAGGACAGATAAAGATTTTATACAGTAGTTTCAAGGAAAGGAATAACTCAATAAAATTTGCAGTGCTACTGAAGGGAAGAAATCCTACTTGCTTTTACAGTGTCTTGATTAGTGCTGCTGACAGTGTCCTTTACTGTGTCCAAAGAAAGAAATAAATTCCAGGAATAATATTTCACCAAAAAACAAATTTTCTATCATAGGAAAAATTAATGCAGTGTCTGTGATGCTAAACTTAGCCTGTGCCTTACGAAGGGAGCCTTGACTGCTTGGAGACATAAAAATACATCCATTTCTCATTGAGTTCACTGATGGGGATAAATGAATGGTTACAAGAAGGTGGCAAAGATACCTCCAGCAAAATTCAGCTTATTGTTCATTTATAGCTATTAATTTCTAAGATAAAGTTGCTAATTGTGTAAAGTAGTGTTAGTTTTTTCCTGCCTTATTAAAGGCCAAGACTGCAGTGCAACTGCTTTAGAGACGATTACTTCTTTTATGGAAATTTTCAACTGTTAATCAAAACAGTAGACTAATCAAAGCTCCTACTATTTATAATATTTTGAAAACTCTTTCATGCTCATTTTTATAAGTCAATGAATCTCCTGGTAGCATTAAAAAAAAATCTACTTTTTTGTGTGAATCTATGATGTCTTAATAACATCAAACAGCTACCTGTTTCAGTGTATCATATGATGTTCATGGGCATAATTTTTAACCACTGATAGTAAAGCAAAATTTTAAAGATGAGATGATGACTACTAGACATTATTACACCTTGTAGCCCTTGGTTGGTTCTAATCTATTGGGTGCTCCTATCTATTTCCCACCTTTCTTTTGGAGTGAACAGGAGCAGCTGTTTGAAGAGAAGATCTCCTTGGAGAACTGAATAGCCCTGGTGTGCCTGTGGCTGTTTGCACATGTGCAGAGATCAGTGCTCACTCCATGGATATATTCATGCCTCAAGGCCAATGTTCCAAGTGCAAAAGCAGAACTAGAATTCTTTCTCAGGCTGTCACGTTTCTTTGTGATATTTGTCACATTTCTTTCCAGGTCGAATAGGAAATACAGAAGATCTAAGTAATCTTTTCAATTTCAATCTATTTTTATTTTGCATTCTGACATTCAAAGTCTCAGGTGATGGCAGCAGCTGGCTTGGGAATCTGCCTGGGGAATCTACCGTACATACACATTGGTATTGCTCAGAAGAATACCCTGGGTTCCTTCTGTCTTGCTCTGCCCCATAAATGGCTCTGGTTACTCTGTTTACTCTCAGAGAAAATGACCTTGCAAAGAAAAAAGATACACCCACAAAGCATTCAGCTAGAGCTGGAAAAGAAGCTCCTTATCATAGAATCATAGAATATTCTGAGTTGGAATGGACTTATGAGGATCATGGATTTCAGCTCCTGCCCCAAGAATCTCACCATACACATGACAGCACTGTCCAAACGCTTCTTGAAGTCTGTCAGGCTTGGTGCTGTGACCACTTCCCTGGGGAGCCTGTTCCAGTGTCCAAACACCCTCTGGATGAAAACCATTTTTCTAATATCCAACCTAAACCTCCCCTTATTCAGTCTGAGGCCATTTCCTTGAGTCCTGTCACTGGGCATGAGAGTGAAGAGATCAATACTTGCGTCTTGATTGCATCAGCTCAGCAAAGCACTTGGGTTAAAATTTGAAAATTCTATGCCATTAATAATTAATTATACTCTGTTCATTGCAACGTACTCCTGTATGTCCTGCAAACTCAGTTCAGTATTTCCTAGGGTGTAGTTTTAAAAGGGAATCTTATAAGGAATGCATCATTGTGGGGCACTGTACCTGAATTCAGCAGACTGAGGCATTAGTAAAAAAGTGAAAATTTTTACCAAAAAGCACAAAACATTCCTCAGATGGTAGTAGCATTTCAGTTTCAGAACCAAAATCAGATATTATAGGCTTATCTATGTAAACCTCTAGTCCTCTAAACAGTACTCCAAAAGCCAGGTTTTTAGAGCCAAATATCTTAGGGGTCCTAAACTTTATGGGAAATGAAACTGGGTGTGTAAAAAATTGCATGTTATATATGGTGTGTGTCTGCTTGCTAAAGGTGATCTTTCTATGAGATGAACTGTCACTGCTATCCATGACTGTGGATACAAAATTTAGACATCCCTTAATACGATACCTTCCAAATATAACCTATCTGGCTACTGGGAAGAAACACAGTGATTTAGAAAGAATCACAGCAATAACAAGTGAGCAATTGTTCAAGAACCCTGTTTGCAAGACAAAACAATGCCAAGACTATTGCAGTCTTATTGGACCAGAATTCAAACCATTCCAATAGTGAAGACTAAGTTTCCAACAGCAGCAGGTGATTCTGGTGCTAGAAGCAAGAAATTGTATCATTTCTCAGCTGTGAGATCAAAGAGTATCCAGTTGTAATTATGCACTGATTGTGAAACTTTGAGTGCCGTCACTGAAGAGGACCTTAAATCTCAGCCTGAGGTGTTACAGAGAGCTTTGAAGTGCTGACATGTTTATCTGAATCTTCAGAGAACATTATTCAGAAAATCAAAATGGTAATCCCATCAGATAAACCTTTTTAAAACTTTTTAATACTTATACTTCTTGTTGAAGTAGAAAGCCATGGGCAGATCCAAAGACCAAAGGCAATAACTGGGAACCAGTGTTCATTAATGGCTTCAAAGGGCTTTGGATCAAACTCATTGTGACAGCAGGCTTTCTCCTGGTATGTTAATACTTCTGTACTCAGCTTTATCCAAAGCAGGCAGTGAACTGAAAGAGGAAAGTAAAGAAAATGTTTTTCTGATCTCAAAGGGAATCTGAAGAAGAGTGTAATTGACAAAGAGAATCAGTTCTGACATGAGTAGGCAAGTGTAAGAAAGAGAAGATGTGAAGGGAACTGATGATTGGTCAGTGGAAAGTGAAGGATAATAAAAGCAAAGTGCCTCTGCTGCAGATCAAGCTCCCAAGGCAGTGTTCACTCCAGATCTGTTCCTTTCTGTATCTGGAAGTGATTCTGAAGTGTGCACACATATGGTGCTGTACATTGTGTAAGCCCAAACGTGCTTAGGGAACAGTTTAGTGTGATTGTCTCCATAGAAAAAAAAACAAAACACAAACAACCCCTCAAATCAACATTACTTATTTTAATACTTGTTCATAAACCAACCTGTCAGAGGTGGAAAATAAACTATTTATAGGTAATATGTGCAGTGTTCTGACAACTGTGTAGTAGTAAGATCATTTATAGATGCATTTCATGGCAGTGAGGCTTCCAGTTATTCAGTTACTTATGAAGGCACCAAGAAAATAATTTATTTTTGAAAATCCTTGGAGTGAAATAGAAAATGTAGAGATAATTATAATGGCATTTTTCAGCAGAAAAATTACATATCTTTTCCACAATTCACAAAACTTTTTAAAAACCACATAATGTGTTTCCTTTGCTTTCTAGCTATTCAGCACAAATGTGGTTGTCTATTCCATTCGAGTTAGCTACCTCCTTGGAAACCTTCTGCTGAAAGCTAAAAAAGAGTGTAATCGATATCCCCACATTCTGAATCCCCAGCCCTTACTGAGAAAGACACAGTTGAAATATTTAAGATGTGTTTTGAACCTGGTTCTCTTTTGGAGTTGCAGTACCCTTTGAGACAATTTCTGCAGGGACTATCTATCTTTTCCATTTTCAAATATATGCTTACCAACCGCAGCCATGGTTGCCTGTGAGGAAAGGACTACTGCCACGTATCATTATGAAATTAAAGTTCATTTTCAAGGCGCCATTACAGTGGCACAAAAGCCCGAGGGTGTACTGGAAGGCAGAGAGATGGTGCTGGCTTCAGACTGTCTGCAACGTGTCTCTTTTCTTCTTTGTCCCATTCCTGACACCACCTGTCTGTTTACATCAGATTGTTCTCTGCTGTTTGTGAGGTGGGAGAAAGGGAGACAGGAGCCTGTGCTACCACAGGCTCTGGAAAACCAGAAATTGAAAAGGTTAAGTCACCTGATTACCCACACCAACTGTTTGTGTTGGATTATAAATGGGAAGTTTATTATCAACATGTGTTTTGTCACAAGTTAACAGGAAGTGGGCTGTGCCCCATGCAGGGGCAAGCTGTCGTGTGCAAGCATTGCAGGCCATCTGACCAAACCAGAGAATCAGTCTGACAGGTTGAGAGGTAGCCCCAGTGTTTTTCCTTGCTGAAGGCAAAGTGCACGCTGACAGACATAACCAGTAACTAGTGGATGCATCAACCAGAAACCACAGAGTGGAGGTAATATGCATGTAATCACAGTGGAGTCTAGATTTACTGACCCCTCAACTGATTCACAGGATGGGCCTAATAACACTGAAAGCTACATATGCAAAGGGAAACAGCTAGGACTCTTCTCCTGCTTCCTTTTATACATTTTTAACACTGCTTGTTTGGTTTTTTAAGTAAAAAAGGAAGGTCGAAGTCAGAGCCAAAGTTTGACCTCCCCTACACCCCAATCTGGTATCTGAATGCTAAATCTTGCCCAGTTAAAGCCACTTTAATCAGTTTTCTCCAAGTCACCTGTAAGTAATACACATAGTTACATCCATGCCTGAGGGTGAGGAATCTGGGCTCTGAACCTGCCAAAAGTAAATCACTTAAATGTTTTGTTTTTTCACTTGTGAAACTGTGATGATGATAGTGTCTGTGTGGAAAAATAAAAGGCTACAGGACTCAATTTTTGCCTCTGTAAATTCTGTAAATTTATTCAGCTTCCGTTCCTCTGCCGTCTCATCAGCTTCATCTGGAATTGCAATCTTCACCTCTTCGACCCCCCTCCTCGTGCCTCCTCCTAAGCTCTGCTGTGCTTCTCTCCCAGATCCTCTGCCTGGCCAGGATTTCTCATGTCAGCAGTGGGTGTATTTTTTGGTTTTTCCCCTCCTTTCTTCCCCTATACTCTTCATATATCATTTTACATCCTGATTTCCTTCAAGTACCTTTGGGAACCCCCAGGCTTGTCACTCATGGAAAATAGATTGCACTGAGAATAAAGCACAGGCTGGGATAGGGAAGCAAAGAAAATACATCTGATGAGGAAAATGCTGGCCCAGAGTCCTGAAGAAACCACAGAGCAGCATTAACATTTCCAGGCAGCTGGCTCAGCAGTGATGTAGTCTCCTACTGGTTAAGCAGTAGTCACTTTCAGTGCTCTCAGAGCACTGTGCTCCACAGGAATGAAGGGTGTAACAGGATAGCAGCACTATGAAAAACATGTGCTTGCTTTGCTTGTGGTCAGCAAAGGAAGCACAAAGCATGGCTCAAAAAATTTCCTCTGCAGCCCCTTCTCCTGGTCCATCTGAAGAAAAACAGCAGCCAGCAGAACTTCAGAAGAGAATAAGAAGCCTGTTTTCTCCAGAGGCAAGGAACATAATTGTAGCTGTTGAGTCTGTGTCACCATCAGCATCTTTGTGGTGGTGAATGTTCAATGGTAATTATGATACATGTAACTCTTTAAGCAAGCCACACTGTCCTGAACACCAGCTGAAGGCATAAATGTCACATGCTGACAGATGCAACCTGCAGCCACATGTGGTTTATAGCCACGGGCTAATAGTGCAGACAGCCTGGATCTGATTTCTCTCACTTGATCTGGTGAATTAGCAGTATTATGCTGCTGTAAAGGAAAGACCTGTAGTGTCTTGACACGTTTAATTGAGGGCAGTCTGTCTTTAAAGGCAACAGGTCAGCCCATGCTTTGGGCTCTGTGCCTGCACAGGGGCAAATGAGGATGCAAAGCACTCCTTCCCTGCACACTGGCCTTTCCATGTGCACTGTCTCTGACCTCGTGTCCAGGCATACAACGAAAAATGGGCAAAGGCAGCTTACCAGTGTCCTGCCTCTCTCAGTTCAAACCATCAGGACTGGATACAGCCATAATGTTAGCATGGAACAGACACTCCCTGTCCTACTTCACAAAACATGGACTCTACCAGGAAATGATAACAGGAGTCATTTGTTCTCTTACTGCCAGCAAGTAAAGTCACTGACCCTTTCTAGGGGAAAGAGCATGGAGGGCAAAAATCTTCTGCTGAAGAGTCACATAGGAAAGAGCAGAGAGTTTGGGGATGTCTGTGCTGCTGTGAGCCAAAGCCGGATGAGGACAGTGATGGTTAGGTTGAAGCACACACAGAGGCATGGCTGCCATCTTGCACTACTTAAAGGCACTGCCTAAATACTGTAGTGTTAAAAAAAATTCCAGTCATTCCATCTCATGGAAATCTTTTTGTTGCAGAATATTTTATGCTTCTTACCATATTTCTAAAAGTTTTGCTCTTCTTCTGCAGTACAGGAACTGACAAGGCACCTTCCATGCTGTATCATAATCCTACCAGGAAGTTTCAAATGCAGCATCTGTTTAAAGCATCATCAATGCAGGATGAGAACTAACACTCTTGAAGGGAAGAGGTTAAATGTATTTGAACTTATTTGTTTCATGCTTCTTTTCCTTTTTTGAGCTTTTCCTACAAGCTTCTATGGTCTCTTTATTTGAAGCCAACAATAAAACTCTCAAAGTGATCCAAAAGCTTTGAAGGTAGGATTTTCAGGGATAGAGTTTAATTGCTTATAAAACCTCCATGCACACTTCAAGAGCTCAGGGAGGATTCCTGCAGGCTCACCATCAAAAATCTGCTTGACTTGTATTTGCCAACTTGCCTGGTAATGTCACATGCTCATTTTAATTACCTAATTAGAGGACCAAACATGAACTTACAAGAGAATGAATACATATTATTCTCAGGCTGTTTAAATATGAGTCATTGATAGTGGCAAAATACACAGAACAAAATGTGAATGCTCAGGCATGCAATTAGCTATCTTACAGAAAACATCTCTGATGTTTCACAGCTTCTATTTTCATAATATTTGTTTCACTTTTCTGTCTTTGAGGACAGACTATTCACACACACCTGTCAACATCTGTGGAGCTGCTTTCTTTAAAGATCTAGTGACTATTATGAGATTTTTTTTATTTTTGGTTCTTCTTTCCCCTTTTATTATAAGAAGCAGACAAACTTACAAAACAAGTTAATGAACCACAGTACACAATGCTGCAGGAAGACATAAGTTCATGATCTAAAGGAAAGCTGAGGCAAGCCCTTTGAGCCATTTTTCTGACCAAGAGTTTTCAAAAATTATGGTAAGAGATGCCAGGAATTATCTGTCAGTTGCAAAGGCCAATAAACAAGTTGCCATGAAAATTATTTACTTCTAGTGTAGAGAAAAATACAGACATAAGATGTGCCCATCATCTTTGAAGTGAATAGGTTTAAAATTGGGAAAAAATCACTACATGGATGTAGTGGTAGATCCAGTTTTGCCTTCTGCACCACTACAGTAAATCCTGCCCTATGAGATAGGTAAAACCCAGAATGTGCTACTGTCTGAACTTAATTACAACTTTGTGCAAGTTAAAGCTACTTTAAAGTATATTTGGAGATCGAACTGTCTTGAGGATTGCTCCTCAAATTCCTATAGTGAACACTACTCAAAACCTCATCGTGGGTGATGACTGAGTACAATACAAAACCTCATCATGCCCAGGTCTGAGGTCTACTTGAGAAAGCCATCTGCAATAAAATATTTTCATTTGGAAACTTGACTAGATACCAGGGTTTGGTGCTTGTTTGGTCATTTGGTTTTGGGGTTTTAAAATTATTTTTTATTTTTATCATGATTTTAAATTTTTAAAATAAATTCTTTCATCCAGCAAATATAAATGCCAGTTTTAATAATCTGTGGCATAATATTGTATTGAATTTGTCATAACACTAAAATTTGTTTCCAGATACACCCCTAAGTTTCTGGAGTTTCTCATGTCATTTGAATTTTGTGCAGTCTCTAGGCAAGACTGGCTGTTGTTGGCATAGAACAAAGAAAGAACAGAAACAATAACAGAAGAGGTGCTTCAGAATCTTTTGAGCTTTTTTTTTTTTCCTTTTTAGGGTTTTACCCATAGTCACCCTTTGAAGTGGGCACAGAGCTCTGTTCCCAGTCTCACAGAGCTGTTTCTCACTTGCTCTGCAACTTGCATCCTATATCCATGGTTTATCAGTAGGGATATTTTCAGATAAGTTCTTGATAAGTAGGGAGGAAGGATATCTGGCTTATCTCCTGCTCCTGCAAGCCCTGGCATTCTTATGAGAGAGATCTAAGATTCCTCACGCAGTCATTTACTGTGCCTGCCATGTCTGGAAGATGTAACTTTCAGATGAGGATCATTAAATAATAGCTTAGGGCTTGATGAGAATATTTGGCCTTCCTTACAGTGTTTTGCTGACCTGCACTGCCTAATCAAGGAGGCTTTCTCTGAGAGACTGCTTCAAATGCTGAGAGAGTTGGGGTTTGGCCTGGAGGAGATTCCAGGGACACCTTATTGTGGTTTTTCAGGACCTAAAGGGGGCTTATAAGAAATATGGGGACAGATTTTTTAGCAGGGTCGGTTGCCCTGCTACAGGTTTTAAAATAAAAGGAAGAACATTTAGATTTTGTGTAAGGAAGAAATTTTTTGTTATGAGGGCGGAGAAACACTGGGACAGATTGTCCATAGAGGTGACAGATGCCCCATCCCTGGAAACAATCAATCTGATCTGTTTGAACCTGTCCCTGATTATTGGATAGGGTTTGGACTGGGTGGCCATTAAGGGTCCCCTCCAACCCAAATTATTCAGTGATTCATGATAAATGCATAAGACCAAGGAATTGTTGGTGTTCATTCGACTTGCATGATTGGTGTGCGGTTTATAGATTAGTTTGTGGTTGAATCCCAAATGATACAACTAGAAAATTCCTAATGCACTTTATTAGAGTAAATAGCAATGTGAGAGTATGGAGAGGAGTGGCTTCAAATAGTGCTTTTACTTAGGGGGACACAATAGATGGTTCCAAAGACTGAAAAGAAAGGCTCAGAGCCCTACTCAGGATGATGATAAAGCTGCAACAAAAGACAAACTTTTAAAAGCCAGGGACAGGAGGTTGTAGTGAAATAATATACAGAAGCAGAGACAGAAAGAAGGGGATTTTAACTCCCATTTCAGTTAGAAAAATGTACTTGACAAAAGTGTTGCCCCCAAAACTGGAAATGGCAGTCCCACTGTTTTTTCCAATGGGAAATGTTTTTTTTCCAATTTTCATTGTGAGCATAAACCATCAAACACTGCTCACAGCAAGGGTAGAAACCTTGATCAGAAAAAGGGGATTTACCAAATGTCAGTACACTCATTTCAAGTGTTTGGAAATCTGACAGAGGCTCCTATCCAACTTTCCACCATCCCAGTGGAAATCCTCCTTCCCAATTGATTTTATTGGTATCCAGACTGACCCTGTGGAGCAAAACTGGTACAACCAAGATGGAAAATTACGGTTACATCAAAATTCCTGTAATCTGCAGCTTTTTTTGGAAAGGTTGGGTAAAATTTGTACCCTTCCATTGACATACACACTGAAAACCAGCCAGCCAGGACACTCAGACTTACCAACTTTCTAAATATTTCTTGAACCTCTGGAATGTTTTGCGAAGATCCAGGAAATGGAAAAATATAATCATGGAGCTTCTTGAGAAAAAAAAAATACTGATAGTTATTTGAAAGAGCCTAAATTTGGAGTGGCTGGGGGTACCGAAAAGTTGCTGAATGGGCAGAACTGCCGAGTGAGGTTCCAGGCAGAGGGACTTGTGCTGGAAATCAGAGCTGCACAGCCGAGATTGAAGCTGCCAGGCTCAGCTGAACTCCGCCTGGGTTCGCAAGCGCTGGTATCGCCACCCACAGTGCCATCTAGTGGGTCTGGGACGGCTCTTAACCAGTTTTTGGGCTCCTGAAGCAGCTCTAAAGTCGGCTAACTGGCCGGCACTGATATCTGGTACACTGATTTTCTCATTGGCACTGTAAAACACTGACTTTTTTTTTTTTTTTTCCCTCTCCCTTGCCTTTTGTTCCCTGACACTGATATGGGGCAACTGAGGCTGAAGACATTTCTCTCATGCCTGACTGCTCTCTCTTGTTCTTGTAACCAGAGTTAGACTGATCATCATGATGGGTTCAGGAAAGAATTCTTCCGCAGCTCTGACTAGGAAGGGTCTTTGCATTTTTATTGAAAGTACAAAATTTCGGTTTTGGGAAGATGCCAAGAATATTTTCCACACTTCTTTTTGTAGTAAAGGTCTGGGAATTATTATAAGATGTTGCAAAATACTCTGAGGGTTTTGCAGTGTGGGAAAGAGTAGAGTTCTTTGATCCAGCAATATGTTACCTGGTTGTGGACAGGGAATGGACTCGATGATTCATGTAACGTCTTCTAGGCCTTTTTTCCTCCCTGGGAGTGTGTCTGTTCTTCTTTCTCTTCCAAGGAAAGAAGAGTGCAAGATTTCATCCCCTGGGTCAGCTGCAGACTGCTTTCTCACTTTGTTTAGCAGTGTGAATAACTGCTGTCCATGAGATAATTTAAGCATGTGAACTCACCGGGGGATGCAAATCCTGGCCTTGCTTGCTGTGCAAAATGTGCTTAGAGATGCCTTTCAAACCATCATGAATGTCTTGTTTGTGCTAAATAGTGTTCTGCCTCCTGAGACTAATGGGATTCAAATGTTCGTGTTCCCTGCAACAAAAGTTGCCTGACATACCAGATCATAATTTTCTTAGTATATGTGCAGAGGATCCTATAAGGAGATGGAGCAAGAAACATTGGCACAACAAAGGTACTTGAGGGAGAAAAATGATGAAAGAAACAAGCAAAAATTTCAACTTAGTGAAGGAAATACTTTTTTTTAAAGCTTTAATATGGCCTCATCTTTACCTTTCCAGTATTATTGCCTGCATCAGCCATTTCTTTCTTAAGTATTTAAAGGAACCAGACACAGATGGTCATTGTGTAAACATGTGCATAGATATTTCTGCTGATTTTCTTCCTTAGCAAGCATAGATTTTGTTCTTAATACAGCTGCAAGTAGAGGAACTTTTTTGTCCAAAGAAAGAATACAGACTTACCAAACTTGGGGTATCCAGTTGACTTGATTCCCATTCTTCTGGTTTTAGATTCCAATTTTGTTAAAGTGACATTGTGAATGCAATTAATTTGAATTAATTTTATAAAGAACATTGAAACAGGGACAAAAATATAGGAGAATGAAAAAGAATAACAGCTCAAACACTTTGTCTTTTCATGGCAAAAGTTCTCTACATACCAGTAGGGAACCTTTGACATGAAAATGTTCCCTACCTACCAGTAGGGAACCTTCTCTATAACTCTTAAAAGAAGACTAAATCACTCCAGTAAGATCTTCAATTGCAAATAGTTAAGGAGACATTGCAACCTTATAACAAATCTGAAGTCCAGTGACAGCTGTGGAAAGGACAAATCCAAGTTGCAAAGGGAGGTTAATAGGACATAGGACAAAATATACATAACTCTGCAGTCAGAGTCAGTATGGAAGCCAATAATTAAATAACACATTGTGGTAAAATATGAACACCAATTAACCAATTAGCACTTTGTGTTCTGATGCAGGAAAAAAATTCAGCATAATTCTGAACATGTGCCTGGTCCCTTTGAAGCAAATGGAAGAGCTAATTGGGGTCAGAGACTCAAAGTAAGGAATGTCCATTTATTCACTTCATTGCTTCCTACACAGAGACAGCTCGTGGCTCTCTGCCTGGTGATGTGCACTCACCAGTGGGGCAATTTCAGCCCTTTTCATTCTTTTGGGATCTTCCCCTCCTGTCCCTTAGCATGCCTATCTTTGCTGCTCTGTCTCACACTCTTCTTTTCTAAACCAGGACTGTCCTCATCTCCTCTCACCTCTCCCCTGGATTATCATGGGAGTATCACCACACAAGCAAATGCCACCCATCCAGTGGCCTGGAGAGCCAATTGCTCAGTGAGCCTTACACCTGTCTCCACACAGGAAATTTCTGAAGTGTGTTGTGGCTGGTTGAAGTCCATTTTCCCACAGTAACCCTCAAAGTGCTGTGCTGGGCACTGGTAGCTGGAAAGGTGTTGATAACCCACCAGGGTTTTGGCTGCTGCTGAGCAGTGCTTGGCACAGCATCAGCACTTTCTCTCTGGCATTCCTCCCCTCACCATTCCACCCTTCCCAAGGGGCTGGGATTGGGCAAGGTCCTGGGAGGAGACACAGCTAGGACAGTTGACCCAAATTAACCAAAGATATATTCCATACCATATGACATCAGCTCAGATATAAAAGCTACAATGTTTGCCTTGCAGATCAACCTCTATGTGTGCTGAAGCCCTGCTTCCTGCAAGTTCCTGGTGGAATGTTGCTCGCTGATGGGAAGTAGAGATTAATTTTTTTTCCCTTTGCTTATGTGGGCTCAAACTTTTGCTAATTTTTTTTTCTTTTGTAAACTGTCTTATCTCAACCTACTATTTGTTTCCCATCTTATTTTTCTCTCCCCTGTCACACTGGGAAGGGGAGGGATAGAGTGGCTTGGCAGGTGCCTGGCATCCAACCAAGGCCAACCCACTGGAGTTTCTACCCCTTACCTGTGTGAATCATATTGTTATTATCATTATTGTTAAAATCCACATTCATCACACGACCTTCACTTGGAACAGCTAAACCAGCCAAACCAAACAAAACAGAACTTCCCCACAGGAAAACCAAAATAATATTATCACAACATAGCACAGAAATGGACAATTTACTCAAAATCCACCCCTTGTCCCTTCACCACAACTACAACAAAAGTTCCTGTTATCATTCTACTCTCTGATATTGCTTAGTACTTGTTTTGCCCATTACCTCTCCAATTACTATTCTCATCTCAAAATCCTCATGGTTCCCCAGAATTTCCACCAGAAAGCCTATACTAGGTTTATGCTTGCTGGGTACCAAAGCCCCTCTCTCACTCCCATCCACGCTGGACAGGGGAACAACAGGTTCATGAGTTGAGATAAGGACTGGGAAAGATCACTCACCAAATACCTTAATAGGCAAAGCAGGCTAAAATTAGAGATATTAATCAAATTTATTACTATCAAGATTGGAGCACAATGCTGAGAAGTAAAATAAGACCTTAGAAAACATTTTCCTCCCACCCCTCCTTCCTTTCCAGCTCTAGCTCCTCCCCCAGCAATACAGGGAGACAAAGAATGGAGGTTATGGCCTGTTCATCACAGATTGTTTCTCTCACTGTTCAGGGAGAGGAGTCTTTCCCCTGCTCCACCTTGGGGTCTCTGCCATGGGAGACAGCTCCCCATGAACATCTCCTGCATGAGTCCATCCCATGAGCAGCAGTCCTCCCCAAACTGCTGCAATGTGGGTCACTCTTCCACAGGCTGCAGTCCTTCCAGGACAGGCTGCTCCCATGGGTGCTTCTCTCTCCATGTGCATCCCATGGGGTCACAGCCTCCTCTCAGGCATCCACCTGCTCTGGTGTGGGGCTCGCCCAAGGGCTGCAGGGGGATCTCTGCATCCCCATGGCCCTCCCCAGGCTGCAGGGGGATCTCTGCATCCCCTTGGCCCTCCCTGGGCTGCAGGGGGATCTCTGCATCCCCATGGCCCTCTGTGGGCTGCAGGGGGATCTCTGCATCCCCATGGCCCTCCCTGGGCTGCAGGGGGATCTCTGCATCCCCATGGCCCTCCCTGGGCTGCAGGGGGATCTCTGCATCCCCATGGCCCTCCATGGGCTCCAGGGGGATCTCTGCATCCCCATGGCCCTCCCTGGGCTGCAGGGGGATCTCTGCATCCCCTTGGCCCTTCCTGGGCTGCAGGGGGATCTCTGCATCCCCATGGCCCTCCCCAGGCTGCAGGGGGATCTCTGCATCCCCATGGCCCTCCATGGGCTGCAGGGGGATCTCTGCATCCCTATGGCCCTTCCTGGGCTGCAGGGGGATCTCTGCATCCCCATGGCCCTCCATGGGCTGCAGGGGGATCTCTGCAGCCCCTTGGCCCTCCATGGGCTGCAGGGGGATCCCTGCATCCCCATGGCCCTCCCCAGGCTGCAGGGGGATCTCTGCACCCCCATGGCCCTCCATGGGCTGCAGGGGGATCTCTGCATCCCCATGGCCCTCCATGGTCTGCAGGGGGATCTCTGCATCCCCATGGCCCTCCCCGGGCTGCAGGGGGACCTCTGCATCCCCTTGGCCCTCCATGGGCTCCAGGGGGATCCCTGCATCCCCTTGGCCCTCCCTGGGCTGCAGGGGGATCTCTGCATCCCCATGGCCCTCCCCGGGCTGCAGGGGGATCTCTGCATCCCCATGGCCCTCCCTGGGCTGCAGGGGGATCTCTGCATCCCCGTGGCCCTCCCTGGGCTGCATGGGGGATCTCTGCATCCCCTTGGCCCTTCCTGGGCTGCAGGGGGATCTCTGCATCCCCATGGCCCTCCATGGGCTCCAGGGGGATCCCTGCATCCCCTTGGCCCTCCATGGGCTGCAGGGGGATCTCTGCATCCCCATGGCCCTCCCTGGGCTCCAGGGGGATCTCTGCAGCCCCTTGGCCCTCCCTGAGCTCCAGGGGGATCTCTGCAGCCCCTTGGCCCTCCCTGGGCTGCAGGGGCACAGCTGCCTCTGCCTCACCCTGGGCTGCACCAGGGGCTGCAGGGGAATCCCAGCTCTGGCACCTGGTGCACCTCCTGCCCCTCCTTCTCCACTGACCCTGGGGTCTGCAGAGTTGCTCCTCTCACACATTCCCACTTCTCTCTTCAGCTGCAATTACAAATGTGCATTAACTTTTTTTCCTTTCTTCTTAAATCTGTTATCACAGAAGCCTTACCACCATTTCTAATTGGCCCAGCCTTGACCAGTGTCACGTCCATCTTTGGAACTGCCAGGGATTGGCTCTGCTGGACATGCAGGAAACTTCCAGCAGCTTCTCACAGAAGCCACCCCTGTAGCCACCTGCTACCAAAGTTTGGCCATGCAAACCCAATAAAAATAATTGTTAAATTCTTGTGTTAACATGTTCCCATAGGCAGAAAAGCTCAGTACAGACAGAGGTAGGCCTGCTCCCCTGGCTACCACCAGCAAACTGTAGTGATTCCATCTAAAGCAGGATTCCTACCTTTAATTGGTTTGGCAATCATTATATGCAGAACTGGTCTGAAACCATTCCAACACCACTAGAAGTACATACAGCAAAGTCTGGGAACCACTGTCTGGAAAGACCCATATATTTACTGGAGAAAACCATGATCCCTGAATGTCACATACCTTCCCTCATGAGCCATCAGACACATCTTTCATTTAGGCAGGCACAGAATCAATACTTATTCCAGTAACAAATATCTGACTAATAGGATAGAAATGTCTTGCATGAGTCATTCACGATCTTTGCTTCTGTAGCTTGATAGGTCAAAAACCTGTGAAATACCCACCAGAAAGAAAAAAAAAAAAGAAAAAAAAAGAGAAGAATGTTAATATTTGTACTGTGAGCAGGAAATATTTGGTGAATATACATGTCTGAAAACTTTCAAATCCTTTTTCTACAACACAGGCCTTTTGTATTTCATTGTTTCCAGTCTCAAGCACACTCTTCTGCTTAAGAGCTATACTTTTATTTATACAATTATATCTTTATTTAACGTCTTGTTTTCATTTGATTTTTTTCCCTGTAATTTTCTTTTTTTGCATTTGGCTGTGCACAGCTTTTTCTGAAAGAACATTTTGTACCCAGTCTCTAAGCAGGTTAGTTTCATGAGCATGGCCACTGAAGGGGCTGGGACTGGCAGTACCAGCTCATGGAATTTGTGGATCCCCTCATGCTGCTCTTTGAAAACTTGAAGGGGGATACAATCAGACCAAAAAGCAGGAAATTGTATCCAATTCCTTTGTATATGAGTCATCTGTACAACTCATTCTTACTTTTCTGGAAATGCATTTGGAAGATAATATTTTATCTTATTGCAAGCAGCAAATAACAAACAACTACTTTGAATAATTTATCTTTTTTTTTCTGTTCCCTGATCTCCATATTACATGCTCAGCTTATCTCTTTTTTAAACAGGTGTCCAGTTCTTTTTTCCTTCTTGTCAGCAAAGCAATCCCATCCAAACAAGGACCATTTAATGGCTGATTTCTGTCCTCACACCTCTCGAGTGGATGGGCAGCAGGATGGGGACTGGGATAGCGAAGTTCTTCCCACTGTAAGTAAAATTCAGGTTTGTGACCACCTCAGGAAGCTGAATGTACATAAGTCTATAGGACCTGATTAGAAGCATCCCAGGATCCTGATGGAATTGTCTGACATAGCTGCCAAGCTCCTGTTTATGATATTTGAAAAGTCATGGCAATCAGGCAACCAGAAAAAGGGAAATACTGCACCCATCTTTAAGCCCATCTTTTTACCCATCTTTAAAAGGGGTAAAAAGAAAGACCCTGATCTACTGACCGGTCAGCCTCCCCTCTGTGCCTGGAAAGGTTGTGGAACAGATTCTCCTAGAAGCTGTGCTAAGGCACATGGAGCTCAGGGAGGGGATTTGGGACAGCCACCACAGCTTCACCAAGGACAAGTCCTGCCTGACCAACCCAGTGGCCTTCCATGATGGAGTCACTGCATCAATGGAAAAGGGAAGGGCTGCAGATGTCATTTATCTGGGCTTCTGTAAAGCCTTTGATGGTCCCCACCACATCCTCCTCTCTAAATTGGAGACAGAAGGATTCAATGGGGAGACTGTTAGGTGGATGAGGAATTGGTTGGATGGTCACATCCAGAGGCTTGTGGTCAATGGCTCTGAATCCCAATGGACATCGGTGACAAGTCCTGTCCATCAGGTGTCTGTACTGGGACCAGTGTTACTTAATGTCTTCATTAATGACAGGAACAAAGGGATCGAGTGCACCCTCAGCACATTTACAGATGACACCAAGCTGAATGGTGGGGCTGACACACCTGAAGGACAGGAGAGCATCCAGAGGGACCTGGACAAGCTCAAGAATTGGGCCTGTGGGAATCTCATGTGGATCAACAAGATCAAGTGCAAGGTGCTGCACCTGGGCCAGGGCAATCCCTGGTACCAATCCAGTCTGGGGAAGGAACAGACCTAGGGCAGATCTGCTGAGAAGGTCAATCACTACTACTCCATGTGTTGCTGCTGGAGAAGAAGCTGGGCCTGACCCAGCAAAGTGGGCTTGCAGCCCTGAAAGCCAGTTGTATCCTGGGCTGCATCCAAAGCAGCGTGGCCAGCAGGGCCAGGGAGGTGATCCTGCCCCTCTCCTCTGCTCTGTGAGACCCCACCTCACTGCTGCCTCCAGCTCTGGGGTCCCCAGCACAGGAAGGACCTGTTGGAGCAGGTCTAAAGGAGGGCTCCAAGATGATTACAGGGATAGAGCACCTCCTATGAGGAAATCCAGGGAGGAGTGGATTTGTTCAGCCTGGAAAAAAAGCACTTCAGGATAACCTAATTGTGGCCTTATAGTACCTGAAGAAAAAAAAGTGGTGGGACAAAGAGGGAATGCCTTCAAAATGAAAGAGAGCAGGTTTAGATCAGATGTTAGGAAAAAGTCCTATATTGTGAGTTGGTGAGGCACTGGGACAGGGAAGCTTTCCCAGGGAAGCTGTGTATGGCCCAGTTCTGGAAGAGTTCAGGGCCAGGTTGGATGGGGCCCTGAGCAACCTGGTTTAATGGAAGGTGTCCCTGCCCATGGCAGGGAGGTTGGAACTTGATGATCTTTAAGGTCCCTTCCAGCCCAGGCCATTCTATGACTATATGATAGTACAAGGAATTCCCTCACTAGAAGGAAAGACATGTGCATGCCCACAAATATAAAAAAGTATGCCTAAGATCTTGCTCTCTCTCTCTCCTCTCTCTCTTATTCAGATAAATAATATTTTGATGTTGAGAAGGCAGGAAGAGCAAGATAATCAATGTTCAAAATGTTTTTTTCTTAAAAGATGCTTGGTTGTTCTGGAAGCTGTCACTCTCTGGACTGCAATTTTCCCTTCTGGTCATCTTCTCTTGTAAAAATGCTGGTTCTCTTAGGTGTAAACTTGGAGAAAGAATAGTTTGGGTTGGAAGGGACTTCTAAAATTCATCTCATCTACCTCACCACAATGAGTAGAGACACTTCCAGTCACTAGTTGTGGGATTTTTAGAAAGCCTGTCTGGATACAGAGCATCCAGTAAATAACAGCTGTGTTGGGCAACATGTAGGAGCTGTTCCAGAGCTTTCAGAGCAGTCTAAAATTTTGTATAGACAAGAAGAAACAGGAGAAGCATAACTGCATACCCTTAAGCTCACTCTGCAGATCATTCAAACCCATGTAGCTCTGCCTAAACCAGACAGAATTCTATCAATTCCCAGGCATGTTGATGGTATATGCCAAGTTATCTGTGTAATGTGTTGAATGATCATCAGTCCAAATGGTGGAAATATTCCTGGGAAAATATTTAGAATAGTGTAAAGATGTGTTCTCTTCCACAGATAAGGTCCCTGATCATTTATCTGTTAAAAAAAACAAGCAAAAAACCAGAGAAGCAACAAACCTATCAGAGAAATATTCTACCTATTCTTTTTTCTTCTGCATCTGGGTCCTTTCTTCATCAAGGGGGTGTTCTTACCATGTTAAGTATTCAAAATATGTTTGCTTCATGCTCTCTATTTTCAGAACTTAGATTTGTTGAGTTTGGTTTGCTACCTTTTTGTTTTCTTCCCCCAGAAGCTGTCTTTAACAGTGTGTTGGCTATATTATTATAGAGCTCACACTCAGTGTATATCAGCAGTTTTGCTTAAATTGACTTTTTCATGCCCTTTTGTCACTGGTACCACAGCCAAACAAAAAGGGCAGAATGAATGCTGTGACCTGACTGCATTGTTTCCTGAGAGATGGTAGCCCCTTTAACACTAGAACATATGCTAAAGAGGGTCCTGAGAGACCTTGTTTTCACATAAAATCCAGTCCAGACTCTTCAGCTGTCAGCCTCAGAATATGAAATCCAGGGGAGAATTTGATCTAGATACAGTTTGCCAAGGATTGCTGCCCTCTGCCTGGGGGCTGGTAACATCAGCACTGATAAGGCAGGAGGGACAGGCCTGGGGAGACAGAAAACATATGAAGGGAAAACAGAAACAGCTTTATTTTGTGCCTCATCTTTATTTAGCATCAACTCATATGTGGAAGTGCTTGGTACTTTAAATCATGTTAAAAATAATTGTTATGGTTATATGAAATGCATTTTCTCATTCCATAAAACAAAAAGAAAGCAAATATTTGATCCCATGTACAAGGGCAGGATTGACTTTTAATGAACTCTGTAGCTCTCTTGTTAGCTTTTGTGCTTAGCCATGTAGCTTTTGACCTTTTCCTGGCATGCCAACCATTTCAATGGTTTATAAAGCTACATCCATAAATAGAGGAGCTTTAAAATTTACTTTCCTGGATATACTTTTCAAAGAGGGATGCCTGCACTCATACAAGGCATACTCATATTTGTTCCTTGTCATTAACAAATTTACTTAAATTGGACTTGATGTGTGGAGGGTGTTTTATTTTAAGAAAATAACAGGTTTTTATGAGATATTTGGGATAATTTGTGGCCTTGTCTTGTAATACAAACAGATTGTCAAACAATATAGTGAAAAGATGTCTGATTGAAAGCAGAAAGCACAATGTAGCACATTATCTATTTTTTTATCTTTTCCAGTAAATTGATTTTCTGGTAGGTATTTGATGAACAAAATCCTTTCCTGGTAAGTTTTTCCTGACAAGCTGTATTTTTGAGCAAAAATTTTTCTGGAACAATTAAAATGACATCACAGATTAGGAAAATGGAGTATTTATTCTACAGATCACTCAAAACCTGGGCCTAAATTCTGCCACTATCTTGTTCATTTTTTTGGTGTCCTGTACATTTTATAATGTTAGTGATATAAGAAATGCAAGAATATCAGTAATGTAGCCGTCATTTATCACTGAATGAAACCCAAGCTGTGTGTTCATCAATGAATTGTTCTGACTTGCTTGCTAGGAAAGTGGAAATGTTTAACACAGTCAGGTGTCCAGATCCTGCTCTTTTTCTGAATTGTCTCATTGTCTGATGATGGCTCACAGGTGGAATGATGGCATTAATGGGATTTGGGCAAGCACCTCTGCTTGAAGAGAATGGATATGAAGATGAGAAAGCAGTGCCAGATCATGCTCCCATGAAAGAGCATTTGTGGCAAGTATCCAAAGACTACTGAAAGAAGGGACCTGAGGAAGTAAGAAACATCCGCCAGGTGAACAATGCCTTAGTTGAGTTATGAATTCCATGGAAAAGACTGATAATCTCTAGGAAAATAAAGCTGATTTTTTTAATAATTAAAGCTAATCTCCATCTGTCTCCTTCCTTGAGTACTTAATTCCTATATTGAGAAAGTCAAAAGCATGAAGGTCATTTAGTTGAATATACACATGAAAAAGGAATAAATACGCACAGTACAATTTAGAGATATTCTACACAATGGCTGTTTGTCAACATGACATTTTCTCTTCTCAAAAGAAAACAATGAGAGAAAATATTAAGACAATTCATTCTCTCCTCTATTTTTCCCCTTTAAAAAAAAATGCCATTCCTTATCATCTTGTAACTTTATTTAGATTTTAAGGTAAAAATAAATTTGGCTAAGGGGCTGCTGATTCAAGCCAGTGTAGTGTTTGCCACTTTTTGGAAGATTACTACAATGCATGAAATAAGTAATTGGATGAAAATTTTGAATGCAAAGATTAAAAGCCTATAATTGCCTCAGCTGTCTTATGTATAGTAAGATGATCCTTATGTACTTAATTTGCAATTGTATTGATCAGAAATGAATTATCTTGTTATTTAAGTCACTAAGGTACATAGTGCATATTATTCATAACAATACACAATATGATACACAATATAATGAGTAATAACACACATTAAATTTTAATTGTATTCATATAACAAATGATAATATTTTGTATAATGACAAGATTTACTTAGATAAGTAAAACCTGTTTTGAACCACTCTTGCTTATTGTTCTTGGTTTGATATTGAGCCTCTTGGTAACTACTCTCAATGTAGATTTCAATTACTTATTTACCTATTCTATACTGACATTGTTTTGTCTAGTGATGAGCAAAGTTATTTTGTTTGTGAGAGACTAATTACAGACCAATAATTTTGTGCAACTTAAATGCTTGCATAAACAACTGCATTTTTAGCTTGAGCTTGTAGTCTGGTGACAGTCATGACCCTAAGTGTTGCTCATGAACAAACACTCCAGACTGTATTTCCATTGTTTGTGTATGAGGATGTCATGTGCGGCACCATCACAAGCTTATTAAAGCCAGACATATCATACGTACCCCATCCTGCCTATAAGCCACTTTTGCTGTCATAGAAAGAAATTTGATTGAGCTGACAAACTCTGTTGGCTAGCACTCTACCAGGTATCAGTGAGACCTGCCAAGATTTGTCTTGGCAGCCTCTCCCATCAGAGCTATGAAAGTTGGCGGGGCACAGAAAAGCAGATGGTGTGCTTACTCTGAGAAATTATTTATAATGACATTTTTTAATGATAAATCTATGCTGAATGTTTTTTATCACCTTAGGAGTTTCCATATTTGCATTCCTTCACCAGGTGAGACCCATGGCTGTGGAGGTACTAATTATTTTCTTTGATAAATTGTGAAAAGAGGCTGAAGTTACACAAGACTGCAGAAAAGATCTTGTGATGCATTTCTTCAAGAAAGGAGAAGCTGGAAAAAACCCCAAATAACTACATAGTAGTCATCATTGTTTTTATTTCTGGGCACAGGCATTTAGAATATTAGGAGATTATGAATAGTAGCACCAGGTCATAGTGAGCCATCCAGAAGCCTTGGCCAGATATTCTGTGGATGAGCTGTGCCAAACCAAACAGGGAATGTCAATGAAACAGAGTGACTGAGATGCCCTGGAAGGGATTGGCACCCTTAAATCCATGATTGTGCCTGCCCACAGATGAGGATTGCTGGCATAGGAAGCTACACTCAAGCAATTTCCAAATCTGCCAGGCTGGGGCACCTAAGGGACCACGCTCCATCCCACTTCCAACCAGGATCCTGCCTCACCTTTCAATGGTGGTGGCATGATGTGCAGAGAGTGGCTGAGGAGACTCCAAGGTGGAAGCCCTGTACCATTGGCACTGAAAATGTACAGGGATATTTAGGAATAAATGGTATTTTATTTTTGTGGCACAGACTAGTAAATATTAACAATGAGGCTTCCAGATGCAATTTGTTTAATGCGCTCAAATATCAACATAACTACATCCGTACTGACCCATCTTTGCTTTTTCCCCAGAAAACAAAAATGTCATGGTTTCATTCTTACTAATGATTAGTGTATTTTGGTTCCCTGCAGAAACCAGTCTATTCACAGCAGTAGTTATCTCCGTTTTTGAAGATTATCACATATATGAAAAATAAAATTGAATTATTGCTCTGTTAGGAATTTCCTGTATCTTTCTCTTGGGCTACCAATTTGGTAATTTCCTAGATTGACTGTTTCCTGTCTTGACACTGCATTTCAGCTTTCATTTCTTACACTCCACCAGGAATTGGGCAGGGAATAATTTATAGAGTTCACTCTTTTGATACCTTCTATGCTGGTCTGTCATCAAATTGAAGAACTCAGAGTTGACCAGTTGAGAGTCATGCCAAAATGCTTTTAAAAATCCCAGGAAATGCGTAGACAGCATTTAGATATGGAAGGGTTCTTAGAATCTTTGGCAATGTCTGTGCCAGAGTAAGACACCTTGGGATTTCTCATATCAATTAATCTCTGTCTTCTGACTCATGACTGCCTTGCAGGTATCCAGTGCACACCTCATAAAGCCTGCCTGGCTTCACACATCTGGGCATGCAGGGTCCCACATGCCCTGGAGGGATCTCTGCAGCTTAGATGGAGCACAGGAAATGGATTAATTGGATGATGACTGCAGTTTTGGAGCACCCATAACAGTCTGATGCAGTCACTGAGAATTCTGTGGGACCAGCAGATGAAGAGAATTTATCAAACAAGGCATCTACTTCTGCTTGTTCTGTAACTTGGGATTGCTGGTTTTTGTTTGTTTTTTTCCCTTTTCACACATAGGTTTTTTAATTATCTGGAAAATTAATTATTATTTTTAACTTTTCTGGATGTATATGTCATTCTTAGGGCTGCTTCTCTAACCACATTGATCTGAAAAGATGCCAAGTGTCTGCACCAATTGCAGCCACCACAAAAATGGAGTCCTACAGTGAAAATAGCATTGCCAAGAATCCATCATTGGAAACTAAGCTAAATAAGGAGTATTTATTGCAACCACAAAAATAAAGTATCTTTTGAAGAGAGAGCAAGATAGTACCACTTTTTTTTTCTGATTGTCATAAAGTATTTTGTCAAAAGTGAATTTTGAACACATAAGAGCTATTTTTCCAAATGCAAAAGAAACCTATATTCAGTAATTTAAAAAAAAGAAAGAAATTGACACATCTTCAATAAAAAGCTATAATTCCTATTCATTAGACTTAATTTGTGGTTGAGTCCACAAAACTGATTGTGTGGCAGCAGTTAATTGGTTTAAAGTGAGTTCTACTGTCTCCTAAATATTTTCCCTGTCAGCTCTATAGTTATAACATCTTTTTAGACATTTTTATCAGAAAACCTACTATATGTAATAGCTTTCTTTCCATTACCCTTTCAAGGATATAAGAAATTAAGGATGTAATTGAAATCATTTATGGAATAAAATCTCAACCCCAGGGAACAGAGGATTTTTGAATATAACCCAGCTCTGCATAAGCTCAGCATTTCTTGATTTTTTTTAATTTGTCCTTTTTTTGTAACCTATTTGTTTCTTAGAGTAGTATTTTATATTTGAAATTTTATGCATGAGTTCAGCAAACTTCTTCAAACCTCAGTGCTGAGAACAGCAAGTGAAATACAGAATCTGCTCTCTGTAAAGGGACTCTCTGATCATTGAGAAATAATCCAAGCAGCAAAGCACATCCTCACAAAATAAGTCCAAAAATGCGTCTGTATGTGTAAATTTCTACCAGTTGAAAATGACAAGATCTTTTCCATTTGTTCAGGCAGAGGACAAACCAGCAATCTCCCTGAGATATCATTGTTGGAGCAGGATTCAGAGCTGTGCTGTGCCCAAGGGCTGTTTGTGGCACCCTGAGTAAACCACACTGAAATTTTGTTTGTCTCAGTTACCCACTGGTTAAATGATAATGATGGCACCTATGGGTTTTATCAGATAAAAACCTGAGGCACAGTGTGATATAATGCCAAATAGGCTCTGTAAAATGCATAAGTATCTCTGAATGAAGATGTTTTCTAAATTATGTGTCATAAGCTTGAAACAAATACCAAGTTTTTACAATGAGTCAGAGTGTCATTATGTATGGGACAATGTAATACTTTTTGATCACTGATCTTTTCTAGGAAAAATGTATCAAACTGCAAAAAAATCATGACCATTTAGTCAGTAGCAATGATGTTAGAGCTGTTAATAGGAAGACTATTTTGACATATAAGGCTTGGGTTTTTTTCACTATAAAATTAGGATTTATACTTTTTTGAATTTTAAGCAATGTTTTAAGAAAAATGAACTGTTCATTGGATATGGGATAGCTTGGGAACAGGGGGAAGAAGCATTATGCTTTTCCACTTAAAAATGTAGAATACATTTTAAAAATTGTTTGCACTAAAGAGGCATTAGAGTTTTGGCCAGAAAAGAGAAACAAGTACTTTTCTAAATCTGGATGTCTGGGTTCAGAGCCATGTATTTAGGTTCTAGTATATTCAAATTTCACACAGCATGGATTTTTTGGAAGGTTATTTAAAAATTTTTGTGACTGTTATTTCAATTAAAGACTGATTTTTGAGTGTTTGCTAGGGGAAATAATACACCTTAATCGGATGAGGATATTTTTTGTTGGGTGCTTATTCTCTCAGTTTGTGGAAATAGAACGGATTAAAAAGCATTGTTATGGAATTATAAAATTAGGGTGTAGGAATTTTATGATATGCTTTCATGTCACTCAGTGACATAGTTGAATTGCTGAATAAATGGCAAAAATTAAAGGTCCCATGCAACCACAATATTGAAGTAAAATTCTGTATTATATGTATACACATAAACACATTTTACTTCTTTTTGTTGTTTAAATACTTCATTTGGCACTCATGTGGCTAGAATGAGAATTAAATAAATATTGGATATGCTCTTCTCCCTCATGCTTTGTGACTGTTTTGGCGGGAATTTATCCCTCAAATGCCTGTAGCAGCAGCTCACCTTTGATTAATTTTGTCCTTTATAACACCTTTAATAGTCTGAGGTGACTACTGGAGGACATATTCCCCCAAGTGGGAAAAAGCCAACAACTTCTGGTTTTCACATAAATGTGTTGAATTTCTGACATTTTTATCCAAAACATATTGCTGCCTCCCTCTACTTTTCAGTTTCCTAAAGTGAAACAATAGTCTTATTTTATTAGCTAAGTTTAGAGTGCAACCCCCATAACTTAGGTGCTTATGGTGGGATATACAGCAGTAGCACTCTCCCTCAAGAGACCTATCTATCTACCTCCACTGCTTGAACAGGAAATATAGTATTTACTGTCCAGATTGAAACATAAATTAGATTCTCAGGTTAGGCAGACTGGATGCCCTGTTATAGGTCCGTATATTGTAGCCAACTTTCTTGCCACCTTGCTGCTGTAAGGGAGATGGAGCTGGAACTGACAACAGAGGGGTAGAGGAGAGGCTTGTGGAGCTGGTTGCTAGATGTGACACTTCTGGAGGTCTAAAATGGCCTTCAGTGCTCATATGGCACAGCTGGATCCTGCTTGAATAGTCTGTCATTGAGGATTAAAGTTCCAGCAAGAGATATTCAATTTTTCAATGACCTACATGTCCACCTCAAGGGGAATTGAACCTTAGACAATAAGGAAAAGAACAAATTCACTGCTCATATTTGTCTTAGAGGTAATGACTTAGTTACATGTGAGGGTGTCTGAAGAAAACAGTGGTTCCCCAGGGTAGGTGGTTTTCAATTTTTGCTGGTACTGTGATTTAGAATTTCATCAGATAGGCAGAGATTAAAAAAAACCACCAGCCAACCAAACAAAAAACCACAATAAAATATTTGTTGAGCTGTATCTAATTAAATAATGGAATAAACTGACTTCAGCAAATTCAGCTGAACAACAAAAACTCTTACTTGTGCCCAAAACTTAGGGGAAGTTCATGGTATGGCAAAAAGTTCATGGTAAAAAGAATTTGTATCAATTGAGATTTGATCACAAGTACTTTAGTTTGAATGGATAAAAGTTCCTTTTGTATAGAGAAAGAGGATTCATAAATCCACTACTTTGGCTGAAAGTGTAATCAGCACATAAATCTTCAAATTGAATTTTGATGAGTTTCCTCCTGACCACAAGTAAGAACAAGTTGGAAGAAAATATTGCCTGAATGCTTGCTGAGCAGTGAATTTAATTATCTTACCTTCAAAGAATAATTTTTGTAGCATGCCAAGATGAGTGATCTGCAGGAACCTATAATTATTAAAACAAAATTCTGTTTAATTTGTTGTTGGATGAAAAGCACAAACAGTTTAATGAAACCAACTGTCTATCATATAAGATGAGATGTAAACAATCCCATTTTTTGTGGTGTGGGCTTATCTTTGATCAGGAATTTCTAATTGCCAGTGAAGTAGTAAATATGATCGTCATACCATGGGCACATCACTACCAGTCAAAATACCAGCTGAAGTGTTTATTTTCTTCCACAGACCTTCCTATCTTCCATCACTGTAGTGCACTACAGTATCCCTACTTGTACAGGCCCACAGACTTAATTCCTCAATTTAATAATTGTGACAGTAACATTAAGAAATAGAAATGGCATGATGAGCTACAACTCAGCAGAACCAACACTAGAGTTGAATTTTACACCTATCCTGAAATTAACGTAAATTTTTAAAAGTTTATTCTGCTTTTTGCATGCAAGGGTTTATGCTTTTGCAGCATCTATTTTTTAGTTTTATTATAGAAAAAATCATACAATCAAGTATGGAAACAAGTACAATATCAAAGAGTCAAGTAATAAGTCTGCTAATGGTGGTGATGACTGGAATGCAGAGAGTTCTATTCTTGCCACAATAACTCTCATCCTCTTTTCCAAATCCTCCTCTGTAACATTTGTTATATAATTTGCAGTGTTTCTGTTTCATCAATGTGCATTTTGGACAAGCTATTTTATAGATATAATTGGGTAAATTAAAGACACAACAATTTTTAAAGGACTATCCAGCTGAAGCTGAGGAGGTGAGAAGGGTGTTGTGGCTCCACTTTTTTCTTCAGCTGTGGAACAACAACAGAAGGACCCATGCATGAGTTGCACTCTTGTCAGAAAATTACTTGGAGACTGGACAATCACACTGGGGTAAGGGATCAGGAGAGGGAATGCAATATAAATCCTCAGAAGAACTACATTACCATGTCATTTACTTGGCTTAAGGAACTGGGCAAAATGTGGCATAAATTTACATTAGAATTGTTTCTTTCATCTGATACCTTGCCAAATCCATACACAAAATTCTGTTGTCTAGAACACAGTAAGACTAAGATACCTAGGAGAATTCCTTTGGTTTGTTTTTTCAGCTTAACTTTCTATCCAGTGCTTTACCAAGGAAACTCCTTGTCCCGCTCTGTCTTATTTTCTTTCAAGTTCACACAATCATTGATTGTTTTGAAGCTTCCTCAGTTTCTTCTTGTCCACTGGCTGCTTGTCAGCTCCTTCTGACAAATGAATACAAATAGCTAACCCTAATTAACTCCTGGACCCTGTGTTTTCCTTCAGTTTAGTTTGGGCTATGGCTTTTATTATATCCTTCATTATTTTCTCAACAAGGAGCATTTAATCGTTCTTTCTTTTAGTGTTACTGGAAGGATGTGATTGTAGTCTCCAGCAGGCTTTTTTATTTGAAATGGTGAAATTCAAACTTGTTACGATGAAAGATTCTTTTCTGGCCTATTCTTAATTACCATTTCCAGGCATTCTCATAAGAGAACTGTTGTTATGGATCCAGGATTTTTTTTATGTGTTTCTTTCACTTAGGTGTGGCATCCACATAACCACAGACACAAAGGATTCCCCTCAGGTCAGAGACTTGCTGTGTGCAAGTGGGAAATGGAGAATGAGAGACATGGTTGAAAAGGAAAAGTCTGGCTGACATTATCAAGTAACATAACTATTACATTTTTTTTTTGTCATGAGAGATGTACAGTAATGAATGGTGACATAGTTCATGGGAGAGATAAACCTGTGCAGTTACTTTGTTCACCATGCATTTGAAATATGGTAAAACCTACCTATAAAACACCTTCTATAGCTGACATTGAATCCCAAAACTTTAGTTTTCATTTTTTCCAGTGGTTATTCTACTTTCTTGAGTATGATTTTATTATTATCTCTCTGAACAAATATTTTTTGATGGAAAACTGGTGAAAATGGAACATGTGATTTTGCAAGATGATATTGCTATGGCATGAAACTTATAATTGGGTCATTATAGTGATATACAGAAATTCCTGAAACAGGTAGTGTTCGTAGGTGTGGTATTTTTTCTTCTACTGCCTGCCATGAATGAGGGGCATAATTCCAACACATGAAGAAATTAGCCTCTTTTGTTTTAGTATATGATGTCAGCAACCCCCTCAAATCTCAAAACAGGTGTACCCAAAACCTTTTTATGAACTTTGACAGCCTAGCAAACTGTACTTCACAGTGTGAGACTACTTTCAGAATTCAGGTGATCAGATTGCAGTATCTAATTAAGAATTTTTAGATACTGGTCTGACAAAGTATATGTCCAGAGAGCAGGAGAGCTGTCATCCAGGCCAGGAAATGCATTGATCACCCAACATTTTGTGTAGCAAGCTGTCCTCACTCTGGGTGATGCTGGGCTATGCTACAGACAGGAGTACTTAAAGAGAACAGACTGGCTCTGTGTCATAGAGCTTAGAGGATTCTTCTTTTGGAAAAGCTTGATTCCTGGGCCACGTGCCCAGAACTGTTTGTGCACTTTGCTTCAGATCATCTCCGGATAAAACCCAGAAGTGCTGAAGAGAACAATGACTGGAACTGCAATTCTCCACCTTTCCAGCAAAGCTCCTGAGTCATTACAACATTGAGTCAAGCATCCATTGCCACTGTGGTTTCGACCGTCCATGGCTCCAGCACCAACAAGAGGTGTGGAAAGGGAGTGTTTTCCAGCAGTTCAGACAAAATCAGATCACAGATCCAAAATATAAGTCTTGTAAGAAGATCCACTCTCCATGCTGCCTGAAAGGTGGAAATGTTCCATGGGTTTTTCAGCTGATCTCAGAGAAATGTGCTGAGAACACATCTCACATATGGGACAGCACAAGAGACACAATTGCATTAATGATTTTCTGTTCTGCAAATTCATGTTGGAGAGGGAGTTTAAATCATTGCAGAAGGTGATAATACATGATAACTAGATAAGGCTAGAAAGCATAGGTGTTAAGGATACCTCAGGTACATAAGTGCTCTACTGAATAGACAGCCTTCCCTAAATTTCATTAGTTTCATTTAATGCTGATTGAAACTTTGCAGTAAAGAGTTATTTTATGTAGTTGCTGTGAATGTTTCTTTTAGGTTTCAGAGATGCCCCAGTGGATGGACATGTTCTTTTTTTTTAATTTGTTAGTCATTTGTCTGATAAAATTCAGCCTAACTGAGGACAGATCCCATGTTAGTCTGATCTATCAGAGAAATATTTGAAGAAATTAGATCTTACTTGGTTTTCCACTCTTTGACTTTCTTTATTGACCCAAGCCTTTTATCCCCATAAGAAGCTGACATTCAGCTACATATTTTAAATTCATATTTTTGTGAAATTTGAAATTATGGTTATTTCTAGTTGTGCAGCTTCTTGCTTTTTTAGAAGCACCACGATGGGAAAAAAACCTATTAAAGACATATGAAACAGATGAGCATATGGAAAACAGTGAAAGCATTTTTTTATGTTATAACATTGTACTTAGGACGATTGAACTGCTGGGAAAACTAAATCAAGGAATATTCCCAACTTTTGACATTACGTAATGCTACAATAGCTTGTCTTTGGATTATTGCCTATTCCTAAAAATGAATGCCCTCTAGATCCCAGTGAGGAAAACTTCAATAGCACAACAAGTCTCAGAAAATTTCTCCAGTGGCTTCTCTAATGTGTTCCTGATTTCTTCTGATTCTATTCTATTTTAATTCTTTATTATATCTTTAGATTCTCTTTCTTAAAACGTTCTGTATTTTTAACCACATCTTCGAGTTACACTTAAAATTACTGTGTTTAAGGCAGAATTTTATTTCCCTTATTTTTAGGAAATTTTCCACTGTATATTAAATAGGAGTCTGTTTACACTCAGCTTCACAATTTGCTCTTTAGAAGAGCTGTTCTCCAATATTTCATATTTTCATAAGGTGTCTATATTAAAAAAACAAAGTATTACACTACATGAAAGCATAATTGGAAAAACCTCAGAGAGGAATATCCTTTAAAGTACTTTTGATTTGTTTCAAAAATTATTTCGATTTCAAGGGGCGCATGTCTAATTCTAATTCTCAAAATTATTCACTGAGAAATTAACTTACAGAAAATTAATTACACTATTGAAATCTCTTCATATTTATTTAGAGTTTATGAGATAGACCAAGATTGTTGCCAACCCTTGTGATTTCATTACATGTCTTATGAAGTTCTGTTGAAAACTTTTCTTTAGCTCACATGATCTCAAATATATTGTTTCAAACCTAATGAAATCTTCTGCAACTATAGTGGTTCCTATTACTTTTTGCAGGAGTTAAATGAAACCACTTATCTACAGTAGAATAATTCCCTACAATCTTTGTATTTCCAGTAAGAATTTACTCATGAGAAGTACCAATGCTATCACCAGTTTCTTAAGATCTTGTCAAATATGAGAAATATATGCATCTGTGCTTAATACACACTTTAGCAAATGGTTTAGGCAAGAAATTAATTAAAATATCAATATTTAAGAAGAAACTGCATTTTGAGTAATAGAATATATATTGAAAGAAAGGATGGAGGCCACAGGGAAATGGGCTTCAAAGCCCTATGGATTTATGTGGAACTAATCCAAAAGCATCTTTGACATGATAACAAACATTCCAGACACTCCCTTCCAGCTATTTATATAAACTCTCTGGACTTCATTAACACACATAATACAGTCCCACAAAGATGAATATGGGCGCTGAGCCAGAGTTTGGAAAGAAGTATCTTCAGGAGAATCCTCAAGGAGTTTTGTTGTCTGGGGAAAAGTTAGGCAGGACAGAAATCACAGTGGAGTTCTTAAGCAGTTAGATCAGGGATTGCTTTCTGCTGATATTCTCATTAGTGATGATGTTCTGGGTATCATTACCAATATGACGAAAACAAACTTTGTTAGTGAAATTTAGTGCACCTGGGTAAACCTGAATTCATGTAAAAGTAGTGGATGGAAATACACTAGTATAACTAGTATAAAAAGCCCCTGATTTGGGTTTGGTTTTTTGTTGTTTTGATCTTTTTTAGTTTCTTTTGTTGTTGGTTTTGGATTTTTCTATTTAAACTAACATTTATGGAGTGTGTTTGACCTGGAATAGATCAAATTTTTTGGATAGAAACTCTAACCTGTGAGCTTTGCAAAGTCAACCCTGCTGAATTTTTTACTTAGCAATCTCTTACTGCAGTTAGTCAAAATGTATTTAAGCCTGGAAAAGATACTAGCCAAAGTCAAAAAACCCCCGGTATGGCAGGAACTCACCAAGGAAAATATCTTGTTTAAAGGTATTTGTTGCAATAGTCTTAAAAAAAATCAGTATGTCTTTTTGTTTTTGTAAGTCTCTAAAGGAAAGTATTAGGGAGTGTACTTCAAGGTAAATTCTTTTTTAAGAAGAAAAAGAAGTTGGCAGCCAGCACTAAACTCTATATAAGCCTGAATAAATTGTCTTCATGTTGTCAACATTATTTTAAATCAGTCATAGTACTGTAAAATGCAACATGTATTTCACAAAAAAATGCCCATAGGTAGGCCATATTTTATTTATATAGAACACTTCCATACAATCACAATAGCTTAATAGTCTTTCTGTTGACTTCCTGCTATTTCACAACCCTGTTCCACTTGGCACAGACATTTTCTGCTAGCAGCAAAATGTAATTTATCCTGGAGCAAAAAAATCTGTAAGAAACCAACCTAGAGTTTCCCTTTGAATTTTCTGGATGTTGACAAGTCAAAGATATTAGAAAGAAGAGCAGCTGTGCCAGTATTTGTGTTAATTAATGCTTCTGTTCTGCTGTATACTAAAGCAAAAGAGGTTAGTGTGTGCCTTAAGTACAGTAAAACTTTGCATAGTGATACTCTTTTGATCTTTTTGTTTACTGACTTTTATTTACTGACTCTGATGCAAAGATCATGCCATAAAAACTTTAGAATTCCTAGAGAGTATTCTCATCACAGAGTACTCCTTTATTTCCACTTCGTGCCCCTGCTTCTTATTTATTTCTGCACAGCTACACAGTTTCTGCAAGGGAGATGGAGAGTCTCCTCTGGCTGTTCTACAGAATTTTCTGATATACTGTGCCTTTTCTTAGAAATAAATGCAAAGGCTGGACTCAATGATCTTAGAGGTCTTTTCCAACCTTAATGATTCTATGAGAGGGCCTTAAGACTGACAATTCCTGGTTCTTGTGTTTCAGCCACTGGAGAATTTCTCAGTCTGAAACGTAGGGTCTGGCAGCTAATACTCACTTGAATTTAAATTCAAACTCTGCACTCCACTTCATTTGAGGTGCAGAGTTCCCCAAGTACTTTATGTAAATCAGCCCCTCTTTTCTGGTATCCAGCCTGTGTGCCTATCACAGCTATCTTGGACCTTGTGCTAGGAACTCGGGAATTTGCATGAAAAGTTACAGAGGTATCATTTCAGAATGTGCTATCCTTTTTTCCTTGTAAAAGTAAAGCAGGCTGAGTTTCAGAATTCTCCATCTGGTCCGTAAAGTTGAATCAAGAGAAGGATTTTCCTTTTTGTGTGCTAGCTATCACCTGTGGGATTATCCCACCTGTATGAACCCCCTCCAGTAATTCCACTTTTGCTCTCTCTTGTAGAAATTTCTTGGCAGCCATCTCACTTTCAGACTTTTTTCTGAAACAGTTCTCACTTGTCTGACATTTTCTCACTTTTGCTCATGCTGCTGGAGGCCAATAAAATAAATCTGCAGCCAGCTCCAGGTTACTTTGCACTCCTGTGTGGCTCATCTCATTATGAATCCCTTATCATGTTAAGTTTTGAGCAGTGGAAGGAGTCATTAGTTGTTTTAAAATTTCCTTTCTTTTCTGAATCTTTCAGCACCAGATCCATATGCTGGGAAAAACTCTGGTTACACTTTTATGGTCTGCTGAATATTATATGTCTCTTCAATATTCTTATCATGATTTGGTCCACAGCCAGGTTCTGAATGTCTAGTCATTTATATTGTTTGCTTATCAGATGTTGGTAAAGCCCTTCTTTCAATAGGAGGAATATCTTGGACGTTTGGTCACCTGGGCCATAAAATTTCAGGTGAAAATTTTAATATTCTGTTTCATCATGAAGCAGGCTCTTATTGTAGTCTGAGCTGCTGATTATGGTTGGGGATTATCTTCTGGTAGTTTAATAGAGAATCACAGAATCATAAAATATTAAGGATTGGAAGGGATCTTAAAGATCATCTAGTCCCAACCTCCCCTTCCATGTGCAGGGACAGCTCCCACTATACCAGGTTGCTCAAGGCCTTATTCACTGACCTTGAACACTTTCAGGGTTGGGGCATTCAGAATTTCCCTGTGAAATCTGTTCCAGTGTCTCACCACCCTCACAGTTAAGAATTTCTTTCTAATATCTAACCTAAATTTCTCCTCTTTCAATGTCTACCTGCTACCCACTGTCCTATCACTCTAGTTCCTGACCGAGAGTCCCTCTTGGGCTCCTTGGATAGCTCCCTTCAGATGCAGCCCAAACTTTCCCAGCCTGACTTTGTAGGGAAGTGCTCCAGCCTTTTTGTCAACTTCATGGCTCTCCTCTGGACTTGCTCCAACAGTTCCATGTCCTTCTTTTGTTGGGAGTACCAGAACTGGACTCAGCACTCCGGGTGTGGTCTCACCAGAGCAGAGTAAAGGGGCATAGACACCTCCTCCAAATCCTGGGCCACATTCCTTTTGATGCAGCCCAGGATTTTGTTGTCTTTCTGGGCTCTGAGCTAACACTGCTGGCTCATTTTGAGTTTTTCACCAATCATCGTTCCCTATATGTACTTTTTGCATCTGCAAGTGTTTTTTCAGAGCTGCATAAATCCTCACATGAATGCCAGCATCTCACAACACTGGAATTGTCTCTGCTACTATCAGCTGAACAGATTGGGAATAGCAAATGAAAAATAAAAAAATTCATTGTAGTATTGAGAGAAAAGGTATTTACTGCTTGGGTAAAATTATGACTTATTGACAGAGTGGGAGAAGAAGTGGTGAGGAAGGACTAAGATTAGGAGGAAAGTTTTAAGCTGTTGTGAAATATGTAAATGAAAAATAATGTTATGAAATTTCAACTAATTCAAGGTGGAAAGCTTATATTGATCTAGATGCCAGAAAGAAGCACACACAAGACCCACAGTGTCAATAAACTTGATGGACATTATTTAAACAAAAGACAGAAGCCTTTGGTTATGTATTTATACATACACAAATATTCGCTTCAACTTACTAGAAAAAAAAATATAAAGATTGGAAATCTATGCAGTAGAGAAAGTAGATTATATATCTGGTGAGATGGTCTATGTCAAATTTTTTTACCTGGGCTTTCTGAGATCTATTCTTAGAAAACTGGAATTCACTCTTTCCTGAAAGTCCTTCTGGAATTCCTTTGGCCCTGGATTCTTTAAATAGAAAATACGAAATACTTTTGTAATTATATAATGGGTTGTAATGTCTGAATAGATGGTGTTTTATTTTAGAGAAGAAAAGCAGACCAAATGCAAAGCAGCTTTGTCTGCTTTGATTAATTTTGAAAGGTAATTTGATCTGTTGGGCCACAATTTGAAGAAACCTGTGAACTTGTGGGGCAAAATTATCATAGCTGTAAAAAAGCTGATATATAAAAATCCAGAACTATTTACCTGGAGGTTTAGACAGGTAGAGGTATGCCTCTGTATAAAAGAAAGCAGTGAAATTATTCCCTTGAAACACAGGCAGACAAAACTCAGTGTCTGGCCTAGATATCCAAAACACAGGCATTCAGATCTCAGGAATGGAAAAGATGTCCAGCCAGTGTGGTATGCAAATCTTGATAATGGGTTTAAGAAAGGTAAAGGTTTTAATTCAGGGCCCTTCGTGCTGAGATATAGTGCCAGTGCTACTTGCCAGGCAAGTGTAAAACAAAAATCCTGCCTAGGAGATTTTGTATAGCATAGTCAATACGTGCAATATTTAGCTTATTTCATTCTGGTGATTTGTATTCTGGTGATCCTAGACAGAAGGCAGAAGAAGTTGACTGTCAATCCACTCAAATAAAGAAGGAAATTCTAGTCCTGTGTCCAGGATTATGCAGTATTTCTGGCATAAGTTAGCATTTTCATTGATGACATGAACTATGGGAGAAAGAATATCCTTATTACATTTCCAGGCAATACCAAGCTGGAAAAATGCAAGAGGGGACAAGATCAGTATTTAGCCAGGACCCTGACAAATTGGAGAGGAGATACAAGAAAAATGTGATTCAGTAAGAATAAGCAAAGAGCTCTATATTTAGCCAGGAATGTCCGCTGCATAAATGCAAGATATGAAACAACTGGATGCCTTGTGGTTCTGCAGAGAAGGATCCCAAGGTTGTAGTGGATCATAGCTGGACATGACACAGCAACATCACTGCATATAGTAAGAAAGACAAACTGAATCCCACCAGACTGTATAATAATTCCTGTCTGTTGTAAGACATCTGAAGAAACTCTACTGCTCATTAGTGCCACTTTAGCTGCAGCACTGTCTCCAGTTAAAGGACTGTATTTTAAGATAGGTGTATATTGCTCTTAGGGACTATACTTTAATATAGGTTTATATTGGTCTTAAAGAGAAGATCAGCAAGCATAGATGGAAACTGGAAAATATAATGGATGAGGAAAGATGTGAATATTGCTGTTGATTGGTCTAGAGAAGGAAAGATTGATCTGGGATGGGATAACAGAGTTTGAATACTAAAAAAGCTATTGCACAATGAAGGGGGAAAGGGAATATATTAGCAGTGGAACACCATTATTGTGTTAAAAATAATTGCCCTACTATACAGCAAAAGAGACTTAGGCCAGACATTTGGAAAAACTTTCTAAGAATAGTGAAATACCAAGACAGATTGCCTAAAAAGGTTGTGTAATTCTTGTCTACATTGTTACAGGCTTTTAAAGGTTGCTTAAACAGGTATCTGCCAGGAATATTTTAACTAAGCACTTATAAATGAAATGTACACAGATATAAAGATGTTCACAAGGAAACAAAGTTGCATTGGTGGTACTGAAGCCACCTAGGCTCCTGAAGCTGGTATCAGCTACTCAGCCAGTCCAACCTATTGCTGTGTAAGAAACTCTTTTGATGTTTAACAGAGACTTGGAGTATGACTGAGTGTCCTTGCGAGTCAAGCAGCAATATGTGCTGTGTGCCAGACAACGCATATCCTGCCTATTGCCCTGCTACAGTTACTGAACTCTTTTATGACCTTGGGGATACTGTTGAGGATAGACAGATGTTTTGGACCCATTCCTGGTCATCTCATTTCCACAGGATGATGTAATCCTGCCTGGAATACTTCTCTCTCTCTGACACAAAATTGCAACCACTATCTGGGTGGGAAGGTGAAATGTTGCTGTTTAGATATCCTTGTCTTTTCTTAGTATATTTATAGAATCTTAGAATCATTAAGGTTGGAAAAGACCTCTAATAGAGTCCAACAATTAACCTAACATTGCCAGGTCCACCACTGAACCATGTCCCTAAGCACTGCATCTACACACTTTTTAAACATTTCCTGTGATGGTGATTCTGACACTTCCCTGCACAGCCTGTTTCAGTGCTTGGCAGACCTTACAGTGGAGAATTTTTTGTACTGACATCCAATCTAAATGTGCCCTTGTGCAACCTGAGCCTCTTTCCTAAAAAAATGGCTTGATTGCCTGCTTCTCTTGGGTAGAAGTGACCTGGGAAATGAGTGCCCTAATTTTTCTGGTGAGTGCCAAGTAGGGGGCAGAGCCTGTATCCGTGTGGTAGTGGTTACAGGTTGCCACTCTATATCACTAAAATCATCTCTGGTGGCATGTCTTCAGGGTGAAGGAAAGGTGAATGCACCCCGGAAGAGGTGCCATTTTGTTCCATGTCTCTCTTGGGCACCTTGCTGGTAGCAATGGTGTGGATCTCTCCCACCACTGCCCATCCTATCCTCAGGAATAACTCAACTCCAGTGGCAAACACAGTGGAGCCCAGTGGGGTGTGTGTGTTCTGCAGCACTGTGATGGGTAGAAACTGCAGGGAGTGGAGTGGAGGAGGTGAGCCAAGCCAAATCCTGCCAACCAATGCCGAGCCCAGAGGGTCTGGAGAGAGGGCAATGCAACTCAGACAATTACAGTTTTTTGGGTGTTCATCACTCTTTTATGTCTTGGGCTCAAGGGCAGAGAAGCTGGGGTGACCATCCACATTTTGTCTTTGTCTTAGTAGCCAGACAAAACTGAGGTGGTGAACAATTTTTTTTGTGTAAAGCACCTTCTCTTTTGTGTACTTTTGTGATTAATATTGTTGCTATTACTGTCCATTTCTGATTCCATTGCAGTTTGTTTTCAGTAAATTATTCTCTGAACCCATAGTGTCCGCCTCTCTAAAGGTGGGCTGGGGGGGGAGGGAGGAGCAGCTTATTTGGAGTTTAATTCTCAGCCATTTTTTTAAACCACCTCAGAGACACAAAGTCAAAGGCTGTTCATGCTCTCCATATGAGCCACCCACAGCAAGTCACTTCAGATCACGTAGTATGGGACATCAGAGTTGCTGCTGAATTTGTTGAATTTGAATTGTAGTTATATTGTCACCTAAATTGAAATAAAGAGAATTGCAGAGGAGGAAAACCATCTGGAAATAGTCATTAAGTGGCTTTGAGGTCTTCTGGGGAGATTGAATGGATGCAAGCCTCCCACCACCAACATCCCTTAGACTCCCAATCATAAATGTCAGCTAATAGGATCCAGTGCTGGGACTCCACAGCAGAGTAGCAGCAGATTTGGTTTTCCTCTTGTGTGCATTGCAGAGAAAGGAACTAAAAATCTGTCAACATCTCTGAACAGTAAATTTTTCAGGGAACTGGGCTGCTTATGTATGGGCGGCTTATAGATTGCAGCACAGCATGTAGCACATATTGCGGCACAGCATATAGCACAAACAACTGAGTTCTTAAAATAAGAATAGAAAAAAGCATTGAAACCTAAAGTCTCTTCAGTTTTATCCTAAAAAATAATGAAAAATAATGAAAAAAAAGAACTGCTAAGATTAAAAGTTTTCAAATAAAATAACTAGGCTCCTGTTGACTGAGCATGTAAGTTCACAGTTTTAACTAATACAGAATTGCTCTTCATGCAAATTTTTGTCCAGAAAAAAATTGAAAGGAAATATTTTAAGGTATAAACTATCGAAACTTGACTAAAAGTGTAAGACCAAAAGTCAGAAATTTATACAAATTCACTCCAGCACTGCTTGTTGACTTGTAAGAGCTGATTTTTTCCTTCTGCTTTCAAATACATTGTTTACTCTGCTGTTTAGTTATCCTGTTCTTTGTTGTCTACTATCTGCTGCAATTCCCCTCCTTGTTGAAATTCTCTATATTCATATAGCTCATGAAATCTCTTGTTTCTTCTTGACATTTCCCAGTTCAAGCCTTGTTACTCTAATGCAAAATAATATTACAGAGTTAATAATGAATGTTGCCATTTATGTCAAATGATTTTGAGACTGATGCAAGTCTTCTAATTTGTAATGGTCTGTTGGTAATTTCTCAAACAATTGTATGCTCTCACAGAATTAATAAAAAGCCATCCACTATCATAGTGTAAACAGTATTTTATCACTATTTTTTGGAAAAGCTTTTCTTGCAAAACAGTGCTCACTATGACCATCTGTCCTTATTTAAGTGAAAGTAGTTTCTTTTTCTGATTTAGATTCCAGGCTTTCTAATATCTTTTTTTTTTTGGTGACATCAGAAATAGAGCCTATTTTTTTATAAAGATTTTAAAATATTTTCTGATTTTAAGGCTTTTTAATGCTTTTGTAGAAATTTTTTGCAAAAACTAATACCAAGAACATCTCCAAAGCTTCTTAAATTTTATTTCTATATAAAAGACCAGCTAATCTGAGACAAAAATAGCACTCTTTGGCAAAGTTTGAGTAGAAATTAACAAAAACTAGAAGAGACAAATATTTCATAGTGACAAAAAAGATGAGACCAATACAAATTATATCAGTGAGTCATATGAGATTTCAGATGATTGGTGAAAGGTAAATTAGGCTGCAGAAGGAGGGGAAAGTTTGCTAAGGAAAGATGTTCTCTCCAAAAAAAAAAGAGAGAAGCAGCGATCAATAGAAATTTTGTGCAGCATGCTTCAGTCAGGCACTTGGGAGACTTCTGCATGCACAGTTGGACATTGATCCAATGTTCTCAAGATTCTGCAGTCCTCAGCTTTGTGATTAATGTCTGATGATGTATAGTGAGATAAATTTTTTTAATAAAAATTCTCCTCATTTATATGCCATCTTATTCAATTGCTCCTAGTTCTCTGAGCTTAATTTATTAATACATTTTGGGCTCTAAAGTCATGAATGCTATATCGTAGAGCTAGATTGTCCCAGCCAGCTATCCCAACTCTGCCCTACCTGATGCAGACAGAAAACAAAGTATTTATTTTGAAGCACTGTGCTTCTTTTCCCTCAAAAATTCCAACCAAATGTACATTTGCTAAGACCTTTGGGCAACTCTTTCAATATTTAATCCACATCTGCCATCCGGCTGCCTTAAGCACAACTGATGAAATATCTTTTACAGTTATTTTACACTATTTTGCGCTACTCTTGAAATTTCTGACAAAATCTGTGCCAAAATGCCCTGATAACAATGACTAGTATAGGGGTAACAGTGTCTGTGATGGGATACCCAGACTGAGAGGGAACAGGGCACCCAGAGTGACAGGAACACACTAAACTGATTATGTTAAAGAGCAGAATGAAAACAAGCCTATGAGGGAGTGTTCAGTGAATTCTAGTGACTTTGAAAAGAAATGAAAGCATCATGAACCAAACAGGAACATTAAAGCCTGGAAGGGGGTGTTGGCAGAGGCTTTGGAGTGGGAGGAGAAGCAGGGACACTCCTCCACATCTGGGAGCATAGCCCAGCGTTGTCCCACAGCATCCCCAGTCCTGCCTGTGGCCTGTGGGGCAGAGACAGCCTTCACCCAGCCAAGGAATCCCAGCACAGGGGTGGTGACATGGGGGTGGCATGGGGGAACCCCTCCTTGGGTGTGTATGGGCACAGAGCTCCCAGCTCCGTGGGTGCTGGCAGCAGCAAGGGATCTGGCACAGCTGGAGCAGGGACACCTCCACATGAGGCTTGTGCTGCACAACTGACACTGAAATATAGTTCACTGGTGAATATAGTTCACTGCTGAATATAGTTCACTGGTGAATATAGTTCACTGGTGAATATAGTTCACTGGTGCCTGGTTATTTACGAATGATTAGCAAATCAGCAAACTGCTCCGTCCTGATTTATTGGTAGGAGGTGAACTGAGCACTTCCCATGCAGTGGTCCCATACATCTGACTTTACATCACTGTTTCCTGCTCTGAAATCAATGCACCCCGCTCCATAGCTCATGTGGTATGGTCCCAGAGGCAATACTTTCTGTTTAGTTTTATTGAACCCATCTGGTTGCATTCTAACAATTTCAGAAAATTATCTAGAATGCTTTATCTCAGTACCTTGTTCTCATTAGTTACTGTCATGAAGTTTTTGTATAAATTTTTATTTTTTACCAGAAAGATTTTAGAAGCTAAAAATACTTGCTAGCACTGGTCCAAGAACTTTTGATATTATTAATCCTTTCTCTTTTACATATTAACTTTTAAAATTGTATGTTGAGCTCTGTCAACAAGACAGTTTTCAAGTAATTTAATTTTTATCCTGCTGTTAGTGTATAATGCAATATTGAAAATGTCATAAAGTAATAAGTACTGACTGGAAACCATTGGAATGTACTGTCTTCCAAATATACTATGTCAGTTCTTTTGGAAACCAGATTTGTATTGCTGTTGATAAAAACCACAAATTTATTTCTGACAATACCTTTGTCTTTGGACAAAGTTGGCTTATTTAAACTCCAGGATTTATCTTTATTTGCGTGTACCTATGAATCTATTTAATTTTCTTTATTTTAGCACTTCTACAAGTTAAGCTAACTGATTTGCAATTCGCAGGATTACTCATTTTATTCTGTTTAAATCTTGGAATTATATCTGGAGTTACCCAATCACTTGGAATTTCTTCAGTTTCCCATACAGGGCTCTGAAAGCTCCCATCTGGTTTTCTTGGGGCTCTTGGGTGTCAGTTATCTGGGCCTGTTGATTTGCAAATGTATAATTTCAACAGATGTTCCTTTACATCTTTTCTTGCTATGCATGGCAAATTTGCTCTTACAGCAGCAGCAGCATCTGGGATACATACAACCTCATGCCTCTTTCCACATACAGTGTCAAATATCTGTTAGACATTTTTGCACTGTGTTTTGTCTTTTTTTCTCTCTCTCCTTTTTTTTTTTTCCCCCGAGATATCTAGATGGACATGTAGCTGTACTCCAGTCCTCTCAATATTAGCTTTCATTCTCTTTCAACAGGCTTTCAAAATCTTCTTTTAATACACTGACCTCCTACCCAGAATAACCTTTTTATCTGTCCTTTGAATTGTGGTTTATGGGTTACCCTATGGGACATGCATGAACCATTCCTGCCTTTTTTGAAACCATTCCTCATTAAACACATGTGCTTTGTCAGTTATCAACAGTTGCTTCACAATTGCTGAAAGTGACCACTTCAGCATCCAGCTGTACTGATAATGGGTTAGTGCTGTGTTCTGTTCTCATAACTGAAATCTAACTAAATTAAGAGCACTGCCATTTTTTTTAGGTAAGTCATTGCTGCACTTCATCCGGGAGTAACAGTGCCCAGGTGTCGAGTTATCTCATGCTACCTGCTCTTGGCTACTGGACATGTCCAGCAAAGATCCCTTGACTTGAAGTCACTCTTCACAGCACTGGCTTTCCTGCTATTGCATCTCAGCTATGGTTAAGGAGCAGTTTTCACTGAGCATGAAAGTTTAAGACTGCAGCAGAAAGGTAGTCTCCTTTGTTTCGTTAACCAAAACTTCTGTCCATAAATTTTCATAGTACAATATTTGGATTCTTTTGTGGCTGCAGTGTTCATTATGTGAATTAATTCTTCCTCTCCCTCATCCTCTCTTAATTGTTCTATTTTTCTAAAGGCAAATTGCAGGATTAGTTGCAATATTCATGCAGTAAGATTCACCTTGCCCCTTTGCAGAATTACCTGCTCTGTAGTTCTTTTCACACATGAGCATCTCTGTGCCACTCACCATGGACACAGCCCAGACTCCCAGTGCTGTTATATGGACATTAAAGAATCATGTCTTCTTTCTGTGCTTAGGCTATTATGAGGTCACAAATTTTGGAGTGTCATATCTTAGTGTGTATGTCCTATAAGGACAATGCTATTATTATTCCTCTCTATTTAGATAGCTGTAAAACCTTTCTGGCTAATCTTTGCTGCAAAGGAAACAAACACCTCATTCACACAGTGTCCTCTTACGGCAAATGATACCATCCTACCCAAGTTATAACTTTGTCTCTCCACTCACATAAAACATTTTTACTTGTAGTAGGTACTGCCTTTTTTCCCCTCAGATTCCTGCCCAGTTTCTTGTCCAGGTGTTAACACAGGTCATTTTCAAATTTGGATGATGACTCCGGTATGATGGTGAATTTATGATTCTAAAAACTTACCAGAGATAACTTCTAAAATGTCGGGGTTCTACGATCTCACTTTGCCCGTGTAAGTAAGTAAAGGTACTCTAAAGCAACAAAACTGTTTTAATTGTAGAACTTGTGTAAGTCTGTTAGTTCATTCCAGGACAATGCCCAATATGAAGGAGGGACTGCTGCATCTCAGCAGGTTCAATGGAGGTGTAGGCAAAAACACCTGCTTTTTCTAACTCCTGACTCATTAAACTCATTGTAAGCATTAATGCTTCTCATTGCACAACAAATATGAAGAAAGTTATGGTAAAAATTTGTCTCTTTACAGCCAGGAGTTCACTTTAAGTGTGCAGACATGAGGATCTTGAAGAATATTAACTAAATTTACATTCAGGTGTGTAATCACACATAATATAGTTAGTAGAAATGCAAACTCTTTTTGTTTGCTTTTATTTTCTTTCTTCTTTTTTATTTCTTCCAACTGAAACAAAATTTGATTTGGGGTGTAATGGGGAATGAATTTTTTTTTTTAATTCAACTTTCAGAAATATGTTATTACAATAATATCCTGAGACTCACATAATGGCCTTAGTATGTCTTCACTTTTTCAGAATGGGCAGTTTGACATAAACACAGACATCCCTAGGTACAGATAGTCTTCTGCTGTGTTATGAGTGCCAGAAAATTATTAATGATTATTGAAAACAAAACATTTTATTTAATTTCTGCATGAAATAACTACAGATTTTCCCACTTGGTTTTTCATATTGAGCTAAAAATTTTATTCTCAAAAGAACTGAAAATTAACTTAAAAGTGAATAGGCAAAGTACTACTTAGAGAATGAATACAAGATGCTACTTTAACAGCTGAATATTAATTCAAATGGGTCAGAATATAGCATTCAAAACAAATGACTGTCTAGCAACAATGCATGAGACATCCTCACTGTGAGGTATTTACTGTGTTTTGAACAGATCTCCAGTTACTGACACTGAAGGTGATACTCATATATCACATCTAACACAGATCTTTTGGCAGAATAGTTCCCACAATCTAAAGATACCATAGGAGAGAGAGAGAGAAGATATATAGGAGACAAAAGGGAGAGAATCCTATGACCTTTAGACAGGAAGACACATTATTTATATACACTGACAAAGGTTGCTCTGCCACTGAGGACTGGAAAGGCAACACAGCTACAGGACTGAATTATAGACACTGGAGCTAATCTTGGACCTGCCAGACCTCTGTGCCTGGCAGCAAACTGGGGGAGAGAAACTACCCATGGTAAAGGTGATTAGTGCTGGCACAGCTCGAATAAGCTGAACATGTGTAAGTCTGTGGGACCACGTGGAGTGCAGCTTGGTGAACTGGCTGAGGTGCTTACAAAGCTGGACTCCATTTCCACAGAACAACAGCAAGGCAAGCACTGCACCCACCTTCCAACACAGGTGAATCATCTTCAAAGAAGGAGAAATCAGGGACTGAAGACCAGTCAGCTTAACCCAGTAAAAAGTTGTGGAGAAAGTCCTCCAGGAAGCTATGTTCAGGCATTGAAATCCCAACAGAAAAGATGGTTTAACCTTGAGGAACTTATTTTCAGACCCACACATAAATTTAAAAATATATTCCCTATTCCTTCTTTAGTTCCATGCACTGTTTGTGTTTTCATTGTCTGGCTTGTGGCAAGCAGATAGGTATGTTATGTTGGAGTATTTGTCTACAGGGTAAACTTCACAGAACTGCTGTGGATGATTCAACTTTTGCCTCATCTTCTCTCTACGTATTCCCAAGAGCAGACCCCAGTCTTGTTGTACTGGCTGAGTTAAACCATTCCATATTAATCATAGTCGTCCTGAACTTTCCTGATAATGATAATGAAATTTGAAGGTTCAGATTGTAAGAACATGTTTACATAGATACTGTATTTATTGTTGGGAAAATTACTCTATTGGCCTGAGGACAGTATAGATACTTCATGGCTGGGGAAATGCCAACTGTACATTAGATGATTTTTATCTTGGAAAGATTAAATGCACACTATTCCATTCCAACTTTATTTGTTTCATTTCTGTCGTCAGCTTTGGCATTGGGTCCCTTTATAAAATGGGTCTACTCTTTAAACATTTGTATTTGGTAAAATGTTGGTATGATTAATAATTGGAATGGCTTCAGATAGCTCATTTAATTGTCATTGTTGCTTTTATTTATTTGATTAATTATTTTAACTTATTTTTGTTTATTTGCTGTTGCAGAGGACTTCTATTTCATGTATTATATAATTTGGTTTTGGCACACACAAAGTTACAAATTAGCAAAAATAACATTTCACTCTAAAATTTATAGCAATTTTATAAAAGATCAGTGAATTTCATATTTCAAATAGAGTATCAAAGTAGAGCTTTAGAAAAAATGAAATTATGTTTTTGTTCATATACGAGTTCGAAACTTGTTTTAACTTAGTTTATACCATGTCACTTTCTTCTGTGGGTTGCCTTCTTGCACTTTCTTGACTACACTTAAAATTTGATTTTGCCTGTTCAATCACTGTCTTTGCTGAAAAGTTATTTCTTATTTCCTGAGACATGGTGGCATTGCAGATCAGCTTAGATATTTGCACTGACAAATCCTTGGCTTAGCACTTGGTTCAGCAAAGAACCTGAAACTACGATTAGCCATAAGTAGCATTGTTTTTCATGGGACTGCTCATATCCTTTTAAGAAGCACTCTCTTGTGCACTTCCCTCGAGTCTGTAACCAAGAAGGGAGGGCTGTGCTTGGCTTGGGAGGGAATCCGTGCTTTTGCCCTCATTTAGGTGCTCTGAGATGTCCACATGCCAGGAGTGCTCAGGCATTTGCAGGGAACCTTGGAGAAGAAAGAAAACAGGTAATGCTGATTCGCAGTCAGCCATGAACGTTTCAACAGCAATTTGTTATGCACTTTTGTAAAGTCTGTTGATTTTGGTTTGGTAAATTTGGTGAAGATTTATAGCAGTGCACAGAAACTACCTGTAGAAACTTCAGTAAGAGTGTGAGACCAATATGCTTGATTTACTAGCAAACAGTGCTGTCATGGCCACTTCACAACTCCTTTGCAGCCATTATCATCTCCTAAACCACTTCTGTTAGCACCCCGTACAGGACACCAGCACTGCTGCTAGAAGGCAGACTGCCATTTATAAGCATGCAAAGTTTCTAATGTAAAATTCAGCTGAACTCTGCATCCCTCTTGGATCAAATCCTCCTTGAGAAAAGTTTACCACCATTACATCAGCATGGAAGCAGCATAAGCAACATACATGTCTGAAACTGCAAACTACAGCTCAGAAGTTGTTTTTAGTCTTGGAAGGGACTGTTGTACCTATTCCCAGAATCAGTATCTGTATAATCCCATCAAATTCCTTGGAATAAAATCCCCAACATACACTTTTCACCTGCAGATATCTTCCATGTCTTGCCTTGCGTCATCTTTGCTTTGTCTTGTCTTGCCTTGTCTTATCTTCTCTTGTCTTCCTTTTTCTTGTAACCAATTGTCCTTCTAATGAAGACACATCTTGATTTATCAAAGAAAAGGAGGTAACAGTCTTTTGCACACCATCACTGAGCTCAGGCTTCTGCATGTTCTGTCCTTTTTCTTGCCCCCAATCTCTTGTCTATTCAGCAGTTAAAGCCTCGTGGAGAAAGAGCTGCATTTGTACTGAACAAAGCTATTTCTCAGTGAGCTCCTGTGGCTTACTGTAAGACCCATAATACCAAATAGTTTAATGTGGCAACAGTTCAGTAAGGACAAGGAAAAAAAAAGACATTTAGGTCACATTCCTAGTTTCTGAGAAAATACAGAGGGGCAGAAGAAGGAAAGGAAATAGACTTATGTCTGGAAAAAGCTAACATACATAGCTTAGTCCCCTAGCATGAAAAAAGAACTGTGTCACAGACATAGCTGAGGTTAAGAATAGACATGTTACATCATCTTTTGAACAATGCAGTAGTGGGAAAAGGGAGGAAATGAGGACTTAGGAGAGGAATAAATAAATTACAGCCAGATTTTATAGAAAAAGGCTAGACTGGATGCTCCTTAGGAAATTCTGGATTGTGGTCTGTGTTAGAAACAGGTAAGGAAAGAATGGAAAAAACTGCTCTAACACAAAGAAAAGAATAGCTGGGGTTACTGACATGGTAAGAACCTGACAACATTCAGGGTTTTTTTTTCTTTTTCTTGTCTTAAGAGATCTTGTAATTGCTTCTGGCATGTTAGTGATTGTGGTAAGCTGTGTGCCAACATTTAAAATACCAGGGTCTTCCTAAGCCCAATGAAGAAAATGTGTACATTAGAAGCTCCTAATAAACACAGCCCACGTGCCAGCTAATGCTGGAGTTATTTTCAGGGACTAAACAACCTGTTCAGAAACTCTTTATTTCTTCTGTGCTTCCATTTCAAGCCAGAAGCAGAGAAATTGAGGGAAGGACAAAAAAGGTGTGCTTGGTGTTTCTTAGTCATCTAGGAAAAAACCAATATCCTAGCTTTGAAAACACAGACTGAAAGTCTGAACACAATTTAAATATTGTGGACAAATATTTGGAAAAATAAACAATGTGCATATGGTTACTAAAGAAAATTGCTGGATACTAACTGGTTAAGTTTGAAACAGGTGTTATACAAAGATTGTAAAAGCTGTAGCCTAAGGATAAAAGCAAATTTAGGTTGGTACAATATGTCTTCTGAAAAAAAACATTAGTTTAATTCTGGAGCACTGCATTTATATGTGGAACAAGATGGGGTTTAATTCTTGGAAGCATTCTTTCTGCTCTGCTCACTAGGAAAATGGAAACATATTCTGGAACATCCTGGGATTTAATAGATCTTATAAATTTGAGGTTTTGGCAATTAAAATTATCTCTGAATATTTATTTAAAACCCTTTAGAATGCTGATATAGATTTGCTTTAAGCAGGCAAGCCGATTCAGGAAGATGTGCCTTGTAAAGGATCATAATTCCTAATTCCAGTCTTACTTGAAGGCTGTGTGTCTAGGGCAGTGTGTGTCCCAGAAAACAGACCAAAGGACTGTTTCTAATCAGTTTGCATTCACAGCCACACATAAATCCAAAGATAAGCCATTGACAATATAAGATGTGCTCACCTTGTAAAAGGGTCCATGTTGTTTCTACCCTTCTTTAAGAAAACAGCTCTTAGATTACAATGAGATCACAAATGTGTAGGATCTAATGAGATCTGAAAGGGACACTATGAATCCAAGACTTTTTGCCTCAACTACAACAACTTTTTTTCAGGGCAATGTTGTTCATGTGCTGACCTCCAGAAGACCAGGAAAAGGATTCCTTCCATTGCTTCTATTGCTTCCATCTTCACAGTGGCTTCTTGATCCTCTCACAAACTTCCGGCTGCAAAGCTTTTAGGAGAGTTTGGGCAAGTTGTTGGTAAGGGGGACTAGACAGAAGACACTGCGTGCATATATGATAGGAATAAATTGAGGATGATTGAGTAAAATTGGCTTCAGCATTACAAAAATTGCAATATTCAAATTCGCAAATATAACACTATCTTTTGAAGAGTACTTTTCATGCTCTATGAAATAATGTGTGGTTTTATGCAAAGAAAAAATGAAAAGAACTACTTTCAAACAATTGCACAATGAGACATGAAGTTACAGGAGTGGAAATATGTGTATTTGGATCAATTTTTACAGGAAAAAGTAATTAATATTTAGATTGTGCTGTTTTGTTTTTGGGTTTGTTTTTTTTTTTTTGGTCAATTGAGAGGAAATAGTTTTATAAGTATCCTTCCTGTAGCAAGTTCTGATGATCATTTCCTCATTTCAGATAGGTTATTTTTTCTCAGTCCTCCAAAGTAAGCCAGTTCAAAATACCTCCAGAACAGCAGGGGATTAAGCTGTCAGAAATATAAGTCTAAATATAGGTAAAACCTGCTTTAGCCGCTATTTTAATAGGAAAAGAGACTGTTTCAGACTACTCAGAAAATAAAAATAAATTTGAAACAGACACCTAGAAGTCACACACTTTACAGGAGTCCTGCCTGGAATGACCTATCCAAGTCAAGGTCACTATGGCTGAACTCTGAGACTGTTTGGAAGTTTCAGTTCCAAAGAGAATGGAAATATTCATGGAATCAGAATGGTTTGGGTTGGAAAGGACTTTAAGGATCATCTAGTTCCAACCTGCCAGGGGCAGGAACACCTTCCACTAGACTACATTGCTCAAAGCTTTCATTGTTTCCATTATTACCATGGTTTTACAGAGTTTAAAGCCCTTCTGCAGTGTTAAATGTCATTTCCCAAGCAAACTCATTGTGGTGTTATAATTGCAGTAAATCCCCTTAAAAAATAATTTTATTAGATTTGACTTTGTGTTTGGCAAATGCAATAAAAGCAATAGCATCGTTTGGCCTGTAGTCACCAGGCAGTCCCACAGAAAGCTGTCCTGCCAGCAGAGCAGCTCAGAGCAGCTCCAACCTCCTCAGCACTGGAAGCAAAATTTAAATTCTGCCATCATGTTTTGGCTGAGACCTTCCTGCTTAGTGGATGGTGAAGAAGGGTAGAAGACAGTCAAGTGTGAAGGGAGACAGATGCTGTTGCTATTCCAAGACTGCTATATACACTCTAGGTCTGCTTACTGAAAGCCTTGCCAGGCTTCCATCACAGGCAAAAAGACTGAGAATTCCATTCTGATGCTGCTCAATGTCACTGTCTTTTCACTTGTGTCAGTATAAATGTCACCAGTCCCACAGGTGTAACCCACAAGGATAAAGTCAGGCATCTCATCCTGTGAGTGCCTCCTCCCCTCTGGGATAACCTGGGATAACCTCTCTTGGCTACTACTGGCACCAGTGATCTTGGCCAATTGATCTTAATTCCCCCATCAGTACAGCCTTCCACACAAACCTTCCCTTTAAACAGGGGGCTGAATTCGTGCTGGCTGGTCCTTGATTGCTCTGTGTGGCAGAAAGTCCATGACCTTGCTAGGGTAGTGGAGTGAGAAAGACAGGGGAATAGCACTGTGGAAGCATGTGTTGCCTCAGGAAAGACCTGAGACATCTAGCAGTTTTCTGGAACTAAAATCTCTTCTGTTTCTACCTAACTTAGCTGGGAATCTTGTCTGGAATTCTAAATAGTAAATTTTTCAAACTACATACAAACATTATCTTCTTTTTTAACAATGTTTTTGAGTTACTCTGCTTGTTTATGCTTATCTTGACTATCTGAATGGAGTATTTTAACACTGGGACTCTAAAGCCAGCTAGTACCATACCAATGGTATGTGATCTGCTTAGTGTTTGGTACAAAACCAGGTACTTGTTTACTTGCAGTTTTACACTGGATTTTGAAATTGTATTCCTTTCTGGAAAGATATGAGCACATCAGAGGGAGGAGGGAGTGGGACTGCTGAGGAGCTATGTGAAGCACCAATATTGACCTGATTTTCACGCTGGCACTTTGCCTTTCAGCCTGGAAGTCTTCTGGAAGGTATTTTGACTTCCTGTCTGGATTTTAGACACCTAGTAGAAAATAATCTCCTTCTTGGCATGAATCCTGGACATTTTGGAATATATTCGAGTTTATGATTTAAATTTTAAAACCATTTCCTAAAACTATGTTTGATAAACTAGTTCACAACATGTTTGTTATTGCATCAGTCTGTAAGTTGCACATAATTCAACTAGCTTAACCTAATTTCATTTACCAATTACTTAATCTCTATGGTGGCTGCAGCAGATTTGCTGAGCTTTTGTCTTTTTTTCCTTTCCCATCTCCTGCTCACCTACTCACCTCGTTGCTTTTCTTCCCTTTCACAGTTACTTCACCAGCATCTTGCTTCACCAATCCCTTCTCCCTTTTCTGAAGCTCCATTACACCATACTTCCATGTCAGTTGTTTTGCACCAGGAGGTGCTGATTTGTTATCACCTCAGTGTGAAAGGTGTTCAGATTCTGTGGAACATGATTTAAAATGCAATTTGTTAGAGATAATACAATGAAGACATCTTACTTCCCTGTAGATGCTGGGAGCCCAAGTTGTAAAACATTGAGCAAGCCCCCAGTGAACTAATAGTCTTTAAATATTTACACAATTACTTTAATTTCAGAACACTAAACATCCTCCTAAACATTATTTGGAGACAAACAGAGTGCTGTGCAGCACACTGATCTCTCTGTTAAACCGAGGATCTTTGTCACCATGGCACTTGTGTGTGTTTGAGTGTGAGTCTGACTGTGTGTCAGTGAGTGTGAATTTGACTGTGTGTTTGCCCTGCCTTAATATGAGCAGAGAAGAATGTTTCTACATTAACTGGCGGAAAACTATTGAAATTCCTCAGGTTTAGAAGAAGCTAATAGGTCTTATTTGAAGTGCTTTATTTAGCTTAATAATAGAGCAGAAAGGAAGTGTTGGTTGTGATCAGAACTAACTTTTCAGGCTTCCTAGAGCTCTGTTAGAGAGAAACCTGGACTTAGACTGCAGAGATACCCACTCATCTATTCCATAAAACAAAGCTTTCCTGAAAATGAGCAAGACAAGAGGTTTAACTAGGGGCAAATTGTCTGACCATGACAAAAAATATTAGCTGGTCTGAGAGGCAAGAAGTGCTGTAAAATAGACATCAAGATTCCTTTTTATGGCATAGCTGAGCATTTAGTGCCTACATCAAAGAAGTGCTGGCTTTGACTTTCATTTATTAAAAAAATGAAATTGCAGAACTATGTCTTCAGTGTTACTGAAGATTAAAATTCTGTTGCAGACAGATCTAATGTTCCCTTTCTACAAACCACATTCCCTTTCCTAAGTTTGTCATTGGTGTTCTTGCAGTACTTCTATGTTAAATATTCTGGATTGCCCACTAGTACTGGTTTCCAAGACATAAACCAGAGAGGAAAAAAAGTCAATAAACAATGCATAATAAAAATTATAACTGATGAATCTGTGATACTTTTAAAGAACAGATGCCCTCCTTGCATGTGCATAAACCCTTCTCCTAGAAGGTCTGAATTCCAGAGCCACGTCTCTTGCTTATTTACTTGGTGAAATTTCCTGTTTTCTTCTGTGCTTTGACTATTGCTTCTTGTCCACATCTCAACTCCTTTATTAAGCACAGCAAATGAAAAGAGCACTATCAGTTAGTCATTGTTTCTTTCTTCTCATCACTGGAATGTCTTGTTATTAAAATAATATACCAAGCCATGTTTCGCCTTCTGTTATTTGCATATTTGTGTCACATTCCTTCGTATCTTAAAGAAAACATGTTGATTTTCTGATGGGAATGCCATGCACAGTCTGCTGGTGTGGTTTAGAGGTTAAGACAAAACAGATTCAAAGGAGGTTAAACAAATATTTTCACATCACCATGTAATTTTCTCAGGTCATTCATAAAAGTTTGTTCTATTATTTGAAGTCAATTTGTCTTCAGTAAAATGAATTAGTTTTTACTTCTTTTTTTAAATGAGTCTAAGAAAGAACAGATAGATTAATTAACCCTTCACATAAGACTGAATAAATCTTGAATCTTTCTGAAGATGAGTAGGTGCTTATGAAATAGGATATATTTCATGGTCAGTGCTATTGAAGTTCCAAGTTTCACTTTGTATTCTGCTAGAACAGAAAAAAAAAATCTCTCCTAAAATGATCTTATGAGATAGATCTGTGGGCTTTTTATGGTATCCAGTTTAAAGCAATACCATTCTCTGCATTGGCAATAACCTATTGATGATTTAAGATGGAAAAAGAGGTTTCTTGGCAACCTTCTTGTGCTTTTTATACAAAGTACAAAGTGTCTTCAGTCTTGTCTGGTTTAACATGGAACTGGAAGGTGTTTATTTAGGTCGATATATCTAGCTGACACTGTGGTATCTTTGTGGTGGTACTGTCTGCATCTGGAAGAAAAATACAAACTTCCCTTTCACCCCATTTTTATTGATTATGAAAACCATGTTGTTTCTTAGCACCAGCCTTAACAGGAAAGACCCACGCAGAAAAAAAAGACATTATAGGAAGTGGACCAATTATCCCCCATCAGTCTATGGGTCTTGTTGAAAAGTGTGGTGGAAAGTGGTGTGATGCTCCACTGTCTACTCCTGATAATATGTCTCCACAACTGCTCTGCTCTGCTGATATGACTGTTTCCAGGAAAATGTTTTCAATCCCATATGATTTCTGTATTTTGTTTTAAGATACAACATAATTAACAGAGAACATCTCTTGAGAGCACATGCCATATTTGCTGATGCTTTATCCAGTGCTGAGATATTCTTTTTATTTTGCAACTTGTGAAATATTAGAAATATTGCTGTCATATTGCTTTGTTTTTGTCACCACATTTCTCCAATTGAAATTTTATGGTTCTGAGGACAAGAAACATTTGCTGTTTGCAAACTGAGGTGCTCCTCCTTCAATTCCTGTTACATGTCTCATGCTGAGAAGCACTGATCACCAATATACCAGAAGAAAGAGAGGAAGAAACAAATGTGAGAAGGAATTTAGCCTCTGAAAGAGACTGGAGATATTTATGGTTTATATAATTTTGAAGGTAAAAAATAAAATGAAACTCAAAGTTTATTCTGTTAAGAATGACACAGATCGTTTTCATATGGGAATAGTCACTGGTGTTGTACATATAAGAAAAAAATTATGGTTTTGCTTACAAAAGCTGTCAAGTGGAGGACTTTGAGAAACTAAGTATTTTCTTTGCAGTACATGTTTCAGACCAATGTTGCTGATGTGAAACTTAAACATTTACATTATGAATCACACCAAGTATCACTGTAATATATTAGGAAAATGAAAGCCTTCCACAGAAAGCCTGCTTTATTTTAAAATGACAGTATTAGACGTTTACCTTGCTTTTTTTTTTTTGAATGACAAAACTCAATGTTTAATACTTGCTCATATAAGTATTTGGAAATTTTACTGGGTTCCTTTATAATGTTTACTGCATCAAAAAACCTACTAAACTCCCAAAGGGTCACATTTGGAACCAGGTGTCACAAAATCCTAAGAAAAGACAGAATTTGAAAATAATAGCTGGTACATAAAGCCTACTGACATAACACATCCTGATGAATCTTTGTTCTGGCTTAATGAAACAGAAGTGAGGAGCACATTTGTTTTGGAGATAGTAGGAGTGTACTGCTCAGAGTCATTATTTAATGTGACAGGATATGTAATAAGAATGAGATAGGACACACAATGAAAAAGCAAGAGTGTAATAAAAACCATATTTCTTTGAGCCTGGATATACTTGCCCATCCCTTTTTAATGTTTTTGACTATTTCATCTGAGCTAATCTGAGGTAATCTCAGATATTTAAAAATTTCGTTTGAATACAAATCCAATAAACAGAAATAATACTGGCAAAAATTTAAAAGGAGAAGGACAGCAGACAAACAAGCCCTGCTAGAAAAATGAAGAAACTTGCTCAGAGTAAGCAGCAAGATAATGGAAAGCCTGATATCAGAACACAACTGCCCCAAACAGAGGCGCTGTGGAAATTCAGGAGCACAATAACTTTGCAGATATTTGATTAATATAAGGCATAAAGAAACTCAAGTTAAGTCCATGGCAGCCATTTTGTTGTTTATTTGAAGGGCTATATTTGCCATAAAGACAAGAAAAATCTCATGTGGACTAAGGTATGGGAAACATCAGAGGCAAAACTGTAGAAATAGCTCTGCCTGATCACTCTCAGCAGGATCTGCTTTCCAGCATCTTTAATGAGGTAAAAAAAGATTTTTGGTGAGAGCAGTGTGTAGGAGTAAAAACACTATTAACAAAATCTGTACAACAGATCTTGTGAAGGCATTATCTCCACTTTATTTCCTTTTCAGATTGATCACTACTGTAGTAACTAATTAAAAATAATTAATTAAAAAGAAACAACATAAATATGACAGAAGTCTAGGGTGATTTTGAGGAGACAAAATTGTGCTTAGACAAGAAAGTATGGTAAATAGTATGTGTGACAGAAATAATAACTTTTTTTTTTCCTCCTAAATGCTTCTAGCCATGTATTTTTTTATTGGTACATTGTTGAATTCCTCAAAAAACTAGCCTGAATTGCCCCAACATTGGGCTGTAAACAGGACAAAGTCTGTTACCTCAAATGCTTCCTCTCATCCAGGTGATACCAGAAGACACAGACTGATATTTGGGCCAGAAACTTTCAAAACCCATAAAAGATCAGGAATTCTGTCTTAGAATGAACTTTATTGTGTCTCATGGTTTAACCTCAGCTATAAATTATTGTATCAATGGATGGGTCTTGAATAAATGCTATCTTTAATGAAAAACAATCATCTGAATGTAAAAATTACTGGTGTTTCCATGAGATTCTCCCTCTGTAGAAAGATGTAAGATAAAGAAGAGAGCTTCTTGCATTCCTGAAGGATTACATGAGATCTTGCTAGTTTGAGAGAGCTGGAAGACTGGCTGCTGCATGTCTAGAAAGGACAGAATGGGGTTTTGTCAGACACAGCTCTTCCTATTCTTTACATGACCATTTGTACTTATTCTGTACTGATACTTTGTCCTGTTATATGCTCTTCATTAATATATGTCTTGACACAGGTTTTATCATAACAACCCTGTCAAACCTTTAAGGTCTGGTGTTCAGTGACCACAACTGAACTCTTAAGCAGGAGGTAAGAAATTTTGGAAAAAGGAAATAAAATGAGTCTTTTCATCATGCTAGTCACAGTATGTCTGCAATAGCCTGAGCTTTCAGTTCCAGTAGTCTTTGCCATCCTAGCAACTGGAAAAAATATTTTTACTTGCAGTGTCCATGTTTGTGCTGGAAGGTGAGTGGGATGCAGCAAATCAGAGCAAAATAGCAATCTTAAAGGGCAAAAATTTAATGCAAAGTCACACTTTAATGTAAATTTTTATATAAGACTGAAGTTTACAGAAGTAAAGGCATCTCCTAACCCCTAGGAACTCTGGATTGTGCTCTTTTTTTAAGGTCAGTTGAAATAAGTGGTGCTTATTTAATTTCTCTTGTTATGCATTCACTGTTTTCCTGTGCCTGCTGCAGTAGGAATAAAAGCTGAGCAAGCAGGAGCAGAATCATGGCCTCAGGCTACAACTTCATCAGCCTTTGAAAGGGATTAGGTGGCCTAACTGCCTACAATAAGTGGGATAGGGAATCTCTCTAACATTGCATTCTTTAAACACCATAAAGAAGACATTGGTGTTAATATAATGACTAATTCCTTTATTTTGGTGCACACAAAAAATTAGTACCTCATCTTTAATTTCCACCAATTCCTTCTCTAGACTTATCTTGCAGAGGACTTCCTATAAGCAGACCTCACGTAGAATTGGGCAAAAGGAAAATTATGCATGCAGTAAAAATTATACAAAGCAGTTTTTATCTAAAAAAGTTGGGTAAAGAATAAAACACAAAGTTTGGAAATATTAAATCTCATTACCTCATTAAACGTGTTGGTGAGTGATTCCAGATTGTGTTACATATCAAAATTAGGACTGTATGCAGGAGAGCATAACAAAATAGACTATGAGACATCTTTTTGAAAACACAAATCATGGGAAAAACAGTATCTGTAACTTTGAACTTCACTGTTGTTTTTCTGTAAACCTTGTCCCTTATGCAGAATACACAGTTAACATCTGGAAATTTTTGAATGAAATTTTCATGTGTAACTATGTTAATAAGAAGTGTAATTATTTACCATTGAGTAAATGGTAATGAGTGATGTTGAAATAGATTAGAATTGGTTAGAGCATGGAGTTGTCCATCTTGTACTCCAATTATGTTAATTCCATGCATCCTGGACGTGAGGTTGACTCAGATCTGTGGTACAGTTTAGACCTGAGTGATACAGAAAAACACTAAATGATTCTTCAATTTCTTCAATAAGAAATCTGGAAATGGATATAGTTTCTCAGAGAAGTAGAAATAGTGCTAGGCAGCTTCCATTCTCAACTAGGTTATCACAAATAGATTTATCCACGTATGGAAAATTAACTAAACCTCTTTTTCCTTAGAGACCAAATGGATGGCTGCACAAAACACTCAAATGTGCCAGAAGAAATAGATAACTTGTTGTTGGCTGTGTTCTGGATAAAATGAAACTGAAAATTAAATGGAAAGAGGAAAAATAATTCACATCTTTTTCTTTTATCTTTAGTTTGATTTGTGACCACTACAAAATTATTGTAACAGTTTTTCCTCTTTACAGTGTTCTTATGACAGATATGAGTAAATCTTACCTTTAATGGGTTTTTTTTGTCACTTTAACGCTGCTACTCCAGCTTAAAACAAACTTAGTTTCATGAGTAGGACAAAAAATTTATTAATTGTCTTTGAGATAATATAAAAATAATTTTTTCGTAGCATTTCTATGAAAATAAAGCCCAAATAATTCTAGATTTATATTTTAATTTTTGCTTCTCTGCATCTTCCTCTTACAGGAGATAGGGATGGGAAAATTTTTTTTGGGAGTATTCTTTTTCTCTTTGTTGTCAGACATTGATATTAACAATAATAAACTCTTCAAACTTGAAACTAAATAGAATTCTTATTCAAAAGGAGTGGTGCATACCACATTGTCTTCCATGTTGTGCAGCATTTTGTTTCAGCTTACAGCACTGGCTGAGTGTTTCTTGAACCTGAGACATCTCTTGTTCATGTTTGCTTGAAAAATTTTATGAACCTGAGAAGAATTTCAAACTTCCAACAAACCTTTAAGCTGAGTATTACAGTTTCTCTTTTGTGCCATACCACATATTTTATTCCCTGTACTAGTCAAATATCCAACAGACAATCATAAAATATCTGATTAACATCAGCTGCAGTGATCTTAAAGTCATATTCCTGTCTGATTGACATGTATGGTGAAGCTTTACAGTTTGAAAGTCAGGTATGGAACAAGATATTGGAAGTAAATGGTTCAAATTAGACTTTAAATAAATAACTCAGCAAGATTTTGTACTTTTGGAGTCTTGCAAACTTTTGAATAGGGTTGAGATACATCTCATTAAACTTGAGCCATCTAGAAGCTAAGGCAGGCACTCCTAGATGGCTGCCTAGGCTCTGCCTGCTGTGAATGCAGAGACAAGCCTGCCCCAGGACAGCGCAGTGTGCGGAATCTTGGCTTCTGTCTCACAAAAGGACACGTTGCCATTTGAAGATGACTGTGTCTATCCACTGAACAGGAACACCAAGCAAACAGAAGTGCAAACAGAAGGCTGCACTTTGGGCAGGAAACAAGGATTTAGGCAGGTCCTTGGCCCCATCAGCTGCTCAGTACACTGTTCTCTTCTGTAAGCTCCTTGACTTGGCTACAAATCTTTGTACATGCTCGTAAAGATTTCTAAACATGCAAATGGTTATTTATACACCAAGACGTACTTGCCACTTACTTTTATGAAGGATTTTGGGAAAAAAATAACTTTTTCTCATAGTTTGTGTTTGTGGTTGTTTGCCAGGGATTGATTGTTAAGAATGAATTGATTTCAAGTATGATTGTATTTCTAGGGTGAACCTCCTCTTCACCAGTTCCCACAGGGTCTTGTCTATTCTCAGGGGAATTTACCTTCCCAGCAGCACACTAGGGGATAGGAATTCAGAAACTGTTTTCACTCCCTCTGTCCTTCCAGAGAAGGACATTTTTATTTAGGAACTGGAATCACCATGGTCACTGAAGCCAACAATATTTTTATTCCATAATTTAGTGAGAGAAAGATTGCTCTCTAAAACCACTGCTGTTAGCAGTAAGTAGAAAGATTTTATTATGTGTGTGTGTTGGCGTTAGGACTGTTACTGAAATAGGTTTTCTGATTCCCTACCTGAAATGTAACATGAAGAATTCAGCTTTCATGCAGTCGTGCATCAGCAGCTATATTTAACAAATTCTTTAAACTCTCAGATTTGAGCAATAATTTAAATTATGGCAGTATTGATATAAACCAGGCTTGAAATATAACAGCAGGATTATCTGGGCAGAATGAATGTTAGAAAGGAAACCCCATGTTAAGTGAGGTGTTCCAACACAAATGTGGAGGACTTTTTGTGAGTGAGATCCAGTGTAACACTTTTCACATGTTCTTGGACATGAATGTGTGTTGTGTGTACCATGGAGGCATATGGAAGAAGCAGAATCCAGGCATTTGTTTTAGGCTAGCTTGTATGAGAAGCTGGATGTTATTGCATAAATGGGATCTGTTGGTAATTCTCTTTTGAAACGCCATATACCATACCTGCTACAGGCTCTGCTCAGTGGTGCAGATGATTTCTTTTCTGAATATAATCAAAAGTATTCTTTAGGTCATGTACAGTTTTCCTTTAAGGCAGTAAAAAGTGTCTTTGACTTATGGGTGTATGTAAACTAGACAGACAAATGGATCTGATTCAACCAAACACAAACAACTGTTTTGGCAAATATATAGTGTGTTTTTGATTAATAAATTGAAAATTATGGTTTTAATTTTTCCTTGTAGATATGATTGTCAGCTTGTGATGATAAGGTAAAGTGCACGGGGATTTATCAAAGTAATCTGATGAACAATATCCAGTTAATTCAGACATGCAGTTCTCATTGAATATTACGAATAGTGTGGCAGGTTTTTAGGGTCATCACAAGGAAAAATGAATAAATCAGACCATAAAGCTTGTTCATTTTGTGACCTGGACTAGCCTTTCCATCATGAGATGGAAAAGCAGTAAAACCAAAGGTGTTCAGTTTTCCTTCAAAATAAATCTAAACAGACTTTCAAAATGTTTTAAAAATGATGTGAAGACATATAATTCAATTTTCAGTTTCAAGTCAATTTTGACTGGCTTGACTGAAAAAAAGGTTTATGTAATGGTACCATGACTTCCTAGTTTTTACTGATTTCAAACCACAAATATTTGGAAGTAACTTTAAAAATGTTCTTAAAAGGAAAAATTAATGGCAGTTTGTGTTTCCCCTCCTCCTTTACTAGATAAACCATATTATCAGTGAATGAAAACCACACACATTTGAAAGTTTTGCAGTGTTCTGTCCTACTTGTTTTTCAGTTCAGCATTACTCTAAGGCCATCCTGGAAGTAACACCCTGATTTGATGTTATCAATGCAGTCATGGATATCTGTAAGGAGGCTGACTATTCCTATTTACAACCAGAATCACTGTTGCTTAAGAAGCACCAGACCACACCATTAACACTAAATTAATCATGTTAATTTAGAGGACATGGATCACAGCTTTTTGAAAGAAGATTTTTCTTTATAAATTTTTCTTAAAATCTCTTTTGTATATCCTCTTCCACCTGAACTCCATGACAAAATGATTGGATATTCTATCAGACTCAAAAAAAGAAATTTTGTCTTCTATTTATGTCCCTAGCAAAGACCCATGAAGATAATGGGTTGATGAGACCAGAACAGAAGCAGGAGACATAGTACAGAAAGGGGAGGGTGAGGGAGTGAGGAATAATTATTCATTAATTATTCATTCATTTGCCAGGTGGAAACTGGAGAGTGGAACAATAAAAATTGCTTGAACAGGGCCAGAGGGTGGGGAGCAATATCCTTATTGAGATAAAATTAATTGAAGTGAACTAATAAGTGTGATTTGCAATTCTGTCATTGTACTCATGCCTTCTCAGACCTACTAAAGGTCTTTAAATTCCTTGTGTAATTTCTCCAGTGAAAAATCTTTATCTAAACTGGCAAAAAAGTGTAATCCTCCTTATGTTTGCTCATGTCTGCAAATGTCAGCTTCATGTTTGTTATCATGTCCAAAATTTTCATGTCCCTTTTTATTTTCCCCTTTCCAGTAGAGCTTTGGCAAGATTAAATGTGCAGTTTTAATCACAAGAAATTGGTATGAATTAGGGAAATTTATATTTCAGCTGGGGGCAAAGAAATCTAACCTTTAATTTTCACCAGCTGACCAGAGCTCATGGTACAGAATTGGATTCAATTCATAGAATCTACCTGACGCATGTATAAAAATGTTGTTTGAGAGAATTCTGAGGTAATAACAGGGTAAGAAGTGAACAGATGAAACATTTGACTTCATTTAAAAGTGAACTGACAGCAGTTATGCGGCTTATAAAAATGTCTGAGTTACATTTTTTATTAAATAAATGTAAAACTACTTTTTCCTCTCAGAGATATCAGTGTAGTTTTGATTTAAATGGCAGCATGTGCAATTAAAATTCAAACAGACAAGAAATCAAAAAGAAAAAAAAAGTATTAATGTCTTGTAATGTACAGATATATTGTTTTTTGAATTTTCACTGGAATATTCTTGAAAGGAGATAGTCATGGACTGTTAATCACACAAAACTTCTAATCATATAAAATTCAATTTCCCAAGTATCTTTCTAGAACATGAAAGTCTGCACTGTTTACAAAGTTTAAATTTCATGTAAATGAAACAATATAATTGGAACATATACATTGAGATGTAAGATGTGGAAATTTCCTTTAACTGCATCACATAAAGAGATCAAAATGAATGACATTCTCAACAGTACTGGAAAATGAGTATGACTTGAGAGTAAATATTTAGATTATAATTATCTGGTAAATGTGTCCAAACTGTCAATTATGTACTATTTGTATAGTGTCATGAAGGATGAGGTAATGATCTATGCCTTTAAAAAACAATGAAGGAGTTAAATCTAAGTTATTTCCTTGCTTAGCTGAACTTCTGAGATTAGCACATGCTTTAAAAGGATCTTAATCACATTCTGTTTAGTTTACTTTTTCCTCTGTTGGTCCCCATTCCTGCCATCAGTCTAGTACAAGACAGGCAATTGTGGCATGTCTGATATTCAGGCTGACACCAGAAATGGTCAGTCTATGGAATTGAATACTGGAAACAGTGCTAAGAATGAGACTGGTGAATAAACTTTAAAAAATTGCTCCTTGCAGAGCCTGAAACAGTTGCAAAGTCAAGTACCAAAGAAGAAATGTTTGAGGAAACCCATAGAAAACAAATTCTAGACAGGTTACTTGACACTTTTGATGTCAGGATGTGGAAAAAATAACTCCACAGAAAGACACACTTAGATGAAACTTCTGAGGAATAGCTTACCTCTAAGTGCAGCTTATAAGAGAACACTGCATTCATTGATGGGGTTGGCAAGCTGAGGACATGGCTCTCTATATGATTAAACTCAAAATAGCTACAGGAAAAATGACCAACTATGGGCAGTTTGACTTTAGGAAAACTATTTGGTAGGGTGTTTGTGACAGCTGAAGAGCAGATGAAAGTTGCACTGGGCAGATGATAAAACAAAGAGGTGTGATGAAGAATTAGGTTGTTTGGAGGATTGAATGCAACAGCAAAAGAGCAGCCTTACAGAGCTTTTAAATGAAGGTGTGTAGCAACCTCAGATTTGCAGCTATTAGAAAAGTAAAGTGTCTGGGAGAAGGGACAATAAGTACAGAGAAGGAAAGTACAGTACAACTGAGAAATAAATATTGTGAGATCAAAATTGAATTCAACTCTAATACAGATTAAGGAAAAGGAAAGAAATGTGGCCACTTTAATAAATTTAGAAATTTTCATAAAAGTAAAAACTGGCATTAAGATATAAGAATATAAAACAAAACAGAGGAAGCAAGATTTCTATGTCATAACTTTAGCAGTATTTGTGTTAATGGCAGTGGTCAGACTGTGGATGGATATCTTTCACACATTGCAAAAATGCAATGGCAAATAGATGGAAATTTGCTATTGCACAGAAACCATGTAATGAAACATAGCAGCAGCCTTGAGCATAACCAGCCTCAGATTCAGTTTACCCAGGTTCTGATCCTTGGAACCTCATGGCCCACCTGCCTCGCACAGACAAACTCTGGCAAATGGGTGGGTCTCAGCCAAACAATTCAGACACACCCTTTCAGCAGTCCTTGGCTTGGATTTCTAGGTCCCTGCAGTAGTCAACTCTCAGGTCTTCTGGTCTCCCCAGCACAGGCTTATGGCTGCTCCAGTAGCTGTCTCCCAGATCTCATGTATGCATGCAGGATACAGAGTCATTCTGTCCAGGAAAACCAACAGAGTTTGATAAAACAGGGTAGGCTGCACTGATCAGCCCCATCTGTTCAAACATATGGTCAGACAAGTGTCCTGACCAGGTGCTGTTTACATGTGACAGTCCCCCTTAAGCCTCATATTTACTTTCCCATCCCTGTTTGTTCCTGCACAAACTACCTGGATCCTTCCCTTTCTCCATCTTTTCTTCTTCCATAAACATGCCATAATAAGCCTCATAGAATCCCAAGATTCTCTTCTGCACCAATAATCACAGAATCACAGAATGGGTACGACTGGAAGGGACCACAGTGGGTAATCTGGTCCAACCTCCCTGCTCAGGGTGATGCTAGGCCACCTGGCACAGGAATGGGTCCAGACAGTTCTTGAATATATCCAGTGAGGGAGACTCCAAAACCTCTCTGGGCAGTCTGTTTCAGTGCTCAGTCACATGTACAGTAAAGTTCTTCCTCATGTTCAGGTGGACAAATGTTCTGTGCATCAGTTTCTGCCCATTGCCTCTTGTCCTATTGCTTGTCACTGCTGAGAAGAGCTCAGAAACCTCCTCTTGACTTCCTCCCTTCAGATACTGATAGACATTGATGAATTCCCCTCTCAGTGGTCTCTTCTCTAGACTGAACAGGCTCAGCTCCTTCAGCCTCTCCTTGAATGAGAGATGCTCCAGTCCCATAATCATATTTTTTCCCCTCCACTGGGCCTGTTCCAGGAGCTCCATGTTTCTCCTGTACTGAGGAGCCCATGAATGCCACGTTTGGGTGTGTGTGGGAATAGACAGTGAGGTGAATCAGAAAACTTCTCAACTAGACTCATCGTGAGGGGTTTCACCCTAGTCCATGGACCTCCCAGGACATATGTGGAAAGGCCTTGTCGGGAGCTCAGGTCTCTGATAGGGTTAAAAGAGGGTCTTCAGCACAAAAACTGAAAGCACAGCAAGGGGGGAAAGGATGTAAATATATACCAGCAAGGAATAAAACAAAGTGTTATTTTTCTCTTGACTAACTTATCCACCATGCACCAGTTGGATTCACTGGGCTGGAATATGGAATCTGGAAGTCAGACAAAGTCTATTTTATTCATAATGTTAAATGTCAATATAAATAACTACTGTAGCTTTTCTCTATTAGAAATCCTTGTGTGCTTTCATAACTGCAAACACATTTTTTGTAATTATTGATTTTCCTGAGAAGAATACAGTTCCTCTACAGAATTGTAGGCAGGTTTGGATTATATTACATTTTAAATTAGCAATCTGTCTGCTTTATGTTAAGTCTGCAGAAAAGGAACACTACAAAAGAAAGGTTTGTTCACTTCCTTTTTTAAATTTTTGTATATTTTTCTGCAGCAGCCTCTCTGTGATTATCCATTATTTTTTTAAAATCTAGACTTTTTGGTAATTAATGGAACATATTACATGAAAAGGCAGTTACTTGTTATCATTAATAAAGGAGCATGGCATCAGAAAAAAACAAAACAACTCTGTTAGCATACTTAACTGTAGAGATTTATTCAAAACACTTATCAATGTTTCAGATAAAGCATATAAAAGCCTAAACACATTTATTTATAGAAAATGAGATAGAGCTATGCAGCTGGGCTTGTAAGATCATTTGTTTATAATGTATGTCATTTCAGGACAGAGGAAAACCAACTTTATTCAAATAATGAAAATGCAACTGTGTTGTATGTGATGTAAATAGGACTAAGGGAACTGGAAAGTGGTGGACAATCCTGAGAGGAAATAAAAAACATGAATACTTTGCCATGCATGTCATATGGAAGCCAGTAATAGAAAACAGCTAACAGCTTTCTCTTTTCTCATTATGTGAGAGAGAAAACCAGAAAGTATTGAATATCTAATTAAAGTCACTGTTTATAAAAGGCAGAGTAGGAGAAAGCTTGAATTAGCCTGTACTGACAGCATGGAAAAGTTTTATCTCAAGGTTGTAAAAGGACTGGTTTTGTACCTTCATAAACTATTCAGTCAGCTGAGGCCTTTTCAGGAAGCTTTGGTGTCTGAAAAAACCTAATTTGTAAAAATATGTATTTCTGACAAAACAAAGTATCAACAAATTCCTTAATTAAAACCAAAAATGTTTCAAATATATATTGATATTTTGATTAAACTTTTGACAAATGGTGTTCTTTCCATCTTTTGAGCTGGCATCTTCTGAATCCAAGGCAACTATAGTAACTAAATAAATGAAATAGTATGCAAAATTTTGATTGCCTAAGTTTGTTTTTATTTTTATTATGAAGGATGGCTGAGATTTTTGTCTTACACAATGCTCTGAAATTCTGTTGACAGCAAACAAGCATCTACAGTTTTTGACAAATTGTACTATAATTTCACATTTAAAATATGCCTGCTATTTATATTTCAGAATAAATTTCTTAATTATCAAAGCTATGCATTTCCATTTTTATTCTGTTTTCGAGGAAAGAAGGTTATATATCTCATATTACTCCATTCTAATCATCTTGGAAAAAAAATGGTCTTGTACCATGGCCTCAGGGGAGGTAGAGAATTATAGAATCATTTAGGTTGGAAAAAACCCTTAAAATCATCAAGTTTAACTGCCAAGTCTATCACTAAACCCCATCCCTAAGCATTTATTGCAGTGCATTAGGCCTTCTGCTGAGAAAATGAATCAACAGGCCAAATATTGGCATTTATTTTGACTTCTGCAGTTGGAACAGTCAGAGGGACGCATGAGAAGAAAGATGGTGTCATTAATAGAATCACAGAATGCCTTGGATTGCAATAGATCTTAAGGATCATCTATTTCTAGCCCCCCACCCAGTGCCATGGACAGGGATGGCACCCACCAGTAGAGGTTATAATGAGCCAGGTTCCAGCAGAGAGGCACATGTCCTGATGCATCACTTCGGGGATCAAAGGCTGGTTGGGTACCAGTGGTAACATAATTCTTTAACATGCCATCCCAGATAGATTAGTTAACTCATGGAGCCAGTAAAGGTATGACCGACCAGCTGGTAGTTCTATGGGTCTTCCTTCTTGTCCTTTTGAAGACCAGGTGGCATTTGCCATATTCCAACCATCAGGCACCCCTCCTGATCTCCATGACCTTTCAAAGATGGATGTGAGTGGCTTCTCATCAGGGACCCATGGAGTCACGGATCTCAAGTTTGCCTAAATATCCTCTAAACTAATTCTGCTTGACCCAGAGGAAGTCTTCCAACACTCCTTTACTCTGGTCTCCTGGGTCAGATATTCCCAAGGGCTGATCTTGTCAGTGAAGACCAGTGCAAAGAGGGCATTCAATAACTCTGCCTCTCTGCATCCTCTGTTGCCAGGGCACCCCCTCCACAAAGTAACAAGCCCAATTTATCTTTAATTCTCCTTTTGTTTTTGATGTATTTGAAAAAGCCTTTCTTGTTGTCCTTGACATCTTTGACCAGTTTTAATTCCAGATGAGCCTTGGTCTTCCTTGCCTCATTTCTCCTTACTCTGACAACCTCTCTCTATTCATTCCAAATGGCCTGACCCTGCTTCCATCTCCTGTGTATTTCCTGCTTACTCTTCAGTAATGACAGGAGTTCTTTGTTCATCCTTGCAGGTCTCTTGCTCCCTTTTCTTAATTACTTGCTCATCTGGATGCATCTTTCTTGAGCCTGGAGGAAGTGATCTGTGAATATCAATCTTGGACCTCTTGGACCAAGACTGATATTCTCTCTTGGACCTTTCCTCCCTGCAGGACCTATCCCCATGGGATTATGCCGAGGAGACCCCTGAAGAGGCTAAAGTGATCTCTCTGAAGTCCATGGTTGTCATCTTACTTGTTGCTTCTCCCTCCTGGCCCAATACTGAGCTCCACAATCCCACTGTCACTGCAGCCAAGGCTGTGCTCAATATTCACATCTCCAACAAGGCCTTCCCTGTTAGTGCAGTAACAGCACACAATTCCTTGGAGGATTCTCCACTAGCCATGCAGGACATTGTCACCAATGCTTTCCAGAAACCTCCTGGACTGTTTGTGCTTTGCTGTGTTGAATCACCAGCAGATGTGAGGTTATATTTTTGGCTGTTTGAACTTGCTCAAGGCATTTCCTCTTAAGCTCTTTACAGACAGCTCAGGAGGAACCAAAATACTTGCTAAAGCCTGAAGTATTAAACCAGGCTCAGATGATTGCTCAATCAGCAGAAAAGCACACAGTTCTGTGCAAAACCAATCTACTGCCATGACCTGGTTTCACCCAGAAGTATGGTACTTGGTGACAGATATGTCATTGCACAAAACTTTGCTTTTTGTTACTGATATAAAAGATGAATGTCATTGAGCAGAGAGTCATTACAAGTTCCACAGAAGTATTATGCCTATGTGGAATTGGCACTGGATGCCAAGACTATTTGCACTAAAGATATAAAAAAACCTACAAAGTTATACCTCCAACTTTCAGCTTTTTGCTCACCTCTGAGACATTACTCTTACCTATAGCTGGAAAAGTAACAAAGAGTTGGAGAGCATTCTGTCTCATTACTTCAAGATTTGGGATAGGTTTTCCATTCTTGCTTGCTTTCACCCTCAGGCAATATACAATTCAGCTGTTCAAGCCTTAATGTGAGTTTTATACATTTTCCTGACTCTGCTTGAAGCAATCTCACTTATATTGCAGGTGAACCAAAAAGAACGGGTCCATTTAATATTCTGTTCTCATTTGCATTATGTTACTAATAGTATTTTATTTCGCATATTAATATCACCAATAATCCATGTTTTCCCTCTTCATGTACTTGGGAAAGGCTATAGGGAAATTCTAATTCTTTTGTGTTAATGGACTTGCATTACAGTTCTGCCAGCCAAGTTGGAATGAATCACTGACTCTCAAAAATGCCATTCATTTTCTTTAATATTTTGACCTTTGCAAATTTCTCTTTGGCTATTCCTTCCAATGTTTAGAAACAGACAGGGAAGAGAATATTTAAAATGAAAAGCAGCAGCTAGCTTTAAAAAATCAAAAGAAATATTTTAGCATTTTCAGTTTAACATTTTCCATTAAAGTATCATTTTTAAAATTGGCTTAAGAGGAAGAGTAGAGGCATTAAAATATGAAAAGAAAGCAAATTCAGGGTGAAGTCCACTTCTTGGATGGAGACTGAATGAACAGACCTTGTAAGTGGTCTGTAGAACTTGTAAATTAAAGTTGCAAATTTGCAATGAATTTCATGTGTGAAAAGAAAATTGCTTTATGACTGCTTCATTCTCATGAGAAGAGACTAAAAAGCAGAGACTTGCCTTGCTACTTGGCATGTAAAAACATGCAAATTGCAAGGCTTTCTTATGACAGTTTAGTACTGTTTATTCAAATTGCCAACTTTTCTGCTCCTTAGGCCTACTCTGCCCTCATCTTTCCAAGAAAGGGTGGGACAGAACTGGGGACTTTTAGAGGCAATTTATCTTCCCACTGCAAGTCACATGAAAACTGATTTTTTCAATTCTCCTTTTCATTTTTATTTCCTTCAGAAAATTCATAGAGACTATCTCATAAAGAACATCCATCCAACAGCTTTATTATTTAAAATTATGACCACTTAGCTCCTGCATGAGCAGTAAAACTAGAAAAATATTATTGCTGAATATTGGGGTGTAAACAATGTAGGGTGTTCTTGGGAAGAAGCACAGCTTCCTTCACTGTGTCTCCCCCACACCTGTATAATAATCCCTTAGTTCTCTCACCTACACTAACTTCAATCCTAAAATGTTAATACTTAAGCACATTCTCTCTTAGAAACAGTGATGTAAAACCAAACTTCATGAAGCTTGTTCTCTGTCTAAAAATGAATTATCTACCAGCAGTGAGTTAGATGAGGTAGGGATACAACCCAGTGAAAGCATATCCAACCTGTCTTTCTGAAATTACAACAAAGAGAGGGGAGAAACTTGCTCTGGGTACACAGATCAACCATTTCTAAGTATTGAACTCCAAAATATTTGGGAAGATAGACAGAACTTTCTTAAAACAGCTACTTTAACCTCATTTGGTACCTGCAAGTTTACCTCTAAATGCATGTGTTTATAAACAGGAATAATAAAATAGTACTGTTAATCAAGATGAAAACAGTGAATGTTTTTAATAAGGTAATTTTGTCCTCAAATCTAAGTCCAAATCAGAAAATTACTATATCTGGTGAGGAACCTCAGTATTGCTTCACAACCATCCTCTTCAGGACTTTTAGCAGGAAGGAGACAGAGCTGAGGATGACATCTGTGTAAACAGATTATATTTCCCTTTTTTAATATGAGAGATTAAATACTGCTTACTTTTTATGTTATCCTACTACTACAACTCTTCTTCTATGGGAAGCTATCACTCATTTTCCTCCTGAAACAGTAGAAATTCTGTTAAATTTTCATCTATAATATTTCATTGAAACAACATTAAGTGACCATTTATGGTAATCTCTTCGAACACTTGCTGAAATTTTGCTAATTCTGGGTGCATGAATATGGTACCCTTGTGTCTTCAATGGAAAAAGAATCATTCCACGAACTTTTTTTTTTTAAGTTTTTCTATCCTTTACCTTTCTAATTATGGGGGAGAAGAAGGATGGGAAGAAAGGAAGGGAGCTAGAGAAAGCTGGAGAAAGAAGGCAAGATACAAATAAAGGCTTAGATATTTAGTGCTGTACAAAATTTAGTGCTCTGCAAATTAAAACATTTGTGTTTTAAAGACTTCTCCTAACAGAAAGTTTATCATTTTTCAAAACAACATTGAAAACAAACCTCAAATTTTTCACTCTTGAAAATGAACTGTTAATGAATTCAGATGTCTGTGGCTTCTCAGATACTTATGCAATTTGACAATGTTATCCCTCAGCCAGTATTTATGAGCCGCTTCCTGAACTGTAACTCCACATACTGCCACCAGCTGTCTTAAAATGAGGAGCAGTTTGTCCCTGAGAATTCCAGGGGGAGGGCATGGAGAATACGCCCAGCTCAACTGTAGCACACCCTTCTCCTCTGCCAGCTTTTTTCCGTCCTCTGTCAGCCTTCACTGACCTTGAAGATATCTGACGCCTTTGGGCTTTCTGATCCCACAGACAGAATAAAGTGCATATGTACTGCATAAACACTACCAAGAACTGTCCCACAGAAGCTAGAATATCTGTCACATTTCTTGAGTGACAGAGAGAGCTTGCAATGCTTGAAGAGGATTACAGCCTGCCTGCAAAAGTACAGCTTCAGCCTCACACTACTCCTCAATCTGCAACTGCAGATTGGCGTGGCAATGGAGGAGTCATATTTTGATTCACATACATCAAGTTGATATTTCAGTGCCTTGTAAAATGTCTGTTGGGTGGAAGAAGTCAGGATAAGATGATAGAATTTGTCTGCATGCCAAGGAGGCATATTTTGTTCTGGTGCTAGAAAATTTCCCCATTTATGGTTTTAGCATAGGTGAATACTCTGGCTTCACAGAATATGGGTGCAGTCAGTCATATTTTATGTGATGTACAGGCAAAACCCAAGCTTAGGTGTTTGAATGTACTTCCATGCAAAAATACCTGTGACAGTGATGCAGAAATTTAATCTGAAAATAAGTAGTAAAAATATCCATTAAGCTAACACAGAAGTTTATATTTAAAGATTCCTTCACTGACAAAGTTGGATTATTTTGTGATTATGCATAACCACATCTAACAGACTGCAGATGACATTGTTCTTCAAAATGGAAGAAAAAATTTCCTCGTAGCATCTGGCATAGCTAGAACAAAGTGGACAGAAATCACTGCTGGCATTTTAGAATACTTACTTTAAAAAATAGTATCAGCAATTTTGTGCATTCTCTGTTATCCAAGGGAAACAGAAGAGTTCACCTGGCTTATATCTTTTGGCTTGCTGGCCATGGTAGAAGAACTCATTTAGTCCTAAAGGACGTTTGAGTATGCCCTAAAACTTCTAGACAATAGATCTAAAAAGAAGTTATAAAAAGCTTTTGGGTCCTCTGCTCTGAAAAATCTTATTCCAAAGGTGGCCATATGTGGCTGAAAAATGCATCAAAATTCTTCAGTAAGAAAACCTAAGTATGGTTACAAATGGCACAAATTTACCAGAGAAACTTTTCTTCTTTCAAGTTTTCTCTTCTGAGTCTCTTTTCTGCATCTATTAATACAAATTAGTGTATCTTATACTTTATAGAGATTTCTACAAGCAACAGAAAATAAAAAACGCAAAATTTTCAAAGCAATTATCTCAATTAAAAGACAATAGACACATATATATGGTTAAATTTTCTACATATCTGGGCCAATGAAAAGTTCTATTAAATACTTGGAGTTATTTGTAAAATGAACTTTTCCTTACACCAGGCATCTAATAAGAGTATTAATATTTTCTTAAAGGACTTTTGCTCCATTGTACAATTTTTTTTACATTACAACCCTCAGGAAACTTTTTCCTACTGAAAAATGTGAGTAGAAAACAAAGGGGCAAGAGAATATGAAAGAAGAGAAGATGAATAATGGCTGAAAGCAGAAAGAATATAGTTAAGAATTAGTAGGGCAATGGATATGGTTTAGAAAAAAAAATCTGGGTTTTAATACCATCACTGCTGTTGCTCCTATCACTGATTTAGGAGTGCCATTCATTATTTCTGATAACTTCCTCCATCTGTAAATAGAAGCTGATGGCTTCCTATCAAACATTAGTGAAAAATAGAATATGAGAATTATTTTGACACCTTCACTTCTGTACTGTGCCTTTACATACTTAGTTATCAGAGGTATAAAACAAATGTTTCAACAGTTAGGGGTGGGTGAGCACATAAGCTAAAATAACAATGGAATTTAATATTTCTTTAAACTTGAATTGGACTTCTGACTCTTTGCTTAGCTTACTTGAGGTGATTTTTCATTTGTATGTGCTCTAAACTTCCTGATTTCAGCGGGCCATAAAAACAGATGTGCTGAAATACAAACACCATGAAAAGCTTGCTTTTGTGGTATTTCCAGCCTGAAAGGAAGCCAAAGATGTTAGAAATCCCTTGAGAAACCCTATTTCCAGCCTACTTTTGCAGACAGATTTGCCTATAATTTCTTTTATGACTGTAACCAAAGATAGACAGTGAATAGCAGAATTCACACACACTCTATCTGTTACTGTGACACATTTCTACAGGGTGGTGAGGAAAACTGCATGGAGAAAGGTAATTGCTTTCCCTGAAGGGCGTTCCATCATTTTAAGCTTGGTTTCAATTTAGTTTTTTCATGAAAGCAGAAGATATAAGCACTCTTGTGAAAAGGAGAGGCTCTTAACCTTGTGCTGTGAGAGTGCATGATGGATCCTTGAAGTAGAGCCTGATGACAGAAAATCAAGAATTAAATCTGTTTGATCTGATTCTAGTCAGAATTTTATTGAAATCAAATAAACTTTGTAAATTGTTGTGTCCTGAACTTGGAAATTCTGCAGGGAGAACAGAATTCTGGAATTTCTTTCATTCTTTTGTGGTTCAGGTGCTGTAAGAAGATAAAAATTTTGTATTAGTTGGGATTCAAGCATCAGCTGATTAAGATCAGCTTAAAAGAAACTTCTGTGTCTGGTTCAGCTACACAAAACCCAAAGCCCTGCTCTGTTTTTGTTGTCCATCTAATATTGTGAGATAATCCAGAGGATCCATAATACAATGAGTCCATCCAGCCTGCCAGCTAGAACCCATGTGATCTGTGCATATCTGATATATCCACAATGCCAGATGCAAATCTATGAGAGATGTGGAGCAGACAGATAAAAGTCAGTAAACTCAACATCTTGGGAATTTCTGGAGTCCTGGAACACCTCTAACATGTACAGACGCCTGCAGGTAGAAGATCAAAAGGCACTTAAAATATTATTTAATTATGCATTTTTACTGCTTTCACTTCGGCTATAAAAAGCTGCATGGTTTTAGATATAAACCTCCAATTCAGAATGTAACATCTTTGGAAGCTTCATATTCCTTTTGGTTTTACCATGCAGACTAAGCAAATCAGAAAAGTGGAACATGACTTTTGTTATTACATTTAGAACATGTTATTTCCTTTCTGTTTTCTTTCCATCTTGGGTTACCAGCATTAAGGAAACGATAGACAAATCTGTCTGCAAAAATAGGCTGGAAATAGGTTTTCTCAAAAAGATCTGGTTTGGCATTGTAACTTGTGGTTTCTATTTTGAATTCCTTTTAAAATAAGTAGAAATACTGTTGATTTCCTGATAGGTAATAGTGTCTACATGAAGGCCTTTTTAGATTATGACACACTAATAAATAAATAAACTCCTAAAACTATGTGTTGTGCTGGTGCTCACATCTGCCTCTGGCTCATGAACAAAGCATAGAGAAGTCACAGAGGTGTTCTTTGGCTCTGGATTGTAAAGTTACAGATAAATACAGCTTATATTTTCATATTTTCTCCTTAATGTTTATATTAGACACTTAAGAAACATCAGTTGTAGAAAGATTGAATCTAAGATGCCACTTCCAGAATTCCAGAAGGTATCACTTTGATAATTTTACTTGACCTCCAACATCACTTAAGCCATAGGCCATCTCTACTTTGAACTAGAAGTTCAAAGCTTCCAGAGATATAGCTTCTTCACAAGGGTTCCTATAACTGTTAAAAAGCATATTACTCTGATAAATTAGTATCAAAGGAAAAATGTTCATCAAACAAGCCTTCATCTCTTCCCTAAGCTGAATTTGTCCAGCTTTACCATCTAAGGACTGTTCTGGTGCTACAGATTTCTCTGACAAATAACTGTATTAAAAAATGTCGTTCCATGTCAATTCTTTTATGGCTGCAGCTGGGATGCTAGCTTTCTCTTGATATATTTATATTGGTCTCTTCAATTTTTAATTGTAAAATACTGTTTTCAATCATCCAGGCTGTCTTCTAGCTTTTCCCCGAATACTTATGCATATCAATATCTTTCCATAAATGTGTGAACTGATTTGGGCTGATATAATTTTCTACATAATAGCTGCTACTGGGCTATGTTGCAGATTTGTGAGGAAAACAATTTTGATACTCTAGAGATGTTTTCATTATTGGTGAGCAGGGCTTGCACAAAGCTGAGGACTTTTCTGCCTCTCACCACACCCCACCAGTGAGTGGGCTGGGGTGAACAAACAGTTGGGAGGGGCCACACCAGCTCAACAAAGGGATATTCCTTACCATAAGGTGTCGTGTTCAACAATTAAAACTCAGGAAGAGGGCAAGCAGGAAAGGAAATATTTGGAGTTCTGGCATTTGTCTTCCCAAGTAACTGTCGCAAGTGGTGGGGCTCTGCTCTCCTGGAGATGAACACCTGCCTGCCTGTGGGAAGCAGTGAATTAAATCCTTATTTTGCTTTGCCTTCATGTGCTATGTTTGCTTTATTAAACTGTCTTTATCTCAAACCACAATTTTTCATGTTTTTATTTACCTTTCTATTCTCTTCTCTACCCCATTGTCTACTCCCATTGTCTACTCCCATTGAAGAGGGAGTAAGTGAGCAATTTAGCTGTCTATAGGAGTTAAAACACTAAGAGGTGGGTATCCAACTCTCCATAATATTCCAACTGGACAAATACCTGTGCCAGATGTGGATGCAAGGTAGTCATTCTGCTGAAACACCACTGAGACCCAAATCAACAATTCCACTGTAGCAATTTTTGTGAAGCACAAAAAGATATTATGTATGAGTTTTGGCTCTTCATGTACTTGCCCTTACCTTTCTGATGTCTCTGCTTCCTTCTCATTGAATAAAAAAAAGGTCATTTTTTAGAAAATATCCAGTTACAGTTCTGTAGGATGTGGTTCACATTTGCTGATATGGAAATGTGGAGCATGGTGTCATGTTTTGAGTTTATGGCCTGCCCACCAAAAACCTTATGATTTACATTAGCCTACAGAAAAGGTCATCCTGTCCTTCAAAGCACAGCCATATTTTTAAAGGAATTTTGTGACCAATAGATAGGGTATAGTACAAAATAGATAGTATGCATACGAAACAAATTTTGCTAAGGTATCAGCAGAGAAAAAATTTAATCTGAGCAATGCAATTGTTGAAGGAACACTGTGTCAGTAACTAATTTAATAGCAAAATTTCATGTCTGGACTCCGTGTAAAATTGTATCAGTAAAAATGCAGTTTTATCTGGTTCATTTTTGTAAAAATATACATAGTCTTCCAAATGCAGAGTGCCTGCAGATGTTCAGGTCACCTCTGGGATGCAGCACTGCAACCACTTCAGAATACAGTCCAGCACTTAACAGTTCTTTGGAGAGCAGCATGTGAAGAAAAATTTTATATCCAGTTGAAACTGAGCCAAGAAAACAAAAATTACTTATTTGAATCTCTACCCTTCAGATGTTACCAACTCAGCATGATGGCACATTTCACACTGAGAGAGCTTGTGTCATTGTAGAGTCAAGGGGAAAGGAATCATTGTCTGACTTGTCAGCATTGCTTCAAGCTGTATGCATGATATTCCTTTGAGATTTCTGATTCTGTTGCTAGCCAGACCCAACCCTTCTGAATTTACAAGATCTGACAGAAACACCATTTGAGTGGCATATCTGCAAGTTACTACTATAAATGTCAGGAAATTAATGTGTCCAATTTCCACTTATTCCACTATGTTATATATTTCATAGGGTTTCCAGTAAGTCATATGGATGTTTTGCTCCTAAATCTGAAACAAGAACTTTTTTGTTTGCCCTCACCAAAGTGCATTCAGATCATGATGCCACGTTCTGCCTCCCACCGGGATTTTGAATGGGCTGGATCACCATCAGTCTTCAGTGTTATGATGCTAAGTAACTACTCATTTGTAACAAGATGTTGAATTGCCGTCTGAATTCTCATGGAGGTGAAGAATCTTATGAATTCCTTTTCATAAAATTTATAAAATTTATAAAATTCATAAAATTCAGCTTGGCTTAGCTGGTCCACTGAGCCATGCAGGTAGGATAACTCCACTGCTGGTGACTCACAAAGAATGTCTAGATCTCAAATTCACGTGGTACTACCATCAGTCATTTCATCAGCTCTGATAATATCAGTGAGAGACTTGGATATTTTCTCTGTAACCTGAACATTAAAAAACGTTCTTTAAAAAGACTGGGGCAGCTTTGGTTTTGAATGAGACCAATGTTGCAAATAGGCAGATATCCATTTTGTCAAACAATGTACTGTTCTTTTGGTGAGGACATCTTTCAACACCTTAGAAAAAGACTGGGTTTTCTACTATAATATTCAAATTTCTACAGTGCAATCAATGTGTGGTGACAGAATGACAGAAATAACTTAGTCCTTATTCCCTATTTTTTTTTCTCTTAAATGTGATAAGAAGTATTTTCAGGTTGGCATTTTTGGTCTGTAAAGCTTCAGCAATGTGCATTATTTTTTAATGTTTTTCTAAATCAGGTACAAACTCCTTGGTAAGGAGTCCAAAATTAATTTTAGAAGCTGATGTAAGTTCAATGAAAATAATCTGGTCTAAAACTAATAAGATGTTTGAGTTCACCCTGTCTTGCTTTTTTCAGTTAATAGAAATATCTAAATAGATAAATATTAATTGTCATCTTCAAGCACTGGGGAGAAATCAGCATCACCAGAGAGTGATTCAGCATATGCAAAAATTGGAAAGATAGGCAGCAGGAATATGAGTCTTGCTTGCAAGTACATGGATATAAGAAACTATTTCAAATAATACTGCAGATTAGGCTGTGCAACTTATTGTGTAGACAAGACCTCTGGTAGCTTCAAGTATAGGTTAAATTTCTAAGAAGGAGTGATTATTCATTTAAAATACTGGAAAATTCTGGCCATCAAAAGAAAATGACAGGCATTGAATGCAATAAGAATATTTCAGTAGTATATAAACAATAGAAAGGAAGATGGCCCTGCTCTGTACCTCTGCAATGGGAAGAGATTTTGCACTGATCATCCCTGGAAAACACTAACTTGAGAGGACAGGTTAGAGCCTTTATTCTTCCTTGAGCACCGTATTTGGAGCAGAAGTATGCATGTGGTGAAAACATGCTGCTGAAGCTGCAACCAGTGAAATTAAAGCAATCAGAAAGCTTGAGAAAAATATAAAAAAAACCCTCAAGCAAATCCAATATGAACAGTAAGTGACAGATGTGGTACATGGAATTTTTTCTTTGAAAATGTTGGTGCCATCCCTTTCCTGTCTAATTGTCTCACTGTCTCCTGTGAAACATTTGTCTATAATTACGGCAACTTGACGTTGCCATGGAGGTCAACATAACTTTGAAGGAAAATGTGAGACATAGAGACAGGAAGACAGAGATCATGTATGCAAATTCTCAGTTACTCTGAATGATATATTTGTGAACCTTTCTGAATAGATACATTTTAGGAAAGATGACAAATTTGTGACATGTAAGATTGTATAGTAGACATAAAATCTTTTGTGTTGAGTGTTCACATGTGATGCTTTGTTGTTTCATAACTATTCATACAATAAAGAATGGCTCACTTTTTCTTTGGTTGTTTGCTCAACTTTCATGCAACCTGATAAAACAATTTTAAAACTTCTGATTTTATCAAGGAGAAAACATCACAAGAGCTGTGATTTGGCATATGTGTCACTCATTCATTACATCTGGAAAAGGTTATCAAGCTTATTTTAGCTAGTTTGATATGATATAAGACTGATATCACCAGTTCTGACTGGTGATTAATTGCAAGTCAAAAATATATACTTAAGTGGCATTCATATACAACAGTCCTAAAAGAGAAACTTACGACAGATTGAAGTAGATGACCAGTGGTCTGTTACTCTGTCCTTGAATGTTGCCATGTGGTATGAAAATGGTTAAAAAGGTCTGTGTGCTGCACTTAATGGAGCTCAACTTGCCAAAAGGTCTGCTATGTATGAAAATCTGCTTTATGAGGAAAAAATATGCAAGAGAAATGTACCGTGAGTAATTTCCCTTTAATGTTTTTCCGTAGAGAAAATTCAACATGTCAAATGTCAAACTATTTGAAGGGTAAATAAACAAGTACATTTAGAGCAATGAAAAACAGTCTTGATGACCCAAAGCATACATGAATGTTAAAAGCTGTACAACTATGCTATAAACAGAAAAAAAATGCTTTTAATAAAAACTTGGAGCATTTTATAGTTGTCTGCTTTCCTTGGTGAGCAAAAGGAAAATGGATATGTCCAATTCAGAAGCTGATTTAAGGCAAAAGATTCTTATAAAATTAAAGCTTATAAATCTAGGTATAAACATTTGTAAAAGGAAATGGAAACAAATTGTTTTAAGTTCAAAAAGTATTTGTAAAGTGAGAAAATTGGATTAGAAAAACATAAAACAGTCTTTTACACAATATCTGTCTTTTGCATTGCTTTTTATGCTTCTTGATCAAGGAATGTGAATCCTTCAGGCTCATCAAACAGATAGAAATATAATAAACAACTATAGTTGTTTATATTCACTAAATTAATTTTATTTCTAAACTGCCATATCTGTATCTGCTTGGTAAATAAATCACGTCTTGTGATCAGTTTAAGATTTATCGAATAAGGAGAAAAATGTTTGAATCACAGTTTGAAGTGCAACTATGCATGGAAGGAAGTACATCACCATGTTTTGTAATTAATTTCCCCCAGTTTCCATAATCCTCTTTCTTCCATGTTAAGCTAGCTCAGTTCATAAGACTGAAAATTAATATTCTGAATATTAATATCATGATTGCAAACTGTTTTTTACATTTACATTTACAAATGCTGTTTACAGCCCCAAAAGTTAACATCTCTTCTCTCTCTTGTACATTCCCCTAAATGTTATGCTGTTTGGGCATAGTTAGCAAACTGCTTGTTGAAGGAGCATGTTTTTTTCTATAAACAAGTTCGTCACTGATACTGAAAACTTTACTTGTTATAGAAATGTGAATGTAGAAAATGAATGGACATATGTGGTTTTATAGATAGGAAGTAGTACTTTATTATGGGTTGGCCCACAAAGATGTTGCCTGATGTTCATCAAGCTGTTGCCTGGAAAATCAGCTTGTTTAAGAGTGTTAGAAATTAAAGACTGCTAAATAACAGAATGAGAATTAGGTCTGGCAGAAGATATCTGTATCTGCGTGACAATATTATTGGAAAAAGAAACAGGAATAGTTAATTAACAAATAGCTTTCTGGAAATAAACTTAACAGATATAGCCTCCTCAGCATGAGTGCTAATATGCTTTGTTTCAAACAGTGCAACTTGCATGAATATTTCTTTATTAGTGAGTTTTAGCATGTATGAAAGATGCCAGACTGGGAGCTTTGGAAACCGAGTTTATTTATGCAAAGGAAGCCTACAGCCCTAGCAACGGCAGTAAGAAGCAGTGTTCACTTCCTCACACTGAGAAGCCTGTTCTGAAGAATTACTAATAAAGTCATAAAATAGGTCAGCTTCCATGTACATTAGCCTTTGCCCTCTTTGCAGAGGCTGCCAGCAGGAATGCCGATTAATGACAGCTGTGTTGGACGTTTGTTGACTGGGAACTAAACCCAGCTTGCAGATCCCTTTCACACAGCCTACGAAACACCCAGCAAATGGCAGACTCTTCTTGACCTTGGACAGCATTAGAAGTATTTTCCAATGAGAAAAACTTCTCATAAGGAGTAGATTGCTCAGCATCGAGAAAAAAAATTGGGTTCTTACCTATTCTATTTCTTATTCTGTAATCTTATTCTAGGCATAACAATTACCTTTGTGAAGTTTAACAAAAAATAGAAAATTTAGGGGGGTATGTCAGACAAAACCTTTTTGTGTGACAGCAAAGACATTTTCACGAGATTATTTGTTACTTCATTCATGAAGACATTACTAAAAGTAAGGTCAGTTTAGAAAGGGGCTATATTTCCAGCATATTTTGTGAAACATTTGTTTTTTCTTGGATTTAAAATTTTGCTTTGAAAACATGAAAATTTTGTTATATAAGAATGCACTGGAACCCTTACAGAGACCTTAAAAGATCCTTTTCTGAAATTAAAGACCCTTCAAAAAGTGTAATTAAAAGAGTACTAGGGTATGTTTAGGTACGTTTACATCCAGGGTAAGTTTTAGAAAGATTTTCTTAAAACTAAGCTTAAAGGTATATGTAATTAAATGAATCATGGAGATATCCTGCTGCCTTAAGGCAGAGTTTGGCATGATCAGTTGCCATTCACACCCTCAACAAAGCTGTATTTCTGATGCTATCAGAGTATTTAGCACTTGAATTCCACTCCTGTGCTCAGCAAAAGCGTGGTTATTTTGGTGCTTTTAAATCAAATTTGTCTTATTTTCGGTTAGAGCTTGCATGTGCCGTTTTAGATGACACTTCACTAAAATGTGACCAGCAATTTATGTTTCCAAAGTTTGGGAAGCAGGAAGATTTGAGTTCACAGATGAGCATACTATAAAGAAACTTTTTTGGGGTGAGAAAGCAAATGGCAAATAAAGCTGACTTTTTTGGACATGCACTTCTGACTATTTGGCATCTTTTCAGTACAGTTCCATCTTTAAGAATGTTGGTTATATTCAGTCACTTGTTGGAGAGCCAAACCCTTATGCCCTAAATCAGGGACACAATCAACACCCTTCCCTGGGGAGAAAGTACAGACAAGGCCAAGAGAAAGGAGGTCCTCACAGCCTTGCGTCATGGAGTTTCCTCATTCATTTCCCCTCTGGGCCAATGAACAGTTCTCAGAATATTTTGTGAGACCCTGCAGATTCATAAGGTGTCCCCAGTTCCTGGAGTAACCAGAAGCTCATAAAATCACTTGCCATTCTTATAGTCAATGCCACCTGACTAAAGAAAGGCACAAGTAGCAAGAGGCTCCCTTATATTTACAAATGCAAGTATTAATTATAGACATCTTCCTTTGCTAAATCAGTTCCTCAGATCTGCTGGGCAACCCAGGCACAGACAAATTGTTGCATGGCAAGACTTCTGGGTTAAAGGACTATTGCCATTAATATGGAAGAATTCTTGCATACAAGTGGGCAAGAAGTATTAAGTCCATAATTATTGTGCCATTTGCACACACTGAATAACATTAGTGTATCTCAGATTTCAAAAAGGTCCTAAGAATTCACAATGTTATACACTGTGCTATGGACCAAAAATATGCAAGTCTAGTACAGGAAAGTTGTTTCTGTTTCCTGGTTGACATGAATTAGCAGAAACCTTTACTTTTTAGCAAATTTTAGATTTCTGTGAAGATGGGTGAACAGCAATATGCCTGAAAAATGGAGGAAATTCCCAGGAAGTAAAATTCCAAGAACATGAGGCATGCTTCTTGAATCTACTCACTGGAACATTTGGTAAATTTGTGCTGAAACTTTTCTTTTGGCTTGCAAATTGATTTTGCATCTACATGACAATATCCTTTGCTAACATTGTGACTTCACAAAAATTAGGTCCCTGTTTCTTTTCCTGAACTTGTGATACATTTGTCTGAATGTTTTTCCCTGTTTCAAAAAGTTTTTTATATGTATTGCAACAGTTGATTCTTAATTTTTTTACAGTTTCATCAATAGGGAGAGAGAAACAAAAGTAAGCATATACTGTGTTATGATAGGAATGAAATAATAACTAGCTGGCAGATACCATAAAGCCTTTTTTGTTACCTTGGTTCATGTGATGCTTTAAACAGCATCAGATCTCCTTATGACAATGGAAAAAAACCACAACAAGGTATCCTCAGTTAGAAAGAGGATGCACATTTGTTTGTGCATTGCTCTGAAATATTGTGCTGGCTTAAAACTGAATGCATGTTATAGTCAGAATAAAAGGCTGAAGACAGTGGTTGTTCAATTGGTTTTAAACTGATCAAAAATTCTTTGTGGCCCTACTACAATAAAAGATACTGCTCTCTTGATATTTGATGCTGGATTTACTGAATTTATTAAAAATGAACTTACAGGTTTCTTCTGGATTTTCTAGGAACATTTCTGTAATCTTTTAAAGTTTATCTCTTTAATTAAAATTTCAAATTTTAGCAGTATATAAAACACAAATGGGAAAGAAAAAATAAAAATACATAGTAGGTTTCACAAACAACATTGACTGTTACGGCTTAGTTGGCAACTACTCTCAGTAATATTCAAGACTGGAAAAAATTAACAATAAGTTTTACATGTTTTAAGTTACATAATCAACAAATTAAATCAGTTAAAATCAGAAGGCAATGTTTTAAATATTTTATTGTCTTGAGACAAAGAGAATTTTGATATTGCCATGGAACACTGGACTAAATTTAGAGAGCTGGAGAATTTGGAGGATCTGTGTTAATGTAATGTCAGGTTTTGACCACTGGTATTTCTTACAATGTGCTCCCAGCTTAGACTTGCATTCTTTTCAGTACCTTGCCTGGTTGGGCACCCTTTGACTTTTGCCCATTGATGAAGTGATTGAGAGACCCTAAATTTTAAACTCCTGTTATTAATTCCTTCAGATAGTGGTATGTCAAACTGTAGTATATTGAGAGTATCTTTAGGGATTTATTTAATTTTTAGAGCCCATCTGCACATACATTTCCAAAGCATTCTTGGAGTTCTCATCAGGAACTAGTTAGCTCTGCACGCTACTTCTCATCTTATGTCTCTTATGCCTTCTCATACAAAAAAATCCCATAAATTCTTTGGGAACTTAAACATACTGTTAACTTTTTGTACACATATTGGAAGCTGAAGGCTCTGTAGAACACTCTGGGGCAGTGAATTTATATCTTTTTTTCAGAGAAAAAGATAATTTCTACAACTTGTGACATGTCAAGCTTCCTGAAATTCTTGCAACTCTTTACTGCATAAATGCAAATGTGTTTAGCTGAATTTGGATAGAACTAATAGATTCTAATGAAAATTCTGCTAAGAATTCAAATTCATATTCAACACGTGTGTTTCTTTATGCTATTTATTTATTGAAAGTTGGATCTTAAACTGAGATACCAAGGTAATATTTTTTGCTGAAGAAATTACTCTTATATTTCAGGTTTCCTAACTTTTTTCCTTTGCTCTTATTTAGGATTTCTGTTGCACTTATCAGGCAAGGATGCAGAAAGATGAGGACAGTTTGAAGAACTTTTGTATTTTCAGTTCACTTTAAGGCAATAATTTTCTAGGTCAAGGTCTTCCTTAGTGTATATGACTGTATATCAAGCCAAAAATACTTTATGAGGTTTTGGCAGAGAAGTGATGTCAATGATTTGGCATTTGGACTGATTTTCAATGGATTCAAGCCACTGGTGGATATGGGAAACTTATTTGGAAAGAGGAACCATTTCTCCATAGACTTCATCCAACTTTTCAAAATTTCTAGTAGTCAGTTCAGCACGGTTCATCAGATGGAATTAGTGACTGAGCTGATCAATGTTTCCTAGTCTGTGCAGAGGAGCCCTTGTCAGCTGTGAGACTCAGCTGAGAGATTTTTTTTTTTGCATCTATTTGGTAAAGAGGATTTCTCAGGTTCCCTTAATCCCTAACTTCAATACTAAAAATTGGCACAAGTATTAAAAAAAATTAATTCTAGGTACCATACTGCAATGGCACCTGAAGCTGTTATTTCCCTCAGAGCCAACAAAAATTGAATACCTTTATTTTTAAGTAGCCTGTAGCATACAGCAAAAGCCTGGGAAGGTGTTTTAATATTTTTGCTATTTTTTTAAATTGTGTAGAAGGAAGTGCATTATAGTACATTTTGGCTCCTAATTGCTGGTGTTAAATATGTGCCTAAATCTATACAAAGACCAGGCCTGCACAGGCAAAAATTATGAGACTGCAGGTTTAAAGTGTAACTTTCTTTGTAAATACATGAATTGTTTATAAAGCTGGACATCCTAAGGTATGCCTACTTATTCCAGAACATAATTTCCAGAACAATAAGAATATTCATATGCCTTTTAATAATAATCTCGAAAATTAAAAGCATCACACTCTACACATAAGCCATGGTCCAGAAAGTGCTTAAGGGAGTATGCCCTGAAGCCATAGAATTGCTGTAGAACCATAGAACGCCTTGGGTTGGAAGGGTCCTTAAAGACATTTAGTTCCAACCCCACTGTCAGGGCAGGACACCTTCCGCTAGACCAGGTTGCTCAAAGTCCCATCCCAAACATGACCTGCAACACTTCCAGGGATAGGACATCCCCAGCTTCTCTGGGTAAGTCATGATGGGTTAATTTTGAAGTGAAGCCCAGCAACTTTTTGATACAGTTCAGAATGTTGATATAAGAAAAAAAATTCGTATTCTTGGCTATGTATGCTAACCTTTGAGAGGAAGATGCCAGCAGAAGTGGAAACTGCAGTGCTTCTGTAAGTACTTTGCTGTCCAGTGAAAGACAGCAATTTTAAATGAAGTGTGTCCTAATTTGTAAGAGAAGAAAAGGTTTAGGATATACTGATGTAGGTAGTACATTTTATTTAAAAATTTATTTAAAAATTGTGGAAATCCTTTAAGTAAATCAAGAAGGCATTCATTTCAGAAAAGATATTTTTCTTTTTAGTCCTTGGCCAGACATGGAAGGGCCTGCTGTGTTAGCTTTTGAGAGGGAAGACAGAGTGCAAGCCAGGGATTGCACTGAAGAAAGATGTCTTCTGAGAAATGTCTTGACCAAGAAAAATGAAATAGTCAGAAGCACTTCCAGAAAGCCAAACCCTGAGAAATGAACAGAATAAAAAGAAGTGTCACAGCTGATGGTACTTCATAGATAAAAATAAATTTTTTAATTAGGAGAATAAACACAATATTTGCCTGTGTCTGAGACTGAATATTTGTAGAAACAGTTCTATATCTTGTTACATTTCATTTCCAATTCAAACTAACTTAGATCTGATTGAAAACAGGCTGAGGAACAGTATTTGGGGCAGTTGTAAAAGCAAGCAAAAGCATATTGAGTTGGAATGAGGTGTTTAATGCATTTCTCCTGCACTTAATTGTATATTTTTCTCATTGTGTTCATGTAGAATGGGGAATAAATAACAGTTTTTCTGTGCCTATTTCTAACTTCTGCATATGCTTTTGCATCAGTCTTCTGTCATTCTGACATGTGCAACCTTTTCAATTTCACATTCACTTTCACTCTGCTTCTGCTGCAGATAGAAAACATTACCTTTCTACTCAAGATGTTCATTTTGATTCAGCATATTTTGTCTCACAAATTTTACTTTTCTTAGGGGGTAACAGTTGCCATCATAATGTCAATAAATCAGACACTAATATTCTCACCTTTATTAAGTTTATCAGTAAGTCACCATTGTACTGGATTAACAGTTTTCTATAATATTACTTTATTACCAATAAATGCTAGATTTTTTTCACTCATTTAATTAATGGTTTGAGCAACTCTTCATGTAATGCTGATACCTCTGTGAAGTTCAGTGAGGTCATGACAACAATGACCACCCAGATCTGCCTCTCATTCAGTGACTGTTCCTAGGCCACAACCCCCTTGCATTTTAGTTTCTCACAATATGCTGTTCTTTTATTCAGCATTTTCATTAGAAGACTAAAATAGCCATCAACAAACAATAAAATGTTGAATTACTCAACCAATTGACTATTCAACATAATTTCTCACCTTTGACAATATAGTACCTCATTATAAGGATTCCTACTTTAATTTTAATCTTATTCTGAGTAAAGTACAGTGTGGTCTGCAATTCCTTCTTATTCCACCTGGCAGATTTGTAGAAGTGCATCACAGGCCCCTTCCTATGAACCTATTTGTTTCTAGCAGACTCTGGCATGTACAGGGTGGATGTTCTACACCCACATTGCTCCCTGACATGCATCTATCCAGGGCACTGTTCAAGGGCTCACCCACGCCTGGCAGTCAGGGAACATTCTCATTTGCTGAGTTTAGATTTCTCCAGGAGAATTATGCTCTGGGGACAAAAAGAACAATGAAGTTTCAGTATCGGGAGAGGAGAGAAAGGTCATGTTGAAAGCAAGTTTGTTATCATTTTGATCAAGGAGATTATTTGCAAGGATCTTAATTTGTACTTTCTCATCAGTTTATTTCTGTGTCCACAACTTTTAACCCGTCTGCTTCATCCCCTTGCAGCCTGCCAGAAATCAGTTTCACTTTACTATTTTACTTTCTACTAAAAATGTATCTTGATCTCTGACTGCTCCTGCACTTCTCACAGATTTGCTGATAAACAGACATTACATACGATGTCATCATTGTAAAGGATGCCATGTGAATCTTGCAGGACCCCAGAGCATGGACTCATTCATATAGTGTGATTTTTTATTTTTAATTTATTTTTAATTCTGCAGTTAGCTGGTCTTCTTTTAAGCTCAAAGCCATTGATTTTTTTTCTGAAGTGCTCCTTAATTACACTTAATGCAGAACTCTTATTTTGGCACAAAGCGGTCAGGGACAGTCAGACAATTTGAAGGATTTAAATAGTTTTGATACAAGTGGAAGGAGTGCATCATCTGAGCAAGCAAAAAGGAGGAAACAAACACTGAGTAGTTTATTTCCCTTCTGAATTGCAGGTAAAAGATGTGGATCAGCATATGCAGGAAAACAAGTTTTCCTCTCCATTTTTTTCAGGTCTAGTTCTCATTGTTTGATAAGAATAGTCAATTTTCAGGCTTGTATATTTAGAAAAAAATAACTGTGAACAAAGGAAGATGGCAACTGGAAGATCTGCACATCAGTGCCTCTTGCAGGTACTCATTAGTCTTAGATTGGATGCCTTATATATCTCAAAACAAGCATTACAGATCCATATCATGCAATGTTTCTATGGAAAGATACATTTTCAGTAGTAGAAATGTTTTGAAGCAATGTTTTCATGCCTGAGGTATTAGAAAACTTTTTTAAGAGTAAACACAAAAATATGATACATAGGAAACAAACCAGCCAAGCAACAGTAAGTACTTGTTGTGCCTGTACAAAAGGAACATTTTATTTTGTGGTTAGTGGGCTCGATTGAAATCTCACTTTCAAGTCAAGGGGAATCATTCCATTGAATTTCCATTCATAAGTGGAATCTGGGCCCAAACCAACATCCTTTAGATTTGAGCTGCAATTATGGCCAGTAAATTGGTAGCAGTGTGCAGACAGCTTCACCCAGCCATTGATCATCATCACCTCTCTTCCTAAAGGTATTTGATGAAAGCTGCAGAGGCCAATGGAGAATTAACACAACGGCCAGTGACATGTGGCGAAAAATGTTAGAAAGAGTGTAAGACATTTGTATGTCCAAAGCATGTGAGTGTCAGCTTGACCTTGTATGAGATCATGTGTAAGTTTGCAAGAAGGAACATGGCTATGGTGGAATTGAATGCTTGATAGAAGATGTCACTGAATCAAAAGAATGTATACAGCTTTATTTCTAAGGTCCTAGGTATGGGCAAGGGTTTTAACTGAATGAAGACTGATAGCCAAATGGCCAGCAGTGCACTGCTGGCCATTCTGTTGCACAGGGTTCTGGCTGATGGAATCTTTTCCTCTCTTAAATCTGTGAGATGAAAATGTTCCTGCCTTGCATATATCATATTGAAAGAGATGTTCAAATGTTCCCCCTATGAACACTGACTCAGAAGAGCAATGTGTTGTGTAACCACTGGTAATGAACTAAGAGACATTTATGGTATGAAATCCTGAGTTCTGATACTCCCATCCAAGCATGGGAATGCAGTGACAGGAAACATCATATTTGGTGTCCATCGAGGTGCAATATGCAGTGTGATTGGAATCACAGTGAGAGGCAAGGAAGAGCTGTGAGTTGAGTAGGTCAGGCCAGCAGCATCATCCTAAGAAAAGCTAATTTCATTTTATTGGCAACTTTCCAAGTTTTTCCTTCAGCCTTTGTAAGATCTGGCAGACATGGTACAATTACCCAAAACAGGAAAACCAGAACAGCTGTCCTTAAATCCACGCATGAGTAAAGGTTCATTTCGCTTGGTACAAGGTCCATTCCACACTTCATTTTCCATCTAGAGGACTCATACTCTCTGCAAAAGAACCAAGGAAGGAGCAAGCCCATTGCAATGCATGTTTATCATGGGCATCTCTGTCTCTATGTGGGCTGAGCAAGTTTTACTCCTCTAATGTACTTCCCCCTGTATTTACGAGCCATGCAGGAGACTCTAAGAAACTTCATCAAAGTGACATGAATTGCTGTGACATTTCTATATCTCTAAAAATTCTTGATCCATCACAACCAAAAAATTTTAGTGCAATAATGTTAACTTCAATCATTTAAACTTGCTCAAAGAATTTTTTTATCAGTGAAAAAGTCAAATAGTGAGAAAAGAAAGGATGAGATACAAATTTGGGATCTGGGATAGCAGTGGATCCTTCTTTAAATCAGAGTCTTGCATTGTGAATAGCACAGTGCTCATAGGCCCTGCAGAGACATTCTGGGTGAGAGGACAGTGGTGGTAGCCTGGAGTGCTTTTATACATCTGTCATCTTCTTCTCTAAGACTAAAGACACTTTTAAAGTAAGGAAAGTGTGTCTATGAAGCATCCATATTTTTTCCTCAATAATTTCCAATAAATATGCTTCTTCATTCAATTTTATGTTTGCAGTGTAAACAAATATATTCACTTTCTAAGTGACATCAGTGAAGTGAGAAATACTAAAATTATTGTGATTTAAGAAAAATAACCCAAAGCTGTCTGCAGCGTATGTTGTAAAGAGAAAGTGTTCAAACACACCTGATGGGTGAGGGTGCCAATTTTCATTAAAATTAATGGAAACTTGACATCTTGATGCTCTAGGTGACTTCTGAATATCCCACACCTCCCTTCTATGATTGTGAAATAGGAAGAATTTTCTAGTGTGAAACATGGTTTGAAAAATAAAATACATTAAACAAAACAGAAGTTTGCATTTCTGACTCATATAAAAATAGTTGCTTCCCAGGGAATACAACTCACTGGAGGGTAATGATCTAATTGGGTTGTGGTTTTAAAATCCAAGTTTACTTAAATATAAGACAAACAAGGAAAAATATGTTTAAGCTTTCAAACTGCCTCTAACATTGTCAAAACACAGATTTCTGAAGAAAGTCAGTGGGAAGATTGCTTTTCCTTAAAAAAATAAGTGCCACAAAGATGAAGAAGCTTACTGGAAACAGATGACTTGTGGAAACTGTAGAGCTTAGCTCAGCATTTGGTAGTCACTTTGGTTTTTGGACCTCTTCACAGCACAAGCAGATGTTATAGTCCTTTCTCTAAATCCAGCAAGAATCTATGCAATCTCCTGCACGTGGAAAAAAACACAAACATCTCACATTTGAAATACAAAATTAGAATGGATACCCAGGGTCCCTCCAGTCAAAAAAGTATTTGATTACTGAAGATTCCCAGAGGTATCGGAACAGGAATGAAAGCTGTAGAGTGACTAGTCCCAGTACTAGTCCTGGGATCCACTGACATTCCTAGCAAGGGAAGATACACAGCCCTCAAAATCATCTCAGTGCAGTCCTTTTGCAAACTGGGATAATACTATTCCAACTTTCACAATGATTACTGGGAAGGAAATAAATACTAGCTCCTAGTGATTTTTTGCAAATAATCAGTCTTTGATGCCTTGTGAACTGCTGAGTTGGAGTTTTATTGCCTGGAATGGCATTTCAAGAACAGCAAGTGGCTTTCTTTATTGGAGCTGAAACAACATTTTGGGAATACCATATGCTGTGAAGCATTTGTAGCAGATGATTATCAAACAACTGCATGGAAGAGAAATAGGGCTGACCTGAGCACAGCCTCCATGAAACATTATGTAAAATAGGTTTTGCAAAATGGGTTATGAATTCTTCATTAAAAAGAGGGAAATATACCAAGATTTTTGTAAATATTTTATTCCCTGATGCCATATCTGTCTATGCTGGATTTGGCCAACTGTTTTCTTAAGTACTCCACTGGTTTGGGTTTTTTGGTCTTTTGTCTGTGCCCTGGTTCTTTGTGTCTGTTGTGTTTCACAAGAACTCCATAAAGCTCTATTGACTGTGACAGCATCACCCTGTTGCAAGACTTAGTTCCTACTTATAACTTTATGTTCCTTCTGCTAGCTGGTTACTGCCTGTTATGGCTTCCAGCAAACACCCTTTGAAGCCAATTTCTCTCCCTGAAACACCTCTTTGTGATAACCTCTTCCCAGTGAGGAGAGAGATCCCAGGAGATCTGAGCCATAACAGATGTGGACTGCATTTTCTCTGCAACAAGAGGATCAGGTTAAAATAAATATCCATTGCACTGTTATGTCCCAGCCCAGGGTAGTGAGTGGTGCTGAGGGTATCAGAAGGAAAATCAGGAAACTTGAAGTAGACAATTAAGAGAAATCCACTACCAATAATAATTTTTCATATCTCAGGAGGTTCCATTAGTCCAATTGCTGAGCAAAAGTGCTTCCTTAGTTCTCCCAGTACAGCAATGGGCAACGTCACAAGCTTGAACAGGACTCATCCTGAAGGCATTGGGAAGGGTCAAATACAAATCCTCAAAACTCAACTAAAGGAATGGAGGATAGTCATCTTTATTATCTAATGAGCAGTATCTGTCCAGTATCTGAGAAGCAGTTATGCTTCTACTAACTAGATTACTGGTATGGAAAGGTAACTTCATGAAGTGCAAGTTTGATTTGTATGAAAAGAAAGTAGATGAAAGTCAGTGAGAAGTAAAAGTAAATAATTGAAGACTTATTTTTATCCTGCAATCACCAATTAGCAATTTTACAATGTAACGTGACTGCCAATGGGAAAATTGGCCATGTTTCATGCTTGTGGGAAATTAAAAGAAAGGAAAATGAAGACATATAATCCTCCCATGAGCTAAAGATACTGTAATAAAAGATCTCATCATGATTATTGAACTACAAACTATTGGCTAATCTAGAGTTCTTCCTTTTGAGGATTTTTTAATAGATTTTCATGAATTTATCTCTTTGTAAAACCTTAACTATTGAAAAAATATTTTTTAGTTTTTCATGTTAATGGGGAAATTCAATTATTTTCTAAACATATTGGATTAATTCTTGCCTCTATTAAAACCGTTGATGTCGCATAGCAATAAGCAGAAATACTGCTGTAAACTGAACAAAGAGTGAGGTAGGGATTTAGCTCCATGAGTCCGTGGGGTTTACAGAAAAATTATATATCTTTGGCTAACACAGCATATCAATCTGACTGAAGCCTCAGAATCCTGCAAAGAATGATCAGGTCTGATTTGTTTAAAGGGGGAATCACAGTAAAAATGAAATTCATATTTTATGAGAAATTACTTCATTGTGCATGATTGTTTTCTACTTACATCCATGTTTACATTATTATTTAAGTACATAGTTTTATATGCCTCTATTGGGCTAGTGTTTGGCTCCTTTCTTTTAGTGTTTTAATTTTTTAATAGAACCACTGAATGGTTTGGGTTGGAAGGAGTCTTTAAAGTTCATCTAAAGGGACCTTAAATTTTGTCAATGTTATCTCAGAAGTAGTAGGGGCAGATAAAGAGGGCTTATTCACAATGGCTATTTTTAAATACAAATCTAAATTAAACTTCTTTTTTGAATCATTCTCCAAAGGATAATCTGTCTGTCTGTGTTTTTGTCTCATCTTTACTCTCTTTTTGCCTAAAGATGCTGGGAAAGAGATTAAGCCTCATGAATATTCTGTTTGATACTAATTCATGTTTTTCTTGACAAACTGAATACTTGTATCTGAAATAAAGGAGAAAGATACCCTAGTAAAAAAGATTTCAAATAAACTGAGGAATAATGGTGACCTTTGAAGACAATTCACAAGACAGGATACGGCTGGGACATGTAATTCCTTAAGTAGGACAGAGAATTATAGTGTCTATGTTGTTCTGTTTAAATATGTGTCAAACTTCTTGTCTTTTAATTTCTCTTCCATTTCCAATTGAATTTTATAAAGTTTGAAAAATCATTTAGATGTAGCAGTTTTTCAAGGATCCCTGCATGCTTTGACACAGACGTGTAATTGTTTATGTATTTTCTGAAGGTCTTCTCCATTTTTATCCAAGGCTCTACTAAAACTATGTGCAAAATGTATATATAAGCTGTCAAAGGAGCAGTTTCCAACACGTGTCCACACTGTTTCCAAACTAGGAGATAATCCTTTGAAACATGTTATTGAATTGGAGCCATACTGCAGTGGTCAACAAGGATTAAATATGATTAGAAACTTTAATACAGAGGAACTCAATTGTATAAAAAAAATTTGAAACTTTTCTGACCTGAGTTGAAGATTTTTAAGGATTTATTGGAAAACACACAGATCCCATAGCATTTTAAAAAAATGTCACCATTATAAAACATCAGAGTCTGAGACATAAGTCCTGAGACTGATATATAACACTGTTTACATGGAGAACAAGTAAATCCTTCCTAAAGAGCAGAGTTTAAGTGCTATGTCTTAAGGTGTATTTGTGTAAAATGTAACTTGAACATGGATTTTAATGCAACTATTTCATAATATATGAAGACATCTGAATATTAAATTACAGAGTTAAATTACAGAATACAAACAAAGAATAAAAATAAATGTCAATGTTTTGCTTCTGAGAGATTTATTCCAAGTTTTCATTAACAAAATATCATAAGATCTCTAGTCTTTATTAACTAAATTGTGATGAATATTCAATTAAATGTCATCTAAACAATTAAAAATTTTAATATTCTCTTCCACATGCATACCATTGGAACAGCATAGTAATAAATAGCAATTATATAAATTAAAAACTTACCTAAATCTAATAAAAGGCCCAAACTAAATTGGGATCAAAATATTGAAGCTGTGATTCAGTAAGGCCCTTTAAATAAACACATGGGAAAACTATTAGAAACAGAGAGGACTCAGTTTGATAATACATGACATTCCGATTATGGAAAAAAATTTGTTTTATTGCCTAACACAGGAAGCTTTCTGCTACTAGTTATTATCAAAGCATATTCAAAAAACTAAAATGTCAAAACATCACTGTTTTCCCTATTTGAACTATTTAAATACACAGCTTCAAGAGACCTCATGAGTAACAGAAGTGATTTATATGAGAAATATGCCATTCTGAACTACCATACTTGGAATCAGAGATGAAGAAACAATTGTAGCAATAAAATGTGACTGCATAGTACTAACAGAATATAATAGCAAATAATGAATTCTACTGAAATTATTCTCAGTACCTTTACACTTATTATACATATGATAGAAACGGCTTCAAACTAAAGAGTAGGTTTAGATTAGAATTAGGAAGAAATTCTTCACTGTGAAGATGTGAGATGTCAGAACCTAGGACATTCCTCTGGCAGCCCTGGATGATTCAAGACCCTGGCAAGGGGCTCAGAGACCTTGATACAGAGTCAAAAACACCCGTGCCTTTGATTTTAGCCCATGGAAAAAATTACCAATTTTGTGTGAAATTTACAAGCCACAACAGTTTGAGTAGAATGATAGTTAATTTGTCACAGGGTGAAAAAGTAGAATTTTGGAGATTTGGAATGGGGGTTCAAGAGGCAAGATGGAGTAATCTGGGTGTGTCTGTCCTTCTTCTTCTTCATGATCCATCTTCGGTTGTGACGATTACACTTTCGGATTGGTTTAGAATAGAGACAGACTGTCTAACATAGGTGATAGGTACTGGAAAATTATTGTAAATAAAGTACATGTAGTTCTTAGTATAAAAAGCTAACACCACCCCAAGGGCAGTCAGTGTGTGCCACAATTCGACCTGCTGGACAGATCTCCGCAGGTCAGAGAAAGAATGTAACAGATAAGAGAAAATAAACAACCTTGAAAACCAGAGCCAAGGAATCCTGACTTCTTTTGTGGTCATGGGGCTGGGAGTAAAAAAGACTTTCTAGTGCCTCGGGAGCCATTTCAACCACAGAAACCCAAATGTGAGACACTGAAACAGGTTGGCCAGAGACGTTGTGGATGCTCCATTCCTGAAAGTGTTTAAGGCCAGGTTGGATGGGACCTGGAGCAAGCTGACCAAGTGGAAGGTGTCCCAGCCCATGGCAGGGTGTCTCAGTCCCTCTGGGAGCCTCTCAGGAACCCTGGGCCAGTCCTGAGCTGGCAGACACCGGGGGGTAGCCCCGACACGGCTGACAGTGAGGAGACACTGTCTGTGTGTGCCCCGAGGGTGCTGAGGGCACCTGGGCTGGCAGGGAGACACTCTCTGTGTGTGCCCCGAGGGTGCTGAGGGCACCTGGGCTGGCAGGGAGACACTGTCTGTGTGTGCCCCGAGGGTACTGAGGGCACCTGGGCTGGCAGGGAGACACTGTCTGTGTGTGCCCCGAGGGTACTGAGGGCACCTGGGCTGGCAGGGAGACACTCTCTGTGTGTGCCCCGAGGGTGCTGAGGGCACCTGGGCTGGCAGGGAGACACTGTCTGTGTGTGCCCCGAGGGTACTGAGGGCACCTGGGCTGACAGCGGGCAGACACTCTCTGTGTGTGCCCCGAGGGTGCTGAGGGCACCTGGGCTGACAGCAGGGAGACACTGTCTGTGTGTGCCCCGAGGGTGCTGAGGGCACCTGGGCTGGCAGGGAGACACTCTCTGTGTGTGCCCCGAGGGTGCTGAGGGCACCTGGGCTGGCAGGGAGACACTCTCTGTGCCCTGAGGGTGCTGAGGGCACCTGGGCTGGGCGCCTCTGCAGCACAAGAGACACCAGAGACATCGGCAGAAGAGAAAGGGCCGACTCTTAGCAGGGGTTAATCCAAGGTTTTATTAGGATCCCAAAGGAGCTCCTGCACCTCAGGGGGCCTCCTGCCGAGACCCCCGGGAGATGTGCCAAGGTCACATTTAAAGGGAGGTGGAAACCAAAAGCAGATAACATTTTACCAACCAATAAGTGACCCTAAGGGATGGGTACTGGGGGATAGACATTTAGGACAGCGTATGGGGCAAGGATTGGGGGGCTGACTCCTAGCCTCTGGCTAATCACTCGACGACCTGGACCAAAGCTTCTGGATGGAGGGGATGGGATGCTGAGTGACTGACAGAGAGCCAGGGTGGGGGTTTGGGGATGATCTCATCCCGGGAGAGGAATTACACAGGTAAAGGGAGGAGGGTACAGTCTGGAATAAACCATTTGGGAAAAATATGAGGATACAAAACAAAACTACTTCAAAGTATTACGAAGTATAAAAATGCACTACAACAGCAGGGGTGTTGGAATAAGATGATCTTTAAGGTCCTTTCCAAACGAAGCCATGCTATGATTCTATACTGATTATCTAAGGACTGCAATGGATATTCAAAAGACAAGTAATACCATACTTAAAATAAAAATAATCATCCTGAAAGATATTGGCCACATAAATTTGAATAAAGGCATGCAAGGCCGCAGACTGTTCCCCTCATTGGAACAGTCTTGGTTGTACTCCCTGCCTTGGATACAGCCTCTGGGTAGGAGTCCCATTACCTACCATCCATGTGACAAAACAGTTGTCTACAGTCATCCCTAACTGAGATTTAACAGTGTTTTTTTTAGATTTCTAGAATTAAAATTAATTAATATTATTTGAATTTTACTATATGAAATGAGTACAGTAATGCAAATGGCTCACGGTCCAAAAGGATCCCTGCAAGTTTTGTATGTGCTTTTATTTATTTTGCAAATCAGCAATGGAAAGCCAGACACACTCTTACCTGGTACCAATTATTACTAAATGTGAATGATAATGGTGAAATTGAAAAAAAGTGGTAAGGCCTGTGGTGACAAGCTGGCAGGGAGGAATCTCCTCTTCCCAACAAACAGCATTGCCTTCTCAGCTAAGAATCTCTGTCATGTCCAACAAGAGAGAAAACAGCAGCAGCAGGAACCAAAGCAGATGGGAAGTAGGATTTTAGCAGGTGATATAACAATTGGTTGTCATTTTAACAGCTTGTTCAACTTAGCAGGACCAAAACTTTCCTAGTAATGCCCTAGAGAGATTAATAAAGCTCACAGACAGCAAGACTGAAAGCAAGCAACTTAATGATTTAAGGAGTAAAGCAAGCTATTGTGCAATATTGAGCTAGAAACTGTGTAGAAATTACAATGGGTTCATTAACATCCTGGAAATGTTACTTCATAATTATAAATTTGTGATATTTCTGAATTATCACTGATTGGAATTATCTATCTATATTGGTAAATCTTGGATTTACCTGGGAAGTAGTGTAAACTTAAATTTTGTAACCTTGCCATCAACATTTATGTTATTTTAAAGAATATTAAGAAAGTACAGTTTTATTTTGCAATGTGGGAAGAGAGGAAAGCTACTGAGAAAAGAATAGATACTAATTCTGGCACAAAATTTCAACATAACCAGAAAAATTACATATTAGTGATCCTTGATTAGTTTTTCAATACAAAGCACCCCAAATTTTGCAATAAAATTGTATATTGAGTAGTCAGAAGCTGTTGAGCTAATAGAGAGCAGTGGTACCTGGAGCAGACTAATGTGTATGTGTTTCTGCCCCTTAACATCAGGAAGTTTACTGGCTGAAAATCATTATGAGTAATGATTTATAAACAGAAATAATATGGACTTAATTCTTTGGGTCTGAGACTTGGCTAGAAACAATTTTGTTTTGTTCAGCAAATAAAGAATGAAGCACTATTCAAAGGTATTTTTAGAGAGCATCTTTCTCTAATTAAATTCATTGCAATGACCACAGCCTTTTCGGGCAAATTATGTATGATCCTACCAGAATGAGAAAAATTTTCTTGTAAACTACTTTTTCATTTTCTATTTCAAAATGCTGTTGGGAAGAACTGGAGGGAAGTGATACTCTCTCCTTTTTTGGTAAATGAGATGATAGAGAAAGATAGATACTAGTGAGCACAGCTTTATGCCAAAATGGAAGCTATTGATTTCAAATGGCTTTAAGGTACTGCACGACTAAATAGGACACAGAAACAGCTACTTATGGCTCTGCAAAATGAACAGAATTTCCCTAATATTACAATTTCCCAGGTACATGGGCTTCATGGAATTTGGCTACATAAAATTAAATGCAAATTCTGTTTAGCAGGGCTACAGCCTCATGGATGTCATGGTCCTTCAATCAGTAAGTCTAGGTGTTTTATGGTGTAGAATATGCATATCCATGATAAAGGATAATTTCTTTCTTATGTGAAAAATAATAAAAATTTTAAACACTAATTTAGACTCTTGAGAAAGAGCTTCGCAGAACATAAAGTATCCTCTCACTTCTTCCTTTTCATAAGAAACCAGCAGCCACCTAAAGCTATCCAAATCTAAGGCATCCCCATTCTCTAACAACCTGGAAGCATAAATGTACAGATAAACATCTTACAAATAAAATTAAATATGTTAAAGTGTTTCTTGCAAATAATTTTGAAAAAGAAAAGAAAACAAAGAGAACTCGGTTAGGGAGCTTTGAGTCACCTTGTTAGTTGCTAAATTTTTTTTTCTTGTGATAATCAATTAAAAATTCCTTTTCACTTTCAATTGCATATATCCTGCTTACAGAGTCTCTGAAACAAATTAAAAATGACCAGACAAACTGACCCAAAATAAGTGAGGTAGCATCATCTTCCTTTCATCTGGTGCTGTTTCCCCTGCCCTTCCCACCCTGGAGATTTTACCTTTTTTCCTAGACAGCAGTAGCAAATGAAACCTGGAGGTATTTGACCCCTTTTTCTACCACTTTTGCATTCCAATGTCAGTATCACTACAGAAATATCAGTCAGAAATTATTTTTCCACCCTGTCTTCTGTGGGTTTCTGCTTGGAAATGGCTGGTTTAATATACCAGACACTCAAACCCATTTCAGCCAATTTTTGGAAATGTCATCCATAAAAAGGTACCTGTTTTCTTGAAGTTGAAACCAAACCTCCTTCTGTATAGTAATATATACATAAAATCTAATTCCAGTGTTCCAATTGCCTTTGTTTTTCTGTAGACTCCATATAGGTTTCAGATCAAGCGTGCTAGAGCAGCCAAAGTGGCAGTGAAATTTGATCTTCATTTTGCTGCTAACAGCCCTGGAGAGAGTGAGAATGATTTAGTGAAATTTAGCTGCTTCAGCAACTAAACTTAGATTGATTCCCTCAATGGATTTCTGACAATGTGAAGATGATTTCCTTCAGCACAGTATTTTTATTTTAAGGCTACTTGTCATTTCTGGGTAACTTTGTGTCATCAAAGAAAGATACAGATCTGTTGCAGAGGTGGATCTGGTAGATTGCAGGACTTCCAGAACTCCCTGCCTCATTGTTGTGAGATGTAGAAAGAGTAGCCAGTAAAGAATAAAACTCTCACTTGGAATGAGTGTGGTAATTGGTTATGGACCAGGACAACCATTTCTGAAGAGTGTAATTATGATTCTTCATTGAATAGTGCCAGGAAATTGATTTGTGGTTATTACAGCAGAGAAGAAAGTGGTTCCCTTCATCCATACTTCCTGCCATTTCACATAAGATAATAATAACTTATTGTTGCTTCATTTGTTCTCTGTCACTTACAGTTCTCCACTGGAACTCAAACCTGCTTTAATGTGGCTTCAAGTGGCCCATATTTCTTAAGAAGCGTGGTGATCTGTGGCAGAAGTTGTGGTGGAAACGGGATTTTGGTGCCAATATACCAAACACACTGGAGCTATTCAAGTCCTTCATACCCTTTGCAAGGTTTTCTGGTTTCATGAGCCATTTTCCTGGCATCTTAGAAGGGCTAAATTCTGGTTTTATAAGGGGAAAGTACTGGGGATTTTTTCCATCTTCTAATCCACTCTATCACAAAGAGGCTTTTGCGCATGTAGCTTTATTCCTCAGGGGAAACACAGTCTGAGCAGATGTTCCTGTACAACGATGATGCAAAGACGCAGCATTTATTTAATTTTTGTCTATGGCTGCCTTTATTAGGATGTGCTATCACTGTATTACTTTTTACTTACAATTTCAGACAATTGCTGAATAAAATATCTTATTCTTTTTAAAAAATGATTTTTTTTGTTAGAAGTCTAAATTCAGTGTCCTCCTGCTGTTTTTGTACTAGCCTGACACAGGTCTCTGAATTTACCTAGGCTTTTCTTGGGCAGATATGATGTTATCTTGTTTCAATTGTGGCAGCACCTGTCTAGCAGTCAATTAACCATTGCCTAAGGTTGTTGTAGTTCAGATTCAGTTTATACTAATTACAAGTAGCTATTCTGTATGAAACAAACTGTATCTGACTAGCATAAAATGCTGTGCGAAAGTACACAGTCTCAAGATGGTAGCAGATCTCTCAGACTAGTAGCACAAATCAAACTTATCCCTCTATAGACAGGGGTGCAAAATTTGGAGTTGGAAAAGAGGTGCAGATGGTAGAAATAATGAGAACACAAGCACTATCTAATTGGAATCCACTAAAAATAAAGAACATATGAGTAGGCTGTCTTAAAATAAAGAAAATAAACAGAAGTGAACCCCAAGAGAAAGGAGGAAAAAAGGATTGCTATAGACATTGTGCACCTCCTGAGGAGAAAGAAACCCTCATAGTAAGATCTTGCTCCTTCTGGTGAAGACTGAGATGCTGTTAACTTATGTAAGCACCAGACCTTTTTACCTTTTTTTTTTCTCTTTTTTTAAAGAATTTGTCAAGAAATTGTCAAGCTTAGGACCCAGAGGCAATACTGGCAGGTTGAATATAATACCATAAGAAAGGGGTAGATGGGTAGATTCTGGGATGGTTTGGGGCAGAAATTTAAACTACTTTATTAAAAGGAATTTCATATTAGTTAAGAATTTTGATTATCTGACTGTAAAATTAGTTATACTCGTAATAAATTCATAGCTTATATAGACTATGTTTCATTTTTCCCATAACAACAGTAAGAATATTATTGAGGAAAACAGCAGATATTCAACCTAATGTGCCTGCTTAAACATGGAACTGTTGAGAAAAAAGAATCACAGAAATCTTTAGATTGGAATGGACCTTTAAAGATTGTCTAATTCCAACCTGTCTACCATGGGCAAGGAAACCTCCCACTAGACCAGGTTGCTCAGATCCCTGTCCAACCTGGCCTTAAACATTTTCAGGGATGGGGCACCCCCAACCTCTCTGGCCAGCCTGTTCCAGTGCCTCACCACCCTCTCAGTAATGAATTTCTTAATCTGTAATCTAGAAATACCCACTTTTATTTTGGAGTTATCACTTCATGTCATATCATTGCAAGCCTTTGAAAAAGCCCCTCTCCAGCTCTCTTCTTGCCCCTCCTTACCTACTGGAGGGCTGCAGTTAGGTCTCGCTGGAGCCTTCTCATCTCAACCCCAAGCCTCTCAACCTGTTTTCATAGCAGAGGCACTCCAGCCTCCTAATCATCTTTGTGGACCTCTACTGGACTTGCTCCAAGAAGTCCACGTCCTTCTTCTTACCATGGGGTCCCAGAGCAGGATGCAGCACCCCAGGTGCTCATGAGAGTGAAACAAAAGGGGAGGATCACCTCCCTAGCCCTGCTGGCCACACTGCTTTGAACACAGCCCGGGATGTGTTCAGTTTTCACACTGCTGGGTCATGTTGAGCTTCTCATACAGCAAGTGCCTCAAGTCCTTCTCCTCAGTCTATTCTCTGCCCAGATTTTGTATGTGTTTGGGATTGTCCTGTCCTGCTTGCAGGACCTTGGCTTTGGCCTTATTGAGATTCATGGGGTTCCCACAGCTCCACTGCTCTAGCATAACAAGATACTAAGAATGATAAAGAAAATTTAACAAATTCAGGAAGAATTCATTCCTTCTGGTGAAGAGAGAGGAAAACAATTATATTTTAACATGGAGAGAGATGGACATATTTGTTTTGAGTAAACACTTCTAATATTTCAATTTCATAGGACTACATAAAAATATTCAGAGTTAGAGAAAGGAAAAACTCAGAAACTCATTATTATTTTTTTTGACAAAACTGGAAAATAAATTAAGTGCTTCTAACTAAAGGCAAACAGAGAAAAAAGCTCAGTGGTGGACACAAGCATGACAAATGGAAGTGAGGTCATAATAGTTATTACAGAGGCCTGGTTTCTCCCAAAGGAAGAGGTTTCATTATAGAATTACAGGATGTTCCAAAATAAAATGTTCATCAGAGAAGAGGAAAGGTATATCTTCAAACTGTAGAGAGTTATAAGCAATCTCAAATGAAAAAATCAATTTGCCAAAATTAATGTAGAGCAAATGTCTAAGTACCCAAACTATAAAGTGTTGCCAAAAAAGTATAGAGCAGAGGACAGAAAAAACATCACAGCTGCTCTAAATTAGTACAATTGAGTTGGTTTCATTGGAGCTACAGTGATTTGTATCATCAAAGATAAGTGAAAGAAGAGTAGAGAAAAAAAGAGAAGATGAAAGATGACTGCTGTATTCCTAAGCAGAAAATCATGGAGGAATTTAAATGAGGACTATCATAGATGACTCCTGTTAGATCTGGGGTTTATTAACTGTATCTGATCTTGGATTCACTTGTGCTTTGGAGCTTTTAAAGCTAGATTCAAATGAAGAGCTCTTTGATTTGTTTTTCCCATAAGAAAACCTGTAAAAAGAGGAGAAGGAAAGAATAGAGGGGGAAAAAATCCAGTAAAAAGGGGGATGACAGCTGGGGAAGAAAGAGCAGGGCATTAGGAACTTTTCAAAATACTTCTGAAATGCTATTCTTTGCTGTTCTGGGCCAGAGTGACATTCCAGCCATGATCTCTCTGTGGCTTTGATCTGTTTTGTGGTCACTTTCAACCAGATGGGGTGTAATTCCTTAGGAAATATGGCTGTGTGAAAAAGAACACTACAAAATTTGTATATCACCTCCTATATTAAGGAAGAAAAATGTACATCCTGTGTTTCATTATCTGCTCTTAATGGTGTTTGCAGATTTGGGCTAAGATACAACATTGTCATTCTTTACAGTTTAATTAGAAGATATTCCTATGGAACACATATTTAGTTCAGATGAAAAAGCCAAAATAAAGCAAATAAAGCATTCAAAAATAATAGATGACTTGGGGGGTGTGATATAAGTACAGAATATCATAGAGACTCAGAGCTCAAATTCCCTATGTGTGTTGGAATTTACATTTGGAAATCTAATGAATTTCAGATGCTGGTTGAAGTTGCACCTTTGTCCTACTCTCCGACGCAGTTGCTGCTGACAAGATAGGTTTCACTGACCTCTGGTGTCTACACATTTTTTCTCTGCTATGTAACCCATTTTGATTCCAGATAAAGATTGCCTTGCAGTGTTCCAGCCTTTTTCTTTCCTTTCTTTAACTCAGAGGTAGACAAATCTAACAGAAACACCAGATACATATACTAAAGCCTCCAGATTTAATAAGTTGTAGGAAATAACCTTAAATTCATATTTAATGCTTATAGTTTTAGTTGTCCTGAATATGACAAATAAATTTTCTCCCATGAGAAACTACAGAGAAAAAGGATTTTTAGCAATTGTTTTATTCCCTCACATTTTACTCAGAAAAAACAGTTGTTTCCATACCAGAATAGTTTTGAAAATTACTGGGTCATCTTTCTCACTTTTAATGTGTATTGCTTTTAAATGCTCCTTTATTTTAGGGAGTCCTTATGGAATTCTTTGAGATATTAAACCAAAGCCTAAACAGGTCAGAATATGGGTCAGGAAGAATAACTAGGGGCAGAAGGATCTGTGGGATCAAGCTGTAATACAGTTGTTTAACTTTTTGAAATGAGAGATATAATCTTTAGAAAATGTAACCTCCTTTTTTTTACTTCAGTAATTTAAAGTCAAGATTCCATGATCAATCTGGGCAGCAAGGTGCCATCAGCACAGTTTGATTGATTCTTTTAACAAAAATGGGGCACACAAGGGTGATATCTTTGTCCTTTCCTACAAGTGTGATACAACTTTCAGATCATACTTTTAACGTATTAAAGAATTTGTTTTTCAGGCCTGTGTTAAAGTTATATTACAGATAACTGTATGATAATTTCACCACTCTGTAATGAAATCTAGAGCTACATTTCTAAATGCAAAGCTCAAACAGGACCTTGACTTGAGTAGCCAGGCCTTGTATGGTACAGTCACTTTCCACACAAAGCAGCAATTACCTGTGGCAATAGAATAGACCTTGCTGAGCCTTCTTGATGATACTCCCCCCCCCACAACTGGGAATCATTCTTTAATTGCTTCCGCCATCAAAATTGCTCTTTACCAGCCCACTTAACATGCAGTTGGGTTTTTAAACCTTTGTTTTCTGTAATTTCTTCTGGGAATACTATTAAATTTCAAAAAGTGGTAATAATATGAATCAGAAAATATCTGGAAACACTATCAATCAAGATCTGTTTTTCAAATACTCAGATTTTTAGAGAAGAAGCCAAATGTGGGACGTGTTTGATTCTTCTCTAGTTTCTTTGCAGGATCTCTATGTATGGACAATGGTGCTGTCTTGGAGGACAAGGAACAAAGGGATAGAGGTGGTTTATGGCCTGATGGAGCCATTTCTGTAAGATATCTCATGGCCATCACACAGCTGATATTCTGCTTGGGACAACACTGCTCTTTGCTGCAGTTCAACAGAGGTGGGAAGAACCTGCTAAATCCCCTAAATTATCTGTCTCCATTGTCAATGGAAAAGAATGGTGCCTGAAGATGATGAATCAGAGCAGCAAAGTTGGGCTGTAACTGACTCTAGTAGTCATCTTGGAAGAGGTGTATTTCATTATGTTGGCCACAGATTAAGCCCCATCTCCTTATCTGGGCTTCTGTCTTCTAGATGGCTAAAGAAAAATGTAAATAATCTCCTCAAACAACTGCTCTTTTATTAATGAATCCTGTATAGTTTGGAGGTAGGTCTATTCTTCCTATTTTACTTTTTAAATATATATATATATACCTGGCAATTAACATCAGTAGTTATTTCCAGGCCACAAAATACCTTCCAAACTAATTTCCAGTACCTTCTCCAAAAGTTTTGTCTGGCAAGCAATAGAAATTTCCAAACTTTTAATGAGTAAAAGCATATTAAATTGTCCATATAGAAAGAGGAATTCTCAAAAGGTCTTGTACTGAATGGAAAGACCTGCAATAATAGCTTTCCTTCACGAGCCTTGAGACATATAGGAAGTACATATAGTGTTTACAAGAATTTCATCTCATTCCACTTTATTAACACTCCCAGTAGCTGGTCCAACTTTGACATGTGCTTGGACTGCAAATCAGAATTTTATATTTTGTTCTCTGATTTTGTTCCCCCTTCTGTGTGATTATGAATAATTCCCATTTAACCAGCACCTAGTAGAATGTTTTGTGTTCATGAACAAGAGGTTATACTGAAACAGATGTGAGAAGGAGTCATGCTGAAAAACCACACACACATGGAACAGCCTCTACCATCTGTGCCATGGTGGAAAATATCTGTCCAAATGATAGAGGTTTGTTACCCCTAATAGGCGGAGATAAACAAACCATATGAAATCTCATCTTGGCTCTTCACTAGGCACAGACAGCATCAGCTGCACTTGATATGGTTCCACTTTTAAAAGCTTGTTCCAGTGATGGAGTCAATGATGATGCCCATCATGTGGACACACTAAAAGCCTCCTCAGAATACTCCCAAATTCTTTGCCCACCTGTGTATTTTCTGCAGTTCAGCACTTAGCAGCTGATATTTTGCCTCACACCAGAGCAAAAGAGGAAAAAATGGGAAGTCTCTTCCCCCTACTCTTTCCCTAAAATTGAGAGTTTGTTTCTGCTATTTCTTCTTTAGGATCTCAGTTAATTTTTGGTCAAATAAGGAGAACACATTTGTTCAGCAGATTGGTCTTTCATACAAAGAAAAATATTATGAATTATGAATCTCACAAAGTATTTTCTGGAAAAGGCAAATATGTTCCTTTTGGAAAGAGGATCTGCCATGCTCTTGCTCATTATTTGGTGCAAAGAATGCTCTTACCAGCTGCAGATGAGACCCCTTTATTGATTTCTTTCATTCTGGAGAACATGAGGCACTGGATTCTGCTAGGAAAACGGGACATGGGGTTTTGTGTGCGGCTCAGTCTAGCTAGGACAGGGCTGTTGCTGCTATCGCCGCTGTGTCCCATTTGTGATGAATTACACATAAACACACAGAACAACTTTAGCTGGAGCTGCCTTATGGCCATATGGTTTTGCAGTTCCCTTTGCTGGTCCTTGTAACAATCTGGAAGCAAGACTGCCTGTGACTGATTTATTTTGTCTTTGTTGTAGTATGCATAAGAATCTTAAGTATTTCACAGCAAAGGGAATATCAAGTATGTTAGGTTAATTCTAGGTTGACTTGGAGGGCTATGTAGACATATTTATTTTGTGAAGAAATAATAAATAATAAAAACAGAACAAAGAAATACAAGCTTGCTCAACATAAGTTCTGATGAAAACCTGTAAGATTTTGAGATCCATCCCAATTCTAGAGTAAGAAGTTATTGCAGTTTTTCTCATTTCACCACACTCATTTCACCAATGTCTAGCCTTTAAATAAAGATTATGAACTAGGTAAAAAACTGGAACAGGGATCCATATCCTAATTCACATGCCATAGATTATTACATATTGAATAATGTGTCATTTTGTAGCTGACATAAATTAAGTATGTGGGAATGTGAGTATGAAAGAAATAAACCACTGAAAATTACTCTTTTCTAGAAGTGGTGTTATGGACAACACTGCATATTATTCCAGAAGAAGTTACTAATTTGGAAGTAAATAAATATAGCTTTTCAAGACATTTTTACATCTTTCTGTAGTTAAATAAAACAAAAAAGGAGGCTACTAACATACTATTCTAGTTCATTAAAAGATATTCCTTCTGGTTTTGAATGTGTAAATGTGTCTTTATAAAATATAACCATAACGCTCCTAATCTAGGCTGCAGAAAAATATGCATTTTCATAAGAGGTTCCTTATTAATCTTCCAAGATTGTAAAAATGGACAAAATTTTATTAAAAATAAATGGAGCATTTAAACATTAAAAGGATTAGGACAAAACAAATATTTTATCACAGCAATTAAGTGGAAGGATTATATTTCCTTTTGTAGCCAAAACATGAGACATGTATGTAATGGGCTTAATGTACAGTTAAAGACTCGGAGTTAAAATAAGGCACAATTAAATATTTTTGTTACAATTTATGATCATACAAGGCTAAGGCATTCCTTGAACATCCAGACCTTTCTTCTACATGGTCTTGGTCATGTTGGGACTCAGCCAGCTCATAGTCCTCTATCCATCCTTTTCTGAAGAAGCTGCTTGAACTAAACAGTTCAAATGTGTTGGATATGCTCAGATGTGTGGGGGAAATGAACTGCAGCTCTACATCATAAATGTTGTTATAAAAATGCTATACTAGCAAGATGTATGGTGCTGTCATCCATAATTGGACCTGGCCCTGATAATTTCCATGCTTATTCCAGCTCTGGTGCATTAGCTGTCCTCATTCCACCGTAAGCTTTGCATCTGGATGATTACTCAAGGATAAGGGCAAACAAGGAGAAATCAGAGGTTGAAAGCTGAGAACTTGAGCTCTTATCAGATCTCCAGCATTTAGTTTGCTGATGAAAAATTGTTCTGGTCTCTGCTGGCAGCTGTGGGAATTGACAGCTACTTTTCTCCAAGATAGCTCCTAAAGGTGAACCCTTTCCTACCACAAAAGAGGTACCATTCAGCCAAAGAAACTGATGGGAATTTAAATTGAAGTCTCTAGAAGAAGATCATCTGAAAAGAAGCTTCTCTTTTATAAGGTGGTCTTTTATCTGGGTATTTCCCATAGTAGAAAAATTGGCTAATTTTGGAAAAATTGGGAGTGAACTAGTGAAGTATCAAAATATTTTATTAAAATTATGCAAAGAAGGGAGCTTCCTCTTTTTTTTTTTTAATCTAAACATTGAAATGCATCTAAAATTAAATATTTTTGGGGAAAAGACCTACTTTTATCTTGCTGTTAATTTCTAGCAATTCTCCCCATCTATCATAATTCTCTCAGTTAAGAAACCAAAAAAAGTTAGAGGAAATCAGAGGTCCTGATGCCAAGGCCCAGGGATAAGAGACTCTACTTAACAAAAGTTTGGCCTAGGTTAGTATTATAAACAGAACTTTAGTGCAACCATTCAGAGAGCTCAGAGCAGTATTTTACTACAGAATAATCAGTAGAAATGGTTAGAAGGGCAATATTTAACTCTGAGACTACTGCTCTTTACTATAGGCAAAAAGACATGAATTAAGGCAAGTTATTACCCTGTCACTTTTGGATAAGTTTAATCTAATTAATGTCTGAAAGTCTAAGTAATAAATATTTCCGTCCTTGAGGTCTTCTCAGCCAGTTACAGAAGTCACTCTTTCATTAATAACTCAGAGTCATACTTGCTTTAGTCTCACATATGCCCTTAAAAAGGAAAGGCAAAATGAGGAGTCTAAAATAACAGAATGAGATTTATTAGGGATGATGTTCTCTATGAAAAGTGCAAGGCAATAACTTAGGCAAAAAATATTAATATGACAGGGGAACAATTATTTAAGTAGCTGTTCTTCAGCAAGTTTGACAGCTGGAATAGATCTCAATCTCAACATGAATGAACTATGCCAGATTAGAATTTTCTAGGATATTTTATAACATAGCTTTCAAGAGGCATGAAATAAACTTCTGCTTTATCACCATTAGTAAGGCCTCAGCTTTTAATTTTAATTTTAAGCAGGTCTTTTTCAGTGTGCAGTAGTGCAAACCAACTAGAAGTGGTATAGACAAAAAAAGGGAAAAATATCTAGAGAACTTGACCTGAGAGGGGTGAAAGATGAAGGAGAGGAGGAAGAATTTAATAACAATTTTATAAATAAAAATTTTCTGAAAAGTCTCTTTGCATGTACAAATTTGCCCAGTGGATGAGACACACTGCAACAGGAAAGATTAGTTTAAATATCAGGGTATTTTCTTACCATAGGGAGTAGAAGTATACTTTGGAGAGTTTGGGAAACTGAGGAATGCTTGCAGTTGTGGTCTCCTGAAGAGTAATTGAAACAAAGTTTTCAGGACTGATGACGGTATAAAAGGTTCTGGCTGCAGTTGAGATATGGATTAGAAGGCCCAATACAACCAACTTTGTAGACTCTTAAGGGTGTTTATTTATTTTTTATTTATTCTGGTTAATGTTTACTCTGGCCTATGACCTTTCCATGTCAGTATCCAAAGAAAGTAGATGCTGACATTTTGAAAGAGCACATAGAATCACCTAAATATTCTCATTTCACTGAATGCTTAGCAGACTTTAGGAAAGTGGTCTGAATATGTTTGCCATATGTACATCAGGGAAAGTGAAACAAATGAAAAAAGGAAAATTGCCAGAAAAAGGAATAATTAGTGACAGAATGATGGAGAGCATTAAATACCTTACTAGCTGGGAATATTTAAAATTGTAAATAATGGTGTAATAAATATGAGAAATTAAATTTAAGCCCAAAACAAATATTTGGTTGAAATGTATTTAACTTTGATAGGCTTTTCACATTCATATTTTTTAGATAAAGTGAAAAAGCAGAAATCTTTTTCAGGTCAAAGTCTTTGTCAAGTTTGTTATCTTGTGGTAAGGCTGATCTTTTAGCTTTTTATGATGACAAACACTTGTGTCTTAACTGGTGATGGGCAAGAATATCACCGAAGACATCAAAAATGTGTGTCATGGTGACCTTTGCTAAATTGACACTTCTGTGCTTCCAGGAACATGACTTGCCTCAGAGAGGAAAAAAGAATGCTGGCAGTACTGTGCTTTCTTTGAGCCAGAATATACTGTTTCTTTCAAATGTACTTAAAAATGCATATGTTCTTTGTGGAAAATACTGAGGCGTCCAACACTGCTGTTTGTATTCAGTGATAGAAAAGTCAAGCAACAAAGGAAAAGCTGACCTTCAGTCTGGTTGAGGCACCGCTGCTCTATTTTTCAGTCTTTTTATAGCATCACTTTGCAAAAAGAGATCTATTATATCTTTGCTGTTGTTTCTTAGCCAAAGACCATTTATTAAATTAGTTTACCCCAGTAGGCTCAAGATGGCCATAAATGTTCTGGTAAGGAACAGCTTGAGAGGCTTTTGTAGGGGAGTGATAGTTGCTACTTCCATCCTTTAGGAAAGTGGGACAATTGGACATGAAGAAGAGTGCCAGGTAAAAAGAAAAGAATTAAAAAAAAAGTTTCTAGTAGGAACAAAAATATTTCCAGAAAGAAGAACTGGAGCAGGGAAAAGATTTGTCTTGGTCATCATGGCTAAACTATGGTGAACTTCTATTTTTTGTGACATGGATAAGTCATAGTTCAGATTTCATTTGCACACTGTCTATCAAAAACCCTTCGAATTTATTTCAGCTCTTTGGGAATATCTTCCAGGTGTTCTGACTCTGTCCAGATGTGCAATTTCATACTTAAAGTATTCCTCTGAAGTGAGATCAGTTAAATCAACTTTCAAACAATGACAGGCCTGTCAAATGCAGAGCTTACATAGCTTCCAACATCAGTGCTCCTGAAAGATGATGCAGTTTATCTTAAATAGATCTTACATATGATATTTGTAGGAATCTTGATGCAATCAGAAACATCTTTCTGTGAAAAAAATTTATAATCTTCTTTTAGAGAGTTTGAAAGGCAAAAGATTTTGTATATGATCACAAAACTCAGTGAATCCCATTTTACAGAACTCACATACTGTTAATCTCTCTAAGACAGATGCACTGTTATAAACACAATAATTCTGTCAGAACCACAAGCATTCCTTGTATTCTTAAAACTGGAAATCCTTGCAGTAGGAAAGTGTATTCTTTGTGCCAGAGCACAAGACAGGCTGAAAAACCATGCTGACTTTTTCTGAAGTAGATTATCTTCACAAATGCCAAGAACGGAACATTTGTTAGCCTCAAGTATTTCTGGGAGTAGAAATGGAAACCACAATGAACTGCTGCACCTTGAGAAATAAATTCTTCATTGTATCTTTTTATTGTAGTTATCTTCTTTAATATGTGAACAGTGAGTGTTACAGTCATAAAAACACCCCAGCAACATTCTTGCTTTAACAACTATTCATAAATCTTAGGGCATATTTAAATCCAATTTCTACATCATAAATAATATGACAGATATATTATTGAAAAGCAATCCTTCCATACAGTGGTATTTGACTGGTTACAGGTGCTGAGAGCACAGACTTCCTAGGACATACCATGAGATACTTGTTGATGACACATATTTATACCCAGGCATGAAGGAGCAGGAGTGTGGGACTGTCTTTATTCTGGTACTCCTATTTCTACATTGGCAAAGGATGGCTCTGGCAGTTGCATGCTGCAAGTTGGATGGCTCTGTTAATGGCATGCAATAAGGATAGAAGTCCTATTTTTTCTCAAAACAGATCACATTCTGGGGTAGAACATGATGTGTAATTTCAAAGACACATTTGGCAATATTGCCACTTCCAGCTCCTCCTGCATAGAGAATGAAGAGCTTATGGGCTCTGTAATTCCATGAGAGAAAAAACATCTGATTTCTTAAAGCCTGGTTCTGGCTGCAATTAACCATATAAGGAAAAGGAAGGCTTTGGGTATTGGTATGCAAAAGTTTGTATCTACATTTCAAAGCTCACCATAAGATTTTAATATTCAGACCAAGAATATGGGGAAAAATAAATTCAAAGGCACTGCAGCATAACTACCTAAGAACAACCTGGAAATACTATAGCTGAATTGGTCTTTAAAATTCCTCTAAACTTAAAACTATTCACAGGAGGAAGAAATATAATGGGTTACTTAATTTCATTTGTAGAAAAAACATGTAGCAGGAGTATACAGACAGAATATTTGGTATCAACCCACAATTTCTGTTACAAGATTTCAATGTTTCTTCCAAAGGTAGAATCTTTGATGCTACAGAGATACAGCTCAAAAAAGACAAGACATTATTCAAAACAGAGAAAGCTGTTGGTAATGAGGTAAATGTTTTAAGTATATTCCTTAATTTGGGAAATACTATTACATTTTTAATAATGAAAAAAGTTTTTATAGGACCAGAAAAATGTTTTGGACTGAACATATTTTATCACTACTTTATCTCCTGTGCCACATATTTTCCCATTTCAACATTTTTTAGGAGTAAACATTTTGCATTTCCTCATTCTCATGCTGAGTAAGAGACTATTGGAAATCAACCTAAAAGCAGGAATCCCACTGACATCAGTGGGAATGGGACTTATCACTGCGTGCATTCATGGCGTGAGTCATACCAGCATAACTGTTAGATGATCACATTTCCTTTATGCTACTCTTTGTAATTTACTTAATTACTAGGATGAAGGATTGTGGAGTAATTCAGACAGGAAAGGTCCCTGGGAGGTTTCTAGCCCAGTCTACAGTTTCTTACACAGAGATGCTGAATATAGTGATAGATCTTTATTACTGAAATTTTCTCGTGGGTGGTTTTACAAACGTCAGTACATCCAAGATAAGACTATTACATCCTTCTTGACTCTTCTATCTTTATTAACTCATCTCAAGGAACTGGGCTTTCATCATGAAACAAAGGCCAATTTATTTAGTTTTTCTCATGCTTCACTTGGTTTGAATTATTTTTTCTAATAATTTTACATGCCAGCAGCTTTTACTCCTTGTCTGTGAAAAAAAAATAGATTCGAGATAATAGAAGAACACAGTTAGTATAGAGCGTGTACAATAAATAAATATAATAAAGATGCTGAAATATTTCTATGTTTGTAGCGTATTTGTTGCATTGAGGTGGTAAATGTGAAAATGTAATTTTGTAAGAAATGGTAAACCATGCTCATCCAACTAATTAAACAAATAACTCCAAAATGAACTGTACTGATCACTGTAGAAAGCTGTATTTGCATCTCAGAATCAAGGGTTTTTACTCAGAGCAGAACCTTCTGTAAGTTTTGAGAGGTTTCAGGCTGCTTCTTTGCATTCATAAACCTGATTCAAAGCCAATGGCCATAAAAGGGGTGAAACCAATCTCTCATGGCTGAGAAAACATGCTCTAGGAAAAAGAAATGGACGGGCGGGCTAGAACATGGCACTGTAGTTAAGATACAATAGTCTGATGATTTTGCTTGTGCATAAGAGTGGAAAGTTAATACCTGAAAGATTTAAAGAACAGCCTTAGTTTTTTCCCTCACTTCCCTATCTGTGAAATTGGAACATTAGATGTACTTTTTATAAATCCCAGGAGAGAGTGGGCTATAGAGCCTGTGGCCTCAAATGGAAATAGGTATGTCAGCATGACTATACTCCATGTCTGGAGGTCTGAAAAACTGTTTAGATCTAGAAGTTGATATCTAGGCCCAAGAAAAGTGAGTTTATGCCTTTTGTATTCCCTGGCTGCTGGGCTTCTGTCCCCTTGCATACTTGCACCACCCTGAGCAGACTGGAAAGAAACCATCATGGATTTCAGCATATTCTGGATTTGAATAGCCAAGAGGTGGAGTCCGCAGTACCGCGTCAACTCAAACACCTCTGAATACAATTCAAATGTCCAAGCAAATGGAAATACAGACAAATTAATCAACCTGCATCCTACATACTGGAGACTGAGTCTCCCCTCTCACCCAGCGTACCCATTCAAGACAAAGCTTTCTTCCCAGTGGCTCCTTTTGTCTCAGCATTGGCACACAGGAGCTTTGTGGCTGACTAGAAATATCTCACCCTTCCTGGTGGAAATTATCTACACCAGAAAATCATGTTTTATGTTCCTAGACCAGATTAGTATCACAGGTGCTAAAGTGAAAAGGTACAAAGCTACCAAACATATGTGGTGAACATATTTTGCAACTAATGTAAAAATGTCTAAGAAACTGTGAAGAATGTAAATGTTCCAGGGAAGAGTTCCAAAAATACTGATTGCCTGTTCCTCTCAGCAAGAGTTCTTGATCAGAGTTCAGATGCTGATACCGTGAACTTCATAATTCCTCAGCAAGCAAGTCCAAAAACTACACTACTGAGTGAGTCAGGTCTTGTATTGTTGGCCCACCTAAGGCAATCCAGTTCCTCATGTTGTTGGAGAGGTTGGTAAGACCTAGAAAGTTTTCATATCTACATTAAGCACTGCAGATGAGCTCATACAAGAGGCATACCATGGACATAGAGACTACTGTGTAGAAAACACCTTGTTTTGGTGCTTTAGTAGTTGACCAAAATGTTTTTTTTTAATTACAGCTTTATATCATGCACCTAAACTATAGTAATCTTCCAGTTGAAAGAATGCAATATTAAAATACACCCATGTTGTATTCCCTCACATACTCCCTTCCCATGAGAAAGATGCATATGCTGAAATCTTTGCAAACCCTTCTTTTCTGCATTTAATATTGTGTTTTAAAACACCAGAGATTCTTACAGTACATTCCGCAAATTTATTATTTTAAATTATATTAAATCAATCATAATTTTCTGAACTGATGCAACTTCTTTGTGAAGTTAACTCTAACACAGATTTATTGCTCATAAAATAAAAGCAAATATAAGGATTATATAATAATAAAAATGATACTTTTTTAGATCATAAAATACTGAATGGTAATATAAAGTTTTTCTTCACTTTTCTCTACTTTTGGAATTTTTTCATAAACATTCATTATTTAGATAAGACTGTTGGTTTATGCTTCAATACTCAGTATTTAGTTGAAATTTAGGACAAAAACAAAATACCTGGGAAAACTAGGTAAAGGTAAAAAAATTATGCAATTGTTTCTATTTGTTTCAAATAGATGAAGAAAACCAAGTTAATTCACAGAACGTAACAGAAGCAACAAATGCACTGACAACTCAAATATGAAAACACAGATATATGCAAGACATGTGAGCATGAAGGAAGTGTTATGATCTTTTTACATCAGCACCTTTGGGCATAATGGAAAGACACACCTCAGACCTGAAGTTCATTGCCTAAATCCAGGTTTTTTCCATAGATTTCTTTCAGTCAAAGGAGAGACACAGACACCTTGAGTGGATGTCTCTGTGAGGAAAAGATAAATCACTCCTTGGCAGTGTCTGCCTACTAGTTCTTTATTAGATTTTGTTTACCAATATAATTTTGAATAGAAAAATATGAGAGAATACTTATCCAGTGTACCATGCAAAGATATTTTTACAGTATTTTAAAACTGTCAGGCTTGACTAGATATTCAAAAAGCAATAAATTTTTGTGATCTTAAAGATAATTGTTGATGTATAGACTGCAGTGTTTATCTGCTGTCTTTGAGTTCTGTTATCTCTCTTGGAGAAGAAATCAAGGCTTGGGCAAATGAAGTCACATTGGCAGCAGGGATTTTGAGGACAGATTGTCCCTTGGACTCTTACTGAAACATTTGTCTGTTCTCCAACTGTCATAGCAGCAACAGTTTGGAAAACTCTCCAGAGAGTTTTTGAACCCAAGACCACAATTTGCGTTCCTGGCTGAACTATATGCCACTATAAAACTCAGGATAACACATCCAAAGACACAAGTAGTCTAGAACAACTCTGAATTTCCCTGGCTTTAAGGTCCTGGCTGGCAAAGAAAAAGCTGGCAAAAATCCTGCCTAAAATGTTCTCCATTGCTTTTCTTTGTCTGGAATTCCATCTAAATATCCACTTAGGAAGCCCTTCTTTTGATTGCAATTTATTTTAGTATGCAACTAATCGTGGATGTGAACACACCATCTCTGGATTTTCTTAACAATTGTCAGTTCAGGAAATTCCAGAGCTGCAAGGCAAGGTCTGCAAAATGAAGACGCCTTTTGGCTTACCTTTCTTCTGCCTATGAATTTATCTTACCTCACGAACAAGTGCAATTGCCAATAAAAAGCTTCACAATCTGTCTTTTGATTTATATGAAGTTCTGACAAAATTTCTCTTGGAAAGATGCCTGTCATTTGACGTCAGAGCTCTTAATGCATTTGCTTTTCATCTGGCGGTTGGGTTAAGCGAGCTGCCATCCGCTGACGCCTCTACCTCCCCCCGTCGCGTTTCTTGAGTGTTTGATTCCGATGATATGGGCTGGAGGGCTCCTTTCTCAAAGGAATGGCATTCACAGCAGCACGTGCTAAATGTATTGCAAGGGCACAAATATGTTCTTTCTAAATCAGTTATTTTAATGGAATGGTGACTGCTTCTGTGAGCTGCTATGAAACTATCCCTTGAAATGTTCTTTTGGTTCAGTTTATCTTACAAAATCCTTCCAGTATGAGCTTTTGTCATACTACACATTTGTATTCCTTTCAGAAAGAGTTTTCATGTTCCCAGTTGTAACAATGGTAGATATTTAACCAAATACTCACCAAATAACCTAGAGGTGCTTATTGCTTTCCATTGATTCTAGGGGGAGCTAGATGCCTACATCTGGCTGTTAAAACTGCAACGTCATTTCGATCCTTCCCTTGATTCTCAGGTTACATGGACCATCACAGGTGGTCCAGCTTCCCTGTACCAAAAAGATTTAACAGAACATCATGCTCTTTAAATAGATGTTGTAAATATAGCAGATTTATTTTTGTTATATATGTAAAAGGCCAAAATCAAAGTAGCTCATGTGGTAGATGCTGGAGTATATCTTGACAACTTTCCTGAGAGTACTGGGAGATCCTCAGCTGAAATCAGCTACACCTACAAAACTAAATATCTGTTTGATTCGATGCTACCCTTGTGTTTGTAGCATTTAAAGCATATTGATATATTTTAAAGAAAAACTCAAAAATAATTTCATCATGGCATTGCGTTTCATCACTGTTCTATGTTGCATTGTAGAAGCTTGTGCCCCTATTTTCTTTGTGAGTCACCTTTTCTTGTGTAAACTTCATCTCCCTTAAAGTAACAGGGAGGCAATGTGGCCCCAGTCACATTAGAAAAGGCAAATTTTTAATATTAAATGAATGAGAAGTGACAAATCCAAATTATAGATCCTTTTTGACCAAATCGCAAGAGAGAAATGAAGAAGGTTCAGTGTTTATAACTTCCAGTCTCATTCTCTGGGGTAGTGTCAAACACCGCCACCTTACTCCTGATGTTTTCACTCTGGAAAGTGTCTATTGAAGGAAATGTCACTTATGGTCTGATTCACTTACTTGGCTGCCCACTGGGTCTGCAGATAAAAATGCCCTGACCAACAAGACTATCTGTACTCTACAAAGGACATCTCTTTTTGCTATAGCAATGCTGTCAGCAGCACCACGCAAAAGGACATTTACCTTTCCTGTCTAACACAAGGTTAAAAAATGCAATTTGTGATCCACCCACCCACCCACTCACGCACACTCACACACCCACCCACCCACTCACCCACACTCACACCCACCCCCCCCCCACATACACATACATACATATATTTGAGTTCAACACATCTAAAGTGTGATTTATCTCAAAACAGGGCAAATGTAAGACTGAAATTTATAAGATAAAGGAATGAATACTTTGCTACCTTCAGGGTTGGTATGACATTGGTTGGAAAACAATTTTCAGTCTTAGAGAGTAAGATTTCATCTTACTATGCAGATATGTGAAAGGAGTGCTGAGAAGATAAAAAAACCCAGCTTTCTTTACAAATTTATGTATAGGCCTACACCTAATAGAGTGGAGCAGCCACTGAAAATGAACTCCATCTGAATGACTGTAAGACTCATAAAATTTCTAAGACCCTCTAGAAAAATTTTGTGAAGCACTTTTCCCTACTTTCTCCAAAAACTTTGCTGTGGCCACAGTTTATGAGTTGGAAAATCCTTTGTGTGAATTTGTTAATGGGCAAAATATTCCCTCATTTGCTTCTAGGAGCCTGTCATTCTGCCAATCATTCTTCTGACAAACTTTGATATTATAGAGCTGAAGAGCTGTTATCAGGTATCTATAGCTTTTAGAAATGGAAATAATCCTTAAAAGACAAAAAAGCTCTAAAAAAGCAAGCAAATTTTAACTCCATAAGATGTCTCTCATTAGTGCCTTTTTTATTTAATATTACTAATGGATATTGTGTTATCACTTTTTCTCAAACTTTTTTGAGAGATGTTAATAGCTTAATTGTAATAATCTAAACCAGTAACAATGAGAACAACTGAGAGCAGATTTCTTTCTTTGAATTAGTCACTGGAAAATTAGAGAGATGAAGCCCTGCAGACTTAACAATTTATTGGAAAGCTGCAGTTGAGCACAGCCATTAGAAAGAAAATGTGGGCCTTAATGATATTTTGTCACTATTTCACGCATATAGGAAAAAACGGCACAGGTTGCTGCAAAAGTGTCAGCTTTAATTTGTAGTGCTGTAAACATGAAGAATATGGAAATAGACATTCAGCAAATTATGAAAGACCCTTGTAGGTTAAAAATATACCTTTTTTGGCTACGTTTGTTTTGCTACATGTGAATGAAAGTAACACATTCTTGATGTGCTTGGTCTTCTGTGACTCTCTCATTGACTAGATAATTCATGAGTTTGAGCTTACTATTTCTGGAAACATGTAGTTTGTGTTTCTAGACAATCATGAGTTAATATTATTAATGTTGACTAAAATGGCTGCAGGGATCGATTCCTTTCCTTTGTGCTGGATCACATTCAGCTGTGATTTAAGAGTTCACAGTTGTTGAAGTAAACCACCAGACATCAAGATATGTCACCTTTTGTAAGGTTGCGTGGTGAGTGAAGTCTGTTAAATCCACATAAAATCTTTAGGAGGGATAGAGCAATAAAACCTAAGACGTGTGTTTGTGCCACTGGTAGAAATCTGAAGTGCCCTTTGAGTTCAATGTAAGTACAGGCTCTTCAGATTTTTGAGTCTATTTTGATTATCATTTAATGACAAATTATGTCTGTCTTTAAATCCCAGGAATAGATCAGTTAGTTAGGTAAAAGGTACATTAATTTAAGAATTTATATTTCCTTTCAAAGCTCATTATGAAAGGTTTTGAAGGCAATATGGAAAATCAGTGCCTCCTTTGTTCCTGCCTGTTTCTCATAACCTCACAAATCCTCACAGGCTCATAATTTTGAGTTTCTGGATGTGTCTCTGTATAATGGTGAATTGGCACATAGTCACCCTAATTTCTCAATGTGCATATTTTCAAAGTCCAAATCTGGCACAGAAAAATATGTTTTAGGGTTTATGTGATTGCACTGTCCAAGCCACTCTCAAATGACAGCTTCAGTGCTGAAACTGAGATCACTGATTTGTGCTTTAGCTGAGAAACTGAGAGGTTACTGGAGACAGAAAGGTCATTCCTTTACTTTAAAGACAAGAGAAGTTGAGATTTATCTCCCTCCCTAAAATCCGTTTTTGAGAAGCTTTTCTGAAGGACAACCCCTTCTTTGCCAAGCTTTCTGGGAGCTCTGAGGTTGTGTGAGGAGCAGCCACCATAAGGAGAGGACGCAGGTCTGGAAATCCCATTAGTCCAGACAGTAAGCTGGCTCCAACTGAGCTGGGAGCCAGCTAACACGATGACCAAGAACAGGAGATTAACCACAGGCCACACTTCCACTCTGCCACTGCTTTAAGTGGAAAATATCACTGCTGATTTTTTGAAGGAAATAAAAAGAAATCAAAAGAGAAAAGGCAGTCTAAATGCTTTTAAATGGCCAGAAATAGGAGCTGATTAATGATGAAATTTTAAATCTTATATAATGATGATTGTCTCTGTTTTCATGTTCATGTAATTGCCGTGAAAAAAATTATACATACAGCAAAAAATTGCAGTTGAAATGGAGAGATAACATCAAACTGGCCACACTTTCTGTGTAACTTATAGGGTTCTCTAAAATGCTTTTGATGGGCTGACAATGTCTGTAAGCATGACCCATAGCACTTAGGTTTTGTTTCTTTTCTGAGAGGAAGTACTGTAATGGAGGATTTTCTTTTTCTGGTCCTTCAAGCTTATAGTTTGTATGGTAAGGAGAAAGGCAGAGCTGGCACTAATGTCAGTCAGGGGATTAAGGGAATGACATGTTCCTGTGTTCCTGTTCAGGCCAGGGACCCTTAGTGAAGCACTCCTCCAGGAATAATGTCAGCATGAGATGTAGAGGTACAGCAAATCAGAGTGCCTCTTCCCATGAGGCAGCACCTGCCTCTGCTGTCAGAAGAAGTGTCAAAGAGAGCAGTGCAGTTACTCTTTCCTAATTGGGCAGTTCACTGAAGTATTTCAAAACTGAGGCAATGGTGATCTAATGAAAGGCAGCAGGCACTCCTGAATCCTCAGTGCCAGGTGACACAGGTGACACAGATGAGACACCAGCCATCAGCCGCTTTGACAGAGCGTTCTTCCAGATTTGCAGGAGTTTCTGGAGTGGATATGCTATCCCTTTCCACCTTCTCAGGAACCTCACAAATGCCTGACAGGGACCAACCAGTGACCCATTATGAAAGAACCACTCTGTTTCTGGCAGCAGGAGAGCACATAAAATTGGCTGTTCTTTATGGTGCATGTCCTGGAAGCCAGAGCACCCACTGTCACTGCATTAGCAGTTCCTGAACTTAAAATTTATCTTCTCTGGCCTCAACGCAGATCTTGAAAACAAATTCTACTGAGCTATGTCTTATACAGCTCCTCTCCTTCCAATCAGACAGCTCTCAGGAAATAAACTGGAATAGGGAAAGAGGCAGTCACCTTCAGCAGGGACCTTCAGGCACTGCTACCCCTGTAGGTTTCCCACTCAACATGCCAGCCCTTGTGCCCTTTTCTTTGTCCCATCTTCCTTCACCTCCAACACCTTTCCACCATCTTGCAGCTAACAAAGCACTCTGGATGTTATTCCGCTGAAACTTGTTTAACAATGTAAAGCACAAAATCAGAGCAAATTAGTTAATGCATTGAAATCGGGTGTTTGAAACTGATCTGCTCACATGTTCTGTTGATCAGCCATATCTTTATCTTATGATGGATTTTTGTTTTTCATCTTTTTGGAGAATTAGCTTTTCAGGGAAGAAGCTCTTATCTCCACTTGTCCAGTGCCTGTCTGGGTCCTTTTCCTGCATGGGCCCTAATAACTTACATACTAAACATGGAAAAAAAAATGCAAAGAAAGAGGAAAAATGCTGTGGGCAAATTGAAGTAAAGCCCTGCTCAAAGACAAAAATATATACCATTATTCAAACTATATATGGGAATGTCATCTGTTTTCTCAGAGGTGTGCAAACACATGTCTGCAATTCAAAAATGTATGAATAACACATGTTCTCTTTAGACCTGGCCAAGATCTAAAAAATTTGATGTTTGAACTTGATTTATGTATTACACATCTTTATCTGTTCATTATGGCAATTCTTCTTGTCAGACTGCAAGAATTCAAATGTTCATCATATTTAGTATCATCTGCACTATATATTATATTGCCTAATAATTTCCAAAAGCTACTCTTGGTATAATGTAAAGTAGCAAACATTTTAAAGAATGGGTTCAGACACTGATATATGGATGGAGTCAAATGTGCTCACTTCCTCCAGCCACACTTCCATGAGCAGAGAACACAGAGAACATGTGTTTTCTTCAGGGAATGTAACGCAACTGTAATATTCATTTACTTTCATGATTTTTCTCAGGTTGTCTTGTGTTTCCATGAGTCAGTGCTGGATGAATGTATTATGAAGTCATTCGTATTTTTAAAAAATAAGAGAAAGCAGTTTTCTGACACCTGTACCATCTTTGGGATACTCATTGCCCATTTCTTTGGAAAATCTGAAGACAGCTCTGCCTTAGGAGAGTATTCCTAAGTTATACAGCCACTACTACATTCCCTGTGACCAGACTGAAAAGCTTAGTCAAGACTGGATGGATCTTCAGCACAGACACACAGCTGGCTGGGAAGCTTAACTTTATTTCTGCAAATGATTTTATGTTTTGAAAAGTTTTGGGAAGGGGATGAAAAGTCAAACTCTCTGTTTCCACTACAGGAACACATCCATGTTTCTGAAATCCATTGTGGTCTCCAGACTCCCTCACTCTCTGACAGTCTGCTGGGAGCACTGGAGCCTGGGAGCTGGGAAGCACCCTGGGCCATGGCTGCCTGCAGCTGCCTGAGGATATCATGGGACCAGGGAGCTACAAGGACCTGCACTATAAGACTCTGTCACATGAGCGGCCAAGAAGCTGGGAATCCATGTGTTCATAAATCCCCATTTTCCTGTGGGAAAATGATCTGTTGTAAAATTTCCTCTAGTATACCTTCCTAGAAGAAAAAAAATTTTTTTTTTTTTAATGCTGAGGTGAGAAAGTGATATAGCTTTTTTTTCTGCCCAGAGTTCATCTTCAGTTATAAAGGAAAACAGCTGCAGCTCTATGTTACAGGGTCACAATCCCAAGATTACATGCAGAAATCCCTATTGCCATTATTGAAAACATAATACAATTGATATGTGAGTATTTTAGAAAAGAAATGATGTGTGGTGTTCAGTATGATTACTGGATCCTCCATTTTCATTACTTGGATAGTTTGTGAATATTCTATTCCAGAATTTTCCAAAGACTTTCATAAGGAAAGAATCTTTCTGTGCAAACCTAAAGTCATTAGTCTGCTCTCAAAACACTGCCTTCCTCCACGAGGAGGATTCATAGCACCTTTGGAGATAGAGAAGAGTAAAATTACTTGTAATGACTTTAATCATTATTTTCTCAGAATACTTTTTTTAAAAGGTGAATGTCACATTAAGGTGTTAAAAATACCTAAATTTAACCACAGAATCATTGTGATAAGATCCAGAAAGGAGTTCTGAAGTAGATCCAGATTTGGTGCTGGATCCACCTAATTGGACCAGGTTGCCCAGTCACCTCCAATTGCATAGCAATTGTCTTTAAGGATGGAGGTCCTACAAACTCTGTGAGTGATGCATTTTAGCTCTTGACTATATTGTAAAAAATTATTTACCAATAGCTAACCAAAATTTGCAATTTGTGGCCGTTGTCCCACATTATTTTGCTATGTACTTTCAGGAAGAGTCTGGCATTATCTTCTCTATAAATCTCTTGGACAGATGAGGCCAGTGTTAAGATTTCTCCTTTAACCTTGTCTTCTCCAAAGAAGCACAAACCCAGCTGTTTCAAACCCTCGGTGTGTGTCACACCTCCTAATCTGCACTATTGTCTTGCCCTGGACCCCCCAGTTTGTCAATGTCTTTTTTGCTCCAAGGAGTCCAAACCCAGACATTTCTACAAGTAGCTCACAAGGGCTGACGAGAGGGAAATAAGCAAATTATTTTTCCCACCTGCTAGCTACACTCTTGCTAACATAACTCAGTGTTAGTTAACCTTTGTTATTGCAAATTTCAACTGCTGGTTAGTGCTTGACTTGCTGACTGCTGGGAACTCAGGATATCTACAATGCTTCTTTTTCCCCCACACAGATCCCAGCCTGCACTGCTGGGGTTATTCTATCCCAGATGGAGGACTTTGTATCAATCTCTTTTAACTACATAAGGTTCTTCTCTGCCCATTTCTTTAGCCTGTCCAGATCTGTTTGTCTTCAGCTCCTCCACGCTGGCTGCTCCCCATGGTACAGAATTGCCCACAAATTTCCAGAGGGTGTACTCCATCCTTGCATGCATTGAACACTATCAGCCTCTGGGGAACACCATTTGGAACTGGCTTCTGGTTAGACTTCATATTGCAAAACCCTCTATGCCTGTGACATAGTCACACACCCAACAGCAGGGAGTATAGTGTTGGGGTTATCTATCCACTACTGCTATTCAACAGAAACTGATTAAAATATTTGGGGTTTGGATTGTTTTGGTTGTTTTGGTTTTCTTTTATTTTTCATTTCTGCACTGATTTCTGTCCCTGAAATCAGGAACCCTCCAGTTTAACCAACTCTGTTGACACATGCTTTTGAGCACACCTCTTATCTGACCCTCTGCTTTCCTATTTTACTAGCTGAAACAGAAGCAAAACCTAGGCACCATTGAAAGTGGAGTTATCTGCTGCCTCAAGATATCAAGGGGCACATAGCGGGAAAGAAGAGAAGCAAAACCTTCTGGCTGCTTGCAAACTCACAGGCTCTTAAAGGCTTGCATTTGTCCTGCCAATTTAAGCATGAATGACAAACAGCAACAAAAAGCATCATATTATACTGTATTCTCAAATGCTAAATAGATATATGGATTTCATTAAGTTTTCATTAGTTCAGTGAAAAGTCCATCTGTGAACTTCAGTGAACACAATATAGTAACATGGAATCCAAACATCTGGTAAACTCTAGAGAAAGTTCAAATAGAAACTAGTCTGTGACTGACTCTGGATAAAGAAAATTTTAAAGCAAAAAAGCACTCTTCCAATTCATAACTCAATAAAAAACACACTGTTCACTAACAGGGACTCGACAAAATAGAAATTGTACAACACAAAGAGAATTTATTTACGTTTATTAGGAAAAAGGAAAATAGGTTGCTTCATTTCACTGAGAAACCCTCCATCCATTCATAGGAGAGTTCAATTAATTTCCAGTTTTCCAGCACCACTGACACTAATTTTACTGCGCTACGGACATACTTGCACCAAAATATCCATATGCTTTTAAAAAGCACTCTGAGGCCCTGCAAAGCATAAACTTGGATAAGAAACTACTGTCAATGATGCAGGAACTGCTGAGAACTGAATGTGACAAATGTAGCCCTTAAATAAGCTTTTTTTATTCACTTCTCTGTTCTATGAAGTGACTGAAGATCATGTAGCTGCCCCAGCCACTTGCCCCGACCAAGCACTATTTCTGCAGGAATGAGATAACTTTAACTTAGCTACCTGCTGACAGTCTGAAACAGAACCTGATAATGTTTATTAAGAAAACACTGGCCTTTATCAATTCTTTCAATTGAACAGAATTTTAAAGTAACACACCCTCTTTAATAATTTAAGGGAGATGACAGTGCCAATGCATTTGGATTGTGGATTTTTTGTTTTCCAGTATGAGGCTAGATTGACTGCTGGAAAGGCATCTCTTGCTGAAAAACAAAGGCCTTTATAAATACCAGGTTCATACAAGCTAGGAAAGCCAAAATACATCTTTAACTTCTTTTCCACTGATACTCTGTGCATTAAAACTAATATGGGAGAGCTCCAGAATTGAAATTGTTGTATAAAGTCAGTTTCAGAACAATGTAACCACAACAATCCTAGCTCTGATGACATCGATAAATCTTCATACCAGGGAAAGAATGAGGTGCTAAATAAGCTATATTTATATTGCAATTTGTTCATTAAATCTTCAGTTGGCAATTGAATGAAACAATTAATACCTACTTGTTTTTCTTAAAATTACCAGAACAGATATTATCATAAAGTCTGAATGTGTGATTTTGCTTCTATGTTTAGGTATATTAAAGGCCTAGAAAATGTCAAGAAAATGTATTTTTGTGGAAAAATCTGTGCTGTGGACATGAAAAAGTTGAATGAGATTTCCAGAACACTGGATCATCTTGTCAGCTGGTGTAAATTAGTGTGATTTGAGCATACTTCAAGAATGCAGGCTAGCATCATCTGATAGCTCTGTGAAATAAAAAATAAAAAAAAAAACAAAACCCAAACTTATAAGAATGTTTTTGACTGTTTCTTTTTAGATTAAAATTAAAATGTGTAAAAGTTATCTGAGATTTTCCTTTCTGTGTCTTCTCAATTAAGAAATCTTAATTTATGTGCCTGAAAGCCTTTCTGAGTTTCTTTATTTCTTAAACAAAGAAAGCTGTATTAATGTCAAAACCTTTTCAAAAGTTTGTTACATATTTTATAATTTAGTGAAAATACAAAAATTTGTTAGAATGTAGATAATTTGATACAGTAACTGCTCTTTTGCAAATCATAAACTTGTGTAGAGGTTGAGTGCTGAGACACTGAACTGTTTTTACACCATCACTGTGTAAGAAAACATCTGTTTCTTACAAACTTAAGGAAGATAGAAAGGTTTAGCATAGATACTATTCTAGTTGTTCTCAATTACAGTTGAATAATTTTTTCCTTATCCTGTTACAGTTTTTTGTGAAAGAGACCCCAGTGCTATTTTCTTTTGCTATTTTTTGTTTACTCAGCTTTGTTTTGTACAATCTGCTTCTTGTAAATGAATGTTTTTTCTATATTAACTTTTTCCTTTAGGGCTGTTATCAGAAAGTGTAGTGTGACCAGCGTCCCAAATCATATCATAAAAAGTAACAAGGAGTATTCCCTGCCCCACATGAATTGTTTCAGAGTCAGTAAAAAAAGAAACTGTGAGAAAGTAATTATTATTAACCAGGAAAGATGTATTACATAACATGAGACCACATGAAAGTCAAAAGAAGCAATGGTGTGAAACACTCCATGTGCCAGAAGTGCTAAAAAAACTCAGGGAACTTCAGGGTCTGGAGAGTGATTTCCTCTTCATTGTCTGACTTCACACGATGACAGCAGCTTTCCCTCCTGCCCCCTGAAGGGATGTCTGAGGCCAACTTAAACACAAAGAAAACATTATCTTTGTAGCTATATGGGGCTCCTGCTGCTGATTGGTTTTGCCACACAGACTGCCAGTCTGTGGTTACAAGTCACTGGTGGTATAAGAAAGGTCTACACCATTATGAATGGCATTAAGGGCAAACTGACCGCTATTCCAGTAAAAAGCTCAGGGTTCATCATCAGGATCAAAAGATGGCAGAGGTGGTTGTGGAACGTGAACAGAGACATTTAGGAGAGAGGAAGCCCATTCAAAGGGCCACTGGTGGGAAAAGGCTACTAAGCAAAACAGACCTTTAATCTGAATTCATATAGCTTGTCTCATGTTTCTATTCAGCTGCTAGTCATTCATTCATGTCTTGTTTTCAGACTCTTACAGTTCTATGTTCCCACGACTCCTTCCAAAATGGTTTCAAAGTCTTCATCAATGAGGAATACACAATCATGGTAATTTTCCATGTTTTCCCTGTTATTGGGAAGATGTAGCTATGAGATCAACTGCCCAAAATAGAAAGAAACAATGTATTGTGATTTATGCCCCATCTGTGTTATCTCAACTTCATTTTCTGTTTAAATCCTTTTATTTTTCCCTGAAGGATCATATGTCAGACCAAACCTTCAAAACAGAGTATTGTTTTGCCTTGCTATGTCATTGCTCCTCATATTTTTGGCAGTGACATCACAGGTCTTTAAGCTAGCTAAGTAATATCTTTGGGTTTTTTATTTTTTTATAATTTTTATTTATTTAATTTTATATTATTTTTATTTATTACACTGTCCTGCATGTCTTCCTTGTCTCTAAACTAGAAAGACACGGATTTTCTGACTGGAGGGCTTGGTGGATAAGGAATGGGCTGGGTGGTCACACTCTGAGACTTGTGGTTAATGGCTCAATGTCCAATGAGAAAACAGTGAAGAGTGGCATCCATCAGGGGCTGGTATTGGGAATGGCACTGTTTAGCATCTTCGCTAGTGACATGAACAGTAGGATTGAGACCACTCTCAGCAAGTTTGTCCAAAGAATCACAGAATGATTGGGGTTGGAAAAAACATCTGCAGTTCACCTAGTCCAGACCCCTGTAAAACAGGTTCGCCAAGACCATCTTGCACAGGATTTCATCCAGGCAGGTTTTAACTGTCTCTGGGGAGGGAGATTCCATAGCTCTCTGCAAAGCTTGTTGCAGTGGTCTGTCACCCTCAAATGAAAACACCAAGCTGTATGGTGCAGCCAGCACCCTGGGAAAAAGGGGTTGCCATACAGAGACAGGCTGGAGGAGGTGGCCTGTGTGAACCTCATAAGGTCCAAGTGCAAAGTCCTGCACATGGGTTGGGGAAATCCCAAGCACAAATTGAGGCTGGAAAATGAATGTATTGAGAGTAGTCCTGAAGAAAAGAAGTTTGGGCTGTTGGTGGAGAGCTCAACATGACCCAGCAACAGGTCCTTGCAGCCCAAACATATCCTGGCTAGATCAAAATCACTGTGGCTACCAGGTCAAGGGAGGTGATTCTGCCCCTCTATTTTCATGAGACACACTTGGAATATGTCCAAGAAAGACATGGACCTGTTGGAGCAGATGCAGAGGAGGGTCATGAAGATGGTCAGAAGGTGACCTCTCCTGTGAAGACTAATAGCATTGGGGTTGTTCAGCCTGGCGCAGAGAGGGCTCCAAGGAGACCTTGCAGAAGCCTTTCAGTACCTAAAGGGGGCCTACAAGCAAGCCAAGAGGGACTTTTACAAGGGCATGTGGTAATATGACAAGGGGCAATGGCTTTAAACTGAAAGAAGGTAGAATACATATTAGATATTAAAAAGAAATTCTTACCTGAGAGGGTGGTGAAGCACTGGAACAAGTTGTCCAGAGAAGTTGTGGATCCCCATTCCTGGAAGCGTCCAAGGCCAGGCTGGATGCGGCTTTGAGCAACCTCATCTAGTAGAAGGTGTCCTTGCCCACAGCAGAGAAGTTGAAACTGGATGACTTTTAAGGTCCTTTTGTCCCCAAAGCAGCCTGTGAAACTATTTGAAAAATACTTCAACCCCAAATAATTAATTTGCAAATAAAACTAAAAGCAGCTCAGCTGATTTAGCTTTAGCCTGAAATAAAGCTGTTTTCTTTTTTTTTTTTCTTTTTTTTTTTTTTTCGGGGAAAGGATGCTTTCACATGGGAACTTATGTGGAACATTTAACTTCTGTTGGAATATCTTCTTGGTACAAGGTTTGCTGCTCATTTCCTTCTGACTAGATGAGGTTTCAGCATGTTTCTTCTCATGGGGATGCTGTCAAGGCCTGATTCTGATTTCATTCATATAGCACCATCTTATACCAGCATACCCAAATAACTGTATTGGAGAGATTCCTGATTTAGTCTGGTATGAGGTCAGTATTGGGACTTTAATGTTGTTTGAATAGATGCTTTCTCTGTTTAATAGCCAAGATGAAAAAAGTTTGGATCAAACTACGAATATTTTTTGCTTCTCATCCTTGCTGAAATGAAAATGTAGTAAAAATAGTTTAATACAATGCAACATATTGGCCTGAGATGAAAGGTTTCATATATTCTAAGTAAAACAAAAAAGGGAGGATTCACAAAATAAAAATTCCTTAAGCTGCTGCTGTTCTCTTCCTCTCCCTTTTAGTCACTAGTTCAAGGTTAGACTTTTCACTCATACTTGGATAAATAGGTCCAGATACTGCATTTTGAACTCATTTCAAGACAATACCTTAACAACCAAGCTATATGCCATTCTAAGAGAAAAAGTGATCTCCTTTTCTGTGATGTTTTTACACCCACTTTAAATAGCATTCATCACAACACACAAGTCAAATTCATCTGATCAAATTCAGATGTTTACATCTAGATATCCCCAGCTTCCTTTAAATAATAGCAAGAAATAAGTACTTTGAAGTTTTATTACCTTAAGAGCTAAAATAAGCATGACATTTTTCTTTGACCTTCAAGCTGTAAATGTGCATTCCTGCCTTATGCCACCAAGCTCTCTTACTGCATGCCAGATAACTTTTAATGTCACAGAGGACACTTCTGCCTACACTGTCCTCTACAATGCCAGCTCTCATGATGTGCACGGATCACACAGTCTCTCTGTTACTGTGTAAAACCAATAGATGATGAACTGGGCAGGTATGGATATTTTTTCTAGTGTCCAAGATATCAAGTTTATGTATTCCTCACACTTTTGACTGAGGAATGCTTTCCTGCTTTTCAGTTAGACTTAAGCCAGGGCAAATAAAATGCAATTGCAGTCAGTAATTCATGACATTTAACATAGAAAACTGCAGGTGTATTTAAGAGACAAAAGCAAGAAAATGAAACCTAAATATCTACTTACTTATCTACTTAAATATCTACTTCATTCTACTTACTTGTATGATCTAAGCATCTAAATAGAACTTGTTTCTGAGTCTTAGCTAGGACTAGATAATGTCCTATATGCTCTATTCCACTTTGGAATAACTGCAGGATTGAAGATTGTCTTCCTCTTAGGTGTATTGTAACAACAGTCCAGGTGATTTAAAGAATTCTACTTCTTTTTTCTGACTATGGAATGGGTACTTACAAAAGGCACAAGTGTAACATGGAAATGTAAAGTAGTTCATGCATAGCTGAGCAGTTAAAACAGGAGTATCCTAACACATCACCTCACAGAACCTTCCAACTTGATGGCATTCAAGAGGGGGAAGACACTGAGTTAAATGTTTAGAGTGGACCAGGACTTGAAGGTCCTGCCTTTTAGATGGCTTATGTAGACATGTGGATATATAAAAGCTAAAGGTGAAGCCTCTGAAGCCATCATGCCAGTCCTATTCTACTCCGTTTTCACACAGTCCTTAGAAGAGCAAAAACTGGTGAAGCAAGCCTTTTTTTGAAATGCTGAAATGTAAAGTCAGACATGTCAAAGATACCTTTGAAATCTGTTGGTTGAAGGAGAAAAGAAAATCTGTATACAGTAGTACCCAATCCAACATTTTGCTCTCCCACACATTTATGTGGATGTAGACATACAAAACAAATTTATTCACAACTAATCAGTCAATTCAGACCAAATTTGGAATTTTTGAAACAATGAAAGCATATTTAGATTTAAAGGCATCCAACACTTAAAAATAGCTTTAACTTTAAGCACAGTTAGTCTAAGATGCATTCAGAAGCTTACAAAAATTATGCACCAAACTGCTGTCCTCTCTTTGCAGTGCATCACCCTTAAATCCCTCAGCAGCCTACAGGATTTACAGGTAGACTAGGTAGCTCTACATTATATGATGATCACACTCCTGACCTCAGTAAGAATATAAATGTCCCCCTGCTTCAGTTACCTGGCAACAGGGGAAGGTCTGCTGTGAAACATAGTGCTGATTTCTTATGCTGCGCACACATTTTAAAGGCATTACCTAATTCTATAAATTGTTGTATCTCTTTCCCCCATCCCAGCTTGTGTAAATCAGCACTTGAATAAGAATTTGGGATCACTCAAATGAAAATTCAGGGAGTGAATGAAGTCTCCCTTTCTTTTTCTCTAAGTAGATCACAACCTCAGTAGAAAAAAAGTACACTGCTGATGCCAGGAAAGAGGAGGAGGGCAAGAATTCTGCTGCAGAGGATTTGTGAGGTGTGGAGTTATTTTAATATTGCTGGATGAAAAATCTGTTACTAAAATAAGAGTTGGGAATTAATCCACTTCCACCAGAGTGAAGGAATGTTGGCTTCAATAGTTTTAAATGCTCCAATAAAAATGCTACTTTTTCATAATTCTGCCTATGTTCACTTTCAACTTGGTCTCCATAAATTGTTGACACTTGATGAAAGCTTTGGCCTAGGCATTTCATTTTCATTAGTTTTATCTATATTTCATTTTTTTGTGTTTGATATGGAAAAAAATTACATTAAAACCTGAACAAAAACAAGTTACACACATGAAGCATATGTGGTATATATCATAGAATGACACAGTTCTTGGACATAGCAAGAGTGTAAACATACTAAGATAGACATTAAATATTAAGGCATAAACCTAATCTGAAACAACAAATTAATGTGCAATTATTTCAGAATTTTTGGTTAAGAACTGTATATTTCATGACTTAATTTCACATTCATCTGAAAAAGCAAATAAGATAGTGTTTCCAGGAAGAATTACTTAATTTTATTTAATTTTTAATAAAAATCTTGTCTGAATTAATGTTACAGAAAGAATGGTTTACTCAATTTATAGAACACATCTCTCTCTTCTTTTTTTTCCTAATATCTCAATAGAAGGAGCAGGGATACTCCAGTGAAACATTTTTTCATCAGATTTTTTTCTCAATTCTATTGTAATTTCTTTTCCAGAGAACCATAAAATCACCTAGGTTGGAAGAGATCTATGAAGATCATCTTGTCTAACAACATGGTCAGGGCAGGCTCAGCAAGATCAGGCTTCTGAGTGCCCTGTACATTTGGGTTTTGAATATCTTCAAGGAACAAAATTGTTTCTGGGAAGCCTGGTCCAGAGTCTCATGGAGATTTTTCCCCCCCCTTTCCATATTCAATGGAAAATTTTTTTCCCCCCCTTTCCATATTCAATGGAAAATTTTCATCTTCGGAGTTTTTCCTCTCATCCTGTCTGAGCACCCATAAGAAGAGTCTGGGTTCATCCTCTTTACAACCTCTTTCTAGATAGTTGTAGACGTCAATAAGATTTTGTCCAAAGTCTCCACTATGAAATGAACAAAATCAGCTTCCTCAAGCTCTACTTTCCTTTCATGTACTGTAATACCATTAGTATTTTAGCATCTCTGTTCTAAAGACACTCCAGTATGTCAATTTTTTTTCCAAAATCATAAATAAGAAGCAGTGTAATGACTGGGGACTTCAAATATGAGGAGCAGGCTAAGATCCCAGTTGTGTATATTTTGGAGCAGGGATCTGAAGTTCTATTTCTTTTCCAAATTTATGTTTAATTATTGAATTACAGGTCTTTGCCACCTTTTCCACATCTTAGAAACAGCTCTACATTATATAAATAATAAACTGTTCATTCTGAGGTAAAGAAAGCAAGAGCCTTCAACTCCAAAAGAGTGGATATAAGTTCATATCTGTAGGCAAGTAAAGCAGGGCAAGATGCTAAAACTAAATCAGGCAACTTGTGAAAACAGCCTTTGAGACTGCTATTGTTTATAAAGGTGTGATTCTCTGATAAAAAGCAGAAAGATGTCCTGGCTGAAGTACAGAATGAAAAAATTACTCTGAAATATTGCCCTATTTAACAAAAAGAGCAATATTTTCAGTTTCTAAAAACTAATTGATAATACAACATGCTTGTAAATTGAAATATGTTCTCCTTTTAACTTCTTTTAAAGAATGAATTTGGGCTGGATTAAAACATATGTTAATTCCTGTGAGCAATTGTCAGACTTTTAAAGCAATTGAGCCTGATGTTTAATAACCTAGTAAATTTCCTGTTAACAAATCCACCAGATATATATGTATGAATTCCAAGAGTAAAATTCTACTTGCTTCACTTATGCTTCCATTTTTTCTTGGAAAGAATTAGTTTCACCAACATGCTAACCAAGTCCAGGTTTTACAAAGCCTTGAGGACCACAGGCCTACCCTAATGAACAGTTCCACTGACATCATCCGAGTCTTGTCTAAGTAAAAGATGGAGAATTTGAGGAAATGTACAATTCTCAAGATTTTAGGACATGGTTTTCATATTGGACAGCAACAACCCCATAAATCACAAAGATTAAAAGATTAAATTCTGCCAGTGTTTTAATTTAACATAAGGGTATGCAAAGAAGGAACTGAGCTAATGATTCACTAAAATATTTTTAACATATTGTTACTAGTTAAATTAACTCCCTACTCAGGGTGTGACTCACGCATATGCTTTTAATTTAATTTGAATAACACCAACTTCATTTCTGAATATTCTATGGCTCCATTTTCCAAAGAGCATGCTTGAAAAATAATATGAAAACAACTAGAGAAAACCATGCTTAAATAGGTAGCTAAGATTTTGAGTTGCTCATAAGAGGACTAAAGACACAATTCTGCTTTTTCTACTTTTCCAGCTCTCATTTTTGTTCTCTATATGTAGCAACTCCAGAGAAAAAAGTCTTTTGTATAATCTTTCTCTAGAGATGGTTTTACTTTTACCACATGAAACATTCTTAAAGCGACAGAAAAGCATGTATACATTGAATTATCATAGAATCACGGAATCATTGAGGTTGGAAAGGACCTCCAGGGTCTTTGAGTCCAACTTTTGATTGAACACCACCCCATCAGTAAAACTGCAGCACTAAGTGCCTCATGAAACATCCTGTTATTCCTTGAACACTTCCAAGGATGGTCACTCCACCACTTCCTGGGGTTCCTTCCAATTCTTAACCACCCTTTCAGTAAAGAAATTGCTCCTGATGTCCAACCTGAACATCCTCTGGTGCAACTTGAGGCCATTTCACCTTGTCCTGTCACTGGCTGCCTGGGAGAAGAGAGTGACTCCCACTTTGCTACAGCCTGCTTTCAGACAAGTTGTAGAGAGCAAAAGGTGTCACTTGAGCCTCCTTTTCTCCAGCATAAACAAGCCCAGCTCCCTCAGCTGCTCCTCATAGGACTTTTGCTCCAGACCCTCCACCAGCTCCATTGCCCTTCTCTGCACTCCAGTATCTCAATGTCTTTCTTGCAGTGAGAGGCCCAGAACCGGACACAGGATTTGAGGTGCAGCCCCACCAGTGCTGAGCACAGAGGGACAATCACTGCCCTGCTCCTGCTGGTCACACTACTGCTGATACAGGCCAGGATGCCATCGGCCTGCTTGGCTACCTGAGCACAGACTGGCTCATGTTCAGCTGCTGTCAACCAGCACTCCCAGGCTGTTTTCCACTGGGTTGCTTTTCAGGCACTCTTCCCCCAGCCTGTAGCACAGCCCGGGGTTGTTGTGATCCAATGGCAGGACCCAGCTCTTGGCCTTGTTGAACCTCACACTATTGGCCTTGGCCCATCGATGCAGCCTGTCCAGATCCCCCTGCAGAGCTTTCCAATCCTCCAGCAGATCAACACTCCCACCTATTTTAATGTTGTCTCCAAAGTTACTGAGTGTGCCCTTGATCCTCTTATCCAGATCATCGATAAAGTTATTAAGCAAGACCAGCCCAATACTGAGTATCACCATGCCCAAGACAACAACCTCCAAACACTGCATGTCCTACCAGGCCTTCTCTGTAAACAGCAGGTCTAGCAGGGCACTGCTCCTGGCAGGCTGACTTACCATTTATGCCAGCAATTTTTCTTCCACACACTCTAGCAATGTCCTAGACTCCATCTTCACTCTGTTGAGTTTCCAGCTAACATCTGACCAGCTGATGTCTCCCCCCAGTGCAAGGGCTATCGATTGTGAGCTGTCAGCCAGACACTTATAAAATACAGTAATAGAATGGTTGTAACAATTTCCTGCAGGTCCATAACATGGATTTGAAGTGTAGTCTAGACTCAGGCCAGTTCTTCTCTGCCATCACCTGAACCATCGTCACTACTTAGTGGCTGATCTGAGAGGAGAGAAACAGCTTTATGGTTCCTGCATATGCCACTGAAGGCAAGAGGCCTCCAGCTCATTTAGCTAGGCTAGACAAACCTCTAGGCTCAGATGAAGTCTGATTAATGTGATATTACCACAAATACCTCTATTTTCTTAATTTAGCAGAATTTGCTTACAGAAACTGCTTTATATTCTTACCAGTACTCACTCCTGTTGAAACCCACTTGTGCAACATATATCTTGAGACTGATGAGACATTTTCCAACATCACACAACAGGGCTCAGATATAAACAGTTTCCTACTGTTGTGTCTATCAAGTCTTTTCAAAGCATAATCGGATCAGACCAAGGTTCCTCTGTTACTCAGTACAGAGCAGTGCACAGGAGTATCAATCTTTCACATATTTTGCCCTTCCAGCACAATTAGGAAAATGAAGAAAATAATTAGTTTCCAAATTTTTTGTAGATTGAACTTTTGTCCCACTTCAGAAACACCTTTTCTACTTTTAAAGGTATTGAGAAGTAAAAAATTATGTGTTTTCTCATAGATACCCTTGCAGATGAGTCACATAGTTTGCTGTCACCATACTCATTAAAATGAAATTTAACCTCTTTTTCATTGAAAAATTTGCCAAAAACATAAACATAAAAATGATGTTTTTATGCATGTTTTGGCAGTTCTAACTATACATTGGTTATGTTTTTCTTAAAAAATATATGTTCTCTTTCAAAAATGTAGAAGTTTTTACTGACTTCTAACTTTAGAGTATAATGTAAAAAAAGTAATACACACGTATCCACTGAGATGAGCCTTATAATTTTTATATATTTAGTACCACATTCATCATTTTAAAGATTGAAAGTCTGCCCTGGCATGCTACATTTCCTGTTGGAAGAAAAGGATAATGGAAAAGTGTGGTGAACACTCTGCCATAGGAATCTCTCTGGTCAAAAGTAATTTGCCTATACAGAATAATAGACCAATTTTTAAGGAAATGTTGCCATTTTCTGTTCTAGGCACTGTAGGATGATTGCAAGGAATCACAGCTCAAAAGGTAAAGGAAAATGTCTATTATTTTCATTTTCTGTGGAGTTGAAAGAATGATTAGCCATCATCTACTAGAAATGTCAGAAAGTTGGAGAAAACAGCACTATCAATGTTTAAAGAAATCATTATAAAAAGGAAACACTGAATTTCCTTGAACAACAAACATTGCAATTACAACAGTAAGTAAAACATATCAAATGAGGTAGCCTGCATTTGCCAGCACTGCATGAATCACATTGTAAAGGAGAAGGGTGAGAAAAGAGTGTAGGCAATGATTGGTATCAGATGCCAGTCAGATGTGCTCTTTTGTCTGCATTTGGGTTGATGTTTGATGTCTGATCCTGCTTCTAGACTATTCTTCCTTGCTCAACACAATTTTCCCATCACCAAATACCACACCAAATCTTTCAGGGCAGTAGCACAGGCAATCAGTCCCTAATCCATTTCTGAGAGAAAAGTGCATATTAAATTAAATAATATGAAGAGTAGAGTGCTTTCTTTCAGGTGTGCTAAACTAGCTTCATTCTAAACCTGAGAAAATGATGTTGTATCCAATCCATTTGTGCTATAGTCAGATTCACCATCTTCACCTCTTGAGAGCAAGCAGAGGATAAGGGGAGTTTTACTCATTATTTAATTGCTACTAAAGAAGCAATAGCTCTGGGTAGCTAATTCCTTGTCTGAAGGATGTCACTGCATTAATTATTATTCTTGTCATTAGTGGTTTTTTTTTCTTTTGTTCATATAGATAGGAAAATATAATACCTATGCCCAAAGAGCTTTTCTGTGGAAAAAAAAAGTCTACATAACAGTGTGGTGATGTTCTTACAATTTAAATTCTTTCTACTTGAAAACAGTGAAAAAAATCTTAATGACAGCCACTTCCCCTTAGACTAAACAAAATTCTCACAACATTTAATGATACTGGCACTTCAAAGTCTGTAGTGAAGACCATGATGATCCCAAACTGATTAATCATAATTCTTTCAGGTTGTGACAACGAGATAGTTTGATATTGATTTCTTTTTTAAAAGAAATATTATATAAAGTTAGTCTCATAAGAACTTCTCAATCCTTCCTCTTCAGCAAAGAGTCCCGTGGAAGATGAAATGCATGCCTGTGGTTGGTATTGGTATTCCAAACTTAGCTGGGTTGCCAAGCGTTTCAGCTGGCAATATTTTTTCCTCATAAGCCACAGACCAGTTTCACTCCATTCTTTTGTTTAAATGATTTTAATACTTTCCAGAATGTAAAAAGATGGGTTTAATATAGGGTTGTTTCCACAGACAGCCTCACTAAGCCCCAGGTTGCATTAAATGTATGCAAGTGACATTACAGATGCAAACTATTTCTTGTTTATGTAACATCAAAGGCATCTCCTTTGTAAATAATGTAAAACCACATGTACGCATTGGTATCTATATTGAACATTACACAGTTACACTTATTTCCTCATAACTATTTAATGGCTTAAATAATATGTATTTGTCATGACTCACAGTAAATATGCATATGCCACATGTGCACTACTCACACATTCAAGCTTTTAAAGAATATTATTGCAAAACCAAGCATAGAAGTTATAAAAAACAGAATTATGCTTGCTTATGGATGCAACTTTTGATACTATGATCACATGCTAATTTTTCATCATGATCCTTTTCCCATTTAGAAGACTGGAGGAGGGATAATGTTCCATTGTTGAATATCCAACCTCCAGTCCAATGTACGATGCTACATATGATTTACTGGCACATCTATCAATGTCCTTGAACGCCAAGCGTGGTCACACCTAGAAACAGATCTTTTAGAAGTTAAAGAGGGTAATAAGTTTAGGGCACATGAGTTATTATGCTATCCTGGCTAACACCAGGCACCAGAGTAGCCCTTTCTCTAGCTAAGCTAACATGCTGCCCTTCATTTCCTTAGAGTGGGGATTGTTTTGAGCTTTAGTGAACTCAAAGAGCTTCTACATGGCTTTGCCATCAAATGCCACATGTAAATTAAGTATAAATAAATTTAATTTGAAACTTCAAGTGCCTAAGAAAAATAAAATTCCAAAGTCACTATGAAGAACATGTGTTGGATTACTCTTAGCATAAAACTTCAATAAAAGAGTTTGAACTTCAATTATTGTTATGACTGCTTGTTGACAACTGAAACATCTCTTTCTATTGACTCAAAGATGCGTGCTCCACATCTGGTTGCTGGTGCCTATTGAGATGGAGGCCTGGAACAGCAAGTAAGCCTGATTGATTCAGAAGCATAGAAAAATATGAAATTTACTGGAGAAAATATTAATATTTCTCCAGGTATTCAAAATCCAACATTACTGAAGATGGAGTTAAGGTGCATCTATAGTTAGGCACAGAGAGGAACACACCAAGCTCAACCAGTCTGGACCAGTGCTTCCAAGCCATCTTTGGTCCAGAAGCTGTTCAGACACACTGACCTGTGACTGGTGATTGTACTCATACATGCTTCCCCTCAAGAGGGAGAGCTTGGTCAACAAAGACAGTCCTGTGTTATGGTGTATGAATGGCTTCCAGTCGACTGTCAGCTCTACTCTCCTCTAAGAGCCTGGTGGGGATTGTATGCATCAGATGCAGGTTCTAAGTCCCCATTCCCATGAGAGAAAAGCTCACAATTTGTACTGGGATTGAGTTTCTTTGTCCGCTTAATGGCAAATCCAATCATGGCTCAGAAAATTCCATAGAAGAGCTAAGTTTGTGGTGTGACTCACTGTCATACAGACCAGAAAAATAATGCAAGGTTTGATTCTGGAAAGTAAAAGAATTTATTGTCCCTTGGAAGAAATGGGAAACAAGGTCATGTTTAAAGAGCATGATACCACATTCTCAGGAAAAGAGAGGTTAATAGGAAAGAGAAAAAGAAAAGTTCATAGGAAAATTTAGGCTGCCAGGTATGATTTACTGATGTTATTTTAAAGTATCACAGAAAACAAATCTGCAGATGGCAACAGATGCTGGAGGAATGCCTCTTTTTTGTTTAGGATGCTTTGTGACCACACCTTTTAAAGTCCCTTTCATGAGAAAAATAAAGTGTTAAAGTATTTTCATTTCAGTTAGAAATGGTTTTCTGGGTCTACATAGTAGTGGTCACATGCAAGTGTAATTTAAAACACTTCAGTATAAACTTTAGGAAAATTATATTAAAGCTCCTATGTGGCAACTCATGTTGTTCTAGAAAGCAGACATGTAGCACAATACCATTTTTTGGATGGAGTAACATTTTTTTTCAGCTTCATACTAATCATAACTTTGCTCACTTGCCTATTTAAAAAAAATGTAGGCAGAAAGCTGGTATGCAATACACTTATTAAAAATGCAGAAGAAAACACTGAATAATTTTAAGAAGAAAAACTATAACTAGGTTTGTTTTTTTGGTTTGGTTATTTTTTGCTTTAAAAAGGTGACCAGAATTATCATATTGTTATTAGCATCTGAAATTCATTCACTTAAATGGCTTAAATTATCAAAGCATTTGAAGGGGATAACATATAAGGCATGCTATAGATATATATTTCATTTATAATTGAATTCATAAATTAATGGATGAGAACACTTCCATATATATGAAGGGGACCTTATTAATGTATCTTAAAGATTATGGGAGGGAAGGATGTACAAAAGATGGAGCCAGTCTCTTTCCAATGGTGCCTAGTGACAGGTCAATGGGCAGAAACTGAAACAGGATATTCTCTCTGAACATCTGGATATACTTTTTCCTCTGTGAGGGTGTCTGAGAACTGGTACAGTCTGCCCAGAGAGGTTGTGAAGATATTCAAAAGTTATCTGGATATCAGCTTGAACAACTGGCTGTAGGTGGCTAGGATTTAGCAGGATATTTGGACCAGATGAGCTCCAGAGGTCCCTTCAAAACCATTCTGTGGTTTTGTGATATTCAGTCATGAGCAGTCTAAGAAGGTGTATTATTGATTCATATATCACATCTCACATTGACATCAGGAATTTTCTTTGAGTTTTAAATTAGCCAAAATTAACATTTATTGACAACAGAGAGTAAAATTTCTTATTGGAAACCACTGCAAAAATTCCTTTTCTTATCATTGCTGTAAGTCCCCCTAACTTTTTCATAATAATTTTCAAAAAGTTTCATTATTATTACAATATTTAATGATATACTTATTAACATAAATTTCATATAGTATTTAGATAACATTCAGAAGTGATATTTCTTTTTGTCCCTCACTACTCTGACAGTTCTTTAATCTTTAAAGATTAAAGAACAAATGCAGTTTACAAATATGCAAAACTATGAAATTACAGGACAAGAAAAGGTGCATCCAACTAAATCTGTGGTAGAAGTTTTGTTACACCTCTAAACAATGAATTTCAGTGTTAGAAATAAATGAATATGTAGACCAACTGTACAGAAATATGACATGCAATGGCAGCGGCCTTGACAGGTCACTGTAGAACCTCTTATCCCATGCTCTAAAGGAGACTTGGTACTAAAGTTGTTTTCTTATCAGAAACACTAATTTCCTCAGAAGTCTGAATCCTTTATAAGACTTTTGCCTAGGCTTCACTTTCATAGGCTTTTGGTTTGTAACACAAACATCATTTGATTTTTCTCACTGATTTTTAGTTATGAGAAATGCAACCCTGTCATCCAATCTCTTTTAATCTACATTTCATATGTATTTTGTTTTGACTCTGTATTTCCTTCCTTCCTTTCAAGCCACAGATTTTTGATCAGTCTCAGTTCCCTTCCTCTACTAGTCTCTGCCCTGCAGCAGCATCCACCTCTCTTGCTTGTTCCACTTTCATTTCGGAGGCACCCTATGTTCGCCACCTGCCCTGTGTGTCTTTGCATAGGGCATATTTTCTTTGACACATGACTTCATAGTGCATAAGAAAACTTCTTTCTTTCCCTTTTGATGTCTGGCCTCAGCCCAGCCTGCAAAATAATAATGTGAAGAATAAACTCATAGAATCATTAAGGTTGAAAAGATCTTCAAGATCAGAGTTTAGCCTTGGATCAAACACAGCTATGTCAACTAAATCTTAGCACTAAGTGCCATGTCCAGTCATTTCTTAAACACTCCCAAGTATGATGGATCCACCACTTCCCTGGGCAGCAAGTTCCAGTGGTAAATCACCATTTCAGTGAAGAAATTTATCTTGATGTCCAACCTAAACCTATCTTGATGCAATATGAGAGCATTTCCTCTCATCCTGTTACTTGTTACTTGGGAGTAGAGGCTGAACTCCACCGAGCTGCAACCTCCTTTCAGGCAGCTGTAGATATTTATAAGGTCTCCCTTGAGCCTCCTATCTCCAGTATATAAACACCATCAAATCCCTCAGTTGCTCCTCACAGGACTTGTGCTCCAGACCATTCACCATCTCCATGACCCTACTCAGGACTCGTTCCAGTACCTCAAAGTCCTTCCTGAATTGAAGGCCTGGAACTGGACACAGCCTGCAAGGCCTCCCCAGTGCCAGGCACAGGGGTACAATCACTGCCCTGGTCCTGCTGGCCTCACTCTTGCTGCCATTGGCATGCTGGGCCACCTGGGCACACACACTGGCTCACGTTCAGCTGCTGTCAACCAGCACCCCCCGATCCTTTTTCCCAGGCAGCTTTCCAACCACTCTGCCCCCAGCCTGTAGCACAGCCCGAGGTTGTTGTGATCGAAGAGCAGGACCCAGCACTTGGCCTAGTTGAACCTCACTCTATTGGCTTTGACCCATCAATGCAGCCTGTCCAGATCCTCCTGCAGTCTTCCCACCCTCCAGGAGATCAGCATTCTCACCCAGCTTGGTGTCCTCTGTGAACCTACGGAGGGTGCACTTGATCCCCTCATGCAGATCCTCAATAAAGAAATTAAACAGCCTGAAATGTCAGTATGCTCCATAAGAACAGAAGTTTCTGGCATGTTTGTGGTCAAGATTTAGCCAACTGCTAGTGAGTTTATTCAAACTGGACTTTTCCAAGATTTACATTATAAGTGACTTCTGGTATGGATAGTAAACAGTGCATCAGTAACACACAGACCACCCTTTTGGCAGTTGTCAATTTCTTTCTTAACATATGAGGAGGGCACAAGAGCCGCCAAAGTAAAGGTTACAAGACTGTTTTCTTAACTGCAAAAAATAGCATGTTTTTCTCTTGCTTCACAGCAGAAAAATTTTGGCTGAAATTTTCCAAAAGATTTCTTCACAAGGCAATTGCCACACATGGAAAATTTCAACCTAAACAGTTAGTTTGGCAAAAGTATAAGCAGCTAGGTCCTATAACAGGAAATGTTTGCAGCCTTAATACTAAGCAGTGCTACCAATTCAGCATATAATTTACTCAGCACCACCCTTCTGCACTGACAAAGATATTCAGCACCTTGCAAGGCCAAGCTGTGAACTTGGAAGGAATGAGCTGTAGCTCCCAGTTAATGCTGACAAGTGTTGACTATCCTCTTTTAACCTAAATCTTTGCCCATTTTTTGCAGCATAGCTGTTTACATTCTACAACTACACCATATTTTTTAAAGTTCTTCACTAAGTTTGACTCATGATGATTTCAACAAAATGAAAAGAAGAGAAAGATGGCTTGCATAGTTTCTATCAAAGCCTTTAAGACTAAGCTTTTTGAATAGTTTTTGAAGCTTTTTTACTTTTCCATGAACCTTTTTTACTCTTCCATGAAGACTCTTTTACTTTGCCCATCCATGGCTGTCCTGTTGGAACATAAGGTTATCAACATCACCAGATATAGGATCCACATCATCAAATATATGATACATGAGCATTGCATACCACTGAATACTCCAGACACATGATGCCAAGACTGCAAAATGTGGATTATATACAGGCCTCACTATCTTTTCCATTTGATGGGCAGTGACCTTAGCTGCTAAGGGACTTTGCTTTTGGCTTCTATACTCCAGAATAATTTTGCAGTATCACTGTATGTAGAAAAAACCCACCATCTATAATAGGGCCAGAAAAGCCCCTCTTCTCCTGGCATTTTTCAGCCCTGTTACTTGTGCACATGTATTTTTCTACTGGTTCAGACTTGGAAATATGTAAGATATGTGTGTTTTTCTGGGAAGCCTTTTCTGAGTTGATAATTTTAGTGCAATGAGACATAAGAGTGACAGTCTTTCCAATTTCAAACTCATCCTTGGACTTGAAGTGCAAGAACTGCTTTCTTTCTGTTTCTGTTGAAGCATTAACCTTCCAAACAGAGGGAGAGAACACATACCTATGACCTACCACTGTCACCAGGCCCACGGAAAGGAATGTTTGCAGGAGGCAGCAGACACCTCTTGAACTGAAGGTGGTCATAGAGATAATTTCACTAGAACATCCCTTCCTAGAGGGGATACTACCTCTTATCTAGCACTGCTGTGCTACATCCCAGCCAGCTGCTCAAAAAGAAAAGCTGAGGAGGGTATAAACATATATCAAATTGTATTCGTTTGCATAGAAAGGTTTTTGGAGCAAGAGGCCTACAGGGTTGGCTTCTGTGAGAAGATGCTAGAAGCTTCCTCTGTGTCCAATAAAGCCAATGTTAGCCAGCTCCAAGATGGACCTGTCACTGATGAATGCTGAGTGGCAGACATAGTTCCTCAAATTTACTGTGCAGGAGTGAATTTCAGCCAGAGAAGAGAGGAGTGAGAATAAACAAGAGGAACCATTCTGCAGACATCAAGGCCAGTGAAAAAGTACAAGGAGGAGGTGCTCCAGGTGCCAGAGCAGAGATTCCTCTGCAGCCTGTAGTATAGACCATGGTGAGGCAGCTGTGCCCCTGCAGGCAGTGGAGGACCAGGGGGGAACAAAGATCACCTACAGCCAGCCCCTGGAGGAGCACACACTGGAGCAGGGCAAGAGTGTGAGGAGTCCTTCCCCTGAGGATAAAGGAGCAACAGAGACAACATATGATAAACTGATCACAACTACCCTTGCCAGTTCCCCTGCACCACTTCGTGGGAGGAGAAATGAGAAGTAAAGTTGGGCCTGGGGAAGAAGGGAGGGGTGGACAAATTCATTTTAAGATTTGGTTTTATTTATTTTTAACACTTCTCTTGCTTGACTGGTAGCAAATCAAAGTAATTTTGTCAAATTGACTGTAACTGGTCAGTAATCTCTCCTGCCCTTATCCTTGAGCCTTTTGTTATATCTTCTCTTCACTGTCCAGCTGAGGAGGGAAGTGAGAGTGGTGCTGGTGGGAAGTCAGTGTATAGCCACATTAAGCCCACTACACAAAAATTAGAGGGCAAGGAAAAATGCAAAAAAAAAAAAAAAAGCACATTATTGAAAAGCCAGGGCCTTAAGAAGGAAAAGAAAAGAATGAAAAGAAAAAACTGAAAAGAAATTTAACCAAGCTAAATATTTAAAAATCACAGAAATTAATTATTATATAGACAGATTACCTATCAGCTTCCATATAGAGATATCACATGATATGTGATTGTGGTTAAGGCAAAAATGGTGTTGTTACAGGCAACAAGAATGCATTATTGTGAGTGTGTATTTTCCAAGCAATCAGTTGAAAGATAGGTACATTATCTTAAAGAGAAAAAGCCACAACCTTTAATGAAGTTTAATATTTAAGAAAGCATTGAGCAACAAGAATTACTTATTTCATATGAAAGCTAGATCTGGCATTAGAAATGAAATATTAAATCCTCACAACTAAAGAAATTAGTCCTGAAAATGAGCATTCAGTATCCCAGGATTCAATGCAAAAACTGCTAATGCCAAAGCAGAATATATTTTTCTTGTTTCCCTCTGTCCAAGTGGAGTTTTACCTGCTGGCAGCTTAGCAGACATTAATGTTTAATTTGTACAAGAGAGCTGCAACTTTCTGCTGAAGTATTGCTGGGCTTCTTTCATTATTAAATATGTTTTCATTTCATCTTTGGCAAAAGAAGAGCTGATGATTAGCAGTAAATTTATAAGGAGACAAAATGAAGAGACACAAGAAAGTATTTCTATTTGTTCTGAAGACTTTTATTATGTTTCCATTTTTACATATGTATATTTTATCATTTGAAAGTGATTGTGTAAAAGGAATGACAGAATTTTAAAAGAGATGTCAGTACCAAATACCACAATCTATTTACCTCAAGTGAACAATTTATTCTCACTTAGAAGCTACTGCTGAGCCTTGGTCATAAAAATGCGATAGAAATACTGATACAAGCTTTGCCGAGAATTTTGTAATTCACTTCATTTCATCTACTCATAAGAAACATGGCCTAGTGAATCAAATGGCAGCTGGAATGTTCCTGGATGGAAAATTAGAACACTGTTTTAAGAAAAATGTTAAAGTTTGAACATTTGGTTTCATTTTAAAATAGAATCAATGTAACATCCTTTCAAATATTTAATTTAAAATACAAAACAGCCTACACCCCAGCGGTTAGTATGCTGGAGTAAAATCTGTTTGGAAGACTTTCAATAAATTGTATTTTGTTGGGAAACAGCAGTTTGTTAAAATGGGAAACAAATCTATTTATCACTATATTGTTAAAAAAATTTTGAGACCTAAGGCAATATTTCTCATTTAAGTTGTAAGAGTGACCTTGCAAAGGGATTGGAACTTAATTCTTCCGAGTCCTCAGTGATTTCTCCCAGAAAAACGGCCATTCGGATTAGGCTTGACTTCCTACTCTGAGACAGGCTTCCCATGTTATCTTGGACAAGTTGCTTTGGACCAGATTGTTTAAAGGAATTGAATGTCTAAACCCACTCTGCACATTTTTTCCAGTTTAACTGCATGGTCTAATCCTACAAAGAGGCCAGAGTACATGTTAGAACAAGATATGGGAACACCAACTACAGACCATCATTGGATAAGATAGCAGCGTGACATTTAGATGTGGTGGGAACAAATACATTGTGACTGAGTAGTGGTGGCAAAGGGTGTTGAAAAGAAGTGGGCAGTCAAGTTCCAAGTTCACACTCTGCTCCCAAAGCTGTAGAATTCAGAACATTGAATTGAACCTTGTCTTTTCTGAACAAATCTCTTTTACTATCCCTCTGCAAATAAAGTTTATCTCAGTTGTAAAATCTGGTAGCCCTCCTCCACACAAATAATCTTAGAATCATTTAGCTTGGGAAAGACCTCCAGGATCAGTAAGTCCAACTATCAACCCAGCACCACCATGGGAGCATATCCCCAAGCACCACTTCCACACACCTTTTGAAGACTTCCAGGCATGGGGATACCACCACTTCCTTGGGCAGCCTGTTCCAAAGCCTGACCACCCTTTCAGTGAAGACTTTTTTCCTAATGTCTAATCTAAACATCACATTGGGCAACTTGAGGCCATTTCATCTCACCCTGTGGCTTTTTATGCAGGAGAAGAGACCAGCTATCACCTGGCTACACCCTCCTTTCAGGTATTTGTAGAAGAGCAATAAGGTCTCCCCTGACCTTCCTTTTTTCAATGCTAAAAAACCCCAGTTCTCTCAGCTGCTTTTTATAAAACTTGTGCTCCAGACCCTTTACCAGATTCGTTGACCTTCTTTGGACACCTTCCAATGTGAATTTTCTTCATCACAGAGCATATTTCCCCATCTTTTTCTGGTAATACTTTGCTGCATGGAGTCCAGGATACCTCAGCTTTTCCCAGTATGGAAAATCAATCTATCTATCTATATATCTATCTACCTATCTATCTTTCTGTATTTGATGATGTTTGTTTCATCAACAAATTTTGTTGAAAGATTTTTACTAGCTGTCCCAAGTTCAGTATTGAAAATGTGAAAAAATATTGAAATAAGAAATTGTCCTGGAGACTGATTCTTGAAGGGCTCCAGCTGTAAATCCTTTTCAAGCCAATCTGCCCTTTTTAACATATGCTGCTTATGTTTCCTGTCATGCACACAGAGTTTTCTGCACCAGTGCAATTACTCTTTCTTATTCTGTTATTTTCAGCTCTAAACTCAACCTCTGCTCCCGTTACAAGACTTGAGCTTCTGCTCCAACTTAATGTATCTGAGATTTGAATGTGATCTCTCACACCACAGTGAGTGACAGACCTGGAAGAATACTTCAAAATTCCCATTTTCTTATGGTTGAATAAATATCCTCTGAAGCAGAGTAAAGATAAGAATTTTTTAATACCAATGGAGTGTTTGGAGCTGTGAAGTGCAGGAAGACTCCTGGTAAGTGAAGGGAAACTCCTGAAAAGTTGGAGGAAAGTGGGGCCTCTAACAGAGAATTATTATTCCCCTGGTCAAACAGCTGTATGTTATGTACAACAACCACAAGTGAAGTGCTTATTTCTCTCTAAGGAGATGTGCCTTAATCAGCCTATATGGCAGCTGCAATTTTGCAACTTTCAGTGAGTCTTGCTTATAAGTTTGAGTCAGCTATAAACAAGTTGTCAATTTAATATTGCATGCTGTATAATTTCCAATTTAGGACATAGGCAGGTTCAGAAATATGGTTAAAAAATGTGCAATTCTGCAAAATATTTTTAAATGTTTGATTGCATTAACTGGTTTGTCCTCAAATTTAATACAGTAAATGCTAATGAAGTAGTAGAATATCCACTTTTGGCAGCGAGAAAAGCTACTGATATCTGGTTTTCTCTGTTTAGTTTTCCTCTGTTTTAACACAAGCATTTTTCTAGCATGAATGGATACAGATTTTCCATTAAAAACTGCTAGCAGTGGATGAGTAAATGTCTGCCAATGTTACAGCCAGTTCATGAAGAATCCAGGTCCATGGTCTCGCCAACACAGCAATTAGGACCACATGTGCTAGAGAGGGAAGGGAAACCCATGCACAGTGATGACAGTCCCATAAGGCCTGATGGCTGCCTTTCCATTCCCAAATTTCAGAGGTTTTTAAAAACATATCTGCCTATTAGAAAGTTTTTGGATTGTGTTTTTAAAGCCCACAATACTCCTTTCTATATTATTATTCATCTCTTCTTTGACCATTATATTTATACCTTATTATGTCAGGAAAAGAGTAAGTTTTTAAATTATTTAATGCAAGAACTAATAATAGAAGAAGAACTTATATAATGTGTAGCATGTATACAGCTTGTATCCATACAGATAGGAATATGTGTATATGTGGGTGTATGTGAAAAAATATACAAGAATATTAAACTTCAAATATTTAGACTGTAAATGACTCCTGGGGCTGGCACCAGCCTTTGGAAGCTTCTGCACCTCAGTCAAGGAATTTTCTTCATGGAGGATTTTGTCACTTGTCACTTTGTCACTTGCCTGCATGAAATTAATTTGGGGTTATGCTCTCTTCTCAACAACTGTACAAATCATGCTAGAGTAATTGGATCTTCATAATGTGTTTTGCAAAAGGGATTGTAAGCCTGGGTAGATGTGAAACTCAAACTATACTACTGCTATAAAGTTTATTAGTAATTTGAACAATTTCATCTATAATGGTAAGTATATATATGTAGGTTGTGACTCTGATTAAAACATAAATCTAACAGCAAACTGCAATAAAGTGATAGCAGCAATCTGGGGACAGAAGGATCAACATTTCAAAATAGGATTAAAGGTTGCTGACATACAGACAGAGAGCTCACTGACCTTAACAGATGAAATACATATTTTTCAAAGAACAACTCAACCTTGCTCAGTGAAACAGACACAGCAGAAAACAGGATTACTGAGACACGGCGCAGTGCCTGAGGTGTTCCACAGCATGGAACAGGCTGTACAAACTTGAGCCAGGATGGAAGCATAAACACGGCTGTGGGTGCAGAGACCAGGAGGACACCAGTTCCATGATTCACAACTTCAGAGACATGTCTAGTTCCTCCTGCATTTACCAGGTGAGTTAACACCCAGTGGGCACATCTGTCTCTGAAGGGCAGCCTGAAATTGGCAAGGCCACCATGACACATCCCTGACAGCAGCCACCAGACTGTCCTGGCCAGGCTGTTACTCTGGGTGTGTTGTGATCCCTCTACATAGCTAACTGGGCAAAATAAAGGCACAGGCTCTCATTCCAGAGCATGGCTGGCCCTACAATGTTACAGCCTGCACAATGCCTGGTTATTGTCACCATCCCTCTCTCAGACTAGCAGTGGTACCTCCCCTGCCAGGCTCCATTCCCAGGGTATTTAGATTGTGGAGTCCCTGGTTCAGGAGAGGGGTAAGGCTACAATTTGGGCACAGGTGACAGGTTGGGCTATTGCTCTTGTGGCTGGAGAATGGTCCTTGCTCTCTTTCTTTCTAGCTTTATTCATCTGATCGGAGTACACTCCCCACAAGGCACCTGTTGTCTTTCTAAATTCTGAGAGAATTCAGTGTTACAGAGTGCAGGTCTTGTAACATGTCAGATTCTGGATGTTTGGCTCAGAGTGCACACTCTGCTCTCCAGATAAGTACTGGACCTACTACAATTACTGAGGCACACTGCTGCAAAGAGATCAATATTTTCAATTATTTTCTTTAGTCAGTTCATTAAGCACTGTGCTTGAAAGTTATGCATTTTTTTTGTGTGTGAAGACTCTCATTTTCTTTCACATAATCAAAAATCTTTACTTTAGCTTTACATTGGTAATGTTTATCAACATAGCCCATGCATTCATTTGGCGCCCAGAGCTGATAAGAAATGCCTGAAGTATACTGAACTACAGAAATACATTATTTTAGTTAAGATGGGTCCTGCCAGAGAAAGCCCTGACATCTAGTGACAAAAGGCTGGTAGGAACTGTAAATCCCCAAAGAGTTGAAACCACACTAACTTTTTTAAAGTCGTGGCGCTTTGCCAACAGGATACGGCTCTGTTACAGCATTGCAGTGAAGTGGTTAGGGTCAGAATTGCATTTAGGCACAGTCATTGTTGGATAACTGCCTGCCCAGCCTCATTCATTCACATACAGTACATATGTTTATAATGCATTTTGAGGCCTCTGTAACATGGACTTGAAACCAAAAGAGAGAACAATAAAGATTTAACCAACCAGCATAGCTGGTTCATTTCCCAGACTCTGAACTCTATCCAGAAGACACAGCCAGACATAGCTTGAAGAAAAAGCCCATAATAAAGAGAATGAAAGAAGAAAATGAAGAGAAAAGGAGTTTTCAGGGCATCAGTTAAGAAAAAAAATAGCCTTGCTTACATATGGACTAAGGAGTCTGCAGATGTGCACAGGATGAAACATCCTCAGCTTCAGGCATGCATTTCTCAGGAAATCACTAACTTCCAGTGCAGATCCTGATATTGGTCTGTTAGGTAGAAGAGCTCTGAACTTGTATTTCCTCTTCACATAATACTCTCCTGATATTTTAAGAAAATGGATTTATAATACTTTGGTACATGGATCCTAGCAATCAGGGCATATATGGCTGCAAAATTAAGAATCTTGTAAGATGAAATTTAAAAAAATATCCTTCAGGGCACAGCTATGCTATGGAGTACAGGGGAGTGCTGTGCAGTAATGTGTCATACAAGGACAGGAGGAGAGAGCTGTGGCTGTTCTGCCTAGAGAAGAGAAAGCTCAGGTGGGTCTTCTGAATGTGATGTTGAGGAGTAGTAAAAAAAGATGCAGTCAGGATCTTCTCAGGGATTTCCAGTGGCAGGACAAGAGGCACTGGGAGCTAATTGAAATAGAGGAAATTCTATTTAAGTGTAGAAAATGCTTTTTCTTTTTAATGTGAAGCTGACTGAGCATAGGAACAGGCTTCCCAGAGAGGTTGTGACATCTCCATCATTGGAATTATTTAAAACCCAGATATAACCCTCTGCAAGATGCTGTAGCTGACCCCAGATTGAACTAGATGTCTCCAAAGGTGTTGTCCCGTCTCAAACTGTGGTTCTGCTGTGTGTAAACAAGCAGTGATATGTCAGCTCTGGGACAAATCAGCCAGGCTGAGTTGGTGGTGTGCTGTGCTCAACCAGATTGTTTTTTCAGTGCCACCTAATACATTTTAAAAACTTCTAACACTCAAGTTTATGCCTCTGTATGTCACATGCATTAGAGTATGTGACATTCTATCACCTCTTTCTGGCAAGATCTTTATTGCTCCACAGCAGTGTCCTACAAATGGCCTGGAATACCTGGAAATGCCTTCAGTTTGAGTTTCCTCATCTAGTTCTAATGCTCTCAAGTTTTTCATGGCTTTCTAAAGGCCTGAGTGTCCTATATGATAGACCAAGAAACTGTACACTTGTGAACATTATGCCCAAATGTAGTATTATTGTCTGATCATTTTATGATTAGTAAAATAATTTTGGTGACAGATCTACAAAGCACACATTTTACAGTCTTTCTCCATTACAGAAACTTCTCTATTTGCTGCAAAAATCTCAGCCAAATAATATGAAGTAGTGTCTTCCAATTAGAGCTAGATTTTTTAAAATAACCACTCTTGCTATTAATCAGTTTTACGTGTACTTCAGCAAATATGGGCAGAAATATTCTACTTATCATGGGAAAATTTAAAAATTAGGAACACGTTAATGCAGAATAGTAGACAAGTCCCTTTTTTTTTTTTCAAGTGACAGCTCTGTGATATACCTTAGATTTAGTTACAATTTATGAAGAATATGGGGTGAAACCTCATCCCTATTGAAATTACAGAGAAATAGGCCAGGGTTTCATGCCTGAACAGTAATTGGCAAGACATAAATGTCATAAATATTCATTTTGTTTAGAATTAATGATGATGAATCAAGGGTATGTGAAATGCTCAGTTTGAGAAACATTTTGAGAATTTTGAAAACATTCATTTTAACCATTTGTTAAAATTTTTGGTCTAGATTCTTGTCTCATAATAACCTTGAAGAGCATGGGGCTTTCTAGGGCATTGACTTTAGTCTTCTCTTATGATCAATGACCACTTTAGAATAATATCCTGTATTCACTTAACTGGGGACATCCTAAATGCTTCATGATTTTATTAGTCCAAAGCAAAACCTGCTGAGTTACCTAGTTACTACTGACATTTTAAGTACATTGTGTCACTTCTGCACCAGTACATTGGTAGAACTGAAAAAGCAAACTGACTGAAATAACACAAGCTAACATTAAATTCATAGGAAAGAGCTACACTTTATAAATTAGAGCAGTTATCCAGAAAGGTTGGATGCAGCTGTGCATAAACAGGAAAACTCTGCAGCTGCTCTCCTGTCCAGTCATCCAGTCTCTGAGTACACTGGCTGACATTAATGGATGAGTATTTCTTTTAGTGCTTAGAATAAATCTGTGCCTGGCCCTCAGTACCACATTTAAGTACTATATTTTTTGGGCTATTTCTGTGGTATTAACAAATAGTTTTTCTGTGTCTCCTAATAAAGTTTCTCTTTCTGCTCAAGGAATGCTTTTAAATAGTATCAAGGTATTTCTTTGTGAAATATCATGTTTTCAAGTTGATACCCACCAAGTTTCTGCCTAGTATTTTTTGAAAACTCATGGTGTGTAGCAGATATTAAAACCTATTCACCTGCTAAAATATGTGCCTCTGTCTTTTGATGATGATCTTCATGTCATAGTTTGAAATTAAGATGGTGCTACAATCTTAATCATCTTAGTCATCCTAGTCATCTTAGCCCTAGCTTGGGGTCTTGTAAAGAAAAATTTCTAGGATATGATTTTAAATTAGCATAACTTTGTTATTCAAGAAATCTCAAGCAATGACACCATAAGGGGAAAAAAAGGATGCCTATTTGCACATACATTCAGCTGTCTGGTAGACTGATTTTTTTTTTATTAACCCATGGAACAAGTTGTGCCTGGAATAAACCCTTGATTAGCATGGAATCCCTGGAGGCTTGAGGCATCTTTCTTTGCCTGAAGTGTATCTTTTGTGGGTAAGCACTGTGAAAGTCATCTTTACAGTGCTCATCAATCTTAAAACACTCTGGAGAGACATTTTAATCCCCATGTACAGATGGTGCAAATATATCACAGAGAACTGAAAGGACCTCCTGAAAACTAACCAGCAGGTCAGCAGCAAAATTATTATATGCATGTTCCTCCATGAAAATAACTTACTTATCCAGACATGCTATTTCCCAAAATATTGTTAGTTTGAAATAATTGCCAAGCATTTCCTTTGCTTACCTTTTTGCTCTGATCCTCATAAGCTGTGTACAAGGTTATCCTTCTAGTCTTAGGCAATCAGCAGTGATTGCAAATGGACACATTCCTCAGCATTACACTGATTCTGTGGCTGTCTGGATTTCTATGTCTAGGAGACGAAGAAGAGCAACCACAGTGATTGTGCATGCACTAGTCTGTGCAGTGGTTAATAAATTATGGTCAATCACAGTTATTACTGGCTGGAGTTTACCTGCTTTTTCCCTAGATAAATATATAGTTATTCAGACTGGTGAAACTGGTTTGGTTTTTTTTCTCACTTGTACCATGTGTGTACATCTAGCCAGCTGTAGTTCATGTTCAAAGAGAGGAGAAAGAAAACCATCATCACAGACTATGTCTCATCCTCACTGACAATGTTTTTTCAAAGCGATGTCCCAACAGGAAGTAAAGGTAGAAAGAAACCTCCTGGCTCTACTACTTGTAAATATATGTGGCTATGATAGCCCAAAGGAATCCAACACAGCTTAAACAATGGCATGTTGTGTTTTCTAGGCTGAAATGAAGTTTTTCTAGAGTTTGGATATAAAAATAAAACTTCCTGAAATCATTTTACAGGTTTCTATTCCCTTGGATATTTCCTTCTGCCTCTGTGGCAGATGTAGCCTATATTTTTTCTCTAGTGCTACTCCTCAGATTTGCTTTTGCTATACAAAAAAATCTCTTAGTTAAATGATCCTTCAGATCAGGCTAAATGTCCAAGGCGAGTGCTATTGTTCTGGTAAGACTGGTAATACTTCCCCATTTTAATGTGAATGCATTAAAAAAAGAAAATTCTATATCTCCAGCATTTCCCCAGAACTTTCAGAGCAGAGCAACTCCCTGCTCTTCCCTGGGAAAGAAGCAGAGTGATTCAGCACATCAATACAGCAAGTGTCCCCAGTGCATCTGCATAATAGTACTGGTGAGGACAAGTATGGTTCTCTAGTGCAATAAAATTAAAGATGATGCCAGTCTCTGGCAAGGTCACCGGTCAAACCATAATTTTAATGGCACATAATGACAAATATTGCTAGTTAACTAAGAGGGAAAACTGTAAAAGGTGTTTTAATAATATTTATGTTTTTAAAAAAAATAAAAGGAAAGAAAGGGACATTATGTACTCTCTGGCACGTGTGTGTGAAAAATTTTCTTTAATGTTATTGGCTAGATTCTCATTTGCAATTTAATGAGGTGTGGTGATTCATTTTAGAGTGGTTTCAGCAGATGAGGATCTGGTTTTAATACTGAACACAGTAGAGACTACAAGAAGACAAACAATATTGATGTAGATCTTTGTGCATAAGGACAAGATTTTGAATAATACAGGTCAAGATTTAAGTTATGATTTTGATACCAAGGTTAAGTGGCCTAATTCTCAACCATCCTGACTACACAACAAGTCTTTCTGGTATCTGCCACATAAGGTTCTTGTGCATTGTATGTCAGGCAGTTTCCTTATCAATTGCTTTCGTATTTTCTTCAGTGACCATGTCTGCTTGGTCCTCTGCATTTGTTGACTGTTATTCTATTTAAATGTGCACCAAATCATTCTTGTGAGACTTTTTAGCCCTTGACAAAAGATATCTGTGTTTGTACAGAATTTGTGGTCTATCTTTGCCTTATATCCCTTCGTAGCCCTTCTAAGGAACAGAGGAAGCCAGTCCTTGTGTTTATCAATGAGGGACTCATAGAGTTAATAAATGTTTTCCACCCACTAAGGAGAATGTTCTGCTCATGTGCCTCAGTTCATTCTCTTCTCAGAAGAATCTGACCCTTATTCTTTTTGAAACAATATATTTCAAATTTTTAACATTTTGATATTTACACATCATTAATTAGTAAATCTGATCTATTCATAGACTCACAGAGTGTTCTGAGTTGGAAGGGACCCACAAGCATCATAAAGTCCAGCTCTTTAGTAAATGGCCTGTAAAGGGATTTAACCCTGGACCTCAGTGTTATTGGCACCATGCTTTAACCAATTGAGCTAAGGAAGGTTAGATATTATGAATAAAACCTTCATTTCTGGTATCTCAGATGAAGTAGAAGTGTTCCACAGAGAAACGACAGAGTTGGTTTATGGCTCTGAATAACAGGAGGAACATATTGAACAGTTCTCAAACTATGGCAAGAAAATAAAAAAGGAAAATATTATTCTGGCAAGATTGCAAGTTGCATACTCTGTGACTAACACAGTACAAATTAACTGAAGAATGTCTTCATCTGAGTAAATGACAATGTAGGGATTAACACAAATAACAGTACTTCAAAAACAATACTACCAAAGCTAGAGATATTCCTGGAAAATTTACACGCTTTTCCATATTCCACTCACACATGTCTTCAGTAACTGTCATCTAAAGAGTCATTTCAGAATACTGAAGGTGACTAAGACAAATGAGATGTTGTAACACCATGGCAAAGTGTGCAAAAAATATCTATTCTGCATGATTCAGCTCCAAGCAGGCTTTTTAAATCATTTGTTGATGCCATATTAGAAAGATCAGTGAAAAGTGCTCTGCAGACTTCACTTGTGTAGGAATAACCTAAAATTCAGAAACAAAAACTTTTAAATTAACATTCATATACTCTCAAAAGATTTCAAACTTTAAAATCTTCAGAAAATCTGCTTTGCAAATGACTGGGAAGACTTACACTAAAACTGTTAATAACCACCCATGAGTTTAAAATAATGCTCCTCTGATGGCACAGAAAATGCTTTCTGATCTCATAAGAAACATTGTTTGCAAATCCTGAGTTGTCAATGATGATTCAGTGAATCATATTTAGCAAACTGAACACAATATGTAGTAGAACAATTACTTACTGATGGCATAATAAAATCTAATTGAGAAATAAATTACAGATCTTGCATGATGTTCTACTTCACAAACATATTAATTGTCAAAGGAAGACAGAAAAATGTTATACTCCTCTAGGAATTCTGTTCCTGAAGGTTATCAGAAAGCTCAGCTCATAGTGAATCCATCTGGTCTTTGCTCCAGGACCAAACACATTATAATATTTTAGTTACTGTGTGCTTCTAATGCACAAAGAAAAAATAAAAAGTGTTTGGTTTACAGTGCTCTATTACGGTTCCTGGACTTTATTCCAACAATTTTTCTGGTAGTGAAAAGATAGTGGTCCTCCACATGTGCTGGAGGACCTTGTAGTCACACTGCATTTGGAGTGATCTTGTTGGAGCACCGTTGCATGCCGTTCACCAGGAGGAAAACTTTTTAATTTTTGAGATTGAGCCCAAAAGAAAATGTGCATAAAATACAAATCTTCAGCATATTAATTTCCTAATTTATGCACCTACAGATTGCTTCATTGTATCTGCAACCTGTCCTAAAAACTCATTCAGTCTTATCTTAGAGGTGTTTATGGTAGCAAGTTCTTCCCACCACTAAACTTGTTTCAGTTTTCAGTAATACTCCCCTGTTAAAAAAAAGTATAGTACTCCTGCCTCAGTTATTCTGCCTTTAGGTTCTAAACTTCATCTTCTGTTGAACTTCTCTGTTGTAGTTGTAAGCTGGTCTTCTGCCATATTTTTCTAAACAGAATATAGGTTCTTCTCTTCGTGGACCTTTTTAAAGAATATTCTTTAAAAAACCCCAGCTTACTACTTGTTGCTAAAAGTTGATTTAATACCAGGAAATCTCTAAAATGGTTAGTGTGTTCTGGATTGGGATACAGAGAAAGAGGAAAGATTTCATGGATCATAAGAAAATAAACTGCATTTCCTACTGAATATGAGTGCCATGGACTAGCTGAGTTGTGGAGCGAGAATTGTACCCATATATTAAAGGAAAGATGTTTTCAGAATAACTAATTTCTGTGAGGACATCCTAAGTATTATACTCATACTCATGAAGTTATAACTCAGTATCATCCTGTTCTGAAGTGATACTTCGTAGATTTTGAGGTTTTTTTCCCATTTCTCACAAATTAGTTGACATAATCCTTGAGATTAGATATGTCTCTTCAGAGCTGAATGATTGTGTCTAATGGACAATGTACTTTTAAAAAAGCTCTACATTTACAATTTCAGGTGGATTTGGGTTTGTCTGGCTCTTTCCTTGCACACTTGAAGTGTCTCCATACTTCTTCCTGCTCTTGCTTCCACATATCCCTTTTTGTGTTTGAGTTTTGTGAAGATCATCTTCCTCAGCTATGCAGTCCAGCTGTTGTCTTTGCCTAAATTCCAGTACACAGGGATGGAAGTTTCTTGAGCTTGAAGAAGATCATTCTTGAATATCTACCAGCTCACCAGAACCCCACTTTTCTTCAAAGAAGAGGATTCTTCCCAGTGGGTATCTGAGCAGGTCAAAGATTTTGTCCTGAAGTTCGGGACTGTGACCCTGCTTTTTGCCTTATTCCCTCCTCTCAGTACCCTGAACTCTGATGTTCCATGGTTGCTGCAGCGGAACCTGCCCCCAGTTTCCACATTCCCAAGAAGGTCTTTGTTTGCAAGTACAGTACTTGCAATATACTCATATTGATTATCCACATGATCAATGCACTTCAGAAACCTGGAATGCTTCATATCACACCATAACTTCTGCTTGCCTAACAATCTTCCTCACTTCATTGTTGATCATCCTCTCCTTCCCCTGTCACTCTTAATTTAGAGGTCTCCTCACCAAAGTGACAGCTAGTGGCTTTGCTGAGCCAGTTAGATCTCATCTCTTTCAATAAGAAAGTCCAGTTATCACTGATGGCTAGTAAATCCCCTGAAGCTCATAAGAAACTTCCACTATGTCTGTGGTTGTTGAAAGCCACATCCAAATAACCAAACTATGTGCTGTACTCTATAGTTTGAGAATATTTTGTTTTATTTCTCAGTATAACACAGCAGGCACTGAAGACATTTTGGATGTTTTCAACTGCTCCATTTTCCTTGCCTGAAATGTGGTCTCTTTAGCAATAAGATACTATGAAATTCTTGTTTCAGAAAAATTTTCCACATACTGAATTTAAAGGGCAAAAATACAGTGTTTTATTGTTAGCTTATATTTATCATAGCCCATGGAAAAGAGAGTGAAAGAAACCTCACAGTCACCACATCTTTCTCCACAAGAAGACTGACTATATCCAAAGTCTTCTTGGCAGGTGATTGTCTGATGTTGGTCTCCTAAGTTTCCAGAGTCAGAGAGTCCACAATGTCCTCAGACAGCCTGTTCCAGCCCTCACTCTGCTCACGGATAGTGTTTTGCCACTTGGGACTGAGCTGCAGTGCCTACAATCTTGGGTTGCTAAAGACAGAACAGTTTGTTCTATTTATTACTTTTTACATATTTAAAGAATGTTATCACCCCCTCCAGCCACTCCTTCTCCAGTCTAAACATTCCAAATTCCTTCGGCATATTTTTTTCCATAGATCATACTCACTAGACCTCTGATCATTCTTCCACTTTGTACTTTTTCCAAAGACTCTATACATCCCTTTAATAGAGACCTTGAAATCACAGCATTGGCTCTGGCTGTGGTCTTATCATATTGAGTAGACATACCTTCCAGATGAAACTTGTGTTTATACATCTCAGGATGATATTTTCCTCTTTCCCCAGCTATATGAAATTGTTTCATGCAGATTTTGTGATGTATTATAACCTTCTGAGCCTTTAATGAAGAATTGTCACCCAATCTGTTGATCAAATTATTTACAGAGAGACTGTATGCCTGAGTATGTTTATTCACTTACATCCTAGCTTTTTGACTATATTTCCATTTTGTAATGATTGTGTGCTACTCCTTTTAGTGTGATTGAGGGTCATCCAAACTTGGTGCTATCCATAAAAATAATAACTTTACTCTCTATCACACATTATTCTTTGGTCTTGCACTGATGTTATTATAGTTTGCTAAGACCAAATTTCTTAACATTGCTTATGAAAATGTTATGTGAGAAACTGTCAAAATTGTGACTAAAGTCAAGAGGTATCTGGCATCTATTGACTCTCTTTTACGCACAAACCCTACTACTGCATCATAAGAAGAAACAAAGCTGGGAGAGGTTTATTCTCAACAAATCCATGTTGGCTGTTACTTACCTCCCTGTTATCTTCCAAGTGCTTACAAATAGTTTAGCTGATTATTGTTCCAGCACTTTTCCAGGAACTGAAGTTAAGATTATTCCTCTTCAAACCCCTGACACTTTCTTTTTCCCATTTCTGAACATAGGCTCTATATTTGCTAAAATTCAGCCTCTTGAAAGCTTCACTATTCCCTAGTGTACTCTCAAAACCAGTTAGTAGCTTGGAAAGTATTTCAATCAGTTTTTTAATCAGGTGAGTTACAACAGGGTCATCTGATTTGACAACATCCCAGCTGGATAGTTAATCATGAAAATGAGTGGGTTTTCCTAGTGTATCTGCAATTCTTCTCTTTCTATTACTGATATTAATTGTGATAAACTTTTAACCACAGTTAATCCTTGCATAGAGACCGCTTCCGTCATGGACTCAATTTCTTGTTGCCATCATTTTTAAGATTTTTATTTCTTTTTCAAATGTTTCAGAAGAAATAAGAAAGCAATCATTTTACAAATAAATAGATTAAGATGTAATTCAGATGTGATTTATACTAAAATGGACCAAGGGCTGGTCACTGTTGTTCAGGTGAGGGAAAACAGAAACAGCTGCCAGAGAAAGGAAATTAGTTTGAATAACAATTTCTTATTACTAAGCATTTCTAGATAACAAACAGGATTTAGTGCAACTGGATTTCATTACTGATCAAAGTATTATTACTACTATATGCAATTTCTGTCATTTAGCAAATTTTCCAGTGATAAGTATTACACCAAGCATGCAAAACTGTTAAATAAAGGAAAAGATAACTAGAAGGCTTACATTGTAGTCTCATGGATTTCATGGAGAAGTGCTCACTAATTTTATATATAAAAAACCCAGTTATTTAAAATCAAAATGTCCAAAAGACAGAGGAATAATACAGGTTAAGCCAACTTTTTCAGGATCCATAAATCCTTGCATAAATCCTTCTGATGGGAAAGTCTTTAAATCTTCAGCTTCTAGGAAAAGAAAGAATGTTGATTCTGGCACCAACTGCTAACCATCTACCTATCATTTTTCATGAGTTACCAAAGATGAAGCCACTTAGACACACATGTTAAAGTTCCTCCTTTTGGAAATGTATAAAAACCTGTCAGGTTTGCTTAGAGAATTTTAGTTTACTAACCTATTGTTTACTGAAGAGAGAACCCTAGCCAGATGAAAAACTGGAGGTATCTTTTTCAACTCTTTTCCTATTGCATTGCTGAAGTCTGATTTAGGAGCTTGATTTGGCTAAAGGTTTTTTTGTCAAAAAAACTGCATTTTTGTCACAGCAGCCTCCTGCAGCATTAGAATCTGGAGGCAGAGTGACTGGAAAACTGTGCCTGGCAGAAACAGACCTGGGGGTGCTGGTTGACCGCAGCTGGACATGAGCCAGTGTGTGCCCAGGTGGCCAAGCAGGCCAATGGCATCCTGGCCTGTATCAGCAATGGTGTGGCCAGCAGGATCAGGTCAGTGATTGTATCCCTGTACTCAGCAGTGGTGAGGCTGCACCTCAAATCCTGTGCCCAGTTCTGGGCCCCTCACTGCAGGAAGGACATGGAGTGAGTCCAGAGGAGGGCAATGGAGCTGGTGGAGGGTCTGGAACACAAGTCTTATGAAGGAGTTGGGGGTGTTTATGCTGGAGAAAAGGAGGCTCAGGGGTGACCTTATCACTCTACAATTACCTGGAAGGAATACCTTCTCCCAGGCAAGTGTTAACATGGCCTGAAGTTGTGACAGGGGAGGTTTAGGTTGGACACTAGGAAGATTTGACATTGGGTGATTAGACTGATTAGATGGATGATAGGGATATTAGACATTGGAATGGACTGCCCAGGGGGATGGTGGAGTCACTGCCCCTGGAGGTTTTTAAGGAAAGACTGGATGTGACATTTAGTGCCATGGCCAAATGGACATGGTGGTGTTGCAGGTTGGACTTGATAATCTCAGAAGTCTTCTCCAACTTAATTGATTTTGTGATTCTCTAAAATTTACCTCTGTGATAATGCACCAACCATTGGTTTGTATCAGGCATTAGTCAACCTTGGAGACACACTCAAGGCTTTCTGACCTGCCCCAGCTGAAAGCAACTGCATCAAATTACAGAGTGGCGGGAGACTCATGCTGGACAGTAGCACCAGGGAGTTACAGCCATTCATTGAGCAGGACAGTCCTTTCTCACCTGTTTTTCCTTTCCTATCAGTCCCTGGAGGCGGCCCTTGCTCTGCATTCCTGAGTATAGCCTAGAGGTACTCCTCTGGGAGCTAGGAGGTCTGAGGCTGAATTCCTTGAGACTCAGAGAGAAATTAGGTCTGTGACCTAGGACCCAGAGGCTATTGGCTGAAGTTAGCACTCACTTCTTCAGAAAAGGATGATCAGGCCCAGGAAGGAGTGTGTCCATCTACCACCCTTGCCTAATATTTCGGGCCAAACACCTTTAAGCTCCTGCTTTCCCAGGCAGAGAAATACAGCCTTACTCTTCAGTTTGAATCTCATAATAACCAGCTTTGTGTGTCTTGACAAGAGGGATAATCTCCAGTCACCTGCTGTCCTGGACAGTTCAGATCAATGCCTTGAATTGCCAGTAAAAGTAGAGCCAGCTAGGATTTCTGCCAGTAAAAGTATTTCTTTTCTCAAATCATGTTCAGGAACTCTGAATTTCCAAGATTCAGGTTTCACAAGCAATTCTGCCATATGAAAGGACTGGGAACTCCTGGGTTTCCAGTATCTCCCTCCTGGTCCTAGGGCCAGGGCTCTCAAGGATTCCAGGCACCTTCATCCATGAAGAAGAACTGACTGTATAAAGGAAATATTCTTTCCAGGAAATACTTTAAAAATTAAATTTTCTTACTGTTTTATAGAGAAGACCTTTAAAAACACTAAAATGGTTTACTGAGAGAAGGAAATTCTCTTGAAGTTTTGAGCAATAATAACTGGGAATATACTGAGGGAGCAGCTAGGGAAAAATTGGTATGAGAGGACTGTCAGATTTTCTGGTACATTCCACATTCTAATAGGCAAGAATTTATAATTTTACAGATGTAAACTACATATGTGAAATTTTCTGTGCCAGGTGTCTTCTTTTGGCTGAATAGGTTTATAAAATATCAGACAAAATATTTCTGCTCTTGCTCAAAAATAGATAGAGAAAATACTGATTTATTGATCACTAATAAAAAAATCAGGGTGAAAAAAAGCTTTAAAAGCTCTCATTTTCATTTGCTCAGGAGAGAGAATGAATAAAAATATTGGATGTTTATGCATGGTGGTTGTACTTCTCCCACATTTGTACCCATCCATCCTGTGTTACTAAATGGAAAAGATCAAAATAAAATAACTTGGAGCAGAGAAAGAAAGACACTGTCACTGGTCAGAACCAAATTTAAAATGTTCCCTAGGAGCTGAATGTCTTTAAAATCAGCTTTAAAATACTGTGTGCAGTATGGTGCATAATATATGTATACTGCATCATCAATATATCACAATTGTCGGAATCGCATAATTACCTGTAGACCATGAATTTATCTATTCCCTGCATGATTCACTGGACACCAGGAAAATCTGTGAGGGACCCAGGGGTCTTCTAGCACCTGAAGGACAGCACTGGGGTCTGTGTTCAATTTGTAGAACAGACTGTGTTTTGAGAGGGTCCATTACAGTCGAATAGTTGCACACAGAAGGTCAGTTCCAGCTCTGCTTCAGGCCAAAAACAGCTCCTGAAACTCAGAGCTGGAAGAGGGAAAGCCAGGCCCAACTGGGTTGTTGTTTATTGAGTTACCAGGATCTGGCATGGCAGGCATTAGGTCAAAGGTAAGAAGGTCAGCTCTGCAGAGCTGCCTAGGTCTCTGCCCTGAGCTCTGGAGTGCTTTCAAACATGATAGCGCATCAAATGGGGTAGTGGTTTCACACCATCAAATGTTTTGCCCACATCAAGTTTCCATGCAACCTGGAATATTTGGGAGCCCAAAAGCAGAAGTCAGGAGCTACAGGGCTCAGTTCTGGTCTGTCAGAATTTATTTGCTTGAAATATGGATACAGGAGATTCAACACAGAAGTTTCTCCAAGATTCAGCCTTAATCTGGTCTGGCCAGCATGTTCCATTACCATTATCCAGGATAACTCAATCTCACAACATATTGAATAACAAAGAAGTGACCATAGAGACATAAAAATTCCTTGCTCCATGCTGCTACTTGAAGGAGAGAGGTAGAGCAACAATAATTTAATTTATGATCATATGATCCAGCACTGGAAAGTACTTCTTGCGTCATTGATTCAAGTCCCCTGCTACCTAAACCACTTCATCTAATGCTGCTCATAAGTGCATCTTAAAATTGGTTAGATTTCTAGTCCATGCTACAGCCCCAGGAAAGTAATTACAGAACAGGATTGCTTTGATTATTTGAATTATTATGGTTTCCAGACCAAATTCCTGGCTGGATTATGCATAATAGTTCTTGTGCCAACATGTTTCTTTAACTTAGATATCCCTTCCCTTTCCACATTATTTAATCTCTTGATGTATTCATAGTCAGTAATTAAAAGGCAAAAACAAACAACTCTTTTATCTACAATTGTATTTCTCCAAAGATATATTATACAGATCCCAATTCAAAGAAAACCCAAGATAAGCTGATATCTTGGCATCAGGTTAAGAAAATACTCTCATTGTCAAGCTGGGGCAAATAAGTGAAATATGTGTGCTGGCAAGCACCTATTATCTCCTAACCCATGCATATTATCCATCCTGCTCATTGTTGTCCTCATCCAAAGAGCAATATTTTAGTGCTCCTGAACACTGGGAAGAGCTGCCAGAGAGGATCCTCCATAAGGCCCTTGGAATTCTTTTCTTTATGGGAGGCAGAGGTGCATTAAGGTCCATCAGCAGATCAAAATAGGGCAGGTGTGGCATTGTAGGCCTGTGTAAAATGAATATGCCTGTAAGAACAAGTCAAATGTTTTCAGCTGAAGGTATGACATTGTTCTGTCCTTTCTTTTTTCCTTTTTTTTCTTTTCATGCGTGTGTGCAAAGAACAGATTGTAGATGATGTGAGATAGTTGTATTAACAGGCTCTACTGACCCAACCTGGAAATTCATCATTAGATTGTTTCAATTTATTTCAGTGCATTTTGAACACCTGACATCCCAAAGTGACACAAGTTCTTGCTTCATTCAACAGAGGAACAGGAAGATTTTTTGGAAGTATTGGCCACCTTTCTTCAAGAGAGAAATCCTTACTCCAACTCCTCCAAAACAACGTTCATATGCTTGAAATGTTTTTTTTAGCTGTTAGAATCTCATATAGAATCTACAGACATGCAAACAGCTCTTTGGGAAGGGGGTTGTTGTCCTCAAAGATTGACTCAATATGTCAGTCAATAGAGATGTAATTACTTTTAAGTTGATGGCATGTGGGTTATAAGGGGACATTATTTTTTTGCCATTTGGCATTAAAACAAAACCTTTAAGTTGGACAAGGAACTCTGGTATAGAACCCACCTGCTGGTCAAGCTATTTCATAATTCTAAATAACCCAGAAATTTGAGATTTTTGTAAAAGTTTAAATCAAAGCCAGGGAAGAAAGAAGCCTCTACTCCAAAACTGCTACAGAGTGATTCCTTAAAAATCTGATGTATGTTAAAGTAGAGATTCCAAAAGTGTGTAAGTGGATTCAAAGACCGAAGTGCAAAATCTTGGAGTTTTCTCAATAAGTGTCCAATCTTTTCTTGCAGGAGCAAAATATAACTCGGCCCCTTTAATCATGCATGCTATTCACTTTTAAAAAATTGCCCATGTTTGAAAAGTGTATTGATATAGGCATTTTTTCTTCTTTTGTTCTTACAACAAAGGTTGACATTGTGAGGACTTTTTGTAGTCTTGGCATACAAGCAAGCAGAATGTACAGGCTGCTCCCAGAAAGACCTGTAAATGATCTCCAGTTCCTACTTTTGTTTCACCTGGCATCAGCAGAAGTACACTAGAATCTACTTTAAAAGTTAAATTTTATTTATTGCTTTTAGAAAAATGGCCTAACTATATAAAAATATATGTTAACTACCTTAGCTCATGTTGTGTACAGAAGCTCAAATAGTCTTTGCCACTGACACAGAATGTCAGAAATTAGAAACATATGGCAATCACTAGGAAAAAAGATGAGTTTTTAGAGGAAAATGAATGCAGTGCATTCCAGAGCACATAGAGTATTCTTTTCCATGAAAATTAATGGCTATTATAAAGGTATTGTCTTCAGTGAACTCACATATCAGTGACTTACCTAGAAAGTGAAGCAATCAATTTTTAAAGGTTGACATAATTTAGAAGTTTGTGAGGGGGTCAGTGTGACTGATAGTAACCTGAGATTATACTGGATATTTTCATTCACATTTTTCTTCAAGGCTGTGGCTCTTGCTTTTCTCTATTTCTCTGTTTGTCCCTGCTTCCATTAATCATTTATATATATATATATATATGCTTTTTTCCTAGAGTGCTTGTCAGAAATGAAAATATTGCATATTTATAAATGCCAAAGATTACATTATGCCTCCCCATCTTGTTGCTAAGATCCTGTTGCTCTTTTCATTCATATCCATGACATGCTCCATAACAGGCATCTTCATTAAATGGCAATTTTTTTTTGAATATAGATGCTAAGTACTTTCTTCAGAAGGTTCCACCTTGTGGTATCTTTTTCAAGCAGAAAGGAACTTCTACAAAACTCACATTTAAGTGTTCATCAAAAAAACATTTTCATAAATAAAGAATTCATAGTCTTTTCTGCTCAGCTTATACAGATGTTTTACACACAGAGATCCTTGTGGACATTTCTCAGCCAAATATGTGTTTTAAAAAAAATAAAATGAAGACTTTTCTGTGTGTATGTTCATAGATTTCAGGTGTCTGCAAGACTTAAGTTCCCCTGCTAATGTTGTTTTCTTAGTTTACTTAAAGGTCATTTAGTTTGGCAGAATATGTGTCTACCACTGAGCACTCATATGTACAAAAAAAAAGAAGGGCCTCTTGGCATCTCTAAAATCTTCTCACATCATTTGGCCATGATGCAAAAAATTCCTTCCTGGAGGACTTTCCCATGTTCCCATCGCTTTCAAAAATGTATTAATATGATGTGCAGTAGAGATGATACTATAATAAATACTCTTGTTCCAGATTCAATATTCAACAGATTCCAGATTCAACAGGGCTCTTTATTTATACTGAGAAGTCCCTACCCAAATGTACCTGAGACTGGAGCTTCCACAATTATAATATATTTTATTTGCACTGAAAAATTATTGCTGCATCCAAGTACTTCCTTGAGTATTCAAGGCATTCAGGAAATCCAAGCTGGATTTTAATCTTCTATTTAGTCTTTTCCAAAACCCAAGCCTGAGTGCTTTCAAACTTCTAGGGGATCCCACTTTGAGACAAATTTCCTGATCCAATTTATATATGCAAAAGTGAAGGCCAAGACTGGATATAAATGCTGTGTACTGTTTAAACACTCTAACAGGGCACTTAATGCTCAAAATATCTTACTGCATTAAGAGGCCCTTGCTGTCATCTCAAGGGCTCCTTTTCCATTTCCCCAACTGTCCTCCAGACTGCTGGTTGTCCTCTGCTCCTGGGAGAAATGCCTTCTCCTGTTCTTTGTCATAACTCTGTGAGAAACAGCAGGCATATAAAATAAAAGTAGGGGAAACAAACATGTGCAAGTAAAAGCTAAGAAAACAAAATGAAAAGACAACAGGCTCTTCTTATATGGTTTCTGATCTGAGAATATTGCCATGGGAGCTGAAAATATCCCAGTATCACTCCAGCAGGATTTTTGTTTTGGTACACCCCAAGGGGTCCACAGTTGTATGATGAAACTGATAGATGAGCAGTACATCTTTATGTGTAAAAGGGCCTGGCAAACTGTAAACTGGGACCATTTTATTTTCAGTTGTGCAGGAGCCAGACTAACGTAAGAACTCGGCATCAGCTCCCAGCCCATTTTTTCACAGAAGGTGCTGCTTCCATGGAGAGGCTGGAACATGTTCTAATGGAGAAATGGTCTGGAAGGCACCTGCAAAAGCCTGCTCTGATATGTACTGAGAAAACACTTGCAACTCTTACAGGGAAGAATTACTAGCATGAAGGAAAAAGATCTTGTGTAATGCATGTGCTTTGTGTTTCTGCTATGGAAAAGAAGGAGACATTTTTCTCTTCACTGCCAGAATTTTTCTCTTTAGGTCTATCAACAGCTTGAGCTTCAGAGTCTTTGAGTAATTTAGTCCATGTAATGAGATTTACACAATTGGATTGCCAACATAAACAGGGGCGAGCTAACCAGAAAAGGAAAAGATGGAAGATATGACACATAATTAAAGCATATTTGCAAATATATTTAAAGCTTTTCCTTCCACACTGGCAGATTATAATGCATCAACTCTCCTACTGAGTTGATCAAGACACTTCTGTAATACATGAACAATTCCACTAAAATGATATTTATTACAGAGTCTCAAAGCAATTACACTAATGACTCCAACAGAAGCAGCGAAAATGAAAAGGAGGATTCAGGGTGTCTCCTCTCCAGGGTACCACATCCTGACTCCTGGATCCTCTTTTATAGAGAGAAGTGTCAAGTTAAAACTCATCATGGACAGCATGGGTAGAGAATCCTGAATAAAACCTTCAGCACATACTTGCCTTTTCATGAGTGAGTATCACTCCTAAGGACCAATAATCAGGTGTCCGAAACAAAAACTATACTTAAACATTTTGTTAGATCACTTTCTGACTTGTTATTCAAAAACTGTCTAATAAAATGTTCTTCAGTCATGGAAGGCCCAAGAAGCAAGAAGGGAACCTGTGAATTTACTGCTGGACTTGCTTCCCGACTCAACAGCTGTAGACAGGCTTACCACAGCACAGCCACAGTGATTACTTTGTTTGCAGTCTGATCCATGTGAATGCATGGCCAGCTTTAACAAGCTGGTAATCTTTCCTAGGCATTTTGCATCAGAATTTCAGCACAACAAAGGTGGCCAGATTAAGAGAACCACAGTAATGAAGTCAGCCCTTTCATTAATTTGTTGAAACAAGCAGTAAAGTTAAACATACTAAGCCAGGCCACCTTCTAGGTTGTGTGTGAATGTAGGTTCTCACTAACAGAATTTTACTCTCTCCTCCTTGCAATCACATGCCTTAATGATTTTAGAAATTTTTTCTGGGGACTTAATCAATTTTTAGTCTGAAGCTGTAGGTATGTCCTGTGTTAAGAACACTCAGTTTCAATATTAATTTCATTTTAAATGAAACTATGGATTATAAGAAAAAAAGACAATTCCAGTGCAAAAATAGTTGTTGTTGCTAGGTTGAAGTCCTTCTAAGATTATGGGTATTTGCAGTGGACTTTTTTCTGGACAAACAGGCCAGATGACTCAGGGTAATGCAGACTATAATCAGACTGTATGGTTTTTTGTTTGCAATGTAATCTATCTGCATCCATCTCCCAGTAATGCTTCCCATTTGGGAAACCTGGATTCAGGTGTGCGCTCCCTAACTTCCTCCTACTTTTTTGATCATCTAAGGAACTGCTTTATGGGAGGTTCTTCTCCCTCTTTCCCCCAGATCTCAGTTTCTGTGCTAAGGAAGTGAAAATGGGTGACTCAGAGAGGATCATAACATGTTCATGATAAGGACCTAGATCTAGAAAAGAGTTCAGAAGGGCACGACAGTATGAGTAAAACGTAAGCTTAGAATTTAAACTAAACCCTGCCTCTGAGAATTTCCTTGTCTGCAGTCACCAGTTCCATCAGAAACACGAATGGTGGTATGGTCATTGTTTGGAAACAAGGTCAGTGGTTGAGAACTCCAGGTACATTTATTGATGTGTTTGTTTATTTATTTGGCTTTACCTACCTCTGCTTTTTTTGTTAGCAACATCCTAGTTTTTCTGGCATCACTCACTACTGTGTCAGACATATTTGTTCTTCATTAATTTAATCAAAACCTCAGCACTTATTTTAAGTATTGGCCCCCTCCCCTAATTTTGCAGTGCTAGGCAGAAATCTGTGTCTGACTTTATTGTCTTTCCCATCAAGGTTTTAGACTTTCAATTCTATTTTCAAGTGGTAAGTGTACATATTGATGAATCACACAATCAACTATGTCAGAAAATACCTTTGAGACCATCAAGTCCAACCTATTACCTAACAGTACCTTGTCAACTAGACCATGCACTGAGTGCCACATTCAATTTTTCTTAAGTACTTCAGGGACAGTGGATCAACAGCCTCCCTGGGCAGCCCTTTCCAATGCTCAATCACCCTTTCTGTGAAGAACTTCTTTCTTATGTCAAACTAAACCTTCTCTGGCACAGCTTAGGACTGTGTCCACTTGTCCTATTGCTGGTTGTCTGGGAGAAGAGAGCGACTCCCACCGGCTACAACCTCCTGTCAGGCAGATGTAGAGAGGGATAAGATCTCCCCAGAGCCTCCTTTTCTCCAGCATAAACACCCCCAGCTCCCTCAGCTGCTCCTCATAGGACTTTTGCTCCAGACCCTTCAGCAACCTTGTTGCCTTTCTCTCTGGACACACTCAGAGCATCTCCAGCATCTCCATATCCTTCTTGAATTGCAGGGCCCAGAATGGACACAGGATTTGGGGTGCAGCCTCACCACTGCTGAGTACAGAGGCACAATCACTGCCTCAGTCACACTATTGCTGGCCACACTGTTGCTGATACAGGCCAGGATGCCATTGGCCTTCTTGTCCACCTGGGCACATCCTGACTCATGTTCAGCCACTGTCAGCCAACACCTCCAGGTCCCTTTCTGCCTGGCTGTTGTTTAGCCACTCAATTCCCAGCCTGTAGTGCTTCAGGGCATTGTTATGGCCAACATGCAGGACCTGGAAATTGTTTTTGTTAAACCTCGTATCACTGGACTGGGCCTGTCCATGCAGCCTGTCCAGGTCCCTCTGCAGAGCCCTCCTACTCTCCAGCAGATCAACACTCACCCCCACCTTGTTGTCATCTGCAAATTTGCTAATGGTAAACTCAATCCCCCTCATCTAGATCATCAATAAAGATATTAAACAGGACTGGGCTCAGCACAGATCCCTGGGGGACACCACTAGTGTCTGGCCATGTGGATACAACACCACTCTCTGGGCCCAGCCACCCAGCCATTTCTTAACCCAGCAAAGAGTGGAGCTGTCTGAGCCATGACTGCCAGCTTTTCCAGGAGTATGCTGTGGGACACACTGTCATAGGTTCTGATGAAGTCCAAATAGACTATATCCACCAAAGGTATGAAATGAACCTACTTCTCATAAGGAACTCTATGCAGACATGTTTAAAGTTTGTAATCCAGCTAGTATCACCTTATATTACTTGTTTTGCGACATTCTCATTCATTTCATGTTTTGTCCTTTCACAGTTGATAATATTATTAGTAGATCAATGTGTGGCTTCTATGTCACATCCGCTGGCCTTCAGGTGACATGGTTCATTCCTCCATATTGCATTAAGGGATAGAAGAGGTAGTTATACTATCACCATTCATTTGCCTTGGAAAAATAATGCATCATAGCTTGCAGGAATAGAAATAGATACTTCAAATTGTATTCAACTTCAGTTTGCAAGTGAAATAAGAAGACTGGGAGCAAGAGAGGCTTTCACACTAGATTCAGTGTGCCTTATAAAAAAGACACTTCTGTCTTTGATTGTTTATGTTGACTTGTGATGGGCAGATTGAGGAACTACACTCATGTACAAACAGAAATATATAAAGGACAGGTGCTAAGGTGATGCTTCCTTGAGCTGGCTCACGCATTTACTTCAGCTGTGCAAGTGTTCTGTCAAGGAAACAGCTGGGCATACTCACACACACATATATGATAATGAAATAGCAGCAAGAACGCTAGCTAAAATAATCTTTGACATTCAGAGTAACACCATCATCACTATAGAAGCCAAGACATTTTGGGGACCTGGTGACAGATGGTATTATAATTTTTTCCTACTGGAGTTTGCTTTCATTATCCTATTTACAGATGAAAGCCACCTCAGTGTCTGAAATTGGAACTATGATATACACAAGGTGCTGTTTGAAAGCCACTAGACTAACCATATAGTCTTTATTCCATTTTTTTTAACATAATAATACAACTTCCTTTTCACTGATTTCATAGTTTATCCAACATTACTGCATTATAGATCTTCTAGAAATAATTTTCTGTGAGGTGTTTGGGGTTTTTTTAATGTATTCCTTGTTGATAGCTACAGATCTTTCAGCATTTCTGTTTAGTTTTCAGTCTATACTTTTTCCTAGGCATAGCTGCTACATTGAAGTGTAAATTAACCTCTTTCTACTACATCATAAGATTTCTGCCACAGCCCAAATTCCTTTAACACACAAAAGTAGGTACACATTTTTGGTTTTTTCATAACAATACCTGCACATAAACCACAAAAAATATCTCATTTTAGCCTAGAATGAATTACAAGCAACAAAACATCTGAGAAATCATCCTTCCATCATCCTTCTCATCCTATACTCTCAAAACTTATTTGAAAGAAATACATTTCTTAAGCAAACGTGAATACCTCTGAGGGCAGCAACAGCAACTTTAAACTTTCTGTAAGATATATTGATTTTCTTTTTTGCTCCAAATGAAATTTTATTTTCCATGTGAATTTCAAGACTCCTATCTTCAGGACTCCAGCAGTCTCTAAGCAATAATGAGTCTTTTAAAATAATACTTTAATATTCCACTAAAACTCACTTTTGATAATAATTATGCCAAAAAATTGGCATGTAGCTCATGTACTTCATCCTACTCTCAAAGTTAAACTACATGTTTAAAGTTCCCTACATGTAATCTCTTGGCACTTTATTCATTCCAGTTTAAAAATTATGAATAATAGAGTTTTCACCTCTTCCTCTGGGCAACTGAGTCCTGAAAAAAATATAAAATTCTCCAATCTTTGGCTTCGTGAAGAATTTACAAAATACTTTATGGGAGCATTACTTGAGTATGTTTGGATTTTTCTTTCTTTTGAGAAGTTTTGCTTGCAGAGACATTTGGACTGAACTCAGCAGACATCCTTATAGCCATGAAATAGAGAAATACTGGGTGATAAATATCCATATGCCCAAATGTGTTTTCTCCATGGTTAGCTGGGAGCAGGAGAGAAGATCTCAGAGAATTCTTCTATAGACACAAAGGTCTTGATTACAACCCACAAAGACTGCTCAAATAAGTAATTTTGTCCTGGCTAGGTAACTGATAAAAGAATGCTAAGCACCTACCTCTGCTTGTAGAAGGTTCATGGTAAGGGAATTTAGAAGCCTGAGTTTTATGAAAAAGGCAGTTTTGCTTGAGCAAGAAACTGCAGACTTGAGGAAGGAAGAGAGCAAACCAGGAACAACAATGGGTACCAACGCTCCTTGCTAAAAGAAGACATCCAGCACCTCTGCTGTTACTGCAACTCTGAAGTGATGATGTGGCTTTTTTCATTCAGTTTGTGTCTGAACATACAAAACTGACTTACTGTCAACAAATGTGCGCATTGTTGTTTTGTGAGAGTACATTATATTTGAACATTTTTCCCATTTTTTTAACAGAAATTCTTTTTATTTAAAGGACATAACGGGTGCAATAGAACTTGCAATATTCTCCAAGAAGGAAATTGTTGTAGCATTGCTTTGTACTGACTGCTAGTCACAAATAAGCAATTTTAAACTGTTTTTAATCAAACTTCAATCCTGAAGTAGGAAAACTGTGAAATCTCAAGGCTGATGTGAGTAGAGGCAGAAAACTCCACTTCTTAGAGAGACCTGGATGAATGCAAGAAGGCAAATCTGTAAAACTGCCACTTTCTCTATCATCCCTATGGTAACAGCTGGTCTTGGACTCATCTCATAGGCAAAAGTATTGGATAGATGGAATTGCTATGGCAATAGCAGTAAATTAAAGATGCTTGGGATTGTTCTTTTGGCAATGAGGCCAGCTAGCCTCATAGTGTCCAAAACTGCCACTGAGAAATTATGCAGCTGGACACAAACAACCTGTTTGGAATGATCCTTCGCCTGTCTAGTCCCTGAGCCTCACCAGGAGCTGTCAGAAATTGAACTAGCTATTGTGGATCAAAAATGCGCCATGAACCTTCCTCATAATTTAGTTATACAGACAATCAGTAACTGTGAGTGTTTCCTGGCACTGTTTATTCAACTGAACAGACAAAACCATCATAATTTTATTACAAAATATTTCAGTGGCCTACATAATTACAAATAATACCCAGAGTAGCACTTCAGTATTTTAACATAACATTTTTAAAGTAGAGAACCATTGCCTTGTGAACTGTGATGATAGTTTTGTTTAAAATTTAGAAATTAAAAACAAAAAACCCTTTGCATTTTGAGAAATTGATGCATCCAATTAAAATTTCATGAGATTCCACTTCAGAATAGTCTCCAGAGAGCACAAACAATTCATCTGCTCAAAAGTCTTGTGCAATATTTTTAAGGAAAGTCTTCATTCCTTCATTAAATGGGCAGAATTTTTTCCAGTCTTCTTTTGTTTCCATTTTGCATTTAACTTTTTATTTCCCTACTTCATGCTACATAGAGGAAGTTCTGAGACTCTCCATCTGCTAATTCAATCACCCCATGTTTCATTCCTGTTTTCACTATTGTTTTTGCCTGTTTTATGAGGCTGAGGCCAGACATTGGGCAAGCTTAAGAGAAACATACAAAAAGCATTCTGGCCACCTAGTTCATTTCAAGCAAAAGAATGTGCGAATGTATTTTGCAACTGCTAAGTCAGCTGTTTCCACAGTAAAGTTATTACTACCCATAGCCCAATAAAAAACCTTGTTAAGAGTTTTTAGAAAAGGCTTGTTTTGCTGTGTTGTTTACTGCATTAACTCTTCTGTGTATCAGGCCATGAAGTGTAATTACTTTTACCTCAAAAAAGTTGACTGAAAAATCAAGACAAAAAATGTAAATTTTTCAGTGAGAAATCTTCCAATTTAACTAGATTTTTTTTTTACCTGAAAAACTGTTGCTTTACACTTCACCTCTAGTTTTTGTTGCAGTGTAATTCCACCACATTTGCTGCCAGTCTTGCAGGGCCAAATGACAAAAAACCAAATGATAAATCAAGAGAAAGTATATACCATCATAAGACATTACACAGACTCCCATGAGCTGCACTCTTGCATGGTCATTCTTATTAACCTTAAGACACAAAAGTGGCTTTGATTGTTGAGTTAACAACATAAAATTCATTTGAATAACAGTAACAGAATATATCAATTATGATTGCTATAATTTGGTTTAAAAATGAATGTCAGCTAAATTGTCATAGTAGCATATAATTGCTCATCTCCTGTTCCCTGTGGTTTTGAGAAAGGTAGGAATTGCCAAAAAAAAAAGAGAGAGGGGTGCAGAAAATGCAAAGGATCACTATAATGAATACTGGAAATTTAGTCATTTAAAAAGTTCAAGGAGAAGTATTCTGAATCAAGTGTTGAATTGTACTAAAACAAGCTTTGAATTTTGAGAAAAGGTTCTGCTTCTTGTTTTCTAGTTCCTACTGCATTTATAGAACCTAAACTTTATAAAATATTTGTAACATATAGTATTACATAAAGGAAATAAAAATGTCTCCTTCTGAGAAAACCTGGTTGAATGCACTGTTTCAGAAAAGCTTAATGGAAATATTCTTGCTTCATCTTTAGACCTACTAATGCTACTAATGTAGTATTTTAAAAAATTCTGGATAGTATCTCAAGAGAGAGAAGAAGCAACACTAATAGCATAATCTATATCATTAATATTTGCGATCACTCCAAAACTTTTTTCCACAAATCCAAGGTGCCTAGAGCTGCCTGATAAGAAATATTGAGCACAGAGGAATCTCTGGAATTCTGCTCCTTGGCACAGCCTCTCCATCTGATTCAGTGTCACACTGGACTTTCCTGCACTCAGAGTCCCTAATTATCATCTGTGATTTTACCTAATTTGTGAGTCTTTTTTTATAATTAATACTGTCATGTTATCAGTCAGATTATCTTTCTTCCATAATGTCCTAGGAATTAGGCTGCATATCCATAAATATGATATTTATGGTTTGGTTTTTATTCAAGCCTTTTAGCAGTCTTGAAGAAGCCATTTTAATCTTGTCTTTGATAGGGGAATATTATAAAAAAAATTACTTGCCTGGAAACTCCCAAGATTTCTCTGAGAAAATCTAACTCCACACAAACTAGTTCACCACTATAGAATTAGGTCAGGAGAGATCTCTGAGAGCCACAACTAATATCTAATTACCATCATACCTCATATCTAATTTACATCTCCCTCCAACAGCAAAACCTACCAAGGGTTTATTGTAAAACTGTGGCATTTCCATTTTTCTTTAATTCTTCAGGTTTTCAATAGGAAGCATATTCATTCCAAAGGATGAAAGGAAACAAAATAAAGATTGAAATGTTCATAGATGTGCAGAGTTATGCAAGACGATTGCCAGGGAACATAATATTGCTACAGCCTAAGATGTTCAAGCCAATCTAAGAAATAGTTTTTTATCCCAAATTCAGCTGAAAAGACCCAAACACTTTATGTATGCCCTAGAGATGCACTTAATACAGAGCATTCCAATCCCAAAGTGGAATAGAAAAGTCTTACTGGAGAGCAAGGTTTCTCTTTCAAAGCATATATTCATCTGAGCTCAGGGTATTGATATTTTTAATAGGTCTCCAGTTATGCAAACTCATGGGCCTAAAAATAATTTTCTTGCACTGTTCACGTGCTGTTGATCAGCGCTGATTTTAGAGGATTCTTTTCTTCTAGTTTTTAAATGCCATTCCTATAGGCATGGAAGATCATCTTTTGAAAAATTCTTCACCATGTCTATATTTTGAAAGGAGAACTGTCCCTGGTAGAGGTGGAATCTCCATGTTTTTTGAGGGGTTTTTTGTTGTTGTTGTTTTTTAATTGGGGTTGTTTGTTTGTTTGTTTGTTTGTGTGGAGTTTTTTTGTTTGTTTGGGGTTCTTTGTTGGGGTTTTTTGCAAGTTGGATATTTTCCTTTGCAAGCAATGCTTCCTGCTTTATATCTCTGAAGGGCATTGTGATGTTCTTTAACATTTCAGCGCATCTCAAAACTAATTAGAAATAGGCTACAGTAAGTGGATATTTATGCTCAAATCCCTGCTATTAGGTCACATATGGTCTTAATTGCAGAACTTGAAATAACAAGCAAGAATAACATGCTTTGAAAGTTTTCACTTGACAAATCATATAATTATAATGCACTTCACTACACCTTATAAAATATGTCATAAACATAAGCTATGTTCCACAAAAGCTTGTTCTGCTTCAGGACCTGGACAAAGCTCAAAAGAGGAAAAACAAACAAAAATGACACAGCAGAATAATGAAACACTTTAACATCTCAGAGCAGTTTCAGTGGTTTCCAATTATGCTGAAAGCTGGAATTTCATCCTATTTTTTATCAGTGACCCTATATTAATTCCTCAAGGTTTCTAACTGTTTATCTTAAGTTCTAAAAAGTTTCCAAGATGTGTAATAGGAAAATCAGAAAGACTGCACACAGATTGACAAGAAGTGGGTGAGATAATGAAATTGTGTAGACCGTTACAAATTTATGACATGAAGAATTTCACAGTTCTTTTTAGGTCAGTTAGCAGATGAATTCAACTCTGCTCCTATCTCAGAAGACAGAATTTGAAAGCTTCATTACTGTAAAACTTTTGCAATTAGATCTTACCCATATGTTTGTTTCTTAAGTTTCTTAACTTTCTTACTCCTTACTGAGTCCTTGCCCCTGTGGGGCTCTGAATTGTGAGATTTATTTCAGGATATAGGGATTTCTTTCTTATATGAGCTGTTTAAATATAGACAGAGTTACAAGAGTAACTGCAAGCTGCTCTTTCAGTTCAAACAAAATTTATGGTCTTAATACAAAACACTAGGAAGAATTCTTTCATTGGTTTTATTGCCTTAAAAGCTATGAATCTAGAGGAGGCCATATTTCTTTATCTTAGGGTGAAATTCTACAACTCCTAGGATTAGTTTAGGAACAGATGGATACAAAATTCATGATGGTGAATGGTGCTGCATCCAGCTGGCAGCTGGTCACTAGCGGGATTTTCCAGGGCTCAGCACTGGGATCAGTCCTGTTTGATTTCTCTATTGATTATCTGGATGAGGGGACCAAGTGCACCCTCCGTAAGCTCACAGACAACCCCTAGTTAGGAGGGAATGTTGATCTGTTGGAGGGCAGGAAGGCTCTGCAGAGGGATCTGGACAGGCTGGATCCATGGGCCAAGGCCATTTGTGTGAGGTTCAGCAAGGCCAGGTGGCTGGGTCCTGCACTTTGGTCAAAACATACCCATGGAGTGCTACAGGTTGGGGACAGAGTGGCTGAACAGCAGCCAGGCAGAACAGGACCTGGGGGTGTTGTTTGGCAGATGGTTGAACATGAGCCATTGTGAGCCCAGGTGGCCAAGAAGGCAAATGGCATCCTGGCCTGTAGCAGCAACAGTGTGGCCAGCAGGACCAGGCAGCAATTGCCCCTGTGTACTCAGCACTGGTGAGGCCACACCTTGACTGCTGTGTCTAGTCCTGGGCCCCTCACTACAAGAAGGACTTTTAGGGGCTGGAGTGAGTCTAGAGAAGGGCAACAGAGCTGGTGAAGGGTCTGGAGCACAAGTCCTGTGAGGAGCAGCTGAGGGAGCTGGGGGTGTTTATGCTGGAGAAAAGGAGGCTCCAAGGACACCTTTTCACTGTCTACAGCTGTCTGAAAGGAGGCTGTAGCCAGGTGGGGTCAGCCTCACCTCTCAGGCAAGAAGTAACAAAATGAGAGGAAATAGCCTTAAGCTGTACGAGGGGATGTTTAGGCTGGACATCAGGAAGAATTTCTTCATTTAAAGGGTGGTCAAGCATTGCAATAAACTGACCATGGAAGTGGTGGAGTCACCACTCCTGGACATATTCAAGAAATTCCTAGCGTGGCTCTTAGCGCTATAGTTTAGTTGACATGACAGTGTTTGGTCTCCATGATTTTGGAGGTCTTTTCTAACCTTAATTATTCTATGATTCTGAAATCTGATTTTTTCATTCCTCTAGACAATAGATGGGAAATTGATGAATAGAAAGAATACTGAGGCATTCTGGAACTTCTCATGACTAGCTGTTGCCTCATTTGGAGTTTGTGCTTTGGAATTTACCTTGTGATTTCAAGTACCAACATTTCAGCATAGTAACATGAAAAGGTATTGTTAATGTTGTCTCACAAATTTTTTTTATTAAATTGAAATTAAATCTTTCTGAAGATTTAATTTGCCAGCTCCGTTGACCACAGAGTTCGTCAAAGACTGTCTTTATTTCACTGAGTTTGGGAAGAAACCACAGTGGAGAACAGTGAAATGACTTGCCAGAAATATCACTGATGGAAGAGGGAGCTATAACCTACTTATTTCTGGTAAATTGTCATGGTCTTCATCCTTCCAAGAATCTACTTGGTTATGCAGTTCCCAGTGACATCTTTCTCTGTTCATTAGTCTGCAAAAAAATCAAATCTTTGCCAGTTTTGCAAACCTAAGAGGTGGAGTGTTGCTCCTAAGTGGAGTGTATATCAAAAGCTTGATATGACTGTCCTTGTGTTTTCATGTACAGTGTTTCCATTGCTGATCAAGAAGAATATACAGGAAAACAGTTCAGAGGAAAGTGCATGAAGATAAAGTGAATTTAAAAGGGAAGAGCAAAACAACTGAATAGTCACAATAGGTGAATAAGGACATGAAAAAAAGCCAAAGACAGCAGACTCTACAGGTGGCTATGGGCAAACACCAGTGGGAGTAAAAAAAAACCAAAGGGACAATGTATCCTTTTATTTTATGAACCCCAAGTTCAGTACAACTGAGAGCATCTGTTAATATACTAATTATTATGCTAATTCCCTGCTAATTGATCATGACCATTGAGCCTCAGCTGCAATAATTGAGAGTATTTCTGTTGAAAGTACAGCTATACTGATCTTATGGATAACGTTCAGTGTCAATAAAATGTATTGGATTATTTAATAGGGCCAAGAAAATACCACAAAATATTTTCCAAATATACTTAGCTAAAATAAAAGTAGTTCATTTTGGCTGTATTTCTCCCTCTTTCTTACTCTTTTTCTGGGAAATTTTATATCTATGAAGGAGGAGTGCCCACTGTACCAGCCAAAGATAAGAAAACCTCATGGAAGAGTACAGGTTTCTGGATCACAGGGAACCAAATTTTTCTATATTCTTTTCAATGTTTAATCCCTGATATTAGCAAACATTTATTCTGAAAGCAATATTAATGGAAACAGCACATTTCAAAATGTTAAGTATCTTCTTGATGTGACTTTTGAGAAAATAAATATACTTATCACCTTAAGTGACATTCTTCCAGCTGAAGAAGAAAATCTGTACTGTGTGACATGTGGAAAATTGTGGTTCTTGCCTACTTCATTACACAGAAAAGAACACGTTAATATATGGGTTACTAAGAATCAAGAAATACATTCACTCAGCATCTGTACAGTCCAGAATGCCTGGATATCACAAATTGTGCAACTCATAGCACCCTTCCCTTAACCTACAATGGGATATGGCCTATTTATTTCTATTTAGTATTTTTATAACAAGGGAACAGAAGTCACACATGCTCAAATTAGTTGTGAAAGGAGGCTTTCCTTAGAAAAGGAGGCACACAGAGGTACCTAGCATGCAATCACAAGGACAAACAGATGGTTGTGAAGGACTAAGTTTTGATTATTTCACTGTTTAGATTGTATTTCCCTCAGTTTTTTAAGGATTTAGGGTCAGATTGCCACTATAAAAGTAGTGATGACCCATCTTTCGCTTTACTGAGCTACACTGATGAAAGCATGTGACCTCTAATAAAGGCAAGATATGGTTTTCTGCCTGAAAACTTTGCAATATAAATCTCTATTTTTAATGCAATATTTGTGTATTAAATATAAACACCTGGTTGACTAACTTTTTACTTTCGTTCCTTTTACTTTTTTCTTTCCTTTTTTTTTTGACAAAAATTCATTTTTAACAGCTTATTAACTTATTAACAGTTTATTTACTGGCAAACTCAAGCCCATCTTCTGAAACAAAAATGCAACTCATCCACATAGTTTAGAAAATTGATTACTCAGATCATTATGAAAACAGTCCAGAAAAAACCATAGCCTATTCATTTTCCAAGGTTTACACTACCTGAATTTGTTCTGAACTCCATTGATATGTATGAATTTCTGTTCATGTAAGCTACAGCAAAAATGACAGTGGAAGATTTTCTTCAATATTGTTCTATCTATAATGTAGTGTATGTTACAAAAAGAAAAAATAAAAAGAAAAAATATTTTAAGACTTCAGTTTTTTGGACCTAATAAATGTAGAAGTTTGGATTATCAGAAGGGGTTACGCTTTTTGTAACTGGGGCATCTATTCTTGGCAAAATTCTAGGTTGAAATAAACAGAACTCTTCCTAAATACTCTGAATAGTCAGATGGCCTTAGTTTTCCTTGTCTAAACAACTAAATCTTTGATGTCTGTGTAAATACCACAATATGTAACTGGTCCTCCAAGGCATTTCTAGTGTAATTGAAATTTACAAAATATCCCATCTGAAAGGTCTTTTCAAACTGCCAGTGAATAGAGGGCTTGTAAATTGTTGCTGTGCACAAAGTAGGTAATTATGAATTAGGCATACTCTGATGCTAATTCCACTTAGTCACTCACATTTTCTACTGATGTGAACTTTTAAAAATAGTGAAACTTAAGAGGGCACTGAAAATTAGGATTTGGTACTTTCTATTACATCATATAGTTTTCTTGCTACATTTATAAAGTTTGGAGAAATAATTTCATTACATGGCAAATTCAGTAGATTTTCAAGCTTCCAGTTTTTCACTTTAGGAGAAATTCTTCCGGTTTTATAAAGAGATTATCATGAACTTTGCAAATACAATAACAGCACTTGTTAGTGCAGATCTCTAGATCCCATGCAGATTACTGCATAGATTAAGACCACTGCTTTGCATCAGCCCTCAAGGAACACCTGGAAAAATATAAATCTCCATTAGAGACTGCACACCTGAACTCCTCTCCTACCCTTTTAAATATACCATGTTCCAAGTACCCTCTTTTGTGTTTTTTTAGCAGCAGAATCCTGATCACTGAGGGTCTTGGATTCTGGGATTTTCTGGAAATAAAGTAAGCACTGCGTAGAAAATGTCCACATTTTCAACATGCTGTACACTTTAAATAAGTGACACTTTTAAAAAGTGTCTGGAATTTATAAATTATAATTCTTCTTTTACAATCAGCAGAAGGAAAAACCACTTGACTTCTAAAAACAGAAATGAGAAACAAAAATTAAAATCCCCCAAGAATGGGAATGTTTTTACCACCAAACATTTGCAACAATATTGACCAAACCTACTCAAAAAGCTATAAACAAATGGCCTGTCAGAGCATGAAAATATTGGAGTGAGGAACTGTGAGCCTCATCACTCTCATGGTTTATACATACAATGGGTTTTTGCTAGCAGCTCATTTGGTTTTTTTTCCTTCTGTCTAGTCTTTGTAGGTATAAAATTGTATTACTCCTTATGTAAATATTAATGTTCTAGATTTGATTCTTCTCTTGAATGATCATTTCAAAGATCAGGAATTTATTATGCCAGACATATTTATTATCAAAAATATTGGTAGCACAATAACATGAAAATTGCAATGATTAATGAAATCTAAATAACAGGTTACAATTCATAATTGTTCTAGTATGTTCCTAGAAACAATTAATCATGGAATTAATAAACAGTGCCAGCACTGCACTATTTGATACCTGATTGTGTATTATTCAGTTGAAGAAGTGATTTTATTACATTATGTGCCTTTTTTGATTCACATATTCTGAAAGATTATTTATCCTTTCCTCATGGGGAAAAAAGCCAAAAGAAATAAGATTTGAAAAGATTTGGAAAAGCCACAAAGAAAAGGCTCTGATTTTTAGGATTTTTTTTTGTTGCCATTTTACACTGATTTTCACAGTACACGCTTGCCGAGACTGATGCTGCCAGTAAGATCACCCTCAAATGTCACTGCAGAAAAAGCCCCATTATGTTATGCCCATGCTCTGAACCTTAAGCAGATTTTTTAAATCACATTTCTGCTGGAAACAAGCCCCTTTGCAGATGAACCCAGAGATTACATTTTTAGTGGTTCCCATCCACGTCAGTGAAAAACTCATTTCCTAAGTTGAATTTGCTTCTGAAGGCCCTGTAAAATAAAGTAGTTGACTCCATATCTGGCTGAAGCAAATGAGGCAATTCCTTCCACTGACCCTGCTGTGGGAATGATAGCTTCCAGCAAGGATAGCAAACAGCTGGCAGACAGAGGCAGTGGGAAGGAGTTACCCTCAGCCCTGAGACGGTGCTGCACTGCCAGTGCCTGAGGCTCCTGAACACTGAGAAGCAAAAGATTTACCTTACCTTTCTTGTCCACATCAGTCTGTTTGTGGGGGTCAAGCCCCTAATAACTGGGAAAACATGAATTAGACAGTCATTTTCTTGATCTTCCCATCCCTGTGCTGCAGCATTTCTCAGCACTAAAGAAGGGGTAGGATATTCATACATCGCTCAGTTCTGGACTCTTCCAGTCTTCTAGCTCAGTCCCTGTTATTTACAAGTAGATTACCTCTTAATTATTTTTTATATGTATGCACTGGACTATTTTAGGCAGATTTCTATAAAGGAATCTTGCTATGATAGACCATTTGCCTATGATCCTTTTCTTGCTTTACAGAGTTTTTTTTAACTGCAATTGATTATTTTCAGCCTAGCTGTCTCATCCTGTACCACTGAAATCAGTGGAAATTCTGAAGTTATTTTAAATATATGCTTTTTTAAAAATAGACAGGAAAAGAGTAGACCTATGTTCTGAGCACCATCTGACATCACCATAAATGTACAGAACTCTCCATAATAATAGGTCTCAAATATTCTCAGAACTGGCATAAAATTAACATTTACATCAGCTGTTCTATCAATGTCAGCAACTCATCCACTGGAAATTTTAGATCATTCGAGTCTTCCTTAAAATTGGAATGAACCCTCCGTAAGAAAAATATTTTCCCTCTGATTTGTGTTTTCCATTTAGAATGTGTAAGCAATATAGTGACCTTAATCAGTTCTGATTTGGGTTAAAATTGTGCACTGTCTTGAGAGCTGCCTAGTTTATAATTTTTTGAAATTTTTGTCAGTCCTTGGCATTCATCCTTCATAATCTGGATGTGTTTGCACTATTGTCTCTGTGAAAAGAGCATGCAGACAGGTTTACATTGCTCATAGGGATGTTTTAGTAACAGATTTTCTATTAAGTTAAAAAGTATGAAATTGATTAGTTTTACCTAAAATCCTTCTCTGATTGCATATCCAATGCTGCAACTCAGAAAAGCCATTGAGAACACTGTACTTTGGCTGTTAGTGGTGTGAATAATTTAAAAAGTAAAGACATTTTGAAATATACAAAATATGAAAAGATTACACACTTTAAATGTCAAGACAGACTATCTATGTAGGTCCTTAAGAAAATGTTTTGAAAGATATATTTTAATCTAGCATAACAATGTACTGTTGCTGGATTTTTTTGCAGCAAGGTTTTCCACGTTAGCAAGATATTAAAATACTAGCCCAGAAAGATTTCTATTGCAGCCTTTCAGTTATTACTTACAATTTTTGTTTTAGATCTACTGCTGAATTTCACATTCTGTTTCTTTTGACTTATTGACATGTTGAGCTGATTACAAAACTCAAAATAATATAGTGGAAAAGGTGGATAGCTAAAACATATAGTTCAGCTTATGCTTAAGCACTTAAGAAATCCAACAAAACTATCTCTGGATCTCACAATTGCACTGTCTTCTTGTACAGGAAACCCCCTCACAGTTGTGAGGAAAGTGAAAGCAAATAACCACAAATCAGCAGAATGATTTTTCAGACAGAACTGCCAAAAGACAAAGCAACTCAGCTATCAGCAAGGGAACGATTTCCACTACTCCATCATAGATGTCTCACATTTGGCCCTTAAGGAGAGTAGAAAGCACCTTATAAAAAAAATAAAATCAGAAATCCATACATTTATAAAACAGATTGTGTTGGAAGGAACCTTTAAAGGCCATCTAGTCCAACCTTCCTCCAATGAGCAGGGCCAACATCAACTACATCATGTTGCCCAAATTCATGTCCAACCTTACCTTGAATGTTTCTAAGGATGAGGCATTTACCATCTCTCCAGGCAAACTGTTCCAGTGTTTAAATATCCTAATAATTAAAAATTTCTTCCTTCTGTCTAGTCTAAATTTGCCCTCTTTTAGTTTAAAAACACTGCCCCTTGTCCTGTTGCTATAGGCCCTATTAAAACGTCAGTCTCCACCTTTCTTTTAAGCCCCCTTGAAGTGATAAAAGGCCAGAATATAATCTTCCCAAAGCCTTCTTTTCTCCAGACTGAACAGTCCCAGTTGTCCCCCTGATTTTCATGGGAAAGGTGTTCCATTACTCAGGTCATTTTTATGACCCTCCTGTGGACCTGCTTCAGCAGGTTCATGTCCTTGTGTTGGAGGTATCAGAGCTGGGGGCAGCACCCCCGATGGTGTCTTACTAGATCAGAGCAAGAGGGGCAGAATAACTCCCTTGGCCATACTGCATTTTATCTATCCCAGGATATGGTGATCATTCTGGGCTCTGGGCACACAAATGTGTGGGAAAAAAATGTGGGGCAGATAAAATGTGGGGGAAAAAATCCTCAAAGCTACTGCATTGTGAAACGCATAAACTTTGATCCATCCATTGCTGTGTTCTGTAAGTTGCAAACAAGATGAATCTCTCTTCTCCCCAGAAAATAACATTTCTCTCTTCTCCACCCCTTCACTTACATCTCTTTTACTGGAAAGCTTTTAGTAATGTTTTCTTACAGACATAACCTGATAAACAACAAATTAAATTGTTAGTATTGCTTCCAGGTTCTATTTGGTTGCTAAGGTTCCTGTTTCTATTTTAGAAACGAGTACAAGACAGAAACCCTGAAGATAGTATCTTGTCATTGTTAGCTGATCAAGTAAAAGATTAGTGCTGAAATGTGTCCTTGCAAAGAAGTTTTTACAAGCTGGTCCTTTTCTATATTATTTACATTTAGAGCCATGAAAACATGGTCTAATGGGGTAAGTTTTGCAGGCTAAGACTGAGAAAAACAGTGCTGGAAAGGTTATCTGAAATATTTGCTTCTCTCCCTCTGTTACTGTTTTGGTTTGTACTACTGCAGGAGCTTACTTCAATTCCTTCTGATGCATCTACAATCCTTGTCTTAGCCAGACACCAAATACTTGCAAATCTCATGTCTTTGTAGAAAGCATGATATAGAAATATCTTTTTGCCTCACTGTAACAAACACCTTAGCTGCACTTGGCCTTCTGGCATGGATCCCATGACCTCATAACATATCAGAATTTGCCACATTTCCTGGCTACCCCTGCTCCTGGACTAAATTTCCTCCTCCCTTGATCTGTGAAATGCCAAGAGACAGATTGAAATGTTCAGCTTGAATGGAGAAGTTTGAATTGGTAGTGTGTTGCAAAGGTGGTCACTTAATATGTTCAATTGTTTGATTTGCCATTATGTGTTTGTGTGAGGAAGCATTAGCACCATCTAACCCTTTAAGCCAACCTAAGATAAAATGAAAATACAAAAACATACTTATATGACCTGTTTTAAGAAGTGCCTATTAGGAGGAAGTATCTCTTAGTATCACTTTACTGAACTGCCTATTTTTCTCCACTGTCCATAAAGGGAAATTCATATGTCTAAGCTAAGACAGATGATTCCACCCTGAGTAGATACATATCAAAGGGAATTACATCCATCTGCTCAAACTTATATCTATACCAACCTCTACATAAACAGATACGCTGGCAACAACACTGATATTGGAGTAATACACTTAGTTTTTTCTGGTTTTTGATTAAGAACAGCTGTAAATATAGTCAACTATTTGGGATAATTTATTGTGATTGATCTCCAAAATCCTTGGCCTGCATATTCCAAGCCCACCCTTCTCTCCAAGAGAGGAATACCTATCAATCTTTCCTTCAACAAAAGCATTAAACCATTTCTCTCATTCAGTTGTAATAAAAACTTCTCTGTGAGATTTAAGCAATTGTTCTACCAATCAAATCCTTAAAGTTGATAATCAAAGGAGTTCCTAAAGTAGTAGCTGCCAAAACCCTGAAGTCCAAAGAATGGTTATAAATACAATCTCTTGAGCAATCACGCATAGCAAGAAAATTATTAAGCATCTTGATTGATTTATTGATAGCTTGCAGAGATAAAAAGCTTGTAATGGGATATAAAACATAGATCATGTACTATGAATTGCTGAAGGACTGCCAGATCTTCTGCGCTGACCACCTGCAAAGCACAGTCATCAACATCATATTGCAACAACCCATGGAACAGGATTTAAACTCTAAAACAGAAGGTTGGATTACAAAATGTCTCTGAACAATTCTCTTTTCTCATATTTTCATTGAGGAGACATCCAGAGTAAGATGTTGGGAAAAGTTAATTATGTTTTTATATTTGAAGCCTCTCATCCTTTGAGTGTCACTTGGTTCCTCATGATCTCATGTTATTCACTTGAGACAGAGCCAAGGGTTCTCTCCTGAGGTAAAGTATCTAAATCAAAGAAGTTCATTCTTAAAAAACATGGCCAGAGTAATTTCTAGCTTTCTTGGCCTGTGAGTCAAGGCACCACACAGGGAAGTTGAGTTCCTTTTCACCGTAGAGAAACAAAAGCAACTTAGATGTTCCCCAGCCCTTAACATACAAATATGTTAAACAACACCCCATCAGCTTTCCATCTAAACCTAATGAATTTTACATTCTTACAATGTAAGTAGTAAGTGCCTGTTTCACATCACATTGATCTTACACTACAATCCAGTATTGCCATAGAATCCGGTCTATTTCTGGTCCTGCTTCATTAGCACCACTGGATGCATCTTGCTGCATGGGCTTGTGCTTTTACAGTAAGCTTGCCATTCTAAGACTGGATTTTCTCTGCTGTGAGTAATGCTCCACTCCTGCAAGCTCTGTTATTAGGCTCAGGAACTTGTAAGGTCTGAAGGCAGACCTTACCAGTGAAAAGCTCAGCAAAAACAGGCACACAAAGTTATGCTAGTAAAATATGATAATGTAATTAAGCATCAGGGACAATATCTTCTAAGAGATTCTTCTTTGCAGGAAGTAGCTTAGCATAGCAAAGATTCTTCTCACGCATATCAGTTCTCTGCTATTGTTTCCAAGCTGGCAATCTCAGGTACTACTGCTGCTTCAGGCTTATTAATGTTTACCAATATTGTGTCTAACTTTCTACTGTAAAACATCCAGGTGTGATTTGGCCCTCATCTCAGACTGACATCAGAGCCACACCTCTTACTTGCTTCAGAAGATGAGAAAGTAGTTTAAAACATTGCTTAACTAAAGGCAGTGGAAAGGAAAGTGTTTTACTCAAGGTTTTTATTTACTGTGAAGGTGAATGAGATAACGATTGAGTCATGGTAGTGATTTTTAACAGAATTGTTCATAACTGACAGCTAGGTGAAAAGTAGCATCATTTTTTGGTTTATACTATCAGTGTCTGAAAGGAGGTCAGGCACATATCCTGTTCTTTTTACCTTAACATCCCTCCTGGACTAAGAAAAATAGCAACAGAGTAAAGAAGTAAACCCAAATTCCTACATGAAACTTTCAGACAGACACAGACCTAGCTATCAGAGTCTTCACCCAGCCTTCTCACCCCATGACTGCAATGGAAATGGTTACAATATTAATGCCATAAAAATCTCTGATTTCTCTTAACTCAAGCAGTTTGGACTAATACAGCCTCCACTGAAGCTAAAGAACTGAATTATTAAGCTGTGTCTCCAGGATTTCACTCACTTGTATGCTATGCCCAGTTATTAAAAATTTAACTGTGACTAACAGACCTTTGGACTTCTCTGCTTTGTGATGTTGTCACAAATACAAACTGGTTTAAGCTGTAAATGATCCTATAAAATTTGCTTTAAGCATTTAAAAAACATTTAAAAGAAATTTTAAGGACTTTTTAACAATCCTCACTTATTTAGAAAGAGCATTTTTCTTTCCTTTCTTCTGTATTGCAAGTAAATGAACCAGGCTGCAACTTAAAAATGAGTCTCAGTTTCTAGTACGAGTTCTCAAAATCTGTATTTGGCCTATTCAGGTATATGCTTATTCAAAACCAAATTTGGTCTGATATTTTAGGTTGATTTCTATGGACAGAAATATTTTGGGTTTATATCATATGAATGAGCAATTGTATTATGAAGCATGGTCCCTTCCATCCTCTGTGGATCCATGGATGCTCAGAAAATAACTGAGTACTTCTAAATCTTGTTTTATCCATGGGTGAAATTTTTTACATAAGCAACTAAATCCTATAACTTTACCTACCAATGATTCTTATTTGCCAGCAAAAAAAAAGGTTTCCGTATTCAGTTATTTCTTACACACTACACAAAAACCATATGGGTTTCCTTTGGTCAGTCACCTTCTTACCTTAGTACACCTGACTTACCTTACTAAGTAAGTGAATAAGTAACACTTATTCACTAAGTGTTGAATAAGTTTGCTTTACTGATGAAACTTTGCCCCAAAACACTGTGTACAGAGCATATGTTTTGAATTGCTTGTATATGCATAGTAATAGAATGTTCCTTCATTCCTAATAAAAACGCATACTAGTACATTTTAGGACACTTTCTTCTTAGCCAGCCTGAGATTTGATTTATGTTTAACTAAATGTCCTTTTCTATAGGATTTCCAAATCAGTTCTGAAGAGGCAAACATCTCTGCATTCTTCTGATAGAGTACATTCAGAAATGTGTGAATTATTTAGGAATGTGCGGATCAAGAAGATTATGTGTGCTTTCCATGCCTAAATAATCTAAACCAGAAAATTCAACATGAAATGTTCCTCCCTATTGCCCTCCAGCCCAGAGGTAATGTAATGGTTTTCTGAATCCTGGACACTGCAGGAGAAGTTCAGTTGTTCTCATTCATCACGGTGCTGACGGGGCTTTCTCCAAATCCCAGGATTGGGTATACATCTTTAGTTCCTGGCTTTCACAGGCTGCTCCCTGCAGCCAGAAGAAAGTGTTGGTCAGCAAAACCACCAAGTTTTAAGGCTCAAACCCTGTAAAGAAACTGAACTTAAATGGAAAAATTGAATTAAAAAAACAAGGGCTGTAAACGGTCATCTCTAAATCCTCAAAGAGAAGGATATTGGAGCTTAGTCCCTAACAAAGCACACTGGCTTGCTGAGCCATTAAGCTGATCTGATAACAAGTTCCTTTAGCTTCTGTGTATCAATAATTGGCCTGTGCACTAGACTGCATTTTGAGTTAAAGGGGTAGTTTGTTCATTAATGCAGTGGATTGGTATACAGTAACCACATTTCCCAATTCTGTCACAGGCACTTTCTGATACAAATTTCATGTTATTCAGTTTATTTCCCTCCTTATTCCCCAAATCAAGGACAATATTACCAAGATGCTGCAAACCCCAGTTCTCTGTTGTTACAACATACAGATATTATGGAGATGAATCACAGTAAGGAAATAGACAGTGCAAATATCATTAGCATGAAGAAATATCCTGCAAATGTGAATTTTGTTCATTTAACAGTAAATCAGCAATCTGTAATGTTTTCAGCAGTTGGCTATTTGGTAGTAAAACATCAGGCCTACAGTATGGGCAGATGCCTCTGTAGTTATTTTTTCATGCAGCTGAGATCAGGATTTGGCCTGTACATCCTTGCCCTGATGGCTTCTAAAAAAAATCTAGGCACAGATTGCAGAGGGTAAATGGTATGCTGAAATACTAGCTCATCTATGATTTTTTTTAAATAATTAAAAGAGCATTTCTGACACTGTCTCCCTTTTCTATTTCAGACCCCAATTCAGTCCACAAGAATTGGTGGTGAATAAAATAATATGCCACATGAACTGAAGGCAGAGTTTAACTAATAAACTAGTTAGTTATGGCCTATTTACAATGCTGGCTGCAAAAGTCAACCCTCTCCTACTATTCCATAAGCTGAAGTGAACAATTTTACTTCAGACTATGGAAAAATTCTACTTTTCAAAGCACTGGTCCAAACAGAGGTCTGCAAGGGATGTTGTGGGCAACCGCACACTGTGCCGTTTCATGAGTGCTTATAATAACAGTACTTTTTGTTCTTGCCATCACTTTTGGCAGAAGATTCACCTTTTTGTGGTTGAAAATAACTAAAACAGCAGTATTTGAGTGATATGAGTGTGAGCTGTGGGCTTTGCATTGTGTCTCAGGGTGAGAACCTGTGTTGCCTCTGAAGATCTCATGTTATTCACACAACTTGGAGGGCCTGCTATGAACAGCAAACTTTCACAAATCAAAGGGAGTTTGATCTACCATCCTGCAAAGGCGCTGCAGCCACTTTGATGAATTCATCCCTTTCTATTAATGCTCTTCTTTTTGTAACATGCATGAGCAAGCCAGGCTGTGGTCCTAACTTCCTATGTTCTTGCTCCCTTCTAACTGTTTTGTCATATGTTATTTTCAACCTTCAAGGGGCTCCCACAGCCTTAGTCTAGTTGTTTTTCCAGAGTGTTAAAAGTCCTAGGGGATAGGGAGCCCTGAAATGTCCCTGAAAGCAGCTGGAAAGGTAAAATAACTGGGGTCAGGAGACAGGCAGGTTTTAATTCTGATTCATGGATATGTTTGTGGGGAGTCTGTGGGTGTTGGATATTTTCACTGTCTCTCAGTGGCTTTGGGAGGCATCAGAGCTCCTGATGTTATACAGTTATACAGTTTCTGAAGCTGCCATGTAGGGTGATAGGCTTCCTGGTAAACTTACATAGAAAAGATTCTTTTCCTTCCTGAGAGTGACCAAGAGGAGACAATGGGAGGAAAAGTCATTAGGGTAGACTAAGCTAGAGAGAAGTGGGGCCTTACCAGAGGACTCTGTAGAATATAAATTCATACTCAATTACTCTCAAAGTGCTCTTTGAAGCATGCATTAAGTCTAACTTGGGTGTTGAAAGCTGTGGAAGTTTTTTCAGTCTCACTGTGATGGCATCAGAATGATCAAATCCAGTATCCAGATCAAAAATCCCTATTCCTTAGTCTGGGTGAATTGCATACAGGAGGCAAAAGAAGGCAGCTGGCAATTCAAAATAATGCTGAAAGATTATATGAGAGTGTGTTCAGCCAGAATGCATTTGGCCTGGAGAAAATAAAACAAGTTAATTCCATTAGAATCATGAAGGGACTTCTGAAGCTGTTGACAATTGTTTTCAAACACTTATAAATAAAGAAAGTGTAAATCCAGTGGTTGGGTGATGAGAAAAATATTTTAATGGGTGCCTAGGCATCAGTGTAGAGTCTCTAATGAGTAGCATGTCAGGCTGCAACTGATTTTTCACAAAGCTAAGTTTTTAATTATTATGCAAATATAGTGCTTCAAATAGCTGCATATTTTTCTAAGTAGCTAAATCTGGACTAAATTTGTGTGACTGGCCAGAGCAAAAGGTCTTTGCTTTGGCTGGACAGCCTGAAACTTCAGTGATCTTCACTAAGTTGTATATAGAATAAAAGCTTACTACTGTTCTTCCCACTGAAGCCCAGCCAGGAATAACAGAGGTAGGCATGGTGGTGATGTCATTGTCTGGAGCTGTTAAGTCCACATTTATCAAAGTAGACATGCCATGGAGGCTAAATAACAGGTTGCAAGTATTGAGGGCTCTAAATCTAAAAAGATTCATGTTGTTTTGATAGCTTTAAATAAAAATTCACTTAAACTGGCAGTGAACCTAGAGAAAATCCTCTATTCTGACTACACTTGAATCTATGTTAGGGTTTTCCAGGAGCAGAAAAAAGTATGTGAATTCGTGTCCTGTGAATGTATGAACATGGGATTTCTAGCCATGCCTCTGGTAGTAAGAGAGGTAGTAAGCTTGTTTGAAAACAAGTATTTGTTCTAAGCATGAGACATAGAGCATTTGATGTTAACCTGGGGGGGTTATATGCCTCTTCAAATGCATTACTTGAAAGATTGTTGGTACAAGTGAGCTGTTAGTGCACCAAAAGGTAACCAATGTACACAGATGAACATCAGTGCATGGATGGAAAGAAAGCAGCTGGCCAATTTTTATTTGGAAGTTCTATCCATTGAAGAAATAGTTTACAGATTATGTATAACACTGTTTCTATCATTGCACAGATTTTTATTCTCATTTTCTAAAAATCTGCCTTTTATTATCTCTCTATAGAAGAGAAGTGCTTTGTCCTTTTCACTGAAAACAACACAGCAAAAATGTAGGTTTTTCTCCTCTTTCCATTTGTTTTGTAATTAACCATTCCTGTGTGGTTTCTAAACGATATAGAAAGTTTAATTACAAACTCCTGATACCATTACACGTACTATACATATTGCAAACCACTTGCATAGTTCCATTGGATTGTTCTGTGTGGCATGGTCAGTCACCTGCAATACAGTTATAAATTCTGAAGTAAAGTCAGGCAAATTATCATACAGATTACTCCCAGGAAAGTGAAATAACTGCAGTGTTTAATTTATGTTGGACTAAGTACATGTATGTATCACTTCTCCTCAAGAATTATTTGCTTACAACTCACATAACAAACTTTGAAAATTTTCCCCTTAATGCTACTGGGATAAGTATGCAACATATGTAGCTTTATTTAAATGGGGCTCTAAAATGTCATTTTATGCTATGGAATTATCTCTTTTCTCTTGCATAGCAGATGTGCGCAGCCTTCATTGCTGAAATTTCAATGTAGCTAGAAATTTTAATGAGATAATAATAAACTCCTATATAAAGAGTGTGCATTAAGAGTTAATGACACTTAACACACTCATCCAGATATCGTCCTCTTAATTCTGAATAGAGAATACCACTATCAGTAACAGCATCCCATAACTAATATAAAGCATAGGCAAAACTTCAAAAACATTTTGTTGTGGAAACGGAAGGCAGTCTCATCTTTCTATAAAAGTAACAGGTGAGACAGTGTGTGTCTGGCTCTTTCAGAAAGTGCAAGCATTCTGTGTCCAACAGTTATAGTCCCTTAATGACATATATTTTTTTATTTCCCTTCTTTTGTCACTTTTCTTTCTGAGAAGTATCTTCGAGTCTTATTGTCATTTGTTATTCATGTTAAAGGAAGACCAGCTAGAATGAGGACTAAAAGTTAGATACATATTTAAATTACATTACTTTCCTCTAGTGTGACATCAACATTTTTCTTCAAAGCATTTGAATTTCTGTCATTATTTAAGCTTATAATACATCCTCATAATCTTTTTCTCCTAAAATTGGTGCAACTAATGAAGACTGAAACTTAAGCAACATAAAGAATTGCTCTAAAATGGCAACATTATCCTATGAAGAAACTTTAAATCTTGTTTCAATTACAAAAAGCACATTTTTAAGGCCACATTTATGGAACAAGTGATGCATAATGGAGAGCCACACTAATCATTCTGTGTGAGATCATTTCTATAAGTATCATTATAATCTTCTTAGATAACCAGCTAACAGTTTAATCTTGCTAATCAGACACGTTCTGGCTACTGTGATGGAAATATTTAAACATCCTCTGAAACACCTTAGAACTGCCAAAATAAAAAGCAAGTGTGAAATATTGTTTCTTAAACTCAACTGGATGGCAAATTCACATGGGACCCTTCAGAATTCTAATACACAATTTACAGAAAGCATAAAATAGTTTTTCATCTTCTAACATCACAGACTGATATTACTGCTGTATGTCTTAAAAATAATTTGATATTTAGTTTCAGTTGGTAGGAAAGAGACTGATGGTTTTGGGGTTTTTTCCCTCAAAATAGCTCTTCAGGAGATAGGTAATGTCTCTGAAGAGTTCTCAATTTCTTTTAGTGTCCCAAATAGTGAAAATGTTTTTAAAAATTTAGACTACTAGAGCACCTTCCATAATACCATCATTATACCATACTTCTAAGTATGGTATAATCCATAATACCATACTTCTAAGCAGCATCAGCTATTGGGAGAGATTGATTTATTAGAACATCACAAGGAAATGCAAGAGAGGGTAGTGGCTCCACTGTGCCCAAAAATCAACCTCACTGGTGCTTGCAGTGTTAGCCCAAGTCAATCAGTAGGCCAAGTACGTGGTTTTCCTTCAGAAGCGTAGCATAAGTGTTTCCAGAGAAATTCAAGCAAGCGTGAAGTTCCCAAGCCAGGCTCTATTGCTGCTCTCCAAATCTGCAATTCTGAGAAAGTATTCTACTTAAGTGGAAAAACAAAGAGATTTACCCCATTGTAGCCCCTTCTTCCACACACACAGACGTATGGCATAGGAAGTTTTTCTTAAACTAACACAGGAACCTAATGCTAACACTTGTCCTCTCTGTCTGAAGGAGTCTCCCAAGAATACTTCTGACCATTATTTGGTAAAAATCATTAATCCCAGGCAGTTTGTTTTGGCTGAGCTTGAGACTGATTCAATCCATTCTGAGCTATTTTGTTGTGGTTTCATTATCCAAACTTGTATGCATCTTCTGGGCTCAGGAAATGTTGGCATGAGTGCAGGGTTCTTAGTTTCAAAAGTATTAAAACATCTTACCCTTTCACCAGGGTTTTATTTCTCTCATTGCACCATACAAAAAGAAGCAAGAGCTCCTCATTCTGGTGCCAAATTTTACTCTCTTAATAATAACAAGTAGTAAATGAAACAAACAATACAAAATTGATCATTTTTGTTCCACCTAACATATGTACATATGTTTGAAAAAGGATGACAAGACAATACTGACTTTCTTCTACAAAATCTGTCAAAGTGCCAAAAGTTGCTTCCTATTTCAAGACCTTTGTAAAGAAGGGGTGATTATAGATGATGATAAACATAATAGAAATAATAAAGATTGAAAATATGAGTACCTAAAATAGTTTGGTCTGCTATTTTGTTGCAATATCATCTGTTTGCAAATGGTGGGCATTTTTGACAGGATAGGAAAAATAGTCACAGTCTTTCCATGACTAATGAAAAATGTGCTTAAAATTAGTTTCTATGAAGCTGAAGATTAAATTAGATACGAATAACACATACCTATGTCATTAAGAGATTTACAAAAATCTGTGCATATTGCAAGCAATGGCAACCACTAGTTACTGGCCTACAATGCTACAGCTTTTTAGTATAGATTTGGGGATTTTTTGATTCCTTACAGTCTATACCATTCAGATTGATCAACTGATTCATCTACCTACCTTCAGATATTTAATTCCCACACAGCAGTATTTAATTTAATTTCTATTGTCATGTGAAATACTTCACAGAACCATAGAAGCACAGAATATCCTGAGTTGGAAGGGACCCACAATGATCATCCATCCAGTCCATTTCCTGGCCCTGCACAGACCCATCCCCAAGAGTCACAACACATGCTGAGAGCATTGCCCAAATGCTTCTTGAATTCTCTCAGGCTTGGTGCTGTGACCTCTTCCCTGGGGATCCTGTTCAGTGCCCAACCACCGTCTGGGGGAAGAATTTTTTTCTAAAATCCAACCTAAACCTTCCCTAACACAGCTTCAGGCCATTCCCTCTCCGGTTCCTGTCACTGTCACCAGAGAGCAGAGATCGGTGCCTGCCCCTCCTCTTCCCCTCACAAGGAAGCTGTAGCTTCACTCAGGTTTCTCCTCAGTCTCCTCCAGGCTGAACAGACCCGGTGCCCTCAGCTGCTCCTCACACAGCTTCCCCTCAAGGCCCTTCCCCATCTTTGTTGCCCTCCTTGGACACTCTCTAATAGTTTCATGTCTTTCTGACATTGTGGTGCCCAGAACTGCCCCCAGCACTCGAGGTGAGGCTGCCCCAGTGCCGAGCAGAGCAGGACAATCCCCTCCCTTGCCCAGCTGGTGATGCTGTGCCTGATGCCCCCAGGACAGGGTTGGCTCTCCTGGCTGCCAGGGCACTGCTGACTCATCTCCAACTTGCCATGAACCCGGTCTGTTTCCATGGCACTGCTTTCCAGTATCCCATTCCCCAGTCTGTCTGTACATCCGGGGCACTTTGCACTATTGAACTTCATTACAGGGTGGTTGCCCAGCCCTCTGATTTGTTGAGGTCTCTCTGCAGGGCCTTCTAGGTCCTGCCCCCAAGTCATTTATGAAGATGTTGAAGAGCACAGGGCTGAGGAGCCCTGTGGAACCCCTCTAGTGACAAGTCACCGGTCTGATGTCACCACATTCTCTGTAACCCTTTGTGCCTGACCTGTGAGCCAGTTGCTCGCCCATCACATGATGTGTTTATCCAACTGTGTGCTGGACATATTGTCCAGAATCCTGTGAGACACAGTTGAAATCTTTACTGAAATCCAAAAAGATTGCATCAACTGGCCTCCTTTGATCTACTAGGCAGATTATCTTGTCATAAATCAGTTTTGACAAGAAGTTTTCCTCTCACGAAGCCATGCTCTCTGTCACCAGTGACTGCATTGTCTTTCAGGTGTTTTTCACTACCTCCCAGAATAATCTTCTCTATGATTTTACTGGGCACTAAAGCAAGACTAACAGGCCTTTAGTGTCCTCCTTCTTACCCTCCTTGAAAATTCGTACAATGTTTGTCAGCGTTCAGTCAGCTAGGACTTCTCCAGATTCCCAAGACTGCTTAAAAATCATTGAGAGATGTTTTGAGAGGAGATTAAACAGACAACTCTTGATGTTCAGATGCTGTATTGAGTTCTTAAGTTTGACCGAGTGGGTACAAAGTGCTGTTTCAAACTAGGTGAATATGAGTCAATTCGTTAACAAAATGCTCATTTTAAGTCCTTGATCCAGCAGAAGCAGTAGAAATTTTTTTTTGTTAAATTTTAAAATTTGAAAATAATAAAAACTTAAAAAATTGGGGAGTTTTCAGAAAATATACTGTTGAAGAGTGTGAGCATTGCTAGCAAATATTTATCTCAGTATTTCTGAAAATGTTAATTCATAATTCAATCAGAAAATTATTTAATTGGATTTTCTTTATATATCTCTGAATACTGTCCAATCTATCTGTAAGTGTCCAATTCATTCAAAGTTCCTGTTCAAATAGGTCTGTTACCACATAGTCATGCTTTCTGCAAGAATGGCTGTCCATCGTGATTGATGATACCATCATCAACAGCAACAGATACATAGCAAAGGGTAGAAAATAATTTTACCAAATATATATTAATTTGTAGCCATTTATGGCTATCTATAATTAACAATTTATTAAATAATTAAATTGCCCCTTTTGGGTTTCAGTGCCCTCCAGCTTGCCTTTTAGAGTTTTATGCTGTGTTTGAATCAGTACAGTTGCATTTTTGAAGCAATATAAATTTTTGACATGCAAATTGCTTTGAGGAAAAAATTCCATAATTTTGATACTTGCTGTTGACCATTTTGCACCTTTTCAGATGATAGTCTGATTTGATAGCTTTTAGTTCCCATATTACCAAAAACAGTTTTCTGGTCATACTTTCTGTGCTTTCTGAGATTTGAAGGATTTCTCATATTCTTGCCCCTGTTATCTCTTTTCATGGCTGAAGAGACCTTGTGATCAATAAGGTTCATTGATCAGTCATTCCATGGCAGCTTTCCAGGTCTTTGTCACCCTTGAATCCTTCTTCTGAATCCTTTTCAATTCTGTTTTACCATGGCTGAGACATGAAGATGACAGTACCCTGCAGTCAAGGTGGGGCTGCACTGTGAGCTTGGTCACGCAGTGAAACCATTTGTTTTTTTCACTCTCTGCCTTCCCCTTTAACTCCTGCTACTCAGACTGTTTCCATGGCTGCTACTGAGTTAGAAATATGAATTACAAATTTGTGAGATTTTTTCCGAATAGTAGTATCAAATTCCGAGCACGTTATGAATTATCCGTGTGTATGCGTGTGTGTGTGGGTGTGTATGTAGGTAGCTAGTTTAGGTATTTAGGATATATTTGACTATTTTTTCCTCTCTTCCTTTCCATGCATCCATTATCACTGATTTTCCTAAAGCATTGTACTCCATTATCATACACATATATTAATTGGCTCAAATATTGAGTAAATGGAGATTTTAAAGGAACATTTTTATTTAAAATAACTTGCATTGAATTGGTTGTTTTCTTACTTTACCTAGCATTAATTAATTTATATCATGCAGAATAAGTTAATCCTTTTTTTTTCAGAGTGATTTTGTCCTGAGGAAGAAAAATATAAAGTATTTTATTTAACCTAGCATACTTAATAATCGACTTTTACTAGGAAAAACCTTTAATGATTTACAACTGCTTTTTTAGATTTGGAAATCAAGAAACACTCTTAGTACCATTTAAACAATTCCTTCAAAGTCTTTAATGTTTGGTAAAATCAGTGTTATCTTTCTGCACTGCCTGTTCTTTCTGCCTTAAGTCATGACAAGATAGGCTTATATGTTAATTGGTATAGGAGCCCTCTATGTCATAAAAGGCAGAATGAAAATGTTGAGAATATTCTTTAGTCTTTTAGTCTCAGATTCATTATTTAAATTCCAAAGTTCGTTTATGATTCAGTATGGTTTATATCTACCTGAATAATTGCCCCCCAAAAGACAATTTTCACCATGATGGTGAAAATAATATTGTTATTTATTCCATAAAGTGATGAGCATATGCAGTGATTAATATATATTCAGACATATGAAAATTTCAGGCAATGAAGTAATGTTGATTTTTGTCTTTGGTTGAAGTTTGAGGTATTTTTAGTTGTTTCCATTTCAATTACTTACTTCTAGAAATTGTAATCAAATTATTTAAATGTTAGCACACTGATCAGATGTTTGATCAAAGCAGCACAAGAAGCGATGCATGCAATTACATCTAGATATTTTTATAGGAATATTTATTACCTTGCTGTGTGTTCAAAATTAAGAAGAAAAGGCATACAAGGCTACAATTCACATATTATTAATGCCAAAAAGCAATTTGAAGAATTAAAATTACTTTGAGAAGTTCTATACTAATAAAATGGCTTTAGGAACATCACATGGTTATTGGGAAAAAAGTTAATTCACAATGGATATCAAAAGAAATTACTGTGACAACGTGCTTATCACATGATAGGGTAAATTTACAGTTTCAGCTGCAGAGTACAACATACTACAGGTTGCCCAGAGAGGTGCTGGCTGTCCAATCCCTGGAAAAATTCAAGGCCAGTTTAGACAGGATCAACTGTCAATCAACTAGATTAGGATGCTCTGAGCATCCTAATCTAGTTGAAAATTTCCCTGCCCATTGCAGGGGGGTTAGACTAGAAGGCCTTTAAATGTCCCTTCCAACCCCAGCCTCTCTATGACTCTGTGATTATTTATATGCTAAAAGATAGAAATTATTCCCTGAAATGGACCAACATGGGAGTCCATAGTATGTGGCCAGCAGATGGGATGGGGAGCCCTGCATCCTGAGCCAGGGCAGAGTGCAGGCTGTAGTACTTAAGAGCCAGACTAATGTTTTGCTTCTGTTACTCTTTCAGATATGAGGCCTCAAAACAGGTGTCCAAGTCAGCCCTGTCATGAACTGGAGAGATAGTTTCTTGTAGGAGGACAAATTTGGGATCATTTCTGTGCTGTTATGTCACATGTTTAGGTTAGCAAATTTGCATGTTCCTCTGGATCAGCTAAGGTCTTCAGCAGGAGCGCTAAAACAGCTGAAACAAGGGCAATTTATGAAGGCTAAGCTGCTGCCCAGAGACACAAGTGGAATTATTCCAAGGTGCTGCTCTCCAGTAAAATGTGGGTGTTTTTTAGGTAGTTTGGAAAGCCGGAGTCTAGCTGGAGGTCTGGCAAATTTTATTAATCTCAGCAGTTTTGTAAATCTCATTACTGGAACCATGACCTTTATGAAAGTGCTGCCTTTCAACCACTCCTAGCTTGGTATTTAAAATTCACTTAAATGTTATCTATTGAATCTCAAACATTTTACTTTGCCATAATCTTTCAGACAGGCTTCATTTAAAGTGTAGATAGAAAATTGCTTTGTAGGTAGGATGTGAAAAAAAACGGATCAGAGCAGCTGAATGTTTCCTTTTAAAATCAGCATTTTAAAAGTAACTTGGATCTGTTTTTCAAAGAAAACAATGACTGTTTTCACTTGGTCATTTTCCAGAAGAGTGTATTTGATGCTCAAAGAGCCTTTTCTAAATGGTAGAGAAAGCCCAAAATTTAGTTTGGAATGGAAACCTTGGGGATATCATCCTCAAAAGGGATGGTGCTACTGTTGCTGCTGATTGTAACTCTGGTGCACATTTTGCTATAATATAAAATGAAAGATGCAGATAAAAGATTTAAAGAACATTTAGAGATAATCTCCAGCCAAAAATATGTTACAACCTAGGTGAAGGAGTTAAAATGAAATAAACAAACAAAAAAACCCTAAAGAAATAAAAAAAAGTTTTACAATTTTTTATGGCAAAAATGGAGTTGATGCAATAAAAGGAAGTGAAAAAACAGTCTGGCACAAGTCACAGGTGAAGGAAATACTGCAAATGCAAGTACTAATTGGATTGTTATATTTCACAAGTTATAATATGATTTTTTGACATAAACTGAAAAACCAGAACCTACTGAAAACAAAAGCTTTCTCTTCAGCATTCTTCAGTATACAGAGTATTTTATATTGGTACATATTATATTGGCACAGAATATATCTTCAGTGTACAAAATATTTTATATTGGCACATATTAAGACCTAGGGGTTTGTCAATCAAATGAGAGATTTGGCAACCTAGATAGCAAAATTGAATCAGCAGAAGAAACTTCTTTGGTATGTAAGAGTTACAACACATATTATGCATCTTAATTCAAAAATGCTGGAAATAATATTTGCCACAGAATAATACAAAAAACCAAAGAACAACAAAATATCTCCAGGCTATTTCCTTTTTTATGTTCTCCTTGTTTTAAATTGAGGTTTCAGACAAGTTCCCACCTTGAATAGCTTCAAAATTCCAGCAGACTCAGTAGCTGGAAGAGGACCATTGCCATCATTTAGTCTGACCATATCAGTAACACAAGCACTCGGTATTTCCTGATTTATTTATTCAGACCTACTACTTGGTGCCATCTGTGGGACGGGGGAAAAAAGGTGCAATATTACTTAATTGAACTAGTTAGGCATGTTGAAATACGATGGGAACTTAATCTCTTCATCTCAAAGATTTCTTTGATGCTGTGCCCTCCTACTTAAGGCTATAGTCAGTGAGGATTATCTGAAGAAATTATTTTTAAAAAATTATGTTAACATTCTGTAGGCTACATGAAGTACAGACTATGTACATGTCTGACAGAGCTTTAAGGCAGACCATCCACACTTTATTTTCATAATGACCAAGGCACCCAGGTGACATTAAAGCCCTACAGCCCTCAAAATCAACCTGAAACAGAGAAACCTCATCTCCTCTGGGCAAGCAATAAGGTTAGAAAACCAGTCTCCCCTCTGTGGGATGTACTCTATCATTCAGGACTAGCCCTTCACCCCAGACTTTCAGCACCTTCCTGAGCTGTGTCAGTATCCATGTTGAGTGTCAGTGTCCACGGGGTGATTTTTTCCAAGCACCTCCAAAGCCCAGTTGTTGGGCTGCATCCTGCCCTGACACACATTGCCACCTCCCTCTCTGCTGAGCCCATCACTTCTCTCTTCATGCAAACACTGGGCTGAGCCCCAGCGAGGTGTAGAGGTTCCTCTCCTCCTGCCACATGTTTCTACCTGATCCAGAATAGGGCAGATGGGATAAGGCCAGCTTCTACCTTGCTGAACAACATGTATTTAGTACACCGGAACACATGGTGTGCACACAGCAAACCGAGCACCAATGAAACCTTCACACCGTCTGTCACAATGTGTGAGCACACGGAAACTCTGACATGAGCTAGAACGTCTCTTTTACTGAGAATACTGGACTGCTCATGGGATTGGCTTTTACAATAATGATTCAATCCAAAACTACTCTTTTCCCCCCTTCTGAAAGAATGTGGCAGTATCTGGAGCCAATATTTGGGTTCAGACTGTACCTGGGGGTAGGATGGTTAGAGAGAACAAGTCGCTCATTGTTCAGTATAGCACCTGGCAGATCTGTCAATAAGTGATGAATACAAAGCATATTTGCTGCTACAAAGAATTATTCAATTACTAATTAACTCTTATTCAATCTAAATTTGAACCAGGTGCCTGTATTTGACAGTTCCACAACATAGGCCAAGCTATGCCTTCATTAGAAAGTAAGAAATGAAGTACAAAAGTTTTAAAACAAGGCTTTTAATTGTTTTTAAATCTGATATTTGCCAGTCATTTTGCATGAATAGAACTTTGAGGAAAATATAATTAAGTAGAGAAAAAGTTATATTGTAAGATTATGTGAAAGCAAATTCACTGTCCTTAAAATCTTTTCAACTTCCATAAAATTTTATTTTCTTTAGGAGGACTGAAACCTGGTTCATAGATATGTGATCAAATCTGCTTCAGTTCCAATGGTTTGAGAGGTTACCTTGTGCTAGTTGACTGCAAGGACATTTCAGAACTGCCTTGTTTGCATATCTTAGGTGTGAGGTGAAATTTATGAGACTATCTCATCTTCACTGTCATTTAAACTACTGCATTTTCACTTGCAGCTGGTACACTCCAACACCACACTCTGGCAAGAGGATAACTCACTAAGGTGAAATAATTTAATTTCATGTGATGAAACATCTGTACTCCAAGACTATTTTTTGCTACAAAAAAGGAGTAACAAGGTGCTGACAGCTGGTGCACTTCAGCTGGTGCACTTCTCTGCCATGTGGGAGAGCTAAGATCCAGTCTTGACATCAGGGCTTACTTAAAATCATGTTTGGAAACTGAAACTGCTCCAAAAGACAGAAACAAGGCAGCTGGTTTATAAAAGGCCAATCATTAGAGCAGGCAAGTTTGAACTACAAGATGTCTGACTCTCCATTTCTCAGCGGAATGAAGTACAACATGGATTTCATCTCTCAGATGCCACCAGACTGATTATCAGTTTGCATATAGCAACTCACTCTTTTCATAAATTCTTAGCAAATGAGGGCACAGATCACAGGTATTGCCATGAACTTGCAATTTGCAAATGGCTTGTGAGACCTGATGAAACATAATCTGAGTTCAAGATTCAGAACATAATGTGAAAATAAGAGATGTTGCACAAGATTGGAGACAATTTGTTTGGAAAGAAAAAATTGCTCAGAAGGCAGAAAGAAGTCTTTCCTAACAAACATCAAAATATCAGAGTTTATCAAGATCTGTAATCTGGATTCTCTAAAAAATTATTCCAGTATTAAATGCTTTACAAAAATATAATTATGACATCAGTGAAAGTCAAAGTAAAAAAAATGTATGTAGATATTTTTAAGAGAAAATGACAAACCACTCAGATGGACTCTCAAGGGGGATTGTGGAATAACCCTCCTGGGGTTCTTGAGCTCAAGACTAAATGTAATTCTGAATACATGTCTGTCAAACACAAGACATGCAACAACAAAAAAAGAAGAAAAAACAAGGGTTTTTACATGTAAGTTTTTGAGTGAAATGTAAAATCTCTTTGCAAACAAGAGGATGAGTTGAATTTTCCAGTGATCGCTTTTCACCTAATTGTTATGTAACAAAAACAAAACAAAAACAGAGTATGAATCAGATCACGTCTTAGTAATGGTCCTTTGAATGGAATGTTCTCTTAAACTGAGTATTTCTGTAATGCTGTCAAATCAGCCAGTCATATTTTCCTGGTACAGTTTGTCCTATATTTACTTTTTACCCTTCTGGAAGTTTTCAATATTAAATTATACTTCCATTTGCATTAATGGAAGTATTTTTATGAGGAAAGAACTCCGATCGATTGGACACTTTGTCATGCTTGTTGTCTTGTTTTGCAGTTTTATTTACTTCTTTTCATAAAACAGGGTTTTTCAAAGAATTTATGTTATGATCAGTCATTTGAAAAGGTTATTACTTCACTCTGCAACTACTTCATTTGCATACAATCTGAACTGACTGCCTGTGATATATCTAAGTATCTGGGTAATATATTGCCTTTCCTGTTTTTTGACAAATGCCTAACCTCTTAAAAGGTTTTTCCAGGGAAGCAAGAATAAAAAGATAAAGCTCTGACAACTGCAAACAAGTGCTGAAAAATATTGCAGAGAAATTGTTATACCCTTTTTGTGCCTCTTCCCGCCGTGGTCTGCAGCTTATGTAACACAGTGTCCGATGGACTGTGGTCTGTAAAGACGATTGAACAGCTTGAAGCATGCCAAAGAAGAGTTCTTATTTCTTTTCTTAAAAAAAAAAAAAAAAAAGGCATAATGACAACATAAGTATTTTTTTTAAAGGGTTTTGGAAAATTTTTCCAAAGACACTCGTGTTTTATGACATCTTGGCACAACAACTGCACGCAGTGCTACAGCTTGGGGACAGGCTGGCTGGAAATCTGCCAGGCAGAAAGGGACATGATGATGTTGACTGACAGACAGTTGAACATGAGCCATTGTGAGCCCAGGTGCCAAGAAGGCCAATGGCATCCTGGCCTGTATCAGCAATGGTGTGGCCAGCAGGACCAGGGCAGTGAATATGTGCCTGCCTGCACCCAGCACTGGTGAGGCTGCATCTTGGTTGCTGTGTCCGGTTCTGTGCCCGTCAATTTAGGAAGGATGTTGAGAGGCTGGAGTGTGTCCAGAGAAGGGTAAGAGAGCTGGTGAAGGGTCTGGAGCACAAGGGCTTTGAGGAGCTGCTGAGGGGGCTTGGGGTGTTCAGCCTGGAGAAAAGCAGGCTCATGGGAGACCTTACCCCTCAGTACAACTCCCTGAAAGGAGGCTGTAGTCAGGTAGGGGTCAGTCTCTTCTCCCCAGCAGCCAGTGACAGGACAAGAGGACACAGTCTTAAACTGTGCCAGGGGAGGTTTATGTTGGACATAAGGAAGAAATTCTTCACAGAAAATGTGATTTGGCCTTGGAATGGGCTGCCCAGGGAGGTGGTGGAGTCACCATCCTGGAGGTGTTTAAGGAAAGATTGGATGTGGCACTCAGTGTCATGGTCTAGTTGGCAGTAGTCAGTCTAGTAGTTCAGTCATAGGTTGGGTTTGATGATTTCAAAGTTCTTTTCCAACCTAGTTGATTCTGTGATTCTGTGATCTAGAATTTTGGATGAAAAGTCAAGTAATTCCACTTCATTTACACTATGCTATTGTTGGTAAAATATAATTGGACTTTTGACATTCAATTTAAGCCATCTCAACAGCATAAACAAAATCTAATTTTGTCAGTTCAAGATGGTGGGGCAAATATTCATCACATGGGAAAAAGCAAAGAAACTGTCTGACTGGAGTTAGGTGATTTGGGCTCATTGCTCCTTAGAGGCTGGGAAGGAAATCTTCATGGGATGACTTTTCTTGGAAATGTTTTCCCCTTTGTACTTGCCCCTAATTCCTCCCTGGTGCCCTCATGCAGCAGTTTCAGCAGCAGTGGCAGCCACTGTCCAGCCCTTCCACAGCCTTTTTTCTCACCCAACTTTCCCCCTGCACCCAGGAGCTGTGCCTGAGGAATGTAATATGCAGCCCCTCTGGTCCCCCTCCCTGGCAAAGAGAGAATTAACCCTCTTATGTCAAACAGTGTGGATGTTATGATTTTCCTAAGCCCAGCTGCATAAGCTGAGCAGTAGCTGTGGGCTATGTCCACTGCCCCTGCTCTGTTGTGGAGACTCAAAGACAAGTCTTCAGCAGGAGGTACAGTTGTGTCAGTAGAAGTCCCAAAAGAACCCAAAATGCAGTACACCACAGTTAAACTGCCTTTTTTGTCAAAAAGAAGGAAAAAAAAAGTGTATCATTCCATTAAATAGGCCTGTGATAAAGGAGCCACATAGGACTTGAGTTTACAAAATTTTGAGAATTCTACACAGACTTTGAATTTTACCCCTCATTTAAATGTGAAAAGGCCACGTGAAAATGATACAACACACTTCCTTGGGATTGTCTAATCAGAGTCAAACCCAAATTGTGCCCTGATCTGCAGATGACTGTGTATTTTCATCATGAATGGCTAATTAATACTTTATACTACAAAAAGTCTTCCTGGTTCTCCATCACCAGTGGCCAGTGGAGCCCAATGGCAGCCCAGTTTATATGGACTGGAAGGCTCCTCCCAGGCTGAACTGAGTTCCCAGCTGTGACAGGCAACCACAAGCTATACAGACAAAGGGCATTGTGTTAAAGAAGATATCCAACTCCGTATTCAGAAATTGTCAAAACAAAAAATGTACTCAGGCCAATAATAGATAAAAGTAATACAGATGAAGGATTTATGGGAAAGTGGGCAAAGACACATTGTTAGTGTCTGATAATAAGCAAAAGATATTGTCATATATTTGCCAAATTTCTATGGATTTTTTTAAAGATTCACACTTACTTCTTCCTTGTATTGAACATTTTGCCTTCTGCATAGCTGTAAGATCACAGTCTTCTGCTACAAATGTTAAATTTGTGATGGTTTTGGCATGTCTGCTTGATGCAGGATTAACAAATTAACAATATGAATTGAATCTGTCTTGACATAGCTGGCAAATGTACCACATAATTTCAAAGGAAATCATAAGTTATAGCATGCTCAGTTCTTCTGCTACTTAATCATGTTTTTCCTTATTTCTCTGTTTAGATCATTGTTCAGAAAGCTGAGAGACATTTACATGCATTTGAAAAGGCCTGAAGCTCAGATTCCTGTTATCAAGGAGCAGTATCCACCCTTTCATTTCAGCCTCAGTGGGAAAAGCAGCTGCATGTCTTTAGCTTTGAACAAGTCATCTTCTCTTGACATCTCTTCTAGGAGAGGAAGCTGTAAGATCTTTTTCACAGTCAAGCAAAGCGAGTAGTGCAGATGACACATAAAGCTGAAATTCTGTTTCAAAGGAAAGTTGAAGATTTGTTTCTGTTTAACTACTTGGACATAAGTTCACAACATGAACCACATGCGCAGATCCATTCACCAGGGCCTTTCTCAGGGGTGCATCCCACAGAGGCAGAGAGAAAAATGGTGTTTTGGACAGACAGCTGATGAAGTACTGAGTGTTGGCTCCTTTCCCTGCTGTGTCATCCCTGCTGCTGCACAGCTTTTCAACTGCAGCTGAACCACACTAGAGGACTGGTCCTACAGGCTGATGATCAAAAGGATCAAGTTATTTCAATCTTAGTTCTGTTTTAGATTCCATAGACATCTTATTAGTGTGTCCCAGAAAGAGTTACTACAAATGTTTGTTTTCCATGTTCACATGTCTTCTGACTTCTTGTGAAGTTTTCATATCCCTGCACAAAGTTTTTGTTGAATACACCAATTTCAAGAAGACAGTCAGTATCTTATACAGTGAAAACTGTAATGGAAGCACCAAATTTTTTTTTAATTTTATCATGTATGATTTATTCAGCTAAGAATTCAGGCAGCTATTTCTGGCTTAAATTAATAAAATCACTCATAATTCTTGAGACTTCCAAAGATAGCCACAGTATGACACATTAAGGGGCCCAATCTCAGCACTGCCTGTGTATAGGTATTACTTTGTCCTGCTTCAGAATTCATCATTTGAATTTCTGTCTCTTCAGACTATTCCATTTCTCATGTGGTTTGGCATTCTCAGATTTCATTAAACCTTCTTTTTATCAAATTATTTGGAGCCTCAAAGTAGAACTTCTCCTTTCATTAGGATTGGGCAACAAGTGGCACTAATATAGTAGAAGATTTATTTTCCTTCTAGCATCCAATTATTTTAGTTTATTCATCATAAGCATAGTGCCTGCAGTGTGAAAATCAATGTACTTGCATTAATTTTATAGCAATAATGTTAAGTATGGTGTTAATTACTAGCATATCAGTACTAGTCTTAAGAGTTTAATTCAAGTATCAATATCTGAGTGCATTAAGGCCACACTCTATCTTGTGTCTCTGCCACCTTTGTAAAGGATCCAGAATGCTTCTGGCCCAGGAGCCCTATATCCATTCCCTATCATGTCTCTATCTCTATTAACCAATGTACATACTATGCACGACCCAAGTTTGGAATATTCATTTCTACATAATACCACACCTTGTACATGGGTATATTCTTATCAAGAATAAAATTTATCCCTCACTCATACTCTTATTTAAGTATAAATTACCAGTAAAATTTTGAAAAGAGCATACAATAAAACTATTTGGCACAGTGCTTTGGAATAATGTCAAGAAATACCAGAGAATCAAGGGGGCAGACTTACAAGGACAGACCATTACATAGAAGTCATGCCATTTCCTTCTTGTTGATAACAAGCTAAAATCAGGCTACTTAGTCCTACACCTAAGAAATAAAATAAAATTTAAAAAAAAGCTCTGAAAAGAATAGTGAGTCTTTTTTCACTTTTTTGAGTTGTTTCACATCAGCCTTCTCAGATGACCAAAAAATGACTGCTTTAAAGTAAAGCCATCATTTAAATATAATAATATAGTTTTTGTCAGAGCTAACAAATACATCCTGATTGTGTTTCTGATTGGATTTGCAACATGTTATTGGCAGACGTGAACTTTAACCTGTGGTTGCTAGCCTCTTTTGGCAAAAGCAGCTTGAGCTGGAGCTCATTCCCTGGATTTAGCTGATTGACCAAGCACTGTGTGATTTACCTTATTAGGAAAGACATCTGACAGTGATGGCCCCATCAGCATTCCAGATGAGAGCCCTCACCACTGACCAGCTTATGGAAATTACAGTACAGAATTTTAAAAGATGAGCATTCCCTTTCCAGTGTAAATGCCATTGCTTTATTTTAATTGCATCTTGGAAGAACAGCTTCACAGGGATTGTAGAAATGCCTCTTTTGTCTTGTATTTAACTTGCATATGTACAGTTTTCTTCACACTTACAGTAAAAAACAAAGATATAAGTACAACAGGTTTAAAATTATTTATGCTGATTCAAATTTTATGAGACCAGTCTTTGGTTCCTTACTTGGGACATATATGTCTAAAATCTGATTGCAAAGAACAAAGACCACTTCTCTCAAAGAAAAAATCCAGTTGTCACAATGTTCCACTATACAGAGATTTTGAATGAGAATATATTCACAGTCAATAACCACCTTATGTAAATTCCCAGCACAAAAAAGTGAGGCAAATTTTCAGCAAGGTATTTCAGTAGTAAAATTTCATCACAGAAACATAAATATAAATGTCATAAGGTTAAACATTAGCAGATTTTCTAGACAGATGGGAAAAAAAATCTTTCTTTAAGTACTCACTTTTTTTTTTATTTTGAACTGGGGATGAAGCCCAACTTAAGCTATTGGATTCATGACACCTGAGATTCCTTCACAAGGGGAAGCAGAGGGGATCACACTGATCTCTGCTCTGTGGTGCTCAGTGACAGGACCTGAGGGAATGGCCTGAAATTGTGTCAGGGGAGGTTTAGGTTCAATATCATGAAAAGTTTCTCCCCCTGAGGACGGCTGGGCACTGGAACAGGCTCCCCAGGGAAGGGGTCACAGCACCAAGCCTGGCAGAGTTCAAGAAGCCATTTGGACAATGCTCTCAGGCACAGGGTGTGACTCTTGGGGATGGGTCTGTGCAGGGCCAGGAGCTGGACTAGGTGAGCCCTGTGGGTCCCTTCCAACTCAAGATATGCTATGATTCCATTATTCTATGGTTTCTGCTGGATTTTGGGAAGATTCTGAAGTGGGTTTTACCATCCTGAAACCCTGTGAAATCCTGGGCTGCTACTCAGCCCTTTGTTTAATGTAGAAACATGATTTTGAGGCTTATGGCAGAGATTGCTTTAGCCATCTTTCTGGGAAAATCAGAAAATATTATTTTCCCCAGTCACTGAGATAACTCCACAGTATGAGGTTTTTTGTCTCCTCATAACACCAGGGACAAAACAGGAGAGAAAAAGAGGCACCTATCCAGTTGCTGACATGCAGTGGGTTTCAGGGATATTATACACGTTCAGCTTTCAGAAAGGGCTCAATCTCCTTATAAAATCAAGATGAAGGGAAATTAGGAGGGATACATCCCTAGAACAAGCTAGGATGTCCCATTGTGCCTGTGAGAGGAAAGATGTTTGAGGCTCTGTTGGAATGTGGGAAAGGCAGCTATTTATCAAGCAGAAACAGCTTTGTAAAGAAATATGATCCCAAATGTGAGGGTTACTGCTGTAAATTCCCAGCCAAGTTCAGTTAATAAATGTGTGACCTAAATTAACCACATCCCTCCATCTTATTTTCTTCTTTCAGGTCCAGGACAATGGGGCCTATGTTGTGGGCACAGCACAAATTTCACTCTGTTTTTCATACGGTGCTTTAAAATACACAAACCTTTTGCTCTACAGGACAAGTCATGCGCTGGATATTTTGGAGGGCAGTAATACTGTCAAATTTAATAACCAAAATTTAGAAGTGGTCTAGCTGTTTCTACTCACTAAAAAATGGAGTATAGAACAGTAAGTTTTTTTGCACTCATAGATAATAAAGCAGAATCTTAAGGCTTCAAATATGGGAAAGGGCCTGTTTCTTTTCTATGATGCCCCTCAGCCAAGTAATGATTGAGTTGGTGCAGTATTACATTTTAAGCATGAATCTTGCAAGGCTTTTAAGAAAAGCTAGGAAAGGAACAGCAGAGGAGATAAATCTTATGATCACCAAACTGCCTGACCTGCTCTTTTGGGGGATGACAGCCTTAATAATGCACTGCTGTTCATCTGCTGCACCAGGTGGGAGTGCAGTTCCTACTTGTTGTCCCATGATCCACATCAGCTGTCTTCTGTCTTCTGCCCCAAAGTTTTCTGTTCAGCTGTCATCCTGCAGTTGAGGATTGCCTTGAGTCTTCCTGCAAGTCTCCAGCAGACCCAGCATTCCATCACCATCTGCCTCATTGGTACCCAGGCTATCAGGGTCCCAGTGCAATGATCCAGTATCTCCCATGGTGCAACTTTAGCTGAAAATGCTGTAGAAGTTCAGATGTCCACACAGGCTGTCTTGTGTGACAGAGGCCTGTAGTCATCAGCAACACCAGTAGATTTCTGCTCAGCTGCTCTGAGCCACAGGGCTGGCCACAGCATCATTCCTGCATTCCCACTAGCACAAGGAGTTATAGTGACCTCTCCTCCAGGATTTCAGCAACTCTCAGCTCCTTTTTAAAGAATGATAAAATATATATGCTTATTTATTTACTATATTTTAGGCTTACAAAACTAAACTCACTTCCCTGCCCTGCCCTACCTGTTGTTTTTTTCTTTTTTTAATTCGTCCTCTCTTTTTTCTTTTCTTTTCTTTTTTTTGGGTTTGGTTTTTTTGGTTTTTTTGGGTTTTTTTTTTTGGGGGGGTATTTTTTTTTGGCAGGGAAGCTCAGATCATGTTGAACTCAAAGGATGAAAACCACAAGAATGCAAGAAAATCATGACAATCTCTGCTTAAATCACAACTGTATAGTGCCAAAAAAATATTTGCTCCTGGTATTTATTCCCAATTGTCATAATCATTACAAATAGCAGTCCATCTGAAACACATGGAATTAGTCACTGGCAGAAGACAAAGCAAGAGCCCTGCAAGCTGTTCAAACCACATGACATTGACACTGGAGACTATGCCCTTGCATTGCCTCAAAAATTATTTATATTCATTGCTTCTTCAAAGAAATAAGAAGCTGATAAACTGAACAGTTAGCTGACCTGCTATGCAAACAGTATGAGTGACTCATTTAAACTAACATTTGAGATTGGCTGTACTGGCTGGTTTTTTTTTTTTTGTCAGTACTCCACAAGAGACGAAACTGAAGTGGAATTGATTGAAGACAAATATTGATCACTCTGCCTTACACCACCATTTGTCCTGGAATGTCACAGTCATATAGGACATTAAATAACTGCTTGTCCTTTTTTTTTTTGTTTCCTCTGAATAATAAACTGAGGTCATTCTGAAACAAAATATTGTAGTTAAGGACTGTGACCATTTTTAACATTGAGAAGGAACTCACAACTATGGTTTATTGCAAACATTCCCAGACAATTTAAATAACAATGCCAAATGAGTGAAAGTTCCAAGCCAGCCCCCTGTAGCTGCATTTGTCTCTGTTTTCTGAGGAGACCTTTCTGATTAGTGCAGAGAGAACAAGACCCACCTTTATTTTTTATTTTGTGCAGGTCTGGGCTGCCAGGCTGTGGCATGACTTGTGTCCCTGTTGAACCTGGTGGCAGGGACATGTCTCAGGAATGTGGCTTAACATGGGGAGCACACCAGTCCAGACACCTTGAGTTTTACTTCTTGAACTGAATAACTCAAAATTCAGTAACAGCAAAACCCTTTTAAAGAATATTTATATTTGAGCACATATATGGGCCTCATATTCTTGAACTAACTTATTTGTGTAGGTGCAGTTAAATATTCTCCTAAAAGCTTGTTCCAAAGATATGGATTTAGAAGCATTAGCTGTATAGGCTTTGTAATAACAGAGTCCCTGAATCCTATCTGATTGCCTCCAGAGCTTTAATATTTTGCGTGCCAGCCTTTAGTGTTTGAGTAATCCCAGCACGTGGTTTATAAATGACCCAGAGAGGCTTTACTGCATGGCATAGCAACTCTTTTTTTCCACACAAGGCAAGCAGCTGAAAATGATGACCTCCCACTTACTTTTGCATGAATTTTGATATGAGCCTGGATCTCCAAGACAACCGAGAACTCTCAATATAATGAAAAAAATTCTTTCTGCATTTCCTTTTTACCCTTTCTGTACTGTTCTGACAAGTATATTCTTTCAATAAATAAACTATAATCTTCCAGTGTGAAAATACTGCCACAGCAATTAAGTAGATTTACCAGTGTCAGGTATTCTCAAGTAGCATTCTCAGAACCATAAGAAAAAATTGATTTATCCCTTCAACTGTCTGGTTTTGCTCAATTAATATTTGAAATATATAGTGACAAAATTGCTTGGGGATTTTTTACTGTGTGTTTATCTTGCAAACATTCTTGTACCAATGCTGAAAAACCTTCTAAAGAAGAAAAATTTAAAGAGAGTAAAAGTACTAATCTCAAATCCCTTCTCAACAAAAATTCAGTATGGCAGAAGACAAAATACAATATTATTAGTTATGACTACATCAGGCAAAAAAAATCAGCTGTGTTTTTTTGTTTCAGCAAATCCTTTCTTGCTGGTGATCATATGTTTTATATTTTGAGTGCTTAATTTAAAATAATGCTTGTTGTAAACTCATTTCAGCTTTCAGATTCCTTGACTCAATTCAGTTGCATGTGATTGATTTCTATTGAAGTATGACTAATCAATCATATTCTACTTCTGCTTTTTGAGATAATAGGGAAGAATAAGAAAAAAGAAATTGTAAAAATTATTTCTGAGAAAAAAATTCAGGCAACTTATAATTATGTGTGAAAAAATCATATTTTTATGAGTAATTCATAATTATGTGAACACTCATGATCAAATTATAGAGTATTGCAAATATGGAGCAATACTTTCATGTATAGTCACATAAATAACCCCTTTCATGATCAGTGCTCTTTAAATAGCTTGATCTCCTGGGTAGCTCTATTGCAGTAAATAATATTTCTTGAATGTCTAAAAATGCCATCAAGTTATATCCAACATGAAAAAATCAGTAAGAAAAAAAAAATTAAATCTACACAAGGTAGCATTTATGCTTCTTTATTTTGCTGCCACTTAAATTTGCAGTGGCAATGTTTTGTTAATAACATTTTAGATTATGTATAATCTAGGGGTATTTGTGTTTTCCCAGCAGAAACACATCTCTGTAACACATGCAAGTAGTACATGGTCTGTGAATACAGGTTAAAAACCAAGCACTTCATTCATGCTTTCCCAAAGCAGAAGCCAAAAACAGGAATCAGGTTTACTTGCAAGGAGATACTGCAGACCTTTTAAGTCTCCATTTTGGCTCCATTTTGAGCTAGAACACTGCCCAAAAAGTCAGCCCCATGAGCAAAATGTAGGCAAAATTCTAGGTGGCTGTGACACCACCTAGAAAATTACTATTTTTACTCTTCAGAGGAGGAGTTCTATTCCTTTTTAATTCTTCCAGAAATAAATTTGCAGGTAGGGTAGCACAAGAAGATGGAATGCCAATGGCAGAGAACGAAAAGTCAGAAACCTGGAATACTTGGAGACTCGCTCCCCTCATTCTCAAGAACGCCAAACCAAAAAAGTAGTTGGTGACCTCCCCCTGCTGGCAGTGGAGAGACCCATCTACCTCCCAGCCCTGATAACAGCGGTCCAAAATGTTATTGACAGCCAGAGGGGATCTATCTGGGCTCCTGGTACACATCCTCCTTCATGCACACATAAAAGCACAGCCCAGACCGAACCTAGCACAACACAAGTGACTGCAGCGCGCTAGCAGTGGCAAGGGCTGCTCTCATCAACCCTCCCAGGGAAGAAAAACAGGGTTCACACAGGGACAAGTAAAGCCTGAGGGTAAATATGGCCATGCCAGCAATGTCAGCAGCAGGCTTTTCCTTTCCTTCATCACATGATGGTATTCTGTAGCTACCGAGGGAGGATGGGCTCTCCTGGAAAAAAGACAACAATATCGTTGCACAGTTGTGAATCCAATGAGCAATGTTTTAAATTAGGATTGAGCGGATAGGGAAAAAATTCCTCCAGGTAAGGAAAAACAGGAGAGAAGCTTAGAAGGTAGTGGGATAAGGTTTTTTACAAAAGGATCAAAAGAAAAGCTGATGGTGCATCAACTGCAAATCAGGAACGCCTTTATTCCAGTGCAAGAGACACAGGGACTAAATTTCAGAAGTAGAAAGTCCTAATGTATAACTCAAACAAGGATTTAATTGACATAGAAAGTTGAATAGTTTGTCCTTTTATGTTAGGAATACTAATGTGAAATAAACCTAATTTTTCTAAACATGCTTGTTGGTTACTTACAGTTTAAGAAGTAATGGTCTTCAGCAGCAACAGGAAAAAGGAAGCTAAAAGTGTAGGAAAAACCTGGACATGCTATGGGGTCTTTGGCATCAGGAATGTTTAGGAACATTTCCAACCTGACAAGACTAGCAAAGACAAAACTAACTCTGTCAGAGGCATTAAGTAGATGAGGTGAATTGCCAGGCAACAGTTAATGTGGTTTTCTGATCTCCATGATCTCCCAATGTGTGATTAGATTATTCATTGAAGCACCAGAAGTATTCAGAAAATAAGAATTACATTTGGTAAAAAAAAAAAAAAATCCATGTCTGTTGGTTTTTTTCTTTTCCTGTCTGAAGGAAACTGAATTTATAAGATGGAAGGAGTCACATAATTCATGACCTGATTACACCGGGGTGGGGCCCTGCCTAAGGCTATACACAGCTCATTACAAGGGTCTGCTTTGTCTGTTTTGGGGCAAAGGGGTTTTTTGGGTTTTCCTTTTCACAATTATATCATTCTACTGTATTAAATGACCGAAGAACCTGTACGTAGCCCTTCATTCTCCCAAGCTGGGTCTTTTTTCAGATGGATCTTTTGACCAGCTGTTCTGTCTGGAGGCAAGTATTGCAGCTGCAGCTGGTTTTGCCATTTAAAAAGATGCAGCATAGCAAAAGTTTTGGTTTCTCTCAATTTGTGTTTTCTGAGATGTAAATTTTCATTTGAGAATTTCTGTTCAGCTCCAGAAATGCCACAAAATGCTCTTTCAAATCCGTTTCTACGACTTGTGACTACAGAGTAATACTATAGTGTAATACTATAGTGTATAGACTAAAGAGTAACACTATGCTGTCATCATTTGCTCAACAGTGGAAAGATTTCTTTGCAGGTCAGATTAGTTTAGTGGTAAGGAGTGCCAAACTTTGCCCCAAAATCTTCAAAAGAAAATGCAGTTTCCAAAGACATTGAGTAATTGACTTTAACAGTTTGCCTTCTGCAGAAGACATTAACCTCTATGGAAATGTGATAATCAGCCTCTGAAACTTGCATATAATGATTACCAAATTGTATGCTTGTAACATGGTGAAAAGAAATATTTCATGTGTCTGTGAGCTGCTATAAAAAGCACACAAGATCAATCAGCCTTCTCAATTCATCTATTTTTAATAATTGGTTTCATACTGTGTTATTTAGGCTAGCAGATCTTTTGATTTTTGAAACCATAAATGAATCTCTGCCTTTTTTTAATCATGCTTAAATTCTTTCTCTACTCAGTATGAAAAAAGTTTTTTCATAGTTTTTTCACACTAGTTTAGAAATATGTCCTCAAGATGATGATGACATATACTCCTATGTTGCTATTTTTCTGGCCCCAGAGCACTTTTGAAGCACTGAATGTTGTGGAAATAGACTGAATCAGGGTAGAAAAGGGGTGTTGTGTATACGGAAGACCTAGATAGTGGTTGCATTTTGATTATTTCACTGACACTGGAATTCAGCTCCATATGAAAGAAAGTGCAGCAAGCTTGCTGATTGAAACAGAAAAGGAACATCCTGTGCAGCCATAAGAAAAGCAATCTTCTATACAAACAAATGTGTCAGCAAACATAACGACAATTCAGGGTTTAACTAGCAGAAAAAGTGCTTATTGAATCTGAATTTTTTAAAGAAATTACATTTTGTTATTGGAAATAATGTGTTATAAAGACTCAGTGATTAACAATTTAATATAAGTCTCCTTACAGAGGGTAATATAAAAATAACCAGTTAAGAACCTCCTAGGATCATCCTTCTATATGGTCATACAAGTGTGATAAATGTTACTTTATAAAATATCATATTTTTGAATCTTAAAACCAAGAAGAAATAAGCTTCATATTCTTAAAATACTTGTTAGCTTTCAAAAACACATAATCATATAAGCGATTATATGCGGTGCTTTTTATTTAAGAGCTCTGGGAATCGGGGTAGTTTCCACCCAAATCTGATTCCGACCATACATTCAAGGTGAACATGTTTTATACTCTATCGTTATATAACTTTCATGTTAATTATTAAACTTATATTGTTCTATTATATACACAGATTTCAGTTAAACATAGCCCCCTTCAAATTTCCAACATAGTTTCTCATGATTCTTCTTATGGTTATATAATAATTATATTTAATTACTAAACAATCATCACATCTAACAATTATATCTTTTATCATACTGCTTATGCAGATGCTTACTGCTTACTGCTTGGCAGATCTGAGAAAACACAAAGCCTAATATTTTCAAAGACTATTTTTAACATTTTCCAGGGCTCCACTATCATACTGTGTAAATATTCTAGCAAATAAATACTGATAATTTGTTAGCATATTCAGCATCCCAATACCTTAGTGAAGATGAATGCTAAATATTTGAGATGTCTTCTTTTGAAAACAATTTGTTCTCTAATTAGAGTCTCAGAAATATTTATCTCCAAGTTGTCTTTCATGGTATACCTTAGCTTCTAATGTTTTTATTTAAAATGTGAAAGCTAACTCTCTCCAGCTCTATTTCCATGCCTTCCCTCAGGTAATAAAAACTGAGATTACTTGCTAATATTAAAAATAAAAAGTCTCCATTCTTATGTCTATGCTACTATGTCATCAGCCTGCTCTTTCTTTATTTTCTGCAATGTGAAAAGTTTAGTTTCCTGGTTTAGAATACTGTTATGGTATTGTGTTGTGTTAAGAAGGCAAAAAAAAGATTTACCTCAAACATTAATAATTTGGAAACTCCTCTTCCAATGTACTGCGGATTCTAATGTGATCAGTGGAAGCACTTATAGCTTATAGCTCCTTCATAAGTCATATGTTTCAAAATAACATGTACATTGACAGCCATTTGATTCCTGTCATGACTCTCTCTCTCTTGGGCTGGACAGGAAAATAAATGCAAAAGTTTAAGTTATGCCCAGAGTAAGAAAGGGAGTGTGTATATATACATGCTTCCACAAATTCCATGGCATTTTAAGTACTGTGCACCCACAGTCAAGGTTTGGCTTGTGCACAATATGGAAGAGACACTTAAGGCTAAAATTTCATATTAAACTGTCTTGGTTTTACTTTACCACTCGAAACTAAAATCTCAGGACTATCTTCCGGGTCCAGCATCTTTGTTGTGTTCTGTGAGAGAGGAGAGAAGGAGTAGATGCAAAAGCTCAGTCTGTGGAGCCATGTCCTAGGCAGGCTTTTCCCCCCACAGCACCCAAGCCCACACGTCACTTTCATGCACAGGGATTTCAGCCAGAGAATTGACTGACCACTTCCCTCAGAGGATTTAAGAGAGTGTTCAATCCACTGGCAATGTTGGCAACAGTCCTACAGACTCAGATTGACTGGGTCTCTAGTGAAGAATGGTACTAAAGTTAATGTATTTTGCCTATTTTACTACAAAGTTTTTAATTTTTGAATGAGGCATTCATATAACCACGCAGCCACTGTTAGCCCAGCTTAACTGAAGTTTATAAAGCTAAATTGATCTAAAGCAAAAGTTCTTCATTAATTTAACCCAGCAGGAGGTATGAATGACCTGTATTTAAATTAAACATATTTATGTCTGACAAGTAGAAGCAATGAGTTTAACTTATTTTAAAAGTTCTTTCTTTCTTTGGGAGATCTGTATTTTACACAATATTCTTCCATCACAAATTTTAATAGAAAAAACATGTCATTTGTTAAATGCTTCCTGCTCCAGCCTCAGTTGTGGTCTTCACACATTTTCAAAACATGTCAAAATGAGATTCTTTCTAATCTCATTTTTCTTTCTCCCAAGCGGAGACAAATGTCCACTTGGGACTCTGATGAGATCATTGATTCAATTTCTGCTTGTGACCTAAGCAGAAAAACACATTAACCTCTTTTTTTTTTATTACTGGAAGTTTCACTTCCTATAAGCAACTTTCGTGTGGTCTCAGTGAGAAGGCAACAGATGATCAGAACAGGGGTTGGAATACAGTGTGGTATGGACAAGCTTCTCACACTGTCCTCACTGTGCCATGTGGAAACATCCATCAAGTCAATGTGGGTGTCTGTCACACCTTGGAGAACATGGAGCAGTACCACAGTATGACTTAAAAACTTTCATGATGGAGTGAGTCCAGAGGGTGTCATGAAGATGCTCCAAGGGCTGGAGCAGTTTTGCTGTGGAGACAGACTGAGAGCTGGGGTTGTACAGACTGGAAAAGAGGAAGCTCCATAGAGACCATAGAGCCCTTTCCAGTGCCTAAATAACCAGTGCCTGGAGTGACAGACACTCCAGGGGGAATGACATTGACAGAGGGAAGGGTTAAATTAGACATTAGGGAAGAAATGTGAGGGTGGCCAGGCACTGAAACAGATTGCCCAGAGAAGCTGGGCTGCCTTATTCCTGGAAGTGTTCAAGGCGAGGGGCAGTGGGGCAAGTCAGGTTGGGGCAAGTGTTCAAGGTCAGGACTTGAAGCAACTTCATCTAGTGGAAGGCATGGGCAGTCCCCATGGCAGGGGGTTGGAACTAAATGGTCTCTAAGGTTTCTTCAAACCCAGTCCAGTCTGTATTGAAATTTAGATCCAGTTAGGACCACAGCAATCCAATATATGTGGTTTTCCACGTCCTCTCAGCTGAAAACCTATCTTTCTGGAGTAAAGCAGAAAAATGTCTGAGAGCATCAATGTGTATTGAGTTGTCATGTATTTAATGGTGGTGTATGTCATACAACTGTTTTGCATGCTTGTTGTTCCTGCACTCCTATGGGGGAATGAGTATCCCTTCTGTCTGAAATATAACAAGAACACTCAGAGGCATTCCAGACAAAGTGTCATCAGTCACCAGAAACAAAACATTGGAAACAAATTAAATTTAGTCACATCTGCTCCACCTCCTAAATCTCCTAATCCTGCACACATCTACCCAAATCCACACCTATGAATTCATGATCACCATGACCCAAGCAATAGCCTCCAAAGTTGCCTTCATCTCACATCTAAAATCATTATTTCTCTGTTGTTTGTCTTTCCCAATTCATATTTGATAGTCTTCATATCTCAAAAAGTCCTGGCTAAAGGTGTCATGGGCTTGAGCTTTCAGTCAAAGACCCAGAAAATTAAATCATCTAGATGCTCAGTGAGGCAGGGAGTTCAACAGATGGACTTAAGAGCTCATTTGGTTTCATTTGGTCCACAGAGGGCAAAAAGAAATGAAAAACATAAAGTAACAATTCACAAGTGGCAAATTACCACAAACCTCAAGAAAGATATTAGGTCATTCTTTAAAGTCCCTTGCTGAAAACTCCACGACTGAGCAGCCGCTCGATCCCATCTTTCCCCCTTCCAGATCACCCACTGGCTGTCCCAAGTGAAGAGGCCAAGTTTTGGAGGACATCAGCAGCCTGCCCCATTTAAGGTGTCAGGGAAGGGACAGCCTCAGTATATGGCTGATAAACTATTTTTTGTTCCTGCTCAGAATTGCTGCAGGTAGTTGGTCCCCTTCACTAATCCCACCAGTCATCTCTATCTAAATTTTCTGGTATTCCTGCAAATCATCTTTACTTCTAGTCATCCTCACTGGGCCATAGCCTTTTACAGTCATTTAAATTAGCCAGATTCAACACAGTGCTTTAACATCCACTTTGTTGGCTGGACTCCTGCTCTGCTGCTACCCTGGCTTGCTGAGCCATTCCTTACACAGAAGCCTCTGGCAGTATTTCAGCTCCCAAGAAAGCAGGCATGAATACACACAATCCATTCAGCATCCATGTTGCTGTTGACCTGTTCAGTATGGAATATTTTCTCTTTTTTTTCAAAAAAATTATTGTCAGAATTCTTTGTGAAGTTTTCCTTCAGACCAGGCTGAAGCTGTATATCCTATTGCAAACCCTCACCGCAGGCTCTCTGCAAATCATTTGGCTAAGTTTTCACAACCTGATTATTAATGTCAGCATATCACTCCCTCAACTTCAAACAGAAGTGTTTTCAAAGGAGGTGCCATATGTCACTGCCAAGCTATGTGAAATTTGGTCTTGTTTCTGCCTGTGTATTCCCCCACTTTAGCCACCTTCTGCACTTTCTGTTTTTCACCATTTCCCTCAGCACCTGTGGGAAGATAATTTTCAAGTCTCAGAGGAGCAACAGCCCTTTTTGTTCAAGCTTCAGCCCACCAGCCCACATGGTTGCACAATACAATACAAGCAACTCCACTACTGTTGCTACAATTAGTATAGACTTTCATCAATAAAACCCATAAAAATTGTATAGAAGGAGTTGTGGATGCTGTGCTCAGTATGAATCACCAGTCTAATACAGAGCTGCTGTAGCACAAAAAAATTAAGGCTCATTTTGTAACACTCCAATGTTGGAGTAGGAAAAAACTGATCAAAATTCTACTACTGCTGAAAGTCACACAGAAGAGTTCACTGGTAGTGAATACAATGGATTGCAGAATTAGTTCTTCATGACTGGTGTAGGCAATCTGTAGATCTTCTCTCCCTGTGAGGCAAAATAGCTGGGGAAGTTCAGTGGTTACAGGCTCAGTCCATAAACCCCACCCTTTAGATTCTCCTTTCAGTGAAATTTGTTAATTTTTATTATTTTAAGTTGCAAAAGTGCAGACCATGCAGGAGGGGAAAAAAGTCTATGCCCTCTGCCTCTATTATTCTTCTACCTTATATTTGCAGACATTTGTTCTGTAATACCTTATACAGTTAAATAAACACCAAATGGGTTCCCAAACACAGCACATGGAGATCTTCAAATCTATAAATGGAAATCCAGTGATTTATGGTTTGACACTGTAACAGATTAATCTGAAAATGGTTTCTACTAAAAGAAAATTTTTATTAACAAAAATAAATGTCTTCTGCAATAAATTAAGAAAAAGAGTTGGTGTTGAAGGGAAAGCAACAAACAACAAAAGGAAATGAAGACCTGGGAAAATAAAATTAATTAAACTAAAAAATCAGGTTCAAGATTCCAAAATTGCAGTCTGGATTATTTCTACCATTGTTCTTGAATTTCAGTTTCAATAAATATTTGACTGGTTAACCAGTTTCTGCATTTCCCCTCATTAACTTGATTTTTAGAAACTTCACAAGAACATCTTTCTTTGTGGTGTGTCCTGATTAGCTGAGGCTTCATCTTTGCACAATCTGTGCTAACTATACTTTGATGGTCAAATATCAGCTCCAAATTGAAAGCCCCAGAGCAATAGTCACCATTTCAAATTATATCTCTATCACTGTTCATTATGTAATTGACAGTAAGAGAAAGAGAAACTTGCCCATATTTGAAGACAGGGGAAAGTAATTGCTTGGAGCAGATAAGCAAACAGCAAGATCATATATCTACAGAGATTCTCTATATTTGCATCACTGTGAAAAGGAAGAAATGCCCAAACCCTGTAAACTTGTTCTAACTGCTCTAGTGTCACTATAATGAACTTCCATGACCTATTTCCACTGGCTCCTATTAAAAAAAAGGAGAAATGCCTGCTAAATACAGAGCAGAACTTCAAGATAGGGGTATCAGTGTCTCTTATCTACATTTTTTGGTACCTTTTTTGTGTTGACTCCTCAATAATAATCTCTGACAGAAGAATCAATTTGTGGCTGTAGTATTTGAAAATGTATGATGGAAAACTTTGGTTTTGTCTTTTTTAGTCAATTGATTCATCTCTACTGGGATCAAAAGCCATTTCACCAAAGCTGCAAATGCTGCAAAGTTAGATGACAGGTAGGCCCTTTCCATAAGGTGTGGCCAAAACCGAGTAACTCCAAAATTATGCTTTTATTGTAGAATACTACAGGACAAAAATGAAGTCTTTAGCATCAAGAGAAGTTTAGTGTAGAATAGTAATTTTTTTTACAGAAATTGTTGTTATATTTTGGAGAAATAAGTAATATATTCTAAGGGAGATATTTAAATAAGATTATATTTTTATTCTCACTTTTATCCTATCTTATAACTTTTACATTTCTTTTATGGAGAAAAGAGTTTCTTTTATCCTCAAATTAAAATAGCTCTCCTATGCACAGCCTTCCTTTGTTGTAATCTGAAAAAAAAAAAAAAAAGACATATTTGCATTCCTCAGAGGGTTTAAATTATGTTATGAAAGTGTCATGCCCATTTTATTCATTTATATTCAGTTCCAATTTCTAGTAGCTTGGATGTTGGTATTGCTGTACCCTGTAGGGAAAATAAATATATTCAGGGCTCAGGACTGCCACAGAGATTTACTGTTCTCCTAAAGCATATGTTTTGCTGCTTTTGCAGAAAAAGAAAAATTAAAAATGAAAGAAATCTTACTCGTATCAATGCTTGTTGCTATACGTAATATGCAATACACAAAAATCATTCTTGCATAGCACAGACACATTTTCATGCAAAACAAAAGGTTCAAATATAAGATTATATTCAGGAATCAAGCACTAAATTATGCATGTCTGATAGATTTACTTGCATGGGACACAGAAACCCAAAAATGTGGTTGTGGCTTAGAGCAGTAGAAGGAGATATTTAGCTGAAAAGGTGAAGAAAAGGTAGGAAAGAGTAAAGTAGCAGAAACTGGACAGCCATTCAATGGATCATATGACTATATGTGCCATTTTAGTTGTGTGCCTTGAAATATCATAGAAAGACTTTGTGGTCAGCAAGAGGACCAAGAATCTTTCAGATTGTTGCACTTTCAGGGCTCCCACCATCTGGCCAGTCTTTCACACTCTTTACTCAAAGGTTCTAATTCTGAATGTCACTTCACTTTCCCATGCATGAGTTGGCACCCTCACTTTTTACAGCTCATCCTAGAACCAGGCATCCTTAGGACATCGAGGAAGGCACCTCTGTGCGTTGGGAGCTGGAGTGCTCACCATCCAAGCGCTCACCTCCTCATCCAAAATATAAACACTCCAGAGCTGCAGTCAGCTCCCTCCAGTGACCTTCAACATTTTCCAAATCCATCCCTCTTAATGCTGCATCCATCAAGCCTAGGAAAACCACTGGAAGACAGAATATTTGTGATGAGAGAGAACATCAGAAGAAAGACTTCTGCCCTCACAAAAAAACAATGGAGTATAAAAGAAACTGAAGGACAGGTAAAGAAACAGAGAGCAGTCAACATGAAACAAAATGTCCCATAAAAATTTGTGGGGAAGAAAAGAGATTTTTGTCAGCAAAAAAATCAGCTAACCGGTTTCCACAGGGATAGGAGTTCAGGCATTATTCCAGCTGTCCTCAACAGCAAAAAGAAATGTCCAATAATAAAGAATGAAAAAAAAGTTTTGAGTCTTAGGGTTTCAGCTATTTCTTACATGAAATGAGATACAGGGGAAAATACTCAGACAAAAGTCTATTATGCACTCAGGAAAAGGTAGGCAATTGGAGATCTATTTTTAGTCACCACCTTTTAGAACAAGAAAGCCTTGTACATAAAATCTAGGTTCCATGTAACCTACTGAAAGATATTTCCTGCAAAATTTGAAAAATTAATATTGAGAAAAATTCTTTGAGAGGCTGTGTTTTAAAATCTATGCTTACCTACATGAGTTATCATGAAAGATTGTTGCCTTAAAGTATGAATTCTGTTTATTTCCTTCTGAAGCCATCAGTTGATGACATGGAGAGATCTATAATAGCATAGGAAGGGGATCGAGCTTGTGATGGGCTGACTACAGAAAATTTCATTCTATAAGTTAGTTTGGATAGGTTCTAAAATTCTGTTGTTAAATTATGCCAATATTTTCTCAATTAGGTAACCTTTTGAAAGTTGCTTGCCCTCTCCCTGTGATGCTTCGTCAATATCTCCTTCCCTACAGTCATTTATTCCTGCTGACTTTCTGAAACACAGGAGCATGCTGCAGTGCCTCCTCCTGAATTTGTCATTTTTCCACATACTGCCCACATTTGGATGGCTCCCTAAACTCTGGGGGCCCTGAGAGCCTGCTGAAGTTAAGCCCTTTCTTCATTCACTGCTCTTATAATGTAAAATGCCAAGTTTTATGTACACTAGAATGTATATTACTGTGCTTAGATATTGTTTATTAGGCAGATACAGCATCATAAGCACTGGCAATTTAATCCTGACTTTCATGGCCTTTATGATCCCTAAAGACTCTTGAGTGAAGTGGTTGCAAATGATTCTTTATGTCATAATGAGGTCATTGTGCTTCTAAGCCTATGATATTAAAGAGCACCTGAAAATTATGTTCATGTGCTGTCTGAAAGGCTCAGTAGCCAAAGTTCAGGGTTTTTTAAATATAATCCAAAATGCCTTTAATTTTAAAAGCCTCATAGTTTCAAGGTTATGTGTCCTAACATTTTTTAATCTCCACAACTAAACATACCACAGTCACATTTGTATGAGGAGTAACAGCAGCAACAAAATTTATATTTAATGCCTTCAAGAATGTTGCAACAGATGAAAATGTAGACTACAGCAACAAGGTGGGAAGAGGCCTATTGTGGAATCATTAAACTGCATGATCTACTGGAAAGGCAGGGGAATGAAAGAGTTAGCAAAACAGACTTTGCTGGAATAAAGAAAAGCAAGAAGCCAAATGGATCTGCTTCCAGAAAGACTTACTTCATGTTTAAGAGAAATGAAGAGCTAAATTATGTTGAAGGTTTTATGTAAAGATGGATTATATCTACAGATGAATACTGAAAACAATAAAGATTTTAGATTCGTTTTTGTGCTTGTCCTTCATTTATAGCTCATGCTATCCCACCAAAATAATCATCAGGTTCCAGTTGATGTCATTTTACAGAAACATCACAGCATGCATTAATGGTTAGGGAAAATGGAGAACAATAGAAATGGAAAGGAAAGGAAGAGTTATAAAACTCAGTGTGTTCCACTGAATCCAAACTCCTTACAAAAGGATCCTTAAGTGAAAGCAACCCAGTGCTTTGTTTCTCATGTGGGGTTTTTTCCATTTTTTTCTTTTCTTAAAACAATCATTCAACATTGAAAAGCTTTTGAAATAAAGGTTCATTAAATGCTCCATAACAGTATGCAAATGAACCTGATTTTCCCTCAGTACATGTTGCAGCACTCTCAGAGGATCATATTTTGCTCTTGTCAGCCATCAAAGAACAGAGAAATAGGTTATAATATTTTCTTGCTAACTTCCATACAAATCTTATATATCAAGGCAAAATAACTCTATTATTTTGGGGGTTTTTTTCTTTTCATAAACAAGACAAGATATTGTCTCATCAAGTTTACAACACACTCATTCTGTTCCAACAAGTTTACATATACATCAGTTGTAAATCTTACCCTTTGCCAAGTGCAGTAAAATCAAGATACACCTAAAGAAAACAGAGAGTGGATAAACCAGGAAATAGAAACATAATTCTGTAACACCCACTGCTTGGCACTGCTGGCCAAGATTTTACTTTTTTTCATTTTTCAGCTGAGCTACTATGTCATTTAAAGAAAATTGACTTCAACTTTGCACTCCACATGGTGGACATTTATGTCAATGTAAGACAAGAATTTGGTTTCAAGAAAATTATTTCCAGGATCTGGGATGATTTTTTCCTATAGTGTTTAGGACAAAAAATAAAGCATACGGAGCAAAACATTGTATTGAATAGCAGTTTGTTTCTTACTAAAACAACTTGGACCTAATTCCACTGAATTTTTGTTTTCCTTGGTAACTTTCACCAGATGAATGTTTTCCCAGCCTATCATCCCCAGTGCTGACATGTCTCACATCTGTGAGCAGGCTTTTTTGACCCATCTTCACCTCATCTCACACATTAAATGCATTTTTTCCAAAAACTAATCTGTGTCTGAATCAGTGTTTCTTTCAAAGTAGTCTGGCTTGCTTTCATACTTACAGCTTCCATTTTTTTCATTATTTTGAACTACATTTGTTACACCATGAAAGGACAAATAAATGCGTCTGCATGTACAGATCATCTTAATGCATATCTTTCCTCCTCTAAACATCCCACAGCCCTGTGCTGCCCTGAGTGCTCTTCCCCCACACAGGGTGATGTGTACCACACCAAAGAGACTATTCTGTCCCAAAGGTGCTCTGCTGCCAACCCATGGCAGCTCACCCATGTCCCACTTGGACACTGGGGCTGAGATTATCCTGGAACAACACTGGAGGGTCTCTCCAGACAGTGTGTCCTCTTCTCTGAGTTCTGATTTTGGTGTTTCCTCTAACTCTGCCTGATGGCTCCTGTTATAAGTCTGGAAGCAGGACACCAAGGAAATATTTGGGCTCCTGTTCCTGCCATGGCATTTCTGTGCTCCTTGGTGGTTGTGCAGAAAGCTTTTATCACATAATAGATCTACTAGTTTTACTTATATATATACATTCACAATCCTTAAAAAGTTCTCCAGTTTGGAAGTTGACTTTTGGATGTCTCCCTGTTTGCAAAAGAACAAAATGAATTTTGATATCTGCTGTTAAAGAGCAAAGAGAAATTGAACAGGAACTTGGAGTGAGAGTGATGTGAAGGTATTTTAATGTAAATTTTGATTGTTCACATGATTTTGATTTCAACTTGAAGTAACCCAAACATTTCAGTATTTTTTAAACACTGACTATGTTAATTACACTGACAAATCCACCAAAAACCCTTTACTTTCTCCATTCCTCAGTGTTTGCTCTAATTGTGTTTATTAAATGTAACGTCTTCTCCATCTTTATTTTGACCTGTTAAAAAAACCAAAATTATTTCCTCCACTTGGTCTGTACTTTGCATTTGTTAAATTATCTAAGAATCCATTCTAAAAATACTCAGTTTCTAAGCTGAACATGTTTGGTTAGTGTGTAAGGTCAGAATTATTCATTTTTATATATATATAAATAAATTTGCTTTTGTTACCCTTACATCACACATTTTTATACTCAAAACAATTCACTTCCTCCTTCATTTATGATGGTCACTTTCTTATTGATAATGTCTACAGCCAGATGTACATAATCAACTTCAATTATTCCCAAAGGTAATGACTGACAATGTTAAATTAAAATCCATTCATAACCTTTCTCCAGAATAGTATACCTTATCATCAAATCCAATATTGTCTCCCATTTTCTTTTCCATATTAAATCGAATCATCATTTGGTTGTGTGAGTGTATTTTATCTTTTTTATATTATCTTTTAAACTTACAAGAGCATTACTACTCTATATTATGTCTTAGTGGTTGAAGTTTGGGCTTGCTTGTAAATCATTTTAAAATATGTTTGGTCTTTATAGTTGTTTCAGGGTTAACACAGGTTTGTTGTTTCCTCAGGAGAGAGATCTCAGAGTGCAAATATGGAATGAGAAATCTAACTGAAAGTGACCAAATTAATTCAAAGAAGGGTGACCAAAAAAAGAGTTGTTTGAAGGGGTAGCATGAGACACAAAATACTAGTGCCATGGAAAGTGAAAGAATAAGCAGAAGTATAAAAGGTTTGTATGGGTGACTACTAGAGTAAAGCAGAAATTTCACAAAGAATACATAAAAAGAGTGCATTCAAACCACATATATGGAATTCTTCCATGCCTTTCTCCCTCTGTAGGTCCCTCTGACAGCTGGTTGTTGTGTGAATGTCAGTTAGAGTTCCCAGTCCTTTGAATATTCCTATCTACCATGTTTACATGGATTATGTTTATGAAAACAAATAACAACCTTGGGAAACAACCCATACTTCTTGTCTGAAAAATAGGCTAGGCACAAAGCTGCCAGAGAAGTTCTCTTATTCCATAGAATTATTTATCCCTGTCTGTAGTGCAACTCAGTCATGTGTGACTTGTAAAAAATTAGGATTCTGACACACACCGGGGAGCCGTTTATGAAAGTGTTTCTACTGACTGCATTCAAGTGAGTACCTGAGAACATTGTTATTTATTAGGTTTGCTCTAGGGCACTAAATATAAATTTGAAAATAGTTGTAAGAAAAAAATCCCCTATAGTATGTAATACTTTTTCATTGGACAATGGAAAATGAAAGCTGATTATGCAATTGTTGTTAGCTGCCAAACACACCATTACTGGTAACTGGCTTTCCAAACTATTTTGATAATTAATATGGGGTTGAGAAATGTCTGATCTGAAATGGACATGGTGCATTTAACCCAAGTAGCCAATTACTCATACAATGTATCTTGGTTGAAGGAATATGAACTTGGAGTACTCAAAGTATGCTGTGGTTTTGATTTTACAAAAGATATCCTAATTGAGAAAAGCATAAGAGTGAAGTTATGCTCTTGGGATTTTACAACATAAATTAAGATCTTTATATATTTGCACAATTCAACATTATTTCAAGGTAATATTGAAAGGATCCCAATATTAATAGTTTATACTTACCCCTAAATTAAAGTAGCACCTGAACCTAATTATAGACTCTTCTTTATCCGGCTTTCACTAGCATAAAATAATTTCCAGCCAGTATCAATTACCCCAAAAATTGTTGCTTTCTTTACTTACTTGTTTTTTTCAGAACTAAACACATTGAGAGGGAGAAATCATTCTTCACCATGCACATACTTAGAAAATCATACAATATAATGGCCCATATAATGAGCTTACACATGAGCACATAAAGTGATATATTTTTCAAGGTGAAAAGGACCAAGAAGTGACGTGGAACCGAGTGACGTGCATAATGCCAGCAATACTGTGAGTCAAGTATAGTAAACATCCAAAATGTAACCATTTTCAGTCAAAGTCAGAAGAATGAATGTGAAAGAGTAAAGAGGAAGCTTCTATAAGATGACTGAATTTCCAAGAGTTCTTTTTTAGGAATCCTTTATGGCTAGTGAGTTTTTGATTATTTGGTTTGACTGTTTTATTTCATGTCAAAGAGAAAAAAGGAAGGGAGGAAAAGAAAGAAAGAAAGAAAACACTAATTTGCCAGTTCTATTTTCTCACTTTCTAGGGGGATACTATAATAATATTATAGTAAAATAATATAAATAATACTCATAATAGTAATAATAGATAGTATTAATAGGTAGCAATTATCTACTACACAACTTTTTAGTCTTATTTGCCCAACCTTGTTGTGTCTTTACTGTGTAAAACATATTAGAAATGCTGTATTTGACTGTATTAATCCCACTGCTCATGGGAAGTAATATACAGAAATTCTGCCATTAAAATAAATCTCTCAGACAGTCCATGGCTCTCATCAAACCCATTTCCTTTGATTGTGAGGCAAACCCACAATCTCTTGTGCCAGTTCTGGATGGTGCACACTCTACTACCAGGAGACATGGTCCTCACTCTTCCTTCTGGCTGAACTCACCATCACTGCTATGGTTGGGAGCACTTGCTTCCAGGGGACCAAGCTGGCCCCATTCTGAGCAATGCAAACCAGTATATAGCTAAACACTGCTGAAAGGGCAAGATTATTTAGTACCTCAAAAGCCAGAAGGACTTGCTATAAAATGAATAGAAACCTTTTCTTGATCTTCTGTAGCCTTTGCATGTACAGCACATCTTGTTACACTCAGGCAAATACACTGGATTTCAGTGAGCTACTTATATCATATGTACCATGCCTGGATTTGGCTTACAATCTCTTCCACAAGTTACAGAGAGAGGATAAAGAGTGCCAAAATCAATAATTTTTTTTGGCACTAGTAGACAAGTATGAATGAAAAAGTTCATTTAAATATAGAAGGAGAGAGCCACTTCTGCTTAATAAGCATTAAAAATAAATAAATATCATCTTTTATAAATGGATTTTCCTTTAAAACTAAGCTTCATTCTTTTCTCAGCCCAGTAGTGCAGGAACCATTCTTGAAGTGATACAGAATAGGTGTGAATTCTTACAGCAAACATGAACATTTCTCTGCTTCAAAATTCGTATGCAGTTTTGGCAAGGTGAATCACAATGTTCTTTTTAAGGATATTTGGGTAAAGATTAATCTACCATAGCCACTATGGAAAGAAAAAAATATTAGGTGAAGATTTGGAAAACCAAATGTATAACATGGAGCACCTGCAAAACCTATCTCTCCATAAATTGTATTAACAGAAATTCTTCATCTCAGTGTCCCTTTTCTGTAGAAACTGTACTTGATACAATAATTTGTCTTCCTAGATGGCCTTGGTAAGAACACAATTATTAGTAGCAATGGAATAAAGAATGTAAAAATTACTGGGTGTGCATTTGGATGACCATATTTGCTTTCTATAAGGCCTAATACACTTGAATTTTCTGTCTGTTTGAAAAGATGTATTGACTAAGGTGCTGTAGATTCCACCCCTTATTTTTAAGAGAACTTTAACTACAAAGAGTTTTTTTATTAAAATACATTTACTAGCAGAGTTTATGGAAGAAGTTCCAAGGTTTTTTCCAGCAAAGCTCTCCTTCTTAAGCCATTGGTTGTTTTGGCCAAACTCATAACAGAGCAGCCCTACTGAGAGTATTTTAAAGGGTAGCATAAGCTCCCCGGTGTGCACTAAGGAAGTATCAACTTGCCTGTAGCCCTTGAGACACCAAGCAGAAGAGGTGGGTAGAGCCTCCCTCCCTCCCTGTAAGAATTCTTAACTGGGCCCTTAACACACCAAGAACACCGTGCTGGTGCTGAGCTGAGTTCATTTAGGGAGATTTCATCGTTTCACAAAAAAGACGATACAAGTGCAAAATTGTTTGAAGTCTTGAGAGGAAATGCTTCTGAAAATAATCTGAAGGCAGAATTGAGCAACTGGATTTTCCTGAATCCACACTTTTGTTTAGGGGTTTTTTGGGGTTTTTTTAGGTCTTTTTCCCTCATGATAGAATTAATCTATTAATACTGTCTTTTTACCTTACTGCCAATTTTTTGTAAGAAATTAGTGTAATATTTCAAAGAAATTAGAGCTGTGTAAAGAGCTTCTCTTTTCAGTGTTTCTGTACTGCTTCAGAGTAGTTTTTTCTGATTCCTGTGAGCATTGAATAGGCTGTTTAGCCATTTAAAACCATTAAAAATAAATTTAACTGTACCAATAAACAGTTTAAGGTGCTCAGATTTAGAAGAGAGCTATGTCTGTACCTGATTTTTGCACAGTCCCCACCCTAAATGTCTGACCTGTAATATTGACCATACGCTATGGGAGGGAAGAAGGTTTTACAACTGACACCAGTAAAATTGAAAGCATTTGGAAAACACTCATTTTATGTACCTATATATCTCTGAACATTTATAGTCTATATTGCAGTCTCTAACATGAAATGGTAGTAAATTTGGATCTTTATTCTACAACATAACAAAGCCTATACTTATAGTAACTCAGAGGCCAGATGCAGAGAAAAATGTAGGTTCTGATGCTACCCCAGGATTCAACACCATTTGTCCTGGTTTCAGCCAAGATAAGTTAATTTCTTCTCAGTAGCTGTTACACTCCTGTCTTTTGAGAAGAAGAATCAGCATATGCAAGGTAAAAGGTCATAAAATATTTTGCTGAAGCAGACTCCCTAGAATTAGGATTTCCCATAGGTCACATTTACTTAGATGAATTTCTTATTTTTCATGGAGCTTTATATCAGTGGTTTTGTTCATTTCCAAAATGATACAGAAGGAAACCCTGATGGAAAAATCAAACAAGTATAAAATTTGTCAAGTGAAAATATCAGGAAAATTATTAAATATCTGAAAGAAGATTGTTGTAGTGTGTTTTTGTATTTTGTAATACTTTGAAGTAGTTTGTTTTGTATCCCCATATTTTTCCCAAATGGTTTATCCCAGACTGTACCCCCCCCCCTCCCTTTACTTGTGTTATCCCTTTCCCAGGATGAGATCATCCCCAAAACCCCCACCCTGGCTCTCTGTCAATCACTCAGCATCCCATCCCCCTATCCAGAAGTTTCGGTCCAAGTTATCGAGTGATTAGCCAGAGGCCAGGGGTCAGCCCCCCAGGCCTTGCCCCATACGCTGTTTTGTATGTCTATCCCCCCAGCACCCATCCCCCAGAGATACCTATTGGATAGTACAATGTTATCTACTTTTGGTTTCCTCCTCCCTTTAAATGTGACCTCCGGACATCCCCCGGGGCTCTCGGCAGGAGGCCCCTGAGGTGCAGGAGCTCCTTCGGGACTCCTTAATAAAACCTTGGATTCACCCCTGCTGGGAGACGGCCCCTTCTCTTCTACCGATGTCTCTGCCGTCTCTGCTGCAGCGAAGGCAACCAGCCTGAGTGCCCTCAGCACCCTCGGGGCACAGAGAGTGTCTCCCCGCAGTCGGCCGTGTTGGGGCTGCACCCCCCAGTATCTGCCGACTCGGGTCTGGCCCAGGGACTTTGAGAGGCCTGCAGAGAGACTGAGACAGAAGATTAACTAGAATAATGTTCAGTCTTTATTTACACAACTTTATTAGTAATATTTATATATTACAAATGCTATTGTAACTGGTGCTGAACTTGGCCTTTTCAATACAAGCATAATGATCAGGTTCTTTTTTGGATACTGACAAGAGAAAAAGCAATGAAAGGGAAGATTCAGCACCAGCTTTGTTTACTTTTGACTGTAAAGGTCGCTAAAAAAATGTTCTGCTGGGAATATTGCACAGACATTTCTCTTTTGCTGCAGGATGAATGCAGTGTACTCCTTTTTTGCTTTGCCCAAAACACCTTCTGCAATAGTTGTGAAGGATAACTGGAATAAGGATGACTTTCCTCTAGCTTGGGATTCCTTTACACTTGGAAAAGGATCCAAGTCTCTTCCTTCCTTACAGCTGACTGAAGATTTTTTAACAATATTGGAATAAAGGGACAAGGGTAGTGCAGCTGACCTGGGAAATCAACACCTCATCTTTCTTGCTTAATGATGCAAAAATAAACTGGCTGCACATCACTGAGAATTTACAGACAGAGGATCCCAAGTGCCTTTTTATGTCTCTCATCTTAGTTAAAGACATGGAACTTGGTTAAGGAAAATTAATTTGCTCAAATTACAGCAGTCCTAAATATAACCATTGTTATCAAAAGTGGAACAAAATTAATCATAAATATATTTCAAATAAATCAGTAATTTTATACTATAGCATCCTAGGGTCTGGTACTAAACCCAAGGCCCTAGAGCATTTTATGAAGCATATTATACACAGCATTTCCACAATTACAGGTAATTATCATATTATATCATTGTTGATAAGCTTTGGCAATAACATTATGACCGGTGGGAAGGAAAATAGAGCAGGTGACACGTCAGGCATAGATTTCCTAACATGAAAAATAGTGTTAGGAAACAGTCAGAAACAGTTTGGAAAAAAAAAAAGTAAGGCAGACACATAAATAGCAAGTCATTCTCAGAAAAATCCAGTAAAGAAACAAAGAAAAAAAAAAGAAATATTGCAGAGGTACAGGAAGTTACAAGGAAATAAATTGTGATCATATAAAAAATTGTAATAATAGACATAGGTGGATTTGTGAAACAAAGTTTTTAAAGTCTAAGAACAATTGAAAGAATTAAAGAAATTAATTGGCAAAGCTAGTGCAAAATTAAGTGGTGTTTATCTGTGCTAAGACTTAGCTTGCCCAAGCTCCTAGAAACATGGCAGTGAATAAGAGGCCATGTCTCAGGCTGCAGGAGGAGGAGGAAAGGAAGTTGGGCAGGTCTGTGCTTATCTGCAGTCCTTGCCATCTGAGAAAGGACATATGGAGTGCTCTGGTACCACACAGGTATGGGAAAACAGAAAATTTCTGATGGAAAGCACTGGATATGGAGGACATGGATGCAAATTTTTATTTCTACCACAGTTTCTGTCATCATGGAGCACATAAGACACCTTTATGCAATAAAATGTGTTTACAGTAGGACTAGAACGAGGACTACTGAAGAAGAAACCAAAAGGTGAAAACATGGAGAAACACTGGAGATAGCAAAAAAAGACAACTACTTCCAAAACAGTGTTTTTGTAATTCCTTATGACCCTTTTGATTACTTCACTGGCACATTCTTTGGTCCTTCTTCCTATTTGCATGAGCCATCAGATTGATACTAGTATTCAGGCCAAAAAAAGCACTAGTTATCTTCAGAAGATAGTAGATTTCAGGACTCTCAGCACTCTTTCATGGCTGATGCACTGATGTTTCAGCCACCCTAACCCTAACCCTAACCATGATGGTGTGGCCATCACCAGGGTGTCAATTGCCTCCTTGTGCTACAAGCCCATGTGTCTCCAGTCTGATGCATTTAAGACTTGGAAATACACTTCTAAACTCATTACCTCAGACCATTACTCTGGGAAAAAGGCTGTTTTACCAAAGAATAGCAGAAAGATTAGCAAGAAATTCTTCTACCTACACCATGCTATTTACATTTCAGCTCTGTTTTATTAATTGCCAGGAGTCTGGGACCATTTTCCTTGCCCCTAGTTGCTTTCTACTGACTCGTCCAAATTTTAAAAACAATTTCATCACATCAATTAACACAGGAAAATAAAATCTTGTGCACTTGATTGCTGTCACATTTGTGGATGCTCAGCTATGTAAAGAACCCTGGCTACAAACCTCTGGTATAAACTTATTTCTCTTTGTTTTTTCCGCAGCATTTTCACTAAATAATTTCACTCAGAAAACAAGTGTCTATTTAAACAAATGCTGCAGCTGTGGGATGTTTCAGACTTGTGGAAAATCCTCCAGCTAACATGTTCCTGGATTCATTTTCACATCAGTGGTGTCAGAGCAGACTCTTTTCCATGCTCGTAACTGTTCCTCCACAGCCAAAACACAACACTGTTTGTTCTAGGCTTTTGTCACTGACCTTCTCCCCCATGCTCTCTGTGCAAGGGTGTAAATGGGATGTGTATGTTCACCAGTGTTCAGCTGCATCTGTGGAAATGCATTTCCCAAACAGCTTCCAAAGACCTTTCCTACAAATGCCATATACCTGTTCCACCTATTTTTTTTTTTTTTGCCACGCTCTCTTGTTCCTGAATTCACACAGATTTCTTAATTCTCCAAAAGGCTCTACGTATATGCATATCAACAGATTAAAAGTCCTGGAACAGAACATGCTAGGTTTTGCAGCTCAGTATCTGGCCTTCTGACCTCTTATTTACTGCAATGATTCTGAATGATTATGAACTATTCCTTTTTTTTCTTTTACAAGTAGGTTAAAAACAGGATAAAGATGCAAATTAGACAAATATTTGGTGCTTGTATAGCACTCTTTTTACTCTTCCAGAAATTACTGTAGAGTGACAGAGCCACAGATAATTTCTATCAATTGCACAGATAGGCACAGGGAAGCTTCTTTGTCAGCATGGTTGGAATTTGGTTTTTTGTGAATCCTATAGAGGCTTTGATGCAGTAAGTTTTTATAAACCTGGAGCTATACATGAAAATATTCCTATTAAAAAAGCATTTTAGTGACACAAAAGTGTTACCATTTTTAAGGTCATTCTTAGTAGGAATACATTTTATATTTCTTACATTGGACTTTTTACCTTTAGTAAAGTAAATGCCTAATTAAGATGACTGCATGAAAAGTGAGACTCCCTCCAAATAGTTGCTATGTGGACTAAACTAAAATCTTTAGCTCAGTCTTTAGGAATTCTTAGCAACCCAGAAGCTTGCCACCACTTATTTTCTAAACTTTCTTTTGTAAATAATAGATGTGCCCTCAGAAGGAAAATATTTGTATGTTGTACAGCATAAGCCTAGCATCTGCTAGCTGTTTTCTTGTTTGGCTCATTCTTCTGGTTCTCCTTTGTTTGCAAAATACATGAATCCTGAAATCCATTTTTCTTTCTGTATTTCAGACGGTAATTATGGATATGACAGAACTTTGGATCTCTAGTTTCTTAACTAGAGATATAGGGAACTCTAAACAAATTCTAATTAGAGAATATTTGTACTTTTTTTCACACAGGTTTTGAAAAAGTAAAAACAAACATAATCAAACAAAATATAATCAAAGATATTTTCAAGATGTCCTTGTCTACTGCACACAAAAGAGGAAAGGGTGAAGTTTGCCTGTTGTGAAGAAAGCTCACAGAGGACCTACAGCTAAAATTATGCTAGATTGAAAGTCTTTCCTCTTAAAAGTATGGTAGGAGTAGGTGGTCGGTGAGGAAAAGCAAGAGTTGGATCTGCCAGCCATCCTGCAGTTAGACAGGCTGAGAGAGCTGGAGTTGTTCAGCATGGAGAAGCTTTCAGGCCTTCTCATTTTGGCCTTCCAGTGCCTGAGGGAGTTTATAACAAGGAGGAGGAGAGATGTTTTTATATGGGCAGATAGTGACAGGACAAGGGGCAGTGGATTTAAACTGCAAGAGAACAGGTTGAGATTAGATATTAGGAAGAAATTTTCTACTCAGAGGGTAATGAGTCACTGGAGCAAGTTGCACAGAGAGGTTCTGGATGCCCTGTCCCTGTAAGTGTTAAAAGCCTGGTTGGGTGGGGCACTGAGCAATCTGGTCTAGTGAATGACATCCCTGCCCATGGCAGGGGAATTGGAGCTAGATGATCTTTACACTCCCTTCCAACCCAAACTATTCTATGATTCTAAACTAGGTGCATCAAGGATGGTGCCAAAGGAAAGTGGATGAAGGGAACACAGAGAACACTCCAAGGACAGGGCCATCTCTCTCACTCCACTTCAGGTGGTGGTATAGCTAGAGCCTATATCTCAAGTGTTTACACGCAAATACATGCTCATGAAAGATAAGTAGGAGGAATTTAGGGCCCATGCACTGTCAGATGTCTATGACATCACTGGAAATGATGAGCTGTGGCAGCACTGCAGACTCTGTGGGAGTACAGTGTCAGTCACAGGGTCACAGTTAGGGAATGCTTAAGCCATCTGGACATAAAGAAGTCTACAGGATTAGGGAAGATGCATCCCTGTGGGTTCTTGCATATATCATCAGAAAGCCACTGTAAGTAATTTTTGAAGGGTGATAGCAAACACAGAAACATCCTATCAACCATAAAGAAGGCAACAAGGGTGAAAATCAAGATACCCAGCCTAACACCAGGAAGATTGTGGACAAAGTCCTCTGGGAAGACAATTTCAAACACATATTTTCCAAACAGCAATTTGGAAGATTAATATGCATTTACCTAGGATAAAATCAAGCTTTACTAACTAGTTATTTATGAGGAGATGACTCATGTTTTAATAGACAGTTTCACAGTGTTTTAACTTGCACAGAGGCAAGGCAGTAAGACTCTTTTAGTCACAATAGTTGATACCCCATATTCTGCCAGACAGATGTTTATAAGAGGGGTTTCTGTAACAATGAAAACCTACTGAATTAAATGCCAAATTAAAATACTAAATAAACACCCCAAGACTGTGATGCAACAGAAGATAGATCTTGCTCCGGAACTTTATTTGAATCTTCTCTAAATCTGGCTCCCTGTCAGCTGCCTGTTCAGATGTGAAAGCCAGAAATACTGATATCCATAGTTTAAATATCAATTATCTCTTGTATTCTGGCTCATACAAGTATTTCTGAATTTATATGTTTCTTCATTTCTTAAGAACTGCAGAACCTCAGACACCCATCAAATACCTATCAAAGCTCTCAAAGCCAGACTTCAGCCTGTCTTGAGCTTGACAACCACACTGAGTTTTATAGAAAAAAATATGCAAATTTTGTTCAAGAACTTCAAGGTACTTCAAAAAAATCTATGAATGCAGGGGAAGGAGGCACAGTTCAAAATCACAAACAGTTCACTCAGACTATTAAACAATCCAGAAACAGCCCTTAAGCGTCTGTAATTACCTTACTATCAATGATACCTGAAAATATAATAATAATGTTTTAAGGACCCCTAGGTTATGTCTTCCTGAATTAGCCCACAAGTACAAAGTCTAATTCATTTCACTAATTTTTTTCTGTTTTTCTTCCAGAGCACTGCTCTCTTAGGATATTCTAGAAACTTTTTATTAAACTTTCTACATTTTTTCAGTATATATTAATTCACACATTATCAAGCATAGATGTATTACTGGCAAAAGCAGAACTACAGAGAAAAGCCATCTTCAAGACTCATTAATACATAAAGGAAGACTTCAAAAATGTTTCTTTTTAGAAATTGCTCACTCTCTTGTTTTCTGTAATTTTTACATCACTGGCTACATTTTCATGAAGGGACACACAGACAGTTCTTGGTGGGGTTTTTTTGTTTGTTTTTCACACTCATAATAAAGAACAATGAGACAAAATTCTCTGAAATATGTCTTTTCTGTTTCTGCTAAGCCATCTTCTCCAAAGACCAATTAAATTCTGTTACAGTTTCTTCTTCAAAGAATTTGTACATAGCTTTTCTTTTTCGTTTCTGTCCAAATCTGTTACGTTTACATATTAGGAAAAGGTAAATTTAAAGGCTAATTCATTGTCATTTTGGATTGTTTTTGTAAATTACAACAATTTATTTAAATTTTCCTTCAGGAAAATAAGATATTGAAACTTAGATTCTAAACATACACCCTTAAGATTGGAAATCTGTATAGCATATTTCTAATTAACTGAAAAATATCAAATTGAATTAAGGAGAAACTATTGCTTACAAATATTGTACAAAAGCCCATTCTTAAACATTTAGCTTCTGAATATCCCTATAATTTTTACATGTATTTTTCATTCAATAAAGTACACCAAAAATTTATCTTTCCACAGAAGTAAACAAATAATATTCAGTCTGTGGGGTCCAGAGGAGATGTACACCTTCCTTTCATCTTCATTTTTAAACTTACCAAGTTTGCTTTCTGACTGAAACAATTTCTGTGTTGAAACTATTGAACTATTGGAAAGCAAGCATATTAACTATACAGCATACAAAGTCAGTGTCCAAAAGTGTTTTTGGACACTTTCACAACTTTCTCTTCAGCTTAGCCTTTTTGAAATATAAAATGTACTTCAGAACTTGTTCTCTGGGCCCAGTGTTCTCTGGGTTGAAAATCATCCCTCATTACTGCCAAAGGGGGAACATTTCAAGTGTTACTTGCAGTATAAAAGAAATGGTTTTAACACATGCAAACCATAAAGCTGATTTGCAGTTAAAAAGTTAATATACTGTATTTGGCAATTCATCCTGGCTGCTTGTAGTGTAGCCATAATTTTAGAGGATTTTTATGATGTAATGCTATCTACTTATTGACAGTTTATCTTGTTAAAAGTATTATTAAGAAGAAGGAAGCTGACATTGCTGTTAATACAATATTTTCCCTTTTTTTGATGTGCCACTGGTTCTGGAATCCATTGCTGATGACCTTAACCAGGTGTTTTTCCATATGAGTGTCTCACCCTTGATTCATTAGTATATTCAGTACTGACTGGCAGATGGATAACTGATCATGATTTTGAACCACTGGCCAAATGTACTAATCTGTAACATCAAAATTCCACTGGACTCATTTTTTTTCTAGAGGTAATTTCTTGAAATCATCACAACAAAGGGCAAGAATCCAGGAGAGGTGTTTGAACACACATGAGACTTTGGTTTGAGGGTAAACCTGACTTGGAACTCAGAGTAGGGAGAGAATAGTTTGTTTTACTACACACAGAGGAGACACTGTTGTTCCCCAGAAAAGCATGCTTTAACTTTGAGCCTCCTTCAACAGAAAAGTAATAAGGCTTCAGCTGGGACCAGATCAGAATAACAGAAATTGGAAAGAATTTTTTTTTTAAATATACTATTAATTACTAGGTGAAGTTTCCAGAAGAAGTGAACATAATGAAACTAGATCCAATTCATTTTTTCTTTTCCTTGTTGAGGCCAAGCACTTGCTACAGTTATTTTCTATGAAGCATACATGGTAAATTTGCTTTATGAGAAAAAAAAATGCAATTTAAATACTTTTATTTTTGTTCTACAAGACCACATGCTTTCATGTGCTGAAAATAAAACTACTACAGTCAGACTGGTATGATCCAGAGGGAAGTTGTTGATAGCGAACCAAGTAGTACAGTACTCTCAAAGGTTAGGTCCTGTGTGAGGAACACCATGCCAGAAGGTCTTAGATTGTTTTTTCTGTGCTTAGATAGAAGCACAGGAGCTCTCTCAGTTAATATCTTCCCCAGCCATTGGCAAAAGCAGGTGTGTTCACTACCAGTCCTGAAAACCTTGTCTCCACCCTACTGCTTGCTCAGCTCTAAATTGGCCCCACTTGCTAGATAAACTTCATGTATTTTAGGAGCAACTCTTTAAACAACCTGGGCATGTCTTTGGGGTGGGAATTTTTTGTTCAAATACTATCAAACAAAAGCCAAGAGGCCTATTTTTTTTTTTAATCTTCTCTGGGAAGAATATTGTTTTTCCTGAGTGCCTGTTCACAGATTTAGCAAGGAAATAGAGAAAACAAGCCAACGCAACCAATGAGGTGCTGAAGGATTTGTCTGAATCATGGTGAAATAACTATCAGTGCTCTCTTCTCTTGTCCTATTCCCCATCATTGTACAAGTTCTTAACAACAGTAAATGTAAAAAGGGGAGACAATGTCTTCTGGTTTTCAATTGTTTATCACAAGCAAAGAAAAAGAGGCAGCAACACAAAAATAATGGGAACAATAAGAAATACTTATGAACAGGAATGAATTATTATTGCTACTTCAAAGAAAAGCATGCCATACATTTTATTGGGGTAATCCTCCACATCTAATATGATGCTTTCTTCTGTACCTGTACATGTGGCTGTTTTTCACTACTATAGAAAATGTAAACCTACTGATGTTTTTTGATGGGCTGTGTTTTTCCAAAGCCACAGGAATAGTTCCTGCAAACTTTGATTCTCTATCCAACATTCTTTAATATGTTTCACACAATTTAAGGGTCTAATTTCTGTAGTTTTTAAATTCATGCACTATCTCCATAGACTCAAACTGTATCTCCCAATGAATGTCTATTTCATGACATGTCATTTTTTGGGCCAAACAAAAGCACACATTCTGTTATGTATCTTATGTTGTATCCTCTATAAATGAAGGGGATTTTTTAATGTGACTTACTATATTGTATGAGGCCGCTAAAACAGGAAAAAAACTTTAGAAAGCCCCTCCTCTTTTTTCCTTCTTTCCAGGTTTGATTCTCTGGAATCACAAATCTGATTTCACAAACACTAATGCTTTTACGCTGTGCTACTGATACAGATGTTCTCATGAAGAAGTGTGGTATAAATGTCTATCAGAGGAGTGTTTGATATGTGTCCCTAAGCATAAATTATTTCATACAAATTATGTACAAAGAATAAAGCAGCCTTTTAAACATAAAAACATAAGAGTAAAAAAATATCGCTATTTTTCCTGTTTCTGGATCCTTACCCTATTTTTTTTTTAAGAAAAAAAGATTATGTGCTATACTTGAGTTTCCTTGTCTAAATAAGAGTAAAAATGACAATTCAATGAATGTGTTTTGCAGATGGGAAGACAAAACTGGAACGAGAAGATACATTTCTTCTCCTTAGGGACAAGTTATTGAGGCAGTCTTGATTGAGCACTGGCAGTCTTGTAAGAAACTGAAGAGCAGTACATTCCCCCTTGAGCTGCAGGCTGTATTTCATACACTCTCCTGGGCAAAACAGAGCTGCAATTACAGTGGGGAAGAGTTATGAAGGCTGACAAAGTAATGGAAGGTACAAAGTTCCAAGCTACTTTTTAGCTTCTAGAGGATACAATTCTTTCCATTCAGTAAGTTATAAGTTTCCTTTTCTGCAGAGACATTTAGAAAGGGAAGGGAAGGGAAGGGAAGGGAAGGGAAGGGAAGGGAAGGGAAGGGAAGGGAAGGGAAGGGAAGGGAAGGGAAGGGAAGGGAAGGGAAGGGAAGGGAAGGGAAGGGAAGGGAAGGGAAGGGAAGGGAAGGGAAGGGAAGGGAAGGGATTTACCAACCACAGAATCAAGAGATATCTTGATATTCTTGCTTCAGAACAGGCTACAGATTTGGTTGTCCAACGCTGTCTCGCAGCAAGTCTTTGTCAGATTTCACTTCAGTTTTAGAAGCCTTGAAGGAATGCTGCTACAACTCATCTCAAATGTAATCAAACCAGGTAACTTAAAAGAATCCATATTTCTGTAAAGTGTAGATACATTTTGTATATCTCCTCTTAAATGTAGTTACTTCCACTTTGAGTAAAGTTTTGAGTTAAAAAAATTACTGTATGGAACAGAAGAAATCTAGACTAAGCTGAGTTTACAGACAAAAATATTGTGTATTCTGATGCATTAAAAGGTTTTGATGGTCGTATAAGATCTTCCTTAGTACAGAAGAAGAATAGCCATAAGGAAATTGCATTGATGAAAGGATGGATGATGCATACTTTATGTCATTATATTTTTGTAAATTCTAATCTTTTTCTGTTTATTTTTTTTTCCTTGTCTTCTTTCTTTCTTTCTTTCTTTCTTTCTTTCTTTCTTTCATTCATTCTTTCATATGTATGAATCAACTTTTATGTTCTCTTAGGTCATAGATATGGTCTTCAGAACCAAACAATGTTTATATGACCATTTTTTCCAAGGTTGTCACCACACAAATACTCCCCTTGTCTCCCTGCTAATGAAAATTTCTGACCCAAAGGACTACAAGTTCTACAAAAAATGAGCTGATGTAGACAAAAGTCCTGTCCAAACAGAAGCCTGAAGCAAGATCACACTTCCTCCTGCTCTCTCATTTTCTGTTTGAGTTTCTTGTATTCTAGATCCAGGGGTAGCAACATGCTGATTTCTCTGCCTGGGAAGTAGCTATCACATATGAATCCCATATTGTTGCCCATTTTTTTGCTGTGGATTTCCATCTAACATGATAAGTATCTTTTCCAGTCATGGAGCATCTACTACTAATGCACTCCATAGGTGTCTACATTTTAAGCTGACATTTACTAAGACTGTGTGTGAATAGGAATGCCATTCAACCATCAACTTCTTAAGTTCAGTTATTAAAAAGAATTATGTTGGATTAAGTGCTTTTTTTATAGTTCATCTACTTTTCTCCATAATTATGGCTACAGTTTTTAGGCAAAAAATGTCAGCACCTGGGACTTGTGAATGGAAAATAAAGGAGCTTTGAGGACAGGAGTACCATGCAAATAGTGAAGGTCAGGTTGCTTTCTTGATTAATGGGTCATTTGTTCCAAGCTATACTTCAGTGTTTGTTATGCTTTAAATAAATATTCCAGCTGCAAAATTCATTAATTTCTAATAACCCAGCAGATTTGCATACTCAAAGGCATTGAAAGCAAATCATCTACAAATTTGACATAAAATTGTATATGTATACAACAGCTATGGAAGTCACATGTTTCATTTTATCTAAGCAAAAGACAAATAGCTTGGTGAAAAAGGAACAGGACTGGAAATTAACAGAAAGCTGATTTACATTTCCTTCTCCACCTGAGAGCTTAAAAACAGATTAGGAAAAAAAAATACAACAAAAAAGAAGAGAAAAACAACTATATAGCCTAAGCAGTTCCAGACTCCATCCTTTGTCCATAGGGCATGAGTTGGCCACACCTACATGGTCAAACTCTTTGATTCCAAAACACATGTAACAGCGCCCAAACTGCCTTTTGGGAACAGCCTCAGACTGTGCCAGCTCCCAAAGCAGGGAGCTGGTGGTGAGAGAGATACCTGCCATGCCAGGGTCCTGCCCCCAGGTACAGGGAGCTAAGCCTGAGGGAGCAGGCTCGTCCCTTGCTTCTGTCTGGCTCACGGCAGTGGCAGCCACAGTCAGCTCGGAGGGGGAGGTTAGGGTCCAGGTCCCGTGTTAGCCAAAGTCCTGCCCTACCATATCAGTAGAAGTATTTGTAGTTTGACATTAAAGAGACTCTTTTATTCCTTGCTGACTCTCTTATTCCTGCCTGAGACACTGGCACCAGCCATAGAGACTGTATTGTGAGGGCTCAACTCACTGTGCAGATGAACATACTGACAAACACATGATGGTTTTTAGGCAGATCTTAGCCCAGCTGCATGGAACAATTTATTGGGCTGTGGCTGGCATATTTCAGTTTTCAAGCTAATGAGAGAGGAAAATGTAGTTTGGATAGGATTTAAAATATGCCAGTTAAAACCAAATGGTATTGCATAAAGGACAATGATAAATAGAGGAAACTGCAGAATGGTTAAAATATGCTCTCTTCATAGAGAGATGCAGGTTTCTGTCAGTAATGCACCCAGCTGGCATGGAAACAAACAGTGAACAGTGGAGAATGAGACTTTTCAAAGTGAAGCACTGTGTAGATAATAATCATGTTGCCTGAGGCTTAAACTATTCCCTAGGCTCGTTGTTGAAGCAGTAAAATAGGACAGTGTCACAAAGAGACCGACTTCCGTTTTCAAGTTGAAATGCCATATTCAACGTCTGTTATCAGTTAGTAAGAAAAGACAAAGCCACCCAATTAGAACTACAGAAATCAACAAAAGCCCAGAGCAATAATTCTGAAAGAGGTTCTGTACTGAAAATGGTAGCACAGGATGAGGAACAAATTTTTGCTAGTGATATAGTATGACTAAAGGGGATTTAAAATTAGGGCAAAGACAAGAATACAAATTACTTCCAAGCAACAGCTTTTATATGTTGGTAAACTATGTGTTAAATAAGATAGTTGAGGGGCAACTGAAGCAAGATATTGTCAGGAAAATCCTGTAGGAGTGTCTGGTATTTATTTTTAAAATAATGGTATGTAGGAATCCCAGCTATCCTCAGATATATGCATGAAGTCCTACATACCTGCAGAGACATTTCTGTCTTCTGCAGCCTGAAAGAAAAACAGAGCATTAAGGCACATAGAGAATAACAGTAAGATTTTTGGGAGAATGAAAGCATGACTGAGGTTCCCAAAGAGCTATTTTCCAAAAGTGAAATTTAGTGACTTTGAAATAGAATTTTAGGCTGAAGCTTTAATAGGAACTCAGCAGAGATTGGGAGAATATTTTAAAGGGTCAATAAAGAGGAAAGGGGCTTCTCTTTTGACAGTCCACTGAAGCCCAGCATTTTACCCAAACACACATTGTGCAGAAGCAGAGCAGTCTTTTAAAAATGAAAGGAACTTCTAAGTATCCAACTGATGGCAGAATATGGGTTATAGGTTCAGAATCTGTTAGTTAACCCACAGTGCCCTGCAGTCAGAGTACACTGATCTGCTGTTCTACAAGGTCACTTTGACATATGGCAAGACATTTCTGTGTGGAGCCACTGTAGAAGCTGAAGCTCCACTCTGAAGCTCCAGTCAGGCCATTGCTGTCAAGCAGGGTGTATTGCCTTGGGTTTGGGCTGAGCTGGTATTCTTACATGATGCCTGGCTGCTGTTCTCCTGAACCAACTCATATCTGCCTAGAACTCACCACAAATGCATACCTGTGGTTTCATCTGTGACCTTAACTTTTCTGTGGTATTTTCTTATGAAAAAGAATTTAAGCCTCTCGTATTACATTGCAAACATGAGCTTTTCTGCAAATATTTGTATTTTCTTTTAATTTTCTCCCTATCTGGGTGATAAAGTCCCCACAAACTCAATATTGAACCAAAAAACAGAAGCCTGTTAAACAAAGAAAGCTGAGTGTCAGGAGCACAGTATCTTTATCTCATTTAATCTCAATATTAATTAAAGAATTTTATTTATTAAAGTTCTCCTTAATTTTTAATCAGGTCTTTCCAGTGACAAATTACTGTTTGGTTGCTTTAGAAATGTGTTAAAAAAATAATGAATGTTTTTTACATGACATTACAAACAGAGAAGAAGTTAAAATCCATTTGGGCTTTTTTGTAAATATAATTTTCTCCTTAAAGAGTTAATGCAAACCTTCTATTTGCTTCCCTTTTCATTGGTAGCATTTAACATAAGCTGAAAGAAAGAAAATGTGTCTTGGAAGTAAAGCCATATGTCCTTGGCAAACCATGTGTACAGTAAAGAAAAAGCACGTGAGGCTGTCTCAGCAGCAAGAGACTGGCTCAGAAGCTGAGTTTCCACCAGCTGCTGGATCAAAATCACCCCTATCCCACAAAGTCAAGTGGCTTCCTGTCTCCCCTTGCCTCTGCCTCATTTTCCTTCTTCTCACCCCCTGCAACCTAACAACCAGAAGATCCTCTTGGTGTTTCACATAGAAAAACAGTTGGGGAATGGAAAATAACGTAAAAGAGTAACAAGCATCTCTTAGGTCAAGCTGAACTAAGGGAAATTCCTTTAAATAGAATTTAAATGGCTTCAGTGCAAAAAGTTGTGTACTTTGAAAATATAATAGAAGCAGAAAACTCAGATATGTTTCTCTTGTTACACAGCACTGCCTGTGATGAACTCCATCAGGCAAAAGTACAGCTCCTTCTTTCTACAGAAAGGGCAAGTCTGAGCCTTCTACTCTTTATAATGCCATAGGCATTGTTCCAGCAGAATGCCTATCAGAGACTGCAGGAGAAGGAGGCTCCATGGAGGTTTGAAGAGCATTAATACAATGCCAGCACAAGAGTACCTGCAAAAAGCACAAAGAAAATGCCATAGTAGTCTACAGGCCACCACAAGCACAGTTACTCCTAGCACCTATTAAGAGGACAGAGACACACAGAGCAGCCTAGTCACAGGTCTCATGCATATTTGAATTTATTGTAAAACTTCAGCTTTTGTAAGGACCCCCAGAACTGTTTCTTTGGGAAACTTACGTAATGCAGGACATTAGAAATAAATCCATCATATTAGGATTTAACATCATCCTCATCTCCTCTCTGCTTTACCTCCTCTTGAACCATAGGAGGAAGTCTTGGACAAAACAGGAGAGTGCTGGAGGACAACTGGGCTTTGTACATGCTTTTGAACAGGCCTTTACCAATGGATTACTTCCCATCTTTTGTCTGGCATTTGGTTATGATGTGCTCCTGCTGACAGATGCCACTTTATCTCAAGAGTCACTCTTCCTCCTGCCAACAGCAGCCAAAATCATCCAGGTCCCCAATAATTTTATTTCAGCATCAGCAAGGTCAAACAAAAAGCAAACCATGAAGCTATGTATGTCATGACAAATTGCTTGCATAACTCAGAAACTCATAAAACTTGGGCACAGCTGTGTCTCATTTCCCAAGGCCAGCTGAGACACCGTGTCCTCCCAACCTGTTCAGCCTTACTGCACACATCAGCAGGGACACTGAGAAACAAAGTCCTCTGAAAAGCATTACACAATATTGGCAATACTCAGAATGGCATGTACAAAAAGCACGGTGCTTGGTACTGCAAAAAACTCTGATATTCCTGATTCAAATGCGATGCTATCATTCACAGTACTTTAGAAGGAGGGAGAATATGTTCATACGAGGAACTAGTAAGGGCTACAACATATAGCATTAACATTTATCAGAATAAATTGAATCATAAACTTGATCTCTGCCTCTAATCAAGTGCTGAGATTTTGTTAGCTTACTGCGTATGGTTTCTCATAAAATCTCTTGCTTAGCCTAAAGTAGAGCTGACTCAACATTTATTGAAGCACAAAGGAATTTTAAATGTGGAAAAACTGAGAAATTCTTTTGGGAATACTGGTTTGCTGAGAACTATAAATGTTATATAAGTCTTCAACAGAATCTGTTCATAGTAGTTATTTGGAATAATATGGTAACTGAAACATACTGTCTGAGAAGCTAAGGACAATGGAAGGCTTCAGTAAAATCCAAGAATGTGTTGCCCCACTGAGCCCTCTATAAAATCTAGTTTTACATTTTTTTCAGTAAAATTTCACAGTACATTAATTCCAAAGTAAAAAGAGCATACTCAGCTCTAGCTATTTGCCTTGGTGCTTGACACATTCTGCTAATAATTTTAAATTTATTAAAGTCTGTTGTTTGTGTGACCCAATTGCAACAATAAACATTAATTACCAAGTGTCAGTATGTGTATTAGAAACAGTATGAAGTGTTGCATGCAGTAGGAAGCAATCTGCAGTGATTATGGAATTTGACCCTGGATGGTCCCTGTTCTCTATGGCCCTGGCTCCCACCTTACACACTTTCTTGTGGGGAATAGTTAAGCTATACTGCTAATATTAAAGTTACTGTCCCCCTTCCATCTTTTCCACCTGGATTTTTCCAACTAGTCCACAGGTCTGACAGCTTGTTTCTTTGGTTTTGGTCAAAACAAGCATCTGCATCAAAGCCAGGAAGATGTCTTTTAGAGAAATATTGATTTTGACAACATTTACAGTGGGAAAGTTCAAGTGTCCAACATAGATTCTTGGATTCTTTCCAGTGGCAAAAGACATAATGAACTCAAATGCTGACCTTTCTGATCAGAAAACAGATGTTTCACCACAATTTCCTTTCTGAAAATATTTAAAAGGTTTGGTTTTGTTCTAAGAAGAAAAACAATATTTAAGACCTCAACAATTGTTGAGAAAAGAATTTTTATTTCTGCCCAGCTCTTCATCTGAAAAGGTATTCTTGAAATGTGAACTTTCTGCTTGGGATGGAATGCTATCGCAGCCACCAATCATTCTGGGTGTGTTTCTGTTCATCTATGGGTCAGAGGCTTCAATAGATAATAATTACAGGCAAAATATTCTCTAAGGGTATTTAAGGCCCAAATATATTCCTAGATCTTTTCATAACATTCCAACCCTTTACCCTTATGTCATCTTTAGTGATATAAAGGAGCAAAATTGAAGTAATTATTTGTATTTTTATGAGTAATGATTTATATGATCAGTCTCCTGCTCTAAAATAATGGATCTAACCTGATATTTTTTGGTTTTGCCTCTCCTCATGACAGGAACTACAAAGAATGTTGCAGGACAACCTGTAAGGAGAGTAGCCTGAATGGAAATCATGTTTTAAAAATGAAAGATTAAAGAAAATATTGAGGACTGATTATAATTTAGAAATTTTGGGATTATCTAAAGATTTCTATTACTCTTCCTTATTAAAACAAACAAACCCCCCAAAAAATAAGTTTGGGGAATACAGCTTGTATCTAGTACTACTCCACAACAAGTAAGTGAACTCTAAATACATAAGCTGGAGAGATGGCACCAAATTATTTCTACAGTTTATGCTACATGTTGACATAATATGACTCTGTGATGACATAATTTTGACTCTGTACTGTAATATAATTATGTAATAATGACTTTGACAGTAGACACAAATGAACACTAGCTGTGTTTCACATAAATTTTCTGGGAACAGGTTTCAAGAAATCATTTATGAAAAATACAGGTTTTAGCAGCAGTACTGCATAATATTTTTAGCCTATTTCTTCACTCTTCTGACACTGAAAATATATATATAGTCACATCTTTTCTGCATACAAAAAAATAGTTAAAACCAGTCTTCTAGCTCTACCATTTTAATATAGGATCCTGCCTTGAGCGCTATACTGGGTAAAAAATTTCTGATTTCAGCCTGAGCTGAAATTACCCTCCGCAGTAAACATTGCCACAGCCCATTACCTGGCCCTGATACTTTATGGCACAGTATGGCCATGCACATTCTATAAAATTCTTCAATTCATAAATGAGGTGGCTGCTACTGTAATTCTGTATTTGAAAACTATCATAGGAGCTCAGCAGAGCCCAGTCAGTAATAGGCTGAACCCAGGGAGACCAATGGCAGCTGACATATGGACCAGCCCAAGCTCCAGAATAAACAATGCAGTTGTCCTGAACAACACAAATACATTTCCTTACTGGAAGAGGGTAGAAGCTTTAAATCGAATTTACAAATACTTTTATGACAAAGTAACCCTCCTAGTTGATGAAGGGAAGACAGTTGCTGTAATATTTTTTAAATTTCAGTAAGGCTTTCAATACTGTCTCCACAGTATCCTTCTGGATAAAATGTCCAGCATTCAAGCTGGATAAACACATCATGGGATGGGTGAGCAGCTGGCTCATGTGTTGGACACAATGAATGGGCAACTGGTGACCTGCCATTGCAGGAGTTTCACAGGGCTTCATTCTGGTCCTGTGCTACTCCACATCTTCAAAAAGTACCTGGAGGCAGGACTGCAAGGGACACTAACCAGGTTCACAGACAATGCAAAACTGGGGGGAGCTGCTGGCTCCCTCCAGGGCAGGGAGGCCCTGCAGAGAGACCTTGACAAATCAGAGGGCTGGGCAACCACCAGCCACTAATGAAGCTCAATAAGGGAAAGTGCCAGATTCTGCACCTGGGATGGGCAACCCTGGATGTACAGACAGACTGGGGAATGGGATACTGGAAAGCAGTGCCAGGGACAGGAAACTGGGGGCCCTGGTCAGTGGCAAGTTGAACATGAATCAGCAGTGCCCTGGAGCCAGGAGAGCCAACCCTGTCCTGGGTGCATCAGGCACAGCATCACCAGCTGGGCAAGGGAGGGGATTGTCCTGCTCTGCTCTGCACTGGGGCAGCCTCACCTCGAGTGCTGGGGGCAGTTCTGGGCACCACAATGTCAGAAAGACATGAAACTATTAGAGAGTGTCCAAGGAGGGCAACAAAGATGGGGAAGGGCCTTGAGGGGAAGCTGTGTGAGGAGCAGCTGAGGGCACTGGGTCTGTTCAGCCTGGAGGAGACTGAGGGGAGACCTCAGTGCAGTTACAGCTTCCTTGTGAGGGGGAGAGGAGGGGCAGGCACTGATCTCTGCTCTGCGGTGACAGTGACAGGATCCAAGGGAATGGCCTGAAGCTGTGTTAGGGGAGGTTTAGTTTGGATATCAGGAAAATATTCTTCTCCCAGATGGTGGTTGGGCACTGGAACAGGCTCCCCAGGAAAGTGGTCACAGCACCAGCCTGACAGAGTTCAAAAGCCATTTGGAATGTTCTTGAGCATGTAGTGGGACTCTTGGGGATGGTCTTGTGCAGGGCCAGGAGCTGGTCTTTGATGATCTTTGTGGGTCCCTTCCAACTCAGGATATTCTGAGATTCTGTGATATTCATTAATTTTCATTGAGACAGTCAGAGTCTTTAAAGTAAGGAAGTTAAAGCCTCTTCAGTTTTGATTAGACATAGATATTTTTAGGGCAGTGTATAGTAAAGCATTTATTTTAAAAAAGTTAGATAAAATTCATGGAGAACACCATATTTTGAGTTCAGTTTTATTCCTCCTATTTCTTAGAAAATTAATTTTGGTTAAAATATATTTGGATTTTTATTACTCTAGATAGAAAACTTCTAAACCAGGGCACAAGGAACATTTCCTGCAAGGATCTCCACTGAATGTGCAGAAAAGATTCAATGGAATTTAACATTAGTGATATGTCTGTTTTTCTGAGAAGGCTTGGGCTCCCTGTGAAGAGGATGCAGGTGGGGCTTCTCCTGGGACTTCAGAAGGGTCTGTCCCAAAGCCCCATCCAGGAGCAGGGCAGCCAAGCCCACAGGGGTAGCCCTACCTTGGACATCAGGAAGTTCTCTGGGGATGAGGACAAGCCAAGGCTCAACCAGCCTACAGGTGGGGGTCAGGATCCATGAGGTGAACCAGGGCCAGAAACCGTCTGGGGATGGCAGGGAAAAAAAAGGAGCAGAGTGTGTGACTGCTGGGACTGCCCTGGTGTAAAGGCCGGCACTGCTGCTCACCTGAAGGGTGAGAGCAGCATGGTCTACTCCTAAATCAAGGCCACCAAAGGCACACAGTTCATTTAGTTCTCTATAACTAAGGTATGATCTTCTGGAGACCACTTGTTAATGATCTGAAGTGGGTAAATTGAATAATTCTGTGTGATAAAAAAAAAACTGAATCAATTGAACCCAAGACATCAATGCTGAATTTAAAAATGTAAAATTATTTTCTACGTCACAGGACTAAACATACATTAAATTGTGTCTTAAAGGAACTATGATGTTTTGGTGCACATCTGGCAGTATTGTTACAGAAATTTGGATAACTTTCAGCATTCCACTTTATCCTAAAATTTTTTGTAGTGAAGTGTTTGTGATTCCTAGATATCCTAAGTTTAGTGCAATAAGTCATGTTTTCAACATTTTCATCTTTCTGTTAGACCTTGCCAAGTTTTGTAAGGATTAGTTACATGAAAGGAAAAAAAATCAGTGGGTACCTCTCTTTAAGCTAAGAAGTTATCTGAACAGATCTATTGCCTGGTACTTACAGTCTATAACCTTTCATAAAACTTGGTGCCTACAAATAATCTTTCACAGATTTCCACTAGCCAGCATTAGTAGGACTTTCTAGTCAGAGCTAGTGAACAGTATCTATTGTTCTATCTAATAGAGCTATTATGTGCTCTCCTCTTTCCATTTACAGGCTACAAACTACTCAAAAGACATATTCCTCTGCTTCTAAAACATCATTTTACACTCCTTTTTCCCAAAGTCTTCACCTGCCATTCCCAGAAGAAGTTCCAGATGATACTTGTAACTCAATGATCAGTTTTTGCTAATGAGTTGTCAGACTGCATGAACTCTGTCAGGTTAAAACACAGGGCTTATCTTTATCTCTTGTCCCACAGGTATGTAAAAAATTTTACTCATTTTAAAGTGCAAACCTGGAGTTACAATGCAGCAGGAAATAAATGGTGTTGACCAATAGAAAAGGTGTTGACTAGGGCAGCCATTAGGAGCTTCAATTTAAATCAGAGATCACAGATTTCTGACACAAGTGGAGAAAATATACAAAAAATACTGTCTCATCTTTATATAATTCATTTAAAAATATTCATTTAAATGAGCACAGAAAGACAACTGTGCTCCTATATGAACCACCCCTCCATATGATCCCAGTCCAGGGCATCTTCCCATGGTACTTGCCATGAACACATGAACTTGCCGTTCCCACAAAGCATTATGCAAATCCAGTATTACATCTTTCAGGGATTCATGAAGTACAAATAACCAGCAGCTCTTTTAAAGCTCATTTTTTTTCCTATTTATCAGATGGCCAAGCCCTTTTTCAAGCAAAATGGCAAGAAACACCCATATATGGAAGTATATTTCATAACTTAATGAAGAATTAGTAGCTCTTTGTATGTTATTCTACAGGCAGAGACATGGAATAAGAAAACTCCAGTGCCAAATATTTTAAAATACATTCATAATGTCCAAGGTACATAACTTTTTCTTTCCTGTCTACTTTTTGCTGGATTTTTGATTTTTTATTCTTTGAAGTTGAAAGTAAGTGAAAGCTTCTATTTATTACATAAGATTATGAGCATTACTTAATCTTTCTTGCTTTTAGAAGAAAGATTAAGTAATAGTAATGCTAATGCTAATGCCAAGGTAAAAATTTTGCGTATCTCTTTCAAGAGCTAATAGGATGCAATTTTAAGATTAACAGAGCCAATAAAAAGGCAGAGGGGAGGGTGAAATTTGGACAAATTAATTAATGTTTTAAATAGTTGATCTGCATTATTTGTCTATTTTAAGGATTTCTATGAGAAACCAAAGATGTGTCACAATCTGTGGTGTAACTGAGTAGTTGTACAATTAATATTTTTCCTTTTGCACATTTTTCAAGGTCTTACAAAGCCAAGTGGAAAAGTTTCCACAGTGGACATCACATTGTTTGGGAAGGGAGGAGTCAGCTAACACCCTAATTCAATTGAATTCCTAAGCAAGAATGTAAAACAGATGAGAAATGAATGTTCCAAACAGCTTCTTGCATATCATAGGAAGTCAACTAATCAAACTAAAAAGAAGTTTTTTGCTCCTTCTCATAATATGAATTAATAATCAAAGTTACTTTATTATTCATTTCCCTAAATCATACTGTAAAGGGAAACACAGCTCCCAGGGTACACTGAAACTTTATGTGTGCTCAAGAGTAATGAGATTACTATTAGAAACATGAAAGAGACAGGTTTTCAGGGTTAGGGAACTGGATGAATTTTTCCCTAGAACAGAGTGATTCCTTCTCTATGCTGACTAAGTCATACCTAGAAAAAACCCTAAATGAGAGACAGGTGAAGTGTTGCAAGTATGTTCTAACACATCATGTTAACGAGCCTGCTTCTGGTTTTTTTCTGTAACATTTTCCCCAGTACTGTAAAAGAAAACTAAGCCTTTGCTTGTTAATTCTCCATTAATTTTGTCTACTAAAAGCAAAACTGCCAAGTTTTACAAGGAGAGGGTACTCTGTTTCTCCAGAAATAGCATATTTAAAGAAATTATGGTATATACACAAGTCCTTTAAGTGTCTGAGATGTGAAACAAATTGTCACTTTACAGAGGTCATGTGTCTTTCCCACCAATATTCGAGGCTCATTTTGAGCACTGGTAGCTGACAGGCTTCAGGGAAAAATTATTCCCATATGGGCAAACACAATTGCTCTGCTGGCAAGCAAGAATTAGCCATGAGACACGTTAGCATAATCCCTTGTTGTCACAGAAAGCCTCCAAGTTATTTAAACACCACTAAAGCATACTAGTCTTTTGGGAATGCACTTCTGATGTTCTTCAGGCAGAGACAGCTCTGTCTCTGACAGAAAGATCCATAGAAGGCACTAACAGATGTTTCGAAAACAACCACAGGGTTTGCCTGAATTATTCTTTTACCTAAAAATAAACCCAGATCCTAACCCAAACATTAAACAAAATTTCAGCCTTACAGAGGTCTAAAACTAGCAGGATACAAGGGCACATATGGGGAAAACATGATGTGTTTGGGAGGATAGCATTTCAGTAATATATGTTTCCACCAACTGCAAGCAGAAAGGTTGAACACATATTTATACAGCAGTAGTAAAAAGCTGAATGATTTAGCAGCAAATGAAAATTAAATACAAGAGGCAGGCCAAGAAAATATGAGGAACAGTAGTTAGAAATTCTACACTGAATGCCACAGAAAGGAAAATGTTAATGAAAGAGGAAATGCCTAGGCTCTATTCAAGCATTTCTGGCTCCAAAGTGAACATTTCAATGGAATAGGCTTTTGTGAACTTGGGGCATTTCTGATGCTTCGTTTAAGTTAAATCATTTGTTAAATACATTCTGTTGGCTGAGAATTTCCTGAAGTCCTAAGTAGACAGAAGTATATGTGGGTGTTTGGGTCTACAAAAAAATTAAATAGGAAATACCATTTTTAAGTTTAGTTACAGAAGTAAGTTCTAGTAAAAGGGTAGCATAGGAAATCTGCTAGATTGAAACATTAGCTGAAGTTTTGTTATTGTTTTTAATTTTCTCATCTATCATCTGAGTATACTTTCTTTCTGTGCAATTGACCATATATATTTCACATTGTCTGATATTTTAAAAAATAAATCCATCTGTATGAAATCAGATTGTCTTCAGATGTTGAATCCCAATCTTTTTTCATTTTAGCTACTTATGCAGAATTTCAATGTCCTTGCAAAAAAAAAGGCTTTTTGTAAAGGAAAAACAGTGCTGTGTTTGTCCAGAACTATTGCTGTTCCTTCATTTATTTGTAATTATTTCCTATTGACATTGCCACAGGATCATATATCTAGGTACAATTTGAAGTTGATTGAAATGTTATTCTGACCTAAAATCTGCAATATAAGTAGTGAGGCCTACATTAAGTTATAAAACTTTGTACTCTACAAGCATCTTCTGGATTATTAATTAACTAAATGATCTGTTTAATGCTCTTGTTTCTCTGTGCAATTACATCTGCAAATTATTTTAGGAATGAATAGGAATGTTGGTGTGCATGTCCATGCGGGTGTCTTTTTTTTTTTTTTTGAGAGTGAACTTTAAGTTACCTTAAGGTTACCTAAATTAAGTTAATTTAAGTTACCCTAAATTCAGAATTTGGAGTAGCATTTCTGGTATTTCTAATGCCTTACAAATCCTTCTCTTTAGATTTCTACTTTTCTTACCACTGATGAGATTCATCTAGCTTAGATACTTTTTGGCTAAGACAGATGATTTCAGTTGATACATTATTATTGTTTTCCTTTAGAACACTAATATTAGGGTTATTTTCTATTGTCTTTATTTCCTAAGATATTTATTTGGGTTTTAAAACCTAGTAACTATTAGCTGGTGTAATATACATCTCACCTATCAAAGTCTGTCTTTAAAAGTTTAGATAGGATATGATATGATATGATATGATATGATATGATATGATATGATATGATATGGTGTGATATGACATGGCACGATGGAAGATACACACTTGTTTATTCAGCACTCACCCTCACCTGAAGGTTATTGCACTGTGGTTTTGGAATTACCTTTAATTAATTTTATTTCAGCTGCCATTTAAAATGTTCATATCAATCAAAAACTGTTAGGAGATTTATATATCTCAGAAATTGCTTCTCATCAGTGGAGCTCTTTTTCCATAGGAAGGTGCTTGCCCATTAAAAATATAATGCTAGGAAAATAGCATCTCACTTTTGAAAAACAGAAAAAACTTCTTGGTAAAGATATTGTTCTTCCACCCTTCTGGAATGGTGTATTTCTCATATATAAGTTTAATGCTGTGTCAAATAAATATTTAGGTGTTTAGGTTTATTTGGGTTTTTTTTAAATTAGATCATCTGGCTAATTGTGGAATTTTCTACTGGATGGAAATTATGAATTCTGAGCAGTTGCTTTTATGAGCCATCTCCATGGGAGACATCAGGTGATAACCCCTTGGAGAGACTGCAGGAGTGTACTCCACTCTGGCTATAGAAAAGGAAGTGTCCAAGAGCAGAGATCCATCTGGCAGACTGTTGGTAGTGGATTTATCAGTACTCAGACAAGTGGCTACATTCATTTTCACTTTGTACAAGTCCAAAGAGTGTATGGAATCCATTTATTTTGTCTTTAAAAAATTTTTACATTTCATTTCCTGATCTAGTACCATTCTCATTCAGGAGAGCAGAGATCTTTGAGTGTTCTCTTTGGCAAATGACTCTTGGAAAAATAAAAATCTTGTTCCTGATTTCATAGCCATCATCAGTCTTTTCATATGTGTGTAACTGCTAGGAATTCAAGACAAAGAATATGAAACATCTATAATTCTCTTTGGTTTCATTAATACTGTAAGGGGGGCAGATGAGCCAAAAGTAAAGCATATCTGAGAGAAGGGGAAAAAACATTATTACAGCATTGGATTTGGAATTTATCTTCTGCAATGAAGTAAAAAAAAAAAACTTCAAAAAAAAATACTGTTTTGAATCAGAGTGCAAGCCACATATTTTTCAGACATCACAGGAAACAAAAAGACATTTATAAAATAAGACATTATTAAATATTAAGCATAAATAATTTATATTTTGGATTTAAGTGTAAATATAAATGTAATGCTAAGTTCACTGCAAGAAACTTTATTAGCAATATTTCTCACTTTTGAAAGACACTCAAGGGTTCATTCAGATTGACTTATTAATCAATTTTTTATACACATGTTGTCATCTCTACTCAAAGAAAGCAGAGTTCCCTATACTATAATCCAGCATAATTCTTGTACCTTATTCCAGAGATTTGGTTTTCTGTCCTAAATCAATTGAAAAGGCTTTTGTAACAAAAAGGCTTTTTACCACATCACAGAATCTGAATTTGAAAATGTTATATATTGTTCATGGGAACACAAATTTTCAAACATTCCATTATAATTCCAAAAATCTTTTTTTTTTTTTTGAGGACTCAAATTTTGGTATCTACAAACAACATGATTACTGAACATAAAGATACATGAATAACAATATGGTTAATATAAGTGAGGCTTCATTGCTGTCGTCTTTTATAAATTTCTCAAGTTTTCTATATTCTCAATAAAATATTTCAGAAATAGCAGAATGAATAATTAATAATCTTGCAGAATAATCCTTATTAAAAAAATTATGACATTCAATATAAATTGTATTTTCAAACATCCCACAATTAATATTTACATAGCTTGATTTGATTTTTTCCCATTTAAATATTATTTAAAATATTTTTCTTTTTTAAAAGATTACATTCATTTCAAACAATTTTTTTCTTAGTTGCTCATGTTTATCCCACAAGACTGAATCTGGGACATACCAAGCATTCTGTGGCAAAACACTAATACCATCATAAATCTGGGTTTACGGCCTTGCGACTGAAAGAAACAAAAGGAGAAAAGGGGTTGTGAAAGCACTCGCAAGATCAAAAAAATGGAGTGGCAAAATAAACTTCCCTGTTACACCATATATACTACACTAATCTCTCCAAAGACTACATGTGGCTCTTGACATTTTGAAAGTCTGCGTTTGGAGTTCAGTTGATAAACATCTGCTGTTTTCAAATCAAAACAACTCCTCACAACACGTTTTATCAGAGAGCAGAGCAAGAGATTGCCTTTAGTAATCTGATCACTCTCATCATGGATAGACTCCTGGATCCAAGCTTTGCTTTGTTTTTAATGCTTGAAACCATTCCAAAAAAGCATTTGCATCCTTTGTTACTAATTTGGAGACCTTGTTTAACTTGCAGTAAAATAAACCAAAGCTCTCCTTTGCCTGCATGGGTCATTTTGATTCATCTTGAGTACAATTCATGGATCATGGACTAGTTTGTACTGGGAGTTGAAATTCCTGACAGCCTTAGCACTTACGCCACTGTCTGTATCTTCTGTTGAAAGGATTCTTTCCCCTTCTAAATTCCATTTTTAAGTTCTTGTTTTTATTTTAGCTATTTCTTAAAGCAATTATCACAACTTTGTACATGATGTCTATTTCCGCTGACAGATTTCCAGTGAGTAATGGAAAGAGGAAACCAGGTTTTTTCTGGTGGAAAAAAGACATCTGGGCTGTGTCTATGCTAATAAGAAAGGATAAGGCATGGGTGCATGCATGAAATTGTCCATGTTGTGTGGTACTTAGCAGGAATGGACTTTGCCTGTAGTGCCTCCCCTGTTCTTGCAAACAATGTGTGAGTACAGTTCAGAGGTTAATGTGGGGCAGGCACTGCTGCCTTACCCTGTGGGGCAACAGGAGTGGGAAGACTTAATTCTGTGACTGTAACTGGTGCTGTGCAACTTGCAGTGGAAGACAGAAAGAAGGACATTTACTCATAAACATAGCCCTGGATGAAGGGGCACTGCATGAAAGGAACCAATCAAGAACACTCCAGACAGTCAACAAGGATTATACAGAATAGGAAGTCATGTAACACAAAGATATATTGAAGACAAGCTAAGTTGAGACTGTTCACCTGGAGAAGGAACCAATCAAGAACACTCCAGACAGTCAACAAGGATTATACAGAATAGGAAGTCATGTAACACAAAGATATATTGAAGACAAGCTAAGTTGAGACTGTTCACCTGGAGAAGAGAAGGTTGTGTGAAGACCTCACAGCAACCTTCCAGTATCTGGAGGGGGCTTGCAGAGAAGACAGAGAGGGGCTCTGTCAGGAACTGCAGAGATGACAGGACAAAGAGTAATGGATAAAACTTGAAAGAGGAAATTTAGGTTAGATATTAGGAGCAAATTCTTTACTGCAAGGATGGTGAGACACTGGACCAGGTTGCCCAGAGAAATTGTGGGCATCCCAACCTTGACAATGTTCAAAGGCTGGATAAAGCCTTGAGCAACCTGGTCTAGTGAGAGGTATCTCTGCCTATGGCAAGGGAGGGTGGGACTAGATGACCTTTAAGGTCCATTCCAACCCCTTACCATTTTATGATTCTATGATATTTCTTTAGCATTTATTTATTAATTTTTTTAATGAACTCTCCAGTGCTAGACGTGTCTCTGGGTATCTATCCCTGTGCGTGGGCACCAGAGGGAATAAAAACTGCAAAAGAAGGGAAGAAGGAAATAAAATGAGCCCTGCAGTGTGGTGAGGAAAGCACCGCTTTTTCTAGAACAATAAGAATTTTTGTTTCAAGAGCTGAAGCATTCATGAGGAAATCTGAAGGATGTGTAGAATAGCAGGAGGCAAATCTTGCACAAATTTACCTATCTTTAACAAGTTGTAAGATAATTATCTAATTGTAGAGATAGGTATCTTTTGAACTGAACTCTCTTCAAAGAGACATGGTAAGCTCACCTCCCAAAAGGATCACACAAGTGAATTAATATATGTGCAGGATACAAAGGAAACTGCTTTTGCTTGGCAAATCATATCTTTATTTACATCATACAAATACAAAAGTACCAGTACCAGACAACTACCTTTTAGTAACTTAGGGAATTAATCTCTGCTGGTGAGAAAGAGGAAAAAACTCATGGACTTCCATGTGTCATGAGACAGGAGAGTCACCAGAGCTCTATTCAGATTTTATGCCTAAATTTAAATGAAACCATATTTAACTACAACAAAGAAAATCTCTTAGTAACAATATATACTAATTTCCCAAGGTCCTATGTTATACCATAAGCAGTATGGCTCTTTGTGATTTATGCTGTCCACCCTAACCCTAATAATTCTAGCCCATGCCTATTACTACCAGCTATTAGGACCACACCATCTGAGCAGCAACTTCAGCCCTTAGGTTGTCCAGTCTAAACCTAGTTTTACCCTGGCTGTTATTCACTGAAAGCAAGAGAACAAAACATTGAGATCCCAAACAAACAAGTCACTTTCTGATCCTTAATTTTCCCAAATCCTTTAGTAACAAGATGAGATATTCAGCATTTAAATTTCCAAAATACTCTGGCCTCAAACTGAGTCAAATACAAGCCAGACAATGAATATTCACCTCAAGGTACCCTTTCCTGAATCTAATTTAACTGTTGTTGCCCAGGAATGAAAAACAACAAGAAAAGAAGACTGAAAAAAATATTTTAAAAAGACACAATACACAAACATTACAATTCCTTTGCATAATGCTGAAGAGTGTGCAGCTTCAAGAAATAAAAGGAGCTCTTCTCTTTCCAACTCTCAAACCATGAATCCAGCCCTAACTCTAAACCTAGCAATGGTCAGGGATTGCAGCTCCTCAGCAAACAGAATAGACAAAAAGCAACAGTTGTCCTTAACACCACTCCTCTTCAATCTGTACATTCCCAAACATAAGAGCTGAACTTAACCAAGGTCATGGAACATATAAAAAAAAGAGCACAAAGTATTGTCCTAAAACAACTATTTTTCCTTTTTCTGAGGGCAAGGCACCAGATGTTGAAATGGGTTCTTCAGTTATTGCATTCCCCCAAATAACCTTAACCTCAAAAACAGTGCTAGCCAAGGGAACCACCCATCCAGTGAAGGGAGCATAAGCTGTTGACCACAATTGACTCCAGACTTCTCTTCAGTCTTCTCTCTGAAGGCTGCTCAGTCTCAGAGAAAAACTAGACTTAATTTTTTTATTTGCAATCCTCAACATAAGATTAATTATAACAGGAACTACACACACAGTAAAAAAAAAGGATTGACAACAGCTCTTTTCCAAACTCTTGCAGGCAGAAAAGAATTAACTTGTTTCTTCAAGGTTTTATATTGCCAATATTTAATTCCAATCTAATCCTAACTCTGATTGCAGAGGACAGGACCCTTTCTCCCAGTAAGAAAACATAAATTCCTGATCACAGTCAACACCAGCCCAAGTTTAGGATGGGGTGTATTTTTTGGAAATAAATGATAATGACTTACGTTGGAGAAATAGGCATATTTGAGTTAAACCTATGAATTAGTTTAGGATTTGTGATGGTTTTGCTCTATGGTCCTCTAGCCAGAAATTCCTTAAATATTAAAATATTTTGAAGTACACCTTAAACTACAAATGTATTTTACAGGATCAGTGGGAGACACCATTACTCCTGTAGTAAGATGACTCTGCACACTACTTGGAGCACTAAGTTTATACGAAAAGAGCTAAGAAATAATTGACCTGACCACGAAATAAACTATGCAGCAGCAGAGGAACCTGGACTCTGCTGGAGTGACAAGATCTAATGAAATCTCACTTAACCATGGGTTTGTTAATTTGCAGTTTACTTAGATATTTTCAATAGCTACTGACCTAGCACATTGTGATGTTTTCTGAGTGTCACGATACGTTTGAATACTTATTCATCCTCACTGCAGGGAGCTAATTTCCACCTTCCCTGGGAATCAATGAGGAAATTGGCTGAAAACATTCCCTCAACTGGCTGACCTAGGAAGCAAGTGGCAATGGTCCTTAACTGCTGTGCAGTTTCACCCTGTATCATACAGAGAGAGGTGGGCTCAGCGCTGGCCATTCCTTGTTGGGCAGAGGGCAGAGTTAGGATTAACACTAGGATGATTTTGGAAAACAATAACTGAAAATGTCAGGAGTATGCAGTCTATGCCAAGCCTCCTGCCAAATCTCAGTGAGGGGCATGAAGGAAAAGGATTAGTGGTACAGGAATCCATGCTCACAGCCAAGGACAACAGCAGTCTACCCTGGAGTAGTAACTCTCACTGACTAGAAATCTGTCCAGTCTGACAGTTTCTGGTGATTATGTAAGGACATATCACAGATCCTGCTAATGTGTCGGTAACTCCTGCTCCTGGTGATGGATTCTAACCTCTTTTCCAGCAATGTGATAGTCTAGTAAATTCAGCATGGATGTTGAGAGGTAGGTGTGGGTACGGGTCCTTATGGAAAACATACTGGAATATCACAGGTGCATGGAATGCATATGAGTAAAGTTTTTTCTTGAGGAAGTTTAAGGAGTAGTTTTTAGCCTAACCTGCATTTATACAAATATATCAGTGAGATGTCATATAATTAACAAAAAGACTTAAAAGAAAAAAATGAACAAAACCCTTGAATAAACCCTTAATAACTAGAATTATGTGTTAATGATGACTTATGTGCAAAATATTAACTTGAAAATACCACTTAAAAGTATTAACTCGACATTTCACCTGAATAAATAACTGTTCATTTGAGGTGATGGAATGTGACCTAAAATTAAGGTGTAAATTGATCTCAGTGGGAAATAATGTAATGAAAAACACAGGACCATATATTCTTGGGGATATGTAAAAACACCATCATTAAAAGCTCATCATTCAATTTTCTTCTTTAGTCAGCCTAATAGCAGTCAGTAGAATTTCCAAAACCAAGCTGGTGTCCCATAAGACTCAGTTTGGTAACAGGAAAATGAGCTCCCACCATTGATGGACATGTTTGCCACTAGACTGAACTGGAACTAGCCTGAAGTAAAACTTCCTGAAAACTTCCATCCCCAAGCCCACACTTAATGTCTGTATTAATGGGAAATGCAAATATTGCCAGTAAATGTTATGTCTCTCCAGAAGGATGCGGGTACTTAGATAACAGGTGCAAACTGTAACAGGAAGTAGCTACAATAGTCGAAGTTTACGTTTATTTAAGACAGGACAGACATAATAAAAGATCATTCATAGTGGCCCCCTTCTGGAATATTGAAGGACTACATATGAAATTCATAAAGACTGTAAATAGTTCTAACTCATTTATCCCAATACAGGGTATGAACTATATCTAATATTTTTCTAAAAGTTTATTGCCCCATCAAATTAAAACTTCCACTTTTATAAAAGAAATAGTATATTAAATCTGTCAAAAACATGCCTGTAAATTTGTTTAAATGGGCTATGTTTATTTTCTTTTCCTTTAAAATTCATGTGTTAAAATTAATCTTCTTTTTCCACTTGCATGCATTTTGCATTCCCAACAGCATAAAAAATTATTCTGGAGCTGATTGAGCCCTAAATTTTCTTTATCATCTATCCACATCAATTTAACATCTGCTTTCAATATTATAGGATTTATTTATTTTTTAATTTGTGGCTTTAGTTCATTTATAAATGTGGAATATCATAGATTATTCTCTCCTCATGTAAAACTGAAATTCATTTTCTTCTATAGCAAAAATGTCATCAACATTTCTATAAAATGCAATGATAGAACTGTTGGGTCTAAAAAAGATCTAGGAAAAAAAAACAGCATAATACAGTAAATTCTTTATAGTTAAGTTATGCTCTTTAAATGTTAGACTTTGTATCCTGCAAAAGTTCTCATTACCTAGTAAACATGCAACAGTTTCTATTTCGTCTTTATAAAACCAACTTTTTTAAAAATAGCAACCTAAAATATATACTTGTCCAAGGACTTTACCTCATGTAAGCTTTGTTTAGCTATTACACATAAAATAATAACTCATACCTTTTATATTGCACTTACTATTTGTTTATGTTATGGAAATTACTCCAGTTTATTCTTCTAGACATGCGATTCATTTGTTTAACTCCCTTAGTGTGAATACCAAAAGGAAGTAGATTTCTTGCTCCACTTGATGGGTAAATATAATTGTATGTGAGAATGAGCTGACATTTACTCATATTAAGGAGCATTAACTGCATTATCACACTGTTATACCACTAGGAATAAAAACCAAAACCAACTAAACAAAACCATGCATAGAATTAAATTACTTAAAAACTTGTAATTACATATTGCAAAGAAAATATCCTCAGACCTTTAACCTAAAAACCCCTCTTCCTCATTTTGCTATAGATTTTACAAAGCTGACAAAACCAGTTTTATCTGTGAATAAACTCCCTGACTTACAGTGCTATATTTAAAGAGTTTGGGGTTTAATTTTTCAAAATTTAAAAATTATATTAATATCTTACCATTTATTAATCTGCTTTAAAAAATAAGAAAATCTTAAGCAAATAATACTATCTAAATATACTTTTTCTGAATCCTCAGCTGGTGTTAGGGAATCTTCATGAGGTTAAATATACACACCTACAAGGAATTTTCACAACTGAGGATACAGACACAAAATTTAACCCCTTTATATTCTGTTTTTTAAGGGTCTAATCATCATACAAGTTAGAACCCCTTGACAGCACTCTGACCGTGTGTAAACAACACAGTCTTCACTTTTAGCCCTTTTACGATACCAGAGAAATCTGAAAGGACCTTCCTGACAGGCAAAAGCCTGATGCAGGGGGTGAAATCTTAGCTCAATAAAAGTCAGTGGCAAGCTCCTATTGAATTTACTGGACCTACAGTTTTCTCCAGAGTTGTAAAAGAAGCTCCTATGAACAAAGGACATGTTCCTAAATATAATTTATGAATGATGACAGTGCAGTCAGGCACCTTTTTCTGGTTAGCTTTGGGGCAAGCAAAGAATATGATTTGTTAGAACATGTGGGGAAATCTGATGTCAATTTCCTGACATAAACGCATCCTGATACAAAGCCTTCAGTGGTTGCTGTAGGATTTAGGAGGGAATCTCCAAGAGAATTGTGCTTTCCAGCATTTTTTTTTTTACATTACTATTCCTAGTGTGAGCATAAAAGCAAATTTGGTTGATAGAGTACATATATTTACAAGGATTATTTTTTTGGCTATGTAATGTAGCAGCTTTCTTTATGATCTGCAGGTTTATGGGGAAAAACCACAGAACAACTATGAGAGTTACTACAACACTACTGAGACCAAGAAATTATTTTTTCTTTATTTTTGGCTTTTTCTCGGCCAATGTTGATGACAATGGCTAAGCTCTTTCTGGATAGAAAGTGTTCTGAAGGAAATGGACAGTGCAGCTGAACAAAGGAGGGGGGAAAACAAGGTGAAAGAAAGCTTTGCCATGTGCCACAGTCATGCAACATGCATTCAGGTCACAAACTTACCTTGGAAAAAAGCAGATGCAGAAAAATTAGCTTCAAGGGCATCCACACTGGGATGCCTGCCTTCTTATGGATTAATCTGTGCAATTTTTACTTTACTTTTTAAAAGAAGATCAAGCTACAAAATTTGTTAATAGCTGAAACAGGCAACACTTCCATTAGTTTTCTCTGCCTCTCCCAGTGGCTTGGGGATTTATGTGCTATTTCCTACACATAGATTGTCGGAAATAAAAAAAAAAAACTTTATGAAACAGTGAACAAAAAGGTGAAGCTATTATAAAAACCAAATTTTGATACTCCTATAAAATCACTAGAGATCTAGTCTAAGCCTCTCCAAAGCCAATTAAAATACTGGTCCACAATAAGGATGTGGTGGAGGATAATACTAAAAATACAATGTTTTTATATAAATTTATATTACCAGCATTCTGATTTTGCTTTGATGAGAAAAGATGTAAAAAATTTAGAAGAGTTTCACTGGTGTGTATTAAAGCAAATCAATTAATTGATTAATAAATTATTCTTTTAGGTCCTAAGGAAAGTGTATGAACTATTAATGAATAAAGATAAGTGGGTTTTGTGTGGAAAATATCTTCATCTCTTGGTAATGTGGAATAACTAGAATAATATAAAATTAACAGCAATGAGAGTAGAATGAATTTCATTAGTTTTCTGGTATCAACTGCATGAAAACAACCACCTTCATTCCAAAACAGCCACAGAGTACATGTTAGAATACAATGCTTAATGATGTGGGGTATATCTATTTTATTAAGTCCTTTTCAACATGAAGCAATCATCACCTTTCTAACTAATCATCTACTTCACATTCTAATAAACATGAAAATCATCTGCAATGATACTTAAAGTTGCATCTAGAGTGTGCTTCTCCATTCCTGTGGCTGGGTTAACACCACACCCATGGAAAATGTTATTATGTTCTAATGATTCCAGAGTTTGGTTTTACTCTGATGGGACCACAAAGGCCACATTAAACTGACCAACTGTGATTTAAAGCTAGTTTGTCTTCTGCCCAAAAAATGTACAATTGAGCTATTTAAAACAGTAGCTGTTTTCCTCATTCCTCTGTTTTGGATCACCCTAATCCTAGGTTTGGATGAATGATAACATGAAATTAATGTTTATGGTGTTCCTAAGTATTTAGTAAGTATTACACAACTGTATTGCCACAATCATGGAATTAATCATAGAATACTAAATGTTGGAAAGGACCCTAAATATCATCTCGTCTCAATCCCCTCTGCCATGGGCAAGGACACCTCCCACTAAGGAACATGACCATGGTGCACTTCAACTGATTATGGACACCTTCCTTGTCCATGTCCTAGACATGGGCCAGGGCAATCAGGTTTAGGTGTCCCTGCTTCAGCAGGGAGGGTGAACAAGATGACGTCCAGACATCCCCTCAAACTAAAATAATTCTGTAATTCTTGCCATGCTTGTGCAGAAGGATTGTCAGCAGCAAGACTTGCAAAAACTGTAGCTTAGTTTGCTACATACATGAAAATGAATATATTATTCATGTTACGCTCTATGTATCCTAGATATAGAATAAACCTACTTTTCTATGTTGCTTGACATCCCTACACCTTTTTGATGGTTTGGGGATTTTGGCAGGGGTTGGTTGGGGTTTCTTTTTCCTCCTTAAAAGTCAAGAATCAAGTTTGTGGGTTTTGTTCGTGGCTTTTGTTTCTTTGGGCTGTTCTCAGAGAAACACAGAGCTCATTAAGTCTGCAGGGTTGTTAAGGTCATGGAAATGGTAGAGTTCCAGCAAGTATGGAATATCACACAGCATTGCAGAGTGAATGGTCAGAAACACAAGTCACAACTCATGGAGGAGCTTTTCCCTGCAAGATCTCCTCCCCCACTCCTCACTTGATAGTTGACAATAGTTACAAGGCAGAGTTATGGGAACTGGATCCAGCGCCCAATGCCTCTATAAAATTTTTACTTCAGGATCAATTGTATGTTTCTGCATACAGCTGTGGTTGTGAATGATCTTTTTCTACATGCAATTTGAGTTCAGAAAATAAGTACAGTTTAAAGTATAGTTAACACTAGGGCTGACAGTGGGGCCAGCCAAATCCCTTGTGCATGAGAAAAAAAGAGGAGCTGGTCACAAAATATTTTTTGTGCTTGGCCCTCTGAACGTTGCTTACATGTGGAAAGCTTTGTTTTCCAGTTCAATATTCCTCTCTTGTTTCAGTATAATGATCCACATAGCAATTCCTACCACAGGTACTCCACGCTGCTTTAAAAGTACTCATCTTTAACATGAGATCATCACTGAGCTTGCACTCTCAAGTAACTTGATCCTTAGGAAAGTGTACAACAGAAAACAAAGAAACAGAAGGGATCATAGGCATGTGGATCTAATTGAATTGAGAGATAAAATTTCATAAAGACCCAAATAAATCTATAATCAAAAATGCTACAAAAGCAATGGTGTTTCAATAGATATCCCACTGCTCTATATAAAATGTTTTTTCCATTAGATATGTAATTACTTAGATTATTCATTATGTAGTAGACTTAGGCATGCAAAACTATGTTTTATGTTTTTCTGTAAAACTTAGAACCAAGTATTCTTTTGGCCTAAGTCTCATGGTGCAAAATTCAATTGGACTTGAGTGAATACTTTTTGAGTGAGTAGTATGAAATGCCTATTGCAGTTGTTACATCTAGTAATTATACAATGTTTTATTTAAAGGTATTTCTAAAAAGCAATAATAGATATAAATGCATTTCTAAAAGTTTTCTTTAAACATTGATAGTACATCACAAAGTTTTGTACAACCTATTCAATTACCCAGATAGAAAAGCCTGTGTCTTCGTGATTTTGCACACAATCAACAGTAGACCATAAAAATCTTCTTTTCTTGAAATTAAAAAATGTTGAAAGGTTTTCATTTCTTTGGACATTCCCAGTAATGTGTATTGGTTATTATTATTTATAACTTCATATTTTTTCTCTGTGAGTCAAGACTACAACTCAAACTAGAAGTTATGGACAAAAGGAGCACTTCTCTGGCTCGGGAAATAAACCAAGACTGAAGTTTCAGTTGAGACCAGTTGTAAAGGAAAATGGGAGACTAGAAAGAGGAATAGTTGAAATGCCAAACAGGTACCAGGGTCCTGGGTAACTAAGAGTGAATTGTAGCCAGAACTCTTGAAGTGCTTGATAGATGTAAACCTGTGGTTATGAAATAAGAATTATATGCCCAAATATCTTTCTGAATCTCAGCCTCACTGTAGAAAAAATTTTCTGATATGCTATTCACAAGTGAAAAAACTGTATCTAATATTTTTATATATTCCTGATATTAAATGCAAATCACAATAGACTTACTTATTTAAACATCCTTGAGACAATGTAAACAATTTTTTTTCTTATGGATTATTCAGCTGGAACTAGACTAGAAGGACTTAACCCATGTATTGTTTAAATCCATGTACTGTACTTCAGGATTCTTGTATAAAGAAAAAACAGGCAGTAGAACAGCTGAAATAAGTCAATTTGTTAAAAATCTTTTTTATCCAGTATAACAAGACTGCATCATGCAGTCTGTGATATAAACAGATGTCAAATCCAGGAAGGGTAGTGACATGACCATATATGTACTGGCAAATGCTTTGAAATACACTTCCAAAAATACAGTGGTAAATTAGAGAAAGCTGAAGGATCTAAATTTTAATATCTAAAAAAGGCAAGTTCTAATTAAAAACAAAAGCATGCTTTTGCTTTTGAAGATTTGTCTGACATTAAATTAATTCATCACTGACTTTAATACACACAGTGTAAAGTTAAGGGAAGGTTTTCTACTGCTCCCAAATGATGAAATTCTGCTGCAGTCAAGGAGAGGTTCAGTGTTCAAGAGGGTGTTGATTTAATAGCAAGGGTTTTTTTTCTTTTTCTGGGAGGATTAAGTGTTGGGAAGACATTTTATTCCCAAATATCTGTAAAAATTCTGTCAAAGAAAATCATTAAAGGCACAGATGAGTAGTGTTTTAGCCAGTTTCTTCTTGGAGAACAAACACTCTGGTCATCATTAATCTGTTGCTTCTTGTTTCTTAAGTGGATGTAGTTATCCAGCATTGTGATGCTACAGCTCCTTGATAGCATAAGCTCCTAGCAGAGACATTCCATTTCATTTCATTCATCATAACAGGTGGGAAAAGATACCTGAAGTTCTGCTTTTTTAATATAGCTGCTGAGGAAGTTGTCCAGTTTTCTAAACACCTTAGCAGTGCATAGACACAACTATGGTTTCCAGTAAAATGTTAATTTGGTTTTGGATTGTAGACTCTAAATCTACATGTTCCTTGTTATAGCAAATAGCTATTATATATCTAGCTATTATCTGTCCTTTATAAATAACATGATGCTATGCAACATTCCTTGATTGAACCCTTCTTTTTTCCCCTGTCCTGGTTCCCAGCTGCTCAATGTATTTTAATTACCTGTTTGTTTTGGCTTTGTGCAGCTAATTGTGCAACGTGTACAATACCCAGACCAGCGTAACCAAGCCAGCAAGAGAATTGTTTAGATGTCCAAAAATTTGCAAGGGTCTAAGACACCTCCCTAGAGTCATCCAGGTTCTTACACTGTCAGGGAGAAGACAGGAATTCCCTATGGAATTGACCAAGAGGCTTGGTGTGTTGATTGCACACTGATTTCTGAAGGCACTCTGGAGGAACAGTAATGAGAGTTACACAATACACTAACAGCCTCGTTTGTAACCTGATTTTTTTTATTCCAGATACAATTATTTAATCTCTGTGAAGCTCCTTTTGCATTTTCTGTCCTCTTCATGACACATCACTGAGTCTCAGGACTCAGAGACGGTTTTGCTGCAGAGTTAGCAGCAGTTTTCTACAGGTTTTGGGTTGCATTGTTAATGCTGCATAGGCAGAGTTTCTGTTAAGGACAAGACTGAGCTACAGCATTGGGAGTTGGGTTTTTTGGGGGGAATGTGTAAATTTTGCTTTTTTGCTTTGGAGTTGTGGTTTTTGGTTTTTTGTTTAGAAATTGTCTGTTTTGGTTTTCAATTTTGTTTGTTTGAGATTTTTAATGCTGTCCAGACTGAACTACTTGGCAAGTTTACTAATACAATCAGAAATGTTCTTTTAAAGAGTTTCATTGCATGCACAAATGATACAAATGCATACTACCATAAGCAAAGCAGATATTTAAAAAAAATTATTAAACCATGGCCAGTATTGTAGTAAAAGAAAATAACACTTTAATGAAATTCCTCCTTAATAGATACTCAATTATAGATATTAAAGGAATAAGAAAATTTTTCTGGAATTATAGGGAAAAATAAAATAAATAAATATTCTGAAGTGTTAAAGCAATGTGTCATCTCAGAGAAGCTACATCAATATTGAAATATTAATTCATCTGGTTCCCATTTAAGGAAAAAACATTACAAAAATCTCTTCTCTCTAGTATAAGTTATGAATATATTTTGAATCAATTTGATAAATTATCAGGATTATAGTGACTAGCATAATACCCTTCATGATAAAGATAATATTTTACAACCAAACCTGAGGCTACAGTTGATCATGTCTATGCACAATGGCTGCAGCTTTTCTAGTACATGTGCCTTTACAGTCTTAATGCATCCCAGATTTAGTTGTTTTTATTGGCTCTTGGTGTTCAAGTATGCAACCAGCTCTGAACTCAAATATCAAAAGAAAGAAAAGTGTATGGAGCCCCCTTGCAATAATCTGGCAGTGAAAATATAGGAAAAATGCTCAGAAATCAATATTTTCCTTTCTCTCCACTTTTATTGCATTGGAAAATAGAGTTTTGTCATATGCATTGGATGATCCCTTCCTCATCAGTTTGAAACTTGATAAATATGGGGCAAACTTGGTAAATACGGGCTGCCAATAATTAAGCTGAAAAATACTGTATACAATGATCAAACATTTTCTTCTGCAGATAGATTTTGATTTTATAGTGCAAAATATATCTAAAACAAATTTCTTAGATAGTGGTAATTTTTCAGCTATCTTTCTAAGAAAACAGCATCTGCAGTCCCATGTTCTACTAGTTCATACTCACTAATTTTGCCTGTTACCTGTCCTAAGCAGGAATATTAATATAATAATAGTATCTCACCTATATGTTTACCTCTACTACTTTTGTTGAGTGCTAAGGCCAATGCAGCCCTATAATTTTCCAGAGAAAATGTCACATAAACACCACAAGTTTGCAGCATTATCAGTCAAAGACTAAATGTTTAGGTATACAGATATGTATCAATATATTTATGTATACTTCTTTACAAAAAATTACCTTTTTTTTCTATATTTATATATTATATATCTATAATGTCTGAACAGTATCTAGTATCAATTTTTAACCAACACCAGTTAAATAGTGAATGCTAAATTTTTAAACTGCTGATAACCTTTTTTTTGTAAGTGAGAGTTAATTTAACTCTATTTTCCTTTTTCTCTTAGATTTATGATTCATGTATTATATTTTGCAAGAGATTCTGCTGAACTTTTCAACCTTGTTCTGGATAAACTAAATAAGTTGGATTCTTCTAGTCAGTCACTTTTTCAGTCAGGCTTTCAAAAACCTTAAGGTCTTTTCTAAATCCTTTAAATTCTAACACATTTTTTTCACAAAAGCATTTCAGTCGATTTCTTGATGATTTCCAGAGATGCACAAACCTCATATTGCTTTCCAATATCTGAATTTAGGTCTGGATTTTGTGGTCACTCTTATTCATAAACTGAAATGTTTATTCCTGTACAATATCAGTATTGAATATGTTTGACATACTTCTTTTGTCATATGCTGATGGGTAGGTTTGAAATCATATCACCATCCTTGCTTAGGGCAAAAGCTGAAATCTGGCACCCTCTGTAAGTGCCCATAGGCCTCAGTGGAAAATAAGCAACGATGACCTTGTGTGTTCAAGTCCTTAAAACCTTAACAATCTGAATCAGTCTTGAATAATTTCATAAACAAAGCAATGAAATGATAGGTATAGTCATTTCTCTGTCCCTGCTGGCCTTCTCCATGGCATTTAATGACAGAAGAATGAAATCCAGTCCCAAATGAAGATAAGAGAGGCATCGGAGAAGATGTTTGCCTATGAAAGCAAAAGTCATGGTTTCCATCAACTGTGCAAGGTAACAAAGTCATCTTCTGCCTTTGGCTTTTGAATAAAAGCTCAAGCATACAAATCCACAGGTCAGCGGAAATGATTACCATAAACAAATCTGGACAAACATCCTGCTATCTGGAAGCCTATGCAAATAGACATTTTCATCATCTGGGCTCCACTAATCCACACAAAACTATGCACATTTTAAAATACATGTAAACAATGTCTCTTCTTTGATGATGCAATCAAAACAAAATTAATATTTTTGGGAAAACTCAAATGGAAATATCATTCCTGCTTTCCCTTTTCTTTTTTGGTTTTTTTTTTTTTTTTTTTTGGTGAGGTAGAGGCAAGAAGGGTGACAGGGCAGAGTTATCTCTCAAAAATGTCCCCAGATTTTAAAGAGAGTAGAGTACAGTCATCTAGCAGCAGAGCATTTTTTTGCATGGTTGATTGACAACCCGGGCAAGTCTTCAAGGCTGTGTGACAGAGTCCAACTGTTGTGTGATGTAGCTTCTTCCCTGCATGGAGCTGCAGCAGCAGTCTCTGATCCCCTGCCACATCACAGCTTTAAGTGGCTGCTTTCCACACCAATGGCACTGACACTTCACTGGCTGCACATCTATCCCAAGTCTTTGCACTTACAGTACCTGGCACCAGTCCCCATTTCTCCTTCCCTGAATTTTTTCCAGCAGTGCTTTTCCTGGTCATATTAGAGCTCTCCAGCAGATCCTCACTTTAAATATTTTTTTTTACTTCCAAGATTTTTTTTACTTGTACATTTACTGCCTCCTGCCTTATCATTGGACTAACTACAGACAAGACACTTTCTTTGAGGCAAAATCCGATAGAAGTCATAGATGGAATGAACAAAGTTAAAGACTCAAGCGGAAAAATGACAAATGGTATTTAATAAAGCATGATCTTTGAATACACCATTAGGCAGTTGTAGGAAGGATAAAATTACAATGGGCAGTTCCAAGACAAAAAGAAATTTTTCTAACAAACTGTCTATAACTTTCCTCTAAGTATTGTCTTAGGAACTCCTAATGCACATCACAGTTAGGTAGCATAGGTTCAGTAAAATCAAAGTTATTATATCTATATATAGGTAGGGCTTGGGCTTCAAGGGCTTTAAGAAGACAGGAAGCCAAATGGCTCAGTATGGTTTTGCATAACAGAAAGTCTAGTTAACTTCCAGATACTGGAAATTATTGAAAACTAGGGGTTTTGGTGCTTTTAGAGCTATTTTCATACAAATATTGTATTACAGTTCTCATTTGAAATAATTTAAACATGTGCATATTTTTAGTCCACTAGCACAGAATTTCAAAACTCACAGCTGCTTGCCTTAAAGGAGTAAGGGAGTGCCTCCTGAAGCCACCTGTGCAGTGTGACAGCCTGTGCCCACTGGCAGAGAAAAGGTCTCCCAAGCTGAAGTCAAACTTCAACAAATTATTGAACATCGCCCTTTCACTCTGGTTTTAGGCAACAGTCAGAAGTGTTTACATTTTTTCCAATAATCAAATGGTGAAAACCACAGCTCAGATATTATTCCCTCTGCTATACTGTGGAGTCAAAAAGAAGAGGAGTAAGCACAGAAAAACACTATAAACCTTTGCCCAGCAGATAGAAAATATCCTACAGCTCCTCGCTGTCCCAAGGAGTAAACCACATGCACCGGCCAGATGATTCAAGGTACATGGGGACACTGTGACCTGGCTTAACATCCATCTTACTGTGAAAGCAAGTGATCCCAATTGGTTAAAAAATCATTTAAAAAGACCATCCAAAAGTCAGCAGGAACCTTTCCAAGGGTTTGCAGAGTTTTTGGACAGAGTGTAGGTAAGCATACTTAAGGTAAATAGGAATAAAAGCCACCTTTCTCCTCTCAGCTACGTATCCTCTCTGTCTTCCTGCATGTTGTTTGCCTGATACATTCTTCTGTCTTTTGGGCAGTGTTAAGAGATTAATTAATTACCTTCATGTGCCCCTTATCTCTACTTTTCATATGCAGAAAAATCTGCTTCTAGTGTTTTTTAGCACAGAATTTCGTTCAGTATATTGCCAGTCTCACTTCCTTACAGTTCAGATGAGTAGCTTCTCTGTCAATGTGCATAATCATTTAAGAATATTAAGAAAACTATCAGTCATCTTTTAAATGTTCAAAAAAGCAATGCCTTTAAAGTTGTTTTTGACTGTGGGATAACCCCCATTATCCAGTGGGGTGTGCTGGCACAGGAATTGTGAAAAGATGCAAGCCCAATTTTAAAATATAATGGAAGGAAATAACATAACTGAGACATTCTAGCTCAACTCTTGTTTCTTGCAGTTCTATTGCACATATTGACTGGACATGGACACTTTTGTTTATACAGCAGAAGCTGTCAGTATAAGAACTGTTGGATTGAGCCTTTAGGATTATATAAACATATCAAGTCCTCCCAGAATTGTGGCTAGAGGACAATTGAATAAATGTCTGTAAATACACAGCTCTCCTTCCACTTTGATCCTCCATATGGGAAGTACAGATGTTCCCACAGGAAGCTATAATTAGCACTGTATCAGTAAAAATTCCTCATCTGCACTACCATGGTTTTAGTGTCTATCTAGGAATAGAAAGACCGTAAACTCAAGATTAAAAAAACCCCAATATTTTATCACCCTCATGTCAAATTAAACAGTCAATTGAGATTACAGTGTATCTTTAAATTGTGACCAACCCTGTAATTGTTACAAGTTTCATTTTTGTCCCTGAAGACACATTTAATGTGTTATAGACTGATAATGATACTTAACTGACATCTCTGAAAGTAAGGTGCTTTGTAAATACCCCACTCCCAGAAAATTTGCTTTTAAAAGTGTACTAAACCACTTTTCTATCAGGATAAGATTGGAAATGGCTGAGAGATGCATTTCTACTGACTGTGTGGCCAGTATAGTCTTTGGATGTAGTGGTAGAAACTGTTTGAAAATCTTCTTTTAGTTAGGGCAGAGCATGCACTAAGGGTTGCGAGTTCACCATGTTGGCTCAGCCACAGACCAGGCTGAGTCCAGTTGTTCTGGTGAGCAGCTGTGTGAGACATGAGGACATTGCAAGATGTCCAATCAGGCATTTCTCCATACAAGAGTCTTCATCAGTCATCACTTTTCAGCATGGCAGTGCCAAGGGCAGCAGCTAAAACTCACATAACCACTGTGCTAGAAGCTTTGCAAAGATGTGAAATATCTCTCCTTTTTCTCTTGTTTTCTCCAAGTAGCTCCAAATTACTTGTTCCTATACTGGAATGATTTTCTTCTAAGCACATTCCTCTCTGGACTTTTGGATGAGGCTGCGCAGAATTTAATGAAGAAACACATTTTATTGAGAGAAGGGATAGACCTAAAAAAATGTGTCCTAGTTAAATGTATCAAATTATAAATGCTTATGTATGCCTTTTACTTTTTTTGTTCTTTGCTTATAATAAACAGGAAAAGTCTCAACTCTTTCCAGTCATTGCTGTGTTATCACAGAATGACAAGTTAGGTGTTAAGTTGCAAAGTACTGAAATCCAACAGAAAGGTCAATGGAGTGTAAGAGAAATACATGTAAAAATGAAGAGCTAAATGCTGTATATTAAATCCTATATTTATAATGTGACCTTTTTATTACTTTACCTTACTGTGAAATGAAAGAACATGTAAAATGACAAAACATCATTTTCTAAAGTTAGGTACCAAAAATTGTTTGGTTTTCAAATATGCTATATATCTAGAATCTTTATAACAGCAAGAAAAAGTAAATAGTGATATAAATTAAATATAATATAAATATAAATATGTTGAACCCTTCTCAAGATGTCTGCTCAGTCAGAACAATATTGGATATTGTTTTTAAACAAAATAAAATAAAATATGTGTGTTGGTATGATTGTTTAAAGGAATATTATAAGTAGCTGCCAATGACATTTGCATCCTTTTATCATTTAATCAAACCTGTCTGTCATTAAAACACCTGACCACTCTGAATTATCTGAAGTATTGAGTAATGCACAACACACAAAAAAAATCTTTCACTGTGTTTGAGCAGATTTGGCATCTTTTAGTAATATCTTAAAAACATGTGGAACTATTAAAGTTTGTTTCCCCCAATATATTTTAATATTTTGCCTGGGTTTTATTTACTTATTTCTTCAAATAAAGAAAATCTTTTCAAATAAATTAGAAATTTTCTTTTATTAAAAAGTAAGGTAAGACATATCTGAATGGTTATTATTTTTTCTTATTCATTCAGCATTCAGTCTTAAGCTCACACTGTTTGAACAACAAATTGTCCCTCCAAGGCAGTTGTGTCTGTCTAGGTTACCTTTGCTTTCTGTCCCAAATTTCCATCTGGATCTGGGTGTTCTTGGTTCTGGTTCTCCATGGGAGAAATTCCCACCCTGAGGCTGATGCATCAGACTCAGTCATTGAAGTGAAATACTTTCTTTCAAAGAATAAGGAGCCTATTTCTCCCACCACCACCCATTTTTCAATACAGTTTCTTACTTGCAGGTATGTTTTTCTCAAAATCAGGGTGCTTAGCTTATGAAGCATGGCTTCATTCATTCATTCATTCATTCATTCATTCATTCATTCATTCATTCATTCATTCACTTATTTTTTAGTAGAGTCTCTCTGAAGGGTTTGATCATTCCCCTGCACACATTTGTGGCTTAGCTCAATCAATTTCCTTATCTCAAAATAGGAAACCTTTATGAAAATACAGAGAAGTTACTTTTGCACTGAAACTCTGCAAGAACATTTCTGTACAGAATTCCACAGCTGCATTACTTAGTGGTTCCACCTTAATATTGCATTTTCTTTTGCAAGCTTGCTCACATCATTTGTTCTGTTCAGGAAAAAGGCAGAGACAGCCACAAGCAGGAACACGTTCAGCAGAGTAGGAGGATGTACAAAACAAAAATATGTGAAAAAGGCTTTCACTCCACCAAGTGTCAATTAATCCCTCCCTCCAACCCTGCTCTCATGTGGATCTTCCCAGCACATATTTCTTTCATCCCCATAATTGGCTCCTCCCTGGAATGCTCTTCTTCCCCCACACATTCTTAATTCAAGCACAACATGGATCCTAAAGCACAAAGGAATGACACTCCTGTCCATTTCTTTAATAAGCAGTTGCCAAAATTCTTAACAAACTGCTATGCGTTAGCATGTAAGTATTTACATGGTCATCAGTTTTATATGATGCTTTTCATCTCCAGCTTGTGATTTTTATGCTTTAGGACTCAGCCTCATCCATCACCAAATTGCTGACAAATAGTGCTGACATTTTTTTTCTATGAAATGAGTACAAAGTGTACAGAACACAGTTGTTATCATTTAACTTGACCTAAATGCTGTATAGGTTTTCTGCAAAAGAAACACTCATTTCTAGGTATAAGGGAAGGAAAGTTTTTAACTAAATAGCAGCCATCTGCTGAAGTGATCTTCCTTGTTGTTTTCTTCATCTGGCAGCTTTCTTCTTCATTTTTTTAAATTTTCATCCTTTATTGTAGTGTGCTAAATAATTTAAAGAAATAAGAGATGGAGTAAATTTAAAGTCCTGAGGTTTGTTTATTCTTATATTTTGCTATCAGTATTACATAATTCAAATCAGACACTTATTTAGTTAGTATCTTTTTTTTCTCTGACAAGAAATTCTCTACATCAGGTTAATTTTGTAAATTTTAGCTTCTTAAAGCCCATGTAACTTTTTCCTGTCTTTTCTGTTTGTCTATGGCTTGATTTCTAAGGCTGGGGTCATGGTCTATAAGATTGTATACGTGGTATGCAGAAAACATTTAGCATTGTTTCCTTGGCAGGCCATGCCTGACAGCAACATTGCACTCAACATCAGGACTTGGAAAGGATTCAAAAGTCCTACAATAAAAAGCATAAAGTTTGCAATCCCAGAAAGAGATTCATAGTGCTTTGTGCAATTTCTTGAATTCAGGGACATCTCCCAGTTGAAAAACGAGCAATTTTGGCTGTCATTGGTGAACTGATCTGAGGAAAGAGTTTTACAGTATTTTCTGCTTAGACTTGAGCATCCAGGCTTTTAAATCTGTGCAATGTCAAGTTTACTACCAGAAATCTGTGCAAGCCCCACTCTGTGTTGTGTTCTCAACCAAAAGTTGAGGCATATGCAAACCAGGAGAGTGTAAGATTTTGTCAGTGCTAGTCAAGCAAGAAATGCACATGGCTACCGTGCAGTGAGCATGTGTCTTTCAGTAAATGTTTAATTCTGTAATGTTTGGTAAAAAACTATTACCATCTGCTGAAGGAGAAATCTTCTCAAACTAACAGGCCAGCTACAATCCAAACCAGATTTTGTTCTAACAAGTTTGTGCATTACAGTTGTGCCCAGCAGCAAAAGCTGCAGCCACAGAAAACCACAGGTTACTTCTTGGAAAGCTCTGTAGAATAGTTGGTGTTGCAGCCAGAGGACTTGCTGTACTAACACCAGGAATTGCAGAGCCCCTGGGAAGCCACAAGCCTGGTTTGTGGTTCTCAAAACAACTGGAACTATTTCTTGCCATTTCATCCATACCACCTGTGAGGAACTTGCACTGAAGGCCCCCAAACCTGCTCCCTTACCAGGCAGTGTGAGGGAGCATCTCCCCTTGCATATATGGCCCTGTCATATATGGCCCTGTCATATATGGCCCTGTCTTTCTTTCACTGTAAACTCCTAGAAACTGTAGCAGCACAAAGAACGGCCCTTACTACCTCAGATATTTGGTAACTAGAGCACGTTATGACTGAGCATCTCCGAAGGACATGAAAAGAATGAGTAAGCATATTGTGCTACAGAGCTGGGGGATCAATCAGTTCTTTGGCAATCATTAGGAAGTTCCTCAACAACACAAACAGAACTTTCAACTCAGGTTATAACTTCCAGCACATAATATATGGGCTAATGGAGGCTTTGGAACTTATCTTCTTGGTAACTGTCATTCATTGTCCATTTTTTTTCCTCTCTGAAAAGGGGTTGGAGGTCTCAAGGTGAGAAAGCTGAGCCTTAAAGAAACATGAGGAAATCAGAGAGGAATTGCACTTCAACACTAATCAGTTAAGAAGACACACCATAAACAACTGGGAAATGAGCCAATAATGATCTGAGAAGATCACGGAACAAGTGCACAGCCCTTCTAGTGGCTCATTGTGGAACTGACAGACAGATCAGTTGCCCTGTGAAGTGTCCAAAGTCTTGCCAGTAAGGACAGATGCTGTGATTGCTTACAAGTTTTAATATGGATCTTCCTCCACATGAACTGTCTTATTCCAGTCCACTTAGAACAAGGGACTGTGCTCCACAAAGACCTGATGCACACCAAAATAAAATCTGCATGTTCTCTCATCAAAATATATTCAACTTGTGACATATTAGGATATATCCAAGTAGAATAATGACTGTTGAAGTAGTAAGTGGTAGCACAACATCAGTAAGGAGAGGATTTATTTAAAAATTAACAAAGAAATAGTATACCTTAAACACAGCTGAGAATTCCTTGATTTTCAGTATTGACAATGATTTTGGTTTTAGCACTAACACCAAATTTTCTTTGTGAGTTTCACTCTTGTGATTATACATGCCTATTGTACATTTATTTCTGTATCAAAGCCAAATAACAGCTTGGTGTAGTTCACAGTCCTCAGTTCAAAGAAAATTCAGAAGCAAAATACTGTAGATGAACATAAAATAAAATACTAAAATATTAAAAGTATAATTTTATTTAGATAAATTTTTGTATATATGTTTCTTATTTAGTGAATGCATAAATACCTTGCTATGTAAAATTTCTTTTGATCTAAAGTGTTGTGTTAGTACCAATTATTTTGGAAAAGTGATCTCAAGCTTTAAAGAAACATATTTGACATTATAGATTTGAACACAATTTATGAAAAAGATTTGCATTTAGATGATGTTCAGGTATTTTGTTTAGCAGTTTTTAATGGATGTACATGTACTTTGAAAATTTATGCCAGCTTTTAACTGCTTGTGATTACAGAAGAGGAAGTAATTAACCACAAGCATTCTCCCTATAAACAATAGGGAATTGTGAGCATTTAAAATCTCATTTACCACATCCCAGAACGAGTGGCTAAAATACACCTCCTAGACCTCATTTGCCTCTCCTTGTAGTCATATGGAGGATGCAGCCTAAGCAAGCCCAGGGGCTGGAGGGGGGGTTCAGCCTTTTTAATCAACCACTTTCATTAGAACACCTATTGCTATTACATCCACAGCCTGAGTAATGGTGCTCTGAAAAGAAAAATATTGCAATTAATACCAGTATATTTCAGTTTTGAAAGAAACCTGATAATGACTGGAGGCAAGCCTCAGATTCAGAGCAGTGTTTTCTGATTTGGGTACTTAACCCTGATCAGAAGTGTGAAATAAGAGCAGTACTGATTGTAACCAGCTTTAGCCTTGGCTTCTCTGGAAAATTTTATATTATTGGCAGTAAATTGGCATTTTTCATTGTGGGATTAATCTTATACATAAAGAGAACTTATCTAGCATCAAAATAATTTGTCTCAGATATGACAGTGTGGGAAATACGCCACAGACATTGCACTTATCTTAAACGACAGTAAAAGGGAACTTATATAGTGATTTTTGCCCCTTTTGTAGAACACTCACTAGAACTTCCTATTTGTTGAAGTATCAATGTTCCTAAATGAAAGGAGTGCCCTAAAATGACTTTCTTTTGGCTTTACATCACAGCAAATATGACACTGATTAATTCGGAGATTATATATATAATAAAAACATCAAAGCACCTCTCTTCACCTTCATTCTTTTAGGGCTCTTAATCTTCTTTTCCAGATTTATTTAGCCTAAAATCAATTCTACAACAGTGACATTCAAATTTGGCTGTAAAATTAATAGCAGCCAATTGCATGCAGATTCTCATTAATTTGAGCACTAACCAAGGCATTGCATAAGACAAAACTCAATAGATCGGTGCTGAAGTTCATTTTGATCTGATTTTGAACTGTACCTCCTCAGAAATGCTGGCTCCCCATAAGCCTTCAGAAACAGCTTTTGCTCTCTTTCAAGTGATGTTCAGCTGCTTTCTCAATTAGGCCAACAAATCACAGGCACCCAAAGCTTTCTGTGACAGGTCATTCCTATTTGGGATAAATGAAAAGACACCAAACAACTTCAGGGATGATAATATATTTTAGTAGGGTTTCTTGGCATGGTTTAGGTTGTTTTTTTTCCAGTAAGTTGGTCACAGATATTTCAGGAAACTTTCTGCAACTTGGATAGATTTGGTCTACAGAAAATAATATAATTTAAAGCTGCCAGTTTAAATGCCTTATAAATTAATGATGTGATTTTTTTTTTTCATATCAAAAAGAAGCAAATGACAAAGGGCAATCCAAACAGGTTTTCATCAAAAAGAGCAGGATTTCTTAGCACAACTTTGATGAATTCAACAGACCAGAAAGGTGAGTGGTTAATGACTATAGCCAATGGTGGCTCCTGCAGAAAAAGCACTAAGACCACAGAAAAGGCTTCAAGCATTAAGAGGCCTCATTTACATTGTCTTCTATTAGCAGCATGTCATGGTTTAATTTTATCTCAGAAAGTAATGTTAAAAAGTATGGAAGTTATACCTTTATTTTGTTTTTCTGATCCATTATGAATATTGTCACTAAATGTTTATTTGAAACATGGAACTTTGGAAGTTGAATTATTATAATGCTTTCAGTTCATTATAATAATTCAGCCTTTCAGTTGAATTATTATAATGCTTTGAAAAGTGACATCTCCTCTTTCTACTACTCTTGCATCTTTTATCTGGTCATGGAAGTACAATTAGTGCCAGACTAATTTCCAGAGAGCTCTAAATCACACAATTATAAATGAAAAATTGAAAAAGGTAAACTTCTGTTACTTATGCTGCAAGAGCTACAAATATTAAATGTCATTGCTTTTCTGACATGAGAAAAATGTTTTGACCTGGGAATTTAGGAGGAAATACATTTCACTTCTGAGACATACCAACAATACTTTCTGTAAATAATTGCTTCATAACTCCTCAGTATTCAACAAAAGATAAAATACATTAGTACAAACAATATTATCCCACCTGACCTTGCAACCCATATCTAAATCAATGTGAGTCCTAACCTTTCTGATTTACAGTCACAGATCCTTCCTGTGTTTTCTGACATAAATCTGAGAGCTGTAAAAAACGTAGACCTATTCTATCGCTTTCCGTGGGAGTAGGAATTCACAGTTTCTCTTCAGACTATTGAAACAAGGTATAAATCCAAGATAAAATTATTTAAGGCTTTAGAGTGAACAGATTTATTGTTTTAAAATATGAACATTCTGTTCCATAAAATATTAGTAATTATTCTCAGATTCTTGTACATGACAAATACAAGTAGACCAAGGCTGATGTGCAAAACCAGGTTGTATATATTTAACTTTTAATTTAATATAAGATTTTAAATTACCGTGTCAGGATTTCATTGGAAAAACAATTAAATTTTATTCTGGACAGAAAAGCATGAAGAAATCACAGGGGAAAAAAAGTATTTAACTCTGACCTTTTAAATTCAGAAGTACCCTGAACTGGATCATTGAGTCCATTTGCAGCTAGCTATAGATGGAAATGGCAGAGATGCCACACTGGAGCTTGCAAACAAACAATGTAAATATCAGCCAAACCATGTCTACACCAATCCTCTTAAACAAGCCATTTAACATGCCCAGAAGAGAGCCCATACTTTTTCCTTCCAAGCAAACATCACACTTTATGGCCCTGCTTAAACTAAAGGGTCCAGGGTGCTTTCCCAAGTACCACATCTTGTTCTGCCTGCCTGCAACTGCACTCAAACTCCCTGTTGTGCATTTCATCCACTCTGCCATGACAAAAGAGTGAGGCTTGGGCTGTAAGGAGCTGCATAGGGAGCTTAGTCCAGGAGTGAAAATAGATATCAAAGTATCAACCTCATTTATTCAGTTCCGCCTTACACTTCTTGAGAATTCCTTTTGTCAGTCTCCAAGTGAGACACAAACTGAAGATTGTTCTTTGAGAGACCAGTCCAAAGAATTGCTACCATGGACCACAGTGCCAGCAGTCAGTGATCTACCTCAAGGATAATTCTGGATAATTATGAACATCCATGACCTGTAAAGTTCCCAGAAGGAAAAGATATATAGTCTGTGCTATAGATTGTAGACCTAAAGGTACAAATCTTTTGTCCTATAAACCTTGGAAAAAAAATTTCCCTTTTTTATCCTTACATGTTTGCTTTCGGGTCATCCTTATTGGTTTGCTGCATGTTTACTGTGGTCATCAGCCAAGACTGATTTTTTTCCTCCAGTCTCTACTCTGTGTTCATAACATAGGCCTTATCAAGATAAGCATGAACAGAAAAACTTAGAGCAGCTGATTTCTTTCTGAACAGCTGTAACATTTTTAAGTAGCTATCCCTAGGTTAAAACAAAAGGAACAACTGAAACACTTTATTTTCCAGAAAATGTTAAAATGTCCTTTTCAGAGACAAATACAAGTGTCATAAAGTCAGAAGTAAAGAAATTCTTGTTAAGTCCGTTTAGTCCATCTGTAATTATGGATTTTTTTTCTACATTTAGTAACTTTTCTGTTGTTTCAACTGTACAAGTCTCTTCCCATATGGTTTTCATACACCAATTACATTTTATTCTTGAAATAATTTTTTTCAAATGGCCTAAAATTTTCTTTCCTATTATTGTTCATAGCCACACATAATTGAAGAAAACATTTAAAAACTTTAAAACCTTTCAGTTACTGTGTCTGTCTCAATTGTCTGTGTTTTAACAAAGTTATGTTTCATCTAGCTATTTTTAAATTTTCTCACAAATACAATATTACTTTTGTGGCCTCTTCCAGAGCTGAATCCATTTTTTTAATGTGTTTCCAGTGGTGAGATGCTGGGACTTGTGGAGCAGACCAGATATTACCTAGGTGCTATACAAAGTTTCGTCTCCTGCACTACGACATGATTTTTTTTAATTTTTTTATTATGTCTTAAACCAGAATGTTGCTGATTTTGTTTGCTGCCACATTCCAGGGTCAACAAACAAAACAAGTATTCTATTGCTGCTACATTAACCCTACAAGTCAGCCATTCATGCTGCCATTTTGTTTTGGCATCTCTGCGTTGCATGTCACTGGCTTTCCATGTTCCAAGTGTTGAATTCGTTTCACCAAATATCTTGCTTTTATGCTTTCAAGTGGCAAGCACTCTCTTCCACTCATACTGTTAAGCTTTCTGTCATAATATGCCCAATTCTTTAGAGTTTCTATTCACATATATAACTGACTAATAAATTTAAATAGAGCCAAGTGGAGTTCCACGCAACCATGAAGTATCTAATCTTAAAGAAATACAAACATGTTACTACATTTCTCAGCAAATTTTAGGCCCCTTTAAAAGTATTATTGATCTTGAAGAGAATCTAAAATACTTGTGAAGCATTATTTTCCCAATTTTCCTATTTCTTGACCATTATTCTCTTATTATTTTTATCTACAAAGTTTTACATTTTTTAAATTGAATACTTATTTACACATTTCTAAATGGATACCATTAAAACATAGCCTATTTATACATAAAAACAATTGAAATACCTGCATACTTCAATTTTTTGTGGAATTTCAACAGTATATAAATCAGATTGTATTTGATGCCACCATCAAATGTTTTCCCACCATGGCTATTTTATTCCATATCTACTATTTCAAGGTGGACACATCTGGAAATCACAAAATTGCATTTTAGTAGATCAAGTGTAGAAAATGTGTGGACCGAGAAAATAAGTTTCCTCTTGGATTCTGTATCTTTTATTCTAGAGAAATTCTATTCCTTCCATGCAGAGAGAAAAAGCCAACAACATCTGTTTCTGGTCATGTCTGCTTTAGACAAATATCACGTAGAACGAGGTTTTAGATTATTGGAGATCAAATCTTCTGAAATTGTTAAAGTACACTGAGGGAAAAGAGCTCATCCAAGCTTGATAACTATTACTCCCTTCCTCCATCTGGATTGGTGTCCACCCTCCAGACAAACTAGACATCTATCTGTCCTTTCCAAACCTGTTACTTATATCAAAATAATTAAATTAAAGTGATATAACTGCTATTTTGTCTGTCAGAAAGCAAATGTTACACAAATAAAACATTTACCTCTAAAAGAATTCAAGGTCTGCCAACAATGTTTAGGAATGGTATTTGTGGGTATCAGATTTTGAAAGTTCTAAAAAAAGAACTGAAAGGAAGAGACGTGCAATTCTCAGAGCTTTGAGTAGTGCCTCCAGAAATTATTAGCTTTTTTGGCTTCCTTGATGTTTCTTTCAGCTCGAGTGGTCCACTACCTTCAGAAGACTCTTGCCTCACACCCTTCACTCCACTGGCTTTCCTCCAATAACTTCTTACACATCTACACTTGCTCGTAATTCTTTTTCTTCCAAGAACACTACCATCATTTCTTGGAACAGTTCTGGTTTGTGCACTACGTGGTGCACAGCAGTCGTTTCAGGAAGGCAAAATTACTCTGAATGTTTAAAAACACCAAAGTGTTACATACTCCTTGAGAGTTTGGAAAGCTTATGTGTAGAATTCTCCTAAGATTAGCTATTCTCATAAAAACTTTTTGTTTGTTTGTTTGTTTGTTTTAAAATTCATGAATCCATGCATGAGACAGATACTAATTATATTTAAACTTCTTGAGTTCTCCCTTCCCATTGTAATTCTGCCCCAATTCAAAAGACAAGTTGTGTATTATTTTAAATGCAGGTTTTGACATCTGTACAGCTCAGTCAGTCCCATACAGGAAAGCATTTGGATACAAATTGTCAGGTTTCACTAATTTCTAGTCAAAATTTCCTTACTCTTGCTTTACATAATCTTATCTCTCAGGACCTTATTTCTGAAATCAGGAGAAAAATTTTCAGGTGAAATTGTACTTCTTTTCTCACTTGAGCCAGAGACTGGTTTATGTTGTCTCTGCTGGAATTCTATTTGCAAAACTTAAAAAATATGGGCCAAGTCTTATGTTCATAACAAAATATTCTTACATCTGAACTTCATCTATATCCATATTTCATTGGAAACGCTTCACATGAGTTTTCTTACAATTTCTAATGGAAATTTAATTAGTTATTAATCATATGTTTCTTGAAATTTGCCTAAATGTTTCATGCTCTGCTGTCATGAAATCTGACTTCATTTGGATATTTCAAGACTGACTAGTCATAAAACCAGACACCTCAGAAAATTTAACATTCATATTCATATTTTATAGAACTGCGCCTCTGTGTTGCACTGTTTTCAACAGAGAATTAAACACTCTGAGTAGTTCTTAATCAGGTGCAAATTCACAGAGAGGATGGAGCAGGACCAGTTTATACATCTTGAGGATTTGTCTACATGTGCCCTAATTAATGTATCATGCACCCCTTATATTTCGTGTTAGCTATGGATAAAGAGTTGCACTTAGTAAGGTAAACATAAGAACAGCTGCACTGGCTCACACTAAAGGCTTAGCTAGCCACATATCCAGTCTGGCAATGGCAAAAGCCAGTAGAAGCCAAGCCCTTGCTGCATCACTATCAGTGCATTCACAGGACAGAAACAGCTCACCACACCAAAGCAGAATATTCTGAGCTTCCACGATGACCAGAGACCTCCTGGATTGTGAGTGGAATTGTGTGAAGCTTATGCTGGTTTCCCATGAAGAATGAGGATGCTGCAGATCTCAGTGTTTGATGGAAGAGGTCAGGATTGCCTCCAGTTCTGCACTCCTTTACCAGCACGAGTCAGATTTGCAGGACTGGAGCTCTGGCTCTGTTCTCATCTTGACTTCTGGCCTAATGGAGCTCACCATGTTTCTACCACTCAGGCCTCTCCTGCACATAAGCCCAGCCTCTCCTGAGGCACATCTCACCTTTATCACTTTGTAGAACCTGGTGAGAATTTCTGCTTTTCCTTCCTCTAAAATCACCAGGGAAGAAAGTTTCTGACCTATAAGTTTTGGGTTCAATTTATAGTATATCTCAGTTTTGCAAGAACTTGAACACAAAACAAATTACTCAAGTTTCTTATTTCAACTATTGCCTACTCCAAAACGGAAAATGTGTTATATTTCCAAAGTTATTTTCTATGTCTCCAAAATACAAATGATATCTTTGTCACTTTAATTCTTTGGATTTAGAGAATAATGTCAGGAAGCATCTTTCTAAGCATTCTAGAGGCTTAGGTGAAATGTACTTAAAAACAGCATATACAAATAATATAATAACAAAAACATAATAATGAAGGGTAATGTGCAACACAAATATTGCATCTTCCCCTGTTTTATCTTCAGCTGGAACAATATTAATATACAGATAAGCATATTTTATGTCCTGAAATTCATCTTATTTGAACATTTCTTACCTAGGCAATGTATATTATAAAGTAATATAAATCCATATCATCCAATGTATAGTTTACAGTAATATAAATACATTATTTCCTATAACAAGTAATATGTTTATGTAGTCTACCTACCTTTCTTTGATAGTTGTTTCATCACAAGATTTTACACAAGAAAGTTGTGGCATTCATTGGTTTGGCATGAGAATATTATGTTTCAACATACACTATTTTATATTTGCTTGACTACAGCAGCATTCATTTGGGTTCTCAGTCTGTGTTGTATTTTGTAGCAATTTGCCATAAAGTACACTTTTCATTATTCTTTGAAATGGATTTCCAAAGTTTCAAGATGAGACTGTACAGAATAAAAGTATAAAAAAAAGTGTACCTTTATCACCTTATACTAGTAGCTATACAAGCAGAAATTACCAGCACTAGTCACTTGCCAGCTCATCAAATTCCTAGTCTCAGGAAAGAATTATAAATTAATAAATTTTTAAGTAGCTGAGCAAGTTCTGCACTATTCATCACTGATTCTTACTTTAGTCAGCAAGTGTTCAAATGATTTGTACATTCTAGTTTATCCTATTTCCTCATATATCTTTGGAGGTTTTGCATCTCACTTCAGAAATGCTCTTTTGTCTCACAGACACTTTATACTCTTGACTCAGCTTGATTTCACCACATGACATAGAGAAAAGTTCGAGATTTTCTGTATTTCTAGTTCATATTTTTAACCCTTTCAACACTTAATAGTGTCTTTGTTTTAACTACTTGATGAACAGCTCTTATGAGCATGGGTTCTTCCCTTTCTGTATTGGTGCTTACAGTAGCATTTGGACTTACTGTTTGATGTTGTGGTTTGTCTCTAGCATGAAAGAAATACAGCAAGACTATGCGTGCTTCTAATGCTAAAACAAGATATTACTAGGCAGCATTCAAAATCAACTCAAAGACAAGATTGAAAATATGGGGGAAAAACCTGGAACACATTTCAAAGAAGAGCAGATGTTTGTTTTGCTAGCTCTTGGTAGCCTTGCTATCAATATATGACCTGTATTGAGTGCCATTAAAATAATGCTAATGTTTGATCTTGGTTAGCACCCTCATGTGCCCCATGCCTCAAAAGTGTCAATTTTTTAGTCTGTGCTCCCAGTGTGGAAGGACAGAGTCCATTTTTTGCAGTAGCCTTGAAGAGATAGAGTGTGGACCTGTGTGGGCATGTCTAGGTTACTGTTTTATACCACCTTATGTCACCAATGTAAGGACAAAGTAAGGGATTCTCACTTCCAAGAAGGAGCAGGTCAGGAAGAAAATAGTGATGTGCAGATGGTCTGCCACCTTTGTCCTTATCTTGAAGATCATGTGTTGCCAGACTGGTCAGTCAGTGAGCATTCTCACATGTAAATCATCTTTTTGTACACTTTTTTTATGAATATTGTTGTCATTACTGTTCTCTTTCTTATCTCATTGGTGTTTCCTGTAAATTGTTCTTAACTCAGGATCTCTGCCTTTTTACTCTCTCATCAGAGGTGGCTGGGGGAGAGGAGCAGGCAGTCCTTCATTTTAGTGGGAGCACTAAATTAAGGAATACCATTCCCAAACCACAGTGGCCTTTCAGTCAGCACACAAACTCACAAAACATATGTCTGTCAAAGGGTAACCTTGGGTGGCTCAAGCTTTATTACTTCAGCCAAAACACATAACATGGAACTTTTACTATATCACTTCTTCATGTAATATTTTTCTGTCCAATTTATCTTCTCTACAACAAGTAAACTAAAAAAGGTCGTCTATAAAAAGGTGATGACCTTTAAAAAGATCATCTTTAAAAGAGCATCTTAAAAGAAAATACATGAGCTTTTTAGGAAGAATATATTGATTCCAATGAAACTTACTTAAGACCTCACTGGCACTGGTGAGAACTGTAATAGATTTCTTTGTATTGCCAGGGTTATTCAGAATAATGAAGAACAGCTGATAGGACTTTGCTTCTTACATTATATTGTGTTTGCCACATCTTGTAAAAGTGGCAAACATAATATAATGTTCCCCATAATACAAATGTAAGTAAGCATATATATACACATTACAGGCACTGAAGGGAAGAGAATACATTTCATATTAAACTTTTTTCAGGCAGTCAGTTTCCACTTAGTTTTCAAGTAACACTTGACATTTGAATTTACTCTGGCCTTAGATCCAACATTTGCATTCTGCCTTACTTCAGATCTCTATGCAAATTTTAAGTAGAGAAACAAGCTACTAATTGATATTACAGTCAAGAAAAAAATTTGCAGAAGCACTACAAGGACAAATGCAAGAATGTAGTGGAACCTATTACACTGACTTCTTCAGGAGCTTTTAAAAGCCCTTTTATATAAAACCCCCTTTTTTATGTCTTCCTTCCTTCCTTCCTTCCTTCCTTCCTTCCTTCCTTCCTTCCTTCCTTCCTTCCTTCCTTCCTTCCTTCCTTCCTTCCTTCCTTCCTTCCTTCCTTCCTTCCTTCCTTCCTTCCTTCCTTCCTCCCTCCCTCCCTCCCTCCCTCCCTCCCCTATTCAATCCCCCTAATTCGTTGAGATTTTTTTCTAGCTGGACGTTATATTCACTTTCTATTTTTAAAATATACCCTTTTTTATTATTTAGAGGAGAAAAGTGATATGCTCTTTTATTTTGCAAGAGTCCCAAATCTCTTAGCAGAATAGTAAGTACAGTAACACATAACTAACACATTTTTTATTTCTCTAATCATTGTGAAAACACTCTGTGAGAATGCTAACACTACAGAAAATAGAGTTCCAGGAATTTCTGAATTTTGGTTGTAAAGTCTTTTAATTGAATTACAAAAACAATAAATGTAACATATGTTACAAACACTACATAAATTTTTGCAACTGTCTGAGCTCTGGATACTATAGTAATGTGTCTGTTCAAATGGAAAGGAGAAAAAAGCAGGGACCAAACAAGACATGCCTTCCTTGATAGCCTTTATTCCTTGTGAGCAGAACTTCAGAGAAAAAGTCCTGCCAGATCTCATTATCTTGTCACAACTTTTACATTTGTTTGTTTTAAGTTATAGACAGCAGTGCAGTATCTCAGTGCAATGATAAAGTTCAGCTTTCACTAAAAGAAAATACATTAAAATTTTTAAGAGGGAGCAAAGTGAACAATAAAGGGTTATTAAGGAAGACATAAATTAAAAATACTGTAAGCTGTTCAGTATTTTAATTCAGTGCCATCTAGAAATTGGTTTAATATGCATATCACATCTTGTTGTCTTTCAGTGTATATTTCTGTCCAACTATCTGCCCCTCCCTTTCTAGTAATTTTGGAAACTATTAGCCAGTTTTATGTAGATGAAAAAAAATGTTGCAGTTCCCAACAGATAATCCCATAAGTGTCATGAAAATCAGCTTGGTTTAGAGAAAACTTCCTGATATATGTGGAAAATAAAGCAAATCTCTATATTTATACATTGAATTTTTTGCAACTTCCTGTTGGACAAACAGTGTGTGCTTGCTGGCCAGACAGATCAACAGGCACACAGCTCCAAATCAGGAATAGTGCTTACCTTGGGGCTCTAACAGGAAAAATAGGATTACTGAAATGTGTGGGATTGCAAAGAGGGAAATAAATCTTCAGAAAATCAGATATCATTGATTTCACTGCTCAGAAAAAAGTTTTCCTTAAATCTCATCTCACTTTAAAAGTGATGACAGATGGGTATGGCAGTTTAATTACTTTGTTTTCAGGTCACCACATACTGTACATTCTGCTAAAGAGTCTGGGAGAACGATGACCACATGCTGCTTCCTGGCTGCTGCCCTCTGGATCAGTAGAAGTTCTCAGGAGGTAGAGGAGATTCCTTCTCTTTCAATGGAAAAGGGAACATCTGCAGCCAGATGTGTCCAACTGAAAGAGCAGACCAATGGATAGGCATGCATGGAGCAACCGAGGAATCAGGAGGCACCACAGGACTCCTCCAGAAGGCATTCCTGGAGATCTCAGAGGGTCAGTGTATGCTTTCTGCAACTCAGGAAACTACCAAAGGTTGCTGGACTGAAAGGAAAGCAAAAAAAAAAATCCTAAACTGCCAGGATGCAAGTGAGAAAAGCAATGTGTTTTCAACATTCATTTTTAGCCAATTTCACCAGCAATCTTGAGTTTTCTCTCTGGAAAGAATTGCCATGTTTCACCTTACTATTTTTGGATTTTATTGAAATACACCTCTAGGCATTGGAAATGTTCAGTGTCTTTTGGCATAGGCTTAGCTTCAGAGAGCTGCTCCATTTTAGGGGTGGAGCAGCTCCAGCTGAAGGCACCGGCTTGACTGGGGATCCCATCACACAAAGCTCTTTCATGCCTTGAGATCATGACTCACCAATTTTAAAGTATAAGGTTGGCAGGGCTCTGGCTGTATGTTAGCTTTCATACTATGGCATGTACACCCAAGAACTTAAATTCTTTGTGGGCTGAAAAAGCCAGAGCTATGTGGGCATCTAGTAGTCCTCACAATTGCTTCCATACAGACAGGCTACAAAAGAATTATGCCTTGTAAATACTTTGGAGTTTGGGTGTATTTCAGTACTCCACACAACTTATCCACACAGACTTCAGAAGATGTAATCTCCTTCTGTTCACACCCCATATAAATGTGTCCAGCACCCTTTGGAAGAAATAGGGAAGTATTAGCACTGCTTTAAACCTAGAGTAAAATTTCCTGTCTCTCAAAGGCAGGGTTTTTTACTTGGGAAAGGTATTTTTAGGGCACAGTGCTAGGATACCAAAGAAATCATTTTCCAATGTGTCCAAGTATGGGAAGTGTGAACTTCTTTGAAAAACTATGCTGAAAATAAAATTTTACAATTAAACCTTCAGTTTAAGAAGCAAGACTTGTGACAAAGCTGTAAAAGCATTAATCTGAAGTAAAAAAAAATGGTGGAGCCAAAATTAGAATATTTCAATTCAATATATCTTGGGAGTTACACTTCATCTATCCTATATTCCATTTCTTGTCTGAAGCTCCTAAGATGCAGCTGTTTCATTACACCACAAGAAGAGACAGTGATGCATGTCAAGATAGGCACTTCACAGGGAAATTACACCTACAGGAAACCCCAGAGAATCTTCCAGAAAGAATCAAGAAGTGGCATTTTAAAAATCAGCTTTGCCATTGCCTTATACATTTCAGCTCTAGATCTTTTCTTGTGCTTAAGGCACTTTTGCTTTAAGCAGAACTTGGACAGACTGTGGAAAGTCCAGGGAACAGGCTGTAGAAATTATCAATGACCAGCAACTTAGAAGGTTCAAAAAGAGACTGAATTAACTGAGATTGCTCAATGTAATAAAGAAAAACAATCTCTAATCATGTAAGACAGTGGAAAGGAAGGTATGGTCTGTCCCACCCAATGGACCAGACTGGAAACAGCATTACATCAAGAAATGCTGAAATGTTCATCCAGCAGGCAGGGTGGGCTGGCAGGGGAAGAGGCTGAGCAAGGGGAAACAAACCATCAAACACAAGCAGAGCCTGAGGAGGGAGATGATGCACAGCCAGGCTTCAGAAGTGCTGCAAGGAGACACCAGCCCCAGAGACCCACGGAGGCCAGGAAGGGCTTGATGCAATTAAAGAAGCTGGTTTCAGTTGCTGGACTGAAATTAAGCCTCCAAGAGCTCCGCTGGGAGCATAATATTAGGAGGGAGGTTTTTTATTTTAATTTCCCTCTAATTTCTGTCCTCTCTCATGATGATTTTTTCCCTATTTTAGAGAAGATCTATTTCATAAGTTGGGGATTTTTCTAGCAATACTCATGGAAATATCATCCATAAAAGGAGTTTCATCCTGAAGTTTTGTCCACCTAGGTGTCCTAAGACATTTTAACACTTCATTTCATATGTTTAAAAGATGAAAAGCATTATTTTAGAATGTTCTAAAGCAGACCCCCCATATTAACAAAATTCCAAAGCTGCAAACTTTTAACTCATGTGTGACTCTTACACAATCTCCCTTAAACTTCCCTTTCTGTTGCAATAATAACTAATAGTACCAAAGCTATTCAAAATTTAAATTATGCTCAGAAGAAGACATAGTTTACTTGTTAGGAAAGAATTGTTCAGAAGTCAAATTTAAATTTTGCATATGTAGATTCAGTGTCTATGGTTTGAAAAAGTTTATAAAAACTGATTTGGGATACTTGGCTTTATTTTCTTCTGTGTAACAGTTGTCCTGATTGTTTTGCTAAGGGATTATTTATTTTTGATACAATTCACTTTTAACTAGTGGTGCCACCAGTTTTGTGCATAGCACTATGTATCCTTTTCTGATTTTGACATGTGACAAAGCAATTTTAGAAAGTTCTATACAAAATGTATTTCATCAGTTGTCAAGCTACACAAATGGCATATAGTTTTTAATTTTTATTTGCTGTTTACTTTATGTAATTTACTGTTGTTACATTACTCCTAGTATGCTCTACATGAAAAATTACAAAGAATTTTTCCATTTTCAAAGAGCAGACAGAATACGATCATGTAAGGATCACAGAATGTATCAGTGTAAACAAGCACTGTGCACACTCTTGATTCCTATCCTACTCAGTAGATGGCACATGCGGTTATGTGGCCCCAGTGCTGGGCCCTCCCAGTACCCTGTGTGACTCAAGAGGGTTCTTGAGACACAGACCTTTAGCCTGAGGAAAAGGATGGCAAAACCCTTAGCTCCTGCCAGGGTGGCAGGACAAGGAGATGGTGGAAGGCAATAGAAGGTCAGTGAAGTCTGAGGTTAGCTCCAGGGTTTGGTAAAGTGCTGTAGCAAAGAATTCTTCTCCAAGGGCAAGACCAAAGGAGAAATTGTAAGTCCAGTTCTACCCAGGCTTTCTCCCTAAGCAACACAAATGCCTCCTCACCAGAGGGATTTTAGCATAATTTCAGTGCAACAATCAAATACAACTTGCTGTGACTAAACACTGAGGCACCAGGCCCAGCCAAAAGCATTTTTAAATAACATTCCTTCAAACTGCACCGTCTGTTCATTCTTCTAAAGAACACTTAAGACTCCGTACTTTTAAACAAATGGATTGTCCAGGGCAATTCTGCAAAAGTAATTCAGGCTGGGCTGAAAATATGTACCACAGACACGGCACAAGCAATCCAACCTGAGAGACTCAGCTACAAATTATCCTCCCTGACAATGTGAAGTCTTTCACTTTTTTTTTTCCCCCCTTTTTTCACTGTCTGGCCCAATTAGTTGGGACTTTTTGCTGGAAGTTGGCAGTACTGCGCTACTTTGCATTCCATAACCTCTGTTGTGTTCAAACCACAAGCGTGAATTTGCCAGGGGCTGGTTCCTCAGGGGTGTCAGGACAGAATGGGTTTTTCTATATCCCATTGTTGCTCTGATGTATGTTGCTCTGACAGGTCCTTGCTTTTAACATAAGAACCCCATTTTTAAAAGTTATCTCCCTTCAATTCTGTTTAAAGCATTTGTAAATACTTTTAATATGGACATTTAATTATTTCTTGTTTTCATGGCACCACAACATTGATTCCAGAGGGAAAAAAGTTTCATGAAGTGGGCTAATATTCTTTTAAAAAATGTGTTGAGTATATAAGAACCTAATTATTTCAAAAACTAGAAATGCCTTTTCATATCTTTGTAAGTGAAAAAAATTATGTTCATATTACCATTTGATTTTGGGATAGAACAAGACAAAAAGTGTCTGGTTTTCTGTGTTCTGTATCACATTACAGAAAATGTACTGTTAATGTTGAAGTCTTTTTTTCCTATTCTCAAATCTCATTTCTTAGTTTCTTCTGAAAATACTTAAATTTAATTGTGTTTCCTCACTGTGTTCTTGCTCCCAGAGTCACATAATTTCATCTGAGGGATATTATATCACAGAAACCTGGCTATTATTATTAAAAGTATTCGCTTACCAGTTCTATTTGTAAATGTCTTTCAAAAACATAGGTTGAATCACAGAGCCACCTTATTATTTATTTTTATACAAGAGATGGTTCCTAAACATGTTTTGGTATCAATTTTAATAATTCTCTTTTCCTGAATTTTCATTCCTGTTAATTTTTAGGAATATAAAACAGACCCTGCAATATTATCCACAGTTTATTTGAAGAAAAAACTGGCTTAGCTTCTCTTTTTTTTTTCTTTTTTTTTTTTTTTTCCAAGCAGTGCTTTGCCAGCTTCTCAATTTGTCAGCAGTCCACAAATTAGCAGCATCCTAAATCCGCTGTCAGATCATCTGGGCAAACACTACCTTCTTCATGTGTGATAAATTAAATGTGATGACATACCTGACAGTCTCCATTTAAGAGCTGTTAGGAGGGAAGAAGAAAAGACAGAGCAGATTAACTGAGGTTGTCAGCAGCAGTGAAATCCAATCATAAAAGGGAACAAAGACAAAATGATCAAAGAAGGGGTCCTCAACACCACCTAGCTTGATTTCTTTTTGGAGGGAAAGATCTGTTTATGTTTTCTCCTAATTTTAAACTGATTTTTGATATCAATATTTAACTAGGAAAATAACACAGGATTTTATCACCATTTTTAATATTAATACATGCAACTACAGAATGACAATTCTTTCCCAGTTTTGATTTTACTCAAAACACAGCAGTTCCATCCAATTTAACCTGTCTCGTTTTGCTTTTAAAATTTTTGTAATCTTGAAGATTCCCAGTCTGATTTAGTAGTCTGGGGAAGACCCTACAGGCACTACTAGATGCTACTACTGTCACGTCAGACAGATCTGCATCTATGACATTTTAGTTACACACAAAGCCGTCAGAAGAATCCAGAGACATGCATTTGATGGAAGGGGATTTGAAAAATATGTAGTCCTTCTGTAGCATATATATCAACATTTATTTATTTCTAATGAGAAAACCTTTTTTACCTAAGCTAAATATCCCTGAATATTTCTATTTCTGTTTTTAGAAGCACGCCCTCACAAGTGGCACATTTCATTGAGTAAAAAATCCTAAAAAATATATTTAATCCAAGCAATCCAATAAATCCTAAAAAACATATTCAAATGAAACAATTGCAATGGTTAATAATTAAATGTATTCTAAATCTGGACTTCAGAGCTATTACACTTGAGCTCAAAAAATTTGTCTGTACAATCAAAGCATATATGTTGCCTATTCCTCCAAAGATTTTACTGCATGGAAGGAAAATAATGTTGAAGAGCAGAAAATCTGTCACAGGTAGAGAGGGGGTAAGAGGAGAATCCAGGTCTGTGTTTGCAGCTGCTGAACAGGAACAAGTTCAGGCCCCATTATTCATCATTACAGAGATATTGGTAACAAATCTTTGGACATCCTGCCAAGACAAAGTCCCCCAGTACACATGTACATGCCCCCTCAGTAACTCCTGAAGGGACAGGGCTGTAAAGGAGACCTGTGACAGCATGGTAAAGAGCCAAAACAAGGTCCTTGGTCAAAGCAGATACTCAAGTGCCTTTGATGCCCAGAACAACTCTGGTTTGTTGAATCAGTTTGTTGATGCAGTTGCATCGTTGTTTGTTGATGTCAGTGTGAAAATGACATAGTGAACTTCAGAGCAAATGCTGAAATACTAAGTCATAAGCCCCAATACATACTGCAGCAGAACACTGGTTTCTGTTCCTCTACTTTTTGTCTTGTGCCACTAAGTCCTAAATGGTTCTTTTTGTAAGCCAAATAGCTCTTTACAGCCAGGACTCAAAAAAAGCAATATGGAAGCACAATTTTTCAACTGCTTTCACAGGTGAGGCTGTACAGTTTCTTCCAGGGATCACCTCTGCTCTGGCTTTCTCACCCAACAGACCTACAGGAGAGTTCAGGAGCTCCCCTCATCACCAACATTGGAGGCTCCCTCTTTCCTCTGGTCACTCTGGTGACCAGCAGTGACTGCAGAATGTTAACTCCTACTCCACCTAAGCACCAGGTTACATTGTATAGCAGAGGCTTTGAGTCCTAGCAAAATGCATGTATTGTACTTGAATATCTGTATAGAGGCTTTGCCCCAGAGGTCCCGGTTGTCCTTGATGGGCTGCAGCTGCGATGTCCTTAATTGGGCTGCAGCTGTGACCAATGAAGATGACTGGGATAAAAGGGGGCGGGTTAGCCAGTCAGGGAGAGCCTTGGAGGAGCCCTAAACTGAGAGAGAGCAATATGCAGAAGAAGGAGTCTGTGCTGTGAAGATCTGCAGCTGTAGGAATACACTGAGGAGGTATGGACTTTAGAAATCTGATAACAACAATATGGAACTCTAGAAATAGAACAACAACAAGATTGATCACCCAAATGCTACAGATGAGCAGCTGTAGAGCTATTACACCTGAAGGCACAATAAGGCTCAGGGAAAATATTTTCTAGCATTTTTGCTGTGATCATGGTTTTCATGTAAGTATTCTGGCCTGTGTGTAAAATAAGGGCCTCAATGTCCATAGAAATCTAAAGCAGAATTTATTTGGCTGCTTTTCAAGAAGATGTTTTTATGGAAAGTAGCTTACAAATATGACATCAGTAACAGGCTTAGCTGCCATCTCTTAATACTCAAATAAGCTGACTTTCCTGAATTCAGGGATAAAATTTAGCTGTATTTAAACAGATCCCTAACACAAATTAGAAGCAAAAGAAGTTAATAAAACTGCAGATAAAGGACAGTTTATGAAAGTTGCATTTATATAATTCTTTTGCTACCTTTATAAAATCCTGTCATTTTTTCACAAAGATCTCATTTGTAAAGATGCATACAAACTAACCTGGTAAAACCCAGTGCCTCCATCAGCCCACATCTCTCTCAATTACCTTTTTAGTATGAGCTTGAACATAGTTTCACTATGCTTGAACTAGTTTTACTATTTCTTGATCCTCAGCTACACAGTGTTAATTATCATCTCTGTCGTCATCATCATCCTAATCATCCTTACAACTGGGAATGCCTGTGCCTGGCTATTATGACACACTCTTTGCTTCCTAAAATGTACAACACAGAGCAATGCATTCACTTCTGTGGCTGAAGACAACTTTTTTTTTCTTTTCTATGTAGCTATATTTGTCCAAGCCAGTTACTTACAAGAGGTTTCAAGTCTGTTCAGATGTTTATGTCTAAACCTTAAAGATATTAATGCTGACTTCTCTGCCAGTGAAGGTGGTCTGAGTTTGCATGGATAACACTGCCCCATGCTGGTTCACAGGGGAAAGTCCCAGCTGACATTCTCTTTTAGCAACATTTATAAAAAAAGGCAGGTGTTCAGTAATTTTAACCTCTACATTTGTTTCATCTTGTTCCTTTAGGACAACTTTTTTTTTCTTCAACAACTTTTCACAAATGCCACACAAAATATTGCACTTTGATGCTTGTGAAAACAAAACACAGAGGAGAAAATGTGACTTTCTAAAATGCACTGGAAAAGAAAGCTCATTAATATTCAGTGAAAACAGACAGCACCCAGGACCTCACCTCATGAGAACAGGAATTCCACAGACACTGATGCAAGCTCTGTAATGTGGACAGGCTGGAAAAGTATAAAAGAGACTATAAGAGCATTTCAGCCCCACTCCCAGTTCAGCTCTATGTTTATTGCTCTACATACATTTATAAGTAGATAAATATTATATATATAGAGTGCTATATACATTTACAGACCTCTAGCTGTGGTCTAAAATTGCAGTTTCTGGATTTTTTTTCTTCACAAGTTTTTTTTTTACCTTTTCCAGGGGCAGAACTGCAGCAAGCAGAATTTGCCTGAGAGCTCTTGCTGCAGTCTCTGCATGCCCATGGACACAGTTAATCTCTCTGTATCTGACATGATACAGTTAAAGTGCCTAAAAGAGTCAGTTGTTTACAGGTTTTCCCCTCTAAAGATTGAATACAACTATATTGTCGACATATGACTATCATTTTGAAATAGGCCATTTAAGGGACTGCAGGCAATTTAAAAATTTTATATGTTGGTGTTCCTATGGAAATAACTGGCTCATAAGGAAACTGGGGCTTGCATTGCAGACACACAAGTTTCACCTTGTAAACCACTGTATAGGACAAGTGCCAGCTAAACACAGTGAGAAGGAGGATAATTGCCACTAAAGAGGTCATCCACTGAAACCTGCAAACCAAGTGATCATTGTTGGGATAAAAAAATTAAGTCTGGGACTCTGGCACACAGGTGGGACAAGGAAGCAAATAGAGGGAAATGTTAATATCTGAAGAAGAATCCCCAGAGAAAGAGAGGCTGAGGGATGACCTCTTTGTTCTATACAACCTCCTGAGAAGGGGAAGCAAAGAGGGAGGTGTTGACCTCTTCTACCTGGCATCCAATAATAAGATGTGTGAGAATGTTTCAAAGATGTACCAGGAGAGGTTCTAACTTGATATTAGGAAGCATTACTTTACATGGGGAGTGGTCAAACACTGGAACAGCTTCCCAAGTGGTAGTCAATGCCCTATGCCTGTCAGTGTTTAATAGGTATTTGGAAAATGCCCATAATTGGGGTGAGATTTTATGATCTTGAAGGTCTACTCCAACCTTAAAAATTCTATGATTCTAAGGTTCTATAATAGCATGCTTTATCTGAGCCCTGAATTGCTCAGACAGTTGGACTAGATTATCCCAGTGGGTACCTTACAACTGGAATGTTCTGTTCCACTCCATTCTAATCTAGTCTAATAATCTTTAACGCCAGAGATACAGTCAATGATAGAAGAAAACCAAGAATTTCTTACAACAGGGCTGAAACAAGAGATATGTGAAGGACTAACCACTACTCCAGAGTAGCCCAATTTCTCTATTAAGAATCTGGATGAAATAAAATTGTTTAAAGACATAGTTGCTCCCACAGTGACAGCATGAAGCAAAAAATTGTGTGTGTTTGTCTGTCTGTCTTTCTATCCTGTCTGTTTGTGTTATACAGCTCAGCTCAAAAAGTTCTTGCAAGTGTAGAGAAAAGAATGTAAGAATATCCAAGCCAGTTTGTTCATGATGGAAAGGAGCCTAGGAAACTGAATTAATCTCCACTGACCATGAGACACTTTCCCATCTTCTTCCCTGCCTTAACATTTATAAACATCTATAGCATCAATTCCTATGTTGAGGCAGCTACTTTGTTGTATTCCTTTGTGTTGCTATACCATATAGATAAATATAGATGCATACAATAAAATATATATTGTTATTTTAAAGTAATTACTTCTGATAATACCTATATCCCTCAACATAAATTTGGTAAATTTAGCATTGGCTGTGGGTTGAAAAGAAGGGGAAAACATCCAACTGTGATGCAACTGGCATCAGCTAATACTTGTATGAATATAATTCTCATGCTCTGGACACTTAAAAATAAAATCTAAACCCAAAACCTGAGTTAGTAGAGGAAAAACAAGAAAGAAACTCCTAATCAAACTGGAAATGTTTAGCCACTCAGACAATTGTGGCTGTCCATGAAGTGGAAACAGATGAACTATCATAGAAGTATTCTATATTTTGCCAGCACACCACTGCAAAACAATAAAACAAGTTTGCAAGGATCAAAAGGAGAGTTAAGTAAATCAAAACTGTATATGAAGAAAGTAAACATGGGTTTGGAGTCACCACCTTCATTTTAGGCAGCCTTTGCTCAATAATTTTATCCCTTATCTTTCTCAATTTCTGGGATTTTCAGTAGATGTCTTTTCCAATGCAATACGAATCAATTGTCAACATGTCTCCCATTCAGAGCAGAAATATGGCATGGTCAGCACTCAGTGATGTGGTCACAGCATGACCCTAGACCCCTAACTGCTTTGGAATGTTTAACTGCTAAACACCTCACATTCAATGAGATTAAATACATGTAAAGTTATCTCCTTTAAGAAATGCTCTTAATGATCAGGCATCCTACTTGTAATTGCATGAAAAACTCTCCAATTTGCTAACATCATTTTGGGGTGGCTTTCTAGGGGGTTCTTTCTTTGGGGGGTGGGAGGGTTGAGAAGGGAGGATATTTGTGTCTTGTCAGCTGCAAATTTTAACATTGTGAGATTCTATATAGCTATAGGCAGCAAAAGGATTTCATTTCACATCCTCTCCTGGGACCCATGTCTTTAGGATCCTTCAATGGGTAAGAAAATACAAGAAAGCAGCACTGTAACTGCAAAATGGGCTCTTTGTAGACCTCTGCTTGTGGCCCTGGCAGCCAGGGTCAGGGTATGAACAGATCTTGTTGCAATGTTTATTTAGAAAGAATGTTCTCTTCCCTAAGGTAAACATTTCTTATGAGGGTTTTCTCCTCTAATGAAGTACAGATGTCTGCTCCTCCCATCAGGACTGAGTGCTTCTGTTTACTTTTGCCTAAGTATATCTCTCTTCTTTTTCTAGCAATGAAAAATATTATTTTCTTCCCTTCATGGAACAGGTGTGCCAAAATTCCCAAAAAAAATCAATAAATGCTGAGCATACTGTATTAAAAATCATTATGAGGATAATGATTACACCATAAGAGTAATTTTTTTCTGCTTCTTGATTTGATTTAATGCACACAAACCAGCAAAACCTTCAAGTATGCATTCTTCCACATACATTTTGTTTCAGTGACATTTTATTTGCAGTTTCCTACCTTGAGATTTTTTTTTTATTTGCAGATATTCCCATAGATTAGAGGCAAGTGCAGCAAAGAATTTGATCAAATCTGATGAATAAGAGAAAATTGAATGACATGGTCTTAAACATTACTTTTGCCTAACCCATAAAGAGCCTTTTTTAACCATTTCTCTTCTCCCAGTAAAGATAAAAATTTGCATTGGCACTTTTAAAGAGATGTTATATTTCATTATAAACCTTTAATTTTATTTTCCTCATCCATATTATTATTCTGTAGACATGACTTCATCTTTTTGGATTGACAATGATAACTGCTTTCTGAGAAAAATTTTTCCACCAAATCTGTGCTCATCTCATGATCATGATTTTAACTGCATCATATTTTCTTAGATTAAGAAAATGTCATGCAGAAAAGCATGAAAACCTTATTAGGCTCAGATTATAGCACATTGCACAAGCACCTTCCCATTATCCATTTAGTCACTTACCCTGTCAAAGGAAAAAATTATATTTAGTTATAAAAGAAAATTACATTTATTTTATATGACCTGTCCTTGGCAAACCTACACCAGCTAATTGTGTTGGAGGGTTTTTTTATCTTCTGGCTATTTACATTCTGTTTGCTTTATCTTTTGTGGAGATAGCTTTATAATTTCTTCAGTCATTGTTTATGAGGCCAAATTCGATTAACGTGTAATTCCTTAGTGCTCCTTTTTTTTTGCAAAGCTGAGACTATGTTTGGCATTCTCTTGTACTGCCATCTTTCATTCTTTATGGCAACTGGTGGAAAGTTGGTAACCAGGGGAAAGAAAGGACTAAGGAGGGGAGTAGTCAAGAAGGGAGAAATTTCATTTGCAAATGAGAATGAGGCAGTTCTATGGAGTGTTTTAGGACATTTTGGAAACTGTGATGCTTTAAAAAATGCAGACAAGTGCAAAATTTCAGGAAAATAAATGCTCAGGCACTACAGAGGACAGAGACAGGAGTCTTAACTGTAAAAGATGAAGAAGGAACTGTAGTGAATTAGGAGCTGAACATCAGGTCTTGGTTAGAGATCCCTGTGAAATTTATTGCAGGCAGATTAGATAACTATGAAAACAGTATGGAAAAAGTTTATTTTGTCCTGCATAACAGCATAGACAGGTACTGCAATGCTCTATCCACCTTTCCACCACTGGAAACTGAAAAGTCTATAGGCAGTGGCCAGTTAATAATTTCAAGGGCTGACCTAGTGACAGAGACATCAATAGTTTAATATATTTATAGATTCACCTAAAAGACTTGTGGTCAGTTTGAATGTGACTTAGGCATACTTTTCTAGAAAGGATATATATATCATACTAGAGAATTCTTTGTTTCACAGGGAAGGGAATAGAAAGGGTCAACTGCTAGAAGATAAATATAGGGAAAAATTCTCAGCTGGGGGAATTTTTAATTCTTTAGCTGGCAGCTAACACTAACTTCTAATGGCTGATTTGTGAATTGGGAAAAACAAAATGCAAACAGCCAAACAAACACATAAACAAACACCAAGGCCTTCTCCAGCAAGCACACCTGCTGTTTCACCTCTCTCCATTACAGGCTGCCTTTCCATGCATCCCCAAAGCATCACCTCCACATGTCCTCCCAAGGGTATCAGCATCTTGTCTCCAAACACATTCTCTCCATGTATTACCTTAAACATGTCTGAGGCATGGTTCAGCACACCCCTCCCAGGTAATTGCAGTCTGGGGTTATGACAGAGCACCTGCAGGGGGTGGTCCTTGCTGTGGCTGGATGTGGGCACTCGCATCCCTGCCCACCCAAAGCATCCTGTAGCCCACTGCCAGAGAAACCCTGATATTTTTACAGTCCAAGCCAAACCATCCAATTAAAAATTATATTCATATGCTTAGCAGAAAGGATGACTAATCATAAGACATGAAAGATAGGACTATAGGATTTTCTACCTCTTACAAGCTATTGTCAAAACTGAAGTGTTTCAAAATATATGTTTTATCAAAGCTCAGCTTACTGCATTCAGTATGTAGGATAATACAGGTACAAAAGTGTAGAAGTGAGGCATTATAATAAGATACTTTGTCATTAAATCTCTCATGTCTGTAAAGCTGAGGAAATAAAGAAGAGGCTTCAGGAAGCAATGTTTTTTGTTCAGTCAAGAACATTTACTATGTGAATCTTACTTATTCCTGTAAGTGGCAATGGGATGTCTTTTGAATAATTAAAGGCAAATTAAAAAAAAATATAGGTAATAAATGGGAGATATGGTGATGTAACTATGCCTTACAGTATTTTTTTATCATATGATGACAGGATAATTAAGTTTGGAAGGGATCCCCAGGTGAAGCCCCTCTTCAAAGCAGGGATGTTTTAACAGACAGACCATGTTGAACAGGACAATGTTCAGTCAAGATCTGAAAGCCTACATGGATGGAAACCCCACAGCCTCCCAGATCAGTCAAAACAAGTCCAATTCCTCGTGCACTATGTACTGCAGACTCCTAACCATTTTTACCAGTTTCTAACTGGGAAGCCTGAAAATGGAACGTTCCAGGTGCATACTTAGAAGTGCTAAACAGAGGAAAATAATCACAATGCTTTCTTTTTTTTTTTTTTCATTTGGCATTGTTAATTTGTCTAGACTATTTTACATTTAAACTAGTACCATATGCTATGGGTACATAGGATTCCAAAGTTAGATTTCAAATTCTATTTTGGTCTACTTGAAAAATCAACTCAAATAAATAGCACAATGTAAAGATAAAAACAAATCTTTCCTTTCAACAACAAGTTGTCATATTTTAAACAGCTAGAGTTCAGCTCAGTTCAGATTTGTTGTAGCAAAGTAGTGTGCCTTAGTGAAATATAATTGTAACCAGCTGAAAGAATTGATTAGTTACCCATTAGTTGAAGGAAAATAATGCCAACCTCCATCATTTCAGATTAAATTAAAATAACTAGAGTCGTCAGCTGTTTCTCAGTCTGGAAAAACACATGTCATTTGTGCACCATCTTCATAAACAAACTTCTCCTCTTCAGGAACTGTGTGCATAGATATATGTGAAAAGATCCATCCCTTGGCACTGTATCTGCACCTTTATTATTGGCATCAAAGTTCAGTGGAGTCATTAAACCCATTCACCACCTGTATTAACAGAATTAATACCAACTCTAATAGGATGTCATTCTTGATATAAATTGTTATTAAGCATTTTGAAAATGCCTTTTAAAATTATTTATTGGTAGCAGAGCACAGTGAAACATCCAAAATGCTTGATCTGCAAGGCCACATTCCCCATGGGGAATAGAATTTTTTAATCAATGGAAAATCACTGAAATCAATGGTAATATGTTCTGTAGCATATTTAGAAACATTTTATCTGCTTTGGTATCTGTACACTGGCATACCACAGGACTTCTGCTGGGTTGAGGCTGTATAAACAGAGGTGCTAATTGAGGCATTTCTGCCTTCCACATGGTCCACATGTGCAGACACAATTGTTTGTGCTGCTGCAGAACCAAAAGCTATGTTAGAAATAAGCTGCCAGAAAAACTGGGAAAAAGTGGCCAGGAGGACAAGGAATGGACAGTCACTGCTAAAAGGTCATGAGATTAGACTTTAAATTCATCCCAACAGCACAAAGATAAAATGCAGTGGTGGGTTTCATAGATGTCTGGATAGTATGGAATAGCCCAGCTGTAGCTAAATGAGGCAATATATCTGGAGCAGGAAGGAACACCCCAACTGGACTTTGCTGTGATCAATGGACACCCAAGGTCACAGATCAAAAAGATAATACTGAATGTCACCTTTAGAAGAACAGAAGCACACATGAACACAAAGTTGTGACAGAGATCCAGCTAATAATTTGCAACTTTTCCCTCATTAAATACATTAACTCCTCTGCAGCACCTTACCTTATTTATGTTTTAGCCTCATTTACATCCCTTTCCTATCCCTTTCCTCTCTCACTCTTTCCATACTGTGTCTCCTTGAATTCAATTCATATCCCAAACCACACCTGATTTGCCTGCCATTCTTACAGCACCTCTTCAGATCTTTCTTTTCCATTTTGTTTGCTTCATGGTTCTTGGTGCCCATTTGCTTTTTGAACCAGTCTGAGTGTTCACATGGCTCTAGCCTGTGTCTCTGCCCATGCCATTGTTAAATTACATTTTTCCAGTATCTCTCTCTTCAGTTAATCCTTATTTTTCTCAAATTATTTAAGCTTTTCCCAGCCACCAATGTGTTTCCCAGTTTCACCCCACATCTCTGTCCCTCCTCTTCTGGATCACAGTCTCAGCCTCTTTGACAAGCTAATTTCCCCCACGTTAATTTTTTTTCATTACTTTTTCTAATAAAATAATCAAGCTAGGACAATTTCAATCTCAGTTAGGTTTTCAAGGATAACAGAAAAAAAAAAAATGGCAGGATCTGATAAAGGAAGTAAGGGACAATTAGTTGGCAGCACTGAGAACTTCGCCTGTGACAAAAACAGACCTGCTAACATAGATGTAAAAAGTCATGCTTCCACTGAATTTCAGAGGAATAGGTCTGCCTGTGTAGCAGGCAAACATGCACATATATCTGTAATGATTATGCTTCAAACAAAAAGAGTTACATACAAGCCAAAACACTTCCTTCTCCTGAAAACACCATCCTCCTTTTAACTAAGAAATACTTTTTCTAAAAGAGAGTACTCATGAAAGAGGAATGTATTGCTTTTTTTTTTTTTTTCTGTATGATCTGCATCTGAGAAAAAGCAATATGATTTTATTTTTAATTATATAAGTAAATGCTTCCTATAGTCATTGCTTCCTATGGAAGGAAAGATCTTTCACTTACCTCAGACAAGTTCAATTATATGTCATGTTCTACAATGAATAAATATCCCACCACTCTGTGTTTTACTTGGAAACAAGAGCATCTGTCAGCATGCACAGCTGGATTTTTTTTCCTATGAATTTGCTTTCCTGCAAGTAAACTAATTTTTATTTAAGCAAAATGAGTAAAAATGGATAAAAAAACTTAGTGGAGTCTTTTGCAGAATATGGCTTCCAGGACAGATGAGGAAGAACCATTGTGCAACAGGGAATTATTTGGGGAGTTAAAATAAAAACCATTCCAGTGATTTTCTCACTAGAAAGCTGTTTAAGCTGAACTGCATATGACCACATACTAGAGAAGTTTTAGTTTGTAATCAGCTTCCCTTTATGTTGCTCTATTGCACTGCTGGGACTGGTTGCTGCAGAACAGTCATACAGAAAAAAATTAATGAGTGACACTGCACCCATCTTCTTTCTTTTTCCAGCCCACACACTACTTAAGCTCAGCAATTTCTGTTTAAGATCTGCCCAATACCACATTTTTCCATGTGCCTGGGAGATATTATGAGTATCAATGAAGAATTGTTTCCTTTTCCCTCCAAGAAACTAAAGCTCTGAGGAGCCCCATTTAATCTTTATAGAGTGAAAAATAATCCTATTTGAAGCAATCATGTGTGACAGCCTGGTGTCCTAGCAGCAACCTAGGCCTTTCAATACTAATTTTAAGAGACAATAATTTAAAATAAAGAACTTAGGAGAACCTCATTAATGGCAAAAACATCTAACTTTTAGTTGAAAACTATATGAAAGGTTCTGCAACTCTTACAATTGAGCCCACACTACTTTGTAATGGTGGAAAATGAACAGTGAGAGAAGTTCTTTTCTAATGGCTTTTTCCAAGTATGGATTTTAACACATTCTGAATTTCAATGTTTTTTTTTTTTTTTATTAAAATGCTTATTTTCTTAAGGAGTGATAAGCAGATAATCCCAGTGAGACTAACACACTATTTACAAAACATTCTAGAACTGTTCTGTAATTATTCAAATAACATCTAACAGGGATTTGAGCACTAAACTGGTCAGCTAATAAAATCTAAAGCACAGTCCATTTATTTACATTGGCTGCAATCAGCAGTGAATTTTGACAGCTCAAGAGAAGGCTTTGCACCACCCTAGCTGCTAATAATTCTGTGTGAACTTCTATCCAAGTGAAGGTTTCCTTCAACATTGTCACAGCTCTACTTCTTCACCAACAAATCTAAAAATTCTTCAAAATTACTGACTGGGTTTTGACAAAGGCTTTAAACTAGTATCAAGGCAAGTAGGTGACAAGCCTACATGCATCCCACCTGGCCAAGGTTGGAAAGAGGGATTATTGTGGCTTGCAAATTGTATAACAACCCACAATGCCAAAGTGTCTTGGAGAAAAATAACTGCCATTATCTGGATCTGAAAAGGATTAATGGAACCTGCAGGACAGGAGAAGGGTGACTCTTACACCTGTTATAAATGATCAAATCGGTAGCCAAATTTATGAAAAATTTAACAAAGATTTATTAGATCAATAACAAAAATAGAAATCTCGAAAAAAAGGAGAAATTGCCACAGCCAAGACAGCATCAGTCCCGGGAACAGCGCTGGGTGACCTAGGGCTCCGGCTGACAGAGAGACAGCGTTTCCCCAGAGCTACACCCCGAGTGCTTCCAGTGGCCAGCTTATATACAGTTTATTCTGCCTGGGGCAGGGATGACCACATATTTCTTTGTGCTCCTTCTCATGTATAGTTGAATCCATACAGATGTAGAAACAGACAAAGGCGAGCTCAGAGATGCAGATGAGTGTCTGAGTGTCCAGGCAGAAGATGCATTCACATGTACTAGTTTCTGAATACCATGATGAAGTAATGTCCAGGTGTATGTCTTGTGAGCTCCTCAAGACATTCCATTCCGGGAAGGTCCAGATGCTATCTCCAGAATGTCATGTCGAAATCGGAGCCAGAGGAAATCCCCTCCATAACAGCCAGGGACCATTCCATTCATACGCTAACTGACCTGATATTATCTTACCACTGTCCGGGAACTGGTTAAAATAAGAATAGAACTCTGTTCCCAGCCAGAGTGGTCAGAAACATAACTTTGGATCTTTCCAATATTTTATACACATATATATCTACTTCTATAGCATGAATTATCTCTACCATATACTACACACCCAACATCTGCAGTGCCTTTCCTGGGGTTCTCTGCACAGATCATGAAACCAAGTTTGAGAACTGCACCCCAATCAAGCAAAAACAATCCAGACAAGAGCAGCAGGAAGCCACAGAGTTATAGTAAATATGGCTTATCTAGCACAACTGAAAAATCAAAGCATCAGGGTTAAAAGGCAGAGAATTAAATGAGTGCCTTGCAAAGTTTCTGCCAAAGCAGGGGCACCACCTTTTTCATTTCAGTCATGGGCACAACAAGAATCTACACGCTTAACATTCAAAAGGGATGGTTCAGGCTAGAGACTAGGAAGAAGAATTTTAGTGTAAGAGAAGAAACTAAATGGCAGTTTATCCACTTCTGAAACTCAAAGATGTAACTTGGCCCCATTTCCCGCGAAAATGCTGAGGAAAGCAAACTATAAACCTGACCTGTTGGAACACATGTGCTCTCCCCGCTTCAGAGAGCAAAAACCATGTCATTACATTTTTTAGTTACAATTTATTTTTAAAATGGCTCACAAAGATTAGCATGAGCTACAGGTACCATTTTTGTAACTTGGGGAGCTTTCAAGGGGGCTGCCTCCTGCCCTCATGAACTGGAGCTCAGAGCTGCATAGACAAGCCCCATGATTAACAAGAAGTGAAGTCTTTTGGAGTAAGAATTTTTATTAGTATATAGCAACTGGTTAGAAGCAATACAGAGCTAAGTAATTTCTAAATCAAAATAATTTCTGATGCAATTTCAGTGAAGACAGCTTATGTCTATGCTCAATGATTGATAAGAGGCTGATTTAATCTTTCAGTATAGCTTAAATATTGATAAGAAGAAAATTACAATTAGAGATTCACCTGCATGGATAACTGAGACAAATTTAATTGCATTAAATTAAGCATTATTTGATTTTTTTACCTGTTCACACTATAATTCAATAAAATGTGTAGATGTAGATTCCATTAAATCAAATCTTTTCTTGCACAGTCTGTGATGAGTCATTTAATTATGATGTCTCAATTTAGTCATCTAGAAAATTACTGTGTTGTTAACCTCCTTTTAACATTCCATTAGTTAACTCAGTTTCTTTTTTTTTTTTTTTTTGAATAGTGTGAAATAACAGCTATAGGCAAGGGTACATAGAGTTCTTTATTCCACACAGAAACATAATTTCTATGTGCTGTGAGCTCTTCTTTTTTTTTTTTTCCTTTTACTGGAACAGATTTAACATGTCAGGGAATCTGACACTGGGATAAGTCAACCTTCTGTATGCACAACAGCCAACTTTATCTATATCCATAATGCCTTTGCACTTTCATTTCTAATGTCAGCATCCTAAGGCTGCCAGCATCTTTTTAAAACAATTTAAACTACATTTTCTCCCAGACTGTACATTTTCTTGTACAGTCTGCTATTATGTCAACTATTGCAGTATAAGAATGTGATTTTCCAACTGATGTAAGCATAGTGTTCTTCACATTCACATTATAAAATGTTTTAATTTGGCAAGTATCTTCCAGAAGAAAGAGTTTCACTCAATATTGTCCCTCTTTCCAACTACATATTATATTTTACCACCATTAAATACTACAATAATATGCTTCTATGTTGCATGTGAAAATATAGCATACTGTGTCAGAGAATGAGCCAGGAGATCTGTGTGTAGATAACAAAATGCAAGATGATGAATTCTTTTTTTTTTTTTAAAGGGCAAAACTATTATTACAGTCTCAATTCTCACACTGAGATTCAGAAAACTCAGAAATCTTCTCTTTTGGTTTTAATTGATCCCTGAAAAAACGACCAGTGTTTCTGATTTTGTGAAATACAGACATGTACAGCAACAACAAAAAAGCAAGCTACAGCTTTTATGCTTGGTTCTAGCTCTCAGTTTTACCACAACTTTAAAAAGTACAAAGCTTTTCCCTAGTTATATAATAATGGCCATGTGCTGAAATAGATTGCATTAGCTCTGTGCCATACTTGAACCATATATTGTGTACTTAAATCTGGCTGAGCTGAATGCAGCAATGGCTTTCCCCAGGACAAGTAACTGAAATATCATCATCCAGTGCAGATGTGGGCTTTGTTATTCCTCATTTTTTGGGGGGTGGGAAGTTTCTTGAAATGATCAGCTGCCAATACAGCCTGTGGATGAAATCCCAATCATCCCAGATTCCTAATACCTCACCCACCCCAGACCTCAAGATTAATATTAACCTATCCTGTCCAGGAACCTACATAGGTATTTTGGCAACCCTTAGAGAATATAGTCCAGTAAATTAACTATCTGCAGGAAAGAGTTCTGTGTTTCATTTTACCTGGTTGTCTATGTCTAGTTTTTGCTACACTTTGTCCATGTATTACCCTTGTTACTGATAGGCTGAAATTTGCTCTTTTCACTAAAACTTTTTTCTTGATATTGCATTTCAATTTTGATTGTTAATCCTGTTATATGAAGTTAAATCCTAAAAATTCTATAAAATCTCATAATACAGCGCAGCCCATCTTGACATTCAAATAAATATCACCGTTTTAAAAAAATTATGTGAGAACATGTGGCAGTTATCCAGGAAAATAGTATACATTACCTTGGCTGGAAGCTAAGAGTACTTATTCAAAGTGATTGAGCTAGCTAATTCTCTATTTTTCTAATACACTCATTCATAAGGTGTGAAAATAATGTGACCAGTGTTTAGGTTTTGGGGGTTTTTTTTAAATGTTCGTGATTTAAAACAATCCTCATGTAATATTTCAGGATCCTTTATGCCACACTTCATGCCCCACTACTTCCTACCAGATATCCACAGTCAAGCAACCAAGATTTGTTGTAAATATTTTATTTTTTGCCTTTTAACATGACCAAGTTATACCAAGCAGAGCTTACTGATGAAAAGCAAACATGAAGTTATTTGGTCTGTCTATGTCTTCCCTTTCCAAATGATAAGAAAAACCAGTGAGTGGTTTATTTCAACATGGCTATTCTGAAGCAAGACACAGCAGATTCACACTGAGTCCAGTGACCTGTGTTTGATTCACAGCCACAGGATGCACAGGCACTGGGCCAAGTGCCCTGAGAAGGCTAATGAGTGTCACAGGCAATGTGTAGCAATCCAGTTCTCAAGCTCCACAGAGTGATGTTAAAATGAAGAGTCACGGGCAATAATCTGAAATGTTGGAAACTGCCTGAGCAAACCAACATAAATCTGAAATTTAACAAATCATAGAATGAATGATGTTACATGCCTCTCTCTAGTAAAGGTAACAAAACGTGGCAACTCCTTTTTATAATGAGGGTTGATCTACAAGCAAGTTTCTCACAACATATAAGAAATGCACTGAAAATATTACTGTTATTCGTCTGAACTTGTTCTGGAAGATTTTCTTCCTCTCTATTTTACATTGGTTTCAAATATTAACAATTCATGCAAACTCTGAGGACAAAATTGAATCTGATTTACAGGGTTGCAATCAGTGTCTTCTGTATAGCCGGTATTTCCTGGTTTTTGATGAATGCTGACAGATCAACCATGACCCAGCTCTAATTCCACTATTCATTTCTAAGAATTATGCACTCAGAAACTTTGAGTGCACCTGATATTAAAAGACTGGTACTCCCAGCCTGTCCATCTTATAGAATCAGTAGGGTGAGAATGGGAAGAAGGGAGTTGGAAGGGAGATACACCAAAGGGACAAAGATTTGTGGGCTAGGTTGTTGTCCCAACAAATGGGTTATGTGCAGAATGAGTTGGGACAGCTGTGGGTTAAGGATGTAAGGCAGAAAAAGGAGGCTGTCAGTTGAATGTGGATGATGAAAGGCTGTGTCGTAGCACTTAGATTGTCAGTGGAAGTGTAAGGTGTGCAGGACTGAAGGTGGTCATCTAAGACACCACAGCCTGTGCCATGACAGGGATGTGGATTCATTTCAGTAGTAGAGGCATAGCCTGCACTGAATCTGCCTTCCTTCCTGTCATCTGATGTCACCGGCACCCATTTCCTAAGTGTCCATCACAGCTCAGTTCAACCACATATTTAGATGAAGCATGGTTTGGGCTGAGCATATGAGGGTACCCATTTTTATCACTTTATATCCCATCTATTTCTCATTAATTGTGCCATGTGCAATTCTCACAGCTCCCTCCCTACTACTTGCCCATAATCCAGTCTGTTCCACGATCCATAATCTACTGTACTCTGTAATCATCTTCAGATTTCCACATTCATCTCCCATTGCTAGTCTTCATGCTCATACACCACTAAAATCTACCCACACACATTTCTTTCTTTTGATCCACAGTCAAGATTCATCTCCTTTACAGAAAGACCTGTAAGTTTTCCTCTTTCAGTGGTCAGGCAGTTTTTCATGTTCTTCTACTGCTTTGTATATCTTGCTTTGTGCTGCAAATTAAACTTACCTGTACAGGAAACGACCACTTGCCTGATAAAGATTCATTGGCAGAAGTACAATCTAACAAGCAAGTCCTCTGATGCAGAAGTTCTATAACCTGACCTGACACAGAAGATGAGGCAGAAACATTCCATAAGCTAGAGAATGGGGACTGATGCTTATGGTATCTGAGTTCAGAGCATCTGCTTCTCTGTCCACTGGTGAATTGCTTAACAGTTGCTTGGAAGAACTTGTTCTAAGTAAGGAATGTGCTAGCAAATTATCTTTGCAAATTTTATTGCTAAAGTACACCTCAAATGACAGGGCTCTGAATAAAGCTACACAGTAAATAAAATACATTTTAGTAACACTCTAAAACAGGAAGCACTACTGATTGGATTGTTAGGATTTTCTCTGGCTCAGAATCCCAGTTGGGTTTGCATTTCAAGGTTTTTTGCATGAGTAGTTTTCAACATATATTTCTTCTCATGTTTTCAGATATAAAAAATGAAAATAGTGTAATTCTCCATTGCAACCAGTCTGAAGGAATGAATGGCTATGTCAATGCTCAAGAGCAACATGTTGGTGCCTACTGTGGTGCAAGGCACTGAGGATATTTGTGAAACTTGAACTTCTCAAGAGTCTGGGAGCAGTTCTACTGGACTGCAAGAAAACTGAAAAGAGAATTGCCCTCAGCACAAGTCTATAATGGCTGCAACTTTCATATTAAAAGCACAGTTAGTGGGAAAGAAAAAAAGAAAGGAATAAGAAGTCCAGTTAATTTTGTAGTAGAGAAGAAAATGAGTTACCTGAGTTCCCAGCAGGATGGTCATTCCAAGTTCTATCTGGGCAGAGAATGTGGTAAAACATACAAGAAAAAAAGTTTACAAACAGTTAAAAATACAGGGATAAAACTCTTACTTCAGCTACTGGCCCTTAGAAACAACAGTTTGTAAGACTTTAAGAAAAGTTCTACATTAATTATTGCACATGGCATCAGAGTAAAGGAAAAGTCAGTGCCCAACAACTAGTTATCATATGGAGCTTGCAAAAATGGTATTAGAGACCCAGGTAGAAAAAAGGTCTTGAGGGTAAAAGCATCAAGAGGAAAAAAACATGCAAAAGAGAAGAATAGTACATTTCCCAGATTATTCCTAATATTATTTCGATAATGAAAGACAATATTTTCCATTATTAGAAAAAGAAATCTAGGCTTGTACTTTGCAAAAGAGTACGATTATGAGTACAATTTTCATAAAGCTAGGTGGTTACGAAAATAAGCCATAGATTCAGGATAACTTTAGCTTCACTATACTTTGGTTATATTCCTTGGAAGATGAATTCAGAAAATCAGTGAATAAATTATATTCATTGGCAATTTTCTAATACTTTTATCTGCTGAATTGAGGTCATTCAGCAAGGAAAATCAGAATCATACCATGTGTTAAAATGTGCGCTCAAGCTTTTTAAAAAGAAACTGGGGAATTATTTCACCTATTAGCTTGTTTCTGAGGAAGAAGATGTCAGCTGAGGAGCTCAAGATATCTTCAACATTCATAAGAATTTGAAGCTTTCAGTTTTTCCGTGTAGTGACTTTTCTCAGCAGTAGACTCTCATACAACATATTTTGAGACTTGTGATAAAACTCTGACCACTTGAAATGGCATATAAATAAACTACTGGCATCCAAATATTTACTAGGGGATATTTAATTATAACCTAGAACCCTAAAAGAAGCCAAAAGAACTGTAAAATAGCTAATAAACTAGTTATACATGTATTAGCATGATGTTTTTCTTAACAAACCTTTACCATTCAAATCCTTTCAACAGGGAAAAAAAGAGGACTTTGGAATAGTATTCCCTTTTGGAAAAAGCAATGTTAAATTAAAAATACTATTATCAGCCAATAAGAGTAGAAAAGTGCAGAATTTAGCAAACTTCAAAAGCCTGTGAAATCTCTATATAATGGGGATTCAAAGAATCTCATATAATGGAGATTCATAGAAACACTTTTCCATTTATTTTAGAGAAAAACTATTTGGATTGAAAGAAAAATCTATCCCCTGGAAACCTGCTTCTCTATGCATATAATTATATGTGAATATATGAATTAATATTTGCACTAGTCTTGGTTTACACAACACTTAATACTGACAGTCTCTACTTTAGCAGTAATCATCTTTTCCTTCTTCTAAATGGAAACATTTCTGGTTAGAAACATGCAATCTGATCTCTAACCAGAACATGTCCTAACACATAGGGTTTTACCACTAGAACATCCAATAATTGTGGCACTGCTCAAGGCTCCATAATCTGTAATTAGGAAGGGCGATTATTTATCTTCCATTTGATTTAATTCTTGAACCGTTTTTCCTAATAAGACTTTTCTTTGACATTTGGGCATAGCCCAATACCTGAACTCCTGTCCCAAAAGTCTTTATTACTCACAAGGAATATTTCCAGTGACTTTACTGGATCATCAATCAACACCTACATTCTCTGTTTCAACCAAAGCCTAAGCTGTGACACACATAAAAACCAAGTTGATGTCTTAGTGCCTTTATGACTAATCTTTCTACCAACTTCTTGTTTTCTTTATTACTGCTTTTGCTGCATTTTCATGAGCATCAAATTTCTTAATTATTTAGCTTCTTATTCCATCCCACTCATCTCCCTCACAATTCATTCTTGGTTAATTTTCTTCAACTGAGTTTTTAATTTGTAGCACTAAATTAATTTATTACTCTGTTGCCCCAACTTCTCCTCCTTGAATTATTTTCCCTTCTGTGGAACAATAGTTATGGTATCTATTATATTGGTATGATCAATGCATTTAATGCTATGTAGTTTTTTCCTGCTATGAATTTCCAAAAACTTTTAATAAAGCTTGTGGAAATTTCACCCCCTCATCACTTAATTCTAGGTCAATTTTTTTCATTTACTACTACTCCTCCCTCTGTACTCCAGTTCTTCAGTTTCTATCTATTCTACTATACAAAGAAACAGTCTAAAATACACATTTGTTAGTTTGACTATGAAATTTGTTGATCTGAGTCAAAAGACTATATAACAGGCAGATTAATTCAACTATCAGTCAGCTTTTGTTGAATTTCTCCTTCATCCTCTGAAAGAAATCTTTCTTGCTTGCACTAATAAGCAGTCTAAGTTATTACTAACCATAGAGATTTTTACTGAGAGTTGCCTTGAATAATTTTACATCACCTTATGATTTTGGAAAATGTTTTCTAAGCTTCTTCCACTTAATAGACAAACACAAAGAGTTAGTCCTGAAATATACCCATTGCAACAATGATTTTAAGGAAAGAAGGCTGTTGTTTGCAGACTTGGCTTAACCTTTGGCCATGTCTATCTATAGCCATGCCAGGCACACTGAGCAGTGAACAAGGGCCAGGCTCCACACAGGACAAAAAGTGGAAGCCAGAGGCAGGGATGGAGACCAGCTGCAGCACACACTGTGGGAGGAGGGGGTTCATCCAGGAGGTCCCCTGCCTACAGGAATGGAGGTGAAGCTGGAGGCTGGCATTGCTGGGGCATCACTGGGACAGGGGCTGACAGGTCTGGTGCCATGGCCAGGGGCTGGGGGCAGCCCCAGCAGAAGCCTTCAGGTGACATCACTGACATTCTATTTCTCTGACATCCTGCTACCTCTTTGCCCTTGAGACTTGTGGTCTCAATCAGGAGCATTCCAGACTCCACTTTTTCTGTAAATCCTTAAGAGGGACTCCTGAAATAGGTACTTGAACAAAAGATTGAATGTATCATTTTTGCTTATTGAAAGGCTAGCAATGAAATTGCTTCAGATTTTGGTGTGACAGTGTCTGGCATTCAGTGTATCTCCCCATGGCAAGGCACTCCTGCTGGAAGATAAATTACCTCCCCATGGCAAAGCACTTCTGTTGGAAGATAGTTTAAACTGTTGATGCATTTTCTTATTTCCTGTGACCAAGATTTTGCTCCTGGCTCTGGAAGCAGACAAGGCCTCACAGTCAGCTCTTAACTCCTTACAGAATTTTGGCAGAGGATTGCAGAGTCTTTGCTGCAGGTTTCTCTCATACAGAGCATTTTTAGGACATAAGTAAATGTTTTATGAGGATCTCAGGCCTAGGGAGCTGGCTGGATTAACAGAGAGGGTCAAAGAAAGGCACAAGCCAATTTTACAGCCTGAAGACAGAGCAAAGCTTCAAGAGAGCAGAGCTGGTAGAATTAGGGTCCTAATTAGGGTCCTTCTGTCCACATAATGGTGAATGTTTTTTACTTCCAACTTGAACTGCGTAGTTCACTAGGACACAAATAAACAACACAACATTTTTATAAATCAGTGATAATTCTGGGGTGGTGCTTATAAAAGCATTGGTGCTGGTTTGGCAAGAATATCTTGCTTGACAGAACTATTTGAAGTAGCAATGTTGGATTTTCTGCTATATATATATTCCAAAGAATATTTGCCTTGCTTTTAGAACATTATGGCTCTAAAAACATCCTTGTGTCTACTTTGGTGAAAGGGCCATATGTTTGCAAGTTGCTACACTCCAAATGAATCAGACTTTGTGCAGAACTTGTGCCAGTGTAAAAATAAAAAGCTCTATCACATTATTTGGTTTAATTTCCTGACAGGATAAGGTATATTTTGTGTGATGGGTGCTAATAAAAATATTTTCTGTAACACAGCAGATCCAGGAGCTGTGTGGATATATTTTAGGGGGTTTTAGTGTTCTATATCATTCTCAAGCAAGCCAACATCTCACTTTAAATGAGTGAAATATTTCCTTCTTCTCGTTGCTATGACTAACACAGAATTCCTGAAATGCTAGCATGTTGACCTTGAAGTTTGCTTTTGAATTTATTTTTATGCTGTGATTTGAATAATATGTGTGGTGTTTTAATATATTAAACCCTCAGTTAAAAAGAAAATCATCATTCTTCAAAATATATATGGCATCTTGCAAGAGAACTTAAAGTTCCATATTCTCCTAGCTGAGACAACTTATAAAAGACAGGGGAAATAGGATATGTTCTATATATATTAGGCCAGAACTCTTTTAATTGTACATTTCTTGGCATATAATCCAAAGCAAGTCATCCAAAGTTTGCTTTGTTTCAATAACCTTGATTAAAACCAAAGGAAATAACTGACCAGAGTGTCACAGGAGGTGAAGGTGCTCTTGCAGCACGTCCAACAGGACAACTCACTAATCATGGAAAACAGAAATGCCATGCTCTGAAATTTCTGTTAACAAGCTTCACGATATCTGATTCTTGTCTCATCAAAATTGAAAGGCCCCGACCATTTTCCTTTTAGTAACCCACATGTGCCTAATTCTCAAAAGCACAGCTAGCTCTCTAGCTTATTACAATGCTGGGGAAAAAAAACAAAAACAGAAGAAAAAATTTTATTAAATCAAGCTTATGATAGATACCACGGTTTGTTTTGTCATGCAATTTTAAAATCAAGTTTTCTGACTTTTGTTCCACAATGCTTCAATATAATTAATTTTTAAAAGATTCAATACCAGAAAGCATTTTAATATTTCAAAGTACTGATAAAAAACTCAGTACACAAAATTCTCATGGTGGGATTCTGATTGAGCAAAATAGCAAGCACTATAGTGCTTGGTAATTTTAATAATAATTTTAATTTTAAGACATTTAGAGGAAGCATTAGTGAAATTCTATCAAGAGGTAATGATTTGCTTCAGTTTGCTACTGTTTGTAGACCCAAAGACCGGATGCAAAGCTCAGTGGTGCAATGAAAGTCTGTATAGTTGTTAGGATAGTTTGGACCAAGGCCTAATAAGTTATTTTCTTTTAATTTCTGTGTCACTGTAAAGGATTTCCTTTTGGTTTCAGACTTTTTTAGTTGGATAAGTTTAGAGCATTTAAGAAAGCACTGTACAGTGCACATTTTGAGGCCGAACAGGATAAATTGTGTTTATGTTACTATGAGATGGCTAAGATTCTAGGAAATTACGTTCAGGGAGCTAAGAAAAATCTGAGAAGTGTTATTTGTACAGAAAAGGGGAAATATTTTAAGATATTCATCTTGCAGATAGTTGTTATAAAATAAACTTTTATTCTGCTGATTGTAAATATATATTGAGTGATTCCTATCCATATCTTTCCAATTTAGTATTTTAAAACCCAGGCCTGTAACAGATATTTTACCAAACAAAATTAAAGTAGAAAAGCCATGTCAGCCCCGCATTGGAAAAACAGAGTGACTCTGGATCCATCAATTCACTTTTTCTTTTGGGTAGATTTGATTCTATCTTCTGCAACAGATAAAGATAATATTACATGGCACTGTTTGGCCAAGACAGAAATCTGAGTCCTTCTTTGTAGCTGAGAGCTGAAAAGGCACAGCAGTTCTGGAAAGCCACGAGTCTCTCTGGGCATTGGCACTGGTTGTTGTGAGGGTGTATCCTGCAGACACAGGTGGAAGTGCTTCAGTAATGTTGTCTGTGTGTAGCTTTTATACAGAAATACTCAAGTGCAACGCATCATTTAAAGCAAGGGCCACTAAACTAGTAGACTAATAAACCAGTAGACTAATAAAGTAGACCAGTAAACCAGTAGACTAATATAGTCCACTGATCATGGATAATGTGTCTGAAAATGCTTCCATAATGAAACATAGTGAAAATTACAAGACCTGTTGGCCTGAACTAGCCTAGGGAATGAGTTCACACAACCCAGAAGTAGCAGAAATTCTTTAACATAAAGTTATTAACTTATTTAATCCTTGAGTTGAAAGCAATTCTTTCTTATATTTCTACTAACTTCTGTACATCTGCATTTTCAATTTTTTTGAAAAAAAAGCAGCAGTAAAGCAGTATCCTGAATCAATTATTGAATAATACATAAAGAAAATTCAAAATCTTTTCAGACCAATCATACAGACTTGCACTCTATTTGCATTTGGTTTAATGTCCTCTGAGAAGATGATACAATGTTGTGATCATTGAACTTTGAATATCAGTAAATGCAGAACACATCAAACCACTAAAGGAATGATAGTAGCTCTGAATTTTGTCCGGGGAGCCTAGTTCTTAAAGCTGAGATCTGAATGTAGGTTGTATGATCACACCTGCATCACTGTCCCAATGTGAGCAGTTATTATAATGGACCCGATATATAGTGAACAATATTTGCAAAGGAAAATTTCAATGCTTAACTTTTCAGTGGTTAGGAACTACAGAAAGCTGAAAGAAATATAAAAACATGACAAAATAATTCTGGAAAGGCAGGGTAATTAATGCTTGAATTTGCTCTAATTAATGACAGAAAATACTAAAATATTCCAGAGCAGATGACTTCTCAAATTATTTTAAATATTATTTATTATTTTCTCAGATTAATTTGAAGCCTCCATCAGAGGATTCCAAGATTAGGGGACTTCTAGATTTTAAAATCATACGCTCTTTTTGGAATGCATATGTAGTGCACATGCCCATTTTTGACTTAAGTTCTTCCAGATAGAATATATTTCACCTTTACTTAAGCTATTTAAAGTGACAGATTTGCTTTCTCATGTTAAAAGAAAATTGAAACAGAAAAGTACTTTATTAGTTGGCAGATAAAGAAGACAACTGATAAAATTACTTATTTGAATCCAGCTGCAGGTTTCCCCACATGAACCTGAGCCACAAGCTCTTTCTTCAACAGTGGATTCTTTGAAGGCAAAAGTCATCTGAGGAAAAGTGAGAAGTGAACATTTGGGAGCTAGGGTATGTGGGACACAAAATTCTGCCATAAATTATCAAAACACATCACATCAAAACTCTTGGTGCCTATTCATGGTGCACACAGAGCATCCTTACAAGATGACTGAGAAGTTTCCTGTTTTTTCAAAGGGCTGATGTTTTATAGCTTTTCCTTTTCAGGATGTAATTACTCTTTGAACTCAGCTGGAACAATGATCCAGTCTAGCTCATCAGTTGGAAGGATGAAGTAGTTATTTCCTATGAGGACAAAGTGTTTGAAAAGCATGAAGGGTACATTAGGCAATAGACTTCACAGTGATTTGCTGAACAAAAAAGGAATGCTGAGGTTTAGGGATTGTGCAGCCATGGGAGTATTTTGGAGAAAGTTCACACTTGTGGCTAGAAACTGGAGCTCAGTGTAATTATTGCTTTCAGTGTATCTTTCTACTTAGTGGTATACCTTTGCACATTCTCAAAATATGCTCGATTTTCCATTCTGTAATGAATTTCTCTTTCCACAGAGTAAATGTTGAAAATCACCCAGCCCTTAGCATACCATCCAAAAGCTGACTTTCCCTGAAAATTGTGCATTTATACCCAGTTTCATTCCCACTAAATAGCAATTAAACTCTGACATTGCTAAACATTTTGAATTTTCAATACAGCTTAATTTTAATGAGACACAGACAGGAGACAGATTAAGTCAATTTTTATTTAGGTTTGGACAAAAAATTCTTCTGGTATTTATATATTGCCTCATTGTTTCCATCGTCATCACATATTGAGGAGGAAGGAGGGAATGATGCCTGATGGAGATGGGGAAGCTGGACTATGCCTCACACAGGGGAGACTGTCTCAGCAGCAAGGCACTTGGTCTCCTTTGGCCTGCAAACTGCAGGGGAAGGTTCCTCCCAGAATGTCAGAAAACAGAGAGCCTCTGATTTCTCACCCCCAAGTCTGTCTCACCAGCCACATCAGCCCTTTCGATAACCCAAACTTTTATGGCAATATCCCTGTCTGCATTTCAGGAATGCCAGTGAAGGGGACCAGTATCTCTTCAGGGGTCTATGCACAAAACATCTGTACCTGCACACACACTGATCCACACACCCATGAACACTAAATGTTTGCATATACCTCCTTAATAATAATTATCAACATATGTAATTATAATTTATCACAATTAATCATAATAATAGAATCACAATATCAAAGAAGTGTTGAGATTGAAATGGACCTCTAGTCCATTTCTAGTCAAAAGCCCTGCTTAAAGACTCGTAAAATATATCAGGTTACTCAGAACATTGTCCAGTCAGAGATAATCATTAAAAAAAAGTAATTTGTGTAAAAGCTCACTGCAAATACTAGGTGTCAGGGACCATTGTAGGTATCACTGTAACAAAATAAATGAATTTATTTGGGGCCTATGCCTGTGAGCAAATTGTTTCATTACAAATGCTTGGAAAAGATTGATTTGCATGTACCTTCTTCACTCAGTAATCAAGTTCATCATTGCCTTGATGTTGAGTGGATGCAGCGATGGGCTATTAAATCTCACTACAGCATGTGGTGAATGCAAAATAGAACTGTGAGACAGAGCCAGCAACAACAAATCTGCTCAGACTCAGGTACACTGTCAACTGAAAAACTTTACACTTAGTAAAAAGTATTAATAGATTGACTGACTTTTGCCTATTCAGGAGTTACATCATCCAATGATGGTTAGAAATCTCTCCAGTGCCATATCACTGGATCTTGCTTATGCTGTATCCAACATCAGATTGGCTCAAAGTCCTTTCTTCTCCCATATTCCAGTCTAGATCACCATTAGCTACAATTTTCCATATCCAAAAGCCATTTAATTTGACAGTATGGACAACCCACCTGGAAGACCAGACATGGCTATATTTTCCAGGTCTTTAGAGAAAAATTATTGAGAGTTTACAAAATTTCTGAAAGAGACAATGTGCCACTGAACAAAAAAACACAGCTGAAGCAAAAGAAATTAGTCAAATTTGCAGTTCAGTATTTTCTATTTTTTTCATCTCACACTTCTCTGCTTCATACCAAAAAGAAAATTGAAAAGAACATCCAAGAAATTAGTTCATGTGCATTTGAAGTCAGGTTAAAATCTGCCTCCTTTCTTGATTTTGGATTAATTTTGGCTGGAAATAGATGTATATAAATGATTCAACTCTCCCTTTTCTTTTTTTTTTTTTATGCTATAAGAGTTCCAGACATATTAGCTGGTACAGCAATCAGATAAAACCACCAAAACCCATTAATGACTGATAAGATCTTTTTTAATAACTGTTTAATATCTGCTCTGTCCATTTGTTTTATCTTCTTGGGTTTTTAGTTAGTGAGGCAACTTGACCCTTTTTTTTTTTCCTGGACAGTCAGCTTATAAACAAAATGATTACAATATTGCACATAAAAAAGTACACTGCTGACATCATTAGCAGAGATAACATGCATCATCTGACAATTCCTGGCTGCCACTTGTGAAGAAGAGATATACAGCCAAGAGACTGAAGAGATATACAGCTTTTGAAACCTTGAAAATACAAATTTATATTATTTTGCATTGAATTCTGTTTATCAACTTGGGTGACTTCTGTCTTCATGCTTGTGAAAGCATATTATGAATGGTGTGATCAGCAATGATTGCAATTAGAAATACTTTACAAATGGCTGCTTTATATTTTGTTTTGTTCCCAAATCATAATAAGCTCTATTCTGTTTTCATTCCATGCTTGGAATTTCCACAGACATCAATAGACCAGTTGAGCAAAATTAAAAGAGATGAGTCCTAAAGTTTAGGCAAGTAACTAGGCTTTTTCAGGTGGAAAAGCATCAAGTGTACTTTATTTTTTCTGTTTTAATTCCTTCCATCCTGCCTCTAACTCTACACTTATATACACACTGCACTATGTGCCCAGCAGGAAATGACAATAATTATAACCAGTGGAGAAAAAAATCAAAAATATTTGATGGAAACTGGGGCTGTGTCCCTGTAGCAGGTTATACTTGAGAAATTAACTCCCCTGTTAAAATCTCGGAGGACTCCTCAGATTCCCAATATTTATAAATTAGGATATTGTTTATGAGATGAGGTTCCATATGGGATTAGGCACAATGCTTTTCCTTGGCACTCTTCTTTAAATATCAAATTGTCTATTTCTAATACAGGAATTATCTGGTGTGGGGAAAAAAATCTGTTAACTCTTTTTCCCCCTATACACTACAGTATTTTCATGCTTTTAGTGTAAAACTTCTTAGAAGAATAATGTTTAAAAAAACTTCATGACTTTTTTTGCTTTACTGTCAGAGGGAAACTGCTTGCTCTTCAGGACAGCCTCACTTCTATTGTTAGTTTTATCTTTAATGGCCCTAAATTTTTTTTTTAATTTGTTGGGATTTGCAACATGGCAAAACAATTTACTCAAAAAAGTGTGTTCAAAAGTATGAAATTGGTCATGTCATGAGAAAGTTTGGTGGTGAGTGTCATCATGGACACACAATATATATTTTCCTTTTTGGCTGCTGTTGTTCTTCAAATGTTTTGTACTTCAATTCAGTTGACCTTTGTTTCCCCAACAGTGTTTTTCTGCTGTTCTTTCATTTTTGTGTTGCTTTTCCACTTGATCATTGGTGCAGGTTTCTGTCTCGTGGTTTTCTTTCTTTCCCTTACTGAGCACCCTCTCACACCCCAAGTACACTTGTTACTCCATTTTATCTCTGCTCCATCATGCTTACTCACCTTGCTTTTGTCTTTCTTTCTTTCTTGTCTACTTTGTAGCTGGCGATTGAAATGGCACAACAGCTCTGGACAGGCCAGGAGTTCCTCTGGACACAGACCGTGCTTATTGTGTGACCACCTCCTGAAGACACAGGAGGGTGTGGCTCAGTAACCCTTGTGTGTGGTTTTTCTATACAGAAATTATGCAATACTTGGCTTAATGCAGGGGCACTGTCAGCCATATAGCATGTATGAGACTGGCAGTCCTGACAAGCTCTTTAAAAGTGTTCTAATATCACGTAGATGTGGTGCTTAGGGACATGGTTTAGTGGTGTGTTTGGTGATGATTGGACTCAATGGTCCTAAAAGCCTTTTTCAACCTAGATAATTCCACAATTCTTTAAATCAAGTAATGTCTGCAACTCTGTGTGGAGGTGTTGAAAGCTCATGCTGGCCAGTGGAGTAATACAATTTCTTGTGAAAAAAGGTTTGCCTTTTGCTTCTTAAGTTCCATCTTTTTGCCTCACATCCTCACATCTGCCATTGTGACAGAGTCACCAAAAAGAACTTAGCAAAATAGCCAATTTACAAAAAAATTATGTGCAGTCCTTTATCTGCAGGTTTCTACTGTTTTAGAGAAAGTTTCCACCTCCTTTTAAGAATGTTCTGAGCATCTCACAGGGAAATATTTTGTTAAAGTGTGAAAAGAATTACATTAACAAGTTGTCTCAAAACAGAGACTACCCACTCCCAGAGGCCTCTCCAGCCCAAAGGCCAGCTCCTGCAGACATTGGGCTTTGTGCTGAGGGCTGTCTGAAAGATAAATACAGGATCTGCCCTTTGTTAAATGGAGGGTGTCCAAGGGAAAAAGTGGAGATGTCAGCCTTAGTAAGGCAGTCCTATGATTCCTTTTGCCAGTGAACTAATGCATGATTATATTATTTGTAGTCATACTACTTCACATTATTTATACTTAGCAACACAAACAAAGGAATTCACAATAGAAAGGAGCTAATGTTGTCATCCAGGATTTAGTATAGTGGAAGCATATCCAAATATCTTTGCTATTTTAGATACTCAAAGCTATGAAGCAATAGCTCTTGTCTTTCTTTATGATTCAAAAATTCCTCTGCATCAGGCTATAAAAAAATAACAGTAAAGAAAGAAAAAATAGAGTGAATATAGGAATCTTAATTTGTTACTGAGTGACAAATAGCTTTTATAGGAAAATAATGAAAGCCTTCTGTGCAAAGAATGCTCTCCAGAACATTATGCCGATGAAAACAGCATTTACCTTAGTGTGCATTTGTATTTAAAATCTTCTTTTACAACTGCAGTTATGTATTTAATTTCATTCATCAATGCAAATCAACCTCGAGGTACTCACAGAACTTTTTTGCATAGAAGAATATTGTACACTTCCTATATAACAATACAATATAACAGAACAAAGGCACTGATCAAATAACCATTGACATCCACCAAGTATTGGATGATCCACAGAAGATCTGTCCCAGGTGAAGAAGGAAAGCATAATTACCTGATCCTCTGCATGGTCTGCTACATGTGTGACTAAAGTGAACACAATAAATATTTCTTTCTCTTTCTTTTATTTGTTTATTATTTGCATTACCAAAACAGTTACAATACTACATCTCAAAAATACCATGGTCTAACAGGAAAAGTTCCTAGCAGTTCTTTGAAAGGTCCCAGCAATTCTTTGTGATTACTGTGATCATTTCCCTATTTCTCTTTTTCTTCCCTTCTACTGTACCTATTACTTGTATAATTTAAATGTGTGCCCTTGATAGTGCACAATTTATTAAACTCCTGAATTGACAGTGTTTGCAAAATTGGTATTTGATATGCCAATGTGTACATTACAAATAGAAATCTTCGAAGCTTTTTTCAGGTGCTTTATTTCTACTGACAATGTGATTTTACCACTGACATGTGAGAAAGTGAAATTTACAGCTGAACTCTGTGTTTCTGACCCACGTGAAACAGTAAAATATAATAGCTTTGTCAGATAACTGTTTCTTCATCACTGTTAATCATGGCAGGAAAACCTTGTTGACACACTGACTAGAAAGTTATTTGGAAAAAAAGCCATGTGGGTAGAGGAATCAGTCATTTTAGTGAGCTGCAAAACCTTATTCAAATGTTGACTATAGAAGTGCATGCCACCTCAGTGGAGAGCCACAAATTCATTGCAAGATTCCTTTTAATTTCTTGGAATCAAAGTAGTTCAGCCATTTCACACTGAACACAATATGGAATTTTTAAAAAGAAGTTCTTCTGAACCTGAAATATACCTGCATATAGATCTATATATACACTTGACTGTATATAGGTATATATATGTGTATATAAATATATAGCTGTTGTAATCCCTTCAAATACTTCAATTGGAGCACAGAAAGCCTAGGTATAGGCAAAATAATATGATGAACAGATTTTTGGTGCTGGAGAGGCATATCCTGCTTTTCTCTTCAGATGTATTCCTCTGTAATATCAGTAACACTTGCATTTGAAAGCTGGTTTTGATTCCCAGCTGCAGTTCTCTGCTTTGCTAGCTCAGCTGATTTTAAGCACCAGGAAACTAAGAAGGTGCTATAAACCTCATGACGCTTCCCTCAATAACTTTTCTCATCAGCACATTCTTTAGCTGTTTTTATTGCATTGCTCCCAAACTGAAGTGGTACTGTAGGTCAGCTGTGATACACAGAAGGAATTGCTTTCACTGGATTATGTACAGAAGACTGAAATAAGGAATATTTTAAAGAGCTCTACAGAGTTCCCTAGGACAAGTCATAGTTAGTTATTCAGGGAGATTTCACCAAAATATTAGGAAATCCTTTGTAGTTTTCTTTTGAGAGGCTATATTCAGGAGGCAGAGTACTGGAAGTTCTAGCAATTTTTTTTTTTTTTTTTACTATTATTCTTACTGAAGTGGATCTTGGAATTGCACTTCTGTATCACCCATACAAACCTCTACCTTGTTAGGAGTCCAAATTCTAAAAATTATAAGCTTCTTTAGTTCTGCTCCCAGAACTAATTGCTTACTTCAGAGGCACTGGCATTCTTAGTTTGTCCAATTTCTATTTGCATTAACTTGTCAGATGTTCTGCTTCCACAACGGAAAATTCTGAAACTTGTTTCCTTCTTGTGTTAACATCCAGGCCCACTTCTCATATTGCCAGCATGAATAGAAAAGTAGAAATAAAGCTCTAAAATACTCATATGCTTCACTAAGCAGGAATGGACTTAAATGTCTGCATAAATACTCTGATGACTTAAAACCATAAAATATTCTCTGATTTTATCAACTATTTCTAGTGCTAGCAAACAAAATTAATTTTTCAGAGAGCTCAGAAAATATTTTCCATCACTAAATTTAGCCATTATGCCTCTTAATTACCTCTGTTCAAAAGAAAGCCACAACTTTGACTCTGGACTTGCTATTAGCTGTGTGTGGTCAGTCTGCTCTACCACATAGGTCCTCTTAGCTACAGCCCTTTCTTGCTCCCTGACTTCCTGCTTTGCAGTAAGCAACAGGACTGTGTATCCCTTGTATGACTTCTATTTTCTCATGCTTTCCAGAGGGAGAAGTGTTCTGGAAGGATTTGAGTTTTAGGATTAGGGAAGATATTATGTATTTACATTCGAAAGGGCAGAGTGGAACAGGAGACTGAAGAACAGGACTGAACAGGAAGAAGTTCCTGAGGGACAAGAGCTACTGACATTCTATTGACCCTGCAAGAGCTCTAGGTCTGTTTGAAAGACAAGAGAGCTCTGAGAGATGAGCTTCATCCCATTTGCCATGCACTGTCCATAGCAAAAGAGCAGAAGTTGTAATCAAAGGATGGTTTGGGTTGGAAGGTACCTTAAAGACCATCCCATTGCAATCCCTGTGCCATGGCTGGACACAATTTCCACTAGACCAGGTTTCTCAGAGCCCCAGTCAATCTGGCTTTGAACACTTTCAGGGATAGCATAGCCAAGACTTCTCTGAGTAACTTGTTCCTGTGCCTCACTGGCCTCACAGTAAAGAATTTCCTTTTAATAGCTAAACTAAACCTGCCCTCTTTCAGTTTAAAGCCATTCCCCCTTGTCCTGTCACTACATGCTCTCATAAAAAGTCCATCTCCATTTTTCTTGCAGTCCCAATGATCCAATATTAGATCAATCACATATTTCTTCACAGAGAGTATAAAAGAAATTTGAGCTTGAACTGAAATACCATGGGTAATCTCTGTGGCTTGGTGGATCCCAGGTAGCCAGCATGGCTGTGAAGATGTGTTCCATTCTTCTCTACCAGTTGGAGTTTCCTAAGTGCAGTAGGCATCATGCTCAGGTTTGTCACACAGCTATTGTCTAGCCAAGAGGTGGTGAAGGTGTCAGTGGTAATAGGGGCCAGAGCATCACCCACCAGAATGCAGTGTAGTCTCTGAGCCAACTGAAGATGGTGTGAAACATTACTCACGAATGGTAAGATGTGAGATCTTAGCAAAGGGTTCAAGAGAATGAAGCTTTGGTCAGATCTGCTAGCTTGGGTCACCAATTAGTCCAGCTATTAGGAAGAGTTTTACTGTCCTCTTCCACAGATTTCCAGATCCAGCCCCAGTGAGCAGTGTGGAAAAAATTAACATAATTGGTTAAAATAACCCACTTAATGATAGAGCCCACTGGCATGAAAATTCAAATTCAGAAATTTCCAAAAGTGCAATTATAATTGTACTTAATTAACTTGCTTGTGGTTTTGATTCACATCCTGGTTTCGATGCCTTGGTTTTTAAAGAAAATTAATATGTCTGCTCTGGGGACAAGCTCTGGGGAGACTCTGACCACATCTTCTCTGTGACTCTTCTTTAGGTGGTGGAAGATTTCGGGCCCATTCTATTCTACCTGGCTCTGCTCTCAAGCCGTGTTTTCCAGCACATCAAGTATTTACATGGCATTCTGAGTTTATTTAGACTTTCCAGTAGCTCTCATGCACTGGGGGAACCACTGTGGCTGAAATTTTCAATTTTTGAAATGTCTCAAGCACATTTCTTCTGCTTTTCAAGATTCTATTGTAATGTCTTGGCCTGTGATGTTTTGCACCATGTTTCCATCACCTCAGGAATGTAAGGGGAGAAAAAGACTTCAAAAAAAAAAAGAGATATGTGGGGTTTTTTTCCAAAGGACACATTTTAATGAGGTTACTTGAAACACATAATTCACAAATCAGCGTGCCAGTATACAGAAATGTGCATCTCCACAGCTGTTACAGTTTGCTTTATTTTGGCTACTCCTTTGATATGTTCAATATTAATAATGAGCCTGATGAAATACTAGGAAAAACAGCACACATAATCCACATAACTCTATTTGGAGACACACAGAATTTATTATAGTCCACAGAGGGGCTTTTTAAAAAAATGTGAAAATAGCAGGAGTCGGTAGAATTTAAATGTTCCCACCTTGCAGTGGAAACAAAAGGTTAAAGTTTCACCCAAACCTGAATTTCCCAAGGTGCACCAGAGTTAAGAAAACATTTCTGTAATATTTCTCCTAGCCACTGTTTTTCCTCTAAAAAATAACCATTTGTAATAATAAATGGACCAGGAACTCATCAATGCATTCAGGGTCAAGATGAATCTGATTTCCACAGAGCTCAAACAAAGAATTTAAGCCAGCTGGAAAAGCAAGTTAAGAAAATATTTTTAATGGCAAATTGAGATGATCTAATGCTTCCATTGTTGTGCCCTGGAATTACTGAACCTGCTTCCAACCTCTCCTTCTCTTTGAGAATGTCTCTAACATGGGTGGAGACAGAGGTGTCTTACATAGTCTGTTTGCATACAGTGGAAACTAACAAGAGCAAGACTTCTGTATTGAAGTTAGCAAGAGGCCACAGTGAAGAAATGACTACACAGGATGTTTATAGTAGTGGATCTCTGTTGCACAGTGAAAGTAATTCTACTTGCCAGAGTCTGTATTTAGACACCTTTGCAAGTAGCCATAAGACACGAGTGTATTTCTGCTAAAGCTTTAATGCAGTAGAGTTCAAACATAAATCATTTGAAAGCCAAAGACCACAGTCTGTAACATCCCTCATCTGATGGCACTAATCATTATTTCATATTTTTCTAGTGGTTAGAGCCTTCTGTCATGCATAGATGTAACTAATTTTCTAAATGATGCTTAGACATGTTTACAGTTCTCCCACCAATGACAGACAGTGAAGGCATGTTCTCCTTTTTCTCACTAAAGAGTCAAACCAATAAACTCACAACTTTCCTGACTTTCAGGGTTGCAGGATTGCTCTACATTAGTGATAGAACTATTGCCCTGAAGTGTAACTCAGATGAGCCTTTGCTTCAAACTATAGAATCACACAATGGTTTGGGTTGGAAGGGACCTTAAAGACAATCTAGTTCTGACCCCCCTGCCATGGACAGGGACACTTTTCACCAGACCAAGTTATTCAGGGCTCCCTGCAGCCTGCCCTTGAGCAACTGGTGAACACTTACTCACTGGTGGTTTGAATGCCTCACTGAAAATAGCTAGGGGTTTTTCAACTCACTATAGAAAGGCTCTAGGGAACTGTATTTATAATCTTGGCATGAAACATACTTGATAGTCCAGCCCTATGTGTACCTGTTCACATTTTTTATTTTTAGCTATCTCCTCCATTTTGTAATATTTGCAAGTATTTGACAGTGTTATGACAGTTTCATTTTACTGGAAACAGTATTTTCTTTACTTTTATTTAACTTAACACCATTGGAAAGGAAAAAAAGTCTCCAAGTCTCTGTCTCTTACGTGACATCATGAAATTTTGAAATTCCAATAGGAAATGGTAAGTTATTTCCATAGTTACACCATCTATAGCATCTATAGCAATGCAAATTTGAACTCTCAGGATCTGTAATTTCAACCATTCTTCCTTCTTCCTTTTCCCATGTCAGGTCTGATCCTTCTGATCTTCAGTCACAAGGTATGTTCATCTTAACAAAAACAGAAAAAAACTTGGCATACCTTGGCTAAAGCAGCACCTAAGTCAACATCTCAGGGGTTTTAGATTGAAGGTAGCATGTTGGTTTCAGTTCTAAGTGCCCAAACTCTTGTTGCCAATAAAATGGAAAAGCTAGGTTACCTGCCTCAGCTGTTATTTTGAACCTAGCTAGCCACATTACACTCTTTGCTAGGATGTAACTGCTATAAAAACAAACACAGCTCCAAAAGAAATATTGTTGAGATAGATATCTTTTAAGTTCTACGACCTTCACAAAAATCAGTGGATATATTGCAATCACACAAATGAGCTTTCATGCTCCTCTGATTTAAGGGTACTCCCAGCCAATATCTTTAACTAAGGCTTTTACTGAAAAAGTAATAGTAGGGTGTGCAAGACCCATATCAGAACCGCTGTTATCAGATCCCTAAATGTTGCCTCTGCTATTGTGTCTGAGTTCAGAAGAATACCTTGTAAGCTTGTACTCAGCCAGTGCTTTTTGCACAGTCAGAGAAAACACAGAATTTCTAACCTTTCCTCTTTAACACCTCCAGAGGTGTAACACATCTGTATGCACTGATAAGTTGCTGCAGTCTTTAAAAACAGATAGGTAGCCACTTGAGGCTCATACCTTTTAATTTAAAACCTTAATTTCGATATATAAAAGCACCTAAACACTCCAAGAACCCCGTCCTCATGGCACTTAGATCAAAATTTTGGATGCTGAAAAACAATTAAATTCCAGAATTTAATACTATGAATAAACAAATGTCCCAAGGCAAATGAAAATATATATACATTCTGGAAAATAGCCCCAGTCCAAGGTCCTTAGCATGTCTTGGACAACGGCAGGGAAGAAAGCTGAAATAAAGGGGTTATGGTAGTCAATTTAGACACAGAGATGGCAATGAAAGAGCCTGTGCACAGGAATGCAGAGCAACGTTATCTTTCAGTGTAGTGTAGCAAAGAAGCTGCAAACTGGGAGCTATTAGAACAATAAGACACTAATGTAGGTCAGAAAAGAGTGAAAATTGCTAAAATGATTTAACATTATTGGTTCACTACCATCACATCATTGTATAATCAGGATTAGTTGTTTGGACTATCCTTGTCCTTGGGACAAATACTTTAAATTAAAGTTTCTGTTCAGGTTTGAAGGAGTGATCTTTTCACTCTTTTTCAAAAAAGAGAGCTGTTGTGCTTTTTCTTCATTATTTTCCTATTACATACAATTACCTTCATCTATGAAGACCACTTCTTTGCAAGCTATCCTTCCAAGAAAAAAAAATCACCATTGTGTAAGACAAATCATGGGAAAACTAGACGGCAGTTTAAACTATGACAGACCATGTCATGTTTAAATAGACCCTTAATGTGAAAAAGGTTTATTTTAAAAAAACCCCAAAACAAACAACAATGCAAGTATTTAAGTGGCTTGAAACAATTTCTTTCAACATTTTTGGCAAACACTATAGGAAGGAACAGATGTGAGAAAATCCTATTCCAAGGCACTGGCATGGACTCATGGACCATAACACTGCACAAACTGCACATCTCTCATATTTAGACTTGCAGCACAGAGTGTTGTGTGAAAGGCACCACCTTTCAACCAGTTTTCTTTCCACAGTGAGTTGGGTTTTCACATAGGTTTTTTTCAACAGTTATTTCACCTAGGAAGAATTTATTTTCCCTGCTAGTATATTTATTAATAGACATCTGAAATACATACTGGCAGTCAAGATGCTGCTCTCAGTTTACTGATGTTGATATTAAGGCACACATAAAGACTTTTAAATCCTTAGGAAGTTCATAAAATGAAAAAAAATATCATAGCAGAATGCATGGCTAACAGACAAGGATATAGGTACAGACCAGCACTGGGGCAATAAATCACAAGTGAAAGAACAGTGAAAGAACATTGTATTTCAACTATTTTGAAACACATTTCAAAATGTGATTTAAATTTTACACACACACACAAAAATCTACACTTTTAGAAACTGAATATTATACTACAGTTACTAGTTTGTCAAAACAATTGTGCTATTTTTACAGGATTGCCTAAATAATATTAAAATTTTTAATAAAAAAATTGATAGTCACATAATTTACTTGCATCTTACCATTTCTAACTGCTGCAGATGAATAGCAGTTACTTGACCAAGACTCTTATGCAAATGACCATAGAAGCACAAATTGATGAAAGAAACATAGACTGAGCAATTTTTTTGCTAAGGCTAAAGATAAGGATAAATTTCTAGACTTAGAAGTTTATCAAGTAGGGAAGATCATGGAGCAGATCATAATAAGTGCCATCATCCAGCATGTGCAGGACAACCAGGGGATCAGTCCCAGCCAGCCTGGGTTCAGGAAAGACAGGTCCTCCATGCCCAACCTGGTCTTCTTCTATGATCAGATGACCTGCATGAGGGAATGACTGTGGATGCAGTCTACCTGGACTTCAGTAACGCCATTGAGATCATTTCCCATAGGATTCTTCTGCAGAAACTGACTGCTCATGCCAGTTTTACTCTCAACAAGTTTTCTAGTGTCAGAAAGGCTTGATGTTGTCTATTAAGATAAAGCACAGAAAAATAGGAATGATGGGGAAAGCTGAAGGGGTGGAACATGGCAATACATGCACCTTAATTATTTTTCATGTTGACGTGGGATTTATCTCACTTATTGTAGACATCTATAGTAGCAACAGTGATCCTAGGTTATAAGCCTATAGTTACAGGCCCTTTTAAATGCAAATCATTTTACCCTCAACTGGACATGTAAAATTGTCCCTCTTTGTTCACCTTGACCGACAATAAAAATCAAATGTAATAGGCTACTACATGTGACATTCCATTTTAATTGTTCCTTATACTTCCTTTGAGATATCTTGTCAAATCTAAGCATGGAGCTGCCACTAGCAGGCACTTCTCATTAGCACTAGTCTCTTGCATACCATGAAATGCCATAAACTTAAAATTGACTGCAGATTTATTATCCCTGTACAGATATTGGAAAAATAATGTTAACAATGGCAATAGTTAATGTCATAAAAATTTCAGAATTGTTTTTATTTCTAGATAAAAATATTAATTTATACTGTTCCTTCCTGAGGACCAATTTGCTTTCAATGACATGATACTTCATGAGTAAAAACTTATCATTTTTAATACTTCTGGGTTGCTGTTATTGAGAAATCTCTTACTTGAAGCAACTCAGATGCATATCAAAAAAGAATTTATGACAGACAAGATCTCCTGAATGTAGGTTTCAGGCAAAAGTGAGTAATAATCATGGGAATTATAAATTGTTTATTTTTCTTGTAATTTAATTGTTTCTTTTGGGCAGGGAAGTCTAAGGCATTGTTCTGGGGATGAGTTGTTCCAGATCAAGCTTCAAAGACAGTTTTGGAAATAATAGTGAAAAATTAAACTAAGTTGATATTTAACAGGCACACAGACAGTCTAACTGTTTGCATGTGTGCTCTAGGTAATTATTGGTAAGAGATGTTATTTTATCACTGTAATCTTATTTTATTTAGAATTTATTATAACAAAATCATGACAAGAATTAGGCCTGAGTCATGCATTAAAGTAAATGTATTCACTGAAAGACATTCAGCCTGCTTTCATTTTCCACTGTGTCGCTCATCTGTGTAACAGCACTCATGTTTTTATTCTGCTCTATAAATAAATAAATCCCACATTAATATAAAGGTGATGAGGTAATTTAATAGCCTAATCTGTTTGTATTTAGGGAAGCAAGCAATAGCTCTGTCACTGTCTTTTTCAAGATGTGAGAAGTAAAATCCTTGCATTGAGGTCAGTGAGAGTTGGGCCAGGATCTTATCTCCTTGCTTAAATAACTTATTAATGAATTTCCTGCCCTATGAGCAGGCTGATTAATATAGATGGTTTCAATACTAGTTACAGGGCAGGACAAGTGACTGCAGCATGGAAAGCCCAAGACATCTATGACAAGAAAATAAGTTAGTGACTGTTGCACAGTTCTCTTGCATCTGCTCAGCAGTTCTCAGGTCTGATGTCTGCAATCTCACTTTCCTGCTATTTTTAGTTCATAAAACAGGTCAAGAAGTATCCAAAGTGGGACAGAGGCCCATGAAGCCCATGAAGTTTTTTCGAAAATCACTTTTCTTTTTACTGCACTAATCTTTCTGCCAGCTCTTGTACATAAAGGTAAGGGCAAACCAGACTATGAAGGTGCAGGGGAGCCAAGTGGTTTTGCATTTGAGATTGCAGACAAACCTTAAAATTGTATGTATTTAATTAACTAGAAAAATAAGAATTAAAATTATATAGAATTAATATTGTCATAATCTAGGCTAGTTTGTTTTGTTTTTTTTTTTTTTTGTCCCAGGATATCTTCAGGAGTCTGAATGTTTTCAGTACTCTCATGAATTTACTGCATGGATCTTTGGGTCATCTCCTGCTACCAAGCCTGGTTGTGAGATGGCACCAAGACACAAGCTGAATTGAGAAAAGATAATTGAAAAGAATGTTCCTAATGTTCAGCACACAAAGGGTTTGGACTAGATATTTTCAAATGTTCTTTCTAATCCAAACTCTTCTATGACTGATTCTGTTTTCTAATCACTGTGATCCAAGAGCCCAAGAAAACAAACTAGAATCACTCCAAATTAAGTATCTCTGAAGTGTGCATAGAGTCAGCAGCAGGGCTTCAGTATTCCTGATTTCCTTCTACAAATCAACTCATATTCACTGTTCAGTTAGTGTGGCTTGTTAGGCATAGCAGGACTAGACTCAGGTGCAGCACAGAAGCACATTTGTAAAAGTCTGTGAGACAGCAGCTGAGACAAACATTTAAGCCAGGTATCACTGTTCATTGGCAGATGTCACAGACCTAACTGTTCAGGTTACTTTCAATTCTCTGAGTTATTATTTCTCCATACACCAGGATCAGTACATGTCAAACATATACAACCAGGAATATTATAGTTAGGGTTTTTAGTTATGGAGGTAGGTCAAACTTTTTTTTAATTGAATCAAATAGAACTTTCTTCTATTGCTAACCTAAGGTCATGAGATGTCATATCATCATTCTTCAGAGTTTATTAATATTCTTTAATGTTTTCATAATATCATCTGACTTGGTCGCAGCTTCCTGGATAACTTCCTTCATGACTGAATGAGAAACAAACCCTGCAAGCTTCACATTCACAAGACTCAATTCTGCTAAGAGAAAGCCAAGATCAGCATTTTTGAAAACTCTCCTGCAGAAGCAAACAAACCAAACTCAAACTCCAAAGTAGAAATGAAAGTTTACTTATGTAAATTCATAAATAAACAAGAGGAAATCAGGCAGCAGAAGTGAGTGATCCTTCTTTCCTTGACATGTTGGCTGTTTTTTTCTATTTCTGTTTTTCATTCTGGGATAACACTGCCCTTGCCCAAACTGCTCAAGTCACTTGTGTATGAAATGTCAGACTGAAATGCAGAGGGAGAATGAAGACGTAAACCACACTTAGTAGTTTGAGAGACATCTTTGTGGAAATACATACATGCTGTCCTGCAACCAGTTAATATTGATGTCCTTTATCTCCAGCTTTTGTTTCTTCTGTTGAGAAACTGAATTCTGAGAGGCAAAGCTCAGGTTTTGGACCATCAGCAAAGTGCTTAGGACAGTCTTCCACTATCTTGTTTTCTGATTTGCTTTTGTAGAAGCCCTTTAATTGTTCTGATGGAAAGACTATCATTGGAAACCAATCTGACAAATGACTAGCTGTGCAGCCTCTTAAAAAATCATGTTGTTTTTATGGAGATTCCATTATTTCAGCTGAAATCAGGCATTGTTCTTTTTTCCAAATATCGACCAGGCTCTGAGTGTACTTCAGCCAGCTGGCTGCACATTAAATCACGTGATTGGACTGGCAGTTTGAAGCAATCCACAAGGAAAATATGGGGAGCTAAATGCTGGATAGGAAACTAAACAGCACTGCTATAATCTGGCCTGTGCCCTGAAGCAGTTTGGCTCACACAGAAGAGACAGTGTGTGAGAGGAACCTGATACCACCGGCAGTCACAGATACAGGACTGACTTCAACTAGTCATGCATTTTCCTAAAATCAGATGAGCATCAGTGCACCACATGTCGTCTTTCAGGTCACACTTGTCCCAGACAAGAACTGTTTACCAAGAATGAGTAAAAAATTGACACAGCAGGGGAGCCTGCTCATGAATCCTCAGGGCATGCAGCATTATTGGTAACCTCTTCATGGAAAATCTGGCTTAGAGATGTTATGAAAGCAAAACAAATATTAGCAGCAATTAGGAGACTTAGAGAGAGAATTATTCACACCAACAAACCTATCTCTCAGAGCTCGTATAAGACAGTCATAAACCCTGCTCACTGCAGCCAAATCAACAGAATGACAACTGGAGCTGGGAGCACAACAGGCAAGGGATCAAGCTGGAAAAACCAGGCACAGCAGGAGGCAGAGTTGGAAAGCACAGACGAGAAGGTTCCATGTGGCATCACAGACTGAAGTGTGGCATCTTTGTCATTCAGCAGCAGGTCTCATGCCCTTGTCCCATGCAGTCACCTTTGCAAGCCCCACAGTGGCTGTTAGCAAGTTATGGTGATGAGTTCAGCTGCTTTCTGGCAGGGAAGGGACTGTATCTCACACCAGGGCTTTATCTACTGTGGTAAATCTTGGGTGACACATTGGGTAGCTTTGCTTACTAGGTATCATTGTCTGAAAGTGTCATGACTTGACACAAGTGGATACAATAAATACATTTAGGAATTTTGAAAGTGAAGAATTAGCAAAAGAAATTTAAGTTGTATGAAAGATTCAGAAAAATTATATAAGTTGTGCGATAGCCTTTGGCCTGTACTATAAAGTAACTTCTACATGCTAGTATATTCAGTTTAGGATACATTTTTTATGGCATTTCTATACTGAACTACCCTACATCTTCATCTTCAAGAGTATGTTAGGTATCAGAAACCATTCAGACCATCAAGCAACTGGGGGTTTCTCAGATCTATGTAGAATTGCAGCTGAAGATTCAAAGTTGTAGCATAGTTCAACTTTGTTATATCGTATCTTGAGAGATGTGAAATTTGCCTATTTCTCCTGAAAGCCATTTAGAAATTTTTGTTCAGATGCAAATATTTTCCCTTTCAGATTGTTAACCACAATAAGTTTGGAAATTGAGACTGCTCAGTGAATATGCTCTGCAAACACACCATTCTGGATCAAACTCAGCACTTGCTATTTTAGGATTGATGGCAGTCATTCCCAAAGCCCCCTCCAGGGTTGCATCTTGTACTAACTTGGGAAGGAGACAATTCCTGCTGTGAAGGACTTAGCAAATGAATACAAATAAATGAGGTTAAAAGTCCAACTTCGTAGTTCCATGTGTCACAAGTTTTGTTTCTTTCTCTTGTTTTGCCCTGATTGTTTGGAAGACGAAAGAGATGGATTAATCAAAAAAGCTACACATGCACCAGTAAAGAAGAAAAGAAGGAGGAAGAAAGGCCTCCTACTGGCCTAGCCAAGACAGTTCCTGAACTGTCTTCACATGCCAGAACTGTGCCTGAAAGACTTATCTGAAAGAAGTCAAATAGTAAATCACACAGATTTTTCCATACTCCCAAGACATTCAAAGTATCTGATGTCAAACCATGAATTTCAAAACCCTGATATATGTCAGCTGTGCAATATGAAAGATAAAAAACTTGGAATTTCAAATTAAGAATGTTTTTCAGTGATGAGACATTAAAAAGACTCCTGCTGAGCTGGTGCTTGAGAAGCCATAAATACTCTACCGACTCAGAAGTGACATAACCTTTTCTATAACAGATCTACATTTTAAGGTTCATTAATTGCCTGACCATCCTGCAGTTTCAGGGGTTTTATCTGTCTCTCTAGACCATTATCTTGGGAAATCAACAGTAAAACTAATTAATTATGCTTAATTACTTCTTCTGTTCAGTCTTAACATTACTTTTGTTTCGCTATTGACTTTACAAAAGTACAGTACAATATGTCATACACTTACAAAGATTGTAACAAAGTTTTAAAAATTAAAAGTAGCAAGCTGGACAGTCTTCTAAGGAAGCAGATTCACCATATCTAAATTTAGTTTTCTTAGATGTCTTCTTAATTTGGTATGATTATTATTACTCTCCTTGGTATCAGCTTGCCAATAACACTTTGTGCCAGTGGAACTTCTGACATGGAAAGAAGGTCTTTACCATACCCTTAATGTATCCTAGTTTTTGTTTCAGAACATGAAGTAAAAGCTGGTATCCTATTTTTATGCAAACTGTCAGGCTCATGAGACAAAGCTCTAATCAAAGAAGAATTTTGGAAAAGGCCATCAGTACTTACAGGTTAAGGAGTAGTATTTTAAGTGCCAGTACAATATATGTCCATTTTTTCCAGTGATGGGTTCCTCTGTCTAAACAGCGAATCATCAGCTATCAATCATGATGACATTTACTGGTGAATATATTGTTTCCACTAGACTTTAACTGAATTCAGATTTGTATTGCGAGCAGTGCTACTGATTTCCCCATCAATTGCTACTGAATGCAGGGTTTAATATCTATACTGATAGAAAAAAAACATTAAATAAACACATATCCAATAAGCAAGCAAATAATAGACTTACCTGAGCTATGGTTTGACAACATAGATTAATATTTGGGTAAGGGTTATGGAGAAAAACTGAAGTACAGTTTTCTCTTGTAGACTTGCACTTATAAAGGATCTCAGATTTCCTAATGTGTAGCCCTACAGTTATCAGCAAGCATAAAAGTGATAAAACCTTTCAATCTTGTGCCATTATTACAGAAAGATCAAGGAAAGACCTTTGTCAACTCCCTTTTCTCCCTTACCATAGAAGAACACAGAACAGAACACAGCTACCACTGAAAAAGTGCTTCATGTTCCCAAAGCCATTGAGAACGAAAAACCAAAGTAGCAATGTGCAGGTAATACTTGGATCTACTCTGTGGGTCTTGTCTATGAACAGAGCAAGAGAAAGACCCAAAAAACCCCCAGACAGGCATGTTGAACTCATTTGTGTTTACTGTTTCACCCATGCCGCCCTTCCATCACTGAGGATATGGTAAGTGTTTTACAGTAACTGTGCAGTGCTGGTGGGTCTGCAAGTGTTAGGTATGACCAGCAACCCCATTTGGGAAAGCCCCCCAAAACATAATCTAGAATAGTAATGAACTTTCATGTAAATAACTCTCAAGAAATGTCATATAAAACAGATGTGCCATCTGTGTGACAGAACATACTCTTCAGTAGAAAGCAGACATAACTAAATATATCATCTTTAATGACATCAGTAAAAGCCCTGTTCATCACGCCCAATGAGGCGTGCCTAGTCACTTTTTTTACAGCATCCAAGCATCGTTCTCTGTCTCAAAAGAAGCCCACATTAGTGAAATCAGTCTATTCATCTATCCCTGTTCTTTTGAGAGAATATTGGAAAAAGAAGTACCAAAGAGTAAATAAATTAAGATTTATTTGTTGTCTTGGAGTAAACTAAGTTAGAATTTATCTGCAAGCATTATTTAGTTATTCCAACTTCAAAAGTGGTTTGATTGATTTCATAATGCCTTTCATGTCCCTCAACTATTATGTAAACAGTAAGTGCCTTACTGGACTGGAACACCATTTAGTTTCAACTGTTCATTATGCAGAAATTGGAGAAAATCCAGATACTGTGTTTCAAGAACGTTTAGCACCAAAAGTGTTTGGATTTTCTTGTATCATCCCTGTAAACTTTAAATATCACCTCATTGAGTTTAGGGGATTGTGTGATTAAGAGATTACATTTTAAGTACACTGGCAGCAGTTTCCAGCTAAGCAGAGGGATTATCAAAGTGAATCAAGAGCAAAATATGCAGTCTGATGACACTTCTATTGATTTTTTTCTGTCACTAGGAAAAATCAAAGCATTTGCACAGGCTTGTCCAATCAAAGCCAGTGGCAGAAGTGTAGCATGGCCTCAAAGTGTACTCTATTTAGTCTGTGACTATAGCTTCTTGAGTTTTTAAGTCTAGAGGCATGGGTTAGCTGGGGTTTTGTTTTTTCCAGCTCTCATGATGGGACTTCCGATACAGCCTGAGGCAGTTAGGCACTCAAGTGGCAATGAATGTCCATGAGACTGAAAACTCCTTTCAAAATCCTACCACAACTTTCTTTTCCATCTTCCCATTTGTTTTTAATACTCTGTAATTTTCATTGCAATTAGCCAGGCCACAGACGCATCCAATCCCTCTCAAATATTACCAAACAATAGAAAAAACAATACAAATCTAATGGCTTTGATGCCTGTTAGATACTTTCCCATCTGTGTATCATTTTAAATCACAGTATCTGTGGATTTACCATGGCAAGAAGGGTGGCTCAGAAAGTTTTTGCAATATAGCACCTAAACAACTGGAAAGTCATAGCAGGATCTGCAGTATTATCAAAAAGAAAAAGACTAATCTTTGAAGGTTTGATCTGGTTCTAACTTTATGTCTATAAGACTTTTCACACACGTTCTCACAGATGAGAAGATAGACCATCAGGCAACTTTACTGGCTTTGTAATATTCCCACCTGCAAACCAGTTACCCACAATAAAAAATTCTGGGCTACAAGGAATAATGCTGCAGTCCAAAAGATGATAATGTCAGTGTGTGTAATGGTCTACTCCGTAGCTGACATTTCTGTAAAGGCATTACAACACAAAGCATTCAGGCTTCTTCAGTTCCTGCAACACACACAGCCTTTTTCCACACAATTTCTGCATAAACCTATTTTTTTGTGTGTTATACCCATAGACTAAAATAAATAAAAATACAAAACAATGTTATTTAATCTCCTCTTGTAAGGCAATACGTGCAAATACAGGAAAGCTATAGGATCCATGTAGAATTCCTCTTTAGCAGATTTCATAGAGCTACTCTTCTATAAGCTGGATTTTGTTCCACAATCTCAAATCCTGCATCTAAAACTGAAGCGTAGAACCAGTATGAGAATACTCCTGTGATCGCTTGCACGTCTTTTATTAGGATCATATTTTTCACTACCACCAGAAGAATAAGACACAGAGCCAAGTTCTATTCTCAGTTGCTGGTGTAAATCCAAAGTATCCTCATCAAAACCAGTGAACTTATTCCAGATTTACACTCCTGGGCCTAGAGCAGAGTTCAAGCTGTCTTGTTTTAATATTCTTCAGTTCAGAAGAATGTCTGGCTTTCCAGAACTCAGAAACTGTGAGTCTCTGTACTGCCAGCTTAACAATAAAATTCAGATTCTTTTGTGTTCTTTTGCTGAACACAGATAGAGTGAAATTACATTGACTTCAGCTCCCACACTCCTGTTGCCAGAAAAATAGGAACATGTTAACAACTGTGTTTCTGTCCAAATGCATCCATTACTATTATTTTATCAACTCCCCAAGCAATACAAGAAGTTCTTTTTGTACTCCAAGCTTGACTCTCGGAGAAGTTTCAAACTGGTTCCTCTAACTCCTTCTCCTGTATTGTACCAAAGTACTGAGTTTGGTATGTCTTAAATCCATTAGCATAATGACCTTCCTGGTTTCATGTGAGCATCCATAGGTAGCCCTGAAAGTCTGTGGCTTTTGCCAGGAAGCAGTTCTTTTCCTTCTCTTGACCAGAATATCCAGGCAAATTTCTGGACTTAGGAAGAGACCTTAGAAATAAATCCTAGGAAGAATGATCATCAAGTACTTCCTACCAGACAAGAGAATCAGGAAATGGAGAGAAGCTAGAATTTCCCTTTGCCCTATTTTCTTGTACCGAAATACATGTATAGAAATGAGAACTGGAAAAGCTTGCAGAGCTTTTCATCATCTCAGGCATTCAGCCACAAAAAAATCTCTGTGTGGGACGTGACAGTACAGGCTAGCCTAGAACAAAACTACCTCATTGCTAACACAGGTCAGAAAGTTACTGGAATATAATAGTGAATCACAAATCTGTAATGCTCAGCAAAATGATCAGACCAGACAGCAAAGATGCTCTGGTCTGCTGGCTAGAAAAGCATGTGGGATCAGCACAGGAGCTAGATCAACCACAGAAAGGATTGCTCATGATCATAAAGGAAACAGCAAGACAAAGTACTAATCTGTGCAAACCAATGGAAATGAAGGGCAGAGAATCAGAGTTTGCAGAGAGGATTTCATTTCATATGAAAACAAGAAGCCCTGGGCATTTTAAATGGGATTGTCTACTGTGGGAAAGACCAATGGAGTAATAACACCACATGATAAAACACACAATAAAACACCACACAATAAAACCACTTACCAGCAAATTGCAAGTCACCACAGTCCTTGAATGTCCTTCCTCTATCCATAGCACCTAGCTGTGAGCTAAGGGTGAGGGCTGTAGCCAGAGGTTTGGTTTTTTCAAAAACAGATTTTTATATTACCTAAACAACTGGAAAAAATCCTTCATTCTAGAGGAGGGCTGTAGAATATGGTGCCCTGTCAAGGTCATTGAAGAATATTAAGAGCAAATGAATAACTACTGTGCCACTGACAATGCTAAATCAGCAAGGGGGCAGGGGGTAGTGGCATAGGAGTGCTATCTGCAACCCATCTCCCGAGGAAGTATAAAGGCATTCTTCACAGAGCAGGAAAACACATGTTTTAGCTGGAAAATGCTACCATTTTCTAGAAGGCAGCCTCAAGTTTAAGCAAGATCTTTGTGGTGGAAAAAGAAGTCAGTGGGGCAGAGGCTGTTATTTCAGGCCAGGTAGCAGGAACAGCAAACCACACATGTCAAGAACTGCTGTGGAAGTGAATGAGGTAAGGAGAAGGGGAGAACCAGAACTGCATGCCTTTCTGATGGCATGCACATCATTGTCTGGAAAATTCAAATGAGGAAGCAACACCAATCCAAGTAACTAGCAACTGCATCTCATACTCCAAAATAGCTCAGTAAATTAAGGGCAATTTTTTTGTTATTCTAGGAGGAAAATTATATTTTTAGGTTTAAGGCAGGATTGCACTGCAGCCAGCTTGCAGGCTGGGTCTGGCCCATCAGGCAGTCTCTGCTGCCCACCAGGGATGAGGCAGTGTACACCTTTGGACTATGAACTTCCCAGCTGATGCCAGTCAGACTATTTACATCTCCTGACTGCTGGCTGGCCTAGGAGAAACTTCTGCCACATACTGGCCCTGCCAGAGGACTCCTATCTCCTGGTTGGCTGCTTTCCTCTGCTTCTTCTCTCTTCTTATCCATCCTGGGCAGCACATCACACACTGTCTCACAGCCTGAGCTAACCTGAGAAAGGGGAGAAAGGAGGCACTGGAGTGAATGAAGCTGGAAGGCAGCAGGAGGTGTTGGATGTGTGTTAGGAAGCTGGTAGCAGTCTCTGAGCTCATTTAAGCTGTACACTTCTGCAATAAAAAGTCATTCAAGAGGAAAAGGTGCAAAACACTTCCTGTGTCATAAGAATTCTTTCACCTCTGTACCATGGCCAGGTAGTGTTGCAGGGTAGTCAGGCAGCACCACCAGTGCAGGACATCTTCAGAGCTGCACACAGGCTGCCAGGACACTGGGTGTCACTGAACAAGGGCAAACAAAAGAAAATGTTTGAACCAGTTCTTTTTCAGAATTATGAAAGATTTTAATAATTCCAAAAGAGAGAGGTCAAATATCTAAATGTATCAATTCTGCTTGGTTCCAGGCTAGACAAAGTTAAACAGGATAATGCAAAAACCTGAAACATGGATCAATATTTGCTTTTCCTCTTTGGAAGAGGAAACTGATATTTACATTTCTACATCAGCAGCAGGGGAAGCTGAGCCAGTCCTTGCAGAAGCAGCAAATGTTTTCAGTGAGAAGTTCAGACTATATCTGAAGGGACTTAAAACAATTCAGAAGATCCAGCTGCCTGGTTGGCAAAGCACTCTTGGGTTTGTCTGTTGGTTGACAGATGGGTCTTTGCTTCATTTTATTTTTTGCATATGTACAGAGGTGCATTTTTAACAAATAAGGGAGGGATAGCATGACAATGTCAGCTGAGGGCAAAAGGCAGGGCAAAATCTCTAGTGCAGAGATTGCCAAAAGAAAGATGTAGACCTCATGTCAGAACTTAAGTCAGTGGTCAGAAGCTTGCACTGACTCACCTGATGGATCCTGGAAGCTTCAGTGTGTGTCCCAAGCTTCAACTCATTTTATGCTTTTACACTAATCCCAAGAAACTTCATCAAGGTCTCCTCCATGGGCATTGCCAGGACTAGGCAATAGTCTAGCACAGTTTTCCCAGCACCTGGGAAAACAAAAGGACCAGGCATCTGGCTTCATATACAGCCTCATGGGGTCTGGAACAGAGAAGAAGGGGAATAGGGAAAGCATTTAGGTACTGGAAAGATGTAGGCTTCTATTATGGACTTCCCAGTTATCACATAGATCTCCAGAAAGAAAACTTTGGGAACCCTGAATTTAATAAATTTTGTTCTTTCCAGAGGAAAGTGTTCACCAACTCAGGAAGCCTCAAGTGGGGGTTCCTGCCAGAGGAGATCGAAGAGGAATAGTGGTAGGTGGGGAGCTGCCTCTGCACCTCAGCCTGAAGTAAGGACATGTTTCCAAGCTTGTGCTCACACCCCTGTGCCAGGGACTCTGCTGGCTGGGGCTAAAGCACCTAGAAGGAGAGGTCACACAGCCTGCTGCCAGATAGCCAAATGCATTTCACATGTTTAAGGCCAGCCATTATTTAATATCTGCTGCCAGGAGCCACCTTGTCTGTGCTGACATCATCTGGTCAGGTTTTTTGCACTTTCTAACAGAAACTATGACACACTCCAGCAAGAATAGACACCTAAAGCCAAGAAACAGACAGTATAACTCAGGTCCCCAGATGGGTTTGAATAATTTATTACTTATTCAGCTTTATTTTTACAACTTTTGGAATATTTTTTACCAAAACTTTCATACGCAGATTTCCTTTTCACAGAGCACTGAAAATTCTGAAAACATATTCAATAATTGCAAGCTGAGAAATCAAATATTTCAGAATATATTTCCATGATAATATAATCTATGCATTCATTTGATCATGACAGACTTTCCTGTGGTAAGTATCCTATCTAAACATGACTCTCCATCACATTTTTATGGCAATGCCTTTAATATACAGTAAGAATTGTATCAAAAGTATTAATAGCTGAAATTAATGCCACTGATTCCCTGGTAAAGAAGTAAAAGAAAATTAACTTCATTTCAGTAATTTATTACGATAATGTTGAGTATTAAATCAAGACAAAGAGTTCAAAAACAGAAGTCAAGTGGGAATGTAACTTATTTCACCTAAAGCTCTATGCAATCTTACCAATAACTCAGAGCCAACCGAAACCTGACAAAATAAGGGTCACAGAATTATGGCTGAGCTGTTGATTTTCATTTTCTGAAGAGAACAAAAAAGGACTATTGCTGCTTAGTACCACTCCACCTACTTTCTCAGAATCAATGCAGAGATTTATCTCAATTAGACACCACAAAACGCCAGTTACGTGCTAGATCTGAATTTTATTGGATTCTTCCATTGAAGGATTCATCATCAGAGGCAATAGACATGGGAGTTCAAGAAAAAGAAAAAGGCATATTTTCAAACTACAGCAGAAGGGCCAAAGGTTAGAAGACTCGTTCTCCTTGTTGTGTCAAAAACCTCTTCCAAAGCCAGACTTCCATGGAAAGATTCACGTGTAACATGCTGGATTCTGTGGTTCATGCTGGGTTCTGGATTCACATCTCAATGTTTACTGGGGTGGCAATTTTTTCTGTTGTCACTAAAAGACAGATTAAGGGTAAAGGAGAAAAACCAAGAATAACATGGGAAATAGTCAGGAAAAAAGGCTATGGACAACCTTCAAGACATCAGTGGAAGGAGAAGAGCTAGAGATATCTCCAGGGAAGTGACAGACTACTCTGGCCTGCCACAGGAATGTCCACTGTGTCTCCCCCATCATTTTTCATGTCCCTTACATCAGGAATGGATTCCCACTTCACTTTTCGGGTCAACAGCAGAACCCCTCCCCTGAATATCACCAAACAAGTATGTAAAGGAGTGAGGGTGCCAGCAGCAGCACTGCTCTCCAGCGGGGGGGTAAAGGTCCTTTGAAAAGGTGAATTTGTTTAGAGAACAATAAGTTTTTGTTGCCAAAAAACCATACTGACTTCAGTGTAGCTGAACATATTACTTGGTACACTAAGAGTATTTCTTGTAGAAGTTTAAAGTGTATTAATTTCCTATTCTAGCTCCATAGATCTTTATTTCAAAATAATGACAGAAATCATTAAAGGTGTAAATGAATCTAATAAAAATAATCACAATACATTGGCCTTTCTCTAAACAACAAAACATTATTTAGTATGGCAAAAATAAAAACATTGAGAGAGAATGGACTGTTCCTGACTCCTTAAAAATCACTACCCTCAACAAAGCTGAATTTTATTTCATGACGTTTAAAATTGGCCCTAGATCTCTAATAACTCAAAACCAGTTTTTCTTTTTAAAACCCAGGTCTCTTTTTTTTTTCTTAAATCATTTATTATGATAATTTTATACATACAGGTTCTCCTTTTATGCTGGACAAAGACTAGAAAAATTGTCATAGATTTTCAGTTAACTATTCTTTTTATCATAATGGAGGAATGATTTTTATGATTTTATAAAATGGATAATAGAAGTACTACTTCATTCTTCATATATGATTGGCTGTGTGAGAAAGGTTTTTTTTCCCATATTGTGATGCTTTGCAATATAAATAAAAACTTTTCAAAAAGGTCATAAAATCATTTTTATTATAAATGCAAAGAATTACTTTGTTAATAGCCAAGCTGGTTAAATTAAAAATGTTATTGTAAGTAACTCTCACCAGACTGGGAAAAAAGTGAAATAAGGCTCCAAATATGGCAGAAATAGATTTCTGAATTTTAATGGCAAGAGAGCTCATGTGTTCATCAGGTCTGCATGCTCAAAGATGCAAAAACATGGATTTTTATTCATAAGGTCAGTGTCTATATCTATGTCTTAATTTATGCTGTGGTTCCATGAGCAGCCTGTTCTAGCACAATGTAACAGCATTTCTGCTAAAATGAATGGTGTTTCTGCCTGTCCTCCTGAACATCAACAGTGGTCACTCGATTTTGTAGGTGCTAATGCATACAGCTGTATAGGAAGTCAATCAAACATCTCTCAAACACAAATGTTCCTTTGAAACGTGGCACTTTGGGCCTCCACTGGTCAGTGAAAAAACACTGGGAAAAAATTGGAAATGGAACAGAGCACAATAGGTTTAGCTGGAGCCACCAGCCAAAATTCATCTCATTAATTGTCAAGCTCCAAGTCTTTTCTATAAACCCTTCTTTCTGCATTGTAATCATACTATGCTTGTACTGGTGTGTGTTTTCACGTTCAGTTCACAGTGGAGATGAAGACTAAGGAAAGTTATAGTGGGATTGCAAAGCACAGCCTGTAAGAGTGGTGATAATCTGTGGAATTCATTGCCTACGCTTCCTAAAGTTTCTAAATCTGTTTCTCGTTTCAAGTTTTATTTGAAGTTTAATGTTTTGGATATGTCTTTTTAAATATATATGTGTGTTTACACTTGCTTCCAGGGTTACCTATATTTTACTTTTTAAATTAACATTAAATGCTTACAGACTGATCTAAAAATCACTGAAATTAATGGAAAACCTCCCAATGACTTCATTGGTCTTCAGATCACATCTTTTGGGAACTCTTTTCTTACAAGCTGAGATTATCAAACCCTTGTAGAGCATAAATCAGTATTGACATCTGTGCAATCAGAGGGATTTATACTACCTGAGTAGCCGATTCTACCTCGTGTGAGCCCAGTTTTCCAACACATGAATCACTGTAATTGCCTTGTATTTTAGCCATACATTATTTTGCAATGGACCACAAGAGGGCTTTGAGAAACAGCTATAAAAGACCTGCCAAAATCTGTTTGAAGCAACTTTGTGGATACCTTGCTGAGCTACTCTGTCTGATCACTGCAGCTTAACAGAGCTATATTTTCACTTCTGCAGTTGCACAGAGAATAAACTAAGCACTTTGTCCAGTGTAGATACAATTTATGTTGCTGTGTAGCTTTCATTTATCCAGAAATAGTTCTTTAGAAAGACTCTCACTGTACATGTATAAGTGCAATAGAAGCACAAAAGCAAAAACAGAGGAAAAAAAAAAAGGATTTTAATCTTCTATGCATTTAGATTTTCATAATCTACATTAAAATTACATCTCTTTTAAAATGTGGTGTTATTACTAGGACTATTTGAAGACAGAAACTGGGGATGTCACAGTGAAGCTTAGTTACTTATACAACTGAAAAAACATGACACAAAGAGAGAAGGCATACACTACTTAATTTCAGAAATAAAGGAATTTCAGATGAATTATTACATTAATTTAGCCCTTTCTGCCATTTGTATATGGCAACCCCTAAATGAACCACTTAGAATAAATAAGCTGATTTTGTGTGTTAATAATTCTTTTCATTTCTGTGTTTATAAAATACAGCAAGAATTTTGAATAATTTTACAGTGTACTACAAACTCTTTTCTTGCCAAAAGAGTTTTGAGTGTATATTTCTTTACGTGAATTTAAAACAGTAAAAATTAGATCACTCAGGCAGAAAAATAATTCTATGTGTTTTATGTGTTGTTCTTTAAAATAGTTGTACTTTTGCTTAGCACCAAAAAAAACCTCCATTTAACACTTTTCGAGCTTTGAGATATGTTGAAATACGATTATGACAGGGAACAGCTAAAATGGCAAAGACATTTTATTTCTGCTTTAGTCCAATTAATTGGGAAAATGTCCCAGTTTTATAGTCCATATATTAAACCTTTGACAAAAGTAATTTTCCTGAAAAAAAAAAAAAGAAAGAAAAACTGTGGACAGTGCAGGATGATAACTTTTTGAAAGGGTAAATGTCACAGACATCTCTTTATGAAAATCTTTTCTTAGGATTTTTTCTTCCTAAGAAGCTGAGAGGCTCCAGGAACAGAATGTAAACAATGGTTATCTGCTGCTGTGGAATGCAACAGGTGCATCTGTGATTGGTCTCGTGTGGATGCTTGGATTTAGTGACCATTCATGGCAGAGCTGCCTCTCGCTCTCTGTCCGAGCCAGCTGCCTTTGTTATCATTCTTTTCTATTCTATTCTTAGCTTAGCTAGCCTTCTGAGATGAAACCTTTCCTTCTATTTCTTTTAGTATACTTATAATGTAATATATATATATATATATATATCATAAAGTAAAAAATCAAGCCTTCTAAAACATGGAGTCAACATTCTCATCTCTTCCCTCATCCAAGAACCCCTGTGAACACTGTCACAGGTAAACCTTCATTTCTTCAGCAGATTTAATTCACAGCACCATAACAGTTGACAGTTTATCATTATAGCAGTTCCTTTATATGAGAACTGTCAAAATCAATCATGCTCAAGAATTGGAACATTCTTCAAGCTAACAAACCAGTTTTTTGGTTTAAAGACCTGCTCTAAAAACAGACCAAAGGACTTCTCCTCAATCAGTATCAGAAGCAGCTGCAGTCTTGGTGACATATTTTGCAGACTTCACCTACTTATCTCTGGATCAAAGTAGACTGAGGGATACAGAAAGATTATTATCTTGATTGCAAGAGGCTCTTTGGGTTTTACATTTTAAAGTTATTTCCATGGTCTGCAGCTCAGCAGTAAAAGCAGAGTGACTTGCCCCAGGTGTTCCCATTTTTTTTTTTATCCCTTAGGTCTACAGCAGGGAATGCAATCGTCATGAAGATTAATTTGGCAGGAGGGATTTACTGTTTTGTGGGGGTCTAGTTCCACCAACACTCTTAGCTTTTAGCTTGCCACAACAACTCCCTGCACTACAGGGAGTAGAGTAGTTGGAAAGTGGCACATTGAAAAAAAGGACCTGGGAGTGCTGGTTGACAGTGGCTGAGCATGAGCCAGTGTGTGCCCAGGCAGCCAGGAAGGCCAATGGCATCCTGGCCTGCAGCAGAAACAGTGTGGCCAGCAGGGCCAGGGCAGTGATTGTCCCGCTGTACCTGCATCTGGTGAGGCCACATCTCAAGTCCTGTGTCCAGTTCTGGGCTCCTCAGTTCAGGAAGGACATGGAGGTGCTGGAACGTGTCCAGAGAAGGGCAAAGAAGCTGATGAAGGGTCTGGGGCACAAGAGAAGCAGCTGAGGGAGCTGGGATTGTTTAACCTGGAGAGAAGCAGGCTCAGGAGAGAAACCTTATCCTTCTCAACAACTCCCTAAAAGGAGGCAGTAACCAGGTGGGGGTTGGTCTATTCTGCCAGGCCACCAGTGACAGGACAAGAGGACACAGTCTTAAAGTGTGCTAGGGGAGGTTCAGGTTGAGTGTTAGACAGAATTTCTACACAGAAAGGGTGATTGGGCATTGGAATGGGCTGCCCAGGGAGGTGGTGGAGTCACCATCCTGGAGGTGTTCAAGGAAAAACTGGACATGGAACTTAGTGTCATGGTCTAGCTGACAAAGTGTGGTTCGGAGTCTGTGATCACAGAGGTTTTTTCCAACCTAATGGATTCTGTGATTCTGTAATGGTTGATGGTCCAAGCAAGTTACCAGGTCTGAACGCCATGAATGGCTCACAGAGGATGATGCATCAAGCATTGACTTTGACAGCATGGAATTCTGCCAACATTGGTAGGAAACCTTGATCCAGAGATTGTAAAATGTTGAACTATGGAAAAATTGATGATCTTTACAATAGGTTAACTCCAAAGCCCTCATCTAAATAAGTACTAAAGGAGCAATGAAGTTGGATGGGAGTCTCTGGGATATTCATGCTGAGTCCAGGGAGCAATAGGCATTGGTGTACAAGGCATTTGGGACCAGATCAGGAGAACTACTCAGAATGCTGCACAGCACGAGGGCCCACCCTGCTGGCATCCTGCAGAGGTGAACTGCCTATTAGATATCTGTCAAAATAATCAAGAAAAATGCTTTTAGCTCATATAGTGAAAAGTTTTGCTATCACTGTCCTGTGCTGTAAATTACAGTATTTCAAGAGAAGCTGCTCAGAATGTTCCTTTTCCCAGCACCTTCTCTTCTAACAATTAACTGTATGTAGGTAAAAAGCTCAAACAAAGCATAAAAATGAATTTAAGGTATCAACCCAAATGTTATAGACCCCCAAAATAGATCCTTTTTTTTTTGCATAAAGTAAAATGAAACTAGAATTATTCCCTTTTATAACTCTGCTGACTGCTAGGTTTCTTAGGCAAATACTTCAGGGTGCTGACTGTTAAGCTGTACAGCCCAGTTCAGCAAAATTCCACAGCACATGCTATAAATTATCCTGTTGGCTTAAAGGGTCAAATCTTTAATTTTTTTCTAGTGTCTCAAATATTAATTTAATAAGACACCTTTTTATTTAGTATTTTATTCACCTTCACCTTTTAAAAGGTGGGATTTTTTAAAAGTCAGCATTTTTTTATTTTCCTAGACTATCAGCATACGAATGTAGTGAATAATTATTTTTTAAGAAAATACATTATCCATACCTGGACCTTCTTTGAAAGAAAGATTTATATTTCATTTATGACTTAATTTATGCATGTTTCCACATGTCATTAAACTGGGAATTGCTGGACAGACAGCTCAACAGAAGAAAAGAAGAGAGGGTTTATCAAGACAAAGACCTTAGTAGAATAGAAAAATTTAATTAAATTGCTTAAAGACCATTTTGGTTCATTTTTTGAAACACATATTTAACAATAAGAAACTTGACAGATGAAAGGTAAAAGAGTAAAATCAGGATTTATCAGGAAGTCAAAGATTCCTGAGGTGCAGGCTTTGACTGTATGTTTAGACAAGAAACCTAATATTGTTAAGAAAGACAGGAGTACATACAGCCCTTATGTGAGGCAGGAGAGGGACTGGGGAGGCTTCACAATCTTGTGCTTGCTGCTGGTTCATGGGGGTTGGGACCACAGGCTAGATTTTCAGTTCTTTTAGACTCCAATGTAGCTCAGAAATGAAATCCTGCCACTATTTTGCCTAGTGCTGACCCTGATTCTTCTCAGGGAATTTTCAATTCAATGCCACTTGCAAGGTGCCTGCAATCTCAGTCCATTCTTGTCAGAACTGCTCATCATGGTGGAAGAGCAGTAAGCCTTAGGGGAGCAAAGCAGGGCACTGTGCATGCCAGGGCAGATGTCAGTGCAGAGGAATGCTGCTAACTTGTGGTGAGGAATTAACAGGCATCCATCACAGGTGTGATTGTGTTCGTCTTACCTTTCCCAGAATCTGTTGCCCAGAGCTAGAGACATCCCAATATCCTTTGAAAAGGGAGGTGCAAGAGGTAAATCATTAGACTGAAGGTATTTTAAGACAGGATTCTCAAATTTCTCAGGAGTCTAAATCATTGATTTTGGGTTTTAATACTTCCCCAAAGGTTATATTATTCTAGTGTTTGTCTCAACAGCTCAATGCAATAAAGGAAGCAACTCAAGGATCGCAACTAATTGTAGTAGTATTTCTTATGTCAGATATTACAGCAGTATAAAAATCACAAAAAGAAAAAGCATGATTTTGTGCTATAACATTATTCAGAATGAATATCACTTAATGACCGAGAAAGCAAAGGTTAAATCACTCACATTTCATTTCTCTTTGAGCAGAAAATATTTAGCAGATGGTTTCAGTGAGAAGATCAGCAAATTTAGTTTCCAGGGAAAGGTGTGGATGCACACGTATACATGTATGTACCTGTGTCCTGGTCTCAGCTGAGTCTGATTATTTGTATGAAAAAGAAATGCATTAACTGAAAAAAGTAAAGTTTTAAATAGCTGTACTTCTTTAAATTGCAGATGGATGTATATGTCATCTTAAAATAAGTGTGTACTGGGAGTTGTGTGTAAATTAAAAAAGCAATGCCACTGTTATTTCCCGTAAGATTATGGGGAGTCAAAGTCATCCATTCAGCTTCAGGATTCCTTCATTAATAGTTCACATTTGTGTTCTCAGACAGGAAAATGTGAGAGGTTACTCATAAAAATTAAAATTTGCCATGGCTATCAATGTCCAAGAAATACTTTAGAAAGCTGAACAAATCTGTAACTGCCAGAATTTAGTGTGAAACTTTTCTGGTATAATCTTCTACACCTAGAAGTCTATTTCCAGTTTTCCATATATTCTTTTGAAACAACTGATGTGACTCATCATCAGTAACAGGATATTAGTTAAACAGACTATGAGCTGTTTCTCATTTATACTATGTCAGCTCCTTTATTTGATTGGATTTGCAGAGATTAAGGTAACACTTCCTATTTGGTCATCATATGAGACTATGGCAGTGTGATCTAGCCATGTTCTTCTGTTTGTCCTCTTTAGATGGTTCCCACCTCTCTTGCTGGAAAATTTAAATCTGCAAGTGATGGTGAGGTATCAAGACAATCATGCTCAGACATGTCTTGACATAAATAAGATAGATAAAAAACTCACTATATAAATGTATGAGCAAAAAAGAAAGGTAAATGTTGGCCCACTTCATCTGAATGATTCACCCTAAGTGAATTTCAGTGATATCATCCTTGCCATGAAGCAGTGGTAAGAATCATAGCAATAATTAGCCATGAGGTTGGTGCATATAGTAGAGGAAATGTATTAGAATATGTGTATAGAGGCTTTGCCCCAGAGGTCCCAGTTGCCCTTGATGGGCTGCAGCTGTGATGTCCTTAATTGGGCTGCAGCTGTAACCAATGAAGATGACTGGGATAAAAGGGGGTGGGTAAGCCAGTCAGGGAGAGCCTTGGAGGAGCCCTGAACTGAGAGAGAACAGCATGCAGCAGAAGGAGTCAGTGAAGATCTGCAGCCATGAGAATACATCAAAGAGGTATGGACTTTAGAAGTCTGAGAACAGCAATATGAGACTCTAGAGAAATCATAGAAGAACAACAGTGCATACTGAATTAATGATCCTTCCATTCTGGGACTCCTCTGGGTTCAAGGGAAAACTTTTATGTTGCCTGTTTTAGCTAAATTTTTTGTCATAAATAACATCAGTCCACAATATTAAAAGGAAGGCCTAGGCAGCAAAGAATGAGGCCCATAAAAGCCACCATGCTAAGACCAGCCTGTTCTAGCCAGACTGTTGAAACAGGGGTGCATCTTGCACTCTGTGTCTCCCCAGGACAAAAGTATTGCAACCTTTCAGGACCTATTGTAGAATGTCCTCCCCTGCATAACTCAGAAAGGTCTCATAAGATAATCAAGTCCAAGTTCCTCCTTAAAGCAAAACTGACACTGAATTAAAGCAAGCTTACTTAGACCTTAGATCCTAAAGATCTAAGGAGCAACCTGAAAAGAACAGACCTTTAACTATGGTAATCTAAACCCTCTCTTTCTAAAACCAATGGTAGACCCATACTGTTTTTCAAAAGGGGACAGCATCAATAGGCTGTAAACCAGCATATTCATGCCCACTTAGATAAGACATAGACAATGCATTAGCCACTTGAAGAATTTTCCACTCACAGTTTAGAGAACCGAATGAAATGGTTCATAAAATGATAGAATATCCTGAGTTGGAAGATGCTCCACAAGGAACATCAAAGATGAAGTCCTGGCTCTGCACAAAACAACCCAAGAGTCACACCCTGTGCCTGAGAGCACTGTCCAAATGCTTCTTGACCTCTGTCAGGCTTAGTGCTGTGATCACTTCCCTGGGGAGCCTGTTCCAGTGCCCAAACACCCTCTGGGTGAATAAACTTTTCCTGATATCCAACCTAAGCCTCCCCTGACACAGCTTCAGGCCATTCCCTTGGATCCTGTAACTGTCACCACAGAGAAGAATTCAGTGCCTGCCCCTCCCCATCCTTTCATGAGGAAGCTGTAACTGCAGTGAGGTCTCCCCTCAGTCTCTTCCAGGCTGAACAGACCCAGTGCCCTCAGCTGCTCCTCACGCAGCTTCCCCTTAAGGCTCTTCAGCACCTGATCTTGCTAGTTTTCTTCTTTATTGTTATACAGCTTTCTTACACATTGTTTAGAAGATGATCTTGCTCCAAACAAGCATTTTTTGTGTAGTATTTGATCATTTTGTTTGCAGTCATTCCACATTGGTTAAAGCTTTCACATGGACAAAGGTTTCTCTGTATATTTTGTTTAATTTCTTGTGAAAGTAGATATTTTCTCATAAGTTTCTCAAGATTCATTTTGAATTGAATGAAACTGAAAATTTTAAAGTAAAATGAAATCTTAAACTTCTTATCTAAGTTTGTTATTGAATACCCTTTGAATGTCAATGTTTACTCAGAATGGAACCTGACTTTGCCCACTACATGAAATGTTTGTGAGTGATAATGAGTCTTTAATGGAGGAAGAATGAAAAAAACAGTCCTTTTGATGTTTCATTCTGTTAAATCAACCATCTACAATGATTGCGAACATTTGTAATTTTTATACATCTCCGGTTTCAACTTTTATTTATTGATAAATACACTTCAGAAACAAAGCTATTACTTTCTCTCCTGAAGGTGAACATTTTCCTCTTTTTTTTACCTTCCCAAACCTTGCTTTGCCAATTCCTTCTCTTATTCTTGTTACTCAGTCTTCACGGTCCATTATCACTAACTATAAAATTAAACTGAGACTGTAAGAAGGTATATTACTAAAAGTAAATCCCAACACAAAGATCATTACGTTTGAAGTGGAACAGAAGATTAAGATATTGATTCAAAGAATCCAGAGTACCAGAAGTTTAAGAATTGCTACATATTGACAGCTCAGAATGAATCTATTCCTTTTTAGGTGTAATTTGAAGCTGATAACTGCTAAAGATACAAAAGTAAATTTCTATATTGTGACATTCAGTTCAAGTTTTAAATTTTCTTTTTGGAATTTCTTTTATGTGATACTGTGTTTTGGGCATCTCTTAACCCCAGAGGACACAATGTACTATTGATCAAGTTGCTTATTAAGTAGAGACTTGAGTTACATACTGTACTCAGCCTCTTTTTTAACACATTCACCTCAGGTTAGTCCATGCCATTTCTGGTGTTCACAAGTCTCAGTTAAAATCTGCCAGAGTTCATGGGGAGTGTCCAACACATCAGAACACAAGATATAGCCAGTTAACAGAAAATTATCTTATCTCATGTAGATGTCTCTCCCTCAGGAGCTCAAGCAAAATTATCAGATCAGAACAATATTTTCTCCCTTCTGTTATACTCTGGAAGAGTACTCTTTAAGTGACATACCTTAGTACCCATGTCTCAAACATTATAAACAGAGGCTTTCTCAAAATCCAGTGCTATTTATTGCAATGACTAGTCATTTGAGAGTGTGGAAAGTTGTTGTTATCGCTTCATAAGCCATTTTTAGTATATTTGACAGATTTCCTGAGAGATCCCACTCATAAGAGGATAGACTGGATGAAAGTTTAAGTGTTCTTAAAGAATGTCTTTCAAAAACATTGTCTTAGCAATGGGCATTGTGAAGGTGGGAGTCACAGACAAGGTATCAAGGCCCAGCCCTTAAAGAGGTGATAACACTATTGAAAAATTCTTTTCTTAGGAACAAATTGTAAGAAAACACACCCATTCTGTAATGAATAATAACTACAGTAAAAAACACCAGTGGTTTATTAGAGTGTTGCAGCTGGTACTGCTGACAGCTGTATTCCAAGTGCAGCATAGAGAGGAAGCAGAGTTGTCCTCTGAGGAAAAGCATGCCACCTTCAGCCTAGAGAATTGGGGAGGAAAGGGAAGATCCAGAGAGACTCCATAGATTCTCCATCATGATCAATGGGCAAATTCAGAGAGCTGCTGAATACATCAGTCAGAGCAAACCATTCTCCCCACAGCCTCACAAAAATGAGGCAGGATGTGAGAGAGCAGCTGCAACATGTCTCTGAGTGCCTCCAACTCTTCAGTCAAACACCTTCCACACGCTATAGGCTCACAGAAACACACACTTCTCCCAGTCTTAGCAGGAAATTATACACAAGCAAAAGAAACCTCACAGCAGCAGCAAAGCATCAAAAGACTGATTCAATATTCAGTGTATGAGCACAGGCTCATATTTCCACGGTTACCTTAAAAGTGGAGTTCCTACACAACTGAGGCGCATTTACATACCTGTAAAAACAATTTTACTTCAATTCGACCAGTAAGCTATGAACTACAATTGAACTTCCAGTTTGTGGAGCTGATGCTCTTCCTCTTTCGATGCAAAAACCCAAAAACCCTTTTGGAAAATAACCAAATCAAGCAACTCCTTTCGTCTTGTAAACAAGAAGAAAACCTGTCAGAACTCACCTAAGCAGTGAGTTCAGTCTAACAATCACTCCTTCATTTGCTCATTACTTAAATTTCTTAGTCTTGGGGTACCACAAGTGTTATATTAGAGGTGTCCTTACACAGAAGTTTCCAAGACACTTCTTATCAAAATAAGCATTGAAACATCACATACTTGTAAACAGGAGGGATTAAATTTAAGATTCTTGTTTTTTCTAATACATTCCAAAAATCTACAGGCTGTGCCTGATCTTTCCTGTTCTCCTATGAGTCTATGAGACTTTTTTTCTCTGCAACTGCATTCCTGGAAATATGAAATTGTCTCTTCCATCTTCCATGCTGGTGATCATATCTATTTACCTTCCTAATACTTGGTCTTCTGGAGAAGTTAAGCCATGGAACATTGTGATCTGAAAAAAATTATTGTCAACAAAAAGACAAAGAAAAGCAGCCAACAGTGTGGAAATAATTTAATGGAAGCAACAACTGCACAGTCCAAGAAAAACATTTTTCCAACATTTATATCTATGATAAATAATTAATGAGGCATTTGTGAATGGGCAGCCAGCTTTGAAGCTTTCAAGACATGCAGGCATTTAAATGATGATAGAACTACAGGGGTGAAGGTGATAAAAATACCTAAAGTTATTCTGTTTATTTTTGGCTATTTATATGACAAGAAAGTAAAACTATTTTTTCCCCTAGCAGTGGTGTATACACATCTTATGTATATATGTGTGTTAATAGCATACTTGCACAGATTGGACCTACAGTTTTGTTACTGACTTCACTGGCATATGCATTTGGTCTTTAAAATATTTATCTGAAAGTTAGAAATATATCGATTATAAATAATCGTTTTCACTTGAAAATACAAACATCTGGGAGAGATGTTATTTTTCCTCATCATCACCTTTATAAGGACCACATTTCACATATTCCTCTCACCTTTGTATAATTCTCTTCCCCACAGAGGTCCTGGATGTACAACAGCTCTTCTTCCTTCCTCTTCCCTCACTTCTCCTTTCCATGTCTGCTCATATATAGCTCCTTTAGCTATATTGCTGGTTTTTGCCTCTCATGTTTCCATTTCTGTCTGATATTTTCTATCCATCTGGATCACCAGACATCCTGAGTGTCCTATTTTCCCACTTTGCTTGTAGATGATGATCCCATCTATTCAATTCCTTCATTCTTCCCAGACCTTTCCTACCAACAGTCTCCTCCCAGCCTCAAATTCTTTTTTGCCAACCATGTTGACATTGCAACTGTGCCAATTCATCATATATACCTGAAAGGGTCTCTGCACAGGCAAGGGCCTCTAATCAATGCACAACTCTCAAACTGTTCTTCTCTGGAGAGCTCTTAGGGAATCACCACCAAGTTTAATGAAATCAGACATTCCCTCCCAGGAAATAAAGACAGAAGCCATGGGCACTGGTGTATCCCTAGATGCCATGACTGCAAGGCACATTGCATATTCATCTTGAGATTTCCTGCCCTTATGTGCTACATGTAGTGAACATACAGAACCCCCTCACAGGCAAGAGGCAAAGAAATATGCATTATACAACATTTTAGGTGTGTGGTACACTTGATCCAATTTGCCACTGTTTTGGAAGTCTGGGATGGCTTCTGTGGTGTAGCTGGAGAGTGTATCTTGATCACCAAGTGAGTACCACTAAAGGAAACTTGAAGGGTCATCTGATGGTCATGGTTAAAGGAGGCTCAGAAGGGCTGACCACAGCTGCAAAACAAAAGCACAAACAAGCACCATGGTCATCCCTGCCCCCTGCCATTGTGTAATTGTTGCATCTGCTGGCAAGTGCAAACAGAAATATGCTCAGGATCTCAGCCTTGAGAAAGAATATTGATGCCTTAAGCTTTAGCTTTCATATTTTTCAGATTCTGTACTGCCTCAGTGTGTGACTCTGAATTTCATATAAAGTGTTAGCCAGTTCTCTTCACAGTTCAGTTAGACAAAACAATCCTTTTCCATCCTGAGAACCAAGGACGCCATTGCAGCTTTGAGCCCTAAAAGTGAAAACAACTGCAAATTGAAGAGAGCAATCTGGGAGGATGGGACTTCATAACCTGAAGCTCTAACTGTGCAATTGACCCCAATATGTAAATGGACCAAAACTTATAAATGTGTGAAAACTCGTGACCTGGTGTCCATGTTGTGTCCCAATTGTGTCCATCCTGGGTCCATCTTGGGCAGAGCCCATCCTTTGAAGGCCTTTCAATAAACACCTACTTTATTCCTTTAACTCTGTCCAGCCTCTGTTCCAGGTAGTCTTTTTAGGCAAAATAACAGTTAAAACTATTTCCTTGTTGCACAGCAAAACCAAGAGAAAATGTGATTAAGTCAGAAAGGGGAGAAGTTATGACCTTGGGAACTGGTCCAACATCCTGTAGACAGTGGTCTGGATAATTTCACTGGTCTGACCTATCACCCACTGAAAGGGTCTGGATTCCAGGAAGGCCATATTAGTCCTGATTCCCATTCTGCACATGATTTGTGTGTACAGTTGGAGCAAAGTTGAGATGAGGACACTGCAGTCCCTTGTTTGCCACAGTTCATGTCTTCTTCCACAGATTTGCACTGAAAAACAACTGGGCTTTGCATGACAATGTTAAGTTTCACCATCCCATCTTTATCAGGCTCTATAGAATATAGACAGTGTTGTAAGTCCCATTTTGTATTTCTAGGTGGTTTCCAGACTCCATATTTTTTGCTCCATTGTCTGGTATAACTCTTCATCTTGTGGTCCTGCCCAGCCTTCATTCTTACTCCTAAGAAGTGCCCTTTTGGCCTTCTTTCCCAAACTGAGATACTGTCCTCACATCTTTAGCTCCTCAATAGCTCCTGAGCTTTACTCTAAGTATCTCAGTAATCTCAGTATTAACTACTGTAGCCTAGTACCAGCATCTCTGAAAGTCCTTTGGGGTTTACCTTGTCCAGTAATATGAAAAAGTCATTTGGGATACTAAATTTATCTCTTTTCTTTCCCCTGGTTTCCAGGGCCAGTTGAAAGGTTGGCATATAGTCATTAGGTTAAATGTTGGGAGTTTTCAGGATGAAAAAGTAATTCTTACTGAATCTAAAATTCTCAGAAGGGAACTATTAGGTAAGAGGTAAGCCGACTGCTTCTCTAAACAAAGCAGAGAAGTCTTATTCAGGCCTGGACACTTCGTTAGATCTAGCTCCTACTTTAAACCTTTGTCATAATGTGGGAAGCCATCTGATTTGGAAAGATTAGCAAATTTTACTGTTTTAAAATAATCCTGAAACTGAAATTTTCTTTTTAAGTCATGTATTGAATTGACAGGAAAAACATTGCTTCTCTGTAATGGAATTAATTGCTTTTATAAAGTAGAAAAGAACAGTGATGAGAATATAGTCATTTTCAGATGCTTCCGACTTAAATTTCACCATAAACTTGGATAGACATATTTTAATATCCTGACACTATAAAGCTATCTTATGTTGGCCTTTTTTTGTCATTGTGAAAATAAGTCATAAAAACATATCCATAGTCTTGAATTTATATTAAGATTGTAATAAATCGTAGACACCTCTATACTGGAGATGGAAAAAATGATGAGGTCATCTCATTGAAGTCCCTGCCAATGAAGAAATATTTTCTGCAGTGTAGTGTCCACTGATTTATAGCCAGATTGGACAAATGGCTTAAGTGATGGTTTCCCTTCTGAGAGCTACTAAGAGAACAGTAATATGAAATATATTATGGCAACTAACCAGTGTGCATTTTCCAGAAGCACTTTCATATCAAAAATATCTAGTCAATCATATGTGTAATATATTGAGCAAATATATTGCCTAATGTATTGAAAGTAAAACAAAAGAACACTTACAAGGATGAATAAAAAAATTACCACAATTTTGATTGAAACTGACGTCATTCTTTTCCACTCAGGGGAACAGAGTTGTAAATCAGTTCTATGTCACAATCATCTGGATTCAATATAATAATCTCTAGTAGTTTGGAAATGCAAGAGGGGAGATGGAAATTACAGTACTTATACAAAACAGTCCTGGTCTGAAGATGACGTTGAGTCTGCTCTACCAGCAACAAAATCTGTGATAAGGTTTTAGGGTTGGACTCCCTGTTTATTTTAAAGTCCCCTGTACACCCTGTTCTATGCACTATATGGTACCCTGGGGATGGTTTCACAGCTAGTTCAAGAACATCTACAGTCATGCTGTCACTGGAAGGCACAGTGCACCCTCTGCCTTCACCACCCCAGAAGGGCGTTCCTGAATGTCACCTTTTGGCAGCTGTTCCAGCTCAATCATCACACCACAGACTCAATGTCAACAGAGAAACTGCAAAGGTTATGGAAAATGCCCTGGTGTTTGTCTGAGTTTTCCATGTGCTTCTTGTTGCTCAGTTAGAATGTTAACATGACCAATCAGAGACAACTTGAATAACTACACTAGGTATTTTGTACTTGAGTCTTCTGTTTGAAGCAGCTTGTAAAGATGAATTCTGGAAAAGCATCACCTCTGTCATCAAAGTTCAGACAAGGCAAAGTCTCTTAGTGTTTATAGACATCTTTTAGATGTCTGTTATGATTCAAAAAATATATGTTTTTCTGTGACACATACATAGCAAAACATATTTGTAAAACACTTCAGTCAAGAAACAATGTCAGGTAACTTTGAATGCACAAGGATGTAAAATCCACTGTTTCTAAATTGTAAGTATCAGTTGCATTTTGATTTTGCTGTTCAGTAAGTATAGCTGACTAAAGAAAATGTTAGTATGTTTTAATCATCATGTTAACAAATAACATTTTGTTGATGATTTGTTTGATTTGCACGTTGTAAAAATTTCTCAAATATGCCTGTTTACTCTTATTTGTGATCCATTCAGTTTCAGTACATGATGGCTTAGGAAGGGGCAGTGAATGTAATTTTTTTTTCCAACTCTTCAATCCTAATTTTGCCAACCACTTAAAGTATGGAATATGGGAAAAGTTAAATTCTAATAGCTCCCCTGAAGACACTAACACAGTTCTGAAGTTCTTTGATGGTTTGGAGCTGTTTGTGGAGGCAGTCTGAAGATACACACTTACAGAAAGAAGAAACCAACAAGGCTCTTTTCTCTAGGTATTTCTTTTATATTCAACAAAGAAACAGACAAGTTATTATTTTTTAAAAAAATCTGCTATTTTTTACCTATTTCCTTTGTTAAACATTACAAATTTTCCACCCAATAGCTGACATATATCGCATGTCAATTTCTGATTTCTTGGAGCAAAAATCATACAAAAAAATACTCTTCAAAACATAGTAAATTTGGCAAATGAGTTCTGCCTAATGCAACCTCATAATGGAACACATGCAATTCCAGGATTTTCTTCAGATCTATTATTCATAGTCTTTTTGGCATAACTTTATATACTTCTGCTAACAGCACTTTGGAAAACTTCTATTACAGCTAATTCTAGTGCATTAAAATGAAAACCAATAGATGTTATCATCATTTGTTCTTTAAAAAACAAGAAGGCCCAATATGTGAGTCCAGTTCAGGACCACTAGCTTCATATTCAGCTCAGAGACTGGAATTCTGCAGTGCCATTTTTGTACAAGGCTTTAAACAGAAGGCGGAAAATTGCAGAATAAATGTTTAAACTTATCATAAAAAATCTTTAGGAATAATTAGCTGGAATACACAGTCAGGTCCATGAACTGAATTTGGGATATCAGCTGTTCATAAGGGAAGCTGATTTATGTGAAAACCAATCACTATTTTTGCCAAGAGCATGGGCCAAATAACTGAACTACCATGAACAGTACTGTTCTCTTCCTCCAGACCAAAACCAATTTCCCACAAATCAGGGCCTTCTGGACATTTTTTTAAACTATAACTAATAAAGTCCATTATGATGTTTTTTCCTAATTGTTCAAAAGTTGGGGATAACATGCTCTATTTATTTTTTATTAAGACTCTGATGAGCTGCTGTTTATCTTACTGCTCCCAGACCACAAACTTTCAAAACAGGCCCAGCTGCTCAGTGTCAGCTGTGACCTTCCGCTGCTCATGAGCGTATTCCCAAGCCCAAAAGATTAGAGGTCTTGGAAAGTCATCTTTTTCAGTCTTAGCAGACATCAAATGCATGCATTAAGCTTTCATGTCTCACCCACCTATTGGAGGCAAGTGAAAAAATCTGTGAAGTCTGATGGAATTCATCTTATTTTCATGTCTCCAAACAATTCCAAGATCCATCATCTCTATAAGAAACACAAAGCCTTATGAGAGGAACCAGTGGAAAAGCACTGCAAGGATCTTTAAAGTCCCTTTCAACTGAGGTTTTCCTATGGTTCATGCTGCTGGAAAAGCATTCAGGTAGTCACCATTCTGCATGAGCGCAGCTATTTAATCAGAGACCACACTCTATGTTATTACTACTGTTATTAGTATTATCACTATTATTTGTAATCATATTTTCAACATTCAGAATAGGAAACAGGAAGACATAAAGATCAAATCTGCAGATGCAATTTGCCAAAATTCTAGAATATTTGAGTAAAAGCTCTGAATTTATTCCATTTTAAGAGAATTTTTTGCTCCATATTTTGAATTCTGAATCTCCATTTAAACAAAAGTGTTGTGATGCAAGATGATGAATGGATACTCAGAACCTACATCATTTCTCTGCTGAAAAATACAATTGTACATAAAGCTTTCAAAGGTAAAAACAAGTACAACTTGTTTGGCACTTTTATTTCATTATGTGAAGGAAGCATTACCCTTGAAGCCTGCATGCTGGCTGTTAACATTTAACTGCTGCAGATTTCCTATAAGTACTCTACAGCAGCTGCTGTCCCTGAATTTCTATTAACCTCTTCATATACCAGTTCACTCCGCTTCTATCCAGTATTTCAAAGCAGATAATCTTTAGTTCTATACTACACATGTCACCTGATGCAGTGAAAAGATGACCTCCAGAGAGGAAAGTAGCAGAGAGGAGCAATGGCAAAGGAGGGAACTCCAGTAACACCCAGCTCCAGCTCCTCTCAGGCCCACCACAGGAGAGCAGGCAGACCAGTGGATAAGACCAGCTGCTGGGGTACCCACACTGACAGACATCTTCCTGATCAGCCAGAGAAGGGAAGAGGGTGGTGACATTGATGATTCTGTGTTTGTGCAGGTGCTGAATCTCTGTCTGTGTCTGTCTGTGTGGCACGTGTACTGTTTACATGGACAACTGTGTCTGTGCCTGCTGGAATATATGGTCTGCCTCACTGCCTGCTGGACCCAGGGTTTGGAGGTGCAGCAGCTTCACCTCTGTCTGGCTACCAGATTCAGCACCTCCCTTATGTGCTATATAAGCATCTATCTCTTTCCAGCAAAAATCAATGAGGTTACTCCATTTAAAAGTTCCCTTTCACAGACTGCAGAGAGTGAAACACCCCACCTTGGCTGCCATGGACAATTCTATACATCATTTCTATAAAAGGTGCTGAGGTATCCAAATACAAATACAAACCACATTCACTATCACTGTCCTCATGCTCATAAAAGCTCGTTTTAAATTTGTGTATAATATGTAGAGGCTGTTTTACAGAGTAGATGACAGATATATGTTACTGGAGCACAAAACAAAGCTTCTGTCCAGAAGACAACACTTGAATAAGTCTAACACTTTAAATAGGAGTTTATTGTGATATATCACATTTTTAACCTTATAGAAGAAGCAGTATATGCCACTCACTAGAAGAGATTTTCTTCATGGGGAATGTTCCATGGCAGAATTTTTGCTTCTTTCAAGCTTTAGGAGTCATATTATTGCATGCAAATAATAAAGCTGTACAAAACGTGAATTTATGTAGTAAATTTTAAGGGGGCTGTGAGACAAGAAGGCAGAAGACATCTGGAGGGCACTGAAGACTGAATCTGTTCTATAGAGACAGTAAATTATACAGACAGGCTGAGATACCATAGGCTTACTCAGGTTTAGAACAAAAATATTTTGTGGTGGACTCTAAAAACTGCAGCAGCTGATTACAAGATGGTTGCTCAAAGATATTCCCAGTTGCTGATCCGTCCTATTGAGTACAATAAAACTAAGAGAAATGTTCTCAGAAATGTTTTAATTGGAGTTCAAATCCACTGAAAATCAATGCCTTTTCACAGTGTTTGCCTAGTACACCATAAAAGCAGCACACTTTTACAAGTATATCAATCTCTGCGATCTAAGATTGAGCGAAAGCTGGAAGATCTCTGATCTGTGTCAACTACATACCATCCCTACTTACAGATTTGAGAGCTCACCTGCAAAAACCTCAATTTCAGAGGTACTATAACAGAACTTCAGTTCACAGATTCCTCAGAGACAGTGGAGCATTAAGGATTAAAACAGAATTAGCAATATTTTCAACAATGGTTGTCTTTCAAAGGCTCATTGATCTTATAGCAATTGTTCTTCATCCTTGCTGGCTCTCCATAGATTCATTCCAGGCTCAGTATAGAAGAAGGCATATTGAGATAGGTTTGGCCTGCTAATCCCCATCACATCCTTCTGGGACTTATTCCTTCACATGGATAAAAATGGTTGTTTGAGGAATATTCAGATTAATAAACAGACAAAGGCAGTCACTTGACCTTTCCTCAAAAGCTATACACATACACAGGAATACCCTGTAGGAGTTAGAATAGAGCACATCTTTAAAACCAAACCAAACCAACCCAAAATTCTATAATACATGGTCTGTCACTCTGCTTCTCTAGCTAACAAGTTATTTATAAAGTAACAAATACTTTACTTTTGGATGTACCAAAAATATAAGAATAAGTGTTGTAGAATTATCAAACCACAGAAAAATGTTTAATCAGTTCATCTTGTTTCCCTGGAGCCCTTTTAGTCATAGTGCTTTTAAGATCTTTTCCCTAATATATTGCTTTGGATGAATTTTTGAAGAAAATGGAATTTTAAAGTGTCTGAAGAGCCAGATCAGGTTGTGATGTTTGTTTGGAAAAGGAAATGATCCCCAGCTGTGTCTGCTGTTTCTAATGCTTTGAGAGAAACTATCTCCAACACAGAGAACAGGTTTGCTCTGGCTGCTCTCATGCTTTCTGTGCTGCTAATTGAGGATGACCGTGAAACACATCTCAGAGAAGTTCACAGGAACCACTAAGAGAGAGGCTTCAGCTCCTCTATCACAAATGTGCCCTGGAAACTGTTTTTCTTAGAGATGGGTATGAAACACAAAAGCTGAGCCCTGGATTCAAACGCTTTCTCTTTGAAGTGTTCTAACACTTGGCCAAAAGAGGTAACTAGCCTTTTACTTAGTCTCCATAAGGGCTATTGAGATGTATATCAATATAAAACTCTTTTGGTTTTTTGGTTATTTTTCTGTTCCAGTGCTTGCGCTCTCTGAACAGAGGATAGAGCACTATCAGAGGAAGTCAGCACATCACAAGTAGTGATTGAACAGGAGGAGGTATTCACACAAACCTTCACTTAACCTCTTAAATTAATTTCAACACAATGTCAGAAGTCTAAAAGCAATCACACACATTCATGTAAGAACATTTAGTCAGGGACTATGAACCTGCCTCAAGCAAAGTAGTCACAGACTTCTGGAGAGAAGACAATTGCAGGGAATGTCACCATCTGCTTGATACTTTTATTCACCTCTCAAGCACCTTCTGCACCACAGGCAAAGCCTGGGTACAGCAATATAACAATAAAATAACAATAAAAGATAGACAATATTAAAGAAACTGTTCTTGTGAAAAATGCCAACAGGAGCCCCAGAAGAGGCATGGAATGGCATTCAGCTAACCAGGTTGGCCATGCTAATGAGGCCCATAATAATACAGCTCCACAGTAAATAAATGTCATCTTTTTTTTTCTTCATGTGTTTTGATTCACGCTTAATCCTGGATGCACACATGCCCCTGTCTGCTGGCTCCAATACTTGCTCAGCTCTTCAAATGGCCACCAAATTTATCCAAAAGGTTCCACATAAAATTCTTTGACATTTTCCAGTAATCGTTGTATTTTACATGTTTTTCTCTTGCATGGTCATGTTCCCTGGTCAGCTCCAATTTTCTCTGTGTTTATCATCACAGCAGAATAAGAGTTCAGTGAGTGAAAAATCAAATAGTACAGACACTCCCAGACTCAAACTATGTTATTTGACAAATATTCTCCAGCCTAACAGAGGCATCTGTGGCCCTAATTAATCCAAGAACCAGATATATTAACAGCAGCATGAAATTCTGTTTGAACTTTGAAAATGCCAACTCTTAGCATTTATTCTGAAATGCCTGACCATTTCAGACAATAATGACTTATTGGTGGGAGGAAGGCAGCTGCTTTTTCTACATAAGAGGAGCAAAACTTGGTGCTACTCATTGCTGTAACTGGATTTAAGAGTGCAAACCTCCCTTCCTGACTTGTACAGACCAGGTCTTCTCCCAGGTGATAGCAGACTGGAAAAGTCACTGTGTTTGGATGTGGACTTGCAAAAGAGCAGAGCCTGAAGAATTCAGCCCTGCATCTCTTGCTGCATGGAATTTACAAGAAGGCTTGTATCATCCAGATCTGCATGTATAGAGGACAGCAAGATAATGGGACAGAGAAGTGGAGGCTTGTATTAGAAAAGGGTGGAGTCATCCTGGAACTGGGAATTAACTCATCCAACAGTAACAGCAAAAACTTAATAAGAGATAGAAGTTTTATTTGTAAGGTTTGTTTTGAGAAAATAAAAAGTGTTTTGAGAAAATAAAAAGGAAAGAAATTGTGAGTTTACAAGGTCATCAGTTTTGAGAAGTGCTGTTTCTTATGTATATGTATCAAGTTTTTAGTGGCTTTCCACAATGGAACATTCCCTATACACTGGGCATACACCAATCAGTCTGGCTTGCTTCACAGCATTCTCAATGCAAACATCATAGAGCCTTCATCAGCTTAGTCACACTATAAACAACACTGAACAAATAAATTATGAAGTACAATAAAGTGAATTGGCACGAAGTTCATTTGCTGAGTAAATAACCACCAGAGCAGTAATAGCAGTCATTTATCTAATGTAAGGGCAAAAATCAAAATAGATTACATATTTGGTATGACCATAATCCTTGGTCTCATCAGAAGCCCTAATGAAGTAATTATTCTTGTGATTTTGGGCTGATGAAGTTTTTAAGAATTACAGCAAACATACTGACTGCAGGGTTCACAAAATAAATCAAGACATTTACTATAAGCCTGTAGCATATATGAGCTACATTTATAAGCATGATCATGCTCTAGGTTCCAGATATTCCAAGCTTTCAGGCAGGGCAAGCAGTCAGTCTTCAACAGCACCTTTACAGTCTACACAGCCAAACTCCCTCTCAGTGGAAAACAAGAGTTTGTGGAGGGTGCAGTGATGTGAGCTTGGGTGTGCCTGTAGCTGTACCAGGCACCCACAGGTAGAACAGTTTAGCCCTTCATCTCACCCTTGGTTTGAGCTATCCAAGGCTGGAAGATCTTGTGAAGCTGTCTGGTGGTTTGAAGTGTGGGTGTTGGATATTCTGTGAGCCCCACCAGGCCTGCCCATCTCTGATCTGCTACCTGCTGCAGCAGGTGCTCAAGTCTCTGAGAAAATGGGAGAATTCCCTTCCTCTCCTGATTCTCAGGATTCCATCTGACAGCAAAAATGTCTCTGTCAGAAGAGTTCAGCAAGTCAGTGCTTAGCAGTGTGGTGTCCACCCTGACATAAGGGAAGGTAGAGGGACACAGGGAATTGCTGAGAACGGGGCTCTCTGCTCCAGAGGTGGTCTCCAGCCAACAAATACTCAACAGCAGATACAAGACTGGGGAGAAAAAGACTGGGATGGTGTCAAACTGCTCCTCCAGACCACAGAGCATCCTCACTCCCCTGGAATTCTGCAAATTCACAGTTCTATCATTCACAGAATTTTAGGGGAAGCCTATTTGCCCAAGAACTATCTAGAAATGGGTAGGTACTTTTCAAAAGAGTGGCTAGGATATATAAATAATATTATTTTTATTTTCTCTGGACTCTGTGAAGTTTATTGACTTCTGAAAGAACAAGTAACAAAAAATAGTTAATTACATCACTTACATTAGTTTCTCCGTTATAATTTATATGGATTAACTAGGAAATGGTAATTCACCAGTCATTTGATCAGCCAATAATTTGTAAATACTTTTCTATTATGTTTTCTGGAAAAAAATACTCTAAAAATATTTATGCCATGGCTAAGGCTCAGTCTAGTTAATTTTAAAAAAATCTCCATTCCTAGGACTTTGATCTGTGTTTACCCATACTTGGGTTTCCCCTTTTATATGTTTGGCCATTTCTCACAATTAAACTATTACTTTATCATGTTGCCAGATTGCCTTCAGCTTGTTTATTTTAATCTTGACATCATACATTTCATTTTTATGATTACTCAACCATTGTCTCCAAGATGTAAACTTATTTTTATTGTCTGGAAGAGGGAATGTAATATGAAACAGTGACAAAGAGAGTCTTGTGTAAACCTTATTTCAGGGAAACCCTTGCTATAAACACACAAAAAGTGGGGGGTTTTCCCACTTCTATTGCTAGCTAAAAATAACTGTACCTAAATACATTTTCTTCAAGGCAGAATGAAGTGCATCTTAGGGCATTTCACTTAAAAAAGTGGAAAGAATCCTGAGAAAATGTGTTGAAGTCTACCAAAAAAACAAACAAACAAACAAACAAACAAAAACACCAACAAAAACCACCCACAAGTTGGGGATATTATTTTTGAGAGGAAACCACCTGCTCTCCACAGAGCAGTCTAGGAGATATGGCCCAAGCAGAGTACAGCTGAAGTGACATCTCTACAGTCAGAAGATTAGAGAGACTTATTTTCTGGTTGTTCAGCAGTAGAAATAACCACCTTTTCCAATAAAGATTTCTCCAAGGTTTTAACTTTTGCTTGTTATAAAGTAAAATACCTCTTTCCTTAGGACTTAGGAATATTATTTCAACAGTAATTTTGTATCTCACTATGTGTTGCATTTTTGGTACTTAAATAGAGCAGAGTAGAAGATTGTTCGTTTTGGTTGGGTTTTTTTTTAATTTTGATAGCATGTGAAAATTAATCCATTTTTGTATCACCAGTTAACCACGAGTAGGATGTATATGTGCACAGCTACAAAAAAGAGAATCTAGAACCCTGCCTAAAAGCTATAGGTTTGTTTTCTTGGTGGTACAAATGCACATGTGATTTTCCCTTCTTCCTTTTTTATAATCATATAAGAAAAATCATGAGTCTTGTTCTAATTATTATCTTTTCCTGAGGTTAGAAATCTTACATGTGAAAAATCTTAATTTTTTTTAATTAATACAATAATATTTTCATTCACAAAAAAAAGGACATTATCTCTAGTTTCTACACTTATACATGCTAAAAATGAAGCTCCTGGATTTGAACCTACTCTGAATTTACATGTATATAATAGGATGAAATTAGGTCATTCAATTACAGGCAAATTTTTTAAGTCTAATGTTGTTGCCCTAATTACTTCCTGATAATTTTGTAAAATAAAAAAATCTATGGGAAAGTTGCATATGTTATGGCTTATCTGTTCAACACATTCATGACTTTTTAGATGAAATGGACTAGAAATCTTAATTGTTAGAAAATGCAGATCTGTTTCTTTGTGTACATTTTATCCTACCAAAACATATCATAGTGAGAAACAACCAATAGCTACAGAAGGTAACTACAGTGTAATCTATGTGATGGTTACATCACGAAACTTAGAATCCTAAATTGCAGTGCATGGGTTTATGTCAGCCCACACTGATTTTTTTTTTTTTTTTCCATGAGCAATAAATTCTTTAGCAACAGAGACAGGACTGGGTTTAAAATACCTTTTGATGTACGATGGGTCTATGAGCCCCACAAAAAGCAATTCCTGGGCCAGGCAAGTGAGCTGCCTCCAATTCCCACGTGTAGGGGAGAACTGGGCATTACCAGCTGTATCCTAAAGGAGCTGGGATGCTTTTTGGACAACCAGAGAAACACTGGCAGACTTACCAACACTGAGGCAGGGGTTCATGTGTCACTAACCTCTAAACAAGCTGTCAGAGCCCTCTTTTGCCACCCAGGTTGTTTCCAATGCAGCCATCAGTGACCCTGTCAACAGAGCCTCACAGGAGGAGAGCTTCTCATGCTCGAGCTCTCAGCAGCACTTCCCTCTCTTCAGCTCCCTTCTCTGCCATTCATGATTCTGACCTCCACTCACCCTGGAGCTCACTGCTGTGAGTCTCTGAAATAAGTACTTCTGATAACCCCCAAAAGACCTTAATTCAGTTTGTCAAATGAACAAGCTGGGTGGTGAAGTACCTCGTTATATATGACCCTCCACTTTTATATGGCCCTTTCCTAGAGACAGTTCAGTTTGGCTATTGCTGAGTCTGTGAGGGGCCTGAATTACAGGCAAACACTTGGGATCTTGGGTGGAAGGCAGATCTGGTCTATCTTTACTTGGCATCTGCTCAGTGATTCAAAGTAAAATCATTCATAGCCTTTCTTTATAGCTGTAGCAAGCTGGGGTAAAAGCTGAAAAATAGAAGGCACTGCTTGCACTGCCCCTGGAAGCTGTCAACTTTATGAGTTGACCAAAACTGCTGAAATGGTGCCAAGTTGCATGGTTACAACCAGCAATTCTTCAATGCCTTCCATTTAGAAATAAGATATTGTTTACAAACGACCAAGTAACCTAACCCGTTACATAGTCCAGCCTTTACCAGTTATCATCTATTAATAACTTGTGTAGAGAAGTGTTTTTAGCTATCACACATAAAGAGCCCATTGAGACCTGCTGTGTCACCTTCCCCAGCCAGCATGCTACACAGCAGGGAGTGGAGGGAAGTGCTGCTCGTCTTGATGGAGGCGCCCATGAACCTAAATCTTGTGCTGAAACAGAACTAAATGACAGGACTGATGGCATGGCCACAGAGCAAAATAAAACACCATGGCTAATGCGGAGGAAGTAGCAATAGCACTTTTGTTCTGCTGAGGAAAGGAAAACAGACATACTTTGGTAGAGCATGTTATGTGAACCCAACAGAGCCCACAAGAAAAAATGCAATATTGTAATCACCACTTTCCCATGTGGTTTTCTACACAGCTTGTGTCCTAACACTACAGTGGTTTAGAGTTCAATGCTGCTTTTTAAATTAAACCTCTATGTACTTTCATTAGATTATAACTGTGGAATGGAAACAGTGTTCAAGCTAAGCCACACATGCTTTATTGTACCCTGGCTGTCACGTGCACACATTCTGAACTCATACACGTACACACAGCAGCCTGATCCAAACAGGTTTTAAAGTACAATAATGGAGCTTAGTGCACTTTACTGGTACTGAAATTACCATTAAATCCACAGAGAACTATCTAAATCCCTCTATTTTTCAAACACAACTTTAAGAACCTATAACTTTATAATTTAAGGCTGATATAATAATGATGTATAAAAAAGTTTTAATAGTTTTATACCAGGAACCTTTCAGAGTTCTGTGGGAAGGAAACATGAATTTAAATTTGGTTTTAGTGTTCCCCAGTGATAGGAGACCAGCTTTGTTCTGATTCAGTCTGTCTTGATAATTATTAATTGTTGATTCCCCCATAAATACCACCTTGGTGCAAATATTTTCTAGCTTGTGATAATGAAAGGATCTGCATTCATTCTTTTATTATATCTTGCCATGTATCCACCAATTTATCAAAGAAATTAAAGGAGGGCAAGGCTAAAAAATACTACAGTTATTTTATGTTTTACAAACAAAGCTATATTCCCTCCCAATAGGAGTCTTGACAGTCTTGACCTTCTTCACAGTGGTGGAATGATCAGGTCAGCATAGAATATTCTTTAACACCCACCTTCATTTAGAATTTATAAACTCTAGTACTGATCAAGTTTTCCCTTCAACTGTTAATAACTTGCTACGGTACTGCCAGACCTGAAAGATTGATCAATCTCTTGAATATCTTTGAGCTATCTTCTGATAAAATACTTACTTTTTACTGTATGTTAATAACAGAGGTTGGTAAATTGCTAAATACTTTGCTGGTAGAGTGGAAACACCAGTATTACCATAATGCTTAGTGACTAAATGTCAAGGAGAAATTGCTGGACATTGCCAGAAAATGAGATAGTTATTTTGTAATAGCAGTATTGGTCCTAATTATACCCGAAAATATGTTATTCCAGAATATCAGGTCCAAATATTTAAGAAATGCCAGACTATTATTAAGTATGTTCTACACACAAGAACATATGATGACTGCATCATGCCTCAGTGGGCAGAGTGGGCCTGTGATAGAGATAGATTTTTTTAAGGATTCTACCAGTAATTGTGTTATTCAAAATGCTCCTAACTACAGTCCATGTGAAAACAAGGGTTTCAATTGAGATGAAATTGATTCAAAAGAGATTAAAGTGGTTTTCCACTTCCATTAAAACTCAAAAGAACAACATTCCTACCAGAAATAAACATGAAATACATGGAATTTCTAAATCCATGCAAGACTAATTAATAAATCTAATCCAGAATGAAAAAAAAATTGTATTAGTTAAAGTCTAAGTTCTCAGAAGTTAGTGCACTTAAGCAGCTTGGTGGGGATCAGCTGGCAATACCCATGGGGACTGCTATAATGGAGCAGTAATCGCTGGATCTCCAGACTGTCCAAAACACTGCAGAAAAGGCCTTGAAAGTGCAGCTTTATTACATCAAAGCTCTCAGTCCAAGCTCTTAGCCAACACTGACTCTGCCAACTCCATTACCAAGTTAGTCACTCATATCACTCCCTAAAAAAGACAGTCTGCATAACACTGTCTCAAACAAACTGTTCAGCACAGGTTTTGACAAATGATAAAATCACTTTCTCTGTGCTTTTCCATGAGCGCATGTACATTTTCATAAGTAACTTGGGAATAAATAAATAATACACAAAATATAAATAAATGTAACTATGATGAAAAAAAGAGGTCCAGACAATACAAAACTACAAGTGAACAAAATTATTCTTAGATCCATTTTCTAGAACAGAACATCCTATACCCACGTTGCTTGACTTCCTTCCCCTCCTAATTTGGTGACCACTTTTAAGGTGCCTTTTATTCAGCCTGTGCAATCTCTGGTCCATATCAACCCCACCCATGTTCAGACACCACTTAAGAAATTGTTAGCTGGTTTGGACCAAAATTATAACCATGACTGTTCTAAGAGCTCATAAATCACACAAATGATTGAGGTTCTTGATCCCAAGATCGTTCCCTGGCATGCTTAATCATCACATATAACTGTGCCTAGAGACTACTTATCAGAAATCAATTGCCAAACTGGAAATCTCAAGGAATTCCACAGGAATTGCTTCTTGATTTATGGCTGATGAGTTGTGATCTCAATGATGAAGAGAGCAGTGCTACTGAAACAGCAGGTGGTGCTGGAGTAGGGAAGAGCTGAAATAAAGTTTCTGATGGGGAGAAAGGGAATTCTGACTGCTCTTCTCAAAATGAAGGACTGACCTTCTAGGGTGCATTCAGGCACAGCATCACCAGCTGGGCAAGGGAGGGGATTGTCCTGCTCTGCTCTGGGGCGGCCTCACCTCAAGTCCCATGTGCACTTTTGGGTACCAAAATATGAGAAAGATATTAAACTATTAGAGAGTATCCAAACAAAGATGGGGAAGGGCCTTGAGGAGCAGCTGAGGGCACTGGGTCTGTTCAGCCTGGAGAAGAGGGGACTGAAGGGAAACCTCATTGCAGCTACAACTTCCTTGTGAGGGGAAGAGGAGGGGCAGGCACTGATCTCTGCTCTGTGGTGACAGTGACAGGATCGAAGGGAATGGCCTGAAGCTGTGTCAGGGGAGGCTTAGGTTGGACATCAGGAAAATTTTCTTCACCCAGAAGGTGGCTGGGCACTGGAACAGATTCCCCAGGGAAGTGGTCACTGCTCCAAGCCTGAGAGAGTTCAAAAAGGGTTTGGACAATGCTCTCAGGCACAGGGTGTGACTCTTGGGGATGGGTCTGTGCAGGGCCAGCAGTTGGACTTGGCAATCCTTGTGGGTCCCTTCCAACTCAGCACATTCTGAGAACATTCTGTGAATCACACAATGCACCTCAGTAAAAGCACTGTAATGCACTTGAGCCAGCATAATCAGCAGCACAGAAGTGCACCTAGGCAGCAGTTCTACAGAAAAGAAAGTGAAGGTTAAAACGACTCAGTAATTAGGAAAATTCATGTTCAGAGGCATTCATACAGTAGTCATAAAGGACTAAGTCAGTCTCACAAAAATACCTCTGAGTCCACATCACTGCAGCCAGGCCACTGTGTCCTGATGGTCCTTTGTGAGGAACCGTGAGGCAAAATGACAAGGTTATTTTAATATTATCATATTATTATGACAAGGTCTGCCAGGTTAGCTGTAGTATTCAGGTCAGATCTCCTTCTTTGATTCCTTTAATTCCTTTCAGGCATCTGTGCCTTCTCAGCCAGCATCTCACACATTTTTCCCAGGCCATCCTCAATGTCCAGCAGCTTAATTATTCCATGAGACCCAGCTGGCTCTAAGACACCAAAGCATACAAACAAAAGAGGTGGAAAGTAAAGCATAGGTAACTACAGACTAGATCTGATTTTCCACACCAACAGCTGCTGACAGAGGCACCATTATCTCCTGGCTTGCCACTAGATTACACATTATAGTGACTACACAGTATATTCCAAGACATCATCAGCAATTATTAAATATCAGCTTGGAGAATGCAGTCTAATTTATTAATTTGAGTAGAGAATTGCATTGCCTTGGTGCCAGTCTTAATACATTCAGCATACCTCAAAGCTTTACAGTCTTTGGCCCCTTGTTCCCCAACATCCATTGCTCCCCTGCAAGACAGCAATTCCAATGAAAAGCAAGGTGATAAATATATATCTTTCCAGTAACTCTACCCTACCTGGACACATTGTTTAAATTATATTGAGACATCACATAGACATAGTTCAGAATGCAGTGAAAGCATGACTGTTTATAGCACTTGGCCTAAAAACAATGTCAATTCTACAAATAATCTTATATTCTGAGGTTACTAAAGTTGTTGGTTTCACTATGTCATTTGCAGTGTAAGCTATATTCGAGATGGAGAAATCTGCAAATAAAATTAGCAACTATTGCAAGAGCAACCATTTAAATTTTAAGGGCACTCACTCTCTGGTTAATACTCAATATTCAAACATGTTAATTGAAAAACACCATTTACATTCAGTTGACAATCAAATCCTGATATAAAATCCATCTTCTTAAAAAGAGTGGTTTTGTATGAAGAGAAAAAAAAATAGGTGGAGGAAGGAGTAGAAAATATCTTCAGTGTCTGGCATAGGCTGCAGCAATATACTTTAGAGCTATTCTGAATTACTATTTCTTCCAATATATGAAATTCAGAGTTTTCTGCCTCTCTGTAAGATGACCTTATTTTACATCACATTTGAAACATATGCTCTTCCTTGTTTTACAAAAATAAGGGGTTTGTATGACTAATAATTCATATAATTCATACAATTTCCAGTAAACATACAACTTTAGAATTGTTCCTGTGGTCATTCAGAAATAAACAGAATGTTTTACACATACCAGACTGATGAATACAGAGATTGTTTTCTTTTCTTGAAAAAGAGATAGAGAGAAAAATACCGATTGAGACAAAGTAGTAATAAGCATTCCTTCAAATTTTCAACACAGATATCTTGTTCCTGGGATATCTAATGTATTAGATTCCTTTATAGTGCTTAAGAAATCTGCTGGAGAGGAATTCACTGATTCAACAGATAATTATTTCTCTCCATTGATGGAGCACACAGGACAAGTACTCTGACCCAAGAGCAAAGCAGTAATTTGTTTTTGAAAGCTTATGAACATTTGTAGTTGGATTTCTGCTTTTGCTTTTTGTTCTTAGAGAGAGGGTTAAAAGTGCCCTTGCCCTTTAGTTACAGCGACAAAAGATTCTGTTCTGCCTGAGCAGAGGGGATTCTATGGGAATCATGGCTCTGGGACCAGAAAATGCTGCCAAATCTGCCAGCAACATCAATCAATGCACTGCAGACTAGGGGGAATAAAAATTTAAATGTCCAAGTTCACATGAACCTCACTGACATCTTCACGGTAGGTGATGGCTCAGCCATCATCTGGAGGCTGTGTTTGGCTTACCAGCTGCCTTGAGAGCACCTTTGCTTTCTGTGAGAACAAAATTCCTCTGGTACCGGCAATGGAGTGTCAGCACCTCCTCAGTATTCAGCAGCTTTCTCAGCTTGTTTAGTGCACCCTACTTCCACCATATTCCCATAGAGCTGACCAGGTTCAAGCACCTCCCAGGATGTTACAGTTTGAAAATAATGTCTGGCATTAATTGATTTTCCTTGTTTGTGTGTTCGCTGCTCACATCCAATAATAAAACTTTGAAATAGTATTTACTTGAGATGTCACAGCAACATAAATGCAATGTTCCATTTCGACAGGGTCTGCTGCATCTTGTTTGAATTGCTGCTAACCAAGAAAAAACTTTGGAATTTAAGGAAAATTGGTATCGTTACAACACCTACAGATTCTAAACTTGTGATTAGTCAGATCATGAGGCCAAAGTAAAAACATCTAACTCACAACTTTCAAGCATACACTTTGGAAAGACAGGACATTACCAATGAAAAGACCTTCACATTTGAGTCTGGTTTTAAAGTCCCCCCACTTCCAACTGAGTTTCCTTAAATATAAAATCATCTGTTGTGTAACTTGCAGGTATTTTCTTTTAAATACCATTTATTTAGGGCATATTTTCTGGCATCACACAGGTAGCTTCCTTTGTTACACACTCTTAAAGCACAGAATATAAAGTGTCTGTACGTATTTATGCTTTGCAATAATATTTTAATCCAAGTAGTCAATATCTTAAAGGTATTACCCATCTGAGGGAATAGATGCTACAGAAAGGTACATATGATGAAAAATAAAATGTAACTGGTTCTCTGGCCTTGAATACAAGTCAGAACTTCCTAGATCATTTTATCAGTCTAAAACCCCCATTTAACTATTTCAGATGAACAGCAATGTGTCAGAACAGTCCCAGGATCAGAGAGTCATGGAATCACAGAACATCAAGGTTGGAAGAGATCTTTAAGGTCATCCAGTCAGATCATCCACCCAGCACTGCCACTGTAATCCCTGAACCACTAAACCACACCATCCAGTGCCAGATCCACATACCTCTTAAACACCTCCAGGGATGGTGACTCCACCAACTCCTGGGCTTCAGCAGCTGCAGTTTCAGAAGACTCAGCTCCCCAGAGAATCCATGGGAAGCTGGCACGAAAGGAAGTCTTGGAAATACCAGGGCAGAGTTGCTGCAGCTATTTTTACCATTGTTTCAAGATATGGGTTAGGTCCTTGGGTTCCTATTACAGTTGAGGTACTTCAGAAATCTCTGAACATTTGGTCATGTGCTTCAGGATGGTTTCTATAGCATGAGATGCTCTCTGCTGTATCTCAGGTAGATCCCAGCTTTGCTGTACTGGGCTGGGTTAACTCACAAGGCCAAAAACAACCAAATAACAAACTTAGGAAGGATTTGCAAAAAAAAAGGGGAATCTACTCATTTAGGCTTCTTGTGTGGTCAAAAGACCACTGGTTTATGGTGAGTTTAGATGAAGTACTCTCTGGAGTCTCTAGCAACTATGAAGAGAGTCTGAATAACTAATTTTCAGTGGACACTTTCAGAGGATTGGAAATAATGAGATGCATCGCACCATCTGGACTGATCATTTCTGGCATAGAACTCACAATGACTTCAGATTTGCTTATTGAGTCTGTGCAGGAGAGACCTAGGAGAGAGCTTAGAAGTGTACAATGGGACCCTACTGAATTCAGGATTCAGCTTGGGGATTGGAGTGAAAATGGAAGAACATTTAAGTAGCACATTCCCTTCTGCAAATTATCAGTCTCAAAGCTGAAATACAACTCAAGAGCATCACCAAGTGACTACAGATTAAAAGTGTATTTTAAATATAACTGCAGTGTATATTCAGATATTTCCCTTTGGGTATTTTTAGACATCCCCACTCATTCTCACTCTCTTTTTGATGGTTGCTATAACACCAATAGTAACCTTTGTCTAATCTGATCCCACACTGACTTAATTCCTCTAGTAATACTTACGATTTATAGATTAGAGACAAGAAAATAGAACACCAGAAAAGTTTTTCAGCATGGCACAAAAACCTTTTTCCTAATCCTACAAGACATTATAAGACTGCATATAGCACTGAAGCAGGTAAATGTTTGTGGTTCCTGGAAAAACGAAAAAAAATTAAAGAGCGACTTCCCAAACTTGAAAGAAACTCCCAGACTGTTATTCTCTTACCTCTAACTAATTCCTCTTTTCCATATATTATTTTGGCTTCTTTCAACAACCAAACTTCAGCAAACTTACAGAACACTTAATGGAAAATCAGTGGAAAGCTGTCTTAGGCATGTGGGCAGTACAGTTTCCTCTCTTAATGCTACCTGAGGGAATCAGTCAGCTACTTACTAGTTTATGACACATTGGAATCTCCTGCAGTTGTGCTGTGAGAGACTAAAACTTTTATATAGCTGTTCTTAATGGAAATTACTCATACTGTATATTTGTTGATGAATAGCTACATACAAAAATTAATGAGACCAGAGAGCTATAAAATAACTTCATATATCTCTAATGGCCAGAAAAACACATTTTAGTTTTGCCAAGGTGTGCATCTCACTGTCTCAGATAAAAGTCTAATGCATTTTTTCATTTTTTATATAGTAAGATTCACTGCAGAATGTCACTTTGAAAATGTAGAGACCTGACAAAAAAAAAGGTGTCAACAAAATCAAACAGATAAAGGTAGATAAAATTTAATTTTGTAGGGTTCAAATCCTGCTGTCCTTGTACTAAGTCCATAGCCTTATTTTTCTTGGTTCTGGTAATAGTCTTTGTGAACACATCATCCTTGCAGCCATCCTCCAATTTCTGGAGAGGTTATGTCTGTACCACATAACCCTCTATCCCAGTTATTTACCAGCTGCTGTCAGTCCTCATATAATCATATCTGAAACCTGAGTAAAGGAGGTTATACACAGGGGTAAGAGAGGAAAGTAGCCACAATGAAATGGAAGGGAGGACTGCTGAGTGGTGAAAATTGGGTTATTCAGGTCTCTGGACAAAGGTCAAAGCATGCTGATGGCAAAACTTGACCCAATATTTAGTTTTGAACAGTAGAACCCATGTTTCATTACCATTGCTCAGCCATCACAAGTGATATGAAATTTCCATTGTCTACGACCGGAACTCTTCCAGTGGAGTAAGTACAGAAGATAGCTCTTAGTTTGGATGCTGCAGACTTCTCAGCCTGCAATAAAAGAGAGTGAAGCTATAAAACAGTAACTTAAATTTGCCCTATGCTGTTGCGGTGTGATGTAATAGCCTGTCTCAGTCATCCCGGTTCTTTCCCCAGGTGTGCCAATAACCTCTCCCTTCCCCTCCCCTTGCCCCCTGCTGACTGCTGTCCATCAATCCTGGCATTCCAGCAAGGGCACCGTGTGATTGGTGAAGTTCAAAAGGTGCCTCTCAGCCCTGGGGACATTGGGCCATCCAGGTGTCATTTGTCCCCTGAGACTTGCCCCCTTACCTGGTTGGTGGGATCCCTGCCCCGTCCCTCCCCCTCTCCCTGAGGTTAAAACACACAGCAGCCACGCGGTTCCCTTGTTCTGTTGGAGCTGTTGCTGCGTTCAGGGGCCTGTGTGCCAGGAATAAAGCTCTGGATCAAAACCCTCCAGCAGAACCGACTCCTTTCCTTCACCTCGCCTAAAGCCTCTCTGCCAGAGGTAAACCTGAGCTCCTGCTTGCCTGGACTTGTCCCAGGCACCCAGCTGCAGCATCCAGCCAGCCAAAGGTGTCTCTGAGGTGAAACCACCACAGCTGCTGCCCCTGGTCAAGCAGCAAGGGCCAGACGAGCCCAGGCACGTTCCATCTGGCAATATTGGTATTTAATTCCAATACTATGCTTAAATCATATCCACAGAATTACTCAGTGAACATGTAATAATTTGTTAAGCTCCACCAGTTTGGATGGTTGTCTGAATCCTAAGGCTGCTGTGCTGTTACTTATCTGGTCAGGCACAGAGCTTGTCAAGAGCTGCCCCACCTCTCCTGACAAAGATGGTACAGCCAAAGGGCATTACTTACCATGCATACTAAGACTGGGGGAAAATACAATAATATTATGATTTTTCTTCCATGTTCCAAACAGCATACTGAGAAAATCCCCTACATAAAAAACACAACTGACATGACTATGAAATCACTTGGTATCCTTCTCACGTCTGATTTAATTAACTCAGCTGGACTTTGCCATCCAAATATGAAAAATTCTGGCTTTCGTATTTTGGAAAGTGAGAAATGAATAAGCAATGATGTGAACTCGGCAAAGTGCAAGAAGACCTGGTCCAAACCTCTCTGCACTGTCCCAGCAGCGCTGACTTTCTGCAATGTGCCCTGAGGCTGCCAATAATGATGAATTTTAGCATTCCCCTGTTATTTTTATATGGGCAAAACAATTCCATTCATTTCTTTTTGTGACCTTCTTAGAGATTGTGTCACAATCTCCCATTCTGAAAAATCTCAGAAGGAACAGTTGATTCCTGGAGTACTGTTTGTAAAAAATAACCTTGCTAAACAGCAGCAAAAATCTCATCCCTCAACTATTTCTTTGCCCCAGACCACTCTTACTGACTTATAATATATTCTTATTACATATAATTAATATGACAATCACTAACATGTACACTGACCATTACATTTCAGGCTGTGCCTCGGACCTAACACTAACTTAAATTCACACCTTGAAGAATCCTATTTAGTCTGCCAAGCATTGCTTAGGGCAAGAACAATGCTTGAAAAAAATCTCTCAAGTTTTTCTTAGGCCTTTTAGGCATCTTTGATGTTCAGACATGAAAGTTTTCCCTCTCAGCCTGACTTCAGCTGAAGGTTGCTGCTAGTCAGCCCCTTTCATGTTCCTTCCCAGCTGTCTAAAGGCAGATTATCCTGGCAGAGCAACTTGTTTTACTCTTAAACATCTATCCAGATATTTCTACATCCTTTTCTCAGTAAATTGATTCAGAGTTTTTTGTAGTTGGTATCTTAGCAGCATATTACTAGTTTTCATAAAATGTTCCACTCTGCTCTCCCACCTCTCCTTTCTGTTTCCACAGTCTGCAGTATCACAGTGTCTGCCTGCAGGTACCTGGCATTTCCCCAACCTTAGGCAGCACCACTTTGTTGTATTAGTCTGTCCAGCACTTCTGGAGAGTGCTCTGCCATCATACCCCACCATCTTCCCAGTGTTCTGCACTCTCACTCTGTTCCCAGGAACAAGCCAAGCAGTGCAACCCGGGCACTTAGTACCTCCTGAAATGATCAAGTCTCTTACTACATCCCTTTCAGCAGCTCTCTCTCCAGCAATGTCATCCCTGTGTTTCTGCCCATATCTCACCATTGCTGTGCCCTATGTTTTAAGCAACCTTCTTCACTATCTTCTTGGTGACTTTCTTTCTGGAGTTGATCTGAAGAACTGCTGCTCCCCATGGCTGCTCTCCCACACTTAATGCATTACTTTGTTTATTCAGATTCTAGATTTGACCAGCTGGGGACTGGCAGCATTTTCTGCAGGAGCATAAAAACCTCCAACCAGACCAAAATGTTCTGGCCATTTTATTTACTATCCTGAGGTGATCCATTGTGACATTTCAGAGGTGGGGCCCAGATGCCCTTAGAGGTTCCTCTAAAGTTCCCAAACAAAACTTCCCCAGGAAAACCTATTGCAGCAAAGTGAAGATTATGTGTCCCCCTTCAGTATGGGACTCAGTCACCTTTGTGTGCTTTAGGGAGAACTCTGACTCAGAATTTCCTGACCTGAAAAAGAGGGTCCAGTGGACAGCAGCTTTTCACTTGGGAGGTTACCACACCAAGTCAAGATGCAGAATTTCAGGGCTTTGGAGTTGCTCCTTAACTCTTCCTGTGGAGCAGATATCATTCTTAGGGCTTTGTTAAACAGCATTTCAGCTGTTGATCTAGTCTCTTCATTCACATTTCTTGCCAGTATGTACCATGTCCTAAATTTTAAAGAATGGTTTTAAGAAGGAAGCAAATCAGCTTGCTGCTAAATGGCTTCCACTGTAGAAATACATTTCTCTTTCAGAAGATGTAGCTAATATTCTTCTTTAAGATGCCTTCCTAGATTGACTGATAATCATTATCACCTCCCAGCCAGCCACTTTTTTTCAGTGCAAGGACAGTACTACATGTTGATTTTCATTGTACTAACACATTGGAGATCCATTCCTGTTCATGTGCAACGGTTCACTTTTTCTTAGGCCCCTCTGTCTTTCTTCTGCTTCCTAACATCAGAATTCTGACAAAACAGAATAATTTCTAAATAAATTGCTACCTGTAGAGAATATACATCCCCAGGATGAAACACTTCTTGGGTTTCTGTACAAGAACATGATGATGGTTCTTCTTTCCATTCACAATTTGAAGGATCACTGGGTCCTCCAAAGAAGGATCTTTATCTCATCCTGATTCTTTCAATGATCTAAGCCTTGGCATGAGCAAAAACCCACACCACATAGTTTCTAAGATGATGAGAATATATATGCCTTCACGGGATTTCAATTACTCTTTAGATAGAATTTATCATATAAAAAGGTTACTAGCAACAAATTTCCTAGAAGATTGTTTCCACACAAGTGATCAAACCAATACAAAATGGAAAAACAACAGCCTTGGACCTTTCTTTCTCTTGTTGTTACAGTTTGTTGAACAAACTTTGATGCCAGAATCATTATTATTTCCCATCTTCTAGAGATATCTGGACTATCATGAGAAGAATTAAAGCTTCCTGATGACCCTCTAGGCTTGTAAAACAGTGAAATTGCAAAGGAATAGAGCAAGTTGACTCCTTTGTCGTTTCAACTGCTTGATTACTGTGTGTTCCCAAAGACCTGTCAGAAATAATTGTCAGCAGCAGACAGTGTAATCAGCCTGGACCTGATGAAAAACAGAGACCCACCTGAGCTGTCACAGCTCCCATAAATTGTTTCAGTTACAAGGAAAATCCCAAATGATGATTTGAAGGTGTTGGGCTAGAACAAATTAAACAACAGTTTTACAGTGAACCTCTTTAAATAGGACAATGTTCCAACTTATGAATAACTACAGAGGACCAAAGGTGTTGTATCATATCTTCCAGTATACATCATGTGTTAAGTCTCAATAGGCAGATTTATCCAATTTCGTTTGATCTCTGCTGTCTGGAACATGCTACACCTGTGAGACAGACCCCATGTGCAAAGCATGACTTGTAAATGAAAGCCAAATGTGGCTGGAAATAGTGCTTGCCAGTCAGAACACATATAGAGCTGGTACTTCCCCCAAAACTCCTGCTGCTGATCTCTTCAGGCTCCTTTTGAGAGAGTTGCATGTGCATGGGTCTCATTACTGACAATTTTTTTGGCGCTAAGGTCCAATAAACACCATGCAACTTAACTTATTAACTACCTTTTTACACTTCTCCTATGCCAGCCACAAGTTTAGTTTGTGCAGCTCAGACCCAGCAGTTTCTTGGGTGGAATATGAGGCTTCAGTATTTCTAATTAAATGTGTTCCTCTCATTACCATCCTAGGACTGGTGGCCAGCCAAAACTGTCCTTTGGTCTCTCCCACAAGCATTACTGTGAAACATGGCTTGACGCCCACCACTGAGCAGAGCAGGAGGGTATTTAACACAAGGAGGCATGTTTCTCAGTTTTCACTCCTGCATTCTCTATTCTGCAAGGAAAAGTGAGGCTTTGAAGTTTTATGACTAAGAGGGCTCTTCTTTTCTTTCCAATTTTGTCTGGTCTTGCAAATACAGATCTGATACATACATTTTTTTCTTTTCCTAATTGGCTATCTCCCAATAATCTGGTGTTTAAAAGCATAGGAGCTATGTAAAACCATGGAATTCATGGGTGCAAAATAATTGCAAAACCAAAAAAAATCTTCAGAAAAAAAATTTTACTTTTCTTAAGAAAGAGAGTTTCTTCTGAGAACGAAGGAATCCCAACTGATCACCAAGAAAAGGCTTCAACCCAGAAGGCCTAACAGATGCTGTACTTAAAATTTTGCTCAGGTGTCTGCATGTGCTATTCAGAAAAGCTGGCTTGTCATATACAAAACACTCCAAATCTCAATTTCACTTGTTTTAATATTTTTATGTGTATGTGAAAGGGGGTTTTGATCTTCTGAACATTCAAATTCGAATTCCGCAGCAGAAATATGTGAGCAAGCCTCCTAAAATGGAAGTTTGCATCTAGGAAAGTTCCATTCTTATCTAAGGCCTAAACAATTTCTCCTATTGCCAGAGGTAAATGCTGTGCATTTTTCTTAAAACAGAATAAATATTCAAGAAGGTGCAAACAGTACTGAAGAAGACACAAGCAGCAGAATATACTGAAACAGCCCACCACCCAGATCACAACTTTTAGAAAATGTGAAAATGTTGGCCACATTTTATTGTGATACAACTGCCATAAATTCCACTGAAGTCAATTCAGGGACAAAAGTGAAGGAGGGAAGTTTGCAGTATCATAGCATTTGTCAGAAGTGGTGGGGAGAATAAACTTTTCTGTAGTCATTATCTCAAAGGGGTTTTTTGGCCTTTGCTTGGAATACCTGAATCCCAAAATGAACGGTTGCTGAGAGAAGGAAAATCATAGATTTTTTTGCTTGTTTCTCTGTCTCTAGAAAATCTGCAACACCATGAACTGAAGGAAGAGGTGGGGGTGGTAGAGAAGTCAAGGGGACAACACTCCTTTTATGTGCTGCTCAAAAGTTGCTTAAAGGTTTTTTAAGATCTGGGGACTCAAAGGTCAGTTGGGGGTTAGATGTGGTAGTGGAAAAATATCTGGCTGGCATAGTCCATGGAATGTGTTGCAACGACCTTGAAAAACTCTGGAAATACAAAGCTTAGGAATTTTATAGAAATTAAGGAGTTATTGGCAACATTTTTGACAGAAGACAGCACAGTGGAAATATCCTCATCCCAAAAAACTCCTGATGACATTTCTGGCTCATTTGTTTTTATTGCATGGCAATACACTGACATCTAGTGGGTATTGTCCTCTTAGGAATGCTGGGCCTAACCAGGATTGGGAAGAAATTGTCTAATCTTTTTTTTTTAATTTATTTTATAATGGAACAGAATATTTTTGACTAGACAAAAACTTTCCTGGAAATTTTTCTCTTACTTTTTCATAGAAAACCACAATTCTTCCATCATTTGCCATTTTTGGCTGAAAGCTAAACTAAATTTTTCTCTTTTTTTTTAAATTAAAGTTCAATGTTTTCACTTTCACACAGAAATTTTCCAAGCAGCTACCTCTCCAGTCTCTGTCCCTGTGAGGCACCCATTGCCACTCTACCACGTAAATCCTCCTCCTTTCTCTTACAGTTCAGGGAAACAGAATGAAGGTCTCTGCACACAGAGGAATCACAGTTGTACAACTGACTTTTGCTTTTTCTCACACACAAAGCCATCTTGGTTAATATTCTTTCAGTTTGGACTGAAATGCCTCTGAAGAGGATGAGAATTTATCCTCCAGGGAGATGCAGGACTGCAAAGCTCACGTCTCAGCAGCTGGTGTGTGGCAAGGTGGGGCTGGAGTATGGCATTCCCTGTGTGATCTCTGCTTTGTGGAGCAAGAAAAACATGTGAAAATTAAAGCTTCTGTTTCTCCCCCTCTGCAAGCAACATGGCCTTTCCCGGGCACTGCGTTTCTCTGACTGCTGACCTTATGAATCCTTGTAATCAAAGCCACCTTTTTACTTTGTTCTGCACTTCCAATCTGCCATTCCCGCCCCAGGTGTGATTAATCCCATTGCTTACTAAAGGGTTTTCCCTCTCAAACCGCTTTTCTGAGGTAAGATGGGGGGGTTTGGCTGCACCCCCCATCAACCCTGCTGTGCCAATGCTGGACCACCCCCGCAGCCACCAATAGCTAGGAGACCAAGACATGCTGTAGGGGCAAAGCTCATCTTCCCTAACATCTGCAAACGGGAATGGTTTGGGGGCTCTTGTGCTCCAATGACCATTTTACTGTGTCAAACCATGAGAGAAACCAAGCAAGGGAACGGGAGAGGAGTCAGCAGGGCTACAAGGTAAGGGGCCCAGCTCTAAAATGGAGGCTATGACTAGCTGCCATGTGTCTATTGCCTTGATCTGATGGGCTGGTGAGATATCTTTGTGCCTGGCAGAAGAACAGACTAGTTAGTAATGGTGTCCTGGTTCTGGACAGGATTACCATTTTTGCAGTAGCCAGGAGGGGGCATGGCCAGGACCTGAAAGTTATTCTATACCACCTCACAACATTTCTGGAGGCAGGGGGAAGGGAGTTTGATTCCAGAAGAAGGGGACTCTTGTAGCTGGGTGGTGAGAAGTGGTCAGCTGCAGTTGGGTCATGCTCTGCAGTGAGCATTTGGGCACACGAATCACTCTCTTCTTTGTACACTTTTATTATTAATATTGTTGCTGTTGCTGTTCATTTTTCTTATCTCATTGCTGTTTCCAGTAAGCTGTTCTTACCTAAACTTGTGATCAAAAGGCAAACGTTTTGTGCCTCCAATTCCCCTCTCCAGCCCACTGCAGCAGGGAGGAAAAGCAGGAGAGCGAGAGAGGTACATGGTTTGGAGAGTCTCAGTGGGAGCATTGCACTGGGGAGTACCATTCCTAAACAAATGGTCACCCCTGAATAACTTACTAAGGTAGCAAGTCCCTCTCTGTACCAGGGAAAGGACATCCTCAATGATACCCAGATGGGGTGGTCTCAGCAACCCAGTTTCTGACAGTGCAGGGCATGAACCCAAAGACCTGAATGCCTGGGTATAAACAGGGGGAAGGCTGGTAGGACTGACATCTCTCTGCCATTCACTTTCTGCTTGAAAGAAATAATATATTTAATGCTGGGGTTATGAAATGTATAAAATCAGCTGTTCAAAAGTCTGAGCAAAAGAGCTTTGTTTCAGGAGACTGTGAAATATTGGTGAGAAGTTTCACTGAGTTTTTTGCACACCTCAGATTTATTCAACTAATAACTTATTTGGTAGACCAACTATAAGTCTGTGTCGTTTAGGAGAGACTGATATAATAAATCACTTCACAAATAAGAATTACTGTCTTTTGTGAAAGAGTAGAGGTAAGACCTGTCTTAGAGAGAAGCACACAGACATTAGAGCAGACAACGTCGTAGTTCAACTGTTGCAGAAAAATTAGTCTGCAAGAAAAAATAAAAATTGCCAGTTAAATTTTATTCAGTTTGGGTACATACACTCAGAAACTGCTGTGGTCCATGAATCTTCTTACCTCCTGGTTTCTGCACAACAGCAAATATTTTTCCAGGCTTGTTTTGATGCATTTTTTATAGTGTTATTTCATTCCTGGAACTAGAGGAGAAATGGATGAGGAGCAAATTTCCAGCACTGCTGCAGCTTGGAATTTCACCTTGATGGTGAAAAGTGGTTGGATCCAAGCTTGGATAGAGACCAGCAAGAGGTCTAACAGGTGCCCAGCCTGTTAGTATTTGTAAACCTTCTTTTCTTCAGCCTGAAAATACCCTGAATCTATACTGAATGCATTTTAAATGATAAACAAAATTGATAATAATGGAACACTGCCATTTTTCCCTTAGACATTAATCCTGATAATTTGAGGTAAGCCATTATATTCGTTAGAATTTGATGTGATTTTTTTGCCCTTACCCATAGTAGCCACAGTAACAGTTCGGGTATCTTTTAAATATTGGAAGACCAAAGGTCTTGGTTTCAAATCTTCTTAAAATGACCCAGCATTTTCTTGGACAGAGGCAGGCGGTGGTGGCCGAGCGGGTCAGTGCAGGCTGGCATACTGCCTGGCCCTGGGGCCAGACATCCTGCTAGCACTCAAATTGTCCTCCTGGCATTCCCCTCCAGCCTTCAGAGCAGAAACTCATGTTTGATTGCATTCAAAGGCAGATTGTCTTTGCTGCTTGGCCCCAGTCCCTGCAGCAGCAGAATATGCTGATGACTTTTGCAGACTCGGAGCCGCGCTGTTTTGCCATCGCGGCAGGTTCTGATGTCAGGACGTCTGAGGGGCAGCACGCAGGTTAAATGAGGCTACTGTACATGCAGTTAGCCCTTCTCATCCAGGAGCAGCAGCAAATGTTTGTGGTCTCATCCTCCCCGAAAGCTCAGTGGCCTGTTTAACTGGTGGCAAATTCCTCAACACCAGTCTCATCAGGATCAAACAGAAACAGAGCTTTCTGGGCTCAGAATAACATAAAGACCAAATGCTGCCAAATGCTGTGTCTGGAGCAGTTCCTCCCTAAATCTCCATGGGAATGGGATGGGAAAACAAGGGAACATAATGCCAGTCTCTGAACTGTTTCTCCATCCTTCATAACTGTAAAATGCTACAGATAGAATCCCCATTTAGAGAGAAATTAAAGAAGAAAAAAGCAGGAAAAGCAAATTTACTTTGATAAAGTGAAAGTCAATAAACAGGATATGTCTCACTTTTTTTTGCCTCCATTGCATTTAACTACTGATAATAAAAACATCTTTACCCGAGCTGGGCTCAAATCAGGCACCTATTTCTGGCAATCTGTTCTGACATTTCCTTTAACCTGTGGACTCAACTCTTCACTGAAAATGAGCCATTCTTGATTAAAGAGCCAGGCCAAGAAAATTAGTGTTTTCTGCTGCATAGCTCTTGCCTGGGCCAGGCATCTCACATGATGAAGTTCTAGAGGGCAAAACCCTGACCAAAAGCAGGGAAGGCCAGCACCAGCCCTGCCTGCCTTGCCAGCAGCAGCCAGAGGGTCCCCTCAGACCCAACCTCAGGGTCAGAGCTCTTCTGTCACCCTGAGCTGTACCTCCTGCATTGAAGGAAGACAAGGAGAGCCCATAGCTCCCATCTGCCAATGATTTAAAGTCAGGCATGTCCCCAGAGCACTTTGAAGCAGCCTGGTTTTGTTGTTGCCATGGACTGAAACCAGCCCAGAATTGCTTTCTTATCAATGGCATGTATTGTGGCTGTCAGGCACTCCAGTCTGTCCACTCCTCATCAGATACGTGCTGGATCAAGACCAGAGAGGGTCTAGAGTGCTCTGAGCCTCACAAGATAAAAGTTTTAAAAGTCTAACTTCAGATCATCATGAGGTAAGTTGGCATGAGCTTCAAAAAAACTAACACTGAGTGGGAAACCAACAAATGTCATCAGGGCTTTCAGGTTAGGGCATTCTGCTTCTTCCCATATTGCTTCTGATACTGCATCTTGAGATTTTAGAATTTCCCCCCATTCCTTCAGGATTCATATCCCAGATCCCCAGAGATAGAGGGTAATATTTCTTTTTAAAATATTTCTTTTTAAAACAGGAGCAACAGTTCACTTGCTTGCTGCCTTTCCTTTTATTCCTCATCTCTGCCCCTCCATAGACAAAATAAAACCCAGTTGTCTCCTCTACTCCTCTCCTACCTCACTGTCCTCTTGCTAAAGATAGGATGCTCATAAAAGAGGGGATGAAAAGTTTCCTTGCCAGCATTATACTCAGATTTGTGTAGCATCCACAATTTGGAAGGCATGAGGACCACGTAAATGAATGACCATGGGATGTGGCGAGGGCAATGCACCAGGGACAGTCTGATTTAAAAGCACTGACTCCGCTGGCTGGAGCTGCCAGCTGCATTACGCAGCATTTTGAGACATGAGGGGTTTGGCTCTGGGGAGGTGACACTGGCTGCTTATGCCGAGCAGTGGGAAGAGCCACGCTTTCTCCTCATTTCCTGACAGGTGTATGCCTGCCTTCTGCTGCTTGGATTTGCATCAGGGTGTCTGGTCAGCATCCCAGCTGCCAGGAGGAGATTAGCAACCTCCATGGCAAAGTTTGAATTTTCCATTTACCAGATGGCTAAAGGATTGTGCTCTCGTACTTATTTTTTTGTTTGGATATGAACTTTGGAACACAGGAACAGCCTTTGTCCTCTGGAGATGAGATGCTGGTGCTGTGCTCTGCACAGGGCAGTGGTTTGGTTCTGCTCAGAGGCTGCAGCTGATCAGCTCAGTCTCTCACCTCTGATGAGGCATTTCCTTTTGTGGAGATACCAAATGTGGGCTCTCCACAGACTTGTGCTGGCAATGGGCTGTCTTCCAGACCTGATTTATAAAACCAGTCTTGGGAAGCCTGGCATTTCCCAAGAGACATCCTCTTTCCCCTATAGCAGCTGGTCACTCCTGCCTCAGCAATGTGCTGTTAGTGAGACCCACTGCTGAAGGAGCAGAAGTAGAGCAGGAAATTCTCTATTAGAGCTCAATATCTTGGAAAATATCCCCCTCCCCCACCAAATTCACATGCAATTATTAGTCTCTGAGTGGGAATTGCATTCCTTGCCTGCAAGGAGGTGGGTGAGAAATGGCGGGACATAAAACTGCAGATGGAAGAAGGGTGAACTCATTTCCTTCCTTCTGATCTTGCTGTTTCGGGGCTACAGTCAAGGAAATGGAAAGTGATCATTTTAACACACTTAGAGTCTGCCAAAGGTGCCACAGCACTGGGAGCACTTTCTCTTATGAGCACCTATATAAATAGAAAGCCTTATACGGAAAGAAAGGAGAAGCAGGTTCTCAAGGCTATCCTTGTTGCCACTGTGATTGGCAAAAACAATCTGCTTCTGAATGCATAGGTGAGAAATTGTACCTCTAATTTGTGTCAGTGGGTTTTATGCAATGAAACTCTTTTTTACCCAGGAAGAGTAAAACATATCCCCAGTTCCAAATATCATCCCAACACCAATTTCATTGGAGGCACAGAATGGAAACTTTTGGGAGCCAGAATTCCTGCTGTTAGAAAACAGCAGAGGTTGAGGGGTGATTATTGAAGTGCAACACTGGTTTAGCTGGGAGACCAAAGCAGTACAATGGCAGACACAAAACTTTTAAGAACAAGTTGGACAAATATCTGTCAGGCATGTCAAGTGGTCATGAAACAATGGAAATAATGATCATCTAAATTTCCTAGCAGCCCTGATTTCTATCATTTCTGCGATGTTCTGTGACTCTTTGGTCACAAGTACAGCAAACTTTTTAATTATGACTGTGGTAAATCTAGACATAACCAATAAAACAGGATTGTAATACTAGAACTGTTTGTGCAGCAATTGGCTAGAGCTGGGCTGGGAAGATATGTGGGTAAGGGAAATATGTGATATACCGGGTGGTCTTTGCTCATCCTCCAAAAATGCCTTATGTTCCTAATTTTTTTCCTATCACTATTAATTATCATATTTATTTGAAACAATTTTAAAAGGATAAAGCATTATTCAATGGAAAAAGTTACTAGAGGTCTGTTGGAATCTTTCCATGAATGCCTCGTCAGTAAAATTACATCAGATCAAGGAAAAGGAAAGTGAGCCAAGCAGAAAGGCATTCACAACAGGTGCAGAGCAAACTGGACAGCACACTACTGATCCCCTCTGCCAGCTATGGGACACACTGCAGTGTCTGTCCTCGCTGATCCTGGACCACAGAGGGGTATGGCACTGTCAAAGAGTCCTGATGGACAGTGCCTTTCCTTTTTAGTTCCCTGGGGCTGCTATCCACCTGCCTGTGCTGCTTAAATCTCCAGCAGCAGAGCAAAAAAGAGCCACTGGTATTTCATGTGGGATGACTGAATGATTCCAAGCTACCCAAACTATTCTGGAGCTCATTTGTTCCCCCACTGTTATCTTTAAAGTGCAGTTTGATGGAGTCTCCATGTTACAAACACGTCTCTGTCTCTGAGCCACTTGTGCTTCTGTGCCTCCAAGAGCAGCTGTCCCACAGAAAGCATGTTGTACTTCATTCATCCTATAACAGCATTAGCTGATGAGATGGGATAAAGTGGCATGCTGAAAGGAGACTCACCTCTGGATGGAAATGGAAAAAAGGGATCATGACAAACTAGATACTGAAAAACCATTAAAAAAAAAAAAAAGCCAGTAAAACATACTGTTGGTGATCACCTCTTCATGCTTTCTGCAGCTCAGCCCATATGCATAAATGACAGATTAATGAGCAAAACTATGTGGATGCAAATGAGATTCCCAGCATGGGAACTAAATGGAGGAGATGGTGGCAAACAAAGTGGGCTCCCAGACTGTTCTTGGCAGAGTCCAGTCAGCTGCCAGAAGGGATTATCTCCTGCAGCTGGCCTTGGGTCAAGGATCTGGAAAGCCTCCTGTGTCCCCAGCATTCTCTTGGCCTCAGTGAGGTCACGGGAATGCCTCCTGTGCAAGTCTCCACATGGCTGTCCCCAAGCAGACATGGACCAGGCCACTTCCTTGCACCCCAACCAAAGGCAGCAGAAGATACAGGAGGTCAGCACTGCTGAAACCTGGCCCTGAAGTGACCTCTGAGACTGTAACTGCTCTGGACTTCAGCAGGTGCAATGGCTTTCACCCCTTTGTCCTTCAGAAATTAATCACTCTGAATATGTCTTCCTCAAAAGTGCACTAAAACACATTTTGTGAGTTCTTTGGGCTGATTAGTGCTTAAAAAAACAAAAAAAAAGGGGATTACATGCCTGACAAGTATTGAAATAAATGGTGTGAACAGTAGAACAGTGTGTGCTGGGAAAGAGAAGCATCCAGGAACCTTTTCAAGTTGGCAATTATGCAACTTAGCAGAGGAGACTGGTGACATCCCAGTAATCCTCTGGCCCTCTTCACACACACACACGCACAAACAAAAAAAAAAAAAAAAAAGTGAAACAGAAACAAAGCCCACACCATTTCAGCTGGATGAGAGAGATGAGAGAAAAGGAACAGAGATTTATACTGTCTATACTTTCCAAACCCTTTAATTCTGAAGAAGATAGACTGAGCTCAATTTCTGCAGATGAAAGAAGGAAAGTGGAGAATTATTACAGATGTCTACTGAAAAATCCTAAGGCTTGCATTGTCTTCACCACCAGATGAAAAAAAATTAGGAAGAGAAAAAGCATATCTGACAGAACCTTGAGAAATTAGAGAAAATGGTCATTAAAGCACTACTTATCCATTATTTGTTCACAGTAATTTGTATTCCCAGAGCAGGAAAATGAACTAGAGAGAAAAAAACAGTGTGGTGAAAGAAATAAACAAAGATATGCTTTCCAATCATACTCTAAAGAGAGTTAGAAAATCCACACAATGGAACTGAAAGAAAAGAGAAAGAGGAGAGAATATGAACTGCTGAGAGTATGCCAAAATATTAGTCATCCCTTGAGTCTACCCTGAAAGGTTAGTGTTGTTTTTAAGAACACATTCCTTTAAGGAAAAGAATAATTTCCTAGCAGAGGTAATTTCTGGATAGTCATAAACTCTCTCAAAAGAAGCAGAAACCCCAATGGTGAAGTCAACAAAATCGAGGCAGAAGGAGAGGAGGAGGAAATCTGCACATGAGTCCTCAGGGCAACCCCAAGAGTGACCTGCTACTGGAAGGGAAGAGATATGGCAAAGCCTGGCAGAGAGCAACAGCTGAGTAGGTAAAGATTTGGGTGGAAAAATGTCAACAATGAAAGGGAGTAGAAAACAGGGAAGTGTTTACTACAGATCACTCCTCTAGGACAGATGGCACTGGAGAAGGCTGACTCACTCTTGTCCAGCCAAAGTTTGATTAAACTGAACTATATACAATTTTCATGGAGATGAAGAAGATAGGTCAAAATTTTGTCACTTACCCTGCGGCCCACAATACAGAATTTGTGAATTTTCAGTTCTGAAAAATTTTCTAGCAATTCTTAATGAACTAAGGGCTGTTACAGAGAAGAGTCCCTCCTGCTGGTTCTATATCAAACTCTCAGGCCAGCAGTGTCTCCAGGTCACCTCAAGTTGCACTGGAACCTGACCAGTGCAATGAAGAAAACATCACTAACTTTGCGAGCTAAAAATACCAATTTTTTTAATTTTAATTTAATGAGAGGCTATACATTTCATTTTTCTGGGATTGTAAGTGGCAGGATGTTACCCAGGAGGGAAGAATGGTTTATGAACTAGATGGCAGGTCTCATGCCTCCCTGAAAGGAAGACTGTGAACAGAGCTCATCAGTCTGAATAACCACTATGCCAGGACCTCATCTAGAAGCTTCACAATTTACAAATTTCTGAGCGCTCCTAAGCTTCTCTGGCATGCCTGGGAATTAAGGGTGCCCAGAATCTCTGGATCAATCTCTGTGTATAATGACAATTTGATCCACTGTCATCTGGACAACACACCACCCTTCCCACTGAGTGGCCAAGGCTGATATTTGGCTCACTTTTATTGCTAGGCATTCCTTAACATTGGAAAAAAATTAATAGACTCAGTACTTCAATATGTTATGAGGTAAAAATGCTGTTTTTCAAAGTAAGTGATGACACTTCATATGAATTCAGGAAGAAAGAAAGAAATCCTTTAAATTCAGTTTATTGATTCTAAGCAATGGCTCATGGCTAGAATCAATGGACATAAAGACTCCTGAAACTAATTAGTAGTCTTTCATCTTAACACTTGCAGCTCAGTTTTTCTAATGTGTTCAAGTTTCTTTTGCTATCTGCCTTCTCAATAGTTAAACTTTTGTCAGTCTGTTTTTCAGTCTAAAGACAGCTGAAGGACTATTTTACCAGACAGTGTGCAGAGTGCCAAACCCATTTTCAGCACACTTTAAGTATATTCATATTGTGGGAATCAGTGAGAAAATCTGTGTGCAAGAAAATCCAGTTTGGAGTTCCTTTGCTTTAGCAAATCCATAACATTCGTCCTGAAATGTGATCCATGTGATTACTAGCACGGATGGAAACATTTTGTTGTGCAGGGACTAAATGGAGTTAGAAACCTTAATTTAACACTACCTCATTCACACTCTGGAGAAGTCAGATCATGGTGTTATGTGATGTTGATAGAAAAAGAATTTAAACCAGTTTCTAAAATACAGTTCATCAGCAGTTTGACTGGAGCTCCCTTATGGTAGCAACATATTCATCTGCTAATATTAAAGGTGTTTTTCATTGTTTTATGAGTTTGGAGCCATGAAACTGGAATTTTAAGGACTGATAAACACATACTAAGCCAAAACCAGCTGCCTCTCCTTGGGAGGTTTTGGGCTTAAGGTTTTGGTTTTCAGTAGCTCTTTCTTCTGAAGCAACTAACTCAATATTGCCTTTCACCAGAATCCAAAGCTTGGTTTTTGTTTGAATGCCACTTCTTACAGTCTTTTATGACTTTGGTGCAAATCTGGATCTATTTTAGGTTTTTAGCACCAACAAAATTTTTGTTTTACCATATGACTTCTGACTACATGGTTCCTTTACCTAGAGTTCAGAAATTTAAAAAATATTTCTGGTAAAAAGTTTCTTTAATCCTCAATTCATATTTCTGTTCCATAGAAAATCAGTCTATAAGAGGATAACAACAGCTGCATATTTAAGTATTTATTGGGAGATTAAGATTTCATGTGATGTAGGACTTAAAACTCAGTCTTTTACCTAACAGGTGTGTTTAGGTCTCCATGCTACCAGATATTTTCTAATTCATAATGAGTGAAATATTCACTACCATAACTGGACTCTTTGAGGTGATACTTTGGGAAAAATAGTATCTTTTTCAATCATCAAAAGGGTTCAAGGAAGTGCAAATACCCCCCACACACACCACTACCACACCTCTGCCCTTCACCAAAGTTCTGAAATGTCAAAGACTAAATCAGTCTCCAGTTTTACTTTTCCTAAAATATTTTTATTAAATGAGGTCAGGAAGATCATTTAAGGAAAACCATCACAACTCAGTGAACCTGGAATATTTGAATCAAATCTGAAACTCAGCTCACTGAAATTTCCAAGCTTCTGCTAGTTGAGTTAGACTTTGCAATTTTTCTACAATTCCAGCAAAGTTTTATGGTCTTTTCCCTAGTTTTTTTGAATTACAACTTTTACAGAGTGAAATCATTGCCATAAAATGCTGAATTATCACATTGCAAAGATATCTAATGCACTCATCATAAAACAATCTCAAAATAGAAATCAAGAATATCTTAGTTTGAAGATTCACATTCAGCATCAAAACTGAAAGGAAGTAAAAGAGAAAAACAAGAAATTCTGAGAAATTTCTGCAGCTCTCTCCTAGAATTTCAACATGGTCAATATTCCTTCTTTTCCCCCGATGCCCTGGTGATGATAAACCTCAGGCCCAAACAGCTGTCTGAGCCATCTTAAATTCTCAAAACTGGAAACTCAGGAGGCTCTTGTGCTTGTGGCTTAGCTTGGCTGGTAAAATGTCCCTTTTAATCTACATTCACTTCTTCCTTATTTTCCTGTTGTTTCAAAATTCAACCCTTTCAAACAAATGCTCAGCTTTTGCAAGACTTTTAATAGAGCTCCCAGCTGTGACAAAGTACAAAATGATCAAAGAATGAACTATCAAAAATACTATCTGCTAATTCCAGAGGTTCATACATACCACACACTGCATAGAGAATGGTACATAAAGCATTCTGAAGCACAGCAAATAAGCATCTATATTTTTTAGCTACACACCATTGTATGTAACCCTTAACTCAGACCCAAACATTTCCAGGATAGTTGGATGATAAAGATTTTCCCAGTCCTAAACTACTTTGCCTCCTCAGGCCTTGCAAGGAGGTCAGTCTCTTGGAGGCATAAAACTGTTGGCTTTATTCCAGTGTTCAGCAACATACATGGCTAAGGTGCAGGAGCTCTCTGAAGCTAACTCAAAATTGAGTTGCTTCCTCCAGCTCCAAAAAGTGAAAATCTAAACCAGTGGAGAAATTGCACTGTTCTGATATTTCCAAATTTCAGAAAAAATCTTGGTAACTTTCATGAAGTTCAGGTTTGATTCGAATTTTCCAATGTCATTAAATTTGGAATGTTGTTGTCTCTTTACTACCCTCATAATTCTTCTGGACCTCCTCCATTTCTGAATCACCTTCTGCATGGCAAGGCAGTTCCAGAATACTGTGGTCATCCTTTCTATTTATGAAGACAGTATTAGTTGAAGAGGAGATAGAGCCAGCAATTTTAGGGTGCTTTTAATTTTTTTCATTTCTCAGGTATTTGTATGACTTCTTCACTCTCAGGTTCTGCACAAAAGAGATGGAATAGCAACTATCATGGAGTGATATTTAATTAATGTTTTCCTTTCAAAAACACAACAATTACATCTGCAGGGCTTTGACATTCAACTACATCAAAACCCTAGTATTTTCCATGGAGAAAATAGAATGTAATGATGAAACTTCTTTTATGAATAATATTTCTTTTTAATCCATTTTAATGATATTTCCAGAATAACTATTTAGTTACATAGGGGAGAAATAAAAACAAAGAAAGGCTTTTTCAAAACATTTAAACAAGGAGGCAATCTCTCATCCCCAAGTTTGCATTTACTTAAAATTTTATAGCTGAACTCAAATTCTATCACAGTCCTTCCACTGACCCTTAAAATCAATCATGACGCCACTACAGGTCCCAGTTGAAATAGTCCCAATGGTCTTGACATACCTTTAAAGTACCTGTTATGCAAAGCAGAATAAGCCCCAATTAATGACACAGTAAAAGTTAGTTCATAGTTGTGGATGTTTTGTAGCTTTAGTGAGATTCGAAGAGAAGATGCAAAGATTTGGTTCAGAATTTTGTCTTCACCAGGGCTCGACCAGACACATACTATGAATCAAGACTGGTCTACGTGCTGCTTTGTCGTTGTCTCACTATTTCCTCATGTCCCTACATCTGTCCACACCCTTCTGTGTCCTCCCTGTTCCATGTGTTGGCAGGGAGTTGTCTGCAGTAGGGACCATATGTTTGCCCCATGGTTGAATGATACCTGGCACAGGTGGGTCAGGGCCACTGAGCAGCACTTGCCAGGTGTCCCAGCTGCCACTCACAATGCAGTCAGAGGCAACTGCACGGGCACCAGGTCCTGACCTATCTGATCATGCTGAAGTGACAATTGCTCCTCCATCACATCATTAGAAATTGGATATGGTGTGTGCATGCCTGAAGTTTCACATTAGTTTAGCACCTGAACAGCTTTCCTTAAGGTTGATCTGTAGTAGAATCTGTTTTCAGAAAACCTGTTTAGAAAATTAGTACATCAGTTACTATCATAAAGAGGAGATTTTTCACAAGGGGAATTTGTTCTTCATGGCATTGGAGACTAAACCATTTCCTGTGCTTTTAAGGATATTCTCTCATATAGAGATATTCTCTTATATAGATATTCTCTTAGATATTCTCTTATTCTCTATAATTAAATTCATAAGAAAAACCTTTTTTAAAAATTTTGGGTGCTGAACTGCATGTTCTTTATTTAGTTAAGGGATATAATTTTGTATTAGGATTCTACACAAGACTTACTGAAATACTTGCAGATCTTCTGGAAGATTGAAAGGAAACTTGGTAAGTTCCTGCGGCTTTGGAGCCTTGTAATAGGATGGGTTAGGCATAGGATCCAGTGGAAACAGACAGTGGCTAAATGTGTGCCTTCTCCAAACTGCTATCATTCTCCAAATAAGCTAAAAAAATGGAATTTTAAATAACAAATTAAATGCAAACCTCTTCTGCCTGAGAATCAACCTCCTTCATAAAAGATGGCGGTACATAAGCTTTGTTTGCTCCACTGTAAATAAAAAAAAATATACTCTAACAGTGTAGTAATTTAATATTTCTACCTCCTTTATTTTCTCTGCTTAACTCATGTATGGAAAGACTTTCACAAAAACGGACTACTCTAATAAAACCAGATAAAATCTAATACAGCATGCTGAGTGCTGAGGACAGCAACTAGAATTACACCGAGCTCTTTATTGGCATCAGGAGAAAAAGGATCAGAAATATCTTTTGTCACCTGGTTTTCAGAAACTGCCAGGCTCACCCACTAGGCATTACACAAGTTATGTAAATACTGTGTGTGCAGATTTTTTCCATTTTTTGCCTATTGGCAATTTTTTTCCAATCTTAACTTACCAGTAAGCTCTTATAATCACAGTTAGGTCAGTGAAGAGCAGTGAGTTCATTTTCAAAGGAGCGGATCACTTACAGTTCCCTGGGACTCAGGGATTTTCAGAAACCAAGAACTGAAAATCATCTGTATTTCTGATTCTGAAATATTCAACATAAGTACTTAAAGGCAGCCTAAAAATCAAAATATGTACAGCTGGCAGAAGAGCATTACATCAGGACTTTGAAAAGGTGCCTCAGTTGAGACTCCTTGGTGGCCTCCAAAGAAAATTCCATGCCTGACTCTGTGCTCTACGTGCTGTTAGGCATGCACCCATTTGTGCTAATGATTATTGCCTTACCAAGAACTAATAATTTTTTAAAAAATTAATAACACAGCAGCTGACTTTTAAAATTGATGCAATCAAATGTTTTCCCAGACTGTAAAGCTAAAATTACTCAAGGGCAGCAATTCTGGTATTTGCTGTGATCCAGCATCATGGCATCTTTCATAGGATCAGCACCCCGGAAGAACAGAAATACAGAAAGTATCAAATGAGTGTGCAAACCTCATCAACACTCATTTGGAGATGTTGAGTTGAACTGCCAGGATATCATACCTACACCTTTGGGCATTTCACATCTTTGGGGGGATTTCAAATGCAAGGTATTTATATATGTAGCTGCAAGATGTAAAACAGAAAAGCACAAACTTCTGTGCTTCTATTCATATGTGGATATGCAAAATTTTTAAGTTGCAGAGGTGCAAAATCTCTCCCTATACTTATAGCTGCCTCCACATAATCCTGCGAGTTGGGTTTGTTTGACTTCTCCTTGATAAATGTGTTCTACTGGCTATACTCTGTAATTCTCTCGAGTCCCTTGAATGGTCAGTAGCAGTTCTAGCAAGCAGTGTTGTTGAAGAACCAGGACAGGCTTCCCTCAGTAAATGTTAATGGCATATTTGAAAAGACACTGAGTAGTTCTGAAGAAGTTTTTCAAGAGCTTAGAAGTTTAACAATGTCAGACATCTCTCTGTCCTTGCATGTTCTCTTCTCGAGCTGCCCTTATGGAGGTAGTGAAGTCTCACCAGGGAGTAAGAAATTCCTTATTTGTTATACAGCCCATATCATCACCGTCTCTATTGCCTCCCAAGGTTGTTTCTGTTTTGAATCATCAGGTTTGTCAAGTTGTTGCTGCCAACAGCCACATCCAGCATCCAAAGCCTACTGAGGCTGATACCCTACGTGGCCTGTTACATGGTTGACCCCTTCAAGGTTCAATCCTCAACAAAGTCTTTGCTGGAGCCGCAGTTTGTTGGTCAACATGGAGCAACCACCCATTGCACTGCACTTCCCAGCACACCAGTGAAAGATATTTGGTTGCTATATATTATATAGCAACCTATATATAGGAGAGATATAGATATAGATATAGATATAGATATAGATATAGATATAGATAGATAGATAGATAGATAGATAGATAGATAGATAGATAGATAGATAGATGGATAGATAGAGAGAGATATATGGGATATTTGGTTGGATACGTGACAGATATTTGGTGGCTTAAATAAGACGATTTTGTTTTCCACAGCACCTTCGTACCAGGGAACAGCAAGAGCAGAGATAATCACTAAGTTCATGAGGACTCCTATGGCTGAGACACCCTAGAAGGGCCCTGACTCTTGGAGTCTTCTACGGTCCTGGACCCCCAAGGCCCTTGCACAGTCAGTCACTGCACTTAAAATTCAGCAAAAAGTACAGCAAGAAATACAATAATAGGAATGACTGGGACCACGCCAGCCTCATTATAGATGTATTTCAAAGGCACTAGGTGTAGACCTGCCTAACCAGCCTGCCTTCAGCACACACTTAACCTGGTAGAATTTTTCCAGTTTTGTTACCTCCAGCATTTTGATTTTATCTTTGGGAAGAAAATGGTGAAGAAGTAAGAAATTTCAGCAGAAATATGATATGGAGGAAAAATCTTGGCACAAAATCATAGCCACTAATGAAAACACTCCCCAGGTACAGTCTGTACATTGAATCTGAAAGTTTTAATCCAACATCACAGCTGTAACCACCACAGTCACAAACACAACATTTAAATCTTTTTATAATGATGAGGAGCTGGGCATTGAAACCTACAAAACCTAAGATATTATTTGGCCTGACCTTAGGAGCAGCCTGAGAAAACAGCTGTTCTGTTGTTGCAGGCTCCAATCTGTAGTTAGGTTGCAGGGTCACAATTAATTGTTTCTAGACAACCCCTGAAAGACTCAAAAGTTCAGATCACTGTATCTGATAACTCTTCTTGTAGGACACTTGATCTTCTACTTTCTAATGAAGCCTTTTCAAGAATCACTTTCATTCTGCACATACTGTGAGCCCTATTAAAAATCAAATGTCCAGGCAGTCCTACCTTGCTCTTAAGAATTGGCAATGACTTTTGGAGAGAATTATGGCCTAGATTTTCATAATCACTATGTAACTCCACTACAACTCCAGTAAATTCAAAGCAGTTTTTCAGCACTTCCCTTAGTATCAGCAGAAAGTTACACTTCATGCATTTCAGTAGGTCTCTTGTAAAAACTGTCCAATTCTGTGTGATAGCAGCAGAGCTTGCAGACAGCAGCTCTTAAGAAAACAGCTCTGGGAAGGACATCAAGAGATTACTTATTCCATCTCCACCACCTAGACAGTCTCACACAGACCCGGGTCATTATTAGAAGGTCTTTTGCTAACTTGCTCTTCTTTCTGAAGAAAGAAGGAGGCTGTCTCCCACAGCAGCCTGCCCAACAGTTTGTTTCTCCCCTTAAAAACGTTCTCCCTGCTGTTTAAACTAAAACTTTCTTTCTGCAATTTATTCACCTGGTTCTAATCTTAACTCTTATGGTCACTGTGGAATAATGACTCTCCTGAATGTTCAAGGGTTTTTGAAATAGCTAGACATAGCTGAGAAATATCTTAACCACACCCCTACCTCCTGGAGCTTCAAGGGACTCCAATTCATTCAATCTTCCCATGGTGGCTGAGCTTCCTAGACAATTCTTGATCTCTGCCCCCAGGAGCCCCACAGTCAAAGCACTGGTTTCCTGTCACAGACTTCAACAAAGCATGGCCAGTAGCTTAGAAGGGCACCATATGTCTCCCAAGGGTACTCTTGTTTATACATCACACTCTGCTGTTTGCTTTTTTGTACCTCAGCCTGTCATTGTTGACTCTCACTGGTTGTTTGCAGCAGCATGTTCTGTTCCTGAACATCCCTCACAGAGCCATCCATACTGCAAGGGACATGGAGCAAGAAGTTTGTGTTCAGGCCAAGAAAATGCAACTTGAATACACATAGGAATGTTTTGTGACCTGTGAAACAAGATGTCAGCTTGGAGAGTCAGTTTTGCTGCCCCTAGCACAGAGTACTGATGTATATATTGATCTAGCACTAACAGTCCAACACTAACTGCAATAAAGTTCTGCTCCTTCTCGCGCTCTTGCTTTCCTTCTTCCACACAGCCAGCTTTCTCATGTCTCAGACAGACTCACATCCCATTGCCAAAGGTATGTTTTGGCCAGAGACCAGGCACAGAGGCTGGCTGCCTCCCCAGGTGGGAGACAGCCACTCTCGTGCCTGGGCACTGGGTGAGACTGTGCAAACAAGAGCTCTCTGCCAGGCAGTTCCTGCTCCAGGCAGCCGCCTTTGTTCTGCCCCTCTCCTTGTCACCTCCTGCCTGCCGCTGCTCAGCTCTGCTTGCAGTTCACATAACTTGTTTTCCATCACCTCCAAGGAAAATGGCTATGTTCAAACCTCCTGCAAGCCAGATGTGCCCCACTGGTTGCCAGGTGAAATGTGCTAATCTAGAGGGACTTGAAGTTTAGGATTGCTTTAGAGAGTGTTCCTGTGTATGACCTTGTGCAGCATTATCCCAGCTCTATTTCTTGCAAAAGCAGGAGAATAAAGTCATTATGGATGAATGGAAAAATAATGAAACCAGAGAAGCAGCTGAGGCAGAGCTGTGTTGATCACACCAGGCTTTGTTTTCTGTATTATATGGAGTCTCATACTCCTTTGGTGAGAGGTACCACTTTGAGACCACATGCTGTGCTTCCTCACAAAGAATTCACACCTTTTTTTTGCTTCTCCTGTATCCTGTAATAAAAGTCTTTTAGACTGTGGTTGGTCTCTGTGTATTGGAAAAATGGTGGATGGAGTTGAGACAGGAACCATGAAAGCTGTAGCATTCAATCTTAAGTGGAGAAAGCAGAATATGTAGCAATGGCAAAATCACTGCATAGAACTGTTTCAATAAAACTTCATGTTGTTGAACAGTAAAAGCATTTGTGTTTTTATTATTCTAAGATTCAATTAAAATCAGGAAGAGAAAAATAAGACCTAAACTACATGTGAACAACTGATCAAGGACAATGATTATCTACATGAACGAGACATATTTGTCACACTGACACTCAACTAACCTCCAGCCACCCCATCTTTAAATAATCATGATGGGGATGATGCATAGTTCATTCCTGAAATCAAAGTGTGAACTATAAGGGAAAAATCACATGGCATCTTGCTGATACATGCTCTTGCACTGAACTTAGAATACAATGTACAGAGAGACCTCTGGCTTAATTAGCTGCCTACTGAGCTAGAGTTGGCTTCTATCTTTTTCTGCATATGAAACCACAGAGCTTTCTTAGTACATTATTTCCATATGTGTTTATATTCCTATCTTTGCCACTTGATCCAGCATTTTAAGTGAGCGTTCCTGTCTAAAAAAATATAACAAAATATCTATCCACTTACCTAAAGTATCCATCAGCTCAGTCCTCCCTTTTCATCAATGTGAGCCAGAAGAATCCCCAGGAAAATCCATACAGTCTCCCTGGTAGGCAGCTGTTGAGAATCAGATCAAGGGGCTCTTTCTTATGTCATTTTATTCCTCTTTATTAGGGATATGATTTCTCATTCTTTGCTTCAGACATATTAAAATCCTCACTTAGCTAAGCAGCCATGCCTAGGATCATGGCTGGTTTCAGGACATGAACACCCAGCTGGGGCTGGGCAGGCATGTGTGTGTGCTAGCACAGCACAAGGAGCAGGGTACTGCAGCCTGAGCGTGAGCACCACCACGAGCACATCCTCAGCAGGGGCTCACAGCTCTTTTAAAGGTGTCCATGGGGCAGGAGAAAGGTGAATCACCACTCATGCACTACTTACATGTGCATCTGCCCAACACTTCTTGTGTAGGAAGGGATGTCTGCACAAATATTACACTTAAGCTCTGGCTGCTTCTACATTTTACCATTCTACATTTAGCTTGCTCCAAAACCACTTTTCTAGAGACTGGTCTATCATCAGAATATCTCACATTCCAAATTTGCTTTATTTAGGACTACTATCAATATTGAAACAGAAAAAAATTATGTGAGAAAGCCTTAATAAAGTCTGTCCACTGTTCATCCTCATGCATACAGCCAATTCTCTTACCACAGAAAGCTATTAGGTTGGTTAAAGATTATTTCAGCTTCATAAATCTGTGCTGACAAGTCAAAGTGTTTTTTACTCACTCTGAGTTTGAGCTGATAGCTACTTCTCCATGAGAACAGCAAAGCTTTTAGTCTGGACAGGTCATAAAGGCTCTGAAGGAAAGGGTAGAACTGTGACACATCAGCACAGAAATGGACACTGAACTTATAGCAGAGGTGGTCAGGGCAAAAGAGGTAAGTGAGGCTGAGCAGATCCTGACCTCAGAGTTGAAATGGGCCAGGAAGCTCTTTCACGGTCAGGCAGGAGGAACAGCAAGAGAATTATGAGGAAAATTAGGAAAAGACACTGTCATGGAGACCAAACTTCTAAACCATGAAAAATGGCAGTTAAAATAGCAGGTCACCTGAAAAAAGAAATCTGCACATAAATTCAATTATGTTTGTATAAAATATTTTGGCATAAAAATCTCTTGGTGCTCTTTTACTTCCACTTCAGCAATTAGCTCTGTATCTGGATGATTTTCTCCTTTTCACACAGTACAGTTCCTCAAGTTCTCCATGACCACAAGGGGCTTACCTGAACTGAGCTCATCACATAAGACTATTTATGCTACCTCTTTTACAGACACCAGCAAACTTTGCAATAACTTCATGTTGAACAAAATAGTAGACTTTTAAATTGAGGTGACTGTTTACAGCCTAACCAGGGAAGCCACTGTCGTAATAATTTTTTAAAATTTTATTTATATTATTAAATTCTGAGCTTTAAAACACACATGAGGAAACCTCTAAAAAGTGCTGAGGATGGGTAGTGGTCAGCAGTGTAGAGAAACTGATCTACTACAAGTAGCTGTATTGTTAAACAAGCAAACATTAGACATATATTATTAAAAGTCATCTTTAATAGCATTTAAAAATAGCTATTGCAAACTTTATTTGAAGAAAAATGAACTAATGACAATCTTCCAAAGTCCTTTGAAACAGTCTAGTTCCTTAACATTTGCTTTATTACTTGAAAAGAGAAAAGCTGTTTGCATAGTTGGCATGTTAGTTCATCTCTGTTTGCTCAAAACAGCTCATAAAAGCATTCTTTTTCTATGATTTCTGATTTGATCAAAAGTGGAAATCTGAATGATGATCCTAACTTAGATCAAATTGGGATCTGCCTATGTCTCAAGGCAGTCAAGAATTTTAGTTCAAATTGTTTAGTTCAAATTCTTTTTCCTGATATGGAAAAAGAAAAGATGTGTCAGTGATTAGAACATTATACCTGCTTATATACTTCCACTGAGCCAGCATATTTTTATTTTCTTCTTTGATTTAGTATCCCATACAACCTAAGAAAACTAAAAACCACAACAAAAAAACCCAGTTCATATTATAACATTATAAGATGTTAGCAATGCTGATGAAGTTTTTGGGTAGCTACTAAGAAATACAGCAAATTATTTGAATTCAAAGATAAACCTTAAACTGGAGTACTGGTGACTCAAATGCAGTACGTAAGGCATTAATGCTCATACCTATCTGAAAACAAGATATCTATAGGAAAAATAATCATTAGATTAATCTAATACAGCACACTATCAGCCTTTATTTCATTGCATAGAATAGCAATAGAGCAATGGCATTTCCATTTGGCACACAGAAATACATTAAAATAAACAAGAAACAATATGAAAGTGAAATATTTCGATATGGGGAAAAGGAAACAACTGCTGTTATATTTTATAGATAAATTAAGCACCTAATTTCAAAATCTTCAGATCATATAGACATGGTTCACTGCGTAAGAACTTATGGTAGAAGAAGAAATGTTATAACAAAAATAATGTTAGTCATTAGAATTAAAATTGAATCCTCTTTCTTAGTGTTCCAGACAGAAAAATTATGCCATTAGGCACTAGTTGCTTTCTAATATATTCTTTCCTAAAAATAGAACATTACACAGTATTGTTGGTTTGGGCACTGTGCAGATCTTTATGCACATACATTGCACACTGCAGACCACAGCCTGTAACAGCTATCTATGTATATGCATCTGCTTTCTGCAGGATTCAGCTAAAATCAAACGTTGTCAATATTCATACCAACTTGAACAACACATTCAGAGAAATATTGCTAGGATAATATTTTGATAACTGAATAAAACCAATTTTTGTACTTTAGGTTTGACTGTCAACAGTGACTTTCAAGGCAAAAGAGAGGCCTGTAATATAAGAAGGACCTGGAAGTGTTGGAGGAAGTTCAGAGGAAGGCCATGAAGCTGATAAGAGGACTGGAGCACTTCTGCAGGGTAGATTCCCTGTGAAGACAGGCTGGGAAAGTTGGGACTGGAGAAGAGGTTGTGTGGAGACCTCACAGCAGCCTTCCAGTGTCTGGAGGGGGCCTGCAGGGAAGCCAGAGAGGGACTCTGTCAGGAGCTGTACTAACAGGACAAGGAGTAATGAGCTCCAACTGAAAGAAGGGAAGCTTAGGCTAGATATTAAGGAGTTTTTTACTGTGAGGGTAGTGAGACATTGAAACAGGTTGCCCAGGGGGGTTGTGGATGCCCCAACCTTGGCAGTGCTCAAAGCCAGGCTGGGTAAGGCCTTGAGAAACCTGCTCTAGAGGGAGGTGTCCCTATCCACAGCAGAGGAGCTAGAACAAGATGATCTTACAGTCCAGTCCAACTCCTTAACATTCTATGATTCTATGGATCTGCCTCTCCTGCTTCTCCTGCAGCTCTCTGGCCACCTCCCCCTTTCATCCTGTGCCACTGATGTGCACAAGCCACAAACTCCTGCTTGTGAACAGGAGCATGTGGTATGGAAGCTAACTGGGAATACCTGCAGTGCTTCTGTTTGATACAAGTTGTGCCAGGGGAGGTCTAGATTGGATATTGGGAAAAATTCCTTCGCTGTTAAGCATCAGAACAGGCTGCCAATGGAAGAAGTGGTGTCACTGTCCCTGGGGGTATTTAGAAAGAGTGTAGATGTAGCACTTGGAAACATGTTTTACTGGCAGACTTGGCAAAGCTGGCTTAATGGTTGGACCCAATGATTTTAAAGGTCTTTTCCAACATAAACAATTCTATGGTGGTGCCATGCTGGGAACCAAACTGGCCCAGCTGCAGATTCTGAGGTGCTCTAAACCTGTTAAGCAGCACTCATTCCCTGTTCTGTACTACAGCATTTAGTATAGAAGATCTCTACATGACACCCATATCAAAACCTGTAGAGAAACCCTCAGCTAAGATCATGGACGACAGCAGAGGCAGAATTCAGGGGGAACACCTTTTAAATACATCATAGACTCAATCCTAAATAAATATCTCTTACTGATTGAATAGCATATTAAGGGTCCTAGAGAGACCATGTCCATTGACACCCTGTGGCTGAAAAGGGCATGGGAAATACCAGCATACACTCAGATTTCAATGAACAGCAGAAATGCTCAGACAATACAACATGAAGATGCCATCACAAAATACCTTTTCATGTCTGTTTTTAGCATCACTCCTTAAAACTCCTTGTAGACCTTATTGCTAAAGAGCTCCAAAAGACTTTTTACTACAAGATTTCCTTTTAACTTCAGTGGGAGCACAGCCCCCCTAACATCCAAAATGGGTGTCATAGAGCAATGGGAATAATATATATGCTGAACATTTGTGTAAAGGTTCCCAAACAACAATGAGGAAAACAAAAAAAAAAGTCACTATGCCAAATAATATTCCATTCACTGCCACCACAGTACAAATTTTATCCTCTGCAACTCATTCAAAGCACCAGCCACTACTGCAAAGTGGCTGAAGGCACTGATGCAGGAATGTTAAAGGCCACCTAGTGTAAACATTTGTTTACAGTCATACAATGTACATGGTTTCTTTAAAATAGCTTGATACAGATGCAGATTTGGATGCCTGCAATAAAATGCCTTATGTATAGGATAAAGCAAAATAAAAGAGGATGTTTATTCACTGACTCCAACAATTTCCCTGACATGGTATATCATGACTGATGATTCTTAATATAGTGTGCAAGGCAGCCAAAAGTCATTTAAAAACATGTGTTGTTTGTCTCAAAAACAAATGTAAGGGAATACTAGTAAAAGCTGCACTGTCCAAAACTCAACTAAGCAGTTTAAATCTGTTTTTCTTGGAGGATTTTCAGGAAGATTGGACTGCATGCAAAACAGAACTAATTTATTCCTACTATCTACTTTAAAAGAGCAATTTATCTCCAGTACATCTTGTCTAGAAAATAAGCCCCTTTATCCTATCATTAATCAGGTACCAATGTCCCTATTAGAAGCCCTGCATATAGTAAAACCTGGAAGTATGTGAGCTTTAGATTTTTGAAATTATATTAAAAGGAGACAAATGACATGTCAAATCTGCTGTTCTCAAAGACAAGACAAGACCAACTTTCATAGGTCACAAATCAAACCCACAAAAAAACACATCCCAGTTTAGATGAGAATTTTTTCCAGATCTTACAAACTTGGCACAGTCAGATTAAGGCTCCCATAAATGAATAAAGGATTTGAGATGTAGAGTTGTGTTTAATTCTGTATCTTCATTTCTCTTAGCTTTGGACCCATGTAACCAGGCTTACAGGGGGTAAGATCCTGCATCCAAGTGACTAAGCAGTGTGTTTGGCTTCAATAAATACATTACTTCATGTGGGTCAGAGCAGCACACACACTCTGCTCAGGCACTAATTAACTACTCAAAAGGCTAAATCCAAAACACACCAAGGACAAGTGAAAAGCATGAAAGACCATGAAGAACCAGGACTAAGCTCTACCTAAGAAATAGGACAGAACCCCAAATTTGTGAAAAACATTGTAATTCCAAGAACAGGTGAAGTAAAACAAATAACCCCATCTAAACTAGTTCTGCAGTTAAAACCTATACATTGGTAATAGAAGGCACCCCCAGTCAAGTTCACTCATCTTCCCATGCTAATATGCAAAATTTCCTTTGTGAACAACATTATAGATGAGCATAAATACAAAAATATACATTTTAAGCAGTAGAAAAAATGGAATAAAAATTAGAAATTGCTCAAGGAAAGTGACTGCCATATTATTACATGTGCACAAAAACACACTCCGTCTAAAAAGGTATGAAAGAAAGGGAATCAATAAAAATTAAAATTTCCACTTCTCTTAGTCAGCATGACAGCTATTAACTTCATTTCAGTAACTATGAGTGTAACAGCTTGGCTGCCTAATCAAAAAGAAACAAGCATTAGATATTACAGGTAGTGTACAAGAAGGACAGACTGGCTGCCAGACAACGAAGGCATTCATACACTCACTCAGGAGCAACAAGCTCCCAAGCTCACACATTTCCACACTCACAGAGATCTGTAATTCTCCCCATGTGCAAAGAGCAGGTTTGGGTGTAGAAGTGGTGCCTGCTACTTTTCACCATCCCTCTCCTTCATTCCACTTCAGCAGAGCACTTGAGCATACATGGATGTGGCTAAAGTAAAGCAAGCGTGTGAATTATTTGTCTGGACTGAGTGCATATGCAGCCCATGACTCCTAAAAGCCTCTCCCACCACCAGCAACAGGGGCACAGATGGCACCAGGGCCACCAACTCACATGGCACTGAGAGCAGTAAACAGCTGTTTGGGGTATGCCACCTGAACTGCTGACAAGGTGACGCTGAAAGCGCAAGACATAAATGATGCCCCAGAGACACTTCTAGGAGTCACCAAAAAAACCAGAACAGGTTCAAAGCAAACTTCCTTCATCTGGCCATAAATATATGCCAGCTGACACCAGCATTCTCACATGGAAAGAGAATTGCATTTATTTCTGAATAACCCTGTAAAAATGAAGTCTGATAAACAGACTTTATCTTTGACATGTTTACAGTAAAAAGCTTTTCAGAGTAAAATGCATTAGAACATCCTGAGGCGTTATTTTCAAGCATTATTAGCTTATGAATTGACAAAAAATCCACCTACCTGCTCTGTAATGATTCAAAAAAAAAAAAAAAAAAGAAGACTGACAGCTTTCTGGAGCATTCAGCAGTTTGTAAATGCAGTACTTTTTGGCTCTTGGATCTGCTCTGAAGCCAGCTCCTTTTTTTTTTTCATATTATTCCCCATGAGAGCACACAGAGAAATTCAGTATTAATGTTGAGTGTCACATCTTCAGAACAGAACAAAGTGAGCTCTGATACCAAGCTCCTACCATTGCTTATCAACACCCTAATGGAGAAACAGACAGTGCTTTGGAAAAGCATGGTAAACTAACATCCTAAAAAATAAGCACAGTTGGAAGCTGGGGTAAAAACAAAGTGGGAATGTGGAGCTAAGCTTACTTTTTATCACACTGCTTTCTCAGTAACTCTGTGCTTCTTCAGAAAATAAATTCATTATGAAACTAACATTTGGAAAGCTTTTCCAGCAGACACTTGTAGAAGTTTTCTGGCACAGCCAGAAATTTACCATATGGGCCAGCCCAGCTCTCCCTGAACACAGCAGGAGTTTTGTCATGGTAATCACTAAAGACGGGCTGGTATCTGAACATAAAATTTTCTTTGGATAATTTATGGAAACCTTAGATGTGAAACATAATCTGTTTCCTTTTACAGCACCCAACTGCACAGCAAGTTTACATGAAGGACAAAGAGTGCACAGAACAAGGAGGTCAATGAAGAGTGCTGAAGCAAGGCTGCAGAACCATCTCGGTGGCAAAGGTGACAATCACTTTCACAGAAGTCACAAGAGGTTATACTTTGCATTACTTCTGAATTATAGCTTCTCACTGCTCTTCTTCCTGTTCAGAAAGGTTAGTTAACATCAGTTAATGAACTTCTGAAAATTAACCAAGAACCCAGCTTCAAAAAGAAATCATTTTTAAAGGATCCACTCAACTCTGACACAGAGCTCACCATAAACTGCAAAACACTTCCCAGATACTTAAGCCCAGCCATTACTCATTTTTCTTCACCCAGAACATCTCAATATATTCAGGTCAACACCTGGTGAAAGGCACACTTTCATAGACTCAATCTCAACTGTTAGACACAATCTGTTCACAAACCTTGGACAAACATTTTGAAAGGAATTTTGCCCCCACCTACATGACAAAGAAACTCAGATGCTTTACCTGGCAAGCTGCTGGCTATCATATTTAAGAGCCAGGTCTCTTCTAACTGATGCTTTCTCTCACTATCATGTATGGGAGCTCCAGCTTCCTGAATGTGGGACTGCTTACCTAACCTAGGTCCTGCTCTTGTATTTTACTCTCCCATTCCCTGAAGGATTGCTACAGAGCTAGACTAGAAATCATTCATTCAATCATTTCATTTCAGAAACATCAATACATGGTAATTTCTCACAGAACAAGCTTTTGCAAAGTTTCTTCCTCATAGTGGGTTTTTTTCTTTTTTTTCCTTCCAACTAGAGACCTTGCAACCTCTTTTTTTTTTTCAGTAGTAGCATTTTTTACCTAAAATTATATTCATTTTTATTACAAGCCTCAGGGTATTTAAAAAACAGGTAATTTTATGGACCAAAATGTTTACCAAACAGTGACATCCAGCTAGTTATAAATGTCAGGTAAGAGAATACTGCTGTACTGGCATCCAAGCCAGCTCTTACACATATGTCAATTGTGTAATCTGCCACAACAAAATCACATTTATCAATAAATTCCAGAGCATTTCCTAGCTCTGAATATGACATGAATCTGTAATCATCACATAAAATATATCCCTGCTGCTTGGGTCAACAACTACAACAGTGATGGAAAATAATAATTTAAAATAAAATCACATTCCTCTATTAGACTGGAAGAAATTCTCCCAGAAGAACTCAATCATGGCATATATATATCTATTGATCAATAATATATCTTTGCTATATATTGATAGGAATGGTGTCCTGTAAAATAATATTTCCACAAATCATTATATTGAAATTAAAGAAATTACAGCTCTGATTTCATAATATAAATTAATATTAGTTTGCTAACTGAGAATTTATGAACTAAATTTATTTAAATATAATAAAAATATTTACATGTGCATTTACCTGTAACTTTGCAACAAACATATTTATTATTCTATCTAATAGCATTCTCATGAAAGATTAGATCCTGAGCTCTTCTCCCAGGAACATGAAATTCATTTCAGCTTCTAATTCTAGGGCTTATGTATTTCTCTCAAATAAAAATTTGCTGTAATTTTCTAAGCCTCTAGCCCTTAAACATGTTCTAATTAATGGACAGTGTACTTATAACCGTTAATTTCCTATTTTCCTTTAAAATTCTGTGAATGAACAATAATTTCAGCCTATATAGAATAAATGTGATCTTCATCTAGATGAAGTAGCACACATCATATCTGGTTGTCTTTTGTATTGAGCTAAAAAAAGCATGAAAAAGTCGCTATACAACCTCTTTATGCCTTATCTCAAACCAAGCCCAAATCCTTAATAATGTACCATGTGGTTCATGTAGTGAAAACCTAGTATCTTCTCCAGTAGCCTATAATTTTTTCTTACTTTTAATGCCAAAAAAAGCCTTTGTAAATCATTGCCCATCTCTAAAACAGACTCTACACAACATATACTGCATAATACATATAATACACTCATACACAACAACAAACAAAAAACAAACAAAAAAACCCCAAAAAAATAAAAACAAACACGCAAACCAACCCAAAGCCCACTCTCAACAAAAAAGCCCTTTAAAACTCCTCTTTCAATGTACACCTTTTTTTAGGTAACAACAGAAGTCAAAACATTGGCATTTTCTCCCAAGAAGGACTCTTAGTTTAAGTAAGAAACAGATGGCAAAGCTACTGGAGAGGTAATTATTAACTTGGTAAGTGAATCACAGTGAAGCTCCTGCTTCATTTTGATAGTTTTGGGAACATCCTGGGCCAAACAATTTGCAACAGTTGAGAAATCAACCCATTAAGACAGTAGATATGTGAAAACACTACTATTTGTTAGCAAATTGGGCATGTAAATGTCCAAAAAGACCACAGTTAATGCAGCTTTTTCTTCACTAAAATTTCTCCTATTCCTACAAGAAGAAACCTTCTTTTAAACTTCTGAATAATTAAGTACCATTTGAAATGACTGACACTTACTAGGTTCATAGTAATCCAGTACAGTCACGGAAGCATCTTGGATATTTGCCACCTTGAAGTCTCTCACAGCTGGAATATCCACACAAACCTGTGTTTCATTTAGCTAGGAAAACAGAAGAGAAACATCCTGAGAACCCTGGGGATGGTGGCTTCATGGAGGAGCTAAGGACTTTTAGCTCAATGGCAGTCCATTTATAGAGGCTTAAGAGTCAGGATGTATATAAAGATTATTATCTCGTTTGCAGTCATTTTGGTCAAATTGCAGACTTCATTAAATTTCTGCCTTCTTATGTGTGATTTTTAAGAGGTCTAATTTAGAAACTTCTTACAAATGCAATTGAGTTGCACCTATCCAATCAGTCTCACTCAAAACCAGAAGAACTATTAATTCCATGTAAATAGCAGATGTTGATTGTCCCCGAAGAACACAATCATAATGTCTTTCCAAATTTAAGCCTAACAATGTCAGAGTCAAGCTTAAAACCACCACAAACACATTACTTTGTTATTTCCAACTTACAGAGTCAAAGTATAGGTTGACTTTTCCATTATCCTTTTCCGTCTTCTTAATTGTATTGTCTAATGGAACAAAATCTGGTGACACAGAGAAACCACTGAGTAAGCCAACCTCCATGAGGACCATGCCACTACTGGGAGCCGAGCCAGAACCAAAGTACCTTTCCAAAACACAGAGACAAAGAAACTTTTAGTAGAAATACAGTAGCCCACTCTCCAAAGAAAACATTTGATCTTTAAGTCCCAACTAATGAAATAATAATGCTTAATACTTGGGAAAGAAATGGAACAAAATACTGACAAGAAAATGTCTAATGATAAAGAGCTAATAAGTAATTTCTCAATTATTTTTCCAGCTAATTTTAGCCACATATGCAAAAGCTGGTTTAGCACTGAGAAAACTGCAATACATAAATCATGTGAGAGACTACACTGACACCATGAGGAACTTTCAATTGGCATCTATTAGTACAGGTTTATCTTACAAATATGTAGAAACTATTGCAATTAAACACGTTTCAAAAGAAGCAATTAAGAAACTGCTGTAGGAATTCCTGTACTGAAATACTGAAATATGTATTTCCTCTTATGGATGCATTGTTTTGCTTTTATTCATTTTGGAGGCTAAGATACACGTCTATACACCAAAGTCTCCCAGACCTTTTCATATTTCCTTCACAGAGACTGATGGTACCATTAACAAAGTCATCACCAAATTATTTCACAAAGTTTCAGTTTTAGAATGCATAGCAATGTTATTAATCAACATTTGGAAGATTTAATAAGTTGAGTCCTTTTTTTTTTTCCTAAATAATGCTTACTATTATATCTTCTTCCAATGTGAAAACCAGATGCTGGAGTAAATGTTTGCTCTACTGAGCAAGCCTTGCACACTATGGTGCATAACAGATGTATCAAAATGTATTTATGGTGCTCTGTGCTACAAGTGTCACCTAAATGACCTGCAAACGATTCTACTGCTTTAAATAAAGCAGGTAGCAGAAGTTTCCTCAGCCTTAGCATGGAAGGTAAATGATTATTGTCCCACTAGAATAAAAGTGTCTCCAATCCTTATTTTGAAAGCCTGGCAGTATTGAAAGTAATTAAACTATTTCTTTGTAGAGCTGGGTAGTTAAAAAAAAAAATAAAAGGGAAGAGTTGCTTTCAAAGCAATGCTGTTAAGCCTGGCTGATTCAAGGCAGATACAACTTTGAAAGAAATACAGCACAACTGCTGACTTCAGTTGGCTCACAAGATTAGAAACAACTGAAACCATCTGTTTGATGATGTGCTGTGCCAAAGTAGCTGCTATTGAAAACAAATAATTGAATTGGAACTGGATGTAATTATTTCTGCATAATTACCAATAAGAGGAGAATAAAATATCCAAGCTGTCTAGCCAGCCTGGGGTGCTACTAAAACAACAGAGAACCAAACTATCTTGGTACTGTCAGGGAGCGAATTAGATATATCCCTAGAATTTATGAGGATCTGGCTCTCAAAAAAAGGAAGAGAGGCAGACTTGGAGGTGGGTTGTGGTACCATCTCTTGAACTCCATGGTCTCTTAAAAAAAGGGAAAAGAATCATCATGCAAGAATGACCACTAAGAGAAATACAGACTTGAAACTTGTACCTGAGGAAAACGGATAATATTTTCAGTTGAAATTTATGTTTCAGCTCTTCAGCAATATGAGATCAGGTTGAGACCCTTTCACAGATGATACAAAGAGAAAACAAAACCAAGCTAATGTAGGCAGAAAGCAGAAATGAGAGTGTAAATTGAACCATCAGTGATCAGTTTCCCATGCCTGGAAAAGGTATGCAGGCAATAAGACTTAGAAAAAACTAGCAATCCTGGGTATTTGCCTCCCAGAGAGGGTGTGTTAGCTCCTCTAACCAAGAACCACTTCAATTTGAATGAGACATCATCTGCTCTAGTGTCGTAAATAATACCAGTTAAGAAGACCATAGCCAACCCCTATCAAGCTGGCTGAGAGAAGTTGGATATTCTCCAGATTAAAGAAAAAAATTGTGAAGTTGAAGCCTTCAGTACCTAACTATCTACAGCTAGATGCATACCCACAGCTAGACTGTACACACCCACACATTGAGATTTCAACAGCCTTTTTGTATTGGTTTCTCTACTAGAAAGCCAGATCATGTTATAAAGATCAGAAGTAGGCAACTTTAAACTAATTTAGGAATATAGATAAGGCATGTATTATATACAATTTATAGGGAAAAGAAGAGGAAGATGACTAGTCTCTGAAGTTAGCAATCAGAGATGAAGCCATAGCCTAAGCAATTTAAACAGACTTCCTCAAAGTACCAGTCCACTTCTCACAAAAAGAGTTGATGGAACTGATGTTGGAACTATCAAAATGTTCCAAGTAATCTCTTGAGGCTGCTTTTCAAGGTCACTAGATTTCCCCCTCTTCTTTGAACACTTTGCAATTAAAGCATCACCACCCTAGAAGATCCCCAGAGAGATGGAGCACTTCTTCTCTGTATTTTAAGCGAAAGGCCTTAGCTAGAGCGTTGCCCAAAAACTACTTACCCCAAACCCAGCATGTAAACCCTTTACATGTCAGCAGTTTGTGCTAGACTTTAGAATGCTGTTGACACTTCATAGAAAAGTTTAAAAGAGAACAAGCCCATTCTGTTTCAAGAGCTCTCATGCATACTAGTGTCTCTGCCCACCATCTGTGTCACTGAACTGAATACTAGAAACATATAAAAACAGAGGTCTGGCTTTATGCCTGCTGGCTATTTCCCAAATTAAATCAATGCTCTGTACTGAAATCATATTCTCTATAGCTGATTATTTGTATGATGGTGTCACCTAGAGGCTCATCTCCAGTCCCAGCTCCCTTGTGGAAGACAGAGCGTTAGAATAGTTCAAGGCATACGGTGTACAAAGTTTAAAGAAATAGCAAAAAGAGGGTGTGGATGAAAGGCATGTAAGAGGAATCATGGTGGATCAGGTGGTACTTTGCAAATCTTGCCTTTACAAGGAATGTAACAAGATGTTATATATCTAATATGTATAATGCCACAAGAAAAAAACAATGTTTCTAGAGGAAGTATTCACAAATGGATGAAATCCTTAAATACAACAAATGCAGTCATCTCAACAACATTATTGTGGATTATAAAAGACAGAAGACAAAAACCATAAATACATATATAGAGAGAGAGATAAAATGTCCTATAGGGTTTCATATGAAATATGCAGTGGTCTTTAACTACAATAGGAAATGCATACTGGAGAAACTGCCAGAAAACAAACACCTTCAAATATACCTTTTAAATATGTGTATGAACACTTCCACAGCAAGCAAAACGGAGGCACAAAGCAGTCAAAGAAATAACTTGATTGACTGGCTGATCTAGGAATACTCAGTTCAAAGTCACCTATTCTCATGTGATGTAAATTCTACCCAGGTAACACCAGGTGGCTGTCCTGTGGTCCCTGAGATGATACTTGAGTAGGCTTAGCTCAGTTTTTAGTAGCTGATTACTGAACAAGAAACATCACCCCAGATGCACATGTTCTCACATATCCTCTTGCCCCCTCTTCCTTATTCAGCAAAAAGAACAGAATTAGCCTGGGTGAAAAACTTTCCACCTCTTTCAAATCTAGAATAACGTATTGTAGTCTATTACCAAGTTCATTGCTACTGCTGAATGAAAGACCACAAAGATAGCTGCACAATAAGGCAATGTGAATTTATTATAACGTAAATATGGATTTTGACTCCTGCCAAAATCATTCTGGGTGAAGTTAATTATGGAGATGAAAAAAATAATGATTACTTCATGGTGTTTTCAGCACTTCAGAACTTCCTTCTCTCTTTGCAAAAAAGTAACGAGAGAAGGAAGTATCTACTTCTGTATCAAAAGCACAGGATTGTTTTCATGAAAGGTCAGAGTAATAGGCCCTTGTCACAGCTTGCTACTCAAGTTAGAAAGCAGAGATACTGATCCAATTTTCAAGTCTGTCCACACACATCCCTATAGCTCAAAAGCACTTGCACCAAAGAAACTGTTGATTTTTTTCTTGTATTTCACACAAACTCTTCCACATTCCTCTAACATTTAGGGTACTTCAATCTTTATGCATAATAGTAAAAAAAAAAATCACCTGGCCAGCAAAAATTGATTTATAAATTGATTCATAGTTTCACTACTATCATTTGTGCAAAGTAATTTTTATCTTCCTCATTTTTATATTTGTATACATTTATATCCCAGACATTAGTGAATTCATACAAACAAATGGATAACTTAGTTTATTTAAAGCAATCTAAAGTTGGTATATACAAAGATGTGTATGAGATGCTCCAACTGATTTACCTACCTTGTACACACATTCAAAGTCAAGTGGTTTGTATCATCTTTATCATCTTTTACATCAACATTCAAGTCAAAGGCTTCTTGATTTTGGACAGATCTGAGCCTCTGATCGGTGTGCTTTGTGTTGTACATCACATTCAGCTGTGGATTGCAAGTACAGACATCAGGTGACATATAGAGCAAATCAGTGTGGTTTAAACACCAAGTTGCTAGCACCATAACACCAGAGGAGTGTTCACATGAGAAAACACACGTTTGCACAGACCTGCTAGCCTATAATTGACTTGCTGACCTATAACTTGGACAAGCCCCTGTCATACCTTCAAATTTGGACTGACAATTTTCCATTTGCTACCTGAAACCATTGTAGAAGGACTGTGATTTTCCAGAAGCACTTTTCATTCCCTTTTCTTTAGCCAAGCAAAATGCATATTGGGGTCTTTCAAGGGGAATAATTTCAGCCACTTTCTGCTTATTTTTCTACTAAAAGCAAAGAAGAACCCCCTCACCATGCTATGCGTTTTATCTGGATGACTGAGGGAATCATCTTTCATTTCTGATTTTTGCTTTTGTTGCCATGTCTCTCACTTTTTTGAACAAAAATTATGCTCCTTCTTTCAATCTCTACACATAATTCCCATTGCCCTGCCCAACACTGCTGAATTTAGCATGCTGCATGAGTGCAGAGCCAGTTCTGCAGAGGCACTCAGGACAGCCATGGTGCAGCTGTGAAGATTTATCATGCACAACTGCTCCACAGGAGAAGGCAGTACCAAGGATGAAACCAATCTAGAATGCCTGCCAGTAGAAGGCACACAAAAAGCAGTGCCTCAACAATCTGTCACCATAGAAACAAAACTGTTTTAACTTTTGCCAGAAAAAGCTTAATGAATGGGAATTTACTGCCAAGGCAGGAAGTTTGGAAACCACATACTGAACAGGTCAATCAGCTAGCATTTTCATGGAATAAGCTATTGCTGTTATGGTCTGACATTCTTTTCCCTATTCCTCATGACAATAAAGGAAAACATGTTCACAACACAGAGTTTAATTAAAGCCGCCTTCTGTATACACACTCACGTTGGGGACAGAAGGCTATTATACAGAAACTCACATTAAATTAACAAAATGAGCAAATGCATTTCTTAAGTTTTAAAAGGCAACTGCCAAAGCTAAGGCAGAACTGGTCTAGTCTTGTATGTAGTGCAACCAGTTCTGGTGAGAGGCCCAAAAAGAGAAAATTAAAAGCTAGTGTTCTGCAGGAGAGTGATGCTTCAAATACTAGCTGACACTATCAATTGCACTACACTTCTAAAAATATATTTATACTTTTATAATCCCTTAATCAATGCCTATCCCTTTTCTTCTCCAACTGGTATCATAAATGAGCTTGACTGAGCGTGTGAACTCAATGAAAACATCGCCAATATTTTCTGTTCATTTTGAGTACTCAACATCCATTCAAATGGTAATGGAGAAATATGTGTGCATTTCATCATGTTCCTATTTCAGTACCATCACACTAAATAACATTCAGTCCTCTGCCTAAGTCCAGCAAAAATACACTGAGTGGAAAAAACAGTCACTGTTTCCAGTAATGAGTTCAAGGAATTCTGAGGTTTTTTCCTCATTCCCTCTCTATACCTCATCAGGAGATTGAGGAGATCTTGTTCACCTATCCACTCTGCCCATACCCATCCTTGTTTGAGCCTGTCCACCCTCCCCTTGTTGCTGGTTCTAGATTTTAGTGGCATTCTCCTTCCTTCTAAGAAAGCACGGGCCATGCCAATTATTTTAGTCACGTGTCAAGACCAGCTCACAGAAGAAACACGTTTCTTTCAAGACTTTCAGCAGGCCTCCTAAGGAAGACTGCTTCTTTGACTCCTTTCTCTAGAACATCTTTCATAATACCCCAACCCATCTTCTCTTCCCTCTTCCAGAGTAAGTGTCTTAGGTCATGCATGGGATATACCCACAATGGGATATACCTACAATGGAGAGATGAGCTAGAAAACTTCATTGACACCAGGACCAAAAGTAAGTAAATGGCTGCCTTTACAATCATAATATCCAAAATAAATACATTGTATGAGATCCTGAAGGGTCAGGAGTGAATGCACTGCCAACTTGCACCCAGAGACAGTGAGATTTCACAAAAAAAAATTTTTTTTTTTAAGAATCCATTCTGTTGGAAAAGCATGATGTTTCCATTAATGGATTTAATCTTGTGTTGTGTGATACTTAAATGAATTACTGTTTTGACATGCTACATTTGGCAAGAAAGCCAAATCCCAGAACAGTGATTCTTACCACTGTACTCTGACGGGCCCAACACAATGAAACCCAGCTGAAGAAATGTGATTGCAATGTCATATGCTATCTGATTTATTAAATCTGATCCAGACCTAGCCTATGTCTGGGAAAAGGAGAAATTTCATTCAGTGTCCTCAGTGCTCTTTCTTTTAGAATACCAGACTTGCCAAAGGAAGCAGAAGGAAGGAATTGATCTCAGCAAAGACAAGGTTTTGGAGGAACTGTTCCAGGGTGTTAAGTGTAATATTCTGAATCAAGTCACAGCATCTCTGACTCTAAGCTTCAGGAAAAGAGGCAACAGCACAGTGACCTAAATGAAAAAGGTAATCTAGCCTTGGTTCGTGAACACCAGTTCTTTGTGAGCACATTTCCATATTCATGGAACAAACCAGGAACTTAAACCCTGGTGTTATACACCCCAGGGAATGCTCCACCACAGTCAACTGGCTATTCTTGATGGAAGACTTCTGCCCAGTCTTCACCAGACATGCTAGCTTGAATGTGAAATTTTCCTGCTGGAAATAATGTAATTGGAACCAATGTGTTTTCACAAAAGGTATTATTTCAACAAATCAGTGTTTTCCAGCAAAAAACAATTTGCTGAAAAGTTTTTCATCAGCTCGCCTGACAAATTAACTGGCTAAATATCAGGAAGTATTTCTCAACAATGATTAGGGTTAAGTAGCCTTAACTGTTCTGGAGCCCCACATTCCACACAATCACACACACAGACACACTGAAACCACAGATGTGTGAACACAGTCCTGCTGAGATCTTCATTCCTATCTTGGCCTGCAAGTCTGAATCTAAATTATCCTCTGAAAGTTTTGAACTTTGCTGTAACTTCATTTGTACTTCTGGGAATTAATAATCGTGGGTTGTGATTTATAGCACTGTGGGTTTTGCAGACTGGTGGTGAATGAATGAGGTGTATCTCCAGATGCTGTTCACTGCAGTGAAGACTTCTTTGAAAAGGTGTTTTATCCCAAAGTACATTTACAACCATCACCAGGCTTTTTTTGCTTCCCAGATGCATAAGAACACTAAAGTGAAGGAGAGATTAGATGGAATTTGAGGTAGAATCTGACCTGGCATAAAAACTTGGAGACACTTAAAGGTGACTTTGGATCAGTTTTCTCAAGTATGACTAGTAGTCCAGTAGGAACTCTTGTTTTGTGACATAGTCATCAAGTATAAGTTTATACTTTCAATAAAATCAGTCTCTCATGCTCAGAGACTAGTATTTCTGCTAACTTTTCCAAGGTCTGCTCTTTCACCTGTGTGGTCACAACCAATTGCCATGGAGAGGGCACCAGGGAAGTGAGATCCACTGCTGACCGTATCAAGTTAGATCCAATACTGTTTTCTGATTATGGTATTTCTCCTTCCAATTTCTGCCATGCCCATACTTTTGGTTGATGCTAAGTGTCTATTACTTTTTGTAGTTTGCAGAATCGTTTGACTCTGTTTTTCATGCTATTTCAGAACACTGTAAAAATTGCTGGAGAACCTAGCTGTAATAACCTCTTATTTTTAGTTTTTGTTGCTTTCTACTTCAAGGAAAATAATATGAATATGGATATGAATATGAAAGGAAAATAATTCTTATAACCAGCAATGCAATCTTATTCTGTATTGATCTGTGCCTTATTATGGTTTACCACAGGTTCTCAAATGAGGCATTTCTGCCTAGTCCACATATGTGTTTTATCCTGAACTCTGTGTCTGCCAGTGTACCACTGCAGCCCTTTGTCTTGCAAATGGACATTGCATCTCTGCAGGAGGACGGGGCTGCTTTGATACAGCTCTGGCTCATGAAAGTGCCCCAAAACTGTCAGTCATCCAGCAGTACTTAAAAGGCCACACCATTGGTCAGAAACAACAGTAATATATCCATATTTTATTCACAGCACTCCTCAGTTAAGTGAAGTGCTTTGCTACTGATTTAAGACATTTTGGAAGACTGCTCCTATTAAGAGGTTTTATAAAACTTCCAAAACACGCCTTCCTTGCAGAAAGCATATCTTGAGCAAGAAAACCTACCTGACTGCCTGCATTGCCTACCTGAAAGACAGCAAATCCCACTCCCTCCGCTGACACTGTCATTGTCATTTGTTGTGCAGGGGGAATCTGAAAGAAAGATGAGCAAACCAGTATTTTCAAGGTACTTTCAGTCAGCAGACTTCACAAAAGTATTCCTCACTTTTTACAGTACCTCCTTAGTCTGAAGCAGGAAACGGTTTCGATTATCAATTGAGAATGTCTCTGGCATTTCCAAAGAAGGGGCTGTCACTGTTATATCCATTTCTGTTTTGCTTGCCACAGTGAGAGCTGCAAACAGACTCAGGGCTTGTAGAGCCACCACTGTGTCCTGTTGAGAGAAACAAACCCTTCTGTACTGAAAAGAAGCAGCCAGCACAACACACAGACCATGCCTTGGGGAGCTCGTAGTCCCTGCATTGACCCATTTGCTGATTATGCTGGAGCCTTCCTGCAGCCACCTCCCCATCTCTGGATTGCCCTGGCATGAAGATCCCAGCTCAGAAGAGAGAGCAACACAAGATAAGAAGTTAGCTACTGTGGGAATGGAAAATGAGGTGGGAGCCAGCCAAGGAAGTTTTACTCTTGTGCAAGGTACGTGCAACACCTGACAAGCTGAAAGACACAACAGTCAGAATTACACACCAATCATGGAGAAAGACACAGAGGAAAGTAACGACATTGCTACTTTCTAGGTTTATTTAGTGACTGTGCATTAAGTGCTCAGTACTGCACAGGAGTTTTTCAGGGTGCCTTGATCATTGATGCAAAAGCTACAGGTCTGAAAAATCATTAACACTAATTTTAACAAAAGGCTGAAATGAATTTTTATCAGACACTCAGCAACAACTTCAAAGGGTTTCAGCCCAGTTCACCCTCTGTATTTGATCCAAAGGTTTTGTGCAATTGTTTAACCACTGCAGGATATACTTATAAACACACAGTCATATATGTAATTCTTTTTTTCATCTTTGTGTGTGATTGTAAGCTTAGCTCTCCAGGTTTTGAACACAAGAGGCAGTGTTTGAACGTTTGGTCCAGCCCAGTTTAGGGAATGAGAATTTTAACATCCACTATTTTCTGGGAAGAAACACAGTAATCAAATATATGTGTCTAATCTCAGGGATTTTTACTGTTCATGCAGTTTATTTTGCACTTATTTTTAACCAGTCATAGTGGAGAAATTGGCCTTTCAGGCTTGGCACACAGATACTTTATTTATTATTAGGCCTCTTCTAGTAACAAAACTCTAACATAACAGGAATTCATTCACTACAACATGGTGACTGTGCCATACCTTAAGGGGCTAGTATGGGCTTACTATTCACTGTAACTGATGAAAAAACGATTCTCCTTCCCATGCCACATCCTTGTCTGAGATGCCCTGCTTCACTGATTTCTTAACATGCAGAAAGATCAGCTGATTAGCAACTGCAAATTCACAGTAAACTGTATCATGTATACAGATTATGGTGAATTACTACACCCTAACTTATAAAGCATCACACATACAACTTAATGCTTTCCTCCTTATTGTTCAACAATATATTAAGTTTCTTATGTAATAAACTCACAGAAGGAAACACTCCAAACATTATTTTTTAAAGCAAACTTAGCAGCTAAGTAAAAAATTATGGAGTAATTTCTACAAATTCAAAAAGGCATCTAGCAAGACATTGGAGCAATTTCAAAATCTAAACAGTTTAGACTATGGAAGAACAAAAGGATTAAATTAATTTCTTAATTTCATCCTCAAGGGTAAATGATAGATTTTCAAACTTCCAAGTGAAATAGGTTTCTGGAGAATAGAGAAAAGCTTTTTAAACTCATTTAATGTTTCAATCAACCTCTCCAAATAATAAGCAAGAATTAACACATTAAGCAAATAATAAGCAAGAATTAACACTCAGAGGAACCAGGCTGGTTCTTAAATTGCATTTTACTCAGAACACATTTCTCTCAGATTAATACCAACCAACATCTGAAAATAATGAAGGATAGGCTGTACACCTTGGTACCAGCAGCATGATGAAATGTGACATTTTACTGTGACCAGCATTTGTAGTTAATTTAAAATCTGGTTTAAACCAATGCAATCCAAAGTACTATCTAATTTTTTGGATGCCAGCACAGCTTACAAGACGTGGCTTCAATAACATGGAAACCTCCTGGAGATAGTGAAGATATTCCAAATTTCATGGCCCATCAAAAGTCTATGCAATAATAAGGACAAAGTACATTAGTAAGTTAAGATCAGCTGCCAGAAGACGGATTAGGTTAGGCTGTTTTTCTAAAACCTACTCCCTTTAGTAAAAGGCTCAGTTAATAGCCTTTCAGGAGTTTGAGGACCCGCACATGGTAAAAATAAAAAGAGGCTTCTCTCCTTGGAAAGGAAGTAAGCATATACATTCATCATACTTGTTTCAAAAATATGTTTAATTACTTTTCCACAGGCACTACTATTTCTTCTTAATTTGTTATTAGTACATTATATAAAGAAGGTTTCCCTCTAATTCTCTTTTTTATTAGACTTGCCAAAAATACTAAAACTGTCAGTCCAGGAGTAAGATGCCAATAATGCAAGCTGGTACATAACCAAAGCTGTTACAGCAAAACAGAACTCAGTAATTATTGTGTAAGAATGGTTCTTTTTAGTTTTGAATTATACACTGCTTTTTAGAAAGTATAGCAAAACCCCTTAAGATAAGGTATTACCTGAGTAGATGAAAATCCCCCAAGGTGATTTCTTTGATGACTTAACCATTTCATAATAGGGATCCCTTCAGCTAATCGGTCTTGATGAAAGTGAGAGAGCAGAGCGTATGCTGCAAGTTCAATATCAATGGATCGTGGTTGCCATGAGTCAGAAATTTCAGAAGCAGGTGTTACCCAAAAACGAAATTCTCCTGTAAAAGGAACCAACAATAACCTGATTCACAGACTGAAGTCTTTGGATTTCTGGCAAAGTCTTAGGGGAAAACTCTTCATTAATGGTTACACATGGACTCTGTGGGATCTATGATGTTGTGTTAATGTTTAGGTGTGGGTTCCATAAGGTACTTCCTCAGCAATGTCTGAATCTACCAACAAAAAAAGCTGGAGTCTAAATAGTCACTCAACTGATTTCAGTGAACTTTACATTGATCCTTTCCTTGTCAGCCTGAAGTGCTCACATAAAGAAGCCTTTCTGAAAAGGCCACCTTGTTGTTCTAGTGCTCCTTTCTCTCAGGACCAGAGAAGGCATCTCAGGCAGCACAGCTGCTCAACAGACTCATTCTTGAGTAAAGCCTTCCCAAAAAAATGACTTCTCTTCCAAGAAGTGACTGTCCAAAAGGCCTAACTCTGTAAAGACAGATGGACATTCAAAAGGCTCCCTTGCCTACAATACAAATTCCTTTGGATTCTTCATGAAAACACTTACTATTTTGAGCCAAAAACTTCCATTTCCTATACTCCATATGGTCTGTTCTTCCCCTAAATTAGGAAAAAGAATTCAACTGAACTTGAAAGAGGTTAAATATACTGAGATGATAGGTCCCCAGAGAAAGTGCAACAGACCTCTGCATTGCCTTACAGAAATTCCAAAATTCACCTCTTCTTTCTAATATTCATTGCTCCCCAATACCCTCCTGATCTCTCCAAACTACACTGGAAGAGTGAACTTCATCCATCTCTCTTTAAACCAGGCTGATCATATGAGGTGCATAATAAAACAGGAAAACTGACAAGCCATGTCCTTCAACAGCATCACAGTACTCCTATATCAGGAACACACTAACTGAGACTGAAGGCCCAAGCCTTGTTGTGAATTGTCACTCATTTGCGGACACTCCTTATTAAGGCTGCCTTGGGACTTCTTAGCTAATTCTCCATATCGTACTCTGAACAGATTTGAATTCTGAGCACAGAGCTGTAGATATGTGATAGACATTTTTAAATTTGACAAAAATCTATCTGTACAACTGTGTGAGATATTTGTGCAGTACCTTGGCGTTCTGCTCTCTGGTTCAGCATATTCAGTGCTTCCTTCGCTCTTGGACTTTTTGCCCAGGACAATGCGTATGTCACAACTGCCAATGTGTAATTATCTGAAATGCCTTCTTCTAATTTATCTTCTAGAAAGTTTGTAGCAGTCTTGATGGCATAAGCATGCTGGAAATTAAGATAATATTGAAGAATGTACAGTGAATAAAACCTATCTTGGAATTGAAAAATGTAAAAGACAAATTTGTACTTAACCAGAGAAATTATTGGCCCCAAACTACAGCCAAGAAACAATGAAAATCCCTTTCAGAGTCACACACGAATCTCAAAGGCAAGCCTTTTGATCTGGCACTGCCTTTATGAAAATGAATAATTTCAATTAAATCAACTGGAATGGCTTAATATTTTTAAGTTCCCCGGAAGAAATTTCTTTCCAAGTTCTTGGACTCAAGTCATGACAGTACTCTTGCCAACAGAAACTGCCTTTAGATTTTGCAAATATAAAACTGAAGGGCTTAACACAACTTTGCATTGCTTTGAATAGGTAAGGAATATTTAACACAATGAGGTTTGATTTTGTCTAATGTTCAAATATTCCTCTATTTCTATTAACTACCAAGTGTTTGCCAGGTCTCCTGACTATGAATCATATTTATGAATTCCAATACCTGTTTATCTGGGAACCCTAGGAGAGATGACATGATGTAAGCTGTGAGAGTAATTGGATTGTTGGTGCCTCCTTGAAGATCACTGTGTAACACTTTCCCAGGCTCCTGGAACTCTCCATTTATTTTCTGATGACGGACAATCCATTTAGCTGTATCCATGAGCACCTCTTCATCAATATCTATGAATGGACGGGCTTGAAGGAAACATCTCAATACAAAAGCTGATAACCTTGGGGAAAAGGTTCATCAAATAAGTCAAAATTAGCCATGCATTACAGCTTCCTCTGTTTCAGATTATATAAAAATAACTATAAAGCATAAGGTGTTCTACACACCCCTACCAAGCAGAGCAAAATGCATGCCTCACCCAGATAAGCAAGTAGGCTAAATTTAATCCACCAAAAAATTAAGATATGTCCTTTTTCCTGAAGATCACCCCTTCTGCAGCTATGTTTCAAAAATAAATACAGAGTATAGACTCTGAGTCTGCCAGCACAAGCGTTATCTTTATTCAAACATTGCTCTCCTGCTTTCTGCCACTACACAGAAGTTATAATTTACAAAGTAATGCAGCAACAGGTTTGATGTTAATTATCAGCACTATCCCTGTAATTATATCCTTGAAACAACCTTTGTTTTATTATTAATCCCACATTTTCCCTCGACTCCCTGCTCCCCAATTGTGCATTCATGTAACTTGTCACTGCACTATTTAAGTACTAGAGTTGCCAGTACAAATAAGCAATCTTCATCTTCCAATCCATCAATGTTGAGTCAAAGGCAAATCCTGCTGATGTCAATGAAAGATGCCCACTGAGTCCAGAAGAAAGTCTCATTCAGTGGCACAGGCACAGAAGCATGTACTGAAATATGTCAGTACATCTAAAGAGAGCAAGGGTTAGCAGAACAAAGTGCTGGAACCTCTCTCTGTTATCCACAACTATGCTCTGTACGCTTCCTGGAGTGAAACTCAGCACTGAAAAGACTTTCTCAGCTGTGTTTACAGTCTCAATAAAAAGGAAGCGTGACAGATGCAAGTAGAACAAATTTTTGCCACCAGTAACTCTGTTCACCCCCTACAAAATGTCTCAGTCAGTCTTCAGCTTCCAGTATGGAGATAACTGATAATCTGATTGAAGCAGCAATGATCACACAGCCCTAAATGGTTTCAGTCAAGTGCAAGAATAACCATTTTAATTGTTATTCTTCATTCCTTTGAGGAAAGCAACAGAAAAAAATTTTCAGACTAAACTATTTCCCTGGTTAAAATAATTCATCATTCCTTTTTTTCCCCCCAAAATTAAAAAGCCTTGCCCTAATAATGCCTTTGACAATATGTTATCCAGCAAGAAAGACTTAGAGTTGGCCTAAACACCTAATGAAAACCAGGCAGAAGGTTAATACAGCTGGAAACTTTTACCAGCTTCACAAAAACTTTTCAGATGCAGGGAAAATATCTAAAAAACTAAAATTCCACAATGATTCTGGCAGAACTACTCACCATGTGCTCCCAGAGGGATCTTCATTTCCAAAGGCACTAAAAGAGCCATCATCCCTCTGGAAAAGCAGCTCTCTTTGGTAGCCTGAAGTGGAAAAGTAGAGACAGGTATTGAACACTTTCCTCTCATGTGGGTTCCTGCACAAACTGGAACTGAAACTGCTGGTATGAACCAAGGCACTTTCTAAGCTTGTGTTTCATAAAAAACCTCACAAATATGCAAGGACACACAAAACCATGTAGAAAATGGTGAGGAAGTGGGCAGCAATAGGAAGGATCCATCCACAAAAGGAGAACCAGAAACTCCTGTGGCTGCTCATCAGCTACCCAACCAGTGCAGAGATGTGCACACCCAGGGGTTCCAGGAACACAGCAGTGAGAGCAGAGCAGAGATGCAGCTACAGCTCATTGCTTCATCATTCTGGGGATCTTGTGTACCTACAGAAGTGCTCCATCTTTACAGCACAAGCAAAAATTAAGTGTTTTCCAACTGGAAGGGCAAGGCTACAAATGCTGCTGGAAAACCAGGCCTCCTCTTCAGGTGGCTTTTGACAAATCAGTAGCCTTGCTATCAGAAAAAGCAAGTTGAAAATTGGTTGTTCTGAAATGAGTGAAAAATTTCAAAAGACCTGAAGATCATGAAATCCTGAGAACAACCATTTAAAACGTTACTCTAAGCTTTGTTCAATATCCTGAACAAGTGCAGCTATCTCCTGACTGCAGGGCATCCATAATAAAAGGCTCACTGGGTGCTCACAACCAGCAGCAGCATTCTCACTCATAGATGATTTCTGTACAGAACCAGTGTTCATTCATGGTAGAAATGAAGAGCTTCCTATGATGTGCTACTCACTGTAGTTTCTGGTATCTAAAGCCTTTCTTCCCTTGCATTTGCCTGCCATTTGTGAATCCAGAATAGTAACAGCATCTTTTCATTTCATAAAACATCTTTTCTTTTCCTCCACTTTGTCTTTTCCCTTGGTTTGACTATTTTAGCTATTATAATTAAGAAAGTATACTCATTAATTGAAGACCTGATAGATACAGACACAATACAGAATCAGACAGGCAGAAAGAAAATCTCAGGCAACCATCAGTAAGTCCTTCACAAATTAATGAATTCACACAAATATGTCCTGTGAGGTCCATCCAGCTACAACTGTAACAACATCCCTGAAAAATGTTCCTTGTTTTCACTGACAAAGGATTAATCACCCACTTCCATACCATCCTGACTGTAGATACACAGTGAGTGAACCATACTCCTAATTACTGAGGAACAAATAGCCTGGTCCCTCAATCTAAGTGCCAGTACAAGATGAATTCCTAGCCATGGTCTGTCTGTAATAGAAGAGAGTGAGAAATAAAGCTGTAAATCTGTTACAGTATATCTGGGTACCTTCCCATTAGCAAGAAATCTAGCTTTTAGGTCTTCTTTAGAAGAATTTGCAATCAAAATGTTTTCTTTAATACAGGGAGTTTATTATGTATTTAACATGACAGTGGTTAATTATGTCACTAAAACTGGTGAATCCTTCAGATACTGACATACCCATCATCTCAATTAATGATACTAAGTAAAGCACTCTTAAATGGAAGGAAAAAGAAGGAAGAATGAGTGGCATTTCTCACGAAGAAAAGCAAATTCACTGTCAAAGTTGTAAGAGGAGCACAAATACACGTATATATACAGACTGCTTCCTCTTCAAAAGTGTATGACTGCAAGGTCTGAAAATAAGGTTTTCTGCTTCTCTGCAGAACTGGCAATATACAGCAATAAGCAATAATCACCATCCTGCTGGTAGTGTAGAAGCACTAGACTACAGCTTTCAGCCTGCTTAACAGAGACTGCTGGGCTCACAGGCACAAATTCATCTCAGAGCATGAGCTGGGGAGGGATCAGAAAGATGAGCAGAACCAGAGGGAGAGAGATCACTCAGCTATTTCCTACACTCTGCTTGCTCTCGTATCCGTGCCAGCCCTGCTGCAGTCACGCAAGAGTCTCCCAGCAGGAGCGTATCTACCACGGGAACGCTGGAACAGGAGAGCCAGGGGCTCCCGCGAGCCGCCGCGCTCGGCCCAGCGGACACTCAGTCACATGGGCAAAGCAATACTCCAACGTCAACACGTGGAAGGAAAAGAGGGATCCTGTTATGAAGATGCCCACTGCTGTTCTCAGAGGGCTGGCTGGAACCCAAGAGATGTAAGAGGCTCGCTGAAAAGAGCTCACAAAGCTCCAAGAGGAATGTATCAGGATGGAAAGGACTTCAGAAAGATGTGAAAGATCCAAAGGATCTCACCTTCTACACGGCTTGGAAATTCTGCTCAAAATCCTTACCTCTTTGGGTCTAACAACAAAGCTTTTAGAGTAACCAGGTTTTTTTTTTTCATTTCAGAAAAAGTGATTTGAAGATGGGATTTATCATTAGCACAATTAAGAAATGTGCCTAAAAGGCAACTTTTCTTTGGCTTTGTCTTTGTTCTAAGTAAATGAAACTGCTAAAATAAAGATCATATAGCAGTTTCTGCTAGCTATATGATCCCTTCTTCTCACAAGTATTTAGCCATAAATTAATTATATTTACTTCAGATTCTGAGGTTACTTTTTTAAGTACTTGGTGAATTATGACATGTGAAATAGTCTGTTTTCAATTAAACTTCATAACAATCCTTTCAAAAACTGAGCCTATAAAAATTGCATCTTAAGCTAAAGTTAATTTCAACTTAAAGATAACACTTGAAAAAATAATCAGTGCAACAACAGAAAACAATTATTAAAATAAAGCAAAAAACCCAGAATATTTATAGATTGTGGTTCTTTTCTACGTTAAGGTTACAAATATTTCAGCACACTTAATATTCTGGCACCTACAGTGTTAAAAACACATACCTCATTTCAGAGCCTCAGAAAAAAGTTAAGAACACAAAACAATCTGTATGTAAGTGACATTAAACCTGTAATTTTCATTTGCTTTGAAATAACTGAAATAAATCTGCTATTGCAAAACTTCAGAAAACTATGGTACCAAAGCTCAGTCTTAAAAGAGTGACAGATTGCTTACAAACTTCAGAGCAGCTGTTTACATAACACATCTCTTCCTCCCCACTGTACTTTTCAACTAAACCATGTAGTAGGAAGGGTTTAAAAAAAACATCATTTAACTGCTTTGACAGAAAACTGGAATCCTGATGAAAGGAAAATTTATTTTGAGCTGTGCCTTTTCCAAGGGAAATGTCAACAACTTTAAAAAATCAAACAAAAAAGACTTAGAGAGAGTAAACAAGAATTGAAAATGTCATCACGATGCCTTAGTAGGGGTGTGGCTCACATGGGGCTGGTGTCACTGCTCTCTGAGAAGCAGGCTCAGCATGAGACTGACTCATGGCAAGTGTGGGACACCACAGTCAGACACTGTCTGATCCAAAAGCCAGAGTGCAACTGTGGTCTCCAAACTTTGTGATGCTCTGGAGTATCTCCCGATTCAAATATATAACAATTTCCAACTAAAATTTTCCAGCTTTTGATTTCTAGCACAGAGTTCACTTCTGACCAAGCCTAAAATTTGTGTGGGCAAAAAAACCAGCTGTGAGATCAAATGCCACTCCTTGAGCTCTACAAGGACACGTCAGGTCAGGATGTGTCACTGAAGATGTGGCATGAATACGGTTCACTCTACTGACTGACTCATTTGAAACTGCTGTGCCTCAGGCAGAGACCAGAAATGTTTGCTCACATGTGGTTTTATCAAACAGAAGTAATAACCATCTAGGAAGTCCATGTGAATTACCTTCTAAAAATGCATTTCTCAGATGAAAAAAAGCAATTATACAAAACCAACAATTTTTTCTGAGAAAACTTGCCCTTGTAAACAAAATAACTTGCTGTCTAATTCTATCAACCCAGAATAAAGAGGAAGAAAAAGAAAAAATGGGTTTCTCTTCCAGTTCTCATGACAAAAACTGAGCAGTATTTCAAACACCAGAGGCAGAGTCACAGAAATCTTTTTACTAGGAAGAGCTCTTAAAAATCCAACATCTTTATTTTATACATACAAACCTTTTCTCATAAATGTTACTGCTTTTGATTTAATATCGTCTCTCAGCTGCCTGGTTTTAGTCAAGTATTGCAAAATATAAACATTGGGAGCAAAATTGATCATATTCTGTTCACCACAGCCATAAGGCATCTTAATCAATGATGACAAACCATTGATAGAAGGGCCCAGTAGATCACCTGAAAGATAAAATTCAACCAAAATAAATTAAAGCTTATTGCAAATAAAAGCATACCTCATATATAAAGGGTGGTATAATCTAAATTGGGAGAAAATATGATATATTAGGAATGTTTCTACTAAACACCTCTAAGCAGGCAGAAAAGATACTTCATCCACTAATCCACTTTATGCACACTGCTGCAGCTCCTTACAGACCTTTTCAATTACAGAGTAATTTCAAAGAGTTGCCATTTAAAAATGAAAAAGAAAAAACCCCAAACCAAACAAACAAAACCCTACATAACCAAAATCTATTTAATCCAGCAAAATGTAAACTTCATTTATTTCTTCTCTCACCTATAGTTATCAAAGCCTAGGTGTCACAGTAAACAGTTAGTCAGGTTATAGTTACCATTCTGCAGACACAGTAATTATAACAGGATACTAGAAAACTTTGCAGGACCTTCCTGACCAAAATCCAACTCTCTAATTCTGAAAATAACTCACAAATGTCATATTGTCATAAATTAAAAAAATTAAAGGAATAAAACAATCAATCCATAAGGCCTAACTATGTTTAGCCTAATGCATGATGGTAAATTACTGTGACTTAATGATTCAACCTACTTATATTGCAGTTAAATAAAAATTAATGCCTTCCCTAAAGATAGAAACAAAGTTAATTCTTACCAACAGCAGTGACCTGCACTCTCTCACTGTCACTTACAACATCAGAAGGAAAAGTGAATTCCAAAGTTTTTGACACTGCTTGTCGCTTATTCCCAGTCAAATCCAAAAGGACTGTCTGAGAATATGTCTGTTCCAATCCTTCAGCCTATAAAGATAAAGAAAGGGATTCTGAGTATCCTTCTGTAGTTGATCCTGCCCTGAAGAGGAAGGTCATGCTACTCCCTTCCAACCTCAGCCATTCTTTGGTTCTATCATCTTAGGCTTTTATTGCAGGATGAGATACACAAATGTCCACCACTGAAATGGAGCCTAACATGAATCAGACTTAGATATCCAAAGCTAGGCAAGTCTTATCAGTGTCTGGTTTATCAGAAAGTCTGGAGGCTAAAATTCCACCTGTAGCAAAATACAGAAATTTTAATCTAAAATAGATTAATAATAATTAATAAATAATCTGAATGAAAGCCAGATGTATGGCAAAATCGATTGCACTTATCCAAAACAGTCACCAGGTCCACTCTGCACAGGTAGTTAAATCAGCTGCAGCACCAGGGGTTCAGTGATACACAAACAGCTTTCACCTTGCTTTCAAGAAGCATTGGACAAACTATCTGTAGTAGAACAGATCTATGAGCTCATTCCTGGAAGGGGTTCTAAAGAATTTTAAAGCACTTCTAAAAAATTATTTTATAAGAATGTTTTCTACTTAAAGCCACCTGACCCTAACCCAACCAAACAGAGTGAGGCAGACAAGTACACTGGTTTGCCTTTTTGCTCTACTATGTAGCCTGTTTTGGGGAACAATTTACTTCAGGAACAAGGGAAGCAGCAGAGTGTTTACCTTGACTATAACTTTCTGGATAACAGCATCAGAAGCAGCAGATGATATTGCTGTCACTTTGATGGGAATCTCTCCCAGTTGTTTTGGCTTGATTGGGAATTGAACAGTTTTCCCATCTTCACTCGGTACAGATACAGATTGTTGATTTGTTGTAGCATTTATTTCATTGGATGTTAGAATAATTTCAAAAGCATCATTCATATCCAGGATCACAGTAACCTGAAAATACAGTAAAATTTACAACACAAAGGGTTAATTTTGAAAAGGTGCTTTCATAAGCTGCCACCCTTTTTGTGTATAGAGAAATAGGTCTGCCCACTGAAGAAAATACACCAGTTCTCACAAAGAAAGACATGGTCTCCACCAGTGAGGAAAACCGTGCAATATCTAGTAACATTCAAAGATAAAGAGATTGTTATGTTACCTCAGCTTCTTCTTTCAAATAATTAAAGATGTTCACTTCCAAAATGAACTGCTCTCCTCTGATGACAGAATATGGAAGGTTCAGGAAAATGAAAAAAGGCTGAAAAACTTCTAGCTGCAAAACAAAATCAGTCATGAACCCTTACAACCAGAGACTAGAAAGAAAATTACTATACATCGTGTCTTCCAATCACTTTTAAATTCAATGACAGAGTTTAGTTGTACTCTACAGCTGACAAAACATATTACTGCAGGGCTGAAACAGAAGGAGAAGATGCTTCTGGTCATTAACATCTTTAGAGACACCACTCAGATGAGCGCTGCCAACAGCTTTGACAGGGCAGTCCCAACAGAGGCAACTGAATTAGGACTAAGAGAGTATCATTTGGCAAGTTCGGAAGCTGTGATCTGTCCTGAGCTCTCATTAAGGTAACTGAATTGCTTTGAGTACACAAGTAATGGATCAATGTCAGTTGACCTATCTTCATGTCAATACACTAGTAACTAATAACTGCCTCACCCAATTTTTGTAACTAAACAACACAATGTTTACAATGTTGGTTTTTTTTATTTAGTAAGATTAATCGTAGCAAAAGTTCTGTAGTTATACTTCTAAAAATACATACTATAGTAATTAAAATATAAACTGCAGAAGTATACCAGCAAGCAGTTTCTTTTTTCTATGAACAGAGAATTTTGGAAGAAGTCTTGCCTCTAAGAAGTCAATGGTAAGGTCTCATCAAGCTGAGCGGGATCAAAATTTCACTAAACATCTGTACAATAAGAATGGCTGAGACATGCTATCCTTTATTATCAAAATGTCAACTAAAAAGTGCTTTAATTCAGTTTGCATTTAAAAACATCTTCCAAGTGTTTTGAGTATCAGAAACAAAATTTCTGCAGCTTTTTTTTTTCTAGCTAGCAAATATTCCAATGCTTTCTCAAAAAAAAAAAAAAAGTTGTTTGCTAAAGCTCTCAGCGTCATGAACTTCTTTAGATATTAAACATTAGAGAACTTCTGATGGAGACGTTTTGGTTAGTTCATAGTAAAGGTTTGCCCTACATACATATTTTCTTTGTCTTTTTTGTTTTACCTTTCTTTAAAACTGAAGTTTTACACTCAGGAATATGCCAGTATATTACAAAAATACAACTGAGTAATATTACTGACACTCTGTGTAGGAGAAGTCAAAATAAAACCATGATGCAAAGCAGTACATGACATAAAGCACGCAGATGCCATTTATTTCCCCCATTACATTTTTCATGGCTTGCTTTTACTTGCTTCTCTGTATGGTACTGATTAACATGTTTCAGCCATATGGAGCTCTAAGAACAACCTAAATGTCCCAACAATAGTGATGTACTGAACAGTGCACGGGGGTGATTATAGCTAAATTATTATCTCAACATCTGTTCTACTTGGAGCCTTCTCACATTTGAGGATGAGAGGCCAAGTGTGTATTTCCTTACAGTTTTAATCAGAAAACTATTCCTCTTTCTGCCCCATCTCTGCCAAGCCAAGTGAAAGAAACAAGAATCAAGATTCCAGTCTCAAAGGAGCCTTAGCCACAAAATCCAGATTGGGCTCCAAATTCTGTAGTGAAGTTCAGATCAGGATGTTCAAAGCACAAGCTCTGTGTCTGGTGTAGCAGCCAACTGTGGAATCTGGACCTAGATCTCTGCTTGGATCTCAAAAATTGCCCCTCCCCAAGAATTTGAGGACATGAGAACTTGAATGGGTAAGTTGGCTGCCTTCAGGCTATGCTTACACTAGTTCAGGAACCAGGATGGAAATCTACAGCCCACTACCACAGTCTCAACCTTTCTAAACTCAGGTATGGAAGTGGAGTTGTCTCTGATAGGAACATAGTTTCTCTAGGATCTTTACATGATGAATGGACAGATTATTCTGTGTATGTAAAATACAAGCTAAATGGGACTTCAAGAATTAATTCCTATTTTAAACAGGCTAAACAACTCTCTAAGTAGTGGTTTCCTTGAATACAGAGTGATCCTAGGACAACTGCAGTTGTTCACTGGGAACCTCAGGTTAGAGATCTAACCTGAGGGCTGCTGAATTTAGCTTAAATTGCTAAACTCCTCAAACACTTGGAAGCAAGAAAAGAGCCTCGGGACACAGGAATTTGGGAGCAACAAATTCCTTTGTGGACACTGAGAGCTAGGTATCCCATGCCAGCTCTCAGTGTCCACTCTGCCCCTCAAGCTAAGTCACCCAAAACTTGGCACCTATCACGGAATGGTTGTGTTGGGAGGAACCTCTGGATGACATCTAGTCCAAGTCCCCTGCAAGTTTACCCAGAGCAGGTTGTACCTGTGTTTACTCTAGGGCTGTTTTTGACAGATAAATTTAGCCTTAAATCACCCCTCCTGCTCTCCCTCCTGGGGTAAGCATTAGCCATAAGTGTTAGCAGAGCAGCAGACAAATGCCTCTCACATCCCAGGCAGTCTGTGCACCCCTCACTGCATGAATTACCAACTCATAGACTGCTCTCTGGGCAGAGCCAAGAAAACATGGAACAACAGTGTTCCCAAAGAGTCATTCCACTGTCCTACATACAAAGATTCTGAAATGGGCACATCCTTTTTTAACAAAAAAACCTCTCCAACAGAAACAGGCATCCAAATATCTGTGTGGAGTCTTAGAAGAGCAGGAAGGGAAGGCAGATACAGTCTGACATAAGTTTTCAGTGATGTTTTCTCTACAGCTTGAACACACACAGGCTCTCAATCTCTTCATTAATACAAGGAGATGCTGCTTTTAGAACTAAATCAGAGAGTCCAGCAGGAAGCTGCAGTGTGACCAGCCCTAAAGGAGAGCTCTCTAGTGAGATGGTACCTCCAGCGGAGCAGTCGTCACTCCGAGCCCGCCGCTTTCAGAGACCACAAAAGCACTGGCTACCCAGGACGTGATGGTGTCAGGTACAATGGCATCCATTGTGGTTTCTGGGCCAGATCTGATGGCAGAAGGGGAGAGCAGACTTTCAAAACCATCCATTTACAGACATCATTAAGTGGACACATATGTTTCAAATGCATGAAAAATTAAGTCCAAATTCCTGGAAAGAAAAGCTGCTCATTATCCATTTTTCCTTTTCTAACCATTTAGAAATACTGTGATGGCATCAAAATTATTTTAAAAATTTAAATTATTTTAAATTACATGAATTGAAGGTAATTACACTGGATCACATTACATGTAATCCACTTTTACGGGTCGTTTTAAACAATCCCAGGTGATGGTTGTTTCCTGAACTTCTCAGCTGTAAAAGAATACAAGATTTGTTCTTCACAATGCAGGTCAGATTTCACCATCACTTGACAGTTTGATCTATTCACTGAATTAGGTGCAGATAGCAAGAAATTTCCCTTTCTGGGCTAATCACCATCTTTTTATATACTGTAGAGAAAAAGGCTAGGTCTCCCTATCCATTATCTCCCTATTTGTAAAAGTAAGAGTTTATTCCTTTTGTCTTCAGGATTTTTATCTAACTTCTATTGAAACTCCTAGGCCTTCAGTCATAATCCTCTCTTGTGCAGTTGTACAACTCCTCATTTCTTCAATCTCCAATCTCACTTGTGGCCTCTAGGTGGTAGCAGAATATAAATCTACATTTCTAAGCAGTGTTCTTCAGCACTGGCATAGAATGCTGCTGAAACCTACAAAAAAAAAAAAAAAAGGCAAATGCAAATTGCTTTCCTTTTGCTTCTAACTTTTACCTCGTTTTAGTGTCAATCCAAAGCCAAGTCTCTGGAAAATGTGTTCTCACATAGAGACTGCTGAAATCAGGAGGCCCATTTTTAGATACGGGCATATCATCCCCGAAACCATCCTCTATAGGTATCATTCCACCATCTGCAAAATAAAAAATACTGTCCTACTCCAAATATCTACATTTAGAAAGCTCAAATAAATACAGTTAAGAAAAGTTAAATTAATATATTGTTTGGAGTCTAATCTATAGCTTTGTTACATATTTGGGACTCTGGGAATTTTTTATTCTTAAAAATTAAAAAAAGTTTCACACAAATTTCTATATGGCCTCTGTGGAGTTGAATGAAACTGGTGTAATTCGGCTACACATGACAAACCACTGCAATATATATCAACTGGAGCTGCAAATGAGAACTCCACTCATCTTCAGGCTTTTAGGGGTAATGTCACTGCAGTAAAAAAGGAAAATTTCTGAAATGCTGATTGTATGAATTTTGTAAGACTTGAACGTTTGAAATGCTAATGATTTTCAAGGCTGGATGCAACCTGTATGCAGCACAGTAAGAAGACGTAATGGGGGCCCTATCCCATGGACCTCCTTCCCCACTCAGTAAAATTAGATTTGGCTTCATTTGTTGTATTACTTACAAAGAAAATGTTCCTTATCCTCCTCAAGAACTGCATCAGTTGATACCCAAAGGCTGCATTTCTGGATAAAATTTATACAGTATACCTCAGTACAGGACATTCAGGACATCAACAGTGCTTATCTATTTTCTTTTTCTCTTCTTTCTTTTTAGGTAAATAAAGTCATAAAGCAAGCATAAAACTAAAGCAAATAATATACAGAAACCAAAAAAACTGAGATGATATGAATCTGAATATTGTCATAATGACTGAAAACCTTTCAAAGTGAAGACTGTATCAAGCATAAAGCAACCTGTATTTATGGAGGTATAAATAAAAAATAAATAAGGAGGAATAAATATATTCCTTGGCATTCAGAGTGTTACATATTGACAAGATTCACAATTTGAAACTCATATAAGCCATTAAAACACTACATTGTCTAAAAGTTAAAAGTTCACTTTTTTCTAGCAAGTGACATTCAAATCACTAAGCAGTAAAAAAAAAACCAACAGCCTAGCATTATGAAAAAAAACAGTACCTGAAATACACCAAAAGAACCTCTGACCAGGGGGAAATACTGCACTGTGCTGTATAAAGAGAGCTCATGGAGGACCTAAGGAAAAAAAAAAACCAAAATCATCCACAGACTGAATGCCAGCTCACATTTTAAGAACTTTCACTGTTGCTAATTCATACAGCTGTACCACGAGTTGTAGGTTGCTTAGCTCTCATGCCAAAGAGAAAATAATCTGTGACAGGATGAAGGGGGTTAGTTGAAGGGGGTTTATGATTAATGGAAGAGTGACCAAGACTGTATATAAGCCTGGAATAAAGCCTACAGCCCACTGATATTTTATGGCACTTAGGCTATGTCTTTTGAGCACCTTAGGAATGATATATATTGTAAATTCTTTCAAACTGTAAATGCAATTGATCTTCTGCAAGCACAGGTAATTTAAACATATGAATAATTTATTCTGCCCTCCCAAGAAAAAAAATCTTTATTTTATATTATTAATTTTAAATAGCACAAAGAACAAATCATTAGGGGTTTTTTTTTCTGACATTGTCTATTCTGAAAGAAGAAACTGCCAAATCATAACAATTTATCAAATGAAGAACAATGAAGTATTGATTGGAATTGGAAATGCTGTGCCTATTACCTCTTAAGCTTTACAGTCTCCGCCACTCATGTAACTGGCAAAAGTAAAAAAAAAATTGCATAATTACAGGCTAAAAACCATGCTCAAAGAATATTACTAGTTCAACATATAATCTGTAACATTTCCACAAACATACATTTTTCATACACACAATAATGACAACCTCATTTTCCCATATACTTACAGATTCTTCTGTTATGTCACTACTTTCTCCCAGAAGCTTTGCACTTTTATCAACAACTGAGATTCCAATTACCGATCCTGGCTCTGTTGTACTGATTTTAAGGGAGACCTTCTCAGATGGCTTGGCCTTATCTTTGCTCCAAGAGATTTTAATCTAGAAAAAAGTGAAACACAGCACTGATTTAAATTCTATTTACAGCTGTTAACAACTCCCAGGAAGTAGTTTTTTTACATTATTTGGCTATAATTAAGACTCTGGATTTGTTTTTCCTAGAACCTTTGGGATATGGAGGACCTCTGAGAGTCTTTTTCCTAGGACTTTTGGTAACCTGGATAACTTATGAGGCAAATTGAGACATTTTTCATGCAGCAGGACAAACAGGCTCCCTACCAATTTCTGGTTATAAGTGTTAAAGTCTCCAGAGTAGAAAAAGAATTTGAACCCATCCAGCCTTTGGATGGTCTCACCTATAAAAAGTTATAGGGAGGCTTTTATTTGCACAAAGGACCAAATCTCGTCCTGGTAAGCAAGCTGGAAAAATTAATTCAGTGATGAAATTGAAATTCCCCACACTTCTTCAAACCTTTTTGAGTTAAAAGTTGGGTAGTCACATGAAACACAAACACTGGTCACAATGTGACAACTGCCTGGCTAGAACAAGGTCTTTATAAACTTTTACAATTCTACCCTTAAAGCACATAGGATACCTTGTCATTGTATTGGCCAGAGTAACCTTTGGCTCAGTAATTGACCAAACCACTAAAAACACAAGGAGATGGTGTGCATCTGTTTATGTGGAAAACACAGCACCAGTAGAAAGGACTCTCAAATATGCAGAAACTGGACCCTAATTATACTGGTATCATCAAAAGTCTTTCTAAAGACTTGTGCAAACTTCAGGTTAGATCCTCAATGAAAATTTTTTTGCATTTACAATCCTATGATCTAAAAGAAAAAAACATGGTCTCAGATTCAATCTCAATACAATTACCTTGTCATCCAAAGCAGGCTGGATGGGGACAGTGAGAGCATCATTTACAACCACTCCAAGCTCATCTACATAGAATACAAGTATAGCTATCAAAGGAGCCCAGGAATTTTCTGCTGTTAAAGTGAATGTTTTTGTAGATTTTGTGCCAAAAGCCATAATTTGTTCTTTAGATAATACCTGAAAGAGAAAAAAATCAAACACTCAAACTATTGGTATTCTCAATGTCATCAGCAATTGGTTCTACAAGTAGCTGCTAAAGAAGAGACACATAGCTGTGATTCATTATTTTTTCCACTAACTGGTAGACCAGTTCTGTGAAAATGGGCATGGAATCTGTTGTAATATTTAAATAATGGATTTTTTTTCCCCATGTTTTAATTCCTGTATCACTATGGACAAGTAAAGAACTACACCAATTGCACACATATGGTATGAGAGCATAAATATACAAGAGTAATAGGGTTGACTCATGTGGGTTATCTGTAACAGCATCTGAGTTTGGATCAGGCACAAAGTTTTAAAAGCAAACCTCCAGAACTACTTAGAACACCTGGTTTGCCTCATGGAGAGTGTGAACTGGGGTCTAGTCATGTGCTCCAGTTAAAAGCAGACATTCATCTGAACAGATCAGATTAGAGCTAGTCTGAAGCTACCCCTAATACCTGGATTTCAATTTTTTCACTCTAAATTTGTTCATACTGGATCATATACCCACTAATGAAGACAGAGAGATGAAGGGCAATTCCCTGCCTTTGGTTGCATGAACCTGATTTATTTCAAACCTTCTAGAGAGTGTTTCTAGTTTAGAAAATACATATGAACGCTCAAATTTTACATGGTTTTCCTAATTCAGTTTACTGTTAAAGTCTGTGAAAGAAAAAGAATCCTAGCTACCATGGTCACTAAGATGCAGACTGTGAAAAAGACAGCCATGTGTTAAAGACAGGATGGGAAACTTACAATAGCATATATAATAAATCTTCCTGATCCTTCAAGATACAGTAGAGCAGCTGAGCAATTAAGCCACTACTCAAGACATTTATTTTAAAGTGCTTCCTATGAATCTCACTTGTTAAAATGCCCCTCTGTCCACTCAACCACCTGTTGCCTCAGCAGGCAGCTCTTCCACCCCTGCACCCACAGGCTCAGCCTGACACTCCTGAACCTGCATACAGGATCCACCAGGCCCCTGCTTCCACCTGCAATCTGCAGGACCTGCTGACAAAGCCACAGCTTGGGCTGCTCCTGGGATGTCCTTGTCCCTTCTCCCATTGCAGATGCTCTGCACAGTCAGAAACTATTGCTCTCACTATTGTGCCTTGTCCCACATCTGCTGTCAGAGATAACCCAACACCCAGGTGAGAGAAGCACTTCCTTACAGTGCCAGGGGCATTCCTCCACAAGGTAGAATAATACAGTTCCCTTTCAAAATGACCCTCCTAGTGGAAAGGAAGTTTTTGGGCCTTCTCTTCCACAAAGCACAATTAAAAAACGCCGAATCTCAAATGTTTGATCACATTCCACTCACTGGAGTATTTCTCAAGTTGGTAAAGGTGACCTTGGATTGTCCCCATCTGTAAAACCTGTAACTTACCAGATAGTGATACTCTCTCACTGGCTTGTTGCTTGCAACGCTCAGCTCAAAAGGCTTCCCAGCCTAGGAAAAGCACACAATTCATATGGATGAGAATGGAAAAAACATAAGTAACTAGGCTTTAATTGTGGCAAGTTTTGTCTCAGACTGTACCTTTATATCCTGGCTCTTTGTTTTAACCTGCAGATAAGTCTGACTGGGGGAGCTGAACACATCATAAACACCTATGTCAGTCTTACTGCTGAGGAACTCTGCCTGCAAGACAGTGCAAAAAAAAAACCCTCTTAACAAAACAGCAAAATCTGTGGTGTTCATTTTTGTGGTACAAAAATGGCATGTAAATATGGTAGCATGGCAGCCTTAGCAAAAGTCCACTTTATGCTTTGGGTATCTGGGGTTTTTTCCTTTGATATCATAGTGCAATTATTAAATCCCATTTGAGAGGATCTCTCACTTTCTTTCCAGCTGTAACATGAAGTAATAAAAATAACAATAGGTGGCAGGTCAGCTGTTGCAGACAACAGGACAGCATATCACTGATCCCAGCCCAGGCAATTTAGTGTGTCAACACTCCAAAGCAACATGTTACAAAGCAGTACCTGAACTCTCAGAGTTTTTGTATCAGACAGGATTGGAAACTCAACATCAATTACTCCATTTTCTGGAACTGTGTAGTTCAGGACATGGACTGTCAGATTTCTCTCCTCTGTTGCCTCATTTTCCAGGTGAGAAAGTGAAGAGTGATGGAAAAGCAGGTCTGACTCCTGTACAGTGATTGTTACAAGATTCTGCCTCTCTTCAGCTGTCAGCTGGTTGCTATCAGAACGTGACACCTTTAGCTAAAGAAAAAGAAACAAAACACTTATCAAACACATCAAACAGAGTGAAGCTAAAGTGCTCAACACATAGTATATAACAATATATTTGCACTCACATCACATTAAAAAAAATGCATCCTCAGGTTTCTCACACATCAATAGCTTTATTTCTGTTCCCTAGTAAGCACCCCAAGTAGGTAAGTCAGGCAAGAACAAAATTATTCATGACTCCAGGGAATAAAAAAAGAGTAAAAGCAAAGTAGATGGAACTGAAAGGAGACATTTTGCATTTCTGCTCTCCCAATTACTCTTCTAGTTGAAAATGTTTGTGTCTCAAGTAAATAGTACATATCCTACCTACAGTCTGAACACTTAATTTTATCACTTGCACTTCACCACCACAAGAAAGGGCAACCTAACATTTACATTATGTGGGAAAAGAATCACATGAACAGAGATGGTGCTGAGTTGGATGTTTTTATGAATTCATCAAATGAGTTGAAGACTGAAACCAGGCCCAAAATTGACAGTGTGCAACTTCTTCACTCCATCATACATCAATCAGCACTACAACTCAAAACCTTCATGCCCACATTCAAGCAGATTTTCATCCAGTAAAATCATTCTCATTCTGCATTATACACGACAGAAAAATCAACTTTTATATTTAAAAGCACTGAACTAATGTTTCCTTTTTCTTTTTCAGCCCATAGATGTCACTGCATTACCACTCCTCCTCAGCCGCTATTCTCTCTCTGTTCTCTCTCTGAAGAGTATATGCTCATGCTTCCTCTAAGATCTCCACTTTTTAGTAACAGCAGCAGCTGTTCATTCACACTTCTTTGGCAGCACAACTGAAACCTTCCTGTCTGCCAGCTGCAAGAATTGCCAGATGCTTCAGCTATCTCTCACTTAGTTCATCTTTGGAAGAGGACTAAAAAACAGGTGGATTCAAACTGAGATGCTGGCAAAGAAAATGAAAAGCACAAAAACAAAAAGCCCAAATGATCAGGCTAGCATAAAGCTATGTCTTGAGCCAATCCACTCTGGAAGAGAATATTCAGCCTAAATCACTGCTATTTAGGTCGCATTTCTATATAGCAAAGGTTCAAGAATTGTAAAATTCACTCCCCTTTTCAAGCAAAATGCAGTGATGCAATATGTAACCCCTGCAAAATGTGGAAATACTGAATGCAGATGAGGGACAGAATGAAGAACATAAAATATTTCTAGGAGTGGACTGCAGCTGGCATGAAAAGGACAGGACAGAAGGCAGAAACAACACTTTAGCTTGAAAGCAATGTGGTTTGATGAGTTTTAACTGAATTAAGTAAAAGCTGTTTAAATATACAAATTCACTATATAAAGTATATTAAGTATATATTTGTGTGTATGTCTGTGTATATATATATATATATATATATATATATATATATAGTTACTTAGTTAGATACACAAATCTATACTATAAAGAGGTTTGAAACTTAATAACTAATCTGTTGTTTCAAAGCACAGTCCAAAAAAACAGCTAGGGAAGATCTCTCTTCCATAAGAATGCTGATAAACTATACACAAATATATCCTGCCAAGATTACAGCATTCCCTGCCACTTACCTTTTTCTAGAGCAAATGCCTCCAATTTTAGTATTTGCTGATATGTATTGTGAAAAAAGAGAGAATTTGAAAATAAATCTGTAAATTACACTTAAAAATCCAAGGCAAACTTTGCTATCTAAGCATAGAGGAGAAGTCACATTTGTTTATCCACAGATGATAATCAAACAAAAGAACTTACAGTAGCTATGAAGTTCAGAGAAGGCTTTATAACTCTAGTGTAGTCCAGAAATTCAATAAAATAGTCACTTTGCTTTGGAAATATGATGGTACTTGAATTTTGGGAGATTCCTGTTGAATAATTGTATGTGTTTAGATAACATGCATTTAACACATATATTACTTTAGTAGCAATACAATTTACTGCCCGTGACTTTGAAATAATTCTATCATATTTTTCACCATTTGAACTCCTATCATTCTTCATCCTTCTAGCTCAGAATCAGTATAAAGCTGGCATATACACTGGTACTGCCTGCCAAAATGCAATATGTGATATATCACACAGGGCTCCACTCACACAGACTATGCCAGAATGATACAAGGAAGAAACTTAATAAATCCCAAATCAGCCAGCTTCACCTTGCTGGGGTTTCTACAGAAAGTCTGTAATGAAACCCAGTTTCTGGGACAGGCATACATTTTGTACACATGATTTTTTTTTTTTTTTAAATGTGCAAGGTGCAGTGGAACATGAACTCACAAAAAACCCTCAGTTTGCAAATCAGTCCACCTAGAAGAGGCTAGACTGCGGACAAGCTGGGACCAGGGAACTCTTTCTACTAAAATGGCTTACAAATACACAACATCAGGTAAGTTTATGAATAAAATTAAGCTTGTAAACTTCAGGCTAATGCTAGCAACTCTTTATGCCTGCTCTTCTCATCAAAAATGATCAGTCACTGACTTTAGGCTCCTATCAGAATGTGTTTCCTGATTATTTAATAAATCATTTAGCACAGAACTCTATTCTACTGAGTTAACAGCTGGTTAAACTATTAAATTTCTAGGCGAGCAACATTCAGATAATATATTTGAATGTGGATGGTTTGAGCTGAGATCAGCACATGATACTTCTCCAGAGCTCCAGCCTGTTGCACAGAGCAGTAAGGCACTCTGGATTTCTGTCAGAGAGCTCCCACAGCCACACACCTGTGAGTGACTCTGTCACCACCGCGATCATTTCTATCGGCTCCGTGTAATCGCTGCCACCTTGGTGCCACGACTGCTCAACATTCAGGTTTTGCAACATCAGCTTGTTACAGGTTACATTCACAGATCCATTTATCTGCAATGCAGGAAAAAATAACTGTTGAGCCAGAAAAGCCAGAAAAGGACACCTTTCTGTCTACTGTAGCTTATTTCTGTCTAGCTCTCCTCTAGCTCTCTCCACAATCAAGTTTTGGAGTGTGAACACCAGAAAATTATGAACCCTGACCCTTTATTTGTTTGCTGTCAGCAACCATTTTTATTAAATCCAGTAGAAGTTCACTACTTTTTTAGAGGCAACAATGCTTTAGGGAAAAAGTTACCCTTTTTTCCCTAATTTCTAGAATTATCCATTTCTACATGGCTAGTGCAGTGGTACCTAAGCTTTACAGGAAAATACAATGAACGAGTTTCTCCCTGAGGAGAGGGGTATACCCTATTCAGCATCTGAACTTAGAGTTTCTGTAGACTAAGTGCTGCTGAAGGCACTGAAGTCAGACAGTGGCCGAAGTGAGCAAACATAAAATTACAGTCACTTAATGTAGCAAAAATTTAACCTTTTTTAACAGTCCACATCTTAAAAGTAAAATGTCTGATTTTGCAAAGAGAATGCAACCAATCTATCACCTCTTTTAAGCCTTCAGATTGTGTGTCTTTTTAAATTTCATGCTTCAGGTTACAATTAGTGCAGTAGCTCAAATGTAATTGCTGGCAATTAGTAGGCAAAATGCTTTGGTTTCTACCATGCTAGAGCTCCACCCAGACAACTGAAGTGTTCTCCTCCAGCCTTGTGACACAGAGCTCAGTGTGCAGGGGCAGACACAGGGCCAGGGAGCATTCCTGAGCATGGGTCCTCAAGCACCTATGCAGCCCCTGGAAAATCTTTCTACCTGGGTCAGTTGGTACACTCCAAAATAACCTCCAGGCACAAGTAAATGGAGCACAGGTGCCAAGTATCATTCCCAACAAGCAGTCTCAATGTAGAAGCTTTTAGGCTGAAAATTAAAGAGAGTTTAATACTCTCCAGCTTGGCACTCAGGAATGATTCCAAGCATCATTTAACCCACAACAGGACACAGACTTAAAGAAGCTACTAAGAGATTACTCACCTCCATTGTTGTTGTTATATTTCTCTTGTTTGTCCAGTAAGAAACAGAAAGGCAAGTGATTGTTACAGTTCCCTTTACTGGCTTTCCATATGTGTACCTGAAACACATCAGGCAAAGTCAAACAACACAACACCCTCCAGGACCTGGGCTCCTGAAGAGACCTTAAGGCACAAGATGCTACTAAAATCTTATTCTCTGGCCTCAGACATGGGCAGAACAAATTTCTACTCCAAAACATGGAGTTTGCCATACCAACACCCGTTTAGCAACACCAAAGCTGGAAGCCTTAAACCTGGAGAAGATACACAGTGCTGCTCTTTCCACTACACAAGCTCTACAAACCTATTACAATTATTATGGGCTGTATGATGTACAAAAGTTAACTATACTAAGCTAAAAGCTGAAAGCAAGTTATTGAACAGATATTAATAATCAGAGTTAAAATGGGATGTGGGAAGTGTAAGTATTTTGCTTACCAAATATTGCCAACACAAAATGATATATCTCCAGATATTTGGTAATAATTATTACTACTTATTTAGTAATGACAGTCTCAAGAAATCATTGCAAACAATGTCCAGCTGTGGCAAATCTGAAAACAGTAACATACTCCGTTCTTAGGATGACAATAGCAACCTGCAGCCACTGAGCAGCAATAAAACAAAATTTTGTATAAATGTTTCCAAGGTACACTTAAGAGAAACCACAACATTATCAGATTGAGACAGAGAAGTGAAGGAGGGGAGGAACAACATGAGGACAGACAGGACACCTAAAATCATTCTAGTCCTCAGCAGTAATACATGTAGTTGTGGTAACTTTAAAGTACTTTAAATCATTATGCAGCCACTTAAGTAATATTAAAGCTGAAAAGCAGAAAGAAAGAAAAATCAAACAGCATAGTTACAGGAACAACTCTGATAACACTGTCTGGCATTTAAACTCAGTCTGAGCAGACCTTATTATTAATTACAGTAATAAGCTGCCATTAACCTTGAAATTATACTGCCATTGAGCAGCATCCCTGTACTTAACTTGATCTAATAATACTCCAGAGAAGAAAATGGGCTTTATGACATCTACAGGTTGTATAAAGAAGCATTATGTCTCTAAAAAAACAGTCATCAGGAATCAAGTCATTCTCTATAAATAATTACAATGTATCAGTAAAACTTTGTCACTGCTGGGATTCAACCTCAGATGCTTCACTGGTGTCTAAGTATGAATTTATTGCAGCAAACAGGTACACTTTCAAACACCTTATGAGTATACCAAATGAAAGGGACAAGTGTCCTGGGGAAGACCAAAACAGCCTAAGAAATCAAATATTAGCTAGCATATAATGAATTCCAAAAGCAAAGTAGAACATGGGGGAAAAAATGAGGAAAACTTTTTTATAATTGCCCCTTAGGAGAGTCAGAGAATCACAGAATGGTTTGAGATGGAAGGGATCTTAAGGGTCATATAGTTCTAACCCCCTTGCCATGTACAGGGATGCCACCCACTAAATCATGTTGCTCAGGGCCCCATCCAACCAGGCATTGATAGTTTATAATATCAGGTTGCATGGACTCTACAGAAAGAAGTGTTTTCTCAAAGTCCAAACATTTAATTTAAATAGCCTGCTAAGCAATGATTTCTGCATTCCATTTGTAAACTGAGTGCTTCTTCAGAAGGTATGTATTTTAAGGCATTAAATAACCCATAAAAGACCCTTTATTTCAGTCTTCTTGGATGGATCTATCAGGTAGCTCTGTCTGGCTCTCATCTTCAAAAATAAAATTAATTTCTGAGATTAATGCATAGTAATTTTTTGTCTAGATATTTGCTCAGCAGAAAATAAAATATTATTTACACAGGAGTCTACACTGAAGCCTCTTCTGAATTTCTCAAGAACTTTTCATTCTTTACCTATTTACGGCTATGGGTATTTTGATTCGAAAAACCTATGCTTGAAATCTGCAATGCTGATTTATTGGAACAAGAAGGATGTTCACAGAAGTTTGCCTGATAATATATAGTCACTGTACCTACAGACCTTAACATGGTAAATTGGAGAGTACCATAAAAGAAATATAAGAACAAAAAAAGCATCACAATACATATTACAAGCAAGAAACTTAAAAATTTTCAACTAAGGTAGCTGAAAATGTATAGCTGTAGTCTACAACTATATTTACTAGACCAAAAGATCTTACTAGAAGTCTGAAAGTCTACTAAATCTTGTTACAACAAAATCCAGCAAATAGAAACAGATACTAGCCAACTAATTTTGAATAGATGGAGCTTTATTAGCATTCTAATTTTTACTTGGACACTTAGAGAACCACAATAAGTTTCTTAAGAGTGAAGGTGACAACAGTATCAGTGATTTACTTACTTTGCAGAGACAACACCAGTTACATCTTCATCTCTCAAAGAGTAGTATAAGGGTGTTGTTATCAGGACATCAAATTTTGGTAAAACTAAAAAAAAAATTACAAGAAGCATTAAATTCACAGAAGGAATATTTCTCTTTCTAAGTAACAAGGGTAGAACATGTAATTTGATAAAGACTACTAGTTCCTAAGTTTCCTAATAAAAGTTAAGATGTATTTTTAAGCCAATTGCCAGACTACGACTTTTTGTTGAAAGGAGAAAAAAAGCATCATAAAAACAGCCTGCATAGAAGCTTCTAAGTCTGAAATATAAAACATTTAGCTTGTTCAGCTTTTACAGAATTCATCAGCAAGCTTCCCAACCAGATAATGTGGGATCATTAAAACTACCAAAGATAAATAGGGTAGCTGATAAGATTTGATTTTTTGTCTCAGAGAAGTCTCAGAGAAGCCAAAGATTTGGAAATTTAACTTTCTGTGAGTATTTAAAACGTTCATGCCAGACAAGGGAAGCCAGTATAAATTAATGGAGAATCACTACTGATTTTGGTCACTACTAAATAACACTTACCATATTCCATCACTTTAAATCTTTGATAATGAACTTGACCCTATTGAAAAAAATTCATATGAGAAAATACATACAATTTTGGTTAGATTAGTAAATTTAACATACCTTCTTGGCCAAATCCCACCCATATGCAAGTTAAACTACAATTTCTGACACGGTGTGATTTTAAATCATGGCTTAATCACTATCAGCTCCTCTAGAGACCAGTAGTACATATTTACAGAACAGAAGAAGACAAAAGTTCCTGTGAAGCAGATTCTAAGTATTTATCATGAACAGCTTGTGCAGCTTCCAGTCTGCAGACATCTATCTATACATGCCTGATTTCTGTACTAAAAAACTGAATATTTGAGCTAGTTAGAATAAAACTACCTAGCATAAGTAGTCACAGTCATCATGATAAAACATGACTGACATACCAGCACCATCTTTGCTAGCACATTTTTAATTAACTTCTACAAACAAGAGGCTCCTACAGAGTCTATCTAGTGGATGAGACTATTTCTAAACCTTGTATAATCTTACGATTCTACATTTACTCAAAAGGTGGCTGCAGTTTTGTTACAGTCTACAGCCATACTTACTTCAGCAGAGATACCCTTGTGCTGTATCTTCTTGTTTCAGCTATTTGTTACTTAAAATCAAGGAAAGAAATCAAGGAACTACATAATTTGCTGTTACTTGTGTTCTCTTCTATTTTCCTATTTTTCTAAATTTTTCACTCATTTCCTCCAGGAGGGAAAAGAAAAATGAATACAGATAACCATTTGTCAGGTGGCATCAAGATGTGTAAGATAGGAATGACTCTTTGTAGCAAGAGAGGATAAGCTGAGAACTCCTATGGTAAAAACCTTAGGACCAGGACCTAAAATGGAAACAATTACAAACTTTTGTTACCTGATCAACAACTTTGCAAGTTAAGCACCTCAGACCAAGCCCTTTACATATCTGTATTTATACATCTCCTAGCAAAATACTCCTATCCAAGTAAAAATCAGATTGCTGCCAATTTGATGATCAAGTCACTGATCACCAAAATAACTGCCATCTTTATATTCCTAGGATTGAAAATATACATGCAGAATCAGCTATTTTCACAACATTTGTGCAAATCATAGTATTTGCAAGACAAAATGCTACAGCACTGACATGCATAAATAAGTCCACAATCAGATTACCACCAGGTAGTCTTAGGAACACATATCTTAGGGAGATGTCCTGCAGTGAATTCACCTCACTTCTTGCTCTCTGTACAGCTTTTACTTCCAATACTAACTATGTACATGACCCTTGTCATAAAGCAAACCCTGAACAAAATGTTACCCCAGAGAGCACGGTTAAAATGCATCTCCCTTGAATATGAAATATTGTTTCCCATCATCTTAGAAGTAAAAATAAAATTTTTTAAAGTACAATTAAAAACTAAGGTAACTGTAAGTAGTAGAGTGAGACTAGTACTCCTGGCTGCATTTTCTCTAAAATGACAAGCTTTGTGACAGAAATCAAGCCATGCTTGATAGCTCAGGGAAAGGCAAAGACCCTACTTGGTCATCTTGATGATATGAATACCATGCCATGATATGAATACCAATACCAAGATTTTGCACTTACAAATTTTTTAGCCAAGCTGGTCTGAAGTAGAACAAGTAACAACAGCTCAACCACTCAATCATTTTAGTTCATTAGGGCAAGGCTGTCTCTCTGGCAAATATTGTTCAAATATACTGAAGCTGAAGTTGTTAAACCAGTTTCCAGGAACAGTAGCTTTCAAGACAAGCAGTTAGCCAGTTAGTTATATATGCACAACCCAAGAGAGATTTTTAGGGGTTTTCTTTAAGATAGGAAAACAACACCATGCCTATTCTATTTTTCCCAAAGCAGCTTCATTCTAGTACAGGTTTTGTTTTCCATGCCTTCTCCTGCTTCTTAACTATACTCACCCTTCCGGACTAACAACATTTTGCTTTAAATCAGCATTTCTTAAACTGCAGAACACCTCCTGCATTCTGTGCCAATCACCCAGAGTAAGAAAATTGTGCCAAAAAGAGATCCATGGAAGTGTTCTGAGATGATGAGGATGAGCTTTTCTGCAGGGAAGCCTTAGATGCTGTGTATCCTGACATCCAAGAATCCCTAACTGCAGTCTAGATTCTGCTCAGCTGCGATGAACTCTCCTGTTTTAATTCACTGGGTCTGATCCAATGAAAGTGAGACCACAGGAGCCATTCCCCACAGATTTTTTTTCTTCTTCTTTGGCAACTGAAAGTCCCTGCAATCAATCTCGTCTGGGTCCATTTTCTTATTTGTTTCTGACATTGACATGCACTGCTGTTAGATCACGGGGAAAGACTCTGGGAGTGGTCCAGGGCTTTGCCCTGGAAAAGCACAGCTCTGGCACCAGCTGCATTCCAGGGGCTACCTCATTGTCTCACAGGCCCTGTCAGGAACACTCTTCCGCCTTGGCTCTGAAGCTCAATAAAACAGATTTTTGTCTAGACAGAACTAACAGAAGCACTTCATGATCACTTCCATGCTTTGTTTTCACATGGAAGAAACAAACCCCAAAATGAAATTCTGTTCAATTCAATAGCACAATCTCCAAAAACTAGTCAGAGTCCCACTATTTACACTAGCAGATCCTGATTGAATATCTGTGCACATTTTCAAACTACTGAATACTCAGGCAATGCCAAAGGCTTTATGTACAGTCTGATTTTGAAGATGTGTGACACATTTTTTAAGCAATTGTACATACAACATTAAACTTAACGCATCAAATGTGAAATCCATAATTAATCTAGCATAAAACATTACAGAATAGTAATGTATAGTATATAAACATTCCCAGTTGATTCTGAAAGTTTGCTTTATAGCTAAAGCTTTAAAAAAATGTAATACTCTTAAAAATATTTTGGAAAGCCCTTGTTGCATCTGAAACATTACTACTCTTCGATATTTGATCATAAATTTATACATAACAACTTCCATAAATTAGATTACAAAATGCCATTTAACTAGAAACGACTTCTGGTTAGAGGTGCATGCTATAAAAACTCAGCAACTAGAAGTCTTTCAGCAACAGGAAATATAAGATATCCAACTAAAATACAAGGTAGAGACTTGGAAACCAGACCATAATTACTCTGTCTTGAGTTTTCCTGGAACAGCTGTACTAACACCTGAACTTTTATTAAAAATACTACAGGATGTTTAGCAGGAGCGAGCAGCCAAAACCTGATTTAAAACAGGATTCAGAGGAAGCACTTCCAAAAATCAAGACTCAGTACACTTTGAAACTGATCTGTAATCACGAGAAGGGAAACATTATTTAATCACTTGACAATTCTTTAAAGACAAGAGGGAAACTGAGAAAGAAAGGCTGGCTATTTAACTAGAAAGCCCAGGTCATGGCATCAGGATAGCTAAGTCATGCAGAGATGACTTAGTCATCTATGGGTGGGCAGATATGGGCAGTCTGGGTTTGCCATATGAAGATGTTCCTAAAGCCTCAACAGATCCATAAGCTGGCTGGATGCCATGCAGAGCCAGAGCTGGCAGTACTAGTTAAGGAGAGGAAAACATATCTGTTAAAAATCCCAGTTATATGCTAAGCTTTCCTTAGCAGTAAATCCAAGTTCTCAGTGGCCTTTCTTACCAGGAAGAGATTGGTGGATCTATGCAACTTTATATATGACACAATAAAACCTACACCTCCCTTGAACAGCAGAACTGCTGCAGAAGAGAAAGGAATACCCAGCTAATAGCTAGGAATATCCACTAGGAGTCATCCAGTCACTCAGCAGCTTTCACTGAACACCCACTAAATCTCCACAGTATCACCAACAGAGAGCCCTACACAACTCCATGTTCCAACTGAATCCCATCCCATATGATCTTGTATTTCACAGCATAAACTCCCTTGCAACCAAGAGAATAAAGTAGAGTTTCCCACTAGGAAAGTTCTTTTCCTTTATTCTGCAAGGTGTCTTGCAGGTTTCAATAATCTGATGGTTGGCACACTTTTCAGAAAAATAAATCTGTGAGACAATATATCAGGCAGACCTAATCTAATAGTGTGAATACTGCAGTAGTCACTTAATGCATCTTGCATATGACACCCTGATCCAATGAAGATATGCTGGCACTGCTGTAGAAATAATGCATATTGCTTTGTCATTATATTCAACGTGGAATTTGAAAATTAAAGCAGAGTGTAAACAAAAAAGGATCTGAAAGTAAACATAAGTATTTCTGTGTGGGACTTGGGGTTGCTGTTCTATTCCCAAAGGACAAGCACTGTAAGAATAGCCATTTTTTTCTGGACACCAAGGTCTAAAACCTTTTTATTTTTCGTTAAGTACAATACACACTTCTTTTTCTTCCCTATCTTAATTTTCAATTCAAAGAGTTTAGATGTCAAAAGGAACCATTTAGCCTGATCTCCTTTAAACACAAGTTTGGTACCTTTGTATTCAGCTACTCCAGCAATCTGTGTTGTTAGAATGCATTTTCCAAAAAGGCAACAATGAAATAATAGAGAACACCTAGGGAACTGCATCAACCAGGGTAGCCAGGAGTGACACTGTGTCTTGAGTTGACACCTAAGGCCTTTTTACTATCAGTGCTCAATGGAGTGTGCTGAGAATTTGTCCAGATCCTTTTAATCCCAAGTTTTCAGTATTCACAATAACTGCCAGTGCTGTGCTCTGCAATTCAGTTATGATGTTTCAGTCATTTTGAAATCACTCTTAAACTCCTCTACTTGATGCCCTTTAGCTATATGTTGAAAGAGACAGGAACAAAACATTCTCTATTTACTTTCTCCTTGTTACTCATGACTTGTGAGACATTCTGACTCTGACATATATTTTCCAAGATCATTAACCTTCTGTAGCATGGCTAAAATTTAGAATACCATCAACTACACTCTACTAAGGTTTCACCTCACTTGTCTCACAGCTGTTTCATTAGCCCAGATGAATTTACAAGGCATTTTTCTTTCAACTTTACAATGTTTTTTTCTCTTTGGTTTTATTTCAGGAGGGAGTGGCACTCATTCATATCCTGAAAACAGCTGCCACAACCCCTCCATCAATTATCTCCTAATTTCAGCATTTCTCAAGCCTTTGCAAAAAGCCCAAGCCACATTTCACAGACACTTTTTTGCTTGGCATATGAGCTGTTGAAGGAGCCCACCACTGCCACCAGCCTTTGTCTCCATGTCTGAGCCCCACTTGCCCAACTGCAGAAAAGCACCTACAATAGCTGTGAGTGGGGATGGCTTCTCAGCTGGATCAGTGATCTGGTCTGGTCCAGGCCAAGAAAAATACACAGATGCTTTTCAGTTTGGGTCATTTCCCCACTGCACTTTAGATCTCAGCCTGACTACAGCTCTACAGCTGCTTTAGCGTGACTGAGAGGCCACTGAACAGCAGGCAGGGGAAGGGAAGGAGTGGCAGAGCACAGGGAGGAGTGCAGGAACAACTTCATACATTTTTCCCATCACAGACAACAGCAACAACTCCACACCCACATGACAACGTGTTTGAAAAATCCAGTCCTGACGCTCACTTGAGCACCACCCTCACATGCCTAAGCCTATAGAAATCTATCAAACATATAACTGGTACTGGTAAATGTTACTCCTGAGTAATACATGATCATGTGAATTTTTCTCCTTTCTACCCATCATCTCCCTCATTATGTAACATTAAGCAGTCCTGTTTATACTTGCCAAATGTCTCTGAAGAGCCACTGCAAGCCAAATAGGAAATGCAGTTCCCAAATTATAGGTATTAAAAAGCAGGCTGAATAACCCTGACACAGAGTTTTGAACAGCTAAACCTCCAGCTATTTTTGAAACATGTTCCATGGTGTATGAGGAGTGAAACAACTTGAAGGACTGGCCTCAGAGAGCTACTACCAATAGCAACATGCAACACAGACTCTTCCAGTTTTGTTTTGCAATCGTCCTGTATTACTAGTCATCCTTTCTATTTTACAAAGTTATTTTTTTCCTCAGTAACTCATCAGTCAGTGTGAGTTGCTGAAACACGCCTAAAACTAGACAAAGATCTGTAAATAGTCTTGGTTCCTCGTCCCTTTTTGGACACTGACTGGCTGCACAGTGTGATACAATAAATTTCCGTGTATTTGGTTGCAAAATAAATGTATGAGTATTTAACTTAAAAAGGAAAAATCTCTACTCCATAATATCTTTCTTTTACATTAATATTACAAGTCCTCAATTTTTTAATACCATTTTTATCCTGGAATCAAAACACAGACCTTAGGATAGAGTATGTATGTGGGGTTTTGTATCCTTCCCTGCAAAACCATGTACTATTGAAAATCTTGTGAGGTTTGCATAGTATCTTGCCCAATATTTGACACGAGGGAAGGATTTGCTCATCTCATGATCCATGTTTATAACTCATTTCAACAACATGAATGCAATTTTATACACATCTAGCAGAAGAAATAAATCTCTCTGTTATTTGGCAATGTTAATACTCACGTTCACTTCCACCTCTATGGACCAGTCTCCTAGTGGAGGGTTCATTGATAACTGAAATTTTTTGGAAACCACACCCAAATCACCTTCCTCCATCAACCACTGCTGAATCAATTTCTTCCGAGGGTCCTAGGAGAAAAGTCAAGCTGCATGTTAAACGTGAGTGGCCTTGCTGGCAAGATTTAGGTAGCAATTCATACCACCTGTATTTGTCACAAATTTAGAACACGTGACACAATCTAACATCTAACCTCGTTCCTGTGGATACTTACTCGGATATATATATTCAGAGACACTTGGTAAGGTTTGAGATCAGGATAGACAGTGACAATCCTGAAGAGCACATCCTGTCCTGGCTTATACATGGATTTATCAGTCTGGATGAACACAGAGGTGCTCTTTGACATGTACATCAGGCTGGTACGGTTAGAGAAGATGTGCCGGCCATCAGCACGGCCCTCCACCAGTAATTCATAATTCCCAGAAGCACTGTTCAGAGGCAGCTTAAAAAGAAATAGTGACACTCTGTTAGGTATCCAAAATATTCCTGAAGACACTATTATTTAAAAAACATTCGACATAAAGGACTAATATATACTTGAACTTGTCAACTTATGAAAATTTTCAAAAACAGAAAGGGGATTTTATTCATTACTTTAATGTATTATTTCAACAATTACCAGAAAATGTCTTATCAGAAGCACAACAACACATTTCCATCTAATTTTAAGTAGTAATCAGGTTTTCAAGAATAGAAGTATCTATGCATTCATATGCAATTCACAGTCTTACACTTGCATAGATTGTGCTCTCTTTTTTAAGTTATTTAGAAATTTCTTTGGTTTGATATAATGGGCTAATATTTTTCTTCATCACTTTTTGCTATGAAATTTTCCAAAAATAAAATATCTAAAGAAAGTATGTGTAAGCAAGATGAGCAGGACAGTAAGAGAACTTTGCACTTGTTTTTTTACAGTCTTTAGCTTTATGTCCTAAGGGGTAGAAAAATCAAATACAGAATTTGTTTTTCATAAAGTGAGGTACTGCTTTTCAATAGCAACCTCACTGATTTTGTCTCATTTCACTTTCATAATTAATAATTACAGCACGTATCATGACTCATTTAGAAAGTAAAATAATTATTCTTCCAAAAATATTAAGAAATAAAGGAATATAAAATTTATATGGTTAACTTTTTTTGGATAGACATTGAAGGCTCCTTCAGTGCTGGCAGAAGAGACAGATATCACTGGCAAGGAAATTTAGACCACATAAGGTCAGAGTAATCATGCACAGATTTCTTCTCTCTCTCTCTCTCTCTCTGTGTCTTTCCAGTGCACAGAGGCAATCTAGAGCTCATAATTCAGATGCATCACTTCATTTCCTAAAGTTAGCTGGGAGGAATCCCAGTCACAGGGGTTGAAAGGCTTAAAGCAGAGATGCTGCAGCACACCGGAATTTTACTTGAGCAGAGCCTTCACAGACAACCAGCGAGCCCAGGGACATCCCAGCCCAGATGCTGCTTCTGTCCTGCCAGAATGGCTCTTTGAAGAAGGGGAAGGGCTTTAACACAGCACACAGCTCATTCCAACAAGCAGCCCTGCTGAAAAGCTTAAGAGTCACATGCTTCTGTTTGGAGTTGGAACTGTAAATCTGGAGCAAAACCTCTGAAGTTAAGACAACTAAAGACAGGCTTGCATTTTGCAGCATAACATATGGAACTGAAACACTCCTCTTGCAGTGTAATGAAAATTACAGCTGTTAACTCAGCAGGCACAGCACTTCAAAAGTATCCTACCAAGTGCTATAAAGAAAGGCTGTACTGCTGTCAAAGCTCATTTTAACAGCACACACTGAGGCAACAGGGATTCACAAACATAGGAAAATGTCACTGGGTGACAAATGAGGTAGATGCAAATGTCTGTAGAGAATACATTTCCTTCTCTGTGTGTTTACCTATAAAGAGGAATCAACTACAATTCCATCCCTCTCTATTAACTTTCTGTTTTTAAAACAAGCCAGGAAAAAAAATCAAGGGGGAAAAATAAAAAAAGCTCTTTTTCACCTTTAAGCAGGCCTGTGATGACATGGGAAGAAGACATCCCCCCTTTAAAATCTGAATTTATAGAATTAAATTTTAGATGCAAAGTTCCACACTGAAAAGAATTTTGCATTTTCTCCAGCTGCAGGTTTTTGTACACACATTGCCAAGAACATATGATTCACATATTTCAACACCCTCCAAATTCCATGCCAAGTATTCTGCAATATCTTAAATAAGAGGAACAGCCTTAGCTACTGCATCTATCAAAGACTACCTTATTGTTACCTCAAATTTACCATTGTTACCTCAAATTTACCTCAAATACCATTAATTTATGAATATTACTATTTCTTAAAGAAGCTGTAATCCCTAAAAGTCAGATAGGATTTGCTACAAGAAGTCCAGGAAACATTATAATAATTAAAAATCAAAATGGGGAAAATAACCTTGTTTTGTTTCATCAATGAATTGTACTCTTAAAGTATTATTTTGCTGCAAGTATTGTCTTCAATTTCATCTTTAAAAATGTAAATCTTCTATAAATACCATTTAGAGACTTCATCTATTTTCCTGTATCCCTTTCCTACCACAAATAACAATAGACAGCATGGGTTTCTCCCTAAATTTTTATACCTGTTATATTTCAAAAGACCTTTCCTTCCAAAACATGGTGACACAACTGCCTTTCTTGATGTAAAGGTCAGAGACAATGAGGTTTGCATTGCCATGGCAGTGTATTAGGACAGATGAGGTCCAGTGTAACCCACCTTCTGTTTCACACATTTATGGTACCAGAAACTGCACTAATACAACATATCCACAATTGCTGCAGTAATAGTGACTACATCAGCCCCACCAACTCCTTCTCTAAAGGGTTGTTTCTCAACCCAAACATGAGCAAGGCAGTATTTAGCACTAAGTAGTAGGAACTTGCTGTGAAAATATTTTATCTTAGTCAAAACATCCCCAATGAATGGTATTACTATCCCCATTTTGGCAGTCCTAACACAAGAGAGAAAAAGGCCATCTCACGTACTTCTGACTACACCAACCACCATCACGAGCACCTCAGACAAAGCAGCTACTGTTTCCTCTGGAAAAGATGAGGCTGAATCCAGAAACTCATTACCCACCTTCTGCTAGCAAATTACACTTTGGACAAAATCTAAGTCTACTGTGACTACACAAACGAATAGAAAATATTGCATTAAAATTAGTCAGTTTTCATCTCTTCAGATAGCAGCAAGAGAGGGAGGAAAATACCCTGCCTAGTTTTAGTGCTTGAACATTTTAAGGCCTGGACAGATTATATTAAGGAACTTGTTATTTTTTTTTTTTTAATGAACAGAATTTTCTACATTTGCTAATGTATAGTTCATACAGATGCATTTCAGCCTAGTAATCTGCATAATGTTGAGCTGCTCATTGTCATTGATTATCCATCTATCAAATACTTCCAAACTATTTAATCAGAGACAGTTTATTTGAGATCAGAACTTAAACCCACCAGATTAAGGGATACCCAGACTTATGGATGACTTTGGTAAAACATTTTTCCTGATATAAATACATAATTCTTTATATTAGGTTTTCAAGATGAATATCCAGGATCATAAATTCAGGATTCATACACAACACACAATTCAAGATACGTTTTTGGGTTTTAATGTACTTTCACTGAATATGCATTTCCAAGCCCTTACAAAGCTTGTATATAAATATATTTTATTTTTGTATTTCTCAATTGTTGCTTTACATGATTTTTTCAGCTGTAATTAGCCTTCATGGTGTATCTAAAATACAGGTATAAAGCAGTAAAAAAAGACATGAATTAAATTTTTGTGTTCAAGTTCTATAATAGTTTGTGTTGATGCTGGAAATCAGCTCCTGAGTCCTATAATTACTTCTAAGAAGTTGCAGAGCATTTGATCTGAAAAACCCTTGATTTATTGGTCAGGAAATACACTCATCTGATACTGTGAAAACAAATGGGATCACATGCAAAATATATCATCAACACCAACAGGTGGTAAGCTACAAGCAGTCAACATTTTCTGAGGAAGGAGGGAAGGAAAAAAATACTTACTGCTGGAAGAACAAGAGTCCCAAAGGTACCTGAACGAAAAAAAGAAATATCACACCATCAGAAATCGGTGAGATTAACTACCACACACTTACCAAAACATCAACATTACAGCAGTGCTGTTCTCCTTCCATGGTTGATGGAAGATGTGAGATGCCTTTTGCAGAGCTGCAAAAGTATGAACACCAACCTACAGCAACATTACTTCTCTGTTTGGTGGAGGCTGTTGTCCATGTTCTCTGTTTGAACATTTTTCTTTACATCCACAGAGACTGAAACACTTTTACAATCCATTCAATCCTCTATGCCACCCAAGTTGTTATTTTCCATTGCAGCCCAGATAAAGATTAAAATTTTTGAAACCACGCACAGGATTTATCGCTCTTAATCAAAGGAGCACCCAGAATTAACCTCACAGAATTATGTCACCATGGTAAAAAGTAACTAACATATCAATATATTTGGGTTAATATAACTTATTTCTTTAACTATTTCAACTAATGTGGCTTCAAATATTTTTAAAATCCAAATAAATGTCCTGTTAAACTCCTGGATATCATTACATCATGAAGCCATTAGTGTCACAGTTCTTATCTTAATTACATTATGAATTATAGAACAGGACAGAACAGAATAGAACAGCACATTCCAGGTGGAAGGGACATGATCGCTTCAGGGCTCACCAAAAGTTAAAGCATGTTATTAGCAGCATTGACCAAAATCCTCCTAAACACTGACAGGTTTCAGACATCAATCACATCTCTAGGAAACCTACTGCAGTGGTGGGCCACCCTCCCAGTAAAGAAATGCTTCCTACTGTCCAGTCTGAAGTTCCCCTGCTGCAGCTCTCAAGCATTCCCACACCTCCACACCTTGTACCCCTGGATACCAGGCAGAAGAGATCCCACCTCTGTCTCCACCTGGCCTCCTCAGAAAGCTGTAGATAGCAATGGGAGTGCCCCTCAGCCAGACTAGAGGAACCAAAGCCTTTAGCTGCTCCTCACAGGACATGCCTTTGAGCCCTGCCGCCAGTTTTGTTGCCCTCCTCCAGATGCACTGAAGGACCTTCTAAAACTGGGGGGCCCAGAAGTGCACAGAGTACTTGAGGTGAGGCAGCACCAAGGCTGAATGCAGTGGGATAATCACCTCTATTGACTGGCTGGTGATGTGGGCTTGATGCACCCTCTAGTCCATGGTTCCCCCTTTTGGCTGCCAAGGCACACTGCTGACTCATATTTGTTCTGCTGATTCTATTCGGTTAGATCTTTTTGTATCTCCTAAAAAGCCACGGGTTTACACCAATCTTTTACTCAACTGTTTCATAGAGCAAGAAAAAAAAATCTATTTATTTATTTATTTATTAATGTCCTTCTTGATCCTGGACCTAAAGGCATTGCTTCCAAGATACAGCAATCACTCGTCCCCTGAACTTCAATAAATGTTAGTTTCAGAAGTCAATGAAATCTTTCCTTTGACAATGGCAAACAGAAGGAATCTCAATGAACTGAATACAGGTTGTCCTGACTGCTTCCAGAGCACTAGAAGAAAAATGCTATCCAGTATGTACCATCTATCCAAATTATAAACTAGGTTAAACCAAATGACTCACATCCCACAAACTAAGTCTGTGGGTAGCACACTCCAATACTTCATTCTGGTACTCAAAACCTTAACAGGCATGGGCAGTACTGGGCCTAAAGAACACAGTTCTTTCCACAACATATTTATGTTGCTGTTAAACCTGCTTTTTTTTTATCATCTCTCTCTCCTCTTGAGAAGCATCTCATGCAGTCATTAACTCTGAGCAACCCCACTGGCCTTTGAGGTTTTCCACACAGGAGTGTATGGCAAAATACTTTTCTCAGCAGCCAGTGGAGCAGACAAACTGCCCCAATTCACAGTGGCAGGGAGCCCTCACACTTGGCCAAGCTTGCCTGGCACACAGGAGAGGCATTATGAAGTCCTGCAGAGTACCTGATCTGCAATGTAAACACCTCTAGATGCACTGATACATTTATTCCCAACATCTACCCAAATAACCCCATGTTCAAACAGTTGCACTAAGAAATACAATTTTAGCTAAAGGAAACTTCTGTCTTCCTCACTAGGACAGAGTGAGTTACTGCTAAGTAGGAAGAATTTTTCTTAGGGCATTATATTTCACTGTAAAGGGAGCAAGATGCATGGTAAATAGCAACAGAGATGGTACAAAGTTAGCTTCTGAAATTTCTCTCAGTTATACACTAAAACCCTAACCCTTCTCTTGTTTCTTTCCCTCTCTGAAATAAAGATGTGCTAAAGCTGGGGTCTGTGCAACCACAACCCATAACACCAGAGGAAAAAAAATTAACCTTTGTCATTGATGATAATTGGTTATTAACAAGGAATAGAAACCATTTACCAGATGTCTGAGTGGATATGCCCATGGTTGTTCTGCTATGCTAGCTTTAATCTAATCCACACAGCTAATTACAGCAATGGCTACAGGAGTGACTTCATTACACCAGGAGACACAAATCTGGTATTCGTACCAGAGCCCACACCATGGGGTTTCTGTTTCCAACTTTACCCTGCTGGTACACAAACACACTGGTACCCACACCCTGCAAGGGCAAAGTGACAAAGGGAACCACTGTGGTAGTCCTGTGCAGCATCCACCAGCTTGCAAAGCAACCTTAACAGGGCAGGCACTTCAAAGCTTTCTCACCAGGGCAGTGCCTGCTTGCCTCCACCTGTTTTGAGAACAAGTGGCATGCAAAAAAACAGAAATCTTATGGCAGGGTTTCTTTCCTGCTCCCAAGCCTGGGAGATCTAAAATCAGGCCTGAGCTAGGTAAAATTGTAATGCAGATGGGGAAAGACGTGGGGAGGAGGGAGATTTATATCACAGTTGCATTTGTGCAACTCAGGAAGGATTTACCTTCTGAGGCAGTGCTAGGGAGCCACAGCCTCCCTGTAATAAAGCCCAGAGCACAGTCTAATTCCCAGCCAGTGAGAATCATAAAAGAGGCTCCAGGGCATGAGGTAATCTTCCAATTTATGTCACTACATCATTATTTTGCTAGGAATTGAGCAGCCTGGGCAGATCTGAAATTCTTTAGCATTGCAGTGGATTCTCCTGTCATGTAAGATTTTCCCATGTTCTCAGAGACTATCAAACTGCAGTCAAATCCCTGGAGCTCTGCTCAACTATGCCTAGGGATGACTTTGGGCATGCTTGAGCAAGATCTATAGGAAAACATTTCCTTTAAGTCAATGCTGAATAGCGGAAATTCACAAATTTTTCTGTTCACTTGATGAATTAAAGTTATATTTGATCATACAGCAATTTCAGTTTTATAAGGAATTAACCCTGGTCCAACAGCTATCCCTGCTCTGCTGCAAGCCCTCCTATCGTGTAGCTGACTTTTACCCACATGCAGCATGTAACACTCCCACGAGATCAGTCAGTAGATGCCAGACTAATCAAGTCAGGCATCTACTGTCCCCAGAAATGGCAACAGTCTTCTGTCTCCTTCAACACATCTCTGCAAAGAAACCCTTCAGTTATGAAATGCAGGTAGCTAACACCAGACAGAAGTAGGTTTAGAAAGGAGCCCAGAACAGCCAAGCCACCAACAGCCAAGCACCAAGCCCTGCAAACCACAAAACGCTTCCTCCTGACTCATTCCATCTGCTCTCCGCAGCAGCAGTCACCAGCACAACTGGAGTGGGACACAGCAGGGAACAACCAGGCAAGAGCACACAGCCCTGCTACCACAAGAGATTAGTTAGGGAATACTTCCAGCTGGGAATCATGACTTTGTTTTAGGGGGAGACATGAAAAATTCAGTGGACCGTTACAGATTAATCTTGAAGGAAGTTAAAATACAAACTACCAAAAATCCCAACAGAAGTCACATGAGCCTTCAAGAAAAAAATTTCTATCCTTGTCATTTGCAAAACCATTTCTTTCACAAAATTCCTGAGGCTTGTACTGTATTCATTCAATAACTACTGAACTGAGAAAATACATGGAAATACAGTGGAAACAAATGCCACACTGTCCTGTCCCTTTTCCTCATAATCCCTGGCGTTTAGGATTGTCCAGCAGTAAAGGAATCAAAGGAAGTGTGGGAGTGACATATCAGCAGTATTTTAAAGTATTTTTCTACCCTGCCATTTTTGGTCAGTGTAATAGTATTGTTATCAATAAAGCAAATACAACAAATTCTATGTAAACACATGCATGGTTTTTTTTAGACTTATGGAGAACAGCACAAACAATGGCATCTTAAATTCTTCCCACTGCACAGGCCTGACCCAGACCCAGAAATTTATTCTACCCCTTCTTGAGATGACACCATTAGGACTAGTCATAAATGTTTCAGCTTCCACCCCCAAAAAAAGGACAGAGGTTCTAGAAAAATGACTGCATGGCTTGGCACAGTGAACTAGAGCTTATGCCAATATATCAATAAAGTAGCACTTCAGTCTCTGATTTACATAAAGTCAGCACTGACTGTATATTGTAGCTCACGTGGCAGCTATTGCTACAAACAGATTTTATCACTTAAACTTTTCTACCTATGTCTTCAATCCTTCTTAGTAATGTGTAAGAACAGAAAAATAAAACTGGAATCACTTCAGATTGATTTACTGAAATTATGCCACATCTTTACTCTCACAGCTGTGTTCATATACCCATACATAGGAAATGTTTACAGGAAAACATTTTCTTTGCAGGGGCAAATGGAGTTATTTTCTACTGCTGAATCAATTTCAAAAACTCCCATCATATAAATAAAAATTAGTGTTCTTAAATGTCCTTCCAGATTTTTATTCCTGTCCAAAATATATATACTATTTTTGTGCTAAAAAAAAAAAAAAAGGCAGTAATACCAAGGCCTAAGCTGTCCAGGAAGTGAAAACAACTTATTCTTCAAAGATTCAAAGAAGACCTGCAAATCTGTTGAGTTCACAGTTTGCTTTAGATATGTTATACTCCTCATCTATCATGCTAAAACTATCACCCAAATTAGTACTGATTATTTACACAAATAGCCCGAAATACAGAGCTTAAGCCATGGCTGTTAAGTTATGGCTCAGTTTGGCACAGATGACAGAAGGAGGGGCAACACAGCACTCAAACACACAACAGGGACTGCCAGGGGACGTCAGCATTCGGGCTGACATCCAAAGCCAAATGAGGCCAACAGGCCTGTAGCAAAGGGGTATAACTTGCTCCAAAATGCCTCCTAAACCCTGTCTGCCAGCACGACGTACTCTTCCCTCCACAGCTGCTTCCTACCCTCCTCCCCTTATCTTCTTCAGTTCTTTTTGAAAACCTGGAGGCTGAAAGCACTCAGAAATTATGAAGGGGGGAGAGAGAGGCAAGGTAGCAGCATTACCTATCGAGAAAGATGTTAGGACACAGGAGAAATAATCTAAACTGGACCAAACTTTACCACCTAAGGGTCTGGTCAAGAGACAGGGCACCACAGCCCTGGAGGACAGAAGAAAGGCAGAATGCACAGATGTTTTTGTGATTAAAGTTATGTTTTACCAAACTCTGCAGTTACTAGCAAGTTCTAGCTTCAGTCTGCAATGGTAAGTGTAGGGATATTTTCCTGACAACTAGATAAAAACCCTTCTTCACCTAAATATAAAAGTTTTTCCTTAACCTCCATGATCAGAAGAGTGGAAGAAACCCAACTATAGCACATCCAGAAACACTCTTGGCCAGAACACAGCAGATGCAGATCTACCAGAAGGTACGAACAGAAGCTATGAACAGGCACTGTCCTTCCTCTCCTCTGCCCCTGAGCACAGCATTCTCTGTGTCTTTCTACCTTACATGGCAAAGGAGTCGTGGTGCCCCCACTTGTCCCTTCTAATGATTCAGCCATCCTTCCCTCATCAGCAGTGTCAGATCTACCCTTGAGGAACACCACCATCTCCCACCCTCTCAGACCAACAGCTGCTGCTAATGGCTGGGCACCTCTTCCCTTGCCCTGCCACATCCATGATCCTTTCCCCAAGCAAGTAGCATGTTTTCCTGCTGACTGGCCCTTTTTAGACTTAAAGCATAATTCAGACATTTAATTCTTCACTCAATCTTCTAAAGCCAAACAACCAGCTCCATGGATTATACTATTATTACCACTTTCAGCTGAGTAGTCAGAGACCAGCCAGTTCCAAGAACACAATACTTAGATAAACCAGAGAGTGTTTTCTAAGACACTGCATGCTGGGTAGGAAAACAGAACAGCTTCATATTTCCAAAACTAAATAATCTTTTTAATCAGAGACCTTCTGAGAGCTATCCAGGCACTATCACTGCTTAAACTCAAGTACAGCCTCTTTTCAACTTTTTTCTGAGACAAACCTAAGAGCTATCCAGGCACTATCACTGCTTAAACTCAAGTACAGCCTCTTTTCAACTTTTTTCCGAGACAAACCTAAGAGCCATCTGTGGACTGCTTGTCATGCATATGACATTACCACTGCCTACCATACCATAACAAGTCTACTGCCATGAATTATAAATTTACAGCTGTTAGGAAGGCAATTTTTGAATACTACACAGGAAACTTTCTTGACATCAGAATCAGATTGTGAAGCTATACAGACAATTCAGAATAATCTCAGACTTAAGCCTTTTACACAATTAAATGTGAAATACACTTCATCCCCTTGGTGACTGTGTACAAACACACATCTCCACATTCTGCTTTCAAGGCACTATTGGCCACCATTACTATCCATTCCTATGTCCATGAAATAAACACAGACAAAGCCACTATCAAGGCAATTAAAAGCAGCTGCAGTTTTTATTCCAAATTAAAACACAAGAAAATCACATCAAGACAAAATATGGCTAAGCCTGTACAAGCCAGACATCTGGCAGTATTAACCACCCTCATCACATCAATTGCTGTAACTGGAGCAAAATTTCAAAGTCACTTCTCAAACTCATTCATTGCAAATAACACATTCAGCATCGATTGAAATTTCTGCTTAAAGGGAGTAAAAGAAGAAGATTTGTTCTCATATTGGTTTTCTTCCATTTTCTGGAACACATTTAAAATTTGTGATGACAAAGCCACATAACTTTTCTGAGGCAATAACATTATTTGAATATATAAAATTAGTACTAGAGACTTCCTTCATCAGTAGATAAAGGCAATATAAACCCCATACCATACCAAATAAGCACCTGAACCTCATAGCTATACCTCCAGGAAGCTGAAGAAGTGGTCTATCACTATAACCACATTTTCTATGCACATACTTATTTGGACTTCAGTGAATGTAGGTGAACCAGCATCATCTCTTGACACTTGCTATCCAGTCTCTGCTGACAGGATCTCAAGTCTGCCTTCACAAGCAGGTAGTCATGGATGGCACAGCATGGAAACCAGCAACACTGCCAGTGCTGAGTCATAAGGGTCTCGTGAAAAGAGATGTCACCTCTGTATGACAGGAAACTCATGAATTTCCCAACCGCCTGCTGCCTCTGCAAGTATTTCTCTAACTCAGTACTTCAGCTTGGATCTCATTCTAACAAGACACCACTAAGGACATCACCTTAGACCCATCCACTGTTAGCTCCCACTCTTCTCTCTTTAAAGCTGCTTTTACATGTGCCTAATAGTACATAGCAGATGTATAGCACTCTTCTCCTGATACTTCACACCAGCTCCTCCCATCTCTCCTCAGACATTTTCCAGAATGTAGAAGAGACTCCCAGGGTCACACCCAAGTCTGTCTGCTGTCTGGCCCAAGATCCCATCTGCAGCAACAGTCAAGGACATACATCTGAAAAGCATCAAAAGCGAACAGGTACACAGTGACCCTTCCCCGGGTACTCTTCCCAGCCTAAGCAATCTGTGTGGCCGTATACTGGGCCAATCCTCCATGGACTTCTGTCTTATAAATTTGTGCAATCATGTTTTCCATTCACAACAACTGGGACATGGAGTTCCACAATTTTTTTTTCATCTCATGTGAAGGCCCATCTTCTTCTGTCAGGTTTGAACTCGTCTCCTAAGAGATCTCAGATCCTTCTGTCTGCTCTCTCTGGCATTTCTCCAGCTGGTTCACAGGCTCCATGATGAGTGCCAAAAACCAAGCACAGCATTCCCCAGGATGCCCAATTAAGCTGTGAAGATTACTAGAATACTTTCTCATAGCTTACAGAAAATACTTCTGTGTATACCTTTGAGTACAATGTTTACCTTCTTTTTTGAGCATCACAGTACTACTTACAAGCCTTCACCTTCTGTTGCCTTTAAACCATTGCCCCCACCCCATACACACACCCCTTTTCCTACAGGACTGCATCACCTTGTTCCCCATCCAATAAACACATGCCCTTCTGGTCATCAACAAAAGCAGAACTACGCACTAGCTCTAGTGAATCACACTTCATTTTTTTCCCCTAATCATTTCCGGTATTGTCAAAATGTGTTCAAAATCTAATCCTTTCTCCCAGCATCCTTACCACCCCTTCACTAATCTAATAAACATTCTCCCCTTTTCATTCATGTCAATCATACTGAACACTACAGTTTCAGGGCAACTCATTTCCAGTTTGAGAGTGAACCACTTAGACTTACTTGATGAACACAATTTTTCATCCAGCTACAAACATATTAAATAAGAATTTCATGCTGTCCCTGCTTCCCCAGCTGGCTTGTCAAAGTGCCATGCCAGACTATCAAAAGCCCTAGTAAAATTAAAATATGACAAAATCCTGCTTCTTCTCTACCTACAACCCTTGCCAACCCATAGAACAATACATTTTCTTTGCAGGTTTTCAATCTTCTAGAACCTCTCTGTCCAATTATGCTCTCAAAACTTCACTAGCAGATTTTAAATTATTTCAGTCAATTCCCTAAATATTCTACAGGCAATTTTATCAAGCCTAAACACTTGACCAAAGTACTAATTAAACTGTTCCTTCCCTTTTCTAATCTTAATTCTTAAGCCTTTTCCATGACAGTTAGTTGATCTTCTTAGTGAAGACTAAACACTTACTGCCTCTCAGCATCATTAATCATCAGAGTAGCATGCCACAGAAGTAGCAACCCTTATCATCAGGGTAGCAAGCCACATCCTTTGCTAGATTTCTTACTACCAATATGCTATTTAAAAACCCTGCCTTACTATCGTTCACATCCTTTCCTATTAATAGTTTGGCCTTACCAGTTTTGTTCTTCATTACCCCTGCTACTTCTTCAAGTTCCTTTGTAATCTGATCTCATTTACAGTTTCTACATACAGTTTTCCTTCTTTCTGTTTTTTTGGCCAGTTTAGATCGTGTTTAGTTACTTCATTTCTTACCTCTCTGTTCTGTTAATGTGCACTTATCCTTTCAGTATGACTCCCTTAGGAATTTTCACCCTTTGCTTCCCTTCTTGTTTCTGATAGCATGTTACCTTCCAATTCCTGTTTGTTTTCATCACCTCTTTTTTCCCTAATTCATAACCTAGCTGTGAATTCTCTTCTCCCTTAGTTTGTTCTTCTCTTCTCCCTTTCCTAAAAGCTCCAAAGCCCCTCCAGTTCACAGTGGCAACAGGGAACTGCACACAGGGACATGTAATATTCCCTCATCTGTATGAGTTGCCAAACTGTCTGCACTTCTGTTTTATCCCACTCTTTTGAAGATACTGTGAAACAGTCTGGAGTGCTCAATCTGCCACACCCTCCTTGCCCGGATACTGACAAAGAACATGGTGACCAGAAAAACCTCATGTACAACCACATAAGCCTTGAGTCACAGAAGGACTCCTTCCCTCAAATCTCAAACAGCATGCAAACAGTAACATAAAGTTCAAGTACTGCATAGGATCACTACTCCCATTTTTCAGCAAACAACTTAATGGGTCTGTTAGCAGGATGGATTCAACAACAGGCACAGAAACCTGCTGGGTTTTGTTCTTTTCTTTTATGTTTTTGGGTTTGTTTGTTTTTTTAATCTACTCCAGCTATATGAAAGCCCATAAAAGAGCACCTTCTTCTCTACTACATCAGTCATCTCTGGGTCCAGCCACAACACCTCCTTCCCAAAAACTTTTCCTTCATACTGATTTTGCATAGGTTATGTGCATGTGCTGACTATTTAACAACTTATTTTTCATAAGGCACAGCTACATGTACTTTTGGATATGGAGATTATGGATGCAAAATCACTGCTGGCAACTCCTGCTCTCTCACTGTTTGGCTTTTTAGACATCGACGAAAAATTAGGCAGAAAGGAGATGTTCCACTAAACTGCCAGCAAAACCTTTCACCCCACAGATATTCAGCACAGACACCACAGTCACCAATAACTCAGTCATTTTATTCTGACATAAGGTACAGAGGCAACTCAAGGTTAATAACAGGGACTGAGGAGTTTAGGCCATTCACTCCCACTTAGGTGTTACTTTACAACTTACTATTCCTAGTGTCTCTCACTGGTTCTTATACTGACATGGTCAGAATCACATTATTAAGTATGTAAAACATGCCTTCTGGTAAAAGGAGATTTTCCATTGTCTCTATGGAGGATCACTACGTGTCTGAGCTTGACAAGCATTCTCACAAACTATCATGCTTCATAAATCCTAATCGAGTATTTACCATGATCTAGCTCAGTAACCTCTGTTAACAAGTAAGTGTACTCCTCTCTGGAAATACAGAAAGGCAGCATAAATTAATTAACATATACAAGTCATTTACAAACTATGCACGTTACTGTAAACCAAATTCTCCAGTAACTTCACATAATTCTCACTCACCATGCCTTAAATACATTATGTTGTACCTTATATAGCAAAAGTTTTAACTAATGAATCTTACTCTTTAGAATTAAAAACATTAATACTGCTGGGCAAATTATGACACCTCATTACACATAGAAGAGTTTCTGAAAACCAATTCTTTTTTCCAACTTATATGCTTCTTATTCTTTCCAAATCGTTCCAGCACCAACACAGAAAATACTTTTCAGAACCTCTCGCAATTAAGGCATAAGGTTTCTCATACTCTTAACACACACAGCAATGTCTGGGTAGCAAACCCTGTAAGAAAACACCTCCTGCCAATTCATACTACATCTTTATTATCAATGACTGGATGACTATGCATGGCAGGAGTCACCCCTCACTGCAATCACTAAAGATCAATTTATTCGTACAGGGAATTTAACTTGTTCTTCTGTTATTCCCATAATTTTTTTTTTTTTTTGCTATTGTTGACACAGAAAACCCAACAGCTGCAATTGCACACAAGCCATTGTTACCTTCTGCAGCCATTTTCAATGAGGATCTTTCTAATACTGCATCTCCACAGAAAGTGTGTCAAGGCTTGGTACAGCTCACAAAAACAGCTTTAGTTAGTGCTTTGTGTTTTCCTGGCATCTGCCCTAGGCAATGGAAACCTATTCTCTCCTGGTGACGCATTCTATTTTTTTTGGGTTGTGCTTGCTCACACAAAACTTACCTGTAGCAGCAACCTCCCCCTTGCAAACAGTCAGGGGTTTTTTTTCCACTATATTAAATGCAATTAACTTAATTTCTGTACCAAAATATTGGTCCTAAATAATCTCCCTTCCTATACAGTACATTTAGTTTCTGGAATATTGTGCCAAGCTCAAAATATCTTTAAATCCATGTGCATGCACACTTTCTCCTTCACTCCAAATACCCACTAGCCACTTATTATTATTTATTTTCCCTTAGTTATATAAAAAGCACAATAATGATGGGAACCAACCTCCACTGCTAAAGTGTTTCTCTAACAGACAATTGCCCAAGAATCACTGAGCTATCAAAATTCCACTACCAGTAATATTAGAACAGCAAATGCTTTATCAACCATCAGAGGGCAAACACTCTATTTCTTATTCAAAGCAAGAATTATATTATAGAAATTAAAAAATCCCATGCCTCTAATACAATAAGGTCTTCTCATGGAGCTAACTCAGAAACTTAGACCACTATATGTATCATATTGAGCACCTCCTAGAGAACCAGGCTAAATCCTTAATTTAAGGCAATTGCAGAAGCATTTGACAGACAGGTATGTAATACCATTTATACTGAGCTACTTGAATGAACTTGGCCTGTCAGATTAAACATGTCTAATAAAAACTGTGTCCTCAGCCTGTGCTATGTCTCCAGCATCCAATTTCCAACTCAGTTCCATCAGCACAAACATTTGCACATTGAACCAGGGGACCTGTCTGCCTTAAAAAAACATTCAAACAAAATAAAAACTTTATTTTTCAGTCAGATCAGTTTCTCAGAGCAGTTAATCCCCTGCTTTTGCTGTCACCATGCAAGGAAAACTACAGAGCATAATTGAGCCAGCTTAGGCAACAGTGCCGCTGAATGTGCAGTCTAACCAAGGTAGGTATTCAGTGACAGATAAACCAACATTCTCTGAGCACTAATATATGCAGAAAATATGTAATTTAAAGAAGATTTTGTGTGCCTGGAGATATTCTTGGTTTTTTTCCTTCAGCTGCAACAGCTGGTTTGATAAAACCTCCAGTCCTCCTTCAGTCACAGACTAAGATCAGCTACAACAATACCACTTCATATTTTATCTTAAGATTGTTGTGTTCTTCAATGAAAATTTTAAAGATTTATGTTCTTATTCTGACAAACTGCATTTGCTTCTCTCTGACAACTTGCTTTCTGTCTGAGTCAGAACTGATCCACACCTGTATCACCTTTGGATACAAGTCTTCAAGACTACATCCTCTTTTACAGGGGAGTTCCCTTTTTGCTTACATATTTGTTCACAGAAAACAAATGACTAACAGATTGTATAACCTGACTAAAAAAAAATTGATGGCCACATACTGAACATTAAGAATTTTGCAAGAGGAAATACACAGTATGCTCAGCACCTTTTTTTTTTTTTTTGGTTCTTTGTTTCACTTATCAAGTAAAAAGCATAGAAAATTTAAATACTTAAAAGACTGGAAAATATTAGAAGTTAGTAATTCACTACAGCATTTGTCCTTTTTCTTCACTGCATCCAGTCTGATGCAGTGCCATACCTGTTCCTAATAACCCATCGTTCACTCTGGCTTCAGCAGCTCCTGGTGTCAAGCATTATTTTGTGTGCTCAGAAGATAGAGAGAGCCACATATTTTTACTAGCTTGGAATTACCAGTTGCTTGCTTGGCTTTTAATATTGAGAAGGACAAAAACAGACAGGTTGAAACTCATGCAAGGTTCACTGAGCTCTATGTTAAAGCAGAACAGAAGCAGGAAAGAAAAGCCAGTATAGTTAGAGGAAGAAAATAAGACAATTTATTTTCTTTTTTAAAATTTTGGATTTCAAAAGAAAACAAGAAAAGCTGGCTGGTTTAGGGTTTTTTTGGTTCTATTTCAAAATTTTCTAATCTGCTCAAATGCACTCCATCACACTCAAAGCCTTAATCGTCTCTACAGGCTGTGAAGGCTTTGAAATGAAGCTATGATGCTTCCAATTAAGGCATCTACATTAACTGTAAGACATTAAGAGAAGAATTACACAAACAGTAGAGAAAGAGCTTTATAGCAGGGTAGATTTTTCAGTACCTCACACTGCCCTCACACTCTCTACTTTTAAGAAAATAAAAAGCTAGAGTTTAGATGTAGTTTATATCACCTCATAGTAAAAGCAGTGTGAAAGCTGGACTATCCATAAAAAATATTTTCTTTCTCATGAGGACAAATCTCAGGTAGGATATCTCTATGCTTCTGTTGCCAGGTGACCTTTCTAAAAAGGAACATTGGCCAGGATATCTCAGCTTTTCAGAACTCCTACCATATCCACTACCCCTGCCTGGTGGCATGGATTAAATCAGTCTCTTCTCACATTTACTTATCTTCCATCCCCAAACTCTCCACAATTCAGTTCCTGATCTTTAAAAATTCTTGTTTCTTCAAATGCGCAGAGCTTCCAAGTGCCTTCACTTGGAAGACAGTCATCCTCACTTTCCTATGGTCCTCAGGTCATTACTTTCTTAGGGCATGAAGAAGCAGCTTCAGTCGTTGCATTTTCTTTGTTTGTTCCACCTCTTCGGTTCTCCCACCACTTCCACTTTGCACCTTAGCAAGCTACCAGTAAGCAACTTTTCCACTACTTCTACAGTGGCCCCACTACATGGACCAGAGTACTTCCTGGTTCCTCACAAATCCCACATCCATCACACTTTGCTTTTTGATTATTTTCAGAGTTTACAGACAGTTAGCACACCCATGCAATCACTCATATCCAGCTCAGTTGCCCAACTCCAAACAGAGCCAGCAGTGTACAAGACTACTTTCCCATAGCGACTCCTACTTGGTAAAATAAATTTCCTATTTTAGTACCACTTAGAAGCTATGATATTTTGGGAGGAACAAAATATTCCTGTGAGAAGGCAGACAAAAATACTTCCAAACCAAGTCCATTACTTTTCTTACCTTTCTCAAAGACCACTTCCCTGCTCAGGATGGTCTCGTTATCTCTGATCACTTCTCCCTTTACGGTGACCTGTGCTGGGCTGTCCGGCAGCAGAGCTACCCCAACAGTAAAGTTTGCTCCAGGCCGGATGTTCCAGGGAGCTGCCACAAGGAACGTAGGTCTGGAAAGCCCAAACGAGCAGAGAGAGAAAGGGCAGGGAGTGAAACACACTCTCATAAAAAGTAACCGCGTACACATAAAGACATACGACACACGTAGCCAAGCTCTTCTGTCGCTCTGCGCTGCGGAGGCTAGAGGTGATGCTCACCCCCGGCTGCAGCGGGCAGCGCCGCTCTGCCCGCTCCCGGGACCGGCTGCCAGGCGGGAGCCCCGGGCAGCGCTGCCCGCGCAGCCACCGCGGCGGGCGGCAGGGAAGGAAGAAGAGGTGCCCCGTGCCCCAGCCCCACGTACCCGGCCGCCGCGGAGCTGCAGAAGAAGAGGAGGAGGAGGAGGAAGAAGAGGACGTCGCGGCGGGTCCGCGCCATGGCTCTCCGTGCGCGCTGCCCGGTGCGTCCGCCGCTGTGCGCAGGGCCGGGCCCGGGGCTGTGGCCGGGCGGGAGGCGCCTTGGCGGGCGGGGAGGGGAAGGGAAGGGAGAGGCGGCCGCTGCCCCAGCGCCAGGCACGCTCCGCAGGCGGCAGGAGCCGCGGGGCGTTCCGGGGGCCGGCCCGGGGGGGCGGCCCGGCGGCAGCACACATCTGTCTGCACAGGGATACCTACGGGTGTGTCGCCTCTCTCTGCCATCGCTCCCACATCCTGCGGCCGATGCAGCTGGGAAACGGGTGGGGTTCTCAGAACCCAGCACTATACAAAAGCAGAATCGAGAGCAATGTTTTGTGCCTGCAGCTCCGAGCAGAGCAGCAGCCCGTTGCGGAGAGCTGCTCGGTTATCGGCTCGGAGAGACACGGAGAGCCCGCAGAGGCGCGCTGGCCTGGGGCTCCGGCTCGGAGGAGAGTCGGGAGCGGTTCTGGGTCTGAACAGGGAAAAGTATGCTGGCAAAAATTCAAGGAGCCTCGTAGCTACTTAAATGTGAACCGATTGGTAATGCAGCTCTGGCTGGACTGTCCTCTGTGCCCCATATTTGCAAAATAAGGTCGTACCTACTTACAAATCTTAACCAACCTTCAGAGTTCAAAAAGTGCACTGAAGCAGCTTGGGTAACAGAATCCGTTCTGTTCCTTTAGCAGGTTAATTTTAACTGTGTAGACTAGACATATCTAAGGTTTGATTTGTGCAAATTCTTTCATTGCAGGACAAGTCTAATACATTTAGAAATTATGCCCAATTCTTGATGTGTGCCTCTTCAGAAGTGCTGGAGTGGCATCCTCTGCATTGTGGTACACAGCCAAATGCAATCAGCTATAGTCCTAAACAGAAGCATCACGCTGTGTTCTTATGAAAATCAGATCAGTAATGTGCATAAACACTGTGCTTTAATTGTATGCCAGGCAGGCATGCTGTCTTCTCACATCTTTTACATTTGCTTTTCTAGGTTTTCATACTCAGCTGATTCTTTTTGGAGCACCAGTCTTTGTGGTGACAGAAGAGAGGGTGTCACCTCTGTAGACAAGCAAAGGGGTGATAGTGCAACAACCAACTCATGCTTGCAAAGTCAGTCTTGGCAGCTGCTCACCTGCAAAAGGTGCATTGTGAGGCAAAGCTTGGGAGATGTTTGCTGTTGGTTTTAGTAACTCCTTATTACATGTGAGAAACAGCCAGGGAAGATGAACAGCCACTGCCACTCCTTTTCTTGGAGATTGGGAAAAAGTGCTTACAAGTAGCACTGCATCCCAAGAACCCCAGCCTCAGATGGCAAAGCTACACATGATACACGTCTGCATTCCATGGCACTGAGCCAAACTGGCACTCCACCATACCTATCAACTATACTAATCAGCTCTCTCAGTCTCCAAAACAAGGTGGTCACATCCCAGCTTCCTATCAGGTATGGTTCATGCTAACCCCCAAACTGCACCAGAAATTCTTCAAGAAAACACCACAGCCAGGGCAAAACCATGCCAAGGTCAGCTTGAGGGTAGAGACAACCAATTTGCAGTCCCAAGAACATTTGTTGGCACTGTTTAATTCATTAGCGTGAATGTAGCCCAAAAGTTCATTAGTGAAAATGCTTGCAAATGTCACAGGTTCTGTCCAGTTGTGCAACAATATTGTAGACTCCCATCTTCCCCTTTTGTTCCTAGGGGCTTGCTAGTTTAAGATACTTTGGTATATGTATTTGATCTCTTCTTCTACAGAAATGCAAATAAAGGAATTCTACAGCAGAAAGTAAGAGAATAAATAGACTGTCATATTGAGGATTGTCCTGAATAGATGTAGAACAGATAAGAAATGGAAGAACTGAAATGGTTACATTCCATTCTGTAACAACTTACAAGCTCCATTTCTTACAGATGTATCCATGCACTCAGAGATGTTTTCATCATTTCATTTCCAAACAGGATATACTACGCTGTAGGTAACATGTAGATTTTCATGGTTGAACATTTAGGAATCAAGTGCGGTATGTAAGGATTCTGTAAGTTCCCAGTTAGCAGAAAACTTAAACACATTTATGTTTAGGAATGAAAATATGCCCATTCAGACATAATTTCAAGAGTCGTGTCTTACCAGCATCTAAAAAGTCTTGATTTTCAAAAGGGCTCTGCAGCTGCTAATTTTCATTGCAATATATGCTCTGGTTTCCCCTAAACACCACTTCAAATCCTACATTATTTTACCAAATGTGGTCCTTCTTTGGTGCCCAAACACTAACTACTGAACCTGAACAGGGAGCAGCTTTACTGTGTGATGTCTCCCTCTCCCATCCTCCATTCAGCACCTCCCAGCTCTGCAATCCACAGCCCTCCAAACCCTATTCTGCAGCCTGTGCATACAGTGCCTTCTGGAGAGAGGTTTACAACTACTGCAGCTCATTTCAGTGGCCCTTTTTGCAGCACAGCCCCACAGCCCCAGAAGTGGGTATCAGTATAGTAAGATAAGAAACTATGGAGCATGAGCAGATAAGAAATGGAGACAACTTTCAGCCCTATAGCCAGTGACTGCCTGTAACTATACCATGTATCTTAAGCCCACTCTGCACATTTCTCTGCACCCAAAGAATAAAAATGGGTTATGAGTAATTGGAAAATTAGCCCAGTTAGAGAGAATTGAGCTAAACTGGTATCCCATTCATGCTCACTAAGTGCTAAGCTATTTGTTCTTTTGGACTTGACTTGGATTTTGGTAAGCAAAAGTGATCACACAACCCTACCAGTTGTATTACTGTTTCATGCCCCAGCACTCTGTTGATCTGCTCATTTCCACTGACAGTTGTCTATACTAGGGTTTTGTTATGCAGTTACATGTCACTGTTTGATTTAGGTCAGACTGGCAACTCAAACAAAAACAAGCAGGGCTTCAGTTTGTGCTAAACTGGTCAAATTTAAACTTAGGGGCACTTAGTTATAAAAAACTTCTGCTTCTGTTATAGAATGCACAATATTCTCAGCTAAAAAATTCCTGTGCATCCAGAACAAGCAGAAGGAACAGATCACATTAGTACTAATTAACTGCTAAGACATCTGTGCTTTAACTCAACAAAAGACTTTAGTTGGTCTACACACTCAAGGCTATATAAACAACCATTTATCAGCATCTCAGGCCTAAGTATGTTTTAAATGCCTGTTTCTGACAAACACCTGGAAAACTAATTTGTGCACAAAGAATACCATGCAAGGGAAATTTGCACCTCACTTCTGCATATTAGGAATAAATTTGAAGGAGTATAACCTAGCATGAAAGGATTTAACAATAATCAACTGCTCCAAGCTGGTCAAGTGGATACAGTGGAGACACAATTTGGCAGGTAAAAAAGGTGGCTCTTGTGTTCAGCCAGAGAAGCCAGTTCCCTCTCTGTTCAATGTTCACACTTTGGAGTTAAAGAAGCATCACCAGACCCAAGTTGTACACCCATCTGTGAAATGTCATCATTATTAAAATGCCACTTTTACCACCTTTGCTGCTACCCAGGAGCCTTATTTTGCTAATCCTTCATGGTGCCTGACAAGCAGAGCCAGTAAAGCCTGCAAAAGTTATCTACAGCACTGGCTGTGCTAACAAATATACTGTTACCTGTTTCTATACAACTTAGTTTAAGTGTAGCCCAAATATATGTACCAGTACCAGCAGAAATCACACCTCTGAATTGCAGCCTAAGTATATTCAAAATAAAAATGTGTTTAAGTAAATACAAAAACCCAGAATGGTTTCTTAATGAGTCCAGCAAGCAACTTCTGCCTTAATCAATTAGAAGGATCTCAGCACCTAGCAAGCTCTAGTAATTGTATGAAGATTGGCTGGAAACACATGCACAGCAAGTCTGCTTTTCTCTAATGTCACATGTAAAAACTGCTGTTGTGGTAAATGTAAAAACCTAAGTACTACAATACTTATATATTGGGGAAAATCTCCTCAAAAATTACAGCAGTGAGTACTAGAATGGTCAATGCCCTGTATCTGCTTTTAGCATTAGACAGTGAACTTGGATGATCTGATATTCAACTGGATTCAGCAGGCATTCCAGACTATGGTACAAACAATATGTTTCCATGAAATGAGGCAAATTCGGGGAAATCTGAAGAATTTCAGATTATGTGGAAAGTTATGTGGATATTTGAATCAGAAGACCACTTCAGCCTCTTCCAGCATAATATTCTCTCTTCAAAAGTTTAGCCAGTTGCCTTATGCATCACTGAACTCAAGGCCTGCAGCAGAGCTCATGTAGGGGATGGATAAATCTTTTAATCAATCTCAATAGGCTTTGGATGAGGTCCTAGCAGAAACTGTGATTCAGCAGTTCATGGACTAGGAAGGAAGCAACAGTCTGTTTTATCATTCATACTGAGTGGACAAGAATTAAAGTGAATACTAAAAATAAGTGGGTGGAAGATCATTTGTGGTAGTAGGAAGGCACATTCCTTGCTTGAATGTCAGCCTGAAGAATTTGTGTTTGCTGGAAATTACTGACAAGGAGCAGAGGCTACAAAGCTCTCCCAGAACACTTCTGATGCTGTTTCTGATGATGGAATGTGTCATAACGTTTTACACTGCACTGTCAATGGGTGTGCCGTGCACTGAAATTTGCCCTGAGCTATCAGGGTGGAGCTTTATGAAAATCTGGTCTGCACTAAAATTAAGACTTTCTTTCTTATTAGCTGAAGACATTTCCCTTGGTGAAAAATGTTATTTATGTATTCTCTTCCAGCTCGAACTGTACATGCACCCAGAGTGGGTAGGATTCATGTGATCAAACGTGGACTGTGCAATTGTCTATAACTGGTTATTTACATTCACTGGATGGACAGTGGAATGAAGCAGGCACTTCTCAGAACAGATTTTTATGACTCATTGAAATACCAGCATTTGAATGAACAGACATTCAAAAGTAGCCTTCTAAATGAATCAGGCTAATCCTCATTCTTAAAGCACCAATTTCTATTACATTTCTAAGCAGAAAATCAAGGCAAGTAGTTGAAAGATCTTGTTATCTCCAGAGCATATAAGATTACTATATCTTAAGAGTCCTCACTGAGTATTCAGTGAATCAAACCTTAAGAAAGACATTAATTTTTACGAGCTTTGGATCAGGCACTGTTTGAAGGTATCAGATTTTGTTCAGGCTGGCATAAGAACAAGCAAGCTATGTCCAAAAAGGAGAAAAGCTTCTTCTTTGTTAAAAAAGCATAGAAAAAATCTTAAGATCCTAGAATTATATACTTACATTTTCATAATATTTTAATTTAAAAATATCTGTACACTTTTTAAACATACCTATAAAAATATATGTGATCAAAGCAGCATGTAGTAGATTATTGCTTTATATGTAGGGATATATATATGGGCTTTGAAAAGCCCCAACAAAACGAAGCACTGTCTTTTAGGAAAGGTCCTTGCAGAAGGACCTCATGGTTAAGACTTCATGAAGTTTTGAGAGATTCACTTTTAAAAATGAGATCCTGGGGAAAAAAAAGGGAATTAAAGAAAGAATGACAAAATTATACTACAGAAAATGTGAAAGTCTGATGAACAAATCGACAAGTGATACACACAGGAATTCCTCAGCAGCAAAGATAATCCTCAGTTACCACATTCCCTGGCCCTTTTGAACTAAGGAGTGCAGAAGGAACAGAATGGAATGAAAATGAGGACCTTGTCCCCTCTTTTTCCCCAGACAGTAGCTCTCAGCAGTTGATTAATCTCACAGAACTGTAAGGAATTACTAAAAAAATGACCCCATGTTCTTGTTGCTGATGTGCAGAAGATCCTCCAAAGTGTGAGTGAGCAGGGCAGTTGTAATAGAATTTTATGTGTAGCTTCAAATTTCCACTGTAGGCAGCCATCAGTGGCACTGAAATCACTGCCTTTAGAGAGGTCAGGACTCAAAATGGCATCCTCCAACTCACTCAAATCTCTGTAACTTTGATAAAGAACTGAGGGGTTTTTTCATTATTTGCTATATTGAGCTCCTTAACTTAGAGTGAGATACTGCAACCTATCCAATCCATACATGCAGAACATTTAGGAAGAAATCTCATGTAATGCCATTATTTTATTTCAGAATTATTCTCTGATTGTAAAATGTTCAACCATACAGTAAGGGAATATTAAAACATGTGCAAACATGCCATTTCTGTGAAAATGAGAGAAGTTAAAAATATACATAAATGATGACAGGTTGTCCTCAAAAACCTGTTTTCCAAGGGCAATATTTTTTATAATTGTATGGGATGAAATTCCATTTACCAAGCTTCATTAATCATTTTACCTTAGTGTCCTTATTCCCTTTGCTCTGAGGGTTTTCAAAAGGTCAGTACAGCCAAGAAAAACCTTATTAAATAATTTCATGTGAATTAACACTACTTGATTTTAAAGAATGTAAGAATTCCCTGAAGATTTAATTATCTTAAACTATAGCCTATAATTAAACTGTAAATTTCAATTACAGGTTTTTAAAAAGGAACTTCTAAACCCAGTGTTTCCATAATGTCATAAACTAGAATATCACAGCACTCTGGAGTATGTGCATTCATACACTGTAACTTCACTTAAAATAAAAGACATAAAAACTGGCAGATTTTTTTAATGAATGTGTGTTTCTGTAATAGCTTTTATTTCATTCATGTACCCATAAAAAAGGGAATGTTAGTACAGCAGTCTGTTTTATAGACCAGTGTATCCCTGTAGGCAGAGGCAGCTTCCTTTCAAAAGCAGACTCACCTGAGAGCAATTCATAGTGTAGACAAAACTCATTTCCCACATTTTACACAAAAGTAAATCAAGGTGTGGAGAAAGGCCCTAAAACAACAGACTAAAGAGATGCCTATTTTAATTTACCAGTCAGAGAAGGCTGAGAGGAGCCTTCATAACACATATTTCATTCATAGAAAGAAAACACCAGGTGCTGATCTATGGTAGAAAGTGTAACAAGAACAACTGGTCAGGCAATTAAAGTCAGTCAAATGCAAGTTGGAGATGAGGCACATACTGTCAACAGAGGCTATTGTCCTAGACACACAACTAAGGAAAAGGTGTGGTTTCTGCTTCTTTTTATGTCTTTCCATTAAACCTGAATGCATTTTCAAAAGTCTAAACCAAGCAATGATGGTAAATGGAGAGTCAGCTTGCTGAAATTCTGTATTCCATAACATAGAGATCAGACTAGGCAAACTCCAGGCAGCTTGGCAAAAATCTGTGAGGTTGCTCCTGACTCAAGGGACCAAAAGTCCTTTAGAGATGAATATGTCCTAGGAAAGACAGAGCAGGGATCTGCTCCCAAGAAAATTAAATAGAATTGTCAAGAGGGAAAGAAAAACACTTCTTAATGGTGTATACTATTTCAGTCCTGGTTTCCTCCATCTTGTCACATCCAGAAAAGGTCAACACCGAAAAAAGAAAAGAAGACAGGATTAGAAGCAGCTGTTAAAATGAGAAATTGTAGGATGTGATCTCTTGCAGGACAATTTTTTTTCATTCCAAAAATAAAACCCAAACTTTATTCTTGGAAATTGGTCAAAAGTTAAAACTGTGACTTTCAAGTTTAGTTTGCCTTTTTTTCTTTTTAACATAAAAATAAAGAAAAAGAAAAACAATAAATCTTTCCCTTTCCAACTCACTCCACTGTGGTATCAAGAAAAAATAGTTAGAGGTATGTAGACTTTAATTATATAGGTAAAATTTCTTAGAAACTCCATTCTATTTTAGATGACATGTATTTGACAATCACATAACATGAGAGTCAACCTCATCAACGTCATATTACACAAATTGCCCCTTACAGGATCAGTCCCTGTAGTAGCTAAAATGGCTTCTACAGACAGAGTGATGAAGAATTATTTTTAAAATACACTTTAACTATTTATAAAACTCGCACAAAACTCTGTGTTTTGACACAGGTAAACACCAGTTATCTCTCCCTGAGGACTAACTCTTACCACATGCTGCCTACAAGAAAGAAGGGAGGGTGAGGAGTCCGATCTCAGCAATTAAGGAACTGAGTAAAGGTTTCATGTTTCAAGTCACCAAATACACCACAGTCTAAATAAACTTAGCACTTGAGTAATGCCACTATAGGGTATTCATTCACACTGTCCAAAAAGCAACTGTTTGTTCCACTGCCAACCACCCACAGCAGCTGTCATGTTTATTTAAATGAAGAGGGTGTGGACCCAAGAGCTACATCTTTCCAAACCTTGCTGTAACAACCAAGTGCTTGGCCATTGCTGTCATACGTCTGAAATGTGTCCTATATTGGACATCTTTCTAAGGTCTCTGGCCATGTTTTTAGGCTAAAGACTTACCCTGTGATTTTGGTACCACTAACAGCAGGTCTAGGAGGTTCTTTTCTTTTTCTTTTCTTCTCTTCTTTTCTCTTTTCTTTTCTTTTCTTTTCTTTTCTTTTCTTTTCTTTTCTTTTCTTTTCTTTTCTTTTCTTTTCTTTTCTTCTCTTCTCTTCTCTTCTCTTCTCTTCGTCACACACTTTTTGAAGCCTCCCAGATTGACTAGGAGAATGCCTAGTGAATGCAAGAGACTGACAATGATTAATTACCTAATTCACATGTTCTTACCTTCATTGGCATATCAGGTTCCTTGAGCATAAAAACCACATCATCCTGTCCTGCGTAATGTGCAGGATGTGCATGATGAGTTCCATCCAGATTTCTGAGATCTCTGAAAAAAAATTGCTTAGTTACTGACAAGAGAAATATAATTTTCAGACTCTCTCACTTATCGTGTATAATTTCACATATCAGCATTTCTAAGACTAACCTAGGCTTTGCCAATAGAATTTTCTTTTATAGTTTTACCATTAACTTTCACTGCAGAGCTTGCATTCAAAAAAGAAACCACTTTAGTGAGAGCTGCAGTATGTGCTTTGGCTGTTCCAGGCTTTGACAAATTCAGCTACCAATCAACTTCCCACCAGGAACAGGACAACACTATTGAGACAACCTGTGAGATACCAGCATATTTTATCTTCATAATTCCATCTTTTATGACAGGATAATTCAGATTAATTTTGTTTTGCCACATATCTGAACACCTCATATCTGAACATTGTAGTATTATAATGCAGTGCTCATGGGGTGGAAACTCTTTAAAGAATCATTCTAACCTGGCACTAGGCAGGTATAAAGACATGGTGTTGCAAGATTGAGACACACAGCTGAAAGAACAAGTCCAACATGATTCTCCACTAGTAAAATGCCTTAAAAACTGATATTTCTATGGGTAGGTGTGTGCACAGGGAGAGGTTAAGTATTTACTAAGGTTACAGAAATAAAAAGCATTTATTCTCAGAAAGACCATAAATGTACAACACAATATATATATCCACAATAACAATATATATATCCATATATATAATTCAGATATGGAACTCATTGCCACAGGGAACCTGAATCCTGAATTTTACATGGATTCAGATGGTATAAATTCTTGTCTGACAAATGTCAGGGACTATTCAGAACAGAGGTACCACATCCTACTCAGGAATAGCCTGAGTCATCGGTCAGTGTATTCAAACATTCAGAGACTATTCAGAGGAGGTATCCCCTATGTTTGGTCCCTGCGAGCCCTTCTTTCAGCATTTGCTATTGACTGCTGTGTGAGACAGGGTGCTGTGGGGAAGGGAACATTGGTCTGACAGACCATACCTATTCCTCTGGTTTTATTAGTCCACACACAAAATAACTGCTCTTCATAGTGAACACTCCAGCATCCCTTTGTAGTCCACAGTGAAGTTTTTACAGCCATTAACCCAGAAAATACAGAAGTAATCTACAAAGTTTGAGGGGAATCTACTGTTTTCCCTAAGGTTATTCATGGCTTCTATACATAAGGAAACAACTATAGCTAAAAACAAAGAAGATTCCACAAAGCCCCAGTGCCTTGTCTTGTCTGAGGTTCAGCATTCACTGCAGTTACTAAATGCCAGAGAGGAGAACTGACAGAGGAGAAATATGAGACCATGTTTCCATGCACAGATGAGTGTTCTGAACAGAGGCCACTTGTTTAATAGGAAATGTCCAGCATCATTGCCACTCCCATAACCTTTTGAAAGAATACCTATAAATGAGGGAGTCTAGACATGAAGGTTATCTGTACTTCCAATCTATACTTCCACTGGCTAACATAACACTAAAATGTAGGCAATACAAGGCCTAAGCTACTTCTCTAACTCTAGCTGAGCACTGCCACAGTGCTCCAGAGGAGTACTTTGTAGAGGACACGATACACGCCTTCCTTTCTTCCCTTTGAAAGCAATGCTGCTAATTGAGGAAAGTCCCAGGCTTTCTGCTGCCATGGCCAATGCCAAAAATTGAACAGCATGGAATGCTTCTGCTAACAGACAATAAGAAAAGCAGGCAGAATGGTTCTCCTCTCCCAACATAAACCCCCAGGCAAGAATATCCATGGTGACAGGGAGCCCTGAGGCATTTGCAGCAGACGGAATATTTCCAGACAGATGAAAACACATTGTACTGCCAGAGCCACATAAGCCATTTCTGATTTGGTCAGCATCATCTTATGCATGATTAAGTAATGCCTTTGTATTCAGCTTTACAGTCACAGAACTGCCCAGCTTAGGGCATCCTAATTCTTTTCTTTTTTGATTGATAGCAACTTGCTCTCTTATGGGAAACCTAAGAAATGTTTTGCTTGGATGCATGTGCGTATTTTTTCTTGTCCAAACAGTATGATACCTTAACTTTATGTTCTTCTATTTTGTAAATTATCATTTTAAAATCTAATATCCTTGTTAGGCATTTACAACAATAAAGTGCTGTATATACTGCACTGTGTATAAGGAGACTTAGATAAATCTTCACTCACTGAACTCTATGTTACTTTCAGTTATTTGAAACTAAGCAGATGATTATTATATTGTGAATATGATCTGTATTTCTCTGCTCCTTTCTTCTGTTTATCTTGAAAAAACAACATTTCAAAAGTCAGATTCCTTAAAAAGGAACAAATAAATAAAGGTATCTTGTAATAGTAGTTTTGAAAAGACTGAAAAATATGTAGGAACACAGAAACAACTTTTCTATTCTATCCTATAAAACTTAATAGGTTGGCAGAAGAGGTATTATCTTGCTCCATGAATTAGCATCACTGATCTAGTTTCCCTGGCCATCTTCTTCATCTTCTAAGCCATTGAGTATGGTAATCAGTTTAAAATGCATTCCTCCATCATCACAGCTGTATCCTGTCTGCCCTGTTGAATGAATATGAGAGTTTGCCCAAAAAAAGCCATGGCATTGAGGGAACAAGGCTGGATTTTCTCCTAAGACCCAGTGTTTCTTTTCCCAACAGGACTTCAGATGAAAGAGAGCCACCTACTGTTCTAAACGAGACATACTGCAGCATGTCTTTTTAGACTGGTGATTTGAAATGTCAGGGTGGGATTTAGGGAAGGAAATGGAAACCTCTGCTGTTTTCCTCTTTTATATTGTGGAGTCAAGTGACAAGGGAAGCAGTGTGCTGAGGAGTGCTGTTCACCACCTCCCCAGCCTAGCACAGAACACAGCTGCATCCAGCAATGTAAGTAACCAGGGCAAAAGTGTTTGAATACAAACAATTATCCTTTTTAGAAATAAAAATAAATAAAGTCTGAAAATACTTTAAATCCTTCGCATCAGGAGGATGCATCACAAGTATGACACACTGGCAGAGCAGACCAACAACCAGCAGTGCCTGATAGGTTGGACATAGCCAAAAACCATGCCTGTTTCCATACAATTACACACAAAGTCAACCTCCAGGATGTCAGGAATGACATTCTTACCTGCTGTGACAAAGGTAAGTGCTCTTCACACACTTCTGAATCTGTATTCATGGGTCTCACCATTTACCTGTGGGGCTGCAGCCTCACAATCAAGCTGCTTATGGTGCAGTGTGCCACTAAGATTCACTCCATGGTGAGGGTCTGCAAGATCCCAGAAGGAGGCAGCAAGGCAGAAGAATCCATGTTCTTTGTTAATGCAAGGGCTTTTGGCACTATGGCGTACTGGGAGTGTAGGTAGATTCAAATACAACTTGCATTAGGGAGAATAAGAGGTAAAAAAAAAAAAGGGGACTTCTAGAAAAAGCCTCATCTATCATTCCAGGCCCTGCAGCCCCTCCTTGTGTTATGATGAGAGGAGTCTATGGAGAGCTTGGGGTTCAGCCTTTGGATGGAAGTGATCACACTCATGATCTTGTGCATGCTGCACACAGTCCTGGCCATACACCCCTAGTGCTAGTCTCTGGTGGTATGTGCAGAAATGCCAAGAAGAATACAGCATGTGTGAAATGTAAAGCTAAAGTCTGAGTATTACAAACCAAATCACCACTTCTCATAAAATGATGCAAAATATGTTTAATACTTGTTTTGTTTTTGTTTTCTTCCCCTAATTTTGGCTGTAAGAATGGCTTCCAGGTAAGTTTGACTCACAGAAGACCCTCAGGCTAAATTTCAGAACCAGAACAGAAGCACTGATTTGCTTCTTGTTTTCACATAGATGCAATACTGTATGATAGGCACACAGCAACAGCTGTTCTATTGATACTTGCAAACTCATCTATCTACCTTGTGTGAAACGATATAGCTGAATATGCTGCCAGGAATCTTTTACATTCCTCTATTTTCCAGTATGCAGAATTTTCCAGGCAGTTACTTACACACTAGTAGGATGGCACAAGATCTAAGCAAAGGCAAAGCTTCCAGTGGATGATCAGCAGCATCACTAAAATGACTCAGCACTCAGCTGAGGCTGATGAGTGGACAAGGTGGGTAGAGGTGGCTCTCATGTAGGAAAGAGCCTGTAATATTTAAAGATCTCCACTCTGCTGTTAGCTTTGACTGAGGTTGAAAAACACTGATTCCAAGAGGAGAAGCTCTATTACATACCCCACAATGCTTATTAATCTATATTGATTATAAATCTACATTTTCACACGTATTCCATCATGGGACTGGAGCACCTTCCCTGTGAAAACAGGCTGAGAAAGTTGGGACTGTTCACCTGGAAAAGAGAAAGTTGTGTGGAGACCTCACAGCAACCTTCCAGTATCTGAAGGGGGCCTGCAGGGAAGCCAGAAAGGGACTCTGTCAGGAGCTGTATTAACAGGACAAGGAGCAATGGGTATAAATTGGGATAGGAGAAATTTAGGTTTTACGGGAGGAAGAAATTCTTTACTGTGAGGGTTGTGGATGCCCCAGCCTTGGCAGTCTTCAAAGCCAGGCTGGACAAACCTGGTCTAGTGGGAGGTGTCCCTGCGCATGGCAGGGGAGGTTGGGACAAGATGATCTGTAAGGTCCATTCCAACCCCTTCACATTCTGATTTTAAAACCTCACTCCAGCAGTTGTGCACTGCACGCACACACAGAGCAAAAGGACCATGCCCTGCAGATACTGCAATTTATTGTTAAATGGTATTTCGGTGGTTACAGAGAGACCCAGCACCTGCACCTCAAGCCTTTCCTTCTCCGCCCGTGAATGCCGCAGTGGACCCGCACCGAGAGACCGCTCGCCTTCACTGAGAAGCAGCCGCCTGCGGTGAATCTGCCTGACCAGATTTGTCCGAATATGAGGAACTTTTCCCTCAGCATTCGGGACGTTGCGCACAGCGACACCCGCCGCCCGACAATGGCCGCGTCCCCGCGGCTTCGCCAGCCGGAGGGAGGGGGGGGGGGGGGGGGGGGGGGGGTGGAGCGGCAGCCCTCACTAAAGATGGCGGCCGAGGGTGGCCTGGCAGCGGCGTGGCGCTGAAGCCGTTTCCGCCCTCCCCTGCCCGTCACATGATCGCCGGGGCTGCGGCCGCCGCTGCCCGGCCCCGGCGGGGCAGAGCCGAGCGGGCGGGGAGCGGCGGCGGGGAAAACTGAAGCCGAGCAGAGCTGGACAGAGCCGAGCTGAGCTAAGTCGAGCCGGGCCGGGCAGCGCTCCCGGCTGCAGCGGTGGCGCCGGGCGGTCTGGCCCTGAGCGCGCTGCGCGGTCCGGGTGACAGCAGCGTGATGGAGCCCGAGGAGGGAGAGGATCGCACCCCACTGCTGAAGGAGCCCCAGCCCGACACGGGTGAGACGGGCGGCAGCTGCCCCTGTGTGGCGGCATCGCGTTGCCATGGAGGCGCGGGCTGCGAGCGCCGCTGTGGGGCCCGGGGTCGGTGCCGCCGTGGCACTGCCGGGGTGACGGGGGAACAGCGGTGACGGGGGAACAGCGGGGACGGGGGGACAGCGGTGACGGGCCCGGGGGCTGCGCCGCCCGCCCGAGCCGTTAGCGGCGCTCGGTGCCGGGGACGCCGCGGTGCCCGGGGGTGCTGGATCAGGCACGGCCCCGAGTCCTGACAGCGGTCGCGGCTCTGTCGGTGGTGGGATCAGGCGGGCAGCCCTGTCAGACACCAGCCCTCGGCTCGGTGTCGTTGCAATAAAGATATTCCAGCCCAAATACCGGTCCAAGTATTAAAAGCTATCGGGGCCCGAGATCCTGTCAAAATTTCATATGACGGCAGAATTTGAGTTAAGACTAATTGCTTGTTGCAAGTATGGAGAGGAAGGAAGGTGAAAGGATGCAAGAAGGTAGGAGAGGAGGCTCGATATATTGTCAGAGCTTAACAGCAGAGCCCACATGTTTATATTTGTCTGTACTGTTTTGCTTCCCAGAATGTACAACCTATAAACAGTAGAATAAGATTTTTTGTTTCTTTAGCATGCCATGCAAAAATGCTCTAACCTACTTAGCAGATGTGCAAATGCATCAAGTGGGGCTGCTAACAAAATTACTTTATAAGTGCCAGAAGGAGAGAATTTGAGCTCAAGTCTCCCTAAAGCAATATGTTCTTAAGTTTGCACAATGCATCAGGCTCCAGTTAGAGGTGGCTCACCTCACCCACAAGGAAAACTACTGCAGATGAGCAACTTCCTTTAAACTGCCGTGCAACTTGCAGCACAGACCTTTTTTAACTGCAATTTAAGAATCTTGTTAAATTATAGCTACATTGCTTTAAAACATGCCCCTGAAATCAGAATTTGCTATAGATGTAGGACCAAAGACTGCTAGTCAAGGTAAGACCTTAAACCCAATGCTTTAAAATTTGGTTAGCTGCTTTAAACTTTAGGGGAGTGAATGTCTATGTTTCTGATTATATAGCACTCTCCTGAAACACACCTGTAATTTTCTTGAATCTTCTGTTTTGTTAACCTGATCTAATATTCTTAACATATTTCAAATGCGCATGATGGAATGACAGGGAACCAATAATTTAGTATCTATTTGCTTCAGACTTCAATTCTACATGTTTATTAGGTGTTTTTAATAAAAAGTTTACAGTTGGGGAAAAAAAATCTGACACTGGTGACCTTAAGTTCTTGCACATCTGTTTTGTGGAGCTTGCTCTCCATGCAAGTTGTATACCAGTAAGAGCCTTATAGAGGAAGAGTAATGGATGTTCCAGTTAACCTGCATCTCCAAGAAAGAGTTACATCATCAGTGTGTTATTCAGCTTTCTGTTATTATTATCTAACCCCAGCAACTACAAGAAGTGGAACAGTTAAGTAGCTTTACCTGTAATTATATTCATTTTTATAAATTATATGACTTTACATTTTCTACTTAAGGCAAATTGCTCTTTAAACAACAATAAAGAACGACAAAGCTGCTTGACTAGTTTTTATGTAGTAAGTACTTCCTGTTCTTGGTGCCTGTTGTTTTTAATGTAAGCAATAAAACCTTGGCTGCTCTCCCTCATGTCATTTAGAAATCCAGGATGGCCTTTTCAAATGCTTCTGAGGCCAAACTTGCAATTGCCACAGGTCTGGAAGGAGTTTTGCATATTTGTACAATAGCCTTGTTTATTATTTATTTATTAAATGAGCACAGCAAGTACAGCATCTCTGTGTCATTTTAACAACTTGTGCAGCCATAATGAACTTCACATAAAGTTTGTCAGGATTAGAGACTTCTGTTAATTTCATGAAAAACAATCTTGCAGGAAGGTTCTATTGGTGTTCCCCCTGAAAAGTAAAATCACATAGGCTCATTCCTTGTTTCAGGGAAGTTACTGGGAAAGGGAAGGTATCTTTGTCCACAGGGCATGTCCTTTGTTTCTTACTGCAGATCAGAAAATCCAGTCAAGTGATATTTTGCAGTAGATAAGGCTCTGGTCAGTCCTGTTGATAGATGTACTTGTTCTGTTCATCATTTGAACTCTGAGTATTGAAAGATGAGATCACTGTAGACTGATATGAACTGATGTAATAGCTGCTGATCTTCCCAGAGTTTCAGACATCCATGTTATAAATCTTCCCATTAGTAACATAGCTCCCTCACAGGAGGGGAAACTCTATGCTCAATTTGCAAATTCAGCAGATTGTTCAAGTAGTTCCTCCTCATTTTAACATTCCTGCTCAGTAGTTTCAGGCATTCCTAGTTCATAAAGAGTAGCTGCAGATATTCAAACTCTTACGGCTCAGCTCTGGTCCGGATCTCCTGGCACTGATGAATGCTCTCTGCCAAATGCTGCTGTGTACTGCTGTAGGAAATCAATAACTGTGTTACAGGGCATAGTCTGCTATCTGTGTATGAACAGCTGACAGAGTTGACTTTAATGTCATTACACAGATTTTATGCTGAATCTTAGGACTCATTTCCTTTGTTGTCTTGTGACGGCCAAGAGGGTGTACTAGGCAACTGGAAACCTGTGACTGTTTGACAGTGCCACCACAGTGTTTGCCATCCCCCTTTCTGTAGTTTTGGCAGCTGTCAGCAAATGCATATTCCCTTATAAGCAAACTTATAGAAGGAAAATTTGTCCTAGAAAACAGCCTGAAGTAGCATTGACTGTTCTTCAGTACAATTTTAGGAGTATTTGTATTTCTTGAGCCATTTTTGTGTATGTTACAGGCTTTCCACTAATTGTTTTGGGGTTTTTTAAGTGTGAAATTCTATCTTGAAAAAATATTACCGTATTTTGGAGAGGACTTCTGAAACTATGTTTCTAAGTCCATTTCCACAGACCACACACTAGGCATCCTCTGCAGTCCCCACTCTAGTGTGGGTAGCTGCCCGTTGTCTAAACGAGGATTACATTTGCTTTGCACATCAGTATGAAAGTGGGGTTTTAAAATTTTTCAACCATCCTCAGACTCTACCCCTATTGAATAAACCCCGTAAGAAAAAAAATTACCTTGTCTTCTTGCTAATTCTTTATCTTAACCAAAGATTTCTGAGAACCTTAGTAAAAACTGCTTCTGAGTTGTTCTTTTTCTGTTAGATCTGTTAAACATTTTTCATTTGCTCTCGTTTCAGTCCCTGCATGCTGCTCAGCTCGCTACAATCTCGCCCTCCTGGCCTGTTTTGGGTTCTTCCTCGTGTATGCACTGCGTGTGAACCTCAGCGTTGCTCTGGTGGATATGGTAGAACCTAACACAAGCTCAGCAAAGAATGTGACTTCCAATGTGTGCCCAGAGCATTCCTCCACCATAAATGTTCCTCGCAACACCACGGTGAGGTCTCAGACATATTGTCTTGTAATGTGGTGTGTCAAAGTGCCTTCAGAACTCTGGGATAGATAGAACCATAGAAAGAACAGGCTGGTTTTTACTAGATAGCCTTTCAGTGGTTCTTTTAAATCTATTCTGGGAAATATTAGCCTTAAATGACTAGCTAATTGAGAAGTGCTCTGCTCAGGGTCAGCTTTTTACATGCCTCTTTTCTGTGCTATTCCTTAGAAATTGGCTAATCTGACCACGTAGATGTACCATGACTCACTGTTTTGTATGCCACTCATCAATTGTTACTGTTGTATCTGCGTCAGAGCTCCCATCACTGTCCAATTTGCCTGCTCCTTGTACAGTCACAATGGCATGAAATTTCATTACAAATTATCATGTAACATTTCTCTCTTCACTTCTTTGATCTCTTTCCCATATCATGCATTTTGTCTTTAAAACCTCTGAATTCCAGTAATCCTTAAAATCACGCTTCTTAACTGAGCTGACAGATATGGAAAAAAAGATTTCTGAAAAAAACCCCAACTTTGTGAATTTGGACTTGCACAGATCTTATCTTGTGGTTTAAGTAGTCGTGAGCACTCTTGTCATCTTCCTGCTTTCATTTTGTTTGCTTTCATTTATTATTTATCACAAACAAATTATAATGGTGAACTTTATGGGAAGATTCTGTCTCATCATTTCTGTGAAATTTATGCTGCTCATTTAGATGAGGAAAAATTGATCTTTTGGAAGTGATCCCAAATTTCAGAATCACTTTATTGGGCAACAGTTCCTGTCTTCTTGCTGTCTTCCTTTATAGCTGCAGATTCCTATCTCAATCATCTTCACTTTTATTGCATTGTCCACTAAACTCATCTTCTCTCTGTTGTGCTTCTCCCATTATTTTACCTACCCTTGTGAGCCCTGTCCTTGACTGCTCTCTTTCTTTACATTAAATTTAAGCACCTGCATTTTCTTATTAGTTTTTTTTTTGGTCCATAAATTTTCTGCAGGTAGAGTGTTTTTATAGAGCATGACAGAATGTCCATTCTGTGATTCAGAAGTGGCATTTGCACTCTGGCAGACTTACATAGTCAGTACCTGTCACCTAACCCAAGCTGCTTAGGATTCAAAAAGGGATAACTGACAGAGCACTTGTATTTCATGTAGTAATGATTTTCATACTTAGATATGTCCAAACAGATTGTGAACTACCTGAACTAGCTTTTAACACAACTTTGATTGCAGTACAGGTGGGTGTAGAGGAAGGAGACCCTAGGGAGCACATCACAAAAAATTTGAAGTTTATCTATAACAGACTAAATAGTGGATCAATGTAATAAAAAATGTGCTCAGAGAAACTGCTGTCTTTAACTTACTGCATTTTGTTGGGGTTTTTTTCTCTTCTTAGGGAGAAAAGTATTCTTGGGATGCTGAGACTCAGGGATGGATCCTTGGTTCTTTTTTCTATGGCTATATCATTACTCAGATTCCAGGAGGATATCTTGCAAGCAGAATTGGAGGCAAACTGTTGCTGGGGTTTGGCATCTTTGGTACCTCTGTATTCACCTTGCTTACTCCCTTAGCTGCAAATTTGGGAGTTGGCTATCTCATAGCTGTCAGAGCCTTGGAAGGACTGGGAGAGGTAATCCTGTTTCCTCTATGTAATTTGAAAATGTATCTGAATCATTTGTTTAAATTTGTAGTGATTAAACTCTGTGGGGGTTGTTATGCTGGAATAGTATATGGATTGTTTCATTTGAGTGGCTTAGTTTTGTGGTTTTTAGAATAATTAAAGCATTTGTACTATATTTTAGCCTAAGTTTTTCAAATAAGAAATGTAAGGATACCTGAGATAAAACTATTCTCATTTTTCAGAAACCAGGGCCTCAAAACAGTGTTGTTTGTATTGTTGCTGCTTTTCCAGAACTTACAGACTCAAAAGCAGGAGAAATTAATTCTGCCTCCTTATTCTCATGCCTTGCACAATTTTTATAGGTGGCTTCTTGGTAGACAACAAACTCATAGATGCTACTACTGCTTTTTAATGAAACTGCTTTGAAACATGTAAAGTTGAAGTGAGTTCTAAAACCCCTGCATTTCAGCAGAATGAAATGATGTTTTCTAGGGTGTTACCTTCCCAGCTATGCATTCAATGTGGTCTTCTTGGGCTCCTCCACTGGAACGCAGCAAGCTCCTTAGTATTTCATATGCAGGTGAGAAATTCCCACGCTGATAATGGGATTATAAATTTTTACTGCAGAAACAGGGAGGATTGACTTAAATCAAAGGGATTTATATTGTAAATTTTAATCAGTATTTAATCCAGAAAGTATAACATAAAAGTAAATCTTGCTTTCCATTAGTTTTCTTAATTTATTCATGGTTTTTATAACCTGACAAAAGGTATTGATCTACAAATAAGTATGAACTTGGGTCTAACTTTGGTATGAAGTGGTGAAAATAATTACTGTGAAGCTGGTTAATAGAAGATACTGTAAATAAAAAAGATTGAGCATTAGGAACAAAAAAGCTGGGGCAGTCACAGGATAGACCTGTTTGGTTGGTTTTTAGAGGGTTTTTTAAGTGTTCTTGGAAGAACTTGGGGAAGAGAACATCCAAGGTTCCATGTATTGCTGCAAGATCTCCTTGTCAGAGTCGAGTACTCTCTGACCAGATTGTCCTAGATATTCTGTGTCTGGAAGGTGTTATGTTTGATATCAGATACTTGATGTTACACAGGATTTTTGATTTAGCAGAGTGATACAGAATATACTGAAAGCACAGTACAAGTTAGCACTTAGCAAATGTAAGTTGACACTTAGCAAAATATAGCAATTGCAATACACTTCAATTTGGGTTGACTGCAGGTCAAGTCTGTTCTCTCAGAAATTCCGTTGTTGTTTAACTTTTGTACTTTGTGTTCGACTGACCCATGTATTCACTCCCCTCTTGTTGGTCTGGCTAAGTCAGTGAGACAGTCTCACTTTCAATGAACTGAGTGAGGAGAAAGATTTACACCACCAGCTGATCCTCAACTGACATAACTGCTTATCTAAACCAAAGCCACCCTCTGGTGCCCTTTGTGTTGAGATAAAGTCAGCTTCTTTGCAACAACTGTGGTTGGTCACACCCAGTGTCATTCCCCAAGCGATGGACATGTTGTTCTTGCCTGCCTCCACTGAGCCTTCTTTTTAGGGGTTTATTGGTCAGTCACATTGCTCAGTGCAGTATTTGAGGGGCAGGTGAAAAATATAGGTTTCTAAATTTGCTAGTCAAAATTGATACTATTTCTTTGAGGATGACAAATTTTGTATTTGGTTACTGAAGTAATGGTTTGCTTTGCTCACTCTTATTAGTAATAATTAGGTTTTTTATCAAGAAGACAGGTCTATACAATGTAAATTTCGGCTACAGTTTCTTAAGGAGCTAAGAGTGACTCATTTTTCCCAGAGGGATGCAGCCTTAATCCTTTTTCCTCACGATTCCTCACTTTGCTCTGAACCAAATGTCTCATCACTCATTGAAGTCACCCTTCAAAGACCTACTTCAACTCATCTAATGCATCAAAAAACTTTTTCTTTCTGTTTTTTAAAAGTCTGTTTTCTGCCTTGGTATTTAATTAAATATACTTCAAAAGAAGTCTTCATGTGGGACCTAGCACACAAGCAGAGCAAACAGAGTTGGGATTACCTTCTACTGCATTTAAACTGGGAGCTTTTAAACTGTCCTTTTGTATTGTGTGAAAATACATGCTAATGTACTAGTGAGAAGAGTCTGTGGCCTTGAACAGCCCATTGTTAGCAGTCAGGGGTGGATAAGACATCTTGTGACATCTTGGCAGGCTGTTTTCCTTCCTTTCCTTCCACGTTGGCAGTCATGTGGTCTGTAGTTAATTTAATCACGATTGTGTTGATTTTCTGAGAACATGTGGTTGAGTTTATGTGTAGTTGTTATTTTGAGTTATATTTTGCATTATGTATGTGGTTGTATTCATTGTTGAAGCTTTCTGCCTCAAATAAAAATTATTTCCATGAAGATGGAGTCTAGGTAGCCAGAATATCAACATAATATTTTCTGAGTTGAGATTAGGTTTGGAGAAGTAATTTTGCAGCTAACATTAAGAGACAAGACCCGCTGTTTATCACCAGTAGACTGTCAAGTATGTAAATAATACAGGTTTCTGGTTTAGATTTTGAAAGGGAAACACCTGCCATCCTTATTCTTTGCAAAATGTATGTTGAATTATAAGCACAGGAATAGTTCTTTCTGGCTTTTGGCTTTATTCTGAACTAGAATCTGCTTATCTTTCCCTTCTCCCTTGATCCTAGACCCTGTCACATTCAGGAAACATGGAATTTGAACTTACTGGTTATATATGCCTGACTTCTGCTTCATGTTTCTAGAATTCCTGGTTTTGTGGTGCTAGAAGGAGATACAAAAAAAGCAAACAGACTATATTGTCACATTATACTCCCAAGGCCTTAATTATACTGTGCTCAGCTCTCTCTTGTTTTGACTAATTTGCATTGGTTTAGATATGTTAGAGCCATCACTTCATTGGGACAAATGTGCTAAGAATGCTTATCTTTTATTGCTCATTGCTTCTAATTTTGGCTTCTTAGGGCTTTATGGCTCTGTTTGCTCGGAGCTGCCAAGGCAGCTCATTGTGCTTGTGTTTCTTTAAAGCCATGCACAACCCTCTAGTGGTAGTGACAATTTTTATTCATGATTTATTACAGAAAAATAAAATAATTCTGAAATGGCACTTATACTTAAGGGGTCCATAGGAGATCTGATTATTTCTCCACTTTGTTTTGCTTTCTTCTGGTAGGTGCACAGCTGGGAACTGTTGTGTCTCTGCCACTATCTGGTTTAATTTGTTACTATATGAACTGGGTTTATGTGTTCTACATATTTGGTGAGTTTGTGTTGTTTGGATTTTTCTTAATTATTAAAAGTACAATCCATATTCTTTTTGAAAAGCATACAATATAAAACTTATTTTAAGTTTTAAAAGAGTGTTTGACATGTTGGGTTGCTGTTTTATTTCTTCTGGGCAATTAGAGATATTTAAGGCTAAGTAGATTCCAGTGAATGGCTAAATAAGCCTTCTTCCCGTGAGCAAAGCTGTCTCTGAGTTGGACAAAATCTGTACAAGTCAAATGCTCTTAACTCTCCCACCACTTGAAAACAACAGGCTGAAATTTCTTATCTGAAGTGTGAAATTGAGTTAATAACTTTAATCCCAGGAATAAATCTCAACTTTGAATGAACGAACGTGTGAAAAGTTACTGCTGCTTAAAACGTAAACTGGAAAATCTCTAGCAGTCACAGGGACCCTGAAGGAATGCATAGCATATTTACTGTGTCATATATTCTGGAAGAAGCTGAAACAGAAAATTTTTGTTTTACAGCATGTCTCACCTAAGCCTTTTACAGGTCTGTTTACGTGTGTGAGACATTTCATATTCTGCATGGGAAAGGCAGAATCAGAATATAAAACAAGAGTTACATTTCCCTAAAAAAAAATCTCCAACTTTTTACAAATCACAAAGATTCAAACCAAAGAACTGAACAAAATTAAATAAGTTAAAATGTAGAACTGAACAAAATGAAATAAGTTAAAATGTTACAATTACATAAAAGTGCAGTTATTTTGGACCAATTATTGAAAAGTTAACTTTTTTCAAATGAAAATTCTGGGCTTGGCTTGTAGAATTAAGCTGATATTTTATGTAATAAAAGCTTAATAAAATTTTATGTAGTAAGCTGATTTATTATATAATGATATTTTGTATATGTGCATAGAGTATTTTTTGTGATTATACTTAATGTGAACTTTTTATTTCCTGAGAGTGAGCCGTACCCTTTGTGGCTTTTCCATGTGACTGATAAAAATACAATTATGTATGAGCACACAGCTTTCTTGCTGTATGAAGAACTTCAAGTAGAGGAAAAAAAAGAGGAAAAAATAAAAAGAAAAAATTCTGCTTAGTCATCTTCATTCTTTATTGTATCTAAATGGGCATTGTTAAGCCACTTTGGGGAACTAGTGTTTGTAAGTAGATAGAAAAATAATGTTCATTAAAATTATATTAGAGTATTGAGAAAACACTTCTGACTATATCATCTGAGAGTATTACTCAATAAAATTGCTTTTTTAAAATTTCTATCTCTTCACCCATCTTTTCACAACAATAGGTGCACTTGGCGTATTGTGGTGGTTCTTCTGGATGTTGTTGGTTAGTGATACGCCAGAAACTCACAGGAGCATTTCACATGCTGAAAGAGAATATATACTGTCTTCTCTAAAAGATCAGGTACAGCACTTTAGTAGAGACCAACCTACTTCAGTCTGAACATAAACCACAAACATGGTCATTAATGTCAAGCTTTGTTTATTGTTTGTTACATGTTTTGTTATGTTTATGTAAACATGTTTATGTTTAGAATACCATTATTAACCTGAGATGGAGACAGGACTTTTCAGACAATTTTTTTTTAAATAGTGCAGTTGTAAACTGAAAAACAATCAGTAATCAAACAAAGCATTTATAATAATGCTTTTTGTTACTACAGATGTTGTTGAGGTGCTTTATTTAAAAAACTTTGTATTAAAAAAATGCTCAAATCTGTCATTTTGTACTAGATCCAGACCTGTTTAATGTCTTTAACATTTGCAATACCATATTTTACAGCATTTCTCTTTGTCAGTGTATCATCTAGACTAAGAAATAGATTACTATTCACAGAGAAAATGTTTATGAGGCAGTTCCTGAAGTCTACATAAGATTCATTCCTATGACTGGGGGGATATGTATCTACAAACAGTGAAGCTGGCTGAGACACCAAAATTATTATCTAGGATTGAGCAGGAAAGGTTCAGCTAAATCAACAGCCGAGGGGTGACTAAATATTTAATTGTTTATAATAAAAGCAGAAGGCATCAAATTTCAACAAGAGAAGGCACACTTTTTGAATTACAAAATGTAATAATTGGTTTACTTTGGAATAGTAAACATCAGAGCAGTAACATACTTTAGTAAACCTTCATTGAGAACTGAAGACAAGTAATTCATTCATTACTGATGACTTGCATCTTTCGACTGAGACTGTTTTGTGCCTTTCAGAATAGATCATGAGCATAGATTTGGTTAGCATCAAAACCATTTAGTAAATGTTCATATCAACATTCTGATTTCCTTCTTCTTCTCTTCTCTTTGTCTCCTGCTTGCAGCTTTCTACACAGAAGTCTGTTCCCTGGAGACCTATGCTGGGGTCCCTTCCACTCTGGGCTATTGTTGTGGCACACTTCTCTTACAACTGGACTTTCTATACACTTCTTACACTCTTGCCCACGTACATGAAGGAAATCCTGCGATTCGATGCACAGGAGGTGAGATGTATACAAATACAGGAATTTTCTTCTGAATTAAAGAAACTAAATCACCTGCTGTTTAGAATAGAGGAAGCTGTTTAAGAGCCTTGGAATGTACATGTATAGCTGGGATATGATAACCCCACACAATTAAACATCAAAAATGTTGCCTGCCTTATAATTTCTACTTTATGGACTTATTTGACTTATTTACCTTAGTGCTAGCTTTCATGTTAAATTTTCTGTTTGAAGATGCATGGTACCCATCTTTACCTGCCCTGCCTTAAAATAGTAACTATAAAAATAGTTTCCTTGTTATATGGCTTCTGTGACTATTTCAGATTTTACACCAAGCTTTTTGACTTCTGAAATAGTATCTACTTCTTTGCTAATTCATAAAGGAGAGTATTTCCAGTTAAAAATAAAACTAAGAAAACCATTGGACAAGTGGCATTTTTGAAACTATTTTAAGAATGGGGTTTGGGGGAGAAAGGGACCAGAGAGAAGTTTCATTCTGATAGGATCACTTTCCAGATTGTCCATTTCTTTCCTCAATGAGCAGCAGAGGTAAAATTCCTTTTCTTACTAAGGTAACTGGATGAAACAAAACCATAGTCTTAAGATCCAGATATAGTGCTTTGTAAGGAAATTTTATAAAATTAAATTATTTATCAGGGAAAAATTAGGGGGTGGGGAGGGTGGAATATTCTTATTTATAGCATTTACTTGACTGTACTGGTCTGTCTTTAATGAAACAGTTTTGGTGATGGCATAGCTTGCGTGGAGAAACTGGTATAGCTAAGATAAAAAGGTGCTCAGAAATTGCAAGAAGTTTAACATAGTCTTTTCCTGGTTTAGCAAACCAAACTAGTTTAGAGCAATCTGAAGATGAATGCCATGCAAGAAAGAGGTGATACCAACATTCTTGGGAGGAGAGATGGGGAACTTTAGCATTAGAACAGAAGATTGCATTAGGGCAAGCTGCAAAATAGCTGGAAAAAACTAACTGATGGTGCTGGTTGGGCTCCTCATTATTGTGGTAGCAAATTACTTTCGCAGATACTGATGCCTCTTCAGGTATTCCCTGAAGAGGCATCAGTATCTATGAAAGTAATTTGCTACCACAGCTCTCAGTTGCATGTGTTTTGTAAAACACCATTGCATTAAATGGTAGCAGATTCTGCTGTGAAGTGATTTCCTTTGACTTTGGGTCATGTTTTTTTCTTTTTGGAGTAGCTTAGAGTACTGACTGTTGTGAACATCAAAAAAAAAATTTGAGTAATAGCGTTGGACTAAGTGTTGCCACATATTTAGATGGAAATTGTGTTACAGTTTAAAATATTATACACTTGTTGCTGTTCAGTTTCCTTTCTAAAATATAGAAATCAGGTTAAAATAATGCTATGTCTTTGAATAGTGCTTCAAAAAAGTTTTTTAATCACTGAGACTGTCTCTATTTTTCAAAATTTTACTTACTGTTTTTGAAAACTGAGCACTGAAATCCATCAGGCAGCATGCTTAAGTACTGGTAGAATGGACTCCAGGTGGAGATGAATTTCTTGTTTCATTTCAAGTTAAAACTTCTAGGAATCTTTCACTTCTTGGCAAATATACATTTCATACTAGTGTATAAAGGTCATACTATTTCTACTTCTGAATCACAGATAAGGTCAAATTATAGCTTTGTTATCAGTAACCATCCAAAATTTTTTGGAAAGGCTGTAAATGTGGGCAGTTTACTAGTACCTTTTGTTTCCCTTCATCAGAAAATCATGTAGAATCAGGCAGAGGTCTAAGCAGCACATGTTTAAAGTAATGGGAGCTAACTGGTGACTTCAGTGGGAGTGATGTCAGATCCTGAATAACTCAGCTTTGAGATTGTGGGATGTCCAGCCTACATGTGATGAAAAGTTCTAGTCCTAGATTTTGTTTCTGTTTACAGGCAGCACCAGATGTTTCAGCAGATGGATTAGGAATAATATAACAGTAGTACAAAACCCAGAGATTCTGTGTAGTTTTCAAAATTCTGAATAATATTTACAGCTTCCACTTACTTTTAGTAACTTGCTTGATGTTGGTACCCTGGAAACTTCCACAATCAGGTTAATGTCCACAAGATACCTTCAGTTATAGTTTTCTTCTTCCTGAAGCTAGTTGCTGATCTAAACCTTTGAGTTTTTGGTCTGACTGCATTGGTAGTTATGGATTAAGTTAGGATTGGTTTGTCATTTTAGTGTTTTAACTGTCTTCGTTCACCTCCTTAACAGAATGGATTTTTGTCTGCCCTGCCTTATTTTGGATGCTGGTTATGTATAATTCTGTCTGGTCAAATTGCTGATTATTTACGGGAAAAACAGAACTTCTCCACTGTTTGTGTTCGCAAATGTTTTACCCTAATAGGTAGGTGCAAGTATTATCTCTTGGAACATATAATCTTAGAAAATATAATAATATCAATTTGGGAAAATTTAAGGGCTTGGGGGAGTAGTCTGACATTCTGCTGTGAGATGAGTCAGCATTGTGCATGGCTTGAGAGGAACAACTTTATTTGTACTCCTAATGTCTCAGGAGTAAATCCTGTATTTTTCCATGAGAAGTAGGCCTACTGGATAAGAGAACAATAAGAGATTGTCAAAAGCTTTTTTTAGGTCAAGGTAATTGGACTACAAGCAAACCAATCAAATAAATGGTCATGTAAAGTCACCATAAAAGGGTGAATGAAACACTGTTATCAGAAAAGGTTTATCAAACTGACACGATTATTCTGCATGAGCCTATTCTGTTGTTCAGTGTTTTGTTTATTTAAGACTAAAGTAACTGAATTGGAATACACTTGCAAAATTTACAGCTGCTACCACAGTAGAAAGACCAAACAATCCAAAATGGTCTTGACTAACCGGGAGGAGAGATTATCTGAAATCACCAACAGATCAGCTAGATCAGGCTTTTAATGAACACAAGTAGAAGGCTGTATTTAAGAAAGAGAAGTTGATTGCTGAAAAAAGAGGGGACAGGAGAAAGAAATTGAAGAAAAAAAAAGATTAGGCACAGGATCCACAAAAATTGCAGCCCAGTTATTATATGGTGATCCTTGCTGCCTGCTCAATTCAGCTGATTCAATTGCTTTCTTTAAAGCAGCTGTTGCAATAAATTCTCAGGCATTTTGTTTGTCTTTAAGCTTATGCTATTTTGGTGATTCAGTTTATTGCAGGGCTGCACACCTCACACCGATGTATGCATAACTCATGAGAAAAAATGTTGTTGTCTTAGGAAAAGCAAGACTTAGGTTGGCTTCATCAACAAAAGTGTGTACTTGGAGCTGTTCACAGAAGTCATGCTGGGGTCATGGAAATGAGCTCTGGTACTGAGAAACAGCTACCAAGATAGGAAGCAGTGTGCATGAGCTCATGATGGCTGATAAACTGTTTCCAGTGCTTCATGCAGCATCTCTACAGCTATCTTGGAGTCACCCAGGGTTCACAGTGTCAGTGCAGCTTCAATTTATTTATAGCAATAAATAAAATTAACTTGTGAGGTAATTTTCAGAACCTGTTGATTTTTGTTAATTTTTTAATCTAGTTTGTTCCTTGCCACTAGAGTGGGATATTTCTGATCGAGTTGCTGTTTCCTGAGACAAGTTTTGCAACCCGTCTGCTCTTCCTTTTAACAAGGACATGTAGCAATAGCACAAGGGGGAATGGCTTCAAACCAAAAGAGAGTAGATTTGAATTAGATAATAGGAAGAAATTCTTTACTGAGAGGGTGGTGAGGCACTGGAACAGGTTGGAACAGCCAGAGAAGTTGTGGCTGCCCCATCCCTAGAAGTGCTTAAGGCCAGGTTGGACGGGGCTTTGACCAACCTGATCTAGTGCAAGGTGGCCCTGCAGTGGCAGGGGTTGGAGCCGGCTGATCTTTAGGTCCCTTCCAGCCCGGCCCGGCTGTGGTCCCGCCGCGCTAGCTGGGAGGCTGCGGCCGTCCCGCTGCAAGGCGCGCCCTGCGGTGCCGGCTCCGAGCGCCAGGGGGCGGCGCAGGTTGGATGGAAAGCACTCGGAGCCTCCAAGCGTCCATTGATTCTGAGGCTTCTGTCTTAAAGGAATGATTGGACCGGCGCTGTTCTTAGTAGCAGCCGGATTCATAGGCTGCAACTATGCCCTGGCTGTTGCATTCGTGACCATATCAACAACACTAGGAGGATTTTGTACGTCAGGCTACAGCATCAACCATCTGGACATAGCACCTTCGTAAGTATTGCTGAAACTGTTGTTAGTGCATGTGAAATGTTTATGACCCCCTTTTTTTCTTTTTGTGTTGCTGGGGTGCCTTGGAAATGTAGCTATGGAGCATGTGATGTACAGGCCTGGAGTGTCAACACTGACAGTTACTTGGGTTTACAATATTAAACACTGTACTTCTAAAAAGTGCTAGTTTGGCAGAGGATTTTGAACTAGGACAGTGCTTTTTGAACTGTACAAGACAGTTAAGTGTTTCACTGTTTTCAACTTTTCCATCATAGCTATCAACCTCTGGTATGAACATTACCATATTTAAGCACTGTGCATTTGCAAAACATTCTGTACTCTGGAATCTAAATCTTGTTACAAGTAGTTGACCTGAATTGTCAGTAGGTAACAAATCAGGTATGCACAATTGCTCTTAAAAGCATAATTTTCAAGAATGGAAAGTAGAGACTTCAGTAATTTCTCCAATGTGTTACAAATTCATAATTAGGCAGATCTGTCAGTTTCCCTAGGAGTGTGTATGTATGTATATTCTTTTAAAAGTGCGCTGGTAGAAGTCAAGTATTTTGCTTTGTCTTTCATTTACCAATTTGTGGTAGCATTTAGATGTGAACAGGTTCAAATGACTTTATGTCAAAAGAAAAGTGTGTTTCAGTATTAATGTGTAAAATGAAAACACTTTTAAGTGTAAGTGTAGAGGAAAAAATATTTCATAGAAGTAGCATCTATAAAAAAATTCTGATCATCTAGACAACTTACAGGAGAGCTTGCATCCCAGTTGAAGATGATATTCAGGCTTTGGCAATTGAAATGATGGTGGTCATATCCACAATCATGGACAATTTTTGACTTAACAAATGGGTATGAAATAATGGGAATCCAGTTAATCTTGGCAGGTGAGGTTAGGTAATAAGCAAGAGGGGAGGCATCAGTGGCCAGCTATAAACTGCTTGTAATGCTGAATTGAATATGAAAGTAAGAAAAATAGCTTCTGTGGTGCACTTTGTTTTAAATCACGTTTTAAATAACTATAAACTTAGAAAATTTACTTGAAGCAGTTCTTCTGGGGTGTTATGGGACCATTACACGTCTGTTTCAAGCTTAGTTTTGCAGAACTACAAGAGTTAGTTTCCAAAATATGTATTAAACAGTGCTTGTTATGGGAGTACAATTTAACCTGTCCATGGAATACAACAGAGCTGTGACAGGAAAAAGGAAATCATGCAACTGCAGTGTGATTTACACATACAAGGAACTTCTGTATGTAGGCAATAGCTGAGGTTTCCCAAACTAGGATGTTGTATGTGTCTTCTAATTTTATATACTTCATTTTGCATTTCAAATAATGTGTATTTCAAGAATCAATTTGTTTATAACAGTATTCAGAGTATTTTAGGTGTTGGAAAAAAGTCACAAGAAGAAAATGATGTTACACCATGCTGATGCCTGTCAGCAGGCATAGTTAGTTACCTCACATGAACTGCTGCTGATCCAAATCCCACTCTATTCTTCCTGCCCTCGATAAAGTCCTGCTTTTTCCCTTTGCATTTGCACTGGACAAGGTCCTCTAGCTCTTCTTCCCTCTCAGACAGGCAGAAAGGAGCACACTGATTGCATGAGGGTAAATGTCTTGCTGATGGTTCAGAGACTTTGGTCCAGCATTGCCTCTAGAGGCAAGTGGCTGCATATGTGGGAAGACTTTCCTTGGTGGTGGTGTGGTCAGGGTGAGTGCTGTTTGATTGAAATCAGTGATTTTCTATTCAGCACATGCATGCTTTACTTCAGGGTAAATCTGTTCAAATGGGGACAGAGAAGGAAAAAAGCATGTCCTTGTAACAAAGGTCATATTAAAAAATTTCTTCAGATACAGAAATGCAAAAAACATCTGAGATGAGAAGAAAAAGAAGACTGTCTTTCCTCTTCCCTCACACTTAATTTTTTGCAACTTGTCTTGAACTTTGTTGGATAAAATTATCAAGGCAGATATGCACAATTTCAAAAAAATGCTTGACATAATTGTAGAAATCTAAAAACAGGGTCTGCATAAAATTGTGAAGGAAACCTTGGTAAAGAGTTTACTCAGAGCTCAATATTTATTTTTCATAATTTACTGGAAGACATTAGAAAAACCAGAAATTATTCAAAGCAGTTTCAAAATGCACAAATGCCCATTTAGACTGGTTAAAAGTATGCTGCCAAGAATAGCAAATTATCCCTTTTTGCTACTAAAACTTCCATTATATCAAAAAAATAATTATTATATTCACAGGAAAAAAAGTGAATGAAAATACTGATCCTTAATTAACAACAATATTTGCTATGTGGTTTTGGTTGCTAAGGTATATTTATTAGGCTCTTGGGGACAGGAGGGACACAAGATTGTTCTTTTGGGGAATATATATTCTATTTTAGCTTTAAATCTACATTAGTACCTTTCTATTTTTAAAAATTTTAATATTGGTGTTACCATGGTCCTATGTAATATTCATGTGGCTCTGTTGTACACTAAATACTTCACATAGCTGTTTTGTTTTTTTTACTCTGGATTTTACTACTTGACTGCTCTGCAAGTTAATTTGTATTTGGTTATCCTCACTATACCACAAGAACCTGACCAACAGCCTACTATTGGTTCTGGTCTACAGACATGTCACTTTTTGCTTTCCCTTTTCATATGGGAGTTTCCACTGTGCTAAGGGAGTGCCATCCCAGTTATCTGCATCAAACAGCAAGCACTATCAAGAATGCAACCTATGTCAGAAACACTGGGCATAAACAGAGGCATTTAGCCAGCTATTGGTTGGCAAAGATCTTTGTTGACCAGAGAAACTATTGAACTATGTTTAGTTTTAAAAGTGTCTGTTAGCAGTATTGTAGTGCTTAAACATGTTGAAGACATTTAAAGTACATTTGGTTCTACTTAAAGGCTTTAAACAGGGTTTTGCTTTATATGCTTATTTTCCTCAGGGAAACTTTTACACTTTGACATTCAGCTTCATAAAGGCTTATTAATTCTAAACCACTTTCCAAGATAGGAAGACTGCATGCTAGGTTTATAAGAAATAAAGAAGTTTTAACTAAAGCATTGCCATGCTTTAAAACTGATAAGTAGTGCAGAGTTTCAAGAAAAAAAATCAACTAGTAGGCTAGATGATTGTTTCCCTTTCTCAGGAAAAAAGCACATGTTTTTCTAATATCACTGGAATGAATATTGCAATCTTTTGTAACAATGCTGCATGGTTGAATTCTCCTGTTTTGGTAAAGAAAATTCCAAAGCTATGAATTTCTCTTTAGAGATGAAATATGTTTCTGTTATGTTAATATTGGTGAAGACATCATTTTACTCTGAACAGCCTAAAATGATCCCTGGGATATGATTCCTTTCTCTCACAGTAAACTGCAACTATTAGTATTTTGTATGATTCTTTACCCAACAAATTCACCTTGAAAATCCAAAACATAGGGATCTGTGCCCTGGTGGTTAGAAGGTCAAACTTCTGTAGAACATCTGGCTCTTATTTCTCTTCAGTCTCTCTCACAAGTCTGCACTTGTGGTACAGTGTTAAACTTTCAGTATTGCAACATGCCTGCGAGAGAGATCTTGAATTGCTTGGAGGTGAGGTGCTGAGACAGATATTAAGCAAGTTACCAGCTTTTCCCAGCAAGTTTTTGTGGCTGCTGGTGCATACACATACATTTGTGTGTGAGAGAGCAGCACATTCATGAACAGGAGCCCTCAGAATGGAGCTGCAGGAAGGGCAACCAGCAGAACTGGTTTAGTCAGACCCATTTCCCATTGGCCTTGACCCACAGAAAGCTGAAGGGAAGGACTGCCACAGCACTCTGAACTCCTATCTTTGGAATATACACTTTGTAATGTAAGTGGGGATATCCAGGCACACTGCTGATACTGCCTTCTTGGCAAACAAATTTTTAGCAATGAAACCTGAACCAACTCTTACTGTTGGCAAACAGCACTTTGTCATACTTCTTGTCTTTCTGCTTCAAGACATGCAATATGTCTTTAACTTCTCCAGTGGATCCATTCCAGACAGTTTGGTTGTGGCTTAGCAAAGGGGATGTGAGTTTGGATTATGGATCTTGAGCAAAGCCATAGGCAATTTAAGTTAAATTCCATACCTAGCCTCTGAAAAATAAAGACATGCATAATCATTGAAGTAGAAAAGGATCTTTAAGAGCATCACACCCAACCATTAACCTAACACTGCCAATTCCACCACTAAACTATGTCCCTTAAAATGTATGTGCCAAGCTGTCAGTTGTTATTAGAAGAAAAGAAAGTTATTCACAGTGGAATATTTGTGTTTTAATTTCTCTTGTGTGATCAAGATGAGGCCTATGTGATCAAGTTCGACAAAATTGTTTCCATGATTGACAAGTTAATAAGCAGTGTTAACAACTTCTCTTGCAGGTATGCTGGAATTCTCCTTGGGATCACAAATTCTTTTGCTACTATCCCAGGAATGGTGGGGCCAGTTATTGCCAAAAGCCTCACTCATAATGTGAGTCTGTTTATTATTTTTTTCAGTTGTTATATTTTTATCTCAGTTGAATAGAAATTCCCTCTTCTCAAGTCTGCAGTCCTTAAATGAAACATGGGTTACACCTGTAAGGCACATTGTTCCATTGTTGTGAATTACTTAATTCCTAGCTCTTATTTTCCTGAATCTGATCAGGAAAATAAGGGTAAAATCAAAGACCTTTGTAAGACTTGAAAATTTTACTGACTCACTCCTTATATTCTCTAGGAATTAAATGAATATATTTTTATCACAGTAGAACTCTGATAAAATGCCAACTAGATGAGACATTTGTGGTATTGCTTTATTAAACTAAAACAAGTTCTTCCTTGTTGTTTTTTTAATTAGGCTCTCACGTGAGGTGTTGAGTTCTAATGTCAGCACTTGTCAGATAAGTGAGAAACTAGATTCTAGTGTTAGATTTGACTAACAAGGTGGTGTGGTGATTTAGATAGAAGAAGAGAAGCACTGGGGCTTTTGAGGAGTTTTTGATTACTAATTTTTCAATGAAAACTTGAAGATGAACAATCAGTGAACATTCTGTTCAAGAAAGGGAGATGGGCTTAGTGATACACTTGAAGAGATAAGTGATACACTTGGGAGATAAGCTTAGTGATACACTTGAAGTTTTTAGAGTTGGAGGTCATTCTAAAGATTTTCTTAAAAATCACAGATCACAGGATATTGTGAATTGGAAGGGACCCACAAGGATCTTTGAGTCCAGCTCTTAAGTGAATGGCCCATATGAGGATCAAACTATTGACCTTGGTGTTATTATCACCATGCGCTAACCAAAAACAATCAGAAAATATTCATTAATACATTCCAATAAAATCAGTTCTTCCAGATACCTTAACAAGTGGGTTGTTTTAGGGTATTTTTGTTCAGTTTAGTTCTTTCCCCTCTGTACTAATGCACTCTTCAGGTATTCTGCTTTTGTAGTAAGATCATTTACAGGTTTGTTACAGCATCATCTGGAACTTAAAACAAACCCAAACCTTTAAGGCGTCTATAGATGTTTTTTCTTTATTTGAAAAGAAAAAAAAAAAAACCCAAAAGGCAAATAAACCACAGTTCTTTACTGCAGATTTTTTAAGGCCTTTCTTAAATACCAGAGTTTAGAGGGTTACTCTTGAAATCTTAGTAAGGGTAGCTACCTCGTTTGGACCAAAAGGCATATGAATCTGGACTGTTCATATAGTGGTTATTAGGAATACTGCACAGTGCAGGGCACTTCAGCTCTTTGATACCTGATCTGAAAGTCACAGTAGTGTTTCCCTTACAGTAACATTGTCTGCCTTTGTATCAATGGTTCTGCTTCTCGGGTGATAAACTGATCCAGGTAGGGTAATGTAGTTCTGATAAGACTGTCTGTGTAAGCTATATTATAAAACTGAAGTTGACTTTACTAATGATTTCATCCTTTATGTTTATAATGCTTTTATGTTGCTGTGAAATCATGCTGAATGGCATTTACATTTAAATAGTCAAGGCATGTAGCATTGATTTTAAAATTACTTTTTCTTGAGTGTGAAGCTGCAAATTGACTGCATCTTTTTTTTTTTTTCTTTCCCCCGTTTGACAGAATACTGTGGAAGAATGGCAGATGGTTTTCTATATCGCTGCTTCTATTAATCTATTTGGAGCAATTTTCTTTGCATTATTTGCAAGTGGAGAAGTTCAGGACTGGGCAGTCAGTGGATATCACTTGCATAGAAACTGAAGGAGATGTTGAAATAGCAAAGCTGTGCTGAGTCCCATTGTGCTTAGAACTGTGTGACCAGAAAAGTGCCTTCCCTGCTGATGCCTAGGAGTCTTCAGAGCTATTCAGTTAAATTACTTTATCTCTGTATCTTTTGTACTGAAAATAATCTGGCAGAGTATATCTGCTATTTCCTAACAAGAAACTACTTGGATTAACTATAGAAATTTCATGCTAGGACTTGATATCAAATATATGATCAGAGACATTTTAAATCCATGTGCTAGGCTCTAATACTTTACAGTTTTTAATTAATATTTTCTGAATTAGCGTGTAGGCAGATGTTTGCTGATACTAAAATGAGAGGAAAAAGTAAAGTGATTTTGTAGCACTGTAAGGAGGAATGACATGCAAAGAATTGTACCCAAAAATGTGGTTTGATTTCTATTATGAAACTGATAGTTTTTTGCTGTTTAAAAAATTGTAGAAGAGCTCTAGTTTCATACAGTCTTTTATAGTACTTTTATTTTGTCATTGTTTTAACAATGGCTAACTTCTATTTTATGCACAAGTTTTGATTATATAAACATTCCCTGTTTCATGAATACAGTTTCACAACTAATACACAGCAACAAAGATCTAAATGTAGCATTGGAACTGAGAATAAACCACATGTCCTCTGTGGTGCAGGTTTTTCAAACGGACCTTATTTTTATTTCTCTCTGCAAAAAAGAAGCAATGCAGCTCAGTGGTTTAAATCTAGGCAGTGTACAAGAGTGAACTAGAAATAGAATATCTGCATGATTACCTTAAAATAACTTTCAGTTTGGCAATTAATTTTTTGTCCCTTTAAATCAATGCAGTGGAATTCTTTCCTCTTGCATGTAGATATGTTTGTCAGCGTGTCAGTGTAAATGAAATAAAATAAGGCCAGTGTAGCAAATAATGAAGAAAATCAGTTCTCTAACAGCCTTGTTTGTTAGCCAGATAAAACTAGAGTATAAAAGAACTAGTGCAACAACCTGGTGCTGTTACTCTTCTATCAATATAGAATTTGACACTCAAGAACATTCTTTGCACAACACACACTTAAATGCCACAGAGTAGGATTAAAAGTTATAAAAACAGTGGCCTTGTTAAGACAAGGCCAACAAGGCCATTGTTAACAAATGGCTGAATAATGATAGAGCCACAAAGCAAAGGAAAATTCCTGTGCCAAAGATTCCTGGATTGGAGCAATTAGATAAAAAGGAAAAATCACTGGGCTCTGGGTTTTTCGTTTACCACCAATCCAAAAGAAAAGCCCAGTACTAAAGCTGCTCCAGTGGAGCCTACCTTCCTTCATTTCTAGGAAATGGCATCTGCCTCTCCTTTTTAGCTTTAAGAGCCATTTTGTTTTGGCCTTCCTTGAAGTGTCATGTTCTCTGATGGTGGATTTAAACTGTGTTTAAATCTCTGTTTGTGTCTGCAGCATTTCCACAATAAACAATGTTTTGTTCAGATTAAATTAGTACTTATTCAGTGGGAGTATGTTAAAACTATATTGTGTCTTCAGTGTTTCTACAATAAATGGATTGAATATTTACATGTGCATCTGTTGTTGAAAATTACTATCTCTGTGAAGTTAGAACAGCATTTTGAAAGTATGCTGAACAACAAGGTCGGTGACTGGATTAAGGAATAGTTAATGTTTTCTTGGAAAATTACCTTCCTCAGAAGATTTTTGTCTGGCTTTACAGGTAAGCATTATCTTCCGCCTGACACTGTATTAAAAGTAAGCATTGCACTTTATGTAAAAAGAAATTTGTACTCTTTCCATATCCTTGGTTAAAAAGGAGGGGGGAAAAGTTTAAAAACTAAAAGATTGTATATCATTTAAATTAATTTATGTCTTTGCTTTTCTAGAGATTGTCATCAGAGCAACATAAGGACAGGGTTGCAATTCCACCTGTTCTGAAGTTGGAAACTTCAGCTTCCTGTGCTTTTAGTCTTTTTCCTTGAAAATTGTTCAGCTGAATATTAAAATTTAAAAAACCATACTTAATGGTCTAGATGCAGTAGAAGTATGTAGACATTCCCTGTATCAGTTAAATAAGTCTGAACTGGATTTAGTTAAAACTGAATTTTAGGCAAATGAGCAGTTGAGCAGTCCAGAAAATTTTGGACCAGCATACTAGATTTTCTTTTCCCTTCATCTAATGCACTATTATTATTAATTTTGCATATTCTGTAACTTCTAAGTCAGCTTGGAAAGTAGGACTGAAAAAATGCTATAAATCTTTATATTATTTGTGGACAACAGGCTGCACTGAAGTTATTTCTGATTTCATTTTTGAAAGTATCAAAATATACTGTGGGATTCCTGATTCAGTGAGGCTTTTAACACATGACAAGCAGGAATATCCCAAAAGAAACCCTTAAGTATTACTTTTCTGTACCATGCTTGCAAAAAAAGGAAAATCTATTAGAAAAAGCCATCAAAATATTTTCTGCTAATCATGATATTACTTTTACATTGATATTACATTGCCACACTACTGTTTGCATGCTTCTCTCAGCCAGTTTCATCTGGTCAAAGACATTTCTCATATTCTGTTTTTTCAGGGATAACAAGGGGTTTGAGCACATCTTGTCTCAGTTCACCTCTGTGACACAGGATCTTCACAGGAATTGGCCCGATTTTTGGGGTGACTGTTTTCCTGAAACAATCCCATAACTGTTATTTCTTCCTGCATTTCCTTAACAGGTAAGAAGTACCAGAGTAAGAAGTTGTGCTCTCTGTTCCATGAAGAACCCTCTAGGATGTCCACCTGGAATGAGGGAAGTCAGTTCAAAAACAGATTTCACCCATTTCAGAGCAGGAGTTGAACCACTGCTTTTGGAACGTGTCTTAGTGTTGTCAGGTATTCTTAAGTGCTTTCTCTTCAATGTCTGCTTCTGATGCAGTTCTGCTTAAATTTCTTTTTTTTAACATTTAGTGCAAATTTCTATCAACATTAGAAACAGAGATGGAATAACTTCTCAGAATATCCTACAGCATGTGACATGGGTATTGCCTGAGATCTGAATCATGGTCTCTTGCAGCCTGACAAAGTGCCTTCCTCATGCTTTGCAAAGGATGAAATGCCACAAAGTAATGAGTGTGGTTTTCAGTTCACTATTTCTTTGTTCTGAGGGTACAAAGCAGCAGTCAAGTACCTTACAGAAGTCCAAAGTATTTGACATCCAAAAATACAAGTTAACTTAGGTAGGTCTTTTGAATGCTAACCTAGTGAAGGTTCATATAAGTCACTATAATACATAGGCACCTGTGCATGGTGCTTCCCCATCTACATGTTCCACTGCAACTAGTAACAACTGCATTTGCTGTATGAAAGGGTCATCTTGGTTGATTTCCCAGAAATTGAGTTGTTCCTGTGATGTATCTTTTGTCTGGCTTCTCCTCTCAATCATTTATTGACTTATTTGCCAGTTTCTCCTCTTTTGCTGTGTGGGAATGTTTGGTTCCATGACAAATGAACTAGCTTTGAGTTTATTGGGTTTTCCAATATTTTTAGCATTTGTCAGGAGGGAAAACCACAGATGAGGAAGCCTATACATCCCACAGAAATGTGAGACACAATTTGTATGGAAAGGTAGTATCTTCTCTTAGATCACCTAGAGCTTCAGAGAAAAAAGAGATGTTTTTAAACTTCAGGCTTCCTCCTTCATATTTTGAGCTCAACCATCACAACTAAAACAGTGCTACTGTGTTTTGTAAACTGTTGCAGTAAGTAGCATTTTAAGAGGGTCTCCCATTTCTCCTGTGCACCTATATCTCAAAAAGCTGAATGTCTGCTCTTAATTTACATTATTTAAGATCAATTAAATCACATCATATGATCAAAGCAATTATCACTCAAACAGTTGTAGGTTGGCCAAATCCTTTTCTGAGACCTGTCAGTAAAAATGCTGTCTCCATTAATACAAGCCCAAATTATTTCTATCTCCATTATACTGCCTGAATTGTTATCCTGAGGAAGTTTTGTCTGCCTTGAAGCTAAGGAAAGGATATAATGTGACATGAATGATTTGGTATTAACACATTTTGCTCTTTCTGTGCCCATGGGGAGGAAATCACCATCATATGCTAGCACTAGCATACTCACCAACAGCCAAGTAGAAAATCCTAAAGGTATGAGGAGGACCTCATGTGGTCTCCTATTTGCTCTCTTTTATATAAATAAATATAATAAGCCTGTTTTTCTAAAATGCATTTATTTAACTAATCAGAAAATGATAGAGCCAACTTAAAGCTTTGCTGATTTGCTTTCTTCATGTTTCACTCATACTACAGCTATTCATATTTCTACAATTCTGTACCTAATTCACTATATGTTTATAGTGCTCAAATATAGCTTAAGAAAGGGTTTCTTTATTTACAATTTATCTGATGTATATAGTCTCTTGCAGAAGTAATTCTTGCTATGTTAAATGTTAGAGTAAAACAAGGAGTTCTCTTTATTTGAATTTCTTGCCCTTCACCCAGCAGAGTTGCCTGTAGCCCCCAGGACCTGTTTTATGTTAAGGTGTTAGTTATTAATATTTTGTGTGTTTCAAATAGCTAGAAAAAGAGCTGCAAGAAGACACCAGCAGTTATTTAAATCCTATTGTGTAGCAAATGGCAGAGGTGGGGCACACAAAGGCATGCCAGAGGATAAAATAACACTCTCTTGACTGAGACACTGGAGACCCAATTAAATCCCACTGCAACCTTTCTCCTCCTTCATAAAGTGGCCATAATAGTGGTTGGTCATACATTTTAAACTAAAGCTGCATCTGTGTGATTCACATCCCTGACACAGAAACTGGGGTTTTATTGTGTGTAACACCATTGATCTGACTTAACATAACACTTGGTAGTGGCTAAGAAGCTCCAATACACATCTGGCCAATGTAGTTCTCAAAGGAGTCATAACTCAATCCAGTAAAAATTGCATTTCTTTGAGGAAAGTTACTTCCATGTGAAGTTTTAACTGTTTGACCTTATCAGTTAATAAGTGGTGTCCTAAAAGAGTTGCATGTGTTACTTTTCCATATCCTGTGTAAGCTCCAAACTTTGGAATTGACTTTCATTTCTCCACAGCACACTTACTAAGATTGCATGTTGGTAGAATTCAGGCCTGGATCAGACACAAAACATGAGAGCTCAGCTAGCTGAGTAATTAAAGAAGGTTCATGAATTGATGTACATTTTCAAATGAACACAGATTAACTTCAGAACAAGGGAAACTTTGCTCTTATTGCAATATATCCTGCACCAGGTTGCAACATACTGCAAGTAAAGGTGCCTTGGAGTTGCCCAAGGCATAACAATGGAAAGAAAGTGTGGCTTATTATGCCAAAATTGTTTGCCTTCCCCTTTCTTCAAAGGATGTATTTGCTATAGAGTAGAGTTGAGTGAAAAGTGGTAATAGCCTTTGATAATGTGTTCTTTAAAGGAAATTTCATTAAAGAAATTTCTTAAAATCTTTTTTTGTAGTATACAGAAGTTTCCATATGGCTGCTTCAGAGTAGGAGATGAATATATCATTTCTTCTGGTCTTTTCCTAAATTAAATTCCATTGTACTTTACTAAATAAGCTTAGCTCAGTCAGACCTATTGTTGTGTTTTCTGATGGAAAACATGGTTCTGTTGATATTTCTACCTCTTCTTCTGAAGTATTCTTGCAGTAAATTACTAATCTTCTCTAAATCATCTTACTAGATGAGAAGAGTCAATAGATAAGCAGACAGTAGGTTTGTTTGGTTTTGATTGGGGGATAGGGGGAAATGTGAAGGAAAAAATTATTTTTCTCCTGCTCCTTTTTCCCTGACCATCTGGGCTTCATGGAGAACAAGAATGCCTTCTGTATTTACAAGTTTAAACAATCTCTGCTGATGGGGGGGAAAGAAAATAATTTTTTTGTATATTCGTTTGAGGGAGATTAAGCAAGAGTCCTGCTTGAAGGACTTTTTAAAAGATCCATAATTAGATAGCTGGTTCAGCTGTAAAGTTGAACTATAAATTAAGTTGGAATGGCTATGGAAAGGCTTAATTTCTTGTCTGGAATGTTGTTTAGTTAGTGCAGTCTGTCTTTTTTTTTTTTCTTTCGTGTTTAGAGGTGAGCATATTTTGGAATTTGCTTCCAATGTAGTTACTTACATTGATATTTTCTGCTGTGAAAATAGCTTCTGCTTAAGCTTTAAAAAGCTCTTTTGTGGAGAGAATGGAAATCAAGATATTTGACTTGTTAATACATAGTTGGTAGAATTGCTAAGCACCTCTGCATGATTTTGAAAGTAAACTGTTGAATACAAGATACACATAGCAGTAGAGAAGGATCACATTGTGCAAGCATATTCACACGGGGATGGTGGTGATAATTTAACACCTCTCTGCAAAGTCATCTTGATGCCAGTGTACTTAAAGCAGCTATTGAGAGCGAAGCATCTGCTAAGTTATTTTGCTGTAGTATGACCTAAAACCAGATTTGCAAGTGGCAAAGCTATGCTGTCATACATAAACTGGTAAAGTGCATGTTGCCAGCAACAGAACCCACAGTTCTCTGTCTCAGGCATAACCTCTCCCTCTCATAGGAGACACAGGCTTAAATTCCTCCAGGTAGAAGGTGGAAATCAGCCTTGTTCCCTTTTCTGTCACAAATGGGGGAAGATGTGGAATCAAATAATCAACACTTCCTCCCTGTTTTGAAAGAAGAGGGGTGGCTGACATTTGTGAACAGCCCACCTTGTCAGTCCTCTGATCCTCAAGCCCTGAGAATAAGGACTGCACAATGTTTGTGGAACTGTGAAAGATTTAGAAAGAAAACAGGGGTACCAGGGAGCTGTTTATCAAAGGCCTGTGTAGCTGCAGCTGGCACCTTTAATGTTAAAAATGGGCATCTGTGGGCAGAACTGTTTCTAGACCTGGGCAGCAACTGAGGTTTTCACTACCCCCAAGTGTGTGTGAAGTGTGTTCACTCAAGCTTAGATGTCATAGATATCTGTAACTTTGCATGCATTGCAACATTCTTGGGATTCAAATTATCCCTTCTAGCTTGAAGCAGCCTGTGAAAATCAATCCACAGCAGTCTTCTTCATCAGTTCTAAGAACATACACAATCACAAGCCACAGAAACTGATTCCTCCCTCAGCTCTCCTCTTAACAGGGTGCTAACTTCAAAGGTTGCTCTTGACCCTTGAAATACCAACTGTATTAAACAAGTGGTCCAAATGCAAGCAACCAGTTTGAATTGCTGGAATTCAATTATAAGCAGCTGGCTTTACTTCTAACTGAGGATCTAATAGTTAAAAAAAAAAAAAAAGCTACAGACCAAAACAAAATTCCAAACTAAATCCATCTGTCTGCTTCTGCTCAATGAAAGTTAAATAGTAAGTGTGCCACTTTGAAGCCCAGATGAAAGTTTCACTGTTCAGAGCATGTGCAGCCTGTACAAACACATTTACAAAGGCAGATGTCTTCCTACAGGAGGTAAAAATAAACCTCTCTACGGGTTTCCTCTTCCTCTGTGTGTGTTTTAATTCTTCTGAATCACAAAATATGACGCAAAGTCACAGCAGCATGCACAGATGGATGGTTAATATGCAGCTCTGGTTGTTCTGAGGAGGTTGCTGTTTGACTTTCGTCTTTTCAGCTGAGTCATGAAGCATAACTATGCAGTTGTACATTTCTTTGTCTCAGTGCTCCAGGCAAGGAGGCTGCTGAGAGCAGCTATCTCTGGCCGGGAGGGAACACAAAAGCAGGGATTTAGAGTACGGAGCAGGGCAGTGCTGAGCTGGTGCATGCTTCTGCAACAATGGGGAGCCATGGCAGGCCCCTGCCCCAGCACGGCTTCTCCTACCAGCCAGCCCAGGGGCAGCTCACGTGGATAAGAAAGCACAGAGGATGATACAAATAAACCACTAAAAGAATTTGAAGTAATGGGATCAAAATAATCCCTCCTAAAAAAAAATCCCTGAAAAATCTCAATATCAGCAAGCCAGTTAGCATAGTCAATAAAATATTTTGACTCTTTGCATAGTGCCTTTATTGCATGTGATTTTGATCTGAGAACTAACTATTTGTAAAGAAAGTACCAAGACTTCTCAAATGGGCTTCAGTCATGCTCCAAAGAATCCTCTGAGGCCCCTCCATTTTCACACACAGTTTGTTTGAAGTCACTGTCTCCAGCTGTAATTGTGTCCTGGAGCTTTTACTTTAAATGAAAATGGCTTCACATTGAACCCTAACCCTTATTACCATCTTCAAAAGGGAAGAGGCCCAGTGGTAGTTGTATGAGTTTGAGTAGACCTACCTGACTCCTTCAGAGAGAAAAATTACCTTAAATAGGTAATAGTCAAAAATGTATTGGCTAGTAATATATCAATGGATATAATAATGGAATATAAATAACTAGTCTTTACACCCAGTGTTTTCCACATGAGTGACTTCAAACACTTCTTGGTTATAGTGCCTTGTTCATGAGATGGGATAGTGTAACAGAGAACTACTTGGAAGAGATGAGGGGAGAGGCAGTTGTGGAAGGGGAGCCAGTACTGTGAGCACCTTGCTGCTCTTCAAAACCTCTGTACCCTGTGAATGCAGCCCCTAAGCCTCTGAAAAGTCAGCTATTGGCTTGTGACTGCTTAGGACATTTTTGTGCTTTGAGCCCTGGACAGCTGAGATGCAAAGGTGAACAGATTTCTCAAATTTCTCTAAATATACAGTTGGTTCCATCGTGGAATGTTCACACATCTAGAAATAGGTAACACAGGAGAGGAACCAAAAGCTAAACCTCACTAATTGTTATGCAGGCACAGACTGGGGGTCTGAAAAATAGGAGGCTCTGGCACAGTAATAAGCAGCATCACTGGAAAGGTATTCCATCTACAGGTAATGCTTCCTACAGCAAAAGCCTCTGGTCAGTGCAGTCTGCATTGCCTGGATAAGATCAGCCTCGTGTTTTATTCAATGATGACAATAATGACAAACTAGCAACTAGAATTCTATTCAAATCAGTGTAATTCTGCTTTGTATTTCAGAAAAGGAAAATAGTATGCAAACTTTTTTGTATAGAATGTGAATCAATCGTCTCATTCTCCTTTATAACTGCTTACATAGTTAAAACCCATACATTGCAGCTATGCAGGTTTAAAACAACATTCAGCAATGTATAAAATAGGAGAAAAGGCATGTATAAGTACACTGGATTAAACTGTCTTGCTTAATAAGGAGGAAGAAATTGAAAGACAGAAGTTTATGAATTGTATATTGCAAGTGGTGTTACTCATAGCAATTTCCAGTGCAGGTGAGTTGCCTGCACTGGAGTTTTGTTAAGTTTATCACTTCTAGAGCCAAATAATGAATTTATTTTGATTTTTTTTTGTCTTTATTTCTGATGACCAAGCCTTCTGTCATTTTATTCCACTGAGCTATGGAGGTGAAAACCTTATAATCACTGCACTTGTGGTTTTACATTTACATCTGCATTTCACCTCACTTTCACTGCAAACAATTACTTCCTGCTAGGCAGGGCTGTGCTCCCTGCTCTTGCTTTTCTTGCTTTCTCTTGTCTGATTGATGAGGGCTCAGGATAGTGACTTTGTTGTGTGCTTTTTTTTTAACTCTGCTGCTTATATTTGCAACAAATGTATCATTACAGTAGAAACTATATATGCCTCAAATTAACCAGAAAAAATGTGATTATACTGATACATGTATTACTTGTAGCACCAGCTGCAGTAATATGAGACCTGCTTTATAATTCATCCACTGGGAAATTTGTGTCTATTTTGAAACCTTTGACGTGCCTATTGGAAGGTAACTGAGAACTGTATACCAACGCTCTGAAGTATGGTGATGACAGATCATTTTTTAAAACTTTGTGGATATTTCTGTACTGAGACTTTCCTAACATGTTGTAAGAATGACAGGATTATAAATCATGCTTAATCACCATGGCTTACCTTAATAGCCATTGAAAACCTGTTTCACTGCTGCCTGCATGGCAGCAGGAGCAATTTTTATTCTGTGAAGAGTAGCTGTCTAGAGTCACCTCAAACCATCCTATACTTACACTAATGTAAGACAAGGGTACTATATTGTGTATTGTGCCAGGTATCTCTGATAATCTGCACAGCAAAAACCAGAATTGGGTTTTTTTGCACAGGTTGTGGTTTCTCTTTCACTTTGAATTAGTCTGCACTTTCTGTATTTAAAATGAGTACGCTGGTCATGTTCCCAAATGGGTAACTTGATATGTCCCTATATCATAGGAGAGTGTACTCTCTGGTACATGTGATATAGGTGTTGCCTGTGTTCCAGGCATGGTCTGCATTCCTTTTCTTTAAGCCTCATCAGAGAGAAAGTACGTGAGACACTTCACTGCTGCCATTCTGGGACACACTGAAGATGCATTGGCAACAGTTTGGAAACTGCTGGTTTGGCTGAAATCATAATGTCAAAGCCATGGCACAGATTATTGTCATAGTTTGTTTTCATACTGTTAAGGAAGCCCTAAGGCAGCTGGTGTTATTACCCAAGAAAATCTCTGTTCTAACTCTTTTGCAGTAATTTCTCACCACCCCTACCTCCACCCCCACCTTAGGCTGTGGTTTAGGCAGTCACTGGACTAATATAATTTTGATAATTGTCAGGAAGAGAGAAAATACGGAAGAAGGGAATTTGTAAAATTGAAATGTCAAGTATACTTGGTTGATACATTTTTTTAAAAGCTGCCTAAGAAATATAGATGACACATATTGACAACTACTGCTTAAAGGATGTGTACATTAGCTCAGCCAGTGCTGAGGAGTCCATTCAGTGCGGGTATCTCCGTGAGCAGCTGCAGAGGGAGCCGCAGGTTGAGCTCTGGGTGGGGAGAGCCCGAGGCAAGAGCCCGGGAACTGCCGACCCTTTGCACAACAAAGGGCTGGAGACCTGTGGCCAGGCCAGGGGACACTGACGGGTAGGGCAGGAGCTGACAACCCCCAGGCTTTCTCCTGCTTGGACTGTGAGGGTAGAAAAGTCCAGGGATTGCTTTGTTCAGGGTCCTTCCTTGGAGGCACCAGCTTGAGCTGTTATTTTGATATTTAGTTATTGCACCACGATTTAATTATTTTAAGGAGCTGGATATCTGAGACTCTGCTATGGGAGACCTGGGGTAATCAGGTGAGGAAGCCTGGTGTGACTGTGTGAGTGTGGGTTGTAGCTGCAAAGGGGTCTTAGTGCCAGCGCAGGTGGGTGGGTGTGACTGCCACGGTGGCTCCTGCAGGGCTGGACAGGGATGTTTCCTTAATATCAAAATGCAGTATAAATATACAATGGTTGTTGCTAACTTTCTTCTATTTTTTTTAACATATTAAAAGAATTGAATAGAAGGTAAATAATACATGAAGCAATGTAATTGTTGCAGATTGCCGTTAATAGATCAGTGGCTGTAACTGGGTGTTGTCTGTTGTTGCTTGTATGGTTTTGAGAGGGTATGAGCCCCTGATTGCAGGCATTGTACATGTTATAGCAAGAAAAGGAGAAAAATCCAAGCAAAATCCAAAAATAAAAACCCACACATTTTGTGGTTCAGAACTCAGAATTCAGAGACTACAGAGACAACAAGATTAGGGTCACATTAAGATGACTAAGATGTTCTGATGTTACCTAGTCATGCACACAGTGAGAAATAATTCAGTATTGTTGGAAACCTTTGAAGTTGTAAATTACAATTGTTTTGTGCATATTACCACTGACTTCTCTGCTGAATAATGAATACTTCAGAATTAGTAGTGGAAAAACCGAAATTGCCATGGAAAAATACTCAAATCTTTTTGAAAGAGGTAAGTAAGAGGTATTTTCACAAGGTTTAAGCATGAAGTGCAGGTCTGGGCTTCTGAGAAATGTGTGTAGTATGTTACGCAGCCTAGATCTGCCTCGGTGGTTACAATGGCTTAGTCGAGAGAATAAATGAGAGTGCAATTTCACTTTGTAGCTAAGCTGATGTAACTGAGCCTTGACACCTAAATGGTATGTCCTACTTCCTGTGGGTTGAATCAGAGAATCACGTGGCCATAAAATTAATTTGGTCAATTGGATGATTAAATAGGAAACCAAAAAAAAACCAAAAGTTATTCCTGTGAATAACTTCACTGCTCCCACTCTCCTTTCAACTATACAATGTGCTAGATCCAATGCAATAAATCTTCGGATTGATAGAGGAGAAAAATAATTCTTCTGGCAGGTATTCCCAGCTGCATAGATTTAGCTTTGAGATGGAATACCTTTCAAATTCCTGAACTTGGATATATGCTGAAGAGAAGAAATTAAATGCTTAGTTTGGAATAGACTTCTTTTTTTTTTCATATCCTCTATGGTGCAGTTTGTTTAACCCACACCAGTCACTATCTGATTCACAGGAATGTCGTTATTCTGAACTGTTTCTGAGCTGTTTCTCAAGAATATCCCAGAAGGAAAGGGGAAAGCAAGTGAGCCAGAGTTTCTGCTTCCCTGGTGCATATGGGTGTGTGAATGTTGCTGGGCTCATGACTCACTGCCAGCTTTGGGAGGTGAATTGGACTGCATTAGCTTGCAGAGCAAGTATAAACTATTTCCCATAAATAGTGATCCCTCACTTTGTCTCTGATGACTCCACAGAGCTAAATTTAGACAAGGATCTAAGATTTACTTTCTAAAAAGCAGCATTTCTTTACAACTGCCATTTCAGTCACATGCATCCTACCTCAGATGGTTGGGGGCCCCATTCAGATCGAGGGAGGTGGGGGAGCCACTACTTGTGTGTGCCTCTGTATGTTTTATTACTGTAGTCCTACCTGTAGATAGTGTGTACACAAAATTAGGTTTTCTATGGTGAATGAGAATATACGTACATAAAATAGCTGGGCAGTGATTTAATATCCTCTGTGCTAAATCAGAAACAGCATACCAGATTTAAAACAGAGTGTGCTTTTCACTTCAGGTCGCCTTAGGAATTGCACAGAGTGTGCCATGGAGACTGCCCGGTAACTGAGATAGACCTCCTAGCTCTTCCTGCTTTGCACAAAGGGGATCTCTGAGTGCTATTCACAGCTTCAGCAGCACAGGCTGTCTCCTGCTGAGTGGGAGTGTTCCTGTTTCAGGCAGCAGAGGACAGTAACACATGACTCGCTGGTATGAACCAGTTTGCAATCTTCTTCTAGTCCGTACTGTATTTTTAAGTTCCTTACTTTTATTCTGGGCTGTGGGATAGCCACGGGCTTTTACAGTTCGTATTCCCTTTGTCTGCCCTCGCTATCCTCTGGCATGGGAGCCGGACGGACGGGATGTCCTGTCAGCCCCGGCTCCCTGGCCTTGTGAGATTTGGCCTCGGTGCAAAGAGCTGACTCAACACCTGCTCCGGGTTTAAAGGGGCCGAAGTCTACTTTTATACAACGTGCGGTACAAGCGTTTAACCTCTGAAATGCCATTGCTCTGACGACTGCCTTGCAGCGCCACAGGTGTTGTTTCTCGCAGGGACTGTGGGGAGCAGCAGCGTGGGGAGTGACCTGCCCCGTAAGGCTGCTCGGCTGATAGATCCTGCCAGGGTATCGCTGCCCGTGGGAAAGGCATGTGCGCTGGCTTTCAGCATTCTTCTGCGTGTTGTTTGGAAACTGCCGGAGAAACTAAACATGTTTTTCAGCATTTCATTTTGATAAGAAATTAGTACAGAATGACTGCTTTATAACACCCAGGGCCAGGAACGTACTCAGTTCCCAGCAGCTCTAATATAACCTGCCATATGCAATGGCAGGATGAGTCTGTGATACAAAATTTCTCCTCCCATCTTTCATTTTTAGCCTCACTCTTTATTGGTTAGAGTTTAGGACCGATTATTCAATTTCCTTCACACCTCTCTTAGTTATATTATGCCAGCTTTTTGGTTTTCAGTAAAATGTACTTCATCTTCTAGTGTGAAAGATGTATTTTTTACAGCAAGATGCATGATTATTGGTTGAAATATTTGTGAATTTCCATTCAGATTGACTCTCGTATCTAAGGACACTGACCTTTAGCTGATACAAGTACATTGAAGTCAGGGAGAGACTTCCAAGCTATTATACCAAGAATTATGGTATCATACCAAGAATTATGGTATAAGAAATTCATTTTTAATTACACAGATCTTCTAAGTAATATCAACCTATGGAAATTAAGGCTTGAAGAGGCTTTTGGTTATGTGTAGATCAGGAAGTATTATTGCTACTTGAACCATTCTTGCTAGGTATTTAGGTGCTTTTGAGGAATTGGGAAATGATGGAGGTTCCACCAGCTGCCCACAGAATCTTTTGCAATGTTTTTACCTCTAGATATGATCTTGGAGGATCATTTCCAAGATGGATGAAGTATCCCAGCAGAGGCTTTAATGAGTACTAAGTAAAGTGAAAGGTTTATTTTACATATCTTACAGCAGTTCTGTTTATACACCTCAGTATGTTTGCTTTTTTCACAAGAGTATGGCAGTGTTGACTCATGTTCAATTAGTGATCCACTCTAACCCCAGGTCCTTTTATACAGGACTGCTGGGTAACTGCTGCTTCTCCTGTGTTTTTGCAGTGAACTGTTCCTTACAAAGGACAAATATTAACCTTAATTTGTTTCCTAATTATTTTAGCCCTTTATTCTTTACTTGCCCACATTACTCTGAGTAATGTGCCTGACTTTGGTTCTTGACTTCTGAAGTGGTCAGAAGTCCCTGTCCTTTTTCCCCCAAAGTCTGCAGTTGAAAATTATACTTTTATCTATTTATAACTGTATACTTGTATGGTGGATTAATGTCTGTGCCCACAGAAACTGATTTGACACCAGTCAGTTTTGTAGTCATAACAGCAATCACTTTGAACATGTCCTCTTCAGCTGGTCTCCTGCACATGCATTATTTTGTCCAAAGTTTGCTGAGCTTACTTATGCAAGTTGCCCATAAAAAGCATCAAATCTTCCCTTAAGTTAAATGATATCCATATTTTCCTATCCATGAGCCTGTTAAACCTGTCACAGTAAACAAGATCAGTTTGATGTAGTCAGCTTGTAACAAGTCTGGGGTTGTTACTTATCAACCTAGTATCTTCTAAAAATAGTTCATTTGTTCCAATATATTTTTCCAGGAACTGAAATTAGACCAACTGTTCCATAACTGCCCAGCTCATGTCTGTGGTTTTTCTCTCTTTTTATTCTTTATTTATTAATTTCCTGATTTTTTTCCTGATTGTTTAGTGTTCTGGAACCTTCACATTCCATAGCTTTCCACAATAATCAGTAGTGGTTCTGAGATAGCTAGCCAAGTACTTTAGACAAATTGTATTAAGGCTAACTAAAACTATAGATATCATTTGAAGTAAATGACCCCTCCTGTTGCCTCTCCCTCCCCCCAAATCAGGTTCTTGATCCTGTATTGTGTTCGGGGGTTTTTAACTAACATAATTAAATATTGAGCATTTCTTCATATGTTGGCTTCCTGCTTTAACCAAGCTGCTACCACAGCTCACTGGCAATTACAAATAAGTGGTTTCTATTTCTACCTTAATTTGACAATCAACAGCCTTGAACTTTCTTGTGTCTGCACCCAGACTTGTGATCCTTCCTTTACAGAATTTTCTGTCTTGCAGAATCCTGGAAACTAAGCCAAACTGTCTTTCAGTCAACTCAGTATAGATTGAGCAGGTCAACTGTAAGTACTTTTCCAGATCTAGATTTATTCCCGTAGTTCTTGTCTGAAACCTCTCCAAAGTTCAATAGTCTCAAATCTAAGTTCACTGAATAAATGTCAGGCATATGCTATACTCCCTAAATCTGAGCAAGGCTTCTGAGTGCCTTGACTTGCACCATGTCTGGTTACTGGGGTTACCACAGAGTAAGAATGATGTACATGTGATTGTAGTGGAAAGTCAGCCTAAGGCCAGAGTGATGCCAAGAGTCAAAACCAGAGCAGTGTCAGGATTAGAGAGTGAACAGTGAGCTGCTGGATATATCTGTGCCATCCTTACCAGCCCAGCCCAGCCTCAGGTACAGCCTTCTCCCTCCTTCAACCCATTCATCCTCTGGCTCCCATCTGGAGCATAATTTTGTGGTCTGCACCAAAGTCACCTTTATTATGTTCTCTCCCTTACAGCTCTAAGCTGCACCTCAGGGTTTTTTTGTTCAAATAAACCTCTTCTAGGGGAGGTTATATGAACAAATAGAATGTCTCCTTCCTTGACAACCTATCTTTACTTGGCTCAGGAGGAGAGATAGAAAGGGGAGAATACACAGGATCTGCAAGATGACAATGGGAATTCACAGGGTTTTTTTGTAAAGCACACAATCCAGCTCCAAACCTACTATAGTGAGAGGGGCAGCAAAATTAACCTGATGAATGGACACTAAGCAAAATTATTCAAGCATAGCTGAGTTGCTGTGAGGGCTCAGAGGAGAATTCTAAGATGCATGGGTGAGGATTTGAGGTCCCACTTAAAGGTTTTGTCACAGACTTATCAGCACAAGAGGATGAATATGTTGCTTTTGGCAAAATGATTTTTTAGTAGAAGAGACCAGAGCTTTAAAATGGAATTTTGGAGGTTCATGATAAATTCAGAACAAAAGTCACACCAGCCTTACCCAGTGGATTTTGGTTCGGTAACTGACATTTTCTTCACACAGAATGCACTATTTACATATATATATATATGTATATATATATATATATATGTATATATATATATGTATATGTATATATATATATGTATATATATTTATGTATGCATGCATGTAAAATGCTCCTATTTAGGGCATTCTTTGAATTGAACTCCTAGAAGGGCTTACCATTCATTTAGGGTGTCCAAAAGGTGGTGAGAGATAGTAAAAGATAGCCTGTTTGCTGCTGTTGGAAAATACTAATGCAAAACCACAGAACACTTTAACAAATTATGTTGTTCCTCCATAATGGTGCTTACTTCATCAGCCCTTCACCTTTATTCTGCTTTAGTGTCTAGTAATTCTGGGTTTTGCCTGGAGCCAGGTCATCAGCTGGTGTAAATTAGCCTAGCATTAATAAGGTATATGAAGTTTTGTCAGATATCTGCAAGTGAAGGGTTACTTTTTGTTTAAGCTACTGCCTGCATGTATCTGCCCATTTGTTGTTCAGTTCCAGAATACTCTTACCAAAGCATTCACCTGTGCAGTTGTTTTTTTCCTGCTTAGGACACTTCTGCTCTACATCAAATACTTTCATTTTCTAGCTCACAAGTGCAGACCTCCACAGAACAGCACATGGGATTTAAATACAACTGTTAGTTCTGGTCATATCCCAATATGATCTGACCACTGTGCCTAATCCTAAACCTTCAGTATCTCAGTTCAGCCAGTACTAAACCTTCAATATAAATGAGCCTTCTCATGCTGAGGATAAATGTGGTTTGAAAAGACTGTCCAAAGGATGTTTTTATTATTTTTTTTTAAAGCAGGCTATCCTCTAAGCCAGTACTCCATCACCTATTATAAATGCTGTAAGTACAACGGCAGTGCTTCCCAGAGGAAACTTCTTTCAAGGGCAACATTGACTTTTAAAGAGGCTCTTGTTAAGCTATTCAGAAAACTCTGGAATTGTTACTGCTTGTTCATCCCAGTGATACTCTCAACAGTTTTGAAGTCCACTGTCTTATATCTCCTACTGTAAGACCTTCTTTTGTGAACCTATAAGCAAGGTCAGCTACCAGATCAGACAAGAAGACTTTATTTAGTCCAAGTCTTAAACTTCCAAGAATGGAGGAGTTTTATTTGTACTGTCTACTAAGATACTAACTTAAAGTGTATTTACTGTTGTCTCTTTCTTTTACCAAGCAATTTTACTTAGCAAGTAACTTTCAAAAGTAGTGTTTTTCAATTAGTTTAGATCACCTCACCCTGCTCAGTTAAACCTTTTTTTTAGGCAGCTTTTCTGTCTATTCTCTTCATATATGAATAACACCATTATTCTATTGTTCTTTTATTTCATAAGCAGATGATTGTAAAAACTGGTAGTAAGTATTAAGATCATGTATGAAAAAGGGTTTTGTAACAGATGTAGGTGCTTTTTATTGCTATTAAGAACCAATGCATTAAAGAACACTTACAGATGGAAGTAAGGCTGTAGGCTCATGCTATAGTTTATGTTGAACTTTGAACAAATGTATGTACCATGATAATTGTAATATAGTGATTAAAAAGCCTTTCACAGTAAGTCTGAGGCTAACTGCATGACCAGAATCCAGTTTTGCTGATCACCAATTACTATTGGTAACTTTGGACTGCTTTTCCACTTTCTGAAAGTGCCCTCAAGAAATCTTATTGCCTCTTTAATATATAGTGAGCTTGATATACTCCATTTATCAGATCTGTGTTTCAAGTCTTGTACTTATAAAGTCTGTTTGCTCACACTCCTGAATGACCTTGGTCATTGCAGTTAAAATGGTTCCATAAGCACTACTTGCCTGCATCTTTGCACAGGAATCTGACCAAAAAAAATACCCATCTGTATATGGTAGAGAGTTAAAATTCTTTACGGGTGCTCACTTTTATTTAAATGTCATTTGATCTGAGATTCAAACCCTTTTAAAATGGTGGTTTCTGTATAGGTTCCTACAATACAAATGTTTTAGAGCATTCTGTGTGCTCTCACACTGGAGACATATGTGGACATAGAATATTTCACTTTAGCATATGCTCACCAGTGATCAAAGGAGAATGAGTAATTTTTGCCCAAAAGTCCTCCTATTTCTGAAGTCAGTCTGGATTGAATAAGCCCTATTTCAATGCCTAAATGTCTTTGACTTCTCAAAATCTATCTCTGTTCCTTCCTAAACATTACATATTAAAGTGATTCATTTTACCAAATTAATAAAATCTAAAATTTTAAAAGGCTGGTTGCAAACAGGATTTAGTCCAGTGTAGGCCTGTTTGTGTTAGCTGAAAGGACTCTTCAGCAGGCATTTCCACTGTATTATCTGAGGCTACTCATATATCAGAAGCTCCCCAGCTCTATAAATATTTTTGAGATTGATAGTAGGAATGTTCTTCTAATAGAGTGGGCAAGAAAATATACCCTAATTTTTGAGATAATAAAAACATGTATTGGTCAAACTAAGGAGGAAATAATCGAATTATTTTGAAAACTCATTTAAAGAAGTGGAGGAGGAAAACAACTGCTGTAGACTTAAACTAGGACCATGTTTAAAAATTTGTACCACAAATTCAGCTTTCATAGCTTTCAGCTACGTCGATACTTCATTAAAAAAGAAATACCTGAAAGAAATTATTTCCTTAAGAAATACCTGATTCTAAGAGCCTTTATTTATGAAATAGTCTTCTAAGAAATGTATCTTAAAAAAATTAGAAATACGCAGTTTAGTATGGACTATATAAGAAATTAGTAACATATTTCCTTCCTCCTCTTCCTGTTCAGGCACAAATAATTGACTGCAGTTGGGAAGTGTTAAAACTACCTTTTTATGAAAATGGATTCTTTTACAGATCAGTCCATTAAAAATACCCCCCCCCAACTGAAATACCCATTTTAGTAGGTAACTTCAAACCATCTTGAAGAATAAAGCTTGTTAACTGTGTTTACAGGCGTTGCTTTATAGAAGACCCTAAAGAAGCTTTCTTCCTAGCTTTCTTGCTAAATATTACACTTTGGTCTTCACCCCATGCCACTTCACAATAATGCATTTCCATTTCCAGAAAGCAGACCACCTTCCTTTTCCTGCCCTTCTCCTATGTCTTCATTGTTGGGACACTTCATATGCAGTGTGTCTATTGTATACTAGTGTCTTCACTAGTAACTGGCCCTGAAGGTTAATTTTGAGGAAAGCTGAACCATCTCTAATCACAAATCTCTGCTAAAAATCATAGGAAGGAGTGAGAGAGAATTTGATTTTTCTCCTTTCTTAAAAAAAAGTGTTTGTTTAATATTTAAACCCTTTTCAGGTTTTTACTCTGCATCTGGTTATTTTTGTAAAAGGTGTATTCTAAACTCAGCATGCTCTTGAATGTTTTTTGTTGTTGTTGTTTTTCTTTTTTTTTACAAAATGCATCTTTTTAATCTTTCATGTGGGAAAAAATATCATATCTCATGGAAACACTTCCATATCAAACCATGAAATACTAACTTTACTGCTCTCTAATGAATTTGATGCTAGGTTTATCTCAGGGAAACCTGAAGTCAAATGGAAGGGTACATTTGTAAATGCATGAGGTAGTTTTTTCATTATGAGTTTGCTGATGTTCTTTTTTGTTTGTTTTTGAACAAGAGGCTGTTTCCATGCTATACAACTGCAACCTGAAGAGCATACCAAGAAATGGATTATAGCTGTCTATGGAAAAGTTACTATTTCTGACAGGCATATAATGTAGCTGAGTAAGAACATGGACTACATAGCTTTGCAGGTAATTTAAAATAACAGAGATCGTTCAGCTTCTCAGCTTAATTTCTCTTGAATGGGTATAGGAGATGTTGAATATTTAATGGAATTTTTTATATCAGTTACAGGCGACTAAACCAGAAAAAATCCACTAGAATCATGAGGACCTTTATTTCTGATGTTGTGAGCTGTTTTGTGACTCCTCATTGCCATGATTCTAAAAATAATTTGCCAGGGCTGCGGGTTTTGCCAGGGCTGCGGGTTTTCCCATGTGCAAATACAGTATGGGGGCACTTTTCGCAGTCAGGGTTTCTTGCAGAGACCCCATGTCCTGAATGCTTCCGTGACTGCTGATACATTTGCACTTCAGACGCATCTTTGCTGGAGGTGCGTCCACGTTAATTTGTATTTTTGTGCCAAGTTTTCTAAGACGAGTCAACTTTTGTCCTCTAATGCTACAACAAAAACAGAAAAAGGTTGTTCTTTTTTTAAAAGCCAAATGATGGCTTCTTATTCCGGTATAAGCTTCCAGAAATTCCTGCTCTTCCCCTCCTCCACATTTGATTCTGCGAGACTTGCAACGTACTGGGCTAGGGGCAGTTCCGTATTCCGTGATGTTCAGCCGACATTTGTAACTCGCCGGTCGGAGTAACTCACTGAACGTTTCTAATCTCGCTGATTGCGTTCCTTTGTGTCCCTAGTGCGATATACAATTAACTCGCCGGGGGCTGTTCCCCGGGGACTTCCGTCAGCTGCCGCCTCCGTCGGGCCCGGCCATGACGCCAGGCCTGACGCTCCCGGTGCCCGGGCCCGAGCGGCTGGGCCCTGCAGGGGGCCGGGACTGGTCGCTGCCGCCCCGCTTCCTCCCGGACAAGGCGGCGCCTCCCGCCCGCCCGCTCTCCATCCCAGCGCGGGAGGAGCAGCGCTCCCTTCCCGGCGGAGCCCCTCGGCACATCGCAGGGCTGGGATGGGCGATGGGCCACGGACCCCGCTCCCCGCGGCCGGACCGGGCCGGGTCCCGCTCGGGCCGGGGGGGTCCCGCACAGCCCCGACGGGGGCGGGGGCGCTCCGTGCCCGGGCGGGGCCGCGGGGCCGCCGGGAGCGGTGACGTGTCCCCGAGGCCCCGCCCCCTGCTAGGGTATATAAGGGGCGCCGCTCACGCTGTCGGTCTTTTTCGCTCCGGGTTTGCCGCCGTAGCCGAGCAGGTGAGGCGCGTCCGCAGGGCTGGGCTGGGCCGGGCTGGGCCGGGGCGCACTCGTCCCAGAGGCCCAGCCAGCACCCAGCTGGGGTGTGGTGAGGGTCGAGGGGAGAGGGAGGGAGCGACCGACCAGGGCTGCCGGCGGGAACTGGGGCGGACGGATGGGCAGGGAAGCGCGGGGCGGCGGGATGGCGGCGCATCGTCCTCCTCGGTTACCATGTGCCCATCCCCGATGTCGGGGCTGAGGAGATGTCGGGGAGAGCGGCGTATTCGCACGGGCATGGGGCAGAAGGCGCTCGGCAGCCTCTCCTTACGCCCCGCGGGCAGCGGTGCGGGGACCGTCGGGGGCCGTCGGATGCCGTCGGGGGGAAGGCGGCCGGGGCACGAGTGAAAAGATGGCCGCTCGCCTTGCCTGCCCGCCGCCAGCGCCACAAAATGGAGGACGCGGCGGCCCGGGCGGGGTGAGTCACACAAAGGAGCGGGGCGGCCCCGCCCTCCGCGCTGCCCGCCGGGCCCGCTCGCCGCCGCCCCGCGCCCCGGCCACCGCCGCCGGGGTAACTCGAGCCCGGGGAGGGGGCGACGCGAGGGGCGCTCCGAGGGGCCCCCGGCCCGCCCGCCTCCCTCCTCCCCTCCCCCGGCGGGGCGGGGCCGCCATCCCGGCCGGGCCGCCCCACATGTGGCGCCGCCATCGCTGCCCCTAGGCCCGGCCCGAGGCGTAACCAGCTTTTTTCTGGGGAACTTACAGGTGTCGATTCTCTTTTGCCGAAAGAAAGAACTCAACTAACATCCAAAATGGGAAAGGAGAAGACCCATATCAACATCGTTGTCATCGGCCACGTCGATTCTGGCAAGTCCACCACCACCGGCCACCTCATCTACAAATGTGGGGGCATCGACAAGAGAACCATCGAGAAGTTCGAGAAGGAAGCAGCTGAGGTGCGTGGGCCCGTAGCAGCCAGCAAAATTCCGGGCTGCGGGAATGAATAGACCCTTAATTGCAAAGCGAAGCTGCAGAGCGTTCAGTGGCCACGGGGAGGCGGTTTGGTTGCCTCTGCCCAGGAGCTGAACAAGTGGCTCAGTGTTGCGTGGCCACAGGGCGGCAGCTGCGTTGCAGTTGCCCCTGAGGTAGAACAAGTGTTCAATCTGCCATTTGTTAGTTGCAGAAACTCAGATTGTGAAATGTAAAATAAGTGAAGTGAAGGTAATCTAAAGTTGCGTATGAATAGTAACATCTGGAATCAAGTTAAATGGCATAGAAAGAAGTTGGTCTATTGAGGGCTACTTTAAAAAACAGGGAGTTTTACTGATACTGTTTTTTTCTGTGTAATAACAGCACATAAGAACATTATAAAACAAAATTTGGCAAATGTTGAGCAGAGTGGCAGTTAAAGTGTTGATTATTGCAAGGATTGAAGTACTAAGAGGACTTCAAATTGTAGAGGATACTTAAAAGTAGGGCTCAGCCTCAAGAGCTCTATCATTAAGATGCATTAGTGAAATTAACAAGCTGTCAGGGAATCTGAACTGTCAACAGGTTCAATAAGGTTCAACAGTTGGCATCTCTCACCAGTAGCGCCAAGCGTATCTTGTTGCTTGTTTTATGAGCAGCAACGTTTTTCAATGTTGAGCCAGTTACTATTTTTATATTGTTACTATTGATCTTTCTGAATTAGTTGCAGATATAGAACTCTTTTTTCTTTTAATGGTAATAAAACACTGTTCTTTTTGTAACCGTAGATGGGCAAAGGTTCCTTCAAGTATGCCTGGGTCTTGGACAAGCTGAAGGCTGAACGTGAGCGTGGTATCACCATCGATATTTCCCTGTGGAAATTTGAAACAAGCAAATACTACGTCACCATCATTGATGCTCCTGGACACAGAGACTTCATTAAAAACATGATCACTGGAACTTCTCAGGTATGTAAAGAAAGTAGGATTTGGGGTGTTTGGGGAAGGTTGTTCCTTGGTTGCTATGGGGGGTTCCTGTACTACTTTGACATACACATAAGCATTATAGTGAGGGTTTGTTTTTTTTCTTTTCAAAGGCTGATTGTGCTGTCCTGATTGTTGCTGCTGGTGTTGGTGAGTTTGAGGCTGGTATTTCCAAGAATGGGCAGACCCGTGAGCATGCCCTTCTGGCCTACACCCTGGGTGTGAAACAGCTGATTGTTGGTGTCAACAAGATGGATTCCACTGAGCCACCCTACAGCCAGAAGAGATACGAAGAGATTGTCAAGGAAGTCAGCACTTACATCAAGAAGATTGGCTACAACCCAGACACTGTGGCTTTCGTGCCAATTTCTGGTTGGAATGGTGACAACATGCTGGAGCCTAGCTCTAACGTAGGTTTGGCATTTATTTTTGTTAAGGCATGAAACTAGGAAGACTGTTAAGACCAATTATGCAATGATAAAATGCACGTGCTTTGTAATAGTTACGTTTGGTAAGTGCTAAGGTCCAAGATAAATCTTAGCACTTGAAAAAATTTTTACTCTGTAACAGTAAATTGAGATAATGCTAAGAGATACCACTCATGCTTTTTCAGCCTTGCACCATTAAATTTGGCAGTGAGATTATCTTGAGCTTGTTTTCATTACAGATGCCCTGGTTCAAGGGATGGAAGATCACCCGTAAGGATGGCAGTGCCAGCGGAACCACCCTCCTTGAAGCCCTGGACTGCATCCTGCCACCAACTCGTCCAACTGACAAACCCCTGCGTCTGCCTCTTCAGGATGTCTACAAAATCGGCGGTATGTGTTCTCTGGAATGCTGCTCGTGTGCCAGCAACAGCTGATCTACGGGCCAGAAATGCGGGTGTTTGCCCAAGAGCTGCTTTTCCATGTCAGAAATCTAAATTCTTGTCTCAAGTGGGTTTTTTCCCCCATAAGGGCATACATTCACTCAGCTGAATAATGAATAATACTGTTGTTGTTTCTTGCAGGCATTGGTACTGTACCAGTTGGCCGTGTGGAAACAGGTGTTCTGAAGCCAGGCATGGTGGTTACATTTGCCCCAGTCAATGTAACAACTGAAGTGAAATCTGTTGAGATGCACCACGAAGCCCTGAGTGAAGCTCTGCCTGGTGACAACGTTGGCTTCAATGTTAAGAACGTGTCTGTGAAGGATGTTCGCCGTGGTAATGTTGCTGGTGACAGCAAGAATGACCCTCCCATGGAAGCTGCTGGCTTCACTGCACAGGTATGTTATGCAGCTCTTCAGGGATGTTGGGAATGTAGCTCTGTATTCCAAAATAGGAGTCTTGTTAGGCTAAGCTATAAAGCATCATAGAGTTGTATTTTGAGTTCTATTTGATTGAAGCAAATCTCATTAATTCTTTGGCTTTGTAAGGACATGTCAGTGTTCAAATTACTCCCCTTCTAACTTGGCTTTCTCTGTTTCTTAGGTCATTATCCTGAACCACCCTGGCCAAATCAGTGCTGGCTATGCCCCTGTGCTGGATTGCCATACTGCTCACATTGCCTGCAAATTTGCTGAGCTTAAGGAGAAGATCGATCGTCGTTCTGGCAAGAAGCTGGAGGATGGCCCCAAATTCCTGAAATCTGGAGATGCTGCCATCGTTGATATGATCCCTGGCAAACCCATGTGTGTTGAGAGCTTCTCTGATTATCCTCCTCTCGGTAAGGCATCTCACATTAATATTCGTCTCTGGAAAAGACACTCCTTGATTTCTAGTATCAGGATGCAATGTGTTCTGTGAAACACTGATGAAAGCTGAGACTTGTAACTGTGAAGTGGAACCAGGGTCTTAATGGTATGGGGAGAGAAACTCCAGAGAAGGGTCATGCCTGTGTCCTGTCTGGTTCAGAGCAGTGCTGGCCCATTTATACCAGCGTGTGTGTTGCCTCTGTGCAGCAGATTGGGCTGGGAGTCAGCAGCATAGACAAAAGTCATGAAACATGTTTTTGCTTTCAGGTCGTTTTGCCGTGCGTGACATGAGGCAGACGGTCGCTGTTGGTGTCATCAAGGCAGTTGACAAGAAGGCTGGAGGAGCTGGCAAGGTCACAAAGTCTGCCCAGAAGGCCCAGAAGGCTAAATGAAAATTCTGTACACCAGCTGCCACCTCAGTCTTAACCAGTGGTGGAAGAACGGTCTCAGAACTGTTTGTCTCAATTGGCCATTTAAGTTTAATAGCGAAAGACTGGTTAATGATTACAATGCATCGTAAAAGCTTCAGAAGGAAAGGAATGTTTGTGGACCATTTGTTTCGTGGCAGTTTAAGTTATTAGTCTTTAAAATCGATAAATTTTTTAAAATGGAAACTTGACCAAAAATCTGTCACAGAATTTGAGACCATTAAAACAGAAGTTCAATGCTATGTCTCTGTGTTCTTTGGGTTAATGTTAAGTTTATGGCAAAACCTATATCTAGTCATGGTGGGATAAGAAAGGATTGTTACTAACTAAATAAGTTCAGAAGTTGCAAAGCAAATACTCAAAATTACTTGTTTCTGAAGAGTAGAACAGAATTAATCTACAGGTTTACTTTTAAACTGATCTAAGCCTTAAATAACTTTCCTGGTGCTTTCTTCAAAAACTGTTTTTAGATTGGATTGCACGAATACCAGGTAACAATTAGTGTTTTCGTGCATTCTGTGAAGCATTGAGTAAACCAAGAAAAGTCTACATGGAAAAGAAAAAAGTGAACACATTTAACCTTAAAAAAACATTACAAAGAAAGAATCCTACGTTGGGTTTCCAACATTTTGTACAATGATTTTTCTAGTCAAAAGCAGAACCAGATTTTTTTTCCTGAGAAACGTGTTGTGTAGCTCTTAAAAAATTAAACACTTTAACATAGATGTTTTCTAATATATAGTAAGATGTTTAACAGCCAAATATGAAACTTCTGTCTAGAATTACACTTCAATGCAATCTGAGTGACTTGCCATTGTAGCCTACACCAAATGGCACAGTGGGACAAGGTGCCTGCGATCCTTTTAACAACAGGGTGAAAATTTGGATCAAACTGTTAAACGGGACTTTGGTATCTAGTCCAAACTCTTATCAGTAGACAAATAACCCCACATTAGATGTTCTGGGTTATAAGAATACCAGCTGTAATTATTAAGAATTCTGTCATAGAAGCCTTGCTTCAAATTGGTAAATGGGGGCAAGCAGTTAATGGATAATCAGAGCTGACTTGCATAATGGTGCAGCTGTTTTACTAACCTTTCACATGATTTCCCCACAGCATCCCCAGGATAGGTCAAAAAGAATTGGTATCTGTGAGGGACTTGTTTCATGACACCAGTATGTTTGTTCTGCCTGTAATGGCTGTATTATCTCTGTTCTGTTTTCCTTTCCTTCTCCAGCTGTGTGCTTGCTCTGCAGGAACTCATATCTGTACTGCTTGGATAGGTCTGAACTGCTGTACTTGTTTTCATGCTCTTAGTCTGGATCTTTTCTCCTTTTCTGCTCACCTTCTGTGTCTTAACTGCAGTGGAACCTTGGAGCATTACCCACTGATTTTGAAGGTACAGTGGAAGCAAGGGCTAGAGAGCTTCATTGCAGGCTATGTAATTCAGTAAAGAAATCTCTGCTGCCTAAATTTGCTTCTGGAGGTTTGTTAGTGTCCCCAAGGCAACAGGAAGTACATAACTTCAAAATGGAGGCAGACCTTCTGTTGCCATAATAAAGCTTGAAGTGTCATGCCAAATCTTAGCATGCTTTTCAGTTAAACCGCTAAATATTTTCCAAGAGCCTTGGTCAGACTGGTTCAGCAGAGTTCTGATTTGGATGAAAAGCAAAGCAGCTTTGGCACAGGCTGCCTTCAGCTCGGCTCGGCGTTCCTCAGATTTTCTTCACGTTCCTTTGTTAGGCGCAGGATGTTTGGTTTGGCCGGCCAGGGGCTGGACATGCAACACCCAGTCTGGAGTGCCTCTGTGCACGTTGCACAGGGCTGTCTGCTGCTGCGTGTACTTGCTCCATGCTAGTTTGGAAATGGGCTTGTAGTGAGCAACTCATTCAAATCCTTAGGGAAAATAAGGTGTGACCCAGCAGTGCAGTGCTCTGCTGCTATTGCAAGAGGCCCCTAGGTCAGCTGTGCATAGATCAGATCAGCTGCCAGAGCTGCTGGGAGGCTGGGTCATGTTAAAATGGCCCGGCTTAAGAGCAGGACAAGAGTCAGCTGCACAGGTTGTGGCAGAGGGACTGGTTAGGAAGAGACCCCCTAAATAACACTATTGCATCTAACAACTTCATGTGAGCAGCAAAACACTTGGGAATGCTCTGCCTGCAATACTAGCAATTGCTTTCATGTACTTAAAACCTACATTTTAGTCATTTAGTTTTCTTTCTTTTTTACTTTAACTTTTATAAACTAGATTTGCTTTCTATGCACTAATGTTAATGCCATCTCAGTTCTTTTCTTAATCTGACTACCTGGGGAAATTGTTAGACTTTTGTAAACAAAATTTGGGAATAAAACTACTTCAATCAAACTTTTAATAAATGTTCTTAGTTGAGAACTGTATTTGTCTTCTGACTGCTTATTTCTTTAAGCAACTTTTACAGCTGTCCTTAACTCTTTCCTCACTGTCCTGCAATGCTGGTGGTGTTCATACAGAGGTGTGACAGAATGCTGCTGTGGTGACGGAGCCAGCTCTGAAGGCAGAAAATGGGCTGGAGTCTTGCATTTGTGAATGTTTCCTTTCTAGTTGTTGATGAATGTTTTGGTAGTCCAGAGGACTTTAAATACACAGAAATATTCCAGAAATGTGTGGGGCAAGGTAATGGGGGACAGAGAGGACAAAGGCTGGTTGGTCTTGGTAGGAAAATGGAGCAGTGCAGTCACAGCTGCTATCACTAAGTAACTTCTTGCTCAGTGTTGGTTGCCTTGGTGGATAGTTGAGGCTAGAATAAAATGGACTCTGCTCAGACTACTGCCCAGAGGCGTTTTAATTATATCTCAGATCAGTTTGTACAAGGCTAATAACTGGAATAACTTACTTTACTGAAATTGCAAATGAAAGACTCATTCACATTCTGAATTTAGCTGTCTCAGTATATTTTGAAAGGTATTGACAAATTTTGGAAAATATTTTCTATAAATGCGTACTTTAAATTTTAGATTCGGTCAAGATAAACCATGTAAAGACAAACTTTACAGGGATATTCCATTCCTCACTGGTGCTAAATTATTATCTGTTTAAGAACCATGTAAGTTCAGTCTGATGAATACAACCCACCTGGTTTTAATTTCTATTAGTTCTTCGTTTATGTAGTGCCCAGAGGGAGGCTGGGGGCTGGAGGATGCTGATAAGCTGCCTCACCAACAGCACCCTGGGGGACCCTGAGCACCTCTGAGTCCTGCTCAAAGCATTTGTTTCACCCAGGGCTCCTTTTCTACAAAAACTCTCTCACACATTTCACTGCAAGTTCTAAATTCCTGACAGTATTAACAACTTTGAATTTATTAGTTTCAATAACTCAAATTTTTCATGTCATCTGATTGCACCAAACAGTACTTCCTGGCTGGGAATTTAGTTTTCTGAAAGTGCAAATCTTAAATAATACCCAAACCATAAACTAAACAGAGGAATAAACTGTGACCATGGAAGATAATGCTGGGCGAAATTACCTTTCTCTTGCAATGCTGCTCCTGCTTACCAAGGAGAGGCCAGAAACCATCTCAGGAGAAAGAAAAGGGCACCTGGGGTACAAAAGATCTGAAGAAAAATCTTGATATCAAAACTGTATTGGCTTCCAAGGTACAGAAGCTGTGGATTTTTCGCCCTTTCTGGGTCCTCTTTAGTCCCTTCGGATTATTTCTGCATTATAAATGAATTACATTGTTGCCTGCTTTTTTAAAAATCAGGTTACTTTCCCTGGCTACCTATCAGTAATTCTTTAATCCTTTAATGTTTCAAATATTTACACAACATAATTCAAATCTGCCAGCTTCTCTGTACTGGTAAGGTCACAGCTGAACCCATATTTTCCTTGGAAGATGCTGAGTGAGGTATTGAGGGAAGGTGGAAATCAGAGTGGGATATTCTGATAAAGGATCTCAGCCTCTGGGTGGGGGGATGGTGGGGCAGTGGTGGGGTGCACACCAAGGAGCTAAAATTTGTGCAGGTTTTGCTTATTTCTTCCTAGCTAAAAAGTAGGAAGGTATCTAAGCTTTCATTGGTAAATCATCCTCATGGGCCAAGCATGTGATTTTAAGGATGCAGTAGCAATAGGTGGGCCCTGTGTAGGTTTGCTGAGGTACTTGCTAAGTCTGTCTTTGGCTCTTATTAGCAAAGCAATCTAGAGCCCTGGGCATCCTCCTGCAAGGGCATCTGCTACCTCAGGCCCAGCACAAACACTAGTCCTTGGGTTGCTAATTTTTTTGCATTACATAGTCACTGGAAATGAGCAGAGCCAGCTCACCCCCTTACTCAGGCCCTGCCACCAGCAGTCACAGTCACATTTTACCTTTCAGCCCAGTAAAGTCTGGATTATTTAATACAAAGGGAAGAGCCACAGCGTTTCGCCAGCCCAGGTGCCTGTTCTGCACAGATCAGCACAGCTGCCAAAGCTGTTCACTCCAAACCTGCACAGAGATGGAAAGGCAACACAAATGTCCCCTCCTGGAGGGGGTTGATTGCAGGTAAGGCTGAAATTAAAAGGAAGCTTCAGGTTCCTCTTATCTGCAGCCACCTGGGCACATCTTAAGCAAAATGCCCATTTTTTTATTCCATATATGTATATATATACACACACATGCACACCTATATATTATATATAACATATGCATACATCTACATAATTTAATAAGGTATCTAATTTTTTTTATAATTGCCATCACCAGATTCCTTAAAATCTGCAATTCCTATTTTGAAGCTGGATTCTAAGCTAATTCCTTAGTAAAAAAAGTGAAATGCCTGAAATGCCCCCAAATGAATTAATATTTAGTTATTGATAGTAAGTTATTATTTATACATATTATGATTTTTATATTATTTGTTATGTATAGTTCTTATAATTAAATATTTCATTAATATTTAATAAATATTTGGTTTATAAGCTAGGCTGTGGTTCTGCTGACAGGACATGAGTATTTTGGATAAAGAGACGTAGGATTGTTGGTGTTGACTTGTTTAACGAGTCCTTTAATAGCCTTTTCCAGAGGAAAAAAAGGAAGGAATAGATGAATTTAAATGTAATTATAAGTTTTTGTGACTGACATTACTAGTAACAGTAACTAATGTCACATAGCCTCCTGCTAAAGCACCTTTATTACAATACCCTAATTCTTTGGAGAAGGAGAGGGTGCATATATGTGGCCTGGGAGTGGGAGAAGAAAAACCACCCTGAACAGGGGCTCTGCTCTACTGCAGTCACTTCCTTGTGAGGGAAATTCCTGCGACTCATTCCTGGGCAGCATTCCCCAGGCTGCTACACACGTGGCACAGCCAAGGAGAGCTGAGGTCACTGCCTGTGACGCGACCACTCTGCTCCCGAGCAGCCGCTTCCAGCTCCTGCCGGACACCCACCACTGTCCAGCAGCCAGCTCTGGGGCACTGTCACCAAGCCACCACTGTCCAGCAGCCAGCTCTGGGGCACTGTCACCAAGCCACCACTGTCCAGCAGCCAGCTCTGGGGCAGCGTCACCAAGCCAGCCCTGTCACCTGCCCACCTGGCCAAAGTCTCCCGAGATGCAGCGGGACAAGGACAAAACCTCTCTCAAGTGCCAGCTCAGCACTATCAGGCTCAGCAGCCGTTCCACTTGTGACTCAAACAATCCTGTACATGTGTGACACAGGCCACCACCTGGTCATGCACGGCAATTTTCAAGTTGAACCACAGTAGACCGGGAGGGAAGAAACTGGTCACGAGGCTGTTGTCACCTCCCCTCTCTTGCTGCCCTGTAAGGCAGAGTGAGCTCATTTCCCACCTGGCTCCGTGCCTGCTCTTCAGTTAACCACATCCAGCACTAAGACACTTGGAACAAGAGCAGCTTGTGCTTATCAGTCTCCAGCTGTGCCTGAGAATGTCCCTCCTGGGGCTTGTGCTGGGAGCTGCAGCTGATGCCAGACAGGAACACCTTGACCCCTTCACTCACTCCACCTGTGTCCCTACTGCAGCCCGGGCTCTTGCTGAGCCGTGCTCCTTTGCAGCCCTCCCCAGTGGCTCTGCCAACCACTCCACAACCAACCCTCTGCAGGGACACAGATAGGGAAGCTGAGGCTGTGGATGTGCCTGCTCAGAGCTGAGCACCCCAAGGAGACATCAGAGGCCATCAAAACATCCAGTCTTATGTCTGCAAAGAGGTGAAGAGGGTGCAGCCTCCAGCTTTCAGGATAGAAGGTTTGCCAATACTGCATTCCTTAGCACAGAGGTCAAGGCCCAGGCACCAGGCATGGCCACCACACAATGGTGAGTATGAAGTCAGAGATCCTCTGGTGGGCATCCACATCACTCTCCTCCCTCGGAGCTACACTTGAAGGGTAAAACTTGCACAGCAATTTAGAAAGAAGACAAAAGCATAATTTGTTTCCCCCAAGCATCACTGACAGTAAAATAACAGGTCAAGAATCAAACCTTTTTCTCTGCCCTTTATGTAATAGCAATTGCCCAGCAAGTCTCCCATCTCCACAACTAATTTTAATCAAAGGAGGGGAAAGACACCTTTTATTTCTCAGTAGTGCCATGAAATCAAGGCAAAGGATGGAAAGAACACCCTGGAAGGACTCTGAGCAGCATTAGCCATGGTTTGATGGGAAGAACTGAGAGCACCTCCTCAGTGGAACAGCATCTCCAAGGGGACAGTAGATTCCTCCCTGCATCCACTAAATGACATCCTGAGATACCTGTCACTGCATGAGGAACACAACCTGGCAGGTATGATCATCAATGTTGGTAACCCCTGAGCATCTAAAACCACTGCATGCAAAGACTGTTAGTTAAAGGTTGCAGTTTTTAGTGTCTCATAGCATAAAATGTCTTTCCATTTTTCTCTTGCTTTCATGTTCCAGGCAGAAATAAAGACAAGATGAAGAAACTGCTCAGTTCAAGTACCATATGAAATGAAAACTAGAGTAGGGAAGGAAAATAAGTTGTCTTAAAAATCTGGGGTAAGAGAGTGGTAGTGCTGATCACCAGGCCTGGGCTCTGCAGGAGGGAAAGAGAGACATACACACTGAAGCAGGGAGCACAAGGACAGCTGGTACATGCAACAAGTTAGGTCAGCCTCACCACACATCCTCCCTCCCTGCTAGCCTGGTGACAGCAAGGATTACAGGACAACAAAGTGCCATTCATTACTGCTCAGGCAAGGAAAAGCAAGCATGTTAAGAGCAGACTCCTCCAGTTCTGCCCTTCCCATCCTGTTGGTCTTAGCGAGGCCACAGGACCTGGGAAGGTCTAAGCTCACTTTGTGACACCTAAAAACCAAACCTTGGGCCTTGTAACAAATCCCCAGAGGTTAGAAACCAGATGGCACAAGGTGTCCCTCCTATCTGTCCATGCTACTTGAGCAGATTATTTTGCCTTTCTGTGCTTGGTTTTCTTACCAAAATGAATATAATTACCTTCAGCAATTTCTTTTCATGTTAAAAGTCTTCTCACACAAGAACTGTTGAACAAGCACAAAATACTGTGGTAAACTCTGTACACATGAAACCAATACCTGAGGGACAGCCAGTCCTCAAACTTGTGCACAAACCAGGTTTTCCATTTCAGCAAATATGGACATCATCAACCTACATACATGAACAGAGGACACCCTGTCTTAACAAGGGAACTCACCAGTGGCCAAAAACCCATTTCACATGAAACAGAAAGAGCAGTTGTTACAGAGGATCTGCTGGGAAGCAATGCACTTATGACTTCAATTCCCCCTGAACTTAAATCCTCCCCCCTCCTTAGGTCACAGCTGTGCATTATGAAATTGTTAAAGGAAGAAAACTCCCCTCCTTCTGCTCTTCCTTTAAGACTGGTGCAGCCCAGCCCAGTGGATTCACCCTTTCATTTATGCTGCATGTGTGAGACCAGAAGCACAGAAAAATTTAGCAAAGCAAAGTGTTTCCTTTTGTAGCAAGGCACAAGGTACCTGCCTTTAAAGACACACATTATTGAAAGCTAAAGAGTCCTGTCAAATGACTGCTGACAAGAACCAGGAAATAGTTTCGAAAATGCATCATCAGATTAAAAGTGAAGATTTAGGGTTTCTTTGGATTCACATAGCAGGAATTCCAAGAGCACCATCCCTGGAGCCTGAGTTACACTGCAGAAACCATAGCTGCCTTTCTTATGCTGAACTTAAGGTTTGCAAGGTTGAAGCAAATCTTAGAGCCAACAATGTTGGAAGGAAAACAGGCCACAGATATAAAGGAGCAGATAGATGTTCACCCTTCTGAGCCATTCTGACATGAACTGACCTACAGATCACGTGTCTAAAGCTCTTCCACACAAGCCAGTGGACAGTGACAGGGAAGTGCTTTTAGGCAGGCTGGATAATGCCCCAAACAAACTGCAAACTCTGCTCATCCTCCTGCTGCATGACAGTCTCTGTCAACAAAAGGGATTTACTCTGACTCCTTTCTCTGGACAGGAAAGCAACCCTCACCCAGAGCAAATATGCCAGAGAAATTTCCAGAATCATATTTTCAAAATGACAGGTATATATATTTGGGTCATGGTTGGACGCAATGACCTTAAGGGTCTTTTCCAACCTATAAGGTTCTCTGATTTTACTGTATAAAATGTGTCCTGAAGCCAGAGGACATTCAGAAATGAGACCAGCACCAGAAACTGCTGCCTGAGTCAAGCAAGGATCTGGTAGATGCACAGCAACAGCTTGGATTCCATGTGTCTTGCTGGTGAGTAACCAACTGCCCAGTTGATCCAATTGACTCTATCTCGCTCAAATCCAAGTTCTGTTCCTGTCAGTTGCAGCACCAGTGCTGATGAGAATCCCACTCCCCCAGCCCACAGCATATCAGACAGAGCCTCACAGTGCCCAGGCTGAGGTCCATGGGGCAGGTTCCCACATGTCCCCCACCCTCCTCAGCACCCAGCCCGGTCCAGCTGCCTCCCCTCTGCAGTGAATCTCACCTTACATGTGGGAACTGTGATCCATGAACTGGCAAGGCCCTGCTGAAAGCTAAGGGATAATCAAGTTCTTCAGCAAGTTTCAAGATAAGCTTTATTTATTTTAAAAGAGAAAAACATCTGCAGGATGTTGTGTTTACATTCAGTCTCCTAATTAACTTTAAATATTCGTGTGGCACACGTTTCCATAGCCAAGTGTCTCCTTCTGGCTGACACCACACTGAGACACCAGCCTGTGCATAGTCACTGCACAGCTATGAACACAAGTCCTGAACTCAATGGAACACACTTTTCAGCTCCAATCCTCTTGTGCTGCCATGGGCATTGCATGGTAACATTTCTTACTCATTTCAGAAGAACCAAACACTGTCCTTTACAAGATACAGATTTTGACTACCCAGAGTCTTCCAAATGAGTGGAATTTCAAAAGCAGTTCTCCTGTCTCTCCATTTGCATCAGCAAAATCACAGGCTGTATTTAGGTTTCTGAGCATTTACCTTGTGCATTCATCACCTTTGTTCTATGCAATGACACTGCCACAGAACCCAACTACAACTGCTTTGGATCCAGCCAGCATGGGTGTTATCTGGGAAGACGCTCAGGAGGGGATCTTGCCACGAAGTCTGGCAGGATCAGTGCCATTCTCTACAAAGGTGTTTTAACAAACTTTGTCTCCTCTTCAGAAAACTCTGCTGAAACCTGTCTTTGTGAAGTTGCTTTGCCTGAGTACATTTTCCCTGGGAAGTACTCCCCAGACTGAGGCACAGCTTTTAGCTTCTCTGTCTTGCGGTGATTGGTTTTCACAAATCTTAGCAGGTTCACAATAGCAGCTGGTGTGACTCCAGGGATACGGCTGACCGCACCAATCTGCACATGGAGACAGAACAAGTTAACTAGCACCAAACCTACACACTGCGTGGAGCTAGTGAGAAATGAGATCAGAACTGTGGGTGCTCCTCTCCCTGATTCTTTCACCCCCCTGCCCCTTGAGAAGACAGAAGGGATTCAGTGCTGCTCAGCCCAGCTGTGGCTGAGTTTCTCACCGTCTGGGGGCGGTTTGCGTCCAGCTTCTCCCGCACCTCTGCCGAGAGTGAGGCATCAATGGCAAAGTAATCCAGGTCATCTGGCAGCTGGAGCGCCTCGTCACGACGCACCTCTTCCATTTCCTGCTGCTGACTGACTACACACCACTCATAAGCAGCTGTGGTGAACAGGGGAACAAGAAAGGCAGATACAGATAGATATTCATGTGAAACAATCACTTGCAGGAAGCACAATGAGAAATTTCACTGAGGTGGGTCAAAAGCTCCTAAGGAAATTTCCAGCCTCATAGACTATGGAGCCTAATTCACATCACTGCTTTGGAAGAAGTTATACTCTTTGATTTGTTATAGGAATTTATATATGTGGGTGGTTTTCATCTTCTCATCACAACAAAGGATGGAGTATTTGATGGGACAGTAAGAAGGAAAAACCCAAAGAATGATCTTACAGAGTGAAACATCAGTGCATAAAAAGGGCTGTGGCTTATGGTAAAAAGTTCACACTTTTTACATAAGCCACATAAGATCACACTTTTTACATAAGTTCACATAAGATCAGTGTTTCATTTCTCTAAGCAGCAACATGAAACACACTAGGACAACTGCTGTCCCCTTACTGTACAAATATATAAGATCACCATGAGAGAGCCTAATCCTTGTACCCTACCTTCTATTTTCAATCTCTCTGCCAGCTCTCTCCATTGAGCAAGCTTGCCCAGGGGTTCTGGGATAGCCTTTGCCAGAATCTCCATGTTGACATCTTGATACTGAAGGACATCAAAGGCACTGTGAAGAACATAAGTAAACATTTATGGTAAAAAGGAGTCACACTTGTAAGGCAGATTTATGGCTGTTCCAAGCTCAAACGTACAAAGTTCTTAGCTTAAGCCAGAACAACAACCTTGGAGTACTGACAGCTTCAGGAAGGATGGACAAATGCTGTGACTACACCACAGTGTAGTCAGATTTAGCCAGATGTGCTAAAGCAAACATAACCAGAAAGCTCCACATGTAATACTTACCTGACAGGTGACCTGCGATTGCTACTTATGGGAACTCCTGGTAGTAACTGGGACCATCTGGGTATGCTGAACTGAAGTGATTTTAGTGTTGCGATCCCATCCTCTAATGCAGCTCTCATCTTAACCGCTTGTTCATATCGCTGCTGTGACACACACCCAGCTTCTTCAAACCCTGCAGAGACACACGGTCCATGAGGCAAAGGTCCACAGCCAGGCAGGGCCGGTCAGTGCAGGAGCTGCTGGGGCAGAGCACCTCTGTGAGTGAGCCTGGCGTCGGCGTTGTCGGGCCGCAGGGCCATGCGGAACTCCACGCGGCTGGTGAACATGCGGTAGGGCTCGCTGGTGCCCAGCGCCGTCAGGTCATCGATCAGCACCCCCACGTAGCCCTCGGTGCGACTGACGGTGAACGGGGGCTTGCCCTGAGCTCGCCGGCACGCGTTGATCCCAGCAATCACACCCTGCGCAGGCAAAACAAACCAAACTCCATCGCTCTCTTCTTAGCAAAAACGTTGGCACACCTGCCTGCCCCAAAGGCTCACACGTCAAACCGCGCCCAGGAAAATGCAACAGTCTGTGCCGGTAATCCAGGCTGTTTCCTTCTTGTGACATTCTCAGTGTCTGAAGGGCTTCTTGGCCCCTGCTGATGTGTCTGGAGACAATTCCCACATTTTCAACTATACCCACTGCACAGTCTCCATGCTGAAACACTTGACAGGACTTTCAATTACTATTGTTACTGCAACTTTAGGGATAGCAACTGCAGACACTTGTACAGATACAAGTAAAAGTATCTTAGGCAAGTCTGGAATCAGGATGAGCAACAAAAGTAAGAACATCTCATGAGCACAAAACAGGCCTAGCAAGACTATCACAAAGGCCAAGGTAATATCCCTTTCTGAGTGCTGAATATACAACAGTCAGATTTGCCCACCTGAGCTGCAGCTTCTTCATAGCCTGTTGTGCCATTTATCTGGCCTGCAAAGAAGAGGCGCTGAACAAGACGTGACTCAAGAGAAGTGGTCAATTGTCGGGGGTCTAAAAAGTCATACTGCACCCCATAGCCTGTGACACACAACAAGACAGATGTTACAGGAGGGACTGCCAAGGCAACCGGTGGAGCAGAACGGCTTATCAATTCTATTTATGATTTCTGAGCAAGCAGACTAAAAATCACTGCATTCAGGAATTAGTTTTGCTTCATGTTTCCTTTGTTTTGCTATGCTCTAAACAAAACCTGCTTTTCATCAACTAGTAAATAAATATGACTAATAGATTCAAAACTATTCAGCCCTCACCTGGCTGTAACATCTTGGCTTTTTCCAAGCCTGGGACGGATTTGATCACCTGCTCCTGTAGCTCAGGTGGCAGTGTCATGGACATGCCCTGGGGGTAAATGACATTGGAATCCAAGCCTTCTGGCTCCAGCCACACCTGATGTTCTCGGTCTGGGAAGCGCAGAACCTTTGATTCAAGAGAGGGACAGTACCTGTAACAGTAAACAGCCATGAGCAGCACCTGACATGGAGAAAAAGTTACTTTCCAGAAGCGAAGCCGGAGAGACCCACAGCTCCAGACAGACTTCCAGCCTGTCCCCTCGACAGCCTTGCATGATGCCGCACACTCACCGTGGGCCCCTGGTTGTCTCCCTGACGTGGTTGTTCAGGTGCAGGTTATCGCGGATAATTTGCTGGGCTTTCAGGTTCGTGCGAGTCAGGTAACAGGACAGCTGATCTTCTGGCTGGAACAAGCCAAAGCTCAGCCTAAGTTAATCTGGTCACGACACCATATCCTTACTAAGTAACTCTGGTATCTCCAAGACCTTTCCCATGATGGCTGGCTCTCTCTTCTGGGAGGGGTCATCAGGGCTGTCATACCCACTGTACAGACTGAACATGAGCAATCTGAGAGCCTGAGCAACAAGCCCAAGACCAGACCAAGAACAGAATGGAATCTGGGAGTCTGGAATTTAAGTTCTATCCTATATGCTGTATTCCTAACTACAGGATGGATATTCCCATTAAATCAACATGTTACATCACAGCATTCAAACTGATCACAGGGAAAAAAGACTTCTGGAGTTAGAAGAATAAGTGTTGACCCTACAGCTAACAGCCAATTAATGGGTGAAGAAAAAAAACTGATGAAGAGAAAAAAATTCTCTCAAAGAGGAAAAAACCTCAAAACTCTGAAATTAACATGAAAAATTTAAAGTTTGGAAAAAACCTCACCATATGAAGTAAAGTATTTCACTGATATTTCTAAAAAAGAGTCAACAGACTCACATTCAAAACTGTGACAATGTAGCACCATAACTCTTTAAAACTGCCACTGAATTATATATTAGTTAGAACAAAAGTCTTGTGATTTTATGCGGTTTTGATTTAGATCTGTGTTGGCTAAGCGTCAGTACAAAACCCTGAGAAATCATCTCGCTGCACTTGCAGACAGGAACTCCATGGACCCATAACCCTCAGAGAACTTAATCAACCGCTGAAGATCAAAATTTAATAAAGAATTGGTCAATGGTTGTCATAAAACTTGAGATTAATTAGATGCCATAGACAAGAAAGCTGTCCTGAAAAAGTTAATATATTGCAGGTGTGGTAAGGGAACCACTTCATAGGCCTGTACACTCCAGAAACTTAATCAATAGTAATTGTCTAAACAGGACAGCAAATTTAATAAAGTACTGTTTAGCTGGATAAAACCTGGGTTATCCATTAAACAAAGACAGATGAGATGCTCTGGTAGTAATAAAAGAAACAGAACACATACACCATGATGCAATAAATTGGCCAGACTTCTGGGAGCATCTATAAAAAATCCTGCATGTTATAGCATATATAAACGTCTGAAAACTGTTGTTTCTTTCAACATATTTATGGAGAATAAATTCCTGATATGCTCTCAATTTTGACTCAAAATTGTCATTAGGAATGTTTGTCTAACAACTTTTTGCTGTTAGATTTAAAACACTTTGTTTGAAAACCTCTCCTACATATACCAAGGCCTTCAACTGATACTACTTTTGCCCCATCCTGATTGTAAAAGGTTATTGCAATTCCTATAACTTCCAGGGCAAATTAACTCCTGATACTCAACTCTGTGCTGTTTAATTACATTATACAAAACCAGCCAATGTTCCAAGATTTTCTTCAGAAAATTGAACCTCTTCTGCTTTTAAGTTACTGTTAACCTGCCACCGCTCAGCTCTGTGGATAAATCCATCCTTTCTTAGTCAATACTACAAATGATCTCTAATTGCAACATTTTAACCTTATTCCAGAGCTAAGATAAGAAGCCAGACACTGTAAATATCTACAACACAGTCAATAATACTGGAAGATTTTGTAAAACCAACCATATAACTAGAACATGAAGAATACTAGCAGCAGTATCACATTTCACAAAACTCTTGACTCCACAGATAAAGAAAGTTCAGTTCTCAAGTTGAGAAGTGAGAGTGAAAAGGTATTTGCTTTCAAAAGAACACAAGTAACTTCCGCCTCGCATTGAGAGTCCTCAAAAACCTAACACCTCCAGTACAAATACATCCCAGCTGCCTTTCCCAGCCCTGACTCCCTGGCTGATGATGAGCACGACACTCCCAGAACCACTTCCACCCAGCTCCATGTGCACCTGATGGGTGGGATGTGCTATCCCACCTTGATCCACACGGCCTCGCTGAGGAAGCTGAAGGGCACTGGAGGGTTGTCAGCTGCACGCTCCTCCAGACCAGAGAAGTCAATCGTATCCTTGGCAAGTCGGGGCGGTGTCCCAGTCTTCAGCCTGCCCACAGCAAAGCCCAGTCTCTCCAGAGTGTGAGCCAGCCCGATGGCTGGCTGGTCCCCCAGCCGCCCCGCCGGGTGCGTCTCCAGGCCGATGTGGATCACACCCCTCAGGAAGGTACCGGTGGTCAGGATAACGCTCCCGGCACGTACTGCACTCCCATCCCCTGGAACAGAAGGTTTTCAGAGATGTGCACAGTTTAGTAGCAACAAAGCCCTGGAATTCTGGTGCTTCTGTCTAAAGAGAGAACTGGAGACTACCAGTGCTCACTGGGGGTTTATCTGTCTTCTATCATAAAATAATACCAGCTTCTCCATAATAAAAGCATCAACAGTAATAACCACAATAAGCAGCATGTAGTTATTTCTGTATATTTATTATTCCTAAGCAAGTTATTCCTAAAAAATAAAACCAGTCCTGAGAAAAATCCATATCCAGGCCTTTACTTTAGAAAGCTTGTTTATTATAACAGCAAGAGGTAAAGAAGTACAAGTCTGTTACTAAGAGGACCCCACGGTCCTGTAACACTGAGGGCAGCATACACCATTTACCAAATAAAACCTCAAAACACAGCATGGAATTCAGCATCACTAGCCTAGAGAAAATTAACTTAGTTAATGTCCCAATATATTACCAATCCAGGCATTTATGACATCGTATTACTTTGTATTACACATATTAACCTGGTTTATTTCACTTTACCTAAACCAGCTCTGTTGGCTAATTAATCTTTCTCACTAATGAATTAGAATAGGATAAATTCATCTTTCTCATCGGTGAATCCGAGATATTTACCCCCAAAGGCTTGTTCTTAGTGTGGAGTAACTGAAGGCACTTAGTGAGTTACTAGCACATACCCAGAACAACTCCTGTGACTTGGCATTTCCCGGGACGGCCTGGTTCTGGCTCAGTCAAGAGAAGATCCTCCACAGACGCCTCACGAACTGTCAACAGTGGTGTGTTTAGGATTTCTTTCTGTCATGAAAGGAGTTACTGCAAAAATCTAGGATGTTATGAGACAATATGGGCAATCCCAAACCCTGCTGATTTCTGAAACATCTATTACCCACTTCCATTCTTACCAGGTCATTTGGCAGACACTCAGTTATGGTACTATCCTGATTTATTAGGTAGAAGTTTTCACTCACATAAAGTTTAAGCTTAAATAAACTAATTGGTCATGAAGCCTGACCTGTATCTAAAACACTAGAGAATTTTTCAAACTGCGCTGAGCTCCAACAACTTACACTGCATCCAAACAGAAAAGTATCTAGGTTTGATCGGTAAATAATGATAAACAAAACATATCCCTTTTCTTCGTAATCCTCAGTGCTGTATCCCGCCTCCCAGCACCCAGGAGCCCGCCCGGCGCGGCCCCCTCACCTGCATGTTCTCCTTGTAGAGGCCGCGGTCGATCTGCGCGCGGAGGCCCCACACGGCCGGGCCCTTGCAGCGGTTCAGCACCTTGTAGTGAACGCCGGAGCGGTCGCACACGCGGCCGCACAGCCCGTCCAGGGCGTCCACCTCCCGCATGAGGTGCCCCTTCCCGATGCCGCCGAAGGACGGGTTGCAGGACATTTCCCCTGGGTAACGACACAGGGACACCCTCAGCACCGCGCAAAGGCCCCCGCGACCTCCCCGGCTCAGCGCCGCTCCCCACGCCGGGAGACCCGAGGCGCCGGCGGCAGCTTCCCCCGCCCTCCCTGGGCACCCGCGGCGGTACCGATGGTGCCGATCCTGTGCGTGAGCAGCAGCGTGCAGGCCCCACCGCGAGCGGCCGCCGCCGCCGCCTCCGTGCCCGCATGGCCCCCGCCGATCACCACCACCTCGTAGCGCGGCGCTGCCGCCGCCCCGACCTCGCTGCCCGCCCGGCGGTGCCCGGGGCGAGGCGCCAGGGGCAGCGGCAGGCGGCGGCAGCCGCTCCGCAGGAACATGGCGGCTGGCCCGGGAGCGCCGCCGCGGCTCCTCCGGCCCGGAGCGAGAGGCGGGGCCTGCGGGAGCGGCGGGGCCGGCGGCCCGGGCGCCTCCCCGCGGCCGCCCGTCCCGGCTCCCCGTGCGGCTGGAAAAGCCGGGCGGTACCGGTGCTCACGTGTCCTCGCCCCGCGGGCAGGCGGGCGGAGCCGCCAGGAGCGGGAAAACGCTCCCGTCGGATTGGAGGGAGACAGCAGCTTCATTGTTGCTGCCGGAGCCATCCTGTGCCCGGGCTGAAGTTGGCGCGCCGGGCAACGTCTTGCCTCCGCCCCGCTCGCCGGGTTTCGTTTCCTAGGGGAGGCGCGCTTCTTGGAAGAGGAACTCACCCGAAGCCAGAGGCGGGAACGCCGTTGTTCGCGGGGCCGCGCTCGCCGTGTTGCTGGTGCGGAGAGGGAGCAGCGGCCATGGACGCCGCGGGTGGCAGAGGGGCGCGGGCCAGGCAGGGGAGGCGTTCCACAGTTCCGCGGAGCCGGGGCACGGAGAAGGGTGCAGCCCGAAGCCCCTCGCGGGGCCGCGTCGCGGGTGAAGGCTCGAGCGCCATCGCCACGCTCCGAACACCGCGGACGGACGGAGCCCCTGCCCGGGGCGGCCGCTCGGCGCGGCGAGCCCCCGCTGCCCGGGAGCTGCCAGCGGGCGGGGCGGCGGGCGGCGCAGAGGCGCCCCCCTCCTCACGGAGCAGGGCACCGGCCGCCAGAGTCCCCGCGGCCCCGGGGAGCGTCGCGGCGGTGCCCGACGGGGCGGTCGCTGCCGCCGGCCGTCGCCCCCCGCCGGCGGCAGACGCCTTGCGGCTCCGGGAGGTGCTGTCACGGCTCAGCCTGCTCCGCGAAGACGTGTCCGAGGCTTCGACACTGGTGAATACGGTGGTTCCGCACCTGGTCCAGGCTATCCGCGACAAGGAGAGCTGCTTCAGCTCCATCGAGCGGCAGAGCGCCGGCAGCTACTACGAGCGCGTCAAGGTGGGTGCCGGGCGGAGGCAGCGCTCGCCCGCCGGGCGGCGGCGGCGGCAAGTGGCGGGCGGGAACACGGGCCAGCCGCGCGAGGGCCGCTCGGAGCTGGCCTCTCCCGCCCAGTCATGGCTCTGTGGATGTAACTACATCTCTAAGGATAGCTCTGTGAAGTAATCACAATGCATTACAAAATGTTCAGTAACCTGCTGAATGGTGCTACGTGCAGTGAGTCAGAGACGCTACCTGAACGGTTCAGGCTGCAGCAAGCCCTGCCCTCGCACAGCACGCAGGTGAGCTCGGTGTAACAACACAAGCCGACAGTATAGCACTGCACGAGAAGCCCTGGGCCAGGTTTTAGTTCATAGTTTTTTCAAAAAGCAGGAGTTATGTATGGATGCAAATTGAAGAAAAATTTAGATTAGAAAGAATTTTTTTACTGTGAGGGTGGTGGACAGTGGTATAGAGTGTCTGAGGAGATTGTGGATGCTCCAAAAGTGGCAGTGTTGAAGGCCAGGTTGGATAAGGTCTTGAGGAACCTGGTCTAGAGGAAGGTATCCCTGCCTAGGGCAGGATGAGTCAGGACTAGCTTTATCTCTAAGGTCCATTCCAACCCCTTCACCTTCTGTGATTAACCAGTACCTTTCTTCTTTGTTCCCGTAGACTGAAACTAAGTCAAACATGGGGACACTTTTTTTTTTCTGTTTAAAACTAGCTTCAGACCTAGCAGTGCATTTTTTTCTTCACATCCTAAGTGCAAGAGGATGTCTAAGCATATTTATACATTAATTATTCAGAACAGCTCAAGAATCTTAAAACTATCTTAAAAATTAATAAGTTGGAGAGCTGGGAAGTGAGCTGCAAATTGCTATTTTCCACCCCAATGCACAGTAATCTTGCAATACCACAGAAATAAGCTCATATTTCACATCAGACACCAAGGTAAATGAAACCACAACTGGTAGAAAAATCTCAGGAGAATAGAACCTAAGTTGCACATTGTCTGTTCTATTCTTATATTTGCAGATATCTGAACCAAATGAGTTTGACATCATGCTTGTAATGCCTGTTACAAGGATTCAGCTGGATGAGTCTGATGATACTGGAGCCTATTATTATGTATCATTCAAAAGGAGTCCAAAAGAAAAGGGTTGGTTGAAGTTCTTAGAGGAAGATGGAAAATTATCAGCCTTTAAAATGCTTCAAGCACTAAGAGAAATTATTAAACAGGAAGTAAAAAACATTAAAGGTGAGTACTGAGAGAACAAGCTTCATCAGGAAGTGGTAAAAACACAGTTACATTGTGCATATGTGTTGCCCCAGTATTAAGAATACACATTTTCCTGCCAGTCTCTTTGTGCCAATGGAGCTGCAACCCCTCCTGTCCCCAGTATCTCAAGCTGGCTCTTGTGTTAATGATCAGAAATACACATAGGTAACTTGTTACATTATTAACTCCACTATGCATATTTTCTGTATGAAAATAATAAACATTAAGGGATGCATGCTTGCTATTTCCTACCTAACCTATACATCTTGCATCTATCTGGAGTATACAAAGAGCCATTTGCTGAAGTAGTAGCAAAACAAGGAGCTTTCTTTTATACAGCACCTGTATTTTCTTTTATACAGTACCTAATATTTTTTATTGATCAGTACAGAAGCTGCATCCCAGTTATTTTTATAATGATTAAAAAAAAAATATATATATCTATATATAATTATATTAAAATAACCCCAGTTAGGGTTACTTTTTCCCAAAACCTTCAGAAATATTGTGGCCAGACTGTGTGTTTTCAACAGGGAAGCAGTTACATGAAAAACAATATTATATTTTTAATTCTCAGACAGTAAATCAAGCAAACACAGTAGTGTTCCCTGTTTCATAGAACTCTTCAATAGATCGTCCCAATCTTTCAACATCCTGTAGGATAAAGAACCATTGACTGAACACAGGTATTTCTTTTGATTGCTTATGAGCTCTTTAGTAAAAACTGGAACATTCTTAAAAAAAAGTTTTCATCTTACTAATCTATCTATCTATCTAGCTATCTGTCCATCTAACATGAAATATCACTTTCTTTGTTACTAGGTATGCAAGTCACTGTGGCAAGGAAAAAGGCTGGAAGCCCTGCAATAACTCTTCAGATCAAAAAACCTCCATTAGAAATATCAGTGGACATCATCTTGACTTTGGAGGCTCAGCAGAGCTGGCCCCCCAGCACACAGACTGGCCTCAAAATTGAACCGTGGCTGGGAACAAAAAAGAGGAGGGATTTCAGATTTAGATCAATTTATTTAGTAGCCAAGCAAAACAAAAGAGAAAAAGTTCTAAGAGGTACCTCAAATATGGACAATAATAAGTTATGAAATGTCTTCTCTACAACTTGATCACTTACAAGTGCTATAGAAAGGGTATCCAGATCATGTTCAGTGTTCCATCTTCGAGACACCTCATCCTGGATATATCCAGCTCAGACAACTGAAATCCCTCTTTAAAGCAGCAGATTTGTGGTACTGCTTGTCCTCTACTGAAATGTAAATACAAGCCCACTCTGCCAGGCTGCACACTAACCATTACTAAGAGCATTATATTAAATCCACTCCAGCCAGACACATGGATATGAGCCTTCCCTTGTGCTAGTAGTGTGCTTAACAGCAGCTTGCACTCTCTTGTAAGGAAATTAGAAGAAAGTTGCTAAAAACGCAGGGAACTTCCCCATACATGAGATTGCATCCACAAATCAGATACTTCTGCAGGAAGCAAACTGTTTTCTATCAAGATACATTATTTCTCACTGAACTCTGGTATGGCTACAACATTTTTTCTTCCAAACCGCTGTCACATTGAGCCTCCTTTAGCTTGCAGATTCTGACTTGTGCATTATGGTAACTGATCCTTTCAGCATAAGATTTTAAGCATTCTGGTACCATTTTAATTAGCATGCCCATGTTATCAAAGCCCAGTACAGAAGTACTGATTTATTTGGCAATTTCTTCCTGTGCAAATTAAATGCAAAGAGTAACTGAGCCAGACAGGCAAGGCAAACTGTAATTCATGAAAAAGACAAAAGTGATTGTTGGTATTAGAAACAGGGCATTGTGCTATATTAGCAATTATTTTCAGAAGCATGAGCAGAAGAACAAAAAGAAATGCTTTAGAACAGTCATCTTACATGAGACAAGCTCACAAACCTATTACGTGCACAAAGAAAACACAATAACAGAAATTAAAAGGCTGTAGATTTCTATGAATAATGCAGTTCTCTAAATCATGTTCAGCAAATCCAGGGACATTCAGAACTAAGCCTAATTTTAAAGTGAATTCAAACATCCCTAGGAATTTAAAGCATCCAAACTATTATGTCCTATATTAATTACATTCCAATTGTGTTTGTGAAGCAGCTGGAGAGTTAAGGAGGAACTAACTGCACTCACTGAATTATGGCTTTTTTTTTTTAGTGGGTGCAAAAAATTGTGGGTATTTAAGTCAATTACAAAATTGTTTTTTTTTTTCTAGCTACGAAAGCTGATGCTTAGTGCTGTGCAACTATTTAACAGTCTTGTGCTTGACTTCAGGGAACACCTGGCGACTCTCCTTCTCACATATTGAAAAGGATATGATAAAGAACCATGGCAACTCAAAGACATGCTGTGAATCCAATGGACCAAAGTGCTGTAGGTTGGTATTTTACTTTAAGCCTGTGTGAGCTGGGCTAGCACTAACACTGTTTCAGTTTAGCACTTAAGAATATGATCTAACAGTAATTACTCATAATAGGAAGCAAGAGTCTTTAAGGCATAGTTGTTCTACAGCAATACAACACTGCATGTTCTTGCTGAATGTCTGGCTTGTATTTACCTAATGAAAGGTGGAAACAATCACAGTGGTGCTTTAGACTTCAGACTTGCCTTAGAATGCAAAAATATGCAACTTGTTCAATTATCTTTCCCAAATTCAGTCCTGTTAAAAAAAAAGCTTTAAAAAGTGACTAACTCCACTTTCTGAGCAAAATTTCCCTTCATATCAAGGCAATTTCTAAAATTATGGTGAGAAAACTGCTGAACGAGATCAAGATGAATAAATGATTTTTCACTTCCATGAGAACTGTCTTCCAGATTTCTTCAACAAGGAAGAACAAAACCCACATGAGTCCTTAACAAGTAAACTAAGAAGCTGGTTTGCCAATTACATCTTGTACTGAATCAAGAAAGCAACAAGAGTATTAATGTATAATTGTGTTTAAATATCTGATCTACATATTTAGAACTATAGAGAAGATACCTAATATATATGTATATTTTTTTTTAACAGGAAAGGTTGTCTTAAGCTGCTGAAGTTTCTTCTAGAGCAACTTAAAAGGAAACATCCAAAAGAATTGGAAAAATTCTGTTCCTATCATGTCAAAACTGCTTTTCTCCACTCCTGTGTCATGTGGCCAAATGACACAGACTGGCACTTGGGAAACTTGGATCATTCCTTTCAGCAATGTCTGGAATTTTTTGTGGATTGCCTGCAAAAGTCTCAGCTGACTCACTTTTTTATTCCCCAATACAACCTGCTCAGCCAAGAAGATAAGGCAAAACATCATTTCCTTTCAAGAAAAATAAGCTATGAATTGAACAATGGATTCCCAGTATTTCATGAGAGTTATTAAGAACACTGTTCACAACAGATATCTAATCATTTTGACTTTACATATTTGAAACAAAAAACTCTGCAATATAAATGACTCTTCAGTAGTCTGTACTACAAAACCCAAAACAAAATAAAATGAAGACCTCTAAGAGAAAAATCTATACTTCAGTCACACTGCTTAGCCATAACCCTTAAAAGAAATGTTTTAAGTAATATTTACCTTGCCTATCCAAATGTAGATGTCACCTGCAAAATATCTTCAAGGTATATGAAGAACATAGAGAAGAATTTGCAATAGTTCATTTCCCACATGTAATTTCTGTGTTTCCAAATACAAAGGCATAAAGGAAAGACTGCATAAAGGAAAAACTGACAATTTTATTTAAAATTAAGATCCACTGCAGAATATCCAAACTACACTCCTACTTTCAAAAGAAAAAAAAAGTCCCTGGAGTTACTTTGACATTAACCAGAACAACTTCTCGATTACCTGGGTGGATATGAAAATCTTTTGCAGAAGACAATCACCAGCAATAGCTACCAGAGAGAGAATATTTTACCTGAGTAATATGAAGTTCCTAAAGTAACTTATCCTTTCTGAGTCTTCAGAATTACTTTAGAAATCAGTCTTTTCATTGGGCTTTGGATGGGAAACAATCATTACCTAATATGCTGCAACAGAGTAGATGGTTTTCTGCCAAAGAACATTTATTTATATGATGAATCATGTAGAAAGAAATGCATCTTTCAACCTGTATCAAAGAGGAAGACTCTTGATATAAAAGGTTTCCAAAACCAAAATGCAGCATGAACTGGACACTCCTGAAATTGAAATTCATATCACTTTTTCTTATATTGAAGAAATGTGTGTTAGGAAAAAAAAAATTATAATAATTCCTATTACTAAAATCATGCAGGTGAGAAGTACACAGCATTTGAGAACTGCTGTGCTGCAAATAAATACATCTTTTGCTTCTACTTATAGAAGTCATGGGAAGTCCATATTTTTCACCTACTTTTTGAAGGCAAAATAACCTACTGGATTGAATAATGCCCAGATTTACCTCAATTATGAGCAAATTAAGAGGAAAGAATATTTACAGAGTAATTTTACTAAAATATTCTCATTTTACTGAATTTTGTTTATTAGTTTTTATTTAATAATACGACACATAAATAAACACAAGTTCAGACCAAGCATCAAATGAAGGAATAACTCCTTCCCATATAAATTTCAAAGAGTAGAAAACATGCCCCATTATCACAGGGAATCTGTGTGACAGAACCTGACATCCAAATGTAAATTGTGAATCAATTTTATCTGGAAGAAATAAAAGCTGACCTTCAAATGTATTCTTTTTTCCATGACTTTGTTAACATTGCTCTAGTAAATTCTGGTTTCATTTCTTAAGCTAGAATACTACATCCACAAAAACCAAAAGTGGGTTTTCTTCCCCAGTTAGCCACAAACAAGTACTTCCTGTCATGCTCTCCTCCATTATAAGAAAATGCAGACCTCTCTCAAAAATCTTGAGACACAAGTCTTAACAAAAATTACTACCAATGTTAAATTTTAAAACAAGAATAAAGAAAACTCGCTTTAGCAAACAAAAGGAACAGCAAACAGAGCAGTTTTCATTATCCCGAGAAATCTTCCTGCATGCCAGCAACATATCAAGGCAAAGGTACAGCATTTTGAAACTACATTGACAAACATTGTTTACAATGAATAATCTGTTTCTCTGAATATAAAAGGAAAAATTATCTTTTACATTCTTATATAGCAATACTGCATATAACTAAAAAAACCCCAAACCAACCACCAAAGCCACAATATTTGTTTTTAACCAGTAGATAATGGCTTTAGAAGTTTCATACATCACAAAAGAAAAAATTATGTGAAAATAATGTCCAAGTGCAAAACCAGATTTATTCCTATATAAAGTTACTCCAGTTTTCTAAGACACTTTTGAGAAGTTTGTTTAAATAGGACAGGTACAGAAAACAATCAAACACAAAATGAAACTAATAAATTCAAGCTCATGGAAGCTAACACTAATTAAAATCACTTTCTCTGTTTCAGTAGCTTCAAGGGACTACACTTATTTTGAGGGCTTTCTCCAAGGTCTTTGAATATCCTTTTCATTTTCTTTTCTCATTTGTGATTGTTTGTATCTTTCTGCCATTGCAATAAGCTCATCAGGAACTACCTATTAAGAAAGCAGGCAAAAAACCAAGGTGAATTTTAAATAAATCCAAACTTTCAGACTGCTTTATGAAAATGCTATTGATTTGTGTGCTCCCAAACTTGATTTCATTATTTATCTGGCTCCTGTCACTTTGCAGATTATTTTCTGTGAAAATGCAGAGAGAAATCTTTTTACATATGATTGTACTGAAATACACTGAAAAATAATCATCATAGTGTCTCTGGATTTTCAATAATATATCTATGCTTGTATCACCATACCTGATGGCAACATATAAGCAGCTAATTACAACATTATAGTTCAAACAGAAATGTATCTTTTAGTTATAAGGAACAGCTGGTAAAATCATCCAGTGCCACTTAAAGGTGATATCATACTATATACATCTACTGAATGTTGATTTATATTAAATTCCTTATGGAAGTTTTAAGAGCCTCTGAAGAGAAACTTTGTGACTTAAAGAAAGTGTTGTCATAGGAATGGTTCTCACATGCTTAGAACAAAGCAAAAAGACAAGGAAAGAGGGGCAGGAGAAAATGGTCAGATCTCCCACCACTGGGAGGTTGTAAGAGCACCTTACCAAGATCCACAGGAATTTCTGGCATGTTTGTAATTATGTGGAAAAGGTGAACAGTATCATCAAAACACTCTCACCTCAGAGTTCTTAACAACTGAGGCCAGATGTGAAGAATTACAGACAAATTTATTAGTTGAGTGACAGTGATGGAAAAAAAAAATCCAGATACCATTCCTTTGCTCACAGAACAAAGGCAGTATCCAACAAGACTTCTTAAACAGGCTGGGCAAAATGCTGACATTATTGCAATGTTTACTGCCAAAAGCAGAGTGTGCAACTGTACTGTCAAGAGGTCTTGGATCACTGATCTGTCAAAGCCAGCCCACTTCAGCAATCTGCGATGGCACGTGGCTGTCAGTGGAAGTCACCCCTCCAGAATCAGTTTCCTGATCAGAGCAAAGGGCACTCTGTGAATGTGCTATTAATATGATTGCTCTGTGTCATTTGTGTCTGCCAGTGGCAGACAGTGCAAACAGTGCAAACAGCAGAGTACAAACAAATGTAAATATCTTAAAGTCTCCCTAAACGTGCCTGGGCTTGGCAATGCTTGAACAGGTGGAGAACGCAGCCAGGACAAAAGGTCTGGTGGAGCAGGAAGTCATATTCCTCTAGTTTCCATTTCTTTTGTCAGGCTTTATAATTGAGCAATGCTTGCTATTTGCTATCAGCAACTTTTTCTTGAGCTGGCATGAGGGACAGCTCACTAGTATATGTTTTATGTGCTGAATTGCTCTTACTGGTAAACAACTATCCTGGCAAAATATGACAACTCTGGAAGAGCCCATTCTGCCTAAGTTTCAAACATTATTTAAAAATAAAGTTAATGTATCTCTAGCTGAAAGGCACAACAGGCTTATCAATGGAGATAGAAGTAATGAGACAAAGTTATTTTTCAGTTGAAACATGGGATAATTTTCTTCCTCAGTATCAAATCCTCCCCTAGAGCTTGAAGCATAATTTATTCCAAACTAAAATTGCAACAATTTCTTGCAAGTTTTTGAGCAAGCACAAATCAAGAACAGGAAGAAGTGAGGATATCGAAACAAAAATCTCAGTGAGGTAATATCCAGCATCTAGTGGCTTGTGGAAATTTTTTATGAAAAATCTGTCTATCTGCTAAACATATAAGCTAGGTGAGGCTCATTCAAGTGAGAAAAGGATAAAGATGCCATGATTTACATGGAATGCTTTTCTTGGTATCACAGAGATTACTGTTTTTCCATTAAATCTGTCCATGCTTGTTAATAAGCATTTATATATAAAAGATTCCTTCAGCATGAAATAGACACCTTTTTGTTGTACTTGTTTTTCTTTATATATCTGTAGATACAAAATCACAAAGAACATTTTGCTAACAAAAGCAACTAACTTGTTTTGAAATCAAAGTATTCTGAGCCTTCCGTTCTCTCTTACTTTTACATAATGCTTTAAGACTGAAAGAATGGTATTTTCATTTGTCATGAGAAAAAACCCCAACACTTTGTCTGTAGGGATACTTCCTTTCTATCAGACATAACTACGTTTGAGAATAATGTTATGACTAACAGTAACTTCTGAAAGCAAGGATTCAGAGTTCCTCTTTTCTCCTCGGAACTCAGACTTGTTCCCAGTCTGAGTTGAACTATCAGTTGAACTATCCCACATTACAAAAACCACAACCAGTTTGGGAACTTTGTAGCCTGCAGCTGGAGACAAGACTTGAAAGGTAATTGTTAACTCAGAATAAAAAACTCAAGGCACCTCTAAAGTAGCTTCACAGCATCATTACTGGTTTCACCTCTTGCATTTTCTGAATAAAAACAAAGCAAAAAACCCCCACCCCAAGGAAAAACTTCAAATCTGCAACTTTAAGGAATTATTAGGTGACTACTCTTCTACACCTTTTTTTTTTCTACTTTCCCCCCTCAAAAGCATCTTACTAGGCTTGCAATAAAGCAACATAGTATCTTTCAAAGAAGAGCTATAAAACAGAAGATTGAGGTGAAGTTCCAACCCAGGGTTTAAAGTCTGAGTAAGTGTCTATAGTAAAAACCACAGATTCTAGATAAAATCCATTTAGAATGTATTCAAACTCCCTCCAAAAAACCAAACAAGCAAACACGGTAACCCAAACAAACAAAACTTCAGCTCAAGTCAGGACTTGAACTGGGGGTTTACTATAAATCAGGCAAAATGTTCTTTGTTACAGCAAAAAACAGTAACACAATTATCTGTTTTCTCAGATATGGTATTAAGAAAAAATATGCTTCTTTAAAGAAAGAGATCACATTCCAGTTCCACTTCACATACTATTTACAAGCATCAGTAATAAAGCTTGGAAAAGTATGTGCAGGCATCACAACTGTCAGATAGAATAAACAGATAAGACAGTTGAGCTTCTTCTGATACAAGTATTGTTAATATTTAGACCGTTAAACAAGAAATCGGTACATGCATCCAAAAGTGAAATACAAATGGAATAAAATTTTATGAAATAAAATAAACCCTATTATTTCTCTGCAGACCTCAATGTGTATGTCTGTTACTTTTTCTTTAGACATAGAAGGCTTTGGTTAAAGTTCACAGTTCCTTCCTGGGACTCATCTGTAAAGTAAAATACAGCTAATGCTATCTAGGAAAAGACAGACTAAAATACCCATTTTCTTTCCCTGAGACACCAAAAACACTCACCAAGAAGAGTCTAAATCATCTCAGACCTTCATGACATGCTTCAGGTGCTAACCCAGAACCAATATAAATCTTACCAGTAATGTATGCTTACTTGGTTTGCTCTTTCCAGAATGTCAATCAGCTCGGATGCAAACCTCCAATCATTGCTCGTGACAAGTGTTACTGCCTCCCCAGAGCGCCTAAACAAGGAAGGAAATGACTGCTGATCCTCCAAACAACTCTGGCCAGGCTTTTACTACTGACCTAGGCAGTAATGAACTGCACCACAGGCAATATTACTGAGGTGATAGAATAAAAGTGGCTTGAGCATGTACCCTGCACATGACTTTTCAGAAAAATCAATACAGCAATTCACCTAAAATGGAGCAAATGCACAACTAATTTAGATTTTAGATAATAAACATAGCTTAATGGCAACATATTAAAGTAGCATGATTAAATGAGAAAAATCACACTTGTACTAGCCTGGGAAAGCAGCATCCAAAAGAGCTACCATTAAACTACACCACCGTGATCGGCTGTGGATTTTGAACCTACAGAAGCTTCTGTGCAATGTGCAGTCTAGAAACTAAATAAATCAGCAGCTCATGAAGAGATAAACAAGGAAGTAACATTCCAGAATATCAATGCAAATTGTTTTTCTAATTCTTCCTCATATTTATACCAGCTTTTAAACACCCTTGGTTCAATAACAGAAAAGCGTAAAACTTGCTTGCCTTCAATTTAACAGTGAATTCATTTAAAGACATAAAGCAGTGTGTTTCTAGAACATACTTTGATAGACTGAAGTCTTGACTGCCCCACCCCACATCACCTGTAGCCTCTAGAATTTGACAAGAAAAACACCTATGTTGTGCATAAAACACAACAAAACACTGATAACACATGACTATTTTCTGCTAAACACTTACCCTGCTCTTCCAGTACGACCTACTCTGTGAACATATTCCTCAATGTTGCGAGGGAAGTCGAAGTTGAAAACGTGAGTGATGTCGTGCACATCGAGGCCACGGGATGCCAAGTCAGTAGCCACCAATATCCGAACTTTGCCTACAGTAAGTATGACAGGAAGAGAACAGAGGTTATGGAACAAACAGAAAACATACTCCAGTCTATTGGTTTTCTAGCTTATAATGCACTTAATATTCTTAACACAAAGTAAAAATATGCTTGTTGAATGTCAGACTGAGTTAGCACCCAAAGCAAACTGGTAAGTAAGCACCCAAAATGTAATTTTGCTACTATTTGCATGTCACAAGTAGAACAGCAGAGTGCAGGAAAAGTAAGAAATATGCCTGGTTGATATAAAGAGTCTGGCCAAAGAACAAGAACTTCAACAACTATATTTTCAGCTGACACTCTTGTCACAGCACGAGTCTTTTATTAGCATGTGTTCACGTAACCCTGAATTGTGTTCACACAACCCTACTAGCATAATCTGGAGCAGGACTGTTTCACTGAAAACACCATCATCTGACATTTAAATTTACCATTCTGTAGACATACAATACCGATTTTTCCAGCAATGTCAAAAGTAAAATAAGCCATACTTTAAATTATTAAACTCCCAGCCATTCAAAATTTTGTTGAAGAGCAATCTCTTTGTTTGCTGTGTCTTTTTTTGTCAAACTACTAAAGCTTTCTTGAAAATTTTCTATAAAATTCAGAGCTCTTTAATATTTTAACTTCTATAGTACTAAAGAGACATGACACTTAGACAAGTTTTGAACAGAAAAAACATTAGAAGTCTGGCCTACACAAACCAGTACTTCAGCACAAACTCACCTTTCTTGAAGTCATCCAAAGCCTGTTCTCGATCACATTGTTCCCTGTTGCCATGAAGTGACTGTACTGGAATTCCTTGGATACCAAAGTCACTTGCCAAGTCATCAGCTCTAGGGTGAAATAAAGCAATGGCTCTTAAAACAGAAGGAAAAAAGAAACAAAATAGTGCAGCATCTAGATTTAAATCAAAAGGACAGTAATGTGACAGCAAAAGCTAAATGTGTGCTTAAGGACAAAACGTTACCTAGGTCAGCTGATACTTATTATAAAACAGGAAAGCAAGTCTAACCACATAGAAATGTCTACCTTTATTTATAATTTAGAGGAATACTAGATTATTTTTGTGTTGTTGACTCAAAAAGTTCAAGTATCATACAATGACCACCCCCACATTAATCAGGTCTTGAATACACCAGAAGTGTATAAAAGTAAACAGTACATCACATTGATGGATCCCCAAGAATCCAAACATCCCATCTGAGCTATGTGAAACTGAGACTTACCACCACCATTAATGATATTAAAAAGAATACAAACTGCTAGTCAGTCTAAAGGAAGAAAGAAATAAATAAAAATAATACTAATAGCAGCATATTGTGGAGAAGAGTTATTACACTTGATAGTTCTTATGTGAACTAAGAAACTATTCAGTATTTCTGTTAGGAAAAAAACCCCAAACAGAGATGATACTGGGAAGTGATTACATACGTAAGCTTTTTGCCCACAAAAATGATGACCTTATCTTTTGGCTTCATAGACTTAATGAAGTTATGCATGAAAGCTCTCTTTTCTTCCTCGGGGATAACAATAACTTTTTGTTGTACTGTGCTTACTGCCTGTCAAACAGCAAAAAGGGATGTTAGGTGGAAACAGATTACAATAATATTTTTTTTCTGTTAATTCCCATATTGCCGTGTTATAAAAGTAGTAATATATGATATCATAAAAACCCGTATTTTAATATGTATCAGTTTGGAGTTCAAACAATGCATATTTCTTACTTCCTCGTTGCTTTAGGAGAATAATAAAATTTACCTTTAAGCAGTTTGCCAAACCATTTATTTGCAGAGATTTAACGGGTAGCGATAAGTGAGGTGAAAGAAATATATTATTAGTGAAAAACACATTTAAGTTCTTTAATTTGCAAATATTTCATGTTACTCCAGAGCAAGTTGGAACAATGGCAGTCTTACTTGAAATTACAGGCTTTTAAAGATGCCGTAAATCTCTTTGAAATGATCTAGAATGGATAGTTCTAACTATTCCAATAACAGTTCATTAAAAAATTTACTCCATTATCTCTGAAGGTTACCACAGAATATCTAAGGTATAACTAATAAGTAAGACAACAAGTCTAGACATTCTCATGGCATGGTATCATGGTCTTGTGGCAAGAGTTGAAGATTCAATCAAGTAGATAAAGATCGTCTCTTCACAGGAACCCTTCCCCCCCACCAGATTTGTCAACTGGGAGAAGCTCCTGTAGAAAGCGATTAATGCCCTAGAGAATAGAGCTACAAGAGCAGTTGATGTCTTTCAAATTCTAATCCTGACAAGAAATGCCCTTTGATAAAAGTTTAGTTCTGAACAGAACAGACAAAAAGCACACTAAATCTCTATTTCTACTGACAAGTGTACTGGATACTAGGTTTCCTCACTCCCTATTGCTAAAAAAAAAGGAACTGAAAAGGAAACTTTCCTAAGATCTTGGGCAAACTACTGTTCCTGTAAATTCTGCTGGTATTGAAGCCAAATACACATAGCTGCACAACAATGACAAATAAACAACTACATCCACACGTTAGAAGTTTTGGACTTTAAAGACAGTTCTTACTCTAACACATACTTGCTGCTATAGACAAGTGTCCTCCAAGAGTTTAGTACAAAGCTCCCACTCCATTTGAGAAAGATACAGTTGGGAAACACAAATTTAGATAAGGATTTGTATGCATTAGAAAGATCTTCAGAAGGAAAACCAAATAAAGAACAAGAACTTGCTGAACCAGAATTAAGGTTGCAAAACCAACGGATCACACGAAAACATGTGGCATTGTGAAGTAGAACATTCAATATGATTGACACTTGTTCACCTGTTATGTCTTCTACTGAAGGGCTAAGACTTCCAGATGTTGTTACAGCAAAAATATTGGTTTATACTTTTTAAATTTTTCTGAACTTTTAAGGAAACTAAAATAAATAGCACGGAGCTGTTTCTTGAAAGCTCAGATGATTACAAAAGATACATGCATTTACTTACATACAGTTAATTACAAGCAAAAAATCTCCTGGCTTAAACTTAAGTTCTTCTACAAAAGGAAGGGGAAAAACCAAAAAAGAACAGGACAACTTACTGCTAAGTCAAGAGTGCCAACATACACAATCATGGGATTTTTCAAGTAGGATTTTGCTAGGCGACGGACACCATCAGGCCAAGTAGCGCTGAACAGGAAGTGAAGAGGAAAACACACACACATGAGAATAGCATGCCAAATCTTTTCTAATTCATTAATTTCATCATATTCTTCTTTTCTTTCCTTTCTTATACACCAGTGAAACACATATGCAGTAACAGTATTGAGTTTAACTAATCTTAAATTAATAGTAAACAGCACTTGAGCTTAAAAGATCATTTTATTGGTTAAAAGTACAGGCAACAATTATGGAACCTTTCTAGTGAAGCCTCAGCTGAGGTTAGTTGTTGAACAGTACCCAATAAGCAAGCTTCTAGTCTGTTTTCTTAAACAGCTTAAATGCAAAATACAGGAACCAAAATTATTGTTGGGATATTTGATTGTTAAGTTTCCAAAAGCTGCATAATTTCAAAATTAATCCAGGTACAGACTAGCACAGATACTGATCAGAAAGTCAGGAAATACATTTGGTCCCAGAAGGAGAACTGTAAGTTGGCATTTTAAGTTGATATGCCAAATTCCAGCACTCTGAGGATACTTTCATTTTTTTTGGGATAACTCAACTGTCTTTATATTTGATGTAAAAAAGTCAGAAAAGACAGTACAAACTGAAAAAAAAAATCTGTCAAATGACTCATCAGGACTGACTAGACCGAATTAGAAAGAAAACAAGTAAAAATTTTAATAACTGACACATTTATTTTGAAATTAACATGTTCAATAACCTTATGTTCGAGTCCTGAGCACTCTCATGTTTAGATACCTTGTCATAACAGTTTGTCTGTCAGGACGCACATCTATTAGGATCTTCATTATCTGAGGTTCAAATCCCATATCCAGCATTCTGTCAGCCTCATCTAAAACCTGTTCAGAAACAAAGTTATTTACTCTGCCTAGTTCCTCAGATAAGGGTTTGTTTCAACAGGACAATACACAGAAAAAGATTTTAATGGTAACTGTTTTAATTGCAGAACCTTCTCCATAACTTACTGCAAAACCTGTTCAACTTGTATTTTACTTCTTCAATTTCCTTGACACTTTTTCATTCAGTATTATATTTGCAGGCAAAACAAGAAAATTCACAGTTCCTTTAAGAGCATTTAAAGTCAATAAAACAAAAAAACAACTGTTTGTTTTACCAATAATTAGGTTGATGGCCAAAACTAAGCACAAACTAAAAAAAATACAAAACCAAAAAACCCATAACCAATCAAACCCAGAGGGGAGCAACCTGCTCAACACACATAAATTGTTTGCAATTTTAAGGGGAAATCTCATTTCTACCTCACAAGATATCTCATACAGGACCAAAATATCACTTGTCAATTTAGTTCCTCATTACAAGTAGGAAAAAGCCAGAGCATACATTCTGGCACACACTAGGACACTGCACAACTCCCAGAGCACAAGCTTGTTTGGTCTGGTAAAAAAGGCCAGAATTGAACAAGAGAGCTGGAGGTCTGAGAACATCTCTTTGGAACTAAAATGTTTTCTAATATACAAGCACACTTGTGAATGTTTTCAGTCTCATACAAAGAAAGAAGACTGACATCTGAGACTCATTTATTTTCTTTGATTTATAGAAACTCTATTTGAAAAGTAAAGTTATATGGATTGTGCTTTTAAGCATCAACAATTTCTAGACACTTATGTGGAAATACAAGGGATTGATGATAATCTCTTTCTACTGTCCTAATTTTGCTGTTCCATTATTCTCTGACATTTTATTATATTAAAGAGGTTTAGTACATTATTAATGTAAATCTCTGAAATAACAAAAAATTATCAACTGAGAGATAAGACAAGAATTCTATTTCTTGGTTTAATTCTCTTTATTTTTAGAGGGCTTATGGAGGTGTCATTGACTACATGAATTCTAATAGAATAGCAAGGCTGAAACATCACTAATTTACATAAAGAGTTGGCTGCTACGCCTTTTTCAGCAGTAGAAGTTTTCTTTGCTATTAAGGTCACTTGCTGCAGAGGGAAAAGGAAGCATCTGTGCCTAATTGATGGATCAGGTAGCTGAAATTCACCTTTTTTTTTTTTTCCTGATAGCTGCTTCATTAAGAAGGCTGCAATATATATCAGTACTGATTTTTTTCAAATGTGTCACAGCCCCATCCTGGTTTATAATCTAAATGCCCTTCAATGGACATAGTCTTAGGCTTCTTGTTATCTTTAAATATACACATATTTTTTTGTTTGTCAATATTGTTCATTTCAGTTCTATTTCTTGGCAAAAAAATTCTTACAAGCCAGTTCTTCCTTTGAAAATGATTTAGTTTCCTCTTTCCTTTCTTTTAAATTAGTAATTGGTAAGTTTAACACCATTTTTTTTGTATTGAAGAATAAAAGCACTACTGCAATCTACCTTTTACATCCTCCTTCATGATTTATATATATTTTTAATTGCACTTTGTCCTAAATGTTTCCCAATTATTCATGCACAATCCCAATTTCCTTCCTTCAGCTTTATCAGCATGAAGTCCAAAGAATTAAGATTACTTCATCAGACTACTGATGAATGAATACTGATTTACACTGAACACAGGCAAAAAAAAGCATATTTTCATATGACATGTATTTTGAACAATCAAAAAGCTGTTTATGACAGAATCTACAACCTTACTTCTGAAAAACAGCAGTCTGTCTTGAATAAATGGCTTCCTAAAAATCTGAATCAAGACTTGATCAACTTGATGGTTCTGTCAGGCAAGAAGAGAAATTCTAACCTCAAACTCACCTTGGGTCCAGTACCTAATTAGACATAATTACCAGAGCTTGGTTTTGTGTTGTTGTTTTTCTTTCCTGGGGGGTGGTACATTTAGTTGGGTTTTAACAATTGCATCCCAGTATCTGACCTTGGAGGTCCTTTGGGAAATAATTGTATCATATTAGCAAGTAATACTCAGTTTACTTTGAGAACCTTCCTAAGACTCAGTAATATCTTTAAACGAAAACTGTAAACAAAGCTTTTTAATGAAGAGTGTTCTTCATCCAAGATGGAAATGTGAAATCTATTACCACTCTTTTTTTCCTATAGCAAGGCCACAAGATTAAATTATTTGTTGGCTGAAAACTGACAATGAAGCTCTGGAAATAGAAAGCATCATACATATTGAAAAGCACAAGAAACAAGGATAAATATACAGCATGATTACAAAAAGATAGAATTTTCAATGTCCAGTTTCAATGTCCATGAGGCTATGGTACACAGAATTTCCTTAAAGTCTGAGGCATTAAGATCTTAACCACATCACAATATATGGTTCTTGCATTGGTTCTTCTGAAAACATTTAACTGCTAGTGGAGCAACAAAATTGTCTCTCATCCTGCTTCACATCATCATATTTTTCAATTTGATAGTTAATTCTTTTTAGCATTGTCATACTTCAGTATATGCTGCACATACTGAAGCATGCTTTTGGTTCAATACCCATGGAACCAGTGTGTGCCTCTGGTATGACTATACTTCACCTTGGCAGAAAGATGATCTATGTTCCTATAGTTCTCAGAATGCAGGTTTTCAGGCCTGTTTTCCTCCTGCTCAGCAATTACATGTGAACCTTCTACAGAATGCTACTCTCCTGTAATAAACCTTTTTCCCAAATGGCCAAATTTATAATGATGCTATACCACCACTGGCTTTGCCAGTAAGCTCACAACTATCACTTAGAATTGGAGCTAACTTGTTACAACATGTAAAAGTGAATTTAACTCTCACAGAATAGTTGGGTGGACAGAGATCATGGCCAAACTGTCAAACTAGGCAACAACTCACAGACAAGTCAGAAATAAATTGAATATATAGAAGCATTTTACAAACAGCAATGGTCTTACCTGTTCAGCACAGGAAAAGGCAAAAATGAAATTAAGACATAAGGATTATAATAACGTTTATAAGGCTGTTTTCCCACTGAGATCAAAAGAAAGTCAGTCCCCCAACATTTAAATATCTGTGTCTGACTCTGCTACCACACAAGTTCTAAAAAAAAAATTTGAGACACTGGTAACCTTTAAAAAGAAAGGGAAAAGACAACTTCAGAAAGGCATTTCATCCATTAGTAACTAATCCTGACAAAATGAATTTTAGAATGCCATTACTGAAAAAACAATTTAGCATCTTAAAAATGCTTGCTGTGCTAGAAGCCTATTTTTCCTAGGGAATATTTCACATCTGCAATGCAATTATAATAAGTATGAATCATCCCTCCAACTCCAATTTCAGTGTTAAGCTGTATTGTAATTAATACTTTGGAAGTTTAAAGAAAACTCCATTAAAGCTAAAATTCAAACTGAGTCAACCATTTCCCAGCTGGTGCATTACTCATTGCATATCAGTTACTTGCCAAATATGTTATGCTCTTCAAATTTATGAAGTTGTTCATCTGAAGATCATTCAGTCTGCCAGGAGTAGCAATAACAATATCCACACCTTTGGTAACCATGTCTATCTGTCCTTTTCGGTCCCCACCACCATAGACGCAAATACTGTAAAATAAAAGTTTTACAGACGTAGTGTCTTAAATTTCAGCTAAAGTCAATCCTTTTCAAATAAATGCCACCATGTTACTTTAAAAGTGTCACCTGGGATTAACAAGTGTGATTGACAGTATTGCAGTAATTAATAAAATTAACACTGAATGACATTCCCTCAGCAATTCAGCAATAGTTTTCTGCTGAAACTGCAGTGAAAAAAAATCATGAAAGGAAGATAGCTCATATGTTTTGGGTTGTTCTGAAAATCTTTACACAAAAAATAGATGAACATATGAAAGGATGCATGATTTTCCTAAAAGTACCATCAAAAGTGGTATGTTTTGCTGTTGGGGTGACTGTAAGACTTATTCAGAGTGCTACACAAAGTTAACAGAGACCCCTAAAAGCAAGATTCAGAGTACAGTAATGTCTGTTTAATTGCTTAAATGAAGATCTACACTTAGCAGGTTTGTGGATGAAACCCAACTGGGGAAGGAGCTGACACACTCAAGAGAATTAGGCTTTTTCCAGAAGAACAACAAAAAGGCTAGAGAAATGGGTTGATGAAAATACCATAAAGTTTAACAAAAAAAAGACAGAGATGGAATATACCCCATAACTCAGAGCCAAACAAAACATTACAAAAAGATTTGTGTGGGCTAGAACCTGAACATTATTCAGCAAAATAATCTCTTAGAAAAGAAAGCCACAGATGATGCACCAAGGGGATTTCAGTGCCCTGAGCTGGAGAACCACAATGTGAGGATGATCCACTCCCAGCTGAGCTGCAATTATGCAGGATCTGCTGCTCCAGCTGGATTTCTACAAATCTATGGGGCATGATGGGATTTATACAAAAATTCTCAAAGAGCTGGCTGATGTCATTGCAGTCTCAATGATTTTTGAGCCGTCTTTGGAATCCAGAAAGGTCCCTGATGAAGTTATGAAGAAAATTATTCTGGGAGGTATTGACAAACAGACTGTCTGTAAGACAGGGTAGTCACTGCCCACAGCCAGCACAGCTCTATGAGGGTGAAGTTCTGCTTGTCAAGCCTGACTTCCTTTTATGACAATGTAACCCACCAAGATGATCAATGAAGCCAGTTGATGTAACCTATTAAGATTTCAATAAAGCTTTCGATACTATTTCTAACAGTTTCCTTCTGGACAAAATGTCAAGCACACAGCTGGATAAACACACCATGGGATGGGTCAGCAACTGGCTCACGGGTCAGGCATAAAGGGTTACAGTGAATGGGATGACATCAGCCTGGTGACCTGGTGACCTTATGAGGGCTCCATCCTTGGCCCTCATAAGATCTTCATCTCATGGAGGCAGGACTGGAAGAGGTACTAAGCAAGTTCACAGATAATACAAAACTGGGGGGAGCTGCTGGCTCCCTCCAGGGCAGGAGGCCCTGCAGAGGGACCTTGACAAATCAGAGGGCTGGGCAGCTACCAACCACGTGAAGTTCAATAAGGGAAAGTGCCAGATTCTGCACCTGGGATGGGCAACCCTGGATGTACAGACAGACTGGGGAATGGGATACTGGAAAGCAGTACCATGGAAAGGGACTTGGTCAATGGCAAGTTGAACATGAGACACAGCAGCGCCCTGGCAGCCAGGAGAGCCAACCCTGTCCTGGGGGCATCAGGCACAGCATCACCAGCTGGGCAAGGGAGGGGATTGTCCTGCTCTGCTCTGCACTGGGGCAGCCTCACCTTGAGTGCCTCACCTCCAGTTCTGGGCACCACGATGTAAGAAAGACATGAAACTATTAGAGAGTGTCCAAGGAGGCCAACAAAGATGGTGAAGGGCCTTAAGGGGAAGCTGTGTGAGGAGCAGCTGAGGGCACTGGGTCTGTTCAGCCTGGAGGAGACTGAGGGGAGGCCTCACTGCAGTTACAGCTTCCTTGTGAGGGGACAAGAAAGGGCAGGCACTGATCTCTGCTCTGCGGTGACAGTGACAGGATCCAAGGGAATGGCCTGAAGCTGTGTCAGGGAGGTTTAGGTTGGATATTAGAGAAAGGTTCTTCACTCAGCGGGTGGTTGGGCACGGGAACAGGCTCCCAAAGGAAGTGATAACGGCACCAGCCTGACAGAGTTCAAGTGTTTGGACAGTGCTCTCTGGCACAGGGTGTGACTCTTAGTCCTGTGCAGGGCTAAGAGCCAGACTTGATGATCCTTGTCCCTTTCAACTCAGCATATTCTGTGTGATTCTTCTTAGCTGTCAACTCAGAAGGAAAAGAAGCAGAAAAGCTTCACAGACTTTGACCATGAGATTAGTCAAAACAAATTCTGAAAACTGGGAAAATATAAACTCTGCATTTACTACTATCTCCTCCCCTCTTTAAATGCAATTATTGTAGTAGGTATTGATAGGAGAAAAAAGATATTACTTAACAAGCCAGTAAAAAGCAAGACTACCTTTTAATTCCTTTGTATGCATACTTTGAACACTCTGCCTCTACTTGAAGTGCCAGTTCTCTAGTGGGAGCAAGAACCAACATTCCAGGCCCCCCACGCTGATCTTTGGATCTGCAACAAAGCATATTTAGAATGTTGGTATATAAGGATGGGCAAAGTCCATCATGCTTGACACTGAACATTTTTATACTGTTCTAAACTTCTGTACACTGCTGCTAACAGAATGCTATTTTGTCCATGGTGACAAATTTGCTGCTTATTCCATCAGATTTATAATTTTTTTTTCAATACATGATTTTTATCTTCATTACTAGAAAATCATCTCAGGAGTTGGGTGCAGGAGGAAGTAAGTGCAGGGGGAAGTATGCACAGCTAAACAAATCAGACCTGTGAGCAGTCCTTACATTGGTTGTGAAGTCAAGTGAATGAATCCAGGCATTAAGTATGCTAATGTCTTCCCAGTACCAGTCTGCGCTATACCAATAAGATCAATTCCTTGGAGTATAATTGGCCACGCCTGGGACTAACATAAAACAACAAATACTTAAATGTAGTCTTCATTTTTCTCTTAAGGTTCAGTTAAAGAGTCATCAAAATTGAAGACATACCTGAATTGGTGTAGGCTTCTGAAAACCAACTTTTCTTATATTGGCCATAATATCAGGATAATGCTCAAATACATCTTCAAATTTACAAACAGGATTGGGAATGCAGCGCTTTTCACCTTCTTTCAAGTCATCACAAGTTATAGAATTATTTTCTTTCCTATATAAAGTAGTGCAATTGTTTTAAAATCTCATAATCTGAAAAATTAGAGCTAATATAAAATACTGTGTTTCTTAACTTTTTTTAAACTCCTTGAACAAAAAAAAAACCAACAAGTTCAGGCTCTTGAATGGGTCTGAATTAGTCTTCTATTTTTCTTAAAAGTCCTTCTATAGGAACACTTCTCCCAGAGGTATCAATAACCATTTTTTCTTAAGAACAACTGATTTGAAGTTATATATGGCTATTAACATGAACTGCACTCCTATCAGGCTACAATTATACCTGATTACAAATTAAGTAGGTATGACAAATTTTTAAACCCAAAGACAACTCAGAATTCAGATGAATGGTTTCACCTTAACAGTCAAAATTCTATATTCTGACAAAAATCTCCCCCAGCTGTTTTCAGAGCAGCTACCTGGATACTCTAGAGAACACCAACTGAACGATTTTGGAAAAAAAACATGACCAGTAAGACAAGCCCCCCCGCCCAAAAAAAACCCCACTGGAACAACAAGCCCCTAAAAGCAGGCAAAACCCAAATCACAACTCATATAAAAGACTATATTAAAAACTGCTGTTCCAAGGTTTCCTCCAATTTAGAGCTCTTAATATGCTGTCCTAGTTTCAACCAAGGGCAGAGTCAATTTTCTCCCACAGGCAATGAGGGGAGCTTGAAGCCATGCGGGCATGCCTACATTGTTACTCTGTATCACCCAAATTGTCATTGGGGGTGAAGGGGATTTTCACTTTCCAGGAGAAAGGGCGTGAGGTTTCCTGTGGAAGAAAAAGGCAATGACCCTCCATGGTCATTTTGTTCCTTTCTGCAGGAGAGCAAATGGATTGGAGAGGTGAGGTGGTGTGGATGGTCTGACCAGCGGGCTTGGCATCATCGGTTTTTGTTATCTCAGGCTTGGGGAAAAAAACATGGGCATGGACAGTTTCATCCACCATCTCTCCTTCGTCTCAGGAGCTCTGTGGTGGTGTCATGTTGGTTGGACTTCCATGAGCATTTTTGCATGCAATCACCTTTTATACAATGTTTTTATTAGTGTTGTTGCTGTTTTTCTTATCTCATTGATGTTTTCCAGTAAATTCTTATCTCAATCCATAATCTCTGCCTTTTTGTCCCTCTCTTACCAAAGGGAGTCAGGGAGGGGAGTGGCTGCTTAGAGCCTAACTTCCATCTGGTTTTAAACCATGACATCTGCATAAACATATTGATTTCAGTCCTGTACTCCTCTGAAGATTCCATTCAGTAAAAAGCTTTTCTTCAAGTGGGGTGTAAACTAGGAAAAGAATGAGCAACTCAATTTCCCCTCATGTTTATAGAATTATTTCTTTCAGTTGCTGCCTTTTTTTCCTTAAAGCAAATGGATTAGATGAAGTAGAAAAAAAAATCCTTTATCACACAAGTTCTCAGTACATACAAGAACAATGTACTGTAATTTTCACTAGCTCTAGCAACAACACATCCATAGGGATGTGAAAAGGTGAAAGCATCTGGAAACAATTCCATGCTTTGCTCACTGTGGCATGCAAAGAAAAAAAAGACGTCTTGCAAAAAAAAAAGTAATAAAAAGCTAACACTTCAATAATGCTCAGCAACTTCATTAGAACTACTAAAGAGGGCTGTAACTATTACCAAGGCCTGAACCAAACCACTTGAAACAGATGATCTGTTTTCCTTGCAAGGTACTGATATAGGTTGCTGGATCAAAATAAACAGATGCAGTTAACTGAAGCACGAGGATGTGCTTGTAAAAACAAGACAGATAAAAAAGGAAGACAACAGTAACAAAAGTTGGAATTTGGTTTGAAGATAGTTTTGACTAAAAAAACGCAGGGAAAAAATTGCAGCCAAAAGGTATTCAACCTGTGAACAATTCTATTTGGAAGAAAATGTGAACATACTGTCTCATGAAAGGCAAAGATGTTTCTTGGCTGTTGCCAAAAAAGTCAGTGAACCATTATGAAATTTTTCTTTCTGAAATTCAACTAAATCAAACATTTTTAGAGAAGCAGAAAATCCATGAGGTTATTTTTCCAGACAACTAATAATCTCATCTGCCAGTCCTTTCATTCCCAAGACAGAGTTCTTAAAAAGATCAAGTTGCTACAAGACCCCAGAATTCGAGTCTCTGTCTCAGTATTTCATCTCCCATTTTCTAGTCTCTCTAGTTTAATAGTAATTTTTGCCAAGCAGACGATTCCCTAAAGAAATGATCTTACCGCCACAGTTCCACTTCTTCTTGTGACATAGATGCAGTCCTGGCTGATTCCTTGTAGAAGTTTTTCTCAATTGGAGGCAAGCCTTAAACAATCAGAAAAATCCCACTTGAATCAGCAAGAAATAATACAGAGTCACCGTAAGTCTGCTGAAGCTTAAGATGGAAAGCCCAGGGCCCAGAAAGTGCCTTGAGCCAGAAGACTAGCTGGAAGTGATGGAAAACCATTGCTCATGTAAAAAGATGAAGGCTGAGACAAATACTTCAAAAAAACCCACTCCCCCACATTTAAAGTTCTGAAGTAATATCTACTAACACATACAGTAGTATATTTAACAACTCCTAGTTTGTTTGTTTTTTTTTTTTGGTGGCCACATACAAAACAACACCATTTTCAAAGGGGGACATTCAAAATACCACATGAGTAGCAGGTTTAAGTCTTGGCACAGTAATCAGTATCCTCCATGGCCATGTTGAGAAATGCTAACATGGCCAGCTCACTGCAAATACGTCACTAAGTTGGGCTCTGAAACATTCAGTCATCTCAAAGCAAGTATCAGAAACGTTTAAGCATTCCAACAGATTTATCACATAAAGACAAGTATAATACAATCAAAATTGTAAAACTAACCTGCCCACTTCATAGATTCATATTTGGCCCTGTTTTCTCGAAGAGAGGCCCAGTTAATTACTGGTTTCTTTGGGTTATTTTCAGGCTTGATAATGTCCAAGGTTTTTCCTGCAGAGTTAGTGACAAAATGCTGCTGTTTGATCGAACAAGCCATGGGGAGAAATCTCCCCTCAAAACAAACACTGTTTTCTATTACAGGCCTCACATATTTTAAATAGACATGAAACACGTCTATTATAAGTGGAAAATTATTTCCCAGATCTCTGCCATGAAACATTGCTAAAATGTGTACAAATTCAGTTCTGATAAAAAAAGGGAAACATTTCAGCATCATTAGCTACTTAAAGGAAGCAGTGACAGGGTATGACATGCTTCTCCTCCAGCTATAAACCAGGTTTCTTGTGCAGCAAGGTTTGGAAAAACTTGTGAAACCAGTAGATGATATGCAGAGAGAAAGCTTTAACAGCTACAAGAGCAAAGCTTAGGTCTAAAGCATCCAACAACACCACAATAAAGTCTCAGTCTAGTTATATTCTATACTTCTTTTTTGATGAGATTAACACATCCTAAGTAAGTGCAGTTTAACCTGAAGATATAAATAGCAACACAGTTGTGTGGAAAACTAGTGGAAAGGCAGGAAACATAGGGATAACACTGTCACAAATCCAAAGGTAGCTTTAAAAATTTCTAGTCTCTTGAAACATACTCATCCACCTTCTGGGACACTTCTAAAAAGGAAACACACAACTACTCCATTCCTTATTCTAATGCTGGAACATAATTCCTGGATCCCTTCTTCCTCATCAGAGCATCAGATCAACAATTGTGGATGGTGTTTGCCTGTGCAAAAAATTGTTGGGAGCACATACAAGACATACCAATAATATAAGCAGCATCCAAACATACAAAAATGATTTCTACATCCATGTAACACAGCTACCACAGGAAAGCCCAGTAAAGCCAGGCATGAAGTGCAACACCAAATCTTGAGACATTAACATCCCTTGAAAGTAGTAGGAAGTATGGCCTGTGCTATGATCAGCACTTCATAGACTATCTTTACAAAGGTTTACTGAATTGTAATGCTCCACAGATACCAGATTAAAACTTGCACTACAGCCAATACTGTTATTTTGGAGGAATCAAACTGATAATGCAAGAACCAAGGTGGTATAACATTCTGCATCCATAAAATTGTTTGTTGAAAACACACAAGAACTGGTTTTCATGGAATCTTGGCAGTTTGGTGGGAGGGGGAAACTGTCCATAGTTGAAAAAAAGGAGGATATCTTGGTATTTCTGTTTTAAGAAGATGCCATTGCCCAAGAACAAGGTTTAAGAGGTTTAAGTTAACTTACTTGGCAAAATTGGCAAAACTAACAAATAAAAAGACTCCAGCAAACCACCAAATATACTGAATACAATCAATAATATTTTTTCCCCCAACCTCACATTTCTTACCTTTCTCTGTCCCACCTCTAACATAGTTTTGTCCAGAACTTGTAATAAGATTGTCAATCAACATCTTGGCTTTGTTTTGCACATCAATGCTGCCAAAAATCTTTACTTCAGATTCATAGGTTCCTCTTGTAACCTATGTTCAAAAACATCACTGAATTTTTTTTTCCATACTGCAAAGACAAACATTATACAAGAACACATACTGAAAACAATTTTTTGATCTTTTTTTTCCCTGAAGTTTAACTTGTTCTATGAAAAGGCCCTTTAATTCCTTTTCTAAGAGAAGGAAATAAATCCAAACGTAAGGAAAAAAAATCAATAACTTTTTCCTATTTTCACATAACATCCAGTTGCACCCTCAATTCCACTTTCTTTACACCAACTCTAAAACAGTGGCATTGTTACAGCTATTGTAACACCCTTAAACTTCCTCCAAATGGTTTACACAGAAACAAAACCAAGTATGTCCCCAAAAGAGCCCATTCCTTGACAACATACAGCACATGGTACCTTTATCCTGGAACCTGAAGAATCCTCAAGTTCTTTAATTTTAGTTCCACCCCTACCTGTTATAAAGATACACAGCAGGTATTACAGAGATTTAGGACAAACTGCCCAAACCTACACATTAATTGTATGCATTTTGCTTGTGACCAAACCCCAAGACTTTCATATGAGTGCGTGTACCTACAAATAAAAGCACTTGTGACACCAAACTGTTGGAGACTGTAGGTAACTCTTCTGTCAATTAAACAAATGTAAGGTATGTGTGTAGGGGAATGCCCTTCAGTAGAAGAGATGGAGGAGTAAAACTCTATCAAGAGATTGTCACTCTTCCTCCATGTGACTAGAGGGGCTTCAGAACGCTTGCACACTACTGGCCTTGAGAAATAGACATAAACTCAATCACTTCAGGGCGGACAAGTTTCCCTGGCGAGTGGCAGACTGCAAAAGCAGCCTGCCGTGCGCAGCTGGAGAGAGCCGCACGGGAACTGCGAGGGGCCCCTCCGCGGCCAGGCTGACGGAAGGCAGGGATGCACTCCCTCAGGGCACTGGGGGGGACCGGCTCCTCCCCACCCGCTTACCCCAGCGGGTCAAGCACCCGGCCCGGGGGTGCACCGGCATTACCTATGAGAGCCCCGACCAGGGCGCTATCCACGTGGAAGGAGAGCGGCGCCGCAGAGTCCCGAGCCTGGCCGGCCGCAGCTCGGGGTGGCCGCGGCCGCGCCGCCCGCCTCGGGCCGCCGGAGCCTTCAGCGCCTCGCGGCTCCCACCCTTCCCCTCCAGGATTCCCCGCGCCCTTCCCCCATCGCCCGCCGCTCTCCACGGAGGCGCGGCCCCACGAAGGGGTGCTGGGCGACCAGCACAGCGGCCCGGCAGCAGCAGCGGCCCGCGGCCAGTCCGGCGCGCCCAGCTCCTCATCGCTGCTCGCGTCCCAGTCCGACATGGCGGCCGCAGCCGGCTCGGCCGCCCATGCGGAGGGACTTGGCGCGTCTCAAGCCCGGGGCGCGCTGATTGGCCGGGGCGGGCCGCTCTCTGAGCTGTGATTGGCTGGCTCCGCAAGGGGGGCGGGGCTCTATGGCTGCCCCTGCTGTGTTATCGGGGCATTACGGAATCGATTCGGCTGGAAAAGGCCTCGGGGACTATCGCGTCCTGCCCGTGATCCAGCAGCAGCCTGTCAAACACATCGTGGCACTGAGTGTTTGACACCATGCCACGTGCAGTGTTTCCTTAAGCACTTCGAGCATGCTGACTCCCCTGCTATCTGGGCAGCCTGTTCCAATGCCCACTCACTCTTTCTGCGAAGAACTTCTTCCTAAAACGCAACCTAAACTGGCCCTGGCACACGTTAGGGCTGTGTCCTTTGTCCTGTCACTGGAGGCCTGGGAGAAGGGGCCGACCCCCATCTGGCAACAGCCTCCTTTCAGGCAGTTATAGAGAGCCATAAGGGCCTCCCTGGGCTTCCTTTGCTTCAGGATAAGCAACCCCAGCTCCCTCAGCTGCTCCTCATCAGACTTGTGGTCCACACCCTTCACCAGCCTTGCCCTTCTCTGGACTCGCTCCAGCACCTCAGCGTCTTTCCTGCAGCGAGGGGCCCAGAACTGGAGAGAGGACTTGAGGTGTGGCCTCACCAGTGCTGAGTACTGGAGGGACAATCATTGCCCTGGTCCTGCTGGCCACACTATTGCTGATACTTCCTGATTTTCTCCCTGCTCCTCTGCCAGCACAGGGGGACCCTGGGTTGGGCTTAGCTGAGGAAGAGGAGGAGGCAGCAGAGGCAAGAATAGGGTTGAGAACATGTGGGAAGCCCCCAAAGTCTATAGGGTAGAAGGGAAAGGCAGGCAACCTCAGGGGAGGCAAGGGAGTGAGGGTGGCAATGTGTAATTTTGCCAGGTACCCAGGCTGGTGTCATGCTGATACATTGCAGTCTGATTTTTTAAGCAAAGTCATAATACTTAATCTTAAATGAAGCCTTAATGATGCTTTAATGAAGCTTTTATGTTCAGTATGACTCAATGTACTAAAGCTGATACAATACTGGAAACAGAATCACAGAATGGCTGAGCTTGAAGGCCTCTGGGGGCCATCTGGTCCAACCCCTCTGCTCAAGCAGGGACACCAAGAGCCAGTTGCCAAGGTGGCCTGTGACTTTCTCCAAGGACAGAGATTCCACAACCTCCCTGGGTAAACTGTGTCAGTGCTTTGTTACCATAACTGTGAAAAAAATAGAGAAAACCAAATGAAAACAAAAAAGAGCTAACATACCCCTTCAATTATACAAAAAATATACTAAATGGGTGTTTAAATTTCCTTGTTAGGTAGGGTCCTGAATTCTTATTGCACAGAGCTGAACATGGAACATTTATGCATGTGTCTTATGGATACATATCACCACCTGTGCCTACTTGTGGCAATCTGCCAGGTAACCCCACAGGAAAAACTACTCTCTGCTGTCTTCTGAGCCTTCCCTAACAGCTCTGTGCACACAGGAAGCAAGGCTACCTGCTTTAACACAAGAAGAGAATGAGTACATTTGCTTCTTTTCCTGTCCTGTGTTTATTCTTAGGCAGAGCTTGGTAGTGTTCACATTGGCTGACATGGAAAACCTCCCTTTCTGGCAACCACGGCTTTAAATTTCAGTATCTTAAGGTGATGTTCATCAGAGAGGCTGGGGATCACCTGCACATTGAGATATCTGGGTCCGATCTTGAAGCCTCCACAAAGGCAGTGACTTCAGCACAAGAAGAGGCTCTATGTATTTAGTATTTTACACTCAAATAGTGAAGCTTGTCTTCAGCCAGGCTGTAGGAAGAGCACAGTGGCGAAAGGAGGCATGTTGCAAATGAGTGGTTCAGGTTTGGTGCAGTGACATTCTACTACAGCAACTTTCACAGTCAAATGCAGAACAAATGGCTTCACCTAGGCCTCAAGTTAACTGAGATGACAGATGTCCTTCCATGAGAAATCCTGCTCCCCACACAGGTCCCTGATTGCCAATACTGAATCCATTGCACTTCATCTAACAGGGAAGGCAGCAATAACTTCCAAGCTCATTTTCATAAAGGAGCTGCAACATTATGTGAAAGTAAACTGCTGTGAACAGTTACCAGAAACTGAACATGTCAGACTGGTTTCTGCACATTTTATTCTAATAAACTTCCTTTGTAGTGTTTTGGTTCACTTATTAAAGAATTACAAAACTTCAAAAGGAAACCAATGAACAAGATTAATTGTTTTTTCTTACCTGATATGTGGTCACACCATACAATCTTTTATATAAGGAAAAAACTCAGTAGTCACGGTACTTTTCAAGTCATTTTTATTAACAACAATATGGATTCAACTTTGCCAAGAATTTACAATTAACATTGTAATGTACTGGCTAATGTTGCAGTGTCAGTGGAAGCAGCCATCGTACTTTCTAAGCCTGCTACGAAACTTTCTTTTTGTCTTTCAAAGAAGTCAAAAACGCTTCCAATAGCAGATGACATTGGATATGTCAAATTGTCCTGTGTGTGGCCACAGCTGAGTGAATGGCCACATTTGCATCCAGATGAATGGATAGGAAAATATTAAATATTACATGCTTCCACTGACGTTGCAGGGGACAAATCTTATTTCAAAAACAAATTAATATTTTTAGACAGTGACAGCACATTGTGTGATGTTGTAATCCATTTGAATAAAGTCAATTAACACACTTGAAAAAAAATGTGAAGCAGAAATACCTGGGACAAATTCTTTTCCGTATTTCATTCAAACCCAGTGAATCCAAAAGGATTGCATGACATATAAGTCAGGATAAAAGTTGGCCCAGAGAGGCAAGTTCCTTTCTGGTACAGGTTGTTCAGTTCCTGTAAGGTCAATGTAACTGAGTCTGATTATCCCAATGGAGGCTGAGCTTCACCCAGCTGGGCAGTGAATTCATTGAAGTCAGTGAAGCCATCCAAGGATGAATTTAGCCTCGGGTGTTTAAACCCTTTTTTCCTCCATTCCTTTGCTGTTATATTTTCTTTTCCTGCTTATTCCTACTTTCTGAATATTCTGATTTTCTCTGTGCTTTTAAAAAATGTCACTTCTCTCCTTCCATTTTTATATCAGTACTTTGTGCGTTATTTTTTATATAGTCAATGTGACAAGGGTAAAGTCAGCTAAGTATTAGTTTCCTCAGGAAATAACTGGAATATTACCATTTTCACTTCAAACAGATGCCCAACAAAATCAGGATTTGAATCTGAGTTCCCAATTCAAGAAAAATTCTTGAATTTCATAGAATGAATGAATTCCATAGAATTTTTGCTTGAGTAAGGATTGCAGGTCCCAATCCAGAAATACTACTATACATCAGATGTTCTACTATACATCAGCAATTCAGCATGATTTGACTTATCACAGAAAAGCAGGTGAATTACTCATCACCATACTACAATGAGAGCAGTCACTCTAAGTAGGAGTGTCTCAAAAACATATGGAACAACTGTGGGCACTGTAAATAAAAGTGTATGATCTTTGCAATCTTGAACCCTAGGCTAAAACATCATATTCATTTTTAAATAAAAAGTATAGATCATATAAGCCAGGAGCAAATACAAATTTTTGAACAAATAATAGTCATTGAAACCATTCTTTTCAGCTCTCTCTTCATTCAGGTAGAAGAACATGCTGACCAGAAAACAGTTATTTAGATAAGGCTTAAGTCCTGAAGCTCTTACTTAATTTCAACTTCTCTCTTCAAATAATTCTTGAGTGGATTGTTAATCAGAAAAAAAATTAAAAATAAAATTCTTTGTCCTGACTCATGAACAATTCTTATTAGTTGTCATGAGCTGGACTTAAATAAGGAGCTCAGGACAAGAGAAGCCAGATAGGCCCTTCTTTTGTGAAACCAATGAATGACTGTCAGTCATGACACTGTCTTTTAAAGAGAGAGTGTAGAAACTTCTCATGAGGAAATATGAGTAAAGCTTATAAAAGTCCAAACAAACAATTCTTCCTCTTTAAAATCTCATATATTCACTACTCTTTCTATTTTCTATCAATATAATGTTAAAAAACCCTATATGATAAGACTTGCATCTACAAAAATAATAATGGTGAGCATAAAAGAAAAAAATTAGAATTTTAAACCTTAATTTGAAAAGATACGATCTTCTGGGTTTATCAGTACTTTGTAAAGACATTAATATTTTCATACATAATTTATAGAACTCATTCTTTTGTGCACAAAACTGTATTAAATAAATTAACTTAAAGTTAGAAGGACTCAAGCATCTCATTTAAGGCAAAAATACCAAGTTTCTGTGAGATAAATTATCAGCAAACCCCAAGGCCCTGTTCCTGTGCAGTCAGGACAGGCAGGGCCATTGCTCAGTTCTCCCATTGGCGCCTTCGGCCGCAATGGGGGTGCAACCATCTGCTCCTGCAGATGAAGGTGGAAGAGTGGTGTCCAATTCATGATGCCTTGGATTTTCAGTCTCGTCAAGGAGGGGAAGGGAGTTTCACTGTGGACACACAGCTGCTATGTGCCCAACCGCTTGCTCCTTAACTGAACCTCACAGCACATTGATGCTTCTTAGGTCAGCAGGAGGCTTCACATGAAAGGCAAGAAAGGCACCATGAACAGGAAAAAGGAAAAAGTAGCCTAAAAAACTATTATAATCTTAAAATTTTCAATACTTTAAACTTACATATCTGTCTGGATAAACTGCAGACATTCAAATAAGTTAACAGTTAAGTGAACTGAGATGTGGAAAAAAATGTATTTATCCTCACAAAATTGCTGTTGTAATCAGGCTTCGGTATGGTCAGATTGCACATAAAGGAAAACAGGAAAGGCTGAATGTGGTGAGCTATATGGCAAATCAGCGGTGAGGAAATTGTGCTTCAAGGTGTCTTTCAGGATTTAACAACTGAAGTTTGCTCCGGCATAAGCCATGGAACACAGTGTACCATCCATGGACCCCGTATAATGACACAATATATACACTCTACAGTTTGCACGTACTTTCACATAATAAAGTTCTCATGTAACATCCAGGAATACTTCTGTAAAGCAAATGGAAGCATAAGTTACAATGGTTTCATAGTAAACAGATCAGCTCCTTCACAATACAATCTACAGCATTTAGCCACAGTTAAGACTGGAGTGATGTTTTTGATGTACATAGCGAGTTCCCAGCGGGTCTGGGCCTTGAGAAAACACTGCCCTGAGTGAGCTGGCACTGGCACACCCGTACATTCGATATTCCTGCTGCTAGAGGGAAGCTGAGCCCAAGCTGGGTTGTCTACAAGCCTGTGGTGCAGGTGGGGTGACAATCTGGCAGGAGGCAACACACAGAAACCTCATTCAGCTGGGAAGAGTGAAAGCCCATTTAGGTTCTGCAAAGGGTTCTCCCAGTGGCAAAGCCTTGCTGGGGATGTGCAGGCAGGCACTAACACTGCTCCTGCACCTCAGCAGAAATGACATGTAGGCTAGAGTAAGAAAAGAAAAGAGGGTGTATCAGGCAGGAATGCTCAGTCTGATGCTCAGGCTTTGAATTTGAAAATTTGGGTTTTAGCAGGAAGGAGTCAGTGAGTCTGTGTTGTTGGAAAGTTTACAATAAATTACTGTAGTTGGGACATAGTGTTGAGCTAAGAGTGGGACCATTTTCCCTCTCTCCTCTTCCCCTTTTATTAAAAAAGCAACAAGCCCTTGCCTGTGTAGCTTTTTTTTTTTTTTAATAACACTTAGTATCTGTGAGAAAAAAACCAAACATGTAACTTTTTCCTTCTTTGCCTTTCTTGTTTTATTTTCTGGGATGATTTCCCTTCCTGCCCATCTAAATCCACATTATTATTTATTTATTTTCCCATTGATTGTGTTGTCTTTATCCCTTCTGTCCTCCTTAGTTTTACTCTGTATTTCCGTTCCTCATTTTCCCTTCTTGTCCAGCCTTATGAAAGTGCTGTTGTAGTATCAGGTTGGGACTGCAAGGAAAATTGCCAAAATTTTCACAAGAAGAAATATTGCTTCTACAATAAAGGCAGCACCTGCTTCCTTCCCTCACCTACTGCTGCCAAAATGGTTCAGATTCACAAGTCAGCTTCTCAATGAGACTAGAAGAAGGAGAGATTCCCTTGAATTTTCAGTGCAGTCACCCACGTTATCCACTTCTGAGGCCAGACCCAATCCTTAAAATATAAACTTTTTGTAACAAAATAGTTCTTGTTATAAAGAACAATGTGACAGTGGTGTGTCAGGTACTTCTGCCACAGCACTGGACAGGTATTAACATACTGTTCTTCAGAGCTAAAAATAACTGATTACTGATAAGTTAATGTGTGTATCTTGCGACTGTCAGCCATTTCTAACCCCATGTTACTCATTTCCTTGGTACCTTGCTAGCAGCTGTAGATAATCTTTTTGTTGTAAACATAAACTATCATCTAAATCAGGACATTATATATATATATTATCAGTTCAGAAGCAAAGTGCTTTAAACCTTAAGATTTTTTACTTCTGCCCCATAGAAACAGCACAAGGTCTAAATGCTCAATTTTTTGTTTTTTGATACATCCTGCAGCATTAGCTTTGTAGGCAACTCATTGTTTAAACCTACTGTACTACATGAAAGGCTGCTGTACTGTAGGTGTAAATTTGGATGTTAGCCATTGCTTAGACATGCTTTTTCATGCAACTAGGAAATATGGGCTCATTCAACTGCTTTGCAGATTCATCCTGATTTTTGTGATTTTATCTTATTAAAAAGGCTTTCAAAACAGTTCATGCTATGATATGTATGACTAGAGGAATGACCCAGCCAATGGAGAAAGCCAGAAGTTATTTAAGTTTGACATGGAGCAGATTGAGTGCTTCTGTACCATCCCCTGGCTTGCAGATGTTTTGAGATGATCTTGATATTCCAGTCCTTAGAGAGTCAGCAGAGAGAGTTGTTTCCACTAACGGGCGTGAGATGGCTTCAGTAGTCTCTGTCCCTGCCTCTGTCTCCAACTCTTCATCCGTTATAAATAATTTTGACTCCCTCCATTTGGAGTATACATCTTGGCTACCTCTGGAACCACTGGAGTCACTGCCAGCAATCTGTATATTCAGTTCTTCTGTTGACTGTATAAGGTTTTGTACAGATAAAGATTTTCCTAAATCCATTTGCACTACAGGTTTAACTGAGAGCAAAGGTTCCCCTTCTGTATCCAGACTTTTTCTCCATGTGAGATCCTTTGTCACACTAGGCTGTGCAACTTGTCCATTATCCTTTGATGCAACAAGGCAAGCGGTGACATTAGAAATATTTTCCTGTGTGGTTACAGGAATAATATGAATGGGCTCAGGCCTATTGATATGCTTCATCGATGAGAAGGGTGGTATTTGCAATGTTGTCGGAGTTGCTGGCTTAGTTGTCTGGTTTATTTGGTTTGATGTATTATTTACCGTTGCAGGTCCATCATTTGGCACTTGTGTTGCTTGACTATGCATAGCTGGACTAAAAGCATAGTAAGCCTGAGTGCTGAATTCATTTGGTGTCAGTATAAGCTGTAGGCCACGAGGCAGATTGGCACTAGCTGATCTGGATACACATCCACTAAGTTGTGCAGAATTAGACAAATCTTTGCTGTCTGATGGACTCTGATAATCAGAAGTCTGCTCACACTCGAAAGCTGGCATTTGAAATGAAGCCAAGGTGAGTGCAGATGCAGATCCTTTTCGCAAAACTTGTTGATAAATATCTAATAGACAGTCCAGTTTTGATTCAATGGATTGTACCTATACAAGAGGAAAAGGTCAACATTAGTGCCAAATACTAATTAAAAATATCTGGAACGCAAGCAAAGGGAAAATGTAACTGCTGAAGAGAAAAATGGAAGTAGCTTGATGTACACTATTGATCCTTGAAAAAGAATGTCAGAAGCCATGTACATTTTTCATAAGCAAGCTGAGAAAAGGGGAGAAGAGGTTAAGGTAATAAGATGCCTATAATTTTTATTTCAATGTGTAAATGAAGCAGATAATAGAAAAAAAATTAATCTGTTTAGCTTTTGAAACTGGCAATAAAACACAGAAAAGGCATGAGCAATAAAGCAAGATGAAGTAACACAGATAATCACTCTACCTGTTTCTCCACTTTGACTACCCGCCCTAACATACTGACATCATCAGTTGTCTCATGCTCTGCAGGATTCTTCTCTCTGCTTCTTTTATCTGCTGTGATTTGTCCTTTCCCAAGAATTTGGTCCACGCTGTAAGAGAAACCAAAAGCTGTTGCCATTCCTAGAACTGGCATAAATGTGGAAGTGTTTGCTATATTTATATGTTAAAAATAAAAATCACAGTACTTCAGGAAAGCACTCAAGAAGAAGATAAACAATTTTATTAATTAAGGGAAATGAAGAAAAAAAAAAAGGAATGATTTTTCAACATATTAGACTGCTTTTCTTTTTTGTTGGCACTAACCAGGAGCCAGAACTTAGCCATCATCTGGGAAAGCCAAGACTAGACTCACTGAAAGGGGGAAAGAAGAGGTGGCCTCTCTTAGCGGCTTGATGTTATAGAGAAACAAACATACCAGTGCCACTCCCAGCTCTCCCATCCTAACAACATCCACTCCTGGGAGACTTGTCAGTTTGAAGCAGGAATGCCTAACCTTCTCTGATAATGATAAATATGATGTAATGTTGTTTGGTTTGGTTTTTTAATTACTGTTGCTGGGAATCTCTAACATAAAACCTACATAAATACTACATTACCAGTAGTTCTCAATTTCTTTAATGTGAAAAGAAGAAGTATGGGATGGGAAAGAGGCAGTTCTCAATGTCTTCCTCAGCCTTTTGACTAAAGTCCTTGTTTACAAATGGACTTTACAGATAAAGGATTACCTTTTCTATTCTTCAGACTTCCGTTTTCTGAGATAAATTTGGACACATATGGGTTTTTTTGGTTTTGCCCACAATTTAATTTCTGGCTCAGCTGTGTTCACAGAAAGAGAGGCTGCGTAACACAGAAATGTTAAACATTGCCAATATACTTTATGCAGTGAATGACATGAGATGCTTATGCAGAGTGTAACTAATTCCTTCCTTACCGTGACTGAAGACTCTTAATCCTGCATAACATGTCTAGATGACCTGCTGAATACTGTTCAATGACATCTTTGACATCATATGGGCGAAGCGTTTCCTTAAACTTTCTCTTTGCAACATGAAACTTCATAATTCTGTGGGGGAAAAGCATTTTATAGGTTAATGTTCAACAGTTCTGGAACCATAGGTTTATTTCACTGACAAAATTGCTTGAGAGATCAGGTAACACTGTTTTAAAGACTGCAGAGCAGGTTTAGTGTATATACCTGTTCGACTTTTTTTATGCTAGGTGTTTGATATGAAAGATATGCCTGACTTAAACCTGGGATTAGTTTCTCTGACTTTAGTGAGATATAATGTCAGCTACATTTGTGCATAAGATACTTCTGTTCTTGTTACAGGAAAGATTTCTTTAGTGAATAGATTATAGTATTCTTGTTCTGGTGTTCATTTTAAGTTCCTTGCTCTCCTCTTTGTGGGAACTAAAAAAAGCACCCTATTAAGTTTTCATCAGTTTTTATTTTTTAGTTAATGTTCAGGCCTAAATATTTTTTTTCAACTTATTTAGCTGACTTAAGACCAAGTTTTGCAAGCTGAAGAGAAGTTTTCATGTTTGTTCCCTACTGGAATATATAGGAATTATTGCTTAATTAGCATTCATGATTTTTTCCTTGAACTTTACTGCAGAATAGTAAGCTTTCAGGTAACAGTAAATATGCAAAATTGATGAATGGCATACATGTTTTTATGTGAGTCTTGCACAAGTTTCTGTGATATGTGACGTGAACATGTGATGTCCCCTGAGTAGCTCTTCTTAGAATAGAAAGCTTGATATAAAATCGCAAATTTTAAACAGTAAAAATGACAAATTTGGAAAGTAAATGACAGTGAGATGATTTTCCCAGTCAGCTGGTAGAACATGAAATTTTCCTTGGTTTACATAGGAATTAGAAGAGGAGACAAGGGATCAGATGTATTAGCCATGCTGGCCTGTTCTGCTTATGAATTCCTATTAGGGCCAGACTGCTGATAGTTGATATCTATTGCAATTGAAAAAGCAGAGGTTGTAAATTGGTATTGTATCCCAAATGCCAATATTCATGATAGTATATTCCCTCTGGGTTTATTATGATATGTATTTAGCAGCTGTAAGACAACAAATTATAATAAAACTCAAAACATGGTTTTCACCTTCTGATAAAAATTGATTATTAATGTTTTAGTGGAATTTAGAAAAGTCATTCTTCATATAAATAGGACAGATATTATGATAATAGGTATGTAGAGTTGTACTGATAGTATATAGTGATCCTCTACTGACTTTTGTATCATACATAAATATTCTTACAGGTAATGTCAGCCTTTTCTCACAGTACTTAGCTTGTTGGTATTTCCCATTCTGGTGACTTTCAGTTAAAAATGAGATTGTTTGTCACTGGAATAGAACTTGAACTATGATTCTGATTATAGTAATTAAAAGTGGAAAAGGCCTGTTAGGAGCAGTCCATCAACTTGACACTTCAGGACTGATCTCCATGCACTTTCAAATATATTGGATCATGGGCTTTTCTCTTTTGCATTACCAGCTGGTTCTACAGACCAATGGCTTTTGGGATATTTTGTAATCTGGAAGCCTGTGAAGCAGTTATGAATCTGGGATGCAGATTTTTTTCTCTTTTTTTTTCTTTTTTTGGTTTAGTTGTCAAATTATGCCAAGATGTTGGTTTGTAGGACCATGACAACCTAATCTTCTGAATCTAGTTTTTTATTGAGGTTATGAAGAATGAATCATGCAGCTGACATATAAGACAGTATAATAGTTTTGTTGTTACTATTATTATGTTTCGGTGGTCACAATGTTTTACTTCATGCATTTAATAAAGTAAAAATATGAAACTCTATTAGAAAAGAAGAGCCAGATGATTATTGGCATAATTGAAGACAACTGAATTTACCACAAGTGGGTGGTTTTACAAGGGAAGAGGCAGAAGACTAATTATTATTAAGAACCATGGAAGCTTCTTAATCAGTTAGCACAAAAGTCTTCATTACTACTTTGCAGCTTTATAACACTTTTTTTGCTTATCAAGGCAGTTTGTTCATAATGTTTAGAAGTCAAATAGAATTGAAAGCATCACAGCTGTGTCTGTACTACACTACAGTGAGCTGTAACTGTACTATTTCTGGTTTAGGTATTAGCTCGTGTGATTCCATCTTAATTAACTTCAGCAGGGTTTGGAACAGACCCATATTGCTTACTTCTTCTTGTTCAAGCGCACAAAATTTTACATAAACTGTACAAAAAATATTGCACTATTAAAAAAACTCATTTTAAAGGCCTGCAAGTTAACTAAGAAAATGAAAAGCTGAATCCTTTGCAGTGATGGAGTCTTGCAGCTGCTTTTCAATTATTAGTTTGGTTGAATCTCCATAGTTATTTAGTGTCAGTTTTATAAAATCAGTTGGCATCCCGTATCTTGAAATCACTATGTAATTAATTTACTGTGAGGGTGGTAAGGCTCTGGAACAGATCATGCAGGAAAGTTGTGGATGCCCCATCCCTGACAGTGTTCAAGGCACGTTGGATGGGGTTTGGAGCAAGCTGACCTCAAGACCCAAGCAACCTTGGAGCGACCGAATGGGAAGTGTCCCTGCCCATAGCAGGGTGGTCGGAACTAAATGGTTGTTACGGTCACTTTTACCCAAACCACTGCACGATTCCTTATGTTTGGACACCCACCCTGAGAGACGATGTACAGCTACGTAGACTGTGAGTTCCTGTGGGATAAAAACAAAGGTAGTGGCAGGTAACCTGTCCGTACAAAAGGGGAAATGAGCACCGAGTGCCGCTCCCGCAGAGTTTCGGCGCAGCAGCCCCGAGCCAGGCGGGGCAGGGCGGGCCCGGGCTGCCCTTCCCAGCGGGGCCAGCAGGGGGCGAGCAAGGCCCGTCACAGGCGCCGCCGCCGCCGCTGCCGCTGCTGAGGGCGAGGCCGTGCGGGCCCCGCGGCTTTGTAAAACTTCCTCTGCCTGTTTCAATCCCCTATGGGAGCAGCAAGGTGGCATTTTATAACTGAGATCTAATGTGACAGACGATACACGGTTGTAAACACACCCAAGCCACAGGCATGACAGTGTTCTGGTAAGAGTCATAAAAAGTAGCTTGCTTCAGTCATGAATGCAGAGAAAAGCAGAAAAAAAATAGTCTGTTGAAGCAGATCAATACATAAAAGTGCTTTGTGTAGAATTAATAGCTAAACTAGAGGTCCCCCTAATCTTTCTGTACCCTGATAATTTGTGGAAAGTTACAGGTCCAGTACCAACTTTTGTCATATTGACCTATAGTGGCCAAGAGCAGCGCCCATTTCATTTATCTGTTCTCGGATGCAGGACCAGCCTTGCTCGAAAATGACAGTGTTTTCTGTACATGCATGTTGCATATCTTCCCTGGCATTCACATTCACTGCATTTTAATTTGCATTCATGATGCCTGGTCCAGTATTAAAAGCTGTTTTGCTTGTTATTTAGTGCACTTTCCTGAGGCTGGCACCAGGTTAGAGCATCTCTAATCCTTGGTGCAGCCCTGTCAAACTCATGCCATTGTTTTCAAAGCTGTGTCTTGTCAGTCTTGTCATGATCTCAGGAAGAAATGGAGCTTCATTCTACTGGAATTCAGGTGGAACCATACATGGTTACTGCCTTGACTATTAAAAGACAGGTAGGTTGTTTTATCCATAGCCAGGTGAGGTGACCACAGGTTGTTTGCTCACCTATAACATCAGGAAAGTGGGTGCATAGAGATTTAGCTGTGCTGGTGCTTCTGTCTCACTACCCTTACCTTGCCAAATATCCCTTCTTCCTGGTAAAATGCAATGTGCAGAAGAGATCAGGATCCAACACAGAGAGGCCAAGGGACAAAGGTGTTTGAGACACAGTTCTACTACATGTGAGGCAAGTGAGTCAAAATTGTCTTCTCTCTCCTGTCTTGACCTGACTCATCCCCTAGCAGCCAGAAACATGATTTTCCCCCAAGTACAGCGCTGTCCTAGCCGAACACATGTATAAGAGCCTTGCCTAGGCTCTGAATACCATCTGGCAGAAAATAAACAATGTGTTTGGATTTAAAAGAAAAAGGGGATTCTGAAACACTACTTTGAACAAATTAAAAATGGCTACTAAAAATGCATTTTATAGGTATTGCAGGAACATTGTAAAGACTGAACATAAATGGTAAATCATATTTTCCATCTTTGTCTGTTAAATATGTATGACTGTTCAACTATACAGCTTATCAGCTCTAGAATTCTCAAGTTTCATTACATTTAGCCACAGGTTTTTTTTTTTTCCTTAGCACCAAATGAAAACATATCTTTGCAATCACTAGAGTTAAAGAGAGAAAAGACCTATTAGGTCAGTACTTTCATCTTCCTGCCATTGCAGTTATTTTCTATTGCATATATTGCTTCTCAAATTTCATTTTATATTCCATAAATAGTACAGTAATTCCATCATTTCCATGTGGGAAGTATTATTGAAATGAGTGCTTCTTGCTATGGAAAATGATCAGAGATATCACAATATAGGGAAACAAGGTATCCTAATCTTCCTTTTAGTCTCTTTTATAAACATTCATCATTATGAATTAGCTGAGCTAGAAAAGGCAATGTTTTTTGTTAGTCTGCAGGAACTCTGCAGGATATTAATGGCTTTTTGTTCACAACAAGTCTGGGGATGGTTGAGTAGTGCTGAAGACCCTGCTGGCACACAGACTCAGTGCATTGTTAGCAAGGACTGCTTTGTGCACTGCTCTGATCCCAGCTGGAGCCATGGATGAGCAGGACTGATCCTGACTGGGCCCAAGGCATGCTGCAGTGCACACCATGTTTCACCACACTGCCCATCTGTTCCCTGCTCACCCAACACTGTCCATCAAGCAGCTTTTCCTTACTTTCCCTATCCCTCAGTTGATCTTTCCTGGCAGAGAGCTTGTGGAGTAAGAGGAGATGGAGAGGGCAGCACATGAGATAAAAGACTCAGTTTAGGAGGCTTTGAGAGCAGAGTGGGAGCTTGACATGCTACCAGACAGGTTTGCCTGGTGGGTCTTCAGCAGGACTAGTTGAGAGTCCTGTCTTTTTTGGAAAGGACCAAAATGTTGAGAACTTTTTCAGGAAAGGACTGTTTTCTCCATCCTTTGTTTTGGCTATAACAAAATGAAAGTTAGGGGGTTTGTTTACTTAAAAAGCTGCTTTGAAAAATAAAGTAGCCCTGGAAAATATATAAGTAAACAAGGTCAAAACTGACACAGTAGACTTTGAAATTACCAAAATGAAAAACAATAAATAAACTAGTTTTTGTCTTTTGCTATTTCAAGGCTGTACAACCTGAGAGTAAGCAGCATATTTTAAGCACCTTGCACAGAAAAAAAATCTCACCCCAAATGTTTTGATTCCAAAACTGAGAGAGGACCTACCTCTGTAAACCCACAGGCATGAATTAATTTTGTTGATTTCTTTTCCTCTGAAAATAAAAGTGCCATTTGTGTCTTTGTAAAACAATTTATACCCAGGTGTAAGCAGGAAAAAATAATTGGACTCCCTTATAGCAATTTTTCAAGTTGATGCATCAAAAACGGATTCAGCTGTCTGTGTTTATATTTGGGGTCTTTTCCTAGTGCATCATAAAACTATGCAAGTGCCTTCTGTCTTTGCCTGCCTCTGTATACCAGCATGACAGGAAAACCAGCCTTCACCCTCCCCCACTGCCTTTGCAATTCAAAGCTGTTTCTAAAAACAAACTTCAAAATGAGGCACAAAGTTTCCATATAGGCAGATGTTATCATCTTGAAATTCTACAGTTACTATATAGAGTCTCAGATCCTTCTTCAGATGTTTGCATAGATCCCAGTGTAGTCTGGTAACAGATACTCTGAATAATCAGAAAGAGGTGTATCAGCTACCTGATGAACTGAATTATCAGTCTCTTGATTTTGAGAGATTAAAGTATAGCATATACAGAAGTCTCAAGATCATGGCATATGACTGCCTTACAGATGTCAAACAAAGGTAAGTTTCTGAAGCAAGATGCATGTGTCACTTGTCATCCTGCAAAACACTAAAATTTGCAGGGAGATGGGAGAGATTAATGGGTAATTGATGGCAAGTGGAGATTCTTACATTCAGCCTCAGTGGTGACATGAGTTGTTTTTCTAGAAGGCCAGGCATGCAGAGTAAAAGTTGGAGATAATATAAAAATTTGATCCTCATCAGTTAAATAGTACATGTCTGAAATAATCAAATCTTGCACCTTTGCTCCTCTTATTAGAACATTTCTGTGGATGGTACTGTGGAGAAATTTTCCCAACTATATCCTTCACATTTGGTTACTTTCCATTTGAGCCGATAATGACCAAGAGCACCAAGCAAAAATGCAGATGGTGCATTGAACAATCCAGCGCCCCCTAGAAAATGAGCTCCATGAAATAAGTATTAAAATGTGAAGTCAATCTTAAGGAATTTGGGGAGTATGAAGAATTATTATCCTTTGCCAGGACAAGTGGCAAGGTGCACCTGGAGCCAAGAGTTATCCAGTCTGTTTAAAATGCAGCATCACAGAGAACCTTTGACATGCTGACTGTTCCTAATGTGAGCATTTTCCATTTGAGGGAATAGGCTTGCCTTGTGGGTGGCTGTCCACTGTGAAAAAAGGACTTCTGTCACCTTCTGAAATATTGCTAGCAAGAGATGGTTTTCAGCAGTGACATTTGGCTTGCCAGTTGCAGTGGCTGTGGACACAGGCCTGGTATCTGAATTGTCCTGTGAGGTCATTTCCAGGCAGGTTGGAAAAATGATAGGAAAAGATGTCTGCAAATGATCTATCAAGCTGTCTGTGCTAGTAGAAAAGTTTCAGAAACAGCCTTATTCACTATCTCTCTTCATTTTACTCAATGGAAAAGGGGAAGGAAATACTAGTAGCCCATAGGTTATCACTGCATGAAATTATGTGATAAAAAGCTCAAGTTTTTTCTTCCTATGGTGCTGAGAAAACTCAGGCAGGGGTTTCTGTACAGGAAAACATTGTCTTTCCATTGATTTTTGCAGAAATTCCTTTTGGCTGCTGCCTGTCTGTCTGGCTACCTTCCTGCATCCAAGAAGGTGCTGGACACTGATGTGATGCAGAAGCAGTGGGGTGACCCCCAGCAATAACCTCAGGTTTGCTGCCAGCAGACAGGGAATGCTTGAGCTCTCTTTGCTTGTTGCTGTACACCTCATAGTGGGGATTTTGACTGTCAGGACTTATACTTCAAAATACTCTGGAAGATAAATAGCCTTGGCAGTCTCAAGAGGGTGAGTTCAAACTTTCAATGCAGATAACTTTATAAGTTTCAATGCAGTTTACTATTTTCTTGGAAAATGAGACTATTTGTTTTAAATTATTTGGGTTATATTTAGTTTAGTGGATAGTAGTAGGCAAGATTTTCACAATTGAATTAATGTAATTATTCTCTTCTTAGCAGAAGAAATTTGCAATAAACGTCATATGACAGTCTCAGGAATATAGAAATGCAATAAAACCCTACACTTTTAAAGGAAATAACTTTTCCAGGCAAGGTGACACATACTCAGTAAAAGTACATCAAATTGTAGTTTGGATAGCATAAAATATAATGGAAAACAGCATCCATTACTCTCTTTTCTGTGTCAAATAATGTAACATTTTTAGATAGTGAAAAGCTGATAACAGAACTGATAAAATGTTTTAATTTAACTGAAATGGAAAGGAAGCATAATACATTAGCATTAATTATGTAATAAATATAGCCATGTAATTAGTTCAACTAACTATCATTTTATGAATTGACATGCAGTTTATTAGTATCCTAAATAAAGTAAATTCAAGTGTTTATTAATTCATTATTTTCTACTCACCTGATAGCTCTAATGACAGTTTTAAGAGCAGGGGTGAGATCTTCTACAGACACATCACACTGGCACCCTTTGTCATCATAAACATCATCTGTTCCAAGACTGGTGTCAGCTGCAAAAGATAAGAGCAGATTAAATAAGAGAAATTTAAAAATCTCTTCCTTAGTGTTTTCTAACAGCCTGCACAGTGCTTCTGGAAAAAGAAGGACTACATATGACAGACCTCCATCAGTTTATGAACTATATGATGCACTTGTGTGTGTCTATGCTTGTGTCATAAAATGCCTACATAGTCCCAGAGTAATTAGCAAAAATTAGAAAGGAAGAATGCCCTAATATTTTTCAAACTAATTAATAGCTGAGAACCAGCATGTTATTCCTGATATCCCATGGTTTTTCATCACATTCTCTATTTTATGGGAAAGTAGTGAACTAACAGATGTAATGGCAGAATCAGAAGATGCTGAAGTTATATTATTACAGTTTTACCACTATGGATCAACCTGGCATTGAAAACAAAGGAGAAGATCCATTTCATTTAATAAGCAGGCTGTGGAATGACCCAACACATTACTACAGGTGAAAATAAAGAAAATACTTTTTTACCAGGAATGAATAATTGTCACCTTAAACCTCAGAGCCATGTAAGTATTCCAGGCTTCCTTTTTCATAGGGACTTAAGCCAAGTTACTGTAAAAAAAAGGGGATCCTTTACATTTCCTAAACACCATCTTGCAGAGTTGCCATCTGGGAATTAGCTAGAAATCTCAGAAGTGTCCACTGTCCTCAATACATAAAACAGGTACCAATGCATGACTAAGTGGTTTACAAGCTTAAAATGTGCTGGAATGCAAATGGAGCAAGAAGGGCAGGGTCATGGATGCCCATACATCATCTATATTTCAAAGGCACGTGAACTACAGGAAAATTCTTTGGGGTAGGTGCTTTTCCTCCCAAATCATCTTTCTTCAACTGCATAAAGTCCAAGTGCTCAGAAGAATTTCACTGAAGGTCAGTGTACTTCATCATGAGGAACAGAGTGTAAAAGGAGTGACATGAAACACAGAAAAAAAGATGGGATTCAGTAACCCTCAGTAATAGAGGAGATTTCTTCCCAGTCCTACGTTGCTGCCTACATTCATGCTGTTATTTAAAACAACAGGTATAGTTATTCAGAAACAATTCAAGTAAATCATTTCAGGGGTTTAAATTATAAGCAGATTTGAAGCACAGTCAGACACAAATGATTACAGGACATTCTTTCAAATTCCTTCTTCAGGACGACTGCAGATTAAAAATGGAAAATATTATTTGTCAGTCAAAAGTGCCTGAAAATGTCATGGTACCTTCTAAATCTAATAGGGATGCCATCTTGGCATAAACAGTTTTGTACAGCATCTTCAGAACTGGTATTACTGCATTGTTTTCTTCTCAGATTTAATGTTCAGCCATGCACATTTTTTGGTTGGGTTTTTTTTTTAAATGAATCTGGCTAGTTCATTACCCTCGGGATCATATATATTTTTTTCATCACTCTTGCTGAACTGGTACATTTATGAGAAACATCTGTAGCTTTTAATAACAGGTGAATTCATCTTTGACAGATCAACTTAATAAAGAAAGATGGCTTATAGCCAATGTTTAAGTCCACATGAAACAGTCAAATGCAACCACTAAAAATTAAGTTTTAAACTGTAAAAGTGAAATTTTCATACAAAACTTTGAAGTGCTATTACTGTAAGTCATGACTGCAATGATGCCAGCAGTGGTTTTTTCTTGCACTCTTTTGTGAGCTTCACTCCTGACTTGGCTTATCTTATTGATAAAATATACATCTCTCCACCCATTCTGCCTCAATAACATTTGGATCCCTGCCCAGAAATGTGACTAGCTAAAATAAACTTTATAATTAATTTGATAGGTATATACACTACCAAACCACCATCTCAGGACATGCTAAGTATTCCACAACACTAACTTTCCAGGTGTCACATCTGATCAGCCTCTCCAGTTACCTCTTCCAGTGTGGAAATCTCCCAGCTCATTTTTAAGTGCCATATTAAAACCAGAGCTTTTTATGCTATTGGTATTTCCAGTGACTCTCTAATGTTTAAATCTATTCAGTTATGCCAGTATAAATTAGGAAAAATACTGCTCAGATCACAAGCGCTATAGCTGTCTAAACCCAGTGACACAGGAGACTCCAACCTGAAAGTTTAAAATAAACATGTTTCTGTATGGTTGTCTCACGGATACGGTTCCTGGGTCCTCTGCCAAGTATAGTGTCATTAATAAAAGGGCTTCCTTACTAAAGTATATCTTTGCAAAACTGTTTTGAGAACTGTGTGGTTCAATTACAGTGTTTCATGTTGTTTCCTTGTGGATAAAAAACTCTGAAAAATTTTTAGACAGATGCTGGAAAATTCTTATAAATTCAAGCCAGCTTTAATAAGAGATGCTGCTCCTAATAAATCACATTCTTCTTTCTAATATTCCACTGATATGAATTTTCTTCATTATGGCAGATACTCAATATCACAGGTCAATAAAGCTTGTGAAAAGCTATAGCCTTGTTTGATTCCTATGGGAAACATAAATGTTTCTTTAGGAAACTAAGCAGACCTGGGAAAAAGTTTGGGAAATGCATAGTAGCAATTCAGAGAAAAAAATTCCAGCTTAAAACACCACTGAAATCAAAGTTCACATTCTTACCAATTTTTCCAGTGGAAGCTCATGTTGTGTACCACATAGTTACGAGGTGAGATGTACTTGTATGCTTTCTGTCCTTCTCAAGTTCATCGTTGAGGTCAGGGCTGAGTTGGGGTCAGTTTGGCTGCTTTAGCAGCTCCAGCTGTTCAAACCTCTGCCAGCTCCCAGATGGGGCTAAGCTATGCTCTCCAAGCTGCTGTCTGTTCCCAGAGAGAGCCCTTCCTAGGCATTACTGGGGCAGCTAGACATCCCAGTGCCAGCTCATGCCTAGCCCTGCTCACATCCACATCCTTCCCCGTACCCTTTGTCTGTGTCCTCTGCTCTCCTTTGGGGTGGCTGTGCATATTCCAAGTGGGTTCCACAAAGAACTGTGGGCAGCAGCTGCTCTGCATGACCCTGGCTTTGCTGCCAGTCTTTCCTAGGGTTAGCCCCCATCTCTCTTTCTCTCCAGCTACCTCCACCACAAGCTAACCAGCTTTCAAGTCTGTTCCATGGGCAGCTCAGGAATATGGCCTAAACAATGGCCCAAATGTCTTTTAATACACATTTAGACAAACCCCTGCATGTCTCTTTAAGCAGGGCTCTTAGTCCACTTGACAATCCAGACTTTTTTCTAGTACCAGCATATTTAGAATTCAGTATGGGTTTTGATCTTAAACAAAGAACGTGTTTATTTCACAACTGATGAAGCATCTGTCATTGTCTTATAATCTTTGACATTATTTACTTTGGGCTACTGTCTGGTCTTTGCTGCTTTTTAATTTCTTCCTCTTTCTTCCCAAACAGTCTTTGATTTAATCACACAGCAAAGCAGCAATTACCAAGAAATAGAAGAGGCATGCACAAGGCAGTAAAATTGTCTTGATATTTCCCTTTTTTTCACAGTATTTATGCATTTTTCATGCAAACTGTAGTCATTTATTATCACCACAAATGAATGGGCAAAAAACTTAGGCAGTTCTAAAGCATTTTATGTCACCAACAAAAAAATTTACAAGTTTGTAGCTGCATTTCATATGACTCTGTGCAAAAGTTATTAATAAGGCTTGATTTATTATTTCTGTAAATAGTATGTGTCCTTTCTTAGAAGTGTTTTCTGTTGTTTAATAACATGCTTTGGCATTGAGAAAACTGACATTGCTCTGATCACTCTCATAGCTCCTTGCTTTCAGTATCAGTAACATTCAAGTAATTATCTGCCTGTCAAACAGAATAAAAAAAGATTTTTTACTTTTTGTTTTCTGGGAACAGCAATATGCTAGCGACAACAATCCAGCATTAATAAATGTATGTGCCAACACAATGAATAATCCTATGGAAGTGCATCTGACATAGTGACTGGTACGGTGATCCCAACATAGACCTTTTGACTCAGTTTTGGAAGCCTTCAGAAGCTCTTAGATCTTACTCTGACAGAGGAAGAGGTAGTTAGGGTTCTTCATGTGAATGATATAAATAATTTTGCTGAGGCTGACAGCCCACCTTCTCACAGAAACCACCTCTGTGCCCCAACCCCCCCCACTACCAAGAACCAGGCCATGCAAAACCAATACAATGTGGAAAAATCTCAATAGGTGCCTGAAGTTGATAGCCTGCATATGACTTGCACTTACTCATGTTACAGCACAGTATTGTGTTGACTTGGTTAAAAACACACTGGTTTGGAAAAAATGTCAGATTGCTTTTCATTTAAATTTATGACTCAAGGTGGAAATTGGATGGTGGCCTAATTTTCACAGGCATTGAGTTACTTTAAGCCATAGTTTTTAACTATCATTATCAAAATTGAGATTTTGAGTTGGGAATTGAAGTCCAAGCAATTCATAATGCAGCTCCACAGCCTGTTCTCCACCTTGCTCAGCAGCCTCATGGGAGTGCAGAGCTTCTCTGGCTGTCCAGGGCAGCAGTGGAGGGCATCCCATTGTCACACACTCATCTCGACACTCATTTTCTGTGTGAGTGGTCAGAAAGAAAATGAGTGGGTAATTCAGTGCATCTAACTTCTGGGTAAGTAAAGTTGGACATGAATTCAAAGCTTTTGGGGGACAGATTGTCCCTGTGGGAGGTGCCAGTGCATAGGTCTGCTGCAGCAGGGGGGTCCAGGCAGCTGCTTTGTTATGAGACTCCAAACTGCCTTAGTCTTACATGACTACTGAGCTCAGATGAACCCTCTTGCTTGAGAAGCAATGCCAGCAGCTTAATACTCATTATTCATTCTTTCAGCCTCCTTTGTGAGCAAATAGAGCCTCTGTAGTGCTGCTCTATGTAATGCCTAGGGTATCTGCAAGGTAGGTGTATGTCATTCAACTTTACCCTGCCTTTGAAGTACCTTTCTTCACTATGAGCATTTACTGTGTTAGGGATTTAGCCTATATTCTCAAAAAAAAAAATCCTTTACATATTTTGTAGTATTCCCACAGATGCTATAATGCATAGAATGTTTCACAAAATCTCAGTTACTTTTTTCCCCTCAAAAATTACTCTGTGTACAAACATCTTGATGGTTTATGTTCATGTGATTCATGCAATTTCCTTTTCTATAAATGAAATGTGTATTAGCCTAGTGCCTTTGTTCAAATATGTTTCATGAAACTTCTCACCTCTTCACAAGCTCTCATTATCCTCCTGTTTGTTGAACCATGAATACAAAATCCCTTCACTACCCCTATAACTGATTTTCTTTCCATTTTGCCTTTGCTTTAAAACATCAACAAGCTGACTCTCTCACAGTGCATAGTTCACTTACTTTGCTTTACTTTGATTGCTCACCAAGTTCCATAGGAAAAATAAACTAAAGAAAGCAATACTAATTGTGATGGAACTTAATTACATACTTAATAAGAATGCCCAAAGCTCCCCCAAAGTGGGAAAGGCAGCAGCCCATGTTTACATGCTTTCCAGAGCAGAGGCCAGAAAAAGGAGGCCCAAGGGAGTGAATTATGTGTTTATTTCCTTGATCTCTGGAAAAAGAAACCAACAAAAGGCAAGACTTTCTTCTAATCAAGAAAGAAGGAAGAAGGTGGAACAAGTAGAAAGTGACACCAAAATCCCTCAAAGTAGACAACAGTGTTCAAGTGGAAAAAATACGAAAGCGGGAATAAGACTTACAACATTTAAAAATATTGTTTACAGGGAGCTTTTATGAAATAGTTGCCATTTCCATGCTAGAAAGAAATTTCTCAGAAAAGGAAGGAAACTGGTGCCTCCTGTAAGGAGAAGCACTTTTGCACAAGCTTGTAAACTTTGCCCTCTGCCCAACCAGAGCCTCTACCCGCTGGCAGTACTGATGGGGAGTTCAGTAGTGCTATATCAATAGCCCATTCCTTATATTGCTCCTGAAACAGACAAAGCATTCCAGATGGGGAGGAGAAGAGGACGTCATTGGGAACTGCAGTGCAGTATGACACACAGTATCTTAAAGAATATCCCTAACAACATTATCTATGTTAAAGCATTTCTGAAAATCCTCTGGTTCGGCTAAAATGGAAGATAGGATTGGTGGAAAGTTTTTTTACATATTCTGGATATAATGACATAGTTTTCTTTCTCTGTAAGTGCAATTTTTTTAAGGTCAGAAACCTAATTTATATCAATTATCATATAATGTAAGTAAGTTCCAAATATCTAAAATTCAAGCATTCCATTCCCTTAGTTATTATTTGACTTCTCAGAAATTTCTGCACAGGCAATATTTCATGGAACAGCTCCCACTGCTTAATTAAAAAGGAATCCTTTTAATTTTGAATGATGATATGGAGGACCAGGAGACTTTCTAAAAACAATTCATTAAATGCAAAATAATTGTGCTGCTCGAAAGGCTGATCTTATTATAAATAGTAGCCAATTTGCCAGCAACTTTAGATGGCCATGTGAGAAAAGTAAAAGAAGGTGACTAAATCTATGGCTTTAGTGTATTTTTAGCTACATGTTTCTGTTATTTTATATATACCACATCCAAGAAGTAAAAACTGTAAAATAAATTGCAGAAACATATTATAGTATCTGGAACTGTAGACTAATGAGCTAAATGTCACACTTAATTGACTGTCTCCCTGCGAGACCTTGTAGAACATATCACTTGATATATGTCTGATATTCCATAAGGTCCTCAGAGGTCCCCTGCCCTGGGAGATTTCCAGGTATTGTTGTTGAGGGAGGTCATAGACAGGGGCAAAGGGTTAGAGAGCTATGGCTGTTTTAGATTCAGGTATCTACATCATAGTCCTGTATTTTAAAAAGCCATGAAGGATTTCCTTGATAATGTTTCATAAAAATAAAACTATTCCTCAAATATTTCAGATTTGGTGCAAGTGGGTTACATGTGGCTGGGAAGTTTTATGAGCATCCTCTCAAAATTAGTTCCTATCTCATTTGTATAGTCTTCACTGCAGATAAGGGTTTCTGAAACCCATGCAAATCATACTTCTGTGTGATGGTCTGCTGCTGTTCCTCACAGAGCTAAGCTTAATAATCATTATCACTGTACCTGTGACCACTGAGTCCGGTGAGAAATGGTGCACAGCAAGTTCTTCAAGAGGTATTGTAAAGAAAGAGACTAAATTGTGGACTCATTTGGCCTGGAATAAACTAAAATAATGCCTCAAAACCAATGACCTGTAATTATTTCCACAAAAATGACTCAGAGCTTAGATCAGAATGCCAGATCTTCCTAGTTAATTACAGTGACAGTGGTAATAAATGAGAGCTCTATCTGCTCTATGGAAGGCAATAGCAAGAAAATAAATATTTTGTCTAGCACAGATTGATATATTGCTAATAAATTTCATTCAAACTTTGACAACATGCAGCTTCACTTTGAACCAGCAAATTTAAGCCTAGATGTAGAAGCAACCCAACTAAGGACTTCTGCCACATCAAGTGAACCTTATCCAAAGTCAAGCTGTTTATGCTACTGAAAGGAAAACTTGTCATTTTTGCAATACATAAATTATATGGTAGTAACTGAGGATGTGGGGGCTGAAATGCACAATTGCATTCTTTCCATGGCTCTTGTAATATACTCTACCCTCAGGATTTTGTGCAAGTACTCTGTAGGGAATGAAAGGCTAGAGGTCATGTGAGTGTATAATGTTTGGGGATGGTGCAAGAAATCAAATATTTCCTTAGAAAGTTCTTTTTAATTAATCAAATGAAATATGTTTGTAATATCTCCAGTGCTGAATGCTTTTGATGTTTTATTCAAAAAGCCACACAATGTCTCTAGGTTACAGTAAAGGCACAATAACTCATTCAGGGGCTTGGGATGGTAGAAAACAAATATAATAGGGTATTTTTGTCCCTCACAGAAAACTGCATCCACAACATAATATTGGTTCATTAATTCAGCTGTGGTGGTAAAAGACTGGCGCATGATTTAAGCAGAAAAGGTTCTGTTCCTCAGAAAGTAAGGCAAGCAGAAAACAAAACAGGACAGGAACACCATTGTAAAGAAAAGATTTTGTGTGGTTGAGTGTCTGTGGATGGATACACAACGTACAACAAGGCATGGGCACAGTGCCTTAAGCAAGGCATATGATCACCTGTGCTATTTAATAACTAGCACAGACTCTGTCATGGGGCTGACCCTGCTGGTGGGTTTTCTCATGTTCTGAGCACCACTCCCCACAGAGAGTTTGGCTGCAGCTTCTCTGTTTTTGTTAGCAAAACAGGGAAGAACCAAAGCCATACTGCATGAGGGCCAGAGGTATCTCCAGGCTCACTTAGTGTACAGGTGCACAGGGGGCTGTGAGGGGCTCCAAGGTCAGGCAGCACCTTTGCCTGTGGGACATAGCATCCCTTTGGGAAAGGCTCTTCCATGACCCTATACAATCCTTTTAAAGTCTGTGCTTTGTAAAGCTTTACTATTTACCATTCTTGATTAGTGAAAATTTCCCTTTCATCTACCTCATCCTGATAATTCCCTTTTTGGCTGATAACAGAGATTGGAAATACAGCATTCTGGCATCTTTGTTAATTTGTGCAGAGTCCCCTCTTCAACAAGATTTCTGGAAGTTATGTACCACATGTCACCAGAGACTGCACACGTATTTAAAATCCGATTATGTAAGTCTTGATATTCACTTTCCCCTGTGCTGTTGTTGAATGACCTAGAAAGGTCAGGCCACCAAAAACTTATCTAACCATCAAACCTCTCTCAGGTTTGGATTCCATTTGCAGATGCACATATGTAACTGAAATAGCTACTGCTGTTGTCAGACCCACTTTGTCAATGGCAATAAATGGTTTATGGCAGTTTCAGAAGATTGTTACTAACTGTAAATAAAGCCATTTTGGGCAATGTTTTGGTCATACTGTTCCAAGGCTGCTATGCCAGAATCCTTTTGGGATATACCAGTGGCTGGCTTAAGTGTTTTACTTGCTGCCAAGAAATTCTCCTTCTATGAATTTAATATGCAGTGGGGGAGTGCTAGAGTGTTTGTTGCTGGGTAGCCTAAGAGGCAAGCTATTACATTTTCAATCAGGTTAGCCTTTTAGCTACCCCCATGAGCTCCCATCTGGACTCGAAACCTCCCCTTGCAAGCCAGTTTCTAATTGCTAATGTTGAGTTTCTCCAGCAGTCTTTTTCTGATGGTTTTGGCCCAGATTCCAGCCATGTCCTTACCAGAACTCAGTCAGCACTGCAAATTCTCTGTGTCAACCATCGAACTGCCTTAAATCATCCTCCTATGCTAACAACTTCCCTTCCTTTTGGAAGCCTCTCCTTATTTGCATTTTTCTTTTATTTTCACACAGAATTCAGTCCTCTGTCTAGGCAGAGCATTTACAACTCTACATCCCATATAGTGAAATGTCTTCTTTCTTTTCTCTTTTGGAAGAGGAAGTTCATAATAAGACTCTATTTTTTTCACTGATATGAAGTTTGGACACTGAACTGGGTATCCAGCACTATGTTGTCACTGCCCTAAAGGTATATAGTAATGTAATTTCTTCTCCCACCAAACACCCTACAGAGATGAGGACTCACCAGAAGGACCAGCTGTTCAAGTGTACTGTTTTGTGCCCAAGATTTCACCCAGAAAAATTTGGCTTCTAGTTTTGGCTTGATGATTGGCCTGCCAAAGTTATTAATTATTTGGCTGGGGAATACCTCAAGGAGGAAACTGGAGGACCTGGCAAGCAAGAGATAAGAATAATGCACTGCAAATAATGGTTTTTTCATCCAGTGAAAAATTCAAGATGTTCTAAATTAAATACATCATCTTGAGATCTTTTTCACTGAGTGGTCAAATGCTGAAAGTATCAAGCTATGAAAGAAAAGAAAGAAAAAGAAATGAAGGTTAGTAGTGCCTGACTTTTCCTGCAAAAGTTTGGGTAAGGCAGAAGGGAGCTGTCTCTCAGCAAGTGAGCACACTGGACATCTCTCTAATCATACTGGTCCTAGAAGTAGTTGGATGAGGTCCCAGAATGGAAACTTGGCATTTGCCTAAAAGCTGGAGACAATGGAAGCTGTTCCTTCTGCCAGAGATGAGAAATGGGTTGTATCTGTTGGCCCCAGTTCATAAGGGTGGACTAGTAGCTGGAAATCACTGACCAGGAAACAGGCTGTGCTCACCCTGAGGAGCGGGAAGATCTTCAAGGGCTTACGCACAGCAATGAGTGCTCTGTTGTTGTTTCTGTCTTTTATCTACAAATAAGAGATACACATACCCAAGGTGCTGTTTATGCCACCTTTTCCGTGAGAGGGAAACAGCCAGAGGTAGCACGATCTGCTTGTGCACATAGTTGTTATTGATGGCAACATGTACAGGACAAAATAGGGGACATGCTGAGGAAATGCTTCTATGAAGTGGGCTGATGAAAAATGAAACAGGTGCTTCAGTGAGGTGCAGACTGCAGAGCTGGGACAAAAGTGAGCCACTGATACTCTGAGAGAGTGCTCAGAAAATTACTTTCTCCTTAGGTCATTTGCCAGCACAGTGTGAATTACAGGGGTTTAACCTACGGAATTACTTCTGATGCGGTTTGGGGATGATACTTGTGCTTTATAAGTGATTATGTAGGATGCCTAAATTGAGACAGGGTAGCTCCAACCACCGTGCCACCTAGAGCATTTCTCAGTTCCCATTGTGGCCTTGGCTGAGCTTCACATCAACGTGAGACCCAGGCTAAGTCACACAGCCCCTGTGATACAGCACTACAGGGACATAAGCCAGGACCTGTAACCCAGGATGGAGACAAGAGTGGATAGCAGTGGATAGTGGAGTGGAGCAACCTGGATAGTATCCTGATACACCCCAGCAGCTCACTGTACCTCAGGCAAATTCAGAATTTCGGAAAATCTGAGACATATCCGTAGGGTAGGTCTAGCCTGGAATCGTGATCTTAGCAAATACCATTGGTTTGTCTTTGTTGCCCTCCAGGAAATGTTTATTTACCCAGGCTTTTCCTGGAGAGATCTGTTGTGTAGAACACCCTCACTGAGGGATGGGGCATTGCAGTTCAATGAGTTTTTGCAACTTACACATTTGTGATAATATGTGCTCTTAAAAAGGAAGCAGCATCAACATAGCACTTCTGTCTAATTAGTCTTACCACAATTGTTGGATGTAGCATGCATGATGCCATTGCAGAAAGAGGTTGTACCTTTCCCATTCAGGTAGGGTCACTGCATTCTTTGGCAGTAAACCAGTTTGTTTCCCTTGTTTTTACATGGAGGGTACCACAAGAAAGAACAAAACATTCATAGATTGGGAAATATGGGAATGGCAAAAGCCAAAATAAAATCTACTGGGGCAGCAGTACCCCCAGAGCTATGTGAGTGCATCTTTCAGTGCTGGACCTGTCCCACACAGGGGTCAGTTTCACTTGGTTCTCTCAGCTCCTGCCTGTCAGGGGGCTGCTGTCACCCAGTTTGGTGCTCCTTGGTTAGAGAAGTCACTGCCTTTGTTTTAGCAGGCTTCATCAGATGAAGATCCTTGCCCGAATACCGGTTAGTTTAATGCCAAATTTGACTTAAGCTAGAGAATAGAGCAGTATAGGAGGCAGCTTGAGGGAAAGGCTGAGCTGCCTGCTAAAGGTTCAACAAGCCATTTTTAAAAGATCCACCTCTTTACATTTTAGGAGTGCTTCCTACATCCAAAATACCCTATAGAAAGCAATACATAAAAGTAATAATACTTGTTTTGTTTGCAAAATCTACCTACCTTATCAAGGCAGATACAATCCTGTAAAACTGAAAGCACCCAGTAGTGTATCCCTTGATGGCAGGTGATTGCATCACCAGTGCAGGCACTGGGACTCCTCTACCTGAGTGAGCCACTTCTATACAAGCTGTGCTCCTGGCTGGCAAAGGCACAGACAATGCTGGCTGTGCTGTGTTGACACCAGCAAAAGGCAGCAGGTTTGGGCAGCAGCTGAGCTCAGTAGTGGGAGAGGGGCCATGACAGAAAAGCTGCTGCAGCCAATTCCCTGGGATGCCTTTAGTTCACTGTGACTTTTCACAGTGACCCCCTTTTCCACCAGTTGCTCCCTAAGCACCACTGACATGATTTCTTATTAAAAAAATAATCACATTATTGGGGTCTTTGAAGCAGACTATAGCTGACTTGTGTCTCTGGCCCCAAACAGCAATTCTTTCTGCCTTCCTGAAATGTGTCCAATCACTGTGCAAGTGTGCAGGAGCGTGAGCAGCTGGGAGCAGCGTGCAGTGGCAAACAAGGGATGAACAACTCCTACCATCAACCATGGGTTTGGGCTGGGAGCTCTTGAGCCGCAGCGAGGGCCTGAAGCGGGTTCGGTCATTGAAGCTCCAGCTCTTCTGCACTTTGGTTGGGCTGCCCTCGGTGGCAATGTCAGCACTTGGTGACCGGCGATCTCCCACTGAAGATTGCCTGTTTTTTATACTTTGACCTCGTGGGCTGGCCATCCGGACCCGCTCCTTGAAACTTAACTTTTGACTGCGAGAGAGAGAAATATATTTTATTTCATAGTTACTTCAATCCTTTTCTTTTTTCTATTGTATGATTATTGAAAAAATGGTGTAAAAAATCCACTGGTATGAATCTGTTTCTTATAAACTTTTATTTTCATTGAATATATTTAATTTGTGAATGGAACTGATTTGATGGTTTTTGATAGAAGCATTAGCATTGCCAGTCTATCATACAGTACAGAATAACCTTCTAAAGGAAATTAAAAATAACAAATAGAAACAATTTCACCCAATTATTGTACATTAATCTCTATGATGATTTTTCTATTCCTTGAACTTGAAGGTTTGTTTCCATCTTAGCCAGCCAAGTTCAGTGCATTTCTGGCCATATCTTCAGATAAACAAAACCAAACTGTATTTTATTGTTACTTCATGCCATGTAGTATTGTCTGGTTTGAGGATTTTGTAAGCAGGCAAAGAATACTGTTAGCGTATACTCATGCTTTTGCAGGACGTGGCACTTCAAACATTTCATATGCATGATTAGTGATCACTCATATCCAGAATTCCTTGTTAGAGCACTTACTTGGACAAGACAAAACCAAAATTAATAAAATATCCAAGAAACAGCATGATGGCTGATTAATGGAAATGTAATGATATGCTGTGTGCTCCCTAAAGTCATTGCTGAAGATTTAGCTGGGAGCTGACCATGTGCAGGTGGTACTGGACAGGTAACAGAGCCCAGCCAAGCTCATGACTGTGTCTGCTGCATCAATGCTGACCCTGTGGTCTTATGGTTGACCAGTTTTAAGAGTTTTTTTTTTTCCTCCTGCTGTGCTTGTAATCCTCTCCCCCAGCCAGCTAAATGTGGGTTTGTAGATTTTCTATTTCCTGGTGCTTAAATTACCTTTGTCCAAACATATCTGATGAACATCCTGTGGTCACTGTGACTATCTACCTATGCTTTTTAATTATTTAACATTTTTGCCTTTCTTTGTCCCTTCCTGTAGCAGAAGACACAAAGAGCAAACAGAGAAGGAGTCTGATACCAAGGTCTGGAAACCTTGTTTTATGTGCAAGGTAAAATTCAATTGGTTGAGCAAGGGAATGGTCACCTTGATCAGTGGTCCTGTTCTTTCAAGGGGAGAGATGATGAGGGCAATGCAGTGTCTGTTCATGGTATGGTGTTACTGGGACTTGCAGTCCTACTGCCCAGGTGTAGGCTTTGCAGGGGGTCTTTTAAAGCACCTTTACCAATGACTGTCTACCTGAAAATTATGGGGGTGCTTGAGGCTAAGACACTTTCTAGTACTCTCAAGGTCTTTGCATTTAATTTCAGCATACCCATAAGATGTTTTGAACAGGAACAGATCCTGAGATAATTAACTAATGCTAATATGGACTATGTGGTTCTTAGATGTTTAACCTACTGCATTCTGAAAATACAGTGTTAACATGTAATTATATGAAATGGGAAGAAGTAATAAACCTATGTGGCCATGAAATGTTGAGATAAACATATCTTTGTCCATGCATAGCAAAGCATAGCATTTCAGTCTGAGTACAAACATTCTTGAGGGCAGAAAGGATGCAGTTTGTTGCAGGCAAAACACATGCTGGGATGCTTATAATGTGATAATTTTCAAGAATACTAAAAAATGAGCACATCAATAGGAAGATTATTAGATAAATATATTTCTATATGGCATGTTTGATTACTTGAAAGAATAATACTTTACTATAATTTCTCAATGTAATCCCCTTCTTTTCTTGCCCAAATAAGCAATTGTTGAAATAAATACATCACAGGGATGAAAATGTTATCTATTTCCATTGTAAATTGCTACCCAATGCTGTGGCATAAGGAATACAAAAGATCCACAGAACCTAATATTTGAAAGAAAAGTGTTCCAGAATTTAGCTTTGAATACAAATTACATTTCAAGACTGAATTATATTTCAGCTCAGGAATCTTTTGCATTTCCCAGCAATGAAAATATGTATGAAAACTGCACAATATTTATTAACAACATTATTGCATTGTCATATTATACAGAATGAGGAAGAGAATCAAAACTGACTTCTTCTTATAGATATTATTCCTACAAGTGTCCCCCTTTTTTTAACTCCCCTTATGGCTCAAATTGTACTTGCTATTGAAAAATGAAGTCAGCTGATGTTTTTTTTCCCCCAAACATTAGAGTTAAAAAGTTTCTGGACAGCTCTCTTCCTGCTGCACTAATAAAAATGACAGGTAAATGGGTAAAATAGTCATAAAACCTATCTATATAGGTAATATTTTTAAATAATCATAACAACTCCAAAATAAAAATGAAAATTTAAAACCAACGTCAAAACAGCACATGTATTGTTCTGTCAATTAATTTGTACTAATGAAAGCAGTGGTTGCCTTTAAATGATTGTTAGACATGATTATTTCATTTATAAAAGCTGAATGGTACACAATGACTACTTAACCTGAATATCTTTAGTTCTCCAATCAAAGCAGCAAGGCAATGGTGAAAGGAACAGTAGGCATTTTATCTCTACTACAGACATTTTTCAAAAGTGCAATGCTGAGAATTAAAATATTAATGTAAACTGCAGTGCTTTTACTTAAAAACTCAAATCAAGTCTGCTTTGTAGCAATGACAATGTACTGGCATGCCAAGGGTCCATGCAGAGAGTATTGCATTGTGAAGAGAAACACAGCCCCTGAAGGAAGGGGGGTTTGAAAACTCTCTTCTGCATCTTGAGATGCATACCCAAAGAGACTAGTTAGAGCAGTTCTTTGCTTCTTGGATCCCTGTTCCTATTTTGAGACTGGTGGGAAATGTTCCTGAAGTCACCGGGTCCTTCTCAGCACAGGCATAAATTGTGTGACTGACAGTGGAGAAGAAAGGTTGGGAGAAGAAAGCTTGTGCTTGGGAACACACTGTCTTGGGGCTCTTGTATGTATGAGAAATAACAGACCATGAAGGAGTAATTGAATCAGAGCACTTTGAGCATTCCCTGACCAGGCTTTTCTCCAGAGCAAAAGTCCTTCTTGTTATGATAAAGCCTAGCTCCTGGCTCTAGATTCTTTGTTGCAACAGCAGTAGAGATGGTGTTAAAATTGCAGAGTGAAGATAACACACCATTCAAGCATCTTTGGACATTCTGTATTTGAATCAATAGCCAGTGACTCCTTTAGGGCCCTTTATTCTGATTTAATGTTGGTTGTATCAGTACTGGCTTGTGCGTGCTAAAAATCCTTCAAATCTTTCAGGTCCTGGCCTATTATATTTTTATCTTTCACCTTTTCTCCTCTCTTTTTACATGGTATCCAAAGGAAATCCCTTGAATCAATGTAAACCTGTTAATTACCATTGGATATTCACCCATCCCCATAAGTATTCACAAACTTCGTGGTTTGTCCAAAAGGCAAAAACCATGAGAAAGAAACAGGAAAATAAAATAGCACAAGTTCCTAAATCTAAACTAAATTACAATGATCTGAGAGATCCACAGCTGTCTCCTGTTATCTCTGCATTCCTTTAGATGTGTGTCTGTCCATCATTTCTTGTACTTTGTATGACTTATAATTTAGCTCAATTGGTTGACATACATTTTTCTTCCATGACAGACTTTCCTGGCAATGGTAATTCCTTTGGACCTATCACTCCTCTATTCTTGCAGGCTGAAAGTTGTGGAATGTATTCTTATTGATAACACTCGAAGCATCTTTTAGTGGAGACTAATTACAACTGGCAGCTATAGAAAAGGAAGCAAATGACTTTTCTGTATTTCTCTGCCTTCTGAAAGGTCAGTTGTAGGATCTTATGACTTATTCCTCCCATTTAATGCCCAAGGCCCTCACTTCCCTAGGATAGCAAATGACTTTCTAATTTTTATTTCTTCGTTTTCAAATTCTGCCTTTGCCACCTTTGATCTATGAAGGAATGGGTGTGTAGGGACACTAGAGGTCACTGTAGCTTCACTCAGCAGGAACGATCACTTTCTCCCGGTCCAAATGACTACTCTGGAGAAGTAGTCTCCAGAGATACTTCTCTCTGGAGAAATAGTCTCCAGAGTAGTCATTGGTTTTAACTGACAAATGCACGCAAACCTTTGCTTGCTCTGTCTTCCACGGACCATCTCCCTGTACTTTATTAACTGAGCATCTCTTTCCTTCCCAGTCCCACTCCCCCATTTGCCTGCCACCTTCCTAGATTTCTGGTCAAGTTAAAACTTCTGCTCTGCCTCAGTCTCAGACCTGCAGCACTACTGCTTGCTACTAGCCATAATTTCACCTTATTTTTCAGCTTTTCTTACTGAGCCAATTGGTGGAAGCAAGAATAGGAAGAAATTGAAATGAATCAGAAATAACTGGAGGGCCTGAGGGTGAGGAAGAAGGATTTGAGTCTTGAGACAGAAGCTAAAACTGCCAAAAATTATCACTTATGGCAAACAACAGCAAGCAGATGCATGTGCCAATTTTCAGTAGCTAGCTACCTATAAACACAGGTGTTGGCTCTTTCTGAGCCTACAAATACTTTTACTGAAGTTTAGCTAAGTTGAGCAAATGCAAATGCAATGGATAATACTGTGAGACCTAAAGTTCAAAGACTTCACCACCAGTCTCATGCTAGGACCACAAACTCAAGAAATTTATTGTTGTATCTCATACCTTCAATAAGTAATAGCAAGAATTTTAGCCCACAATATATTATATTTCAATTGTCAATCAGAAAAAGTAAATATTCAGGGTGCTTGTGCATTTTTTCCTTTTCAAAGCAATTTCTAAATGAAGAGAAACTATTTTGATCCTAATTTTCTGTAATCAGTTTGTACTTCCACTGTCTTTTACATTACTTTTAATAAGTAAGAAAAAATGCAATCAGCTTGAAATATGAATCATAGGCTTCTTCTTGTAAGATTAATCTGTCTAGGAATTACCATTTTTGGTAAGAGACACAACTTCTAGAGAATTCAGCTGAAGCAGATGCTTGATTTCACATGCACTCCTCTATCTTCCAGTAAAGGATGCAGGCACATCATCCACAAGCTGTGTCCAAGGGGATTCTTCTCAAGAACAATTGCACATTTTGGCTGTTGTAATTGCCTAGCATGCTATAGCTTAATATTCTCCACTAATAATTAGATGGAGAAAACTGCCATGGTCATAAAAATCCTCTTGGACTTGGGGAAATGGCTTTACCCAAATATTCAAACCCAGTTTTAGATCTCCACAGGGTAATGCATTCCAAAAGTTGAAATCTCAAGCAGAGAAGGGAAATGGGGCTTTGTAAAACTGCGATGTGCTGCCACTGCAATTGTCTGGCTGGATGAGTTTGAAACAACTGGTGTTGCTGCCATTGTGTTCATGGCATTGCAGGCAACAAGCAAAAAGGGACTTACAAGCACTTAAAATAAATAGGAAACATTTGGAGAAGTAAGGAACTTGAAAGCACTGAGGAGGGGAAGTGAATGGATCATGCACCTGATGTTAGTTGGCATTCTCAAACATCATGTGAATAGGCAGGATGCTGAATACCTATGTTTCCGAGGGGTGTACATCCTGAAGAGCTTCTGTTTATTACTACAAAGCTTACTAGGAGTGAGGGGAGATAGAGGACTCTGTTACTAAGCATTCCAGTGCTGGGTGAGGGGTTAGGTTTTCCACCTCAAGTTAGATTATGCATCATTGGCAATTTTTTTTTATATGGTGCATGCAGAGTTGTTTACATTAAATCTACTTTTAGAAACAGATATTGTATAGGAGGTGAAAGAATTCCATAACATAATTTACTTGTTTCCCTCAGAACAGGGCTGAGTTTTCCCCTGAAGATCTTATACTGGCAAAACTGCTTCTTATTGCACCAGAGAGAATTGTCTGAATAGGGAATGCATATTCAGCCTCATGAGTTACAAGACTAGATGGGTGACATTCATCCTTTGCAGACACCCAGTACATGTCCTACACACAGTTTAAGACTGATTATGCTCTCTGTATGTGACAAGATTCATCAGTCTTGATCTAGTTTCCTGCACAGGAACTATTTCAGCCATGTTGTATAACTGAACAGAGATAAATGTTTGTTTGTTTTCAGTGTGTGCATTTGCAGATACTAAGAATTTAAGATATAGTCTTTTAAAATAACTGCACAACACTGGAACTGATTTATAGAAATATCTCATTTATAGCCTGGATACACCAGAGAGGTTGTCTACCAATACTTTGATAAATGATTCATTAGAATACTTGTGTGTAAAAATTTGGGAAATACAACATGTTAAAATCAATCTGAAGCTGCAGCCTCATAAACACAACTCTCTCAACTCAAACGCATAGCAGCATTTCATCACCTAATGAAAGATTGCAGGTTTATACATGACAAAACACAAGAATTAATTTCTGTAAATATAAGTCAATTTGGTAGGAAAGAAGATAATGAACTTTTCCTGAATATAAGATTTTCTTCACTGCTCTTAGAAGGGAATATAGAGCAAAGAGCATGTTCAGAATTCAATCCGATGTACTGCTTGTGCAAACACTTCTTCATTTAAGAGTGAAACAAGAAGAATCATACTTTGTTTGCATAGCATCCCATGCAAGTCACTTAGCATTGCAGTAAGAAACAAGTAGTCAAGGACAGGTATCTCAAAGTACATTGCAGCAGTTTGCATTTACATCTTTGCCACAAAAGACCACGTACACCACTTATATTTTCAGTGATACATACAGTGATATATCAGCAAAAGAGCAATAAACAGCCAATGAAAAAACACATCTTTTTTAAAAGGCACTGAGTGGTCTGTAGGGCTCTTACAGTAGAACATGATCTTAGAAGTAACTAGTTCATTTTTACATAAACACTAATTTGCAGCAGTGCATGTATTAATTAAGTGTTTCTGAAGGAGTAAACATCTTCCATTCAGTAAAAATAAAGTGAATAAATCTGGCTAAATTGTTGACTTATTTTAAAGCCACAGTTGTTATCATCAATAGGGAGAGCATAGCATGGTTTGACAGCTGGGTGTTTGGGTTTTTTTTTCATCTAGTTTCCAGTTATTGTAAGTAAATTTGTCTCTTTTAGTGCTTGCTGGTACAACTGGGAATAACCTCTCCCCTCTGCACAAATGCCAGTTTTAGAGGGATATACTCATTTACTGGCAACTTCTGTCTCACCTTTAAAAAAGTCAATTTTATATGCTGCTGTCAAAAGACTAGGAAATACAGCTGGTGAGTGCAAGAAGTTTGGATCAGACTGTAATAATTTAATGAGATCAATGTGTTGCTAGCAGGCCTGTGGAGGTAATGTATACAAAAAGTCCCAGAACTGACAGAGCAAATCCTGTCCCCTTGAGCTGCAGTGACACTAACAGCAGTTACATGTGCTTGGAGGAAAAGGTCGGAGTCAGGTGCCAGAGGAGCAGTCTGGGAAGTAGAATGGGACATGGGTAATTGATGTGAAGACAGAATAACCCAGAAGCACTTGTGAAGCACAGTACAACTTGGGGCTGGATGTATTTCAGGGGCTGATATGTCATCAACACTTTCTTTCTTGGCTTTTCAGTGTTTTCTGCAGGGAGGTAAATTCTGCTATTCTCTGAGCGTGCTGATACCACAGTGCCAGCTGCCAAATGCCTGCTGATTCCCATCCCTAACGAGTTTCTGAGATAGAGTCATTTTTAGCCACTGAAGCCTTTCCTGTCCCTAAGGATTTGGGCTATCAGTGCAGCAAAGACCAGCATTTTCTCCCAGTGCCTTAGGACATGCCTCTCCAGAGCTTTATTTACCCAGTGGATGGCCCTGCCACGGCTTGCTGCTGCCAGCTGTGGGCAGTCAGAGCTCAGTGGGGATCTAGGCTGGGTGGGAGCCCATCTGGGCTCCTGGCTGACAGCAGTGGGGCTTTGAACTGAGCCATGGGGGACTGCAAGCCATGCAGACAGGAGGAGGTGAGACACTGCAGTGCTGCTTTCCCCCAGCCTCCTATGTCCCAAAATGCTCCTTAGGAGGGGATGACAGAAAAGTTAGAAAATGTGGAGACATGGCACTGAGGAAACCTTGAGAATGCTCCTGCAGAGCAAAGGTGACATCCAACCAGACCCATCAAAGGGTTCTCCCTGCAATGGAGGGTTGGTGGGCTTCTTCACATTGCCAAATTAAACTATATGTCTGTAATTTCCTCTGCAAATTCTGCATTGATTTTACAGCAGAAGCTGGGGACATGTCCTTGCCCAGGAGCTGGGTCTGGGAAGGCTGGTCCACTGGCTGCTCTGTCATTGTCCAAACTGAGCTTTTCTCAAAGCTACAGCATGTTAGATGTGTAAAAAATTGCTTATTTTTTCCATAGAAAAACTGGCACAAAGAAGCAAATTTCAGCAGCATATGAGTTTAAAAAGATCCAATTTGTGACTATTATCCATCAATGGCTGCAGTTCATTGAACCTACTGTACAGAACCCAAGACATCTAAAAGCCATTAGGAAACAGCAATTTCATAGATAAAAGAAATAAAAGAAACTACAAACCTGCTAGAAGATTCCCCTTGTTCTTTTCTTCAGGTCAGGGAGTGGGAGGGAAAAACATACTTGTTATGCAGATAGTAATCACATTACTTAGTTAGAGATGATGTTATATGTATAATAGACATAAATGGATATGTTAATTGGTGCACAACACACACGTTACATTGCAACCACAAAAACATTCAAGCAAGACTCATAACTAAAATGGTTCTGGAAAAGAAACTTTTCAGGTTTTTTAACACATGCATAACATGCTTAGTACATACCACTGCAGACTGAGTTGGCAAAGCACTTAGGCAAAATGCATTGCTGACACATATATAACAGAAAGCTGTAGTTTCTTATTAGATATGTTATTTCTGGTAAATAAAAAGGTTTCATTTTAGCACAGCAATATGCTTATTTAAAATAAGAAGTATATGCATTTTTGAGGGACAGTCATATTTTAGAATATTTTATGTGGGATACAGCTTCATTATTTATGTAATTTTCTATCCATCCATTTATACTAATGTTGCTTTCAGCCTGTTTGTACATGTAAAATATCAATACTTCATGTAACTTTTAGTCTAAAAGGTTCTTTTAGTGTGGAGCAGTTTGGAATTAGAGTTATGGTAATGGATTACTTACGGCTCTGTTCTTGTCAACTCTTTGAAATTCAAAGATCAGCTTTGGATACCCAGCCAAACTTCTTTTTGGCTGAGCTTTTTGGCACACAATTACCTTTTTACTGTCATGTGGATGTTCATCACCCAGCTTTGAGAGAAACCACTAATTCTCTTGCACTGTCTGCAATTAACAACAGTTAAGATGCTTATCAGAGCTTTCCCATAAGGCTCTTAGCACTCTCCTTTTTGATCCTTATCAAGTGTTTTTTGCTTCCTGATCTGTGCCCCATATTGAATCATCAACTTGTTGCCTTCTGCTAAACCTTTTATTGAATTATTGAAAAGTCTTGGGCTGCCAGTGCTTTGTGAATTCTCACTCAGACTAGGATATCAAATATTTCCTGTCTGCCAAACTGTGGCACCAGGTCTTTTCAGTCATCTTCTACTGTCTGTATGTATGACTGCGTATATAGTTTGTCCTAAGGAAATACTGACTATATCAGAAGTTATGACAAAAAGGAGCAAATTCCCCAGTGCATTCAACTGCAAAATAGCACAAGGCACTCTTTCTTTGGAAAGGTGGATCAGCAGCAACAGCCTTCTACAGAGGCACAGGCATAAACATACCATTGAACCAAGGGACAAGCTCTGCATTAAACTTAATATTTTTCTTCTTGAGGATAATTTGGAATGAGGTGAATCATTAACTGTGATGCATGAGTGGGTTGTTGGGAAAATGTTTCTAATGCCTGTGCATTTCTAAGATAAATAGCAATGATTTGTATTTGTTCCTAGGCTCCTACATTATATTGATCTGATTTTTTAGTTGAAATTTTTTATGAGAGGACTTGAGAGGACTTAAGACAACAAACCAAGACGAAACAGACAAATACTAGTTCTCTATAAGCTTGAACACACATCAAAAACAGCACCAGCTGCCATATTTGTACCTACTTTGTAGGGCTGCAGGTATGCAAGGCCTTCAAATGAGGCTTCCAGGTAGCAATGGAAACTGATTTCTCATCAGCAGCATAACTACGCCATACACACTACGTGCAGGATATACGGTAAAAAAAGAAAAAACAAGGCAAGAGGGAATAGGGGATGAAACAAAAAATTGAAAAGCAGATTAGTAACCGATACAAGTTGTATCTTTCTCTTATCATTCATAGCACTGATACATGCCTGAGGGGAGGAAGAATACTTTCATAATATCGCCAGGTGGCTGCCATGTTTGTTCGGCTGGCGTCGGTAGAATAAAACCGCCAGGAAGCCTGGTATGGGGAAACAATAGAAAAGCACAAAGGAACCAAGAAAATGAAGTGACAATGCCACCACACTGACCACAGAGTGAGGGGATTTTGCTCAGACCAGAATGTGCTTGGTTAGGCTGATTCAGGAAATACCAGTACAAACCTACCAAATCTTTTGTGAATCCTAGTACACCTCATGCAGTAAGATAAGACTTACTGGCTCTGTGAAAGCACCAGAAGATATTCAGCACATAAAGGTGCTCAGAAAAGCATTGCAGTGATTTATTTATGACAAGTCCATAGGGGACACCCACACAAACTTGTAATCTGACGTAAAGAAAGTGTCATAATACATTCTGCAAATCATAACGAAAACCAGACAAAAAGCACTTAGAAGAAAAGAGAAGCATTCTCTATGGTTGGAAACACTGAAATTATTCATTTTGTGTTTTTAAACATTTAGCAAAAGTGAGTAACCAAAGCATAGCATTGAAAATGTGTCCATTGTTTAGATTTATAATGCATGTAGATAGTAAGATGAGCCTCGGTTCTACAAGCTGGGACATGTTCCCTGATGTCAGCATAACTATATTAATTTGTACTAGCTGAGCATCTGTGCTTCCTGTGTATTGTCAACCATTAAATGTCATCTAGGTATTCTTGTATGGAATCTAATACCCTGTGTTTTCCTACTGTGTGTCTCCCAGAAACACATCCAGTCTTCATTAACAGATGGAGAACCTGTTACTCACTTCAAAAATTGCTTCATTGGTTGATCATTCTTGTTGTCAAAAATTTCTGCATTATTTTTAATTTGAAACTCTTTGGTTTTGGCTTATAGCCAGAGTTACTTGTTATGTTTCTGTCTACTAAATTAAATGGTCCAGTAGGTTTTAAGACTTCCTCTCTGAGCTTCTGTGTTCAAATAATTCTCACACTAAATGTTTCTTATGGGTTAAAGAAATTGAGAAAAGTATATCCAGACCAAATATTTCACTTTTCTACAGCTATCTACAGGTCAAGGCTCTATCAAAGTGTCTATCTGTGGCAATAGATGAGTTAGCACAGTGTAACTGGTTAGAAAATAGACATTATCCTGATAAGCTAGAGACAATTAAAAAAACACCTGGGCACTGTTACAGGACCCAATGATATGCTGTTCAGATGCATTCTGCATTTATGAACATGAAATTTTCTCCAGTCCTTGACCCATTTTTCCAATGTTTTATTTGCTTTCTCCAATATTTCAGTCTCACTTACAAACTGTAGATGCTGAGTTGATATGTAGCATATTAGTATGAGCATCATCATACACAGTGGTAGGATCAGTCTTCTCCTCATTTTGTTACTGGTTCTGTATCTAAGGACTTTAATAAAACCAGGTGTAGTAACATACTGGGAACTTGTATGAAGCTCTTGACCCTTCTTTCCCAGTCTTTCTCCTCTGTATTTCTCATGCTTGTTCAAATCCTTTCCTGATTCACTAATGCTGGGATAGAGACATCTTATAATTATCTGGATTCAGTTTCCAGATCAAGTTTTGTATTTTTGTATTAAAACATTTGGCAGTGATCCTTTCACGCTAAAAGTCACGCAGATCATCCTTGGTTTTATTCCTGTGTGCATGTTCTCATATTTCCTATGCTGCCAGGCCTTGTGCCTTCAGGAAATATCTCTACCAGCAATTTTATATTAATTTCTGGATCACTGAAAGTGTTGAACCTGTAAATGCTGAACAGCCTTCATCGTGGGATCCCACAACAAATGTCTTCCTTTCACAGTGATTTTACTTGCTGAGAATCAATCTCCAAAATCAGGCAGCTAGCTACTCTTAATCTACTTAGCATGCTGTATTACTAATATTTTGGTTGAACTGTCATAAAATAATAATAAGAGCTATATCTAAAACCTAAATCTATTATGTGTTTCCTCTGGCAACCAAACTTGGAAGAAGTATATCAGAATATATGTGTTAGAAAATATGCCAGACAGTCATTCTAAACTAGACTCAAAAGAAGTGGAATTATTTCTGTCAATTATTCTAAAAAAATTTAACTTTTAAATATTTAGAATTTAATAATAATTGAACAGTAATAATGGAAAATATTTATTAACTTTAAGAATGCTTCAAAGACAGTCTGACATCTATCAGTACTTAGCACGGAACTCTAGCATATTCATACTCAGCTTCTTTATTTGGATTTACTATTTCAAAAATAAAATCCAGCATACATGGGACACATAGAATATTTGGCATCCCAGGAAAATAAACTAGGACTCTAGGAGATTATTTCCCCCCTTTTTTTTCAGTGCATCAAGTAGAGTAAAGCTTGGTGCAAAATGATTCTTTGGAGTATTTTCTCAGTTTTAACTAGGACTGAAAGTTAAGGAAAAAGCCAATGCAAAACATACCATGCCACTTTTTGTTGATTTGCACCATCACATCAGAACAATTTCAGACAATTTCAGACATTTTAAAATTGTTTGTGCCTACATTTCTAGCTTTTGAATTGACTCATAGTGAAACCAATTCTCTGGGCAGGACACATTTCATCTTCACCAAGTACATCACTCACTGAAATACTCTAAACTCTGCAGTAGATGAAAAGTAGCTTAATATAGGCAAGAGCACTGTGTTGTCAGTTGGGTTATCTAGGGATCAATTCTCTTTTTCCAAACAGCTTTCTGACTGCAGGCATGCATTTGGCATCCTTTCCTCTGTCTCATTAACATGGATAGAGGAACAAAAAATACACACAGAAATGCTGTGTGTCTTGTTATAGTTTGTCTTGATGATCCTAAAGGTCTTTTCCAACCTAAATGAAGTTGTGATTCTGTACAGAATTATGGCAACACATAGCAGTCACTGAACACAGTTATTTCATGAAACTAACCAATCTGTTAAATATTATTTCCACAAAACTTTCCAAATGGAAATAAGACTTGTTCTAATATGTACTTTAAATCACCTGTGATTATCTTTTTGGTGATTTCATATTTACCTGAATTAGACTTGCAGCTGGATTCCTTCTTTTCTCAAAGTGTTTCTGACGATGCTGTTCCTGCACTTTCAATGCAAATCCTGAGCCAAGGATGCCCTGCAATATCATTTGATCAATGTGTAGGTAGTCTTTGAACAAACATATATCATCAATTACAAAGAGTTTGTGAAGATGTCACACCATATAGTTGCTTCAGATAACACATTTATGACCAGTGTATGATAGTAGAAGGCACAGAAGCAGTTCCCCTTTTCCTGGTGAAGCAGGAGATCCCTTACATAACATCTGTGGTGCTACCAATGACCACCCATTGCCTGGTTTTGTGCTACACTATGTTCCTGCAACTACCAAATTCATATCTATAGAGATAGATATGAATTTATAAAATCAAGCAGGAATATTCAGAGGAACTTGAGTCAGGAATGAGGAAATGACCAGCTGACAGGTATGCCAGATATACATGGACATCAAAGTCCACATCTGCAGAACTTGGAACTTTTGATTTTAGAAAAGCTAGAAAATGCATTTCTTCTTGATCTTTCCCATTAAATAATACCCATTGTTCATTCTAGAGGCTGTGAAAAAGCTATTTATGAAACTTCTCCTCTTTTAGCCTTTTACCTTTGAGTAAGATAAATTTGATTCTAACTGAATAGATCCAAAAATTGAGGATGTTTTCCTTCTTGACTTGCAAGGAATGCAATAATTTTGCTGGACATGTCTGCATTATAAGGAAGAATATTTCCACTTGATTCTTAGTCAGGATAAAATACTATAAGAAGTGCAAAGTTTCCTACATACCTCTTCTTTTACAGACAGATTCAGCACTGAAGTATTTATGAGGAAAACTAGTATCTGTACATAGATATGACATGGGGAACAAAAGTTGTGGCATCTCTAATATGCAAGGGTATTCATCTTTTTATTGTAGTGCTGCTAAGACTAGCTTTCTTGTTAGTGGTGACTAGGTGACAAAAGGAATTAATTACAGTAGATGTCAATAAATGTCAAGGATTCACAAACAGGTAATGGGTTATAATTATAATGCATTATAGTATGTCAAAGACACTGAAATACTCATTGTAGCTAGAGTAAGAAATAAATGCAGTGCACCAGATGATTTAATGCTCTTGACAAATGAAGATTTTTAATCTTGGTTCATCTATATGGTTGAAAACAAATTAAGTATTATAATATCCATATTTTATAATGATTTACAGATAAAGTGTTTGAGTATTAAAATATCAAAAGACATTGCACTGGAAACAATACAAAAAATACAAATACCACTTCTCATTTAATGCTTATTCAAAACTAATTAAAACAAAAAAAAGAGATTCACTCAAAAAACCAAGAATTTATTTCTGAAGCTACACTATATTTTAGTCATTAGTTAATTTCCATTTCCATTAGTCTCTTGAACATTGATAGAAAAAACATGAATAAACTGCAATGTTCATTTATTTATTTCTATTCTTCACAAAAAATGATAGTTGCATCTTTTGCATTCAACGACATTAACCATTAGTTATTTAAGGCCTTCTACTACTCTCTGTTGGAAGGTTGTATGGCCGTACTAAACATGCTATTAGAAAGGTCTATTTTTTTCACTATAATCTAAGTTAGAAAAACATATAATGTTTTTGTTTTGTTTTGAAAAATTTGAAAGAAAAGTAGTAATATATGTCACAATTCATAACAAAAGGAAGGATTTTCAACTTTACACAACAGTATGTAACCTAATTTAGGTTATTTTCCAGTTTTGTCCATGCCAGAGAAACTTCCCAAAACTAAAGCAAAGACACCAAACCTTTTCTTTGGATTTTGGATCACACTTCACTAGTGCTGTTGCAGAGCAAAAAGCCTTAAAGAGTTGTTCTTCATGTGGACAGCTTCCTTCAGCTTTTTATATCATAACAGTGACAGGACCTACAGGAATTTCTATTATTTTTTATTAATTTTTTAGGCATACTCACAGCAGGTAGTGCAAAGAAAGAAATGCCAAGTAGAGCAAATCCTGCAGAAAGCAACCTTCCAAGCCAAGTAAGAGGAGTTTTGTCTCCATAGCCAATGGTTGTCAATGTGATCTAAAAAGAAATGAATGAACAATATGGTTTACCAGAACTCACTGACAGATTAGTTGCAGATTATTTACATTCCATGAAGCAGCATTTCCACTAATTAATCCAAGACATCTGAAACATATAGCTGTTTCTAAAAAAAGAACATAAATATACTAACATTGACTCTTTTCTGTGAAAATGTAATACTGTTTATGACTAAATAAAACAGAGATAAATAAGAAATATGAGAAAAACATCTAAATAAGCAAAAAGTTTAAAAATAATGAAAAATTACATTGATCTCAAATTTGAGGCAAATGGTAGGAAATTATATAAGTTAGGAAGAAAAAAAGTGGTTTTTTCCATAGATGTGAAGGTGTTTCACCTGTTTTCTGCAGGAAAATATAACTATATGTATTTGTCTAGCTCAAGAAATATAAATTGCATTGAGATAATATAGGAAAAATATAGGAGGGAAGAAGTGGATGCTTGCAGATGATATAAAGTCAAAGGAATTGCAAGAAGCAGCTGCATTTTCTGTAAACCCATCAGTATGATTTGAAGTGAATTATCTTCTGAAACACAAAAAACACTAAAGAAAAGCTGGGAGGGACTTTAAGTAAAGTTTCTGGTCCTTTCCCCTTCCTCCTGCCAGGCTCGGATACACCTCCGTCACTCCTGACACGAAGGTCCCAAGGTCACTATGCAGCAGCAGAGGCCGAGGTGCCTGGGGCTGTTGGACCATGTTAGCTCAGCCCTGCCTGTGGACAGGTCACAGAGAAAGGGGAGGCAAGCTTCAGTGCGGCTGGGAGGGCTCATTGACCACTGGCCATGAGCAACGCGGCCACTGAGATAATGGTGCATGGTTGGGGCTCGCTGAGCGCATCTTGAAGGCCAAAGATGAGTCTGAGGGCTTTCCCTGCCCCAAGGAATTGCCCTCCAGGCTGCTTGCTGCCCAGGAAGCACACCAATCCCATGTCTGGGGGCTGGACTGGCAGAAGAGCTGTGTCTGTGTGCTTTCACAGAGTTCAGGCCCATGCAGCTGCCCTGTGTGGGCACCTGGAGAAGGCGTGGGCAGAGCGAGGATTCCCGAGGGCCGGCCGGGAGGCTGCGGGGCGCGTGCTCCGGCAGCGGCACACGATGTTAAAGGACAAAGATAGACAACAGCAGGCCGAGTGCCAAGGACGCCGGGGCCTGCTATTAGGGAGAACATGTGCATGGAGAATTATTTTACATCGTGTACCAAATGTGGGCAAGTTCAGGCTCAGCAAATATTCTGGCAGCAACAGATTCTTCAGGAAATTGCCTTCTAGAGACATTATTTTGCTTCCAGCTTCCTCAAAGTTCATTCCTAGGCAAGACGGCCAAAACAATTCTATTTAATGTCAGGGTCACCACGGGACAAAAGAAGGAAAGTCTTTTGGAAGTAATTAGATTTCTACTATTTAGGACTCTGTAGATAGTAAACAGTGCTTTTAATTGCTCCCATTGTTGGGAACAAGCTGCGGGTGTAATTTACCCTGAGAAAGCCACAGGGACTAAGAAAGAGAGATGAATTCTGGCTGCAGCTGAAATTTCAAGTAGTTATCAAGTCTCAAGTTTTGTAACACTAGCCTGGTCACAGACACACCACCTTGCATGGCTATCAGGTCTCACTCTTCCTTGCTCCTCTTCACTTCCCTGCCCCATCTTCTCTTCTGAGCCTTTTCAGGACTCAGGCAAGCCAATGCCACCCAGGAAGGGACAGAAAATTATCCAGATTGCTGCGTGGTTTGTTTCTGCTGCTTTGGTCTGTTGTGTCAGTTCACAGACGTGCCCAACAGGCTCCAGAGCCTGCACAAGGCAGCTAGAGACTGAAATGGAGTAAGAAGGAGGAAGGAACATGAGAATGCAACTCTCTCTTTTCTGGCAGAGATGAGCTGGTGCAGCCATGGTCTTGGCCTGGCAGAGGGGATTGATTTGTTTGTGGAAGAAGATAATCACAGCTCTTCACATCAGAGGGCAACTGCAGAACAGTTTGAGGCTATTAAGAGCCCAAGAGGAATGAAACACTTGAACAAATGAATCCCTGAATAAAAAGTTCCTCAAAATTTGTTTCCAGACCAGTTATTGAAAAGCAGTTTGGAGCTCTGGAATGAGCCCACTTTCTTGGCTTCCATCCAGCTCCCTATCTCCGCCAGTTGCTGGAAAGTACAGAGATATCTCCTGTCTGGGCTGATGAGAGGGAAACAGAACCAAGCATCATCTGCATATTAATGATATTGCCACCGAACTGTATTCCAAAGAAGTCAGAGATAAACTTGAACCTTTGAGACCTGACATCTGAGAGCAATCCAAAACCAGGAGCAGTCACACAGAGTGTATCTCTGAAATTTCTCCAAAGAAAATAACAAGACCCTATTAAGCCTTTCCCTCGATTCTTCTAGGTACTAAGGACTTAACGGTATCAGCCTGTGATTAAGAATATCAGAGGCTTCTTGCTCACTTTGAGCTATTTTATCTCAGGATGGTCTTTACAGGGGTATATAGGTGTCAGCACCATGCTGTACTGTCTTAGTCAACACTGAGCAAAGGGGTTTGATCTTCATTTTATACTACTCTCACCACACAACTAAGAAAACGTTTTCTGGACAACTTCAAAGTTGAGTTTGGGAATAATCCACTGCCTCTTTGTAAGTGCTGCTGGTGAATGACTAAACCATTGGCCAGGCTTTGACTGGCATAATCCTGAGATTAACTGAGCAGGGTGTGGAAAACTACTGGATGTGAAAACACGACAACATAAGAAATTTCCAGAATCACTGATAATTATGCAAGAAGCAGACAGAAGTTACAGCTAGCATTGTGTGGGTAAGAGAAACGGCCAAAGTGCAAAGGTAACTTATTGTATCCTAAAATGAAGGACTTGGGCTTGTCTGAAAAAAAAATCTAGTACCACCAGAGCTGTACTAGGGCATTTGAACAGGGACCACCCACAGGAGAGGCAGCAGACTGTCCAACAGATCTCTGATGGTACTGTATGCCTATGTCTAAGCAGCTGAATCACACTCCTGCATGGCTAAATGGGCTAGCTGAGTCCTGTCTTTTACATCAGATGCAAACCATTCCATTTTGGTTACTTCTATAAATGAGAGGTCTGGACAGACTAGTCAAAGTAGGCAGTGTTGTCTGGCCAGGCTCAAAACTCACAAAGATGATAGAACATCTGTTATCTCATTGCTGGAGCTAATAAATATGCTAATAAAAATGAGGTAATATAATAATGAATGTGATGATATAACTTAGATGACTTCAATTAGATGAGATAGGACTCAGGAGGCCATTCTCTACCATAATATTTCTTTCTGATGTTATTTTATGTTCTCCTAGCAGTACTTACCTTTTGAATTGTTACCTGACATCACTTAACTGAAAAAAATATAGTTTGCTCATGCTATCATTACATTATATGGGAAAAATTTCATCAATATTAACTTACTTGAGCTAGTCATTGTGCCAATGTAATTCATTGTAATATGTTTTGTTCACTAACAGGTCACTGTGGAGTGCAAGAGCCATTCTGCATTCAACTGTAACTATTGGGTATTACTAGAAAATACTTTTTAAGAGAAATTCTGTCAAACGTGCAAGAGCGACAGAAACTTCAGCTGCATTACATTTGCAGCTAAAGCTAATTAAAGTACAAACTAAATGTCACTGTAAGTATCCACAGTTCTAGTTAACATCAGTATATCTCAGAAAACCATGTATGGTTTGGTTTTGAAGTAGATAGGTTTTTTAATTGACCTTTTGTTCCCATATGGCTTTATTATTTTCTTCTGTTAAATGAATTTATCTTCTCTACCAAAGCAAATTCTGAACTTGAGCTCTTCATATAACACTCACCATTGTGTGCTGCTGTGTTAGGCAGCACTGTGGAGACCCTAACCACAAGAATATTCACAGTAGTAATATTAACATGATGATTCAATGGCAGGTTGCACAGTACAGCATCAAATTGCAAATACAGTGGAGTATTCATATGTAAATTTGGATGCCATATCCTGCCTTTCATTTCTGTATATAAATATGGGCTTCAGAAATGGAATCAGTGAAATAACCATAGCAGTGTATGCTCCTCAAGTAATATGAATTAAAGAATGGGTTAATTGCAGTATGCTAGTGCAGCTCCTGTAAGGAGAAGCATAAGTGCCTCTAAAAGATTGAAATTTAGGGTAACTTTTTGTACCTGACTTTGATGCAGCCTTTTCTGTCTTGTACCTCTGCCATGACAAAATTCAGTCCAGAGTTTGGTACATAATCTGTGGTTTAAGTCAGAACAACTTTTGCAAATAAACAAATCAATGAGACTAAGCTTTGATTTCCCCTAAAATGCCATACAGTCTGTCCTTTTCAAATCTCTGCATGTGGGTTACTCTGGCAGTAAAAACAACCATGACTAAGAAGCACATTATGCATTTCCCACATACTGTTTTACATATTGTAAAAAAAATTACTATTATTAAAATGGCAAAGACATCAGATAAGGGGGAACAGTGATTTCTAGTAAGTTTGGGCACTTGCTTAAGTGCATTAAAAACTTAAATGTATTAATTGTAAACTGTGGAAAGAAGAAAATATATAGAAAAATACAAGTTATATTGTTTTCAGGTTTTAAAATAAACTTTGTTGTTTTTCCTGCTGAAATCTAGGCAAGATTCCTGATTTTCTCAGTTGCACTACTTATGCAACCTCTGAGTCATGCACTTTCACTTAATAGTGTACAAAATATTTTAAGAACCACTTTATACAATGATTATTTCCTAGCAGGGTTTTTCCTTAAAAAATTGCAGTCAGCAGGTAGTGGAGAAGCAAATTCTAAAATAAAGGCCTTGTTCCTGCTGCTAGAGCTGCTCAAGGAGAAGGATTTGGATCTAACACGAGCCTCAGTCAGATGCCAGAGTGGAGCTCTGAGTTTGCTGGGACTTTCTCATTGCTTGTGCATGCATTTCCCCATTCCAGCTGGCAGGTGGGTACAATCCTCTGCTCAGCCCCTCTCCCTGCCTGTGCAGGGCTAAGGCACACAGGGCCTTGCAGAAAGGTAGAGGCTTTTTCTGGGAAATCAAATGTCTGAGAAGATGCATTCCCAAGAACAGGCACAGCCACAGGAGGGTCTCTCGCAGGACCACATCCCCACTGCCACCCTAAAGGGGCAAGGGTGTTTCCAGACTGCCAGAGCTGGGGTACCCATCAATGAGGACATCACCATCCATTGCCAGATGCTTCACAACCTTATCAATACAGGAAGGTTAGAAAGCTTTAAGAAAACTCAGAATTCAGCTTTTGAAGAAATGGGAAACAAAATAAACTACAGTGATGGAACTGAATGCAAAACCTTGTGCCATCACTTTAGCCAAGATGAATTCTATGTGTGTTTATACTACAGGACAAAATGTATATTTTATCAGTGATCTGCCTTGATTGCTCTAAAGCAACAAGTTCCAGCAAAATATATTTCTGAATGTTTGTAAATGTACACATTTAGTAGGTGTGGCTTTTCCAAGCTCCCAATTTTGTGCAGTGATAACATTGAAATACAGTCTCTAGGGAAGACGTGCAACAAATGACTAGCCCTTAGATGAACAAATTTCAAATACACTGACTACCCCTAATAATAGTGAGGGACCTTGACCTTAGCTCAAAATGCAGACAAAACTTCTTACAAATATTTTCAATAATTTAAGACATTCTGGAAAGGGCTTTTGTGCAGTGCCTGTGTGCATGCTCTGAGCCTGCAGATACTACTAAATCTAGATGGAATCCTGTCAGCAAAAGGTCTGAGGTGAGAAAGCTTCATTTTGGTATCCCTCTGATAAGGAAAGGTGGCAGAGGCTGGCTCAGGTTTCACACTTATTCCAAGGAATCTAATGAGTGCTCTGTGTTATTGTCATCATTAATGATCTCTCAGGTATCATTTCACTACCCAGACATTGCCAGAGCACACTCTGTGTGTTCTACTGCATCAGAAGGAAAAGAAAAGCAGTTTAATACTGCCTGACAATAACTGCCTTAGGCTTTGTTGGGGCAGATTTCTTAAGCTGCTTAAGTAACTCTCACACAGTGGAGAAGTCTGGATTACTATAGGACATTTTTAAGCAAAAAACCCCTACACATTATGCCATTAAAAAAAAGAAATCAAAACTTCAAACTTAGGCCTTTTTTTGTTCATTGAAAACCTGGTTTCTTTACCAATATTCATATAATCCTCCTTCAGAAAAGCAGTCAGGCATGTACTTAGATCCCACAGATTTCAACAAAGTAAAACCAATTGATTTGATAGTTAACCATGATCTCAAGTATACCTGTAAAAAATAACATTGCTGAACCAGAATTGACATACTTTTTCTTGGTCTTTGTCCTCAAGGTACAGAGGAAGAAGAAACAACGTTTTAAAGGGCACTGATGATACTCTCATTCCAAAGCTGATGTAAGATTTTTCCCCTCTTTTTTCCTGACACTTTTTCCTCTTCCTGCACTGCCATTTAGAGCCCTCTGGTTTGTATCAAAACAGCTCTTTGTGGGGCCATATTACAAACTATATTACTGAAAGGCTAAGGGTTAAAAAGTACAATGCTTTCTTGTCTTGAAGGTTTAGTGGTCTGGTTTACAGCAGAAACACATAAACAGCTGTTCTGCAGGATGGACTGAAATAATCTGTCAATGTGCAAATGAATGGCTGAAGGAGGAAGTTTCTCAGACCATTTTTTGTCAGTGAAAACAATTCACTGAACAGCACACTAAGTTAAAATCCTCAGCAGGTGAAATTCAAAGCACTTTAGCATACTGGTTAGAGAGTCCATGTTATTTTTCTGTACTTACCGTGCCCCACCAGAGAGCATCTGCATATGTGGAGAACTCGGTATTTGCATCTTTTTCCACCAAATAAACCAGGAATGATGAAAAGATGAGTACTAAAAATCCTATGTACCAGGCTGTGATTAATTCCTAGATAAAAAAGAACAGAGATCAATTCCCATTTTATGGACTGGATAGAATGACATTTCAAGAAGACATCATGAAAATATCTTTGTAAATGCTTTTTTGGCATCTGTGCAGTTATGAGTCAAGTGCTTCCCTTGGCTGCAAATTTTCTCTGAAAGTGGACAAGATCTACTCTTATGGTTTGCTTCAGCAACATCCCCAGCATATAACAAATTACAGCTGCCCATCAAGGAAAACATTTTCAAGATCTCTAAAAACTGTTAGCATTAAACATGGCCTGGTGTATTGGTGTTAGTTCATATTACAATTGATGTTACTTCAGAAAATATGGGATATTCTGCTCAAAACTGATAAATGCTTATTTCCTTGGTCTCTTGTTGAATCACATCAAGTGAAGATATCAACCAGACAAAATTAGTATCTAGGATTACATACCTTGCTATGTGCATAAACTACAGAACCTAACAATTTCCAAGTGCCTCCTCTTCGGTCCATGCGCACCATACGAAGGATCTGTAGGAAACGAAGACTTCTCAGTGCTGATGTTGCAAAAATGTTACCTTGAGTTTTTGCAGAAACAACTGCTATTGAAGCGATGAGAACAATGATGTCTGAAAGAAATACATTACAGAAAGCATTAATGTCCAAGTGTCAGTAAAATGTACACACATCTACATGAGCTGAATGAAAAGGACAAAAGAGAGACTCCTATAGTGGGTGGGAATACAAAACACAGAGATTCCTGTTTGAGACAGGGATGTGAGATCAGAGCTGGTGTCAAAAACTACCTCAGGAGTCTCCAGGGTGAAAAGTGAGGATTACAATTTCCAAAGCATACGGATAAAAGGAGCAGTCTGGAAGAAACCTCATGTAGGAGCTTTGAAACCTGATGTAGCAAACTGTACAAATCAGTAGATGGATTAGAACTTTTCCCCTTTATCTATCTTTCCATAACAACTTCTCTGTCCAAAGGGAAAAGGAAAACTAAGGTAAGGAAAAACTAGGGCAGACCCAGAGGTAAGAGTCTGGTAGAATTAGGCTTATGAGCACAGTACTAATTTCCTATGAAAACAGACACTGTGTGTTTGAGAATGTAGTTTCTGGACACAACTGCCCTGATGTACCATTTCCTGGAAGGGAGGAAATACAGCACTGGCTATTCAGAAGCATTCCTTTAGCTGGAAGCCTGGAAAGTTAGTTGAAGCTCGGCAAGTGTTAGGATTTATTTCTTCAGGTCACAGATTCAGACAGTGAGAGTGACTTTGGTGTGCACGAACTAATCAGCCAGCTGTCCTTAGAGCCTGAACAGCATTTAAGGGGAGAGGAGGAGAAGCAGCAGAGTGATGGCACACAGATGCTGTGAGAAGGCATAATGTCCTTTTACAAGGATTGGGGTAGATATGCTGCTATGCATGGATTAGAAAAGCACAGAACAAGCTCTGTTCTTCCTCACCTCATGATTAATTCCCTGGTGAACTTTAAAAGCTTAAAGAGCCCTTCTAAGAAATACCTGATTTTAATCTTAGGGATTTGTGGTGTTTGTATGTTTCTATGCAAGGATAATCTAAATCCATGTTTGTTGGTGAATAATTGAAAGCAGGTTCTTGTTGATACAAGTTTTACTTCTTTTGTGTTGGGTAGAAACACACATCTTGTCCCTAGCATAACTCCTGCAAGAATAACCCAGAAAGTGATTAAATACAAAGCCAAGGGTACAGATAATCTGTTTCTGTGGATTGTCCTGATAAACTGTGGAACTTTTGACACAAGGGGTTAGAAGGTTTAAAACCAGCTGGATGATCTTAGGGGAGAAGATTTAATTCCGGGCTAATTAATACCAAAAGCCCACTTCTGGCTCAGGATATCTTCAAGTAGCAGATGTTGGGGGCTGAGAAACTCTTGTAGAGAAATATCACTGTGTGTTTGCCCTGCTTGTGCAATCCTCCCTGGCTGTTCACTGTTGGCTGGTGTCACTGTTTGACATCCCATGTTGGCCTAGGCTGACCTTCTGCCTGTTTTATGCTTTGACATTTTAAAATGTCTTTGGCTACTACATAGGTGGATCATAGGTGGCTACTACATAATTGGGTACCAAAAATGCTGGATTTGCTTCTGAATCCAGCAAGTTCAGAGATGAAGAAGAGCCAGAAGTGGACATGGCATCTTTGCACAGTACAAATCTCAAGCTCAAAACAACCAGATGCAGGAGGTCTGGGTGAGAATTGAGAAATAGGAAAACTGACTAGGAAAAGTTAAGGACATCACAAATTCTAACGGAGATCAGAAAAATAGATGGACTTGGATTGACTTGGACTTGAGCTCCACATGAAGATATTTAAATTTAGGTGTCTACATGTGAAGCAGGTGTCTAAACTCCCCAAGCAGCACAAGGTAACCACGTCAGCTGAGAGAGGTGCAGCTAATCCTCAGGAAGGTTTCTGCTGGCTGCTCAGCTGCCTCACACTTCAGGCTTGGCACAAGGAAGGCTTAATTCAGCTGCTCAAATTTATTTGTCCAGTGCCATTTGAGATGTCTTACGGTATCTGAGATATCCCCTAGATCTGGCAGCTATGTTCTTGGACCTGGAAAAGCTGTACTCTTCAGGAGAAGTGACTGGGGAGCAGGGAATATCGTATAACAGGGGACAGGCACCGCTCTGTACCCTGCTGAACTAAACCCTAGATCCTGATTGACTATACTGCCAGCATAGACACGTAGCACACATGTACCCACCTAAAGCAAACTTCTTTCTATATTTAGTTGTGTTTATTGGGATCCAAGACTAACATAGAAGGTGCTGGAATGTCTTGAGCAATATGGACTGTGCTGAAGAAACAGTGTCCCTGGTGACTGACACGGTGGCAGGGTGATCTTGACTTGTCCCAGTGACTCCGAGAGGAGCAGCAACAGAACAGCCATTTTTATTTAGTGGTGAGTGGCTAGCAGCAAATTAGAGATCATTAGAAGAGCAGTGTATGCCCCTAAAATCATTCTTAGAATTTAAAAAAGAATAAGGTCACCCAAAATATTGGGAATTATGCATTTGTTTCAGAAATTATTAAAATGCTTACTGGGGGTTTTGGTCACCCTCCAATACTTCTAATAGGACAATGTTTTAAAAAATTCAGTTACTTGCTCCTGCCCTTATTCTTACTTATTCCAGAGCTCTGACAGGTTTTTTTTTTTTATAACATAGAGTTTTGTGAATGACCCCAATGCAAAAGATTCAAATTATTCAGTCTTGCCAGCAGAGCACAGCCTCTGCCCTGCCCTGCCCTGCTGGGAGCCCTCTGCCCCACTGAGGGTCTCTGGTCCCCTCTGAACATGAGAGACGAAGAAGCCAATAGTAGCATAGTTGTCTTTTCCTTTTTAAAAAGCATTGGTCCAAAGGAATTATCTACTTGTGTATGCTCTTCTATCTGGAGGGCAAGGATGAGGTTCTCCCTAGAGGGAAGAAAGGTGGAGGAAAAAGGGGAGCAGGAAATGCACCGGAACCTGTTTGAAAAACAGCTGAAGGGAAGAGAATCCTCCTAGCTGGGTGGTGGTTTTTTTCACACTTTGCTCTCTCATCTTCTTCACTCTTCACATCCTCAACTCCCACCAAGACTCTATCCCTAAGTCCTCAGCTGGAAATAGGGAAGGTAAGAATGTGTCCATTGCCCTTCCTGGCTGTGTTTCCCTAGAAGGCAGGGAAAGCAGGCAGGCACATTATTTCAGTGTAGTTTAACTTGTTAGGAACATGTGTAAGATAAATCAAAATAAACCTTTCTTGGAATGAAATCAGAGTCCTAAGAAAAGTTTGCAATTATTGAAAGTCACTTCTGAGTATGTTAAAACTTCTTGATTTTCTTACCTAAACATACCCTGGAAAAAAGGAAAAGTTAAATATATTATGATTTTTCTCTGTGCCATACTTTTATACAATATGCTTCAGATGGCATTTGCCCTCTTTTAAACCAAGAGAGAAAAATATTATTCTGAACTTCCTTTTATATTGGAATGGAATGTAGCAAAAGTCTCTGTGATATTTCTGTATTTTAAGAAGGCTTTCCCAGACTTCTGTTACTATTTTCGTCTTTATCTTTTAGAGGCAAAAATAGCAAAACAGGTAGAATTAATTAGAGATATTTCATTTAATTTAATGGGCTCTCAGTTTTCACTCTGAATCTTTCTGTAAAACACCAGAAAAGTTTCAGTGTGAGATTGAGTAATGGGCAGTATAATTCCAACTTCTCTATAATGACTTAACTAAAAGACAGAAGTTTCTAATGTACATTTATCCCTTTGTTTATTTTTTTCTTAAGCTAATATCTTATGTATGATCTCCCAAAATGTTAAGCCTCTCTTCAGCCATGATGATGATTTTATTCACCCTTTAGAAATATGTCTCAGATTTTTATCCTTGCAGAAAACAATCTCCCTCATTAACTCTAGTCTGAGATTTCAAATCATCTCAGCAGCTTTTGCATTGGTCACTTTTGAACACTTAATTTTAAATGAAATTTCAAACAACTAATTCTTCCACTTCAGGCATTTCACCTAGTACCACTCACTAAACCTTTGAGATTACACAAAATTTTGTGCAAATTAACTGGTGAAAGATTTTTTATTTGACAGGCACCATGTTAACAGGGCCCCTTCATGAGAAACACACAAAAAAAGATGATTCCAGAACTCATGAGTGTAACAGATTACATCTGTGTATTGTCCAGTGTCACTAAAACAGTAACACAGAACACAAGTAACTGAAGGCCAGTAATGCAACTACCCCAAACTTACATAACTCATGCAAGGTGTGCCAGTCCAAGTTCCCCCCTCACAGAGGAAGGCCAGTGTTGGGCTGCCTTAGGCTGCTCAAGTTTGGTCAGAAACTCTGGATTGCTTGTCTTACTGATGGAGGTGTGGTTGGCATTCCTAAACTATCAGCATTTCTAATGCCAGCTGAGAGATTAATAATGTGACTGCTAGAATAATAATGGGAGAAAATGAGGCATCATAAATCATCACAAGGGATTGTTTTACTTTTAATGACTTCTCCAATGCAACTTTCCTAGCATGAGCTTCTTGGATGTTGTGAGATTTTACAGCATTCATAGGTATCATGGGAATGAACCCAGCTAAAGGGGGAAACACAAAAGCTATACTTGGATATTGTGCCATGTCCCAACACCTTGATGTACCATCAGGACAATCTCTAGAGTTACAGAAAGAATGTCAGGATGTTTTTTTACAAGGGCATGTAATGATGGAACAAGGGGGAATGGCCTTACTGAAAGAGGGTTGGGAATGGATGCTCCTTTCCCAGATGTGTTCAAGGCCAGGCTGGATGGAGCTTTGAGCAGCCTGGTGCAGTGGAAGGTGTCCCTGCCCATGGCCAGGGGCTGGAACTAGGTTTTGCTTCTCTCAACCCAAACTGTTCTGTGAGTCTATGATTATTGGGAAACGTAATCAATGACAATCTCTCATCTGCTCAAAGCTCATGCACATGCTCATACTAATACACAAACCTGCATGATCTCTCTCTTTTTCATCTTCTTCAAAGGAAGAATATATTTATAGGAGCTTTTCCTGCTGCCTGCATTTAATGCTAACATGTTGAAACATCCTTTCCTCTAAATACAAATGATACTTTGAGACAATACAGGTTAAATGAATCTTGTGATTTTTTTTTTTCTTTTATTTTATCCGAATAGAAAAATGAATAATATTTAATAATTTTTGGATCATCAAAATAGTATTTGCTATAAATTCACAGAAAATGCTGAGAGTTCACACATTCTTATTTAGAATAGGCAGGAAATGTCAATGGCTGTCAATTACTGTGTCTGCACCAGCTACAGATCAGTAAAGAGAGGCAACAAACTAGGACATGAGTAGGGCATATCTGCCCCCAAAACTGCAGAATTTAACAGAAAATCTCAAGAGATTGTTTTATCTAGCCTGCAGCTGTATTAACTCACAAAGGAAATTAACTGGGCAATTGTATCACCAACGCTAAGCTACCCTTAGGCTGTCCTTCTAAGGTCTAATTTTGAGCTAGAGTTATTATCCATGACCCAGAGAAAAGGCACAGCTTGTAGTGGTCATTTCTGAATAGTTCTCAGGAAAGTTCATTATCCTCAGCTTCAAAGTTACTTTTGAAAAAACCCCAGCCCTATGATTCCGTGGTGCTACAGAGACACTGGGCTCCACCAAGGGCACGAGACAGCTTTGGCATCAGGTCCCTCTGCTTAACATGGCACAGGCCATGCACGCCTATGGCAGCACAGTGAGCAATTATTCTCACTTGCTGAGGAGTTCAAATAGGATTTAATTGAGATTTGCAGCAATCAATGCATAGTAACACTTAACAGCTTTCTATTCTGAGTCACTAAGAGGTGGTAGTTGTGGTAGGGAGGAATGACCAGTTTTTCTAATATCTCTTTGGATATCTGTTTTTCCAGTCCTTATTGCTATTCTCAGAACTCTCTTCAATTTGCCTTCAATAATCCCTGGAGCTGGCTGGCCACAACCAAGGGACATCATCTAATCAATGTAGAAATGTACTTTGAAGCTTAACCAGACACTACAGCACAAAGCAAACAAAATACACATTCCAGAATACTGTATTTGAGCACATCACACTATAGAAATACTATAAAAATATATATATAATCAATGGGCTTTATCCTAAACTGATATAAATTGGCAATTTAAAGCAGTTTAATATAAAGCCTGACGACTGACATTGGACTTTGGCCACACATCAGTACCTGAAAATAAGTTTGCACTTTTTCAGATTCCTAAAAGAAAAGGTCTGTTTGCACAAACTTGACTATTGGAGCAGCAGCCTTTTTGCACAGCCTAGTAACATATTGGGCATGGCTGTACTTCATGCTTCTGTGGGCTAGCAAAAAAAAAAAAAAAAAAACCAAAAACAAGAAGAAGAAAAGAAAAAGACATTCATAGAGTTTAAGGCTCTGAATACCCTAATAGAGCAGTATTCAGTGAGGGACAGAATTGGATCACTATTTCTTGAGCACTTGTTCAGAATGGTCAGAGGGCAGAAAAGGTCAAAGAGCCAGAAACTGGCTGGAAAACTGCTGTTATCTTGAAAAAAGGGATTAACTACTTCCCTCTACCAGTTCAGGAGAGCAAAGAATACAAAACATGAATAGAATATGCTGCAACAGTTATATTGAAAAGAGGCAAATGTAATGTTTTTACCAGGTGGTAGTTCCTTTGCTCTGTAAATGTTCCCTTACTATAAAATCAGTGGGATATTTCACATAATTGTGACAGAAAAATTTGGTCACATATGGGCTGAACTTACAGTGACCTTGCATAAGTATTTATCCCAGAAACCAAGAATTTTCAATATCTTTACCTGTAATTATATCTCTGAACAGAGAGATGAACGATATTTAGAAAGATGATGTGTGTTGTCATGTTTAGCAAATTATCTCACTGGAAGAAGAAGAACTATTTATCAGCAAAGTAAAAGTCAGTATTTGCATGATTGCCAGAATCTGAAAACTGGCTTTTTAGAGACTACTCTGGAGACTTTTGAGATCACCTGAATTCACCCTCAAATGATATTCTCAAGAATTATTTTCTGCCTACAACTCCCCCTCCAAAAAGCAATTTAATAGCACTCATTGAATTATATCACCTGAAGATCTCTAACGTAATTTGGGAGAGGCAGGAAGTTGAGTTCTGTACCTCCCACAAGAAGCTGAGCAGACTTACACCTACAAGGCCTCAATTTTACAGAGAAAGAAAGCCTGAACACCACCAGCAACAACAAAACCCCCCCAAAGCAATACGAGATAATCTGAATTGTGCATATTCTAAAAATAATGATGCTCAGGATCTTGGGTCCTGGCAAAGTTTGCTTTCAGCTCTGTCTGAATATAGCTTTTCTTTCTGGTCAGGGATCAGATCTCTGCTCAGATGCCAGAGAGGTTACGATTAATCATCAGCTACTAGTAAAAGTAATTGGCAGGATATCTTCAGGAAATTCTTGGGATGGATGATGCTGTTTGATTTTTGCAGATGTTGTTGTCACTCCAGCCAAAAGGTCTTTGTGTTTTCAAATACGTAACACCATCTGGATGGAAATCATCTTAATTGTCATTGCAGGCAAAACAAGTTGGTGATTTCGCTTCCTTCTTTAATCTTTTTGCAAGATGCAAAACAACACAGTATTTTTAGAAGTAGGAAAGTGAGCTGGTATTGCATATCAAGATAATTCAGAGATAAACACAGATGAGTGTGAAAATTGACTTTTATTGCTGTTGAAAAACAGGAAGAGAGTAATGTACTGTAGTGGCACATACAAGAGAAGAAAGTTCTATAAAAATATGTAATACTGCCCAGGCACTGAAGTGGAATTAAAAAAAATCCAGAGGTTAATACTTCTTCTCTACTGATTTTTTTTTTTCTAACAGTGGGAAATGGCTACATTAGTCACTGCCTTTCATTTTAAGGAGTCCACTAAAACTGATCTGTGCATAGAAACTTGGATTTTTCTTATCATCAGCTAAGAAATACCCCAGTGAAGAAATCAAATAGATGAATCACCTTGGACCCTTCTTTCCCTTTATTGTTTTCATTTGCAATATATTGGAATAATCTGATTAAGCAAACTATTTTAATGAAAGTGAAATGAAAGTAACCTCCTGGAAATACAAACAACACCTTTCTGGAATAATAAATGATATTTTTATATAACTGAATTGGGTCTACTTAGAAAAACAGCTCATCAAAATGTAAAGATATATTTTCTGGCAAAGAGAGAACTGGAAACAAGTCAAAGACAATTCTTAGGAAAGCTAAGCAAATACAACAAAAGTTAACTTGGTACTCCAAACAATCTCTGACCCAGAAAGAAAAGGAATATTTTTAATAAGGCAATACTGGATATTTTTTAGATGTGAAAACTAAATATTCTCTTTTTAAATTGTGGACTAATGAAGATGAGTAATATCTTTCTTTTGTCATTTTCTAAAATTTTATAATAAAATCCTAATTCCATGTCTAATAATGCATCAACCAATGCTGCTCACTCCTGTGTCAGTGTATTAAAAGTATATGTACCCTGTTCCTTTGTAGCATATTGTTAGACCATGACAGCAAATACATCTAAATAATGTAATTTTACCTTCTTCTGTAGACAGCCAAAATACTTCTCTATGGCCTGAGAAACACAGTGGCTCAATGAGTACTGAATTTTAAACTGTAGCTGTGGGTGCCATATTTTATTTAGTTGGGATAAGAATAACAACACTCATGGGAATATTTCACCTGCCTTTGTACTGTGTGCAATTATTGTTCATGGCCCTGTTGAGTACACAATCTTTCTATGGACTGAATAAGTCCTCAGCAGACATTTTCATGCTATTAACAGCTGTCTCAATAAATCTTAAAAATCTAAGGGCCTCCTGCAAGCTAAGATTAAGTTCAATTGCAAGCCTTTCATGGATTTATACTTAATTAACCTTTTCCAATAATTGATCTTTAACATAATTAATATGTATCTGTCAGAAGGAATACAGTAGCATTTACTAAATGCAAGTTTTATTTGGCTTTAAGAGAGGCTGACAGAAACATTTAAAGCTGTGTCTTTGATCTAGTGCTTGCCAACCCGATTTTTGTTCAGCTAAAGAAACAAACTGCAAGTAACACATGCAGATTCTTCCCATAAATCTTCACTTATTCTGTGCAGAAACAGGTTTGTGCCTTGAAAGCACTGCAAAACAAGGTTTGTTAGTCCCTTTACTATGGCTGTATGTTGCTGGATGACAGTAGACCTTAGTGGAAAAGGCTATTGCAGTGGAGAGAAAAACATCTGAAGGTTTCTGGAGGGAAAGGCAACAGGATGCCAGACCCATGCCCCTGGGGAGTAAAGATGCTCATTACATCAGGCTGTAAGCAAACCACAAAGTAATCGTCAAGAAAAGAACAAAGTAGCTACAGCATGGCAAGACTTGTGTATGGAGAAAGGGCTGAATAATTTAGGAGTGGTTAGTCAGAAGACAAATATGAGATAGAGGCATGCAAACTAGTGGAAGATAAGAAGGTCTGTTGGATGCCTCCTATTTACCCTTTCTTATAAAAGTGAGATCAAAAGACAATTTAAATTTGATAAAAAAAATGACAAGATTGAATTGTAATTGACTTGTAAAGTTCATTGCTCTGAGGTATAAAGGAATAACCAGGGAAAATTAAAAAAAAGCTTGGATGTTTTCCCCTGAATTGCTGGAATCAGATTTTTCAGGGGATCCAAATTCTTGTGTGTCTCAGGCACTGATTACTCCATGTGTGACTGGCTATTCTGGGCTATAGGCACTAACACCATCATTAGGGGTCTCTGGCACTGGTCAGCAAGTGCAGAGACACCAGCCAGGACTCCTGAGTGACCCAGCCCTGCAGGGAAGCATTGCTGTGTCCGTGCTGGATCCTTGCAGCCACAAGGGGAGGAATCTACAGGCAGGAAGGTGCCCTTTCATGGCCTCTTCTTCTTACTCAAAAACCTTAGGCAGGGGCAGGTAGGCAGAGGGTCTGGAAATGTTCATCTAATACATTCCCAGATTGTGGATAAAGTGAAGGTGACACAATGGCATGGGAGTGGAAAGGCCAAAAAAAGGTGGGAACAGGAAAATCCGTGGTGTGTAGGTGAAAGTGGATGGGTGGAAACTGACAAGTAAAGATGCTGAAATGAGCAGGGAGAGAAAAACATGTCTCTGATGAGAGGAAAAGCCTTTTTGTAGGTGGAGAGGGAAGAGAGTATTAAAAATCTGCTCTCAAATTCACAGGGTGGTGGGGAAACAGAAGGTATCCAGTCTCTAGCTGACTTATCTAACACAGATGTTGAAGGCAGCAAAATGGGTCCCTCAGTGTTTGCTGAAAGAGTTCCTACATTCAATTTTCTGACCCTCCTTTCAGAGGCAAAACCCTCTCCCTGCTGCCTAAAAGCAGAACTTGCATTTCTAACCTATACAGCTATTTTGGATGTCTGTACCATTGGTGACTGCCTCTTGGGACTCCTTTGTTTCTGTAAATAGAGTTTATTCAGTTTACATACAGAACTAGACATCTCCAGCCACTCCTTCCCCTCAGCTGCCATCCCACCTGCACTTTGTGTGTGGGCAGCCTAAGAGGGAGTACTGTGCCAGCAAGAAGTTTAATATAATTTGGAGAACACTAATGTGGGGCATCTTACACAGCCACACTTGAGATTTCCTGTTGCAGGGGATATGAAGAAAGAAATAGAGGCTCTGTTCAGTGGTTGTCAAAAAAGAAAAACCCCATAATCTGGTATCACTCTCCCAAACTAGACAGGGGCAATCACAAAATGAGATCTTAAATACAGTAGATTATGTCATACTGTGTGACAACCTGTCCACTCTGCCTTTTGACATTTTCATCTGAAATGAAACAGTCTCCACGGGGAGGGTGCCATGAATAGACTGGGCTGGCAAAGGGGAGCCCCAGGACTGAAGGAGCTCTGCCTTTGCAGTGGCTGCTGCCCAGGTGGTCACATAGGTGCATTGGGGCACCAGCAATGCACAACACAAGGGTGAAAGTGAGTGGCTTCCTTTACCCCATTTAGGAGCTTCCATAGGCTGCTCTGGGTCTCATCTGATGGTCACCTTCCTTGGATCTATTATTGACAGCAATATCAAATATCACCAAAGGACAGAGCTCAATTTTGAGAGCTATCAACACAGGCTTAAAGATAAAATTTTTGATTTTTCTTTTATGGGAAACAACAGGTTATGGGCACCTGGTTCTTAAGTGCTAGGGATGGGAGGAAATTAAAATGTGCAGAACATGCCCAAATGGCCATCTAGAAATAGCAAGTATTTCTACTCAGCCCTATTAAATGTGAGATACAAGTACTGCAACTCTGTTACACAGAGTAGCAATATTGTTACATTGTCAAATCCTTCCTAACTGCTGTATTTACTATAGCAGGTATAAAATGGAGAAATCAAAATCTGTATTTTCTCTCTTATACACAAGTCTCTTCCTGATGTAGCAGTTGGAATTGCTGCAGTGTGATGCAATATCCTGTTTCAGCTATCCCTGTCCCTCCCAGAGTGCCAATACCTTCTCCCTCCCCCTTGCCCCCTTGCTAAGTGCTGTCCGTCAATCTTAACATTCCAGCAAGGGCGTTGTCTGATTGGCAAAAGTTGAAAAGATGCTTCTCATCCTTGGGGTCATTGGCCTATCCAGGTGTCATTGTCCCCTGAGCCTTCCCCCCTCCCACCTGGTTGGTGGCACACCTGCCCCTTCCCTCCCCCTCTCCCCGGGGCTTAAAAGACACGGCGACCACGCGGTCGGGATTCTCTTGGAGCTGTTACAAGATTCAGAGATCTGTGACCCTGGAATAAAGCTCTGGATTAAACCTTCCTGCAGAATCCGTCTCCTTTTCCCTTCACCATCGCCTGACGCCTTTCCACCAGAGGTAAAACTGAGTTCCTGCATGCCTGGGCCTGTTCCAAGTGCCAGCTGCAGCATCCAGCCAGCCAGGGGTGTCTCTGAGGTGAAACACCACAGCTGCCGCCTTTGGTCCAGCAGCAAGGGCCAGATGAGCCCGGGCACGTTCCACCCGGTAATATTGTGATCTTATTCCAATATGGAATGTAACCATTTGAGGCACGATCATAAAAACAGAGATTTCCTGCAACTCCCACTGGACTACTGTGCCCATCAGTCACTCCAGCAGTGCTGGTGGCAACACTCAGTTCTCTGAAGGGATGTCAAAGAATGGAAACATCTGTGGAAGCTGCATTTCTTCAAGCTTTATGATCTCTAATAAGTCAGTGGCAAGGCTGGATGAAGACATCTGGCAATCAATTTGATTGTATGGAGTGTAACAGTGGGCAAAGCTTATGCTTTAAACTGTCAGCATTGACAGTTAACAAATTAAAGCTGAGTAGATGCCAAAGGACTGCATGTGAAGAAACAAACACAACCTCTAAAGCAACTGAAAAACTCTGTGTTTCTAAACAACAATACAGTCAAGCAAAATGAAACTACTGTTCTTAGCCAACCGCACCAACAACCCTTTTCCTGGAGACCTCACTCACACAGGGGTGACCTGAAGAAAAATAAACTAGTCTTCAGCAAAGACAGCAATAAAATCACAAGGTTCAGCAGCTATAAGAGAGATAATTGTGAACTAAAAGAAAAGAAATGGAAAAGAAATGCAAATATGAAATAGCAGCATGTTGACCGCTCATACGCTGAATGAAAAAAGAGCTGTTATCTGTTCAAAAGAATTGGTGAAAGTGGATTTAATACAGGTAATTGTGAATGAGGTAGTTTCTCACAATACAATATCTAGAGGTGACTAGAGACTGAACATTAGGAAGTATTGTGAGAGAGTTAATCATGGCTCAAACAGTCAGATTGGCAGTTATCTAATGTCTCACACCAAAATATGAGCATTCAAATTTATGGTAACATGCTGACAAAGCACCCCTGAGTAATTATGGGCATGTGAGTAATATAGGAGACACACTGAAAGTGTCTTTTGAAGTAAAGCAGTGCTGCAAACCAGGGGTGTCACAGTCCTGTGAGAGGCTACATGAGTGCCAAGGACATTCCTGTAATGAATTTATGTAATGGGCAGCTGCAAAAGCCCAAATAACAAACACCTAGTCTAATAGGATTGTTTTGGACCAATATAAAAATATTCCTCAAGTATCAAGATTTCTGCTGGGAAATCATAATTCACTGTCGCAAAGATAGAACTTGTACAAAGAATCAATTCTTCTCAGAGAGAAGCTACAGGCGAGAGTTGATGATGATCTGAAATGGGAGTTACAAAGAGTGCCACAGACTAGAGCAGCTGATCTTCAGCACAACATCTGGAAAGAAGCCAAGAAAGCTGAGAATTTTATTGCATATCAGTTTATGTTCTGACATGTCATTCATGTCATTAAAAATATAATTTTTTTAGATGCTAAGAGTGATAAAATTTAAAAATAAACCATTTTGCTACTTTTGAGACTCCATACAATCAAGTAGGTGGATAAGTGGATTTGGCACAATCCTGTCTACCTCTAACTTCCACACCAGTGTTTATATTCATAACTACTTAATTTTGAAAAGGCAAACTTACACATACTTATGGTATCTGAGAAACTATCTTGTCCATGGATATGATGGGAATTCAGCACAGTAAGGCAGGAAATGAACATCAAATCAAATAAAGGCAGATTATGAACATAAAGGTATTTGTCTAAGCAACTTCATATTCTGGGTATCTCTAGTAGCAACAAGTTCAAAGCCAGTACCTAAAAAATGTACAAAACTGAATGAGCAAAACTGAACATACAAAGACTTAAGCCAGAAAAGGTTGACTGCCGCTTGGTCTGTCAGTTGCTTCCCTCCTTATCATAAATTTCCAAGTCACAGCTCATAAACAGCACTGGAATTGCTATAATACACTTTTATATTACATAATATTTTATAATAAATAGCATTTAATATCATAATATTATTACCATCATCATCATCCTTCTCCTCATCATCACCCTTATCCTTATTATTATCCTTATAATTATAATTATCCTTATGATTATAGTACAATGTATTTTGTGAGATTCAAATATGAGAGATAAATAATAATTTGAAAGACTGCTTAAATCATATACACAATCTGGGTGAGTATGGGAAGGAGTCTCATTATTTCTAAATAATTTGACTGTGATATTTCCCTTTAGGACACTTTCCTAACAAAAGGGAACTGAATTAGCAATTTCTAAACATTTCAGGGCAGGTACTGAGTTATATTAGTCTTGTTCAAAATGGATAATGATTTCATGCTTAAGAAAATATCTTTTATAGCCGTCTAATGCAGGAATTTTATTATTAAAAAGAAATGATTTTTAATAAAGTCTTTGTCTTTTAATAGCCTTTCAATCACAACCCTGTCTCTTTTGTCTTCTCATCCCAGGTTGCCCAGTTCATGGCAGGGGCTCATCTACTCTATGTCACAAACACAATAGTGACACTAGAGTAAGATCAAAAAACCAGAGCATGAACAAACCCAGGCTGCTGAATTCTCTAGCTCATACCAAAAAAAAAACTTCAATGCGAACTGCACTGCACCAAACTAGGTTTCCTTTGAATAGCTAAAATACAACTTCTGGAAAGAGGAGATCAGAGCCTGATGTCTTTAATCCCAGCAAATGTTACTTTACTCAGCAGCAAGGGTAGTAGTCAGCAAAAGTAAGTGTGAAAGGATAAGACCCATAGATGATATTAAACAGACATTACTTTTTCTGCATGTTTCTAAAAACTGCATTGCTGGAACTGTCAAACATGAAGATATGCCACTAAATATTAATTTAAAAAACCTACATAATTTGGGACCATTCTAGCCAAAAGAATATCTCTGTTCATAGCACTGAATTATGGCTGCTGAAATTATCTGAGGAAATTTTGATTTGAAATCTAAATACTACTACTACTATTACTACTACTACTACTACTACTGCTGTTATTATCAGAGTATTTTCTGGAGTGGAGTGGGCAGGGTGTGTCTGAGATGAGTTCAAATTTGGCTGGCAGAAGGTCCCCAGACATGAAATTTGCTGTAACCTTTTTTTCTGGGATTTATAATGAGATGTGATGTGAGATATGTCTTCTTGGTCAAGGATTTACTTAATTACAGACAATCTCTGGGTTATTTAGAGTTCAAATTACACTGGAAAGGGGCTGTTTATATTGTTTATCATGAGCAGCAGAGTTAGCATCTGTCTGTATTTAAACTATATGATGTGTCTAAATACCAAGGTGACAGACACATAATGTGTTATTATACAAATATATTGAAATAATTCAAATTAAATGTCCAGAAGATTTTGTAACACACTAGATATGGATTTGTTTATAAAGATTTGACAAAAGTGCCCCATGATGGTTCATTACCACTCTAATTAATGAAAAATAGATCCAGTAATAAGCAACAGTCGCTGCTATCACTTAATGCTCTGAAACAAGGTTTGCCAGCCATGAAGTTCAAGGGCCTGATTATGGATAATGGACGTAAGCTTCCTGTTGGAAATTTGCTCATTCTGCAGCCTCAACCAAATTTGAACTTTTGACATTTCCATCATGCTGTAGCTTGACTAGAGGTAAAATAGAAGCAGCTGTGGTGAGACTGCTAACGGACTAAATGAAATACATGAAATCTTTCACTCAGCTGGACCACCAGGAAGTGTGGCTGCCCTGGAGAAATGTAATATTACCAGAAGTAGGCTCAAATTTACAGTGAAAAAAATCTGTCATAGGAGTTTCCACCCCCAACATTAAATTGAATAAAGTTCAGGCATTATAGTTAGCAATGTGCCCTGGAGCCAGGAGAGCCAACCCTGTCCTGGGTGCATCAGGCACAGCATCACCAGCTGGGCAAGGGAGGGGATTGTCCTGCTCTGCTCTGCACTGGGGCAGCCTCACCTCGAGTGCTGGGGGCAGTTCTGGGCACCACAATGTCAGAAAGACATGAAACTATTAGAGAGTGTCCAAGGAGGGCAACAAAGATGGTGAAGGGCCTTGAGGGGAAGCTGTGTGAGGAGCAGCTGAGGGCACTGGGTCTGTTCAGCCTGGAGGAGACTGAGGGGAGACCTCACTGCAGTTACAGCTTCCTTGTGAGGGGGAGAGGAGGGGCAGGCACTGATCTCTGCTCTGTGGTGACAGTGACAGGATCCAAGGGAATGGCCTGAAGCTGTGTCAGAGAAGGTTTAGGTTGGATATCAGGAAAAGTTTCTTCTCCCAGAGGGTGGTTGGGCACTGGAACAGGCTCCCCAGGAAAGTGATCACAGCACCAGCCTGACAGAGTTCAAGAAGTGTTTGGACAGTGCTCTCAGGCACCTGGTGTGACTCTTGGTGGTGGTGCTGTGCAGGGCCAAGAGTTGGACTTTGATGATCCCTGTGGGCCAACTCAGGATATTCTATTTTTGTGTTAAAAATTCATTTGCTCTTGTTGGGCTTTCTCATATAGGAGTCCCAAAGTCTCTTCCAGAGTCAGTGGAGTGAAAGAAGTTCCTCTGAGAGCTCAGTGGACTTCAGACATGCAGGTGAGGCCAGCAGGATCTTACTCTTCAACAAACAAGAGTTTGTTGTTTATTATTCCTAAATATTTTTACAGTGCCCCAAGTGGAAGCTGCCCTCACAGACTGAGATCTCACTCAGTCTGTGACATGTGTATCAGAGGATTATGGTAAATCCCCTGATACATATAGGAGAGTGGCCAGAAGTTTAATTTTGTCAGGTAACATACCACCATCTGGGAGCCCATTGCCAGAGGAAGGACAATGGACTCTTCATTTATTTCAGTGTCCCCAAATGGCTTTACAGGGAGTGGATGCCCTATATCTTCCCAGTTAGACTTGTCCTCTTTTATTTTCAGGATCTTCAGTGAGCTCAGGCACAGGCATCAAGTTCTTCCTGGTTTGTGAGCACCCCTAATCTCCAGAGGCTCCAGAGAGCAGTTGGAATATGCATTGCTTGGATTGCTGCTCTTCTGAGCAGTACAACACAGCAACACTGTTCTGCAGTGCTAACAGCCAAGCTTCAGAGTGATATACCTGTGACATTTAAGATTTGAAGGGGTATATACATATTTAAGTACCTTATGTGCCTGTAAGGATGCATTGCTGTGGCCTTTATGTTATGTACACAAGCTCATATACAATCAGAAAAATTGAGGGATGTCAGGTAACATGGGACAAAACACAAAGCAAAGTTTTAATACTATACTGTTATTTCCATTTTTACAGAAATAAATAAGGGTACAAAACTGTAAAATAATTTGTTAGATGTAATTACTAACCTGGTAGCACACAGTGATGCTTGACGAACTAATTTGTCAGAGTAGTGACATTGTAGGCACACTAAGATAAACACAGAGCTTTGGCCCTGAATAAAACTTCTCAGGTTATTAGGTTATTAATGGAAAAAATAAAGGCTGTCTAAATGTTATCTTTGGGGCAATCCTCAAATTTGTTATTTCTAGTCCTTAGGCCACTGCCCTATGTGATTTGTGTTTAATCACCAAAAAATAATCAGGGAAAAGATCTGCCAGAGATCTATAGCAAGTTTAATTAATAGTAAACAGACTAAGTCTTCTAAAATATTATTGTTCCACTGTAACAATAAACGGAAGGAATAATTGAATGGATGACTAAGTAAATAATCAAAAGTAATAGGCCCAAACTGGCTATGGAATCTCTCTTAGGGAGGCCTTAGCACTGATCTCATTGAGTTCCCCCTGAAGCCATCTTTTCTCCAGGATGAACATGTACAAGTCCCTCAGCCTCTCCTCACAGGGCAGCTGCTCTAGCACTGATCATCCTCATGGCTGCACTGAACTCACTCCAGTTTTTTAAGGTCTTTCAGGTATGGTGTTGGAGGGGGAAAATGGAGTGCAGTATCTTGGATATGGTTTAGTGAGTGATAAGTAAAGGAAGATAATCATCTATTGATTGTGCTCAGGCTAACACAGCCTCCTGACCTTTGCTGCTGCCTCACACTTTGCCATGACTGCAAAGCCAAGGTGTCAGGCAAATAACTACTTTATGTAGCAAGAGATGCAAGATGACTTGGTTTTTCCTCAAAAGATCAAATCTGGAAAGATGATGAACATCAGAACAACAGAAACTCCCTTCTGGGATGCTAAAGTCCAGAAATGGACTGAAGTAGATGAATAGAAGAGACATGCAGAACAGTCAATGGCAAGAAATTCAAGCTATTGGTTTAGTTTCCAGGAGCTGCAGAACAAAGCTGCCTTTCCATCCAGTGCACCAGCAGAGGAAGACATCCACAAGCAATAGACTGCTGTCTACTACAAGAGATAGAGTTCCAAGTAATAGAGTTCCAAGAATGATGCTTTTAAGGCCAGGGACTGTTCACATAAAAATAGATGAAACAAGAAGAGCAGGTGAATTTCAGAGAAAGGAGGAAATACCATACTCAAGTGAAGCAAACCCACACCCCCAGGGTGATCTGTGCCAGAAGACCTGCTTGAACTATTTCACCAACAGTAGGAGAGTAGGTATGAGTAGTTTTAAGGAAGGCATGGAAATCTATACAGTACCCCTGTGAATCATAGAATTATTTAGGTTGGGAAGGACGTTAAAGATCATTGAGTCAAACTGTAAACCCAGCACTGGCAACTCCACCCCTGAACTATGTCCCTAAGCACCACATCTACGTCTTTTAAATATGCAGAATTTTGTACAAGGAAGAACTCCTGCATTCAGTTTTGCTGAGAATTAACACCTCAGAGTGAAGCAAATCACTGGAATAAAACTTGCCAGTTGAATGGAAACAGGAAAGGGAGGAGACACAAAAGCAGAATCAAACAAACTGCCGGTGTTTCTATACAATGGCATTTGGAAGAGTAGCAAGACAAACACTCTGAGAAGTCAAATGGTTCTAGTAACTTCAAAATCTTCAAAGGTGTTTTTAGTAAGCTGTAAATTGTGGTAGTAAGTTAATTTTACTAAATTAACAGTGGTGCTTTCTTATGATTGTGCCCTGACAAAACCTGACTACTGCAAAATTTCTAGTGCACCATAAAATCTTGGAATAATGGTAAGTCTGGTTAAGGAAGGTGGCCATGTTTTGTGATTTCCACTTTATGCTAGGCATGGAAATCTTGGGGCAAGTATGTGACCTGGCAAGGTATCTACCCACCTCCCCTGCTGCCCAAAAAACCCAAATCCCAATCCTGATACTTGCCCTCTCCCACAGTTTCATAAAACAGAATAGATGGGGTGTTTCTTTCTGAGGGGCTGACAATCTGGGGTGTCTTCCTAGCTGCTCATGCAACTTTCTCCATTGCAGGAGTGGCTTAGTGGGACAAAGTCTGGATTTACCAGGGCATGAGGTGGAAGAAAAAAAACTTGCTCGACACGTTAGGCCTAACCAGTGTACTGGTCTGCCATGCCAAGGAACACTGAGTAACTCCTGTTTAGACCAGGGTGGCATTCATCTACCAGGATGGCATTCATCTACTGCTTACACTGAAACCCATGTGTTTCATGGCTGTAGGCATATGACTCCATGTACTAGCTGCTGTAGAGATGTATGGAAGGACATATTTCCTGCCCCAGTTGATCCATAAATTGTATTGAGATATAGGCAGATGAAATTAAAGGCTGGAGAGGAAGAAAGTTGAGACAGAAGTTGATATTGATATCCTGAAGTTTCACAGATGATCTATAAAAAGCAGTTTCTCTAAACCATTAGAAAAATAAGAAATTATCAGATGAGTTTGGTCTTCGATTTCTGCCTTTATTGGGAAACGGTTTTCATACAGATCCCTTTTCAAAATAGGGTTTTGACTGGTTATGAGTCTATTCACCACTGTCACAGACAAATTCTAGAGCAAAGAAGGAAAGGAATAGTGTCTTGAAATAGATGTAGAAGAAATAATGAAGAAGATATTGTATCCTATGCTAGTGTCACTGCAGAGCTGATATGTGGATTGTCATGCAGAGAAAAGCAAGACAGAAGAAAACATCTTCATGTTGTCATAAGATGTCTCTAGGGAGGTTTTCAAACTTCTTGCAGTGTCTGATCACAGAGGTTAAACAAGAAAAACATGATATGCACACATATGTGTGTGGTATCTATGCATGTATGTACAATATGTAGTGTGTCCATTCAAAGCATACATCTCCTCTGATTTTCAATGAGATCAGCTCTCAACTCCTCATTTATCCAATATATAGGCCAGCTGTATGAGATTCATAGGAAAATGTCTTCTGGAGAAATGGACTGGCTGGTTTTTAGGGATGTCATGATTTACATCTAAAGAAACCCTGGGTAGATGAGAGTTGACACACAGCTATTCTGGATTTACAGCTGGTTGCTGTAAACAGTCTGGTTCCAACAGTTTTCATTCAGAAACAAAACAGGAGAGGGGAGATGTTTATCTCAAAATAAGCTGGAGCAGGGACACTCACCTATCACACAGAACGGTTTCCTCGCAAAGCGCAGTCTTCCTTGCCATCCTCGGTACCGACAGCAGCACCCAGCAGACCAGATACGAATAATAAATTCCAAACCAAAGACAACAATCATCACAAATTCCTACAAAGACAAATAAGAAAATTCCTGTTACAGATAACCAAAACATAAGCTTCAGGAAACTTATCACTACTGTTGGTGTCTGACAATCCACCTTGAGCATCTGAATATCCCAAGCCAAACTTGGGATCCTGCTCCCCAGGATGGTTACACATCTACAAGCAGCACACAGTCCCCAGAGCTTCACAGTGAAAGGTCTAAGCCTAACCTGAATAACATTAACTATCAACTAAGATTAGCTACTAAATATTTTCAAACACTGAATAATAGACAAAAATATCAGAGCAAAATACTCAAAGACTTTGATGCTAAGCATCAGAGCAGAGGTAATTTACACAGCTATTCTATATCCACATCCATAAAATTAATTCTTAGTTTAAAAGTTTTGGGAGAAATATTCTCATGGCTGCAATATGCAGGTGAAGTAACTGAGATTATGAGTTTGGGAAATCAATCTGTTCCTAGCAGTAGGTTAAGGTACATGCAGGTGTAATTACATACAATGGGTATGTAATTGTTTGTAAGGCAATAAACTAATGCCCACCCAAGGCATAACCTTCCCTGGACAACCTGTGAATGAAAGCACTTAGAAATTTTGCCTTGCTTTTCTTTCTCATTGGAGTCTTCTTTAAGACTGTTTATTTTAAAAGCATCAACATGTATTTATGCAATTTTTATTCTAAAAAAAATTTCACCACAACAGTGAGGTAATAGTGCAGTAATAGAGCTTGGTGCACAATTCAGCTCCATACCCTAAGGAGATCTGCAGGTCAGTAATATGCAGTGATAGTACATATACACTGTATGGAATTACAAACTTAGATACTCTTCTGGAATACCATCACAAAGTCATGTGTTTTGAAATGACAAAATAAAAATCTGTCTGTTCACAAAAGGAGACAAGTACTTGATGGAGTTTCTTAAACAGCCCATCAAGAAGAAAAGGATGGAAGTAGTGTTTTATTTGGCAGCCCAATGTATTTCTGTGTCCAGAAGCAAGTTGTTCCTTGTCAGCCAATTAATTTGTTATTCCTGCAGGATGAGGATTAGTGTGGTACCAGTAAGGAAGCACTGCAAATGAATTAAATAAAGGAATATTTGTAAGGGTAGGGTTGATCCAATATGGACTTTTCCCCAATAAAAATTTTGCATGTTTTTAGACTGTGAGACCCTACAACTCTACAAGACAATGTGTCAGCTCAGGCTTTAATTCACCTGGTACAAATGGCATTATTAATGTTGTGCCATGTAATGGTTCTTTACTAGATTATGATTAGTGGCAGTCCACTGAAACATTGTGGACTTAATCGCTTTTGCTGTCATAGAACAATTTGAAAACATAGCATTCCTTCCCAAAATGTCAGCTTGTGTAGCTACTTCACATTGAAAGGCACTTTTAGAGCTTTCCTCAGTGTCTTCATTTTTGGTTTTTTAAATCCCATATTGAATGCCTAGGTCACAAAAGTAGAATAAGATCCCTCTGCTAAAACACGGCTGAAGAAAATGCCACATTTTTTATTAGAAAATAACATGGAAAAATGTGTGTGATTGTTTAAGATTTTCTTTTTATTCCACTACAAGAAACTTCAACTTAATTTCATGGACACCATTATTGCACAACTTCAGAAAGGATTATGTACAAAACTGAAAAAGTTCCCTGTATAGTAACAGTAATTCCTAATAGTTGGCTACCCAGTGGTACATTTCCTTGTAGGAAATTCTGTGTAGGCCAAGAAAAAAATGGACAGAAAGCCAACTGGAAAAAAGGAAGAATACGCATTTTAGTTATTTAACTACCACTTTTATAGTGGTAGTTAAATCATGAATTGTCAAATCTGGTTTACACATTGTTAGATGGTGCCTCTGAATTTATGAGGGTTGATGGCAGGCATCCAGGCCATTCCTGCATTTGATTCTCCTAAAGAAGTTTCTTCTTTGGGATAGTGTAAGAGATACTGAAGGAAAGGAGGTCTGAAAAGCATGAAAATTTCTTTGCTTCCAATAAAATACTTTTCTTGTTAAAACTTAATCACATTTCATTTGAATGAAGTTTGTTGTTTTCCTGGGAAACATATGGTGTGTGCAGATGGGCAGTACGCTCTGTGGGTACAGCGGAATTGTCCCAGGCACCTTCCAGATGCTGATCCACACACACAGGAGTGTGTCCTCTCCTGTACTCCAGCCCTGCCAGGGCCTCTGATGGGGAACTGGCAAGGACAAAAAGTACTCAATGATCCTGGAAGGACTAGTCCACAACTTCAAGTCAGTTCAAACAGTATTGTAACACTGCCGGTAGGAATTGGAAAGAGGCAATTTTTTTGGGAAAGTTTCCTCTTCTGGTTCCTTCCAGTGCTATGCAGTTTTGTATTTATCACCTGTACTATTGTTAGCCATTACTAGGTGCTATGCTTGCTCAGTGAGACAAAGATGAGAAAATTTATTGTGTACTGAAAGCACATTTCTGAGAGTCTGTGTACTACATGGTGCCTTTGTGTGTTAGAGAGAGAAATCATATTTTTCTCTCACCCACAAACACATATACTAAAAAAGAAACTTCTCGGAGATACATCTATTTTAGGAGAGAAAAAGAGCAAAAATATATTTTCTTAATTTTTTTTTTTTTAGTGGGTGGAGTAAGAGTATAAGATTTTTCTTGAGGAAACAATGCAAAATTTCTCTGTTTATTCCTTGAGAAAAAAGTTACCATTTCTATAACCATTAGAAACTAATGCATGGTTATATTGTCTCAAAATTAACTAAGGTTTCTACTACTTAAACAATTTTTTCTGCTACTTAAGCAATATAACAACTGTAGTTATATTGAGCTCAAATACAGTAAATACATCTCTGTGCATTGGGATACTAAAAGAACTGCTGCTTTTAAAAATGCTATATATGATTTTCTTCCACCCATAACAAGATTCTGTAGATTTTTAAGTACACTATAAGCTTTAAAAAAAGGGAAAGGAAAGACATTGAATAAAATGCATATGGGGTTTCACACTTCTTTTTGCACTTACTGAAATAGTGATGTTTCAAACTGATCTTTATATCCTAATGACTCTTGCTTCCTCAAAGAAAAAGATGATTTTGAAGGAAATAAACATAAAATATAATGAAGTCTAAAGGGAAAGGATTTTCCCAAAAAACATAATGTATTGAAACAGGCCTCTTCATAGTAGTAGTACACATAACAGCTTTGTTTTATTTTGGATTGGCTCAGTTCAAAACCAGAGAGAGACAAAGGATTGCACACCACTGTGTAAAAAAGTGTTGTTTTTGTAGTTGGGGCACTCAGTCAAAATTTTAAGGAAAATCTCTGTCAGGGTTAATACAGGCTGGGGAATTACCTTTTTTTTTTTTTTTTTTATGGCAGCTGTAAAGTCACAAGGTTTTGGTCTTCCATGGACAAAAATTGGAAGGATGCATCCCAAATACGACCAGGATTTTTATTTTTTCATATTTCATTTGGAAGGCTTATTGCCAACTTCAGCATAAATCTAGGCTTTGAAATAACTTGGGTTTTGTTCCTTAGCAATTGAAACAGACGATCAGAACATAATTGGAAAGGCATGCAATGGAATAAATCATTAGACTTCGTGCTTTGTAGACTGAAGAAATGATGCATTCCAAGTATCTCTGTCCTATATATAATATAATGGAACATCATTAATTTTGAATTACTTATGAGAATGAGAAACAACATTTACATCAGAATGGGAAAATCTTGCACTGTTTATAAATCTGGCCCTCTTTAAAATTAAGCAAGGCTGCATTTGAACGGATGAGCAAGTTAAAATTTACTGGAAATCTAACCCTTCCCTTCCTAGGTGGAGCAGAGGTGCGTTGGCCTTTGCCATTTCTTGCCTTTTCCCTGTCTTGTTATCCTTTTCCAATCACAGCTGCATTTGGCCTTCCACCAGAGTTGCCACAATCTGTCACTTTTTTGGCTGCCCAAGCTCACAGTTAGCATCTCCCAGTAACCACTGTGGCAGATGCATTGGTGGTTCAGACAGTGGAAAGTTTCTCTTCCTTCTCAAAGCACAGTTCATCCCAACTGATGAGCTTTTCCTTCTGAAATGTTTCTGCACATGCAGCTCCAGTTTCCTGGGGAGCCATGCACAAGCAAGAGAAGCAAGGCTGACACACTTGGACTGACAAGGTTCAGTTGCTTTTGGCTAGCAGGGTACTCCTGAAGATTTTTACATCTGTGTGTGCCTGGGTTGTTCCACCACTGGAACAACGAGGGTCAGACAAATGGCAGGAAAAGAAAATAAGAGGTCATCCAGAGCAAGGTTTCTGTTAATAAAAGGTCCTGGAGGATTCTAATCAACAGGGTTGATGATTAAGAAAATCAAGCTTACTTTGCAAAATCCAGCACTTCCCCCCTCCCCACCCCCTTTTTTTCCCTTCTATCCAATTAGGATATGTGATTTGTTGAAGTTGTTTACATTAATATGCTTCTCAGGCCGTTTTAATGATAATGATTTCCCTAAGCATAATATTTTAACAGCAAACAAAAAAGTTTATATAATAGCTTTCTCACTCTTTAGCATAGCTGCTTATTAAAACTGAAAATAATTTGCTGATGATGAATCAGGTGCCTTCATCGCAGACTGTAACATTGGGGAATTGGAGCCATTTTTGCAATAGGAAAATGACCAAAGTTAAGCACCCTCTGCTGATCTAGGATGCTTCAGGTTATTTTGCAATGTGTAAATGAGCTGAGGCTTGGATATAAGAAATCCACCGCAAGACAATGTGTCTGCTCTTATTTTAATTATATTTCTTGTATGGAAATGGAGATTTTAATTATTCTAAAGGCTAATGAAGTAGCACAACAGAGCTGCAGACTGATGTGAGGAGCTGCCTGCCTTGAGCTCATAGGAGAACTGTGTTTACAAATGACATTGTCAGAAGTTGGAGAGATGGACAGGAACAGACCAAATGAACCCTCTGAAATAAGCTTTAGTAGGGCCACAAGTGTTTCCCTTCTGAAGACATCTCTGCAGCGTATCTGCCCTGAAGGTCCCTGTCTGGTGCAAATCAGCGAGCCTCACCACACTAACACAACAGCAGAGCACGAGGAACAATGTCATCTGATACTGCTTGGGATGCATCCCCTCTTCCCTAAAATCTCATTAACAGCCAAGTCCAGTGTTTCCAAATCAGGGAAGTCCACTGTTTCCAAATAATTTTGAAAAGAGGGAGAATAAACATGTTCTCATACTTTAATTTATGGTTGACTGGTTTAAGTATATCACCAGCTGCTGAAATATCTTCATGGTGACACATGAATACTTGATACTATCCAAATAGCAATGCTTTATTACTCATAGTCAAAGATTGTTTTATCATTCAATTAAAGCAAGAACAGAACACCTCAGCTTATCAACAACATGTGTCTCTAAAGCCAAAAAATCCCCCTCTACTGATTCCAGGTACTAAGCTCTAAAGCTGGGCTGTACACTTTAAAGATATGCCATTGGGTGTGAGGGGAAGCACAGCACTGGTCTGTCTCAATGAAACCTGACAAAGGTCTGGGCTTTAAAAAGCTGTGATGCAGAAGCTGGTGTGGGACAACAGGCAATTGTGTTATACTGGCCATTTTCCAGATTAAAACAAGTAGGTAAGAATACATGCATGTTTTAAATCATGGTAAATTTGAACACATTTGTGTTATTCCTGGTTCAGCGCTAAAAAGAGGAGATCTTTGGTCAAAACAGCTAAAAAGCATATCTTGGTGTGCATACATACACTTGAGAAAAAACTGTTTTAATTCTTTCCAACTGCAGTTGAACAGAGGGAGAGACAGCCATAAATCTGAAAACATAACCCAGAATAGAACCTATTAGTGGCATATAAATCACAACCAGAGACTTCACTGCAGCTCCCAGTGCAATACACAATAAGCATGAAGTGAAATTTATGCACCTTTTTACCATTTATCAGTTTTATAATGGATGTGATGCTTTTAGAGCACTTGATTTTCCATATTATGATTAAGAATTTCCATGTAGATTCGACATTAAAAAAAGGATTATTGAGAAATCACTTTTGTGCCTTTTACTCAAATGCACAGCTACAAATCTATTGATATAATATTAAAATCCCAGTTATATGCTTAATCCACATGACTTCTGCTATCCAACTCCTTTCTAGCTTTTAGTGTTTATTTTTGACATGGCACCCATCAATCATGTGTCTTCTTCATTCATTTGCAAGAGAAAAAAGCTGTGAATTTTTATTTTAAAAAAACCCAGTTTTGAATCAGATAGTACAACCCAGCAGCAGAATTGCATAGATGCCATTTATTTATGCTTTTCATAATATCTTATAAAGACAAGTATTTACCATGTCAGACACAATGTATGATTCCTACCACCGAAACTGTGCTAGCCTTCCTCAGCACCCTCTGCCTCCCCAGAGCAGCAGACTCACTTCACATCACCATCATGGGCCAGCTGCTGAGGCCTGCTGGTGCCAGAGGAACGGGGGCTGCACTGGCCACCATGGTTACTGCCAATACCATCTGGGCAATTTGCAATTTGTACCTGTGGGCAAAAGATCCCAAAGCTCCTTCTGGTGGGCATGGTTCTCCTAGGGACACTCTGATGACCACTGAATACTCTCTTTCAAACTGGAAAAGGGGCAATGGGAAGCACTGACTTCTCCATGTCTATCCTGCTCTTTCCCAGATGCTGCACCACCTTTAACAGTGTTTTCCAGCCATTTGTGCTCACTGCCTCATGCCATACCATTTGTTAATGTGTCAGGTGCAACTGCATATATAACAGAATTCCTTAAAGGAGATGATAGCATAAAAGTCGCGTTATAGAATAATTTTTTACTTTCCAAAAATTTTTTACCCTTCTCTGTGCTTGTTCAGATTTTCTCTCTCTTTAGTAAGATATCAGTGGTAAATGGTCTAATTTTGGTTTTAAATTTATCCTCATATTGAAAACAAAGAAGCTCTGTACAGCTGTACCCAGGCCTTTGCACTTCCTTTGTGATTTCTTCACACATTTTTTTCTGCTGTAGTCACATTTCTGATGTCACATTAGAGGCAGACGTTCAAGCACATGTCTCTGTAGCAACACAGATCCAAAATTTTCCTTTTGAAATGTTTGTGAAGAATTTTGTACCTTTTCTCTGTCCCAAACAAGTGTAGAACAGGCATCAGAACTCTGAATCCTTCTATGCCCTGGCATCCCTATTGATTTTTGTATGGATGCAAGGGGTTTAGGCTAATTGTTATGGCTGATCACATGCATGCCAATTAACTGGTAACATCTGACATGCTGTACTGCAGAGTAGGACAGCATGTTCATTCTTTTATTCTTTGGCCTTAGCATGTTTGGAGTTGTTAAATGCTGGAGATTCTGCAAATGATGTTTGAACCTTTCTTTTAGAATTTTTTTCTTGCAATTTCCCAATTGTCAAAGCTCATTAAGAGACCTTTCCTAGGTGTTCATCTGTGCATGTTTTAGTCACTGGGACACCTAAGTGCATCTCGGTTGATATATACTGAAATGTTACTGGTACCAAAATTTTCAGAAAACAACTTTAAGAAAGTGTTTTCTGACAGTTTCCAACTTTTTACAAATTGGTCTTGGTAGGCAGTCAACCCAATCAGCCAAAATCCTGTTCACACATTTGTTTTCTCAAAAATATCACCTCATTAAACATTTCTGTTACTTGGACATGTATCTGGTCACAATATTTTTATTCAGTTCCTTAAGTTCTGTGAAAAACTGACTTGGTGCCCCTTTTTTAGTCAAATAACTGAATTTTGGGAGCCAGCATACCAAGCCTTGTGTTTCACACATCATGCCATTCGCTGACTGTTTTGCAGTTTTTCCTATTACATTTTTCCAGACTTGTGGAATTTTGGTCTCTTGGAAAAAGAAAACATATACATATATATCTTTGTGAGGCATACATTTCCTGTGATCATATCTTCATGTGGTACAATCAGCCAATTCCTGTCTGGTTCAGATGTGATACCAAAGTTATTATTGTCCTGTCCATAACATACACCCTTTCCTTAGGTACTTCACAAAAGCCTAAAAGTCTAAATCAGCCAGTATTTATTTGCTAATTCATGTTTGTAATTCACCCACAACTCAGGGTTCTCAGGACTGAACTTAGTTCTGCTGTGTGTCTGTGTATTTACCATCACCTTCACTTTGGGTGGATATTTTAATTATAGGTATGTCTACTCTGGATTCTTACAGATTTTTTTAATTGTTTTTGCTTGTATTTCAATACTTATGCACAGAATCACAAAATCACAGAACCAGCTGGGTCAGAAGGGACCCACGAGGACCACTGAGTCCAGCTCTTGGCCCTGCACAGCACCACCACCCTCAAGAGTCACACCCTGTGCCTGAGAGCCTTGTTCAAACAGTTGAACTCTGTCAGGCTGGTGCTGTGATCACTTCCCTGGGGAGCCTGTTCAGTGCCCAACCACCCTCTGGGTGAAGAAACTTTTCCTGATATCCAACCTAAACCTCCCCTGACACAGCTTCAGGCCATTCCCTTGGATCCTGTCACTGTCACCGCAGAGCAGAGATCAGTGCCTGCCCCTCCTCTTCCCCTCACAAGGAAGCTGTAACTGCAGTGAGGTCTCCCCTCAGCCTCCTCCAGGCTGAACAGACCCAGCGCCCTCAGCTGCTCCTCACACAGCTTCCCCTCAAGGCCTTTCACCACATTTGTTGCCTTCCTTTAGACACTCCCTAACAGGTTTAAATATTTTTTATATTACAGTGCCCAAAACTGTCCCCAGCACTTGAGGTGAGGCTGCTCCAGTGCAGAGCAGTGATGCCTTGAGTTTTAGCTTTCATATTTTTCAGTATCTGTACTGCCTCAGTGTGTGACTCTGAACTTCGTATAAAGTGTTAGTCAGTTCTCTTCACAAAACAATCCTTTTCCAGCCTGAGAACCAAGAATGCCATTGCAGCTTTGGGCCCAAAAAGTGTAAACAACAGCAAATTGAAGAGAGGAATCTGGGAGGGTGGGACTTCATAACCTGAAGCTGTAATTGGACAATTAACCCAAATAATAAATGGACCAAAATTTATAAAAGTGTGAAAACTTGTGACTGGTTGTGCCTCTTGGGTCCATCTTGGGCAGAGCCCTGGCCGGGCTCTTGTGCTGCCCAAGGTGTATCCTTTGAAGGCCTTTCAATAAACACCTACTTTATTCCTTTAACTCTGTCCAGCCTCTGTTCCAGGTAGCCTCTCCAGGCATCAGCACAGCAGGACAATCTCCTCCCTTGCCCAGCTGGTGATGCTGTGCCTGATGCACCCAGGACAGGGTTGGCTCTCCTGGCTCCAGGGCACTGCTGGCTCATGTTCACCTTGCCATCAACCAGGACCCCCAGGTTCCTGTCCCTGGCACTGCTTTCCAGTATCCCATTCCCCAGTCTGTCTGTACATCCAGGGTTGCCCATCCCAGGTGCAGAACCCAGCATTTTCCCTCATTGAACTTCCTGTGGTTGGTGGTTGCCCAGCCCTCTGATTCCACAAGGTCTCTCTATAGGGCCTCCCTGCCTTTATGGGAGCCATAACTCCTCCCTGTTCTGCATCATCTGCAAACTTGCTCAGTACCCCTTTCCAGTCCTGCCTCCAAGTAATTTATGAAGATGTTGAAGAGCACAGGGCTGGTGATGGTGCCCTGTGAGACTCCACTAGTGACAGTGACAGGTGACCAGTCTGATGTCACCCCATTCACTACAGCTCTTAGTGCCCAACCCATGAACCTGTTGCACACTCATTGCATGGTGTGTTTATCCAGCTGTGTGTTGGACATTTGCTCAAATTCACAGTTTTTAAACTGAATCATAAACTGAACAGATTTCTCCTGTGACTTGAGGAAAGTTCACATTTCAACTGCAGCAAGCTGTGTCTTCACATGCTTTGTCAAGTCTCTGCAAAGAGATGGAGTGGTTTGCAGCTCTTCTGTGTTACTCAGATGCTGGCTTTTCCCTAGACTTGCAAACAGCTTTCATATCACTGATGTCCTGCCTTCTTCAGCACTCTTTTCCTTTTGACATTTAATGGTTTGTAGAATTTTTTCCTTACATGTTATTTTTAATAGTGTACTTTGGCTTTCCTCTGGGGACATATTCTGCATTTCCATTTGGCAAATCAATATTTCCTTGACAAAGGTCAGGTCTGAATTTCTGATCGAGAGTTTGATATCTCTCCACTTTTGCAGTTGCAATCCAAACTGTTTCTTGCCTATTTTAAGGAGGTAGCTCTTGATCTCCATCTCAAACTCTGGCATGAAGCCAATAAAATTCAATATTGCAGGATCTAGCATAATCTATTAGAAATCCACATCTGCAGAAAATATTACATTTATTCCTTGGAGGTGATTTCCCATGCTACCTTGTTATCACTTAAAGTGATAAAACAAGAAAGACATGTCATGGGAAAAGCATTTGTTTAAGGAATGTTGCTTACTTGTCCTTAAAGAAAGTCCAAAACAGCTGGTTTGGTTTTTAGCACAATGTGTTGATCAACCTAAAAGCAGATATGCTTTCCCCTCCTCAAAGAATTATATCCTTATTAATCTGAAGCCAGCCACCCCATCACTGACATCTAATCCTCCCCATTTATATAGGAACTCATAGCAATAACATAAATTACTGCAATGTGCCTATTTAGAAATTCAACACTGGCTTTCCTACTATATGTTAGCCATTTTAATATTAAAATTGTACTAGTTCATGAACTTGTTACATTTATCACTACTTGCACTTTTTCTATTTCCATTCACTTTTCTTCATTGCACATTACCACTCATTTCTCTATATATGCCCTGTTCATTCAAAGGAATGGAAAATAGTTTTGTGGATGGCATTTCATCCACCCGCCACTGACTTGTGGCAACTCCAGTATTCCTAACATTGCACATCAAATGCAGATTTCTTGTTAAACATGTCTGATTGGTAGTTCTGCTCTGGCAGTGACGAAATCTCTCTTGCCTTCTAATGCATTTGCTGCTGAATGCTGTAGCACTTGAGGTAACTGTTCATAGTTATCCTATCTTCTTCAAGTGATTCAGTTATAAGATTATTTTTTCCCTGATTGTAGGTCACATATGCAGTTTTAATCATGTTTAGTCATCAAACCCATTTAAGCTTTCCCAGTAGCACCTAATATATTGCAGTTTTAATTACAATTGAAAAATGATTCTGTTCAATGTGTGATTTTCAGTCTTTTCTTTACAAAGGTAATCTCTGCTTAATACAGAATACAGAAGAATAAAAGAAAAGAAAGGACAAAACATTGCTAGCAATATAATCAATCCCAAAACCATATCAATAACAGGCTTGTGCCAGGATTGAGACATCTTTATTCTCTGACCTGTTGAAGTGTACTCATCATCCTGAGCATTGTTGACAATATATAGACACCTCCTGCTGACAATATACAGATATCTCAAGAGTTTTACGTGCAGTGCTGTGTTCTGTTGTTAGGAAATAATTTTTCTGGTTGCTTTCATCTCTCTCTCCATAGCTACAGTGTGTACTTGTTTGTTAGAGAGCTTTGCTGGTTGGTTGTAAGTGCCAACACTGCCTTCTGAGAGAAGAATTAAGCTTTGAGGACAGTCACTGTTTATAATAACTCCATCTTTTATTTCAATTTTTTGCTTTCTGTCAGGCTTCCTCATAATAACTTTTAATTTCAGCAAAGTGGGTCCAGCACTTTAATTTCCAGTGGAAAGTCTGCTCTGTTTCTACACAAAGATTCACAAGCAGTTGTGATGAACTCCTGTCCAAATTTTTATAACAACAGTCAGCACGGACCTAGTCAAATCTGTGTACATAATAGGAGAGCATCAATTTAAACAGCAGAGATGTGAAAATATTCATTTTTGTGTGGTAAGAATATTTTCAATGCTAACAGGGAGTTTCTTATTACGATTGATTTTTTTTCTCATGTTATTATTAGTGTACATGAATCCAAACAAAACTGAAAACATGAAAGTTTTGACCTTATCAATATTAGAGTTCCCTCTCTTATTCTGTCTTTAATAGCATCAGTGTTGTATATCTAATGTAATTTTTTAGAGATTCCTATGAGGAATTTTGAAATTTCAAAGCTAAGTTTTGATTTGGAAAATAAAACACTAGAAATCAGTATACTGATATACAGTATTTCAGAGAAATACTGATTTTGAGTTTCGACAAACTCACTGGTTTTTTAACTCAGGGATAAATTAATCTGTTTTTCTCAGAAGAAGACTCAAGAAAATTCCAGTAATATGGTCTATACCTTACTGTTGTTAGAAATGTATCTATAATTGAAATCTTTCAAGATAATTTTTTTCTTTTTATGCCTTGACAGCTGGTCCTATAGAGCTTTCATTAAGTCCTTTTTCAAGTCTGGTGGTCTTTTATCCAAGCATAGCAAGTGGCACAATAACAAAACTGAAAAATGCTTTTTTAAAAATTTTTGTTAATTGAGCACTATCCATCTCCCTTTTTAAAATCCACTCTAGCCAGCTTTACAATGCTGTAGTGGATTTGTATGATTACCTTCCTGTGGATGGACTTCCTAGAGCAGAGACAAACTGGGCCACCTGTATAATATGTTTTTAAATCAATGGATATCCTCTTTCTTTTATGCAAAAATATTAAGAGAAAAAAATCCTGGAAAGATATTAATTGCTAGAAGCACTTGGTAGACTCTCATTTTGGGTTCATGTGTGTGACCATAGTACATGCAGAAACCAGCTTCAGCCTGTGCACGCTGTCTGCTTTTATATCTTTGGGAGCTATTTCTGACTGAAGAATGTGTTCCTAGAGTACATTTTCAGAGGCCTTTATTCTACAAATCTGGGTACAGCTTTCTACTGCAGCCATTTTCAGAGAAAACCACAAAACAGATTTGATAGAACCAGTCCTGCAGAAATTCACTTGCTTTTTTCAATCTACCCATCTTGATCAAAAATTAAAATTGCAAAAAAAAGAGGATGCTTTCTCACTTCACATAAAAATGATTTTTCCCTATTACCTCAATCTGAGTTTTAAGCCAAAAGTTCTAAGATAATCAAATACAGAAATAATATATTATGCCAGATCAAATGAAGCATTTAACTGATCCAAGACCTTTTTTTTTTTACTTCTCAATTAGTCAAATCTTCCTGGGTCAACTCAAATTATTTTATTAGTTTTCTTGCATTGACAAGCAAACAAACAGAAGTGAACCAGAAATTCACATAACTTTCAGCTTTAGTTGAAAATGAACTTAAAATATAGGGAGTTTGGTCAACAGAGTGAATGACCTCCAGTTCCAGATAATATTCCTTCTTGGCTATCTTCCCCAAAAGATTTGATTTTGCCTTCACAGTCTCAGTTTTACTGCCCTTGTGTTTATTATTTGATAAAGTGCTAGCAAATGTAATTGTAGATCAGCAACGCACCAAAGATTATTTTCTTGCTGTGTTAGTTGGATTCTTAAGCTGCTTGTGGTTTATTTTGATGCTGAAGTAGATTTTTATCCTACTGCCTGTCTGGGACATGTCACTGCTACAACTCAAGTGCCAGAAGTTGTGTGTAAAGATGAGGCTAAAGCATAATTTTCATTGTGGAGTCTTATCTGATGATCTCCTCCTTGTTACTCTTATTATTCCTGGACACAAATCTAACCAAATTAATTATTGATTCAACAATCCAATGTTTACTGTATGTAACATGCACTTAACTTATCTGCATGACTTTCATGTTAAGCATAAAATTCAAATATTAAAGGTGTTTCCCTTGACAGGTTTCCTGATAAGGAGAAGAAGCCTTGGCACACAGCAGTACTTGTGTGGATGCCAGAATTGAAACTGGGTCCAACACAGCACAGCAGGGCAGGTTTGCCTCAGCTCTGGTAGCAGAGCTCAGGCATTTCTGCAGCCCAGATGAGTCCATTAACCTCTGCTGAAGCTCAGAAGCCCTCAGCTATTATTGCTTTCCTAAACAATGATTTGCTTTGAGCTATCACAAATTGCATGTTTCTGAGAGAGTATTTGGGATGCAGTGATTAGGAGATATGTTCTCTGCTCCCTTGTAAGGCACGGCTCAGGCAGATAAATGGAATTGACTGATTCGAGAAGAATAATCTTCTCAGCTCCTCTGGCCTTTCTGAGAAGGAGGAAAAGGTTTGCTCAGCTCATCTACACTTCCTCTTTAATCTCCCTGTGCAATTGTGAATAGCTGCAATATGTCAAAAGCCAGTGTACGGAGCAGCTCAGGTATTAAGTTGGAGGAACATTACATTCGCTTTTTAGCCAATTAACATGGCTGTAGGAAAGACCGTCTGGAATAAATCTGCAAAACAAACAGTTCACAGAAACCCAGCAGGCAGCTATATGGATTGTTATATCTGTATGGTACTTCATTAAAAAATGAACATGTATCTTCTATTTCAAGCACAATGCACAAACAGTATTAAACCAGACCTGATAGGGAACACAGCTGTCTTACTAAATGACACATTTGGAAGAGCTGTGTGAATCACTGCAAGGAAAAGGTTGTGAAAACTCCAGTGACTGCAGTTAGGTATTGGCACAGCAAAAGCAACTGCTCCTGAGTTAATGTACAAATGTATTGTCCTCTTGCTTTGTGGTTGCAAAAGTTTGTTTTGGTAACATTGTTAATATCAGCTACTGATCAAAATGCAGAGGAGTAACAAACCATGCATCAGCAAACTGCTCTAAAGCTGTCAGCTTTAGCCTGCTTCTGGAACATAATACTTTGCTGTGTTTATATTTTTCTCCATTAGAGACCCACAGCGGGAGATGCAAAATTCATTGTCACTAGGTTTATCCCTGCCAAAGGTTTGCTGAACACAGTAGGCTTTATTGTAGAAATGCTGGATGAGACTAGTATTGATGCTTCAAGGATCAACTATCCACCCTCTTTCTCCTTAAGGCCTATTCTGTGTTCAGAGGATGCCATGGAATGTACAGACAGAACAGTTAGGATGGATAAAGCTCTTTGAAGCCATAGAGCAAAAGCACAGAAGATTCCCCCAGCAGACACTGCTCAGCTGATGGACACCTCTGCAAGGACTGGTGTAGCAGCAATCAGAGCTCACCACACCTCTGCCCAGCACTGGGAGCAGGCCAGGCATTCCCAGAGCTCCTGCACATTGTGGCTCCTGGGAGACCTGTGACATAGTACAGGGAGCCAGCCAGCGGAGGAATCAGCACTGCTAAGTGTACCAACACAATCAACAAATATGTGGCTCACGGGAAATGCATATTTTATGTCAGAACAAATGGTATTCCTGTGACCAATTTGCATAAGTATACAGGAAAACGGATTACTTGCCACAAAAGCCCTTTCTATTACAAATAGGTTATTTTCAGACTAATCAGATTTTCCTGTTTTCTATACCAAAAAATCCTAGCAATTAGTGTACCAGTTACAATAATATAACTAGCTGCAGAACATTCAAACAGACTTCCATTTACCAAGTGTTGCTGAGATTTGTAAATAATGGGTTTAGGTATGAGTGTAAGTTTAAATCTGACCATTTTTAGCTGGTTTAATGCCACCTGATCTTTTCTCCAGAGAAAGAAAAAGCACTAATATGGCTAGGAAGAAAAATGCAACATTTAGCATGGCTCTCCCTAATTAGCCCTGCTAAGAAATCATCCAATGGATCAAAACACCACATACCTGCACCTAGTCTGCTCTGGACATTTAGTTCAGGTATTTTGATGCAGTGGCCCATTGTGCTGTAAAGACATAGCACGCAACATAATTATCAGCCTGCTCATGCCATAATTAATTAGGGAGCTGCTCTGAAGACCAGAGCTTTTGGATATACACAGTGATGACAATTAAAATGTTGGCATTTGTCAACAGTTACTTCACCTCAGGTGCTACCTAACAAGGCACAGCCTGCTGAATGCATGGAGCTGAAATAACCATGGTAACTCTGGGTACATGGTTACATTTTAATATCCACTACTGCCTATCCTCAGGCCACCACTTGCAGAACTAAATGGCCCATCAAGAAGCAGATGAATAACGTGTCCTCCATACAATGCATGAAAAATGTTAAGCACTTTTAGGGATTAAAGCCCTTTTCATTTACCTCAGGAGGGAAAAGGGAGAGATAAACATAATACAATAGCATGTATTATGAAGAAATAATGAAACTACCACATCCTACTGCAGCAACTGCTACTAAAATGTCAGTATCTACCAATAGCTAGCCCAAATCTGTATCTAAGATACCAAAATTAATTCCTATTTTAAGTGCCTCTTACTACATACTGACTTTATAAATGACAGCAGCAATATCAAAGGTCTTTCATGCTCAGTCACTGCCAAATCGTGGTAGAAAATCTATCTGTTATAAACCACAGCAGTTCTCAAGCAAAGAACAGGATGCACTACCATACTTTATTAGCACTGTCTTACTATCTGACCTGTTTTTAAATAAAACAGGTGGTGGAATCCTCTAATTTATCATTTTTTTGTCATTCTGAAGAAACGTCTGATTTTTTTTCTAAATGCTCAGTTATTATTACTTAATATTACTTCCTCCATGGTGAGGGAGAGGATTTGAATGTATACTAAAGTATCTGTAAAACTATCTTGTATTTAGAATTTTCACTTACCAAAATGAAGAGACAACCAGAGGCAAGTTTTGTGTGTTCAGGAATAGTAGAAAACACGGACAAAATCAAGCAACCAAACACAAGGAGAAAACTGAAAAAGAAAGAATATTAATAATTGTTAATATTTTACAGTACCCTGACCCAGTATGTATATTGTTTGTACTTCACCAACATTAATAGAAGACTGTCTCTGCACAGTCTTCATTAGTAGAGGGGAATACAGCTACCGATTAACTCAGTTCATTAAAGACATTGGAATAATATCCTGTTAAATCTATTAAATCTGTATGTTTCTAAGCAGCACTGCTAGAATTCAGAGAAAAAAGATTTTCTTATAAAATGACCCAATATCCAAAGATGCTACTTTTTGTCTCACAATCCTCTACCTTTATGCAATCCAGATAATTTAAGCGTCTTTAAAGAGAGGTTTCCAGTGGGAGGGTTGTTTCCCAGGTCTGAAAAATCATTTCTCCCACAGCTGACCGCAAACTCCTGCTGCATAAGCTTTCCAAAGAGCTAAGTTACACATTGCACCTATCTGTCCATCAGAAACAACCTCCTTCTGAGCAACAGACTTAGTGTTCAAACTGCCTGAAGTGAGAGGCAGAGCTATGGCATCACTGTCCTCAGTGAACAGGCTCCATTCTGGGAACAAACTTAGTATCATACAATCCCCTGAAGAACTTGAAACAATTACACAAGCCACAAGCCAAGCAGTTACAATCAGGAAAACACGAACACAATTTTAAGTTTGCATGAGCCTGTATGTTTCATGATACTGATGAAACACACAGGCAAAAAAAAAGTAAATCTTTTTGTGAGGAAGATCCAAACGGTATCATTGCAGAATTTCTTGCATATCCCATGTCCAACCCTTAGCAGTCACAGCACATGCATTGCAGACATGAGCAGGCAGAATTGGTATTGGCCTGACACATATACTGTTGCTTGTAAGGAATATCCTTTCCCCTTGTACTGCTTCACCCTCAACTGTGCTAGTGAAACCATCTGTGAACTGGATCAGAAATGAGGTTCACTTTACCCACAGTATCATGAACTAATCAGCACCCAGTAATAATTGATTCTACCAATGTTCTGCTAAATTCCCTCTTAAAACACTTACAAGTCATGCAGCAAATTGAGGCAACCAACAAAGAGCAGGTCTTTGACTTTTGTCTGAATTGCTGGGACTCATTAGCTGGTGTTCCAACCCACATGAACAGATACTGTAATTATGCAGATGCATATCCCTCTCTGCCCTTATCTTGACCCATGAGCCTTTCCTTAGACTTTCTCTCCTCCATCCAGCTGAGGGAGGCTTTGGTGGGCTTTCTCTCCTCCATCCAGCTGAATGACAGGGAGGCTTTGGTGGGCACCCAGTGTCTTCCCAGGGTCAATGCACCACACTGTGAAACCTCTACCCCAAAGATTGCAGAACTTGGCTGGATAAGGCCATGGTCTGACTTTGAAGTGAGCTCTGCTTTGAGCAGGAGGTTGGACTGGAAGACTCACTGAGGCTTTTTTCAACCTACATACTTCTGTGTTGCTAACTACTGGATATAACATTAATATATTATTGCTTCTGCATACACATGAGCTTCAGGAGCTGTGATTAATTTTTCCCACAGAACATACAGACTTCCCATAGTGATGCAATAGAGGAATGCTATAATATATCAAATACATGACATAAAAATATAATTCTAGTCTTCAGAATTTCTAGTAGAAAATCCCCATCTGCAATGCTATAAGGCTTTGGAGGCATATTTTGTAGCATATCACTTAACTGCTGGGTAAAAGTTCTACTCTGAAAATCAAATATGATAGGAGCTTGCATATAAATTATATTAAGGACTGTAAATAAAACAGTATCCAGGAGGGTAAAGTGCACACTTGGCATACACCATTGGCAAGTCTTATCTTTTGGACTAGAGACAGGTGAAGATCAACACATGCTTCAAGATTTAATAAAAAACTCATACAAGACTCATGCAATTCCAGGCACAAGTACAGACTGGGTAGACAATGGATCAAAAGCAACCCTGGGGAGAAAGACTTGGGGATGTTTCTGGACAAAAAGGTCATCATGACTTGGCAATGCAGCCCAGAAAGTCAACCACATCCTGGGCTGCATCAAAAGAAGAGTGGCCAGAAGATGAGGAAGGTGATTCCCCCTCTCTGCTCCTCTGAGACTGCACCTGGAGTGCTGCATCCCACCTGGGGCCCTGAGCACAAGAAAGACATTGACCTGTTGGGACATCTGCCAGAGGAGAGCCACTAAACTGATCTAAAGTGTTGGACCAGTTCACCTGTGAAGACAGGCTGGGAGAATCAAGGTTCCCTTGCTCCAATCCCCTCAGAAGTGAAAGCTCCAGGAAGCCCATCTTAGATCAGCCTTCCATTACCTAAAAGGGGCCTGCAGGAAAGCTGGAGAGGGACTTCTCACAAGGGCATGTAGTGTAGGACAAGGGGCAAGTCCTCAAGCTGAAGGATGTAAGATTTAGGTTAGATATTCGGAAAAAATTCTTTACTGTGAGGGTGCACTGGAACAGGTTACCCAGAGAACTTGTGGATGCCCCATTCCTGGAGGTGTTCAAGGTCAGGTTGGATGGTGCTTTGAGTGACCTGGTCTAGTGGAAAGGTGCTTTGAGCGACCTGGTCTCTGCCCATGGCAGGGGGAGGTGGAACTGAATGATCTTAACATCCCTTCCAACTCCAAACCATTCTGTAATTCTATTTTTCTATGATTCTATTTTTCTATGATTATGTGATTCTATGATAAGTGACAAAAATCTATCTTGTGAGCAATTCTTCTCCCCATCACTCCACTTTATAAAAATGGCAAAATCTCATAGAACATTACTGGTAGTTTCAGCTGCTACAGCCTTCAGATGCAATCCCCCTATAATTACATCCTACTGACATAGGCATAAATGTGGTTTCTTCTCATTAAGGCTTGCAAGGAGGGCAAAATAAAATTAAGTGACTAAGAATTTACTGTAAAAGAATGTAATTTCCTTTTGCTGAATTTCTTTAGACCTGAATCAATTAAAATGACATTTGCTTACTTCCTTTGTGTTTAGGTATTAAAAATTTCTTGTTTGATTTTATTCCTGTAATACCAACTAAATTGGAAGCCCAGTTGTACTGGGTCTTATCCAAACACACAATACCAGTTTCCACTTGGAAGAGATTTCTCATAGCACAATTATGGAAAACAGACACAGCAGGAAAAAAAAAAGTTTCTTGTTCCCATATCACAGTTGGAGACCATGGCACAGTAAAGGTAAGGGACTTGCCTAAGGCTGCACAGAAAGTCTTTACATGTGGAATAAACCTGATCCTTTTAAGTCACAGCCCAATCCTACACAAAACCATCATCCATTTACCCACCACTTGCTTTCCACAGTCTGTCAGGACTATGATTTAGAATATCACTGTGGGCAAGGTGTTTATTCACAATAGATGGGAAAAGTGAGTCAGGAGAGGGAATGAGTACAGTTAAGCAGTGTATTAATCAAAATAAAAGCAAATATTCAGGAAAGCCAGGTGCAGTGTGGATTAGCACCTGGTTGACATAGTTCTGCAGTTTATCCATTGAAAAGCAGAAACAATCCTCACAGCAACACATAAAAATAGTCTCAGAAAGAAATTTTTCCAAAATTGTATTGCTCTTGCTCCCAGTTTTTCCAGAAACCCGAAAGGCTTGGAGCATCATCATTACTACTACTATTATTATTATTATTATTATTATTATTATTATTATTAGTATTAGTATTATTATTAGTATTGAACAAAATAAAAATCTTTGTATTTATCCACCCACATATTCAAATATTGCCCCTCAGTCCCTCATTCCTCCCCCCAACACTGAACACTTCTTTTAGTGCCCCTCAGCACATTATGTCTAAAAGGAAACTGTAAGCACTTTTATAGAGGGGAGAAACCCAGTCCTGCTAGCCTGGCAAAATGAAAAGCATACATTTAGGTGCTGTAAAGCACAACAGTAGAAAAAAAAGTGGAATATTTTCTGTAGTTTATATATCACTGAAGTGCTTTTCCTTCAAAGTAAACTAAGAGTGAAGATTCACTTGCTGTGTTTTTAGTGCAATCTGTTTACAAAGGAAAGCACCTCTCCTTTTTCCCAGCTGGAACTGAAGGCATGGAGGCTGCAGCAACAACTTTCACCTGGCTGAATGTTAAATGAGGATCTGCCCAGCAAAAAGAAATCCCTAAGGCTCAAACATCACAGTGGTCAAAGTTTATCAGAAATTGTTCTTTCCTATTGTGAATTATTTCTCCAGTGTCTGATGAAGTGTAGATGATTGCATTAAGCCCTGGATAGTAATTTGATAACCCTCAATGGAAGAAAAAGTATTTTCCCATGCCATCATTTGAACTGTGTGCTACAATACATTCTGTACAAGACCATGCTGCTGTAGGTAGAGAGTAGTAAAAAGCAAAACACAGAGCAATTATATTTGGCCTCTAGTGATTCAATCTGGATCATATAATTGTTCAGGCTGAAAAAAACAGATGGTTTTTCCTCATGCATTCAGTATAAGACAGTAAAACTTATGCCTTAGGCAGTAACTTCCCATAAAATTATTCAAGTACTACCATAGCCTTGTATTTTATGAAAAGCAGCAACTTCCATTTTGTTTCAGCAGTAATCAGTTTTGTTGCAGATCCTTTCATCTTGTTCCCTTGCTCCTGAAAGCATATACTAATTGGAAAAAAGCCAGTTTATGAAAGATAATATAAGTCAGAAGCTTTGATATTTAATCAATCTGCCTCTCATAAACTCTTCTAATTGGTTAATTAGGACCTACCAAGTCTCCATTTATATAATTTTCAGCAGAATTTTACTACTGTTTGATTTAAGGTCTGTTCGTATGGAAGAGGATCTTCAGCTTAAAGCAATTGTTAAAACATTACTCAAGGAGTATCATGAGGAGAAAAAATACACCCTGGGAAGATCTTTAAGAGCCATTTTGCTACATGACTTACTGCTAGAGTTAAAATAAACAAAAGTTAAACATCTGCAAATTTTTGTGGCCTCTTCTGTAAATAATAAAAATATATCACTGTTAGAGTGGCATAATTAAGCTATTGGACCACCAGAGTTATTTTCTAGTATTAATTGAGGTCTGATTTAATCTCCATACAGGTAAGGGCATTCAGAATTATGACCAAAACTGTTTGCACACCATTGGCAGTGCCATCATCCTGGATTTTGTATGGAAGGTAGAAAATGTTTGAAAGCTTTTGCTTACTACAACCAAAAAAGGAGTTCTTACTTTTCCTCCTGGTATACTAATGCAATTACTTGCAAATTTAAAGGAAGTTGTTTGCCTTCACGAGGTCTGAGTCTTCAAAGAAGTTATTTGAGCCCCTCCATAAGTAATTCTTTCCACAGCCAGGGGCAGTGGCCATGCTTTCTTCACAGTGGTCAGGATCTTGCTGAGTTGAGTACCCAAGTGCTGCCTTTACATAAATAAAGTCATTTAATCCTGGAATGCATAAAAATCTGTGTGAGACATTAGATAAATAAATGTGCTGAAGATTATACTGGATGGATAGCATCAATAGATACATTACAGGTTTAGATAAATGGGTAAAATACCCAGAGAAAACCCTATTAAAAAAGGAAGGAAAGACATTCTTTCACAGCACTGTTACACTTTTGTGGGGACTATTAATTTTGGTGAAGAATTCTCACAAAAAGCAAAAAGACAGATATGCCTTGGCTAGATGTTATTAGCACTCTCAAGCCTCTTGATGTGTGAAAGGGAGAATTTACAGATTCAGTGTCCCATGCAGCTGCAGGGGAGGACAGAAGAAAAAACATCATCTCCTGGGCCAGGAGTTTGGCCCAATTTTATACATTAACACCATTTTCAAGGCACCAAGCTCCCACAGAGGAGGAATCAATGCATGTTGTTCAGCTGAGGGCTGGTGCACCACCTTCCATCCCAGAAGAGATGAGAGTGCTCAAGGCAGGAAGGCAGCACAAACCTGACAGCAGCCTCAGCCCCTGGCCCTTCCTGGTGCCTCTGGGCAGTTATCAGAGCTGGGTGGGAAGGCCCTCTCTGAAAGCATATGGAAAGAGAAACACTAGAGCATTTTCCTAGCTTCAGGAAGAACTGAAAATGAGAACGTCATCTAATGCAGGCATGAGACGGACATTTACACAGGTCCTGTGGTATCTCCCTTAAAAAGTAATCTTTTCAACATTCCTATAAAACAGATAATGCACTGCTGACATGGTGGAAAAGAATACAGTTTAACAGTTTTGATAATGCAAGCCATGTGGATTAAATTTTCCATCATTTATAGTTTCAGTATGACTTGTTTATGCAAGAAAATGAGATATGACAAAGGTTATTACAATTTGTTAAGAATGTTTGACAAAAGCTGCATGGAGAATAAGTGTTCTTCCATAGAAAAAGCTCATAAATTTCTTCTGTAGACTTCCTTTAAAATGACTTGCACTTCAACCTTTTCTTCAAGTGGAAGAGTTTAGCATGTTGAGGGCTTGATACTGCACTGCCTTCTACAGAAATAGTACAACCCTGGCCATGGAGAGGTAGAGTATGAAGACCTCACAGTCTTAGAGTGGGAAAACAAACTGGATTGGAATCCTAATCAATAACTTTTGAGAAGAAAAAAGTAGTGCAGCAAACCTCTCTTTTTATATATTCTTTCTCTGGGTTAATTGCTAGCTTTTTCAGAAATATAGAAATTTGAATGGAATTTCATGTCTGACTTTTTAAATAACTGATTATACTGCTGAAGCAACTTATTTAGAAAGGTGAGTTTTTTCAGGCTGCAATGGATAAATTTTGTTTTAAAAATACTTTTCATTCCAGTGTGGGATGATTTATTTTCTCTAAAAATTAGGACAGTTTCTCAAGAATGAAACAGTTTACATTTGCAGTGTGAAAAAAGGTGTTGTCAACCTAAATTGCTCTTTTCTGGCATATTTTTAAGGAATCGTATTTTCAGCAGGGTCTGCTAAGTGATTGTATTTGCTTCTATTGACAAAGCAATGAAGAGGCTATAACAGGGGATGATATCAAAACAAAGCAAATCATATAGCTCAGGTACCTATGGGGCACAAATAAATGTGTCATTAAATGAACATTTGATAATCCATTCCATCATAGACAAAAAATAAAACATCAAGGTAAGTTTCTCCAGGGTTCTAAAATAGGAGGCATTGTACTTCCTTGAGCAAGCACATTCACTCAAAAGAAAAGAAAAGAAAAGAAAAGAAAAGAAAAGAAAAGAAAAGAAAAGAAATGTAAAGAAGAAATGTTTTAGTGCTCAGAGTCACTTGTGAACTAGATATTTTCTAATTTTATTTGCTTAAACAGGAGATAAAAGAAAATTAAGAATAAAGCACGTGCTCCTCCAGATTTTAACTATTCTAATGATTGGGAGGCATTATACTGATCTGCCTCAAATCTGTAGAAAACGACAAAATGCTACTTTTATCACTCTCAAAGCATAGGTCTTTTTGTAGACCAACATTTTAAAATGTGAATGCTTAATTTAGTAAATCAAATCTGTACTTAGACAACTCTGTAGGTTTTTAATTTTGCATCACATAGCTCCAACACCCAATGACAAGTCTGGTAGCTCACATAGCAACCTTTGCTTGACCACAGATACTTCACAAGAAAATTAATTAAAAATAGGAATAGAAATGATGTTGTCTTTAACACTGAACACAGGTTGCAGAACTTCTATAATTTCTTTAGAACATATACAAAATTAAGAGAAAAACTTTATTATAATGAAATAGAGAAAATTTAAAGAATTACAGTATGAAGCTGGGGAATTGAAAACCACTATATAACCTTTTCTTTAAAATAATTTTTCTATTTCAGTTGATTTTTTTAACCTTTTTCACAACCTAGGGCAAAAGGAAGTACTCAAAAAACATTTTTTTGTAAAAGTGCTTTCTAACATAGTGTACTTAGATGTATTGCTAATGAGAAAAATAATTCTTAATATAAGAAACGTATAGATGTGCTAGAAAGAAATGTGTTCTCCAGCATAATCACCAGCATAATCCACTATAAAATCAGCTTTTTGGGTCTTCAGGATTTAAGATAAAAATATTGCCACTACCTTTGGTTGGGTTTCTTAAGTAACAGAGCAAACTTAAAAGAACAGAAAGATTGCAGGACTGCTGGTTATTTTTTATGCCACAAGAGCTGCCTGTTTGCTTGGTGCTCATCGGTTACCTTCATTGCCAAATTGACCATCAGTGGCCAACAGTGCCAGCACTGGCTTTGGCAGCCAAAACTAAGAAGGAAACACTCTGTGCTGGGAGGAAAATAGCCTGCCTACCCCATCCTCTGGAGGTAATCCCACTCACTGTGATTCAGCTGGATCCCTGAGTAATGTGAAAGGGAGCCACACTCCCAATGGCTGCTGATGGTCTACACAATTAAATGCTGAGGGCTGCCATTAGAGTGATTTTGGCCTGGGTAAAACGCCTCTTTCCTAGGCAGTTCCTGGGTCTGGTCTGGGAGTTACCATGTATCTGGATTAAATTTTTCTGTGGACTTCCCTGTACATCTTTTACTACAGATGGGTACTTCTGGATAATTGTGTTGAAAAAACACTATCAAACCTATTTAGCAAATCAAGCCTATTTAGCAAATCAGCTGTGATTTACAGTGAGGATATTCCACATTCTGAGGATATATCACAGCACCAGCCTGCCAGAGTTCTAGAAGTGTTTGAACAATGCTCTCATACACATGGTGTGATTCTTGGGGCTGTCCTGTGCAGGGCCAGGAGCTGGACTTTGATGATCCCTGTGGGTACCTCCCAACCCAGCATATCCTTTGATTCTGTGATTTCAGTACTGTTTGACATCTTAATCAAAGGTCAAGATGGGGAGAAAATATATTGAAAATTTAATCATTCAAGTTCAGGCTCCTGATCGACATATTTAAAAAAAAACTTGTGATTAAGACAATTAGCCCAGCTTGATTATGAGAGGTTGATACTGCGGGAATCACTCGAGTCAGCTGTGCATTTTCACTTAAAGTATTTCATCCTATTGAAGAGCTCTGGAACAAAATCAATTTCCTAATTTCTCTTATTTTTCTCCTGTAGTATATTATATACTGGATTTTGCTTTGATTTTACATTTTGGTTTTCATTGATATATAGTCAACAACACTGACAATTAGGGAGTTTTTCAGGGGAAAGGACACTCAAAGGCAGTCATACAAAGATACTGTACTGTGGTATATGAGCAAATGGGATTTCTTTTCACCGTGTCTCTCAAGAAGGCATCTTAGCAACCCTTGGCTACTTCTACAATTTTTTATCCTTCCAGACATGTGAACAAAGAAGTACCCACAAATTCTCCAGTAATAGCTTTCCAAGCTGCAAAACAACACGGCTGGTCTGGCAGCAATGCTCAAGGTCATGATATACATGAAGAATCTATGGGATACTTGGCTTTGTATGGGGATTCCAATTTATTTGCTGTCATTAAATGTGGTTATCTCACATATTAACCAGAATAGAAGATAAGAAAATAAAGCACACTTTAAAAAATATTTATTTTTAAATGAAAAATTATTTTAAGTAGAAACATCAGAACTCTGAGGTGTATTATACCACATCATTATATCAGCCTGTGGTGACTGTGGGAGGAATGGTACAAAGTGATAAAAAAATCAGAGATACTAATTAATCTGATGACTTTATGATGCTTCAGTTCAGGAAGCTGATTAAGACAGGAATGATTTGTCATATTTAATACACTGAAATACAGAAGAATATTTTTGAGCACTCCATTGTGGAGTGTTAAAAAGGAGAATGAGGAGGCAAGAGCAAGTCTGTCCTGAAAAAACCCATATATTCATGATGGAATTAAAAAAAGAGTGGTAAGCATAACAGTATTTACAAGCCCATGCTACCTTATAGCCCTAGTGTCCCTCACAGCTACAACAGAAATCAAAGCAGCCACAAATGCCAGGGCTCATTAAATTTGGCAGAAATATGCCATGATGTTATCAAGAATTGCCTTTTAAAAAATTTTCTTCAATGTACCAAGATCTAGGTCTTCTTTCTCTAACTTTATTTACTCCTAGCAACTAATAGCTGGCTTTTGGTTTTTGTTGAAACCTTACAGTTGACTTCAGTGGAAGCACGGCTTGTGTTGGGAATTATGAGCTGACTCATAAATATTACCAGAGCAGAGAAAATCCTGTTAATTTCCTATCATTTTCTCCCAGTAGTAAACAAGGATATAAATGGAACACAGAATATTTTTCTAACATAATGCACTGTTAGTATTAAACTTACTTCTAAGAATCAATCACAGCACTTTAGCTCAAGGGTGTTCAGTTTTATACCACACCATTAGTCTTGTCTTCCTTAATCTAAATAAGTCCTGCACTTTCTGGAATCTGAAGTGCCCTTTCTTGTTGTTAGGCAGCAGTACTAACAGACCAGAACCTGATGGCAGAAGCATGTGAGATTGCAAAAGAAGAATCCCATCTTACAAGGTTCAAATGACAATGAAAATTTCATGAGTTTAACTTATTCACAGCAACACTTATCTTCTTTCTAAGCTCATCCATATAATATTGACAGGAAAGAAGCACAAAGTTTCAAAACTGAGGGGGCAGCGGGTTGTCCACCTATTTTCTCATATGCCTAAGTTTCTTTGTGTTTAGAAGCAAAGAGCAGAAACACACTTTGTCAAGCACTAGGTCTTGCTGGAGAGGGTACAACAAACATCTTGTTGCTTTGTATCACACACTACTCTGAGAACAGAAAACCTCTTGCAGTGCTGTTTAGGTCTTGAGACCTAAAGCAAGATGTAACACTTTTCACAATAAGCCTTTATTCTGTGTGAGTCTCTATAGTCAAAGCCCAGTGATGTGACTCATTCATTCTATTTTTCAGGGTCTTTTATCTCATAATCACTACAGCTGGAAAGAGTATTACATAATTTCTTCCATGCAGCAAAGAAGATGTTCTGAAGCCCCTGCAAGGTGGGGCAGCAGAGCACCAGCAGTGACTGCAGTGTGGAAGGGCAGCCCCTCTGTGCCCACCTCTGCTGGGGTGTCCCTCAGGCTGCTGCTCACACCTCTGCCTTCCATGGGCCAAAGCTGTGCCTATGCACTGCTTTGGCAACAATAATGCTTCTGTTTCAATAATGAGTTGTTTTATTAAATGCTGAGTTGCAAAGGTCCTGGAACAACCGTTGAGCTTATGCAGAATATTAAATACACAGTGATCACTTATTTTCCATATGGGGAAAAACTTGCCCTTTGATTTTAAACATATTAAAGCTGCTGCTTGCCTGTTTGAAACAATGCATGAGGGTGCTTTTCCTTTCCAACATTTTATCATGCAGTGGCTTTCACTTTTTGCCAAAATTTTTCTGCTCAGAAATTTGTGTGAAATAAGTTTGCATTTATCAGATATATTGCAGGCACAGAGATAGTCTTATATGAATTTCATTTTAGCAGACCAGTTTCCTTTCACACAGGATGATCCTGTAAGCACTTATCTAAGTGTTTAAGGCCAGGCTAGATGGGGTTTTGAGTAATCTGATCTAGTTGCAGGTGTCCCAGCCTGCACAGGTGCATTGGACTCAATGATCTTTAAAGGTCAGTTCCAACCCAAACCATTCTATGATTCTGTGATTCCACGTGCACAGTTTGATCAGAGATGACTGTGAGTACATACTGCTGAGCACTGCATACTTCCAAGGCTGGAGAGGAGGCCCTGGAGATCCCTTTGTTAACCACACAGATGAATTCAGTTTCTTGGAGCTTCAGTACACAAAGTATTAGCCTTCAGTTGTTGTATGGACCATACTAGTAAACAGGGTTGTAACTTCCCAGAACTGGGGAACAGGCAGGCATGCATCTCTGCTAGAAGGAGAAAAACACCTCTGTCAGTACCAGGAGGTCCAGTTAGTTGGTATATTTCAGCTAAGAGTGACTCCAGGCTCTTGGAGAGCCAAAGGAACACCTCTCTGTGACTCCCAACACAGCATAATAATACTCCCTTCAGTGCACTCAGTCCAGACAACTCCATCATAAGACACAGCAGTGTTGTTCTCCTATATTAACAATGTGAAGCTGAGATACATGGTAATTTTGCCTCCTACAGCTCATAAAGGTTCACATTAAAAATCAGTACAGGGTAGGCAATGAAGAGCTTTTGCAAATTATGAGCCTCTGAGAGTCTAAATTTATAATTGTCTTTAAAATATTAACTGAAGTGCACAGGAGAAGTTTGGTAAAATTGACATTTTGTCCTTCCTAGGCTAGGAGTGATTTAAGCTGTGTATGGCACCCAGAGAGAGAACTTCCAGCATAGCCAGGAATTGTTCTTAATTGAGGTACACCAGCTGACTGCACCTCCTTGTAGTGAGAGCATTGTTTTTCTCTTTCCAACAGAGATGCATGTCTGCCTGTCTCATAATTCCTCAGAAAGCCTGAAAATGGAAGAGTGGATTCAGGGTGAGCCAAAACAATTTCATATATTTATGTGTAAAAAACAAATTCTGCTCTTTTCATATATTTTGTGATCCATTATGAACATTTATTTACAAAGCTTTACAGAACGAATGTTGAACAGGACTGGGTATCTTGATTTAACTGAAAAATCATGTAACAGTATCCATCCATTCATATGAGAGCTCACAGATAAAAAAGTAACCCTATCAACCAAAGCAAGAGAAGATCATTCAGTCAAACCCTCCTATAAAACTGTATTAAATAAATTGCTTTTTATTATGCCCAGAGCATCACTGAACTCAGACAATCACAGGCAAATAAATAACCAATAACCTGTCTGTTAGAATCAGCCTATTAATCTCTAATGAAACTATAGTTACAGTGGCTTCTTCTACAAAAGAAGTTCATAAAAATCACAGTCCTATGTTGGCTGGAAGGGACCTCTAGCAGTTATCTTGTCTAGCCCTGCAGAAAGCAAGTTAAATTACATCAGCTTGCTCCAGGTCGTGTCCAGTCGAGTGGTGAGTGTCTGAGGGAAGGAGGCTGTGACCTCTCTGGACAGCCTGGTACAACACCTGACTGCCTGCACAGTTACAGTTTTTTTTTCTTAACATGTAGTTCCAATTCTTACATAAGAAACACTGAGCATCACATTACTCCTCAAAGTCTAATCATCAAGCGGTTTTGTTATTTTTTTTTTACCAGCTCACCAGACTGCATCACTCAATGTTAAGAACAAGCTGTCTTCATGAGCTGGGATGTTGGGATAGTCTGCATTCTCATCCTTCTGGTGCTATTCTCTCATAGCTATTCCTCCTTATGCCAATAACCTCACTGAGTTTGGTTTTTTCCAGTTGTAAAACTAACATTAATCACAGAATCACAGAATCACAGAATCATAGAATGGTTGGGGTTGAAAGGCACCTTAAAGGTCATCTAGTCTCAATATCAAGACCCCTGAACTCAAAATAACTTCACAGTTTCCATTACTTGCATTTCTATTCTTAGCACTTTTTTTCCCATTATTTTGCTGGTTATTTTTTCCTGCAAGCACAACCAGGGTGGCTGGAAGGCTTTTGCACAAATGTAGACCATCAGAGAGAATTTTCTTTTAAAAAATGAATATTCACATGTTCCTTGGAGCTTATGACTGGGTGTGACCAGGAGTTCACTTAGCCAGGCTTCTGAAGAGAACAAGTGACTGCAGCACTTCTTGAGACTGAACTTTTCCATGGTTTTGGGACATGGGAAGAGCACAGCCCATCCACAGGACCCTGCAGCTGCAGGCATCATATGAAAAGGGCTATGCAGGCAGACCCTGGCCTGGCTGCAGAGAAAAGCAAAAATACCTACTGAGCCCCTGACAATTTGATCTGCAGGAAGACCTTTTCTTAACTCTAGATTTGATCTCTAGCACTTAAGAAGTAAAATGCAGCTTTTTGCTTCAGAGGAAAGAAGAGGGAAAAGTCTTTGATTGATTTTTCTTCACAGACCAAAAGAAAAAACTCCAAACCATCCCACCCAGTTGCTTTGCCAGTTGCCTCAGGAAGTCTGTGGCTGGCTAAATGTGGATCAGGTAACAGCTAAATGAAGCACTTGAAAGTTTCTCTAAATAATTTGATTTTTCCAGACTTTAAAAAAGAAAAGTCAGCTTGGTAATTCAAGTCCATATGAGTCTGCTTTCTCATGGAATAAAGTTTGCTATGAAGTTCTTTGCCATTTCACTGCCTGGACAACCACAGACCAAAGGCTGTCCAGCCCTTGAAGCAGTGGCTGGTAGCAGATATGAAAGGAAGACTGTGGAGGAGCCAAGCTGGTTCTTTACCAGCAGGCTGCAGCTGAGGGGCTTCCTGAACCTCAGACTGAGGATCTGAACAACTGAACCTGCTGAACATCTGAACCTGCTGCTATCAGGTAGTTAATCTCAGTTCTGGAAACTTTTAGCATGCATACAAACTGTGAATGATTTACAAAATCTAAAAAACAGCACTATGAAGATGTATATTTTCATTTGTTCACCTGAACCTACTCCTTAGAACCTGCCCTGTTGTCACCTCTGTATGGCACTCTGATGGCTGTCAATCACCATTCCTGTTAATTTAATCTGTTTGCATCTTGACTTTTTAAATCCTTATTGTGTGTTGATTTCAAATGTTTCAGGAACTAGGGAAGTTACAAACAGAAGTGAGCTCTGATTTCCAAATTCTAATCCAATGACCACTGAACCCAGCCCATGTCAGGCCAAGCAGGTTTGCAGCATTAATGAATGCTGGTGTCTATTTTCCATGACTCACAGTGAGGTGATATGTCTGGAATAATCTCCATCTGCCACCTTCTGTAGCTTCATGACCAGGTGTCTCTGTGGAGACAGCTGCACTACGAGGCTGAGCCACTCAAATGCTTTAACTGCATGTACAGTACCTAACATTTCTGCTGTGCACCACAGGATATTGGTGTTACATAAAGAGACACTGCTATTTCAAAATATGTTTATAACCTGCCTGATACAGAGGAACTGGTTGGGATGACACAAATTAATTTTAAACTGCTTTTTTTAAATTATTGCAGTTCTTAGGTAAGTCTCATATCAGATATATGGAGGAAAAATGGGCCAAAACACAGTATTTGGAATGGCATTACAAAACATCCAAGGGGAAAAATTCTCAAATTGGCAAATATATTGTGCAATCTGCCCATGAAAATAATGATACACAGAATGGGTCACAGAATCACACGGGTCAAGTTGGAAGGGACCACAGGGGGTCATCTGGTCCCACCTCTCTGCTCAGAGTCATCCCAGAGTATGTGGCACAGGAATGTGTCCAGAAGGTTCTTAAATAACTCCAGTGAGGGAGACTCCATATCTTCCCTGGGAAATCTGTTCTGGTGTCAGTCACCCACACATTAAAGAAATTCTGCTTCATATTCAGGTGGTACTACCTGTGTATCAGTTATTACCAATTGCCTCTTGTCTTGTTGCTTGGCATGACCAAGAGCCTGGAAACATCCTCTTGGCACCCTCCCTTCAGACACCGACAGACATTGATGAGGTCCCTCTCGGGCAACTCTTCTCAAGGCTGAACAGGCTCAACTCTCTCAGCCTTTCCTCACAAGAGAGATGCTCCAGTCCCTTCATAGTCCTCTGCTCGACCTGCTTCAGGAGCTCCCTATCTTCTGTGTCCTGAGTAGCCCCATCTGGGCACTGAACTCCAGATTTGGCTCACTAGAGCTGAGTGGATGGGAGGGTTTGCCTCACTCGACCTGCTGGCAATGCTCTTCCTAATGCACCCCAGGATACCATAGTTCCTCAACAAACAAATATAAAAAGTCTTCAGCTCATTAATCTCTGGAAAAATCAAACTGCTGCTCGCAGTTTCAGTGACTCCTGGTCCCCCTAGAGTCAGCAGAAACTTGTCTTGCACATGGAAGACTAAAGCTGGACCTTGGGTAATTACTGCACAAATGCAAACAGCTTGCTTTTAAAAAATTCTTCTGTGCATGTTGAATGTATGTGTTAGATTTAAACAACATCATAAATGTAAACTGTACTTGAGAAAACTGTGCAGCTGGTAGAGTCCATAAAGATAAAAGAAATGTTTCCATAACATTTAATTTTAAGTTGACATTTATATAACAAAACTATGGTAAAGCTATGTTTAGCTGAAGTTGTTTGCATATTTTGCATCCGTATCACCACAGGCTCTCTCCCTCATTTATATGGTTACCACATTTTGGTAACCACATTTATTTAGCAGAGGCAACAGCTACCGCAAAAGGAAAACTGAAAACCAGAGAATTTGTAACATTTGGATAAACAAGCCATCAATCCTCGTGTTGTAACTAATCAACAACTGGATGTGTTCACTTTTGACTAAAGCAATTGGCCTGTTTTGAGTAACAGAGACACATAGCAGAGTTCGTACCAAGCTCTTGAACATTTAACTGTGAAAATACCCCAATTAATATGATTTTAGTTTCTCAGACAGAAACCCACTATTCTGAGATGTTTTCCTTAGCAACAACAGGGCCATAGAAATGTATATTTTCCAGTCCCATTGGCTTAGTAAGGAAAAAGCTTAACATAAGCAGATCCCTTCCTGACTGCCACTGCAATATAGAGAAGTTTTTCTTGATACACAAAGGGGTACTTTTCAAGAGATGCAGAAATCAGCAATTTTCATGTTTCTGGGGTGACATCCCATCCCTAACAGAATAAGCAAGAGTTTTGCTGTCAACATTAATGAGGTTAAGATTTCCTGAATCAGCTGCTTTTTTCATAACAAATGTGTATCAGCTGCAGTAAGCTATAGCAAAGATGGGTCTTCACTGCACTAAAAGGTGTGAGGACACAGTGAGACCACAGCCTGTGTCAGCCTGCCAGGGTCAGCTTTAAATGAGCTAACTTGAGTTCTGACAAAGTGCAGCCAAAGCAGCTCAGAGGTTAGCTCAGGCTAGCTGGCCCATTATTCACCCAGCTTTCCAGACAGGCTGTGTAATTCATGCTTGTGCTCCAGCCTGGCACAATTACACTACTCTCATTCCTAGGTTGACTGCATAAAAAGTAGCTCATGAGTGTCCACAAAAGCTCCTGCTGACTTCACCTGAGATTTTGAAGGTGTAAGAGTGCAACATACCAGACAATATTTAAAATAAATTTCTCTAAGGATCTCTTACAGAAGAGTATAATTTTTGTCTTTGTCACCACACTAACAGACTTTTATGCAGAACTTAGGAAAAGCAAGTTTTTAAAAAATAACTGAATATCTCTAATGAATGCTATGAAAAACCTTGAAAATTCCAATGAAATGGGAAATTCAGGGAAAGCTGTGCATCATAATCAGCAAATTCCAGGGCTTATACTTGAAGTGTTGATTAGGTTACATGACACCAGTAGACTAATGAAAATATATTTCTCACTACTGTTGGTCCTTGGAAATCTGTTAATAGAAGTGAATCCAAAAGAAATAAATTACACATCACACTTACACACATTTACTTATTGATATTCAATAAGTAAATGTCTCAGAAAGATGCTGAGGACACTATTTCAGCCAGCACTTTCCACATGTCTCCCTCCCTACTACAGTGCTGAGAATAACATCACAAGCAGTAATAAATACAGAACAGCACTAATCAGATTTGTTTATGAAGGGAAACTACTTTCTTAGTAAAACTTCCAGATCTTTCTAGAAACCTCTAAAATTTGAAATAGTAGGTATTATTGCACAAAAGGGTCAACAATGAAAGACAAACCTTGAAGTCAAAGAAACATGTGCATGGAAGCAGTGCAAAATCAAGTCTGAAACCAAGATTCAGCTTTCTGTTGCAATGGCTGCAAAAATGCTTATTCCTGAGGGAACACTTTCTAAGGGTGTTTAGCTGCAAATGTGGATATATGTATTCAGTGAGATGTTTTAGAAGTTCCTCAAATTTTGCACCTTCTACAGTCCTCCTTCAAAATTTCGCCCAAGAAATGGGCCTAAGAATAGTTTTATTCTTTTTGCCCTGAAGGACATTTAGAAGATTTCAAATGTGGTTCTATGAATTGCAATATGGTCTGACTACAGTTTAATAAAAATATTCACTTGTATCACACAGTATTGTGAAACAAAAGTAGTGATACATTGCTGATAATGGTTAAAGCTAACTGACTGCTAAGAAGAATCATCCCTTAGAAGAGTGAAATGAACTGCTCAGCTTAAAATATCTTCCCATTGCTAAGAAATGCATTTTCCAGTATTAAATCAGAGAAAAGAGACTTTAGACCATAATATTTAGGTGGCAAGTTGTAGTTCCTTAAGCATGTCTGGAAAGCATTCAGTATATAGGAAGCACAGTCTTGGATGGAGTCTCACAGGCTTAGATATGAGATTAAGAGCCAATTACAACTCCAAATTATTTCAGGACATCAAATCCGTGTTTTCTCCATGTTTTCTCGTTCATTTTCTATCCTGCAGACTTCTCTCCATGTTATTAACAGTGTGGGTGAGAGACCATTGGCTTCATTTCCCACTCAGACCTGAGTGTCACCCTGAGAGGAGTTCCCAATGAAGAGACACTTGATGCTACTGAGCTGGAGATGGAGTGCAGGGAATAGCATTATATATACAGAGCCCCTCCATGGGCTGTGAAAAAAACAAACAACCTAACCTTCACTTTGCACTTTGAAAACCTCGACAAGTCAAGAAATCTTTAGGCCATGCTCTTGTTAAGACAGCCTTGAAGACAGAACTGAAAGAAATTAAAGGTAGCATTTTATGTTGTATAATACTGGGAATAATGACACAAAATATGGATTATTGACACAAAATATAAAAGAGGCTTAGTTAAGAATATATAAAATGGATTTCAGTAAATGAGTACTAAGGTGTTTCTTACATAGCATGGCGTAAGAGCAACAAACCCCAAAACAATAGAAATTATCTTCTAGTATTGCAAATGGTAATAAAATGATTTTCCACACTGCACAAGCAAAGAATATTTTTGATAAAAAGAGATAAAGGCAAGACTTTGTCCCCAAAATGATAGCAAGGTGAGAATGGAAATCTTGCAGAGGAAATATTGTAAAGTCACTGAGCCTGAATGTAGTGAGATTCTGCAGTGAGGAACATTCTGGGAGTGTGAATAAGTGGTGGTCATAGCTTTGCTGTAACTTCCTACTCCTGTCAGAAGGGTCAAGAGAGGAAATGTAAAGAATAAGTGACAGTAGAACACTTGCCAAGGGTCCACTGCAAAAGATCATGCAACAGGAAATAAACAATCAAGGGCAACTGAATCAGAGCAACAAAAGAAATCAAGGGTCAAATAAATTTTTTTCTACTGTTTTTGTTCTCTGTTGCATAAGCATAATTAATTCTTTCATTTTGCTCTAACAACAACAACAAAAAAAACTTTTGAGAGTTTTTCTGTTAAAGAGTGTACTCTTTCATATACAAGGGTCTCCGCTGTTTGGATTGTGTTTCTATGTTCTGCTGACTTATCTAGTGGATATATAATATTGAAATTACAAAATCTTATAGACTAAGCAACAGTGTTTACTGAACTTTGGAATAAAAGCTAAGTAGCTTTAAATGACTTGGAAGTTATAAAAAGAAAAAAGAAAAAAACATAGAAAGAAAGATGAGATAGATTATGGAACAATAGCCTGTTAAAATAACCTAGTCTAATTTTTATAGCTGCTCAAGTGCTCAAAACATAGCCAAATTTCCATGATGCTACTGACTTAATGCCTTTGAAGACTTATGCCAACAGACTTCTCATGCGAACAGAGAAAACAAAAACATACCTTTTCCATGAGTTACATACAAATCTTAAGTTAACAGGATCCAGATAAAAAGGTAATAACAACAGACAAGATTAATAAACTACATGAGCACACACACTGCACTGGCAGCAGGTTTCCATCAGCTTGAATCCTCAGGCTTGCCCTTCACTTCTAAGCTCCATGTAGTTGTATTAAACAGATGTCAGACACAATTTTACTGCACAGGAGGAGCCAAGCCATCCTTTGAGCTAAGCCTCTTTGAAAAGATGGTGTGTTTCATCAGAACCCACTTTGTGGTCCACACTTGTTATCTTAGAGGCAGGTCAACAGAACAGCTGCCAGTCAAAAATAATCTCTCCCACCCATCCAGGTGACAGCATGAGATTTAAAACAAAGGTCTGGGGGTGAGGTGTGAGGAAATGTCTGGAAAAACATACCTAGAAAACCCAATGAATGTGAGGAGATGGGAGATCAACTACTATAACACACCACCTATGCTTGTCTCTAAAAAAAAGCACCAAAACCCCCAACCTTAAAAAGATGAGGAAAAAGTGTAGTATCTGGAAATTACTAACCTTGAAAAATTATTGTCAGTGAATTGCTCTCTTTTCCAGGCAGTGTAGCAAATATCTAAGCACCACTGCAGATAGACACTCTAACTAATACCATTTCCAGTGAAAGCTCCCCTTCCAGCATCCACAAACAAGTGCATGCTGCTGACACAGCATCTTTCAGTTACCCATCCAACTTCCCAGGAAAATCTCAGTCCCACACAAAACCTGAAAATTTATATGCAAATCACCTCCTTTCCTCTAAGCTAGCTTTTATGGAGCAAAATAAAGATTTCAGATATATATTTAGAATTCTCTTCTCTACTAAAGTGGGAGAAAAAAGCATGTTGGTATTGTCTACAGGAACAACAAACTTTCTCTTCTTCAAGAAGACTTCTTCATTTTATCTTCTGCATGGATTAATGCCCAATTTTCATATTTTTAAAAACACATTGAATGGTATGATGTAATCAGCATCCAGCCCCATTCACAGCCTAACATTTTATGCACATATAACATATGTAGCAATTTTGAAGACAACAAACTTATTCATTGTTTGGCATTCAAAAGAGAGTCACTACATTTCCTTCCCCTTCCCTGCAAAGGACCCTACCTAGAACTGGGTAGGTAGATGGTATTCTGGTGCCTATGTATAAAATCTGATTTGCAAACCTTTAAATCACAGGGTGCTTAATGTCAGTAATTATCCTGCTCTCTTATTTAAAAGACAGCAGCTGCTTTGCTTGTCTCCAAGGCTGGAAGTGGCCCAGGCTGAGCAGCTCTTGGCTATGCAAAGGTCACTGACATAATCCATGATCTGGCTGGGTTCAACTCAACATTATTCATTTACCTGTTCCTTCTCCAGCAGAAACTGTTGCTCCCTTAACTCATTCAAAAAGCCTTAGTCCTCCAGGGAAGAAATCTATTCCATCCCTAGACAAATTAGGATTTTCCCCCATATTAAGATGCGAATAACTAAATTAAAATTAAAAACTATTTCCATATTCTCCATAATTCCAAATCTAGAACAAATGAGAATTCTTTACATATTTATTCAGCACAGCCAAGTATAAAGTTTTTCCAGAAAAAAAAAGGAAAGATGTATCCTACAGGAGGAGACTCCTTGGTGAGTTTCAGAGTTATTTCCTTCACAGAAGACTGAGGGAATCCTCTTGACTGGCTAACTTAGCAATTTCACATATCAGAAATTTCTGATATCTCATATATGATTATTATATTACTGATTAAAATAATAATTTGATTATTTATAGATATGCTCCTTACCAGAAAGTGTAATAGTCTTGCCAAGGAATATATTTTTGCTACAGAAGGAAAATACTCTAATCAATAGGTATCATGTTCTATGTGTACAAAAACATAGAAATCACCAATTATTCAGGTAACCTTCACTCTTCATTTTGCTCTTTATTGCCAACAATTAAACTGTAGTGCAATTCAATTCTTTTTAAGTCATATATTAACTTGTGTTTTACATGTTTGAAATATGGGGTGCTACCTTTAGGCAGCTCCAACAAAGACATCTTGGTTAGCTGGTTAGGGTGATCTGAGCAGGTATTTTTAGGATGAAAGATGTCTAGATTTTAGGTTAGGAATTAGGAAATTAACTGTTTTTCAGAAGAGCAATGGCATGTCCTAGCCAAAGTCCACCTTCCCTTTCTGTCTGAAAGCTTTCAGCCACAGCAATAGAGATGAGGGTATGAGAATCAGGGAAGCATTTGGAATACTCCCTCAGACTCTAGTGCAGGACAGAGCCTTCCAGTGCCAGGCACAGTATCTTTGTATTTAATATCTGTTGACAGGTTTATCTTCCATAAATCTGCTTAGTTTCTTCCACCTGCTATCTTAAATATTGAGCCAATGTAAGGGTCTCTCTATTCACTATAAAAACTTTGAATCATTCATGCAGGCATCTTTACTGCAAATATATGTCTGACTATTGCTGTTATTACTAAGCATGATATCTCAAATTAGATATAGACTTAAAATATTCCTCCTGGCCATTTTCTTAAATCAAAGGATTTTTTGGCAGGTGGATCAAACACAACTCAGTGAAAGATATACCTTGGGGCAAAATTGTTCTTATCTATTTAGATTTCAGTTTAGGGATCTTCTGTGTAATGTCAGCAAGACACATGTCAGACAGATAATTTATAAATAAACCATCAAGATCTTGAATTATACAGCTGAGATCAGAAGATAGAGGCATGCTCCAGATATCATGCTTAAATGGCAATAAATGCATGTTAAATAAATCATTGGTGCCTCAGTTACTATAAATGTATTCCACATTGTTAGACACGGACAAGATCAGAGCTCATTATTGGGGTGGACGACTCACATGCTAGTGCCAAGCTTAAGGACTGAGTATCCCAGGGTTTCTCAAATGGTGCTAGATTGCTTATTTTAGATAGCTTTCACCCTTGAAAGAGACTTTCAGGAGTACCAAATTGATCTTCTGGCTAACTGAATATGTATGATCAAGTCTGCATGGTGAGCTTACCCATGGAGATGTAATTCTGTTGCTAGTGTCATACCTTATGTATTTTCAGCCTCCAGCTACTGCACTGGAAGACTGAAAGACTCCTAGAGATCATGAGTCAGAGCTATCAATGCCACACAGATATTTAAGAATCTTTAGGACATTCCAAATGTCAGGAGATGCTCTCATTTTAGGCAACAGAACACAGTGCTTAGTGTGCCTTCAGGCAATTACATACATGCTAATAAAATATCTTAGACTTGAGCTGAATCCCACCCTTCTGACAATGTCACCATTTGAAAGGTCCCTCTGACATTTTTACTGTCTAAAGTACCTATGACATTGAAAGGAAAAAATGCATTCCCTAAGTTGCTTCTGATGGATCATAGATATTTTTACTGCAAAATCAACTTGTACTGTGCTAATTTTTTTCTCACTAAGGTGATACAGGGAAGTGCACCATTAAAAGTTTAATCAGAATGTTCAGACAACTGAGAAAAACACCACAAAACCTAATTCCTTGTGATAAACTTACCCCTAGACCCAATATCAGTATCACTTTTGTGAATATAGCAATAGAATTAGATTCACTGAGGCTGATCTTACCCTCAGAGAAAAACAGATTTAGGCTCAGAGAATTAAGGAAAAAACCCCAGAGGACTCTGTTTCCTTCCCACAGTAAACTAATCAAAGGCACCGTGATTGCCGTCCAACTTTTTCAACAAAAGAAACAATTCTAAAAAATATTATTAGAATTATTGCAGAAATATTTTTCTCCTCCTTCTTGCAGGTAAAACCTGCCAATGCCAAGGAAACAAGACATACAAATATATATATAAAATCTTTATATATTAGATTTTGCTCAGATTTCAGGACAGGAGAATGTCCATCCAAAGGCTAAGTCCTCAAGTGTAATGCAAAAATTAGTGCATGGCAAAGCTGTTTCACTACAGTGGCTACAGCAGCAAATGTTGGAGGCTTGTTGAGAACCTGTGAGGGCTGACTTACACTGCTTGCAGCAACGTTAACCCAATACAGTTGCCTTTCCCAACTTTTATTTGAGCTATTATGCCATTGCAAGCAGTATAGTTTGGTTTATAACCTAAAACAGAAGAAAAAGAATGGTTTCATCTTTCAAGTAATTTGATTAGGACCTGACCAAGCTACACTCAGAATCTGCTTGAAACGAGCTCTTCACATCTTCCTGGATGAAACCCTCTGTGAAACTCTGTACAATGTGAAACATTCTTTGCTGTCCCACTGGTTTAGTGTGAATTCATGCTGTTGGATGATGTTTGTGCACTGATGGTGACAGTAAATATCCAGACAAGTTTCTTGTGCTGGGTGAAGCTCGGAGTGGCTGCACTACAGGGCCAGGTGCAGCACAGCTCCAGGGAGGAGCAAACACCTTCTGGAAAGCACTGCTCACCCTCTCATCATCTCCATATCAGAAAAATGCAAACTTTGTTTCTGCCTTTGGAAAAATACAGCCATGGAAAGATGAACATGCCCATGTCTGAAATAAACCAAGCCAAGATTACTCAATGCACACGCATGAAAGAATGTGGAATTGCTCACTCCATAGCCCAGCTGAAAATGATAATGCAACAGTTACAAAAAATGTTTTTCTGTGATATAAATGTCACCATTCCTGTCAATATAAATCCTGGATTTTGACAAAGAAATATAATACCATTTAAAAACTAACTTTTTAAGAAGAAACTAATAATAATTTGTTCCATTGCAGCATTGGCATACTTAGGCAGCTGATAATTTTAGAAATAAAACAAAGCATTTTTCTGATTGTTTTTTCTCTAAACCTGAGGTTTTGAGATCTCCTCTAATGTTAATTACCCCCAAAGCAATTCCAAAACATTAATATACATTGTAACACAAAAGCACACATAAGGTCAAGTCAGTTGTCTGTGAAGCAAAATCTACCAGGTCTAATTTTAACAGCAGTTTGGCACCACTAGCTTTTATGTTGCCTAGGGGTTTTCATTACAGAAGTTAACTGCATTATATCATTGACAACAAAACATCTCTGAAACATCACAGTTTTGTTTCTTCTTCATATATTTTAATACATTGTTTATTTTCACAAATATGTAAATATAGATAACAAAGCCTTGTTAAAATGCAGAACTTAAAAAACTACTGTCCTCAATATATCACACTTGGTTAGTGACAGAAGTTTCCAGACTGCCTGATTGTTATTACAGATTTTTTCCTTCATCTGTCATAAAACTTTTCCTTCTGTACCTGACTAAAAAGGTTCCATTTCTCTTAACACCAGCTAGTGTTATTATTGCAATATACTTTATGTAAATATTATAAGATCAAATTCTCTCAACCACTCCATTTCATAGACAATTTAATAAGTACTTCCTCTGAAACATGAAGGCCAAAAAAATAAACAGATTTAAAAAAAATTGTGAGTGCAACACTGTTTTTGAAGTCAGGAGGGCAAACACTAGGTTGGAAGAGGAGGGGCAGGGGAGAGTCAGAGAGGAAGGAATTTAGGTCTCTATCTTGCAGCACTCTTGCCTCATGTGCTGTAGATTCGTGAGCATGACTAGATTGGCCTTGATAATCTCACAGTGAAAAGCCAGAGAAAAGAGCCTGCTTCTGAACTTGGGGAAGGACAGGACATGAGCTTGATGTCCATTCAGTTCTGTACTGTGTTCCTTCATTAGTTTCTTCAATAAAATTGTGTGCTTATTTTTTCCCGTTGCTGCTCTCCTTTGCATGGTCTTTTCTAAACAAAATGCAAATGCTGAGTTCAACTGCAGTTCTTAAAAAAAAACAAAAACAAAAACCAACGAACCCAACAACCTCCAAACAAACCAGCATTCAAAAACATGTAAAATTAGACAGGTTGAGTTCTTAAAATCCTACACTGTATAAAAAATGTCTAGAAGAAGGCAAGCAAATTAGAAAGAGAAAAGCTCAAGCATCTCTAAGGACAAATATTATCCAAATTATTTTGTAAATGCAAGAGGTAAATAAGAACAGATTTCCTAGAAATGTTCATAAACTCATTTGTCACAGCAAAAGTACATGACGATCTCAGCAGGATTCCAGCCAGAGATTTCTGACACATTACAAGAAGGCTTGCTTTTTCAGATATTTAGCATTTCCCCAGTAAAACTAGTAGAAGTTCACAGCATTCTGAAGCAGCTATAAAGTTCTCACTAATGTGGAATGAGTCCCAGGGCTCAGGATTTTTTTAGTTTTCTTGTTTGGTTTATACTCCTTCAGTCGGTGTGGAGCAACTTTTAAACCAACTATCTAAACACCTTGAAGGAAAAGCATTTATTTATTAGCTGAAATATTTTCTCAAAAATTATAAAGAGGAGCCTGAAAACCAGTTTAATTAAGGAAGAAAATTTATCTGACAAGAGTTCTCACATCCGTCTTCCTGACCCTGTATGTATTGATCTTACCTGCACAGGTAAGATCAGTAGCAGAGCTGAGATCCCCTCAGAAAGTGTTCCAACAGAATCATCACAGTATTGCATAGTGTAAATGTGTTACCTGTATCAGGTGATGATTAAGCTGATTTCAAGATGACAATTTTAAATTAGTCAGCCAATGTCATTCCTTACCATGGTTTGGACCTTTGTAAGTTGACAATTTTTTCAATATAATAAAATAAGCCAATATTTACAAGCCAGAGTTATTTTCCAGCAAAGGAGAAGCCTATGCTTATATAATTCAAAAATAAACAGGATTTAATCTTCTTCTGTAAAAGCTATAAAGAATTCTAAGGTAACAAAAAATTGCCTTTTGGAGATTAAAGAACTGGTGCAAATGCAGACAGGCACAAGTCAGGTGTTTTAGATTTGGTTGCCTATCCATCTCCCTTTCTTTTCACCTGATTCTTCAAAGCTTCAAAGATGATATGTGGTCCATGTCTACAAAAACTGGTTCAGCTGTTTATTACTTTTACCTTTTAAATTAAGTACCTTCCACTTAAATCCCTTAATTGGCAGAATCTAAGATTCTGAGAATGGTAAATTATGACTACATGTTTGCTGAGGATGAAGCTTTGCTTCCTTCAGAACTTGCTGACAGAATGGAAAAAGCAAACCCAAAGACACAAAGATGTCAGGGGATTAAAACAGACAAGCTGGACTGGACTGTAGAGTGCATGCTGATTCCAAGAGGAATGTTCTGAGGAAGTTTTCCACAAGGCATGAACTCCACCACAGTATTGTAACTTCACATTATGTGACAGGAGGATGCAAGGATGGGCTAAAGGGCCCTCTTAAATGAAAATTGAAATTAAATCAATGATCAGCACTTTATCTCTTACTTGATAGCATTAAGATTTCTGCAGGAGGTCTCATAATATTTCCAGGATGTGGCCAGTGCATATTGTCCACAGGCATTCCTTTTCATGTGTGCCTGATGGCCAGTGTGAGCCCATGCATCAGGGCAGTTATTGGTGCATGGAAGAGTTTAGTTTTGTGCCTTTTGCTCTGGTATGGATTCAGCAATGTTTTTTCTACCAAGGTCACCTTTCTGATCTCCTGCCAAGACCCACAGTCACTTGCTTTTTGCACTCTCTCAGTGACACCATCATTACCATCACTATTAGAAACACAGTAGTTGGATCATTCATATCAAGTTCTTGAACTAAACACTTGGTAATAATTCCCACTTAATAGGCTCCAAAAATTTACAGCTTAAAAAAATTCTATAAAGCTTCACCAGTGTGTATGTCCATGCTTCCTCCTTTTTTCACTCTGTATTTGGAATAGGCATGGAGCAGAACACAAGCAACAGCAAAGGAAACAAATGTCAAACCCAACAAGTAGCCAGAGTGTCTGTGACACTCACACCCATCCAAGGCTGATGCAGGAGAATGAAGCAGGTCTTTCACCATCACAAACAGCAGCACATGTGTGTCAAAGAGGGAGATTCAGTTCCCCTGCTCTCACTGTCTGGTGTCTCTGGCCATGGAACAGATTGACTGATAACCTGTTTCAGAAGTGTGCTTACCCTACCATGCATGATGGGTGCACTATAACTGTAATGCAGAGATGGGCTGAAACTTGGTGCAGGTGTGATGTGGTATCAGTGAATGCTATGTGACCATGGCAGTCCAGGAGCTGAGTATGCTGAAAAAACTTTGCAGAAGTTTTAATCCCATAAGAGATCTCAGAAACTGGCTCCACTACTCTCCAGCCCTGTTTATGCTGTGGAAGTTTGTAAAGGGCTTCATTGCCAGGCATTTATAGGAGCTTTAGGATTCCACCCTCAGATGCATAGATTCATAGCTGCAGGCAGGTGCAACATTATCAGAAGGTCTAAAGTCCTTTTAACTCTGCAATAAACTTCTCTCATGATTCTGGCATTACTATTTCCCACACGTCCTAGCAGATTCTCCCTGATCCTTCAAGAGAAACTCAGCCCATGGATAGATGGCGCCGGTTCTGCTCTGCGCCAAGGGGCTGGAGGGAGGTCACTGAAGGATGAGAATGAAAGGAGTGAAGGCCCCCAGGGGCTCAGCTCAGCCCCAGAGGACCTGGATCTGGAGCCTTTGGACCTCTCAAGGTTGGGCTCTCTGGCAGCACTCAGTCCTGGCCGTGGTGCCACAGCCAGCGGGTGGATGGCATGGGGAGAGCACCACCCCTCAGTCAATCTGGTGCTTGTGACATTTCAGGTACCCTGCCAGTGCTGGCCTTAGGTGCTGGAGCTAATGACACATGGAAGACTGAATTCAAAATAACAATATCTTAGAGAAAAACCTGGCTAAGCCTGATACTAGACTATCCACACCTGTCAAGGAATGATGGAGGGAGGAGCAGTGTTCTTCCACCCATCCAGGTGAGGGGCAGAAGGTTGGATGCATTGCCCAGACACTTGCACAGACTGGGCTATGGCTGCTGAATCTACTTTCAGCACCATTTTAAGCCTGAAAGCAAGAACAGCTGCTAGCATGAATCCATCTAGAAGACAAATGAAAACAAAAGTCTGTCCCACAGGGTTCTTGAAGCCTAGTAAATGGGTGTTACAATAAGTGAGAGGTCCTCTGAGAGCTTCCAGCACATGGAGAAGGTTAAGGAGAAAGGAAATATGCTTCTGTAGAGAGAGGTTCTTAAGAAAAGAGGAGTCTTTTGAGATTTTATTCTTTGAACACATTAGCAGGACTAAGTAGTTCATATGAACTCTAAAGCCCCAAGCGACCATTTCTGAGGTATTGTTTTCCCTGACCTCCTAGAAATCTGTAATTACAGTGCTGGTAGTTGCATTAACCTTCTACTAACACAATCTTACTAAAATTATTCAAAATGCTATGTAAACTTCAGCTTAGTGTAGTGTACTTTTTTCCCTGTATTTTATCTATAACTTTATACCTTACAGTGGTCAAGAATAGGAAATACAGGCTATATAGTGCCAAAATCAAAGGAAGATTCTTAAATTAATGCATGCTTAAACAATAATTTTAAACATAGGAGCCATCAACAAAAATGCCAGAGACGAAATCCAATCTCTATGCTTGAACAGTTAAAAAATCTTTAAAGAAAATATATGGAGCTCAATATTTCTTGTACAAAATTACAGTCTTTCTTTCCAATATGTTTGGTTTGACCAAAGACTCAAGCATACAACAGGTTATGGTTCCCTCATGCATTGCAGCAACAAGGAAACCCCCATGCCAGAATCTGCATTAGTAGAAATAGATACAACAGGGAATGGCTGTGCTGGAAATGCAGTATTTCTGTTGGGTTTTTATTGGCTTCAATCACTACTCAACAAATACAAACCATTTATGAGAGTTTTCAGTTTCCAAATATACATGATCTTATTGAGCATTAATTACTGGATGATATTAGACACAAATTTTTAAAAGAGAGGAAACAAAAATGAAAAAAAAAGGTTAAATACCATGCCTGGTATATACAGAGACTATGCCAACAACTGACTTCAAATACCCATCCTTTGATTTTGCATTGCCAGACTGCTTCACTTCATTCACTCCTTCCCTTCAGAAGGGGATAAAGTGCTAGGCCATTGACATAGGAAATGTAAAGGAGCTGGACTGAAAGGAATACACAAAACTAGACTATGGGTTCATCAGTCATGTGGGCAATGCAAATGTAACCATATAACTCTATGGAAAAGTAAATAAACCTGAGAAGTTTGGCTTAGAAAGCAAAAGATGTGAACAATCTCCCACAGAAAAAGTGCTGGGAACCTGCCCCATAGGAAATACCTGGATTTAATTTATGCAAACCCTTGCAAACAAAGTGAGAACACAGAATGTGAGCACACACTGTGTGACAGTAAGTGCACACACCGTCCCACTGGGTGTGCTGGGTCAGCACAGCCTGGATCACATCCCTCTAAAGGGGCAGCAGTCCTAAGAACAAAGGTCACCGGGGATGGGGAAGGTGCTGCATTGCTGCCGTCACTGAAACCCAAATGAGTGTCAGCACACGTTCATTAGCCTTTTGGAAGGAAAGGCAGGTATCACTAGATTTTAGTGTTGCAAAATAAAGAAAGGAAAGGACAATTAGTCTTTCCTCATAAAACTCCTGACAAGGTCTGTGCAGTGTTTCCTCCCAAAAGGTCTGATGGTTTTCGTGGGCTTCTTTTTAAGAGTATATATTTAATGATGACAAAGTATGAAGATGGTAGCTCAGTAAATATGTTTGCCTTTTTTGCCATCAATTTATCAAAGGAAAACACAATTAATATGCACATATGCATCAATATATTGTCTTTATGATTACTACTAGTGTTATTTATTATTACTATCAATACTACTTATTACTACTACTATTGCTCAATTGTAACATAACTGACCTTTGTTTCCACTGACACTGCTTTTCTTGAAGTTTATCATTCTGATTTTGTCTGTGGAAAGGGGAAATGGGTGCAGTACTGATAGTGGTTAATGCATTTACCAGTGCTGTTTTACTCTCACTGTGTTTCCTGTGATACCAGTCCAAGGTTTGTGCCATTTTTCAGCTTGAAAAATGTGGTGCCTGGTAGATCTCACCACATAAGCCACAACCGTCAACTTTTCTCAGCTCTGTCATTGAAAGCAATGCAATCCTGGCATAAGATCACAAACTGCACTTAAGCAAAATAAATTCTTTGTGCTTCCATTTTCCATGGTTCTGGCCAAGAAAAGAGTTTTATGAACTCTTCTTCCCTGCTCTGATTTAATTTTGGTACTCTATTCTTATTCCTGTAGCAATACTACTCTAAATTGCATTTTGTTACTGCTTTGGTCAATCTCACTCTGGATCATCACTTTTCTCAGTCTTATCTTTTCTGTGCCCTAAATGCCCCTATTAACTTCCCTACAATAGTACCCATCACCTGTAAACTTTTTACATACTCTTTCAACTTTTAATTGCAGCAAGTTCCCACTAGGTTTTATGCAGAAGGTTTTAGTAACCTTTCTGTTTGTTTTCTCTAACAGCTTTAGGTAAACTTTGCTGCATGCTCAGCCTTTAACTTGCACTAAAATTGAGAAGAAAGTGAGTTTGCTTCTGTCTTCTTGAGTCATAGATAATCTATGTTTCTAGCACAACTCTAAGACCCAAGGCTAAAGATAGAAAAACCAGAGTAAGAGCTGGACATGTGCTTCTAAAAACACAGCATCACACTTTTAATTTGTCTTGAAGGGGTGGATTATTTATTTCAACTTGTAAGATAGATGTCAGTGCTATGAAAAACTGAATTAATTTGTCTCCATACTAGCTATCATGGCAACAGCATTTTCTGATTGAAAGACAAGAAGAACCTAAATTCTGATCTCAGTGTAACATCAAAGTAACTACATTGGCTTTCTGCTTAGTATACATAATTTGGCTTTCAGTTTTTCATTAGTTACTTTATTTTTTGTTACTGAGAAAGAAGCTCATATCAGTGTCCAAAATGAGGATGCGAATCTGTGAATGGTAATGCTATGGTGGAATAATGGTACAAAAAAGAAGAACAAGGGCCAGTTTTCCATCAGTTTTATAACCACTGTAGAAGTTGAAGTAAAATGCTGAGAAGTGTTACAATTCTTTGAATAGCTTAAGTCAAGAACTTTTAAGAATAGATATCCAAAAATAGCATCATAGTAAATTTTGTATAGAGTTTTAACAGACTTTCTGTTCACTCCTAACTACAGAAGAACATGTGTTATAATTATCCTCTAACTCTCAAAAAGGAAATGGGAAAATCTAAGCTACCAGCCACCAAAAGCGCAAACAGTATTTTTAGAGGCCCAAAATATAACTGAAGGAGAAGGAATGAAAGCAGCACTGGAAAGCAAGTATGCATAACTGAGTAATACTTTAACATTTTCTGGCATAACGGAGTGATAATTTAACATTTTCTGGCATAAGCAATTTAGACAAGGTTAATTTCTGGGTGTGCTGCATATAAGGAACATATACATCGTTAAGCACCATCTGTCGCATGCAGTGGAAACAACGAGCAGAACCACAGGCAGTATCTGGGGAAAGGATCAGCTTCCTTTAGGGGAGTCTTCAGTAAGCTCTTAAAGAGTAATCTCTAAGGCTTTTTTCCCATTAGAGGATCTAAAAATGCATTATTGACACTTATCACATCTCTTTGCCACTAAAAGAAGCAGGTAAACCTAGTATTCCCTCTATTAAAAGGTTTCAAAAACGGACCGCAGGATGATTTTTATAGTTCTTAAATGAATATGAAGAATTGCAATATGAAGAGGCAGAAAACAGGTAAATTCCCCATCTTGTAGCTAATTTCTTTCTGGATAATACTGTTGTAATAACTTCTGCAGCACTGGTAGTTCTTCAATCTAAATTGATAGACATGAAGAGAAACCAGTCATGTTTCATCTGCCAATGTGTATTCTTAATTCAAACTGTCCATTTTAAAGGAGACACATCAGAATGCAAAATCTGCCCAGGTGCTGTCAGGCAGTACCTGGAGATCTGCCACACATGAGCACTGAAACTTGCCTTTGAAACCACTGAGGTATGAAATAGCCTTCTGATATTTGAAATCAGTGTAAAACCATGGGCATTTTTGAATTTCTTTACTGAAAAAAAATGTAAAACCCTTGCAAATTCTTCAAGTGCTCTACCATATAAGCAGTGCCTTCAGCATATAATGGGTAAGAATCTCTTATCAATGAATTGTAGATTGTGTAAAAGAACTAACGCTTTTGCAGCAGTCCATCTCTACAAGGGAGGTTTTGAAGCTGCTAAAGCAGGTTCAATACAAATATGTTGTGCTTCTTTTCAAAAAGCAGTCCCATGCTCCACAAGACCACATCCTCAGAGGCACACTTATACATAATACATCAAACAGCTAATCAAGCCACTAATCTCACGCTGTGCTGCTTGCTTCCTGTCGAAAGCCTGAGGAAACAGCAGTTTGTGCTCAGCTGCAGCCCATTAGCTGGAGTCTCAGACATTTCTCCAGCTTGAAGACCAAGTATTTAAGTGAACAACTGATAGCTGTTGTATAATTAAAAGATCGTTATTTTTAAGTTATTTGCATAAACCTCCCTGTAAGATGAGAGCTGATGCCAGACACATGGACAAAGGTCACACATTACCTAAACAAATATTATATGATAACCTCAATTGGAGACCACACTGTTTGTTGTCAGAATGAGGCACATGGTCATTAGCAGACCTAGTGGTTAAAATGATTATGAGCTTTAAAGACTGATTTTCTGCTTTACTCTTTGGAAGAATGGTAATCTTTGTAATGGCAGGAGGCTATTCACACAGGTAATCACCTTGGGTATTGTGTAGTGCAGAGAGTCTCTGAAAAGAGAGATTCTCTGAACTGCTCTGTGAGAAAGCTTATTTTTCTCTTTTCTGTCTAGGAATGGAGCCAAAGAAGTTTAGACACCCAGGTTGGATGCCTAAGGTAAGTAAGTGTGATGACACCAAACAAATAGGCATACACAAAACCTGAAGCCACAAAACAGTGCAAATGTTCTGCCCATTAACCACGATCATTGGAGGCAATTTTGGTGGCCCTCAGCCCATTCTGTCAGCATAGCCAGAGCAAAATATCAAGGTGAAAAAGTAGTTACCAGGGTTTCTTGAACAACAAATAATGTTTAAAAAGGAAAAAAAAATTCTGACCATGAATATACTCCAAACCTCTCAGGAGAACAAAGTTTTAAAAATTAAACAGAAAAAACACATGTTTGGGCATTTATGGACTTCAGGGTTTGCTACTTTTATCAAGGGGCCAGAAGTAAAATTTCTGTTGATGTTGGCATGACATATTTGTGTCACATATTTAGAACTTATGTAGAAAGGTACAACCAAGAAAGTCAAGATACATGTAGCTACAAGGCCAGATCACCCTGTGCCCTACTATTAAAAATGAAAGGGTCACAGTGGGGACTTTCCAGGCAAAGTGATTTAATATGTTCTGAATTCATTCTTTCATTTAAATTGATTTAACTTTCCTCAACATGCTTATGTACACAAAACCAAGGCTTCTTCCAATTTACCCAAAATAAAAATCTGCAATCAATTAACTCATCTTTCATTTTGTCATCACTTAGACAATGTAGCTGAATAGGTTTCTAGAGTGCCTTGTTTCTCTGTCCCTTGAGGTCTGCCTGCACCAGTATGGTTAGGAAAGTTAAGCTGAATTAACTAAACATGCAAAATAAAAATGCAGCAGTAAAAATGTATTAATCCCTAGGGCACAGTCCTCATTCACAAACAAAGCTGTCTTAATTCTTCACTACTTTAAGTCTCAAAAGGAGCATCTAAACAAGGCTTTTGTGTACTTAAACTAATTCACATTCACTTAACACCTTTACTTAACATCCTCCTGTGACATAGCAATGCCAGCAAAATCTTTAGCATAAACACTTTCAGGAACAAAAACATCGTAATTGCCAGTAGAGTTTATTTCACTTTGGGAGCAGGCTATTCTCAGAGCAGAGCTCTTCTTTTGCCAGAGGAAGTCTCATCTCCATTCAGATAGGTTGGTGGTAAATGCTATTAAAAAAACAAACAACCACCTTTCTAATAGCAGACAAACATATTTAAGATATTTAAGACTATTCATGAGAACTTCTGAAAAATGTAGGTGTATTATTTTCCTGGTTCACTCAACAACATATGAGAAAGTATTTCTAGATATAATCTTTGAAACAGCAAGCATTTCTGGTTTTGCAATTCACTCTGCTTTTATAAATACTTTCAGCCAATTTGCTAGTTATTAAATGCTATTGCCTTCTAGTGCTCATCACAATATTAGACAATGCTTCTACTCAACACTTTTGTGTAACAATTCAAACGTTTTTCAGCCTCATAAGTAGGCACAGCTTCCTGCAGTAGCCTAGTCTATTGTTCAGCTTTTCAGTAATGCTAAGCTGTGCTGGTTATACTACTCAGGTAAAATTGCAACCTTTTGCTAGTGCATTTATATTTCTTTCCACAGTGTTTCCAGAACATTTGCTGTAGCCATCACTATGAAACACTAGTAGAAACTCAGTCTTTTTGCTGATTTTATTGCAAACATTTTCATTGAATTATGCAGGATACAGAATGCCAGAAGCAGAACTGGAAAGAGAAGAGAAAGTAAAACTAGTAACTGTGATGGCAACAGCCCCACAGCAGAAGAGGAAAGGAGTGGGGATGGAATAGACAGAGCTGGAGGCAAGTGGGATGAAGGAGGTAGAAGGATTCTCTGTCCAGCTTGTGCTTAGCCACAGCACAAGTGCTGCCAAGGCCTCTTCTGGAAAGTTTGGTTTCCTTGTTCTGGCAGTAGCTGCTTTTCTGAGCACTTTTGTTTTGCTGTTTATTTTGCATCCCACAGTGTCATCTGCCTTCCTGCCTCTTGCTGTGCCACATCCAGCTGCCCCATTCTTCCTCACATGCTCATTGCTTTGCTACAGCCAGAGTCACAGACTGTGCAAGAGTCCCTGAGCCATGATTGCCACTTTTTGCTACAGACTCTTTTCCTTTATTACTCCCTGGCAAGCATCTCTTGGAAGCTTGACACCTCTTTACCCCTCTTCTCATTTACAAATGCAAATACATTCACAGTAGTGCATCCACTGGTCTTATTCTGTCTAAAACTCACTGCTCATTCAATGTGCAGCTACAAGCAATTGAAATTAAAACAAAGTTTGCTTAGAAGAGATATGATGGCCCTGAGAATACTCATAGCCCTGGCATACCCCAGCCCAAAGTTTCTGGGGCTCCTTCCACCCTGCCCATGGTCCAGAATCCCATGTGAGCTCCTTGAGGCCACCAGTCCATGGCCCAGGGGTGTTGCATCAGGGACAGCCTCCAGTTCCATCCCCATCCCTGTAGGCAGTTGGTCCTGTGAATGGATCCCTGCTCCATACATGGCACAGCTCCTCTCCAGCCCTGCTTCTGGCCCCAGCCTCTTTACCTTCCCTTGGATCACCCTGGTACCAGAGCACATCTGTTGTCAATGTCCCCATCAGAACCAGCCAGGTGTGAAGCCCCAGGGGAATGCACCCTGTGGGGAGGCCATGTCCTTGTGCAGTCAGTCCAAATCAGTGCAGCTGATCCCTGACAGAATGCAGTTTATTTTGCAATAATTTCTTGCTGAAACATAGCTTTCTACTTGTAAAGCCAAAATGTCTGGTTTTCTCTGTTTTCTTGTCCTCTTTAAGGTTTCTTTCTAGCCTGGCTATCTTTGTAAGAAAATTATCTCTGAAAGATATGTGCACATGTCTTCTCTGCTCTGATCTTTCCCATTCTGAGCTCCTATTTCCTCAAGAAAGGCAAAGTGTTTGGTGCTCAGAGGTAACAGATATGAAATTACAAAAATAGCTGGAAAAGAAAAGAAAGTAAGAAGAGTCCTACAACAAAGAGTTTGCATTGCAGACTTAATGGTTAGAGCTGTTTTCCTCTACAACCCTCTAAGGGGTGAAGAGCCCTTTCAGGCAGGACTGACCTCTCCTAAGGACAACCTAAGCAGCTGCCCAGAGGAAAGTATCTGAAGATGTGATAATCCTCACAGGCCCTGGTCCTGCTTCTGGGCAGACTGCTTAGCTTGGAGCACAGTGGCAGCATGTTTTTTCTGGGGGCTGGACAGGCCCTAGCCTCAAACCTGAATGGCCACACACAAAATTTCAAAAATTTTAAGTCAGTTATCCATGCTCATTGACGTAACTTGGAAAGTCTGCCTGGGTGGGTGCTTCTTGGTCGGAAGTAACCTGACAGTACAATTTGGGATATCAACCTTAACTCCTGCTGGGAATGGCTCCTGTCCAAACATTTGCTTTGGTTTTAGTTACATTCAAAAGATAGAAACAGGTCCCTTTTAATACCAACAGAAATTATGGAGTGTGCAGCTTGCAGCCATGGGTTACACAGAAGCTGTTCGGGAGAGCTCCTAAAAATGAGCCTAGCACCCAGCTGGCCAGGGGATATGTCTGTATTCAGCATAAGATGGGATGCTTTACACAGAGGAACACAACTGGTGAAATCATGCCTTGACTTTGAAATGGTTCAGGTGCTCTTACTGTTATCACACCTGTTTTACACATGGATATGTTTGAGCCACCACAAATAGGGTCAGTAATGGATGAGATATCCCTACAGAACAAGAAAACAAAACCCAGAAGAACTAAGACCGTAGATAAATGAGATAGAAATTATATAACCAAAAATACATACAAATAAAATAATATAGTAAATCATGCAATAAGCCAGAGGTTTATAATTATTTTAATATATGCCTCTATTGCTTTCAAATGTATAGCACCAGTTCCATTGGTGCTATCTGGTTCCATTTCCTAGACACTGTTACTTTTGGCTGGGCATTTTATTTTGAAAGAACTTGAAACCTTAGCCTATTTGAAAAGTAAGTTAATTTGTGGCTTTCTTGCAAAAGCTTGCAAGGAGTATCTTCTGACACCTACTGCTTGCCTCTGTATTGTGGCAAATATGAAAATGAGCCCTTGAGCCACCTACAATCCCCCGTTGATGCTGTGCTTGATTCAAAGAACAGAACTCCTGTACATTGCTTGCTTGATGTGGACACAGCACTGACCTTTGAAAACTTCAGCTGGATTGCAGTAGGAGCAGAGGCTATAAAATTAAAGTACATGAAAATTACTTTAACAGGACAGAACATTGTGTTATATTTGTGTTCAAGCATATTGTATGAATGAATCAGATATCATCAAAGTGGGAGGATCAGCCTTCTGCAAAGCAGAACTGTTTCTTCAAGAAAAAGGACTACATTGTGCAAAATTATGGAAGAGTTAAAAGTATTATAGCTGCTTTTCTACTACTATTTATATATAAAGCTAAAGTATTACTTGGCACAAATGTATTAACAAGTTCCTTAAAGAGATATTGGAATGTTTACTGGTCTGGAGGGACTGACATTTTCCCAGTTTGCTATTCCCTTTAAATTGTTTTATTTTCCATTAGCTATAAAATCCTTATGTTTTCACAGCACTGAGAACAGGAAGGGATATTTTTTCAAAAAACGCAGCTGAAAATAAGCAGCACAGCACAAAGTCCTTCCCTTTCCTTTGACATTCTTGATCATTCAAAACTTAATTTTCATGACCCTTTACACAATCAATTAATTTACTTTCATGAAAAGTTATTTTTGTGGACAATGCTCACTTTTGCTTTCCTTACGTTTTTATACTTTTGCAACAAAGTTCTTTTTCCATTTCTTTTGGGGACAAGCTCCAAACCCAACTGAGAAAAACTGGAAACTACTGAAATGCTGTGCTTTCTCCTCTACCTGAAAATCTTGCACTGTCCTAATTTCTCAATAATGTTATACAGAGACATTTCATAACGTGTTGTGAGTGACTCTGTGCTCACGATGTAAGTAATGAACGTGTCTAAAGATGAAAAGTGAAGCCACCTCATGACATGTATTGTGTGCTCTCTCTCATGAAAAGTTTGTCCCCATTATAACTACAGTTTGCTTTTCAAAAGCATCTGCTACAGCTTCAACTCTTTCCCTCTTTCATCCACTCTCTGCAGGAATTCCTTCAACAGCAGGTTGCACCTCAACAGCTGACCCAAAGGCTCCCAAGCAAAGTCATGTTCAGCCATCACAAAAATAAGTCACTGTAAACTCAGTTAAGGGAGTATGGCACAAAATACGGCACAAGATTTTCTCCTAGATATTTTGAAAGATGCCTGAATTGTAATCAAATATATATACACAAAGAGAATGAAGTATGGTTGTGAAAAGGGTTGATCTGCCTGATTTCAGTCTCTGTGTGAAAATTATAGTATTTCAATTGTGGCTCCTGTGCAACTACAGCTTTCTGATTTCAAATTCTATTTTACATTAAAAAATAATCAATTGCTTCTTAAAATATATATTACAATATATAGAGATGTTCAGCTCTCTTATTACTGTATCTTGTGGCCTGAAGCTAACTTTCCCATGGTGTACTACCCACATTTCTCCACTTACTGTCTACCAGTAGATGGAGTTTAACAAAAAAAACATTTTTCATAGTTAGAGAGTGTGAGTTATGTGTTTGCTTCTTAGGCATGTTGGACCAAAATGCACAGCAGATGAATTAAAAATGCCATGTATATGACCTGAAACTTTCCCAATGCTTTTCTTGATGACACAAATTTTAAGGTCTGTGAATTGAAACAGAATACAGTCAAAACCCAATCTAGCATGCAGATGAGTATGAGTTGCACAGCACGGCAATGGCAATGCCATCACTCACAGAAAAATATTATTGGATAAATATGCCAAGGTATCCATGTTTGCCAAACTCTACCTTTTTGGAGTGTGAGAAGATTTGTCTTATTTTGATATTATTTTTGACCCCTAAGTAGAAGCACAGAATTCCAGTAATGAAATAAATTCACATAAATCAAATGAGAGGAGATTACTTCTCTCGTGTTTCTAAACCTAAAAAAATTGCACATCCTAAATGTCAGTTTCAAGTCTGAATGAAATTTTGGATTAAATTATTTTTAGCTCCTATTCTATTGAAATTTCAACAGAGATGCCTAACCATTAGCTATTTAAGTTGAAACAAAAGCTTTATTTGATTGTTAAGGGGAATTGATTTTATTTCAAGAACAAGTTCCCATTAGTCTTGCATACTGCATGCAAACACCTATCTGTTTCCCTGGCAGTCACAAGGTATCTCTGAAGCCTGAGAGACTTCCCATTTTGGACATGAAGACTAAAACTAGAACCCAAAATCTTTTAAAAATTGTTGGGTACCTCTCAGGCAAGAATCTGGTTAAATAAATTAAATGCTTTTTGGAGATCAAGGATCTTTGAGGGTTTGTACAATTTTAGAAAATCTAGGCCCATGTTTATCACTGGCAAAACAGCATATTCCTGAATTTCATGCAGTTATGAGAGGGATAAATCTGTCCCCTGGTAACTTGCAACTAGATGAAAGAATATTATTGCATGACATTGCATTATATTCACTCTCTTTAGGTTTAGGTTGCTTTTCTTTCTAATTTATACATTTAGGACCTATGAAAAATCTCTTAATAGGGGTTATATTCATTAAGATTCTCATATACATATATATTTATATATAGTCTCTATCCTATTGAAAGTAGTATTAATTAGAAGACACATAATTGTTAAAGCCAATGTCCTATTGGAAAGATGAGGCTGCACAAGGAAGTTAACGGTTTCTATTTTTCAGGTTCATTTCAGTGTAATAAGCTAATATTGCTATTCCCATTAAGACCTTTGAAAATGTAATTAAATGCTCAAACGACCACTAACATGATTAAACAAAGAACAGGGTAGGTTATTCACCAAGCTTATTAAAGACATTTCATATTCTGTCCTGCTCAGTAATAAATCGCAGTGAATTTTTTTTAGAGCATATCAGGCAAGCAGTTTTACCATTATCCTGTCCAGTAGAAGGTTAGTGCTGAGATGCTCTTCCTGTTTTATAAAGCATGTCAGTTATACCTGTGTCATAGTTTTGTTTGTTTTGTTCATATCAGGTCTTTATTTCTATAAAGAGAATGCAGTAGAGGGAGCTCTCTTTAAAGTGCCTTCAGTCTAATTGAAGAACATATGTGCTTATTCCCTGAGTTTGGTCACAGAAGCAAAGAGACTTTGTGGAATATACTTATATGTGTGTGTCTCTGTGTGTGTGTGTGTATATATATATATATATATATGTAATATATTTAATATATTATAGCACTTATTAATGAAACTTTCTTTAATAACTTGGGGTTTTTTTCCCCCATGATGGTCCACACTGGGCTATCAGCTTACCTTCCAAGCTACCTTCCCCAGTAACCTCACACAAACAAAATCCCTTCACTTCTGTTCACTGTTGCTCTGTTTACACATTTCCTAATATGGAAATATATAATTATATGGTAGGGTAAGTAACCCCATACATGTACATGATCTGTGATACTGTGCACTGCATGCATTTATACATGTGTCTGCATATGCTATCTATACCATACACATACATATATGTGTCTACATAGATATTAATGTTACATGAATTTACACACAAAACATGTATTATATGACTATATGTGTATAAATATTTAGTGATTTTGTCTCATATTGCATCACTTTTCCACAATGATCTCTACAGCCTTTTCAGAGTTCTGTTCCTCAGGATACAATTTTCTACAACTACAATTCAAATTTCCTATCTAGATTTGTATATGCTTTTATAAGGACATGCACATTTTTGAACACAAAGTGCTGCATGTTTCTAATCACTATTTACCACATCAGTATGCGTTATCTAAAAATTCTACCAGCAGACTGGGGCTTTTTTCTTGTTTGTTTTCTTCCAGATATTGGAAAAGCATAAACACTACCTCTGGAGTCTCTTCTATCACAACTAGAAACATCTTGACTCAACTATGAGTCTCCATGGAAAACTTCAATGAGAGGTTTATCAGACAAATTATTCTTGAGCCCTATTCTTTCCACTAAAGCACTCATGAGCAGTCGATATTTTGTCCAGGACTGGAATCAAGATAACCAGTTTCCAGTCACAGCTGGGTCTTTCCGCTTGAACTTTTCAAGCAGAGGCACATCAGATTCTTTTGCACTTAGGCCAAATTCTACAAAATTATGAGGAGTTGCCACCAAAAGGATAGAAACCTGTCTCCCCTTTGTGGACATGGAGCAAGTCAGCAAGGTCTGTGAAGGGAAAAGTACTTATCCCCCATAGATACTGTTTCAAATTTTTGATCTTTTGTCAGATTTTCTGTAATAGATACATATTCCCCTTCCAAATACCTAACAAATATTTATTAAACACATCTGTTCTTTTTGGCAACATGGCCAATAAATTTCCATCCCATAATAGGCCAAAACAACCTTTGAAGAGACTAGTAAGAAGTGATGTTTTAAACACAAAAAACCCCACCAAAATTTCTGGAATAGTTTCACTTCATCAGAATAGTTTTCTTGTGTATCTTTAACTTCTCTTATCAACAGTCCATGCTTTACAACTCTACTAAAAGAACAAACAGATGTAGCAATCCATATAAATCGGATTTTCTCCCAGCAGTTTTGAAGAGAGAAATTCAGCAGTTTTGACTATGCTGTAAGATAGACCTAATCACTCCTTAGATGTGTTTGAGCTTTTGCAGTGCTTATCTCCACTTTCAGGGCAGCATATTGAAGACTTCTCCTTCCTCACTTTCTAAATATATATAATGATAATACAAGCCCCAAGATTTAATGATGCTCACTTCTCTGCACTTGCATGGAAATGATCCTGTCTATCCACAAAAGCTACCTAGAGTCATCCCACTACAGTCTGCAAGTCATGTGGCAGATACAAGCATGAAGGTGCTTCCATGAATGAAACAGCACTAAATGGCTGCTCAAGGCCAGAAACTGAAATGTTTACAGCCAGGGATATTGTGTGACTTGGCCTTCCATGACATGCACAAGCTTTCTTGCCCTAAAATTCTTGCATCACACTGCCTATACTAATGGAATATAGACTTTTAGCTGGATGCCTGTTTTAAGGAATATATTTAGCTCTTGTATTCTCACCTTTTCTTTTAATAAATTTCAAATCTTCACCATTCTCCTAGGTTTTGACCTCGGTGCTGTGTAGACTGAATTTGACTAAAGGAACTCAAAATTCCTATGCAGGTTGGATCTTGTCAGAGAAACATAATGTATCTTCTACCTCTGTACTACATTGAATAAAAATGCTTACTTTGACAACTAAAGATTGATATAAAATAGAATTTCAAAAAAATCTTCTAGTACTTCAAGGAAAACAGAATATCAATTTAAATAACAGCCATTCAGTAAGGCTGGTAACTGCAGGTATTTAAAAAGTAGAGGTAAGAGACATAGGGGGTTTATAGGTCTAAGACTATTTCTTAGACTCAGGTTAAATTAGCTGTGATGGACTTTTAATTATGCAAATTACTCAATTATTTTTCCATAATTTGTTTTGTGTTCCTATGTCATATTAACCTGTGCAAAGGTAACCTGATTTATACTATAGTTTTGCTCTATAATATTTGTTTTCTCCCACAGATAAATCCTTTTTCTGTCTGCACTTGCCATTCATTATGACATTCATTATGCTGAGTGGATGTATGGACATGCATTCATCTCACTGTAATCTTGACAGATCATAGCAGACTGAGAAGAGGATATCTTGTAGAAATCATTAATACACCTGAGACTATGCTCTCCTGGCTCATATGGGGGATGTGTAAGTGTCTTGATTAATAACAAAAGTAAAAGACTGTCTGCACTGGCTTCCTTCATGACAAAACTAAATTTTTGAAAAGTCACCTATTAGAAAATCTAGAAAACTTGCCTGTACCTACTGATCTACCAGGTATGAAAGAAAAAAAAGACATGGGTTTAAAAGAAAATTCTGCTAAACAGCCCTTAGCTGAGCCAGAGGGGAATGGCAGTTCTACCTGTCTGTACTGCTCAATTAGGTTTCCAGAGGGTAAATCTTCTGTTACTGCACGTTATAGCTCCCAAAGAAATAACTGGCAATTTCCAGCTGTGACAGTTTAACACAGGGAATTGTACAACTCACTTAGGAACTCCAGCTTGACCCAATCACACAAAAAATATTTCTGATGATGGTGACCTAAATATCCTATGAGCAGTACTAGCTAGGCAAACAATTACTTCTGAAAGTGCAACTGTCCACTCCTACACTGAACACTAATGAATAAAATATTGCAAATTTAGAATAATATCCATAGTCTAATGATATATTTAAAACTGAAAAATAATAAATCAAAGAATGGTTTATAATAAAGAAAATAAGAAATACAATAAAAAGGAAATAGAAGAAAAAAACCTTTCAACTTTATAGAGTATATACTTTATGATCATTTATTAATTGTATTTGAGCAGAATTCAGTGATAAATCTCAATACATACAAGTAAAACTGTATAGTTTGATAAGAAACAACAGCTGAAAAAATGGTGGAAAAATGGTATTGGGAAGCAGTGAGTGAAGTATGGAGCTGAGCACTAAAATATAGCTTTTTTTAATATCAATGAAGTGATCAGCAAGCAGGGTAATGCTCAAGCTTCTGATCCACTCAATAGGACTATTGCTTTAAACCAGCATTCAGCACCTCCAGTTTGGGGGAGTTTGGCTACAGGGTCTGTGGGCTGCCTTCCTAAATACAAAAGCCAAATACCTTTCACACAAATTTCTACATTTCTCTTGTGAGATTCAGAGCAGACAAAAATTCCAGAGCCACTGCATTGCTTGAGACATGCTAACAAGCAAGCCCTGAGAGATTTGTTCACAGCCACAAGTAAAATCTGAAGCTCCCCTCTCTTGCCTCTTGGCTGGGTACAGTTACATTTCTTCTTCAGACTGCTTTTCATCGACCACTTTATTAAAGAAGGGTGGATCTATTTGTTCAATCCCCCTTGGAACTAAAGATACATTTTACCTCCAAGGTAGGAGCTCTGTTGCAGTTTCCAATCAGACATCCTTTGTAAACACAATGTAGCCTTGATTTTGAGGTGGAAGTGGGAACTAAAAACCATATGTTCCAAATCTGAGACATTTTTTCCTCTCAATAAACATGAAAATCTCAATTCTCACTAGTACTCATATACACATATTTAAATAAACCAATAATGAAAGCCAGGGCCTTGGACAGCAGCTGACCATTCATCACTGACACTTGGTATCAAATGAATCCATAAACAGATTTTTTTTTCTCATTAAATGCTTTTAAATATAGCTTGTCATAGAAAAGCACAAGTGATTCAAGGACAAAACATCCTCCTCTGCCTATTGTTTCAGCTGATGGGTTTGTGTCTTTCCCCAAAACCAAACATATTTCATTTATGCCTAAGAAATATTTACACCAAGATAAAAATCCCACAAGAATTTTCTTGCTTTTCTTTTTGTACTTTAAAATCAATTTTAAAAATTGTCTTCTGTTTCTGCTGAAACACAGTACTCTGTATTATTCCACTTCAAGACAAGTCACTTGTATTACACTGCAATTTCTTTTTGTCATAGAAAACTGTAAAACCATTAATTAGCATCTCTGGCACGAAGCTGATGTTATGGAATTGATTTCCTTCCCTTTCCAAAAACCAGCCCTTGCACAGCTCTAGTGTTTCTCACTCTCCCTTATGTCCTATAACACCTCACACCACACCAGTCTGGAAGGCCTTGGCCACCTAAGCTCTCCTCTGGCTTGAGTTAATTCCCAGCCACCTTTTGTGCTCATTAAAAACCTGTTGAAAGATACAGGAGATGAGAGTGAAGAGAAAAATCATGAAGCAAATATGTGGAAGCATGACAGAAATGTTGGCATGACTCTGATCTGATGCATCTGTTAAGACCCAGGTATAAACTACATAAATCAGATGCACCTAGTGAGTAAGGTATATAATGAACACTTCTGTGTGAAGCTTGTAGTTGTCATTAAAAGAAAGCACCTGCAGATTTTCTGCAGTGTTTTGCTACCAAGTTTCCTAATACCCTAGGGCATATCCAATTCTGTTTCCATGCCTTCATCTATCAAGACAGAATAACAGCACACACAGTGAGGACTAAGTTATACACACTCTGGAGCCCTTGGGTAGGAGTTCAGCATTGCTAGTCATAATATATATACAAAATGAGACCTTCCAAATTAATCAGTCCATAAATCTTAATTTCACTTCATCAGCTCCACACAGGCTGCTTTTTCCCTCTCCTCTCTAAGATATCATATCCACAGTCTGCGAATGCAGCTTGTCTCAGTCACTACAGTGACTCTGTCTCCTGCCAAATCCCAGCCCAGAATCATAAGCCCAAGTACCAAATGACCTGTGAGGTCCTGTGAAGTCTATTCTGAAAACTCTTCAGTCCACCAGGATTTAAAATAAATGAATTAAAACTACCATGGGTACATTAACATCATTTCTCTCAGCACCTGCTCAGGAACATGCAAAATCTCCTTTAGATTTAGATACTACTTCCTTTTCTCCTGTTTTCTAGCATACCCTCTTTCTCAGTGATCTTAAATTGAAATTTATACCCCAAATGTAGGAAATTTTACAGTCAAGAGGTACAAAATTTTCTCTTGTGTAGCATCAATGATCCCTGGGGAATCTGAACAATAATTCCTCAGTTAAAATCAGCTTAGCTCTGAACACAGGCTGACCATTTCTCTCTGATTGATGTCAAGGCTGCTTCCACATCATCTTTCCTATTATTTCAATTTGGAAAAAGATCTTGAGCACAAAAAAAATTAATCACAAACACATTTGTTACCATGAATGTGAAACCATTTAATTTGTAATGGTAAGAAATTTCTATGGAAAAAAAGCGTTCAGCTCAGTATTTATCTGCAATGCATAATGCTGTTGAAGTATAATTCACATGCTAGGATATTATTCACACCCTTGCAGTTTACCTGGGCAGACTTTGGATCCTGAAAGGGGTGTGTCCTATGGCTTAGCAGAGGGTGTGCTAGCTCTGTCTCACTACAGAGGACACTTCATCTCTTTCCCTGTCACTTTGGAATAACAAAGTACATCTCCAGATGTTTCTTTTCTGGAGCACAGGCTTTTCCCTGTGAACACCTTTTCAGAAACACTTCATTGTCTGTTTTTTTTTTGCTTATCTCTATGTTGGACATAAAATGCTGACAGTTTCTCAGATTAATGTGGAAGATTTAGTCAGAAAGTTAATTCTAATAAACTGTTGCATGATACTCCCAAAATATTTCACTTCCATCTGTCTTAATTTATTTCAACTTTCTTTGGTGAGGCATTCACCATAATTTTTCTTTCTGTAACTAATCCTTACCACTTATCTGGTTCCCACACCTCTCCTCCAATGCCATGTTTTGCCTCTCCAGAGTTCTACAGTTTTCCTATGACGTGGGAAACTGGACTTAATGCAGAGAAGTAGGAATAAGATGAGAAGGACAACATCTATGTGCCCTGAGGTCCGGTGATGTTTCCTTGGCTGACTGCAGCTCCTACTGCTATTTGGCCTGTGTAATAGTTGAACAGCACTTGTGATTTCTTCCCCATTCTCCAACCTGTAATTTGTGCCCTCCTGGAAGGTCTGTGGTGCCACAGTCTCTCCAGGTCCTCCAAGAGCAGAAGGAAGCTGTGGGTGACTCCATACACATCCTGCTCTGATATGTTTCCTTGGCAGCCTGGAGATGTGCAGCCCTGTTACACAATCTGTTGTTTCCATGAGTTCCTGTTCCACAAATAGATATGAACCATTACTACAAACCTCCATCTATGATTTGCAATATCTGCCCACAAAAGAAGATAATAAGCTCCATTTTGAAACAACACATGGGTTCAGAGAAGGAAAGGAAAAATTGCACCTTCATTACAACAGTCCTTGTGAGACATCTTTAAAGTTCTTTAATAACAGCATGATTCCTTCTGTGTATTCATATGCATCTGTTGGCCTTGCCAATTTTTTTCAGCAGCTGTGCATGGAAAAGGGAACTGGACTCTACCAGGATGCACACACACACCAATGAGAAGATATTTGTTTTATCTGAGTTCTAAGGTTATAAATTCTGTCATCTCTTACAGTACTAAGTCAGGGCTCAATGATGAGAAGTGATGGCTTTTGGTGATAGAATCCAGCTTGACTTTAGGTTTGTGGGTCATGCACATATGTTGGCAGTTAGCAGTAAACATTTCTTATTGTAAAAGGAAAAAGAAAGTGATGTGGAAGTCACTGACTGATAATACACACAGCATTTCTAAAGGCTATTCACAGTCATTTTTCAGTCTGGAAATCTACATTAAGCCATTTCCTCCTCTCATCAGCCATTAGAAAGCCTAAAACTGAGAATAAGGTTTTCTTTCCTTTGGTGTACTACTATACACAAATGGACTATGTATTTGGTAAGGAAAGAGAAATTTCATTTTGTGTGTCAGAAGCACCAATGAATAGAAACTTATGAGAAAGAACTACAACAAGAATGTCCATGAGACACACAATTGTACTGAGAAGAATACTAAAAAAGCTGTGAAATTTCAGCTCATTCTGTACCTAGAGATGCACTTCCAGTTACTTGCCTGAACTTACTCAAGCATTGATTTTAGGAGTAATTAAATTCTAAAGTTTATCTCCACTATAAACATACAGTTTTCCTACCATGTTAGAATTCAAAATCAGAAGGCCTGGAACCATAAAATGGTACTATGCTCTTGTTCTTCACTGTTGATTAATCATAACAAAACAGATTTCTGTCAAATGGCAGATTTAACCATCAGACTCAGAACTTATTGCGCTTGCTTCTGCCCATTCATTCAGATTTCTAAAAAATCTGCTAACTACAGAAATAAGCTTGGAGTGCTGGGGAAGCCTTGCATATCTAAAATCAGAAAGTAGCCCAAGGGTGGATTTCAGCATGAATATGTCAATGAAGACTACTCCTGGCATTATTGTTGCTATCTAACAGGGAGACTGAGAGATGGAATAATTTGTTTCTGGGTATTTAATGTGCCCCTGTATGAAAAATAACAGGGAGTAAGTGTGTATGTTCTATGACATAATTTATATCACAGAAAACAATCTTCATAGGAAACCCTCATAAATAGAAATTTAACTAATGGAACATAAGGATAAATGATAATATATTTTTAGATAATGTGGTGGGTTTTTTTTTTCATTATTACTTTGTCTCCAGAGAGAGTAAAACCATTTTTATAATGCAAATATGCTTTTGTGTGCCTCAACAGATTTAAAAGTTTCCAAGCTCTTGACTTTTATTCCTCTTTTTCAAATACACCTGCATATACAGTTTAGGTGTTTGTGTTACTGGAATACATGCAGTGACATTTTTTTTGTTCAAGATTCTTCAAACTCTTTTATGAACACTGACAACAGAGCCTGCTGTACTCTGGTAGCATTCACCAAAATAGAAGATGGCAAAGAAAGATGGAACAGTCAAGAAATCTGTGCCACTAAGCTTGACACAAGTCCCTGAGCTTTTAGATCCTGCCATTGTATCTTTGCTGCAATGTCAGCTCTCTGACTCCCCTTTAAAAATTTATGAATATCCCTGATCCTGTACAATCCCATCTTTCACAGTTTTATATATACTGTCTAGACCAAACCTGTTTGAGGGGGCAGAGGGTATTGCAACAATATTTTTTATAAATCTCTGCTCAGTTGTAACTCCTCCCCTGCATTTCAGCAATCAAGTTTGAAGATAAAGTTGCCATTTACAGTTTTATGAAATGAATTTATGTACAGAAAAATTAAGTCCTGCCATGTTTTGCTCAAAGGCACTTTACTCACAAAAGGCACGTTCCACTGATGTTAATGACAGCAGCTGCTTTTCTGTTCAGACAGAAAGCCTAGGATTAATAGCTATGGGCTTTCAAGCAGTTGGTAAATTTCTGGTTCTACCCAAGTCAATGGCAAATCTCCAAGTGGAGTGTGGAATTCATCCTCTTAGGAACAGAGATGCAGCACATTAACAACTGGAGTTAATTCCTGTATATTTTATCAGAAGAATGAATACAGTCAGTTTCTTCAGACTAGACTGTTAAACCATCCTTTCAGCTCCTCAGTCCCACACATCTGCTAGAATCATAGAATATTTTGGGTTGGAAGGGACAGTTAAAAGTCATCTAGCTCAACCCCCACTGTGATGCCCTAAAGTCAAAACTGCACACTCTTAACTGTTTGTGGCTGTAAACCACAGCTTTGTTCTTCATATTAAAGTTTATTAATTCCCCTCCCAAAAATTTTTAAAATGCTTATGCCAGAAAGCATTGCAATACAGCATTCTGGCTTAAGCTTGGAAAATGAAAAATCACTTACCTAGTTTTGCTTCATTTCTAGTGATTTTCTACCTGATATGTTCACTGTATGTTAAGCTGCAAGTTTGGAAGAGGCACAGTTCCTCAGAATCCACGAAGATCAATAACACTCAATTAAAGGTAGTCATATTCCAACCAAAATATAATTAACAATCTTCTTAAGTATTAAGCATCCTAAAAATCTTAATTAACTTTCCTCTATGAAGTCACACCAAATATTACCTAAAACCATAAGTATACATAATGGAAGTACTGTGGCCAAAGCAGTAAGTGCTGCTTTGAATAGTGTTTGTAAATAAGAATCCCACAAATGCTTAAAATAAGAAGTAGGTTTAACACTTAAAATGACATTGCTTAGCATTCTAAGCTGTACTAAAGGATGACTTTGACACTTAGCAGCACACAGTCTTTCAGTGAGTCTTAGATTCAGTGTCTAATTTTGAAAACAGAGTTTAGAATTTGTTTCAAGTCACTTAAACAAGTGAATTTTAGAAGTTTATTCCTACTGAAAGTTATCCTAGAAGAAGACAGGCTGAATGTCAAGCACCCAGCAGTAACACTGCATCAGCTGGTGAGTATTTTGTGAAGTTCACCCTCAAATGAAATGATGCTGACCCACAGTGAAGGTTCAGCCTAAGTGAAACTTGCAGTAAAAAACTCAGAATTTGGAACATTGCCTTTATTTATTTATTTATTTCATTTAAAAGAATTAATGGTTTAAAGATCAAGGGCCAGCCTCTGTCCCGTGTGCTATGTGCAGAACTCCCACTGTTGTCAGGGGGAGTATCACAAACATATCTGAGGTTGAATGTGACCTTTTTTTGCACACAGCCTTTTTGGGTAACATCAATATTTCAAAATTGACTATCAATTAGATTTACATGAAGGGCAGTTTTGATAAAATAGCTAACAAGGAACAGAACATTGTACTGACCTTCAGGGTGAATACTATCTTTTGATAGCAAATTGTTCAATGAACTGAAATCCTGAATCCCAACAGATTTATTTTGTCATAAAAACTGCTGTGTTGACTATAAAAAACATATGTTGATTCTATGAGGATGAAATAAAGAAATAGCATAGGGATTTTGTGAAGATTAAAAAAAAAAAAAACAAACCAAGAAAATTTTAACAGTTCACGTGATGAAGACTATGAAGGAATAGTTCTCATTGGGAAAAACCCATATTCCTTCATTATTTTAAAAGCAAAATTTCCAACCAACAAGTAAATCCAATTCTAAGGAACAACAAAAATTTGGAACCCAAATTATATGCATGCTGTGAATTGCACTGCTATACCACCTTTAACCTCAGCAAACCGACAGTACCCTATTACTATCCATCAGTAGATTGAAAATCTTTCATCCATGTGGTATTAGTATTTCAGCAGATGATTATGCAATGAAAATATAAAATAACATTCAGAAAGGGGACAGATCATCTTCTTCTAAAGAAAACCTAAAATATTACCAGAATACACCTAAATTTAACTTTAAAGATTTGAAAGCCAAACTGCGTTAAAAGGACATTTGCAAATCAAAAGTCCTTATGGTAAACAGAAATATTACAGTTCTTATTTCCCATTATATACTTTTCTATTATAGTAATTGTTTATCATAAATAGTCATAATTTACAGCTGATACCAACACAGCAGTGTGCTCAAGTACATTATAAAAGTCCTAACTTAGCCAATGGCTTACACATACTTCTCACCAACTATACATACTCCATCCTCTTTTGTGGATGCACAACGTGAGAATCTTATCACAAAAGTTAAGAAAACATGTTGCTATAAGAGGTGCTAGCAGGAAGGGAAGGGAGTAGGGCTCATTCTCTTGTTATCTCAACCAACATATACCTGCTGGACCATGAGCTCACAGCTGGAAGGAGCAAGAGATCAAAAAATGTGGGAACTACCCAGTACTCTTAGAGCCACTGGTGAGAGGACCATGTGTAGGTAGGTGCCTGTTCAAATGGCAAATCACATAATCCCAAACCACACAGCTCCTCCTTTCAGCCTAACTTTACACTCACATTTATGTAATGTCAAAATAAATATGGAACTTGTTGAACTGACACAAATTTTACTGCACCAATCACAATACAAGCTAGAAATAAAGGATTTATTCAGGATGCAAGCTATGAATTCAATTATCTTGGTCACAGAATGCTAAATGAATAAACCTGGCAACATATTTTCCTCTTAAAAAGATAAAAAAGGTAAAAATCTTATGAAGGGGTTCTCCATAAGGAAAGCCCAAATGGATTGTGAGTGCAGTAATGCAGTAATGTAATGCAGAGCATCATTTTACTTAAAGCAAGAACCAGCAGCCAGGAGAAAAGAGACCTTTTAAAAAAGCCCTTCAGTAGCTCCAGTTCACACACCCCAGGTCAGACAGGTAGTGCCTGCCTTCAGAAAGATGTGCTGCCTCTTGGTCAGATCCACGTGCCCAGGCAGCCACGAGGCTTTGGGATCAGAGCTGCCTTCTGTGCAGCCAGCTTGGAATGTGGGGCAGGAGGAATTAGGATTTGTCAGTACCAGTCAGCCAATGCTGTGGGATTCAGCTTAGAGTATAGGGAAAGTGACATTAATGCACATCTCCTATGGCAAGTGACAAAGCACAGACAGGGTTAATGTTGCTGCCCACTTCAACAACTGCAGCCCTCAGCAGTAACAAGTGATGTCCCAGCTCCAGAGACACCTTCACAAAAAACATATGGAAAGTTGTTCATGATAATACATGATAGTTGCAAATAGTCTTGGAGAATACTGAAAGCTATAATCCAAGAGATGCATGGAAAGAATATATAAATGCCTCATAAGATCTCATCTAAGACCACAACTTGGCATCCCTGGGTCATGGGCTTCTGCATTCCTAGGATGCCTAGGCATGAGGAGGCCACGACTGCAACAGCTCTATAACAACCACATATCCCCAGTCTCTGAGAGGATTTTGGAGATCTGACTGGAACAGCCTGGACTTATAAAAATAAGGGATTTGCACTGAGATACTGCATGACCCATCTATGGAGGACAAAATTATCATACTCATATCCAACCACATTAATCACAGAGACGAGTAGCCATTCCCATCTACCTTCTGAAGAAAAAGCAATTTATAGAACACAAAAGTAATCCCATGCAGTCAGGATGTCAAAGGAGAGGAGAAAAGTACTTAAAATACATATCTCAGATCAAAAAACTAATAAGTGATCTGATATCTTTGCTTTTTCAAGTGGCTCTAGATTTATTGAAGCAGATTCTCATCTGAAGTAAATCAACATCCTTCATTAAATCAATTAGCAGTGTTTTCCTGATTCTCATTAGATGGTGACTGGGCTGCTAAAATGCCTGGGGTCAGAAGAAGTCTCAGGAGGACACACATCATTGTTAGGAGACTTCCTGCTCCCCAGACAGGCAGAAACCACTGCTCAGGAAAGAGCAGATATCCTTATGAAAGGTGCTTATATTTAATGCTTATGGGGGAAAGCTGGATTCTTAGAGTTAATGTGTAGTTCTTCTTTGGGGCGGGAGGAAGTGAAATTAAGTACAAATCAGCCAAAATAATTTTTAGGTTTTGGGGGTTTTTCACTGCCTGGCAAAACAAGCCAGCTAAGTAGCTAAGTAGCAAAGGTTAAATAAAGACTTTTAAATTTGGCTTATCAGCCAGGACTATTGACAGTAGTACAACTTCAATCCATAAAAGTAGAATAAAACTTTAGAGCTTTACATGATATTAAAATTATCTCTGTGAAGAGCTTCTCCTGATGCTGAAAAATAGTGCTCTGTAACACTTCAGAGCAAGGACTTCCACAAATAAATGTTTCTGCATGGTTTTCAGTTTTGCCTGATTTTGCATTCCCTAGATGATGATGTGAAACACCTACAGATTTTAAAGCAAACAAAGACACCAAAGCCAAGACTGGTCTCTCGATGAAAAAAAAAATACAGGCACTTCAGCAGAGGAGGTAATGTCATGTTTACAAACAAACAGAAGATAAGAAGCCAGAGTCGGAAAAGTATTAATTTTTTCTGAAACTGGGCCTGTGATATCTGAATATTTGGTCTAATGACAAAGAGCTGGTTGGGTATCATCATAGTTTAAAAATACTTGTAAAAGATTACAGGATTATTATCAGTTTATAGAAAGAACTTCTGTCTTTCCCTCAAACCTGCCATCTCAGTTGCATGGACTGTATATTTCTTTATTCCCCAATCAAGCTCTTTCAGCTTTCCAGATATCTTATCACACAGTTTTATTTGCAGTTTACAGAAATAATGAGAATATAAGAAACTTCCAACCTAGCATTCCATCAATTAACTTTCTAACAGAATAAATCCTGAAAGAAAATTTGTTTTGGGTGCAGCGTACACTCTTCTGATTCACTGACCATGAAATTCCCATCCTGTCAGGACCAAGATTTATATTTCTCTCTGTATTGTAGCACATCTGCTGAACCAGACCTGTCACTGCTAAGCTAAACTTTTATTTCTTCTTGCCAAGCTGGTGAAGAGGGCTTTTAACTAAATTTGCCAAAGGAAGGTAACCTCAGTCCCCCACAGGCACAGCCAGGCACAGAAGCCCAGAGCCTGGGGAGGGATGGTAGCAGCTCAGCAGGAGCACCTGAAGAGCAGCACAAAGGAATCCCAGCCTCTCCAGCCAGTGAGTCAGATTTATCAGGGCCCCAGCCTAAACACTTCTGTGCAAACACCTGCAGCAAAAAGAAGAGTTCAGAGCTGTGTCCATGACTGCAGCACCACCACCTCATTGAATCTCCATGTAAGAAGGGTGTGCTCCTGTGAGAGGGGGCCCAGAGGAGAGGCACAAATATGATCAGAGAGTGGGAGCACCTCTCCCTTGGACACAGGCTGAGAGGGTTGGGGTTGCTCAGCCTGGGGAATAGAAGGGTCCAGAGAGACCTTATAGAAACCTTCCAGCATCTAACAGGGGCCTATAGGGTGGAAGGTGGATTTAGAAGAGATATTAGGAAGAAACTGCTGCCTGTGAGGATGGCAAGGCACTGGAACAGGTTGCCCAGGGCAGGTGTGGATGCCCCAGCCCTGAAGTGGTCAAGATCAGTTTGGATGGGGCACTGAGCAACATAGTGGAAGGGTCCCTGCCCCTGACAGGGGATTTGGCACCTGGGGTTCCATCAAGGGTTCCTAATAATTTAAACTTTGTAAAAGTACTCATCGAATGGTAACATGCTGTGAGTGTCATACTGCTTACAAAGTATTTATGAAAGTATATATTCATTTGGTAAAAACCCTATCTATTAGAATATTTTCTCTTTAATAAAAAAAATTGCAAGTTCAGTTAGTTTACCTAAAGCTAGATACTTATTTAATTTTTGCTATTTTCATTTAAGTTTATTTTTAGTTGGTTTGATTGTTTTTTAAGTATAACCAGTAGCAATAATGTAAGAAAAAACTGATATTCATCTTTCCACTTCTGAAGGGATAGAGCTGAGCAGTAGTTCAGTCTGGAAGTCTAATGTGTCAGGGTGACAGAAATGGATCTGTAAATGAGCTATATCCATAAAATATGACAGGTCTCTGAAAAAATATAAAACAGATTTCCAAAGCACTTTTTGAAGGGTTAAGTAACAAAATAAGTGTCTAGCAATCTAAAAATGTTTTTAAAATTTTTTAAAAAATTCTATCTTGAAAAAGAGAAAATTTCTCTGTAACCTCTCCTTCATAAAGGGTGATGTAACCAGACAAAGAGAGAGGCTGATTTGTTACCCTTTTCCTTGGCATTGCTTATTTCTCCAGCCTAAGATGCTTTATGCTCTTAAACGAATTGATTTGGGCTCTGCAATTCAGTGGGGAATTATGTCATCTGCTTTGCTGTTACCATCACACACAGCTGATACTGTATTTCACCATCTTACCAGACAAATAACATCAGTTTTGCCTTCATCAATTCAGAAAATGATTTAGATTTTAAAAATTCTTTTTCTAAATGAACAGCCTAGGTTAGGTTCCACCTCTTGGCAACAGCTTTAGAATCTTCCTTTTCTTGCATGGAAGTTTCTTCATGGATGAACTTCTGCTTAAAGGTCTGAACACAAAAAGTCATATCCTGTCTTTTGGTTTCTTATTCACATGAAAACTGGAAAGATCTCCTTCCAAAAGGCTTCCAGATACTATCTTTAATTTTTATTATTTTTATTTAATTTTTTTATATTTAATTTTCAAAAGGTATTTATTTATATGAGGCATTCCATTTCTAGGCAAAATAGTTTTCCTGCTTATTTAAAAAACTATTTCTTTGAACCATTTTTATAAAAGTATAATGAAGGAAAAATGGACTATTCTCAAAATGTCTTTCATTAAAACAGTGCTCCACTTTATATGCAGAACAGAGTTTCACAATGTTGCTTACCCTGATGAATAAATTTAAAGTTTCTACCAGCAGTGTATTGCTTATGTCTCCTTGCTAAATCCCCAGGTGGATGCAGTTTTTATATAAAATAGAAACCAACCTGGAGAATCCTGTTCAACACACATTTTACAGGCCAAAGAGGCTCTTCAGCTGATTTGGCTGCTTTTTTCAATTCTAGTCCCTAAATGCAAAGTTACATATTTACATGAAATTCAAAGCTGTACTCTGAATTTCTCATGCACTTCACAGCACTATTGTTTCAAAGTTGTGAAAGCCAATGCATGATAACGGGGGAAAAAAAAGCATTTGTACAGACTGTAATATGGAGAAAACAGCAACAGCTGCAATACAGGCTGGCTTGCCAAGTGGTACATGCCAGGGTTTGAATAAATTACACTATAATTGGGTAAAAAGGACTGGATATTAACAGAGATCACTATATCATGATGTTAACTGGTAATATATATTAAAGAGATACAACAGTACACTATACAGACCAGTTTAAAAAGTAAATTGACAAATAATATGCCTTCATTTAGAATTATCAGAAATTAATGGTGTTCCCATGATTTCAAGTATTTTCTCCCCATGACAACTGTTTTGGCTCTGTTCCAAAATTAAAACTTTTTTTTAATAGACATTAAGAACACACACACAGTGTCAATTGTCAAATAATTATTTTGTCTTATACAGCAGAGTCATAAAGGGTGTTTTTGGCATCAGCTAATGTACTATTTTGACCAAGTCAGTCTTATTACAGCCTTACATTACCTCAAAGTAAAACAAAACAACAAGAAAAAAAATTGATTTAGGTAAAAGTGAAAATACATTCTCATTATTGAAGCCTTTTCTCTCATTGGAGGAAAGTTCACAGCTTACAACTGAAGGAAAATTTTGTAACTGCATCCAATTAATACAGCCATACGTATATGTCTGCTCACCAAGGAAAAGTGCTGCACCAGGCAACTGGAGAAAGCAAGGCCAGCACTCTTGAAATAAGGCCTGATTTCAGGTTGCAACCGTGGCTGCTAAGAGACAGACACTACCAAAATAAATATAAGAAAGAAAAATAAGCAGAAGTCGATATAACATTTACTCTCAGGTACCAATTTCTGGCTGGTGAGAAAATCCAGAGCAGCTTGCGGATTACAGTAGTTGTCATAGGATCTCTAAGAGTTCCAGGAAAACTGCTGCCAGTATGGACATTGGAAAAAAATAGTACTCCAAATTAATTCACTATCTGACTAGAGCTAAATTGCCTGTTTCAAATGACATGTAGATTCACTGTTCAGAATTTCTTGGTCCTTCCATGGCTTGGTCATCAGATATCCATGGGTCAGGGATTGCAGACTACCCATTTCAGGACAACACATGGAAGCAGATATTCTGAAATAGGAAGAGGTACCAAGTTCCCACCAAATTCCACAATGGGCACATCTGAAGGAAGTGACACACTGTGACTCAATTTAAAGGCTTTTTCTTCTCTTCCAGAGAAGCTGGCTAAAATAGGTTAAGTGCTAGTAAAGTGCTCCTATGGTCCTTGCAGAGAAAATTCACTTTGTCTTCATTCACAATAGGTAGATTTGTGAAATATTGAATATTACCAGTTGTGGTAATGAGTTCTTGATAATTAAATTAGTAAAAAAAACAGACTAATGTAAATTTCTCCTGCTGTAGATCCTACCTAGTGTGCACAGTCTATCACTCACTTGCTCAGCCATTCACTCCATGGGACCATTTGCTTCTTGCCAACAAATGCCAGTTTCCTCATTCTTGCTCTGTCCAAAAAAACCCTTTCAGATATGCTCTGTTTCAAACTCTTGATGGCTAACCAGTAACACCAAGGTTAAATTCATAACAATCTTGATACAGAAATGTGGTTTATTTAAAATGTAAACACATTAAGATCCATTATCTTATGATATATGGCTAATTTGTGCACTACACTCCCTGGAATGATGGTTTAAAAGACGCATTTTAGAAGATAATCTACAGCATACTTTATTCTCCATAATGGCACTCATGGGAATTTTACATTCCATTCAGTTTTCTATTTTATGCTCATGATTTAAGTACTCATGCTAATAATACTAATAGTTCAGTGCTCTTCAGCAATATGTGCCTGAAAAGAAAAAAAAAAAAGAGCAAAAAGCAAGAAATAACTATTTGCTTTCAATGTTTCAAATTCAGCTAAGGATTAACATTTCTATGTTACCTTATTATTAAGAACTCCAGGCAGCTTTGCTGTAGGATTTAGACAGCTGAGTGAAACAGAATCACTGAATCACAGAAGCTCAGAAGAGAGGACCCCTGAGATCACCAAGTTCAACCTTTGACTGATCACCCCCTTGTCATCCAGACCATGGCACTAAGTGCCACTTCAAGGCATACCTTGACCACCTCCAGGAATGGTGAAGAATGATAAGGTGCCCTCTGAGCCTCCTTTTGTCCAGGATAAACATTCCCAATTCCCTCAGCTGCTCCTCACAAGACTCATGCTCCAGACCCTTCATCACCTCCATTGCCCTTTTCTGGACTGAGTCCAACAAATGAATGTCCTTTCTCTAGTGAGAGGCCAAAACTGGACACAGAATTAGAGGTGTGGCCTCAGCAGTGGGGACAATCACTGCCCTGGCTGTGCTGGCCACACCATTGCTGATACAGGCCAGGATGCCATTGGTCACCTTGGCCACCCGAGAGCACCCTGGCTCACATTCAGCTGCTGCCAACCAACACCTCCAGGTCCTTTTCTACTGGGCAGCTTTCCAACCACTCTGCCCCCAGCTTGTAGCACTGCAGGGCATTTTTGTGATCCAAGGACCCAGCTCTTGGCCTTGTGCAACCTCATACAAAGGATACGTGACCTCAGCTCATGGATCCAGCCTGACCTCATCTCTCTACAGAGCCTTCCTGCTCTCCAGCAGATCAACACTCCTACTCAACTTGGTTTCATCCATAAATTTACTGAAGGTGCACTCAAATCCCTTATCCAGATCACCAGTAAAGACATTAAACAGGACTGGCCCAATTCTGAGCCCTGGGGAACACCACTGGATGTGACTCCATTCACCACTGCTCTCTAGGCCTGGCCATCCTGCCAGTTTGTACCCAGCAAAGAGTGCACCTCTCCAAGCCATGGGCTGACAGCTTCTCCAGGAGAATGCCATGGAAGACTGTATCAAAGGCTTTGGATAAAAAAAATACAGCGGAATATGAGATTTTAGATCAGAAGGAAAACACAAAAAGCATCTAATTAATTTGTTATCCACACATTTCCCTCCTTTAAATGCTTTCTTTACTTCCACAACTGTCACTGCCCTTAACTTCATGGAGATCCTCAAGTGATCTGTCCCTTTGCTTAAGCCACTCAAGGGGGTACAAGTCACTAGTCTGACTTGGCCACAGGCAGCAAGACAGCTCTGCTCCCACAGATGGTCACAGAAGCAGAGCTCCCTGTCCTACTGCTATGAGCAGCATAGCAAGGAAAGCTTCTCTTACGCTTTGGGAATGTTCAACCACCCACCTTCCCACCCTTTTGAGGAATGGGACCTTTGCAACAAGATACCTCACTGACCAATCTGATCTACTGGGTGGCCTCCCTCTCCATGGCAGGGGGGTTAGAACTAGAGTATTATAAAGTCCTTTCCAATTGCTGTTTTACAATTTTATGATTCTCTGTTTCTTCACAGTGCTACAGCAAAATTTAAAAGCCCAAACCCATGAAGAAAAATATTCTCTTAAAAGCCAGTTAAAACCAGTTATGTTTTCTGTGGTAGCTGCCAAACTTCAGCTGCTGAATCTCATGCTCACATTTGTTTAAAAACTTGTAACCCTTAGAACACCTGAGAAACTTCATTGGAAATATTACTTTACTCAAACTGTGCCTTCTGCTTTGACATAGGAGTGACTGTGCACTGGTCCTGATTTCCTAGACTGCAGATTTGATTTCTTGACCCTTTTTAGGACTTGCTTTTGAATTCTCTGGATCGATAGTGAGCATCTTGGTATGAACACGAAATATATATATATATATATATATATATATATATATATATATATATATATATATATATATATACATCTGCAAGACTGTAGTGCCCTGATACACTGGTTTTCACCACAAAGCTGGCTTAAAAAGTTTCTTCTCACTCTTTGCATCCCTTTGTCCCACACATGGCAGCGGAACAAAAGATGTAGCATGGTATGGTTTGCACTTGGGAAAGGGAGGGGTTGGGAGTATAAAGATGGGGGCAGGACTATCCTAGAAGGATTTTTTTTTTTTTTTTGGCAAAAGCATGTGCCCTTTGCTTCATCTGCTTTGAAAACCCTCTGACACTACAGATGTATCTTAAGTAACACACAGATTTAAGTAGCTCCCCAAGCAGTGGCAATAGGAATTTGGTTTCAGGAAGCCACTGAGAGTGAAAGGAAACAAGAGTAGAGAGTTTTTTTTCCTTTTTTTAATGCTTGAACATTTTCTTTTATTACCACACAGCCCTTCCAGGAAAATTACTTTAAAAGCTATGCTGCTCTCAAATTTATAGAGTGTTACAACGTACCTCATTAACAAAAAAATGAATTATATGGGTACAGAGATTTAACTGTGAAAGGCAAAATTCAGTTGCTTTTCTGGTTCACTTCACAAAGTGCATTAGAGTGTAGCTGAAATCAGTGAAATATCTGTTAAGTTGGAGCTATATATTCTTTGCACTTGCCTTACAAAGAACATATTGAAAAAAGCCCAATTAGAGAATAAAGAGGTTAATCACTCTAACAACAATACACCGAATAAGCAACAGCCACACCTAAGTAACTATACTTACTATTTGATCTACCCTAATTGTGTGGGCAATTTTTAGTAATTCAGTGTTCTTGACCAATTCTAACTGGAATTGTTACCTCCTATGAGACCATTTGAAAATGTAATGGGCACTTATTTGGTTTTGAAGATTAAAATAGAATTTAAACTACTGGCTCTGTAAGGTTATTATTATTTTTAGTCTCACAGTTTCACATTTTTAGTGCCAATTCACATGCTTGAATGCTCAAAACAGAGTCCTGACAGGTCTCACTTCCTCTGCAGCACGGCATGGTGGGAGATGCATTTCTTCACAAACAATGAGGGCAATTTTGTTTCTTTTCTGAGCTGCCCAAAGTATAATTTATGCTAAAATTATTGTATACTTGTGTGCTGGCTGATCTTATGACTGATTTCTAGTTGTTTTGACAGCTGCAGTTGTAGTATGGGCTGCCACTGAAGTCAGTAGAAAACTTGTCACTAACTTCAGCGGACATTGGAGCAGGAGCTTTACAAGCTGCATTTAAGAGTTTAACAAGTCCTTAGAGGCTTCATGGAGCTAAAACATTTCTAAAGCTTGTCTTTTCCCTTTATTCTGAACAGATTTGTAATGTTGCAAAGGAGAGGCTTCTTGAATCATTGTGTCAACAAAAAAAATCCATCAGCAGACCATCACCCCAGCCTCCGAGCTATCTTTAGGTTTGAACATTTGTCCCAAAAGAAATTTTATCACTCAATAATACCTATATGATACTTGAACACTGAAAAACATAGGCTTAAATGCATTTTTGGGGCATCATTAAGCACAGATTTGTAACTGATTATTTAATTTTAATGTTTTAATGATTATATCAATATTTATTAAACTTTGTCCTTACATGAGTGGGTAATATCAAAACTGCAGGAAGTTTTACATGTTCATCCTTTTGCCATATCTTTGGTTTTGTTTCTATGGCTGCACACACTGTTATTTTTGGAAGGATGGGGGAAAGTGTATAGTCAGGGCTAGTCTGGTACTTCTACTTTATGAATTCATGATATCTTCAGATATTTCCATTCCTGATAGCATGTCCCACCTGATTTGTGTCTCTAGTCACTCCTGTTTCACTAAAAAAGGTTTCTGAGATTGAACTACCCAGGTTTCAAATGGAAGTCTTACACTCATAAGCTCAGCTTTCCATGCCAACAACCTCCAAGGTGTGGTGGAACAGTACTGCAAGTAATTTTCTCCTCTAGATTAATGGCAAATGCAGTGAAAATGTAGAAATAACGAACATATCATGCTATATGAGAAAGTAAAATATGATTGTGTTCCAATCTGATTAAAAGAAAATGAATTTAGTTCTCAGGTTATCACATGGTGTAAAAATGAAATCTTGAAGTCTTCGCTAAAACTGATGAGGGACAGAATAATATATTTCACTACTTTTACTTCAGCTTATGGTGACTATTCTGCCATTTGTCTAGACTAAATTTGCTACAGTTGGGTTATGAGGAAGGAGATGCGGAGTTGAAGAGAGAATAGTTATTTAATTTACATGCTCCTCAACATTCCTGAGATTAAAACTGTCATCAACCATGCTTCATGTCAGAAACACGGGTTAAGGTTGATGCGCTTGAGAAAGCACCACCGTATTGCCACCAATCTTCAGAAAAGAAAACATCAGCAAAACAGTTAATTTTCATTTTCTTTTAATTAGTACATAGCTAATTGTAGCTGGACTACAGAGTAAACTGCAGTGGGAAAAGGGCTGTATATGACATATGTGATGTGACATATGTGATGACACTAGTGGGCTTATCCCAACAGGGTCCATGCTTATTGTTGTAATAGTTGAATATGCAATGAGCATTATGTTAGTAACAGAGACAATCAACTGTGCAAATCTTATGTCTTCCTCAAGTAAGAATGAGATCCTTTTTCCCCAAATTCAGTATTTTCACACCGCTACTGCTAAAAGTAGAGTAGAAAATATCAGCCACAGACAGCACAATAAAATTAAATTTATATGATTCCCCCAATTATTATTTATGTATAATAGCAAATATTACAGTAGTAGTATTTTACTGTGACATACATACAATGTATGTATAGTGCTACTATACATATATTTACTTAATATTTATTTGCTATGGTAATCATTAAGTTCACTTGGACCTACCTTAAGTGGCAAGGTTATCTTGTTAATATTTTTGGCAAGTGACACTGTACCTTGGTTGGATTTTCAAGCATCAAAATGAAACTCATGCAAGAGGGATTATACTATGAGCATTGCTGTCTGTTTTCTGGAAATTAATGACAAGCTGATAAATTTGAATTTTTGAAGAAAAATATCATTAGTTATGTGAAAACTACAACTGGAAAGCATTAGTTTACAATCAAGTGGATTTTTTTTTTTTGGTGTAAAACATGACTACAGAATAAAAATGGGAGAGAGTCAAATTGGAACAGAGGTCAGCTAAACACTCTCACTGGAATTTAAACACAAGAGTAATGTTTGTTTGCATAATTTTTCAGTGATTGCATATTCGCTTGCAGCCAAAGCACAGATGTGACCGTTTAATGAAAATAAAGTTCTGCTCTAAATCACTGTCTAAGCTGTTCTGTCACAAGAAATATGTGTAAGTATTAAAAAGATAACTAATGTCTATGATGGGATGCCCAGAAATAAACTCAATATTCCAATTATTCTCAAATGTCTGGACCTTCTTTGTTTTGTTTTAGGTTGGATTTTTGTTTTTGTTTTTGTTTTTTCCATTTCATATTAGGAAATAAATTGGCAAAACTATTTTTGCCTGTTCTGTTTGTTCATAAAAGCTCTACACACTATAAAGTATGTATATATATGAACTGCAAAGCTGTTTTTACTGCAGTAATAATCAGCTTTAATCTTGCTTACTACCATAATGAAAATTCTAACAAAAATTGTAACAAATAATAATTCTGACAATCTTCTTTACAGAGCATCAGCTGTACTCAGACTATTCTGATAATATTAAATTAAATGCTCTATAAAATTTCCTCTTTTAAGCTCTCAATTAATGCAACAGTACAAGTTACTTAATGAACCACTGCTGGAAACACTGCTGGTTTTTGTTCTAAGCTGAGATTCAAAAGGCAGGACAAAATTCACCTCCAGGACAACATAAGCTTATACATGAGTATATACAGAAGGACAGCTTGTTAAAGGCTGTCTATCTAGATTTTTGAAGAATAGAAATTAAGATTAAGTGAAAAAAAAGTGAAGGATCTTATCAATGGCTATGGACCACTAGAAAAGTCTGGATTCTAAAACAAGTTGTCTTGAATATTTGCTCACAATTCAAAATCAGTTCTTTATCTCACAGGCAGGTGGCATTAAACGAAGGTAAAATCAAAGCTTTGTATTTTCTTTCAGAGTTTTCAATGCATGATCTAGTCTGTTTTACTCTCTGAACTTTACTAGAAAACATATTATTTCACATTAAGCATTATGGCTGACAAAGTGTAAAAGAATAAACTATTTTTTAACTGCATAAGCATTCCTCATTGAGCAGTGTCTCTTAGGGTACAATTTCCTGGGTTTACTGCAGCTGGAAAATGATACACAGTGAAGTTGGAATCCAGTGAAGATGCCACATGCCTGGCTGCCATTCCTCATCCCCATTAGCAGCTACCAAGCTGGAATAACATCGCAGGCTTCAACAGAAATGTTACTAAAACATGCACTTGCAAAACAGAAAAGAGAAATTGGATTTTGAGACTATGAAAAAAAAAAAAGCTTCTTTAAGTTAGGATGGGCAACCTACAAAAAAGATGAGTACTGAGACTTCTGTTTTCTCATCCATCCCCTACCATCACCTTTGTGCTTCCTGGAGTAGTACAAAGCCCAAAGTACAGCTAAGACAAAACTGATAGTCACACTTTTCACTTTGCCTTGATACAAATTTTGAAGCTGGCAGACCTGCTGACAATACCAAACGTTTAGGCCACACTGCTGTAATTTAGTATTTGCTTATAGATGATGAAGCACAGCCTGACTGCACTGAGAACTATTATAAGACCCATCGTGCCTTATGGGTCTGCAAGCACTACTTTTGTCAACCAAATTAGTGCAAGGAATAAGCCATGGAGTGAGAGAGATCCTTCCTAGGAACATCTCAGCATGGTTGCCTAGAGACTAATGTATTTTACCATTCACACTAGATATTTGGGGATTTACACATAAGTTTTTCTATGCTTTCTGTGTGTTTCAGATCAGTCCTTAGTGAGGAGAGTATATGCCCCTGAAGATAGTCTGCTCCAAAGATATTATTCCATCCTGTGCCTCTATCATTTGATCCTAGCTCTGCACTCAGCATTGACTTCTCAAATCACAGATTTCTCACTGCTGACTGCCAGGGTATCTGAGCACAGGAGAATACACAGCCTGTAGTAAGTACTCTTGTGCCTGGCAAGTGCTGAGCCAGCACCCATGGAATTATTACAGAATCATAGAACCATTTAGGCTGGAAAAGACCCTTAATATCATTAAGTCCAGTCATCTACCCAGCAGTACCTACTCCAGCACTAAACTATGTCCCCAAGTGCTACATCTACTTGTCTTTTTAATACTTAAAGGGATGGTGATGCAACCACTTCCCTGATCAGCCTGTTCCAATGCTTGGAAACTCTTTTGGTCAATAAAATATTCCCAATATCCAACCTAAACCTTTCCTGGCACAACTTGAGGCCACTACCACCTGTGAGTTGTCACATGGAAGAAGCCAACCCCCAAGTGGCTACAACCTCCTTTCAGGCAGAGAGGGATAAGGTCTCTCCTGAGCCTCCTTTTGTCCAGGATAAACACCCCCAGCTCCCTCAGCTGCTCCTCACAAGACTCATGCTCCAGACCCTTCACCAGCTCCATTGCCCTTCTGTGGACTCACTCCAGCACCTCAAAGTCCTTCCTGCAGTGAGGGGCCCAGAACTGGACGCAGGCATTGACACATAGAGGCTGAACACAGACTTTGACACATACAGACTGCCCTGTATGACACCTTTTCCCTATGTTTTCTGGTATTTGAGGCACAAAGAAGATAATAATTGTATATATGTAACTGTAAAACATCACACATAGGATAATTTTTTTTCCAAGTTGTAGAGAGGTGAAGTCACCTTACAGTGTTGCTGCTACACAAAGGATATATGCTTTTCTAAAATGAGAACTAAAAGTTAATATTCTTGGAATTTATTTTATATACCTATAGTGTCTTTTTTTTTCCTCATTTTGTGAGGTGTGAAGGCAGGTGAAAGGACAGAACTATGAAAGCATGACTCTGAACGTCTACATTCTGATAAAAGGCATAAATGTTTGTAGTATTTGCTGAATTATACATTAAAGAAGATACTGATATGTCAGTTTAATGATCTAGTGATGTAGGATTCAGTAGAACCAAATCAATACAAGAGAAATGGTGAAGTTTCCCATGCAAAAAATAATTTTTGTAATGACATGAGACATAGCAGAGCAAAATATTTGCAACAATGGCATTAACACAGAAAAATATGTGTTTATGTCGATGTGATATCATCTAAGCTGAAGCTTGGCTTTTGTTATGATAGCTAGAGTGAAGCTATATTTAGAACTCCAGGAAGAATAGTTCCAACTAATTATCTCATTACTGTATGGTAATAGCTACAGTTTTCCTGCTTTCTTTGTCCACTGATAGGACTGTAAAAGATCCACTATGTTGCAAAATGCATTCCTTTCATAAATCCATATTTTACCTCATGATTTTTCCTTCCACCTAAGAGCACTTTCAAAAAATCCATCTGATAGAAAGGCAATATATTTGCAGCTGTTACAAACACAACATCCTTGTCAAACCTGTTTGGGGACAAGGCTGCTCATTCCCCTTGGACCTCTTCAGAACAGAGCACATATCGTGCAGCAACAAAGTGCTTAACCTGGTGAACAACACTCATGCCATTTGTTAACAATAAATAATCAAGGAACATATTTGCACAGCTTATTAAGACCAATACTCCCAGAGCTGGGAGCCTACAGGGAGATTGGTACTCCCACTCCCTTTGCAATTCTAATGAAGGCACTAGGCGAGTAACGAGCTTTACCACAGCATTGACTTTTCTTAATTACCATCGACTGGCATGTGATTATTACTGAAACTCTCATCTTCTGTGGAAAGAATTGTGTTTGTTAAAATTGGAAACCTTCTTTCTTTTCAAGTGCACATGCACATGCACACACCAAATTGAGGTTTCAAACATCCCCTATTAGGACAGATTGGCAGTAAAACTCCTTGGCCAACCTTCATTTGGACCCCTTGTGTTTATGCATCAGGTTACTGGCATCAATTGCATAGTCATGTAATCACATAATCCTTGATTTCTGACAAGATCCACAGCTTTTCAGCCCACAGTAGAGACAATGGTTAGAGAATGAACAACCATTCAGGATTTTCTGCTGTTCTCATGATGTGGCTCATGCCTGTGCCATAAGAAAATACAGCTCTCATTGTACTTTAGCAGTATTATCAAATCTCTCTTTCCTGGGCTGCTTATCATGATGATGCCAAAGTATTAATAAATCTATTTTATAGCATGGTGATAAGGTACATTAATTCCCATTTTATGCATATAACTGAATCACAGTTAAAGTGCAGATTTGTATTAACTGAGCCCTCTTTCACTGGCCTGTCAGTTACTGTTTCTGAACAATGGGCATAAAATGACTCTGCAACTTCATTAAAGGTCTTGGTGCTACCACAGCAGGACAGCCACCTCTGGCTCTTACATCTGTACTAGAAAATGAAGCAAGTCCTGGAAAATCTCTGGCACTAAGGGCAGCTGGCACTGAAAGTTTGCACCCCCACCAGCAGAGCCCTCTCACCTCCAGCACAGGCTTGGCTGTGTGCAAATTGCCTTATGGAAATGGTCTCTGGACCACTTTAATGGCAAAGCACGCTGGCATGCTGCATTTTTCTCTTCACTGCCAAAATCACCTTCTTGTATTTTGATTCCTCTTTCCAAAAGAATTGCAGAGGGTAGCTTGCTATATAGTAACCAGATGAATGTGCCTATACTTCATACTAGTGTTTTCCAAATCTATTACAATGAAACACTATGGAACTGAAATATCCGTTGTACAGCATTTCATGGTAATAATAGTAGGCATCATCTGTATTTGTACAGCTTGTCATTCTAACACATTTTACATTCTGGATAATAACAATTACTAATGTAAAAATGCAAAATGGATCACTACACTGAACAGAAGAAAAGCCTGAGGCACAAAATACAGATTTATTAATTTCTATCTCCCTTAAAAAAATAAAAAGGATCACAATGTTTGCCATTTGTGTTACCGTTGAATTTATCACATCATCAAACTGATGGGCCAAAGGGAAGGAATCTTTTAATGCTACATAGAATAGAGTTCAGTCTTCTGGAAAATAACATTTTTCATACACATGCAAATGTGTGGCCAAAGGGTATGAAAACTGCAAATAACTTTTAAACAAGTATAGTACTTTAAAAATACAATTACCACTTTCCACTGTTGCTCCTAGGTATCTGTGCTCTTGTGAGAAAAGGAAGTCATATATTATGTTAATCAGGTATCTCAAATGCCATTTAATATTTCTGTTTGATTTTAGTAGCAGTATTTATTTATTTCCATTTTTACTTTTCACAGTTTTGTCCTTTATTTGATATTTCTTCTACCTGAATCTTCAAATTTCTAAGTTTGCTATCTTATGTTATCTCATAGTGCCAAATGACTCATTTGTCCAAAGTTTTCTATTACTCTACTGAAGCTGGTGGTTTTATAAGATGCATTTCCTTTCGCTGTGAAAAATAAAAAATGCTTCCATTACATATCTCATTATTTTGGGAACAGAGATTTGGGCCTAGATGTCTTAATTGTTTTAATACGTAGATGGAAGTAACTGAAAAAATATCTAAAAACTTAAAATATAAAATCACGCAGAGTAAAAAGACCCATAAATGTCAAAATTAAAATGCCCAAAATTCAGAATATTAGGATTTATTTAACAGAAGTTAATTTTAAACTATTTTCAAGGTACTAATTAATTTCCTAAATCTGTGCATAAGAGGAAAAATTTTGGGCAGGCTTTTTTTCCAGTATTTTAAACCCTTCATATTGGAGCTAAAAGTACTCTGCTCTGAAAAGCATCTTTGTTTTATTTTAACATCAGCCTCCAAATATTCAAGAATTCAAATATCAAACAGAAGTTTTATTAATACAGCAGGAAATTTACTGCATTACAAACGAATCATTTATTCTGATTAAAAGATAAAAGACTTCCCTGTTGACTTAGCATTACTTACAGAAGTTGTAATATGACAGGATGCGACAGTGAAATGACATAAATTATTTCACAAGTAAGCTGTATGCTGATGATATATAATATATAAATGCTTATAAACAATTGATGGAAGTCACAGGCATGTCAGAGGCAGGTGGAGATATTGTTATCCTGAATGGCAGCAAGTGCATGTCAATCAAAGGTGCTATGGGGAGTCACGAGTTATTCCCATCAGTAACCTGCTGAACTGAAGTGTATATCTGTAATAAATATAATAAATATGTGTGTATAACATCTGAGTTAATGTAAACAGTTTGTAAGTTTTACATAATATAATACAAGAGAGAAAATTGGTTTTAAAGGGGCATGAAAAAATTTGACTTAAAATTACAGGAAGATATTTGAACATATGAGGACTAGAGTTCTGAAATGGTTGTATAGGGCAGGAAACATAAATTGGTTTAGTATGAGTCTCAAAAGATTATGAAAGAGTCTCTATAAAAAAAAAAAAAAAAAACAAAACAGGAGAGACTCTCCTAGGAAACAATAATGGAAGTCTTGTGTATCTAATTTTTGTCATCAAATTAACAGGAGATTGGACCATAACATCCTTCATTATAATGTTCATTGTCTGAATCTCATCAAGAGAGCCAACTGTAGCTCCTTATGGAATTTACAAAAACATTTTTTTGTCTTGAAAAAATTAGAGAGAGAAGACCAGAAGGGTTATGTTCACTTGGAAGCTGGAAATCAGCCATTAAAGACAAACCCTTGATCTTCTGCCTTCTTCAGCTCTCAGACATGTGGTTGGTGTGTTCAGCTTACTTGTTCATGGCCAAGTTACTTGGAAAATTTGGGATCAATAACTGCTTTTCTTTTCCACAGGTCAGATTACTGGGACAACCCATCCAGTTTTATGCTGGTTGCTCCCTGCCCAACCTCCCCGTTTGTATACCTAGTAATACTACCCAGGGGTATTCTAAAATTTGTTGTTACTATACAGAAGAGGATTTGGCAGCTCCCTAATTCTCTGTAGCACATTTCTGGACAGAAAGGAATCCCACCATGCAGCCTGAGCATTACAGATAAAGGCTAGTGAAGAAAAGGATGCCAACAATGTATGAGTCCATTGAATCAAACAATGACACTGTGATGGTAACATATTACCAGTGGAGCTCCTTTTAGTTTTATCATCATGTGAATCTGACATAAATTATTCTGGCACCATATTAATCAGTAGGAAAAAGCAGGTTTAATCTCACACTGGAAAAAACTTTAAATTATAGTTTGGACTATGCCCAACATGAGGTTTTTATTAGTCAGCTTTCTGTAGTCTGTACAGAGTAAGTAGAAGTATACACTCTGCTAAATTGTGTCCAACCACAAATGCTATAAACTCAAATCAGTTTTGAATAACAAAGATACTCCCAGGCCAGTGAACTTTTGCCCCAATTAAATAATTCAGAATATTTTTCTTTTACCACTATAGGAACTAGAGAAACTTTGTTCCTTCTATTAATCTAACTTCACCTCTAAACCAAAGCTGATCGTGCCAAAAGTCTTTGAGTTTATGAAGACATCTTATCCATTCCTAGGAACCCTTTCTCAGCTGTTCAAACAAAGGTGAGGAGGGCAATGTGTGGTGGTACTGCACACCTCATCCAAAGCTCCACTTGCTCACCCTCCTCTTCCCTGGAAAGATAATTCCTCTGCTTTCAGATCCACTTATCAGAGCACCAAACAGTGACTGGAAATTAGTGCAGTGCTGAGTGGGAGTCAGGTGTGCCAAACTGTACATAGAGCCCACCTAAACCAGCCTGCATTTTCTCTAAGGCAGAGTGGGAAAAAGGGATCTATGCAGAACACAAGCACTGGGCACTTTCATGGAAAAGACTGGCATTAACATGACTCTATTGGTTTTCACATGGTGACAATTACACTGAACTAGGTTTTCACTGGTTGTAAACCTGAGGCCTTCTTGCATTCCCTGTTTTCCACATAGATGATACTGACTACTTCTACGTCTAAGTAGCAAATTAGTTTGCTTGTGAAGAGCAGAAAAACATCAAATGCAAAAACTACTAGAGGACATCTATATCTGTTAACAAATATTTATGAATTTTTTACTGAATTTTCAAAGAGAAGGCAAAACAAAAATTGCCGGACCTGATGCCTTTCTGATCTTACCTTACTAAAACATAGAATTTTCTAACTTTATCACAGTAGCATGAGTTGTTCTGAATCCATGTTTCTCCATACTCATTACTTCACCTTTCTTCTAGGGCAATTCTGAAATACATGGTGGGTGCTAAATCTTTGGCTATTAAAACAGGCTTGGTGACATTGCTTGTTTATGCCTCCAAGAGCACTCAGAGTAATGCAGTAGTGAAGCATCACATGGCTAGCAAGAGGAATGGACTAAAAATAGGGACAAGCAAAGCAGAAACACTTCTGACAGTGTTTGTTGACTTCATATTGTCGTGGATTGTCACCTTCTTGATCCTGGAAAAAAATAGCCTGTCAAAATGTTTAAAGGTTAAATCTTAACAGAAGAGGAAAGCAGCAAAACTAGTGATTTCCTCACAGCTGCACCCCATAGCTGAAGCTTCCTCTCACATCTTCTACTAACACAATATCCTTTGCTGTACCCTTGCCATACCTGGCAAGGAGAAATTCTCCAGCTTTCAAACCAGGTGGCCTGGCTAGGATGATGGCAGTAGCACAAGCCCGACCAAGCAAGGTGGCAAGATCCAAGATGCCATCAGCAGTGGTCTCTGGCTTGCACCTCCCTGCCCCAATGAGGCACAGGGATTGTCTGGGAGATGGTTCCATACTACAGCCCTCAGCTATTTCAGGGGTCATTCCTGCAGTCACAGGGCAAAGACAAACTCACACCAGCACCCAGAATCACAGCCTGACCCTTTTTTAGGATAGTGGCCTCTGTACTTCCCAAGTGCAATAACCCCAGTTCTCCCGCTCTCCCACAAGTTTGCTGTGTGTCCTTGACTTCTAATGGGATGTGCTGATGAGGACCCATTCACTAGCACTGGGTGAGCCTAAGTTTAGATCCTGTGTCTCTCTTATGGAGACCATAATAGAGGACTTTTGGTGTGAGATTTGGAGGTGTATTTGTGAGACTTGAATGGAACTGATTACTCCATACACACTTCTGCAACTAACATCTGCTGCATGTCCAGCCATGTATGCAGTTTTAAGAGTTAAAGCTTCAAAGCAACTAAAAATATTAGTGCTTTGATAAAGTGGTGTTTGCCTGAATGAATGTTATCTACTTTTTCTATTAGCTGAGAGATATTTGTTAGACAAATTGACTGTTTTCCTTTTCCCTTTTTTTTATGTCCTCTTGACATCCTCAGGGGTTCAGGAAAATTCCTTTGGACACATTTCTGCATCTGTCAGTGTTTTCATGCTTTCAAAAGTCAGGTTTTATGCAGCTTAGGATTTTAAAGCCTATTTTAAGAAGTGACATTAGCACTTGAATCCTGCTTCATTTTTCTGAAATTGAGTGTCCAATTTTCAGGAGACTTCATATTGATTCAGAGAGGTAGCTAGCAGGGCTTATGAGAGCTTCAAAGAACATAGACTTCAGTGTGAATTAGGCACCCAGAGTACTTTATCAAATTTTGACTACAATAAGGATATTATCTGAACCTGTTGGAGGCCTTAAGCTCCAAAGTGCTTACATCACTTTGAAAATGGAACTAAGGCTGCAATGATGCTTAGATAATTTTGGAAATGCTGCCCTTTATCCTCTCACACACTGTTATTTTCTCTAAGAGAGATTAGTACTAAAAGAAAAAGAAATGCTTTTCATTTCAGATCTTTTTACTGTTGTTTTTTCCCTTGGGTTCAAAAGCAAAATTTCTCCTGAAAAATCTGTGAAGTATCTACTTTGAAATCAACACCAGAAAAAGCTCACGGAACATAACTGAGTTATGTGGATTTCTAGATGATGTGCTGAAAACATCTCTACAGAAAAGATATCAGTGTCTATTCACAGTAATTGCAACAAACCATTGCTTCATCATAAAATTTTGCCGATAGTTAGCACATAATCCTCTGTGATTTCTGCATGCTAGAGCAGAGCTCTCCAGAGTTTAATCCTTTTCATTTTTAATGCTAAGATGTTCTCATATGTGGTGGATAATCTACACTAACATAAAGGTGTATTCATGGACACAGGACAGTTTGCAGCAGCTCAGCGACCTGCCTTTATTGACTACAAGAAGAATGATAACAATAAGAGTAAAGCTCATCTAAAAGAGGAAACACATGTAAGTCAAAGATGGTAGTGAAAATGTGTGTACATATGTAACTAGAGAATTGGGTTTCCTGTAAGAATCTGTGACAATTTTTATCATCTTCAACAGATGTTACACATGAAGGGAAGCACAGAAGTCATGTAAAGCACAGCAGAACAAAGAGTATATGGTGCAGAAAATGCCGTTGGAGGGGTCTGGGATGACTTACACCATGAACACTAGGTGAAAGAAAAACAGCAAAAAACCTAAAAACAGGCAGACAGAATTGTACCTTGGCTTGTACTGGGATCTGCACTTGTTTGGAAGTGGATTGCTGCACTGTAGCCACCTGGTTTCACAGAGCAAAGGGAGACAGGAGCTGCAGTGCTGGGAGAGTGCCCTGCTTCCCGTCACGCTGCCCACCTGCTCGGAGCCATCACTGAGCTCCCACCACCCCTCTGCTGTGTGTCCTCATCACTGTGTCACGTCAGCCCCCAGCACATGGACAGCCTTGCACAGTCTGCCTGCATGGCCACTGTCTGTCCTGCACGCTCTGCCACTGCTGCCATCCAGCAGTGCTGGGAATGGCACTCACTTTTCATTTGCTCTGGCAGGCCTACAGACAGGCAGCAGTTGAGAATAATAGAGAGTGCCAGCCTGAGAGTGACATTTTATTTAAACCACAAGAAAATGCACAGAGGCTGCTGTGAGCTTCTCTGGCAAGAAGATTTGAGTTGCCAACTATGACTATGTGCAAATTTTCTCTTATCCTGGCACAACTGTTGATTGGCAGAGGATCAGACTTAAACAGCACAGGGGAGGCACAGCTGTTCCCAAATGTTAAAAGCTACTGCAGCAAAACCTTTGCTTTTGCCCAGCTGGTAGTGATACAAAGTATGTTATATATGTAATATATGCACACATACGTGTTCTCCAGTTTTCATGTATTAATTTATATATAAAGTTTCTTCTTGTCTTTCACTTAAATGAAGACCTTTGGTATTCTCCAAGTAACTAAAGGCACATAAACACCTTATGTGTTTATATGCCTTTAGTATGCAAGTATCTTTTGTAGCTCTGAAGACAGAAGTAACACTTAGTTCAGGCTACCTTATGGTCTTAATACAGCAATGTTCATAAGCCCCCTATTAAGGAATAATTAAAAACAAAAGTGGAGAAATACTTTGTGTCAGATGGCTAGATATATAGAATGTGCTGGATTAGTAGGACCAAGAAAACTCTCACAACCCCAAATCTAAACCCTCCTAAATTCATATTCATCTTGTATTATTTCATTATATGCCTGAGGAGAAACCTGCCAGGCTGGATGCCTGTGGGTGCTCACCATGGGTGCATAAGGGGTTAAAGCTTTGCCCAGACAGCACAGAGACAGCTGTAGAGACCACGCATCTTCTGGATGAGTCTGCTGTTTAACATAACAGAGACATGCAAGTTTTCAAAGTACAGTGTTCCTGCAGTTTACTTCTATCCTCTTTACAGCAAGGATGACAGGATTGTGTTAACACAGCACTCATCTGGTCTTTTCAAAATCTCAGCTGGATGAAAATATCACACACATCCTTGTGCACAAATCTCAGATCATCCCATGGCCAACACCACTGACAGCAATGCAGTATCTATGCATTAAGCTTGTCCATACTACTTCAAGATGAATTTAGTCACTCCTTCCATGCACAGATTTTTAATAGGACTTTAATTTTGTATGATTCATGTTTTGAGATATTTTCTACATGGGGTTTCTCGTGACTTATTAGCTAGTAACCTTTTAAAAACTCAGACAGATTATTCACTTTCACTGATTCTAATCAATTAACAATGACCACTGCATACATTTGGTATATGATAATCTTCTGCTCTCTGTGACACTGAAAAGGCTAATCATATCAGGAGATCCAGTCTCAGAGGAAAATTATATTTATATAATCTCCTAGGGCCTTATTCTGTCTATCAACAGTTTAATTATGTAATTTTAGTTTTACTTTCTTATAATTTCAGAAGATGAAAATATCAGTGGGTTAATAAATTCTTCCCTTGACATTCAATTGCAATCTGCAAGCAACAGATTCAATGTCATCATGATAAACTTTCATATTTACTTATTGATTTTCTAAAATGAACTTATCAAATTTACTTAATTTAAATCTCTTAGCAGTACTGCTTACAATTCTATACTACATAAAACTACAGAAAAATTTAGGGTTTGAAATTAAATTATCTACATGTATTTAATGTACACATATTTCCACATACTATGTCAGCCAACCTTCTTATATGTACATGCTGGTGAATCAAAAGTCTTGTTCCTGCATGTGTATGTTATAAAATTTAGATTTTAATATGTGGTGATGTACTGGGATAAAAAGTCTACCAATTTTTTAATAGAATAACATATAAGAACAAATCATTGCCAATAAAATGTGCATAATAGATCAAGGTGTCTCGGATACCAAGAGAAGAAAAGGTCTGTACCTTATTTGGGTTTCTAGCTCACTTTACAGTATTTGGGTGTTATACATTATTTTTGCAGACTCTGAAAAGATTTGTTTTTCCAGTTGATGCACACGAGCCAAATTCATTGTCTTCTAAGTTCAAAGGCTAAATACAGATGCATGGCAGACATCAAATAGTACCAAAGAGATGAAAGACCAAGATGATGACAATACCAGAGGTTGAAGCACAGCACCTGTCACTGCTCAGAGGAAGGAGCCTAGGCAATTGTATAATAACAAAATGCATAATGTTATTTCCTGAGAGTGCTGTCTTGGGCTTAGCCAGACACAGCATCTTTGCAGTTGACAGACAATGTTTTTAATTCTGTGAATTGGTCCACTTAGTTTTCCAATCCATTTTAACTGTGTAAATACAACAAAGTTCCCTGGCTCAACTCCACTCTGAGTGAAGAATCACCACCTCTGCTCTGGTTAGCCAGGTGGTCTCTGGTTTTATTTCATGTCCCCAACTAGTTTTAGTGGAAGGTCCTGAGCGTCCTGTGTCATCTTTGCTATTCCACTCCCCAAGTTCATGCCTTGTTCAGTTTAAAGAGTTCTATCTAGTATATGTTAATAATCCTTAGTATAAAAGTTGTCCACAAAGCTTTTATCATACATCTTGACCATCTGATTCCTCTCCAGTTTCAGAACACCCTTTTGGAGCCACAAGAAACCAGAACTGTACATAGCATTCACAAAACTGACGCACATGTCCAGCTGCATAAAGCTTTCTTTATATTTTGTTCTCTTCTTCTTTCTAAAAATTCCAAGCATTGCATTTGCTGGTTTTGATTGATGCTGAACTTTTGGCTCACCTCATCACAGAACAGTCTGCTGTAACTCCTGTATCTCATCCCCTGTGGTATTTGTTAGCTAATAGCCCATTTCTCAGTGTCCGAAGGGGGGATTGCTTCTTTTTCCCCTGTGCATCACTCCACATCTGAATTTCATTTCTCTATGAGATCACACAGACCATATGATATCTCTGCAGTTCTTGACAACAGTTCTTCTAAATAACATGACATTTAACATTTCTTTACTCATCCCTTTACCAACCACTTGTAAGGGTTCTGATCACATGCATTATATGGGATTAGACTGGCAATACACGTACTCTGTAAAAACTGAAAATATGTTCCCAAACTTTGTTTACTATCCTTTAGTTAGTTTTCTTCTGTGGGGAATCCCCCTTTAATCCCAGGGTAACTTTGTTTAGGAGGCTTTGGTGAAGGATCCTGTCAAAAGCCTTTGGTATGATCCAAGGAGATCACATCAAGTATTTCCCCTCTGAGTGATCATGGAAACCCTTAGAGTGTGCCAGTGGGTTATAGAGCTTAATTCTCCTCTGCAAAGTCACCCTGACTTTTGCCACAGCATTACATAATTAACGTACTAATTTTACTTTTTATTGCAATTTCTTTTAATAATTTTGTTATTATTTTAATTAATTTCAAACCCTAAATTTTAACTGCAGGTAACAGGTTTATTCAGCTGTGATATCAAGGATCTTTTCTGAAGTCCTTTGAAGAATAAGTGTCCTGTAAGTCCCTTTTCCATCCTCTGGTACTGAAACGTTTTTTAAGCAAGTGGTCAGACACCACAGTTTGTGATTCAGAATTCAGAATCCTCCTACCCTCTGGAACATGAAAACAGTCTACACCATCACCCTGCTATAGAACAACTGAACGATTATTTTATCAAAGGAAAAAAGCTATCAGAGAACCATACAGTCATAGTCAAAATTTTCCTGCAAGAAAATCTTCAGATCCTCATCTGCAAGACTCACTCCATGTTGGAGCCTCTGATACAAAGCTCCAGTCTGAAACAGCACTGGGAAAAGTAACCAGCCATGGAAGTCACATGTTTTTCCTAGGGCTTAATGTGGATTTCCTGCAAGACAAACACTAACTAATTTTTTATACATAGCTTCTCACACTAGGTACCAACAGCTTTTTATGTGGTTTCTGAATGTCTTCTTTCATCATTCCAGTTCATAGTTTCTGTTTCAACAGAAATGATTTCCTTCTTTTTTTTCTGTCCTATTTCTATCATCTTCATTTCTTTTCTAAGTCTTTTGCTGTGTTTTGCTCAAAATTTTCTCTTGTGCTTAGGACATACTCACTTCCTTCCTTACCTAGACAGTTTCATGCTGCTGTAAATGGTGATCCAGTAAAAATTTTAAAATAAGAGGACATCTAAAATGTTTAATCAACAAATCAGGCAAATGACAGAATATGAACTCTTCTCATTGGTATATGTATAATCAGATGCAGGGTGATGCATCAGATGGTAAAGCATCTGTTTCAATGTACAATTATCTGATTTAAATATGCAGATGTTAGCAGAGAGTCAAAGTATGGGATTTCCAAAAACAAACTTCAGCCCAGAAGTGCTAACTTCTCTATCTCTGTTTCTGTCATCACTGGAGACAGACAGGATCCTTCACAGGGTTGCACAGTGTGAGTCATTCAGATGAGTTTCCCACTTTGAAGGAATATAGTAAAAGCTGGGGACAAATAAATAAAAGAAATTGTTTTGAAAGCCAAGAATAATTTGATAATGTGCTTTAAGATTTCTTACATACTCATGAAAAATTTCTCCCTCTCTCCGCCCCTGATGTCTAAGAAAGTCTCCTAAGTGAAGCTGTCTACCACTAACTGTTGAATAGAAAGCTGATATTCTGTTACAAAATCATCCCAAAAGCAGAGAAATACTATGAGTCATAAACTTCAAGAAGACCAAATTATGAAGAAATCATAAAAAAAAATTTCCTTGGAAATTGGTGTGAGCAACAGCCTTCTGTTTCCCATTTCATTACTCACTGAAAACCTTTGAAATAGTAGACCTCTCCTAAACAGAGAACAGATGCAAAGGGAAAATGCTTACCATTATGTTTAGCTGTTAGTAAAACATTTCTGGAAGAACTAAGACCAGTTAAATGAAGTACTTATATTAAGATGTTTAACATGACATACATAGTAAATTCTAATACAGTGAAATGGAAAATACCGATAATGATAGCATATTTAATTACAGTTTTCAAAGTAAGAAGCAAATGCAGAAAACAATTTCCCTTGATTTTTCTGCCTATGAAATATAGATATGATTACATTGTGACAGGGTTTCCAGAAAATTGCTTGGTCAGAGTTCATTCCAGATGCGTATCTTCTTTCTTTAAGAGAGGAAGAGAAAGGTAGCTATGAAGACAACTTAAAAAACATGGATAAACCATCAGCACCCAGAGGGATAACTAAAAAGTATAGTAAGGTGGTAAAGATAGAACATCTGTACCAGAATCCAGTATGTGAACACTGGGAACTGAATGCAGCTTTTTAAATAAAAAGTTCTTTTGCCAGATAAAAAGCAAAGCAAAACGAGTTTTTCAAAACATTCAGGATCTGTTCGTTTTATTGAGAAAAGTCAGTGGAAGAAGAAATTAAGGTAGCCACAGATTTTGTGGCCCACTTGGCTATTGCCAGTGAGGGTCTCCTCCCCATCTTTTACATGAGCATGCACATGCATGCCCTAGCCTTTTTCCACACTTCCATGAGTCTCAGGATTTACCATTATTAATCTCCTCTCCTGTTGGCCATGACAGCACACACATATGTGCCAAACTACGTGATAAAGCACTCTGAACAGACATTCAGGAAAACACTATATCTTTGAAAGCAACCACCAAGTGACAATTCCATAAATCAGCTAATCACTAGAAGGGTACTTCTAGTGCCTTTGGCTAAAATGGCTCATCCATTCACCAGCAGGAAGTAATGGGATTCAGTGTAGGAAGTGTACAAACCCAGTCAGAAGGGAAAAGGGGTGCATCCTATCCTTTTTTCTCCCACTTTAAGAATTAGAAAAGGGATTAATTTTGGTACAGTGTAGACAGTGCAGAATCTGTGAAGAGTTTTTTACTCCTGCTGATTCTAATTTGTTGTCAAAATTTATGACAAGTATTTATGATGTGTCTTCTGAGTACTGGTGCTGCTGCCCAAGGACAAGTGTAGATATCCCTTCAGGATAGGAAATGACACTGCCTGAAAGAGACATATGTAACTGCAGTGGGAGCTAGCAAATTACAGATTCCACAGATTTACCAAATGACCCAATTTTGAGATATTAAAATAATCTTTGCAGAGCCATAAAATCATATAACCTTCATTCAAATATTTTTTTTTAATTTCCATTTTTATTCCCACCTGCAGTATCTGTTTTACTAAACAGTGCAGAGGGAAGAATGAGGAATACTAATGGACTACCCTACATCACCTTGATAATCACAGCCCAGTGAAAATTACTTAAAACTTAGGGCTTATTATTTACCAGTTTTTAATTCATGCCATGTATGGCTATTGACTGTTTAAGAATTTATTCATGTAACCAATTCACTTACAATCTCTCCAACAAGCTAATGACTCACTCAAGCCAAAAATCTTACGCATCTAATATAATAATGCTGCTATTAATTCCTGAAATACCAGCCAAATTATAATGCTTATTCGTTCAACTCCTGCAAATGAGAAAAAGAATTTTAATGAACAATTACGGGTTCTGCAGATGGAAATGTCTTTTTTTGGCTCAGATTTTGACTCAGAAGCTACAAGTGCTATATGTGAAAGGCCAGAGCAGACATGAAATTGCTGATTTGAATGACTTCTGACTAGTTTATTGAAAAAACATGAAGGACGTAGACCTGGCTTACTTGTTGTTTTTAAAAGTAAGATGTCTTGCATTATGCTTTGGTTAAAAACATGCTATAAAATATTACAGCATTACCAAGTAAATCTATCATGGATACACCTAATGTGATTAGCACCATTTTAAGAAATATATCTTAAGATGAAATATGCTTTTGTTAATGTTTCATTAGGAATAGCTAAAAAAGCCTAAGAAATTTATATGTTGTTTAGGTTATTAGTTTTGTTTTGAATTCTGGCCCTGATAATTTAAAATATCATGGTTAATTCTCAATCAGTTTACAATCTATTGGATTTTGAACACTGCTAATACTAAAATATTTACTTTAGAGATAGCAATATTTTTATAGTCTGGAAACTTGACTAATAAAATCTTTAATTACAGTGAAATTTAGCTTTTTTTTCCCCTGTCTTCTCCATTTATTTTAGTTAGCTTCCCATTAGAAGGAATATGACTGATAAGAAACACAGACCATTTGCAAAATTTGAAAGATTACATACTTCCATCTCATCTGCTTTTAGAGAGTTTTCAATTGTTTAATTTGACTGAATTTTAGCCACTGACTGTAGGGGACCGGAAGTTTTGAAGTATGTGCACATGTATCACAGCATTTCAATAGCAGGGAGGAAATGGCACATATAGGAAACTGTCTCCTTATTTTATTCTGAGTGTTTCTCAAATTAATCTTTTCTTCTTGGGTCCTTCCTTCAGCCCTTCACTACCTGGATAACACAGATATTCTTAGTGGGGGAAGTCTATTTCTATTTTTGGCCATTTCTTTTCCCCAACCACTTCTCCTCCCAGTGACTATAGGACAAATCCTGCCAGCATGAGTCGTGTGGTCAGCTCTTCAACTCTGTTTCTGGTTTGGACTTACCTCATTAAGTCCAATCCACAAAAAACATAAGGTTTTGGGCAGTTTACATGTAGACTTTACCCTTTCCTTCTAAACCTTAACTCTCATTGCAGTGCTGAACAATACCTAATTTAAACAATTCCATCAGCCTGTTGGAAAAGACTGTCCCTTCCAGTGTCTGGCCAAATCCTCCCAGATGTGTCGGTTCAGGGGCAGCAGGAGTCATCTTCCAAAGCATCCCACACTAAGAGGAGCAGAAGGAAACTGCCTCCCAGCTGTTCTGACTGGCATTGCTGCTCACTGCCCTCTCTGGGAGTCAGAAAACAACAGGAAGGGTAGCTCACTTAACCATTCCACTTCTCTGCCTTTTTACAGCAAATGAACTTCAAAGCTGTATCAGCCACATGAGAGCAGCTCTTGGATCACAGCCATGCTTGTGACAGGCAGGCACAACATAAAGAGGGAGGGCTCAGAAGAAGCTGGCAGATAGTGTTCCTATTAATAATTCTTTAAAGGAAATGTGCTTATCTGCTCTGCACAACCAAAGCGTAACAGAGTGGCTGAAATGATAAAGCAGTGTTGCAAGAACAGAAGAACTAAAGTATCTCTGAATACTTTATCCTATGACCCAGGTAACACTAACACCTTAGTGCATGGATTCAAACATAAAACAGGGCAGGTCACCACCCTGGGGTTCAGTAACTTACTTCAAATACTCCTTTCTGTTGTGTCAGTACCTCTCCCGTTATTACTTACACAGGATGCTGCAATCCTACTGAGATGTGTTCCAGCAGTTGCAAACAGCCTACCTTGATTTATTGCTGTAATAATCAGTCCTGGGCTTGGAAGCACTTCAGTGGGAATTGTGGCTGCCCCCATTTCTCAGAATCAAGTCTAACCTGCTGTAAATCATGCAGGGGCTATCAGTGACTGCTTTTAAAAGAGTGGACATTTTGCCTTTCTGCATTCATTTACCAATTCCAAAAAAAGGAACCATGCTTATTTAGCATGGATCTTGTCACAATTAATCCATTGATATTGCTAAGGCTCTGGAAAGAAGTTTGCTCACACTGCCTTTTTATATATATATATATATTTTTTTTTTTCTGCTACATTCACTGCAAACACTGTGCTGTGGTCCAACTAATCAATATTGTCAGGTAAAAAGAAAAAAGAAAAAAAGCAATAAATATTCCGTGAATAATCTGGCTTTTAAATACTAAGATATTTTTCATTTGACTAAAGTTTAGTTTCCAAATGATGAAATGAAATCAGAAATAAAAGCAGAATTTAGAGAAAAGGCATATAATTGTTGCCACAGATATTATGTATTTTAAGTTCAATGAGTTATAATAAAAAAAAAATTGCTTATATTAAATCACATAAAAGATAACTCTCCAACTAGTTTTCATTCCAAAAAGAAAATTTGTGTGAAGAATTTTGGAAGACTTTATTGCATTAAAAATCCTTCTTTCTGGATTGAATTACTTATTTTTGCAGTATACATGGATTGTGAATATTTTATTTCATATTTTCATTTTGAATGTTCTTGTTTTCTTTAAGAAAAAAAAAAAGATTATTCTGAACCCCACTGCCAAGTGACCAACCTCACCTCATTATTTGCTATTTCAAATCCCATGACTTCTCCAAACAGTTTCTTCAAACTGCACTGACTCTAAAGAAATGCATATTTTCTTTCTATCTTAAAAATACCATTCAGATGTTTTTACTACAGAATCTACCTTGATTCCTTTCAGATCAGTCAGTGCTTGGTGAAACAGCTATTTTGGCTAGAGGGATACTAAATGGAACAACCCAAGCTCTTCCAGCCACACACAGTGAAAGCATCTGTTACTTATTTTACAAGTTGCTAATGACAGAGAACAGTTTTCAGCTCCTAATGAAAGAACATAAAATACAACCACACTAGAAAACAGATAGAAGGTACTGGAGTCTTCTTTGCAAACATATGCTGCTGCATTTCCACTGAATATAAAAAAGATTTTTATCTTCTTATATATTTTTTAATCCACGATTCCTATTGAAATATTTATGAGTGTAGTTTTATTTTCCTGTAGAATTCTAATATCCTGACATTTTTTGCATCTCCTTACACTTCATAAAATTACTTTGAAAGCAAACTCAGGAAAGTAATTTTTCTCCATGCTTAAAGTAAACACAGCCACCACTGTTTCTTGTTTTCTAAAGGACAACAGCTCTAAGGCACTACATTTACAATATAAAATTTTTAATGTTCTTCCTGAGAATATTTAAGTCTTCTGCTAGTATGGAAGGTAAATATCAGGCTTAGTTCATAGAAGCATAAGTAGCCTTGGTGCAGGCTTTAAAAACACCTTATAAAACCTAAAAATCTTTACATACAACAGTTTCACCCCACATTTGCCCAGGAATATAAAGGGGAGATACCCAGCTGCTGCTGAAGAGAGAAAAAAGCTAAAATTCTGAAGCCCTGCTATATTTAAATGCATACTCTGCATTTCAAAAACTTATTTAGATGGGAAATCTTAAATAAACTTACATAAATAAAAAGGGGTCATATTCTCTTCACACAGTTCAGTCATGGAAACAAGCCTAGGTTAGTCCTGCTGGTTTGGTTCAGCTTTTGTAAAATGATGGTTAAAATGTGATGCTGGAGAGATGCAGGCATCTTGGATCACACTTGCTGACATATGGATGTGCATTGAGGAAATCAACAGTGCCAAAATTATTTTCATTAAACATTCACATTTGCCAGTAGTTTCAGAAAATTAACAATTTTACCCTTTAAAAAGAAGAATTACCTACATATGATAAGAAGCAGTCAATGCATTCTCTATCCACAATTTGACATAACTGCATTTATTCAAAGGAAAGCACTTTTGAAGAAGGGAACAGTAATTAGTATTTTTTCCCTTTTTTCATTGTGATCAATGTCTCTCTTTATAAAGTTTACCTTTTTTTTTAATAAGTAGTAATGCTACAGAATGATTAAATTAGTTTGTATCTAAGCAAAATTCACCAGAATGTGTATCCCTATTCAAATGCTACTCTTTAGAGATGGAAATCCAGTGAATTTTTTTCATTACCAAGGCCAACAGTGGATTTATCAGAAAACTAATCACTTCATAGCCGACATTTGGCAGCTAAAGGACTGCAAAAAAGTCAAGATCTTGACAGAAGGTCAATGGAATAGGCTGATGTAGACACAAAAGTAATTTCCAGGTTTTACTAAAAATCTCAAGGTATGGCAGGTAATGCAGTGGTTAGCCATTCATAATAGTTAACCATAATAGCTAATATTCCTGACACTGAACAAGAAGATAGTTGCATTGAAAATGAACATATGGAAATATTTAAAAGAAAAGTTTTCTAAAATTTTCTCATAAACTCTAGCAAGACTGTCTATGGTTTGGTATATTTCACTGGTAATTTGCTGTAAAAATTCAGGTGTCCTCTTATAATTATAAATGATATGGAATAAAGAGCCTAACTGCTGAATATCACAGGTGGTAAAGAGCAGAAAACATTTTAAAAAGCAACAGAACAACAAAGAAGATTTAAAAAATGAAGAAACAATAAAGATACTAGGCAAGAGACAGAAAAAAAAAGCAAAAAAGAGCAGATTGGCACTGATGGCATGGTCCTGGACAAAGAGAGAAATAACTGAAGACATCACATACTGCTGTTCCACAGCAATAGCCAAATGGCAATGTGGTGTAACAGTCAACAACAAAATAAATTCCTTTCAAGTGCTAAAGAAAGCAAAATCTCTGTTTTGGCTACATATTCAAAACCTGAGCAGGCAGATGAGCCTGGTGCTTCTAGTGACACATTTACCAGGTGAACAGCTAAGGAACTAAAGTGTCCATCTCCTACAAGCTCCTTCCAATAGAAGAAGTTTCCAATTCTCCCACAAGCATGTCTCAAGAAGGGTTCATGTGCCTAGGTATGATGAGCCAGGGTCAGACAGCAATGGAGTCCCACATCTGAAACCAGCCCCTACCTATGAGAGTCCATCCTGGTGAGTGCAGAAAGGTACCCTACAAATGGACCTGGAAATGCCTGGGTCAGAAGCTGGAGCTCAACTCTATATCCCTGATGTCCCACACTCTCTTACCACACAACTAGAAGGACCCACAACCTGACCCCCATCTCCTCTGACCACCCCACATCTTTAGCCAAAGCCAGCATTATACAGGATTTCTATTTATTTATCTGTGAGAGATCCAGTCAGTCTTGGCAGAAACAGCCCTAACAGCATTCAAACATTGAATCGTATGGATGCCCTCCACCCTGGCCAGCTGAGTATACTTCTGTAGATGAAGCTCGATACAGGTATGCAGGACCACCCAAGGCTCTTGGTTTGCTAGCATCCAGGAAAGAGAACTTTAAGAAAACTGTTCACAGCCAAATCAGTTCAAAATGCAGTGCAGATGAGCTAATGACCCCTGAAATCAACAGAAAACAGATTTCTGAAGACTGCAAAGAGAAGACAAGACAAAGAGTGCAAAAAAAAAAAAAAAAAAACCAACCAAAAAAACCCCTAACAGCAGGGAAATAAAGTTTCTAGATATGAGTAAATAAGGTTTTGCAGTCATGATAAAGTAATGTCTGAGAATGAACAGTATGGAGAAATGCAATTGAAGCAGGGAATCCCCAGGCTGCTCAGCTTGTTTCCTGACCATAAACTCAGAGCCAAAGATCCTACTGACATGTTTCTCAGCAACAATTTGAATACTAGACTTGAAGAGGGAAAAAAAAAGTTTGATATAGAGTTACCTATTTCTTTTACTAAAGAATGCTTGTCAGGAAATACATATTGTATCTAAGCCATTTGAGAAAGAATAAACAGTGTGTTCAAAATCCCTTGCCAGACGGTGGGCAGTTCTCCAGGATGCAGCCTTCTGATCCCACAGACTCCCCCTGCACAGGTGTAATAAAAAGCTATAAAACCATGGAATCATAGAATGGCCTGGGTTATAAGGGCCTTTAAAGATCATTTAGTTCCAACCCCCTCCTCCTCATGGGCAGGCAGGGACACCTTCCACTAGACCAGGTTGCTCAGAGCCCCATCCAACCTGACCTTGAACACTTCCAGGGATGGGGCATCCACAACTTCTCTGGGCAACCTTTTCCAGTGTCTCACCACCCTCATAATAAAGAATTTCTTTCTGATATCCAACCTAAGTCCACTGTCTTTCAGTTTTCAGTCCTGTCACTACACACCCTTGTATACAAATAGATTCTCCATCTTGCAGGCTCCTTTCAGGTACTGGAAGTCTGCAATTAGATCACCCTGAAGCCTTCTCTTCTCCAGGCTGAACAATGCCAGTTCTCTCAGCCTTATATAAAGGGTGTCATCACCCAGCCATTTGAAATTTAGTTCTTCTCTGACTCAGTTCCACTCATCTTCTGAGATCTTGTGAGATATTGTTCTCTGAGTTTACACAGGTTTCTATACTCAACTAAACTGTAAAACAACTTTCAGTCTGGACTAGCGAAAGGAGATCCATGCAGTGCTTTCTGTCATTGTACACTCAGTGACTGTTCTTCAGGAACCACAAGAAAACTAAACCTATTTCTACAGAAAAGTGGGCTAATTGCCACACATCTCAATGTGTCAGTCATTAATTTCTGTAAACATATATTATAAAAAACAGCAAATAAGTTGAGAGAGTATGCAGCAGGTTTTTTCCTAAGTCACTTGAATTTGTGAACTGGCATTTTTTAAGACAAAAAGGAACAACTACTCCAACAACCTTAGGTTTTCTTCTTTTTCTATTTCTTCCTTTCATGTCTTGTCAGTATGAATAATGAAGGGTAAACACCCAGCTGGTTACACATTAGATATCGGTTTGGTTTCTCCTGGGAATGGAACATGCTACATTCTGTGCAATATAATAGTGCAAGGTAAGGGAGAAAGAATAAGAAACCTCAACATAAGGATGACTTTCTTCCACTCAGTCAGCAATGTTTTTATATTTTTTTTCTATTGTAATTATAAACAACTTCAACTTAAGTCGAAAATGTATGGAATGGATTTTCTTGCATTGTCCAAAGCCAAGAAAATGTAAGAAAATTACATTAACTACTAGTAAAAACTGTTCACTCAGTCAAGGTCTGTTTATAATAATACTATCTCTAGCAGCCAATATTACAGAGCAAACAAACAATGAACTGTCATGCACGGAAATTAATCTATGAAATCAGCAATGCAATCCATATAAGCAGCATAGAGTCTGTAATGGTTTGTTATAAAGCTTCAGATGGACCCCAAGCAAATGTTTCCTGCCCATGTTAAAGAAGGGAGAGGCATTCTTAGGTTTTTTCTGCAGGATGCACAATTTCTCCAAAGTCTTTCAAAGCTCATTAGCTGTCATGGAGGAGGAAAACAGCAACTGTGACATGAGCTGCTAAAAATATCTCTTATTGGCATCTGTTCTGAGGTATTTTGTGTTCATTGGAACCTTCAGCGGGTGTGTGAAATTTTCCAGCTGCTTATAATATATAGGACTGAGCCTTAAAAGACTCAGTGACAGACCTTGTGTTATAGAGAAGGGAAGGTCTAGAAGGGGTACAAATAAAAAGGGCATCACTACTTGCTTGTACACTCTACACTGCTTTACAGCACACAGAAGCCTGCTTGCAAATAACCATATTTTTACAAAATGGTGAAAGCCTATGCAAAAACTGGTTCTATTATTTCCAAAAGTTTGCCAGACATATACTGTGTTTTCACCCTACGTGTGTCTGCTTGTTTTCTTCTCAGCATATAGCAGATTGGAAATGACTTATTTTTGATTCTAAGAAAATTTCAGCTTTGGTTTTCAGAATTCCATATGCAAAAGCTTCACCTACATTTTTGACTACCAATAAAGCAAATAAAAAGCTGAGCAAGAGGAACTAGCCATTTAGGCTTATGGGATTAGTCAATAGTTTGGAGAAATCACAACTAGCAAGACAAAGAGGCAGAAGCCATCAAGCAGGAGGTTGAGCCAAGACTGTATGAGAGCCCAGCATGCAGTACTGGGGTGAAAGGCTGCCCTGTGCCAATGCTCAATTTTGTCACCAACCATCTTCAGCATATTAACTGCCCCAGTAGGAGGCAACACAAACTGCAAGGCTTATTAGTGAACAGGAGCTTATATTGCCTTCTGTAGCTAAATTTCCTACATTAAAAAATGTTTTCAGCCTTACTGCCTTCTCATGTGGTAGGTGTTTAAAATAATGACAAGTAAAAAAGAAGAGCTGTTCAGTGTTCCTTTATGATTTCTCACAGAAAAAAATGCTCAAGTTAAAGGAACCAAAAAGTTAACTTGCAATAACAACTTAATGAAATGCTTTGAGTCTTGTCAACTATCTGAGCTGATATTTGCCATAGATATAGCAACTGTCTGTGGCTGGTGGTTGGCCAAAACCAATAAAAGGCATGAGGAACACAGAACTACTTGCACTCAATTAAGGAGGTGTCACATTATCTGGCATTAGTTATATAAAACAAAAATAAAGTTGGAGAAGCTTAAATAATCTCAGATGGGAAAAAGGGAAAGAGCTTCACCACAACCTGTTTTCAGTGAAATAAGCCTCAGTGACTTAGGGAAAATCCACCCACATTATAACCTCTTCCCAACTATTTAATGTGCATTCTGAATGACTATACGAGACAGCTGAGATAAGCAGAAAGCTCCCTGCTTAAAAATTATTGCTGAAGACATTGGTTCACTGTGTCTCCACAGGGAAATTGAGTAAGGCTTTACTTCCATCAGCAGTTCCAGTGAGAAGAGCATTAATCACATCACTTTTATGGAATACTTTGGCATTACTTACTGATCTTATTTTTTCATTTCAGGACACCATTTCTCCTGAAATGTATAATGAGGAATTACCACTTAGACAATGGAAAAAGGCAACCTGTAATGTTGGTCCTAGCCTGGTGGCACTCAATATGCTTTTATGAATAATTTCCAGCTATAGCTCCCATGGAATCCCCTTATGAAATCCCTGTTATCAGAGATATGGTTGGTAAAAGAGCAGCAGACAGCTATTTAGATGAGTATCAGATGTCTCTTTGAGATTGCTTGTATTGCTCATAAGGGTTTTTCTGTTTCAAGGAGAAATGAGTAAGCAAATAAACTCTTATAAATATAACCTGCTATATTTCCCATATATCTACATGGAAAATTTCAATGTAGCTAAGCACACTAAAATCAGTACCTCACACTGGAGAAAATGGATGCTGCAAAGTAGTAGTGATTTGTAAGCCTCTTAGAGTAATGAAGAAAAACTTACTGAAAAAGCTAAAGTTTGCACTGTATCAACAAAATAATCTATTTCTGTGATTTGTAAAAGTCCATCAGTGACTCTCAGGAACTTGGATGGTGTAAAACTTATTAAGAGTTAATAGCTCTGGTAAGTATAGGAACTTTCAATGGCAATTACACAATGCTCAGAACTCAAGCAGCCTGACTTCATCATGGACCCTTCCACAAAGGAGTTACACCACAGAAAAAAGTATCTGGTTCTCCTCTTTCGAAATACCCAACATTAGATGGCATCAAATGAAATTTGAATCCAACAAAGTCAATCAAATGAGGAATTACAGAGCAAACAGATGCAGCAAGCAACTGGAGTAGGAAAAGAGAATTTGGCACCATAGCTTTTATCCTCAGCCCACCTCTGGCCCCAAGAGCTATGAAGAGCATTGCCAGTGAACTCTGAGGAGTGCAGCATGGCCTTTGTGCCTGCTTCCCCAGGACCAACTGTCCCTTTGGTGGCAACGCTGCCAAGTCAAAAGCGTTCACAGCTTGCCAGCCCTGCAACCTGAAGCCTTTGCCATTGCCCCTGCCAGGAGGCAATCCTGCTGCTCAGAGAGGGCTCGTGCTGCACTAAGGGCAGTGGCACTCCGGATATCCGCTGCTGGACAGCTGGACAACACCCGATCCTGGCACTGCCCGCTCCTGGGGCCAGCAGTGAGAGCTTGTGGCCTGGAATAAAGATGCTGAGCATGCCTGGGCAGTGACCCCCACAGGAGTTTTAGACATCAGCCCAGCTCTCTACATGAAGTCATCCTCCTAGCCAAGATACATGGGTGGGAAGTAGATCTGACTGTGGAAATGGCCAGAGTTCTACACAGAGTGTCAGTGGGACCCATGTGTACCCAGAGGGCAGCATGTCAGAGGCTGCAGCAAGCAGTATGATTTACAAATACAGTGGGGCTCCCAACTGGTATCAAGCATATCATTAAGAGTGAATGCTTTACATTTCTTTACTTTTTAAAAAAAATAACTTAATTTTTATAAAACAAAATTCTAAAAATATCTGACATGAGATTTCTAAATCAACAGGTAGCAGACAAGGAACAGAGGAAGTAGCAGTGGAGCTGAGGCCACGTTAGGAATTTGGAGGAGGGTGCTCTAAGGAGAAGAGGAGTTAATGAAGCACAGAGAAAGAATAATGATGACAAAATGGCCCAGGACAACAGCAACGAAGAGATAAGGAAAAAGCTGGAGGACAAGAGGTGAGAATTTAGTCATCTGTGAGACAGGTGTGGAGAAGATGACAGTGTACAGACTAGGAGAATGTGATGGGAAATTCACACTCAATGTAATGCTGCACTGACAGGGTGGGAAAATGACCAGTGTAAATACCAGCTTTTAATTCATAGCCTATTTATCTTGTGGCCCAAGCAAAATCCCTCATGAAACTTTCTAATGAATTACAAGGTACAAAACTTCAGTGACTTCAAATACCCTCCACTGTTTCCAGAGTTAAGCTGTACCCTAATATTGGTACCACCTGAAAAAGTAATTTAGTGTGCAGAACTTGTTACAGATGTATGACAGATTAGTCATCGTTCAGGGACAAACCAAGAATAAATTGCCACTATAAATTACTGCAAACTAACAAAACAACCCCGGCCAAACCCAAACCTGTACCAACTTTCTCTCCCATTTAAAACAATAAAGATCCCTATACTTTGACATTGGTGTATTAAAGTATGGAATGTCATAATTACTAATTCAACGAGGACTGTTGTGCACAAATAACTGGAATTTGTTGTCTAAAAAGATTACTTAAAGAGAAATAAGATTAACCTTTGCTTACACATGTGAACATGAGAGACAGAATTGCTGCTCTTTACATATCATAGGTTTTTAAATAAATCCCATGTTTGCCAGTTTTGTAATTCAAATGATGTTCTTGAATGTTTTATCTCATGTTCTGGAGATGTTCTCATATAAAAATGATGGTCTGGGCTCCACACATTACAACTGTAAATAAAAAAAGAGATAAAAACAAACAGAGGGAACATTAAATTCTTCATCTCCCACTTAAGAGCCCTCAGCCAGGTGAATAACAATAAAAAATGTAGAACAAAGGAATCCATTTTGTTGTAATGCGCTTTTCTACCCCTTAGATGCCATATCCATGGAGGACAGCTTATTTTTAATGCAGTGAGATCTCTTCATGCAGAGTATTTCATTAACATATTTCATTATAAAAAAAGAATTTCACAAAATTCTTTGTCATTGATTTCCTATTGTGAGAGGAAATACATTTTGCTATCCAGGGCTGGGCGTCTCAGAGTGTCAAGAACATAGAACTACTCTCCTTTTTTAAAAACACAAGGCACTTATGAATTGCTCTTTAAGTGAACAGAGTCAGTGGGAATTTGATAGCATTTTGCCAGGAGAATGTTTTGCCTGTGGGCTAGAACTGCTATGGGCAGCCCAGTGTCACTTCAATGAACTCCAGCTTACCAGGGCATGTGTGAATGATTTCTTTATGCAAGGCCCTCACAGCCAGTGCACTTCTGAACGAAACACTTGTTTTGAGGAATTCTAGTCTTAGTCTTCTCCTCACTCCCTTCGTCTATAAAAATAAAAAGTTAGCTTAAAAATGTACTAGAGAAATAAAACTTCATCCAAATAAAATTTATTCACTCCCAGGCAACTGTGCTGCTATTTCTAGCTTGCTGGCAGAAGATGAATTTGTGACTTAAGGGTAGAATTTAATAAGTAGTAATATTGCAAAAAAGGTACCTTTATACAGTAGGGATTTCTGTGCTCTGGAATGATAACTCTCAGACTTCTCTATGTTGCATATCTGAACCACATTCATGTTTACTTCACAGTTAGGGATTATTATTTTTCTAAAATTCTGGTTTTCTGGAAATTGTGCGTTTTAAAAAATGATAGCACAGACTAGATACTTTTCTCAAAGAAATACCTTCATTTTACCTGTTCTGAGTATTAGTCTAAAATATCTGATAGACATGTAAAACTATAACTTTAAATTTCTTGGTGGAGGTGCAAAAGCGTCTTCATTATTAAATCTCAATTATATCAATAGTCTCTTTTTTAGTTTTGGGTTGGGCTGGTTTGTATTTTTTTTGTTTGCTTTTTGTTTAACTTTTTTTTTTTTGTTGCTGCTGTTTTTTAAATTACTCTGTGTTTTTTTAATTGCTTAAACAGAGCTAATAAGGTCTAAAAAAGTGCAATAAATATGCATGCTTATGTGTGCAAATGTAATAATAAATAATCATTAAGCACCACTTACAAAAACACAGGAGACACACTTCAGCAATTAAATGTCTCTCGAGGTGGAAAGAAGAATCTATTCATTTCCACGTGTAGGGAATTCAGAATAATCTCCTTAAATCAGCTTTTAGCAAGCAAGGAGAAAGTGCTGTTGTTTATTCTGAAGTCTATTACAACATAGGGCATCAAAATCAAAGAAGCATAAGACGAAACCTTTTTTTTACAAAAACTGGATTTTTGTAAAAGTAAAGAAGGCACTGCTGATTCTTTAAAGATGAGACACATTTTAGCTGAATTTACATTAAAGTCTCTCAACTAATGGTGATATAATGTTCCTGCTGTTCCAAAATAGTAACATTCTGATAATATCTAAAAATAGCAATATAAATTAAATCTTTTCCACTAAATTGGTCTAAGTAGTTCCTGCTCAATGGTGTATGCATGGCAACATTAAAGTATATTGAAAATATTTTTGTATTGCTATCGTTGATCAGTGTAGAATTGTGAATTAATTGCAGTGGCAACAGCGAACCAAATCACAGGAAAACAAAGCCATATCTACATGGTCAAATATCCATTTTGGCCCAATTGCCCTGAAATATATGCAAATACTTTATCAGTTTTGAACATCCAGGAGCTCCCAAGGAATTAATATTTGGATCCAACAGGATAACCAACCACTGGCACAATGAGTGTACACTGGTACAATGGGTGTAGAGATGACTTGGCAGAAAATCCAGTGGGATTTCCCACGTGTACAGAATAAACCAGTCAGTTAATAAAATATTTCTATTAATATTTTGGGGGTTGTTTTTTTATGCTCTTGAGAAATGGTTTGCTGGATAAATCATGCTATGTCATGATGCACACTCACACAATTCCATCTCAAGAATTACTGCTTGCTGTAGGAAAATCATGCTACAACAAACACATCAGGGATTTTAAAACTACATCATGCTTTATATTGTTTCTAAAGTCACTATGCCACAGTATAAGCAATTTAGTAACAGAGTACTGTTATTTCTGTTAGTCTTCAGATGGTATTTCATGGAAAAATTCCACTGCTTCCATTAGAGTAGCCGAACTGAAGATAATTAATACAGATTACTACCCATGGAAGGAAAATAAGTAAAATTCCTGTGGAAATTTAGTTAAAATAATATATTTCTATTTCTTTCAGATAATGATTTGCTTTAGATTTATTAATATAAAGAGGGTATTAAAATCTACTAATGATTTGCTTTCTTTGGTGGCTGTTGCATATATTAGTTGTTTTCTTTCTCATTAAAACTCCTCTATAACTTAATAACAAGAGCACTGATTTTTTTTTTTTATTGCAATCTAGATTAATTTTGTACCAGTTAATTGTCCTGACATTATGACAGGTTTCTTTTACTGAGTAGTTTCAAAGGAAAATGAGAATCTGAAAGAGGCAAAAATCCAGAAACAAGCCAGCTAACTTAGCATAAATGTTGACTGATGGGAAATCTCCATGATCTCCAGACTACGTAATTATGATTAATTTCTTATTATGATGAAAGGGATAACAGTCTTATCTTACAACCATGAAAAAAGCCCATAAGAAAACCACAGGAAATACAGGAAACAGTATCTGCAGCCCTCCTATCTTTCCCTGTTTTGATTGCATCAAATGTGCACATCCTGAGCAGAAAGCTTTGGTAAGACACAGCAGACTGCAGGACTTCTGTAAGAGAGCAGGTGGGATTGGGAATCTAGTATGATGCTGTGACAAGTTCAGAGGCAGACCTTCTCAAATATAAACAATGGGGATAATGTTCCAGAATTTCTAAGGCTGCTGTGGGGACTAATGCTCAGGGAACACTTAAAAAAATTCTGTATAAGCATTGCTTATTAACAGACAAGGAGAATCTTTTGAAAGATTGAGAGGGTTAGAGTTACCCCCTCAGGGCTGCCTATGGATTTGATATTTTTTGTTTATATTTGGCAAGAGCCATCTAGAAGAAAAATTATCACACTGTAAGGTGCGTCTCCCCAAAAGTTCTGGGATTAAGGAACAGTGTACCTGGGGAGGCAGTGTTTGAATACTTGTGCAAATCCTCACAGTGATCATAACTAGGGACTCAAGAGCTTCTTCTTTTTCAAAAAAAAAAATGTGCTTCAACCCCTTTGGAACTGAAAAGAATCTGTATGAGTCAAGAGCTGAAGCTTCCTGAAATGCTGTAGGACCTATTTCTGTGGGATGGGGACATTCTGGGTCTGTTACATACAGAAAGCACACGTTCAATGCATAATACAACCCTGTTTGCCCAGCACCTTGGTCTGAAACCACAGCCACTGAAGCCACCTCAAAGATCAGTAACTCAGTAGAGGAAGTTGCTGTGCCATGTTAAGGGGAATTAATTGGCTTCTTGGGCAGGTTTTGCAGCTTATGCAGATATCTACACTTGGGCAGGTTTTGCAGCTTATGCAGATATCTACAGTAACGAGCCAGTTACAACTCTTTATTTACTACACTGGTGTCATTTCTGTAGACACTAATTCACTGGTCAAATTTATAGCTAAACTATAATTAAAACCAATTTTAATATTATAAAAGGTTATTATTATTTAATATGATATATTATTTTATCATTATTCTTTATATTGCTGACACACAATTCAAATTAAAGTGTCAAAAGAGCAAAGATAGCTGTAGTAGTGATGACCAGATTTACAGCAATTTTCGAAACATAGGTTTACATAATCGGTTTAAAATGCTGGTGAAAATTGATAAAGACTGCCTAAAATTACAAAGAACTGTTGTTAGCATAGTTCTTCAAACTATGAATATGTATGAACTCCAGTTCTGCTTAAGTGTATGAAATTTTTAACTACATGAAAATTTTAAGGAGTCAAATCACCTCGAAAAAAACCACAAATTAAAAATTAAAAGTATAATCTAAGGAGATACAATAATATATGCCAACAAAACACTCAACTTTTTTTACAAAATCTTTTTTAAAAACCAGTGTCACTATTCTGCCGTTGTAAAGGCTTTTCTGTCATATCAAGTCAGTGTATGCAGTTTGATTTCCTTTTGATTAGATATGCATTGTATGAGTCAGTGCTGATCTTAAAAATCTATTACAAAATACTGCAGTCAGGAGAACAATAGTTAATGCAAAGCAGTTGACTCCTTCTGCTGATTGAGTTTGATTACTGCAGATGGCAGCCACACAGGAAGGAAATAAAACCCTGCAAGACAACTCAGGGCTCTCTACCTCAAGGTACAGGCATAGAAGTCCTGGTGCTGTTTTTCCCTCAACAGATTTCCAGAAAGGAACAAAACAAAGATAAATCCATAATGATGACTTTTTTTTCCCCCCTCTACATGTTTCAAGAAACTTTGCTTTAGTTTTCCTGGCTTGCTGGGTTGCAGTAGAGCAACCTGCATAATCAGAAAGTGGTTTTAGAGACAGGAAACAAGTGTAACTCTACTTGCTTTCTCTTTTATCAAAGATCCTCAGCACACTTACAATGCTCTTCCCTGTGAAAAGAGTAAATTGTATTGTTGGAAACCTCTAGGTGTCAGTGAGAAACAGGCAAGGGCTCACCACAAAGGTCCCTGCCAGCAATAGGCAGTGTCTTGGTTTCCCATGGATCACCCTCACCACTGGGAGGGACCCAGACACATCTAAAGACCTTTAGAAACCCAGCTTGGGCAGTCAGGACCAACTCTACCACTTTACACTGACAGCTCCTGTAACTCAGAGCTTGGATTCAGACCGATTATTAGTCTCCATTTTAGATGCTTTTTGTCTGAAAATTCTTTCTCCCCAATAATCATACACCTCCAGAACAGCCTGCTATCTTTGTCCTCCACTTTTCCTTCTGTACTTTCTAAAAAACTATATACTTAAGTCATATTCAGTCACATAATGAAAAGTGTGTGTGTTTATTTGCATGCCACTCTTGAAATAGGGGTAAATGAATGCAGATGATAAAAATAACTTGCACCTGATCATATCAGCAATAACCTATAATTGAGGCCCAGAAGATTGGCACAAATCTTTGTGGTCATCATGCTGGCCAGACACAATAGGAACAAACAACAGTATGACTCTGTTCATGCAGTTTCAGTTTCACAAGGTGACATGTAGAGCTACTGACAGACTCTAAATCTGTGTGTACACTATTTTCCTATCAGATGTGATATTAACTTAATTACTAAAGCATACTTATTGCTAGGCATATAAAAAGCACAGAAAACACTAACAGTGGCAAAATCAGAACAAATGCATGGGAATTCCGCTCACTTGCCCAAACACTGACACCAATTGCCACTGGAGATGCACTGAGACATCTGCACAAGGCTGGCAGAAGACAATCAGTAGGTGACCTGCATTCTCCAGAGGCCACAGCTGTTGGTCTGGAGAAGCCCTGGACAATCTCAAACAGCACCAGATTCCTGTGGCTAGGCATTAAAAATGAACCCTGAAAAGATACCATAGAAAATTTATACATTTATGCCTCCATTTAGCAGTATTTCCACACTTGATTTACTGTTGGTGTTCTCTATAATCAAAGAATGAGACTAGACACCAATCTTAAATGGGACCTTTGAAAGTATATCCTAACTTTTAATTGGAATAGTTTGGTTTTGTATTGAAATCCTGATTTTGCAAGGCTGCAATAGCCATAGAGATCACAATAATATATTCTATTTTCTTTCCATTCAGAAAGGTTAATGAAATGGATATCAAAGGGTGGCAACAAGAAACACAGATTCTCTGAAACTGCTATAAAAATACATACTCAGGATAAAAAAGAAAATATTTTTAAAGGCCTTAAGGCTTTTTATATCAGGTTTAATTTTATTTAAATTAAGCTTCTTTTCTTAAAAAGAACACACAGAGTTCTTTTTATTTTTCCAGTGTTTCCACACTGGTGCCGTATTTCTTTTTGTAAATGAAGGCATTCATGGTGGAAAGACTAAATATTTTCTAATTATACTGCTATTAGTATTTAAAAATTATGTGGGACATTTCCCTGAGGCAGTCCATTGGGACACAGAGAGATGGGCTTGATTTTCCCCAAAAGAGAAAGCATTTAAAGATTATTATGGAGCCTCTCATATTGGTCAAACAAGTCCAAAATATAGTCCAGATGAAAAGTTTTAAATTTATTTCTATTTCAATTGCAATGACAGTTTCTTGAAAGTATTCAAGTAGGGGTCTAATCAAACAAGGAATATTCCAGCAAAGGAATGGGGTCCTGTCTGCCTTCTTTTTCCCAGGAATAGCAGTTTGTTACTATCTTACTCTATTTCTCTAGTCATTGCACTGGGGACATGGATCTAAAGCATTCACTACTCATCCATGTTTTATGATGGAGGAGATCTCTGTCCTCTAATCATTTTTTTGTAAAAACTCCCTGTCCAGGGCAGAACTAAACCCTGTGTGGCATGACTGTGGTCAATCAGAAGTTGGTCACCACTTTCCCCCAAGGCTCATTTGGTGTCACTCCTATACCTTCCATTTCCATTCCCCTTTTTAAGCCAGATTCCCCAAGGACACAATACATTCTCATGGACTGTGTTTTTGAACACTTAGAACAGGACATAAAAGAAACATGTATTGACTAGAGACCACAAATAAATTGCTCTTCAAATTCCAGGAAATTATATGGTAGAGCACCCAAGTAAAAAGGTTTCAGAAACTTTTTTGAGGTTTTAATGGAAACTCAAAGCTTTTCACAGAATGTTAGCATTCTTTGAAACCAAAAACAAAAGCAAAACCAAGCTACCAGCTCCAAAACCTTTAATCACAAATATAATTTTCTGTCAAAATTAAAAGATTTAGCAGAAAGGGTAGCATTCGCTTTTATTTGTTTTCATCTATCCTAAGATTAGTTATATAGTCTAATGATGGAAATACCAGCATATAGATATTTCCTTGTGTTGATTCCTCCAAAAACATATGTTAAAATGCTCCTGTCATGAAGAAGTGAGTTGTGGCTGGATTAGATGGGTAAAAGCTCTCCCTTCACCACCCTTTGTCCCTCCCTCCATGCATCACCAGGTATTGCAGTGGTTTCTGCTACCAGGCTGTGACACTCACTGAGGAAATGAATAGTCTGGATGAAAAGTGTTTCAGGGTTTCTTACAATGAAGATTTATCAGTTTATCAATTCTCCTACTGTTTGCAGCCAAAGAGGGCAGCACATTTCTGCAACACCAAAAAAATCTGTGTTACTGGATGAACTGGCAACTTTTGTTACAGACATAGTAAGGGAGCTCAACTCAGACCTGAAGTTATGCAAAATTCACTTTATCTGAATTGCTACAAGATTCAGAACTGTAAGTAAATTTCCATCTTTCTGTATCTTCTGTTTTCTTCTGAAGCTGAACACAGATCTTTTATATCTTTAAATAATACAATCACTTGGTAACTCTCTGTTAATTTCTGATTACTATGTATTCCAATATCATGTCATAGCCCTAAAATTGTTTTTAAAAAATCACTAAGCTTTGAGTTTCCTCTTTTTTTAAAAAATAATGCTGGTGTTCTAAGTGGAACATTTCAGACATGCCTCCTCAATTGGTTCGATTAACTCAAGCTCAGCATGGTTTCAACTGCCCCATGAAGTTTTTTTCTGTGGTGTAAAGATGTGCATGAGAGCTCTCAGAAGAATTGCTGCAATTATTATCTCAGATCTTTGGCCACATTCCCATTTCAATTAAATTAGCAGCTGCTCCTTTTCATTCTTCTACCTCTACAAGAGCTGTTAAATTGTCTTGCTTCCAGATCCTTGTATCAGTAAAACCAGAGAAAGACAGAAAAGAGGTGAGAAAGACAAACAAAAAAAGAAGGGATCTCCTCTTACAGATACAGTCTGAGAACCTAAAAAGGATAAAACATTTAACTGGCAGTACAGACATGGTCACTGGTTTTTTATGGTTTCTAAGGGATGACAACTACTCTTGACTGTGATGCCTCTTGTACTCTGATTCTCAAGCATTACTGACGCAGATTAGTGATGAGACCACAAGTCTGAGCAAGTACTGGCTCTCATTATCTTAAGCACACATTGAAGGCTTGTGTTCACTGCATTAGGCTGACTGAGGCTTATGATGAGACTCATAAAGCTAACAAGATTTACTTCTGGTTCGCTCGCTTTCAATTTCTGACTTATTCCTTTGCACTTGATCCCACAAAGTACAGATTTGTCAGACTATGTTCTTCAAAACACCTATTATTTCCTAGAAGAGCTGATGACTATAACCATTTGGTACATCATCACTGCACTGTTGACAGCTCCGAGGTTCATCTTGCTTAATTGGCACATGTTCTTTAAGGAAACCACAACTCACAGGGCCAAATTATTGGCTGCTGAATGCTCATGGCTCATTTGCAGCTAAGGCATGAGAAAATTCAAGCCTGCATTGCCTCTAAAAGTTATTGCTCGAAAGAGGTTAGGTGCCCGAGGCACTGGATTGCAGGAAATTTTTCTTTTAATTACTAATTTCAGCAACAATTACTGATTGTAACTAAGGATATCAAAATTTTCCATAGGAAGGTGTCTTGTTTTAATTTGACTGGGCCACAAGAAGGTATGTCTGTTTTAATTACAATTACACAAGACTTTAGCCACGTAAACTGAAACCACATAGCCTTGGAAAAATAACATTACTCATGTAAAAAATTCTGAAGATCCCTTATTTGAACTACTGAAAACACATACACTTTAAGAGAAGAAGAAAAATACCAAATGCTTTTAAATCCTAAACATAAATTACAATACATAACATAAATTACACCACTTCCTGAAGAAGGCAGTAACCCCTGAACGAAATAGGGAATACATAAAGGGGCAAATTTCATGTTCAGTTAAAATAGACAATCTCTCCAGCACTTCTCCAATTCTCCTGAATGAAACCAATCTAACACTAAAGTGTATAAATTAAGGTACTTTGATTCAAAAGGATGTCCTGGGTTCAGAAGCAGTCTATTGCATTATTTGAAGTAATGTCTCTTTCATGGCCTTAACTCCCATATGTTGGTGGGCATATAAATCTATACCTTAAATTGGGCTGTGAACAAATGTGGATAACAGATAGGGGTTGCTGCTAATATTTGTATTAATCTCCTCAGCAGAAGGATATTCTGAGAAACATTTGAAATTTTCAAACTGTTGAAAGAGAGTATGACAAGAGATGAGTGTGTGTGGGAGAAAAGTGGGTTCTTGAACCCATAATTGTGACTCCCACACTGTTTGTTGCAACTGTCTGTGGTGATAGCATTCATAATACCTCGTTCTTTCAAGGCCGACACCTCTTCAGTGTGGTTAAGCATTAAGCTTATTTTTTATTGCCACAGAAGACTACACACTTTAAAGAATCTGGCTGTGCTCATGGATTCAGAAAGCCAGCAGCCTATTCAGGGGGCAGTGTGGTGGCAAAATCAATATACTTTTCATTTATGCTAATGCAGTCCCTACAATTCTACAATGAAGTGTGTGCCCATTTGCAGTCATGCTAGTATTGACAGCCTAATTGTCACTGAACTCATAGAAAAAATAAAACCAAACATGCCTGCAAAATGGCACAATTCACATTGCTCACTAAGAGAACACAACAGAAATTTGTACTTATTTATTAATGTTTTGCTGAAGCAGGTTTTGAAGATATTTCTTCTAGCTTTCATCCAGGTGATGAATCAACAGTATCAGGCAGTGGATGCTTATCTCCCACTGACTTCCATTCCTATTCAAGTTCCCTACAATGCAGGATGAGACCCACACTCCAATTTTTGGATCCACCAAATTAAAAATCCAGACAGAATGTACGTAACCACCCAACAATCTTTCAGCAACAAACCAAGATAATTATTATCATGTCATTATGGATAAAGCAACTACCAATTAAAAAACTAGCAAGGCAAGAATAGTAGTTAAAGATATTAAGTCAATACAATCTCCAAAAATAGTGCAATACTTGACAAAATAGAGGCAATTACCCAGCTGTAGCAGATATTTTTTACTAATGTAGTATTCATATCTTAAACAATTTTCTGTCCTAAGAAATGAAAACTGTATTAGTGTCAATACAGTATCTGACTTGAGAGAGCCCCATATTATTGCATGCTACATACATTCCTTCACTTTAATTTTAAACTACCCTTCAGAGTTGCTTTGGGCGAAACTCATATCTTTAATAACTAACTTAATACAGAGATATTTTATTATCCCTTTAGAAAAACAAATCAACTCCTTTCTGGAAAAAATAAATCTGATGTGATATTAAAAAAATGAAATATCTGATGTGATATTAAAAAAAATATGAAATAAATCTTCTCAAATATGTGAATTAAAATAGGATGAGTGTAGGACAGAGTATGGTTTAAGTCACAATTTCATTAATTTATCTTGTCCCTCCACTGCTCAGCCACAGACCATGCCATTCACAGAACTATTATTTTATAACTCTCACATATGTGCAATGAGGACTTCTTTTCTGTGCCATTACCCATGCACAAAGAAAGGCACAGTTTCTCTCTGACACACATTGATGCACCTTTCCTCACCTTCTTTACCTGATACACCTGCTAAGCCACATCTGTGTTGCCATGCACAACAGGCAAACACTGCTGCAATAACAAATCAGCTGGCATCAAGGACAACACAGGAATCTGAGAGTTTAAGCCCAAGCCAGGCTTGGTTCTGGAGACTGAACCTGAGGTCTTAGTGGCTGAAATACATTAGATGAAACACCTGGGACACATCTTCTCAGTTCCACTCCAGAGAAAACCATTTAAGGTGCTGCAGTTCATGGTACAAACCAAATAGTCAGTGTGGAAAATGTGGACATCCTCTTCAAAACAACTGAACTAAAATGTTAACATAGACGTGCTCAGTGAAACTATGCTTCAGGTCCAACAGAAGGGCTACAGAAAAAGCAGATGAGATGGGTTGTCCCAAAGGAGAACAGGCTATTCAGCATAGATAGATCAAGAGGGAGGTCCAGCTCAGGGGCATACACCAGAATAGTTTGGCATGGGAGAATGGGCAGGCAGATATCAGAAAGTATTTCTACAGGTCTACACAGCTCACAGTTTCTTTCCTGATCCCTAGCAGAAGCATCCTCCATGCTGAGGGGAACAGCCCTCCTAAAAGAAGCATGTTAAGCAAAATTAAACCCCCAAGCTTTACCTCTAAAGACAGGGAAACCATTAATGAGAAAGAAGAAATCTGATTTTCATCTGCCTGTACTCACACTTGCATTTCATAAAACCTTTCTGCAGCTCAGAAGAGGTCAGCAATGATTCACTCTTTCCAGATCAAAGCTTCCCTCAGGAAGCCTGAGGGAATACATTCTCCTTGGTGGAGTGTGAATATAACACACGCTGCACTGGTATTCCCTATCCTCACTATATTAGTCCGTAAGATGTAACCAAAACTAAACAGATTTTAAACAGAAGGAGAACACAGCTGGTGTATTACCTCTGTAATTTAAAAGTGCTTTTTTATCCAGTTCTGTTGTACACTAATCAAACTTCTACAGAAACCAATTATGGAAGCTAGAGTGATTTTGCTACATCCACAGAATACACTGCAATATTGTAGTATGCAACAGCTGTAAACATACAGGTATAGGGATTGTTTACCCTCTTCCATGGCAGAGCTTGTGTGCCCAGAGTTAAACACTTTTGGGGGTACTGCACTTATTAGGGATACTTCTGAGAGGCACTATTTTTGGAAGCATGGCAGAGAATTCAGAAATTGATCTCTTGACAAATATTGCATCTGTCTACTGTCTTTAATTTTACTCATTTTACTCACTTACTTTACTGCCTTAAATTTTAAATGAAGGTATTTACATTAAGAGTTTAAATGCAAGTTGGCTTTACTACTTACATGATCTTAAAGAGAAAGATATCTAATTCTGGACTCTGGACTGAAATCTTTGGTGAAGAACGGATGAGCTTTCACAGCAGATGTTGATAGTAAGATATGGAGCTGAAAAACTGCTTTCCTGCTCTTCCCCCTTCCTGTCAGAGCAGCAGCACCACTGACTTTAGGCTGCACACTCCTGGAGTACCACTCACTGGTGGCATCCACTCCTGTGCAAATTAACCCTAAAATGTATCCAGCCTCATCCTCAACAGTTCATAATAAAGAACAAATACACTTATGTTGTGTATAGTCGTTAAAAATAACCACAAAAAGGATCAATATATTCACTAAGGTACTGGGCTCAAGATTTTTGTTCCATGCCACATAGCTTGTGAAGGAGTACATTAAGACACTATAACTGAAATGTGTAATTTGGAAGTCTTTAAAGTGTTTTTGACAGAAGTTGAAAATATAAGAAAGAGATGAGTGAGAAAATCTGTTCTGAACTGAGAAGAGACTTGAAAGGGGTGAGAACACAGAGTAGGGATGTAGAATTTGTTTAGGCAAAAGATTTAAAACTTCCGCAATTTGTATCTTACATGATGAGAGGGGTCTTGTGACACCACTACAAAAATACTTGGTCAGACTTGAACAAAACTAGGACAACAAGGAGCATTTACAAGAGATGATATAAGAAGCTCAATATTGAACAATTTAAAATGAGCCAAAAGCTTATTTCACATGCTTTCCTTTTTTTTTTTTTTTAATAAAAACAGAAAGTAAAAGATTTCATGACTAGTAGTAAATTACAAATATATCCATAAACTATGACATCTGAACTGGAAGGCATTGAAAAGCTTGACACCCTTGTTGTGGTAGAAACAGCACCTTTTGGCAACATTTACAAAAAATCTGAGAGAAGTGGCACCTGAATTGAATATATGGCTGCATATAGATATTTAATAAGACCAGTCATGTCGAGAGGATGCTGAAGTTTTATCTCTTTGGAAAGGGAGGAGGGCAAGTGTGAGTTGGAGCAAAGGATTTCAGTATTTTGCAAGTATCCAGAACAGATCTGGGGGGAACATACATAAAGAAAATAGTGGAGATGGGAAATACATGAAAGCTGTCTGGAATTTGACAGATGAAAGCTGTAAATCCAGAGGTTTCTTTTAGAGTTCTGAAAGTAGCAATTTCCCAAAGAGAAGACATATGGCAGTACCAATTCAGAAATATCCAGCCACTGAGCAGGAGCTAGCTACAAGTTCCAGAAGACTACTTCCTATTAATAATTTTAGCTTTAAGCTCAGGCTATTCAACTGAAATAGAAGAGGAGAAAAAAGAGGCATATGGGTGGATCAACAATGGCTAAAAACCATCAGTGTCAGGTTGCTGTGGAAAAAATGTCAAATATGACCTTGAGTTTTATTAGATGAAATATTTCCAATATAGACAAGGCATTCTTAGCAGCACTGTCTGGAAACTACATCCTATATACCATGTACTGCTTTGGCCACTGTTCAAGAAAGAGAAATTAATCTGAAGCAAGAAAACCCAAATGAATGAACAAGTTGTGGAAGTGGATTCAACAAAAGATGAAACTGAAAGAGGTGTGCTTGCTTGGCTCATCAAAGCAACAGCTGGAAGCTTTTTAGGTTTGTTTTTTTCTTTAAACATGAGTGAGGTAATCATGCAGAAGAGGTATTTAACCAGTATTCAACCCATGTTATACAAACTGTGTGATCAAAATCTACCTATGAAAATTAAGGCTGAAAATGAGATTTCTAATCAAAGTTGAAAACACTCAGTGTGAGTAAGAAGTGGAAAAAAAAAAACCCTAAGCCATTTTCAAGACAGAGTTTATAAACAAGAAAGCTTCCAATGGCCATATGTCAGAAGCTGGTGATAAGACTCAACAACCCAGCAGTATGTAAATAACGGGCTTATACAGACAGCCAAGCCAAAGCAAGATGACGAAAAAGCAGCTCTAGTTGACTCCAAATGGAAATTCCAACACTCAGTGAAATGAAATGGGAAAACACTAACAACTTTTTATTCTACTTACAGTCAATAAAATTATTCACTTTATTCTTCACTGACTTAATAATTTCTAAAAGCCTTTAAAATTTTGTTTGGTTTCAAAACATTCTTTCAAAATGAAAATCTGAAACATGTATTGAAGCACTGAAATAGCATGATTCATCTTTTCTAAGGTGTCTACTCTTTTCAAAGATTATTTCAGCCGAATCTATTTGAGGAGTCAACACAAATTCATAAATTGTTTCCATGGGGGCATAATCACCACAACAAAGAAGTTAAAAATAATTTACACAAATCCAGTCTTCAAGGACAATAAGTAAGAATATAGCTGTGGTCAGAAGCCTGGACTATTTTTTGAGGATTTAAATATCCCAAAAGATGCCTTATTTTAATTCTTGCATTGAATTTTTATTTTTATCTTGACAAGGATAGTGGATTGAAGAGTAACTTAATCAACATTAAACAGGGGATTTTAATATTAAACAAAAACTGTTTGTGATAGACAAAAGAATTAGTTCTTAATGGATCTTCACGTCTCATCACCAGCTGTTGAGGGATATATTTGATTCATCTGGCTGCAGAATAACCATTTACCTTATTCATTCATATGCAACATCCCCTCATAGCATGTGCAAAAGTGCTTTTTCTGGTTCATTTACTGATAAAACATAACTCATCTTCTGAAACTGAAGCTGTACATAATCAAACACTAATAACCCTTCCTCTATGCCCACAGAAGTAGCTGAAGGATTATGAGCACATGTGTGTGATGAGCTGTGGACTCTCAAGACTTCAGTGTAGTACAGAATTCAATAAAGCTCTTGAAAATACCACACAGAGAAAACAGGACTATATTTAGAGACATTTACTACCTTTCTTCCTCCTTTTGAACACAGTGATTACATGAGAACTCAGTGAAGAACAGCACTTGATAAAAGCATTTCAGTGTATTTGGTAACAGGGGCTGAATATACTGTTATACATTCCTCCCAATCAAATTGTATCACAAAATCCCATTTTTAAATAGACTTTAATTATTTCAAGTAGACTTAGTGTTTCCCAAGTACAAAGTTAGATGCTGTACAACTATATCAAGTGCTTGACAAATGTCAGTGAAACCAAATTAAACACAGACACAGATTTAATTTAATAGCTACAGCTGAATGACCTCTTCAATCCAAAGTGTATTTAAAACAAATGTGGTTTTGTTTTGGATTTTTTTTCTTCTCCCCAGTTGATTATATTTCAAAATGTACCTTCTGTAAATTTATTCCAGAACTAAAAGTTGAACTAAATGAAAAATGCAAAGATTGTTCTAGTAATTTAAGTTATTTTTCCTTCATTTTCACTTAACTAAGAACAGTCATTAATACACAAAATTCTACATCTCTGAAGAGTGGAGGGCCCAAAAATAAAAAAGTAAATAGGCTTTTCAATCACTATTATTGTGGATTATTCCTTTTGATATCCAAAATAAAGTTGATTAATTAAAAAAAAGTCTGTTTTCCAAAGAAAGACATCTCGGTATTCCTAACAAATATAATGATCTAATTTTATATTTATTTATTTGTCTACATTCCTTTCTCAGAGTAATACAAATGCCAGTTTCTGCTGAGTTGTTCATAAGTACATAATGCTTGTCCAAAACAGGAAAGATATGATTAGTTTCTGTAATGGTTACTTTAGAGTACACTCATAAAACAGAGCTTTACATTCAACTCCATTCAGATTTATATTTTAGAATAAATGTTAGAAAATATTCACACTGCATATGCATCTTCTAGTCTGGACAAGAACTCAAAAAATTCAGTAACTGTAACATGCAGATATTCTGTTTTAATAACATCTGTAATAAAATGGCAATTCCAGAAGACTGAAACAGTGTTTTTCACTAAAAAACCCCAAACAAAAAAACCCCAAATTCCTCCTCCCAAAAAGAAAAAAAAAACCCAAACCACAAAACCAAAAAACAAATAAACAAACAAAAAACCCACTCCAAAACCAACCAACCAAAAAACCCAACAAACCAAAAAACTCCCCAGCTCCCCCCAGACAAACAATAAAACCCCCATAACATCAAAAAACAACAATTGTCTTGCCGGCAATGCTCGAAAAATGGCTGAAAATTTTGAATTAAAATATTTAATCTGATAAAGAAGTGGAGGATAAGTAAAGCAGGAGAAGCAAACTGCAAGAGACCAGGTTTAGACCAGACAATGAGAAGAAATTCTTTACTATGAGGGTGGTGAGGCACTGGAACAGGTTGCTCAGAGAAGCTGTGGATGCCCCATCCCTGGAAGGGCTAAAGGGCAGATTGGATGGGGCTTTGAGTCCCATCATTGGTAGAGAAGTCAAGCACAGTGTTCTCATTCTGAGATTTACAGATTGGGTGCAGTGAAACAGAGACTCTTGTGGAGCTCCATATTGTGGATAACAGCACAGTAGGAACACCTAGAAACTGCATCCACACAAACTAGAAAGAATTTTTCTCATTAGAAAGGATGAGGAATCTCAGCAAGAAAATAGAATGTAAAAAGCACTCTCCAATTCTTGATGACTTCAAGCTTCACCACATCTTCCTCTAATATAAGTTACATCATTGGCAACATTATGGGCTATCCACTCCAGGGGATAGAATTTGATGCCATTTGATGCAGGACTTTAGAAGCAATTTTGATGCATTAGGGAAATGCAGTTTTCCTGAAAGGTGTGGAGGGTTAGTGAAACAAGCTGGAAATTTTTGGTCACTTCCACCTGCTAGCACAGTTACTTTAGTTAATGACTGTGTCTCATGGACTGACTCTGGTTGGATGCAAAGCACCAACAAAAGCCACTCACTCACTCCTCTGCAGCCGGACAGAGGAGAGAAAATTTAATAAAGGATTCATGGGAGAGATTGCACATCAAATAGCATTATGGGAAAAACAGGCTCAGCTTAGAATTATGAAGTGAATTTTATTGCTAACAAAATCCGAGCAGGATAATGAGAAGTAAAATAAGCCCTTACAAATCCTTTCCACCCCTCCTTCCCAGGTCTACCTCCGACAGCAGCGGCACAAGGAGACAGGGAATGGGGGTTATGGTCACCCACAGGTTTGTCCCACTGCTCAGGGAGAGGAGTTCTTTCCCTGCTGCACCAGGGGTCCCTCCCATGGGAGACAGTTCTCCATAAACTTCTCCAGTGTGAGTCCATCTCATGAGCAACTCATGAACTGCTGCAATGTGGGTTCATCCCATGGGCAACAGTCTCCCTCCAGCTGCTGAGGCGTGGGTCACTCTTCCAACAGCAGTCCTCCAAGGACAGGCTGATCCAGTCTGTCCATGCAGGACTGCTCCATAGACTCCCACAGATCACAGCCTCCTCTCAGGCATCCAGCTACTCTGGTGTGGGTCTCCTCCATGGGCTGCATGTGGATCTCTGCATTCCCATGGATCCCTACAGGCTGCAGGGGCACAGCTGCTTCACCACAGTCTCACCATGGGCTGCAGCGGAATCTTGGCTCTGGTGCCTGGAGTACCTTCTCCCCTTCTTCTCCACTGACCTTGGTGTCTCCCTACTGTTTCCCTCATATGTTCTCACCCTGCTTTTCTCTGGCTGGAGCTAAAACTGTGCCACAACCTTTGATTTGATTTTCTTCTTAAATCTGTTATCACAGAAGCATTACCACCATTTCTAATTGGCCCAGCCTTGACCAGTGACACATCCATCTTTGGAGCCACCAGGGATTGGCTCTGCCTGACATGGTGGAAGCTTCTAGCAGCTTCTCACAGAAGCCACCTCTGTAGCCCCCTGCTACCAAAAACCAGGCTATGAAAACCCAATACACCGTGAAGCTTCCCTCTGATTCTTTGAAGACAGCAAATTGAGTCCATGGAAGTTATTATGGTCTCAGTTTGGTTTTGACAACATAATTTGCACTTTGTGTAAATACAGACATTTTCCAGATAACTTTTTAAGGGTCTTAGTCTCAGACATTCTAAACATTGTCTTGCTATCCCTAAACCATATATAGTTTCATTACCTCCTTGATCCGAGTGGCTTGTGAGCCACACTTCTCCACTCTCTTGTTGCTGTGCTATGATTAAGCGACTCCTCTTCCTCAGGGTCAGCATAGAACCAGCCTCAGCAGACAAGGACAGTTTAGTTGTTTGTGGTTCTGCATTAATCAGTATAAAATGTTCTGCTGTGTAGTACTTGAGTTTTCAAAGGCCTTAAAGAAAACAAAGCTGCTCTGAAGGTGGCTTTGCTACTTAAAGCTGTGTAGAAATCTCTATGTGTCCTACTGCAGGTCTGAAGGGCCAGCTGAAGTGCTGGGGATGGGACTACAAGTTCATTCTGATTTGGTACAAATGGTGTTTCTTTTTTGTTTGTTTTTTTTTACACTTATATGTTCTTTTAAGACCTGAGAAAGACTGTGTGTCATTCATTAACAAAATCTGTTTGCTTCCTTTTTAGCCCCTTCTCCCGACTATTCTTAGACTTTCTAAACCCTATATTTTCTTACTATTTCAGCAGCACAGTCAGCTATCTTAGTACTTTAATATTACTTATATTATTATTTCTTGCAATAATTATTGATATTATTCTAAGTTGGTCCAAGGTACAGCATTATAAGGAAGGGTATGATGCAGGTGCCTCCCAGACACTCTGGCCTCTGGACATGCAATAACAGAGTGAGCTTCCACTCCCTTGCCTTTGTCCTTATATTTCCAGTACAAAGAGTTTAAACAGGTAACCAAGCCATTCTCAAAAACACATTTTCCATACTCTCAGCAGAGGGCCCATCCTTTCAGATGCTTGAATTAAGCAACTGAAGATCCAAGTAAATTTGTGATCTGAAAAAAGTATCTCTGGGCTGTTCATATTTCTTTTTAATAAACCCTGAAAAACTGAGCTAGTTCCAGGGAATTGGGGGTGAACCAGAGAGGAGAGAAAAGCTGACAAAAGCAATTGGAGGCTGGAAGGGCTCTTAAGGTCACAAACTTCTCCCCCCAAAACTGAGTGGATGACTGATACATGCTTCAGTAAATCTAGTATGGATATAGGGAAATATTAGAATAATTTCACTGAAATTACACCTGGAAAACTACAGTACATAGTAACCTAATAAATTTATGTGCTCAGTTGACAGTTGCTATATTGATAGCAATATCTAATTAGGATTAGATGTATTAACCCATATGCTGCTCAAGTAACTCACAACAGAGCAACTGCTAAAAAGTTGTCATACTACCACCACAATCATATTCATGAATTAACTATCAGACTAGTAACAAATTACAGTCCAATCAGTCTGATCCTGCAGGAACTGTTTTTTGCCCTGTGTTGCTCATCAAATGATGTACACAAATACACCATCATAAATGGATATGCACCTTATTTCTGAGGTGGGGTGTTCAGGTAATCCATTGTTTGGGGCCACCAATGGCAGTTCTTCTGAATCCATCTTTATGTTTTCTGCTGAAATGCTGAACACAACTTTTTACTTTTTTGTTCATTTAAGATAGATGACCTCAGAGAAAGTTAACATCTTAGTAGTAACTCAAAGACTGGAAAACACAGGTTACATCATCCATCTTCTTGTAAGTTCACACTACAGAGCCTATCAAAAGCAGGTTTAGACATCTGTTACAGAATTAAACTGTAACCTCTGACACCAGTCAGAGGCAAAGACATAGTAAGATCATAAGACTGAAAGCTAAAGAGAGGATGAAAGTTTGAAATTATGTGGAAGTTCTTTTCTCCAGAAGATTGAAGTAAGATAGCACTTTGGAAGGTTCTATTTCTATCAAGAATTACGAGACTTAGTAATGATATGAAGTCATGTGTCTATTGCCTGAATTACAAAAGATTTTCATGACCCACTGTCCAGCTTAAGCATCTTTGAAACTGTGAAATGAATGGAAATTCAGCCACTTCCAGTCCTGGGGGGGAAAAAATTACAAAGCTTGCTGAGATTTGCAGGCCCTTGCTTAGTAAGCAAGGGCCCTGGGCCCCTTAGTAAGACACAGCAATCTGAAAGATAAAAGATCTTTCAACTGGTGTTGCCTTTACCATCCAAACTGCCATCCTATCCAAACACCATTTAAAAACACTTCCGATTATCAGATCACCTCTCAAGCCTTTTGTACATTTAGGACTACTCTAAAATATTCAGCACTGAGTTATACTTAAAATTAGTTTAACAACTGGAATATCACACTTAGAATTCTGTAGTAAGGGAGAAGGTGGTGGTTTCTTTTTCACAGCAAGGCTTTTACCTAGCCCCAGACTGCTCCTGCACTTTATTAGAAGCTCATTACTCAATATTCTGAAGCTCATTATTTCAAGCTTTCAATGAACTCATCAATCACCAAATATAAGAAAGGCATTGTTCATAACCACAAGAATTTATGATTGGAGGAAGTCGTTGTTTCCTACAAACAGCCAAGCACTCAAACGCTAATCAGTTAGGCAGAAGTAAAATATCTAGCACGTTGCAATGTTTGTATTGCACTAATTAAATTCAAACAGTTCTATAATACATTGACCAAATGGCAGAACCTCCATTTGCAAAAAATACTGTAATTACTTAATAACTCTCAAGAGGCATGTATTTATCTGTATTTATATTTAAAGACTCCACACAGATGAGTTTGTAGTCCAGGTTTCCAATTTTTCATCTCAGAACTTTAAAAATAATAATTATAAATGAAGCTCAAGTAAAGAAACACCAGAAAATTTTGCTTTCTCCCTGATCTTTGTTGGCAGTTATTAGAATTATCTGATCATGAAACCAGAAAAAATATCCAGCCTAAGTTCAGCCAGGCTCCAAGGTAACATCTGTAAATTGTTCAAGACTATCCTTATCATATCTAACCCTATCTAGCCCTATCTAAATGTTGGTGGGTTTTTTTTTTACTCACGTGTTCTAGCAGTCACATACTGATGGGCACACATGCTTCAGGCACTGAGCACCTCAAAATCCTAAATACAGAAGATGTATGGGACTCTAGAGGTCACAGAATTAACATCAGGATAACAAACCAGTTCCTTTATTCTTTACAGATAAACTCTTAGGTAAAGAAATGCAAAAGGCACATAAAGCAGTGCAAGCAGACAGCAAAAATGGATTCAAATGCTATTCGTACTTCCACCATTTGTATAGACAGTAAAATAGAACACCTATTCCAATATGTATTCTTCAGTATAAATACACACTCCTCTGCCCCAGTTACACATAAACAACCATGCTAAACAAGCATTAAACTACTCAGAACCTAAAAGCAGTGTATCCATCCTGCTGATATCATTATCAACTTGAGAGGCGAAAGAAGTGAAGAATCTGCCTCCTGTTATCGTTGATCAACTATCAGAACAATACATTGATTGAACATCTCTTACTAAAGTTTCCTACTGCTTTTCTAAGTTCATTCCAGCAGCAGGACATATAAGGCAAAAATCAATACATATTCAACACAGCAGTAATTCTGAGTAGCTCTCAATTCTGCTTTGGCATGATGCTGATTGGCCCATTGATGCCACAACACACTAAGAGAGTTCTCTGCCATTCCTGTCAAGGAATGAAAGTTGGGCAGCTCTCCTGGTGTTAGATTAATATAGATATAGCTTCAAGTAAATGTTGCAGTATAATTCTACTCAAGGCTATCTCTTTTTGAATAAGCAGTAGAAATATGATTAAACACACTTTTAGATAAACAGCCTTCTATCACTTCTATCACTCTTCAAGTTCAAAAAGAGAGACTAGTCATCTAAGTCTTTTGTCCAACACATGCAATACTGGAAAACTAAGATTCAAACTGGATCAAAATTAGTCTATTATGGTCCACCTTCTTTGAAGTATTTTTTGCAAAAGGCAAAGATTTAATCATTCTGTCAGATAAAGACATACCAGGATAATAGTGTTATCACAAATGATGAACTCTGTGGCAAGTGTTCAATGGCACATTAAATAAGTCTAGTTTGACTTTGTCAATATCAGAAAAAATTCCAGTCCATATCAATATAAATTAACCTAAACTAATTTCAGGTACCAGGGTGCCCAAGTTAGGAGGCATGGTTGCCCTGCATGTTCCACTACAATTGTTAGCATCAAAGCAAAACCTCCCAAAGAAATTCAGGTCTGCTAAGATCTGAATTGTCTGCTGGAGCTTCCAAATTGTCTTGGAAAATTATGTACAGAGTATTGGCAGATGGTCCATAATCATAAATTAGCTCTCTGAGTTACGCACACTAGTTGAGATCTGGCTGAATATCATTGCCATGTAACATATATCAGAAACAGTCTGACTGATTATTTATTAAAACACATGGACAATTGTCTATGGACAATGATGTATGTGAACAATTTTAATGCTTTACTTCTTACTTTATGCTGAAAACTCCCAAATTAACTCTTATGATAGAAAATGTGAATGTTGACTGAACTCATTCAAAGTCTCCGCCTAATTATTTTAGAAGAGAAATTCTAAAGCAACTGAGCTAGTGAAAATGTTTCAGCTGAAAGTGGTACTACATATTCTCCTTCTTGCTCATTTGCAACAGTTTGAAAAGGTTGCCTGCTCTGTCTAGCTAGTTTTCAAGCCAATTTGATGCTGGCAGCCTGAAGTTCCATTTTCCCCCACACTCAACACAATACTGAATTTTAGGACTCAGTATTCTCCTGTTGAAGAAAGTAATAGAGAAGGCAGATGAGAAAGATTATGTATTGTTTGCACTTCAGTCTGATTATTTGTGCAGAACATACAAATCTGAAGAACCATGCAAGTATACTTCTCATTTCTTCCCTCTCTGCTAATTTGGTACTAAATCACTTGGCTGTTCCTGGATTGCTCCCTGATACCACCAATTTAGGCTGTGATTTCATTAAAATAATCATTACCAGGGTAATACCCTTAAATGAGTGTGCAGCTGGTGAAACACAGCAACTAGAATGCAAGAAAGTCTGCTTTAGTTCCATCTCTTTGTACATGCTTATATAAAGAATAATGAATATGTACAAAACCTTGCACTACAATAGAATCTGAACACTTTACTTACTGTTTTATAATCCTAATGGAATTACTTCCAGCAAGATGAAAAGAAATCATTCTGCCTTTCAAGACTTTCTTTCTTACACATTCTTGGATCTAACATGGCATTATTCATTTTACCCTCCAAGCACAATGATCTTTCTCACATTTTTTGCAGATATGTATTGACTTGAAAATATTCTGTATTTTATTAAGGCAGTTCTGAGCAGTTCAGCACGTTGCCATGTAGCATTCAAGCAGCAGTTGCCATTGGCATTCTATATTGGAATTCTATATTCCACATAAATCAAACTGGACCTAGGCTTTACACAGACCCTGCAAAGGACAGTAGTCCCTCTTTTCCTCTCCCTTTTTAGCATTTTGCTTTTTTTTTCTTCAAATGAGTTCAAATGTTTAAAAAATGGTAACTATTTGGTACAGGAGATTTGTAAAGGATGTTTCTTCAAATTTGTTTCTGATATCTTCAGGATTTTAATTTTTTAATATATTTGTAATGAGATAAATAGACTAAGTAAGGCTTTAACATCGAGTAATTCTTGGTGTTGTAACAACTAGTAAAACATATAGGTTTAGGTATAGCAAAACTACTTAAAAGCTGATAACACTAAAGCAAATTACCAAATGCATAAATTTATGAATTCAGGATAGAAAGTGGATTATACACAGCGTCAATCAAAATTAATCTTATTTCCAATGAGGTCTGGTTTCATCAATACCATAAAGAGTGATTTCTGACAGAACACCTCAAGGATAAGCTCCAACCTTTAAGCCATACATCTCATATTTAATTTGCTGAAGCCCCAAAATAGCATGACCACTATTTAATTAGATGTTGTATTTCCTGCTCTCTTCAATCTTTCCTTGTCAAACTGTGAGTACTCCTTTGAGATTTTAACTGGTCTGCTAGTTTTTCTTTCCATATATATAAAAAATAAAATCCTTCACCAAGCCCAAATGTTCAATGCTAATACAGTGGCCTATCTCAGCAGTAAAAGACTAACTACAAGATTCCCATCAATACATGTAAGGAAAAGAAAAACCTGGAAATGCTATGAAATTCACCTCCTTTTTAATCAGAGAAAATCAGAATATAGGAAACAAAGTACAACAAATATGACACCAATAATACTTTTATATGACCCATCAAATAACAGTGACAACCACGTTCATTTTAAAACATAGAATAATAAATTGTTATTCAACAAGTCAATTAGTATGACTAAACCAAGAAGCAAATTTTCTTCAGGCTCCATAAAGGAGTATATAGTATACTCCTTTATGTATAAAGACTTCTTTCAATGTCCCTATCTAACAAAAATGTTCCCATAAAATGTATTTATTCAGAATGGGCCAGTATTTCATTCACAAACCTTGCCTTGTCACTCATCTGAAAGAATATTTCCCAGGCATATGACTGTCAGATTTGATTATGTAAAGAATGGAAAAGAATTTAAAATATGCACTTTGGAGTATTTCTCAGATATTCCATCTGAGCAATATGGTACCTAAACATCAGTTTATATCAGATGTTTCCTAATGCAGGGCAAAATATAATCTGCTGGAATGGATACATCAGTCTTGAGACTCTGTATAAAAAAGACAGAGAAGAAAACACTATGGCATAACAAATGCTACAGCAGTGGATTTCACTGTTCTATTTGGGAATATATTAGTAGACAAGAATAGAATTAGCAGGAATACAAAATAAGTAGCCAAGTACTCTTTTCTTCTTCTTCTCCAGTAATACCTAAAAGTCATTGGGGAGTGAAGGAATCCTTAGTAACATTGTCCAAATTGAAAAACAAAAGTGTAAAACCCTGATGTAAAAATTAAAATATATTTGGTTTCTTTGTAATACTAATGAAGGCTTTTGCATGGAAACCTTCAGATGCATCAACCTATTTCCTCTATTAAGAAGCAGGGATTACTTGACAAATCTCAGATGTGAGATTTGTCTGAGAATCCCCATTCTTTTATGAACCTGCTACTTTATTTTAGTGTATCGTCATTTATTTCTTTTGCAGTTTCCTAACTTTGCCTCTCAAATCCAGTAATTCATGCTGTAAGCAAGCAACACAAACAACCATTTAGTTTGGTTCCATCCTGAAGGAATTTTTTACTATATAATAGAAGAGCTCAGTGTCAGATAGAGAGCATTCTCATACACAGACATTATAAAACTTCTGAATGTCTGTAAATGAACAGTTCATAAAAATCTATTTCATTGAAGTAGAGAAGAGGGCTATGTGGATAGAATAAAGAAAAAACACCTCAAAAAACTTTGCACTTGTACAAGTTTTGTACGAGCAAAAAGGGAGTAGAATATGCATTATTCTGGTAACTTCAAACACAACTTTGACAACCTCTAAACATTATTTAATCTAATAAAGGTTTCATGAGACCAAAGTCTGAAGCCATAGCATGAATAGGTAGCAGTGGCTAGCATCAAAAATGCTGTAAGTGGCTAAGTGGCTAACATATATAATGTTATAAGTAGCAGTGGCTTACATCAATAATGTTAAAAGCACATTGGTAACTCATAATCATATGGGTTATCATGAACACACAATGTGAATTGAAAAGGGCTGTGATATATTATGGTGTAATTGGAAAAGTAATGATTCTGTTTGACCCCCCCAGGAGTCTGGGATTCCTTTTGTTGCTTTATCTGAAGAGATTTATCCTTCTGGCTTTGGATGCCCTTTGTAGTTGACCACATTTCTACTGCTTCTGTGTCACAGTCTTTGTACTGGTAATCAACACTTGATCTTTATCTCATCAGTGATTAGCAATCATGCTGACAAGTTTATAGGTGCCATTTTTATGTGGCGACTTCTTCTGTTACAGCTTCTTACCTCTCATCTTCAAGGGCTTCTCTGCACACTAGAAATCAGCTTATGGGAGACAATTTAACAGGTTGAAGTGACCTGGGGCATTCTGTCTCCTTCTGTTTGAGGAACATAGTCCTTCTTATAGGGATTATGTGGAGCAAGTCTGGGTACAAGATGTTCTAGAACATGGAAGGTCCACCCCTGGCTATTTTACTGTATCCAAATATTAACAGCACAGATACATCTAACATAACTTCAGAAAAACACCTTATGTCTAGCTAGTAATTTTTAATGATGCTATGGGGAGGAGCTGCTTATAAAGAAAAAGCAATCCTAATGAAAAATGTACAGAATACAGAAAACTTGAAGAATACCTACTAGAACTATTAAGCTACCTGAAATATAATGGGTGAGCAGTCAAATAATAATAATGTTCAAGCTTGCTAGAATGCTTTTAGCTTCATCTTCTTCAAAGGTGGTGCAAGGAAGTCAAAACATTAATGACATATCAGTAACAATATTGACTATTTTGGAGAAACTAGGGTGTCAGAAATTAAGTAGCAATGGTAAATGGCATGAAAAATAGGAAAATTTGGAAATCAGAAACAAAAAAAAGCTCAGTCTACATTAAAAAAAAATGAGAATAACAACTGCATTAGTCTTTTCTGTAGAAAATTAAATCAATTTCTTGAAGATATAAAATTATTTAAGCTAGCAGGACTTTTTAGATCTACACCTAAATGAAGCAAAACCACTTGAGCTTTAATACCTGCAGATTTACAGTTAAAATCCTCACGTTGCTTGCAGATACAATTCTAGCAGGAATGGACAGGATTGGTAACCCATGGTTTCGACTAATCATTTCTATTTTTCTGAATTTTTTATGGTTTTCTAGTTGTAAAGCTGATTTTTAACAAGAAGTGAGATGCCAGAGATTAGACTGAGTATGTGCAGCTAGGAAAAGGAGTTGTTGCAGATGTACAGAATTAGAGCTGGCCTCAAGTTTGCCAGGGCTAATTTCTTCCTGATCTTTCATGTCAGTACACAGACATAACAAGTTTGAGAAGTCAAAGAGTGACTGCACAGACATTAAATGCTATTCTATGGTATCTGCAAGTTCCCATAATAGGCAGTATTTCATGGCTGATTAGCTTGATTGCAACAGTAAATGTGTTTGCTTTGGATTTTCTCGCACACAGAATTGTTTTTTCAGGAGACCTTACCATCTTCTCTTCCAAAATGTTTATAAACCATTCTAAAGAAGCAGATTTACATTCCCAACTAGAAGTAAACATATGTGACATACATAGACAATCCTGACAACTCACTTGATTTTCTCTTAAAGGGAAGCATTTTCTGAGGGTCTGGATCACAAGAAACAAAGTATTCAAAAATAATGTCTGGCATCGAAGTTCTTGTTCTGCATCTTTGTATTATGGGTTATCTTTCATACAGACCCAAGCCTAGAGCTTCTAAACATATAAGGATGATACCAATTTACTATAATGACAGTTGCTTCTACTTCTTGCTTCCTTCAAGGTACCTTTTATTCACCTTTTTACTCCAACAGCAAAGCAGTTAAATTGGGCAACATCTGAAGGAAGAAGTTTTTCTGCAGCACTGCCTTCATCTTCTCTGAGAGCTATGATTATCTTTTTCAGCCTCTGAAACAAGGCAAATCTTTGCCATAATTACTTGTTAATTATTCATTGGCAGCTAAAACAGAATCATCCATAAAGTGCTGAATTAACCATTCTAAATTAAAAGCTGTGAGATTAGGTAGAAGGGTTTTTCTTCCATATTTGCTTTCCTCAGATATCTATCCACTTTGTAAAAGGTTGTGAGAGTTGGAGAGAACAAAATAAAATGCAAAGGAAATAAATAGTAGGAAGACTGTATGTGTATAGTAATTTTATGCTGATTTAAAAATAAATACAAATGTTGTAAAACCTCAAAGATTGTCCTTGTTGACTGCTAACAAAGTCCATTAATTTTGTGAGAAAATAAACTAACCAAGAGCTTGGAAACAAACCTCCAGAAAATCACATTCATATGAACTGAGTGGCCATTATTGGGTCTGAGAAATTAAGTCCCCTAGTTACACATTGCTCACAAAAAACACAGGCATTGTTAGGATTTGTCTGAAACCAGATGGACCTGGAAGGATATCATGCTTCCAAGAACTTAGGATGTGGTTTTGGCCTTCCTTTTCAGCCATGAAAAACAGCATCTTCAGAAGAGGCTCCTGCCTGCTGATATTCAAATAAAAATGGACAGTTTATTCCACACAAGGTGTGGCACACAATGAGACAGGGAGGGAGTATAACCCAATGACCTGGAAGTTAACATACATCCTGAGAAAGTCAGATACTCTTTGACATATCACAGGATGAACAGCTGAATTGATCTCCCAAATCTTCACCAGATGGGGAGTAACACGTGTTTGAAATATGTAAGTTCTGTGTCAGAAAAAGAAGAAATTGCACCAAAGGAGAAGATGCATGAAGGAATACTACCATTATCCAAAGAGACAAGTCACACTGGAGCCTTTTTTTATAGTATTTTCCATTTTCCACTCTTAGCTTCTGCAGCAGGGCTGCAGAAATGTATGGGCTTTGTATGGTTAAATGCATTTACATCCTCTCACCAACTGTAACTGGTGTAGTTACACCTCAAAAACCACAAACAGGAAACAACAACAGACTCCTCAGAGAAAAAAAAAAAAAGAAACATCAGGATTTTTTCTTTTTAAAAAAAAGCTGTACAAACCCCATATTTTCTGGGTGACATTCATCAAGGAAGCAACATCCAAATCCAGCTTTAAATGTCTGATGAGAAATGGCTGGTTTTTTTGCCTACAGGTAAAATGTTACAAGACATCACCATCTCAAGCATCTCAAGTACCTTCTGGCACCCTCAGTAGGTCCATCAATTAAATAACAAGTGAGAAACCTCAATGGAACCTTACAGACCAAGAATTACTTAGGAGGCATGCTAAAATCCAATATCACTCTTCCTGGATGCAGAAACATGAACAATGCAACTCCTACTTTGCAAATAAACAAATTAAGTAAAGTACTAAACAGAGATTTCACCACAAATGTTTTTCAGACACTGCTCAAGTCTTTGCCACCTTCCTTCCTGTTTTTAAAGACACAAATCTATGCAGGATTCCCCTTCCCTTCTCAGTTTTAGATCTGTTGTAGGCTGGTTCCACTAATGGCATATGCATGGCCAACAGATGAAGAGCAGAGCCACCCCTCAGCCATCACAGGGAGGCACAGCCTAGCCCAGGATCCTCTCCAGAATCCCTGCCTAGGGACTCCTCTGCTCCTCACATCACCCAAGGACTGGCAGGAATGGTCACTGCCACCTCGCGAGGATGTGAGGACAAGCCTCCGTCCCCCTCTGCTTTCTAGAAGCCACAAGCAGTGTGGGTTCACCTTTGGTGAAACTGAAGTCTTGTTATTTGCTGAGCCATCAACAACATCTATTCAAGAAATAACATGAGCTCTCCTCCACACGTGAGCCTACATTACTCTTCATGTTTCTTCAACGGCATTCCTACCCTGAAAAACTAACATCCACCACACAGGCAGATCTCCAAAAAACACAGTGCAGGCTTTGTCACTATGCAGAATGTAATGTTTTAGATTTAGAATAGCCAATATTCATTGGCTTTTTTTTTATGGAAATGGTACAAGTGAACAAGAATTAGATACACTTGAAAAAAAGAATCAGTCAAAAACAGTGTTATGATAAACAATATAAGATATTTTTCTCTTTGGCAACACCTACTGCAAATGGTTTTATTAAAAATGTCAGATTTCATACAAGTTTCCAAATTAATATATAAGTAGGAAGTATTCTTTGATAGTCCTGCCACATTACTAATCTCATTATTTTGTTTCGTAAAGCACAAATCAAAACAGAGGAAATTCCTGTTTATGCCTAACACTAGCCAACAGTTTGTAGAAATAACTTCAGCAAGCCTGAAAGACTCCAGAATGAAATTAAAAAATGGGGTGTACAAGAAAGAAGTCATACTACCACAAAACAGGAGGAAATGGTAAAAAAAATTCAAGACTATCATAAAGCAGGAAAATTATCAATTAAAAAAAGCAACCAGCAACCTTCCCCCCCTAAAAACGTATGATGTGATGACCTGTCAAATTGACTGTCAGAATATGCAAAGCAAAAGTAGAAAAATAAATTTTCTAGTGCTTCAGCTCACAAATATGTGGGAACGCCAACAGAAGGATGTTCATAGCAAACAGATCTCTTCATATGCACAGAAACATCTTCCGTGTTGTGACTAAGGGTGATTAGAATTGCCCTTAAGAACTCCCATTTTAAAATCCAAGCAAGTTCAAATTACATTAAAATATAAAGTAGTGATTACAACACTGTTTGGAGACTTTTAGGGAGGTGTTCCAGCCCACATAATTGGAAGTAATTTTAAAGGCAAAACAGTAATTTAGATCTAGCTATGATCCCTAGAGGTGACTTACATTCAAAGAACAAAAATAAAATGGTACATGCTAGAAAGTAGCAGTAAGATTTTTAGAAATATCAACTTCAGTTGAGTTTGTGTTGATGTTCACTACCAACATGTAAATATTTTGTGCCAATGATTGGCTGAGAAGCATCTAAATCAGCTTTTATGTATGTGAGTGAAATATGAATGGCAGAAAGGCTTGTTTGTTGCCACCTTTAATTTAGATGTGCAGCATCAAACCTCTTCCATCTGGTCATGACACAGCATAGATCAGTACACATGTTTTCCCAAAATGCTTTGAATAGAGTCAAGCAATTAACAATTAGTTGCAAAAATGGAAACTAATTTGAATGAGTGTGAGAAAAATAAGTTATTCATGGTATCCACAGATATGAAAAAGGCTAATATAATTAAGCACATGGGTTTTGAAATGCAAGTTGTACCTTTTCTACTTTATTCTAATCCCCTTGTACTTTAGATTAATTTTGGGGGTTCTTTTAAACCTTCTTGCTGATCCACCAGCAGGAGAAACACAGACACCAAATGATCTGCTCTTTTTGCCCTTCCTTTAATTTACTCTGCTGAACAGAGTAAACATCCTCTGCCACAGAAATACTTAAAATTATGTTTTAGCTCTGCACCAATTTGACAGCTAGCAAATAAATAGAAAGAATTTATAAAAATGTGGTTTCACTACATTAATATCAATGTCTTTGTATTTATATGATCAGAGCTCAGGTGTATCACTATTTTCCTGATCCCTTACTGGTATAAACTTCAAACTACTGAATGTCCAAGGCAAAGTGGGGGAGACAAGAATACTCTGAAATTTTCAATATGCCTACCAAGGCTTACCACAGTGAAAACACATGAACTGCCTTTCACCCCAGGAGGGCCAAAGCCATTGCCACACAGCTGGTTAGGTGATTAAAAGAAATTACTGTTGGGCATTACCTTGCTACACATGTACTGAGCTATGCCAACAGCAATAGCACATATATAAATATTAGTGAGCAAAACAGATCTCAACACTACAACTAGGCTCTAGAGAAAGGTGCACAGAAAGGTGGTGGACCCTTCCCCCTGAATATTTCTGTGCTCTGGATAGATGAATTCATCACTGCCATACTCCAGTGCTGAATATACCTCTGCTTTGAGTGGGATCTTGGACTGGATGACCTCCAGAAGTTTGTTCCAGGAAATGTTTGTATGATACTACATTTTCACACCCATTTTACCAAACCTTTTTTTTTTTGTGGGTTTGGATTGTTTTTTTGTCCTTGAAATTAAAGGCTGTTTCCTTCAATGTTTTCCACCTATTTTGTTATCAGTGAGGCTTTGATGCAAAGAGGTAACTTGTGACTTTTGAGTCAAAGATTTGAACTGATGGGACAAGTATATATTTTTCATACAATATGCATTAGAATATGTTATCCAAGGAACTCATCTACTGCATCTGAGCCACAAGCTTGATGAATTATGTTCAGACTGTTTAAAAAAAACCCAACTTTAAAAGTGAAGACAAGCATTTAAATTTAATATAACAGAAACACAGGAGCCAGTGTAATGATTCATGGACATGGTGTGAGAATGCCAAACAGACTGGCTGGACAGATCATTGTATCATCCTTATTTCACATGGATGTTGTAAGGGCAGAACTGCACTTGTCAAACCAGGAGAAAGTGATCTTGCAATAATCACAATGCAATACAGTGATGGTGTAAATAAGTGATTTATGTCTGAGGATGAAAGGAAGAAAGAGCTCTCTTGGAGAGCACATATAGAGATGACCTGTAAGTCTTGTCAAGGTCTGACAATGTGTTGCTATGGCAAAGACTGGATCAAAGATGCCACTTGGGCCATTAGCCAACATGCTGGTTTATACTGATAATGCTCTCGATATATGTCAGGACAGGAGATATTCAGACAACATCTGAATGGAAAAAAAAAATAATTCAACTCACATTTTAGTTAGAGACCACTCAGTGAGAAGAAATGACAGCAAATAAGTCCTAGATAGGAGAAAGTAGGTCCAGAGCAGATCTGTCAGTCATCGGCACAAAGAGGATGACATAGTCTGTGTTCAAGAAAACCAGACACACATTGTTGACTAATGCAAAAAAATAGCATGAGTGGTCTTAAAACAATTTCCCTTCTACAGAGGCTGTTTCTGCTACCATGTTGTGTTTTCTGTCTTTTAGTAACCATGATATTCAAGTACCCCTGAGAAACACAATATACAAGGCAGCTGCATGGGAATATGCTAAGAACTATAATTGAAACTAACTTGCCAGTGAGACTGCAATGTTATCCTAGATTAACAAACCTGCACGTAAGAGCTTTGGTTTTACATCATATTTATACCTACATAATCAAGAGTGATGGTACTTAAGAGAAAGTCTTCACACCTCTACTACCACATGTCAATGTGTATATTCTCAAGTGCAATACTCCAAAGTGGGTTTGGGAGTTTCTAAACTTGCAGCTATAGGTATTACTTGTATGTGCATGAAAATGATCTTGTGTATAAGAATGGATATTAGCACCACACAGAAGAGGAGTCTTGGAGATGTGTGTAAATCATCTCGTCATCAGAAGCTCATCTAAGTAAGTTCACACAGGAAAGCAAACATCAAGGTATTATATTTGAACACATGACACTGAAAAGGTGTAAATAAAAGCCTTTAACATTCCCCTGTTTTATAAAGTAACTTTTCCCCCCTACAGAAGAGAATTTATCACGCTCAACACTGTCTAGAGATACTCAAGGAAACAATGACAAGTACAAAGTAAAAACTTTATTTACTGCCAGCCTAAAATTTAAATCACCGCTGTCTTCAAATAATTGCATGAATAGCTAGGAACATATAACATTTCCTTTTGTTAGATAAATGGATAGATTTCACTAAGAAGGAGATTAATGTGCATTTGAAATAGAATAATAGCTATAAACAGAAATTAAAGTGGCCCATTAAGATACAAGACTCTAAACACAATACTCTTAATCTAATTTCAGAGAATGAATAATTGCTGGACCTTTGCATTCCTCTTAATGAATCTATTTACACATAATTAAAACTATTCATCCTACTTCAAGTCTGATATATCTTGGATGACATATTAGCAACTTAAAGTCTTCAGTTTGCAATTTGTTTTTAAGAAAACCATTGTGCAGGGAAAGGGTAATATTTCTTTCATTTTTACTGAACACCAGATCTTTTATTTCCAAATTCTCTCATGCTAAATATTAAGTTCAGGTCTTAATTATTATCTTTCAATTAGAAATGAATAAAAGACATATTGTTATTTTGGCTATACATTATTGTTTACTAACAAAAAGATGGCAATACCTGTGACTGGCACTTGTTAAAAGTGGAACACTATCTGCAGTTTCTATTTACTTTCTCACTGCATCTCCTCTTCTCAAAGAACTGCAGTTCTCTTACAGTACTGACAGGTTCACTATAATTAAATGCACATTTTGTGCCATTTCTTTGATGGTGTCAGAAATAGCATGAGCTGATATTAATGAAGCCCCCTTTCCCTGCAGACAGACCAGCTGCAAGTTATTCTTGTATGCCTTAATTTTTTTTTGTGAGATGAAGGAGATGCTGTGCATTAATCCCTTTTTCCAAGTGTCCATCAGTGCTCCCATGTGTTACCAATATCCTTGGGAGCACTGACCTATAGATGACTTAAAAGAGCAATCCTTTAGGAGGGGATAAGAGGTATCAAAATTTAAAAAATACTTCCACTTTGTGGGCTGTGTCTACAATGCTGGAACTTGTGGATAGTGTCTGAGGAGTACTCAGGGGGATACAGTCTGTGCTAAAGAACAGAACAGACCTGGGTTTGTCCTCTGGATGTGGAGCCAATCAGCAGAGAATAAGGAGGGGAATGCCTTGGGATGTCCCTGATCCACACTTGGGACACCACTAACAACAGGCCCAGCACAGTTAATCCCATGCTCAGTAACCAAGGACACGGATTCAAGCGCTGACGTGTTCCTGCCCAGCTCCCCATAGTTTACATTAGCATTTACTAATGCAAATGCAATCTGAAATTGCAGTGTTGAGTGTCTGCTTCCTTTTACACATCAGTCACAGAATCATAGAATGGTTTGGGGTGAAGGAACTGTCAAGGCTGTCTTGTTCCAACCCCTTTTGCCGTGGGCAGGAACACCTTCCACTTGACCAGGTTGCTCAGAATCCCATCCAATCTGGCCTTGAACTTCTCTGGGGATGAGGCACCCACAACTTCTCTGGGCAGGTTATTCCAGTGCCTCACCACTCTCACAGTGAATAATTTCTTCCTCATATCCAATCTAAATTTAACAACTTTCAGTTTAAAAGCCTTACTCCTGTTTTATTCTTACCCTCTGTAATAATGGAAGAAAAGCAGATTGCCAACAAATACTGGCTACAGATAAGCATGGCATCACGAGTCCACTGGGCATTAATAAGGAACAGCAGAAAAGCAAACTTTAGCACAATTTAATTGTACTAAATGCTATTCATTAAAGGGAAGATTACTGTACATTAAAACTCATTTAGTTAAGCAGCTATGCCATTGCAGAGATTATCCTCCTCGCCTTTTGTCATAAGAAAATGATTTTTAAACATCTAACAAAACAACCTGGATATGAAATGCATCTTATCTCTCAAAACACTACCTAAAGATCAGAGTTCTTGGAAAGTTATCATGACATGAAAAGCTCAGCATGAATACCAGAAAATTGGCTACTACAGAGCAGATGGAGCCACTTTCAGATAAGATCAATTGCATATGAAAAAAAAATCAAGAAAAGAACTCTCACAATTTTTATTTTGCAAAATTTGACTGAAAAATAAAATATCAGTGTAATGCTAAATTAAGAATTCTAGTTCCACTGCATTCAATGTCAGGAAAAGCAATGTTAGGGTATAAAATCCTAGATCTCTGGCCTGAGTTTGCTCTAAATAACTCTGAATTTTACAAATAAACAATCTCTATCAGAAATAAACAGCTTGGCTAATTGTTTCACAGCAACTGAGGATGGAATTCATTCACTAAATGTTTTCTTTACCTGTTCTTAATGTCAAACAGAAAACATGGATACTGCAAAGCATTTCACTCTTGAGATTATCCAGATTTTGAAAATTACAAAGTATAACTTTATCAATGCAATTAAGGCAGTCATGATTTCAAATCAGGAAAAAAATTAATTTAGATTAATATGTAGCTATAATTAAATTTTTTCCTCATTAAGAAAAGAAAGTTCAATATTTCAAATTCCAAAAAAGCATAGAAAAGAAACCTGAGATAGTGCTGACAAAATTTTGGAAGAACTTCCTTACAGAAAAATCTGGCAGTCTTTACAGAACAATTGGATTTCTTCTGTTACTTATCTGCATGATTCTGCTACTTGTCATGTAAAATTAAGTTCAATATAATAGAATTAAAAAGAAAAATTCTAAAAAGGAGTGCAGACACACAGCATAAATTGAGACAGAATGTAATTACAACTCTCTCTCCTAGAGACTGATGGACTCCAGACATCAAAATGTAGTTTGTAAACTAATTTCCTTGAAAAATTTAGCTTGAAAAACAAGAAGAGATTCAGATTCATGGTCTGTTTACTTCTTTATTGCATATTTATTTATTCTGTTTATTAACTGGGAGGTATTTGAAATTGTAGAACTGCCATTCAAAATACCCAAATCTGTGAAAACATGGTAAAAAATCTTGCAGCACAAAGCAATATATTCATTGCTTTAATGCAGCAACTGATGATTTAAACTCAGTTAAAGCTAGGAAGAGAGTAGACCAAAAAGAATGATACCAGCTTTTCAGCACAAAGATTAATTATTCAGCGGACAATAAAACACTACAAAAGCAGAAATTAACAGTTGCCTCAAGAAGATACAATTTTGTGTGCTGAATATATCTTCTCAAAAGGCAGACCAATGTAATTACCAACCCTCCTAAGACCATTTATACATTGTAGAAGCAGTAAGAACAGCAAGTATTCCCTGTAAAATACATTACTGCAAGTCGAAATTCATTTATGTGAAGCATGGATGAGGTTAAAGAATTAAGCCCAGTACACCTATCTATTTACAATTACCTTTGTTCTTTCTTAATCTTAAAAAGAAAGGGATCTCTTTGGGTGGCCAAAGCCTCCCCCAGGTACCTGTTCTGCCCATGCCTCTGGAGAGCCAGAAGCAAAGACAGACCATCCTGTGATCCTGTCAGGGCTTCTTTTCTCCTACCATCTGCTCCCCAAAGTACTACTGCTACTCTCTGGGGTCACTGGGCATCACACCTCTCACAGAACATCTTAATATATATTAAAAAGGAGATGAAGCTGAGTTCCAAGGATCCCCACAGAAGCCCTCTGAAGGCCACATGCCATCAATAGAAAAGGCAGAGTGGGAACAGGAGAGTCACACCAAGGGGTTGCAGCAACCTCAGTCCACAGGAGAAAGCTGGGACCGTTTCAGCAGAGTCACAGGACTGCCAGGGTCAGAGCTCCTCAGGTGCCCATGCAGCCTGGGGACACCTTTAGAGTCATGATGAGGCTTTCTCCCTGTGCTGTGAGCTATGCATACACGTGAAGCATGAAATCTAACAGGTACTTGGTTGAAATGTTTCTAGCACAGCACAGGATCTGTAAAGAGATGTGGGGTGCAAATGATGTAGCTCAGTGCCATTCACAGGATAAATCTGATAAATTCAGCTACTTTCTCTTGTGCACTACTACAGCTGGACAAATGGACATGAACCAGGACTTCTCTGCTGCTTAATTTAGATGACTGAGAAGAGTTCTGTTGGACAGAAAAAAAGATTTTGCATTTAGACACAGAAAGCGCAACTCCACATTAGTGACCAGAAAATGAACAACAGCCAGGGGATTCAAACTAAAGTAAAAGCAGTTGCTTATAGTCTGTTTGCAGGCTTTTAATGGAACTCTGAAATTAGATGTATTGCATTTCTAAAAACTTCATATGTTCTGTTAAAGCATTTATTTTTAATCATATGCAATTATATTATTAGCACAGGGAATTAGCAAAAGCTAGTAGCATTTCAAAGCAGACATTTTCAGTACGGAAAGAAAGTCTTAATTTACACAATGCAGTATTAGCTGTGGCAAGATCTTAGGGAAGTGTTTGCATCAGTTGCTTTCTCAAACACAGGTTCTGATGGCTTATTTTTTACATCTCTTTTTAAAATTTCCTTAAATTGCACTAGTTGAAATGTAATTTACTTTTCTAATTCCAATTATTTTTGGCTCTGGAAAACCACCTCAATGCTGAGCTTAAATAATTGAATTTTTTTTAAAATGGATGTTCTTATCTGACATGCACTGTTTTCTTTTAAGCACCTTTGCCTCAAACACACGTTCACCACGACACAGAGAATGTCCTAAGACAAAGCAGATTTTGAAGGAGCAGAAGTGGAAGTGTGCATCTGAGGGTTAAGTTTAGCTGGAATGCCACAAAGCAGCTGCTGATCTGCTGCTTTCCAAGGTCCTGCTTTTTATCAGTGCAGTGACTATAAGCAGTACACTCAGGGTTTTGCAAGGAAGGAGGAAACAAGGAGACACCAAGGAAAAAAAAATGAGTGTTGGGAGTCCAGCCAAACCGCGCGTGCCAGTAGCATCACTGAGATGCAGCTGAGTGAGAGTGAAGAGGTGTCTCCAGGCTCTGGGGCAGCACTCCTGGGTAGCCTCCTGGAAAACCCAGATGGTTTTACACAGCTCAGGCCTGGCCCTCCTATTTCTTTTACTGGATTTACAGCAATGTAACTTCACTGATGCTGTGCTCACTGGTGCATTTCTGCTGCAGACCCTGCAGCTCCTTGGGTCCTGACAAAGCTGCCACTCTCTCTGGCCAGCTGGAGGTGCTGGGATGGGTGATCTTTGCTCAGCCAGGAGAGTCACCTCTAGCTGTCACACCCTGCAATCAAAAAAAAGACTCTGACCCCGACTTGATCACCCAGGTAAGACACTAAGCTGGAGAAGAATCATTGCTCTTCTTTTTGCAAAGGAAAGGAAAGGGAAGACAGAAGAGAAGAACATCAGGTAAAGACTATTATAGTGAGAACTAATGGGGAGGACAAGGCTCCTACCAGAGGCCAGCAAGGGAGGGGGATATTAACCTCAAAGAAGTTGTACCCAAGAACGGATGAAAACTGCTGTAAAATTGAAAAGGTGATCATATTCAGGTACGAGAAACCCACAGATGGTTGCATGACATCTGTTTCAGTTGTAATATTAAGTAAAGTGGAAGGTAAGAAAAACTGTACTTAATAGTGGATTTCTCCAGTCTTATTGGTTAAAAGTAATGACTTTTCATAGAACAGGGAGCAGCAGAAATGAGCACAAATTCCTATTATTATATATAATTGCCATTAAAATAGTAATAAATTTTAAATTGCTTACCATTGGAAAAGGACCTGACTATCTATTATATATCTATCCTACTCCAATTTACATTTTGAATACATCTCCCCAAATTTGATGTATTTTTTTCTGAAGAAACTTAATTAATAATTTATCTATTTTCTGTCTGAATTCTGAATGTTCACAGTAGTAACACTATATAATAATTTTTTCAATGAAAAATTATCGCTTTTAAATTTAGGATAATTTATTTTTTTGTTGTATTGAGTAGTACTAATTTTATTGTTTGAAATCAAGCTATCTAAATATACCATTAAAATTGTTAATGTTAGAGTTGCTAAATTAGATTTAATGTGGTTGTCTATGTGTGATTAGCTTTACTCCAAAACTCAAAGGATTTTAGGACAAAGCTTGTAACAGCAGTGTAGAATTTGTAGGTTTTACAAGATACTCTTGATTTTTCTTCTTGGGGAGATGCTTTTAGGAAAAAAATCATAAACATTTTTTCGCACTCACTAAAAACATTCATCCAAATCAGTATTCCAGTTTAAGAAAACAGACCATGAGACAGAAAATTTGAGAAAATGATTTAAACAATTCAGCAAAATAATTAATGTCTTTTTAGATGAATGAGAATAAAATTATTTTTAGAACAAGCCTTTCTATTGCAAAAAAAATCTAATGGCTCAGGATGGTTCATGGAAAAAACCTACAGAAATTAATATATTTATTAGAGATTTTGAGTTTCCACTCAACTCTCCCTCTGTATTTATACTGAAAGAAACTACAAGGAATGGAGTAAACTCCATTAGGCAATTTATTACATTGATCTTGGAAAGTAGGTACCTGCACTAATTAAAAAAAGCAAATTCAAAATCCAAGAATTCTTCAATTCTGTCTTTTCAAAACTTTTTATCCTGATTTTTTCCCCAAAATTTGAATTTAAATGTCAGTGCAATGTCAGTGCAGATTTGTCTGGCTAACATTACCTTCATGAAAACCTAAGCCATTATAAACCCAGATAAATCTTTGCTTCTTACTCACTTCTCTTTCTAATTAACATTGAGTGGAAAAACATTGCATTACCTGGCTACCAGAAAAAAAGTACATGTACAATACATGTATACTTTTAATAGTTCAGATTATAAAAATACATAGATAAACTTCTCTAAACTGTTTTCAGTTTAAATCAACTGGTCTATTGGGCATACTTTAATATGCAAGGAAATATGCTAATAAAAGCAACAACACACATCAGAAAAAGTGCAGTTTTTCACTACCTATTTATGCATATAAACCTTTATTTAAAATATTCTCTCAGCATAGTTTTGACTATTTAACCTGCTAAATTGCTATGTTACCAGCACATATCATTAAGTTTTGGTTCTTGTAAGTCGTCCCTATTGTTCCTATTATTGTCTGTCAGTGATATGGAACATAAAACAAGACAACTATTCCTGGTCAAAAACTAAGCAGAGATTGTTTAAAACCTAAGCTGAGTTATCTATATTATTTCTAGTGCTAATACAAAAGCTTGCTATAAAGTTTTAGTGAAAATAAGTAAACCCTGGAACTGTTAGAAACTGTAGCTATATAACTGATGTTGCCTCAGTTAGAATAAATACATATAATATATCAATAAATTTGGGAACTCTGTGCCAACATTGCCCTTGCAGATAGGGATAGGAGCAGCTGTCATTATTTTGAAATGCCCTAGGATGCTGGTCTTGTTGACTCTACCCTTGTCTGCACCGAGGCTGTGCCTCTGCCCTGGTATCCTTCCCTTGGTCATGCCACAGACTGTGCAACAGCTCTGAGGTCTCCTGCTTTCCCATCTTGCATTCAAGGCTGAGATCCATTTGAAATCAGAGCTGCTGGCATCCTCACAGGCCTGTGCCCTGGCCACGGTCCTGCACTTTGCTTTACTGCTTTTGCAGCTGTGAAAACCGGGATGTGGGCAACACACTGAGAACGCTCCCAAGTGCAGCCACTCATGGGAAACACTCTGGTGACCACCAGGTGACCAGTCCTGAAGCCACTGCTGATTCATCCCCTCATCCCTCCACACGCTTCCTCCCCTCCTTCCTGTCTTGGCTGGACAGCACCACCATCCAGACTGACACCTGGTAATGTCCTCTCCTCTATATGAGATGGACAACACATCCACATTAAATAAATAACAAACCAAAACAGCAAGGCATTGAAACCAGGGAGACCCAGATGCCTAAGAGCACAAGATGTTCATTAAAGGGTAGCTAGATAAGTAGGTATAAAGAAGTGATGAATACAGCCACATTTTCAGTGTCCTAGGTCTGATATATAACATAATTTGCTGTATAATCACATATATTACTGAAATGAACTGCAGACAGATAATATCTTAGGTTCAAGCACCACGCTAAAGTGTAGGAGGGTATTGCAGGCTGATTAACTTTTTTTAAAGAACAAAATCTTGCTAGCAAATATATTATAAATGAAATACATATGTTGAAAATATATTCATTTTAACCAAAAAATCCTACCAACGCAGGCCATCTGGTTTTGACTGATAGGTTTGGTAAACTGTCAGAATACCATGTAAACTGTTACAAATCTCATTTAATGAATATCTCAAAAACATACATAGCTCACACTACTGGCAAGCTTTTAATGAAAATACATATCAAAGAATCAAATATGTGTGAATTCTGAATTTCAATTACTCAATAGGATAAAGAACAAAGTCTGTAGAAAAACAGCAAGAGCTCCATCTATCCCTTCTGAAATGAATCTAAAATTATCTAAAAAAGTCATTCTAATGAATTTCTTAAGAAATATATTTTTCCATTGCTAATTCCTTTAATATGATACATCATTTAAAATAATTTTATATAGATCGAAAGCAAACTAAGAAGAGAACACAAGTACAGCCCCCTGGGAATATTTGCAGAAATTTTGTCCAAAAGATAGGCATTTTCCACATCCCTTCATATTATTTGAGATTTTTATATGCCCCATGGTGACCTCATTAACAGTCCCCCAAACAGTATGACGACCCTGTTGAGGATCCCACTGGTGTCTAACCATCCCTTCGTGGACTGCTCTTCTACACAAACTCATGCACAGTCCCCCACAGTAATAACTTCTCCCTCTGTTTTAAAATTTTGTCCATAAGTTGAAAATTCTATGAGGAGAAATAATAACTTAATTTCAAATACATTAAACATTTACCAAGAGAACTTCTGCCAATATTCAAATGACTTCAGAAACAATCCCTAATATTCTTGAACATTTAAATTTCACTGTCATGAAAATGATCGAGTCTAGAGAATTTTCACTGTGATGGGAGATCACATATGCTGAGAATGAAAAAACCCACGTTTTTTCCAACACAGCTTATGAGGAATATCACAGCCCCCAGCCCTTTCCTACACAGCTTTCTTCCTTGATATGTGCCATTGCTCTTCTCCTTGCTCTTCACCTAATCGTGGTCAACCACAGGGCTGCCCACACAGGCCACACCTTCACAGAACTGCCTACAAGTAACTTCAAAGTGTAAGAATTCTTTTTCTGTAGAAAAATGGACGATACAGACTCAATGTCATGTAGTCTCAATGCTTTCTCCACAAATTTCAGTCTTACACACTACAGCATTAGTACTGAATGCTGTGATAGCCCAGTGCATTAATAATGACATGAAGTGAATGGAGAGGTGCAGGCAGCTGTCACTTCCTATAGAATAACACTGGAAAATGAAAAGTATTACTTATGTCTAGAAACTCCATGGCTTCTTTCACAACTCCTTCCCTACAAGATCTCTGTGATGACAAACAATCTTCTCAAGGTGGAGAAGACCACTCTGCTTCTCCCTCTGAAGGATGCAGCTGCATTTTGGGCAGTCTGGAGCCATCCATGGTCACTCCTCATTCTCCTTGGTGTGTACAAATGCCTTACCAAGTTCAGCATTAGACTCTCATATAAATCTGCCTTACCCTGCCACTAAACTGCTACCATAACGTGAAATTTAGCTTCGGCTTTATTTCCCAGGGAAGGGATAGACTTCAGAATCTCCCCTTATGTATTTTATTGATAGCATTTTTACATCATTTTAAATTGCTTTGCTATCCCAAACTGTATTTCACATTACCCTATTTTCAGTTTCTACAGTTCATATGCTTAGATTTTGAAGCACCTTCTTCTCTTTATCAAACTATATTAAAAAAAAGGTTCTTTTCAGTTATATGTATTTTTATTAAAGCAGTAGGAATGGCAGCAGAAACTCAGAATACTCTAGCCTTGCTAAATGACTATGTGACAGCCTGTAATTTCTCTGTCATTAAAAATACATATTCTAGCACAAGTTCACGTTGGAAGAATGCTACCCTAGAGAATGGTTTCACCTCATAGTATGTAATTTAATTTTATTTAACATACTGTGCATTAAAACAAAAGTGGTCAGTTCTGGTAAGAGAAATTCTGATACATCTGAGCATTTATAACAATGGGAAGTACAGCTACTTCACATAAAGGAATTCCAGAACATCATTCACTGCATGCATTAACCTGGAAAGGTCTGATTGTTAATGGACCAGTGTCTTTCCTCAAGTATTGTTACCTCAGATAAAGTATGGGATGCTGGAAGGCCATGCAATAATCATTGTGCACAAACTAATTAGCAGGACTACACTTAGTAACATATCTACAGCAAGGATCTGAAAGAATGCCTGAAATTGAATGCAGCTGTCTTTAAGACTTTTTTTTCCCAGTAATATTTTTATCTAGTAATTTGAATTTTTAAAGCTTCCTCTTCTCTGCTCCTACAAACAGCTCAGCAGCGACTAGTTTTCCTTTTCTTCTGTACTTTACAAAGTTCCTGACTAGTAATTATCAGGTCCCAGCAATAACCACTACTAAGAGCTGATTTTGAACTTATATTTTTTGAACTTATATTTTAGGAAACAACAGAAATGCTTTCAAGAGTCCAAAGGACCTACAGGCCTTGAAAAGATGTTGGAATTTGGAGAGGAGATATGCATCAACTGTTCAATCTCATATAATTTTAAGAATTAGAAGATGCCTAAGGATAGTAAATGGCAGAAATTATTCATTTCTTGAGTAATTATTCTTGCATATGCTGTTTGGTCTCAGTTTTCTATCCTGTTTAAGACAATCAGCACTAGCCAGCATCTGAGTGCTGGCTAGTGCACACAGCAGAATATTATTGCCTTTCACATGCTTATCTTAGCATCCCCTGTTGCAGCATTACTTTGTCAACTTTAATAGTTTTATTACTAACAGTGATATTAATATATAGTTACATTGCTGGATGTTTAGGAAACTGTGGGAAAGATCAAAGAAACAGAACTGCAACAACACTGGATTCTGCAAAGTTACTTCAGCCCTGCAAGAGCCCCTGGACATCACCATGGGAAAGCCACTGCTCCTACAGACACCATTTCATCAACACTGGAGCACTGCCACACAGCATGGGAGCTGCTGACCCCTCTGGGCAGGCATGATATGTGTATGAGAAACACCCAACATTCTGGTCTGGTTTCCTAAATACAAAGTTTTTGGTAGAGCAGAAGTGTCATGGTGCCCAAGGAGTGTGTGGTGCCACCCCCGACTGCTCAGTGTCTCCCACCACCATGCAGGCAGGAAACTTGCAGACCATAACAGCTGACATTCCTATTGCAAATCATTGCAAACAAGACATGTTCTTAATCTATATTAAATCCAACATGATAGAACAAATAGGAAAGGGATGGTAAATGAATATGAAACAGATACTTCAATACCACATTTTCTCTAACTCTGGAATTTTGCAATTTACTGTGGGAGGTAATAGCTTGGAAATGTTCTGGTTATTAGTTTAGAAGTAATTTTTGAACTTCAGTAAAACTCTCAATAGGCACTACTGCACCAGTCATTTCATAGTGGGTCTCTATCAAGAAAATTATTTTCACCATGAGAGCTATTTATCACATATCCAGAATATATATATCATTAATATGTAAATATGAGGAAAACACTAATTGCAAACAACTTTAATTTTACTTTTGAAATAGTTAATGGGGGAGTTAGTATTTCTCACTCCCTTTATATTTTTTACTGCAGATACCTACATATTCAACTGATTTGTTGCTCTTTGGGATAGTTTTTTGTTTTAGAGTGGGGTGATGGAGTGGTAAGAGGTGCAATATTTTACAAACCCTATAAAGGTTGGACTAATATGTTTATTCTGCTTCTCTTTTTGAGCTAACATGGCCAGTTACCATGGGTATCTCTGCATACAAATATACATACATATATCAGATCTGCAGCTCCAAAATCATTATTAATGTTCTGTACTCAAGGGATTTTGCTAATTAACTGTACCACCCAAGAGTTCATCATTATAATTTCCTGAAGCATTTGTAGATGACTTGGTTTTCCAGAGCATTCAAGAGAATAAAACCTAATTAATTTGTGGGCACTCAATGGCAGGACAAAGTAGCTGCAAGCTATGCAATACCGCTCTTTCTCACAGATAATCTTGTTACACTACCAAAGTTTTAGTCAGGAACAAAAAATGACACATGGAGAATTGCACAGTACCCTAGTAGAAGTTCAATCACTAAAATATGAGGATTAGGAAAACGTCTTAATGGCAATACTTACACAGCTACTAGGGAAGAGGAGATTATTTGCTGGAGGCAATTTAATTTGCTGTGGAGCAGCACAATACTTCACCTGCATAGCCTTTTTTCCAACCCTGCACTAGAACTTCTTCAGAGAGCAAATCCTAGAACAGTAATAACAAGTAATCCAGATTTCTTACAAAATATTTGTAGCACAAAGAGTCCAGAAAAATGCAGTGATGCTCTCACAGATTGGCTGATTCACATGATAGAGTTACCATGGTAATTTTCAGTTCAATTTTATCAAATCAGCAGGTAAGATATATGCATTTTCTGCTATCACTACAGGCCTAGAAGTTACCAGAAGTACAGGGCTATACAGTTGGTAAAACCTAGTGGCACTTGAGTGCCTCTTGAGTCATTCCACAGCTCTACCCTGCCAGCCCTGTTCCCTGACCCAGGGGCCTGGACCCAGCAAGTTGTCCCAGCACTCAGCTGAACATTTTTTCTGGTTTATTGACCAGCCCTTGCAGCTGTGGTCTGTTTCTGATGCATGCATGTTCAATGGCAATGGTTTTTGCAATCTTTTCTAAACCTCTTTTCATTTCCCATGTAGTTTTTATATTTTACATTTACAGCTTGCAAAATATACACTATCTGTACAGCTTTCCACCCAGCCTACTGAGAGCAAGGTGGACGTCATGGTTAACTCTATCAAATAGCTCAATTTCCCAAACATCCTTTCAAGACCTACTTTTCAGAGCACAAAATTCCTGTTTTGTATTTTCCAGAGGCCATCTTCATAATGGGTCAACCCTCTGGTACTAGAGACTATGCCTTTAAGAGATTAGTGTAAGAAGAAAAACTCTGAACAGGGAGACAGGAATTACAACACTTGCAACAAGGCTTAGAAAAAAAGGCATATTTCCTGCCAAAATTTAAATGTTGAAAGATCCCTATCACATAAGTTGTTAAAATCAACACTAAAAGTAATTTTAGATGCTTGGATGAATAAAGAAATATGTGCTTCAGTTTGTGCCCACTGACTCATGTCCTTTGAAGAATTAAGAGTGTTCCATTGGCATGCTTTGGAAGAGTAGGAGCCGAGAAGCATTTAAAACACAGGACTCCAAAAGATCTGAAGTAATAAGTCTTCTGACAGCTTTGGACAGTGTGCTGCTTAGGATGCTCTGTGGAATACTCTAAGCATATTTTAATCATAAAAAAAATTAAACCTTTCAGATAAGAAATAAAAAGAAATTATCTTCCTGCTTTAAAATATGGGAGGTTTAGGGAACCGATGCACCAAACACTCTCAACCACAGCTGCATTGTGAATTTTTTTTTTTTTTTTTTGCTGTTAATAAACAGAAATGACCCAGGAAGGTGCCACCACCTCCCTTGTCCTACACAGCACTGTGGCACTAGATAAAGCTAGTTGCCATCATCATTTAAATTACTCAGACTGGAACTTTCTACAGAACTTGCACTTCTTTGAATCAGTGTTGGAGGAGAACTTGAGAAAGGAAACAGAAATTGAGAAAGGGCGTTGCCAAAGTTAAAGACAAAAATCAATAAATTAAAACTATTTGGATGATTAAATGGAGACATATCTTTAAATTATTGTGTCTAATGTCTAAGCCTTCTGACAAGAAACACAATGATGCAGTAATAGAGGACCTGGAGAAACAGCTATCAAAGGTTCCTTTCATTACTACAATAACTCAAAAGGTCCACAGAAAAAAATATACAAAAAAAGCAACTTCACATGAAGCTAATAATGGCTTTAAAGTTGATCTGATGTGTTCCAGGTACCACCACCCCCTCTTCTCATTTCCCCCTCCCAACATTATGCAGACCTATTAGAATCTTTATTTTGGGTTCACAGCTGACAAGATGAGAATTATTTTCAACTTCCGTGTCAGACAAAAAGAAATTACCTACTGCTTATATGTCAGTACCTATTACACTACACCCCATGAAGAAATATTTATTTACAAATACTAACAGAAATGAGACCAACAAATTTTCTCATTGTAAAGAAAAATAGGTATATTTTTTAATCAACACTTGAATAAATTTTAATTCATACATTAAAGAAATTAGGGAAATGTTACAGCTAATTAGACAAAAGGTGGCAAGCGCAATGTTAGACATGAGGCCACACACACACATGCTCTAGATCCTAGCAGTAATATGCAGCAACAGCCTGGTATTTCAACAGTTAGCAACTTGACGTGACAATGAAAAGCACCAAGTAGTTGTCTCATTACTATTATACAAAAAAAGATAGCATATGTTTTTCTAAAGAGATTGTATTTTATTACTCATTATGCTCCTGCCAAAGAATACAGAATCAAGGAAATTCATGGGTCTACTTTTGGCATGCTGAATCACGACTGCCACAAATAAAGTGTAACAGACTCTTGTGCTCAATTGTTTTTCAGGAATCGATGGATAATTATAAAAAAAATCAGATTGGTATTCTTTCTAAGCATCTAAAATGCTCTTGCCATTCTATTATATTATATTAAAACTAAATAAAAAAGAGATCAGATTCAGAATCTTATCTCCATTACAATTACAAACACCTAGAGTCAACACCTTCATATGATAACTTTGTATGATATTTTTGCTCTGCTGTATGTGCAGCACAAACTGGGAAAGGTTACTGATTCCCAAATAGGACTATTAGTACACACAGAGAATTACCATATTCATAGAATTATTATGAAATGCCAGCAACTTTTCATCTAAATAAGGCTTCTTAATGCTGTTTAAGAAGCATTTCAGATTTTTGCAAAATGTAATTTTTTGAAAGGAAAAGTGAAATTCGAATAACTCACAAAATTATGAGGAAACAGAAATATGGGCAATAACACAATTCCAGAGAATTGTCTCCCATATTAATACATAGTAAACTGTTTGTATTGTAATTTGCATATATATTCATGTATACTATTACATGACTTTCTGAAAGATAATGATGTTTACCTACCAAATAATTTTACTGAACTTTTATTTCTATGAAAATTATGCCATACTAGTGTTTGGATACAAGGACTCCAAACAATAAAGTCCAAGCAATATGGAAAAACTCCCTAAAACTCCTCCACTAACTTCTAGAAGTGTTTTCTGACTGTGAATATGGAAAAATTTAAATTAATAAACAGAAAAAAGCATTCCATTGCTGAACTTTTAATTCTAAACCATTTTTTAAAATTACATTATCAAAACGGAAAAAATATGACAAAGTGCTTTTATGCATTTTCAATTACAAATTTTTAATATTCACTGTTGTGAAATCATCTTTTTCTGGTTTGTATAGCCCATACACATTAGCTGCCCTGTCTTAAATATTTGGATTCAAAAAGTAATCTTCAGTACATATAAAAAAATCTTCATGTAACATCCAATAGAAAGCATGACTAAATTGTAAGAGAAGGAAAAGTTGATGTGGCTGTCCTGTGCTGTTTCCAACTGTCTAAGATGCCTGCATAAATAAATATGAATCACTGATTATTTTAGCTTCTCTAGGACAGTTAATTGGAATCAATTTACTGCACTCACTTATACTCCAGTATAAAAGCTCCTCAAAAATTCCTTAAAGGAAGCTGCCATAATCACCTTACATGAAACTGCACTTTATAAAAAACACAACAGATTTTCTACTTCAAGGAAGCTTCATCAGGTCTTTACCAAAAATGTTGCTTCTCTTTTTGACCTTGCATCAATCCAAGTCCACCACCCATCTCCTGCTACATGCAGATGCATATACCAGGAAATAGGACAGTCAAACTGGTTTGTCTCATACCTAAGTGAAACAGTTGGGTGCCTGAAAAGAGCATTTTATCCTGTCTTAAAATAAATATCAAAGATGATAGTTATGACATTCTTGCCTCTCAAGCTGCCTATTGTCCTCTCCATAGGTTTCCACACAACCTTTAGTTGCTGAGTCTTGCTGAGTCTTGCTGACACTACGGTAATGTTTCAAATGCAGATACCCTACTGCTGACTGGTGAAGTGAATCCACCTTATTGATCACATAAAATAGATTAAAAAATAATCTCATTTCAAAGAAGGGCTGCATTAATAGTGATAGTCTTAAAATAATTTATTTTGCTCGTGCTCTACCAGCACACTGATGATGACTTAACACATGTCCTTTAACACCCACTTTTGTCACTAATATCAGTGTAAACCCATACTGGACTTTACTTAATGCACACGAAATTCTTTTGGACTTACAGAAATACAAATCTGCATCTGGCTACAAAATTTACCACTAACATCTACTGGACTGAATCCCTGAGTTCAACTTTCTTGCATGAATATTTAACTAATCAGAAGCATACACTTTTACATTGTAATAAATTGAAATTTCTACTATTCAACTCCCAAGCTCTTACAGACTAATCTAGAAGAAACATTCATTGAAAGCAACTATGTCCAGCACTTTCAAAGAGGTAAGTGCTGACAAAAAGCACCATCAAGCTGAAGAACTGAATGCTGAAAGAGAATTGAATGTGAACATACAAAAAGCTTTGAAGCACAATTAGAGCATTTGTCAATGCAGCTCCCTGCTGAGCACTGCCACAATTCAATGGAGCATAGCAGGACATCACCTTTCTGTCCCTGTGCACTCTGGCAATCTCAGGTAATGCATCTTTGGTCTGACCAATATGGCCTTGTGGATGTCCTTAGAGACGGAATAGCATCCCCCATGGAGAAGTAAAGTGCAAGAGGCATAGATGAGAGGTTTATCTAGCATACAATAGAGTAAATTCAGTCAATTGTTTTCAAAAACACCCCAAGAGCCTGATCTATAAGGCAGGTAAGAGAAAATGGCTGTTTTGGCACAGCAAAAAGCAAGCCAAAGAGGGTTTAATCTAAATGTATGGACACATGGGGGCAGTGAGTGAGGAGAGATGAGAGACATGGGTGGCACAAAAGCAAATGCATCTAAACCAGCAATGAACAAACTGAAGCTTCAAGTTAGATGTCTATTTCTAACCACAGAAGATTCTTGTGCAAGGTTCAGCAAGTTCACCCAGAAGATGCCTTCACTCAGGTATTCATCATGCATGGTCATCACTAATTGTACAGTTATTGATAATCTTGATTGTTACTTTAGGACCTTAAAATCTCTGTAGTAAAATAGTGTAAAACATAGAAATAAAATAGTTTCAAAGCTCATGGTTCATGCATATCAGTTTTTTTGTTTACTATTTTAGGAATCTTCCTTTCCAAAAAGCTGTTAGCAAAGCTTAAGGAGCTGTATGGTTGAAATGAAAGATAGTGTTTATTGAAGTAAAAAAAAAATAAGTGAGAAGAATTCAAAATTAGAATTACAAATAACTATGGGTTTTTTAAAATATACAGTGAATATATTTATCCGTAGGCTTTCAAATACAGAGGCAAATTGCATTGATAATATCAAGAAAATAGCTAGCTCTTTGGAATTGTTTTCACTAGATATTGACAGTACATTGAACTACAATAATTATCCAGTATTTCAGTTCATTATAAACATGCTGGCAACTGTAAGAAAAAGAAATCAACCACCCTCCATGAAGTCCACAGACATTTCACATAACTTTACAGATGAGGAAATTATCTGTGGATCCTAATTTGCAAAGAGAAGATCAAAATGAAAATATCAGAAAAACATTTAATCTTTTTTGACATGTGAAACTTGAAGACACCCTTTCATATTGAAAGCATTCTATAATGACAGTTGGTTTTAACTAAGATACAAATGAAGTAAACTTTTCAGTGTGCACATGTATAAAGATTTTAAACAGCAATGCCTAAAGCTTTATCTGTACTGCAAAAACTGGTAGAGGATTCTGGATGATTGCTACAATTTCACAGCAGTCCATGTAAAGTCCAGAAAGTTGCCTTTCTAGAGTTATCACTCATTTTCTAAATTTTATTTCATCATCCCAAATAGTATCATTACTTGGAAGAATAAGGTGTAAAGTCCTGTGTGAATTACAAATTCTTACTTACATCTGCTTAGTGCATTTTTCAAGTGTAAGTATATCCATTTAGCTGTAAATCCTGGAACTTCCCTGGAAAGCCTGCTGTGCAAATCATGTAGCAGTTGGAAACAAGAAACAGTCACAGGCTTTGCCTGGTCTCTTCTGGCATTAACTTCCACAGTGGGAGCTCTGATTCTGAGATGGTTTGCACAGGAAACAAGCCAGGAGGATCTTCTACTATTCTGTGTGGTACATGGCATAGAATGGTGTGCTTTGAGTTTCTTAAAGGTAGACATTTCCAATCTATCAGATTGTTTTGTAGGTGGAGAATTTTAGGTCTGTTCTGATGAGCACAAATTTCAAGTGAAGTTCACTGAGGAAAACAATGTATTCTGGTGTCCATGAGAAGCACTGCTGATGACTTCAGAATAACCACAGAAACCCACCAGAGCACTGGATATTTAACAGCATCAAGTATATCCTTAAGTTAATTCTTACTATATTTTTTTAGTTATTCAAAGTTCTATTTCTTATCTAAATACAACAAATTAATTTCATTAAATCTCACAGTTGCTAAAAACAGAACCTACCTGGGCTCAAGTGCCCCACATCCTGTGTCTTGCGGCACCACTGAAGTAGTGAACATGCTGAAGGCTGGACCCTTACTTCACAATCTGAAGAAGTACTCAAAACAAAGCAGAATGATACAAGGCCTACAAAAACTAGTAACAGCATATTTGAAAACACTTCTTCCTGCTCCTTTTTTTGACTTCTGGTGGGGGGACTCAGGCACAGCATTTCACTGATTTACCATGGGCAGAGTCACCTTTGGGTAATGCTTCTACAGCGTATGGTGTGACACTTGATTACCTCCAGAGTGGAAAGGGTTTATCACAACAAAAGCTCATGGAAACTGAAAGCAGCAGTTTGCTGCCTTTCTTGCTGCCAACATGCAGAAATCTTTTTCCTTACAGAACCGTGACAGGTGTTGACAGCCTTTGCAGAGAGCAGCAAAGAGATCTCCAATGTAAATGTAAGCTCCAGCATAAATGCAGTCTGAGCCATCTTAGTGTTTTTGGTCTATGGTTAACCAAAATCTATATTCGTTTCCTTTGGTAAAAGTCACAGTGCACTGGCTTGGAGAAGAACTGGTTTTTTGTATCTTCAGAAGAAATCTGATGAACAAGCTACTGGATCACAGCAGAAAGCTCACTTATAAGGAACAGTCATGACTGCTCAGCCCATTGAGTCACTTACAGAGGTCCATATCTCAACTTTTCCAGTATGTCTTAGAGTTAAATCACATTAAAAAAATTGCATCTGTATGCGGTTAGATACAGTGTAACTACTGGTGACAGAGAAATTATTCAATGTAGTAGCTAACTGTAAGAAACCAAAAACTTACACCTTTTGATATTAAATTATTTGTTTTCATAATTTTCTGATACACAGCAGCATCGGTAGACATCAAATTCTAATGTTATTGTTCAGTATTGTCACTGAACAATCTTTAAAGCTTCCTTCTGCCATACCTCTCAAAAGCATGATCAGCATTTTGGGAGGATGGGAACTAAGATTGCTTCTGCATTTGAATCAAATATCAAAATAAAAAATTCCTTCCATTATACAGTATTAGACACAGAGAGGTTTGTCTCCTTCATTTACACAAACTGTGCATGAGTTTTCCTGAGAAATTTTGGATTCCAGCAGTAACTCCCCCAGCAGCACATAAACCTCCCAACCTCAAACTCAAAATACTAAACTTCTTGCAAACACAGTAGCTGTCAGTCCTCTGTAAAATTGCAGCTTCCTGCCTCTCACTTGCACAGCCCTGTATATTATCAAGGCAGAGGTTAAAATATCAGCACAATTCAATGGATCAGCAGGACTGAGAGAGCCAAGAGGCAGCACATGATTAGCAGCATAATGATTCGCACCATTACTGGTGCAAAAGGCAATAATCCTGTCTGAATTCCACTACTCCAATAATCTTCACTTTTCTCCCCTGATAATTCACATTTATCCAACATCCTTCTCTGAAATTTAGCTCTTTATTTAGCTCGAAAAGTAGGCATTATCCTAAGTAGTTAAAGTATTCATCTTTTGGTGTCAGTGCCAGTTACCTCGGCAACAAACCTTTGAAGAGAAACCTTGTTTTCATCTGGTAACTCAAAATAGGACTAAAGGGTCAACTGGAAAGCAAATGCAAAAAGGCAGCTCTTAAGCCTGAAAAGTGTTCAACAAATGGACTGCTTTCATTTGCAGAGTTCAAACATCTGAGAGATAATAATTTCTTTTTATTTACTATGTCACATGACTGGGGGGAAAAAATTCCTAAAAAGTGGCTTGCTCACTTGCAAAATAGATGCAACAGTGTTGCATTTCAAGAAGCTTGGGAGAAGCCGCATGAATGTAGATGATACAATCCTGACCAAATTTAAATAAGAAGAAACCACAGTGTCTAATTGCAAACACTAGAAACGATGACATAAATTCAAAGTCTACTGTGTCTGACACACATCTGTGCACATACATGCACAAATGGTGTATCTCACCCTTGCCCTGTATTTGGGAGTGCAATATATGTGTGCTATATTTGCTGAGTTTAGACAAAGTAATCCTGTGGCCAAGCAATATAAACACTGAACTAAAAATGGGTCCTATGGCAAAGGAAAAAGGTAAAAAGACTGATGTAAGAGTTATCTGAGACTCTGCCTGCCGACTTGCAGAGCAGTGGTGCTTTCGGCAGAAACAACACATGAGTCTCCATAAATACACAAAAGTGTAACACATTTTGAGTCTCTTCTGCCAAGGCTGGGAATCAGACCTTTGCTCATTTGGATCATCTGAAGCAGAATCCTTGAGAATGAAGAAATAAACCCCCACACTCCTCTGATGACAATGGATTTGCTACAATTGTGTTTTTTATAAGGCAGAATGAGCTGATAGCAAGGCGGTGCAGTGGTAGCATGAACTCCACATGACAGCAGCACAGAGCACAGGACTCATCTGACAAGAGAGACACCATGCTCTATCTACCATGTCACCTGTCCTGTGAAAACCGTGCAGAAAACCTGACACTTTCAGACAGTTCATGTCAATAGAAACTAAAGATCTAAGTCAGGCCAGGTGAACTGCACCAAATACCTATTTCTCCCCATTGGCTATTTAAGGGAGCACAGGATGACTGCCTTCCATGAGACATCCATAGCACAGCACAGTCTCTAATGCCAGGGGACATAATGCCCACTCCAAAGCCAGTCAGCATGGGCTCACCTCAGGAAACAGCAAACCTGGTATCTCTTCTGAAATCCTCTTGAAATATAAACTCAAAGCCCAAATGGATATTATTCTTTTAACTGGCTTACAAGGATGATATAAATACATTCCTGACTGTATATTTATGGGGCACGGGAATTTCAAAACAAGCCACAAGTCCAGAAATGCCATTTACATTCATTCTCAGTCTGATACTTCAGATAATCATGGCAAACAGTTGAATATAACTGCCAGACTGATAATTTTGTCATGGCTTTGGGTTTTTATTGAGACAATGTAGTTTGAAAGACAAGAACTTATTAATAGTTATCAATAATACCTGGAAAAATAGAACATAATTTAAAAATTGCTTTCTTTCGAGGAAATAGCTTTAGTCAGCAAGCAGCACTGCAATTACTGATCAAGCATGTGTAGGTCAGCATCGCTCGCCAGAAATATTAACTGCTATTTTTTATTTTAATTTACATTTATAAAAATAGAATCAGGACATGCAGTTATTTGTTTCACAGGTCTTGGAATAACACACACACAATATTTACCATTTTGGCATAACCTTCTTCTACTGAAATTAATCAAGTGACACTGATTTCAATGGAAAAAAAGGACCAGCTCATGTTTGCAATACCATCTACTGTGTATTACTGCTTCCACAAGCAAATAATGGAAGACATGTGATGCTTTTATTTTAACTGCTTGGATTTCTTCTCTCTGAAGTGCATTAGGATAAAATTAGTGAGCTATATTTCTACCCACTTGTGATTAGCAATAAATACTCACTCTTGTAGCCTGGTGCACTTTTCCCTTGTGAAATCTAATCAACACCCACTTTTAAAAATTCAGATATGGAGATATATATTTCTCCTTGTGTAGAAAAAGAACAAGAAAATATGATACAATACTGTATGATAACAGCTATGGATCTTTAGGGTGGGGAAAAAATACTAATGAAGGGATATCTACACAATCATGAACTGAAAACATTTAATAATTCTCCTGGCTCAGAAATTAGGGATGTAGAGGGAAACTATACAGTAAAAAATGCTTTGGTTCTACTGAGTACAGCAGAAAGGATTCAGCTTCCAGTTCAGAAAGCCCTGACCCAATCCTTATCATAAGTCAAGGTGGTTACCAGGGCAGAAATCCAGGAGGATGTTGGCTCCCACATTCTTCCTCTAAGAATCCATTACTGGCTTGTCCTGGAAAATTATGAATTAGAGTAGCTAAGACTCTAGGCTGATTCCATAAGGTTATTTCATGAAAAGAATGATCAGTGTTTTTTTTACTTAATATTGTAAATTTCTATTTTGTACTGAGTCTGCTTCTAAAATACTATTCTCCTAAGGTATTTTTCCTAATCAGAAGAAAATTCATGCTTCTGATTGACCTTCCAACTGATTTTAGTGAATACAATTTTATCTTGTTCTTGATTGGGACAACTGATTTGTCTATTGTGACAGACAAATGTATATAATAGATAAACATATATCTGTAAATCTGACTGCAAGCCCCCATCAATACCCCAAACTAACACTTACAGTGTTACATACCATATAAAACTTAAGAAAATTCCAGGGTAGCTAGGCCAGAATGTCTTCTACAGGTGCAGACTGTTAAAGCAGTGGTGCAAGGGCCAATCTCTTTACACTACATTTCTGGTAGTAATACTGCATTCTGGTGCAGTATTATTAAAATCTGGGTGGATGGAAATCGATTCACAATGTTTGTGTCTAGGAAGAGAAAGAAACTGATTATAAAATACCTTAGAAACACACCAGAGATGCACAGAAGACACTTTTATGCATACAAGTTCTGGATTCTTATAAATATGACCCCTAAGGCAAACTTTTGCCAGTGTGAACTGATGGATTGAAGGCATACTGAGTTTCCATTGGGGAGATGTTTCTTTTCTATACAAACATTTCCTATTTTGACCTGCTTCTTGAAAATTTTGTTTTAGACTACTGAACAGCTTACTTCTTCCTTTAAACTTAGGCCTCTGTCAGTGTTACCCCTACTAAGGAAGCAGTTCATTGGAAAACAGCCTAGACTGGATTCAGTGCAGTCTCCCTTTCTCATGATACTAGCTCATACCCATGGGCACAAATCAACCTGTGTAAAAAAGAGGAAATATTTTGTTCTTTCTCTCTCACCAGAGGTCTGAGCCAAACTGCACAGGAAGTGAAGAAAACACTTCTGTCTTCTTGTTGTAACTCCTTTTATCAAAAGAGTCTCCTGCTCAGTCAATGATAAAAATGCTAGAAAGATCTGAGCTTATCCAAAAGCAAAATGGATATTGTTTTTGATGCTTTTGAAACAATTACTTTTCAGGAAAGCCAGTTATGGAAGAGTTCCAGTATCCCATTAAATGCTCTTCTTTTTAATCTAAATGCTCTTGTTACATGTTATAAAGGAAGTTTTAAAGGTTATAAAACACTTGTGGATCAATTTAATAACTGAATTTAATAACTGAAAGTATTATTTTGAATGACTAAGAAATTTTATTTAAATTTATTAAAATACTTTCTTCAAAATTTGCTCTTTCATTTTGTTTCTTAATGAAAGATCTATTGTCTTAATTGTTACCTAATAAAACCTGTTGGTTTCCAATTAGCCACAACTTTTTGGCAGTATTTGTTGCTAACCAGAAGGCTACACAGATTATACATGTTTACACACAGACAGATACTATATATAAATGACAATATATCTGCAGAGTTTTATATCATAAAATGTATTCATTTGTGGACACTTTGCATTTTAATTTATAAAACACTGAAGCTAAATTGTGTCAAACTGCATTCAGATGAAAACTGGAATCACCAAATGTAGAAGATAATGTTCTAAAATTAGTTATGTACATTTGTCAGACTTCTGCATTCATACACACACACAGACTCCTCCCTCCCCACAATTATCCCCAGCTTAGGAAAACTATTTACACATTTAAAAGGAGTCATATTTTCAGCTAAATGAGCTAAAAGTCTTGATGCTCACATATTTAAGGAATTTAAGATTGAGAGACTTGTTTATATATGTAAAACTGGATAGAATGCAGCTGCATTTCAATTCCACATCAATCTCTGTAGCTCTTGAACCAAGCAAGACAAAAATGCTATTTCTTTACCCTCAGTGCATACTAGAGACTACTGCAGAGAGGTTAAGCCAGAAATTCACGTTTGGTAGTACGTCAAACATTCTGGCTCTACAATTCGTAGCACTTAGAAATTTTTGAAATAAAATATAAATAGTGTATAATAGTAAATATGGAATATTATCTCATAATTTTAAATGGGAAGTACAGCTTTGAAGAAAAAACCCAAAACCAACCTTACTTGAATAAAGCAGACCAAACTGACTGAAATTGTTATACACCAGAACACACACAGACATATCACATTCACCTCCTGCAAAAGATGGGGGTGTGATGTGAATACTGCTCCTTCCTAGCTTTCTAGCATTGTCCTGATCAACATAGCATTTTCTTTTCAACATGAAAAGAAGGCATACAATAGTTTCTCTGTAGTCACTGGTGTCAGGAATCACCTACTTTTTGAAACAGCCCTGAAACAAAAGTAGACAAACTGGGTCACAACAGCCAAGCTCTGTGTGAGACAGCAGATTCTGAAGTTGGTCCTGAGCCATACAAGACCTGGTCATTCTAAATTTGTCTCACTTAGCGTTTCATCACCTTTTGTCCCCAGAAACAGAGTTGTTTTCTGGTAAAAGACCTCCCTCGTTTCTGACAATTTTTTATTTCAGTGAGAGCCAAATACACATTCAGTATCAACCACAGGAAAAAAAAAAAAAAGATTCCTCATAGAACCAGGGAGATGTCAAAAAAGGTTATGAAAATAAGCACAACATTCTTCCAAGTCTATGCACAAGAAACTTCACTATGCATAGAGAAAAAAGTACTAACCAGATTATAAATTGAACTTGATTTGCCATGAAATACAAGCGTCTTTTCTTTTTCTGAGGTTTTTTTAAATGCTAAAAAATTCCAACTTCAGAATAAATTTAAGTTTACTGAAAAATGGGAAAAGCTGAAGACACTCCCTTGACACAAATTGTCTTTTTGTTACTAGGTATTTCCATTAATGTATTGGGTATTAATGTAGTGGGTATTTCCAGGTATTACGTTAAGAGGCTACTAGAAAATGAGGATTAGCCCCTTTTGCGTGTATGATTCTGACCCCATCAGCTATTCCTGAAATAGAATTTGGGCAAAGTATATTCCTCTTGTACACCATCAAGTCCAGCTTTCTGTTTGATGTTGTATTTTCTTCCACATAATTTTTACTAAAACCATTTTTGCACAAAAACAACTCACTTCTGCAGCCAAAGATTAACTTAAAAAAAAATAAAATTATATTATCAGAACTGTTATCTCAATGAATTTTCTGTCTGGAACAAGGAGTCTTCATTCCTGACACAATCTCAATTCAGCTGGAAATTAATAACGGAGGAACAGTCCTTTACTGCTGTCAAACAATAAAGATGGTTGAAGCATTCACTTTCCAACATGATGCTTCATCCTCACATGGGCCAGAATGTAAAAGGAGTTAATTTTTAACCACGCACAAGCACGGTGAGGATTTGAATATGGACACTCACATCTTCAAACCAGAGCACCAGCTCCCCATACTGACTGAGGATCTTAGCAGTCCTCCTGTCTGCTTCTCTCTAAGCTACAATGGTAAGAAAATATTAATCTTTTTTGCTCCACAGACTCTAACTATAATCTCACAAAATGTCTTTTTTTCCATAAACAAAGCCAAAAATAACTACTTAGTCATTTGATTGTGAACAGAATAGCCTTTTATCAAAGCACTGCACCACTGCTGACAGATATGGATGTAATAATCACTCTCCCCAAATATGTAACCTAGAAGGACACATAGTCCTTACCAGGGCGAGAAAAATCCAGCTAAGTGGAACTGAACTGCTTGCTCAATTCTCAACTGGTTTTATAAATCTGTAAGAAGTCTGTTCTAATACAGTTATAACAATTACATTTAGCTAATCTGTCTAATTAGACATAACCAGGAATACCATATGGATACAGGACAAACCCTCCCACAACACATTATGCTAAGAAGCAAGGATTTGGGGGTTATGCTGATTATTTAATGCCTCTCAGAGGCAGGAAGCCACAGTGAACAGATGGATCAAATGGCAAATAACCCCACAGCAGCCAAATGCTGGCAGCAGTAACCCCGCCAACACCTGCAGAAAGGGCAACAAATCCCCACCCTTCTGGGCTACACTTCAGAGCAAAAGCTCTTGTAAACATTTCAAAGTATTTAACTGTGACAGTCAGGCTTACCTCACATCTCACACTGGTGATAAAATACTGGTTATGTGAGACTGCTGCGTACGCACAAAGAAACTGCCTTGGTTAGCAGAGACCTCATGTTCAGTGAGATTGATTTCAAATAAACATAGCACTCTGTCTTGCTGGGAAATGGGGAGAACTGAAATACTATCATATTTTCTATTATTACAGCCACATATCACATAGTACAGCAGGACCCAATTAGTGTTAGCATTATATTAGTACAACATTAATGATTATTAATGGCAATTTCTTCGGACAAAATTGGATCTCTTGACAGGATTTGATCCATTCATTAATTTCCAGTTTTTGGGATACCTTCCAGAAGCAAAGAAAGTGCTTTTGTCATTGCAAACATTAAAAAGGAACATATAATACATTTTGTTCTGGGCTGTGGCAGTTAATTGAAATTACATGTCTCAAGCAATCAGGCCACAAAACCAGGATGCTTACTACGAAACCAGCCTAGAATAAAGGGTGCAAAAGCAAATACTTCACAATTTTAAATGAGCTGAGATTGGTGAGGCATATTTCATACACAGCAACAGTTTGACTCTCTGGCTTCAGGGAGTGACTGTCTCGTGTAGGGTCAACTGGAAAAAGTATTTCTGGCTCTTTAGTCAAAGAGAGTTATTTCCAAGATGGACAAGATAAACACTCCAAAACTTTCTGTTTGTGGCCACTTAGAAAGTAAAAATACCTGGGACAATAAAGGACTTGATTTTTAAAATGAGGGAAGATGGGAATAGTGTCCCACCTGTGTAATAGCTCTGTACTGTGACCACTCAGGGAGGATACTGATGCTAACCCTGAGCTTTGCCAGAGTGAATTCCCCAGCTGCCAACAGAGGCAATAGAGTCACAGAATCATAGAACAGTTTGCTTGGAAGGGACCTTTAAAGGTCCCTGCAATTAGATCTGGTTGCTCAGTGCCCCTCCAACCTGACCTTGAATCTCTCCAAGGATGGGGCACCTACCATTTCTCTGTGCAACCTGTTCCAGTGTTTCACCGCTTGCAGCACAAAATAATTATTCCTTATATCTAGTGTGAATCTACAATCTTTTAGTTTAAAATCATTATCTCTTGCTCTATCACACAAGTCCCTACTAAAAATCATCTGGAGCAGCTGCATATTCCACAAAATGCTTAAAAAATTACTGATAAACACATCAACAGATCTCCCTGAGAAAAAGGACATGACAGTTCCCATGAAACATAATCACATCTATGAAATGTTAAGGTACACAGAAGAGATTGAGATCCTCCCCCAAAATGCTTTGTAAATTTGCAGCTTGAAGTCCACTGAAGGAAAATAAAAGGATAGAAGTGTGACTAAGCAAAGACACAACCACTTCTCCTTACTAACTTTCTGAATCTAAAGTTAACCAAACTACATGATTAAAAATTACCAAGTCTAGTCATTACAAGCCAATATTTTTATATATATATATATATATATATAAATATATATATATAACTTCCTCTGGTTAGGGAGCCCAAAAAAGACTTACTAAACTTTGAACTTTTGGCAGCATCAGAGACAGTGTGTTTATTATATATACATACACAAGGGCAATATTATAGGTAAAACCTGAAAAAAATGTAAAAGCCAACTAATACATCCAAATGGTTACTTCAGAGAATTAAAAAAAATGAAAAGAAAAATCAACATTTAACCAGTGATAATTGTAATCTTTATCAAATATTAGGTTCTTGCTGAAAATATGGGAAAAAATCCACAGTTATACCATTCTAAGCAGAGATACTGCTTTGAAAAGCAAAAGTTGAAACATTAAGTTAGAGGTATAAAACTTATCACTTTTGGTATGTGACTATGTTGTATGTAGCCAGAGCATGTCCTCCAACTAGAATTTTTCTATGTCTATGTGGTAGCAGGTCCTTAAAATAAAAGATTATCATCAACAAACAGTCTTTATTACTACACTGGCTATTGTGTCTGGGTTTTTTTCCCCTCCTTTATCCAAAGGACGGGGAAGAGAGGAAGAAAAAAGAAAAAAAAACCTATTCTTGCTGCTTGCTTGCAGAGAAATGTGTACTCCAGATTGGACAGTGAACTCAGAGTTGTTTTGATTTTAATACTTAATTCATTAGTAATGGAAAAACTTCACATCATAGTGAAGGAATAATCTGGTGAATTTCTCAACTTGTAGGACATTGTTTTTGATAATTTGCCAAGCAGAGTGGAAGATTTATTACGCAGAGTAGGCCAAAATGGCAAAAGGCTTCTCACGCTGTAGGGCCACAAAACAATTGTTTTATGGGACTGAAGTTACTGGTTCTTATGCTTTATGGCCCTATACTGCCACACAAAAACCACATTAACTCTGCTGCAGGTCTTGCATTGCATCTCAACAGGTTGAGAAACCAGCTCATTTCATTTGGTCCTTTCAGGCCACCAAAGCACCCTTTAGTTCAATACATGTCCCAACACTTTTGTAAGCCAGATGGCCAGTGGTTCAACATGCACTTTTGCTGTTGCTGTTTTGTTACTTTGTTATGAGGAAAAAGAAATTAATTTCTCCTTAAAGGTAGATTACTTTCACTAGTACAGGTGATATACCTATGTTTACTTTTATACAAAATTTACTTCTAAAATATTTGCAGCAAAATATATGCATTTGTCATAGAAGAAGACAGTTGTCTTTGTTTTGATTTCAAATTTCTCCTTACAATTATAAAACAAAATACTTTTTTTTTTTTTAAACACGAACCTTTATACATATGCAGTTTAGATCTAATTTGTTGGTCAAAATATTTCTGGAGTAGAAAAAAAATCCCAGTTCTAAAATATCTAATATACCATCTAATGTTATCAGGAAAACACACATTTTTTAGTTTGTCAGTGGGAAAAAGCACCATGAGTAAGAAGCACATCTGACACTGATGGGGAAAGATAAAATACCCAAAATTTGTTTCTTAACCATAGGAATATACCTAGAGTGACATATCTCCATTCTCACTTGTAAGTTTACAAGTGTATAGCTATTTTTCCTACTTCTTGTGCAGTAGACCCTGATGCCTCTTTTTTCAGTTAAGAAAAAAATGTACTTGCTGAGATACAGCAAATAAACTTCAAGCCCAGGCTGTTGTCATGGTTACTCTGCGACATCCTAGTATAAAAAGTATCTTACAGGTAATTTTCACTTTTGTTTTAAAAATTATTCATTTGTTTACAAAGTTAAAATTCTTTCCTACTGAATGCTAAGGTTCCAATACATCCATAATTTAGTGGCTACTGTTTTTCCAAGTAATTTAGTTTTAATGGCCTCTGCACAGTGGAAAATGTGGTACCATAAGGGTTTCCAGAGCAATTCCAAGCGAGATACAGCAAAGTGTTTTGTCTTGATAAATTGGACAAACCAGCCATAGCATACCACCTTCCAAATATGTGGCTTCACAGATGAATTATATGTTCATTTTACTCCAGTGCTTTAGCTAAAGGCTGGTTTATTTATTTATTCTGGAGACATTTCCTCACACTATTGCAGTTAACACTTGCCAGCAATTTTATTTTTAGACTATGCACTTTGGTGGTAAAAACTGAGAAATAGCAATATTTCACACTGAACTCTTGATTTGTATTGTTTTAAAAAGATGTTTCTTTTCTGGAAACATCTACGCTTCAAACATATTTAAGAGTTTGAAGATCTGCAATGAAGGATGGAATGCCTGGGTCATATTTCACGTGTGCCTGTGAAAGAAGTAGAATTTACATGTGTAAACACAGGAGTTGGTAAAAGATTTTCATAAAATTCTCAGCAGCGGGCAAAACTGTTTATTTAAAATAATGTTTGTGTACTCCAGCTCAGCAACTGATGCAAAGCAATACAAATTTTTTCAAACACAGTTAATCTCAAATTTTACAAGCATGCTAATGTTCTGGCAGTTCAAGTATGTTACTGAAAATGTGAGCTGACTTCAAGCATTGCATTGCTTTGGGTGGCTTCCCTCAACATGTTCTTGGCTAATTTTAACACAGGATCTTCATTCTGGCAGGATTAAAATTCATGGTGTGCCTGTCTTCATAGGGAATCAAATGTTTTAGGGAACTATTCTTGTATAAAACTAGCCAGAAAGGTAGGCAATGATGTTACCACCTGTTATACAGGAGTTATGTTTCTGTGTGAGCAGCAGCAACAACTGAGAGAAACCTTAACTGTGCCTTTGGAGGAGGAAAGCTCCCTGAGTGTATCTCTGGGTACCAGTTCAACCCAGCTGCTTTCTCTTGACAATGTTCAAGTTCACACACATATCCGCAACAAGTCTGTTTAAATGTCCACTTAGAAAGTACCCTTCTGAAGATCAAAGGAAGGAAAAAAAGAAAACAGACAGAAGGACTGAGGTAAAAGGTAAGGGAAAACGAAATTCAAGTCAGCAGAGATGGAAAGGAGGTAATTCAAATTAATTATTATCCATTAACTACCTGATATGCTGCAAACACAATTGCAGTGACTCAAATTGCTCCCAACTCTGCAGTCTTGGCAGGATAAATGGCAAAATGAGGGAAAGGATAAAAGCAGGGACATATTAAAGCAAATAAGCAGGCTTCCTTCTCTCTCAGCAAGGTAAGGATGAGGACAAGAGCAATTCCCCATACCTATGTTTAATTTATGCATGCAAGCAAGCAAAGTTGCAAGGACAAAATCTGCATCCCCTTGTCCAGAAGCAAATGGCTTTCCTCATACCTGCTGTAATCAAGCAGACCCAGAGAATCACCTTAGGTAAAATGTAATAGTATTAGTAATAAAGCTTAACATGTGCCTTGGCCAGAACTCTCTAAGCTTTCATGACATGAACTAGTGGATTCTCTTTAGCACTTGCTGATACCTTCCTCTGGATCAGTCACCAAACCTGTATTTCCTCCAGAGCCACAGCTCCGTCTCCCAGCAAAAAAGGCAGCAAGACCCCTTCTGCCAGCACTGAAATGTTTAATTCTTAGCCTCTGGTCAAGTCATGTCAGGCCAGAAGCAGCCTTCTGATTGCTTCTGATTGCCACTACCCTGCCACAGTGGCAATCAGAAGTCACTCAGCTGAAGCAGGGTCAGTCAGACTGGACAGAAACAGCCATGAGCCCTGGGAGCATCCAGCTTTTGCTAGGGGGGAAAACCCTTACTCAGTCTAATTCCTGTAAATGAAGAACAAAGCAACTTTATCTTAATGAGAGCACAGTCTAATTTAGGTGGAGACTACGTAGGCACAATGTATGCTCATTGTTTTTAAATTATTTAAGGCACTCAGTTATTGAATTTATTTTATTAATTGGTTTCTAGAGGGACAGTATCATGCGTCACACATGCCCGGGGGAGGAAAGGCAGGGACTCAGAATCCAGTTAAATAAATCAGCCTGGACCTGGTGCAGACTTGAGATTTGAAGGAAATGCAACATATTACCCTAAGAAACATGAAGAAAAAAGCTGTCATGGCACAGGAAGTGCACGGAAGGGAAAGGGAAAGAAATCAAGCCAACCTTGTAACATCACTGCACTGCTAATTAATTAAGAAACTGAGCCAAAGTAGACATGTGCAAATGTCATTGGCATCCCCTTTACCATACTCAGACATGAAGATCTGTGGACAGGTCACAGATCCCTTTGTCACTGGTTATCACATGATGGACCAAATTAAAATTACCTTTAGTAATTAATTTTAGAGGGGGAACTCCAGGTGTGAACAACATGTCACAGCTATGTCCTTGCTGAGAAGTAAATACCTAAATGCAACCTGTGTAGGAGCTCTAGGCTATGGAAAGGCAGGACAATCTTCACAGAAGGGGTGAGGAAAGAGACACCTTGCTTGCACATCCTTTTTGGATCCTTTCCCAAAGGCCAGACCCATCTATAACTGCAAACCTCTGGTCTAAAGCAACTCTGACAGTTTCTTTTCCAGTTCCTTACTTTATTTCTGGTAGCTAAATGTAAACCAAATCATCTGTGTTTCCTCTTTCATTGTTTTTGTTTGGTTGGTTGGTTTTCTCTAAGTATGACAGAATGTTTTAAGTTATGTTTTTCTAAATAATTCAGGTGAAAGGAAACACATAGCTAAAAAATAATCTCAGCCAGTATGGCCTGCAACTAAAAAATACGACTGAAAACTCATTATTGAGACATGGATGAGGAACATCAGGCAAATCTGAGATCAGGGAATGGCAGTGGCTCAAGCTATAACTAGAAAAGAGAAAAAACATTCACTGTCCTTAAGTTTATGCTGTCTTATAACCAAGCCATATGTGAAACAACACACATTGTTCATTTCTGAATATAGAAACAGTGAAATGCTCAGGACTGTTCGCACATTATCACAATTCACAGGCATCTCCAGTCCTGAAAAAATTTGTCTCCCCCTACTCAAAATATCTTTTCTAAAATGAGAGAATGGAAATAAACAACTCTAAAGGAAAGTGCATAAAATATAATGTGAGCATTTTTCTCATAGGTTTGCCATATCATATTTATGAGAAGCATTTCCCTCCAAAAAATAAAAATCTCAGCTCACTAAGCTTAGCCCAAGTTTTTACCATTCACCACACAGAAAGCCCAAACTTTCAATCCACTCTTCCAAAGCTTCATTACCCAGCTTTCAACACAGTTTCCCAAGTAGTATTCCAGTTGTAGATGCTCTCTGAGAGCATGATATCAAAGATTTATGCCTCCTTTAGCTATAGCATTTATTTCTTTTTCAATATAACTACACTTATAAGAACTCCAGACTGTTTACTGAATTATCAATTATTAATCTTCTTCTTAAAAATAATTCCCATAAAGTCGTAGAAATTTGAAGCAAAGTAAATATATTTATCCATAAAGAAGACAAAGACAAGGAAAACATAGTTCTTCAAGCAAACTTGAGTAAGCTGAAAAACTCAAAGCTACAGACTGCAAATGATTAAAGCTCAGTCCTGTGAGTCTGAACTCACAGAGGCATCCTTACTCTCACACTTTCCTCTAATTTAAAAAATCTTGTAATTTGAACTGGGAACGACAAGGTGTGAGTCATTAACATTAAAAAGTCTTTTCTAAGGACATATTTAATACAGGTGAAAGCACAATGAAAAAACCATGAAGTAGCTCATTTATTAAACTGAAACAACTTAGCATGAAGCTTCATTCATGCTTTTTTTCCTACATCATCAAACATATTCCAACTCTGATAATTACACCATACTTTAAATAGCATTTCAGTCCGTTATTAGTATTAAGTGCAATTTTTGGAACCAGGTGTGGATTCATACTGAACTAAAACCTTCTCCATATGATGCCCAACATTTGCTTTGCAAATAAAAATATGAAAAAACATCCTGAATTCTCACTGGTTCTCCCACGCTGCAGATACAATCAATTAAAACATGACAATACAGGTGGTTAAATCACTCTCCAAGTTGCAGGCAGTAAGATGCTTCAACTCATCAATCCTAAATGAAAATGCAAGAAAAGTGTCACATCTCCTTGTCCTCAGTATCAAGTTTAAATTTCTTTCTCTTTTTGAAATGTCATCCTCAAAATGCCGGAGGTCTCTACGTATTTTCAGGCTACCAACTCCTCGCTGTCTGTCACTTAGGGAGATTTAGTACAGTGAACCTGATGTGAGTCCTGTTTCTACAGCCCTTGGAAGTTTCACTTGCAACCAAAGGTGGTGCTGACCCTGCAACTGTAGAGCTATCTGAGAACTTAAATTTCTCAGCATTTAGTTCTGGTTTACTTTTAAATAACAAAAAGGGAAAAGAGCAGTAAAGGAATGCAGAGTTTCATTAGGTCCTAAATCGATGTACATACAACAAGTGCAGAAGAACGACTTCCCCAAAAGACCATAAGAACCCAAATACACACTCCAGCCATTTCCTCAGTTGTTTCAGGAGCTCTCCTGTGGGTGCCCATGAAGAACAGTGAGTTTGGCAAGTTCCCCAGGCTCAACAGGTGAAAGTGGGGACCACTGGACACAGGAGCAAGAAAGGGGTTTAACTACAGTAGAGGGAATACGGCACTGGAAGCTGCAAGGGACGAGAGAGGGAGCCAATGGTAACAGGATGGACCTAGCACCCCTGGTACTTGGGACAGGAACTGCAAGTTCATGTCTTACTGAAGTTGAGGGGATAGCTTGCTATTGACACCAAGACTGAATTACTGCTGTGGTGACTCAGGGACTGCTGCTTACAGGGGAAATTCACATCTGTTCTGAGGCTGCCACTGAATGCACTCTGAACATGCTGAGGTGTTCAGAGTGCATTCAAGCAATGCAAAAATGTGTATCCACACATCACATATCAGGACTATGAAATCCCCCTGGTCAGAAGGAAGAGATCTGTCCATAGGACTGTTTCAACCAAACTTGATGTACGTCAGCAAGCAGAAACAAAACAAGAAAATTCTGTTTAGAGGAAGTGAATTGCAAGACAGAATTTGTAAAACATTATCCCCTACATATTATTTGCATAGTTGCAAATGTTATATTTCATTGCTCATTTAGAAGCTTTAAAATATTTTACTAATCAAATGTTCTCAGATTTCATAATATGAAATACCTTCTTTTTCTAATAACCCAGGAAAAAAGTCACTGTACACTTTGTTTTAGCAGAAACATAAGGTAAAGCATAGAAGAATCAGAACTATAACAGAGGTGTAAAGGCTATTTAAAAAAATCTATTTTTTAGATAAAACATTAGCTATGTTTTTTTAGATAAAACATTAGTCTATTAGCTTAACAAATGAATCTTGCACAAAACACAGAAGAAACCTCAACTAAAATTTGTTTTAGCATGCAAAATTATTTGGTTTATTTCCGTAAGTTCAGAGACATTTCTGTTCTTTTGAATTTTTCCTTCAAATTCTGAAATTATCTGCTCAACTAGAATACTCCTATGACCATCTGTGGTGAGAATTCATTCTAGTTTCTCTTCTCATCCAGTCACCAGTCTCATAAGAGAACTCCTTCAGCATGGCAAACTGGTAATATGAACTAGGACTTTACATCCTTTCCTCATTTTCCCAACCTTTCAAAAGATCTCACCATTTAAAAGGAGTTAATATTTCCTAAATCATAGCTTGTAAACCAGAGCACACACTTTTGTGTGGGTTTAGATACAATTAAAGAAAGCCTTCACAAAGGCTGCACTATGACAAATGGTCCAAATCCACCACGAAAACACAGAAAGAGCAGCTGACGCATATGCCTGCACACCCCACCCACAAACACAGAGTAAGACTTAAGTTGTGACATAAACATGAGAAACAAAAGAAAATTAGACTGTCTGGATTCCTAGATGAGAGATTTATCCCTCATTGTTTCCATGCTGTACAACATACCAGACAGGAAACCTCCCCCACTAAGCAGCAAGGTAAATTGACAGAGCAGAATACAGAGACATGCTACAGTTACTTAACAGCTTATCACCACAACATGTAGGTAATAGTCCTTTCATTTTATTAGTTCTGTAAAGTATATACAGCTTTTGAGCAGATATCACCTCTAAAGCTCTTAGTAAGTATCAGACTTCTCAATTTGAAAATGTCTAGCTTCATCCATTCTCAAAACCATAATATACTGGTGTTTAAAACTCCTAATTATCAGATAGCAATGGTATTTCTGTACCCCTCACACATTATCATGATACAGCTTGTCAGGATACGACTCTTGGCTCAGTCTTTAATGGAAAAACCTTTCCAATATGGCTTAAGGTAGAGAATTATACAATTTAATGGTACAGCTCCAATCCAAGGGGAAAGAAAAGAAACAACAAAGTGATTATGTGGAACACCTAATTTTTAAAATTGACAACAAACATGTTAAAAAGTCACTAACAATGAAGAAGGAAAACTCCCCACAGCAACACAAACTTCAAATATGCATCCACCACTCACCCCTACAACATTTGGAGGATTTTCTATGGGTACAGAAACCCTTTTGGCATGGGGCAAATGACATGATTAAGTTTTATATAATTCAGCCCTGCTACTTCTCTCCAGAACATGAAATGTGTGTCTCACTGTAATTTATTTACTTTTATTATGTACAGCCTTTGTATGGAACTACATGTTTTTCCATTAGGTGAAAGCCAATGACTCGAACCTAACTTAGGTGATGCAAACACAACAATTTCCTGGATGCTATTCCTAACTACAAAGCAAATACTGGAAATTTCTGGTTTCATATAGCATGGCCTTGACTCCTTTTTCCTGGTGAGATTTGTGTGGTGGGATCTGCTAGGACAAAAGTGGAATAAATACCTTGTCTCAGAGAGGAGAACTAAGCTGGAGTTGAAAGCCAACCACTTGACAACTTGCTGACAAGGTACAACGAGTGGGCCATGCAAGACCAAAAGGCTACAGGCAAGAGTTTCAAGGTGCAGGAAGATGAAGCTTAGTAGAGGCCTACCTGGCACAGCTGGGCCACTGTGGCCTGTGACTACTCTCTGCCTGGATGACACCTGTGGCTCCAAATATTTTTCAACACCTTAGCATGTCATATTTATCAATTACAGCTTTCTTATATTTAAAAGTAATTGTTTCAGTAATATCAGAGGAACACAAAAAACAAGAAAGACTGTTTTTAAATCCATTGCCAATCTGTGCCATTCTATGGTTCAGAATACAGTATCAAGCTGAAATTTAGCAGATACTAAACAAATTAGCAGGAGGTACTTCAAAGCTCTTGTTATATTTTTGAGACAGAGCTCACCACTGTTGAACAAACATGCTTCCAGAGGTACAGGACAGGCAGACGCACTCACAATACCACTAACATCCAACTTACATCAACAATCACTGCTTCCAATTGTTGATAAAAACCACTACACTTAAGGAGCTGCAGAAAGGGCTCACCCAACCAACAGCACACGAGCTGAGGGGGGACAATCAGCCAGCCCAGTCTTTGACAGTAACCGTCCCTTGTTTTCTTGGCGAGGCACAGGCTGAGTTTGCCTGACCTTTACGCCGTTCTCCAGCAATGCAATCTGCACACTTTGTCTGCTCATCATCAAGGCAGTAGTTATGCTGCTGTCTCTCCAAGGAGTATGAAGGGACTGTAAATCCTATTGCACCTCATAGTAGATACCCATTTTAATGCAAGGCTCTAAGTCCCCTTTGTGCAATGAGGATCATCTGATCCAGACCTCAGACTGGGGCTCAAATCAGCTTTTCCTTAGCAAGGGCTCTTTCACAGTGCTTGAAGGAAACACTTGCTGTCAGCCATCAAAATGATGATATTTGTGTGGAGTTCTCTGACCCCAGGATAACTACCTCCATGTCTACCTATGTCAAATGACCACCTCCAATCTTTTCTGTAGTATTTAGATATTCCTCCAGCTGATGCCTGGGATTCAATTGACAGCCATAAAACCCATACAGCAGGTATCTTCTCATATCATAAGCTATGTAAAGCTTATAAAAGTCAGCATCACTGCCACAGATGGCACTAAATGGCTTGCAAAAAACCCAAGCACTGCTTCCTGATGCTAAGGTACCCTGCAAATAGGGCAGATAGAAAAAATGACAGTCATTAGGAGGAGAAAGAGATGTCCTTGGTTAATGTAAGAAAGAAAAAAAAACAAAACAGGGAGGCAGAAACAGCAGTAACTGGGGGAGAAGTGAAGGGATTGAGATATGCCTGCCTACAGAAAAAATGTGTTGAGTATTAAAAAATAAGGTTGGAAATAAGTGTTGAAAAAAATGGATATAATCATTGTGTTCCCTGTTGAAATAACTTAAAATTCAACATGGTACTTTCTGGACATGAAAGTGCTACAGTGGGTTTGGTACAAGACTTAAACCAAATGCTTCAAAAGCAAAAACATCGTTAGAATATATAAAAATTTACATTATGAAAAACTGTAGACCATGCTGAAAAATGTCTGAAATGTTATGGAGGTGAATTGATTTTAGTGTCTTCAGGAAAAGCAGCCACTTAAGAGAAGTAGCAGGAAGAGATCCCACCAGCAAGCAAGAAAGGTGAGGTGCATTGTGCTGCACCAGCCAGCACAGATCAGGACTTCCTGTTGACAAAGTAGTGAAATAAAACCAAGCCAATGCACACCACACAACACTCTGCCTCAGCACAGCTATTTGCTAGCTGTCAATTCACAGGTTTTTTTGAAGCCAGTACATCTACCAATAGCACACATCTGCTCTCTCAGATATCCACTGTTCTTATACTTGATTTTCAACTGCTGTAATTGGAACAAACATCATGTTTTCAATGAAACTGACCTTCTTTACCTTACTGCTTTTCCATATTAGGCACGCTTGGAGCTTTGAGCCAAATCTGCTGTGTCAGTTCAAACCTTTAAACAGTTTTAGCCATTACCTAATAGAGACTCACAGTCCCCCCTCAACTCCTGGGGTTCTGCTGATTATTCTGAAATAAATTCTTTGATCAAGTTTGCCAAAGGAACAGAATAGCCAAGAAAAATAAAACTGAAAGTCTGTCATATAGTCAACATGAGCATACCTTGATTATTGCAAAATACACCAAGTCACAAAGCATAATTTTTTCTCTGACATTGCCTAACATTACATTTTGTTGATATATATACATATATATATATATATATATATATATAAATTACTATCTGGATATTTTTGAATGGATCTTTTTGGTTCTGAAACCCATGCCCCCAAAGATACATAAATTATACCCAAGTACTATGCAACAGTCTGTCCATTTTCTTCTATTTACAATTTTAAAATAAAAATCTCCATAATCTCCACAGTGAACATGCAATAAATTAGATTATCTAAACAGTGGTTCTGGTTCTGGTATACACTTTTCAGATAAGGATTGCAAATACTTCAGCATACAGAATTCAGTTAAAAATCGAATTCAAACATACACAGTCCTGACGACTGATTTAGCTTGAGATGCTTGATGGCGAATGTTTTCATCTATGTCATTTTATTCTTGTAGATTAAAACCTGGACATCACTTCTACAATGTTCCACAGCAATTATCCTTCTACAAATGAGTAATAATTGAAAGAGTTTCACCTTGAGGAAGTTCATTTTTGGTCCTCACGCTAGAACTTGGGTTCAGGTCCCTCAGCACTCCGCCCTGTTGAGACACCCATGAACCTGAGCTGTAGACAAATGGGAATGACTTCTCACATCTTTTATGGTATACAAACTGTCATCTTTGGCCCTTGATTACTTCAAAGGTGTCTTACTGCTACAGAGGTTCCAAGGGAACAGAGAAAACCACCAAATCCCTTCCTCAATAATCTGCATGTTGGTGAGACAAGTTCCCCCAACAAAAGACCTACGAGAAAGGTCCTCCACCCAGCATGCCTCTGCAATGCACAGAAATTCATACACCCATTACCCCCTCGCCTTTCACTGTCAGCACTCATTGCAATTAAAATAGAATACCTTGCTTCAAATTTGTCACCATTTCCCACTCTACAAGTCAACCAGACTGGAGCGTTTCTGTCCACATTGCCTTGACGGGGAAACTGAACTTACAAATAAAACTTATTCTAACAAAATTAGCCATAAGATCACATTTTGGCGTGAACCAAATTCTCATCTCTGTCTGGTTTTCCAGCTTCCTTCAATCCCAGTTTTTTATTCCAGGAGGAAAAAAATTCCCATGAATTCTAAGAAATAATTGACATTCTTCATATTTGTATCCTCACATTTCTTCATATTTGTTTTCATCTTAAACTGCTTTTAGACGTCCACATTATGAAAAACAAACAAACCCTGAAAATTTCTAGAGATAGAAGCATATAAATTGTTAACTGCAATATAAATTATATTGCTATATGTTCCCAGGATGTAAAATATTATAAAGTAAATCAGCAAAATTCCAAGGTTTTTTTACTTTACAGATGTAGATGGAAATGAGTTACATTCATTCACAATATATCTTTTAATGACTTATCAAATTTCATCCAGCTCACCATTTTTATACCTTGCCTCTTGTACTTCATATCTTTAGGAAGAATCATTTTTAGTTGCGTTTTTGCTGGCACCAAGACAGCTCTTACTCTCTAACTTGTGGAAAAGTGGCTTCATTCCCATTTCTAATTTCAGAGTGGAACTGATTATGACTGGGTTATGAACCCATATCCTACAGAGAGCCAATAAAAACATAAATAGGAAAAAAGTTTTTATAAAGAACTTTATAATAATATTTTTAATAGAATTCTGTTGGCATTTGAAATTTTGCTAGAATGTTTACAACTCTACAAATCTTAGAAACCTAAAAGGGATACAGGCTTTAACTTCTTGCACATTCACTGCTTATAAAAGATACAGCAGTTACTTCAGTCTTTCACAAACTGTTCTTTTCCTTCAAAGATCATCAGTATCTAAGAGAAAAAATTTGATTAAAAATAGATGCTCTGTCAATTGATTTTCTTCACTGTTTAAAATGCTATGAACTAGCTTGTTAAAATGACAATATTCTGTTATGAAATTGACAAGAATATGCAGAATAAAAAGGAACTCTAGGCATTTGTTCTTGGTTGTTTGTTTTTCTTCTTTATTTTAGATGTGCAATTATGTTCTTTCTTTAGCAGGGGAAAAAAAAACCCAAACACAAAAAACAACCAAAACCAGTTCAAGCATCCTCTTTCCAAGAGTCTATTTTCCATCCAAGCCTTTCAGTGACCTTTTCTTGGAAAAAAGGGCATTTCAGCTTTCATATAATTTATTTCTTAACATATCTGCCTAGAACCTTTAGCCATCCTGCCAAATAGTGACAAATGAAATGTTCATCTTGGTGTTTTGGGTGGTTTTTTGGGATGGATACACACTCAGAATCAGGTATCTAATTCATTTGACACAGACAAACTTTAGCCATTGGTGACATTCAAACAAGGAACCTGAAAGATGCAGTGCCTTGCTCTGTCACCAATTTCCAGCATTCACACCTGTAGATGCAATGGCATTCAAAGGCACAGAGTGGAATGCAGCAAAACTCTTGCTGCTTTTTGAATTTCAGGTAAATTAATTATGCCGACCAAGTCTTGCATTTAAATTACTTCCCAAGTTTAGGATAGAATTAATTTATACATATAATGTTTGTGTTCAGATACATTCAACCTCTCCATTCCTGCTAATCAACTAGTCTGTGAACCTAACCTTGTGCATGTTGTTTCTAAGGCCTTTGGTCATCCTGGGTTACTGATGTGTGTCTCTTGTTTCACACCATTAATTTTAATCCCATCCATTACTTTTATATGTATTTCTGTAAAGCTCTCATTAGCTAACAAAGACTTTAGTTTTAAATCTACTGGAGCTAAACTTGGGAGAGAAAAGTGTTTCTCAGTTATTTGTAGTTACCTAAAAATCAGCAGTAAAAAATGGACTTTAAAATCATTATTCTCATGAGAGCTGCAAAATTAAAAACAAAGCCACTTTGGTTGGAACCTCTTTTGTCACCAATATGTGATTTTTCTTCATCTCCAACATTCTGATGAGACTGTATTAATTAACATGTACAGCCTTGAAGAAAATTTTACTGAGAGATATGATTATATGTTATTCTCCTGAAGCAGTATATTGAATTTTCTGTGTAGTGCAGATAGTAAAGTTACTCCAAAACACAAGACATTAAAACATGCTAGTGCTTCAATTTGAAACTGAGATAAATTTACTACCAAACAAAATTTATTTAGCAGAGTTCAAACGCTACCAACTAAACTGTTTTTCTACAGAACAGTTATCCAAGAGAAAATCTCTAAGACTAAAAAAGCCTAATTTTTCAAGGCAAAAAAATAAGATACTTTGTCTTTTGCTGGAAAGACAAAGGTGCAGAAAAGAAAAACCTGCAAGTATTCTTATATTACACAAAACAGTGAATATATTTAGTGAGGTTTTTTTCCATACAGTCTCAAATATTTCTTAAATCTACTTCTCAGAGCATGGTTGCATCAGCTCCCTAAGGAGTTGGGGCATTTCTGGATGCTTCCAAAGGTGCAAAGCTCCTTTCCTGTATGGCTCCTCCATCCACCCCATAGACCTGACCTTACCCAAGTGCTGTCCTGCACTCTGCTTCCCTGGCAGCCCCTCTCTGCTTGTTTAGTCCTTGCAGCCCAGTGGCCACCCAGCACATTTAGAGTTTTCTTTAGATAACAGTTCCAAATGCTGGCTACTACTTAAAAAGCACTATAATTGCTTAACATCAACATCTCTCTGGGCTAGCAAAAGAAAGAGGTTCTGATTTTGATCTTATAATCATCTTTTTAGTCCCTAAGGGTTATACAACAGGTGTGGGGGTACTCAATATTTACCTGCCTGGGAGAACTCTCATTCAAAGGAAATGCTATTCGTGTTCATGGCTGAAAGACCCTGGGTGAAACCTAAGTGTCCAACCAATTTTAACATGTTGTGATTTGCATTTTGTTTAGGTTAACTTTTGAGACAGAGGACTCCTTTTTTGGAGGAGCACAGTGCACATTTATGGCACAAGAAAATCTGTGTTCCTACTGCCATTCATTGAAATCACTTATCCTTGGATCAACTCTTAGTGCATTTTAAAAAATCCCATCATATAGTCTCAAACTGATACTGTTTGCTTCTGGGAATATGGTTAGTTTAGTCCTCTTCAAGTAACAGATGAGATAGCAGTCAGAATGGAGTCAAATTCTTCTGGAAACAACACTTCTGCAGCTAGGTGGTTTGTGTGCCCACTCATCCACTCCAGGTTCCCCCTAAAGCAATTTGGCTTTTCAGCTCAGTAGCTGATTCTACACTGACTTGAGAGAGAAGAGAATTGACTAAAAATTTTGCCTTCTTACATATTTAATGAAAATAAATGACCTGGCAGAGGAAAGAAATGATGTGCAAATTTTGTGCCAAAGAAAGGTGCCACATGTGACACAGCTCCTGCTGTGCATCAGAAATCCATGGAAGAGGAACCTGCAATGTGATGCTACAGCAGAAGAAAAAGCATCACACTGAGCTCTGATCATCTTAAGGCACCAAAACAGAAAACTAACATAATGCCATGTTCTTTTAATTTTGCTGCTTAGGGGCTACCTGTTCATTAAAATCACACTGAGGGGAAGCTGTGTGAGGAGCAGCTGAGGGCACTGGGTCTGTTCAGCCTGGAGGAGACTGAGGGGAGACCTCACTGCAGTTACAGCTTCCTTGTGAGGGGAAGAGGAGGGGCAGGCACTGATCTCTGCTCTGTGGTGACAGTGACAGGATCCAAGGGAATGGCCTGAAGCTGTGTCAGGGGAGGTTTAGGTTGGATATCAGGAAAAGTTTCTTCCCCCAGAGGGTGGCTGGGCACTGACCAGGCTCCCCAGAGCAGTGATCACAGCACCAGCCTGACAGTTCAAGAAGTGTTTGGACAGTGCTCTTGGGCACAGGGTGTGACTCCTGAGGGTGTCCTGTACAGGGCCAGGAATTTGACTTTGATGATCCTTGGGGTCTCCTCCACCTCAGCATATTCTGTGGTTCTGCAATTCTCCACTCATCCAGCATGTTTTCCATTTTTAACTGCCAGCTTTAACTGACAAAGAATCAGACTTGGAGAAAAGAGCAAGCAAAATTGTCTTGGAATCAGTCAATAAGCATGAAGCAAAGTTATGGCTGACAAATACCTTTGCAGAAAATGAGGCAAAAAACTCCTTTTCACTTGACATAGAGGTCACAGCAGAAATACCTGTTTGCCAAAGAGCAGGTTCCCCACCACACCTGTGTCCAGCCAAACCCAGCAGAAAGGTTTGCTCTGCATTTGCCTGGCACTTCCAGGAACTTCAGTGGCCTTTACAAGTCACTTCCACAGAATTTCAATATATTTTTTGTGCCTTGATTGTTACATGAATTAACCTGTGCAGTCCACATGCTAGCCCAGAACAATAAATGCTGATATCCAGGACTAGCTACTAACCTCATCTTTAAAAAATGTGAGACCCTGAGCTGTTCACTGCCATTGTTCCTCAATTCCCCAACATATGTAGAGAATTTGGATCATCATAAAGTTCCAGGAGGAAAAAGGGAAGAGTCATATTGCAGGGTATGAGTTATCTGTTTTTTTCTTACTCCAAAATTTTCGGTAGTAGGTTATCAAGGAGATCCCAGGAACTCCACAGCAAACATTCCTCACAGACCAAACATAGAAACTATGGAAATGGTCTGGGTCAATTGGTTTCCAGCATGTTGCATATTTTTATTTCAAACAAAACATTTAGATGCTTATTTAAACTACAAGATATTCAAGACCAGGAGTAGACATAAAAATTCCCACAGAAATTTAAAAAAAAAATCCATATATTTTTCAATTCTTAATTTAGTTAAGAGAAATAGTTAGTGCAGAATCTTTTCTAAATGATGTGATTTTGAAGAAGTCCATGGGAATGTGGTAGAATGTCCAAGGCTTCAGCTACCAAATTCATGGACGTTTTTGCTTAGTGAGCGTCACTTCAGCTTGGCTCCAGAGAGGTCCACTAAGGAAATAGAAATGGCAAATACAAACTGAAAACACAGGGACCTGAGGAGACAGACAGAAGGACAGATTGGTGAGCAGGAGTGTGAAACAAAGTGATACAGACTCATCACCTATCTGTGTTCCTTGCAACTAGAACTGCAGGATGATCAACAGGTTCCTGTTGCACTTCCTCATGGTTTCCCTCTAGAAACAACTATTAACTGAGATCAGTAAGGTTAGGAAAAACAGAAACAGCCAAACATACACACTGTTTTCCCAGAACTCAATGCTGAATGGCACTTGGTTGGTATTTCATAGCATAACATTAAAAAAAATGCTACGGTTTTTAGGTTATTTTCCTGATCTAAGAAATCCTCAGTCCTTGAAGCAGCACCAGACAGGAAAACATCATCACATTTAAGGGCATATTTTTTCTATGGATATTTTTTTTTTATATCAAGAGCATAGCTTTAACAAGCTCCTTCGTGCTTAAAACTGTGACTACTTTAAATAAATCATAAAAGCTAGTGGTTGTTGTACTGGCTTCTCAAGCTGTTATTCTATGCCTCAAGCCAAATTTAAAAGAAACACCAGTGTGTAACATCAACTGGTCTTCAGTTACTGGCTTGCTTCACTTGCATTCTCTCAAACAGGAGTTGTGAAATGTTAAACAACCTGAAGAATATTTCTAGCTTGCAGAAAATTTGCTTTGAATTATCCTCTGATTAGTAGCATAATAACAGGGTTTCTTTATCTAAAAATATTTCAGGCATAGATAAAAATAAAAGGTTAAAACATTACATCTTGCTACCAAACACAAAAGTACTACTACACACATTATTTATCAGTCCAAACATTTTGTACATTCATATAAAGTCCACAAGTGCTGCATTTGATACTTGAACTGCTCACTTTGCTTATAGGTCTTAAAAAAACCATATCAAGGTAGAAAAATCATAAGTAAAGATGAAGAAACACACATGAAGGGATTCACCTTTCTTTAATTTGTTTAATCTTTTTTAAACCTTTCTTTCTTTCTATTATTTGGGGGATAAAATACATTTCAAAATATTACTTATGTATACAAGACTTGAGGTAAAACAAAGCAAAAAATGTAAGGTTTGCAGAAAGAGGTGGTAGATGTCCCATCCCTGGACACATTCAAGGCCAGCTCCTCTGAGCAACCTGATCGAGGTGCAGATGTCCCTGCTCATTGCAGGGGCATTGGACTAGATGATCTTTAAGGCCCCTTCCAATCTGAACTATTCTAGGATGCTGTGATTCCATAAGGGCATTCTACCTCTGGATTCTATCTCTGTTGTCCCATTCTGAAGGACAAATGTCTCCTTTTAGTTGGATTATTCTGAAGTGCCTGCATCTCTAGTGGGGCAAAAGGAGAAGCCTGGAACAGCTAAAACAATGACACTGCAGCTGGTTCATTAAAGGTTTTCAGGTATTAACCATTCCCCAGTTCAGAGCCATGTCTGCAGTCCTGAGGGATAAGACCTGGGCCCTCTACAGCTGCAAAGGCTGAAGTGAGTCTCTTCAGTGTGTGTGCTGTGCAAGCCCAGCTACGTGCTGCAGCCAGCAGGCTGTGGTTATTAGCTCTGCAACAGGGCACTGCTGCATGCTCCTCAGCTCCCTTACAGCAGAAGCCCTGGTAAACACCAAGATTCAAACTGAAAGCGTTACCAAAGACACAGAGTCTGAGTAAAAAAGGGTGAAAAATATATTTACAACTTCAGCGGTTTTAAGACAGAGCCCTTGCTCACCAAGTTTCAGAAGCCAGCCCAGAAAGAGTCACCAATATTTTTGCAATAATTTGTCTTTTCTGGAGGGGTAGAAGTGAGTGGTTAAAAGTTAAAACTGAAGGTCAGCTTGCCAAATTCTATTAACAGCTTCCAATACTTTTAACCAGTACTTACATGCTGTCTCTCCATCCTTTCCTTCAGCTTCCTTTGCACATCTACTTTGTACTTGTAATACTGAATTGTGCTGCTTAGAGCACCAAGCAGAGGGAAGAAGCTCATCTCAAGAGAATCAGCTTCCCCTATGTGAATTCCTCATGAAAAATGCAACATGAAATCTCTAGCATGAGTCTCACCTCTTTTCCACATTTTGGTCATCTGCAGAGAAAAGGGGGAGAGTTGGAAGAGAGAGAATGGCTGGTTGGGAATTTTTAGCAAATATTTCTCCTGAAAAAACATACCAATTCACAAGTATCTAAACTTTCATCAAAGGAAATGATTGATTTTATTTCTGCTTCACAGGAATATTGAGAAGTCTGAAAAGCCTTTGATTTCAGGTGAGAAAGTCTTTTTAGTCAGTATACTTAAAAATAAAAACAACATGTTGGGGCTAAACTGAAGCTCAGCATTTATCTAAGAGATATTTTTACATTTGATTTAGAAAAGAGGGAACACCAAGTCTTTGCTGCAATTTGGGATGGAATTTTTTAAATCCCACATTTTCACAAGACAAAGAATATTCTCTGCCAGCTCTGACTGCCAATCAGCCCTTCTACACCATGGTCTGTGGGGTTTTGGGTATGCCTACACTGCTAAAGGCAAGGTGGCCAAGGTCTTGGGAACCACACTCCTGGACACTTCAGCTGTTCAAGCCTCCAGCTCTGGTTTGCTCTTTGTTTTCAGGAACAGTTTGCTCCCACAGCTCCTAATTATTTTGGGAAAAGGACACCAGATGGATGAAGTGGCCAGAGAACTGGTTCAAGTGGTACTTAACAGTAGGTTATAATTCTGATGGCCTGCAACACAGTTTTCTCATTTTTTTTGGATAGTTTGGACAAAGCCCCCAAGGAATACATGTAAGGACTATCAATGATGCCCAGAAGAGTACAAGGTGCCAAGTACAAGACAGGATAGATGCAGCCATTCACTTCTGGTGCAAGTTGGACCTCAGTGATGTGGAAACAGGAAAGCCCATATCATTTCACCTCAAGATCAGGAGCTGCTACTTTAACAACATGTTTATACATATATACACACAGACTTATGTACAGAAGAGTCCACTTAAAGGTGGGTCTGCAATTTGTTGGAACTCAATCACTTGATGGTGCTTCTGTATGCATTCAGCATGAGGAATAACCCAGCATACACATGAAATAACAGCTAAACATGCTCACATTTAGCTGGTGCATCTATCCAGTCTATGGCTGCTGTCAAAAGGAAAACATCACAAAAAGGAAGGGAAAACTTAAAGCATAGGAGAAATGTCAAAGTTTTGAAAGCTACAGAGCAAGGGATAAATGTTCATTCACATCAATATTAGTTTTCAAAACTACGATGCAGAGGTTTTACAATGATATTTTTATAAAAATTATCTCCCGAATTTTTAAAAATAAACCAAAAAATGCCCCAGCAGTTTCCCCAAATTTCAGTTTTGGCTTTATTTTTCTACTTTCTGAGTCTCCAATGTCACTTCGTTTTTCTTCTAATAGAAACTTAAGATGTTGTCTATGTTATCTTCTGGAATTTTAGGGAATGCATTTACTGTTATTATCTACCTAATTAGACTATAAAATGTATTTCAAATACATTAAAGTGAATCATCTAGTCAAGTATTTAACACAATTTTGTAGTATGCATATATTAAATGGAGTCTTTTTAATTTTAAGGTAAAGTTTTTACAGAAAAAAGAAATCACATGCAAAGGATTTTTAGTAGGGGAAACAAACATGACTCAAAAGATCCTCTATTAAAAAAAATTAAATAAATTAAGATGAGCAACAGGGAAAAGGCCTAACTAACCACAACTGTGAAACAAAGTGACCCAAACCTAGCATTGACATCACTTACAGACTCCACTGCCTACCCAGATTTGAAGTGATTACCATAACACCAGCAGCTTATGAGCACCAAAAAGCAAGCCTGGTTTCACACAGCCACACCTTGACAGACATTTGCTGGTACCACCCAGAAAAAAACATTCCTGCACTCAGCCAAGGGTAGCTAATGTGGGACATCACCTCTCAAGCAAAGCCAATAAAACTGGGGAAGACCTCAAAAAACAAATCTAAAGAAGAAGATTAGATTCTAGGTTTCTTTTAAAAAGTGTATAATAAATGGATTTTTTTCCCTTAGATCTTTAAATTCTACACACTCCTCTTAGAAGGCAATATTGTCAATAAATGGATGAATGTGATTCTGTGCTCTGGGAATTGATAGATTTCTTGTATTTCAAAGAAACCAATGCTATACACTGTGGCATTTAATTTCTCCCTAAATTACTACCCCTATGAATTTTACTCCATTATTTATACACAAGCAATTAAGCACTTAATTTGATCCAGTTCAAAATTATTTCTTCAATAGAACCTTAGTCTTCAGAAGTACAGAAACCTTTTCTGGATACTTTTCCATTTTAATGAGACAATTACAATCAAACTGCTTTCCTCTCCTAGTGACAAATTCAAACCCAATTTTAGGAGCCAAAAATTAGCAGCAGCGAATAATCCCTGGTAGAAGCTGCTGGTTTCAGTCCTGTTTTCAATCAGCACCATGCACCCAACTGCAGTACCAGTAATTAGCACAATTTTTAGCAGGCTGGTCATGCAAAACCAGACTACATAAGCTACAGAAACAAAACTCACTTTCAACAGCAACGTCCCAGGACAAGGTTAGAGAAAACAGAAATTTGTGGAATTTAATGACCACCATGCTGGTTCTACATAAGTGCTCCAAGGTTATACAGGACACTGACATTTCCAGGAATGTCCACCTAGCATATTTCATATGTATCAAAGTCATAATTACTAAAAAAAAAAAAAAAAAAAAAAAGAATTCAAAAAGAAAACAAGAAGAAAAAAAAAGCAGCAGAATCTCATAATTATGAAACTCATCAGAGCAAATACAATCATAATTCAAAGTTAAATGGCACTAATTTTTTTTCCAAACAATTTTTAAACCCTCCCTTGTATTTCTGCATTTTGTGTGCCTGGAAAGTTGCACAAAACATGTTGCTTCAGGGCTGCACCTAATTATATTGGGCATCCAGAAATAGGTGCATCTGACTCAGAATTTCTGCATGCCTTGCCAACCAATCAAACCATAAGAAATGCAAACTATGCTTAAATTAAGCAATAAAACACTGCAAGTTGCAAGTTGTAACACATTAGCATAAACCACACTGCAAGGAAGAACTCCACAACAGGAAACAGGTTCAAGGTATATTTATACTGCTGAGAGTATCTTCACAGCTGTGACTTTACACAACTTGAGTCACACGACCAGCTATTCCACACTGAATATTAGAGAACAGCACTAAACATCAAATGAGGGTAAGTGCTCTAAAGCAGTCATACCTTTAATTACCTTTTTAAACCTTTATGAATGCAAGGGTTTTCTATTTGATGATCATACCTCTTTGTAGACAATCTCCCAGACAGATTTAATTTCTTTAGTGACAAACATAGAACTGGTACAAAACCAGACTTAAGTAGCAGATCATGCTGAGAATTTATCATTTTACCTTACAGTAAAATTATGAGATCAGGCACCGCATTTTGCAGTGGTCCAGGGCAGGTGGGCAACAGGCCAAAGAAATGACCACAAAAACCCCATGCTTGTCTGGGACTGCACTCAGAAACATCTCAAAGACAGCAGGTGCAGCTGAGCTGTTTTATTTTACTTTTTCACAATACTATGCATGCAAGTTATGTAAATCAACTGGACCAAATATGGTCCCAGAGATTTCAAAAGAAAATATATTTCATCATGAGAATGTTACAGTATTTATTTTCATGCCTCAAGGGTGTTATTAATAATTAGCAATTTACACAAAATTGCTAGAAAATGCACAAAACAAACCAAAAGATTAATCCTCAGATATTTTCAACTTAAAAGCTAAAAATCAATGCTAACCATTAGAGAATGGTCTGAGAACTATAAAGCAATTACAGTCATTGATAACCACTGCATTCACAGGCAATGATATCAGCAATTAAAGGAGAGACCAGTAAGTGGTCCATGCCAATTTTGAGAACTTTCCACCAACAGCTGCTGTTCCACAGCAGTCCAGTCATTTGACTAACTTGTAAGGTCATTTTCTAAATGGGAAATGATAAGTCTTAAGTTGGAGTTGCAAGGAGTTCTCGTAGTTGACAGCTATGTGCCAAGCTATGTGGCAACAAATTCCAAGCAACGGGACAACTTAACATCAACAGCATTATATTAATACACGTGGGTTTTTATAAAGAGCAGCCTTCATCTATGTTCATTATGGAGCAAACTCTGCTATTAAACACTGCTTTGCACAAAGGCTGCAAACATAATATACAATCAGCTATCAAACTAAAATACATTTAAGAGCTATTTGAACAACTGAAGTATTTCCTATTCATTTTACATTAGAAAGATCCAGATCTCCATGCCTGCAAAAGAACAATTGTTTTCAGAAATGAATAAAACTGTATGCAACAAAATAGGTCATTTTGTACCATATCATTTCCCAAACTCTATGGCTACTTTTGCAGCAGTATTTCAATACTGCTTTCACTTTTCAAAACAAAGTATTTTGCCACTTACTGTCTCTGTTACTCATTGCAAATGATTCAAGTAAAAATGTAAAAACACTGTCTGCAGCATACTGTGATACATTGCAGCAGCAGTGATTTACCATGTAATACACCACTGCACAAGCAGTCACTCCTGAGGCTGCACAAAACGAGATATAGGTTGATAGGTTGATAGAAACCTGCACAATTGAAAAAAAAAATTACACAGCACACTTACAAAATTCAAGAATAAGAAGATAAAGCATCCTATTACTTTACAGGCATTTTGCTTGAGTAAGAGCTTCTGGATTGAGCCTGGAATTAACGGCGAGTAAACAGCTTTAGGATTTGGCCTGCCGTTTGTACCTGCTAAAGTCTTCTTTATCCAAAAGTACTAGAGGAGTTTGACTCAACAAAATATAAATCATGTTCTCTGCTTTCCTTAATGCAGACAGCACTCTACGTCAGTGCTTTTATATATACACATATATATTTATAAATAACTACATGCTTGAATGCATCAGAGAGTTTTCTGAAAACCAAAAGAATGTGAGGTAAGTGCCAGGATGGTGCTGAAATTTCAAAGGAAATAAACCATGGTGCTAAAAGCTGTGCTCTTTTCACCCTCAGCAACATCCACTGGGTCCTGTTACAAATGTGACCATTAGTAAGCCTTTAGGTTCCAGTTCCTTCGTCCTCGGAGGGACAACCTGAGTTAATCAGAGAGCACAGAGGTAAGAAGAGATCATCAGTCCCTTCGGAAATCAACTGGGTACAAGCAAAGAAGAAAAAAAATTGACTGGCAGAGTAGCTAAACAGCCACTCAAACTGAAGTCTTATGTCTTAATTTTGAGTAGTATATTAGAAAACACCTATATACTCAAAAAAGAAAAATACTATTTCTTTTCACCTCTCCATTGGAAAAAGAATTTAGAAACACTTCAGGCGTTTTTGGGGGGTTTTTTTGTGATTTCAGTTTTCTTTTTTCCCCTCAGGATGCAAGAGCTGGCAGTTTTACTTGCTATGTCTTTGGGGAAGACAAAGGTTTGTTTTAATAAACATGTATTGAATGATTCAATGCAGAACTGAAACAGCAAGCCCAGAGGACTCAGCCTATCTAGACACCTACCTGCCTTGATATATATATATATATATCAATTTTAAATATGTGTCATCCAGAGGTTAGTTTGTAAGAGAGAAAAACTATTTAAGACACTTAATTGCAAAGATCTGGATTGCTGTTTCATCCAAGGTCATGAGCAAAAATACTCTTTTTCACTCCTGTTTTTGAAGAATTTGCACATAATTTAAACACAGTTTTAGATGTTTGGTAGAATGTCCCAAAAGACACAGTTATAATATCACAGCAGTATGATCACTTGAAATTAATTAAACTATCTCAAGAGTATTAAGTCCATCCTCATTCCACACTAGAGACTGCAAAAGTATACAGATGTAAAAGTGTGTTTTGGGAGAAGCAGCTTCCTAGAAACAAACCTGAAAATGAACAAACTACTCCAGTTCATGTGTACCTCTCTCAAAGATTGTCAAGCCCTAGGATTTGACAGCAACTTGTTTCAAAGAACCCACGAGAATAATTTCAATATGTTCTTCCATATTATCCTGTTGACTGTTTTCCCCATATTCTTACCAGTCTCTACCAGCAACTTCATTTGGCAGTTGTTTTAGCTCCCAGCCTCACAGAGAATTGTAAAGCTAGGTGTATCTTTAGCACTATGAATTCATCTGCATCCTGGTTTCCCTGCTACATGCTGAGAAGCTGTGTTGTCATTCTGCTTGTTCTTCCACCAGTCATCCATTTCTCTAACTCAGTACCTTCAGACAAAGACAAATAATACAGGAATGAGACTCTCATCAACCATGTGATAATTAATCTTCATAAAATTGTTAAACAATTAAATTCCTAGCTCATGCAGCAGTTCAGCATCTGCCAAAATAAGTGTCACTTTCAGAAAGTGAAGGGAAAATAACACATCACAGACTTAGTTACAGTTTTACTGAGGTTAGGCTCAGTTGCAGTAAGTCAGAAGTGCATTCATGCTAGTCTACTGTCAAGTAGTTTATTGGCACATGAAAAGCACTGTATCACATGCTGCTGAGGGTGTCAGACCCAGCAAAAAGAAACAGTTCCATTTGTTGTTTCCTTCCACTTAATGAATCATGCAAAGCTGACTTTCTGATTTTGTCATTCACTTATAAATGTATTTTTAGAAATTTACTAGCCAGATACTTTTTACAGCTATTGAATGTGAAGAGAAGTAACTTTCTCCTCAGGCAAGGAGGGAGCAGTATGAGGAGCTGCTGAGGAGCAAGGGCTGTACAGCCACAGGGATGAGCACACAGAGCACACTGCTGAGTCCAGACAGAAGAAGGTTGTGAGAACTGAAATATTAAGAGTTTTAACAATTTGAGCTCTGGTGACAGACAGGTCATACCTTTGAGATATTAGCTCAACAGAGATCATGTTAGGAATTATAAAGGTCCATCTCAACAATGATGACTGGGTTATCATCCTGCATAAAAGACAGTGACAACTGTTGTCTGTAGTGATTTAGAAAAATGCAGGATTATTTAAATGCTTGGATTATTTAATCATGAACTTGTATATTCTGCATTTGTTACATGAAAGAAATTTGCAGATCAGTAAATGGCATCCTCCAGAACTGTACCTCTTACATGCCATCATTTTCACAAGGTGTCCTAACAATTTTCCAGTGTTCTTCATTAAATACTGTTTTTAATCAAATTAACGTGCTAATGATTTTTTGGAACATCTAACCAGCAATTCCCAGGGCTAGACTGCAAGGCAACAATTCTATTCTCCTGCCAGAAAACAGTATGAACTGTATGTGTAGTGATTTGTTGCCACCACCTGCACAGCCTCTAAAGGTAGGGAAAGCAGCCCTCAGCTGGAAATTAATCCACAGATCCATACTTGGAACAGCACAACCTACCAAGGTCACATATCCATTACACATGTATGCCTCACGTTTGAAGACAAGGCCAAAAGACAGAACTTCATTACTGAGCCTTCTCAAAATACTGACTACAGCAGATACCCTGTGGGGTCAGGAGCCATGACTGTGATACACGCTGCACTGGGATGAAGGCACTCACTGGTGCACTGCAGGATGCTAAATATAGACTGGGAGATGAATGAGCCTCTCTAATATACTGATCCCATTTCCAAAACCAAAATACACTTCAGATCTCTTCATCAGTCAAGAGATCTCTCTTCTGCAATTGTTTCCAGATCTTTATGACCATTCACACTTTCAGCCAGGATCATTTTCATCTAAGTCTTACTTTATAGAGAAGAATACAATTTTGTCATGAATTATTAAGCTTGAAAAACACAATCAAAATTTTGTAAAATCATATTTCTTATATAAATGAGCACTCTGCTAGTAAATTTTATCTTCCAGGTAGAGATCATATCTGAAATGATATGTTTTATCTCAACATATCTGAGTTTTCAGTTACTATCCACTATATTATTTAACTCCTAAAATTTTTGATAAAGGCAAGCAAAAAAAAATGCTATGACCTTTCACTGTGGTAAGGAACTTACAAATATGGATATATGAAAAACCCTAAAGAGCAAAATCATTCAAAGGATTTTTCCAAGTAAATTCTTTCCTGCTGAAAGTTACTGGTGTGGTATTGTGTTCTGTTTAGTACAGTTACTTCAGCTCCAGCTTTCCCATTCATGAACATCAGCAATAACAACATTTAATCTAATATTAATATACTTTTAGATGGTCTTTTATATTTCATGTGTATTATTAGCTCAGTTATGGTTTCAAGAAAAAATTCCCTGAGGACTGCATTTCTCACCAAGTTTCTGAATTCCAGAGGGTATTTCAGATGCATCTCCCCAGGTTTTCCTCCAAATGTAGATGTAGCCATGCTGGAGGTCAGACACTGGACTGCATCTTGCTGTCCAGCTGCAGCCCTTCCCATGAAATGACCTGTAAGAGCAGCTAAAAAGTGACCTCAGCTCCAGCAAAGAGTGGACCCAAATGGGAATAAACCAGCTGAGGCTCAGCTTCAGCAAGATTTACATTAATATTTACTAAAGGAAAAGCAATCAGGAATGCAGTCAGGTAGTGAACAAAACTTTCAAACTTTCATGTGATATTTCCTCAGATCTGCATACAGGATCAAGACCTCGATGGAAGGAAAATGTAAAGGTCAATACCATGTTTTATTTACATATAAATCCAGTAAATTGACTCAGACTATTGCTTCAGCTTTCTCTCTACAAAAAACAGGTAAAAGGGGGGGGATAATAAATTTCTTTATTTGTTTTTATTATTTTATTGTCTTGTGCTTGTCTTCTATTATTAATAGAAGACAAGCACATTTCTAACCTGAAAGTAATACATAGTATCAATCAAGTATGGTTAGAGTCAAGTAGACCTTCATGAATTCTCCCTTCCCTCAATGATTGTGTTCCCACAGAGAAAGATAACTTCTTCTGCCTCTGCAGTGCCACAAATGTTCTCACCATACCTCTCCTCATGTAATATCTCCAAACAGCAAATTCTCATGCAGAGTGCCCACATATAACATGGGAGCATTGAAGATTTCAGATTAGTCCTACCTCTCTCCAAGGAAGAATTTCTCAAATAAAACTAAAGAAGCTTTATAAAATCTCTGTAATTCAGATGACTTTTTGCCATCATTAATGAAGGAAAGATAGAGCATTTATCACTGTTCAGTTTGATGGTTTCTAGTAATTACTCTGTAAATACCTAAATCTATTAATAACACCACTAAAAATTATGTCTACAAGAATTTTCAGGATGAAAGTCAAAATTCCTTCCAAGCGTATTTGGAATTCAGGACCATCATCTGTCTCATCGTAGCCAACAATAACCTCTAAACTCCAACACCCCACCCAGCAAACAAATTATTTGCAAAGACAAATCACAAGTTTAGTCAGCAGTCAGTGTGACCTTTCAGGAAGGACAGACTGTATCTCCAACCATTAAATGAAATCTCTATTTTCCAAGCTTTAGGGGAAAGAAATACGTCTGCTTGAGCAAATTGTATTATATAAAAATTTACAACATCCCCAGACATTAGCAAAGCTGTTTGTCTTTTATTCTGAATTCTGCTTCATCTTCAGTCTGCTGATGTGGTTGGGACATATCAAAGAGAGAAACATGCACAGATTCATGAACTAGAAGCTGAATAAGTCACTTGAGGGCATGCACACTTACTGTAACTAGCCATAGCTGCACCTGAAGTGTAATGGAACCTCCCTGAAGAAGAAACATTATATTAACATTTCTAATAAGTGTGGCCCAAGGTGCAAGAAAGGCCTATTGAAGTGAGGAGGGGGTTGGTCTCTTCTTCAAGTAACAAGCAATAGGGCAAGAGGAAGTGGCCTCAAGATGTGCCAGGGGAGGTTTAGATTTGGTTTGGATGTTAGGAAAAATTTCTTCACAGAAAGGATTGTCAAGCATTGGAAGAGGCTGCTCAGGGAAGTTATTCACTCTCCTGTGACAGGGCAGTTTCACTGCTAAAACCATGCACTTACAGAGACTTTTCTCACAGAGAGAGTGGCCTACATTTTCAAACTCATTGCCAAGGATCAGTGGTCCTCCATCTCCACCACCTATAGAAATGCATCCAAAGCACTATTTCATCTTAATTTTCCCACAAAAGGTACTCTCAAGTGTGTCAGGACTCTCACCCATATTCAGAAAAGCCCAGCAGTAACTTTTAAGTGCACTCCTGTCACGAGAGCTTCAAAGGGAAAGATTTGTGCATTTACTTCTAGATACCATGGTTATGGATGAGCTTAGGCCACATAAAGCAAATAAATTTAATGCCCTAGGAGAAGTTAGATGCTGTTTCTGACTGAATGACCTCAAGAGTGTGTGCAAGTGTTCTAATCTATGACACAAGTAAAATAGGAAGTATCTGAATGTGTTCAGTAGCATTTTTTTTCTCAAAGCATAAAGTTATTCTCTTGGTTTGATCATATTTGACTCCTGGCACCAGCCTGTTCCTTCCATATGGTATCAGGTATGACTGCAATAAAAGAATTAAAACTCCACAGAAATCTCAAATGGCATTTATATGTTTGCTTGGTCAAACTATGGAGTCTCAAAGCAAGAAGGAAGCCAAGACAAACAGGAATATATTGCTTAAATCAAGACCTGGGCAAGTACTGAACTTCCTTTCTTCATTATTTCTAATCAGTTTAAGAGCATGATTCATTTGTTAAACTTCATTCTGTACAAGTGGGGAGAAAAAAGTGAATTACCCATTGAATGCACAATAGAATAATGAAAGGAAGCTGTAGGTACTTCATGCTTTTGAAAATTATTCACTCTTCAAGAAAATGCTTAGAGACATATTTATGTCCATCTCTGTTAAGGAAAACACACACATTTATGTTTGAAGATTTTCTTGGATGAAGTCCAAACAGAAAATTTCAGATATGCCTGGCTGGAGGACTGTGTCCACCTCTGCATCACTGGACCAGACTATATATATTAAGAAATAATCACATAGTCTTTCAAGCAGAAGACACTGTCTGAGACTACACTTCAGTGCCCCAAATGATGAACGTTTTGCTGAGCTTCCTGTAACGCAATTACACTGCAACTCAGATAGCTATCACAAGATAAATCTAATGCTCAACAGAAAATTGAAAATATTTCTTGATTAGGTGCAGCTGACCTATAAGACAGCCTTTGAACTTTTAATTAATATCTTTAAAGGAAGGGGGGTTTTGCACGTGAAAGGGCAACTCCTTAAAATTATTTTGCAATTGATAAGCTGAACAGTTCAAGAATTTTCTACCTTAACTGACCTGTGGTGGCAATCCCTTGGGTAATCTACATCTGCTCTCTTACAGGAAATCTGTAAAACCAATTTACAAAAAGAAATAACAAAATCTTGCACAAAAACAAAGAGAAAAAAGAATTGCAAGTTCTCCCAAACTCAGTATATTTTATATAACACATGTTTACAAGTGACTCTTGATGCACCAGCATTAACTTAAAAACCAAGAATGCATGCTGTATTGTGTTATGGTTTGAGAAATGGTATGGGTGCTAATGTTAATGAGAAAAAGCAACATTTATTGTGAAATAAAAACATCTGCCTCAGTAGGAATAACACAGTAAATTATGTCTACTATGTATACATATTAAAGATTTTTTGTTAGATAGTATTATTCATGATTTCTATTCCATCTTTTCTACCTGAGAGCAGAAGACTCTATTTTGCTTCAGTTAAAATCTGTTGCAAATTTCATTAATATTCACCATTTATATTAATGAAAATATGAGCCATATAAGAATGGTAGACACTTGGCAACTAAGTTTTACCTTTGAATTAATAAGAAATAACTACCTTACTATAGTGAGATTTATTTGCACTGTCAGCAGTTTACATTGTCTAGGAATAAAAGGTTTTCCTTCTATAGATCTTCTCCATAAAAAGATGATTAATAAAGTAACAAACCATGTGCTTTTCCTTTCCACTGAAACAATTATGAAAAAATTAACTGCATTTTATGAGCTTTGTTAAGTATATTAATTATGCTTATTCTCATGAACAGGGAAATCACTATTATTATTTGAATAATCATTGGTATTCCATTTGATGCTACAATTATTTGAAATTATTGTGAAATATTAGTTCAATTGTACTTTCATCCAATTCAGGAAACTTAATTAAGTTACAATCAATAGTGAAACAGGGTGAATAGCTATTAAAAATATAGTCAAACTTGGAGCATGCAAAGAGCATCAAGTCTGAATAGATATCATTACCTACTTTTGATTTAAAAAGTTGAACAACAGAGAAACTTTAAAAAGTGTCCAGTGAAGAAAAGTGTCTAGATCATTAACATACTCTTCAGGGCCTACTTTGAAAATCTGTCAGATAAATACTTTCTCACAGGCAATTAAAATCTTTATAAATTCTTCCTTTAATTCACTAAAACCACTTCTCCTTTGAGAACACATATTTTATTCCATACTAGAAATTCATATACCATCCCTTAGAATAAATCTGTAATTTTGGGTAGGTTCTTTCATCACATGACACCACAGAAAGTTACCCAAGAGTCTCCACATCCTACAAGACACTCAAGAAAAAAGACAAGAAATGCCTCTCCAAAGACTGGCACACCAAGAAAAATAGATCTGAGATAGGAGTCTCAGCCCCACATATAATGCTCATTGCATGGGTTTTGTGAAATGAGAAAAAATTACAGCAAAAAGATAATTATAAAAAAAACTCTTAACTCATATCTTGCTTTAGGAGGAGGAAGATTCTGCTTGCAAAGGTTGTAGATTAATTTGAAACTCCAATACTAACCTACTATCCACATTCCTGAACACAATTCCTAATCTTATTTAAGAAATAAACCTTATGACAAATAGAAGAAAGTCCACGTGCATGAACTCTCCCTCATCCAGTTCTTGGTGACTTTTTCTCAAAGCAAGCCTTTTGCAGTCTTCTTTGTGGAAAGCTGTGGATCTATCTTGATTTTATAGAAAATTAGGTGCTTCCCCTGGATAACCATTCTTGAGTCAGAAAGTAAGGCTAATACAAATGAGAAAATTTAGTAGATCAATCCTCAAAAAACTAAATGTGATTTTACTAAGGTAGCATAAACATTCCTGATACTTATCTACTGAAAATCCTGAGGTGGAAAATAACTCTCCAACAACAACAACACAACATCAACAAAAAGCACCACCACCACCACCACCACAACAAGAATAAACAACCCATTCCCCCCCAAAAAAGAACAAGAACAAAAAAACAAACAACAAACCAACAAAAAAAACAAGCAAAAAATAGAAGCTAGATGTAATTTAATGCCCATGACAGGGTTCCAGGAGAGGTCTGCTGTCCATAAACAGCACCAGGAAAGAGGAGGAATTAAGCACGGCTGGACATTCAATCTTCTCTATTAATCACAAAGAAGAGGACAAAGAAGGTAAAGTTTTTAAAGATTGTGCCATCTCCACTGCTCTGGTCAGTACACAACAACTGAGACAGAACAAGAAAATACAGGATGCGACCATAAGCGTCTATGAGCACAGCTAAGGGAAAAGCAGACATCTGCACCTGGTGCAATGCACATGGAACAATCCCATGTATCCATTCAGGCTGGGAACCCACTGCTTGGCTGGCAGGCCCAGCAAAAAGGGCGTTTCTGTGGACACAGCAGGTTGAGAAAGGCAACAGCATGCTTTTGTCAGAAATAAGGCAAGCAGCAAGCAACTACACAGTCTGCCACTGGGACTGGCAGACTGAAAAAGTTTTCTTCTCTACTCAGCATGGCCTCAAGCACTAGGGCAGTCAGTGATCCTTCCCAGATGAACAGGGATGTGAAGAAGACAGAGGAGATGCTGGACAGCAACCATGATACTCAGGAGCCTTGAGCTTTTGTCTTGGAGCAGTTGATGGAGCTGAGCATGTTTGGTCTGACAGAAGGGTGATCTAACAGGTGACCCTTCAAGTAGCCTACATCTGCTTGAAGGTAAATCAAAATGATAAAGAAGCCAGAATCTTCTCAGCAATGACAGAACATATATAAAGGGACAATGACCATAAATTGCCACTTGGGAGGTTCAGGGTGGCTCTTCCATTCTTCCCTCCCCATGTCAAACCCCCTCTTTTTTCAACAGACAGGTTGCAGACCTGCAGGTTATTCAGCAAGGTGGTGGGATTTTCATCCAGGGAAATTTAGGACCTGTCTAGACAAAGCCACATCACACGACTGGGAAAAGTGTATCTCCCAGCTGGACTGGGTAACTTCCTAAGGTTCCTTCAAAACAATGTGTAGGTGAGAAATATGCACATGTATAGAATCACAGACTGCTTCAAATGAAGCAAATCACTGCTGAAGGGCATCTAAATATCCACTTTAATTCATTGTACCTGAAAGAAAGTGCTACTAAGGTTTGTGTGCTACAGTTAAAGAGTTTTAAATTTGTAACTCCCCAGCACCTAATAAGACTTGATTTGCTACATATTTATGTCATCAACGCTGTTGTTTGTTAATTGTAAATATCACATTTTTATTTGTTTTTACAAACATATAGAAATATATTGTTTTTACAAACATATAGAAATATATTGTTACCCTAACAGCAACAGATCCTGACTCTGAAATGGTGTCTGAAAAGATGAAAGCTGTAGAGTTACCCATAAAGCACCTGGAACTAGTTCATTAGTTGCCAGAAGATGGAAAAAAGAAAGGGATAAAATAATTTCTCCTACTTTCATAGCATGAGAACAAGCAAGTCCTTTGGGTGTTGCACATGACTGGTTTTCTAATCAGAATATGGAGCCTCCATTATTATACCAAGGGCATGGTGTGATGCAGCTCTGTTAGCTCACATGCAAAGACCTGCTGGTCAATAGCCATCCTGATCATTTCTGAGCTATATCCTTTCCAGCAGATCTGGAATGATAAAATAGCTAGTTAAATCTTTGATAGCATCATTACATTTTTTCCAGAAATAATTTTTCGATCTTTTTTCCATCAATAACGCAAAAGACAAGAATAATACCATACAGGCTCTTGCAATTCAGCTAACACTGCATCTTTTCTTCTGCAGTGGTCAGTGGGGGATGTCCATGAAAACCTATCAATACAGGCCATGCAACGTGCTACCATCCTTGTGCACACATCCAGATGTGTGATTTGGAATTCAGAAGCTTCCAGAGCAAAAGTTGGTAGCTTTGTAAAGAGAAGGACATCCCCACAACAAACGTCAAAGACTTCTGCATGGAATACATTACAAAGAAGTCAGTAAGAAACAGGAATTTTATTATTCCTGAAATAAATCCAACATGTTAAATTAGGAAACTTATGCAACTAATTATATCCTACCAGTATAAACAGTATCAAAGAGCAGTATTTTTTTTCTGAACATCTCATGCCATCTCATTTTCAGAATGTCAATTAAGAGCAAAAATAATACAAAGCCCTTATGATAACTGAAGATGAAACCCAGAGTTAAATTTGCAACAAGTCTGGAATTCCCCTTTGATCATTCTAAGGCAATGGCTGCACATTTTTATCACACCAAACAAGCCATAATAAACTGCAACAGCAATAACACAAAGAAGTCCTGTGACATTCCAAGACAATGCTTTTGAAAAGTTACAATATCACAGCCTTTTAAAGTAAGCACACGTGTTAAATATGCACATTGCTCCACGTGTAGGTGATGTGGTGTGGCATAAAGCGGTATCTGAAATAAAGGTTTTCAAAAACTTGCAGGAAAGATCTTAAATTTTAATAGGAGTTTCAATGTAAAGAACTACTGAGGCACACAAAAAAGGATTCAAGAAACATGTCATTTATGGCTCTGCTCCCCAGCACAACTTTACTGAAATCAAAGGCCTTTGCTCAAGAGTAACTTCTTCCCCTAGCTGCAGAAGTTTGCAAAATAGCTGTCTTTTCTAGAATCTGGCAGGTTTGTATTTACAAATAAACTAACCAATTGACTTCTGAATGTAGGTCACAACACTCATTCCTTAGGTGGCTGGCCTATTTTTATCTTATTTGAAAGGGCAAGAACAAAAAAGAAGAGTTAACTGGGCATACTTCTCAGCTCTGAAGTGTTTTTCCCTATGGGAGTGATACATTAAAATATCACTGATATCACTGCATGAATGATTTCTTATTTGTAACAAATCTTTAATTACCCAGTTCTTATTTAAAAAACAAACACACAAATCTAAACTGCTAGATCAAAGCCTTTAGAACCAAAACTCTGTAACCACCCTTGCATGACTTCAACCTGCATATCAGAGTGAGGTTTCAGGAGACCAATGATCTACTGAAAAGGTCTCACCCCAGATAGCCCATTCCTGTAACAGGAATAGTACAGAGCTATAACGGGCTCCACTGCAGTCAAGAATAGCTTAGCACTGGTAGAAACAGACATCTCCTCCACGTACTTTGTAATGTCTTTGCAACTCTAAGCTGCTCGTCTCAAGACTTCTTTTCTCAAATAGCTGTGGCTTTTTTGTTTTGGTTTGGTTTTTAATTCTGTAAGAAAGTCTGCTTTCCAAGATGCAACTATATTCAATCAAGTGGCTGGAAAAAAATGAGCCTGGAACACCATAAATATGATACTGTGATTAAATCAGAATTATACAAACACATTAAAATAATTTGTAGACTGCGGCATCACTGGCAACAAGGATGGCTGTCAAACTGAAATCCAATGGAACTTCAAATGCACCTTAAACACTGTATCAGTGACAGATACTTTAAGGTAATATTATTACTAGGTGTCTTATACTACAGTAGTGTTTCAAGCTCTTTCACACAGATCTGTTCAGATAAAAGATGTAATGCTGGCATTACATTTGCCAAAATTGCCATTTGCAATTAAAAATTAAAACTGGCACTCTTTCTATGCAGGCAATTATCTAAACGCAGCTGGCAATCTTCCTTGTTTACAGCGCTGCTGTGTCATGACTTCACTCCGTTTGGAAATTTACCACCTTTTTTTTTTTTTTTTTTTTTTTAAGGTTTAAACTTCTCGGCTGTATTTCCAACTCGAACTTTTCTGGTTTTAAAGATTTCTATCATGAACTCAAACAAAAAGGTCAAAAACTATCATTTGAATATTTTGGCTGGCAACTTCAGGCACTGACATAAAACGATTCCTAGTACATATTTTGGTGGTTGTTGCCATACTAATTAACATCCATCTAGGCCACAGGAAAACACCTGTAAGGACCCAGACAGCAAAATGTACCAAATAAATGCCCTCCAAGAAGAACATTTTGGGTGTAAGAGTTGATTTTAAGAGTAAAACAGAAATAATGGGAAGATCCTCTAAGTGGACAAAAATTCTTTTACTGAATAATATATGACATAAAGCACATTTCTATTACTTGCTGTCTATAGTAATTGTCATCTACTAAATGAATCTATCCACAAAGTACCTTATTAATCAGACTGCCATGTTTTTGGCACATTTTTACCTACAACAAGCTGCTTTTAAAGTAAGATTTGAGGGTTCCCCGACTGCTGGGAGAGGAGCACTATTTATGCTGTCAAACAGCTTTTAGGGAACAGTTGCTTTTTTAGCCAAGATGCTGCAGCCGCTAGCTTGATTTCCATGACTATCATGGAACAAATACAGTTACTTACAGCTTATCAGTTAAATATTCTGATTCGTTTATGATGTATTTCCTATAGTCAGACATAACAATAAATTGTGTTATATCCCCAATACAGGAATGCTTAACTTCCTTCCTCTGTAGTTGATCACGTTTTCACCCATAAATATGATCCACTGTTACGGCTCCTTGACAGACTTTGCTGCATGTTTTGCTCAGCCATCAAAAAGGATTTTGAGTAGGGCCTTTCCCCCGAATACTAACAAACCCCATAAAAACAGAGGATTGCTAATGAACTGAGGAGCATGGCTGACCCCAAGGATACTGCAAGCAGCGACAGCCCCGGGTCCCCTCGCACAGGTGTCCCGGGCAAGCCTCTTGAAGTTAAAGCAGCACAAGTTTCTCAGCGCGGTGACAGTACCGCTCTCCGCTGAGAGATGGGACGGGACATATATTTCCCTCACGGGCTTTTTCAGGATGAGTGGGACAGGAACCGTCACTTGCTGAGATCAAAGCTCAGCAGCGGCAGGCACCGGCGGCCGCTCGCTGCACGCTGCCAGCGGCAGGTGGCCGCACCTGAGGCGCAGCATCCCGCGGCGAGCACCCGCGTGGGAAGGCGCCGTCACCCGCACTCCCTGCGAGGCGGGGACCAGGCGCGCCCGGAAAACACTCTGGAGGCAGAACCGAGCGCTGCGGCTCCGCGGCGGTAACTTTTCAAACCGCGCAGCGCTCGGTGTCCGCTCGGCAGGACAGGGGCCGCGGGTACCGCTGGAGTACCCAGTGTGCCCCGCCGCCGCGGGGAGCACCCGGCAGCCGCCGGCACCCCACGCTCCGTCTAATCTCGAGGCCGGAGTGCGGCATCAGCGGGAGCACCGCGCAGTCTCCCCCCGCGCAAACCGGCTGCCTCGGGCGCCCGGGAGACCAGCGAGCATGTGCTCCCCGCCGTGCTCCCCGCCGTGCTCCCCGCCGTGCTCCCCGCAGGTTCTCTGCCGGGTGAATCGAGCTTTCCCCCCATCACCTCCCACCTAGGGCTGTGCGGGATTTCCCGCCGCCCGCGGAGAGCCGCGCCGCAGGTGGCAGCGGCTCCCGCTCCTCCGCTGACTCCTCCCGGGCACTTTCGGCGCGACTCGCGGGATACTCGTCCTCCCCGTGTCCCGGCAGGAGTGATGCCCGGGGACCGGAGGGGCAGGCGGGGAGGTACCAGCCGCGCCGTGCGGCGGGGCGCTGCTCAGGACAGATGTGGGAGGCAGCCCGTGGAACAAACGGGAGGGGTCGGGACAGAACAGGACGCGACAGGACGGGAGGAGAGGGGAGCGGGTCGGTACTCACACGAAGGCGTGGTAGACGAAGGCCCATCCGCGGGGCCGCTCCAGCACGTTGTACAGGTAGTTCTGCAGGCGGCGGTACTTGGCGTTCCTGCGGCAGCTCGGTCCGCTGCTGTAAGACAGCGGCTTCCCCAGCAGGCTCATGCGGGCGCCGTGCTTCTCGCGGCGGCCCTCCCGCAGCCCGGCGGGGGCGGCCGCGCCGCCGGTGCCCAGGAGCAGCAGGCCGTCGCCGCGGGCCGCTGAGCTCGTCAGCGCCCTGCCCCGGCCCGACTCCACATCCTTCATGCCAGCTGCCGCGCCACTCTTCACCCAGAGCCCCGCGGAGCCGCCCTCCTCCCCGCCGCCGTGGTTGCGGGGCATGGCATCACCCCGGGCGCCGGAGCGGGCGCCGGGGCCGCGGCGGAGCAGGGCGCGGGCGGCGGCGGCCAGGCACCCCGCGGCAGCAGCCCGCAAGAGGCAGCGGGGGCCGAGGGTCTCCGGGCGGCGCCCGCGGGGCGCGGGGGCGCGGGCCACTTTGGGCGCCCGGCGCGGCGGGCCGGCCTGCGGCAGCTTCGCGGGGGCCCCGGCGAGGGAGCGGGCGCCCCCCCGGGCGCGCTCTCCTCCCGGGCGGCGGGGCCCCGCCGCCGGTCCCCGCAGCGCCGCCCGGCGTGGCTCCGCGGCCCGGGACGGGGAGGAGGGAGGGAGGGCAGCTCCTCGCGGCTCCGGCGGAGAGGCCGCGGCTCGGCGGTGCCCGCCGCCGCCCGCTCCCTCGCTGCCTCCCGCGTCGTTTGGCTCGGCCGGGCCGGGCAAGCTGTTGCTCTCGCTCCGAGCGGCGGAGAAAGTCGGCGAGGCGGGCGGGCCGGTGGGGGCAGGCGGGGGCCGCGCCGCCGGGAGCCTTCGCGTCCCGGGGAGGGAGCGGCAGAGGCAGCGGCAGTGCCCGCGGTGAGGCGGGCGGAGAGCGGCTGGCGGGACGCGGCGCCCGCGTTCTACGCGCGCTCCCGGGAAATGTCCATGTAAGTCCGAGAAAGTAACAAAAGTGCCGTAAGTCCCGGCGGCGGCGCGGGGGAGGATCGGCCGGCGGCGGGACCCCCTCTGCGGCAGGGAGCGCGGCTGGCCCGGGCGGGGCAGCGCAGACGAGCCGCCGGGTGTCCCCCCGAGGGGGCGGCGCGGCCCGGCACGCCGCTCCGGCGCTTCCGCCGTGTCCCGGCCTCGTGCGGCGGCGAGACAGCAGATCCCAGGGGCAGCGGCCGGCCTGCCCTTCCCGCGGGCTCCCCCACGGCCCCCGTCAGCTCCGGCCCCGGCGTGGTGCGGCCGGAGCGCAGCGGTGCCGCCGCTCGGTGTCCGCGCTGCGCCGAGACAGCGATGCTCCCCCTGCCGAGCGCGGCCCTTTTACGCCCCGCCGCATCAAGGTGAGCTTGCGGAAAAAAACACCACCCACCCAGGCACCCGCAGGCGCGGCTGCACCGCGCTGCCCGCCCGGCCGCCGCACCGCGCCCGCTTTGCCCGTGGGTTATCGGCCGTGCTCGGCGGGCGACCCCCGGCCATCCCCCAGCACTCCCCCCGCACCCCGCGGCCGCCTGCTGCGGGCAATCGGCGCCCGTGCCGCTCCTGGGGCCGCAGCTCGGCAGCGCCGGCCGTGCCCCGGCGATGCCTGGGAGCCCCGCGCTGCCCCGGGGACAGGACGAGCCGCCCCCGGCACTTCGGCACCCACTTCACGAGAAATAGCTGCATGTCACTGGTTTTGCAGCCTGAGCGCCACGATGTGAAAACGTGACATTAATTCCTGAAGTGTTAATGAAAAACAGTAAGGTGTATGCTAATGTTAAGCGAAATTCAATAGAAACATTCAGAAATTAATTTTCGGGGTTTTTTTCCTTTGTGCTGGCTAGTTAGAGGCCAGGCTCTTGAGCTTCGATTAACGCATGGTCTTCAACTCCCAGAAAAGAAGAAACTGTAAGACTCATTTCACATTCTGGCAGTGAACATTAACTTGTGTCCCTACTAATGCAACATGGACACATCACCAGTAGTAATTCGTTGCTACAGTGTGTCCAATGCCACTCAATCAGATGTCTTTGAATGATGAGTTTAAACGTCCTCCTGTCTTCCCTACACTTTCTCCTCCACTGCAGGCCAGTTTAGACAGGAACTTTTTAACATGTGAACCACAGTGGCCACTCAGACTCGTGATAAGGGATGGCAGAAACAGCACACATGTCAAAACAGATGTTAAGTAGTTGATACAACTATCCACAGAAATCCCATTAATATTTAAGCTTTCCAGTGGCACATATCTACTCTTCTTTCTTTGAATTGTAAATTGTGTTAGTTAATCCTTCATTTACTACTTGTTTGCATTTCCCTGGTTTGATATACGCAAGTGTTTATACTCTTAATTTTTCTCATCCCTGTGTACTCATTTACAGCTGAAGATGTACAGCATGCCTTTACCATCAGCCACTCCTCCAGAATCATGCTTAGATTTAAACTCTAGTGGCCTTAGTCACTTTGATTTGAGGGCTGATCCTGAAATTCTGGAAAGCCAAACTTCAACTGAGAGCACATAGTCAGTCCAACCCACTGAGCCAGGCCTCTGTCCCAGGGGCACTAACCCCTGAGCTTTGTTTAATTGCTGGTGTGGGCAATGGCACAGCTCACAGCAGCACACGGGCATCACTGTTGATAGAAATGAGGCTTTAAACTGAGGATTGGGCCAATAAACTATGAACATTACTGAACTCCAGTTCCTGATGTACTTTTTGTGATCCATTAAGAAATACTGTTATAATTCTGTGCCCTCTAGTGGTGCTTAAAATCATCAATTAATTTAAATAATCATAAGGAAAACAGTCGGTGAGCACAAACTGAGCCAATATTGAAATGTAGCCATAGATTCCAGAAGAACTAGAAGCTAACAAAAGTAATACACTTAGTGATGAATTTTTTAATTTTTACAGTGTGGGAACAAGTGTATTTTCCCATCTGTTATCTGTTATTAAATAAATCCTTTTAAAAGTATGTATTATGAGAAGACATTTATGGTAATTATTTTTATCCCTACTTGTTCATATGTCAGATAACCAGGGCATGATCTGCTGGTTGAATATGGAGACCAGGCAGCTGCCAGCCCTCTGGCAGGCACAGGGGCTGTGCTATGCAACAAAGCTAGTTCTCATCTAAGTATTTATTGCAAAATACAGGTCTGTATTTATAGGACAACAAATTCCCCTGATATTTTGGCTTCAGACTATATAATACCTCCAGAGATGAGTCGTGTGAAATTCTAGCATGTCCGCATGGTCCAAGGTCATCCTGGGTTCAGATGTCAGTAAGAGGATCTACTTGACGAAATCTCCAAGGCAAGAACATCCCAAGGAATCTTGGCTTCTCAAGGCTGCAGGTACAGTATATCACACCTGCAGAGGGACAAGGAAAATGGCATGCTAAAGTGCAGCTTTAGAGTCACTATTGCTGAGCTTTATGGCAAATACCAACAACATATTCTTCTGGATTTTAAAAGACAGGTTTCAAGATTGAATTGCATTTTCCAAATGTGTACATCAAATGTTACATATCCTGACTTTTGGAAGGATCAGTTGATACATATAATCATTTTTGATCAGGAACCAAATGTCACATATGTTTGGTATTTTCAGGGGTTTCTTTCCAATGAGTTACTTTTGATATATTGTCTTACATCAATGTTTCTGGTTTTATTTTACTTAAAGAGAGGAAGCAATTTAAACAGCAATGGTAGTCTCTTATTCCCTTATTTATAACTTTTTTTTTTTTTTTTGCTGGAGCTCATACACTTATTTTCTAAGGCATCTACTAAGGCAGTTTTGGGGATAGCTACACTAGAATTTTAAGCAAGCCTTCACAATGACTAAGTTTGTAAATAGGTAACAGGAATACTGAAATACACTTGGTTTAATTATGACACAGGGTAGATAGTAATAGAAGAAGAACTTTGTTACAGGGTAAAAACAAAGAGGGAAAGGAAGACCAGCCATGTTAGAGGACACTGACCAGAATTCAGGAGGCCGAGTTCACTGCTTTGCTCCATGGTGCCAGGAAAGATAGGATCTGTAGCCTATCCACATCAAATCCAAAGCATCTGAGCATGTAGTTGCCTCAAGTCACTGACAGATGCTTACCAAGCTGATGAAAACCAGCTGAGCACCTATATGCAGCTTTTAATATTTATATGGATTTGAAGAATCTCTCTGTCTTTGTGCCTGAATTACATATCTGTCACAGGGGGTGGTAGCAATTTTTTCACAGAGAGAGGGGTTGTTAACATAAATTTATGAAGCAATGTAAGATGCTCAAAAGCAGCAAAAGAGGGAACAGTAGAAATCACGTACCCACTGTGGCTGCTTGAAGCAGAAAAGCAGCCAGAGTGCAAGCTGGGGGCCTCTGTAGCAGCACCTTGCAAAGGTCGGTTTACTGTGGTATCATGTTCTGAGTTCCTTTGAGTTCCTTGTTAATAACCTTTTTCACGTTATATAATAGTGCAAGGTATCATGGATGCTCTAGTTTTGCACCTCTTTGTAAGATTTTTAGCTTTCTGCCTAATTGTATGGAGGAGGGGATACTCATAGCTATTCTTGGTGACAGGAGTACAAGAGTCAGGAATAAGTTTTCAAAGCACATAGGTGTTAGGAATAATTCATTTATTATGTTGACCTGTTTGTTGTGTAGCCTACAATACATGGTATGCACCTCCAGGAAAACCCAAATCAAGCATTACTATTGAATAATAAACCATGAGCAAAATGTCAGATGAGGTGAACAGCATGTTAGGATGCACATTTTACACTGTCCAGTCAGCACATGGAACATGCTCGCAGCTGTAGCGGGGCTCTGATATTAATATTAAAAGTGTTGGAATACATTGCACTAATATTCCAAGATGTTGGGATATTCTCCTGCAAGCTTTTTCACATAAATTAAAGAAGCAAGACTGTCAATAGCATGAGGCATTCATACACTGAACTAGCAGAAAAGATGGCTTGCTTGCTTTCTCAACTTTCCCTTCTTCATGAGGTCCCTTAACTCTGAATGCAAGGGAGTACCTTCAAAAGAAATTTAGTTTGGTGTCTCATTTATATGTTGATTTTGATGTTAAACTGCTATGAGGTGTAAACTTTGAGGAAGACCTGCCTCCACAAAGACCTGTCCTGCGACCAGACTTTCATTCCAAGCAGTCCCTCTCTGTGTTACTACCAGCACAGGCTAAATTAATCAGAAGACAAGACATGGGTGGCTTACTCACAGTACCCGTGCCTGCAGGTATGCTAGAAACACTTCTGCCTGGTAACTACACCTCTAAAAACCAAGCCCAGTTCCCAAAGTGCCAGTAATGGACCCTTCTTCTGCCAGGAGCTCTTGGCTCCTTCCCAGCTAGAGGAACAATTTGGCCTCCTCTCCTCACCTGGTCATGATCAACAGCAGAAATTCTGGGCCTTACTTCTGTGCTGACTGGCCTGTCTGGAAAAATGTTCATTTTGCTCCCTGACTTCTAGTATTTCCTGTTACTCATCAGATATTAATCCCTGATAAGGGAATTAATTTATTCAATTGATTCCTACTTAAATAAATAGCTAAACATGACTCTCCATTAATAAGGCATACATCCCTGTAAAGTCATTATCTGAGCCCAAGACCTGCTCTCCTAAATAGCTGTACTGTTCATCTCCTTTATTTCCTCTTTTGCCTTCTGGGGTTTTTTGATGGTTTGTTTGTTTGTTTGTTTACTATTTTGTGGTCCTTCCTTCCTTCCTTCCTTCCTTCCTTCCTTCCTTCCTTCCTTCCTTCCTTCCTTCCTTCCTTCCTTCCTTCCTTCCTTCCTTCCTTCCTTCCTTCCTTCCTTCCTTCCTTCCTTCCTTCCTTCCTTCCTTCCTTCCTTCCTTCCTTCCTTCCTTCCTTCCTTCCTTCCTTCCTTCCTTCCTTCCTTCCTTCCTTCCTTCCTTCCTTCCCTCCCTTCCCCCTCTGTGATGCAACTATCTGGACTCCCAAACAAGCAGCCTGGTGACAAAGCAAAGCCATAAGTCTTGAAAGATGCAAACCCTGCCACAGACCACTACCACTCTAATCTAGCAAAAGAAGTCATGTGCCAAAGAAAAGGAAAAGAAAAAAGACAAAACCAGAGGGTATACCGAGAACTGCAGAACAGTTTACAGTCCCAAACTGGGAATATAATACAAATAGAATAGAATATGAGTGGGGTTTTTTTCAGATAGGACAGTTTGTTTTCTTGGAATACATGGATTTTCTAAATAATACTTCTTGAAATACCTAGAAGTTCTGAAAAAAACATGCCAATCAAAAATGTCAATGTTTATTGCAGATTTTATAGCCTAACACAGTTTCTACATATGAAAATAGATCCTTGGGACATTGTCTTCAAAATTGCTTGTTTTCAAGCAGAAGAGTATAATTTGGTTAGCTTGCATGTCAGCAGTTCCTTCCAGCAGGCATGATAACAACCCCCAGCAGACTTGAAAAAATCCTGCAAGGTCAGAATACAGATACTGAGAAATTCATCAAGAGGATTTTTTTTTCCCAGATTTCTAGTGCAGGAAAGTAAAAATCTTGTTGTTTGGACTTATTTCTGGTTTCTTTTGGTATGGAGAAAATATTTTGTGAAAGCTTCATTTGATCCCTAGAGTTAGCAAAATTTCTTTAAAACACAGTGATATGGCATCTTAGGCATCCAGAGATGTACCTGAATAAAACTGGTGGCAGATAAAATATCAAAATATATGAGGTGTATCTCATTATGAGCTTTTCTTTTAAACTACAGTGACCTTTATTATTTACCAAACATGGACTTCTGGCCACCTCCTCTCTCTCCATCTCTGCACATCTCTTTCCATTGTACTATGGCAGCTCTGATTATGAAAATTCCTATCCCACTGTGGCCTAATCTTTGAAGCATTGACATTTTTGGACATTAATATTTTAGAATCACCTTATTTTTTTTTCTTCTGAAAATACAGAGGAGTACCTCCGTCTTCACTGGATTCAAGTGGAACCTAATTGACATTTATGTTGTTTGTTTCTATATTCTACCTAGTAGATAGTGGAGATGTGCTCACCTTTACTCTCCATGGTCCAAACAATTTTAATGAAAATCTGTGCAGAGTAGCATGGAGAGAGCCAACTGCTTCAGGTGCTCTTGCCTCCGAGTTCTTATACTTGAGAACTTCTGAACATCTCCAGGTGCTGCTCCTGGGCAGCAGAGCCATGTTGAGGCTGGAGGGAGTGCTCTGACCACTGACCACTGGGACAGGTTGGCAGCATCACTAATTTCATGTATGGGACACAAGAGGAGATGCTGTCTGTGTGCTTCTGGAGAGTTTAAAAGGTTCTGTCTTTGGTGCCCTGGCTTCTCTGACCCTCGTGTGAAGATGCTGATACATTTCATGTATTATTGAGATGGCCTAGTCCTATCATAGCAGTCTGGTTTCTGGTCTTGAAATAGGACTTAAAATTTTAGGGGCTAAAGCACAGAGTCTACTGTCATCTAGTCTCTCTGAAGTTCTAAGAGGGATTTTATGTTGTCTAAAGATCATCAGTTGTTCGTTTGCATACAAATGCTCTTGCATCTGAAGTTTTGTTTATAGCATAAATGTAGGACTCAAAACAAATTATTGTAATTCATTGTTACTGAAGTAACATTCTTTCTAAATGACATTTAATCACTAACCTAATATATTCTGAAGGTGCATTTTGAAATAAAAAAATTAATTCACTCCCCTTTTCATAAAATTGTAAAGATATTTGGCCTTTTTGATGTGCTGGTTCAAATAATTTGACAGCCCCTATGATCCTCAAAGAATTTGAGTAAGATGTGCCCTCTGAGTCACTCAGGTGACATAACAAGAACTTACTCATAAGCTAGAGGCACCACAGAAAGCAGCAATAGATGAGAACTCTGGCAGTGTGTGCTTCCATCAGTGTATCAGAGGACAGGTTGGAAACCTTCAGTAGGAACAGTATGTGTGAGACTCCTCCTTTCTACCACTGTGTTGAATTCACTGAGATTCATTCCTGTCATGAGGTAAACCACAAAGAGGTGGAGTCAAGAGTGTCTAAGGTTGATAGGGCCCTCAAGAGCTCCTGTTGGATGAGTAAAGACACTCAGTAGGAGCTGTTGGAACCATAGCACTTCAGAAAAGAATACCTTCTTTTGCTTCTACAGGCATGGTTCAGCACTTACACATGTTCTTAAATCGAATCCTCAAGCATGCACTTCAGAAATCTTAATCAGGAGAAAGGTGAGAAACAAGAAGGGAAATGTTAAGAGGAATCTAGGTGATCTAGTGAGGCTGTAAGACAGGAACAACAGTGAGAGAATTTACGACAGATAAGCAGGAATTATAAACATGGGGAATGAGATGATAGTTCAGAACAGGGTTTTTCCCCACAATGCTCAAAGGGATGATCTAACATTATCACTAGAGAAATGTTGGAAGTAATTATTTCACTTCAAAGTGGAACAAAATTAAAGCTGTGATATATCTAAAGCTATCTTGTTTTATGCATCCACATATGTCATTGTCTGCAAGGAAACATAGGAGCCAAATGTGGGTTTTAATATCCTTGTAGGGCTCAGAGAGGATGATTAAATGCTATAGACCAGACTTACTAGGCAAGTATTTGCATGAAAAACAAAATGTACAAATATAGGTATAAGGAAAATCCCACAATATTTTACCATGAGGGTGATCAGACACTGGCACAGGTGCCCATATAGGTTGTGAAATCTCTGTCCTTGGAGTTTTTCAAAGCTTAGCCGGCCTCAAGGAACCCAGCATAAACTTGTGTTGGGCAGGTTGAAGTAGATGACCTCTAGAAGTTCTTTCCAATCTAAAATATTCCATGAGTCTAGATGACCTTGGGCAATGAATACTTTATGACCTACCCTGTGAAATAAAAACCCATTGATAAGTTTGACCTGGTCAATACTCTAAGGACACGTAAGCATCTATCACTGCTGATACCCTGCCCCTGCTGCAAAATCACAAACCTGACGTGCAGGGGGCAGAGGGTTGAAAGGATAGCAGTGGTATCTGCCTTCCATGTAATAGCTCCTCCAATTGCCTCACTAAAAAAGAGACAGGAGCAGAGAGAATGACAGGAGAATGAGCAGGAGAGGCATCATAGCACAGTCCCATGTGAGCACAACCCTGAAGAACAGCACAAGACCAGGTGCCTGCCCTGTCTCTACCCTGGGTCCCAGCTCCCTGAAGCCCATTGACTTCCCATTCCTTTCTCCAGCCCTCCCTGCCATAGCAAACATCCTTCCTTTTCTCATCTCTTTCTTTTCCTTGTGAGATGGTTTGAACTTGGCTGAAATTTTTGCAGCATGACTTTTCAGTATCAAGATATTGTGGGTGATGATTTGTTGGAAACTTTATTATCCACAAATAAAAAGGAAGCATTTTATTTTTTTTTTATAAGGGAATAGTTATTTTAATTGACCTACATAGTGGACCATTTAAAGAAAGCATTGAGTGCTCCCAATTTGAATATCATGTTTTTGTTAACATTTCCCTGCTAGGGTGTTGAAATCTTTAGCCCTTTTTGAAAATCCTGATCAAACTTTACCACTGGTTAATAGGACATTCCCATTAAACCCATTTATGTTGTTTAATTTAAATAGGGGTCAAATCCTGCCTCTATTTTGTTATTCTGCCTTAAGATTTTTATTCTGCAGGGAGGTTCATGGGTTCCAACTAAAGAGAAGAAGAAAACTACCAGCTCAAGTTGACGATACCATAAATGCTTGGAATGAAAATTAAACATTATTATTGGCAACTTTCAGCAGGGTTTAAAGTGTTGAAACTTAACCTTGTCATGTGGATCCCTACCACTTAACTTTAATGAGTAACCAGTAGCAGGAGAGTTTCCTATATCGTGTGTGCAGTAGCTGCTGAAGAGAGATATGACATATTATCTAGATTGGTTTATAGAAGCAGCTATCCTATCACTGCCATAAAGAGGTAAACTAGAAATTTAAGCCATTATCTTCTAAAAGGTTCACTATAAAACTATGGTTCTAAAATGGCTTTTATAGTGTAAAGATCATGTACTGGAGGCAAAACTCTTACATATTTCAAAAAGAAACGATGGCCTAAGTGATAAACATGGGTGGTAAGTAAAACCAACAATCTGCCTTAAAACTCGGTCATAAATGGTTATCATAATTATTCTATCTTCTTTATGTAAGATGCTGATAGAAAACCTTGTTTTCATTTTTTTTCTTCTTCTTCTTTAAAATGTTTCACAGAGCATTTGGAGCAGAATGGAGAAATAGCTGAAAGCTTAGAGATGAGTGTTTTGGAACATTTTGCAGAGCACACTGTCTGGGGCCATAAACACACGATTCAGTTGTAACCTAAAATATCTTATTGAAGTTGTTCTTTCCATTCACTGTCTCTTTCCATATTTAAATCCATACAGATAAGGATACCTCTCCGTTTCCAGAGTGAATCTGTACACTTGAGTAGCGTAACAGTGGAGGCAGTTTCCTGCTGAAACAAATGGGCTTCAGAAAGTAATAAACATTTTATTGCTTATTTCTGCTCACCTGACAAGGAATTACCAACTTTATTTTCAAAAGAGGGGAGCATTTACAATGCTGGGGACAATTTTGGAAGACCAATGTTGCTTTAGACCCTAAGTAATCTTGATTAGGATCTTATTCCCTGTTACAAAACAAACAGGTTTTCTTTCATTAATATGGTATGTGATGATATTTTTTCCCATTGATTTTGGTTGAGAAGCTTTATTAAAGGCATTTTGGGCTCATGCACCACATTAGTTAGTAGTAATAATTTCCACTGTGTAACCTTACCTTCTCTTGCATAATTATTTGCTGCTCACTGAAGCGACACATTCTCTTCCTAAAGCACATCTTTGAAAGCAAACAATGTGCTTTTTTAAAGGCAAAAAAAATTACAGTAAAACACACATTGTGGAGATGCTCCACAGCCATGAAGGCACTAAACATTTAATTTCACTTAAGACATCCCAACCGTCTGCTTTAGAAACCTGGAGCTGGTAAACTGAGAAGCTGTGGGGAGGGAAAGGAAAGAAAACCAGTGGCCCTAAATCTATCCGTATTTGACACCGTCTTTAGCGCTGCTGGGTGAAAACTTGTAACCGAGTGCGGGGCCGAAAGCATCCTCCGCATCCTCCTCATCCTCCTCATCCTCCGCATCCTCCGCACCCTCCGCACCCTCCGCACCCTCCGCATCCTCCGCATCCTCCTCATCCTCCTCATCCTCCGCATCCTCAGCATCCTCCGCACCGCCCGGCCCCGGTGGTGCCCCGATCCATCCGATTCTGTTCCGGGGGCGGCCTCGGGGCCCCGGGGGGCTGCCGGGGGCCGGGGCCGTCAGTGTCTCAGTGCCCTCAGCAGGTGGCAGTGGCGTCCCGCGGCGGGCCGGCTGCGCGGACCCCTCGGCTCCCGCCCGCGGGGCTGCGCGGAGCGGCGGGCGGGCGGAGAGCGGGACATGTCCTGCTGCCCCGCTCACCCCCGCAAGCAGCCTGGGTGTCCTAATACATGTGAAGTAATTCCTCAAAGGAAAATTGATGCAATCAGAAAAAAAAAACAAACTCAACCCAACCCAAACTAAAAGAACCCAACCCCTCCCCAAAATAACTTACCACGAAAAACTCCAAAACTCCCACAAAACAAATCAAAAGTATGGCTCCCTCTCCATTCGGTCCTTTCACCATCATGTCTGTAACTGGATTTATGTGTAAATGATAGTAAAAACATCATTGGAAAGGGCAGGGGTTTATGTTAAATTTGGTCATCATGAATTTAATGCTGTTATGGTTAAACACTTCTGTGGCTGCTTACACAACGATTTACCAACATTGCTGGTCTTAACTACTACCTAAGGGAGAGGATATGTAAAGTGTCCATGTAAAAGTATGCTGAAACAATTACATTCAATTACATTTCAGACAGGGAGTTCCTTCCTTATTTAAAGTTCCAAAATATTAATCATATGAATGTGTTGAGTTTATAAAAACACAATGAAAGCTGTCTGTTTTTTTTTTCTATTTCTTTTTGACATATTTCAAATGGTTCTGCAATACCATTTTGTATGGTATCTTATGTGTTTTAAAGTAGTCTTAAGTTTAACCTCTTTTATTTCCTTTTTTCCTTGCCTTGCCTTTGCCTTGCCTTGCCTTTTTCCTTGCCTTTCCTTGCCTTTTTCCTTTTTCCTTTTTCCTTTTTCCTTTTTCTTTTTTTCTTTTTTTCTTTTTTTTCTTTTTTCTTAATAACTACCACTAATGATTACATATTAAAAGGATTAGGGTTTGCAGGAACAATTGCTGAATGGACTTTATTTAAGTAGTACTCATCTAATAAGGGTAGTTGAGATGCTTATCCAGATTCTGTTCCCCACTGTGTCTGCTAGATTCAGTGGAATGACATCAGTAATGCATACCACTCATTATTTTTTTGTTATTTTAGGGGTTTTTATAACACATATGGTTCTCTAGTTAAGAAAGAATAAGGCAAGAGTAATGGAGTGTTGATTTTTGTAGGTTATATTTATTTGCTAGAACCTGTTTATGAGTTATGAAAATACCTATTTTTGCCTATTTGGCTCATTTGCATATGATTTCTGCTTCTTTTCAGAAGCTGTGTATCCTCTACTGAAAACTGTGGCATTTTTGGGCACTCATCTGCTGGCTGGTAAATTATTTCAAGCGGGACACCATTTTTTTAAAAAAATGATAGTCTTGTGATTTGGGGCCTCAGGTAACTAAGAAATCATACATATTTTATGGGGGAAAGAACAAATTTTCTTTATTGACAAGCACTTCAGGAGCCTGTCTCTGGAATCCACAGAGGCGTATTGATTGACAGTTCCTCTTCACCTGTTCACTGATGATGACTCATTTCAAGGCAGAAGAGGAAGTAAGCAGGAAGCAGAGGAAGGAAGCAGGCGCAGTTTTGGGAGTTGTGTGTATCCCTCCGAGGTTCTGTGCATTCCACCAGAGAGGACCTGCTGATGGTTTCCATGGCTGCACTGCTCTGTTTGCCTCCTGCAGCATTCAATAACACCCAACTTTTGTGTATTCTAATTGCTTCCCACTGGAGAATATTTCCAGGTTTTTGCATTTTTTAAGGTCGGGTTCTATCCCTGGTTTTAAGTCTTCTCAAACTGATTACTGAATGCTTTGTCATTAAAATGCATGATCTGATGAAAGAGGCTGGTACAAAGGCAGCAGAGTAGCAGAAGTCTGACTGGTGTTAGGCTGTGGAAATGCAAATTCCTACACATTTTCTGTGTTACACTTTCCAGCTGTCAAACCATTGCACTAGATCAGGTGTTAGCAATTACTTAAAATGAAGTCTGCAGCTTAACAATTTCTTGAAAAACATGAAACTGCAGGTAAACAAACCAAAATTATGAATTTAATATTTACATGCAGTCCTCCTGCCAGAATAATATAAGGAAGACTAAGCATTTATATTTATTGTTACTTTAAATGCAGCCTTACCCTACAAACTTATACCACTATCACATATGAAATACGTTCCTCCAAGATTTTGTATTTCAATTGTCTGTGTAACTGTGAGTACCTATATTACTTCCTCCAATCATCAGGATCTGCTTCTGCTTTGGGAATAATATTTAAAAAAAGAGAGAAGGTCTGGAAGACTTTGCCTCCCTAAGGATCATGGGTTTTGTGGTTCCTAATGTGATTATTTCAGGGTCTTGTCACGAAGCTCTGACAAAATGCTTAATAACATATCTATTTTTTTTTTAACATATAAAATAAATATTCCCATATCACTCCTGTGATTGCTACAAGTTGTTGTCTACTCCACTGCTACACCTTTAAATTTGTTTTATTTCTGATTTAAATTCTGAAAAGTTCTATGACTCTATTTACAAGTGGGATAATGGTATTAAATAGCAATTGTCAGGGTTTGTTTTGTTTTGTTTTGTTTTCTAATTTAAATAGAGAATTTCATGGCATTTATTGATCCCTAAGTTGTCCTTCTTTTCTGCAGAAAAGAAGCCCCAAACCCTACTTTACCTACCGCTAACTTTGCTCAGTTATTCAGAGGGCACAAACTCTTTCCAAGGAGACAGAAAGGCAAAGACACCTACAGGAGATATCTGGAAAGGAGCTATGAGCACCCCACCATGTTCCCTCATCTTCAGCAGGTGTGTTACCAGAGGGGTTCAGCATTTTCCATGCTGCCATTTAGCACATTTCTGTCCATTTTGTTCCAGACAGCTTTGTCTGAGTAAAGTTGAGATTTGATACTAGCTTCAGACATATTGTTCTCTCTTAGAGGCAAGCAGAATGGGGCTTGACAAGCATTTTTCTATGATGTCAGGTTTGTGGCAGGATCACTAGAGGGATTTGCCTGAAAGAAAACTTTCTCTGCAGGATAATTAAGAACAATTTAGGATGAAGGGTTTAAAAAATAAACAAGGGAAAAGTTAATGCTAATATTAAATAATTTTTCTAGAGGAGCTGTGAGCTATCTGCATTTTTTTTATCAGAAGAGCATTTGTCTGAGCTAGTAATTCAGCATGCTGAGGAGTAGAGTATTCAGGATTTTTTTATTTCAGCTTTGTTGAAAACTCTGCATTTTAAGTATACTAGTTAATTGCTCAGTTGGAAGTTATGCAGGCAATGTAGTGCATTGCAGGAGAGAACCCAAAAATGCACAGCTCTCCTTTTCTAAGCTAGTGGGGAACAGGACCCAAAAGAAACTCAGATCTTGGCCAGAATTGTGTTAGGGTCTCAACTTTAAAGTACTTGTATGGAATGAGTTAAGAGTGAGAATTAATTGAGGGTTTAGAAAATGAGATCTTATGAGAAAGCATCAAAATTAAGATTTTTGTTTTTCTTTTGTTTTTTTTGGGTTTTTTTAAAGATTTCTTGTTTTCTGATTTAACTGCTGCTGATTTATCTTGGATGCCTTGTGCATGAAGGACAGGACAACAATCCATTAGTTTGCTAGGAGCTCAGTGTTTTCTTATCAGCACTGCCAGCAGCCTCCCTGAGCAGATGTGGAGAAATTACACAGCAGGTCTATATCCCTCATTTTCCCAACTGTAAAATTGGAGTAACAATTTGTTATTTAAGATGATGTTAAATGAGATCCCCATCAATTTCTGGCAGTTTGCTGCTATCATCCTTGAGGTGATTTAACAGCCTATGATTATACACATATACTCTTCCTCCCTATTCAGAAACAACAGTTTGCTTCTCTCTTCAGTGATCTACCACAGATGGAGAGGACTGTTCTCACAGCCAGGATAATTCTGACACAAGAGGCTGTTAGTTAGTGAGATGTTTTTTATATTTGTCATTGTGTGAAATACATCTATTTTAATATGTGACTGAGTGTAAAAATAATTATTACCACAAGGTAAATCAATTAAATGTTCTTATAACAAATATGCATTTCTAACAGAACATTTTGTATTTTGTTGGTGTATTGCTCTACAGCACTAACAAACATCTGTTATTAAAAACAACCAATCAAAATCTGACTCAGTCACCCTGTAGATAATTTTAAAATGCCTTAACAATTTTAATTACATATCAATTGAGCACCACTTTAAAAAAAGAAACTCAACAAAAAACAGCCCTAAGTTTGACTTATTGACTAGCTCAATATAATATCTGAAAGATTGCAAGCACCTTGTTGACATTTGAACAAACCAAGGTTGTTCTACCACTCTGCTCTTTGTCCCTTTTCTTATCACTCACATGGCACAATGGCCTAAGCTGCCTGGCTTGAGCTGTAAGAGGCACGGGAATTTGCCAGATGCACTGTTTTGGGGAGGTGGGACAGAATCCCCAGGTACATTTCTAAGGGACTATGAAGGGATGCAGTAGATTGTGCCTCTGGCCCAGTGCCAGGCTCATGGGTTTTGGTCAGCTGGCCTTCTTAGTTTACTGTGCCATAGATGCTCAAACACTTCCTTCTGCTTTGGCCACTTCAAGTTATATCTTAAACATCTTTTCCTGTGAACAACAAGGGAATATAATCTTTCAGCTTGTCAGTAGGAACTATTGTGTGTGCAGCACTTCTGACCATTTTACCAGCTGGGAATATGGACCTGAGGACTTGTTTCTGGCCATAGTTCATTGGCAGGTTACTGGCATACAAGGCTGTTATTATTAGTGTTGTGGAGAAATTACTGAGCAATCGCTTTTGTTCCAAACCACAAACCACACAGCCTGGATAGTGTAACATAAAGCATATAGTGCTTATGCCTTAAAATATCTCTTTTCTATGTTTATTTTTCCAGTGTCTTGGTATTCTTTATTAAATCTGTAGTTAAATTTATGAGAGACAGGTGAATTTAGAGTTTTCTGAGTGCAGACCTGCCAATCCAGTGGAGGGCTTCATCTTTTCCTCCCTGGATATCTGCTTCTAAATGTGGTCTGTGTAATTGCCTGTACTGTAGTTTGTTTGTATTTCTCTGTTAGAACTGCATAGTATTAAAAATCAACATGGAATGAGTTGTATATAGGCATAGTTTGTAGCCTCTCCCCACGTTTGCTCCAGTAAGGACTGGGTGTCAAACTACCAAGTATCAGAATTCAACTACATAACTACAGTTACAGCATGTGAGAAATCTTTCCAATAGCCTGAGTGCTATTATTATAATATAGCAGGACAACTATAAACAGCCAGTTTTGTACAAGTTTCTTATGGGTTCTCCTGATAGTTTTCACTACAGTACTGGAAACTTCTTCTAAAGTAGAATTTATTTCCACCATTAAAAATTAAAAAAACTCAAACCAACCCAAAACCCAACAACCTCCCCCCCAAAAGCCAAACATACCCAAAAAAAACCACAATGAAAAAGGTAGGCATTTCACTTACTATGTAGGGTTTTTTTAGTTTTCTATAAATGTTGCTTACATTATTGGTAAAAGAGCTTATGTGCATGTATTAGTATATATAAATACTGTCAGAACTTTATTTAGCTAATTTATTGAGTAAAATAGAAAAGGGAAATAAATTTGCCATATACTTTAAAAGAAACAGAAACCAAGAAAAAACATAGAGATTATCTCAATTTGTTTATATAATTGGCTTTATATAACACATTTTAAATAGTTTTAGTTTTCCTACTGGCAGGCTGATACTCAACCTGAGGATCTCCTGTTCTGGGGACATAAACTAACACTATAAAAGCCCTGATTTGTCCCACCTCCCAGTTCTTACAGAATTTCAACAAGTCCTGTGTATCTGATTAATCTCTGAAGACAGAAAGGACAGAGGTTTGCACAGTCACAGTTTGCTTTTGTAAACCCTGCAGTAGCTTCTGATGTGCTCAGCACATTGGCAACTTCTATTTTTTCTGATCAGGAGCTTCATTTGGGCATGTAGAGTTGCCTGAGCCACTCCCTTTCCTGTAAGAAATGTCCTACTGGTAGCATTGTCTGTCATCTGTTACTTCCAGAAGCCCTGCCAGTTATCCTGCCTGGGCATGTCATCCCCTCCCCTGGCCAATGCTCAGTGAATGGGAACAGCTGCCACAGCAAGAGGGACACCATGGGCTGTCAGTGTTTTAACAGCTGGAGAATGTGCAAGTTTGCTTCTCATTTTTAATGTTGCACACTAGACTACCCATTGCTGGCAGTAGATGTAGGTCTAGGAGGGTGAAACCACAATATCAAGCAGAACATTGACACCCTCTTTGTGTCATATTGCTGGCCATGGTCTGTGTTGGCCTCTGCTGACTCAGAAATGCTTCCATAGAAGCATCCCTGAAAAGGCTTAGGATGAGGACATCAAGTGAACTTCTCAACTGTAGCAATCATGATGGTAAGAAACTTTAAACTGTGCTTAGAGCTGCTCTGCCATCAACTCTGTCTTATTGCTGTCATACAGGAGAGGCAAGGTAGCAGGACATGCCAGCAATTGAGTAGGAAGCTTTTCATCTTCCTTCCCTCTGGCATCAGACCTTTTCTGGGCAGTACTAGGTGCATGCAATCAGTTGAAGCCAACTGAAAAACAAGATCAGACTTGGTGACAGTCTGGGCTTATCATTACTATGGCCAAGGAGTCAGGGCATCTGGATGTCTTTGGGAAGTCTGGTCCCTGACAAATCCACTGTGCCACCTCTGAAAAACATAATCTCTCCTTCCCAAAGCCTAAGATCTTTGTTTATTTCGCCTCCATTTTAAGAATAACAACGCCAAATTTCACCTATTTCTGCTTCCCTTTCTCTGCTGATGCCAGGGTAACTTGGGAGAGAACCATGGGCAACCACTCTAAGACAGCTAAGACTCATTTTGCACAAGCCAATGACCACTGCATGGTTTGCAGGAAATTTTGAAAGGTAAAAGCAAGACTTGAACTTTTCTCAGGTTTCAAAGGGTTAATTTTCTCCAGAAGAGCATCTCCATCTCTTTGGCAGGGTGGATAAGAGTTGTCTGAAGAAAATCCTCAGACAATGTGTAGTTCTTTTGTTTCAGTTCTACTCTTCAAGAATTGCTAAATGGAGCCACCAGAGAGAAATGTCTCTGAATTTCAAGCTGACACTCAAATCTGCTTGTCTTAAAGCTTTTGTATCTGTTCACATTTCCAGGGTAGACATCAGAGAGTTATTAGAGGCCATTTCATCTGTCATGTAACTCTGGTAACATGTCTGCTCCATAACTTAAGGCAAAGCTAGAACTATAAGGAGAATGAAAATCTTTCTAAACTGCAGAATTTTCTAGGCACATTTTGATCCCAGTTCTGGAAGACTTGAATATTAATGTGTTCAGCAAAAAGAAAAATACATAGTTTCAAATGGATCAATTCTTTCCAATTTAGATTTTTCATACATCTCACATATATCTATATGAAACACAAAAACCAAAGTAAAAAGCCATTGCCATAAAAAAAACCCCATAGGACTTTCATTCAGAGATGTAAAAATTAGTTATTTTGACATTGCCAGAGTCTTCCAACCTGTTTTTTCCCTCACATAAATGAAATATGAGTGAAAAAGACATGACTTCACAAAACATTTGAAGAGAACTGCACTATTTTAATAAAAACATGTTCTGCTAGTGGTTTAATTATCAACTGTAATCAGAATAGAAGGGTTTGTTTTTGTTAAAATAAAAGTAAAAAATGAAACTCTTCGGTAATTACACTGTACAGCAGAACTCAGTTAACTAGGAGAGAGTCTATAATGGCATATACTTCAGAATTTATTTCTCCAACAGTCATTTATGTTATTCATCAGCCACTGATTTCCCACATGCAAAAGATATATTTTTGTGACACTCTTCAGCTCTGACAGATAGCAAACAAATATCTGAATTTTGAAAGAAATATTTTTATAAGGAAAATTTTCTTCTGCTGAGATTAGATACTTCACTGTGCTTTTTAAAATTTTTTGCTGATTTTACTGGAATTTTGCATTTTTTATTGCAGCATGTGTAGCTTATTCCACAGAATTTGATGGAACTATGACAGTTGCCTGCATATTTGAAGAACAGGGGTTTTACTAAATGAAGGACATCAATGCAGTTGCTCTAACAGGTAATTATGCTTCATGAACACTGGATTCTAATTAGAGAAGAACAAGTCCCCGGCAATAGCCACCTCCTTATACAGGGAATTGAAAAGACAACTAATTGGCAAATGTGGTGTGATACTCTATTATGTACGTAATCTTCTTTATCTTTTCAGCCCTGTTATCTGACCCAATTTGAAAATTTGATTTAGAGATATAGAGGACATGAAGATCATTGGACCCACTTGCCCAGTTCTGGAAAACTTGTTTATTGTGAAAGTAAAGAACTGAAAAATAAGTCTGTTTTTCCATGCCATGAAACACCTTGAATATATGACACCTCACTGATGTAACTTACAGAAGTGTAAGGTGTAAACAGCAGATTAGGATACTGTAATTAGGGAGTTTTCATTGCATCAAAGCATATCTTAATGATTAGTCTTATTATGCAGCCTTTTCTACATGTATTAAGTTTCTTTCAATGAAAAACAAAATGATAAAATGCACCAGCTCTCCACATTCAAATTCTAGAAACTATAGTTAATAAGGACAGACAGATATTAATATCATATTAATGTAATTTCTCCACACAGTAAAAATGTTCTTCACATTGAACCCTAGTTTATCCTATACGGGTAAACAAATAAAAAAGAGGTTCAACAGTTCAACAGTTCAACACTGAACAAAATACTTCTGGGGAAAATATATTAATCTATTGAAAGGTTAATAAAAAGCAGAAAGACATTTAAACTTTTTTTTGCCAGTTCCAGTGGGGTTTTAATAAGTACTAAAGGGCATAGAAGAAATATCAGCATAATTTCTTCTACATTGTGAATGATCTTTCATGACTATTGAATAAAAAATCATGTTCACTGTCACATAGGGGTAATATCCAAATAAGACTCATTTACATGTAGAAGAACACTTCCTTAAAAATTTTCTGAGATCATCTCCAAGTTAGGCCTAAATAAAAAAAAAACTATATTTAATTTCTCTACATGAAAATACAATATATGGAATAGCAAGTTAAGATGAAGGAAACAGTAATTTGTTTCTTAGGCTTCCCAGTTAATCTTCCTGCACATAAATGTTAATTTACAGTATTTTTTTATACTTCATTGACCTTTCTTTTCTGCAGCAATGATGGTAATCTTTGTTGTGTCTGGCACCGAATTTATCTTAAAAAGCAGTGTAACTTTCTGTCAGTAATTCCCATCCAAATCCCTGCTGATGTCAAATCTGGTATCTCTTCTCAGCTTTTTTGCACTAAACAACTAGTAAACTTTGAAAATATTTAGATAATAGTTAAAGAAGTGTTTATTAACTGTGGTGCCCCTTCTACTTCCTAAATATTATCCATGTCTTTCTGCAAACAGACCAAGTGACTTGCTGGTGACCAGCCCTTGCACCCTCCATCAGAAAAGCACTGCTGCCATCCACAAAGGATGGGAGGCTGTGGGCAGGGCTGTGGGCAGAGCTCCCTGCCTTCACCACCTCTGACTTTGTGGAAACTGTAGACACCACTTATTTTCAAGCCCAGAAGAAAGGACAACATTTACAGAAGCCCATCCTCCTCCTCCTCCTCATTTCTTCTCCCTTCATCTCATTTTCTCCTATTTCCATATTTAGGAAGAGGGCATCTCATTTCTGAGGAGCCCGGTGACCCAGGAGTGGCAGAACACATGGATATACCCCCTGCTTTGATTGGGACAGGGAAATGCAGTGGTGAGGACTCGTTCACTGAGATCCTGACTGCCAGCCACACCATGCTGGAGGTGAGGGAGGACCTGCCTTGGGACCTGGCTTTGCGTCACAAGCTGACAGATGTGTTTTTCCTTTCTGCAGAAGGAAAGAGAGAAAGGGAAAAGGTGTTGTGTCATCTGAGAGAGCATCTCTGTCCTCTCCAGGTGGGAATGGTGTCCTTTGCCTGCTGCCAGTGTGCTGCAAACCAGCACTAGAGATAAAGATTGCCAGAGAGGTAATTTATTGGCAGCATGTGCTCAATCAGGCCTTCAGTGAAATATCTCTGAGAGCCAAGTTGCCTGAATTCCTCCGTCTACATGGACCGTTCCTGCTCTTTCCAGAACTGATGCTGTCAGGGGGGTGCTGTGAAGCACCCTGAGCCTCCCAGGCCTTTATGTTGAGAATGGCAATGATTTAATGAAGAGGTGCAAATGGATAAGGGGTGAGGAGCATCAGAGAGAGAATGTGCCTGTCTGTTCATGACCTGCCATCACCCTGCAGATGTTCTGTGGCCTCCATGAAGTAATGAGCTCGGGAAGCCTGCTCCTCTGCAGCTTCTGCTTAGAAGTTTGATGTCTGTCTCTGTGCACTCTAGGGAATAAGCCGCCCCTCTGATAACAGTGGCATCTAACAGGTGCCTTGCCTGGGGATAGCATCTATCTACAAAAGGCAACATGAAAATAAAAGAAAAATGTCAGTTGTGATGTATCACTCAACTTCTTAAATCATTGAACAATAATCAGCAGTGATTCAAAGGTTGGTTTAGACAGTTTTCTAGAATTATGCAATGCTTTTCACATCTCATATATATAAAAAGATAAATTAGCAAAATATACATTAGATATTATAATTTAGTGTACGTACACATTATTAACACATTCACATAACACATTCACACACGCATTAGCATTCTTGTTAAAAATATGTACAGACTTTTTATTTATAAAGAATGGAGACTATAATCAAATGTCAGACCCTGAAAAACCCACATGCTAAGGGAATGCCAAGTAATTCCCCATCCCTGTTCTATGGCAGGTGGCTTTGAGGGACTACCAGAGGAACTTCATGACAGTGAATGAAACTGACTGCGCAAATTGTGAATTTTCTTCCCTGGGGGAGTTCAATTTGGATTTTGAATTGTTTACTTAAAGCACAGGGTCTTCAACACACCGTATTTCTGGGTTTGTTTTTTCCAATTCCTTTTGCTCCCTATTCTGCATTGCAAACCTTTTGTTTAGAACAGGTACTGAGGGCTACAAACAGCCCCTGTGGACATCAAGCCGGTGAGCTGGTAGCAGACAAAGGCACTGTCTTCTCCAGAAACAGCAGCCAGGTTAGAACTGACTTTTCCTCCAAGCTTTTCATGCTTCTCCTCAATTGGTTCCAGATCCCAGGCTGGCTCCAAATCAGGATGCAGAAACTTCCAAGTGGAAAAACAAGCAGAAGAGGACACTCTCATATCCTCACATTCCCAGTCAACTCTTTTATGAATTTCTTTTCTATTGATAAGCCACCCCCAGCTGCATGTATCTTCTACCAGAGCCTGTGTGACTGTCTCAGACATTGTCCTGCCCTTGCTGCAGGGACAGGACTCGTGTATTTTCATTTCTTATGAAAAAAATGGTGTATTTGATTTGTATTTTCCTTTTTGACCAAGAAAGCATCTGATATGCATCGTTCCAATCTGCAATTTTTATTTAAACCCTTTATTTTAATGGATACTCAGATGTCAGTCTGTTTGATCACTCAGTGCATTTTACTGTTTCCTCTGGATTTTGAACATCTTTTTGTTAGAGCTTATATGTGCAAGGACAATTTTCAATTTTTATATCAGGAAAGTATAGCTTCAGTTATTAATGGCTGAAGACTGTGGTTGTCTTCGTTAATGATGATGTAAGCCCTTACTTCATTGACTATTTCAATCCTTTTAGAACAAAGAAGGGCTCAGTATAGGAATTCTTCGTCCTCTTGAACTGAAGAGTAAAATACCAGTCTGTTTCAAGAGGTGAGATTTTATCCAGAGTGGCAAAAGAGTACAATGTTCTGGTCCTAATATATAAGAATATCTTTTATGCTAAAATATTTGAAGTTTATGATTACTTAAATCATATTCTGATAAATTCTTATGAGAAATGATGCATTAAGTTTTAGCTTTCATATTTTTTAGATTCTGTGCTGCCTAGGTGTGTAGCTCTGAGCTTCCTATTGAGTGTTAGTAAGCTCTCTTCACAGAGTAGGTAGACAAAACAATCCTCTTCCAGCTTGAGACCAAGGACAACCTTGGTTACAAGCTTCAGGCCCAAAAAGCATAAACGATGGCAGAATGAAGAGGGAAAACATGAAGGAGGGGACTTCACAACGTGAAGCTGTAACTGGACAATTAACCCCAATATGCAAATAGACCCAGACTTATAAAAGTGTGAAACCTTGTGACTGGTCATCCATTTTGTGACCATTTTAGGTCCCTCTTGGGTGTGGCCCTGGCCAGGCTCTTGTGCTGCCCAAGGTGTATCCTTTTAAGGTCTTTCGATAAATATCTACTTTCTTCTCTTAGCTCTGTCTAGTCTCTGATCTGTTCCAGATCAGCCTCTCAAGGCATCAGAAAACTAAAATTTTACTTAAAATAGAAAATTACAGTAAGGGTTAGATTAATATATTTTTTGAGGGGAACGTGTTCCATCTGCAAAGGAATCAGAGCTAGTGTTTGCCAGAGTTGTCCTCCAGCTCCCATGGCAGCAAAAATGTCAGCTACCCAAAAGGTGCCCGTATCAGCAGAAGTGGGGAACATTGCAGGATCCATAACACACAGAGTTCTGTAGCAGGATGACTACATTCCTGCATTCCTCAGCCTTGCAATATTTACTGGGTACAGGATGATATAGATGACTTTTTCCCCTTAGCTTTATTTTCCTTTTCTTTCCCCACTGTACCTTGAAGGCTTTTAGAAAAAACTTAGTGCTGGGAATTTCTTATGTTTTTTGCTTATACAAAATATGTCTTTATAGCTTTTCTACTGAAAGTAATAACATAACCCAAGTGGTTTCAAAATAACCCTACAATATCTTTTCTGAAGGAAAAAGATTTACCTAAGGAAATTTGTTTGGGAGTCTTTAAAGTGTCCTCTGGATAATATTACTATACAGTCTCTACTAATTTTCTGTAAGGGTGTCAGATATTTCCTCTCTTCTGTGTTTGATATGGTTATCATACTTCAGAGTGATAAGTAAATTAAGAAGATTTTAATATTTTTAATAATTTTTGGGTGAAAATTAATTGACTGTAACTGAAAGAAGAAAGGTTGAGGCCTTTTAAAATATAAATAAGTGCTGTTAAAAAAAGAAAATGATATGACAGTTCTCTTAGAAGTCATGAAGATCACAGTCTTCAAAATGTATTTAAGTGTTTTCACCAAAATATTCTGCTGTTGGTTAAAATAGGTATCTAAAGCTAAAGCTGTGCTGCCACAATTGCTTGCATGTTTTCCCCTAAGAAGCTCTCCACAGATTGAATTGGTAGAAGCTGATGTGTATTTCTTTTCCTAGGACTGTGGCTGACTAATGTATTAAATTTAGAGTGTTTTCCCTGACCTAGGTGATACTATAGGTCTTTTCATGGAGTGAAATTGCAGATGAACTTGTCTGACCATCTCACCCTGACATTTAGAAACAGAAATCTATGTTTGAAAGTTTTGCTGCTGCTACAGAAACCTGAAGCAGGCAATCATCCCTCTTGAGATGAAGAACAGGGTTATTTCTGAAACCTCTTTAGGAGCTAAGTGTTGGGTTGTTACTAAACACATAATACTTGTATTGCACCCAGATCATCAAGTACAACAAATAATCATAAATACTATTTATAATTGAGCTTTGCTATTTCTCCTCATACCTGCATACAGATACTGATATACAGATACCTGTATATAGTTACACTGTTTTCAGTAACTCTGAAAATTACTCTGAAAGACAATTTGGTACAATAAGAATATAGACATGAACTGACATTAATCTGGCCTCACAGCATAAAGGAATTTCAACCATCCCCAAATATCAGTAACTTATGAACTTGATTTGTCCCACAAGTAAGAGTGGGCCATCCAAACTACTTATTAAAACAAGAGTTTAATACCAGTCTTTTTTTTTTTTTCCATAAAATTTTGGGAGGGAACTTACTTTAGATGTTTTTCAACAGAATTTTTTAATATTTCTCTTTCATCTTTGACAGTAACTCTCCTTTCTCCCACCTTACTCTTCAAACCCGCATCACCCTGTCCTTCTTTCATCTGCTTTTGAATACTACCATCTGACAGAAAAAAATCCAATAAAGGTTCCAACAGAGTCACATATCAATGTGATCTTTGGGAATGATGCAAGATAAGTCATTGTCTTTGTGCTTAAAGTTGCACTGTCAGAACCTCCTGAGTTCTTCAACACCACTTGCAGGGGTGGCAGTGAATGGTGATTGCCAGACATGATGGGCAGCCACAGGGAAGGGGCTTCAGCTCTGTCAAGGCCAGTAGTTTCTGCTGTTCAGCCCATGTACATTTGTGTGCTAGGCACCAGCAGCTCTCACCTTAGCCATGTTGTGAAGAAACATCTTTCCTACAACTCCTTCCCTTTCTCTCCATGAAGTAAGTCACACTTTTGGTGTACTAAGGAAAAAAAGCCATCCAATTCCAATTCTTTACAAATAATTTTGTTAGCTGTGATTCAATATTAGGAGATCATTCACATCTTTCCAGAGAAAAAGTCCACAATGCAGAAAACACAAGAAAAACGCTTTTCAGAATTAGTTCTGCTGCATAAATGTTTAGTGAATAATATCTTCCCATTGGTACTTTTGTGGCAATGGAAGATATTATTCAAACTTGACATCCCAGTAATGTGCTGCATATTGATACATGGGAGTGATGTTTAAAAGTAGTTTTCAACAATCCCCTAGGAGAAAAATTACTTTTCTTAAGGCATTTCCTATGGAAAAATAAATCAGTTAGTTCTTTGAGAATAAAAGTTGGTTGCTGGGACATTATCTTCAGCATCTTAGTAATAATTACAGCTTTAAAACACATATCAGATATATATCTAGTCAGATATGGCACTGACTTACAACACCTAAGATGTGGATATATTTTAGAGGTTCCAAGTAGTTAACATGGTTCTGACACTAACTATTCCCCATTTCAAGATAGACTGCATAATGAAAATGTCCAGATGTGATCCTCTCCCATCTTGACCAGTTTTTCAAATTGTATCAAAATTCAAGTTTCAGTGAAAAGAGATATTTGAATTTTTAATAATTGTTGAGTTTTGATCTGTTAGCATACAAATCTTGGCAGGCCTAGCTGGGTATCCCTAGCATCCAGAAGAGCAAAACACGCTTGTGGTGAGTCTGTGCCTGCCCCACAACATTGCCACCTCCTGTGTCTGGCGCATGCCCTGCCCTCAGCTCTCAGCGGTGCTGTGTGGACCCTGTAATGGGGCCAAGGGCACTGCCACGCTCTGCTCAGCACATGTGGCAGTGAGGCATTGCCAGCCAGGGATCCCACTGTCATGTGGCCAGATCTCTTCCTTCCTGGAAGTGCCAGTGCACCCCAGCTCTGTTTTCCAGGGACAGTGGTGCTGCTGAGCTGAGGAGAAGTGTGGGAACTCATGACAGCCAGGACCAAGAAGGACATGGAGCCTGCAAGTGGGACTATGCTACGGGACCTTGCATGGTGGGCTCTTGGTGCAAGGCTTTTGTATGGCTCTGGCTAATTCTACAGCCCACATGACTCACAGCAAATAAATGCACATGAAAATCCACTTTCTTTGAGAAGAGGACAATGGTGCACTGCCTTTGGCACAGCTCTGGCTGAGGAGTGATTTCTTCTGACCCCAGTGTGACATATAAGGTAAATTGCTGTGTTGGTTTTGCATGGCCTGGTTTTTGGTAGTGGGGGAGCCACAGAGGTGGCTTCTGTGAGAAGCTGCTAGAAGCTTCCAACATGTCCAGCAGGAGATGGACATGCTGCTGATGGAAGCTGGGCTAATTAGAGAGGTTGGCAATGCCTCTGTGACCACATTTTTAAGAATAAATTAAAAACAAAGTGGGCACATGTTGTTTTTTTCTAGTCAGAGAAGAGGAGGAGGAGGTGAGAACATGTGAGGCAAACAACATGACAACACCAAGGTCAGTGGAGAAGGAGGGGCAGGAGGTGCTCCAGGCTCCAGAGCCGCGATTCCTCTGCAGGCCATGGTGAGGCCTTGCTGAGGCAGCTGCGCCCCTGCAGCCCCTGGGGATCCATGGGGGATGCAGAGATCCACCTGCAGCCCGTGGGGATCCATGGGGGATGCAGAGATCCACCTGCAGCCCGTGGGGAAGGTGCCCATGCTGGAGCAGGTGGATGCCTGGAGGAGGCTGTGGTCCAGTGGGAGACCCAGTGGAGAGAGAGGGCCCTTGTTCCAGGCTGGAGCAGCTTGTCTTTGGAGGACTGCACCCTGTGGAAGAGAGACCCAGGTCACAGCAGGTTTGGGAGGACTGTGTGCCCATGGGAGGGTGACTTTTACACTTTTACAGCAGGTGAGGTTTGGCTGCTGCTCGTGAGGTTGGACCCACACTGGAGGAGTTCCTGGAGAACTGCCTCCCATGAGAGAGACACCATGGCCTCACAGGGGAAGAACTCCTCTCCCAGAGCAGCAGAAGAAAATTTCAGTGAACTGACCAAAACCCCATGACCTGTCCCCCTGTGCTGTCAGTGGGAAGGAGGAAGGGGATTGGGGAAAGAAAAGGTGTTTTAAGGGCTCACTTTACTTCTCATTATCCTCCTCTGGCTCTGTTAGTAATAAATTCACTTTGTAGCTTTAAGCTGAGCCTGTTTTGCCCTTGCAGTGTTTTCTCTCAGTCCTTACTTCTCCTCATAAAACACTGTTAATTTTTTTTTTCTCTCCTCTGCTCAGCTGTGGCAGGGAAGAGTCAGTGAGCAGCTTTTGTGGGTGCCTGGTGTCCGGCCAGGGCCAAATCACGACAATTACATATTCTTTATGAAAATTAAAAACAAACATGGAGTGACATGCAGGCTTGGGTAGTGTGCCTCCAGCTACTGGTTTGAATGGAGCCCTGCCGGCTATAAGGTAAGCTTGGCACCCAGCTCACACATAAACACCCATGTTTAGCTACCTTACTTCAGGTGTCTTAAACCCTTGAGGTGGGAATCAGTTACCTGAACATAAACATTCAGTGTCATTGCAAGGGCCATAGAGTTTAAATGCCCTAGGACATTTGAGTCATCTGAGCCATCTGCTCTCTCAAATTGAATTAGCAGCTTGTACTTAGGCATCATTCTCTGTCTCCAGTCCAAAGTTTCAGAAATGAAAAGGGGTACAAATCCTTTCTTGTCCATCCCACCAGTTTCTCAGAGAAACTGGAGTCTCCTTGGGTTCATCCTAAGTTCAAAATAAAGCACGTACATAAAATCCAAGAAGGATCACAGTCAGTGAAAAGAATGAAGAAAATTAACACAGTATCAGGAAAACCTCAAGTTTCATTTTTAAGGGTGAAAATAGACAAAATTCTGATAGAGAATAATGCCTTTGGGAATAAAGAAATTTTATGACTTAAACCAAGAATTTTGACAATGCCTTTGACAAATACACTAGGGAAGAAATTTATATTAAAGTCATAAATAAGAGTCTCTTACTGCTAGAAGTGACAGAAAAGAAAAAGCTGCAACTTTAAGGCTTTATAGTTAGAGTAGCTTTCTGTACTTGGGGAATGCAGAATATTTTGAGTGTAAACAAAGAAAAATGGATTTAAATTCTGGGGAAAAGAATTCTTGGTGACCTACCCAACTGAAAATTATACATGTCAAACATTGTTTTGAAATATAGATTCATGCAAGATATCTCACTGCTTTAAAATCATGTTGCAGTTATTTTCTAGCTCCCCATCATTTGAGGCTATTCTTCATCAATGTATACAACTCCAGTAATGGCAAAAATATAAATAAAATAAAATAAAATAAAACACAATTAAATTAAATTTTAAAAAAATGAAAGACCTTTCATGGTTGCTGAGAGAGAATACATACTTATGACTGAATCCAGGATTGGCAATATATATTTCACAGGCTAGTGATCAATATGCTTATCTACCTGAGTGAGAGCCTAAATATTTCTTTAATTTTATTTTATACTCAAAATTCATCACACTTGGCATCCTTGTATCCCCTTATCTGTTGGGATTCTCTGATTCAGCAGGGACAAGAATTTCATCCTCATTATCTCACTGCACTACTGCGAATTGAGTTCTTCCAGGTAAGTGGAACAAGACCCATAGGAAATATAAATATTTCCACCTTGCCCTGTGCAGTTGAGTGTGGTGGTCTCAGGTGCAAGTCATATTTCTCTCACACATGTGCAATACCAGGGGTAATCACAGAAGTGCTGAACAAGTGAGGACGATGACAACTAAGGGGTCTGCATCTGCTATCTTGACACATATTTTGGGAAGCGAAATTGGTGAAGTATTGCTCAGGTAGGCTTGCCCAGCCCTAGTGTACCCCATGCAGAGCTCTAGTGGGGAGGGTTTAGGAAGAAGGCATCAGCTGTTCAGCACATTGGGTCAGAGTGCTTCCGGAAACATGCCATATCTAATCCAGGATAAAGTTTTGAACACTGATTTTGAGGCTCTAAATTATAGACTCATTTGTAAAACTCCTTTGTGATTGCAGTTCCAGGACTTTTTTCTTAGAGCTAAAAAATAGATTCTGCATGAAACAGTATTTTTGTCTAAATGCAAAGTGCCAGATTCACAAGTGGTGTCAGCTGGCTCAGCTCCATTGCGTACGAGGAGCTTGAGCTTATCCAACCAAAAAGAGCACTCAGGAATTTTGGAAGGAGAGAATGTCTCACCCTCTGGTCTTTGCATTAATTAGTGTTGCTGAGATTTGAGTTGTTTCCAAAGACCATGCCATGCTCCTCAGAAAGGAGCAAAATCATTCCACAGAAGACAAAAATAGACAAATAGTCAATCAAACCTCAAGAGTGCACTGTGCCAAGATGCTGCCCAAAGTTGCAATTAGAGCAAGCAGGGTTTTTTTAAACAGGGAGATGTTCAAACAGTAACACATTGAGAGGAGGCCATGGCAGCTCACAATCAGCCACTGACTCTGTACCTGTGACTTAGAAAACTGGCTGAACTATGAAATGGAAAGAGGTAATTTCCAAGGGAGAAATGCAGAAAAAATGAAATACTATCTAACAGAGAAAACCAAGTGCAGGCAGCCACACCAGTGTGTAGGACATGGTATCTGGGAGCCACCTGTGCCCAGATCTCCCAGCTGGCACTACCTACAGTGCAGCCCCATTGTGCCATGACAGCCCCAGACCCGCACGTGCCGGGGAGTGCTCTGGCCTGGGAGACCTTGGACTGTGCTGCAATTGCTGAACATCATTCCCAAGGAAGCTGTGAGGGTGTTTGCAGAACATGAAATTCCCAGTGGTAAAGGGTGTCAGGTTGCAAAATTCTTTTTTAGTGGTTGAACTCAGGGTAGGAAGATTTTTCTCTACTAATAAGTGCTGTGGAGAGTTAGAGTCCCTTCTGCTCCTGGTGTTGTTCAATGCCTGTTTTTCTGCAAAGGCCAGAGGTGGGTTTTGGTCCCAGTGCAGGTCTGCTCTATGGAAGTGGTCTTGCTCTATGGAAGTGGTCCTTGTAGGTGGAGAACTGACTGACACGTCAGCGCTCTTCTGAAGAAAAGCTCCCAGCTGGAATAAGAAAAGTTACTTTACTGAGGTAAAGGAAAAGCACCAATAAAAATTAAATATGAATATGTTTAGGGTAAGAATGGAAACATATAGCTTGCCCAAAGAAGCTTTGAATGCCCCATCATTTCCTTCCAGTACCTGGAGGGAACCTACAAGAAAGATGGGGCAGGATTATTTACAAGACCATTTAGTGACAGGACAAGGGAGAATGAGTTCAAATTGCAAGAGAGTAGGTTTAAATTAAGATATTAGGAAGAATTTTTTTACTGTGAGAGTGTTGAGGCACTAGAATATGTTGCCCACACTTGGCAGTTGTGGATGCCTTACCCCTGGAGGTGCTCAAGGCCAGGCTGGATTGGTCTCTGAGCACCCTGGTCTAGTGGAAGGTGTCCCTGCTCATGACAAGGGCTTGGAACTAGATGATCTTAAAAGTCCCCTTCCAACCCAAGCCATTCTATGATTCTATGATCATTGGACATGCTCAAGGTCACACTGGGGATGTGGTCTTGATCAGCCTGATGTATTGAAAGATGACCCTGCCCATGGCAGGGGATGTTGGACTAGATAACCTTTAAAGGTTCCTTCTAACCCAAATGTTCTGTAATTCCATATTTTAAGTCAGCATGCATACCTTTATGGAGAGGCAAATTGTGGTGCTGAGTGATGGAAAATACATGACTGCTCTTCAGAAGTAGAAACTTAATCATATTCTCTGCAAAGATGCTAAGATGGGAGAGTGGGTTATTTAGGTCTGTGTTGGAGGAGAAAGCAGGCAACAAATATTTTCTTTTCATGTTCTCACGCAGGAAACATATTCTTTCAGCATCACTTGGTAGGTCAAAATTTAATTTTCTTTCCATGTTGCAGTCCTAGACAAAGAAGTTTATTGAAATATAATTTTAAGGGACAGTAAAAAGAGACAGCAGGTTCCAGTCAATGCTTAAACAGTTCATAGACTAAAACAATTTCTACTAAAAATCAGCCCTTTTTTTAGACATGTTTCTTCATAGATGTCAGAGTCTGAAGGCTGATATTAGTCATATTTTGAATTTCTGAAAGTGTTATTTTTAGGAAAGTCTGAGCAATAGTAATTGAAAAAAATTCAGGAAAGCTAAAATTATGTACAGTCAGTGCGGTGTAGTAGCACGTTCATTTCATATGTGTTATAGAAACAACAGTGTAGCTATTGATTTTGCATAATTTCACTTTGACATTTTCCTCTGCCATTTCTTGTCTTTATCTGCATATGATGATGAAACATCTGAGAAACAGGTTTCAACACACTAAGAAGTAAAAAGTAAAAATAGTTGAACAAAGGGTGACAGCTGAAGGTTGCAGCTTGGAAGGTATATGGCACTAACAAAATCACATAATAAATGATAAATTTGAATTTACATGAAAGACAGAATGCCTCAGGACTCTAGTGGAGGTCCCAAAATTAACCTCTGAACAAAGCCATTAGATTTCCACAAGGAAAGGAGCCTACCTGACCAGAATGACATTCTTTAGGATACCTAAGCCCAGCAAGATATGTAAAAGAGAGTGAGCTGGGATAGAAAAGTATACAAGAGCTCAAAATGAAATTCCACAAGGAAATGACACAAAAAGCTGTGTATTCTTTGCCAAACAGCACTGCCAATGTTAAGCATATGGAAAAGAAGATACAAAACCTTGGACACACATTTCTGTGGTACATACAGAGAGGAGGAACAGCAAACATCACCGTACTGATAGCTCAAACAAGCTTCATAGGGCAGTGATGACAAATGGACAGTAAGTCTGAGAGCTAATGGGACACAGCACTTCTAATATGGGCAGAGGAGCAGAAGCCAAGGTGGTGCCAAAAGCAAACATATGCTCTGAGGAAAAAAACCAGCAACAACCTTATGGGCAGGAGAAAACAGAGAGCCATAATTCAGTGTTTATATTCAGGGTAGCATCAGAGAGGTCTGTGTCAGTGTCCCTCATGTGCCTTGAGGCATCACTGCCCTTTCCCAGGAATGGCCTGTTTTACTTCCTGCTGAGCTCACTCACCAGCCAGCTTTTGTCTTTTTGGCTTTGCTGTCCATCTCATTTTGCCATGGGCTACTCTTCTGCTGCAAGTCTGCAGCTCACTTTACCATGTCTTTGCAGTAGATTTTTTATTTGCTCCTGTGGTATCAACTTTATATACCTGTGTGTGGGGAAAAAAGCAAAAGGAATATTAGGATAGAAATATCTTTTCATTATCTCTTCTCAGTTTCCTTATTGTGTGATGTGTTTACACTCCATTTTACAGAGTACAGAAAACATGTTCATTTAATAGTAAAGACCTCATGAGAAATGGGCCAAACCCCTTGGTTTCATCCAACAGATGCCTTCATTGGAGATGGCAGGGGAACCTGCTTTGTCAAACACATTCCAAGATTTTGTTCAAAGGAGAAGGAGGTTCACATCTATCTTCTATGTACTCCATTTGAAGAATCCCCACAATCCCACAATACTTCTTAAGTCTGAGACAAGAAGATAGGGAAGTAGGCTCTTTGATTCAGAGCCATGCAGCAAAAAGAAGAATCAACAACCATCCAGGCAGGTGCAATTCAGTGCAGAAAAAGGACTCTTCATTTAGATGTCAACTCCAAGATGCTATATATTTACACCTAAACCCTCCTATCTAGAAACAAGGGGAAGATTTAAAGAAATGGTAAATAAAAGGGTTTTTTTCCTGTGCTTAGTGAACCAGGCTGTAGTAGATTGGTATCTTGATAGAGACGAAACACTCATTCTGGCCCTTAAAAAAAAGAAGATATTAAAAGAGTTGATGAGATTTCAGTCCTGAGTTGCTATGATGATAAATGCAAAACAAGTTTATTCACTGATGGCTCTAAGGAAAGCATTGCATAATGGTGTGGTTAAAACTTAAAAACCCCAATAGAATAATCATCATAGGAACGAAGTGAAACCAAGCTTCCAATAAATGAAAATAAAGAAAGTGGCTATGGTCTCGGTCCATGAGTGAAAAACGTTTCATGTTTTTATTTATGGGAGGCCACCATTAGCTGACACTGACCATAAACCACATGTTGACAGTGCCAAAAGGGGCCTGGCAAACCATTCTACTGCAGCTAAGAATAGAGCTTGTTTTTTTTCAGCTACAAATGTATGATTTGCAAATTGAATGCCAAGTGGGGAAAGAATTAGCAGTTGCAGACACACTCAGAGCATTTTGACAGTGCAATGAAGCTGTGTCAAGAGGTATGTTATGTCCTGTGAATCTGATTAAAAATGTGGTCGGCTTTCAGGTGAAAATGAGGACTATTATTTCTGGCACAATTGTTAGGAACAAGATCCTACAAAAAATAGTCCTGGAGAATCAGAACAGTGTATTCCTAGACCTTATTGTAGGGCAAGGCTTTCAGTACTGTTGAGATTTTATTTGAAAGCACCAAGATAATGAATGCCAAGCTATTATAGAAAAAAGAAATGTTTCAAAGGATGGGTATAAGGGTGATTTACAGAATAAAAAACCTGAGAGTGGGGCAAAACTTTATTGTTGATCTAAAAAGAACAGTTGCTTTCATTAAGGCTATTTGACTTACAAAAACTACAAAGAATACATATAAGGGAAGGGTCTGAAAGACCCAGTGCTTACAATAGAAGAATACACAGCCATTAAGGAGGTACAGGTAAATATAATTGTTTATGACAAATGTTTTTTGGTAGTCATTCTGCCTTCTCTGATACTAAAATACTAGACAGTAACCATGCCTGAACAGATGATCATATACATCTATTTTTGTGGAATATATTATTCATGGTCTGACTATAGCATGCTTTTCAATAGACATGAGTTTGCAGTGAAATTTGACTTTTAAAATATAATAAACTAGCTCAAATTGTCTCTAGCTTAAGTAGTTGGAATAAATTAGTGACAAAAATTTTGATGAGATGGTTACTCAGGATAGGTACATATGATAAAGATACAGATGAAGCATTTTAATTCAACACCAAAGGCATGGCCACAAATTATTGACTCTGAAGAAGGCAGGTGCAGAAAGGCCACAGTTACATCATGATGAGGTAGCAGAACCAAAGCACAGCAAAGCCAGAAAGAGTGGATGAAGCACTGCCTTAGAAAACTGGGGTATTGCTATGGGAAAGCTGCAGGTCTAGCAAAATTGAAAATTGCAGATAAATTTTAGTGTAGATGAATGTAAAAGCATGGAGAAAAACAACTCCAATTAGATACTATCTACTAAAAGGCTCTACCTAGATCAGTTCTTGCATCTCAGGAAATGGATCATGGAAGAAACGTTAATTTTTCTAGGAGGATGTCTGCTCAGTAGATAAAACATTACACATTATTAGAAAAGGAAAGAATAATTTTTAAAAAAAGATAAAACATACTATGCTACTGCCTGTCCATATCTTAAGCATCACACACAGTCCCGTTTTCGCAGCCTGTGGATATGTCTAATAGAATAAACAGTAGGAGATGTCAAAGTTGAGCAGGAGTATGAAACAGCTGCTTTATAAGAAGATTGATTAGCATGCTTTAGCACAGAAGAGGTGCTTAGGTGAATATTTTAAAAGTGCATGAAATCATAAGCATCATGGAGGACATGAAGAGGGAGTGATTATTCACTAGTCACAACACAGGAATAAACAAATGAACTTAAGCAGCAACTTTAAACCAAACACATGCAGTCAAAAATGTGCTGTGGAATGATTGCTACAGGATGCTATGGAACCCAGAAAGGTCAATTGGTTCAAAGTGACTGATAAGCGTATGGGTAAAAAGACCATTAAGAACCATAAAAACTAAGGTAAAAACACTGACAGCTGCCACGTTGCAGGAAGCTGATGCAGCAAAGGAGCCTCAGGGGTAGCAAGACCTTATGATATCCTTTTTCCACCATCTGAGAACATAGATGGGACTATGGACTGTGTAGACACCTTACTTTAGCCTGAGCATAACTCCACAGAGGTCCTCAGTAATGGTAGTGTTTAGGATCTATGCTTCAGAATATATGGAGAAACCCCCCAAAAACTCATGAAGAGTCTAAAGACCACAAATAAGAGATTTCTGTGCATAATTTAAAAGAAGGACAGAAAGAAAGAGCCGTAATGAAATCAAGCACCACTCATTTTGTTCTCTGTAGACAGTATATTGAAATGTCAAATTCAGAGATAAAAAGTCACAAAATCCCAGAATCATTTACCATTTGAGGCTGGATGGCACCTCTGGAGACCATCTAGTCCTGTTTACAGCAGTGTCAGCTGCAGCCCCTTGCCTGGGATTGTGTCTAGTTGGATTTTGAACATCTTCACAGCACCCACGTGCTGCCAGCAAGGAGCACATCTAAACTGGGCCCCTGGTGAGAGGCTCCTGGTGACTCTACAGCTCCCAGAAACAGAATTACATCCACCCTTGAAAGCTAAATCTGATGTGCCAGGGATGCATTTCCTGGGGTGCTGTGGTCCATGCCCTGCCGTGTGTCCCCACCACTGCAGAGGATATGGATCTCTGTTCTGAGCAGAGATACTGGCCCTCTCTGTGTGTTCTCCTCCAAAACCTACTGTGTCTGGGAGCAGACTATTCAAATCAGTAAACCATCACTTATTTTTAGTTTTGTTCTGGACTTGTAAGCAGAGTGTCAACTTTTGGCAGCTTTCCTTCCCAGCAGATGTATGAGGTGCACTCTGTTCTCCAAAACAGCTGGAAATGTAATTAAGTCAAGATGCTGTGAAAATCCTCAAAGATTAAAAGAGAGAACTCAAGACCCTTCTTTCTACAGTATCGCTAGTTTCCATAAGGAGACCTAAGTCTCCTTAAGGTTCACAAATGTTCACCCCTTTATTCAGAAGAGCACAAGGGCCCAGGACTCTCTGTTTAACAATGTTCTTAGTTGTCTAAGTGTAGAAATACAAAATACACAGTTGTCCTAAAAATTTTTTATTCTGTCCTTCAATTTCCTACTTATAAACTAAGCATAATAAACTTCCAGCCAACTTGGTATCTGAAGTTATGAAATAATGAAAACAAACCACGTAATCTAAGTAGTATAGCTTTGTTCAGTTTCAGCTGCTCCATGTAAATTGGTCAATTTGTAATCTGAAAATATTTTGCAGAAACATTTTTTTTGTTTGTTTGTTTTCCTAATCAGAAATTAAAAATACAGGACTACTCTATGCAATTTCATGTAATGCAAATTCCAATTCTTGCACAAATCTTACATAGAATTAATTATAATGAGAAAAAACCTTCTTAGGAGGCTAATTTTAAGAGTGTGCTGTAAACAAAGAGTAAGGGCACATGCTGAACAACCCAGGATAAAAATTTAATAGGTTTGCCTACCCTTTAAGTAAGATGCCATCCATCCTTTTGGGTAAATGAGAATGAAATCTTAAGAAAGAAGTAATTTGTTGAAGAAGGCATTTGTTTGGGTAATTAGACACTCTATGATAGCACATGCCATATGCACATACAAGAGGAAACTAAAATAAAGTTGAGAAGGAAACTTTAATTAAGCTTCCTAAAGTTAAATAAGAAAAAGGTTAAGGGGATCCTACAAACAGCCTTCTAGGACCTATGACAAGGTCATCAAGAAGAGAGAGACAGGCAGGCTGAGAATGAACCTCAATTGCAACAGGACAGTGCTCAAAGCATGGGAAATAGAAACTTTAACAATATGAGAATGGCCCAGCAATGGAGCAGATTTCTGGGGGACTGCACATTTTCAGGACCTAAATGGATAAAACCATGAGCAACCTGGTGTGACCTCCTAGCTGACCCTGCTTTGAACAAGAGGTTCAAAGAGGTTGGATTAGCAATCTCCTAGAGTTTCTTCCCACCTGGATTATCCTCTAACTCCGTGAATTTGCTTTTTTCTTCCATTAGACTGCTTGACTTTGTAAACTTATTATTCTTTATGCACAGGAGGATTGCAAAGGTAGCTATCTGTGATTCCTCCTCTACTTAAACTTCTTTCAGTGAAAAATCTTCACTCACCAAAGGCCATCTGAAAGAAATTGACCACTCTGATTTCTAAGTGCTCTTTGCAGATCCTGCTTGGCAATATAAAATAAATATTCATAGTGATCCCCGCCACTATGAATTGCTGGGGAATGGCCCTTTCCACTGAAGTTTTCAAAGATGTCATATAGCACTTTCAAAATGGATTACTTTCTTTGCAGTCTCTGTCTCTGAATTTGAATGTGCAATGAACTGTGCTAACTGTGGAGGAAATTAGGACTGGGTCAATTACAGCTTCAGCATTTGGTTTCATAAAGCTATATAGATTTAGGATAGTCCAGTGATCTTAAAACATGATATCACAACCCTCCCCTCAGCCCCATGGCAAGGTAGCACTCTCTAGCTTCACTTACAGTGAAAGGGCCAAAAGGATCAGGAAAAATAAATAACTACAGAGGATACTTTTGCTTAGGGAAGAGGAAAGCCATCACCTCCCCTTTTCTATTTTTATAGTGAAAGAGACCTTGGAGATGAAAGAGATATCAAGACCAGGGTGTTCCCATTGAAATCGAACTTGGAGAGATTATTAAAGGTCATCTGGGTAGAATTTATTTCCTCTCAACACTTGCTGGGTAGATTTTTTTTTTTCTAGTGAATATTAATTGGTGAAACTAGGATTTCAATCTGCCTGAATTTAAATAAGAAATTAAGTACAGTTGTATCGAAAGGTTTTAATAATGTTTCCCAGTCACAGAAGTGTTCAAGAACCAAAGCTTGTCAGGACTTTTCAGGAATACTCAGGATATGGGAGATGCAAATTAAATTCCATTTTTCTGCCTGAGGGAACTGAAACTCGCTCTCTTATTTTCTTGGTGTAAAGTAACCAAACAATTTGCCCTCATTCACACTGTGATATAAGGAATATACGTTATCTTTATTTCTAATGGAATGAAGAATATCAACAGGGATTAGGGAGAAAGCTCAAACTAGAACTGTTCTCCTAGGCTGGAGATTGGGGTGCTCTAGAAGGATATTGAGCATGGAGGAGAGGAGAGAATTCAGCCAGCCCTAATGTGGGTGAGAAATCTGATCCCTGAACCTATGGAGCTAAAGCATGAATTTACTACATATTTTATGAAGCTAATGCTTTATTTCTTTGGCTTTTCTTCCAAATACCTTAATGGTTTTTGTTTGTGCCAAATTGGAACATTCTGTGTCAGAACATCAGTTTTTTGTTCTTGCCAAAGAACTTAGAACCTGGCTGGTTTCAATTATATTTTTATTTCTCACTCCTTGTTTTACTTCAGAACAGAAACAAACACAAACAAACAAACAAAAACCCAAACAGTAATTCACGTAGAGCTCTGCTGCAAGTTTACAAGAGTTATTCAGCTTAGATTCAGAGCTACAGAGTGCTTTTCAATCCTGTAATAAACAGACACAGCTCCTGTTGGTTTTAAAGTTTATCCTGGTAACTATCCAGGGCTGCATTGAAGCCATGGAATAGAAAATCACAGAATAATAAAATCATAAATCTGACTAAAGAGGAGCTAACAAAAGTTTTAGACAACTATTAAATAATGCACCTTTAATGATCCAGACACAATAAAACCAGTGTTTCTAGAGGTATCAAGGGTTCTTTTTGCCCTTGTCTGCCTTCCAATGTATTTCTATCTCATATTACTGATAAACCCTGGAAATAAAAGGAATTTTCCTTCTGCATGTATCTTTCACATCTCAATTCAGAGATGGTACATGCTGTACCTTAGGCTGTGAAAGGATCTAGTGTGCTTCTTTCTGATCTATTCATTCCTTTCAGTATTTAATGTGCAAGATCCTCTGTTATTGCCATGGGGATGGCCACTAAGTCAGAAAACTTTATTTCATTTCAGGCACTTACATGGTAACAGTAGACTCAGGTTCATTCTAGTTTTTTACTCCTGTTAAGGATAAAACAAATCCTTCATTTTAAAATATACTTTGATTTCCAAGTTGTGAATTTGATTTTGTTTGCTTCCACCAGCTCCTAGCAATGATTCTCAGAAAAAAATTATCTTTCTTTTTCAGTACCATAAATTTAAAAAAGAAAGATATATAATCCTTTTTCCACTTCAGTTGTTTTCAAATTTGTACTAGATTTAAAAAGTCTCTTCAGACCTCCATAGCTACCAGATGTGATCTCTTGCCAGACCAATCAGACTTACTGTGAAATAAAGTTTCCTGTCATATTAAGGTACAGCTGTCATATTAAACCTCAGTGCTGTAAACAAGTATTTGCTGGCAGCAGATCATAAACAGAACTACGATCTATGTACCTCAATTTTCCACATGTCTGGCCAAGAAAGGTATCTCTCCATGACATCATTCCATCTCATCAATTTCCCTGTCTCCTCAGCCTTGCAACGCTTTCATCCTCCTTTTTATTTCTTCTGCATTCACTTCCCTTGCAACCCCTTGAATCATTTCTCTGTGCCATTTTGGTTACCATGTGTGGTCCAGTGGTGACTCATGGAAATGTCTGTGGACTCCTCATCTATTTATTCTAGCAGCCATATCCTGTTATTTGTCTGTCTCAACTATTCTTGTAACTAGACACCTTCTGCTTTACTTACAATGCTTTTCTTGCTTAGGATTCTCACTCGTGAACAGGCAGCCACAGTGTTTCTTTGGTGTGCTTCCTGCCTCTGCTTTTCTATGCTTTACTGACCATAAGAATGCTACCTCTGTGGCAGGTTAGTGGAATGGACCCATCTACCTTCTTACTTCTGCAGTGGAAACTGAATTGGCCTCTTACTTTGGCTATGAGCTGTTGGCCCTCTTCTCTTGCTTGAGGGACCCTGGAGCTGACAGAGGCCAAAGGACTGCCCCTGTAAGCCCTGTGTCATAGTCACTGTATGGTGTCTTCAGTGCACCCTGCAAATGGGTTTTCTTTATCTGCACATCTTGTATACCGAAGAAATTAAAATATTCCCCAATCATGTATGTTTACAACTGAGTCATTTTGTTTCTTTGTCTCTAAAGAAAGGACAGAAGTAAAGGAGCAAAGAATGAAAAGATGGAGGAAAGAAAAGACAAAAAAGCGTGTCTGTGTATTTTCCTTCTTCTCCCATAAAACTTCCTATCTCCTTTCCTAGATACTTGCTAACTAGAATAGCAATTGCGTAGATCTGAGGGAAGAAAGGAAGGTATTCTGCACTCTCCTAGCTCTGAGGATACTGAGACCTTCATTAGAGAGGGCATTCATAGGATAGAAGACCCTAATGACATGTTTCACTACACCTTTTTTAGCATTTTTGCTACAAATTTTTTAAAATTGATAAATCATATTAGGATCAGTATATTTTATATATATCTATATCTATATCTATATATATATATATATATGAAGAATATAAGTATATTCTTTCCCTGTTCTATTAGCCTTGGCAGATATTTTCTTCCTATCTTGTCATTTGTGCTTTCTAAGAACCACAGAGATCTCATCCTTGCGATGCAATGTTCTTCAGTCTGAGGTTAACATTCCTCTGCACAAAGACTTCTGAATTTAAAATAAAAAGAAAGTTTCTAGGCCATTCCTACACCAATTGCACCTGTCAGTCTGGGAGCACAGGTCTAAAGAAACAAGGAACTTGATACTTCTGTCCCCCACATGCCTGCTACAAAAACTATATGTTCTGGTAAGGACTTCAGCATCAGTTAGGGTCTAGAGCACAGCCAGAACTCACAGTTCCTGCAGCCTTCCCTTCCAGTCTGCCTGCAAAGACAGTCCCACTAAAACACAGCACCCTGTAAAAAGCAAAAGCTATTCTCACTTGCAGCTTTAGGCTCTGGCAGAAAAGGTGTCCAAAATGAAAATGTTTATTATGAATGAAACACAAGTGACCGGGACAAAGCAGGAAGCCTCAAAGAAATCTTAAGGTTTCAGTATTAGCACTGAGACTATTTAGCAGTTAAAGAGTCCAAGATCTTTTCATCTTTATAGTTAAACTGCTGGACATAATCACTTTTATGATCAAGGACTTCTATCCTACAAGCCCACTGTTTGTTAAATGCTCCAAAAGCTTTAGTCTCATTCAAAAATATTCAAGGCTGACAATTATCATAATTTCCCCTATGGAAATTATGATAATATCAAAATAAATACTAACAAAAATTCAGATAGTAAGAAGACATGAAAGACATTTCCCTTTTGACTGAATTCACCATACACTAGAGAACATTTTCAGCAGCAAGAGTGCAGATTTCTTGATACAAAACTGAGAGGTCAAAAGTATTTCTGACACAGAGCTCAGTGACATTAAAGTTGTAAGCCACTAGGCTTGCCATAAACTTCTGTGGAGTTTCTAAATGTCTTAAAATCAAAAATCTCATCTTCTAAAGAAACTTTTGACTTTTTGGGTATGATTCGCATAGACTTATTTTTGCCTAAGCTGCTGATAAATTGTTGCACTCAAAAATCAGCCTTTGAATTTTGAAAGGTGGTAAAGATGAATTTGACTCCACAAAAGCTAGGCAAGATCTAGAACTCAGGCCACCTACTACTAACATTTCTGTGGTTTCAATGATTTACACTTACAGGTGTAAGTGTACACCATAGACAGGAAGCACTACTCTACACCATAGACAGGAAGCACTACTCTTCCTCTTTTTAAAAGCTATGATCAGTTAGACACTATTAATTATGCTTGTAATTCCTCTGGATCAGGGCAATGTAGAGGCCTTTTCCTGAGCTTTCCTTCATAACTCTTTGAGAAAAAAGCAAAATAGAGGTATCTGTTGACACAAGCTACACTTGCAGGAAGGAGACAGTGAACCAGTCTTCTGAAGAACTTTTCTTGACATTTTTCTGTTCAAAGGATTAAGCTCTTTTGATCTCCCCAGTTAAAAGAATTTCCTAGGTTCACCTAAGATGTTATTTTCCTTCCACTGGGATTTATAGTAATGATAGGCAAGTCCTTGTCTAACTGCCATTCAGGAATACTTGTTCTGGCTGGATTCAGCACTTGAGACACCAAATTAAATCACTGCCCAATTTCTTACCACTTCATCAGAAGCCCAAACCAAGTAATAAACACGATGCAGGAAATACCTATTAAATGTCTGTCATTCTCTCAAAAAAGAAGGGACGGATATGTGATTTTTATATGCTCTCCTCTTCACTGGTTGTAGGATTAAGTCTGGAGGAACAAGTGCAGAAATGGATCCTGGTCATTCCTAGTGCCCTGAGCTGGCGTTGCAGAAAGACACCATATGCTGCAACTCAGATTCTGAAAATTCCAGGATGCTAGACATTTTCTTTTCCCTTTGTTCTTTTCAGTAATATCAGTAAAGTAGGAAAACAATAGTAAACTTCTCCTTTTCAGAGACACCCTTTGGCCAGTTAATAAATGATTCTTTCTAAAAAAATCTTGCTTGTTCAATTTACATTCACTTGGCTGCCTGAAGACAGCTCCTTTCCCTAGCCTGCGTTCAACAAAGGAAAGTCTCATACTGTTCTCCTACTGATCTTGCACTTCAGACACCAAAACACAGTATTGATGTTTGTCTGTTTGACAGCAGAATGTGTGCAGGGAATGGAGAAAACAGCCTGCAAGCAAACAAAATTACTCATTATACTAAGAGAACTATCCTTAGCCAAGTCTCGATACTAAGCATGCAGTAAAAGAGAAGAAAGAATAAATGGCATATTTTCTGGATTGCAAAAAGAAAATTATTCACTAAAAGGGGGGATATATGAGTACAGGGATGCATACTGTCTTTTCTAAATATCTACATTGGATTATGGACTCTGGCTCAAGGCTAAGTGGACTGAAGGAGGGATAACCCTTCTCTGCTTCAAGGCTGACACTGAGTGTGGGCTGGTTCCCCTACAGCAGCCTGTGCCTTGGTCTCCATGCCTAGGCAGACATTTGCTCTCTGTACGGATCCAAATCCCAAACTAAAATAGAAATTAAGACTGAAGGTACAGGTGAAACTTAAAGCCTCAAGGCTTTGATCTAAATTATTGCAGGCACATGACAGGCACTACTGAAAAATACCATTCCAGTAATACAAAATATCACCATCTTCTATCATTTGTATAAAACCAATTATTTTTTCATATGTAAGATAAAGGATGATATATACTTCCACTGCAAATGTCTTAGAGATTTACTCAAACACCAAAAACCCATGATGTTTAGAATAATGAATATAAGTTTAGAATAATGAATATAAGGTGAAGAGAGGCCAAATAGAAGCTTTCCACAAGCACAACTAAACCAAGCATAAAAACCCCCAAAAAAACAAAGAGCACAAAGTATCTGCCTAAAATAAAATAAAAAAGAACACACGGAGAAGAATAATTAAATGAACTGGCAGAACTGATCTTTTTTTATATGATTTCAACATGACAATCATCAGATTTAAATGTATGTCTTTGACAGTACAGTAGTAGATAGTTGCAGGCATGGCTGAGAAATCTGGAAAATTACTTGCACAACTAAAGAAAAATACATTCGGTGATTCTGTGATCTTCCAAGCCAACCCTTCATTGTTGTGAGTCCCAGCTTCTTGCCCTGGCCTTCAGAGCCTGGCATTTCTGAAGGCTGGACCTGCAAGGAAAGATGAAAGCAAAGAAAGTTTTCAATATCTTACCCTTTTCCATGTCCCATGTCATCAGGACAATTGTCCCTTTCAATAGATTCCCTCCCCATTTTCCCTACTCTTCCTTTCATCACCTATTTACTTACAAGAAGCCCTTCTTTTGCCTTTGGATATCCCAAAAGATTCCACTCCAGCTGGGCTTTGGCACTCTTAACCCCTATCCCTGCACCTTCAGACAGTGTTTCTATATTCCTTCTGGGCTACCTCTCCATGCTTCCACTTCTGTAGGCTTCCCTTTGTGTTTGATCTTTGCCAGAATGTTCTTGTTTGTCCATGAAGGTCTCCTCACATTTGCCTTTCTGCTTTGGTATAGACTGCCCTCAAGGTTGGAGCTGGTGATCCTTGAATATCAACCAGCTTTCTTAAACTTCTTTTTCCTCTTCATCTCATAGGAGTCTTTCAAGCAGCTCCCTGAAGAGGCCAAAGTCTGCTTTTTATTCTCTGTTGAAACCCTCAAATGTCCTTGTATCATCCCATTTGCCATTAGATTTGCACAGAAAACTGAAGATTGAAAAGAAGAGAATCAAAGCTGTGTCCTAAGTTCATGTCCCTCTATTTAGGAACAAGATATCAAAACAAATACATGCCATTAACACAAAACCACATACACTAGATTTCACAGACTTTCACCTTATCCATTATCAGTACACACAGCGAAATTAATTCTAAATTCTCGACAGGAAATGACTAAGTCATTTAATGATTATATCATCTATGCATCTATAAACATCATATATACACATATTGATATATATCAGCATGATACACACACAACATAATATTTGTACATACACAAGTATGAAAATGAAACCATTAAAAAAATTGTAAGCTGTGGTTAAAAAGGGATGTGTGCCATTTCTTTTTCTGTTTGGAGGCAGTATTTAGAACAAGAAAAGTTTATGCCAGTTATACATTATTCTTCTAAAATTCCATGTCTAGCACTGGAAGAACAGATTGACAAAAACAGTAACTTACATTTTAAAACAAGAAAAACCACAAACAATTAACCAGAAAAAATATCTGATGTATTATGTCTAGGCAGGGCTGGCACATTTAAGTCTACTGAGAAACACTATGGAATGCTTTCGAATGGTCATTAGGTAAAAAGAAAAAGGAGTCTGATATATTATATATAATGTAATAGACTATAATAGATCCTTATGTAAATAAATGCATTGGAAAAGATTTTTAAAAGTAAATTTATTCAGTTCTTTACTGAAATTCATGCTGAAAACATTTTACTTATTCACAAGCTAAAACAAGAACTAGACACAGAAAATTGAAATTAATGTGGCTGCAGAGTGCAACTCACTCTCCATACTGAAAATCAATAATTTTCTGTATCACTGTTGCTATAACCTAATAGGTGTCAAGATGAGATATGCTAAAGATTTATCTTTATCAAGATATATATTTATATATACATATAATGTATATGTGTGTGTGTGTGAGAGAGAGTGTGAGCGTGTATTTCATTTAATATTTTATTTTCATGTATATTTTTAAAGCCTGAATGAAAACTAAATTTTAGGACAGAATCAAAATTGGTCAAGGCTGGAAGAGACCCATGGATATCATCTGGTCCAATCCCAGTTGCTGGTTTCCCAGGATAATGTCCAGATGGCTTTTGAACATCTTCAAGGAAAGAGACTTGAAAATCTGGCTGGACTACTTCACGTTCTCAGTTTGTGATTATGAGATGATTATAAAAGGTATTTGCAATGATAATCTAATGTGATGCACTCTTAAGCATGTTTTAATGTACTCAGAAAAAGGAAGTTAGTAAGCAAAAGACCACGTGACAAACTAAGATACTATAGCCAGTAGCAGATCTATTACTAGAACTGTCAGAGCATATTTCTAGTAAGAACTGATTTCACAAATATATATGGAGTTATAGAGCAACTTAACAGAGCACGTTGGCAGAATGAGTCACAATAGGTGACAGACAATGAAAACCCAAAGGAACTGCAAGTATATGTCTGGCCCCGTTTGTTGCAGTCACTGGGTGCTGACACCAGAGATTTTACACCCCTATTGCCTAATAAAGCTAAGTCTCACCAGTCTCAAGGACCATCTATGCAGTGGTGTACACTTGGAACTGCAGAGACCTTATATCAAGGATTAAATCCCCTGAATACCTTAACCAGGGATTTAGAGATAATTTTGGTGAGCTGAGTGGCAAGTTCTTGTTGCATTGCACAGTGGGTCTGTCCTTATCAAGAACAGGGGCTTGGCACCACCCAGAGCTCCTGCATTTGCCCCCAGCACAAAGAGGTGGGAAGAACTGGGACCACTACAGGCATGAACCTAGCTCTGCTAAGAGGATGCAAATACTGAGACGAGGGCTAGGGGTCACAAAAATCCTGCTGGATCTGCCACTTTGAACCTCTACTCCAGGATATAGTACTATTTTCTTCCAAAGTTTTGCACTGATCCTCACTCTTCACGACTGCTGGGTTATTTCAGCAGGCCTCTGCATCCTGATTTCTAACTCTGCTCCTCTCTTGTGCCTTGTATGGGTGCTCTGGGCATGAGGCCAGTACTGGCTTTGTTTTGGTTTTGAAGTTCAAGAACCATGCTTGGTGGAACAATTGGGACTTCTTCTGTCAATACATTGCCTGCCACTCTAAATAAAAGTTAAAGAGAACAGGGTGCCCAAGAGCTATTTCAGGCCCTGGGTCAAAATACTTCAGGCTTCTCACACTTCTCAGCAGCTCTGACAGAATCTTATCAGAAGTCCCCTGGGCAGAAAATTGTTGTGATTACAGATGGCTTTAATACAACAAAATTGAGAAAATGTTTTAATATGCCGTTGTTATGTGCTACCAACTTATGTGCTTAAGGTTTCTTCACTACATAATCTCCTTCTCTTTAGCTCTAACTGGCATCTGTTGTAAATTTGCTTTTCTTAAGTAACATTCCATTAAAGGAAATTCTTGGCAGAACTGTGCACTTGAATTATCCTGTTGTAATTCTATATTTGATTGTCCAGAAACAGAAGTGAGTTTGGCCCTATCTGCTTGGGATAATCATCATCACTGTATTTCACCTCTTCTCTGCAAATATTTTTAGTGTGTTCCTGCTAGGATGAGAAAGAATTCTGTAGAATTCATTAGGTTATTGTACTTGGCTGTGCAAAGAGAAATGCAGAAATGTAAGAAGAAGATTAGGAGTTTGGAAGAGATGACTTTTTACCAGAAAAAAGCAGATCCCACCTAAGAATCATAACTACACTTAAACAGCTAAATACATTTTAAAATTTGGTTTTTGGTAATTCTGGCAGAACATATGTTTTGTTTCTCCAGAGTCAACAGAGCCTTTTACCTACCTTAAAAAAATGCTTATTATGCTCATAAAGGAACTAATATTAAAGGATCTGAGAAAATATTGCTTTATCTTGCTGGAAAAAATGTTCCACTGTGGAAACTTAGGAAAAAGAATCAAGCTTTTAGGAGTCCCAGTTCTTTGAGATGATAGGACTTGATGTGCTGCAGCTTCTAACAACGGATTGCAAGAGCCTGCTAATTTAGAGACAGGTTAATTAACTGAAGTAGCATCTCCCAAGATTTCCAATGTAGGACAGGAAACACTAAACCAATTTAGAAAAATAATATGACAGTGGTAGGAAACAGAGATTAAAAAAAAAGGTCACTACCAGGCTGTCTCTCCTTGGGAAGTCTCTTGTATCCAGCTGGGTATTACTTCAAAAAGCTGGTCCCAGCAAAGGTGTTTCTCTCTGCTCTTAACTGCTGATTTTTAAAACTGAAATGCTGTTGCTGAAGCAGAGAGATTTAGTCAGCCTAAAATAGTTAATTAATTCTTCCCTTATCTTTGATAGCTTCTTGTTCTGTTTATGGTAAGTGAATAACACACTCATTTCAGGGTCTGCATTATGTTTCTCATTACGCACTGACCTTGGTTTGATGCTCAGTGACTGATCAGCACTGGTCTTTTTTCACTCCCACAATACAGAAAATGGCATCCTCGCCCTTCTATTCTCTCTCCCACAGCTGAGTAACAAAACAGCAGCCGCAGTGTTAGCTACAGGCACAGCATGATTCTCTCTGCCACAAACTATTCACTCCAGATCTTTCAAAGCTTTATAGTGTTTTCTCTAGGTTTTGATGTGCTTGGTCTCAGGGACCAAGAAAGTTCTTTATTTTGTTCTTTGTTCTTTCTTTGTTCTTCTGTACAGCATCTGGCTGATGGGCCCCCCATCCAGGGCCTGCTCTCACAGGTTTTATAGTGATGTTGTAACAACAACAACAGCAGTTAAGATTAAATGCCACCAAGTCTCTGGGTTTGCTGTAACCCAGCACAGAGATGTTGTTTAATTTCTCTCTTGGAAACTGTCAAGAAAACAAGTTGCCTGGCAAGAAATATTAGGAAATATGTCAATCTTTCTTAAATTTACAGTCAAGCACAACTTTCAGGTTTCTTAGTTGCACAAAGTTAGCTGTACCTGAAAGATGTAGCAGGAACATTTCTTTCTCTCCCTAGAATTGGTTTCAGTCACTATCACTGAATGGGATGTCCTGATTCATTTCTGCCATTTGCAATCTAACCATCTTCAGTATCTTCACCTTCCACCTTCAGTATCTTTTCTCTTCTGTAGTCCTAAGACATTTTAGCTTTTCAAATTACTAAAGACCACAGAAATCTAGGGTAAATCAAGCCTGTATAGAATTTCCAGTCTCTTAAAAATAAATAAGAATAAATCAGAATAAATTTTTTCTATCTGAATCCTATAAAAAGAAACATCAATACCATAACCAAAGGAATAGAAATATTTCTTAGAGAAATGTGTTCAAAATCCAAAGTTTTAATGTTAACATCCAGATAAACTATTTAAAACTTTGGAATAATGGAATATGATGGGAACTAGTCAACATTTTCAAATGGATTTACTTTTCCCAGTAGTAATTTCCCAGAAAGATCAAAAGGCTTCTAAACTAAAGAAGGTGGGTCTCATTAGTATAAAAATAATTAGAATCATAGAATCATTTAAGTTGGAAAACTCATTTAAGACCCTCAAGTTCAAGTAATGCTGCCAAGTCCATCACTAAATTAATAAATAGAGAAGCACTTGAAGTGACTGGGCAAGATGGAACCAAAGTTAAAGGGTATATAAACAAAACTCTCTCACACTCATTGTACTACCATTTTCTGGAGTGCTTTCACCCAAGTCTAAAGCTTTCTTCTCGGAATCCTACTGTGCCTGTTCCCTTTGGCTTTCCAGGAGGACTTCCCTCTCTCCTCCATGGATGCTGGCTGTGTGCCTGCTGCCTGCCCTTTGTGCAGCCCCAGAGCAGAGGATGTCCTGCTCAATGTGGTGCTTTTCCAGCTCCTCTACTGGCTTCTCAGCAGCCACCCCATGGGGCTGTGGGCAGGAACTGGCCCTGCTCCCCTTGCTGGTACCAGCAACCTTTACCCACTCCTCTACATCAGCCAGATGGAGAGAAAACAAACCCAAAGTGTCACCAGAACCCACATGAAGGTGTTAACCTATACAAAGCACCAAGACTACAAATCTATTTTGTACATTTCCCAGCCTTCTGGTCTGATGCCAGCTGAGATCTGAAATTCCTTGTACTGCATGTATGGTCATTTAGGATATTGCTTCCAAAATTGTTTTTGGCAGAGAGGTGTGGAAGGTGGAGGAGCAGTGCTTGAAAGAAGAAATAATCCTTTCCTTGAAGGGGTTAGTTTTGGCTATAAGGATTTATTACTATAAAGCATACCTCTGTCATACCCTCTCCAAAAAAAACCCCACCTCAATTATTCCAGATAATTGTAGGAATAACAAACTAGCTAAATAAACAAATATCCTGTGAACAGAAAGCCTGGTTGTGTTTTCATTTTTTTTCTCTGCACTTCCAGGATCTTGGCAGCTGGGTGTGAAATCCAGTGCCTGAGAGCACAGCTCTGTGAGACCCCCGCAAGACCCTGTGTGAAGGAGGAGCTCCTGCCCATCTGCAGGGGTAACACAGGCACTGTGGGTGGGTCCCTAACAAATCAGCTGAGCAAAATTCAATATAAAATTCAGGTTAGAAGTCTTCTTCAACATAACCTGTTCCTCTTGTACTCAGCAGCTACATACATCTTCTGGTGGAGCCCAGAGACTGAGCTTCCTGTCAGGGCAATGCATGTGGAATTGTTTGCTCTCAGGTTGCTAGGAGATCTACTCTTTCTCAGTTCTATGCTCCCAGATAAAAGTGCTCCCACACTACAAAAATAAAAAAATATTTTTTTGTCTTTTTTCCAGGTGTTGTGAGCACTGCCCTGCTGTGCTCTGGGAGACAAAGTTACAGACTACCACTAGCCTGGTTTTGCACTCAGCTAGGTTTTGGGTGGGAACCACCCACACCTGAAAATCTCAGGGAAGGAATGGGAAAAATCATGAAGATGAGCTACTCCCCAGAACTGCTGTTGCACTTGCACTTGCATTTCTTACGCTCTGAGTTTGAATCTGTGGGCCAAAAGGCTACCTAAATATTTTTTCAAGTTCCTAGGGGGAAAAAGAAACAAATATGGGCTTAGATCTCCGGTGACTCCAATGGGCAAGGCAGCAAGCCCTGAAAAACCAGATCAGTAAGAAACTCAGTTTCTGCTGAACCCTCTTGGGAGAATATCCCTCTGAAACAGAAACTGTTCAACTGTTTGAAAAAGAGCATGTGCTTATTTGTCTCACCAGACCAATGAGATGAGAGCCATAGATTAGTTGGAAGGGAAGGTAGAGGTCCTTTACACTAAATCCTGTTATTTCAAAATGAAAGAAAACATTTTCTGCCTAGGAAATTTGATCTGTGCATTTCATTTAGTATTTATCTTGAGGTTACATTTATATTAAACTGCTCACATAAATCCTTTTGCCCTGGATTTTTCAAATATTGTTACACTTGGGCTTATATTTTGTCATTGCTTGTTTAATAACCAGTACTTTATCAAATTCTGCTGATCTTATTACCTAATTTTTTTAACAGACAGTACACAGTAACCAGGCACATTGCTAAATAAATTTAATTGTTAATTTGAATGCCTAATACTAATCAAGTATCCTTTCCCTTAGAAATAAAGATGCTATAGAATGGACATATTCTGATTTAACTGTAGGCACCAATTAGAAAACAAGCTAAACTGTGATTTTAAGCAGGAGTAACTCCAAATTTTTTTTGTTTGTTAATTAGAAATATTTGTCTTTCAAAAAGGGTCTATAATATTCATTAAGTTGGGTGTTTTGTAGCTGCAGAATTTTTAAGTCATCATTTTTAAAAATAAAATATTTTCCATTCCCACTGGCAAAATTACCTGACAATGAACCACAAATAACTTGTTTGGACTAATATTTTTGAGGACTTAAATCTAACTTCCAAGCTTTGTCATTTGTAAATATTTCCATGCCTATTTTACTGTAATTTGTATTCAATAGTATTTTTGCAACAGTAATTCACTTTTGCTCTGCAAGTTCACACCTCCAAGGAAGGACAATTGGTGTGAGCTGGTTAGCTGTTTTCCTTTCTTTTCCCTTTCTCTGCACTACTTGTCTTCTTCTTTTCTTCATACATTCAGTTATGTAGAACTGGCTTAGAGGTTTCCTTTCTGTACCTTTCTTTTATGAGTAAAGAACAGATTTCTGTCCTTGAGACTACATGGTATGGCTTTGTTCTCTTTGCTACTTCATGTCAACCACAACCTGGGAATTTCAAAGAGTCACTCCGAGACAGACTGGTATTTAAGTAATATCAGTGAAAGACATAATAAAAAAAGGAGAAAAAGAAAGTTGAGCCCTTTAACTTGTGCCTAGGTACCAGAATAATAGTTTTGTCGTGGGGGCTGAGATTGGAAAAGGTTTGCTGAACACTTTTGAGAGGGAAAGGGAGAGAGCAGCTCACACCACCAATGACAATATTATCTTGCAAGCCTTTACATCTATCACACTGTCATTTTCTTGCATATTCAGATTTGCCACAGCATCTGGCAGAAAAGCTAATAACTGCAATTAAGGAAATCAATTCCTTAAAACAAATTGGAAGGTATGGAAAATCTGAACTTTATCTGATTATTTCAGCTTACTCATGCTAAAGCCTGAAAGAAAGAAAAACCCCACATATTAACATTCTGACTAGAAAAAGCATAGGATGAAGCTGACTTAGTTAACCTTCTGGGTGATTAGACTGTTTAAAATCCTTCAATGTTAATGGTCTGAAACATAAGGTCATAAAGGCCGCTTACCATGGAGAGAGGGAAAGAGAAGTATAAATTCTCTATTGTATTTACTCTTGCAGAATTTGTTCTCTCTGACTACTTTCCTGATACATAGAGAAAACCTGAAAGAGATGCATGCAACCAAAAATATCTTACTAATTGGGGCTGACTGTAGCAGCAAGCTTTCTATCACCAAACTTTAGAAGAAGAGGTTTAGGCCATTCCTCTGGCAGTGGGCAAACCATCAAAACTGTTTTGGTGCTGTCAGCACCAATTGACAGAGCTCTCATTTGCCTGCTTTTTCTCCTCACAGAATGAGTTAGTTTGAGAGCTGTAAATGTGGTTCATTGCCTTTGTCACAGACAGACACCCATGGGAAATGTACAATTCAAACTCCCCCAAACCAACTTATCCATGCTCTTTACCCGTGTGCTTTGTTATAAGCACATCATCAGCTGAAAAGTACTAGAAGTGAAAGACTTTGTAAGTACATTAACATAAGACCTTCCAATCAGAGTGGTTATTTAACCTGGAGTGATGAGTGTGAACCGTGTCTCATCCTCTCCTTCAAGACAGCTTTTCAAGAACAAACTGAATTTGGATTATATAGAAATCTTTTTGGCACTATTGGTTTTTTTCCAGAGATTAAAGATTTGATAGAAAACATTCTTTCCATCCCTATGTGATCATGTGTATATTGGCCAATATTTTTAAACATGGAGTCCTTGGGCTGAACACTTTTGAATATCTATAAGTAGTAAATATATGCTCGGACTTTCAGATATGCTCAGAAACCAAAGTCACAGATCCCATAAAATTGCAGTTTATTTTTTGCCATAAGTAACTAAATACAAGAAAATAACTGTAAGAGAGCAGAATTCAGTACAGGTATTATTTTCTTTTGAGATTTCCATCTTGGCAGTAAATGGCTACTTTGTGTGTCATCCTGTTACTGTTATACAGTTCTTCCAGACCTGACTGGGGAATTGAAAAGAGTAAGATAAATTTTGTTGAACAGAGCTGTACAAAACCAACCAACAAAAGAACCTTGATTTTAAATACTTGGAAAAACATATACAACAAATAATAAGTAGAAGTTTAGAAGCTGACTCAGAGTTCTGGTTTTTCTGTAGAACCCCATTGCACTCTTAGTCTCTGTCCTGGTTTCTGTCCTTTATCCCACCTCCATCCCCTTTTACCTCCAGTTTCTCCTGCATATGCTACCTTCTTATATTTATTCTCATATTTCATAGTGCATTTTCTGTTTTCTTTGTAGTCACATAATTTCTGAAGGGGCAAGGGGCAGAATGAAAAGGGACTGCTTGAAAGTACATGCCTTGACTGCCAGCCAGGAGGGCAAAGGCAGAGGGTGAGTGTTGAGCTCACTCAGCAGCCTTACCTTAAATCAGACAACAATGGGGACCATTCTTCACTGTCCACTGATCAGGTTTCTATAAAAACTGTAGGGGTTTAATATCTTCTGGATACCTAGCTTTCTATGAGAGTTTACTGGAGACTGAATTAAACTGGTCATCTCTAATCCACTGGCATAAATTTCTTCTCACTGTGGGATGCAGTTCACCATATACTGGAGAGAAAACATCCTTCGGGGCCTCCTGAGGTTTGTTATTCTGTTCCATTCTTTACTTCTCTGCTTTGCTGTCCTGCTCTGTACTCTTCTCTGCTGTACTCTCGAGCAGTGATGGGATTGTTTCTGAGTTCACTTTGTGGGTTAACTCATAAATCCTACCTCTCTCTTTTCTTTTCTGTGTGCCATGAGAGAAAATGGGATGTAGTAAAGGCAAAGGAGTATAAACCACATGCAATTAAAAATATTGAACTAATTGGATGAGGGGCAGTGGGAGCAAAAGTGAGTGTGGAGATAGGAATCTAGCACCTGAAGTAGTTTACAGTAGATTTCAAGTGTCATTTTTTAGATGGCCCTTAAAGTGTTTCATAACTGATAAGCCAAAGGACACCATAGAAAATTATTATCTGGAACTTCAAACTCATTCCTGTGCAAGTATCTCTTTGTAAGTCAAAGACACCACTCATGGGCATGAGTTTACTAGCATAAGGTGTTGATCCATCTAGGTGTTAGAAGGATCAAAAGCATTATCATGGAGAATTAATGGTGTTGAGTAGAAATCTATTGCATTCCAGACCCTAGTAAGAATCTAAAATATTCAGTTCTCGTTGCCCCACTAAGACTTTGTCAACTACAACACCTTAGTCATTTAAGATAAAGAGTTCTTAAATTGACATCTTTAAAGGATTTTATAAAGATGTGCAGGACTGTTCATAAAAGAACACTAATTCCTGCACAGAGATGAAGGTATTCTTGGAGGACCTTGACAATATAACAAAGCAGGAAACAGATAAAAACAAGAATGGGAGATGTTCTAATTAAGCTTAAATGAAGAGAAGTCTGCATATTCTGCTGTTTGCTCATCTTTATCTGTGTTAGAGGTGAAAAAAAGTCTCATTAGATTTCATAGGCCTAGAGAGCATGGTGCTGACTCTGGTTTCAGTAAATGTATCCATCTTCCCCAGTGTTGTTCTGAGGCTAGCAATTTCCAACTATTTTAATTAGTTCTTGCTAGTTTTGCTTTTGTTTAGTTTTGGGGGATTTTTTAAAAGTTGCATAGAAAAGTCTTAAACACTTTTTTTTTTTTTTAATCAAAGCAGTGAGTTTCCTCTAGAGACCAATGGCTAACACTCCAGCAGAAGAACAGAGCAGTGGTGTTGCCAAGGTGCAAAGGGGCAGTGCTGCAGGCTCTGCTAAGCCTGGGCTCTGCAGCCCAAGGGCAGGTGGAAACCATGGCTCCATGCAGCCCTGCCCCATCAAAACTGGGGCTGCAGTCAGGTGCACTTGTAGAGGAGGGCAGTGGAGGTGCCCCCGTGTCCCCACCCAGGACAGTGAAGTGGCACTGTGGGCCTGACCTCCCTGCACCAGGGGCTCCTCAGGAAGGGCCCCTTGGGGACAGGGCACCACACAGCAAGTCCCCAGGCAGTGAGCACCTTGACATGGGTGTCAGGCACAGGCACACCTCACACACCTGAGGCACACCTCTGCCGCCTCCAAGTGCTTGGAGCTGGATGAGTAAGGACACCATAAATCAGCTCTCCTGAGGTGAGCGACTTCATGTTGCCATGGTGACCAGAGACTTCTGCAGGCAGTCCCCAGTGCCTGTGCTGACCCTCAGCCCCCAGCAGTGGCCAAAACAGCTTCACCCAGCATCTACACTTTTATGGAAATTCATCACAGATGCTGCAAAAACGTAAACCCATAGCATTGCCACCACACGTGCTGCCTGGGGAGCATTGGATGACACAATGTCCTGCCTAAACAAGGATGGTGGTGAGATCTAATTGCTGCAAAACTGAATAAAGCTCACCCTGTGAAGGAGCCAGCAAGTACCACATCTCTTACTGGAAAAAATCAATACAGTGAGGAGATGGGCCTGTGATTATTGGGATAACATTTCAGATTACTCTAAAGATGGATTCTGGGACCCGCTGTTGTGACTGAAGCAATGCATGGACTCAGCATCAAAGCTCTGGATGAGGGAAGCAGAGAGGAGTTGTGCCTCTCCCAGTTGCCCCATTCCTTCTGTGCCCTCAGGCAAATGCAGAGAGTTCAGCTGTACAATGGGGACAGGACACAGGCAGCAACTTCTGTGATAAGTACAGAAAAGGGCGGCCAAACAGTTTAGCTCAGACAGTGACCTTCCAGTGGCTACACTGCAGGCACTTCAAATATTTAATATCAAGTGATATTTTGAATATTTATGGCTATCCTACCATCAGCACTAATATCTCAGGAGCTCTTTTATTTTAGGTAGCACCACAGTATTAATACATAATATTAATACATATACAGCCAACAATGACCTTTGTTGTGGAGCATATTTTATATACATGTAGAGTTTACTTCCTTGGTTCTTTCCTAATAGCCCACCTATTAAAAATTAATAAACCAGTGCTTTTCTTCAAGAAAATTCATCTCAAGTATCCTTCCTACATGCATGATATCTTGTCCATCTACTGGCTGAGTGGCATGGGTGTGGTATATTTTTAGCCAATGCTCAGCAATATGAATGAGGACATAAATCTATGACACTTAGCTAGTAAAATTTTTTGCTTTATTTTGGCCTGAAAAAACAAATATCCAAAACCACATGACACAGGCCTGCAGGGACCAACTCCTGACTTGGCCATCTCTTCCTTTCCTGAGACAGGAGCTCTGCAAAGATCACAGAGATGTGACTCTGCCCTCAGATCTGGCAAGCTGGGACAGTGATCTCCAGATGCTGGAAGGATACTTCTGGAAGTATGACTACCACATCAGTTTTTAAACTTAGGAAGAAAATTATTTTCTGCATCTCTTTTCTCCTTCTTTTCACAGCTCTCTCAATCACTCACTTCTGGATATTGTCACCCCTTCTCAGCCATTTCCCTCTGCAATTATGGATTTCCTTCCCTTTGACATGAACCTATATTTCACATTCATTTTCTATTAATTTCCTATCCAACATTGTTTGCTTCATTGCTTTGGTATTTGCCTTATTCTTGCACTGACTTTTTTCTCATACTCATCCAATTATTCACTTCTGTGAAATTAAATTACTGGACTATCTCCTGGCCACTAACACTAATTTTTTACATTATCAGACAGGAACTACTGTGCTGTCTTCCACATTGCTCTCTTTCCCACATGCTCGGGAAATGCCCTCAAAATTTCCATAATGTCTACAAAAATTTGATAATGTTATATTCCTAATGCTGCTAACTATATCTACCTGTGTTATCCATGCATTTCTTATTCATTTCTCTGGTTTATGCCTGAGATGCATTTTTTGAGGGACACACAGTCCTTTTGGTTTTGTGTTTGAACACTGCCTGTCATGACTAGGTCCTGACAATGATACCCTGGGAACACCACAAAAAAAACTTTGAATTAAATTTCTGTTAAAATTACAATCATGAAGCTTTAGCAGGGATTGAAGCCTGCTATTTAATTTTAATATGTCTCTTGGGACATTCTTTTTTATACAGTGCATAGAAGAGAGCAAGGTCTTAAATGAGACCACTACCCTGCTGAGTGGAGGAACCACTGGATGTTTTTGGAGCCAGTGTAGGAATAGCTGCTACCCAGGGCTATTAGTACTTCACAGAAACACCGAGCAGCTGAGACTGGTCAGGACCTGTTTGGAGTGTCTAATCTACCCACTGTGGTCAGAGCAGGATCAGCTACAGCATGCTGCTCAGGGTCTTGTCCAGTCAGTTTTTGAGTCATTTCCAAGAATGAAGAATCTACAACTGCCCTGTGCAATCTGCTCCAGTGTTCAGTCACCCTCACCATAAGAACAGCTCCCAAATTAGTTGTCATACAGATCTAGGCAAATGTACCACTCAGCTCCTGAACCCAGATGCATTTTTAGCTCATAACCAGTTCTACTGGGGAAGACTTCTCCCACTTTCTCCAGAGAGGGTGAAAATTAAAACCATTTCAATGCTACTCAACTGGTCCAGTACAACTTCTCCAACAGTCCCATATGTGCATCAATTCTCCCCTTGTAAGCTCCAGCTGCACCAGTGATGTGTGTGAGAATCTGCTACTTATGAAGAATCTGAAAGAGAGCATTACCACAGATGACAAAGCAGGGCATTGCTGATGCCACACGCCAGGTTCCAGCAAAAGAATCAAAACATTCACAATCCAAGAAAATCCCTTCATAAAAGAGCTGGGCAGTAATGCAACCTTCCCTGGATATTCAAGAGAGCTGATTTTCTTTAAATCTTTGGTGATATTTGTCCTCATTGAGAAGTATATTTCTTTGGCAAATACCACAAAACGTTTATCAAAATTTTGGTATAAAAAAAGATCTTTTCTCATGACAAAAAAACCCAGAAATAGAGATCTTTTCTCTACTTGATATTTACCTGGAAAGATACATTCCCTAGCTAAACTATTTTTATTTATGAGGTTTTCATTTAGACAATTAAATATGGAATATTTTGTCCTAACATAGGCAAGGATTTCTGAACTCTGTTTTTCCCTGAAAAAACTTTCATTGTGTGTTATGTTGCAGTTTTAAACTGCAGAAGTCCAAACAGCATAAGACACAGCCTAGAACAGGAGTTCCTCTCTTTAAAAATAGCTTCTAAAATGCTCATCTTAAACTGTTATTGTTTTCAATATTTAGCAGCTCTATCCTGGTTTTGTCAATGTATAAAATTAGACTTTAATAAGATGCATTTGACACTACTTAACTGAACATTGCTAATGGCAAATTTTAAAGACAAATGGTGATAGTTCTTCTCTGTTCCTATTGGGATTTCATATTGAATAGAAGCCAAGCATTATGAATTGTGTTAGCTGGTGTCAGTGTAATCATTTCATTCAGTCATAGATATTTTCATCTCATAAAAAAAACCAAAACCAAAACAATGAAATGAAGCATGTGTAAACTTCTAGTAGTAGATGAGCACTCTGTGGATATAATTTCCTTGTTCAGTTCACTAAGACAAGCATTTATGTGATAAAAGAGAAGGTTTCTTTCTAGCCTGGGCAATCATGTGAGGTTGTTTTCCTGAAATCACTGAAGTTTCATAAAGAACACAGATTGTGGATTTTCAATTTTAAATTATGTCTATCAGTCGTAGGCTTCCACTTTCACAACTAACTGATCTGCTGACTCATTGGCTGACACATTCAATGAGTTTATGCTGTTCAATATTAATTTAGCTAAGAGAGAAACATGCCATCAAGCATTTGCCATCTTGACACACACACTCTCTCTTAACTTTGACTTGTAGTTAAATGACAAAAACCAGAATTGGACCAGAACAAGGAAATCCAGGATTTGCTGCCCTGTACACTTTGATTCTGTCAAGGAAGGTCGTGCACTGGAGCATCACATGGCCAGCCCCAAAAGTACTAAATGTGAAATTCAGTGTCTCTGGGTGTTGTAGCTTGGTCTCAGTCCAAGTTACCACCAGTTACACACTTAAACTTATCATGAAGTGAGACTTATAAAAACAGTGTTGACACCCTTCCAGTGGCTACACGGCAGACACTTTAAATATTTAATATAAAGTGATATTTTGAATATTTATGGCTAGAATTATAATTGGATGTTTTCCTAAGGATGGAACTTGTTTTTGCATTCTTTCTAATGATAATGTATAAACAAATAAAATCTGGGACTATACCAGAGACAATAGCTCAATCCCTTGCTATTTATGTGTTTCATATTAAATATTTCTGAAATTTTAACTTCATAAAGCACACCCAATGAAAAATAGACAAAAATTGTTTCAACAAATAGTGCTGTTTGAACAGATTCTTATCATATAAGGATGGTCATTTAATAATATTTTTTTTAAGATTCCAAGTCAAGATGAAATCCTGTTACATTATTTACACTACAGCAGCTTTAACCTTCCTTCACCCCAACCTAAGCTATAAAAGGCATCCAAAGACAACAGGAGCAGCATCCTCCCTCTAATTAAATTAGAGCTGGCCAAGACAGAACTCAAACATTTTTCTCAAAACACAGTCAGGGTTTCAGGCTGATTATCTTTCTGCTTCTGCTTTTTGTCAGTTGCATGCCCACAATTTTTTGGGAGTGGGGGAATACAAAAGTATTTGGAGACTTGCTGTCATCTGACCTCATTTGCTGATATGCTCAAGGGAGCAAGACACAGCAGCTCACTATGGAGGTGACTGCACAGATGACACAAGAGTTTGGAAACAGTTAAAGTTAATCCAGAGACATTCCTAACACATCCAGTGTCCCAGGGACACCAAGTCCACTGTTCTGTATACAATAGATCTGAAAAATGGTAACATTTAAGTTCTTACCACTTGGACTGACAAGGAATTCCAGGCTTCAATTTTCCAGACAGATACATGGTTTTGAGGTAACACCTCACACATGCTGTTGACAAGGAGAGTCTACCAATTTAAAATTACTGAGAGAATTTAGAAACCTGTCACAGACTGATTTCACAGTTCAAAGCCAGCTCAGGAATAAGCGAGGTAACAATCTGCTCTTCATGATAGCTGAGGCATGCACAGGAGTAAAACCCTCAGTGAACCCTCAGCCTCTAGTGTTATTAGCTCCCTAAGACATTTGGGCACTGAAAAGTTGGAGGGAAACCAACCCAAGAGGTTTCAGAGCTGTATTATGGAATTCAAACAACAACACTCTGCCTAAATTCCTTGTTCCAAGACTGCATCTTTCTAAGTCAAATGTCCTCTATACAATGTAGACTAAAAATTTCACTCACAATCAGGGATCATATTCCTCATATACTGCTTGCTTACTTGAGACCACAAAAGTATCACATAGAAGTAGGAGGAAGGAGTTGAAGCCTATATCAACCACAAGTTACTCATGATTAGGCTCTCAAACTGGGAGTTTGGATCAATCTTCTTAATTGATGGTGGAGCACTGTAGCAATGAAAGCACATAAAAGTCCATAAAGAATTTAATAGTTTGTGTTTAGTGGAGAAATTGGAAGATGAGTTATAAAATTTGGTTAGGTGTGAATAGAAACACAGCACATTTCAGTACAGCAGTCACAATCTATCGTTGTTGCTTGAATAATACTAGGTCTGGAGAAGAAGAATTTGCATTTGCGTAACTAGATTTCCACAATGAGCACAGAGAAATATACTTGATTCTTCTATTTTCTGCTCCTTGATTGTTTTTACAGAAGAATCTTGTATTTTAGGTACATTTAGTTGCACATATGAAAGAAGACAACTTCCCTGCAGATGCTTAAAATTATGCATGGAGCTGCAAATGCAAGAAGCAAAAACAGAACTGAGGGAAGGTCCATAGCTAGATTAATAGAAACTGAGCAGCTGGGGTCAGCCCTCTACAATGCCACAGATGTTGTTTATACCCTGCACCTAAATTTTCCTTAAAAATGGGTAAAATATCACTTCCTTACATCCTGAGAGTCCTCAGGAAGAAGAACAATATACTAAGACATTACTGTAATGAGGCCATCTAAAGGATTTATAGATAAGAAAAACATCTGCTGCCTTCTGTAACAGTCTTTCCTCTTTTCCCTATCTCCTAGGCAGCAAACTAGGCTGTGTCACAGACAGAGATATTTAGTTCTATTCTAGCATGTGCAGAACTTTCGTCACATTTTGTCTAATCAAAGATTTTATCACTGTATCATAAGCCACACCTGGTTCCTGTATAAGAAAAGCAAAATTTCTGGCAAAGAGTGTTGTCAAGCTTCGAGAACATTTGGTTCAAAATAGGTACTCCTTTCCCATCTGGTCTGCAGACAGTCACTGTCTACCTGGCTTCTGCACAGCTCTAAGGTAACTCAAGAGGGAGAGAAAACCAGGTCAAGAGTTGTTTTTCTCTCTGCTCCCATTACCAGAGGCACAGTTCAGTCTGACTTCTAGTTCACTTGCAAGGCTTTTACATTAAGCTTTACAGAGTTGTGCTGGTAGATGCTCTCACTTCAATTAATAGATTTCCCAATTAGTAGATTCCCTTTATTCATTTAACAAACTTCCACCTTTATTATAAAAGTCCTCGTATGATAAAAGGTGCTGTGGCAACAAGTTTGAGAAAAGGTTTACCAGTCCAAAACCAGAGGTCAATAGGAGAATTTCGGTGCCTGACAGCTTTGTAAGCCTTCAGCAAAATTTTCTTGGGCAATTTAGATCTTATGCTGGAACTCACTAGTGAAGTTCCACTACTGCCATACATTTGTAATGTGGTGCAAACTGTAACACAGCTTAACTGTTCTTCTAAATTTCTCAACATTTCTTAACTCTTAAGTAGTGTACTTTGCCAGCTTAATACAATTTTTAACATTGGTTTTTGGTAGTGGTTGTATATTACTGCATCAGTATAATGACATGAACTGAAGAAACAGCAAATTCAAAAGAGAAACTCTCCCAAGTGAAATTGTATTGCTGCTGAGGAAGGTCACCACCCAGACTGGAAATCCACCACACAGTGATCTGCCACTTGAGATTCACAGGGAGGGAACAAAGTAACAGCTACAGCATTAAATTCTTACTTACAAAACTAGTTCTAGTAAGGATAGGGGTATACTAGTATAGAATTCTGTTCACTGGTGATAGGAAGGAATCACAGATTACAGTCATCTGGAAGTCAGCATGAAGTAGTGGACACGATTTTCCTGACTCTCTTTCATCAGGTTCATTCTTTCTCACCTTTGGCTTCATCCCATGCTGATTCTCTTTTGACAGCCAGTGTATAACTTTTCACGTCCATCCCAGTATTTTTCTCTAGGAACATAAAGTGGCATGATCAGCTTTGTGGAATAATACATCTAATTATCAAATGCTAATAGCATCTTTAACCAAAGCAGTTGATGAATGTTTTACCCCTAATACCATGCATTCAAATAATGCAAAGCAGTTTTCTTTCTGTGTAGGCTAAATAAGCCACATGTCAACTTCACCTGAAATATTGTAGGAGACTTTGATTTCTGTCTTCTCTGACATTTCAGCCGTGATTGCTGCCCTTTCAGGTCTAAAACTAGGAGACTTTGCTCTTCATTCTGTGTTGTTTTGTTCGATAGCCCAAACAGACTAGAAAGAGGTATTATTCTTATAACAAACAAGTTGAATGCTATTTTCTATTGCATGAACCTTGGTACTTTCTCCTAATTAAATCTTCTGTAGAGTACAAACTCTTTAAACACGAAAAACATGCCGTTAGAAAAACTTGTCTTGCTGATGTTTTTATCTCCTATATTCTGTGTCATGCTTTGAAGTCTAATGAGGCAAGCCACTTGCACTCCTTAGGTAGCAGTCTGGAAAAAAGGATTTGTAAAGGATTCAGGTGCTTCCCTTAGTTAGGAATTACCTTCTTTTTTGCTAGGAAGATGTTAATTTTAGACTTTTGAAGACTGTTGAGTCACATTCCCTTATGTTTATACTTAAGAATTCTATGGAAAAGCACATGAAAAGAGATAGGAAACATTACTACAACTAATAGCAGAAGTAAAGAGAATTAGGCTCTAAAAATCTTAGGCAGTCCTCAATGTAAATAATTATAAATTCAAATCTCCATATTTGCTTTTCTCATCATTAACCACTATCTGATTACATCATTATTCACTATGACAAGCCAGAATGGAAGTCTTGGAAATATACCTTGGTTTACGTGAGCATTATCTAGAATTCTTATAAAAGCACAAGGTATACTGTGCTACACAAGAACCACAAGATTTCAGAGGCAAAGAGGAAGAAAGTGGCAGGTATGTTTGTGCAAAGCAGATGTCTTGCTGGGTCTGCTATCCATGCTATTATTAAATGTGCTTATGTAGTTTTTAAAAGAAACTGGAGATATGGGTGTCACTGAACAAAGTATAACTTACTGATATTGTGTATCACTGAAGAATGTTTTTGTAGCCCTAAAAGAAATCCAAGGAATTTAACATGAGCAGACTGAGAAAGGACAATTAGTTAATGGGCTGTCTATGGAGCTCTGAAGTACTGAAGGCACTTGGCTCCAGCTGAAGCCATCTGGAATATTTCCATTTGTACTCAATTTTTAACAAGAAAGAAATGTCAGAAGGGGGTAGGTAGAGTCATATAAAACTTCGGGAGCCATCTGGAAGCCCTAGGAAATATCTGGAGCCCCAGTTTTTGCAGCTAGGACATGTCAGAAGAATGCAGGTGGCAGGTATAGAAAACAGATAAAAAGAAAAATCACGAAATACAAATAGAAATTACATTCTATAATTATCTTTTTTGCAACTTTAGTCCAAAAATGCCTCTAAAAACCTGATGTTAAATCTTGCTAGTTATGTCCTTACCTTTTTTTTCCCACAGAGCCATTTTTGTGACAGGAACAAGATGAATCTGGATGGAATCAACAAAGACAGGATATGATAACAACAGCAACAGCCACGAAAAAATGGTGTGTGTGCAGGGCCCAGTTGCCCTTTGTGAGGCAATGGACATCCTACCCATTCTGTGTTTGGACAGCCAGGAAAGATCTCTGGGAAAGGCAGAATTCTCCCTCAGAGGAATAAAGGAAAGGTGCAGCCCACAGGTTGCATGCTGTAGCACGGCCACAGCCCCTTACAGCGTTGCCCTGATGTAGAGATGGGAAGGTTCAGCTCGCAGCAGAAAGACACGTTTGATGCTGGCAGGAGTAGGCTGTGCAAATGCTGCAGGCCTCCCTGACCTGCAGACCTTAAACTGCAGTGGAAATGCTGTGAAAAATGTCTGGACTGTGAGGTCTGTGCTGTGTGGTGGCTTTGCATTATTAGTTTGGGGAAGTAGTTCCTAACTTTGAATCAAAGCAAGGACAGAAGGCTTGTTCTGCTGTCCCCTGTTCTCATTCCTCCCACATACACATTGCTGCACTGTCACACACAGAGGAGCTTTAGCAGCTCCAGGAGAGCTAACCAGGACCAAGCTCTCCTCACCCAGATTGCCTTGAGAACTTAATGTCTGAAGAAAGCAAATAACAGAAAGCAGTTTCTTATCTGCTATGGGAAGTTGACACAATATTTCCCTAAACTGGATCTACCTTGACCGGTGTCTGGAGGGACAACACTATGAGTGATTTCCAAAGCTCTTCAGTGGAACACGGGCATTCTGCCATTTATGCACAAATGAATAAAGCACACTCCAAAACTCTCCAAATACAAACTCCAGGTGGACTGGCTGCATTTTCTGTCTTTCCCAGCCATGGAGAGCAGCTCACACTTTTTTCAACCTAGGAAGCACAAAACCCAGAAAGTACCGTTCTCTTCAACACTCTGTCCATATTGAAGGATGCCAAGCATGTTGGTAACACTGCATAGGTACAGTCACCATCCAACAGTCTGGGAACAGAACGTGTGCCTGTTCTAGGACCGAGTGCTGAAAACCCTCTTTGCTGCAGCAAAATTTCTTGTCTAAATTAGCATAGCAATGGCCCTGTGCTCCAAATGTCCTGAAAAAGGTGTGGACTTCCCTCCACGCAGTGAATTCCAAGCTTGTGAAATGTGGCATCCTGCCATGAGAAGCTGAACCTCAAAGTGACCCTGTTTCACCTCTGGCTGGTCTGCTACCTCCCAGCCAAAGCTGATCAGGAGTTGTGACAGCAGGGGAGGAGAGAAAGTAAGTGTGATTATTTATAAAATCTTTTTCAACCTCCCTTGCTCAAAAATATTGTCATCATCCCAATGCTTAGGAGCCCATTTTTTATTATTCAGACAGAAAGCTCAGAAACAAATGCCAAAACAAAGCCATTTCCTGGGCCAAAAAGACCTAGGGCTATTGCCCACAACCTAAGCCAATCTAGCTACATTGACAGGAAGGCAATCTGATTTTCTTCAATAAAGCTACCTGTACCTCAATTTCACTGCCAATTGGGTTCACATTCCAGTTGAACTGCCATAAATCATTGCTCTTGAACAAATTTGCAAGACAAAGACAAAAATAGGCCTTATTCACTTCAAGTCTTAGCACCACAGGCTTTGAGAGTCTGGTACATCAGCCAGTGTTGAGCTTGAGCCCTGCTCAAGAAACAATTGAACTTTTGCACTTCCTCAGAGAATGTACATAGCAGGGTTGGGTGTGCCTACCAGCACCTTGAAGGACTGGGCTGATCCTTGGATGCGGTGTTATATAAAGAAAAATTAAGTACAATGATAGAAAAACCATGCTTGAAGTAGAAAAGCTTGCCACATCCCAGCAGAAAAACAGAAATCTGAGTTCAGGGTACCTGTGAGAATGCAATGGGACAAATTGTGATTTTGTTGATGCTGCAGGTGTGTGCCAAATCTAACAAGCTGCCTGTGGAACCACTGCCATTGGCAGCTGCAGATGCTGGCAGACACCTCAAGAGCAGTGATCTGCATCTGCCAGTGAGAGAAGCTGCCAGAGTGAATTATCACTGCTGAACTGTGAGTTTGCTGGGGGCTAGTGGGCATTTAGGAAGGAGAGACACCCCGGTAGAACTTCCCCACTCCTCTTGAGGTGAGAAGCAAAGAATCAGATTTACACCCCTTGTTTCCTATCTGTTTTGTTCCTGTCCAATACACACTGTCCCATACGCACAACAGATAACTTCAGTTTGGATTTAAAAAAAATTTAAAACATCCCCCCACAAAGAAAAAAAAAGCCAGTGCATTCATCAAAGTAAAGCTCTAATGCAGAAGAACAGCTGCAGGAACACCGGGAAACCAAGTAACAGATATTCTAGACTCTCCCTCCCACTGTAACTTTACAGAGGAGGTGCTCAGAAAGCATGAATGGGATGCAGAAGGCAGAAAGAAAAGACCCAAAAGTGAAAAAAAAAAAGTAATCAGAGCAGAAACCTGACTTTATCAAGTAAATTAATAGAGATATTGATGATTTAAACTACTGCATCAATATTACTGAAAGACAAATTATCTGAAGTTTCTGATCATCTTTCAAAAGCAAGTGATGCAACTTTTAAGTGCTGCACAGAAGACAGATGTTAGCCTAAGAAATTTTCACTTTTGCTTGCCAAGATGTCAGGATAACAAGTGTCATTTGCTGTTCATAGCTGTGCAGCACACAGCCACATATCTCCTCTAGCCATGAACTGAAGTCCCACTGTGTTAAGGACTCTACATATAGTTGGAAGTGAAAGAGATGAAAAACCAGTAAATACTCCTGGCACAGGAGCCATGATCATAATTTAGAGTTCACAGAGGTTTTGTAGGCCTTCCTATAAAAACGGGTTGCCTCAGGAGCCTGACTCAGTGTTGTTTCAGTGCAGGTGAGAGAGCTCCTCCGAATATGAGGACCAAGAGATAGAAGATCATACAAGCTGGTATTTGAAAATTTTTGCAGGGAGCACTTGAACAAACCAATTAGTGGTGGCTGCTGGCTTTCAATTTTAAAAGACAAGGAAGACACAGATGATAGGATAAGATGCATATGAATCTGAGTGCAAGTCCAAAAGATCATATGCAGCAGAAAGAGAGATTGTGGGGTGCAAGAGTAAAGATGTTGACAAAAGAACTAGAGAGTAAGAAAGGTGAAATAATTTAATCTAAAATAATATTTTTTAAAACCCAAGATGGTAGAGCATAACATAAACGTCCTTACTGTATGTGTATAAAAACTCCTTTTATGATTTTTCTAATATGAATATCCCTATATAAGGAAAATTCATCAAATCACTAGCAATCCCCATAGCAACATATAGCCCAAGGTTCTACCACTACCCTGCTTCCAATCTGAAAAATTTCAGAGTCCTTTTGGAGTGGCAATAGTTATTTCCCCAAAATAGTTTCCAGGTGCCAAAAGAAAACCTGATTACCTTTAAAATCCAACTTTGACTGTCCTACTTTGAATTCAAGGACTGACATTCATATGCAGCACTAAAATGACATAAAATGTGTTTTAAGGCCACAAAATATATTTACTTAGGTAGCCCAGGGGAACACGCAACTATGCAGCTTGGTCAGTAACTGCTGCAACACAAGTATCTGACTGTGAGAGAAGAATTACACTATGGCCTTGATGAGGAAGCTAAGGTAGTAATTTCATTTCTGACTGCCAAGCAGTATTCAAAAAAGCCACTATATATATATATAGAGAGAGAGAGGATCCCACTCTGTATTTTCATCCCCTATTAGAAGGTGAAGGGTTTTTAATGTTGCTTGGCATTTAAAGATTTTCACAACTTGGGCTGTGGGCTGTGAAAATGAAAGTATAAGATAGGTTTGGGATATCCAGCTACAGCTCCATAATGGTTAGAGGTGTCCTAAAAATTGGGACAAGAAGAAGCTGCTGAGCTGGCACATTGCTCCTGCCACCCACAAAGTGTTAGTGTAAGCACTGAGAGAAGCCATTAAGCAGCCTTGTCTGATTGAGGAGAGTTGCCAAGGGATATATATTTTGAGGCCTTGATAGTGATTCTTTCACAGTGTGCCACTTGTGGATGATGCATAGGGCAGTGCTCAGTTCATGTTTGCTGTAAGCAATGCCTGTATTCCTTACCTGTTGGACTCAGTCCTCTCGTGATGCACGAGGTGGAGCGAGGCAAGGCTGGCTGGCAGATGCAGCTGGGCTCTGCAAACAAGGCTGGGAATCAGCTGGAGAGCAGAGGACAAGGCTTTCACAGGCTCAAAGTACATGCTCAGGTCTGTGTTACCATTCTGGTGTCTTCACCCACCTCAACAGTTGTCCACCTGCTATGAAAGAAGCTGCTGATAGGAAGGATTGCAGATATCCAAGAACATCTGCAAAATGGGAATAATTCCACGGTGAAGAAGTTGATGTGTCAGCTGAAGGTTTCTAACCTCAGCCATTGCAGCAGCTTTTGCAAAAAAAGGCTTAAAAGCTAATCTCCCTACAAAGCAAGGATAACAGCACTCAAGAGTTATTTTATTACTCAAGAGTATTTAACTAAATACAAGTCTGGACAGTGATGGAAAATGAAGACTAAGTATTGCATTAATAATGATTAAGCCTAATGCTAATCCTGCTTATATTTCCACATCAGCTTAGCTTCTGAGTCGAAGCTCCACTGCTTCCTTGCTCTTAACCATCTGTTTTTCTCACCTCTTACCTTGACTTTTATTATGTCCTTCATTATAGAGCCTAGACTTGATGTATCTTTTATTTATGTATTTTTTATTTCTCTAATTTTTTTTTCTCAGCAAAATTTTTAGAGCTCATAGTGGTATTCTGCGGGGAAAAACATCATTAGAGTCCAAGGGAGATCTTCAGTGGTTGAATCCGAAGTTATCTGGCAGCTTTAAGTGGCTTTTGATACGAGATTGCGCCTGACGCAGAAACAGAATCAGACCTTGACATCAAACTTTCCATAAAATAGAAATCTCAGTAGGGGAAAGAACTTAGCTCTTTAAGATGGAAAGTTTTAACAGGAATGATACAAATTCATTGAATTGCTTGCATTGTGGGAGGGCAGGTGAATGACAGACAAGAAGTGTTGAGGTATTGTTTTCCCTCCTGCCTCACTTGGCAAGGCTTTCTTCACTATGGAGCTGCTTCTCTCCTTGCAAATACAACAGGGTCTTCATCATAGATTAGTCATAAGGGGATAAGAGAAATTTGAGTAGACATGCCAGCACACCTGAAATAGCAATGCAATATAGACATAAAACCCCTAAGAAATATCAACTGAGTCTTTGCCTTATGAACTAGGAATACTTTGAGAATCTATGGGTAAAATAATGAGTTCAATTTATCTGCATAAAACAACTGCAGAAATTAATCAATTTTTATTTTAATCAGGGATCTTTAGTTGTGAGGGAATTGGGGTATTTTTAAGGAGAGAATAGCCTGATCCCAAAGGCTGGCTCTGGGACTGAGCTGACAGGGGCACACCCCAGCTTTCCTGCAGAAAGTGGAGTGGCACTCTTCAAAAACTTTTCCTCTCTAGTTGAGTGGCTGAGTGAGGGCAGTGTGCTCATTGTTATGAAAACAGAGACAGGAGGACTGCCTGTCCCACAGCTCAGAACCCCACAAAGGAAAGCTCTTCCAAGCATTGATTGACCCACATTTTCAAAGCAATTTGTCTTCTCTGCTGTTGTCAAGAACTTTTGTCATGTTTCAGGCAACACTCTCCTCATAGTTAAAATCAGAATTTCCCGTATATAGGAGTCAACAAAACTAGGGCATGAGCTGAAGGCTTTCCAATGGCCTGGCTGTGCTGCTCCCTCTGAAGGAAACCATTCAGCCCCTAGAGAAATTACTTCCTACCTCCACCCATAATCTGCCAACACCTTGTTAATAAACAAAATCCTCTGAATTTGCTTATGTTTGAGATGTGGGGTATTACAGAATGCTACCTGCTTGATGAAGAGCATCTTTCCAGAGTACCTTGTCTGCATGAGACCTTTATGGAGAAAGCAGAAACCCTTTCTCTTACAGCAGAAAAGAGGAGAAATGCTCATATAGCCTCTAAAAAAAAAAAAAAAAGAAAAAGAAAAAAAAGAAGTTACCATGACAGACAAAACTTGCATTGGTCTCCATTGGGGTCCTCCAGTGTGACCTAGAAAATATAAATGGACTAGTATTTTGTGATTAGTCTCCATCTTCCCTAAAAGAAGAAGGTAAAATCACAATACTGCCCATTAGGGCTGTTAAATCATGTTGATTGTACCAATGGCATTTCTGTATGTGAAAGACATGAAATTTAGAAGAGCATTTTTTATCTGGATGAAACAGCATTTGAAACAAGCCAAAGAATTTAATCAGAGAGATTTTTGTATGAAGTAATGTGCGAGGATTTGCATGATTTTACCCTGGAGAATGGGCAATTCCATTTTCTGTCCCCTCTCATTTTTTATGCCAAAATAATGATTTCAGGACTCAGCAGAGACAGAGAGTTCCTATCTAGTGGACTGTTTGTTCCTTTCAGTTGCTGAGGATTTATGCAACTGTTGATTAACTCTTGCTGAGGATTTATGCAACTGTTGATTAACTCTTGCATTATCACAGCAGTATGTCTAGTCTTCAAAGTGGACTGAACTTTTGCCATCTGACAATAACACTTCTTCAGAGGCTATGCCTAAATAAAAAAAATCAAAACCTGAGATTTGCAGGAAACTGAGTCTCAAGCAACTTACTTCAAGCATCCTGCAGCCAGTGAGCCCCACACCTTCCCTCTTCTTCGTTCTCTTCCTTCTCTCCAAGGATCCCTGTGTCACTAACCTCTCACAGCCTGTCCCCTGCTCCAGCTTGCCTTTTCCTCCACTTTCATTCATTGTATCTTGCAGATTTACATGAGGAAACACATTACCTGAAAACTTATTTTACACATAAAGGGTTGAGGGCCAGAATGATGAAAATCCAATATATTGGTCTGAAACACTAATGGTGAAAGACCAGCTATAACAGGCAAAACCCGAAAACTAATCTAGCTGCCCAATGAAGCATGAACAAATGCAGCCCACATGTCTCCAAAATAACTAAGAAGTATTTCTTCACCCCATAGAAGATTCAATGTACTTCTTCTAAGTGGGACAAAAGAAGGCAACTCTATCTTCCAGGGCTGCAAACCAGCTCCCTTTACTGCATCCTAACCAGAAGCCAGACCCTAGAACTATCTAAGCCAGCAGAAATTCTGGCATCCACATCCTCAGCAAAGTCCTGGACTGAATTTGTTTCCATTTTCCTGGCAACAGATTTTGGAAGGAAATATTCAAATCTGACTCTATTTTACCCTGAGATTCAGAATGGCAAAGTCAGTGTTTCATGTATTTGATTACCACCTAAAACCAATTTCCCTTATCTTTTGCAGCATTTTGAAACACATCTACTCTGCTGCACTCGATTCCAAAGATACATTGTTTTGATATGAGGCTGCAGTAACACTCCCTTTTGCTTCACTTCATTTTTCCATAATGTCATGTGGCACAAGTTACAGATGTGATGCTGGACAGAGAGTTATGCATGACGGGTTAGTCTGTTGCTGGCAGCAAGGAATGTCAGATGTTGCATAAGCAACGTGTGGAGGAGTAAAACACAAATGGGGTAGTAAAGACAGCCTTGTCCAGTCCTGCCTTTTCTCATTCATTTTATATCAGTTTCAGGCTTCAGCATTTTTCTATTTAGCACTGCTTTTGCTTTCTTCATGGATGACACCTGGTTTACATCAGCACTTAGCTTAGTGAGACAGCAGCTAATTGCCTAAATTTCTCTTGAGATACCAAAGGCCAAAGGAGGCTTTTAGGAGTCCAGTAGGATAATTCAAAGGGAAGGGTAAGTTGATGAGGACAGGGAACAAATACAACACACCCTCCTGAGCCTCAGTAACCTGGATGGTGAGGAAAGGGAGGAATCCCTTCACAAATTGAACTGCAACTTTTGAGGGCTTTACTGTCCCTCCATCGGACATTTTAATGTTTGGGGGCAGGGTGGGGGATGAATTACTTAAGGTACACTTTTACTGTAGCTTTAGAGCAAAAGCATATATAATCTGCAGGTTGGAAGAGCATAAAACCCCAATGGTGTGCCCGGTAGCTCCTCTAAGAAATAGTTTTAGAACAAGAAATACCCTGATGGAGAAATCCACACAATCCAAGGCATAAAACAGACTCAAAGTAAGTTCTTATTTTATATAAGAAAAAACAGGCAAGAGATATTTCATGAGGGTCTCCAGGGTGGAGTCAAGAAGAGCAGCAAGAAGTCTGGCACCCCAGTCTGGCTTCCCACTGACTTCTGGCATACGAATTCTCACTAAGAAATCCCAGAAGTGGCAATTTCATGTGCTGTCCATGCTAAATGAGCCACCCTTTCCCTGATGATACACATTTCATCTTGATGAAATCAAGCACTTTTAATCTAAATATATCTAAAAAAATCCTCACCTATGTAAATATATTCCTATTTTCCTTCTGTACAAATGACAGTTGGCATGACATGGAATCAAGGAATCATAGAATGCTTTGGTTTGGAAGTGTCCTTAAAGATCATGAAATACGAGCCCCCCTGCCATGGTCAGGGGCACCTCCCACTGGATCAGGTTGCCCAAAATCCTTTATAGCCCAGCCCTGAACACCCCCAGGGATGGAGCACCCACAACCTCTCCAGACAAACTGTGCCAGTACCTCACCACCCCCACAGCAAAGAATCTCCTCCCAATATCTAATCCACACCTACCCTTTCCAAGTTTGAAGCCATTCTCCCTTGTCCTGTCAATAAATGCCCTTGTAAAAGTCCCTCTCCAGCTCTCTTGTGTGCCCCCTCTAGGAACTGAAAGGCTGCTATAATGTCTCTCCAGAGTCTTCTCTTCTCCATTCTAAACACCAATTCTCTCAGCCTGTCTTCGTAGAAGAGATGCTCTAGCCCTCTGTTTATCTTCATGGCTATATATGTATGCATGTAGGTAGGCATATGTGTGTAAATATATATTTGTGCCTATGAATTAATTAATACATTCTTTGAACTTTTCTCCTGCTAATTGTGCTGTCACTTAGAATGACCTAAGTCTTGAAAATTTTTGCCATTTTGGCAGCTTAACTGTTATAGCAATTGTCTTGCCATAAATAGTTCAATTTCATTAATGCTAAACAACAGAAATGCAATTTCTCTCTCTCACTGAAGAAGAGCCCCCTGCCCCTCCAAGGCAGCTCAGGCTTCATTCACCTCTTAGAGGATTTATTTTTTTCTGAAATTGCTTATTTAATTTCCCTCATATCATTAAAACTACTTAGTGCAGATCTTTTTTTTTTTTCAGCCAAGTTTATATTACTTGTCTCATAAGCTAGAAATATTATTTATATTTTATTTGCTGCATTTGCATTGTAGATGGGATTTTTTTGGGGGGTGGGTCAGTAAATACTGAATTAACTGGAAAACATAACCATTTGTTTGGCTCCTTGTTAGCTTGGCTTGTACCACAAATATATCCTCTTACTCCTTCTTTTTTTTTTTTTTTAATATATAACTAGGTTTCTTTCTTGTATTGCTGTCTCTCTAAAACAATTTAAAACCATACCATGCTAGCTCAACTCTGTTACAAATATAGCTCAGAGCACTCCACTTCAGGAAAGCCAGTAAACAAGGACAGAGATTGCAGAGGGAAGTGGTAAGAATGATCAGAGAACCAGAAAATGTGATTTCCGAGAAAGTCTTAAAATGTTCAGTGAAAGAGTCTGAGGGAGCAAGATGCTATTCAAGGCTGTTGAAAAAAAGATGTTTCACAGAAAGAAGAAGAACTGTTTTCTCTGTGCAATAGAGCAGACAAGGCAAGAATAAGTGGGCTTGATTGTAGAAAGGGAATTCATACTGGATATAAGAATAAAACTCTAATAAGAAACTCTGAAATATAGTGACGCATTGGTTTCATTACCAGACAAGCCCTGGGAGCTCCACTACTGGACGCTTTCAAAACAGATATTTTGGCAAATATCTGTGAATCATGTCAGAAATGTAACTGATCCTTCCTCAGAGTAGGGGTGAGTGATCTTCTGAGGTCTTTCTGAGCGCCTTTTCCTATGATTCATTCTTCATCACATCACTTAAAATACAATGTGGAACACCATTCTTTGTGGCAAAAACTAAGAAGGGAAAATAAGTGTAAAAACTGGACCCTTGCTACAAAGAGACATGAAAGCAAGATCAACAGAAACACCAATCATAAGTCTTAATGACTTGAATAGGGAGTGAATGGTTCTATGAAATGAAAACATTTTTATATTAATCGTATTATATTAATTAATTATATTAATTAATTAAATATTAAAATATTTTCTGTTAGTTGTTAAAAGGATTTCAAAACTAAAACATAAAATCACATTTTACATTATATTTAGCAAATTTGAATGTAATAATTTATGGTACTTCGCTGCATGATAATGTGACATGTACCTTACATTAAAAAAAAAAAAAAAGCCAAAAAAGGTCAAGATAACAGTATCAGGAAAACTTGTAAAACCCACTTAGAGAGCCAATTGTATAAGAGGAGGACAATGCTCACTTCCACCCCTTTGCACTTTCATTTCAGTGAGGTTTGTCACTACCTGACAAGGCAGCAGGGCAGACACCTGGTGCACACAGGAGCTCCTTGACTCCACCACCCTGCAGCACACCTGCCTTCAGTAATGCCACATGAGGCTTCAGGGCTCTTTTTCTGCATCCTATTGGAAAAGTGAAGGCCTGACCTAAGTTAATGTAAAGCTATGGAATTTAACTTCCAAGATTTAAAAAAATGTTGGTGTCTTAATGGAAAAATATTATAAAAATAACACTGGGAATTCCAATATTTGGAACTGAATCTGCCCAGCTTTATATATATAAGCAGCTTGCTCCTTCTTTCCTCCTTTCATTAAATTGATTCCAGATTCAACCTGTGATGTGAAAAATATTCTCTCCTGCAAGCCTATAAGCACCAAGATGAAAAAATTTTGACCATTCAGATCTGTAGACAACTGAAAACTAGGACCTGTGTTGTTTCTTATTTACATGAACAGGCTCTGGAATTGCGTAAGTCTGAACAAAATGGAAAGACTTTACATACAATAGGTTTCTTTTCAAGATACCAATGAAGAAATAGACTACTTTTTTTTCTTAGCCATGTTAACTTGGTAGCTCTAGCAGGAGGAGCTTGTTTTTGTCACTAAAATTAAGTTCAAGTAAACTCTTACAGGGAGCACATTACAGATAAAAGCAATTTCCCAGTCACTTTTCGGACTGAAATGGCAGTGAAGATGGAAAGACATACATTGTGTTAACAGTAAGAGAAATCTGGAAGAGGAGTGAGAGAGGTTTCAAAACAATTTTAGTTGTGGAAAGGAAGAAAAACTTCAGGTTTCCCTAATGGCAAAAGGAAAAGCATCATAATTTCTTTAAAAAAATTTTTAAATAAATGTATGATAAAAAGGAAGGAAGGCATATTTTAAGGCTAAGATGCATTTTAGTGTTATTATTTAAAAGTTGTAATTATAAGGTTTTTCTGTAAGAATATGCTAAGGTTTATTTTTATGGTAATTTTAAGGCATTGTTTTAAGTTGCAATCAAGTGGTAAAATGGAGGACAGATGACAGCAGCAGGGCTGCTACTGGCTCATGAGCCCATGGCCACCATCAGCTGAAGCAGCTCAGGATCCAGAATAGATCCACAGCCACAGAGCTATGGCAGCAGGAGAACAGGTGCATTTTCCTTCCTGTTTTATGTGAGCCTGCAGTATTACAAAAAACCCTTTCAGAATTCTTAAAACAGTTGTGGAAGTTCCTAATATTGCAGGAACTTGTATCCAAGTTCCCCAACATCATTTCAGCCTTTTTTTGGGTAAACTAGGAGCTGGAATTGGAATGTGGCTTCTCTCACTAAATTACACTTACAGAGGGATGAAAGGTACATTTCAGCCTTGCCATGCAACCCTGATGGTCCTCTGCAAGGCAGCCAAACAGGCACCAGTTTTCCTACACCCGCAAAACTGAAACAAAATTCAGGCAGAAACAGCCACAGTGCTACCTACCCCAGACCCTAAATGTCCAGTTCCACTATGGATCACCATTTCTCCCCATTACAGTCAGACCTTGAGCTGCCAACTGGAAAAGATAACCAGGTCATTTGTTGTTTTGACAAAAGGGCCAGCATAGCACAGAATAATTTTTCTTTACATAAACTACCAAAATCCAATGAGTATTACAGTGCAAAGGTTTTCATCCAACTCTCCTTTCACAGGGGCATATGGAAAACACAATGTATTGTGCAATGACCATGGTGGCTTAAGGGGACCATGCTGTGCTTCTCAGTGGACTCTCATGGTGGGCAGTCCAATTCCAGTAGCCTGGGAATTCTTGTTGTACCCAATATCTGGTAAATTACTCAAGTGAGAGACATGGTTCATGTATACCATAGAAGACCTTGAAAACACCAGAAAAACTAATTTGTTAGCACTTTATTAGACATTCTTGTATGTCCTTTCATTAGTTCTTGGAGACAGGAAATACAGGAGAAATTTAGTAAAGAAGAGAAAATGACAGTATTGAGCGCTTCTGTGTAGGCTCGTTAGAGGAGTAAAACATTGTGATACCTGTCTCAAAATAAAACATTTTAATTGTGCAGCAATGGTACAAGGATTTACCATTCTTTCCTTCAGATTCAGAAAACAATGCTCATGGGAGTGCAAATCAAATGACCTCAGCTGGGAAATCCTGACTTCCAAGGTGGGCAGAGACCTGGAAATGGAGCAGAGCAGCACAATTCTGGTGTACAGTGTCCAACAGCCTGTGGAGACCCTGAGTGGATTATCTGAACCCCAGATGTAGTTTAGGTAGCTGGTCATTCTTCTGTGAACCACAGAAAGAAGGATCTGCTGCAAGAAGGTGAGAGAACAAACCTGGATGAAGATACAACTCAAATACTCTGGATTTCAGGTCTACTTTTAATTATTTTATCAAGTCTTCTTTCCTCTTTACACGTAATCTCTTCATAATATTTATTAAATACATTGTTCAGTGAAAATTTATGTTAATTAGAATTAGTCCAATTTCCAAATCTGAGTTGAGTGTGTTTGGTCAAAATGATGGAGGTTGTGCAAAGAATAGAAAAAAAAATACTCTTACCATCTCTTAAGACTTCTATTTGGACTTGAGAAGCACATCTCAAATCCCTCCTATTGCCTCCTCTGGAATAGAGTGCATGTAGGATAATCTAAAGGAAGTTCATTTCAGTATCAACAGGTCAACCTGCTTCCAATTTGTATAAAATATTTACTGCTGACCAGAGCAAGGACTGATGGTTGGGCATCCCCAGGTCATGACTTGCTGATTAGCTCCCTGGCCAGCCAGAGGCACAAGTGTTTCCACTTCATGTAAAATGGGACTTTTTGGCAGAAGAAAGGCTCCATAGCACAGCAGCTACAGGGATGACAAAGATCCACTTTGGATTTCTGTCTCTCATCAGGAAGAATAAGGGTGAACTTATAACAAATGTTATTAGCATATCCCTGGCCATATGCATATGACCCATGACAGCACCTTCTGAAGGTCCTTTAAAACTATTTGTTAAATATCTGTTCTTCCCAAATTGTCAGTTGCTTCAGGTTTTGGGGTGGAGAATTTTTGGGTTTTTGTTTGTTGGGGTTTTTTTTTGTTTGTTTTTATTTTATTTTTGTGGGGTTTTGTTTGTTTGTTTTTTGCTTGTTTTTTTTTTTTTAGTTTGGGGTTTTTTTCCCAAATATTCTGTCTTAGAAAGCAGCAGCTTCACAAGCTGATTTTCTGCATGGGGGCTCATATATATTGTTTCTCTGATTATTAGAAACCATCTACTGCAGTACAATGTGAAAGTACAGCATTCAGGTTCTGGGTTATTGCTGACTTCTTTTTTCAGTGTTTTTTCTCCCTCCTTAGAATCCACAGCTTTTATCTTCTGGGCAGAACAACCTTGGGGGAAAAAAAATCTCACATTTTTCTGTCTTATCTGCCACTCTACTTTCTATGAAAAAGAGCAAACTACTCTCCAGAAAGACTGTTATATTCTGTATGGCTTTTTTAAGGGTATGCACAGCATAACCCTCAAAGTAGCTTCACTGACAAAGTATAAATCAATAATAAACTGTAACTTTCCCCAGTTTTTTTTCACATTCTGCTTCATTCTCTGTCCTACTGCACCCTATATCTGTTTCCTATGGAGCATCTATGGATCCCTAAATATTTATTCTTCCTCTGGCAGTCCTTTTGCCCACTGGCATCACGTGCAAAGGCAGTGGGGATGCTGTAGAGACCCAGCCTGTTAGACTTACTAATGGGGCAGTGTGGACTCACTGTGACACTGAATGCAGGCATGGAAAAGAGGACAGTCCCCTTGCCTGCATGTCACTTAGAAGAGCAAAGCCACCTCTGTAAGCCTTCTGGCATTCTTCCTGGTGTGGAGCCAGCAGACACTTCCATGGAACCCCCCCAGGGGAGGCTACACTGGGGTGAGCTCTGTCTCAGGAGTGCTCTAAGCAGTAGCAGCCCTTCAGCCACCACAACAGGACCTGTCAGGCACAAAATGGGATGGTGGCAATCAGAGGGGCAGAAGGTCCCAGGGCTCTCCCTTCTACAGTTAACCTGGCCATTGGCTTCTGCCACTCATGCTTCACATTCACTTAATGAAAAATACACAATATTAAATGAAACAGAAAATAATGGAGCTATTCCATATCTCATTTCCCTATATAAGTTTGTATTTCAGAGCTACAGAAGGATCTTACTAATGCTAGGATTGCTTAGAGATTCATGCTTTGTACTCATCCTTGACTTTTTGGAAATGCTTTGTACATAAATGCTCTGTACACAATGCACTTTAAAACTTATCTATGTGCTGCAATAAATATTTCATTTAAGCTTGTCTTGGGTCTCAGTTGTGTGAATTCCTCTATGCTGTGACCAGAAAGCATCTTTTCCTGCTTACCTCTGAGATTTTATCAGCACAGCACTGTCTTTTTCATCATCATCACTCTGTAAATATATTTAGAATTTTATTTCCTTGGTGGCCCATGTTCCCAGCTTGATATACCATCACGGAAAAAGGCAAATGCTCTGATAAAATCTTGATGGTTTATATAACCTGTTTTCTAATCTGGTTCTTTATGCCATAGATACTTTGGCAGACTATTTCATGAAATTGTTTCTGAACCTCACATGCCTGCAAATCAGATACACTTCCATTAGTATGATTTTAACACTGAAATGGGATGTGGCTCATGCACCTTATATTTTTACAGATTGGAAGTTGACATTTCTGTACCCCCAAAGGGGTACAATGCTTGATGCATAAGAGAAATATGACATTTGGTATACTGAGCCAATTCCTTCAGAGAGCCAGGCTGGACTCTGTTTTCAATCACTGCCTATCCTTTATCTAAAACTCAGATGCTGTTCCTATTGCTTAATATCCATCATACTGGCATTATTTACATAGATACCTACCTTAAGACACTGTTGGACCCTTAGTGCAAATCAGCAAGCTTTAGCAGTCCAAACCAAGATCTGAAACACATACCCATAAAGGTATGGAGGAATTTATTCAGGCAACCCTTGATTTGAGTCCCAGTCACAGCAAAAAAGAGAATAACCCAATTCTCTAATTCACATTTAAGATAATCATTCAATAGCTCAAACGTGCACAAGGAGCAAACCTCTCCTGTGCTGATGGAACTGCAGGAAGGTAAGCTGCCTGCGTGCTACCTGCATGTTTTGATAACAGTCTGATGCAAGTCACCATGACCCTGACTGGCATCACATCCCTTTGCTTCTTATAAGTGTTGGTTTGTTTGCTTTCTGAAAAGGAATACTACTAAATAAATTTGATTTTTTCCAAATTTGTAAATTCAATTATTCAGCAGCATTATCCAGCTGACAACCATCAGGAGTGAAGCACTGTGAATATTTTTGAATGAGAAACAGAAGTAGATTTACTATTTTTTATACTGCAGTATTTTTTCTCAGATGTTTCACACAGCATGAGAGAGATTTAGCAGACCATTGCACAGCCTTGGCCTTCCTACCTTCATGTTGTTTTATCATCAAAGGTTGCTCATTTTTCATCTAACAATCTGCTTAGTGAAAATGAAATGTGGCACTTTTAAAGACAATTATTTATTTTAAAATTAACTTTCCAGATCCCAGCTTTTGGTCACTTTTGGGTAGAAATGAGATCAATATATCTCCAAAATTTGAACCATATCTTCTTGTGTCCAGATCTGCAATAGCAAAATGAAGAGCAATACAGTCCTACCTCCTTCCCTTTAGAGAGCTGAAACAGGCCTGAGCTGGGAGTCTTAATTTTCATAGCATGTAAAAAAATTTAGCCTGGAGCTTCTACTTTTATGTTCTTTTCTTTTTTTTTCTTTTTTTTTTTTTACCCACAAAAATTCAGATTAAAGAAAAAAAAGATTAAAGAAAAAAAAAACAGCTTCTTTTGAGAAGGGATTATTGGAAAATGTAAGCAAGAAACATTTTCTGTAATATTCTTCCTATACAGTTCTTTGGCTAGAATATAAAGCAAAAAAAGTCACAGTTTATATTCTGATGGAGGAAAAGGCCCCAACCAAAGAACAAATCTCAGCTCATCTGTTTTTGTGCTTGTGCAGACACAGCATTCAGCATTTAGACCTTCTTAGAAATCTTCACAGCATTTTTCTCTACTCCAAGCTAGCTCCTACTTAATTTTTTTTGCTTACATCAAACCAAAATTGAAATAACATCCATTCACACTTGTAGACAAGCCAATATCCAGAATAATCATTTTTCCTTTCATAAACAGGCCTAGCAACTTGCAGCCTTAACATGGTGGTCACCAAACAATGACATGGGTTGGTGAGGTGATTGGAACAGCAATAAAGACCACCTGATTAAAAGGGGAAAATTACTTAACAGAAGAAAATATCTACTGGAAAAATAGTCTCAGAGGAAATGCCTGCCAGCTTTGAACCTGTGAACCAGAAGCATCATCAAGAAGTGCTCATTTGGCATGTTTGAAGTACACCTGAGTACCTAGAAACTGGAAATCTCCAGAGATACCATCAATAACTGCAAAAACAAGGAACTGTAACAGCAATTTATTATCTGAAAAGGTGAAAAATAATCTGGAAAAATGGGAAAACCTCCTGAGAAGGTATGAATTAATATGTGCCATTGGCTATTTTATCAGCAAGAAGATGATAACAGTTTGAAAAAAGAAAATTGTCTAAAAGAACAGACAACATTATCATCTATCATCTGCCCCAGATGAAAACCACCAACTAACATGTATTGGCTGCTCAGAGTGGTGGTGCCCTAAGTACTCATGTCTCTGTGATACAAAAATTACTTATTTTTTTTATCAAAAATTGAGCTGTTTTCTCTCTGACATCTTCTTTTGCTGCACATACTTTTCATTCCCTAAACAGGCTGAATTCTCCACATGAACTTTCTATGAAATCTTGGACTGTCATTGGGGCGTCTCACTGACCCAAATTTCCATTTCTGAAGTAAGACTTCCATCTCTGTTACATTGTTGGTTCCCTTTGGGCCCCCTTTTGGGGTTCATATGATTTGTCCTCCCATTTTTGATTAGTTTTTTCCCCTTCTAATTTGCTTAATACTGACATTATATGTTCGTGTAAGTAATCTACAATAAGTATATCTGCTATTATATTGATAAGTTGCTTTACTAATGAAGAATTTTTAGTAACCTACTTGGCTACTGCTAAAATACTGATGGTCACTCTAGCTGATTGCTGCTATACTATCGATAGATGCTATCCTATTGATTGCTAATCTTATTGATTACTGACATACTAGTAATTGCTGAGAGAAATTATTAAAACTTGGGAGATACATATTCCCTTTATTAAGCATAGGCCTCTTTGCTAATGCTGATTTTTGTGGTAATAAGTGGTAAATTTGGAACAGGCTGCCCAGGGAAATGGTGAAGTGACTATCCCTGGAAGTATTCAAAAGTATTCAAAAAAAACAAGTATACATGGCACTTTGAGATCTAGTTTAGTTGACACTGTGGTATTTAGTTAAAGGTTGGACTTCATGATCTTGGATGTTTTTTTCCAGCCTTAATTATTCTGTGATTTTATGATCTGTAATGAAGCAGGGAAATTTAGAGGATAAAGTCTCCATGTGTCTTTGTGTATTACAGAATCTTAAAAACCCATGGTTGTGATCTCCACACATCCGCAGGCAGGGAAGGCTTTCAGGCATGACATGAGGAGGAGAAAAGTCAATTTCCTCAAAGAGCTCAGAGCCAGATGAATGGATGTGCTTGCGAGGTTGGCATGGGTGATGCGGCAGCACCACGGCCAAGATGGGTGAGCTGGGAAGCAAATGTGGAAACTGAGAGCACAAACACATATGGAAAAACTATAAGCAAAATGATATGACTAAAAATATGCAGTATTTTTGTATTGGTGAAATAACTAAACTTGATTAATCTTGCAGATAAAATTGTGAAAATTATTGAATGCTGCTAGGAAATGATGGCTGGACTTAGTGCTTTCCTCCACTACCTATGTGCATTTCATGAGAGGAAAAGCCAATTATTTCCACTTGGATTTAACTCTTCCATCTCTTAAACCACTTCAGGTCCAAACCCTATTTATTTACAATGTCAATTTGCTTTTAGGTCTCAAGCCCAGTTTTACTGCTCACCTGGTAGTTGTTTATATAGGCAGTTGCTAGGGAATAGGAAATGAATAGTCTTCATCTCAGCATGTGAAAAATCAAATCTGCTACCTTGCTGCTGCATTTGGAAGTCTATAGCAAAGACAAACATAGGAGATAGGAGAGAATGAGCTTTAGCACATCTGAGCAAGAGCATTGCTATGAGCTGATGGAGATAAGATGATTCTTTCACTGTCCTCCTCCCAAAAAAGGTAAAAAACCAGTTTTAACCACAGCTGCTTGGAAAGGTGTTTATTTTTTTTTTTTTCTCCTAAGTACTCTTTTTATCTGTTTAAATAAAATCTGGAGATCTGAAACTTTGACATTTGCTCATATGGCCCAAACATGTTGCTGCAGAGGAGCTCTCCATGGCTTGCTCCTGGAGCCAGGTTCTTCCCTCATGCTCTCTCTCTTCTTTGCAGAGATGCCAAAGCAGACCCGTTGCCACAGTGCATTTCAGGAGACACCGTCATCCGCAGCTTGGTGAGGACAGCAAAGGCAAGAGGCAGCCAAGGAGTGACTCCCACAAACCATTGGCAACAGTGCCAAATGAAATTTTTCCACACATCTGGCCAAAATGTTTTGCCATTTAGTCTTTAGAGGGAAGAGAAAAAAACATAAATTTTCCATCCAAAGCAAGTCCTGTCTTGCGAAAAGAAAACTCTAAATAGAACTTCAAGACAGTTTTGACAGACATTTTCCAACCAGGGGTCTGGTAGAATGGAGGGTGCAGAGGTAGGTGATGGTTGCACAGGCAGTGTCCCCTCTTGCCCTGGCAGCTACATGAGAGGGCACAGTGGAGGTTGCTGGAAATCTCCACAACTCCACAGCATCACTCAGGCGGTCCTGACCCCTTTTGCTTTGGAGGCCATGCAGCACTCTCAGTGTCCTGCTCACTAAAGGACCTCAGCAAAGAAACTAAAGGATCCGTCTTGTGCCTGAAATCTGGAGAACTAAGGGGGGCCCTCCATGTCAGGAGTTTCTTCCTGAAAAATCAAAGGTTGATATTCAAACCACTTGTTATCTTCTTTCATGTGTGTTTTCTTTCTTTTTGTGGTTCTGATTAAGGAGCAATATTCTTCTCACTACAATTTATCCATAAAGTTTATCCATAAACTTGCCCTTGCTAAGAATGAAACCTTTGCAGCAGTGATGTATGCTCACATTGGTTGTTTTATTGCTTTTACAGAGAGCACTATTTGCAAAAAAGGTGGCTGCTCAGCAATTTTTTTCCACTTTAATATCTGCAAGGTTTTGGTCTTGTCTTTTCTCTTTCATGTGCATTAATTTGAGAAATAAGCAGGGTCTGTTTCTTAAATCCAGATAAAAAGGATACATAATAATTACCATCTGTGCAGCTTCCTGGGGTGGTATCCCCATCATGCTCCCCTAATCTAATAAAACTAAAAGTGAGCAAGATATTATTATCCACTCACCACCATATTTGCTCACAATGGCCATTTTTTCCTTTTAATAGTATGTAGAGGTAACTCACAATGAACCCCAATATCTGTATCTTTGCCCTTGTAATTATTCCAGTTCCTCTTGTGCACCTACACTTCAAAATCTCAGCTATGAATCTCTTCTGGAGGCAATTTTTGTCAGGCAAACACCTTTCTTCATGGTCCTTTCCCAGGCAGATTTAGAACACCTCTTCTCAAGACTTTAATTCAGCTCTCTTTCTTAAACTTTTTTTTAATAAAGACTGAGTTCCTTCTGTAAGTCTCCTAGGTATCATGTACTATATAGTTTCCTTGACTTTTCTTTTTCTATGAATTCTGAAACTTGCTAAATAATAATATTTCAAAAAAGAAAACAGTATCTAATATGGTACTGCATAGGGTTCATTCAGGATGAAAGGGAAATAATTTATTACAAAGGAATTCTGCAAAAGAAAGTACTCCTAAGAGGAACATTAAACAACTCTAAAAAGATTAAAAACAACATATGGTATTTTTCCTTTCTTCCCCCAATACTAGATCGACCAAACACGTAATTTAGCTTTTTATGATCTGGCATCAGCAAGTGCCAGTTATCATTGTTCAGTTGCCATCACAGAGCTCCTTAACAGATTGCAGTATAGCTACAATTAATTAGGAGAGCTTGCTGCTGGCACTGCCACCACAGGCCTCGAGCTCTCCTGGGGAGTATGTGGTCACTCCCCAACTGAGAGCTCTCAGCTGGCAAAAGCCAGCAGGCTCTGCAGGACCCTTAACACAGATTTTTCCAGAGACTCATTGCATTTAACACTATATAATGACAAAACCTCAGCAGCAAGGGAGGTGTGGAACAAGCTTTTGAGTACAGGAGACAGCTACAAGTGGTGACTTTAACAAAGTACAGGAGCTCACTAAGTCTTTTAGCTGTCACCTAAATGCGGAGCTGTCATAGAAATATTCGAGTATCTCGCTGGAGCTACCACTCTGACACCATCCAGCTCCTCCCTGGGGCAATTCAGCAGCTTCCAATGTGACATCTATAGGCCTTGAGGGGGCCCAGCATAGCACCAGCAGAGCTGCAGCTGAAGTGCTGTGGGATTTTGAACTTCTGTCTATCCAATAAATCTCATTAAAGGAAGCTAAAAATAGAATACCATTATTTCTCCATTTGCTTGACCAGCGAGTGGGAGGCCTGTGCTGGGGACTGGGAGAAGCAGTCTGTGTACGTGGCTGCAAAGCCAAGGAGCTATGCCCAAGACTGATTTTTATTAGGCTGCGTCTCAGTGAGAAAGTTGGTGAACTCTAATTTAAACCCAATAAAGGCTTTTAGCTGACTTATATTACTAGAGAAAGTACATATTTTTCAGACTAACAGTGATTTAAACATTTGTGTTTGGCAAAGATATAGAATTAAAGTTAATTGTCAGAGTATGCAGATCGTATCCTCCTTTACAGTGCTGGTCTTAAAGCAGAGAAGGTTTGATTCATACAGTTGCAATGAATTTTTGCTTAACAAGTCCCTGTCTTTATGTTTACAACCAGAAATGCTGAATACATGAAATATTTTAATTAGAAAATTTCCCTTCACTGTTGTTTCTTCTATTACACCTTTCTTTAAAATGAATGAAGAGGTAAGATCTCCATCACATTTTTAATACTATGATGATATGCTGTCCTCTACAGTTTCCAGGGACAGATGTAAAAGTGAAAATGACTACAGCGCAGTCCCAGTTCAAATGATATGCAACAGTGTTTTCCCTAAGAGTAAAACACTCGCTGCCTCCTATTATACTTTCACTAATTTGGCCTTGTACTCCTGTGACAGTCTGTCCATGTGTCTCTTTCAAAAGCCCTGCAAAGCAGGAAAAGAGTAGTGTCTTCACAGATCGTGAATCATGGAATGAAAGAGGATTATTTAACTTGATTACAACCATTCAGTGAGTCAAACTAGAATTAGAAAGAAGATCACAGAACTGATACCTATTATCCACTGTTCTTACAGTTTTTCTTCCTGTCTCAGTTTAGGGGAAGAAAAATGGTAAGAACAGTGGATAATAGGTATCAGTTTTCATTCTTGAATTTTCATTCTTGAATTTTCTATTCAGAATACTTTTTTTTCAGTGATACTTTCATGCTCTTCAAGGAACTTGAGCCAAATTGAAAACAATTTCAGAAAAAAGATAAAAAAATCAAACCACAAAATATGAAAGGGGTCTTCTTTATCCAGGTGCATAAATTTTGTGGAGCTTCTTACTTCATCTTCCATCTTTTACTGGAAAATGTTTGAAGTTACTTAAAGACAAGAGGGGGAAAGGCACTATAAATCATAGAAGGAAATAACAGGATTATTTGCTGTAATATTGGAGATGTTTCTGGCAAAATATCCTTTATAATGTGCTTTCAAATGGATGTGGTAATCTTAAAATTAAATAAAATAGTGTGAGTTAAAATTACATTCATTTTGCTATTAGGAAAATGATAGCTGAATTAAAAAAGGGAAATACCATCTGTGTTCCAAGGTGATTACTTACACATGTTTTAATACTCATGATTTTGAAAATGCTTATGATTTTCAGATCTAATAACAGATGGAGTTTTTCCTCACAAGAGAATTTGAGGCCTCTGTTGTTGTTTTTCTGGGTGCTACAGTCCAGAGCCATGAGGCAGATTCCCATTGGAGAATCTGGACAAGTGCAACCCAAGCTTACAGAAAAGGGAAATGTAGGGTCGTTCATAAGCAGTAGGGAGTTTCAAAAGTCTTACAGACTATTAAATAATTAATTTCAATTACTTGTTTTAATGACATAGCTTGTCAATCCATCCAGCTGCAACCAGTCCTGAGTGAAGTACAAACAGTCCAGGAGGTTTCTGGAAAGCATTGGTGACAATGTCCTGCACGGGTAGTGGAGAATCCTCCAAGGAATTGTGTGCTGTTACTGCACTAACAGGGAAGGCCTTGTTGGAGATGTGAATGTTGAGCACAGCCTTGGCTGCAGTGACAGTGGGATTGTGGAGCTCAGTATTGGGCCAGGAGGGAGAAGCAACGAGTAAGATGACAACCATGGACTTCAGAGAGATCACTTTAGCCTCTTCAGGGGTCTCCTTGGAAGAATCTCATGCAGGGAAGAGGGGTCCAAGAGAGATGGTTGATATTCATGCATCACTTCCTCCAGGCTCAAGAAAGATGCATCCAGATGAGCAAGTAATTGAGCAAAGGGAGCAAGAGACCTGCAAGGATGAACAAAGAACTCCTGTCATTACTGAAGAGTAAGCAGGAAATACACAGGAGATGGAAGCAGGGTCAGGCCATTTGGAATGAATAGAGAGAGGTTGTCAGAGTAAGGAGAAATGAGGCAAGGAAGGCCAAGGCTCATCTGGAATTAAAACTGGTCAAAGATGTCAAGGACAACAAGAAAGGCTTTTTCAAATACATCAAAAATAAAAGGAGAATTAAAGATAAATTGGGCTTGTTACTTTGTGGAGGGGGTGCCCTGGCAACAGAGGATGCAGAGAGGCAGAGTTATTGAATGCCCTCTTTGCACTGGTCTTCACTGACAAGATCAGCCCTTGGGAATATCTGACCCAGGAGACCAGAGTAAAGGAGTGTTGGAAAGGAAGACTCTCCTTCATTGAGGAGGATGGGGGTAGAGAACACTTGACATCCATAAATCCATGAACCCCAATGAGATTTCCTGTTATGCAAAGGCCCCTTAATTATTTTTTTACCTTATGTTTAACTTTCTAACTGTGAACAAGCACTGTGTCCTTTCAATCAGAGAACTAATAAGCTCCTTCAAGTGGCTTGCTGGTTTGCAAAAGTACTGCACCTACCTTCCTTACCTTCCTCTCACCTCAAGTTTGCTTCTAATTCTTTGGGAAAGGATGGCTTATGCACTGAAACAGAAGCCAAAAATAGAAAGAGGTCAAGTACTATATAGCATTTCAATAAAAATGTGAGAATAGCAACTTTTAATGTTAATGTATTTTAACAAAATGGTACGATTCAGAAATGAAAGTTCTCGTCCTCCTCTCTCAGAGGGCCTGAATGTTCAGGATGGGGTGGGCATCAGCACAGACAATGAGAGAATTTAGGATTGTGCAAATTGGATTTTTGAGAAAAAGACAACTATGCAACCTTTATTCATGGGGCTGGAAAACCCATTTCGTCCCTGTGCAGACATTGGCTGGTGTGGGGTGAGGGTGACAGCACCCACAGAAAGGCAATATACCACAGATTTATCAGATATATCAGCTACTGTCAGAGGAAATTGCTGTGTTAGATGGCCTGGAGGTAGTGCAGACAGTAGTGGCTATAGCCTGAGATCTACAATATTATCTAATTATCTTTTCACAGAATCTGAAGGAAGGACATTCAGTCTTTTGCTGGGACTTCATAAACACCTCCTTTTTAAGTACCGTATGAAAGCACTCAGCAGCACACACTTCTAAGTAACACCTGAAATTTCTTCCACACAGCCCTCTGTGGTACAGGATAAAAGCATAGATGGCTCTTACTGCATTTTTAAAAACATGGTTAAGAAAATGAATTGTGCAAATTCTTTGCCTAGTGATTAATATTAAGGAGGAGAAATCTCAACTACTAGTCAAAGCATGTTCTTAGTAAGAGAACATTTGTACTCAAACAAAATGTCAAATATTTTCTGGTCAGCTGCATTCTCAGCTTGATGTGCCTCCTACTCTCCCACAAGCTTAGCATCACCTGCTAAGCTCCAGAGTGAAATCAGGCCTAAAATCTTGGTGGCTTTTCCAAAGGGTCCTGGTGCCACTGGGGAGTTACAGTGCAGTAATGGGAACAGTCAGCCCCTGCAAAGAGTAGGCACAGTAGGGAGGCAGGAGACCAAGATTTGGAGGGACCCGAGGGGAAATGGACCTTTTGGATCCACAACTTTGGAAGAAAAATGAGAGCTGGAGAATGCAAGTGAAATAAATACTCACAGATAATGTACAAGACTATTTTTAAGAAGATTTACTCCCCAGGGCCAAAAGTATTCCTTTCCACCCTAAGGAAAGCCATCAAGGGGCACAAACCTACAGGAGCTCTGGGCTTCACCAGCAGCCCTTATGCCCAAGGCATCTGGCTCCCTTGAAGCAGTACCAGAAGACTGTGTGACCAGAAGAAACGGCTACACTGGAAAAGAAATGTTAGGTCAAACAAGGCATCTGCATTGACCTGTGTATTTACAAACTACATGTCCAACCTCTGCAATTAACAGCGTATACAGTGATGACAAAAATTTGAAAAGCTTTCACTCTAACACGATCAAAGAGATCTTCTTTTAAATATAACCCTCACCTATTATTACTGAGGAACTGGGAAGCATGAGGAAGTGGTAGCCTGAAAAAAAAGATTACTCATAGCTGCAAGCAACAGAAAAGTGAGGCTTATGAAAACAATTGTTTCATAATCAAAATTATAGTAAGTGATAAGGCTGTGTATTCTCTAGTGTGGAAACTAAGGAGCTGTTTTCATAGAAAGATCCTTGGCTTATTAAGTTAACTGAGAAGGTCACAGTGAAGCAGAATGATGTTCCCAAGAAACAAAACCCCAACAGTTTTCCTCATTATTATATATATATTCCACACAGTGAGTAGTCACCTAGATGTTGTTACGACTACACATTAGATTAGTTACAATGATTTCATTGAAACTCTGTGTTCTGCCTGGCCTTTTCTCTCTCTTCTTTTCAATTCAGACACTAAACTGCCAAAGACAGCTGCAGTATTCTGTTGGTTTTACAGTCTACTACAGGGAGAGAAAAGCACCTAAGCTCTGAGATCCAGGTGGCTCTGTGTCAGCTCTTCAAAGGCAAAGGGAGAAAGGTATTTCTGCAGGACCATATCTACCCACACCTTGTGGAGCATCTTTGCTGATTTACAGTGGGCACCTCAGCTGCAACTCACCACCCACAGACAGAGTTTACAGAGCTACTCAAGTGAAAGAAGGGTCTTCCTAAGCCCCTACATCCCCTCTTACTCTCATCCCATGGATCTGAGCTGTTCAATGCTTCCTCCTATGTTTTGGAAAAGCCCAAATGATGAGTTCAGGACCATTTGGATTTCAAATTTGATTCAGATTTATCTCCTTTTACTGACATCTGTTTTAATCTTTAATGAGGCAAATTGTACTGTGCAATTTGGAAGAGAACCAAGAAAAACAGGGTTTTGATTTTCAGTTCATTTAAACACCAGACGGTCAAGAAACATCATCCTTCCAGCTAATTGAAGTGTGACTGCAGATTGCTGCTAATCTGGGCCTGACTTGTGAGCTGTATTGTGGTCCTGTGGTCACCAATCTGCATGCAGCAGCCACAATGAAATGGAGGGTCACAAATAAAACAGATAATAGGAATACTTCAGTAAAACAAACAGGAAAAGAAAAATCACTGAAGTTGTAGGGCCAGAATACTGCAAATGGAAACTTTCCCTGGCCAAAGCTTTAACCATCTAACAAAGCAGCTGTAGAATAAAAATTCTGATATGAAGAGCATGGACCTCTTGGATTCTGTGTTTTCTGGAAGGGCACATCTCCATGCTGCTGCAGGTGTGGCATTGATTTATTCTAAGATGAGGTGCCTTCACATGAGCTGAGATGGAGACCAGCAATAAATCTTTCACAGCAACAAGAAAATTATTGTGACTTTATTTGCCTGTCCAAAATCTGAAGCAGCTATTGTGCAAATACACCCCAAGTTCAGAAACTTAGGGCGACATATGCTCCTTTTGTTAAGTACCTTCAATTGTGTTGAATGCATTAGGCTCTCATTTTAAAAAAAATCTTGGTTTTATTTCCTGCTCAGAGGTTGCCACAGCACTGTGACAATCAAAAGAAATAAGATGTCTCATATGGTAATTAATGGAATGAGCCTAGTGAATTCATCATGATTGCTGAAAATGTCACTCCTTGGGCTCACAGTTTGTTCTCACCATGTTTTTAATTTAGTTTTAAATATTTTTTTTTCAATACTGATATCTGCACACTTGGTAAGAATAAATAGAAAAGATACCATTGTTTGGAAGCTGATGTGGAGCTGACAAGTCCCTGGGAAACCTTTAACACCAGAATGATAATTTTAAATTGGAATCTGATAAGACTATGGCTTGCTGACAGTCAAATAGGGTAGAACCAATACCACATTATTTCTGGAAAAAGAAAACACCTTAATATAACATTCAGTGTTCATTAATATATATGAGGCAGAAATGTAATAAAACATACAGAACAGAATCTGGATTTGTTGGTCTGGACAGGTGAAGAAATCAGCTGGGCATTCATGAAGAAGCAAACTGAGACAGATGAAACATTAAAAATGTTTTTGTTCTCATCAGAGGTGAATATTGTGGAGAGAACTTGTCAGGGTGCTCTGGGAAGGCTGTGCAGGGGCTGGGGTCCTTGACTGTACCATCCTTCTTTAGCTGTGCTGCTTGGAAGGTGCTGTTTAGCCTACAGGCAAGTTTATAACGCTGTGACGTGTTCATCTCAGTCTGAAAGCACAGAGAACACTGTAACTCTATAAACAGTACTCTTTGCTTCTATTTTTTTTCTTTCTTTCTTTCTGGCCACAGTTAACTGCTGTCTCTATTTCCTCTTTGGGTTATTGCTAGAATTAATCTCTCCAGGGAATTCAACTGCAGAGCTCAAACTTACTGACTGCTGCCTCAATGGCAATGTGACAGACATTTGAATAAATATATAGACATGTAGATGTAAAGTGACAGAATTTTGTAAGTATATTTTAGTCCCTTAAATAATTTTTAGCCCAGCTTGACCTGGCCAGTAATACCAACTTAATCATTTTTTAATTCCCTGGGAAAGAAAGGCCAAGAATTATTTAATGATCTCTTTAAGTACAACATATATTATATTTTACAAGAAACTGTACCCATGGTCTTCCCCAGAAACAAACCCAAACCCATTGTGTTTATATGTTGTATGAGATTATTGCCAGAAAGACAGCTGAAGTTGTTCTGATGTCCTTTGCCCAGCAATGAAGGGCTGTCAAGGAATGTGGTGGTATCTCCAGCTCCTGCCTCTGCTGCTTTCCAGCTTCTGGTCTCCCCCAAGGAAGAGAAGCAGGATGGGAGGAAGAATGCTCCTCATGCCTTGCCTGGGAGCCATGTGGAAAGTTTCTGATGGGAAGCTGGTTGGCAGCAAGGAAAGTTTATGGACTGAGTGTGTGAGCCAGCAGAGAAGATGCTGGGTAAGTCTAAAAATGTCCAGGCAAAATACTCAAGCCAAAGTACATATACACAGGAGAGAGAATGCAGGGCAGCGGGTGGATAAATAGTAGAAGAATGAAGTAGCTGCATAAACATTACTGGAAAACTTCAGACTGGTACAGAAAGGGCTGTGAGGCCACTTGGATAATTGAAGGCTTCTATAGATGTACTGGGGTCTCAACTCCCTCTACTGCCATGAGATCGAGGGAGCAGCTCAACAGTCACTGATGGGCAACTGAAATGTCCTCCTAATATGAGCTGGCTGTTCCAGCTGCTCTTCCAGAAAGGCAAGGGACACATCTGCCAGCCTCTTACCAATATCTGGGCTACCCTAAGGCTCTTCAAATGCTTTGAAATGACAGGTACAGGCAACAAAATAAAGTTCTTAACCAGCAGAGCAGGAGTATGTCTTGGCTCATGGAATACAGCTGGGCTTCAGTTAAGTTATGTTGATTTAAGCACAATGGGATATGCCACACGGTCTCTCCTGCATCCCACATCAGATCTGAAAGCCTTATGAAGCTGCTGGGTGTCTGTGGTACCTTCAGTGACTCCAACTCCCTAGACAACTGGATTTCATCTCCCTTGGCTGGTGAGCTTTAGATTACACTGACTACATTGACCTGCCTTCTCTATTATGCTCAGAGTTTCAAGACCTATAGATTTAAAGACATTCAACTTCAGGTTTGCCATTCTTGAACTGAACAGTGTCCCAAAGTGTTCAACCAGAGGAAAATGCTGAAAGACCCCTTAAAGCTACTCATTCACCCAAAAGAAAACAAGAGTTTTATCAAATGTTATCAACAATTTGAGGAAGACTGTATTGGCTAGATTGGATGAGGTTTTGTCTTGAAATATTTCTTGCCACTTAGCCTGTTAAAAGCAGTAAAACTTGAATTGGATAACGGAACCTATAGTTTTCTCTGCCCTGAGACATTGGATGATTTATTTCAAGAATTTGTAAAAGAAGGCTATCAAAGGAGAATAACTATTTAAAAAAATGTATTTGCTATTGCTTTATTATTTGAAGAGCTGTCTGGAAAAATTCAGCAAATTAAACTGGAAAATAAATAGTATAGTAATTTTCAGTGCACTTTCTCAGTTCTTGGAATGGTTATAATTATTCCATCAGAGACACCTCCTAGGGACCAAAATCTATTGCCTGTGTACAAAATCAGGCAAACAGTCCCAGTCTCTAAAAATTTACAACCTGAATAAAATCCTAATCCAGAAACCCATCTACTCATTCATTTTACAGTAAGTGTTTAAATAGGTAGGGCCTCTTAAAATCATGCTTCAACAGATGAGTTGTGTGAATGTAAAATATGCTTGTCACTTTCTGAGTTTTGCCAGAATTTCCATAACTTATATAGACATAGAGCTTAGGAACATGAGAGCTGAAATTCCAAGCAGTATTTTTATACATACACATATACATATTCTGTGTATATGAGTGTGTATAGTATATGTACAGATCTGTGTATAAATATGCATTCATGTACAGATGAATCTTCCAATTACAAAGCTTGCACTACTGCTGGGAATCTTAGTCACTTTTGTGAACTGGAAAGGTCACTTGAGCTGTATGAATTCAGAGAACTTGCTCTGGGGAGAGAGTCTGGAAGCGACAGCCCATATAGCTGTCCAAGTATGGGAAAATAATTCTGGATTTTTTTTTAATAGGGATGAGCCTGAAGAGCAAAACATAGAGCCAAATCATCCCAAATGTAGCAGAGTTTGAAAGTGAGTTATAAATTGATTTCTCAATAGAGAAACAGTCATTTGTCATTTGGAAGGACAATCAGGAGGGTCCAGTCATAATACTGGGTAGGAGCCATCTCTCAGTCTTTCATCCCCAATAAGGCCATTAATTAAAATACTTGACAGCACTGTACTACATGCCTCTCTTTTGCATTGCTCCTACTGACTCAGAAAGCTACAGGGGTCAGCTGAGTGGACAGAGAACAGCAGAAGTTTGAATTTTTGAATTATTTTCTGGATGACTGTTCATCCTTCTGTCCCAGGTCAATGTGTACGTGAGTTTTCCTCCATGTTTGATGACTCTTTCAGGTCCTTAGTGAAATTTACACCAGTTACATAGGGCTGCAGATTAAATCACAGATCCTCACCTTTTGTGTCAGGGCCTCCTGGCTACTTTTGACCCAAGCCATGACATTTGTAGAATATATTAGTGAGCCATGATTACAGGAGCCTCCCTACTCACCCATCTCTACACAATGCCAGCCGTATGGCCCCAGAGGGAAGGAGATCAAAGGGAAATATATTATCACTTTGGGAAGAGAAGAATCCTTTGCAGATGTCAGGAAATTCCCTCCACTGTCTGATAGAGTACAGGAGAAGGAGCAAAGTGGGCAGTGCTCTGTTGACACTGCCTGCCCCTGAACAGCGTTAGCACAGACTGATGTTGGAGGAGACATTGAGTAGGTAGTTTAACTGCAGCTGACATTTAATGCTCCAGGGCATTTACCTGCTGAGGGATAACCAGGGTAGTTGTAATGTGCTTATTTACAAGGCACTGAATGCAGTACAGTAATCTCCTTTAAGGAATATTTGTTCTATTTTCTTCTTGTATTTTGTTTCCAATTCCTCAGGATGTAGTGGTTGCTCTTGGCAACATTCTCCATATTCTTCCCAAAATTTATGAAGAAAAAATGGCTAATTTGAGGATAAGCCAGTTTGGAAATTAAACAATCGCCTCCCATTCAGTGGCAACATCAGAGCCATAGGTCTTTTGCCTTGGTAGTTTCCTGAGATTACTGTCATCTATTACCAAAGATACTGGGCCTTGCAGAAAAAAACTCAGCATGCCCCACTCCCAGGACAATCCATCTCTTAGCACATCCCAGGATGTGTGTAGTCCTGCTATTCAGAAAACAAGAACTAATTCATCAAAATACTTGATTAAATTATCCTCTTTGAAGTTACCCACCTAACGAAAAAAAAATCCACAAAAATACTGTTATTTAATCTTCATTCCAGACTAATTTGAAATCTGTTACCACATACTTCAAAAAATATTTTAAATGAATATCAGCTTTATAGTGGTATTCCCAGAAATTTTTACCTAACATTCCTGAGTGGATGACCCACAACTGAATGTTTCTGAGGTTTAACAAAAACAGGAAAGCAAAATAGGCACAAAACTTCACAATGGGGAAAAACAACAGTGAGAAAGATGAAGGAAAAAATTCAGTTATTCTAAATAAATCCTTAACTCCATCTGCACAGTATTTTATTATAGGAAAGAAAGAAAATCAAACCCTTTAGACACCAATATTTTCAGGCAATTGACACATCTTGGCACTAATGTGATCGTATTACAGTGAAATAGAGTACTTAAGTCCGAAAAAACTTGGCTGTAAAACCAGATTTTCCTGAAGACAAATGAATGTGGAAGAAAAGAAATATTATTTGCTTGCAGACTGAACTACCAATTAGGCAAAACTATACGCAAAATATGCCACACTGGTCAGAAAACATGTCACTTAAATGTAAGTTGCTGAAAAGAAAAATCACTTGGAGAAAGCAATGTGATAAAGAAGTTATTTGAATCAAGATTCCACCAATTCAAGTTAATAAGGGGTTAACTCCTGGTTTAGTTTTTTTTAAAGAAATTTTACAAACAGTGTTGGCTTGAAAAAAGGCACATACTCACAGTGCCAGTTACAGACATTTGTACTTGTCAAGAAGGAAATGGAAACTTTCTAGTAAAAGATGTACAGTGGTGGGGCTAATGTTCTGATTTTGACCTTGTATGTTAAGATTAAAGAGTTTTGCTGTGGCATGGCCATCATTTAGTCTTTGCCGGCAGTACAGTACATCTTCACTCTCTTGATTTTGAAGTCTATTATCTTTTTAACCCCTTTTATTTTAAGAGGGATCTGAATGCTTTTTGTCGTAGAGCAGACAGGGGTGAATTTATCACAGGTCAGCTTGCCAGAGATTTTACCAACCTGCCTGCTCAGAGCTTGACCAATCAGGCAGGGATTAAGTAAGAATTAATTCATAATTATGTTTTCCCTAATTTCTTAATAATTCAGATGGAGGTTGATAAATAGAATCAGTTGACTAAAAATCAACTGTTATTTAAATAAATGCAGTTAAATGAATACCCTAAATTTTACTCCAAAGAAAGATTATTTTCTCAGGTCCATATCAGAACCACTTAAAATTCCATATTTGCAATTTAAAGTTGACAAAGAAGCAAGAGGGGAAATACTGTTCCAATAAAAACTGGACTCCAAGAGAGTTTAGGGGGAAGTTCCCAAAAGCACTTCCCCATTACCTAATGGGGGTGTTACCACTTCTCTAGGAAGAGTGACACTGAGCATTTCTGAACCCTCAGAGATTGTCCTTCTCACCTCACGTGGGCTGTGTCCTGTGTGCTTTCACAGCAGCACCCACCACAGGGATGGCTATGTCCAAGCTTGCTGCCTTCACTGTTGTAGTAAAGTGAGTCTGTAGTGGTTAAGCCACCTAGCCTGGCTGTGGGTGTAACACATCAGCCCAGTCTGGCTCATGGGCTGCTTTGCTCTTTGCCAGCTGACTTCAGGACAGGAGCATGGCTTCACAGACCCAGCTGCTCTGCCTGTTACCTGTCCAAGGGGAAGTTTGAGCTCTGCTCCCAGCCTGTCCCAGCAGGGTAGGGCAACATGGCCACAGATCCAGCTGGAAGAATTTGCAGCACTTTGCTTCCCTGGGACCCCATGGGAGCATACTGCAGCCTATCACCACAATTCCCTCCTGCAGAACCTCCCCTGCCTCCTCAGAGCATGGAGCATTCTCGCCCAGAATAAAGTATCACGTTCACAACTTTTGAACTTGAGCTGCTGACCCAAGTTTAAATTAAACAACCTGCCATTCACAACTCTTCGAAAACAGGTTAGTGAACCTAGATTAGGAATTTTTCCTGTAATAGCAAAGGCATACTTCCAAAGATGCTCTCTCGGTTGTTTTGTCAGCTTGTTTTGGTGGTGTGGTCTCACCAGATTTTATGTACATAACACCAGTCTGCTCCTTTTCCACCCAATAGCAAATGAGGAAGGCCATTTCTGTTCAAACTGAGTGTACATTTGTGTGAGATATTTTAGTAACAGCAGCCTTGGAAGGTAAGGGCAACATACCCAGCTCTATTTACAGAGGGGGCTGAGGATGTTACATGTATTTACATATCATTATTGTAATAGGGAAGACTTTCCATACCTCTGAGCACTTCTCTTGCATCCAAAATCTAGAGAGACAGATCAAATGAGGAGTCTGTCAGGAAAAAAAAAGGTCTGATATAAAAGACATACATATAAACTGAGGGCAAGATATGACCAAAAACCCAGGGGTGGCAAAAAAAAAAGTTTATTTAAAATTACATCCATAATTGTAACAGGTCCCCTTGTTTGTGTATTTGGCTCCTAGAGGAGATACTGTTATGAAATTAAGGTTAACATACTAGACTGTTCCAAACAATCATCTTTATGTTTTTTTAATACAATGTAGGGTAATTTACTTGCATGTAGGGTAGTTCACTTAAATGTGAACTTTTGAAGTTTCATACCATAAGAGAATCAGATATAAAGAAAAAATTAAACTAGTCCAGGCTTGGCTCTAAGTACCCCAATGCGCCTCCCCCAGTTCAAGGACATGTAAATTAATCACAAAACAATCTCCTCTGAGACTGTTCTTGCTGGAGAAGGGAACAGGCAGTAACAAGAGCCCTGTTCCTCAGCTGGAAGACATTGGAAAGCAAGGGGAGTACAGAAGTCGTCTAAGGAAGGAGGGCTGGCTGGAGGAGCAATTACTGGGCACTGCCAGTGCAGTGGGCAGTGGCAGCTGTTTTAAAAACATGGACAGTAATGTATAGGACATGGATGAGAATCATCAGATTAACAAGAACTGACTTATATCTGTGATTGGTTTTATTCATGCAAACATTGATCATGTTGCAGGAGGAAATGCTCTAAGGTCTGGCCTCAAGTTCTCAGTGTCAAAGTTAATCGTGCCAAGCTCCAAGAAGACTTTAACAGCCAGCCTTTATTACAAATATGTACTTTCACCAGGTGCCAATAGCAATTATAGGGAGGGGATTAAGTTCAGTCTCTCTGAGGGCCCTTTTCCCAGAGTTTTCTGAGCTGAAACCTCCTCAGCTCCACTGTGAGAGGGCTTCTTCTCAACCCCTGGGAACATCTGCAAAAGGAGCAGACAGAAGAGGTTCATGACAGCCCTTACCATATTTATGGTCAAGGAAACATGCAAAACCCAGCTGGCATGTCAGGACGGTGATCAGCAGCTCAGTTAAAAGTATTAGTTATTGAGTTTGGTGAGGTCCAGGAGGCTTAGTCACACAGCAGCTTAGTCAGCTCTGAATCGCTTCAGCCTGTCCCAGACCCAGAGGGATCAGGATCATTGTGTGGAGAAATTCAGAGCCTGCAGGATGGTCTCCTTTCACTGAAAGTCTCAGTCATATTTATTGTCTCACCTGTATGCTCCATCCAGCACCTAGGTGGTAAGCATCACTTGGGCAAGTGACAGAGATCCAGGCCTATTTTCCCACATAGCCTACAAGTATAAACAACTGAAAATTGAAAGTTTTCAATTGAAACAAGATTACACCATGTGCCATGGTGAGCCACTCTTACATTTGACCAAGCATTCTTTCCTGTGATTGAAGTGTACAATTATCACATAGATACGGGTTTCTCAACAAACAGTCTCTGTTCCTTTTGGAATGGATATTGTAACTTTCTAAATACAGCTACAACTACTTTCCCAAAAAGTAGTTCTTTTCAATCTCTCGCCACAAGTTTTTGGCTGTTTCGAAACGGCTGTTGTGGCATAAGCTCACATCTTTCCACAGCCATACAAATTACTGAGCAGCTTATTAAGCTTAAAATAGGATCCAGGGTAATTTAAGAGAGCATGTGAGCTTGCTTCAATACACAGAATGTAGCTGCACTGTTGATTGATTGATGCTTTTCTACAAGCCTTTGTTTTTCAGAAAGAACAAATGTGTTTCTACAAATGCAGTAGAGGGGGATTAGCTCTGAAATCCACCACTGCTGCCTTTTGTCTTTCAGCCCTTCCACAGAGCTGTCACTGTTCTGTTAGTTACATTTCTCTCCCTGCTCTTACGTACATAAATCCCTAATCTCGTATGTAAAAACAGTGGTACACAGTAGGCAAAAATCTTCTTTAGAGACGCCTTATGGAAGGTTTGGATTACAGCCCGGTTAGAACATTTAAAACAGCAGCAGTGTTCCCAAATTCCTTTTTCAGAGTTTGCACAACCAGTAAACGAAGCTTTAAACTCACACTGAAAATTGATACAATTTGTTTGTTGATATAGTTACCGTCATCTGCAGTTGTATAATTTATTATCACCTACCGCTGTTGGGGATAATAAAAGAGTGAGTGGGTTTTGAGATGTGAGTAAAACATGAGCACAAAATCTCCACTGGAAATACTGAGTCACTTAATAAACATGTAGACCACAAATTCATTGTACATTATTCATTACACAGGTTACAGATGGGCCTGAAATAGAGGAGTCTGCTTAGGTTTGTGTGCACATCTGCTCGAGCAGGGAGGAAGGGAGTCTAGTTCTGGATATCACTTCAGCCCATCTTCAAAGACAGAGGCCAGAGGGAAAGCTTGGATGCAACAGAGTGAACTGGAGCCACCTTCAGGCCCATCAGCATGCAGTTTTATAGGTTTTGAGTAATTTCCAATGTAAATACTGTTAAAGATGTCGTTGAAGAAATAGTGATCAGGGATGTCTATATTCTTATAAGCAGCTGATAAGACATGGGAGATACCACAGCTTCTTTTTGACAGCAACAGCAGCAGCTGGGCCCACACAGCCGGGCCTCCTGGAAAGCAATGCAGGCAGGGGCAGAGTCGAGGTATGCCCACAAGGTGCTCTGGCTTAGTCATGTACATGTGGCACTGCAATAGAAGCTGACCAGACATCTGGTGGGACCATCATCTGACCCTCAGCTCCAAGGGACTGATCCTGCCCTGAAGGTACAGCCGGGGCAGCACTCACTCCCAGCCTGAGTCAGACCAGAAGTCAGAACTGGTAAATTCAGCATTCATTTTAGACCCCTGGGAGGAGAGAAGCATCTGCAGAGAGAAATGCAGGGGATGTAAGCACACTGGTGGGTGCACAGCTGCAGGGAATAGGGACAAACTGGCCTTAGAAAGTGGCTCTGAAGCAAGCCCTGCCTCAGAGCTTTAGCCAGAAGAACAAGGGCAATGCTTCTTCTTACCCGGTGCACTTGCCTAACCCAAAACAAGCAGCACAACCTGTCTTTTCCAGGCTGGAAACTTGCTCACCTGCTTGGGGGCGGGGGAAGAAACCAAACCTTTGAAGATTACATGTAGCTCTGCCAACTAATGACACCTGTCATAACATGAATAAACTCCTAGGAGTTTGCATTTGCCATTTGAAGTGCACTTAGTAGGAGAAATACAAGGAAATTGGTGCTCAGTATAAGCCCAAATGTTAATCCTGTGAGTGTTTTGGAATGGGGGAGGGAATAGGAGAAATTGTGGGAGTTCTATTCTAAGTAATCCCCACTGTTTTGCTAATTTTTTTTTCAGCCATGGACAATTCTAAGTTGTGGCTCCTGTGAGATAAGTAGCCACTTGCAGATTTAGCCATCATGGCAGAGCTGACAGACATCAGTAGAATTCCTCCAGACTGAAGCACTTATTTGCTTTTCCATAGTTTTGCTGCTGTATTAAAAAAGGCCAATTATTGATGATTTCCAGGAAAAGCTCTGCAGTCACATTTTTGTTGATTGCATAAGCCTTTAGAAGTATATCAATCATTAAATGTCTTTATTGTACTTTTTATTTCTATTTTTTTTTACAAATGGTTTTGCAGTGCTGCAGTCCAAATTTCTAGAAAGGCTGTAAAATTTCTTTGGATCATTATAACTCTGTTGTAATAAAATGGGCAAAGTGCTTAATAGCAACCTTAGTATGATTTTTTGCAGTCATGGTTTGACATTTAGATTAATGCTAACCCAGCTTACAAACATGGGGCATTCAAGCTCAGGTGCCAAGGCATGGCCATGCACTCCATCTGTGATCCCTTTGTGCGGCTGTCAGGGTGCCTACAAAATGCCAGTCAAAAAGATAGGACCGCCGTCTTACCCAGGAATCACATTACAGGCATTTATATTTTCTCTGCATTTTACACTCTTCCCCATCTCTTGAAAGCCACTGTACTCACTTGCAGTTGACAACACATCCATCCAAATTCAATCCTACAGCAGTTTCCTAGGTAACTGGCACAGAAACGCTCTACACAGCAGAACAAGCCAAAATACCCGTTAGTGTTTCCACTTCTTTTCAATCCTTTTGAAACACAAAAAGATACAAAAAACCCACCACAAAAGCATTTAAAAAGCCCAACCCCAAAACTAAACCAAACCAACCAACAACAAGAAAGCCAATGACAAGGTAAGTTCAGCCACTCTGTTTAACCTTCATCCAGGGACTTCTGCATCCGCCAAAAATTAGCTCAGATCTGGAGACAAGACCAATTTAATGTCTGAAATTATTTCTCAAGGGTTGGAATTCTTTGAGTTATCTTCACAGATCACAAAGATCTTTCTTGGCTCTGACTCACACCAGTAATGTGGACAGATACTTCTGAATCATGCTGGGAGCTAACAATTTGTGTCTCTGCTCTCCTAGCCCCTCTTACCATAGTCAGTTTCCAGTGGGACTTTAGAAGGGCTGCAAGGCAAGGACCATTAACTCCAGCCTATTAAGTGTACTTCCAAGGAGGTGTTTCCTCAGATTGCCTTGCACATCCTTCGGTTCAACACTCGCCTGGGATCATGCCAGCTCTCATCTCTAGTGCTCTGCACGTGGCTGCAGCTCACTTACCAAGGGCTCCTCTGTCCACCTCAAGAGAGACTCTGCAGTCCCCACTCTGGGACTGGTGTCTAGAGACTCTAGAGGACGAACAGCAATAAGGGAAGGGGCAGAGGCCAGCAAGTTCATCTGCTTTGGCAGTGCAGCTGTGATTGCGGCAGCTGGTGAGGCAGAATACATTTCCTTGTTTTGGGTGCAAGAGAAAGCAAATTCTTGCCCTTGCCTAATATCCACGTGTTGCATTTAAGCACTGGGAAAAAAAAGCTGCAGCCTGAAGCCACAGGATCATAGAAGAGATTGGGCTGCAAAGCTAAAGAGATTGGGCTGACAGCCCTTCCTAGCATTAGCATGCACACACACACAGAGCTGATCCCTACAAAAAGGTAATTAAGGTGAGGGGGAAACCTGGGAGTGGCTCCCATAAAATACCCTAAAGGGGAGGAGTGGGCTTAGGAATGTGCATCTGAAGGGCTTGGTCTGGTGTCAACTTTTGTGAACAAGTCCTGCTGAATCTTGCTCGCATACCCAGGTGAAGCCAACTCGGCAGGCTTTCACCAGCCCCATTCACAAGGAAGTAAGAGAGCTTCACAACTGGAGGCTGTAGCTTGCAGGCAAGGCCCTCCCTTCTCTGCCTGCAATTGTGATAGCTTGCTGAAGGGCAACATGTGCACATCAGACTGGAGCATAGTTCAAAAGAAATAAGTGTTGCCTGCAGCAGTCCTCACTTCAGAGCATGTTATAGCAGGTTGAAGGCTGCTGTAAGCGCTGCCAGTCGCTAACTAGAGAAGCTTTTCTAGCAACCAAACATTGCCAGGACATAAGGATACATTGGCCATGTCTCCTGGCATGGCCTCTTTTCCTGGAGCTTGGGGGAAAATTTCCAAGGACACTTTCTGTTGACCTCCTGCATCTTACACAGGAGAGGGGAACTCCAAGAAGATGGAAATGCAGGGTTAAGTGTAAGAAGTTTTGACCTGTGACCTAGTGTGACACTGACACCGAGTCCAGCTACGCTGTCACACCAGCTAATTTGAGAAATGGTGGGGTTTATAATTGAAGACTTTTATGCTTGGAATCTTCCAAAGCATAAAAAGTAAGGACTTATAAAAAGTAAGCACTTCTGTCATTGCCATCTAACAGAACACTGTTGCTGAAGCTAAACGAGCAGACGGGTAGCAAAGTATGTTGTTCCTTGTTCACTCTCAGTGTTATAACAAGTTGAGCATCATTCTTTTAGTTGTGCTCCCTTTTTAGATTCCCAATAGCTGGGTTAGAGTCCTAAGCCAGGGTCCTGTGTTGTTGCCCACTGAGATTTGTGTAGAGAAGCTTTAGCACTGGCCCTAAGTCTTGGCCCCCTCACTGTTGCACTGTCTGATGGCCTTCAGCTGAACTGTAAGGTTCTCTTTGCCAGGTCAGCCTGAGCCCAAATCCCAGAAGAATTTAGTTTTTACTCTTTGAGGATGTTGGTGAGCTGAAGGCATGTGGACTTTAATCCATTCATTTGACAACTTGAAGAGCACACTAAGCTACATGGTGCTATGCAAAACAGTCCCGTGCAGTTCCCTGCTTTAGGTCCTTCGTGGTGCTGTGTGCTTTTTTACGGCTCAGGTCAAACTAGACCTTGCTTCCCCAAATCCAGCCTCCTTTTTTATCCCCTCTGACTGAGCAAAGTCTTTTTTTTATGCCCTTGTTGACTTAGCTTTCTTAGATAGCAGCTAGATAAGCAGTACCTGACTTTTCAAACCATTTTGGTTGTCAGCAGTAATATCTTCTTTTTTCTCCTTAAAGAGGTTATCATTGAAATTTAATAATACTCCAGCACAAGGTTTTGCTGGTCACAAGAAATTCTCCTGATGTATCTGACTTGTAGCTTAATCGGAAATTTACGAAGGTGTAGCGAGGGTACAGCACAGTCTAACAATAAAAGCAGCACTTGGAAAACAAAATGAGCCTTGTCATGGAACAACACGGTAGCCTGACATTAATCTGTCAGAGCAGCCACTGCTAATAATGCAGGAATGGGGAAAAATGTGTTTTTTAAACACTCCTTAGAGGAACTACATTGATTTAAGTGAGTTCATAATCACTACTGAATCAGAGAACAGGGCGGACTGTTAAATATAACCATTATTTCTTTGTATGCTTTATGATTCCTTCTTCAGAACTTTCGACTGTTTTGAGAGCTCTTACACGTAACCAGCAGACAGGCACTGCCAGTGATCACATACCCGGTTTCACTGCACACCCAGAGAACATCCGACACTTGGGAAAAAAACAGCTGCTTTTTTTGTTTTTCTCTCCCATAAAGATCGCCTGACGAAGGCTGACGCCCCTTCCCCGCATTCCCGGCGGGGCCCGCGCAGGGGCGAGGGGCGGCCCGGTCCCTGCCCGGCGCGGCGCTGCCCGCGGTGCTGCGGCGCCCCCCGGCGGCCGCGGGGGGAGCGGCGGGCGCGGCCGCGCCGGCCGTGAGGCACCGGGCTGCCGGCCGTGAGGCACCGGGCTCCCTCCCGGCCGTGAGGCACCGGGCTCCCTCCCGGCCGTGAGGCACCGGGCTGCCGGCCGTGAGGCACCGGGCTCCCGCCCGCCAGCGGCGCGCGTCCTTCACCCCCCCGTACGGCTTTGACGGCTCTTCGGCCTTTTCCGCTGCTCGCAGCCAAGCGCTGCCCCCCGAGTGCGTTTCCCCAAGCAGATTTACGTCTCTGCGTTTCTAACAGTACTTCCAAGGCCTGGGCTGGGCAGCCGGTGCCGGCGGGTTTTCCATCCCGCTGCCCCTCAGCCGCCTCAGGGCCACCTGGGCTGGTACAGCCCAGAGCCCTGCTCTGCGGCGGCGCTTCTGAAGCCGCGGGTTTCCAGAACATGCTAGCTTTTGCTCTTACTTGCCAGGGCGTTTGCATGATGAAAATAAGAAATGAAGGGGCTCATCCGCGAGCCAGGCGATGTCCTCCTCTCACAGACAGAGGCTGCCACCTCTGCCGTTGCGCACGGATCGTTGCCTCCTTGAAAGGCAGATGAAGCCCTATGCTTTGCATAGCTGGCATGGCTGGCTGGCCTCCCTTTTGGTGTTGACACCAGAAGAGCCTTGCCACACTGTGTGCACTGTGTGTGTCAGCCACCTCTTGTCACAAAAGCGCTTTGGGTTCAGCCTCATTGAAATAAGTGGCCAAGTTCCATGTTCTACAGTGCAGAAAAAGCAAATACAGAGTCCATAAAAATGCACAGTGTGCATGAGATACGTGAGGGGGGGAAATAGTGGAATTAAATCAGCCATTAGAGCAGCCATGTACAAACAGAAGAGCAGCCCCATAGAGGTGAGGTATTCAACAGTTCTCCTGTGACTTCATTCATTTTCACTCTCTGAAGAAATGTAAATGTTGTCAAATCCAACACATATTCTTTGGAGATAATAAGATTCAGCTCTGAGCTGGTATCACGCAAAAAAATGATGGGAGAACAGGACTGAGATGAGTGCTGGTGTTGGGAGGTTGGGGGGAGATACCGATGTAAAGAACAAAGAGGAAGTTTAAGCCCTGCCATGGCAACATCTCCCTCTCCCTTTTTACATTTTGGAGTTTGTTTTTATGGAAGCATGATTTAAGAATGGCATAACAGACACCTAACAAAGAAGCCCGCATGTATAGTGGAGCTGAAGCTTTATATGGGTAGCACAGCAGTGATGTCTGGTGCAGCTGGAATTTAATTATGTTTTGAGCTCCCCAACAAAAGAAAATTTGCTGTGTTTCTTCCCTCTGTCTTTTCATGCACATGATGAATAAAAAAGGCCTGAGGGTTGCATTATTTGTTTTAATATGAATGGTTTAAGATTGCTGGTCTGTTCCACCAATAGGCTTGGGGATCAAGTGAGCTGCTGGCAGCACTGGAGCAGAACACCTGAAAGCTGAGTCCAGGCACCAAATTCCACTAAATTTTGCCTCACTGTTTTGCAAGAGCAATGATCAGGAAAAGGTCAAGAGGAGGGAATGAGAAAATTTCTTACATTTTTAGAAGAGCAGATACTGTACTTCAGCTGTCTCACAAATCTCAGAGCCTTTTTCCTACCAGATAAAAAGAAGCAAAAGAGGTCAAGAAGCCAGTCTCAAGGTGCCTGTGAGACGCTTGTTGGTGCTTCCTATTCCCAGCAATTACAGACTTTATGTGCCTTTTGAGACTAAAAAGATTTGTACCATTAACTTACTTCTCCCGTCCTGGTTAACTCCTAGAGAGTCACCTGTCAGAAAGTAAAACAGAATCACAGAATCAACTAGGTTGGAAAAGGCCTTTGAGATCATCAACTCCAACCTATGACCCTACACCACCTTGTCAACTAACAGTGCATGATATCACTTTGACAAGCCCTACTGTTTCCAATACCAATGCAGTAAAGTTGGGCCAAATCCCTTGACCCTTCAGGAAGATGTGCACTGCATCTATAAGGCTTCAAAGAGTGGTCACTTCTTTTTGAAATTTTCAATCAAAAAGACAAGGGCCAAGCTATTATGCCATAAGTTTTTCCCTGGGTCTCCCTTTTTGGTCCTCCCAGGTGAACAGAGGCACCATTTCTGTTCCTTCCTTCCTCACCCTCTATGCTTCCCAGGCTTTGGCCTGCTGTTTCCGACTTATTGGTTTACCCATCACCTGACTTCTTTAACATCATATAAGAAGCTTTATCAGAGCTGATGCAAAAAACTCTTTTACACAACATAGAATTTGAGATTAAATATACCCACCTTTACATCCCCTTTAAGTTAATCTCACAGGCAGTGCATGTGTCAGACCATCTACAGAGGAAAAAGCATGGGCAGGCTGTACAAAACTGCTGTTAGAAAAAGCTGCCTCTGTAGCCCTGGCTGCTAACAGATATCCAGTCCTTCTGACCTGTAGTATGAGGGATGCCTGGGGACTCATTCCAAATCCAAATGTTCTCTTTGGTTCAGGGCTGCATTCTCAGGCCTTCAAAATCCTAAAAAATTTTCTGCATGTTTTTTTAGCATTTATTTTTTATTGTAATTTTTTTTGTTGGTTTTTTTGTTTGTTTGTTTGTTTTTGTTGGTTTTGCTTTGCCATTCATATGCACTCAAGGATTGAAGGGTTGCTAACTTAATCTCAAACCCTGTCTGTCACTTTGGAATAAATGCACCCCTTTCTAAAACTGGAGGATGCTGTTTGTGGGCTCTCTCTTTTGCTGCCGCTTTAAGAGACAGCAACCCAAGTATAATGTGGCTGCTGTTGGCTTTGGCTTCTAACTTTGCTCAGTAGCTAATGTTTAGAAAACATTTCCCTCTAAGCTATCTCTCACTCTCTGAATTAGAGAGTGTTAGATCTTTTTGTTCTTACATGTTAGTGTAATATTGCTACATATTTCCCTCTGTGTGGACACTCTTTCTGCAATATGCAAATGCAGTTATCAAACAGACTTTAAAAGAAATCTTTTTGGTATATACTGTAATATTTAATTGAATTTCTATTTTACAATATTTGCTGAATTTGATCATCTTAATTTTTGATTTAAATTTCATTATGTAAGTTCTTAAAATATCTAGGATTGTCTTACTGACCTCTGTATGAAAATGGAATTTTTATTCTGCCTTCTATAATCACTGGTCTAGCATGGACATGGGCATCTTGTTTCTGTGGAGACCTGCTGCAATGAAGCATCCTAGGCCAGTCAGACCAGACAATGGGAAGATGCTGGAAATGCAGAGGTGATAGTGATGCTGTACTTCCTGAAGAGTGGGAGTCTTGAACATGAGATCTTCTCTATTAAAAATTCTTTGTATAGGTGTTGGCATAAACTAAAGAAAAAAAAATCAGCATTTTGCTTTGGCTCAGGAACTTTTATTTGGCTGCAGCTGAAATAGGGTGACAAAGTTCAATACAGAAGATATTCCTTCCTGATACTTGTCAGTGTAAAAAATGCTTTGGGAGCCAGGAGAAGATGAAATCTTCTTATGTTATTTATATCCCCGAGGACCTCACAAATGCTTTTTGAATATTTGTATTCTGCTCTGTCTGTATTTATGCAATATCTTTGATATGGGGAATTACACCTACCCCCATTTAGTTCATCACAAATTGATGAGTTCAGAAACCCCTAACTAGGTTCTTAAAGTCACACAGTAAATCTCACTGATATAAATGAGAAGGAAATGTGAATTAAAGACTCAGCCTTGACTGAAATGGATGATTTCAGACTTAGTGAAAATCCACACAGAGGGTGATACCACACAGCCTTTCACTACAGACCACTGCTTTACCATGTGGGCCACTACTGACTTGTAACTGCTTTTTGGCAGGGCTCTGAAGCTGTAGACATGTTAAAAGTAATCAGAATAAATAATTCCGAGTTGTCCAAAGAGCATTCTCATGATGCGCTCTTGCTCATCACCTTTGGAAAACAATTTTTCCAGAGGCAATCTAAAAATTTCTGTGAAATTCTTAGGTGTCACTCTTCTAGCAGCAAGTGGCTGAAACCTCCAAAAGGCTTGGCTTTTGAGAATGCCATTCTCAAACATACAGCTGTATATTTGAATTATCTGAATTTCTGTATTGCTAAACTCCAGTCTACAGATTTTGACAACTTTATGCCCTTTCCCACAGTACCTTCTAAGACAGTTTGACTTACCAAGGCAGAATGTATAAGGTTTTATGTCCCAATTCAAAAATATGGCTTCAAAACATACCAATGACTAGAAAATACTTAACTAAGGAGCATTTCATTAGACCAGGGTCTGCAGCTGATTCATTAGCGTCACCTAGAAGGCAGTTTCCCCTCCTGTCTCTACACCCCAGGGGAAGTTTGGATTACAAAACTCAGAAGACCATTTGATCTGTGTGACATGCCTGCCACACACAACCTCTTTCATAAGCATGGTATTTAACCACCAGCATACATGGTCATTCCTACAAACACAGAAAATTCATACATGACCTGTGCATTTTCTTCTTCTCCTAGAGAGTAGGCAATGGACTGGAAGAAGTATTGAGACTCTTCTCTTGATAGTTGTTAGAATAGTTTTTAATCACTTACAAAAACCAGAATGCTCATCAGCTAGCTTGAGAAAGAAATCTTGTCCTTTGACAACAGTAAACTTTCTTGCAGATTGCTTTCTGCTATGCTTGCAGGGTATGATAGAATGAGCATTTGGGGCTTTAAAGGAAGACTGTCAGGTGACTTTCTTCATTTAAGGCAAGAGAAGAGTAAAAATCCCATAACTACTTTTCCTTGATTTAAATGGGCTGCATATAGTGGAGTAAATGACTCCACAGGAGTTGCGAACAGACAACTTAATTGAGGACAAGTTACAGGCTGTAAGTAAAATATTGGGGGACACAGAACAGCCACTGAAAGCCCTTTCTGAACTTGACTTCTGCGTACATCTGGGTTGAACCTGACTGCTGAGAAAACAGGCAGCCAAACTGTACATGTAATTTCTGTATAAATTATGAAAACATGAGGTCGTGAAGCTCTTGTTTTTTCCTATCCACTCACAGCAGTTCTGATGCCTCTCTAACACAAAGGTTAAGGCCAAAAGCTTCTTCCTTTGCCCACAAAGAGGGACATAAATTTGCATTTGAATATAAAATTTAGAACTTACACATCACAAAGAAAAGAATTGTGTGATTATATGACAGGGATTATGAGTTTAATAATCTTTGCTCTTCCCCTGCATGACATATATATATATATAAGGGAGTACTGCCTTCTTAAGGGAAAACCAAGAGGGAACTTCAGCTGATTTATTTATGTATTATAATCCCAACACTCAGCAATGAGTTTTTAAAAGGCAGCAGTCCCTGGGAAAGGAGTCCAGCACAAAACTTGTCTGACCTAGCATGCTCTACTACCTCATTCCTGAAATCTTGGCATTTATGATCCCTGTTCATCCGAAACACCATAAATGAAATAGTTCAGCATTTTCTTTTGCTGCCATATTTTCTGTCCTCTAGGGGGAGATCAGCAATGGTCCAAATACTGGACTTCATTTATTTCTCAGGATCAGAAAGGAAAAGATATCCTAGTATTAGACACAGTGGTCAAAGTAATGAGATTAATAAAGTTGAGGGCTTTTTGCAACAGAATGAAAAATTCTGTATTTAAACAGATCACTCCCACCACACAGAATAACATGCCTTTTGTTCAGAGATTTACCATGTTTAATTAGTCATTTTTTCAGTATCTTAACCATGTAATCAATTAAATAAAGTAATAAACAAAAGTGTTCAAAGTGAGGCAATACTGTCGTTATGTTATTATTAAATTGTGATCAGATATCTGTGGGACATGGAAAACTAAAAATAAAAGTACATAATCTTTGCTTCTCTAGCAAAATTTTAGTGCCAAATTCTGCTCTCAGGTAAATTTCTATAAAGCATTGTTCATAACAGCATCACAATAGAAGGGCATGTTCATGGTTTTAAAAAGTACCAAGGGCCAGTAGTTGTTCTTGTATCTTAAAGGCTCAGCACACACCAAGTGGAGCCCTGGTGCCTGACTCATATCACCCCGCTGCCCTACTACATGCGGCCACAGCATCATTCCTCTCCAAGAAATTGATTTGATTTCAATAGATAATAATTTGGCTAATTTTTTTTTTTAACTTCAATTTGCCTGCTTCAACAAATGAGAGCACAATTTGGCTGCTTTCTCAGGGAAAAGGAAGCCAACCAAACATGACTTTCACCAGGCCTCAGTTTTTGGCCCCAGATTTCAACATACACTATTACAGCAATCAAAAGAACCATAGAAATTACCTATTTTACTGTTCCTTAACACATATCACACAGTCCTGCAGCAAGCAGAATCACAGATGAACCTCAGAACATACAGAGAGCACAACTACTACACTGGACATGAAAAGGAAATTTTATTAAACATGTTTACATAACATGAGTTGGAAGTTCATTTAAAAGCACAGGGGAGTGTTAAGACAAGTGGTCAAAATAGAAAGATACTATCGAATTATAGCTAGTTGGTTTTTGTCCACTAAGACAGAACAGGATCTAGTAGTAGTGCACCAATGCTTGAGTTCTTCCTGCTCAGCAGGTCGAGCAGTAACCAATCTGTGCCCTATGGAAAGATGGGCAGAATAATTCCCATGTGTTGAGTAATAATAAATAGTTCACTTGGTGCAGGCAGTATGTCTATGAATTAAAACCTAGTGTGTACACAGTTTCTACATGTGTTACAGCCCCACAGTAGGAATCTACACCAAAATAGTTATTAGAAGGAATTTGGTCCGTACTACATCACGTTTTCCATAGGGTAAAAAATAAAGTCCATCTATAGACATTTAGCACCAGACCCACAGACCTAGCCTGGCTAAAACCTGCAAAATGTCTATAAGAAAAATGGATGGCTTAGATTTCTTGGTTACTTCAGTATAGTAATTACGAGCAAACTGTACAAGTACATGCAACATACAAGCTGGCCTATGTGGAACTAACATACATTATTAAATAACCTTTTTTCATCTCTTTTTACAAAACGTGCATGCAGCTTTGAACAGTTCCAAGTCATGCTGCTCTATTTGTGTGATCACAAAATTCAATGGCCTGTAAAAGGAGGGGAAACATATCAATGCACCTGCAGGAATCTGCAGTTCTTCGCACATTTACAGAATATCACAAGGGATTTCAAGGCCAAGAAGAACTCAAATGAATAAAAAGCAAATTGAAATTTGATTTTTTTTTCTCCAAAAAGTAAGATATCTTGCGTTAAAAAATCAAGCCTTGTGCTTGCATCAATCTCAAAGAAATGTAAACTGAAATTTGGTAAAAACATTAGTAAGTGCAGAATATTTCAACTGGAATCTCCAGTGAAACATTGAACAACTCATACCATGCTCTATCCAGGGCAGACAGGTGTGTCTGAAGCGACACACATCAGAGAAGCCTGGGTACAGCTGAAAGTGTCATATGCTCAATTCATTCCTGGTCAACATTTTGGGAAGTCAAATATACATTTATACACAGAAACATAAGTATTTCCTCTCCAATTCTAGGAGGAAAATTGCATTACCAGTAACATATTTAATGTCAAAATTAAGACTAAAGCTGCTTTATACCAGTCCCCAGCAGTAGTTGCAGAATTCTTCAAAATTCTTCCATGCAAAACATCATAAACAGAAAAGTTATTTTATATATATATAATGCAAACATATCTGCTTTTTACAAAGAAAAAGTGGCACTGTGATGATTTTTATTTTAAAGAATATAACTTAGATTTGTCATTTGTTCTGGGTTCCCACATGAAAGACTTGTAAGTACCAGAACCGAGGAACTATTTGAACTCGCTGGAATTGTAACTGTGGCTGTTGAACACTTTAACGATGCTTACAGAGATATGCTTCAGCCCTTTTTTGTTTGGTTTAGAAAAAGAAAGGAAGGGTCTCTGTTAGCATTGTGAGGACTTCTACAAAACTAGCAGAATCACGTGGCAAAAAACTAGTGGAAGTGACAAGTACAGAAAAACTGCTGAAACACCAGGAAGGTAACACTGCTTGAGGGCTCTCTCAGAATGTGAAAAAACAACATTGTTAACAGAGTGAGAGCTTCCAGTTTGGGTCATCTTTGACTTAGATCGAATCTAAATGTCCCTCTCATTTTTTCTTTTTCCTTTCTTTCTTTTTTTTTTTTTTTAATCATTATAAGCATCAGTGGTAGCTGCTAATAGATTAGCTGTATGTGATATACCTTTGTTCTGTCAATTTAAGCCATCTCTCAACAGACAGACATACATTTGGATAACTACTACAAGCAAAAACGGAAGTGATTGTCTCTCTCCAACAGTGTTTCTTGTCATGTGAATATCTGGTTCCAATTGTTATCTTGGGTGATGTTTTGAATAGACAGCACCTGCTACTATGATCTAATGCAGGGAGGCCCAGTTGAACTTTCCAGAGATGACTGGGAAGCCCTACGTGTCAGGGGAGTCAATGTTGGATCCACTAGTGATGAAGGTGGAAATAATTTATACCAGCCTATTACCACGCTGGACAGATCCAGTTCCTCCAGAAGGATCTGGGCAACTCCCATGAAGCATTTGTGGTCCATTCGGCCATAGTCTCCCCAGACTATTACCTGGAAGAATATAAAATTAAGGTTCATGATTGTCCTCAAATCCATGCTTATACAGGGTTATATACTTAAACCTGTGCTTATGTATGTTCACTCTTGCTGTTATATGTGTTAACGTAAGGACAATGTTATTCTCAAGAGTGAATGACTGCTTCCCTTTCATGGGAAAACCTCATGGCAGGACAGGAAAAAAAGTCAATAAAAGAGAAAATGTTTAATGCAATAAGACATTTTGCAACTCTGAAACCACAAGCCACAAGGATGTCTGTAATGGTATTTATAAAATTAAATGCTTAATGAGTTGGAATGGATTTACACATACTCGTTAAATTTGAGTAAACATGTAAGTGGTTCCCCAAATGACAGCCTAAAATGGGATTAAGAAGAAACTGACCTGAAGGACTTTACCCTGTGGACTTTCCTCAAAAACCAGTGTCTGTTGGTACAGAGGATCAAGTGTCTTCCTTGCAATTCTTGTCTTCTTCTTAGCTATACATGCTCCATTTTCCAGTAAATACACTTTAACATACGGAGCTGCAAACAGAACATCAAGAATGTTATGTTTGGACTTACAGTACACATCTGAAATGGAGGACAAATGCCTTAAAAGGAAGCAGAGTAGAAAGAAAATGACACACATTATTTTAATTTTATCTTCACTTTTATCATTTTTTCATAGTCTGAATACAATTATATTAATAAAAAAGATGACACAGCCCACAAGAAATCAATTTGATTTTCATAAACTTTGAATGTAATGATCTAAGATCTTACTAACAACAATTACACTTCATGTCAGTCATTTTAAAAACATTTTCTTTTTCCAGAATTTAGCTATCACTGACAGCTATTTTGGATTCTCTGTAAAGGCTTAGGGGTCAGAGATAGTTCAAAGCAGAAGGAACCTTTAAGACTTTGCCACTCCAATGACACAGACACGAATTGCACTTTCATCTCTAGCTCCTAAAGAGCTTGCAAAGTACCATCTTCACTAAATGGTATCTAAAAGAACTGTTCCAGATTTTACAATAAGCAGTGGTTGGGGTATTGATTCTAAATCTCCTCTGTAATTGTTTCTATAGATAACTAGAACTTCAGCAAATGTCCTTATAAAAAATGATACCATATTATTACAATATACATTATGTAAATCATTGACACTGACAGGAACACTAGCACAAGCTGCTCCCTTCTTGAAGCATTGCTGTGTACAGTTTTTTTCCATACCTGGGGTAGATTTGGAGCCAGGTTTTTGGATGAGGCCACGGGCTCTAATGACTTCTACTTCTAACTGGCCTTTTTTATCCACCATTCCAATCTGGATGTCACCTGAGAGGGAGAAGAAAGAAGCCCATGTTTTAGAGAAGCAGTACAGCACAGGAGAGAAGGTATAAGAGTGAGAAAGAGTAGTTTTATATTATTCTTCTGCATTACTGTGCTTGTTGTGTCTCCTGATGATCCCTTTAGCTTCTCCATCCTTAAACAAGAACTAAATAATATATACTTAGGGAGCATGGTTCCCTCTCTAGGTATACAGTTCATACCAGCTAAAAAGAGGTATTTTTTCTTCAAAAGTCTCCACCAAGCACACAGGTGACAATTTTCCAATTTTTATCAATATTTCACACACATTTTTGGTGTTACTAAAATGTCACAACATGTTAAAAAAAGAAACTGTTTTCATTTCTGAACAGTCAAACTTGTTTCCTTGCCTGAGTTTTGACAACTGACATTTCCTGCAGAAAAAGGGAACTGCTTACTCTGAGACTAAGCACTGTTCTGATCTAGATCAATAAAATACAAGGGCAGTAAACTATGTACTGATGCTCAAAACATTGTATCTCTATGCTTTCATATATCATGGAATCAGCTGAGTAGAGATCTAACTTAGATTAAAATAGGCCATTTAGAATAAAAAATGCACAGTATGACATGAGCAGCTACATGACACTTGAGCAAATAAATGAGCTACATCCCTGAAACATGTGAGAATATATGTATTTGATATGTAAGCTCTGATTGTCTAAAAAAAAAATTCTGAAATAGCTGATCCTGAACTATAGAATTTGGAGTATGGATTTAGAGAAACAGCATTTTGAAATTAATTGGGCATGAGATTTTCACACGTTTCTCTAACAGCATATTAAAGCAGTGTTTATACCTTGGTATGTGAGGTATGACAGAACAGCAACAAAGATTTTTTTATCAATTAAACTTTGCTTGAATAAACACAGCCATGTTTTGCACTAAAAATAGTTCAGAGGAAAATTCCAACAAGGCTTCTTAAGAGCACGTCTGTGTCTCATATCCACAATAAAACATGCAACAGGTAACCAGAAGGGGGTGCAATAATCCAAACATCTTCAAATCGTCACTAATGAGGATAGCACAGAGCAGATCTTCTAAAAATTGCTTAAAAACACGATGGAGTGCTTTTTGTGGGCCAAAAGCACTATCTACTTGAGCCTATAGTAGATAAAGTTATAAAAAAAGTCAAAATAAACGTTTTGCTCAAGTTATCTGCAGAAAAATCTTTAGTCACAAAACAAAATTAAAAAAAGAAACAGAAGAAGTGTAGACACTTATATGCATGCCAAAAAAGCCATTTAGATATTTATTGGACAAATAATATCACTAATATATTTTCTTCCAAAATAATAATAAAAATATTAATTTAATAAGTTCAATATTTTATGAATGCTTTAGTAGCAGTCATTTGGATGTATACAGCAAGTTTTGCCTTAGAGGGTGCTGAAAGCATTCTCAATATAATGTTCCTTCTGCTCATCAGTTGGGAACACTTTTTTGCAATTTTTTTTTCCGTTTCTCTCTCCTTTTTCAGATGTGTCTCAGTAGCCCTTCCTAAAGCTGGTTTACCAAGACAGTTGTATTGAAGCATTGGCCATTTATAATTTCCAACAGGAGAAGTATTATTACAGTAGTGGATCAAGGACTCCTCAATTAGCATTTAAAGCATGTCTAAGAACTGCTCATATATAAGCAAAAAAATGCAAAAAAACTCCAACCCCAAATGTGTCCAAAGATACTTATTACACAGTTCTGCACTCTGTTACTCCTTCTACAACTCATACCCTGTTCATAAACAAGCTACAGCTAATGCTGCTAAAGGAAATTATAGACTGGTCTGGAAAATAGAGAAGATCACAGATAGCCCCAGCAGCTGTTGTAGCAAAGGACTTTGTGTCTCTCATGACAAGCACTGGCTTTATCAGTGACTGATTATTGGTCACTGCAAATATTTCCAGAATTTTAACTTTCTGGAGCTAGATGAACTAAACTTGGAAAAGTGCAGTTTGGCCAGAAACCCTCTCTCACATCCAATATAATCTGTTTCAAGTAAATACAAACTCTGAACAGGTGAGATTTTGCAGCGAGCTAGGATTGGAGAAGTCACAATACTTTTGTGTGAGAAGTAAAACTCCCATCTTCAAATTGCAAATAAGACTAGCCAGTACCTCAAATGGAGCAAATAGTTTCCCACCCCACTTTGTGTGCTGCCATGATAGGAACACCAGTGACTGCAGATAGGACCTTCATGGTGACAATGAAGGAAGACATTTGGTAAAAATCCTTTTGGTGCTGTAGTCTGCCAGTGTGTGCATTAGTTAGTTGTCTTGTTATTAATTTAACAGAGGAGAACATATAATTCTTACCCATGGCAGGGGTTGCTAGTGTTTGTCGGCCTACTAACTGTGCAGGTCCCAGTCCGTCGAGGAAATCACTGAACTGACTGTCAGCGCCCAGCCGTACTCCAGGAAATATTAAGCTGAAACAAAATAGAAGCTGGTTAAGCATAAGAACAGGATCAATTTCTGTCATCCTACAGTATTTACCACAAAAGTACTACTGATACAAGGCAAGCAGCTCAGGACGCACAACCACAAATCATTCTTGAGCATCAGGAATTATCTGTTTCCCATGGACCCCAAAGCAGTGTAGAGACTCTGCACATCAACTTGAAATAGTCCATAAATTAATAGGTCTTGCTAAGGAAGTCTCCAGGAGCAGCGAAGAGCTTGATAGGTAAAAAGACTAAGAATGACCTTGTATGAGAGAATATAAAAAGCTTCATGAAATTTCATAGCCTGTTCTTCATTAGTGAGTGTGTGATTTACATTGATCCAAACCCCATCCACATCACTTAGAACAAACAGGAAAACAGATGTCTACACTAAATTATACATTAAACAGCTGCAGCTGTTTAATGAAGCAGTAAACTGGCAGGTAGTAGCAATAGTGGTGATTAGAGCTAAACCTAATGCCACTCTCTAGCCAAAATATTCTGGCAGACAAATCTGGATCTGCAGTTGCTCCCCACCCTCTGTCAGAATACAAACTGAATACATCAGCACAGTGTATATGGAAACATTCAAGGCCAGGTTAGACAGGGCTTTGAGCAACCTCATCTTGAAGATGGCCCTCCCCAGGGCAGGGGGTTAGACTAAATTACCTTTACAGTCCTTTCCAACTCAAGCTATTCTATGATGCTATAATGTGTTCTTTGCCAAGTTGCTTTCTTATATTCCATAGTGTCCACTTTTTTTTTTTTTAATAGATATACAATCTCCAAACAATAACAAAAGAAAAAAACAGAGAAAGAGTGATCCATGGTGGGAAGACTCCGCTTTGACTTCCTTATAAAAATTATGAGAAATAAAAGAACAGACTCTCAACCAAGTGTAGACAATGTATTCTCCAGCAGGCCATCCACCACTTCTTCTTCCTCAAATGAAATTCCCCATTAGACTTCAAAGATAATAACAAACTTCCTAATAAATCCAAAAGCACCTAGTATTAAAAGCCTTAGTTTCTGCACATCACGCTTTTGTGCTTCAGCCATTCAGTTCACAGTTCTTTGCAAACCCAGTAGTTGCATAAAAAAAGTCCATTCCTCTCTTGAAGACTAACTGTGCTTTCTGTGCCTGCATTAAACTTATTAACTGTCAGTGACTAAAGCTTGTCAGAAAGTATCATAGAATCATAGACTAGCCTGAGATGGAAAGGATCATCAAAGTCCAACTCCAGCCCCTGCACAGGACAGCCCCAAAAATCTCACCAAGTGCCTGAGAGCATTGTTCAAACACTTCTTGAACTCTGTCAGGCTTGTTGCCGTGACCACTCTCTGGGCAGAAAAACTTTTTCTAACATCTAACCTAAATCTCCCCTGATTCAGCTTCATGCCATTCCCTTGGCACAATGTTTTCATTCAGAAAACTCTTTATTTTCTAAAAGGTAAGCTTTTTCACAGAAATTTAATTTGGATTTTTTTTTTTAATATGGTTTCTTTAGTTGGAGGAAGAAAAGAATCTCAAGGTTTTCAGTTCAACACCAAGATACTATCTGCTTCTCTCCCCAGTGGCACTATCCTTTCACTCTTGCATCTGCTATGAGATGTTTCTTGCTTGTTTCATTGGCCTTTTTTCCAAAAATGTGTTACATTTTGCCACAGGCTGACTAACAACATTGAAAATATTCACTTGAGACCACACTTCTGGCTACACATATGATAATGAAGGTTGGAAGTACACATTAATCTTAATGTGTATTAAGTCTAATCCATTAAACTCCAGTTAAGGGTCAAGCAAAAGAACATGACAAGGTACCTGGGGTGCAAGCATTCAGTTCTCTTCTCAAGCTTGCTTTCCTCACTGCCTTACTCAGAGGCTGATTCTCCAATCAGCAATTTATGGCTCTACCTTTCTGTCCTGCAGATGCCTGCTGCGACCTCCCTATCCAGACCTTAGCTGCCCCAGCCCTGCTCAATCTACTTACACACAATGAGAGTGGAACAGAGGATTAAGCTGTTCCACTGAAAATGTCCTCAGCCTTAGTGCTGGGCTCCCACCTCTCCTCTCCACTGCTAACCAGGGAAACAGGCTCCCCCAGCTCCTCCCTAAAGGGTCCAGTTTATTTGCCCTTTGTCACCAAGGTGAGTAACTGGTGCCCTACAGATTGACACTCCAGCCTAAGAGAAGGGAAGGAGAATGGCAGGGTGAAGTGTTGAAAGGGTAGAAGTAATGGCCAGTCAAGGAATCATAATGGGGAAAACATTGGGATATTTTACTCTTGTCCCTCATTCTTCATCTAGTCTTTATCTGCTTTGGTTTTGAATTAGTCATGATGGAGCCTATTTTTCTTACATAGCCCTTAAAAATCTTAGCATTATCACAGAACTATAGACTGGTTTGGGTTTGAAGGCACCTTAAAAATCAACAAGTTTTGATCCTGTGCCATGCACAAGGACACTTTTCACTAGATCAGGTAGCTCAAAGCCCCATCTAACCTGGCTGTGAACACTCCCAATGATAAGCCTATCCACAATTTCTCTGGGCAACCTGTTCCAGTGTTGCAAAAAAAATTAGAGTGGTGAGAAGATCTGATGATTGAGGCACCTTTACACAGATCCTTGCCACTGCCACTACAGCAGCCTTGGCTCTTTGTGCCTCATACAATATGCACTAGCAATAGTGGTAACACAGTAAGCATACAAAAAAGTGAAGCCAAGAAGTCCAAATCTCTCATTTTTTTCCAGGTCTATAAAGGTGCATTTGCCCACCCCCATTTTCCCCTTTATTTGGGGAGTCATCTTCTAAGAATTCCCTAGTAACCACTACACCTTGACACATGCAGTAAGAGTCCCACTGAGAACTGTCAGGATGCTGGAACATTCCTGCACATTTTTGTGTCAGAACTGCCTTTGTTCTCCTTTCCTACATTTCAAACTTCAGCAGCGAATGCAAACAGCTGCCCCATTCCCCACAGCTGTCTGACTTCAGCTGATGGGGCAGCTGGGCTCTGGGTTTACAGCTCTTAATAAGAGACTTGGAACAACTCCAAATTAAACTTTCTTTGTATCTAGTACTACTGAACAGAGTTTCATATCACAGGGATTCATATACAACATCTGAAGTTTAACTATGAGGTAATCCCAACATATCTCAAAGAAAAAGCACCCCTGTGTTTTGTTTTAAAAATGCAGTCTTAATTTAGTTGTCTTTTGATGAACAAAATGCCTCACTGGGTGACAGGGAAAATAAGAATTTTTAAGAAGTTCTGTCTCAATTTCAATTTCCATGAAATTTGTGTTATGTACCTAAAATGGTTCAGTTTTTCAAATGTTTCAAGAGGAAGAATCTTTACACAGAGCTATTCTCTTCAGCTAGAGTTTGGGACATCCCAAGTAATGGGAAAGAAGGAAAGTGGGAAAGAAGGAAAAATGGGAAAGTTAAACTTCTACTTCATTAGAAACATCTCCTACATTACTGATATTTTTAATGCCACTTACTTGCCCTCGGAGCTATAACTATTTATGCTGCCATCAGTGGATTCTCGACTTGGCTGTCGAACCATACGACTTCTCATCTCTGCTGCCATTCCTGTTTCTGTGCTTCTCTGTATCGTGCTCTTTAGCTTCTTGCTTCCAGCCTCTGAAAGCAGAGAAAAAGAAGCAATAGTTAGAATAATTTAGAGCAAAGCCTTCTCTTGCAGTTTTCACCCAAGAACAGTGATCTGACTTGGTCATTCTCATTTACTAACATAAAACTATTCTGATTGAAGAAGCAATCTCTCTTCCTCAGTTACAAACTGGAAACGACTTCTCTTTAAAAGGCTGCAACCTGAAGATCTTCCTTAGGGCAAACTGTTAAAAATTAGATGTCTTGTTAATAGCCATTACACAGTTGGAATGTAGACAGGTTATGATACTGTCTACTAACCACAAACTTGGTAATATGCCTCTAGCCACCTTGCTAGGTTGAGTGACTGCAAAAGAAGATACAATTCTCACAGAAAATAAAAAAAGGGAAAAAATCCTCTATGAATTCCACAGAAAAATGTTAAACACTAAGATACTTAGTATCAAAAATATAATAATGTGTTTTGACTTAGCAAAATCTTACTTCTCACCACAAAATGTCTTCAAAGTAAACAGTGGACTTTACAGAACATATGATCTCAGCAGTTCTGAAACAGAAATAACTCTTGGGGAATTTGTCTGGGAAACCACAGAATAGTTAAGCTGGACAGGACCACAGTGGAGCATCTGGTTCAACCTCCCTCCTTCCTACAGCCCATTGCAGAGGATTGTGTCCAAAAAGTTCTTGAATATCTCCAGTGAGGAGACTCCACAGCCTCTCTGGACAGTCAGACTCTAGGCTTGCAACTGTAGGATTAAAAAGTAATGTAAATATTTTGAAATAGTTTAAAGACTTCATCCATTTGGTAAAGCTTCTATCCCACATCCTTTAAAATGCAGTTTGATTTTCACCCATAAGTTTTCATGTTTCCCTTGAGCAAGAAGAGCTTCCAGTCCTTTACAGGTTCTCTATGTGCTATGGCTGATCTAGAGTGAATTCTGCAGTCACATGGCAGAAATTAGTCTTCTAGATGATGACAGTTGTTCTCAATGATCTTTAAATTTCTTCCACCAAAGCTTCCATGTGATGCAATAAAATGTGCTGTCTTCAAACTCATTGTCCTGGGTTTTTTTTTTCAATTTAGTTCAAAATATGTACCAAAACTTCAATAGGTAACATTACTTTCTCCCAGAAAGTAATAGATTTTACAAAGTTTCACCTAAGTACATGCTACAACATTCTTCTGTGTTTACCCCTTCATTTCAGCGCTCCTTTATTCATCCCTGGAAAGTCTGTGTGCATATTTTTCATGGCCTGCTCAGCGAAACAGATGAAAAGCAAATATTTCTTCCATCTCCACCTGCTGTGGAGACTGAATTGCTCTGAAAAAATTTTCACCTTCGTGTTGCACATTGTGGATGTTTGAAACTGATAGATCTTGACAGATCTTATTCATCACAATAAAACTTAAGGCTTTTGTAGCCTCCACGCAGCCTGCCCATTCCCAGAGTGTTTAAACATGCTGTGGAGATAGCTGGCCCTTGATCTTTGAGTCTGCACAGCTGGTGGAGGGCAAGGAGAAATCATAACATAGAGCTATCAGAGTAACCTCTCTGAAGCTCTCAGGGGAGCAGCAAACATGGCCAAAGTGAAAGAATTACTATATTGGGCTCAGAGGAGACATGCCCACAGTGAAAGGGGCTGAGCTTTCCCTCTTAAGCTTTTTGGACCAGAGTTTGTTTACCTACAGCCACTAAGCCGCACCCAAATGCCTCTGTGTGGAAGAGATCAGCAACCTCCAGAGATCCTTTCCTCCCTTCTAAGGCCAACAGCTCTGAGGTTTTCCTGTGGGCCACTACAGCTCATCCACATTGCCAGTCCTTGGTCAGCTGAAAACACATTAACCTGTGAGGTAGAGTAGGGTAAGCAAGGTACACCAGGCACACCAGGCTCCACTCTTGCACAGGGCAGGTGGCTGTGGGAGGGATTTGCTGGAGCTTCAGTGACTCAGTATGTAGAAACTCAGATGCTGCATTTGGTCCTGAACTTTCTCATTAAAAACTGAGGGTGTGTTCAGCATATCAATAATGATAGGCAGGATGAGCCTCAAAAATAACTCAAACAGCACCTAGGAGGTATAAGCCACATACTGAGTTGTACTCCAAAGTGGGATTTTCACATTTTCTGTAGGTATGCACCCATACTGTTTTCTCAATCTCACTCTCTCTCTCTCACCAGGACCTCTCTGAAAATGTGTCTGTTTCCATCTGCTCCTACAAGCATGTGAGATTATGTGTTTTACCCCCTGCCTGCATTTCAGAGCCAGCCAGATCAGGCAGCATGACCTGGAAGATATAATAGAGTAGAGCCTGAAATGTGTTCAGCTGAATAGCGTTGTTTATGAGTATTCAGGGCTCAGGAAAAGTAAATGAAGAGACCCTAGAGGTGGTCCATGGCCCATGAGGGCTACAGGACCACCATGGTCTTGGCACAAATTAGTAAAGATATGTTGTTCTGGACCACCTGGACAACATGGTGGGTGCTGAAATTTAGAAATTTAGCAGTGAGAGCCAGGTTATTGGGACAGATAACGAACACAGTCATAGAAATAAAATGTAAAAATATCCATTCACTAAATTACAAAAAATAATATTTTAGCTTTGAGCCACAGTAGAGATTGAAAATAGCAGATGGATTTTTTTTTTTCAAAGAGTAATGTTACATTGTCATGGATAACATTGGTACTGCTGTTTAAACACACTTCTTTGCTCCACAGATTTGAAAAGCACAGACCCTGAAGTAGGAATCCTTGTGCATGGCCAAAACATTGTCTAGCTGAGCAGCAAGTACCAGACTGTCTTTTTCCAAATACTTTTCAAGTCACTGCTCTCTGTCTTACAGTCCCAGATTTTACTTCTTTCTCTTTTCTCATCAGCATTTTTACTTTTCAGGTTGAAGAATCAAAAGCATCCTTTTGCCTCCCCTTATAACTGCTATTAATACACACAGTTTCCCAGGAAAAATACAGCCCTCCAATTTATTTACTTTTATAACCTCAATCTTAATATTCTGAAGTACAATCATAAATATAACAGTAACACAACAGAATGATGAAACACAACAAGAGCTTTTTGGCATACAGAAAATTGCTTTTGCCCATTGATAAGAATCAAAATACTTGTTGCATAGGTTTTGGAAGTTTTAATCTTGGTCACTTATGCATCTTATTATATCTTACATTATATAATATAATTTTTCCAATTTTAACACAAAAAGTCAAGACATGGCTTATCTTGTTAGTCTGCTCCTCTAAACTTCTCAGCAAAACCATGTCCTGGGAGGGAGGGAGGGAGATGAGTTGGGAACTGCTTCTGTTTCTAAAGGTGCCTTGTTAAAGTGAACTCACTTTAGGGTACAATTCCAGTCCTGCCTTGAGTGCACAATGAAATAAGGGATCCAAACAAATAAAAGTGTTTTCCCTGCTATTGATAAGACTTCTTTTAGAAAACTTCCACTTTTCTCTTGTATTACTTTTAATCTAACAGCTCTGCATATTTCTTTGGAACGCTGTCTTTACATGAATAATACAGGTTCATAAAATATTCAAGTTCAATATCTATGCTATTACATACTGAGATTTTCTGCTCTTGTCAGGGTGTTTACCAGCTGTGTCAATTGTGTAAGGATTTCTTCATGCAGGGATGCAGACTGTTGTGCATAAATGACATGTAAACACCTGGCTTAACAGGTACAAGCTGGAGAAAAGCTACTAAAAAGCAAATGTGACGGATATTTTTTCAGATTTAATAATTGATGCCAAAGCATTATAAAGCAGCCACCTGCAGCTACGAAATATATACAGATTGTAAGCATTTTGCAATTAATCAACAGGCATTTTTCAATTAATCAACAGGTTGTAGCAGTCCTGCTATAACACCCTGATGAGCGTGTGCAATGTGCTATTTCCATCTACTTATTACAAATATAGTCTATAGTGATTCCTGTTTGCTCTGACAAGAAACTGGCCCGATTTTGCTTTTCCCTGACAAAAGTAAGTTAACAAAGACCAGGACCTGAATAACCAATTACAGAAAAAAGCAACTGTGCTCTACCTTATATCTGCACAAAATATCAAAGCATCTGATGTGTTTCAAATTTCTGTATGTCCTAATCACTCTGAAGCCTAGGAGCCAGGAGCTATTAACAACAGAATTATAGTGAGAGGGTCAATGATATTATCTAGAGATTTAAGGTGGCCTACTACAGATACCTTAAAGCTAGCTTTACATTCTAAATGTAAATGCAATTCAGAGAGGACAAAGCCAGACATCCTCCCTCCCAGCCCCGCCACACTTAGCAAAGGCATGGCTGCACATGGCATCACCATTGGCCTGGCTTTTCCTCTGTTCTCTGTGTGGTACCTGGAGGCAGTTACTACATTTTGCTCTTGTTTCAGTTCAGAAGTTTGAAATGGCAAGGGGCTGCTGCAGCAAAGCTTTCATCTAAGGTGCCAAGGTACATATTACATGCCATGGGTCAAGGCTACGGAACATACAAGAAATGTGCAAGGACATGAGCTTGGCATCTTAAGTCAATAGGACAGTATTAGAGACCAGTGCAGGGCAGAAGGCAATCCTGACATGAGCCTCTGTGTGCTGCCTGTGGGGAGAGGTGTCTTAAGTGAGCATTGCCAGAATTGTATCTGAGGGCAGCTAGTTGGTTAGCACCCAAAAAAGAAGCAAGTTCACACACATGTAGCACCCAGGTATGTGAGAATTCATGACTGGTTCAAAAGAACACACCAGAGAACAAAGCATTAGTGGATATAGCACCACTGCTAAATCCACTAATGAAAGGGATCATAAAAAGTGTCATTGCAGGGCTCAAGGGCAATTCATTTGTAGTATCAAGAATGCTCTTGCATCCAAAGAAAGCTTAAAAGGACTGCAGCTTCAAGCCAGCTCTGAGAGAAACCTGGCAGGACCGTGACCATATGGTTGTTTGTACACTGACTGTGTGAGACACCAACGAGATTATATCAACTGGAATAGCAAGGGTCAACTTCAAAGATCTATAAAAAGAAAAGCCAAGGGGCATATTTCCTTCTGGACCTTTCTGATGTGTTAGTGACTTTAAAACTTCAAATTTAGCTGCTCGAAGACCTGCTGAGTTACAATTTCTGCAGCTTCCCCCTCACTTTACATGTAGTGCTTTTAAACAACATTGAAAAAGTGCCTCTTGGCTTATGGTCCTAAAACAGAGACAGAAGAAAAAGAATACATAGTTCAAAGAGCATTTGATTTTTTAAAATGTGTACATCTCTAAGATGAACTCAGCAGTACTTTGATCACTAAGACTGAAAGTGCGTAGCGACTATGGGCAAAGATAAATAGCAAAAAAATTGACATTTAAATACAAATTTCAACAATACAAGTTTCTAGACTTTATATCATGCAATATTTCCCTTTACTTTCAATTCTATGTATTGTGCAATACTCTCCAGAATATAATGCTCTTTGAAAAAAGACGTGAAACGTTGCAGTAATTGTCTTCCAAGTGTTTCTTCCAAATAGCATGCAAAATATTCAAAGAAAGGAGAATGCTGTTGATATTCTGTTAGATCCTGAGTTTTAAAATCTAAATATAAACCATCATATACTTCCCATTTCTATTTATTAAAAAAAATCTACAAAAAATTATATAAATTATATAAAAAATCTTTTCGAAAGGATATTTACCTTTTCAGCTGGGATAATTCCTTGATAAGAAATTTTATCAGAAGTTTGGAATAAAATGTATCTCAAAACTGTATTTATAAAGTCACAAACTCATCTGGCAAACACCTTTCACTCCCAATACTTTCAGATAATACATAAAAGATAATGCAATTAGTTCCTTAATATACACAATATATTTTTCTGACATATGTAGAGCAAAGGAACGATCACCAAAGGAGCAAAGCACCAATCCTAAGAAAAGGAGACTTCACTGAATTGATGTCAATGGTTGTATCAATGCTTTGATGGCATTTTAGACAGTGTACATACAGCAGAATCTCCCCTTTTGACAGTATTTTTCACTGAAAATCAAACTTGCAGAGTCAGACTCTTAACAGAGATTTCAAAGTAACTTATCCAACAGCTCCTAGTGACTTGCATGAAACAGAAGTAGCACTTTGAAAGCAAATGACAGGAATAGTGGAAAGCATCAAAACAAAAGCAAACAAGAAGTGGAAAATCAGGCCATTTTTTACTACCTGACAGTAGTCTCAAAACTTTAAGCAACTGCTTTTAAAAATTTTATCTCCTTTAGATATCTTAGACATATTTACTGAAAAAAAAAATAAAAAAGAAAAGTAGAAAGAAGCATGTGTTTTATATGTTTATTCTGATACTTAATGATTTTTTCATGTCAGGGAAGAAAACCTGTGTTTAATCAGGACATATGTATCTTAAGGCAAAGCAAGGATGTCTGGTCAGAAAAAGATCAGTTATGGCTTCTGAAATTTATGAAGATTAATTTTTTTGTCCACATACTTGCAATGAAGAGAAAAGAGCCACTGTCTGTCAGCCAAAATGAGGCAATCAAAGATGATCTATAGCAATGAGTTTCTACTTCTGGGATTGTGCTTAGCATAATTTATAAACATACAGAAATGAAAGCATCTTAATTACCTTCTTCACACATATGCAAAGAGCTCTATAAAACCAGAATATGCCAGTGAAGCTGATAATAGGTACACGTGCCACGTTCTTCAACTCCTAAAGCCTATTTCAATGAAATTCAGTTATTAAAACAACAAACCCATGTTTCCAACAAATTATTTACTATATAAACAGTTTATAAAATATCAAGCACTCATTTTCTCATATACTCTTGGCTTTTTTGTTAGATGGGAGGAGAATGTGAGACAGAGTGAAATAAGAAGCTCAGGAGAGCTGTTAGTACTTCAACAATAATATTTTCAATTTAAAACACAGCCCTATAGTACAACATTATTTATAACCAGCCAAGCCCTCTCAGAGAACTGACATATGGTATAGAGATAACATTTGTCCAAGGCAAGGGTGCTGGGGCACAGCTTGCAGTTAATACAGCAGGGGAGAATGAAATGCAATGCAAAAAAAAAAGGAGATTTTTCAGATAAACTAAATCAACATTTCATTTAATTAGGAACTTATACATATTTAAATAACTTGATGTCTTTTGTGGTTTTAGGCAGCTGTTACAATTTTAGTATGTTTGAGACCTTTTAAGCAAGTGTTCACAATTACGAAGAGTTCAGTATTTATTATTAAAACATGACATTGTAATTAATAAAAGACAATATTTTACAAGATGATACCACCAATATGACAATTTAAAAGCCATCAATAATAAAGAAATTCACTCCTACTGTGCATCTTCAAAAAAATTGAGAACTATGTGCTGTACATGATGGCAGCCCAAAGTCTAATTATTTCAATAACCTCCAAAAATCAGTAAATTGAAACACTGTCAAAACCACTAGTGCTAAAGTGTCCTCCAGTAAAAATGTTGCACGTCTTTTTGTACAGTTGAAAAGTTTCTGAGTAATAGCTCAACCCTAATACAATTACACAGCATACTAATCAGGAGACATTACAGCTTCAGGAACAGTCCCTTCCTTTTCATATCAATTACCAACCAGTGAAATTATCTTTCAAGGAAGATAATTAATAAGGAAAGATAATAATAAAGGAAAATGCTTTACCTTTTCAGTAGTTTGATTTGCTCCGACTGCAACTTTGAAGCCCTCTAAGTTTTATTTTACCACTACCAGCAACTCCCAGGTGAATATCACATTTCCCTTTAAAAATGTTAATAACCTGCCTTCAAGAGATCATTTCTAATGTATCAGATCAACACTGTACCACACCGACTCTGGCTTTTCTTTAGTGACTGCAGCATTGCAAAGTTGTAACTCCAGACTACCATACATTGCTAAAGCAAGACTCATGAACAGGCTCACCACGGTAAAACACAGAAAATACAAGCTTACCTTTGGTTTAAGCAAAATTAAACATTGGCTATGATATAATCCTTAGGAAGCAGCCAGCACCTAAAGCAGCTTCACCTTTGTTTAAATAACTTGTGTGGTTTCTGGGTAGAATAAATCTTTGGGGTCCTGGCGTTGCCTCTCCCTCGCTATCCTGTAACACTTGGCACTGCAGCACTGCGAGGAATGATCAAGTTGCTTCACTCACAAGTTCCTTTTACAACTCTGATTACATTACAGGGCCTTGCAGAGAAAAAAGTACTGAACTACCTGCCAGCGAGCACTTTGTAATATATTGCTGAAAGGTTAAAAAATTCAGTCAGCAGTGCATTCTCCAGAGCACAAAATATTCTAAGCAACCTTGGTCAATGGTCATGCATTTTTTTAATGCTGCTGGTCAAAATTTGATGAGGAGTCAGAGAAATTCAAAATCACATTTCTCTGTCCTGGTGATTTTGATTCATTTTGCATGAATTTGGTACAAAACCACCTGAAAAACTGCAAACCTGAGAAAACATCAAATTAGCATTAAATATTAAGTTACAGCTATGCAGCAGAAAAGTCTAAATGAGGTAACTGTCTTAGAGGGACTTGAGCACAGCAGAGTTAAAGTTTCACTGCCTCTGAAATGCCCATGTGCATTCTGAAAACAGAACTTCATTTTTTAATTGCTCCTTTCATCTTTAGACTTCCTTTTGAGGAAACAGACTTTGCAATATTTGTTTCTATGTCAAACTTTTCCGTTTCTCTTATACCCTCTTCTGAAAATGTATTATACTTTCATTTTGCAACTGGTTAAGAATCAATTAATTTAACACATCTTTATCAATTGGCATTTGAAATTGTAGGGATCAATGTGCCTTCTCAGGGTGATTAGAGCCAGAATGGAGAAAGGAAATTACTCAGCATTTATCAAGCCAAAATAAGAGAACTACTTCAAACAGAATTATAATGAGGAAAAAAATTAAAATGTGCACAATACAGTTCTGTAGATCTACAAGTTATGGTAAAGTTCTGGTTTTTTCAAGTATCATAAAATAATTAAGGAGAAAAATGACACAAATTAAACTGTTAATTTCAGGTAGTTAACACATAACAGATTTAAGTAACACATGACACATTTAAGATTGCAAATACTGTAGAGGTGACAAAATCCTCCCCGGTAGTAATGCAGTATATCTCATGTCACTCCTATGCAGAAATGTCCATGTATTTTCATTGCTTAGGCACAGATTTCCTATTTAGTGCAATAGTTGAAGTTATCTTCTTGATAATTTTAGAAATTATGCTTAGAAAGTGATATTACCTTTTTGAAAAATACATAGTTGTATGGTATGTAATTTTCTCATGATGTGTGTCAAATAAAAAAACCAAAATAATTAAAAAAACCAAAATATGATTAAATGGAGAGACTTATCTCAATACAATACCATGGTAGGTATGAAATGTTGATGTTGGGAGCTACTAATGTGTGCATGTGAGTCTCCCAAGATCTGCCTTCAGCCTGCACCTGGCAAAGGCTCCAGGCCCTGCCTGCCACCTTGAGCAGTTTTACACAAGGCACTGCACGTGTGTCAAGTGCACAGAAGTTCCCTCTCACACAGGTTCTTGCTTAGGGAAACTCAACAGAGGTTTAGAGTTGAAATAAAAAACACACAGAGGGAAAGCTCCATGGCTCTACAGCCTCTCAGAAAGCTCCTTGGCTCACAGCCTTTCCTCCTTTATGTTTCTTCTCCTAATCCCAGGAAAAATCATTCCAAATATTTCTTATTTGTAGGGCCAAACCCCCTTTCCAGGATTAAAACTGTTTGACTTACTCTTCTGGATGTGTAACACAAAGGCTGACCAAAAACTTGGCTTGTTCTTCCACCACTGAATCCTGAAATATTAAACTCTCTACAAAGTAAATTTTCTTGGTAGCCTCCAAAGTACCACACCTCAAATAAACTTTTATTTAAACTTCCTACAAATTTAGACAAAATTTTGCATGTTGTTTTTGTAACCTTGTTTGCACTGCTGTCCCTTGTACCACTATCAGTGATCCCACTGAAGTTTCAGCCATAGTAAACCATAACCAAGCTCTTTTTCAGCAAAAGTACCTGTGCTCATGCTTACTTTGCTTTTGAATTTCTTTTAAAATGTAACTACCTAAAGTTCCAAGCCAGCTAGGTTGTGATGATGTACAGACAATACCTCTTATCTCTGAGATAGGCCCAGGTAATAACTTCTAGAAAGGAGGCTAAAAACTCAGGAGATGCTCTTTCTTTTGATCAAATAGAGTTCAAATCCAGTTAATAGTGGTCCTGGTGCAAAAATTTTTCTTTTGAAACAGCTTTTTATTCACAGGAATAGTTAAGACAGGTAAGTAGTGAGCAAGACAGTCACTTAATGTTTCCATTTCCAATGCCATTTTGTGGCATTACTCTCAGTCTGGTTTGCATTAGTTACAGCCATCTGTGGGTAAAAACATCTACGCCTTGGGCAGAGGATCTGTGCTAGATAAACACTGCATAACTCTAAGATATAATTGTTCCCTTTGTGTTTATATTATTGAAAGTGGACAACTGCACACAAAGAGCTGCTTCAGAGACACATCGTTCAGCCAAACTTCCCAAATGAATGCTATGGCATAAGTCTGCCATTAAATCCTAAGGTTTGTATGTTCATTATCAAACATGCTCTGAGGAAAACACTACTGACAAGATGTAAAAGTTCAGCTGTGCCACAGACAGACACCAGCACAAAAAACCTGTCATCAGTACTGCTTTGATCTCTGGGCTAGGTAGGGAGCAGTGTGAGACAGCAGGATTTTCTGTAACACCTTGCATTTTGCCATCAAAGACAATTACAGGTTATTTTTGCAGTCCCTATGGCTGCTCATTTCTCATTTTCCCCAGCTGTCCTCTCTTGGTTACAAACCTTGCTTAGCAAGGAAGCACTTGCCTATCTCAAAGGAGAAGCAGATAAGACAACAGTCAACAGACATGAGGTAAAAAGCACACCAATACAGAAAGAGTTGTTCTGTGATTTTCCTGGTAAATTACACTAAATTTTTACTACAAAGCAAGATTTTTTATTGTTTTATAATAGATTTGTCACATCAATAATATGTTACAAACATGATAAAAAAGCTAAGAGAAATATAAGTACAAGGGAGAATTAGCCATATATATAATAAAATAATATTTGAGAGTATCTGAATTACAGCCAATAAATAGAAGCAGAGATGGAGCATTTACAAAATTTTAAAACCCTTTCAAATACAAGGCAGAATGAGATGGGGAAAAAAAAGTGGTGCTAATACAGCCTATCTCTACAGAAAAAAAACTGATTCCCTCCCAAACTTCTAGATATTTCTGAAGTGAAAACACTCCCATACTGCTGTGCCAACTAAAAGAGAACATTATATGAAAGACATATTTTAATGCAACTGTGCATGAATACCAAAAGGCACTTGTCTTGAACAAATACAATATCCAGAAATGTTGTTACATGTATGCTAATAACAAAAACACAATACAATGCTAATTTCACTACTTCTGAACTATTTAACAGGCCATTTTCTTCCCTGTGTATTACTCAAAAGCAGATGCTATGACTGAGCATTAAATTTTCCTGCTGTATTGATATAGAGAGCACTAAGAAACCTATCACAGCTGAAGAAATAACAATCATTTAATGATAAACTGGAAAATAAAACTTGCACATCAGCATTGACACCAAAGAAAATGAGAAAGGACAGCAGAAAATTGCACAGCTCTGTACAAAGGGAAATTTTCAAATCCACATCATAATAACAAACATGAAAATCTGCAATAATCAATCAGCCAGTATGAACCACAGATTTCAAATTCTGAATATACTTTTGGATAGCAGAGAAAAAGATGGCTCCCCTGAGTACACAGCACAAAATCAAAATATAATTAACAAACCTTATTTTCATGGTTCTAGGCTTACTATTGGTTAAAGAGAAACCTGCCTTTTAGAGAAACTTTAGACTCTATTACTCAAGCCAAGTAGTACTACATCTTTCCAGGGATTTCCATATATATTACCTCATGGATGAAGATCATAAAATACAAAAGTAAAACAAACTTGCCTTGCATAGCAGGATTACGCCATGGTGCTTGAATCTTGCAGAGCTAATGGTTTGAAGGTCAGGCTCTTTGGAACAGATGCACTAATCTCTTATTATCTCTATTACACAAATTATTTCAGATAGTGTTTTTTCTTGGAACCGAGAGATGAACCTCTATTTGCTGCCTAGGATTATTGTGGTCATTAATGAGAGTGGTTCTTCTTGGGTGTGTTTTAAGTGTGAGAGGGTAGCTGCTGTTCAGTACAGGTTGGTATAAAAATAGCAATGGCCAATTAAATAGCAGGGAAAAGTAAGACATATAAATTCCACACAGGTAAGATGCTCTCAAAATAAGTATTAAACATAATATATGCACAGAAATAAAAGATTCCTATGTACACAATAAATCAAAATCACATAAGGTAAACTCTAAGATCAGAGCACAGTCTTGCTTTATAATTAGGAAATACTATTTAATGAAACATGATGTTTTGTTGTTATACCCTCTATAATAGGTCAGACTTTAAAACTCCATGGGTACAACAAAATCTAATGTGACAGAAGATTTGAGATAAAACAACGAATAATAAAAAGTGCATAAAGCCTAGCTTTTTTATATAAAGCTGGAATTACTATCCTCCTGATAGTAAGTAAGGTCTGATAGGACATAATACAATTATCTAATTGGTAGCTAACTTCTAATAAAATCACAATGAAAGATGAAATCAAGAGCATGCAAATATCATAAACCAGAAATTTTGGGAAACTCCTTGATAAATTAAAAGAAATAGCTACTGCCAGAAGAAGAACAATGTAAAAGTGAGTTTGAATAAACTTAAATATCATACATAGATATTTTAATAACTATTTTCCAGTCTTTATATCACCATAATTATATGTTATTAAACACACCATCTTAAGGCTCTGAAAAATATCAAAACTAGTATGTCAGCTATTAGAAAAATAATATTTTTGAAAAAGAGTCTGCAATAACAAGATTTACCCTATCTGTTAGTGACATAGCACTGAAGATATGTAATGAACACAATCTCCACTTTCTTTTGAAATGAGTTTTAATCTGCATTTCAGTGGTAACAGGAGCCAATGTAACTGAAAAATGACTCAAATCTAAAATTTTTTTACTTAATAATCCTTTCATACAACGTGCCTGATTGCATACTCTCTTCAAAATATTATTTTTATTCGTGATATCTCCTCTTTTCCTCAGCTTCTAATAAATGTATTCAATTTTTAACAAGAACATATTCTAGTGGAAAATTGAAAGCATTTCTCTCAAGTCAAGATCTTCCAATATATAGTCAGAAAAATTCTTAGAATAATTTATGTTTTCTTTCCATTGAAATCTTTAAGTAAAATCAATTTTTCTAACCCTTGCCCAGGGGCAGTCTTTCTCTGAAGACTGCATTATGTGTAATGCCATGTTGGGAAAGAGAAGATGCCCAATGAAGACCAAAAGTTTTTCAAAGGCCTTAACTTTTCTACACATTTTTTTTTGTCATCCTCAAAGGAGCTTTAGGCTACACAGAATCGCTGACTATATCAAACAAAATATAAAATCATGGGTTATTTAGAGCAAATCTGAAGTGCGTGGTGTTGTTAAGTATTTATTTTCACTTACATCCAGAAGAAGTTTTTTTGTCTTACATATTCACAAAAACATGCAGAATTTTCACCAAGTCCAAGTTCATCATGTGTAGATCTCCATGGGGCTATTCCCCATGAAGCATACACAGGACTGGACCTCACCATCATGAGGATACTTAATACATCATATTTGATGTATGATGTATTAAGTATCCTCATGATGGTGAGGTCCTATACTTTGTAATGTGACATTATTTGGCTTTTGGTTCAACAGTGAGGAAGATAAAACACTTTAGAAACCAAAGTTAACTTGCTTAAAAACTCCTGTTCCAGCACAATGGTGCCCAAAATTTTGAAATATTTGCTACTAGGATATGATTTATATTAAAAAGTCTTATGTTTTTAATACAACTCTCGATCTGTGAGTTTATATTATGTTCTGTTCTATTCATCCCAACAACACAATGATAAATAAAGCACCAACCCAGAATCATGGTGAAATTCTGGTCTGCTTTTCTTCAGAATTACAAAGGGCAGAAGAACATCTTGTATACACTTAAGTGATCTCTTATCATACCACCTTCCTATTCAGGTAACCACAGTATTTTTAGGTATTTTGTAAGGATCATCTTGACAGTGATAATTCTTATTTTGGTAAAAAAACCTAGCAATTGTAATGAAAACATCTTGTAACAGAGAGTTCAGCAGTGTACCATCAAGGATAACAAATGTCACCATGCTATGTTCTGAAGTACAAAACATGAGCTAAAAGAACAGTCAAAAGGATGTGAGTATAAACATGCACACTTGCAAGGCAACCCAGTGATGGATGAATCTGTTTTAATTTAATTAATGAGCTGTTCACATATCCTATGCATTTCTTCATAGTTCAACTGAGTTCCCAGCTTAAAAGACTTTAGGAATCTTCTTACAGTCAGGTCCTGACTCAGCTCGTGGTCAACATAGCTTCTATAATATCACTAAAAAACATCAACTAACCAGGTACCGCTACTTGCTCATTTAGCTAACTTTACACAGCAGGGAGTGATCTGTGGTATTTACCCTTAAAGCAAGTAACCTCTAAAGAGTAATTAATTAAAATCCCCCAAACAGAAACATTCTTACTGGAAGAACACAAGAAATGAAGAAATGAAGCCGGCCCACATTATACCCCAGCAGCACAGAGCTGAGTCCTACTTCAGCATGTTTGGTCATCAAACATTATATTGCTTTCAGCCACAGATCCCTGTTTGAAGAAAGCTAACACTGTTCTGGTTTATACTGTAAACATTATTAAACATGTTTAATATGTAAGTGATATATAGATGTGTTTTAAAGTATGGAAATTTAATGTCCCACAGACTCTTTCCTTAAAGCAATACCCCTGTGTAAAGATTACATACAACTGGTTACACACATACATGCACACTATGTTACTGTCAAACAGTTACAAATATCTTTTAATCTCGCAGTTAAAGCTGTAAGCTTTTTTAGGAAGTCTTGGCTCTTCTGCAGACTGTGTGATTTTCAGTAGATCTTGCAGTCCTGAAGTTTGCTCCTCAATAAAAGGGGACAATGGCACTTACCGTTCCTTTGTAAAAAGCTTTAAGGTCTATGGCTGCCAACAATGCAAAGAACAAAGAACCACCATCACTACTACTAAAGAGGTCTGACATGAACTATGAAATTCAGAACATAAATTAAGAGCACATAAACCAAATTGCACTACAAAGTCCAACAGTACATGTTTAAATAGTAGCCATAGCAATTATTGCTCCAGTCGGGATTGCAAAATGACTGCTATACTCTTACTACAACACTAAGAGAATAGAAAACTTTGAACAACAGGAAAATATCTGCAAAAGATCATCCATTTATTCTACAGAACAGTCTTATTGGGCTGCTAAATTCTTAAGCCTTGAAATCAATGGGATTTTTAAGCATCAAACTCTCAAGACGTTTTCTTAAAAATAAGCATATCCCACCAACAAGGAGACCATTTTTATGCATAAAGAGAAACTACCTGTGCAGCTAACATGTTGACTGGCATGCCTGTGGGAAGCTCTTTAAGTGGAAAAAGAATGTTACAGTGCAAAGCATCAATGTTCACTTCTCAGTTTTGCAACTTCATTTCATACATAGTTCTTCTAACAAAAACTGATGATCCTACTTCTCTATGGCACATGGCTTCTGTCATAAGTACTGTCAACATTGTAGTCATGGGCACCATATGAACATAGATAAAGACTAAAACATGAGAAGAAAGTCAGGAGATGTCACATCTGTCACCCTAAATTGATATCACAGAATCACAGAATGGCCGGGGTTGGAAGGTACCTTTGGAGATCATCCAGACCAAGCCCCCTGCCATGGCAGGGTCACCTAGAGCAGGTTACACAGAAACACCTCCAGGTGGGTTTTGAATGCTTCCAGAGAGGGAGACTCCACAACTTCCCTGGGCAGCCTGTGCCAGTGCTCTGCCACACTCAATGTAAACAAGTCCTTCCTCATGCTAGGGTGGGCCTCCTTAGGTTTTAGTTTATGGCTGTTACTCCTTGCTTGACACCCATCTTTGAGATATTCGTATGCATTGATGAGATTCCCTCTCAGTCTCCTCTGTCATCATTCAGCCTCCCTAATGGGATCAACAACTGATCCAGCTGGACATTTGATTTGCCTTCCTGTTTCTCTTCCTCCCTTTTAACTCAACTAAACTTCATGCTGTCCAAATATTGTTTACTCTTCTAGCAACAGACTATTTGCAACTATAAGCAAAAAACAATACTAAGAAAGCATAGTATTGTCAAAAACATTGGCACACAACCTCCAGGTAAGACTAAGAGAACATATTTACTGCTCAGTGTACCAGCACCAGGCACAGGGCAGCACTGGGAGAGTGGCAGCACATTTCAGCTTGCTGTGCTCCCCAGTTGCCCTTTCAAGACTAAAAGCATTATTATATTCCAGCATGCAAAAACTGGCAGTTCCATATCCTAGAAAAAAGTAATTTATTAATGGTGAACAAAAAAAATTATTTAAGTACTTATACTTCCATCATAAACATTGTATCACAGGTGCTGTTATTACATATTCTACTTGACTGATGACAATGTATGAAAGGCTTGGATCATGACAGTTGTGCTGAGAGCACAACTAATTCAAGTTACAAGAAATTTACAATTCACTGTGTCATTTCCATCTACACATTTCCATCTATTCAGTTTTTGTTTTGACTGGAAAGATTCATAGCAATTACATAGTATTAGTTTTAATGATGACATTTGCTCATCAAAAGAGGTAGGATATTTAAGGAGATCACCAGACATTTGATTACATTTAAAACAATTAACCAATGGGCTTCTAAAAGATTTTTCATGGCACTACTTCTGAGGCTGACAACCTCACCTTCTTTAACATAAAATATTAATGGTTCCTTTTGTGCAAACAATTAATACAAAAATATGACACAGACACACACACACAACTGTGCCTCTTGATTAGCATTCACACAGAGTCTAGCATTCACACAGAATCTTAGAAAGCAGACTTTACATCTTATGGGTGCTGAGCAATCAGCAGAGCAAATGAGAGAAACCATTCATGAGGTAGAGCGTTACAGCATCTCAGCAAAATCTATAAAAATAGAATCAGAAATCTTAAGACAGTTGTACCTATGGAAAATAACTGTGCCAATGGCACTCCTGCATTTGTAATTTGAACTTAGCTATCACTCAGCTATCAACCATCAGGTTCAAGCCTGGTGCTCTGACACAGTTTGCTTACTGCATGTAGAGCAGCAAGAACAAGCATGTGGCTATTTCGTGTGGCCCAGAGGTGGTTATTTTTTAAGTAATACCTCCTCTATTCAAGCAACTCTGCCCTGTGCTCTCCTCCATGCAAGACAGGCAATAGGAAACCGTGCAGGATTCAGCTACAGGACATGGACTGAGCTGAAATCCCTTGTTTCTGAGGGGGACCAAGGAAAGGGCTGGGAGCAGAAATAAAGGGGGCTGGGCGCAGGCCAAGTAAGACTCAGCTCACTAAATTTCAAGTGTTTATAGATGTTGCACTGGAGCTAGTCATGTCAGACTCCTTTCAGAACATATACAGAAAACCAGACATTTTAGGGGGCACTTAGCTTTTACTATTTCAGACATTTACTTGAGGATGGTTAAGCCATGCGTGGAAGTGAACATTTCTTTCTGCTGCCTAGAAAGCAAGCCTGAAGTGATGAACTGACAGCTACATTGTGGACACCTATACTTGTTTGGACTACTCCCACCCTTTCTGATTGCAGTCCTTGGCCCACTTCTTTGAAAAATGGTGCCTTTCTAGTTGTCAAGGTCAGGGTTCATGTTCTATATCCCATAGTCCCTCTCCAGCTCCTGAAGTACAGCAGTACCATGTAGGTCTATTCAGAAAAACACAATCTGAGAGAGATGGACTCATGGGATTCCTTGAAGAGCTAAGCAGTGGGAATTACTGGCTGGAAGATTTGTGCTCAAGTCTTTCTAGATGCAACCTTGGGTTTTTTATTTTTTTAAATTAAATTATTTTTAAAATTAAACAATACATTTTGTCAAATATTCAGTCAGCAGCATTTGCACAGTAAAAATTGTCTCTGGATCACAAAGACTAGGACTGGAGAGGAGCTTTTTGCCCTTTACAGAGTGTCCCCTGGCCCAAATCGCAAAACTTTAAATGGCATTGTGGTAGCCTGCTACAATCTAAAGGTGATTATTGGGAAAAGTCACTCTCCTGGGATTTTGGCCAAGGGCAAACTTTGGACCAGAAACTATTGTGAGGCAGACTGGGAGAGTGTGCACCTTGGCCAAAAGGGGATCCCATCAAATTTCTTGACATTGTTCCCAAGTTGGCTATAAACATAGCTATCTCCATGAAGCAGAGTATAGGGTAAAGGCCTATATGCAGCCATGGGGCATAAAAATACTTGTGCAAGAATAAATCCAACTGTATTTGCAACTATGTAAACGCTGTCAAAGAAAACTGTAAACTGCTACTCAAACTCATCACATTTTCTCCACCATCTTCTCAGTAACTTTTTCTCCTGGATTCCCCAGTCAATGACAAAGGTTCAACTCCTATGAGCTAATTCCTGATCAGTGACTATAATCCCTGCATAAAAATATTAAGTTGCCTGTTCCAACACTTGCTAGAGATGTGCCAACATATGATAGCTCTCTTGCTGTGATATGTACACAGAGCTGTGAGTTTTTCAACATCTGAGGAAAAGTAAGCACAACACAAATGCAACTCAGTTCTTCCAAAACCAGCTCTTGGGGAGCTTGTGCCTCACAAGGACCATTACTGAGACTCTGGAGACAGGGTTTGGTTACTAGATTGGATCCTGTGTGAGACCCTTCTGAAGTGACCCCTTCACAGTGCAGTGGAGTATCTCTATCTAGGCAGAAGAACCTGGTCCCTAACATGGTATGCCTCTTCAGTTAAAGACAACTGATTCCCTCAAAATGTTTTCCTGGTGAATTATTTCTTTTCCAGCAATAAATACTACTTCAATGGACAACTTTAATTATGCAAAAAGCAAATCAACCCTACCAGTATAAAACCTGGAGGTTTTTTCCTATGCCCCTTGAACATCTTTCCCAGTTAATGTTTGGAGTCCAGACTGAAGAAAGCAGATAAGCCTTGTCAAAGAAATCTCCTCACCCTGCCCTGACCATGAACTCTAGAAAAGAGCTGTTCAGACAGAAGATCATTAATAGAATAAATTTTCAAGATAGAGTAATGGGTCAAACTTATCTACTTTTACACATAAATCCTTGGTCACATCTATCCCTAATTAATTCAGTGTTTCAGTGTGGCTATGCTCTGAGAGAGAACACTTTACACCATCATATCTAATCAAATGGTAGAACTATAAATAAAGCCACCAAGAGCCATGTGAAAGCAAAAATAATGAAAACAGCAACCGTGATATTCCTGCCGGGGAGAGCTTTTGGGTATTTTAACATGCTCTGTAAACAGAAAATCCATTTGCACGCACCTGTGTTAAGATAACTTGTCAATCTGACAAGTTCTGTTCTGAATTTGAGATGTCATCACAAATAAATGTATTCCAAAGACACAAAATCCACTATTAAGACACCACCACCACCAGCCCCCCAGACTTTAGTAGTGTTTCACAGTGATACTTTCCAAGCACCACATAAAATCAAAGGTACCCTGTTAACCCAAGCTTCAAAGGCAGGAACTGTTTTGGGCACCCACCCTATCTTATCTAACCATGAAACTCCTGTGCTTCACAGATCACAGAATTAAAGCAGAAAGACAACTGCCTCCTCTGGGCTTAGCACTGACCGGGCCCGACCTGAAGCAGAGCCAAGCTTCCATCACACAGAGAATTTCTTTAGGACGGCCAGACATCTAGAACTTTTGAGAATTAAAACATGTCATTTCTAAGATTCCTGGTAAAGTGTATCTTTTGAAGTGATTAGACACCAGAAACTGAATTTTTGCAATATGAAAAATGGCTGTATGGGCAAAAGAAGTAAACTACATGTGTGTGTCTGTCTGTGAGCACCAAGTATGTCTATAAATATTAAGTAATTTCAAAGCAATTCTCAAGGTAACTTTGAGGATATAAACCACAACAGTTCATTGAACAAATACTGTAGTTTAATCTTTTAGTGTTTTTTTGTCTTAATTCTATGGCACTGCAGTTAAATATTTTTAGACTTCAGTCTGAAAATCTAAACAAATTGTCCAATTTCAGTAAATTCAAGCAAGCTGAGACAGACCTGAGGATACAAAGAGGCCACACATACTGAGGTCTAAGTAACTGTACCTCAAAAGTAAACAGCAATTCAACTTCGGCATTGCACAGTATTTTTATGCTGTGCTCAGAGTAAGTTATACCAAATAACAGACATACTTAGCACCTAGCACCACCAGAGAAATCAATACAGATATAAACAAACATCACTTTGCACTATTGGACCCCTTTTGGAAGTTATATGGAAATCACTTCTAAAAACTGCTTATCAAAATAAAGAAAAGCTGGCAGATCATTCAAAAGCCTAATGAAAATGGTAAAAATATGCCACAGTTGATAAAAAAAAATATTTGTACTTTGATAATATGCCAGTTGTCGAAATCCCATCATTTCTGACTTCCTGGGATTGTTTTTTTCCTTTGTCTTTTCTTGGCAATTTGAAGAAAATTTAACATGCAATAACCTGGCTAAAATGGAGTGGTCAAAAATCACTCAAAATTTAATTTTAGTACTTTAAATACTGGTACATGTACGAAGTAAATGACAGCATAAAAATAAAAGGATATATTCAAATATGAACCTGTAAAATTCTCACTAGATTCTGACTGATTTGCTGAGAAAGCAATCACTTCTGGTATGTTTTGGTGAGAGCCATTCCCAAGCACAGGGAGCAGACATTTCCAGGGGACAAAAGCCACTGCTCATCAGCCACGTTTATGCATGCAGTGCAAGCAGATGCCACTGAAGAGCCAAGCTTTGTACTGAAGAAGAAGAAATTAATTGGGTACCTCAATTCCCCTTTTCCCTTCTCTTTGTGTGTCAGACTGGTTGTTAGGAAGCAAGCTTGGACTAGCAAGTAATATGAGGTGCTTGTTTTCATCTCTTCTATCTTTGTTCTATATTAAGACTTGCCAAAGTGGTTATTACTTATGTTAATTTAATTTATATGCCATCTGAAGTACGAAGAGTACTCTGGGTAATAAAAGTTATACAATCAGAGATTTAATTCCTTTGTCACACAGTTTACATTAAACTGCTGCTCCTTCTCTTCTTGGAAACAAAGTCAGCATTGGACTGGCCAATAGCCCTGGGGGCAGAAACACTGCCTGACTGATACCTGTGGGTCCAAGGCCAGTGCCTGTCCTTGTTTATCTCTGTCCACTCGTGTCCTGCAATGCTGCTCTTACCTGGATCTCAGCCAGCTGAACCCAACCTCCCTTCCTGATATCTGGAAAGTACTGGAAAAATGCTTTTAGGAATGTGCCTCAGGTGTGCTCACACTCTTTCCTATCCATATGCAAAGCTCCTGCTGGAGAGTCTATGTATCAAGAGGGCTCTGCAAATCTGGGAGAAAGTTTTCAGCTGAAAGGTTTTAAAGAAAAGAAAAAGATTCTGCAGCACTGAAATGTTTTGTGAACTGATACTTGCTCTGACACTGCTAGCATTTTATTTAAAACTGTCATTCGTATTTATTGATATTTTAGGTAATACTCAAGCTAAATTTTGTGCTTTCAAGATCAAATAATAAACTTTTAGATTAGAAATAATTTTTCAACTACCTTAATAACTTGCAAAAAATTTATAATTTTTAAAAATTTATATTACTATTTTTCCATAACTTTACTGAGTTCTGCATATTTCATTACTTATGATACAGAATTTGGAGTATCTAAGGGCCATTAGCTGTATTGCAGACTTATATATGTATAGAGCTTTTTTAATAAATACACTAACACAATCAGCTGCAGTAAAAGCAGCAAGCTTTATTATTATTATTATTATTATCATCAGTATCATCATTATTATTTTCCTTGAAAACCTCCCATAAACAACATTTTTTTGTCCTAGGTTAGGTTTATTGCTTTTTATTTGGATTCTGTTGCTAATACTTCTATTCCTAGCCAAAAAAATTTACTGAAAAAACTCTCAAAGCTTATCTGCCCATTCACATGTAAAAGTCCTAATAAGATAAAAATAATGTCTCTAAATCTAATGCTTCTTTGGATTCACTAAATGAACATTTTTTTAAACTCAGCCTACCAATATCTTATGATCAAAAGTATGATCTTTTAAAATAGTCTATAAATGAAACAAAAAGAACTCCCACAAAAAACCACAACTCCCCCCCAAAAAACATACAAACAACAACAAAAAGAAGCCAAAAAACCAACCCCAAACCAAAAAACTTCCAAGATTTTTTACAAAGTCAGTTTTATTTTCTAAAATTTACCAAACTACATAATTTCTTGGCCCTACTGGATTTAGAGCTGTGATGCCTGTATCTGTACTGTGTTGAACAGGCTATCTAAATTAAAAAAAAAAAAGAATCAAGGTTTATGTTAGATAAGAAAAGGACTGCTTCTGAAAGGTAAAAAAAAAAAAGTCTATCAAAATTAAGCTCAGTCATCTGACTCTGAACAGAGGGCTTTATTCTTCCATGAGAAAGGAGTGAATTCCTGTGCCACAGAGGAAGAGCATTTTTCCTCTGAATGACTACAGGTACTCTAAACCTCTGCAAGTTCCAGAACACAATCTGTGGATCTAATCAGGCAAGAAGCATATGAAAAGTACTAAAATACAAGTTTTAGACTGACATTCTCTTAAAGAGAGGCACTTACACAGAAATTTTTAATGTGAAGGTAGTACAATTTTCCTCCCTCTTGGTAGTCCTTTGGCACCACTCTATTTCCTTTTTCTGTCATAATTTTGGTAACATTTCAACTCTGTGTTTATACTTGCACAAAGTAAAGCTTGTGAACACAGTGTGAATCAGATAAGAAAGCAAATAAAAATCTTCTTTAAACAGAGCTTAGTTAAATATAGCCAGAACTCTTAATAGGCCTTTTTCTAAGGCCTTTCATAAGAAAATACAATGTAAACATAGCAGTGAAGCTACACTTATTAAATACATTTGGCATATTTTGAAATTATACAAGACATGCATGACATAGTTTAGGCATAATAAAGATTATACTTTTGGAAAGCTATAAATTTTCCTAAACCCCATGCTACTAACATATTGGAAATAGCCCTAAGAACAGTTATTGTTGCAGTTATATCTGTATTTAAAAATCTAGGGAGAAGTTGCAAATACAAAAGCAGAGCAATACTTTGGAGTACAAGTCAGGCAACCGCATAACAGGAGAAAAAGTAAATTTGCAGTTTAGGAACAAGGAAAGAACCACATGTAGCACTAATTAAACAGAGCAGTGGGACTTTGAAAATACTAGCCCTTATTAGGAAATCTTTTGGAAGATGAGTAACTGGAACTGAACTGTGTTTCTATTAAGGGTAGTGAATTCCTCAGCAAGACTGCAACAGTAAATAAAAGAGAACATGCTTACATTCACTCAAGAGCTTCAAAGAATTGAGTATCATTACTATAAAAAAAGAGTTCCTCTTATGAAAATAATCAGGTATTTTTCTTTTTTTTCAATTATTCTTCATCTGTTTGGTCATTACTCTTCTCTTCTTCCCCATCCCTTGCTCCCTTGCTGCAGAAACATTTGGGTGCAGAAGCAGCTCAGGATTTTTCTGGGACCAGGGCTGCTCTTCCTTCTTGGGTGTCAGGTGCAGAGCCCAGATCCTGTCACCATCCCTAAGGCACCATGACCATCCCTGCTGCTCACTAAAGGCTTTTTTTTTTTTTTTTTTAAGATTGGCTGAAAAGATAAATCCTTCTAAATGTCAATTTACAACTGTCTAAAATCTTCTTTTTCTGCAACAGAGCCATTATCCTCATAGATCATCACAACTATGCAGAGCAAGCTCTAAGGGGCTGCTCTGGCAAGAAAACCAACCCAGACAGGGAAGACTGTCACAGAGATAATACTGAACAGACAAGCAAGGCTAATGAGGGAGCTGCAGGACCGACCACCACACTTCTGCTAGGCTGCTCAAATTTACTTTTCAAGTACACACAGCCTAAAGTTAAGAAAAAGATTTTGAAACCCCACAGACTTAAGATAATGAATCAGAGATAGCTGTAGGTAAGGAAGCTCATGTGTAAATATGAAGCATTCTTGCAGAAATCAATGCCCAAAACAAGCAGATACTTGGAAATGCTCCTCTGAGAAAACAAAGAACAACATGTGAATTACAGTAGAGCAGGTTAACCCTGTGAGGTAACACTAAAGCTGTAAGATGTTAATTCTCATGTTAATTCTGAATTCCAAGCTAATTTTCTGAATCTGCCATTAGAAAATCTGATATCTTGCAGCATTCCCCTTGGATGAACAAGAGATGGCAATACAAAAAGATAATATCAGAAAAGAGATCCTGTGAAAACAGCAAAAGGGTATTATGCTAGATAAGAAACAAACAACAAGAAAAAAAGGCTCTTTCCCTATTGTGCTAAATGCTCTGAGAGGTTTAAGATACTTCTCCCTCTCTTCTGTTAGAAACTTTACTGTAATTTTGATACAAATATAAAAGTTATTTCTAACCAATTTATACCTATTTGTTACTATAGCAGTTTCTGATAGTGCTGTCCTTCTGATTCAAGAACTCTTCTGCATTTTTTTTCATCTCAAAATTTTCATTACTCATTCTGAAAGGAATGAACTTGCAATCTGAATTGTCACAGCTTTTCACTCAGCTCATTCTGTGAACATTCTGTGATTCAGTGATTGCTACTCAGAAAAACTACTCTACCCTCAAGTTCATCTGTCACTGAATCCCAGAATGTTCACAGAATAAGCTGAGTTGGAAGGGATCCACAAGGATCATCGAGTCTAACTCATGGCCCAGCACAGAGCCATCCCCAAGAGTCCTTCCCCTAGATTACCAGGAACTGACATACTTTCTAAATCACTTTCATCATCATATTCTAGCAGCATAAACATTAGTTCTCAATAAAATATCAACAAAATGTGCCTGTGGGTTTTGTCTTTAAATTCAACTAACAGACATTCTCTGGCTTGTTGTAATAAATCCAATTGATGCCTCCCTCCTTGCCAGTTTCTTCCTGACATCCAGTATCCCTTACTGATACCCATTCTTTCTATCCAGTCTAATAATAATAGATTATTTATTGAATTCTACATAAAGTATTTTAAACTTTTATCTAGCACTCTTTTCTTATCAAATAAGCACAATTTCTTTCACTACAGTAATAAAAAAATAGTCATGTTTATGAGATAAAAGAATCATGGTTAGAAATGCATCCTTGTCATTCAATCAATCAAGCAATCAATCAATATGAAATGTCAGGGGGAAAAAAAGCCTGACCACTGCATGAAAAGGTTGCCACAAACCCTTGTAAAAAAGAAACAGAATTATGCAAAGAAGCAATGGTGCTCTCAAGAAAGACAACAAACAAACCATCCTTATGCCAAAGGCCTTTGCTCTCCAGCATATTTTATTTCTTATTTATTATCTGCTTTTTCTGTCCATACCATCTAGATCAGTAGGAAATCTCTCATTGTACCTACTCATTTATCTCTCATTGTATCTCTCATTTATCTCTCATAAAATTACTACAAGGATGGACAGAAAAATAACTCTGGCAGCATTTCCAAACAAAAAAAGACTGAGAAAATTAAGAACAGATTAACAGATTGGGGGGTGGGGGTGGGAATGTGTGGTTTTGGTTTTTGATTGTTTTGTTGGTTTATTTGTTTGGTTTTGGGTTTTGTTTTGTGTTTTTTTTAATGACAGTGTCTACTCTGAAATTAGGTACTCTGAGCCTGGAAGGCTCAATTTAAGCATTGCTTTGCTTAAATTTCCATGTTCCCCAAGCAAGGGCTTTTTGCACAACATAGGGGTGCTTGTTAACAGTCACTAAGTACCTCCAGTGAACCATCATAGTCTCCATCAGCAGAGTAATGGATGAGGTTTTATTTTCTGAATCTTTACTTAACCAACTTAAAACTTAGCAACCATGAGAGAAAGCCACCTTGAGACCAGTCTTGGAAGGTGAAATGTGGGGCAATCAACTGGATGAGGAAGAGCTCTTTGAGCTGCAGAGAGCTCACAAAAAGAGCATAGATATACTGTGGAATGCACAACTATTATACTGTGGAATGCACAACTATCAGAACTTTACTGCTCAGTGACAATTTCCTCACTTAGATGAGACTATCTTATCTGAAATTGAGAATTTGGAGCTTAATTCAAAAGAATACAGAAGCCCATTTCTTTATAGGATAAATTAAAGAAAATGGCAGAAAATATACTTTAGCAGGAAATTCTAGTTTTTATATAGGGAAATATGTTCTAAGATAGTGTTTTTGCTCAGGTAGCAAGTTACTTCCTGAGGGAAGCAGACAAACACTTCGATTCCCTCCAAGTATCCACTTCAGAGACAAGGATAAGTGAAAAGAATTTTTCTTCATTCTGTTTTCACCTTGTGACAACACTTGATTTCAGCTCTGCTCCACGGTATGCAATCTGTTTTTGAAACATTAATGCCTATGGCTTCATTTCAGGTTGTTGATGTTGAACTTCACCAACAGAAGATGGAAAGCTAGTAACTTTGGTTCTTATACAGAAAAATCTCATTGTGGTTCACACCATTAACATGGCAAGGGATGTTCATTTACAAAATTGACCTGGTATCAGTGTAATGTCAAACTAGAAATGCTGCCCATTCTTCTAAGCTCCTTAGCTCTCCTTCTCTGCATCTCTTCCACTCTCATCTGTGTCAAAATAGTTGCAAGGCACTGTTGGCACTCAAAGAGAAGAAAAGTGTGCTTCTACAAAGAAGAAAGATGATCTTTCTGAAAGATGGTCTTTCTGAAGCACTATCTTCTGACCAGGGGGTAGAAAGCAAAAGGGAGGAATTCTTTTGCTTTCTTAAGGCACATGCCTGCATGTACCAGGAGAATTGAGAGGGATCCAGGGATAGGAATACTTCTTTTTGTCTGAGATTAAGGTTTTCCTTCTCTCCAGAACTCATTTTACTGATGATACCCACCCCCCATTGCCTCTATCCACTTCTAAATGCATTATTATGTCTCTATATATGGTACAAATTCTTTGATAAAATTCTTCCCTCCTATTACAGAAGTTTTCATCTCATTCAAAACAAACCTAGAACCCCAAATCACAATGTGGTATGATCAATATTGGCCTCAGTTGATACAGAAACTACAAGGTAAGATTTTCTGTAGAAGGGAATAATGTTGTAACACAAAATCAAGACAACTGATGATGATTTTTTTATTCTAATCTAGTTTCCTATAATTTTCCTGTGATTTAAAGTTTAGTTTGCTGTATTCAGAAAATTGGCAGTTACATATTTATTCTGTTTATATGTCTATATTTATTTACCAAAATAAGGCTGACAAAGAAAGCTAGAAAAGTTGGATTACAGCTAAAATGGTTATGTATGCCTGGAGCTATTTTCAATTTCCTGTGGTCATTTTGGGAGTTTTGCTTCTTTTTTCTTCCCTTTTCCTTTTCTTCCTTGTAACTGTGATAACATAAGAAGAGCTGGATTTTCATTAGGAATATTATCAGAAGATTAAAAGCTTTTTCTAGTGAACTGTCTAATCTACCCAATTTGTGGGCGCAATGAACAAATACATAGTAAGTAGGGATTTCACAGAACAGTCACTACAAGTATTATGAAATCTTAAACATAAAAGGAAGGTGCATCAAAAATACATAATTTCATTGCAGATTTACATAAAAATAGAAACCAACTCTTTCACTGACCATCTATACGGCACATATTCTGAATAAATATTTTCCAACAGCATGGAACAGGGTGTGTAAAATAATGATTACTGGTCCTTCTAATTTCAACATGCAAGAATCTGCTCCATATGTGCAAAGAAATCCACGGGTGCATGTGTAAACACAAACATGTATGCACAGGCTCACACACACACACTTCTTTTTCAGCTGAATAGAAAATAAAATTCTATCAATAATAGCTACCTTGCAGCAGTTCCATACACACCAGTTCTATTTTTATATAACATCAAGCCCATGCAGTATGTTAAAAGGAAGAATTATCTACAATAAGTCAAATGCAGCCCTTTTGGACCATTTCTTCAAGTGAAAAAAGTGAGATGGTAATAAATTTACTGGCTTTGAAGACAGCAGTAAACTAGAATTTCAGATCTACTCAATCCATAAGAATATAGAATTTATATTTCTTTTCAAAAAAAATCTGCCTTTTTTATTTCTGATCTTCTATTTTGAGTTTTCAGAAACAAATAACTATCTTTGTCATGCTTCCCTTGCTTATAATCATGCAAGTCATAGAAATAAAACCTGAACAACCTATGGAGGCTACACATCTACTTCTATATTTTTATACTCCCTTTAAAATACATATACTGCATCAACAGCACACCTCCAGTTCCTGAAAATCTGTCCCAAAAGTTCCTACTTGTTACCACTTTTGGAGGCCCATAAATTTTCACATCAGTTCCAAAACTTCAGACCTTGACTATGAGAAATAGTTTTCACATAATAAATTTTAAAGAAGTACCCAGTATACATTATGTTGTCATAACAGAAATTTTCTGTAATTCTCAATAGTGGAGACATTAGTAAGTTGTACAGCACATTAAAATGAAATAGACATTTTTATGTTTCTCCTCTCATCCTGTATAATATAGGAAGGAGGGAAGTGGGTTCCTGATTTAGAACATGAGCACTTAGCCTCTAACAATGTCATTGGGAAAATCTATCAAGTCCAATGTGCATATTGTTCTAAAAAAATGCATTCATTTAATTCACTGATTTTTGACAAAACTCAAAATTAGCGACTGACAAAAAATGACACATTTTTATTTGCTCTGATTATGCCATAGATAATACTCTTAGCCTGAGTCAAAACATGACAAGGTAAAGATGACTCTGAACTGGTTTACAATCATGAATAATACATAATCATGTTTTTCATATTTGATTTGCTCTTTGAGTTTCAGGAAAACTTTAGAAGTTCCATTCCTTGCAAAATTCCTATTGTTTTGAAATTTACATCAAGCAAAACTTGGAGAGCTGTAGTACCTTTCGACGAAGATTAGGAAAATATGAGCTTTAAATAGAAGATACTGAGAAGTGCTTGGAAGTCACAGCTCAGATTTTAAGTGGATTAAAATATCAGAAATCCTTTCTACATGACAACACCACTTTTTACTACTTACAGAGCACACCATTGATTCTGCTACATCTAAAATAGCATTTTACTGTGTACAACTATCTGTATTCCAATCTCATACACAGTCACCGTGCATTCTTGAACAACACAATATTAATTACAGTTCTGGGCTTCAGTTTCATTTATCATTTGGTTCAACTGCATGATTATATACTGACTTAAAATTCATGAGTAGTGTAGAGATCTTACAGATCTTAGAGTAGTGTATAACAATCTTCTTGTTATAACTGACCAAGCTTTCCTTGTGAAAGGATCAATTCTCCTGCTCATCTGGCAATCAAAGAAAACCAGGGGAAAGGGGGGAAATATTTGATGATATAAATAAACAATATTGTTACTTACCTTATTTTAGATACCCTGATTATGTGAGAGGAATGCTGAAATATGAGTGCATTGCATGCTAGGCTGAAGCTTTTCCTCTTTGTTTTCCTTCTCTTAGTAAGAAAGGACCCTTAGGGTCAGGTCCTGCTCCCAATGAAGACAAAAGCAGAAGTCTTCACTGGGGTTCAGGAGCAGGACAGGGACTTTAAAACATTCTTCTTCCCTTTTTTATCTTTCTGTATGGGCTTTTGTTCCTGGAGGCTATGCTGATATGAAGCTTTTAAGATTTCTGGAGTCACAATAAAGAGTTGGAAGGCTTATGCTCCTAATGAAGCATCATGTTGTCATCTAATTTATCTGAAATCACTGACCCCAACGTGCCAGTATTACTTACAAAAAAATAAAGTATTGGATTAACTCTCAACTTAAAAAACAAAAATAATTTTTAAAAATGTATTTTATGCCACTACAGGTACAACCTCTGATTCAAGTTGCATAACTGCCATTCATTTGCTCAGATTTCAGTTCCCACATTCACACTCAACACTTCTGCTGAAAGAAATTTCCTACAGATAAAAAGCTGGTCTTAGCAAACCATTATCCACTGCTGATACCAACATGTGTCTCTTTGCATTTCCTAGCCTACCTGTAAACAAGGCTTCTAAAAGACAACAGTTTTCATTGATCACAACAGAAAGTAACTACAGCACGTATTCTAAAAGACATTTGTATATTGTTTCTTGCAGATGTTAAATAATCAAAGAAAATTAATATATCAGGAGTTTATTTACAGCTGGAAAATATCTCTTGAGGAGTCTATATGCATATACATGTAACGCAGATGCCACAGATGAAATTATGGTAAACCACGTTTGGTGAGAGTCCTGTTTCCAAGACTGTGTGCCTCACTCACCTGTTTGACTAAGTTGAGATGTGCTTCTGCTCCTTCGAGACACTATGGCAACCACTTTGGCACTAAAGCTGGAGCGCCTTTTCTTCCCACCTGTTCCGACCATGCCGACGGCCGTGTCCGACTGGCTGCCGTCAATGTGCTCCAGCTTGTACATCTCTCCACTCACACTTGTGCTCTTTGTGATTCTCCCTGAAGTCCCCATCCGTCTGCCTTGCATTTTAGGAGTAAATGTACTACAGTTACAAAGTAAAAACAAACACGTTAATTTGTCTGTGTAACAGCATTTCCAAAAGCCTTATTATTTTTTAATCACTAAATTAATTTTAAGTCTTGATATGTTTCCATTTATTTGGTTCACAAGTAAAAGCTTAATCTGATGCTCCTCGGAGTACGTATTTCCAATGCTATTGTTTGTCCTCCACTTTGAGGGGAACAAATAAAATGACCACTTCCCCATGTTTTTCAGAGCAACAGAGAGACACTTAAAAGTTATGTGAAGCTTTCCTGTCTATATCCCCACAATACAGAAACAAATAAAACAGTAATTTTACAACCAAAGAAAATTATCGTGGGACAGTAGTTTAACACATTCATCTTATCAGTGGTGTTCACCAAAGACCTAACAGAAATAAAAATATCATCTAAATTTTCATACTTTTCAAAGAGATCATGTAATATGTAGTATTTTTAGGTCTTCAGTCTCTCACTTCATTAGAGGTAAGTGCAATAATCACAATATGAAAGCAAAATAATTTTGAGGCAAAATCCCTAATAACCCACTAGAATTTTCATTGATTGACAGAAAAATGAATCACTCTGGCAGTTCTGTATGAGTTCCTCTAGCTGAATTGCATTGAATTGCATTTGAATGTTTCTATACAAATCCTTTTTCTGCTCCACTGTATAGAGGCAGGATAATGTATTCACAAACACAGTTTAGAGAACAGTCTCAAATACACACAGGACATGCTAATACCCAGTCCTAGGTCTGCTGTGGCCAAGCAATGTCCTAGCTCTAAAGGCAATATAAAGTTAGTTGTCACTGTGCAGAGACAGAAATTTAAATTGCAGCTGGACTCACTTCAGATGCAGTTGTTAAACTGGCCAAGAATGTAGGAAATTCCTTGACCTTGTATTTCTGAATAGTAGACCTACTGGAAGCATGCTGTTTTAGGATTTTTTTTCAGTTTTCCAGTATTTTGAAGTCAAATTTATTTGTTAACCAATAGCCCTGTAGTTGCTCCCAGCAAGTTCCCTCCCCAGCAGATGGAATGGCCTGGTCCTGTCTCCCATTCCCATCACCCCTCACTACCTCTCCCCCAGTCAAAATTAGAGCGGGGTTAGAGGCTTTTTTGTGTCATGGCAAGTTTCAGACAGATAAGAAATCAGACTGGGAAAAATAAAGGGGTCAATGGGAGAAAATATGATATCCTGTAACTTCCTATGGATCTGGGCCCTGCTGGAGCTTGAATTAGTCCTGTCCCAAGATAGATCCAGGAAAGTATAAAAAATTGTATCCCTAAACTATAATTAAAAAGGTGTAGCCCTGTTTTACTGGCAGCTTCCAAGGGTTACTAATGTGTGACCATAGGTAAAAGAACATAGAAATAGACATTATTCTTTGAAAATGAAGTTGGAAAAGTTAAGTCTTTGACTAGACAACACTTAATAGAAAGATCACTATCAACCTCTGCATAGGCTTTTAACCATCTTCAGGACTTAGAATCTGCTCCTGTCAAGCTCAGATAAAAAACCACCTACGCCATTAAACAGAACAAGCTGCTTGATGCACCAAAGTACTCAAGAACACATTTTAGTGGACTACCTGAGGTACACTGAACTTAAAATAGGTTCTGTCGTGTTCCCTCCTGTCCCAGAGAAACTTTATTGACTGGCTTTTGGGTTTGAAAGGCAAAAATAGAAGACATTTTTATTTTAAAGTTTTCTTGTAGAATTCTTTTGTGTTCTATCACCATTCTCCCCACCACACACTCACATAAATGTGAGCAAAACCACAAACATATTAATCATTCTAGGAAGAAATTTAGATGGGGAAAAAAAAAACCAAACTCATAAAGTACCATCTTCCACACATATATACACAACTATCAAAGAAAAGGCCTGTAGGGGGATAGAAGGCAACACTGTTAATTGGTTTCTTCTCTGGAGCAAGAGACACTTCACTATTTTAAGGTTCAAAGGCCTCACTTTGGGGGACTCTACTTCCTACTTTGATTAGACATGGACAACTCCTTTCCACATGGATAATTTCTTGCCAACAGCACTGGGAATTGTATTTCTGTGACTGTTTCTACATTGCCAACAATGGCATGTGCTTTGCTAACCTGCTAATCTATAAACCTATAATTTCCAGCACTAAAGTTCAATGGACTATAAAATCTGCCATGCAAATAAAGAATTATTTACCATATTATTGAATTTGCTCTACTGAATTTCAGGTGTTTATGAATATAATAAATACCAAAATAATGATGTTTTTATGCCAGCCTTCACTTCTTTTTTTTTTTTACAATTTACCTGAAATGCTCTCTAATCTCCCTTTATTTAATATGTATTTAGGAGCCAGTGATGTCCATCAGCTGAGAAATGAGGAAAAGATAGTATTATAACTTTTGGAAAAAAACATTTTTGATGTATGAATTCACTAATTCAGGGAAAGTTTCTGAATAATAGAAAAAAAATCACTTTTTTCAAAAACTCATATAAGTTTCATTTTTGATTCTTTGCAACAGGTCGATGGAACTAGAATATTTATCTTAATTGGAAAAAAACCCAGAAAAATTTAGAATTCAAATTAATTTTATACTTGTTTTTACCTTGCAAATATGAAGTCCTACTTTCCTAGAAAATATGTTCCAGTGTACTAGTACAAAATAGCTATTAATTTGCTAGAAATGGGCATAATGGGATAGGACCAAGGATCTTACACAGCTGCCCAATACTTCCTCTTGTTAAAGCAAACAGATTAAGTTTTCTTTGTGTTCATCTAAACCCTGTGCTATTTTTTTATTTTTCATTAACTGAAACAGTCTCAAAAGAATGAGCATTTAAAATTCAGCATTCTTATACCATCTAATTGATTACTCTTAGAACTGTGTTTTTACTCTTGTTTTTACTCTTAAAACAATGTTTTGCCATTATTACTGATTATCACTTGAAGAAAAAGCTCCTAACTCACACTCTTGCTTTATTCACTACTGTTAGAGTTTCATATATGAAGCACAAACAAGAAAAGGACCTGCATGAATACATCCCCTTGCACTTAGCTGTTTTGATAACATACCTAAATTTTTATTTTGTTTTCCAGACTTGCTGGGATTATTAGCACATTCATTTAAATGCAGATGCAAGTTTTTGCAGGCTTGTGGCTAAAATTAGTAAATTATTAAATTATATTTAAACCTAGTTATCATAACACAATAAATAAATATTGTTTTCTGTAGCAGTATTATGAAGAGCAACATATTTATTCATATAGTCCATTAAGTCATAAATTAATTAATTCACTAAATTTTTATTTACAATTACTTTATGATCTTTAGCAGTTCTTCTGATTAATAGTTTGGCAAATGTCTTATGTTGTTTCTAAGTACTTCTAATTACAGCCATAACAACATAATTGTTGTGCATATTAAGAATGGTTACAGACAATATAAATGGGCCTGTGTATTACTTAACAGATATTCAGCATAGAAAAAGAGCCAATGGATCCTTAACTTTTTAAAAATTTATTTAATTTAACTTCTAAAGAAAACCTCCCTGTAACCCCAGCAAGAGCAGAGGAGCCTGCCCAACACTGGTGTCAGACACTACCCCCAGGTTCCTGCATCAGCAGGGAAGACACTGCTCCTTCCACCCAGAGAAAAATGCTTTTATTTCCTGCCAAAACTAATGCAGCGGAGACAAATCCCTTCTAAAGTTGTACCTGAACTACACAAGACATCAAGACTGTATTCACATGTCAGCCATCAGAGTTATGAAAGAAAGCAACACATTCAATTATGCAAGCTGCCCCTACCTGAAAGTTGCATCTGTGGGAATGAAGAATGAGCTTTTAAGACAAAAAAACTTAATCAAAGAGTAGTTTGAGTTACAAGATACCATAAAATTAACCCTGAAAGAAATTTTATAAGATGAGCATGCTATAAGAGCATTGTGGATAATACTTGCTTAAATTAAAAAGTACAGCACACTCAACTAGTTAGAACTAAAATCAAGCCAAGTACCTGTATTACATCATTATATATCTTTCTATGTACAGATAACTACTATACACATATTCAAGATCCATTAAAGTATATTGGAAAAATCATTTGATCTGAGAAAATTGGTATATAGACATATACTCAGGATCTCTCAGTAATTACATAAAAAACCTGCACAATCCACCTGAAAAAGAAAGTTAGTAACACAGTGGTAAGAAAGCTAGAAAAATACTTGTCCATAAACTCACCTATGTAATATCTGGAAGTAAATCCTTTCAAAGAAAAAATCTGAACTGATTGGTCATTGTTAAAATAAAAGCATTTCCCTCATTCACTTAGAATTACTGATGATGTACAAAAAAATATTTTAGGTGTTTGTTTTCATGAGCCCTCATTTTTCCTCCACCCATTTTCCCAAGAATGCAAGCCATGAGTAAATAAATGATGCCCTGTATCCCTTGCTGTGCAGATGATGTTGTGAGCTCTTTTCAGGCAGTTGCAGCAACTTGAAGCTTCCAGCAGAAGCCCGGGCCCCCAGCAGCACAAGGCACTGAGCTTCCCCTCTCTGCTGCCGACTGCAGCACCACTCATAGCCCTGTGCACCCTTTTGCAATGAGGCAGCTCATGAATACTAATAATCTCCTAAACACATAATAGCTCTGAACCAAAGGGAAGATATTTTTATCATGAGGAACATTACATTTCTAAAAATAAGCATCTTGTATTAGTATTATATGATATGTAATCAATAAATACAAACTATTAATTATCTACGAATTTCTGTTATTCTAAGAAAATATTTATATTTTATATTATATATGATATATTACATTTGCTGCAAGATAAATTACTGTAAATTTTAAAATAAATATTTAAAAATATTCATTAGCATTTAATAAATTAATTGAAGCATGGTGCTTTACAAACCAAATGACAAACATATATTCTATATTATAATTCTCTCTAGTTAGTCAAAAGAATTTTTTAGACCATAAAAGTTGGTTCAATCAAATAATAATTTCGTACAGTCTGTACCTACTGGAACTACGTATTTATTTCACATGCACATTGATCATATATTAGATTGTCCTAGGGTGAAATATGTCCTATGAAATAGCTATTAAAATCACAAAAAAAACCCCCCTTGCTTCTGCTGTCAAGAGTCCTATTGGTGTATTAAGATATTTGAAGATCAGTAATTTCTAAGTTATATTTGTTGCTGAGAATTCCTATTTTGCATGGAAGTGCCACTCAGTGCCACAGCTGCTCCCTCTGGGATGCCAAATCCCCAGCATCCTCAGTCCCACTCTGTTCAGTGTGCAAACTCTCACTGAGCTAAGGGCTGGGGAAGATTTTGTTACAGCAGCCTCCTCTGGGAGCTTAACTGGTTAAAATCCTACTTTGGAAGATCAGGAAATTTCCACATTGAACACAGTATGTCAGAATCTGGGCTGTGACAATGCTTTTCTCAGGAGCACACTGACCACTGAACTGTGCCAGCTTCACAGCTCTGACAGGTTTCTACTTTTTAAACTTGGAAAACTAGCATTTCTCTATGAAACAAAAGAATAACAATTCAGAAAGCAAGCCTGAACATTATGAAAGATAAGCAGATTTTAACTGTTTTCCAAGCAAAAGATAAGCAGATTTTTTTATTATTTGCCATGAACATTTCAACTTAATTTATATTCTCTGAAACAAGCAGAACAATTGGCTCTGTATGTGGGAGCCCATGTGTCTGCCTGCACATACCCAAGGCACCATCAGCCTGAAGCCAACTAATGACATGAATCATAAAATGAAACCAACACAAAAGCAGCCACTCCAGGGGCACTGCTCAGGGTTAACTATTGCTATTAAAGCTGATGTGGAAAGGCTCATGTGAATCAAAGGACAAACACAGCTCAAACTTGACTGCATATAGCCATGCATATATTCAGTTACCAAACATAGAAAGGATGCAAATCTGTATCGAGAAAATAGATATTGGGGGTGTGTGTGTATGACAAACACAAAGATGTGTATGTCCACACTGAAGGAAGCTTTTTTCAACATCAAGAACGCTCAATTCACCAATTTTTCTTTCTTTGCATGACATTCAGGAGTAATGTTATTTTCCCTGTTGTATTTTTTTCCCTCTAAAGCACAAGGTACTGAAGTACCTGTGGTGTTGCTGCTCTTCATGTAAAAAATGCTACATTCACTGGTATGAAATAGATTGCTCACTGCTCCTTTTCAAAAGTAGCTAACAGCAACAGGCAATAGCAAAAAAAAAGGAAATGCAGGAGGAGAATCTGAAAAGCTGAATGGGATAGTGCAAGGTCAGAAATAACAAAAAAAGTGCAGATAAAATTATAAAAATATAGTAAACTGAGATGAAGATAAAGGAAGTGATAAGTACTCTGAGGTCTGAGCCACGGCTAAAACTATTTTGCTATGTTTCTTTAATCTAAAAATAACAAGTACTGCCTTTTCAAAATATTAGCATAATGTACTTAAACTAAAAGTTTATGGATTACATTTCATCTTTATCAACTGCAGTAATTAAATGAAAAACCAATTAAAATAATTTTTCCATTTTTCTGAAATTGTTAAGAAAGACTGCTGGTGATGTGACAGTTTCTTTGAAAGAGGAAACATAATTAGATAATTAAAAATGCAGAGGCAATTCTCCATAGTACATTTTTCATGTGCAGATGTTCTGAAGGGATTAAAGACTCCATCTCCCTCCCTCTCTGACAGATACATAAAGCAGTTTATAATGATGGATTTTCAAAAATCATTATCTTTAGATAATGAATAATTAGAACATTAATTACTCTGGCTTCACCTTGGTGTTGTATATAAATGACCTCAAAACCAGAAGTTTCCATCTGTAATACACGCTTTGGGGGTAAAGAGGATACATTATATTTTTTAAGCAGCTTATCTAAAATGTTTTCATTTATGTTGCCGTCATGGTAATAATTTGGAGGCTACTGCCCTCTATTTCCCCTGAAAAAAGCAGAAGTTGTGACTCAGGTTACATCAGAGTGCCTGTCCTTGCCCCAGGACAGATCACCTGAGCAGCAATATTAACTATTCACAGGTCATGCTCAATGTGTTTCTTTCTAATGAAACTGGGAAGTGCACAGTTATTGAAACTTTTTTGGGGTTCAGTTTTTAGCTGCAGTGACTTGGATAATCAGAAACAAAGTAAAATTGGCAATTTACTTCAAGTTTTGCAGTGGATGCTTGCACTGTGGAGATTTTAGACAAAAATTGCCTTTCCTATTACCTATATCTATTCTGTTTGTCAAACATGAAAAATTTAGGTAGAAATTTTCCATGCCTTGTTTCTGCCCATGGTCAAATTTCTTCTTCAATCTATTCTAAGTTCCAGCTGATATACCATGGCAGATTGCCTGACCCTTTTGAAGGAAATTACAAGAAAAAAACCCAAAACCAACAACAAACCCCAAATTATCAATTCACTTCACTTTGAGAAGTGGCTAATGCCTGACTGAAAGATTCCAATGAGGTGATCCTTCTATTTGGCACAAATATAGTACCTGACAGTTCTGAGTACCTGTCAATTTGGTAAAACAACGTCTTTAAGTGATACCTCTCATGTTCAAAGATTTCAAAGAATTTAAAGATTTCAAAGATATCAAATACCAGGTTTAGAGACACCAGGAAAGTTTCTTGTTACAAAGTGACATTGCACTCACCCACAGGCCCTATTGCTAAATAGATCATACTTTTCCTGAATATTACTATTTTGTCTCCAGGTCAGAGGCAGAAAGTCAGTGCCTCTCAGGAACTGCACCTCTTGTATCTGCATTTGGGAAAAATTAGCTAGAACTTCCAGGATGCAGGGAGGCTGCAATTGCTGCCCATCAGGCATGACTCAAGACAAAGTCAACTAACTGAAGTACAAAAAGAGTATAATGGACAATAATCCCTGGAAGGAAAGAGTTCATAGCGATAGTGAAGTAGAAAGAGAAGAAGAAAGTGAGGAATAAATTCTTTTTATCACTCTTTCCGAAAACAAAACAGTTCCTAAAAATTCCTGTGGAAATGGAACAAAAGAAGTCTTTTCAATGTCCTATCACAAGTATTTAGTATATTATCATTCCCTCTAAGAATGGCCAGTTTATCATTTGTAGCCACAAAACACTCACTATCTTCTCTGCTTTTGCAGAGAAATCTTCCTCATGTGCCATCATCCCATTTTGCATGGTGAACTCAGCAACCATGCAACCTCTTACTCTGTCATTGGGTTAAACAAACCAGAGCCCTGAAGAATCATAGGTGAGTTTTGCTCCAAACTTCCCTCATGATGGGAATGTTGAATCCACAGCATCAAGACACAATAAAATCCCATGCAACAGGCAGTGTATGACCACCAACAAAGACATGTCTGAAATGATTTGTCACTAATCAAATAAAAACTATGGGGCAAAGAGTCATTTCCCAGAGCAGTAATAAACTAGTCAAGTAAGAAGATAATTACAATTCCTGCCTCATTCTCTAAACAAGTTTATAGAAGGCTTTCTCCCTATGGCTTCACCTCAAAATCTTCATCAGCCTTTTTTCAATGTAAAAACCCTTTGTTTTGTTTTTTTTTTTTTTTGCAAAAAATGAACATTATTACCATCCCAAACTTTTAAAAAAACCCTCCTCATTTATCAGTTTTGATGACAGCTACAACACAATTGTCCACATCTGTGAAGTGAAAATTTCTTAGTCCTTGCTAATCCTGCTAGGGAATTTGCAGTAACTACAAATTTCATTTTGCACTGTAATAAAACTGTATTATCTTACAAGGCCTGCACTGTTTGTTCTTATATCCATGTTTCTCTATTATAATTGTTGCATTTTAAGCAAAGTAGGAGTCATACTATTGCTACTCAACACAGTTACATGATGACAAGTTTTCCATCAGCTCAAGCTTTTGGTGTATATGAAAACTAGACAAGGAGTTTAAAGTTTTGTTAAAAATACCTCTCTCTCTTGACAAAGATCATTCACTCCTCTAGGAGGAAAGTGAATCTAGGTATCAATTTGTTAAGCACACACAGAAGTCTCCCCTCCCTGTTTTTAAATAAGGATATGAACTATTGTTGTTTTTAAATCCAGATTTAGGATGTTAACATTATGCCAATGTGTTCCACAGCATGTTATTAACAACCATTAAAAGTGTAATAATTCTTGCAAAAAACTATCACTATCTTGAGTGTAGACTTGTTAAAGAATTTAATTGGTTTTCACTTTCCTTGAAATTCACATTGTTTTTTGGCTTATAAATTTCCAATCCAGAAAAAAGACTGCTATTTGTACATTTTAATACAAAAGAATTATTGCATTGTAAATATACAAATTACTTTGATTAGCGTAGACTAGTTCTAATATCTCTCTTTCTTAGAAAGGAGGAATTCCGATTTACATAGAAGAAGATTGCACACTAATGAGAAATATATCCTAATCATCTTAAAAAATCTTGCACATTAAAATTGCAGGATCTACAATTTGTCATGAGAATGAAATACCCAGGTCAATAAATACTCTTAAGTCAAGTTAAATTTGCAGAGACAATTTAAAAAATAAATTGGGAACTTAGTATTTTGGCCATTAAAAATGGAAACTTCAGAAAAGAGAACAGCACTATGTCCCCAAAGCCATGTCAGTTCACATTAAGAAAAGAAATGAGTAACTTTTCAATGAGCACCATTGCACTGGAGCTTTGACAGCTGATTAAAACCAAATCATATTGAAGCATTGATTCTGGTGGCCCATAGCCCAGCTGATAGACTGCAACTGCAGCCATCTATAAATTTGCAAGACCTTAGCTATGCAGGCTTTGAAGCAGGTGTAATATGGAAGATAAACAGCAAATGAGAACTTGGTTCAAGACTCTTTAGAAATGTGACAACTGAAAAGGTTGATCTGATTCATAAGTGAATATATATGCAGCAGAATTCATCATTTCTGCTACTGCTGCAGGTGTGTAATCTGACTCAGTGGTGCTTTAGGCCTGAGAAATATGGAACAGACCTTCCACTGTTATGCTTTGAAATACAACACATGGCAGAATTTAAGCAGAAACCCAGGAAACACCCCTTTGAAAATGCCATTTCAGGGCCAGCTTTCAACATGATGCAGACTGATATTGCCACACCACTGTCTGTGCACCTGTGGAGATTTGTAGGATCTAGCTCTTAATACACTGCCAACACCTACTTCTAAGCAAGAGACCCAGCTGCCAGAGCAGTGTGATCATGGTTACCTGAGGGCACACAGCTGGGAATGCATGAGGCATGCAGGGGTTTGGGTTTCTTTATATCTGCTCGGCAGTGCCACAGCACATACAGCACACAAAATCATCTACTATGCCTTCTACTATGACACCCTGAAGGCTCTCAGAACCCAAGAATGAGGAACCACCTTGCTTCCAAGTACATGATGTCTCCTTTCCAGACAAGGATCTGGGTTGATAACACCTTGAATAATTAAAATAACGTTTATTTTTATACAGAATACCAATAATGAGAGCTATAAGCCCTAGGAATACCCAATTTTACCTAGTACACACAAACAGATCCCTCTTAAGCTAGGCTCCAGGACTGCACATTCCACTGCAAATTTACATAGCTCCATCCTTTCTTTACATAATGTGAACTTGCCCTTACACTGGTTCATTAAGAAATATGGGATCAAACTTAGGCAGGGAACAAAATATTCATTATACTCCACACATTTTCAGGCTCTTCTCCCAGGTTTAGATAATGAGTGTGGCATAGTGAATATCCTCCACAAAGCCAGTCTGAAATTACTGGTGAATTTGTTCCTATTTTCCAGGAGATTTACTTTTATTGATGAATAAGCTTTAGTGTTCTGGTTTTGCTTCCACTAGCTCTGTTTGCAATATTTATATCAATAATTAAAAGATTTTACATTTCATTTTTTTCATGAGTAAAGTATCTTGACTACACCCTTAGTCACTGTAGCACAAATTCAATATAAAGATTTTAATTATTTTTGTAATTAACATGAAATGAATGGGTTTCTTTATTACAACACAGACCTCAATGTCATCAATGCCTGAAAAACCTTGGTGTGTTGTTTTCCTTCACTGTTATGACATGAAGTATAACTTTGCTCAGCTGGCTCTGTGGTGCAGTAGAGCTGCATTTTAGTGAATCAGTGTGCTGAGAAGGGGGGCTGCAGCCCTGGTCTAGAGAGGGTGGGGGAAGGAGTGAACAACTGTACTGCACCAGTGACATCACATACATTTATGATGTAACAAGCAGCATTATTGGGAATCCTGAGAAGAGGTTAGAAGACCCTTCAGACTCTCTCTAGACCCTTACCACTATAAATTGTATCAAACTAGCTCTAAAGTACTACATGAGAGGATGGAAAACCAGTGGGAGAAAATCTATCTCCAATCCAGAGAGTTACCTCTGGCTAAATCATCTTGAGAGATCTGCAGCTCAAGGCTGCTGTTTGTCCTCAGTGAGATGGCAAACCTCCAGTCACTTTACCTGGCTCCAAACTAAAGACACTGAGCATTTTGTGCAAGAGAACAGCATGAAATGAAGAAGCAGCATGAAATGAAAATCTGAAAGAGAGTAACAGAACAGGTGAGGCTGGAGGACCCTTTTGGAGATTGCAAGGTCCAACTCATACTGCAGGTGTGATAAGAGCAGGTTGCTCAGGGCCATATCTGCTTGGGGTTTGGATATCCCCAGATACTGGGACTTTGCAAAATCTCAGTACCACCTGTTCCAGTGTTTAATAAATTTTCGCAGAAAAAAATGTTTTTCTCATGTTTTAATGTGATTTGCCTTATTTCAGTTTGTGCTCATCCTCTCACTGAGAAGAGCCTGGCCTTTTTTCTCCAGTCTCTCTCTGCAGGCATTTATGCACATTGATAAGACTTCCCTTGAGCCTTCTCTACTCCAGGGTAGACACTCGGCTCTCTTGGCCTCTGTTTGTATGACAGACACTCTAACCCCTTCACCATCTTCATGGCCCCTTGCTGGATGTGCTCCAGTCCATGTCTCTTGTACCAGGGAGCCCAGCACTGGACTTGGAACTGCAGAGGTGCCTCACTAGAGCCACTCAGCTCTGCCGAGTGGGAAGGATCACTTTCCTCAGCCTGCTGGCAAAACTTTTCCTAATGCACCCCAGAATGGTGTAGGACTTCTTTAATGCAAGGAAGCACTGCTGGCTCAGGTTCATTTCAGCATCCAGAAACATCCTAGGGATTTTGCTGAAAAGCTGCTTTCCAGCTGCAAAGCTGTGTTCTAGCTGCACATTCCCAGTGTGCAATGGCACATGGGGTTACTGCTCCCCAGGCGCAGGATTTTTCATTTCCTTTGTTGAACCTAATGAGGTTCCTAAATTTCTCCATTGTTGAGGTCCCTCTGAATAGTGTCACATCCCCCTACTATATCAACCATTGATAGCAGTTTTCTGTTGTCTGCCAACCTGCTGAGGGTGCGTTCTGCCCCATCATTCCAAACACAAATGAAGATGTTAAACAGTACTGCCTTAATATTGACCCCAAGCATTCAGCACAAATGCTTTGCCTCCAGCTGGACTTTGTGTCACAGGTCACAATGCCCTGAGCCTGGCATTCAGCCAGTTTCCAATCTGCCTCGCTGTTTACTTACCTGGGCTGTACCTCCTCAGCTTGTCTGTGAGGGTGTTTAAGAAGAGGGTGTTGAACTTCTTAGCAGAGACAAGATAGAGAATATCTGATATTCTTCTCTCATCCATCAAGCTAGCCAGCTAATGAAACAAGGCCATCAGGCTGGTCAGTCTTGATTTGCCCTTTGTGATTTCATGCTGCCTATCCACAATCACCCCCTTGTTCTACACACATGTTTGGAAATAGTTTCCAGGACTGTTTGTTCCATCACCTACCCAAAGGTTGAGCTAAGGCTGACAGGCCTATAGCTTACAAGATCCCTTTCCCATCTTGAAGATAGTAGTGATGATTTTTCTTCCAGTCTTGAAGAGAACATCTCCTGAATGCCACGTTCCAAAGATTACTGACTGGCTTTGCAATGCCATCAGTCAACAACAGCTCATTTAGTATTCATGGGTACACCTCATCACATGCCAATAACTTTTATATGTCCAGTTTATTTAAGTGTTCCTTGATCAGATAATTCTCTGCTGAGTCCTTGCTCCAGACTTTCCCTTTGGTCATTGGTGCACTAGAGAAACCTCCTGGATTTCTTGTGCCCTACTGCATTGCTCAACCAGCAGATACCAGGATGGTTTAGGTTCTCCATGAAAACAAGAACCTACAACTGGAAGAAGGCTTCATCTAATTCTTCCTGATCAAGAAGTCCATAGCAGACACCCACAATATCATGACATTGGTTGGGCCTCTAACCCTGACCTATAAACTCAGCTTGTTCATCACCCATCTCTAGGCAGAGCTCCCTGCATATTCTGCTCTCTCACAGAAAGGGCTTGCTATCCTTCCTTGCTATCCTGCCCTGTGCTTCCATGGATTGCAGCACTCCAGTAATAGGAACTATCCCAGCACTTCTGTGTAATCATGATGAGACCACAGTCCTGCAGCTGCACAACAAACCTCCAATTCCTCTGGCTTGTTCCCCATGCTTTAGAGCACAGTCCATCTGAAGAGCCACACACTTGTGCTCATTCCCCAGAAAAGGTATGACAGCTTTCCCTAAATGCTCTTCTCTCAATCACATCCTTATTCACGTGCACAAACTCTGGGTGGCTCCTCCCTGCCCTGTTTTGTTGTTTAGGAGGTCCTGGTTGTCTCCATCTCTCTGCACCCATTGCCTATCAACCCATCAACCACTTCCTCACTTGATCCCAAATCATCATTTCTCTACTCCTTCATTCCTGTTTTAGAGATCAGGTGTACTGGAGTTAAGCTTCAGTGTACTGAAAGAAGAACAGCTGCACAAAATTTGTATATTCTGCTCTGCAAATCAGGGAAGAAAACGTTTGTCAGGTAGAGTCTGACAGTACAAACTTCAATGACATACAGAGAACAAAATTCCCAAAAACCATATATAAGCTTGTGATACAAGCCATTCAGTGGCATGGCATAACATGTGAAATAAATTAGAACTGGTTTAAATCCACTATTACAACTCATTACATTATCCTCTTTGCTTGATAAGCTCATATAAAATATTTTAATTACACTTAAGCATTCAATTTAAAAAAGCGTGTAAAAACAGATTAAAATTTGGCACAGACATAATGATATTATATCACACATTGATCAAGATAAAAACCATAATTCTTAATAAGATGTGGTTTTCAAATTTAAAATGAGAGATAACTGTAATATTCCTAATGCAGGGGCAATTTGTTTGAAATTCAGATACAGGGAGACAAATTCACCTTAAAAAAAATTATTTAGTCTTTCAAAAATTTAGCAGATTTTATTAAATCAGATTTAAGTGAAACACCTTATGGTAGCTTGTTCCTCCAAAACAGAAGCCTCCACCTCACCTTTACCATGCAGGATAGCTCCCTACTTAACAGCACCAAGAAGTCCAGGTATCTTTGCATAAACAGGCTACAAATGAAAAGTGGTCCAATGACAGAATCTGGCATAGTTTTTTATTTAGTCAGCAAATATCCTTCTTTGTCTGATCATGTCCATATGGTGCTGATTAATCATCATGGGTTCCTACTTATCAATCATTTGCATTAAACCACAAAAATAGTTCCTTCTGCTTCATTTAGGATGTGAGAAATGTTTCAGAGCTATACACAGTGACGTCTCCAACACATGCAGGCACAAAGTACTGCGTGACTGTAGCATGAATGCATAAAGACCATGGTCAATAAAAGCAAGTCTCCATAAAGAAGGACTGATAATTTGGCTTCACTCATTAAATACACACCAACTCCAAATTCACAAATCTGATTCTGATTCAAATCAGAAGTCCCAGAACTTTTTGTTTACACACTAAAAATTCCTGGTACTTTTTTCTGCACTTCCAACTGGAGAGCACAGCAGCCAGCCAGACTACCCAGAACAGTAACAAGAAAGATGCTTTGAATAATTTCATATACAGAGCAGCTTATCCATGTAAAGCCATTTGTTATAACACATACCTGAAAATGCTAAACAAATTAGAGAGCAAGAAGCTATTTTATATACTTGTATTTAGAACTTGCATCAATCACTTCAGGTTACTAATCTGAGCCCCAGACTACTCTTCAAAATAAGGATACTTGTTGAATGACTCTATTTAGTGAAATGGCTAGAACTGAGCTACCTCCCCTTTGAGTTTCTATATGCTTACTAGGTTCATATCTAGAACATATATGGAGAACAAAACTGGGTGCATATAAAAGGCAGTTCAACAAACTTGGTCCTTAAATGTAACATTATGCTCACACAGTTGCCATGGCCACTGGCCTGACACACTTCCAAATGAAGATGATGCTGGATAGGTGGTTTCAGAATGACAAAAACAGCTAGACAAAAAATGCTACCCTTCCTGCTCAACCATCCTATCCTTATCCCATCCTGTTAGATACATGTTAACATTGGGTTCTTTGGAGGCAAAAATAAAATTTCAATTTCAAATTACTAATCAAACTTGAACTTAAAACTTCTAATTCCTTGACCTTAAAGAAATTTTAGCAATTGAGAGAAAGAATCCTTTTAATCTTAAATGTCAAAAATTAAAGCAACTAGTCTCAACAAGTCATCTAGGGTTTCTTCAACAATTAATGCTAGAAAAGGATGATTCCCCTGCCTTTGACACCTGTCTGAAGATGAGGTGAACCATCCAAGATAATAAGTGTTTTTTCCCTTTTAATGGTGGCTTAGGTAAGCTAAAAAATAATTTAATAAAGGACTATTTTTAGGTGAATTCACTGAAGATACATAGCTTTTAAGGCTGGAGTTACACAGCATGAATCTCAAGATGAAAAAAATTGTTCCTAAAACAATCAACCCTTTCCCCAGTCTTTCAATTTCTTCCTCATATTTCTACTGAAGGAACTGCATTGTATGTTACTGCTACACATCTTGTTCACTATGGAAGTACTACTTGAATTTAGAGAAGATTAAAGCTAGCCATAAAGTGTCTGATTTCTGAGGTATGGATCCTGTGGACAGTATCAGAAAGGGAGGCATCTAAATTCCATTTACATCTCACTTTTCTGGTCTAGAGTGAAGCTGAACTGGAACTCCCACTGCAGACACTTGGCTTGGTATATTAGGTCATCCAATTCTGTACCCAAAGTGCTCTGCTACTCCTAAGAATGGAAGAGGTTGAGGATTTGACCCCAGGTTTCACCCTTGCCAGGCTCACACAAGGCTACTGGTTCTCCCAGTCCTGATATTAACAATCAGATATCCTGGAATTTTCAAGGAAAATTTCTGATAAAATCTGTCACACATATCTGTGGGAAAAAAATCCTATTTTTGTTGAACCTGACAAGGACACTGTGAGAGGGCCTAGTTGAGAAAAATTCTGTCTGTGAAATAAGGTATTTTGGTATGAAAAGAGCCCCTTGTAAGAGTCAAATACTGAAAAGCTAGGACATGATGAAATGCAGCATTGAAGGACATGAATTGAAATTGCTTTAAATACATTCACAGTCACACTGCAGTCTTCTGCTGGATTGTGGCTTACTGCAGTTGTCAGGTTACATCTCCACCAATGTGAAATATGACTTTAAACACCCTTGTGAACATTCCTTGAAAAGAAAATGAGGTGTATCTAGCTCAAACACAGAGGCCAGTTGCTGAGTTTTCCTAACATCCCTTCCTTCTGCATAAACATACCAAACTCCTGCAGCTGATCTCAGACACTGAGTCTGTCTAGAAGTGTTTTGAGTGGTAAATGATGCCTTCCAGACTTATATTAGGCAGATTTCCTGGTAGGGATAATTTATTTTTTTTTACAGTTTATAATTCTTCTTGTGTTTTAGAAAACCTAAAGTCGAATTTTTGACAGTTCAGGAATTGGCAAATGTAATCAAAGACTACCAAGCTAATCCTAGAGCAGTTGTAGTTGCTGAGAGTTTTATCATCAAGTTAAATGAAAACAAAAACCAATGTGTGTATCTAAAAAAGCCCTAACCCCAGAATAGATCAGTATTAAGGATGAAAGATGTATTTGATTATTGATAATGGAACTGAATTAAACTACATTTGAACAAGAAATATCAAAATTACTACATTAATACTAGTTTCAAATCTAGTAATTTCTCATATACATGAAAACAGCAAAATAAAGGCATGTAGGTAGGGAAAAATACTTTGAGGAAGAAAAACCAAACTCTAATGAAAAAACTGCCTAATTAAAAACATCTAGTAATATTTCTGCTGTAATACCTTACTGACATACTGATTACACTGATTTTTTTTAACCAACAATGAGAGGACAGCCTGTGTTCAGGTTCAAATGGGATGAATACATTAATCTATCATCTTCTCATGGGAAGTTTGCTTTCTGTTTAGGATGCACAACTGCAAAAATATTGTCATCTTAGGCCAGTCATGGAAGACAGTTTATATGTGCATAAGAAGACAGTTTATATGTGCATAACATTTTTCACAAATTCTTATGTTGTGGTTATCCAGTTTCAAGGATTTCTGCTTGTGTTCTGGCACTCAGTGAAAGAGGGAGTGTGATGCAATTGAAGCTGCATGGAGAACTCACCTGATCCTGCCCCGAGGGCGCTCAGATTGCTCTGACATAAAACTTGTGCTGCTGAGGCGAGAGGCACTGCTGGTTCGGGAAATGGCTGACACATCACTGACATCACTATCTGATGATTTGGCAGAGACGTTATCACAACTTCTGTACTGATCTGTTTGTATGTTATACTAGAGATCAAGAAAAGAGAGGGTGAGGAGTCTCATCAAAACAGAACACATTCATCGAGACAACACAGGACCTAAGAATGGCAATTCTCTTTAACTGCTTTTAGATATAACAAAATTGTATGAAATTCAAAGACATGCCTACATTAAATAATGCTTTTACATCTAGTGCAGAAATGAAACATGTTATTTATGGACTAAAGAAGATACTTGGAATAAAATAACACATTGGCAATTAAATAGGCTGTTGGTTCTTCAGCACACTAGAACTTACAATAAAGAAATATTATATAAAATATTTATGCAGCAGACAGACATCTCAAGCACATGCATACCATCCATCTGGATATAGACTCTGTTTTAAGTTTTTAAAATATTAAAAATATATGCTATGAAATACCTACACATAGCACTGCATATGAGCCTGAATGAAACGTAAGGCTACATGAAGGTATTAGGGACTGATATCAGTTCCTAAACTCTATAAAAAAAGAAAAAAATTACATTTTCTATCTCAAAATTTCTCTTTGTATTGTGATACTAGAGGACTAGTTAGGCAGAAGGCTGACTCAGTAAATAGAGAATTTTTCCAGGTAATTCCTTGATCTAGTTGCTTTTACATCTGCACACACCTAAGAACTAGCAGAAGACCCAGCAGGAGGAATATGTGGACAAACATAGAAGTTACTTCACTTTTCAAATCAACTGTGACACCACACCACCTAATGCTCTTATTGCTCATATCATCAGCCAGACAGGTACAAAAGGAAGCTTCAATCCTAGCAATGACTTACTTTACTTACCTAAATCTTCACTCACAGAGACATGAGGACCAAATAGTTTTCAGGCTGACAAAACTAAAACTCACTGTCATTAGAGGAAGGTACTCTTGGCTGGAAAGGAACTAAACCAGTGGCATACTTCCCAGGGTATATTATGGGAAAACTATTAACACATAGGAGCACTAGGCAGTTTTTGACATGACACCCTAGAGAGTTCATTTTCCAGATCTGTGCTCTGCAAAATTACAAGTGATAAAAGTTTATTTATGAATCATACACAAATCTCTGGCTGTCTGTGAACATACAAACTCCAACTAGGCACTGGGCTGCTGGCTGAGTCACTCAGCAAATACCATGACAATTTCAAAAACCTGGCAAACACAAGCTTGGGTTTGTGCAGATGAGTGTATCAGGTCTCCTTTCCTTAAGCCAGGTTTAGCTTCTCTTGCTCCAGTGCCTGTCAGCAGCTATGCTTGTGCACACTTGGAAACCTCTTGGTAAAACATTGAACATAAAATGAGGAAGTCAACAGGAGTAGAGAAGGGGAAGGAATAAAGCAATTCTAAGCAGCAATTGTAAATATTGAAATCTACAGGACAAATGGAGGTTATACAAATTTACTGTCTCTCTGTGTCTCTCAGGTGTGCATTAGAACACTGCACTAGAACAGAGCAGAAACTCTAAGCAATACCCTGTGAGGGCCTTGCAGTGCCTAATTAAAAACATCTGCAGGAGACAAGGCTGTAACTAAGAAAATGGGTAACAGAAAGGACTCAAGTACCATGATGCTCAAAAATAAATTCAACTACAGCAGGAATTTACTGGGAGGTTCTCTTTACAAGTGAATTGTGACTTTACTGAATATAAATGCCCAATGGGGTGAGACTATGCTGATATGTTTATTCAGATCACCTTTTGTTAATGGCTTGTAGATTCTAATAAACAATTTTGCTAATTGCTATCCTTCAGACTGCAAGATAAAATGGTAACTCCAAACTGGAAACACAAAGCATATTAATTCTTATCAGACCTATTTTATAATAAGATATCATGTTTTCCTTCTAAAGTCTAAAAAAATATTCAAAGCAAGAATACAAGTTTGAAAACTTTTTACTTAGGCTAAAAATTCAGAGGCTAGAAAACTGAATGGTTAATTCTCTCCAGCATAGGTTAAATTGCCTCAGTCCTGAATCAGACTTGATGTTTTATGCAAAATTCCTAAAGAATTCCTAATGAATCCCTCAAGCTCTAAATGAGACATGTAAAAATATGAAAACTATCTGGACACATGGAATGATCTGACTTTCCATTAATCTAAACGGATTTTCAATCTGCAAAATCATCCCATTAAATAATAAAATTTCTATTGATTTCAATGAAATAGGGATTTCATGCATCCCATATATTGAGATTATATCTACAAATTAATCCTTTGAAGTTGAGGTTTCAAAAATTCTTTGTTTAAAATATAACCAAGCAATCTCTCTCAAATGCATGGGGTTTCTTAAGTACAGCATCAGACTGTTTCAGAACCACCTCCATGCTTAATTTGTATTTGCTGAAGACAATCTGACTTCTTCCCTCTGCCATTATAATGTCCAATTACTTCTCTTCCTCATCAAAAAGTCCATATTCTCTTTGTGGCCTTTGGTTTGAGAGTGTACACAGTGAACCTGCAGTGGCAGAAGGCTTAGGTGGTCCCTGAGCAACCATGACATGCTGCTGGAGAAGGCAGACTCCCCCACCAGAGAACCACCAAGGCCAGATGCAGTGACTTCTGGAAGCTTTCCTGCTGGAAGCCTTCCTTCTAAATATTGAGGGAGGTTTTGGCTGCTGGCCTTGGTTCCAAGCCACACCTGAATCAGGATGCTAGCACTCAATTTATGATTCAACAGGTGGACTGGGTATGTCATGAAAAAGACCCCCTGTTTCACTTGTACTGAATTTGTTCCACCTTTCATGGGGTATCCAGGTGGGCTGGGAAGGATGGGGAGAGGGGAGAGAGGGAAAGCATCAAGCATGGTTGTGCACCTTACTGGTTAGAATACTGTGAGAGAAGTTACAAGTCCCAGTTTGTGTATCAGTGGCTTTTTAGAGGTTCAGCCTCATCAATTGACTGTTCAGTATCAATATGAAACCATTTACTGGTGCAGGAGTCTTCAGCCCAGGTATCATCCTGTAAGTGGCAGCTATATAGATACCCTCACTCTGTTTTGCTCCTTATAATCCAGCAGTCTGAAAAATGAAATTGTTTTGTAGATATCAGACTGGCTTAAAAGACAGTTTTTCATATGTTGGTAAACAGAATTTTACAGTGACATAAGACATAAATAAAAGACTGAATGCATGTCTTCTACTTGCCTTGTATTGCAATCACACTGCAAAAAACATCCTAAATGAGATTTTCATGGCATGGCTGAGCTTTTCCTATCCCTTTACACTGTATGCCACGGCTGTGATTCCCAAGAAACTGAAAACCTTTCCCTTCACAGAAATAGAGATTAGCACAAAAAGTAATGATGCTGAAAATTAATGCTGAGTGCTACAGAGTTTGCATTTTCCTACCACTACTTCTGGATTTAGCTTTTCCTTCTTATACCTGCTGCTTCTAATTAATTCACTGACTTCTACAGGAGGCATACAAGTTGTTCTAATGATTTCCTACCTGCCTCTGATACAATCTGATAATCAGTCATCTCAGCTAGCAGATGAACAAAATTAAGGCAATTTTGAAGTTAACCTTTTTCCCTTCAAATACAGAGAGAAATAAATCGTATTATTCCATACAGCAGTGCTCATTAAAATGAGAATATTTTACTACTGCAATACACCTGAATGTACAATTCAGAAGAAAAATAACATGGGCTAAGATCCTCTTATATGGTACCTGCAATGAAGTAATGTCTGCAGGTTTCCAACTGGGCTCAAAAATAATATGATAAAGTTCTATGGTAAAGCAAAAAACTGCTGCTCTTTGAAACCGCACATATATTTGCAATAAGTTTCCCTGAGATATTATATTTAAACATTGCATCATTTTGAATCTTCAAAATGAAGTATATTTTCAGTGCAACCACTTCTCTTTCAGCTCTATATCTTAAAGCTTATGTAACATTTCTTTTCCAAGGTGCACTATTCATCACATTAGGAGAGTCACTGAAGTTTGCAGCAACTTCAATAGCAATTACTAAAGAGTAGGTCTGGTTTTTTAAAAATTAATAACAACTAGTTTCAAATGCCAAAATTATCTGTGCTTTCCTTGCCTGCATTACAAAAACAGACATCTATAAACTGCTGGAATGCAGTTCTTCCATTCACTTTATGACCTGTGGAGCTGTTGCTTCTTGCTCACCAGCAAAATGAGAAAAAAGGGCTATGATGAACTGCAGATCTGTTAACATCAATGGGAAGAGCATAGCCACAGACAAAAAGAGTGTACTTCACAAATTATTTTACACCTCCTTCATGACTAACAATGTTAGCAATTTTACTGATTATAAGGCACATCTTAGAAGTCATTTAACAGTTCATTATAATTGGATTATCTTTCATATTAGAAAGTATTTCTAATATGAAAGTATTTCTATTCCTAGATTTAACTCCCAAAACCATGAAGAATACAAGAGTTCAGAGTGTACTGTCCTTTGACTGCAAAAAAAGCCCCAGGTGATTAACCTTGACAAATATATACCTCATTATGTGCTCAAAATGAGGAAATGAAATGAGAAAATAAAATGGGTTTAAAATGAGGTCATTAACATGAGGAAAGGGAAATACAGACCAGATGCACAGATTCATTCAGGGACTACAGAAGTCTTGAGATCACATCTGTCTTTTGAGGCACTCTAATGAGGAATTTTGTCAGAAAACACTGAATCCTGCGCAAAGCACCTTGAGTTTTATGATTGCTCACATGGGGTTCCTCTGAAAGCTGCTTGCATTCACAGCCCAGCAGTTGGCACCTCAGGCTGTTCAGGGCTCACCACTGACTCCCACCAGTTCTGTCTTAGGAGCAGCTCACACCATGGTCCAGGGGCCACTAAGCACCAGTGACTCTAAAAACCCTTCCTACAATTGTATCCAACTCCTATGAACACGGCTCAGCTTCCAAACAGGGAACAGTAAAAATGAGTGAGTCAAACCATGAGGAAACTGCAGTGAAACCCACAGGTAAAATGAATGGAACTCACTAAGTTTTGTAAAATCCAGCCAGCACTGGAGTGACTGCCATCTTAATACAACATATATTAAAGATTTTTTTCTTCAAGGTGGGGGAAGGGGACCAAAAAGTATTTATCTATGTCCAAAAGTATTTTCTATATACAGCCCTAGATGCCTTACCCAGCATAGCTTAACATACCCAGCCTCCTATCAGGTCAAGTATCCTACCCAGCCCCTGCTTTAGACATTAACTGCTAACACATAAGAGTTAAGACAGAAACTATTGAGCTAAATCCACAGTGCCACTGAACAAATGCCATGATTACGCTTTTATGCTAAATGCTTTTCAATCACATACAGTCTTAAGTCAGTACTGCATCTAAATATAGAGTGACATCCTTTTTAAGTACAAACTACAGTGCTCTAATCAGTAACTCTCTTGAATAAACAGAACTTCAAAAAAAAATGTTAAGCCAGAGCAGCTGCAGCTTTGTGTTTGTATTCTACATGTGGCATCTGGAATAAAAAAACGTACTGTATTTTGAATTAAAATTGCATTACACTGTAATTCACCTGACCTCTGTGCAAATCCAGAATTATGCCACCAAATGTTTTGATTCGCTCAAGCACTGAAACAGCACAAATATGTGCACACTAGCTACTACACCTCACCAATATAAAAGAAAGAAGGCAGACATGCTTAAAGCTCTTATTCAAACTCTTTTGACATCCTCAGAGGTCTGGTGGCTTTTTAAATTCCCTTTTTTTAAATTTTTTTTAGCTTATTAGAAGTTAATTGTTTCACATAAATGATGGAGTCTTTCCACTGCACTGGGAGGAAATAAGGATGTGAGCTTTGTGAAAGCCTCAAAACAGAGTGGAACAGCCATGAAGACGTATAGAAATGTTGCAGGGCAGACAGTTGCCTATTCTAAATCCACTAATGGATGTTCAAAATGGAAACCTGCATAGTACACTTTTGGAAAATTATTGCTTGCTTACTGTAACTAGAAAATTAAGAAACTGAGTGGGAAAAATTCCAAAACTGTAATGCATCAGAAATTGACTGGAAATTGCAAAGGACCAGTTACAATATCTCTGTTTAAAAAAGGCTTGTTTCAATATAAGAGAAAACTTATTTAACTTTCATGAATTATTTTGTATATGCATAATTAAGCGTTGCAAATATGATCCAGTCCCATACTGAAGGAAAAATTTTGAATAGTTTAGAGAATTTTGTATGCAATAAAACAAACATATTTGCAAATGCAAAAATATTGGAAGAATCAAACCCATGTGAGTTGATTGCTCTGAAATGCAAAATGGACTATTTTCTTAATGTTCAGTACAGTAAAATTTCTCTTAAAAATGTATTTATTTTCTGGAGCAGTGGGAAAACACTGCTATTTAGGAAAGAAAGAAGCATTTTGGTTAAAGAGGGAAAAACTCTACTTGCATTTGCTTTTTTTTTTAATAGTCAGCTAATATTTCTTTTTCACTATTCCAGAATGCCTATTATACCACTTAATATTTTTAATTTCTTTAAATAAAGTTAGTCTTGTTTCTGCAGCTTTTGAAGACTTTTCACAAATTTTGGCAGCAGAAATTTGGTACAGTCTTCAGTTCTGAGAAGTCTCAGTCATCAGCTTTATCACAACAGCTGATATAACATACTACATTTTCAAATGTCCAAGTCTTCATCTGTCTTGTTTATTTTTTTGACTCTTTCACCATTTTCTCAGGATAGAGAAAGACAGTAGCATAGGGTTTGCTTTGGTAGCATTTTTAAAGTGATGACTATCACCACAGTGAAATTAAGCAAAATTCTGAATAGAATAATTCAGTCCTCTTTTGATTCAGTACTCATCATGATTTCTATTTTGATTTCCACATGCATTTAAAACCAAATGAAGATCCTAAAAACCTCAAGGTTCTAAGAATAAGAGAAATTTGCAACATTGCATGTTGATGTTTTCTAACAACTATTTAACCATACATTGGATCTACACTGATCAAATAAGAAAAACATATTGGAGGGCCAAAACAATGCTTATCATAAATATTGGAGAGTTAAGATCAAAAAATATGTTTCAGAAAGACAAATACAAAAATATCCATCAATCTGTAACATATAATCTAACTGAGACACCTGGCCTTTGACTCTGAACAAAGGTCTCTGGTCATCCTGGCAAAAGTCCTCAGAGTGCATATTACCTCTCTCTAATGAAAATTTTATCAACCCTATTTTGACTATTTTCTCCTACCTTGTTAAATGGTTGGGAAGTACCACAGAGATGCACTGCATCTCACCCTCTTGCCCTGAGTGGACATCTTTTGAAGGTAGCAGCAAACCCAGTAGCAATTGAGCTGCTTTAATTAAACAAATTCTTGCTTCTGATAGAGGATCTCATTGGAAATTTCTACCCCAGCTGTTGAGGTTTTTAATAGCACTGATATCCCACAATCTTGCCATTGAGGACTTAAAGCCTTGTTTCTCTTCCTTTTGAGAACTGCTCATTTAAGTTCTTATTCAAGTTGTCCACATATTTAACTACAACAAAATCTTAAATCAATCTTTCAAATCTGTTAGGTATTAAAATTTAGCTGCCAGATTTCCTATTTAACCATTCCTAAGTAAACTTGTGATGAGTACCTCACTTATACATTATTGTAACCTGTATCTCCAGGAGCATCCAGCTCCTCAGAGCTTGAATTGCAAGCAGCAGCGCAGATGTGTGAGACATGTCCAGAAGTTTGCTTAGAACCCTACACAGTCTAAATTACAAAGTTATGGCCTATCATTTTAGCCTTATCAAGAAAACAAAATCCCTCTATAAAACTTTGTTAACGTAATTTCAACGTATTCCACTATCACAGAAACTCTTTACACTTTTAGTAGAAAAGGAAATCAAAGTAATCAGTAGGCACTTCAAGAAAGGAAATAATTTATCTCTGACATTATTAGGATGCAAAAAAATTATACAAATATGAGAACATCTGCATGAGATTGGACCTAGTTCTGTCTAGATCTCTCCACATCAGACAGCAACAAGGGCCAGCCTACTCTTTCATGGCCTACTTTTCCAAACTCCAGGGACTGGGAATCTAATGACTTCCTGAGATAGATGTGAAAAGTCTCTTTTTAACAACTGTTGAAGGATCTTTCTTTCCTGAACTTTTTCTTTCCGAAAAGCTTTCCTGGAGTTTTTAAGCATATTGGTTTTTCTAGATTCATTTTAGTTCATGTCAAAGACTAACTCTATGGGGGCAAAAATGATGCTAAAAAGCTATTACTTGAAGACATTTCTGTCAGGATTTAAAATACAGTGTTCTTGAAGTTATAAAATATTTTAAATAAACAAGTTTATGCCTTCAATTTTCAAGCCAAAGTATCATTCCAAGACTACTGACTTTACCTTGGTATATTGCTCACGCTCATGTTCTTGGCTAGAACCAGACCCTGATGTCTGATTATAACGGTGCACTTTCATTTTCATCTGTCTCGTTCGCTCCTCCACTACTAAGCTTGCTGCAAAAACACACAATGAAAATCAATTAAAAATAGAGAAAAAGTTTTGGAAAAAGCAAATGATTTAGCAACAATTTTAGCTCATTTCTATTTCAACAAAACAAAGAAATGTACAAACATGTAGAACAAGCAGGGTGTAAGCACAGAACAGAGGAACACTAATGTCAAGAAATCAACCATTTTCATTGTGAGAGTCTTTACCTGAAAATGGGCAGACATCCCAATTTCTACATATAATCAAGCTGGTGCAACAGATATGAAAAGAGTGAAAAAAATTATGTGGCAGGCTGAATTATACACCTGTTAAATATTCTGGATGCAGGGGACGTAAATCCATGATCATCTAAACATGGGGTTGTTTAAATGTAGAAAATATTACAGTAGCATTCTAAGAATTAATGCATGAAACAGGTAATAAAATTTATTTTTTAAGTAATTAACTCCTCCTACTATCTTGAAACATAGCAGTTTAACATAGCTAAGGCTATTTGAGAGGAATAATTTCTCCATTCAACCAGTCATATCAAAAACACAGTTATTTTCTAGAAGTTTGGTTTTTCTTTAACAAGACCTCCTTTAAAATCACTACTTTGTCCTGCAATGATCACCTTTACTTCAAATAATTATTTGTTCTTGTGTTTTCAACTTCCATATGGCAGTGTTTCTTTAAAAACAGATATCTTGGCCTTCAAGGAGCTGTGGTGCTATAAAGAGCATTTTCTTCAACTTGAACAAGTTATGGCAACTCATATTGGCTGTGCCTGCCACAGGCCTTTGACCTTGCACTAACAGAGAGAGTGTTGTAAATGCCCCTGAGCCAAGGCTTCCTTCAAGTAACTTAATCTTTGTGGTAGTAAGTAAATTTCAGAGCGATCTATATATTCTGTTATTCTCAAACTTTGTAGCATTTTAAATTCAAAGCAATACAGGTAACATCAATACCATGAAACCTGTCACTTTTTAGCAGTTCTAGAACTAGACCAAATATTTATCAGCAACTATTCTAAATCACAGGAGTATTTGCTACATTCATTGTGGTTTAACAGGTTATAACATCTCAGAAAAACTTCTTTTAAGTTGGAATTTTTTATGTGTCATGAATTTAGTTTTATTTGAGGCAACCTCCACAAAATCATCTGCTTTTGTGCCAACCATGGATTTATATTACTCTCTACAAAACCACTATTTTTCTAAGTCAAAGAGCCCCTCCCCAGATCAGTGATAGGAGAGAGACACCTATATGAAAGCTGCCTGTAATCAACTTGCAATCAGAAAACACAGATAATTTCAAATTACTGGAAAATAAGTACTCTATGTATGTTCAATTAAGAGATACTAAAGTTCATATGTGTGGCTTTTATGCTGTTAGTTATACACTGTGGCTTTATTTTTTGGTCTGTGCTTTGCCAGCACAAAGATATAAGGCCAAAAAAAAAAAAAAGCACTACACTCAGGATTAGATATTTTAAACTATAAGCTACTGCACAAATCACAATTGTGCCTGCACAATCCATTTGTAGCATGCTTGGGGAAATGTCAGAATTCTCTGTGTGCTGGTTGGGTATGAAAATATATACAAAGGCATCATTGTGAATTCCTTCTGCACTTCTTATTTAAAAATAAGAAAAATAAGTACAACAAACTACATTAAAATTCTGCTACAATTACAAATCTAAGGCATGAAATAAAGTTATCATTATCTTCAGTCTCCCATAATGCAGAGTCCAATCTAGCAAATTCTGCACATGCAGAATGTCACACTGGGCCCAGCAATTATTCCAGATGACTAATTATGCCAGTAAATGTGTACCTTAATTGCAATGAGTCCAGTTCCACCATCAGATATGCAGGCACAGCTCCAATTACTTCAATGGAAGTTGCATGGAGGTATCTGAAGGCAAAATTGAGCACTTTAGGTGAAATTTTTAAAGATGGCCTCTTATGTTAAGGACAGATATGAAAGGATTAAGATAGATCAATTAGGGACTGAAGTAAAAAAAAATTGGTATCTTAATCCTATCATACGTGCATGAAATAGACTGAGGATATGAAATCAGAGGGAAAAATGAGACCCCTTTAAAAATTTAGCCCTACATGTGTATGGTGCACAGATTAGAGTTACTCTAAACATAACCTTTTATTTGTGTGAATTTTAGGTCCTTTAGCCTGTCAACTGTAGGTTATACTAAGTAATATATATGGTTTGTTACCCTGTATTACCTATGATACCTGGGAAAGAATATTCTGTTATGTAATTTCATGATACTTCAGAGGTTATTACTTCAGTCAAGACTGAGTAAATATTCAACCTTAATTGTGTAATTCTTGATTTTTATTATGTTTAAATCCTTAAGCTTAATACATTTATGCTCTGGTTTTTCTTTATATGTATATATATTACTATATCAAAGAATGTGAGAACAATTAATGAGCACTGTGAAGTAAATGTAATTCTCCAATGGAAAAATTTGATTTTGTGCATGAAATATAATGCAATTTAGCACCAATTAGCTGTGATTTTATTTCTAAGCATGCAGTTGCATGAAACTACTCTAGAAAATCCAACTGTGTTCCTTCCAGCTTTATTTACAATGCACATCTGAGCATAGCTCATCTGAGTGTAGCTCAGTTGTGTGATGGAAAATTTTATCTGCCTGACCAGTGGCTTGGGAAAACCTTTACATGTTCATCATGAGAAGCAGAAAAAAGTCTAACACAGGAGCAAAAGCACATTAGCAAAACTGTAACAACCATAGGTAACAACACCATATGATCACATTGCTTTCCTGGAACAGGGCTGGTTACCACAGGTAACAAAAACTTGACATAAAAAGTACTTAGCCTGTCTATTAGAAAAATATGGATCTACTTTGTTTAAGGACATCACTATTTACAGAGTGCTTTTCGTGGAGGTCTTGAGAGGTAGAACTACACAGTAATTTACAGATCAAAGCACTGTAATCCCAAGACCTTTAAACTCTATAGTGGCTCTGGAATTAAAAAATTAAGATTTACCCTAAGTGTCTCAAAATAGTCGTAAAACTACCATCAATATCAGTTGTGTCAATGTGTTATTCTCTGGTGTCAGAAGTCACACTTCAAAGAGCTGTAACTCTCATCTCTTCAAGGGCTGATAATTCAGACATGAGATCAATCAGTGTAAAAGTAATTGAGAGAACTCATTGATCAGACTACTTAAATAAAGGGTGCAACCTTATAGTCAAAGCTTACTACTAATAAACCACACGAAGGTTAGCAACAATGATTTACATAAACAATCAAGCCATGCAGGAGAGAAAAGACACACATATGAATGGAATCAAAATGTAATATTTCAATTCCATTAATCTATTTAAAAACCCGTCTGACTCCTGTAATGCCAGGTGTACTGGGTCTGGCTGGGATGGAGGCAGTTTTCTTCACAGCTGCCTGTTCTTCTAGTTGTGACTTAGTGCTGATAACACATCAGTGTTTTAGCAATTGCTGAGCAGTGCCTGTACAGCACCGAGGCCTTCTCTGTTCCTCATGCTGCAGCCCCCTGCCCTGTCCTGGCTTCCCCCTGCCCCAAGTAGGCTGTGAGAAGAAAAAGGTGGGACAGGTGACCCCAAGTGACCAGAGGGACCATTCCATACTGTATAGCATCATACTCAGCAATAAAACTGGGGGTAGCCTACAATATGCAATTCTGTAGGACACTACTTGAAAGAGGCATGGAATAAACTAAAGAAAATAGCTACAGATCTTATTTTCAGCCTGCAATCTACCCTCAAAGAAAATTAGGACAGACTAAGAGTTGTTTTTTCTTAAAGAAGATAGCCACTTAATTTTTCTAAGACTTTACCTGTTTACTAAGGTTTTATGTGCTAGTGACATTCCTTTAAATATTTGACTATTATGTTAAGATTTACAGAGTTACATCTGGTGCCACTAACTAGCTGACAGCCCTCATCTTTATTACTATCCTCAGAAAACTGCTATGGGCACGTTTCAACCCCTAAATGATGTTCAACTGAAGGAGAAGTTAGAACTGGCTAGAATCCTAAATGCTCAGAATATATGCTATATTTTCAATTATGTACAAAATAACACAATAATCAATGTACTGTACTAATATATCAGATGAAGTAGGGCAGATAAAGTTTTCCTTTTTTCTTTAATAAAACCTTTCTAGACAGATGTGTCATATGGCATATTTCTGTTATCCAGAGATTATGAATCTAACAATTCAAGTAATATGACTTTATAAGGAATTAAACTTGCATTAGCATCAACAATAGACCTATCCTATGAAAATCACTGAGAGCTACAAAAGCAGCACTAATAGCAGTGGCCAGTACAAAGGAAACAGAAGTAATTTTAAGGTCTAAAGTTCTCCTTTTAAGGTTTAATACAGGGTTTAAGCTCCATGCTAGATGCATAATTCCCAAATGACATGATGCCTTAAACACCCATCTATTAGGCTAACAGCATAATGTATGAAACTTTTGTGGGTTCGTTTAAATAAGGATTGTAGAACAGGCAGCAATAATGAACTAGCAAGAAACAGCAAAGATGCTGTAGCTGCCTTTCTAGTTCTAGTTTTTTTTATTCTTGAGCTCTAACTCTTTGCATATCCACCTCTCTCATATTGCAACATTCATCAAAGAGACTCTACATTCTGAAAATTTTGGAAAACAGTGTATTTTGTCAATAAATAACATCTAATAAGAATCCCGTCATACATTTCAAAAAGGGTAGGTAAATCAGATAAGTAATAAGATATATGTTTAAAAGATAAAAGTCAAGTGATTAAGCCCAGGAACAAATTTCCATCCCTTGTACTCATTAAGTGAAAATACCTTTCTATAAGAACATTCTTGCTCAAAGCTAAGCATGGGCTTAATGCCAGAATGACTGGTGACATTACATGGTCTGTGATTCAAACTGGTAGCCATACTGTGCTTTTCTAGCTGGTAGAAAACCTATGGATGTCTTAGCACTGGCCATACCATTTTCTGTAATGATGAAGTCTGCAAAAAAGGCAGCCTTTTCTCTTGAGGCACTTAATATTTCTGTTCAAGATGGTCAAGGCAGAAAGAGGAGGTGCAGGCAAACAGTATGACTTGGAAAAACTCCAAATCTTACATGCACTATTAAATGTCAGAGGAAGCTACATAACAAAGAAATTGGCATCAAGATTTCAGATAGCTGCAACTCTCTCCAGAATGTATCACACATCCATTCTTTATGATGCAAACTTTAGGAGAAAAGGTCTAGAAGTCTAAAATGACACAAAGATTTCTTACATAACAAGGAACTGAAAAGTAAGTTGAAGTTAAAATTTATCTCCTAAACTTATAATCAATGCTTCTGGGGCAAAATCAAAAGGTTCAGGAAGGGGAACAGAGAACTGCACTTATTCCAGAAGACAGGAGAGGTCCGACCTATTCTTCAATTTCAATCTTCCTATTAGGAGGAAAGGTTGAACAGTGACAAACAGCTACAGCTTTAGTGCCATCAAGAAGCATATACACAGCCTTTCTACACAGCAAAAGCTAGGAAATTAATCTGTTTGAGCAAACTAGATGTTCTGTGGATGGGAATCAGGGGGAAAAAACTATCTGGTTTGAGGAATTATATGTGCAATAATAAAAAAAAGAATCTCGTTTGAGAAGTGGCAGCTGAGGAAGAAACTAGGCAGAACTCATGTCCATAACAAAGACAAGGAAATAAAGCAGCAACAAGATTTGGATGGGAGAGTCCTCTAGTGCAGAGGTGGCTGTGTGGGACAGAAAAGTCTCACTGGTGTTGGACCAGGATGATCCATTTCAGAAATAATACAGTGTCTCTATTTCATTTCTGTTGATCCTGCAGGATGAGTTTTGCAGTATGCACACACAAAATATCCTTGCAATAGGTTTCATGGCTTTAAAATTCACAGCAAACTCTACCAGAAAATTTAAAAAGCACACAAAATCACAAGCAGATAAATGTTCTGAAATATAAGGTAAGTAAAACCAAAAAATCAATTTGTTGCCAAGATGAAGAACTTGCTATGACTTCTTTGAATAAACAACTTCAAAAAATAATGGCAACATGCAGATAGTGAGGGAGAGAGTTCTGAACCCTGCTCTACCTGACCAGAACCTACAGTAGCTACTTCAAGGTTGTATGCATGGATTTCCTCTCCATGGGAGCTAACAGTTCTCTGGACCTCCTCCCAGTGATAATTAAGGCACAACCAAGGGACATAATCAGATTTCCAAGCTGGGAGATGAGCTTGGATCTCTCAGTACACACGGAGGCATGGTGGCCATCTTGATATTAACAACTCACTCCAGAAGGAAGATACAGAAACCTGAACTGGATGATGCAACATTCAGTTCTTTCTCAAAGAGCTTCAGGGATGATCCACAGAGAAGCTTCTATGTAAAAGGAAACAACAAGGAAACAAACACAGACCTCTTAAAATTAGGGAAGAAAAAAAAAACCTACAAAACAACAAACCACTGATTTTGGCAGCAAAAAACCCCCAGCATTTTCATAATCTGCTGAAGACTTTATTGCAACCTTTTCCATTGATGGAACAGATGTTTGTTGCAGACTCATATGGTCAGTATTGTTCACTTCTGTAGTATATACTCTCCCTCACATTTATGTCTCCTTTCATAAAAAATCCTGTAACTCCCCCATCCTCATCTCTAACTCACCTACTATCTAATCTTATTACCTCTTGTAAGAAGTTACAGTGAGCTACTAGTGTAAATCAGCTCAAATTAAGATATTTATGGTCCCCCAGATCTGCTGGGACTTCACTCTTCTGGCTGCTCTTCTTTTGCCCAGCCCTTTTTAGCCCCTGGGTTTCATCTGCCATCAGCTCCCTTGAGCCAGAGGAATCTGTGCATGTAAATATCCCACCACCTTCTACACATGCCCAAATATTGAGGCAGATCCATCCAAATCTTGTGGAAACAAGCTCTTTTACAAACCTGTTAGAGACAGTCTAGTTTGTCTGCACAAAGTCCATTGCTTTAAACAAAAAAATATCCACTGCAGCCCAAATCTTGACAGAGGCATAATCAACAAACAGGTAAGATTGATTTGTATTGTCCTGTTTGAGAGAAATATAAATACTGAGACAGAAATAATTTGCAAAATCAACCACTGTTAGAACTTCCTTAAGTCATTTCATAGTATATTCTAAACACTGCAAAAATAACATATAATTGCTAACACCTAAGTTACATATTTCTTTTTCATCTCTTTTTAACATTATCATGAAAACATACTTCTGTATGTTTGACGTGGGTGTTGGAGTTCCTACCTAGTGGAGAGGTTGCTTTGTTTTTACCTAAGCATCCATCCCTTCAGAAAGTAAAGTAGTTGCAGGAAATACTTTGATTCAAGTTCAACTCACAGTTTGGCTGTGACCCACCCAAGCCTGTATTCATACCAGAATTTCCCAAGATGAGCAGGACTCAGGAATAAAGGTTAGAAAAGGTTAATCAGTGCTAGTAATATTTATGTAGCACAGTATTTTGATTTTAACATTAAAAGGGAGGGGTAAGTTTTTAAAAAAATTTTCTCTACAAGCTTCATTTGCATTTTGAAGTAATTTCTACTTTCAGCTAAAAGGGAAAAAATAGGACTTTTCTGCAATGTGGCTTTGACAGAGACGTAACAGACTACAGTTTCCATTTTGTGGGGCAGCTTTAGATAGCTGCTGTTTGAGCTCACTGATTCTCTGGTATTAGCACAGGCATGAATTCATAGAGGTGAGCATTGTATGTCTGCCCCTAAAACCTGCCCCACAATGGGAGTAACTTTGTGACATGAGACTGACATGCAAATAGAACACAGCTCATTCTTCAGAATGTCTCGGCATGAAAAAAATAGTTTCTGACCTTTAACTATAGTTAACTACAGTTAAAGAAACTATAGTTTCACCTTTAACTATTCCTAAGCCCACACCTAGGAAACATCCTGCTGCCAAGGACCATGGCTGCATCTCTAGAAGCATGTGCTGTGCAGAACTCAAGAACACTTTAGGAAAAATCTTAAGTCTTTGTGTGAACATTAACTCAATCAAATACCTTCTGAACCATATTCTGTAAAATATCATGATTACCTCTGTTAAATCCAGTACATTGCATTTCAATAGGCACATGAGAAATCATGAGAGATGAGAGAAACCATTGTCAGATTCTAAAGAGGGCATCAGATAGCACAGAGATATTTGAGAAACAACCTTTTTGTATGTCAACACTGTTAACTAAAACCTATGCACTGACATGGAGTATAATGAAGGAAAAGCCAGTATCAACAGCTGCCAAACATTTGTAAAAAATTACATAAATATTTACCTTTTGTGGGAGAGTTAAAATTCTCTTGCTCTTCAATGAATTAAATGCACGGAATGATGGAAACAGAAAAAGAAATCAGCAAATTTAAAGTTAGATAAAGAAATGTGTTACATGTGACAATGGCATGTACAGTAGTCAGTACTCCAGCAGATGTAAAAGTAATGTAGAAAATTAAAGTGATAAACCATGACAAATAATAAAGCCTATGACTTTTTCTTTAAAATTAACAGGAACAATGATGTTACAGAGAACCAGATTGTGGAATCTTTAAGTATTCTGCTAGAGAAGTATCATCATACCCAAATTTATGAAGGACATAAAACATTGTTTTAAATATCACTCTTACTTCTGAACCACACAGCACTATTTGAAGCCTCTTCTGCAATAATGAGTGTTACAAATTTATTTTCTATTAACTGAAATCTATAATACTCAATAACCAGCAGACTATTAAAAATCCATTTTTAAGGAAAACATAAAAGATTATGAGGCTTGAACTCATTTATGAAAGTTAACAGTGTGAGAAAAATACTCTCCATTATGAGTAAAGATTCCACAAGCTGCCTCAAAATATGCAGTGCCACCTAATAATTTAAAAATAAAACCAGAAATATGGAGACAAAACAAACAACACTGATAGGCTGATATCTAAAACTGAAAGGACTTATTCTTTTTCTTCTGCCACTCAATTATTATACTGATAGATTTGAAAAATTTTTTGACTGAAAAGGTTTAATCTTTTACCATTACCACAACCATACTCTCACTGCAACGACATTTCAATGATCAAGTACACAAACACAGAACTGTTTTCACTAGCACTTCTTTTTCTTTTGGGATCTTAAATTGGTTAAATATAAAAAGATACTTGCAACTCAATGCATTATTTGACAACATACTGATTTTCTGTACTAAATTCCGATTCTTGTTTGTTAAAAGAAAAAATATTGGACATCAAAACACTTTGTTCCTCTGTGATGTCACCATTGTACAAATATCACACACATGAAATTTATACACATAATCCCCATTCAGTTCCAGCAGAATCTTCATGTAGTTTTCCCTGATGTAACAGCAGCACACATACACACACATGCACTTCACCTTCCATACAAGTGCTGCACACAGCTTTTTCCAACATGAGCTAAGGTACAGCAACACCTAATGCTGGATGCACGTTTGCTTTGCTCGGTGTCACCACGTGAGCCCTACTGCTGCAGCCATTTGCCACTGGAGACACACAACCCCACTGCTCCAGTCAGGTTTAGAGATGCTCTTTATGTGGAAACAGACTGCTGTTATCACAAACCTTACTCTCATTATGTGACTTCTGAAATAGGAAATTATGTTGTCAAAGCTATGAAAAAGAAACCCAAAGAAGACCCAAATAGAAGGCAGATAGAAGAAACAAGACCTGTTTTTCACAAATTACCCCTGAAAGATTGTTGCTATACCACAGCCATTGCATATTTATATTGCTGGTCCATGAATTTCAACAGTGTTTTTTTCCTTTGTTATTTACTTGACAGAGTGATAATATAATCCCTACTATCTGATGGTATATTCACTTCCTTGATCAATACAATGATCAACCATTATGCAAAAGTACAGAAACCCACCCTCAGTCATATTCAAGCAAGAATTCCTGTGATGTTTGATAGCTGCAGGGACAGAGGACGACTGAGTAAAGACCACAGATGTACCCTTTATATGAAAGTATAATTTTAAAACCATGCAACTACACCACAAAGTTGTTATAGAAACAGCTAAAAGGCAAAGTCAACGCAGAATCCCCATCCCTCTTAACTATTGCACAGCTCCACTCAAACATGATGCAAATAAAAATACAGTGATGCAAATCTCTTACAGCCCAGCACAGAATGACATATTGAGAATACACCATTGTCCTTACCATGGCTTAGAATTTCACTGCTTTAGTCACTGAGCCAAAACATCTTCATAGGATTAGGTCCTCTTATAAAATCATCCATTAATACAAGAAAAATCAAAACCACTTCTTTAGTAGCATAAGTTAGGGAAATTACTATTAAATTGTGATGCCTTGAAAACACACACAGACACACCTATACAGGACTAATTTTCAATATTCAAACATCTCAAGACCTTTCAATACAACAGCATCCCAGTCTTGTGTTCTAATAAATACTGCTGAGAGGGTTGCAAAGGAAATAAATATAACTACATCGTCCTTGAATATGACTGTAATAAAAATAAAAATCACATTGCCTAAAAATTACAGAAGCCTACAGTCTTAACTGCATCCACTTTTTAAAACCTGCATGCCCTCGAGTTGCTATTACTTAGTTAGTATTTTCTCAAATATAATATAACTATTGCCTCACCTCCACTCTAAAGCTACACAAAGCTGCTCTCCCCTTCAGAACATAATCACCAAGACTGCCATTTTTTCTCTTTTTTTTCCAGTGTGAATTATAACACTGTTTAAAGGTTTTAATCCTTAAACTTGATCTTTTCCTCTACATTTAAGTTTGTTTCTCCATTCCTGATCAGTAGTGTCCTATCAACTCTATTTCTGTAATTGAATAAGGACCACTACTTTGGTCTTCTCTGTAACAACTACTTCCGTGGGTTTGGTTTGTTTTTTAAGAAAGTATGTGAATTGTTCAGGATCTTGGAAAACTACCTTGGTTTCTTGTAAGTTGAATTTTTATTATTCTCAGACCTCCAACCAGAGTAGCAACTGAGACAACATCATTTGTAAAGACAAAGAAACAAGCTTTTGCTTAGTTCTAAACTTGACAACAAAACGGAATGTCTGAAATACGTCAGCCAAGCCTTATTAGCATGGATATGATCGCTTACAATTGGTAGCTAAAGATTAGAGATTAATACTTATAATATCACTCTATTTCTCCACATGAAAACTGCTACTAGTCTGTCACTCCTTCATTAAATCTCATTTGTTCCATAAGGAGGACGTTAAAGAGCAATAAAATTACTTCACTGGATTCTTCTATGTCTTCTGAATGTTCAAGACAGCAAATAAGAAGACCATTCTTGATATACAAATATGTAATTTTTTTGTAGCAATCACTATGCCTTGTGTAACAGACTTAAATGCACATATCTATATATTTAGATGAGTATTTGACCCTCATAAAACAATAGGATTCTTATGGAATGCAAAGAAGTACTTTACTATAAAAATGATACTTTATGGCATATCACACTGGTTTTCCTTGATGCATGACGTCAAGATGACCATCAAAATATAGAAAGAAAATGCATTTTGAAATATTTCCAAGGATATTGCACTAGGTTTTGACATGATCTATATCTACGGTGACTGTGAATTTAAACCAATAAGGACACACACCAGTTCCAAGCACAGTTAATGCAAATCTTTTACAGACCTCCATATGTTTTGGGTTCAATACTACATTAAGGTCAGATCGCTTCTGGTTTGACTCTGGTACTCATTCATCAGGGATTATAGAGGTGAAACTAATATTAAAATCTGGTACTGAAAATCAGAGCAAGTACTGTGGTCTTATGGCCTTAGTGAATTTAATTTTTTACAGTAGCATTAAGTTAGATATACTAGTATATGTACTTCAACAGATACTGACACCATTTTTTAAACACATATTATAAAAACTATTCAACTTAGTACTCCTCTGCAAACACGTTCTGAGCCTGAACAGAGCATTAAACATGGGTAAAATAAGAAAAGCTCCCTTTCAGAAGCAAAGTCAGTCATGCAGACGAAACCCAAGTACTGTGCAGAGAAGGAAATGTCTTTAAGCACTCATTCCATGTGCTGTGAAACAGCCCCAGTAACAGGTAGCACGATTTGTAACAACACCAAAGCACGGCGCATCTCACCTGCCCGTTTCACGTGAAAGGCGCGAGCACAGTAAGCACAAGTGTAAACAGGAGTTCACTGAAACTGCATTACTTTACAAGTGTTCACGGTATCAACAACTTTATAAACCCAGAGTAGTTTTGGCCTTCTGCTCAACTTTCATTTTTTCTTTTCTCTTATGTACACATCCCATTTCTACTCATTTTCATGGAAAGGTCTACATTCATTTGTCTTCAACAAAACATAAACTGGTGTTTTACTCTCACACATCAGTTACCAAGACCAGTAGAAAGATGATATATGAATATGCAAAGGAAAGCCAAATTAAAATTAAATTAAAAGCTAATTCATCATTATACATTGTACCAAGTTCTGAAATTGAAGTAGAAATATTGAAGAAAGTTGAAATTCATTACTTATTACATTTTCCTATAAAGCTCCCAACGTGCTAATATGCAGAAATAGAAACTCTGAATGTAGTTTATAATTCAGACAGTACTAGAGTCACTACAAAATGAGAAGACCTGAATAGGAAGTTTAAAGTTAATAAAAGTCACTTATATCAGTATATTAATCATTCAAAATAAACACGTTTATAAAATAAGAGTACATTTTATATATGCTAATTCAGGGGGTTGTATGCCATCACAGCTCAAAGCCTTAACATTAATGCGAACTAATTGCAGATTAATGCAAGCCATCATACAAGAAAACCTCATTGGTAATCTGCCATGATAAAGTGGTCATGGTCAGCAACTTTATCTGTTCAAGAATATGATCTGCTGACAGTTCTGCAATGCATTAAAATATTTCATCATTTATAAGCATTTCTTTAATTTCCACAAAGAAGAAAATGTTCTAGTATGTGGCAATCTCAGTTGTTGCTTGTAGTCAATGAGAAAACAGGATTTTTTAAACACAGAAGAAAACATGAATGTACACATTTTTTCCATTGTGCCACTTCATTTCATCATAACAGCTCATTCCCTGTGTGTAGTATGTTGCTAGAAAAGGAAACAACAATGTACAACCTTATTTGATCTTAGTAAGAAACTTCTTCCACAATCATCGGGTCTACATTGTCTCTTTCAGAAAAAAGTAGCACTCTTTGCCTGATCAGTTTATTCTTAAGCAAGAAAAGACTGGTGACCTGTGCTCTCACATTTCCCATGGTAATTATTTTCATTCTTTATTCACTGAACTATGAACTCCAGAAGAAAAATAGATCTGTGACATTTATTATTAATCTGTGTTAATAATGCACAACAATAAATATAAATCACAAAATAAGAAATGAGTAAGACTGTCAAAAAACCTTGGCCCAGTTTTCTGATGGTATTTGTTTTTGGTTTTGGGGTTTTTTTTGCTGGTAACATAGTAGACATGTTGGCAACTACCATGACTCAAATAGAAGATTTAAACATGAAAGGGTACTAGAAAAGTAAGGCAATTAAACCACATGCAATAACCCACCAGTCAAACTTCACTGGATTTCCCAAACTGCAAAGGTGCTTTCATTGTCTTCTATTGCTTTACTGGTAGAATTATAGCATTGGACATACAGTTATGCAAGAAGACTTAAAGTAAAGAAAGGTAAGGAATCAAAGAGTTTGAGCTATCACAAGCTCATTATTTGATACCTTGCTCTATACTGCCACTTCTTACTGGAACTTGTGGTAGCTGTCTTCCCCTACGACTGCTGAAGGAGGTGTCTGCAGGAGGAGACTGCGTGGGACTTCCTTGTTGATGTGCTCTGCAAATGAAATTTAAATGAAAGCAAAATAAGGCAAATGAAGACACATTTTATATTCTGATTTTTAAACACAAATTAAGTTGCAGATACTGAAGATGGGTTTGAAAAAGTTTGCATTTGGTCCATGCCATATGCACATACTCAGGTCTAGATACCTAGTCAACTTATAAGGTCTTACATTTAATTTTCTAACTACCTTCAGCTATAGAAAAATTGTTTCCTTTCGGTTGTTTATTTGTTTAATTTATTTATTTATTTGTGGGTTTTCTCTGGTTTATGGTTTTTGTCATTTTGGGGGTTTCTTTTGATAAAGTAATATTGAAGAACCAGTGAATGGAAGGCAGTTTTTTAAGAACCACTTATGATTATTACTCCAAATTTCTATACATTCTCCTGCACTGGTACAAGGGCAATATAAAATGCCACTTTTATGTTTTATTAAATGTAATATTCCCATTATGCTCATGCAATAATTGCATAAGACCACTGGACTGCAAGCATCTATTTCCAAAGGACAGCGTGTGTTTTTTCCCCAGAACACAAAGAAGGAAAAAGACCTTTAACCTTTGTATTGGGGTGGGATAAGGGAGGGTGTGTGTGCATGCAAAACATGCACGAGACCTTTAATATTCATATCTAATAAATATGAATAAATATATCTCCTAAATCACTTTGGCTGAATTCTAGCTAGAACTATTTCAGAACATTTTGGCTACTTATTCACAGATACAGTTTCAGAGTGTAAAGCATCAAATACCTTTGGAACCCTAACATTTAAAGTAAGTATGGACAGCTATAATAACTATAGGGAAAATGTTTAAGAAAGTAAAACAAAAATATGAGAAGCAGCAGATTGCTGAGGAGAGCTTACTGTGAAATGCCCTTGCCAGTTACAGTAATGTCACACTCACTATAGTGCATAAGCACTGTTTATCCACTTGCAAGTAGATCACTTGTAATTTGAAGTAGCACATTTGTGCAAGTTCAAAATACTGTTGGCTTTCACTAGGTAGATCAACTGACTTTCTCTCAGCCTGTAAGATCAGAGTTTGCTGTGTGAACACAGCATAACACAAGCTAACAACACATACAACAAAAGGACTAGCACAGAATAGGCTATGAATACCTGAGTTTACCACAAAAGCATTTGTTTCTGAAACACACCTTATATTAACTGCATTTCAGTTAGTGACCTAAAAATGGACAATATGGAAGCACACCTGTGATTCCCTTACTTTCCTTACAATTTGAAATACAAAATCTATTTAAGTACCTGTAAGTACTAAAACAGAAATATAGTTCTAAAGAAACTCTAATGAAAGTATAAATAATATTATGCAGCAAAGTGATTGATCATGTTAGTATAATAGACCATAATTATTACTAGATCCATAACTACAAGATAACCTGAAGCAGTCAAAGTTTGTAGAGTGGCAAAATATTTTAACTGTGAGTTTTCACTCTTGTTTGGCTTTCCATCAGGGCAGCCTTTTGTGAATGGTACTACTGTATCAGAAATTATACCAGAAATTTCAATTCTTGTGCCATAATTTCCTTATGGGGTGGTGTGTTGGTTTTTGTTTGTTTGTTTATTTTTGTTTGTTTGTTTTTTTAATTTATGCTGACACCTATGAAATTTCCCTTCCAACATCCAGCACAACTTCCCCACAAGACACAGTCAAGGTATCCAAGGAACTTTCTGGTTCATATGACTATCATACACTAAGAAGTAATCCCAAAAAAGCCCCTATATATGAAATAACACAAGGATGCCTACAAAGGACAACAAACAGGTTTGGATTCAAAAGAATTTCAGCAGTAACAGTCCCTGTGGAAGAACAGTCACAATGCAAATAAAACAATATTCTATTGCTTGAGCTTGTATTCCCTCCCTTAAATCCTAACATTTCTTCAGCTAACTCCTTGCTTGCCCTAGTGATAACCAAAATATTCTTGCAGACACTGAATTTCCTGATTCTGAAAGAGGCTTACAATAACAAAGATGACCTGACTTCTGAAAATTTCTGTTTCTCCATGCTGACTACAAAAGCAATCCATGCCAACTATTGCATTTAACCAGGTTTTAAGCATTTATCAGATGGCTAAATATCATAACATCCATAAGGTAAATATGGACCTTACTCTGTGCCAGAAAGTTATTGTTTGCTTTTACTATGGATAAATGCTTCCATCTAACAAAGTCATCATGTTATTAGTTCTGATTTTTTTCCTTTTAAAAGCTAAATATCCAGGAATTTACCTGAGAGCCCAATGAAAAACTAGAAGTCTGTCCCACTACTACAGAACAGGACAGGACTTACCTGCAACTCAGAAACTTATCTCCTTCTCCAGTAACACTCTTTTTATAGACATGCCTTCCATGAAAAAGATAGAGGATCTGCTTAACTCAAATGAAGACAAATCAGGCTTAAGGTTTTCATTAGCTGGGGTATTACAACAAGAATAACATGCCTCTTGGTGTGCTAATAAAAAGAGAGACAAAAGGCAATTGAAGAATAACTAGAATGGCATTAAGGACTTGCTGCCACTGATCTGTTGCTTGCAGGAAGAAGCCTGCAAATGGCTGATCAGAAGAATGAGACAAAGGGGAACACGGAAGAAGTATGGAAGACAAAAGCTAGTGAGAAGATGAGACAGAAGTGATATAAGAAGTAGAAAGAGAAGAGGAATTTGGGGAAAAAAATGCTACCTGGTGAGCAGTGAGACTGCAATGAGCATGTACATGTGTATTGCCTGGCTCCTCACAGAGGAAGGAGACACTACAAGCAGCAAACCTCTTAATTCAGCTGGCAGTGGCCTACAGGGGAATCCCACAGATTCCAGCTCTGCCAGTACACAGGAAAACTCAAATTTCTTTCCCTTCAGACTGATGCCTCAGTATCATGCTCCTACCTAAGAAACTATAAAGAAAAACTAAGAATAAGCGAGGGTCACCAATCTCCAGCTGACCCCTGGAATAGTGGCCTATGCTAAATACAGAAAATACAGACCAAGGCTGTATGTATCCTAAAATATGACAGGTAATGTCACATCTGGTAATTCTAGGGTTAGGGCTGAAAGAAAACATTTTACAATTGGGATTAACAAATTTTTGCTCTTTCATAAAAGAACAGAAAATTATTTTTGTGCAATCACTTTTACTCCTTCAGAACAGTTCACTGAACCCTATCTAGAAGGCTTATCTCATTGAATTAGAAGAACTTCTAGGCTTCATAAACTATCTTCAAAAGGCTGTTTTTCTCTCTTCTATGCACATTTCCCAATCTATCACACTACACAGAAAACTTAATTTTATATAGTATGTTGAAATGCCTTCTAGAGAAGCTGACAGCATGCTGATAGTTATTCCAGTAATGTGCTTAACTAATAGTAGACAGGATTTGCAAATGGCAAAATAAAGCCCAATTGTAAGAGAAAAATGAATATTTGAAGAAAAAATAGTCTCAAGTTATATTTGACAGGAAAATTCATTGCCTGTCATCAAAACCTTCTGTCACTAGTGCAATATTACATCTCTGATGGAATACTGAACTACAGAATTCAGACTTATTGAAACATTTTTGTCTCACATCTAATGCTAGTGAATCATTTTATGGAAAGAGAAGCCTACAACAGGTGCCATGGAGATGTACAAAGAAGCAGTACAATTTGTGTTTGCCTATGCTCTTGTCCCCTGGGTTCATTTCTGAATTACTGAGAGCCAAAACCTTTGGACACCAGTTAGTTTTCAGAAGTCAGAAAAAAGAGTGAAAAAAAAAGTTTTAGTAATCTCCATGGCACAAAAGTCTCTGATTCAATCATAGCAAGGATTTCAGTCATCATTTAGGTAATCTCTCTGACTCAAATTGAAAAGCACCTGGGTTGTTGTGACAACAGCCATCTGACTCAAGAAAAATGTAGCCATTGCTTTTGGATTAGGAACAATAATCTGGGACTAGAAACAGCAAAACTAAAATAAAAGTGGTTAAGTTTTGCTACATAATGTGCATTTTCATTAAAAATAAAGATGTCTGTGTTGTTCATGGGAGTTTTAAAGCTCTCACAATGTAAACAGTTGTACATTCCACCTCTGTGAATCAAAATAACTTTAATCAATTTCTGACAAAGGCAGGATCTCCTCCGTCCTCACTGCTCTTATTTCAGTCACTATACAGGGTTTAAAACTTAACTAGATGTATTCATTATTCAGTATATATCTTTATTTTTTCTACATATATATCTTTATTGTTTCTATTTATTTCTGTTCTATTTTGTTAATATCTTTCTAATAATATATTTCTATTCTATTTTTTCTATATCTATATTTTCTCTATTTTTTCTACTTTTTCTTAAGATTTTGACCATGTAACTCCATACTACTGTAATATCAAAGTTAAGATATAATGACAATACAAATTCAGAAAAAAAAATAATTTAAAAAGTTCCAGTCTTTATATTAATTTTATGAAATTATAGATTTAAATGTGTACCTTAAAATTTTTATATATTAAAGTGAAATTGATTGAATCAGAGGCATTTTGAATTATTTATCTGTTATAGCTGTCTATCTACTTATATAATCAATTGTGGTTTTTCATCCTCAAAGTTAATGTAAAATAAGGAGTTTTTTGAAAAAGAATCAGTGTTCAAGTGCAGAAAAGCACTTCTAATCTTTGCCATTGAGCTTATCTGCAATGATGGAAAATGCCAGAAAAATTCCACATGTATGCAACAAAGTGATAATAATACAGATACAAAATATATAATACTGTAAATTATGGCAACATAGCTTTCTGCCACAGATGTTCCCAAAAAGGTGTATTAGAGGTATATTCCAAAATCTGGAGTCACACTGATAATAAGAGATTCTTACACATCAATCAACACTCCTACCTTTCTGTTTCAGCTGCAGGGCCTTTCCTAGCTTGTTTTTGGCTGCTATATCTTTCCACTTTTCTGGACTGCCTGCGAAATGACATGTCAAGAAAAGAAATAAACAAGAAAAGAAATAAACAAAGAAGAAAAAGAATACAGAAATATGAAGATTATTTATTCATGTATTATAAAGGTAATAAAAGAAACAGTTGACAGATGAGAAAGTGACAACTATCATCATAAACAGGCTGGTGAAGTCGAGGTTTAAGAGACATTGCATTAATTAGGTTTGATTGAGGCTCATGGTGTGCAGCTCACGAGGTACCAAAACAGGGAAGAAAACATCAATCCCGACTGAGCCTGCAACTCGTTTGCACTTCACAGCCAGCATTTTACTAGAAACAATGACTCCTCATAGCCCTGTAAGGCATCTCTAACAGCATGAGAAACAAGTTCAGAGTAGACAGCAGGAAAAAAACCTTGCAGAAAGAAACAGAAAATATTATTTGAAGGTTTAAATCAATCTAAAAATTGCTTTTAAATCTAAATCTCAAAAGTAAAACAACTACTGCATGATATCAGATTTTTAAAAGGCTGTCACTATATTAATAAAAACTTGTTTTTACAAAAACCTCATTCTATTACCTTTTAAAGTTTTTAGAAACAGATTAAAAAAATTCAATTTTCTTCCTAGTCAATATAAATAAGTTAGAAATTATTTCACTCCTTCACTCCTTTCCTACACAAAGCTTTTGCAGAATTCATCTGACATTTGGATAATGAGGCACTAATTACCTCAGACAATCTAAGCACTCCCTTTGATATTAAATTATAACAATGAAGAGTAATTGGAGTCTACACATATAAGAACAAAGATAAAGCCATGTTTCATCATTATTACCCAGGACTATAAACATAATAAGTAAATCTCTGCAAGTCTTGTGTTCCAAAATTTTCTGTACTATCCACAGTAATGTTAGGATTTTCAAATTAGGATTACTACTTTAAACCTCAGAAAATCATCAATATGTATTATTTTTTCAGAGAAAAAAGTGCACAGAGTGTTTCAGGAGTGGTAGAAGCAGGGAGTGATGATTATTCAATCCTAGACCAGAAATGCTGACAAACTAATACATGCAAGATCTTGCAATGATACAATCAATGTCATATATCAGGCTATATAAATTACTGTGGGCAAAACAGACAAAAATAACATTTAAAATAGCATGTTTTCCTTTTAAAGCTTTCTGGTTATAAAGAGTAATCCAGTGCCTGCACTGGAGGAGACCTAAACAGCTGGGACACCAAACTATGCCCAAAGAACATAATCATAGTTGTTTTTCATTATTTTTACCCACTGCAGTATTTGATGAGCATTTTATTGTCATGCAATAGATTCTAGAAAATAGAAAACATTGCATCAAAATAAAATACTTTCTGCATGAGCAGAGGTCTTAACCTGATGCTTTCAGGATTTTAAAAAATGTATTTTCTCACAAAAAATAGTATGTAAGATTAGAAACAGAAATCCCTTTTGTCCTCAATTTATTTTATTTTTGTATATTTTCATTGTTTTTCAATTTTTTCCTTTACCAGGACAAATATAAAGTGGATACAGAGGAAAACACACAAATTAAATGCTGCAGCTTTACTTAAAACTTACAGTTAGCAAAGTTTTTAAAGTTATGGCTATATCCACTGTATGCAGCAGCATTACCATTCAAATTATGTCACCCTCTTCATTTTCTGTTCAGTTGGTTCTGTCTGGGGCTTATTTTTCTCTTGCTCCTTATGTTGTTTGCCTCGATTGTGACATTGCACACAATGGAGAAAGAGAGCTCACAGTGAGTGTTTCAGTGGGATGGAAAAGCCAAGAGCAGGATGTGCTTTGCTGTGACAGGTAACACTGCAATACACAGCACTAATGGGCTGAGAAAACTTATTTCTCTGCTCTCAGGGCTGTCTTGAGAGCAGCACACACTAGAAATTCGTGAAAATCAGTTTCCTTTTCGGTTCCTCCCTCTGGCTAAGATGATGCTGTATACATTTCCAATTAGCTCAACATGCTCTGACTTACTTCCTAAATATACTTCATAGGAGAAAAAAAAATATTATCCACGAATGATACATGCACATATGTACTAGTACATAAAACAGGGAAAAAAATAAAAAGAAATGTGTGAAAGTATGTAGAGCACATGAAGAATATACTATAACCAATACCTCATTTACTTTGATCTATGATTTGAGTAAATAAGGATACCTCTGTGCTGCTCCAGGTTTAGCACTTAGGTGGTCTACACTGTCCTGTTTTGGAATGCAAGACTCCAGGGTCCTTGTTCTTCACAATATTTGGAAACATGGATGTGAATTTGGACGGAATGAGCAGAAACAGAGATGGTCACATGCAGTGAAGGTGGAGACATGCAGGCAAATATATAAACAAAAAGCATTAAGTCACTATCTACTGAAAAAAGCTGTATTTCTCATTTTCCTATTCCAAACACTATAAAATTTTAGATGTGAGATTAACAGTCTAAGATGTAAAGATGTACAGAATGAAAGCCACAACAGTATTTTTAAAAAACATTATGCTCTACATGCTGAATGGCAGTGCTGTTTTTTAATTTAAGGCACAATTATCCTTCTTGAGAATATATAAACATATAAAAAACCTCTTTGCTCAAGAAGATACATATTTTGTCATTAAATTGTGAAATTCTCCCGAACATGCAAGTAAATTTCCTAATTTCATGCATTTTGATGAAACCTTCATGTTCCATTGCCACACAGTCTGCTACAGTAACAATTTTCAGTAATTCAAGAGTGAAGTAGAATAACTGACTCAGATATTTTTAAAAATAAAAATTATATAAGAATATCTCTGAATTTCTATGGAATTTTAATTTCTGCTGAAGCTGCAGAATTTCTTCACAGCTTTCAATCTGGAAAAAATATTATTATCTTGTTGCTTTATTATTAGTTTTTAATGAAATATATGACAAGATCTGTGAATGGAATTTTTTTTTTCAAATATCAAATTTGAATTTTAATGAGAAAACTCAGCAAAATTTGTGGTCCACTAATAACCTAAGTTTTTTAATATATCTGCATCTATACCCAGTAGGGTCAGGAATGGCTAAAATTTCTCCCAAAGATCATAAATCTTCCAACTGTCCCACCAAATCATTGAACAATATACATCATATTTAGGCAAACACTACATATTGTTTTATGTACAGACAAGCTATTTACAGTTCATGTTCCAAAATTCTATGTGCCTCAGTATATTTAACTGTGTCAACAAATCTACACACAGAAATTTGATAATATGCCTACAGAAATTAAAAATTACTACTTCTGAAATGAAAACATAACATTGCTATACAATTCAGTGTCCAGTATTTTTAAATTATTTCTTACTGTCCTGTAAAGGAGCCCTCAGTGGTTTGCAGTGAGTGTTACTTTATGTGGCCACCAGGAATGTCATGTTCAACACTTCCTGACTTTTACTGAAGTTTTCTTAAAGGCTGGATCTGCATGGTACCTGCAAGTACCAGAGGGCACTTGCTCTGCAGCTGGCTTCAGGTGACTCTGGGACAAGCATTCTTACACATGCATGCATGAATGACTGACAGAAGCTACTTCTCTTAAATGAAAATATATGAGAATTCCTTTTTTTAAAGGCTTATTTTATCCAGTCTTGGTTATATGCTGATATTATATGCAGATTTTTCCAAATGAACAATCTGAAAAAAAATTCACCTACCATTAAATACTCAGCTTTCATTCACCTTGTTTTTATCATCACTTAAATTTCACAGATCTCCAGATACCCATCTCTCTACACTGTAGATATTAGACATTTAGACTTCCTAATTTCTAATAAAAAACAAAAAAAACTTTCAAGGAATTATGCTATCAAATCCAACAGAAAAACTATCCTTCAAAATATCTTATAGAAATAAATGATACCAAACATTTCCAAATTTTTAACACTGAAATAATACTTAACTCATGTCTTCTCATCAACGTATCAAGGAGACACTTCCTGATATGGCAAGTGAGCAAATTCCAGAAGAACAATCTTGCCAAAAATTTTATCAAAACTTATGTTAATAACCATTAGAAATAAATACAATGTTGAAAAAAATAATTTGTCAAAATTAGAAATAATGCATAAGTCATGGATTTAAGAAATGTATTCATAAATAGATTTTGATTCCACTCAAAGTGCAAATTGGACCCATTTGCAACATAAATCTGTAAGATACTCAAATGAAGATTAAGATGAAGTATGTCAAAGTCAATTAATCTGTGAAATATAATTCAAAGCTGTGATAAGCAGTTGGTTTTTTATGCCTGCTGATCCATCAGTCATTCCCTAACAGCCACTACAGTGGAGTTGTCAAATTGATACAAGCAGCATATCTTGAAAAAACTTTAATTATCGAACTGAGTAGTATCAGCCCACTGCAATAACTATGTGAATTAATCAGAACAAATGTAAACTTAGAGTAGAGAAAAAAGGTAAAGCACCTTTGATTGCTTCACTGATGTTCTCTCTATAGATATGCAAAAACCTCAATGTTCTCAGAACTTCTCCTAATATTGGAGAAAATCCTAGAACTCATAGACTGCAAACACTCATCAGCATTGAGGTTAGCTTTAATTCCTTCTGTGCTCATCATCATTGGGTTTTGGTGACCAGATTGCATGCAAGACTTACAAACACAGGTAGGCACTGATTTCACATAGAAAATCAGACTCCTGTTTATCCATCTCAAAAACCTTGCCATTACAGATTCCATATCCTACAGATGTTTCATTGTAAAATATTTGCTAGTGGGCATTAGATGATTTCAGCCTTTCTCCACAAAATTTCAGCTGATGTAAAAAGGCTTACTATTTGGCATTGAGAATGGAAGTATTTAGAGGAAAACCTTATTTCACTGATTTTTTCAAGTCTGATACCCTGAAGTCAAAGGCAATCTTTCAATTGACTCAAAAAATGAGAACGAAAATTACTTAAAAATGCCTAAAAGACATAAAGTACATTTCTAAACTCTTAGTAGCTGTCCCATCAAAGGGATGTGTTGCAAAATTTCTGGAAATGCGGTATCTGTAAGGGAGGATTCTGGAAATGCAGTATCTGTAAGGGAGGACAGCTTCAAAATGACGTTTCACTACTTTAATTCTGTAATTTATAATGCCGTTTAACTCCAATTAAAAAAAGAAAATACTACCCACACACAGTTACACTCCTCCCACCTGGTCTGAGTGGAATATTTCCAGTATCAAGTAAACAAGATAAATCACAGTAAAAATGTCAGTACTGTGGGTAGACTTTAGCAGAAGGTTAGGACTGGCACCACTGGTATTTCAGTCTTACAGTTTTAAATGCAACTTCATAAGTTCATGTAAAGATTATTTACATTAATCTGTATTTACATTAATCTGTGTCCTGTCAGTTACTGTAATACAAAATACTGAAAGAAAAATTTTGAAATTGCACTTAAATATAAATTACAATGTCTGCTTAAAATACCTATCTGGAAATAAAATAACAAAGAAAAAATTACTGCTGCCAAAGCAATGGGATACCAAAACTCATGTGATTAGAAAGCTTGTGAGAAGTAAAAAAATAAAGGTGCTTCTATTAATCATAGATGATAATCAGCATAAAAATTTACTTAGAGCCCTGATGTTCTTAATCAAAACCTACCTTATTAGGAAAACCTGCTCCATGGAGGCCATCCTGATTTGGACAAAATTTACAAACAGTGCCAATTTTTACATACATCAACTACAAAGTGTTAACAAGACCTCCAGCATATCAGCCTGTGGGGTTTTTTCCCATTAGGAACAGTTCGTTGAAAAAAGGAAAACCAAAACCAATGAAAAACAAACATATACACAAGAATATGCTCTACAACAAGTATTTATCACATTATAAAGCACCACAGTGAAAGCACCAGCACCATTTACAGAAGCAGGTAAAGACAGACAAAAGAACATTAACACAGATGATGTTCTCTTGTACCAGACATCATATTTCGTGCCTTGTGACTATTCAGACAAACAGAAAACTTGAAAAGATGTTCATTCTTCTGTGCTTTATAACAGCTCAACAAAATGCAGAGATGATACCTAAACTGCTGTTTCATTTTGGGCTGCTGGAGATTGCAAGTCTCCACACAAATGCACACCTCTAAATTTCAGTGTACTCCTCTGAGAGTGCAAGATGCAGTAAGGCATTTTTCAGCTGGGAGGAGCTGACTAGTACCTGTCATCCTCCGGAGATGCATGCTGGATATGAATCCTGGGACTAGTAGGTCGTCTCCTCTCTAGGGAGGGGGACCATCTACCCCTGTTTGCCCGTTCAATAAAACAGGAAAAAAATACGGTATTTAGTTTGTGGTAAAATTAAATAGATGGGATTTCGGACTGGAAAAATACCCCAAAAAAGTAATGAAAGTGAGTAATTTAATTATTTTTTCTAACAGCTTTCTAATACCCAAGTATACTTTAATTAAGGCTGCTTAATGCAAAAACATCACATCTGAAATGAAAAGAAGGTGTGCCCAAAGATGCAGAATTTAGACCAATATAAATCTTCTATATGGTGTACCATTAAGTTTTCAAATATTCTCAAATGCTTGACTACCTAAAAGCCTGTCATTTGTGTAGGAAGCTGGAATTCCAAATTAGAAAAGACTTTTAAGACTGTATGATGATCATTATCTTGGTATTTTGCTAATCCCATCTCTCCTAGCTATTTACACAGAAAAATGTAATCTCAGTAAAAATGTAGGACTTTTAATTATGATAAAAGTTCTAGGGCATAAAGTCACCCTTTTCTGGAATGCAGTGAAAGAATACAGGTAAATTATTTAACTAAAACTAAGCTACACACATTTGTGTGCAATTACTGGAGTAATTTTTTATCATTTGAAAACATATCCTAAAAGTGCATGCAGCCAGCTTCCTCTACTATTCATTTCTCTTTATCTCTGCAGTACATGTAAGGACATTATGTAACACAACTAATGTCAACAAAAAGGACCTGAATTGAGAATGAAAACTGATGTATTATGAGATTTTTTTTCTTGAAAATCTAATTCAATTCAGAATTATAAATACTATAATATAGACTCATGCTTATTTTTTTGGGATGTCAGTTGTTTGTATTGCAACAATTGAATGCATAACGATTTACAATACAAAAACAAACTGATTTATTGACAAATATGTTTGCATAAACTCAGCAAAAGTATCTAATATTTCCCTTTCTGAGGCATTCTTCCAGTCCATGTAATAAGGAAAAGGGTTTGATTTATGGAACATGCAAATAACAAAGGTTTTAGGGACATGAGCATTATTGGAACAGTTAGGTAGGTCTTTCAGATATTTCAAGAGCAAATAAGTTGTTAGTAGTTAGCTTCTTTTTCTCTCCAAAGCAAGAGTTAAAGAAAATGTTAATGCATCAGTGCACTCAGTCAAAGCCCTTAATATGCTGATATCCACTACAGATATTAAAGAGCATTTGAAAGAATTAACTAGGTAATTCAGTAGGAATTTTCAGAACATGGTTCTCTCATTGAATGCCGAATGACTGTGAGCCACAGTACAACACCAACATGTAACTACCTACTTCTGTACATGCTTGGAAAGAGCCAGAGAGACAGTATGGCACAGACCTAATGCAAACAGTTATTTCACTGCACATAATTTTAAATGGAAATGGGGGTATTTGACATAACTGTTAAGGGCATGCAATATAAAAATCAACATGAATTCAGGACAAGCTTTAATTGGATCAACCTCCCTGGTACCTGTTCATGATAAGGTAGCAGGTAACTGCTGATCTTTGTCTCTTGTTTAGCTAGTAGTGGCCAGCTGATGGCAAACATCCTGTTTTGATTCCCACTGCAGTGAAGCACCTCAGAACAAATCTAACACAGCTGTGGGGCTGTATTTTGCAGGTTTGCTGACCCTTGTACATGACCTAATCCCTGGGCTCTGCTCCTCAGTTTTATTTGCTCAGACCTCCACTAAGTGATGTCTCAGGCCAAAAGCCAATACTAGAAGTACAAATCAGTGCAACTGTTCTTGTGCTAACACACATATAAGTGCTTGCAACAGCAGAAATTTAGAGGGTAAATAATAGCCACACTACATATTATTAACTATCACTGACTGCAATCTTAAATCAGTCTGGGGAATACGCTATTATGATAAGAAACCATTCCTAAATCAGTTCAGAGTCTGCCCTTGAACCTCATGTCTAGGTGTTTTCCTGAGCAGAAATTGGGTGTTGAAAAGAAATTTCTCCATTCTAAAGAAATAGCACCCAATTTACAAGGAAAGAAGCAGAAATTTCGAGACACAGTGAAAAGGATAAAAATGAAAAAACCCAGAGCATAATGAAGCAGTAGCAGGAAAAACACTTTCAATGGCAATAGAGAACATTTTATAAACTTAAAGATGCCTTGCAGATCATCAAAGGAACTTCAACCACGGAAACACTTTGGAAAAAAAAAACAAATTAACAAAACTCCTTGGAATAAGTAGAGGGTAGATGGTGGGAAGAGGAAAAAAAAAGGCAGGTATGGTGCAACTGCATAGAGGTATTAGAAGGGGGTCGATATTTTTGAATGTCCTAGAGTGTACTGTGCAAAAGAGAAGTAAATGAAGAATTAAACTTTGTACAAAATCAGTACATATAACAAAAAATTTTAGCATGCCTGTGTCAAGGCAAGGTCAGTTTGTCAATCAAGTTATATGGACTTGGTCAAATGATGGAACTTATAGGAGGAGAAAAGTTCTGTCCTCACTGGTTTTTTTGGTTTTGCTATACTGAAACTAACTAGACTTTCATATCACAAATTCATATATAGAGCTGAAAGTAGTTTTCTGCTGGTATAAGCAAGTCAACAGACTGACTTTTACTGGCAAGGCAGTGTCTTAAAAACCAGTAACTACTCTGACCATTCCAAATGACATAAATGACATTGTATAAAATTCAAGGATCAAAACTGTTTCCATCAAATCAGTGACAGAGACAAATAGAGCTCTACTGTCCATCTGTTATAACACTACCATTTTGTTAAAATGTGGTTTATTTTAGCTCTTGTTCTCAAATATAATCTAATTCATACCCTCTGAGTCAAAAGGTGAGGGGGAGTAAGTAGAATTTTCCATAGGTAAGTATATTCCTAATTTTCCACAGGTAAGTATATTCCTAATTTTGTTAAATTTACAAAGGTGTATTTAGAAGTCTGTATTTAGAGGCATAAATTTCTAGACTTTTAAATAATACCTGCAATGCTGTCATTCCGGGAGGGGAGAAGGGAGAAAAAACAACAGGAAAACAAGTAACATCTTCAACATGAGTCTCTCAAATATACTGAGAAAGGGCTGTAGATTGGACTTCACAAAACCTTAGAGTGCTTCTCTTTGATGGATCAATTCTAGATCTGACAAGTGTCTCATCTCCTCTAAGTCTCCAGTAATGAAACAATTTTTCCATATTGTCTATTGCATTGTAATTTTAATTTTGTTTAGTGTTTCACTACAGTTACTTTCAGAAGATATTTCCTACCGCTTAAGGTGAACTTGTCTTACGGTATTTTAAATCTTTCGTTCTCATCTTGTCCAGCACAGAACCAAAATGCTTTCTACAGACCCCGAACTTAATTCTGTGTTCCTCAGACTAAAGACTCCTCTATCATCACATGCAACTGATGACTAACTTCATGTTCAAGTGTAAGCAGATTCCACATTCAACAGAGGAGAATTAAATCATCTAAAATTTATGTTCCCCAAAACAAAAATATTAATTTGGTGGGGTTTATACATTAAATATAATATGTTCCTCCAAAATTTGGGCTGCATAAGAAAATCTTCTATGTCACAAGAAAGGAAAAAAAATCCTCTGCCAAAGCCACACATACCTTATTATTTTCAATGAAATTATCCAGAAGAAATTGAATATCAATTTCCTTAACAAGAACTTTTCTGCTCTATGAAGGATACCAAGTCAAAACCTCCTATTTATGACTGCTAAAAGCTAAGAAAAACTTTCACAGTGATGGGCAATTTTTTTCTGGATCAGACCCACTGATGATTAGGCAAAACCACATGTTTAGTAGCAACAGAGGCCACTAATACAGACTAAACACTTTCCTTTATATACATCCTTCTGCTCACGCAAAATAATGCAGATTCTGCACAGTGCCCTGTGGACAGAGGTGGACATGAATTCCAAAGGCATAATAGAACTACTTCACATCAGGACAGATGTAGTTTTGAGTATAAAATTTTTACTAGACAGTTTATAATTACCAGTTAATGTTTCATTGAATATTCAACTTGATGGGCGGCATCTTGAAGTAAGTACAGAACACACTGCTCACATTTATATGCAATTACATTAAGTAACTGCTTTTAGATGAAGGCAGCTGTATGCATGTAGACACTTAGTAATTAATGTGATGCTACAATATTTTTAATAATATCTAGAAAAATATCTGTATTTCATTCTGATTGACTCTGTATGTTTTTAATTGTTTTTTTAACAACCACGTTCATATTTTCCGTAATGTCTTGAGCTCAGACTTAAAAAGGAATAAACTACTGTAGATCCATCAGGGACACCTCAGGAGAACATTAGTCCCTTCTCTGCAACATGAGCATAACTTTAGAAAAAGCACAGTTCCAACCAAGGAGCAGCAGGAAGTAGGGAGAAAGGAAATGGGAAATTTTAAACAAAAAACTCAGGTGAAACCCTATCTTAAAGAGGAAAGTGCCTTCTTAGTGCCTTTTTGATGCATCCTGCCCCACAATAAAGAAAATAACATAACTGTTACAAACACCACACTGTGTATTGACTAAAAAAGCACTATTAACTTCCATACTAGTTAAACATGTACTGGACAGACTAAAATATAATTCTGTCCTATTCCCATGCAAAGGGACCCTATTATTGCCCTTAGTGAGCCTAAAATCTCACTCTGAAGTGGTATAATTCTTAACCAAAAACATGGATAGTGATGAAAAGTTCTCTTGTGGAATCACCTTTTTAACACCACTTGTATTTGATTCACCTAAAATTTTGAATCAAGCTATTGTAATTGTGAAAGTACAGAAAGCATCCATAACATGCCTGCACAATGTATATGACAAAATAATATTTAATTTAAATAGTAAACATGTCTTAAGACTCATGTGAACCTTAATATAATATCAGAGCAAAAAAAACCTTAATGCAGTTATCCACCTTGCAAAAGCAGATGCACCAGGTTAAAGAAAGCAATGATGTTATGCTGTTCTGTAAGAAATATATCAGTATTGATACAGTTCTGGTTTGAAATGTGAAAGTTTTGTTGTATTTTCTAATTTAGGCCACCGCTTTATTAGCAGTCCACAGAACAAGCAAAAACAGATGTAATGCTTTTTAGCAAATGATGATGAAGAATCACAACCAAGTGGTAGTTTCAAAATACTTAACACTGCAATGCTATTATCAGCATACTGAGGACTTTTGTAAACAATGAACATCAGCTTGAGCTAAAACAAAGGAAGTAGCCGGAAGCGGTCATAAACTCCAACACACAATTTACATGACATACATGAATACAGGAGCAAAAATGTCTACAAATACCAAAGCAGACAAGAAATGTACAAGAATGTGGAATAGTCATATGAAGAAAAACAAAACTTATAAAGATCACCAGCACAGATGACAAGAAATTCATAAGTTTTTATTTTATACCTTTCTCGTTCTGGTGAATGCAAACTAGTATCTGGTCTCAAGCAGTTGGTACTAGCACTCCTAGCCCTGTCAAGGGAGGGCTGCAGTTCACTAGTGCCAGTGCATTGCATCCAATGGTAGAAGAGAAAGAAAAAGAAAACAAAGAAAGGAATACAATGTTAGATATTAACTCATAAAATAATGCTCTCTTTACAGAAAATGTAGAATCACAATGATTTAATTAAGGAAAACGTAAAAGGGTTGACTGGATGATTGTGTCAAGATTTGTTCAGAAAATAAAAGCAAACAAAAGGCTGCGAGAAATTTTTTGCAAATATCATTGAAATGTTTAAAACTGAATGAGACAGAACAGCATCCACTTGTAAGAAAAGTGGAATGAGAAATATCAAACAATAAAGTTATATCCTTATTAACAGCAATAAGTTTTAAGCCAACACAAAAGAATGTGATCCACTATATGTCATGTGAAATCCCTTTACAGTGAAGCTCATTTATTCTGCCAAATCCATATTAGATACCAAACAAGTGGGGGGATTAATCCTCAGTGTCTTACCTAACCAGTAGATCATCTCCAAATTTCGATATTCGTAAATTAAGGCAATCATGAAGGAGTGAAATATCCTGTCTAATCACGGGTTTGGTCTTAGCACATGCAGGAAGAGTTGAGCTTTGTAAATTAAAATTATTTAAACAAAATGAAAATAAATTTAACATGTAACAGAAATCTCATACATAAACAAAAGAATGTAATAGAGAAAAAACATGCAACATATAATTTTAACAGTGAAGACAAGTCCAACTATTACAAAGTAGTTTGGTTTAGGTTTTTTTTGTAACATAGGTGTTAATTTAAATAACTAAATGAAGTTTTTTTTGGATTTTATCCCTTATCTCTTAATCACAAAAATGCAGGAAACATTTTGTTATTTTTTCTTTAACAAGGGAAGTCTATTTATTTTTTTAAAGAGAAGCTAACTACTTAAAGGGGACTCTAAACACTTCTTACCTGTATAGGTTCCAATGAGTACCATTTTCTAGTAAAGGCATCTTGGGTGGTAATGTTTTATAGTGCCTAACAGGACTTCTGAAATGTGGTGGGTCAGAAAAGAACAAAGGACAACAGAAAAAAATGCCAGAAATAAAAAGACAGGTAAAGGCAAGCCAAGAGTGACCAGAACATGAAATAAATGCATAATATTCTATTATATTGTATAGCTGTAGGAGTAGATATCTCATCTATGTTTTTCTGAAGTACTGTGACAGCTATCTGGGGGGAAAAATTTTGTATTAACCCTTTTCTTAATAAAGTGCAAGAACTTATGTCAATGCTAGTACAGCTCAGATGTTTTCTTGAAATGGAAGTAGTATATATTCCATGTTTAGATACTTTAAATTAAAATATGCAGACTGTATTAAGTTTATATTAAATTACTTTTTTTATTTCTCTTAGTGATGCCTTACTTAGACCTGCAGAAATTTTTACCTCTTCAGTAGTTAAGCATGAAAGTCTCACTAAAATAGGGATATATAGTATCAAAAATTTAATTACAGATTAGCAGCTGAATTTTTTGAATGTGGAAGTCTTTTTAAAGTGGCGTATCAGCTTCAAAATTTACCAGTAATTAAATGTTATTAATTATAAGATAATTCAAAAATTTAGGAGAAGTACTGCATCAGCCAACACAGCAGCACTGTGTCACTTGACAACTGTCTAATATCATCATAGATTTTAGAGAAGGAAATGTTTATCAGCCAGCTCTTCCCATTGAGCAAGAGAGAAATTTAAAGGCAGACAGTGGCTGCTGAATGAGAATTATGGCCATTTAATGGCTAAGGGTTAGTAACAACATTCTAATAATTTTCCATATACCCTACTAGGGCACAACTATCTACTAGGAGAAGAACCAGCAGGCTTGAGGATTTTGCAGCAGTCTGTCCTGACAAGACATTTCATTCCTGTTAAGCCTTGGGCCAAAGCACAGCAGATCAACATTAGAAACCTGGCTGTGTCACAGACAGATGAATCAACTCTCTGCCTGGAAACATCAGTGTTTGTAAAACCCTAAAGGATTTAAGGAGCTTTGACTCTTCTTGTATGGGTTTAGTGGTCACCCCTGGTGAATTCTCTATCAGAGGTCACTGTAACATTGCACAGGAGGAAAAAAGGAATGGCTGCCATCAGGCCAATCCTGGCACATGGGCAGATGTTACCAATAAAAGTAGGGGTGATCTAAAACATGGAATGTGGCAACTCATGATCTATAGCATAGGTACACAGCTTTCCACCATTTCTAGTAGTTAATAATTGCATACAGAGCAACAGGATGGATAGCTAGGACTAGTATTCCAAACTGGTATTCCATTAAACTCACCATATATCTTAACTCTGTAGCTTGGACTACCTAATTTCTTTCATTTAACATGAAGCCATTAACATTTCTTTCCCATTTTAAGCTGAAGCTGTCTCAAGGCTAATTAAACCATTGTTCAGCAAGCTGCCTAGAAAACAAGGATAAAGCCTTATAAAATTTCTAACATGAATAAATGTCAGGTCACTAGAAATAAGAAAGGACAGAAGATGGCATAGAACAAATTTTTGCTGAAACTGTTTTCAAAACTATTCTTTCAAGAATGTGTATTGGCAGTTTAGTTGGAATTGGGGTGTATAAGCCTCAGAGTTAAATTTAGAAGAATTAATCTATTGTCATCTATCACTTTTCTATTCATCTTTGATACATTATTTTAAGCATCATCCTCGTTTACAGTATACCACTACTATTACTTTTAAAGGGTGATTTTTGGTGTTTTTTGATCACAAAAATACTGTAGCAATAAATGGAATAAAGAAAAAAGAAAGGAAGTGCTGTAGGCTCTGAATTCAGTGTAGCTATTACCTAACTCTATTGCTGTCCTTACAAAAAGGACACAACTTAGAAAAAATTGTGCAGAACTTTTTGCTGTGACCAGACTGGTTTGGTAGATTTGTAAAGCTATTGGAAAGCTAATGGCTGGGCAAAGACATAAAATAACAAGAAGTTAAATAAATTAATAAATTCTAAAATTAAAATCTTGATGAAAAAGTCTTTTTAGCCGAAGTACAAGAATGAGAATATTTCTACTGATAATATTTCTACTGATAACAAAAACTTAATTTAACAGCTTCACTGATGCAGTTTTTTTTGAAAGCTTACATATTTATTTACTATTTTTTATACTACTTGGCTTTATAACAAAACCGTATCACAGCATCTTCAATACTGCTTCAAATTTGATAATGAGAATTAAAGCAATCCAAGACATTTAAAAAATAAACAGTACTTTGTAAGAGAAAATCCTAAACCAAATAAAAGAATAATAGCACTAGACAACATAGTTTAACATTTGGTGATTTTAAACATTTAGCACTGGCACAAAACTCTCATCAACACCCAGATCCTGAGGGGACAAAGGATAAATAACCACCTGGTTGACTTAGTTAAATGGTTAACTACTTTAACTTCAACCTACATTTTTATTTATGGTAAATGAAAGATGTTCTACACAATGTCATGGGTTTTTAACACAGTTGACAGACATGGTGGTAAAAAAGGTGGGGGAGCAGACTTTGATTTTTTAGATAAAGATATTTCAGTCCTGTTTAGTTTCACAACTCTGGAAAGTGGTAAGACAGGGAGCTCCTGGCTTTGAAACAAGAGATTAAAGAAGACTGAAGATGGGCCCAAACTACAAAGTTTACATGTGGATCCAATTTATAGAACAATTTTTAGATGCAAAAACAAGTGATACAAAACCCCTTAAATCTAGGACTTCCAGTAAGCCCTTGTACAACGGGATTTATTCCTCTGCAGGTGACTAAATCAGCATGAGATCAGGTGTCACAACAAGCAAAGATTGTTTAATTGTGCATGGCTGTTATATAAACATAAAAATGCAAATAAAAAAAAACAAAACCAACTGAAAAACCAATGTTTGAAATTATTACAATGCTCATACATTGGGAGATCAGGACTTTTGTGACTAGACAGAAAATCTACCAGAAAATACAACTGCAAAACCAAAGTTTCTTCAACTACTTTAGTCCTTACTACTGAGGTTCAAAAACAGATACACACATCTGAATCTAAATTAAAACAAACAAAAAAAGAATGACTGACATCTGGATCACAATGTACTGGGAAGTTCTTTATGTACTGGGACTAAATACACCATGGAGGAAACACTGGGCACACAAAGTGGGCAGAACTAAGCAGGTGTGTTTGTGATTCCCACACTCCTGTATTTACCTGATGGTGTGTAGGCACTCTGCACTTCTTCCTCGCTTTGCTCTGGGCAGCATAAGAAGCTCACTGCACAGACAGGATGGGTGGTGAGTGAAACAGATATAGTTATGAAGCATTAGATGACATGGGTTATGCCAATGATAAGCAAATGAAAACATCAAAAGAAATGAGAAGCATTCACCCAGATAGATAGTCTGATAAGACTGCATGTCTCAAAATATATGAGTCAAAAAATGCATGTAATAACTCATTTTCAACAAGCTCATTTTAGTGTGGCACCTCCTTCTGTGATATTTTTCTTTTAAATTCAGAATTACTTTTTCAGAGCTCTTCATGATGAAACAACATAAAATGGCTACAGTTTTCTAATAACCTCCTGTCTCATGAACTAATTAATGGAGAACTGCTTTAGGAAAAAAAAGAAAGATGTCTGTTGTTTGCTTTGTGTTGGGTTTTGTGGCTTCCTAAGCTACAAAATCATACAGGTAAAAGCAGTGAAGGTTTGATAATGACATAATGCAGGTTGGTTTATGGGAAGAATAACCAGTCACCCTTTAGGGAAAATCAAAAATATATGTTCATTTGAAATATTGTGTTGGGCCAAACAGAAATTCTGATTCATAGCTCTTAAAAGGTTTTTGTAATGATAATCCTAAAGAAACAAATAAAAAAAACTAATCAGCCATCAGACTTTTTTTTCTTATTCTCTCAAATTGAGGAAAATCAGCTATCTATTGTATTTTAATTATATTGTAAGCAAACACATACTATAGCCAGCAAGATGGTAAAATTAATGCATATTTATGCCTATGGTAAATATGACTATGATATGAAATATTCCTTGAATAAGCCTGTAGTTTTATGCACTTCAACACAATCAGAAAGAGCAAGCTCCAAAACTCCTATCATTGTAAATATGAAATTAAAGGTAAGCTTCATGGAAACATGCTAATTTTAAAAGAAGCAGGGAATCCCATGAAGTACTATGGCAAAAAAAAAAAAAGAGAGAAAATATTACAAGACAGATAAAGTAGCAGTTGTTCAACGTGTTTCACACTTCATGTCATTATAAAATGATGCATTTCATTGATACACTACAGGCATTATTTACCTAAAATTCTAAACAGGGCAGACTGAAATAATGGCTTGTGACTCATGTAAGATTTAATTACATCTGGAGCTGCTAGCTTGATGCAACAATATAAACTAGGGTTGAATTGAATTTTTAAATTTTCTTTCTAAGCCAAATTTCTATTCATAAACTCAGACAGAATTTATATGTATCTTTCCAGATTAAAACCTATGGATTTTAGGAAAAAAAGTTACTATTTTATTTAGAGTTGCAAAGTAGATGCACAGTCCACATTAAATCATAGGGTACTTTGTTAATATTTACCTTTCCTAAGCCAAAGAGTATCTATTGTAATTGGCCCAAAGCAAACACTGATAAAAAAGTCATCCTGAAAAGTGATATAAAATAACAAATTCACCATGAAATTTTCTAGTTAAAAAAAAAAAGTAAAAGAATCCATCAAGAAGATTACCAATATTGTGAGAATATGCAGTTCTCTGATAAATTAAGTCTGTTTTGGGAGACATTTAAAATAGAGATTACTATTCTTAAATAAATGTTTTCTACACTCATAATTAAGAGATTTTACTTAGGAATAAAAGAAACACAAAAAAAAAGTGTCATGCTTTTGAAAATTGAATAATGGTTTCCTAATAAAAGGCTTTTCCTAAAAGTTTATATATATTCATATATATATATATGTATGTATATATGTATATAAATATATATAACACTGCTGAAGTGGACAAATAAGTTCCACTGGAAACTTATTGCAACAGATGCTTCTGTAACAGAGTGGTAGTACCTATTTTTACAAAGACCTATATTATGATTTAATATTGATTTTGAACCATTAACAGATAATTGAGAAAATTTTTGAAACGAATCAGCAGCTGTAATCTCTGGCATGCAATTATTGGGTATTTCCTCAGCTTTCAAGCCAAGTTTACATTAGATATATATGTGAATGTACTTGTTTAGGTGAAGGGTTTAGTATGCACAACACATAATATCTACACTACTCTTGATACTGATCCATAATATTTAATGATGTTGGGTTTTTTAATTCTTGGATGTGACAGAGGATCTTTCTTAACAAAACCTGGTTCGAATCTTTCATATGATGCTATTCTTTTGTACTGAAAGCTGGCAAAACCAGCCAGAACTAAACAGACTTCACAACTGATGAAATCTGGAGGAAAAGATGAAAAGGAAAATGGGGAAAAGGAGACCACTGCATACAAGATTATTATTCAAGAACACAAGTACATGGACCCATCTTTAAATCCTGCAAATAAGCCACGTACATCCTTCATGTCTGACTTTTAAACTTCCAAAAAAGTTTTGTGAACACTGAAAAGAATTGAAGACTCTAAACAAATCCAGAAGCCCATTGCTCATCCCCAAGAAAGGCTCAGGGTAAACCCAGCTCCTCTCCAGCCATAATCCATGGATATATCACCAGTTATGTCCAGGTTTGAGGCTTTACTAAAAGAGAAATTTCTAGACAGCTAACTGTCTATATTTATACTGACAAAAGCTACTTTTTAAAGCCTTTTTCTCTTCCAATCTGATTAATAACAAATCAATGCAATATCTTCAGAAATCTTTTGAATATATCACTGCCCCCCAAAAAAAAAAAAACAGAAAAAAACTGCAACAAGTGGACATTACTTGAATTAGCCTAACTATAAATCTGACTACTATACTTAAAAACAATTTTAATTCACCTCTGAAAGAAAATTCAGTGCAAAAATCCAACTTAGTCAATTCTGTACACACTTCTTGCCTATTTGAATTTTTAAATGTACCATATTACTCAATAGTTCCCACACCTATGTTACCATACTACAAAGGTAAAACAGGCAAGATCATATACAAAACTGAACTAGCTGAACTGCAAGAGTCATCTGTTATTCAGTCTTTGTATTGCTTCAAATCTGGCCAAAGATTTCCAGAGATTTTTATGGTTTAATGTTTATGTCTTTTCAGGTCACTATGAAATGTATGTTCCATATGGAAATTCCTGGATTATAGGGAAAGATTCTGTTACACTTAGTTCTAAAAGTAGTTACTTACTGCCAAGAAAAGAAAAATCAAAGACATTACTATGACATTTCATCCTATCTGAATGGTAAGTTTGCTACTAAAGTCTAGCTATACGATATTTTAAAGTAAACAACATCCCATAAAGATTGATAATCTGACTGTCATCATTATTTTTCACAACTGCTGAGCTGAAGTAGCTTTCTAAGCTTTTTTTGCAGGTCTAAACTAAAAAGAAATTCTAATTTCTTCCATTTTATCAGAATACCTGAAAACAGTGCTTATGAGGGGAGGCCAAGCCTTCTTTGAGTGTAGACACTCCATGACAGGGAGAGATGTGTTTGTGTCACACATCTAAGACTGGAAATTTTTGCACCCTACAACTAGTACTGCAGCTATCCTTACTATGCCTGGGTAATGTACAAAGTTCACCAGAATGTTACATAAGATGCTGGGAGACTGTACCCATAGGTGTCCAAAATTTATAAGCATATGAATTCAAATTAGCATGCCTCCAACTCCCAGCTAGGAGGAGTTAATGTCTGGCATTTACCAGCACAACTGGTAAATTCTGGTATTACAGGAAGGCCTAGAGCATACATGAAGATGCATGGCTTTCTAGCAAAAATCTCTGGGCTTCATTTGGGAAAAAGTAGTAGAATATCTAGGAAAGAGAGACAAGAATCATTTGTCTAGATACCTGCAATTACTGTCAACCCAGTACACAGTTTTACCAGAAGAAAGGCTATAGACAATTTAACAGCAGCACTAGATCCATCAGTTAGGATGAATTCTCTCCCTTCCCCATTGCTATTAGTCACATTTCTAATGAAAACTTGAAAATTAGGCAAACTGACAACATTTCTAAACTTTTATCCATGTTCAGGCTGACAATGTACCTTTCTTGATCAGACAAATACTGACTATCCATCTCTCTGGATCTGTAATCAACTGGAGTTCTGGAGGCATCATGGTGTCTAGTTGGAGAACGTGATCTTCTCATCTGATGAATTTCATCTAAACTCCTGAAAAGCAGAAGTATGTATGATAATCTTGTTTTCTCATTAATAACAATGGATCACAGTACAAGCTGGTTGAAGGAATTCTTTAATCATAAATTATTAATCCATGATTTCTGAAAGAATGCCATTAAAAATTATGCAATTTATACATGCCACTATTATCCTACAAATATTCTTAAGTAGCTTCAAAAAAGATTCTGCCACTGACTGAAAAAATTTCCAAACCTATGTATTAGTTATGGTACACAGATGATGAATCACAGAGAAGATATGAGTAAAAAGAGGTAAGTCTTACGAAGTTATGATTCATCCCATGACTGCTCTTGAGTGAATAATGAAAGCATATATCAAGTTCAAATACTGCACTAATAAATTAAGATAGAAAAACCAAGCTTTAAAATTGTGAAAAATTCCTGAACAAGAGAAAAGTTAACAATGACATAAACAATTATACAAACATGAAAGCACGTTGAGTTTCACTGGAGGTGCCTACCTCTGTAATGGCACATTTGGTAAACGTGAACGGGGCCTGCCCTGATCGTCACCACGGTGAGGAGACACGGAACGTGAACGATGATGCGTTGTTGTTCTCTGCTGCTCTGGCACAGTTAGCGTTGTGGATTTACTTTCTCTAGTACTAGACCTATAACCTACTGGCAAGAGGGTAACAAAAGGCAATTAGAAACTAATGGTCTGGCTTTAGAAAGAATTCAGATGACTAGACTTCCAGGAGCACGTATCCAAACGCTTACACAACTTTCAGGTCGTCACTCAGCTGTTGTACATCCCGATGTATCATGCAGAATAAATCACTAGCATTACCTTTAAATGTCTACACGTACAGAGACTGAAAAAATGAGACTTCTTGATGTACTGGAAGATGTGGAGCAGTTTTCTTACTTGGGGAAGAATATTTTGGGTATTTTGTGTATATAAAAAAATATTTGAAAGGAACCTAAACAGATCAGGTTTGCCTCAACTAAAAAATGGTTAAAAGTAGTTACTTACTGCCAAGAAAAAAAAAATCAAAGACATTACTATGACAATTGATCTTATCTGAATGGCAAGTTTGCTATTAAAGTAAACAGCATTCCATAAAGATTGATAATCTATATGACTGTCAGTGCCTACAACAGCATTGACTCACACAGGGCTGCTTATATATAAAGCATCTTTCTGCCTCTTATTTCCATTGGAGATATTCTCCTAATGAACTTGGCCAAAGACACCTACTTAAAAAAACTATTAGGATCTAGAGTATATTGTGCTGAATATTGGGTGTTGCATACTGTGCAGAATATTTTTTCCAAATATTGTGATTAAGCAAAAAAAATTCACATAGTATTTTTAAATAGGATTTAAAAAAACCCAGTGGAATGATAGCACATTTTCAATATTTCAACATTGTTGCAACTTTTTCTATGTAGCACACTCTTAGCTTTGTTATACATTTGACTCCCTTCCTAAAACAGACAATAAAGCTTAATAAGATAACAGCTTTCAAAAGGTACCTGTTAAGTTTACAAAAGAACCTAAGGAGATCTGCTCAGACTTCACTTGCTCATTTCTAGACATTTGAATGAGATTACAAGAATCCCTTGACAGAAAATCCCTTAATGATACAGAAAGTCATCCCTTAAATCATCCTTTAATCACTTTACAAATTCTTGCTTAGTTATCCAAATAATAGTTTTTCTTCTCTGAATTTGTCTAGAATTAAAGTTACTGTAATGTGTGCTAAAAAAAAACCAGCTTCTATCAGAAATCCTCTTTTCATGAAGGAAAAGGCTAGGATTTTGTCACCCAATTGTCAACTGGAGAAATTCAATAAATTAAATAAATTACACTTCTTATGGATCTCACTACAGGGTTTTAACTTTGGGGTTTTTTTCATATTTTATATAATTTGTATAATTCTTCTAGCTCTTCTCTGGTCTTCTACAAAATTACAAACAGTCCCTCTTTTAAAAGTGTGCCCTGTATGCAGAGTCTGCATGAGGCTTGATCATGCATTCAATGACATTTCATAACCTCTTTAGCTGCAGGTTTCAACCCTGGCCACAAACATCAAAGCAGCATTCACACTTTTTTCCCCAAATGTGTAAGAGTTTACCAATGCACCCTAACGGCCTCTAAAAATTGACAACATGCATGAAACTATCTACTGGGGTTTGTCAACCTTTTAACAAAGTAGGACTCCAGTGTTCTGCAGGTTTTGGTATGTTGTGTTGCTGGAGTACCTTACCTGCCAAAAAAGTGTTTCAGAGTTCTGTAATAAAATTACAAAGAAACATGAGGATCTCCCTGATCTCAGGACAAGGATTGGGTGCAGATTGTGAAGCAAAAGGGGGACTCCCCCAGGACTTCAATGGAGATTCATGACCCAGGATTGCTGCAGAAATTGTCTAGGTCTTTTGTGAGAGGAAGAAAATATATAACAAAAGGTGGATATGTTCCCTTTTCCTGGATAACTAAATCTAAGCTGTATTTGCAAAAAGATAATTAACTTTCCAAATAAGCTTGTGTTAGAAAAAATCCTGTCATCTCTATCAGTAGGAAGAGCAGTTTACATGTATTAAACACTAAAACCAAAGAAATCCTAAACATCTTTTCAATCTTTCAGCAATTCTACTAAAACACATACAACATAAGTTTAGAAAATGAAATATAGATTTAAATTTAAAATATATTTCTGGTCTCCCTAAAAAACTGCACATAGGATTCTCCTGTAGAAGTCTAGTATAGAAAGATGATTTTATGTTATATACTTTGCATAGCCAAGCTATCTCAGGAACAATACCTGAAATTTATGCAGTGTGTGCACACAAAGCTGACAGAACAGAGACAGTAATTCATACTTATCCCAAGTATTAATTCAAGAATTGTCAAACTGGTCACATCACACCCATACCTTCAGTGACCATGACAGTGACAGCAACAGTAACATTTCCTCATATCTTCAAATACAAACGCTCTGTGCTCTTCAGGGCGAGCAGAGAAAAATTTTGCATGGACCAGCAGGATAGCAGCAACCAAGCTGATGGTAATTTATGCAGAAGTTTCTCAGTTGCTCATGGGAAACTGTCAGGTGTGACAGGAAATGAATGCAGGATGGATGATGAAAATGGATCTAGCAAATGTTTGATACCTGAATTATATTATTTTTTCTTAAAGACAATACAGACAAGGAAAAGATAGTGTATTGATGTCACCCTGCTGCTACAGGAGGAAGGCAAATACATTTATACAGGTTACAGGTGACAGAAAAATCAACTGCTCTGAAGAGTTACCCACAGAATAAACAATGCAGCTTGTTAAAAATACAACTGGGGATATTGCCAACTGTATATCAGCGCTTTTTTGTTTTGTTTTTAATTAAGGAAGTTACTAAGGCTTGGTTAAATAGATTGGTCTGAAAACATGTTCAGATTTTATTAAAACTTTCACTGACCCTTATGAAGTACTGGGTTGGCCAGTACAATACAGACACAGAGTGACTGGTGTAAGAACAGCTCAGGATCACAAACTTACTTAAGAGACTTGAGCATCTCTCATATATGTAGAGGTTGAGAGACTTAAAAGAATATTTTCTTCGTGTAGACGGATGTCAGCATACCAGAAAAACCCTGTCGAAATCATTTTTGTTAAACCTGACCTTCAAATTGCTTTCAGCTTTTGATATAAACTTTTATGAACATATCTAAGAGCTGATTAAAAAAGGAGATGTATATCACTGCAAGGTACTACTAATAAATGAGGATGGTCTAATTACATGAAAGATAAGATTCACTAATTAGTGATATAACAAGGGAAAAATACTTTTCTTAAAACATTTTGGAATTTATTAATGTAGTACTATTTTTAATGTAACAATCTTCCACTGACAACAAGTTATTATTTGCAGCTGCTGAAACTTCTAGGAAAATAGTTTTCTTTGTTATTACTAAATTCTAATACTACATTTACCTTAGCAATTGATAAAACATTTGAAATTATAGTTTTATGAATTTTCAAGGTTAGTTAAATTAGCAAAACTATTTTCCTTCATGTTTTTAGCTTGCATGGAGATGAAGTGAAATTTTGTGGTTTTACATTTTGTAGTCATGTGTTTATTTATTAGAAAATGAGCAATAACCTTTTTGAAAATCTTGAGATATTAAGGGGGCTAAGTAACTTCCTTTTTTTCTCTCAATACTTCAGGAAATAAAAAGAAAATTAATAACTTTCAGGAAGATTCTGCCTGACTAACCTGATCTTCTATGACAAGGTCACTCTCTTATTGGATGGGAGAATGGCTGTGGACGCTGTTTACTCTAAATTATTAAAATCTTGTACACTGTTTCCCCAGGATTCTCCTGGAGAAGCTGGCAGCCTACAGCTTGGACAAGTCTTCAAAGGAAAATATTTTCTTATGTGTCAAGTGTTGTTAACTCAATTTTAATGTTCTTACTTCCCTTGAGAAGGATATCTTAAAACTAGACTAATCTGGTTGAAGCCAATAAAGGCTATTCCAAAATGGGGCACCACCACATTACATTAAAGGGAAATATGGATATTTTCTCTTCCTTCCCACATGCATGCTGTGCAAGAGAATGTGTGAGAAATCTGAACCAGACAAGAGCTGAGCTGCACTCTGTTGAGAACCATGGTACTGAAGGGGAGGGGGAGGGCAGGGGTAGAGACCCTGCAGAAAAACAAGGAACTTGCATGGAGCTTAGTTTTAACAAAGGAGTTTATTTTAGGGAGAAGACACTGCAGTACTCATTCTGTGCAAACAAAGGGAGCAGTCCAAAGGCTTAACAATTTAGCAATGAGGCAAGTTAAGAAGGTTGGACAGGAGGGCAGAAGTGAATATATATGAACTTGATCTCCAGTCACATTTGTGAATCTGTGCCTAAGGTTCTCAAATAATTTGATAGACATTGGGACTGGAAAACTTTTTCAGGTCTTTTTGCAAAACACATTTTCATACATTGTCTAGGCTTTCATAGCTTTGTGGCAGATGACTCAAATTTTCTTTGTCCCTGTGCCTAAAGTCTAACTCCCTTTAAAGAACTCAGGTTGTATATCCAACAAATCCCACACACTTACATGCATATCCACTTCCCATAGGAATCACGAACAGCTGAACTCCACTTAGAACTGCCAATTAAACTCAAAATGGACAAACGTGTGTTTGGTCAAGTGAGCTAGCAGAATGTTTCTGATTGGGTGGACTTCAGAAGGAGCTTCCTCACTATGCCCTTCAATTTTTAACTTGGAGACTCTCAGATAATTGAAAATCCAGTTTTAAAAATTAAATCCTGCTATTTTCTACAGCGATTGCTGAGAAAGTTTAGATCTGTGCATTCCTCAAAGGCACACCTGAGCCTGAAGTCCAAAGAAATGTCAATAAGACTCAGTTTCTCAAATGCTGGCCCAGTGAACAAAGTCCAATACATGCAGCTGGACAACTTTGAATGCTTCCTGACAGGTGGAAAATTATTTATTTCAACTAGATGCATGAAAGGACTGGCAGTGGAAAAAAAGCCCCAGTTCTTAATAGAATATACTTAAACTTTAAACACAAGTAAGTCTACAAAGAAATACCAGTATCTCCATTTTCAACTACAAAAAAAAAAAACCCTCAAAAAAAAAAAAAAAAAGCCATGAGAAATATTTAAGAGCCTTTTATTTATATTTAATTTTGAATGCTCACTCTCTCTGCTGATGTAAAAATATCAAATATCATAATTAGGCATACATAAATGAATTTCTTTCTTAGGGACTGAGGTGCAAAGTATATAAAATAAGAAAAGAACCCTATCAACATCAAAGGAAGGATAATTTGTCTCAGCTAATATCAAGATGATAGAGCATTTATAAGATATGTGGTTTATTTGCACAGTTATATCGTGGATAAATAAACTGTGAGATTATTTTAAACACACCACGATTTAATTCAGTTGTTTTCATCAGGAAGATCCACAGAAAAACTGATTTAGTGCTGGCAATGACATAGCGACTCTCCAGCTAGCTTGGAACGATTGGGAAACATATTTATCTGACTTGTGGCAACAGTGAATGAGAACTAGAAGCATGTGGTATCCAAGATAATCCTCAAGATTTTCAGTGAGTAGAAATGCTGAACTAAAAGTCAAACCATGACAGTCTCTACAAGTAAATATTTATGAACATTTAGGGTAATGATAGTTCATGAAAGCTTATGAAAACTATAAAAAATATAGCCATGCTGCATGCATCTTAATCTATAGCCATGCATTATCAACAAAGTCCATGGAAGACTGCATTAAATCTAAGTTTAAAGCAAAAAGCAAAATAATTTAAAAAATGCTTTCAATAAAAACTGAAATCTTAATTATTTTAAAATGTGGGAGTCTTTTACATTTAATTTGCATTTTAAATAATGCTTGGAGCATTACACAGTAAGAAATTAATCAATTTGAACAAACCAGTGGGCCCCATATGAAGAGTGATATGCAAAATAAATATAAATGAATGAATAGTAGAAACTTTTCATTTACCAGGTATGGGACAGGTACTATGGAATAATCAGGAAAACTGTTTTTTCCCACAATGCACTCTCTAAAACCAGTATCCTCAATATTCCAAAATATTATAAAGAAATAAAAATCCAGACAAGCAAAAAAGAAGAAGAAAGCAGGACCATGCTGTTCATCCACGCACCTGGAGGAACAACTCCAATACCATCATCAACATCAAAATCTGAGATGTCACTATCACTGATTGGCCGAGATCCTGCACAACAGTAAGGTAAACAAATACCTGAACATCTGGTCATGTTATAATATGTAAAAATATGTTCATTCAACAAAATAATGAAACCAAAAGATGATTTTAAGTCAAAACAATAGAGAAGGAGAACTCAACTGCAGTGACTAACTGATGCTTCAGAAGACAGCTGAGCCAATTTAACATCTTACAGCTGCTGCAGCCTCCTTTCCCTTTCTCTTCCTCTCAAGTCCTCAGTAATCCTCCACTAGGATAGATTATCTTTGTAAGCCTCCAAAAGCAAAACTCAAGTAAAGGAAAAAAAACCACTTTTGTGCTACTTCAGTGAATATGCTGAATCAGCTTCCTAAACAGGAAGGGAGATGAGGCAACATATGGTGAGAGAGAGGAAGAGGAAACAGCACTGCCAGCCTTTAGAAGAGCTCAAATATCTCACAAAAACTAACCTTTCATTTTCTCTCTCTATACATACCCTGAATTTGGGCATCTATGCAGCAATTACAGCAGTAACACATACTTATAGTTCATTCCTGAATGTACAACTATTTTCTATGCATAGTCTGGAGTGAATGACTTCCATGTTTTAGAAAAATCAGAAAAATAGCTTGGAAATGCATTTTAAAATAATGCCCTACATCTTTCATATTTCTAAGTAAATCTTAGTTTAAATGAACAGAGAAACTACAATATCTCCTTTGAAATATCTCCTTTTAACGTGCCTGATACAAACCTGAAATCAGACTCATGAAAATAACTGTACCTCCAAAATACATTAATAAAATTTCTCTTTTCTGCAAAAGTACACTTTAATGAGCATAAAAATTTTTTTTGCTAATGAAAGCCAAATCAATTCCAGCAGGTTTCACACACTTGAACGTTATACGTCACAGTTGTAAGGCTGACATGTAAAAATGTCATAATTTAAATTGTGTTCCTGCCACAAATTTTCATTACTTTTAAGGACTAGGAAATAGTATCTTTTTTATTTTACTTGGAATTTAAGTACCATTACACCATATCCATCACTTCTAATTTAAAATTTAAGAGACCTTAATGGAATTTGGACCTACTTTGTAATTTTTTGCTAGTGCTCTCTCCACCATGAACATGTCTTCTTGGCATGAATGGTGATGGCTGAGGCAGAGGTAGTGAAGATTCATCATGTGTCTGTAGCTTATACCAATGTGGTTCATCATCTAAAAGTGCTGTCTCCAGCTCTATAAGAATCTAGCAGAAAAATCATCAGGTTTCAATTTTACTTCGAAGGCACACAGAGAAACACACACACAAAATACATATGCAAATCTACTCAAAACCAAACAATGAACTCAGAAGAAATGTGATTGCATGCATCACCTCTCCAAGAAATTCACTCTCTTCTTCTTGTACTCTTGGCTGATCCCATACTGTGATTTCAAGCATTCGTTCTCTAAAATCTCTACGATGTACATGTGAGTAGAGAAAAGATTGATTCCATTTTGGCTCTAGACTTTTCTTTACTGTTTTGGTCCTTCTTTTACTTTTATCACTGAAACATAAGTATTTTTTGTAAATTATTCATAGAGATAAATCAGAAAATATCATATACTCATCAGCATGTAACTGTTTTCATTTTCTCTTAGGCAATATTGCCTAAATGAAGAAAGCATTTTCTGCACAGTGGATCACATTCTTAAAAAAGACTAAAAAGTTAAATTGATACTGACTTGTATGATTCAAGTGTAATTTTTTGTTATAAATAATCTAGCTATAAAAAATTGTAAAAGGGAGTTCTTCATAAGCATTCATTAAAAGCTGATTCAATACATGGTAAATTAAAACATAATTTTATGAACTGGAATACTGTTACCTTCTGTCTGGAAGAAAATACATTTTTACATAGGGATTTCTGGGGCGCCCATCTACTCTTGTTGGCAAATCTGTTGCCTGTAGAACATTTACTATTAACTGATGTCCCACTTTGTCATACCAGAGTTTTACCTACAGGAATCAAGTTACCAGAAAACATTACTGAAAATGGAGAAGAAACAGAATTTTCAGATTGCATCAAAAATAACCACACTGTAAAAGTAACTGTTGTTTTTTTCCCCAGAGACAATGAGATATATTTCATTTAAGATCCCTTAATATTTTATTAGTTTAGATGGAAAAGATGATGGTATATACCAAGACTTTTATACTTATCACAGCAGAATAAAATTATGGTGCCTGATTATACTCCCATTGTTTATTGTACTCATTGCATAATCTTAGAACTGTAAGTGCACCTAAACCAGCAGGTCTTAGCTCTGCACCTTAAAAGCTACATTAAAGAGAAAACTCTGCCTGCATCTAATCTCAAGGTATAGCTGAAATCTATCTACTCAGATTTGTGACATTTTCAAAAGTGTTTATGGAAACAATAATATAGAGCTACATAATTTCTTAAGAGAATCGTAATGTTAGGAAATTTTTAAGCCTGCTGAATACTCCTGAAGTAATACGATCAATATAAAAACATTAGAAATGTGGAAAACAAAGTTTAAGTACTGACAGTATATTTGATAAGCAGGACTTCAATTAGTATTACAAGAAAGTTCCAAGATGTATCAAAATTAAAATGCATTACTGAATAGTGTAATGCTTAACAAATATACAGGCCTTTAAATGCTCCCATAAAGAAAACAGTGATACTATGCTTGAATCTGCAGAGTACTGGATACTGGACATGTACAGCAAAGTCACTATTTTCAGTGCAGAAGCTACAAAATGACAAGTTTCAAGGCACTTTTATGGGCTCTTCTCAATGTAAATTCCTGCACTCTTTGGTGTATTAAGACAACAATTTCTTATGTCTGCTATGATTACAGTCAGGTCTTGTTAGTGCATCCAGAGGCTATCAAAAAACTTTTGAAAAATGTTAATCTTTACCAACACTGAACATTTCTCTTGGCCTCCCAACAGGCCCTGGGAATGTGCAGGGCTGAAGGACCAGCACTTCATAGATTTCCATTAAACACCCAAGAAAAACAAAACATGCTCACAGAAAGCTGCCCTGGTAGGACCTGAGGTGCATCCCGTAGGGCTCCAGGGCTAGTCGGAGATATAACAGAAATAGAAGGCCTTTCCATCTTCTGAGATTCAAAAGAACTTGAACCTAAAACCACATGAGAAAAACATGAAATTACCATCCAAAATTTGGATAACTTATGAACTGCTTTTTCTTTGAATTGTATAAAATTGATTTAGAAAATAGAGTGAAAAGACTGTTTTTTTACCCCTACATCCCAGATTAAACCTGTCATTTTTTGGTTTATTAAAAAAAACCCATATAATAAGAGTGTTCCTCATACATCTTTGATAAACTATAAGCAACTGTTTTAAATAAAATACTGTTCTCTGACTGTATTACACATCTCCCTCCCCAGACAAAGTACTCTGATTCTACGATCCTAAGTCTTTGATGAATACACCACGTCTGTTGTATGGACTATATTCCCAGTAGCCTCTGAAATTTTAATAGGAAGACATGCAGGACATGAATCTGGCATGGAGGATATTTCAGCAATGGCTGGACATCCTCAGTTCTCCCCAATGAAACAGAGCCCTCACTAATGATATGAGCTTGTGACAAGTGATCACACCTTCCCTGCTCCAGGGAAGGTTTCTAGTTGCATCTCAGGAAAGGCTCAGATGGGAGAAGACTGGGAGCCATGGCCCTCAAATACTCTGGCTGAAAACATTCAAATGGAATACTTAAAAAGAATACCAGTCTTTTGAAGTATGAACAAAAAATTCACATAACCAAGGTTTTCTTGTTAAAAAAAAAAAAAGAGAAACAAGAACTCTGGACTTACTCTGATTGGTGCAGGAAGTGAAATCCTGACACCATTTGTACCTTATACCTGTTTTCTTTCTTATGTTAGGAGACGTAAATTATTATTTTGGTAGTAACAACACAAGATACATAATGAAAAAATATAATTCTGCTAGCATTTGAAATCTGTGTATGCTTAATAAAATGCATATTGCTTCAAATTTAACACACAAGGCCAAAACCCATTGAATTTGTCACGCAAAAACCTCAGAGCCAATGCAATTTCCACAGATCATTTTTCAGAAATTTCATAGCTGAAATAGTTTTGCTGGGTACAAGATCATGCTTAAAGAAAAGAACAAGGCGTGTACTCACTAGACTCTAATGGGGGGTGGGAAGTCTCGGGAATCCGTGGAATATCACTAAAATGTGAACACAGCAATTAGAAACAACAGAGACAACCTTTGGCTGTGACAAATACATTGCTGGGACAGTGTTCTAATAACATGGATTTGTTTCTGTTCTAACAGTTTACAAGGAAAGAAAGAGGAAATATTTGAAGACATACTTTCTACTATCATTCATGAAAATCACACTAACACAAACCATGTTCAGGTTAAGGAACTAGCAGATATAACAATAAGGAACTAGCAGATATAACAATGTTAACATTGTGGATGGATTACAAGATACTTTACAACTGGAACAATAAAGAAAGAGAAATTTTAGGAAGAGAAAAATATGCAGTACATAGATATACTTCCTTTGCCAGAAGGAAGTACAGCTATGGTTGTTCAACTATTTTTTGGAGGAACAAAAATCAAAAAGATAAGACAAAGATTAACTCACTAGTAATTTTTATATAAACGTCTCAAGGCGTTCAGAGAATGAAACTGATGAAAATGTCTTACAATAATAAAAAAGGAAAACAAAGATTATAAGCAATGTTAAACAAACAAGTGAATAATGCATTTCTCCAAAGGATAAAAGAAAATGAAACTGTATTAAAACTGGGTATGGACATTTTTCAACACATACATATCCAACACATATACAGATATAAGTAAGATAAACTGATTAAATCCACACACATCTATCAGTGTTTTCTCATCAATAAATTTATTCTTCCACCAAAATCTGGATGATGCTAGTTCCTGGCTCTTTCTATTCTCAGCTGTCATTGAAAATACATTACAAGAGCAAAAATCATCTAGTATTGCACATATCTTAACAAAGCAGCAGAGCAGGGAAATGGAAACAAAACTCTTCAGTGAATTATTTGAATGCATTTTCATCCACACAGACTAATCCAAAACTGGAACTGCAATAACATTTCTGAAGAACAGTTACAAGATTTTAAGTCTATAGTTGAGAATTTTAAAGGTATTCAGTCAGTCTGCTCAGTGAAACACAGAAATCTTTCTGACCTGGAACTCAATAAAACTAAGACTCCTATGTTTATATAAAGTCACTTATGAAAAAGAAACAGACACTGGAATCAGAAAAAGAATGCAACAGTGCCCAATCACTGAGCCTTAAAGTCCCTTTTCATGTCCTGCAATTTAAACTTGTGGTGCCTGTGGTTAAAATAGACTACTTCAGCTCTGCATTAATGTCTCAAATCAACTTAAACCTCAGATCACTAAACAAGAATGTGCTTGTCTTGACTTCATGAGTCAGGAATAACGTGGTTTCCTCAAACTCATGGAATTATAGCTGAACTAGTAATTCTTGACATGGCACAGTACTACACTACAAACATATGAACAGATTAACAACCTGATGCACAGCAGGGCTGCTATGTACTCTTCTTCCTCTTAACATTTTCTCTTTTTCAGGTCAGACTTTCCAGAGCATTTCTCATCAGTCTGAAGTATTTACTTACCATAATCAAACAGATTTTCTGTTTAGTACAATGTTAAGTTTGCAATATTTTCTCGTGCTAGAATATGAACACTCCCATCTGCAGTACAGCACTGTTTGCAATAACATCACTTTTAGGATGTCTAAAGAAAGGTTCACATGTGCAAGGACTTTCAAAATGGAAAGTGCCAGCCACAGTGTCAAGTTCTATAGTCCTGGTGTGATTAAAGACACTAAAACTAATTCTGTTTGGATTTTTTTCTTGTATTGTCAACAATACAGTAGGAAAAAAAGGCTAAAAATAAACTTCAAATATTAATTACACATTAATAACAACTTAATAACTGATTCATATTTCTGCTAAGGCACTGTCACACTATTACAACCAATACAGAAAAAATTAATAATAAATCAACACGAGAAAAAAATCCACACAGTTTAAAAGAGGATTAAATGTTGGCATTTTAATTAGAGAATGAATATTCTAAAAGGAAACTATAATCTAAAACTTCTCATGTGAGAAAACTAGTCTTATCTTGCCTGCTTTTAATTTTGTACTGCAGAAAATATTCTGATATATGATTTACAAAAAAGCTCTTTAGAAAAAATAGTAGCTCATTACTTAAAATATTCAAAACTAGACCAGTCAAAGAAAAATGAAGTTAAAAGTTTCACAACTGCTTATCTAATACAGTAACAAAATTTTACTCCCCTTTTGGAGCAATACGAACTTGAGAAAAGTAGTAGGCAGCTCTTTACCTCCAGTAAAGACCTGCCAACTTCAAACTTTGTCTTTCTATCCCTACCTTGTGTGGTCTTACATGATATTACATATTATTATCTTAAGTCTGATTCTTTCATGCCTCGATGACTATGTAGATTAAACAAAACTGTGCCTTAGGCTGAAACTACTCTGTGCAGATATATGGTTTGTGAGAATCACTATTTTGCACAGGAACAGTTATAATTTCTTCAAGGCATATAGGCAAAGGTTGCTCACTGAAGAAGAACAAAGTTCAAACATGGTTGTAACCCACACTTTTTAGGTTGTTCTAGAAATGTAGATGTTCTAGAAATGCTCAGATGTATCATATTCTACGCCCCAGAGAGCTTCTAAAGAGCTTCTGAGTACCTCTCGCCAGTGCTGATCCTGCTATTCCCAAAACCATTCCCTGCCATCAGAACCTGTAGATCAATCTGCAGTTTGCACTAATTGAGCAGCTCTCTGCAGCTCAGCACTGCCTGGTTCATGATGGAGGTTCAACCTCCTTGCCAGGACCTAGACCACAGTAACCAACCCTGCACAGAGGAACTGAATCATATCACAGAAACAACAGTTTTGGCAGCATTATCTGTGGAAATCTAAGCAAAGATAGCTAGCATCTGACAAAGAAAACAGAGACAAATGAAAAAACGTTTGTTTTACCTGCACTATCCCATAGAGCACACAAGAGACAGTGAGTTGTTACCGTGCCACGCTTCTTCTCCGAGAAGTATACTGCCAGAGGATTTTCTGTACTGTCCTATGTTAACCACCTCTCACATTGTATGCATATTCATAGGTAATTCTTCCCCTCATATTGAGATAGCCAACCCATTAATTCTACTTTTTATAGGTTTCTTATCTACCTTGTGTTGCAGCCATTAGAATTAGTGTCAATTAGTTTCTATGGAGTTTCCACGGTACAATTGCGGTTATACTGTTTATAGTTGTTATGCCTTTAGCTGCTAATAGTGTTATGTGCTTCACATTTTTCTCTAATAAACATCCTACAATTATCCATTACTTAAAATTACATTTGCTGGCAGACAGAGAAATCCAAATTTACAAGACTGAACAAATTGTTTAGACCGCAGTTTTGTAACTTGCAATCTAATTTGTGGGCAGTCTAATTTGTGGACTTACAGTCCTTCCATTATTCACTTAAGGCAAACTGTGTCATATTTGGGCTTTTTAGACCTAATATGCTAGGCATTTTTAAATCAAGACCATTAAAAGTGCTGGTACATTATTTGCATTATTAATACTGAGAGATGAAAACACTTAAATTATGTAGATGAAATACCATTTTCAGGCCTTTCGGGAACTTATTGCCTCACAAGAATTTTTTGCTGTAATGGATTATCACTTAATGCTGTATCAAGCAACTTCAATTTTGCTTAGTCAGCACGTAAAAGTACCCACCAAACTTTGGCATACTAGATGTGTTGGATGGGATGAAATAAAAATCCCTGTCATGGATTTGAAACCATCACACAGTTTGGAAAACAAGACAAAGTGGAGCTAGGGACAAAATCAAAGCAATCTATTAATCAAGCAAATAATTTTCCATTATGCAAGACAATTTACATAGATCCTAATTATTAAGAAAAAAGAAAAAAAGGGAAAAAAGAAAAGTCTGTGCAGCATTCTCTTTCTTTTAATAACTACTATTAGGATTTTTTCTGTTCTACAATGTCCGAAATTTTTGGTTATTTTCAGATGATAGACAGGTAAACCCCCATCTGACATAAAACAACTGGACTTTGACTCATTACTAGAGGATTGAAAGGATCTGTCTTTAAATTTTAAAATTCTGTGCTCTAGGGATATTTATTTGTTCTCATAAAGACCCCAAAAAACAACCCGACCCTCAAGCAAAAGAAAAAAAATTAAAAATCTATAGAGACATAACTCTACAAGAAAAATGTTGTTCTATTATGCAAAAAAAACTCCATGCCAAGACTCCATTTATCTCAAAACAAAAGCAAAATCTAATGTGATCTATTTCTGACTACATATTGAAAAAACATGTATGGGTCATCCAAAGGAAAACTTTACATTTTATTGGTACTATTTCTGGATGCACTATTCTAACACAAAATCCACTGTTCAGATTCATGAACATTCTTTGACTTTGAACAAACTTCAAAAAAGTGTATTTTTTCAGTTTTTCTTTAGGAATGTGGCACTGGAATGCAGTCACCTTGTACTTAATTTCTCTAAACTGATAGATTTATCAAATTTGTAAACTAAAAGAATATATTTGGTTTATTACCGAAGTTATCTTAGAAGTTTAAGAGCACACATGTGCAATATTGACAGAAATAAATATGTTTAAAGTCCATTGTTTAAAATGCTAATCTAGCTCTCTCCTTTTACATCAGTTCTACAGTTGTACAAATCCATTTCCATGTTTTCTGCAATTGAGATGTGGAATTCAAGTCATGTCCAGTATCAACATATTCCTTTTTTAGCTGATTTAAATATAAAAACTAGACTTCCTAAAATCTCCTTAAGGCATGTTATTTTTAATAACAAAGCTGTACAAATGAATTTGCAGCTTTCTTTCAAGAATATCACCAATTTATTTCAAAAAAAAGTAAAATAAAGCTTCTACTTCCCCAGAGTCTTCAGCTGGATGATAATTATAGCATTTAACAGCCACTATTATTGCATCAGACTTTCATTTTCCATTAGAAGGTCAAACTGATAGGTGGAATTACCTATTAATATCAATTTTTTAAGTACTTTTAATAGAGATTGCCATTAAAAAGACAGAATTTATTAGCAAAATATAGCTACACTCACATGGCACAGACAGAATTAATAATCAAAACATAAAAGGATATTTTAGTCAGAAAGAAAATAAATAGTTCTTTGTTTCTAAAACTGAAAAAGTATCGTATTTGAGACAAGCAAAAATTATAATTAAGATGAAAATAGCAAATCCAAAACAATCACTTCTTATTGTAAATCACATGACTCTATTTTGCAAGGTAAATGTGAATTTACAATAAATTATTCATATTCCATTTTGTAAGACCTAGCTCAAAACATTCCTGATATCACTAAAACTACTATCACTAATGCAGGGCCAATCCCCCCAGTTTTATCAATTTGAACAGATATTATTTTCCTTCTAAGGTGTATTCAGGAAACTGAGAATAGAAGGATTGTTGTCACAAAACTCCGAACCTGGGTTCATAATAAAAAAAATAGAAATTATAAACATAACACATTTATGCTAATTTTTGATTGAATCTTTTGCTTCCATGTTTGACTTTGACAACAAAAATTCAAGGGTAAATACAGTCTTTTCAATTAGGAGTTTTCTGTTTCCTTTTTTTAGCTTTTAAAAGAAGATCTGTTTAAAATCCTACTAGCACTGGCTTAGTAGAATCCTGCAACGCTTCCCTCCACTCATGAAGACCTTTATAAGTTATTCTGATCCCGTAGGCTGAAAGCCTGAAAACAAAAAGTTTGTCATGCACAGGTGTACCTAATCCACCAATTTTCCTTTGCCACTTGGCAAAAGTCTTTAATAGTACGTTGACCACACAGAAGACAATATTTATGGTTATATGTCACTGCAAAGGCACAAGACTGTAAATGGTAGTGAAGAAAACAGACTATACAGAATGTCAGTAACAGAAGGAGATTTGTATCCCATTACTAATAAAAATAACTCACAAATAATCCCTTTTAAGATTCCTATTAACAGAACTAATAACTATGCTAAAGAAGTAAGTCTTTAGCCTTACCCAATAGGCCTGGAAACAATGATTTCAACTTGAGGTTCTGATTTTGATTCTAAAATAATGTTGTAAACTTCTTCATTTGTAGCTCCAGGCAAGGGTTTACCATTCCATTCTAGAACTTCATCCCCTTGAATTTAAAAAGAAGTTTATCTCACTTTCATATTCTTTTACAAAGAATGAAATCTATATTTTCAAGTAACACAAAAATAATTTAAAATCATGACAGAGCTGTACTGAAACCTTCAGACATTTTCCTGCCAAGGTGCTTTTTAGCTGGTTGGCTCCCAGTGCTTACACTTGGACAAGGATGTTCTGTTCCTCATGCAAGACTTCATATTTCCAATTATTAAAATTTATGTACAATTACTCAAATTTTTATCAACTACCCAAATTTTGGATGCTTTTTATAAGGAAAAAAAGTGTTTTTTCTAATTGCAAGGACTCATCCATGCCTTTTTTGTGTGCTCTGGTCCTATGCAATTGGATGAACAGACTTTCACTCACTGGAAATGTGCAAAACAATATATTTTTTCTGGGAAATAATTTTGCCTCTAAAACTAGTTTCAGAAATTAACAATAGCTTCCATTAAAAAAAAAAACAAAAAACAAAAAAAAAAACTAGACCAGAAATAAAAAATTAGGATTTCAGCCCAAATGGTTTAAGATTAGTGGAGACAAATTTATTTCCTATAATTATAATCTGCATTTAAAATCTATAAACAACTGCTGATTTGGTAAGAAAGAAAAAACTAAAAATGCCAAAAAAGTAGAATATTGTTAGAGATTCATCATCCTTTCTAGTTCTTTATTACTCTCTGCTTCACACAATTATCCTGAAGCCATCCACATTGGCATTGGAGCTTCTGGGTTCTTAAGACACTACATAGGTACTTTGGTTTGCTATGACAACATTTGGAAAGTAGTTGCTTAGAGCTATAGTAAAAATACAAACCATTAAGAAGTGACTATGAAAGCCAAATGCTGTGCATAATTCTCACTTCATTTAGAAGCTGGAAAAGTACCATTAGCACAGCCATTTATTTGTAAGTGCAATAGATACATCTAATAGAAATGAAATATTTTAGGACCATTTTTTGGCTACTTTTCCATTTTCATTTGTAACAGTTAACACTGCAAATAACACTAATAAAATCCACTGTGTATGCTGTGTGTCATCCTTCAGTGATCTGAATTTTGTTTGCCACAATCAGTTAAACAAAAAATGTTTGCATTGCTTCTGTGGAGTGTAATAAGCAGCTCCTGAGCTAGCAAACAAAAATTTACCTGTGTCACTCAGTCCTCTTACCAGCATTGCTCAGGAGTGTCTTTTTTTTTGCTCATACATCCAAGCAATTGTTATTCATAACAAAATAGAAATGTAGGCAACCATGGCATTTCATAATAATGTTACAGTATTGTTCTGTATTTTAAAAAAATTACCAAAACACATGACAAATGTTTGTATAAATTAAAGGTTGCATGCAATAGGCCATTACTAAAAGACAGTATATTTTAAATGCAACTGATTGATTTACCTGCTCTGAGATGCCCCACCACATCAGCCAAGCTACCTTTCTTCACTTTGGTAATGAAGGCACCGAGTCGTCCTAATTCTGTCATTTTTCCTCCAACAACCTAGTTAATCACAAATTTGTGAGTCCCCCAGCCACCAACCAGATGTCACATAAAGCACAAATATTTAGACGAATCAGTTTTCACAATATTTTTTAAATTTCACCTGAAATGTTCATAGGCAAACCTATTGTCAATTTGGGTTTTAGAGAGGCTTAAAGACAAAAAGATGTAAAGCTGACACAGGATGAATAAGATTTCTATTCCTTTTACTGTATTTGACTAATCAATCTCATGCAGTTTGCTAAATGCCTGCATTTGTTGCAGAAAGAACACTTCTTAATAAATAACCAGGCAAATGCATTTTTACAAATAATTGTCCATCATGTACTCAAATTTAAATTGCAAGTGCACATCATTTCAAGTGTATGAAATCCCAAAATTGGCACATCAATTGAAAACTTAGCAAATACACTACTATTAAATATGGGCAAGGAGTTCACAAGAATATTGATGATGCTAAAACATAGGCGCTCTCATCCAAGAACATGACAGGACAAACCAGCAGCTTTTGGCTTTTCTAGAATAGAAGAGAAACTGAAACTGAAGAGATCTGTTTATAAAGAAAATGTAGTCTTTCTGATTTGCAAGACAAGTTATCCCTTTAACTATCTTTCTCCAGTCAGTTGAGGGGTTTGGTTGTATTTTTTTTCATCAGGAATATCCCAGAGGAGTTTTATAATAAAAAGAAACAGTAGAATGTTGGTTTATTAGGTATTAGTTCCCCATGTTGCAATCACAATAACTAGCAAGAGCTTTAATACCAAAAAAGTATCCAGAAGCCCATCTGCCAACAATATTGTCACATGATAGTGTGTGAAATTTATAGCGAGGGCCTTAGTTCATATTATGTACAGCTGAAACTCAGAGTTTCAAAGAGAAACTCACCAATTTACAACTGTACAATCTGCATTTCCTACTTGGCCCAACCTTTTTTTCTCACATAGTCAAACAGAATCATTTGCTGACAGCAAATATGAGCTTTGTGCTATAGACTAATAAACATTTAGTAGAGTAAAGCTGTTTTCATCTTTTGTATTACCATGCCAGACTATCACACTTCAAGGTGGGAATATTTCAGATCTTGCATTCTTTCTGTTGTTCTCAGTGAAGACGGAAGGACACCCAAATTAAATGCTATCAGTCCTCATTGTTACTTCATAGATTTAAAAATATACAGAGAGAGAAAAATGCTTGAACTGCTACTAGCTTCAGAAAAAAACCTTTTTTAAGTGTTCTGGCAATTTAGGCACATGAACCTAAAAGTCTGCTAAAAATGTAAATTAGGGATTTAAATCAATTGGACAGTGTTGCCAATATCTCAATTTTGGGGTACTAGACTAACTAGAATTAAATTTAATATAACATCTTCTATGATTTAAGAAGATTTTTGTGTAAATATTTGGATTCTTTCTACAAAATTTCTGTTTTCAAATGGTTGTGTGACTTTCAAACATTGACCTTGTACACATTTGCATCCAGATTACATTTATGTATGTTGATTATAAAATTAATTTCTTGACTAAATTGCAAACAACAGAGCTAGAAAATGCAGGACTCCATTAATGCATGGTCATGTGTAGTTATTTATCTTGCAGACAGGAAGCTGAATAAACATACCCTTTTTAATCAAAATGGTTCTGCCCCTTTGTCATGGACAATTGAAGACTGTATAGAAGAAGTAAATGTATTTATATTCATAATTTATCTGTATAACTTTCAAAATTTAGGAAAAGAGAGGAATACATTTTTGGTCAAAAGACCGTATGATTTGAGAGTCCTCTGATTTAATACGTTACACGTGTATGTCTAAGGTCAGTGGAAGTTATTTTCATTTAGCACATAAATAATGTAATACTTACTTTTAGCCCCAGTAATGCACCTGATTCTTTAGGCATGGTTGTTCTCTTGTTAAGAATAACACGCCCAATTAAGCGATCTCCCTCTTTGGAAGGCTGCCACGTTACGGGATGCTGTTAAAAAACAAGCAATTACATTGAACTGGAATTTAAAAAGTGTGAACATCCTCCAGTATTTAGCTGCACATGTATAAACCAATAAAATGACTGTATCATGATGTTACAGTTGACACAAACATCCTTCAGATGTGTTACATAGTGCACCTGAGTTTTCTATGAGTATATCTGTTGGACTCTGGCTACATTAAACATTTATGCCTCTTGTAAGAAAATGTCTGCATTAAGTCTACAGATAGAACTATAATTCAGTTCAAATTTCAATACAATTAAACATTTTAAACACATCTTAGATAATAAAATTAAATATTTCTTTTTAAATTACACGGCTCTGAAAAGCCCATGCCAAAATTCTGTTCTTTAGAATAACACACATCATGCAGGTCTACCAAATGAGGGTTCATTAAACAATAAATTCAAAATTATGCTTTCCAACTCCAAGTCTTAAAAAAAATCACTAATCTTTGCCAGAGCAGCATCACATTCACAACTGATTTTTTTTTTGGTGTTCATGGTGAAATTAAGTGCCATGTCTATTAAAGAGATTAAAGTCAGGTTAAAATTCAGGCAATTTTATAAATATGCATTTCAATAAAACTTTCTTTCTGATTTCGATTTCCTTCGTAGTCTTAAACAAATTTTCATATGATTTGTGTATAATATTTTTTTACAGTCAAATATCTATGCTGAACTGAAATAATAAAGCAAACATTTTAACTTATACTTATGAATCCCTATTTTTCTATTTCTTACCGAACTAATAGGGGACGTCTCCCTGCTGTGCCACGTGGCAGGATCCAGCCAGTAGTAATCCAAGTCACCTGGAAGAATATGAATAGAAAGAAATGTGTAATCTCTCAAACAGAGAAAGATGTATGAATTATTACTATTGCATGCATGAATTTTAAAATGCAATTGTTTGATGAAGCAAATACAAAACTCTTTTTATTATTCAAATCAATATGTCAATTTGAAAACAATATAGTGTATTAATATTAAATAATGCGTTTATTTGGATCTCTGCTTTTTCAAGAATTGCACCTTAGAATTGGTTGTGCACACTGTCTATTTTTACCTTTGCTCAGTCCAAGAAAGGACCCCAAAGCATCACATTCACAGCCCTCCTCCTCCCCACCATCTCCATAATAAACACACAGGACTACAGCTAATGATGACACGAGAGGGAATACTCCACAAAATGGGCTCTTAGCTATAGTTAAGGACAGAACAGCCAGCCAGACTCTAGAATCTGCAGAGGTCAATGTTGTGACAACAGGTACTGTACAGAGGGAGAGGCACAGGAGCAGGAAATAGAGTGCCAGAGGGAACAGCCACACAAATACAGCAAATAGTACCAACAGCAGGTACGAGGCTGCAATCTTCTCTTTCACTTGGGACAAACTTATATGCTGTGTAACTCAAGAAAAACACCATGAATTACAGTGGTCTGGAAGCCATCAGCCTATCAGGACAAAGAGGGCACTTTTGGACACGTATCTTCAATATCTTACTTTCATAAAACAGATCTCTGTAACACTACAGTTAGATGCCTGTGTTCTAGTAAGAGTAGTGATCTAATAGAAGCCCAAACAAAGCATGCAAGGGAGAAGAATATACCTTTACATGCAGAGATTTTTTTATTCTTTCTCTACAAATACTTAGATGCCAATTATGAAATACAAGTTGCAACATTCTCTATAACTCATACTACCTTTAATAGCTTATCATCTGCATGATCATATGCCCAAGTTTATTTTTAAACAGCATATTACTATCATATGCATAACTGCATGAGGCAGTTTGTGGTTTCATTGGCTCTGTAGTTCTGCAGGTTTGGAAAACACATTAAATCACATTAAAGATCTTTCAGTTTTATTTTTAGGATTCTTCCTTGTGCCTTTATAAACTTCAAAATTACAAGAACAACAAACCTACAAACTACACTGACACCTGCAGTGCTGGCAGTAAGCTCAAAAGTATGGTACAGAGCTCCCCAAGTTTCAGTAATACACTCAATGGTAATACCAAAAATCAACAGTCTCCTGTGTGGGCTGACCTGCCACATGCCAAACACAACACACTTTGTCTTCTTCTTGTTTTAGAGTTATTTGCTTAGCAATAGAGAAATGTTCAGGAGGGAATAAATGTCAGCTCCAAGATGCAGATGAATGTATCCAAGTCCTCAAACACATTTCTTCTCACCCTCATTGTTCCCTGCTTTATTTTCCCCTCTTCCTTCCTAGATTCAGCTTCTTGCTCTTAGTTTCCTTGCTGGTCTTCCTCCTGGTTACTGCAGATCCATGACCACTTAATTAATGCACCTAGCATCCTTCTCCACCAAGTCCCTTTTCTAGCAAGATCCTCTCATACATCTTCTGCCTTGTCTAACCTGCTGATTTTCCTATTCTCACCATCTACCTACCCTTTGCTGCCTTTTCTTCCCTGCACATTATTTTCTGCTATCTGTCTGCTTCTGGCTTTAGTGTCCTTTTTTAAGGTTCTGTATTTTAATCCCTCTTTAAACTCAAATCCTTTGATGCTAAGTTACATTCCTGCACCCTCCTTCCCACATCTAAACCTTTAGGTGTCTGTCCCTTTCCCCACTTCTGTCTGCAGAAGCTGGCCACAATGCTAATTCTCTCACCCTCTGCTCTCAAAAGCTGAGAGCAGGATCTGCACTGCAAATGCAGCTCTGCTGAGCTGGAACATGAAAGATATGCTCAGAAGCTATAAAGGTAGCTATCAAATCAAACATTTTGACTGAATGTCACTGAAAGTAGTAAGTCTACCATTTGGTGAATACTTTAAAAGCTGCAAGAACCACTCAATTTTAAGATTTCCATTAAAATTCAGTATGATACAGACCACTGGCACACAAATGTCTGGGGCAATTTACAACTATAAAAAAGATTATACAATGGAAAATGTCAGTTAATGTATTCGTAAACACTCATCAAATAGAACATAAAAGTTAGGACACAAATGAAAAAAGTCCCCAAATGGGCATTAAAAATATTTTATGCCAACAACACTGATCTGCAGTTCAGTACTCTATCATATCTTAGAAATAATTTCTCCTTGGTCATCCGATGCCATTGCTGCTTCTTTGCCTAATGCCTATTTATGCCATGCTTGCACTGCCATACTCCAGAACTCACTTTTTGTTTAATTGCAAAAAATACCTTCACTACAGCAGCATTATAGATATCCAGGAATAGGTAAATAACATGCAAAAACTAACTAAGAGCATAGCTTCAAAATTTCAGGTTTTCTCCAAAAAAACCCCACCAAAACCGAAAACAAAAATCCCTACACACAGAGAACACTCTCCATTAGTAAAAGTAATTAAAAATAACTAGTAAAATAAGAAAAATTTAAGACATTAAAGAGAGGAAAAAACTACTTTTATAAGGAGCAAATAATTGCTTTATAGGCTTAAACTGCTTTTAAATACTTTTTAAACCATTCTTTAAAAACATTAACAACTTAAAAATAATAAGCCCCCATGAAAATACACGTATACTATATCATTATTTTTTGTACATTACTGATGTATTTCTAAAATATATTATTAAAAATGCATTTGTAGTTTTAATGTTTGATTTCCTTAAGACCAACTGAGTAAAGCAGGGTATTTGTAAATACTTGTAAAACCTTATTTCCTAAGGGAATAATTCAAAAGTTGTATCCTAAGAGCAAGGAAATGCTTTTCCTATTAACACGCTGCCGCTCAATTACTTTACTCTTGGACGCACACGGATGCAATAATAATTTACAAGACACAAATGTGTTGAGATTTTTCCACAAGTCTTTAGCAGCCTTCCATCAAAATTCAAGATGGGGAGTAAAACTCTTAATAAATTCTCATTGTTTTTACATCTGCAATATGTGTGCTTTCAAAATAAAGGGAAAGCTAACTCATACCACCAAAAATCCATTTTCTCGAAAATACTTTGTCTTCAGCAGCACTCTCCATACCAAGAGCTAATGCTGTGATTTCAAGTGAGATCCTGAAAAGCTGAGAAGTTCTGGAAAAAGCAGCCTTGTCCCTGTCACAAAGCCAAAACAAGCACAAAATATGAGAGGGTCTGTACTTGTGTATGAACAGCCATGCTAATTTCCGAAGAGTCTTGAATACTAGGGATAAAATACCCCAAGATGTTTTCCCAAATCCATTCAGACTATACTCAGAGACTACTGATAATCAGCAAAGAATGTGCTTCAGTGATTTACTCAAATCCCTGTGTGCTGGATTTGCAGGAGCTACTTAAGACAAGAAGCAGAATCTAATGATAAGAGTCAGTCGCCCATGTTTGGCACTTAATTAACCATTATCTAACCATATTAGCATGTATCTTAATACAGCAGTTCCATCAGATAACTAAGAAACTTAGACAAATATTTTTCAGAGGCTAAATCCAAAATTAGTCTGCAAACTGAATAGACAGACTACATCTCTCTAATCCATAGAATCACAGAATGGCTTGGGTTGGAAAAGATCTTAAAGATCATTTAGATCATTCCAACCACACCTTCCACTAGACCAGGTTGCTCCTAGCCCCATCCAACCTGGCTTTGAACACTGCCAGGGAAGGGGCATCCACAACCTCTCTGGGCAACCTGTTCCAGCACCTCACCACATTCACAGTCAAGATCTTATCTAAATATGTTCTTTTTCAGTTTGAAGCCATTCTCCTGTGTCCCATCACTACAATTGCTTGTAAAAAGTCCTTCTGCAGTTTGTTGTAGTCCTCCTTTAGGTAGCAAAGAGCTACTAGAAGGTCTCGCCAGAGCCTCCTCTTCTTCAGGATGAACAACCCCAACTCTATCAGCCTGCCTTCATAGGACACATACTTCCATCCTCTGACCATCTTCACAGCCTTCTCTGGACTCACTCCAGCAGGTCCATGTCCTGCATATGCCAGGAGCCAATACCTGGCTGCAGCACTCCATGTGATATCTCACCACAGTGGAGCAGGGGGACAGAATCACCTCCCTCAACCTGCTGGCCATGATGCTTTTGAGGCAGTCCAGAATGTATCTGGCTTTCCATGGTACAAGCTGCCAGCTCACATTGAGCTTTCCATTCACCAGCACCTCCCAAGTCTTCTCTGCAGGGCTGCTCTCAATCCATTCTCCACCCAGTCTGTACTTGGGGTCCATTGATCTAATCCACCTCTCTGCAGTTTAGAGGCAAGGATGCCATATATGAGACAGTGTCAAATTCCTTGCACAAGTCCAGGTAGTTGATGTCACTCTTCCTTTTTGCTGTAACCTCATTGTAGAAGGCAACTAAATTGGTCACACACTATTTACCTTTAGTGAAGCCCTGTCAGCTGCCACCAATCACCTCCTTATTTTCCAGTTTCCTTAGTACAGTTTCCAGGATGATCTGCTCTGTGATCTTGCTGGGCACAAAGGTCAGGCTGGCCTCTAGTTCCCAATGTCTCCCTTTTTTTTTCTCTTTTTAAAAATGAGGGTTATGTTTCCACTTTTGCAGGCAGTGGGAACCTCACCATACTGCCACAACTTCACAAATATGGATAGTGGCTTAACCATTTCATCTACCAGTTTCTTCAAGAGTGGCAGATGCATCTCACCAGGCCCCATGGACTTTTCCACCTGCATGTCCGTCAGACAGTCTCAAACCTGATCTGCTGCAGTGGGCACTTTCTCCATCTCCCAGTTCCTGCCTTTGCCTGTGGCAGCCTGGGCAGTGTGGCTGGAGCACTTCTCAGTGAAGACTGAGGGAAAAAGTAATTCAGTACCTCAGCCTTCTCCACATGCCAATCAGGCGTTCCTTTTCCTTCTGGAGAGAGCCCACATATTCTCTAGTCTTTCTTTTATTGCTAATACACTACAGATACTTTCCTTGTTGCCCTTGATGTCCCCAGACAGATTTAATTCTATCAGGGCTTTATCTTTCCTAACCTGATCCCAGGCTGCTTGGACAATCCCTCTGGTGAGCTGCTGTTACAGATGTGGTACATCCTATTGTTAAGCAGGAAAATACCTCTATACCCAGGAAAAAAAACACGGTATTGTTTTATCAGAAAAATAATTCAGTGTGTAACAACATATGCTAAAATCATTCTAGTTCAAGCTGCTAACTAACCCCATAAAGAGAATATGTGAGTACCCTGCCTTGGCAAACAGCCCCCACACTAATGTACTGCCTATTTATATAGAAATACAGAAAGCTTCACAAAAATGCTCATTATCTCTTAGTCTCAAACCAACCCAATTCAGATATCTACAGTTAAGAACTTAAATCCTTGCAGGACAAGATCTGTGTTTTACCATCTACACAGTTCAAGGACAGGCTGGCTCATGCACTTTGTGGGAAGAATGTACCACAAGGCTGTGAAATTTAGGATTTTCTTTTCTTTTTTATCTTTTTATTTCTTTTGCAATATATAATTGCACTGGACTTTAGTTCCCTACTGGCAAATGTCCTAAGCACTGAATATTAACATGCTGTAAGATTCCAAAGTTAAAATAAAGACTAGTACACTTTAGAAACAACAATTTTTATATACAATACTCCTATTTCAGATACAAATGTGGCACATAGCTCTCAAAACTAGAACTAGCCTCTTAAATTTAGTATTTATTCAGGTATTTTCATTTAATGATGAGATATAAAATTACTTTTCTGTATCTTAATTAAATTTCAGAGTAATAAAGAAAAACATTGCAAAAGGGTCTACACAGCTTTATCAAGCTCTAGGCTTTCAGATTTAGATAACTGACAACCTGGGCTTATTCAATACAAACTGAAAATAATGGTTATTCCTTACTTTTGCATTTAGAAGGAAATTTCATACTCTCTCATACAAAATAAACACTTTTTTATTTTGAAAGAAACCTCTTAGTTTAGAAATCTTTTTTAAAGTGGTAGCACATTGTGAAAAAAGTGATGCTGGTTGATATTTTCAAACAAGAAATACAGAAATAAGTAGGCAAGGAAGTAGTGAACTTGTGAAATATTATATAGATAGTTAAGGGCACTTAAATTGAGCTAAAATCTAGTGAAAAGGAAAATCCATTTGACTTCTCCCCTAGTTACCATGGGAAAGTTGATCCTTTACAAGAGTTTGCAAATTCATAATTATTTTTTATTTTGTAAAGGAATGATTTGCCCATTGCTGATTATGAAAAAGTTTTTCAATGTATTCTTTTTTTGCCTGTGCACTAAGGAAAATTTTATGTGATCTGTTTAAAATGAGTTCCTTATCCAGATATTTTTTTAACAAAGAATTTTTATGTCATAGATTGTGACTTGCTTTTAACTAGGTGTACAGGTTAGACATGTACTTTTTTATAATGAAGTACTGCACTTGTTCATTGATGAATGAAGGTTGCCCAAAAGACAGATTTGCAAAAGACCTTCCAACACAAACACAACTGGGCCCATTTCTGTGTTTCACAAAATGGACTTCCTACCTGAATTACTTCAGTGTAGTTTTAAGGCTTTATAAATTACTGAAAGTAAGGGTTACTAATCTTGCCAATGGAAGCTGAAAACCAAAAAATCACAACCTATGTAGTAGTAAACAAACTAGTAGAGGAGTTTTGAATGTTTCCAAAATTTTTAACATGGACACAAGGGACATAAGGAAGCTGCTCTGTTTCCTGAATGTCTAGGGAATCTTCTCATGAACTCCCTGAGCCAACATTTAGTAACTTCACTCAAACACCCAAAGTCTTCAAAAGTTCATCAACCCCTTCCCAGCTAGATTCTTATTTTTATCTCAGAGACCATCTAAACTGCTATTCTGAGGATGGGTGAGTCTTATTGAAAGCATGTGAGTCCAAGAATGTGTATGATTCACAGAGGGATGGTCCTTAAAAGCATATTCTGTAGGGGCATGACAAAGTGTGACAGACTTAGAGATGTAAAACATGAAGAAAGATGCATGAACTTCTATTAATATGAAAATTATTTTACAAGGTTCATTAAAAATATTTTCTTGAAGAGACAAGAAAAATGTTCAGCAACAGGAACACAATCAACAGGCAAACATTTTGATTTTGATAGTGTGGCATTTAAAGATTTAAGGAAAATTTTGCTGTCTAATTGTTGTCTCTGATTTTGCTGACTGGGATTGCTCTCTTCAGTGAAATCTAATTATGCAGATAGATGAAAGGAGATGTTCTTCTGGAAATTTAGAGCTTCTCTGAATAAATTTATTATTTCTATTTCATTCCAATTCAATGTTGACACTAACTTGTGTCAACATTTCACTGATTTCCTGTTTCATATAATTAACACTTTCAGTTTCAATATGATTTCTTGATAATATTTTTTTTCTTGATAATATGCTTTGTTTAATTATTTTTGTATAATGAAATCTAAAAAATGTATAGCAAGTCATCTCAGAAAGTCAATTATGGTCTCATAATTTTGGATACATATGTACACATAGCTACGTAGTACACTGAAGGCCTGACAAATTCTTAATATTTTTTCTGCTGTTCTTCAAATGCATTTCAAATATACACGATGTTCTTCAGCATTACATAATTGGGTTTTTTCCCCTGTGGGCTGGTTTAGGTTTTTTCCCTATCTCCTGTGCACATTAAACCAATTAAGTAGGGTTGATTGCAAAAAAACGGAATATTTCCATTTGGGTCTCCTTTGGTATTTTTCTTCTGAGAGTTTTAAAAATCTTAAGCTTTTTATTTCAGTATTTGTTAAAAACTGATTTATTAACAAATTATCATTTAAAATCAAAGATGCAAATAAACTCTTCTCAAACCCCAGGCTGTAGAAACAATACTCCCAATAGCAAGAAATTTTAACAAAGATGAAGAAAACAGAAAAGAAAATGGCTGTAAGGCTGTAAAGCAGCAATCCACACATTAGAAGCACTGTGGGGTTTTTTTTGGTTTAGTTTTTTGATTATTTGGGTTTTTTTGTTGGTTTGTTGGGCTTTTTTTTTCTTTTTTTTGGTGTTGTTGTTATTGTTTCTGTTTGTTTTGGGTTTTTTAACTATCATTCATGCGTATCCTCAGTTATGCTGCATTAGAAGATAATGAGAGGTTTTGTTTCTCCAGTTCAGAGGGGAATACTGCAGGGAGAATCTTTGGAGTGCACTCTGAGAGATCACTGACACTTGCAAAACAATGAGCAAAGGATCTTTGGAGCTTTGCTTCCCACCAGTAGAGAGGAAATAGTTATAAATGTGACCATGAATAAATTCATGATCTTCAAAAGGAGACCAAAGCTGAGCAGAAAAAAAGCCAAAAACCTTCCTATAAAAAAACAAAAACAAAACTAATGAAACCAATGAAATCCTATTGCCAAATAACCAAAGCAAAACACTCCACACTTAGAGAAAATTAGGAAGCAACCCCAACAGCAAAAGGAGTCCAGCAATCATGGAAGCATCTAAAAAATATCAATATTTAAAGTAGAACCAGGCCAATTCAATGCAGTGAATGACTGATCAACTAAATCATAAATGTTTCATTTTCTGGAAGAATCAATGGAAAGTTCCCTGTGAGTGTGTACCTTAGAGTGATTGAGTACCAGGAAGCACACAAGACATAATCAGAAACACAAAATACAATGCAAACAGCGATGTATGCAAAAACAACTGAGATAATTCTGCAACTATTTAGTCCCTACTACTTAGTATTTAGTACCAAGTAGTTGCCAATCTAGAATACTATGTAAAGAACCTAATACTATTTGGCTCTATCAGCAGATGTCAAATACATTCATTTGAGCAGGAGTTTTGTTTATGAGCATGCCATGTTAAGAGCCACACCAGAAAAAGTGTCCAGCATAGGCTGAAAACTTACTTAGAAAATAATAGTCTAACCATATTTGGCTAAAACTGATAACAAATATCCCCTGAAATATTCATAAAGCAGGTCTGTAGTGTTTGTCTGGAACATAGTAATAGTCAACACTCACACTACTGTTCCATGTAATAAAACAGAAACATATTAGATTTGTAAGTGACTTGACCCCAAGGACAAAGGTGTGGCTTTTTATAGTAGGCCAGAACCAAACTTCAAAGCTATCTTGACAAACAAGAAAAAAACAATCTGGAAATAGAGGATCAGGCTCAGTGCAGCCAAGGAGATGGCTCCACACTCAGAGCAGGATAAACAAGTGTAGAAACAGGGAGAAACCCACCAGCTGAGAACTAGCAGTGCAGAAGAGGATGAGGTGGGTATAATTTATCTCAATGGTAACAGTAGAGGATGGCACACAAGCCTGGCTGCTGTTGGAAAAGCATTATCCTTGCCTTTTGGGAGTTACAGGGTTGGCCAGAGACCAAGACTCCACACCATTCCTACTTTTGCTACAAAAATACCTCCAAAGGTCAGACTGGTGAGGAACTGAAGGCTTTGTTGTTCATTTCAGGGACTTTGTTTTGTGTTATTGTCCTGCATGGTTTGTCTTTTGGGCAGCCTTGTACTTAACCAATACCCTGACATAAGAGCTGACCTTGATGACAGCTCATTCTCTCAGGTTCTGTCCTTGCAGCACACAGATCAGTTTTCAGAGAGGAATATTTAGGAATATTTAGGATAATGATACTGAAGTATCATTATGGGGGAGAGATGATACAAATTTAATGGACAGAGAGCTATAGATAGCCTGGTTTAATAGTCCATTATGACTCTATAGTCAGGGGGTGTGGGGCTCAGGGTGATTTTGAAGCATCTTTTAGATCTCTCAGGTCCATGCTATTCCAAAGGCTGGAGACATGCTGCTGATTGTCCACTGCCCACAGCACAGCCTTGAATCACTGCAACACAGGGTGTCACTGCTCTGTATTTCTCAAACCCAATCCTATTTCACCCTCTTCATCTACTTATGCCAGGATGTGCAAGAGACCTCTGGAATGCAGTTTACAGCCATCTACACAGTGAACAGCTTGAAGAAGAAAGAGGGATTTAGCTTTTTTATGTACCTATAAACAGCTTAGTAAGTATGAGAGAGTGCAAGGCTTTGACCTTAGCCAAAGGTGTCCTCAGTGTTATCCTTTAAGCTCCATGGAGAGCGAAGGCTGACCGTTGTCTCCCTCAACCTCAGCATTCTGTCTTCCTGATACTCCTGCTGCTGCTTCTGTTCCATCTCTGTTTTGACTGCTATTAAATCACATTCTCTCCAATGCCTCCCTCAATATTCTGCCCTCAGTAAACTAATTCTCCTCTAAACTCTGTTGAAATTACATAGATTTCTAACATATATATCTAAAAATAGAGTATCTAAAGCATTATTTTGAAAAGCATAAAACCTCTTTCATAACTTATTCTATCACACATCTTTAGGATTAATTCTTCAAGTGAAAAAACTGCTTTCCAAAATCAATTTTTATAGACAGTGTTATCAACTAGTTAGATATAGGATTTTAAAGGTATTTGTTATTCTCAACACACTGCATAATCCCCAAGGAACTTGCAGTGGTGAGTGAATCCTTCCTCTCACTTTCCCCTGTGACCCTTCAGTGATTTATCTGAGGACCTTGTTTCAAATACAAAAGGGAAAAGCTGATGTCCTTCCCTGAGCAGAAAGTGCAATGCATCAATATGATCATGCAGAAATAATGTACAAAATAACCAGAACTGTGCATTTATTATAACGCATATATTATTATAACCCTAACTGCATCTTATGGTAAACAAAAACATTTTTATTCTATGTACATGAGTTTAATGATTTTCCCCCTAAATAATATGCAAGAAAAAGTAACAGAATCTCATTCCATTCTGAACTTTTTAAAGCTCCTAAGAAAAGAATAATTCAGGAGATTGAGGACTTCTCAATTGTCTTCTGCCATAAAGAAATAAAGCACAGGAATTTTCATTTGTTTCCTGAAGTAAATTTCTAAATTCTTTATCCTTGACTTCTACAAAATGCAGAACTCATAATACAATAGGAATATTATGATTACTTTTCAGAAACTCATTTCTATTTTGATGTGCACTTTCCAAACACAGATTTTTGTTTATAAGCTCATTCCATATAGCATCACTACTGTCAAATTATATTTATCACATGAGCTTTCCAAAACAAACATAACTGAAACACAGACTTAAAAGCAAAATGGTTCTTTATTCCCTCTTTAAGCTGAATCTATGCTACAATTAAGACAAACATTCCGAGGATACAACAACTCCACTAAAACTGCACAGTTAAATAAATCTCTTCATAAAAGGATGTAACTTTGTTTAAAAATATGAAATATAAAAATATAATTAAAACCTCAGCTCCTTATTTACCTGTCCCTGAGTGCAACGTATGGAGCAGAAACTGAAGAAACCCAGCAAACATAGCAGCTTCAGCAAGAGAATGCTTAAAGCACAGCTGGCATCTAGTAGGTTGCTGAATCCAGCCTGCGACTGTAGCAAAAGCGTAATGCCAGCAAAAATCCACTTCAGCGTGAAGGAGACGATCTAAAAGAAGTCATGAGGTCCTTGCGTCCTGATTCTAAGCCAAATTATTCTGCAGTGTCAAACACTGAACACCAGTGACAGCAGACAGGGCTAACGAGAGCTCTTGTCAGCAAAACAAATCTCTGCAGTGTGGAGCAAGCATCGATTACTGCATCAGCTCCCTGCAATGACAGCGACTTGCAGCCTTTGGGAAGAGTTCATGGCTTTAGGAATCCAGAATCAACGAGCCTCAGGAAACAAGATGTGGGGGGAAAAAGCTCCTTCCTCTCTGGATAGAACAGGAAAGAAGTTTCTTAGTGCTTTTAAGCCAACAGTAAGCTCAGGCACCTAAGTAATCAATACCACTGCTGCAGTTATTATTTATATTCAGCAGTGGTGCACTGAACAAGTTTAATCAACTGCATAGACGAAGCAATTGTGTTTAGGAAATGTGTTTTTTTTAATTTATGTAAAACATCCCAAGCTGCAGATTTACTTCTAGCACACTGAAAACACAAACGGCCCTTGAGAAAAACTTACCACTTTTTACAAATTAATAGGGTAATTTAATTCTTTTCATATGTAACAGATGTGTGCATGGAAACATAATTTTATATAAGAAACTTATACTCCAAATAAAAACCCCCAGGAAATAACATCTTGTATTCCAAATTACATGTTCAAGATAAAACAGAAAAGCAGAACTTGAATTTGCAAAAGCCAGATGATTAGAGAATTATAGCTAATAGAATTTACTAAAGTATTAAATCTACTGTAATCATATCCAAATGATACAACAATAAAACTATTTCTATGGCAGAGATAGCCTTCCTCTGTACAAACAGATGGTTTTCTGCAGCCTATCTACATACTGCAGGACTTCCAAAACACAATGCAGGACATCCAAAATACAAAAAACTTGCTGTTTAGAAACTAAAATGTGAGAAAGAAAAGCAAACAAAGAGAAGCTTAGAAGGCATAAAATATAAATAGTAAAGCTAATGTGAGCTTACAGCTTTTTCATGCTTAACAATATATGGATCTATTAGTAATAATGAAAATAAACTTTTAACCAAGTTGTTTTCCTGTAATTCTGGATCAAACCCAAGGTACTGAACACTCTCTTTCACAATCCTACATGTCAGCCAACAGCAAAAGCCACAGAATAGCCCTGGCCACTGCTGACTTTAAGTGTCCCCTGTAGCACTGTATCAGCAGGAGGAACATTCACCTGTCTAACTCTGCTTTATTCACAGACATGCCCTTATTAGGAGATGGTTTATTTGGAGGAGAACAGTGTCCACTCTTTATATATTTCAAGAGACAGTGATCATCTGCTACTGACCAAGGAACATTTACCCAGCTTTCTCCTAAAGCCAGAAACATTTCTTGCAAAAGAAACAAAAGACCGAGTATGCCAAATGCCTGATGCTTCCCCAGCCCATCCAGTGACCCTTCTGCATTACTCCCAGAAGGATGACCTCCTCTTCTGCCAGGGCAGGCAGTGAGGGCCTGCCTCACTTTCAGAACACAGCACACCTGAACACTCACCTCTCCCCACCTGCATGTACTAAACAAGGCGGGGGATTTTCTCAAAACACAAATCAACAGATGAAAAATTCTTGCTTGCTACAGCCTCAGAATTGGTAAATGAGACTTTACTGTATGGGCCTTCTTTTCTGACTTACTCAAGTGTTCCTGTCATTCCCACGGCATACATGTGTCTGTGAAAAGAATAATGAACTGCTTTCCCAAACAAGTTTGGAAAGGTTGTCTGTGCCTCATGGTGCTGTTAAAGCTCTCACTGTCTCCCCCTCCCCTGTGTGATAACTCCTCCCTGCTCCTCCAGCAGGCAGTTCTCTTTGCCCATTTTCCCCCCTGCTGTCCCTAGCCATGAGCTCTGCCCAAGCCCTGCCTAAACAGCCCAGCCTAACACCTTCAGATGGCAGAGGTGTCTGCAAGTATTTGCTGAAAATAAGGGAAGAGAGGAGCAACAGAAGAATGTTCTGAGGTCAGAAAGGGTATTTTGCAGAATAGAAAAGTACCACCAACTCCAACATGCAGTGCTCATCCCTAAGGATGGATTTCATTCCTCCAGCCCCACACATATTGAGCCTCTCTGGCTGCCCCAAAGCCTCACCTGACACCCTAAGAATAAAGTGCTAATAGTTGGTCTATTTACTTTTACATCCATTAATAGCATCAGAGCATAGGAAACCATAAAAATGGACATCATTCCATTTTCCTAATAAAAATACGTAATTAAGTTATAACACACTTTCAAACTTTGCACAGGATAGCACTGCCTTTGTAATCTCTGCAGGTTTTTACCCTTGCAAATGATTTTATTGTCACTGTCTTTTGAGGCACATTACTCTACACATCTGATAGTTAAATATTGACCACCATATTTTAGCCCTTTATAATCTTCCTGCTAATAGCTGGTATAGATCTTAATCTGTGTATGATACTCCTGCAATTATAGAAATTTCTGAGACCACTAGAAAAGCATGAGGTTGTTCAATCTCACACAACTCTTACCATTATTCATGTTTTAAGAGAACAAATTCTGAGAATTAAACATACTGCTCAGCTTTATGCCTAGGTGAAAATGCAGCTATCCTCTAAACCAAAACTTTTACAACAATTTTTTGGAAAGAGGAAAGTCAGAGAATGGTCCCAAGCTTAATTCTGTAGCACAAAAAGACCAATTCAAGTAAAGAAATCCCTATGCTTAAACTTGGAATTTAAATTAGAAAATTAGAGAAGCAACAAAAAATACCTGTGTTGCAGACTCCAGACCTCAAAGCCAAGTCACACTGGGGAAGATATTCTAATACAACTGCAGGAGACTTAGATACAATATTATGTATTGTGTGTGACATTTGGCACTGTAGCCCTGTCTGATCTGCTTCAAAAGGTCCTGGCTAATGTGGGAGATGAACAGGGACTAGACAAGCCACATGCCACACCTCTACAAGCAGGGAAAGAAAAGGACCTGGGAAACTACATACTGAGATGGTTATTGAACAAATCCTTCTGGAAGGCAGTCCCAAGCCCATGAAGGCCAAGAAGGTGGCTGGGAACCGTCTGCACAGCTTTACCAAGGGCAAATCTTGCCTGACCATTAAGCCTTCTGGATCTGCAGGCAAGGGGACAGCAGCAGATATTGTTTAACTGTAGCACAGCTTCCAACCAAGTCTCTCACAACATCCTTCCAGGCAAATCAGAGAGCTATGGATTGACTGATGAACTGTAAAGTGGAAAACTGACCTCACCACTTGACTCAAGTGATGGACTAAAGACTAGAGTTTGACTGGTGGTAAATTGCTAGACACACAAAAAAGGCCCAGAAAAAAGATGCATGGGGAAGAAACAAGGCTTTCCTTTGCTCTGCTAGCAGCACTCCAGACCACCAAAGCTCTACTGAGATCACAGAATACTTGAAGTGGTATTTGGCTTTGCATCCAGAATTAAACTCATTAGAAAAAAACATACTTGCTTCTGATAGGCTTAAGTGCAGTGCTTAGCTAAGACTAAGCTTATTAAAACACTTGCAGCATAAGTACATCTTCTCTTCAGTAAAGTATTGACCAGTGAAGAGACTGAATGTTTTTCAATCTCTTTTTCAGATTCTTTGGCAAAATAGTTACAACTTGGCAAAGAAAATGCTGGACCATTTACCAGAGAAAGACTTCTATACGTAAATATACAAATACATAAATTCACACACTTCTGAAGAAGGGGTTATGGATTGACATAGGACCAATTGTGAAATTTTTCATAACTACTGAAAAAAACAAGGTTAAGAACCTCTGGTGAAAAAGACACATAGCTCCTTAAAGGAATGTCTGCCTTTAAACACACATCAAACTTGTTAGAGCTCATCCAAGTTCCTCTTCTTTCAGGGATGAGCATATTCTGTTTATATTCTTAGCCAGGTAACAAAAAAATTTCAAAAGCACCAAAGGAGAAATTAGGTTGTTAAATCAACAAAGTAATACGCTAAGGCAATACGTTTGGTCTTTTATTTAGCTTGAGCTAAATCAATGTCATGCCATTGTTGCTCCACAGCTTTCAATTCAAACCTTGATCCAAGCTAATCAATTCAAAGTAAGTTGGCATCCATCTGAATAATACTATGTGAAAGCACGCATTGGGAGCAGGCTGTGGTGTGCCTTCACTGGCATCCCAGAATAAGGGATTGATCACATTGTTTCTGGAGGTCCTCTGGGGGAGTCTTACAGAACATCACCCAGGATTTTGCAGCAGACTGGAAGACAGAAGAGCATTTCTGCACAACCAAGTGATAGGAACTCCTTCAAGCACACAGGTCTGAAAGAGTCAGTAAGGAAAGACCCGCTCTTTATGGCTTTTGCAACCAGCATTCCAAGGTCCCTGTCAACGGTTTAGTACTGTGCTGCCAGTGATGTTCCACCTCCCCCTCCTCCACCCAGGACTGACTCAATTGCTCTTGACTCCTCTGAGGAAGATGATCATGACAGTGAAACTGGAAAGAAACAAAATGAACACTCGCCCTAGAAAACCTGGGCTGGGCCTTCAATCCCACAGGTACAGTGGCTGAGATCTTTGCTATCCAACCTTAGCGATTCAGTAATTTTGCAATGCATTTATCTTAGTTTCCTTAACTACTCACAAAAGTCAACAACTCCTAGGATAAATCGTTCTGATAACTGGCCTTGACTGAGGAGAATCTACTGACAGTCAAGAGAGAACAACAGTGCAAATCAGTGCAGCCACTGTCAGATTTACAGATTTCTGGACTTCTTCTGACATCCGAGGATGATGAATTGACCTCTGCGTGTACGGAGATTTTGTGGAGTATTTTTGTTCATGACAAGGGCAGCAAGTAACGTATTACTTAAAATATCCATAAAAGATCTCCTGGGTAGCATTTTTTAGAGCCAAAGGTCATTTTAAACAAACCCTAATTCAAGCAATTTGCTCAGCTATCCAATTGCTAACAAAAGCCAGATGTTTTCAGTTAAATGGTGACAAATCCACAGGCACTGACTTTACAATTTACTGATCAATGGCATCAAAATATTATTTTTGTTCCCAGATAAACTACTGTTTCTGGTTGCTGTGTTACTGTCTCCACCCACACCCCACAGCACAGTGGATGTGGAAGACCCATATGCCAAATCCCTTCCCTGCCTGATGCAGGGTAAGCTGGTCTGAAGGGCTGCTATGCCAGCACCACTTTTGACAGCCATGCTCAAGCACAGGCATGAACTGACAGAACCAAATTGCTGCAATCCATTCAGCCTGGAGGAAGAGGCTGCAGGCATCCACCTGCACTTGAGTTTTCCTGCCAAAGGAGAAGTCGAGCAAAACGCATTCCATTCAAACCTGGACTACTGCAAAAATAGGAGAACCTACCTAAGGTGACAATGTCATTACAGTTTAATTAATTTAGCTACATAACCTTACAAAAATTCCTTAGAACAACTTTTTTTTTTTTCCCCTTCAAAAACTCTCCATCCCCATTACAAAGCAAAAAACCAAATGATTACACATATCCTGAACCAATTCCTGTACAGGCTGTGACTGAATTTATACAGCCAGGGGTGATAGACATTTGTGTGTTACTATTTTATTCTTTTTCTGTACTTCAGGATAATTTTAACAACTTAACTCACATTCTTTCCTTTTCTTTTTCCTACTACCTAAATGGATGTAGACATGGCTTAATTTCTGAATCCTTCTACAATTCAGATTCCTCCCAGATCTTTTAATTCTAGAAAATGTCAGGTTTAAACCTAGAAATTAAAGCAGCAGTACCATACATACTGACCATTCCAAAAGGAACCTCTATTAAGCAGCATTTTCTATTACTTTAAAATGTTATATACCATCCAGATAAAAAAAGTAATTGCTAAAACCACACATCTAAATGCAGGGTTTAACAGTGACCACGTTGTTTAAGCATTGTCAGAAAATTCAATCCTAATCGTTATAAAAATTTTCTAGGGCAAAGTAAGATTAGACCCACAATAGCACAGGTAACAGTTGTTATGATGGCAACATGCCTAAAATTCATATCAATATTTGTTGTTGCAGCTTTTTTTTTTAAGAGAAACTATGCTGATATATTAGAATTTTTAAGGATATATTTGAAGAGAAGTCAAAATGTAAATGGTATATTTGTTTAAGAAAAAAAACAATTGCTCACTGAAAAAATTAAATGTCTTCCTAAGTGTTTCAGTGACTTGTAGGAATAGTCATTCCCTAAGACTCTCTTAGCAGTGATCTTTAAAACTTGGTAACAATAACAGATTAACCAACTTGTTGTATAACTGATTTCAGGGCAACCTTTCTGTGGAAAAGAGCCAGCAGCAGCAAAACTGGATTTATTCCCAAACATTCAATTCCAGTTCCATTCATAGGGGACTGGTTTGCCCTTCCCCAGACATTGTCTGCTTAAAGACAGTGACAACTTCCCTGCTGGCACATCAGTAATGCCTCTCCCATGGGAGATATCTGAACCTACACCTGGGTACACTGATAAGGTTCAGTGTGTTACACAAAAATTGCCAGAAACAGCAAACACCAGAAAGTTTTGAGAACCTACATTTATTTAAGATTGTATTTCTGAGTTCCTTTGTAAGGTCCTATTTTATCTGTAAATGCAAGTCACTTTTATACTATATTTTAAGTAAAATCTGAACCTGCAGATAATACTAAATTCCTAGGCACACCATGTATTTTGATATAAACTGACACAAATTCACTGTGGTGGTGCTCCAGAGCACGACAGGCAGGAGCTGGCATGACACTGCTGAATGACCCAGGACTGGCAGAGTTGAACGAAACGTGGCTATCACTGGCCCTGAGCTCATCACTCTGCTTAGGATTCACTGCCAGAGCGGAAGATTTTGCTCACCTCGTAATTCAGCTGAGAACAGGATGAAGTGCACGTGGGTTAAAGAGTCACCTGGGGAGCACTGCTTTGCCCAGCATGAGCCTCCTGCTCTGCAAAGCTGTGTGTCACTCCTACCCAAAGCTGACAGGGCACCAGTGCCTGGCGAAATTCCCGCCTCAGAGGAGGGAGCAGGGCTGAGGCACTCCAAGAACTGCATCCAGCTGCTTCAGAATGACATTTCCTCTCTTGTGACACCTGCTGATGATCTTTAATGCAGAACATTCTGACTTTCAAAGACATGACAGAGGCAAAAAATAAAACAAAAAATCTGCAGGATTTCATATTCACACATAGCTCTATTCCTCACCTCTGGGATAATGTCCTCTTAATTACATATCATGATCCTTGAAGTATTTAACTGAAAAGACTCACTGGAGTGCCTTCTAATAGCACACATACATTCTATTTTATATAAATATATATATTCACAAACTTGTACACCTCCCAGAAAAATCTTGTCTTAGTAATGCTATGAAACTACAGTAAAATAAAGAATGTGAAAACATTCCTTCTTATACATTATTGTATATTTTCTTTTTGTTCCTGAACCCACTTGACTGCAGCATATCCTTACCCTAAGGATACTTAAGGTAAGTAAGAAGAGAATATGCAGCTCCACCAAGATTTCTTAAGCACAGAGAGTCATGTGTAAATATGAAACTCTAAACCTCCCAAATTTTGAAAATCTGGCTTGTGATCCTCAAACAGGAGTACCTTTTCCTTGTCATGTTTTGTGTTTTTTCCCTGAGGATAGGACTCAATTCAAGAAATGAGTAACTGCTTCCATAGAGCTATTTGTGTCAGTGTCATTTCCATATGTGGAATACATCCCATACATCATTTGTAACACTAAAGCCACAGGACAACATAAATCTGCCTATGGAAAAAAATGCACATGCAGATAAGATCTGAAAAAGGTTTTCAGATTACTGGTTCAAGTAGTAAAGTGTGCCTGCATTTCCAGATTCTCTCTCTGCTGAGAGAGAAACTGTCTTGCACAGAGGCTGACAAAAAGAGTGAGATTTGACTGCTCCATCTGGTGGCTCATCAAGCACAATTTTAATGGTTGAAGAACATGTGGCCTTACAGTTTAAAAAGGGCCACCTTTGGAGTTTTTGTTTTCTCTGAGCAATAAGGCAAAATAAATTCTTAGAACCTAATTATTTTAATAGCATAGCATAAAAATGTAGAAATATTTACCTACTTTTAGAAAATAACTATAATAAACTTTGATATACTTTTATTTTATATTTTTAGATTATTTCTATTTATTAGCTGATTTATGCTATTTAGTTAATAAATATTATTAAAACCAGCAAAGTTTTATAAATTGTTCTTTTGAATTTGTAGCAAGTTACATTTATATTTGAGTTTACATTTCCAGTGAAAAGGTACCTATGTTCTCTTTAAAACAACAAAATTATTAACAAGCCAACCATTAAAACATATACACTACTGACTTGTTACTACAAGAAGTAAATTACAAAGCTCACATCTTATTCAGTAAGTAACTTCTATTTGCAAATGACAACTTCTAAGCTGATCTAGAGCAACCACAGAATTTTAGAGGCAAAAAGAAGTGTGTGCCCTTAAGTCTACACAATAAGAACAGCTAACTAGAATTGAAGCTCGTATTGCAGAGGAAAGAATTACAAAATTGATGACTAAGTTACAAACACTGGAGCTTTAAATTCTAGAAATTATTGTGTATATGTTGCTGTATGTCTGAAAGCATTTTGTCTTGAATTACACATGCCTGAGAGGTAGTCAAGGAATATAAAATAGAGGGAGAGTGGCTTTTTACACAGGCAGATAATGGTAGGACAAGGAGGAATAGTTTCCAACTAGAAGAGATTTAGATTAGATGATAAACAGAAATTCTTTACTCAGTGGGTGGTGAGGCACTGGAGCAGGTTGCCCAGAGAAGCTGTGGATGCCCCATCCCTTGAGGTTCAAGGGCAGGTTGGATGGGATACTGAGCAACCTGGTCTAGTGGGTGGATCCCTGCCCATGATGATCTTTAGGTCCTGCCCAGATGATCTTTAAGGTCCCTTCCAACCCAAGCTATTCTATGAATAGAACCATTTTACTTATTCCTTTCCCACACATAGTTCCCCCAACTAATATCATATATATTAAGCTAGGACTTGATATGGAATCAAAACCTCTGTGTAATGGAATCTAAATACATCCTTAAAATCTCTGCAGATCTGCATTGAAAATTGCAAAATAATCCCATGCTAATTATAGCCCTAATGAACCATACAATACACATTTCTCAACTTGCTCAATGGAGCAAGTTAGACTTGGTCCAGTTTGCACATAATGTACAGCAAAGACACAGGTGACAAAGTAAAGAATGATGATATTTTCTTTTTTAAAACAGAAAATGTCATGTTTACAGAGAGGAAGAAAATGTGGAAAGAAGTTATTCTAAATATAATGTTTTATTAGAAGTTCCCTCATGGCTTAGAGGGAATGTGTAATAAAGAATGTGTAATAAAATATTTAATATTGAGGGTCTAAAACAATTCTGATGTGAGCATGCATTTACTGCATAGCATCACAGTATTTCCAAGACATCCACTCTGTTACAAAAAAAAGGTTGAAGTTGCTTAACAATTAGAAATCTCTCCATATACAATTTTAGCAGTCAGTCAAGGGTATGTGCTGAAGAACTCCTGCATAAGAGAGAGGTATTTTCAAGACATTAGACATGTACAAATGCAGAGACTTAAAGTGCTGGAATACCTAAAAAAGTAACAAATCTCAACATCTACAGCAGCTGGGTATCTACAGAAGGAGCGGTGAACTGACTAACAGCATGTTGGACCAGCAGCATGTAGGTCCTGGCTGACTACTACGTGCCTTAGCCAACTAATAGTCATGTTTCATATTACACTTTGCACATGTTGTGCTTGCAGACTTTCTATTCTCACAGCAAACTTACTCAGGAAAGACAAAAACACCTATCAAACTGAAAATTGAACTGCAAAACTCTGCCCCCTCCTTGGGTATCTTCAAGCTGAGTGGTGAAAGAACTCCCTTTGAACTAAAACCTTAGAAGAGTCTTTTTTTTTGGACCAGAAAACAAACATAAGTTGACAGAATCATTATTTAAAGATCTTAAAAACTGTGGGGTGAGGGTGTAGAAAATGAAAAGAGCAGAAAGGTCCAGTGCGCACAAATATCACTCTGTTGTATCTTTCAGAGGTGGCTCCATCGGTAAAACAAACAAATTAACAAAGTCAAAACAAAACCCCACAACCACATTCTTAAATGGCCCACAAAACCAAAATAACCAAAAACAAACTGAAAAGACACCAACCCAAAGGATGAAAAAGGCTATATGGCATGAAAAAAATGAAAGAAATAGTTTCACAATATTTATAAGCACAGAAATATACGTAGTATGCATACACGTATACATACTTTAGTACCTGACAAGAAAACCAAACAGGCAAATAAAAGGGTAATTTATCTGATTAGCAGCAAATAAGTATGTAGTGAAAACAGGCATCTAGGCTCATGGAGGCAACCTGCAGCTATCTATGAGAGATTGCAAGCATGTCAGAGGACACTAGAAAGTAACCTGAATTCTGCTGGTTGCTGATAAATGGACTAAAAAGGTACTTAGCGATATTACGTGCAAAATACATCCTTGCACTAAATAAGCATTCTAATTTATTATCATCAAGGCAAGTTAGAGTCTCAGTCATGTACTGAAATCTTGTATAATTAGTCAATGTATAATCATAAAAGAAAATCTGGACTCCACTGAACTTACAATTTAAATGCAAGGCAATAAACCAGCAGACAATTAAATAAGGAACAAGTGACTACAACTTATACCATTGTGTTAGCCAGTGCCAAATGGGTTGTCATTCATAGTGTGCCTTTAGAGTAATCCCTGGAACAGCTGTGCCCTGGCCCAGCTAGCACTCTCTGTTTACTACTAGGCAGGACACAGGCCAAGAACAAACCCTAACAGGCAGCTTCCATACACTCCTCTCTTGAGGAGCTTGAGAATGCACCACAATTCACTACTGGGCCAAAAAAGTCAAAGAATGGCCCTTTCATTTGCTAGTCAGAAAATATCACCAGTGGGATGGGAATATTTGAAACCATAGCACATGTTGTGCTTGGCATCACGGGAGAAATGGAGATAAGAATCAGCATAAGAGATTACAAAAATAGATCGGGAGTCTCTGATTATGAAGCTCACATGTTGTACAGGAGAAAGAAGGAACAAAGAAATCATCAGAAGAATACAAAAACACACGAGCAAATACGGGAAAACAGTTTTCAGAGGGACATTCAAAATGGACAAGAACAGGATGAAACCATGCATATTTATTCAAAGGAAACACAGGCATCTCATAATTATTAACCTTCTTTCTGTTTTTCCTAGAGCTGTTTATCAGTATACTGATTTTAGAAAACGCATATAGACCAGTCTATCTATTCAAAGAAATGCTTAAAGAAACTGGAATGGTTCCTGTGTATTACAGTAATGAAGTGTGTTATTGTACACTAAAAAATATATAGAAAGGCATCAGAAAAATATTACCACAAAGTACTAACCAATAATACTCAGTACCTCACAGTATAACCCTATGTTTGAATTCAATAGGATGATGAAAATGAATACACTAAGAAAAGGACACAGAATGAACATCTTCAGAAAATAACAGAATCAGATGCTTGTTTGTTCCTAGTTTACTCTATAATTAACCAAAATTAAAACCAATAACAGTGCACATGTTATTCTAGAAGCCAGTAATTAATTAACCTTTTTCTTTCATAGGCTTTCATTTTGCACCCAAAGTGGGACAGATTTCCCATTCAAGTGGAAAAATGCAAAGGTTTGGATTTCAGTTCCAAGACCACAACTCATCCTTCAATACATTGCACAGACCACTCAGTTCTACAGTTTGGTTCATCTTTCACATTTCATCTTTTTCTCTAAGTTCTCAGATCAAAAGAGTAACAGTAAACACTGAGTTTACATAACTTTTATGGTATACAAAAATAAAGGCATATAAAAAATACTGAATGGCAGAAGTGTAGGAAAGAATCTACCTCTGGCTATAACACCATGCCATGTATCAAGTTACTGAGTTTTAAGTCCAGTTAACTTCATAGCAGTACTTTGAAAAGTACTGCTCAGCAGCTAAAATTAGGGCAAGCTTGGCAAAGGCTTTTTCATCTCCCTCTTCGACCCTTAAAAAGTGCTCCATGACCCAGAGCTCATGCTCCTATTCTCATGCTTGCTACCTGCAATGGCCTCTGTATGGAAAAAACTGACTGCTGAATGTTCTTGAGAACTAATCTTTCATGGAGAAGCCCATAGAGCCCCTGGGTTTCTCTACAAGTTCAAACACTCTCACAGCTCCTGAAAGTAAAGGCACCCTGATGTCAAACATAAAGTGATTTTGAATATAAGACTCCAATCCAACCATGCTCTAGTATCTGCCCTCCTGTAATGAAAATAATCATCTTACTACTGGAAAAATTCCTATCAGGACAAATTTGTAGTTTTTTCATGAATTAGATGTGCAGAAGAAAAGTAAGCAACAAAGAACAAACAACTAATAAAATCATGAACTTGTGAAAAATCAAGCAGCCCAGAAGACAGGCCATATTAATGGTAATAAAATACAAGGTCTTGCCAACTGAGATAGATACAAAAGAAATCTAGACTTCATGGTTTGTGACATCATCTTGATAAATCAAAAGGTGCATTTCTTTTTTCCTTTTCCAAAATCAGATTATTATGGAATTTTTTACTGGAAACAGGTCACAGGCTGACAAAAAAAGAACAAGGTACAGATAAGGGGTACTGTAAATTTAGCCCCAGATGTTCCCAGCTTAGCTCAGATCCTGCCACAGGAACAGCAGCACTATTGCTAACATAGAGCAATCTCAGTGCAGGCTCTGAAGAAAATATTTTTCTTTTCAGGAATCCTCCATTTCAACTGAGTAAGAAATTTTGATTACAGTTTTTTCTTAACTTGGCTTATCTGCCCTCAGGGTTAACATGGTTTCTGGCAGCAAGCTTCAACCTTCCTAGCAGTAATGTGGCCTTCTGGGGGAAGAGAGGAGCACTGACTCAACCTCTCTCACCCTCTAGCTACTTCTTTCTGCTTTCTTTTTTCACCCCCACTTCTTTCCTAAACTATTCAACCACAATCCATCCCACCTTTCCTGATTTGTCATGTTTTATAGACCTTGGTGATACTTTCCTCTGAACTTCCTCCAGCATGCTCACAACCTTCTTAAGGTAAACTAGAAAAAGTGCTGTATTAGGATTTTAGAGGAAGATTCAGCCACATATCTTCCATTACATCCTCATGTATATAGTTACATATTTCTCTGAAATGCAGGATATCTTGGAAACAATTTAACTTTTTTCCCCACTCATGTTCAGCTCGTCTCACTTGTATATGCATGTACTTTAAGTAATTTCATATAGCACTTATTTACAGCTCCACAAGCACTGTAAATAATTTCCACAGCTCAAAAGCACTGAATACTGATAGCATTAAATAATGTTAGCAATGAACAAAACTCTGAAACAAGAGTCATTTTAAATTATATTTCCATTAAAATCTGAATCAGATGTAGGTATAAATTACTGCACAAGGACTAAAAGATAAATTTGAACTAATGTTTAAAAACCAGCAATCTTCCTAGGACATTTTATTTTACACTAAGTTAAATCTCAGCCACACTTTTAAACAAATTCTGCTCCAGTTTTAAAACTCCATGCTGAACTCTCCAAACAGATGTTTAAACATGCTAGCAGATGTTACAGTACAATTTGACTTGCCTACACTCCAGACTGAAACTACCTCAGTCAAAAAGTTTAACTAAGAACATTTCCAATCAGCCTTTTCTTCTCTACAGCCCTTTCCTGATGTTTCCTTTTGGTTCCTTTATAGGCCCTACTGCACGTGTGTGGTTCCTCCTAACTCCTAAGCCACCTTCCATGTCAACAATGCTTACAGAGCTTGCAACAAATCCATGGGGCAAGGATATAATTCATTCCCTCCTTCTCCTGGGAGCACCCCGAAGCACAGGTACCCAAAGGGACCCTCCAAACACCAGAAAAGGATGGAGGAAGGGGCCAGATCCTTTTCTCCTGGAGCTGAGCCAGCACTGACTTATTTGTCAGCAAACCACAGCATCCCTTTCTGCTCCTGACCTCCACATCCTCTCCTCCTGCTCACAACCCTCTGCCTCACACCTGGGAATAAACCAAGAAAATAGCAAGATCCCTGCCCATTACATTTTCTAACCAGAAATCAATGTCATCAGAATGAAATTAAATTAAATTGGGTCACCCTGTTTCTCACAGTACCGTGAGAAAGGCATTATGAATGAAACCATCATGTCTTCTCTGAAAGAAAGCAGAAAGCCATTTCAGGAGTTTGTTTTTCAAGGAAGGCACCAATTCTATCATGCTCTCCTCACTCCCAAATAAATCCAGTAGCAAGTATACAGAGTGATTTTTACTTAGGTTTTCAACATTTTACTACCAATTTGTGAGTATTAGTTGTAATTTCAAGCCTAAAGTGGGTGAACAAAATACACATGTAGGCAAATATGAACAATAAGTATTCAAAATGTAAAATCATTAGCTCATTTATTTACATAAAAGTACTGGAGCAGTACCTCCTCCACATTGCTCCAACTTCCAACAATACCTTATCTTCCATTTTCAAAGGTTGCATGACAAGTTCTGAACTATCTCTTGTATCCATCAATGGATATAATAACTTTTATACAACTTCATCTGGACACAAATCTACTATTTTTACACAAATTCTTATTTTTCAACTTCAAAGAAAATACGTTTGCTCGAACTTATGCCAAATAAAATTTGCATTCTTTGCTGGATAGCAGTAGACAGAAACTGTTACTTTTAAAGTGAGGTCTGGATTTAAGTTTTAATAGTCTGGTTTATGTCATTCTAGCTTGTCTTTGAAGAAGTATGAATGCAATTTATGCCTTCTAAAGGATTCCTTTCACCTTGCCAGGACTTAACTTGAAATGCAGTCCACCTATTGTTCAACTATTAGAGATTTCAGAAAAAGGAGTTCTACAGCCTCTATTAAAAATAGAATGAAAATTATTATCAGCATTCTGTAGTTTCCTGTAAAGGGTGTAGATAATTTAATAAGAATTTGAGATGACACTCATTTTTTTTTTTTGACACTATAAAGAGCTCTTTCTCTAGATTTACTCCAACATGGAAACAATTTGACACAATTCTTTGGATCCTCCACCAAAGAAGTAAAATCCCAGTGGATTTCAAAATACATTTACTCTTTGGAAAGAAATCTCCTAGTGCTTGTTCATGATTTTTGAATAATTTTGAAGAAATACATATTAAATTATAAAAGCAAATAGCAAGGGATGCACTAGCTAGATTAGGTTGCTTTTCTGAAGGCATTTTGGGCTCAGAAGATAGGGTAATGCAATACTAACCTGTTTCTAGGAAATGCAAATGTTAAAAAATATCTTGCACAGTATCTGCTTTATATGACATTTTTGGCTATCGATTTTCAATACAGTCTTATCCATCCTACCTGCATTGTGTCTTTCTCTGGGGCATCATTTGCCTCTAAACATCTCTGTAAGCTGTTTCTCACAGAAACTTCTATTTTATTTGTTCAACATAGAACTGAAAATAGTACATCTTTATTACTTATGTGCAGATCATTTCATATTGGCACTCACCAAATGCAAACATTACTTTTAAGATCTTGGGGGTTTTTTATAGGGCCATTCAAAGTTTCTAGCTTCATCTATATTACTTTGGCACCAGGTTTCTGACTGAGCTGACATTTAGATAAGACAGGATGGATTCCAGACCCTCCTGGGCTTATAAAGTAAAGCACTATAACTTTGAACCTGTGCAGTATTTCTCCCAAGTTACAAGCAAAGAACTGAAGAAATTCTGGTGAAATTTGGTTTGTAACAATGCTGTTAAATTGCAAAGAATGGGATTATGATCAGGGTTATAATAGCAGCATTTTAAAATTATTTACATATATATATATGTCTTTAAAACTAAATCCTTTTACTGCAGCATATTTTTTTTTAGAGTACTGGGGAATTTCTAAAATATTTTCTTAGGTAATAAAATCTCGTGCCTTTCCATCTATTTTTATGAAATACTCCGGAGTATTTCAAGTACTGGTGAAAAGGTAACTGGAAAAATAATTGGATACTTTATGATCAAAAAATGTTTCTGCTTTCTCATTTCTATTCACATATCCTATCTCTTCTTTTATGGGCTATACACCCCTATCTTCAAAGGCTTTCCATTTACAATCCTTGTTAAGGAAAAGTCATATAAAAAATCAGGCAAAAAAATAATGTCAAAATCATAAGTATTAAATTAATAAATATACCTCTGTAATTAATGCATTGAATACCCCTCCACACATACACACACATATTTCTGTTGGCAATTAGATACAAAGTCCCAAGGAATGCTCAACAATGTAAATCATGTATGTGGAGGTCAGTGGTCGGGCAGGTCCCTAACATACTCCTATCAATAACTTTTATCCAAATACACTGAGGTAGCACTCTGATATCATACTAACCAAGGTCTCCACTCTGTAAAGGGGGACCCTGAACATGTGTCTAGGAGATAACCAAGAGCTTGATTCAGTCACTGAGAACATAAACCTTTAGCAACATTTGAAATTCTCTGGAATTCATACCACTTAAGGGAAAAAAAAAATTTAAGCCTTTGTTTTAACAGTACACAGGGAAATTGGTCAAAAGCTGAGATCAGTGTCATGAGCCTGAAAGCAGTTACTGAAAGATTTTACTTATGAAAGACTATTGTAACACCAACTATATCAATATTATATCAGTATAGTAACTTTCAGCCTGGACTTGACTTGCAGAACAACAACCTTTCAGTTTATATGAACCTACACTGATTATGGGAAATTCCGTCCACTTCATAAGCAACCTCAAACTGATAAACATAATGAAAGATGGAAAAGAAATGCTGTATTACTGACTTCTACTTCCAACAGATGGAGTCAGGGAAAATTACACAAATCCAAATGTCAGCTTAAAACATGGCCACAAAATAAGGAAAAGAGATGTGTTGTCTTAGAAAGACAGAATAGTTGAGACTGGAAGGGACCTCTAGTTCAAATACCCTTCCTCAAAAGTTGTGTCAGCAGAGCAGATTGCTCAGGGCCTTCTCCATTTGGGTTTTGAGCATGTCCAAGGATGGAGACTGTACAAATCTCTGTGCGATACATTCCAGTATTTGACAAAAGTCAGTCAAATAAGTGAGAATTTTCTTATGTTTGAGTGGAATCTGGAATTAAGTTTCAGAGTATGATCACCATTCCGTCTTAAAAATGAGCAGAAAAGCAAGTTTCCATATTCTGAATGGAAAAGCTCATGCTTAGAAAGTTAAAACAAACAGTTATCCAGATGGGATAGGAGAGAAATCTGCTATCTTTGCTATGTATTCCTAGAGCTTTAGGTGATGCTAGGAGACCACAACATCAGATAAAGACAGACAGACGGATTAGCGTATATGAATCACAGACATGTCAGGAAACAGTGCCAGGAACTAAAAGGCAATGCAGACAAGTCTTTGGAATTTTCAGTATGAAAACCAGCAAGAAACTTTCAAGGTACAAACACAGATAGTTAAACTAAGGAGCTAAAAACCAAAGACATAGAAAGCTTTCAGCTCACTGTACTGTCAGCCAAAGACAAAGCAGGATTATAACACTGTTGCTAAATTCTGCTACAGTCTTTTCTGACAATGCTTATTTTATCTGTTCAGGATTTCTAAATTTGATTAACTTCTTCAGCCAGAAGAAAGGCTTTGTTTAAAAGCACATAGTGTACTACAAGTTACTCCTTGCTGCTGAGTGTTACCATCAACAGATGAAGACAAACTGAAATAACAGACTTTAAACATACTTCTTAGCTCAAGAGAAAATTCATCTAGACAACAACTTTGTCAATTCTCTTTTTTTTTCTACATAACACTCCCTTTGCCCCATATCTACTTGTCCTTAGTAACAATGAACTCTGGCAGATTTTTGATATTTTATTAAATGTAGTAAAATTTTGCATATCTTATGATGCTTTATAATGGTCTCCTCTGATTGTTACAGAACTCACTTTTAATTTCAATCCATCCATTTTGTCTGTTCTATGTACAGACAAAAGAAAGAAGTAATGACCAAAAGAATACAGATATCATCAAGAGAGTAGACTAGAACCCTTGAATTCTGTCACTTCCAGGTGAAAGAGGGAAGAGAATGAAAAGGAAACTCATCAGCTGACGCTACCTGTAATCACCTCATCTAAGAATGCAAAAGGAAACATTGTAAAGCACATGTAATCAGGTATAAGACACTTCTCAGTTGGCAAAAAAAAGAAAGGCAAGGGGAAAAAGTGTATGATTAAAAAGAGGAAAAGAGAGAGAAAAATACAGATTTTTTTTTTACCCCAAATCATGGCCATGTGCATAATATACAGAAAAGTCCTTACCTTTTTCACTGACACTTTCACTTTCTATCTCCACATCTTCACAGCTAGTATATTCTGGTGTTGATGCCCCTTCTTCCTCTGAGCTACTAACTGACATCTGCCTTTTCTTTCCGCCTCTTTTTGCTCTATGAGGCTTTGGAGGGGATGGCCGCACTGATTCCGACTGGTCAGAGCTAAGGGAATCATTCCTTAGCATGGTCTCCATTTTCTCCCGCTTTGCTTTTCGCATGAGAATAGCAGAGCTAGGATCAAGGCGGCTCTGTTTTATAAAGGAATCGTGGTTCTTGTATTCTACGTGTTCTATAGGAACTGGACTATGCCTGGGAGTTGGTGGGCTATGATTAGTTAATTGTTTAGAAACAGAAATTCTTACATCACCTGTTCTGTCTATAGAGTACGACCTCTGAGTTTCCACAAGAGATTTTCTGTCCTGAGTTCCCTGTAATTGTGAGCGTTTTCCTAATTTATTCTCAGGTACCTCCGCTTCCTCCATTTCTGTGTGTGGCAAAGCTACATCACTGTGTCTTCTCTCGTGTCGTGCTTTAGAAACTTTGGCGTGCATGCGCATCTGCTGCTCCTCGGGGTGTGGTTTTACAGGGTATCTCGCCAGATTGGGGTCACTCTTGTAACGGGTATGATATTCATCTTCCTTCCTTTGTTTTTCATCGTCAGGCACTTTGCCTTCCTCAAGTTTCTCTGGCAAGTCTGGGTAATCCTGTGACTTGCCTTTCTCCAGCCTTCTACCTTCATGCCGCTCTTTACGCTCCCTGTCATCTGCTGGTCCTTCTTTTTGAAGTGAGGATTTTGGCACACGCTTACGCTCACTCTTTACACCTTTGCCATTCTGGTCAGAAACCAATACTGCCTTCTTCCTACAATGAAAAGGAGTAATATGAAGAACTGAATGGAAAATAGAAATACTTGCATATCGTTATGGAAAACAAATTCAAAACCAAGATAAGCTATGGCAAAATAGAAAATACTGAATCCATTAACACAAATTAAATCTATTAATCCTTCCATCTTAATTTTATTTTCCAATAGCAAACAACTTCCAGAGTCCACAAAAACATAAATTATGAATGGTCCAATTAATGAGTAAAATCAAAAACTAATATCGACATGGATAGTTTACCCATGTAAGGAAGAAGATCTAGAGTTGTCTTTGTATTAACTGCAGCATTACTACAGGGTACTGGAGTATGTTCTCCATTTTTCTGGAAGCAGTCATGGAAGTTACAGACTAACCACACAATTCACTTCAAGTGCCCTGACAGCATAGATGTAAATACCACCAAATGGAGTATCTACCACAATAACATTAGAGAAAGAAGTAATATAGTTATAGAAAAATGCAAAAGATAATATATCCAGAAATATTTAAACTAGTTTGATTTATCTTTGAAACTCTAAAAAGAAGTGCCTGTTTCATAAGCATGTAAAGGAAAGCAGATTGATTCCTTGAATGGTATTCCTTTCTCCAGTAATAAAAGAGGATGAGAAGTTTATTTCTCTATGCAGACATAAGTACAAAACAATAAATAATGAAGCTGCACGATGTTTTTTTTCTCTTTCATATTCTGCAAGCCAATAAGCAAGCCAAATAATCACAAAATTCCCTTATGGTGGATATTTTTACTTCTCTCATCAATCCAACTGCCCTTTCATAGAGCAGTTCACATATGAATCCATTGATTTTGAAGAAGGAGGAACACACCTATAGTCTATTTGAGAAGAATGCACACTGGTACAAAGTTACTAGGACTTCGTTTTGTGGCACTTAATCTTTCCTTCCACAACTGACACATCTTTGGATTACATATCAAAGACCCTCACAAAGAACAAAGTTGGACATCATCCCCATTAAGCTCCCTTCTCTTTTTTTTTTCCCTCATCTCTTGTTTCTCCAGAGTTTTTGGCAATTAATGGGACCTGATCTTACTACAGATAATCTTTAATCAGCGTGCTTGGAATTCATTTGAAACTCTCAGTGACAAGTAAAGAACACTAACTTTTTTGTAACTGATATAACACTAACTTTTTTATAACTGATATGAACTGATATCTCAGGTTTGGGCAGCAAAGCAGAAATCTAAAATGTTTTCCTGCCCTAAAAGTTACAGCTGCTCTGGGGGTCTTCCCTGTGTTGAGGGACAAAAGTCAACAGAATTATGGAAGGGCATCACTTACACAATACATATATGTAACACTAACCTGAATTTGATACAGTTAAACCCAGATAGATCTCACCCACACAGTAAATTACTAGCCACTGCTCATCATCTGTTTTCAGCTCCAATAGCTAGAGGGAAAAAAATCATCAACCATTTTGGCCAGAATCTGAAGAATCTTCTATGGCAGACTCCTGTTCTGGTGTCACAGGCTCCCTCCTCAACTGCTCTGCCATCTGCCAGGCAGCCAAAGGAACAGCAACTACTTCATTGCATCAGCCTCTCCTGACTTGCTACTCCTCATCACCCAGAATGCAGCTCAGGAATTCCCTCTTTAACTCATTTAAAATACTTTGCTTCTGGTTGCTTTATCCTTGCAAAAAAACTTGCTCTGCATTCAAGATGGTACTATTGCTGTTGTACATGAATGTTAACTTCACACATGTAAATGAGGTCTTTTATCTGTATTATTTCTAACAATAAAATTGGAAATAATATCAATGATATCTCATACCACTGATGAAGAGATAAAATATACGTTTATCTGAAAGAATTCCACAGGGTGTTTTCTGATTGCTTAGGTGTGGATTTTTCAGGAGAATGTTGCTTTAAAAATTCAAGTTCTTTTCTTAATAAGTTTAAAATACCAGTCAAATTTAAAATTTAAAAGTAACCTACAATTCTGTATTCAAAGTATACATCAAAAGGCATTGAAGTATATGGGAATATCCATAAAATATTTTTTTTTCCTCATTTTATGTTTCATAGACCAAAATAGACAATGTATTTGCTAGCAAAAATTTATCCTTCCCTGGTGAGTAAATAAATTTAATCTTTGTTTTTACACAGCAGCAAACATACAGAAGGCCCAACTGAACTAGCATGTAGCATTGTAGGCTCTATCTAGACAGAAAGCATTACCTCTCTTTTGGAGGTTCACTCCTAGACCTTGAAGCTTGCTTTTGGTCCGGGCCCATAGCCGGCTGCGACACTTCTGCTCCTTTCCTACGGTCAGGCTGCACACTGGAAGAGGAGATTTCCTGTGATGAGGCAGCTGCTGTGCTCAGGGGAGTCTGTGACCTCGATCGCTCCTGAAGCCTCGCTTTCTTTTCTCTCGGTGCGTCCGAGCTTGCACCCGTGGCCGTGTCACTCAGCGTTCCGTCCTGGCTGGGCGACGGCTGCGGCCCGCTTCCAAAAAACCACGCTCCGGACTTCGTTAGGATTTCTTGTTGCTTTCGACATAAATTGCATACCCACATAACCTAGTTGAAGACAACAAGAAGAGTCAGTGCAGCTGCCTCCCAGAGCCCGGAATGCATGCTCACTACCGCCGAGCAGGTCCGGCCTCTGGCTCTCTGAGCCACTGAGGCCGGTGCTCATGACAGGACCCAGAACATGCTTCTCACTGGCTAGAGCCAAGCATCCTACAGGCACATGCTATGCGAGCTTCTCCAAAATGTCTTGTCAATATACATCAGTCCTACCTGTGGCAATCCTCCCTCAGCCCAGCCCTAGTTCTCCTCTGAACACACACCGACCACATGAGCTGTGCTTGTTGGGGGAGTTGATGCAGCAGGGAGTGGCTTGGGTTTTTTCCACTGGTGTGGATCACTGTCAGGACAGACAAGCCCACCAGACTGCAAACAGGACTTGTACCTCAGGGGGCAGTGCCCTGCCCAGCTAAGTCCCAACTTCTGTGGTCACAGAAAATTGACATGGCATTTTCTTGTGAATTAATGTTCTCACATTGAATAATTCCACATTATCCTGCAAATAAATTCATTATGTACCATGAATGATTTTAGCTACACCTACTGTAACTACTTAGAGGTGTAAAGTAAAACCTTAAGAAATCTACTAACAGAAAACTAAATACATCAATGAAAATAATGCAGAAGTACCATATTCTGTACTACTTGCAAACCATTATCATTATCTCTTTGAGGGATAGCTGCAAATAATACCTCAAACATGTGTCCCTGTAAATCACAATTAAGTTGCGTGCCTAGACTGTGGTGCCTAGGATTTTTTTTTTTAAATTGAGGGGTTGAATTCCTTACACACAGATATACAGGAGCACACATATTAAAGCAAGACTTTATGTTTCCAGCCTGTATACTGCAGAGACAGTCTAATGTACAGGAGGAACTCACCAGAGAAAAAGAAATGGTTAATCAAAACTAAAGTATGTGAAAATTTAAGAAAAAAATAAGACAAAAAAAAAAACAGTTTTCAGAAAGAAGAAAAAATAGGCATAATGTATGAAGGATATAGAAGAGAGAGATTTTTGTCAGAAATAAAAAAGAGATGAGAGGAAACAAAGCTTATTATTATTAAGGAAAATGGTAAAGAAAATAATTTAATATAGAAAGTATATAGGAATGGGTAAAATTGCAATGAGGCTAAGAAGAATGACAAAAGTTGGAAGGAAAAATATGCTTGAATTATTTTGTGTAAACACAGGAAAGATGCAAGAGTCACAAAATTGTACAGTGCTCAAAATAAAAAAGAAGAGGAAAAAAACACTTAATGGAAGAAACTTAAACGGGACAAAGTTCTGTTTCTGAGCTCTTCCACTCTCTGGCCTGTGGAGGTAGTGCCTGGCTTACAAGGCACGTTGAAAACTTTAAGCATTTCACATATTTAAAATAATTAACATTTATTTAAATAGACTATCTTTGTAGTCTGAAAACTACATCAGAACTTCCAAGTACATTCCTGCACTGTTTGACCAAACCACACAGAGAAGACATCCAACTCTTTACCCTCTGTCAGGATTGTACCTTTATCAAAAGGTAACTGTTATATTTCTTCTGTTTAAGAAGGATAATAAAGTATCAACTAATCCTTTAATTAAAAAAGACCCAACCTTAATCAAAAGCTACACTTATTCCAGAAGGGGCATAAACATATATCACGATGAAAACAAATAACACTAAGTAGGATAAGAGAAACAGCAACTTTGACAAAGATAAATTCTAGATCTCAAAAAAACACCCCTCAATTCCAAAATGTTTAATTTATTCCATCTAGTACACCTCAAAAACCAGCAGTTCAGTTTAAGCATTTCACATATTTAAAATAATTAACATTTATTTAAATAGACTATCTTTGTAGTCTGAAAACTACATCAGAACTTCCAAGTACATTCCTGCACTGTTTGACCAAACCACACAGAGAAGACATCCAACTCTTTACCCTCTGTCAGGATTGTACCTTTATCAAAAGGTAACTGTTATATTTCTTCTGTTTAAGAAGGATAATAAAGTATCAACTAATCCTTTAATTAAAAAAGACCCAACCTTAATCAAAAGCTACACTTATTCCAGAAGGGGCATAAACATATATCACGATGAAAACAAATAACACTAAGTAGGATAAGAGAAACAGCAACTTTGACAAAGATAAATTCTAGATCTCAAAAAAACACCCCTCAATTCCAAAATGTTTAATTTATTCCATCTAGTACACCTCAAAAACCAGCAGTTCAGTTTATTAGACTATGTGTCTAAACAGAATAGACTTTTAGTCTATCAGATTTTTATTATAGGTATTCAAAAAAAAACAAAACAGAAAGGCTAAAAGGAAAAAAAGCCACATTTTTAAATGCTTTTATATGATCTGCCACAGCTGTTAGTTCATTAGACAGCAAAAGTGTGCATGCAAATGTGTCTGTGTATGAAATCCATGTCAATGCTATAAACCAAAATCAGTAACAAAAAATGTCATTACTTGCATTTTATCAGTTTCCAAGAAAGGTTCAAAAAAGTGTTAATAAAAAAATTAATCAACTAGAGTTTGTTTAAAGGATAAAGAATACTTAAGTAAATTATCCTAATTAAATTGCATACGTGTGTATATATGCAAGCCCAGTCACATACTTCCTTTACAACTTAATGTATAAAATAATTTTAAATATGTATAAATTATGTAATAAACTTCAAGAAAAGACTGTTAATTTGCATAATCACCCTTGATACTGTAATTCATTTTATGCAAAAAGTATTATGAGATACAATCAAATAAGAATAGCTAATGCACAAAGAGACTCAGAAAAATACAGACTACTAAAAGAAGAAATACTAGACAAGTAAATACAAACCCATTTTCTCACAGCTATTTTTAAACTCTGCCTCTTGGACACAATACATACCAATCAACACAGATTACATACATAGGAAATCTGCATTATACTCACATAGAAGCTATACTACCACCCCTGTTTAGGAATCTCTTCAGGAATTAAAAAATGCTACAGTCGCCTTGAGATCTATTCGGTCCAAAAGGAAAAATAATAAAAGTTCTTCTTTAAGAGACAAAAAAAATCAAAAATTGAGGTGACAGAGGAGTTTCAGTGACAAAACTGTATATTGAAAAACATTTTTAGAGAAGTATGTGGAGCAAGCAATTCAGCAGCATGCAGGAATTATATCCTGATTGAATACACTGGGATGTGGTCCAAACTAATCTAAACTAAAGCAGGTCTGTGTAATAACTTATCTTAACAATCCACAGATGTTAGGCAACCAAACAAATGCTCTGATGAAGGATTACAGTTCTCTAATGTGGCTTCTGGACCTCCACGCGATGCATCAGTAAAATGAAGAGTGTAAGACAATTTTACTCTGGCCTGTCACTTCAAAAATAGTTTCTGTTTACTCTCCTCTGGACAGTGAGCTCTGATGAAGTGGTACACTAAGCCATTCAAGACATCCAGAGTCTGGTTTTTGTTTCTGGGTTTGTTTCTGGTTTATTGCATCCTTGCACATGTCAATGCAATTTCACACGTGAAGCTGTTAAAGAGAACCAGTACAAGGGGGTTCTTCATTCAGAGGGTTCATATGCATGGCTCTGGAAAAAGGTGCATTTTCACAGCATAGCAAAGGGTTCTGGGCTTTACTGCTACATAACAAAAAAGACCAGTGGCACACAGGACTCAGCACATGTGGGTCAGCAGTTCCCACACAGATTCATGTAGAAACTTGACAGGCTGCGTGAAAACATGCTAGAAGGATCCCATGCTTGCCTTCATGTGGAATACAGAGTATTTCATTCACAGAAAAAATATTCCTCAAACTTACTCTTACAGGTACTGCTGAATGTGATCCACAATGAGGAGGAACAGAATGCCTGTACTAACACAACATGAAATTCCAACTTGAAAGAGCCCATAGTAAGTAATATATATATATATCACTATACACACAGAAAGAGCATTTTCAGTTACAAAAATAAGAACAATTCTACATTATTAAATATTTCAAACCTGCATTTCAGAATGCAGAAAAAAGGCTTTTTTTCAAAATCAAATTTGGAAGCTTCCAAACATGCACTGGGAGGCTAAAGTCACATTGTGGGGGGCACAAAAGTTATACTGAATTATATGACACATGCCAGGCAAAACTCAGACTGAGGTCAGAGCAAGTTCCCCAAATCCTTCACCCAAGCCCAGATTATGAGGAGGGTGCATAAGGAGCACACTCATTTATGCTTCCTGAGATTAGAAATTGAAATCCCATAGTTAGGATGACTCCCATGCATCCTGCTTCATCCCTATGCAGCAAATTAGGTAACAAGTGTGCTAACAGAGCAGGCCACAAGCTATTCCTTACTGAACCTTCACACTGCCTTAATTATTTCCCTTCTGAAGGGTGTACACACAACATTTTTTCAGGTTGTTGATTTAATGTACATTCCTCCTACGCACTTTTGGAAGACACTAGTTATTTCAGACAGGTCTAATTAGGCAGACCCTCTTCACTGCCTAAGGCACCATTAACTTCAGCACAGCTCTGTCACCACCCTACAAGTCATCTCTTGAAAGCCAAAGAGAAGGAACGATAACAATTACCTCCTACAAAATTTTCATTCACAAAATTAAGTTAGATTATGCATCACTTAATGTTTCTGAGATAACATAAAAACATGCAGCAAACCATGAAATTATTATACAGAATTGCTTTTATCTCTTCTGCAATATCAAAATGATTTCTGTAATAAAATCCTAGCTAAAATGTTGTGATCACTTCACTCCATTAAAATATAAATAAAGTTGAAAATCTACCTGAATACTTATATTAGTCCAAAATCTTAATAAATAAACAACTTTGCCTTTCTAATGAATGTGCGCTCATGAGTCCAAGTTTATATTAAATATATTTTTCGAAGTGTACAGCTGGGTGCATCCAATAGCTTCTGCTCAACAAAAGGGAAGGTCTTCTCCCCAGCTCTCTCCTATCTTCCTATCTGGGTTTGTTCTCTCCCTTTCTTTCTCACAGGAAGGTTCCCTGTGCCACATACTCACTTGTATACTGTCCCTTGACAGTCAGGTTCTCCCAGGAGCCACTTGTATTTAAAAACATTTCAGAAACTTATCTGTATTTTCTTAAACTGGTTTCATGCTCTGTCACATCTATTTTTTTCATAGAGGGAATGATGAGTAGTAAAAACATGTGACCAGAAACAAAAGCAAATGGGGATAAGGGTATGTTTTACCTACCTACCTATGTTTTACCACTGTCTCAGCATCTTCCATCAAATTACATCTTGAAATTACACCAACAGTGGCACACTAGACTTGCACAGAAACATTTTTGAGCACTGAAGCCAAATGACACAAAATAATCAGTATCTGTGCTACAATCTCTGCTCTACTTCAAAGCAAGGTGACTCCAAACAAGGTGCTTCCTGGAGGTATACCACAGAACACTCCAACTCCCCACCTCCCAGGAAAAGTTGATAAGAAAATGCTAAAGGCAGAAGACCAAGAGTGTGCCAAGTAGCCTTGTGTCAGTTTACTCACACTGATACTGTAAAACTTAGGAACAGTCCCAGATTACGTTTAATGTATCAGTAAAGAAGCAACTGAGGAGTCTAGGTTCTGATTTTCCTAAAGCCTCTCCTCTGGACTGAAGGGTTTGACAGGACTATGCAATTCTCTGCTGCCCACCTCTCCAATCAGGGAGAGGCTCACTTTGCCCATGCTGACGGTCACCAGACATACAGGGCTCAGCCATTTCAGGACAGTGACAATAAACCATTTTGATTTAGTACTCTGTTCTTCTATTCCTATGGAAGCAGATTTTCTTCAGAACTTGGGCTTTCAGCTAGATATTTGTATTCCAGTTTGGCAAGAAAAGGAAGATTTTGCAGACAGCTGATTGGGCTTCTTCCTATTTTCTGCCTGCATCCTACAATAACATGCTACCCCACTGGACAAATGCAATAAAAAATTGCACAGGCATGGAAATTTACAGGTCATTATATTCTTAAAAGTTACATAAAATGTGCAGCTCTATAAAATTTCTATAAATATTTCATTACTGCAATCTCTTTTGGCGTCACAGAACTGACATGGCAATTCAACCACAAGACACATTCATAGGAAATGAGGCTGCTCACAGAACTACCTTAAAGCCTATGGTGCCATTCACAAGCTTGACTGAGAACTTCCAGGAGGGATGTTTAGAAGTCTGCCTTACCAGAATTTTCCACTTGCACAAGAGACTGCACCTCTTACTCTTTTTCTGCTTGCCTTTCTGTTAATTTAGATGTTACATTTTCAAATGACATTCTATGTATACAATTAAGGATTTGAGTAAGATGCCTAAATTGTTTCTGTCTACACTGAAATTACTGTAGGCATTTCAGGTATTTAGGTCTCCAGCCAAAGAGAGTCCACTCACTTTCATGTAGAAACAGTGAAATAAAATAAAATCCTGTGTCTAATGAGAGCCCAGTGCCTGTAGCAGTAAGTCAGCATATCCCAGCTCGCTGCCGCAGGAGTTGGGTCCCACGTGCCAGCCACATGTATGTGCCTTATGTACCTAGGGCAAAAAAAATGGCATCAGATGCCTACTTTTAGGCAACTGAGCACACAGTTCATGTACTGATTCTAATCATGTTCCTGGCCTCAGTTCCTAAATCCACAGCTAAAAACTGCCTATAGGAGGGGGAAAAGATGCAGCAGAGCAGTGATTCAAGGAGCTAACATCAAATGGGCATTTCATGCTAGTTTTGTTGCCACTGCTGTTAGCAACAATGTGACTAGTCATTTTAATTTTAAGATTAAAAAAAGAAAAAAAACACACCTTTCTTCATATGCCCTTCTGCTAAAATCTCTCAGCTACTGCTGCCAATCTTTCAGAAAGCTGCCGACAACTTTCCTGAAAATTAAACATTATCTAGAATAATCCTGCAGCAAACTGAGTGTTGGAACTCAGACACTTAGGCAACTATAAAGTAACAACATGAAACATCATTCTAAAACAGCACACTGCCATGTTCCAGACACTATCCAGAAGTACTATAATGTACTTCTCTGAGAATATGTTTGGAGCTCAAGGAAGAAAGCAAAATCACTAGTAGTGAAAGCAGTAGTTGTGTCTAAAAATTCACACCAGCACATTTACATACAGTAATTTAAATATTCTTCCCCTGCAAGTTCTTTTCTAAATCTGCTACACAAAGACGTTAGTACTAAAAAAATACCACAAAAACTGCATTGTCATAGTTACTAGCTGTGATCTTCTAAATCTAGGTCTCTTTCCTCATAGCTTAGATTCTTTTTCAACTTTATTTCTCTTGCCTGAATTTCCTTCTGTTTCTTCTGATAACATAGTAGCCATGAACTGCTAGTCACATTTTCTGTAACATCAATCTCCATTTTTCACAGACCATTAAGTTACCCTAGAAATTATTATTGCACAGATAATTTCTGTGTATTCTTCTAACCTGCTTTAAAAAAACCTAAAAAGTTTTGTATATCTATTTGGACATTTGGCTGCCTTGATGAGATACAGAAGCTATACTCCTCTTAATCACTTCATGGTTCCCGTAGTTAGAGATACACATAGAACACTTTTTTTTTTTTACATTACAGAAATTTGACAAAATAAGGTAAATGGCATGAAACAGCTTTACAGTCAGGACTGACAAAAAGTTTTAGTTCCTATTCATAAAACAGAGACAACTCTGTTTATCCACTTCTACAATTACAAACCGCAGTAAAAATAGAGAAATGCTCAGAACCAGACTGTCTTTAATCATGGATGGGTATGTTCATAACTTCTGTGGTAGCTTTCATTACAGCACCATTACTTATCTTTTTACACTCTTTTTTTATATAATACATCTTTTATATATATATACATATAATTATTTATAGAAAGCTCATGGAAAGGAAAGTAAGTGGGTCAATTGGTGCAGGTCATAGGGGAATTGATAGGCATGAAAGAAATTTTGATTTTTTATTCCTAGACATACACCAAAAGATATTAAAAATAGCATTCTGGATCCTACATCTTTGGAAATATTTAAACCCAGAAGAATACAGTCCTGGCAACCTGATCTACTTGGACCTGCTCTAGGCAAGTATTTGGACTTGATGAGCTCCAGAGGCATCTTCAAACATCAAAAACTCTGTGAAACTCTAAAGAATAAAGCACTGATAACAGCCTTACTGTTCTCCAGCTAGCTATGTTACATGCTTTACTGCCAGAAGGCCTGCCTCTTTCTTGCCTCACTATCTTACACAGGTTTCTGCCCTAAAGCAAACCATACATATAACTTGAAGATCTGAGTGCAGAGGCTCTGAGCTCACATGAGGGACTTTGGAAAGCCCACAGCATGCTGACCCATTTTCTCCACAGAGTATACACCATGGTGTATGAACACAATATGAACAGAGTTACTTCCTCAGCTATCCAAGAGCTCAAGGTTACTTCTACCAAAAGCTGGTAGAGTGACTGAGTGTGGAAAGCTTCCAATATGATATAGTGAGAACAAAGTTGTCTTATATTTATAGCATATATGTGTCTGTCTGTATATATGTATATATATATATATACACACACATATCTCCAGAGATTTCAGAGATTAGGTCTCTCTATCCTGTGTTGAAGAACTGTGTGAAGAGCTGATGGCATCCCCTCTAGGTTTGAGAGGTCTTCTACCTAAAACATGTATTTGAGGTTCCCAACCTGTACAGTGCCTATCACTGTTGAGTTAATGAGCAGAACATAGTGGCCTTTACTGCCACCAGGAGCATGGGGTCACCAGGAGATCTGTTCTGGGCACCTCTGTCTGCAGAGGCAATTCAGGGGAAAGAAAAATGAACACAGGGAACGAGCAACGCTTACAGACACTGCTTGGATCCATAGGAAGAGACAGTGGAGCTGAGACTAACAGAGCACTAGGAAGACATGATGCAAAAACTCAGGGGCTGTGAGGAAGAGGAGGATTATAACTGGCTGTAAATAGGGATAGAAGGCAACAGAGGATGGCTGGCAGTTAAGGAATACTCCTCATGGGAATGAGCTGAAAAGACAGCAGTGGCAATCATGTTAAGACAAAGATTTTTATGGATGATGTAACAAGCTGCCAAAGGAACATAAGGGAGCATGTGCAAGCACATGTGGATCTGTCAGTTATAACAAATGCCCAAAATCCTCTTTGGAAGAACAAAATGTTTGGGAGAAGAAAAAAGCATGCTTTTGACATATTGCAGGATCATCTCATTGCAGAGATCTCTGCCATGCAGCTTGACAGAAATCTTCTCTAACCACTTGGATTGATCATCTTTCCACTCACACAGAATCACGATTTATGAATGTGAACTCTGCTTAGGCAGAATTTTCCTCTGTGTCCCACCAACTCCTATGCTGAGAAGTTCTGGCTGCTGAGTTTTCTTAGAGCTCCCACACTCCCAAGTCCACACAAAGCCAAGAATAAGTCTGTCAGAGCCTTGCAACCAGATTGTGAAATTAGGCATCTAATTTGTGAGTGATACAGTGGGAGGAGAGTGGCACTAAGCATATGCTTCCTCCTGTGCCTGGGCAGCTCCACACACAGCCCTGGCTCACCACCGCTGCCTGCCTGGGACAGTCCTCCTGAGGCTGAGCACAAAGATGTGAACTAGTTTCTGATCTGTTACAAATACTTTTTTTACATCACATACAGATAACAGTACTAAACAGAATCCAGATAAACCTGGAAATGTAAGCTTAAACAAAATCATTATAAACCTCCACTGGATTGATCCTGCATGCTTTAACTTAAGAAAACAAAAGAAAGCTCTCAGTGAAAGAAAATAAATTCTCAGTGAAAGAGCAAAACTCACAAATTAATATTTGTGAAATATTTAGTTTCAGGGGAAAAAAAAAAGGCAGCATGGTGTAAATTAATTTAGCTGGACAGAACTTTTTCTACCAGGGGAATGTTGAGCATTATATGGTACCTTTAGTATTTGGCACAATTACTACTACCCAGCAGGGCTTTAACAAAGCACCAAATAAGATTATGCCCTATACATGTTATATCTATTCAGGTTTCACCATCTATCCTTAAGTTTATAGTTTTTTTCACATAATTAGAAATACTTAAGCCTGACTTTTTGTTATGAATGTAAATGCTTATATCCTTATAATTATGAAAAGCCTAATTATATGCTTATAATCCTTATAATTACAGAAAGCAGATTCTTCCCATCACAGCAACTTCTTATATGTTTAAAACTAACACACACTTTATTTGTACAATATTCTACCTTACATGGACCAACCTGATCTCCTCAGACAAAAAAGCTACCAGAGTATCCTGAGGAAACACAACATATTGTGAGTTTGCTCAACATCTGATTTGCAGTTTCTCCCTTACCAAAAGGATGACACGGGATTTTTTGCCTTTTTGTTGTTTTGGTTTTTCACAATTCCATCTTTGTTGATCCTACCTTCTGAGATGTCCATGGTCCTTTCTTTTAATTCTCCCACCTCTCGCTCCAGGTGCAGAGTCTGAGGCTAAGTTGATTATGTCTGTGCTATCTGTGCTACCAAGCTCGAGCACAAAGGAACCTCAGTAAATCTGGGATGGAAGATTTGAGGAAGGGGAAGAGAGAATGTCAGTGTTCTACAAAAAATTTGAGTGGATATTTCAGATTTATTTAAAAAAAAAAACAACGGGGGAAAACAATGTTTTTGGTAAGGAAAAGTGTAGATTTTTAGGAAAGCAAAGACCATGGGAGACTGAGAAAGGGTTAAACAACTGTGGGTCTGAATATGGAAGATTCAAAAGATAAGGAAAAGGAAAATGGGGCAGGAAAATGCACCAGGAATTTTGTGCCAGTGTAAGAACATTGCAATTTTTTAACTGATCTAAACAGCACATTGTTGACAGCAAATTTGCAGACTATACCCAATATTAATATCAGAGGTTTACTGTTCTGAATTTGCAATACTACTGGCAGGCCACACAGGGAAAGAGGGAAGTTTCAATAGGGTAAGATGATGTAAAGCAGTGCAGAACAATACACTTAGAAAAATCAAACAGTAATGACATCTCATTATCTGATGAAGCTACTGTTACAAAAACAGGTTAAAATTTGAGATCAGAACTTTGCTAGATGAGGAGAACCATTCTGATCTTCTGCACTTACCTGTATACTCTCAGATATCTAATCAGGCTTTGTAATTCCTAAACAAATAAAAGGCATATAGTGCAGTGACAACTTAAGGCTATTTGGGGAAGAGGCAACAGTCAAGGATATTTTGCCTCTTTATTATCTGAAATTGAGGGATGCCCATTCCATGGGGGTACAAATACAGGGACCATGAACTGAACTTGTGCTCACATGCCTGTTCAACAGAAGCAAGCAATCTTTTTCATCAGGCAAGGGGTTTGTGTGTTGCAGGTTTCTCTGTGTGTCAGGAGTTAAATTTAATGGCTAGTTAGATCCCTTATATAAAAGGAAGAGAATCATGTCAGCAACTAAAAGAACTTTCCTATTCCCTGCTTGGTAGAAGGTAGCTTTGCCATAGAAACAGCTTCCAGAGCTGGTGAGGTCCATCTACTGTTGCCAGGACTTGGATCATCTCTCCTGCACACTGATATTTGCTCAATATACAGTCATATTTGATGTAGCTGAACACTAAACACAAACATGGAGTTTGCAGGAAGCAGGAGTACCTCTGATCACATTGCATATCAAAAATAACTTTCAGATACATCAGCCTTCTGCTGGGTTCAAAGACTCTGCCCATTTTGTGAACTGCAAAGATCATTTTCACCAAGATGTGTGATAAACATTCTATGCTCAGTTACTGTTCCTCTCAGTCTTGATTTGATCCTTGCATGTTCTTGTGACTCCATCTTTGAGCTTTTTTAAATCAGATTATGTAACACTGCCAGCAGAATGATCTCAGCCAAACAAATCAACTTTAGTTATTTAAATCCAAAACAGACATAATAGAAAAAATCAGACAATTCCACCCTCATCTGCACTCACAGGGAGAGGTTTTCAAGAATATAATATGTCAGTAGTATCTTTTCTTTCTAGAATCTGAGTTTAATAATTCCTTTGTATTTCTCTCTAGTTTGTAATTAATTTTAACTTTACACTGGAATCAGGTCAGTAGACTACATATTTATAAGGTTAGTTTTATTCTGGTTGTCTCTGTAAGTTTTAGGTGATTATACTAAAACCAGCTGTTTATCCCAGCTTAAATACCACTGGTTTACTGGAGGTCAGGCTCTTCTGGCCCTGTTGTCTTTTAATAACTTTCCCTTAACCACTTCAGTTCTTTAGACAAAAGAATACAGGGAAGAAGGGAAGACTTGTGAGATGAGGTGGCCAAGAAGAACAAATGTCCAAGAGGACATGGATGAAGAGATAAAAAGGTTCAAAGTAGGGTGACGAGAAAAGAGAGAGGCAACAAGTTGAGGAAAAAAAATGAGAGATGGACATTAGGGAGAAAGTAGGACAAATATCAGAGATTATGAGGAAACTAGTGGGCTGGAAAAGCAAGAAAATTGGATTGTTTTGTTGTCACAGAGCAAAAGTGCATTTGGAACAGAGATGTCACATGGACAAATAAAACTTCAGAGGAAACTCTACTTCCTTTTCTTGGTTTAAGGTTTTTTCCTTTGGGTTTAGTTTTTTTTCCTTCAGAAAAGAAAGAAGGCATTTAGGGATTCAGGGTTGTCTTTCTTTTAAGAGAAATGCTTTTAGGTGAGCTTTACATCTCTTCAGGCCTAACTAGCATAAGACATTACCAAGCTCACACACACGTGCACTATGACAAACACCTTACAAAAGAGCTGACCAGGACTCAGTGCACTGCAGAAAACAGCTCCAGATTGGTTGTGAAACACTAAAGCTCTAAATGCAAACAAAGCACATCCAGCAGCTTTTGTAACAATCATGTGGCACTGCAGTCTTTTATTTGCAAATCCTTCACTTTTTTCCTCCCTGCTTATTTTAAAGAAACAAGCTATTCTGAAGTGTAACATTCAACAGCTAGAAGAGGCCTCTATTTTCCTATGCTGAGCACAAGTCATGAGAGTGTTGCTTCCCTTGGAAGAATTTGCTGCTTGCAGACTATGACATAACTGAAAGGTTTAAGATCTGCACTGAATGTCATGCTCTGCCTAAGTCATACTATAATACCAAGTCCTCTGTATGATTTTAATGGCTGTCCTTCAAATTAAAGCAGAAGTGACTCTTCAATTTCTAAATCTACATATTTTTATTTCTCTCCCTCTCTACTATGTAATTACATCCAAGCATTTTGTTTGAAAGGGTTGTTGAGACTATGCCATGTCACTTGCTGTGCAAGCACAAGCAGCTTTTCTTTGTGAAATGTTTATGGTATTTGCTAAACTTAGACTTCCCAAAATGTTTATTGCACAGAAGCCTAAGAATCACTGTATACTACATTAATCTTGAGCAATGTTCCCTTTCCTTGCTGTTTAAAGTGCAGGAATCTAAGTTCTTTGCACTCATTTAATACAATAATATGTGACATTTAAATTGAAAAAGGAAATTACTGGGCAGCTAAAGTCAGCCATCCAAAAACTATCAGAAATAAGAAGGAAAAAAGACAGAGATAGACTTAAATAAATTCAAAAGATTGAGTTTATCAGTAAGATAAACTGCTAGGAAATAGTAATTACTGTTAAAATATATGCTGGAGAGGCTATATACTTAAAAAGGACAGAAAAATAAAACCAAAATAGAAGCAAGGAGGAAAAGGTGATTTTCTTAGCCAAGAAACACTGTGGTAGCTACATTTATACCATAGATATGGCAAAAAATAGAGATTTTATTTGGCAATGATCATCTAAGAAAACACTAAAAATGCAGATTCCTACCAAACAAACCCTGCCTGAAGGGGCACAGAGCACCCTGTGTCAGATGAGTTTTGAGAACAGAGCCAACTTACAAGTAATGTAAGGTGTTGTACATCAGAAAGCTCTTCTAGCCATAATTTAGCACTCCTGAAAGAGTGGCTTTTAAAAGCAAATGTTAGAATAGTTAAACCCCAAATGTGATCTTTCTGGGGCTAAAATAGACAGCATTTTATGTTGATATGAGTTTACAGTTAGATCTGTGATCATCATTTAACTCGTTTTCATCCACATGGTGTACACAAAGTTGCTTTTGTATGATTCTAATTTATTACACAATGTATAATGTAACAGTGGAATGCTAAGTGCAGCATTATTATCTACTAAATATTTAATTATAAATTAGCTTATAATGGAAATAAAGCCTGTAACACGGCCTCAAAAATTGCCAGATTGATATGGTTTCAAAATTTAATTGTAATTAGAAAAATTAACAGAAGTTGAGAAAAAAAATAAGAAATGAAAGCAGGTGAATAAGGATAATTGCAACCCATGTGCCACTGACTGCATAAAGGATAGAAAATTAAGATAAAAGGGAAGTCTTCCAAAGTAGTGTTTTAAAAATCTGCATCATTTGCCCTGAAAACAAGCTATTGTTTCATGCATCAAATCCAAGGATTAAACTCAGTCAGCTCACAGAGGACAGCAGTAACTGCAGGTACTTATGCCTAAAGAAGAGGAAGTGATTAAGTAGAACATGGCAAGCTGATCCCATGATATGCAGAGCTACAAAAAGAAATGGGCCTTGCCAGCCCCAAGGTGAGGGAAGGAAGAGGGGAGGAGGGTGTTTAGGGGAGGAAGTACTGCAGTCCCCTGAGCAGGAATTCCCACACATCCTGCAGACAAGACCATGCTGGGGAAGGTTTTCCTGACAGAAGCTGCAGCCCCTGGAGAAACCACATGGGAGCAGGTATCTTTCCTGAAAGACTGTGGCCCACAGAGGATGCTGTGGGCCACAGCTGGAGGAGGAGGGAGCAACAGAGGAGAACTATTATGGACTGGTCCCAGCCCATGCCTGATGCCCTGTGCCATATGGCTAAACAAGGCAGAGGAGTGGGGAGTGGAGGAGTAAAGAGACTGGAGAAAGGAGGAGCAGATGGGTATTTTAGGTTTTGTCTTTGCTTCTTACAATCACACTCTATTTTAGCTGGCAGTAAATTAAATTAACCATCCCCAAGCTGAGTCTGTTTTACCCCTGGTGGTAGTTGGTGAACCAGCTCCCTGTTTCTGTATCAGCCCATGAACTTTTCCATCTTATTTTCTCCCCTTGTCCTGTTGGAGCCTCTAGCAGCCAGACAAGGTCAATCCACCACAGAAGCCTCTCTAAAAAGACTTACAAATGAAGAAATGTGTAAATCTTTTTTTGTGAAACAAACTGCATAACAATTTTTTACAAATGACTGAAAACCCATCTACAGTCCTTGGAATCTTAAGTTTATCCTCATATTTTTCAATGGGAGTAAAAAATCACCTGGATGCATTTCAGCAGCAGCTCAGATAGATTTAAAAGTCTTCTTAAACAATTTTAATTTAGTCATGAACTCCCATATCAAGAGACTTAAAACTCAAGTTATTTTCTATGCAATTACAGTCACTGAAGCATTGATTTCTATTTATCAGTGGGCCTTACTAATAGAGGGCCAGATTCCTGAAGCTTTCAGCTCTCTTTTCAATGGATAACTTGGAAATTTGGGCACATAGTCTGGAGAGAACTGTACCTAGCAGTATGCTGTTGTTGTTAGATTTCTAAAGTCCATACCTCTTCTGTGTATTCTCATGGCCACCGATCTTCACTGACTCCTTCTGCTGCATGCTGTTCTCTCTCAGTTCAGGGCTCCTCCAAGGCTCTCCCTGACTGGCTAACCCACCCCCTTTTATCTCAGTCATCTTCATTGGTCACAGCTGCAGCCCAGTTAAGGACATCACAGCTGCAGCCCATCAAGGGCAACCGGGACCTCTGGGGCAAAGCCTCTATACACATATTCTAATACATTTCCTCTACTGTAGTATGCAACAGATGATGAGACTCCATAAAGCTTTTGCTGCAGTAACTCTTGAAGGTGTACATACCTCTCTAGCATTACAACAGGAGCACAGTTTCTGAGAAACACACACTAGGTTAGCATGACTGCCTGCCAAACCTGCCTGAAACTTGTATGGCTTGAAGCACTGGGCTTGCTCCTTGACTTGGCTGCATGGCTAACTGCACCTGCCTTTTGTATCCAATTAGCTGCCTGTCATCTTCTTTTTATAAAAAGAAGCACTTTCTCCTAAGACAACTAGACCAACTTGGTTTTTCTCCAATCACCATCTTACCCTCAAGAAGGCTAAAACATTCTATCCTTGATTAAGGCTTTTTATTCTCTTAGCTGACTTGATCTTTCTGAAGCTGAGTACTGAGCTGAACTCCACCATTCTCATTATCTGAAAGCTGTGCATAGCAAATTTTCTACAAGAGTTTATGACTTCTCATTGCATGGTCAGAAAGTAAAAAAAAAAGATTTTGACTTTCTCAGGCCTATGAACTATACTCAAAAAATGGAAAATAATTTACCAACATGAATAAGTATATCCTAAATAAAATACTGAAAATCTAAGTGTGGTTTAGGACAATTTTCAGTAATATACAACATTTGCTTTTCAGTGACTGTCTGTAATGTAGGGGGAAAAAAGCCAAATTGAACTCTCTCCAGTGGAATATATTCACAACTTTCCACATATCACAGACTGCATAAGACCATATACCCTCTTTTAAGGAGGTCAATTCATGTAGGAGACAAAAGGGTTAAAAAAGAACCAGCTGGTGCATGAATTGTCAGGTTGCCTGTAGAGAAGAGAACACATAGGTTTGCACAGAAGATTCAGAGTGAGTCTGTAGAGTTTCATTAGAGACAAGACTAAAAATAGGTTTCTGAATGTGTCTACAGACCATTGCTGCTGTACAATTTCCTACCATAACTGATGAAAAACTGTTGTAGGATTTAACTGCCTCAACACTGGCCTTCATTCCTACCTTCAAAACCCTAACATTTCCAAAATATGAGCGTGGAGCTGTAAGGTACAAGGTGGGTATTACCTGAGAGCCAGCCTGACTGGGGCAGCTGCTGGGAGCTACAATAAAACTCTGCAGTACCTTACAGGGCACTTGGTGACCTGGGGCTCTCTCTGGCTAAACAGGAGCCACAGCTGAGAAAGATGCAGAGCTGATTTAGTCTAGTTCAGAGCAAGCTGAAGCACTCTGGGGCACACTGATCTCCCCCCATAAGTATTATGAAAGCATAAACCCAGCTCACATATAATGAGCTGGGTTCTCATAATATGAGGGGTACTCATCTGGAACTGGTTCCTACTCAGTCTGGCAGGAAAATGCATTGACTTAATCTCCTTTGGACACTTCACCAGCCTCCTCTTTAACAGTCTACACAAAAGACCAAGAGGTAAGCTCCTCTAACATCAGCAATAGGCTCTACTAAACACTCACTGGTTGATTAGGAAAACATCAGGGGTATGGAGTGAAGGGATATAACCTGCAACACAGGACATCCACAAGAGTATGTTTATATCTATGCTGAAAGCTTAGAGGGCAAAAAAACCCCAAACAAAAACATAAAGTAGATAAAATCTTCCTTATTTTAATTCCTTTGTTGCTTTTTCTGCTGCATTAAACTTTCATGGGCAAAAAGCTGTCTCTGTGGTCTCCTGACCTATCCACAAAGGCAGTAAAATGAGTCCCTGAAATAGTCTAGAAAAGCAGGCTTCTTTACAGCTAAAAGGACTGATCCAAATAATCCTGAGGGGTAAAGCTGCCAGGCTGACAAAGGTCTTAAGAGCAGCTCACTGATGAACTTTCAACTGCCCTCTCTCTGTTTGTAGAAGATATTTGGTCAGGGAAGAAAAAAGTAACTTTGCTGATGCATACACAGCAAAGGTATGAGCTTTGATCACTTACCATATGTTGCAGAGAAAAAGTTACACTACCAGTATTAAAATCTCAGCAACATACAAAATTTTCTTCCAGTCATGACAATACAACCATCATTCCCATGCTCATCTATTTCCAGAGAGCCCTAGCAACATCTGCTCATCTCTATGATTAATCTGCATTTCTCAGTTATACTCAACTTTTCAGAATGCAATATCTCAAACAACTGTCCCAAAATTCACCACTACAAAGTGTTTTTCTATGGGAGCCTGGTTTTTATGAACAAGTTAATAACAAATATAATAGATTATTGAGAAATTAACATTTAACTCCAAAGATTCCACAAACTTGTTGCATGTAAGTTACTTGTTTTAGCTGGAATACTGAAACTGCACAGTACATGATTAAACTTCAGTCTAAATAATGCACAGCTTTTTGGAAACCTCAATCTGGATTAAAAAAATTATTGGGTTTTATCTGGTCTTTACAGAAATTCAGATTACATTTTGTCCAGATTTTCATTTAATCTCTGACCAGTCATTAAACAACTGGTAAGAGATACTTTATATCATTTTATAATCACAGTTTGGGGGAGAGATTTAATTTATCTCTGTAGGAAGGCTGATTTGCAGATGGGTCCTTATATTAAAGGAATTTGAATAAACTCACAAAATATTACAGAAACTTTGTCTATAGATTTCCTTGCTTGAAATATACACTTCTATCTTCATTCATGCTTAATAAAACCATGTACCTAGGTATATGTATGACAAACTATCCTACATCCTCTCTAACTGCAGCACTGAAGATGTATAGACAGAAAGTATCCATCCCTTAAGTAAAATTAAAAAATGCTCCAGAAGGCAAAATATATAAAAACATAGAAGTATCTTTTATCTAGGACATTACATGGCTAAAAATACACTGAATTTTAATCCTGGATGAGGATTAAGGCTATTTATGATAAAAAGAGAAACAGCAAGAGAGCACAGCTTACATTTAGCCCTCATAATTTCTTTGTTCTCTTGAATTTTTTTCAGCTACTTGTTGATTTCTCATAAGGCATAATAGTCAAAAATCTTACCAAATCTCTCTTTGCAGTAAGATCTCTTTCTGGCTAAAATACCCCTAGTTTTGTGGTGCCAGAATAGCCCAGGAATTCAGTTTACTAAATTTAGTTCTAGTTAGCATTCCTATGTTATTTTATAACTACTAAAACCAAACAATTTTGCCTCAGCAGTGTACAGAGCTATGAACATTTTAAATATTAGGAGTCATACTTAGTCCTAGCCCCCACAGATCACATTAAAAATCCCATCACATAGAAGAATCTTACATGAATGAGGACTACAATGATTGAAACTGAAAGACACAAATTCCAAGAAATAAAATGATCAAGTAAAGAATTCATTGGGCTTAAGGGGCACACACTGGGCTGTCAAATCAGCCTGAGCTCTAATGAGTGCACTCTCACATGCCTGTAAGCTGGCAGCTGGATTTGTGTGACCACATGGAACAAGTGTATTCAGAGGCTGAACAAGGGGATTCAGTTAGTTTTGCCAAAAGCTCAAGTCTTTTAGGAAAGAATGATGCATGATTAGAAGACATCTTCCTTTTTATGGCGTCCTTTTACAAGACTTTTCACAGTTACCACAGCTGGGCACAGTTTGAAATAAGGGACATGATGCTGGATTGACTGTCTTCTAGCAATAAAATATACCCAAGTACATCTAGGAAGCAGATCACTGCTGGAAAAACTGAAGGTGCATTGCTCAGATAAAACCAAGTCCCACCAGGTGCTGCCACAGGCCTGCTAGCTCTGACTGAGCTCTGCTTGGACATCAGCAGTCAGCTCTGCTGGTGCACCATATCTCCTCAGGCATCCCACAGAAGAACACACTTCTTCAAGTCTCCTGAGCCTAAACACATCCCTGGACATCTGCATGTTTGCTACTCTGTTCTCCCTCAATGTTTTTGAGGGAGGGACAAAAAGAAAAGAAAAAAAAAGAAAAGGAAAAGGAAAAGAAAAGGAAAATAAAAAGTATCTGCAGTCTCTAAAACTGAGCTTTCATTGGAGTATCAACCAGAAGAGATATCAAGGCTTCTTTTTTCTGGGTGAATTACATTAAAGTTTAGATGGTGTGAAATATTTGCCTGCCTGGTTTGTCTCTGTAAAGTGATCCCTTCTATTTAGCCCTCCACAGCAAGGAGGGCTTCCAGATAATATTTTTCTACACTTCCAGATTATTTTTTTTGCACCACAACTTCAACTGCAAATGACAAAACACAAACCCACCTCTCTTGGTTTGCCAATAGATGGCACATTGTTATGGGGCTCTCCATCCAGAAATAGATGTGTTCATTTTGGATGCATTTACCTGAAGCATTCAAAAAATAGCTCAAAATTATGGCATTCAGGGTTCTGTCTAACAGATGCCTCCTTCACCGATAGGCCACCTCTCACATAAACAAATGCTGGCTGAGTATATTAACTGTCTGATTCTACACAAGTACACACATTTTATCACAGTCAACAGTAATAATGGCATTTTTACTTCATTTCTATCTTCTCAGCACTGCACACTACAAATTTATTTCCAGTGATCAGACCTGCCATACAGAAGCACATTGGAAAAGTGGGTTATATCCAGACTTACCCCACTCTCATGCAGATGGACTCCCCAGGATTCCCCACTGCCCTCCACTAACATTACAGACCACCAGTTTCAAAGAGCTGTAAATCTACCCAATGAAATGACCTTATTCCATAAAATGTTGATATAATAAATACATGCAGAGAAACTAGGCATGTACAAATCAAATTCACCTATACCAGTCACAGTCTCTGGATTAGTCACTAATTTCATCACCAAGATGATTGATTTCTTTATAAGCTGAAAAAAGATAGTTTGTAGTACAACTAAGGCAGCTAAATATTATAGGAAATCACATTCTTAAAATTTAAGTTTTTAAGAAAATTGAGATACTTTTTTTAGATCTTCTTTATTAAGATAGTGTATTTGCTTCTTAGTTCTGTATTCCATAGCAAAAAAAAAAAAAAAAACAAAAACAAAAACAAATAGAGATCTCTAATCTCTTCTATGATTTCTGCAGTGCCAACAAGTAACAAATTATTCCATTACAGAAATGAAGATAACAGAAATATAGTAAATACACATTACCTTGCAAATAAAATTTTTTGTTTAATTTGAAATGCAATAGGGCAAACTGAATTCAGAATGAACAATTGCAAATTTGATGTGGCAATGAAAATGCCAGTGGAGTTTTGGATTTTAAGACACCATAAAGGCAATAGTCCAATAGTAATAGTAGTGAGATTGGATTTGACTTGTTAGCAAGAGGTAACAATAAATTCAAAGCAATCCATATAATGAATTAAAGGACTTGAAAAAATAGGACATTGTGGAAAATTAACACAATTAAATGTGCATAATACACGGAAAGGATAGTTTGAAATAAGGGACATGATGCTGGATGCAAGAACAGTTCCAAATAGTTATAGTGATCTCACAGCTGAAACTGCAGCTTGCTGTCTACAGGTTTTGCAGGGATTTAAGGCTGAGTTTGGCTTCTACTGATTGTAACATTACTGGAAACACATTGAAGTAAAGAAGAACTGGAGGATTCATAAACAGATTCCTGAAGTGACTATGCTTTGAAAATTATCATCTACACAGACCAAGCTAAACAGACATCCTAACTGTAGCTAACCAACCCTATTTCCAAAAATCTGGAAAAATACATAAACCTGAAATATTTACTGTATAGTCCTTAAATATTTATAAGACTTAGTATTTATGAGAATGTTAATAATGATTCAGCAATAATGATTTGTTCATAAGAATAAAGCCCTCATTAAAGAAGAAATGCTCCATTCAAAATTAGGATTTTAATTTCATGTATCATTATTATTACAGCTATCTACATTATTGATGGCACAATTGCAAGCAAAAGGTGATCAAATACTATTAATGCATTTCCAATCAATCACAATTATTAACTATAACCAGCAAGATGTAGAAAGAAGATTTTATTTTATGCATATAAAGATACAATTTTAGCAATTTTTAATTTATTTTTATTTTTTTCCTCCTGATTTTATAAAATTGTACACATATTCTGACTAGTCAGAGATTATCAGAATTGTGTCTGGTTTAAACTGTTCATTTTTTCCTTTTACCTTACACCAGATATGCATACATTATCATATTAAATCTATAAGGTCATACTTGTTCATTTTCAACCCTGTATTCACTGGATAGACAAGGATCAAAATCTACTATAAAGTTACAGTCTACAGGATCATATTGATTATATTAAGGTATATGAACACATATACCTTTCTCATTACTTTGTGTTACACCACTAGTATTTTCTTACATTATCCTCTTTCTTCTTAAGGTGCACTGCATTAAAAAAATCTCAGATTTCAATTGTTATAACTTGCTTAATTTGCCTGTGGTTTTTAAATATATCTGCAGTTGAAACTAATTAACTGAAATTATCTTCCTTTACACAAGACCTTGAAATCTCATCTCTTTACTTACAGATATTTAGGTCATAGATGAATCATATTTGACAAGAGGTGAATAAAAATATTTCTATATTGTGGTATTTTCTAAAACCAGTACTTATTAGAAAAGTGCAATAAAATCATTTCAGCCAAGATCTAAATACTAACTCAAAGTATACTTTTGGACAAAAACACAAAAAGAAAAATAATTTCAAAATTTTGTAATCTGTCTTGGTAGTGAAACTGACCCAAGTCAGGTAGCAAGATGTTCTTCTTCAATATTTACAGCACTGTATCCCATCTGGAAAAGCAGTTTTTATCACAATGGAGTTCAACATTGATGTCCCACACCTCAGATAGTAACTGAGCCAGCAGGATACACAATATTTTTGGGAGAACTACTGGAAGGCTCTCCTGCTCCTCAGCTTTATATCATCAACTAAATTGGACCAAACAGAATATGAGATCATGAGTGTTAAAATGATAAAAATACTACATTGAAAGAAATTAAAAGCTCAACATTGATTTGGTAGCTTTGGTGTTTCTTTCTCTCTGAATGCTGAAAAAATCATCATAGTGTTAGTGTTCTCTCTAAAGGATTCTGTAAAATTCTGAAATTCATTTGTCCAAAGCTGTAAGTCACAGAATTATTCCCTAACAGAACTTAAGGAGATTTTGGATAAGCCTATAATGTGTATATTTACAATAAGCAAATAAGTAACAAAAATGACATGAAATCTTTGAGTTTTCCACTGTTCACTCTGCAAGTCAAAAGACACATGAATATGCCAAGCTGGAACAACCAAGTTCCCTTAGCACTGGGCCATTGGATCAGATGACCTCCAGAGGCTCCCCCCAGCCTCAATCCTTCTGAGATTCTGTGACTGCTATGGCACACCATCTCTTTCTGTCCAGATAAATGGGCACATAAATAATAACTCCTCAGGTGATTTAAATACCTTGAATCGCTAACAGATTTCAAAGGTCAAAAATTTGGGTTGCCCTGTACTTCCTGTATTAGGCTATGTAGTAGGATGCACATATATGGTATGCATGTACATTCACTTATGAAAAATCTGTACAATATATGCTTATACATACATATACTCAGCAAACTTGGTGAAGAACAAGCTAATTTTAAGGATTTCCCTAGAAATTTTATACACTCATATTAGTTTGAAAGCAAATTAACTTCCCACAAGCAGAGGACAATGATCCCTCCACCCTTACTTGAAATAGAATTCCTCAATTTCTTGCTGGCCTTTGTTTGTTTTTTCCCTGCTAGAAACAGCAGCTCTAGGGAGGCATTACTGAAAAGCAGTGCTTCTTTCATGATGCATATAAACCCCATATCTTTTGCAAACAAATTATGTTGAATGCTACAGAGAGAAAATGCATCTGCTATCAATTTGAAATTTGCTATGTAATTTACGTCCTTCTGTTGGATTTTTCTGTTTTGTTCTACAGCTCTGTTAGTCAGAGCATACAGAAATTAGTCTCTTAATGGACAATTTGACCTAGGAGTTCTGTTCAAGAGATATAAAAAAAAATCCTGACAATCCAGACATCTTGTTCTGACAATATTACCAACTTCTGTTAAAGCATTAGTACACAGCTGAATTGCATGGCATATGTAGTCAAGTTGGTAAGGCTTAAATTAGCAAGCCATTATGTAAGCAAATTTTAAGCATAATTTAAAGGAACTAAATTACAAACTCCCTGAAAAAGCCACCTGATATACAATTAAGCAAATGTTTCCAAGTTGTCTTTCTTTCCAAGTATAAATCACTGACATTATACTAAAATGAAAACAATCTCAGTGAAAGCCAGATCAGAAATAGGACTCTCTTCTGCACTGATTACCAGCATTGTTTTCTGCAACCACATACTACTAAGTTCAGTGACATAAATTCTCATATATTTCTAATGTATTTTATATCCGGATTTCCCACCAGTTGTCCTTTACATATGAAAATAGAAAAAAGAGAAAGCAAACTGCTCTATTCTGCAAAGCACAGGAAAATTGTAACAACATTTACTTTTAACATTTGCTCCTTATTTTTTTCATTTGAAATTTGATAAAATATAGTAATCCTAATGAAACCTCTACAATGGTAGACTGATTGCTATGGATAATTATATAGCTTAATCTGGAACATGGATCTTCCACCTAATTCTGTCAATGTCATACATATTTCACTTAGTTCAATACACCCACAGCACCTCACGAAATATCTGAATTTTGATCCAAAGAAACTACATTTGCTCATTCATTTTTGTACCCTATACTGTATCTCCTCTTCTATAAGGAGAAAGAAACATGGATCAGGTGATCACAAAGGCAATACGTATTTTTGCATTACCTAACCAAATACTGTGAAAAAGTTTTGCAGGAATGAGGAAAGAAAAAAAGTTGTATTTTCAGTCATTTTTCTGCTTTAAGAGGTTGTGGTACCATGGCAGGGAAGAACAGAGAAAGCAGTGGCAGCCAGGACATCAGGACGACTGAGGTTGGGCCCTTCCCACCCCTTACCAAACCATGGACAGCTACTAGCTGGACATTTTCCTGACTTTTCCACTGCCCTAAAATACTTCCAAAATTTAATCAAAATATTTCACATCACAGGGGAGAATGAATGGAACAGAGGGAAGTAACTTAAACCCACTACCATTTTGGCAATTAAAATCTTGGTGTACCGAACATAATTAAAAAGATTCAAAATGGAAGTGTAGGCCCTCTATAAAGAACTAAAACCACCTAGGATATTCTGCCAAAATAGAAGTGTCAGCTTTCTCTCAAAGAAAAAAAAAACCTACCTGACTTCCTTCTGAAATCTTATCTCACATAAAATTGAATTAAACCCATTAAATGTGGTCTGCCTGCAACTAACTCAGGTCAGAAGTAGAAAGAGCTAACCAATACTCAAAAAACATGAAAGAACTTCAGAAACATATTTGAGTATGCATTTTGACATTTTAGAACAAGAATAATTGAAATTCATGTAACTCATCAGTCACTAGAGTATGCCAGTTATTGCCAATTAATTTTGGAAGTGTAATGGGTTCATTTCTTGATCAGCCTAGGATGCCTACTAACTCTCACTACAAGGTGTTTTGGGATGTCCTTTATGATTTTAAATTAGGAGAGAACATATTAAGTCCTGCTATATATTTGAAAAAATCTTTAAGAAATATTTGGCACTTACTTGAAAAGGTCAAGAACAGCTTCAAAGCATTACATTTTAAAAATATTTAGCCACAATCAAGAGCTGCAAGGACCTCTTCAGGACCTTGTACATTGCCCTACAGCCACAAGCAACCACATCACATAAATCCTTTCCTAACCTCATTAAATTTAGCCTTTAAAGTTTTATTGGGCTCGTTTTCTTCCCAATAAGCCACATGAAATAAATTCTCAAGGCTTTAATGCTTGTAAACATCTTTTTTCAAGCCAGGAGTGTTTAGGACCAAGTTGTACATATTTGGTCTCATGTATTCACTGTTCTCTATTCTTATGTTTAAATTTTCTGCATTTCTAGAGATCAATTCCATACTTTCAGGTATCAACTCTAATTGCTTTAGGTCTTGTCCCCTCAATCTCCCCAGCCTCCTCTCACATGAGCAGCTCTCCATTTCCAGGATCATCCTCTGATTGACTTTCTTTGTGCCTGTCACAGTTTGTATTTGTCAGAGATGGGTAATGCATGGGAAACAACATCCCAGGTGAGGGATCATTAATTCTCCAGTGGTACAGGAAACACCTGAATCAAGGTTAACATTCGACTTTTCCTGAGCTGACACTTTGGTAATTCACACCTCAGCATCCTTGCCAAACAATGCACTCTTAACTTGAAGAAACTTGGTGCATGTGTTTTGTATCAATATAATTTATTGTGGTAAAAAATTCACGTGGACACTAAGGGATAAATGCATTTTAAAAGTTTTTACTGACACGAAACTTGCCATATGTAATTAGTCAGGAATGTTGAGCCATTGAAAATAATTAAGAAATAATATTTTCCTCATGTTGCTCTATTTTAATTATACCAATTGTTCTAAAACATGCTATTTTTAGGTATGTATTAATATTTTGAAATTAATTAATTCTATATATTACATTAACTTTTAGAGAGAGGCACTGCTAAAGCAATGGTACTTTAAAGAAGTGATCCCCATGTTTTTCACATATTCAGGACTAGTTATTACCATTAACTTTTCAGCTGTTAAAGAGAAGTAGCTCAGCTTTATCACAGCATATAGAATTTATTTTCACACATTACTATTATGGCATTTTCTTGGCATGTGGAAGACTGGGGTTCAACACCTAAACTAACCTAAACCTTTAGAAAAACCTAAACAAAGACAAGTGCAAATGATAAGGATGTATTTAATTGAATTTAGGACAATCCACACAAGTCAGATTTGTTTTCAGAATATATCTTCAGCGTAGCTCTAATACTAACATATTATAAACCTACTGCAATCTCAAATGTGATAGAAATAATTTTCTCTGGGAATTTGAACAATACTAAATTTCAGGTTACAGGTGTGCTAGTATTTAAATGGGGGCAAAACACATAACACCATATTGCAAGCATAACTCAACAAAGAACACATCAAAAGCTACACTGAATTGTAAATAATTTACACTTGTTTCAGCTGAGGTACCAGAAAAGCTACCTAATTGCCATACTTAGTACTCCAATTAAAAATCTGGAGTACTACCTTTTGCAGAACTGCCTCAGAAAGGGTGGCAAATGCAGGTGCACTGTTCTGGTCAGGTACTGCCACACCTGATGCCATGCACAGGGTGCAGAGATGAACAGAGAACTGCCCTCACCTATTTGAGACAAGGCACAGGCAATACTGGGGAATACACCTGTGCTTGATCCTAAAAGTTCTGCAGATTTTTGAAATTATAACTATGCATTCAAAAAGGATTCACTCCACCTTGCTCACAATACTTATGGTCCAGTTTGTTTGCCTATATGTATTATTCAAAATGTCAATCAAAAAGCTGATTTGACAAGAATTCCCTGAGTTTCTGCTGCAGCTAGAAGTGAAACACAGCAAACCATGTAAAACAGTGTAAAATTAGATTTCCTGAAGCTGATGGAAGGACCTTTCATGCAAAAAGTCAAAACTGTTAACTAAAGATGTATTTATGAAATAAAATTTTATTACACTTTATTGGCTCCTCTACTTTTTAGCCTATAAGTAATTCTCAGTTCTTAATTTCTTTTATTGTCATAACTTTGACAACAGTCTTGGGTTTCCTTGCTGAGCTGTCTTTAAGGCCTATGTTCAGCTAAGGGACGTGCAGGGCCTGGGTGTCAGGATTCCTGTTTTTCCCCCCTCCCCTGTGGGTGATTATGAAATTTCAGTTCAGTTTTTCACATTAATATGTATCCCAGTTAACTAACAACATTATAACAATAAATTATAAAAAGCATGGATTCTAACCACTTTGTCCTCCTTTGGGAAAGCATCCAAGGAAGCAGAATAAAAAGAGAAAAGAAAAAAAGAAGAGATAAAGAATAAAATAGGCAAGTATTATTAGACAGATTTCAAAGAAATGCAATTCCAATAACTCTCTACGAAGAGACAAAACCACAAAATTAAGAAAAAAAGAGCTTTAAATAAAAAGATGACATTACTGCATATGTTGAAAACATGTTTTCGCACCCTGACCCACAGAAGCATAAACAATATAAGAAACAAAATGCAAGTTACAAATGAAATGACACTCTTCCATTTCTGTGGCTTGAAATAGGGGATGAAAAATGGTTAAATTATATTTTCTTTTTTTTTTTCTGAATAAAGTGAAGCTGTATCACATGCACTCATTAATAGAATAATGTGATACATCAAAGTAAACCATATTTTCAGAGACTTGCTCTGATGACACCATCTACAGGTGATACAATGCAATGCATCTATTTTTACTAATACATGCACATTTTCATTCAGTTCACCTACGTAGTTCTCATCAGCATATGAATTTAATTTAATTGAGACTCACAGGTACATCGAGGCTATGGAAAATCTCTAAAATAACCATGAAATGCATCTTTTTGAGGAGTCATTTTTGCTTTACATCAAATTTCAGAAGGCCTATTCAGCTGATGTCCATCTTAAAGAAAGTGAAAAGGCCACAAACTCGTTCCCTTGTGAACATGATTATCTGCTATACAATCTGTGTTCACTTTTAGGTGAATTTGTGCTGATACCAAGAGCACCTATAAATTTACCCTACAAAAGCCTAGCATCTTAAAGCCACACAAGAAAGTTGCCTCATCTCATGACAGAAAATAAAACTGTTCATGTAATAAAAAGAGATGTGTAAAATTTATAACATTTTATTTTAAATTATTTATAAAATCATTTTGTATCAATTATATAGATATTATATAAAATTATACATATAGATAAATTATATAAAATATTTTAAAACATTTTAAAATTCATAAAGTTTTGTAACACACCATAGTTCTTGATGACCAGCCAAAAATAATCGCTGGATAACAGTATTCCAAATTTAGATCCTACTGCTCCTGTATGAGAGAGTATTCAGAGGCTTGGAAGGGACTGACTGACCAGAGGGTACTCTTGGATAATGTTTGGTTTTGTGGAAAGCTGCTGCAGCTAACTCATGCAGATCAGAGGGAGAACCATTCATTTCACTTACCTGAAAATAGGATGCTTAATCCAGACTAATCTGAAGTTTTATTCTTTAAATAAATTTTAAATAAATTGGCATAACACTTTTCCTGTGCCAGGAAAAGTGGTTGTTTTTTTGGTTTTTTTAAACCAAAAAAATTGACTGACTTCATGTAAAAGCAATCTATAAATGTTTATGACAAGCTCTATGAAAATAAAAATGCAATATTAAATAAGGCCCCAATAAGAATTTAATAATGTGGAGTTGTACCTGAGCAAAAGGGTTTCTTCTTTTATTCTATGAAAAACAAGTACATTTTCTACAAGCTTTCACTCCACAGAACTGGACACTATTATTCTTTTGCTTTAATTAACTCTGTGACTCCCAAGTACCTTGGCAGTCATTAGATACATTTGTTTTACTTGTATGATTTTACACTGATTTACGTGTATGATACACACATCATAATGAAGCAATGAATGAAACACTTAAGTAAAATGAAGCATGAAATGCCAAACTTAACGTGAACAATCTGCAGCATGGCAATGTCAGGAGGCTTTTCCTTAAGAGCATACATCAGAAGACTTACATTGTTTGATCGCAGAGAGACACGACCTCCACATCGAGCACAGAACTTGGTCCGGCAATAAGAGCACAAATGGCCACAACCATCTGCAAACTTTGTTTTATGACAGATTCCACATGTTGGAGCATCATCCTTGTGCTCTCCCTGGTAACGGCGGGCTTCTTCCCCTATCTTTCTTACTTGCTCTTTATAGCTTTCAAATTGTTGATGCAACCTCCTGCATAGATGAGAAAAAAGTTTATATAGCACGAATAGGAGGAAAGATTACTACCCTGTATTTCTTTCAGTTTGCAACTCCACCTAATATTCTGGGCCTGTTCACAATACTACGTGTACCTCATATCAAATACACACTCCACATGGAAGACTGTATAGGGCAATCTAAAGGAAAAAAAAAATAGACATCTTTATTCTTGAAGGCTTACTTCAAAGATTACAAACAAATCATTTCACTTGACCAGAAATTGGTCCAAATGCACATACTGAACAATCCCTCATTATAGATATTCCAGCTTAGCTGTAGGAGTATATAGAAGCATTAGCAGGTGCAGAGGTTCCTAGGATGAAGACTGGTGATGAAAGAAGCAGCACTTCTCCCCAGCTGCCCCAAACAACAAACACCCTGACCCTATGCCCACCATCTGGAGAAGCATGCTGCTACACAACAGACTCACCTCCTAAACACAGCTCAAAAAGACCTGAGCCAGCCTAAGGAGGAGATTCCAGAAGGGCAAAACTTGGTCTTTGCTCCGTGCTATGTAGAACCCAAGCTTTTCCAGATGTTGCTTCAAATCTACATCTCCATGGATAATGTTTAAAAATCATGAGCAATTACACAGATTATGAATAGAAAGAGGCAATCTTGAGTTTAATAAATGGAAACAGTAGGTGTGTTGTCTATAGAGGTCTTGGTGATATCCTTTATCTCTGCTCTGAGCTACCTCTACCTGTTTCCTTAATTAGCACTGACTCACACCAATTAACCAGTGTATTTTTAGTGACACAATGCCATGTTTCTGTGGGCTTGTGTGTGTGTGTGTGTGTGTGTGTGTGTGTGTGTGTGTATGGAGAACTTGTCTGGAGTTTTAAGATGTAAATGATCTGTGTTCTTTTTATGAAACACTTTTTTGGTGATGTGGATATTTTTACTTTAATGTGATATTCAAGCCTAAAAAATGATAATTCAACTTAACTCACAGGAATTGTGGTAAAACACACATAATTCAGTTAGGCAGGAATATTAATTGCTTGTAAATTGTATTTCAACCAGCTCTCACACTAAAACCAGTAACATCACATGGGTGCATTTTAGTGAGAATGCATCAACAACAAAAGGTAAGCAACTGAATAATCTATTCTCCCTAACTACAAACATGATACATTATACTTATTGCTTTATGCAATTCAAAAGCTTGGCAGGAGCAGCAAAGAGTTTGTTTTATTTTTTACTAACCTGCTTAAAAACCTTTGCAGTATTAAGATGAGAAAAGTAGGTCAAAAATTAGGCAAAATACTGGAGAAACTTAATACTTTTCACCATATAACTGGATTACACATATGAATTAACTTATCTTACATAGCTTCTCACCTATAATGCATAAAAACAACTGAAGACATTCAGGAATTTTTATAATAACCAGCTTAAAGAATGAAATTAAATAATGGTAGGTAAATTTCTTATTACATCAAATATTCTATTAAAAAATGAAACCATGGAAACGAAATTCAGTTCTCCTCCACTAAAGTAAAACCAAAAGCCCTGGCTGTTCACTAACGTGGAAAGGGAAGATAACAGCAAGCACTGCCCCTCTTCCTGTTCTTTTCCAATTAGACCATCTACATTTGAACTTTTTCTATCTCAAAGCTTAGGAAGAATACTAACACAATTATGTTTTTGTCCTTCTGTGTGCACCAAGGGATAGATGAACATGCTACAAACTGGGCAAAACTTAAGTGAGATGAAATTAAAGTTCTTTATAAATAAGTATCACTTGTTTATAAACTTGTTAATTTCTGAATCCATGTAAGACATGTTTTACTATGAGGGGTTTGAAACCTTTATCTTGCCTATCATACACAGCACTACTGAGGAAACACTGGCATTTCATCTACAGCGAGAACGGAACTGGAGAAAACAACTGCACATTTCACAGAGCAGAAAGAATCTCACCCAGTTCACAGCAGGTCTGGTTCAATTGGCTCTTTTTTTAACCACCTTTCCTACCTTTTTGAGGAAAAAGCTGGATCTCTGTATCTCTGGCTCTTCTATAATGGTGGCAGAAAATCCCTCTCAATAGTTTTGCCGTATGTAGAAGTACTTAAAGTATTAAGCAAGAACTAAAATACAGTTGGTAGGTTTTGACTTGTTCCTTAACTTCCAGGCTAATGAGCACATCTTCATCAGATGAAAGGAAAATTTAAAACTATTAAATATTCCTTAATGTAGACAAGCGCCTAAAGGTTAAACTAAAGACCTAATAACAGCATATGATAAAATGGCTTGGCAGACCCTGGAGGCAGACACCAATTCAATCCCCTCTAACAGAAAGAGCAACCAGACCACTGTGTAAGAGGGATATATGCATACACCCATATGATTTTTCATCATGCATCCAAACATTTATCTGGTTCTGCTACTGAAGTGAAGGACACTTGCAGGATTAGCTTACTCTGAGACACTGCTGCAGCACTTCACTTGGGCAGACCTCCCAGCACTCTGAACAGAAGAGCGGACGTGTCTGGGGAGGGCGCTGCTATTTCACACTCACAGGCATGGCACATAGGGGCGATCAGAAAAGATCCCACCATGGGAGAGTCTTTGAGCACATCACATCTCCTGTGAGTAAACCACACTCTTCTGTTGCTAAAATACTGGAAGAGACTGAGCAGCTTGGAGAGGGACATCAGCCTCGGGACTTTGCTGCAGCTGTAGAGGGGGTCAGCATCACCACCCACAGTGCACAAAAACCAACACACGCTTCGCTGTCTACAGGGAAAGACTTAACCTACTCACTTTTACAATATACTGAACTCAACATATGTTTAGGTTGCTGCTGTTTTTTTCTCCAAGAGAACATGATGGCTTCCTCCTCCCTTTGTTTTTTCAAAGGTATTTCACAAAAACCCCTGCTTCAGCTGTGCTATATATGTACCATATTTTCTTTTGAACATTCATTATTTTAATTTGACAGTAAGACTTTTAATTTTTACAGTGTAAACTAGTAAAAAATTACTGATAGGCAATTCTTCAAGGCTTTACTCACATTTTCATATACTTAGCAAAAAACTGTAAGCCTTGGAGAACACTTGTGATAAATACCTTACATAATTTAAACTTTTCAAAAAGCTCACTTATATATAATTAGGAGGACAAACAATGAACATTGAGGCCATTTATAACATTGACTGGTCAAAAAGTGTTACATAACACAGAGAAATTATCATTTATGTTGTTGAATTCTTTGGACCTGGACCAAGACATATATTTATTTTATTATTATTTTATTATTTAAATTAAAATTGAAGGCTGTAATTTTTTAACAGACTATATTATTGCTTATTTTGCTGTTTTAAATTCATTGATTAAATTATATTTTGCTGTTTTAAATACCTATCTAAATTATTTGCATATATATGCTGAAGAGTAGAAAGCTTCAAAATAGTGCATTTGCATATCCATGCTCTGTCTGCACAGGTTTTACAAAAAAAAATATTAAGATTTGTGTCTCTTTCATGCAATAACATTTTAAATGACTTTAAATGTAGAATGAAATTATATTTTGTACTTCCTTAGAAATCCAGTAGGTGGCAATGCACATCGTATTTTCACTCTCCCAGTTCAACTCAAACGGTTGTCTCGAAATTGAACAACTGATGTAATGTTATAAAAATATTATGCCCTGTCATGAGTTCATGTTAGTAGAAAAAGTGCCGCCTTCTAAGTGACACAGCCTTAAGTAACTATCCACCAGCAGCTACCACATGTCTGAAAAAAAGCTTAGTAAAATGCAGCATTTTGTCCTCTTCACCCACACCACACAAACACATCATCACACAGAGCTTAGACAAGTTTTTCCATAAGATAAGCAGGCGTTTTACCAAGTTCTGTTCTTGGCATTCTTTTTTTACGATAAATAAATAATTTAAAATGCAAACAGCAATACTGCGTATGCCCACGAAGGCAACAGCTAGAGCTAAAAACCTGTTGGTGATCCTTAAGCATCTACATTGAAACTGTGACCTGAAAAACGTTGTTCAGCTCCTCTGTAAAGCTGGAATTACCTCAGTTGCACCAGATGCCTTGCTGGTCTGCCAGCACTGCAGCACCCATCTCATGGAGGTGCTTCCAGAGGCAGCTTTGGCCTCAGCCCCAGCAGCATCTCAGCTGGGAAATGTTGTCAACTTCTCCCGGCTTTGGGAATATATACTATAAACAACAAAGTCAGGACAGGCCATTTTAGCAATTTTACACATTTGCTGTGTATACTTTTGTATGAATAAAGAGAAATGAGGGGTTTATGGGGAATCTAGCATGTGTTAGCAAGAAAAACAGCTGAAGTTGAGTGAAGAAGTCTAGACATATTTTCTGGTTATTTCATTAACCATCCCATGACATATAAATCCTTTATTAAAATCTATACCCTCTGTACAGGTAGGACAAGTTAAGGGAGAATAGTAACAACATATCTAATTCTTCAAACTCCCAAGTTCTTGATGTAGCAATGTTACTGTGTAAGTCTATTTGAAGACCAGGATATTTTTAAATGTTTGGGGGTGTGCTGCTTTTTTAGCATGGGCAATACTTGGTTTGGTAATTTTGTAAAGATGAAATAACTGCAGGATGTACTTGCATTGCAAAATATTGGACTTCTGTGATTTTGGATGTTAATATTTCTATATTAATGCTATTATTGTATTTTTTATTCAGGGTGAACTGCTGTATTAAGAACCAAAGGCAAGCAAGACATGGTTTCTGTAAGGTGCGAAACAGGTAGCAATATGATTAATCAACTGATCTTTAGAGGTAAAAAAGGGCCATGTTTCTGTAAAAGAAATACAAGCATTAATCAAAGGACTTCCAATGGTAGAGTTAGAGGCTTCCATATCCGTATTTTCTCCTGCACATACTGACTGCTTCTGGTCCCTTTGCTGGTTCCTACTGTCCAACTTGTCACTTTTCTGTGACTTTACTTACCAACCATTTTACCTTGCCCTAATCACATTTCCTGTAGGTCTTGTCTCTCACTTTTACACATTTTTTAATAAATATATCAAAATAGTTATTATAGACATATAGTATGCTCTACATCCTACAATAAAAACAATAAATATTCCTCAAAATTTCAGTTTTACCTGGCCTGAAGCTTTCTTCATTCTCCCCTGTTCACTCAACACACAACTATGCATCAACTCCATTTTCTCTCAACTTGGTGTTCCCCTGCCATCCATGACATTTTTCATCTCACCAGCAATCACCTTAATCCAGCTGGGCATCAGCCCTTCCTTCTGCACATGCCAAGATTTCTTCTTCTTCCTCCCTGTTTTATTGGTGCAAACACAAATCTCACCATGCTTGCACTCACAGGTCTGCCTCTACCTCACATTTGTCTCCTCTCCAAACTGAAACGTTTCGCATAGATACTGACTCCGGTCAAGGGTGACCTGCACACCAAACTTCATAAATTGAAACAGAAATTTCCTTCTACCTCCAGCACAACTTACCACCCTCTCCATTCTGTTTGCACTCAAGACCAATAACCACTGTGCTACACACTGGAGTCAGACCCACTTAGATCTTCACCTAAACTGTTGTATAAGGGGCTAATTTTGCAAATTAAAACCAAACCAAACAAAAACCAAACAAATAAACAGAAAACCACACACCCAAAAAACCCCCCAATCCCAAAAAAAAATCAAACCAACCAACCAACTAAAAAAAAAAAACCCAAAAAAACCCAACTAAAAAAAACCGACCAGAACAAAACCCATTGAAGTTTAGCTGATTTCGTATCTTTCCAGCTTTAACATTCAGCTATCACCAGCTCATCTCTCAATTCCTTTCCCTGCCATTGCAAGCCTGTCAGTCTGATAGTCTAATCACAGTTCTGCAACAAATATAATTTAATTTATTTTACCTCTCTCTTTGTATTCCTCCAATGAATCTGCTTTTCTACTGCATAAAACATAAATGGCTTATCTTCACCTTCAAAGACTTTGACAGCCTATTTCCATCCTGCCTATGATTTCTCATTCAGGACTGAGATGCTTCTGCTCAAGTTAAACTTTCAAGCAAGAATCACAGAATGGTTTGGGTTGGAAGGGACCTTAAAAATCACCTAGTTGCAAGCCCCCTGCCAGGGGCTGGGACACCTCTCACTGGACCAGGCTGCTCAAAGTCCCATCCAGTCTGGTCTTCGAGGACTTCCCTTTGTTGCCTCTAGCATGGGAGTAATAGGAACATCACTGTTACCACATTATCCTCCTTAAAACACTCCTTCACCTTGATGCCTGCAAAGATCTGGACAAAAATTAGATAGGTCAAAAGCATGTTAAAACTTTTACTTAAGAGGCTAGACAATACAGACTCTCCTGTCTGTTCTTAATGTTCTATTATTTGCCTAATAACTACAGCGCAGGCTGCCCCTCTGACAAAGATCACATTTTTTTCTAAAATGTGAAAACCTCCACTCACAAGGGTTATAGTGCATGACAAGTGCTTACAGGCAGTATGGTAACACCAATCTCCCAGCATGATTCAGAAACATATGAAGATAATTTTTTAAATTTTTTTTCATCATGTTATGATTCTAGTTATTTACTTTCTGCTTTCCAGACCTCAGACAATATACTTAGAGCTTTCCCCATCTCTATAAGGGGCAAGGCATTTTTAATGACTTAGTATTTTCCTTTGGGTCCATGACACCAGTCCAGGAGAAGCAAAAGCACGAAAAATTTTATTGTGAGAATCATGATAAAATTTAGACTCGGCCAAAACAAAGGTTTCACTTACAGACCTCACACAGGAACTTAGACTTGGCCTTCACCACTGGCAAGTTGTTCACATGTAGCAGATACTTCCTCCCTAGATACAAGTTGTCTTAATTCCAATTCCTTTCTATAATCTATTATCAAGCACATACTACCTGGCAGCATCCTCACAAGCCTGTACAGGCTGTTGCAAAGACGTCCCACACCTTGTCTAGAAAGTGTCCCTGCTCATCACATCAGAGAAGAGACACACCAGCAAAGTGGTGTGGGCTGCAGTTTATTCCCAGGGCTCTTATCTGGTGCCTTTTCACTAGCAGGAACAGTCATTTTCAAGTTAACATTTTACTTAGGGCCGGTTTTCTGAAAGCATATAAATGAGCTCATTAAATAACTTGTATAAAATGCAATTTTTCATCTTCCTGGAAGATTTCCTAATGTAGATTATTGGAAAACTTTATTTTCATATACTTCTATTTGTTGGTGGTTTTTTAAAATAACTACAGCCCACAAGCAGACTTTTTCCTTACACAACTGAAGAACTGTGAGTCAAAAATGTGCAATATCTACAATAAGGAATTTACATTCCAGCTTCCCACAGTTCCTCCCAAATGACCGATACCCTTTCTGAGGTAAAAATGAGAAACCAGAGAACAAAGCAAATAACACATAATAGTACTAAAAAAGGCATAGCTGAGGAATTCAGAAAGAAACTGTGCATGCCTTGTATTAAAAAATATTTACATGTTGAGAGATATTTAGTACTGAAGGAATCAGGGCCTTCTGCTTAAACTCAATTGGCAAAGTGACAGTTTGACTGGAGCCAGTAGAAGGGTGGTGACAACACCCCACAATGTGTCAATGCCTCTTCCTTTGGTCTTAACCAGTATGGCCATTCTAGCACACCTCTTACCTCTGTTGGCAACCTCACCAGTATCAGTTATCCACTGTAACCATCACAGCTCTGCTGCATTTTCCTGTGTTTAATTTCTTCACCACTCAGCTCTCCTAACACAGACAGTACAGCAGGAGAGCAGCTTGTTTGCTCTGAGAAGTTGTCACCAATTCCAAGTGAGAAAGTTCAAAAAGTTTCATGAGAAGATACAGAGCTATTAGCAGCCTGGACTTTACCAAATGCAACACCTAAAAAGTTATAGAAATGTCACTATTTTACAGTCCCACTCTTAATACAGCATTAAAACACACATTCAGGCCAAACATTGTCTGCCTAATAAACACAGGACCTATAAGCATATTCAGCTATTTAAAGACTCCTGAAACTACTCATGCAACAAAACTGCAGAGGTAAATGGCTGTATTATTTTATTTGCCATTATTCATGCAATACTTGTTGCAGAAAAAAGAGCCCATAATGACTGAGGGACAGCAATACCCATGCAACCACATGGTCAATCAGTCCAGGAAACTCAATGGGGTTAGACACGACTGAAAGAAAGAAAATCTGACTCCACACAGTTGCATTAATGTTTATGGATTAAAAAAAAAAGCAGAATCAGAAACTGAGGAAAATTATTTGACTGCAGCAGAAGTGTGAGCTTGAGCATCTCTTGCACTTGTGACTCTATCAGGAATATGTGTCTCCTAGAAAAAAAAAGGCTAGAAAAAAAAAGCAAAATCAAAATAACATGATTTTCTACAAAGATTGTTTTAAAACTGAATTTGATTTTCTACAGACATTGCTTTAAAACTGAAATTCAGTTCCCAAAAATTTGTCAGCTTAAGTCTCCATAAGATCCACTGTAAAAAAGGCCTGAGAAATTTTCCCCTGTTTACCCACATTATCTGACTGATGCTTTAAGTTTTAGCTTTCATATTTTTTAGATTCTGTACTGCCTCAGTGTGTGACTCTGAACTTCATGTAAAGTGTCAGCAAGTTCTCTTCACAGGCTAGTTAGACAAAACAATCCTTTTCCAGCCTGAGAACCAAGAACATCTTTGCAGCTTTAGGCTCAAGAAGTGTAAACAATAATGAACTGAAGACAGCAATCTGGGAGGATGGGACTTCATAATCTGAAGCTGCGTTTGGACAATTGACCCAAATATGTAAATGGACCAAAACTTGTAAAAGTGTGAACACTCGTGACTGGTTGTCCATCCTGGGTCCATCTTGGGCAGAGCCCCAGCCAGGCTCTTGTGCTGCCCAAGGTGTATCCTTTGAAGGCCTTTCAATAAACACCTACTTTATTCCTTTAACTCTGTCCAGCCTCTGTTCTAGGTCAGCCTCTCCAGGCATCAAGACCACAACAAGGAGAGCACCTTCCAGAATCTCTTCAATTTACAACACTCTTACAATTTAACCCCTACTAAACTGGGAAGTAATCTCAAGATTCATCTCTTCTCAGCTATTTCAGAAACAAAGATCTATTCACCAATTAAATATATATATTTTTTGTTTGATTTTTTTAATAAAGTTGTTTTATGCAAGGCCTACTTAAATTATGAAATCAGGGTTTACTTTAACATGAAGAGAAGACAGACAAAAATACTAAAGGCAATTAATAATGTTAATTTGCCTTTGTACTTTCAGTGAAATGTTTTCATTCTCTGTGTTTTCTTTATATAGCATAGCAGAAGAACTGTTTTAGTGTAGGTGTATGGCAGAAAACAAAGATCCCAGAGACACCCAGCCATGCCAGTACCATTTATGACATTACATGGCATATCCTTTTACGTTACTGCATTTGTAGATACAAATAATTTTCATACACGGTTGCTTATTTAAAAGAACAAGCCCTGAACTATGTTAGACAGAGCTTCTCTTCTAAAAACTTCTAAAAAGACTTCTGGAAAGGCCTTTAAAATTTTTTCCGTATCAACTGACTAAGTGATGTCTTCATTTTCCTCATTTATTTAAATATTACTGATTACCAGTATTACTGACCACTTAAATATTACTGAATTTAATCCATCACGCCACTCTCTTCCCCATGTTGTATAATAGACCACAGAACTTGTCTTGGATGAGCTGACCTATGAGCTTGCGATGACATAACAATGCTTTAATGCCACGGAGTGATCCTTTAAGTAGCAGTCTCTGAGTTCCATAGGAAATTTCTGCAGTAAAATACTATTTTGTGAAGTGGCTCTGCCAGCAAATGTCTCTTAAAATACATTAAATATATGAGTAAAGAATGATTTGATTTATTTTCTCTTCAAAAACATCACTTTCATTTTATTATGGAGTACAAATATCATTTATTTAAGCTAAACTTCACCACAATCAAATTTTTGTGAACAGACAAAACCTAATCTGTTTTCAGACTGATGTGAAGGAGAATTAAATAGTGTTCTCTTCAATTTATTGAATTAATTTATTGAATCACATAATATGCTACTGCAGGCACTTTTTTCTCTAAGGATGGTCATCATATCGTAACCAATCAGCCATAAAACTCAGAATATTAAGAAAGAAGCAGGGCAGGGAGAAGAGGATGGGGGTGGGAAGGCAGGATGCAACAGTAGAAAAGCTCAATTTAACAATCACAGAATGAGGGGAAAAGATTAATGAAAATCTTAAAGAAAAGTTTTTAAAAGGGAGGCAGAGATTTGCACCTACACAAAAACACACACAGGTACATGTATTTAGCTCTCTTGTTCTGAATACAGAACTATTAACCAGTAGACATATTATTGAAGCAACACATGAAAAAGAAAGTGGAAGAGAAGCCCATTTACCCAACCAAACCAATTTAAAAAATAATTCCTTAATGCAACCCTATCTAAATTGCAATTAGCAATCAGAGTAAGAATAGACCCTGCTATACTCTGACAATATTGGTTTTGCTATAGTCACACAGTGGAAAAAGATGTTTAAACACCCTATCATCTGCTGCAAACAGTACAATGCACATAAGGTAAATAAAAAAAAAAATCCTCAGTGCTGGAATAGATCCCATCAATTAACTGGCACCTGGTAAAAAGTTTGGAGAGTTGAGAGGTATGGGTCCTGGTTCAACATTAACAGGAAATTACTTGGGATCAATGCTTATCAAAACAGCATTCTGAAACAGTCTTTCTCATACATGCATTTGGAAGAAAAAAGAAATCTCAGTATTTTTGGCATCCAATGTGTTAAACAGACGATAGGTATCAGATGGCAATACAGGGTGAGTAGCAAAAATATGACAAACCACAGTCATCTGTAAACAGAGCAAACCTACTGAAATTCTAACTACCATATGGTGGTAACAAACAGGACACGTGCAAAACAGGAAAAGATCTCACAGTGAGGGGTGTGATAGGAGCCAGCAAGATGCAGAACTGAAAAAAAATACAATAGGACTGCAAGCGCAACAGTGATAATGTTTCAAATTAATTATATTCAGCTGAGGCTCACTGTGTACAGTATGTCTTCTACCTAAAAATAATTTAACAGCCTTGCTGAGAGCATATCTAATTTATCATCCTGTTCACCTTCCTTTATAATTTCCATATTACAAGGAACAAAAAAGGCTCACACATCTATTTTAAATATACCATCAAAGTTCTTGAACACAAGATAATGATTAAGCTTGTCTCCAGCATTACTTAATTCTCTTCATTCTTCTGGATGCCTAAGTAAACACAAATGAAAAGCATATGGCATCTTAGTGAATTAGAAAATTAGAAAAGGAGAACATTAACTGGTTTATTTTATGCTTTAAGCATACCACATGGTAAAATTTAAAATGTCAAGGCTCTTTATGATTTATTTTAATTTCTTCTTTTAGTGCACGCTCTAAGTTAAATGTCTGTGGTGGTCCATACTGAAGAGGATGGGCTGTGAAACAGCCACACTGCAGATAGCAGTACTTTAAGAGGCCAGGATAGATAACATCGAGTCAGGTGGGTGAGAAGAAAAGAATGATGGGAACAGTTATGTAAATTAAGTTTTTCCTCATAAGGTTATGTTCTGAACCCTGCCCTCTGATTGATTCCATATAAGGTATTTTTTCTGTTCCTCTTTGTTCATTGGTTCCCTGCCCTGAGTTAATTATGTAAGGTTGTGTTCGTCTCCTTTTGAGGTCTTCTGGAGTAGCTCCCTACGGCATACAGCTTGTGTTTTTGTGGCGCATTGATTGCCAGCACACCTTTTATTTCACTTTATTAAACTTTGGGTTTGAAGCACTCCAGTCGTATCCATCCCTGTTTTATTTGCTGCCACACTCCCAGCTGATCTGTCCCTGGGGCTGCGCTCACCAGTGGCAATGAGGGCTCATCCACCACACAACTCAACCAATGTCCTCAAGAATACTATTTGTGAAAGAAAATCAATAGCATTTTTCTCCATATTTTTAATGCCTACTTTTTCTCCAGAATATCACTGCTCATAACTGTTTTAAGAACATTGTCTTGAGTTTGAAATTATTCCCAGTAGAAAAATTGAGCCTGTTTTGTGATAAGCATCCTTGCTTCTTGATGCTCACTGAGACTGTACAAGCTAAGAAATAAACCTGTGTCATCAAAAAAATTTTCTGCAAAACTGTCTCACCTGATGAAGCTGTTGAGTAGAAAGTTTAAGTCCCAAATTAGTGTACACTATTTTTTTCTTTGATCTAAATTTCCACAGCAAGGCTTACAGAAAAACATGGCATTCGATTTCTGGTTTTCTTCTCCTTTCCTTCCTGTATCTATCAACATTTTGATTGATTCCCAAGCCAACTATTTATGCCCAAACACTTATGGAAAGACATTCCCATAAAAAAATCTAGTCCACACAGTTCAGTACTGCTAATATTTCAAAATATGGATTTTATTTCTGTAATAATGCATATTGGATAAATGCTATTTGGGCAACATAGCAGAAGGACATAAAGAGGGATGTTTCTCTAACCACGTGCTCACTCATCACATCCAGCAGACCCACTGCAGTTCTCTCCTGAGGAGTCATACCCACCATAGGCATGATTTTAAGGGAAGAAAAGCTTCTGCCAACCTATTTACCCTTTAAGTCCTAGCAGAAAACCCCTAAGGCTCATTTTAAACCAATAATATCTTAAATAACAGGAGTGAGTGTCCCTTGGGAAACACTGCGCAAAGTCTACTAAACTGTTTTATGATTCTGCCTGCCACTCTGAAGTACCCATAAATTTGGCAGAGAGACATTTCTCCAAGGGTTTTCCTTGGTTAGTATTTTTCTGCTGTTCCATAGTGGTTCTCACAATAGCCCACTACACAGTGTGGAGTCACAGATATTCAGGCTCCCTGATCATTTCAGACCACCACAGAGGTCCACAGGCTGCTGAGCCATCACACACCATTAAGCTCAGACCTTCAGAAAATTTGGTTCAGTCCCACAGAAGGCTCCAGGTACAAATCTGATACTCCAGTGTAACTGTGTCTGTAGACAAAGCACTGAAAATTTTTGAGTGACCAAGAATTTGTTCCAGAGCACTTGGATCTAACCATACCATTAGTCTTCTACTTACTCTCTAGTAACTCTCTAGTAGGAATAGGTACTTCATTCCCCTTGGATAACCCTTTGCAGAAGCAAACACTGTAAAAATTTAGTTCCTGTCATAACTCAGTATTTTCTTAACCTAAAAATGGATTTCCAGATGGAGCTAGATGTAAAGGAAGAGTATCAATCTTTTACATCAGGCCTTCTTATTGCTTGAGCCAGCAGCCTCTAAGCAGAGTTCTTGTCATTTTGATGACACTGAGTTGCCCTTCTGCCAAATTCACAGATTTTTCACAACAACATGGAAGAGTCACAGAATGCGACCACTGTTTTGCAGTCTTGTTCTGCACCACGTTTTAAAAGGCACTCCCTCCCTTTACATGGGGTATGTAATTTAAAATCCAAAGCTGTGACTCAAGAGTGCTCAAGCGACATTTTTATCCACTACATTGTACCACATTCTCTAAAAGCTGAACAGAATGATGAAGAGTGGAAGCTGTATGGGTATCCAGAGTGAGATCCATCAAAATGGATGATGTCTTATCAGCTCCCTCCACCCAAGTGGAACAACTAAAAATTTCTTTCTGTCAGCTATAATCCGAACAGCCACAGTGCATTTCTGAAGTAGAAGCAAAAATCTGGAGGCTTCAAGAAAATTCCTGGAGCTGGCCAACAGCAAAAATCCTGAGAGTTTTTCCATGTTTCAAAGAAAATCACCTACCAAGCCATCTGTGCACTGCACCACACTTTGGTCTGTCGCCAGGATAGCAAAGAGGTGAGCTGCACCCAGAACACTGACATCATCCAGCCATGTCACTGCAGCCTCATATGTGCTGGCTTCACAAAAAGCAGGAAGCTAGGTACAATTTGCCAGAAAAAATTGTTATATTTAATGATGGGGCAAGCAAATCTGACTTGGCTGATGAAAGACAGTAATTTTCCTACCTGAAAACAGACAAGGAGTAGGTATCTCTGAGTAGCAGCAACTGTCACCTTTTTTTTCTCTAAATATTTGCCAAGATTATCAAAATAATATCCTGGTATGACCAATAATATGTGTATATTCAAAAAGCCTCCTGCTAGAATTGCACCATGTGAAATGCCATTTCTAGCACTTTAGGAAGAGGTGATATGGTGCACTGAAGGACAGACAGGATCTATTTTTCTGTGACGAGGACTGAGACATGAGATTTTTTGTGCATACTAAATTTTCTGCCTGTGCTCACTGCCACTGCTATTGTAATTTAGTTATGTCACAGGCCATTAGAAGACCAAAATATATATGTGAGGAAGACTGCAAGAAGGCAGAGTGTTAGAAACTAAAATGATAATATCTCTAGATAAGAAGTTTGGACCAAAAATCTACTAGGTACCCTATTTTATTTAATTTGTTAGATCTAGTCACCAGGGGGATTATTTGGTATTTGATATGGATTCCTCAGCCAAATCACTACACTGTTAGGAGCCTGGAAGGATTACTACTTTAGCCTGGAAGAGTGTGGAAGCATGGCTTCGCACACTTTGTGTCATTACCTAGTTGATTACCAGGGAGTTATGATTGATAGTATGTGTGACTGATGGCTGAGAAATAGTGGAGTGGTTGCAACCATTATATTGGAAATATTATCATCACCTACAACTAAATATATTAAAGACTTAAGTTTAGGTGAGTTGTCTTTACTAGACCATAAAACATCTATTAGTGCTCTTAGGAAACCTGTTTTGGTGTTAGGAAGATGTACAATATGAGCTCATTAAGATTCTTGCAACATGGTGACATCAAAAGCTTTAGTTCTAGCTAATGTAATAAAAATGGCCCCTTCTGTCTCTTCTAGGGGAATTCAAAATCAAAATTTAAAAAAATTGAAAATATAAGAAAAACAAAACTAAAAACAATAAATTATCTATGTCCTGGAGTTCAGGAAGCGTGTAACACTGTATTGATGGGATCTGAAGCTGTGTAATGCATTAACTTGAAGATAAGAAGCAAGTCTTGTTCAGAGAATACTGAGAGATCAACACCTACTAGGTGAATCTCACTCACCATTAAAAATGCATGCCCTGCTTCCAAGGACAGTCACTTCAACTCCCATCCCTCAGTGCTTATGCTGCCTTTCACCACTAGATTAAAAAGCTTTTAGTGGTGAATACTGTGCATGTATGAAAGTGTTTACACTTTATAATTAAGTCACCTTTTGATCTCCTGTGTGATAAACTAAAGAGATTGAAATCTCTAAATCCTCCACTGCAAAGTAGTTTCTCCAGCATCTGAAACATTATTGTAGCTCTTAACTGAACCTTTTGTGACCTTTCAACAAGCTTTAAAAATATAATGCCCTAAGAATTGTGTCCTTCCTTTATCCTTTTTCCAAATGTTGTATTACAAATGCCAAGTGTGAATGTCGAGCTTAGTGGTCCAACAACCTCCATGGTTATCCAAGTGCCCCTCTTGCATACTGCCTCTGTGTCAGGAGTCTAATAAATTTACAGAATATTCCTAATTCCCAAAATTTAACAAAAGAAAACAGATCATCAGCCAGCCAGGACTTCTGAAGCCAAGTCTTCAGTCTTCCTGTGCACAAATAATTCAGGCCTATTTATTTTTAAATATTTATCAGAGGTGGGTGATGTCACAAGTTTTGTTCCATTACTATCAAAGTCAGAAAATACTTCTTGTCCTCACAGGACATAAATACACTTTTTCATTTTTCCCTATGTACAAAATAAAGGCTGTTGGTGCTGCATCATTCCTAAGGTAGATATCAGTTACTCAGTTAAAATATCACATTCCCTAGAAGATATTCCATATTAAACTTGACAGGATACTATTGAATGCAAGCAAATCAAAGTTTCAAAGTCTTACATCAGTATTTTCATCTCTGCAAAAACCAAAAACTACTGCCCTATTTCCTTTTTTGTAGTGTCTACAAAGAATTACATGAAATCTTTTCTTCACATAAAATCTTTCCTATTCTCAGTAAGCACATTTGAAATTTTTTAAAGTACAAAAATTAACTTTCATTTTTATGATGCACAGGATTTACAGATGAAGAGTTCTACATAAGTACTTAAGGAAAATTAAAATAAAAATGGAAAATGCAAAATGAAAAGTGCCAATAATTTCTTATGAAAAAAAAGACAACATAATTTTTTCGGCCAGTCAGGTGTATGCTTTTCCTGTGATCATTTGTACTACTGAAAAATTTTCAAAGTCAGAAAAAATACCTTCTTTTCATGGAAAAAAAAATCAACTGTCCCTCCTTAAGAAAGAAGTCTCACTCTTCTAATGTAATTATTCTACCCCCCCCCGTCAAAAAATGCTAGATAATGTGAATCACAGTAGAATTCACACAATTAAGGCTTATCTTATTTTCACCAAAAAAATACATCTATTACTTGCAGCAAAATGCTTCACTGTGTTCTCTCCTTATTCTCTTCTACTGATGTTCCTTAGTTAAATCCCAAAGTCTTCAGCTCGGAAATTCCTTAGAAACAATTCTGCAATCCTTCCTTCACCCTACTTTCTATTTTTAGCTTTCAGATGTTGGCAGGTAGAAAAGTCAATTGCTTGCAAATCCTGAATTTCAGCAGAGTTCCTTTGATTTCCTTCTTCGAGGTTGCAACAGACAATTAGTATGTCCCCGCTGTCAGGAAAGTTCTTAATTGAGTTCATGAAAAGGCTTTTGAATTCTTGACTGAAGTGGAACACTCTTGTTTATAGCTCGTGGTGCCATCGCTGCCAGGCTATGAATAGCTCTTCCGCTTCCCCTCCTGCAGTGGAGAGGCAGCGGCCCCGCGTCCGCTCCGCCGCCACAACCGGCACCGCCGGCAAACCTTCCACGTGCCTGGCAGGGATCACCACGGTGCCACTGCTGGAGGCCTCCTCCAACAGGCTTGGGACTTCATCTGCACTCACACACATTCAACTCCTACCAAATCCAACATGTCACCATAAAGAAAAGAAACCCTGAGTATTTGTGGTTCGATTTTTCTTGCCATCTTCTATCAACTGAAATGACCACTACAATAAACATCTAAAAAGCCTAATTCAGAAAAAGGATATTTCTATGAACTGAAATTCCAACATTTTTATGTAAAGTTTTAGACCTCCAAACAATAATGTGACATTCTGTGATTTTCTTTAGGTGAATCTGAGCTTTAACCTTTGAATATTTATTGTGATTTTACTTAGATAAGTGTTTAGCTCTGGCAAGGATATGATTTGCATTTTATTTGTAAGGAGAGCAAATATGGATTCACACAAGAAGAGAGACCTAGAATGACGAGAATTGAGAGACAAAAAATACAAATTCCAGATTAAATCTTTTTAGATGCTGAAAACAAAAAGGGAGTAGATGACAATACAAATACTGCTCTAGGAAAAAAAACCAAAAAAACTTAAAGTAGAGTGTCAGACAACTTTTATCACTTATTCATTTTTAGCACTTTCAGAATCTTGTAAATATAACTCCTCTGCTATTCAATTTTCTTCTTCTCTATTTAGAAAATACTAGCTGCACTAGCAGGCTTCCTCTATGTCAAGCCAATATCCCTCTATTTGTTTTACTTCCTTCCTTATTCATTAGCTGAAATGATGAAGTCAAGAGGATTAATAAGTAAGAAATGTTCTATTTCTAGATCTGACAATGCAGCAAATTTCATAACTAGATACTTCAGAGACACATTCATTGAAAATGTGTTTTAGTTTTTTAAGAGACTGGCAACTGTATAAACAAACTAAACCATAGCTTCTTAACTCAGCACCTTAAAACCACAACCCTGTTCAACATAGATGTTCCCAAAAAAAAAACCGTTCCAAATAGCACGTCAAAGGGATGCACTACATTCCCACAGTCAGGCAGCTGAATCCTGCCCCTAGTGGAGTCTATTGTGTAATTCTCTCACACTAAAGCAGAAATCTGCTTTTGATTGCCCTGGCCCTACCTGAGCTCTTTCATTTTAGTTCTGGAAACAACTGTCTAGTAGTCAAAATAACAAGACAAAGCAGAAGCCTGCTACACTCTTTCAAAAAGTCACTTACTCTGGGGGAAAAGAACCAAACATCTCCTATGCATATAGAGACACAACTACTTCTTTCTCCCCTCCTCAGAAAAACAAACAAACAAAAAACCAAACAAAACAAAAACAACTATAAAAACCCCAAAGAAAACAAGACATTCTCTTTTGGAAAGGAAGAGGATAGCAGAACGCTTAATTCAGACAATTAAATTGTATCAGCACTTTTAAAAAAATCTCATCCACACTTCAGAAATTAGGAGCCACAGTAACAGCGTTTACTCCAACCTAAGCAGTGTCTGTTATCAAATTTGTTATTATTTTGAAATAACCTAAATTGACATTGATAAGGCACAAATCCACACTCAGTCTAAATATTATTTTCTGCTTGTGCTTTAATAACAATCACATATCATGCCATCCTTCAAAGCTGATAGTAACGCTTAATTATAAACAACTGTGGTTTACCCATGCTGAAATAATTCTTCAGTCTAATATGTTTAATACATTGAATTAATGAAATAAAAATATTTCTTCCACTTTCTAAGTCATAAATTCCACGTGCTTACAGTGTCTCTTGGGATGTCACATGTGGAAGTTTCATGCAATGTATGTATAGAACATCTGTATGCCCAACACTGTTCAAGCACTTGATCATATAAATGAGTAAAACCATTCTGATCAGATATGGCTGTATTAGAACAAACCAGACAGTTACACATTCCACTCTGAAATGCTTTACTGTTCCCTCATTTGAAGCCTTACATATATGCACATCCTCAATCTGCAGATGAAAAGAGTTTCTTCTTGGGATAGCAGAAAAGTAAAAGTAAGCAAAGACATCTCAACTAATCAAATACCTGATTCAGATGAGAAGAAAAGCAGGGATCTCACAACTTCTGAATTACAAATGCACATGAATTTTGTTCTCCAAGACCTTCCTCCCATGCATTCTCACTGTGGTTAGCATATGCTAGGGATCTGAAATTACAGTAGTTTTCTCAAGTTCACAAAGGATCCAAAGCCAAACCCAAGAATGTTACTTGAGAATCTATAGTCTTATCATGACCCTTAATTATTTCTCCAGCACAACTAAATCAAGGAATTCACAGCCTGGCCCACAGCTAGCATCTTCATGCTTAAACATACAGCTAAGTGTATTGAAAGCTGGGGGTGAAGAGGTGGCAGGTCTGCTCATAGTCAAGGGGAGGATGGTAAGAATAGTAGGTTTTTGGTTTGCTCCTGAGTCACACTAATACAAATTGTGTCTTGTAGGTACAAGAAGAACAAGAGGTACCTACAAAACTGACTGTTGCACTGTATGGAGTGGGAGGTGAAAAGGTGGACACAAGACAGTTGATGGGTGAGGTTTTATTCCTTAGAACTTAACTTGCAGTGAAGAATGTTTACTGATTTAAAGGTAAAAGGGGCTGACCCAAATAGAAATGCATGTAGGAGACTCATCTAAGATGAGATAAAAGGCTGCACATGGTCAGCTAGATAGAGTTTAAAAGCAGGAGAGTGGACCAGAAAAATGCAGTAAGCAAGGTACCAAAACTCAAAAATATGGGTGGGGATATGTGCTCCATTAATCACTTAAATGCAGTTCTGTCATTTTTATGAAGTCACTAATTTTCTTCTGATTTTTAAAAATAATGTATTCTTTCTTTCTACTTGGAGACTAGTAGAAAGAAATGCCTAGCAATGCCTAGACTTGTCTAAGAATCTCTCAACTAAATATTTAATTTCTCGTGTACAAGAATATACAAACTTAAAAATGCCTACCTGCCTTAACAGTTAATTAAAAGAGTAAGGTATCAGAATAGGTCATTTTTTGAAATTCTCTTCTCCATCTTTTATATGAGGAATTACATGGATATATCAACTATATGGATGTAAGTGGAACTCCAAGAACAGGCACCTAGAATTTTGGTGAAGTAATACCTACTTAGTAGAAGTTGAACTAAGGAATCCGAACACTTTATTGGTCTTTGCTGCATGTTTCTTATGCATGCATTCATCTTTTCTCTTTGTCCTGCTGCTTTACTAGTCTTTTATTTCTTGTCTTCAACAAGATGAGAGTTCAGAGTCATACAAAGTCATCCAGAGTCATACAAACCATCAGGATGAGACCCTACAGGATCATGCAAATCCCTCTGCCCTTCCCAAACTGCCATTCTCTAATATGTTTCATTAAAGAACTTAAAATTAACCAAGTTTAAAAAAGCAGTACTTGGATTTTTTTCATTCTCTCACAGAGTTTTTTAACAATTAAAAAAGTTTATCTCTTCTTAATATTACTGCCTAAAATTATAGCTTGAAGACAGACCTTTTATCCTTTCTCTTGCTTTTCTTCATTGTAAACATTCAGAGAGAACCTTTTCAGCTATTCAATACTGTCTAGTATGACATATTTTTGAACTAAATTCCATTCTGAACACACCACAGGATTGCAATGTTACGAGTTACTACCAAGAAATATAAAGTCAGAAACCAAAAAGATGCCATTACCCACACACAGTCCATACCCTGAGAGAACCTGTAGTTGATAATTTATAATTTCTACAGAAAAAACCACTGCGGCAAGTGATTTGAAGAATATCATTAGAAGAATTTTGAAGAATATCATTAAAAGAAAGGAAGATGAAACTACTTTTGCTTAAAAACATAATGAATAAGGACATGCATTTTATTCAACTCTTTTCCCAAAACTGTGCTTCTATTCATGGAGGGTAAATACTAGAGGTAGTTCACAAATGCCTTTTACAACTTCCAAAGAAATTGCATTGGGTTTGCAGGGCCAGGTTTTGGTAGCAGCAGGGTGGAAAGGAGGCTACAGGTGTGGCTTTAGTGAGAAGCTGCTAGAAGCTTCCTACATGTCTGGCAGAGCCAATTCTAGCTGGATCTAAGACAGATGTGCTGCTAGCCAAGGCTGGGCCCATCAGAAACAGTGGTAACACCTCTGTGATAACATGCTTAAAAAAAATAAATTATTACACAGTTGTAATTGCAGACAGGGAAGAGTGGGGTGAGAACCTGTGAGAGGAAATCTCTGCAAACACCAAGCTCAGTGGAGAAGGAGGGGCAGGAGTTGCTCCAGGTACTGAAGCTGGGATTCCTCCACAGCCCATGGTGAAGCAGCTGTGCCCTGCAGCCCATGGAGGACCACAGGGATGCAGAGATCCACCTGCAGCCCTTGGAGGAGCCCCACACTGGAGCAGGTGGATGCCTGAGAGAAGGCTGTGACCCCATGGGAGGCCTGTGCTGGAGCAGAACCTTACACACCTATGGAGAGAGGAGCCCACACTGGAGCAGGCTGCCTGCTAGGACTTGTGACCCTGTGGGGAAAGCATGAGCTGGCTGTGCCTGAAGGACTGCACCCTGTGGAAGAGTGGCACATATTGGAGTAGTCTGTGGAGAACCATCTCCCATGGAAGACACTCCACAGTGGAGCAGGGGAAGGAACAACCTGCTGAGCAGCAGCAGGAACAACCTGTGGTGAACTGACCAAAGCTCCTATTCCCTGTCTCTCTGCACTGCTGAGGGGAGGAGGTAGAGATGAAAAGGAGGGGTGGGGAAAAGGTGGTTTTAAGGTCTTACTTTACTTCTCATTATCCTGTTCTGATTTTGTTAGTAATAAATTCAATTAATATCTCCAATTAGAGCCTGTTTTCCCCACAATAGTACTTGGTGAGTGATTTCTTCTGGTTGTGGAGGGATAGAATGTAAGAAAATAAAGATAGTGCAGAAGGTAGTCTCACACCTGAGGAGTTGCAGCTGTACTAATCACCAAAGATTAGGAACAGGCCTGCCCTTAATAGGCCACAGCTGTGTCCAATAAGACAAGAGCTACAAAAGAGTGGGTTAGCTGGGTGAGGAGAGAGCTGGGGTTTGTTGGCTGTGCTGTGAAGAAAGAGGAGTCAGTGCTGTGAGGAGTTGCACATGAGAAATCACCAAGAAGGTATGGAACTTTTGAAATAAGATGACAACATCTGGTAAGAAAGAAAACTCATAAACCCTTTGTTATATTTTCCCTGCACTGTCTAGATGCAGAAGGGAGCGAGAGGGAGGTTTTGGTGGGTGCTTGATTCACGGAGAAGGTCAACTCGCTACAGAAGAATAAAATAAAGACATTTCTATGATTGCTAAAGAATATCACAATTATTCCCCTATTTGAGATTTCCCTTCACTCCTATTATGCCACAATAAAGTCCACAGTGGCTTCCTCCTGCAAGTCAATACAGAGAAAGGTATGGGGCAACCAACCCATACCTTCCATCATGAAAACTTAGAATGTCATCTCTAACACATTCCCTCAATTTGACTCTGGGGTTTGAAATGTATTCCTATGCACTTCTCTTTGACAGATTAATGCACTGAATATGGTAGCTCATTAAAACATTTTAAAATAAAGTACAGTTTGGGGATTTCTAATGTGAATATAATTTCTAGAATTACCTCAACATGGAATTTCTCCATTCCAGTATTTCCCCAGACATCACTGCAAGTACAGAAAAGCAAAGCACCAAAGCACACTTTCCATTTTAATTTGTAATTGCTCAGCACCATAAAGTTGCACAGGGAAGGCTGCTGGTGAATAACTGTTTGGTGCACATATTCAGTAACTCCTCACTACAAGCAAATGAAATCAACAGTTTCTATTAATGGACAGAATATCAGCAGTAAATTATGAGCTGAATGCCCCTGTTGCTGCACAATACAGAACAGAGAAATGGAAAATGCATGAAGATGTCTCAGCAATGATGGGCACAGGCGCTCGGCAAGTTACTGCCTGCCATCTCTATACTCCTTCATAGTTAACAGTGCTAAGCCTTCCTGACCAAAAGGCCAAAAAGATATGGTCTTGAACAGAAAGAGAACAGTCTGTGAATAGCCATCCATCATCTCTAGAGTCTTGGTGAGGGAAACTGATTTCCTTCAACTTTTTCGTACCAGAGAAAGGCACAGTGTGAAAAATCCCAAATGAAGGGAAAGGTGGACTGTGCAAAACAGTAGATGAACAGGGAAGTTATGTTTCCAGCTATTCTGTACTGGCCACAAAACTTGCTTCCAGAAGGCAATGATTTCAAGAATCTCCAGAAGTTAAACCTCAGCTAGTAAGAGCAGATCCATGGTTAGGTAACTAGAACACAAACACTCTTTTAGATTCATTTTGCTAAAACTGGATCGTTATGTCAAAGAGATTCCCCATACAGTAAATGGGGGAGTTAACATGCCTGCAGCCACTTCCCCACATTGAGCAGTGGGCAGACACACTTAATACTACAGGCTATTTGTTCATATGCAGGTAAGAATAAAACAAAGTGATACACTCTGTGCTTTGGAAAACTAACTGCCTGAGAGAAGAGGTTCAGGACCAACGTTTGTTCTAATTATTCCTCCTGTAAGCAGGAAAAAAAATTACTGCCATACCTTTGCTTCTAGATTTTTAGACCAGTCTCTCCCCCTCTCATGCCCTCCTTATTTAATTCCCCTTTCCACTCACCCGCTCCCCCTCCTTCTTTGTTCTATTTCCACCTTCATTACCACCTCCTCCTCACCTCTCACATTCTCCCTTTTGTCTCCCTCACTCTCCCTCTCACTTTCTCTCCCCCTTTTCTACTCCTCATCCCACACACCCTCCTCTGTTAGCTTCACTAAGTAAGAAGTTAAGAGAAAAAGAAGAGAGAAAAGACAGAAGGATTTACGGAGGTGGAGAACTACAAATAAAGACAGAGAGACAAAAAAAGAAAGATGTGCTAAGCCATCCTATTTGTGTCAGTGAAAGCAAGGATATGAACCCAGAGCCCCTGATCCAGCAGACAGATGCTAACTAGTAGGAAGCAGTTCTGCCAGCAGGGACACCATTTAAGAATTCAATCAATAGCAAATCTCTAGTGAAAACAAATAAGCATGCAATATTCAAATGTAGATTAAAAACCATTAAAATCACACTGGGTTTTAGTGGCAGAGTTGGAATTACAAACCATAGTACAAATGAAGTGATTCTCTACTCAGAAAAGCTTCAAATACAAAAATGGCTGCACAGTCATCTTCCCCCCAAAATACCTGCAGCTGCTTATTTGTGTACAGACCATCATATGCACATCTACTTATTCATATAAATTATCTGGAAAGCATACTTTTTAATATTGAGATTTTACTTGCAATATTCATAATTACCAATCTAGTTTATTCTTACATATTCTCCGCCCAGGATTCACGAAGTATGTGTCAGAGTTTGCAGCAGGGATCCTCCAGAATTGCTAAGCCTGCCCATCTTTCATGGTTTTAGAATCAGTCAGGCAGTATAGGGAGTAATGATTGGGTTTTGGTTTTTGGTTGGTTTTTTTTTTTTTTTAATTAGATCATATCAGGATTATAATTAGCACTGTGTAGGAGCAGAATTAAGGTAACAGCAAAATGCAGAATGATTCTACCCAGCCTGGCATGGCTAGTGCCAGCAGTAAACCAGCTATAAGCATCTGATCATTTTTACTTGCCACACCTGCTTTCCTGTCCAGTGTAATGCAGTGGAACCAGCTCCAGGAGGAGCAAGCAGAGGGTGCTGCCCCAGTCCCCCAGCTGCAGAGCTAGCAGGGTGCAAAGATGTCACAGACACTTTCACTCTGACCATTCCTGGCTTCCAGGAGCAACCTCAGACCTGCTGTGCCATGCACAAATAATGTGGGTTTGGCATTATGGGAAACACCTACTGGGCTGCAGGCACCTTTTCTCTGACCTGCTGTAAGGGAGACCAAGGTGTTGGAAGCAGGCTAGGCAGCACACACTCTTTCTCACCCTCTCCCACTGTGAAGCACAGTTAACAGCTGAACAGAAACACACTGAGCCTCCCCTGTTGGCAGCTAATCCCTTGGGGCAGCCACACAAACATCACCTCATCACAAGGTGTAAGACATGTATGGAAAACCTCACTTGCTCCTCTGCCACATCAGGAGACAGGTCCTGTGGAAACCAAGGTATATTGAGAAAAGCAGCAATCATGACAGAGATGCCTGCTCACCACAAACCATTGTCCTTGCAGCTCTGGCAGAGTGGGAGGTGGTCCCTTCAGAACTCCTCTAGACGTCTCTGTTGAAATCTACAGAAGAGCCCCCACTGCCCTCTCTCTTTGTCTACATCTCATTATGAAAGTAGAATGAAGCTCACCTTGTTCATTTTATCTCAATAAACGTCTGCCTGATAATCTATATCTATTTTAACAAAAAATAATTAAATACCAACAAGTAAGGCCTCACAAAGCAGTCAATAGGATTTAAAGCAATGTGACTGCTGTAAGAAAGGCAAGTTGTAACACAGCCACATTTCACAGAATAAAAAACCCATGTAGGCTGTAAGGGGTCTCTGGCCCTCATCTAGTCCAACATCCTGCTGAGAACAGCATGGTTTTTGAAGATGCACTGCTGTCTGTGAGCAACAAGAGCAGCTCTGCAAAGTAAGGGGAGCCAGCCACTGAGCAAGACGACTGAGCAGGCAGACATGGCAGCCTCAGTGACAAGGCAGACAAGACAGCCCTGAGCCTAAACGTGGGGAGCAAAACAGGTTCAGTGATGGTCACCAAGGTCAGCCAAGAGTCCAGTGATTGCCAGGTAAGTCTGTAGTCATGACACATGTCCCATTAAACAACATTGTTCCCACCATCAGTTCCTGAGGGACAGCCCTAGTAGCCAGTTGTCAATTGTATTTTTGATGTGGACCACCAGCCTTGGAATGTAGCAATCCAACCAGCACTCACTGGTCCTCAAATTGTTTACTGGGATGCTACTGAAGACTCTTCTGGAGAACTTGCTGAAGTACATTTGAAACAATATCCAATGCACTTCTATTGTTTACAGAGCCAGTCATTTGTAGAAGGCACTTATGTTGGTCAGGTATGACTTGTCATTAGCAAAGCCATGCTAGCAATTCTGCACACCTTCTTGTCTCTCATGTGCTCAGAAATGGGCTCTAGAATAATTTGTTCCATAATCTCCCGATACTATGGAGAGACCAACAACCCTATAGGTGTTGTTCTTCTACAACATAGGCACAACACTTACATTTTCCCACTGCTCATCAGGGATCAATCCTGATTGCCAGATGATAAAAAGCAATCTTGTTACATTTACAGGCTTCCCCCAAAACCTTAGCCGCATCTGTCCCAAGATTTGTAAGAACCACTGCAAAAAAATTCCTTACATCATTTCTAAAATATGTTCTATATCTAGCAAAATTTCAGATCACTTCCATACTTTGCACAGGTTTTATCTGACCTGGGGTCTAGAAACTGACATTTTCACATACCACTAGAGACTTTAGGATCCTATTGATAAAATTAGCATGCAGATTAACATTTCATCAACCAACAGCATTTGAAAAGCCCACTGGACCAAAGACAAGGATTGTCTCTCTCATCTAAACAAGATCCCTTTCAGTATGATGGATTACATTTGTTGTCAAACAAGTTTTCTCCAATGCCAAAGCCATCCCTGTGAGGTTGGATAAGCTGACTTTAAAGATATTTTCTGTGAATGCATAGCAGCATGACATCTTTCAGTGGCTCAGATGTGGTTAATTCATGTCTGTGTGTGCAGAATGCACTTTATCCATACATGCATCTGCTGGCTAATTTAGCCACTTGCACATTTGCATATTCAGGGAATGCTCCATGCCCTCTCTCTCCATTGTGATCAAGTTCCTATGTACTTCCATGTAATGGAATTTCAGTAAGATTTGGTACTTTTGTCAGATAATCAGTTAATTCCATTCCATAATTCTTTCCATTTTACTGAAGCCAGGATATAGGCGTTCTCTCCATCCTGTGGAGAATTGGCTGCACTTATCTGCCTCTGTTCTGCCTTCACTACAAAGGGAATTACATTAGACTGGCAGCAACTGTCTCATGGCTTATTAGTATTTTCTTTGCTGATCTTTGAAAGGTTGTACCCAGAGAGGAAGCATTTAGCAGCTAAGAAATGAGCCAAAGAAACACAATACTTGAAGACAGTTCTCTCTTTCCTGAACAAAAAAAAAATAACATTTTACTAGCCTAACTAACAGCATTATACACCCTATAAAATTAATTTAAGAAATCAAAATTTATCCAAAAGGTCAAGAGAGTATTCATGAGATTGCTCCACAAAGTCCATTTCCTGACATGACCTCTAAAATTTCTGTCATATCTCTTCATCCCATTTTTTTTCCACATCATCCTCCTGAATCAGAACTATGGACTGAATTTTAACAATTAATAACCAAGAAACATATTCCTATATAATATATAAGAACATATAATATACTTTGTGCCAGGTTTCCCACTTACTTTTCAGCAGATACTCATGTTTTCACATTTATGAACCAAAATAGATCTCAGGTAACATGATTATGATTATTAAAGAAGGCATCCTTTTTCTTCTCTAACTCACTGTTGTCAAAATACTCAGCAACAGTTTAAATCATACTACCCGGTTTTTGCAATTTCAAACAACTGTATAATTTATACATTATTTGATAATCACATCACTTTTATTTAGCTTAAATTCAGATTCACAACAGCCCCTAACAACTAAGTGAAGTTTATCGTCTTCTGATCCCACTGCCTAAGACTTGTCAGGAAAGAGAAATAAAGAAACAGAAAACCTGCAGGTGTCTTCTGTACAGAAATCCTGGAGAACAGTGGGGCAGGGAGGGCAGCTCACCTGCTGTTTTTTCACACCTGTTTGTCTCAGTGTCAGGCACCATCACTACCCAAGGAGAGCTGGTTTTTGGGTCACTGCAACAGTTCTCCTGAACTAGGATTTTATTAACTCATAATCAGTTGCTGAGACACACCTAAGGGGCATCCTTAGACTGACATTTCCTCTTCACTACAGCATGCAGGAATTTCAAGGAAAGCACCCTTTTCCCTGAATTGTTTTGGGAAGTCACAAAAGAGTACCCTTGGATGTCTGGCAGATGCAGGTCTTCAACTAAAAAAGAAATTCCAGGCTGGTATGTATCAGTCAAAAAACCTGAAGATTTTAAGTTGTGACTGCTGAAAACATCTGATTCTATTAAAAATTGAGTGGGAGGAGGAAGGGAAGAGAACACAGAGAAAATGGGCTGAACCATGAACAAAGAGACCAGCACTTCTGGGAGACCCTAAGGTTTGACTGTATCCTTCCTCACTTTTCAGAAAAGCTTCCAAATATCCTGCTGTAGGCAGTCCTTACAGTATGTCCATTTTCACAATTTTCCCCTAACGTGTTGGAGAGAGAGTTTCTGTCCTGGATTTTATGTACTTGACCCAAGACCATAGTTCTGAAGGATGATTGCATGCCTTCATTATACAGAAGTTAGGCTAAGGTCAGCAGGGTCACACATCAACTACAGAATACTAAATAGATTTCAATGAATTTGATCTGCCTAGTGATCAATAAGAATTTTAAAGGTTTTCTCAAGCCCATGATGAAAAAGGCTGGAGAAGCATGTGGGCAGTGCCTGCACCATCTGTGGGACAGCAGTAGTAAAAAAAGAAGCTTAACACAAAAATGCCATGATATTGTTAGAGATAAGACAAGCCTTAAATCCTCTGATTCTTCACTAGGCTTAGCAGCTGCTACCCAAGTAAAAGGAGTTGATATCAGACATACTCTGAAGATACTGTGTTAGATTATTCAGTGACACTATCACACCATATAAAAGCCACTACCAGAAAACACTGATTTGAAGTGGTGGTTGATCAAAACCATCTTGCATGCTTTGAGCAATCTCTAAAGCTAGCATGTATATAGTCTTAGTAAGAAAACGGAAGACTGAAGTCCCAGGGTATTGACTTAATACCTTTTTGGTTAATATAGAAACCTTTAAACATTTTATTAGAAAATAAAGTCAGCAGGATGTTTTACAACTTAGAATGTTCTGATATCCAGTGTTCTCTAAAAAAGACTTCTCAGCACGATAGTGTAAACTGGGTCCTCTGCTAAATGGTATCAATAAAATGGCAGTTCCCATGGAGAAAATTTAAACTAAAGAAACAATCCCTTTAAAAGCTGGAAAATATAATCCAGGAAATTCACACTTTAATTTTACATATACATCCCAGAGAGATCAGAACTTCAGAGGCACTTTAATGACATTTGCTAATCCAGAACTCTATGATCCTTTGACCTATATTTAGACCGTTCTCTGGGACTGGTCTTAAACACAAGAACCAAAGAAAGTCTGCAGATTCATATGAGAGATGTTCACATTAATACTGACTTGGTGATTTTTCAATTGAAACTGTTAGGTGTGATCTGGGTTCTGCCAGAAGGAGAAAAAAATGTATTAAAAAATAGGGCAGCTGATATTTCACCAAAATGAGCATTCAGCCTCCAGAACTCAGCTCTGATAACAACAGATAAGGCTCCACAGCAGTATCAACAAGATGGGTCATTTAGGCAGTAAGTACAGTCCTTATTTACACAGACCATTAACTAGCTATATATACACACACACACACAGAAAACACATGGAAACTTTCTTTTGGCTAAGGTTTTATTTCACAATGAACTTGGGGAGAGATGGTCTTTCATATGAAGTTGCAGAAAAAGTCCTTAAAAAGCATTTTGAAATGAATGTCAGAACATCTTCTATTACAGCTTATTTTTGATGAGTAATGATTTTTACTTCCTCCAAAATCTATTTTAATTTTTTTTTTTCCTAATAGCAGCTTCTTCTAAATGACAACACACAATTCCATCTTTATGCACGCCATGCATTTCAGAGGTCACTGTGAAGGAGCAGTCGGGGGCTGTGCTGGATTTAGGCTAGCAGGAAAACACCTCTTGCAGTCGGCCCAGAGAAATCCTGGCACTGGCCACCTTAGGGCTGCCTGCACCACGATGCCAGGAGAGCCCCCTGGGCTGCAGCACAGCAGGACATGCCCTCCTCCTGCCTCTGAGTGACCATGCAGCTGAGGAGCTGCCATCCTGTGCCCCAGCCCGGGGTAAGCCAGCCCGGCCTCCGGCACACGACAACACCCGCTGCCGACAGCTAATCAAACAGCTTTATATTAATACATAATTGATTCTTTTTTAAAAAAGAAACTTTCAAAACATCAAAACATCTTTCTCGGTCATTAATTCAACCCTCTGAATATTTTATATCTCCAGACACTTCTACTTGTGCATACTTATTTTATTTTAAGAGCACTTCATCACAGCACTGATGCTACTTGTATACATCCATTGCTTCTTAATTTCATTGTGTACACAAACACAAACAGAAATGCCTAGAGTTTGATGTCATTACACCACCCAAACCATACTGGAAAGATGTGAAGCCACTTTTACTAGCAATGGTGAAATTTAGAAAAAATCTGTCTGATTCCATACACAGAATAGCTAGGCCTACTTACGTAAGACTATTTCTGGCAAACAGAACCTTTTATTATTTATAAAACAGTAGCAGCTCCTCTTTCCCCTGAAAAGAAATAAAATTTTCCCTTGTGTGAACATCTTATTTTGACATAACTACCTTCATATTTTTTTTTAATTTACAGCATACATCTTCTGTTTTCAAACACCAAATATCTACATTATTAATTCGATCCAGAATAATTTATGCGGGATGATGGATAAAAAAGCAGCCTGGAAGACAAGAGCTTCTTTTGGGTTTTATTTCCAAGTGTTATAGAATTGATAATTTTATGAAAACTGAATAGTCAATGCCATACACATAATCAAACTAGCAGCTTCACCTCCTGCATCACCTTCCTAGCCTGTAAACCAAATTCCCAAGGAGCAAAGCATCATCCACTCTTCATGCATTTCCTGCTTGAGATTTTCTACAGATAAATGGGTTAGAGATGGGGCTCGTGTTACTATCTTGATCAACTATCTGCAAAAAATATAATGCACTGTTTTCTTGGTAATCAAGGAACTACATCATAAGAAGAACACCCTGCTGAATTCACCTGCTAGCTTTTCCTCCAACTCATCAATTCAATTGCTTGCAACTGCTACCCCAGCTTAAAGCTCAATAAGCAAGAAGAGGAGCAGATATAATGAACATGTCTCCCAGTGGCTGCTTTTTAAAAAACTTCTTAGAAGTCTAATTTTAAGAGCAGGATGGGAAGAGAAGAAAAAAATGACAGAGGAGCAGTGGTAAGGAGTGGGGAAATAATTTGTATTCTTTTCTGGTAAAATGAGTTCTGTGAGACCTGCTTCCAAAAATAGAAGCAATGCTAGTGGAAATAAATATTATGCCACTTATGTTCTGCTTTTCTTGAGCATCTTCTCTCTGAAGGCATTGAAATATTTTCAGTAATAATACCAGCTAAAAATTAAGTGTTCCACCAATTTTTTACTTTTCTCAACTCTGCACAGAAAAATTTAGTGCCCTAGTATTGATAATACAGTGCATCATCATCAACTGACAATGAGAAAATACATGATGATGAGACAAACTGGTGATGGAAAATACAAGTGGATGCCAACAGCAGCACTGCATCATACCAGACTTGTTTGTAAGAGGCTAAATTCTCCTCAAGGATTTAAATATTTTCCCATTAACAAAGATCTACCTCAGCTCACTAAGAAAACTCCATGGAACCTATAAAAATATTCATTACATCAGTACGTGCATAACAGAGTTTAGCAATCTGTCACATCTAAAAGCAAGAAAAATAAAAGGAATAATCTCATTTGAAATTAACATCAATACACAGTTCTTCACGTTGATCCGCATATGCAAGATCAATTATTAAGGATATTTTAAAAGAAAAAGTTCACTGAACTTACATGTGGTTCCTCTGGGAAAAGCAACATTACTCTTTATCCAAGTAACTTTACATATTAAAGAGTTAAACTCCAGCCCTTTGCTATTGAGACTGTTACAAGAACAGGAAACTTAAATGAGAGGCTCACAAACTTGAAGATTTTTTTAATATATATATATATATATAAAAGGCCAGTTTTATCAGCTCACTAGTCTCTCCTCAGGAAAAATCAGCATGTTCCAGCACCCTGGTGGAAGAGAATGCTGTAGCGCAAATAAATTACTAAAAAAGAACTTGTTAATGACTATTATTTTTTCAGGTAATATGCACACCTAGATCACACATTCAAAGCTGACTAATCTTTGTCAATTGAGATAAATCAGGAAACTTTGCCACTATTTTTTAATTCTTTTTTCAAAACCTAGCAGCCTTCCATAACACCTTCTAAAATGTTGGGAGTGGCAATTTCTTTTCAGAAAATGTCTGTGCAGTGAGGAACTGCAATCACATAACTGGTTCATAAATGAGCAGTTTTCAACATGATTCTCTCACAGACAGAGATGGTAGCTGCTTTTTCCCAGCTCTTTCCCACACTGTACCCAACTACTGCCATCTTCTTCCTCCATTAGTTATCCCTTTGATCTTCAGTTGTGCTATTTCTTCCCTATTGCTTATTCTGCTATGCTTTTCTACTTTCTATTTAATTTTTCAACTTGCCTTCACAGTTATTTTTTTTAATCATGGTTTTCTTAAGATTCCCTGCCTACTATTGGTAGGGCTGTAGGATACACCTACTCTTAGCAAACCATTGCAAAGTCTGAGAGAAAATTCACATAAAATTACATATACCAATGTTATGCAAATATCCCACAGCTCTTCCTTGTTACATCTTCCCTAAGTCTACTGACCAGCCTAAAATGTCTCCCTCTTGTGTATTCCACTAACAAATTCTCCTGACTTCATTTCCACTTCACCGAAGTTCATCTGTCTCTCAAATTACAATGTCCCAGTCTCACTTTCTTTGTGCTTTTCTCCATCACCCCAAAGACACCTTCTTTCAGTTCTGCCAGGTCTCCCACCACAAAGTGGGAAAAAAGTCAGGACCAGAAGGTAAAACATATTTGAGCTGGAAGGTCAGGAGAGAACCACAACTGGCCCTTCCAATTTATTACAGAACTTTGTTTAGCTGTTTAGAAACAGAAAGGATGCAAAACAAGAAATAAAAAGAATCTAGAAGCTCCCATCAAAACCCAAAGGCCAAGCAAGTCTGATATCATTAGATGAGAAGAAATCACCTGTCAAAGAAATGTTGGTGCTTAGGTTGGGATAAAGAATGGCTGCACCAGTAGTAGCAAGAAACCCATGGACAGAGAAAATAAAGTGACCCCAGGCAAAAGATTCCAGGAGCGCATGAGGGGAAAAAAAGTCATCTTCAAAGCCTCCATTTCACCAAATGGGAAATTTAAACTGCTTATGAAGATAAAATCTCCCTTTCATTTTCTGTTACTTCTCTGTGTCTTGAATGTATCACTTCAATAGTATGTGTAAGAGGTTTTGGTTCTTATGCAGAATCCTTTTGGTGCATAGGGAGATCTTGAGATTTTCTTGTCCAACCTTGCTGCTCAAGCAGGGTCAGTTAGTGCAGGTTTCCAAGGATGAAGTCTCCAGGTCCTCTTCTGGAAGACTGCTTTCTAGATGTTCATTCCCTAGCCCGTACCAGTGCTTAGAGTTACTACTCTCCAGATGCAAGACTGTATACTCCTTTGTTGAACTTCATAAGTTTTCTGTCTGCCCGGTTCCCAAGCCTGTTCAGATCCTTCTGAATTGCAACACACTCATCTCATGCATTAGCTATTCCTTCCAGTTCTGTGTTATCTGTGAACATGCTACAGGTTCATTTTGTCTTTCAGTTCAGCTCATTAATGAAGAGGTTAAACAGCACTGGACCCAGCACCTGGTGTAGTAAAAGACAGCACTGAACATGCAAGACTAACTACTTGGGAGAGACTTACAAAAAATACCTTAAGGTTAACTACTCACTAGCTTTGCTGAATGAGTTAGCTGAAAATAACCCAAGGATCTTTTACATTGGGTTGCTGAAAATTGACAGTACTGGACTGCCAAGGCTCACAGGCAACATTTATTAACACCAACATTCAGTTTTCTATACTGCACATTGCAAGGCAACTGCTTAACAGGCTGGCATTTTCTTTGCAAAATAGTTCAAAAGGCTGAACTGTCCTGTAGACTGCAGCAGGAAGTGCTACAATATACAACAAAAAACAAAGGAGGATACGCAAAGCTAAAAGGCCGTGTTCCCATCATATTTACCTGAGTGCATAAACTTTGTGTCCATCCTTCCTGACTGCTGGAACTGATAGAACTGCAGGCCAACTTTGGCACATCTTTAAACCCCTCTATTGAGGACAAACCACCTCCAACCAGGACAAAAAAGAAATTCCTTCAGTTTGAGTAAACTAAAATAGCCTTTTCTTGAAATAATGAGAAAGGGCATCATTCTAGGCTTATCCTATTAGACTCTTAATTCTTTATTAACAGTTAACAAGCAAGAAACACTTTATGCTCTGTAAGAGACACATGCTGTAGTTTGAAGACCTAATGGATGACTTGAAGAGCACAGAGCAGATTGGGTCAACAATTCTTACCAACAGCACATGGTGTCAGTTATCACCACTTCCCTCATTTGCAAGTATGATGTCTCCTGACTCAGTCCCAACTTTAGCACCACCTGGCTTTCTCAAAATGGTTTTCAATTCATGAAAAATATGTTCTTAATTTTCATAATGCAATAAATAGCCCATCTGATGTACTTTATGAATAATTTTTTTCCACATCCACACTCTTAATTTTAGGTTAGCAGTTTAGGATATTACTTTAAATCTTTTTGCACGTATACATATTTCTAAATACAAATGTTATTGATAAGAAAGAAATCCTCAAAGGGTGTTACATCCTTCTCAGTGTTCAGAAGCACAATTAAATCTATTCAACTAGACAGACATTATTTAGTAAGTATATTCCATAAGCTACTGATTCTGAAATTATGCTGTAATACAAAGAAACCAATTTCCACATTAATTTGTATTAATGCAATGACTTCAGATCAAGAATTCTCCTTATCCTGTTCTTGCCTACTGTGAAACCATGGCCTGAATTCCAGAAACATCTCACACTTGAAAGGCAAAGCCCACAGAAAACTCCCATATAGTGAAGAACAGCTTTCACTCTTGAAGAACAGATGTTTTTTGTCATTCTCACAGGATCAACACTATTTATCCTAACATTTTAGCTAAGGAAACCTTCTAGAAGTTGTTCCTTGCCAAAATTTGTGTTTTCTTCCAAAGTAATCCAAAGAAATTTAGAGTTCAGCAACATGCCTTTTTAGACACACACACGAATTTCAGAGAAAAATAAAAATCATTGCCCTGTAAAATAATTTTTTTTAAAAAGGAATGTAGAAGAGTTTGGCGAATAGCCAGTCCTTTGGTTACTACACTGCTCATAAACACCCTTAGTCTCTTTGAAATTTTCTAAAAGATAGCCAAGCTTATCATAAGTAAATATATAACCAAAAAAATGAATATCCCCCACCACTGTAGATCATGTTTGATCTCCAGGTCTTGCATCTGAGTCTGTACTAAGTCCCACTACAAGAATCCTTGTCCCATGACCCATTTCATTTGCATATCCTGCATTTGCATTCTCTGTATAAATTATTCCTGTTCGTGATTCATCAAGCTTCTTATCACAGACATGGTTTTCTGCACCACTGGACAGAAAGGCTCCTACAGGGAGTGAAGTCAGCCAAAAGAGAAGCAACTCGACCAGAAACAAAAAGATTAATTAAACCCACCAATTTATGGAAGAAAAGAGGGCAGCAATACCTATATGCTGCAATTTACAGAAGTTGTATTTGTGCATCTATTCAGGAAGAAAGGCACCTACAGTGCCTTCCTTAGCTCTATGGTGACAGTGACTATTTGAAATGGTATCTGGATACATTTCTCCAATTCTATTTAAGAAGCTGTAAAACCATTACCACGTCAAAAATACATGACTTAGTTTTCCCATGGCAAGCTATGTTACATAAACATTCACCTGCTTACTCTCCAAATTGCACTATATTTTTAAAGCTATTATGAATTCATATTTTATCCTACTTCTGTTTTGATGGCTTGTAACAGATGGTAGAATTATTTAGTTTGTTTTCAGTTTATCATGTACCTACCTTATATGTGTTTAACCCAGAAAGGAAGGAAGTAAAGAAGAGGAGGAAAGCCACCCCGTTGCGTTGCTCTACCTACTTCCCTGGGGCCCCCAGAGAGACTGCTTTGCTCCTCAGAGTTCCTCTGACTGGCAGCTCCTGCCATGGACCATCAAAGGGAGGGCACTGAAGAAATCTAAACTTGAAAAGCTGCCAGGGAGACTTCCAAGGCAAACCTCTGATGGACTGAAAGAAACGACAAAGTTCTGGAGAAGAGAGGAAACTGCATGGTTTGCATGGCTCAGGAAAATCCTGAAGTTGGACCAATTTCTCCTTTTTAAGAGCTCAAATAAGATTCACCTGGCAGACCAGAGTTCCCCCAGTTAAACAATTATCTTATTTTAGATTATCTGAGTCTGGCCTAGTCAAACATAAATTTAGCTAACTGGAAGTTTTCTGCTATCACTTAGTTTGGTCAGCTTGAAGAAAGTTGGGTACTTGCACTCAAAGACTCAACTCTGAGTAGAGTTTCCTGGTGAAGGTTCCCTTCTTCTATGATACATTCATTCCATTTCTCCCTTTGAGATGGGGACGTAAAGACACAAATAAATGACCTACATAAATACAGTAGCTATCAGTGCTAAAATAGAGAAGTTTCTTAAAGCCCTATGGTTTGGGGGAGAAATAGTGATTCAGTTATTCTAAAATAATTTTTTTTTCCAAAAGCAAGGAACTAGTCACCTGTAGTCTCTCAACAATTAATGGTGAAAGACAAAGATAAAAAGGATTCCCATTAAACTTATTACAGATGCTTTTCTTAGTATACAAGCCCACTAAAAGTATTTTTTAACATCACTAAGAAGAAGAAAGTTCAGATTAAAAGAAAATGTATATGAGAAGAATCTTACTCCAAACCACCTGCAAAGTTATGAGTTTTCAGACACTGACTTTTCCTTGCACTGTCTGTCATGTTACATTAGAAACAGAAACAGAGATCTATCTATATATGCGGTTTCAGAAGTGGTAAGTGCTTTATTTGCTGTAATTTCAAAAAGATGAAAGCTCCTAAGGGCAGTTAAGGTCCCCCTAAAATATGCTTGGTTCATATAATAAAATCTACGACAGTAATAATGAAAGTAAAAATGATTTGCATTATTAAAGCATTTATCTTAAAAAGAAACTAACATTTGAGTCCAACACTTATATTTGTACTGTGTTCCAAGTTCTGCCAGTCAGGAGGTCTGGTAGGAGGACTAGAATTACAGGAATGGGATTTACCATAATGCAGACTTTAAGAAAAGGCCATTAGAGTAGCTGTTCTGAGTACAAGTACCATTAATGACTTCAGACTGGCAAGCAGCCTGACACAGACATGATCACTTCCTATGCCAACAGTATTAGGTTGCTGTCAAGACCATGGCTAATGATGGTGTCTGTCACTTTTGACACTGACTGTGACATCCAGTCAACAGTAAAATGGTTTATGAACCTCTGGCTGAATGTGAATCTGGCTGAGTAAAATGATTATGCATTAAGTGAATTCAAAGCACAATTATTTAATTATTTGTATTTAACAGGGCTGTAAGATATACTAGTGGAAGTTCCCAAGAAACAAAATATGCTGTGTATCTGATAGAGAATTACAATATTGTAACTACATTACAATAATGAGGATCTTGAAATATTTACACAGAACTATAACACTTTAAATATTGTTATCCTGACAATATATCTGAATGAAAATAAAAATCCAGGAAATTATTTTCCAATTTCATGAAGAACTCATTTAAGAAGACAGAGACCTAGGAAAACTAACACATACAGACATGCCCTGATTTGGGTGAATTCTGTTGAATTTAATTTTAGAGAATCACAGAATCCTTGAGCTTCAGAAGGACTGCTTGAGGTCCCTCATCCAACCCCACCCTGCTCAAGCATGGTCTACTACAGCAGGTCACCTGGGACCATGTCCAATCAAGTTCTTCATTATCTTCAATGATGGAAACTTCATGAACTTCACATGGCATGAAGTTAATAGGCATTTGGTCTAACGTGCTGTATTTTTCTGAGAGCTTTTTCATTCTTTGGCAGCTGAGACAGCCAGCTGTCCTCAAAAAAAACATGCACCATCCACCATGCAGTTACCAATAAGGGAGAGAAACACTGCTCAGAGCAGCACATCCCACAGCTCACTGGACGACTGGCAAGTCTTCACTTCAATGGGCAGGACAGTGGGAAAGTGGTTTATTTTCCATTTTAATGCTTTTCTATTTTGCCATAATCGCTTCATTGAAAATAGTTTTTACATTCAGCATCTTTTCCATGTTTTTAACTTTAAAAGGCAATCAAAAATTCCAGCTCTAACTACAATCATGTGACATCAGAATCAACCCAAGATTTGGTACAATATTACCTACGTCAAAAAAAAGCTACCATGGTTGGTAATTTGTGTTGCCTCACAATATGCTTAAGGCTTAAAAAATCATTTGACTTACAGTAGTACAAAACAAATCTAAATTATTTTAAAATAACTTCTCAAGGTGCACATAGCTTATAGAGGCAATCAACTTTACCTGAAACTTATACTCTGACGGGAAAGATAAGTATATTATCAGAACAAGTAATCTTATTAAAATTTCAGCAGCTGTAAAGGGTTCAAATCATTCCTTTCAAGATTTATCAAGGTGCTCAGAGGGAAGACAAAGACTCAGACCACATACTACAAGACAATAATAGGTAATTCACCATATTGAGAAGGACAAGAGGGAGGGAGGGAGGGAGGGAGGGAGGGAGGGAGGGAGGGAGGGAAGGAAGGAAGGAAGGAAGGAAGGAAGGAAGGAAGGAAGGAAGGAAGGAAGGAAGGAAGGAAGGAAGGAAGGAAGGAAGGAAGGAAGGAAGGAAGGAAGGAAGGAAGGAAGGAAGGAAGGAAGGAAGGAAGGAAGGAAGGAAGGAAGGAAGGAAGGAAGGAAGGAAGGAAGGAAGGAAGGAAGGAAGGAAGGAAGGAAGGAAGGAAGGAAGGAAGGAAGGAAGGAAGGAAGGAAGGAAGGAAGGCTCTTATTTCAGTTGGCAGATTTCAAGATGCTTTTAAAAAAATAGAATTATCTCCATTCTATTGATACGGTGTTCTAGTCCACAGGAATAAAAATAACTCAGTGCATATAGCTAGACAATTGAACAATGAAAAACACTGTAATCCAAAAACCTGGTACCATCTCAGGAAATGGTAGAGTGCTCTATGCACAGATACTGTCAATGGGAATTTTTTTCCTCTCTTCTCCAATATTGCCGCTTGCTTTGCTGGAGGACCACAGCATATAAAAGCAAGCAGAACATGAAATCAGATTGTATGTGCAGCACAATAATGACAAACTGTGTGAATTAATTTCTGAAGAACAGGACAAATATTTTCAAACATGTATGGCTTTGGTAGCCAAAGTGCCAAGCTGATGTTCCATGCAGTGTGATCTAAGGGCACACCACATCATTGGCTTAGTTAGCTGCTGAAACATTCTCCACTTCTTGCAAAAAACCATGCCAGTAACTTAAAAGGAATATTGCTTTCAGATTAAATTTTAATTATGTAATTTTAAATACTTTTTATGAATATATATATGGTGCAGTACTATGAAATATGTCTATTACAGTATACCACTCTGAAGTGCATAAGCAGAAGTGAAGTACATACCTTGAGCCTAAAAACTCACATTTTTTAAACATTCTTGAATTTATAAAAGGCAAAAGCCAGAAAATATTGAAGCATTTATTCGAAAAACTGACAATCTCAAACAAAATATCTTAATGCAATTTAACAGCTCTAAAGGTATACTTTTTAACAATGTTTGATCAGCAGTAGCTTTGGCTTAAGGCTATGCAAAGTTCTAAACCAACAGAAATTACTTTGTTCTGTGCAGCAGAGTTTATCATCAAGTGAAGAAGTAAGCATGAAAATAAAAAGCTTACTGTATCAGAATATTGTAAAGTAAAATGAAGAAAAATCGTCTTTCTTGCTTATAACTTAGAGTACCTTCAGAACCCCACTCTCTAGGGTATCACTAAAATCTGCTGGTTAAGATCTCAGCTTGGTTTGATTCTAAGTATGTAGTTTACTTCTCTAAAAAAAATTGGAAAAAAAATTTGGATAGTGTAATTTCTCACTCTGTAACCTGTTAAGAGAGGATTTTTTTCCCCTCTGAGCTCTGCTTCTCTTCAGCCAGCCCCATACATCCTGGACACTTCCCCATCTGGGCAGAAGTCAGAAAGTAGTAGCAGAGTTAATTCTAGCAACTCCTATTGAGATAACATCAGTGTTTTCTCAAGGAAAAAGGGTGACAAAGCGACTGCTTCCCCCCAACCCCAGAATACCAGCTTCACAAATCAAAGATGTGAATGGCACACTCACACATGCTTGAAATTGCAGTCTCTGCTGGGAATCAGCGGGGAAGGGGAAGGGGAAGGGGAAGGGGAAGGGGAAGGGGAAGGGGAAGGGGAAGGGGAAGGGGAAGGGGAAGGGGAAGGGGAAGGGGAAGGGGAAGGGGAAGGGGAAGGGGAAGGATTGCTGGTTCTTAGTGTATCACTTTACTAGCTTTTGGTAACAAAGGTAAATGCTGGCAGGAGTCTCACCTGGTTCCTTGTAGCTGGAAGATGAGAATCAATACAGGACTACCAAAGAAGGAAAATTCTGAGACATGTCAGAACTAAGCCCCCCAAACTCAAACAAAAAAAATCCATAATGAAGGGAAAGCAGCAATATCTCACTTTAAATCACAGTTTGTAATGCAATGTAATCATTCACCCTCCAGAGGTAGTCAAGCAGCATTTTGAGTCTTGCCTTTCAGCCATTCTGAACAACTTAATTATCATCCTTTGCTAAAATGGATGCAGGAATGATGCAGGTTTAATTCTCCAGCCATGTTTATGGTGTGTTTGGTGGTTGATGTGAATACTGCAATTCAGTAAAGCAAGCTCAACTAAACAAAACTAAAGCTTTTTTTGCCTGTACAATGATATTAAGAGATTTCTAAATAACAGCACTGGAATGCAGAAGGACATATTGCAAAGACTTCCAAAGATGTGGGAAGCAAAACTACTGACATTTGCAAGCCTTATATAGCAAACATGCCTTCATCTTACATCTTTTCCAGATCTGCTCTCTCTCTTCAGCATTAGTTCCATGTTTGTACTGCACATGTATGTGGAACACACCAATTGGAAATACTTTGAAAGCACCAAATTAGATTTAGTAACTAACAGAATTTATCAAATGATCACTTCATTACAGAACATGTCCCCTTCCTATACGAAGGTTGGGGTTTACTTATAATTTAAAGCACAAATTCAGATCTTGTTTCCACAACGCTTTATATATTACCAGACATACTTAGCTTCATTGATTTATTTTACTGATACATTTTCAATTCTGCTTTATTTTGTCATGTGACTCAAAGTGACAGCATATTACTGAGTTCATATTTCTTGTCTGACTTTTCTGGAGTTTAGACTAATAAATATATTTGTAGTCATTATTTACACTTTGGAATTACATTTAACATCCTCCACACAACAATACATCCTTACCTATGGCAGATCCACTTTGCCTCTGTAAATATTGACTTTCTATTACCACCATGAGAAAAGACAAAATTTTAGGAAATTAATTTCTCACCCACCTACAGTTTACTCAGGATGCTCATAAAAGACATACCAAGTTACCAAATCAATGCAGTAAAAATAGACATAATTGTTTAAATGATTATTTGTCCTTCCAATGCTTTATACTCACAATAGATGATAAATCACTTATATTTGTGACTGGATCCTATTAACACAGACATAACTAAATTAGAATTACTAATTAGTTTTTTTGTTTAAATGCTAGTAATATGGAGGCATTAATTAGTTTTTGATTTAAATGCTAATAATATGGAGGCAGGACTGCAAACTAAAACTGTATTTTAAAGTTATATGTGCATTTAACACTGAGATGCAAAATTTTAAAGTGTGCATACTTACCCAGAACACTGGGTTAATCAATAAGCCATTTCTGTGATACTTTATGCTGATAAAACATTGTCTATTGCTTTTATTGCAATAAAAATGCTAATTTTCTACAGAATTTTTTTTTTAAACACTGACTTATTTCTTTACCACAGGGTGGTGGTAAAGTGGTTTAACACTTTTGAACTGTTCTCATCCTCAGATATTTTAAACCTAAAAAGTAATATTTATCTTTTACTCCAAAAAGATAATTGTGGTTTATAAATATGTTTTGTAAATTTCTTAGCTCTTTTGTCCACAGAGGACTGCAATATTTTTTTGGTCGACAGCAACAGTATTTTGATGAAGCCTTGTATGTCTCCAGCATAGATGTATAACAGGCTGTCATTTTTGTCAGAACCAAAGAAATTCTCCATCTGATTAATATTGTAGGTTTTGATGTAAAAGAACTTGTTAAATAGACCCTCAGAACAGTCAATTTGCTCATTTAATTGGCTCAGTATTCTTTCCTACTTCTCTTAATTGGGTGAGTAACTAGAATATAGATAATGCAGTATAAGGATAAAATTACATGCTGTGTAAATTCTGCTACAAAAAAGTGATGGTAAAACAGTTCAGAATGAAGCACATTTCAATTATATAATAAAAAATACATTGCAGTGACATTGCAAGTCTCCCTGTAACTGTTTCTAGCATGAAAAAAACAGTGGAATGGTTACATTTGAAAATAATTTATTAAATCACATGGGTCTAAATGCAGAGTCAGAGCACCCAGAATAGCATTAACTCTGACCACTGAAAACAACAGATGACAATTACATGACTAGCTCATTTTTTGTACTTGCAGTCTAAGAAAAAAATTAACTGGATTTTTTTATTTTTAAAAAGCATTTCTCCTGGCTTCTACATGTCAAACTCACTGAATTATCTCTCTGAAATTGCAAGGTCCAAGTAAAAAAAAATCAATTTAAAATATCAAATTACATCAAGACATGGCAGAAAGGTGGTGATAAAGGCAACCTAAGAAAATCCCCTAGACACTAAGCAGCAGAGCAATTACTGAGGCATTCTCTCCTTTTCTACTACCTAGACAGATCTCCTGGTTTTCTCAGATAATACAAAGAAAATATTGTGGTCCTAGGAAACATTATCAGATGCAGACAGTATCAAACACACAGAACACCTTCTAATCTCCTTTACTGCCCTGGAAATTCAGAAGGGGAGGTCATCATTCCTCTGCTAAGAAGGAGTAAAGTCACACTGGAGAGATTTTTTCTGTACTACAAAACCCTCCATTAAGCCAAGGTGCCTCTGTTCACTCCCTGAAGGGAAAACCTCCTCCTCCAGGAAAGAGTCACAAAGGAATCTTCTCGAACAGGCTTCCTGACCAACATACATGTAGTGGTAGTACAAAGCCTCCCTCCCAGCTCAAGCTTTGTTACCATATGACTTTTTCCAAAATGACCTTTTTAAGGAGGGCTGGTACACTGTGGATATGTACACTCCTGGTAATGGCAAGTCCTGTCAGATATATCTGTCCAAACATCAAGGACTCCAGGTACAATAATGTAAAACCAAAATGTGGTTTAAGGCATCATAGCCAAACCCAGTCATTTTTTCTGCCTGACTTCTGAAACACTTTGGCTTGTGGGCATTTCTGTCTTCTTTGATAAAAAAAATTCCCTGAATACCAGATGATATTCACAAACAGATTTGCTTGACTGATAATCCAAAATTCTTTCTAAATAATCCTTAAGGAAATATTTAATTTGCCTTACACATCATACCATTTTTTTTTCTCCTTGCCTATTGTATATAACCCCTACCTATGAACTAAGCAATCTGTTTCTCCCAAAAGTAATAAAAAACCACACCCGCCCCCAAATTGCTATCACTATTTCTATTTTGAAATCTAAACAAAATCCAATGATGATAAGTGACTTGTAAGCACACAGAAAGAAAATTACAGAAGAACAACACAGCATATCCCATATCATTTCAGATAACTCCAAAGAAATGGTCTGCTTTTCTGTTCAGGTCCTTACTTTATGATGATCCCTACGGTATCTGAAGGCTATCTCTCATCCATCAAATCTAAAACCTTCACAGTTACAGATGTGATCAGCAGCAAGTCCACTTCTGGACTCAAGGTACACTTAATTTAAAGTGCTTTCCAGTTCAGAATTCAAATGTGTTCCATCTGAACATATGAGTTTAAAGAAAACATGGTTGCTACTGCTATCAAAAGATTTAGAAGTCATCTACGAATCACAGCTCAAATACCACAGAACTTCATTTGAGGAAGAAATACTACACACCATTTCCTAAACTTCTGGTGTTAACTATTTTTTGGTAAAATTTTGTATTTTGTTTCCCTTTTGTGTTAACAAGTGTTGTCACACTGTTTCAAGCCTGTCACTTCATTGCAGCTTGTCTTTTAATTTCATTGATCTTCTAAATCAGTGGATTCCTACACTTTAAATACTACCTGAAATGTAGTTTTGGGTGCTAGCATAGAAAGATTTATAAATATTCAGAATAGCATGAATATTCCATGTGAAATATTTTCTCTCATTCATGCCTCCCTAGCTACTCTTACTAATGGATGGGGATTTTCTGTGCACTTATTCAGTGTTGCTGTTCCCCTGATCGTAAAGGTCTGCTTCAAGAAGATGGACAACTTCTGCACATTTTAAAAGCAAGCTATCATCACCATCACCTGCAGAAAAGTTTCGAGGTATTAAAAAGCAAAATAATTTAAACTGCAGTAACAATACATAGTAACATATCACCATTGTTTTAAGACAGAACCATCTGACCAACTGAAAGCAGTTTTCTCCGCTGAAGCGGTTTTGAAATCATGTCTAGAAGAGTCACTAATTCCACAGGTATCCAAGCTGAAAAAACAAGAGAGAAGTAAATTGCTTATAAGCCAGTAACTCTTCTGTTAGACCAGAGCATAATGTTACTACTGCTATTATTTGATTCTCTTTCAGCATGACAAACTTTTAACCAGACAACTAGGTCCTGGAGAAGCACGTGGCATGGCATATTTTTGTTGCAAATAATCAAGATAAATTATCTATCCACAGACTCATGTGACCAAAAAAATGACACCCAGAAATAAACTGTTTTGAGAATATAGGAGGTACAGAAATACTTCCATGGTAAGCAATGCTCACAGAGCTTCACAAGAGTCTGCTTAAAGAGGGAGTTTTCCAATGTATTTACAGGATGTAAATGAGAAGCCCAACTTTAATTTCTAAGGGCATCCTGAAGAAATGATCCTGCATGGTCTGCTCCTTTTTACAGAAATTTCAAACTTTATAGCTTTACAAAACTACTAATACAGAAAATATCTGTGATTTGTCAGCTGCCCTGCATCGCACTGTAGATGTCATACACCAGACCAAGGATGCAAACCAGTAAATACCTGCAGAAGGGCCTCCTCAGAACTGTGATCCTTCCTCCTCAACAGCAGACAAAGCTTTCCAGAAAGCTTGTAAACAGCTTTCCACTCTCCTGTCTAGGCCCCTCACAATTACAGAGGCTCTGCAAAAACATGGTAGGTTTGCAATAGGGTCTTTCTTCAGGCATTCTTGTATGCTGCAAATCAGCAACATCACAGAATCACCAAATTGTTTAGATAGGAAAAGACCCTTAAAATCACTGGGAGTGATACAGTCTCCCCTGAGCCTCCTCCTCTCCAGCATTAACAGCCCCAGCTCCCTCAGCCACTCCTCGCAGGACTTGTGCTCCAGACCCTTCACCAGCTCTGCTGCCCTTCTCTAGACAGCGCCTCAGTGTCTCAAGGCATGGCCTCACCGGTGTTAGGCACAGGGATACAATCACTGCCCTGGTCCTGCTGGCCACACTATTGCTGTTACAGGCCAGGATGCCATTGGCCTTCTTGGCCACCTGGGCACAGCTGGCTCATGTCCAGCTGCTGTTGACCAGCACTCCCAGGTCCTTTCCCACTGAGCACTCTGTACCCCCAGCATGGAGCACAGCATGGGGTTGTTGTGACCCAAGGGCAGGACCCAGCACTTGGCCTTGTTGAATGCTGTTGGCCCCAGGCCCACTGATCCAGCCTGTCCAGATCCCTCTGCAGAGCCTTCCTGCCCTCCATCAGATCAATACTCCCACCCAACTTGGTGCTGGCCACAAACCCACTGAAGGTGCACTCGATTCCCTCACCCATTGATAGAGATATTAAACAGGACTGGCCCCAGTGCTGAGCCCTGGGGAGCCCATAGTGACAACTGCCTGTGACTCCATTCACCACCACTCCCCTGGGCCCAGCCATCCAGACAGTTTTACAGCCAGGGAAGAGTGTACCACCAAATCCATGGGCTGCCAGCTTTTCCAGGAGTATCCTGTGGGGGACACTGTTAAAGGCTTTACTATGTACAGGTAGACACATCCACATTCCTTCCTTCATCCACTAAGCATGTCCCTTTATCACAGAAGGACCTGCCTTTCCTAAACCAAGGCTGGCTGGCCCTGATCCCCTGGCTGTCCTGCATGTACTGCCCCATGGCACTCAGGAAGGCCCGCTCTATGGCCTTCTCTGGCACCAAAGTCTGACTGACAGGCCTGTAGTTACTCAGATCCTCCTTCCAACCCTTCATGTAGATAGATGACACATATTTCCAGCCAGCTGTGATTTCCTTGCTTATCCAGAACTGCTGGCAAATGACGGGAAGTGGCCCAGTGAGCACTTTGCCAGCTCCCTCAGTACCCTCAGGTGCCAGGGTATAGGCTAAGTGGTGTAGCAGGTCACTAACAATTTCTCCTGGATTATGGAGGTATAACTGTGCTCCCCATCCCTCTTCTTTCAGCTCAGGGGTCTGGGTATCCAGAGAGTAACTGGTATTGCTATTAAAAATTGAAGCAATAAGAACCTCTGTTTTCTCATCATCCTTTTGTCACTATGTATCATCCTGTATCCAATAAAGGCTGGAGACTATCCTTGGGCCTCCTTTTATTGCTGAGTTTTTACAGAAACACTTTTGTTGCTTTTTATGGCACAACCGGATTAAGTTCTGCTCAGGCTTCGGCCTACATCAAAACATGACCTAGTCTGTGCTCCAGATAAATGTTACAATGGGCAAGAAGAGAAATCCAAACTACTCCCTCTACCCTAGCCTGACTGAAAAAGAAAAAAATACCAGCCAATATTAACAGATAAAAAAAACTAGAAAGATCTAGGAGCAGCTGAGGACATTTTCACAGTTATTTTGGCAGAATATAATCTTTTCCATCCACGTCTGTTTTGCTCTGGTGGAGCAACAGCCCTTACAGTGCTCTGCTCTCCTCCACCTCAGAGCTGCATTATCAGCTCCAGCTCCCGCAGAACACAAGAGCCCCACCCATATTGCTGAGTGCCCTCCCTCCCTTCATGTGCCTGGATGGCCCCACAGGGCACCTGCTCATTTGTCACCAAATGATGGGGTTTGGACTGCCTAAGATGAAGAGGCCTTTGGGACACACCTTGAGCACTACAGCCATGAGCAAAAAGAGCATAATCTAAAGCATGGGGGATTGAAGCATGAGTGATGGCTGCCAGACTATTCAGAAAAAAGCAGTTGATATTCCAATGAGAATGATGCCTGATTCTCACCCACCTTAACTGTGTGGTATTAATTCAGTATTATTTGTCCTTTTTGAGACTTTATTCTTCTTTTTGTTGTTGTTTGTACTAATAATTCAATATTCTTCCTTTCATTGTGCTACATAAATTATCCTTTGTACTGAATAAAGGTATTCAGTAAATAATAAATGGAAAAAATGCGAAGTCAAAGAAAATAGGAAAGCAGCAAGATATAGAAATGGGAATACCCTCAAAACCTAGAATGAAAAACTGGATCAAAATGGCATGCAGGACAAAGTGAGGAGTGTTTTTTCACAGTCTTGGACACTCCGAAAATTTACCTTCAGTCAAGGAAAAAACTGTTAAAGTTTGTTTTGTAGAAGAATTACAAAACAGATCTCTCTCACCACCTCCTTCACCATACAGACCACAAGACGGTGATAAATAGGACAGGACAAGAAGTGATTGGCACAGACTCCATGGATAAACTTAATAATTTAAGAGCAAGAGAAAACCACCATTGTTCACAATACCATATTTTGGTGCATTTAGATGAGATGCATTCAGAAATCTGTCTGTATGGCAGATGTCCCATGAAAGAGCCTGGAACAAAAAGCTTGTTTTAGAAATGGGCTAACAAGCTACTCAATTCTGAGTCAGTGACTGGCTGTTCAGGGACAATGTCTTAGATTGCCTGGTACCATATTTTATCTGAACTCTAGGGTACTCTGAACTGCTCTAAATTTATTCTGGCTTTGGGTTTTACATCTCAGTATACTCAGGTTCATTTTTTTACAAGGCACTAGAAATAAAAGCCGCTAGAATATGGATCCTCTTCTAAGAGGATTTGTTTTATGAATTGGCAACTGATTTTTCAAAAAATTGAAGAGATGTCAAAAAGAAGAGACATCTCTTCTTCATTTGGAGAGACATCTCCAATCACTTCACTTTTATCTAAGTCATTAAACCCAAAATCATGGGGAGCTAAGAAGCATTAACTACTCTTTATCACTAATTTTCTTTAATTTTATATGCATGATATGAATTATATTTTATAATTTTTTTTTTCCCAGGGGATGGAATCAAAGCTACACGGGATTTTCACCCAGCAGCTTCAGTTTTTCAGTGCACTGAAGCATCATCACTGATTATAAAAATTCAGCAAGTCACGTGTTTTACTACTTCCATGTTCCTGGTGTCAGTGATGAAAGCTGGACATTATTTGGACAAACTACAGCAGAAGTTTTCCCCTTCTCATCTCCCTGTGGAGGAGCAATGGCTTCACTTTCTGTCTACAAAATCCCATGCATGCCCACAGATGTGCTCCTCGAACAACGTGTGAAGAGTGACCGTTGAGTGCTGCAGGTGGCCGGAGCAGGTGCGGGAAGGCACGTCAGATGATTTTCACTGCACGGTGCTCGTGTGTGCTCTCTTCTGCACAGACTCCACTGACTCCACAGTGAGTGTGAAACATCCCTGCACTCCATGTGGACATCTGGCTGATTGCTAACACATTGTAATTATTTGTCTGGGATTCCTGGGTGTCTCACAGTTCTGCCAGCCAAGTCAAGAAGGGCAGCAGCCCCACAAACATCCCACAGAAAACTGCCAATTCCTTCCTTCCCCATCTCAACCCCAACCTGAATGACACTTTTTAATATTACACCTCAGCAATCAATCGGAAAAAAAGGATGAAAAGGATGGTTTCTGCTTATCAGGAAAACTACAATTGGGGGGGAGAAGAATGGATTTTTCTTTTAAGCCCTTTGGCAGGAAAAGGAATTCTGTGAATGGAGCACAACATTGCCATAGGAAGCTCGTGGTAATGCAGGATTTTAACCCAGGGTTTACATTTAAAATTCTTCAGGTCTGGAAGAGTATAAACCTTAGTCTAACCCTTAGCACATCAGGCCTGACACCCTGAATCATAGTATGATGACAGTAAATGATTTATCAAAAAAATATTTAATCCACAGATGCACAGAGCCTTCACCTAGAGGTTGTGTGGAGAACTTACTGACTTAGTTGTGGTTTCTAGATGTTAAGTTCATGCCAAGTACCCTTACTCCCAGTAGACAGAAGGATTACAGTTCGGGTCCCCATAATTATACAAGATTTATACAGCTAGGAATCTAAAATAAACATGATTTTCTTCAAAACTTAAAAATCTTTGCTCTAGAAATTTTTTAGAAAAAATATATAAAAGGTGCATTTATTCTGATTAGACCTTTCCCCTTCCTCCCACCTTAGAATTAAAAAGTAGCCATTTCTAATCATAACATGGAATTGAACATTGTTTTTGCAGATTTTTCACACATTGGTAGATTTATACTTTCTAAGCAAAAACCGTATAGTACCGTATGGTTCAAGGAGTTAAAAACCACACACATTTCCATTCACAACAGTGTATGCCTTCATTCTTCCTACTCCCCATCCTCTGCATCCTCTTTCCATTTTCTCATGTGTGCCCCTGGACATTCAAAATTATTCTTTACAATACAGCAAATACATTTTTTCCTGCATCTATATCAGCTTTTCTTTTTTTTTTGGTTATTCATTTTTTTTCTCTGCAGCAAAGAACAGTTGAGACTGCAATGCTTTCTACAACAAGGCCAGTCTTCAACATTAACTTAGAATACATGAACAGAATGGACATTTTTGTACTTGATGTTCATCAAAGTTCTCTCGGATCAGACAGTATTATCATCTTCCCCTCCATCATGTGACAGGACTGTGGCTTACGTTTATGTCACTCACACTATGAAAAAAAGCCTGGCTATCACTTTCCAGCTCCATACATTTGCAGAAAAGCAGATAGAGGTTTCCCAAAACCCACACACTACTGAAAGACTAAGCTCTATGCTTGTCAGATTACATTAAATAGTAAATATAAACAGAAAGAACTTCAAAAGGATTTGGCCTGTCTGCCACTAGTTCATACAAACCCAAAATGGAAAAGGTGCTTATAGGGTGCATACAAGGTCAGGCTCTAATTTCTGAATCTCAAGGAGGGTAATAGCTGCCTTTCCCATCAGCTCAGCTGTCAGAGAGGGCTGGGTGCTAGAAGCAGGCTAGGGAACCCAGCTGTGGCACACACTGTGCTCCTCTCAGCCAGCACATTCAGGCGCTGCCTTGCCCCCACGTCAGAAATTCCTCCTCATCTCCAGTTCTACTAGAGACAATTCTGCAGTAACTTCTAGAATCAATCAGATGAAGACTCTCTAAATCAAAAACAAGCAGCTAGTTTGTTTACCTCAATAGGCTCCACTACCCTTCTTCTCAAAACCACACAAGGAGATATTAGCTGTCTTAAAACTCTCTACTCTACTGTAACACAAGAAGATAGGGTCAGAGGAGTAAAGGATTTTGAACCAGATTACATGGCAGTTCCAACAGAATAAGCTAAGAAAATAGCTCTTACTGTGGAGGGTTTCTTTATGGTTCTCCTGAAAGCCTCCAAATACATTTTTCCTGGAAATCTCCATTACAGCCATACAAGACAGAACTGCAAGGGGAAGCATGCATAAACATGTATTGTCTTCACATACAAACAGGTCCTTTGGGAATGATTTTTGAAAGTAATCATGCTTAAAGGGATGTTTTGGAGTGGGTTGATAAAGTCTTATCAGGCATGTGAGATTTCAGTAAAAAGTCTATCTGAATTTTTAAGTTCTTAAACACTGTCCAAATTTTTGTCCTTGAATTTAGGCTACAGCCAATGACAGAACACACAGCAACCTAGAAAGATGGAAAAGATAAGTTACTTGGGCTTAGGAAATGAGGTTTGTTCATATATAGAGAGACTTGACTCCTGTGACTTTACTCATCCACAAAACAGTCAGTCCCTCTGTGGTTCTTGCATAGCCAGGAGAAAAAGGCACATGTAGGAATATCACATTTGTTGTCCATATTTACTTTAGACTGAGCCATAAGGAGTCTAGATACAGAGTTTCCTATTCCTTTCAATTTACCAGCTTTTTTTTTTTCATAACCAACCACCCTAGAAGAAGCCAGTGATATTGCAGATGTTCATACATAGTCTGAGGCATCCTATTTTAGCTGTATGGATGGCAACTGAGTACTAGTCAGTTAGCCAGTACTACCAGCTCTTTCACGTTTTCCTGTTTTCACACGGAAGCAAGCAGAAAACCACAGTAGTGGGTAGAAGCAATATGTGAAAATCTGCACTGAGACAAGTTATCGGTTAGAATTTGTACTGGCAGCAAAGATAAAACATAAAAAAAATGTTTCTGCAGGTAGGTTTCTCAGCCTTGCAGCAGCCATGGCACTTCTGTCACAGAGGCATTTGTATGTTTTTTGGGTTTTTTATTGTTCCAAGAAAAAGAATCAAATACAGGACTACGATTTTTCTGATCAAATAAATCTATTTCCGTAGTTAGTTGTTAGCACTGGACTCTAAAAACAACATATAAGCACAAAAAATACTTTACTGGGTTGGGCAAACGTTCCATCCAGTCCTATATTTTGGGTCTAATACTAATAAAAGACGGTAGATGAGGCTACATAGGGAGAGCACTTGAGTTGCTCAGCTTGGCATAGCCCTTTCCCTTCATTCTCCAGAAGCATCCACTGCTGTTGTTTGGGGGATGCAAAAATAAGATGGGCCTCCCAAAAATTGAGAGGATATTAGCTATATCTGAAATGTCACAGAAAGCTGTAGCATGCTACATGGGGAAGTTGCCAAGTTAAAAATAGAAACTGCCAATCTGACTACAGCTGTGAGATGCATTTCACTGACAGACTGGCTTTTATCTCTTTTATTTAAAAGGATGAATCTCTTAAAAAATCCCCAACATTGTAAAATGTTATCTACTTTGGAATACCAAAACCTGCACTGCTGACTGCAGAGAGAAATCAAAAGCAAACCAGTACATTGCAATACATGTACTCATCAGCAGTAGGTCAGCACAAAGTACTGTGATTGATCTGCTGCTGCTCCTACTTTCCTACTTTCTGACTGTTGCAATGAAAGAGATCATTAGGAATCTAAAAAGGTATCTTTAATGGCTGGATGCTCAATTCCTAAAGTGGGACTAGCCTGCCTGGGTTTGAGAGTCTTTTCAGGGCACCACATTCCCCTACATAATGTTTAGAGCTGTACATAAACAGCTATGCATCACTCATCTCTAATATCAGCTGCTCTCCAGTAACAGACAAGGACTTCAAGCCAGCCTCCAAATATGACCCAGCTGAATGGGCTTCAAATGAACAGACAATACATTACCTGAAACTTCCAAAAGATGAAATATCAGTAAGGTGCAATGCAAGCTTACATTTGATTTCTTTCCTCTGTTCTGAAATGTGTCTTAAAATCGAAAAGAGATGGCTTTAAAAATTGCATTTGTACAGCACTTCATTTTTCAAAATGCAAGGAACCAAGCACACTCATTCAACACCCACGTAATCATATGAACAGATATTTTTTAAGCATCTGTAAATCCCTTCACTTTGACACAGCAAATTAATTGTACATGTACATATGGATAAGGAAGGCATCAAACCCCTTGCGTGGTGCTGAACTTGAGCAACTGGCCACTTCTCCATCTCAGAAGAGGAAACCTGTCTACTGCAGGAAAGTGTATTTACTGATGCATGAGACTGTGCCAGTCCACTCTATGAGAAAAAGTAACACACCTGGGAAGTCTCACCTCCAGCCCAATCTTGCATACACTGATCTCTCAGCAGGTCACATAGAATATTCTTTCTTCAAGTGTGTATTTTTCTTTGATGTACATAAATTACACTTGTTAATACCAATGAGAGCACTGAGAAATTCTTGAGAACAAAGAGAAACCAGAGCCCCAGGGGATATGCACTCACTCCTACTGAAAACAGTGACTGCTATAGTTTGAGTTGCCTCAACTACAACATGAAGCTTCCTCAAAAGGAGATAAAGCATACATGCACTTTCATTGGAACACTGCCATAGTGATGTTTGGCTTATATATATTTTAGTCAGAGCTTCTGAAAAAGCTTCAAAGAGCCTACAGTGTACAATTTAATTAGTAATTTATTAAAGAGAGAGTGGGGTCGCTTTGAAATTCTGCCATCTGATAAAGAACAAACACATTCATTGCCTTCTAAACCATAGAGACTGCTCCAGAACCTAATTGCAAATGAAATCTCCTAGCCCAGCATTATATTCTTCCAGACCATGCTTAGAGCAGTACTGGGCACAGGAGTCCATCTGCAAATAGGTCAAATACAGGAAATTCAAGAGTGACCATTTCATTTTTCAATGAAGATTTTTGGTTCTGTAAGTGAGTAAGTGTTTTGGGTTTAGGGCTCTAAGCCTCAACTTAACAACCAAGGAGCTTCTAGTTTCAGGTGAGCTCCTGACATTTAAATGCAATGGCAGCCTGGACATAAACCCAGCCTAAAGTACCATGTCCCAGCCAGCTGTAGATCAGCCTGCAGTGACAGCTCTGCAGCTTTCTGAGAAGCTGGGAAATGCATAGGCCAAACTAGAAGAGAGAGAACAGCTGATACAATAGCTTTTACTCACACCAAGTTTTGAATAAATCAGACTTGTAAATTAAAATTGAAGTCTTTCAAGCTGCTGTAACTGACACACTTTGGATAAAAAGATAAAATAAAATCTTGTCGAGACCATCTAGGAGATTGGCAGTCATTGCAGTGACGGGAAAAATATAGATGCAGCAATTTTTAGAGTGAGAACATAAAGGATGGCTTGCTGCTTCTGACACAGTCTCTTCTTGAAATTAAACGTTTGCTGTCATTTTTGTCTCAAAATTATGAAGTACAATAATATATTCCCTACTTACCTCAAAATTTCCCTTTTATCTCTGGATCAAGACCCATTAGTTCCTAAAACTGCTTATTTTAAAGGCAAAAGACATATTCCAGAGGTGTCACATAAACTAGAGGGCACTCCTTGAAAGTGATTTATTGTCTTTACCTAAACAACATTAGATATCCATGTTCACAAACCATTGTAGGCTTGAGAAGAAAATAATTGAAACAGTTTTCTTTATTCTAAGCAGCCCCTTTTAATTAGATGCATTTAGCACACATCTTCTCATTACATTCATACCATATTTGAGCAGCTTCTCAAATCGCTTGTGATTGCACAAACTCATCTTCTGCAAGAGCCTGAAAGGCGGCTGCTGCTGCTGGCTCCACCTCTCAGCTCTGCAGTTTTTTATGAATGACTAGCAATCACTGACAATGAATGACTGCCAACTGCCCACTCAACCCTTTCTACTCTTCCCTGCACGTACATACTAGAGAAGCAAACAAGCGTCGTGACTGCAAATGAGCCTTCAGTACACTTTCCAATATACGGCATTTATCTTTCAAAACAGGAACTAAATGTTCTTCCGGATACTTAGAGTATAGAAATTAAATATTAAAAGCTTATGCAACATCCTTTTTCTTTCTTTCTTTTTTTTCCTTTTTTTTTTTTTTTTTTATCAACCAGATAACTTTTTAGGCATTTAATCAAAGTGAAATTGTCTTTTTCTGAATGCTTCACTGCTTCAGCAACAAACAGGAAAACTGGAATTAAAGAGCCCTCACCTACTTCCAGCAAACTGAGATTTATATGCAGCCAAAACACAAAAATCTTTCAGTTGTTTTGAAATACTATTTGGTAAGGTTTCAACATAAAAGATACCTTCTATCCTGAAAGCAGTTACTTATATAAAACAAATTTCTTAATTTAATGGATGCATTTAAAAAATCAGCACTATTTTGCTGGTTTATTACAATGAGAATGGCCTATAAAAACCATTAAATGTCACAGCTACTATTATAGCCTGATCAATCTAAATTTGTGGCTGTAAGCAGAGGGTAAAAACCCACACAGGAGAAACATTTTAATTACAGAATAGTTACGAGGGTGAAATATAAATCGAGAAGTCACGCACTGCATGCTCTGAAAAGGCTCTGCAATAACTGGAAATTAAAATAAAATAAAATATAAAAATGAAATAAAATGAAATTAAATGAAATGAAATGAAATAAAATAAAATAAAATAATAAAATAAATGCAAGGTATGCTCTATTGCCTACTGCTTAAGTTGCTCTTTCAGTTCTTGCCACCTTGCAGCCCAGTATTGCCACTTCCAGGAACAAGTCACGGGCTTTGCACTGAGTTTTCAAGGCTTCAGGACAAACACTTGTCAGGCCTGCTTTGTCTGAACTTCCCTTGGCCTGTCTTTTGCTTGGCTTGACTAAGTTTAGCTATAGCAGCAAATAACAGAGCTTTGTATCTCCCGTTATCTAGAAGAGAAAACAGGACATATTTGGGACATGCAAAGAGGAATGAACATGAGCAGGATGTAATTAGCATACTCAGAAATATGAAAGCAGCACAGGTACTGCAGAGCCTTCACTGGGCATTATTCAATCAGGACAAATATAAAGAATCTAGAACAGAAATATATAAAGTTGTCAGAAGATTCTGTGTTCAATGTCCTAAAGTCTAACAGTTATCAAGAATAGACTTGAAGATGTAATTTAACACACTGGAAACTTTTACACTATGTTTCAGCATAATTATTGCTAAATAATGATCATGAATCACAGGTAAAGGCTGGGGGAGGATGGGAGGGACTTGGGACCTAAAGAGATCTTGTCAGTATCCTTAAAATAGCAGCAAATTTAACTAATTTAATGCACTAACAAGTATTTTAATCTAAACGTGATGATAACCAAATAACAGTACACGGGCTGCAAATCCCATTCTCCATATACTTTCCCTAATGCCACTGGGCTCGGTGAAGCTCCTACTCATGCTCTGCTCACCTGAGCCTGAAGAAAATAATGTAAGTAGTAATGTATGTAGTGACAGAAGTATTTCAACAACTTATCTTCATGTCAAGGGCTTAACTTCAGGTGAGACCCATGAAGTCATCGCAAAATCTATCAAAAGGTTTTAGTAAGCTCCTCCTTAGGTGCTGCACCCTAAAGGAAATTTGTTTCCTCTTCTCCAGTTCCCAGCAAATATTGATACATACAGGACATGTAAAGTGTTATGAAAGGAAGGACAGAACTAACATTTCTGTTGTGTTCTGAGGAGCACTATTAAAATAAACCTTTAGCAGCAATTTTTTTGCTGTGATTTGAGTTTTCTGGTGTCTGGGGGGTTTTTCTAAAGCCTTTTTGCTAAAGAAATAAAAATACAGAGCCGAAGAAACAGACTAATAGTGTCCCTACTTAAAGAGGATCAAATGGCTACAAAGGAATAGCATTTAAGGAGGCCTTTCAATAAGCATATTCTTACCTAATTAGTTTGTTTTCCATCTCTAGCAGTTTTAGGCAGTCTTGTATCACAAAACTGTTATCAGAAATGTGCAAGGTACCAGTTACAGACACAGGCTTTGAAGGTCTCCAACCCTGATAGAAGCTTGGTACCTTTCCCATCCCACCACACCAACATCCACCTGTACCCAAAGCACATCCCCTCCTTGATGTTTGCTGCACACAGTCTTTGAGAGCTGATCGCTTTGCACTGGCTGGTTTCTAGGCCAGGCACCCAAGGGAGATGATCAGCCATTAAGACTTCAGTAGTCAAGTAAGATTTTTGCTTCTGTCACAACAAAACCCAACATTTTCCTGACAAGAACAGCGTTACTCAGCTTGCAGAGTTCTCATGATCATCCTCCAGCTTGAGGCACGTCTGATGATCCCCACAGGTGTTTCACTCACTACCTCACAGAAAATATCCAAACTGCTATCTCAAACAGTCAATACATCCCCAAATTTGTTTTCTTTTGTACTGGTTCCCCTGGGTATGTTGCATTTTCAGTACAACAAACATGACTGCTTAACGCATTCACACCAGTGCTATTCATAGCAAGCAAATCTCAGTAATTTTACTTTTTCTTTTGATCTAATTTTGCAGGTGTTCTTATGCTGACATGATTAGGTTGAGAGCCTGCTTCTTTTTCTAAAAGTAATTCTGAAGCAAGACCAAAAAAACCTTTATCACTGCAAGATCTGAAATACCATCAGACTTAGGAACATAATTATGATTTTTTTATAAGCTATTTAAGATTCTTATGGCAGATTATGACTAAATAGTACTAACCATTCTTTCACATCCAATTCAAACAATATGATCATGGAGAAAGCCATGATGTTAAGCATCCTAACATATTCAGGAAGACAGTTCTGTTAACATAGCACAAAATCAGCTCTTCAATTATTCTTGATTACATCTATGCTGCCCAGTTGGAAATATCTGAGAGATGCATTTAGACTACATTAGGGGACATTTATTGTATGAATTATTTGCAAACTGTCAAACACCAGCATGGTGTTTACCTAGAATATATGTATCACCCTTACTGTCTTCACTTTAATAGACATGCAATAATTCAGGTATTTGAAAGGTTGTCCCCAAATAGAACAGCTACACTTATATTTTGAAAGCTGGTTTTTTCCACCTTTCATGCTCTATTCACTACATCAATGATGTAAATGGAAGTCATTTATTAAATCTTTCACAGAGATGCATTCAACACGAATTCAGGAAAGGAATGTGTGCATGAATATGGTGACAACATTTCAGACTTTGCTGGTTCTGGGCTAAAATAAGATCTGCAAAGAACTGGGAAGGCAGAGAAGAGCAGATACAGGTTTTTTTACATTTTATTTTTCCTTTCATGAAAATCTGAATATTCCTTATTTTAAAAAGTATACATTACTTGTCAAATGTGAACCTTTGTGGCCTCTGTGAAGACATTCCATTTATAGTCTCCACAGAACTCATTCTGTACATAATCTATACATACTCTTATGCACAGGATCACAGGATATTTGAGGTTGGAAGGGCTCTCTGGGCATGATCTAGTCCAACCAACTGCTCACAGCTCTGATGTCATATCAGGTTGCTCAGTCAGTCTTGAAACCTCAAAGGGTGGAGACTACACAATCTTTGGGCAATCTCACTGCTTGACTATCCTTATGATGAGAAAGCTTTTTTCCTTATACTCACTTTGAGTCTTTCAAGTTCCTTCTCAAGTCTCTTATTCTTTAAAGTCTCTTCAGTTTATGCCCAATATCTCTCATCCTCCAACCAACACAGTGCTTGGGAAAGCCTGGCTTTATCTTCTGAATAAACTCCTTGTAGGTACAGAAGTTCACTAACAGGTTCCCCCAAAAGCCATCTCTCTCCAGGATAAGCAAGACCAGGTCCCTCAGCCTCTCTCAGGACAAGAGCTCCAGATCAATCCCTTACCATTTTGGTGGCCTCTGCTGAACTCACTGCAGCTCATAATCTCCTGTATTGTGGGATCCAAAACTATATGTATTGTATCAGGGAAGATGGAAAAGGTCCAGAAGATGCAATATGCTAGATGACACCTAGTGAGTGCTGATTAGAGGACAACACCTCCCCTTCATTTCCCAGCTGCTGGATGCTGTTGGCCTTTGCCACCAAGGTACACTGCTGGCTTGTATTCAGCTTCCCATCAGCTGGGTGACCAAAGTACTCTGCTGAACTGCCACCAGTCAACTGCCACATTTCCAGCCCACACTGTTTCTAAGCAGGAGTTTGCATTTGTCCTACTGAATTTCACAGGGTTCCTGTCAACCCACAACTCTTATTTATCAGGGTCCCTATAGATGAAAATCCTTTCCTATCTACTGGCCCTCCCAGTATGGCATCATCTGCAAACTTAAACCAAAATGCATTCTGTTGCCTTTTTCAGGTCACTGAAAAAAACATTAAATGGTAGAAACCCCTGTGGTACTCGACTGGTATTCAGGCAGAATATGAACCATTAACTGCTACACTCTGAGCCTAAACATCCAACCGGGTTTCTAATTGTTGCTAGTTCATCCAGACAGTCAGGCCCCAGTTTGGACATGAGAATACTGTGGGAAACTCTATAGAACTTTCTGCTAAAGCCAAGGTCAGTGACACAGTACTCTCTCATCCACAACAACAGCGATTTCATCATAGCAAAGCAACTTAGTTGGTCAAGAATGATTTACTCTTAAGAAATACATTCTGACTGTTTCAATCACCAATTTGTCCAGAAACATATTACAAAAGGACTCACTCCATGATTTTCCCAGGGGCTGAAGTAAGGCTGACTGGCTTGTAGTTCTCCAAGTTAAAATTCTAGGATTTTTTTAAGGTGGCCACATTTACGTTTATCCATTCAACACAGAAATCGCCTGACCTTCCTTTTCAGGAAGGTAAGACAGCAATCTAGTAAGGACAACTGACAGAAGTCATAAGCCTCCAGTGTTCCTCAACGCAGTGTTCCTCCACTTATATAAAAACTGCCCACAGTTCTGGCTGCCCTGTTTTGCACAGTCAGGACATTCAGGTTCTCGTCTCTGCAGGGTCTCTGTGAAGACACTCTCAATCCTTTTTCCATCTTCCCCGATACCATACACATAGTCTGCTCCTCTCCTCTTCCAACTCTGTAAGTTGGCCACACCTCCAGCACACACCTCCAGCAGACACTGTCACCACCTGCAACTGCTCCAGGTGCACTGAGCCTGCTAACAGGAGGCTGACATAGATGGGTTCTTCCACAGGGACTCTCCTGCGATTGCACTGCTTCCCTGGGCAGTCCCAACCATCAAGCAGGTGGGCTGCAAAAACCTCCTTCAGATATGATGTTTCCTTCAAAACCCACAAAACAGCCTGAAAATTAATGCAGCTAGCCAGAGCATTTAGATGAACTTGTGAGCTGTTTTTCAGCATTCTCCTAAACTGAAGCCTCCAGAGCAATCAGACAATTAAATACCTTTTTAACTACTCAGACCCACCTGGAACAAGGGAGCCTGAAGTGATTTTTGGCCACATGCTGCATGAGAACAAGCTTCTTAACAGCAATAGCTGACACAGAGAAACTGGGGCCCACGGGTAACACATTTGATGTGGCATGGGTCTCTTTAAGCCAGCTAAAAAGACTCCTCATCTGAGAGATTTTATGAATATTATGAGGCCTCCTTTCACTTTTTCAATTATATTTCAAATTAGAACCAAATCAGACTACAGTATGTTGAAGAAAAAGGAAAAAAGGAAGCAGTGCAATCATTCTGTCCAGTTCTGTCCTTTTGTTTATGGATACTCATTTCTTTGGTTTTGGCAGATCAGAATGGACCTCCAAGTACAGAATCAGTATTGAAGCTCCGAGTCCAGAAGTAGGACCACCATGAAATGAAAGAGCATTAACTAGGGCCAGACATAAACTTCTGCCAATATATAATCATGGACAGTTACGATTCTGGGGGAGGAAGGAAGCAGAGGATAACTTTCTTTCATGCACGTTTTCAGACAAAACGTTTAGGTCCATAATTTATGTAAACAGCATATCAGATATCATACAATCAGAATGGTCTGGGGTTTCAAAGGGACATTAAAGACCACTAGTTCCAACCCCCCTGCCATGGACAGGGACACCTACCATTAAGACCAGGTTGTTCAAGGCCCCACCCAACCTGAATACCTCCTAGAATGGGGTATCCACAATTTTTCTGGGCAACTTGTGCCAGTGCTTCACTCAATAACAAACTTATTCCTAGTATCTGATCTAAACCTACCCTCTTTCCTTTTAAAGCCACTCCCCCTTGGCCTATCACTACATGCCCCTGTAAAAAAGCCCCTCTATAGCTTTCTCATAGGGCCCCTTCAGGTACTGGAAGACTGCTATAAGGTCTCTACAGAGCTTTCTCTTCTCCAGGCTGAATGACTCAAATCTCTCAGCCTGTTTTCTTGGGAGGGGTGGTCCAGCCCTCTGATCATCTTCGTGACACTCCTCTGGATTCACTCCAACAGGTCCATGTCATTCTTCTGTTAGGGTTCCAGAGCTGGATGCAGTGCTCCAGGTGGAGTCTCACCACACTGCAGCAGAAGGAGAGAATAACTCCCTGGCCCTGTTGGCTGTGCATCTTTTGAATCAGCCCAGGAAGTGTTTGGCTTTCTGGACTGCGAGTGCACATTGCTGGGTCATACTGAGCTTCTCATTCACCAACACTCACCAAGACCTCTTCAGGGCTGCTTTCAATCCATTCACCACCCAGCCTGTACTTGTACTTGGGATTGCACTGATCCATCTGTAGAATCTTGAATCTAGCCTTGTAGAGCTTCATGAGGTTTACACAGGCCTGCCTGTCCACATCCCTCTGGACAACACCCCCTTCCTCCAGCGTGCTGACCCCACTGCTCAGCTCGGTGTCATCGGCAAACTTGCTGAGGGTGCACTCGATCCCACTGTCCATGCTGCCAACAAAGACGTCAAACAGTGTCAGGCACACCAGTCCCTGAGGAACATCACTTGTCACTGGTCTTCACCTAGACACTGAGTCACTGATTACAACCCTTTGAAGTGCATCCATTCCTTATTCACCAAGTGGTCCATCAGTAAAATCCATGTCCCTCGGGTTAGACACAAGGATGTCATGTGGCTAAAGGCACACAGTAGTACCAGGGTACAAGTGCTACAAAATGTACCATATAACCACAGGTATGAATGTTTCATGAGCTCCAGCAGAGCCTAAAAAACATATTGCAAATTGGGTGGAAGAGAAAATGATGCTCAAGGAAGGGGAAAGTGGGTCTTCAGCACTCAGGTCCTTAATCACCCAGCATGTGGGGAAAAAAAAATCAAAACAGTTCCTCATCATGTTCTCATGACTAAATAACTGGAAGCAAGGGAGAGGGAAAACACAAAGACTCACCCCTAACTATTCTTTAAAACTAGCTTTATGCAAAGCCAGCAGCAGGAGTATTTTAGATACGTAACCAAATACAACTCTAATAAGAAGACAGTTACGTAAAAATGGAGCTTATACAGAGAACTCCCACAGGCTGCAGCGTATTATTTGGTAGCTTGGTAGCCTACTAGATGTCCTAGCCCCTTGCCCAATGCCACACCAAGCCTTATTCCCAGGCCAAGAGATTTCCCAAGAAATCGACTCTGCTGGTTCTTTAGGTTGCTTTCATAGATCACTGAAGCCTCTGTGAGCAGTTGTGTCATTCCCAGATTGACAGTTTTTCTCCTGTAGTTTACTAGCACACATTGCTCATGTCACTCAGGCCATATTTTGCCATTTAAAAATTTAATTCAAGCTAGTTCACTCCTAAAATTTTATTTCTCTCTAGTGAAACTTGCCACACAATACTAGACCATATAAGCTTCACAAAGAAGGTCAACACCATCCTGACCTGCATGAGGTGGGGGCACTGCCAGCAGGTCAAGGGATGTGATCCTGCCCCTCTACTCAGCCCTGGTGAGGCCACACCTGGAGTACTCTGTCCAGTTCAGGGCTTCCCAGTACAAGAGAGACATGGACCTACTGGAGCAGGATCTGCAAAGGATCACAAAGACAAGTGCGGGTCATACAAGGGGAGGCTGAGAGAGCTGGAACTGGTCATCCTGGAGAACAGAGGGTCAGGGCATCTCATTAATGTGTGTAATATGTGATGGGAGGGTACAAAGAAGACTGAGCAAGGCTTTTCTCTGTGGGAGCCAGTGAATCGACAAGGGCCAAATGTCACAAACTGAAATACAGGAAATTCCTTTTGAACATAAGAAAACCTTGCTTTTTTTAATCAAGAGGTTGATTGAACGCAGGTTTCCTGCAGAGGTTGTGGAGTCTCCATGCTTGGAGATTCTCAAAATCTGACTGAACATGGCCCTGAGCAATCTGCTTCAACTGACCCTACTTGAGCACAGGAGCTGGTCTAGATGATCTCCAGAGGCTCCCTCCCATCTTAACTATTCTATGAGTCTGTGTGCACTGGATGCCTCATAGGTATGTGTTCTACAATATTTTGCACTGTGCTGAGATTTTCTCATTTTTAATGTATATGTTTCATTATTTCTCAGAGAACTAGGCTAGAACTACAGCAGTATAATACAGTAAGTAAAAACTGTTCATTCAGGAATATTGTTTCAGAAGCTGAACATGGCTGTTCCATCAGATGGTGCAGAAAATTCATGTTTCATTAGCACTTTTTTCAGTGGTCCCACCTTTATTGGTTATACTTGTGAGAACATAGTCAAGATGCCCCAGAACACCAGCACCAAAGTTTTCTGAGTGGTGGCAATGTACTTACTGTAACTCTCATTATAGTCTCCACACTAAGTTCATGTGGGGGAAAGAGGGAAAAGGGCTCAAATCCCTCATTACCAGCCAACTGTACACTTACATCAGTTCTGCATCCAGAAGTCTGGTGTATTCCAGGGAAAGAGGTCAGGAGACTAGCTTGCTGCTAGTTAATAAAAGTGTATCTTGCCCCCAAACCATAAACTGTCACATGCATTATTTTCAGGTAAGCAGTGGAATAACTGGTCTGTGCTTTCTGGGTTGTGATGGAATCTGGACAAAGCACAGAACAGTTCAGAAGGCCAGTAGCATCTGAGCTTAGATAGCCTTTATCCAGAACATAGGTTACAGTAGCAGCTGCTAATCTGCATTAATTCAAACCTTTGCCTATAGTACCTGAAAATTCAATTAAAAGGGTGTTAAAAGCACTGTCATTTTAAAGACAAAAGAGTTGTATATCTTTAGGACCCAAATTATGGCAACATCCAAGTTAACTTGCCAGGTTGAACACCCTCTCCTCCACATGCAGTGGGTGATCAATAGTATCTTTAGTTAAATGAGTTCCAAGTGTGCCCATCTAAGTGTGTCTGAAAATGGTTAATACATCCAGAAGTCTACGCAGTTGATAATCAGGTTTTATGTGTATCAAAAATACAAGTACCTTCCTTGCCATTCACACCAACTTCATCCATTGGTAGCAGAAGGTGGAAAAAAAAAAACTATGGTTTTCAGTAAATATCGTTTTGACTAATTGTCAAAGGTAGAACCAACTTAGTTTTTGAAAGCTATTTGACAAATATAAAGGACTAAAAACTTCCTTTTCATAAAATCTAAATTTAGCTTTAATAATTAGAATTTTTATAAAAAAGGAAATTGTCTTTCAAAGCAAAGATTGGCACTAGTTCATGTTGTCAGATTTGACAGCATGAAATCAGGGAACAAATGATGAAATTCTGCAGCTGCTAAATACTGTCAAATACACTTTACAAGTTTTATTCTTATAAATTCATTATTAGGAAGTCCTGCTCTTGCAAGGAACTGTCTCTCTTCCCAATGTACAATTAGGGCAAAAATAGTTCTAAAACACTCCTCGCTGTTGTTAAGATGGTTTGTGATACTTTTGACATTTTTTTAAAAGCCTTGGTCTGCACACAGCATTGTACCAGAGCCCTAAAGAGTTGGCAATAATTTGGAAACAGCTGTAACACTTTAAGAGCAAGTTCCTGCAGTTGTTTTCCATGAGAGACTGAACAACCACACACACCCCCAGCAAAGGCAAAAGCTTACCCAGCTGACTTTGTACAGAAGTAGGTGACAGCAAACCAACCCACTAAGGCAGCTCAGCAGCTGACTGTGACCTTCTGCTGGCAGAGAACAGCTACTGATGTTTTAAACCACTTCAGCTACATGTGTTGGATTTCATTTTTCTAGGTAGAAAAGAAAAATATAAACTTGGGTAACAGGTATTGCATGTGTGGAGTCACATCAGCATTAGTTGATGCAGGCTAAACAGCTGAAACTGTGTGGTTGGACACACAAGGTAGCACATGTCTTTAAAAATGTAAATACAGTTCCAAGTATTTTATATATAAGTCAGATACAAATCCTTTGAATAATTATATTGAAAAAAAGCATATTTATTTTAGAATAGCAAAAAAGTCCTACATTAATTTTAAAAATCCCATTGGTTTCTTTTCATTGTTGTTAAGGAGAACTCAAAATCAATGTGACAATAAAATTGCTTTTAGAAAAGCATATGCTGACAAAATTTTTTATTGGACTATTGAACCTTTTTTTTCCTGTATGTTCCATCTGGTTTGTTGAAAACCATTCACAATTCAATGTTTTAAAAGTCAAAAATGTAACTGCATTCAAGGCAACTGTGGTGCACATGACTGGTGTCCTTGCCACTGTCATTTTTAATAACAGCACATGTCAGCTGGACACAAACGAGCCCTGCTTCTCACATTCTGCTCAAGACTGTCTAAGGTAATTCTCTTCCTTCAACTAGGGCTGCAGGCACAACATGCTTTTTTGCAGACCACATTGCAGCAGTTTACTTCAGCATCTACTGACTACATTCATTTCTGCCTCCAAACACCATTGTGGATCACCTGACTGCTCCTGGAATCCCTCAATGAAAAAACACCAGTGCTGCTTTATATCAGTTCATGCTGGTAATTACTGCAATCACCCAGATCCTCTACTCCCAAGCTCCAGAAAGATTCTCACAGTAAACATCCATCCTTCTATCTCTGGGCAAGGCAACACAACCTCTTGTCCTGTAAAAAACTTGGGCAGGTCATTCTTATACCCTGTGACATTGTGTTAATAGCAACAGAGAAGGTAAAAAACTATTTCTATATGGCCTAGACAGGGAGAATTTGAGATACCAACAAAGAAAGCATGATGTTCTTGTAGAGGTTAAAAAAAGTGAAAAAATATTAAATGTAGAAGAACTGCTTAAATTAAAAGCTCAAGCTCTATGATTTAAGCAGAATTCATATATGGAAAATGGAAGAAATCTCACCATTGTCACTATAATCAAAAATCACATTAAATCACATAATCAAGAAAGGTTTGTTAGTCTCTGTCAGATAAGCCAAGCATGAACATGGATACAGTTCCTAAAGAACATATTTTATTTTATCACTAATAGAAAAACCTTCATTAGAAAGCAGTTGTGTATTATTATCACTATGTTTTATTTACTTTTATGTTGATGAAGACACCTGTTGCTTTTATAAAATCATCTTTTCCTATGAAAGATGAGCGAGTCTATTTTCTGTTTATGATAAAGCTTGCTTACTGACCTCTGCATATGGAAAACATGGATCAGTTTTTACTACTTTAAGTCACCTAATTTCCAGCACAATTAGAGCTGCATTTGATATACTCTACCTGTAAGCTTTTTCTCTCATCATTGATTCAAGTTACTGCATCTATTCATATAATATTTCTAATGCTATCTTATATTAAGACCTATTGACAAAAATTAAATGGCAGTTCTACAGTACTCTTTTGGAACTCCCTACCTCTCCAGTATCAGGAGAAAACCCTTCAGCACTTGCACAGAATCTCCTCATTTGGCCTGACAAAGGGTGTCCTGGGTAACTCAAAAAATGTGTATTGTATTCCATCTTTCCATATCTTGTTTCTCCTTGTTCCCCAGGCAATCCATGGGAATCAGCACCTTTGTATCTAGTGATTTTTACTGTTATTATGCCTGTTATTGTTTCTGTTTTTACTAAACTTTTATTTTTCACTTACATCTTCTCTAATTAGTCTCTCCTCACTGGTGAAAGGGTAGTCCTTAAAACTAAAGGGGAGGTAGCTTGTTTCCCAGGCACCACACTGTAAATTGTCTTAAACCAACACAAAGGCTTTTGCAAGAAATCATGCCTTGCCCACATTACATTTACTAGGAACTAGAACAATAACAAGGAGAAAAAATATGTTCAAGGTCATCCAGTAAGATACTGGAGCATCCTCTAAATTCCTAGTCCCAGACCTGTTAGTTTGAGGGATGGGTTACCTTGAGCATCTATTGGCAGTTCATGTTTCTTTTCCTTATAACATCACATCCAGCTCCAGGCAGTCTTTGCCAGCTCTGTATCCACAGTCCTGACTGCAAATGAGAATGTTCCTCTTAAGGTTATTTTTATGTTTTCTCTAAGTGTTCATTAACACAGATTTTGGAGCAAGATATCCCCCTGTGCTGTAACTCTCTGATGCACAGGACAGGCATCCAGGAACTGCTTCCAATTTCCTGATCCTGAGAAGGAGGATTTAGCTGTGACACATACCTACTGGCAAGCAGCTCCCTGTTGCCTGACTGCCACAAGGAGGGAGATTCAACTTGCCTATCTTCACACACCTACCAAAAAAATGGTATTACTAGCTGAGTTACACACTCTAGGTTACATCTGTAGTTGACATAGAAAAACACAGACCTTAGGATGAGATGAATCTATCCTAACAAAGGCCCATTCCTCTCCAATGACAGCTATGGAGAATTCCACGTTACAAACTTGCACAGAGATTTCACGTACAGGCATGCACTTATACTTGTTAAGTTGAATTCCATTGATGGTTTCTAAGTGAGCACATACTAGCATAGGCTTGGATTTGGATGTGGCATAGACAACATATCAAGAATATTTGGGGCCAGATTTTCTTTTATGGTGTCTGAACAGCCAGAGGACTGCTGTACATCTGTACAGCCAGAGCTTAACCTTTACACATGTAACAGTGATCAGCTAACTCCTCTCAGCTCCACAAGGTTTAAATAAGAACAGCATTGCACCAGCCTAGAAAAGACACTCTCCCTTAAGATACCTCAAATCTAAGATCAAGTTTCAAATGTGTCACTCAGTTTTTCAGCCCACAATCACGAATTTAACCTCCTATCAATCTGGCTGGGAATTCCACATCCCTGGATTAAATAAGCTCTCAAACAGAAGGTTTTAGACTTTCCTTTCTACAACATGAGAAGAAGCCTGAACAAGATGGCTCTCAGGCTAACCATCAGGAGTTCTATGAATTCAGATGGGAGAAAAAATGAGAAAAAACCAAACTCTCATATAAGTGGTTATTCACAGTATGATGAATTCTCAGTGTTTTCCTCCTTTCCTATAGTCTAAATTGAACCAAATCTGCATTATTCCAAACCATAATTTTCTGTCTTGGGGCACTGAAGACATATATATGGGACATCTCCCTAGCTAGCCACAGAGATCACAGGGTGCCAGTCCTGGATAGTGGTGAGGAAAAAGGTGCCTGGTAACAAGGTACCCCAGAAGAGCAGCCAGGGACTGAAAGCCCATCAGTTACAAGGGTCTAGACTGTGGGAAGGGGGGGTGGGAAGCGAGCACCTTTTCCACCTTCCATCAGAGACTGTAGAAGACATAGTCCCATGTCACACTCAAGGAACACAACCATGTGTAAGAGAGGGGAGGAGAAGTACAAACCTATTTTTTCCCTTCATACCTGGTCCCAATCCTCTCAACACACACACCAAGTCCTCTTTGACCTCCGCCACTCCTGTTCCTGTGAGACAGAAGCACGAGTTGCCTTCAGCTTCCGCACCCTATTTTTAAAAGCAGTACTGCTTTCTGATTTTTTCAGGTCAAGCCAAGCTGCCCACGAGTCTGTTGATGCTCCATATGCTGCTGAAAGCTGGAGAGGAAGAAGGGCAAGTGAACGCTGGCAGAGATCAATCAGAAGGAGCTGGCATTTCAATAGCATCGCGTGTGACTGAAGTTGGAAGTCATTCCCAGTCAGTGCTTCCCTAGAGGAAAGTTTTTTGTTTTACAGATCTTTATACATAAATCCTTAGTGAATATGTTGCATACTAAATGTAAATGCTGAACACTGGAGGACTGGGCCACGTTTTCCACATACAAAATACACAATTCCATTCAGCAGAAACGATAAATACATAGCACACTGGAGTCCATTTTATTCTTCGTGTGTATGTGGCATGTGGGAGGGGATGTATGGATTCCTAAAATTGTGAAGAGAAGTCACTGCCACCATCACTAGCTGGCTAGATCTGAAAAGGAAAAGGCTGTTTTTTCAGTTGGCTGAAATTGAAATCTCATGAGAACAGCTGCTGTCATTTGAGTTCAGGCCAAGATGGCAACATTTGAGAAAAAAACAACCGATCTTGTGAATTTCCCACCACTTGGAACTGAAATTTAGAGATGCCAGCATCCGATATTTTTAAGTACAGAGTCAAAGCTTAGGCAGGAAACTGAACGACTGAAGCAGCTACACAGCCACCACCTGTGTCATCCTCTCACCCACACTTCATCTCCAGGGTCTTTAAAGGTCCAGGAGCTCCAGAAAACTCCAAGTCCAGAAATGGTGTATAACAACCACCACTGATTGTTGGCCACCATTTTGAACCATGGAGCTTTCTGGAGATTGCAAGGAACCTGACAATTCAAAAGGAAAAGCGCGCTTGGTAGAAGCCAACTTTCTCATAGATCAGCTGAAATGAGGACTTTAAAGCTCACTAGGTATGTACACCATCATTGCCTTCTGCTTCAAGGACACATCTTCAGGTCTGCCTTTTCTAATTCAGGCATACAGAAATACAATTAAAATTAGCTCTACTAAAATAAATTGTTATCCTACGTACCCAGCTTTCTAAGGCTGACAGTGAAGCACACACGACAGATGTTAATCGTGCCACTTAACACATGACTGGGTGGATGCTGTGGAAATGTGGGTGGTTTAAAACTGGATATAATACCAACCTACAGCTGCAGAAGTAACTGAATTCTGCCTCTGCTTTAACAGCAGATCTATTATTTATGTGGATGTATTCCGATAAAAGAAAGATCTTTTTGAAATGGCCTCATACTTAAAAAGTATTAACCAAGCACTCAAATCACTACTAAAGAACCATAAGACAGGTTTTAAGAGCTAGTAATTGGTAATGCTAAAAAAACAAATATTATAATTTACACACCTGAAGAACTATCTATACAGGATTGAATGTATCCCTTTATTTTTGCTCACTACAAAATCTTACCAAAATATCAAATCTCTCTTTAAGACCTTTTGTTATTGAAAGCTATTCATGTTGAAAGATCTGCAAATAATTTGCACTTCAAACAAAGCTTTCAAAATATTAATTATCTTAAATTTGAGTTATGTGAATTATTAGAATGCATGATATACTTCTGCTCCCTCACTGAATGAATCTGTAAGGCAAGACTGCAATGCAAACAACTGTGATAAATTCACATTAAATATCTGCATCAAACATTTGTAGGTATTTCTTTAAATATGCAGTCTGCTCAAAGAATCCTGAAGTAAAGGTGCATAGAAAGCAAAAGTAAAATGGTTATCAACACAGTGAAAATTTAATTTGGTTCTAAATGGAAATGAAAATGTGTTGAAGATGTTTCCCTCTTTTTCTAGTTCTCAGGGTACTCAGCAAATATTCAGTAAAGAAATGCCTTTGAAATAGGAAAGAATATAAGTTTTTCAGTGTTCCAAGTGGAAAACTGCTACATAGATATTTCTTCACCAGTAAAAGCTACTCTACACTCTGTACCTACAGGTGCCAATACTGACTTTTAAAGAATAGTTAACCTAAAAGCTAATAGCAGCCATCAAATTCTCCATTTGGAATACAGGCAGCACTCTCTGGGCAATACTGTCTCCATGTCAAAATTTAAGTAATTTAAATTATAAGTTCAAAGTTCTTTCTTGGTTATATTTTGTGTACTTGAAAAAACATGTCAGATGACCATGATTTGACCTCAACCAGTCAGGATGTTCAGTTTTACATCCTGTGGAATAGATGGCAATAGCAGAGTAAAACTAGATTTTAAATTACAAATTATATTATAGCATAAAAGCTTACTTCAGAACTGTCACACGGTGTCTGAAACCTAATAATTTCAGACACAGTGGTAGGTAAAAACCTTTTTTTCTTTCATTAGAGATAAGTCATTAATATTTCTGTGATGACTACAGTACATCAAAACTGAGTGCATTAATCTGATCAGTCTCCTGATGTGCTTTTAACTTTTCAATTGCTTTCTTAAAAGATGGCCAAGGTAAATTGCATTATAACAGTCTATCTGTATTTTGGTTTTAACGTTTATATCATTGAATTCACTATAACAATAGGATATCTAGGTTTAAAGTATTATTAAGTGAAAGTATTATCGAAATCACTACCAATTAGTGAAATTAATTAGGCATGAATAATCACTCTGAAATATTTCCTTAAAGAAGACTAGTTTTAATAAAAAGCCATGATATTTGACACAATGATTAGTTTAGTGGATTTTTTTGCATTTTTTGACCAAATGTCTAGTGACTCAAGGTAATTTTACACTCTGTTCTGCAGCATGCACTTTTGTAATTAAAGGTCTCTGTTTCAGACAAACTATTCTAGGTGAGAGTTAAAAGCTGAGAGACTAAGATACTGTATGAAATTTGAGGGAGGCTCTTTTTGCAATATGTATGATCAAAGCCTTACTGAAATCAGATGAAGCTTGCTCAGCATGGCAAGCAGGAAAGTCATGTAACAGATGCTTAAGATGCTTAAGGTTTAATAATTCTTTTTCTCAATTTAACACAATTGCAGGTGTGAAGAAAAAGTGGAGAAAAATCTACAGAAAATTGTATCCATTTTTTTCCTAGACTGATTAGAAGTAAGTAAGTAATTTACATGGTTTGGTTCAGTGACCTGTAAGATAACCCATCAATACTAACTGTGCTGGTAATGAATTACATTCACAATCTTTTAATATAACTCAGTGTTCTGTAGAAACAGATTCTGCAAATGAACACATCAAAGTGCTTTAAAATTACTATTTAGCAATAATTTTAAATTCAATATTATTAATTGCCACATAAACTAAGCTCACACTCCCCTTTTTTCTGCTGTGAGGGCTGACATACTACCCTTCTGAGTGGGCTTTAACTCATAGCCATTAGCCTATCATCTGACAGAGTCTCTAAAGAATCATGATTAGTTTTATCAAATATGCAACCAGAAAAAGATATGTGAATCCAATTATGTATTTTTATTTTTGCTAACAAAGTCATTAAGTTTACTTTTTTAAGGGTCTTGTTTTCTTTTTTAATTTGGCTGAAATAAAGTGGGGGCAAAGCAAGGAAGTTCACTTAACAACTAATTTACTGTATTTTAACACATTCTTACCTTACTTATTTGCAAATAACCTGGTAGCCATAGGGGTTTTTTATTCATTATTTTCAAGTCAAAAGCATTCTGTCTCTGCACAGAAAATTAAAACAAAGAGTATAATTTCATTGCAGATCAGCTTCTAATGAGTCAGTGCACAGAAACTGAGCCTTATCAACCAGTTCAACAGCTGTTACCAGAAGGACGTTCAAAGCCCTTCGGACTTTTGAATTCTTCAGACAGTTTGTTCAAAGCTTTGGACCCACACCCAGCACATCACAACCCTGCAGTTCACCAGAAGCACTTTGCTTTTGCTTCTTACAAAGCAAGGAAGGTCTCATGGGATCATAGAATCATTCAGGCTGGAAAAGGCCTCCAAGAGGTCATCAACTCCTACCATTAAGCCAGCACTGCCAAATCCACCACTTAACCACGGCCCTATGTGCCTCATCTACAGACATCTCATAGATGAGATGTTTGCGCTACATCTCACAGACAGCACCATCCTCCACACAGGACACCACAATCAGCAGCAGGAGACCAAAAAGTGAACAGGGAAGCAGCTGCAGCTTGGTGTGACTGAGCCAATTCCTCATCATTGGCTCCTGTAAGTCACTTCAGAGCTCCAGAGCTCCCAAACTCAGGATTATTGACAACAGCCAGAGCCAGCATGCACACAATGCAGAGATGCCAGCCTACATACAGCTGAGGTTTACTTGCATGGCTTAAGTGGTTTAGTGGGCAGAGTATGCTTTTGTAAATACAAAAGCAAAACAGAAAGGCAAATCAATTTTTGCCTCCTTACTTGATTTTGAAAAAAAATAGAAAATTTTTAATGCCAAAAATGCCAAAAGGTAAATAAAATAGGAGCATCCCAATCACTTAAGAATTCCCCAGCTATACTTCAGAGTTAGTAAGTGAATACTAATTAGTCGATAAAATGGCAGCAAAATTGTTGCTTCAGTGTTAGTAAATATTTTGATTTTATTGTTGTTTGAATTACAAGTAAAAACTTATTTATGACACTTTCTTTTAATGCAACTGAGAAATTGAGGTACTCAAATAGGCCTTCCTTTAAAAAAGGAACAGGTTTTCAAACACTGACAACCTTGAAAATTCTCTAAGGTGCTTTATCTAAGAGCTATCTTATTTCAATGACAGTTTTTAAAATCAAGGCCACCATCCTTAATAGGTACATTTTTTTTTCAATATTGGTGAACGACGATGATGTTCTGGTCTGCAAAGTGCTAAAGGACTGTGAGGAATCATCAAAACCAATTACCTTGAACAGATACTGCTACTATGTGCTGAAGTGAAGCACATGAAAATTAAAACTACAATGCTACAAACAGAGGCATGTTTCAACTGGGAGCAAACATTAACATCATATTTCAAACACCTAATGGGAAACAGCAAAACCAGGTAACATACAGTGTCAGCATGCTACTGAATGGCATTATAGGTAAATGACATTTACACTTTAAAAAATGACAAAAGGATGATTAATACTGACTTATGTCCCTCTTTAACTTATTTTAAATTCTAAAATAATGTTTTTCATCTCACTGATTAATGACATACTAGTATGGTGCAGGACTTTCAAACACATAGCTGATAAAGAGATGTACAGTTAGGTTAACACATTACAAAACTTTTTAACACTATGTAGCTTCTAATTTTAAGTAAACACACATTTTGTCCTTACACCTAACTCCCACTTACCAGATTTTCTATACTGAGAGAGGTGCTACTGGCTGCACAGAATTCAGCATCAAAGAGCTAAAAACCAGTCTCAGCTGGCAGAGACTGGCATATTCTCAAGTACAGGTTTGCAAAATGACTACGGGAACTTCCTGGGTAGTGACTCTGTATGACTACAGGACAAACCTCCTTGCTGACTCTGCACTTTCAAATGCAGTCAGATTTTGTTGAGTCTCATTTGTTACCCGGTGAACATGTGTGTTTCAGAGAACATTGAGAAAAACTTCTTAAAAATATTTTATTTGTTAACCTTTTCTTACTGCCCCTGGAACAACTGAGTTTTCTTTTATCCAGAACAATCTTTCTCAGGTAAAGATCATGAAAGTTCTGGATATTAAGGGTTATCTCTCTCCTCTGTTTGTGGAGCTCAGCAATAATGAGTTCCTGAAAGGAGAAAGAACACAACTCTATACATACTTTTCCGAAGACAGATGACAGCAAACACACAGGACAAACTTCAACCAGCTTTAGAAGAAGCTACTAAGGGAAGTAAAAGCTTCTCCAAACACAAGCCAAAAGCCAAAAAAGTCAAAATCTGACAAATCTTATTGATCATACCATTTTGGCCAGAGCTGTGGACGCTCTGGATGGTGGGTGCTGTAGGTGTGCAGTCACAAAAGCACAGCCCCTGACAGCAGATTATCCAAATACAGGGAACACCACAATGCATGGACACCAACAGATGGGAGAGCAGAAGGAAAGCATGAGTCAGTATTGGCCCATGAGTCAAAAGAGCTGGCACATGAAATTCCAGGTATAACTGCAGGTCTGGCAGGGGACAGTCATATAATGAGGAAGAAGAAAAATTACAACTGTTTGCAGAAGGGTGATTAAAGCTCTCAGTAGCCTGGGCATCCAAAGTTTTATTACGACCTACACAGTGCATGTGACTTTAGCCAGGCCTCAGTCACACACTTTGGAGGGAAATGACTATCAAAGATGGAGGTAAATGTAAGAAAATTGAAAAGAAAGAATTTATGAAAAGTGTTAGTCCTTCTAAATAAAGGGAGACATAGTTGATGTAAATTTCAGTAAAGCATTTGATACAAAGTCAAATGAGAAATCACTGGTTAAACTGGAGAAGGTTACTTCAGCAACCAAGCTGAAGAAAAGGCAGGAAAACATTTATTTGAGAGGGGTACTACCAGCCAAAAGAAGGATGACTAATCAACTTTAACAGAACTGGGATTAGGATTGCCTGTATTTATCATTTATAGAATAAGTATAACTGTGATGAAAAATTTTTTCTTGTGATACAAATTTGGGAGGCAACGATAATTAAGGGAAGGACTGAACTGTACACGAAGTCAAGTGACCTTGAGTAGCACAATAAGATTACATTCAGTAGTACAAAATGTATTGTCAGGCAGCTACAGATTAAGAGCATCTATTACAAGCTGTGAGTTCATTACCTGGAAACGAGTGAAGAAAGAGAGAAACCGAAGAGCCCGAGTCTGCTCGTTCATCAGAGCACAGCAGTGAACAACTAACGCAGTCCCAGAATATGGTAAATATAGCTCATTACTGACAGGGATGTGAGAATGCTACCACTGTAAAAGTTCTCTCAAAACCTCATCTGTACTGAGAAATGCTGCACAAAACCCACTGAAAACCTAGCAATGTACTCAGCTTTAAAAGTAGAGGATTTTTATTAAGATAGAAACAGGCAGTCAAGGATGGCGTACAAAACTGTATTGGACCTCCTGTTAAAGCATTTTGACAATGTTGCATATATTGTTACCCTAAAAAATTCATATGTTGTATGTATTGTAATGATATACATATTTAAGTTCCACCTAAAGGCTTTCTAATCCCTTATTAATGCAAGGTGCACTAAATAAAGACAAGAAATTAACTAATGAGAAAGCAGGAAACAGTGGCCTGTGATGTTTTGCTGTAGAAGTGGCACAGGAAGGTTCCCTTCACTTTGTTATGTTCGCATACCAAAAAACAAGTAAGAATTAGTAATTAGCAACATATACTCTCAACCAGTCCTTAAGAATTCAAGCATTTATGGACTTGAAAAATGTAATAAAAATATATCAGGTATAAGGGCAGAATATAAAACTAGAATGGAAAGAAATGAAAGGCACCACTGGAATGAGCAGAAAAAAAGCATAAGAGGAATGAATTCCCCTCTCAGAGGCACTCTGAAAGCCTCCTCAACTGCAGTGATTATTTCAGCCTAGCTGAGATGATGAATCTGTCTGTAAGTTGCATATCTTGGTAGCCACCCACTGACAATTCTTGAATTTCAAGAATATATTATGACTCTGGCCAACCTCCTTCTGCATTTGTAGGAAGAAGGGAGACAGGAAACCTCTTGGAACATTCTGCTGGGCAAAAATGCAAGTAGGATGACTTGGGAATGAAGCCTGAGCAAAGCAGACCCAAGGAGCTCATTTGGTCACCCAAACAAATCTTGCAAGAACATGATACAGTCTTTAACTACATGAGGATAAAATGCACAGAGCAGGAGAACTGAACAATAAATAATACATATACACTATCTAGAAAATAAATTCAGCCTGAAATTTATAATATCTAATTAGCAGGCCAGATGTGATGATCTCTTCTAGCTGGCATCTGGGAATGTGGGATTCCTTGTGACAGAGGAATCCTTTTGCAGAGATCTGAATAGTTATATGCATGCGTACAAAAAGCATCTCTCCTAACACATCTGAAAATACAAAGCACTCCTCTGCAGCTGAATACTGGAAAATTCTAAAAGCATCCTATGAATATCAAAAATAAAAGTTACAGAGCTATAAGAATGGCCAGCCTCATGTATTTTACTCTTCCACAACTACATAGCAGCCAGAAGTACGCTGGGGACATCACTGAACAGACCAAATATTTAGATTGAGCTTTCCAGGTCAGGTAATAAACACCACACAGAAAATCTGAATCAGGCTATAGCATGCAAGTGGAGGAGGACAGAGGGAGTATGGGAAACACCAACAGAATTACATGGTTACTCAGTTTAGATATAAATATTATCCTTCTGATTCAGATGTGTGATCATCTTTTCATTGCTAGTCCTTTGAAGTGCAAACACATATAAAATCATGAAGTGATATTTTTATCAGTTATCCGAATTATTTTCTACCATCATAATACCTGAATTATAAGAGAAGCCACAACTAAAAGCCTTTTTATCACATAAAAGCCGTATTCTGAAGTAGTTACAATTCAAATTATGATTCACCAATATATAAGAGTAGGAATTTTAAATGCAGGAATCACTATTTGACAAGTATCTTTCAGAACAAAAATTTAATTTACCTGTGTATGTGTATGTACACATATATATGGTTTTTCTTCAGATAAGGATTTTATAGACCAGCAAGTAATTCAACTACTATATAGTGGGAAGTAATTTAATGCTGTCTTATAAAAAGTCTTTCCTCAAACTAGCACAGACAGGATCAGGCAGCATCCACACTGATGGTCTGAGGTTTAGCACAGTGGTTCTCACCTGGAAGAGGCACATCATCTTTCCAGGGACTGGCAGAACTCCAGCCCTGCCTTTGCAGGCAGCTGCTGCTGACACATTGATTTGAGCCACTCGGTTCTGTGAGCCAGCACATGGCTGTCCAGGGCAGCTCCCACCTTAGGCTGCTGGTCTGGATCTGCCTGCCTGCCTTTGGCTTAGAGGTAAGGTAAGAAGCCAAAAATAGCCTGCTGCTCACTGGTGATGATTCTGACCAAATGACTGGAGCACAAATCACTGATCAGTGCTGACAAAACACTAGCAGCTGGGAGAAATTCAGTGCTGTAGCCAGCTCTCAGCTACCTCCACAGCTTCAATAATTTAACCTACAGCATGGTGTTGAACTGATCTAGCCAGAACAAAAGCCAGTGGAGGCACCCCTTTAATTGAACTCTCTCCTTGATTCAGAAAGATACATTGGGTATTTCAAACATAGATTTCATAATGGTTCCATAACACAGACACTGCTCTTTTCTGAGGGCTTTCTTCTTTTTTGGTAAAGAGAGGATGGTAGAAGCAACGCTGGCTTAGTCTGGAAGTAGGAGGGTGTTGAATCCAAGGATTGTCCATCATTCTGTGTCACAGCAAGACTACAGTCAGGCCATATCTTACTTAGCATTGATTAATATCTTGCATGTCTGGCTTCAAAATTGTCCAGATTCAAAAGGATCAACAAAGCAAGGTGCCTTCTAAACCTAGTGTGACTTGGCAGGGAAAGATTTTCTGGGAATTAGGATCCATGATCTGCAGATTTCACAGAGAAGACTGCAGATGCATTGCTTCTCATACACCATGGCTTTATTCATGCATGAAAATCAGCTGTGATTTACACAGCTACCCAGAATATATCTCCAGGGTCTGGATCTCAGTAAGTCCTAGTTTGCAACTCTGATAACCAGAGAAGGAGGAGCTGTGACCCTTGTATTGTGTTACCCCTTTCAGGGTATCTGTGTATGCTGACTACATAGGAAATTGGTGTGCTGAAATCTACGTAGTGGATCGTGCTCCTCAGGCCAGGTGCGTAGAGTTAGGGCATGCAAAAGCTCAATTTCTACCAAAAGCCATCTTACTGGACATAGTCTAGCTACAGATCTAAGCCAAACATGTTTATTCTCTCTATCAAACAGAAGTTGCTCAGTTTTATTTGTGTCAGTCAACCATGCATACAAAGCAGAAGCTAAGAAGAAACCATAAATACTCTATTACTGGGCTATCATTATTTGTCTTGTTTCATTGGCCATTTCTATTTTAACATCATTCACCTCTTTGTGGGAGGGTCATATATCTCTCACCAGTGTTTTCAGCTGAGGGGATTCCACACAGATTTTCAGTGGCACCACACCACTCTGAATACAACTTGTTTCTGAGCCCACTTTGGCTCACACCCCATTTGCTGATGCTGATAATGTATCAAAAAGCAAAGAAGGGAAGACAGATTTCCTTTCTGCAAGTAGCATTGCAAGGTCTTCACATATTCACTAACAGCACACTCCTCAGGCTGACTGAAGACAAAGATAATTTAAGGGAGACATATTATGTGGTTTGCACACAGAGAAAAGAGACTTAGATGTAGCACAAAAAGCTCACAGTTCCCTATAGCATCTGGAAAGCATCAGACACATCTCCCTAAGAGCAGAGGGCACACAATTTCCAAAGGTGACTAAACAAACAGTGGCACCATTAGCTACAAAACTGATATGCTGACAAAGTTTTGAAAATTTCCTTATTAGAGTTTTTAATTATTTGCTGATGCATACTAAGAAATTACATGCAGGAGAAACATGCTAATTCAATTTACACATTTCCTGATTTCTGAGACCTCACACATGAAAACCTAAAGTTGTCTTTAGTTTTTCAAGGAACTTCTATGTGGAAAACTAGAGAGTTTTTTGCCTAGGACGGAGTACTCACACAATCTGACAAACATGTATAGGTGAGCACACAGGTATGCACCAGAGCCACAAAGTGCCATGTACATCTCATCTAGTTTTTGGGGTGCAGAATGAGCCCTCACATTCCAGTTGTTACCCCAACCTCCTTTACTAGCCAAACGGGCACTTTCAGGCTATGAGTCATTTGTTTTAGCATAGAGGTAAAAAAAAAAATAGGTTCTTCAAGGGTGTGATTCATCTGTCCTGTTTCTCTCCATTCCCCACACAGGGAGCCTTGGGTGACTAACTCAGATGTAGATGTCTACATTTTGCCATATGAATCCCACTCACAGTCTGTAATTTCCCAAGCATATCATACAAGAGCATGAGATTTCAAAACCAAAGAAGGGAGGTAACAGAGACAATTTCCCTATCCTCCCCCCACCTGTGCCAAGTTAATTATACATGTTGCTCTTATACTGTACGTGGTCGCTAGAAGATCTGACAATACACCTTGACTTGTAAGACTATCAAAATATTTTCCAAGTACTACTTTTTTTCTGATACTCAAGTTGAACGTTATTATAGAGCCAAGAAAAAGCTCACAATGAATATCACATTTTCAGGAAAGGAAGGAGTTAGATGAAATTGTAATTCAATTGACTAGATGAAAATTGTTTCAAGGGAAGGAAATCTGCATGTCAGAAGGTTTCAGCATCTCAGAGGACAGCCTAGATTCAGGCAATCTGAAAAGAGAAAGAGGGTTGATCTGTATTCTCACAAACAACCAGAGCTAATCAAATTTTCCTAAATTGATTAATAGAAACAAAAGAAGAAGCAGGGGTCCTTGTAACTGCTCTGAATATTAACTTGAAAACTCTAATCTCAAGATGACCCTCAGTCCTGGCAAGCTGAATTCTCAGTGATGCTGGATTTTTAACCTTCCCTGGAGGTGGCAGCAAAGGGGGAAGAAAGAGAGAAGCCACTATTTCCCTTATTTGTAGAGGCACAGAGATGAGAGGAAGAAAAAGCACAAGGTGATGTCTGAGGAAAGACAGAGAATGAAGCATTTCAGAGGAAGTTGAGAATCATCAAATTTTTTATTTACAGCAATGAGGAGAAATTTCTAATCCTTCTATGCAGAATATGCTCACTCTGGAAGTTGAAGCAATATCCACTTGAGCATCCTCAGCTATGAGAAAATAAATCCTCCTCTTTGCCCCTTCTGACTTTGATGCTTTTTTCCTGTAATTTCCACTTTTCTGAATAAAATCACAACTACTTGCTTTTCTGAAATATTTACTGCTGTTTCTCAGTATACAAAGACAAACCAGATGACAGATACAGAACACACTATTTTCACAGAGGAAGAAAAAACAAATAAAGGAGTGCTCCACACAGGTATCTTTGAAGTACTTAGAAACAAAGACATATCTCAGGATCCAAGTAATAGGATGTCTTCCTCAATAATCTGCAAGATTCTGTTTGAGGTAAGTTGTTAGGTGAGAGATCCCTATTTAGTGAGTATTTTCAGTGTTCTCCTGAGAAGAGGCAGACAACGAAATTACAGTTCATGACTTTGGGAAAACTGCTGTCACAAAAAGCTAATGATATCACCATACTGTGTGATATGTTACTACTTTACCTATAAATATACTTTACAGAAATACTGGACCACCACTATAGTCCATGTACACAATACACCTCTGCTTTTCCTTCAAGACATTGATTTGAGCTGTTTTACTTCTTTTTTTTTCAGTTTTGTCATTAATCGTACAAGAATTTCCAGAGACATTACCATATTAATATACTTGTCTTTTTTAAAGTGAAGCACAAGAACAATTCCATTTTTAGAGAATTTTCACTACTAAGAGCAATGTATTCCTTCTATTAAAATACTTTGCAGACTCGTTTTCTTCCAGTACGCATCTAATGCATTTAGGTCCCAAACCTGCAGTGAGCACAGATGCAGGGGTCTGCCCACACACAGCAGGAAAAGGGCCATAATTCTGACTCATCTGGTAATTTATGCTTCTATAATGGTGTTACAATAATGTTAATAATGCATGAAAATATTTCTATAACACTTATAATATTTGTCAAAAAATAATATTCAGAAATTGTTAAATTGCCACCATCATTCCTACATGATCAGAATATCTCATCTTCCAGTAGGCTGCACTGGCAAGGGCATGTAGGAACACAGCAAACCCAGCACACATGCTTTGGTATTGCCACTGTTTGTAATGACCTGAGCCACAGACAGAGCTCAGAGGGGCAAGGAGACAATATGCCAGCAAATAAAAATATCCAACTCAGTTGTTGTGAAATGCCTGCAAATTCCATGGCATAAAATGCTTTGCCTGCTGCCAAGAACATAGTTAGCAGCAGACCTTTAAGGTCTAACACCACTGTCTCTCGTTAAAGTGTACATTCAGCTCATGTTCATCTCTCTCTCTAGAAATGCAAAAGATAAGCACAACTCTCAGAAAGTGCTTAGCAGGTAAAAACAAGAAATTTACACTGGCCTATGTGTAGCAATGACTGTACAGAACATGTCTAATGTATAAGCACGATAAGTAACATGGAATATAAACACAGGAGTTTTACATTTTTATATACATATATATATATGTATATGTATATATATACTTTGTCTCAGCTAGGATAAATTTAAAACTTGAGACCAAAATTTAAACTTTTAATGGTATTCCTATTATCTCATTTAATCAATTAATTTGGTTAAATTAAGAAATGTTCCCCACTAGTTTTTTTTTCGTTTTTTTTTCACCTGTAGCATCTATCACTGATTAAATATATGATATAGGAAGTTTTGCAATTTTTACTTGGATGCACACAGCCAAATTTATGCAAGTTTGCCACTTTGATTTCCTTTTGTATTTTGCCCTTCCATGCTTGCATTTCAGGTATCTTTAATCTTTTTTTCATTGAGTATAATAGGAGTTACACAAATGCAGCTCTTAAACTCTCAGTAAGCAGTGATGGAATTTCTGGGATGCATTTTTTTTTATTCTATGCCAAGAACACAAAAAAAAAAAACAAAGATTCTCAGAAAAAAAAAATCAACAAACCAAAAACCCACAGGGTGGTTTCACACTGCTGATCAAACTAAAAGGAAATAAGTAAATGCACAGACAGTGGAAACACGAACAAGTACCCTGTGAAGAATATAGAGGTGAAATTCAGTTGTGTGGGGATGGGGTGAAAGGCCACAGTAAAGCTGGAACTGAAGATGACAAGGGATGCAAAGAATAACAGGAAGGCCTTCTACAGGATGTTAACCAGAAAATGAAAATCAAAGAAGGTGAACCACCCGATAAACAATGCTGGAAAACTCTTAGCAGTGGATGAGGAGAAGGCTGAAGTGCTCAACAAATTTTTTGCCTCAGTATTCAATGGCAACCTCTCAAGGGGGTGGACTGTAAGATGGGGACTGGGAGAAAAAAGCACTTCCCACTGAAAGAAAAGATCAGGTTCATGATCACCTGAGGAATCTGAGCACACATAAGTCTATGGGACACAATTAGGGCATCCCAGAGTCCTGAGAGAATTGCCTGATGTAGTTGTCAAGCCATTCTCTGTGATATTTGCAAGGTCATGGCAGTCAGCTGAAGTCCCATGTGACTGGGAAAGGAAAACACTGTATCCTCTTTTGAAAGAAGGACCCTGGGAACTACTGACCGGTCAGCCTCCCCTCTGTGCCTGGAAAGGCTGTGGAACAGATTCTCCTAGATGCTGTGCTAAGGCACATGGAGCTCAGGGAGGGGATTTGGGACAGCCACCACAGCTTCACCAAGGACAAGTCCTGCCTGACCAACCCAGTGGCATTCCATGATGGAGTCACTGCATCAATGGAAAAGGGAAGGGCTGCAGATGTCATTTATCTGGGCTTCTGTAAAGCCTTTGATGTGGGTCCCCACCACATCCTCCTCTCTAAACTGGAGACAGAAGGATTCAATGGGGAGACTGTTAGGTGGATGAGGAATTGGTTGGATGGTCACATCCAGAGGCTTGTGGTCAATGGCTCTGAATCCCGATGGACAAGTCCTGTCCATCAGGTATCTGTACTGGGACCAGTGTTACTTAATGTCTTCATTAATGACAGGAACAAAGGGATCGAGTGCACCCTCAGCACATTTGCAGATGACACCAAGCTGAATGGTGGGGCTGACACATCTGAAGGACAGGAGAGCATCCAGAGGGACCTGGACAAGCTCGAGAATTGGGCCTGCAGGAATCTCATGTGGATCAACAAGATCAAGTGCAAGGTGCTGCACCTGGGCCAGGGCAATCCCTGGTACCAATCCAGTCTGGGGAAGGAACAGACCTAGGGCAGATCTGCTGAGAAGATCAATCACTACTACTCCATGTGTTGCTGCTGGAGAAGAAGCTGGACCTGACCCAGCAAAGTGGGCTTGCAGCCCTGAAAGCCAGTTGTATCCTGGGCTGCATCCAAAGCAGCGTGGCCAGCAGGGCCAGGGAGGTGATCCTGCCCCTCTCCTCTGCTCTGTGAGACCCCACCTCACTGCTGCCTCCAGCTCTGGGGTCCCCAGCACAGGAAGGACCTGTTGGAGCAGCTCTAAAGGAGAGCCACCAAGTAAATTGGAGGGATGGAGCACCTCTCCTATGTGGAAGGACTATAAGAGAAATGGGACTGTTCAACCTCACCTTCCAGTATCTAAAGGGTGCCTACAAGAAAGCTGAAGAGGGACTTTTTACAAATATATAGTGAGTGACAGGACAGAAGAGAATGGCTTCAAACTGAGAGTAGGTTTAGATTAGATTTTGGGAAGAAATTCTTTACTGTGAGGTTTGTGAGGCACTGGCACATGTTGTCCAGGGAAGTTCTGGATGCCACATCCCTGGAAGTGTTCACAGCCAGGTTGGATGGGCTATAAGCAACCTGATCTATTGGAAGGGAGTTTGGAATGAGGTGATCTTTAAGGTCCCTTCCAATCTAAGCCATTTGATCACTCTACAGTTGAAGCAAAACTGTTGCTCTGAATGACTGAGATGAGTTTATTAAAAGAATCTTTAACACACTCAAATGACAGACCTAAGTATAAAAGATATGACTGTGTGTGTGAATGCATGCATGTGGCAGAGTGGGAAGATGTGGAATTACGTAGGTATGTATGTTATTGGATAAAACAAGATCATGTTTGGGAAGAAAATAAAACAGATGCAATTCCTGTGGTCTTGGAAAGGACAAATCATTCAACTCTTATAGATCCTTCCCAAGTTACACAATTATTGGGTCAATGTCACTCAAGCCATAACACAATGAAAAACATAGAGTGCTTTTTTTACTTCCTACTAAATGATTAGAAACCCTTCTCTGATTCATTTCTGCCCACATGAAATTAGAAATAAAACCAAAACCAAGTAAGGCAAAACCTTTTTCTACCACTAGGTGAGCTGCAGCCCTTTGATGTGCAAACACAACCACTGTCATACTTTGAGGGTTCATATTCAAGGGAGCTGTAGTGCAAGGAGGAATGCAGAGAAGGTTACTCACAGGCTCATCATTCTGAAGCTAGATGATGATAAGTTGTGTCTGGAATTTATTAGTTCTTCAGTCAGTCAAAGTCATTACTTGACTTTTTTACTTACTTGCATTAAATTAAGATTGCTTGAAGGCACCTGGAGCAATTTACCTTACATGAACTAAATGAATTAACAAAATTGCACAAGGAGAAACCATTATCTGATCCCTGGTTGCAATACTTAGACTTCCTTAGCATCTGTCATCCAAGATCTCAAAGCATTCAGAAGCCAAAATCTTCTAAAGATGAATCCTACCTTGCTCAGAGGTTACTGCTTGCACAGGTTTGTGTCTACCTCACACTGAAGGTGTCTGTGAGGCCTTTAGAGGTCCAAGGCCATATTCACAACAAAAGTCTGAAAGTTTGAAAAGAGCAGATCTGCAGGCACAGGTTCATGCACGGCTGGAAGGGGCACCAGGAGGCACACGGGGACCAAATGCACAAGCAGAGCATTCTCATTACCACATCTCTACAGCTCTGCTTGCATAGGTCTTATGGCACTTGACAGGGAAAGCACTTGAGAGCACAGTTTCTGCAGATGGCTGTATTTGAGACAACTGTTTTGGAAAGGGCAGACACACCCACCCATCCACAAACACACATCTTTGGATTACTGTATCCCTTCTCATTTCCTGCAAACAAGTTTGTCCCTTCCTTTTCTCAATATACTGTAAGAAGATAAAATGGAAAATTAAGAAAATTACTAAATACAAAAGACTAAGCACATTTGTTAGGATTGTTTGGCCACTAGGGAATCAAAATAGCAGTGTCCAATACATTATGGGGCTTCATGAATGTAAAAGCCATGGTCTCACAAAGAGAAACATTCCTCCAAGGAGTGTAAACAGGGAACTGTGGGCAGAGGATTGAATTTTGCACACTTTTAACTACTGGTATTTCATTTCCAACACTGAGTTGGTGAGAGATGAAATTCTCAAGATGTGGCACTGAAGACTTGTAGGGGGATAGAACATAAGTACATAAAGATAGTATAGAAAGTAATCTTACCCCCTAAAGAGTTGCAGCTGAGGCAATTATTAAGGATTAGGAGCAGGTCTGATTTTAACAGGTCACACCTGTAGCCAATCAGAAGAGTGTTATAAAAGAGTGGATTGGGTGGCTGAGGGGAACTGGAGTCAGTTGGTTGCTGTGAGGACAAGGAAGAGTCAGTGCCTAGAGGAGATGCCCACCAGAAGCATTGAGGAGGTACAAAACTCTAACAATATGGAACCCTTGCAAGGTAATGACAATAGAACCTTTGCAATATAATAACAACAAAGACAATTCAGGATGGTGAGACCTGAGGACAAATCTCTGTATTTCTGAGTGTCAGTGTTGTACCTGTAGAGTTGATTGCAATGTCTGAAACAATCTGGAACTCCATGGGTACAATGCTGACATAAAGCTTTAATAATTCTATTCCCTTTTATATGCAAATTCTTTTCTGCGCATCACAGAATCTATCCAATGACCTGATTTCATACACTGAAATTTCTGAACTAATTTACAACAAATACATGGGTGGATGCACACACAAATATAGATATATATATATATATATATACATATGACATAAAACACACCTAAACATACCACAGAAAGACTGCAGAAATTGCCAGTAAGGAGTGGTCAAAACCCTCCTTATAGATATGATGAGTGACATGATAGCGTTTTGCATCAAAAACAGATTTTAGGATTTAAATTTACATTCTTCATGCAAGATCTTTAGCCGTCAGGATCCAGAGTATCTGGATATACTCTCTCCCACAGCTGATATAAAAAAATACTGAACTTACAAACTCAGTGTAGCTGAAATTGCCAAACTGACTCTATAGCTCACTAGTCAAGATGTATACTTAGGAACCTGAATGATTCAATCACAGAATGATTTGGGGTTTTTGTTCTTTGGCTTTGGTTGTGGGGTTTTTATCAGAGGGGAAAATGAATGAGAATTTTCTGATTAAGCACTATTTAAAAATACACTACTTTTTGTCACTGTATATCCGAACTCTCTTCTTTTTCGTGTTGGGACTACATCCCAAAGAACAGCGATCAGCACACACACAGCAGTACTGACTAGAGGGTGTGTCTCATTCTTTTTTAGTCTACATGCCCTATGTGACACAGTAGGGCAAACATTCAGAAGGGTTCCGTTCTTTCAGGCACCAACACAAATCTGATTTCACAAGTATCTGGCCTGCTGAGTGAGCACTGGCACTGACTCCCTGCAAAAACCAAGGCAAGGGAAGGACAGGCACCCCTATGTGTTTGCAAAGAACAGCAGACTCCTGCAATTCAGCTGCATCAAAGCTACAGCACGTGGGTCGATACCACCTTGCCAGTAGATACCATATTACCACAGCAGTATCAGCAGAGGCATTCAGTACATTCAACATTTAATTTCTCTTTCAGAAACACCACAACTGCACTGGAAGTGATAAGGAGAGTGCTTATGACTTCAGCGGGCAAAGGATATCACCATGAGTCTCTACAGAGAGTATCACACTAAACACACAACACTTTTCATATTTGTCATGATATATTACAAGGTAAACTTCCATTGTTTATTCAGGATTAGATTTTTCAGAGACAGAAAACACAGTTAATAAATGAAGTTCAACAGAATATCTGTTTTAAAAAGCCTAAACAAATATCACCTCTTATTAATATGCTGTTTTTCTTTCCTTCCACAACACCATATTGCAGGAGATTTTGAGTGATTCCAGTCTCTACCAATTTTCAGTGAAGTGGAAGACTCAAGGATCTCCATATAATGTAAATTAATAAGTACAATGGAAAGAAAAGATCAACCCTTCTGCTCTGTCTGCAATCTATTCCTAAATCATAAAATATTTAGCTGCAGTACACTAATATTTTAATTCAAGATAAAACTCAATAACATCTCAATTTGAAAATAACTGGCATTTAATTGTACATATTTTTCTCCATTTGTGAATTCCTATAGTATTTCCTAAGTTAAAATAATGCAATTGACCATTCACTATGTTTGAGTGGATTTCTTTGGAACATTTTAGTAAACAGCTTTGAAACACTTCTCTTAGAATCACAGAATCATGTTAGATTGAAAAAGACCTTTAAGATTCTCAAGGTCAACCATTAACCTATTCCAGCCAAAACCAGCATACTTAGCCTTGCCAAGTCCACCACTGAACCATGTCCCACGTCTACCACACATCTTTTCAGTACCTCTAGGAACGATGGTGATTCAACCACTTCACCTCCCTAGGCAGCCTGTTCCAGAGTTTGACCGCCCTTTCAGTGCAGAAATAGTTCCTAATATCCAATGTAAACCTCCCCCACCACATCGTGAGGCCACTTCCCCTTCTCCTATTGCTTGTTACCCAGAAGAAGAGGCTGACCTCTAGCTGGCTGCAGCCTTCTTTCAGGCACTTAAAGAGAGGGATAAGATCATCTTTGAGCCTCCTTTCCTCCAGCATAAACCCCCCAAGCTCTCTCAGCTGCTCCTCACAGGACTTGCACTCCAGCCCCTTCACCAGCTCTGTTGCCCTTCTCTGGACTCACTGCAGCACCTCAGTGTCCTCCCTGTAGTGAGGGGCCCAGAACTGAACATAGCACTGGAGGTGTGGCCTCACCAGTGCCCAGCACAGGGGGACAATCCCTGCCCTGGCCTGCTGGCCACACCATTGCTGATACAGGCCAGGATGCCATTGGCCTGCTTGGCCACCTGGGCACACACAGGCTCATGTTCAGCCACTGTCAACCAACACCTCAAGGTCCTTTTCCTTGGGCAGCTTTCCAGCCACTCTGCCCCAGCCTATAGCACTGCCTGGGGTTGAATGGTTGGTTGAATAAACAGTGACTAAGAAAATTGTTTCTAAGCAGTAATGGATGGGGCAATACATCATTAAATGTAGACCAGAGCATGCAGGTATTGCAGAGACAGCTGAAAGAATTGTTTTCAACATCTTGACTTCAGAGGAAAACAGCTTCCTTCATAGGCAAAGAGAACTAGGTAGGTCCTGATGAACCAAATATTAAACAGATGATTCTACATAAAATTTCCTTGCCTAAATTATTCCAGTGGCTTCCTTGTACACAGGGAACATAGGGATGTCCCTGCTGCTCTCTTGTAAGCAAGACACTCATCAAATGCACCACCTGAGACAATTTCCCTCTCTAAGTTTGCCTACTCAAATCCTTTCTTCATGTAATACCTTTGCAGTGGTTGCTCCCTATTTCTTGCAGCTTATTGTAAATAAGCATTCCCTACTGTTATACTGATTTATTAGCTTTGGAGAGGCAGTACATCCTCCTCTGACAATTGTCACCAAGGGTCTCATTCCACCCTAACATAAGATAGTCATCACTTAAAGGAAAAAGTAAAAAGGAAGGAGTTTATTAGGACACTCTTCGAAACAAATTTGGTTTTCTCTGTAACTTATAACTAGCTTATTTGCACCTATGCATATATTTGTCTAAAAAGAAATAAAACTCCAATAGGTATCCTGGCTGCTAGAGCAATAGCACAGGGGGTCACAATAGCACAACATTAAGTCACTTCAGTGCAATTAGCATTTTGATAGATATAACTCTCTTTATCCTAACAATAGGTAGGTTAGGTTGTAGGTTTGTCTGGAAAGTGAATGCAGTCACTTCTGATGCCACCTAGAACTGTGCATCTGGAGATTTCAAAGACATCTCTCATTCCCAAGTCATGTCTAAATGACCACTGCATGTAAGGCCTACATAAATATACATTAATATTTCTAGAGCTGTGTATCAGGGCACTCTGCATCTACTTCCTTTCTCAATTTTCTTCTATCAGATATTGTTGGGACTAATTCCACTAAATTATTTAAAAATATATTAGTAATAGGCGTACTGCATTCAATTTGTGCAAAATTCAGGAATTAAAAAAAACCCTGACAGACCTCCTTCAAAGTTATAAGAGCAGATCTTAAGAAGCTCATACCATCCTAGAAAATGGGAATACACAGCTATATCCAACCTGTCTTTTATACAAGGATTATAAAGTGATTGAGAGCATCTGGAGCCATTGAGCTTTACCTGTCAATACCCCAGCAGTAAAAAGTTCATGAGTCTGTTACCAGGCTACTCTAACAGGTTCCTCAGGAAAAAAACACATTTTGGGTCCTGTTCTGATCCCAGCTTGCCCAAACATAAAGGTTGGATCTGAGTAACTCTCACCTTATCCTGAATAATCAAAGCTATTTCTAAGTGGTTTGATTCTTTCATCTTCATTAAATATTGACCTACAAATTCCTTATTTGTTTCACTAGAAACAAAATACTTTTTAGCATGTTTGGAAAGGGACTATTTTTGGGAATACAAAGACACAGCTGCTCCATTTACAGTTACAGCAGAATGATCTTGCTGTTTAAAATGTGCATGGTGTTACACACAGCTGCTTGCCTCAGCCAAAGGTGTGGAGTGATTGGAGGAAGGATGGGAGTCTCAAGAGCAACAGCTTGCTCATTCTCTAATGGATTGTTCTTTGAGGAGCTGGGACTACACAAGAAAAAAAAGCAGAAATTTTCAGGACAAGAGGGCTGAGTCTATAGAGAAGAGAGGATATTAAGCTGGATGTGAAGAGAAGTAAATGGGAAAGAACAAGAGTGCAGAAAGAACATGTGATGAAAGATGAGGTTAGGATGACAGATGGCAAGCAGAAATGCACCATGGCTTATATCTGTGCCAGAAACCACTGATAATACAAGGATGCTAGCTATAGAATCATATATATGCATATTTTATATATGATACATTATATATACACACATGCATTCAGAAAAAATGCTTTATAAGGCATTTAAACAATACTTAGAGGTTTCCCCATCCCTCTGTTCCCTCAGCCACGGGTTACCAAGATACATTAATGAAGCAAGCCTCCACCTCAAACACGTGCACTTGAAACCAGCAGTAGCAAGTATCTTTCTTACTGCTCCTTCTGGGCTTGTAGAAAAAAACACTCCTATGCATATTTTCCATTCCAGCCTAAAGGAAAATTTGGTGGCGAATTAAAAATATGGGGGAATTGCTGAACAAACAGCACACTAAAATATTTAGCAAATTCTGAAGGGCTTTCAGAAGACTCCATCTAGCACTTCTTAACATGTTGTATTTTTAAATAAATCATCATCTTAAAATAGAGCAATGCATGAAAAAAAATCTGGACAGCAGCTAGTAAAAGGCTCAAACTCTTCCTATTTCCATAACATTCTTCATTCCCTCACTACCACAGCATCCACTCTTATCTCTGCTTCTTACAGTTGTAAAAATGTATGCAAACAGTAATGGAACAAGTGATTGCAAAATCCAATTTTCCTGCTCCTCGTACAAATTTCCAATACACGAAAACACCCACCTATGCTATCTTACTCACTGCAGGAAAGCCCATGTGCTAGCTGCTACAAAATGTATTTTAAAAGACAAACTTGGACCTCTAAACACACACCAGACACACACCACCACAGACCATTCAAAACAAAGAGAATAATTATTATACTTCTAAGATTCTGCTCTATCACCATACTGTACCGTAAAAAAAAATCATCAACTTCTAGGACTATTTAATGTTTAATATATTATATTTCTAATTAAATATCTGCACGTACTAAGCCACCAACATATTCCCAGTTCTTCATTTTCACTGCAGAATAAAACAAGCAGGAAAAGGGAAGTGTGAGTGGCATAAATTGACAATGGAGGCAAAAAAGAAGGACTAAAGGCAATGAGAACTCACTGGGTCATTTAGAAGTCCATTGCCAGAGTCACAAACTGATATCTTTTTCACAGATTAAATATTTTGCCTTATACTTCTATTACTTTTTCATGCATTTTTCTGTTCTTCCGGACATTAAGTTCTCTGGACATTGCTAAGTAATCCCTTCAAAAAGCTGACACAGTTCCATGGCTCCTTACAGGAGCTCTGAGGAACTCAAGGTTTTTAACCTTTAAAATGAGACACTTAGTCACAAGTTCCTATTATCATCAAAATACCATCAGTATAAAAACATATATATATATATATATTCCCTTAGCTGTGTGCAACTCAGTGTACGTTTGTTAATCTGCAGCATGACCTCCCTGCTGAGGTTAAATAGAAAAATGAAGAAAATTCCTTTATATGTACAGAACTTGTACCTCATATACAAAGACTATCACTGGCTATGAGAAAAGAATTTTTGCAGGCACCGCTGCTTAAACTTCTGAGCCACAGGTTAAACTGCTGAAAGCATACCACTCATTAGGGCCTATGGCTTCTAAAACAGCCACTAATTTTTCAGTAGCTTCCTGTACTTCAGGGCATAGAAGACTGAAACAGCTATTCTTGGAAAGAAAATTGTATTTTGGAGAATGCATTTTATTATACACTCAACCAGGGTTTGATTAAGGGCCAAATAAGGCCTAGAAAGTAGAGAAACTATTCATTCTAATACAATTTGAATTTTACATTTTAATACAGTTTTACATTAAGACGCAAGGCCCACAGAAAAAGAATGTTAAAAAAACCAGAAGAGCCCTTTGAGGAACTATTTTAGTTTTCCTTTTTAAGCAGACAAAAAAAATCTTCATATTAAATGTCTCCTGAAGAAGTGTGGCCTTGGTTTCAAGCTTTCAGTGAACTAAAACAATAGAGAAAATTAACAAGATGTCAACAGTATTTTTTAAATCTCTCTTGTTAAAGTTGGAGAAGCACTAATTCTTAGTGTTATCTGCAGATCCTGTGTGGCTAAAAAAAGTTTTAAAATCACCTCTTTTCTGTATATTGATTAAGTTTTTATATATAAAAGTCTGCAAAAAAGGTTTGCAATAACTCTCTTTAATATTTTTTGGATGATTTAAAAATTAAATTAAAAAAATAAAAACTTGTGCTTAGAGAGGAACTGAACAAAGGACTCCATTATCAGAAGAACTACAAGGCCACCTTGACAAGCATAGAAAACTGCTTTTTGGATGACATTTTTCTGAAGGCAGAACCCCAAAATGCAAACTCATGACCACTCCACCAGTGCAGTAGGTATTTCCACTCAAAAATCAGCAGATATTGCCACTTCTTACAGTAAGGGCTTGAGTGACATTAAAAATATGAACTAAAAGCAAATAAAGTATCATGGCATATAGGACCAAGTCTGCACAATCATGTACGAAACAGGAACTTACCTTTAGAGGAATAAATAGTGCAAATCTGCATTTTAAACAATTGTTTAAACAACATGTTTAAACAATTCAAAGATGGCCAAAGTACAGTAGCAGTACATGGATCAGCACTGAGTGTCCCCTGTACTCAGCCCTGGTGAGGCCACACCTTCAGTCCTGTGCCCAGTTTTGGGCCCCTCACTGGACACTGAGATGCTGGAGAATGTCCAGAGAAGGGCAATGGAGCTGGTGAAGGGTCTGGAGCACCAGTCCTGTGAGGAGCAGCTGAGGGAGCTGGGGCTGTTTAGCCTGGAGAAAAGGAGGCTCAGGGGAGCCCTTCTGGCTCCCTACAACTGCCTGAAAGGAGGGTGCAGCCAGGTGGGGGTCAGCCTCTCCTTCTGGGTAACAAGCAATAGGAGAAGAGGAAGTGGTCTCAAGATGTGCTGGGGGAGGTTTACATTGGATATTAGGAATGACTTCTTCATGGAAAGGGTTATCAAGCATTGGGCCAGACTTCCCAGGGAAGTGGAGTCACCATCTCAAGAGATATTGAACAGATGCGCGATAGATGTGGGACTTAGGGACATGGTTTAGTGATGGACTCGGCAGTGTTGGGTTAGGCTGGACTCAATCATCTCAGAGGCCTTCTCCAATCCCAAGGATTCTGTGATTCTTCTTGTGGAGGGCATTTTAATACAAATAGAGTTTTGTTAAACATGCTGCCAGCTCATGAAGGGAACAATATTCCCTGTCATCAAACACCAAAGCATGACATTTCAACAAGAAATGTTGGTCACTAGCAGTTTCAAATGTGCATGCAGTCTCAAATAACTTCACAATATGTAGGGAGCCCACCTATTAAATCCACACCATGGGACCTTTGCCTCTTTGGGTACATCACTGAGCTGCATGGCTGACTTTGGACAGAAAATGCAAGTGGAGAGATTCAAGGATGTTCTCAGCAACACATTTTGGTAAATGACAAAATTGTGTCTAGGTGGAAGATGTGTTACCTAACTGAATTAGGTAACTGAGTTAACTACATCAAACCTCTGAGTTTAAAAGCAGCAAACTTGAACCTTTCCCATGAGCTCAAAGTGTTGAACTTGCTGTTAAACTACCATTGCAAAATAGCAATCCCTAGTACTATGTATCATATACAAGAGATTTATATCTTTATTTGCCACAATTATTTGTATTCATATCTGATTCTTAAGAAATTATCACCCTGAGCAAAGCATAAGGCTTCACTATCCAGGAGGTAGCAGGCCAGATAGAATCCCAGTCTGTATTCTGGTACAGAGGGTGAAGTTAGATCCAGCTGCAGACATCAACAAAGCTGTTTATCTGGATTTTTTATTGTTATTGCTTTGTCTTGCAGCAGAGAGCTCTGAAACCTCCACTGAGACCATGGATTCTTGGGACCAACGACTAGAGATTATCCAAACACACAGAAAAGGAGTGACATTGAGACAAGAAACAATCTCAAGAAAGAAGATGGACAACTGAAAGGAAGAGAAAAGCATTATCTCAATGTAACAAAAGCAGACCTGAGGTATAGGCAGACTCCCAACTTCCCCAGAGTGGAAGCACACAAAAGTTAATTGTATCTCAAGTCTCTGTCCAATAACTTAACATCCAGACTGATTCTTTCTTAAAGTGAAATCAAGAAGTATGAATCTCAGAGTAACACTACCAGAACAATGACAAATTTTCTGGATAACAATGACTGATAATTGCTCCTGCCACTTGTTATAGGATTACTAGAAGTCTTACAGCTACAGTTATACCCAGCATCACAGCGGCACAGTGCACCTCTGCAAAAAAATCAGACACTGATTATAATTTCTGGCAAACAAGCGGCTGAATTAGCAAAAGCCCATCACTGTTAGCACTTCTGGCTAAATCCTACCATCTAAGTTCAACCAAAAGTACTGAAGACATGGGAAACAACCCATTAAATTGTCTGAAAGTGACCCCTCCAGAAGTGCTGGATCCCAGCATGCAATCCGATTGTTGCCCATCAGTTGTGATAAACAACTCAATATCAAGGGTTACTACCTTTCAGGTGTCTCACATAAATTAAATTATAGAAAAAATTGGTTTTGGAAGATTAGTATCATTAATTACCCTGCTCTCATGATGAATGACCATCCTGATGGACATCGGGGACAAGTCCTGTCCATCAGGTGTCTGTACTGGGACCAGTGTTACTTAATGTCTTCATTAATGACAGGAACAAAGGGATCGAGTGCACTCTCAGCACATTTACAGATGACACCAAGCTGAATGGTGGGGCTGACACATCTGAAGGACAGGAGAGCATCCAGAGGGACCTGGACAAGCTTTAGAATTGGGCCTGCAGGAATTTCATGTGGATCAACAAGATCAAGTGCAAGGTGCTGCACCTGGGCCAGGGCAATCCCTGGTACCAATCCAGTCTGGGGAAGGAACAGACCTAGGGCAGAGCTGCTGAGAAGGTCAATCACTACTACTCCATGTGTTGCTGCTGGAGAAGAAGCTGGGCCTGACCCAGCAAAGTGGGCTTGCAGCCCTGAAAGCCAGTTGTATCCTGGGCTGCATCCAAAGCAGCGTGGCCAGCAGGGCCAGGGAGGTGATCCTGCCCCTCTCCTCTGCTCTGTGAGACCCCACCTCACTGCTGCCTCCAGCTCTGGGGTCCCCAGCACAGGAAGGACCTGCTGGAGCAGGTCTTGAGGAGAGACACCAAGTAAATTGGAGGGATGGAGCACCTCTCCTGTGTGGAAAGGCTGGAAGAATTGGGACTGTTCAGCCTGGAAAAGAGCAGGGTGATCTAACTGCAGCCTTCCACTACCTAAAGGGAGCCTACAAGAAAGCTGGAGATGGACTTATAAGAGCAAGGGGGAATGGTTTAAACGGAAAGAGGGCAGGTTTAAATGAGATAATATAAGAAATTCTTTGTTTTGAGGGTGGTAAGGGACTAGAACAGGTTGCCCAGAGAAGTTTTGGATGCCCCATCCCTGGAGGTATTCACAGCCAGGTTGAATGGGGCCTTTGAGCAACCTGGTCCACTGGAAGGTGTTCCTGTCCATGGCAGAGGGCTTGGAACTTGATGGTCTTTAAAGTGCATTCCAACCCATTTTATGTTTCTATGATTCTCTGATTCCAAGATATGTGAGTGATCATAGCATCACTACCATATTCTGACTTCTTGAAATTACAAATTCAAAATTAGTAGACACGTGTTGGTACAGGAGCAAGATATCACTGATAAACCAGGTAGCTGATGTCAAGTTTTGTTTCTACGAAAATGTTTATTCTGTAATTTGGGAAAGAAATACAAAACTGTCAGTCCCAAGCTACAACATATTGCAGATTTGAAATACCCATCTCTTTCCTCCTTTTCTTAATACAACCCCAAGGTATCCTAGGTTCCTCAACCTTCTTTCCAACTTAACTTGTGTCTCCCTGCCTCTCCCTCATCTTCTTTCTTTTCTTTTCTTTTCTTTTCTTTTCTTTTCTTTTCTTTTCTTTTCTTTTCTTTTCTTTTCTTTTCTTTTCTCTTTTCTTTTCTCTTTTCTCTTTTCTTTTCTCTTTTCTTTTCTTTTCTCTTTTCTTTTCTCTTTTCTTTTCTCCTTTTCTTTTCTTTTCTTTTCTTTTCTTTTCTTTTCTTTTCTTTTCTTTTCTCTTCTCTTCTCTTCTCTTTTCTCTTTTTTCTTTTCTCTTTTTTCTTTTCTTTTTTCTTTTCCTGTCCTTTTTTTTTTCGTCTAATGAATATCCCACATTCAGGAGCAGGGGGGTTTTTCTGCTGCTTCTGCAAGTGCACACTTGTGCTCAGCAACACTCTGTGAACAGTATCATTTGCTTGTGTAGCTGTGCAGACATGATTGCATCTATTTCAGTTTGAGATTTCATTGTGCGTGCCTTTATAAAGCACACTGAGGCAGACACCTGTTTCATATTAAAGTCCACATCCTATAATCCTTAAGGTCATTCAGAACAACCAAAACTGAAGTTTAGTCCAAGACTGTGTCCTGCTGTCACCCCTCCCAAATATAGCACTGATACACTTCCTTGCTTCTTCACATCCATCTTCTGGCTGCCAAGACACAAGATAACACTACTAACTTATCTCTTTCTCATCACTTTGGAAAACTCATTACTTTCTCCAACATCTAAAAAAGAAAGAGCTAGACCAGCCCAGGAGAGTCGAGGCTTAGTTATGTGTTAATCACAGTATTGCATGGCAATCTTTAATTGTGAAAATAAGATTCATAGTGTAGCCAAATGGGAGTTTCTACAGTGGAGGGGAAAAGGCAATAGAGAGCTGGAAATGGTCCTCCCCCCATTCCATCTGTTTCAGAGGATGGATCACACAGTGCAGGATCAAGGCAGAGACTTCTGTGTTACCTCTACAGGACTCACATGCTCTCTCCACTCCTTTTCCATTGTACCCCAGGGGAGAATCCAGAGAGGAACAGCCAGACATTCCAGGTGGTGGGATCAGTGCTAGAAGTGGACAACCAGGCCCATGATACCAAAGCAGCAGTAAAAGAAGACTGCCTTAAAGAATGCTTCTCATCCCAAATGACACTATGCAGCCTATGAGCTTATGCACCTGTGTGGTTTAAATTAAAAGCTGGAGCCAAGTTTTCTAATGCTAACTCCCATATATGATAGACATATGCACAGCCACACACACACCAGGAAGACCTGCACACACTGCCTGGGGACCAAGGAGTTATCCCTACACACCAGAGTGTGGTACTGGGGAAGAAATACAGAAAAGTGCCAAGGAGTTTTCCCAGCCAAGAGCAGCTGCTGATTTAGCAAAGCAGGGACCTTTACACATTCTGATTAGGGTTTCTACTGTACAGTGAACTCTTTGGCCCCCATTATTAACCCTTCTCCTCACCTGCTAAGGCTTTAGATGTACTTGCCTCAAATGTCAACATCCTCTACTCCTTTTTCTTTCCATTTAATCAGTTCTTTTTAGCTCCATTCTTCACCTACCCAAATAAGCAGAGATGCCACCTTTAATTAAAGACAAAAACACACAAACACACACCATTCCCTCAGGCACTGAGCCTGCACAGATTAATATGTACATGCACATAACCTCCAATATGTCAGGCTGGAGATGACAAGGCTGGACAGACGCAGGGGACATGGCACCCTGCCTATAAACCCTGAGACTAACAAAACAGATCTACTTTCTTTAAATCTCATCTCACTCCTCTCTGCTTACTCTGTTAGGAAGGTAATCTCCTGGTTCAGAGCATTTCTATGAACTCCATCATACAGTTCCTGTGGTAACAGGGGTCTTTCCTAAACAGAGGGGGAATTCTTCTTATGAGTAAAAAGATTAAAGCAAATTCCAAGTACTCAAAGCCAATTATGGAGCTTCAAAAAAGACCCAAAATTCTGAGACTGAATTAACATAGCAAATTGCTTTGAAAAATAATAATGTGGATTACTACCATCAGGTTAGGAACTCTAAGATGTGGTTGAGCTTTCGTTTCCAAGTCCTCTGCTACAAACAAGCAGAGGACTTGGTAATAAAAGCTAACCAACCTTTTTTTTTAAATCAGACCAGATCTCTTACATGGATCTATCTTTTAGTGAGAAGGTACGGGGCAGCCAAAGAGTAGTCAGATAATACTATGAAATTATTATTTTCTGGGAATGTTGAATTCAAATGAACTGAGTTGTGCACCTCCTTCTTCAGTCAAACTACCCTGTGTTTCCGGATGCTCTTGCTGTACCACCTGAGCCTGCTGAGATCTGTGAAAGCAGCTCTGCCAAGCCTCAAGTGTCTGAACCTAATGACTCAGACCCTTCTCTTCACAGTCTTGAGGCTGGCTTACACTCTGAGGATTTCTAAACCTTTGTGTTTTCTACTTGCCTTCTAATTTATTTATTATCACACTGAAAATAAATGTTCACCTCCTTCTGATTTGTGCGCTTAACCATCTCCAGTTCAAGCCCAAAGGGAAACAGACACATAAATAAGCAAGTGCCAGGTCTGCTACCAGAGGATCCATCACTTCTCATTACCCAGTTCTCAGTGTGAAGAAGTGCTGTTTTACGCTTGTTCTGTACTAGACCTATAGTCAGCTGCAGCACTCACAGCCTACTTCCAGACTCCTGTCCCAGCTAATTCCAGCCTTCTCCTAACATCTTGCTCCCGTCATATATTCCTCCTCTTCTGATCCCCACAGCACTGTCTGTAATGGCCTCTGAGTCCAACTTCTTGTGCCTTAAGGGATGGGTACTTTCTTATAGTTTCCCCCTTACTTGTGTCCTTTCCCCTTTCCTGCTGTCCCTCACAATGCCATGACTGCACTCTCATCTTCTCTCTTCATTTCTTTTCTCCCATAGCAACTAAGCAACCACAGCTTTTCTAGTGAATAGCCTTGCCAGCACAAGGCAAAATGCTGACTATTTTGCAGACTTTTCTCATTATTCTAGTGGTTACCTTCTGAGGGCATTTACAACACTTTAGCTAACATGAAGCTTACATTTAATGTAATAAAATAAAATAAAGATGTTATCAAAGAATCTCAGCTTCACTGATGGCAGTTTATGATAATTTACATTCAAAAGGTACTGCTTCTCATGGAAGGAAATGTGCTCTAGCCTCAACAGCCATAATACTATTTGAGGAATGAAAGATTCCCAAAGGAAAGATAGTGATCTCAAAAGTTATGCAGGAGGGATCTGAAGAAAGTGGCACACTGCTGCACAGGTCTGAAAACCCAGTCAGAATCACTGACTGAGCTGGAACCTTTGCCACTGCTGTTTGTGTCCAGCAATGAAACACAAAGGGTCTGGGAACCACTTCCACTTGAGGAAATACCCAGGATGGGTTCAAGGGAGCTCCCTGTTGGTCAGCTCCAGAATCCAACACCAGCTTCCAGACTCCCTCCACTCCCTCCTGCCCACAACTACAAAACCTGGTTTACAATAGCAACCAGCTTCCCACCCAATCCTCACTCCTAAAGTCAAGGAGTAGTACCATCGGACATATCAAATACCAGCTGTGTTTGGACAACCAAATCCCCTCCTGGGAAACAACAGCACAGCTTCAGTGCTGTCACCACACACCCAGGACAGTGCAGACATACCCTCTGCCACGACTGCACAGTGCTTTGTATCTCTGAACACTCACTGCAGTTTATCCTCTCAGCAATTTTTATGAACTGAGCATGACATTTGCACTGAACAACACTGCATTTTCCTTACAATTTTCTAGGAAGCTCACCTTAAACAGAAATGCAATTTATTATGTTAAGAATGGCTCCTTAACTCAGCTTGATTTGGCTAAGATTTTATTTTATTAAGAATATGATTATAATGCCTGGAATGAGGAAAAACTGCACATGTTCCTAAAATATTACAGATTGAACTCTGATGTCAGAGTCTATGTCTATGTAATAAGTCAGAAATAGATGTAATAAATATCCATGTAATCACCGTGATTTAAACATCTGTAAGGTAAGTAAAGTTGAAAGCCTTAATGAAAAATACAGTATGAGATAAAGAATCATATATTATAACTTTATAAACTGTTATGAATTCAGCTGGGAAGAACCATAATACTATAGGGCATGATTTGAACTGTCTTCTAGAGAACAAACTCTAGCAGTACTTTTCAGGCTTACAACATAAAACAAAACATATTTTGGGAACTAATAAAAATAGGATGCTGACAGCCCTGACATGCAGCTCTCCTAAGGATATTTTGCTAACAAATAAGAAAGACTTAACTTCACAGTATAAAAAACTTGCAGACTGTTAGATTCTGAAAAAATATGGAACTGCATTGGGTTTGTGTGGCAAGGTTTTGGTAGCTGGGGATCTACAGAGTGACTCCTGTGAGAAGTTGCTCAAAGTCTTCCCCATGTCCAACAGAGCCAATGCCAGCTGCCTTCCAAGATGGACCCACCACTCGCCAAGGCCAAGCCCATCAGTGTCAGTGTTAGTGCTGCTGGGATAATCATGGAATCATAAATGCATTAAGGTTGGAAAAGACCTCCAAGACCACTGAGTCCAACCTTACACCAAATATCACTCTGTCAATTAAACCCTACCACTAAGTGCCACACCCAGTCCTTTCTTGTACACTTCCAGGGACAACAACTCAACCACTTCCCTGGGCAGCTCACTCCAATGCTTAACCACCCTTTGCATGAAGAAATTCTTCCTGATGTCCAGCCTGAACCTCCCGTGGTACAGCTTGACACCATCTCCTCCTGTCGCTGATTGCCCGGGAGGAGAGCCTGACCCCCACCTTGCTGCAAACTTCTTTCAGGCAGATTTAGAGAGGGATAAGATCACCCTTGATCCTCCTTTCCTCCAGGCTGAACACTCCAGGTCCTTCAGCTGCCCCTCATAGGACTTGTGCTCCAGATCCTTCACCAGCTCTGTTGCCCTTCTCTGGACTCACTCTAGCACCTCAATGTCCCTCTTGTAGTGAGTGGCCCAGAACTGGACACAGGACTCAAGGTGTGGCCTCACCAGTGCCAAGTACAGGGATACAATCCCTGCCCTGGCCCTGCTGGCCACACTATTGCTGATCCAGGCCAGGATGCCATTGGCTTTCTTGGCCACCTGGGCACACGCTGGCTCGTGTTCAGCCACTGTCACCCAGCAGCTCCAGGTCCTTTTCCCTGAATTGCTTTACAGCCACTCTGCCCCCAGCCTGTAGCACAGCCTGGGGTTGTTGTGACCCAAGAGCAGGACCCAGCTCCTGGCCTCATGTTGAGCCTCCTACAGTAGGCTCTGGCCCATGGATCCAGCCTGTCCAGATCCTTCCTGCCCTCCAGCAGATCAGCACACCCACCCACCTTGGCATTGGCTGTAAACTTACTGAGGGTGCACTCAATCTCCTCATCATGATAAAGACATTAAACAGGACTGGCCCCAATACTGAGTCCTGGAGAACACTGCTAGTGACCTGCCATCAGCTGGATGTGACTCCATTCCCCACAACTCTCTGAGCCCGGCCAATTTTAACCCAGATAAGAGGTCACCTGTCTAAGCCATGGGCTTAGACAGACATTAGCTAATGTCCTCTGCCATTTTCTCCAGAGGAAGTCAGTGTCAATGGCTTTACTGAAGTCCATGTAGACTACATCCACATTCTTTCTTTCATCCACTAGGCAGGTCACCTGGTCATTAAAGGAGACCAGGTTGGTCATGCAGGACCTGCCTTTCCTAATCCCAGGCTGGCGGGGCCTGATCCCCTGGTTGTCCTACATGCACTGCATGATGGCACTCAAAATGATCTGTTCCACACTGGAGCAGGGGAAGACTGTGAGGAGTTCTCCCCTGAAAAAGAAGGAATGGCAGAGACAACATGTGATAAACTGACTGCAGCCCCCATTTCCCATCCCTATGCTGCTCTGAGGGAGAAGATAGAGAAAATCAGGAGTGAAGTTGAGCCCAGTAAGAAGGGAAGAGTGGGGGAAGGTGTTTTAAGATTTGGTTTTATTTATCATTATCCTACTCTGATTCTGACTGGCAGTAAGTTAAGTTAATTTCCTCAAGCTGAGTCTGTTTTGCACATGACAGTAACTGCTCAGTGATCTCCCCTCGCCCTTATCTGGGCCCATGAGCCTTTCATTATATTTTCTCTCCCCTGCCCACCTGAGGAAGGGAGCAACAGAGCAGCTTTGGTAACCACCCAGCATCGAGCCACAGTGAACCCAGCAGAGCACACAGCAATAAAAGCTTTCCTGTACTCTCTGTAGCCTCAACTTTAGCCTGGAGGAAAATGTACTTTTCCTTCAGGGAAAACACTTTTAATTTTCTTGTTCATTCAGTTCTTGGCCTCTGACAAAGGAGTCAAAAGGGTGGCAGTTGCCAAAGTCACTTATTGATTTTCTTGGTTTATTTATGAATTCCAGACATACAAGTGCCTGTCTTCGAATTTTAACACCTGGTATTTCACACCATTAAGTATATTGCCAGGAGGACTACTTCCTTTCCACCCCTGCAACTTCCACATAACTAGTGAGCTGCCCTCAAAGTTCATCAAACTTTGGCTTTCATAGAAAGCTTTCAAATTTAGGTCTTCTTCACTAGAGCTGTATGTGAAAGTTACCTGCCTTTTCTACTTTAAATAAGGCTTTCTTTGGTGGTCTTAGTCTACCAGTACACGGGAAAAAAAGCTTTGTATTAAGATGAAATGTAATAGAAAGCAAAGATAAAAGTAAAAAGGTACAATATGAGATCAACGGGAAATTTCAAGGCTAATCCCAGTACAATGCATTGCAGTAATCTAAACAGAATGAGACAAAAACCATGAATCACTCTGTCCAGGTCTTGGTTTCAGAGAAATATGGCAAACACTTATATGCAGGCAGAAAAAAACACACAAACATAAATGTTTCAGGGATACAGCTGAAAGCACTCCCAAACTACAAACCCTGTAAAAAACTAAGAGGGCAAACCCCTTTATAACAAGGAGCATTCCTGTTGCTGCTGTTCTCCTCAAGGCTCTTCCCTCATATTGTTCATGTCATTAATTTTACTTTACATCACCAAAATCTCAGGTTTTTCCCTTTGATCCCATACAGAGCAAAAACCAAGAAAGAATCAGATCACCTTGGCTGAATGAAAGATATAGCATTGTCTCACCATCCATGTAACCAGAACTCCCCAGCTCCTTTTCTACATGAGCTGCTTAAACCTGGTCAGACAGGGACAAGCTCAGAACTTGAAACAGGCCCACCAGAAAAAGGGAGGTTACAAGTGAACAAACCTGTATATTCCTGAACTGATCAGTTGACTCCCAAGAACTAGAAAGAACTTGATAGAACTTGAGTGGATAATTGTTTGAAAAATACCTTTTTAAGGGGTGACGTTTTAAGTTAATGAAGAAAGATATAAAAACCCTTTGCAAGATAAATGATGAAAATATTTTGCTTGAAAAAGTGAGAGCTTTTTAATTTAAAAACAGCAATCAATATAATATCATTTAAAAACACAAAATACAAGAATCAAAATATATTAGTGAGGTTCTATATTCTTAGAATAGATTTCTCATCAAAAAATCAATATCTAATTTTGCTCTGAAATACAAGAAAAATGTACTGTGCATTTAATCTCATAAGGAATTTACACACTTTTTACATATACACTAGCAGAATCAATTGATATAATTCTGCAATTTCCACCTTTGAGTAAATACAGTTCCTTTCTGTGAGAATATTGAAAAACAGCTTCTTGGAGAAACAAAAGGAAAACAATATACACTATCAGACTGCAGGAAGTTAGGGGTATGCAGAACACAAAATAATTTAAAAATACAGATACACTTCCAAACAGTGATAAATAAAGTGGGGTGTTTTTTTGTTTGTTTGGGGTTTATGTTTGTTTGGTCTTCTTTTCATTTTTTTTTCAGAAAAGCAGGTAGCCATGCCTTGGTTTCACTTCTCTTAGGTTTACTTTCTATGTAAGGTTTGGAGTGTAACTGAACAATTACTGGAAGCATTTGAGTAAAATGTGCTTTGGTCTGCAAAACACAAGATTTACACAGGGGTATCCCATTTCAACAGACTGAAGAACTCTTTGGTTTTACTTCAGTTAACAGATGTGCTTCCAGTGAGACTTGTTCTAGTCAGAGAGTCACCACAGTTATTCAAACTCAGCAGAGACACAGGACCACAGAAATATGTTTTGCTGGTCCATTGTAGCAACAGTCTCACTCGTCCTTAAGATACGACTGCAAGAAAATTGTCCAATTTTCATCTTTTTAACAACTTTCACCAACATACTCCACATGTTTACAGCAACACTAAGCAACATAATGTTGCAATTAAAGTCCATAAAGCAACTTGTACATATTTCTGAATAGTTCCATATTCTTAGGCACAAGCACATATACACATATAAAACTTCTTTTAATTCTCATCCATAAAATGCAAACCCATTACCCTGACACTTTGCAGGTAGCATCCTGGGCCAAAATCAATAGAGTTAACCTAGGGCCCTCATAAATTCTGTCCTTTCTTCTAAACTGCCTCAGCTCATGCTCCATGTGCTCCATCAAACAGCTGCCTTCCTGTTCCATGTCTATAGCTAAAAACACATGACCAGCAGAACACTAAACTGTACAGCTGAAGTTTGTCATGCAATGTCAAACTTTCTGCAATAAGTAACAGTACCAAGGAGACTTACCACTAAAATTAACTAAAATACTTATAGCTTTTTCACATTATTTTACTGCTCAAGCTTTCATTTTTCATATACATCTGTGCAGTATCATTTAATCAGTACAAAATTTATTCTCCTGACGTCAAATGTCAAAATGATTCTAAAGTTAAGACTACAAATAGGCAAAAGTGCAATTACTTTACTTTGAATATAACTTCATATACAAGGGTAATTAAAAATGTAGAGAATAAGGAATATAAATTAAAAAATACTCTGCTTTCTTAGAATTTGCAAGTGCTAAAGAAATTGTGCAAAGAAACTGATGAGAAAGCTCAGACAGTTATTATATGTGTTTTTGCATAAATCTTGATGCTTTTTCCAAGACCAATGGAATCACTAAAAGAAAACAGTTACACTAAAAAATCATGGCACAAAACACAAGTAAACATATTCAATCATTCAGCTCCCAGACTGGCCTTTTCTTACATAAACTGCTTCATTGTAATTTCTTGCGAAATCCTATTAGTAAATATTTAATCTTTAACATGATTAATAACCACAGATGTAAGCAGTTCACAGTGAAAACTCTGGATAGTTTGTATAGTGTAGGACCACAGATTTTCTAAGTATCTGGAAAGAGAATACAGAATGATGTATCAATAGAACGATTGCATCATCCTAGTTTATGGATATGATTTTGAACCCTTCACAATATATTCAAAGACTTTAAAATTAATATATATTTTACAAAAATGCAGGCAAAATCTTCATGAGCAGTGGCTACAAGATTCTTAGTGCTCGCTAGGCTCACAGTCCAAAGAAAGTTGAAAAAAAATGTGTGCTCTTTTATTAGACCAGCTAGAATAAGATGTAGACAGAGTTTTGGATACATAAAGACTTTGATCAATTCAGAGTATGCAGTATTGGTAACTTAGAGAAACACTTGAGAAGACACTTCACACTTAGGTCGTTCAAGCGTGTGAAGACTTCCATTAGCAATTTTCAGAATAAACAGAGTGCTCTGCTTCTTGCTAAAAGTAGTACCCTTTTTCCCTGCAATATAATAGTACTTACACTAAAATAATGTTGTTGGGCTGTTCTCCTTTCATGACCAATGTCCCAGTAAATTTCACATAATGAAGTTTGAAAAGTAACTCTCAATTAAGGATCTTCAAATAACTGTATTCTGAAACAAGGCATTTAAACAAGCATTCTAGAAATTCACGAGAAGTTAGTGTTTATCTAAAGCCCAAAATACACAGAAAATTATTTTTTGGTTACACCTCAGATCCTCAATATTTGAAACAGTTAATTTGCTAAATCACCACAGTCATCACTAAGAAGTGTAGCTCTATCTGCTGGGCTCATCCCTGATCAAAAAGCAACTCTCAGGGCATATACTGATCTTCAGTGACTCCAGGAAGCCTTAAAATAGGAAAGACAGATGAAAACATTAGGAGATTTCTAACACTATGTTTTTATTACAAATATCTGAAAAAACTCCATATACAGACAGGTACATTCCCTTATCTTCAATAGTATGAACAGTGCTTACCATAGGCAAAGTGTACAAAGTCCTAACTTTGAAAATGAGACACACAAACTGTGAAGAAACTCTGAAATTTTTACCTAAATAGGTGTTCTAAATCAATCCAGAACTGTCTGGAAAAAGCTACTCATCATGCTGTGTCTCTTCATGCCTCTGAAGTGGCAACTGTATGAATGGTTTTGTGTGTTATTATTCTGAAAATTGCAACTAGCTCTTCTTGCCTCTGTAACAGTGCCAGAAAATATATTTGGAACATGGCTTTCTTGCTTAAAAGTCTCTGGACATAAGTATCTGACATGCAATCAAATTTTGAAGATGATTACTTCAGTTCTAAGTACAAAGAACTACAACGCTATCCTATCAATTGTCTTATCTAAGAAACCATTAAATCAGGCTCATAGTTGTATTATTTTCTGCTGCTGCTGCTGGTTGTGAATATCAAAAGTAAGTCTGACTGAAATTTACTGTCTAGATTCCCAAACTAAGCTACACTATAAACACTGCATAATATTTTACCGTATCTGTGAAGTATAAAATAAGGGATAAAACAACAATAATTCTTGACAGATGTAGATATCTGATAAGGTATCTGCGTCCTTACAGATCTACTACCTGGATTTGACTGAGGCAAATCATACAGAGGTGTAAATCTGGTGAGGTGTAAATAATTTCAGTAATTGTAAATTTATGCAAGTATTTTCAAAAAGCAGAATGATACTACTCACTCTGTGTTTGTAACTGATGACATAAGATTTTTTTACATGTTTTATTGTTGCTGGGAACTGAATTCAGACTATAGGCATGCAAGCTTTTTCCCCTAAAACATAATTGCATGCTAACATCTATTAATTAAAACTGATAGGCCCAGGGGAGTAGACAAATGCAGCAGCCACCAGTGGATAGAGCGAAGGAGAAGGTAAAATGAGCTGGAAATTATAATTGGCTCTAACTATTGGCAACCCAAAACAGAATTTCAGTTTTTGTCATTTTCCACCTTCAATAATGCCTGCATTTCAACAAGCTTGAATACAGGGGCAGCAGTATTTTTAAATAGCCTTTTCTTAAGGCATTAATCTCAAGTCTTAAAATGCTTAGTAACCACTTGATGAAGGAAGCACACTACGTCTTTGTGAGATGCTTTCCTACCCAAGGATGCAAAAGATTCTTTGTATGAGTCTTCAGAAATAAAAGGGTATTGACAAGACTGAGAATTTCAAATCTCTCTTAATGCTGTTCTCCCTCTGCTATCTTCCAGAAAAATAAACATCAGGATAGTACCCTCCCCCTCTAAGAAGAAGCCTCTTCTACATAACTCCTTTTAAGATAAGGTTTATAACAGCTCTGTACTTTTAGAAGTTCCTGCCCAGAGATCATGTTTTTTTCACACAGTCTTTGTCTTCACCCTTCTGCAGGGCACAGATAATGCCCTGAATTTGAAGAATGACAGACTTCTTAGTTAGAAAGTACTTCTGCAATGTCAGACAAAGCTGGCAATGAAGCTCTGGCAGAATCTTGCATCAAGTGGAGAATCATGTGGGAAGACGCATGCGCAGCAATAACGCCCTGTGCATTCCAATAAAACCACTTCAACTGGGGCCAGAAAAGAGCTCTGGACAACAGTTTGCACCTCAGACATTCCGAAAGCTCAACATTTGCCCATCTGAAGCCTGTGTCTTAAAGATGGTAGGAATGTTTATTGCTGTCTGTCATCCCCTATCACCTCCCATTCTTCTGTAGCTTTTAAGAAATGCCTATCAATCTGCTATTGTCTGCTGACAGTCTCCTGCTCCTCCTCAGCAGTGAGATGGCTGCCCAGTAGATCAGTCAATGACTGCCTCATAATTGCCTTGCTAGTGACTGTGTTCAATTCTGAGTATGTTTTGAATCCTCAGTCTCCTTAGAAAAATGAGTCCACCCTCAAGTGAAAAAATCACTATGAATTCTCTGAAATACCCTCAAAGTCATGAAAACACTCCTTGCAATTCTGAGGTCACCACAAGTTGTCTTCTTGATAAAAACACATTTATGGCCATACCTGCCCTCTCAGACTGATGAAAACCTGAGGCTTCAAATGTTGTTAAATGTCTTCTGATGCTTCCATTGGCCAAAAGGCCACTACAGTTTCTGCACTGTTCAAATTCTCTCTTGTCCTCTCTGAGCAAAGGCCTTGGGCAGTAAAGAGGAAAGGGTGAGGAGCAGTGACCAAGGCAATCCTTTCTCTGAATGATTTGAGAATATGTTTAGATACTGGTCTCTCTTGTAAGCCTATGAAAACATCCAGCATAAGTCTTGCACAAGGAGAAAAATCCCAGGGGGCCAACCAGCTGGAAAGAAGAGAGAGAAGCACAGAAGCAACTGAGAATTCCTGGTCAACACCAAGCTGAACATGAGCCAGCAACACACACTTCCAGCAAAGGAGGCCAATGCCATCCTGGGCTGCCCTGGAAAAGCATCATCAGCAGACTGAAAGTGATGATCTTTGCTTTCTGCCACATCTGGATGATAAATCTACTTCTGGGCTCCTCAGTATAAGAAAGACATGCTGGAGCCAGTGCAGCAAGGAGCTATAAATACAGACAAGGGATGGGAGCACATCACATGAGGAAAGGCTGAGAGAGTGGGGCTGTCCAGCCTGAGGAAAGACTATCCAGAATACTTTTTACACGTGTAAATTCCTAGTGGGGAGGACTAAAGCAGACAGAGCCAAACTCTTCCCAGACTTGCCCAGCAACTGGACGAGAAGCAATGGACACAAACTGAAACCTGGAAAGTTCCATCTGAATTATTACTGTGAAGGTAGCTGAACACTGGAAAAGACTGTGTCCAGAGAGTTTGTGGAGTCTTCATCCTTGGAGACACTCCAAAACCACCTGCACTTGGTCCTGGGCTACCTGCTGCAGGTGGCCCTGCACTCAGTAGGGGGCTGTACCAGACAATCTCCAGAAGTAAAATCGTTTCATGGTGGATTTGTACACTCGGGTGTCAGGATCAGAGTTGGCACTGCCAGGAAGAGGTGCAAGGTAATATTTGAACAGTCTTTCTGGGTGATTTGAGGAGCTTAAAATACCCATGCACACAGTAAGCAACCTGCACTCTGCTCCGTACAACACCATAGGGTCTGAAACATGGCAGTTCCAAACTGCTTTAAGTACAAAGGAAGAAATAAAGGCTCTCAAGCAGAAGCCTCCATTCCTCCTGCTCCACTGCAGGGAAAGTGAGATTCATGCAGCCATGGAAAGAATAAATAAGAGCGAGGCTGAATCAGAGGAGAGAGTCTTGGTATTGTTTATCTATTTCATCCTTCAATTCCTTGGTGCCAAATGCACAACCAGTTCTCAGAACTCTCAATTCCTCCATTGTTTCTCAGTGGAATTAAAGATAGGCTTTCGACCTTTCAATCTAAAGATAAGATAAAGCCAGACTTCCGCAAGATGGCCCCTTCACTCTCACTTTTATTTCTGGAAAGTGGCCCAGTTTCAACAGAGAGGAAGAATGATCCTACTTCTTCCTTCCCTGCTGTTTATGGAAGGGCAATTACTACCAGGGACTTACAGCATCCAGGCTAAGAAGGTCTTGGAACCATACTTCCTCCTGTTGCCCATGGGTACTGTACAAAATGAGGACGGCACCCCCTTTGAGCAGTATTCAATGTTTTCTGACATGTTAGGTGTGGTCCAAGAGCTAGAAAGGGACAAGGAAAGACACCATCTCCAGAAAACTGCTTGAGAGCACAAGCCTCCTGGTCACTGGTTAATCTTCAGTTACACAGTAGTGCAGGCTGGAAGTTTCCAGGTGCCCCAAGGGAATTACAGAGAAGTTACTTTGCAAACCCTGAAACAGATATTCTCATCAACTGCAAGTGATCAGGATTTGGCAGCCCTGAAAGATGAGCAGCTGCAATATCCCTGTTGATTCTAGAGATCTGACTTTTATTAAAATTATGCTTGTGTACCATACTAGGTGGTCAAAATAGGGTATTAGCATCAATTTTCCCCTAATTATTAACTGATATGAAAAATCCTGAGATAACTTTTAAAATGGGAAGATTTCAAGTATGTGCTACCCCTCTACTGAAGCTACTCAATTAGAGTTACAAAACTACTAAACTACTAAACTCCTGTGTCTTAGTTAATTTTCGTACTACTGCATCAGACAACAATCTCACAGCCTTCTTATGTCCCATCAGAAGCTTAGTAAGAGCTTTTATCCCCTCTTAAGTTTGCTCCAGCAAATGAATGCCACGGTAACTAGGAACCACTTCCTAATTACTGGCCAAAATTTGAACAGAACTGGAACTCAACTAGCTGTGTTCTCAGCTGCCATAGTTTCCACTTAGTACTTGCCTAACCCAATGAGCTAAGGCACACAACTACATATAAGCAAGCTTCATCTTAAGTACACACATATATATAATTCTGTGATTTCTCTGTGATTGCAGTTTGCTGTATATATCTGTGTTTTTTTCAGTTCAAGGCACCTTATACCCACAAGCAAAATAGTTGTCTCAGGCTATCTAGTGCTTAAATGTACACTCTAAATCTTCAAACATTTTTTTCTTTCAATTTTACACACACACACACTTTTGCAAATGATGGTTTGTTTTGCTCTTCAGTCTCATTGAAAACTTACCCTTTCATGCTTCTTCACAATTTTTTAGTCACATCAGTCACCTGTTGGGCAATATCTGGACTACAGGCTAGACATCAGCCACTCAACATGAAACTCCTCCCTTCCAGCTACAGGAGTATCTCCCAAGTAAAACAGGAAAAAATGCCTCCCATGTGAATTAGTCTGCAAGAGGAGGCCATTTTACTACTGTTCTATGCAAACATTTATTCATACAAAGAAAGCAAAAGCTTGGGTGTCTAAGGCCAAGTACCATTAAAAGAGATAATAGAGACTATAGTCTTCAGAGATATGCACAAAACCTAGCAAAGTCAGTGTGAAACAGGGAAACAAGAGTGGATGAGAGTTGAGCATACCATGTTAAAACCCCATCTACCCAATGGACTGCTCTGCATGCAGTTTTCAAAGGTGTGGCAAATAGGAAAGTGATGCTCTCCTGAAGCTCCAAGATGAGATAGAGGAGGAACTGCTTCCTACTCCCAGACTGTGAGACTGCACTGAAGAAGTTTCAGTTTCTACTTAGTGCCTGGCAAGCATCTAAGTGTTTATGTGGATTTGAGTCTTTGGTGCCATGCAACAGACTAGGATCACAGTTCACTGAATGAAGGCATGGACATGGTCCCAGGAATACCTGGTGACACTGACCCTGTTACAGAAGGAATGCAGGACTTGCCTTTGAATGTGAAGGCAATTTCAAGGCAATCAGTTAATGGCAAAGTGTTCCTCAAGCCAAGGAACACCTGTTTGTAAATCATGCCAAAGAAGGAGCTCTCACAACAGCCCAAACTGCTCAACACATTACTCCATGGTATTCAACAAGTCATAGGACAGAGCAAAGAGTTCCCCTTCCACAAACACCACCCATAGCAGTGTGAAATCTGGTATCAGAAGTGTGCGGGGAAGACAAGGTCCCTGCCGCTGACCAGGTGTGCCTAGAAAAAGCAAGCCACTGTGGCCAGTATAAGATGTACATCTTTATCCTAGGGGGATGACAAGCTCTGTTAGCCCCACACAGCTGAAGGAAACTCAGCAGACCAGCAACTGACAGACAGGGCAGTTCCTGGAAAGGAGTGAGCAAGTGGTCTCAGAGGGAAGGATGTGTTTGTAATGCTCCAGTGCAGGCAGTGAAGGCAGCTGAGTGCCCACAGTCCTGCACCCTGTAGGGCGCCCTGCTCGCGGCTGGCACGCTGCAGTACGCGCTGATGTCAGCATGAACTGGCAGAGAGGGCTTACAAGGAGGCTTTTAGCTCAGTCAGAAACAGGGATCAGGAAGACAGAGAGGTACAGACCCAAAGGAGAGGGACACAGCCTCTTTACCGATCACCCTAGCTGCTTCCACTTCTCCTGAAATCCATATAGTCCACTCACACAAGCACTTCAAATTCCCCTGGATCCACAATTTTATAACCAGTCTATGAAGAATATAGTCATTTAACCACTATTTCTTCCTATTGTTTTCTGCTATGGGGAGCGCTGGAAAGGAAAATTACAAGTACTGTTTTAGAAACTTTCATTGCTATCAGGACATCCAGAACAGGAGAGAAATGCTGCACCCTTTTTAGCCCTTATGATTCATGAGACAGCACATATCCGGCCTCTGATCAGCTCAGGATTGAAGGTAGCCTAGTTTGCAGCACTGAGTCTCAGCTTCACTTTCAGGGAAAATTACAGATTTGCATGTGGGTGTTACAGATGGAAACATTTCTCCACCAGGTGGTTTTAATGAAAACTGGTGGCAGTTTTGTTGAGACGTTTGGATAATCAGAAAATCTTTTAACAAAGATAATAGGAAGAGGTGGTGGTGATATCTGACTTTTATAATATAGCTGTGTCATCTGATAGCACCACTGTATATTTGTAACAACTCATTATAAAATTATGGAAGCAAATTCTTGTCAAAAGTCCAGTCTTAAAAAGAGTTACTCCATGGAAAGGTGTGTAAAACTCTCTAAGAGTTGAATCATAACCCATTAAAAAATATATGCTGTGACTTGATTTTTACAAACTAACAATATAGCTAAAGTAAGTATACAGCTTTATAAGTTTTCCAATGTATTTTCCCTTAATTTCTGGCTCTTTAAATAAAGACAGAAATCTATTTAAAATCACAATTTCTCAGGCCAATAGAGAGTACACATTTTCATTATTTGAAATAACTTTTGTAGGGAAATAGACTTTGAAATTTGGGTATTACAAACCTTTGAAAATAATATAAAGTAATTTCTAGTTGAATTCACAAAGCACCATTTTTGCCCTCTTCTAAAAATTTTATTTTAAGTGTCCTAAGTTCATTTAGTGAAACTGCTGAAGATTCCCATAATCTCATAGGAAAGGAAGTATCAGTCCAGAATTCAGAAACATCAATGCAAAAGAAAAAAAAAAGGAAAGGAAAAAAAAAAAAAAAAAAAAAGAAGAAAGAAAAAGAAAAAAAGGGGAGAGCTAAAAAGGAGGAAAATTTATTCTCTACCCAGTGTTAACAAGAATAGGGCTGAGAAAATACCATCTCTACAAATGGAAAGCCGCTGTAAGATTTATAGTATCCCTCTACAACATCATTACAGAACCAGTAATCTTCTTCACGGAATAAAAGCTAAATATTTGTAGAGAAGTAGCTGTGCTGAAGGACGAGGAACAGGATACATATAGTTTAGAGCCTTTGAGCTGCTCCTTTATTTAATTTTTTTCCGATGAATAGAAACTGAGGAGGGATCCTTCACTCACGTTTCCCCAGAGTGACTAACACAATGCATTCCCACAGAACATTTCTCATTCCAATCACCCCACCTCCAAGGGTAGCCACACCCCAAGCACAATGAACTGCAACAGCAAACTGAACTCTTCGTCTTGAACTGAGATCCAAGCACCACAGTCCCGGACAGCTCCCAGCCAGTACAGCGCGGGCAGCTGGGCCTCAGCACCCACCATTGCACGGATCTCTAGTAGCCCCTGTACAAATTCAGAGTCAAGAACGGATAGGAAGGGACAGGGACAACACTGTACTAAAACGCTGTCCCAGCTTCACCACGCACAGCCGAAGTCGGGAGCCTGCGGGGGTTGGGTCCCCAGCCGTGGGGACGCGCTGGCACCCGCATGGCTCAAGTGGGTATTTCCGATGCAGCCCAAAGAAACACCCAGATCACGTCACCCCTTCAGCGCATCCCTTCCGAGCACAGGTGCACGCAAGCAGGCGGCAGTGAGGTAAGGATACACCTCCTGTGGCACGGAGGGTCTGCGTGGCGTCAGAGGCTCCAGTCACCTCTCCCACCACCTCCCGCCCGGAGCGAGCAGGCCTGACGGGCTGTCACAAGAGGAGGAACCGTGATTCTCCTCCACAGGCCACGACTCCAATCTGTTTATTCTCATCACTCGCAGTAGGCGATTCAGCAACGTTACGTTTGAAGCCTCCGACTGACGGAGGAGGCTAAAAAATGTGATCACATGCGATGCTTGGCAGGGACGAGGGGGTGAGGGAAAAGGTTCAAAAGAGGCTGTGAGGATCTGGTTTCCAAACATGGCACCTACCCACACCCCGCGTTCCCCGCACCCCTCCCCGTGCCGCCGGCAGCGGGATAAACCCACTCCCCCGCCGTCCCGCCACCACGCACGCACGCCCGCCCGCTGGAATGAGCAGTGCGACTAATTCCATCTATTTCCTAATTGCGGACGCCCTGCTGCCCCACAGTGCGGTGCTGCCCGCCCTGGAGCCGGCAGCGGGCGGGCCGGGGCCGGCGGCACGGGCGGGCGGAGCGGGGGCCGGGGGTGTGCCGGGCGGGGGCAGCCGCCCCGGCCCCGCGGCGGGCGGCAGCGGGGGCCGAGCCAGGCGGGGGCAGCACGGCCGCCGCGGAGGCTCCCGCACGGAGGGAAACCCCACCCAGCGGCCCCTCCTGGCAGAGGCGGGGTTTTGGGGACCCCAAAGGAATCCCACCTCGCCCCTCACCCCCGTGTCGGGGTTTCCGCCCGCCCTGTGCCGCCGGCTCCCTCGGGGCGGGGAGGGCCGCCGTCCCGCTCCGTCCCGCCGTGCCGGGCTCCCCCGGCGGTGCTGCCTCGGGAGGAGCTGCCCGGGGTGGGGGAGGAGGAAGTTACGGGCCGGGAGCGGAGCGGGTCCGGGGCTCCGCGGCGCCAGCCCCGCCGCGCAGGGCGAAGCCGGCCGGCTCCGGGCACCGGCCGGCTCCCGCTGTGGCAGCGCCCGCTCTGCCCGCCGGCGATCGGTGCATGAATGAGTGCCTGAATGAATGAATGACTAGCGTCTGCTTACTTGAGCATGGCCTCTTCTTTTTCTTCCTCCTCTTTCTGCCGGTCCATCACTGCCATGATGATGTTCCTCTCCTCCTCTGTCAGGTGGCTCAGGTCGGGCAGCTCCTGCATCGGGGGGGGCACCGTGGGCGGGCGAGGGCCGCGGGGCCCCACCGAAGAAGACATTTTCTTGCCGCCTCTCCCTTACACCTTCTACCTTTGCACGGCGAACCCAGCCAGCCTCTCCTCCGCCCCCTTCACAGGGTAGTCCTCCGAGCAGCGGCAGCCGGCAGCTCTCTGGCAGCAGCGGAGGAGGCGGAGACCCAGCCTTTCATGGTTGCTTGCATCCACCCCGGCCCGGTGCTGCCGCTGCTCGCTCCCTTTGTTTCCGCGGCTTCGGGGAGCTCAGGGGCTGCCGCGCCGCCGCCCGCAGCCCATCCTCCCGGCGGTGGGCGTGCGGCGCGGGGGTGCGGTGGCGCGGAGGGCTCCGGATCGCCGCCGGCGGGCTGCGTGCGGGAGCGGGGGGGCGGTGCGCGCCGCCGGCCGGCCGGGAAGGGCGGGTGCTGCCTCCGCGATGCTCCGCCGCTGCGAGCCTGGCGCTGGAGGAGGGAGCGAGCGAGAGAGGGAGGGAGGGGAGCTCGGTGCCGGTGAGGCGGAGTCCGAGGCGCGGCGCCGCTGCCTCTGCCCCTGCCCGCGCCGGGCACCCGGGCCGGCCGCGCCTCTCTCTCCCCGCCGCTCCCCGGGCTGGCCCAGCGGCCACACGGCCGCGGCGCTGGCCCCGGAACCGCCGCCCTCCTCACGTCCTCCTCCAGGTTTCCTCACCGCAGGTGCTCGCCCCGGTTCCCGCCAGGGCTGCAGGCTCGCCCGAGGCAGGGCCACCCGTGGGAGGCGGGTGCGGGTTTGCTGCGGGGCTGGCCGGGGCGCCGGGAAGCCTCGGGCTCCCAGTGCTGCCGGCGCTCCCTCGGGCGTGAGCCGTGCTGGCCCCAGCTGCAGCCCTCTTGCCTTCTGCCAGCGCTGTCACCGCTCGACCCTGCCTTCCTCAGAGTCCCACGCTTCAGCACTTTCTTCATACGCTTCTTAAATCCCGTCAGTGCCACCCATGCCATGGTCTACACACTCATCCCATGCGGGTGACAAGTGCTCTTATGGATCAGACCCATTTTTTAACTACTTTGACCCACCAAAACTGGCAACGAAACATGTCATGGTGCCGACTGCTTAACTGAGGAATTAGCGCACAGTGAAACAAAACGTCATGTCCAGAAATCGCTTCCCTGCCAGTTTCTGGTCTACTAGCTCTGAGTAACTTCATTTTGAGGAGCTGGTAATGAATGCAACAGCTTTTCTCTACAGGAGATCATCCCATGTAATCCACTGGCCAAAAGCTCATGCCTCTAGCTCTGAAGTGTCCTCCAGTCACACATGTGCCTGTCAGTGAATGAAATCATTCAGGCTACTTAGAAATGCAAACTTAAAATACAGAGAACACTGCACTTTCAGGTAAAATGTGAGCTACTGCTAACAGATGCTGATACTTAAAACCTCTCAGTTGTGCTTCTGCTGAGGTCACAGCATGGAAACAGCTCTGGTTTCTAGAGAGATCATCTGATGAGCACAAACCAAAAAGAAAAAAAATCTATGCTGGCAGTGTTCAATGCTTCTTTCTGCCAAATTTGCCAGGTTTAGAATAGGAAGAGGGACCAGATTTCTCCCAGCCACACTAACACCTCTCACACAAATTGTGAAAGCCATGAACCTTCATGACCCTTTGAATTTGAGAGGAATTACTGTGGCCATCTGCCTGTGTCCCCCCAAGAGATTTCTGCAGGACACAATTTTGATAACACAAATTATAAAGAAAAAACTTAATAAGCACTCTGGTTACCACCAGAACTTTAGTAGAACAATGTCCAAGTTCAGTTCAGAAACCAAAGTCTCCCAACTTTTCCAGCACATGAAGGAAACAGAAACTTGAATGACCGACAGATGGCTCAGAAGAGATTACAGTGGTGTTAATAAGCAAAGCACTGTGAAAGGCTGGTAAATATAATAATGTCACACTCAGTTTAAGACACAAACCCTCTACTAACTTGTGTGGTGATTTGTCCCAGGGCCTGGCCACATTATTACTGCTAGATGTAATCCTTCTAGCTAAGTACTAACAAATCAATAAAATCACTTCCCACCATCTGTGACCAGCAGGGAAGATAGCCTTCATGTAACAGGCTGGTGCTGAAGAATTTATCCATTCATTAACAACAAGCAGCCACTTCAAGGAAGCAAAGGAAGCTTCCACTAAAGGAAGCAAGACTGAAAAAAATAAGATGCTGAGGAGAAGGTGAAGTACCACCATATGTTTAGTATCAGAAATAACTAAAACGTGACTGGAACAGTACCACTAGGTGTAATGGTCGTGTTGTTAGAGGTATACATAGGTAGTCCATACTCAATCCTTCAGATAATTTGGGGGGTCCCGCATATGCCAAGTAAGGGATGTAGCTCAAGTAACTGCATTCACTAGAGCAATGGCCTTAGTGTTCAAGAATCACAGCTTTAAGCACAAACTAACAAAAATATAAGAGGTCTAAGACTGTAAGATGCAAGTGTCTCCAAGATAATTTTATGAAGAAAATATTACATGAGGTTTTCCTGCTCAACTTTCTGCTTATTAATTACTGACACAGTTATTTATATCTGTTCTGTATTTGTGTTAATTGCTTTATACTGGGTCAAGCACGTGAAATCTTAATGCTCTGTGGAAAATACAAAGTGAATACAAAGAATATAGGTTCCTTTATATAGTTTCTTATAACTTAAAAGGGAAAGCTGAAAACTCTTGCAGAATACAGCTTTCAAAAGTTATGGGAGTTAGAGTGTAGACTTGCACCAAGCCAATATTGTGACAAAAACTGTTTTGCTGAAAAGCACATAATCACAGAAACATTTAGATTGGAAGGCACCACTGGAGGACATCTGGTCCAGCCAACCTGGTCAAGCAGGGTCAGCTAGAGCAGGTTGCTAAGGACTCATCCAGATGGCCTTGAGTCTCTCCAAGGATGGGGACTCCACAGCCTCTCTGGGCTGCCTGTGCCAGTGCTTAGTCATCTGCATAGTAAAAAAGTGTTTTCTTGTGTTCAGACAAGACCCCCTGTATTTCAGTTTCTGCCCATTGCCACTTGCTCTGTCACTGGGCACTGCTGAAAAGAGCCTGACTGAGTCTTGCTTACACCCTCCCATCAGATATTTACTCACTCCTATAAGATGCCTCAGCCTTCTGTTCTCTAGGCTAACTAGTTCCATCACTCAGCCTTTCCTTATATGACATGCTCCAATTCCTAAACTATCTTCCTTGCCCTTCACTTGACTAGCTGTTCTATGTCCATGTCTTTCTTGTGTCAGGGAGCAATAAGCTAGAATTGTCACTCCAGATGTGGCTTTAACAGTGTTGAGCAGATGGGAAGGTTCACCTCTCTTAGGCTTTTGGCAATGTTTTTCCTTATGTCTAAAAAGTCCTAGACAGAGCAAATTATTTTGTATTATTTTGGCACAAAAGCAGTAGAATTAATTAGCGAGAAATAAAGAAGAAACCATAAAAGTCATCTCATTTTTTGACAGGTCTGCATGAAGGGTCTGAGCTCTTATTAACAGTATTTCCAACTATAAGTGGTCATTTTCTGATTTGAACACATTTCTTTTGTAATGATGAAACATCTTACACTGTTGTCCAATCAACAGTGTGTGGAAAGTCCAGTGTAGTTCAATATATTATATTCCAAAGTTGGAATGATACATGAGAGCCTTCAAGAGAATTTCATTGCCTGGTTAGTACGAGTTACCCTTGTCTAGTAACATCCAAAGTCTTGTCCCTGACAGGCATTCTATTAGATCAGTTCCTCTGCAGTCCTGTCTAGAGCAGACTGCTGTGAAATCTAGAAATGGAATATCAATATAGCTATTGTAACATATCAGGTAAATTACTTTCCTAAACTTCAACCGCCAATCATTATAATGGAATCCATGACCTTTTCTTCTCAGTTCATAACAACAAATGTTCACTTGTTGTCATGCATAGGGCATCATAACATATGCCCTTTGCATGACAAATGCATATTTCTTTATGATTCCAGACCTCCCCTCAATCTTAGGAACCTTCCTTCTCCCCCATATCTTCTTTTTGTATTGACCAAATGCCACATTCTAAATTTCTCAGTTCCATCAATACTCCCTTTTTCACTACCTGTAAGCAATCATGATTGTTTCCTTGCATGAGGCAAACTAAAGAAGAAAGAAACCATTCAGAGGGTTTTCCTGTAGGTTCCTTGTCTAGAAGAGCGGTGCTCTTTCTCAGACTGATGGAAGACTGGGGATGTGAAAGCTGTGGAGGAGTTTTCAGTCTCAGTGGGTTTGCCATTTAAGGGACAGCCATGAAAGATAAAAGATCCTGTAGCACCAAGGGCTCAAAGTAATTTCTTACAATATGTTAATGAAAGTAGAACACTGTGACTGCTCTCTCTCAAGAAGTTGAAGGATTTTAAAAATTTCAAAGACTGACCAAAACCAAAGGAAAATATATTTTATCAACATATCATAATTTTCAAGAGTAGGCATTTTTTGGGCATCTGACTCATGACTTTTCATTTCTTTAAGTTTGGTGGCACCACAGTACTTTAAGAAAGAGAAAAGGGTCAGAGCTAGCTTTAGCATGAGGAGAAATGGAAATATCCTTTCCACGGCAGAGAGAAAATACTTTCCCAAAGGGATTTCATTTCAGGTAGGCATTTCAGGTAGGCATTACAAGATCTGGTATTACAAATAATTTTATAATGAATGCCAATATTCTGCAGCAACAAACATTTTAAAAATCATCTCAGGCAGACATCTTGGGCTTCTATTAAGTATATTTTATTTAAAACAAACAAACAAACAAACAAGCAAAAAATGCCCCTGCCTCTAAATGACAAACAAGCAGTTCTATTGACAGCAAACCTTATGGAGCCTGCTTTTTGATGACAGCTTTGGATTCTCTTGTGTCAAATAATGCAGCTGAGTTCACACATCCACCTGTTCTTTACTGGGCACACAAATCTGAGTCTCCTCTGTCTGGCTGCTGATTTTTGTAAAACTTACAGGAGCTCAGTGTTTCTAAGCTGCTCCTTTTTTGTCAGGCTTTTTTTCAAACTGGTCAAGAGATTAAAATGTTATTGTGGCATACTGACAGAAAAGCAGGGCAATTGCATAGCTTGGTTTCCTTAAGAGAATAAACTAGAGACCCTGTGCACACCCACAGGTCTCTAATTATTCCCTTTGCTCTTCTCAGTTCTCCCCTGTTTAGCTGTGTATTTCTGGCATGACAGTTTCCAGAAAATCATCCTATCCTTCAGGTGCAGCTTGCCAAAAATGCATAAACAGGAATTGTCACCTTCCTCCTCCCCAACATGATGCTTCTGTATGTGCAGCTCCAAATCAGACCCTTTTAGTGCATTTGCAAACTCCTATCTGATTTGAATCCACTAGGAGCTGATTTTTATTTCAGTCAGACTACTTTCCAAATGTACTTGTTAAATAATGATTTTTTTAACTCAGAAATACTAACAAGGCTTTAAGTTCAACATCATTTTCCAAGATACTAAGATCAGTTTCCACTTTATCCCCTTTAACTGGAAGAAAGCTGAAAAGTGATGTAACTGACACCACCCTCCATCCTAAAAAATCATCATCTGCTTTTTGTTTCTCTTCTGAACCTATTGTGTAAAGCTGATAGTGTAGACAGATTCAACCCCATTTAGTTCAGGGGAACTCTGCATATGACCATTGCATAGAAAGACCCTACATTTGTAATATCACTTTATATATTACAGAAAGGCTGAGAAGTGTTAGAGCTCAGAGACAACAGACAGAAGCTCAGTACTTTGTCAGCAGTCTGGAAGTTGGGAAAGTTGGAAAATTTTCAATTCAAGCATTGAAATAATACAACATTTTCTGTAGTTGTGGCCTATGTCTTTTTGGAATAAGAATTTTATTGTTGCTTCTGTGGTTTTGGCAAACATGTATAAATAATATTAATAAATTTACTTCCAATTGAAGTATCTTAACATTATTTTTGCTCCAAAAGATAATCTTCAATAAAATCTCAAATGTTTTATGCTATGACTGCAGTAGATAGTGCAGTAAGGGTAAAATCTAAATGACCTAAATCACCAAATAAACAAAGTGCTAAAGTACACTGAGGTCTCTTGCTGTACATGTAGGCACAAGCCCTCCAAAAGCTGCCAGCAACTCAGAAATACCATCTTTGAGAGAATACAAGAAACTCCTGCAGTTTTATCAAGCCTAATTGGCAGTAAACATCTGGTTCCCTAGACGGGCTGTAAAGAAGCAGCAGGTAAGAAGATTGCAGTGAGCAGAGAATGGTGTCATTTTCCAAAGCTGCTCATACAGTGGAGGATGTCCTAGGGCACATTCAGTTGTACACAACTGCAGCCTTATCATAATCTCATCCATCTCTATTCATAAATTGTAAGATTGTTTAAAAGTCAGTGTTAGTACTAAGATGGGCACAAATATCCTGATGGAACAGTTTGCCTTAGAAAGAAAGGGGGCAAAGTTTTTAGGAGAAAGTATCTTTAATTAATCGAATGGATATAATCAGAAGAGATGAACAAACTGTAGGCACATAAGCCCTTTTACATTCAAAAAATTGCATACATGCAGCATACAGCAAAATTCACTCTCAGCAGAGCCTGGAAACAGTTGCTTTGAACTTAACTTCATTATTATAATCAGCGAGATAACATGAAGAGAAAAAAATATTTGAAATATGTGGAATAAAGAAGATATTTGTAAGAGGAGTAAAGCATTTTTGGAAAAGAGAAGGAAAGACAGACAGAAAAATAATTATTACCTGTGAAAGAAGATGTTAGATGGGAGGCAAGTACAACCAAATACCATAAAACCAATATGCATACTGAGTTAATGACTTCAAACAAAATGTAGTTTCATCAGAATTAAAGCATTTGTCAGAAATGTGTCAGGATCAACTGCATTGTTCAATTGGAGAAAAAAGGTTTTGTTCCTCTGGTGCAGAACTTCTTAATTTTGATTTTTTTTTTTTTTTTGAATGTTATACTATACTAAATTCTTGAAAGAACAACCACTGATGAAAGAGATGTGACATACGTATTGTATTTAAGAAGTCAAACACTTCCATTTAAGAGGTACAGCTGTATTACAGACAAAGCATGAAAGTCGAAGTTGTGATGATTCCAAAGCAACTTTTTGGTGAATGTTTGTTTTGCAAATAATTTTTTTCCTGTTCCAATTCAGTATTCTGGGGAAAAAAAAAATCACATCAGAGATAACCCCATTCTCATCTATTTGTACCATCTTTATAGCTGGGAAACTGAGGCAGGAATTGAGTAAGTGACATTATTAAAGTCATCAAATGAGTCACTGGAAATAAGAAAATTGCAAAAGGTTATATCCAGTTCCTGTGATCTTACTACTCATTTGCACTCCACATCCTAGGGTGCTCTTACAATCAAGAGCTAAGCTGTGCAGTTACTTCACTTAAGAGCTAAGCTATGCAGTTGCTTCCCTTAGCATTTCTTCAGTTGCTGTAATCTGAGTCACAACAAAGACTTGTAGTCCACCACCATACAGGGTAAAACATGTGATCTTAAAAAGGTGATTTAAAGTATTTGTTTCAATATTGATCTGTAAACCAGCTGTTTTCTTTTCTTGTTCAAAAATTTCATTTTTGTTACCAAAAAGCTGCTGCTTCTTATTTATGTGTTAAATATCTTTTAGCTACTATATTATCCTCTCTATTTATTCGGAACCTTTCGATACACACATACTTTTTAATGCGTAAGGAAGTAAGAAGTACCAAACTGTGAAGAGGGAGGAAATTCAGAACCATTGCACCTAAATCAGTGTGTCCCCATGAAAAGCCTTGCCCTGAAAAACCTTGTTTCAACATTCAAACAATACAATATATCAGTTTTTGTGAAGTTGCATGCTTCATAAATGAAAAACATAGCAAGAAGTTTGAAGTAAGTAATTCACTGATGCCTGGAGATTATGTTCCGAAAATTACTTCCCATTGGTTTCCAACAGTCATTTTGCTGCCAAAGAATTATACTCACCAATTACTTTGCAAGTCACTTTTAAAAGCTGAAACGCTGAAAGCAAAGATGAAACTAAAGATGGGTTTTTTCTGCTTTTTTGTGGTGTATGAAATTATGTACTGAACTTCTAAAGAAGAGGTCTGTGATGTCTCATCAATACTTGGGATTCAACATGGAAAGGAATATCTATGTAAGTGTAGTTTTATGTTTAATATAGAACGAGAATTATATATGTTGAAACACTTTTTGTGGTGAAGGCATAATTAGAGAGGAGATTTTTGCAAGTAGCAGAATGTCTTCAGTTACAGTCAATATTGTTACCCTTTGGGCTAAAAATGAAATCAAATTGCCAGAACAGAAGATTATCAGGATGAGGAGAATGGAGTAGAATTAATGATTTTGCAATGAAGGTGAAAGCATTCAGGTCTCAACAGAGTAGCAGAGAAACAGTAGATGGAACTCAATGTTGGTAATAGTAGAGTGAGAGTAGCAGGCTCTAGGGTCAAAACACAACAGCATAAGCTCTGCTGCAGTCTGAAAGCAAAGGAATTGTACCAAAATTACTAATGATTTGACTGAACAGTTACCAATTTACAACTGATTTAGTTCCTTATTTTTTCCTGATAGAACAAAAACAGCCAGTGGCATGCTGTGATCCTAGTGTACAAAATATAATGGGATGAAAAAAGTGTACCATGTAATTGCTACAGGAGAATTCTGTGTTTAGTTAGAGCTTAGAATCAGATTGAATTTACAAACTGACCACCTTAAAAGGTAGCACAGAAGCTGGATTGAAGTGCCAGACCCAAAGAGGAAGGTTATGGAATGGGGTCAGCACTATCAGCTTTCCAACCAAGAGCAGAGACAGGCTGAGTTGTAAGAAGTCATCTGAACACGAGCCAGTGTATGCCCAGGTGGCCCAGGAGGCCAGTGGCATCCTGGCCTGTATCAGCCACAGTGTGGCCAGCGGGGCCAGGGCAGGGATTGTCCCCCTTTACTTGGCACTGGTGCGGCCACACCTCAAATCCTGTGACCAGTTCTGGGCCCCTCAGTTCAGGAAGGTCATTGAGGGGCTGGAGCATGTCCAGAGAAGGGCAGTGGAGCTGGTGAAGGGTCTGGAGCACAAGTCCTGTGAAGAGCAACTGAGGGAGTTGGGGCTGTTTAGTCTGGAGAAAAGGAGGCTCAGGGAAGAAACCTTATCCCTTCTCTACAACTGCCTGAAAGGAGTAACCAGGTGGGGGTTGGCCTCTTCTCCCAGATAGGGGCCAGGATGAGATGAAAGGGCCTCAAGTTATGCAATGGGAGATTTAGATTGTTTCAGTGCCTGACTAGCCTTTCAATGAAGAAAATATTCCTAATGTCCAATCTGTCCAGGAAAGTGGTGGAATCAGTCCTTGGAAGTGTTCAAAAGGCATGTGGATGTGACACTTGGAGATATCATTAAGTCATATCCACAGCAATTCTGGGTAAACAATTGGATTCTGACAACCTTAGTGGTCTTTCACAGTCTTAATAATTCTATAATTCTAAAGTCAGAGAGTTGGTAAGGACAAAAAGACACTTCAGTTACTGTGTAGAGGAGAGAAACCTCATTCAGAGTAATAAACTATAGATGAAATTGTCAATGATTCTTTCCTGGATCAGCTGGCTAGCAACCCCACAAGAGGAAATGAAGCCCTTGACAAGATAGTGAAAAAGATCTGTTCCAAACTTTCCTCTGGAAGCACAATTCTAAAGATAATTATAACTCAGATCCAGCATCCATGACAAAAAAGTAAAAGATAAAATCTTCACCACAATTTGACATCCATTAGGCAATAAAGAATTAAGTTACAGGTGGTTTAGAGGCTGGAGAACACCAGAGGGGAAGCACAGTAGCATTGCTTATTGTATATTAGAAGAGACTTGGTAACTGGCAGAGGGAAGATGAAATGGCTAAGAATTCTCGGAATTCAGAAAGCATAATTTAAAAATCTGAAGTTTTATTTAAAAAATCAAAAAGGAACATAAATTTGGGTAGATGAAATGTGAAAATATAATCAAGCAGATCAAAAAAGAATCAGACTACTTTCCTGAAAGAGCTAGAATTAATACTACATTCTTGTCTTAGGACATCAGGAGAAAAATGTCTGGCAAACATTTGGTAGCATTTCCTTAACTGGAGAAGAAAAGAAGCAGTCAGAAGAGTAAGACCATGGAGGGAAGCTAAATAGATTATTAGTATCCAGATTTGTTATAGAAATGATAGGAGATTACAACACAGGCCTCATTTTTAAAGGGGAACTCAGTGAATCATTTGTCTGAAAATTGAACTTTGGAAAGGATTATAATTCAAAGAAATACAGTGAAAAGTAGCAAATACCAGGGCTGGGTGGTATACTCCTAAAAACCTAAAGAAATATATTAATTACTAATGGCACTGTGTATTTATTCCATCCACACCTGATGATGATTATCATTATTATTCTCTTGAAAAGAGAAAACATTGCCTTGTAATCCTCCTGGAGTTCTCTGACATGACTTGTAAGTATGAGGTTCTGGGTGATCCTGTTGACATAGTTTACTGGGATTTCCAAAAAACATTGACAATATCCTGAATCCTAACCCTGACACTGAACAATAAGTAGAAGATGGAAAATTCTTTCTTAAAGGCATAGGAACCTGTAATAATTTAGGTTTGAATGGATTTCTGGAGATCATATTGTCCAACATCCTGCTAAAAGTAATGCCTGCTAAGAGTTCCAAGAAGGTGTCTTGGGGTCATGAACAGTCAAACATTGGATATTCTGAAGGCTAGAAATCCCACAATCTCTTTCAGTGTCTTGGTGCACTGTGAATAAAAGCTTTTCTTTTATCTAATCAGAATTTCTCTTGAACTCATGTCTGTCACCTCTTCTCCTTTCCATGTGAACCTATGAATTCACCTCTGTGTTCTCTGTAATCTCACCTTAAAAAGCCAAACAAAGTGAGGACATTTCTCTTTAGTCTTCTCTTCAAGCTGAACAACACAGCTATAAGCAAATTACAATAGGAACTAATAGTCAAAATTCTCAGTAAAAGAAGAGAGTTTGACAGAACTTTGTGCTGGGATCCACATGCTTTAGCAAAGCCCGAATGACCTGGAAAGGGGGATGAGCAGTGAGATTCCAAAGTTTCCTGATGATACAGTTATCAATCTAATTGGAACTAGGGCTGAGCATACAACTGCTGAAATATGTTATGAGGCTTCATGACAGAGGAGTAAAATGGTTTCACGACAGAGCAATAAAACATCTTGTGAAATGCTGTGGTGAAAAACAATCTTGGCTTCATATATCAAATTGTGGACTTTGACCTGATCATTACCACTCAGAAGTGAGAGAGTCTTCAAGGTTAGGATAAATAGTTCCAAGAAAGCACTATCTCAGTGCTCAGCAGCAATCAAAAAAATAAATCAAATGCTACAAACTGTTAGGAAAGGAGTAAAGAACAAGACAGAAGACACTGGATTAATGCATGCTTCTTGTACTTTGAATACTACCTGCAGTTTTGGTCTCCTCATTCAAGAAAGGACACTTTAAAAAAGATCCAGAGAAGGACATTTTTGTCAATTAAATAGTAAAGAATGGCTTTTATACAATGAATTATTAGATGGGCTGGGATTCTGAAAAAAAAAAAAAAAGGATGATTTGTGGGGATGTGACAGAGGTCTACAAAATTGTAAGTAGCATGACTGCAGTGGATAGAGCTCAACTACCCACTGTCCCTTCCAGGGACAGTAGGAGTCATCAAATGAAGTTTGGGAACTACCCAAGGTAGTTCCTCACACCCTGGGTCCTGTGAAACTCCTTGCAGAACATAGTAATGGAAGACATTTATGTAATATCAGGGCAAGAAGCATTGGAAGAATGATTCATAAAACGTTGCTAAATAAACTATAAAAGACCTGGGAAATCTAAGATTAAAACTGTAAGAAGCTGGAAGAGCATTAAAGGTAAAAATCATATATACTTACATGGTTCTTATTCTTCCCTAAATGTGAACTTATGATCAGACATTTGTTTTGAATGGCAGTTCTTATGTTCTTCCTACTTGGCTTTTTTTTTTTTTTTTCCCTTAAATCATCATCCTCATAATTAGCCCCACATTTCATCTGGGATCTGGGTTACCCAGTTGCCCAGCCTGTCTTGCTCCATTACAATATCAGCTGACAGGTAGCCTAGAGTCTAGTCCATTTTATTGCTTTCCAAAACAAAGAAATACATATTTTATCACAACATAACAACTTCTGCTCCAGATGCAGAATAAAATAAACTCAAGTGATGTGTTTTCTAAGCACAGCCTGCTCCAATATTCACTCAGAACAAAGAGATGTTCAATATCTCATTAAACACAATGCTTAATATATCTTCTGTGTTGACAGGATGAAAAAAAAAAAACCTTTGTAAGACTGGAGATAGATGAGATTTCCTTATTTAAAAAAGCTCAAGCCAGTCCTGTAAAGGATGTTTGATAAATTTTTTATAGTGACCTGACCCAAGCCAGATGCTCTGAAGAAAACCCCAGAGAAAACTGCCAGCTGCTGCTGGTAGAAACTAACAAAATGGATGTCAGACTAAATAGCTCCTCGTACTCTATAATGCAGAGTATAAAGACACTTATAGATCTTTGTCTTTTAACTGATGGTACTATAGAACATAGGTAGGTTGATGAGAGACTTGTATTAAAGGAAAGCCTTGGTCAACAAGGAGACAGCAAAAACAAATTTCAGTTCCTTGGAAAGGATTGTTGCTTGGCCTTCTTACTTTATGTTAGGGAATCTATACATTTTCCACTTTGATTTAAAAACTCCCATTGTTTTCAATCTAGTGGTTGTGCCACAAAGGAAAAAACATGAAACCAGAAGTCAAATCTATTAGACTTCAAAATAAAATAACTTCTTTGTGAGAGTCACAGATAGTTGTCAAAAGAAAGGTAAATCCATTTGTGTTGTGAGAGTTGACAGCATCAGCTGTCCTCAGAGAATTTTCCTCAGACTCAGAAGCATCACAAACCAGGAGAGTGGAGAGTATTGGTGATAATGAAGAGAGGCCCAAGGAAATCAGAGATTATACTAAATCTGTCTCAGTATTAATAACTACCCACCACCATAACTTAATTTATGTAGCTGCACTGAAGCAAACCTGTAGAAGAGATGTAATGTATGGACATGGTGTATTTTAACTTACAGTCTTATATACAGTATACTGGTTTAGGTTATAACTCACATAAATAAAATGTATTTGCCTTTCAGGGAAGGGCAGGCATTGCATCTGCTACAACTCTACCTAACTATAAGAGTTTCTTTGAAGCATTGTTTTCATTTTACAGTAGTGCGCCCCAGCAAGAGGAGTTCTCTGTTTAGCTGTTTCTGTACAGGCAACCTCTGTAGCTCCTACAGAGGTGCAGCTACTAAAGAGAGTATCCCCAGAGAGGCAGCACACCAGCTGAATGTCTTCAGGCATAGCCACGATTTAGCTCACATGTTTCTTGCACAGCCTCATGTCCTCAGACCACCCTGCTAAGTTGACTGACTTCCTGCAGTGTAATTATGGCCAAATCCTGGAAGTACACCTGAAGTTCTGTGAGAGTTCTTACCCTAGAAACTGCAAGTGGCAATTTACAGATCAGTAGCTTAGTGGGTACCTGGCAGCATGGACAGTTTCCTCAGAGACATGGTGCAGGAATTGCAGGGATAGAGCCCCTTCCTGCCACCCTGAGATGAAGCATGCTGCCAGGCAGTCATGGTAGAAAGTGCTTTTTGGGCACTCAGACTCCAGCTGATGCACTGGCTTGCAGCTGGTGGGCCTAGAAAGGTCTGATTTGTTACTAATAGTGGCACTGACCCTGTAGAATTCAGCATTAATGGCAGTCTCTGCCCTGCAACGGCTGAACTACAACCTGAAGACAGGATGAATACTATATTGTTGAACCAACATAAAGATGTCTGTCTAGCCTTCCTAGTGCTTTTTCCTCAGAGATCAGAAACATGCTTCGTTCTGACTCTTCTCTTCTTTGGCACTCTTTGAAGTGAAATACCCCTGGTATGCATCCCATTAGGCTCAGAGATCCCATTATTTTGTTTAGACCCTTACTTCATCTTGCTTCACAAAAACTCCATCTCTTCAGACCTCAGAAGCCAACTTTACCTGAAGCTTAAGACTGACTTACAGCCTTGAGTATTGCCATTGAATCAAGGCTTGTGCCTCACCTCCCATGAACCATTCAGAAGTTAATTCCTTCTATGAAGTGGGACATTTAAGCATGCAGCCAGAGTGTACCAGGAGAGGGAGCATATTGAGAAACTGTATCAGCCAGCATGAGAGGTGATAAGTCTCAGCCAAGGACTGCTGCTAGTTCGGCAAAGGAGAGTGTAAGGAGACACTTTAAAGGAATTAATGAGGTGGCTTTGTGGCTATTTACAGCATTTTCCCTTGGTGTGAAGGGCAGGAGGGATTAGAAACCACAGGTGATGTTTAGGTTTTGTTTGTGGTTTGGGGTTTGTTTGTGTTTTGTTTTTTAATGTAATAGAAAGTGGCAATTAGCAAATTGATTGAAATGAGGGAAAAAAAGTGCGAGTCCTAGCCCTGCTATCTCAAAGACATAGCCTAGCATTTTTTAGAAGTTCCCAAGTGAAATGAAATGTTATTGGTATATCCCAAAACACTAAAAGGATCAATTTACTTTATTTTTTTTCCCAGGAAATGTTCCTATAGGTTAAAGTTTCATGTAAGACAAGGTAACAAAGCAGCACACCTTTGGCTCCCAGCTGCTTTTGTAGCTAGGAGCTACTAAGTCTCAGAGCTTTCTTTTAGCCTTATTCTATGAGATGGCATTCACAGAGCCTATGGATTGAATGACCTAATGGAAAGACTCCCTCCTTCCAAATGTTAGTAATAAGTAGGGCATCTTTGAGAACCTATCTCTGAATCTGTTTATTGAATGTACTTAAACATACTTGTCTTCTGAACTCTGAATAAAGAGATTGGAGCTACCAAAGATGAGGAAATCAATTTGTCTGGATATTTTAAACTGGTTGAATAATCAGCCTTCACTCTAGTAAAGAGTAATTAATGTATCACCATTGCTTATAGGCTTTCTGTTTTGCCAATTTTAAGTGGTTTGACTAAGAATTCAGTGTGGCAAATATCAGTCCCTTTGGTATCTTAAATATATAGAATCACTAAAAAAGCAAGTGAGAAGAGGCTTCAGGAAGTCCCACCTACTGCCCAAAGTAGGATCAATTATTTATTTATAGTCATCATTGCTGGTAGACATTTGACAATCCAGTTCCTCAGGACAGCTAAACTATTCCAGAGACTAGCTCTCTTTACTCTCAGAAAGCTACACCTAATGTCAAATCTAAGTCTGCTGCAATTTTAGCCCATTTTTTCCTGGTTTGTACACAGAGGGCATTCTCATCCTTCTTGCAGAGCTCTAACCACATCTGCAGTATTCCATCTCTTCTCAGTATTCTCTTCTGCAGTGTCCCCATCCTGGCAATTTCAGACTTCCAAACAACAAAACTTTTGGAATTAAAACAGATTTCTCAATTTCCCTCCCCTTAATTTCCTAAAACATGTAAATTTTATTTTTAAAGCTAATCAGGAGGGAAATGGCTACACAATTCTTTTGAGTCACTTGAGAGAAAGGCGCAGGAAAGTCATGGGCAAATGAAACAGCCCACAACTGTACCTGTTCACTTTCTCATTTCACAGTTCTTTGAATATAGCTTCAGTATTCTAATATCATGATGGAATTTAAGCATACTTTGCTTTTGAGAAGTGAGATCTTTGATTTTAGATCTTCTATTACAGTCTGATCTGTAATAGATCTGATCCTCTATACAGTCTGTGTTGGTGAAACAAAGACAATTCTAATAGCACCTCATGGAGATGTAATGATTTATCTGCACAGTCCATTTCAAAATATTTAGGTGTGCTGATTTACAACTGAAGTAGCCCCACTGAATTAAGTAACCTTTAAGTATAATATTACAAGAATTACTATTATGACAAATTTTTATAACTGTTACCTACAAAAATAGTGCATAAATAATTTTTTATATATATAAACAAAGGAATTCTTTAAAAAAACCCAAGTGTTGGAATCACACCTTAGGGTAATACAAAAGCAAAAATTAGATAGTTATGAATTTCACTCAAAACTAGGAAAGACTAGAATTCTGATTAGATACTTATTTCTCCTTATTATTACAAATGCAGCTCATTAGACCAGGAGCCTGTCTTGCAGCTGCAGGTTACTGCTCTGCTGCAGCACTATAAATGCAAGGGTCAGCAAATGCTAGGGCCCATTCAATCTCTCTCCTCCATTTATACACTTGAAAGAGAAAAAGAAAAAAGGTAGAAAGAGATTCTGTTTCTATTCTTGTTGAAGTTAACACAACAGTATCCTGCAGGCCGTAGGTGTTGCTAGGAAAGTACAGCACAAGCTGGTCTGCCTCTTTTTTACTGTACTAGCTCTCTGCCTTCTACCAGCTGAGAATGCCATGGAAACAGAGGTTGGGAAGCAAAAGCTGGTCAGGTTGGGGATCGAGGATTTGGGTTTTTTTTAGTACCAGTATCAAAGGAGACTTTCTTTGGAATTGCAGTGTGAAACATTCTGCCCCATTTATAGTGATTTCTATGACAATGACAACGTTCCTACTGGACAAAGCAGGACAAAAAACAATATGATTAGGTAGGTGCAGGAATTGTTTGACTTGATATCTCCTAAGCAGTACTTAAGAACCTGAGAGTATTTAGAAAAGTGAAGCATGCAATTGCAAAACCATTTTTGAATGCAAGCAAATAAACTCAGTTGAACTTACTCAGTACTGGTGGACCCAGTGGAAGTTAATGAAAAGCATGCACTACCAAGGGTGAACACTAGCAATGAAAGAAATGTGGAATAAAGTCTGATTTTAATAGTGTTAGTTATATTTTAATTAATTGTTTTTCTAATGCATTAGCAAATATCTTGAAAAATAACAGTCTTTCTAGTTGTCATGCTGTTATCACTTCTTGTTTATGTCAATAAGAGCCTGATCCTAATGGTTGCAAATAAAGAAACTTATCACTGCAGTATCTCAACCCATTTCAGAGGCCTGGAGTTGATAGCTCTGTATCTCATAGTGAAGTTGCCATGATTCAACCCTTTGTCCTTGTCAGGTGCCAATATGCACTGTTTTAACCTTTGACAAATGTGGGACAACACATCTTTAGTGTTTTAATTTGCAGAGAAGAATAATCAAACTAAATGGAAATACTTCTAAAATTGTTGTTCTAGGCCCCAATGAGCTTAGTTATTTTGTGATTTTGGTGATTTTGGTGAAATTAAGCTACCCTGAGCCTATGAATCCAGATCTTCAAACACGTACAGTTGCTGCAGAATTGCTACAGCTCAGCTTCCATTATACGAAAAACAGCTCCGTAACTTGCTTCTATGGATCTTCAAAAAACCATTAACCAATCTCTAATAATCTTATTTGGAAGTAAAACAGAACAAAAAACCCTAGGAAGACCTAATGATATAAGACTAAACCCCTGCACTACAACAGACTGCTGTCAGGGGAGAGTGTAGGCCTGATTTTGTATCAATTTAAACTTGCACAGATTGTCCAGGTTTTGTTGTGCCTGACATTGTCTTAAGCTGGCAAATCTACTGTCATTCATACTTTAATATTAAATGGAAGTTTAAAGATAGCCATTATCATTCAAATTGTTCAGTGGTATTTATATATAAACATGCCATTAGTGATAAAGCCTAATGCATTTAATTACAATACTTGTGACCAAAAAAAAAATATCTAGAACTACTTTACTGGTCTTGTGTTTTAAGGTTCATCAATTCCCAACTAATGAATTGTTTATATAAAGCATATATTGGTGCCCTAAAATAGGCTGTTGATAAACAAGACTTAAACCAGGTAGTCCTTGGAGCTGCTTGCAGAGATCTAAGAACATAGATCTGAGAGCTGTGAACAGTCCCATTTATATAGTAAGAGTTATTTTATATAATCAACAGCGCTAATCCAATTAAAATGATTAGCTACAGAAAGAGAAGCATCCAGTGGAAACCTGTAGGTGCTGCAGACTCTTGCATCAGCTTGACAGACATGACTAAAGGGCATACAGGACCCCAAGCAGAATATTCTGTGACATCTAATTGACATTAGATAAATTAATTTATACATCTGAATTCTGCCTTAACTGGTATATTGTAATCTTTCCACTGCTTGTGAAAGACAGAAGATGGAATTTCACATTGATAATCCCAACACAAGCACTTATGATTGGCACCTGTAAAATTGGCATTCTAAAATGGTTCCTGGAAGAGCAGGTTTATTTTGCTTAACACGTTTTTGGTCATTCTGACCCACTAAGCCAGAACATCCAAACAGCATAACTAAGTCTGAAGTGTATCAGACCAGCATCATAAAGTGTGCCTGTATTGATGAGTTAGAGTACGTCACAATTGGCATAGACATTGGAGGTCAGTTATCTCTACTTGCAACAAAGTTTTCTTCTACACCAGCTATCACCTCTGCCAAGCAATTCCTTTTCATGGTTCAATACAACACAAGCCTGTCACCCTCATATTTTCTCAAAAATCTCTTTGCCCAGGATTCTTCTCCTGGGAAGCTGAGAAGCCTCGGAGAAAAATGAAAACAATAATTATCTGATTTTCTTCTCCTGTGTTTTGCTGCTCTGGAATGTGGTTCAGACCTTGTTTACTAACAGGTGGTTGTTTGATTGGTTTCATGTGAATTGTTTTGACTTAATGACCAATCATGGTCCAGCTGTGTCAGGACTCTAGCAGGAGTCACAAGTTTTCATTATTATCTTTTAGCCTTCTGTCTGTATCCTTCCTCAATTCTTTAGTACAGTTTAGTACAGTATTTTTAATATAATATAGATCATAAAATAATAAATTAGCCTTCTAAGAACATGGAGCCAGTTTCATCATTTCCTCCCCTCAATGGGGGACCCTGAAAATACCACAAAAGCCAGTCAGTTCCTACAATGAACTTAAATAATCCAATGTTGGCTTGAAGGCTAAAAGTGTTCTTTTAAAGTGTGAACGGATCTAAACTTCTCCAGCTGGCCTGACCCAATACAGAACCTCTCCCTTCTTCAAGCTACTCATATGAAGCAGGTATAGGTAAAGAAACCCTTATGACTTCTTGTTTTTCCATATTACAGCTCCTAAGAGTGGAAGGCAATCTGATCTGACAAGGACCAAGAGGCTTCTTTCCAGTCTTGAAATGGAACCGTTTCTTTCTCTGCTGGACAATATGTCCTGGCTCAGAAAGACCTTTCATGTTTCCAGGTTTCATATACTGTGAAGTCAAGAAGTAAGAGCAAAAGTAAGACTCAGGTGCCTTCTCTACCCAGTATTACTCTAGCCTTCAGCACCTAGAGATACAGATACTGGGCCTGCTCTTTAATCTAGACAATGCATCAAGCGTTCATGCAAGGGGACCTGTAAAAGGAATGCAAGATGCTTTGTGCTGTATCTTGCTTTGGCATTTCAGGTGGGAGAAAATCGGCTTAAGCTGGATAAGATGTGACAGAAAACTACCAGTATCTTTTTTTACCAGTGTGAATGCTGAGTCATTTTGAGAGTATGCTGCTCACTGAAGAATTAAGCCTCTACCAGTTAAAGGCTGGATTAAGACATTTTGGTGGTTTAGGTCTCTAATCCAGAAAGCAAATGGGTTAAAGCCTCTTAAACTGCATCCTCCCTCGAAAAGCTTAAAAGTTGAAGACATCAATAGCTAACTGCAACACTTGTTTATATAGCCAAAGGCTAAAAAGCTCAGATTGACTGCTTTGAAAATTGGGATCTAATGACAGAATTGTGAATGGACTAAAAATCATGATTCCCATGCCTCTGGTTTAGATAGCAAACTATATGCTATGTCAAGGAGCAACAAGAAGGGAGTCACTTCGTGAGAGAAGATGAGGAGCTGACCACAGTGCAGGTAAGCAGAAACAATGACCACAGACAAGAGCACAGTCCCCCACTATCCAAGCAAGACTAACAGCAAGGCTGGTGACAGCAACGGTTTCAAACAGTCCAGTATTCAGACATTTTCAAAGTGACATGTTAGGCTTGAGGTCAATTCAAGAAGTCCAGCTGATACCCATGACTTGGATCCAGCAAGCCTGGATCATCAAGGAATACAGCTGGATACAAACCTACCTACACTGTAGTTCAGGCAAAGCCTTGGGCCCGAGCCTGAGCTTAAATGGAGCTAGTGGGCCAGAGGCTGAGGATTTAGAGGGGGAGCTACCAGATGTTCTCTGGGCAGTCAAAGCTAATTGGTGCACTCAGGGCATATACTGCATTTCCTATTCCTAATGTCTATCAAGAGGAATCTTAAGCATCGCTATCATTTCTTGTTGGCCTCTTATTGCAAAAGTTCCATGCCTTCTCAGTGATTTCTCATGGGCATCTCCTCACAGCACTGACTTCTTCTTCAACACAGCCAACAAACTCCATCTCTCTCCTCACCCAGCTAACCCACTCTTTTGTAGCACTCATCTTCTTATTGGACACAGCTGTGGCCTGTTAAGGGCAGGCCTGTTCCTAATCTTTGGTGATCAGTACAGCTGAAACTCCTCAGGGGTAAGATTACCTTCTGCACTATATTTTCTTACATGCAATCCCCCCCACTGGTTCTTTTCTGGAAGTGACAAGATTTTTCATTAAATGTATGCACAACTTTGTTTTTACAATGTTACAAGAGAGTCCTAACTGCACTTTTGTAATTATTCACAATTTAAATTAATTGTTAATTTAGTTAATTTAATTAATTGCTATAGTTATAAAATCCTTCCAACAATATAAGCAACAAAACAAATCTTTTGATCCCCCAGACCAAAAGTATTTCCTGAAAGGTAATGTGCATTGGGAAAAACAATAGAAGAAACCAAAAAATGCTGGTGCCTCCTAAGGGAGATCTTACCTCACAACAAAATTGTCTAAGCATGGTGCTGGACACCTCTGTGATAGTGCCTGAACACAGAACACAGCAATGAGGCTTCTAGAAAAGTAAGAGATGTAAGTTATCTTGCTTGTGATTGTAATTGGTGCTGGAGTTGAATAAGTACATTTGAATAACCAAACACAAGCAGCTGCTGGAAATTAGAAGAAAGAAAAGCTAATCTGATAGGATCTGTCCTATCAGATTAAGAGTAAGAGTCACAGACACTGTAGCATTTTCCTCTTCATGTGAGACCATTTCCTGTGAACTGTTCTTCCTTTGGTCTTCTGATGTGCTGGCTGAAAGGGGTGAGGCTGTGACCTCTTCATTGTACTAGCAGAGCTGATTGACAGCAAAGGGCACACCGACAGTGACAAAGACCCACCCTATACTGTCCTCTGACATTCAGAGCCTTTTGTTACATTTTTAAATCTTTTATATGACATCCCACTTGTTCTTAGAGCTTTGTCTGTAAAGTACATTTGTGTATAGAATATTTTATTTTTTAAAGCAGCAGATGGATGCAGAGTGCAGATATGATGGCACGCTTGCATTAATGTGTTTACTTTAAAACTTGCACTCAGTCCAGGAAATCTCATTGATTTCTGATTTGGCAGGGGAGCCAAATCTTTAGCTGAACTTTGTCATCCAGTAGAATTTTGTCTGCTTTTGAAAGCTAAAGTTCAAACCTGCCTGGAGAGCTCCTAAAAATAGAAATTTATGGAGAAGTAATGAAAATTACTAGGGGAGAGAATGCTCCTTTGTAAGTGAAAATGAAAGAAATTTCTTGCAGTGAATGCAACTGCAACAGCAAGTATTGGGTTACAAAGTATTAGCACTAGCCTTTAAAGACATAGTCACATGTAAAGTGATTGGTGATGTAGATGTTTCATCATAAAATATTCAAATTAAGATGCCTCAAACATTTTTCAATTTTACAGTGATCGAATACTTGCTTTTTGGAAATCAGATTCCACAAGGTATTTTTAAATAATTACACAAACCAAATGAATTCCCAAAATTTTAGGCCAAGTTCTAAATGTATATTGCATCACATGCAATGAAGTTATGGGTGGACCATGGAGTGATGGTGAATAGTTATGCCCTCTTGGCATCCAGTCACAAGTGAAGCTCTGAAGTCCCCAGAGCTCAGTATTGGGGACAGTTCTTTTCAATGTCTTTATCAGTGATCTGGATTACATGATCAAGTGCACCCTCAGTCAGTTGGGAGACTCCCAAGTTGGGTGGGAGCATTCATCTGCTGGAGATCAAGAAGGCTCTGCAGAGGGATCTGGACAGGATGGATCCATGGGCAGAGGCTAACGCTGTGAGGTTCAACAAGGCCAAGTACAAAGTCCTGCCCTTGGGTCACAACAGCCCCAGGCTGTGCTACAGGCTGGGGGCAGAGTGGCTGTAAAGCAACCCAGGATAAAGGATCTGGGGGTGCTGGTTGACAGCAGCTGAACATGAGCCAGCGTGTGCCCAGGTGGCCAAGAAGGCCAATGGCATCCTGGCCTGTATCAGCAATAGTGTGGCCAGCAGGACCAGGCAGTGGTTGTCCCTTTGTACTCAGCACTGGTGAGGCCTCACTTCAGGTCCTGTGTCCAGGGCTTTCACTACAGGAAGGACATGGAGTGGGTCCAGAGAAGGGCAAGGAAGTTGGGAAAGAGTCTGGAGCACAAGTCCTTTGAGTTGCAGCTGAGGGAGCTGGGGGTGTTCAGCCTGGAGGAAAGGAGGCTCACAAGAGACCTTTTCACTCCCTACAGCTACCTGAAAGGAGGCTGTATCCAGGTGGGGGTTGGTCTCTTCTCTCAGGTTACAAGTGAGACAAGAGGAAATGGCCTCAAGTTGCACCTGCAGAGGCTTAGATTGGATATTAGGAAAGATTTCTTCACTGAAAGGGTGGTCAGGCTTTGAAACAGGGTTAAGTGGTGGAATCACTGCCTCTGGAAGTGTTAGAAAGGTGTGTGGATGTGGCACTTGGGGGTAAGGTTTAGTGATGAAATTGGGTATGGGTTAGTGGTTGGAGTCAATGATTTTAGAGGTCTTTTCCAACTTCAATGATTCTATGATTCTGTGACTCAAAGTTCATTATTGCAAAGGTGTTTTAGAGACCTGATGGAACTTGGAGCTCTCTGAATGTGTGAATTTCTAAATATATTATATCAAATAAGTTTTGGTAAGGAAAATATTCCTTACCATATTATCACACCTTTATGGGAATTGAAGATAAATTCTATGTCTTTCTATTAAATTTATGAGACAAGATATCAGAACCTGCACATTGATTGCTTTGTTAGTCACTCTTCTTTGACGTTTTTCCAGTAAATTATTTCCAATAATCAAATGAATAGCAAGATAATAATCCCTAAAAACTTAGAAAGTATTGTCTTATTTATGTAAACCATTCCTCCTTATATTTTCTGCTGACAGCTAAAAATGCAGCTAAAAATTAAATATAGATAGAATAATAAGATGCTAATGTTGATTAAGAAGACCTAGGTAGTTTTATAGTTTAGTCTTTGGGTTTAGTGTTACCAGAAACCAAGTAATTCTTTGGTATAGCAGCACATATGGCACATAATATCACCCACTGTTCTGAGGCACCCTGTTAGACAACCATATGTGCTGAAAAAAGTCTCTGGTTGTTCAGGGGCTTATTCAAGATTGACTGGTTGCTTTTTCTCAAAATGTCCTTGATTTACTGTTTCACGTCTAAATTAGAACCTTTAAACTGTAAATATTCATGCTCAGTTTTAAAATGCTTCAGTGTGTATAATTTTGGCCTGAAACACCAAGCTTCATTTCTACCAGACAAAACCAAGCAATTCCTTGGCATTCAGGAGCTATGAAGAAAAGTTGATATCCTAATACTGCAGTCTAAACATTATTAATTTTCTTTCCTAAATCTTTTTCCCACTTTACTCGCTACCAGTACAGACCTCTAGATGTGACTTTCTTCATGGTTGTATCACTACAGTCCTTATTTGACCTCTTATCTTTTAGTACCCAGTTTGCACTCAGTCTCTGAGTTCTCTGTGGTCTGAAGAGTGGAAACATCCCATAGGAAATGTGTGTAAATAGCAGCAGTTATGGAACAACAAATAATGAATCTTTCGTGAGTCAGCTTTGGCTGCTCTGAATATTACAGTGTAGAAGATAGCTCATCACAGTAAAAAGAATATTGTAGAATATTTGCTTAAAGGAAATGTTAAAGCATGGGAATATATAATGAAAATAAGAGTGGTTTTACAATGCCAACTTAGCATGAGAGCAGTGCAGAATAAAACCACACAATATTTGCAATGAAACCTTTCATAAACTATCTTTAATGTAATTAAAAGGAATGAAGATAAAAATCTGAGTTAACACAAAAGTAGGTCATTTTACTTCTTTGACATAAGAATTCCTTTGCTAAAGGAACTGAGATGATTTAATGCTGGCTTTAGTAAACAGTATGACTTAACACCTCGTGCCATTCTGTTAAACAATTAGGACCACACAATACCTGCAAAGTGCATGATAAAGGGAAATTTATAGAAAATTTATAGAAATTATAGTCTGCAACATTTTCTGTCAATATGAAATCATCCCAGGGTAGTGGGTCTCTGATGGATATCCTTATGACTAAATTTCACAGTATTCAACATTCTCCTCAGTGACCTAAAAGTAAATATAAGATCAGCATTAATAAAAGCTGCAGATGACATGAGGGTTGGCAGAATGGTAACTAACAGTGAATGTAGATAAGTCAGTATGATTTGGGTCAGCTGGTAGACCTGTCTATTCAAACAAACTGTAATTTAATACAGCAAGCTGCAGCTATCCCTGCAGAATACAGAATTCTCAGCTGAAAAATAGTGAGTTTAAAATAAATTGTGGAGTCACAGTGGACAAGAATCTGAGTTCTCATTGTGATCCTGTGGCACAAAGAGGTGGTAAAAGTAGTGAATAGAAACAGGGAAATGTTTTTTACTCTGCATGCGGTATTGGTGACGCTGCTGTGCCACCTCCAGGAGTGCTACATACGTCTTAAAACTGGTGCTAAAAAATTAGAGGAAAGAGCAGAAAGGAACTGCAAATATATCATGAAAGACTTCAAGAGCTAAGTGCTTGTTTTTAGCAAGGAGGATATAATGAAGTGACTTGGATATGTTTTCTTTATAAAGAAAATACCAAGTTCTCTTCCCTAGTCAAGAAAGTAATAATACGGGGGGAAGGGGGAAAAAGATTCCCTTTTTTTAAAATTCAGGCCTATCTTCCTTTTCGAAGGCAATTTTAACCACGCTAATATCTGAGTTCAAGGCAGGGGTAAGTGGGTAAAATGTGAGGATTTATGAAAGGCAAAGTGTCAGGCTGAGTAATCTAGTACCTTTTTGATGCTAAACACCATGAATCCATGATACATAGATTAAATTGTTTTCTCCCAGCTCCATTTGGTTGTTCCACAAATAGACTTAATTATTGTGTTAATCCCATTTCTTTCCAAAAAACACTAGTATTTTCAAATGAAAAAATGTCAGTTAATATGGAAAATCTGCAAATATTAAGTGTAAATGCTTATATTTACATCACCCTGAGCTGAGTGGGCAGGTGCCAACATCCATGGTGTAATGGCAGTAATATGGATTGTTGAGTGTAAGTGGGGGGAAAATTCATTTATTCATAGATCATTCTTGCACCAGTCGTCTAAGTATATGGTACTTTTTTAAAGTTACAGGTAAAGTGTTCATTCTTTCAACTATTTGTTACTCCCATGGAGGGTGTGACTTCCGACAGCGCGGCAGGGTCCCGTTCAGCACCACGGCCAGCGCCCAGCGCCCGCTTGGCTCCTGGCGAACAGCCGTCTCCTCCTGCAGGCCTGACGCTTTCCGGAACAAAACCCGTTCATTTATAACCTTCGGTGGATTCGTTTGGTCATCTTCCATACCTAAAATCCATAATAATCATGGGAAAAGTGAAAGAGTCAGGTTCTGAAGTCCTCAAAGATTCATAGGTGCGTGTCAAACTACCAACAAGGGGTGAGTGAAAACCTTGTCCTGCTGGTAGCCACCGCTGGCAGGATGCTGTGCCAAGTCTGGTGTGCGATGGCTCCGGCCAGCCGCCAAGCACCCACAGTTTGCTCACTCTTTGCCTTCTCACAGTGGGAATGGAAAGAAAATAGGAAAGACAAGAATGAGAAAACTTATGTAATCAAAACAAAGACCATTCACCAATAACTGAAGTTGTCATAGTAGACTCAACCCGGTGAATTGCATTTAAAACATTTAATTGCTGATTTGGGGTTTGGGGAACAAAAACAACAAACACCTAAACACTTAGGGAAGACGGCTTTTCTCTCCCACTCGCAGGTTCAACTTCTCTGCAGACACCTCTCCTCCCTGCTTCCCAGTCTCCACTCCCCTTCCTTTGACTGCAGCTTAGACTCATTTCCAACAGCAAGGCAACAGATGAAGCAGGCTCCTGGGGCCAGTGTAGCTGCTTCTTTGTGCTACTTTGTTCCTTTTTTTACTCCACTGCCCCCTCCTTCTTAGTTTCTTCTGCTCCAGTGTGGACTCCCCCATGGGCCATATTCTCTTCAGGGAAGAACCTGCTCCAGTGCAAGTCCCCCATACAGTTCCTGCACAGATGTGACCAGCTCCACCATGGAGCATGTCTTACTCCTATGGTCTTGTTGTTCCCCCTCTTTTTCACTTGTTCCATTACCCTTTGTGTTTTTTGCCTTTTCTTAAATGTGTCCTCACAGAGGCACCCCAAATTCCTCTGATTTACTTTAGCTTTGGCATGCAGTGGATCCATAGCTGAGCTGGCTTGAACTGTCCATGTCTGGCACAGGGCAGTCTCTGACCTCCTCCAAGAGAGGCCATCCCTACTAGCAAAATGTTGCCATCAATACCCTGCACATAATGTCATATCTAAGCTAAAGAAACCAGCTTGGGAAGAGGTCAAGCTGTTGGGTAGAGGCTCAGCAGTATTTTTTTGATATGACAGGAGATGTCCCCTAAGGACATGGGAAAGGAGTATTTGGTTTACTGCATCTACGACCAAAAAAATCCATTATTTTCATTTTCCTTGGTTCCACAAGGTCTTATGGACTCATTCCAGATTTAAAGCACCCAAAGTTAAAAAGATAATGAGGATAAAATTTGTTTCTTGTCCACTTTGATTGAATTTCACCTGCATTGTACATTGGATAATTACTTGCAGATGTGCAAAGAAAATGTAGGATACCACTTCATTGATTTTCAAACATGTAAAAGTCTATAAAGACTCAAAGGATTTGGAAATTAGGTCTCTTTCACCACCGGTAAGGTAAGGTAGAAGACCCTTTAAGAAGTACAGGTATTCTTAAAAACACAAGATATTCTTCATAACAGAATGTGGCATCAAGTCTCTGTAAGATCAGTCTAACTGTTGCAAGGAACATGCAGCATTGCAAACTTTCACAAGTGCACTCAAGAACTGGAAGGAGTTTCTGTTGTAGGTTCTAGAGTGCGTGGAAAACCCTGCTAATGTATCTTCACACTTATTACTTGCTCTAGCTCGGTTAAGCTGGCACTGGCACAATTGCAAATGCCAGACCCATAATTCCACTTTGTTTTAGACTCTTTTCATGTATCAGACACTGGCTTGGTGCAGCTCTGTTTACCTTTTGAAATTCCTTTGACCTAATTTGTCTGGGATTGATATCCATGCAGCTTCATTAATTTCAGAAGCATATATCCAGACTTACAGCAACATAAATGTCAGACACATATTTATAATGACATCCATATATTCTTCATTATATTCATGGACAATTGTCTACTAACAAATCAATCAACTTCCTTCCAAACAAGCAGACTAGTGAGAGTAACTTATCAATATCCAGCTATTATTTTTTTTACATACAAAATTAAATCATATCAAGCAAACTAAAAAGCCTCAATGTTTCTTGTGTCTAACACAAGAACAGAAAAAGGGAAGTATTTGCTGTAATGCATCCAAAATTCTGCTTCTGGTTGATGATATGATTTTACCAAGGTTTTTTAGTCCTCAGTGTGTGAATTAAAGAATCATTAACTACCATTTAAATATTCATGAGTAGAATTTGTGTCATAAACAGACCAAACTAATATGTCATTACAACAGAAGAGTACATCATTGTCAAGCATTGTTCTACAAAAAGTATATTAGGTGTTACCTATAGAGAGCTGTAGGTTCTGTTGTAAGATTGAGATTGCACTGAAATTGGGTAATGCATAGAGGATGCAGAAGCCAAATCATGACAAGTCTTCATGGGGCATTATCACCAGACTTCCATCACTGCTGCTATTAACTCACACATATCTCTGTGTGAGTCTCTTGCACCCAAACCAGCCAGGAGAACTAAATCTTACTAGGATCAAATGTTTTTATTTAGCAGCAATTTCTGTCACTTTTGCATTCAAAATACAATGATTAAGCATGATTCAAGTAATCTGTGCCTAGACACTCATGTGCCAGACATTCCTACAGAGTATTTTACAGGGTTCAATTGGGTATTTTTGCTTTTTTCATCATAGCAATGTTTCAGTGAAAATATTGTTGGGGAGTGAACAGGTTGAGGAAAAAAAGTCAGAACATCGAGTACCTTCATTAACACAAGAAGTTCTAAAGCTCTGGAGCAGCTTTTCAAAAATATTCAGGATTCAGTGTTTCTCAATGTTCTCTGTAGGAGACAGGATATGAATAGGCTGTGAGAAAACAAACTTGGCCCAGGTTCTGGAAATGTTCAAGTGAAAAAATGCACTGGTAGCATCCTTGAATATTATGAAGTTACATTTCTAGTCTCCTCTTCCCCCTCTCCTTCCTCAGCTCCACTTTCATTCTCCAAAAAATTCCAAAAAACCACCTGATTTTTAAATGAATCTTCCAAAGCTCTGATTTTCCTGTCATGGTTTTAATGGACAAATAGATAAATTGTCAATAGGTAAAGATAGTGGCAAAGCAGGAAAATTTTGATGATTAGCATAGCTGTTGTGGAAACATACCTCCATGCAAGAGACAAAGGGTTTTGTTCAAAGGAAGTCCATTGTTTCTACAAAAAGTGAATACTTTGGCAAAACATTATAAATTACTACCTTTGTGATTTTAGTAACTTTTATTACTGTTATTTTAGTTGATGACTAGAATTCTTAGCTGAGATGTTCAAATCTCCACTGTTTCCACTGTTTCAATAATATAGGCAGCTAAGCAGTGATCACCTTCTCTTTCACTCAAAGTACCTACATTTTTAATGAGGCTGTGCTTAAATTAGGTACCTAATAGAGAAAATAACTGGATTCTGAAAAAAAAAAAAAAGAAGTCTATACTTCTTATTGTTTTGACACTTATCAAAATTTTGTTGCTTTAAAACTTGTCAGGCTTTGGACTTACTCCATTTCAGTCAAAAAGTTCAATCTTGTGATAACCAAGTCTACTTTCTTATACTGGTGGGGCTTTTCAGCTATTGTAGGTCTTCAGATAGCATATTCTTAAGAAATTGACTGTGCCTCCTCCTCCAGCAAGAGGTTCACCTTTCATTACAGAAATCCACATTTTTTCTTTCCTGTCACTTTGCTGTTCTGCAGAAATGTAAGATCTCTAATTTCAATATGGGCCTTACATGGTGGTTCATGTGGGGTTTCACCTCCTGTTGATGTTGACATGGAGCAGCTTCTGCAACAGCCTCAAACTGACAGGACACAATGATAATGAAAGGTGAAAACTGGCAGCTAGAAGCTAATCAAATAAAACTTTGCAGTTCTTGACTTGCTCTGTGTAAAAAGGCTAATTACACCCTCAAGAGGTTTTTTGGTGTGTCTGAATCTCCATCTACATCTAAAATTAAGATAGCAGATTTATATCTACTCTGTTTTTCACCTGCACTGTTCCTCTTAATATTGCATTATTATCATGCTGGAAGAAAATGGAAAGAAATACAAACAGCAGGAGTGAAGAGAGTCAAGAGGAGATTTCTGAAAAGAGCACTTGACCTTAACAAACCCTTGTCAGGTCAGCAGGTATCTTGCTATATGCACAATGGAAGGCGCTGTGGGTAGCGGAATAGACAAAATAGCTGCATAGAGGTTATTATTTTCAATCACCTGAAAAGCATGGACTTCAGCTGATGAAAAAGTAAAAAAGGAAAACTAAAAATTCCAAAAAGTTGAAAAATTTCTGATGTAATGTTCCAAAACTAAAAATTCCAAAAAGTTCAAAAATTTCTGTCTAGCATTTTAGAAAATTTTCAAGTCTGGGACTGGAAAATAGATTCCTCTGACATTTTTCTATTAAATGGCATAATCAAGTCAAGCTTTATTAAAAAGCAAGCATTACTCAAAACCACAAGCACTACCACAAATGATGTTCTACCAGCTTTCGCATGAGCGTATCAGGCATGGAAGTCCAATAGAAAGCCAGAGACCTTATGCACTTTCCTGTTCATTCAGATTTGCTTCACGATTTCCCATGTAAATTTATCAACTATTAGAATGCAGAATTTGGTACAAAAATGTCTCTACTGCAATATAAAGTGTTCTTGATGCTCTTTTATCATTCTCAATAGTCATACCTCTTTGTCTATGGTAGGTTTTTGTGGAGGTGTTGAGGTTTTTCCTAATGCTTTGTTCCAGCTTTTCTATCATTTATCTTGCTTCACTGCTTTCATCCTTCTCCATCGTGTCACTTCTCGGAATCTTCTGGTTTTTCTATCTCACTCAAACAGCTTTGGTCTGTTACTCATGTATTTACTTCTTCACTCACGGGATATTTTCTCTTGGCAGAAGAGAAACTTCTTCTCTTTACTCTCAGAGCTAGAAGGAAGGGAATGCTCTTCTCTGTTGCTGTTCCGGAAGGAGCAGAGTTCTGACTGAAATGGAAAGTCATTTCTGATGCTGATTTACACCTAAATACAAAAGGTTTCTTCCCTAGAACTTGGCTTTTTACTTCTCATTCCCTAATTTTAGATGTTTAGCCAAATCTTTAGCTGAACTTTGTCATCCAGTAGAATTTTGTCTGCTTCTGAAAGCTGAAGTTCAAGCCTGCCTGGAGTGTTCCTAAAAATAGAAATTTATGGAGAAGTAATGATAATTACTAGGGGAGAGAATGTTTCTTTTTAAGTGAAAATTAAAGAAATTTCTTGCAGTGAAGACAACTGCAACAGCAAGTATTGGGTTATGAAGTACTAGCACTAGCCTTTAAAGACTTCCTCACATGCATTTTCAAAAGGAACTGTAATGTAGGTGTTTCACTTCTCATTTTCTAATTTTAGCTGTTAGCTGATTTTGACCTTTCCATAGTAATTATTGTCCCTTAGATCTCATAAAGGAAAAGTTTAGTCCAAATTTCTAAGAAGGATTTCTAATACTACATGCTTAAATCTGTATTTCTTTGCCTAACTTCCAGCTGAGCAGCATACTGCATGACTCCTATGAATTCCTGTCAGCTCTGAAATAAGTAAGGTGGAAAATGAAGATAACATGAATTATAGCGCTACAAATCCTCCTTTTTCTTTTAAATTGTCTACAGAGAAATGCAGTAATAGCTAGGCAGTCCATGACCCCTGACAAATCAACTCTTTGTTTTCTTGGGCTTTCGTACCTTTTTTTCTGAAACTCTGCCAGTCACCTCTTGGAGATAGCTACTTCATTTCAATATTTTTGTGCCAAACTTACTAAGTTGGAAGGTTCATTGTTTCTTGATTATTAATTTGTAAAAATAATTTTTAAAATTTACTCGAAAAGATTAGTGCCAAAGTCTATAGAGTTTTAATAACTCTTATGACTTCTTCTATATAATCCAGGCTATTATTAAAGTTTGGTACTCATTTCACTGCTTTGTATTTGTCTGTCTACAAAATTTGGAGGGTGGAGGATGACTGTAGTTTTTCTGCTATCCTTAGTGGAATGACTTACTGGCTTGTGGTTGTTTGTTGGGCTTTGTCAGTAATAAGAGGAACAAGATGCCTGAAAAATTTAGTTTGACCATGTGCTTGGCAGTGGTAGGCAGATGGATCAGTTTGTATCTTCAAAGTATTGTAAAGTATGTATTAATAGGTAGATTTCATCCTTGTATTTGGGTGCCCTGTGAACTGCTACCAGGACTGTGTACTTCCTATTGATCACTTTATTCTTCCAAAGACATAAGAAACATTCCAGGACTTAGGATATAGCTTGCTGTATCGTTATACTCACTATAACATTTATAATAGAAATGGGCCAGATCCACCAAAATATCACCAGATCCATCTAAAAATTGCTAGTGCTGGGATTATTGTACTTAAAAACCACATAAGTAATTTTCTTCTGCCTTCAGTTTGCTGTATTTTTGTACTTAGGGAAGGCCTTTGTTTTGTCCTTCACATTCACTACTGGTCCCAGCTTCAGGTGAGCTTTTGTTTTCTCAGCTTCATTCCTGAATTCTTTAGCAACCATCTTTACATTCCTCTTGAGAATTCCATTCCTTCTTCCTCATTTCATGTATTTCTTTTTGGTGTTTGACCTCATCCAGGAGCTTCCTGTTAATCCATGGTGACCTTCTGCAACACTTGCTCACCTTCCTGCACATATGAATAGAGAGATTTTATTATCTGGGGAAATTCAACAAGCTCTCCTGTGCCCTGGTGTCCTCTGCTCCCCACTGGATACTGCCAAGAAGATGACAGAATAAGCCAAAATCTGTTCTCCAAATGTCCAGGGTTATGATTCTGGTATTTGTCTTCTTCATTTCCCCCATAATTTTAAACTCAATGATCTCATGGTCACTGTAATCAATATGATTCTCAACTGGAAATGGTCTATCTATTTGTTTCCCATTTGGTGGGATGTTTTCAGTTTTTTTGACCCCTTCAACCCCTCAGTCATGTAGTCTCCACCTCATTGACTGATACTGTGTTTTCTCTCACTTTTCATGAAGACATTGCACAAAATTCGATAAAGACATCTCTGCAGGACCTGCTAAAAATACCACAACAGATTATTTGCAATTTACATATATAATTAGATCCTGCAATATATTACTTGGCTAGTTTTTAATTTGTTTGAAGTCGGTTGTATTGATTTTATATACTCTTAATTTTTATCAGAATGTCATAAATTTAAAGATATTACCCAAATAACTTGTATTAAATATGCCTTTAATCCAAACATAAGCAATATCAGATCTGCTTGATAAGACACACTCAACAGAGCCATGTTCATTGCCATTAATTAAACACCCCAATTTGCTTCCTTGCTGATTGCATTCTCTATCAGCGTTTTAGTGATTCTGCCCAAAATTACTGTACAGCTGATGGGCCTATTGTTTCAAGGTGATGGCACTTAAAAGAGAAAAATATGGAAGGAAGACAAGGAAAAATTGTAGAAACAAGTATTTCACATCTGAATGTGTGTTTTCCTCCTCCCTTGGGCACTGGCCATGTTGGAAAGAGGCCCAGCACACATCTTTAGGTTAAAAACTGTCCCAGTCAGGAAGCCTCAGCAGAGAGAGAAGGCAAACAATATTTTTTATATTATTTTGCCGCAACAAAAAATTACTTCAATTTTTCAGTGTTAGAGGATTTTTTTTAAATTTTATTTTTTACAAAATGCATATCCCAAACTAGCAGAACAGAAGAAGTAAGGGTGATGCTCTGTCCCCTGCTGCTCTAAGGGGTTATGATGCAGACAGCACTCCATGCCTGTTGAGCAAAGCTGGCTACTTCAGAAAGCATCCTCCCCTGACAAAGCTGAATGAGACAGAGCTCACCTTAAATATAGAGGATAGGAGCTCACAGTTGCTATAGGTCAAGTGTTTTATTGCTTATTCATTAACTTTTGTGGTTTTAAATATAGGTTATTCATCTGTGTAAATGTTTAAATCAGGAAATGGAGCCCAACTGACACTTTCTTGATTTAAGATGTTCCTGACCACACCCCTCTGTCTACTAGCCTTTGCAGTTTTGATTCACCTGGATGGATAACACTGTGTAGAAACATCTACTGCAGCCTGGCTTACTCAGCCACTGCCATACCAACTTCTTTTCCATTAATAAATACATTCAATGCAATACCTCTCTGAATAATGCAATTGCTTTGTTTATAAGAAAACTGAGCCCAAGACATTTTCTTGAAGATTGACAGGTAACTTAGCATCAATCTTCACATTGTAAAGGAACAAACATGGAAAGACCCCTCCTAACTAGCCATATAAATGGGTAAAAAATGTATTTTTAAAGTTATCTCAGTATTCAAATCTATACTAAGTATTTCACTTTGTGAAAATTATTTCAAAGTCAGGGGAGACTTGGATTTTAAGGAGATGCTTTTATTGTCTCTTTCCAGGTGAGTTTCACTGCCAATTACCTCCCTAGAGTAATTTTTATCATCCTTACAATTTATAGTAATTCTTATCATCCTTAAAATTTATCTGGCCCTTTTCAAGGACTAAAAGTCCCTCACAAAATTCATTGCATGTTAACTGGGACTGCATTGTTGTGTGGCTCCCTTTCCCCATGTGCTTGTAGCCTGCACATAAAGCAAAGGCTGGTCCTAATAGTCTTGTCTGTATGACATACTAACTACTGTCACTAAATTCCCTAGAATTCACCTCCTCATCCTTCTCTTTCCTCAGTCAATCAATACCCTCCCATATGTCAACCACATCTATCATATCACTGGAGAAATCCTGATAGAAGATCCATAAGGATGTTAAACTCTTCCCTCAGGAGCCATATCCCAGTCAAGAATCTCTCCATTTGGTGGGTTTCTGAGTTCTTGGGCCCTCTGAAGTTACCAAGGAGTTTTTACAGATTTCAAAAGGAGCAGGATCAGGATACTACCATATATGCTCACTGTCCAAAAGAATCATAAATATTCACACTACTTCTGATAGGTATATTTTCTGGTTAGCCAGGTTAGAAAATGGCAGGCAAAGAACTCTTTTTGTCATTAAAATGCTAGTGGTTCTTTATCTCTGTTCATCAGTAGACTTTGCCTTTTTGCCCTTCCCAGGCAAGTCCTTCAGGCCACATCTCAAAGATTTAAGACATTTTTGCCCAACCATGCTGCTATCAAAATATTCTCTCTCCCTGCAAACTGTCCTCCTTCTCCATCCAGTTTAAACCCCACAGTCTTTCTCTCTCATTTCTTCTCCTAGAAAAACTAAATTATATAAATCTATCTAAGATTGCCAAAATACAGAAGGTAAGAAATCTTGTAGAAACAAGATACACAAATGTTCTGCTGTAGACCAGGACCCTTTTTTGACCTGCAGAGCATGGGGATAAGACCTGTAATATTAGCTAACTGAACTAAAAACAATACCCCATTCCACTGGCATCTCATGTGAAAATAACCTGAGTGATTGTAGCTCCTTATACCTTCAAGCTCAAACTCAAGGAAAAAAAAAAAAGGTTGTTTATTTGGGTCTCACTGGTAGCTATTTTCAGATGATATTGCTTTTTCCTTTACAGATTGAAGTCACCCTTGATAACTTGGCATCTACAATTTCCAATTCTAAATTCTTGGAGCATTACAAGAAAGTTTGTGCGTAAATATCTTTAGAGAAGCTAAACTTTCAAAATGCTGTCCATGTAAAGCATAGCAACTCTGCATGGGTATGTATTTTAATTGTCTTATTTGTTTCTTAGTGGCAATAACATTACTAGTTCTTTTATCTCTTGCTGTCTACTCCATTGCTTCAAGCAGGTTGAAAAATAATCTAACTAAAAAGGAATTCTAAACCACTCTGTTAACATGCTTTCCAATTTACTAGGCTTGGAATACTGCCATTTGAAAATAAAGGCCACAGAATTAGAAGGATACTGTGCCTTGATGCTTTTTTTCCCCTCTTATATATAATAAATACTTATTTCCTCTCTACTGATGAAGAGGAAACTCAGAGTGATTAGCTTAGCAGTAAGTGGCTCTTCTGTAGACATCTAAAGTTAGATGAGATGAGACCCATCTTTCTTCATACTGGAATACTTCAATGCTGCTGGCTGAAATCTCTTGCTCTTGCTGGGACTCCTTCAGCAGGTTTAAGTGAGATTGTCCTTTGGTGACCTAACATAGTCTCAGTGAATATCTACAGCAAAGCAGCAACCTCTTTCCAAAGTGAGATGTTACATATTATACAATATGGATATAGAGTTTGGAAACACCAACTTGAATTTTCAACTTTTTTGGTTAAGAGTGTACCTTTATATACTGGCCAAGATAGCAAATTATATATATGTCTGCAATAAGTCTCTCTATTATTGCTGTCCAACAGGCCATGGACTAGATTATCCTCCTCAGAGAAGAACAAGATTCTCATAAAAATTCCTTACTCTCAATGATTTTGTTCATGTTGCAGTCACACAGCTGTTACGGGTATTGCTTTCTCACACTTTGAATCTGGAGATGGCCAAAAAACATGGAGATGGCCAAAAAACATACCAGAAGAATAAGAAGTAAAACTGAGAACAACTTTCTGGCAAAAAAAAAAATCCAACTGCATCTGCCTCAAGCAATCATATAACACAATCTCTTTCATAACTCAATCAAGCACCAAGCTAACACATTTTCACTTTGTTACTGTTAGAAGATTCTTCCAGAACCTGAACGTTTTGAGTACTAAAATCCTTCTTTGAATTTCAAGCCTGGAATTAATTCATGCCAAATTCTCTTCATCTATGCTGTACTGCTGCCCCTTAGTTTAAACAGCTCTACTCCTACACTGATCTTTATATTTATAGGCAGTGATCATTTCTCCTTCTAGCTCTCGATTTAGTGCACTGAGAGCCAATCTCCCACAGGCTCTCCATCACCCTAATTGTCCTGTTAACCATTTCAAAAATGCATTCCGCCTTCTCTTTTTGCACACAGATGAACAGGACAGCATAAAGTATCCTGCATGAAAACTCATCCAAACTATTCTAAACTTGCATTAATATTTGCAGATCAAAGAAAGTATGGTTGGTGGAGATTTTTGCAAAAATGTAGGCAAGAATGATGTATATTCTTTTTATTTAGGATATGTACAATAGCCACACGTACTAAATGGAACTGTTACAGACGATGTCCAGTACACTCTGGCCTGATCAGGAGTTAGAAATGCAACCAACTGCACAAACTTCGTGTTCCAAGTCATTGCTGCTGGTGCCCTCCTCAGGGGTTTTTGAGATTGCACTGTGTGTACTAAGTGCAAGTAACAGCAGATGATAATGCCAACCAGATAAAACTTATTTTTTTGAGTACAAAAAAGTGATTTAAATAACCACCAAAGATGATCCATTCTTCAAAGAAACTCCAATGCCGAGGTGCTCAAATGCTTGTACATTTTGGCAGAACAAAATGCTGACTTCTAAAGCTATCCTACTCCACAGCCATGACACGCATCAGAAGACCCTAGAAATTAGTACTTATTTGCAGGACATGGCACGAACTAGAAATTAAATTTCCTTTATTTTACTGGCATGCTTTGAAGTGAAATCCTTGGCATGACATATGCCCATACATAGACATTGATGGCATTTTTGCCAGGCACTGCAAAGGCAGCTGGAAAGGAAGGCTGTGTTTTCACAGTACAGGATCTATCGCTACAAATCAGCATGTCTGTAGAAGGAGATCCGTGATGTTCAGTGTTCACAAGGCAATGAAAAGGATAGTGGGACATCTAGGTGAAATATTTTCTTGTCTGTCAATCATTCAAAAAGGCAAAGGTCCAGTTGTTGGTCCCCACAGTCACTCTAGTTATTTGCTGCTTCAAGATACACCAATTATATCAGAGCTGACATTTCTACTTGAACCAGATCCAATCCATTTTATGCTTATTCCATCCTTTCCAGTACATGAGGAGGCAGCAATACAAAAATCAAAGAATAAATAATACAGAAATACCTAAGTATATGTACCTAATTTATGCCATGAAAAATGCATTTTAATTAATTTTTTAAGAAGGCAAGGATGAATTAGATGAGCAGAAATAAATATTATACACCAAATGACATAAAATTTAGACTATTTTATAATCTTCAGTTTAAAAGGGGTGATGGCCTTACATTTTAAAAAGCTAAGATATAAATATTCCCCTCTCAGCTTTGGAGAATATTGATTCAACTGCAAAATATGCATAGTTAAAAACACCTTCCTGGGTCAGAATCGTGGCTTAACAAGTCACTAGTAACAGACAAAGCTTCAGAGCCTGATGAAAATTCCTTGGATGACCAAATTCTGTGATTCTGTGAAACAGTAGGAACAGTGAAATATGAAGGAAAAAGATCCCTTTCCCTTGAGACTTCTTCTAAATAGCCATCTGATGGTTTTCTCACTGAAATGTGAAAATTTCTAGACTTTATAGCACAATTATTTCTGTTCAGTTATCAAGTTTTTCTGAATTTTGGTGAGATCTTGAAGGCATTGTTTTGAAGAAGTAACTTTGGTGGACTAATTATGTACATGTAGAAGTGCAATAATGTGTTCCCCTTCTAGTCATCTTTACAAATATAAAATTGTAGCAAATTTTAATTTTACAGATTTTGCTAAGGGATTTTGCTGAAACAATAAGAACATTTTATTGATAGGGAAGAATTAAAAGTATGGAACAAGAAGATAAAAGAAAACTAAAAAGAAGAAAAACAAATGGTCTTATAATAATTTGTAAAGTAATTATAATTTTGGTGACTCCGGTCTTCATGTGACCAAAAATCTGTTTATATGGAAATTTGATATTAGGTTATAGGAGGAGAAATATTTTTCAAAATAAAATATTTGCAAAAATTACTACTCAAGAAACCAGATGGGGGTGAAAGCAATAACATTATATATGAAAAAAAAAAGGCTTGAAAACAGATCCTGTATTAAGGAAGAAGTTTGTTAACTGATCAAAAATGGGCTAATAAGAGAATGATAATACAGAAAGTGGAGACAAGTGTGAGAAGACTGTTTTAAGAAACAGCTACTATTATGTTTACATAACTCAGACAAGAAGAGAGAGGAATCTTCAATGTAAAAGGTAGTTCAGTAATGAAGCACTAGAATAGTTGAAATTGAAGAAAATTGGTCTGACTAAAGACAGGGAAACTATGTATTGTTAAGATTAAGAAAACAGAGGAGAATTAGATTAAATATTATAAAAATAGAAGAGGACATTCCTACATAAAGAATGTTGAAAATTAGGTGAAAGAGAACAAAAATATGGAAGCTTAGACTGCAGAACTTCTTATAAATAAATGTTTTGAATAAAATCTTTTCATGTCTGAGAAGAAAAAAGCAGACTTAAAGGCAAATGAAATGTTGCTGGTTTAGTCACATCTCTTTGGCAAAAAGATCCACAGCTTTTGTAAGTCATGCATATTGTCATGGAAACAAAATTGGAACTCTTGCTTTGGTGAAGGATATTTCAAGCCCAACAAAAGCAAAGATGCACATTTGCTTGTTTCAGTTATGCTAAACAGAGGAGGTCTGTTGTCAAGTTATCTTTGGATAACCCTGTTATAAAGACAGCTTTACCCAATGCTTTTAACTTATCCTCAAATACAAAAGGAAGAAAGAATAAATAAGAAAACATTTATTGTAAACAAATATTACTTTATTTTCACAATTTCCATGTATTTTTCCTGTTGGATGAATTCAAACAAGTTGACTTTCTGGATTACTAGGTTTATATTACCATCTTACATAGAAAGAAATGTTCAGATGTTCTTGGACCGCTGTTAAAAACTAACCATGTTATCTTTTAGATAAATCACATATAAAGGGGAAAAGCAACTTTGGTTTCTCCTTGCACTATTCAATTCACTGATGGAAAATATGGATGGCATCTGAAGTTTCTGACCATTCTGAAATGTCAATTGATTAATGCATTGTTTAAAACCCAACTGATGTGACATAACCATGCGACCTAGAAAAGTTATTTTATCTAAACCAGACTCACACTAAAAAATAAAGAAAAACAGGAAGAGGAAAAGAAAGGTAAATTAACCTAAAAGTGATTGAGAAAACTCTTGTATGTCCGAGATGTTTAGGATTTATCAAGGCTGGAGTCAGGTGTGCTAAGAACTGTGTCTTCCTTACGAAACACTAAATAATGAGATACTTTCAAAACAGACCAACAATGATATTCAAACCATGGAAATGTCAAAATATTTAAAATTTGCTGTCCAAACAGCTTAAAAATTTGAGGTTTCAGTGAATACTGTTCAAAAGGCGATTTTATCTCATTAGGTAGTCATACATATCTACAGACATTCATTTAATCTCTAATGGGCTGTTCAAAACGTTTTCCAAGAAAAGAATAGAACCTTAAATGAAGACAATAGGAACCTGGTTCAAAACAAAACACAGAAGAATTGTTTAGGTGCAAGATGGCCCCAGATAGGGATTCCTTTGCCAATGGGGTCTGGATGATTCCATTGACTCAAAGGGCCACTATAAGTTATTTTCAATTAACTTATAGTTATTTTATAGCTATTGTAACCCTGAAGGTTACAATAAGTAGAAATCATATGAAGCACAGTAAGTTCCCAAGATGAGGATAGATAGAGACTGGTAGATTGTCAGGTGTAAATATCAGCCTGGCTCTTATGTTCTCTATTTTCTTATGGCTGCTGTTGGATCCATGAAAGGTAGCCAGGGTGCTCTTTGGTCTGTCATACCAGGCCTGTTTTTGTGTTCTAGTCTAAGCACTTCCTCCTCAGTTAAGAAACTTGCCTCTCACTGCCATGCTACCATATGTTCCAGTCATTTAAACTACCTAGTCACAGGTCTTGAAAAACATAACCCTGTTTATACAGCTCTTTCCAATACCATTTTTTTTTCTCCATCAGATTAATTTCTGTTCCATATCAGCCATTCAGCTTTTTTTTTTGAGTTGATTCAGTAGTTTCTGTGTGTTTGAGTTACTTTTTCAGTAACTGCTGTTTCTGAAACAGTTGTGCCACAGCAGTTCTGCCATGTTGACCATCTTTTAAATGTTTGGGAGCAGGTTCATGTTTGAACTGTAATTCAAAAGCAAAAATCTTTATTACCTCTGCTGTGCAATCTCCACCTTCTGGAAGTCCCATCTCTGACATCTCCATGGTAGTCGGTCTGACCAATTCATGCCAAGCATTGAGAGCTCTGCAGTGCCTGCAGCTCTGTCCCCTTCTGGGAGCCAAAGATCTGGCTAAGGCAAGGATCTAACTCACATCTTTGGGTAACAGGCAAATCACTTTTCCCAAACTTGCATAAACACCAGCACCCAGTGCTCATCTAACTACTCTGTCTACTTTTCATTTCTGATGTCATTCCAGTGAAGCGATGTTTCAAATAGCCTAGGAAATTGAGAACTTTTCCTATCCTGGGATTGTGAGGGCTCTTCTTTTGCCATTTCAGGTGGAAGTGCTCCATCTGTCTATACTTGCTCTGAAATAAAAGATTGGTGCTTGCTTGTACAAAGAGCCTACAGAAATCATTGGCAAGCAGCAATGTTTTAGCCTCTCAGAGAAGAAGATGACACACAGGGCAGCAGCAAGGGTCTGGCTGCTCCCTCAGGAAGGAGCAGAGGGTGAGCCCAGCATCGGCTGTGCCCTTGCCAGCAGGCACCATCCCACAGGGCTGAGCACATCGGGCAAGGATGGACACGTCCATCGACAGCCCAGGCACAGCCAGCAGCCCAGGAGCTCCAGGAACACTGGCTCCTTCTGCTGAGGGAGCCAGCTAGCAGCACAGCACACAGGGCCACAGACAGCACTGGAGACATGCACATCCATCATGTGGCTAGGCCAGGGACTGGAGGGCCCAAGACAGGATGAAATGGAAAATTAAATATAGAACATTCTATAGGTAGTGGTTTAGTTAATCAGATTCTGAGACTTTTTTGAGATCTGTGATAGGTCCACTGGCATCTAAACTAGTTACCTCAGACTTCCTTTTAAATCTGGCAAGACAAATACATGCTTTTTAGGTGTGTATAGCCTAAACCTCGTATCTAAAATGTGCCCTAGACACATGTACTTCTCTTCATGGACCATGAAGTGTGTTGGCTACTTTAGAGTGTAAATACTGCATAGTGGACAATTCATTATTAGGTGAGAGAATCCCACATTGATTGAAGACTAAGCTTTCATTCAGATTTTCCTAAAAAAGTTTATTCCTTCTTTATGGTGTGTAAATCATGCTATCAGCAAGATATTTACGGAACTGTGTTCAGTTCTGTCTGGCTCCATTTAACATCTGTCTCTCAGCAATACTGGAACATGCCTTGCAGAAGGAAGCAAGTTAGCTAGAAGTCATTTGTCAACTTTGATGTCTTCCTTCCAGACACCCAGTTCTGTGAAACTTCCCCTTACTCAGTTAGAATGTCACAGCTCATTATTGTCACACTGTGGCTTGATGTATTAACTTTGCAGTCTCAGATAGCTTGATAGACATCCATCATTTATTACACAAAACTCAAACCCCTGACTAATTTTTTTATGGGGGGAGCAAACCAAATTCTTCTTATTACAATGTCATTGTGCTTGTTTTCTTTTTTTGCATTTGGTCACATGAAAGTAGGGACTGTATGATACTTCCATCTATTGACCACGCCCTTCAAGAAAATGGTGACACCAAATCAGCCCAGAACAATCTTATATGCCTAATTATTTTAATTCTATTGGAAGCTTGCCTTTATAAGACATTTCTCAAAGCTATGCCACAGTTAGCCCTTTCTTAAGTGAGAGCTACTTGTTAGGCCATGGAAAGTTAAAATAACTGTTAATTGAAAGCAGATTTTTTTTTGTAAAGAGGGTATTGAGATTAAAAACAGTTATTTGTACAAACACACACAAAACTTGTATAGCTTGTTGAAAAAATTTTGTTGTCTCATTTTTCTAAAAAATGCTATTCCATGGAAATCAAAACTTTCTGTAGGAATGGACCAATTTTGGTGACCTTTCATAAAGAAAAGGCAATTCAAGTTGAAGGATACCAATTAGATCAAAATATTCTACTTTGATCTCAAGTTGCAATTTTTCTTATTGAAACCTCTCTTCATTTCCAAATGTAATTTTTCCATTGTGAATTATAAAACATAAAGGAAGAAAACATGAGAAAATAAGCCTTTCATTTTACTAAGAGGGAATTTTTAAATAGACAATTTTCTTGAAAATTTCTTGAAAGCTTTTTTCTTCATTCTAGTATTGAAGAAAACCAGTTCTTTAAATCCATTTCCCACAGAATATTAAAACTATTTCCTGAACAACTCCAATCATTTCTGAGGCATATATTTCAGAAGGAAATCCTTCTGCACTTACCATTTCTGCTAAGATAGACAGATGAATCATGCCCTGGAGGTGCCTGTTTCTTTCAGCTGGCTATAAAGGGAATCTAGGTTGATGAGTCTAGACATCGACAACCAACGTTCAGATATTTACCCTTAGGCAAGACGACTACTTTCTATTGAAAAGATTAGAATAGTATACAATTACTTTTCAGTAAGCATAATTTTTTAAATGATGCTTAAGGGAATGTTTATCAACAGTTTGTCTTCTAATTATATGCCTTGAAAGAGATTAGCTGGGGAGGTGGTGGAGTCCCTGCCATCCCAGTGCAAGAATTTACTGAGAATAACTATGGATACCTAACAACACCTTTGTATAATTTCAAATTCAGCAATCCCAAATTTGTGAGAAAGCTTAATAAATACAGATACACTGAATTCTGTCCTCCCTTTTCTTCCCTTGGAGACAGCAGCCCTGGGAAGGCTGGAAAAAATCCCAATGTCCTGCTCCCAATGAAAGTAATTGCAGCATGTGGCAAGAGCAGCGTGGGTGAGCTGTGGGTCCGAGAGGAGGGATCAGGGGATGCTCTGTGCAATAACAGGAGCTCTATCAGACCTTGACATGTGATCAGAGAAAAAAGTGGTGTGCTACTGCCTTAAGACATGTAATAAACTACATTTGGGGTTATTTTGCCCAGAGAAAAGGAATCTCAGGAGGGGATTACTTATCACTCTCACAGCTACCTGAAAGGAGATTGTAGCAAGGAGGGGTCAGCCCCTTGTCCCAAGCAACCACTGACAGGACAAGAGGAAATGACATCAAGTTCCATCAGGGAAGGTTTAGATTGGATATTTGTGAAATTTTTTTCACTGGGAAGGTGGTCATACATTGGAACAAGCTGCACAGAGAAGTGGAATCAGCAGGAAGTGGAATCAAGTGCTCAAAAGGTGTGCAAATGTGGCACTTGAAGACAGGATTTAGTAGTGAATATGGAAGGTTATTGGCTAGTCATTTCAAATCTTAATTTTTCTGTACATTTTAGAAGTTTCATGGAGAAAGGTGGATAGAGTCAGGTTACAGGGTTTTTTTTTTGTCAAGCTTTTCAACACTGAAGCTGGAGAATAATATAGTTTGTGTAGAGGCTAATTGAAAAAAGAAAAACAAAGAGTGTTATATTGTACATGTGCATCCAGACAAAGGTGACTTAGCTGAAAAATTTAGCAGGTGAGTTGCACTTTTTTGGACTAGGGCAAATATGACCACAGAAAAAACATAAGCGGCTTCTCTTTCCTTAGAGTTTTGGAGACAGAAAGAGAGAAGTTATATGTTTATTGGGTCATTTTTCAAATAAATTAAGAATTAAGGTTCTTTGAGAACTGAAAATAACTCTTCATTTTGTGGTTTTCTACAAGTCTAGTATTTGTTGACTTTCTCAATCTGAAAGGGCAAGAAGATATGCCTGGGATGCCTTTACTGCTTTAGCAGAGTTTTGCAGCAGTGAATTATTTTGTAGAGAATGCATTTACATTCACTTTTGTACATGCCAGTGGACTTTCAAGTAGCTGCAGATAGCCATTTAAGATGTGGCTGTAGTGATGCAGTTCAGGTATGCAAAATCAGACAGTGTTTTTCTTTGGCACTTACTGGAGGAGGAAACTCCACAGTCAATACTGCAGAGAGAAGGAAAAGGTGAACTCACAGGGCACAGACACAAGTGTCCCCCAAGGCCAGTGAGCAGCTGGAGGGATCCCACATCACTCTTCTCTTCACAAGCTCCAGGGGCGACAGAAATGCCCAGTTCCCATCCCTAAATTTCTGTTTGTTATAGCACAATGGAGATTGGTTAATTGTTGTCTGAAATACTGTATCAGAAAAGAGAAAATAACTTGGTTTCATAGCTGATGATGTCAATGACCTTTCATGGCAGGACAGTTACAGCAATAGTAAGCTGACTTAAAAGAAAGTTGATTCTGCCCCTGTCATCATCTACTTCCCCATTTCAGAATATAAAAGTTATACCCATACTGGCCATTCAGAGCCTGTTCCTTTTTTTTCATCCCATTTCAGCAACAGTACTTAAGAAGCACAAAACATTTATAGAATCTCATAGCTGTTATAAAAGCTTGCTCATGCTTTCTCCAAAGGCTTCCTTTGGAGAACCCCAGGACAAATTCCCAAAAAAACATCTCAAAACCTCCATGTCCACAATACAATCAAAACTGAATAAATGCATATCTCAGAGCACTTACACCAGCTATCCTTTGCATACGGAAAGCTTCTCCAGGTCATTCATCCAAACACTGTTAAATGAGTGCAGCTACAACCTGGAACAAAACCATCTCTGGCCATGTCCCCCATGCTGGGTGAAGGAGTCTGGGATAGCCCCTTGCCATGAGGTGCTATGGGAGAAAGGTGAAATGCTTAGCATTGACTAGGAGATATCCCTCAATACACACAAGGGAAGAAAATGGGTCACTGGGGATGACAGCAAGACTACTGTCCCTTGTCCCTCTTGCTGCTCTATCCTTTCCTTCCTCTCTGACCTGTACTTCACTTTCCTTTACCACAGTGATGTCTTTTGGTTCCTGCTCTTGCCTCACCCTTTACTTCGCTCCTGTACCCCTTACATTTTCTTTGTAAAACACAGAGATTGTCATGTCAGTTGTCTTAATATATATTGGATTCTGTTAAGTCTATCTGAGAGATCTCCATGGGCTTCTCTAAGTTCTTGCTTGTGGTAGCAGCTCTCTGGTCACAGAGAAAGGCAGACAACGTTCCCAGGCATCATTCTGGCAAAGGCTGTGAGAAGATTAGAGAAAAGAACTATAAACAAGTCTTATCTTAACTTGCTGCACCTGATGTCATGAACATATGGAATGTGTTATGGGGATATGTTTACCAAAAGGGTGATTCCTAATTAGCCAATGGCGATGGTGTTTTAATTAAAGGACCAATCAGGTCCACCTATAGCAAACCTGTAGCATATAAAAACAATGGATTTCTTAGTAAAGTTAATTAGCTGTCTGTGAATGCCTTGGGAGTCTATGCCACTTATTACCTGGTCCTGACCTGAAACAGTGATACTTGCTCAGGATTAAAATCTGGTAGAAGTTCTAATCTTGAAAGCCTCTTTTCTACCCTATAAAGATGTGGTTAAACATCTGGTTTTGTTGCCTGGTAATGTTTTCATCTCAGAAGAAAATTAACAGCAGATGAACTCTTATCAGGATGCTATGGTGAATCTATTCAATTTAACATATGCATATTTTCTCTAAATTTCATTTATGCGTAATATCTATGAAAAATTAATTTGCCGTGTATGTACCTCTGAAATACTTGCTTCTTTGGAAAAAAACCCCATAAAATTAGCACATTATATTCTGCTAGAATGCTAAAAAAAAGCTAGATTTCTTCATTATATGAAGCAAACAGCTCAGATTTATTCTGGGAATCTTTTATCATACCTTCAAGTATATTAATTATAATTAGAGTTAAATTAAACTATTCCTATTTTTTAAATGCATTTTGTCTTTTTGCTGTTCCTATGCTGTTTATGACTAGACCAAGCTTTTCTGGAATTCACTCTTGATTTACATTGCAAAACCAGTCTGAACACATGGCATTCTGAAATCATAGCTGAGGAAGTGTAACCACTGAGGTTTGAATACAGCTACTCATGGGTACCAGGAGGCTCACCCAGAGATGGGATTTGCCATCCTTTTTTTCCCAACATTCCCAGACTGAAGAGTGAAGAGGGGCAGCCACTGAGCCACAAGGCTGTTGCCTCCAGTTTCCCCATATGGTTGCTCTTCCTCATAGGTACCATCTCATGTGCATGACTGAAAGGTAACCCACTAACATCTATACCCTTGGTTATTTTTGAATAATAATTTAGAGTATATTGAGGGAAGGATGTTTGGGGAAGGAGGTAAATCCATTTTGTCATTACTCCTTTCGAAGAGAAGTTACTGCAATTCCTTACCAGTGTTAGATAAAATATCAGAGAACCTTTAGGCTCATTCTGGTGACATTCTTCAGCACACTGCTGTTAGCCAGAGATCAGCACTGCCCAGGAGCAAGGGTTGTTTGCTTCACTTATCTCCAGCAAGAGCCCAGTGCCAGCTGATCTATCCACCATCAGCAACCTTCGGGAGCTCTAGCACTGCTTAGATGATGCTGTATTAGTGAAACCTCATCATTGTGAGAGCACTTTATTTTATTAAAAGTGCAATTAAAACAAAATCAAATACTTTCATTAACTGCAACAACTAAAAATTATACTCCCAGTTGCTTTCTTCTCATTAAGAAAATTTGCATTTGAATAACTTTTCAACTGTGTGTATTTGTAATTAATGCAATTACAAGCCAGAGATATGTTCCCAAAAGTAAAGAAAACTTCTTTATCAGTTTTACCATTTTAATTGAAATAAGACTTTGTATAGTGAATTATTTAATGTCTGTTATCTGAAAAGTACATATAGAGATAACAAGTCAGCCTCGGTATTTGGGACTGTGCTCATTTATTTTAGAGCTGGTGTAAGTCCTGGGAGCCACAGAGGATGAATTGTTGGGTTCAGCCCTGGAATACTGAGCATTTTGACTTTGTTGGTTAAAAAACAGGGCCTATTGTTTATTTAGCTCTGTAAAATTATATTTTTCTTTTCCAAATTAATATATGAGAGATAGGAAGATAAAAATTCATGAAAGGGAAAACAAACTTTAACTAGGGTAAGGGAAGATAAAATATGTTCATGGATAGAAGGGCAAAATTATATAGTTTATAAATAAAATAATGCTACCTGGAATTGTCACATAGTCAAGGCTTTCAGATATAAGGGAATGTCATGCTGGAAGCTGCACAAACACATGATGCTTTGAGCCTTTACTTAAAATAATTTATCATCTCTGTGTTCAATCATGAAACCTTTTTTTTGCAAATTTCTCCTGGACTTCAGAGAGCCTCTTGGTCAGGCCTCAGCACTGACAGTCTACATGTAAGTATTCCTGCAGATCCCTGCATCTTCCTGCCTATATTCCGTAATGAAGCCTAGTTTGAAACAGGGGCCACAGGTGTGCTACCAGTAAACTGGCATGAGGCAAAAATGGTTAAAAATATATAAGTCCATAAATTAGTTCACAAACAGCTTAGAAGGTTTTAAAAAAGGTCCATCCATTGCTAGCTATTATTGCTTAGGTAAGAATTTGTCACCAGGGAATTTTCATTAAATTTCTTCTTTGACTACACAGAAATATCTTTGCTAAACTGCCATTTTTCGTTCTTAAGATGTATTCAAGATGCATAAAATTCCTTTAAACATCTTCTCTCCAGCAGTGAGAGAATACACATCTTCCACTAGCTCTATGACACAAATACATTAAGATTTTTCTTATATATGTTCAGCAGCAAAACAAACCATATGTAGAGAGTAAACAAGTAGAAAGAAAAGACAGATTGAGTAGATAATTTTTCAAACTTTTATGTTCCCCCTCCCTTTCCTCCCTCACAAGTACAGGATTCACAACATGCTCTCAAACTGTCTGTCTTCTAGCTTTGGTTCACTGCTGGAAGAATATTCCAGGTGAAGAATATTCCAGGTGAAAAACAAAACAACAACTGCATCATGACCTGAACACCAAAGGTGCAACCATTTGTAATGGACAAGAAGGAAATCTAATCCAATCAGGAATTGCTTCAGGAATATCCTCTCTGCTACACAGTATGTCAAACAATATGGTCACATTAGCTCCTTCAGGGTTATATTGTTGTTAAACTAGGAATTTGCTGTGAGTTACATCCCAGAACCATAGAAATGTAGAATTGTTAGGGTTGGAAAATAGCTTTAAGCTCATGAAGTCCAACTATCAGCCTAGCCCACCACCTGTATCTGTTCAGGATTCTTCATTAACTGGTGCTTTTCCAGTTTTTTACTGTTTTTTTTCCCCAGCCATTTACTGGTGTTTTTCCATAATAGAAGGTTTCCTCCTCTTCCCTTGAGGACATTGTTGCAAGGAGGAAATTTAGCATCACAGAAGCTGAGTTCTAGAACTGATCAATACAGCTTTTCTTAATTTCATCCTCAATTCTATACTCTGTTCGTTGAAGTGTGTAATTCCCATCTTTTCCTGTACACTATTCAAGTATATAAAAATTGTTATTGTGCCTTTGTAGAGTTTTGGCTCCCATGTAGCCAGGTGATACAAGTTTAGTCTGACTCTTTCTCTCTTTCACTTCTACAATGTTTTTTATTGCATTTTTGGAGTTACTCTGGCTTGTTGACACCTTCAGGATGCTGACTTGCCCAGAGCAAAACACACTGCACCATGCCTGATGTGTCACCAATGCTACAGAACTCTGCTCTGTATTGTTCCCTCATAGATATCAGGTAATTTGCAAGTCCCTGCAACAGCTCTCACTGAATTTGGCTGTCTCTGTCACAAGGATTTCCATCTTGGATCAATACTCTCATCCACATAAACCAAGAACAAAAATACTTGCATTGATTTTTGTGACTCCAGACCATGTATAAAGGACTCCTAAAATCTGGCATTTAAAATTTCTCTGCAGGTAAACAAATTTTAAAAAATTGGCAGCTTTTTCTTATCCATTAAATTAATTAAGGGCAATATTGCAATATCTTTTTCAACACTCACCAGATTCATTTAAAATTTGAGAGCATTACAGGAACCCATATTCCACCAATGCAAATTTTAACTATGACTCAGCACTTCTCATTTCCATTAAATTTCCACCCCTGTTAGCCACTGATGACATTATTGCTGTATTTCTACTGTCCTTTTTGTAGTAGTACACTAGTTCAATATAATACCTAAATTATTAGAGAACTTAAAATTTGCATCACAGCCTTTGCTAGAGACTTTTCCACAGTTTCATATTATTTTACAGTGTTCTCATTTATGAATCATTTGGAGTTTTGACTTGCAAATATCTTAATAATTCCACTGAAATAAATACCCATGCCAAGAAATTTAAAACTAAATCTAGTATCCTATAGATATACCTCTCTGGTTTGAGCAGCAATATGGCTTCTTGGATAGCTTTTCAATAAAGAATGCTCTTATACATTCCTTCCTTCAATATTACTCAAGGCACCTCTCCTCTTTGAACATCTTAATTGATTAAACTTGTAGAAAATTACCTCAAAGTTTTGCCTCTTCTCAAATTTGGTTGAAATGGGGCACTAGATTCAAAGGTTCTGAATGATAGAAGAAATATGTCCTATCAAAGTGAATTTATTTCAAGGAATCTACTGTTCAATTGAAGATAAATTATATTTTAGAAGAATTACATAAAAAGGAACTTCTAATGAGGAAACTGACAATTAACAGATGAGTCTGCTGTCACCTACACATAATGGGGAAAGTATATTTTGTCTCACAGGAAATTGAAAAAGGCAACCAAATTCCTCCAATTAAAAAAACTAATGACACCTTTCCAGTATTGTTTTTCAGACATTACTGACTGCTCATACTTCAGCCTTTAATTCAAATACATATTCCTTTCACAAAAGAGTTACTTGGGATTCTGGTGTGCAAACAGAAATAATCTCTGCTGCTTAAAATAGACTGGTGTCACTTAAGCTTTATCAGTTTGTTAAGTCAGTAATTTCTTAATGAAAGCTGTAAAGTCAATTTCAACCCTCTATATCGAACATAAATGCTGGCAAAATAATCCTTAAGAAAAAGAAATAGGAAATATAATTTATCTATAATTTTAAAAACCCCAAATAAAAAGCAAGCCCCCAAACTTGCTCCCAAACTGTATAATGTTAATTATCTAAAATACCTTTTCTGCAGTGATTTTCTGGGTTTTTATGCTCTCAAAAGTCTTTTGCTTGCACTGAATTGCTGTGCAAAATTCAGAGTCATTTAAGCCTGGAAAGATCTTTACCCAGTGGTTTAAGGTGGTGTTATTGGTGTGAGGTATCTGAAAGACATCATAGGAGATCAAGTTTGTGCCTTTTTGCTTGGAGACACCTTCTACACTGCAACCCCTCTGTATTTATTGAGGTGCACATCACAAAATAGGCATTTCTCTTCTGTAGCAAATGGCATTATCATCAGATAAGTAGAGGCTGGAGTCAGACAAACTCAAGCACTTCGAGGTGGAAATTTAGAATTTTGTGCTCGTATGATACCAAACAAAATGCAGCATAGTGAAGATATCATAATATAACATAAAACACATTTAATATTCCCTAAACAGTCCCATTTCACTTTGTCTCTCAGGTTTTTTTCATCTAGACTGTTGATTGGTAAAAGTATTTTGGATCAGGGAGCTAATATTTGATGCCTATTCTCTAAAGCACATATTTGATGCCTATTCTCACATTACAGTCTAACCTTAAGCATGTTGAGGCCATGAATGGAAGAATGCAAGTGCCTTATGAAACATCCTGGTATGTGCAGAGCAGGAGCAATCACCCTTCACAGAGCCCCCATGAAGAAAACACTGCATGTGTCCAGCCAGACCCAATCATACCAGCATATGGTGCTCTGTCAAGAAAATTTTTTTACAAAACCTGTCTGCTATGTTTTTCTGATAGCAATCAAGTAGCAGAGCAGCAGTAGCACTGACCTTCTGGATGCTTCTTTTTCACTTCCTTTGAGATTCTGGACACAGCGAATGAAAACAGGGAGGAAAAAAGAATTGATTACAAATACCAAAACCAAACTCTATTAAATATTAGAAATCACAGATATTTAAGTTTGAAATTGTCACAAAAAGGGGATCTGTTGAGAAACAGAATTCAGCATATCAGGATCAGCCCTGAAAAAGATTTGGGTAACCTACTTCAAATATTTTCCAACAGGAATGTTAAAGAAACAGTAATATAATAGAGCTTGTCTTGCTTTGGACAAAAGCTCTTAAAAATAGGTTTTGATAAAATGAAATTGCTGTTCTCTTGCTCAAGTGGCAGCTCCTGCCTCTCTAACAGCTTTCTACAGACTGAAGAGGTAATTAGTTTCCATGAAGAGATTATTTATATCCATAGATATATAGATATACATTAAACACTAAGTATTATTCACCAAACATATACAGGTAAAAGCATGAGTCAGGTACATCAATGGGAGGCAGTGCTCTCCACTCCCCATTTCCATACTGCATTCTGCTCTCTCTTACAGGTCATATTTTCTACTGTGTTTGTATGTGTTGTTGCCCTCTCTATTCTCTTTCACGGTGTGGTTTTTACCCTCTAGTAGCCCAGATGTTGCCACACAGATCACATACCTCCAGTGCTTTACATATGATATTTATTTAATTTATCACAGAACAAGCTTTGGCTTTTCAACAGCAGCATCATATTGCCAACTTAAATTGAAGTTCCTGTCCGTGGTGCTGTTTCCTTTTCTGTGTTGTCCCAACCTACTGAGGAGGAAGGTGAAAAAGGTATTATTCTGATACAGGAATCTGTGGGTGGGATGAGATATTGTGAAGAAGGAGTGATACTGAGATGACAATATAAAATCAAAGCTAAATTAGAAGCTTGATTATTTACTTCACCAAAACCAGAAGTACGTATTATGGTGGAGAGAAACTGTATATCCCATGCAGTGTCAAAGGCTTCATACTCTCTTTGAATTGTATCTTTATGCATATTTGCACGAAACTACTGGTGAAGTTTTATTACCATATTGAATAATAGAGTCCAGAGCTGGTAGGAACCAAATTACATATCTGGTCCCAAGGCAACATCTATTATCTCTGACAGATATTTGTCTGACCAGATCACAAACAAGCAGCCCCAGTGCTTTCAATATGTCTGGCAAAAATAATGTAACAATAATATTTAGCCTGAAATTTTCCTATGATTTAAGCCCATTTTATATTTTCCTACTCCCATTAGCCCACAGCACAGCTTATTCTCTTTCTACTTTCAGGTCTTTTAAATATTTGATATTTGTCATGTCTCCTCAGCACAGTTGCTTTTTTATAGTAACACAACACTGTTGACTCATGCTCAACCTAAGTACTACTGTCCATTCCTCATACTACGTTTTAGATAAGAAATACCATCTAAACAGAGTAGTACTTTGAAATTGTCCCTGAACTGCATCCTAATTTTCTCTGACTATTTTTCCACATCAGTATTAAACCTCTCTTGGGTGTATTTCAGTCCTCCCAGCTTTAAATTTTCTGCAAACATAAAATAACTGTAATCAATATTGAGAAACATATCTCATGGATACTATATATACCTGCATTGCATACAGGATATTTTCTACTGTTTGAGATCAGTGTGAGACAAGAGTAGTCACACCAAGCACATTTATTCATAAAGTAAAGACTGGAGAAGTGATTCATGTAAGGAACAGTATCCCTAAGCAATTGTAATTTATGTATCTTACATTTACAGAACATGGCAGAAATCCACACTTCCCCAGCTTTAATGCACATCCATATGCAAGCCTAGACTTAACTATGCTCTTAAATCTCTTTTGTACAGGTGTTTAGGAATGTTGAATATTTTGTATTTTATTAAATTTTAAGTTTCATATTTAAGCCACTGTTTCCAAATACAACCCAGCTAATTTCTTGTTGCTTTAATCAAATTGGTAGGTATATGTTCAAAAGACACACCGAGAAATCAGTAAGGCCTTTTCTGTATCTTCCCCAAACCAAGGCCCATTCCATGCTGCACAGTTTAAGGCTTCTATTCATCTCTCCAAACACAACAAACATCTCCACACACAAACTCAGCCATCTGAAATTGTGCTGTTTAGTCCCCAAATACTGTTTTTTAGCTTGCACTTACCCTTTACAAGTTTTTTATATAATCATCCCAGAATGATTTTACTTTTCATTCTATGAGATAACCATGGAGATCTGAAGGGGTTGACGTTTCACAGCAAGGAGGAGTAAGGCAGTGCTCCAGAGTCTTTGTAGAAAAAGTAATCCAAAACTAATCCTGTTTATTGAAGCAATAGTTCTACAGCTTTCACAAGTCAACATTGTTCAGAATTTTTAACAGAATTTTTTTTCCCTTAATCTGGATGCAGTTCTAAGAAAAAAAAAAGAATCAGAGAAAAATGAATATTTAATTGTTGTGGACAGTGAGCAACATGAGCAGCTATGTCAGAAAAACTGCAGCAGCAGCTTCATGTGTTGCTCCCAGGCGTGTTAAAGTGAGCCAATTATAGCAACCCTTATGTATTCTCAGAACATGTGTTCATTCTTTATGAAATTGCAGGATATCTTAGTAGAGGGAGTTCATGTAAATTATTTATGATTAATCCTGTGGCTTGGCTTAGCTTATGTCCACTCTTGGTGAAAGAACTTTAAACTTTTTAAATGGAAGCATGATGTGAAATATTAAAGAGAAATATTTATATATATATATTCTCTTTCTATCTATGGATTTCAGACATGAGATAAAAGGTTTCTATTGTTGATTATTTCAGCTCTCTTGGTACTACTGCAAAGCACTTACTGCTGAGCTTGAAGCTGAAGCTTGGGGATTTCAAACTGACAGAGAAATGCTCCAAACTAGCAGTCTCCTTTTGATTTGCCAAAAAGTCTTCTGAGCTAGCAACAGCAGTATTCTGGTACGAAAAAGATCAAATATAATGAATCACTTTCATCACCCTCTAGAGAAACAATTACATTGCTCTGTTAAATAAAAGCAGTTTGTATGAGGTAATGATTTCAGGAGTCCACAACAAAGTCTATCTATATTATGCATCACTTAAAGTTTTGCTCCAGGTAAAGGAGATGTTAGCTGACAGCACAGCCAAGTTTATATTCAAAACCAGCAAACTTCTCAGTCTTTTTTAATGGATGCACTCAGATATAGAACTTGCAATGCTGTCCAGACAGTTATCTTTAGAGTATGTTTAAAATGAAAATTAATTCAGTGGCTGCTCAAGTAATTTCCATTACCCTGTTTAATGCTCCCTATTATAGACAAATCTTCTTTATGGAACCATACAGTGACAGATTGGCTTTCCTTGTTATCAGGTATCTAGCAAGTGAGCCTCATCAAACAACTCTGGCGACTATAAATGATGTTCTTGTTCCCCTGGATACACCCTTGTGTCCATTGCAGTTTTACCTTCCTTTGTCTTTTATAAGAATTACCCAAGAACAGAATTTTAACTTATCCACCAGATTAAAGGTTTATTGTCTTAGATAAAACATTCACTGGTTTTGATGGCTACCATATTAAAGGAATTTTGTCATCTGAACTCCTTCATTGGGCGACAGTTCCCTGGGGTACAGCACTTACAGTTGTTGCTTGTCTTTTGTAACATGCCTGCATTTCTTCCTGAAAGACTGGAAACTCCTCCTCCTCCAGGTGCTAACATAATATCCCATATTGTGCTTTATCTCCAGGTGAGAAATGAAGATTAATCAAGGCTGATTTGTGTTCATGACTTCTCTTCGCCCTTCACTGATTTTGTGCTTTATGCATAAACTTGGGCTTCTGTATTAACTGAAAGCAAAATCCACAGATCTCAACTTACCATGACAATATGTTCCCAAACTCTGTAGATGATTTTTCAAACTGTAGCAAATCAGTTAACACCCTGAATTTCGAAGCCCTGTAGAATCTACATAAAGCAATATATAACCAGTTATTATACTTTCAAAGCTACAGTAGGAGTGTGCTGCTTTAGGTAAAACATCTGTTGATCAACAGAAAAATAGAACAATTAATTGTGCTGTTTGATCCAAAGCACTGTGTTCTGACTCTCTGAATGCAAGGGCAGGTGAGGAAGGCCTTACAGTGTCTGTGCCAGGCAGCAGTTTGCTACTCAGGGCCTTGCAGACAGTTGAGGTTAGAACTGTTTATGATTCAACTGGAGAGGACCCAAAATGAAAGCAAATTTTCTTTTCTGAGAAAACCAAATAGATTTTGCTGATTATCCTGGACATCCAGAGGGGTGCTCAGTTACCAAGTCACAAGAAAATAATTTAGAAGTCAGCACGCTACACAGACTATATACACACCACTACATTGCACGCTACTACATTACTACATTAACATTGCTGAGCGTACTACGCACATTAACCATGCAGCAGGCACTTCCAATGCACGCCTGACATTCAGAAATATATTCTCAATATATTCAGAAAAATACTGCACTCTGAGTTGACAAGGTTTTACTAACCTAAGAATTATGGTAGGAAACAACAAGGGGAATATTCATCTTGCCCACTTTAACAGCCTACAAAACCAGAACCAGACTAGACTTCCTCCATAGTAAATAGGGAGGGATAAGAAACTATCTCAGAGATTATTTCAGAGGATTCAAGTCAGGCAGCAGCAGAAGTCCTCCGGAGGGCAACCAGAGCACTAACTTCCTGCTTACCTTAGCTGCTCTAAATTGTTCCCTGGAGGTGTCAACTCTACTCTGCTGATTACAAACAGTGCCTAGACTCCTTATTTAGAAACCTAATTTGGTATCTAAAATCAGATGTGGTAAATAATTCCTTAATATTCCCTAAGACCTCAAAATTTTCGAATTGGGCAAGAGATGGGTTTTAATTAAATATTAGTGATTTTAAAGCCTAATTTTTGTAACTTCTCCAAAAAACGATGCATCTGAAGCAGCCAGGAGTGAAGTTAATGCCCTGCAGACTGCAGATCTTCATGCTGTATTTAAGTAAATCCATGCTAACAATCTGTTACACCCCACCTAATGGATTTTACATCCAATACCACCGGCACTGGATGTAAAAAGCAATTTCAATAATGGAAACTGATGCAGAATAAATATCATGCTCATTGCTTCATAGATCTGTGTACAGTAAATAACACTTATCCCTTTCCAATGGAATTTTTTAGGGTAAAAATTGTGTTCTTTTCCTCATCTTGATATAGATTAATTTAGCAAGAAATAAAATCAACATATTTATTAAAGATACAAGAGGATAGCAGTGCAGGTCCATCTCTTTTTCAGCATATACTGTATGATCAGTGGTCATACAGACTTCTTCATAATGACTGCATACTTGAGCCTCTTTTCATTAAAAGAAAAAGACATTGGTACTGAGCTTTCTCACCTACTAACTACCAGCCCAAAATTTAGCTATCTACGGTAAGTTAGTCATCTAGGTCTCCCTCTGTCATCAGTAGAGTGGCAGGTACTTCCACAGGATGACTCATCTCATCTATTTTAGACACATCTTTTAGAACTGTATGAATCACTCTGAAAATCCCTCTCCACAGTTAGAGAGGAAGCCTAGACAACTAGCTTAGCCAGGACACTTAACTTTTTGCCAGCTAAGGCAGGTGCCTGCTACTTGATGTTCTTGCAAAAAGGATGTAAGTTGGGAAAGTGGCTTTTTGAATGTAGACATGTGTCAACTGATGGCAATATGGAGTCATGTTCATGCCGAACTACCGGACCATAACAGCATCAAATCAGTATTAGCCTGCTTTGTTACTGACCTTGAGGTGAAAAATTCCCTATTCCTCTGCCAACTTTTTGTGCTAACTAATTCACAGTTGAACACGATGATAAGGCAGGTGCAGCTAGGCAAATACCTAGCAAGCATCAAGCCTATAGATTAGTGACTGGGCAGTAAATTTTTTCCAGGCAGTTCAGATAGTCTTTGACCTCTATTGGTTAATACCACATATTGTTTTTATATCATCATGATTTAAATTCATACAAGAGTGCTTTCATATAAATTCCATTCAAAATATGCAGTTGATTCAGAAAAGAATGATGTATTGCAACACTGATATATATATATAGATACATATATATATGTAGATATAGATATATATATATTATATATATATGTTCTTTTTTTTTTTTGCCCCACACTTCAAAATGGGCCAGAGAAGGAAAAGGAAATCTGCTAATTAAATTACAAAATTTTGAAGAGGTCACTATAGTGTAACACACACCAAGCTCTAATTCAAAGAACACAGGAAGCAGAGCAATTTGGATTTGTCATCCTTTGACACAGACTGTAACAATGTACTCAGAATTTTGAGAGAAACACGCAGTTTTTTCATTCTTTCTCTCCTCAAGGGTCACTGCACTGTGATCTATTTTTACACAGGGAAAAAAAAAAGAGTTTCCATTGTTAAAACAAGTTGGATACTTTCATATCTCATATATGATCAGACAGCATTTCAGAAAGCCTAGTGTCCTCCTTTCAATCAGCTTAGAATGAAGCATTTCTACTGGTTAGAGACAGCATTCATCCACAATATTGTAATCATAAAAACTTCTTTTTTTAAAAAAGTGGGGAGAAAATGTGACTTCCAATGACTTAAGAATAAATGATATTGAAATGATTTCTTTTAAAATGCAAAAGCTAGAAAAGGAATAAAAGCAGCAGAAAGATAATAAATCTAACCACATATCCTCAAAATTCTAGGGATACTGATGTTCAGATGTTAACTACGTTTTCTTCAAAATTCCTTTGCAGAAATAGCTCACTAAATATGATCAATCTAGTACTATCTCATGTTCTTGAATTTTCCATCAACTTGAAATACCAATTCTGCATTGCCAGTTTTTTCACTAAGCCCACTGTACAAAAAAAGGAAATTTGGAGGAGGAAGGGAGGAGACACAAAGATGAAAAAAGTGGAGGAAAGGAAAGGGCAGCAATGGCAGTTGCCTTGGAATTGGCAGTGTCTTCCTGATTATAGCAGGAGTCAACTTGGCATACCAAACACAAAGTATAGTTACAGTAACATAGATCACATTTTAACCTTGACATCTTGAGAAGGAACACAAGCTCCATCACCAATACTGAGAGTGCCAAGCACTGTCAAGGCTCATGGCTGTGCTACCTTAGGTCCATGTCACAAACCTCCTTCCCAAATACTGGTCAGAGTTCAGCTCCCCTCTATGAAATATCCAACAGCTGTAGAAGACCATAATTCCTGAGAATCTTCTCTCCTTTCCTTTAATACTAGAAACCATCTGATATTCAAAACCGGGGGGGGTTTTGCCTTACCTCAGCACTTTTTCACAAAGCCTGTTCCAGTTCTCTGGACAGATATGACACTCAAAACTAAGTTTTTAGATTTGGATTGAAAATTTGCTCTTGAAAACCTGACATCCATTTTTCTGAACATACATGACAAGTAAGTTTTATTAATGTGCAAACATTTGAATGAAGAAATAAATCTTTGCTGCATAGCCCAGCAAAACCCTCAATATAACTTCAATGTGTGAATGCCCTTAGCAGATCTGTTTCATATTGTGCTAATTTATACCCAACTGAAGGTGGCTACTGAATGTAACAATATGCATCATGATTTATTTCAAAATTCCCTTAATAACCTTCTAAATTGAGACTATATTATGAAAGAATATTAAAATTAAGACTTAGCAGACAACATCAGAGGCTATTCATAAGTGCATGAAGTAGAGCAAAGGAGAATTAGTGGTTCATGAAACCCTTGATTTGCAGTTTACAACTCCACCTAAATCTGGCTGCTTTAATACAAGGTATCATGTTTGTATTTGTCTCATTTCTTAAAATATACTTCAGTGCTGAAGACAGTAGAATGGTATCAATATTTTGAATCCTACTCTCTTGATCTTTTCTCCACTCAATACTCATCTTAAACCAGTCCTAATTACATTTGTTCATATGTTTGTGTTCTGCTAGTACTGCAGTAATTTTAGTCTCTTCAATAAAATACACTGTGAATCCATATCCATTCATTTATCCTTACTCAAAGATCAGATGACAAATTACCTCTTTTTGCAACCTTAGAATAATACCTATCCTGAGTTTTCTTTTCATATGAGTTTAGGAATATGCTGGCACCAGCAACATGATCAAATCTTCAGGAAGATAACTAGTTTTGCAGCCATCTAGCAGTCCAGTATGCATATGTAAGCTGCATTTTTGCTTACCTGAAGGCAAAGAAAGTTTGCTACTCTCAGCAGTTTTAGGAAGCTTCCCAGATCATTGTACCAAAATAAACAATATTCCCCACCACCATGATCACACTATGGAAATCCAAGGCTGTGCATCTGGTCTTGAATTCTCCAAGCTCTCATGGGATGATCGCTTTCTGTACTGCAGCTGGGGGCAAACATCACTGCTTTCATCCCCATGACTGAGGAGAAAGACAAAGCAATGCTCCCCCTTTCATCCAACTCCACTGGTTCCCCATTCACATCACAATCAATTTAAAAGTGCTTTTTGTCTAAGGTACCTTTGCATGGCTTATCCGAAGATCTCACACAAATTTCATCACCTGTTACATTGCATTTATAGACACCTGACATCAATTCTCACTATAATAGACCTATGTCTGTGCCTGGCAGACACCAATTGGCTATCTCATTTAGTATTCTCATTTTAAAATACACCTTCTTTCTTATCCCTGCTTGATTAGTTTTCCCTGCCACCAGCCCTATGATTGACTTCTCTGATTTATAGTGGAGAATTTTCTGTTAGCACACTATTCATGGCCTACTCTCGGCAGTACTTTTGCATTTTATAAATAATTTGATAAACATCTTAAAAATTCATCCTGAAATATGGCTTATTTTAACATACAACCTATGTTGTATGTGCAACAACATAGGTTTTAGTTACTTTAATTAGAATTTAGTTACATACAATTAGAATTGAGATGGTAAATTAGAATTAGAAATAAAATAGAAGGTGAAGTATTCAAAATAAAACCCCTTCACTTCTGGCATTTCCCTTGTATTATTTTCACATCAAAAACTACAACTACAGTGATGTGTTAACTGTAAGCTTTTCCAACTGCATTTTTTATCCATTATTACTACAGTATTACACATACCGTATGAGTTTATACTTAGGTGGAACTGAAGGGAAAGAAATGCAATTCCTGATTAAAAAAACAAAACACAATGTTTCTTCAAAACCAGTCTGACAGCAGATATGATGTATGAAAAAACCTGAATTTTCTTGAGAAATAAATTGAGGAAGAACTCTGGAGAGTAATCTTTCTAAACATGCCTTTGAATCTAGTTTTATGTACACGGCACATATTTTTTCTAAATATTTCTTAATGTTAATTACTGAAGTAGGAGATACTTTTATTGAATACATAAACCACTTGCATTAAACTAACTTTATCACTTAAAATTCCATTGTTCTACTGACACATCTCAGCTTTTTATTTCACTAAAAACAAACATAATTCTAATAATACACTAAACATTTGAACTAAGCAAAACTATCATGCCTTTATTTTTCCTTCTAATGGCCACACATGGTAATCATAATCCTCCTGATAATTGGGTAACTGCTACATATAAGCATATCTGCAATATAACGCACAGCCAGCAAACTTCCAAAGCTTAATTCTTCCCTGCCCACCTCTCTGCAGAAGTAAATACCTCCACAGGGTCACCTGCAGGTAATGATAGTGACTCCCTGGAGCATTACTTACTAGGTTTTTATGATTTGAACTCCACTGCAAATCACAAGAGGGAATATTTTATCTGACACAGGACCCTTGTGATTCTCTCCAATGCCTGGCAACTTGGTTAAGTCTTTAAGAAGTTACTCAAAAGTAATTTCTTTAATTCCATGTCTGTGTGTCCCAAGTTAGTTTCATTTCTTCCTATTTCATCTCTCAAGTACAAAGAGCATCTCAGGTACTGTACATACACTTGGTATGCATCTGCCATGATGATGTTCTTTTATTTCCTGCAGTCTGTGATTATTTCTTGCATCCTGCAAATAGGGTCGCTAAAGGTCCACACATTTAAATGACAAGAAGTCACAAAGAAAGGACATACTTGAACAGATGTTCATTTGTCATTTGATTAATTTTCATTCTGTTCCCTCATTGTGACAGGGAAATCCCTTATGAATTATTTTAAACTGTTTTGTGCTATCTTTTCTCCCAAAGGTGTTCTGTATATTGAAAATTCAAAACCCACCTAAAATCTTTACTGTGGATACTTCTATTACCCTCAGTAAGCCTTTACACGTGACAAAATGCTTAGAATTATTACTTTGTTAGTGCTAAGGTGTATTACAAATTTTCCTGGAAATTCCTGGAGTGTTTGGAAGCTTGAGTCCTTATATCAAGCTATATTTAAGCAAGTATCTTCTAATGCGCCTTAAAAAGTAATTATGGTTTTGCCTAAAATATGGGCTAAGCTGAAATCTTGTTTTAACTATAGCATGTTAATTGTACATCAGTAAGAACTAAGAAAACTGCATTTTTCCTTGTGTAATCAAATTATAAGACAAAACAAATCTGAGAGTTACATAAGAGAAATACTTCCTAAATTCTGGGGTTTAAAATGTTGCAATTGTTGTGGTAGCTATGGAGTTTGCAAGGGGCATGGGATTGAACCAAAGCAATTGTAACCCTTGCCAGCCTGAGGGGCCCATTTTCTCTGAATGGATTGATCCAGAAGCCCCTGCACTTGCTGGGAAGTTGTAAGCCTCTGACAGACACACAGACAAGTTTTCCAACATGCTCTTGTGTTTTATGCAGATCAGCCAAAACAGGAATGTCTGAAAGAGTTTTACAAAGGGGATGTAAAGCTTGGGATAAACAGAGAATTGAAAATAATGTCAAAAAATTGAACTTGATCTGGCTTCTTTGAAGTTAAAGTGATTAGAATGGAGCAGACTGAGATTTATAGACTTCACAGGCTTATGGGAGGGACTTCAAAAGCATAGAGGTGACAGAGGAAAATATTTTTTCAGCCGTGCAGTGACAAAAATGCAACATGGTTTCAGGGTTCTTGCAACAACAGGAAGAATAGGAAAACAAAAGGTTCTAATTTTAGTCTCTGCCAGTCATCCATGTGTCAGTATGGTTGTCTTCTACTCAGGATACTCACCTCAAATGCACTTTCAGCAGAGCACACAGCTGATAAATGGGATAAAATCTCAGTAAATACACGGGACAGAGAAACAGGAACCACCAAGACCATTTTTAAACTTAAGCTTTGAAAACTGGTCAAACACACAATGTGCACCATTCAAAACTAGGATGTTAACAGGGATTTCCCATGACCAGTACCACAACCTATGTCACTCCTCTTCCCCTCACACAGGTTTCTGAGAGTGGCCTGTTACAACCATCCCTCTGTGTGCAAAATGCTTAAATACTAGGAGCAGTAAGGCACTGTTAACTTCTTGTTTGGGACAATCTGCCATGGGGAAGATATCTAGGTTCTATGGTTAAAATCTCCCCAAAGTGGGGAAATAAACCCATCATCAATTTAATCTCACTTCTGTGCAGCAGGGGAGGAAACATCATGGACACTGGTAAATCTAGTGCCTCTTCCCAAGAAAATATTTCCAGCTGAACTATTAAACATAGAGCTCATTAATCAATTAGAACTGATCACAACTGTGTTTTAGTGAATACCTCATCTACCATTTACTGTTCTACTACTGCACATTTCACTGCTGATCTTACCTGAACATAACTTTTAACTTTGCATTAAAAAATTAAACTCTCCGAGGAACTGGTTTTTTCCAGCTCCCCTAAATGGCGGCACACTCTTCACAGTAAGAATATGGTAAGAAGTGGTTTACAGACTTAAATTGTGCATATGAACAAAGTTATTCAACATGCATGAGTTTTTCCAGTGTGACCTGAGCGTCCTAATGCTGCAGTGATCTCCATATGACAGTTCTGTCTAATATAAAAAGATACAAGTTTGCAGACTTTGTGAACAACATTCTGTTTCTGCATGCTTGACACTTGCTCAAGCAGCCTTAGCCTTGATCAACTCTGCATGCTCCTCCAATCCAATTAATAAAATATAGAGCGCTGCTTTCTGTGCTACACCAGATTTTGAAGATTTTTAAATAGTTTATGGATAAACACACAAGTTGCTACATAAACATTTATTTTAAAAATAGTTTTATTATAAATATGCATTAAACCAGTTACTTTTACAATGTATTCCACTCACTTTGCTGGTTCCTGAAATTAACATTTCAATGAGATTCTAGGGGAATTCTTTCTCTAGAAGGAGGGCATGTCCTTAATTTATGGATTCTGCAGGAAAATAGAAGGCACAAGTACAGTTGTATTTTAGTCACTGGAAATGCAGAGCAGACTCTATGACATCAGAGTATTTTCAGACACATGTTCCCTATCCACATGTGCCCAGATCTCTTCCTTCCCCACTTCAGCCCTCTTCCCTTACTTACCTATGATAACGTGTTCCCACCTCTTTCAAATAAGGCACATTCAGCTTACAAGCAGGAAAGTTAATCTCCACAGGCTCCTCATGCAACCCCCCTAATTTATTCTGTACATTTTAAAATTTATTTCTCAGGCAATTATATTACACAAAGGTCTCTTATGAAAATTAGCGAGAGCAAAATCAATAGATTTCTAGAGCAATTATTTAAAACTTATTCTACCAGTTTACATAGCTTTAGGACAGGTTCCTGATGTGCAATTCAATGTGCTAATTTAAAAAAAAACTAAATAATAATCATAAAACTAAATACTGATGCTTTCCGGTCTGCTCTAAGAAGCTTTACAGCATTTTAAAAAGCACATAAATGATTTGACCACAACGACAAAGGCAGTGGCCAAAGAGGGCTTAAGGTAAAAAGCTGATGTAGAAACAGATTATTCCAGTTCTATCAAGTGACACCCTTGTTTTGATGAGTCATAATGTTAGACTAATATTAAAATTTCAACTTAGAGTTACTATATAAATTTTGTGTTCAGCTGTCCATGCAAACAACCAAAATGATTCTTCTAAACGTTTTAATCTAAATAGTATTTGTTTCCTGTCTTGGCACTACCTGAAAACAAGAGAAATATTCTACAAAAACAGGCAGCACTCTCAAATAATTAATGTAAGAAATTTTAATGCCTGTCTAAGCCTACTAACGACAAAGAAAAACCATCAGGAGTATTTCCTTTTAATTAAACCACACTAATTAGTTTTCAACAAACCTTCAGGATGAAAAGAGATCTTAAATTGAGTGACTTCGCACTGCCATAAATCCTCGCCCTTTTTGCACAGCCACGTCCCCTTGGCGCCCGGAGCGGACACGGCAGGCTGCAGTCCCTGTCTCCCCGCAGCCCGGGCTACGGCACCTTGCAGAGACACGGGAGCAGGGGGCAACGCAGGAAGGGGCAGGGGAGAAGGCCACGCATGCCATGTAGTTGGCACAAATGTTGAGAAATCTTTGTTTACACTTCTAGTTACACAGGTAAGGGAGTTCAGAATTACGGGGTTTTTTTTAATAGACTCTTTATTTTTTTACTTTTCAGAAAGAACCTTTAGCAGCTCTACTTTTAGTTAACTACTGTTTGTTCCACCAGCAGCATATAATTAGAAATAAACATCAAGCTCAGTTCTTGTCTTTGTCATCAGTTTGGGAACAGTGTGGCCACTTACAGCTTATCCTCACCTATACATACACTTATACACGTATGTAAAATGTAGTCTGCGCCAACCTGCCCGGGATGTGCGTGATGATCCCAAGGACCGGAGCTCCCTCGGCCTACAGCTCCTTTCAGCCTACAGAACCTCATAGACAGGCCGAGCTTTGGGAACGGGAATAACCCGGCCCGGCCAGAGAGAAGGGCGGGCACGCGGGAAGTGCTGCTGAGGATCGGTTTTGGGAAGTGGTGCCATTTTTCTAATTTAACTCGAGGGGAAATCAAGCGGTGGCAGGTTGGTGTGACAGCGCGCCTGTGGCCGTGCAAAGGGCGGCGGCCGCAGCACTGCCGGCTGAGGGGGAACCACGCCGGGATGAGCGCGGCGGGGCGCCGACCGCAGCCGGCAGCCCGGGGGCGGGCCGGGCCCGGCCCCTGCCGTGCGGGGCGGGGACCGCGGGGTGCGAGCGGCAGCAGCCGCCATGTTCGGTGCGGGCACGCCGGGGGCGCCATGTCTGTTAAGGGCGGCTGCGGCGAAAGGTCCCTGGGCGTGCGCCCGCCCCGCACCGCCGCGGGCACCCGCACGGGAGCGCGCCCAGGGCGGCCGCGAGTCACTGCAAGGACGGGGCACTCCAGGTGCGATCGGACCCCGCACTCCGCGGAAACGCCGGGGGCGGGCGGGAGAGCGGCGCGGGCCCGCCGTGAGCGCGGCAGGACTGGGTCTGCGGCCGAGGGTAGCCTGTGCTGGGTAAGGGAAGAGCGTAGCTGCTGGCTGAAATAAAACCTGAACGGCCTCGCTTACGGGAAGATGTGCCCCACAGCGGCCCCGGCTGGGATTTCCTCTGCTCCCCGCCTCCTGGCGTCTAGGCCGGCCTCCCCTGGGGCAGCCGGAGTGCGAGGGACCGGAGGAGTGCGGGAGGCTCTGTCGGAGGGGTTTGCTTGTATGATGAAAGGCCGCCTCCAAAAATAGCCGTCCCCAAGAAACTTTTCACGATGGGAGTTTTCTCTGGGAGGTGCCCCAGATTACAGTGGGAGATGAGTTAGCTGTTGCTTCTTTGCCTTTTTCTGGAAGCAAAACCCGTGATTTGCATCACCAAAGATGTATAGCAGCTAGCAACAATGGCTTTTGTTACTGCGCAGGAGGCCCTGAGCAGTAACAACGCGGTGTGAATGAAAACCTTGTTTTCCTGCTCGAAGTTCAAAGTATAGCAAGAGGTCAGTGGTTTGGGATCCAGGTGGTTGAACTGGGTAAGCCTTTAACTCGGGTCAGGTCAGTTGCCTTTCTTTATTGCTGGTGATACTACTCTACTCTGACAACCGGCTACCCATCTAAAACAAAGAGCAGTTGGCAGGTTCAAGGGTTACTCAAATGCTTATTTCCATGTAATTTATTATTACCAGACAGAATTCATACTAAACAACCAGATTGTAGAGTAACTTAGCCTAAAAGGGGCCCTTGCTGTGCCACTTGACCCAGACCCTTTCTCAAAGCAGGGCTGGCCTCAGAGTTGCACCAAGCTGCGTGGGGCCTCATCCAGACTGAAGTAGGAGCTCCTCCATGTGAGTACTTGGCTTCCCAGAAGGTAAAATTGTAGCAAACTACCCTTATGTGTTACCTAACCTGCAGCCACTCTCCTTGTAGAAAGGACCACATGTGAAAGAGTTCTCCTCCCCATCTACTGACCTGTGTGCACAGCTGAAAGCCAGAGGAGGAGCTTGGCAGGATGAAGCCTGTCATCGTGGTGCATGGTGGAGCTGGCCGGATCTTCAAAGAGCGAGAGGAGGGATGCCGTGCTGGTGTTGTCAGAGCTGCGCTGCGAGGTTACGCTCTCCTGAAGCAGGGAGGCAGTGCCGTCGATGCAGTTGAGGAGGCAGTACGGTCAATGGAAGATGATCCTCATTTTAATGCAGGTAATTTTTCTGAGAATTAAGTGGACTTAGAATCATATATTTCAAGTGTTTTGCCCCGATGCTTCTGAAAATCCTAGCTTGTATTATTACTGTTGCGTTAGTATTGATTTATGTACATTGCAGTGGAGTAAATGCTAGTATCACAAAATAGGTGGTTTCTCAGCATGGTATGTACTGTAGTTTCTCATAGTACACTTAGGAAGATGAGTTATGCTTTTGCCATTCTTCAGTGTTATGTATCTGCCACTTAATTTGTGTAGTGCTGTTTTACTTTTCTGTAAATCTTCTGTTACTGTGCTATGTATGTCCAGTTTTAAGACATGGACTCTTAGAGAATATTTGTTAAGTAAATGTGTCTCTTTAAGGCTCTTGGGTATACCTTGCAGCATTGTTTAATCCTGAATGCTTGACCTTTACCTATTGCAACAGAAATACTGGTTTTGGGGATTTTAGGTAATTTTCTATTAATTAATGCTTGCAATTAGTTATTTTGTAAATAATACTAGAGAAGCAATGCAATAATGGTATATGAGTCGTAAATCTATACCTTCCTATAGTAAGGGTTCATAACTGGATTTCTTAATGAGTAATGTGAATTAATGTTAGTGGTAGTAATCAAATACTTTCTCCTCTTCTTAGGACCTCAAGTTTATTATTTTGATGAATTTCAGCAAAAATATTTCCCCACTCCCACCATGGTATGTCAGAAAAGAACATGGAATGCAATGTAGGTGCTCAGTATTTTAGGTAACATTAGTTATGTGCTCAGTTAGTTTGCAGAGGTTAATTTATTCCATCTCACCTTGCAGTCAAGAGCAGCTTATATTTCATATGAAACTTTCATTGTTTTGTTATTGACTTGGGTTGAACATTTTGATTTTTGGAGCATTCATGCTGGAATTTTGAAGTGGACTTGAAGGTGTAGTGTGTGCTTTTAAATAGTTAGCATCAGGGTGGCATGCTCTCATTTAGCTTTTACTTAACTGGACTTGAGCCTTCACCCATTGTTCAGGTAGTGGCAAATAGTCTGTTACAGATATATCTAATTGTGTCAATGCTCATTAGGTACAGCTGCTCTCAGAATCTGGCAAAAATGAGCTGAAAGCTATGTGAAAATGACCCTGATTGGAGTGGCTGTTTAAACTCATTGTGTAGTATTTATCTTGATAAAAGGATAAAATCAGTTTTGCTGTAATATTTTCTAGGCAAACAGACATTGCTAAGAAACAACAATTAAGATGGGGAAGAATGGGCAGAGCAATCAAGTTGTGCCCTTTTTTTGCTTGATAGGGTGTCGCCATGCTGTGTAGGGTCATCTTGATGTAGGTTTGGTGCAAGGGCTCAGAAGCTGTGCTGGTGTATAAAATTACCATTTTAGTGACCTGTGCAGCGTAATAAAGTCATCAAGTTCTACTTGCGTGGTTGTATTTCTGTGTGATCTCTTTGGCTACAGTATGAACCAGCTTGGCATCAGTACTCCAGGTGTAAGAAGTGACACTCTATTGATCCTTGCACACTCTTTCCTATGCAGCCTTTGCAGGACAGAGGACAGATCTGTCTATCCACAATTAGAGGGAGTTGGAGTACTCCTCTCAGTATCCCAGCTGTGATTAGGGTAATGTCAGACATGTTTCCTCCTAGATTTTCTGTCTTCTGTTTTCTGTCTCTTTCTGTTTCCCAGCCCTTTGCTTAATAAGAAGCCAAAAACTTTATTTTTTCAGCACTGCTGCCAATGGATGCCATGGCCTCAGGGGCTGGTAGTCCTTACCCATTGCTTTGGAAGGCAGGTGAAAAGGCAGCCTGTAACCACAGAAGGAAGGTTTCATGCTGCCTGAGATCAGTTGAAGTTCAGAAACTAGCTTTGCCCTGGTGCACAGACTTTCATGGTGACTAGTGGAATGAGAAAAGTTGGCTTTACAGCTCTCAAAGCTGGAGGAGTTGTGGATGCCCCATCCCTACAAGCGTTCAAGGCCAGGTTGGATCAGACCCTTAGCAACCTGATGTAGTGGGTGGCATCCCTGCCTGTGGAAAGAGGTTGGCACTAGGTGATCTTCAAAGTTCTTTCCAGCCCAGGCCTTTCTGTGAGTCTATGGCAAGTGGGGTGAATTGTTCTTAGAAGGCACCTACGGGTCTCTCTTTACCACCTGTAAAAGGAGACTTGTTTAGAAAGCTGCCTTTAATTACAGAAACTGTCTGCAACTGTTTTCTGCTCAGCAAATTCTAGAAAATCCTAAAGTGTATGTATCCTATGAGGTATGTCCAGTAGACATGGGGTACTCTTAATGTGGTGATGAAGGGGCCTTGTTGTTTCCCCTGGAGCGTGGTTCTGGTCACTCATGGCTGGGAAAGGGGTACCCTGGTTCTAGTGTGAATTTTGTGATCATGGGTTAGAAAGCCTGCCCTGTCAAAGGATGTTAAAAGAGCTTTGTAGGGTTTATCTGAGAAAACAATTCCTTACCAGCATAAGGAAAAGCTGGAAGAGTGATGTTCACGTGGGTGGCACAAGGAAATTACCCTGTAAGCTCTTTACAGATCAGTCTACAAGTTAACATATTGTGCATGATGCAGGACTTAACTGTGGAATAATTTAATTAGCTGGAGACAGGTAAAAAATAACTTTGGGGGTGTGTCTGTATGTGGCAGGGGCAGTTTTTGAGATTACAAGAGGAGGATTACAGGATTTAGCTGCCTTTTGTCACAGGGGATTTAATTTCATATATTCAGGTCTGAAGTACATTGATATAAAAGTTTTATGACAGTTATTAACAGTGGTTTCTGGACTGCTTTAATGTTGGTGTAACAGAAAGGAGAAAAACCCTCCTGGATTAGTTATGTATAATGCACAGGTCTTTTTACCTGAGGTACTGAGTACATCTGCCATGTTTTGGTTTGTTTTTTTACTTTTCAGGTTTAGTCTTCACCATCTGTATTAGCAAGGCTTGTGCACTTGATGACTTACAACCTATTATTCCTCTGTGGTACAATTATTGGCATTATTTAAAAAACATTTGCATTGTCTCATTTTGTATGTCATTAATTTTCAATTAGGTTAATGATAGCACTAATAATTATAGAAGAAGATAACTACCAGATGTTTTATTACTTTTATTTTATAAAATTACTTTATATACTGTTTTATTTGGTAATGGAAGAACTTGTGATTCAAGCTTTTGCTACAGTAGTGAGGGGACACTTACTCTGCTCCATTAATTTTGGCAGTTTCTTGGAGTGCTGTGTGATGTTCATCTGTTGATAGGATCAAACACTATACTATTTCTTTGGGTGGTGTTGTATCCTCCTTTGGAAGAACTGCAAAGGCAAAATAGTGCACCTAAAAGCAATCTGGGGAATAAAGAATTCTGTTCATGATGGTTTGTTCATCTAACTTTAATACCAAGTATATAATTTGGATGGGATTGGAAGTGTGTTTTTAATCTTATAAAAAAGCAAAACTCAGTTTTAAAATAGATGTTGTTCTCTGTGAGACTTCTGTTAGTGGCTGGATTTTGTGGTTGTACTCAGCAGTGTTTCTGCTGGGTTTCTTGTATTTGGGAGATACTTTTGGTAAGTCAGCAAAGTGGGAAAGAGGCTGCTTGCTGAGAGCTTATAATTGAATCACCTGGGTGGTTAGCTCTTAATGACTTTCTTCTTTTTCTCTTGCCCCCTACTTTTTTTTTTTTTTTTATTTGTCTTTAGGTTGTGGATCTGTTCTAAATGAAAAAGGTGAAGTAGAAATGGATGCCATTATCATGGATGGAAAAAATTTAGACTCTGGAGCAGTGTCTGCAGTTAAGTGCATAGCAAACCCCATAAAACTTGCTCGACTTGTTATGGAAAAGGTATGCTGATTATCTACTTGAGTATGAAGCATTTTCTTTTCCTTTGAACTTCAGCCAGTATATTGATACACCTCAGTGATGGTGTTTGTGTAGTGCTTTAAAGCAGCAAGGAAGGGAAAAATGGATTGGAGTGTTTGGAAACTATGGTCATGACCATGAAGCACTTACCTTAAGGGGTTTTGAGAAATATTTATAAACAATAGCATTCTAAGGAAATATAACTTGACCTACACATTTTGGTCTCTTGTAGTTCCGCTGCTGGTATTCAAGGGGTTTTTTTTTGTTGTTTTTCACTTGTTTTTTGAAGAGCTTTTATGTTGTCACTGAGTTTTGTGCTTGATCTTGCAAGATTAGTTCACGGAAATGAATGTTCATGGAACTGAATTGAATGACCCAGTTACATGTTTGTAATGCACTCCTTTGTTGTTCTGGGTAGCCTTCTCCACTGTGACCTGATCAGGTGGTAGCACCAGTACAGTTGTAATCTTCCACCAGTAGAAGATAACATTAGCTCTATGTGGTGCTGACAGGTTTTTTCCAAGACAATCAAATTTATCATGGCAGTAAAATATTACTTGACCTTTTATATAAGATCAATCCCACCTTACTCCACTAGGAAGTCCATCTAATATTTGCTACAGCAGACTTCTCTTATTGTTCAGATATGGTGCAACTGATCTGCATATCTGTGTCTGTTTTACTATTACAAGGCTGTGACAGTGATCAAAAAGTTTGTCCTGTCTTTGGAGTTTATATTTTCATTCTACCTAATGCAACTGCCCCATTGTTGGAAAGGTTCATATTTATAAAAACACTTATTAATAAAAAAGACTTATGTTTCTTTAACCTTTCAAAGTTACTTTTCAGGGAACAATACCTGTTTTGGTGATCTATAAAGATGATTGACATTTATCTTGTCCTCAATGGCCTCCAAAGCAGATAGAATTTTTTTCTGTCCTTAATTGAAAGATAGTTCTGCTTTTAAGATCAGAACATTTCACTAGCATATTGAATATAAATACTTCAGTGAAATGTATGTCTACTAGAAAGGAATGTTAAAACTTGTGATGAATACGTTTTTTCCTTCATACTGAATTTTTTTTGTTATTAACTAGATCAGTAAATGAGTATAGGTGGGAAACAGCTTCACAAGATAGAATTTGAGAATATAGATGAAGGGTTGGGGGAGAGATGTCTCTAGCATGTTAAGGTGAATGTTGCATTTTATTTTATTTTCTTCTGTAGAGAACTTATTTTAATGCCTATTGTTTACTTCTTATTCCAGAATCACTGATTTATTTTCTTTGTTGTCTTGTCTATGAAAAAAATCCTATTTTAGTCAACAAGAATAAGGTCAAAGTGTCACTGTTGAATTTTGAGAATATAACGTAGCAAAGTGTGTTTTAAAAATGAAACAGAAAACCCCAAACTAACAAAGAGAAAGCCCTCTCCTCTGTCTTGTCTATTACAAAGTCTTTCTTGTCATTGCATTGTGCTTCTGGTGTTCAAAAGCGTTGAGGCTAAATTTGAAATGAAATCATACAATTCCACTGTACAGGAGCAAGTATAATGGTGTAGCCCTAACACCATGACATTTTGTGGTACAGGCGTTATCTTTGCCAAGATGCAAAAAAATCTCTGTGCATGATGATAAATTTCAAATGTAAATGTTGGCCTAAATTGCTTGATGTATCCTGAGATGAGTTTCTCTGCTTCTCCATCTCCCATAAGTGGGAATACCAGTTGATGTTGCTCTTCTGCTCATTGTTGCCCCTCTGTTCATCTTGGACAGGAATTTTGGGACACCAACCCAGGGTATTTCACAGTACATTTCATAGTGTGTTTTGTTGTACTGTGCTTGATTAAAAAGCATTTTTAACTGTAAGACTTGGGGGTAATAAGGGTAGTTTTCCTGGGCCCTTAAGTCTGTGTGCATAATTCCCAGTGGTTTTTGAGTGCCTCAGTACCATAAAGAATTTTGAAATATGCAGCTTCCGAAAACAAACAAACCAACCAAAACCACCCTGCACGTCTGCTTGTAATTGTATTTCCATCCTATTATGGAGCAGTGTGGGCTCCATCTGGTGGCCAGAGTAGCTCCTCTAGGTTGTTGTTGCAACATTGTCCTTTTTGGTTGTCGCTTTCCCACTGGGTTCAAACTTGTCCAAATTCATGAAGTAGAAAAAAGGAGAACAGCAGAATAATTTCTGTTCATGATTTACTGTACTGCTGGTCACAGGAGCTTCTAGAGGTGGAAGACTTTTAGTGCATTTACTAATGTAACAGATTCTTGAAAAAGCACTTAAATTTCTGTTGAATTATTCCTGTTTGTATTGAACATAAATAGAATGATACATTGATTTTTATTTTTTTTTTTTTAATTTGGGGCACGTAACCCTTCTCAGCTCCAAAACTTCATTAGGTGGGCTTCTCATGAAAATTAGAGCACTAATTCATTGGTGTATGTAAACTGTGTATGTTTTCCCTTACTCTTATTGTGCAGGATTTTACATTAGGCAAAAGACAATTTAGCTTAGAACACAGACTTCTTGAGGCAAGGGGTCAGGTTTTTTTCTGTGCTTCCAGAATTGTTAAATGAAGAACTGTGATGGTCTGAACTTAAGGCCCAGCAGAAATTTGGGTTATTTTCCCCATTTCCGGTGAAATTAGCTAAAAGTTCCAGCTTTTGTTGCTTATTTGTAAGATTTCTTGAACCTTTTTCTTGTCCTTTTAGATTAGTTTATGTAAATGTCTTTTAGAAAAAGTATGCACTTTATATTAGCAAACATATTAATGAAACTAGAAGAATGAGGCAGAAAAATGTGCTTTTGCAGTGTTTGACAGTGTTCTACTAGTTCTTTTGATTGACAAGAGAGTGATAAAAGACATCTTCTTTTCAGGGAGGACTGAAAAAGAAGGAAAAAAGAAAACCCAGAGTCCTATCGTAGAAGTTTATTTATCAATATGCAAGTATTTCTTGTTTATGTAGCCTAGGAAGGTGCATATATTATGCAAATTTGCATATGAGAGGGATGGAATCCTATGAAAAAGTTTTTAGAAATAACTTCCATTTTTTATTATAAAACTTTATATTTTTAAGACTTATTTAAAGGATGCTGTAGTCTTAGTTGCTGAGGAAGGCAAGGGATGGAGGACACAGCCTTCTGGTACAGATCAAGACTAAAGCAAATTTCAAATTTCCTACAAAAACCCACGAAACAACAGAAAAAAACCCCAACCCACACCCACAAATAAAAACCAAACCTATTTTGAATGCTGCATTGTGTGCTTCTCGTGGGTTAGTGGTAGTGGCAGAGGGGGGCAGTATTGCACAAAGAAGTTGGCTTTCAAGTCGAAGAACACTGCTCATTAGTTTTGTCAGAAATAGGTTGGTCTTACATCGTCTGGTAATATGGGAGCAGCACTCGGCATGAAAGCCCACTGTCTGCTTTCACATAGACAGGGGACTTCTTCCTGTCACCCTTAGCATTCTCTAAAGCAATGCTCTCCTGAATTAAAGATTAATTAAAAAGGCATTTAAATTTTCAAACATGTTTGAAGTCAGGGCTGCAACATCAGAAATGTCTCTAAAGTGTAGTCCTCTGTCCCTGTCCAAAGGCCTTAATGCAGAGGCTGTAATTGGCTTAAGTAGAGATCAGTGTCTCTGACTCGGGAAGAGGTTTGTCTGGAATCCTTTAAAACAGTGCAGTGCTCTGTGTTGGTCATGGTAGTGATTACTTGTCATTGCTTTAGAAATAACAGCAGGTGATGGTCTGCAACATCTTAACCTGTAGCTTTGAGGCTGTAAATGCCCTCCAGAATGTAGCATGGTACAGAAACACCCAACCTCTGCTGTCCTTGCTTCTGGCTGAGAGCTGGCTCTGTGCCATGTGGGTGCTTGGCAAGGCTCTGCAGGGCTGCTGCCTCCAGCATCATGGCTCTGTTTGCACCTCAGCTGCTCTGCTGCTGGAGGGACAGAAAGGCTGGCTGTAGTTTAGGTGCTCTGCTCAGAAATTGTTCTGTGCTCTAAAACCTTCCCAGGCTCTGATGAGCAATTGACAGCTGTGTAATTGTGCAAGAAACTGCTTACTTTTTGACACATTAAAACAACAAAAAAATCAGATTTCAAAGCTCAGAGGTACTACTAAAGTATAAGGATTAGTTAAACAAATTTATCTGGCAAACCTCTCTAAAATATGAACTAACCGAGCTCTACAGACTTTAAAGCATGGAATTAATCAAAGTTGTTGAATTAAAATCTGGTTTGGAGTGCTTTGTAAATATAGAAATCAAAATAGAACTTTCAAGTATTGTTAGAAGAGAGTAAACATTTCTTGATCAGACCCATTAGAAAGTATTCTGTTCTTAAATTTGATCCTTTGAGTTAATAAGAATAGCAGCCTGTTGAAGAAAATATTTAAAATGAAATTTAAGGAACATTTTAGTTGTATGTTATTTACGTTTGTAGGTTATTTTACTAGGTGTAATGCCTTTAAACAGGAATTTGTTTAGCATTCTTTTGAATAAAAGCCTTCTAAATCTCTTAGTTAACTGGACAAAACAGTTAGTTATGTAGTAATTTAGTGATTCATTTGAAACAGTACAAAACAGTTGCATACAGATTAGCTAAAGAGCAAATTTACCTATTTTCCCTTTCTCATTATAGTAAGTGTTAAATTCATAGGTACAATTCTTTACTATTGACGGTTAAACTTTGTGGTCTGGAGAACTGAAAGCTTCTTCAGCTATAGTGGAAGGGGATATGGCACAGAAGTTTAGACATTTTTAAAATAAAATTTGTAATTTTCATTTTGTGGATGCTTCTAAAGATAGCAGTTATACAAAACTGCTCAGTACAAGACAAAAATAAGAATTGTCAATGAATCTCTTGTCTTTCTGCAGACAAAGCATCTGCTGCTGACTGACCATGGTGCACACCTGTTTGCTCAGGCCATGGGTATTCCTGAAATTCCAGGGGAGAAACTCATAACTGAGAGATCCCGGGAGAGATGGAAGAAGAACCTTGAGCCAGATTCCAATCCTGAAGAGTTTCAGAAGTAGGTAAAATATATTTTATTTTCAAATTTGAGTAATTTACTTTGGGCTATCTGGTTACAAAAAACTCAAAAGAAACCAAAAACCCCCGAACGAACAAAGCGACCAAGAAAAACAAAACCCCAAACAAATAAACACAAACCTCAAAGGCCTGTATTCCAAATGTTATGTGGCTTGATACAGTCTTTACAGTGTGTCTTTCTTGAAAGCAGTAGAAAATCAAGCTTTCAATGAATTTGCTTAAACTTAAATGACTGGAACAAACTTGATGAAACTTGTTGCTGCTTAAGAAGATTATTGGTCACTTTGACAATAGTACAGGTTTTGTGGCTTTATTGGAGAACAAAGTTAGAACTTGTTACTGCTCTTAAAATCATCAGTTACAGAAGTGCATAGAGTAGCTTTACCAAGCAGCAGATATTATTTTGTATAGCTTTTTCTGTGGAGGAACTGGTTTTAAAAAATCAGTGCACATACTAAAACAAGTTAATAAAAAAAGCCCCAAAAACCTAAGAAAGGTGATCTTGGTTAAGTATTAAGTAGATGATCAGATTTGTTTTTAAATTGTATTAGATAGTTAAACAACATCAGAGTTTGACCAGCAATTCCTTCTGAGTGGTAATTGTGGCTGTTGGTTATGAAAAGGAATTAAAAAAAAATGACCAAGTTTAGTGGTGGGTGGGAAGAGAGATGCTGCTGGATGCCCAACAGCAAAATGAACATCATTTGGAAAATAAGCCAGTCTCATAAAGTAGAGAGGAAGGTGAGGGGGACAGTAAAGGAATGAAAAACATCAGGTGTCAAGAATGATTTCTGTGCCTCTGAGGTAGGCATAGTCACTTCATTGTTTTGAGCTTCCATTTGTACATCCATGGTTGTGGTGCAGGAAAACACTGTATTACATTACATAAATGCTGTATTATGTGCTGTTCATCTGTTTTGTGAAACAGGAGTAATGGCTGGAGAAGAGCTGAATTTGTAGATTTGAAGGAGGAAATTTCTTCTGTGAGCATGTTAATTAAAATCCATGAAATGATAAATTACAACCTGTATGTTACTTTCAGTAAATTGCTGGAAGGGAAAACAAAGTAATGAGACAAGCATGAATATGGTCTTGTAAACAAAGTGATGTTGTTCCTTGACCATAAGGTCTTGGTCATAATTTGTTTTGTATCTTTTGATCCATGGTTTGTCCAAGGACTGTGTGGTATTGTCACTGATTGTGAAGAATTTTGAGCATGGTGTAACCACCACTGTCTCTTGTTCTCTTGAACATACCAGTTGGAATAGCATGGCATTTAAGTCTTCATTCATTCCTCATAACTGCTTTTTTTTTCTTTTTTTTTTCTTTTTTTTTTTCTTTTTTTTTTTTTTCCTGAAAACAGTGTTAGGCATCTTCAGTTCCAGCATGGACTTTTTCTGGAATATCTGATAGTAAAAAGCTTGTGTATTTCTGAAAGGCTGAAGACTTTTTCTTGTCCTGGCCATGCTGGTTTTTTTTTCTGAAAACCAAAACATCAGCACAAATTCACAAAGTTTAAAACAGGTCTTTTTTAATGCAAACCCATTTCATTCTGTATCACACGTGGAATGTTCTTTTTCCCTGTTATGTCCACAGTGATTATGCAGAAACTTGCCTGAGGCGAACAGACAGAAGGTGAAGTAGTATTAGTCAGAGGCAACATAATACCAGATCATACTGGGAATTTGAAGGTTGGTGTATATTTTACTTCCAGTCCCCTGATCCTCACAGTGTTGGAAACCATGGGGTTTCATAGGCTTTGCAGGTCAAGTCTGGAGTCTCCACAAGAGACACCTTTCTCCTCTGCTGGTTAGAAGCTTGCGTTGATTTGTGCTGAAAGCTTAGGATTCCATCTTGCACACCTTTTGCCAAGAACAAGGTGTGATTTATCTGCACACTGCAAAGACTCTGGCAATACCCTTGTTAAGAATTACTGGAGTTTGCCTGAGAATCCCACAGAAAGGGTGTTGAGTCTGGCTGTAAGGTAGTAAATGGGCTCCTAGCCCCACTGGGAATCACACTGCTAGAGTAACTTGAGCAGGTATTAACTAACAAGGACCCTAAAACAATAAACAGAAAACCCCACTACTGATGCAGGGCTGAGACAAAATAGCAGGTAACTCATTAGTTAAGTAAATACATGTCACTTCATGGGTATTGGATAATGCAAGATTTAGACAAAAGGAAATGAACAAATCCAAATAATACATTCTGTATCACAGTATATGCAGGATATAGGAATAATTCTTGATTGAAAAAATCCCTAAGAGCATCCTCTGGTACACCACAGGTACTTGTTGAGGTTCTTGCTATTATCAATAACTAAAAATAGAGAGATGGTTATAATTTGATAGCAGTTTTGTGTTCTTTGTTAATGTTTTGGAGTCAAGTAGCCATGCAAGAAAATTTATTTGTATCTTCTTTGTTCTGAAGATGATCAAAAGAAAGGTTACGCTAAAGCAGTAAAATAAGGAACTGTAAGAAATCAAGTGTAGTTGTCTGTTTACTCACCTGCAGATGAGGTGTGTTGGACACATTCACTTTGTTATTTATTGCCAGTTGTGCTCTCATACCAAAACAGGTAATTACTGCCTGTGTCATCTGTGTGCTTTTATTTTCACAGTTGCTTAAGGTAAATACTTATCTAAGAAAATATACCTCTGGATACATCTTTCTTAGTTTCTCAGGAGGATCTAACTTTAGTTGGTTGAAGGGTGCTACATGAATGTGCAAGGGAGTACTGAATTTACTAATGTTCTTTTCAGCAAATCACTTCTAACAGATGGATGGGTGGGAAGCCCATCTGCACCATCAGTTTGAGATGAGGTCTGTCTCTACATAAATGTCAGAGCAGCCTATAAGGCCTGTGATTCATCAGTCAACTTGGAGTTGCTGTGAATGAAGTGTAGGGACTGACAGTATGATATTTTACATAAGCAGGGGGGAACAGGAAGTTGGGTCTCTGAGAAACTGGCTGTGGGTTTCAAGGTACACAAAGACTTTGTCTGACTTAATTAGCTTAGGTTTTGCTAATTACCAGTGCCCAGGCAAATTCGAAAGGTATTCCTTTTCCAGTTGCCTGTTGGGTAGCTCCTTGAAGGATTGTTACAAATTATTTTCCTGTGTGGAGGGATTTAGATTATTTTGGGGGTTTGGTATACTTCTCCTAGTCACATACTGGTTTATGTTCCTACGTGAATTGCTAAGACTGGAATATATGGGTATTTAAACTGTTGCTTCTCAGTAATGTCTCACTTCTCAGTGCAGCAACTGTTACAATACGTCAGGACAGGCTTTTTTTTTCTGTACACAACTACACATCTCTATTTTTAGCAGGCTATTGTATATGTCTTTTCTGTGTTGAAGAAATAAAGATATAGTTGAGACTTCTGTTTTCTTCAGTGCCTGAAGATTTTTAAACCAATGTGCAGTTTCAGCAGAGTCTACTGGCCAAGTGATTTAAACCTCGAGATTATGTAGCTACAGAGTACAAAGACTAAAGTATGTCTTAATGATGCATTGTGAGCAATACTAGTTGAAAGGAAAATAAATAAGCTTTTTCTTTTTTTTTATAGCATTCAAACATTAAGGGGAGTAAGGAAAAGGAAAGAGGAGGAACAGGAAGGAAATGATTCAGTGCATGCATAACATTACTGTCCTTTTCTGTATTCACTCATTTACGTGCATTGTCATTAATAATTCCGGTTAACCTCCTGTTGAAACAGTGGAGCCAATTGTTGCATCTTCGAGTTGCCATTTAGGGGAAAGTTGTGTGTGAGTTTGTGTGTCAGCCAAAAAACTACTCCAGAACTATAATGACTAGAAGTATTTCTGCCCTGTGTGCTTTTGTTTTGTGGGTTTTTTTCCTCCCCAAGTTTCCATGCTATGAAAGTAAACAAGTCATGGGGGGAAGATTAAAAAAAAAAAGAGTTTTCTACTCTATTAAATACAAAGCTTGTGAGAATTATTGCATGTTTCTTGTTATTTTTGTAATGAAAAGCATGGCAAAAATAGCTTCATGATGAGTAGTAATTCTGTTGTAGAAATCTTCTTTAAAGCTACCTGGGAAATAAAGGCAACGTGCTTTGGCAGGTATGCTTTAATTCTGTCTAATTTTATGAACTGTTTTTCTTGGCAGAGACCTTGGAACAGTTGGTGCTGTTGCTATAGACAGTGAAGGCAATGTAGCTTGTGCAACATCCACGGGAGGACTCTCTAATAAAATGATCGGCCGTGTTGGTGACACAGCATGCATAGGTATGGGGTGTAGGATCTTGCCTTTCTCTTTTTGGGGGCATCTCATTTAAAGAAAGAAAAAAAGGTATTGCAATTGTCCTTTTCATTAGCCAAACAAAACATAAATACTAGTCCATCTGAAATGGAGGTCTAACATTCAAATCTATCAAAGCTAAAGCTCCTTACAGCTTGGAGATATGCAAGAAAGAATTAGAAAATGGGGATGGGAGTTTGTTTTTTCTGTCCTTTCTTCAATGCTAACACCTGTGTTTCCTTTCTGTTGATTCTGATCAAGCTCTCCTTTTTTATGGCTCTGCTTTCCACTAAGTCAAAAACTGTAGCCTGTTCCATATTACGATGCTGTTTCTTCAGTACTTAAGGAAGTAGGTGTAATTGCAATTACTACTTGTTGTATCAGTGAGCAAGAATTATAAAGTGACTTGCAAATTTGAGTAAATTCCTGTTCTTAAGAGAGCCCTGATAAGGCTGTCTCAGAACCTAATAGATGTGGCGTGGAATAAAGGAAATATTTTAAGAGATTTCTTATCCAAGTATAAAGAGACACTTGAAATCCTTTCCACAGACTTGCCAATTGATTGCTTCAGGGTTCTACCATACAGCTGGGATTTGGAAAACAATTATTTTTAGTAAAACATGTTCCAAACTCAAATAGCATTGCTGTTGGCAGTATGTGATTATTATAAAACTGTCTTTTGCATACAAAGTTACTGACATTTTGGTATCCTCTGAATTTTGACTATGGTTTTCAGTTTTGTGTCTGGCTGCAGCCTTCTGACTGCAAATACCCTCCTCCTGTGTAGATTATGTTCAGGGTTGTTATAGTTGGGGACATGGTTTGTGAAGGAGAAGTGAAACTGGGCACTTTTGAGCATATTGCTTGCAACTTTTGGTCTTGCTAGGCATCTTCAGGATTTGATACAGAAATGTCAGCTGTGCTCTTAAACATCAGAGGCTTTGGTAAAGCAGCATTGACTTAATATGGCAGTGTTTTTTCACATGTTACTCAGAGTCCATTGAAAGGGTCTGATCAAGAAAGCACAGAAGGGAAGAAACTTTCATTGCTCTTCTAAGGCCTCTTTCCCCTCCCCCAGTACTTTGTTTATAACGCTGTGGTATGTTTCTTCCTAGCTCCTGGGAAATATTTTTCTTAGGAGATGTGCTAGAAATATGGGTATTGAGCAAGCAGAAGCTTGGTAGAGAACAGGGTGTGGATGGGCCAGCAAAACAAGGATGGGAGAAAAGAAAAAAGGAGGGATGGGGAGTTCAACAGAAGAAACACTCTGCTTGTGGTGAGGACTTTGAAGATTCTTCAGGGGTGCTTTGAAATTTTACTAGAGCCCATGCTCTTCAAATCTCTTATATGCTGTGGAGGGTAAGTTCCTCTCAAACTGGTCAGCTCACAAATGTCCTCACTAGATCTTCCTTCATATCTTCTCAATTGATATGACCTGGCATTCTGCATCCTGTCCCTATCTTGCTGATCTTCAGTATACCCCCCTTGCTGTTCTGGAAAATATTTTTGCCCGTTCCTGTGGAGTGTTGGCCTGCTTCTGCCTCTTGTGCACAAACAGATCACTAGTCTTCTCTCTCAACTTGGCAACTGACTTGCTCCAACTGTTGTTCATCTCTTTCATATATTTTACTTTTCATATTGTGGCAGAAATAAGAAGGAGCTTTTCTGACACTTTGCTTTCAGAAATACATGGAGCTAATGGACCTAAAGAAAGAAATGTTTGGTACCTATTTTAAACAATGCTGGGCTTTTAAATCACATTACAGAATATTGCCTTCTTTTTTTTTTCCCTTTGAAAAGGAAGTGGAGGTTATGCTGACAACTGTTCTGGTGCCACTTCAACCACAGGACATGGGGAGAGCATTATGAAAGTGGTCTTAGCCCGACTGATTCTCTATCACATGGAGCAAGGTATATTCCAAACTTGCTGTAATCTGAAGTAAGGAGGATAGGAAACATTGCCTAATCACAGGTTTCAGTGTATATACTATCATCCTAAAACAGCTGTCAGAAGAGTTGCTCTAAGGGGTATGTGGATGGGTTAAAACAAAAACTTTAGAAACAAAACCAAGTATTAAATTATTAATAAAGCTAAAATAGCTGAAGTAAACAGAATTATCTCTGCTGCCTGATACTGAATCATGCTTCACATCAGTGTACACTGAAAGACATTACTGTATACTTTGTTTAACAGAAGTTCTCTTTAATAATTTTGCCCAATTACAAACTAAAAATCTGTGAACAAGAAAAAGAAAACAAGTAAAAATAAGATACATTTAAGGGAGCAGTGAGGGAGGGCTAGAAACAGTTAACTAGAGCTGAAATAGAAAGTATAGTGTATTGCCTTTCTAATAAACTGTAAAGGTCATTATTGTAACAACTCTGATTACAGCAACAGAAATTATTTTAAGACTTTTTAACTATGATTTCAATTTACATTTTGTTTTGGAAAATGTACTAAACATACTGGTGGGTATGTGGTAAACAGCTGACACAGTATGTCTTATGTGACTGTAATACAATCTGACTGTGGGATGACCCTTTGTAGCTTTACCTTCATGACTTAGTCTGTCATCTAAACCCTTGATTATGTTACAGCCTGTAAACATAGCCAGACAACATACTTGTGTTGCATGCAGTTCAAGAATCATTAATATAGATATCACGATTATTTTTAGAAATAAAATAGTTTTGGAGCAGTACAGTGTAACTTGCTTTGAGATCAACCAAAGTGGAAATAGTTGGAAAACACTCAATTTACATTTTCATTGGAGAAGCAGTAAGTAGAGAGACAAGTAACAGCTGTGAATATTTTTGTTGTGCTTTATAGGGCTGTTTGCATATAATGAGTGCATTCCTCTAAATCTTATAGCTGACATGACAGTTTCAGCATAAAATACAAACTACAGATTATTTCCCAAAGCTCTTAACACATTATGCTCTCCCTTGACTCTCTAAATTACGTCTCTAAGTATTCAATTTGTAAACAGCTTTCTAAGCTCTTGTCTAAACTGTATAAACCAGTTTCTTCTCTGGCTTAAAGTTAACTGCATTGCAAGACTTATGCATTGATAGCAGTTATCTGGCTTGTGATTAATCAATTTGAAAGGCAAATGAGGCTCAAATTAAAAAGTTTATTTGAAAAAAAGAAAATTAACCCACATGTATTCATGTCTAGTTTGTTTGCACTTGTTCACCCTGTCCATGCTTGCTTTACCTTCATTCATCCTGCCCAGAAGTATAACTCAGCTGCCAGGCAAACACGTCAGCAATTAGATTCCCCCCGGCCCCTCCTCTCAACATATTTCCATGAAGGCACTGAAAACAAACCCTTAAGTTGTTATAGCTTTTTGAGTCCTTGAATAGTGAGCTGAAGTTGCATGTGTAAGAACAACGGCAGAGCCCTCAAAATTCTGTTCAGCTATTTGGTAATTCGCATACTAAATACTCTCTTTTGGACAAATGCTGCAAAATTTACTTCTGTGTTGCAGGAGCGAATTGCTTTGGCAGTCTTAACAGCTGTTGAAATTTCAATCTTATGGTGGCAGCTGTTGTCTTGGTGAAAAATCAAACAGTGAAATACTGACCCTTTGAAGACAGTGCCACTGACTTGAATAGTCAGTGTCACCCGTGCATCAGAGTAAGGAGCTTTATCCTGTCAGTCACCAGTGCTGTGAATAATTCTGACTCTGCTGGTTTTATTTGGTTTTAACTCAAAATTTGCAGGGAAGGCATAAAGGTCAGGTTTTGTTCTATAACCTAGGCTGTGTAACATTACTGAGGGTCTATATCTTAGGGTAATTAGGCCAAGCCAACTGCATTCCTGAATGCATATTTAAGCTTGTAGTGAACAATTATTTTGCAGCTATTACAGGCCTGTGTGTATGATGTACCTATTAAATTTCATTTATTTAGAAAATATTCCTGTTAATATAAATCAAGTAGAGAAAAGCTAAAGTTGCATTGCTGGTCCTTTGTCTGATGTCTAGTACATTGAGACCTCATTTTGCCTGATGGTTTCAGAAGTTTCAGGAAGAGTCATGCTGATGTCTGCTTTTGATAAATTATGACAATGTGTAGTACGTGCCTTGAGCTCTGTTGCAGCCAGTGGAACTAGAACAGAGATGATGACTGAAATTTTCGACTGTTTTGATGGGTGTTTTTTCAAATTGTAAATGCTTTAGATCTAACTTGTCATAACCTTTGATGAAAACCTTGCAGATTGACATTTTTTTTCTAGTCAAATGATGGCATAAGAAGTGGTGCGTCTTGAACATAAAGTTTGTGAGTTAGTTTTTATTAAACAAACTAATAAATTCTGAAACAAACTAATTCTGAACTGAATCAAAATCAGAAGCTATGTAAATAAATACTTGGGGCAATACTGCACCGTAGCAGCTCTTCACAGCTGTCCAGAGCCTTTCCAAAAATGCTTCCTTTGTTAGACTGGAAATTTCTTGCCAATTTAGTTGAAAGAGAAGTTAGATTTGACTGGTTCCATGGGGAGGGGTGAAATTTTAAGAAAATTTAAAAACTATCAGGACAGGTCCTGTGAAGTGATTTTGTTTTTCTTTTCAGGAATGTCACCAGAGGTAGCGGCGGACACTGCGTTAGACTACATGAAGACACGAGTTGGGGGTTTGGGGGGTGTCATTGTTGTCAACAAGGCAGGAGAGTGGGCAGCAAGGTTCTCCACCAAGCAAATGTCCTGGGCTACTGTAAAGGATGACAACCTGCATTATGGCATTTATGCTGGGGAGAAGCATATAAAGTCTGTTGATGAAGCTCTTGCATCTGAAAGGGAGGGATTCTAAGAGTGAAGAAAGCTGACTAACAGAGAAGAATGAAGATCTCTGGTTTTTGCTGGAGGACAATGAGAGTTGATTTTGTCTTTCTGAAAGATCTTTTGGTTCACAGGCATTACCACATTTACAATCAAAAGAAAATCTGGACATTGTTCTTTGGTGGACATGTGTATATGTGTAGTCTTTTAATACCTTTGTGAAATCAGATACTCCTTTTTTAGATAAGAAAGAGAATGGTCTGTAGGTTCCTTGGTTAGCATGCCTTAATCTTACATTAAAGGGAGCCTGAGTTTCAGTATTAGAGAAACTCCTTTCCACATCCATTCTCAGAGACTCCTGCCAGGATGATTTGAGAGAAAAATACCTATTAATTAAAAGCTGAATTTTGAAAATCCAGAGTCTTTTGAACATCCATCTCATGGTACCAGCTTGCTAATGGTCAATGAAATACCACCAAAGAGCAGTGAAAAGTTGAGATGAAAATTGTTCTCACAGGCTTGAGGTAACTTATCACAGGATATAATGGAGTAAAGAAAGTAACTTTCTCCAGAGAAGGGAAAGGTGATGCTAAAGAGTTCTAATTCCATTCATTGACATCACAACCAAGTAGGCTAGAATGTTTCAAACTGTATGTGGACAGTTAACAGGAAAGGTGCTATGGACTTAGTATCTGGGGTAGTAATAGAGAAGGTCATGCTTTTAATAAAAATAACAGCAATCTTTTCTACTCAAATGCAAAGGTGATAGGCACCTTTTAAGTCAAAACATGAGACAGAGATGCTGATTAACTGGAAAAATAATTAACTGAAAGTAAGTGATCAAAGCAAGTTGTACTAAAATAAATAAAACTGCCTGTTAACAAGCTTCTTGTGTGAAGTCTGAAACATTGTCTGGAGAGATTTTCTTTTTTAAAAAAATTGATACTCTTACTTCTACTACATTTTCTTCATTAAGATTTTGTATTTTTAAAAGAAAAATTCCTTTTTTATTTTCTGACTCTCAACTATGTTTTGTGTTAAGAACTGTAATAATTTTATGCATTTCAGCTGGTGACTAGATTTTCTCTTACATGCCATCATTCTATGGAATGTTCCCTTCACAAGATAGCCTAAATAATCATAACAAAAATCTTAAATTGTGGTTTGAAACCACTCCTACCTGGGTCCCAAATACAATAAGCTGTATTACTGAGTTTGCTTATACAGAATAGTAGAGTTGCCAAGACAGTCTAAACTTGCTCTGTGCTTTTTGGTTTCATGGATTTTGCAGGTGATTGGATGTAGACAGCAACGGTTCAAGAGAAGATGGCGGATGCAAACCATGACCCTGGAGTACTTATGCACTTTTTTTCAACAGAAGATCATGCTGAAAATGGCTCTACCTGATCATCAGAAATTCATAAAACAGTAACAGTAATTCTAATGTGCTCATTGGTAGAAAAAAGTACCCTTCTATTGAGTAAAAACGAGATACCAATCCTACAGGGCCTGCTATTCTCTGGGGGTAAAAAAGGTAGCTTCCTTTCTAAATTATATCCAAAGTATTTGTCATCAGGAATCTGCTTTGTTTATCTCACCTGTCCCTACTGGAAGATAAAATAGGAGAATAACCTCTATGAGTTCAGTCAAAATTCACTTTACAGCATTATTTTCAGGAAATTGCTCAGTGGGTTTTTTTAAAATGAAAGATAATCCAACCTGAAGTATGTTTTGTAGAGCTAAATGGTGATGCATATAGGCATGGATGTAGGCTGCACACAAGAATACAAATATCTTGTCATATATACTGACTTTGTCAGATGAAAGGGTGCATGGAAGGCACAATCCTTATAACCTTTCCTTTGCTTAAAGTAAGTGCAGGGAGGTGTGTTTACCCTGCAGTACCCTACAGTACTGCTGTAACACCTGGTGTACCTTCTTCGTAAAGCTGTTTGTGTGTTAACAGTTTTTGTTCTGGTCAGGCTCCAAGCTGACCAAAACCCAAGTGATGGTTAGTGTAGCAACAAGCATAAGCTGATACACCTGCTGGGTCCTTGATTGGCAAGGATTTGGAGCTGTGCTAACCCTGCCAGTTGGCTTTGGGTTGGCTTTGAACAAGTTCACATCGACCCAAAAGACACTAGAAACCTCAGCAGCACTACACACAGGATCTCAGGGATGTCAGAAGGAATAGTAAATGGCTACTAATTCACCTCAGCTGTTCTCAGGAATACCATGTAATAAATTGCTGGCACTTGACAAAGTCATTATCCTCTATAGGTTCTTCTGTCACTCATAACTAGAGTCGCTGGGCACCTTCCAACAGTGCGTTAAGCACTGTGGCTGCCATCTGCTCTCTATGATTTCTTCTGCCTAACCTTCCCCTTGGTGCCATGCTCTTTATGCCTTTCCTATAAAAACTGATTTTCAGAAATAGATATGGGCTGTTACGTTGCCTAAAATCAAAAGACAAAAACTTGCAACTGATAAAAAGTATATCTTTAATGAAGCATATATTTCAGGTGCACAGAAATGGCTACCTGCACGTGTGATAAAGGATTGCTATAATTATTATAAGGTAATTAATTAGTATATCTAGCAGGTCCATCCAGTAGGAGATCAGTTTCCCCAGTAACCGACCCTTAATCAGCCCCTTGGAGTTGGTATAAGGGTATTTGTTATGTCTCTTAAGTTCTGGTGGAGAACCAGATATTCTTGTCAGAAATTCTCTTCCTAAGAATAAGACTAAACAGAATTTCAAGAATGTGTTAGAAAGAGCTACCTTATTATTCTAAAATGTGAGAAACAGCAAGAAAAGTACTAGAAACCATACAGCAATAAATAAAAATCTAAAAAGCTATGAATATATGAAAAAGCTAAAAATCTTCAGCTATCAGTTATACCTTTCCAGTTCATGTGTGACTGGGAATGACTACCTGTGCCTTACATATGGATTGATGGCATTTGATAATCTTCAGGCTGTAGTTTGCGCCACAGTTCAAATGATGTCAGCTTAGGCAAAGCACCAGTCCAGGCATTCAGGGCTATATGCTTCTCTCCCAGGTAGCTGACCAGCACTCAGTAAAGGTATGTGATTTCCTCACCTGATCTAGATAGCAGGGAGACCTATTATAGGATAGTGTTCCTCTCCCTCCTAAGGGGGAATGGCAGCAAATGGTCAGGGATGTGGTAGACCTATTTTCAAAGAAGCTTGAGAGCTGGGGATGGAAGAGTTTTCCTCTCTCTCTTGCTTTAGCCCTTTCAGTTATGTTCTTTAGCTAGAACAGGGTGAGACTTTGTTGCAGATGATGTAAGAGGTTGCTGGTGTTGCACGGGACTCCCTAATGTTTTAATATGCTTACATGTTGTCTGACCTTTGTGAACATTGAGAAACCACCCTTTATAAGGGCTTTAACATTTAACAGCTTTTATAAATGTAGTTGCAAGATGCTGAACTTAGGGGGGATACCAACAGCAGGACAGGAAGCTGTGTGCCCCTGCTGTGCACTGCTGCTGGAAATGAGCCTCTAATCCAAATGGCTGTGACCTGGATATCAAAGAAAGAAAATTAGAGGTTTGTTGCCAAGAAACTGGGTGTCCTTGGCATCTACCAAAGCAGAAACAGTTTTAATTATCTAATTAAAGTGGGGCATCCTATTATTTTATATCATTTAGAAAGCCAGTTGTGGATGTTGTCCTGTTGCTTTCTTAGTACTCTGTAGAAAGGGTCCCTGACATGCACAGATAGCTGTGATGGGTCTACATATAAAGCAAAGATGTTAACAAAAGCACCAGGGTGGTGACCACTGACTTTGTGCACATACTGTTAGTTCTGCGTAGGTTTTGCTTCATAATTTTTGCAAGTTACAAATAATCAAAACTTGTTCTGTAGGACACCAGCATTTTGAAACTTAATTTTTTTCAGTGCTCTACTTTGTCCTACATTTTAGTTCTTTGTCTCTGGGGTGGTTTTCATTGACTTTGAAATCTAACTTGGCAAAGTTTAATGGTACTCACTGTTGTGCTTGTTTCTCTTCTGGTCTGCTTTTCCTTTGATATGCTCTGATAAATATTTGCTGTGGGACAGATTTCAATCTCAGTTACGTCAGTATAAATGAAAAGCAAAAAGCACAGTCACTGAAGTCTGTGATTATGCTAAAGGAAGTGAAATCAGTCATGGGCTCTCCTGTCCAAAGTCAGTAGCTCTGTATTGAAACAGCCTTTGCTAATGAGGGAGAAAAGAGAGAGGACACAGAGCCTGCTGCAGGGAGTCACTGCCTGGAACAGGACTCTGGTCTCTAGCAGTTTCAGGGTAAAGATGGTGCCCAGGGAAATGGTTAAATATGCATAATGAGAAATAAATAAGTGTCAAATGATTCACATGAAAGAGTCTTAAGAGCACACAGGGTGAGCAGAGAGTCATTTTGTTTTAGATGTGTAAACCACAAAGGACGGGAATCTCATTTTCCTTTCCACCGCACTCCTGCACTTGGTTTACTGGGGGCATGTAGATACCCTGCAACCTCTGTATAATTGAGTTTTGCCAGACCTGGTCATGTGCTATAACTTCAATTATTTTTTAAATTTACATTTTTTAAATTCTTGCCTTATGGCCTTTAAAATTCTCCTTGCTTGGAATGAGGCCGTTTTCTTGTGGTTCCTCCCTAAGTTCTTTTCTGCTGAGGACAGGATGGGTTACGATGCGGTCTGCGTGGGCTTTAGCCCTCCAGCCCTGCACTTTTGACCCTTTCCTGCTAGGGCTTTACTACAACTTAAGCTATGTAAATGCACGGTAGCATGCAGCTTATTAAATACTCAGCCTCTTGCAGACTTAATGGCTCTGCCGGGTGCTGCCTGCTTAGCGGCATAGCAGGCTGTGTGCTTAGCAACCCGGCTGCCCGAGCGCATCGCCCCCGTGCACTGCCTTCCCCGCTGCCTCAGCCCTGAACACTGCAAATGTTTCCAGCTTTGGCTGGACAAAACCTTGCCTAGGTTCTGGCCCAACTACCACCTACCAGCCACAGCCTGTGTGTTTTAACAGCATCATGAGGGCTGACTATGACAGGAGAAAAAACCCTGGGGTGTTAGAGGTGCTCAACCGCCTTCTGCAGGTAGTAATGGCTGTAAAACAAATACGCATGCCAGTAAATGTAGACCTGATTGTTTTAGCACTTGCTTTTCCTTAGAAATGTCAAAATTTAAAAAACTTGTAGTTTCAAGTACAATTCATAAACCTGTTCATTTTGGCTGGAAAAGTGCACCATTTGCTAGAATATGGGTGCTCTTGTCCTCTGTAGGTGGAACTAATTTCTTGCATGGAAGAGAGATACAGCCAGTAAATCTCTTCATTCCTACATTACAGAAGGTAATCTGTGGTGTCATTGGTTGGTTAATTTCTTTACTTGTTTTGTTGGTTTTATTTCTTAAAAGCTGAAGAAGATTATTGTGATTTTACTTATCTTTTATTTAACCTCAGATAACCATTCTGAGATCCTCAGACACAAGTGTAGCTCAGCTAAGCCTCCAGTAAGATGATCACTCAGAAATTACTATACTGGGGCAAATGAGTAGCAGGTTTTCAAGTATTTTAACCCAGGAGAAATCACAACTATTTTCTAGTCTTAATGCCTAAATGAACAGGCCATAGGTCCTTCTCTCTGTTATTTCTGCATTAAGCAAATAACTCCTGTCAAGATGTGGTCTATTCTGGCATGGTCAGACTGAAAATGAGGATGCTGTCTGGGAGGAAACATCTGAAAAAGGAGGGGGGGAAAGATGGAATCATGCCAGATGCCATTGTATCTTCTGGGCTGCCACAAGGCTGTGCTTCAAGCTTCTATGGGGCAAGGACATCTGCTAGAAAACAGACCTGAATTTTCAAATCCAAAGATACTTGGTATTTTCCTGGAGACAAACCTCCAGAAGTCCTGCATGTAATGGTAAGATTTATATAACAATTCAAAGAAGTATACAGAAGCTGTGAACTGATCTGTACAGCAATTCAGTGGAGTTTATTATATTTGAACTGTTTTATCTCTGGCGAGCATGCAGGGAGATTAAGCAACTACTCTGGAGCTACCAAATGCATCTGAGGTAGGGCCAAGATTAGAATATTGATTTCTGGCTTCCTGAGTCCCAGGCTCAGTTCACTACATTATGTTGTCTTTACAGATAACATTTAGACAAATAGATCTTGACATATCAGAAGCTCAGTAGCCTCTCAGTAAATTGAGCAGGGCTTTAGCTGTTCAGTTCCTGTGATTTGTGCATGCCTCACACTTGTTACCAGTAATGTCAGTGGCTATTGTATATTTACAGTGCAGCCCACTTGTATCCTGAGGCATTCTAGACTTCTTTTTTTTCTCAGAGTAGAAATAAGCCTAATTATGATGCATTTTCCGCATGTCAGATTGAGATTTATGAAAAAAAAAAAAAAATCAAAGAAATGTTGCTTCAGTCCTCTTTACAAAAATCCTCATATTTGTAGAGGTTTTCAGTCCTGACCAGGGGTAGCTTGTCACTCTTTCTAATTTCTTGACTAAGAAGTCAGAAAAATGGGAAAAGTTCTACATACCCAAAGTTCAAATCTAAGTACTTTTGAAATCACCACATTTCACAGATACTCAGTTCCTGATATCCAAATGCCAAAGAAAAGGCAACTATGTACTTGAAAGCTGAAATACATCCGACAGAGAGAATAACACAGGTATACTGGTATTAAAAATTTTTTGTCTGGGTATCCACAGAGGTGTAAGAATATTGCCATTGCTACAGACCAGGAAAACTTCCAAACTACACCTGAGCTTGCTGAGGTGTAGGCCAGAACCTTTTATTCCATTTCCAAACTCCAGGTATCCCATCTGCAGTTAACAAAGGACCCTGCTTACTCTCACAAAGCCTACTTGAAGTTTGACAGTCCTACAAAAGCTGTACTGGTGTTTCAAACACATCAAGTTGTCTAATAGTCTTCTCCACCCTTCTTTGTTACTTGATGCAGCAGCACAATGTCATTTGTCAGAGCACCAAAACTGGAGACATGCTGAATATGTGAATACCAAGGAAGTGGTTTCCTTAGCAATAACAGGCATGTGAAAGTCAAAACTTCCTTTCCTCCTCATGTGACCTTTTTGAAAGCAATTCAGCCTAGGGACAATAGGAGTGAATTCCAAACACCCGCAGTGTTCTGGCATGGCTCGGCAAGGATCTGCTAAATGGCAAATTTATCTTACCTATTTATGAAGGTAAAATCATAGTTCTCTTTAGAAGTTTTTCTCTAGGAATTCTGTGTGGTTTTGTACAGGAAAGTGCTTCTTGAAAGCAGAATTACCTAATGCCACATAAATATATAGAATATATGTAATCTTCTTGCTATTGTGGATCAAAATTTTGTTATGCATAAAATCCAAAATCCTTTTGGTTGTCAGGAAATAAAAGCATGGAACTTCTTACCAGCTCATTATAATAGCTGGACTTCTCTGATGACATCTTGCCCATTTTATTTAAGGTGAAAATCAACACTCCTAAGGAAAAAAAAGGAGAAAGGGAGATGATTTATAAAGGCAAATAAAAGGAAGATGACATTCATTTCATCCATCCTGCACACAAGAGCAGTATCAGTCCTCTGTTGCTATTCTTATCGTATTTAGTACAGGCTTTTCTCATCCCTGAGGAGACAGCAGTGATAGCCAGAGTGCTTGCACAAAGCTGCCTGTCCAAGAATCCTGAGGTATTTTCTAAAAGTAGCTACTAAATTTAAACCTGAGCTGTCTACTGAGTTAGGGAACTACGCTCTCATTTTCTTGAGCTGGAGAGGTGACACGGCAGGTAGCTGTCAGAAGGTCAGAGAAAATTCCTGTTGGAGCTGGAAATGGTCACTCAGCATACTTTCTGTGTTATAATGTGTGACAGATTGTCTTGGATTTCAGAAAGTCAAGGAAAGTGCTGGTATTAGAGTTCTCCCCAGATTCAGTATTGCTGGATCACCCATACACATCCTGTTAACTTGCTGCCCACTAATGGGGTCTGTATTCAAGTCCATGGTGATTCACAGATAAGGATTTAGGCCTCAAGGACCACTGATTCTCACCTCACTTTTAGTCACACATGCTGTGGTTTCCTTGGTTTTCTCCGCCACTTTCAGCCTTTGGTTTTAAACTCTAGAGCATAAGTTTTCAAAAATGAAAAATGCAATGTGAGTAGCTGAGTTTGGAGCTGGTCCCATCAGGCAGGAGAAGATATTTGACAGGAGACAGTTCCTCTGCAGCTTTTTGTGAATCTGAGAAAGAGATGTGCTGTGGATTTGGAGCCTTAATGTCTGGAGGAAAACAGGCAAGCCATCTGCTCCCACAGGTGCTGGCGCATCGGTGCTTTGTGCCGGCTCCTCCAAGGCAAAACGTATTGTCTAGCCAAGCATTCATGTCCAACAGAGTGTGTAAGTACCTGTGGTGAGTTGTTCTATGAAATCCCAATCCACTCTTGGCAAAATGTCACACCAAGCATGTCCATGTTTCATGCCAGGAGCTATTCAACTGCTCTGCAATATTCCTGTGGTTTCTGAAGGTGGACTGTCATGAGGATGCTTGAGGAAGGATGCAAATGGACTGCTCTCTGTACATGGCAGCAGCCTCCCTCCCTGATTCAGTGCCCAAGGGGGTGACATTCAAACCAGTTTTTGATAACACCCTCATAGCCAAAGTCAGACATGATCAGAAACAGGGGCAGCTGAAGCAAAACAAACACAACTGTGGGTGAACAACTGCAATGAGCCTTTCTGGATAGAGGACACCTGTTCCACACAGGGAACAAAGAGCAGGAAAGCCAGCCCTGTGCTTCCCATGGAGAGCAAGCGAGCAGCAGCTGGGTCATGGCTCCAGTGGCACCACGGAGGTGGTGCAACAGGGAGGGGCTTTCTGCCATCAGGAGGCTTAGCAAGTGATGCCATAAGCCCAAAGTACCACATTACTCAGGCTGTGTGAAGTCGGTACAGACTTGGAACAGCAGTGGTGGTGAAATCAAAGACAACTGACTGCTCCCAGACAGTGCCTTGACATAAGAAGGGAGTACTCAGAAAAGGGCTCCTGCATATTTTTCTGGTGTGGCAGAAAAGGATCAGAAAAAGGTGTAAGAGAAGCCCAGAAAATGCTCTCTAGCAGAGCAAAGGTGGCACAGAGTGGCCCACAAGTCTCCCTCCAATAGTAACTACATAGGCAGGGTGAAAGTCAATCTGGGCAATACCCTGGTGCCACAGCAACACCCAGTAAACTATTGCACTACCAAACTGCTGATTTTGATACATGTTACTGCCAAAATGAGTAATTCTGGACTTACTCAACTGTCTCCATGTTGGTGCTCTGCGTGCAGTGCTTTCCAAACTGCTGTCACCTTGGCCAGGGGTTAAGGACTGTGGCTGTCTCTGTGAAACTGGAAAGGCACGGTGAGATTCTGGGATGAAGCAGTGATAGCCAGATGAATGAAGGTGGGCACAGTGAAGTTGTAGTGGGCACAGGGTTCCTGGGAGCCCTGGGAGAACACAGCACACAGGAAGGGTGCTCCCCTCCCAGCTGAGTCACAGCAGAGTACAGGTCCCTCCAGCCTGCTCCACACTGGAGGATGTCTCTCTGGCCAGGCTGGGGGTTTAGAGAGGTGCAGACCAGCAAAGGGAAAAAAACAGCTTTGGCCAACACTTTGCCTCCCTCAGACAGCACCAGCCCACCACTATCCACGTGTCTTGCTGCCAGCACATGAAGAATTCAAATGAAATTCAAAGGCTAGAAGTCTGCCAGTGGGGAAGCAGCGCTGCACATTAACCACCCTGGATTACAGGAAGGAGCACAGACTGGTGCAAAAACAGAACAGCAGCAAAAAAAGTGAAAGACAGGAGAACTGTGCCTGGGGCCTGGGGGAGACTGGCACCAAGCTGCCTATGTCTGGTTACAGAGTAACCTGCTGGGGCTCAGGGAATTGTTTTCCTATCAAGGACAAATTTGAACATACAGGCTCAGTGCATTGTAATTACCCAACACAGAGCAGACTGCAAGATGTTTGTCTCATGCTGTGGGACCAGGCACTATTTACAGCAATCCCATAGTAATGTCATAGGATGATACTTTCAGCTACATTAATTAATAGGGTTTTCTTTATTCCTTTGTTCATGTTAAGACATGCTCTATTTCTTTCAATATGTCATTTAGCTCGATAAATTTAGTTGAAAAATTACTCAACGAATGTTTAAGCAAAGATTCTTTCAAAGTTTTTGTCCCTTTTGGAGAAAATCTGGCCAAACACCTTTCTGTTTCTTTGAAGGAGAATCATACAGTCAGGACCTGCCAGCTCCTCCTGTGTAATCCAGTTTTTCTTTTTCACTTAGTTTTTGAATGTTTCAGTTTTAGATTACTCCCATGGGTCATAATAAACCAAGATATAAAGAAAATATGTTCAACATATTTTGAGAAATAACAAGTTATATTCTTTACAGAAAATGTGGGCTGAGGCATACTATTAGGAACTTTTGTCATGTCCTTTAATCTCACTTAAGAAGGGCAGAGTTCAGCCATGCTGGTTTCTTTAGAGCATGTGCTGATAGGATTTAATTAATAAATCAGATTTCAGATTCTGTGACTACGACAAAATGTTTAGCAGCAAAGTCACTTTGACAGAGCTGCTTTTCAGTATATTATCCTTCTGGTGAAAGATCTCCCAGTGAATCCAGTATTTGTCTCAAATACTGAAGACAGCAATGACCTCCTATAAAAAGCACTGTCTGGTGGTCAGAGCTTGCCATAATTAAGTTACTGCTACAGCAGCTCATTTGCAACCTTGCAGAATAAAAACAATGTATTAAATCATTCATCTGATGGAAAAAAATGCAGATTTTATTCAAATTATATGTACTATGATGTTACTAGACTTCAGTTTTTGATGTGTGTGTTTTAACAAAACTGGCTTCTGGGAGATGGCAGTGCAAGCTAAGGCAGTGCTATATGCCTTAGTACAGCAATTTTCCAGCTATTCCAGCACAACAGAGCTGTCAGTTTAGTGCACTTTTGAAAATTGCAATGAAACGATTATGGCAATAATGAGAATCAAGCACATCATTCTGGAGCTGTTCCAGGTGAAATGCCCAGCAAAATGAAAAGTTGAGTGGCTGAGAATGAGGGCAGGATGCAGAGACAAGGGTGGGATGCAGAGATGAGGGCAGAATGCAGAAGCAGGGTGGGATGTGGAGGTGAGGGTAGGATGCGAAGATGAGGGCGGGATGAGCAGGTCTGGACAGACACACAGCTCAAATGAAAGGGCTCTTTCACCTAACACCAGTTGTAGCCTTTCTCTCAGCACAGACACACAACCTTGCCTCTTCAGGATGGATCTCTAGGCCCTTTAGTGTTTGAGAGCCATCAGATACCAGGACTAAATTAAAAAGCATCTCTGCAGGAAAGCAACAGTGTGCTCCAGAAATTTCCTGATTAGCTTGGACACATGCAATCACTCACAAAATCTATTTGCTGTTGCAGACAGCTGAAGGACACACAGAAATTCAGCATCTCTACTATTGCAACTACCAAGACCTGAAAAACTGGTTTGTTACCTATTCTACAGGTGTAACAGGGAGGATATCATCTCCTATCTGTGGTTTCACTTGTTCCCAGTGCTTGTCACTTGATCAGGCAGATTTGTCCCTATTTCTGGTTCATTCTTCCTTTGTTCCAATCTGTTTCACAGGCAGCATTGTTTTGCATCAGCAGATCTCCAAGAGCTTTACAAAATGAAAATAAATTGAAGGAATGAGGTAGATTTGGGGCAGTTGGCAGGCGCAGGTGATTAGGGAAGCACTGTTGATCAATGGATCACCCTTGAGAGGAGCAGATGGAAGAGCTGTCACCTGAAAACAGTGTGGCAGGTTCTGGAGTGACAGCCAAGTTCCCTGGATCCTCTGTGGCTGCCACTACTGCTGAAACCCACTGAGCAGACCTGTTCTTATGCTGGTCCTCCTACCAAGAATAAGCTACTGCTAAAACCAAACAAATGCTGCTTCAAGCAAGTGTGATTTCTGTGGGTAGCCTAAACATTTCAGCCCTAGTGTGCCAATGCCATGATGCTTTGGGGGTTTCCTCCTCTAATTTTCAAAGAAACTTAAAAGCTATATTAAAAGAAAGCCACCCAATCAAACACTCGTTTTAATGTAAGAATCACAGTTATGCTCTTAATTCTTTGTCCCTGCATGATACAACCTTTAACTACACTCCACCAGCTAGTTTTAATAAAAATGCTGATGTTTACTTTTCTTTGTAATTTACCATGAATGAATCATTAGTGACATGTTCTATGATTTAATATTACCAAAGTAACAATGTGATAAAATATTTGGCATTACTTGTTTGCTCCTTATACTGTGTTACTGTACAAATGTTTCAGTGAACAGCACAGAAAGCCTGAAGCTTGAAAGTATCTTTTGAGGGAAAAAAAAAAGACTTCTAGCCAATGAGAAAAATTATCTCAGAAAAAAAGCAAAGAATATGGATTAATTACTTTGCTTTCTTGTCCCACACATTCTGCTAGAGAAGAGGAGCCTTGAGAAACTCATATGATAGTAGCAGCTTGTCTTGCAAACCAAAATTGTTAGTTCATGCTGTTTGATGGCATCTCCCCAATGTACACAGGGCCCTGATCCTGACAAGCTCATGCACAGTGTGTCTGTTCATGTTACACACATTTACCACCACAGAACTGTCCAAAATGAGTAACTCGTAACTCCTCCAATACAGTATTTCATGTTCTCCCCTCTCTTGTTTCTAGAGGTATTCACCCCTACTCCAAATTTTAATTTGTTAGGGAATTATACATTTCATAATTTCTGGTCTGTTCCTGGTGGAAGATGTGAAGAGCTACGGACATTTACTGTTCTCTTAAAGTATTACAAATATAAATTGCTTTAAATTTAAATAATTATGTAATGTCTTGTACCAGGAGAACTGGTTTTTTTGTCTCCAAAGACATTTGTTAGAAATATTTATAATTGTAATTGTTTGCCCCTAACTACTAGACTTTTTTTTTTGCTTTTTGCTAATATCAAGTAACTAACTAAATAGTCCTGTTGTCTTTAGCAAGACAGCTTAAGGAGAAAATTCCTTTGATACCAGAAGGGCGAAACCAGGCCCTTTGTTCTTTAAACAAAGATTCAAAGTCATGTTGCCCTTATTGTTGGCCTTCAGTACTAAAGATTTTTCTCATGCCTGGCTTCACTTTGACTTCATGGCTAAGGTTTCAGCTAGTGATGCTATCAGACAGTAGCAGAACACAATTCAAAACAGCTTCTGGAAAAATCCCTGCAATCTTCCAAAGCTACTAGGTTAGGGTAAAAGAAGAGCTGGGACACCACCTACTGTGAAGCAAACACATGCATGGAAGCTCTGTGGCACATATCTGTACTTTGATTTGCTCATTATTCTTTAGGGTTTTGTTGTTTCAAATGTAAGTTGCAAATGGTTTGGTAACAAGGCTTGTAAAAAAGATAGAGCTTCTGCATCTTTTGAAAATTTGCCACGGTATTTTATTATTTTATTTTATTTTATTTTATTTTATTTTATTTTATTTTATTTTATTTTATTTTATTTTATTTTATTTTATTTCATTTCATTTCATTTCATTTCATTTCATTTTATTTTACTTCAACCACAGCATTTCTCTGGAATTAACTATTGCACTGTCCCATGAAGGCCACCAGAAATGATAAGCATATGCTGTCATGGTCAATACATCACATCTAGTCATTTTCTTAGGGAACTCAGGTATTTTTTGTTAGCATATGCCTCTTCTACTATGCTATATTGAGGTAAACTGTGGTATTAATAACTATGGAGAGAGAGGAGAGTAACTGGTAATAGGAGGGATATATATCATAGGCATCTTTGTGAGGCACTAAATTGAACCTTATGAGTCCAGATTAATATCTTTTATAGCTGAGATCTGAAGTCTAAAAATCACCTTTGTTTAAATTGTAAAATATTATTTTCTAAGTACTTTCTAATCTATGTTAATTTTACTTTGAAATTCAGATGCAAGACAATATTCCAGTTACTCTGATCCTGTGTTTTGAAGGTTAAAGACTACATGCCTCTCCCTAATTGTATCTCACCAAGTGCATGACAGAAGTACTGAATTGGACATCTGCTACTGTCCTCTTTACCACAGAGGCCACTTTAAAAAGCTGTCTGCTGTGCTTTCAAAGAAACCCATTGCTGTGTTCCAGCACTGAAGACAATAGTGGAGGGCAAAGATGTAACCTCTCTGATCCAAATGTTATATATTCACATTACATCTCCTGCAGATGAAAAACCTTTTTACAATGAGGAAGAAAATGAATTTTGGAACAGTGTATTTTTTTGACTTATTGTTGCAGTCAGAAATGAAGTGGCAGAACTGCCCAGTCTTATTATTATTCATTAGGCAGATTCATTATGGTTGTATCTATGAGCCAACCCACATCAAATCCTCTTGTGCTAGACATTATAAAACCAAGAGCTCTTCTGAAAGTTGGACTATGCAGAAAATAATTTTGTACTGCTGAAATGTGTTGCTTGGAGGGGTGCCTAGCTTCATCACTTTTTTAGTACAAATATTTTTAGAGTAAGAAAAATGGTGTAATATTAATTTCACTCAAAACCTCAGATTACATAGGCCATGCTACACAGAAACAAAACATCAGCCAGAATGTGTTGTTTGTTTGTGACTGGGAAAAGCCAGATAAGAGGTAGAGACAAGTCAGAGCTGCAAGGGAAGGGTGGAGTATGTTGACTGAGGGAAACATGAGGAATCAGTCTTTCTGATAGAAAATAGACTGGAAGAATGCTAGGAGTACTGAACAAATATTGGAAAAGGTATGTTCTTCCTTAAGGAAGCAGAACTTTGTCACTACTGCTCCCAACTCTACCCTTGACTTGGTTTTCTGGTGTAAATAATATGTGAGACCATGAATATTGGTTCAAAAGGTATGTTAGGCACATTTTTTCTGTTTGGATCAGAAGAGGCAAGAAGATATTACTGGTTTTGCCCATAATGTTGCAGTGCGTTTGTCCTTCATTAAAAAATAAAATTAAATGTGCTTTTTCTTCCTTCCAGCCTCCTATCCAGCAGCTCCACTGCAAATCAGATGCCATGTTAGGGTAGGTACCTCTTCTTTCCAAATGCCTTGTTTAATCTCCTCCTTCCCTTCTGTTCAGTTTCTTTTACAGTACAATAAACCCTGGGCTTTGTCCACCAGTCTCTGTGTGTATATATTAGATCCTCAACCTTATTTGTATCTATGATGACCTCTGGGGAGAACATATCACCACTTTTTCATCTCACTACAGCAGAGAAAGTGAGTAAAACACAGTTGTCTTTGAGCAATGGATTTGATGAGGTGGTTATCTTGGTAATTAAAAAACCCCAACCCCCTCCACCCCAAGAACTCTGATTGGCTTCTGCATTAATCACTACAGAGCACCATTGACTTACCATGTTTGTGAGAGACATGCCCCTTACAAAATAGACACAATTCTTTTCTATCTCAAAGAACATTTCATTTGGTAGTCTAATAGCTTTCACTCACAGATATGACATTAATAAGCCATGAGTGAAAAAAGGTAATAAACATGGGCCTGCACATCTTAAATATATGGCTGAATTTTGTTTACCAATCTACTTTAAGTGTAAACCAGTAATATTCAGGGCTGTTAGCCCAACAAGACTGGGCTAACCTAGCCTTCTAATTGATCCATCTGGGTGTTAAAGGCTGGTGAGAGTTCACCTCTGATGGGGTTACCAGATGTCAGCCAAGCAGCAGTGCCCATGCCTGCCCTTAGTCCACGGCAGTAGTGAGATATGACACTGACATAACCCTCTTGCCCTGTAAAAGTGGCTTAGGATAATTTTTCTCACATTTGAAACTGTTTATGAAGAACATGGCTGATTACCCTGGGTCAGTCAGAGGTAGAGCATAAAGGCAATGCAAATCACTATGTATCTGCTGTGACCAGTGTCTTACTTCACCTGCATTTTGTGAAGCTGGGCTTTTGGAGGAAAAATCTGTGCACTGTGGATATGAGTGATTCCAAAGTTTTTGCCCTGTTCCACTGCTGAGATTTGGTTTAATCCTGAGGTAATTATTCCAGCAAAAATACTAGATGTCATTGGTCCTTCAGCATCCCTTACACCTTGTCCAACTTGAGCTGTGGGTTGTTGGGGGCAGGTTTACCCGTGATGAGACATTTGTAACAGAACGGCATGGCAAGGCTCTGCCCCTGTTCTCTGATGGAAATGCAAGCCTTGTAAACAGTAATAACACCTGAACCTCTGTGCTAAAATCTGCAGACACCAGAAAAGTACCAAATCAGATCAACAGATCAGATCTTGATTGAGAAACTGAAATGCAGCAAAAAAAAAAAAAAAATCTAAGCCCGGGCTCTGTTTTGAGATGCACAGATGCTTGCACACTGATCTTCATCTCTCAAGACTAAAGGCTGAGAAAGCAGGACCTACATGCCATGTACAGGAGAAAAATCCAAGTTAGTCAAATCTATTTTTGTTAATCATAATATTGATGAGTCTTCAATGGCCACAAGACACAGTGTGTGGCATACAAGCAGGAATTAACCTCTATTATTGTCATATCTATGGCGTGGGACTCCTACATGGCAATCAAAGGGCAAAAGGAGGAAGCCCACATGGGGTACCCACCAGTGAGCTTTTACTGCCAGCACTCATGATCAGCACCAACAACTGCAGACTCCTTGCCATTAGTCACTAAGGATTGAGAGCAAATATGAAAGGAGAACTACAATTAAATAGGTGCAAGGGGAAAGTGGGATAAAACGCAACAGGACTTTACCAAAGGTATGTTTTGTGAAGCAAACCCAGAACCCTCTGTGAGCAGAGGAAGGTTCCTGAATAAGGAGAAGGCAGGAGATCCAGCATGGCCAGACCTCAGTCAGCATTTGGTACATGATTTCACATAAAGCTGTTACACGTGTTGGTGAGATGCTGGAGGAAGTGTCCGTAAGGTGAGACAGGGGAAATTCAGATTAAATAATAGAAAAAGATTTTTCACTATTAGGGTGGTCAGGCGCTGGAATAGCTGCTCAGGGAATGGAGTCTCCATCCCTGGAGGTGCTCAAGAAGCGCCTGGTTGTGCCGCTGGGTGCTGTGGTTGAATGTTAGGGTGCGTGGTTTAGGGTTAGGGTGTGTGGTTGAGGGTTACAGCGGCAGTACCAGGTGGGGACGGCCGGAATGGGTGATCTCAAACCGCGGTAATTCCGTGACAGCCTTGGTGAGACACTGAGACCCCAAGGTGGCGGTTTTCACCTCTGAGTTATCAATACTATTCCTTCTGCTCACTTCTTGGGTATATAATGGAGTTGGTGTTCCCTGCAATCCAAAACTGACGTAAGGACGACTCAAGGGAGGCTTTTGGTCTCCATCATCTCCTCTCTCCGGACCCCAGCTGGGGACGTCACTCAGCTTCTTCTCAAGTGCTTTTTCCCTTCCACCCCTGCCGCTTCTCCGAACCAGCCTGCGGGCAGGCAGGCGAGGCAGGACAGGACAGGACAGGACAGGCCAGGCCGTGCCGTGCCGTGCCGTGCCGAGCCGAGCCGAGCCGAGGCGAGCCGCAGCGTGCCTTGCCGAGCCGTGCCGTGCGGTACCGAGCCGTGCCGTGCCTTGCCGAGCCGTGCCGTGCGGTACCAAGCCGTGCGGTGCCGAGCCCTGCGGTGCCGAGCCGAGCCGTTCCGAGCCGTTCCGTGCCGTGCCGCCGGGGCCCTCAGGGCCGCGCAGCCCAGTCCGAGCCCCGCGCGCTGCCCCCGCCGGCCGCCCCGCGCCGCGCGCCGCGCGGGGGAGGCGGGCCCGCTCGCTGCACCGCCCCATTGGCTCCGCGCGGGACTCTCCGCGCTCCCCGGCGCCCCATTGGCCGAGGCGCACCCTGCCCCGAGCCGATTGGCGGAGCGGGCCGGGATCCCCTCCGGCGGGGGGGCGGCGCTGGGGCGGGGGCGGCCGCTCGGTCACCTGCGGCCGGGGCGGCCCCGCTCCGCTCCGCCGGCCCCGCCGGGGCGGCCGCGGCGTCACCAGGAACGGCCGGGAAAAGCCGGAGAAACAAAGAACATGGCGAGGGGAGGAGGAGCTTACGCCGCCTCAACCGCTGGGAAGGGCGCTCCGGGGGCGTACAATGCCCGCCGCGGGGCGGGTTCGCTTCCCTCCGCCCCCTTTCCCCGCCCTTGTGGCCGGGCTGGCGGGGGGCTGGGGCGGAACGGAACGGAACGGGACGGGACGGGACGGGCTGAACTGGACTGGATTGGAGGTGGCCGTCGGGAGCGGGTCCGCTGTCTGCCGCAAGTTTCGCCCAGAGTGGGAAAGTTGTGCAGGATCCGTCCAGGTAAGGAGCGGGCGGGGGTCCCGGGACACCTGCGGGCCGGGCCGCGCTCCCGCTCCGCCCGCAGCTCCCGGCGCTCCGGCCGGGGCCGCAGGTGCGGCAGGACGGGCGGCCGTGCCCGGCGGGCCCCGCGGTGCCCGTGGGGCTTAGGCGGCCCCTGCCTCTGGAAACTTTTTAGGACCTTGGAGGGTTGTCCGCCCTGGTTGTCTCCCTGTCGGGGGAGAGCCGTCGCCGTGCGCTACCCCGCGGCACCTGGCCCAAAACCTGGCGGGACTGTCAGGGCCGGAGCGGGAGTCTCCGAAAAAACTCATCCTGAATTGCGTGGAGTTACAACCCTACCTGTGGAGAGGTGCCGGGACCGCTGTCCTTGTGAATAAAAACTCTCCAACCCATTTTCTCCTGGCGTCTGCACAGAGTGCGGCTCTCTGCTGGTTTTTCTCAACTCTCAAATTATTCTTTAGCTCTGGTCTTGAATAAATATTGCTCATGTCAGAATGATTATGGTACTGTTGAGAGGCCTTGGTCGGGATTTTAATTCTTTTACTTTGTACTTAGATGGAGACTTTGTTGGTTTTTTTTCCTTTTTTAAAAAACTTTGAAACGAACTAATGATTTGAGCATCCGGTTTGAGGGGTAACTTCAATGAATCGTACTAAGCGTTCAGCTTTTCAGCGTTTGTTTTACGATGTCTTGAGCTAGTTAGCTGAAGTTTGAATTTTCAGAAATGTGTAGAGATGAAGAGATAAATCACTGGGCTGCCTAAAGTCATGACTAATGCGTTCATAGTTGATTCAGTTACGGTCCCGTCCCCCCTATCCTCCCCCAGATTCACATCGAGGCAGCTCAATTGCATATCAAAAGCCTCTTCTCATTTTCATTTAGTAAGTTATTAGACTTTCAAACTGTTCTTGCTCCTTCTGACTTTGCTCACACCCCGAACAATTGAAATGAAATTTTGGGACAAGTGTCTCTGTGTACTTGCTTAGACACAAGTAATGAAGACAGCTTAGTGATAGAAATGCCAGGAGCACAAATAGCCATTATTTTCTATCAAAGGTTAATTAGTTATCATCTTTATATCTGCACATGTAAGTATAAGATGAGTAAAATTTTAAGGTGAAAGTGCACAGAAGCTCTGGAAGGTACTGTTACACATTGCCCCAGCTTAAGAAGAATATCTCTTTAAAATGTGTTGACATTTAATTGACCTTTGAAAGTTCATTCTGTTAATCATACTCAAAGCACTAAAACTATGGTTGACTGATCTGGTGCTCGTACATTCGGCCGTGCTCAGCATATAAATTCTGCAGCATAATTGCTACTTATTGAGCAAGAGTTTCTTTTCTTCTCTGAAAATGAGAAAGTTTTGCTTTGCCTCCGGCTGGGTGCTACGGGTAAAGTTGTGAATCCAAATGCTTTCCTGCCATCAGTTGTTGTGGCGGGTGTGGCCTCCAGCCAGGCAAGAAATTCCTTTGCTGAAACTGTGGTTTTTTCCTTCCTGAGGCCGCACATAGGGCAAGGTAACCTTGAAGGTTACTTCTGTATCTGCTTTGAGTCAAAACACAATAGGTCACTTTGCTTTTTGTGTTTTAAGCTCTTCTATATGCCAGCTGTTTGAATGGAGAAGGCTGAGTTTAAAAAGCTTGATTGCAGAAGATAACTCCCCTCTCCCCCTCAAAAACTTGGGTCTTAAAGTCAAACCTAATATACCCATGTTAATATGCATGCTACCCTTTTATGCCTGTTGTCCATAGCTTTGTTGTAACTCAGACTCATGCAGATACAGGGAATGGAAGCATTACTTATGAGCTCACTGTCAAAAGATCTGGGTAAATATTACTTTTTACTGGGCTCACTTTCTGGATAGATTTCCCAATGAGGCTAATAGTTTTTGTGTGTTGAGACCTCTTGTGTCATATAATGAATTTTTAAGTCTGTCTGTTGCCTTGTGAGAAATGAGGGAAATACTAAATGTTAAATGCAGTGTCAGTGATTCCTAATACATCATTAGCTCTTTGCTGTTACTATTGAAAACTAATTAATAGCTCTTAGTCATAAATCTACTTACAAAGTTAGAGACCTGGCATTGCTGTTGTAGTTTTCTAAGCTATTTTGTCAATGCTGCTTTTGTACTAGAATCCCCTTCCCTGAACTGTGAACTCAGATGTGATGTTCAAGGTGCATTTGGAGCTGCATAGCTGCCCTGACATTGTGTTTGTTGGTAGGAGCTGTTGAAGCCCACAGAGGGAGAGGTTGTCATCTGAGCAAGTATTTTTGTCAGGGCTGTGTCCACCAGCACACAAGTGCTTTGAATACTAAAAAGTGATCCTGTGGTTGAGTTTTGTTTATTTGAGTAGAATAGATACAAGTACCACACGTGATTCATTTTACTGATTCTTTGGAAAGCTGAGTGAAGATAAATGCGCCAAGGGCATGTCTGTACTTTCTGTACAGTTGACAAAAGGAGGAGGAAAAATATCCAGGGTAGCTTAAGGGCTGAAGTGTGCAGATGCCTAACCTGCAGCTGCCCTGATGCCCGTAGCCCAGAGTTGGCACCCACTCTGTGTGTGGGACTTGCAGGAAAAGGCCATGCAAGGTGCCCTCTGTCACCTCAGAGGACATCAATCAGAGCCTCAGGGACCAGCAGGACATGTAGAGAGAGATCTGCTCTTCAGCTTAGCTTTTATAGAGGCTTAAGTCTTAAGGGTCTAGCTAGGTGAACGTGTCAATCCATTTGTTATTTGCAGTTGCAAACACTGCCCTGGAATGAGATGCTTGAGCAGGGTCCCCTTTTCTAAAGGGGTCATCTTACTGATTTGTGGGAGTGATATGAATGTGGTGGCTCTCCTGGGTGGCAGAAGCTCCTGGACTGAGCTTCTCCTGTTGAAAGCAGTGGTCACAGCATGGATGCCATCACCACATGGGCACAGGCCTTCAAGTGGGGGAGTGAAAGCCAAGTTTTGAGTTGTGGCTGAGACAGGCCTGGAGGGGGATTTAAACCTGATCTCTTGTCCTAGTGTTTGTATTGTACAGAAAGGTTTCTGGTGCAACTGGTGTATTCCCAAACTCCTTATTTTATTGTTGGGATAAAGGACACACCTGGAAGTTTCACATTATTGCACTTCAGCAGTTGAGGAGTAGCAGGGTGAGCAGGGGATTTGAGAGCCACGTGGTGGTTTGGACGTGCAGTATTAATTCAGTCAGTGTTATGAAGGCTTCAGTTGGTACAAGTACCCACTGGCAGGAAGCTGTGTGCTTGGAGGGTAGTGGCAGCCAAGAACAGATGTTTAAAGTTTTAATAATATCTAAAACTTTATCAGGCACCTAAACCCTTGAGGGTTAAGAGGGAGAGAGTTATGAAGGTGGTGGTTGATGTTCTTTCTATCTGCATTCCTAGATTACTCTGAGGAGGATAATGTGAAGTCAGTCTCTGAAGATTATGGCATTGCGTGAAAGGAATGTAGCACTGGGCCATAAATTAACAGGAACAGGAAAAGCTCATTCTGAACTCCAGTTTATTAACTCAACCATTTGCATATGTAATCCTTTGCACCAAAAACTTGTACTGTATAAATATATCTTTTGCAATAGCAGCCTACTACAGCAAATTGATTTTTGTGCAGGAAAGTTTCCCCTTCTCTTTTATATTGAGATGTGTAGAAAATAAGTTTTATATTATTCTGTAAGACTGCTTCTGTCTATGACACTTCATGTTAAATAAAACACATGATAATATGTTCTTGATCAGTATTAGATCCACAGATGCTTTTCCTCTGTAACCATTTGCAATTTTAGAAGCATGTTTTAGAGTGCGTACATAGACAGGTTTGGTTGCATTTTAACGTACTCACTGGTCAAGGTGAGCCCAAGCCATCCAAATGTGACATGCCTGACATAATCCCAAGGGGATTAGTTGTTAAGACTTTTGAAAAATAAAGTCAGGTCTTGCTTCAGTGTTTTTCCTTAGTGACACATGTTCTAAATTAAAGCTTTTGCAGCAAGTTGATTATAAACTTTCTCTGAGTCTAAGCAACTGAGAGCTGTTCTTGGAGCTGTCAAGAGATGTACTCATAGCTCTAATTTTTAGCTGACTACTAAATCTATATTTATCCACCAGGGATTTTCCTCACTATTGACCATCAGAAAAGTGGGGATTTTTTTAATAGAAAAAGGTTTCATATATGTCCTGTTTCTTTTTCTGTTCCTTTTCTGTAATCTCTGGGCAGTTATGTCTGCTGTTGGGAGTAAAATGCACCCATACAAGCTGTTTGCATCTGTGGAAAGCTGTGTGGGGGCAACATTTAGAGTAACTCTTTGTGACTTATACTGTAAACTTTGGGGTGAAGGTGAGGAAGAAGGATAATTCTAAGTTCCCAATGCCTGAAGTTAATCAGTAGGGGTTTCTTTTCACTTTGTGCCCTCCTCCCACCAGTCATTTCTCACATGCAGCTCTATTTCAGCTGTTCCAGAAAGGGTCACTGCCTTCTCCTCTTGCAGAACTTTGTAGTGTGTGCATTCTTTGGCACGTCAGCATCGATTGCTGTACAGTAGTTTTTTGAGCACTTTGGAGCTTCCCCAGTGTCATAGCTAGGGCATTTATGCTGGTAAGCCCTCTCTTCTTGTGCTTCACTGGTCAGTCTAATGCTTTCTCCTTGCTTTGTAGGACTGAATTGTGCCTCTCTTTTAACTTGGTGGGCTTTCTTTTTTTGTCATGTGCTTATTAGTCTCTTGTAACTTCTGCTTCTGAAAAATTGGGAGGAAAGACCTTTTCACAGTGATGAGGAGAGAGATAACATTAACAAGAGTCAGGTTCATGGTCCTGTCAGTATGATGTCAGCATTTTATCTGATAGCTCAGAATGTTTAATTTCAAACTGTGGGAACAAGCAAGTGTTTAACTACAGATGTTCAGCCTCATTCTGTTCCCTCGTTTCACAAGCCTGGTCACACCCAAGAAAAGGGGAGGCTGTTGGAAATAAATGAAGAATGGGACTTGAGTAGGTGTATTGCCCCAGTCGGTATGTGTGCAAAGTTTAGTGCATTTGCTGCACGTGAACTCTAGTTTTGTTCTTTAAATATTGCTGTTATGTTTTTCATGGTGTTCTTAATAAAGTTGCTTTCTGCACACTTTTAGTGGATGTTTTGCTTCATGTAGTACCCAATAGCTCTCTTTCATCTAGAACTAATTTCTGGTAATGTTCAAGTACCTTTGGGATGAGAGTAATCAATGCATTGCACAACCTTGTGGGTAAGGATGTGTAAACTGAAGCCTTGCAGACTCTACTGCAACATCTAGGGCTTGGGCAGTTCACTGTGGAGCACATTAAATTGCAGTAGTGTTGTGGTCAGAGTCTGTATTTGTTTTGATCTAGGAGATCTAGGGAGATGAAGGACAAACATTTTAACATTGTGATTGTGCTAATTATTTTGAGAGTCTTTATGTCCCAGTTTTGTGTTTTAGTTCTAAATGAGGAAAGGAGGGATGACAAGTAAAAAATGGCCTTTCCTGTGTTGGCAGGGTGTCTGGGATGGGTGCAGTGTCCTACCTATAGGCAAGCAGAAATGATTCCTGCATTAAAAAACTGACCCTGAAATTGGAAATATGAGGGTAAACTTGTAAGATGTGAGTCACTGGGCTGGACTGGAGTTAAAGCCCCTGCTGTACTCTTGAGAAAAGTAGGGGTGTGACTTCAGCACAAATTACATGTCCCAAATAAAGGAAATAAGAAATGTGAGTTAGGAGGCAGTTTGCAAAATACAGGATGAAAGTATTCTAGAATTTCTTGGAGGGTGTTGGGGCAGAATTTTGTGTTTGAACATAGTTCTTGTCAGCCCAACATATGTCTGCTCCTCTGTGCAGGGATCTCAGGTATGTGCTCTAACTGTAATGTGTCCCCTGTGGCAGAGGCTTATCACTCCAGCTGTATTTTGCCTTTGAAATGAACAGTGCAGCTGAATGAGTTGTAAATGCTCTTGGTATTTTGTTCACACTGTTAAAGCTAAGTAAACGTTCTTTACTAAGCTTGGGATCTGTTACCTTCTGCTCCCTTGGACAATGCTTCTCCCATAAAACCATAAGAAGTTACTACCACTGGAGACTGGTTTCTGGTCTAATATATGCTCTTTATTCTTTTGCTAACCCAGTGCGTGGTCTTTGTATTTATCTGACATGGGAAGCCACAAAGTGAGTGGCTCTGCACTGGGAGGTGACCCAGCAATGCATAGTTAGGCGCAGTTTCAGGCCGGATGCTGCACGCTCGTGGAACAGCAGCTGGCACGGCTCTTGGCTCTTGGCTCTGCCAGCAAGGGGGGAGAAATGCTTTGAACCACCTGGGTGTCGCCCACTTCTGCCAGCTGATACCAAAAGAAGAGTCAAACATGTTGCATCTTCCTTTTGTGGCTAGTACTTAAAGTTTGCAGGCTTCACAGTGATTCCCTCATGACACTGAAATGGAGAAGAGTAAACAACACTGTACTGTTCACTGATGCTATAGCAGAACATAAATAGTGCTCATACTCCTCTTTAGCCTTCACTTGTTGCTGCAGCTGGTTGGTGGAGATGTGTTTATCAAAGGCACCTTTGTTTCAGGTGGCTGAAACATCCAGAATGGGTTCAGGTACAGGTGTCAGGAGTGCAAATTGATAAATAATATGTTTTGCATATATACATTTCAGTTAATACGTCCCACACTTCTTTTGCTTTGGTTGTGTGCTCGTAACTTAGATTTCAGAACTGTCATGTGTGTATTCTCCCTCTGCTTTAGGTTGGTATACTTTGGTTTTCCTTATTTTGTTTTTTCTATGTTCTTCTCAATCTCTGTTTCTTTGGGTTTTGCCTAATATTGTGGTTCTGTCTTGTGTATCTGTTTGCTCATCCATCTTCAGGGAGTTCTCTATGTCCTTCTTCCTCTAGAATGATTGTGTGAATATATTCTTCTCCATCTTAAAGGCTCTAGGGATTGTGCTTTTCTCAAATCATGTTAAATCTGAGATTGAGTATGTGGTTGGTTTTGGTTGTGTAATCTGTACATTTCTTAATATAATAAATGAGAAGTCATTATGCCTACCTCTGGTGGGAAATTTAAATTCTTCAGTGTTGTTTCTGAATACTTATGCTGCTTAGCAGTTAACCTTTATCTACATGAATTGAGAGACAGCTGCATTCAGCAGTAATGTGTCACTTTAAACACATTCCGGGTTTTAAATGACGGTACCAGAAATGGACACAGTTTTAATAATGGTTGTTAGAAGCTATCTGACTTCTTGCAGACAGTCCTAATAATAAGAACTGTGCAATCTGAACTGCTGAACTTCTGGAATTGCAATAATTTCTGTTCATGTATGTGATACAGATTCCTGGAAATCTGAGGAGCAGACTTTGGCGGACGAAGAATGTAATTCTTCCCAGAGGTGCGGGCATCTCTTATGAAGGGGACTGAAGTAGGATCAGCTGATATCCAAGAAGTAAGTTCTTGGGCTTTTTTTGCCAGATATTTTCCTAATGAGGTGCACTGTATTATTCATTCACTTGGGTGGATTAGAAGCTGATTAAAGTCTTTAAAGATTAGACATTGAGGAGAGAATTTTGAGAAGAGGCTTAAGAAAACTAGGCACTACATGTTGTTCATGATTTTACCAAGAGCTTTGACATCTCATTCCCAAATGTTTGGCTGTTTTGTGTCTCATTTGGTGCATAATTTCAACTGCTTGTCTGCAACTGCCTTCTTAGTGCAGGGGGGGCCTGCTGCTTCAGGCATTTTAGAGCTCAGATGCAGTTGAGAGAATTGGATTCATCTGCAACAGTTGGAGATACTCATGCTGTATCATAACAGCTGTGAACTTGAGTTCATATAAGTAATGTGTGCTTAATCTTCCTGTGCTGTCAGTGACAGGAAGAGGAGGAATAATATTTTCCCATATTTAATGATAATCTTAAAGTTTTTGACAAGCAAATCTGAAAATGGAAACTATAAAGCAACTTAGGAAATAATTGCCATGAGTGAAACTTTTGCAGATTCTATGTAGCTTTTAATTTGCATTTTCATCTGTTGATATTCCAGTGTTAATCTGATATGATTAAAAACTAATTAAACATGATTAAAAACTAACCTGCCTGAGTTGCCCTATCACCTTGTCTATATGGAAGGCAACAAAAAAGGTACAGGCTCTGTTTTTGAATTCTAGGAGCACTTGGCAAGTTTTGGTTGAGTTGCTTTGTTTGTTTGTTTTTGTAGTTATTTCTTTGTCACCAATAATCCATTCATCTGACTTAGAAATTTCAGGGTAATGAAGGAAAAGCAGTGGAAAGCTTTTCTATTTACAGAACAGTGCTTAAGTGCTACCAGTTTGCCCCTTTCTCCTTCTGGGACATGAGCTATAAATTCATGAAGGCATTGAAATGTTCAAATGTTGTTCCTTTTGTCTTGCCTGTATTTTACATGTTCAGGTATATTTCACCTTATCAAGATCAGCATGTATCAAGTCCTGTTGATTGCTATTTGAGTCTTGAGCACTTTCTTACTAAACACCTCTGTAAGAATACTTTACAAATTAAATATCAGAGTGGTAAAGACAACTCATTGCCTTCTCCTGCATAACAGTCCATACTGTGTGTCTCACAGTTTTAGGTTGACCTTCTTTTGACTTTGATACAGGTGTAATCTGTACACAATCTGTAATTGTGTTTTTCAAATGGAAAGGTAGCCATATATGGAGTAAGATTGCATATAGTGGCTGATACAGTTTACTTAATCTAATTAATTCCATTTTATAGCCTTCCTACATTTTCCCCCTTTAAGGTGTGGATATTAGGCCAGTATATTTACAAATGAAATGATAATTTTAGTGTGATGAGTAGATGTAATTAGGCTGAAATAATTCCATTCTGCAATCAGTATTTTGCATTTGAGAGTTTTTTGTTTTGGGTTTTTTCTTTTTTTAATTTTGTTTTGTTTTGATTTTTGTTACTATTTATGCATATTGTTTTATATGGTGATTTAATTGTATTTCTTAGCTGGCTTTTGATAAGTAAGATGGAACTGGTTAAGAGAGGAACTCTTTTCCTTTCTTTCCAACATATTGTTATAGTAAATATGTTTTCTCCTGTTCTTCAGTGGATCTCACACAGAAAAGGCTACCTCCTACCTACCTCCTGATAGTGCCAACTTTGTGTAAGACTGGGGACTTTACTGAGAGTTTCATAGCTTGTTATGATTGCTCTCCTAAGGAGAGGGTGAGTGGATCCTGTGGCTCTGATGTGGTATATAGATGCCAAGTGCTAGGAATTCCTGGAATGTAGAGTTGTGCAGCACTGATAAAGTTTGCTTTGTTTCCTTAGTGACTTGACCCATTGAGAAAATGTGATTGCCTAGGAAGCTTTAGTAGCTCAAAGTTTATACTGAATAAAGGGAAAGCCCTAGCATAATTCTGCTTGTTTTCACCTGCTGCCTGAAAGAGTAATTTTCTTAACCTTAGTATAGAAAATATAAGCCTGAGTTTTGAAAGTGATTTATAGAGATCCTTCACACTTATCAGTTTGAGTAAATATGCCACAGGCTTCTGTGTTCCAACTTCAATCTTTTCATAACTTACTCAGTTTACAGTGTGGTAATTTCTTTTGGGGGTAAAAAAGTTTCAAGGAAAAACACCTTCTAATTAGAGTGATATAATCGCACTGCTTGCCTGCTGTGGTTTCATATGACTTCAGAAAAATAGTTGAGTGATTAATCTTTAATTTTCCCCATCATTAACTTAATAAGGAAATGGGAGATAGAACAAAAAACAAACAGCAGAACTGTACAACTGAGATGCTGTTAGGCCAAATCTTTTTGGCTTTTCATTTGGTGAGAAATGCCATTCTGCCAACTCCATGTGAAGTGTAGCAGCAACTGGTTAGCTCAGATAATTTGTGGGAATCTTTAACTTTATTGAAGCCTTAGGAGAGCTTGCTATACAACTTCTTCCTTCTTCCCCACTGTCCCCTGTGGGCTGGGTGGGGGGTTTTTTCCATGGTTTTATTTATAAGCAAATATTATATAAGTTAACTTCTAATATTGTATAATTTCCTTGCACCAACTTTTCTGAGGGGAAGGAAGCCATCCCAGACACTTTAGTGAAATAATACCCTTAGGAAGGGTTTGATTCTATTTTTGTGCCAGTTACTATCTTTAGTTTCTGTGCTGATAAGTGAACTTTGTTGTAGAGTCATGCGGTTTTTATGTGAATGTGACAGGATTGGTCAAGTCTCTTGGAGAACAAAAACAAACACAACAGTGGAAGAAAGCTGCTCTTTTTGTACATCTTTATTTAATTCTTACTGGGTATAAAACTGGCAGCATAATATTAGAAGTGTAATGCTTGAATAGAAAATATGCCTGGCTGTTTGCAAATGTTCCTCTGGAAGTTAAACTTGATTTCATTAGTAAATACTATAAACATAGTCCGGTGTACATCTGCAGGCAGCAACACAGCAACAGAAGTTGTAGTAGATCTTAACTAACCTGCTTGGAGGCTTCTGCATGTTAATAATATAAAATAAACAGCCAAGGAATGTGTATTGCTGTTGACAGTGAGCGACTGTAAACATCCTCGACTGGAAGCTGTGAAGCAGCAGATGGGGCTTTCAGTCGGATGTTTGCAGCTGCCAACTGCCACAGACGTCAAGAAATGTTTGACACCTAAAACATAGCTGTCTGTTTAAAACTCTTATTTCATCTATCACGAGCATACGAATTAGGCCAGGCTTTTCTACATACTGCTTCATCTTTCTTCTGATGTCTGTGTCTTAATATCTATAAATCATCCCATCTCTGTTAGGAAGAATCAAAAATGGAATCAGGTTTTATTTTTAACTGCAGACTCAGTTCTAAGTTTTCAGAGTTGCTTGTTTGTACAGATTGCTTGCCTTTGATTTTACACTCCGTTAGAAAGTTTTCACAAGATTTCACATCTTTATCATCTTTCTGATGGTTCATTTAGAATTTGAAATGCTAAGCCTTGTAGGAAATAATCACTTAAAGGACTTCTGGAAACTAGAAATTCACCAGTAAACAAAACTGGGGGGATAGGGGGGAGGGGAAGTATTATAAATTTAATTTTCCTGGAGAAAGCCCAACTCTGAAAAATTATAGGGAGGTCAGGGAGATTTCATGTGTCTGGGTTTACTTCTGATGTATCTTAGCATCTCAGCTGTCTGAGGTTCCGTGATCTTCCCCTTCACCCTCCCTTGCAAGAAAAAAAAAAAGGAGGAAGTGCTAAAAGTGGATTCATACTTTTCATACTTTTCTAGAAGTCAATTGAGGCAGTTTCAAGATTCCAGTCCTGCCAATTAATTATATGTGTGGGCGTACCCTGTTGCTAAAATAACGACCATAAGAGATAGAGAACAATTTATATGATTGGTACCTACTTAAGGGTGATTGCTATCATGCCAGGAAAAGAGCAGTGAGGTTGTAGCACATAACTGATTAAAGCTGATAATAAAAGCATTAGTGAATTCTTTCTTGAGAGAACCTAGAGAAGATATGCATCTGCTTGGTACATGTGTTAAATATCAATGGTTTTGGTAAAGCGAGTTGTGTTGTTAATTGGTTTTGGTAAAGTGAGTTGTGTTGTTAATTGGTATTGGTTTTGGTAAAGTGAGTTGTGTTGTTAATTGGTTTTTTCTTATTGTCAGTATCCTTTTCTCTCAAATATGTTTGTGTGCATGTTTGTATAAAAGTATGAGAGGACATAATCTAAACATTACTCTGTCCCTTTAAATTTCACATAAGATACAGATACCCTAAGACTTCCTGGACTTTGTGACTTTTTTTGTAAAGGAATTACTGTCCTGGTCAGAGTTCTTACAAAACATTATTGTCATATAGGTAGGTAAAACAGTATCTGCAATGTCAAAACCCCCATATTTTATATTGGAGAAACTTCACTGATCTGTTTGGCAAATAGCATTCAGTGAAGATTTGTATACTTGTGAGGTTCAAATTATATTGTATTTCAGTAATGCTTGAAGGTCCTCTTAGGATTAGCACTGAGACATCATCTTGCACATTTCTTCTTCATAGTAAGGTATGAGGTCTCCCAAAAAGGATTTAGAGTCTGATTCAAGACCAGTGGCATCAAAGTGGAATTTAGATGATGTGGGCAGAGGTCACGTGGGAAGATGGGAGGAGGAGGGCAGAGAGATGGACATTTTTAGTGACTTTGGGTTGCTTGCTGATTAAAATGTAGGAAGACAGAAGATGTATCTTCTTAGCCATTTATTTATTTGGCTGTAAATATCTTGAAAGATGGTGGTTTAGTTGGATAGTATATGGATTTGAAATTAGGACAGACACTGATGAAGCTGTGATTTTAGGTTGAGGATTTTTTTTCTCTGCAGATGGAGCCGGCGAAATGGGCAGAGGTTTCCAAAAGCCTTTTCTTGCAGATCTAAGTGACACTGAAAAGCTTGTAGTGAACTCAGAAAAAGAAAATTCAACAAATACAGCATTTGACTTAAAATAATTGCAAATTTAATTCAGGGCCAAGTTAGTTGCTCAGGGTATGGCTTACATGGGTTGTAGAAGTAGCTGAATTTTTGGAATTTATGGCGGAAGAAACATGGGAATTACGGGCAACAGTCAAGTTACATTTGTGAATGATGGAGGTGGGTGTTGCTGCTGACAAAGTAGAACAATAATGAACAGAGTTGTGGTTTAACAAATAACAAGTACTTATTTGAAAACCATGAGAAGTTTCTAAGTGAACTTGTAATGAAATTTATGAGACTTGGATGCACTTGAGAAATGCCATCTAGGCAGAGGATTCTTGACATAATCGCCTCATCTGGAAAGCTTCACAATAGTTTTGAAGAGGATTGAGCAATAGGAAAAGACTTGCATAGGCAGAGTATTTAATATCAAAAGCATTAAGTACCTCCTGTGAAGATTTACATATTGATAATATTTGTGCTTTGGCAGGAAATTCTTTCAATACCCATTCTATTACTCTTCTTCCTGAATTACGTACCGTCTCAAAGTTCAGCATGTTTCCTCTTGGAAAATGTAGTAGTATGGTGGGACTGTTTTCTTCAGCCTCTCTAATCACACTACATGCACATGAGTTTTCTTCATAAAAAGCAGCTTCAGACATGTAACCTGCTCTTCTGCCAACTACCTCTTAAAACCTGCTAGGGCTAAACTTCAGAGGAATTTATGGTGGTTTGACCCTGTCTGGATGCCAGGCACCCATGAAAGCCACTGTATCACTGCCTTCCACCCCTGGACAGGGAAACAAAACAAAAGGTTCATGAGTTGAAATAAAGATAGAAAGAGATCACTCACCAAATATTGTCACGAGCAAAACAGAGTTGACTTGGGGATATTAACTGAATTTATTACCATTCAAAATTAGAGCAGAATAATGAGAAGTAAAACAAAGCTTAAAGGCACCTTTTCCCCACTCCTCCATCCTTCCCAGAGTCTACCTCCTCCCCCACAGTGGCAAAGGGAGATGGAGAATGGTGGCTATGATCAGTTCATCACAGGTTGTTCCTGATGGTGCTCAGGGACAGTCTTTCCCCTGCTCAAGCGTGGGATCCCTCCCATGGGAGACAGTTCTCCAGGAACTTCTCCGGTGTGAATCCTTCCCATGCACTTAAGTTCTGCTCCAGCATGGGTCACTCTTCCACAGGGTGCAGTCCTTCAGGCACAGCCTGATCCAGCATGGATCCCCCACAGGGTCACAAGTTTTACCAGGAAACCTGCTCCAGCATGGACTCCTCTCTCCATGGGTCTGTGGGTCCTTACCAGGAGCCTACTCCGGCACAGACTTCCAGCAGGGTCACACCATCTTTTGGGCTTCCACCTGCTCAGGTGTGAGTCTGCTCCATGAGCTGCAGGTGAATCTCTGCATCCCCACAGAGTGCAGGGGAATCTCTGCTCCAGTGCCGGGAGCACCTCCTCCCTCTCCTTCTCCACTGACCTTGGTGTTTGCATAGTGTTCCTCTCACATATTCTCACTCATCTCTCCTTTGAGCCAAATTATTTTTTCACAATAATTTCTTTTCCTTCTTGAATATGTTATCATGGAGCACTACTACCTTCTCAGACCAGCTTGGTCTTGGCCAGCAGCGGGTCTGGCTGTCATTGGCCTTGCCACTTTCCCAGACACATGGGGAAAGTGTCTGGCAGCTTCTCACAAAGGGCACTCTTTTAGTCTCCACTGCTACCAAAACCTGGCCATGCAAACCCAATACAAGAGTGTTAGAGCAGTGGCTCTTATTTTCTGCCTGAAATAGCAGCTGGCTGCTAGCTTTGTCTTACTTAAATATTGGTGTATGTTGTCTTACCTGGTGTTTGTTGAAGTCACCGTCTCACTGAGGAGGCAGAATGTTGTTTTCAGGCCCTGGCTTTCAGATTTGTATAGGTCAAGTCAAGCCCTCTTCACACATCTACGGAATTAACAAGGTATTCTTAAAAAGCTTCTTCACTCCCCAGCCCTGTTTGAAAGAGAAGAAAGAGAAGGTCTTGTGTGAGGGGTCTTGGTTTTGATTCTGCAGAAGTTGTGTCTGCCAACCAGGAAGGAGGGAAGTAAAAGAGGAAAATCAACCAGTGCTATTTACATCTGCATGCTGTTTAGGGAGATCTTTAAAATGACAGGGCAGCTGTTGGAAACAGCCCAACCCATCTGCCTACATATGCACATGTTATGAAGAAAATACAGGTGATGATGTGAATGGGAAGCTTTCAGTACTGAGCTGCTGTTCCTACTCAAGCTGCACTCAAAGCTGTATATTGTTCAGATAGGTGCTTTAACTCTTTGCTTGAAAAGTGAGTGTTTAATCAACCTGTTTCTTGAAAAGTTCTCTTTGTTAATTATATGTGAAATAGGCATTAAACAATGTGCTTGTGTTGTTTAGAAACAGAATAAAGATTAACTAATTCTGTATCACTGAAAAAATCTGACTTAGGATGATTTGATTATTTTGAGTTGAAGTGAATTGAGTTGAATTTGGCATATAACTTTTTTCCCTTTAAGCAGTAATGTAAAGATCAAGATGCATGAACAGATTTTTTTTTCCTATTGTCATATTACAGGCACTTTTGTTTTTTTCCTAAAGCTTCAAATAGTTATTATGAAACAAATAAATGAACAAAAGATATGGGAAGGAAGCCACGTGCCATGCACACAGGAAGCACACAGTGACATAGTGTTTTTCCAGATGATAGCTTGAGGCATCTTTTTAGCTGTGGATGTCAACATAGCTGCTTTTATTTAACAATACATCTCTTAATTTAATATGGATAAGCCAGCATTTTCCTCCAATTCAGGCTTCCTGTTATTGGCACTTGGATTTTTCTTGTGAATAAACTGGAAATACTTTCTGTAACTTTGTCTTGTGTTGCTGAAGTATTTTTTCTTTCCCCCTTCCTTGTACATCCTTTGATTAAATACATACCTCTTTTCATAGTGTGGAGCGTAGAAATTTAATTCAAGAACTTCTGCCTGTGGCAAGGCAAGACTAGCAGTGGAAGAGAGGGAGATTGCTCAGAGCAGTTTTTTTGCAATCTCCTTTGGGCATCCAGGTGTATTTCAGTCAGTAGTAGGTCTTAGAGCATCGACTTGGAGGAGCTCTGAGCTGTTCTGTCTTCTTCATTGCACTTCTTTTGTAACTCTTCTCGTGTAAAGACAGAGGGCTTGCTTTTAGCTCTCCAGGATGCCGTGTAGAGATCTCTTGTTTCTTTGCTTTCACCATATCACTCATCTCTTTGCCTTTCCTTGACTGACCTTTATTCATTAGATGCAACTTAAACTGCTTGCTTTTGTCTTCATCACAGCCTGCACATGAAATAACTCCCACATCCTGTTGTTCTGTAATGCTATTATTCTCCATTATGGACCTGAAATTTTTCAATCCTTTTCAAACCTTTTTCCTTGGTCTCAGAAATAAAAGGTTAATCAGTCAACAACCTTTTTAACCACTTTGTTGTAGTAAAAGATTTGGGAAGTGTTTGTGCACTCTGCTGAAGGCCATAGGCTGTTAGCAGATGTTCTTGCAGTACTGTTTATAGTACTCTTTTTCCTCTTGCCCACCTCACTTTCTGTATACTTAGAGAATAAGATTCATATTTTCATATTGCAGTGTTGACTTTGCAGAGTTGATAGCTGCATTTCTGATGTGTGCTTCTATTTCTGGGGAAGCTGCTTTGTTCTGCAGAGCAGTGAAAACATTTTACTTCCTCCAGAAAGATTTTCACCATTCTGCATAACAACTTTGTGTATCCTTAATGTTCCTTTATATATATTTTTTATATGTATGCTTGAAACTAACTGTATTAAGAAGTTTCACTATACAAGGCTGATATACTCTGCCTTGTATTTTTATTCGTGTGTGTATGTACATTTGTGTATACATGCACACTCCTCATGGAAGGAGGAGGAGAAAGATGCAAAGGAAGCTGTGCAGATGGCCTGGGTTATTCCTACCCATTGCCTAGACGTGCATGCTGTGCAGAGTAAACCAGCCTTGTGTTCTAGAATTTCTTAATACAATTAGTTGCTAGCATTCTGCCTGTAGTTAATGACATTATTCAATGGAATATGTGCTTATCTGAAGCTCTTGCTCAGAAATTAGGGGTTTAAAAAATAAAGAAGCTGAATACTTACCTAGATTAGGTACAAATGCTGCTGTTCCTTTAGAGCAAGGATCTTATTAGTGTGTCAGCAATTTAATTTATGGTGGCTAGAATGATCTTTGAAGTTCCTCTATTTTGATTGTTAAAAGCTATGTAACCTTAAAGCCTTTCTAGATATCTGATGTGATTCTGGGATTCATACAGTGATTAATTCTCTAACTATAAATGTTCCTCATCAACATCCTGAAAGATTTTCAAAACATACAGAAGGGTTTTTGACAGCTTAAACTAATCAGTGATGAAATGGCAGAAAGCCTCTGTGAGACACATTTATTTGCTATCTCCTTGAAATCATACCTGCTATGAGGGGTTTTGGTCTTTTGTTTGAGTGGTGGTGTTCCTTAAGATATTTCAGCCAGTAATTGGAGCTTCTGTGTAATGCAGTGAAAGCAAAGAAACTGGCTTAGATCCTAGATTTACAGGGCAAGGGCAGGACCCAACTAGGAGCAGAGGGAAAAGCATATAAAGGAGCATGGCTCTGCAGAGTTAGCACAATGTCCTATCTGCTAAACCTTCTCCAGCTCTTCTTAGAGAAACTTGAATGTGCAGAAGCATCTTCAGAAATACTTGAAAGACACAGGTCAGACTTACTTGAAGTGGCTGTATGTATTCTGCAGAGCTTATTAGATGAGGCCCAGGGCTGTGACCCTGCAGGTGTTCAGTTCTTAGCAAAGGTGGCAGCTGTTGACAGGTCAATAATACAAGTATCTGTGAATCAGTGAAGGGCCTCAGAAATGCTTATTTTATGAATATGTAAGCTTCTTCACAAAGAAACTAATAGGAATTATGAACATTCTAAAAATAAGTATGATCGTGTCTTAAGGTGGAAGTCCACTGGAAATGTAATTTCTCTGTCCCATAGTGGGTTAGAGTGGTTGTCATTGCCTTTGAATACTCTTGTGGGATTCTAATTGTTAATGAAAATTGGTAGGAAATACCTGTGATATGCATTCATATTGTTGAACTTATTACAGCTGTGCTGCAGTTAAATATATCTAGGCTGCACTGTTCTAGGCTTACATTAATGAATAAGGAGAGACCCTTTTACATGGCAATTTTATATGTTTTATTTTAGATAGGCATTTAGGAATGGGATAAGTTGTCCCCAGTTGCTCTGCTTGTTTCTCTCCCTTAGCTTCAAAGTCAGTCTGGGATAGCGACCTCAGGTGTACCTCTGTGCTCAGAGAAGTCCGTTTGTAGTCAGATGAATTCAATATTTTTTCCTCAAAGGAAGAAATTCAAAAGGTAGAAAGCTTTTGAACAACACAAGGGGAAAGATGAAATATGAACTGCAAAAGTGTAGCACTTTTGAATGGCTTACAAAAATCTTACTAGTCGTGGAAAAATCCATAATCAAGGGAGATAGCGAAGATAAAATGTCTGAGAATAGAGGTGGAAACGGTGCTTTAAAATATTTTTTCCCTTCCTCCTGCCACAAGAAATCCCTTAATAGATGTCTGTCAGCTTTTATTCCATGAATATAAATTAGCAGATAATGAAGCAATGTATAAAATTAGTAAGAAAATGTCATGGATGGAGACAGGACAGCTGGACAGTCAGAAAAAGAAAGAAAGACTTTTATTAGACACAAAAGGATTTTAATGTTGGTGCTCATGATCAGGTAGAAGTCAAAATTATATAGTAGTGCTTAAAGACAATACTCTATAGACTTGTCAGGCTTGTGATTAAAAAGCTGGGGTGTAGTCAGATACAAATGTTGATGGCATTCTTTCAGCTTTAGCAATCCAGGAGAATGTTTGACAACAGCTATTAAAATAGGACACAGTTTAGAAGATGCTAGTAACTTGTATCAAGGAATTGGAGAGCGGTAATATAAAAACTCTGTGGACTGGTAATCTAAAATTAGTGTACTCCAGATTACAGATGGAAACTAAATTCAATTAAAATAAATGTACCAGGGCTTAACTGGGTGAGTAGAGTTTACGACTGCTTATGGACTTGGTTGACATGGTCAACATAGACATATAGACAGCTTGACAGGTTTTTGACAGAAATACTGAAATACTGAAATAGGACTTGGACCAAAGTAGGTAAGTTGAGTAGATCGGACCAGGAAATGGAACTCACTTGTTACATTGTCAATTTATTTTATTTCATGTTAAATCAGGCAGATTGATAGCCTCATACAAACACTAGCCTTTAGGATATATTCCATGATATTGGATTTGGCAGCCCAAGCATCCTGATGGAAAAAATTGAAATAGTAAAAAGTCTAGATGTGATGTATCTGGTCAACAGATTTAAAACTATTGATGAAGAATAGTCACTGAGTGGTATGTTTCCCTGGGGTGGAGAGTGGTAGGCTTTGATTCTTTTTTTCTCTTTTTTTTTTTTTTTTTTCTCAAGAGAAATCCTCAGGTATTCCTGTTAGCTTGCAAGTGAATTGAGTATTGGGAAGGTACAATGAAAGTGGGAATGGGTCATATGGTAGGTTGCTTGTATCTCTTAGGAAGCAAGGTGGTACCTGTCACCTTGAATGCCACCAAAACACATAAATGTACACGTTTAGAAACCAGAAGTGTAGGGAATGTTTACATATCCTCCAGGCTGAATTATAACAGTGAGGAGTTAGAAAAGTGACACTATGTAAGACGAAGTGGTATTTTGTACTTTTTTCAAGGCAGTATGTGCTTAGAGGATAGGTGAACCGTGGCTATAACCTAGTACATAGCTTCTGTTTTGGAAAAGGGAAGGCAAAGTTGCTGTCTATGGCAGTGCGCAGTGGGCAGTGTCAGGAGATGGGGGAATAGAGGGAGGCATGAAGAATGAACATCTGGCTTAGCAAAGGAAAAAAAAGAGGATAAAAAATAAGCTAGTAAAGCTGAAAATGTGGAATGGACAAGCATGGAAGAAACAGTACCAAAAGCTTGAAAACAAGTGCTGCTGATAACATTTTTGAAATACTTAAATATTTTCAGTCAATTTTCTGTGTTGAGCAGTAGAGCATGACTCTGTCAGGCAAAATATGTCACCAGTGTACCTCTGATGCATCTGATCAAAAGCATTCCTGCATGCCTCACTGACAGGGTGGAAGCAGAGCACTGACCAGCTCTGTGGGGAGTGAGTGTGTGGACAACAGTGTGAGAGGGATCAGCCTTTAAGTTAGGGTGTTCTAAAGAGATGTACCTTTGTGTCTGAGAGAGAGACTGGATGCTTGATGTCTTCTGAAAATCAAGCCTTCAGAGGATTCATCTCCATGCAGTCAGCAAAGAATGCTAACGGGTTGGGGTTTTTTTCCATAAAACATGGTTGTGCTCTTTTGACCCCTAAAGAGAATTATCAGCATCATCTTACAGCTTGTGTTGGATGGTATTTTTGAGAGGGATAGAACTTGGCTATATAAAACCAGCATGTTAAAAGTGGCATTTTAGAGTTCAGAGAGTTGGCTGGTGTCAGACCTGAAGTAGCTGCGCTATGGATTACTTCTAACACTGAGCATGCTCTGTTGCTGTGAGCTGAGGTTAACAGATCAAATTCCTAAGTTAGTCAGTCTCTGATTCATCTTTTAAATGTTGTTCCAGGTCTTCAAAGTAAGCCAAATTCTCTCCAGCAACAAATAGTTCCACTTCTCTGAGAATACTGAACAAGTAAATAAGTCCAGCAAAATCTAAATGCTCTTTGGCAAGACAGGATAATGCTAGAAACACTTGCCAAAATTGACTTGGCAAAAGCTCTTCTGTTTTCAGTGGATTTGGAATAGAATCTGACAAGATCTCAGCTCTCTCTCCATGGGAACTATGTGACTCTCCTAAATATTCTTACTATTGGGTGGATTGTGTGTAAGGAATATAGCTATAGAAGCACTTGGATGCCTTTCTTGCACAGCATCCCTTATCTCTAAGATGTGAGAAATGGAATATAGCTACATTAGTAGAATAATTCTGATGCTTGTTAAATAAATGGGAAAATGTGCCTGTAAATATGAAGGGGCAATGCTTTCTCCACTGTTGTTCTGTCCCAGTCTGGCCTTAGTGAAGGTCTGATTCCTGTCAGCAGAACACAGTCAGGAGGGTGTCTGGGTTGACAGCCAGCAGATTAATATCTACCCGTGGAAGCAAATCCCAAAAGATGGAAGAACAAAAAAAAAAAAAAAGAGTGGAAAGAAGTCTAGACCACTAGACCAGTACCCTCCAGTGTATTATTTTTTTCTTCTTCAAATTTCTAGTGGTGCTTGTGGTAGCACAAATACAGATTAGATGCTACTGTTCCAGTTTAGGCTGTTTGCTAACAGTGGGGAGTAAATTATTTGGGGCATTAGTTAAATTTTCCAGGCATATGTGACAAAATGGAAACTAATATTTTTACACTTTGTGCAAACAGTAAGCAGATAAAGGAAGAGAAATAGATAAAGGCAAACAGAACCACTAGGGGCAGGGGATAAATAAATGGCAGTCTAAAGAGAGCAAGAAAACTGCCACAGAATTCGAAAGTTGTCTGGCCTTGTTTCCTTCTCTATTTATTATTGAGTTTTGAATTCCTGATCTGACTGAGCTGAATATTCAGGCTGTAGTAAGATGCTGGTGGTGTCACTGGTGATGCCCAGGATGGATGTTCAAAGCAATTTAAATGCTAAAAATTAGACAGGGTCTCCCTCTGGAGGTCTTTAAAGGCATCTCTCTCCATGAAGGGATTTTTGTACTTTTTTAAGAAACACTGCATCATTTATTTCCTAAACCTTGGAATTATTCTGGATCAGATAGTTGCTTCTACCTCACCCTGGATCTTTAGTGGAAACACAATATATGACAGAACCAGACTGGTCCCTGACTGAATGGAAGAACAGACCTGTTCTGTATGAGTGGGTTTTTTACACCGTACTGAAAAAAAGTTGGTTGAGGCAGTTCATGCAGACAGATTAAATAGAAGGTTTTGGCAAAAAGTTCTGGTCTAATCTTTTGGTAAGTGACTAAGGGATCTAGAGAAGAAATTACATTTGGTAGCTTCTTTAAAACATGGGACCCTAAAGAAGTAACTGCAAAGGCTAAATCACTTGCATAGCCCCCAAACCTCAGTAAAGAGCAGCCAGAGTAGTCAACAAGTGATAGTTATATATCAATTGTCAAAAGAGTAAAGGATGCATTCTGTTGCATCTGACTGATGAAGGATGTTTAAGTTTTCTACTTTTGCCCCAAGTTTCTGTGCTATCTGTGTTTGTAGCTGGTGAAAATGTCCTTGGTAGGGTCATTGGGGCCTGGACAGTAGCCCTCTGGTCATGTGCCTGAACTAGGTGCTAGCTAGGATCTCTGAAGCATTGGTAAAAATTGCATAATGCTGATGGATGCAAGGTTTACAGGGGAGGCAGCTGGAACTGAGGTGAAACTGATGGGACATTTAAACTGACAGCACTTACCTATGTCTAGGTACCTGAATTAGACCCCAAATGTCTGCTGTAGAGTAAGCTGAATCTCTCTTCAGGCATTTGACTGTAGAGGACTGCATGATTTAGGTGTTTTACTGCAAGTTTAATCCTACCCTAAGTGTCTTTGTCTTATTCTTATTGAATCTGTAAATAGACAGGCATACCTGTTGGGATAAAACCTGTGTAAGAAGTTCTCAGAAGAATCAGGATTTTGCCTGAGAATGTCAAAATGGTGTATTTTTAAATAGATCCATGCAGTGTTACATTGTGGTGAAGTGTTGACAATGTTCAGAGATAATCTGGCATTTCATTCCTAGAGTAAGTCTCTTTTCCCTTGAATAAGTCTTTCAGGATTTAGGGTGGCTTCTGTTCTCTTTGGAACTATATTGTCTCTCCTGTCTGTTGCCTAATCCACGTGGATGTTTTTCTGTAGCTCTGTGCAGAACATGTGGGGGCTTTGTAAAGTTGCTAAAACCATTTGTTCTCTACTGTCTGACAGCCTTAAGACAGGAAGCTAAGGGGTTTCAATTTCAAGATGGATCAAGTGGAGCATATTGGAAACCTGTAAACAAGAAGTCTGATCTCCCCTCTTTTTCCCCTTAAGTCTGCACCATAGCAACTATCTATACAGAAGGATTTCATGTCTTGTATGAGGAAATCTGTAAAGAAGCCTTGTTGTTCTTTTGTTCATTTCTATCACAAAGATATTTTATACAAATATATCTGGTGCTGTCCTGGAAGGTTGGGTGTTTCATTCCTGGGAGGAACTGACTGCAGATAGCGGCTTTGTTAAAAGATTTTTTTTCTATTACATTTCCTTCCATGTCAGTGTGCTGAGCTGAAAATCTGATTGTAAAGGAGATGCAAATCCATAGTGAAAAAAATATGCAAGTTTCCTAATCTGAGCATTCTCCTCATGAGGAAGATCTGCAGGTTTTTCACATTAGTAAAATGGAATTAAAGTGGTAGCTTTAGGAAAAGGAGAACGTGAGTGTTTCAGTACAGAGTTTGAATAATTAAGATTCGGAACTCGACACATTTTTGCCTCAGGCATTTTGCAGTTGCTGCTTATGAGAGCAGTATTTTTTTGGAATGTTTCAAATATTCTGTCAGTGTCACTGATGTAAGACTGGTTCAGCACTTATACTGCCAAGTGGACAACATTGAGGGGAAGAAGGTATAAGTGCTTCTATTAAGTCACAGGCAAAAAGCTGCAAGCATCTAATAAAGGTATGAAAAACATCTTCGTTGCACTAATGTTGGCTGGACTCAGGTCTAAGCCTGTCTCCCACTTTTCTGTGGTTATATATGTGGAGAAAACTGCCAACTGAATGTTTGACGTCTGTGAAGGTGGTTGCACAGCGGGCTGAAGCTTAACCCCCTGCTTGGGTACTCTCCTTGAGGTGCACACAGTTTGCCTTGTGTTCACAAGGGCTTATTGTCTGCATCTCCTCTTGACTTTGTAAGTGTACTCATTTACTCATAGCTGAAACAGATTTAAAATATTTCCAGAAAGGGTATTGGTGCTTTAAGTCCTTCAGACTTCTGGCCCTTACTCTGACGCTGTGGAACACGGGTGATTAGACTTGGTCATACCATTGTCGGTGCTTCTCTTGCAGAGAGGTTTTCTGAACTCATGGCAGACTGCACTTGCTGGGGGTATTGACTTTAAGGTAGTGTCATGTGCATTCTCCTCTATGAGAGCTATAGAACAAGAAAATGCTCCTAATTGCATCTGTAGTATGTCTACTGACTGTTTTGGATTCTGGTGAGGTATCTTTCTTCCTAGAGATTCAGCAGTTCCTAGTAGAACACATACAGATAAAGCACTTTTGCTTTAGAAGTAGTTTTTTTATTTTTTGAAGATGTTTCTGTGGTTGCAGCAGACCTGTTGTGTGAAGTATATGAGTAGAAACAGGATGTGCTAAAATTGCATCATGAACTAAAATCAGTTGGGACATCCATCATATATTGAGAAATAGTTTGCACTGAATTTCTTGAACTCTTATGGAATATCTTGCAGAATATCAGTTTTCTGCTGAAAAGAAAATCTGAAGATATATATCCTCTAGTTTTCATTATAAGCACTAAATCATCACTTTGATTTGATTGCAGTTTGGCTTATGTTGCTAATAGTCTTTAATTTGCTGGAATGGATTTGTGGAACCAGTTTTCTCCACTTAGCAGAGAAATATCAGATGTTGGGACATAATTTCAAACCTTTCTTTGAGGTGAAATGTAACTAATGTATCTTGAATGCAATTATGCTTTGAGGCTAGTATATATTACAGGTTTTAACTGTGGTTTATATCTGCTGTTATTTTAAGCCTCCAGACACTTTAAACAAGGAGCAAAATATTTGCATTTTAGAAAATGAGGTGTGTGGTTTCAGATCTTCTCACAGAAATGACTGTTACAATAAATTCTAATGCAGAAGATTTGTGTCAAATTTCTACTTTTCCAAAGAATTTGAAGACGTGACATAAAATTGAACATTGTTTAATCTTCACTTTCACATTTACCACTTCAGAATGAAGGACTTTTTTGCTTAAAAAATTAAAATCTGAACCTGACTTAACTTTCAATTTCCTCTTTGGTTCCCGTTTTAGCGTGTCTTGGCACCGCTCTTGCGTTGGCCGGAGGTATCACTTCACAGAGCTCTAGGGAACAAAGTTTCCTTGCACTGGCATGAGCAGCATCAGGACAGATTTTTTTGTTATGAAGAGGGTGTATATATTACTATGATTCTAAAATTTGGGCTTTGGCCTCTGCTGAAGTGTCTAATGGTGATGACAGAATCATTTCTGATACCATCCCGTGGTAACCTCAGTGCAGTTTGTGCAGCCTGCTGTGGGCAGGCAAAGTTCAATTGCTGCAGCCTTGAAGAGAAAGTAGAGTATGTCTAGCTAGAAACATAAGTCAGGCTGGGAGGGAAAGTAGTCATCATGGTTTTTTAATCAACATCACGAGGTGTTCTCACTATTTTACATAGCCTCCTGACAAACAGCCTGTGTGCCACTTGCCATCAGCCCTCTCTGGGTTTGTGTTCAGAACAGAAAATAAAATTGGGATGTTGCTGAACTCTGCCTAACACATCAGTTCCCTCAGTAAGACCCATAGAATTGCAGTGCTGGTAAAAAATATCTCTAGGAAGGAAGTACCCGAGCTGCTTGCATCCCTTTCTTCTCCCTTTAATACTTGGCAGGCTTTCACTTAGCTTGGTCAGGAAGTATTATGGGGTCTGTCTGAAATACTAGCTGCCTGCCCTCATCTTTTGCCAGAAAGGGCGCAGGCAGAACTGTATGCAGTTGCTTTATTTATTTAAATTGTACTTTACCTTACTATTTTCCTATGCAGAAGTTTAGATTTCCTGGTGGTGCTTTAAGACTCGTGAAAGAAAATGAAGCCTCTGTCCTCTGTTTGGTTTGGTCTAGATGAGGTTTCTTGCAAATTAGGTTTTTTAGAAGTAGCCTGCTCCTTTTGTACAGAGAGAAGATCTGAATGTGAGTAGCACCATTCCATGTTAGCACGATTCACAGCCCTGATGAGGGGAACAGGATGAGGTTTTGCAGCTTCAATGTGGGAGGCATTGGGCACAGAAACTTTTTAAGATATTATTTCTGTTGCCAAGCCATTTGCTTAAAAAATTCGTGTACTGGAGCCTGTCTCTGCCCTTATCTAATGCAGCTGACCCTCGAGTTTCTTGCTTCCTGCTTCTTGGATGGAGCCTGGATTTTCACATTTTCTCTAACTGACACTTCTTTGCTTCTTGCTTCATATCAGCTGTGTCTTTCAAAGTCACCAGGCAGGTTGTAGGACTGGAAGTGAGGCAGGAACAAGAAAAAAATGTGGTGCCTTTTTCTCTTGTGCCTATTTGCCTTGTCTTATACACTGACCATATGATGTGACAAGTTTGATTCGTTGGCAAAATGCATGCTGAGAGCAGCTTTTTGCTCCATTCCTGTGTTAGTAATGTGAGATTGAAACCACTTCAATTACCAGATGGATTGGGTTTTCAAAGGTTATAATTCTCATGAACTCTGTGAAAATGAAAGTTTATATTTATATATCCTACCCTTGGATTATAGTTTTCTGTATTTATTTGTTTAAGTACAGGGTACAGCATGTACTATTTGATGTACTATTTTTGATGATCACTGTATTGTTCCACTTCCTTAAAATAAATAAAATAAAAATAGACTAATACTTAGCAGCATGCTAAGTGGTGAAAGGTTGATACTAATTAAATAAGATTGTCAAAGTTCATGTAGGAAGAATTACAGATGGTCCAGAACTTTTGTAAATAGTTCAGGTAGTCTGCTTTTATATTTTCACAAAGTTTGGGTAGTCTAAAGTTTTCACTGCATTTAAAAAATGCAAATCCCACAAAAAAAAGTGTTCCTTTATTTTCTACTGGCATGACTTAGGCCCCTCATGTGCACATATGGAAGTTAGGCAGCAAGAGGACAGGTGGGGATGGAAATATGGAACTGCTGCTAAATTGGTACCTCTCAGTTCCTTTGTTCAGCATAAGATTTCCTTTAACCACAGTAAAAAAGATGTGGTTTTTCAGGAAGCCTCCATATGAAATAGCTAAAAAAAAAAAATGTATCAGCATTTGACTAATGCCTAATTTACTACTTTTTCATGGAAAAAAAATACTGCTGGATCCGAATCTGTCCTATCAGTGACGTTGCTGTTTCTGTAAACACTGTCTGTGGGCTGGCTCCAGGGCTCTGTTTGTTCAGAGCTGGGAGACTCCCTTCCAGCAGAGGAAATGGGACGATGTGTTAAGCTTTTGCTGGAGATTGTTCACTTCCACAGAAGCTATATCCTCTGCAGGGAAACAGAGCTTGGATCCCTGCCACAGCGTGTCCGTGATGTTAACGAGGAGGAGAAGCTGTGCCTGCTTCAGCAGCAGTCTGCTAATTCAGAGGAGGGGTTAGAGAACAAAGTGGAGTTTGATGAAATTTAAATGCGACACTTAATCCTGTTAGCAGACAGAGGGAAAAGTTTTTTGTTCCATAGAGGGGAAGGAGAGGAGCTATTGAATTTACCTGAAATCTATGCATCAGGAAGAACCATATCAAATGGAATCTGGGTCCATGCCTTGTTTCAAACACATCATCTTTGCCAGACAGAAACCTCAGCTGAGTTTCTGGACAACTGAAGCCCTGCTTGTTTTCAACCTGCAGCAACTGTTGTTTAATACAGATAAGCAAGTTGATCTTCTTTGGGTTGCTCACATACCATAGTGATGAGCCTTACTGAAATACTACAAAAGAAGTTTTAAGTTTACTGCCTATTTAGGAGAAAAGAAGGTATGTTCAGGTGAGGCTATTTTTACTGTATTCAGGGTCAAGTAGTGATTTTATTGCTAAAAAGAATTGTTTAGCTTCAGCATAGCTGCCTCAAGTAATGCCTGTTCTTTTCTCTCAAATTTTTCTTTGACGTTGCTAATTAGTCAGCCTTAGCCAAAAATGGGTTAAATGACTTCATAAGTTGTCAGTCAGGTGTTCAGTGTGACTGCAGCATGTGGTGGGGCTGAGCACCGTGATTTCTGTGAGGTCCCTGGCACAGCTCTGGATCAGTGCGTACATGAACCTGCCCCTGCATGGGTGGATCACGCGGCGAGGCAGCACCGGTGGGACTGCTGCATGTAGACAGTGTGAAGAGGAGGACTCTGAGGGAGGCTCTGAGGGTGGAGATTTCATTTCTGTTAAGACACACTGAAGAAGAAAGCATGAATGAGCTGTCATAGAAACTGTAACGTGGAGTGCCAAATCTGTCCTCGTGTGATACTGGAGGTAGAGAAAAAGGCTTACTAAGGGCAAGGAAGGTTGCAGGTCTTGACTGGCCTAGACCATGACAATAGCTGCTGTTTGATTCAGCTGAGAAGGGACAGGTGGCCCTAAGAGGATATAAGGATTCTTAGAGTCTTCTTTCTGGCAGTAATTTTCTAAATCTGTTCCCGTCACAGCAAGATTTTTGCCTTTACTTCACTGGAGAGTATCAGGTTAAGAGATACGTGGAAGACTAAGAGTTGCCTGGATGGGCTGGAAATGTAAGGATCAGTTGAAAGGAACTTAAACTTAGATTTTATGCATAAATAATTTGCAAGCCTGGGTGTTTGGCTAGGTCTGTGGAGTTGGAAGTATTAATTACTTGTTAGAGTTAGAAGGCATATTTTTCTTGAAGTCTAAGGGAGATGAAGAAAGATTTCATGTGTGCCATTGGACACAGAGTCCAATGGCAGTTTTCTGGACCATGTTCACAAAGGGGATGGGATTTTTTTTAATTGCAAAGTAAACCACCCAGACTGCACGTGTAGAAGGGCTTTTAAGGATTCTCATTCTAAAAACAAATGGAATATCTTCTGATAAGGAAGGAAGAAGGGGGGTAGCAGAATAGAAGACCTGATTCTAGACTGTCACAGAAAAGATTGGTGACTCAAAATACACAGGGATGGAATAGTGCAAATATCTTTAGACTTTGGCAAGAGCGCTGTTTGTTAAGTTAACCTGAAGGAGATCTGGGATGGAAATAGGAAAGTGAAACTTAAGGCAACTACTGTGCTTAGAGAAGAAATAGAGATCTGGGTATTAAAAGAAGAACCGAGTAATCTAAGAGAGGCAAAATAATTAAAGGATGAAAATTCCCTAATAAGTCATACTTTGCCTTTAAACTTATTTGTAAGTCATTGAAAAGGGGATGTCTTTAAAAAGAAATGATCCAACATTAATATTTTAACATGGTTATAGTAACCATAAGACACTAGCAATAGGAAATGCTTCCTGCATTTCTTAATTCTTACTTGTGAATGTAATAGAACTCTTAAGCCAGCATTGGCAAGAAAAATTAAATGTACAAGTATTTCAAGTGCAGTGCCAAACATTATTCCTACTTGTCCATGTAGAAATGACAGCATTTCAGGCTGGTAATTTCCACATTTTAAAAGCATCCTTACCTAGAACTTTTTTCAGTTTCCTTCATTGAGGAAAACAATGTGTCCACCATTCTCCATCTGCATGGGCATGCCCATACTGCCCCGTAACTATTGAAATGCCAGCCTCTTTCAAAGCCTCACAGCTTGAATGCCATTTGCCATAGTGCATTCAGCAGCAGAGCTAACTGCTTGGTGGGTGTAGAGGAAACGCTAGAAGATAGCTGCACATAATTTAGGTAATGTAGAGAAAAAATCCAAAACCCCCTTTGAATACTCAAGGGTGAACTTTGAAAGATTTTAGGAGATTAAGTTGTGCTAAATAGTAACTGACTGTAAGCTTCTTTCCACTCAAGTTTTGCTGCTGATGTGAACTTCCAGTAACTTTTTAAGTGCATCTTAGCATTTCTGCTTCTGCAGAATCTGAAATTCTTTGTGTTCTTATAAATTTGATTTTGAAGGAGTTACATTTCTTGGGTGAAAGGAGCCAGCTATTCTACTATTCTGGCATAGTGAGCAAGCTGGCTGTTGAGTCATGTACTCTCAATGCTGGTAATGTTCTTGAGATTTCCTGAATAGACAGTAACTGGAATAGTGCTTATCATCTGGACATAGTACACTCAGTCTGAGCAAGTGGAATGTGTAAAACTGAGACACTTGGGTTTGGTTTTTGCATGTTTTGAATGTGCAAAAAGTGGGGGTGAAATGACACGCAGAAGAGCTGTTGTAGAAACAAGTGTTTACGTGTAGGGAATTTGAGGGAGGGAAGTTAACAGAGAGAAATTATGAGCCTCAAGGGTCCTTGTTACAATTAGAGCCAAGACTCAGGAATTAAGAATTCCAATTTAGAGAGTACGCATAAATTACCTCTTGTTTTAACCTGACAAAGACGTGCAGTTGTATGGAACAAAATAGGAATTGTGAAAGGTTTCCTAATAGAACTCAAAAGCAAGGTCAAACATGCTTATAGTTTTTCTATTTAATTAAGCACTTAGTCAGGTCTGCAACTAACCTTGCCTTTCCTCTTGAGTCAGTGGTTAGGCTCCTCCAGGAGAAACTTCTCAGACTACAAAGCTCACCTGAACTGAAGGGAGGTTCCAAGGCTTAGTTTAGGTATGAAATTAAGAGGTGCTCTACTTTAAGTGGTTTGAGGGTTTCCTGTGAAGAGATTTACTTCACATTCTTTTTTTTTTGCATTTGCTGCTGCTCAATTTACAGACTTACAGGCAGTTTGTGCTCCATCTCCCCTTCAAAATTACATGGCTTTCAGGATGCTGCCTCTCTGCTTTTTATTTCTATTTTTTATATTAGTATCCCAAAAAGAAATGCTCAGAAAAAGTCTCTATCTGTATTTCTATTGCTCTCTCAATTTTATTCAACCTGAGATATGAAATTGTACAAAGGAAATCCAAGAGTGCGTTATGGTTAAAACTGAAGCTCAAACCTCACAGCTGTGCTGAAATGGCCCTGTAAGGCAAGGAAAATATTTCAGTAAGTTCTTTTCCAAACCATTGGCCTAAAAAGTTAATTTTTTGTTCATGGTTTTGAACTCACCAAATTTCTTTTAATTATATAATTTTTAAAGTTTTTTGCATGGGACCTAAGAAGATACATGCACTGAGTTGATTGCATTTAGTAAGAAAATCAGAGATTTTGTAAGACCGTGCAATAAGCCAGTATTAAAATTATAAACATTTGCTGTATTACTCTTATGCAAGCAAGTTTTCCTGATGTAAATTTCCACAGGTCAATGTATGTTGCTTTCCTTACCTGAATACTGTTTCTTACAAAATGGAAGTCACAGTGTCACTAACATTGAGTAGGTCTATGCCAAGCAAAAATTTTAAGTTAGGTTTCTTAGCCACTTAACAATTCTCCTCTTGATTTCTACAGATTCTGGTGTTCTCTTAATACAGATTTTTGCTTCAAAGTAAGACTTGTTGATTGTGGTAGGACAAGAAGCTCAATCTATAAATTCGCAAAGCTGAAAATTCTTGCTGAGACTAAATAACATAAATTATGTTTGGCGTGGGAGAGTGGTTTCTTTCCTTTTTTGATTGTTTTTTAACCTGTGCACTAATGGTCTGAAGTAAGGCCTGCTCTTTAAGTACCCTGTGAAACCTCTCTAGTTAATAGCTCTAGTAGCAAAGTTTGTGACTGAATTTGGACATGGAGCAGAAAAAAATGTTTATGTGCTACATGTCTTGCTGAAACTAATTTCTACCATCAAGCAATCATAGATTTATGTATTTATTTGCATGAAGAAGTTAGATAAAGTCTGCTGTTAGAAGTTTCAAAGCAAAATCACCTCAGCCGGGGATGCTCTGGAAACTCTTTCCTTTGCAACTCTTTCCTTTTGCAGCTCTTGTGAAAATCAGAGATGGGGAGAATGTGGGGAGAGCTTGTGCTGTAGCACAAGGACAGACATGGTAATGCTTGTTTCACAGAAAAGCTTAATTTAGCTTAGCAACCTCATTGCTAAATATTCCCTGTCACTTTGCAGCATAATCTAAGGAGACTATTTAGGAACAGAGGGAATGTGAATGTGTGGGGCCAAGACTCGTTGCTAGAGAATATGATGAGCATGAGAGAGGAGAGCAGTGAACCTTAGTAATAGATTATTTAGTATCAAGCTGGTTCTTCTTGTCCTGAGGCATACAATGTTTAGGCCTACTCTTATGCCTTTGTTGGGTTTTTTTTAATGTTGATAATGTGCAAATGAGATCTATTGTGCGTGATTTTTTTCCATTCAGGATTTGCAGCAGGGCTGGGTATGTTTACCGGGACAGCAGGGGGGAGTTAAAGAAATAAGAGCCTGGAGTAGGGGGGGTTGTACTAGCAATTCTCTAGACTGTACTGACATCTGGTGGCAGTTTATATATTTGTAAAGTATTTGAAATACTTTTCATACAAAGGTGGACCAATTAATTCCCTGTCTAGAATATGCCTGCTTATGTATTTTGGGCTGTTCCACCCTATTTTGTAGCTTGTGTGTGGTGACTGTTCTTTTCCTGCGGTCTTGCTTCTGACTCTCAGAGTCAAAAAGTTTAAAATTGTTGAAACTAATCTTTCTTTCACCTAGTTTAAAAATGTATTGACTTTGTTTTCAGATTTTTTTGTGAGTCTTATAGCAGTTATATGGAAAAGGAAACATTATTTTATTTTCTGCCTTTCCCTTCAAATAGTTGCAGGGCTCATGAAGAAAATGAATGGGATAGTTTTCTTTCTTTGAAGCTGAAAGGAGAGATGAAGGAGAACCCTGAGATCTGCCTCCATTTTTAGGTCTTCCCCATCAGACAGAGACTCCAGGGCTCCTCTTTACCCATGTATATATAAATACATGTTTCTGAAGTGGAACACAAAATATTTAAGATGGGAAAAAACAGAATTCACTGTCATGGACTTGAAGTAATCTTAGAAACATGTCAGGGTTTTGTTTTTTTAAGAAAGTTGATAACAAATCATTTTTACCAGGATCAAAAGGTATTCACTGAAACTGTGTGGCTTTCCAGGAACGGGCAGGTGAAAAAGAAATCTTGGCACTTTTGAGAGAAATTGTTCTTCATGTAGGAGAACAGCAGTAGTGAGAGGTTTGTAGTTTTCGTGGTTACCACACAGAGATGGAGACTTAGGAATGGGTTCCACCAGACTCTAGCTGAGCTCTAAGGATGCCTGACACTGTGAGTGCTCCTTCCCAAGTCCAAATCTCAGTGCTTACTTCAAACTGACTCAGCTATTACACTACATACTAGCTGCTTCTTGAGGGGGACTGATCAGTGAAGGAGATAAGTTAGGAATATCTCCAAATGTAAAGACCACAAAGTCTGCAGGATTCCACCAGGCAAAGAAGGAAGAGTTTTAAATAGCTTGCAGTCTTCCCCGAGCCTGCTCCTTTTTAAGTTGTCTGTATTCAGAAGGGGGATTCAGCACAAGTATTTTGCCTTCAAGTGGGTCACTGCAGGTGGGTCAGGTAAGCCTTTATGTAGGCAGGTTAGCCTTCCCTGTGTGCATTATGGATTTTGAGGAAGGTTTTGAGACACTTTAGAATTTTTGTGAAAGGCAATGTAAGAGGCCTTCCTATACAAATAGTGCATCATTAGTTTTGCTAATGGCACAATATTTATAATGTTCAGTGATATTTGCCCCCATTTTCATGGTGTGCTTGATGCAGGGAAGAATGATTAGCTTTTTTAGAGGGCCATGAGTACAGAAGGTAGCATAAAGTCAGCTCATCTTACAAGCCTGTAAGGGAGTTAAACCTTACACTATATATAATTTTCTTCCTGTTTGCAGACAGGGTAATTTTTCTTTATTTTATGGTCCTCTGCTGTTGGGTGATATAATTGAGTGGTTCTGGCTATAAAAAGTATTCTCTAAAGTGAGCAGTGAGTAATTTGTGCATGTTGGCACCCAACTTATTGTCATTACCAGAAATTAAACATTTAACTTGCTACAAAGGAAAGAGAATACATTTTCTTTTCAATCTTTCCCTTTTGTGCTTAGTTGTAAAATAAAAGCAAATTAATGACTACATTTTCTTTATGGTGTGGCATTTACTGGGCAACTCACAGTCTATAGGTGATGGCAGGGCAGTGCTTTAGTTTTGGGTTGGTAGTTTGTTGTTGCACTGAATTCTTTTAGCAGCTGCTTCTAATGTAACTATCTGTACTACATTTTACAGTCATATCTCTCAAGTGTAGGAGAGTGAAGCCAAGGGAGGGAGAGCAGGTTTTAGCATCAGGTAAATGACTATGTCACTAACACCTTGCCTCTTGGAGATCTGGGGGAGAAAGCTTTTTTTGCAGTACTTAATCCTTTTGTGATAGCTTTGCTGAGACCATGACTGCCTGTGTGGCTATTGGTGCAAGTAGTGCCTTCCCTTAGACCCTTCAGGGGAAGGATTTTAGGCTAGCTTTGTGCAAGGCTTGCTGGCAAATCAGCAGCTGTATTTCTTAGACCCCTGCAGAAGGACATGCTTTGCAATGGAAGCTAGGGCAGGCAGGTTGCTGTATCTGGGTACCTGGACATAGATGAGGAACTGTGCCTGGCAAGGGGATTTGATCTACGTAGCTTCTTATCCTCCTCAATTACATCACCTTAGATGCATCTTTGACTACATAAATATTAGTAAAAAAGGGAGCCACCTGAAACAATATGGAAGTCAAAGGCAGTCAATAGAGAAGCAGTAGAAATACAGAGGACTTGTGCTTAAAGTCATCATTTAATTGTTGTCATGTTCTTCTGTCATTTGTTTTGACTGTAGGCCCTTTAGAATAGGAATTACTGTGTTGCACATAAATGAAATTCTCGCCAGAAGATTTCCTTAAATTGTTTGAGGTTACCTGGTGCACCTTTCAAAAGCACATCTGAAATATATATGCAAAACTGACTTTTAAAGTCCTAATTCACTTGTCTCATTCATTCAAATGCTAAAGCTGAAGAATATATAACAAGTCTCCAAAGTGTTTAGGATTCTGTGCAGCCATAATATGTTACTTAGGTTTTATTCTGATTTTTCTTGTTCTGAAACTCCAGATTCTTTTTGCTTCACGTGTTTTGAGTATTTCCTTGTCACTGCATCATTTGCCTTGACAAGTTTTCTTCTCTGTGTGCTGACAGTATGTTGCCTGTTACAGCACGGGCTCTCACAATTTTCTTAGATATGAGGCCCACAGCTCCAGTAGTTCATAGGCTTGTTTTGAAAGCAGAATGTTTTCCTGCTATAGACATTTGGGTGACAGTTTTTTTCCTTTTACTTACTTTTTAGCAAATAAAATATCAATGCTTTCTGAATTTACATAGTTGTGTGGGTTTTTTTTATTGGGGACATACTAGATTATTAGAAATCGGGTCATTTTTTTGTTCCATGTATTAAACTTGGAAGAACTGTTCTAATCTTAGAGTGTAAAGTAAGTTAATATTTTCTAAGTCAGCTGTCTGATTTTAAGCCCTGAAATTTGAATTGTACTGAAAAAGTAATTGTAAATAGCAGTTCTAACCAATGGTAATAAAAGATGCACATCAAGATGATACCATGATTGATGTTTTAAATATAAAAAATAATCATCATAGCTCTTCCAGGATCAAAATAGGATCTGTTAGCAAAAAAAAATATCAGATACCTGTCAACTAAAGATTGAGCATACTGTGGTAAATTCCATCAGAGACTACCACAATATTACTTTTTAACTTTCTTTTGTAAAGAGCTGAAGTGCCATCTGCAAATCTTAAATGAGAAATGTTAGTTCTCTTGCAGCAGTTCCTGTGGGATTTCAAAACTGGCTCTGCTTCCAGGAAGACCTGGGATTAGATTACCTACTGAGATGTTTACACCTTGATTATTCTGAGATGTTCCAATTTTCCTTGCTCTGACGGAACAGCTCCATGATTTCATTTCTGCACTTCTTGCTTTTGTTTCTCCTGCTGGATTCATCATTGAGCCAATGCCAGGCTGTTTCTAGCAGGACTACCTGGCAATCTGATTGGTGTGGCTGCTTGACAGGGATTTTCCTCTTCTAGTCTATGCCCTAGAGAGAGATCCAACCCACAGACCCCACTGACATGTAAAAGTGGTGAAGTTAGGAAAGATGCATCATTTTAGTGCAGAACTAGCATAGGTTGTTTAACTGCTGACCAGATGATTTATTGAGGACAGACAGCTTGAGAAAGAAAACTTTTAATTCTTAAAATTTGTCCCACCTCTGTCCTTGCAGTTTGTATTCTTTTATAGCAGACTAGAAGGTAGAGACAATCTGTGCCTTCAGATCTATTGCAACTTTTGAGCCTCTTGCAGATCTCTAGGCCTCCTTATGAATGCTCAAGCAATGGACAATTGCATAGTCCCCTTCTTTCCCCTTCTGCTGCTGCTGTGTTTCCTGACCAAATCGATTCCCTCCAGGCACTGGCTTTTGGGATATCTATCCTGATTCTTAGAATCACTGGAATGTTATGTAGATAATGGTAGAGGAGAAAATTATATCGTTACTTTGGTCCAAATGAAACTTACTTCATGCCCCCAGAGAGGCTGTTTCCTCAGAAAGCTGGCCAATATACTGTGCTATAAATGGTGTTCATATGATGTACTAGTATTGGGGCAACCCTATACTCCTAAAGAGCTAAGGCTCCTCTACCTTTTCAATAGCAGATTAACTTTTTTTGAAGTACATTGCTGTGCATCTATAACACAATTCAGGTCCCTGGTCACTTGAATATTGTTTTTGCACATGCATTGTTTTTTAAAGCAGAAACTATTAATAATCTTGTCCCAAAGCTTTTCTTACATTGCACTTAAACCTGTTTAAGTGGAATCTTTTTCTCGTCTGAGGATTTTGACTTTTGTTCTACATGAGAAAATTTTTTCTTTTTTCTGATTTGATTATCTTTTTTATTTTAGCTTTATTTTGTTTGGGGCTTTTTTACCTCCTAGAGATTATGCCTTCAAGGAAACTGAATACTTAAAATGTTTCTGAGTGGAAAGTACAATCTCAAATGTACCTAGACTGCTGTTATCAGCCACATGTTGCTATTTAACCAAACTCTTCAATTTACCAAGCTATATCTTTAAAAGTATTCTTTTCCTCACAGTATTCAAAAGTGTTTCTGAACTGTCATTCCTCTGTTAATTAAAAATAAGCTAGATAGTGTAGGCATTCTATGAGCCAGCACTCGAAATATCACTTTTAAATCGTGTTAAAAGCTTCCAGTCCTTTGGAAATTACATGACAGCTCTTACTTGTAGAATGCAAAGATCATTTTTCTGCTATGTGCACTCATTAAAATGGTGTATTCTCTGTTTTCTGCAGGCACAACTTCAGGACATGCAAGAGTACTTTGGAGTGAACTGGCAGTAAGCCTTGCACAGTACCATGGTGGCAATAATACTGGCTGTCCTCTGGAGATGCTGAAGCTCAGCCTTGTTTTGAACTTCTTTCTTAGACCCTCCAACTTGTTCACAAAGGACTTAAAACTGATTTGGATTCATATGGTCATGGGTATGGATTTTTTCCTCCCATTTCTTGACATCTGCATGTTTCCAGCAGTCAGTGATGAAGTCAGTGCTAGGTCTGCTGACATTTGCTCTGTTCTGGGGAGCTCTGAGTGACAGGTATTGTAAACATCCTACACTCTCAGCTGTGGAAACTAAGAAAGCTGGGAGAAGGCTGTTTACTCTCCCTGCCTTGGAAATCATCTGGAGGGCAAGGATGGAATATTATGTTGATTGTATTTCTGACAGCCTGTATTTCATACTTTACATTATGGTGTCAGTAAACAAATTATGTCATTACATCACATCATCACTGTCTTGTGTTCAGACCAAGGTCAGAAGGGCCTTATGAAATGCTTCAGCTGTACTGCTGGCTTGAGGGAAGCTTGAATAGTGTCAGTAATACACTGCAGTACTTCCATCCTTAAGCAGTGATTCAAAAAGACCTGTCACACTGTTTGTTTATAGGTAGTGATACATAAAAGTTGCTGTGTGGACATCCTCAAATTGACACATCAGTATTGTGTTTAATCAAAATCACCCTTAAATGGTTGGGACTTGTTTTTTAAGATCTACTTAATTCTTGTTTTTTCCCCAGAAGAGCTAGAAACAGAGGTTAGAAGGCAAAAAGATTGTAGGGGAATTAAAATTTCAGTTTCTTTACAAAGAAAATCAGAGGTGTTAACATCAACTCCAACTCTAAATTAAATTAGGACACAAAGGTCTTATACCTTATGTTTTCCACTTGGTGTTCCCTACCACTTGCTCCCCAGCCTGTATCATACTTTGTGCTTTGTCCTGGCAATCTTTGTCTTCTTCCTTTGTGTTTCTTTCATTCCATATGCTGTAAGCCAAGTCAAACTTACCAGTTTAAATGTAGAATAAGCTGAAAAAGTAATTTTCCTTTTAAATCTAATATCCTGCTGGCATGATCCTAAACTCCTAAAGTGAGTTTTGCAGCTTTTCTTAAGCATGGACTCTGGCAGAAAGAATATTCTTTCCCTCTTTTCTTTTTCCTTGTTTATGGGGAAGGGACACCTTTTGTGTGCTCAAAGATCACTGTCTAGTGTCTTTTGCAATAGCATTTTTATGTGTTCAGATCCTTCTGCTTCAGCTTTTTAGGAAAGACATTTAAATATAAAATCTTCAAAATAAGGGCTTTTAGAAGAGTTTAGTTTTCAGGGTGTGGAAATGGATGGGAGTGGGAAGACAACAGGTAAAAGAATGTGTAAGGATTTGAGGTAGTACTTACACAAAATGGACAAAAAAGAATTTATACTTTTATGCAGAACTTTTAAAAGTCAGTTATTTGAAGTAATAATTGTTTTTCAGGCTCTGGCTTGCTTTCCTATTGGAAAAGCCAGGGTCAAAGTGCTGTGGTGAAGGACTAAGTTGATGAGTAAAAAGAAGGCTTATGATTAATGTAGTAATTTCCAAGAAAAGCAGAGTTAACCCTTGAAAATGATTTGTTTTAAGGAGATGTTAGCTGTTCAGACTAGTCAGACGATAGGGGGTAGCATTTCCTAATGCACATGGTTCCCTTGGCAGAGAGAGATTTCTGAGGATGATGGGGCACAGTTACTTCCTCCACTGCATGACTGTACTGATTGTAGATTATGCTGTCCAGGAAGGACAACCTCCTGAAGAAGATAAATTCCTTAATTTCTGAGATGTGGGTTTGTAAATTATTTTTATTTAGACATGTTTTGGGTTTGGAGACATTATTTTGTGTCAATTGAAAATACTTCTCTATATTTAATATTACTTACTTGTGCATTGAATAGTGAAATTCTGTCTCCAGTTTAATCAGTATAAGACTCCAATACTCCCAACTTTGTCGTACATTTTTCCTGGCTTTGTACTGACATGATTTGTTTAAACTGCAAACTAATTCAGTGACTTGACCCCACTGAAAACTAAATAAACAAAACAGCTTTTATGTGGATCAGCTGCTTACTCCACCACTGTCCTGTGCCTGAAATGCTACTGAAAGTCCTAGTTCCTTCAAATATGGCCACTTTCCTGAAGAAAATCACAGCGTTTATTTTGAATAGATTGTGTAGTTCTAAAACAATAAAATAATGAAATTACAGGATTTTGAATATTTTATTTTATATTACATTATTCTGCTGATGCTGTCTGTACACAATTGCAAGCACGGTGCTAAAATAAATTCAGATTAAATTGCTTTAATTAAAATGTTTCATCTTTTGAACACCATTTTTGCTTCTCCTTAAAAGATTTGTTGGTAAAGTCTAACCTAAATTGTGTTGCTAAAATGGAGCAACTGGTAATTTTGCTATCTCCAGACCTTCAATTGTAAAGGTATGTTCTGTTGTACCTTCACCATACTGAGCACTATATAAATTGCATCATTTTTAGATCACAGAGGTTTTTTCCTTCCAAGGTATTGCTTGCCAAGCCAAAGGCAAACATTATGTCCTTTTCTCTTGTTAATCCCAGACTTCAAAGTGTTGAGGATTCTTTCCAGTCTGTCAATTAAACACAGTTTTTCCATTGTGGAAAAAAAATGTAACAGGGCTGTTTCAAAAGCCTGTTGCCAGTAATGAGCTTTGGATTGGGTCCATGGAGAGGTAATCTGGATAGCTACCACCAGAAGTCATCTCTGGGAAGTTGCTGAGTGTAGGCATGGCCTTTTTTCTTGAAGGGTGGTTCTGCCAAGAAGCAAAAATGGCTTGTTCCAAGTGATTCTTGGCACCACCCTGGACAATATTATTCCTGCCTGTTATGGTCAACATCCTACATTGATTGTGTTTCAGTAATTTTTTTTGTTATGAGGGAAAGGACAGTTCTTGTTATCATGTTTCTTTATTTCTAAACTTTGTTTGGTTTTGGTTAGTTTGGATTTTTAAGCTACATTTTTGATTATGTACTCCTTCAAGGTAACTGTGAAACATCCATTATGTTTGGTAATACAGGGAGTGACCATGGGAAGGAAGAAACAATGTATGGGAGTACTCAGGCAGAGCTGTTGCTTGCACTGAGATTGCAACCTGAACTTGAGATTTACAAGTGAAATATTAGAAAAATACTGTATTAAAAGTTTCAAAGAGCTGCTGGTGAGGGAAACGAGAGGTGAAAGGGGACAACAGGTAATGGACTTGTCATCCAAAGGGTGAAAAGTAATATAATGTTGATTTTAAGTGTAAACACTTCCTTGATGATGCAGTAAAATAAAGCTATAATTTCCCTTAATGCTTATACAGAAGTCAAGTTCTGTTTTATGCAGTAAATCTCGCTGTCACTGATTCTAAGTCAGTACAGGAGAATTTAAAAGTCTGTGACAAGCTATTCTACTTTGAAGACCTATACCAAAATTGAAAAAGAAACAAGTGTTTGCTTTGAATGAAGAAGAAGAAGAAAACCACATGATGTGGACTTCAATCATAATTGCCCTGAAATGAGAGATGGAGTTCTAGATCTGAGTTTTCTCTGTGCTCTGATTGAGATAAAAACATGTAAAAGCAACTGTCCTTCTGCAAAATGCAAACAGGTGTGGAACATCTGCAGTACAAATATTCATTCATATGCAAACAAAGTTTTTACAGCTTTAAAATACATTAGCTGAAGACCTGATCAAACACTTTGTTTGATTCAGGTTTTATTCAAAATCAGGTTCAGTTTTTAAAAATCTTTCTATGTAAACTGATTCTCATAAAAATCATGTTTAATGAAATAGAATGCAAAAGCTGAAGTTTCCGTTACTTTTGTGAAGATTTTGGTTCTTGTCAGCTCTGGGTTCCATCCAAGACCTACTTAACTACAGTTAAGCTGTTGTTTCCTTGTTTTTGACCTTTGGTTTTAAGGATGTTAGCATGAATTAAATGAAAATATGCTTTTCTAGCAAACACTTTATAGAATAAGCAAACTTCAGCTGAGCAGTGCAGGCTATAACTACAAAACTGAGGTCTTGCTTATTTTAAATAGTGTAATATGATAGCTAAATTATACTTGATGTAACTCTTCAAAAAGGAGAAAAGGGTGAGGCTGTGTTGCATAAGTCTTATGTTTGCAATGCTGACTACTTTACAAGAAGATCAGTTAAGCAGTTTTGTTCCTGCTTAAGTTAGGGGATTTTTGTTTGCTGCCTTGGTGCTGTTACTAAACTGTTAAAATAATACTGCAGAGAGCTGGGCTTTAATCCTGGTTTTGGATAGACTCTGCTTTCTCCATTAAGAAGATGACACTTCCTCTGTGCAAGCAGAACCCCATGTTGTTCATCAATTGCAGTAAAGCCTGCTTTCTGAAATGATGCCATCACAAGCTGGTTTGTCTCATTGTGTTCCAGCTTTTCCTGTGATTTACATTGCATTACCTGCTTGTTTTGCTGGGGGAGCAGGAAGGATGTTACAGACCTGATGCAGGGTTATTGTAGAGGCTGCTGAGAGCTCCTCCTTGTGCTTCTCTTGTGAAGCTGTGTCCTCCTGGGGGTGAGAAGAGGGCATACAGAATTTCTAGTGGTTTAGAGTGTGTGCTTGTAGGGCAGTCACAGTTTGTACAGGTGTACCTGGCCAGCTGAGGGAGTGAGATCTGCCCAGTTCTGGCACCATGGAAATTGGCTCCAAGCCATTCCCACCCAGCTTTGAGACCCTGGGTATATTTTTAGCTATGACCTTGTTTTGTTACTCAGTTTACAAGAAATACATTGGGTCTTGTCACCAACCGAGGATTTCTGGGCTTTCTGACATTTGAAGGCTGCATTTCTCCAGTTGTTTCTGTATAGCCTAGAGCATCTGCTGGCTCAGGTGTTCTGAAAAAGTGCTGCTAAAATAACTCAGCTCTGATGGGCAAAGAATAGGTTGATGTTGACAAATGAAATAATTTCAGGATCTATGACATTTGTGTTCTGTAGCTTGGCTAGAAATAGATGGCTCTGTATAGCTATGAGCTTTGTAAATAGTTGAACTTGGTGCAACTTGCCTGACTTGCAAAGTTGTTGAAGGACATTGGGATGCCACCAGATTTTATGCTTAGTTCACAAAGTACAGATGAAATATGCACAGTGGTAATTTTTTTGCTTGTATGTGACCATACTCACAGCATAGATATTAATGAAGCTGCTAATTAATATCTTGCTGCTTGACTGTGCTCAGTTTAATGTGAAATATTGAAAAGATGTGTAGATGTGGCACTTGGAGACATGGTTTAGTAGTGGAATTGGCAGTGTTAGGTTTATGGTTGGACTTGATGACATTAAAGGCCTTTCTAACCTAAATAATTCAATGATCCTAGGACTCTAATTGATTAAAAGCTACAATATGCTTTGTGCCTGCATGAAAGAGCAGATCAAATCTAAATTGAAATAGATCATGTTTTACTGCCTTGGGGTAATTGTGTGTAGCAGAAAGCTTTTAAATTAGAAGTGACAAACCTAGTGGTCTCCTTTGCCACTCAGAGCAGGTGTGTGTCACAGTGTGGAGATTTGCAAAAGCAGGAGTGACCAAATTCTGTTCTTCACTGAAGTCCTGGCATTCCTGAGAAGTCCCACAGCTACTTGTGTCCATGGCTGGAAGCCTGTCATGTTGATTCCTGGGGACCCTGGCCCTTTGGACCCCAGGAAGGGGCTCTCCAGAGGGTATCTATTACCTAAAAAGTCTTAGCAGGTAACCAGAGGGGCATGGTGGCTCTGTACCTTGAGAGACAAGCTCCACTGCTAAGACAGATCTATTTTCTGATCCTTCCAGTGGCAAATCTTATTCCAACAGTGCCTTTTCACCTATACTTCAATGTTTTTCCTCTCCTGCAGAGGTGGGGGAGTGTGTTAGGCCAAATGCTCTTTAGTGAGACTTTGCTGTCCTTTAGTTTGGAGATTTGGTTACAGCTATATAACTTGCCATGTCACATGGCTTAGACTAGGAGAGGAGCAGGACTGAAACTCAGAAAACAAAAGCAGTTTTGAAAATGACTGGTAAGATTTTTCTATGAATTGCTGAGCTTTTCCAAGAGGGGGAGAAAAAAGATCAGAAATTAGGAGTATTAAAGACAAATTGATGTCTGAACTGTCAGTTCAGGAAGCTCCAGAGATAAACTGAATGGAAGGTTTTCCCCTAAGGTCCCCATGAAATTTCTAAAGATAAATCTAAATGGAGAACAGCATGGATTTACATCTTTCTCTACAGGAACAGAATAATTATTTGCAGCCAGAAAGGAAACTCCAGGTTCTTGGCAGAAAGAGGTCTGGCACAGAGACTTGAACTGAATTGATTTAAAGTCTTTCAGAGGCAAGTGTAAGGTTTTTATACATATAACAGAACAAATTTGTGCAAATGCAGAGGTGGGAGATGAAATATGTTGCTTCATACTTGAAAATACATGGATTTGGTTTGAGTATTTCTGCATGCTCAAATGTAGTATGCCAAATGCACTGTTTACAGTAAGCAAGGTAATTGCCTTTAAAGGAATATAATATATTCCCATTTCTGATTGCAGTATCCAACTTAAAAACAAGACTTATATTGAGTATTTTAACAAAAATGCCATTTCTATTTCACACTTCAGTCTGAAATGACAGGAAAGGTAGATGATGTGTCATCAAAACCCAGTTTTAGCAATCTGAAAAATATATGAGGATTTTAGGTGCACAGAAGTTCACAATGATTTCTTGATTGCTGTGGGAAGTAGTTCTGGGTTTTGGGTTGTTGGGTGGGTTTTTATGTTTTGGTTTTGTGTTTGGATGTTTTGTTTTATGTTTTTTCCTTTTTTTAGTAGATCATACTGTCCTTTTGTTCTGTTTGATATTGCTGGAATCATTTAAAGCAGCATTAGGCTGGTTTTACTCCCTTCCTCTCTCTCTCTCTCTCTAGTCTGTATTTGTGCCTAGGGAAGCAGGAAGAGTAAGGATTTTGCTTCTGTCCATTTGAGTGAAGATTTCTGTGCTTTGCAGAGATTTTTAGTTAGGCCTTTGCAGGCTTTTGTGGGTGGGTTCTAAGCCAGCAATTAGTTCTGCAGTATGTGAGAGAGAGATTGACAGACTGTGTGCTCTGAGGCTGGTGCAGAGCAGGACCCAGCCAGGCAGCAGCAGTAGACTGGGCTCTGCTCCCTCAAAGCCTTCCCCTCTGATACCCCTGCTAAACTTGAAAGAAACTTCACAGGACTGTCCAGATTGATTTCTCTTCAGATGAACCAGAAAGATGAAATGCATATGGCTGTAGGGATAGTTCACATGGCTTAGCAATCTAGGGTTTTTTAGTTGTCTGCTCTTCTAAAGAGGATTTGAACTGAGACCTCAAAAGGTGAGCGGGGGAGAAGGCTTCACTTTTTCAAGCAGGAACATTGGCTTTTTTGTGGCCTGGCTCTGAGGACTTGCCTGTACATGGGCTTATTCTGAACAGCTCTCCAGGATGTCTCTGTGAGTAAAAGAGGGGCTTTGAACTACAGTTTCATATTTGTATCAGCTGCTGTACTTGAAATGCACTCTGCTTTAATACTAACCGACTTTAGGCAGAGACAAGTTCTTGACAGTTTGTTGAAAACCAAATCTTTTTCTGGAAATATTTTCTACTTTGAAAGAATTTTTGAGAAATGTGTTTGGATCCAGACTGGTTTGTGTGTGAACAGAGAGGGCAGACCTGCAGCACAGGCACTGGGACTCAAGTGGGATGTGGGAGACTGAAATTCACATGTGTCTTACTTGATTCAAAAATGAAAACAAGTCTTGAAATCAAATACAGTTCTTGTACACAATGAAGTCCTTTACATTCAGCCTTCTTCAGAGTATATTTTTCAAATTAAGTAGTCCTAATTTCTCATTTCTTTAATTATAGAAGGATCCAGTTACATTTGGGATACAATTTTTATGTGGGAAAGGAAGGCTGAGGAAAGAATCAATCAAGGGCTGGTCATGCACAAAGTAGAGAGGCATTTTTCAGAAGGCCAAAAGGCACAACTTGATCCTTGTCTGATGCTGACAGACCTGTGGAGATCAGCATTCAGCAGATGGGGCTATACCCTTCTGATATAGTGCCTTTAAACTTTGTCCTCCTCCAGAGTAGTATTTTGGAGGTAGCTCTGTAAGGTTCATCCAGTGCTGTGGTATAGGACAGGAGCTGTCCATGTCCCTGCTGATGTGAAGGGACCAGAGGCAGGGTTGGGAGAACAGAGCAGAAAATAAGTTTAATAACATGGATCTATGTTTGGGGATTTTTTTGTCACTGGAGGCTGCAGGACTGACAGAAGCAGAGCCTGGCCCTGCTGTCTCTGGAATGTTGTAATAATAATAAACCACTCTTCAGTGCTGCTGCTGGTTTGGTAGGATGCAAATTTGCTACTCTCCCTCAGCACTGTTCTCTATTCAGCTGAAAATCATCTTTTTCCTTGGAATTGAAAGAAATGAAATTGTTTCCTCAGTCATCTATGGGACCTATTGTCTCAAGGCACAGTCAGGTACAGCCAGCCATTGCCTCCTCTGCCATTGCCCAGCTGCCACACAACCTTCACCAGCCAAGGGACTCATCCTTTGGCTCAGATACATGAGCTAACTGCCTTACACTGCCTCAAGGAGAAATGGGCAATAATTGGAAGTAATGATCTAGTAATAAAGGTCAAATTTTAATGAGCGGGGACATGGCCTAGCTTAATAACTCCTGTTTTCTGTTTCAGGACAAGAAAAGTTATTTGCTTCAAGGTGAATGCTGTACCCTGCTTTGTCTCCTTGCTCATTTAGGATTTAGGCAATAGATAGTTAAGGCAATCTGATTTTTTTTTTTCCTCAGCTAGCTAGTCTGTGAATTATAGCAGTTTTGGCCTATTTTTGGAGAGTTTTGAGGCAGAGATGCTTACAACAGCTTGCAGAAAGGACAAGGCTTGCTTTTGTGAAATTCTCCTTAATGTGCCAGCATCTGTGTCACTCAGTGTGGCTGTTATTTAGTCCATAGCTTTCAGGAGCTTCTTTTTTGCCAGTATTCTCCCCGTTTCTGGAGGTAGGGAGGGGTGAGACCTTCCAGCCTGGTGAAAGCACAAAAGTTGATTGTTTTCACATGAAGCTCCAGCTGCAAGCTGCTCAGCCAAGAGAAGCTAGCAATGGTCACCCCAAACCTCTTGCTAGCTTTTTTCAATTTATTTTTGTCACCCCACAAGAAGTACCTTCTCTGTACCACTGCACTCTGGAAGAATTCTTTGAGGAAAGATAACAAAGGACAAGATGATAGCCTTATACCATCTGAATGGCTTTCAAAGAATGGTATGAGACTCCAAATAATTCCTTTGGTACAGGAAAGAGAAATGTTTTATTTGAGGAAAAGTAGAGGACAACTCTTAAGCCTGGAGCTTTCAGTGACACTTTCTTTCCTATTTTCACCTTGCTGAAATTCAAGATATATATAGAAATTTTGATACAAAAATTGAATTGGACAATAAAGACAGAGTACTGGGGGTCTGTGGATGGCTTCACTTTTTATACTTCTTACAAGAAAAGGTCAGGATTGTTAATTTATGTTAGAAGGCAGCACAATGTGCTGACTTGTCTGTCAGTACTTCATCCATCTGCTTAGGCTTTCTGTCTGTAACCGAATTGAGCAGTGTGGTTGTGTGGATTTCTGCCTGCAGCACAGAGGGTTTCACTGGACAGAGACTATGCTATTTAAAGTCTGATCATCTTTATTGTTTGAATGGGGGCAGAGGGGGGAATACAGAAATGCAGCTCTGTGTGTGTGTCTCAGTCTCATGTCTGCTGGCACACAACTTTTGTGGCAGCCCTTGGGAAAGCACATTTGTCTCAGGCTTAGCGCCCTGGTCTTAGTGTGTCTTACAACACAAGTGCTGGTTTATTATTTTTTTATTGTAACTCATCATTGTGGTGAGGTTTTTGTCTATTTAGTTGGGTTTTGGGGGTGAGTGGTGATTTTTTTGGGTTTTTAAAATTTATTTCTGTAACAGGAAGCTTCACACTTTTGCTCAGGATTGAGCATTTCTGGTGAGTGCTGCACTTTAGGCCTTTACACCTGAGTGTGGACATAGAGAGAGAGTGACCAGCTCTGCTTCAGCGGTGAGCTTCAAACACAAGTAAGTAAGAGGGTGGTTAGAAATCAGAAGATTGACCTTGTGCTATGTTAAAGCAACTCTAGGACCAATTAAATGAGCATTCACCAGTCAAGAAAATCTGGAATTGCAAAATGCTTGCTTTATCAACCCAGACACAGCTTGCAGTAATTGCTGTAGGATATCTAAATTAAGCAATGAGGCTTCTGTGGTGGCAACTGCTATGAAAGACTTTGCAATGTACATCAGCTCCTGCAAGACCCAAATGCACTTTTACATTCAAGGGGGAGTTGTCAGCACTGAGATCCTCACAAACAATCCACTGAGGCCTTAAATCAGCTAAATACTTTTAAGCATATCCTTAAGCACTTTGTTGTTGATGAGGGGAGACATAAGCTCTTAATTATTTGTGCCGAACCAGGGAGATGGGAGGTTCTTTGAGTATCTTTTAAAACACTTAAACACTAGCTGTGCCCTGAAATGCAGAGCCTGGGATGCTGCTGCCTTTCCCTCTCTCAAGCTGCACTTGTCCTCTGTGAATATGCTCACTAACCTTCAAGTAACTTGCCTTGCATCTGATTCTTTGTGGGAATTTTGCCTATCCCAAGTGCTTATCAGTTTAGAGGAATAGGCATAATGCTGTATTCAGCTTTATCTGGAGCACTTTTGATAACTGTCCATCTTATTCAAATACTGCTGAGCATGGGGTTATTAAATAGTCTGAAAGACAAATGGAGGATGAAGCCAGGAGGAGAACTGACTTGGTCTTTTATGTGTTTGCATCTATATCATAACCAGCTATTGGTAGATACTCCATCCCTATCAGCACAGCTAGCATTTTGGAGTTCACCACAGGAGGCAGAAAAAGGGAGAAAAGAACTCCCCATCCCCTCCCCAAAGCAGCAGGCAATCACAGCTGTTCTCAAGGAGAAGGTTTGTGTCAGCAGATCTTATACAGCTATGCTCAAAAAGTTTGTGTCAGCAACCATAAAAGCTGGCCCATCAGCATTTCTGTTTTATTCCATACACAAAATGCATATTACTGAACAATTATGCCAAAGGCAGGGAATATTTCTTGATAGCACAACTTGGAAGTAGCATCTCCCTGTGGGAGCAGTCATGTCACGTGCCACAGAAGTCTGTGTGGGTTTAGATGTAAATCCTTGTTGTGGGTCCTTGCTGCAAGATTGTGTTGAGAGCCAGGTCATTTGGGGTTACATCTTGGCCAAGGCAGTCTTGGCTGGATCCAAAGTTCAGGGAAAGTGGTGAATTGCTTGTAGTTCTAAAAAGCATGTTCAAGTATGCTCCCCAAAAGCATATTCATTGTAAAGGAAGCTTAGTGATGTTTAGATTTTTGGCCTCCAAAGTCTTCAGAGAATACATAAAACACACAGTGATTTTGGTGTGCAGTTCAATCTAGCTGGTGTAGAGTAGAAAGGAGAACTAGGGTGAATTTTGAATAAAAATTGATTTACTGCTTTAATATATGTTTATTGCTCTAGCTCAACCACCATTTAACTGTGTTTTGGTTGTTTCCATTAAGAAAGGTGTTTTAATTCCTATTTGGTCAAAAGCCACAGTTCAGAACATTTAGTTCAGAACTTTGGTGAATGAACAGAATTGGGTTTTAATTTCACTTTTTATTGAATGAGCCCTGGTTTTCTTTCCTGTGAATAGGCAACAACTTGCTGCACAGTCCTCATCTCTGCTTATGATAAACACAAGTTCTATAAGAAACAAACCAAAGAAACCTAAGCAAAACATCATGTTTAAAGTAATTAAGGAAGTAGGAGAAGAGCAGCATAAAATCCACAGACACTCACTGAGGATTTGATATCTGTCCATATACAGGAGCTTGACTAATTAATTGCATGAGTGTCCAAGTCTGATTTCTGATAATACCAACCACTTTGGACATGGGGACTCTGGTGCTCCAAATCAGTGTGGAAATGGCTGTGATGCTGAGATCTGCCTTGTGTACTTGTTGGTTGTTACCTCCAGTCTGCTGCTGGAGGCAACTGCTGCCAGTCCTTCAGCCAGCACAGCAGATTTTATGGGACACCTATTTCTTTCAAGCTTCCTTTGAGAGTATTTGTGATAGATCTGGATACCTGTGCAAGGCAATGAAGGAAATGCAAGTATTAGGTGTGCTCAGAAGTTTGCAACCAGGCCACTGGTCCCAGGTGATAATATCCAGCCAGGAGGAGGTGTTTGTGTGACACTGTAGGAACTTTAAAAATAAGAAACAAAATTGCAAACTACAAAATGAAACAAAACAAAGAAAGCCCACCAAAAAAAAAACCCACCATCAACAGGAGCAGCACAGTCTTTTGCAAAGTCATCTGACCACGGCTGAAACCAGACTTTAAAGGAGATCCTGTCTATGTAAGAGCTAGCATAAATTATAACAATACAATAACAAAGGATGCAAATAGAAGAAACGTTTTCATGGAGTTCCACTTCCTTTCCCTTTCCCTTTCCCTTTCCCTTTCCCTTTCCCTTTCCCTTTCCCTTTCCCTTTCCCTTTCCCTTTCCCTTTCCCTTTCCCTTTCCCTTTCCCTTTTCCTTTCCCTTTTCCTTTCCCTTTTCCTTTCCCTTTTCCTTTCCCTTTCCCTTTCCCTTTCCCTTTTCCTTTCCCTTTTCCTTTCTCTTTTCTCCTGAAATCAGGAGACTCTTAGAAAAGAGAGAAAAAATGAAGTCATTAAATATGCAGTATTTTCTGTTTTCTCCGTGGACCTTCTACTAATGTGGTATTCAGTCAAAACAAATAAATGAATACAACAGATTTTACTGTGTTGTGTTTATGAGAGAATAACCCAATTATCAATTTCTAGCCATAATGCAGGCACAATCTCAGAAAATGAAAACAAATGCCCTGAGGACTAACGGTGGGTGTTCCTATATAAGGTGAAGAATAATTCCAATATTGTGCCATCCTGTATGTATCTGCCCACCACTTATTGACTGAGTTGATAGTCCTGTCCAGTGATGATTTGTTTTCTCAAAACCTCCTCTGCAGTAGTACCTTAATGGCTCTGATGTGCAGGATGCCAGCTGCCTTCTGGCGTGTAGGTTCAGAGTTGGCACTGGCCAAGGACGTTTGTAGGCACCACACAGTGTTTCCATTACATCCCTCATCTGACTGCACACCTTTCTGCAGGTTATCTAGAAGCTAGGATGTCCTCTCTCCATTGATTAATGGTGTCCATGAAGTGGGTGAAGCTAGAGGAGAAAAGCTCTTGAGAATTTTTAATCTTGTACTCGACAATTCAAATAATTTTAGTGACTTGTGAAAAGATAAGGGGCACCAACTGTTTCTCTTTGAGAAACCTCTTACTGCCTAGGAGAGAGGAAAGGAAGGGGATCAAGCTGAATCACTTGAAAATCAGTCAGTTTGCTCTCTGTCCAGCCAACCTTATTGTCTTCAAAAATAGCTTTTCCTAATACATAACTTAATTTTTTTTTGCTTCAGCCCTTGACACTAGTGCAACAAATCCCAGTGAAAATATTTCTCTTCCTTTCAATCTTTTTTTTCCCCTGTGAATATTTATATAGTTATTTAGCTCTTTTCTTTAATTATTTTCCCTTTAGGCCAAATAAATTTAGTTCTTGTCATCTTAATTTCAAATTGTATTTTTAAATAACAAAGCAGTGTTAAATATAGTTTAAATCAGACAACATAATGCATCCGAGATTTCACAATAATTTCAAAATTAGGCTTTAGAAGACAATAGTGTCCATTTTACTAAGACCAATAAAATGTTATTAATTAGTCCCTTGTCAGAAATTTTTGAACACTTGAAATAATAACAACTGTCTTTTTAAAGTAATTTACAGTGCATTACTGGCATATAAAAGCCTATTGTCAGACTTTATATGAATTCTCTATCCTATTTTAATACTAATTACAATGACTACTTGAGTGTTTCATTTTTAAACACTGAATTAATTTCTCTTTTGCTTGCTAAAACACTGTGAAATAGCTTGGAAATTTTTGTGACATTGACATTGGATTTCATAATGCCTGATGGAAGGTATTGCATGTTTTCTCACATCCTGCTCTGGCAACATTAATGCTATTCATTCTTTAGCAAGAATGGGGCTGGGAAGAAGTCCAGGCTTATCCATCTATTCCTGAGGGAACTGAAGGATCCAGGGATTATGGGATTCAAAGATTCTTAACTTCTAAAGCATTTGTTTGAATTGCTAGTAACTGAAAAGTTTAACATACTAAATATATTTGCATACAATTTGTATACCAAATGGATGCAGAACTTGAAGGAATGCTAAGGAAGTTTGCTGACAATACAGACTTGGGAGGAACTGTTGACTTGGAGGCAGAGAGGCCCTGCAGGGAGACCTTGACAAATTAGAGAAATGGGCAGTCAAACACCATGTGAAGTTTGAACATCTATTCTTGGGCTGGGGCAGTCCTGGATGTACCTTTGTGCTGGGGAACAAGCTGCTGGAGACCAGGGACAGGAACCTGGGGGCCCTGGTCAATGGCAAGTTGAACATGAGCCAGCAGTGCCCTGGAGCCAGGAGAGCCAACCCTGTCCTGGGTGCATCAGGCACAGCATCACCAGCTGGGCAAGGGAAGGGATTGTCCTGCTCTGCTCTGCACTGGGGCAGCCTCACCTCGAGTGCTGGGGGCAGTTCTGGGCACCACAATGTCAGAAAGACATGAAACTATTAGAGAGTGTCCAAGGAGGGCAACAAAGATGGTGAAGGGCCTTGAGGGGAAGCTGTGTGAGGAGCAGCTGAGGGCACTGGGCCTGTTCAGCCTGGAGGAGACTGAGGGGAGACCTCACTGCAGTTACAGCTTCCTTGTGAGGGGGAGAGGAGGGGCAGGCACTGATCTCTGCTCTGTGGTGACAGTGACAGGACCCAAGGGAATGGCCTGAAGCTGTGTCAGGGAGGTTTAGGTTGGATATTAGAGAAAGGTTCTTCTCCCAGAGGGTGGTTGGGCACTGGAACAGACTCCCCAGAGCAGTGATCACAGCACCAGCCTGACAGAGTTCAAGTGTTTGGACAGTGCTCTCTGGCACAGGGTGTGACTCTTGGGAATAGATCTGTGCAGGGTGGTCCTTGTGACTTGATGATCCTTGTGGAGCATCTTCCAACTCAGGATATTCTGTCACTCCATGAAATGTTATCCTGCAGTTTTTCAGTGGATATTCTCTCCTGAAAAAGTTATATAGAAATTAACAAAAATGTAACAACTGGAATTTGATAGAAATTAGCTCAATAATACATTGCTGCCTATTTGATTTGTTCGCTATAACTTTTACGTACAATATTGCTAAGTCATGACATGGTGGTGTATATAGATCTTATCTGGTGTATATAGATCTTCAGATTTGTAGATACTCTGTTGAAATTAAAAGTGGAAGTGATGAGGATTAAAGGTTTATCAGTGCTTCCTCACTAAGATCTGTGTATTTTGAGGCAGAAAAAAGTGTATTTTGAGGCAGAGTTACTGAGATGCCTGCAACATGACTAAGAAATATTCTGAAGATGGATCTTTTGAATGTTCTGACCAATAATTTGAGCTTTGCAAACTCATGCCTTTAGCCCCAAGCACTGGATATTTTAAAGCAAGCTCATAATGAGTGATGCAAGTTTACTTTTTTCAGGTGACAGTTTAAACACATTGCCAATATACCTGGTTTAAATTTACTAAGCAAGTAAGCAATAAAATAAAGTCTACAGAGGTATATAAAACCAGGGTTACTTGGATTTACTGACAATAGATGCATGATGAGTATTATTAAGAGGCAATTTATGCGGACTTTCTAATAACTCTCTGCTAAAATAGGTATTTCAGGCAGTTCTGTCAGCTTTATTCTTTTTAATTTTGGTCTAAAGATTTTTATCTGATGCGATTGTTTCCTTTGGGAATTATAAAATGCATAAATTTCTCAGGATGAGAGAGTTTCTGTGATTCATTTTGCTTGGGCTCTGTTGTTTGAGATAAAACTCCTTATCAGTGTCTGTAGTGTTGTTTTTTACTCTGATTTCTTCTCTTAAATATTCAGTGTGATTTAAAACTACTTATAGCATAGAAAAAGTTTCCTTTCTATATGAGTGCAGGAGGTCTCTGTATTGGTATGGATATAGGAAGCCTTATTCTTTTCATAGGTGGAAAGAAACAGGGTTTGAATTCCCATGATTTTGTTTGTATTACAACTAAGTTCAGCCTGTGATCGTGCTGAAAGAAGCTAGAAACTAATTCTTCTGGGAAAACTTCCTGCCCTAAAACTAAATGTGTGTTGTTTTATCTAAATTTTCAAATGCAAGTGATTTAAGCCTCGTGTTAAGTATTAAAACTGTATTCATCCTACCCATGACAAAGATGTGTCTTGCTTGTCCAGCACAAGCAAATACAGCCCCTGGTTGGCTTTTGGATGCTGGTTCAAAAAGGCACTGGTATCTCATGACTCCTGTGTCTCACTGATCAGCCTGTGTAGATATAACTACACTTAAGACTGCCTCTAATGTCTAAAAAGACCTTATAGAAGAAAAAATTAGAAGACTAAATCTTACTCTTTCTTGGAAATGGATGGATGGATGGATGGATGGATGGATGGATGGATGGATGGATGGATGGATGGATGGATGGATGAAAGTTGATACAGATTCTGATTTAATTTCTTCTAAATTACTGTGACTTTCCAGTACTAGCCTACAGAAGCAACAAGAATATCTGGCTGGGTTCAGTTCAGATCCTCACACACATTTTTTTTCTACAGATCTTGCCTAGCCTCCAGCTGCTGTTCCAGAAGATTCTGTTAAAGCCTGTGTCCTGCCTACCAGCCTTGTGTAGATGTTCTGGTTACAGTGGTGTCTGTTGTGGATCAAGCTGAATCAGTCTCCAGGGTCTATTGACTGTGTCTGCCTTGACTTCACAGGTAGCTCAGCTCTCAGGCAGACATGATTAGGAGTGCTAGCCAAGATTCCCTTGTGATGTCCTCCTGGTTCCTAGTTACTGTTCCAAAAAGACACTGGTCTCACAGAAGTCTCATCTCATCTAAAATCCTGTCTGGACTCCAGAGTGTCTCAGAAATATTAGACATGCTAGGGAAGGATGTTGAGATGCTTGAGTGTGTCCAGAGGAGGGCAGCTAGGTTGGTGAGGGGCTTGGAACACAAGCCCTGTGAGGAATGACTGAGGGAGCTGGGAGTGTTTAGCCTGGAGAAAAGGAGACTCAGGAGTGACCTTATTGCTCCCTACAGCTCCCTGAAAGGTGGATGTAGCCAGCTGGGGGTTGGGAGTTCTCTTTCACCAGGCAGCAACTGACAGAACCAGAGGACACAGTCTCAAGCTGTGCTAAGGGAAATATAGGTTGGATATTAGGAAGAAGTTTTTTACAGGAAGCTCTGGAATGGTCTGCCCGGGGAGGTGGTGGAGTCACCGTCCCTGGATGTGTTTAAAAAAAGACTGGATGTGGTACTCAGTGCCATGGTTTAGTTGAGGTATTAGGGCATGGGTTGGACTTGATGATCTTTAAGGTCTCTTCCAACCTAGTCACTCTGTGAATTCTGTGAATTCTGTGGCACTGTTTCATCCAGAATTTGGTGTCAGAGCAGAGGGCCTTGCTCTATCTGTTACCAAACAACCACAGATGTCCTGTTGTCCTTTGGAAGAGATGAACTGTCCTTTCATAGAGATGAACTAGTAGCAGCTGGTTCCATCATCAGGAGATTGCATGTAGTAAGGGATGGGATTGATTTCACCAAACTTCACAGATCAAACACTTAGCTAGTCTACAGAAGGAGTCTAGACAACTAGCTTGGTAATATAAAAGGGTTTTGTGATGAGGAGATGCCTGAGCCGAGTGATATGATGGTGCCTCATGATTATTCCTCGTGGCTGAAGAGCAAACCTGGGTGGCTAATTTGCACTGCAGCCACGGAGAGTTCACGTATGTGGTCTGCTAATGAAACCATGATCAGACTGCAGGTGTGCACTAAGGCACAGCCAGACAGAAGGACAGCCCAGGAACTCAAGTGTCCGGGGCTCTTTGTCTGTTGCTGTGTCGGGGACTGCCTTGGGACAGCAGGGGAAGGGGGTGAAGCAGGCCCTGCTCCTGCCACTTAGGAGGAGACTCCCAGCAGGTAGCTAGGTAAGGTTTTAGGACATTTCCATTGGAGATATGATGGTAGCTAGCCAGGGCTGAGTGCCCGCCTGGGGAATCCACTGTATGAGTAGGGCTGCAGCCCACTAAACTATCCCCACCCTCTCTCTAGCACCCATTTATGAGCTTGATGACTATGTGAAGCCATTTTAAGTGAAATTCAATGTGGACTAGTTGCTTAAGCATTTACCCAGTTTCTTAGGGCGGGCCATGGCATATGCTAGGTTCCACATTACTGCTTCTACACTGCAGAAGTATTTATGTACATTCCCCTAAATAAGGAAACTTTCCTAGAATGGTTGCATTAAGGCTACAGTGTAGACATAGTTCTTTTCCAGAGAATTTCCTGTAGGTCTTGAGCAATCCTCAGAATCATCAGAGACAAATGAAGACACTTGAAGGCATTTCTTCCCTGTAGCAGGCAGAAGTTTGCCAGGGAAAGTCCTGTGGTGCTGACCCTAGGCTGACTAACCAAGTATGCGAGATTGTTGTCTATGAGTAGGTTTCTAATTTCATAGTTGTATGATGATTTAAAAGCTGACTCCTTTTTTGTTCTCTTTGTCATTCTGTCATCCTACTATAGATCTATATATATAGATATATATATATACCCACACATGCATAGCCACAGTTATATATGCAAACACACTGTAATAGGGAACGTGGGTGGCTGCTCTCATAGTTCTATTTGGAAAGCTAAAACTAGGCTTTTGATGTTAAAAATGGTGTACAGTGCCCAGAGCAGTGGTTCAGCTTTGCCTCCTGTCCCTGTTTGCTGGGTAACCATAGCTACTGCACTTTCCTTAGCAAGAATAGACTTGTGAGAGATTCCTTCTTGCAGAATTACTGATGTAATTACAAATACCAGCAGAAAGCTTCTGCAGTGGAAGTCCAGTTTCTTCTACTGCTTCAGCCTGTGTCCTGGCATACCTGCTCAAGCCATGAGCAAAACCTGCCCCTGGTTTGCTCAATCACATACATGTCACCCCTTTGACTGGCTTTGGTTAACAGGAGCAGCTGACACCACCTGTCCCTGCTCTAAAGAAAATAACCAGTAGTTCTGCTTCTGCTGAGTATGTTGATGTTTAGCCATAAATCCTAATAGATTGATTATCCTGAATTGTTTTCACCAGCTATTGGAGATGCAAGTGTTAAAAAAGTACAAGCCCCTTCATAAAAAGCATGCAAGGATTTCAGGTCTCCTGCAGACAAGGCAAGCCAGGGGGGAGAATAAATCATCACAGGCACTGTGGTACTGATGATTTGTATTCTTGTAGCACCTATTCCTTAGTCCAGAACAGACACCAAATAAAAGGTATTCCCCTGCCCCAAATGATGGATAATCTTGGCACAACAGAAGGAAAATAGCAGATGGGTATAGATGCATCAGGGAATACAGTCAGTCTGGGTCAGGATAATGCCAACCTTAGCTTAGCAACTGTCTAACTTCAGTTGAATTTTTGAGGTTTTATGACTTTGGAAAATTTCAATACAGTGATACTATGTGAACACTGCATTGTGCTGTCATAAAGGAAAAAAAAAAGGACTGTTTTGTGACATTTGTAATATGTAAGGAAGGTTAGATTTCATTTATTCTTTTAGTGATACCTGTTTGCAGTGTGGTTCTTGTGTGAATGTCACAGACACCTGAGCTCAGACAACTGAGTCACAGCCCTCTTCCCTGCTAACACTGAAGATGTCTGATCAGAGCCTGCAAACATGGTGTACAACCTTCATTTGGGTAAATTCAAGTGCTGGTGTAAGAGTAGTAGCTGAAAAAATGGCTCAGTGTTGGAGGGATGCTCAGCCAAGATACATGCACTGGGGTCAAAGAACTCAACATGGGAGTGGAAGAAAGCTGATTTTCACTAGCTGGGCTGAGTGGGCAGAGATCCTGCACAGCACATTCTCAGTTAAACTCTTTAGGTTACCCTTTACCTGAACAGCTTGTCAGGGCAGTATGCTTGTTTGGAATGCCTCATCAGGTGTGCCACATCTAACTGAACACTGTCTTTGCACTTTGTACCCAGTGACTGAGCTTTGCAGGAAACAGATACAGCAGGAGCTACTCCTCAGGGGGAAGTGCTGTGGGCATTCCTGTGCCTGTGCTGGTGTCAGCCTGGGTGCAGGCTGGTGTCTGCCTCGGCAGCAGGCAAGCCCACCTGCATCTGGAGACGGAGGGCTCAGCTCTACTACCAGACTCTGTGGCCTCAGGGCAGCGCTCTGGTACTGATGTGCACTGCATGTGCTGCAGGGGAGTAGCCTTGCACAGGAGGGGTGATGGTAATTCACAGACCTCTGCCTGATGGCAGCCCAAGGTAACCCTTGGGGCTAGGAAATCCAAGTGATCCACCCCTGAGTCTGCACCATCTGCTTGCAGCCCACTAAAGTGAAGGCACATGGCTTTCTCAGCATTACCCATCTCATCTACCCTCCCATGCTCTTCATGTTCAATTTTCACATCACTTGGTTGCATTTTGTCTTAGTTCTGAGCAGTTTTGCAGGTGAGCAGTGCTGTTGTACTGCCATATGCTATGTGACTGGCAGCAGTGCCTACATGAGCTGAGATCCCAAGTGTATCACTCAAGGTAAGGCAAGCAGCTTGCCATGGCTTTGTACAGGCACATGGAACAATAAGTCCTTGATTGAAACCTCTGGATGCTAGTTTATTGCAAGCAATGACTGGTTCATTTACAAGGAGAATGGGAGTGATGCTGCTGTTATGAAAAGTGCTGTTACATAGGGAAGGATGTAATTTTTGTTCACAGCTGAACCTGTGTGATTTTTCTAAATTGTTGCATCACTTAATTTTTTTATCTGTTTCCACCCTTGGGTAGAATAAATGCTTTCAGTAAAAAAAAATCTTGGTTATTTTAATGTATACTGTCTTTTCAAATGAATAGGAAGGGTTAGAGAATGAAGAAGCAGTATTACTTTAGTGTGTGTAGCCTTATTATAACACATTACCACAGAGGACTAGAACTGTCTCTATTACCATGCAGAGAGAATACAAGAGTATTAATGTCTGATTATAGTTGAGAAAAGTAGGAATACTTTGGAACAAAAATCTCAAAGTTTGATTTTAAATTTTAGGTTTTCAAGAACATCAGTCATTACAAAATGTATCGCATTGTGCCCCTTTAGTCTTGTACAGAGTATGCAAAAATCAAATTTTTATAGTTCCATGTAGAATGTTGCATGTAGCCTTTCTGGTGTTTTTATGCCATTTCACAAAATCAGTGCAACAAAGTTTCAATTTTATAAAGTTGGAGTTGTTCTACAATTTGTTTCCTTGATACACCTCTTTACAGAGCAACCACTAATGAGATAGTCTTTTTCCAATATGCTTCAGAAAGGCTGTGTTGTTCTTTGGGATTTTTTTGGTTGGGTTTGCCTGTCTTGCTGGGTTTTGGAGGTTTTTTAAGTAAAAGATATTTTGATCCTTTAGTAGCAGCTTTGCTAGAATTTAACTCAGAGTAGCCTACTCAGGAAACTCCATTTTAACACATACTTGGATTAAACTGTGAAGGATTGAAAGAGTTTACTTATCTTTAAAAAGAACCCCACACCAATGTAACTATGGAAACACACCAAATCAATTTTTAAAAATCAGAATTCTTAGAATGATTTCAGTTGGAAAAGGCCTCTAAAATTATCAAATCCAGCCATTAATCCAGCCCTGCCAAGTCCACCACTAAACTGTGTCCCTCAATGCCACAACTGCACCTCCAGGGGTGGTGACTCAGCCACTCCCTTGGCCAGCCTGTTTTAGTGCCAAAACAAAGATGCTAAAAGAACTAAGTATGCTAAACATGAATTTTTTCCTCCTGAGAATAAAAGTGTCTATTTGTTAACAGGAAGGATAAAGGGTTTTGTAACTTCCCCAAATAGATTGCATGAGAAAGACATTAAAGGTGGTGAAGCAATGAAGGCACTCCCAGATGTCACACAAAGCAATTCTTGTAATGATCACTTGGAGCAGTAGCTGGGATGGAGTTAATTCTTAGCATTTCTCATGGCACTCTGTTTCAGATTTGTGGCTAAGGCTGTGCTGGTGACACTTCAGGGGGTCATTGATTAGCAGTGCTTGCCCAGCCTGAAGGTTTTCTTTTTCCCACTCTGTCCACCAGTGAGGAGGTGGGGGACACAGCCAGGACAGCTTAGTAACAAATTGGCCAAAGGGATGTTCCACACCATAAAGCACCTTGCTTAGTAACAAAAAGTGGGTAGAGAAAGAAGAAAGGACAGGGGGTGGCTTCCTAGGTGGCCAGTGCTCAGAGACTGAATGGGCATCAGTCTACCTATGGCAGGTTGTGACAGACTAATCCCTTTGGTTGATGTGAGCTTTTATTCCTTTACCTTTTAAACAATCTATATCTCAACCCATGAGTTGTCTCAATTTTGTTCTTCCTGTTTTCTCTCCCTGCCCTTCTGCAGTGGTGGAGTGAGCAAGCAGCTATGTGGGTGCCTGGCTGTTGGCCAGGGTCAGCCCACCACAGTCTTTTTTGGCACCTGATTTGGAGCTTCAGGAGTTGAAAATGACAGATTTGATCAGAGTGTGCTAGACTGAGCGTACAGCTGTTACAGATATTTAGCTGTTACTTGGCAGGCTAGTACTTGCTCTTCCTAGCTCTGATGATGGCATATTTGCTCCCTTACCTGCTCCATTATTTTCTCCCTTTCTTGCTGTACATTGAATTCCAGGGCAAGTCATTACCTCCTTTCTACTTTTGCTGCTTTCTGTGTTGTTTGTCATTTTGTTTTTCCTTGCCTGGGAAACCTACGATAAAAGCATTGTCCTGAGGCCAAGCCTGGTGTTTGCCCTTGCATCACTGCCTCCCAGTGTCTGGAGAACCCTGCTGTGAACCAGCAGCAGTTCTTGCTCTCCTCAGCTGCTTTTTGGGGAGAGTGAAGCACCTTCTATGAGGTAGATATTTCCAGCCTTATTGCAATGACCACTCAGTTCCTCGAACGTCCCTACTGAACCAGATGTGGGCTGTGAACCTGATTTTGTTTTCTCAGCAGCCAGATGTTTGGGGATGTGACACTGGTCTGCCCTGAGGCAGCCAATCCCTGGGTGGCCACAGCAGCTACACCTTGAACATCAGTAGCAGTGCAAGAGGTCATGCTGGAACACCTGAAATGTGCCCACGGATAAGCCCACAACAGAGCAGCTACTCCCCTGGAGGGCCTGCAGCCATGGCTAAAGCTGTGTTGGGCAAGGTTTCTTCTAAAGGACAGTGACCATGGATAAGTCTGTGCCATGGTGGGTATAACCCTGAAGAGGCTGTGGCTTATGGATAAGGCTCCATTTGGAGCAGGTGCAACCTTCAGGCTGTGGATAAGGCAGCTAGGTCAGTAGTGCTGGAAACAGTCTTGGTGCTTTGTTTTGCAGTTTGCCTTGTTCTTTTGCAGCCATTAAAAGCTAACTGGTAAGTAATAAAATTGTGGTTAGTTTAGTACAGTTTATGCTTGAATGAAGCCATGAAGCTACTGCTGTAAACAAAAGCCCAATTTGTAATTTGAATTTCCTGGACATGCCTGATAGATAGAGGTAATCAAGAGGTATTTTATATCCTCAGTTAATTCACTATCTTATTCCTTGTGCCATACTTGTTTCTGCCTTTGTTTAATGGATTTTTCCTTTGTTAAAATACTGAATTTTGGAAGACTAGTTCACTGTCCATGTCCATTTGGTGGTTATTTGTTTCATTCACTTTTGAGTACAGTAAATCAGCTGTCATATTTCTAAATTCCTCCAATGGTTAATGGAGCAATGGACTCTTCCAGAATCCTCTTCACTTTGGGATGCATTAGCAAATAGTGCAAGCCAGTGGCAGACCTAAAGAGCAAAACAGTCAGTGCTGAGAATCTGACACCCATACTACTAAACTTAGTGATTTATTTTTCTTCAGAATAGTCCTAATCTGATCCCATGGGCAGAATGCCCATTGCACTGATCTCCATCTTCCAATTTATTTGATCTAAAGCAAATAAAGTTTATGTTCTGTGAGACTGTGTGAATGAGTATTATGAACCAAAGCCCAGGATGGAGGATGGATTGGGAACGTATCTTTATAAGCTCTGCTCTCTTCTGACCCAGGCTAAAACACTAATATAGATGCAGCCTCAAAGCACTGATGTCAGGTTACAGTTCTGAATTTCTTGCTGTAGCAGTCTCCCCCTTTCTTCATTCCCCATTGAGCAAATCTGTGGAGACTCAGTAGCTACTTCATTGCAGAAAAGTTGGGTGCTGAGAGTTATGCTGTGATTTCCATGTGGCACCACTGCAGTGTGGACCTTCCCTCCTGGCAGGACTGAGCTTTTCAAGAGTCTTTTAAGGCAGCCAGTTTGTCAGTCACCATCAGATGGCCAAGCTGAATAAGCTCATGTAAATTAAAATGTTTCTAGGTGTGCTGAAGATTAGTCACTTTTTGGGTGACTTCAGATATCTTCAGTGTTTGTGTCTTCTGCAGGTAAGTCAGTTGTGCTCTCTTTATAAAGTAGACAAAGAAAGAGGTACTTCATCAGACCTAGTTTAAATGGCTACTGAAGGATTAAATGCTTTGGTACCTAAAAGTTTCACTTTTTTGCCCCTGACTGTAAGGGTACTCTGAGAAACCATTTAGACACACCCAAAGCTGCATGAGAAACCCACTTCCCCTTTCTATATTTGAGTCAGATTTCAAAGATATACTTGAGGGTTGATTTGTGTTTGGTTCTTTTTGTTGTTGTTTTTGGTGGGTTTTATTGTGTTGTTTTGGGGGTTTTTTGTCAGCTTGAATCACTTTTCTCATTTTCTGTGATTTTCATATCCCCTGAGCTAATGATGACTACTTTCACATGTTTTATTCAGTTCCTGGTGGTTTTTACCTCACCCAAAATTGTCTCACAAGCATATCAAATGTCACTAGTTCTCACCCCTATGGTCAGATCTCCAATCTCATTTAATCTCAGGACTGCATACAGAAATACTGACGCTGGGACAAAGTTTAATTTATCTCTTGGTGGATGGTTGACAGCATTGACAGCCTGCAGCATATTACCATACTGAATTATCAAGCCCCTTAAAGGAATAATGAATGCTGCTTACACTGACTTTCTGCCAAAAACATCCCTTTGTAATGTAAATGAAAGAACACAGCAAAACAGTTAGATACACATCCCACCACCGTGTCTGCTCAAACACATGGTGCTGGAAAGGGCTGTTCCTATTCTATCTTTTTAGGCCTAACATGATGTTTACATTAGTTTAGGTGCTTTATTTTTTCACTCTGGCACACACTCAGACCTGTCATGTATTTCCCTGCTCAAGGATAGCTATGAGTGGTGTTAGAGGGTGACAAATTTCATAGAAATGTAATACAGAAATGAATCATTGTTTTCATCTGAAGCAGAACCAGGAGATGATCATTGCATTTTAGAAACAGCAAGCATCTGCAGGAGAGTGAATTGCTTGTGTCAGAGTTTGAACCAAAAAACCCATCCACAGGACTCAATATTGTTACTCATGCAAGGCTGGCAATCTTTATTTTTTATCTTGTTTCCTTTGAAGAATTCATTTAATGAACACAAACATGCATCATATATTTCTTTCTCCTGTGTTCCATACAATGTTAACAGTACCTCTGTTCTTAACTTGTAGCTTCCTGCCACAAGGAAATACCACCACAAACATCACAAGCCAGCAAATGCCATTGCTTTAATAGTGTTAAGAAATAACAATGGGGCTTTGTCCTTTTTGATGTCGACACCAAGAAGAAAAATTGCACCTTTTCTTGTTAGCCATACATTTGTTGTAGTGTGGGGATTTTTTTTGTTGTTTTTGTTATGACAATAGTGACACAAATATATATTGTTTAGTCATTCTTAGCCTCTTGGTAAGGATCCTCCTGTCCCCTGACCAACTGCATTTACCCTGCAAGGAAACTGTTCATTTACCCTGCAAGGATCCAGTCCCTAGCCTGGATCAGTCCTTTTCTTTTTTTTGCCTGTCTTCAGCTCTGCCTGCTGAGTCTGAATTTGGCTGTGCTCTTTTGCCCATGTCCTGGTTTGTGTTTTGCTTTGTAATGACCTCTAATGTAACAAATGTAATGTTTGACAAAAGTATGTTAACAGTTTTATCCACTGTTCTGATGTCATCTGTAATTATGGTGAGAATATTGGCTTTTTTAGTTTTGCTTTTACTATTTTTTAACAATGCTATTGATCAACATGTAATTTATACTCCTTTGTTCCTTCCCAAATTGCCAGCTCACCTAGGTGGGGTTTTTCTTTTAAAAAATTGACTCATCCCAAACACAGCTGCAAGCAACCCTCTAATTATGATATAAGGAAGCATACAGAGTTCACACAGAGCAGTAAATCAAGAAGTACAAAGCATTCACTGTATTTTAGCACATTACCAGCAATATTTTGCTGACCCACTTTACCACATGCAAAAGGAAGTTGTTGTGCTTCTTTACTCATCTCTTCATTCAGGCCAGAAGTGAGTTTGTTTGGATGGTTCATTCAGCCTGGTCAAACAGCAGTGTGAAAGCCTGGCAATGGCTTTACTGAGCCTGTCAAAGGCTGCTTGTATTCCAGCTGCCAGGTGGCTTCCTGCTGTAACAGCACATGTTACAGAATGAAACAGGCTAATTCTGCAAGAGTGCACGTGCTCACTGCACTCTGATAATTTTCTTTACTGCATCAGATTCCTAAAGTGGACATTTGTTATGGTATTTGTTGACACATAACTCAGATTTGTCATATCAGGAAAAGATCATCCCTATCCCTTCTTAGTTCTCCTGTGTCACTAGAAGCAGAATTTAATCTCTTTAAACTCACCACCTTGCATGCTTTGTTGGTATGGCAAGTACACTTCATGTACTGATGGCACCACAGACATAAACAGGGAAAGGCTTTTACAGGTTCTACTAACATGTTTTCTTCAGAATAGAGGAACACAATAGCATTATGATGCTATTGTGGTGATCTAAGGAAATCTGACATAGGGAATATTAAAGGGGCAACAAGATAGGTAGGGGAAAAAAAAATCACTCCTTTCACTCCAGAATATGTGTGCATATTCTGTGCATATTCATATAAACTGCTGACAGGGTTTCCTTTGAGGATCACATTGTGTAAAGTATAACATGCTTCAGTCCCGTGTCAAATCACAGACTGTGGACAATGTCCTGCTCCTCATCACTCCAAAGCAGTTGAGTTCCTCAACTCTGCCGTCATCTCCCTCCAGCCTGGCCACCCTGAAGTCACACAGAGATTGGCAGGCATGGGACAGGCTTGCTTTAAGGTGCCATCAAAGACTAATAGGCAGAACTGACATGGACCTGTGCTTTAAAGCTGTGCAGAATAGTCTAACTAAGTGAACTAACCCAAATGGTTATAAAAATCACATGAAAGCCAGCATTGTTAGTGGTTTCAGTTTCTGGTTGTGTCTGTTTGCTTGCTTTTGTGTCTCAGTCTATCCCTCTTTGCCTTAATCACAAGCTAAAAACATAGCATCAGTGGAGCATCAGTGACCTAATAAAAAATGGCCTCCCTGATGAATTTCTTCCCTAGTTTATATATTTATACAGATTTTCTACAGATGATGTAAAAAGCCTGTTTTGAAAAATGATGCAGAGTGGCAGAGTCAGGGCCTGCAGTTGTCCCACTTGTGTAATTTGGTCTTGTGCCAGCCTCTGGCTGCAACTAACTGCTGAGGAGTTTGTTGAAGATCAATGACTTTGGGCACTTTCAAATTATCCTTGATGAAGTGTATAAAATCCACAATCATCTGCTGAGAAGTAAACTATGGAACTGCACAAATGCATATCATTTAATCTGGACATTTTTTCAGTGGTAGGGACCCTATGACTCCCATGAATCACATCAATCTTGACATCAGTTAGATCTTTGAAACAGCTATGCTGCACCATCACAACTACATAAATTCACACAGTCATATAAAAACTCAGCTAAGAAAGAACAAGCAGAGTCTGTGGTCTTGAATTAGGGGTTTACCACTTTCAGCTGACAGAGGTGGGTCAAACTTGGGAAGGCCTGTGTTGGTACTGCTTGGCTGCACTCCCAGGGGATGCTCTGACTTTATGTCACGTTGAAGTGAGGCCTTTAACCCAAGCAGAACAGAATGGGATTCATTATTTACTATTCATTATGGATGGAGAAGGGGCTCTGCACAACTTCTGCGGTGTTTAGGTGAGGAAATAAAGCACAGCAAATGACACACAGGGTAGTGTGATGCTCTGATCTCCTTAGAGCCTTTCATACTTGTCTGTTCATCAGAGAGCCAAAGGCTGGCTGCTCATTCAGAGACCAAGGAAGAGGCAGTTTTCTTGTTCATCTCCTTATCGTTTTGATCTTATGCATAAGAAATTCAATAGGATGTGACAGGAAGGTTAAAGCTCTGTCTCTTTCTAAAGAGATTTGTACTCTTGAGTTCTGCGTACCTAGCAACAGACACTCTGAAACAAGAGGCCTCTCAGTGTCTCACTGAACGTGTATTACATGATATGACCTGATTACAGATACTCTTCATGCCAGGGAAAGGGATGCTCACCACCAGCTCAGCTGGATGCTCTCTCTTTTCCTATGGGAGCTGGGTACTCAAAATTCAGTATTTTCAGGAAACCTCAAGTGTGTGGGACTGGATCATGTCATGCAATATTTACAGCTTGAAAGTCTGATGTCTAAACCTGAGTTTGGCTAGATCTTGGCTTCCTTTATAATCAGTAGAAACAAACAATATTGTGATTTAGCCTACATATTTAAAATGCCTGTTTTAGGATGACAGGGATTATCCTCTGGAGGTTCCTATTTTTCCCTATTGGAGTACACAAGGAGCATTCTGTGATTAGCTCGGGCTCAGCATCTACAGGTTAGACACCTCAGGACATAAATTCCCCAAATGAGAAGCCTTCTCAGGGTTCAGAACAATATCAGTCTCTGTCTCTGTTTAATGACCCAGAGGAGAAAACCACACAGCTCTGGGGGCATTGTGCCTACTCTGAGTACACTAAGCCATGTCCTACATCTGGCACGGGTGCCTCATTTAGTAATTCTGGAAGTTCAAGACAGGAGATACTGTGTGCTGTCAGGTCAGAAACGTCCACTTACACATCAGAGGGAGTGCTGTAGCACACCAACAGAAATATGGATGCTCAGGGACATCAGGGGCAGGATCAAGTTTGTAAAGAAACACCTAAATTTATGTGTTTACACAGAGATGTATGCCAGAAGATAACAAGGGGTGTTATAGTGCAGTAGATAAATGCAGCTGTGGTCAATACAGACCAGCAGCTTTCAAAGGGATCCAGCAACCAACCAGTCACATACAGACATAGCTGGCCTATACCGATATATGATAAGCATGCACATAGTAGGTGCATCATTGGAGACAACCTAGAGTAGCCAAAATGTCTTCATGGGGGGCTGGCAGCTACACCATGGGACCTCCTGAGCCTATGGAGCACCAGTGTCCTTCTGCAGCACAAGATGGATAGACCAAGGGATCTCCAAAGGCACTTGGACACCTGCATTTGGGCCTCTGCATCACACTCTCAGTTTGTCTTTCAGGGAGAAGAATTTCTCACTGGGTTACACTGCCAAAATTACTAGCTTGCATGGTGCAGTCCAGGAGCCCTTCAGCAAAACTTAATGGCATCACCTAATCCTGTGTGAACTTCTGGCAAGTGAACATCATTTCTTATCAGTGATGTCAGGCAGCTGACTCTGCTGATGCACCGTAGGCAAGCCCACTACAGAGGAGCTGGTAGTGCCAACCTGGGTACCTGGTTCCAGTTCATCACAAGGGTGATGTAGGATTCCAGCTATAAATCAAGGATTTCTGCACAGCAATTCATTTAGACCATGCTGCATGCCAGGCTTGGATCAGTTTCCTCTCAAGAAACTGGCTGCTCAAACTCTATCTGAAAGACAACAAGCAGAATCTTAGAGGCTTAAGGACTACACTGAGACACCTAGACAGATCATCTTAAAGTAAAACACTCTTCTATTAATTTGTTCTGAAATGATCTTTTACAGACTTGTAGTGCAAGACACTTCAATAAACAGGGCTTCAGTTAAGGTCTTCAATTTTGTAGTCATAACTAGCAAAAATAAGAGAACTTCCACTGGCTTTACTGAGCTTAATACACTGATCTGTCACGTCTGGCATGATTTATGTGAAATCTTTTCTTCACTGTAAATTAATTTCAGATTTCAATAGAAACAAATTTAGGGAAATATGCAACCTGACTTCTGAGTTTACAGTTAGTTAATCATTTCCAATGACACTCACGAGAGGGAAATTGTGGAGAACTTTCTAAATTAGATTCACCTTCTATAGCTACTACATCAAGCTTGGCATTTAGCAGTCTGGGGCATTACTGGAGTAAAGAAGAGAATTAACATTCACCATAGTCAAAAAATAAGCAAATGAGGTAACAAACCCCATTAAAATACAGTCAGCTACAGCCACTTCATACAAAAAATTGTCATGCCTGTATGACTTTGAACACTTTCCCAGTGTTGGCGTCCAAATACATTTGGACCCTTGTCTAAATGTATGCAAATAATACTGTAGCTCTCAGACATTTCTGTCATATCAATGCCTTCCTGCATTTCCTAAATCTACCTTTGTATGTTTAAATATCCACTGTGAATCATTTTACATTAGCTCAACTAAATTTCATTTTACCAATGTTATTTATTTTACCCTCCTCTGTCATTTATCAAAGCAGTTTTGTAGTCTACTATATCCTCTACGGATGCATAATCCCTCCCAGCTTTATATCACCTTAATATTAGGTTGATAAGTCTCTCCACAGTTGTTAATTGACCTCTCTGGTATCCTATTCCAAGCATCCTCCCAAGATAATGATAAAGTATTACAATTACCTCATTTTTAATAATTTTTAACGGTTATCACACGCAGCATTAGCTTTGAGAAAGCAATGTGGTTTCCACTTTGAAGTCCTCATAAAACCATGACCTCATCAAAGAAAAAAAAACACAGCTTAGAATAACCTATGCTGTTTAAGATGTATATAAATGTATATAATCAGAAGTGCTTATTTCTATAAGCATTATGAAAGTCTGTATTTGATTTACAGTGGTTGGCAGTCCCCTAGGTCTTCTGTTGTTTTTCACCTGTGTTATGTGACAGTCAAACTACTTGATTGAAACAGGTCTTTAGCACTTAGTCATCTTCCATTGTACAGGAATACTTTCATGAACTCAAGTGCCATAAATTCACTACCGTCACTACCAAAATTGACTACCAGTTCTGACTGTGAGGTAATGGAATTTATTTTTTTCTAAATAAGATATGTCTTGGGGAATCTGTTCAAGCTCTGAAATACCATCCTACAAAGCTATTTAGGGTGCTAGAGCCTCTTCATGAATCCCAACTGTCTCCAGTTCACAACCAGCAATAAGCTGCATCCCTGAAAGAACACATTGTTCAAAGGAAAACAACATACATCTGGCAAAAGGCAAATCCCCCACCACCACCAGAACAAAACACTCAAAATGCCAGGGAAAAAAAAATAAAACTGTAATGGCTGGCAACCTGGTGGGGAGAAAAAATTGGCTCCTCCTGTCTCAAGGAAAAAAAAGCAAAACAAAAGGTTCACCCAGCAGCTCTAGCAAAACAGATGGGAATCTGGTGACTCTCTGGTGTTGGTCCCCTCTTCACAGCAGGTGAAGGAGGTGGATTTGGTCTCCTTTTTCTCACTGGCTCTGCTTTTCTGTGGTATGGGGCCGAGATGGAGCAGCTCCCAGCCAATTCTTCTCCCGCTGGTCATTCTCTGGGGTCTCAGACCAAAACCAAACCGTACAGTTCATTTTGGAAAAAAGCCACCCAAGGATTGCTGCAGCAGCCTCTCTAAGGCCAGGGAGAGTAAAATAACCCTTCTTGCCTAAGCTAACAAAAACCAAGCTAGATAAGCAAAAAAAAGGCACAGTCCGCATGGCACCAGGGATGCCTGGAGAATGAAGCTTTGAAAAAGCCCATGGAAGAGTCCCAAGGCCCCCCACCTTAAACAACCATTTCTGGGCATGCAGCAGATGATAATGGAATAGACTACTCATTGTAAAATCATCTCAAGACACCCATCTTGTAGGTGGGCATCATACTGATTAACCTCCAGTCATCTGGGACATCCCTGGTTAACCAGGACTGATGGTAAATGATGGGGAGTGGCTTGGTGAGTTCTCCCACCAGCTCATTTGACTCCCAGTTCTTATCAGTGCTCTAAGATCCAGATCTTTTAAAAATCCACCTAAAATTCTATTATGAGATTTGGTTGACAGCTTTGAGACTTGGCTGACAGCCTTGCTCTTCAGGTAAAACTGATCTTTCTATAATAAAGTGCAGTTATTTGCACAAGAAATTGAGCTTTCCTGCAGAAAGATTTTTTTTTTTTTTTTTTTTTTTTTTTTTTTTTTTGTGGGATTAACTGCCATGCAAACTGAAATGTCATCAAAACCTTCCCCTGGTTTTTGATGCTCATGCAAGGCATTCCACTCTACATAGAGGCTCCACTCTCCATAGTATAAACACAATTCCAGTGAGAGAACCTTGACAAAAACTGTAGCAGGGGAGAGGAAGCAGAACTGGCCTGTAGATGTTGGCCAATGGAAGTACCTGGTCTGCAGGTAGTCAAGAAAAATGTGCTGCAGATGTCAGAATTTCTTAAGTCAGTTCCTTCAAACTGCCACCAACATGGGAGGAGATACTGTGGAAGCAGGAAAGAATGACCTCATTCCCCCAAATGAGGCCAAAGAAGAAGGAACTCTCCAAAAATGTGATACATAAGCATCAGTGTTATAAAATACTCAGTTCCCTCAACTGCAGCCCTGGTATCTAGTCTCACTGCTTGCCCTCTTATAACCTTTCTTCTTCTTGCTTGATGGGGATTTTTTATTCTTTATTAAAATTATGTCCACAGGCAAAAATGAAACTGAACTTTCCTGTATGCTACATGCATTTCTTAATATCACATATCAAAAAAGTTCCAGTAGACCTTGAAAACCTACAGGGCTGGGGGCGGAGGGGATGTCTTGGCTTGGGCCTCTAGCTTTGATCTTGGGAGTGGGAATAGCTGGAAAGAGGGAAGCAGCTGGCATGATGGTGACTAAGGGGTATTGGAAAGGCTGAGTGGGCTTCACTGATCTTCATGAAGAGCACAGGAGGAGGAGAAATGTCTTGGCCAAGGTGGGTGATGGTGGGAGGCAGCAGGGGCACGGGCAGCAGGGTGGACTGAGCTGCATGGCAGGCTCGGGGGGGCCATGCAGCTGTGACAGTATCTAGGTGAGCTGCTGCTGCAAATACACTTGCCTGAAACAAGGTCTGACAAACCAGGGCAATCTCAGTCATTTCTTGTGTTTGGTGTCAGTGGGGGCAGCTAACATGCTTCAAATGAACCTGAAGGAGAGTTATGTATGAGAGTGACTGACATGAGTGCATCTAAGCATGACACTGTAGCAACTTGGCTTAAAATGGTACTTCAGTTTATAGAGAGTGGATAGGGAAACAAGAATATATAGATGAAATCACCTCTATACTGATGACCCAGACACCCAGTTAAAATGTTGTTATCTGCACTTGAAACAGATGCTAAAACATTGAACACACAGCAGACAAAAAAGGTACAACTTGGACAACTTGGAATGAGGGAATGTGAAAGGGAATTTATGGCAAGAGCCTGAAGAAACTCAACCTTTTTGGTTTACCAAGAAGAGGAGTGAGATGACTTGATGATATTCCACATCTTTAGGAGTGGACACCAGACATCTCAGAATTGTCTTTAAGGAGAAGGCAGAAATCCCTGAGTGGGAATTGAAGCCTACCAAGCCTGGTTAGAAATTAGGACATGTTTTTAGACATGAGTGTGAGAGTAGGCACTGGAACAATGTGCTAAGCTGTCAACTCATCAGCTCTTCACTCCTGGCAGTGTTTCTATCACAAAAAGACATGTATTGGAAAAATACACTGTCACTGCCCCTTCAAATTGGTCCTTGAACACCATGCCAGTTTCATCCCCAAACTTGCAAGAATTTTAGAAGCAACGAAAACTGGCTGGTTATCACAGTATTCCCTCCTCCATTCCTGTTTTCTCTAGTCCCTGTACACTCTTTGGGGTCAACAGTTCCCATGCCTAGTGGACAGCCGGAGCTTGCTCACCGCAGGTGTCACAAAAGCCTCTCCTCCCCACACCGCTGCTCTGGGGCAGCCTCCATCCCCGCTCTTCTCCATGAACACCCGCACCCACTCGCTTGTCTCAGAAGCCTTCAGGGGACAGCGCGGTCGCCTCCGGGCCATGAAATCCCCGCGGGGCGCACCTGCTCGGAGGGGGAACTCCCTCTCCCTCTCCCTCTCCCTCTCCCTCTCCCTCTCCCTCTCCCTCTCCCTCTCCCTCTCCCTCTCCCCTCTGGCACGGCCTGCCCGGTGCCGGGGCGGCGGGCGGGCCCTGAGCCGCCCCGCCCGACCCCGCGGTGCCGCCGGTCGGGCGCTGCCCGGTGCCCGCCGCCAGGGCTGGGCGCGCGTTTCTTGTGGAAATCCCGGAGCCTCCAGCTCCGCCCCGCGCGTGTCCGTGGGCTGGGGCCGGGCGGGGAGCAGCCCCGGCCGCCGCCGCCCCGCCCCGCCATGCCGCAGCCGTAGGCAGCCCGCGGCCGCTCGCAGCCCTCGGCCTCCGCGGCCTCCGGGCCGATGGGCAGCCTGCTGAGCGGGGTCAGCTTCAAGGAGCCCACCACGGTGGAGGACTGCGACTCCACCTGGGAGACTGACTCGGAGCCCGAGGCGGCGGAGCCGCGGCGGCAGGAGGGGGTGTGCGCCGCCGCGGGAGGCGGGGAAGAGCCGCCCGAGCCGCCCGCCGCCGACTGCCGGCCCGGGGAGCCGCCGCCGGCCCCGCCAGCGCAGGAGGACGCGGAGCGGGCAGAGGCGGACGCCGCCAGCCCCGAGCAGGTACCGGCAGCGCCGAACGCGGCCCCGCCTCGCCCTACCCTGCCCTGCCCGCGGGCCCGGCGGCCGAGCGGGGACGGGTGGACCCGAACCGAACCGAACCGAACCGAGGTCCGGGCGGCCCCGCTCCCGCTGCTCTGCGGCACTCGCGGGCCCGGGCTGCTGCCGGCGGCACCTGCCAGCGCCCGGAGCGGCTGGGGATAACCCAGCACTGCATCTCCGCTAAGGACGAGCCCGGTTTTATCTCTTCTCACCCCTCCCCTGTCATTATTGGGAGAAAATCGAGGCCTTGGTGTCGTTGACATTCTCGCTGCTGCTGTTTCCCGGGAAGGCTGTGTTGTAAATTAACGTGGCCTCTTCATTAAACAGCATAAAAATCTGAATATTCGATCCTATGTGGCAATGGAATTGTGACTCCTCGGTGGGTGTGACGAATTTTCAGAGCGAGTTTTCTCTTCTTCAGGAAGCTTTGTAAATGCTGAGCTTAATGAAATAAAGTGTTCTTTTGACAATAATTTTATTTGAGTTAGAATACCATGTAGAATGGAACAGCTGGGTCTCTTTTTAGGTTGCTAGATATATCGTGTTTTGTTTCAGAGACCAAACAAAATTAAGTAAGCCTAAGTGTCTTTCTCTTTTCTGCTTGTTACATGGTGATACCAGTGCCGGATAACCAAGTGTCAAGGGGTGTGTCTTGTTTGTGCAAGTGTGTTTTGCCTGCAGGTATGGTCAAAGCTGGTCTTGTGAAAGGAGGAAGGAGCATACTTGCTTGTTTGACATTAGCGTATCGTTGATAAGCCATAGGATGGGCAGTAAGAATGGCAAATGCCCAGTGCAGTCCCAGAGAACTTCCTCTTTTAAGCTTGACTTTAACCTTTTGCATGTATTGCAAGGAGTAGAATGAAATATTTTTAGTAACTATTTTTCACAGGGTGCAATAGTAGCAATTAAGTCTATGTATGCAACTCCTTTTTTTGTTTGTTTGGGGTTGTTTGTTTTTTTAAATAGTATGATTTCCTCCTCAGATTTGGTGGTGTCTCTATGTTGCCAGATTACTTAGAAATCTTGCATTTAGAAATGACAATCAGACTTGATTTAGCTCAAATTCAGCCTCTTTGGAAGGACAATTCATAGTCTTGCTTTTGTATTTTAGATTAATTTTTTAACTTAGGTTTAAAGTGTGTTGTGTAAGTATTGAGCAGGGAAATTTTCAGTGTTTGACCAAACAGCAAACAAATACGTGCACTTACATTTGTTTACATTGCTGAAATCCATAATGAAAAGTAATTATTTGAATATTACACAAGTATGCTATTTAGGGGGTTTGTGTATGATTATCTGCTTTCTAACTGTTTCAGAGTGGTGATGGAGCTGAGCTGACAGCCAAGCCAAAGAGAAGCTTCTACGCAGCAAGAGATTTATACAAGTACCGACACCAGTATCCAGTAAGAACATTTTATGGTTTAAAATTGTCTTTTCAGTAAAAAAACATTCTTAAACCTTTGTGTTGAACAACAAGTACAAGAAATGAGAACCAAAAAGCTGATACACAAACCAAAAAGCTGAGACACAACATATGCGAGTGGGAGAGAAATAATGTCTTTTCATCCCAGGCAAACAGGCAAGCACATGATATGTGTAAGCCTGGGAAGTGTGGTTGGAGCCCAGGAAAAGCCTTATGCCTTGGATATCAAAGAGAATAGACCATAGAATTTGCCTGACTGATTATTTGTCTCTCGAGTTTCTTGAGACTGAAGGGAAAGGGTGCTGCTATGCTTGCTGCTGCCTCAGTAGAAGGTACCAGCCAGAAAGAATTTTCAGATCCTTAAACTGAGTCTTTAAGTGCATGACTAGAACTCTGTGGTTCCTAAAACTCTGAAATTTTTTGTCCTTAAATTATTCAAAGAGCCCAATATCACTTTCTGGATAGTCTTGGTAGGTTTTTGTAGGCTGATAATGTCCTGTTTCCTTTCTTTTAGCAGAACTTTAAAGATCTTCGGTATCAAAATGACTTGTGCAATCTCCGGTTTTACAAAAATAAAATCCCATTTAAACCTGATGGTGAGTAATCTGCCACAATAACAGTGATAACAAAAGAATGATCACTAATGATAGTAGCAGATTGAAACATTGGTGATAATTGAGGCAAATTAAAGGTGTACAGTAATATACTGAACATGAACCTCCCATGTTGGAGTAGCACATTGATAACACAAGAGCAGTTTGTGGTTAAAATGTGGTTAAAACAGAGTTAGCTTTCACTCTAGGAAGGTGGTGCTTTTCTTAGACATTATCAGCATGATAAAGTCTAAGAAAAGTACAAGGCGTTGTTAGTACCACTGTTTGTGGCAGTACCTTTTATTAAACAAAGATAAAGTTCTTCTACTATATTACACCAACTTGCTGTTTGAATAGGAGTGGCAGTGATCTCTGGGGATAACCCTGGAATTGTGTAAGGGAAAAAAAATGTGCTTTAATCTTGTGTGAGATTATTGTAACACCAATAATAAAGCCATTTCTCAGTGTCCCTAGTGGTTCTGGTAGTGGAGCAAGAACCTCATATGCAGCATTCTGCACAAACACAGGAGAAGCTGAAAGATGACAAGCCCTACTCTAGAGAGTTTGCAGTTGACATATGAGAGACAACAGGATAGCAGACAGATGGGGAAGCAGGAGGAGGCAATAAAGCAGTCTTGGTTAGGGTGATAGACAGGAGTGTCAGCACATGAGAGCTTAGCCATTAGCAAAAAAGACAAACTGAAGGCCAAAAATAATATTCTCTGAATTTTAAAAGAATGTTGACAAGGTTACTTTGAAGGTATTTGCCGAAGGATCCTCTCAGCATGAGAGTTGTTTGGTAGGAAATGGTGAAGTGCACGTTGGAGTGCAGAAGGAGTGAGATGTGTAGGCTGCCTCAGAGGCAGGATCCTGTTGGAAGCAGGATCAGTCTCATAGCAACAAATGGGTTCTGATAAGGTAGTGAGGGACAGGTCACAAAGGCTTTGGAAGGGAAGGTGTATAGATTTTGTTTGATGTTACAGAGCAAGGTTTCACAATGGAAGAATGCAAAGCAAAAAAACCAGGTCAGTATAAAAAAGTAACAGTCTAGAAAGATGATCTTCCCAGCATTCAGGGTAGCTGCATTCAGCAACATTCAGGGTAGGTGCAAGCATGACAAGAATGCACTTTTCAAGGTCAGGGAAAAAAAGTTGAGATGCAAAGTGTGAGAGTTCAGATAGGAAGCTGGTTGGAAAGGAATGTTACACAGAAGGTTGTAAAAATGTACACACAGGAAAGTTGAAGATGAGAACTGTTTATAGACAAGATAGCAGTAATACCCTTAGCAAGTGAGAGGATAACTCAGGTTGTGAAAGAAAGATAAGACTTTTGCTTTAACCGACTTGTGCTTTATCTAGATACCCACAGGCAGATGCTTTTAGTCAGTTTTAGCTTGACTGTAAGAACAGGTGGGTCTGGGAATTGCCAGTAAAGAAGTAGCAGATTTGGGAGACATTACCCAGAGAACAGATGTAGAAAGAAAGCTAAGGGCAGTGAGGTCTGTGTGAACCTGGGGACCATATGGCTCTGAATCTAAAGACAGGAAAGGTTGTGGGGAAGAACTCCTTTAAAAGTCCAAAATGAAGGAGCGGTTCAAGAGGATTAGCTATAAAAAGAAGTAGTCATGAAAGCTGTAGAAGGGCTTCCCTCCCAAAATTTGTAAAGAATAACTTTTCTTAGTATTCTGAGAGAAAACCACAGTTAGTAATGTCAAAGGTCACTGATAAGCCACGGAGGATGACATGTTGTTGTCTGTGAACTCTGGCTATGCAGAGGTTTGGAGGGAGTCTTAGCTACCAGGTTAAGAACTGAAATACTGGAGAATGTTGTTTAAAAAGTCCCAAAACATTTCTAGTGCAATACTAGAGGTGAAGTTTAGTCCCATGACCTACAGATTTAGTTTGTGCTTCTGGATCAGAGCTGGCCTGTTTGTCTCTCTGCCCTGGGTCTGAGCAGCAAGTTTTCCAATACTTGAAATACAGGTTGGATATGATGCAGTGATGGTGAAGGTCCTCTTTCCAAGGTCCTTTTCCAGCTTTTCCTACACTGGAAACCCCATGTACTTATCAGCCCCTTAGACTAGCTGCTTTTTTCACTTCTTATATAAAAGTATCAAATGTGTTCTCCTTTGCCATTTAGACCCAAATGGAAATTTTCACTGGGTGAAGAGGCATCTGAAATGTATAGCAGGAGACTATCTACATGGGGCTTTGGGATTTTTAGGTTGCTCTTATGCTATTTGGCTTTGGGAGGTGCTGTGCAGCAGTACTGAAACTGTTGTTGGTTTCAGAATAGAAACAGACAAACACAGTGCTCATTCATGGAAAGATATTGTACAGCTTTGGGAACAAGGACCATCCTTTTATGTGTTTTGTATATCTGTGTAGTACCTGGAAAAGTGCCCTGGTCCATGACTGAATTCCATGAGCAGTCTCAGTGTTGTGCTTGGTCACTATTAATTGAGAAAGATTTCCCAATCATAATGGTATTTGCAGCTTCCAAGGTATTAGAGATCCCTGGTATGGGAGATTTCCTAAAGTGTTGAGGTTTTGTTCTATGAAGATTAGATAGATAGATGGATAGCTGCAGAGTTTTATCTTGTAAAATCAGTGACAGGTGATTCACAGTGCAGTGTCTTATGGGAGCAGTTTGTTAATTCCCAGTCAGTGTGATAAAGGGATCTATGACATGAGAATTCTTGTATATATTTTACATAGGTTGCTGTCACATACCTTCACTTTTTGTTAACCCAGTATAAGTCAATTTGTTTTGTTTATATTGACATTTTATAAGTACCTTATTTTTTAATTAAGTTTTAGTAACTAAATTAGTTTTGAATTAAAATTAATTTTTGGCTGCAATAGACCTTATTTCACATGGTATATGAAAGACAAAGTATGTGTTCTGTCATTATTTTAACATGCATGTACTTAATGTAGCTGAGTGCTGGTTTTGATGGCTACCTAACAGTTTTTCAAATTATTTTTATGCAGGGGTTTATATTGAAGAGGTCCTAAATAAATGGAAAGGAGACTATGAAAAACTGGAACATAACCATACTTATATACAGTGGTTAGTCAATTATTACCTATTTCTGTTTCAAAGCATTAATTTGATTAAGTGCTCTTATACTGAGCCATAATGCACATCTTCTTTTAACAGGCTTTTTCCACTAAGGGAGCAAGGTCTGAACTTCTATGCTAAAGAATTAACTACATATGAAATTGAGGTAAGTCAAATAGAGCTCCATACAAACCATCACTGTAATTTTAATACATAACTGCTTTTTGTTATGTAGAGTTGTCTTATACAATGCAGAAGTACTTGCTTTAGTCCCACTAAGAATTTTGGACATATTCTTTGTCCATTAGGAATTCAAGAAAACAAAAGAAGCAATTAGAAGATTCCTTTTGGCTTACAAAATGATGTTGGAGTTTTTTGGAATAAAACTAATTGATAAAACTGGAAATGTAGCACGAGCTGCTAACTGGCAAGAAAGATTTCAGCATTTGAATGAGTAAGTAATGACATTCACTTCACTTGCTAGAATTGCTATGGAATCTCTTTATCCTTTTCTTTTCTAGAGAAAGCAAAGATACTTTTTTCCAAAGACTGCCAGGAAAAAAAAAAAAAGGGAAAAATAAATAGTTGATGCCTGGTTTGTGCTTCTTTCTGTATGTTCCTCTTTCCCCTTTTTTTGATTGTTCTTCTCACCCATTGCCAGTTGGACTGACATCATTGAATTCCTTGAAAATACAATTTTAGATGGTGTTGAAGAAGATCCCAGATTCAAACTAATTTGTCATGGTACTGAATTTGTTTTCACCCAATCCCAAAGTGGTGCTTCTCACTTAGGAAAAAACAAGTGACTTGTCTTTGTATTTACATTTCTTTTTGAGAAAGATTAAATTCTCCACACCTGTATGAAAGTTAATTAAAAATATTTCCCTCCCTCCTCAAAACATGAAATACTTTGTATTTAATTTTTTTAATTGAAATACTGATCTGGAAAGGTTTAAACATGTTATGTCAAGCCTTGACCCAATGTTCAGCAAATTATATCAGTTGCTTTACATTGGTATTGTGTGGATCCTAAGTTTGTACTGAATTTTGTCTCATACAGATTAATTGTACCAAAACCTCTTTTCAGATCTTTTGCTCACTTCCTAATATCTCTGAGCTTAGAGCTGCAGGATGTTTTCTTGCAGCATTTTGTTCTCCTGTCATGATAAAACTTGTAGGTACAGTTCTGATGGATTCCAGGTGAATAGTGGGAATAATTTGTTTATATTTTTACGTTAACATTTTATGACCCAATATGGGTGTGGGCTCAGACTCAGGCCACAGATAAAACAGGTTTTCAGGAAGCCCAAACGTTACTGCATGCTTTCACTCCTGTTCTTTCCAGTGAGTAGCTTCAGTTTTAAGTCAGGGTTTGGGACTCTCTGTACCTAATTTTATCCATCTAAAATTCAAACATAAAATTCTACTGCATACTAAGGTGTGCTCCACAAGGGAAAGACCTTTTCATAAGCACTTGCAGAAGGCAATTAGTTCATTTTCTCTTTGATATTTCCTACAACAGTGGGACTTACTCTCCAGAGGTGCCTGTTTTTCCCCCAGCACTGACTGTGTCAGTAGTGCAGGTGCTAGTCTAGACTGGAGACCCAGCTTTTAAGTAACCTGAGTGAAGTGCAGTGAACCCTGTTCCATACTGCACTATAAATATACTACAAACCCCACAAAGTGACTGGGTTTTCTCCCCAGAAGGAGACCAGCATAGAATCATTAAGGTTGGGAAAAAACCTCTGGGATCATTAAGTCCAATCTTTGACCAAACACCACCATATCAAATAAACCATAGCACTAAGTGCCACATCTACTCATCTCTTGAACACTTCCAGGGATGGTGTTTCCACCACTTCCCTGGGCACTCTTCCAATGCTTAACCACTCTTTCAGGGAAGAAATTTTCCTCATGCCCAACCTGAACCTCAGCTTGGTGCAACCTGAGGCTATTTCCCTTTGTCCTGTCAGCTGTTGCCCTGGACAAGAAACCAACCCCCCCTTGCCACAGCCTCCTTTCAGGCAATTGTAGAAAGCAATAAGGTCTTCCCTGAGCCTTTTTGGCTCCAGAATAAAGAATCCCACTACCTTTAGCTGCTCCTTATAGGACTTCCAGCTTCCAGACCCTTCATCAGTTTTGTTGCCCTTCTCATACAGCAGAAGGAATCAAAATCAGTACATTTGATTTTATTTGCTCTCAGCTCTCTCCCACAGTGCATTTTACAAACACTAATTTTCACTCACAACATCTTAGCAGAGGAGGTGCTAGTAAGCTTCAGCAGCTTTGAGAAAATATTGGAAGTCTGAAGTACATATCTGAAGTGATAAAAAGGACTGAGGAATTGCAGTTCCAGTTCTGTATTTGTAAAGTGTTGGGTTTTTTTTCTGATTCAATAGATTTTTTTTTACCCATTTCTTTCAAAGGTCTCAACATAACTACTTGAGAATCACTCGAATTCTGAAAAGCCTTGGTGAACTTGGATATGAGAGTTTCAAATCTCCCCTGGTAAAATTTATTCTGCATGAAGCTCTTGTGGAAGATACCATTCCCAACATTAAGCAAAGTGCTCTAGAATATTTTGTGTATACTATTAGAGACAGAAGAGAAAGGAGGAAGCTGCTGAGATTTGCCCAGCAACATTATACGCCCTCAGAGCATTTTATCTGGGGACCCCCAAGAAGACAGAAGTCAGAGGGAAGCAAAGCAAATAAAAAGCCAGCATCTCCAGTTTCCATTCCCAATAGTCATATTTCTAAGCATAAGAAACCAAAAGAGCCTAAGAATACATCGGCAAGTGGAAGCTCAGCTGGTAAAATAACTGAAGAAAGAAAGGTAGAATTCACAAAAAATGGGGAAGAAAATGATCAGGATGAACAAGAAGTGAACTGTGATGCTGTTAGGCAGAACAACATTGAAAAGAACAGTGACACTGATACCAGTCAACTTTCAAAATCAGACGAAATTCATGATAATTCAGACAGAAAGGAGGACGCTTCTTATTCCAAAAAAGATGATGAAAATCTGAACAATGACTGTGGAAATCACCCAGGTGTTATAGAGGAAGATTTATGTAACACTGAGAATTCTTCAAATGACCCATCATCAGATCTACAAGATAACCTTGATAAGGATACACTTTCAGGGGGGACCACCACAAAAACTAAGGATGAGCTCAAACCATGAGTCTGAGATTTAAAAAAATCCTTGTTTCACGTTGAATGAAGCAAAATTATTCATTGCTTGTTAATTTTGGTTGAAATTTCCATCTAATGTTAGTTTACAAGACTATGCTTGTTGCAAATGCATCAGATTAGGCTTCTGGTAGGTTAATGAATTTTGGTTTTTTCAATCTCAGTTTATCAGCAGTCAGCCAGGTGTGTCTCTTTAAAACAATTGTGCATATTGAAAGCTAAGAAATTCATTATCTTTTCCAGACAGATTGCGCAGAAAAGCTTATCTACTTTTTAAAATTCATCCCGTTATTGAAAAAAAAATAAGGTGTAACAACTAAAAAGCCTTGGAACATCCAAATTTTAAGTTTCCTTTAAGCTTGCTTTAAGTTTTGTTTTCCATTTAGGAAATTACTAGAAATTATTTCAAAACCACATTGTTTTACCCTAGTGGTTATTTTTTTAGGAACCATGGCCGTGATTAATAGCAGTATTTGCACAGTATCTTTTAGCTTAGATTAGCATCTTTGTTGGAGGCACGTCACAATTGATAGCATATATCATGTCCTGTACAGCTGGGAATCACTGTATATTGAATAAAAGTTTTAACTTAAGAGAGACTGTATCCAGAGTTTTTGGATACAAGGGAAACTGCACTTTAGACTTCTTTTAGTCCCTGTTAAATTCTCCCTTCTCTTGACTCATTTGTTACAACTCATCTGGGAGGAGGGATCTCTTTGATCTCTCAAATTTGGTCTCAGTTTGAAAGCTCTCTGTTACTTGGCTGTAATAAGAAGACTCCCCCAGCTGGGTTCAGCACCTGGAAGGCCTCTGGACAGCTGAAAAGCAGGGTCTTTATCACAGAGCACTGCCTTATCAGCAAAGCCATCAGAGAAAAGGTCACCAGGCATGGCACATTGGGTCTCACTTGAACTTCGATGTTTCCTGGCCAGTTTTGGGTAGAATCTGCACAGTGCAGTCACCTGTTGCTGGTCTCAGAGACAAAGGCAGTCCTGATACTTCTTTCCAGATGTCTGTTCCCTCTCTTTGCTCCCTCACAGTTTTATGTTACTTTGATAAGCAATGTAAACTTAAGGCAGGTCAGTCTGTTGGCTAGGCTGGAGCCCATCAAGTAAGGTTTTCACTGTTAAGATCTTTCCCAGCTTCTACCAAAGAACTGTCTGCTCTCCCTGAGTAGCTTCTTCTGATTTTCTGCTGCTCAAGTCAAATGGTAGTACCCAGCAAGTTAGTTGTGCAGAATATGAATTTTAAAATAATGCAGGTGCAAGTCACACTTCCTACAGTTCTAAAATTCTCTGAAACTTCTGTATGTATTCTCTGTTTAAAAGTGTACATATTATCCACTGCCTTTAATGTATTGCTGATTCAATGTTACGAGGCAAGAGGCTGACCACAGTTTGAGTGTCAAAATGCTACAGGACTTTATTCAAGTCTTATAACACTAAATGATGAAGTTTCCAGGGGTTTCAGAGCATAAACAAAATGTTTTGTGTTCTGTTTTGCTAATGCCCATCATGGCAATCCATCATCCATTTTTTTCTCCAGGTAGTGCTGGTTCTTGGGATCAAATAGAGTGGCATTTAGGGATCTTGGTACCTATGGAAAAAAATTAGACTCTTTCCATCCTAAAGAAGCAGAGAAGAAGGAAGATGTATTTCTCCTTCTGTGCTGACTTGTGAGGAAAGGAACTCATATACATGGATTTTTTTTTAGGGTAACCTGGATCATTCAAGTAGGTATTAAGTCTGTCCGAGCAGAAATGCCCAAAGAATTCCAGCCACCACCTTTTTAAGGCCAGAAAGATCCTGAGAAGCCTTTCACAATTCCCTGGACATGAACTGGGATCCCCTTGTTTGTATTTGCATTTGCCTCTGACCTTCAGAACAGAAGGGGAAGGAAGTGCTGTGATAGAACTGGTCTGTGTAGTTAAGGACTCTGCCCCTCCACATATGCAAAGGGAGGACACTTCATTTTCTGCCTATGACTTCTTCAGTCTTGAGTGCCTAACTGTGCAAACTTCATAGAGCTGTTCTTACATAGTTATTTTTTGAGTATCACAGGGAAAATTGATACCTTGCATATAAGGAGCATAACTATAGCATAAGAAGCTATACAGAGCCTTCAATTTATGAACTGTAGTATTAATGTTAAACACTTTACAGAAAATGTGGAGTATGGATGTGAAATAAGGGGGACAGAGGTGTTATTATATTTATATTGTAATTTGATTGAACATCAATGACCTCAGGAGATCTTTTGTCTACTGAATAAAAAAAAGAGAAATCTTGCCCTCATTTTAAACAAAGTTCTTGGGATGTGCATCCAGAAGATTACTCTGGAGTATTCCATTATCATGACACATCTCTCACTTCAACATGCTTACTGGTTCAATGTTCATAATTAAGTACTTAAAATACTTTTAATCTGACAGAGCTGTCTGCATTAAGGGGCCAAGGTATCTGAAAATATTGTCAAGAACTTTGGTACTTACACCTGTATTAACTCTGCAATGTTTGCAGAGTTTTTTTTTTTAATCTGCAACTCAATATATTTCTCTCAGTTTTCATAGAGGAGTAGTGGCATATCAGTTGCCTACAAAGACCTGTGGGGACTATGTAAGTGAGGGTTTTTGTGTCAGGTGGGCTCCTGCACTCTAATCCTTGTTTTACAGCTTTATCAACAGAATTACTCCCATGGGACACTTCAGCTTTAACTAACAAATTCTGCTCTATGTAAAATGTGACAGTTTCTCATTCTTTTCATAGAGGAATTGTTTCTTCTGATTTTGCAAGTTCTTAAAAGAAGGATTTATTGCAGGGCAATCATACAGCATAGCATCCCATTGAGATCTGTGAGGATCAAGTGGGTGCACTGTATGCATTTTTGTTACAGAATCATGGCCTTAGCAACCAGAAGCACCCCGTGCTTGAAGTTTCTAAGTATTGGTTTTCAGGTTTACAGTATATATACAGTATATGTGTGTTGAAATGATTGTATTCTCATAGATGCCAGTACATGGGTGGTTAACCATTACTTCAGTAACTGAGGGTATGCAAAGACAGTCAAGTCATTTGCTTACTGTTAAGTTTCTTTTTGTCTTGCTGTATGCTTAAGTATTCAGGGATTTCTGTGTACTTATTACAATAGTGTATTTTGGCCCAGTGTTAGACTAGAGTCTGAGCTGTTCATATGTTAATTGAACAGAACCTTCCATATGAAGGTTCCTCCCAAGTAAGTACATCTGAGTAGCCTCTGGTACTGTTAAGTGGGAGTAGTGTGTACGTGCACATAGCTGTGAATTTGATTTTAAGGATCTTATGGCAAGGGGATATGAATGTGCAACTTGGAACAATGTTACTGAGTACACAGATGAGTACACACAAGGCAATCATACAAATCATGCAAAAATGCAGCACTTTAAGGTTAGTTACAGCTCTGTGCCCTACTGTGCCAGACACAAGTGTGCCTCAGTACCTGATACTGTGTTGGTGTAGACACTGAAGGCTTGGGTACATGAGGTGTGCAGCACAGACCATTCAGAGCAGAGGAATAGTTACATGTGTCCACGTATCTAGGAGCAGGTCTGAGGTCTTTGTGTTCGTGTTGCTCAAATAAAATCTTGAAGGATGCTAAAAATAAGTGCAATAATCCTTTGAGAGCTGTTCCCTAGCTTGGGTCAGCTCCTCAGTTTCCTGCTCTAAGATTGCAACACTCTAATGTATTAGGTATTTGTATAATCATTGTTAATATTTCATGTAACCTAGTGTAAGCCTTTCTGAACTGTTCCAGGATAATTCTAATAATCTGCAGTTGCATATATCTGTACTATATTTAAAGAAGGTTTACAGACCTTAAAAGCTTTGTACAATATTGGTGGATGATCCAGTGAAGTAAGACAAGTGACATTTACTGGATTTAAATGGAAAACAGCTCTTGTTTGTTTTTAAATAAAATTTATGTCTATCTGTTTAATTGAGAGGTTATTTTACCCCTTTCTTCTTCTGACTTGTGATGGTACTGATCACAATTTATAGTTATATATGTTTAGGTGAAAATGTAATTTTTTACACCACACTTTTGCAGGAAACATATCATATTGAATTTCCTTGACAAAAGCTGTATTTATGAATAAGTTGCAAGTATGTGAAGCAAGTTTTGCCATTAATAAAAGTGTGACAATATCATGCTGATTATGTATGTTGTCCTCAGAACTGGCAGTGGGGATCAGAACCAAAGATGTTTCTAGCCTTGTGTCCTGCCTCCAGTGCTGGCCACCAAAAGATGCTGTGAAACAAAGAAATTATACAGTGATCCCAGTTTTCTGCAGGAATTTTTTGGTTTTGAACTTGTGGTTTCTCTCAGCCTCTTCAATCCCTTGTGGCTGTGAGTTCCATGTTTTAATAATGTTTTGTGTGGAGAAGGTGGTCTTTTATTTGTCTCAGATCTGTTTGTTAAAGAATTTCTACTGCATTTGAACACAGTACTAAAAGTACTGTAAGATGAGGAGTAATCCACTTTAAATCAGTTTTTAAATACCTTGGGAGATTCTAATGACAAAATACCTGTTTAGGCAGAAAATGTCCCATGTTTCTTCTGTTTTTAGGCAGAAGATGTCTGATTAGGCAGAAACTTGTCCTAAGTTGATGACAATGCTACCTTACTTATTCCTTCTGAATACATATTTGCACATAAATCCTTTTGTAGAGTAGTGCTAAAAGTGTAAATTAAGTGTTAAAAGTCAGATTCCAACTGCAGAACAGGGTTGATTTATTTTTTTCTTACCTGTGTAAAAGCAAAATCAGTCAAATGGAAAACCTATTCCTAGCCGACATAGGAGTGAGCTACCTCTGGATTTGGAGCAACCAGCATCAATGAATCTAGCAATGAGATCATGTAGAAGATTGACATCATTCCACCTTTTGGTAATTTGTTTTGATACATGTTCACAGTTCCAATTGTAATTGGAGTAACTGGTCAAAAGGTATTTTTTATGGCTGTCAGAGTCTGAAAATGGGTCAAAAAAGGCCTAGGCATATACAACCCACTCAATTCACATTATGGTCAACACTGTAGTTTTACTATTTACAGATATTTAGATGCAGTCTCCAGGGCAGTGCAGATTGTGTCTCTGTAATATCTTTGTGCTCAGTATTGGCTATGAACGGTTTCTTTTCTTGAAAGCTGTGTTCCCTTTTCAGCCCTTGTTCTTAAGTACACTTAGTTAAGACCTTTGGTGAAAGCAAGAATTTACTTTAAAGAATAGGTTTATTACATGCTGTATGTAATGGACTACTAAAATGTAGTTCAAAAGCTATAGAGATCAATTCAATAGAGACCTCATTTCTTCTTGGAAATGTGGCTCTCTAATTCTACCATGCTTACAAGTTCAGTGGTGTATTCATCAACTAAAGTTTATTGTGAGATATACTGAATGTACTTACTACTGTGGCTAACCATGTGAAAATTATTGTTTTGCAGTGAAAAAGGTTATGGCACTTATATTTTTGGGTCCACTGAAGCATGTTTGCTAATCATTAGTTGCTCTTTTTTTTTTCTGTGTTTTAAGGTATTCTGCGGTTATTTGCCCTTTATGCAGTTTGATTTTGGCAACAGATGATTAAGTGTAGTTTTGCACTGATAAAATTTGAAAATATCACAGACTTCATTGTTGAAATGTATTCTAAGAAAAAAGTGCAGTATAAAGAAAAAACCCTAAAGCCCAACAATTTTTACTTGCAAAATGGAACAGCTCTGTGTCAGTTTTTCTGAATGGTCCTGCTCTCTTCTCTGTATTCCTTTGCAGTGTTTAATTACAGAATGCCATGCATGTTTGGTAGTACCAATACCATGTGTATGTGGTAGGAGTGGTAACCAGTTTCTGGATTTGTAATGCACTATAAAGAGATATTTTATAATTCTGTATCTGTATGGCAGTGTTATGCCAAAAGAATTGTATAAACATAAAAAGCAATAGTTTATGTTGCTTACTGCTATATTTTAAATCATTTGTAAAATGAAATACTTGGATTTCCTTTCAGGTAAATATATTTTTAATAACAGCAGCCAAAAACTCTGAACTAATAAAGCTTCTTCATTTAGCAGCATTATTTTAGCAACATGTACAAATACTGTGTAGCTCTAATAATGTGCAATTGCTGTTTGGCGCTTGTTCGTAAAGTCTTCTGTAAATATATTAACACTTAAAAGCAGGGAATTAAAGGCTCTGGCTCTCCTTCTTTTGTTGTCAGTGGCAAAATGACCATGGATAGTAGAGAATGAGGGAAGCCCTAGAGTCAGCTTTTCTAAAAGCCCATGGTTAGTTTTTTAAATTAAGAAAAAAGCATACTATCAAAACACTGTTAGCATTAAAATATCCACTATGATCATGCAGCCATAAACTGTCAGGAGCAGTGTCAAAACCAGGCTACTGCTGCTTAAATGTAGCAGGGAAACATTTAACCTGCTGGTTTTATTTATCCTGTGCTGAAGTTGTAGGATTGGATGGCTTCAGTTCTGGTTTTGCAGTAAGCTGTTAGTCACATGGTGTGACTGTAGATGTATAAAGCTCTGTAAAGAGCCCAGCAAATTTGGAAAGGGTTTCCTAATCTCAAATGTTTCTTCTTAAAGAGGAGAAACAGGTTCTCCTCACACTGAAGGAGGACTTCCCATGTGGTCTTAGTCTCAAATCAAGCTTGGTGTTAAGATGGCTCTATAAGTCTACTTCTGTGTTGTCAGGTCACCCAGGGTTGGCACTGAACTCGCAGCCAATATCATTGGTTGTCAGTGTGTTGGTCTCCCCAGCCAATACCATTGGTTGTCAGTGTGTTGGTCTCCCCAGCCAATATCATTGGTTGTCAGTGTGTTGGTCTCCCCAGCCAATATCATTGGTTGTCAGTGTGTTGGTCTCCCCAGCCAATATCATTGGTTGTCAGTGTGTTGGTCTCCCCAGCCAGTATCATTGGTTGTCAGTGTGTTGGTCTCCCCAGCCAATATCATTGGTTGTCAGTGTGTTGGTCTCCCCAGCCAATATCATTGGTTGTCAGTGTGTTGGTCTCCCCAGCCAATATCATTGGTTGTCAGTGTGTTGGTCTCCCCAGCAAACTCAGTCACAGCTCCCAGAGGCAGCCGCTGTGGCTCACCTGCCCCTTGGCCAAGACTGGCTGTCAGGCAGTCACCCTCTGCCCTGGGAGCATGAACTGCACCAAAAAGGGCCAGGGCCTCTGTGGAAACACTTACTGATGTTGCTGGCTGAAGCTCCTGCAACTTTGACTTTGAGTATGTCTGCAGTAAAAATTCTGCTCTTGTGTGAGCACAGACCCTCACGGGCGCCAGAGCCACTTGTGAAGTTTTGTTGGTGCTCATTCCAAGAGTAAGAGCCTAAACTGATATCCCAAATTTAGCTGGCCCTTAGTTCAATAGAGCCTGAGCAGCTTCTGGAGCAGGTGCAGCAAGGGGCTGATGATCCAGCCCCCTGTGCCTTGCCCACTGCCTCCCCCAGCCCTGGGGCAGGGACCCACATGGAGCACAGGCACACAGCCTGTCAGCTCGGGAGGGGAGCTGCCTGCTGTTCCTGCCATCTCCATCTCTCAGGGCATCCACTCACCTCCTTTGCTTTATTCTGGGGGGTAAAATCTAGGGAATTGCCAGCTGCTGGGGTGGTGGTGACACACAGAGCTCAGTTCTGCACTGGAGGGGAGAGCACACAAGGAGGGACAGAAGTGGCAGTGCTAGTGTCTGTGCAAGGTGAGCTGGGAAGCACTTTTGTTATGCACAGAGTGGTGGTGGAGACAGCCAGAATAAATGGCAACTACCTCTGTGGTTTAGGGAGCTAAACCACAAAGTATTGTTTTGAAATTGTTCCACTGAAAAAATTTTCTAACAGAGCTGTGCTGTAAAACTGGGATTAGAATGTTTTATTTTGATGATCTTGAGAAATGTCTAAAACATCTATAAAGGCCACATTAATTGCAAAAAATGTGATTTAGCTAACTAAACCTGGGAATACTCTTCTTAAAATTACATTTAATTGATTTATTTTGCTTTGTTTCCCAGGGATGGGTAATAAACTGGAAGAAAAAATATTAAATATCTTCATTCTCTGGGGTTAATCAGGCCAAGTATTATCTCTGCAAAGTTAAATCAGTAAGTATGACTGGAGAGTATCTGCAGTTTAAAAATAATCCTCCAAAGAAGCAGTAAAAGTATCTACCAAAGTATTTTGCAACTAAATAAAGACATGTAATGGCATTGCTTTTTGGATGTTACATTCACATATCTTCAGAGCTGCATTACATTGTAGGCAAAACTTTAGCACGACTTTATTGACTCATCTGTACCTATAAGGGACCTGGAGCTTCAGCTCCATGAAACCTGTTCTGTAAAAAGGGTCTCTCTTCAGTGGGGGCAGGTGGATTGGATGTTTAGAAACACTGGTGTGCCCTGCTTTGTCTGCACCTTGGCTGTCACTCCTGCCTGGCACAGGCAGAGTCTGGGGCAGTCATGGCCCTGCTCCCACCTCTCCAAAGATGCCATAATCCAACAGGCTTCATTGCCCCAAAAAGAGATGAGCTGAAGATTTGACCTTCTCAGAGGGGTCTGGTCAGGATGCAGGGCTGGGGTGGGGATTGTCCTGCCTCACCCTGGGGGCTGTTATGTGCCCTCTGAGTTTATTGACCTGTCCAAGAGCAATAACTTCCAGCAATTAATGGCAGCTCAGATCTTTCCTTATGTTTAATCTTGGATTGCACTTTATAGGGTGAGGTTAAAATAAAACTATTTTTCACTATGAAAAGCCAATTTAAGAAGGTTTAGTTAGGCCTAAGCATTTACCTTGTCTGATAAACTCGCAGAATGCTTTTAAAATGTTTTTTATATTGTATATGCAATGCATTAGACATTTTTGCAGGAAATATTCTATAGACATTTTAATTTCTAGTTTTACTGAATGTGGGGGGAATGTTTAAAATTCAACTGGCTCTTTCTATTTTTATTTAATGTATAAATCAGACATAATTCATGCATAGTTCCTTCCAGGTTTAGACATTTATTGAGCACTATGTATGGTTATAAACATTTTCTGACAGCTGTTTCAAATTTCAGAATAGGAAGGAAAAAAAAAAAAAAAGAAACCTCACATTTTCATTTCTTCAATTTCCTCTGAAAACTTACACAAGGAAGCCTTGAATTCTCAGCATCCAAACTGGCAGCTGAAATTAGAGCCTTGAATTACTTCTGAGAACTAGGACTTGGGATCTTTGGTCCTATATGGGACCCTCAGTCGGTTGTAGGCAGATCTGTAGTACTTAGTTAACTGAAAATGCAGAAATTTAGTAGCATTATTCAAAACTACAAGGCACCTAATGCTGATACTTAATAACAGGTGCTCTTAGGAAGTCTGTGAAGGTTTTTTCTGCATCAAGAGGAAGCTCAGAAGTAGTCTAGTTCTTCAGTCAGATTTGAAAATATTACTATGGACCCCTGTATTTTAACTCTTTACTTAAAAGAGGTTTGTTTCTATTTTTCTCCTTTTCTCTTTTATGGTAAGGACACTGTGATAATGGAGCCTTTTTTTTTTTACAGTTTAAAATGTCAAAATAACCCCTTTGTTATGCTGGCACACATTAACAACACCCCCTCCTCCCCTCTGGTGGTTGCTTCTTACTCCTCCTCGGTCACCAGCACACCCAAAGTGCCCAAAGCTGGCACTTCTCAGTGATCCTGCTGCATCTGTGGGTGCCCAGCACCATGACCTGTGCAAATGGCACTGGTGGCCATGTCCTGCCTGGCCTCAGGCACTGCTGTGCAGGTGATCACACCCAGCTCTTCAATGAGGAAAGATATATCTACAGCAAGCATCTGGTTTTTCCTCTTCCTCCCCAAATCTGACCCTTTTATAAGGCTGAATTTTGAGGCAATTCCCAGCACTTGACCTCCTAGGGCTACACCCTGCCTGGTCCTGGAGGGGGCTCTACCTTCCAGGCTGCAGCAGGTGCCTGTTGCTCACTGCTCTTTCCTTGCTCAGCTGCTGCTCCCTTTTCCAAAGCAGAAGCAGCTTCTCCCAGCTTTCCACATTGCCCATCTAAACGATAGGTAGCAGCCCACCTGTGCATTGGTATGTGTTTTGGGGCCTCTTTACTCAATCATTGTCCCTATTTCCAAGGCCCTGGCTGTTATCCCACCTTCAGACCGTGCAGACACCTGGTGCCAAGCTCTGTTCTCCTGGAGAGATGGTGACAAACCCATGACCCCTGGGCCAGGCAGTGCAGCCTTGCCAACACTGAGGAGCAGCAAGAGAAGGCCACAGTCCCTTGGGAAACAGAGATCCCAGCCCAGGCCCAGCCTACACAGGGAGTACCATTGCTTCTAAGGACAGAGGTGTAGGAGGTTGCAAAAATGAGCCTTCCTGTGGCTTTATATGAAATTTCCCAGAGGGCCACACTCAGGTATCAGAGTTTGTTTATGGTAATAGAGACCCAGTGCCATAAAGCTGGCAAGAATGTGTCCCAAAAGTGCTTTTTTAGAAGCTTTTCACCACTTTGGATAAAATGCTGCTGACAATATTTCAATCTTGAAGTCTCCTGCAACCATCAGATAATTAAGAAATGTTGCTGAGTCACACTCTCTTAGTGTAAGAGCCTCCCTGGGGCACGGCTGGGAGCGCTGCTGCCTGTTTCAGACGTGTCCCCAAACAGGCAGATGTGGATGACTGAGGAACACACCCAGTGGCACATTCTCTGCTGACTCATTTGCTGCACTGCTACTGAGATAATAGGGCTCCTACCAGGTAAATTCAAGGTAGAATTTGGAAAGAACTTTGCAAAGATCTTTCAATATAAAGTCAGAAGAATGATAAATTTATATAGTAAAAGTCACACTGTAGTTTAAGGATCTTTACTGGAGAGAATCTGTCTCCTCTGGGACATGTTTATTGAAATTACATGTAGGATAAAAGCTGTGTCAGATACGACTCTCCCACTGGCACCTGAGTAAATCTCAGTGAGCATCATACACTTTTTTCAGAAATAATTTGGGAAATTATACAAATCCCAGTGTTTTGGTATAAGCAGACTGAGAACAAAGGTAAAAATAGGATTTTGCTGACTGAATCCTTTGGTATAAAATTAAAATATAGAATTTTAAAAATATCATATCAAATGTGAAATTTGTGACCAGATAACTACAGTTTGGTGGTTGCCTAACCCTAAATTGTCTTATCTATTAAGTGAAATGTTTCCAACATCCCTGATATCCCACTTGTGGGCAGTCTCTGATGGTAAAATTCCAGCATCAGAAGACAGCTGGGAATTAATGAAATATTTCAAGGTTCTGCACAGAGGGATGCTGAGAGAGCAGACACAGAAAGGAGTGGATTGAATTGGAAAGTTTCTGACCCAAGGATATTTTTTATGTAAGGGGTTGAGAAAGGGAAGAAGAGCTTTCATGCCATTGTGAGATGGGGTGTGTGTATAGACTAGAGGTGGGCACTGCCCTTCTCTCCTACTCTCTTTCTCATCCTCTCATCCAGAACTGATTGGTTGTCATTGGCATGGAGATAAGGAGAAATGATGAGTATTTCTAGAGGCTTATGCTGCATTCAATATCTGATGCATTTATGGATCTACAAATACAATTTTACCTTCCTGTAACTTGAACTTAAAGGCTTTCTTCAAAAGTCCTGAGCCTACCTTGAGCAGGATTTCTGCAAGGATGGAAACTTGTGAACCCTAGTGGAACAACTATCTTCATGATTCTTCATTATTTTGGTCCTGAGTGCACCAACAGCCTCTGCAGTATTCCAGGAGGGGTTTGGCTGTCTGTGTTCAATGCAGCCCTGACCCCTTGCAGCACTGTAACGTGGGATCACACCACTGCAAAAAGAGCTGAGTGAGAAAACCATGAGACCCCATGGTGGGCACCTCCACTGGAGCTGGGATCAAGCTCAGGCACAGATTCCTGGGCTTGACTTGTGCCCAACCATGCTCCTCACTGAGCCTAACAGGATGGCTTGGCCCATGGCTGGTCTGGACCTGCCTCTTCATTACTTTTTGTTATTTGGAGACTAGGCAAGGGAAAGAGGACATTAAACAAAGCCATTGAAACGTGTTTGCTGCAAATGTAATGAGATAGACTGCTTGTAAAACACTCTGATGCCTCAGACACCAGCCTGGAGAGCCCCTGAGGACATTTTTTCCTCCTCAAACACCCTTGTCCCACCATCACAGCCCCAGACCATGGCATCAGCCAGAGCAGTGGCTGTGAGCATCTGCATCACTACTGGTGCCTGCTCCCTTCTGGCACCACAGCCCAAGAGGCTGCTGACTTACATCATGGCCCATGGCTAGTGGATTTACTCACACTTCTGGCCTCAGGCTTTCTCTTTCCCTATTCTTACTGGGAAAATTTGAGTTTTCCTTGTCCTTGCTGCTTGACTTTGGGCTTGATCCCACCTCACTTGCCTTCTACTCACTCTTGTCTGCATTCCTTTTCAACAAAAAGTCTCAGAAGAGAGCCCAGTATAAGGATGAAAGCAGAGGCAGTTGAGTATCTTCACATCTATGTTAGTGCCAGTCCTGTTAACCATTGCTGTGTTACAGCCTTTCTCCCAGCTCTGGGAATCATTTGGATGCTGGCTTCACTCAGCTGCAGACTGCATCAGGCCTGCAGATACCACCCGAGGCTCAAAGAGTCAAAACTCGTGGGAAAACTCAGAGCAGAAGAACAAGGGAGCTGTCACAATGTTTAGGATTTACACAGTGCTGGTCACACAGGCCTTGTCAGCATTTCAATTTCTGTGGTCATTTTGCAAGGATAACTATGGGCAAGATAAGAAAACCTTTGCTTCTCTTTCAGATATAAGTCTCCTGCGAGAGAGAATTAGTGAAAATGAGCTGAACCCTTGAAGTGGTTTCTTTTCATGGCTGAAAACTGGGAAGCTGTTGAGAGGTTAAGGTCATTATTTGAAAAATAATCCTCAATTTCTGAGGTAAAGGATTCTTTGATTTTTCTGTCTCCAATTTGCTTTGCCTGTCTCTCCTTTATATATATCTACAGTGAAAGTTGAAAATATCTCAGGATGGGGATGACTTGCAAAGAAATGCAATGAGACCATAGGAAATAGATGAGATGCTTTCTCTGGAAGCCAAGCTGCAGGACAAGAGAGGCAATTCACAAGTGGTAGAACAGCTGGCAACTCCAACCCACACCATCTGGATCTGTGTGATTTTATAATATTTATTGTCACTAACTCTGAGAGAAATGTGAATAGAGCTGGCTGCAAATGGAAATGAGCTGGCTTTTCAAAAGAAGGGATTGTGTGTGGAGCCTTGGCAGGAGCACATGGCAGGGGGAGCATCTGACACCAGCTGGCCAGCCAGGCAGTGCCACTTCATTGGTCAGGCTGGCTGCATGAAACAACAACAGAAACACTGTCAGTCAGGCAAGGGAAGCCCTGCTGGAAAACTGGCATTTCAAATCTATCATTTGGAGAAGGGAGATGTAAAGTTGCCAGCTCTCCATCTTTAGTCTTGTGTGAAGTTTGTGAGAGGCCCATCATTTTTTTCTGAAAACATTAAAATCAGTAAATGTCAGATTACTCCAGAATCTTACAGTTGAAAAAAATCTTTTTGAGTCTTGTTGTTAAGAAAATCTGTGACCTACCTCTACCTAACAGCTGCAGAAAATGGAAGAACCCCTGAGTGCATTTTTTTTTAAGTCTTCTGATTTGAGACAGTTGGTGGTTTTGGGATTCTTATGTGTGATTGTGGAAACAGTGGGTTGTCAGTGTTAAGCATATTTGTGTAAGTAGCACAATTGCTGCTTTCAGAAACAGTTCTCTGAGGTGCCTGTTTTGCTCCATGAATGCCAAAGGAAGCACTGCTGCTCCTAGCACAGCTGTCCCACTTGGAAGCTCTAACTGGGACAGGAAGAGTTTAGGCTTTTATGTTTCTGTTCTTCATATGTGAAATGGGATAACATATTTTTTCCTTTTTTCAGATCAGCCAAAGGATAAATTATTCTTCGTCTGAATACAATCTGGTAATTATGTGAAAGTTGAACCAGTCTTGCTTTTACTTTCAAATGTTTTTACTTCTAGAGGGGCATTAGTAAAGCTTAAAACTTCCTTCCTTCCTTCCTTCCTTCCTTCCTTCCTTCCTTCCTTCCTTCCTTCCTTCCTTCCTTCCTTCCTTCCTTCCTTCCTTCCTTCCTTCCTTCCTTCCTTCCTTCCTTCCTTCCTTCCTTCCTTCCTTCCTTCCTTCCTTCCTTCCTTCCTTCCTTCCTTCCTTCCTTCCTTCCTTCCTTCCTTCCTTCCTTCCTTCCTTCCTTCCTTCCTTCCTTCCTCCCTTCCTCCCTTCCTCCCTTCCTCCCTTCCTCCCTTCCTCCCTTCCTCCCTTCCTCCCTTCCTCCCTTCCTCCCTTCCTCCCTTCCTCCCTTCCTCCCTTCCTCCCTTCCTCCCTTCCTTTCCTTCCTTTCCTTCCTTTCCTTCCTTTCCTTCCTTTCCTTCCTTTCCTTCCTTTCCTTCTTCCTTCCTTTTTTCTGGGATTCACTAATATTTGTAGTACAATTTACAAATGCTGTTAGGCTGAGGAATGGTGCAGTGAGACATGAATGCCAGAGAAGATGGAGTAACTAGCAGATAAAAATACATCTTATGTCCTGCTTGGGCTGATTGCAATGCCTCAAAAGCAAAAGGACAGAGAGTGGCATTGGCTTTTCTGTCCTTAGTTAGCAGAAATGGGTAATAAAAGCAACAGCAGAGAGGAATGAAAAGATCTGGCACTGGCCAGGTATTATTAACACGACACCCTCTAGAAAAGCCTGCAACGGGGACAGAAATATCTTCAACATCGAGACTGCTCAGTAACTAGTATGTTAAGAGGACAAGTTTGTGTTTCTAACTCAAGCACCATGGTGAAGTTAAATCAAGAAGCAAAGAAGGAAACTCAGCTGTTTCTGTCAGCTCTCTCAGCATGTGGTGAGCTGGCCGTGCATCCATTAAAAAGGGAGATGTTCACTCTTACAGGAGACCAGCTAGAGGAACAGTAAGAGGGCCAGAAGGCTCAGCCAATATGAAACCTTCACTCTTCTCCAAACAGGCCTAGAGCAAAACCAGCCTGTGCTTGGGATGGTCCCACTCTGGAGTGCCCTGTTCCACTCTCCAGGGTCAGGGTTTGTCTCTGAAAAGCATCTGTGCAGCTGAGAAGGCAAATGAGGAAGAGTGGATCCCGAACGAGGTTCAAACAGGTTCAGCCACTCAAAGCAGGCTGCACAACAGCAGCTGGCTGAACAAGAGAAGATTTGAAAACTATTGTGGGAGAGAAATGCTCTCTTGAAATGAGTGCTTTGTGTGGGTGTGTATTCAGCATCCCTTTCTCAAGGTGATAGAAGAGCCCTGACAGAGCAGGAGTGCTCACAGAGACAAAGCGTTTTCAAATCTCTCTTCTCTTACTGAGTGATATCACTCTTGCACTTCAAGACTGGGAATTTTTCAGGCTGACATTGACTTCATCCATTTTACCAGTATTTATGTCCCTCTAGTGAAATCTCATTGTAGCTGAAAAAATAGCAAATCTCGAGGCACACATCAAAGAAGGGAATCCCAGCTATTCTTCCTGGGCACCTCCTGCTCTGAATGCCTCGTGTGTGTACACCAGGATCTGTCCCTCCCAGAGGCTTTTCCTGAACGAGGCTGTATAATACTAGAGAAGTTCCTTTATGATGAGGTTCCCAAGGGTATTTTGAACAATGCTCCATCACAAAACTCTAAGTTTATTCACTTTGTATTGTGTTTTGTGGCAGGAAGGGAAAAAAACGGTCCTGTTTCAGAAATGCTGGCATGTGCAGACAGAGGGAAAGATAAAGTGGACAGCAGCATCTCCTCTTCTTCCTGATCAGATGAGCTCACCCAGAGCCCCAGGTTCCAGCAGCAGCTCAGACATTCCCAGGCACAAGTCCTGACTCATGACAGGTTTCAGAGGATGAAGAGGGCAGGCTGGTGCTAGCCCAGCCAGCTGTGCTGGGCTTCCCAAAGGTCTCCCACTCTTTTCACCTCAGTAGTCTGGGCTTGATGCCACAGGAGACTCAGTGTCTGAATTAGTGGTCTTTATCTGTCCTCAGCCATTAAACAGTGGGTCAATGTGATCTTGAAACAAAATTATTCTATTGAAAATCATTGAATAATTAGCAATCATTCACTCAGATCCATAACACTGAAATTCCTATAAACACAGATATTCACAGGCAGATAGCAAGTCCACTATTCCTGAAAGAATAGAAAAGTTGTATCTTCTTAAGTGCTGCTGTTGAGCAGACAAATGGAAATGTGACCATTATATAGAACAAGATGTGTAGTTAAGAGAACAAATCCTTCAGATCGTTGGTAACACGACTGTGTTTAAACACATTCAGCATATTGTCCAGGCATGTCCAGGAAAAATCAGTCCTATGATCAATATGCCACAAGAATCTTATTTTTAAATTTATCTCTCTAAGGGATTCTTTTTTGATCCTTCTGATCAGACAAAAACAATTACTGTGCCTCTAAGCACTTCCCTGCCTCTAGTCTCCAATTAGCCACATCTGATATAATTTTTTCAATGTAAAAATAAGGTTATCTCTTCAATTGTTTATGTCTAAATCAGGCAATACTATCACAACTACTACACAGACCAACAGCCAGCCCAGGGCTTTCTGCATCCAAGTTTTCAGAATTGTTATCTCTTAAAAACTCTTTTCTGGGCTGTAGGAAAGCCACTGATTGAATTTTTGTTTGCTTGAGATGCCTCCTGGTGTTTTGAAAAGTACAGAGGCTAAGCCAAGCACTTGGCTGCCTCTATTTCATTTCACTAAGCAGGCCTTCTGAGATCAGTGGTGTACCAACACATCCCCAGTAGAGCCTGTACTTAAATGCAGTAATTCCAGAATTATCTCCTCCACACTTTTGCAGCTTGTTTACCTCTTTTCAAAACTTTGAACTGTGTTATGCATTTGTTCTTCATCTGTTCTTCCAATTCTATCATGGAAAGAGGTTACAGTCTTCACAGTTTTTTGGTTTTCCTTTCTGATTTCAGTCAGGTCTAAAAGGTAGGAGTTTTTCACCTACATTTGTACAAGATGAAAAGCATTGGACATGATGGCACATGAGCTTATTGTTAAAACACTTCCCCTCCCCATCAGGGTATCCTTTTCCTTTAGGCAAGTACCAACAAAGATTGCCAACCATTCAAAACAAAATGGTACTGGAAAAAAGAAACAAAACATAACTTATTTTTCAAAAAAGATCATGAAAAATTAAAGAAAAGGCTCACAAAAAAACCCCAACTCTTCTCCTTTCATATGGGGCTGGCTCTTCCTCTGCTCTGGGATAAAGATGGGGCCAGCCCCGCTGCAGAGCCAAGCCTGAGCCTCGGTGTGAGGACACAGACCCTGCCACCCAGTGTGCTCTCACTGCCCCACAGACCTCAGAGGTGCAGGTCTCCTGCCTTCATCCTTTGCATGGCACTGCCAGGGAGCCACAGCAGGGGACACCTGACAGCACAGGTAACACAGGCAGCCAACAGCAGGTGCTGCCTTCAGCTTCAGGATCTGTCCGGGATCTTAGGGACACTCCTGGGAGCTCCCTGGAGATAAAGCTGCAAGTTAATTAGAGGAGGTTTGCTGGGGAGTTTTGGATCTAGGGTGTTGTGGAGAGTCTCGTCAGATTTGGGACTTTCTCCTACTGCTGCTCCTCCATGGGGGCAGCAGTGAGGTCAGGGGAGGCATGGAGCATATCAAGCATGACTACATGGATCCAAGGGTGGTAGCCAAGGGTGCAGAGGCCAAAGCAGTGTATTCTTGGTGCCATCACTGAGGGGAGGGCCTTGAGGCAGAGGGGAAGAATCCTATATGTTCACGAGGGATTGCATAGCTGGTGGCAACAACAAAGATTTGTCTTCAAAACCTTGGAAGCCTTTCTGATGATCAAGAACTTCTGGGAAGAGATTTGATTCCTCTGACCAAAGAGGGAAAAAATGTCTTTGCCAATGTGCTGGCCAACCTGGGGAAGTTTTACACTAGAAGTGATGGAGGAGAGAGGTGATGATGACTTAAAATAAAGTGAGGAAGTGATTGGCAAGGAAGGGATGTGGGGTGATACAGATGAGAGATCTTACATCCAACATAAGGCAGAAAGGAGAAGAAATGGGGCCATCCTAATGTTATGCACACAAATAAGGTCAGTGTATATGACAGCATGGTGAGGCAAGACCTCATTCATTTTCTGGGAAATCAGGACAACTGAGAGTTGCCTTAAATGAGAGAGCAAGGAAGGTCTGCTCCTTAAATGAGAGAGCAAGGAGGGTGCTGCTGTCTCTGCCTTGGGGAGGGCGATGAGCTGGGCAAAAAGCTTATGGGTCAGAGTTAGAAGGTAGATCATCATGGATGACATTGTGATGGGTGTCTGCTACAGCCCAGCCGAGCAGGAAGAAGTCAAAAAACCTTCTTTGGACAACTGGAAGAACCAAAATGTATGAATGGTGGGTATATATAGCCAAAACCAAAAAGGTTTTCTATACATAATCCCAAGACAGTGGTGAGGCACCATGAACATGGTCTCCTCCCTGGAGGAAGCCTGGCCCTCAGCAACTGGAGACCTCATTCCAGGTGGAGTTGTGTGGGAGGGTGCCACAGAACCAAGGATGCCAAGCCTCAGGCACAGCACCAGGCAGTGCCTGGTTGCTGCCCTGGGGCTCAGGCTGGGGACAGTGATGGTGTCCTTGTGGCAGGACATGCAGCGGGAGCTTTGGCAGACAAAGGAGTTGCAGAGGAGGTGAGCAGCTGCACACTGTCAGGACGAGTGAGCAAGAGATGGACAGGCTCTTTGCAGAGGCTGAACAGCCCCAAGGTCCCTTCTAAATGGAATTATTCCATGGAACTATGATATGAGGACAAGCAAAAATAAGCAGATCTACCTTCATAGAAGCATGAAGGAAACAGTGAGCACAGGTAATTTAGTGATTGGTCGTATGAACAGATTTGTAGAGCTACAGTAACTGAACCTTAATAACACAGAATAATGCTGAAAGGATAACCTAGAGATCTCAAGCCAAGGTTTTGTACTCAGCTTTGAGGATGATGTGGAGCAACAAGAGTGCTGAGGTGGCTAAAAATATAACTTCCAAGGAAATATTAAACAGACTCACACTGTTAACCAAAAGAAGACAAATTGAATGAAAAAACACTGTAGGAGTCTGCAAATGCTTCAAACTATACTTGGACAGTTCCAAATGACCTAGTCTATACTTCTACTAGATATTGCAAAAATGCAGCATTCTAAATCTTCACTGACTCCTAAAGCCCTGGCCTTTTATCTATTGCCATGTGGGCAGCCTAGCACATGGAAAGCCCCTAGCAGCAAGGAAGGAGTTTTTGTTAAGTGTCTCCACCCACTGAACAAAGAGCCATAACCTGCTACATTTACTTGAATTCCAGACCTGCATAATTGCCTTTTTCTTGTGGAAATGAATTGTCCCCTTGGTTTGCCTGTTTCCACAGGTACCTGGGAAGCTTTGTTTTACCTTCAGGTTCCACATTCCACACTTTGCAGCAGTATTCTTTAGCTGAGGCAGATGGTGGCATCTCAAAGCATTACCAGGCTACATGTCTTCATCAACAGAACCCTAAGCACAAGAAGGAAATGAATATTCATGGAGCCACTGCCTCCATAAACATAAACAAACATGTAGGGGAAGTGAGGGAAGGGATTAGGAGAGTTAGTTAAAAAGAGGTGGAGTTGTTAGGATACGTTTTTATCCCCTGTAGTAAATATCTAGCTGAGTGAAGATCCTGTATTTTCTCCACACCCCTATCTGATGGGTTGACCTTGGCCAGCTGCTAGATACCAAACCAGCCACTCTCTCACTCCCCAGTCCTCAACAAGATAGGAGGGAAAATAATGCTCATGGGTTGAGATAAGGACAAGAAAATTGCTCACCATTTACCATCATGGGCAAAACACACTGACCATGGGGAAGGTTAATTAAATTATTGCCAGCCACAATAGAGGTGGATGATGATAAGTAGAGACAAAACCTAAACCATCCAAAAATCCCCACCTTCTTCTCAGCTTCAACTGCACTCCTCCATTCCCAACTCGTTCAAGTTGCTGTTAAAAAAGGTTCACATTCCTGTGCAGGAACTTGAAGAAGCTGTTGTGGGTAGATGCAGCTGGCCATAATATATACAATATATAGAAAAGAAAACATAATAATGGAATGTATACATTCCTGTTTCCTTTCTTTTCACTAGTAGTGTGTTCCTCTAAAGGTTAGGAAATGGGATTATTTTTGTAACTTACGTTTGTCTTTCTCATTTGTCTTCTGAAATTTCCCTTTAACATACTGGACAGTATCATTCATCATTGTATGAAACCAGCCAGGGACCAACAAAGAGCCAGCTAAGTAAAAAATTGGACAGGCACCTCTCCAATCATCCCCAAATTTCTCATAGGTGCACCTTACACATACACAACTCAGCTCTTTGGTGTTTGAAAGGTAAGGGGCCAAAGAATACAGCTCATTTTATGGACCGATGGTCAGTGCTTCCTCAGTAAGCCCAGCACAGGAAGAGACCTCAGACTCTGCAAATGCTTGTCACTTGAGCAGTAGATGTGCAGCCTGGGTACACCCTGGACACTGCAGACTCTGTGGGCATGTTCATAAACCTCTGTCCAGGAACTCTGGGACAGAAATATGTCTGGTCTGTGATACAGGTATACTCAATATAAGTCACATTTTTAAAAAGCAACTAAATAACAGCATAAGGTGCATAGTCAAGAATCAGACATTCAGGAGTTTGTTTCATCAGAATAGGACTTAGTGTATGTTTTCCCAAAGTGCTTACATTATTTGTTTTTTAAACTTTACAATGTTTATAGCTGTGGGCTCCCTGAGGTTTGCTACTAGTTTGATAGAGAAATATTATTTAATATCTTTTCAAAATATATACAAGGTCATTTCAATCTATCCTTTTTTTAAGCAGGAGCCCTACAGAAAACAGCTGAGCAATAATCATACTAATGGTCCTGAATGTGCTTGTATCAATGTTATTTCACTGCACAAAGAAATCAATGTTATTAAAAAAAATCATAGCAATTATAGGGACAGCCAATTTGAGAGTGCTATTTACTGAATAGCTAGTGACCAATTTTCCAGTCCTCCTGTTTAAATTAGTGGATATTTAAAGATGAGACTAATTCAATTTCCTTAGAACCTGCCCAGTTTCATTAACACAGCAGGGAAAACACAAAATATGTACTTGAATGCCTTATTCTTCAGGAGAAGCAATTCTACCTCAGATATGTAGAAGATTAAAAGAAACCAGAGATTAAAATTGTATTAACACATTTTGTAGCACTCCCGTTATTTTTTAGTCTTAAACTCTGGCAAATGAAAGATGGTTAGTCCTAATTTTAATGAGACTTTTCATACAATAATATACAAGCTTTGTGAGAAGGCTGAAAAATGTCTTTTTTTTTTTTTTTTTTTTAATCACTAAGCAGCAACAACCATTTGGAGGGGAGTGTGGCTCCAGCATGGCAAAGCCTGGAGCCTGGTGCAGGCTAGGATGTCTCTCAATTCAGTGATACTGTATTAAAGCCAGCATGCTTCACTGTGCATGGAGGCAGTAAATGATACCAAAGCAGTATCTTATCTGGTAGAACAAAGACTGTCAAAAAAATGTTCCTTTCTTTTTTTTTTTTCTTTTTTTTTTTCTTTTTTTTTTTCAGGATGAATTTCATTTACCTTTTCAACGGATTTTAAATCTTTTGTAAAATACTCCAAGGGCACATAGCACAGTGTGAGACTTGTAATCAGCCTGAAAAGAGTGACAGAAAGCTGGCTCATTTGGTGTCTCCCAATGCTTTCCTTTATTCTAACCTGTCTGTTTACAGCTTAAATCAAAGAAAATTTGAGTTTTTAACTCTTGCAGCAGGTAGTGGAAAAAAGCACAAGGGAACCTGAGCAAAATATTTGAAGTAAAATCTACATTCAGAAGAAAATCAAGGGCATGGCTCACCTGCAAAAACCAATTATTGTACATGCATAACCTTCTTTTGTTGTTGACCCACCTGACAAGTGACTGCATAGATTTAACATTAAAAAAATACCATGCTTAGCTTTTCATAATGAAAGTAATTAACTGAGTAAAGACAATTTGGGGGCAGGAAGGGCATGTATTAGCTATTGAACAGCATGAAAAACAAGGTCTTGGTGTGGAGCTCTAGCAAAAAGAGCTGAAGTGTCTCTGGATGATACTTATCAGCCTGTTTGTAAAAGCATGTAACACAGGTCAGAGGTGTGCCTCAGCCAGCTTTGGGTCCCCAAGGAAGTGTTTCAAGGAAAAGTAGGCATTTGTGTTTTGCCTCTTTACATCCTGCCTAAATAAATAGATGCATATATTTTAGATCTCATCTTCAACCTCTTGGGATGAAGACTGTCTTTCTGTTCTGTGTTGGCACAATAGCTGCTCTGCTGCATGCCTGCGCTTTCTTGGAGAAACAAATTGTGTAGAGGAACAAAGTGAAGTCTGGCAATAGCTACCAAGATGAGAAATGTATCACTGTATCAAGCCCCTTTGTGTGAGACTGTGACAGCTGCATTTTGCCTTTCTCAATTCCATCTGGAACTTCATGCACATGCTTCCCTAGGGATATTTTCTTTGCCACTGTGTTGTGGTTTAACTCCAGCTGGCAACAAAGCCCCACATCCACTCACTCACTCACTTTCCTCCTGTGGGATGGGGAAGAGAATTGGAAGGCTAAAAGTGAGAACACATGTGGGTTGAGATAGAGACAGTTTAACAGGTAAAGCAAAAGCCTCACATCCAGGCAAAGCAAAGCAAATAATTCATCCCTCAGTTCCCGTGGCAGGCAGGTGTTCAGCCATCCCCAGGAGAGCAGGGCCCCATCATGGGTAATGGTAACTTGCAAAAACAAATGCCATCACTCCAAAGGTCCCTTCCCTTCCTTCTTCTGCCCCCAGCTTTACATGCTGGGCATGATGCCATATGGTAGGGATGTCTCTGTGAGAGCTGGCATCACCTGTCCTGGCTATGTCCCCTCCTGAGTCCTTGTATACCCCCAGCCTCCTCACTGGTGGGGTGCATGAAGACCAGAAAAGGCCTTGACTCTGTCCAAGCACTGCTCAGCAATGACTAAAACATCCCTGTTATTAGCTATATATCCTGTACAAATCCAAAACACAGCCCCATTCCAGCTACTCTGAAGAAAATTAACTCTACCTTAGCTAAAACCAGGACACACTGCTATTTCTTTTTTGTCTCTTTAAAATGAAAACATAATTTAATTTTTAAGATACACATGCTGAAGCCAGTAAAACCAGTCTTTTTAAAACCATGTTATCAATATTAAATGCAATTACTGTGCTCCACAGCTAGAGCACAGAACATGAGGGATAGGATATTGTCTGATAAGATTATTCAGAATCCCCATAGGTACACACCCATATAATCTGAAGGTCTCTGTATGTAATATAAAGGTTCAGAATAAAAGTTAATGCTCACACTGTATGTCTCTGTTATTTGTGAACCAACAAAGACAGTATTTTCAAACAACTAAGAGCTTCAAAATCAATAACATTAATAAAAGGCTTAATGAAAAACATGTCCTCTGTAAGCCTGAGCAGATTCTAATGGAAGTAAAATTAGAACCCAAATTTTCTAAGGGAGCAGGTGGCAAGCCATGCTACAGGTTATGTACTTGTTCTTTCATCCAGCTCTGCTCAGCAGGGAGAAATTTTGGTTTCAGGTCCTCCAGGCTACACCTAGAGTGCCAGGCACAGCCAGACACAAGGGAGCTGAGCACCCTCTGCAGGGCCATCTCTCTTGTCTAGTTATTAAGCATGCTTCATGGAACAGCTCCAGCTCATTCAAGCTCATTCCCAGACAAGGCTCCCAGTGGGCACTCTGGGTGTATCTGGTTTGCATGGGAAGGTTTTGGTAGTGGGACTGCTGCAGGGGGGGCTGCTGTGAGAGGATGCTAGAAACTTTCCCCCTGTCCAAGAGAGCCAGCAACAGCCAGCTCTGAGAGGGACCTACTGCTGGCCAAGGCCAAGCCCATCAGTGGCAGTGGTAGCACCTCTTGAATAAGGTATTTGATAAGGGGCAAAAAACTTCTGCAGAATTGCAGCCAGAGATAGAAGTGAGAATACGTGAGGGCAATAACCCTGCAGACCCCTAGGTCAGTGAAAGAGGAGGAGGAGGGAGGAGGAAGAGGAGGAGGAGGAGGTGCTGCAGGTGCCAGAGCTGAGGCTCCCCTGCAGCCCCTGGTGCAGCCCATGGTGAGACAGCTGTGCCCCTGCAGCCCATGGAGGACACACACTGGAGCAGGTGGACACACAAAGGAGGCTGTGATCCTTGGGAAGCCCTTTCCAGGAAGAGGCTCCTGGCAGGATCTGTGACCCCACAGAGGGAGGAGCCCATGCTGGAGCAGGGTTGCTGGCAGGATCTGTGACCCCATGGGGACCCATGCTGAAGCAATACATGAAGGACTGCAGCCTATAAGGAGCACCCCCACTGGAAAATTCATGGAGGGTTGTCTCCCAGGGGAGAGACCCCATGTTGGAGCAGGGGAAGAAATATGAGGAGTCTTGCCCCTGAGGAGTGATAAACTGACCAGAGCCCCCATTCCCTGTCCCCCTGCACCACTGGGAAAGAGGAGGTAGAGAAATCAGGAACAAAGTTGAGCCTGGCAAGAAGAGGGGGATGGCAGGGAATGGAAGGGGTTTTTTTAAGATTTGGTTTTATTTCTCATTACCCTACTCTGATTTGACTCATAATAAATTAAATTGATTTCCCCAAGTCTGTGTAGCCCATGGTCGGAACTGGTGAGTGATGTCTCCCTGCCCATATCATGACCCATGAATCTTTTGTTATATTTTCTGCTACTGTCCACCTCAGGAGAGAAGTGATAGAGCACCTGGTGAGCATCTGGTGCCCATCCAGGGTCAATCCAATACACTGGGTAAAGTCACCCTGCTTTGGGACAAAAGAGCACTTTTAAAGAGCCTTTTGCCCATATTATTTGTTAGTTCTGACCTGGCCATGAAGACCAACATCTAAGTAGAGCAACTACTGCCATGCACAGACAGGGATGCAGAATCACAGGGTAGATTAAATGGTAGCCAGTAGGGTTGTTTCCACTTACGGCACTCAAAGATTTGGCAGTTAGTGGTAATTTTACTTACATACCACAACATAACCTGTGATTGATTAATTTGTCCATTATACTTTTCCCAGGACATGCAGAGCCACTTAGAACCTGTAAGAAATTCTATTATTTCTACAGAAAAAGATTGCTCCTTTTCAGCCAAATTCACTTTAAGCCAAAATCCGCCAGTTTATTCCAAACCAGATTGATCTGCTGTGTAATTAAAAGTGTAGAATTTGCAGGGGAATGGGTGGGGACTGCACACATCCTTTCAGCCATCTCTGCCATGGGAGTTGCTGCAGGGAGCAGAGGCTCGTTGTACTAGGGCCTGAAATAATGTTGCATATTTCCACAGTCACTTTGTACCTATCACATTAGACATTTTCATGAAGTGCAGTGTCAGTTCTGCTCCTGAGTACAACAGTAAAACTGAACCCAATATGGATTAAACCTTTAAACTCAGACATCTAGGCATTCATGTTCTCAATTTGGCAGTTTATGTAAACAACATTATTTCTGGACAGAGGAACTGATTTTTTTTCACTTACATTCAGTTTCAGTTCTATTCTCCAGAAATAGATTTCTAATCAACAGCAAAACATTCCCCCAGTGGCAAATTTGATTTTGAAAGACAAGCTGTTTTCTTAAAGGTGATTCAGTAACGTGTGAAAAAAAGCTGCCATCAAGAAGTTATATTACAAAACTGTCCTCTGTCTAGTAAATAAGATATAGCACTCTTTCTCTTTCTCTGGTAGAGATGGTTCATCTAAATAATTTTAATCCTTTCAGTGAGGAGGAGACTGCTTTTAAAAAACCATGTGAAGCGCTTCAGTAGTGTTCTTTTGAGCTTTGACAATGTCACCGTTGAGCGTGGTGATGTTCAACACAGATATCTGAGAATGCTGACTTAAGAAGTGGCATTTCTGCACACTTTTGTTACATTTTTTCCAGATCAAAATGAGCTTCAGTTTGGTGTGGTAATGTAGGAGCTTTTCCAGGCTTATCTGTGAGGAGCTGCAGTCAGATTAATATTAGTCCTCTGTATTATTTTAAAGGAACCACATTTCTGCAAGCCGCTTTATTTGTACAGAGCAAATTTTTAACAGCAGCAGCTTCTGGTATTTTCTGCTTAAACTGCTGGGATTATGTGAAAGAAGCTGGAGTTATCTCAGCAGATGTTTTGTCTGGGCAAGACCATTACAACTGTGATCTTGCTGTATGAAACTTTGGATTAAGAAAAGCCATCCTACCATGGTCATCATTCCAACTGATCTGAGACTACTGCATCCTCTTCTCATTTAAATCCTCTCTTATAGATTTGGAATAATGATCCCTTTCAAAGACCTGAATGTGTGAAACACAAGCTTCAAACTCACTGGTGAGGCTGTTTCTTTCCTTCTTTCTAAACTTCTCAGAACTGAAGCCGTGTGGGATATTACACCGTTTTCAATGAATGATGAACAAAAGAACCGTTTTATTTTGTGATCTTTCCAAAGCAGGGACATCAGTGTGAATGTTACTGGCAGCACCCTGCATCCTCATGTGCATTGCATTTCAGCATGAGGAGATGGCAAACATGTATGACAATAAGAAGGACACAGTGGTAAGGGAGTCTTGGTGGAGCTGTCTGAGAAACTGATCTTCACATAGCATGAATTTTTGCAGCAACTGAATTCAAAAACAGACACCCACTTCCAGAAGCTGGGAGTACATAGGCTTATTTACAGAATGTGTGAACATATGCTGTAAACTTGACTCTAAAAATGGATTTTGTGCTTGTAGCAAAGAACAAATTGAATACAAATTCCAAGTGGAAAAATCTACTCCTGTTGATGGGCGTATTAGTAGTAGAATGAGTGGGCAGGGATATCTTCTCTGCTTGATATGAGAATTTGTACAGTTCTGTGTTGCTACACATCTCAACTAGCACTCAGGATTTAACAGAAAGGAATATAACGGAAACTAGCTGTTCAGAAATCCTGTGCATTCAATTAAACACCTTCAGAGGGCATTCAGCCTTCCTGGATGCCTGAGAGGGGTGGGAATAATTGTCTCCTGGCGCTGTCTGTTTCACTTTGTTGACTGGATAGAGACCCAGAACTATTACATTAGACCTGTGTTTTAGACAACTAAATGTAGATTATTTGAATTATATTTGCAATGCCCACATTTCCTAAAAGCTGTTGACAAGCTGGAGATCATACAAAAATTATTTTGCAACTACTGGAAAAGCCTTCTGTGATATTGAGCTTGATGAATTTTGTTTATCCAAGAGACACTCAAAATAAGAGGATTATAGTGTAATTATATAAGGGAATAGATTGGATGTTGAAAGATCTTCTACTGAGGAGAAAGAGAAGGCAGAAGAAACAGGTAGTTGGAACCTAGAGTGAGTCACCTTCAGTTTTGTAAGCAGTTTGAATGAATAATTTGGGAATACCTTTCAGAGAAAGGGTTCTTCTTTTCTTGGCACATTCAGGTTGGAAGTAAATGATTGGTGAATGAATTCCTTGATTTGTTTTTCTTGCATTCATGGCTTTAGTTTTACCTTTAAACTGTCTTTATCTCAACTCACGAGTTTTCTCACTTTGACCCTTCCCATTTTCTCCCCATCCCACCAAGGGGGAATGAGTGAGCAGCTATTGCTGGCTGGGATTAAACCACAACAACCTACTACAGTGAAATCCAAACCACTGTGCTCAAAACAAGGTTAAGTGGATAGGACCCAGCCTGCTAGCTTGAGAAAAAAGGCAGTAGCATAAAGGCATGAACAGGATCACAGGGAACGGTCCGTTTCACAGGGTTGGATTACAGTATTCTTCTGGAATTTAAAAGGAAGATTAATCCAGTCAGTCTTCTTTTCAGCACTTGCTTATCTGTTCTACTGCCTGATTAAATGTTTACAAGGTGGGAGAATCTTAACACCTTTTGTGACATAAAGCAAAACACCTTGCATCACAGTATGAACAATTGATGCCTAGCAACAAGAAATACAGTGCAATGTGGGCTGCTTTGGTTTCAGATTTCACTGATTAGTTTTTATTTTAACATGTTTTTATTTTTATTTTAACATGAAATAGAATTCACTACTGTACCATCTTTCTATTTTATGCTGTAGAGTTTCATTCTATAGAGCAATGTATTGCTGCTCTTCACTTGCTTCTTAAAAATGTAGACATTGTTTCTGCTACTTCATAGAAATAATCAGGGGTTTTTTTTCAGTTTTCCATGTGGTATATGGAAACATAATATATACACATGCTTTATACCCTAATCACAACAATTCCATCTCTCCTGTCACCTATCTCCTCATGACATTATATCTCCAGTTTTCACATATCACAGAATCACAAGATCATTTAGGTCAGAAAAGACCTCAAAGATCCTTGAGTCCAACCTGTGACCAAACCACACCATGCCAAATAGACCATGGCACTGAGTCCAACATCCAGTTATTTCTTGGACACCTCCAGGGATGGCGACTCCACCACCTCCCTGGGAAGTCCACTGCAAAGCTTAATAGCTCTTTCCATTAATTAATTCTTGCTGGTTTCCAAACTAAACCTTCCCTGGTGCAGCTTGAGGCCATGTCCTCTTGTCCTACCCCAGGCTGACCCCACCTGGCTACAACCAGCCTGCTGCAGAGAGTGATAAGGGCTCCCCTGGGCTTCCTTTGCTCCAGCATAAACACCCCCAGCTCCCTCAGCTGCTCCTCACAGGACTGGGGTTCCAGACCCTTCACCAGCTCCATTGCTCTTCTCTGGACTCACTCCAGCACCTCAAAGTCCTTCCTGCAGTGAGGGGCCCAGAACTGAACACAGGATTTGAGGTGCAGCCCCACCAGTGCTGAGTACAGGGATACAATCACTGACCTGATCCTGCTGTTCACACTGTGGCTGATACAGGCCAGGAGGCCACTGGCCTGCTTGGCCACCTGGGCACACCCTGGCTCATGTTCAACTGCTGTTGGTCAGCACATGGTCAGTTCCCAGCTATTGCCCTCTTTGCTGCTGCCTGTGGCTGTCTGGCTAACAGAGCTGTAGAAAAATAGTCTGGCTTATCCCACAGGCTGCTGTGCATCCTTTGACTGAAGCTGCATCTGTAACCCTGTGTCGTCACCCCTCACTGAAGGTCACTGACATGATTCCTTCACAATGATCTTAGGTCATTTCAAGGGGTATCAGTATAGAAGGGTCACAAATGCTGGTGATCCTAAAGACTTGAGGAGAGGATTGTCATGCTGTGTGGGGGGAGTCATCAACAAATCATCCCAGAAGACCTCTTAATTAACTGGGGAGAAGTTAGATGGTCCTGCTTAATTCAGCATGTGTTCTGTCAGGCACCTAATCAATCATCTTCTCCCAGAACATCCTGAAACCATAGTTGTAAGCCTGAGGTGAAAAGGATCTGTAATTTGAAATTATATGAGGAAAACATTGTCCAAAAAATCTTGGAAGCAAGAAAAAAAAGAAACTTGGTTTGGGTTCATGAACTGAATGTGTCTCCTTGTTTCAGACAATAAGGATTCCTTTAGAGCAGCTGAATAGCAGGTTTCACAGCATCCCTCAGGATATTACGAGAAATTCAATAGTTGAGTTAGAAAATTATTGTGGGGATAAAAGGAAAAACAATCTTGCATTAGACATTCCAGTTTTTACTGCTCTTTGTTAGCATTCTCATCTAAATCCCTTTTATCAAGATTTTCCAACTGCCATTTCCAATTACATTGGACTGAAATTTGTCCATCAGGATGGGAATGATTGATTGAAATTGTATTTAAGTTGTTTTAACCTCTTCCAATAAGAAGAGTGAACTGTTTAATGTGCTTTCAGAGTTTTACTTGTTCCACTCTTGTGAGCTCTTTAGTGGTACAATTTGGTACAGTGGTTTGAGGTGAGACTGGTGAGCTCCTGAAATGGATGGGCACAAGTCTGACATTCTTTCTTCCTGGACAAGGTCTTTGGGGTGGCTGCACCTCTTTACTTCTGCTTTGGCTCCTCCAGCTACTCTATATGTGTGAAAACAGAGATGGGAAGAAAAGTCAAAGTGTTCCTCTTGTGTTGTTACACTGTTGTGACCTATTTCTTCCATGCCCCACTTTATCGTTCATTTGTTGTCATCACTTTCTATGTTTAGTCTCATTAATATTTTAAGGTCTGAAGTCAAGGCCTGTCACCCTTATTTGCCTCTGAAGTTGTGTGAACATTACTTGTGCTCTGCAGGTAAAATTAGAGTAATAAGTAATATTAATACCAGTTTAAGATTCTGAACACTGGGCACTCGATCTGCAAAATATATTCTTTTTTACTTTTTATTATTATCCATCTTGAAGTGACAGGTTAATACTTCAAGTGAACTAACAACATCTCTCAAAAGCAGAGTTTAATTTCAGCATACTAATTTTTTCTTCCTTTGTAATCATAACTTTGAATTTGTCATAGACCAGCAAAATTAAAAAAAAAAAATTGTGTCTAGCTAAATATCATATGGAATGGGATTTATCAGTTCAAATTCAGGTTCTTGCAATGTAGGTATCTGCATGTAAACAAGGCATATGAGATACAATTTGCCTGACACAAATCCTTCTAAAGAGTTCTGCTTAGTCCCTACACTATGTGGGGCTTCTGGACAAGAAACTCATCTCTGTGGTGAAGATATTTCAAGTTAAGTGAGATAAATACTTAAATACTATACTGGTGTTCTCTTCAGCATTTTTATGCTCAAATTCCAGTCTCAAGGTAACTTGCTGCTTACTTTAGAATTCTAATTAACACCTTTAAAAAATTATAAATGGAATGAGTGTTGTAAGGAGTAAATTTTCTCCTGTGAGGCAGCTCCTTCCTGGTAAGCACTTGTTTGGATGGTGAGGAGGGTGGCTGGGGTCCTGCAATTTGCAATATTCTTGTCATGTGGGTAAGAGCTGCAGTCTATAAAGCTGTCTGTGGATTTTTGCCAACAGACATCTCACTTTAAAGTGAGGCTGGAAGAAAGGGCATCACTAGTAAATAGTGTCTGTCTATGTTAGGAGCCTGTGCTTGTCCAGGGAGTGGTTTTGATCCCAAGGTACTTCAATCAGTGTATCTGGAATGTTAAGTGACTAAAATACTGCAAGGGACAAACTATTACTTTATGTCAGCAAGGACTGAAGGTTGCAGACACTTGTAAGTTGACTCCTCTCACTGAAAATGTCAACATCAGCCAAGCCTCCGATGAATTCAATTATTTTCCCTTTACAGTATGATGTCCAAAGGAAGAGTTCACAGTGCTTCAATGTCTTCAGCTTCCCTGCACACTTCAGTCTGTCTCAGAGAATGATGCCTTCAGATCTGACCCCCTGTCTGCTTTGCTGAGTGCAGAGAGCAGCAGAGCTGCCACAGGAACTGATGAGTGTCATGATTTCCCTTGGTCATTCCAGTGCTCTGCTTTTGAATGAATGTTCAATTTGTCACTGTCTAGGGTCTGTGTATTGAGAACTCCAACTTGTAGGGAAACAAAATTCCCTATATTAAGATTATTTAGTTAATCTGCTTCATTGAAGGATGAAACATTGAATAAGTGAGTGGTTATTGCACAGACGCTGGGGGCTTGGGGCATCAGTAGAGGAAATGGAATTATTTATTGCAGTGTATTTTAGAATACTTTCAAAGTTAGAATCATCCTTGTAATTTGAAATAAGTTTGGATTTATCAGAGTTTATCCAAAAATTGGCAGAAATTAAAACCCAGAACTTAATAAAATCTGAAATGTTTGAGCAAGGTTAGCAGAGATGAGTGAATATCTCCGCAATTGACACACAGATGTTGCAGAGAAACGGGGTAAAGATTAGGTTTTGGACCAAAATGTTGATGCTGTAAACTGATCTTTTATTCTTGCAGCTTCCTTGAACATACACTGAGGTTTTTGGCCTTTTAGCCAAAACAGGGAATTGAAATAGCAAAGCATTCCCTGGTATGGCAAAAAAGTGCAACAGAAGCTGGAGAGTTTTTCCCTTTTTAATATCAAATTCACCATTGCCTCAAGAGGATAGGTTTGGGTTTGTTAATTCAACTCTTCACCTCTTTGCTGCCAAGGTTTAAAACATTTTTTAGCTACTTTATCAGTATGGGTACATCCCCTGCTGCCATCCAGCATGTCATCCTTTCCTTTGCTCCAGTGTTCAGCAAAGGTCCATCTTCATACTCGTGGTAAAAACAAGACTTCCTTTACAAGGCCAGTGCTTTTTTTCTACCAGAGTGGATCTGTCAGCAGCATAGATTCTACTCCAGATTTGCTAAAACTTTTTGATTATACCTGGGGGTAACTTCCAGCAATGAGATCTGTTGCTGGAGGCACCCTGCCTTGCTGGGTCACCACCCTGAGGAAATCCCATGCCCTTGGCTGTCCAAAAAGCAGTTTCCAAGAGTTTCTTCTTTTGAAATGAATTCCCTAAAACAGGACAGGCTGCCTCCTCTCACCCAGAGCCATAGTTCTCCTGTCCTAACTGCAGGTTTCATGTGGGCTATCCCCTCAGCCCTGCCCCAGACACAGAGTGAGATCCTTGTGAGATTTGTAAGAGGTTTATGGTTTTTATGGTTAAGATGGCCTGTAAAATCCACAGAGCTTTGGAGACATTTCCAACCCTCTGTTCTCTAAAAATCTTGCTTTAATAGATCAATATGGTTCACCTGCTTTATTTTTCAAGCTGTCAAGTAAATACTACACTCCTCAAACAAACATGTAAGGAGAGATCCTGCCAAGAGCTCAAATCCATATTTGGCACAATCCAGTGAGTGATGTTGATTATGAGATAAGAGTGGAGGAGACACAAGGGATGAGAGCTGTTGCTAAGACAGGTGTTTGGCAAAATTGGGAAAGGGATTTTCCAAAGAAATTTGGAAGACCTGAAAGCACTGACAAAACAGTTTTGGGCAGAAGGAAAGAGGATCTTAGATGGGTGGGAGGGGACCACAACAGGAGACAGCAAGGCTTGCTTATGGTGGTAGAAAGGTGAAAAGAGTAGAGGAAACAGAGTGTTAAATTGTTTAGAAAACCAGGACTGAGGACTGGCATCCAGGTCCAGTCTGTGAGTTGAGCCCTGCAGCCACAACGCATTTAAAGGGGTAGCAGAAACCACATTTGTGCACAGCTGGAAGTAGAGCTTCAAACTGCTCCCCTGTGCTCCTGTTTCTAACACTTGTACAGATTATTGTCTTCCCTGTTTCTCTTTTTACTAAACCCATTTCAAAAGTTTGAATGGGTAGTGAAACAAAATCACCAGAATTCATAATAATTTCCTAGTCTAAAATGAAGTACACAGAAAGAATGATGGGCAGTCTTCTGCTTTACTTTTAGTATTTACTGTCTGCTGGTTTTTCTCCTATTATGTGTAAAAACCCTTCCCTCCACCCCCATTTCTGTCCTTAATAGGTTCTAATACCTTAATAGGTGTTAAAAACATATGTCCAGGGACAGCTAAAAGGAGAGAGCCCCATACAAAGGGAGGCACTGCACAAAGGCAGGGTCAGAAACATTGCCAGACCCAAAGAAATAATAAAATATAGGTTGGGAGGCTCATGGCTAAGTGATTTACCCACTGTCATGGCTGGGATGCAGGAAGAATAGGACAACATACCTGTTACCTCCACTCAACACAGATTTGGGCAGGGTGCATGCACCAGCTCTGCAACTCAGCAGCCTCACGTTGCCTTGGCCACTGCACAATTTAGCAACCTTGGCAGCTTCCACAGGCTTGTTCTTTCCCCTTTTTCTTCCCATTATACATGAGTCACACAAAGAGCTCCAAACCCACACATGTCTTCATTAGCTTCTGCTGCTTTCTCTAAGGGGCGGGGGGTGGGGTAAGCAAAACATCTCAACCAAGCCAGACACCCTCTTCATGGATCTCAGAGTAATCTCATGCATTTTGCAGGGTTAATCTGCACAATTCAGCTACAGAATCCAAAAACCAACCAAACAGCAGAACTAAATACTGGACAGGTTAATTTGGTATTGTCTACCAGAAACAGAAAAGAGAAAGGATCATCTTTCTTCTAGGTTTTGCTGGGCTTTCACTGAGGCAACAGCAGCAGGATTAGTCAACATGCAGATAAATAATCTATGCTGGAACCAGGGTATCTCTGGAGAGAAATCTTCCAATCTGAATTATTTCTACACCTGCACTTTTGTACAACTCCTGGGAAACATTCAAGAGGGCTGTGAGCAGCTTCTGCACTCTTCTTGAAGTTGGTCACTAGTCCTGCTGTGCAGCAAGGACTGTGAGCTCTTCAAGTAGTTTGGATTTGTGGGAGAGTTTCTTAATCAGCTGAGCCTGTAATCCTTCACAGCTGCAATGAAATAGCCTCTGACACAAGGAGCAAAGGGATTTCTTTGGGGAGATGTAAATGTGTGCTACATTGCTAGTTAGGCTGTGAGACTTTCAGTCTAGAGAAGGCAAGCACATTTGCTATTTTTGCATGACAGAGACAGGTTTTAGCTGGGGCCTCTTCCTGTATGTATCATATCACAACCAGGAATAAGTAGCATGATCTGTGTTGAGAACTGTAGGAACTTTCTGGGAAGACAAGGCATGTGAATGGCCCTCAGCAGAGGAGGATGTGAATTTCTAGGCAAGACTTGTGTGGGGAAACAAGTTCCTTTGCCCACATTGGTACAGCAGGAGGAGGTGCCCCAGGTGGAGGAGCTCTTAGAGCTGGATTTGCTCACTGGGCTCTGTGCTTCTCTTCATTCCCTGCATCCAAAGGGATGCCACTACTGCATTGCAGCTGAGCCATCAGAGTGAAATAAATTCTATCCCACACATCTGTATAAAAGGGGACACTGGCATGGCTACTACTTTTTCTGATGATACCAAAGAAAGCTACTTAGCATGGACACCAGCAATTCACTATCTTCTTCTTCTTCTTTAAATTTTGCCTTTATTACAAATATATGCAATACATTTATGGGATATAATACAATGCCAGCAAATATTGAGTAAGGGGCTTTTAAAGGTAACATTATAAAATAGTTGCTTCTTACCTCTTGTTATTATTGAGCAATAAATTTCCACCCAGTATGCACAGTTTTGTAAAAAGGTTATTGTCCCTAGGCTAATAATTTTGCCTATAATAACAAATGATAGGACATGGTTGAATAAATTGCATATTTCAGAACAAAACCCACCAAGACAATTTTTTTAAAAATAAAGAATACTTTCGCTGGACTGCCTTCAAGATATAATTTTAGTTGTCCTAAATAATTGAATTCTCTAGATATTTGGTTAGTTAGGATGTTATTTTCTGATATATGTTGTATCATTAAAGTAAATGACCATAGAATTTTAAAATTACATTGGTTACTGCTTTTATCTGCAAGAAAAGGTCAAACCTTAGCAAGCTGAGCAACTACCATCAGAAATTATCACTGGGCTATAGTTAAAGTAGAAAGCTCACAAAGCAGTATCAGCATTCTAGAGAGATTGGGGAAGTTTAGGAGCTCACTGGACAGGAAGAACAAACAGAAGTTCCTTTTCATAGCATCTCCAGTTTTCTCACCTGACTAAACCCTCTCCAAAGCTATTTGCTAGGCTAGTTCTCCTTTCAGGTCTCCCTGAATCCTCTAACCCTTCATCACCTGAAAAAGAGCTTACTGGCAAGCTTGTCCAGCTAATTTTTCTCAACTATATCAGTTTCCATAATGGAAGAGACATTTCCCTATAAACTGTGCTTTGCTTAGTCACAGACAGTGGTTGGAAATCCCTGTTCAGAGGGATTTACATGCAAACTCATTGGGAGAATGAGGATTGGTGTTAAGAATACTCTGCAGTCTGCTCTGCACTAGGGAAGCCTCACCTTGAGTCCTGTGTGCAGTTTTGGGCATCACAACATGAAGAAGACATTGATCTGTTAGAGACAGTCCAAAGGAGGGCAATGAGGATGGTGAAGGGCCTTTAGGGAAAGCCACATGAGGAACAACTGAGAATACTTGGCTTGTTTGACCTGGGGGAGACTGAGGGGAGACCCCATGGCAGGCACAGCTTCCTTATCAGGGGAAGAGGCGGAACAGGCACTGATCTCTTCTCTGTCATGACAGTGACAGGACCCGAGAGAATGGACCAAAGTTGTGTCAGGGGAGGTTCAGGTTGGGGAGGTTCAGGTTGGGTTCTTCACCCAGAGGGTGGCTGGGATCTGGAACAGGCTCCCCAGGGGAGTGATCACAGCACTAGCCTGACAGAGTCCAAGAAACATTTGGACAAGGCTCTCAGGCACAGGGTGTGATTCTTGGGGCTGTCCTGTGCTGTCCTGCACAAGATAAGGAATTGGAGACCATGATCCTGATAAGTCCCTTCCAACTCAGCATATTCTATATTCTAATAAGGCATCATGTCTGGGAAAATGCTCACAATTGCTCATCCAATGACAACAGCAGCTCTGCAAAAAGGCAAAACTAAATTCTGATGTTGGTGCCGTTTGAAGGGAGTTCCTCTTGCCAAAAGTCTACCTGAAACCTTTTGTTTCCTTTTATAATATCTTGAAAAGCAGGATTAAATATTGTTTTCAGGTGTAAATCTAACAGTTCAACTTAAGGACAGACAAACTCTCAGTTCAGGGGACTGCATGTAAAGATGCATGTGACTTCTGCCCCAGCTTCTAGCAGCAAGCAGAGCCTTCAGAACCGAAACCCATCAGACATCACTACCTCTCCTGAAAGAAAAGCAGACTTGTATCTCACATTCAGCAACATGTTTGTTTATCTGCTGCCCTTCCTAGTAGTCACTGACATTTGCCTGTTGTGCCAGCATGGGCTTTCCTATCATCACGTGTCTGCCCCTCTGGTTATGGTAGCACGACTGTAGGCTACCCTTCCAACCTGCTACAGCTGTGCTACAGCCTCAGCCTAAATGACAGTTTTAGATCCCAGCTGTGCTATTTTTAGTGCAAATTTAGTCCCTGAAATATGTAGCAGAGAAAGCTGCAAGAGATGCTCTTTGCTTGAGGCTATCCCTCTGTGCCACAGAATGTCCCACTGGCTCCCAGCATGTGCCCTCTCAAGCACCACACAGGGCTGCATATTTCTCTCTATGGAAGTTGTCTTCTCCCACGAACAAATCTACACAGAACCTAGTCAGAGCAGCTTGTTTTCAAAAACACATAAAAATGCTGTACCTTTAAGCATAAGATAGCATAGTTTCAGTATTCTTAGGTCTTCTTAAGTTCAGCTTCATAACATTATCTGAAGTATCTTAATGAGTATAAAAAGATGATCATAACTGGAACAATTCCCTTGGAAATTCTCTACTAAAGTATGCCTAGCCTTATGACCACTGTACAGTCATATGTCTGTCTCTGTTCTAGGTACTTTGACCTCTGCTAGGAAAGCAGCTGTGGGATATCAATATCACTTATCCTGGAATATTTTTACTAACTATTAATGAGAAAACTAGGACTTGACGTTATTTCTGTTTTTACAAAAACGCACTTTAGACTTCTGTTTGCTACTTTTCCTTTTATTTAATTTTTTACTCTGGAACATAATCACTTTACTATGTTTCTTAATATAATTTGAGATGTGAGGGCATCCAGAGTCTTACTTCAACTGGAAACAAATCCCCTAGAATTGGAAAGACTGTTGATACATGTGAAGACATTGTCTGTGATCCAAAATTTTAAAATGGAATTCAGAACAAGTTGTAAGGATGAGGAACCAGACAAAAGATAAGCCCAGTAGTGAGCTGAATAATCACAATACTGTGGTTACATAAAGCTAACAATCATATGTGTGCTCTCAGGGCGACTAAGTCTGAATCCATAAGTATAATATAAGAAACCCCCAAGAATGTCAGCTTCAGTGTGTATTGGCTATCAATGGATGACCAATTACTTGAGGAGGGTTTTGGGCAGGATCTCACCACGGGCTGAGCACAGCATGTACAAGGAGAGATGTGCAAAGATTACCATCCTTTGTGAGCGAGCCAGCGAAGGAAGCCTTCAGTGCTGGTACCATGATAATGAAAGCTGTAAGCGCGACAGGTTCTAAGATAAAATCAGCAAAGTAGGACAAGGTAAAACTGTGCGAAGCCTCAGTGTAACATGTCAAGCTCAGCAGCAGGAAAGGGGAACTTGTGAAGACTTTCAGCAGGATGGGAGAGCTGGGCTGCTGCCTCAGAAACACAAGGCTTTTGTCTTACTTTGTTATAATTTGAAAGTAATACAGGCAAGGGAAGCAAATGTATTACTGTAGGCTTTGCTGTTATGGGAGGTGAGGAGGGTCTGAATGGCAATGTGCAAAGCACCAGCAGTGATTGCTCTAGAAGGAGTTCTTGCTGGATTTGAATGTGGTCTGCGTGTTTGGAGAAACGAGGAAAATAAAGCATGCAGTGGCCAAAGCAATACAAGAACAGTGGCAGTGGCAGCAGTTGTAGATAATGAGAGTTTGAGGATTTGACAGGGAAGAGGAGTTTTGTTTTTTCTCAGTTAAGCCCATAATTAGAACTCTCCAACGGGGGGATGCTGAATATAGACCAAATTTCAGAGCCTGGTGAAAATGGCTAGTGGAAGAGGTAGTTTTGGATTGCAGCAAGCTGTAGAAGGAAAAGGCTAAAGTGAATTTGGCTGGAAAGTCATCATTCTAGCTGACCATGGAAAGCTAAAGGAGGGCAACATTTTAGAAAGAAAATGTATTAATTTGCATAGAAAGCATCTAATATAACAGTGATCAAAGTGGAGGTCAAAGACAGGTATTTTTGTGAGGATACCAGCTTTCAGGTTGACTGTTTTAATAGGTCTTACTAATGCTTAGTTACATGTAGGTCTTTGTTTAGGAACTCAAGGAGAGTGCTTTGTGATTCTTTACAATGGAACAATATAATTATTGTGGATCAGCTCAGCAACTTCATCTTTCCCTCATGCTACAATGGGATGTGAAAGCTACGTAGTTAAAAGGATAAGCTATTGTTCCAGAAACCAAAGCTAGAACAAATGCAGAACAAGTTTGGCATAAGGTTACAATTAAATTAATAAAAACCTTGTGATATAAAAAGCTTTGGCAATGAGAATGAAGAAACAAGAAGTTTGCAAGATTTTAACATGTAATTATTGCTAATAACCTAGTTTTAATGTAGAATTCTTCAATTTAAAAGCTCCCAAAATGTCTTAGATAATACCTTGTAAATGTATTCTTTAAGGGTTTCATTTTGAGCTTTTTACAGTCGGACAAGGTAGTAACAGTACTTGCAAAATCGCCACAGTGAGCAGAAAGGAAATCACTGGCCATTCAAAAACCTGGTGTAATTTTGCCTAGCCTTGAGTGCAAGCCCTCCAGCTCACATCTTCCAATTACTTCAGCTTCACTGGGGTTTTTTTTACCCTTTTCCCACTCCCGAGTTCCCACTCACTTCCTTTTCCTTCACTGTCATTCTTTCCTTATTTCTCATGCCATTTTTCATGGTCCCTTCCTATCAAAAGCCAGGCATAATATGGATCTAATATGACATTTTCTTCCTCATAGAGTGCATTTTCTGTATTTATTCCTGCATTCAGTGTCAGCTTTGCTCAGTGAGGGTGTAAATGCAGGGGGACAAGGCACAGTGCTGCTTTATGCCAAGCAAAACCCAGGACTAGGCAGGCACATTGCTGATTGATCCTGGACACACCACAGCCTGCCTGCCAGAGGAGTAACAAACTCAGTGGTAAATGGGAAATACATTAAATTTAAGAATATCTTTATACAAGGAACCTGTTCTTGGAAAGTAATTTTTTTCTGGGGGAACACAATCCAGCTCCACACCAACAAATTTTTAAGGCAGCTTGTTATTTTAGAACAGGAAGTGAAGAAAAGCAAATCAATTTCCTGAAGGTACTTCTAAACATAGAGAAATTACCCAAGATGGAATCTCTCCTGGTTTTCTGGCTAATAACTTCCCCTCTGAGTCCTTTGCCAAGTCCTGTATACAGCTGCTCAGGACTCACATATATCATCTGAAATACAACATTTACAAAAGCACCACATCCCCATCACAATCACAGAGTGCCTGATGAGAAGTTGGCTTCTGGGGAAAGATCAGGAAAAATCTCTTTTTCTGGTGTTTCCTTGCAAGTACTTTTCTTTCCTGGTGACAAGCACTGCTCAGTGCACATTTGTTATTTATTTAATACACTAGAAGCGTTCAAGATGCTGTTGCATTTCTGTTACTGAGGCTAATGGAAATGTATTTTTGCAATTGTTAATTTTTCCTTTCCTGTTGTGTTACAGACCAGACCTAGTCAGGTGGATTTTTTCAAAATAGCATTAATTTTCAGTGGTCTGATGGATCCAAGGTGCAACCACTAAATTTCTTTTCACGAAAAGGGAAATTGATGCGCCAAGGAAAGTCAGCTCAGCATGACACTGCCATCTGAGAGGGGTTCTGGAAAGGAAAATGGTTTGGTCCTGGGTGATGCAACTTTTGATTCTGATAAAGCACTATATATTTTTTTTAATCTGGTTATTAATTCCAACACTGTACCTTCACTTATCAGGTCTGCTAATATCCTCTGCAGTTCTTATTTCTGCACCACTTTAATAAGATTTGATTCAAACAAAAAAGCAAGCATGACACAAATGAAACAAAACACCTTATGTATTAACAAAACTATAGTAAAATCTCCTTCCTATAGTCTTTTTACAAACATCTATTTACATCAGAAAGCAAGAAGTTTTATATGTTTATATTTCTGTGTTATCTAGTAAAGTGAAGCAGGTCTTCAGTACTGCATTGTCCCAGTCTCTCTGCAAGCCTCTCACTGTCCCTGGGCCTTACCCGGGTCGGCAGAGAGTGGGGGGGGTAGCCCCACCACGGCCGACTGCAGGGAGACACTCTCTGTGCCCCGAGGGATGCTGAGGGCACTCAGGCTGGTTGCCTTCGTTGCAGCAGAGACGACCGAGACGTCGGTGGAAGAGGAAAGGGGCCGACTCCCAGCAGGGGGTATTCCAAGGTTTTATTAAGGAGTCCCGAGGGAGCTCCTATACCTCAGGGGGTTCCTGCTGCCGAGAGCACTGGGGGACGTTCGAAGCTTACATTTAAAGGGGGGAGGAAACTAACATAGATAAAATCCTACTGACCAATAGGTATCTCTGGGGGATGGGTGCTGGGGGGATAGACATACAAAACAGCGTATGGGGCAGGACTTGGGGGGTTGACCCTTGGCCCCTGGCTAATCACTCGACAACTTGGACCGAAACTTCTAGGTAGGGGGCTGGGATGTCGAGGTGACTGGCAGAGAGCCAGGGTGGGGGTTTTGGAGATCTTATCCCAGGAAAGGGATAACACAAGTAGAGGGAAGAAGAGGAGGGGGGGGGGGTCTAGTCTGGGATAAACCATTTGGGAAAAACATGGGGATACAAAACAAACTACTTTAAAGTATTACAAAATATAAGAACGCACTACAACATCTCCCTCTTTTCGTTTAAATAAAAAAAGGAAGAGGCACCTAAACATTAAATTTCAGCTCGGAGTGCTATCACGCATCAGCAAACCAAGGCTGTTTTGTAAATTCTGCAGAGGTGTCTGTCCCTTCCTCAGAAGAGGTGGGAACAGTCACCTGATTGACCTCTAAAGGGGAAATAGCTTTCGAGATCAGTTTGGTCACAATGCTCTTGATGATCCCAAAACTGATCAAAATAACAAGAAGAACAAGCAAAACTAAAAATACAGATTTCAAAATGGATTTGACCCAGCCCGAGAGTCCCCATCCCTGAAAGAGTCCATCCATCCAGTCCGCTGTTTCTTGCTTGATGTCTTGGACCATTTGTTGCATCTTCCCGATGATTTTGTGGACATTTTCAGCTTTGGATGACAGATTCAGGCAACAGAGACCTTCAAACTCCTCACAACGATGATTATGTAGCAAGAGGAGAAAATCAATTGCAGCCCGATTTTGTAGGGTGGCTTGCCTTGTTGTTTCATCGTCTGCCAGGAGGTCTGAAAGTGCAGCTGATGTAATATTGGCCTGTTTAGCAACCCAACACTCTAGATGTGATAACTCGCCTAGAGCTTTGGCTGCAGATACCCATGGCAAAAACACGGTGATCGCAACTCCTTTTGGTTTGGACCAATGTACAATCTCAGAATCGCAATTTGGGTCCAGATTCTTTAAATCTCTCCTTTTGCGGGCCGAATTGCGGGTGTTGGTTTTGGTTCGCCAATCCATGATTTGGGTTTTGTTGGGTGTAAAAAGGCTCAGCTTTCCAATGGTGCATGGACCTCCGATTAGACGAGAGGGGATGCCTGCCCATGCCCTGTCCCCGCAAATGAGGAAAAACCCCTTAGGAAGGGCACGGGGCTTATTATCAGGGGTAGAAGGTATTCCTACTTGGGAAATTTTCTTACACCAAATTTTTGCTGTATAATTCACCTTAAACTGTTTGACTTCATGGTATAAATCTACTTGATCTTTTGGTGTAAACGTAAACTGAACACAATAGAATGCCTTGGCAGAACCAAGGAGTTCAAATTCTTGGGGTTCTTTTTCTGCTACTGCTTGTCTATCAATTAATTTTGACCAAGGGGATAACGGATTATATACTGGGGGAAGGGGAGCAGCTAATGTTGGCGGAAATTCGTCATATTTAGATGGGATCCCCACAAGGCAAGTGGACATCGGGTCAGACACAGAAGAGGCTGACAGACAAATGTGGTCTTGGTTAAGGACTCTGGCGAGGGTGGTCCACACATTTGCTTGGGGTTGTGGAACAATCCACATCTGACCTGGACGGACGGCTGTCAACAGAAGCAACGGAAGGATGGGACTCATTCTGATGACACCAGGGCTGAGTTCAGATCAAAGGAAAACACTAAAACTGAAAATAAAAGGTGTTAGGGATGAGGTCCAGGTAACAACAATTTAACTTTAAAGAGTCTGACGGCGCTTCCTCCTCCAGCAGGCACTGGCTACCTGTGTTGCAGCTTTGTCCTTTGACACCTTAGGAATGTATGGTCTCACCCACCTGGAGGGGATCCATCTCAAGCCTGAGGGAGTGGATACGCACGCATACCCCCTACCCCAGACTACGAGCTCATGGGGCCCCTCTATTTTCCAAGTTTCAGGGTCCTTTATGAGGACTGGTGGACGGACTTTTAATTTGTGCTGACTGTTCTCGTTAAAATGTCTTACAATAGGTGGGTTAAGGTTTTCAAAGGTACAGTTCAAAAAGTTCAGTGTGAACAGCGCTTTGGACAGCTGGATTTGAGGGGTCTCTGTTTTCATCACTTCACGTTGTCGGTGAAGAACCCTTTTTAGATTCTGATGGGCTCTCTCCACCACAGCTTGGCCTGTCGGGGAATAGGGGATGCCTGTTTTGTGTTCTATTCCCCATTGCTGCAGGAAGCTCTGAAGGTCTTTGGACTTGTACGCTGGGCCATTGTCTGTTTTGATGACCTTAGGGATTCCTAATGTGGAAAAGGCTTGCATGAAATGCTTCTTTACCTCACTGGCTTTCTCCCCTGTGTGGGCAGAAGCGTAGATGGCACCAGAAAAGGTATCCACGGAGACGTGGACATATTTAAATCTGCCAAACGATGGGATGTGGGTTACATCTGTCTGCCACACTTCGCAGCTCTGCAAGCCCCTAGGGTTTGCACCTACACTTAAGGTAGGTAGTGACTGATTTTGACAAGAAGGGCAGGTGGCTACGATGGCCTGGGCTTGTTTGTGCTTCAGATGGAATTGTCGGACCAAGGCAGGTGCATTCTGATGAAAAAATTGATGACTGATCTTTGCTTGTTGGAATACCTCTGGGAGCGGGGCCATCTTGGCTGTAGCCGCAAGGGCATCAGCTTTCCGGTTACCTTCTGCAATGAACCCCGGCAGGTCTGTGTGTGACCTAACATGCATCACATAAAATGGGTGTTCTCGGCCAGAAATAATTCTTACTAACTTAGAAAGTAATTCATATAAAGGAATGTTGGAAACTTCTTGCAACACAGCATTCTCTGCCCTAGACACTACACCTGCAACATAAGCTGAATCAGTAACTACATTTAAAGGCTCAGGAAACTTCTCAAAAGCTCTGACTACAGCGGCCAACTCAGCAATTTGGGGTGATCCTTCCACCTTGGCAATATCTGCCTCCCACTGTTGAGTTTGGGGATCTTTCCAAGTTACCACTGACTTGTGAGATGCACCAGACGCGTCAGTAAAAACTGTCAGTGCTTTTAGAGGTGTCCTGCTCTGAATACTAGTCAGTGATAATGAAAACTGAACATCTGAGTTGAAAATTTTGTGGGCCGGTCTGTGAATCGAAATTTGGCCTGTGTAGCTATCTAGGGCTAATTGCAAGGCTTCATTCTCTTGATAAAATTGCTCTAGCATTGCTTGAGACAAATGGCCTGATTTCAGGTTTAAGGAAATGTAAATGCAGTCAAAGTCACACCCTGCCAATTCTCTGATCCGTATCCTTGCTTTCCGGATCAATTCTGCCATCAGCTCTTGTGGCATTGTCATCCTTTTTGACCTGTTGTGACTGAGAAAGACCCATTCTATAATTAAGAGGGGATCTTTCTTGACCTGGTCCTTTTTCTTTGCCTGGACAGTTTCCCACTGAAAAATCATACCATGGAGATGTGGCAGTTTGCCTAAGATGATAAATTTGAAGGGGAGACCCTGCTGGCACCTGTGGGCCTGCCTAGTAGACATGATTTCCTGAACTTTCTCCAGTGCGGTTTTCGCTTCCTGGGTGAGGGTCCTGGGGGCACTAAGGTCATCTCCCCCTTTTAACAAATTGAAAAGGGGGGCTAGGTCTTCGGTGGAAATGCCTAGCCAAGGTCTCACCCAATTTAAGGATCCACAAAGTTGATGGAGATCCGCTAAGGTTTTGATATCATGTTTGATAGTCAATTTTTGCGGCACAATGGTCCGCTTTCCAATCTCAAGGCCCAGGTACTTCCAAGGTGGCATCTTTTGAATCTTTTCTTCTTGGAGCTCGAATCCTGCAGCAACCAATGCATTGATTGTCAGGTCAAGTGTGTGAGTAAGCATGTCATCACTTGGGGCACACACCAGGATGTCATCCATGTAGTGCAGGATGATGGAATCTCCTGCAGCTTCACGGACTGGAGACAACAAGGAAGAAACATACCTCTGGCAAATCACAGGACTGACTTTAAGTCCCTGAGGGAGGACGGTCCAATGGTATCTCTTCATTGGGGCCTCCAGGTTAATGGTGGGAACCGAAAAGGCAAAACGCGGAGCATCGTCAGGATGTAGGGGAATGTGAAAAAAACAATCTTTGATGTCAATTACAGCTAAAGACCAATTTTGTGGAAGCATGCTTGGTGAGGGCATTCCTGGTTGTAGGGACCCCATGTCCTCAATAACATTGTTGATTTGACGGAGGTCATGGAGTAGTCTCCACTTGTCTTTGTTTGGTTTTTTAATGACAAAGACAGGCGAATTCCACGGCGACGTGGTCTCCACAATGTGACCTTTTTCTAACTGCTCTTGTACAAGTTCTTCAAGCGCCTTTAATTTGGTTTTGTTGAGCGGCCACTGAACTACCCTTATTGGAGTATCAGTTTTCCAAATCAATTTTTGGGCATGGCGCACCTCAGCGACCGCTCCCTGAAAAACCTGCGGGTTTTCTGGGATGTCAATTGTGGTTCCCCATTGAACCATTAAATCTCTGCCCCAGAGGGGCTCTGTGTAGTCTAAAACAAACGGGCGAATGGAAGCTATTTTGCCATTGGGTCCCTCAATTTGAACAACGTTTTTTGACTGTCTTGCCAATTGAATTCCCCCTACACCTTGCACGTGTCCTGCTACGTTTTGCAATTCCCAGTGTGATGGCCACTCTTTAGATGGAATAATCGTGACATCTGCTCCAGTATCTAAAAGTCCTTGTATGGACTTGTACTCACCACCACGGTGTAACCCACATGATAGCTTGGGTTTTTCTTTTCCCAATACCTGAGTCCAGCAGACATTGGGACGGAGTTTACCTCTGAGGGTGTTTGCTTGCTCCTGGTCCCATGGAGGCTCAGGTACTGGGATGGCTTGGGCTATGATTTGGCCTTTGGGCAAGTACACGGGTGGATGAGTACAGTGAAGCCATATGACAAATTGTTTCGGGTCTGATGATATGAGACCCGGGGGAATAATAATTTCTTGGGGTGTGTGTTTTGTGTCCCCAAGGACGACATACTTACTGTGACGCTTCTGGCAAAGCTGTGTCCAAGTACCTGGTTGTTCAGGGTTAACAGATATGAAATGCCAGTTAGTGTCTCTGAGATGGAGAGGTTCTGTCAACGCCAGCCTGTAAGGATTATGTGAAGAGTCAGTGGTTAAAATTGGTCTGGGATTATTCCAATGAAATGAATGTTCTGTTTTGTTCAAAGCCAGTGCCTCGCTTGGCACCGATACATCTTTTACACTAGATTTCTTTTCCCTCCCCCGTACTTGAATTGTGCCCACCCTATTTTTGTCATAGCGCTGGGGAAAGGAGCGCTCTTTACTCAGTTTTTTGAGAGGTGGTCCTTTGGGCAATTCTGGTTTTTAAGCGTATTGTATTTAAAATCTAAAAACTGCTTTTTCAGAGGGCAGGCAGGCATCCAATGCCCCAACTTCCCACAAAGATGGCAAGGTCTATTAGAGCTGGAGATTCTCTCTTGTGGCATCGTGACATGCTGGAGCTGGCTGGTGAATGGTGGGTCAGGGGTTTCCACTGCAGCAATCCTCCTCTGTGGTTTTGGTCTCTCGTCGTGGTCAGCGAGGGTGATGGTTACTTTCTTCTCACACACTTCAAGCATGGCCTGCAGCGTAGGCGTTGGGTCAAGAGGCAGGCTGAGGATAGCAGCTTTGCACTTCTCATTGGCATTTTCTTTAGCAATCTCGGTGAGGATTTCCATCCTGGCTCCTTCATTCTGAACTTGCAATTCAACAGCTTTTCTCAACCTTTCCACAAAACTCAAAAAGGACTCAAATGGAGATTGTGTTATTTTCAAATAATTTTCAATTGGAATACTAGGACGGAGGCCAAAGAAAGCTTTCTCAGCTGCTCTAGCACCTTCTCTGAAAGCCCTTGTGGGAATGCTTTCTGCCTGGGTCACGGCGTTTTCCCAACCCCCCTGTCCACAGAGATGATCGAGGGATAACATATTACCATAAACATCACGAGCAGTAGCTTCATCAGCCCACAGAGCTGGTAAAATTGCTCTCAATCCTTTTTGCCATGCAACCTCCCACAAGAGATATTCAGAAGAGGATAACAGGCAGGAAAAAAGGTGTTTTATATCAGCAGGGGTTAGAATGTGAGCGAATAATGTAGCTTTAAGGAGCCCTCTAAAATATTCACTTGATCTCCCAAAATCTTTCTGGGCTTTGGCTAGTTCTTTAACAGAATCAACAGAAAGGGGGCTATAATTTGGCTGGAATGCCCCGTTTAAATCAGGGATATATGAGACAGGGGCAGCAGAAAAGGACTGTCCTGTTTCCGGGTACTGTCTCCCAGCAACAGCGTCTCTTGTTACACTGGTCTGAGGGCCGGAGGGCGGGCCGTGGGGGGGGCGGAGGGAGCCCGCGGCGGGCGGGCAGAGCTCTGAGGGGGCGGGGGCGGCCGGAGCAGGAGGGGCGGCCGGGGCCAGAGCGGGAGGGGCGGCCGGGGCCGGGGCGGGAGGAGGGGCCGGAGGAGGAGACGGGGGAAGGGCGGGAGGGCGGGTTTCGGGGGCGGGGTGCTCCGAGCAGAATGGGTTGTTGGGAGAGCGAAAGGAATTCTGGGAAAGAGAGGAAACCACCATTGCCACGTGGTGTCCGCCATTATGGTCCTGAGAAGTTACCGGACGCGTCTCAGGGGTACCAAGGCGGGCACAAAGGTTGTGAGACACGGTATTATAACTTGGGGAAGCAGGGGGAAGGGTGGGATTTCGGGAATTCAGGGTAGAAGTGTCCAGGTTGGAGACAGGGGGCCTCTGGGGGGGAGCAGGGGTTTGTGCAGGGGCTGGGAGTAGGGGAAGGGGGGTGGGGGACGGAGAACCGAACTCGGAGGGGGGTAGATCGGGTTTTTGGGAAACAAAGATATTGAAACTGTTGCCGGATGGCTGTTCTTGCATCTTTAAATTAAATTTTACAACATTTCTTATCTGCAGGGCTAAAAAAGCAAATTTTGACGGAGATATGTCTCCTGCTTTCCCTGCCTTCAATAATTCACTACCAATTTTGTCCCAAAAAGCCAAATCACTGAGATTTTCAGTGGACACGTCAGGGAAGTGAAGGAAAAGCCATCTGACGAACTGTTTAACATCTGTTTTTGAAAATCGGATTTTTTCACTCTTAAGAATGTTTAAGAGATGATAATAGACACCCTTGTGAGATACAGAAAGCCTAGCACCCATTTTGGCTCTGATTTTAAGTTTGTATCTCAAATTTCAGCAACCCAGGTGGGGGGGGGAGGAGAAAAAAGACTGCAGCTGGCAGTCTGCCCACAATAGAGAGAAAAAAAAACTTCAGCCCTCCGCGGCGGGGCTGAGAACAAAGGGCAGGGAAACACCCCCTCCCAAAGAGGGGAAAAACAAGAGAAGGGTAAAACTTACCAATCCAACTGCAGGAGAGGGGAATGAAAAAGCCTGGGATGTTGATTTCCACCTAAAGCTGACTTCTTAGGGTACATAAGAAGCTCCCAGCTTCGTCCACAGGAGAGCAACTCACTAAAACGGAGTGTGTTCTTCCGAGGTAGCTTGCCGGCCAAAGGCTTATCGAACAGACTGAAAGTATGTCCGAGCCCCTTTCCGTGGGCTCCTGGAATGGTCCCAGAGCCCCACGTTGGGCGCCAAGCTGTCCCAGTCTCTCTGCAAGCCTCTCACTGTCCCTGGGCCTTACCCGGGTCGGCAGAGAGTGGGGGGGGTAGCCCCACCACGGCCGACTGCAGGGAGACACTCTCTGTGCCCCGAGGGATGCTGAGGGCACTCAGGCTGGTTGCCTTCGTTGCAGCAGAGACGACCGAGACGTCGGTGGAAGAGGAAAGGGGCCGACTCCCAGCAGGGGGTATTCCAAGGTTTTATTAAGGAGTCCCGAGGGAGCTCCTATACCTCAGGGGGTTCCTGCTGCCGAGAGCACTGGGGGACGTTCGAAGCTTACATTTAAAGGGGGGAGGAAACTAACATAGATAAAATCCTACTGACCAATAGGTATCTCTGGGGGATGGGTGCTGGGGGGATAGACATACAAAACAGCGTATGGGGCAGGACTTGGGGGGTTGACCCTTGGCCCCTGGCTAATCACTCGACAACTTGGACCGAAACTTCTAGGTAGGGGGCTGGGATGTCGAGGTGACTGGCAGAGAGCCAGGGTGGGGGTTTTGGAGATCTTATCCCAGGAAAGGGATAACACAAGTAGAGGGAAGAAGAGGAGGGGGGGGGGTCTAGTCTGGGATAAACCATTTGGGAAAAACATGGGGATACAAAACAAACTACTTTAAAGTATTACAAAATATAAGAACGCACTACAACACTGCATCAAATACAAATTGTGAGCTAAGTGGTTGTTCATTGCTGCACCAAGATTAATTTGTCATTTTGTATAGTGGACTATGGAATGTAGTGTGGAAATATAGAACCCAGTCTTGTAAAATGCTGAGAATCCCTGATTTCAATGGAAATTGAGGGCGTTTGGACTCAATAGGAACCTTCAATTCTTGCTATCATATTTATGTTTATACTTGCCCAGCAAACCTGTGTCACCTCAGACCAGAATAAAACTTCCAGAGTCAAAATCAAACACAAAAAAAAGATGACAAAAATGCAACAGGACACACTCGTGCTGGAGTTCATTTAATTTTCAAAACAAAACTCCTCACGAGCTGAGTTCTGTGCAATACTTGAGTGGGAAACTAGGAATAGAAAAAAGTGTATGGTAGACTGTGTGTCTGTCATGCCAGACATTCTGGGGAGTCATGAGCTCCTGACTGAACCTGACGTGGACAATCACTGTGATCATGAGTAAGACTTTGATTTTCCTTCATGTAAAAATCGGCACAATGTTGGGTGGACGGGAAGGATGAGTGATGCTACCTGTGCATTCCCACTTGCTTCACTAAGTGGAAGAAAGGGCAGAAATTGTGTATGAAATATAGACAGTCATTTCAGGAAGGTGTTCCACAAATTCAGTTTTGAACCTAGGCAACCTGTGAAGTCCTACTCTAGAATAAACAGACTGAACACATTAGTACCTTGGTGGCAGAGATCCTACAGAGCAGAGAACATTCCCTCTAACCAGTCAGAGATTGCCAGAGGTCCAGATGGAAGAGAAACAGCATGGTAGGGGTTATAAAGTCTCTATTAGCACTTTCTAGTTTGCTGTAAAATATTCTGTCATTTGATGATCTTGTATTTGCACTCCTTCCATTGATATGGGTGCTGCTCCTGCCTCTTCTTTTAATGATGCAAAGAAATGAAGAGAGACCAGGGCCTGGTGATGGTGTGAATGGCTGTCTGGGGATGTGTGGAAGAATCAGTGTTTGCATAGCTGGAAGAGAATGCACTGCTTCATATCACTTATCAGAGAAGGCTGAGACCAAAGTGTTGGGGAGAGAGAATAAACATGAAGCTCTTGTGCTAGATATGATTTCAGCAATATCATTTCAATTATAAAAGCCACGTAAACGGCAGGAGAATCACAAGGGCAGCGCTGAGCAAAAATGTGTTCACATGACTCCTGATTTAGCAGTTCTGGCATTTTTATAGAGGATGCTTCATCTTTGTCATTGCTGTGGGAATAAAGAAGAGAGGAAATAATAAGAGCCTCCTGAAATTCCTCTGATTAATCCCCTATATTTTTTCTTGTCTATTAGCAGGAGTTCAAAAATAACTGCTAGACATAACAGTCTGACAACACAAGGGAATGATCAGGGGAATTTTATATATCCTCATTAGCCCATCATGGAAAATACAATTTCTCTGATACTGCATCCAGATCACTCCTTTTTCAAACAGCTTAAATCAGTGGCAGTGCTGTACTGAATTTGAGGCCAGAGTGAGCACTACATTGTTAGAAAGTGGCCTTCTGTATGACCAGGCTGAAGGCTTTCTCCCCACTGCATTTTACAGTAAGCCAAATAGCTCATTTTTAATATCATGATTTTCCTAAATGCCTTCAAAACCTGATGTGAATATAATGAGAGAGGGAAAATCACCACTGAGAATTTTTAGCAATGGCCAAGCAGACTCATCATTAAGGATCTGTCTTGCTCCCCATTTAAATTTGTCTGCCTTGGTTCCTGGCATGACTTTCCCAGAATGGCTGAAGATGCAGTCCTCAGTATTTCTTTCTAATAAGGGATGTACACTTTGCAGTTAATTTGCTTCTCAAGCTCCCTTTTGATACACAACACAGAGAGACCTTTTGAAGAATTAGGTCAAACAACAGGAACTGTGACACAAAGCTCAGCACAGTACTGTAAAATACTGAAAATCTCCTTACCAAGAAGCATTAGCTCCCATTACTGGGAAACTTTTATACTCCTTCTCTAATATTTCAGCATTGTGCCAGAATGTGTTGCTACACATGTGGAACAGCCCCTTACCAGGCACACTTGTTCCTGGTGTAAAAGTATCTCTTTGCCACTGCTCAGTGTCCTTTCTTAACACTAAGATTGGCATTTTTCTTTGCAGTGGCCTCATTTCACTTTTGCACTCTTCTTAATCCCTAAGGAGTCCATGATTTGCCCAATAATTTTCTTGGTGTGGGCTAAAGTTTCTGTCCCTGTATATTAGGATGTACTAGGTGCATGAAAATATTTGCTTTATGAATTACATATTGAGTTATTCAGATACATTCTCAAAAGACTGTTTAGCCTTCCTCAATATTTGCCACTTCAATGGGATCATCCAAAGTTTCTGTCAGGAATGATCTCTGGATTGTCTTCAGATCTTTGCACAATTTTTGGTAGCATTTCGTCTACAGGCAAAGCTTGCAGAATATTTGCCAGTGATTCTCCACTGAAAGTTGCTTAAAATTGGATTGCTAGACAACTTTGAATCTATTCTAAGAAGTATTTTGCAGTATACTGCACTCCATATTTTTTACTGTAATGGTGTCTTTTACTAAGGAGTCTGGATGGATTACAGGTAAGTGGTATCTTTAATAACTAAATTTGCAAACTTATCAAAGAGGAAACTGTGACTGAGCCTATTTCCTATGCTTTACCAGTAATAATTATACTGTCAACACTTAGTTCTTTAACCAGTAAGTCCCAAACAGCTGTCAGATTGATGTCAAGCACAGCCCACATATAATTACCTGGGTCATTCTGCTCCCAGTATGAGTATCAGTGTTCTTACAGTCTGGAGCAATTTTCATGGCATATCAAGGCACAGGTAGCATTGAGGTACAAGCCTCCATAGCTGAGTTCATCAGCAACCCCACAGCTGATTCCAAGTTTGCAGGAGTTTTTATGGATGTCATTGCACTCTCTGAGTCACTGAACATAGCTGGGACCAAGCTGTTATGAAATCTTCTCTTTCCAGGCAAGGTGCACTGCTTTTCTGTGTATTAAAGAGTACAATTATCCTATGGCTGAGCTGTCATTCTAAAACCAGATTACTTTCCTGCAGTGTAACATGGAGAACTACAAAGTCTTGCACCGCTATCTGCATTTTCCTTCCTCCATGTAATGGCCAATTCCTGGAACTAATTTTGTGGTGTCATTAAATCCCTTAATGCTTTCATCAGAGTTCCAGGTCAAGGCTCATCAGATGAGCAATTGCTAGACATACTGGATAATGATTTACATTCAATATGAAAAAAAAAAAGAACACCTCACAGATAAAATATATTTTAATTAGGAGCTTCTTTATTTCTTACACAATGATTTGTGGTGTCAGTATTAATTCTCCTCTCTTCTCCCTGAAACAATTTATTGAATATTAGAATAAGAAGGGAAGAAGAAATGGTAAAAATAAGGAAGTAATCATCAAGATTCTAGGGTTTAATGAAAAAATTGAATGAGAAATTTGGGGTATTCTGATGGAAATATTGCAAAAGTAAAATGCCCACTTTTTTTGAGAATTTTAAAAGTTTTTATCAAATTCTAAAAATGTAGCCTTTTCATTAAAAATGTGTAAAATTTATATGTAGCTATATTTCAGCAATTCACAACTCTTCTACTGATTTTCAAAAGCTATCAAAAATTATTTTGACCTTCTAATCAGACTTGCTACAATATAAAGAGGACTTCCAAGAACATGTTAATATTTCTTGATTCTATCCATCTGGTATCAGTTGGTAAAGTTCAAACATTTTAGAATGACATCCCTAGAGCTGCTCTAGCACCTCTGTGTAGTTTATCAGATTGAATTATCTTGCCTGCTAAATTTTCCAACTTATTTCTCTTGTGAATTTCTTCTACCTCAAATTTCAGCCACGTTTTCTTATACTAACTCTAAAGATCCTCCATTAGCAACATTTTCTTCCTTTTGCAGGTTCTTCTGAAATGAAAACAGAACTTTTCCTTAACCGACCCTTGGATAATCCAAATATATTGACATTTTGAGTGCCTTGTTACAAGGCACATCTTTCAACCCTTTAATCATTATCAGAGCTTTCTTCTCTGAGTTATGTCCAATTTCTCAGCGTTTCTATTGAAGTAAAGATGCCTAGAAAAAATTGAATTACTGTCAGATATATTTTTTCAAGTTCTGCTTGGCATGCCTTCCTTTCCACATCCTAGATGTGTATTAGTACCACACCTAAAACCATGGCCTGCTCTCAACTTGCTGACAATGACAACCCATTTTTCAGAACCTGTGACTTCCCCATATAAATCTCACACTCCTACATCCTTTTTATGCTGAAACATTACTTGTACTTGTCCACAGCAAGTTACATAGAGGGTATTTTTGTTCTCCTTTGTAAGCAATCCAGATCTCTAACTACTGTCCTTTTGTGGTTGTTTGGTTTTTTTTTTTTTTTTTGGTCATGTATCAAGATTATATGTTTCTATCACCTGAATAGTTTTTGGCAATAAGGACATATCTGTTTCTACATCACTGATGAGAAAGTTAAGTCAAACAGGGCAGGACCTGAATCCACATCCTTACTAAACAGAAACTTATTTCATACTAATTTAGTAATGAACAAAGATGACTGTTCCTTTTACTCCTACTATGTTTAGAAAAGGACTCTCCTGTGTCCTTACCTTACCTGGCAACTGATTCATCCATGTTTGGTTTTCTTTTTCTTACTAGATTTGAGAATTCTGATTTTTCATTTATACCACTTTTCATGCATTTGCCCTCTTCTCTGAATATGTTCATGTGTGCCTGCACAGTAATTCTTTGCAACTATTTCTAGGTTAATTTTCTAATACCCTACCCTCCATGGTTTGAGTGTAGCTTTTTCTGTAACCAGTGAGACATCAGAAAACTCTCCATTCCCTTGTACATTCAAATTGCAGTGTTTCTTTTGGATAATGTGCCTCACATTTACATTGTGTGATCCAGCTACAAAGCCAATTAATAAACCCAGAAAGAAAGAAATACTACAGTGGAGAGGGATGGGCTTGAAATGAAAAAGGAGCAGGTCTTCTAAAGCGAGGAACAAAGCCTGCTGATTACACTAATCAGCTCGGTGACTGTCACAAGGCAGATGACTTGGCAAGAAAAGCTTCAATCATACTTGGAAATAAATAAATAATAACTTTTAAAAATCTAACTGTAAGCATACCATCCCTTTAAACAGGGGAAAAAACTTAGTACCTGAAATGAGACATAATCAGCTAAATGCTTGCTCAGGACCCCTGAGACACAGCTGTATGCTTTTCAGACTCTGAATAACATAAAAATACCATGGATATCCACTCACACTCCAGCAGTTGCTCATTTAATTGGCAAAAGTGGTTTGAAGCAGTTTTAGACCAGCTTATATCCGCCTGAAGGGCCATAGAAAATCATTTGTGCAAAAATATCCGAGCCGATTTCTTATCGGTGAGAAGCTAAGCCCACACCAGGAGCATTTTGCTGGCGAGTGTTGCAGCAAACCTGGAGCAGAAAGGTGCTTTGAGCTCTGGGACTGTTGAAATGTCAGGTGGTAAATGCCTTTTCCCTGACATACAGGTGTAGGTCAGATGCCAGGTGGATGGATTTAGACACCCTGCTTGAGCCTGTGCTGGCTCTAAAACCTGAGGTGGACACTTGGCAATCAGAACACATACATTAATAAATGTCAGTAAATGCTTGAAACAAATTATAAAGAGGTGTAATAAAGATAATAATGAATGCTGCAAATAGCCAGGAGCTGTGGCATGGCTGCACTTTATTATACTGAAAGAGTTTTGTAATAAGGATAAAGTGGGCATCATTTAATCAGCTCAATTTTTCTTACCAAGCAGATTATCCCATTGGGATAAACCTTCCTGCATGGTTTAATAAAGCACATTACAGACAAGAATTATATCCAATGATAATTCAACTTGCAAATTCAAATGAAAAATGAGGTTAAAGTTTGGAGAGAAGAGTTGGTAAAACTTCATTTACTCCAACTACCATTAAAACCTTAGATTTACTGTTTTTAATTAAGCATCCTAGCTATTCCCTAGTCTGACCAGCCATCCTTTGTCTATTTTAAGGTCATGACAACAAGATCAGCAGTCTGCAAAGAGATAACATCAATGGACAGAGGAAGATACTAAAATGATGTATTATTGTTTCTCTTGGTCCCCTATTTTGGAGGCATGTTCAGGAAACATTATCAGGGAGGACCAAATCTGGGGAAGTTTCCCATATCTTTGGCTGAAAGGGCAAGCAAGGAAAGATCATACCCCTGAAAAGATAAAATAGGAGTAAAAATAAATAATCTGGATGTATAAAATCATGATGGCAAAAAGAAAGTGAAAAAGCAGCAATTGCTTCTTCCAGTAAAAGAAGTAGGAGCCTATAAATACAGCCACCAGGAACTTGGTGCAAAACAAAACCAGGAAAAGTTGTGGTGGTAGGCTTGGGACACCTCCTGCCAGTGGAAGCCATAAGTGCAAAGTGTTTGTGTAGGTTTAGGGAGAGGCTGAACAAACACTTGAGGAGGAGAGATCCACTTTGGATCCCACAGCACTGAAACACATCAGGATCTGAAAACTCTCTAAGCTGAAAATAGTTGTGGAACAGGAGATTACTCAACAGGAGTTTATTCTCCTCTCCTGTCCCCACATTCTCTGGGATTCACTTGTAACTGAGATAGGATACTGGGTAAATTGAACTCTTGATCTGACCAGGAACAGCCATTCTGATTTTATTGCAGTGGGTAACTCACTTATTTCAAATTGGAAGAAGACTCCTGAAAAAATCCCTCTATCTGGTCATTCATTTTGGCTCATTAACTACATTATTTGGGACCCTGGTACTTGTTTTCCTCTTCTGAGACAGCCAGTCCTTCTTTGATCATCTGTATCATAATGAACCATTGCACCTGGAGTTAAAAAAAAACCTTCTCCACTGGAAGGGAAAGATATTTTAAAAATCTTTTTGTGAAGCTTTAGCACAATTGAATCCTGATCTTTGACTGGGCAGTGATTTTACACAGCCCATCATAATTAGCAGGAAGAAAGTAAAGACAGGAAGCCTCATTTCCTAGTCTGTTGTGGCTTGTTGAAATTCAGAGAAAAGAAAAGGATCCCAGTAAAAGTTGCCACCTAAATCAGCCTTACTTCACAAATATCCTTCACTGCACCAACCAAAGTGAGATATGGGAAAAAGTAGGAGTTCCCAAGGAGTTATTCAATAGTAACCAGTGCTTCTCCACTCTCTCTTGTTTTCTTCAGCAATACTGCACATTTTTCCCATCTCCTCTAATTGCCCTAGAGCACTGTAGCTTGGGATTTTTGACTCTTTGGTGCTCTCTGCCAAGGACCAGCTGGGTGCTCCTGGAAGGTGACTGTCACCTGCAGTTTCATTCTGTGCCCAACACAAGTGACAGACAGGTGGTTATTCCTACTTTGATTGGAAAACATGGATTCTGCTTACTGCATCAACTTGGAATTAGATATAAATGTGCCTCATTTAAAAATGCTGTCTCCTATAGCTGCAAGCAGGAGCAAGGTGCAGGGCAGGAGCCTTCAGGAGCTCAGGGCATTTGCCTTCAGCCTCCCCCTTGCACTGCTCCCTGAGCTGTCCCCAGCCCTGCAGGGACCAGGCGATGTTGCAGGACAGCAGAAGGCTCCCAAATGCGCAGCTGGGGGAAGGAAAGATGCTGTCCTGTTCTTTCCTGTAGCAAAACGACCCCTAAAAGCTAACAGCTCATCTGAAACCCACCTGAGTCAGTTCCTGACCATGGAAAACCTGTGGCTAAACCTCTTACAACACCTATACATGGTCTCAGTCAAAAAGCACACAATGCAGAGAAATTGGGGACAGGAAAATGTGAAAGGAACTTACTACCAAAAGTCTGCTTGGGCACCTTTATGGCACAAGGAAAGGATAGGGCTTCTGTCACACTTTCTCATGGACAGGGAAGGAGCCCTGGTGTTGTCTTATATATCAAAAGTTCCATTATCATTATAGTGCAAGGATTCTATATCACTAGAGTTTCATACCACCTCGATGTTTCTCACAGGCAGCTCCTCTAAGCACTGACCATTCCTGATCCTTGCAGCAGTCACCTGACTCCAGATCCCACCAATCCACTCTTTTATACCACTTACTCTTATTGGCTGCAGGTATGGCCTGTTAACATCAGGCCTGCTCCTAATCTTTAGTAATTGGTTCAGCTGCAACTCTTTGGGGGATAAGATTACATTCTATACCACCTTCATACTGTATCCTCCTACACCCTGGAATTGCCAGGAAGCTGAGGGGCGTGGGGAAGGAACACAGCCAGAGCTAAACACACACACACACACACATGCACGTATGCACCTACCTACCTACCTATGTGCACGAGGAACATGGCTCTGGCCAACTTCCCCTAGAAGGGGATTTACATTCTGTTGCTCAAAATGATTATAAATAAAAATCAGCAGGCTTGATTAGAAACTGCAGTTCCACTTTGTTGTGGAGTATGTAGAATTTTGCTTTAAGCTGATGAGGAGAGGTGGCTAATCCTTGCAGGACATGATTGAAATGAAGATGCCAGGAATTGGAAGAGCGTTTAGTGAAAAGCAGGTGCAAGTTGCCATTTTTAGGCTCCACTGTGTACTTGAGAGGACAAACACAGAAACTGAGCCCCAGGTATTACCTAGGACTTGGACAGGGGGAGGTTGAATAATCCTGAGGTATCCCAGGTATAACTAGGAAAAGATAAGACTAAAAGAGGATACCAAAACTCACAGCAAAACAGTACCCTTCCCTTCCAGCATCTGTACAAGACAACGTGGTGTCAACAGGGATGATGAGAGTAAGCAAATGGATAATGAGATGGAAGGACTGTTTCAAATCTTACAAAAAATGGGCAGAGAAAGAAAGGAAGCCTGGTCAATACTAAAGAATCCATTTAAATCTTGCAGTATATCAGTCTCCCAGTCAATATAAATCTATTGAATTGTCCATAGGATTGAGATCAGTTGATAGAAGCCCTGCCACAATCTTCTCAGTTTCTAAGGAAAATCTTTAGTTAAACATGTAGTAAAACTGATTTAGTGGTATAAAGCAGTGTGTGATAAAGCTGCTAGAACTTGGCTCTCCAGTATGTACTAGCCTGCTATAATTATACTTGCTGCAGCAGTATTTCCTCAGGGCAAATGCTCCTGAGAAAGCCATGGGGGGGTTCTGTGTCGATGGCAGAAATGATGTTATTTTTACTTCACTGTGGGATTTTATAAATGTTTCCACCTGTTAAATAGAAAATAATTCTCCTAGGGAGAAAAGTAAGGCTTATGTAGAACAAGGGAACTTTTCTGAATATCTCTTTCCTATAGCTGTTGAAAAAGAAATTCACACACACAAGTCACAACCTATAAACTTTGACAATTTAGTGATGAAAACTTTCCTATTTTCATGATAAACAAACACTTGAGACCTGGAGTTCGCCACCAACAACTAATATTTACTACAGAGTGGTAAATCACTGCACAATCACTATAAATTACATAAATGGTGCCACTTAGTCACTAGTTTGAGAAGCAATCAGTGCATAGCTACATAAGCAATGTGGGACAGCACCTAGATGATTGTGCCCAAGATATGGCATTTCTGCAATATGTAATGAAAACTACAGGCCATTTCTCTGTGTGACATACCTCTGTTGTGCAATTTGTGCCAGGATATTTCACCCCTAAGGTGCTGAGCACAACTGAGCTGAGGCATTCTCCAGCAGCATCACCTCACTGCCCAGTCAGTGACAATGAGGCACAGCTGGGGCAGATGAGCTGACAGCCCAGACCTACTGACCTGCAGGTGCTGTGTGAGCTTTGGGGTCTGCTGACACTGTCACAGGCTTGCACATCTCCTAGGTCCCTGGTTTCAGCATGAGATATATATCTATTCAAGAAGGACAGAGAAGAGAATTAAGTTCTGTGCCAGAACTTAATGCTGTCCTCACAAGTGTTGCTGAGGAATCAGGCTGGGAGTTTGCAGTAGGGAAAAAGGGTGGAGAAGGAGCAGGATGCAGGTTGTCTGCAGTTGTCTGAGTCTGATATTTGGAGCTCAAAATGTATATGGGATGTGTCAGAAAGAACATTTTAACTGGCCCTCAAAGACACCCTTTTTCCTTATCCTTGAGTTATTACTTCCCCTGTATGTATAGCAGCAGTAATACCAATTCCTTAATAAACATGGAAACTGTGAAAGTAAATTCATTAAAAAGTGTGAGGTAGCCAGATACTGGTGGTATCTGCTCTTGAGGTATCTGAGATGGGAAAAAAAGGTCACAAGTATTTGGAAGTTGAAAGTGTGCAAAAGTCTCTCACTCACACTGAAGTACTTTGAGGTGATGAACCAAGGTTTTCCAAAATATATGAAAACAAAATAATTAAGTTCACCTTTAGGATATGTTAAATCACAAATTATGATATCAGTATAATCAATACATTTTGTTCTAGCAAAAAAAAAAGAAAGTGTTCAACTTTTTGTCCCAGTGTAAGATGAAAACAAACTTTGAAAAATTCCATGTATTTCTAATGGAAGAGTGTGTTTATTTTTAGTTTTATGTGGCAGATGTGCTGGGGGTCTTGGTTGAGGAAGAACTGTGACTTTGTGGAGGTCTATCCGTGCTCAGCTGCAATAATGAGAGCCATGTTCAAAGCTGAAGGCATTACATTCGTGTACTACAGCAAGTGCAGACTCCCTGGGGAATTGGTTAATACCTGATGATCTATGTGGAGGTGTATATAAAATCTGGTAATGAAAAGTTCCCAAAGAAAAACACCTGCAGTCGAGGCTGTCAAGTGCAATGGCTCTTCCTGGAAGAGATGTTTCCCTGCCCCTATGACTCCAGCTTTCAAATATTTAGTGCAAAGCTAGAGGAAAAGTGGAGCTATGTGCTTTGCATCAATATGCTGATCACTTCTCAGTGTGAAAACAGAAATGGAGAGGAAAAGCACTTGGCATTAAACCTTGAAAATGTCATGTCTCCTACAGAGTCAATATGAAAGTTGTTGATTTGGCTGAATTCAGCTCCACCTGTTGGATTATTGCACCTGTGAGGAAGGTACACATCATTTCAGTTTCCCTCTTCCTTTGGTGGATGTTGCAGACAGTCTCTCAGTGAGCCCTGTGCTCCTCTCTCTGCTAAGGCAGCACCCATTTCCAGAACACAATGCAGGCACACTGCAAGTGCAGGTGCTTGTCAGCTTTGACTGCAGAAGCACCATGGCAGGATTTCAGAACAGAAGTAACCCTGTAAGAAGATGTTTATGTCTGAAAATAAAGTTCCTTAGCTGAAGTAGAACCTAATTAACCAAATTCTGATTTTACCAGAATATTCCTTCTTATGATCAAATGGTAATATGGATTGGAGGGTGAAGGAGAGCTCACATTAGATTGTAATTTTTCCTTTTCAACAGAGACAGTTTCCTGTAGGACATCTACTATGTTTTCCACACTACAAATATAATTGTCCCAAGAAGCTCTATCGCCTCTTTCAGGAAAATCAGCTCCATTTTTTAGCACTTTGAAAAAGTAAGAAATAGAAAAGTTTGCATTTTGTGCTCTTTTGTATTTTTTCTAGGGTTTTGATTTTTTTTTTTTACTTCCAAATTCATTAGAAGGCAGATGGAGGTGAAAGAAAAGCTATACTTAACAGAAGGAGTGCATACAACAAATGACACCTTGAAGGCTGATATATTCTTTTCTTTTTTTGGCTGTGGTTCTTGCAAATGCAATTGTTTCCAGAAACCAATAAATATTTATTAAAAAAAAAAAAAAGATACAAAACTGAGCCAAGGAAAAAGTATTTTGAACAATAATTAGTCAAATTCAATCTTTCGTGTCATGGTGAAATATTCTCCTGCCTAGCATACTGGGCTGAATATATAGAACTGTGGGATGTAGTAAGACTTTATCCAAGAAGCCTTACTCAAAGGCTAAAAAGCTAAAATTCTCTCAGAACTTAAGGCATGTAATAATGCACTTGCTGAATATTAAATTCTTCCTTGGAGTGGACCAACTGACCCCAGCAATACCCCCTGAGAGGTAGAAGAGGGCTGGATTGCTGTGGGAGCCCCAAAGCTGTGGGAGAGAGGGAATTCCAGAGGGAGGAAAGCCAGGGGTGCCTCTCTCATCTGCAGAGCTGTGGCCCAGCACCAGGGATGTGGTGGGGAAGACCACAGCCAGCCTTGGAGAGCCATTGCAGAGCCACAGACTGTGGGTCAGGGTGAATTTGAGCTAGAAGCCACCAGAGACAATCTGAAGAGGGCACCTTTGAAAACACATGGAGTGCAGAAGAAATTTCAGGGGACAGAAAATGGCAGACATGGTTTCTGCCTTTAGAAAGGGAATAAAGGAAGCCCTTGAAAATTTTGGAGAAGTCAGCATAATTTCAGTATCTGAAAAGATCCTGGAACAAATTATTATGTGATTACATTATTACATGTATTATATAGGCACCTAGAGAATAACAAGGTGATAAGAAACAACATAAGTTAGTGAAAAATAAGTCATGTTAAACCTGATTTCCTCTCTTTACAAGTCTGCAGGAGAAGAGAACAGTCACTGTGGTGACTTCAGTAGGGCTTTTGACACTGCTCTGTATAATGTTCTCCAACATTTCACAGCACAGTGGGAGACAGCCTCATTGAAATTACTGTACAATGGATATTTTGCTTGAAAAAACATAGCCAGAATGATTCACATTCTTATCAACACTCTCTATCAAACCAGACAAGCACTTTATACAGGCTCCTGTGGGGGGCTATCTTGGGCCAGTTCTGTTCAATAATTTCATTAGCAGTTTAAAGGATGGAATAGCATGTATACTAATTTGCTGATGACACCAAACTGGGAGGGGTTGCAAACCCTGTGGAGGACAAGTTTAGAATTTGAAATAGTCTTGACAAATTGGAGAAATGGCCTGAAATCAATAAGATGAACTGAAATTAAGACAAGTGCAGAGTACTGCCCTTAGAGAGGAAAAAATCAAATGCACAAATACAAGCTTGAGCATATATACAGAGAGGATCTGTGATTACTCTGCAGAAATGATCTGGGATTACACTTAAACAAGAGACAAAAATAGTAATCTGCTGCTCAAAAGGAAAAATGTCATGAAATGTATTGTCAGAAATGTCAGATAAGATGTAGAAGTTAATATTTAAAAGGAGTTAAGATGTGGCCAAAGGAGTTAAAATGTGGCCAGTGTTTCTGAAATACTGTGTCTAGCTTTAATACTGTCCTTTGAGAAAAGAGGATGCACAGAAAGAGAGCAATGCATTTTGGACACCTTGACTTCTAAGGAAAGGTTCAAATATATTATTATTTTCATTAGAAAATGGAAGCTAGAGGGAATATAATGATGGTCCTGAAATACCAAAGAAAAATTGGATAGTGTTTAACTGTATTTCTTGCCTATTGAAAACAAGAGGACAGCTAGATTTGCAGTAATGCAAAATTATGTTCCATATCACAAAGCATTTCCCAGTTTTCAGTAAGGCACTGGAATTTTGAGGACAGGTTCTATATCACCTTCACCAGACATTTAAGAAGAGATTAAACATCTCTCATGGGTTGTACAAAAATACTTGGTTCTGCTCTAAAGCATGACTGTGGAGTTTGGCTCTGGAGTTTTTTTAAAGTTTCTATCAGTGTTACAGTTGCATGATTTTTGGGAAGCTTATCCTGGTAGTCTGCCTCCATTTTTAAATGTGTACTTCGCAATCCTTTTCTCCTGAATAATTCTTTTCCAAACAGATACATTGCCACCATATTTCTAACAAAAGATGCTTTGACTCAGGGCTCTGGTGAACACAGTGTTGGAAATCCTGCTGACTCTAATGGGGTTTTCAGGGACCCGGTTCAAAATGTCTTTGCTTTAGTAACAGTGAAAGGCTGAGCTATAAGCTTTCTTCAGAAAAAATATTATGTGATCCCTGCTCCTTGGCTACTGCTAGAGAGTGGCTGTTGGTATCATAGCAGGCAAAGCTGGGTTGAGCTAATGCCTGTTAGAGCTGCTAATGGTCCATTATACGATTTAGAGAGTGCTACAGAATGTTTGTCTGGTGCTGTTAACCAGTCGTATTTCATCTGCTAATCACATCAAGTTAAAAAAAAAGCCATATTTTTTCATTACACCAAGGCCCTAGGTTCATCACCTGCTCCAGACTAATCCTGTTAGAGCTGCATCTTGGCAGAGGCACTTCTGGCAAGGCACAGTCCAGAGACAGGGAAAAACTCTCTCTGTCCTGCCAAGCTGAGATTACAAAGTTATTAAAAACTGTATGAGCAGCCACCAAAGTGCAAATGTCCACTGCACTGTTTTGCAGACAATTGGCTTGCTGCTGTCCCTGGCTTGCTGCTGTCCCTGGATCATGCACAGCATCCAAAACAGCAGTAGGAGACCCCACAGGATTCCCACACTGTGACAGACCATCAAACTTTGTCTGCAGTCAAATTCAAAATGTAATGTGAGTGATTCCAGCAAGAAACTCGAGCAGACAAAATAATTCAGTAATTAGCAACATGTTAGCTATTAGAGAATATTTTTCCTGTGAGGCTGGTGAGACACTGGCACAGGTTACTCAGAGAAGTTGTGGATGCCCCATCTCTTGAAGCATTCAAGGCCAGGTTGGATGGTGCTTTGAACCACCTGGTCTAGTGGAAGGTGTCCCTGCCTGTAGTAGGAGTGCTGGAACAAAATAATCTTTAAGGTCCCTTCCAATCCAAGCCAAACCATTCTATTATTATATGATATCAAATAAAGCCTGGTTGCAAAAAATGAAAATTTTTCATCTATATGCCATACATTCAGAAGAATCAACTTGTCCAGTCTCAAACGCATTTGGCCCCAGAAATCTGTGATTTTCTGCATCAAAATTGACTTGCAGCAGCCACTTCTGGTGACACTTGGCTGCTTTGCAGAAATAAGTGCAGCTTGTGCCTGCCCTGTCATCAAATGCAACACAGTGACAAGTAGACAAGAGTAAGAGTGCTCAGGAATTTTCTGGGAGCTGGTAGACTACAGCCCAAAATTGCCATGTCAGCACTAATGTATTAAGTCCTAAAAAAATTTGGAACTCTGTTTTTCTCAGTTCCCCTAGGCCATGTTGCCCTGGGAGGGATCTGCACGAGCAGCTTCTACTTTGCTGGGTTTCAGATGTGTCTCCTGAAATCCCATTCCAGTCAAGGGGGTTTTGGCTGAAGAACATCTCCTCTCCCTTTCTGCTTTGCCAGAAGAGAGATGTGCTAATCCTCTGGGTGTACAGCTTAGTCTGTCTTTTTCTGAGGCTGGAACTGATTGCTAAAGGTTTGGTTAAAGTTTAATCAACTCACTTTTAATATGTACATATACATGTCACGTACAAGCACAAGCACACAGGGATATGTATATACATGTACATATACATATATACATATACATATCCCTGTGTGCTTGTGTGTATCTTGTTTAGAAGATCTCACCCCTTCCTCTGTTTATTTTAGCTTCTGGAATAAGTAACACTAAAATTTTATATGTAAACACTATAGGTTCAACAGTGATTTGGACAGTGAGGCTGCAGCTTTTTTGAAAGGAGATGGTGAAGCTGTGACTCACTGGTGAGTCTTGGAGTTCTCAAGGCCCTGGACTCAAGGATACTTAGGAAACATGCTCCCAGGACTGATACAAGCATATTAATGGTTGGGTGTGCTGAAATAAGGATTTTGGAAAATCAGATCTACCTGTGTTTGTCAGTACAGCAGAAATACAAGGCTGTACAACCCCTTTTTTTTTTTTATTCATATGTCTGCATTCAGAAAAGCCTGCAGAAGCCTAGTGACCCTGTAGGGTTTTGGGCAGCCCATGAGGCTTGTTGGTGGCAGGGCTACACAGGCAGGCAGGGACAAGAGCCAGCAGGAGGTGTGCTTGTGTGTCCTGACACCTCGAAGGCCTTCTGTAAGCTGCTCAGGGTGTGGATGTGTGGTAAAAGAGCATCCTTCCCAGGCACACAGACCTGGCTAAATCCTTGCTCAGAGCCCTTTCCTTCATTAGCCTTTGAGGATTTATCCTCCTTAGCAGGTTGCTGTAAATGAATGACTTGCTTTACACTTGTTAGCAGATAGCCGATACTGTTTGTGGATCGCTTTGTGGTGTGAGTTTGACATGCAGGATTACCTGATCTCTGCGGGCTGAAGCTGTTAAGAAAAACCTTTTTTTTTTACCCTTACTCTAATATTTGCTTCTCCTGAAACATAGGTATTTTTACTAATCACTCTAATTATATAGAGTATACAAAGCCTGCTTTGTTAGCTTTCTTCTTGATGGCACGCTGTAGGTGTAGTCCATTAAAGAAGCTGTGCCTGTTACTTTGTGCTCTGCAATGATTACTTATGATTATAATTTTTATATATTTTGCATATTTCAATATTTATTTCACAATAAATGTGACCTTAGTCCAACTCCATGTTTACTTTTATTCTTCCCTTAAAATACAATAAAAATAAAATGATTGTATTTATTCATACAAATTTTCTAAATATTCTTGTCACTGCTGGTATCATAACCTGGTGTAGGGAACCACTGTTTTCTGGTTGTATAGGAACGTGAAAAGTTGTCAGGAAAGGGAGAGCCTATACACCCAATATTCAATAAAAAGGAGGGGTGTAAGCAGAGAAACATCCACAGACATGGGTTATAATATCCAAGAAAGAGTCTGAAGTGAAATGAATGAAATGACATCATTTCAGGCTGACATGAGTTCATAATGAAAAACCTAAAGGCTGTAGAATTTCCAAATAATCTCACAACATTGTTAAAATGTCACATAATGAAAGATGAAATTGAATGTAGGACAGATAGCTGCTGTTAAATTAACTGATAGAAATGCAAGGCAGAAGGCAACTCTCTCTACCTCAGCACTACAGTACTCTAAATCAAATAAATCATAAGAAAGAACATGAACACCACCATGGGTAGTTCATTGAAAAAGTTTCAACAGGAAATAAGAAAGCAGATCAAATGAAAGTTAAGCTGTAATAAGAATGGGACAAAGAACAGTGCCAAATCAAAAGAAAACCAAATGCACTGGAGCCCTATTAACTAATGTAGAAGGAGGTCTCTAGGGTGTATAATTTCAAATACTCCAGCTAAAAACACTATAGTTGAAACCAGAGAAAAGGATAATATTAGAAATATGCATGGAATGCTTTCTTCTACATGAGTGAGATTTTTAAAATTAGGACAGGAAAATGAGCAAGCATATAATGCAGAAAATAGGATAGAAATTGAAGTCTACTATTGATGCTTTCAAACTTAAGAGAAGAAACCACCCTTGTAGACATCAGAAATTGCTCAAAGATAATTCTTGTCTGTGTATTATACAACTGTCATGTGCAATTCACCACCACCAGACCACTCTTTAAAGCTGAGCAATAATTAGATACTCCTGTGCCGAATGGAGCAAGTGGGCTCTATCAGCCTCTGATGCACTGCCACGTGATGGGTAAGGGCTCTGCAGTTGTATCACAGTCCCTGACACACCACAGCTGCCAGCAGCCTTCATGGCATTAACTATTGCCCTGCTGGCCAAGATGGAAAATGCACAAGGCAAACATGCCTTCCTGCTCTCCATGGATGGAAAATGCATGAGGCAAACATGCCTTCCTGCTCTCCATGGATGGAAAATGCACGAGGTAAATGTGCCTTCCTGCTCTCCATGGATGGAAAATGCATGAAGCAAATATGCCTTCCTGCTCTCCATGGATGGAAAATGCACGAAGCAAACATGCCTTCCTGCTCTCCATGGATGGAAAATGCATGAGGCAAACATGCCTTCCTGCTCTTCATGGATGGAAAATGCATGAAGCAAATATGCCTTCCTGCTCTCCATGGATGGAAAATGCATGAAGCAAACATGCCTTCCTGCTCTCCATGGATGGAAAATGCATGAAGCAAATATGCCTTCCTGCTCTCCATGGATGGAAAATGCATGAAGCAAATATGCCTTCCTGCTCTCCATGGCTTGCACTGAAGAGCAGTAGCTGCTTAGCCTTCCTTTGGAGCTACAAAGCTTAAGACCAAACATGCTGTGCAAAACCAGTTTGCTGCTGGCCATGCCTGGAGGCAAAAAAACCTGGATACAATTGGTCTGATTGCATATAGTGCAACTCCTCAGGTTTCTGCCAAGCACAGTTGTCATTTATTCTTCTGGGAGGGGATAGGAATATATAACCACTTAGTCATTGTGTATTCTCTTTGAAATTTTTTTCTAATATTCAGATTGCTGGAGCCTGGTGTGAATTTTAAATTAAGGAACTAGAGGGGGAGAATGCATTTCTTTTTGTTAATGGCTTTTTCTTTCAAGCCACATTATTATTCAGTTGCCATGGTTTATCTGATTTTGTAAAGTACCCAGGGAGATGTGACAATGATTGGGTACTTAGAAATACACTGATAGATAGACATAGCCTATCTGTGAAGGGTAGAATATTAACATTTTCTATGCTGGTGACCACCTACTGCCTTGGTAAACTAAAATCAGGATCCTTTTCCCTTTACTTGTTGAGTGAATTAGATCATTGACTGCTAACAAATGTTACTCTCTACAGTAAAACTCTGTACTGTTACAATTCCTGCTTAAGCAGAAAAAACCAGACACCCAGCAGAACTATTCCTCCTTTGGAAACAAATACATATTTTTAAAGTAAAAAAACATAGCTTGATTTCAAATGTAAACTTCCCAGTGCTTGCTCATTTGTGTTGTTCTTGCTTTAAAAGCTGCATTTGTTAACTCTCCTGCACTCATTAAGAAAGCCCATACATGGTAAAGCTTTGTGCAGTTCATTTCCCACAGCTGTCTTCAGAGCCCACTGGTCCACTGCAATCTTGACATCTTATTTACAAGTCCTTTGTGTGGGATTAATAAAAAAGAAAACTCAAAAGAGGATGTTTGTGTTTTTGACCAGGATATGTGTGTGGTACTCCAAAGCCAGCACAAGTCCAGCACACTCCACCCCAAATGGTTTTTTCTCTATGCCAGCAAGACTCTTATCCCCAGAATACAGAATTTCCTACACCAAGGTGATGCTCTTGGCAGTTTTTTCTACCACCAACTCACACGGGTCTTGTAGGCACAAAGATTTTCTAGACTATAATCAAATGTTATAAAATGAACAACAATAATCCAAGCTGATGCAAATTTGGGCATGTGCCTGAAAGATGCTGTACCAGGCTCTGGCTGGCAGTGCCAGCTGAAAAGCAGCTCATTTAACAGGCTCAGTTCTTCATTTGGCCTTTTGCCTATATATTTTGAAGAATTTTTACCTTCCAAAAATGCTCCCAAAACACATTTCTGTTTCATGCAGCCAATCTGCTCTTTTGTTGAGTGGACTCTTACATGATGAATAACATGATCAATGGTCAAGCAAATGCAGGATCCAGTCCTGCATACACCCATTGCCACATGTGGGAGTACCACTGCAGAGCAAGTGTGCTCCTGCAAGGGGCACAGACTTGCCCTAGCTTTAAGCACTTAACTTGTGCTTCAGGTTCAGAGGAGTAATTTGTATGGCTAGCCATAAGCTTGTATTTTAGAGCATTATTGCTCCCAGCAGATTGCTCTGCTTCTGCAGGATCAGTTCCACAGGGGTGCAGGCTGTGCAGGTGAGCAGAGAGGAGCACAGCAGTGAGATTGCACTGTGTCCTGGCATTTTGAATGAGAGCATCCCCTCAGCCTGCACACAAAGTGGAAAAAGTTTTGTATTGTAGATGATAAAAATCACATCATTCCAAAATATTTATATTACATAGAAACACTGCATGCTCTGGTGATCACTGTCTGTCAGACTATTAAACGTGGGGCTGCTGTATTTTTATAGGGGGGTATGCTGATAGGTGCATCCACACTAGTGCATATAAGGGTTTTATACCTATTTCCTTCCTTCCTTCCTTCCTTCCTTCCTTCCTTCCTTCCTTCCGCCACTTCCGCCACTTCCGCCACTTCCGCCACTTCCGCCACTTCCGCCACTTCCGCCACTTCCTTCTGCCACTTCCTTCCTTCCGCCACTTCCTTCCGCCACTTCCGCCACTTCCTTCCGCCACTTCCGCCACTTCCACCACTTCCTTCCTTCCTTATTTTCTCCTTCCTTCCTTCCTTCCTTCCTTATTTTCTCCTTCCTTCCTTCCTTCCTTCCTTCCTTCCTTCCGCCACTTCCGCCACTTCCGCCACTTCCGCCACTTCCGCCACTTCCGCCACTTCCTTCCGCCACTTCCTTCCTTCCGCCACTTCCTTCCTTCCTTCCGCCACGTCCTTCCTTCCTTCCGCCACTTCCTTCCTTCCGCCACTTCCTTCCTTCCTTCCTTCCTTCCTTCCTTCCTTCCTTCCTTCCTTCCTTCCTTCCTTCCTTCCTTCCTTCCTTCCTTCCTTCCTTCCTTCCTTCCTTCCTTCCTTCCTTCCTTCCTTCCTTCCTTCCTTCCTTCCTTCCTTCCTTCCTTCCTTCCGCCCCTTCCTTCCGCCCCTTCCTTCCGCCACTTCCTTCCGCCACTTCCTTCCTTCCGCCACTTCCTTCCTTCCATCCATCTGAGTAAAAGAGCTAATCAACTGCAGGTGTGGCTTTCATGTTATTCTGTAAAGCCAATAGGATGATGCAGTATTTTTTGCTACTCTCTAGAAGGTAACTTGCTAGAAATTGCAACCACATTAATGCATTTTTATGTCCTTCATTTTTAGTCACTGAGATTAAAAAAAACAGCAAAGATGAGTAAATGTAGGAAGAGGATGCATTATAATCAATAAAAAGTAGTTTACAAAAATGTCTAATAATAATATATTTTCTGCTTCAGGTGTAATTTATTAAAATTCATTCACTCTTTTGCTTGTTTCTTACTAGACTCTAATTATTTGAATTTCTAATTAATTAAACCTTTTGTAGACAGATAGGAGCAGCTTCACATGCAAGTTCTCCTTTCCTCATGGGAAACTTCAACCACCCTGTGGCTGGGACCACAATATCTGTTGGAGGGACAACACAGCAGAGCATAAGCAATTCAGGAGGATCCTGGAACACATTAATGATAATTTCCTTCTCTGAATGGGAGAAGAGATAACAACGAGAGGTGCTAAGCTGGACCTTGTTCTCAACAAGAAGGAGAGGTTGGTGGGGAACATGAATCTCAAAAGGGCAGCCTTGGCTGCAGTAACCATGAAATGGTGGAGTTTTAAAAAGCCTTAGGGCAGGGAGACATGTACAGCACAAGCCTCTCACCCCGGACTTCTGGAGAGGACACTTTGCTCTTCAGGGGTCTGTTTAGTGCAGTGGTGTAGGATAGAGCCCTAGAGGGAGAAGGTGCCCAAGAAACCTTGTCAGCACTGAAGGATCACTTCCTCTCAGCTCAGGAGTCATGCATCCCAACAAAGAAGAAGTGAGGCAAAACCCCCAGGAGGCCTGTATGGATGAACAAAGGATCCCCTGGGCAAATTCAAACATTAAAAGGAAGAGGGTGGAAACAAGGACAAGTAGCCTTGGATGAATACAGAGAGATTGCCTGAGCAGACAGGAGTTAGGTTGGGAAAGATAAAACCCCTGTAGAATTAAATCCAGCCAGGGTATCAAAGGCAACAAAATAAATCTTCTACAGGTATGTCAGTGATAAAAGGGAAACTAAGAAAATTGTGGGCCCTCTCCAGAAGGAAATGGGAGACTCAGTTACCTGGGATGTGGAGAAAGCTGAGGTACTCCATTACTTTTTCCCCTCAGTCTTCACTGAGAAGTGCTCCAGCCACACTACCCAGGTTGCAGAGGGCAAAGGTGGGAGCCAGGAGAATGAAAAACTGCCCACTGCAGAAGATCAGGTTTGAGACCATCTAAGTAACCTGAAAGTGCAAAATGGACTTGTGCAAAGCCCATGGGACTCGTGAAAAACATTTGGCACTGTCCTGCATATATCTATGTTTCTAAACTGGATTTGATTGATGGACCATGTGGTGCAGAAGGAACTGCTGAATGGTCACACTGAAAGAATTGCAGGCAAGAGTTTGATGTCCCAAGTGGAGAACAGTGATGAGTGGTGCTCCTCAGGGGTCAGTACTGGGACAGGCACTATTTATCTTTGTCAGTGACATGTACAATGGGATCAAGCACACCCTCAGCAAGTTTGCTGATGACACCAAGCCCTCTGGTGCAATTGACACATTGGAGGGAAGGGATGTCACCCAGAGGGACCTCGACATGCTTGAGAGGTGGCCCATGTGAACCCCATGAAATTCAATAAAGCCAAGTGCAAGGTGCTGCACCTGGATCAGGGCAATCCTAAGCACAAATTCAGGCTGGGCAGAGAATGGATTGAGAGCAGCCCTGAGGAGAAGGACTTGGAGATGTTGGTTGACAAGAAATTCAACATGATACAGCAACTTGAGCTCATGGCCCAGAAAGCCAAACACATCCTGGGTGAAGAAGTGTGACCAGCAGGTCAAGGGAGGTGATTCTCTCCCACTCTGCTCTCGTGAGATCCCACCTGGAGTACTGTGTCCAGCTCTGGAGCCCCCAGCACAAGAAGGACATGAAGCTGTTGGAGTGTCTTCTTGGAGCAAGTCCAGAGTAGGGCCATGAGGATGATCAGAGGGCTGGAGCACCTCTCATATGAAGACAGGCTGAGAGAATCGGCATTGTCAGATGAGAGGATTGGAGAGGAGAAGACATTGGGGGAATCCTAAAGCAGCCCTCCAGTACCTAAAGGAGCCACTTCTTACAAGGAAAGGCACTTTTTACAAGGGCGTGTAGTGACAGGACAAGGTGGAATAGCTTCAAACTGAAAAAGAGTAGGCTTGCATCAGATGTTAAGAAAAAAATCTTAAATGTCAGGCTGCTGGGGCACTAGAAGAGGTTGCCCAGAGTAGCTGTGGCTGTTCCATCCCTGGAAGTGTTCAAAGCCAGGAACTTTGAGCAATCTGGTCTAGTGGGAGGTGTCCCTGCCTTAAGGTCCCTCCCAAATCAAACCATTCTGTGATTCTAGGATTATACAGGGATAGAGTCCTTTGGCTTCAATCACCTTGCAAAAGCCCATGTTCATCTTCAGAGAAGGAATTATAGAGTTTGTGGCTGCCTCACTTTCCAAATATTTTGGAATTTTTTTTGAGAGCAGGCAGTGCTCTTGATCAGACTTGGAAGGTGATCTGAGCTTTGGCCAGTTGAGCAAAAATCTACCTTGTTCTTGCTCAGGCAAAACTTGAAAAAAATAATGTTCTTGTAATCTGTGGTGCATTTCAAGCTCACATCTTTTCTCTGCCAAGTCAATTAAAAATAGGGAGGTATTGCTACATTGGAAAGCACTCAAAGAAAGACAACAAAGGCTTATAATTACAAAGTAGACCCATGGCCTCCAGGGCAAAATAGAATAAACTTAATGCAGGACATAGAAAGCCAGCACAGAAAAGCAAATCCAAAGAGGCAGAATAAGGTATCCAGAAGGTAATACCAAAAGAAAGAGCATGTGTTGTTTTAGATAGCCAAAATCAAGCCTTTGAAAAAAAAATGTTTTACTAAATCTGGATTGTTAGGGATGGAGTTATTTAAACAGAGAACTGAAGGGATGATTTTCCAAGGCACCCTGCTGAGGGTCTGCAACCAGGTGCTCCAAGCCCAATCTGGTAAAACCCAAAATGTGTTACAGTAATAGAGGGCTACAACAACCTGTAGTACTGGAGGGAAGTTGTTTACACAGCTGAATAACAGTGAATCAGAGAGTTTGTCTTGGAAATAGAAATTTAAAAATCTAAATAATGAATACCATAGGAAAGCAAAAAAAAGGACTTCTTAGCTGAACACTGATTTCTAGGGACATAATCTACTGTACAGTTTAATGAGGGATGTAGGATGGAGTCAACTCCATCAGCTTGAGTGCTCTGCTCAACTTGGTAGTATCCAGCTACATCCTTTAAGTACTTGGTTCACATGCTCCCCCTAAAATCTTTTGTATGACCCAAAAGAACTGCTGAAAGGTAAAGACTTGAAAGTGAGGAGGGGCACATTTGGGCCACGTGCAGAAGCAGCAGCCCTGTGAAGGTGAAGAAGAGCCTCATGAATGTTATCTCCACACATGCACAGCTCCCTGAGAAGCATCTAAGGAGCTTCTGAGCACCTTATCTAGGACAGAAAATCTGAAAAGGTCCAAAAGCCAAGCATAGAGTCAGCCAAAAGGGAAGTGGCTGAAGAAGGGTTCTTGTGTGTCTTTGGCTTTGTCACTCGGAGCCTGAGGATTAGTCTCCAATCTGGATTCACACCTGGGATTACTGTGCTGATTGCCTGAACCACCCCTTCCAAGAAAGAGCTGCTGAAAGGGAGAGGGAGCATGAATGTGTGAATAGAGGGAAAAGGCTGAAAGAATGGAGAAAAAGAAATAGGGGAGAGTGAGAGGAAATATGAATCAACATAAATCTGCAGGTAAAGTGGTGAGAAATTGACCTGGAGACACCAGGTTCCTGTCCACACCCAGATGAATATCTGCAGGGGCTGGCATTTCTGGAGTGTCCTAGCCACTGTGTTAGAGTTATTCCTGCTCTTTGCCTCAAGGAGTACCTACTTTTACCACAAGCATTTCTATGAACACCCAGGAGCAGACAACAGGACTCTCTGGGGACTTTGCAGAAGAACATTTACTGCTCACTTCAGTTGGCTGAGCATAAATATTTAGCACTATGTGCATGCCTTAAGCTTTCCCTCCCCTTCTCCTTGGGAACTCTTGTAAGTCCTGTGCTGGGTCTGCTGTGTGTGCATGGATGTCCTGCAGACACCCAAGGGGTCTCAGGCCACCACATTTTGCATCTCCAGCAACTGCTAGGAGGTGACACCAGCCCTTGTGTTCATGCAGGAGCCTCAGTGCAGTGTGTGCAGGTGTCTCTGGCAGTCGGGCACACCTCACCCATGGTACAGAGCAAATCCAGCAGGGTCACCTGACACAGGTTTGCCCTCGTCAGGCTCAGTGAGTCTCAGTTCAAGAGAGCTGCCAAGGGCAAATAAATAGGCTGTCCAAACAAAGAGGGCACTGGTTTTTTAAGCTTTCTGCAAGAAGTGGAAGGCAATACTGTTCTGATGTCAAAGTTATCCAGAAAAATCATGCCACTATCAAGACTGTCGCATTTAATTGAACAGCACTTGAGGTTTTTCAATGATCTTGTCTCTCTTCTGCACCCTGGGGAATTCCTGCTGCTGTTTGCTCTCCAGTGCTGAGACTTATCAGAGCAATCACTTAACCTTCCCACTGCCTGCATGTCAGCACTCCAACAAACACTGTATTTTATGAAAATACCATTATAGCCTCTTAGTGACTTTCAAAAATTAGGTCATTGCCAGATCAATGCAGCTATGTTTACTTCATTTCAGGGATTGATTTTGGTGCTCTAAGAGGATAAATGGCTACGAGTAGTTGACTCTCTTTGGCACTGCAGCATAGAGCAGTTTGACTGTAGGCTGAACCAGTAAATCTCTGGATCTTTTAAATTTCATTTCTAATCAGTCTTAGAGCAAAATTTATGCTCTGAACCTGAAAATTACATTTTGCTTCTGATACTATTCTTTTATATGCTGAGAACTCCTATTGATATACAGAAAAGACAATATTAGAGTCAGGAGCCATGCTGCACATCTAAGAAATTATATTGCTCTTATATTCACCCTTACACAGGGCAAAATGCCTCTGTAAGAAAGTGGCACACAGCATTAGAGTTTGCCATCATTCAGCAGCTTCCAGAAGAGATGTGCTTGGGTTACAAATAAAACCTCAGCAGCCCCATGGGCTCACACTGGGCTCTGTGGTTCGAGTCTTTCCCTCTCACTTGCCATGTCTAGTCATAAAGTGCTGTGAGTCACTGCAGCCCTCAGAGTCACTTGTGTACATCTGTTTTCCTGAAGCCCAGATGCAAAAATGTTAGGATTCAGTGAATGACTCAGTTGATGATGTTTCACAATGAAAAGCATCCGGCTAATATCCCATCACGATGCTGGATCTTTTGGGGCAACAGGAATGAAACTGTGAAAAATGAAAGTAGTTGTAACACTCCAGGAAGCATTGATGAGCCTTAAAAACGGGCTGTGTATGTGGTTATTGTATTCAGTTGCTTTTCAAAGCAACAAGAAAGGGTAAGGCTAATGATTGTCACCTTGTTATTTCATCCTCTTTGGCTATAGCACGTGGCTATTGTGAAAGGTTGCCTTCATCCTGGGGAGATGAAGATTTATGGAGAACAATCTGCCCTTGTGTGGAGTTCTGCTGTTGTGGGGAGCCAGGCATTGCAACCTTCAGGTGTGCAGGACACTGCTCATGGCAGAGCATCCCCCACATGCAGAGACCATCTTGCTGCCTTCCTGAACCACCACACAGTGAGAGGAGGCTTCTCCTGTAGATATTTTATCTGACAGAAATGAGGCTTTTAATCTGATCTGTTGTTGTTGCTGCTGCTATTATTATTATTATTATTATTATTATTATTATTAATTTTGCCACATGATACTTGGAGGTACAAAATACATTTAGTCAAAAAAAAAAATAGGGCTTTATGGCATTCTGAATAGTTTGCCATAAAAAAAATCATTTCCCAGAAGAAATAAAAGTCCTGAATCTCTCATAAATCATCCCAAGACACTTTTGTTACAAAGTAATTGAGAATCCAGAGCCTCTTAACCTTCTTTTAGCCCTATTTTTCATCATATCTCCTAGAGCCAAAGAAAGCCTTGCTTGTGGTAGGATACCATATTTAATACATTACACTGTATGCCCTTGCTGGACCTCAACATTCTTTCCAGTACTTTCCAAGGTAATACGATTTATGCTTTCTTCAAACTCTTCCAGAGCTATTTTTTTTTTTAATAAACCACAGTCAGCTTGAGGAAGTCCAACTTTAACAGAAGTGATTCAATATCCTCTCAATTGCCTTGGGCTTCTTCAAAGAGTGCTTGAAAGGGAGGATGTGGTGAGACTGATAATGGGATTTGGCATCCCTCACTTTCGAGCTGCCAGCTTGCCACCAACACTCTTGAGGCCACTCTGACTGGAAAAACTATCTGAAATGTGCTCACCTTCATTTTCTTAAGGCCTGATGTGTACTGCAGAAATACCTTCCACTGCAATGGGCAAAGGGGCAGCAGGTGAAGATGAGAAGGGCTATGCTTGCAGCCTGTTGTAGGGCTTGTGACAGTGCATATGAAAGTACCCTCTGGTTTGGTTGGCTCTTTATTATAAAATAAAGTATGGTCCCAGAAAGGATGAATAATTAAGAGATTTTCAAATGTATAGCATTTAATAAAAATTGTAGTGGTTTGCCAGGTAGTGTAACTGCTTTAGGAGGCTGCCTTTGCTTCTGAACATTACAGCATAAAATGGGAGGAGGAAAGTATGGAGACACTTCTCTTTAAAGGGTGGTGCTTGTAGATCAGGTGAATAAAGATATCAGCAAAGCAGTGTGGAAAACCTGTGCTGAACAGCTTGAGCCATAGGTGCTCTGTGAGAATAACATTCATGCTGCTCCCAAACGTCCAAACAAGCAGATGGAATATTTGATGCTTTGGGTGTCCTGGGATAAGCAATAAAATGTGCACTGCACCTGCCTGTGAAAGGACAAACTAATTTTGTAGCACAAAGAGGATGCAGAGACTTCTTGGAGTGTCTGTAGGTCTAGGTCTGCCTTTGTGGCAATGCAGAATTTATTTGCCATCCCTGCCAAAGTAACACCTTCAATCAGCCAATTCAGCAGCCCAGGCATGACCCTTCCTAGAGCTGATGTAGAATTTAAGGGGGGTGAGAGGCAAATTACAATCTGAATTTACCTACAGGTTATAAGTTTGTGTCACTTAATGCTTTCCATCAAAGGAACTTATTTCAACCAACCCTCCTGCCCTGGTAAAATTCAGCATAGCTAAGGAAGCTGTGCTTGTTAGTGCCAAGGGTTTAGCATCAATGAACTGCCCTTAACAGCAATATTCTGCTGCCCCCCAGGGGAAGGAAGGAACATGTATGGATGGGCTCCGAGTAACCTGCACCACTCCACCCCCAGCTTCAGAGCTGAACTTCTGCTCCTGGACCTGCTTTCTCTAGACTTTATGCCTCTGGGAAACAATGTTGAAAACGGCACTGTTTAAATGACTGAGCCAGAGGCTGCAAAAGCAGTGGGTGCTGCAAGGCTCTTTATTGCCATTTCACACAATGAAATACTGAATGATGACTGCTTACCTAGGTCTGTGTCAAGGCAAGCAAGGTAATGAATATGTATGAGAAACCCAACTGTTTGCAGAAATAGCAAGACTAATGTCAATAGGCACAAGAATAACTTTCCATTGCCAAATAACATGCATTATTTAGCATTAATACATGTGCATAAATAAGAAAGTGCAGCAGGTATGTTTTTGCATTCTCTCCTTTGCTTCTGAAAAATATTTGTTAATGGCACAATTGTGCCATTAACAAATATTTGTGCCATTAACAATATTTGTTAATGGCACAATGTCATAAAAGTAGACAAGGCCAATCTACTATAAAGTTCACATTCACACAAAAATATAATGTTCAAAATAGTAGATCTGCTCTGCTTAGGATCACCCTAATTAAATGACATCTGAAGGCCCCAATAGATGACATGCAAACTGGATTTCCAAGAGAATTTTTTTTTATATAAATTCCTGCTATCTGCTCACATGGCTTCTTCTCCGTATTTAAGAACATCACATGTTGTCCAGACCCATGTTAAAGGATTCTGGAAAATTACTTATGTCAGTTTGATTTACTCCTCAATAAACAGTTTCTTTATCATAAAATAAGTATATACCATTATTTCTATATATAATTTGCATTTGTCTATCCTGGTTTATACTGGATCATGTTGTTACTCTGCTGGCAAAGGTCTGAGAGCTCAGTTATGGGAATGCATGAAGAGTGAGAATGTGAGCTCTTCCATCCTTACAAGTTAAATTGAAGCAATTGGTAATGCAAGTCAGAAACATCTGACCCTTGAAAGCAATAATAAAACATTAACTTGTGTTTCATGTGATTATTCCTCCTCCACAGAGACATAGACTCATTAATCCATGTTAGACAGACTGTTTTTCCAGTTTCACCTGAAAAGTGAAAGCACCTAAGTAACAGCAAGACGAAACAAACCTGAGAAAGTCTGTGCTCACTGAAATTCCTATGGAAATGTAAGACATGGAAGCTGCATTATCTTTGATGCAAGTAAGAAATGACACTCAGTGATAAGGTTTCAGTGCCAGGTCCCCAAAGTTAGGGAATATGTGTGTATCAGGGACTGAATTAGGGCTGTTGCATAATTCTGAGTATTTCTTTGCATTTCTGCCTTCCCTGTTTACCTCAGACACCCCAGGGAGTGCACTGGTGGGTACCTCAGCTGCTGTAAGTCCCCCCAGCCCTTGGCCAGCTCTGCACAGCCACTAGCAGGCAGGGCATGACAGTGTGGAGGCAGCACACCCTGCCTGCTGCCAGCAGGCTCTCCGAGGTCTTTGCTGCTGGGGCTGCTAAATCTTCCATGAGCCCCCATGGGCAGAGCTTTCCATGGTGTCTGACACTTGGTGCACACTCAAGGAAGCTTTCACAGGGACAGAGAAGTGCATATCCCTGGCATGAGTGTGATTAGAGCCAGACCCCAAGCATCTGCCAGAAAGCATGAGAGATCTTGACAATAAACTGCTTAGGATCATTTATTTACTTTCCTTAGTGTTTGCAATGAGCTTACTCTTGGAACAGTTGAAGTGTATCTTTCTTTTTTTTTTAAAGTCAAAAAGGTAGAATGGGGCTGCTGGCTGACATGAAAAATGTCATGGCTGATTTGGAAGGTAATGAGACCTGGTCCTTTGGTAATCAGAGATGGCTCAGGGCTGCCCTTACTGCAGGGCATGCCTTCACTCCTTGCCCATGTGTGCTGAATGTGTCCTTCCCTGTGCTCGAATCTGTTTCCAGGTCTCCAGTGAGGTGACCCCAGGCCTGTTGCACCAGAGGGCCCCTGCCTTGGCACAGCCCATGCAGGCCCTGCTGGTGACAGAAACCCCCTGTATGTGGGTTCATTGAAACCTCAAGCCATTGAAGTCTTTAAGTCTTCTGCAAACATGACATTGAAAAGCCTCCCATCTGCACAGAAGCATAGCTGCCTGTCCTGTAGTGATTTGGGAAACATCATCTTTCTGGCACCTCAAAATCATTCTTGTCACTCCTTAAGACAGGCTGTGTCTAGCCTGTCTTCTCCAATGCAGTGTTCTTCAGATCAGAAGGATATATATTATGTATGCATTGAATTAGAGGTTTAAGCCATGCCTAGGATGGTGATTATTCGTCCCTACCATTTATTTCCAGGAGATTTGCAGGACTGCATGGTCTCAATACACTTGGATATGGTCTATTAAAAGTTCCCCTTTTTGCTAAGAAGATTTGAAAACTCTACAGCCTAACAAGTAGGCTTCCTGACAAGATTATTTCATATTAGGTACACTTGGTTTTATCCAAAGCCGACTGTAATTTGTTAAGATACAGTACACAAAGAAATTAAACTATAAACTTTAAAGCATCCATCAATTTCAATTTAATTTGTTTAAAAAAGCTAAATTATGGGTTAACTCAGAAAGTAATAGAATTCAGAAAGAGAGTACTTGTGATACAAGGAGTCCCTTCATACATTAATTTTCATTTTTGGTGAGATGAAGTTTGAAATTAGATTCAGATTGCAAATTATAGCTTTGTATGGGCTCCCTATTGCTAGCTCATGAAATACTTAGATTCCTGAGGATGAAGCAATTTTGCCTCCCATCATAGACTGCAAAAGCCTTATTTCCCACTAGTAAAATAATAGGTCTGCAGCTTAAAGTGGGAGCGAGCCACGTCTTTGCTCCTTGACTTGGTCACCAACAGGGACACATTACACTAAAACATACAAGTGAAGAAGAAATGGTGACACATGGTGGGGGTTTTTTGAATTCAAAGCTTATCCTTTTCAGTTCTCCACTGCAAATAACATTACAGCCTGAATTCTGTGAAGGACAGTTCATGACTTCATGTCATACCTTATTTACCTCACCCTATACACTGCTAAATTCTTGCCTTGTACCAGTTTTTGGGCTCCACAGCACTCACAGACATAGGAGGAGAAAGTAATTTGTCTCCTGGCATAAACTGATGGATTCATTTAGCAGGAAAGATCCATTGCATCAAGGGAAGGCAGAAGAAGAAATGCTTCTGGCAACAAAGCAGATGTGTGATGATCTATAACCCTGGAGGTAACATATTAAGTCTATAAATTGTCTCCTGTGGTCTCCTAAACATCCATGGTTGTATTAATCTGTTACTATCCCCCTTCTAGGAGCAGCAGGGAGGAAGGCTGGGTGGAACTACAGCTCAGCAGATGTGGCAAGGGCCAGGTCCTTCGTTAGGCAGAGGTTCATGAGCTGAAATCATGGTCAGCCAATGTGGGATCTCAGCACATCGTTCCCGATGTCCAGAGATGCCAGGAGAACCCTTGGGGGGTCTCGAAAATCCTGGAATGTTGCCAAGAGTGTTTGGTGGCCTGATTTTGATCCATCCACAGAAGTAACAAGAGTCTGAGGACAAGAGAATCACTTTAGAGTACAAGGTGTAAAAGAGACACATTTAGAGGGTGAGATATAGACTTTAAGGTTTTTGGTACAGGGGGGTTATGGAGACAAGATGGAGGGATCAGGGCGTGTCTCGTCCTTCTTCTTTCTTCTTCTTGTCCTCCATCTCCTGTGATGATGTTGGCACTTAGAGATTGGTTTATGGTGAAGGTGCACTTGCCAACATGGGCGAAAAGCATTGGGAAATAAAGGTAAATATTGTATACGTAGGTTTTAGTATAAAAAGACATGACCGCCCCGTGGGTGGTCAGAGAGTGCCTGTGACTGCTTGCAGATCAGACCTCTGTTGGGCAGACAGAAAAATTTTGTAGAGAAGAAATAATAAACAACCTGAAGACCGAAAGCTGAAGAGTCCAGACTCGTCCTTTGCATCGCGTGCCACCCAAGAACCACTCTACCCGTGTCGGGGCAGAGACAGACAGCCGAACCCAACAAGCCAAAGCTTAAATACCAAATGAAACTGTTCTGCTCTCTTCTGCAGCTTAAAGCAAAATGTGTACAGTGTGTGCACAAAACCAAAATTATCTAAGAAAATTTCCCTGAAGCAGAATGGAAAAGATTACAAAAAAAAAAAAAAAAGAAAGGTGAAATTCTCCAGAAATGTGGAAAACAACTAGAGAAGATTTGACTTTGGTGTCTGATGCAGAAAAAGACTACAGATTCTAAGAGACTAAATACTACAGTTCTGACTTTTGCTGGTTCTGAATAATTTTCTGGTTTTAATAGCTTGCAATTAACTCAGACTGATAATGAAATCATGTTACTGCATTAAAAAAAGAGGAATAGTGGTGAAATGAAGTGTCAGATTTGCTTCCAGAGTACAAAACAGACTTTGTGTCAGATTTGTGATTGTGTATCACATCTTATAATGTTAGCAATTTATATTCCTGAGCAGAGACATCAGGATGGGGAGCTGGAGCAAATTATTTAAAGCAGAATTCCAGCAAGACACAGGATTAATCCTCAACAGAACAAGGTTATGTTTTTCCAAGTAAAATTGAAGTCCAGTCTGGTATGAAGCCTCCAAAATGTGCTACCTCTTTGACAGCCAGGAGTCATACACATTGATAAAAAGGAAGCAAATCTTGAAGCTGGAACTTTCAGAAATCTGGATGTCCTTTAGCCAACACCACAAGCCATGACAAGGTTTGACCTTTGGAAAGTAAGACAAGAATTATGGCCAAGTGTATTGTTCAGTGAGAGTTTATAGAAAGCTTCTATAAGGGTGCACAGACTATATGGAAAAAGAAAAACCCACCATCAATTTCACTGAAAACCTTTTTACAATGGACAAAATGCAGGGAGATAGAGCCTGAAAGCAAATGGAGATTTAATTCTTTTTTAAGTGAGTAAAACCAACATGGTGCTAAAAGCAGTGATACTGATGTTAAAAGAAATACAGGGAATAGAAGGCAAATGGCTAAAGTTCAGGATGGTGGTTGAGAAGTCAAGCATCTCTGAAGTGGGATGGAAGCCTCAGGTGAAAAAACAGCTAGAAAAAAGCTTACACACAAGGGAAATGTCTGCATTCCTCTGATGGAAACATGTGTGTCCCTGGGTCTTTTAAAAGCATGCCCCCATTTGAGAAGCCAGGAACCAGAGACACAAAGAGATGTGGGAATGTATTCCAGGGAAGAAGGGATCTGCTAGCAGAGTACAGGGCAAACCTGGAAGGAACATCTGCCATGTGATTCCCACCTTTAAGGACATTATTATTATATGCGGCAAAAGGAAGAGAAGAGGATGCTTTCACTACTCTGGAGACCTCAGAGCTAAAGAATCAGAAATATAATGCTGAATATATGTAAAAAGACCTAATTCTTCATTGATACATGGTATCAGAAGGATTTAAATCAGTATGTTCACAAAAAATTTTCCTCCAACTATAACTCTTGAACAGCTGAAAGAAATGGAAGGTACTTGTCTATGCTTTATGCATCAGGACATGGCATTTTCTCACTAGGCATCCTCACTGGACTGCCAGTCAAAGCCAATGAGTTCCAGCATCCCTTGGTGCCTGTCTGTGGAAAGACTGACCAAGCCACTAGTAAAAGCAGTCAATGTAGCCAGAAAGCTGGAGATAGCAGGTAACACACAAATACTGAGCAATATCTGAGGAGCCTCAGGGCATCTGGTCCATCTGCATAAGGCTGTTCAAAATAACACAAGCTTTCAGTGATGCCTTCAGTGAAGCTTTCAGACCAGAGGAGCAGCTTCTGGATGCACATTGTGGGCTGTGACATGAGCTCCCAAATGGAATTTAACACTCATGAGCAGCCCACTGTACTGAGCCCTTCAACGTCCCCCTGGGAACTCAGACTATTTACTGTGCCTGGGAACACATTCATGCAGACATCTGCACTTTGATAGCCTTCAGTTATGTTCTGCCCTTGGTATCCTATATACAACATATATGGGGAAAAAGGAAACACAGTGAGATGTATGGGGAGCTCATAGGGCATTTAAGACCATGTCTGGTGAAATGACTTCACAGGACAGGGAACATGTCATGGTTCCTCTGAGTGGTGAAACAAGTGTGGACACCCAGCCTAACTGAGCCCTTGATGACTGCCAGTGTTGTTAGCATCCAGTTAGTGAGAAATGCCTCTGCCTGAATTAAGGTGCAAAACAGACCATTTGCCAAAGTCAACAATAGGGATTTTTTTAACAATAAATGTGAGGCAGAGAGATAAAAAGAAATAGAACAGGGAGGGAGGGAGGGAGGGAGGGAGACCAAGTAGAAGATGGTCACAACCCATGGATCCACAAGCATCTCATTTATCCTTCTATACCCTGGACTTCTCAGTGGTGGGTTTCCTGAAGCTGTTCTGGGGGTACCACCTTTGTACAGTCCAGGTTCTGGGTATCCGCAGGGTGGTCTCAGATGCCATTCCCATAACCTGGGCACTGGTGATATGCATTTAAGCAGTTGCTTCCTTCCCCACAGTTTAGTCAGTGGGAATGTTTGTCCAAATGCATTAAGCAGGTTGTTCTAGACAGATCTCACCTCTGTCAGGCCTGGAATTAGTGCTGTCCTGTCACAAGTTCCTCCCTTCTGTGCTTATCTCAAGTTGTCACTGTGGTAGCTTATCTGATGGCAAGTTCCTTCTATGACCTTGACAGTGTTTGAGAGAGGGAATTGTGCTTTTTAAGTCCTATAAGTGTGCAGGTGTGTGATGGATCTGATGTGCAGCTTCTCATGGAAAGTGAAAGATGATGGAAGAATTCAGAGCTGTAAAGCACCAGAAAGTTGTACGTAGATGCCTCCATGCAGAATATTTTCACATCCTCTTGCAGTTGTGAGGTCGAAACTGAAGACTGGTGGTTAATGTGCTGTGAGTTCTGCCAAAAATAGGCTGTGGGCAAGTTCAAGGAGGAGATCTTGGATTTTTTCTGTATGTTTTCTTGTCTTTTTTTTTCTGTTAGTCATGTGTTGCTGAAACTGATCATAAACAGTCAGTGCCAGTGCCAAAAAAAGACCAGCACCAGCTCAAGATCTGAGGAAAAAGGGATTAATTTTTTTTTCCAGGACTAACATACTTTTGGGTGCACATCAACCATCTCAGAGAAGGAGAACTAGAAATTATACAAAAATTGAGAGGAAGGTACCAAGTGACTTCCACAAAAGGAGCAGTTAAACAACCAAGAACTCCTGGAATCATGAACATAGTTGAGGACTTAAGAAAATTATCATTCATAGAATCTGAATAGTTTAGGTTGGAAGGGATTTCTAAAGGTCATCAGGTCCAAGTCCTTCATCAAAGCAGGTCCAGATAGACAATGTTGTTCAGGGAGTTTCCTAGCTAAGAGCTGAAACCTCCAAGGATGGAGACTCCCCAGCTTTGCTGTGCAACGTGGTCCAGTGTCTGACCACCCTCATGATGAACATCCCATGTTCCAGCTTGTAACCATTGCCTTCTGACTTGTTACCAAGAACTCTCCAAGAGACTCTGTCTCTGTCTTCTGTACCCTTCCATGAGGTTTGATGAGCTTCCCCTAAGCCTTCTCCAGGTTGTACAGTCCCAGTTCTCACATCTCTTCTTCATGTCACAGATGCTCCACTCCCTTAAACATCTTAATGACACTTCATTCAACTCTTTCCAGTTTGTCCATGCCTCCCTTCTAATGTGGAGCCAGGAACTGGCCACAGCATTCCAGGTGTAGCATCAGCAATTCTGAGCTGAGAGGTGAAGGATCAGCTCCCTTGGCCTGCTGGCTGACTCTTGGTTAAAGTGTGCTGTGTCCATTACCACAGTCAATAAGAGAGCACCATTGCAATGCTCACACAGCTGCATTGATGCCAGCAGAAGTTCTTTTTCACAAGCCACACAACATAACTGTGGAACTAAACACTAAGGCCTATTTTAGAAGCCAAAAATATAATTTTTTTAAAAAAAGGACTGAATGGTGAAGTTGTTTAACACCAACCGAAAACAGGTCCAAATAAGCCACTCCCCTTTCGTCCTTCCCTTCCTGTCAGAGAAGAGCAAAGGCAGAGACCCTGGGCTCAGATAACAATTACTGAAAGCCAGCAGAAATGGAATAAGAATGCACCATGCCAGGAGCAATATTTATAACACAGGTATGCATAAAGAGAAGGTGCTTTACCCACAAAAAGGGGTTTACTGCCTCAACTTAGCTCCTCACAGCCACCAGAACAACGACAAGATGGTGGGCATATTCTCCAACCAACAGTGTTTGCTGTTTTTGGAGCTGTGTTCTCCAGGAAGGCACAGGCAGCGATGAGAGAGGGCAGGGTCTGAAGGTGCTGGTCCCCCACAACCCCTTCGAGGAAGAGAGAGAAACAAAATGACACTTCCAGGGGTGAGCTCAGCTCTTCTTCACTCTGAAGCCACATCCCAGCAATGATGGGGGTGGTATAGAATAGCAACCTATAGCCACACTCATATGCTCCCTGCTCTGCAGAACAGGTGGGGGTTTTGCCTATTGCTGCCTATTAAATATAACCATAATTCAGACACAAACTCCAGCCCAGGATGTTGCTAAGCTCCAGCTGCTGGAAGCTGGCAGGACACGCCAAGGGAAAGGAACACCCTGATGCCTTTTCTCTTCACAATTGATGTATTTTATCATCCTCACTGAACTACCATGGAAGGATGAGCTAATGTCTAGCCTGAAAAGATGAGATCTCATTGAATTGGAGAATAATGAAGCCCAGGTGTATCAGCTGGGGTCAGTGGTTCCAGAGGAAGTGACAGGAAGAGAGTGCTGAACGGAGCATGTCTGACAGCACCACCACCCCTTGGAGGTGTTCAGTGATGCTTTCCTGGAGGCATGAAAATAAAGGGCCACAAAAATATCTCCAGGGTTGGCAGGTACGGGTTGTATCTTTTTGTTTCCCTGTATGGCTGACTGCATAGGGCTTTAAAAGGAGTATGAACACCGACAGGGTGAGGGGAAGAGGGCAGCCAGACTCTGGAGAAATTGCACTTCTATGCATTCATCTATGTTAAGATATTCTTCATGTTACTGAAATATTCATAGTGAGGGGTCCTCCAACACACACTATGGAAAAATATGATGCAGCACCCCTGAGCGCTTTGGCAAAATGTGCTGCTGGAGGCAGGAGGGTAGACTGGCTGGTGGCTGCTCTGACTTTCTGGGGTGGAAAAATTCTTACACAAGTAGAATACAAATTAGGGAGGATTTGGGAAAGACAGACGTGGTTCTAAAATGCTCGACAGAAATGCGGTGAAGCCAACACGTGAGCCAAACAATGTTCAAGTCAATCTGATTTCTTAAAAAAAAATCCCCAAACCTGTCTAGGCCCAGCCAAAACATGGATTGTTGGTAGCCAGAGCTGTTGTACAATGAGAATGTAGAGGGTGGTTAGGGCTTTCAGCAGGTGTCTGGGGTGGCATATTCCCAGACTTTTTATCAATGTAAAAAGAAACCTTGAAAAGGAGGCAGATTTTGGGTTGAAGGCAACTGAATGGCAAAGGTTAAGGTATTATCATTTTTTTGAGGAAAATGTGAACATTTTTATTTCCATCTTTTACATCAGTCTTAGATGGACAGCAATGTAGAAGGAGTTGCTTAAGTTTATTGCATGTGCCAAAGACAAGAGGCCAAGCCATGTATTAAATCCTGGACTGGTAACACTGGGGGGAAAAAATCAAGTCCTTTGTGCAAAGTACATTTAGTTGTGTTTTTGGAAAAATATAACCCTATTGTCCAAGAGCTGCTTCCCTCTGTTTCTGCTAGGGCTCACCTAGCCAGTACTAGCTGCTTGTGCCACAGGTTAGAGACAAAACAAAAACCCAGAATAAGTGCAATTTTTAGAAATAACAAGAAATCTCCATTCTGACCCAATTCAAGGGAAATTGAGAAACAAAACTGCCACTCATTCAGGCTGGGCACAGAGCCTTTCCCATGGAGCAGCTTTGGGGAGCAGGGCACAGTCAGAATCCAGTGACTATACTTATGGCTTTACTTCTGAGCAGCAGCAGGGAAGTACAAGTTGTCCTCTCTTGTGTTTCAGTCAACAGAAAATTGAAAACAAGGATACATGCCAGTAGGAAACCAATGCCAGCACCCCAAGGAACCTGAAGAAATAAAATGCAAAAGAAAAATGTAGGTATGAGTTAGAATCCCAGAAAACCCCATCTCTTCCTCAGAATGAAACTCTGCAGAACCACTGTGGGAACCAGGGATCACAGGGAACAGCAGCCTCCCCATCACCTGTGAGGCTGCAGATCATATTGTGGAGAGATGGTTGTTACCTTTTTCCAGCCCCAAAGGGAAAGAATTAAGAGGTATGAAATTACACATTTTATTGCATATAACTCACAAAGCCTCCTCAGGCTAGTACAAACAGCAAACATATAATTCAATCCAAGAAAATAGCAATACCAATTGCTGCCCTGATACCAGGCAGAGGAAAAGGAGAATTTTTAAGCAGGACTTCTCAAAAGATGATAACAATAATTTTGCAGTTCTTCCAAAAGCATAGGAGAACCCAAAATACCATATGTTAAAAAATGGAAAAACATGAACCCTGATCAAAGGTACTCTGCTTCACATGGCTTTTTAATTTTTGTTGTTGTCTTGATTGCACATAAATTCCTTCTCTCTGTGTTAACCAGTTTGTCCTACTTTATTTACATACATTTTGCCTCCTCTTGTTTTGATGTGCCAGTGCTCCCCAGCCTGAAAGGAGGAAGGCACAATTAACAGAGCTGAACCTTAACATGCAGCTATGTCTCCCTCAGTCTCAGGTCTCGTGCTGAGGCATTGTGCCTTTGCTCCAGAACAGAATCACAATGCAGGTGGCCTCTGAGGAGTGAAGATGTCAGGGGTGCAGTTTTCTTCATGGATAAGCACCACGATGGAAGCATTCCTTCTTGCCCTGGCTTAATCTGCATTTCAGCTCCAGGTCAGGTCTGCTTGTTACCCACAGCAGAGCTCTTCAGAGCTGACAACCAGATTAAACTGCAGCAGACAGCTTCAGGAGCTGAGCTAGTTTTTTTAAGGCTTACTGAAGTATCTCTACATTACAATGCAAACTGCACTGGGGATATAGTTTGACTTGCTTTATTTACACAAATCCATGATCTTGAGAAGAAGAAGCCAGAGGGCATGCAAGGCAATTCTCCTTGCAGGAATTGTACCAAAAAGAAAATCCCTATTTCCCAGAGGTCAGCTTTGCTTTAGGGACAGATGCAAATCAGCACCTCCAGCAGAGAGCAAACTTTTTTGCTGCTCATGCAATTCCCTCTCCCTCTAAGCTGATTCTGCATAAAACCATCGCATAACTTTAAACTCATGGTCTTAAGAACAATAACTTGAAGACTGCATTTAACAGAGCAAGTGTGTGATGCCTAGCATAATACTATATTTATTCATGAGCTATCTAATAACTGAGGATGCATATTTTATCATAATGTTCTGATACAGAAAAACAAACACTCTTTGTAGTTCTGCACTGTTTTGCTTGCTTTGGTATATTGATAGAGCTAATGACCACAGTTTGTGCCTTCTTTGCTAGGCACAGAAAATCCCTGCTTTGATAACAACACTGTGCTGTGGCAGAATGATAAGAATTAGGGTGGTGCACCAGAGAGCCTGGTTCCTCAGAAGAGAGACTTTGCACAGCAGCACCAGAGCAGCAGAGAAGTGTTGGGGTCCCTAGAGCCCCAAAGAGCAGGCAGGGGCTCTGCCAGGGAGCTCTGCCAGGGAGCAGCCAAACCATGGAGAAAGCACAGGCAGAGGATCACAGACAAAACCCAGGGGTGACGTGAGCTTGGAATATGTGTATATATGCAAGCTGCTCAGGGCTAGGGGAAATCTGATTGTAGCAATTATGCTAAAAAAAATCCCATTTACACTCTTTCTATTACCCTGTGATAATTCACCCCCTTTGGATTGAGGCTGTTACGTGTACTGATACCTGTCTGTACAATTTGGATGAGGACAGTGGACCATTTCTGTTCATGTAAAACATATGTAAGAATGGGCCAGACACAGTATGTCATTTCCCAAAAAAATTATCACTGGAGGAAAATTTACAATTTATGATGCATTTAACTTCTACATCTTCAACTTCTTTGTCAGAAATGCTGGGCTTTACCCTAATTCCCCAGGGACCAAAGACATTTGCCACTGCTCTGAATGAGAGTAAGTCAAAAACATTTTAAAATGTCCTGACCTCCTGGAACAGTCTTTCCCCTCAGATCAACATGCAGTGTGCACAGAAGCTTGCTTTCAGAGCTGTAGGAGGAAAAAATCTGCATGATGTATTGATACAAGCTGCACTGTAGGAGCAGGGAGACAACAATGGATTAGACTGGTATATAAAAACACCTTCCCAAAGATTAAGATAAGTTTCCCTCTGTGCTGGCAGTGAATGAACAGATTTCTCCATTTGCTTTCCCAATAGACAGGAGCACCTGAGGCAAAGGTTTATTACAAATACACCCCTTGGGAGACTGATGTTGTGTTTTCTGATGGCCCGTCAGCTTTCTACTTTCCCTTGATTTATTTGAGCTGTGGTGTGTGTCTATCTACAGGGTGCATATTTAGAGAGACTATCTATTCAATTATTACAGGTAGAGATTTGGCTGCTTGGAGGTACACTTTCTGTTTACTGCTAAGCATCAGTTTGGATGACAATCTCTCAAAGTCATGGTCCAAAAGAAGTCACAGATGATTCATTCAATTTGAATCTTATCCTTGGTTTGAAGTGTCTGTATGTCTTACTCCTTATCTAATTAGCCCTGCAAAATCCCAGTTTGTAAACACTAATTGGAAGCATGCAAGGGTAAGTGTCCATGTAAATCTTCCCCTGCATTTCTGATATATCAGGTGCTACAGGCAAATAAATCTGATACCAGAAAAATGCCCAGGAAGTTTTGCCTAAACAAATGGAAAATTTGAGCCTGTATGTGAAAAGAAAAAGGTCTTAAAGCCAGTTTAGAATAGGAGTCAGGAGTTATGGACAAGCTGAAAATTGCAGGTAGTAAAGGGGGCAAAGTGATAGTAAAACCACAATTTGTAGACCCTATAATTAGCAGTAGTAGCATAATGCAGACATAAATTAATAAAAAATGTTAGTGGAGTGTCTGGCTCAGGGGACTGGTAATAAGAGTGTATTTTGAGCTTAGTGTCTCCTGCCAGAGAGTCACTGATTCTGAGAATGCCAGTAGCAAAGATCACTACTGTCTGTTGAAGAATTAGATTACTGTCTCAGTTTAGTGTTTAATGTAAGCTCTGTTGTTTGCTGACTCCAAGAAGTGGCCAAAGGCTCAATGGATGGAAAATGAAAACTACACCTCAACAGAGAAATTGTGCCTTAACAGAGAAACAGATATCTGAACAGGTATGGAATAGATTAAGAAGCAAATTTTCATACTTTCTACCTACAATAAATGTGATTTTAACTATGCAGTTGACATTTCTAGTGCTGTCAGTCAGAGCTTTTGGAGAATTACTGGCAAAATGAGGGATAAAGCAACAGCTAATCATTGGGAAGTGTAAAATATAAAATTTAAACATCATATTTTTAAACATCTAGTTGATAAATTCTGGCACAAAATACTAGAAAAATAAGCTCTTGATATTGAGGCATAGAGAAGATGTATTCTGAAAGAAATGTTCCACATTTCCTTTACATTATCAGTTTTGTGCAGGGGGATCTAAGTAATATTAAACTGTATTATAAAGGACATCTACCTACTGACACGGACAGCTCGTCTTTTAATTATGAAAAATATACAAGAGTAAGGATACTTCAGTAAGCAGAGAAATTATTTCAATTACTGCTGCATTATACAGAAATTATTGTGCAGAAAAATTACTGAAAAGCATCATGGGTCAGTGATTTGCTAAAACTTGTGGAGGTGTGATAATTTCACATAAGTTCCTATTAAGAACTAATGGAAACTAAATTTAATGTGTCCCTCCTTCTTATCACAGCTTTGGTCAATGTCTTCTGTGGCATGTAAAGCTCTAATATTCTTTCATCAAATATAAGATTATTCTTTGGCTAAATGACACTTCCACATCACCTGGCCTATCCTTTCTGTAAGTTCTACTTTTAAGTCCATAACTTTCTTGGCTGTGCTATGCTTAGGCAATACCAAAGGTACAGTACCCCTCCTGCAACAGATACAGGTCCAATTCATTGGTCTGATTATATACATTTCCAGCAATCTTTATTGCAATAGATATTTCACATTCCTTTTCTTTCTCCTACAATTCCCTGTTTTTCCTCATTGCCCTTTGTGAGCTTTGCCTACAGTTCAGGTCTTTATGGGCCTAAGTCTGATAACACTTTGGGCTGGACAATTTTTCACTAGAAAATTGATTCCTGATTTACAGTGGTATAAATAAAACATGACCTCAGGCTTTTTGTCTCATGATTTCTATCTTTCTCATCACTAACACTTAAACATTTCAGCTGATACATTCAGCTCAGATAGAACACTTTGTCCTCCCCCCAGGCCTCCCACATTAAAAAAAAAAAAAATAAAAAAGATGCATTGCTTTATCTTCCCATGAAAATGCAAGGAACTGAAGGAGGGTTTTGAGATGCTTTGAGAGAATTAAGAATGGTGCTTGTCATCTCAAGTGATAGAAAGAACTTAGTCACCATGAAATCTATTAACCATAAACCACACAAACTTCACACACCTTTTGTGTTATTAGTATTACAAAGCATTTATATGGTGCCATACATTTCCACAGCCATTTCTTGCAAGCAGATAAAGCACATTCCTTTCCTGAGACAGCCTGCACTCTACATAAGTCAAGACAAATATTGTATGTGATAAAAATAGAGGACAAAAGTTCAGGAGGGATTGATGTGTGAGACAGCTGATAAGCAGAAGAGTGGAAAGGGAAATGATTAAAGATTTTTGTTTGGGATCCTTTCAAAACTAAGGAAAGCTGCTGAGAGCTGCTGGCTGCATACATCTGGGAAACCTGCTGATTGATCCAGGGCAAAGCAGAAAGTTTCCCAAAGAGTGTGGCTTCAGGATCCATCTCCCACAGATAGGGATGTCTGTGGGGCTTCCCACACCCAGCTTAACCCAGGGGGTGGACATGGCTATAGCATTTTTGGGGCACCTGGTGTTTGTGGGGCACCTGGTGCATGGCAGGCACCTGGAGATGCTCCAAGTCCTGGTGTTTGTGGGAGGTGTGTGCCCCAAGAAAAGGCCTGTACCTGAACCCTCTCCTGCCTGCCCTGCCAGGCAGCCTGGCCCAGGACAGGGACACACCAGCTCACCTTGGGGTCTTCCCTTGGGAAGGGAGGCTGCACTGCCTGCAGCAAACCACTGAGGGCCAGAGGCAGATGGGGCAGAGGCAGAGCACTGTCCCCAGCATGCAGAGGACGCCATCAGGGCCCCCCATGCCTGGATTGTCAAGCAGCCTTCAGCTTGGTGGCCCATCCCTGGTGTCCTCCAAAGCTGGCGCTGCCATACTCACCTCGCTCTTGCCGAGGAGACTGCCCTCAGGAAATTCATGGCAGGGCTTCACTGCTCAACAAGGTCTCACTGAGGGCTGACACTGATTTCTAACTTTGCTTTTTCATGAAGATTCTTTCTGTGACTTGCTTGAGGCAGCATTAGCAAAAGCACAGATTTTGGATATGCATCCTCAGGGCATCCATCTACCCAAAGTCATACGGGTTATTCAGAATTCCTGAATACCTACTTAAATGTCTCAGATAAAGCAAAACTGATGAACATGTTGTAAGGCAGGTACTCATCTATAAATCTATGATACTTACATCAGTGCATACTAAAGGAAAAGGTTTTCCAGGGTACATAGTTTACAATCAAGATTGGGTAGCAAAAACAACATAAGCACAGGAGAAAGAGGAAACTTGCAGTTAAGTTGAATATTCAGAAGCAAACAGGAAAGGAGGATGTAAGCAACATCAATACACACATAATTTAAGAAACATTGTCTGAAAATGCACATTTCACTTTTAAAAACACTTCCAATTATGAAAGCCACAGAAAGAAGAGGAAGAAAGAGAAGATGTCAAATAGTAGCTTGTGATTAGGTCTGCTTAAGACAAGCAATATTGAAGTTCAGAACCTCTAAATGTGCAATTTTTTACATGTTCTTATTATGCATATAGTAAGGGTTATACACAAAGTACACAACCAGAACTAAGCAAATACTTCAAAATATATCAGTATAGGCCTAGAGGTTTGGGACCTCCACCTTCTTGATGAGCCAAGACATTGTCTAATTGTGTAAAATGCTGATCTCTTCTTACAAAATGCTGATTATCTTCCTCACACTACAGAATAAAAGGAGTCAGTGGAAACTGCAGTTAAAGAAACAAAATAGTATCCCCTTAAATCAGAGAGAGCTTTTTCAAAACTGCAGGGAAATAGTATTTCTCAAAGCAGCAGGCGTGACAAATGGGAAATAAGTGCCAAGTTTAATCCATTCACCTCCTTTTAAATAGCAAGCCCACACACAGAAGTTAAAAAAAAAAAGAATGAGTCCAGAACTGATGTGTTTCAAAACTGGAGACAAAAATAAATCCCACATTTTTTTTATCAATCATTCTTGTTGGGAGACAACATGGCATTTCAATGTGGAAAATAATAGTAGCATTTGGTAGAGATGCAGTTCATCATTGTTTCCTACTTTAAAGAAACACCTCCCCTCAGCTCAGATTGCATCCTTGTGGTAGATATTGGGGGTATTTCCAATTTCTAAATCTTCTTGTAATTATTTTCAGTGCCACAAATTTTTAATTTGGCCCTCCAGTTCACACTCACTTCTTTTCATGTCTAATCACACCTTAGAGAAAATCCTGCACATGGTGACTGAACCACTGCAAACGTGGAAGAATCATACTGGGGAAAATGTTTTGAGACAGTATTTACCCAATACAAATGGACATTACCCACCAAGATGCTGAGAATCCTGGATTTCTAACTCAATAGGCTGGGTGTGTAATTCAGGACAGGAGCCCATGAGCATTCACAACTGGGAGGAGTTCCTGGGTGGAAGGCAGAACAAAGGAAAGGACAGGAGCTGGGCACCAGACAGGCTGCAAAGACAGCACCAGGGTTGGGGGAGTTTTGGAGTGCACATATTTTCTAGGCCTAAGTTTAGATGTGTGCTTGACTGTGCACCTAATTATGAGTAGTTTCACATAGCTGAATGTAGATGAAATGTTTTTGATAATTTGTAAATAGTATTTTCTTTATTTTTGCTTCTCATTTACTTATTCTGTGAGGAAAATGAGAGATGCCTCAGTTCCAGTAAAGGGGGAAGCTATGAATTGATATCATAATATTTTGTCAGAGATGGATATTTGCAGCTAATACATTTCATGCAGTTCCCTAATGCACTCAGTGAAAATTCAAGAAACAGAAATAAACAGACAAATAAAGAATTAATTAAATATAAAATCCAGAAAAAATTTGACACTGCACTTTGCTCCATCTTAATTTAGCACAGAAAGTATTTAATAGATTTTGCAATCTTCCTGTAAATATTATGTGCTTAAATGAGCATTTCCTTTTGTGCTGTAAAAGCCTAAGGGAAGCAAATTAAAAGCAGTTCATACAGATACATTTCTTTTGTCTCTTGGAGCAGGATTTCCCTTCTCCCTCTGTAGTACCTTGGGTTCTTACCAAATCATAAGTTACTAAGATGAGAGGACTCATCTTCACTACACACCTTGGGGGCTGCCATGAATGTGGTCAATCAAACCCTACCAGATATCTACACTACTTGGACCCCTATGCAATGCAAAAATTCAAGAATTCTTTTCGAGCACACCCCTTTGCAGCCTTTCTTCTTCATAAGAAGCGGCATGCAAGGTCAGGTCACAAATCAAGCAGTCTCTGTGTCCCAGAGGACACGGGCCACAGACTTTCCCAAAGACTGTGAATGAAATTTTCCCAATGAAATGGGATCTACAGTGTTGCAAATGAAATTCGAGGAGGCACAGCAGCTAGGGAAAGAACACACATGAGAGAGGATGTAAATATCCATGGTTACTGGTACTAGCAGTGACTCCTGGGGTTCAGCCTCCCCAGTCTTCAGCCAGAACCAACTTCCACCTAAAATCTGCTTGGTTTCCTGCCTTGCTAAGAGACAAAGGCTTCCTAAGAAGGTCACATCCCCTTTCAGGAAGGGCTAGTGAGGAGTCCCACCATGGTCTGGAGTAGCACCCACTGCCCCTACTCCTCTCCCTTTGTGTCTCTAAAGGATCTTGCTTGGGATGTCTTAGAGTAAATGTCAAGTTTAACAAGAAACATATTCATCAGATTGAAAATCAGGATAAATACACTACAGTCATACACTTATGAAACAAAGAGCCATTGCAAAGCCTCCTTATCTTTTAGGTTAAAATTGTATTTTGGTAATCAAGTTCTACTCAGACCAGTAATGGTTTAAAAGCTAGCTGTGCTATGTGCACCTTGTTTATACTGCACATGCTATCAAGAAAAAAGTCATTAATATGTAATGTACACTTCCCTTCCCTGCAAGCCTAACCTGATCAGACCAAAGACTTTGATGAAGTGAAGGAAAGCCATTAGGTTGTCTCTTCTGTTTGATATTCTGCAGATTGCTGCTGTAAGTTGGTAGACTATCTGTCTGGGAACAGACAGTGACACATCAAAGCCACCACTGTCTGCCTGCAGAAGCTCATACAATAAAGATGCACCCTTTGCTAGGCAGATGGATCCCTCCTTGCACCTGAACCCTAAACCCTAATTGCAGCTTCGGACAGATGCTGAGGCTCTAGAAGAGTGGGTGGCCTAGAAGAGAAAGATGTGGAGAGATAAATGTAGGTGCAGTACCATGCTCTCCATGTCATACCTTTTCCAGGCCCAGTGTCCCCAGAGATGCAGGTTTTGTGGTTCTCTGAAGCCTAACCTTGCCCCTAACCCGAATTTGCAGGCTGAAGGCCCAAGCACCATGGGGGAGCCAGTTCGGATAGAAGTGGAGATCAGTGTTTGTGCAGTGTCGTGCTTTCCTTGAGAGACCTTTTCCAACCCCAGCCCCTGGAGCTGTAGCCTTGGTGGTTCCCTGAACACTAACCCTCACACTAACTTGGGGCCAGTGTCAGTATTTCCCCTTTCCTCCCTCAGATTTAGTATTCCCCAATCCAATTGGTCATACTCAGTTGGTCTATGTTTTGAAATATCAGGAAGAACTTACCAGGATCATATGTTAAATGTTCCTTGTTGTTTAAAAAGTACAAATAAAATTAGGTTTTACATTTCACTTTGAAATCTCCATTTCTGGCAGGATCATGTAAGTGATAAACTATTCACCTATATTTTATGAAATTTTCTGTAATGAAAATCTCAAATCATATTTATAAATGATAAAGTGATTAAGATTTTATATATCTCAGTTACATGCTGGTGGCAATCTTTTCATGAATGTAAAATGTTACAGGTTTAAGAATTCTTTCTGAAAAAACAGTATTCGCAGAATTTTAAAAAATAGCTATATCGCTATTCTTTCTCCTCTGATTATTTATCTCCATCCAGATGCACAGAAACAGTTTTGACTCCAGAGCAGGCTCTATATTTTGGTAATAATAGAACAGATGGTAATAATGGAGCACAGGCTCTGGCTAAATCACGATTCCATCTCTTCTCCTGTTCAGGTAGGCCCTTGATTTCCATGCATGAAATTAATGCCTGCAAGAGGCAGAAAGGAAATTCTTCATGGAGCACACTGTTACACTACTGCGACATGCAACTCTTGAACTATAACTCATTTTTCAGACACATTAAATTTAGGTCCCTACCTTGCAGTGCAGCAGATGGCAGCCAGTCCATGTTAGCCCTTACTGCAGTGCTAGTGCTTCTGCAGCAGTAAGTGACCATCACCGGCCCACTCTCAGCCACTCAGCATTGCCTTTCTCTGTTTTAGGATAGAGTCAGCTTTGCAGAACAAAGAGGGCAGGTGGTGGACACCAAACAAAGAGCAGCATGCCCTTGCTGCAAAGGCAGCTAATGATATCCTGGGCTGCATTAGGAGGTTAAGAGAGGTGATCCTTCCCCTCTGCTCACCATTAGTGAGGCCTCACTTGGAGTGCTGTGTCCAGTTCTAGGCTGCCCAGTACACAAGAGACCTGCACACCCTGGAGAGGGTCCAAGAAATGGTCACTAGGGGACTGAAGCATCTCTGTTATGAGAAAGCGCTGACACAGTTGGGACTGTTCATCCTGGGGGAGAGAGTTCAGGGAGAATCTCATCAATGTGTTTGAGTGTCTGAAGGGAGGGTGCAAAGAGCTCAGAGGCAGCTCTTTCCAGTGGTGCTTGGTGAGGCAAAAGGCCCAAAACACAGGCAATTCCACCTGAATATCAGGGAACACTTTTTCTCTATGAGAGTGGCCAAGCACTGGCACAGGTTGCCCAGAGAGATTGACAAGTCTCCTTGGAAATTCTGGTCACAGTCCTGGGAAATTGGCTCTAGGTGGTCCTGCATGAGCAGGAGGTTGCACAAAGTTATTGTCAGAGGCCCCTTCCAACTTCAACAGTTCTCTGGTTTTGTGAGTTCAGCAGTGTTTTAAAGCACCCATGAGCTGCAATATCCTGCTAATGGTGGGAATCCAGGATGTCTGATTCTCATTACTTCTTCACTTTACACTCTGTTTATGTATTTGATCTTTTGAGCTCTTACAACTTGCTCAACCGACCTGTTGACCAGACTCCAGACTGCAGTTTAACATCATCAATGAGAAAATTTTGTAATAGAGTCAGATGGCTTCAATGCAATTTTGTTTCCTCACCAAGACCTAGCTAAGTTCTGTTTCTGTGAGCTCTAAAGTAATGCAATGAATGCCCTGGCAGTTAATGATCACCCTCCTGCTGTTTTTTCACTTATTTTCCTGATAATATTGAGTCAGAGCTTCCCTTGCTGGACCAATACTGCTGCCTCCTCTCTGAGTGCCTCTGCTCTTCCTACAGTTTCTTGCAAAGACATGAAGACCTTCACAAAAGGTAACCAGTTAAACACCATCACTACTATTTGCTCTGCATACATCCTTGATCTGGGTGGCACCACAGATGTGTTTAAAGCAGATTGTTGTTATTTTAGCTGCCTTGTCCCCACATGTCAAACCTCTCTGAAGTACAGCAGAATGGTTACCTGTCTCTATCATGATCCAGAGATGTATAGGAGATCTAACACACCTTGTAACAAAGCCTGGCACACAGCACATACTAGATCAGTTTGTGGTTTACAGTGTTGAATTTTTCTATTTCTGTGGAAACAGCATGCTGAGTTAAAGCTTTTCCTCACCTCCTCACTGCTTTGCTTGATTTATAGATTAGAAAAAATCCACAGATCTGTTCTGACAGATACCCCTTCTCACAGATTTTATAAATCAGAGTGCTATCATGCAAGCAATCAGTTTCCTAGTAGAAGACTTTATGATGAAATATGGAAACCATTCTGTTAGAAACGAGGGGTGCATTTCTGCTCTAGAGCCAGTGATGCCAGTCAGGACTGCACATCTCCTTTGAAGTTGATAGAATAAAAATGGGCTAAAATCAGGGAAAGAGGTTTTCAATGAGAGAGGCCCAGGAATTATCCCAGATCAATTTTAGGGTGAAAATTCCACCCTGCTGCACTGAATCTATATCCAGTGTAGGAAAGCCTAGCACTGTCTTACCATTACCAACAGTACGGTGAAAGATAAGAGACAATAGACAAACAATAGATAAGAGTTTCTGAGGTATTAAGGTTGCAGTATCCTTTTGGATGAGCTCCATGGGGCAGTTTTTTCCCCTCCCAAAGTCAGATATGTCATACACCAGAGGGCTGAGCCACCCCACAGTGCCATGGCTGGGCTGCACCCAGGTATGGCACAGACTGGCCCCGTGGTTCAGTCCCCACTGCTGGCTTGGTCCCCAATGTCACCAGCTCCCCAGCTCCCTGTAGCACCACCTGCCTGACCACAAATGCATCAATGAGTAAATTCAGTGTCCTGATAAATTCTCATGTTTTTAGGATCCCCTCTGATAAATTTTGAATAACAAAAATAGACAATTTTAAACCCAGCACTTTTTCTTTTTGTCAGGACACTGAAAGATGCTTCTTTTCATGCCAGGATGATAACAGCAGAGTCAATAACTTGTTTCGGGATTGATATTCCCATCAAATAAAATACTCCTCCTCTTTTCTCTTCAAACATCATCTCTCATTAGAAAATCACAAGTTCTGCTGATGCACTTTGGAAAGACCATGTATTCTGAAGAAATGTTGCAGTAGTTGTATGATGCCTCCAAGATATCATGTTTCCTCATTTCCACACAGCCTTTCCTCTTATTACCCCATCCTCACATTCCCATCACAAGTGGAGCTGAAGTCACCCCTGAAGAATGAATTTACTATTTGTGATGCCAGAAGTTTACAGAGATCATGTAAATCAGCACCAACCACAAAAAGATCTGTATGGTTGCTTTCAGGAGAGGAAAATCTAATATCATTTTTAATGGCACAAAGTTATTTATCTCATTATTTCAAATGAAATGCAAAATGAGGAGGTTTGATAACAGAACATGGTCTTTCACTTCATCAATGTTTCTGAGCAAGTATTTTCTAGTCCTTTCTTATGCAAGACATTTAGCCTGCTTTCTGCTTGCAAATTATTTGTCAACAAACTTCAGTCTTAAAATATGGTATTTTGTTGTTTTGAAATAGTTTTACAAACAGATTTCAGTCTCTTGAGTTCTTAATTTAGGATATTTGCTATTCACTTTTCATCCAGATCCCACCATAATTTTTTTTCCCAGACCAGACCAGAAATTCAGCCTGTCAGCCAACTTCCTATAAAATAAACATATGTGCTACTTATTTTTTCATCTTCTTCTGCTTTCCTTTCATATTTTCTTATCTCATTTCCTTTTCAGCAGTTTTCCCCCTACCTCTCTTTTTAAGTGCCTCTTTTTCTTTTTGCTTTCTCCTTGTCCCCATTTCATTCCATCCTCCCCCAGTCTTCCATCCAACAGTTTCTTGAGTGTCATTGAAGTTTAGAAAAATGTGTTTTCTGCAAGTTTTCCAAACTTGTATGAGAACTCTTCCAAGAAGAGAGGGTTTCCTAAGTCAAGTGCCTTTTCTCTGGAGGCTGCCACAAGAGGAGAGTTGCTAAAAAAAGTCCAGAAAGCAGAAGTTAATGATTTCAGACATGCTAATGTTGCCTACAAGTGTGTGCTATTTTTAAGAATGTAATAAGCCTTTACCAGCTGCTGAAGTCCAATGATATATATTTATTAGTTACCTATAGCCAAATAAATGTGTTTAACACATGAAAATTCTGTTAGGAAGCATTCCCTGCAACATATTATAATGAAAAACATTTTGGCAGTTTTCTGAAAACTGCTGGGTCATTGATGGGAGTTTGTTATAGAGGAAAGGTCCTGCAGAGAACCTCAGAAAACCTCAGAATGATAATAATGGTTCTGGTAAGCAGTCTTCTCCATCCATTGAGCTGATGTATCTGAAGTCAATAATGAGTAACACTGCAAGAGTTGCAAGCAATAATTTATTAAAGTATATATGTCATGGGAAAAACAAGCAGTGATTAGCTTTACTTTCTGATCAATTAACAGCACTCAGACAAGCAGAACTCAAATTATTTTGAAACCCCAAATGAACTGATCTAGTCATTAGGAAGTCTGTGGTGCTACTTCATGCAAGCAGCTGTTCATTTTATCATATTTACTTTTACAAATGACTGTTATCATCCTGCAACCTTAGCTTTATGGCTCTTTGGAAACTACCCAATGTTTGATTTTTAAGGACTCTATATACAGTTTAATCTACTTCAAGAGAGAATATTGAAATTTTTGAACAAATTGGAATAGTGGGAGGAAATGTTTTAACAGCTTTTTGCAGGTAATAAAAATGCGATGTAAGCTCCCAGTTAGTCCCTTCACAGCAATGGACTTTCTAATCAAGGAATGCAGTCCAACATTACAGGCAAACCTCTGGGATGAGGAACTGTCTGACAGCTGCTCCCATTTAAGCAGCCTGACATCCTTACCTAAAAATGGCCTGCAGAAACCAGACCCCAAGCCCATGAACCTTCTACTCTCCATGTTCCCACTGCCTTCATGCTACCACCATTTGTTTAACCCTCAGTGCCTCTGCTCCCTTCCTTGCTTTCCCAGGGGCCTGAATAATGCCATGGTTATTGTCCAATGAGGCTCATTGTGGATTTAACTTCACAGAGGAATGGAAGCAGAACCTTTGGGATGGGGTGTGCTGGAAATGGGAGGGAGGTAATACACAAAACACCACCTCTGCTCTTACTACAGCATTGCCTTAAAACCTAGGAAATGGGATAATTCAGTGCAGCTGGCCAGTGCTACCAGCATCCTGTTCCAGCAAGCATCCAGCTGGAGAAGCCCAGAGCAGTGCAGAACATGTAAATGAGCTACAGGATAAGTCAAATGCACTCTTCTTCCAGAACTACCTTTCTTCCTCTCATTTTTACTTTTATTGTTACTATGGTTGTTATTTTAAGAATGCAAATGTGAAGGGGAAAAGGAAAATTATAGAAAAGGGCAGATGGAAAGGGATATAAGAGGCAATTCAAGTAAAGAGAAAAGAAGATAACCAGGATAGAGGCAAGAACTTGTTGAAACTCTACATGTTGCCTTCTCCTTTGGTAAAATTCAGCTATCAGGCACCCCTGGATCCCTTATTTCCTACATGCAGGTGGCTTTTTAAGATGGATTGCTCAGCATTCACAGTGGTTTTTTCCCCAATCTCTTCATTTGGCAGCACACACTGAAGCTACTAATGCGTGTAGTCCAAGAAACACAATTCAGCTGTGGAAAAGGAGCTTGTGAGTCTATTGTGTTGTAGAGAGACAGAATCTTTGGGAAAGAAACTGCACTGCTGGTGGTGTTCTGTTATCCCTTAGTGACAACACATAGTAAGCATTGGCCTCCGCCCTTGGACCCCAGCTCTGCCACAAGGGATGAAATATTAACCCCCTGAGAGCAGCAGCCTCTTCTCCCCTTCCCCATTACAACCATCCTTTAGCACCAGGAGCAGAGCCCTGGCAAGGGGGGCTGTGCAGGCACAGAGGCACTCAGCAATGCCTCAGTGCCCATCCTCATCCATCTCAAGTTCAGCCAGAGGCAGCAGCAATGGCAGGAGGGGCTTCAGCTGGGCTGCCATGTAACCAGCAGCAAGGCACAAGCCAGTGCACTTGTTTTACTAGATATATTTTTATTCAGAAAAAAAGCCTTCATTTTTCTCTAGCTAGGAAGCTAAAGCGTGCTTGCTTGCACATGCTCTACTACAGATGAGGTTAATTCAATATTATCTTTATTTTGTGTGGGTGAAGCACTGGCTGCTGAAAAGAGGAAAAGCTCTGTGTGTCTGGTGCTACTTCTTGCTGAAATGCTGGATGGGGCTGCACTTTGTTAAACAAGACAGAAATTATCTACCCAAGGGAAGAAGTCCATCTATCTGTCTGAGCCCAGGAGAGAAATTCAGTCTTTAATATGGGTCTTTCCTAAATTATTTATTCCTGTTAGGATAGTGTAAGGTTTCCATAGTCACTGGCTGTCTGTGATTTCTAAAGCATGGCTCACTGCAGGCATCCTCACTCACTAGCTCATTTCCAGTTTTCTTGCCTTCCCTTTGTACTGGGGGATTTAATTGTAGAGAGCTGCTGAACAAAACAGTTGTGGTGTTATTGCCCTTTAGTCCTTATTTACTTCCTCAGCCATTTGGAATTGCTGGGGGTCTGCAGACAGCCAGTAATTATTTCTTAGATTGTTAAATTCTGGGAATATGCTTAGTGCCATGCAGGACACATGAGCCACAGCCCTCCAAGCTAAAATCCTTCTCCAAGGAGCACTGCTGTCCAGACTCTGCACCAGGGCTGGTCTCACCCTGCACACAAACCCACCCACCCAGGGGCTTCTCAATCCCCCTATGGGATGGATTTAGGGCTGAAGTGGAATCCATGTTCATGATGAAGTTTTACTGAAGTTCTATTTCCTTTGCAAAGAAGGATCTGCAGAAGGATCTGATGGACAACAAGCTCTCCATGAGCCAGCAGTGCCCTTGTGGCCAAGAAGGCCAATGGTGTCCTGGGGTGCATTAGGAAGAGCATTGCCAGCAGGTCAAGGGAGGTGATCCTGCCCCTCTACTCAGCCCTGGTGAGGCACTTCTGGAGTGCTGTGTCCAGTTCTGGGCTCCTCAGTGCAAGAGAGACGTGGAGCTCCTGAGCAGGTTCAGTGGAGGGCAACAAAGATGATTAAGGGCTTGGAGCATCTCTCTTACAAGGATAAGCTGAGGGAGCTGGGCCTGTTTGTCCTTGAGAATAGAGGACTGAGAGAGTACCTCATCACTGTCTATAATAAATATCTGAAGGGAAGGTGTCAAGAGGATATTTCCATCCTCCTAGCTCTGGTGTAGGGGCCAGGCTTGAGTGGAAGAAAGCTCAGAAGAAGCCTAAAAAGAAGAAGGCTTCTGATGTGATGAATAGGGCTATTCCATAGCGTAGTCCTTTTTGTACAGTGCGGGTGTGGTGGCCTTGGAATGTGCTTTCTCGTACCATGTCACGTCATCATTGGAACATGATGAGAATAGTGGAGAGTAGGCCTAGAATAAGGAGTCGAGGGGAGTTGTAGTGGAATCATATTGTTAGTCCTGAGGTGGTTAGGAGAGCAGCAGTGCCAAACAATAGGACGAGAGGCAACGGGCAAAAACTGATGCACAGGGAGTTACACCTGAATATGAGGAAGAATTTCTTTGTTGTGCAGGTGACTTTGCACTGGCACAGACTGCCCAGAGAGGGTGTGGAGTCTCCCTCACTGGAGCTATTCAAGAGGAATCTGGACATAATCCTGTGCCATGTGCTCAAGGATGACCCTGCTTGAGCAGGAAAGTTGGACCAGGTGACCCACTGTAGTCTCTTCCAACACAACCCATTTTGTGATTCTGTGAAAGGATCTAGGAGAGGAGCCAGCAGGAAGAGGAGGCTGGAGGGGATCCCACACTCCTCTCTCCTGTGCCCAGACAAGGCATCGTGTGAATGCTTCAGTTTCCTGTCACCCACAGCAGAAGTGTCAGTGCCAAACCTCAGCAGAAACCTTGGCTTCACACAGATCTAGGTAAAAGAAGAGAACACCAGGGACAATCAAACAGCAACTCCAAAACAGTTTGTCTGTGTAGAATCCTGAGACAGTTTTGGCAAGCTTTTTTACAGGGTTAAGTCATGAAAGTTCCTGGATTAAACACCTGCCTCCTAGTGCAATTGCCAGCAGAAGACTTCTTGACCTAAGTGGCAAAAGCTGGCACAGACACATATACATTTATAACTAACAGTGTGACAGGATCCCAGCTTGGCCTGAGTCCTGACACCTACATATTGTTCTTATCAAACCAAAGCCACAAAAAAGCCATCATTTATTAGAACATAATTTAAAAGGCTTTGTATTTGCAACAGAGAAAACTTAGAGGGTTTAGCATCATTTTGGAAAGGAAAAAGGTTTGGGACAGGACAGTGTGAGAAAAAAATTCTGTTTGGAAAAAAAATCCTTGCAGATATGTTTTATGTGTTGGTCATGCAATTAGAGCCAATCTCACACAGCCCACAACTTACTACCTCCTTCACCTCTAAATAGGAGAGGGGCCTTTTGAAAGATTGCATCATCCTGCATCTTTAATAAAAGGGAATTATCCTCCCAGGATGCAGGCAAGCAACAATACATCTTCCTCAGAAACAAGGGCCATCACACCACAGTGTTGCTGAAACTGCATTTTCTAGCCACACAAAAAGATCCATGTGGGAGAGGCTTGGCCCTGAAAGCTATAATCTAGAAAATCCATTGTCCTTCCAGGATTTGATAAAAGAGATACGAGGACAGATTTGCCTGGACAAATACTAAGCAATGAGCTGAGGAAGGAAAGTTCAGACATACACGTGCCTATGTTTTTTGAGAACCACGAAGACCATTCCCCATTTCCACTTCCAGCTCATGCATAATTCACTCAGCACTCTGCTACATTCACATGATACTCTACTGTAACATCATGCATATGAAAAAGCTTTGAGCCTTGCCATGAGAAATTATTAAAAATTTGGGGTTTTTTTACTTACTTAGATTAGCTGATCATTTTTTCTCGCAAATTCTGCTGGGTCTGGACCTCCTGTGCAACTATTTATAACCATGACTAAAGAGTGAACTGAAGAGGGGAATAAGTCCTAGAAATTAGCTGCTTCCCTGATCAGTCTCTGATTTGTATCAAAGGAAGCATTTGTTGGTTCCAGTAATTCATTAAGTCTCTATTGTTTCACAGTGCACACAGCAAAATCTTTGTAAAGTGTTTTACCATTAAATCCCTTGCTGCTATTTGTGGCTCTGCTGCTATTCAACAAGGTTTTCAAGGCTCTGGCTCACAGCCTTGTGTACAGCTTCTTATAATGGCTGGTACTATGGGAATCAAAGACTCCATTATATCAATAGATGGTACCTGTCACTTTGTAGCATGCTTTTTATGGCAGGATATTTATTTTTCAAAGATGCATTTCTCCAGCTGTAATCCTACATGTTCCTCCTTTACGCTTGCAATGGCCAGGCTTTAAAGCAAAGGACAAAGCAGCTGAAAATAGGAGTCTTTCCACCCACCCAGCCCATTTCTTTTCAGATAGTGAGAAATTAAAACACAGGGCTTTGTGGATGAATTGCTGTCAGAGTCATTTGATAACGAGGATCCCAGTAGAAGCTTTTATAACAACATTAATAAAGATGTGCTAGCACTAAGATCCCTGTGTGCCGCATACCAATAACACTGGTTAGAATTACTGCCTTCAGATAACGAATCACACTTTTTTTAGAAGACAAAAAAATTTATTAAATCTGTCTTCCCTCCCTCCTTGCCAGGATTCAGTAATGACTGGGTTTTTTTTTTTTCAAAAAAGGTGCTCAGAAGCACAGTGCTGCAGCATCACTGCCAGCCTGATGGCTGCACTTCCTGACTCCTGTGGTGGAATTAATTCAGAAGATTTAAAAAAAAAAAAAACACCCCACCATAATTTGAAATCTCTTTCTTTCTTCACTTATGTCACCGAAAGCAGGACAACTAAATAGTGGGGCAGGTTTTGTTAATGAGTGACAGTGGCATGGGCTGGGGCTGAAGGCCAGAATGCCTCCCAGCATGGCTTGGGAGGGCAGAAAGGATATCTGCAGCAGAGTGCAACCTCTCTGTCTCTACACTCCCAAGGTGCAAGAAGTCCAACATGAAATATGGCAGTCTGAGGTGACTGCTTTGCAGAGGAAAGGCCAGGCACTTGCAGCACAGGCGGGGTCTATGAACTCTTCTTCCCTCTCCCTGCAGTTGAATGCTGGCCCAACCAAACTCTAATGTTGCCAAAGGAGCTGACTCTGGAATGGGGAGATCCAGCAGTGAGGGAGAGGAGATTCCGAATCTGAATTTTGCACCTAGCTCCAGGACAGTTTTATTGGGTTATTTCTGGGATGTTTGATGTGCTGGGATGCTTTGCATAGCACATGCTCCACAGAAAGCCCACTAGCTACTTGCAGCATGGAGACACAGCAGAAGACAAAGGTACCAGACTACTGCAGCTCTGGAGGAGGGGTGCTTGGCACTTGTCTCAGAGGGATAAACAGCAGCTGGGTTGTGGATAAATGAGATTAAACCAATTTTGCTTCTCTTCCAAGTCCCACAGCAAGCCCAGCTCCAAGGAAGAAGACCAGAATGACTGCGTTTTAATCAACAAGCCTAAATCTGATGTTACAGACCAGCAGCATTGACTCTTCTGGGATATGAGACTCTCCATCTATTCCTACACAGTGCCAGCCGGAGGAATATAAACCTGGAAAGGAGCTTCTGAGCCTGAAATACCAGTAATTTGCCAAATATGCTGGTCAAAATATTTCATGAGCTAACAGAACTTTGTTTTAATGATGATCAGGTTTTATATCATCACTATCCTATTCCAGATCCTCAGTACACCGATAAGGAAAAATAATTTAAGAAATCCTGCATAAGTGTATTTACAGTTGTTTCTATGTGAATTATATTCTTTGACTTAAATAGCTTTTCTTTTCCTGTTTCTCCAGAATTTAGCATCATGATTTCCTTGCAGGGAATAATTACTTCTCTTTGCAGCTTCAGAAAGACTAAACCAAGCCCTTTTCCCTACCACAAGGGAAGGACTAAACCAAGCCCTTGCTTTTCCCTACCACATCCATCCCACGCACTGTCCTCTGCAGCTCCTCCAGCCTTCATGAATGGGGATGCCACCAGCCTGAATGCTACTTCCACTCCACTGGAAACAAGTCATCAGGGATATCCTCAGCCTGGATTTGCCCTTCATGGTTGGAACACATTGATGACAATATTCGTCCTGACTGGCTCAGTGACCCAGTGCTTTCTACTTCTTTTCCATTTCCAGCTGACAAATTCCCATTTTTTTCAGTGCAAATGCTCCACACTAGTCTTTAAATGACATTGCCCTCAATTCCACTGATGTTTATCACATTGTTTGACTCTTTGGGACAGGCATTTTCTTCTGCCTAATGTCCTCATCTTCTCATATTGAGGATGACTCCCACCTCGTCACCCGCAAACTTCAGAAAAACCCTCTTACTATTTGTTTTAAGGATCATTCATGAACCTCTATCCCAACTTAATATTTCTATAGTAGATATGTTTTACCATGTTAATTGAAAATTTACTTAATTAGATATTTCCTAATTTTTTAAGAAAAACATCAATATTTTATTCTGTTCCTTAAAGAGTAATGATTGCTTTATGTCTGAAGTTATTTTATACTTAGATCAATACTGAAGCAGTTTGTTCCCCCTGTTCTCCTTAGTATTACCACTTTTACTCTTCATATTGTCCAGCCTCTCATCTTCTGTATTTCCATTATTGATTGTCATACTGTTGTTCATTTGATTTTTCCCTTTTTTTACATTAGATCCTCAGGCATGGAGATAAAAGAAATCCCTTCCATCCAGCTCCCTTCTTTTCAGGGTTAAAATTCTTATCATCATTTATGTCAGCTTTGGGTGAAGAGGATAGTGCCCCAACTGACAGGCAGCTTTCTACTTCTTGCAGTGATACACAGAATCAGGCACTCAGCATTTTTTTGCGAGTAAAAGACATAAGAATGCACCAAATTGGAGCGGGTTTTTTGTTTGACTGTTTTGTTTTTATAATTCTGGGCACATACCCTAGGAAGACTCTGAAATTTGTACCATTTCCCCGTGTACCACTGAAAACATGACCACAATACAGTATTTCATTTACCTATGGAATCAGGTCTCAGTCCTGATGAGGCTTTTATGCAACAGCATCAAAGGGATTTTGAGGGGATACAAGAAGAGAGGAGCAGGTTTTATAATGCTTATATACTAAAAAAAAAAGAAAATCCTTTGAATTTTTAGACAGATGAGCAAGACCCCTGTGAAACTGGGGTTGCCCATGTGTCAGTGGTGGGACTGGCCCAGGCTGACAACACCAGGTAAAATGGGTGGGAATGTTATGGCAAAGAGCAGGGAGCCAGTCTTGGGTGACAGCATCGAGTCTGCACACCTGCATGTGCCAGGGACTAAGGGGTTCTGGCCAAACCTGGTGGGGGAAGCAAAGGAACACCTTTGTCTCTGTTATTTGCCTTAAGTAACTACCATGCTGTCCCACCGCTGTGACTATTAAGAGAAGAGAGAGAATATGTGAAAGAACCATAAACCCCACATGCTGTGTTGCTGACACAACTGCCTTTTGTTTGTACATATAGCCACTGTTACTCTTCAGCTAACAAATTTGATTTGTGGCCCTTAATATCTTCAAAGTAATGCTGTTGCTAATGGTAGTCATGTTATTGATTTTCATAGGGGCATTTTACTCCATATGAATCCATTGCTTTTAAGGCAATTAATCATGCATCGCTAACTTAACTGCAATGGCAGTTTTAATGTGAATATTCAAGTAGTGCTTCACTTCAGGGTTTGTCAACAGCTACCATCTGAAGACAATTTCAAAGCCTTAAGAAACTGCTAAATATAGCTTTTGGATGCTTACCAGTTCATAAGACCCTGCCCCAGCTGCCTCATATATTTTATGCAGAACAAAATCTTCTAATTAAGTAGATGAAAGAAAAGAATTAACATACCACCTAGGGGACTGAACATACATGATTATTAAGAACTATAAAAAAAATTTAAAAGGCTTGATCAGCTCAAAAAAAAAAGGATCAAAAATGAGCTGACTGGGGGAGCAAACCATCATTACACTGCAACAGGGAAATGAAGGGTTCAGACAGACCCAATACCACAAATGATACTGCAGGGATGTGCTGAAAGTAAGGTATAAGATTCTTTGAAGCAACTGTGTATGCTTTTCAATTTCCTGAATCCACTTTCATTTCCCTTTTTGGGATTACATTATGGAGATTTTCTCAAAGGGCCCCCCCCCCACAGCTTCCTGTGGGTGCAGTGATCCTCCCCACCTGGTGGGATCCAACATCCCATCCCAAAAATTACAGGTGTGGTTTGTCCTTCCCAATTTCCATTACCTGCAGCTTTCATTGCCTGTCTGCAGAAACAGTCACCTTTATCAGAGCTTTTTCCAGCCTCTCCACGAACAAATATAGGTCTTTGACCACATAAGAGACTTGCTTGTTCTTTAATGGGCAGCAGGCACATTGGGGATATGCTCTTGTTACTGACACACAGGGAGGGAAGTAGACATCATCTCAGTATCTGAAGGATAGTCAGAACCAGAATTAGTCCATGCTAGACTGGGCTCATACAGGCACAAGTTTGCGAGTAGAGACCTTAAGCAAACTTAAACAAAAGAGGCGAGAACTTGAAATAATTTTTGAAGAAAAACTAATTAAATCTGTGAAGATGGATGGAAGAGCAATGCAACATATGTGTCAGATGAGCCTAGCATCTTTCTCAGAAACTATAATTGATATTTTTAACTATTATTACTATGCAACACTAAGAGCAAAATTTCATTTATCTAAACATCTGTGAAACATCTGCTACAGCCACACACGAGGATAATTTTATTTTGAGCAGAACAAGCAGAAGCCATGTAGTGAAAGGATGCTTGAAGGGAGAATGTCAATGTAATGGGCTGGAATGATGATGATGAGCAAAGTTTTTCAAGAACTGGATCTGGTTTAGTTTTAGCCATATTAATAGTATGAAAAGTGGACAAGTTGTAACCAAACTTGCCAAGTACACTGTCCTCAGTATGGAGGAGACTGTCACACAGGGAGAGGGAGTTACAAGGACGGGAGGAATCCCAACAGAGTAGCATAACACACGAGGACATGAACTTCAGCAATGGTAATAAAAATGTGCACTGCAACCTGAGAGTTCCTCAGCTGGCAACAAACACATAAAACAATGTGTGGATGTGTGTGGATGCACATGAGTACTTACATGAACATGTACACCTCTGCATACACACAAGAACATGTGCATTCACAGATGTCTCCACACCTTGCAGCCATGACAAATGCGAGTGAAAGATTGTAGTGACTCCAGCAAAACACACATTGTCCTTGGGGTCTCACACTGTTCCAGCCACCTACATTCAAGAAAGCTGAATTTAAGCTGACTAGGCACAGGACAGAGCTTTTTAGGATGAACAGAGTGTTCATCACTCTGTTTAGTAGAGAGGACAGGACAACTTGGTTTGCTTCACTGAGCAAGACATGCAGGAAGGACAAGGCTCCTCTACTTCAGATGAGTAAACTCTGGAAAGGGAAAAGCTATTTCAGATAAAATACAACATTGGTACAACGACAACAAAAGGCACAAACCAACCAGGAAAAAATTAGATTTGAAATCAGGAAGTTGTTTCTGACCACTGGAGCCAACAAAAGCCACAAAGTGAGGTCAAGGCAGTCTCAGGGGAGGAGACAATCAGAGAACCTTTCTGGATTGTACACACAGGAATGTTACGGGCTCAGCAGTCATTGCAGATGATTTTGTGGTTATAGCTGGTGATGTCTAGGTGAAGGGTGCTTCATTCTGTGATGATACCAAGGTAAATTTCAAGTGACCCCAATTCCATGGAAAATACCTCATGCAGCTCTATTATGCATAAATCAGTTAGCATACTAAAATGTGTTACAGGAAGAAATCTGCTGCCTAGGGCCTTTAATAAGGCTTTTAAATGTGACCTCTTTAGTCCTGTTGCTGCCTGTTTGAAATATATAAATAAATAATTAGTACATAAATTACTTCTATCTGTTTTATAGCCAAAATGTAGAATACCTCTGTCAAGCACCCTTGCTTAATTTCTATGTGGTATCTAAAAGAGAATTAGATAACTAATAAAAGCTACACTTACTATTTAACAATTATATTGAAAAAAAGTCTTGAGGACTCCACCACAAACATTACACAAAATTATCAAGAGATAAAGGAAGCATAAATAGCACTCTGTTGCAAGGGGCACAAGTGTTTTCTTCAATATTAGGGAAATCATTAGGGCATCTTACCCAGCTCTTTTTGAATGTGGATAATAGTACAATATCCCTGTTGTATTTGAGGCACATAAAATTAAAGTTATGCAGAAACTGCAAACTCTTCTTTCAGATCAACCTTCTTGGACAGAAAGATATGTACAAGAATAACTAAGAACTGTTTATCATCACTGACTGTGTCTAGCCCTCTAAAATATTTTTCCTCTGTTGTGAGCATGAGTGACTTAATTCTTTTAGCAATTCCTATTTATTATAATGTAGAACTGTTTTAGCAGGGTTGTGAAGAAGCTCCAGTTTTACATCCAAGAATGAGAACATAATTAAATCCACTATTTTCAACAGAAAATCATTAAAATAAGCCTATTTCCTTCATGTCAGTTAGCTATGAATGGATTTAAATGTCACTCTTTCACCTTTATTCAAAATTTTCTAGGGATTTCAGTAGATCTGTTTCAGATCAAGGAATTCTGAATGATAATTCACCTCTTACATGGGGGTGTCTAGACACAAAACAATGGCAGTATTCTTCTGCATGCAGAGTAAATGGTACCTTCAAAATGCAGAAGGACTGCCTACAAAATCTTTATGCCAAAAGAAGTCTAAACACACCCCTACACACCTATTTAACCATTTCTTCCTAAAGTACATCATTATTATTATAATTATTATTATCATCATGTTAACAGAAAGTGAAATATTTTTTAAAAGACGAAATTATTTTCACTTAAATTAATAACCACACCTTGATATATTTATTTATTTATTTATACATAGATGTTTGTATGTGTGTGTTCAGTATCTCCTCAGCATGAGTGGAGATGCATGATTCAGTGGAGTCAATTTTTCCTGAGAGGTAACTTCTGGCTCTGTGGCAGCTAGTAATAACAATACTGTGCTCTGGAGTGTTGTTACAATTACAGCTCTGAAGATGTCATGATGACAAAAGTTGAGATTTTTGTATATATTTATGAAATTCTACTTATCTCTGTGGGTAGTAACATATCCTCAGGTACAGAAGAAAATGTCTTCAGTGCATTAATATTGATAGTATTATTTGTGTCTTAGAATTATGAATTCAGGATGTTAAAAGAAAATATCTTTAGTACTGAGAAGTGGTATGTTGCTTCAAAGATAATTCTCCAGGGATAGATCCCAAATGTCAGCTTTATAAAGGTTCACACAGTGCATAAGCATAAGAGCAGTAGGGCTGCAGGGAGTGAGGTAAAGAAGTTGCCTTGCAAATACAACTTTGCAAACATGATTCTTATCTAATTTTGTTGATTTATTTGGACTTTGCATTTTGCATCTTTCAAAGGGTGGAAGAAGTTGACACAAGACTTGGTTCCATCTGGTTCGGTTTATAGAACTGGACATGTGGGTGTACATGAAACATAAGAAGGGACCCCAAAAAAGGTTTTTTTCCATTCTTTGTCTTTTTTTTTTCTCTCTAAAGGACAATTCAATGCTGCCTGAGCTGGAGAACAGCGAACCCCTACAGTCATAAGGATCTTCTCACACCTGAAAATACCACTACTGCTACTTATTTTTCTCTGCAAATCCCTGTTTTCCTGTTGATCAAGCTGTGCTGCAGAGCCACCAGAGAGAAGCACCACAGCTGGCTAAATTTGGACCACTTGCTGTTCTTCAGATGGAAAAAAAAATGGGAAAAAATATGCTCCCAAATTACTGTTTCTTTTTCCATGTCCTGGTCAAATGCAAACAGCTGCACACTGAGAGTCACAACATTATTGTGCACTATTATAGACTAAGAGGAGATGCTGAGATCAGCTCCGGCATTGGCCCAAGGAGGCTCACTCGGCAGCACACAGGGTGTGACTGCACAAAGCACTCCAGCACCCCAGCACCCCTAGGAACACTCTTGGTTGCTTTTGGACAGTGACTGAGACCCAACAGCTCTAAAAAATCTCTAAGAAAGAATTTTTAAAAACCCGAAAATGAGTAATATTAAGCTCAAGAGGCACTGACACAGTTTAGGAAACAGCAGAGGAAGAAAGCATTTCAGAGAAACTGCATGGAAAAGGAATGATCCACATAAAAGCAGAACACTGTCCTGAAAACATGTTCAAGGGAAAAAAAATACAAAAAGAAGGCACAGAATTATTAGATTGAAAACAAATAAGTATAACTAGAAATATAGATTACTACTATCTAAACAGGAAGTATATCACTACAGGGGAGAGAAAGAAACGCTTGCAACAAACCTGCAGTTTTGTAGGAAGCCTGATTCAGAGAGGATCTGAAGCTTATATAGGGCCATATAACCAACCACCAGCAAACTTGGACCTTTTCATCTGAATTGCAAACTCTTCTGACAGAGCAATACAAAGTGTTCATGTCTCTAAAGGTGTTTAGGGGAAGTCAGCTGGGAGGACCATGGACTGTACCAGGAGAGACAGGGAGATCTGCTCAGCACCCCCTGCCAGAAGTGAGGGCCCTTCCCAGCAGAGGCAGCACACCAGGACAGCAAGGGGTACCAGCTGATGAACCTTCAGCACCCAGAAACAAGGGCAGTGCCAGCTGTGAGCTTGTCCAGCTCACACAGGGCCAGGCAGCCATGGAAACCCAGGAGCACATCCCCAGCTGGGGTGCCGCACAGCACCCTCATTTAAGCAGCTTTTTGGGACACCCAAAACCACCTGAGAGTGAGCACCCGACACTGGTAGCACAAACCAGGGAGATGACTATCCTGATAAATCAATAACCAGGGAGAGACAAGGAGACCCCAGGTGAATGCCTTGGGGCAGGGGGAGGAGGAGTGACCTTGCTGGGGCATTCCCAGGAGCACACAGCCCGTGTCCCAGGGCACGGGGGGACAGGGGATGTGCCACTGCCCGGGGTGCCCACGGGGCCATGAGGGGCACTGCCCTGTGCAGGCTGAGGCAGCAGCTCCGGTGTGAGCACAGAGGGTGCCCCACAGGAGGGGCTGCACAGGGGCACTGCAGCCCCACACAAAGCATGGGGGGTGTAATGCACGCTGCCTGGCAGGGGGCTCTTAAATGCTGGGGCTATAAGGACACACTTAGAAATCTGCAGGCATTTATTAACATTTTGCAAGTGTCTAGTGCTGTGGTTTATATGATATGTCACTGATAAGAGGTTAAATATGCACTGCTAATAAATCAATGAATTGCTTTAATTTCACTTGGACTTAAACCATGTAAGCTGACCAGTTTTTCCATGCAGTAGGGCTGCATGTGCCATTGGTGCTATATGAAGCCAGGATTGTTTTTCCCGTAGTGGCAACACTAATTGTCACACTGGGAACACTAACTTCCACAAGCAGTTTTAGCTTCTGACTTATCTTCCAATGTTCTCCTGATGGTGATCACCAGAACTGTGCACAGTGCTCTTTGTGTCAAGCTCCAGGGTAATTCTTTCATAGCTCAAGTTTCAAAGAGACATTTTGTCTCTTTCAAGTTTCCTGGAGTGGTTGCACAGTATTGGATTATTTCAGATGAAAGTTTCAGTAGTGAGTAAATGAACTTGTGATTCTTAATGACAGCTGTGAGAGCTCACATCTTTGCTACTGTCATTGTGTTGCTGGACCATGACTGAAGAAACAACCACAATTTGATCTGTTGGAGAAGCGCAGAGAAATGCAGAGTAACAGGGGCTGTGTGCATATTGTAAAGGTACCTAAAATAGATGTGAGCCAGCCCTCAATCTCAGCTGGCTGCTGGACAGCTAAAACTCTGATCCAAAGCAGAACATCTTCTAGATCATGAAATTATAATTTTCATACCAAAAAGTATGAAAGAACACTGCCCTGTTTCTATTGTGCAGCACTATGCTGATGCTGACACTCTCCTAGATAAATGTCAGTGTAAGCTCTGCATTGTGGACGTATTTCAATGATGTTCTTGAGTATATTACTCAGGGAAGTTAGGAAAAAGACTACAAAAGAAGAATTTCAGGTCTCAGAATGTTGTGTTTCTGGTCAGGTTTCATAAAAAGAATCCCAAATCCCAGCAGCTGGTGATAAAAATCTCCATTACAGACCTAACTAAAATAAATAGGCAAATCTGTATGGTTCAGATCAGCACATGTTTGCCTGAGTGAACCATCACAATTATCTATACAGAGAAGAAAAACAATCAGAACACTCTATCTCATTGAACACCTTATGAATATTTCTACTGGATTAAAAAATATATTAAAAAAAAAGAGAGAGAGAAGCTTGTTTTGCTAACTGAATTCTATCAGAGGAAAATGATGCATTTCTCAGGGCCACTATGAATTGACTGGAAAACTACCAACATCCACCAAACATACGGTTTTACATGGAGTTGAAGAGTATGCCCCATCTTCCATTCTGCTTCCCAGTTCAACAGTGAATTTTCCCTAATTTGTTAGCTACAAACATGAAATGTACTTCCATGTCTCCTGCCAATTGGGAGCTGCTCTATTTGAGCGGTGACCCCAGAACACCCCGGAGCTCCCAACATGGATCGACTTGCTCCATTGGCCAGAGGTGCTCCTGGTGGCACTTCACAGTCCAGTGATCGCCAGTGCAACGGCTGACTTCCTATTCTATGGAAACAGCAGTTGGAAAATCAATAGCTCTTTGCTGATTAATAACTGATTTTTCCACTGATCAAAACATAGCATTGGCTCCACTGTAGCAGGCAGCACAGGTCATGCATGGCTGCAGCTCCACCCTTAATGTGACAGGACCAAAAATTCCTTCCTTCCTTCCTTCCTTCCTTCCTTCCTTCCTTCCTTCCTTCCTTCCTTCCTTCCTTCCTTCCTTCCTTCCTTCCTTCCTTCCTTCCTTCCTTCCTTCCTTCCTTCCTTCCTTCCTTCCTTCCTTCCTTCCTTCCTTCCTTATCTCTCCTCACCTCACAATTCCATTCCCGCAGCAGGTTTCCAGGAGTGCAGGAACTGCAGGAGTTGCAGGCATTGCAGGAACTGCAGGAATTGCGGGAACTGCAGGAATTGCGGGAACTGCAGGAATTGCAGGAATTGCAGGACCCGCTCAGCTCCCCCGCCCCGCCGGCCCCGCCATGGCCGCCAGGTGGCGCTGCCGCCCGCCCTTTGCGCCTCGCCCCGGCCCGGGCCTGAGGGACCCCGGTCCTGACAGACCCGGCCCGGCTCGGCCCGGCCCGGCCGCTCCGCCGCGGAGCCCCTCCACGGTGCGCTTGCGGACAGGGTTTTATTTTGAACCGTTTTATTTATGTTCCCATCTGTTTCTTCTCGCTGTAGGCGTGAGGAAGGGACTGTCAGTAACTCCGGGAAGCTGCAGGACATGTCCCGGTCAGTCTTCCCGGGGAGGTGGTGAAGGGAAGAGGATGGTGTGGCATATAGTGCTGAAGGCCTCAGGTCAGGCCATGTGGGCTCTGGCGCTCCATGCACTGTCTGAAAAGTGGGGGCTGGTGCTTCTGTTTGGGCACAGCAGCACCCAGGGCCTGGCAAGGATGCTGGCCAAGGGCTCCGGTGTCCTGCGGCTCTGTGGGGTTCCTGTGTTCAAAGGCTGAGGAGCTCATGGGGCAGGTGAGCCTATGGAGCTCTGCTTTGCAAAGCTCTGTGGCAGGATTTCATCAGCCCCTCTTTGCAAAGCTCTGTGTCAGGATTTCATCAGCCCCTCTTTGCAAAGCTCAGTGGCGGGATTTCTTCAGCCCCGCTTTAGGAAGAGCCTGCCCATGATGAGGCACACGGGAGCTGGGGATGCACTCACCACCACTCCCCGTCTGAGCACGAGGGCATCCGGCTGTGATGGACAGCCAGAGCAAATGGCCCACACGGATTAAAGTCAAGGCTGTTAGACCACCTAAGCAAATATTTATTTAATATGAGCCCTGTAGTTTGCTGAGGGTTTCCTCTTCTGAACTCCAAGTATGTCTCTTGCTTAAGTGTGTTTTCTTGCAAGGTATCCAGCATGAATAACCAGAAATCGAGAGTTCACAACCGACATCTCAACCCACATCAACACGAGCTTATTCAGCTTTACACTTTCAGACACGCTTCATTTTCCATTTGATTTTGTTACATTTTATCCACCTGCCTGTAGTTCCTATAATACCTTTGCCCAGGAGTTCAACGAGCTCTTTAGCACCCGGATTTTTCTTCTCATGGAGGTGTTTATAAGGCAGCTCTGGATCTCTCTCATAACCCCATCAGCAGGAAGGCTTTTCCTGTGCTACGGGGCAATCCCTTCGAGCCTTGTGTCAGCTTCATGAGGCCTTCTGCACTGCTTCCAATTTTTCAGCAAATGAAAATGATTGCCCTCACTTCTTGCAAACAGCGTTAGCGTGTAACATGCCAAATGGAAACATGCTCCGTGATGTAAAATCAAAGGTCCTGATTCCTGCTCACATTGGAGACCTCTAACTAACTCTGGCAAATTACTTTTCATTTAGATCCAATGTACAGCTCCCCTAAAATGTTGGTGTTGGAAAGGGGCCAGACTGTAAATAAGAGTTGACTCTCAATTATTTTTATTGACTGAATACCAAACCACTGACCGTACCTCTAGGGTTACTGCACTTTTGCTCCTTTGCATTATTAGACTGGCACTCACATACCAAGAGCTGTCTGTGCACACCTCCTAGTATTTTATGGTGAAATACAAAGACTTATTTCCATCTTGTCTTATTTAGTGAGAGCAAAGGTGCAGTTCCTGAGGAGGCTGCTGCTCTGTGTTAGATTGGATATGGGAGACCTGAGTGACTTCTCTCCAACCCTACCTTGGCAGAACTTCTTTCATTCCTTCAGTGGATACACATGCCTGATTTATGTCAGCATTAATAAAATAAGAATCAGATCTGCTGCTTGTGCCCTAAATTTCCATTACCCCAGACCACCTGCTAAGACATCCTTGCTTCTGCATTCAGAAATTTCTTTTGTTCCCTTTCAATACACCATTAGTAACAGCTAAATAGGGGGGCTGAAAGGCGATAAATACATCTGCATTTCTAAGCATGGCTCATGCTTTCTTTCCTTAAAATTACTAACATGTGGCATCCATTTGCCTGAGTCATTAATTCCCCTTTTACGGAGACTGCCTATGTTATTTTTATGCTTTGTCCTTGATGTTTGCTTACACTGTCCCTGTTTTCCATGTCAGAGAGCACAAGGTGCTGTACCCCATTAAGGATGACTAATACACAGACAGAGAGGAAAAAAGAGAAAGATTAAACCGAAAGAAATGCATACAAAAACGATCACAGAGTACTTAACTGAAAAACCCTGCTGCTTACATGAAAGCAGTCTGGGAAAGGAGACTATTAGAAAATGAATTCACATGACTGAGGTGGAAATACAATTAAACCACCAGAGTAAAATAACAGAAAATGTAGTAGTAAGGTTAATAATAAGCTCCCGTCATGAAAGCACAAAGTGTAGAAGGGAAATTACACTGCCAGTCATCATCTCTTTATTTGGAAACTCATTAAAACCAGAGCAGTACCACTCCTCTTAATGGAAAATTTGGATGGGCATGAGCAACACCGAACTGGTAAGAGGAAGACATGTCCAGGAGAGCTCTACACAGATTTAAAGAAAGGATAATCCTGCTGCAGATGCTAATACAATATTTTCATTAATTGGTTTGTGCACTTACAGTGCATGTGCATCAAAGCAAAGCTTATTGCTCCCTACTACTCCCTTGCCTTCCTTTTATCTCATTCTGCCTCACCTACCTTGCAATTTAAAGCCCTGTATTTCAATTTCATGACAGGACAATCTGTAGCAAAATCTTTGCTCCTCTCTGCTTCAATCATCCTGGCTCATCTGATTCCTGCTTCACCAGTACTCAGCTCTCTTCATATTGCCTGTCCCAGTTTCCTGCTTTGCACTCCGAAATTGTCTCCTTCAGTTTATTTTCCGTGCCTCTGCCTTTATATAGAAGCTGACCCAATGCACTTGGCTCCTTGTGCAGCTGGATCACCTTTTGTCAGGAGTTGGGGGTGTTAATAGATGGGAGAAATCAGGAACCTTGTGGTGGGCAAGAAGGGGACTAGGGATGGGGATGTGCATAAATGTGGCTGCCTGCACAGCTTTTGGCCAATATAAAAGTCAATAACAGTGAAATAAAAATTTTGATGAAAGCAACACATTTGCAAAAGCATTTCAGGTCTGTTTTTTATTGAAAGCGAAAGCTCTGTCAATACAATTTGCTGAGGCTCAGAGACCTTTAAATAATTAGAATAACTCTTCTGCATCTAATTTGAAAAGTGCAAGGGTTGCCAAAATAGATGTTGTTTCCATGTATTCCTCTGTGGGTATATATTATAAGCACACACTCAAATATGCATTCATATTGGGAGCTTGTAATCCTTAGCTGTAATTCTCCAACTACAAATTCCCAAGGTAAGGATACCAGTGTAAAATTTCACTTTTTTTTTTTCATCTTTTACCGTTACAATAATGTTTAAAACAATATAGCTACAGTGCCAAGTGACAAGTCATCTACAAATTGCTTTAAACCCAAATGTTAAGCACACAGGGAGGCTTAAAAATACAGAGTTGGGGCTGAGTGCACCGTTCCCAATGATCTTCATAGCCCTGCCAAAACCTTCTTCAACACGGTTAAAAGTGCATCTGCCTTCAGTAGGAGATTCTCACATTCTGTGCACTTTCTAGATGTAGAAAACTACTGCCTCCATGTTTATGTGCTGTGCCATTCTGTACTCTCAGATGGTGAATACTGTCATGGACTTATCCATGGCCACATGCTTTGAGGTGTTCAACATGACCTCCCTGGTCACAGCCAGTGACACTCCAAGGGGTACCTTCTCTGGTGTGGCCTCATCCTTAGGCCACATCCCTTCAGAGGTACAACTACTGCAGCACAGATATTTCAGGTGTCCTGCACCCACATTCACCCACAGTGGTCAGAGTGTCTTAAGCTATCACCAGAATTCCAGCCTGTCCAGTACGGCAACACAGAAACAGCAGCAATGTCCTGGCCATCAGGCAGCCCAGGCTGTTATCTCAATGTTCCCAAGCACAGCAGAGTAAGATGATAAGCAGCACAGCAGCACAGCAAGCAGCGAAAGCAGAAAGCAGCCACTAACGAGCACTCGCTCTGATACACGGGCAGGCAGGCGAGCCTCATGGCAGGCACAGAAGCCTGCCCATTAATAGCTAAACAGCAAGAACAGCTACAAATTAAATCAGTGCATTCTAATCAAATCTGCCATTATCCTGGGCACTTTGAGCCCCATGTTGGGCACCAAAAAGAAATGTTGTGGCTTAAGCCCAGCCACCAACTAAGTTCCACACAGCTGCTTGCCCCCTCACCTCAGTGGGATGGGGAAACAATTGGAAGAGTAAAAATGAGAAAACTCACAGGTTGAGATAAAGACAGTTCAACAGGTAAAGGAAAAAGCAAAAGCAGGAATTCATCCACCACTTCCCATGGGCAGGCAGGTGTTCAGACATCCTCAGGAAATCAAGGCTCCATCACATGTAACAGTGACTTGGGAAGATATTCCTCTAAAAGTCTCCCTTGCCTTTTTCTTTCCACTGCTTTACCTACTCCTTTATATATAGCATGACATCATGTGTTGGGTATGGAATATTCCTTTGGTAGTTGGGGTCACCTGTCCTGGCCATGTCCCTTCTAACTCTTTGTGCAGCCCCAGCCTCATTAGTGGTGGGGTAGGGTCAGAAAAGGCCTTAACACTGTGCAAGCACTTCTTGGCAATAATGAAAACATCCCTGTGTAATCAGCTCTGTTTCCAGCACAAATCCAAAACACGGCCTCAATCCTGGCTACTGTAAAGGAAATGAACTCTACCCCAGCCAAAACCAGCACAACACTTTGAAGAGGAGTCTCATTTATATAAATATAGATATATAGATATATATATATAAAGATTACTTACATATGTGAATGGAGCACTGCATTCAATAAGAAAATGGGTAACTTAACACATGGACAGTGGGGTTGAATGCTCCCTCAGCACATTGAAGATGATGCCATGTTGAGTGGTGCAGCTGACTCACTGCAGGGAAGCTATGGCACCCACAGGGACCTTGACAGGCTTGAGAAGTGGCCCATGCAAACCTCATGAGGTTCAACAAGACTAAGTACAAGGATGTTTCATCATTGGAATTTTTCAACTCCAGGCTGCAGGGGCTTTGAGCAATGCACTCTGGTGGAAGGTGTCCCTTTTCATAGCAGGACAGTTGGATCCTTGAAGATCACTTCCAACCCAAACTATTTTATGAGCACCACATATGTAATACTCTCTCTCCAGTTGCCTTTCCTTTCCTGAAGACAGAATCTGACTATAAGGATGTGGAAAGCCAGCTGGAGCTGTGACTTCCCCACTGCTTCCACCTCCATTCCTGTCCAGGCTGCTGAGGGAGCATGGACTTGCACACCCCACTGGTGTCCCAGCCCCTGCACAGCAGGGGTGGTGAGGAGGCTGCCAAAGGTTAAAAATACAGTCAGACCCAAGAGAGGAGTGAGGGAGAAATTCATGAGAGCAGAACTGTCTAATGTTTCATAGTATCTTGTTTTTCATGTGGGGGATACTTATACAGGAAGGGTGAGGGTAAGTGGCAGCTTTGTTTCCAAGAGCTGCCTTTTGCTCCAGCTGTTTGTTGGACTTGCCACTGGCAGGATTTGGTCTTGCATGCTGTTTTCTCTTTTGATTTTAGCTCACTGTGCCCTGGGGGAGCCTTGGAGAGCTGCATCCCTTCCCCCTGCCTGCCTTTATTGCTGGTGCTCTCTGTTTTCCTGCAAATTATTTTCTCTGCTGCTGCAATGGGTTTTCACACTTTGAATTTCTTTCTAAGGTTTTCAAGGCTGTGATGGCCCCCAGTAAGAGATCCCTGGAAGCAAATGAGTTTGTATCAACCAAATGAGTTTGTATCAATCAAACCTGGACAAAAGGAAGTGTAATTAACACTTAAAAGTCATCAACACACAGCTCATAGCAGCATGGGGGTAAAGCCAGCCTTTAGCCTTCAGCTCATCATAGGGCTTTGCTGCAGGGCTGACCTAACTGAGCCCCCCCACAGAGTACATGGATGCCATCAAGTTCTGTTGACCACGGGGATCCTGGTACCAGCAGTGGTCCCTGCAGCCAGTGCTGTGGTCCCCCTCCTCCTCTGCTGTGCTCCTGGCCAGCCTGACCCCTTGAAAGGCAGGTCACAGAGGAATGGGCAGGGATGTGAAGGCACAGGGTGCAAGGGAATGATGCCTCCTTTTAAACACACTATGTAGTCTGTCTCCCAAGAGAAACACTAGAAATACTCTTTCATAAACTAAGGGAAAGAACTGAAATGGCTGAAGAAAGCAGACTCCATATTTTATTTAATACCCTGGTGATCAGTGAAACCTCAGTTTTAGAAAGAGAGAAATTCGGGGTCAGCAGCTCCACAGCATGGGAGAGCTCTGAACAACACTTCCCATCATATCAGGTGGGAGCACCAAGTGGTATGAAATCCCTTTCTCCTCCCTCTCTGGCCCTGTGATTCCTGCCCTCACTGCCATCCACCTGCTGGCATCACTTCAGTCAGTCTATAGAAATCACAATTTCTATAGAAATCACAATTTTCTATAGAAATGACAATTTCTTTCCTCCCTTCATTCCTGGCATGACTAGCACATATCCTCATGGGGAGGATGTGCTTCTGGAAGGGGAAAAAGGTAGGCTTGAGGCATCTCAGCTGGATTTGGACTGAAGGTAGTTGCTGAGCTACTCAGTCAAAGAGATGCAAGAGTAAAACTGGTTCATTGAATCCTGGAACTGGCACATGGGGATGCATCCCCACTTTAGGTGTCAACAAGATGGTGCTGAAGCTCAAAAAAAAAGGTTTGTGGGTGGCACTGGATAACAAAACTGAGGTTAGGAGAATCAGACCTTTCATAAATGCTAATCCTAATAGTGGGAAAAGGGGAAGAATCCCTGGTGTGCATTTCAATTGACTGTATGGTAGCATAGCCTCTACATTTATTTCTCCTTCAGTTAAGCTTAAGCTTTAGGAGAAACACTTAAAAACATGTAAATAAGAAGTGACAGAATGCAGACCTTAAACACCTACTCTGATAACCTAAAAGAAGCTTTTAGTAGAGGTAAAGTAATCCTCTGATGGAAAATAAACCTTAGGGAGAAAAAATATGCAAAAGCTGAAATTCAAGGGTGACAGAAAAGGGTATTGGGATTGAAATAGGATCCAGAAATCATTCTTAAAAAAACAAACAAACAAAAAAACCCAAAACAAACAAACAAACAAAGCTCCAAAAAACTCTGTCAAACCTAAATTGTGCTGGTATTTGCAGTCCCTGAACATCTCCATCTTCCCCCTCCTGCAGTGGGTGAAGTTCTCACTATATGGCCTTCTTTGCTATGAAATTTAAATTACTTAACTATAAATTGCTTTCCAAACAATAGCACCTTGTATTTTAGTCAAAGTCACTGGTGATATTTCTAGGTTTCCTAGAAATGCATTCAGAAAGACTTCTATTGATTTAGACCTTCACACAGATCTATTATTCTCAGCAAAATTCTCCAGGGGGTGACATTTGTTTTTCAGACCATGCTCATGCCTAACAATCCTGCACCAATCAGATAGGGCATTTGACAAAAGTGGCTTGGGGAAGACAGAGACATGGAGAAAACAATGTAAGAAAATTGTATTATTCTGGATGTTTAATTTGATTTTCTTCCTCCTGGTTTCACCCCTAGACCTTTTTCTGGTGTGAGGCTGGGATGAGTAACTGAGCCTGACTGTGGCACACACATATTTCACAGTGTGAATTATTTTGGCCCCAGCCTTGCCATGAACCTTGTGCAGGTGTAAAAGTCTGTCTGCATTTATGGACTAAGGAGTCCATGTAAGGTCAAACCCTCTGCAAGTTCATACAGGGAGCCTCTCAGTTACCTGGAAGAGTCCTCAGCTGCTGGAGGAAAGAGCAGAGCTCTGAGGAGCTGCAGGGGACAGAAGTACCTACAGAGGAGGGAGCTCTTTGCCAGCCTTTCATGCTCTGCACTAAATGAGCACTGAACACAACTCTGTTTTGGGAAGGTTTGATAATGAGACCTCAGGAAAACAAGAATAGGGAATTGCAAAGGATGAAGCTTCTCCTTGTGAAGGTGTCCTTTAGGCAGGGCTGTGTTCTGTGCTCTGCTCTGCACTCAGGTATCGCTCTTGGGTCACCGGCAGTGACAAAGCAAAGGGCAGCACAGCTGGGATCAGCACTGCAGCCCTGGGTGAGGAACAGCCCCTGGACCAGGGCTCACTGAAGGAGGAGAGAGGCAAGAAGCTGGCAAAGCCCTGAAAAGTTTTGGGGGCTGTCTTTGAATATTTCTTTTTTTCTGTGACTGGGGAAGAGTTGCTCATCAAGGGAAGGCAGATGAAGTAATTTGGTCTCCTGGGTTTCTGGGCTGTACTCTGAGCCAGTGCTGTTTAATTTTTTCAAGGGGTACCAGGTAGGTAATTTAACTTCATGCAATTTTCTGCAAAGAAGACTCTTGTCAGAAAAGTGATATCACTTTCCCTAAACTTACTTTACTTTATCTTTATGTTTTTAAATCTGAGAGACTGGACAACCTTTATTTCTGGGGTCCTTTTTCTGCTTCTTAAATATTTCACATGTTCCTCATGTCACTTTAGTGTCTGCTTCTTTTTTCTTTGTTTTCTCTTAATTGTGATGGTAAGAAATCACACAAGTTTTATTTCCAGAAAGCTATAAGCAGCTGAAGAAAAGGTTTTCATAATGAAAATGCCTGGTTTATTGCATTTCTGTCTAGAGCAGCAGTTCCTAGAAGGTATAAAAGCACATAGCTACTTTTTGAGGAGAAAAGGTCTGTTAAACACACACAAAAAAAGCCTATTTAGCATTGAGGGAAGTGTCGGGTCCGGCTGTCTGTCTCTGCCCCGACACGGGTAGAGTGGTTCTTGGGTGGCACGCGATGCAAAGGATGAGCCTGGACTCTTCAGCTTTCGGTCTTCAGGTTGTTTATTATTTCTTATCTACAAAATTTTTCTGTCTGCCCAACAGAGGTCTGATCTGCAGGCAGTCACAGGCACTCTCTGACCACCCACGGGGCGGTCATGTCTTTTTATACTAAAAGCTACGTACACAATATTTACCTTTATTTCCCAATGCTTTTCACCCATGTTAGCAAGTGCATCTTCACCATAAACCAATCTCTAAGTGCCAACATCATCACAGGAGATGGAGGACAAGAAGAAGAAAGAAGAAGGACAAGACACGCCCTGATCCCTCCATCTTGTCTCCATAACCCCCCTGTACCAAAAACCTTAAAGTCTATATCTCACCCTCTAAATGTGTCTCTTTTACACCTTTTACTCTAAAGTGATTCTCTTGTCCTCAGACTCTTGTTACTTCTGTGGATGGATCAAAATCAAGCCACCAAACACTCTTGGCAACATTCCAGGATTTTCGAGACCCCCAAGGGTTCTCCTGGCATCTCTGGACATCGGGAACGATGTGCTGAGATCCCACAGGGAAGTATCTTACTTTTCTGTCAGAGCTTAAAACTTCTCAAGCTTCCTTTAGTTTTCTACCTCTGCGCTAAAGTCACTTATTGTCTCTGAAGTTAGATTATGCTGTGACTGGAGCTTCTTTATGTGCAACCAGTGCTGTGAGACCTTCATCCTGGTGCACTCTGAGACTTCTGTTCCTTGAAACGAAAAGGTGAGCAAGTGAGGGCAAATGCCTGCATTTACCCTGTAGTCATAAGAATGACACAACAGGAATGTTTCAGGGAAGGCTTTGCACAAACAGTGGCTGATGACACTCTTAAAGTCAGTGGCAGTGCCGGCACCGAGCTACCAAATGGCAAAAATTTCATTTAGAAATTAAAGTTACTCTTGGCATCTGACCTGACATTGTGAATACACACCTGTATGGAGAGCCTGTGTGTGAGCAAAAGGAGCACACCCAGGTGGTGTTTTGCATCTATCAGAGAAAAAAACCTCTGGCATAAGAAGGAGAAGCTTTGTTTAAACATAAAAAAAAAAAAAAAAACCAAAAAAAAACTGCATAAAAATGTAGAAGAGTAAAATTTATATCAGTCAGAAAAAGCCTCTCAAGAACATGAGGAAGCTGAAAAAATAGGGATGATCATTGCTATGTGATGCATCCAAGCAGAGATATTAACTGATTTTCAAAAGTATTTTAATCTTGCTTTCTGCCTGAGCAAAGTAATTCATGCACACTATAAATACAGGTAGAAGTGAAGGCAATGAATTATGAGGAGAGAAAGGACTAGCAAATCCAGCTCTTAAAATAATATATATAATTTAATACTTAATCCTTTAAAGGATTCTGAGAAAGAGAAATAATTCAAACTTTAAATAGTGATCTAAAAAGGACTAGTCTCATGGAATGAATCTGGTGACTGTGACTCCATCTCTACATTGCAATCTAGTTACAATAGTGAAATTAACATATTTATCAGACAGAGCTCAGGGTGGAATTTGAAATCAATGAATTGTGTTTGTTCATGAGGATCTACATCATAGATGAGATTTTCTGAAAAGTCTATTTAAGAATGCATGCTATTTTAAAAGCAATATGATTGATGGACACTCAGTAGAGTTGTTTTTTTTCCTTTATCAATCCCAAAATAAAGTTAATTTTGACCAGGTGCATCCATTAAATTAATTTCAACAAGAGGACAGGATAGATTAGCACAGGCTAGTTCTATTCACATGAGCTTGTTCTGAGGAAATTTCTCCAAGAGTGTTCAGGATTTATCCTGAGCAACCTCTCAACTGTTAATGATCATTTATGAAAATTTCAGGTGGACAGGGAGGTTTTTACTGTGAAAAGTGAAAAACCCCCTATGTTTAGGGCAAGGCTAGAAAGAAATCTACGGGACATACAGTGATGGATGAGTTTAACTTCAGTACCTGGAAATGCTCTCACTGAGCAGTCACTTAATGACTAACAAAACAGAAAATATACAAGTTTTTAAAGAGCAAATCTCATGATCCCATCCAAAAAAAATCTAAAACATGAATAGAAACCTAGCAAAACCTTGAGGAACCACAGACAGAATTTATATTGACTGTACCACAGCTTTTGATAATCCCACACAATGTTTTCAAAAGCAAGCTGAAGAAAAATGATTCAGATAAAATTATGAGGTGTATGTACAACTGATTGCAAATTACTGCCTGGGTTTGTCATTCAGTGTGTCTTTAAATGTGATGAGTCAAGAGTTAGGGCCCTGTAGAAGTTGTCCTGATGTGTTTTTTCTTTTCTGCTGCAGAAAAGGATTCAGAAGATGACAATAGATTGCAATTGGTGCTAAATATAGTGCTGCTGCAAGACATTCAAATACCCTTCTGGGATGCATTAACAGGTATAAAATATAGGAACTTGTCCTTCTACTCAGCTTGGCACTAGTGACCTCAGCTGGAAATCTGTGTCCATTTTTGGGCTAGGTATTTTTAGAAGAATGTAGCTCCATGAATCACAGAGCTCAGAGGGGAGCAACACCTATCCTAAGGCATGTGACTTCTTGGGAATGGCTGAAAGAATTGAATGTATTGTCTAGAAAGTCAAGGATGATGTGAACCTTCACATGCATGAGATATGTGCTCTTTCTCCAAAATCATCAGATAAACAAGTAATCTCATTTGCTGAGGGAAGATAATGTAGATTAGACATTGTCCTTTTAATTGAAAGGCCAGTTGAGCATTGCTTACTGCAGAGGCAGCCAGCATCCTCTACACTGAATGATTTTAAGAGCAGATGAGGATGGTGTGAATCTGTTCAATTTTGCCTCAAGGATGGGCATAGACTAAATCAGGGATGCTTGTCCTGATGATCATCCATAGATTGCCTGGATAGTTTGCCCAGTGTGTTGCCAGCCAGAAGCCAGCGAGACCTGGCTGGACCTTTGGACGTGGCAGCCTCTGACAGCTCACAGTTGCACAGAAAGATCTCTGCTATGGTGGGTGAATGTCATTGTCATCTTCCCTGGCCAAGGAAGGACCAGAGCTATCTAAGGAGGAGGATGGTTGGGAGCAGGCTGTGGCCCGTGCTGTTTGTCTGCTCAGAGCTCATTCTCTCCTCAAGGATCACCTTGAAAATGAAGGAGCCAAGAACAAGTTGTATGAATTACAAAGGTGGCAGTAGGATACACCCAAATCTGCAAGAGGAGGTGAAAAGCAGTTGTTCCTGGTCTCAAGATACCCATATGAAGATCTTAGGATACCTGCTGGCCCATGAGCCTGGAGTTCAGTTGCCCATAATCAGCTATAGAATTAAGTTATCCCCTACTAGCAAGAACATGTAGGAATCACTAGATGAAATGATTTCTTGAGGTCATTTGCAACCTTACACTGCAGAGGTTTCTATGAAGTAGTGGAATAATTACACTCCTCTTTGGAATAGGAGCAGGACTAAATATGGAAGAACAAAAAACACATTAAAAATGGTGTAGTTCCAGTATCCAGTATTGAGAGAGCAAGTTCATGAGACTTTTATTTTTATACTATACATAACAGATACATGCAGTTTTGGAAGAGCTGGTGTGTTAAACTGTGCTATTTGAGAATTATACTGTGTCTCATCTTTAATGAAAAATTCAGGCAAATAGCTGAACTATGTTAAGCTGGATTACTTGAGAATTACAAAAAATAATTTGAGAGGAAGGTTGTGACAGATACAACTTTGCCTTGTTTTCACAAAAAGGATGAAATGCTTTTTTCTTCTCAAATGCCAAAACTGGTTAAGGATTTCTGAAAGAATAATATTCCTTAAAACATAAATTTCCACCTGCCAGGAAAGAAAACCCCCAAAATTTCTGCATATAGTATCTCAGTGATATGTACTGAACTGCAAGTTGCAGGGCAAGAAATCTATTTGGAAATACCTAATTTTGGTAATGCACATCTCTGAAAGCTTTGGTATCATTACACTGGCACATGGGGTTGGATGAGGGTATATTTTTATTTGGGACCTGCTTCTTGTCCTATCAGAGAAGGTCCCTAGCATGCAACATCTGGCACAGACCTGTGCTCTGAAGGAGGGACTGATCTGTGTGACAATATGCCCCAAGTGCCACCTACAGTCGCAGCCCTACGTGCAGCCCTGCAGAGCACAGCAGGGGTGGCCCATCCCTAAGGCAGGGCTGTGCTTTCATCCAGCCCCAAAGAATTGCAGTGAGTGCTACCACATCTCTGTATACAGCCCTCACCCTTAAAGAGATAAGAAATCAAAGTGCTCCAACATGGTGAATAGGAGTGTAAGCTGTTTACATAATCACTGTTTACATTCTGTTAGAGGTGACAAAATCATCACCAAAAGAGCTGTCAGTGTTGATAAAGACCATATCAGTAAACAGCAGATTAGGCAGGACACAGAGAGCCTTACAGACCAATTATACATAATTTGCCATGGACATGGTTTGAGAAAGAAATGCACACAATGACTTAGAGAAAATTGCTTAGCTTGGCCACATCCTTATTAACAAAACAAAAGTTCCCGAGGGCAAATTGTCCTTGGAAAAATAACTCCTGGGAATAACAGCATGTCCTCATCCTTTGCCTAGTGATGAAGAAGAGCCTTTTCCTCCCATTCCCCACCCCCTGAAGCTGTCCTGAGCCTTTTTAAACCTACCTGATCCATGTTTGCCCACAGCTTCCGAGACATCCTCTCACCCTTGGAAAGCCAGAATCTGCATCACTAATCTGTCACAGGCCTTCAGCAGCTCTTTTGGGGGAATCTGTGCAGGATTTTTCTCCTACATTACACCCCAGGTACCGCAGGTTTGGGAAGTTGTGAGAGCTCTCCCATCCCCAGTCTGCTCTTTCATCCTGCATCCTGACTAAAGTATGACTCTCACTTTTCCTGCACTCATGCATCAACTGCAAGCACAAAGGCAAATCACCAGGGAGTGAGTGTATGAGCCTATCAGCAACCTACAGAAAAAGTCTCTGCTGCTGTATTTTACCCCAGCTTTCCATCACACCTTCTGTGATGATCCTGTGGGGAATTTGTTGATCACATTTCAGAGTGACAGTTGGCTTACAAGTTTTCAAAATCAGAAGGTTTTGAGGAAGAGAAAGGTCATGATTTGTTTTCCACAATTTGCAGGTACTGGAAAGGGTAATTTAGAAAACTTTTAAAATTCCATTAAATTAACACAAATATTAAAGATATATTTTCAAATATTATAGCCTAAATAGGACTGAATTAATCTTTCCTAAAGACATTAACTGTGATCTATTGGCTAACAATCTTTAAAATTAATAACAAGAGAACAGTCTGGGAATAGGAAAAAAATATTTTATGGAATACTTGGATGAGCTGAAATTACTTAAATTGCTTTTCATGTGGAAAAAATCACAGAAATCACTGAACATTTTGTGAGTTTTTGAGGAAAGGGGAAAAGTATAAGGAAAAAGGACATGAACGAGAACTATCCTGAGAAACACAGCCATATGATCACTTTGAAAAGGAGAGAGTAGGATTATGTACAGAACACCTGACTATGGAAGACTATCATAGAAATGGACTCATAACAGATAACAAAAAGAATCTAACTCTTCCAATTATCATATGAAAGGCATGTATGCTAAATATTGTCCTTGACATGTTTGATAAATATTGTCCTTGACATGGCATGATATGATCTTGATCAGAATAATATTTCTTGTCTTGAAGTCCACATTTTAAGAAACATACAGATGTAGTGAAAAGATCATTATTTATTAATAATTTAAAAAATCATTTCTATGAAAAACATGGTTTTTATAGAAAAGCAGATATGAAGGGGAGGTATTGGTGCTGGTTGTCTAAATGTTGCTAAAAATGGGAAAGTGGCCAGCTATTTTCAATTTGCAAGGAGACAGTAACCTATGAACATAAGGCTCGTGTAAAATATCAGGAGAACTTTGCTACCATCAGCACAGCTAGGTAGTGCATCAGGAGATGGCTGGATTGTCATCATGGGAAGTTTAGGCAATTGCTTCTGACTTGAGACCAGTGGTTGGTCTACATTTCCCTTTGTGTCTGGCACCTTTACAATTTGTTTCTTCCTAGCAACATACCTTGATTTTTTAAAGCAGTTCAGTTTGTGCCACATTCAAATTCCAGCTGCAAGCTCTTTGTTTTGTTGGCCATATGCTTTCAAGCACAGAGCAGTGTGCTGAGCTTGACAAGCTGGAAGGCTCCAGAGACATCCTGCTGGGACACAGAAGAAATACTGGGGAGGTGAGTGAAGGGGGAAGGAGCAATATATTATCTCTGCAGCTCAGTGGCAGTGCTGCAAATGCCACCAACACAGAGCCTGTTCCTCAGGGCTGCTTGAGCCCAGCTAATCTCAGCTGAGTGTGCCAGCTCAGTGCAAGGGTTCTGTGTAACTTTTATATTTACTGTAGCATGGCCACTGCTCGGGTTCAATGAGAATTTCGGCGTGGGAGAAGATGCCATGAACAGATGGAAAGGCAGCAGTGATCCACAGACATTGACAAGGCAGGCAGGCCAACTGGGTGCTGACCAAGGCCAGCTGTCCCTTCTTTTCATCTAGAGTATTTTAGAGGAAAATAGCAGCAGAGTTTCAAGGAACTCACCCCGCCCATGAGTTTCTGCTTGGTGTTGATACAGTGTGACCCTTTTTTCATGGCCGGTCTTGCCCCAGACAAGAATGCCATCTTCACTGCCTTAGCAGCACCACCCTTCACAGTCTGCACCAGGAGGCAGCAAACTCCTCTCTCTTTTTTGTATTGGATCTGCACAGGCAAACCTGTCTAGAGGAGAAAAATGTGAGCTTAGGGAGGAGATGATTTGAAAAGGTGCCTGCTCTTCCCTAGCCATAATAAATCCTTGGTTGTTTTGGGACTTACAGGGTTATTGGACAGAGATCACAACTTCGTATGTGCCTTTTCACATTGCCTGCCTAATGTCTACCAGGATCTGATACAATTACTTATACAACACACATAAAAATATAAGATAAAGAGATATCTCCAGTCTTGCCAACTAGCTCCCCAAACTTCAGATTTGGGGAGGCAGGTGTATGCCCTAGGTCTTTGAAATGATGTGACAGTGTCCAACTGCTCAAACACTACAGTGCCATAAATCACTCAGAGATGCCATAAACCACTTATCACCTCAGAGATACATCTTCAGCACCATTTTCAAAATACATCTTAATGTAAAATCAGAGCAGTGTCAGCCAGTCATTTTTGTATAGTAAGGGCCAACCCAGAATTAAATATTATGTTATGAAATCTAACCAAGACAGGAAACTTTCCTATCTGCAGGTTCACAATATGAGGTGTCATCCAGCTGACTTGCAAGAGAGTTTGCAAGCCTTGTCATATAATACCCACTTACCATGGTGATTGCAAGCTGTCTCAGTGTTCCTGCTGTCAGCCCAGATCCGGTTTTGAGCAGTGAGATGGAAGATAACAGATTCACACAGCATTGATTTAGTCTTCAGGTAGGGAGAATCATGCTTGCTGAGAAGTTTGATTGCATCTGGCAGTGCTGGTTTAAGCCCGTGCCTGGTTATGCCAAAACTATTCATTCTGTCAATAAAGCCTCAAGCAGATCTGAAACATAAAGAGGTGGGAGGTTCCTTTATGATTTCAAGAGAAACTGGAACAGAATCTTTGACTTCTCAAGGACAAAAAACAAACTAAACCAAGCCAAACCAAGCCAAAACACAAATCATCAGCTTGAGGTCCTTAGAAAAAAATCCCAACACTGTCAAAGAAAACATTTTCTTCATGAGAAGTAATTCCATAAAGTATCTTGAAACTGTTTGTCTTTTGAGGGCTTTTTTTTTTTTTTGAGGGCTCTTTGAGACCCAAAGAAAAATTTGTATGCCTGAACACTCATCTGCTTGGGTTCTTTTTTACTGTATCATGTGGTCTACTAGAAGATATGTCTCCTTAAAAGCTCCCTTGGCATTCAGTAGGACACTGGTGCTACAACAACATTACCTCATTAATACAACATTATATTGCAAAAAAAAAAAAAAAATTGAATAAAAAAATCAACCCTCTCCATATGAAGACCAAGGGTCAAGTAGCCTTTTTCAAACATACAGCTTTTAATGTTCATCTCTTCATACTCAGGGCCTACTCAAAATATAAGCAAACTGAGTAGGTACCAGAACATAAGGAGAGCTCAGAGGCTTCTGATATGAGTTAAGTGAACACAGGGGAGGGGCAGGCAAACAGCATAAGAATGGTCCTCTTCAATATAATCCAAAAAGGCAGATTTAAAAGAAGATGAAGAGTTTGCATTTCTGCCAACATTTCTGTAAATGGGGCAGGGGGGGTGCGGAGAGGGAGGGAAATTTGGTGGAATGGGTTGTGCATGAATTTTTCTAGGTAGATAAGCAAAGAAACACTTTCATTTTTGTGCAACTGTGTTGCCCCTGAGGGTTGTCTCTGCACACCACATTTTTCTCAGCCCCACAAACCTTTGCCCCTTGAACAAATGCTGTAGTTGTGAGATGTCACCTGGAATGTGGCTCAGTGCCAGCAAGAAGGTCACTGGTGCAGGTTTCAGATGTGTTTGCTGCCAGCAGATGTTTGGTGAGAGTGTTGATTTCCATCCATACCCATCCTGCACGACCTCCTCTGAGCAGGTTGTTTGTACATGCATTCCCCACCTCTTCCAGTCCTCATCACCAGAGCCCATGGCACAGAAGGATAATTGAAATAATTGAATCTTTCCAGTTCAGGATTTGGTTCTGCACTTCAAACTTTGCCTTGTGTATAACAGGTTTATTTTCATTTGAAACAAAAATCTTTAGGCTTGTGATGGCTTCCATTAAGCTGTGCTTAGCCCTGTTCACTGTGCACATCCTCCTCCCACTGTGTCACACCCTGTCACACCTGCCTCACCCTGCTCTTTCCCTGCATTTCAGAGCTCTGGGGGGCAGGTGTGACACCTTGCTCCTACCAACCACCTGGGACCACAGAGGTCCAAATGGGCATTTGCAGCTCTTCTTTCCAGGAATCTGTCACTGGTTGCTATAGTGATAAACAAGTTGGCTTATTAGGAAAAGGAACAAAGAACTAGAGAAAATTATTTCAAAATGGCCTACGTGCATAGATAAACATGCAATCTCCCTTCTCACTGTCAGCTTGGGCAGCTGGTTTCCTGCCTCTGGAGCAGCACAGACCCCTCATACATTATTTTAGCAAGTCCAGCCCAGTCTCCACAGAAAACAGCCTGTGTTTTCTGACACACAGTGTCCTGTGTGAGGGTGTGGGGCTTTCTCTGCTGAGCTGGATGATTAAACTTCTCAGGGGCTCCCATAGCTGGATAGTATAGGAAAATGTGCTTTCTTAGAAAAACTGTTAGGTGATCTAATGAGGCTGAAATAAGAGTAAAGGAGCAGAAGAGGACAGAAGAGATTGTGCTTTTGCTGTATTCTGTGCTGCAGCTTCATTTTCTTGTACCTTTTTTGCCCCTTGCTGATGCCAAGATGCCTCTGTGCAGAGACTTGGAGTGGTTGTCTGTGCCTGTCAGATGGCAGAACATCACCTTCTCAGTAGGATGCCTGGCTTACACACTGGTCTTTTGGGCCCTCACTAAAGTGTAATAAATCTGTTCTCATTTGAATCCCTGGATACACTGTGACTCCACTGAGATCAGGCTTGTGCACTTCAGTGTGTAGTGCACAGTGGATGTTTTCTGACACTCCTGTGGGATGCAGCCTCAATGCCCTTTTTTTTGGCTAATTACACATTTTGATTGACTGAGCAATGCCAAAAGGTGTAACTGCAAACATTAGAAACTACACTGCCCATATTTCATTCAGACAGGCAGGCTACTCTTTTGCCTGCTGTGATTTGAGTCACCTGGCATCTGGATTTACCCATCACAGGAGCCAGGTCGATGAGCCCCCTTTGCATGCCAGAACTAATTACCCACCTCCAGTCACCACCAGTCACTGGTTTTGAAAGGAAAATATCAAACAGCCCAAAGAAATGAACCATTCTTGGGTTTAATCTATTCAATTACAGCCACGTGAAATAGAAACTACTTCTCTCTGGTGTTTCATCCACTAGTTAAAAATAATTGCACATTTTTATATGTTTATCCAACTGATTTTGCTTCTGCTTCCCACGGGACTGCAATGGTTCTATCAGCTGCAGAATCTATGAAACAATAAATTTTAATAACTTTATTTCAAATGCTATCGTATAACTCAGACCAACTTTCCAATAACTGGGGGGGGGGGGGGGGGAAACCAAACAACACAGTTTAAATGTACCTAGCTTTAGCAAATCCTGATGTTCAGAAACTGGGGAAATTCAAATGGAGCAAGCAATAGGCTTGGCCAGCTTGTCCCTTGCCAGGCATGCCCAGATGAGAGGCTGCATGGGGGTGCAGCAGAAGTCCCTACCCAGAGCTGCCCGGTGGGTGGGTGACCCTGACTCAGGAGGGGGAGAAAGGCAAAAAAATCTGAATTGTTTAAAGAATGATGGAACAGTACCTCTATTGCACAGCTAAGGCAACTCTCCTGCCACACCTGTTCTTTTCTACAGACATTGGAAAGACTGAAAGCAATGAAGAAGGAAGGAGCCAGGGCACAACATTGCTGGCTAGCATTACACAACCCCTGTGACTGCATCCAGCCAGCAGCTGCTGTGTGCTCCTGTTTGGAACAGGAAGCCTCCGTGGGCCTGTGGAGAGCGTTCCTAGGGATGGGATTTCTTTAGTATGGGTGTGCATATGCACACTTGCACACACAGGCTGCTCTCTAGGACTGTGTTAAGCATTCTCCTGCCAGAGTCACACATCCTCTGCTGGTAAGAAGCACAAGAAACTGAAGTAGATTTTTTTGAAAACAAATGAAAAATTGGATGCCAAGTCCTGACACATCTCTGAAAAAAATCTTTGGAGAATGGAGGCAGCAATCACAACACCATAATAGATGACCCAAACCATAAACTACTGCAAACAAACAATTCTGGACCAGATCCTAAAGAGAAATGCCTGCCCACACACTCTGATAGTATCCAGAATATGCACTGTGCTGCATGCTATGTGTGAAACCATAGGAACAGCCTGAGTCACACAGTGATTGGTACCATCCATCACAAGTTAGAAACTCGTCCTTTGTTTCAGAGTTGCACCTGAGGCCTCAAATCAAATGTGACAATTTTTATAATAACCAGTACTAAGGTGTTCAGCTGAAAAAAGTATCTCTGTAGGCAGTTTGCCCCCACAAATGGAGTGGTAATTTGATTGGGGTCTTCCAGTTTCTAGAGGAAGAACATTCAGCCTTGCTTATCAAGAAACAGCAATTTAATAAGTAGCAGTTGGCTTGTATGTAGTGCCTTTGTTATCTTTTACCATTCCATCTGAAATAATCTGCACGTGAAGCTAACGGGAAAAGGCTGCTGCATTATTTGGTATCACACCCGATGCATCTGGCTCATGACCTCCGAGCCTGTTCTGTGGCACCTGAAAGTGTTACAGTGGTTCTGAGGGGAAAATGAAATCGTTGTGATTTGTTATCAAATAACCACGTGTCTCATATTGCTGTTACAGCAGCCGTGGTAGGAGTAAAGGCAGCATTTGTTAGCAAGCACAGAGAAACAGAGTTGCCAGCTTTGAGGAATACAATTAAAGAGATGGAAGATCACAGTTCATCGGGATACCTCCCTGGTGCTCACTGTTTGTGCTCCTTCCCAAACTGCAGCAATTACGTTCAGCTATTCTTATTGCTGCTTTTCCTAAGGTCTTGCAGCCATAAACTATTAAGTATGCTCTATAGGCTCTGAATACTACACACAAGTTAACTAAAGATAGTATTTTTGGATGAAAGGTAATATAAAGGGAAAAACAGTACTTAAAAAATATTTTAATATGCTTGGATATAAAGAATGCCAGTTAAATACATTCATTTGTAACCCTTAGTTTCTAGGTTCTGTCCCAATAAGTTTTTGAGAATCCTGACATAGTATCATAGAGCATCTAGAAGGGCAAGCTTAGAATTAACTTCTCCAAGTGATTGCTGACTTGCAAATGATACCAAGCAATATCCTCTTGGTATGCTGCTTTGATACACATGTTTGCATTATTTGAACAAATTATCTCTGTAAATAGAATTGTACTGGAAATGAGAAAACAATGGTGTGCTCAGTCACTGGAAAGACACAGTTTAGGTGATCATCCTATGGATAAACATCACCAGCATAAACCAGGCAACTGTAATTTTGTGTCTGAGATGTTCTTGATCTGAATATATTGAACTATTTATGCTTGCTCCATTCCTCCATATTATTTCATTAATCACATAATAACCCTTCCACTCCTCCACCAAACATGCTAACTCTAATTATCTCTTTGCTACACAGATGTTTCTTCGTTCAGATGTTCAGTGCCAGGCCAGGTGTCGCCCTCACTTTCTCATGAATTTCAGCTTACATTACATCAGATCGATGTCCTCTCTGTGTGTGTCCTTTTGAATAACAAATCGATTGGGGATAGATATGAATGATAGATAGAGTGTCCACGTTATCTACATTTGTTACACACATGCACATGTGAAGGCTGAATACAAAACAGGAAAGAAAGCAGTGGTGTAAGCCCAGGGGGCTGGTGCGCAGGCATCCCCCATTTCTGCAAGCCATGCTATGCCTACCAAAAATCAAAGTATCAGTGACGAATCATTCTATTTCTTATCTCAAATAGCTCAGAAGCCAGGGAGAACATCAATCGGTCTCTACGTTTTAATCAGAGAATCGTGGAGAACTCAGTAATTTGCAAACTCTACTGCTGTGCTTCTGTGTTCTTATGCAGCATGAAGTTTTAAAAGCATAATTCAAGCCGTAAGGAAGTGTTTAGTTATGACAGCAGGGAGTGTTGAAAAATGCATCGGAAACTTCCCTGTGAGGAAGGGATTTGTGAGAGGTTTTAGATTGTGCACTTCATGTGTGTTGCAGCACCTGATGAATGCCTTTTCCTCAAAATAAAGGCAGGCAGATTATTACGAAATTCTGATATAGGTATGCTCTTTAAGAAGGAGCTCTCAATTCCGTGTGATCTCCGGGGAAGCTGCACGCCCGAACAACGCGGAGCTGCGGGCGGGAGGCGACACCGACTGCGGGGCACCGAGGGGAGCTGCGGCAAACCGCCGCCTTATTTACAACTTCTTACTTCGGCCGACGTAGGAAAAAAACCCAAAAACCAAACCGAAGCAGAGACGAAGCGAGCGGCTCCCCGGCCCTCCGAGGGGTAAGTGCTCGGGCACGGACCCGTCCGCCCACCCTGCCCTGCCCTTCGGCCGGCCGGCGCTGGCCCGGGGAAGGCGTCCCGGCCGCCGGCCGAAGTTGTCGCCCGCCGCGGAGAGAGGCAGGACCCCGTGGCCACCCCAGCTCCCGTCCCCGCGGGCGCCGAGCGCGGAGCTCCCCGAGCCGCCGCTCCCTGCCCGCGGCCGGCAGCCGGAGCGGGGCGGGGCGGGCGCCCCCGCCCGCGGGGACCCTCCCTCCCGCCTCCCCGCCCGCCCTCCCTCCCTCCCCTCCACGCCCCCGCGCACCGCCAGAGCCGCCCGGGGAAGCGGAGGAGAAGGAGCGGCTCCCCAGAGCCCCCGCCGAGCCCCCGTCCGGCGATGCCGAGGGCGAAGCGGGAGGAGGAAGAGGAGGAGGAGGACGGGCTGCCGCTGGAATAGAGGAGCGGCGGGAGCGGGGCCGGCAGCCGTCCCGCGGGGCTGCCGCAGGCACCGCGGGGCTCCCGACCCGACCCGCCCCGCCGGCGGCCCCCGCGCCCGCGGGAGGGAAGGAAGGAGGGAGGGAGGGAGCGCCTGCCCCCCGCCCCGGCCGCCGCCGCCGCCCGGCGCCCCGCGAAGCAGCGCGGTGGGGCAGCCCCGCCGCGCCCGTCTATGGGGCGGCGCTGAGCGGCGGCGCGGCGGGAGGGCGCCGGGGGCAGCATGAAGTCCCTGCTCTTCAGCCGCTTCCTCCTGCTGCTGCCCTGGGTGCTCATCGTCATCATCGTGCTGGACATCGACAGCAGCCGGGCGCCGCTGCCCGCGCTGTCCCCCCGCGGCGCGGCCGAGGGCGGTAGCGGCGGGGCGCGGCCGCCCGCCCCGCGGCGGCGGCCCGAGGCCGCGCTGCCCACCATCTATGCCATCACGCCCACCTACAGCCGCCCGGTGCAGAAGGCCGAGCTCACCCGCCTGGCCAACACCTTCCGGCAGGTGTCGCGGCTCCACTGGATCCTGGTGGAGGACGCGGCGGCGCGCAGCGAGCTGGTGACCCGCTTCGTGGCGGGCGCCGGGCTGCCCTGCACGCACCTGCACGTCCCCACGCCGCGCCGCTACAAGCGCCCGGGGCTGCCCCGCGCCACCGAGCAGCGCAACGCCGGCCTGGCCTGGCTGCGGCAGCGGCACCAGCACCTGCCGCCCCCGCAGCCCGGGGTGCTCTTCTTCGCCGACGACGACAACACCTACAGCCTGGAGCTGTTCCAGGAGGTGCGTGCGGGACGGGGGGGCGCGCTCGGCCGCCACGCTCCGTCGCGCCCCGCAGCCGCCCGCCGCGTCCCCATCCCCGCTCCCCGCCGCTCCCGCCTCCCCTCTGGCTCCTGCCGTTCCCCCTCCTCAGGCTCCCGCGCCGGGCTGCTCCCCATCCCCGCTTTGCGGCGGACTCGGTGTCCCTTACCCAAAAACTCCGCGCACGGGGGAGTCGAGCCCGCCCGGAGACCTTGCGGTGCCCGTCCCTCACCCGGACGCCCCGGGGCTGCCTCTGAGTGACCACCGCGCTCTTGGTTAAGTTTCTTGTACCTCCTCTCCATAATCCCCCAACTTTTTGCTGCTGTTTTCTCACTTTGCTGCCGAGCGAGGCAAGTTTAAGGTTTATATAAGGGATCCTGTGTGTTTTGTCAGAACTGTGTTGAAAAGTGCTCCTTGGTTTGTTATTTTCAGGTTGCATCCCTCTCCCTGTAGGGCAAACTCGCATCAGGAGTCGCCATCCTTCCCAGTTTTTTCCTTGGCGCTAATGAATTAAGCCAGAGCAGGCTTCTTCACTGGAGTTGCCTTTCTGAAGCCTTTCGCTCTTAAAAGCAGCAAATCGCTTGTGTAACGACTGAACGCCCTTTTAGGAGTCTCTTTTGTGAAGAGACCTGGTTTTGTCTTCATTGCCTCCCTTTGCTGAAGGGCTTTGTTTCGTTTTGGTGGGAACTGGCAAGCGCTCGGGGCAGAGGAGATCCAGCTTTCTTTCTGGGCTCCCCCGGCAGGAAGGAGGGCGTTTAAGAAGTGGACATAGAAGAGTAGAAGAAAAGATCATGTACATCTTCTGTGACAGCCGGGAGAGTAACCTTGGCAGGGAAATGAGGGAGGGAAGCAGCAAAGTTGGCAGCAGAGGACTTGAGGCGTGCTGTGTCTGTGTGTCCTGCCGGTGGACAGGGCTGTCGTTCGAGTGCGCACCCCTCCCCTGCCGCTGCCTGCGAGCTGTGCCCCGAGTTAAAGTGAACGTGATACACAGAAATGGGAAGCACATGCAACTCCTTAGGGAAAGCTGGTTTAGAAATGCTTACGGTCGTTTGTGTTTAGGTTCACAGCGCATCCCTTTCCATTTCCAGTGTGTGGGCAGGTGCAGGCTCCCCATTCAGCAGGGATGCCCTACTTCTTTTGCCCACTTGGCTTTCAGCATTGAAGCTGCTAATTTAAGGACCTTTGCCTCGAGGCTAAACCTTTGTTGCAATTGATTTTTTAAAAATTCTCATAGCTGTGCTCAGTGCATTATAATGCAGAGTAATTTCACATTCCCCTCTTTGATGTTATGGGAGTGCTCACGTGTATTTGTAGAAATAAGGTTAATTTGACTGAATCTTAGGGAGTCTGTTAACAGAAACAGAAAATACACTTCGGAACTATGAGAAATGTGGAACAAAAGATATTTGGCAAATATCTGCCGTTTGTTTGGGTTTTTTTGTTGTTGAGTACCAACGTTAGGGACAAGCTGAAGGAACAGTATTAGCTGGCGTTTCTCTTGAGTGCTCCACAGCTATTGCAAAGGAGTCTGGTCACATTTATTCTTTTAAAATGTCTATCATTATTCTACTAATTGCTGTGAATCATGAAACAGAAAGGTACAAATTACCTCTCTAATTAGCTAGGAAATGCAGGAAAATGAAGGGATAAAGCTGCCTGAAGGGTTAACCTTGAGAACTGCAAGCACAACAGGCAACCTGTGTTTCCTCTTGCTAACAAGGATTGTAACCTCCAGCAAGAACCTCTGCAACCCTAAGGCTTCCCTTTCCCCTGCCTTGAGCTGCTGGGAAAGAGCTGTTTGTCCTGAGCCTTGTGTTCACAGGCAGGCACACATGCATGAATGAGTTTTCCCTGAGAAATGGGGAGCTGGGAACGCTCAGTTACAGGAGCAGAGAAGGAGCTTTGGCTTCAGTTGCCGCTGTGGGTTGCTGTGGCTGTTTTTGGGGTCACTGAGGAGCTGTTGGCACTGACACGGGGAATGCCTTCCCGACCTGGCAGAGTCCATTGGCAGGTCTTGCCAACGGGAGGCGCCTTTACCCTTTACGTGTGGGAGGTTGCATTTAGAGTGAGCCAGGAGCCTGATTTTGCAGTCGAGGCACTGCTAGAGGGCTGGTTGCTTCTTGACTCGATAAAAGAAAATCTAAGTATTCATGGATTCTGGCTTGACAGCTCTGTGATAAATCCTGATGTGCCCTTCAGGAGTTGATTGATTTATGAACGTAAATTATACTTGTCTTCTCCAAGCATGAAGAGAACAGCTTCAGAATGCATTGTTTGCAGATGAAGCCTGGTAGTAATTCCTGTTATGAAAATGGTGGTAACTATACCTGAGAGGGAGTTTTTTTTCAGTTTGTTTCCCTGCCAGGAACAATTCTCCAGACCAGCAGTTGCTTTCCCTAAGGAGGTCTGATAAACTGTAGTCTGCTCACTAAGAGGGAGAAGTTTAAATGTAGGATGAGACAGGAGCTGTGAGCTCTCATGCAAGCAGCATCCTGTGAGCTGTGTGACTTTCAGCATGTCACACAGGGGTGTGCAGGCCCCCAGTGCCAGCAGCACTGTGTGCAGGCAGGTGTGTGCAGTGTGCATCCGGTGCTTTATGGGACACAGGTCTGTCCTTTTGTGATGGATTGCTGCTGGGTCAAAGCTGGCTCCAGGGGCAGCAGTGGGGCCTCAGGGAGGTGAGAAGCAAGGCTGGTTAGGACTGTAAAGCCAGCAGGAGAGGAACATTTGTGTTAGGGAAATGTTTTGCTCAGAGGTCAAACAAGCAGGACTGCGGAGCAGAAGGCGAGCAAGGGAACTACACGTCCTCAAGGACTGGGTTTGAGGAAGCTCCTTTGCTGTGGGTTTCCCTGGTGTCCCTACAGGAGATAGAGCCTTTTAACAAAGCAAGATCAGCAAAAGCTTTCCTGTGAGCTGTAGTGTATAAACCATGAGGCCATGATCAAACAGGAGCATGCTTTGACATGGAATGCCATGGGATACTTCTGAGAGCTTTTGATGAAGAAATTCTAATCTCTGTCCAAAGTACTTCTGCCTGGTGCTTATAGCAATGAGTACTTTATATTTGATGTGGAGTGAGCTGGGCCCAGTAGACCTAGGCTAAGTGTGTTTCATGGAAATCAGGAAAAAAGCCCCAGCTTACAGTAGTCTGGAAAATGTCACCTTCTGTAGTAAATCTGGAGCCCTTGGCTGCTGTTTATAATTATCTTTTTTCCTAAGACCTATGATGGCATGTGGGTGGACAGGTCAGTTTTTGACTGGTGAAACCATGTCCTCAAAGTTGAACTGGGCAGGGTCTAAATAGTTTTAGTTGTCCTTTCTAGAATAAGGTGGAGAGCCTGGTTTGTCTTTCTGCTGCTACAGCATTGGCTCAGTTAGCATTTTGTTAGGAAAGGTTCACCTTCCATGGAAAGGCTGCAGGGAAGGAACCAACCTGTTCAATGATTGTGAGATTCTTTAGAGTACTAAAAAGGATGCAGCAATGATGAAGAAATATTTCCAGGAGTAGAGGTGTGGCTTTTAAGTTATTCCCAACTCTTCCTGTTTGAGAGTGTAGATGTGGTCAGGTGAAAAATCATGCTTTTACTTTAATGCCTGTGGTTCTGGTATATTGTATTTTGTCATTTATTGTTTTGGGATTGAAACCTCAGAAATAATTTGTGTATTTTCTGTTCATCTGGAGGTGTCCTTGTGCATCTCTCCTTCAAAAACAAGTCTGCTTTCTGAAAATACCTGTTAAGTTAAAAGTCAGCCTGCATTCTTAAAAAAGCCTCTGAGAGGCCTGAAATTCCAACTGTTATATTTAAGATGTTTTACAAATGTTTCTGCATGACTCACCATAGCTTCTATTTTTTACCACACGCTGTTCGTTTTGGAGTGATTCTTATAGTTTCTAGTGCATTTGTGCTTCATCTTATTCCTGAATGCAAGTTATTGTAATATTGTGACTGATGCCTAGCAACTGCTGATTTCACATTTTAAACTTCCAGAGGGAAAAAACCTTGGATGATACTGGCATTCCACCTTCACAGAGAGATTTTAAAAACAGGATTAGCCCAAGCACTGGGAAGTGAAGATAGACAGCTAAGTTCCACTATCCCTAACTCTTCACAGAATTCCTGTGTTTCTGTGTCTCAGGCATTCTCCCTGCTCTTTCCATATGTTGAGTAGCTGGCCAAAGGCCATCACTTCCATGGTCCATGTTTGGATGTGTGCAAATTGGAGGAATTAGTGTTGGAGATCCACTCTGCTGTTGATTGTGCAGACTGCCCTGAATCCTTTGCAGGTGAGGGGTGAGCAGCATGAGGAGTACAAGAAGAGGAGTAAAAGTCTTCAGTATCTGTCTGAAAGTGAGCTTGCTGCATTCAAAAACACACTGAGCTTTAGAGATTCCTGTCTAGGTTATTTCTGACACTTCTGTTTGTGTTTTGTTCAGACACCTAAACGGAGATATATTTGAAATTAAAATGCTCATATCTAAAACCACGGTCCCCCTCCCTGCCACCCCCAGGTTTCTGGTCATCAATGCCAGAATTCCTTGGCAATGTTTGCTGGATACTTAGAGCGTGCAAGTGTGGCACATTCCACTGTCTTGTCTGAGTGCAAGGAGAGGATTTGCAGACTGGGGCTCCTTAGAGGAAGCCACACTCTAAGGTGTGATGTGGATACAGCCTTGCAGTATGGAATTCAGAGTAGATCACAGCACTAATTGTTATTTCTAAGGGGTAAAGAAAGCCAACCCAAACCTCGGGAGCTTTGCAGTTAGTCCTATTGCCCACTGAGCTGTGGGCCAGAATTCAATTTGCTGCAGCTGTTCCTGCACAAGAGTGCCCTGAATATGATGGTGGAGTTGAAGCTGGAAAGCAGGTATGAGAGGACAGAGCTCATCCTGCTCTCCCTAAGCTGAGTTAATCTTTGCAGGTAGCTCAGGATTCAAAGAGCCACAGATTCAGACTGAAAGAATCTTCTTGTGTCCCTGTCCTTCCCTCTCAAAAGGTGTGTATGAGGGTGGCAGATATTCTAATGGCTTTTAACAGCCATTTCAGTAGCCTAAAAAAAGAATTCTTTGTTATTAAAAATAGAACAGAAATACTTGCAGGCATTGCATGTCACACGGGCTTCAGTTTTCCTGTGATCATCTTTATAAAATATTTTGAGGGGAACTCAAAAAATGCATTATAGAAGAGGTAAATTTAAATTTAAAAATAAATTTACTATTTATTCCAGTTTTGACTAGGGAAGGGTTAGTGTTCCTTCAATAACACTTACATAAGTGTCCTAATTTTAATACACTGTATTAAGCTAACTTATGTGTATTTTTTAATAGATATATTTGTGCAAAATATTTAAAAGTAGTATAAGTGAATCTCTTTACCTTTGAAAACATGAAAATCTTTTGTTGTATCTCTTGGAGCTGGTTGGAAAAATGAGATTTTTTAAAATAGTCTTAAAAATAACATTCAGTAGTCTAGACAGAATTAAATATTAGCTGGCAGTCATTAGTTATTTTCTTCAGAATAAAAAGTGATCCAAATATGAGTTAGCAGTGCATTAAATACCTTTCTAGTATATAAATGATTTAGGAGTACATGACAGATTTTAAATGCACACTGACATTTTTCTTCCACCTAGACATGTAATACCTGTGCTAAAGAGGTTGGATTAGAAAAGGCTGGCAGAGAATGAAATAGCTTAAAAACGGGAGGAAACAGTGACCAAAAAGAGAAAAAAAAAAGGCTATTTGAAACAGGTTTTTGCTTGGTTACCAAGTAGTCTCTGTTTCTGCACTGGCAGCAGCAGTTTTACCTGTGAAACTGATACTGTTGCTGGGAAATTAATTACATGGGGTCAGCAGCTCTTCAGAGGTACAGTGAACACAACCCAGTAGAATGATAGGGAGTAGAATGAGGCAACCAGTAAATAGAAGGGCCCAGAAGTAAAATGAGTAGCAAATGTTTTGGAAGTTGGCCCAATCCACAGAAATTGGCTGCAAACTGCTTTAGTTAAATTTGGTACCGTTTTCTTCTGCAGGGAAGCAATATTGACATTTGTGCCCAAGGATGCTGGTATAATTTAGAAACATTAGTCATGTACCTTATATATAAAATGTTGCTGGAGAAAAGGGTGAATTAAGCTATCCTCCCTCTGCAATGTAGATTGTGTACAGATCAGCAGAGGAGGTTTAAAGCAGATGCTTGGAAAGAAAGCTTTCTAGCAGGGAGGATGGTGAAGCAGATCACCTGTGAGAGCTGCAGAGGGGGCTACATCAAGGAATGAAATTTTTTTCTTTGTAGATCCCTTCTACAAGCATTCCCATGGAGAACACCCTTCACAGTCAAATTTGCCAACAACAAACTTGCCTTTTGAAGTTCCTAACCCCTAAGCATCCCAGTCCCTGAACACAAAAGCCACTGGCACAGGTTTTCTATGCCTTGGTGCCTCCTTTGAAATGATGGTAAGTGGGGGCAGGAGCTCTGTCCAAAGCCCCAGTAAACAGGCACAGCATCAGGCTGAGCTGTCTGGCTGAGCCATAGGGCTCTTACATAAGTTTAGTTGAAGCAGAATTTCTCTTTAAATGGCCTATGAGTGATGCAGAGAACTGTGTGAGAACTGACAGGGAACCTGTCTGTGCTTCTGCTTTAACCCAGGAATTGTAGCGAAGGAGCTCCAGAGCCTGTCTTTGGTAGTAATAAATTGGAATTTGGCACAGAAATCTGCTGGAGTATCACTGGGATGGGCAGGGGTGTGAGGTAGGATGGTGAGCATGGATGTGAACCTGTAGCCTGACCAGGAGAGATCACAAATCACACAGGGGTTGAAATGACAGGGGGAAAAAAGTTTACGAGGTGTGGCAGCAGGTTTGCCCTTGCAGAGGGCTGTGAATCCCAAACAGAAACACATTGACATCATGCTGCAAAACAGCAGGATGGTTGTTCCAGTCTGGAAGCATTTTCACTGTAGGAAGTACAGCCATGTTTCCTTTTCTCTGTCATTTACCTTCATTCCCCTTGGGCTTTTATATTTTGTTACTGGCTTGGTACCTTCCCTATCCATCAGTCCAGCGCATCCCATTACGCAGCTTTTCTTGATTGACTAATGAGATGCTAAATTTAGCAATGCTTTTATCACTGCCTTTTATTGCTCAGCTCAATTTCCTGCATTTCTCTTGCTATTCTTCAGTGATTACTCTGTTGTTACTGTATTTACTGCTGTATGCCCATCACCTCTCTGGCATTTCTTTGGTCAGTTGTTACTCATCTCTCCGGTCATTTCCTTGCCCACTTCTTCCCAGTTCTCCTCCCCCTCCTACTTCATTCAGGTTTGCTCTACCATCTTCCCCATCCAGTACATCACTCTCCTCCTATGCCCAAGACCCCCTTTCAAAAAGTGAACAGAGGACAAAAAAGCACTTCTCCCCTGAGAGAGCTGTCCAAGTGGGGCAGGATGAATCCTGCCAGTGGGCTCCTCTCTGCTCGTCAGCTACACAAGTCTAACTAGGACAGAGCAGCTGCTTGACTTGCAGAGAGTGAAGTGTAAGAAAGATGAATACCATTCCTGTAAGCTACCAGGACTTTCAATGCTGAGTGTTAACACAGCTTGTGCTACTGCTGTCATTACAATGACAGATAGAACAGTCATTTAGGAAGCTGTAAGTCCTAGGATTTTTGGCAGTTGTTTAACCCACGGCACTGAAGTTATTCAGATTTAATATGTTTTTGAATCACTTTTTTGTGTCCTGATGATTAGCAGCATAAAATTCCAGGTGCAAGCTGGCCTTTTAATCCAAATAATAGCTTTTTCCCCATCATACATAAATACAGCCTTCACATATCGGTATGTTAACTGCAGTAATGCTATTCTCAGAAGATTAAACGAAATATTCCTACTTTCATCTGCCTAGCATATCCCAAGGCTGTGAGGTATTTCAGAATTAGCATAAATACTGGTCTAGATGTGCTCTTTCAGCTTTTACTTAAAGGAATTGCTGTATTCTTGACACCTGCTTATTTTATTCCTCAAGAACGTAACCTGTAAGAATAAAGTCACCCAAGGACAGAAGTAGGAGCTCTGTAAGGGGTGACTTGCATCTGACATGTGGTGGCTTTACTGACATAACTCATAGACACTGAGATTGACCCAAGATTATTAGTTTAAAACTTCTTGGGTCATTTCATGCTGGTTTTATGAGGTCAGTGAGATACTCTTCATTGACAAGGTTTTCCAAAACACTGTGTATCATGGAGTATTAATGTAAATCCATCTGGTTCTGCCAGCATAGATGCTTAGGCCACTATTGACCCAGTTCAGAAGTCCTGTGTAACCTGGCTCATTTTGCAGTACAGCTGCCCAAACTTTTACTATGCCCACAGGCAGGGCAGGGGTGCACTGTGCTCTGGCCACTCTCCTGCAGTCAGAGAATGCCTGCCCTTGTCTTGTGGCATTCTGAGTTTAGGTACAGACAGTTGGCACAGGATAGCCTAATTACTGCAATTCTGAACACTAATAATTTGTTCAGGTATCCACACCCTCCAGGAGCTGTTAATGGCACCATGTGTGTTTATCCTGTGGTATTTACTGGTGTAGCACAGTTGGGTGAATGGTGCTGTGTAGACATGCCCAACAGGATGATTCTCTGTGTCCATGTCTGGTATGTTTGGATGTTAAGATAAATGTGCTGTTAGCAAAACACACAAAAGAGATGTGCCATTAAAACCAGGGCTAAAAGATCTTCATGAGTTGAAGTTTTGGTTGATGTCCATACCCAAATAGTTAATTGCTAACTTTGCATTTCCTACACAGAGGAGTGGGAGAGACTGGAAAGTTAAACATAAGCAGGGAGAACAGTTGCAGGTAAATACATTTATCAATAACCTTAGAAAGATTCATGGCAGCCTCTCACTGGCAATTAACCAGGCAATGCCTTGGAGACAATCCTTACCAGAAGAATTCCCTATGTTGCCAGCTGAATACATACCCTGCTCTTATGCACTATGGGCTGCTGCCACTGAGTAAGGTGTTCTAGCTTGCTGCAACAGTTCTTAGGGTGAAAGAGAGGAATTTTGGATAAACAAATCTGAAGATAAACAAATAATTGGAGGGAGAGAAGGTGCATGTCTCTCTTCTGGGTGTGCTTACATTTTTGTGGATTTTTAAAGATGTATTTTACACTTTATGTGAAAGTTCTAAGAATCTGCTAATGTTTTTAGCTTAGAAATGTGAACCATGCTGACGTGATGTCTTTGTTTTTTTCTGGTGTGACTCCTGTGAGTTTTGATGATATGCATGATAAATCTTTCACCTTGGCAGAGAGAGAGGGAAGTGTTTAATATTTAACCAAGGTTGTCTTTTACTTCAGCATCCATCGATAGGGGACTGCAGTTACAGATATGTAAAACTGTGTTTGTTTTTGCTGAGAAGAGTGCTTGGAAGGAAAAAGGGATAACCTTTCCCAAAGGAGTAAGTTTCAATTACAACAAAAGACGAGACTGTTTTTAGAATAGATCAAATTAAGCCCACATTACACTGCAATAGTTTAATACTTGTTTCAATAGAACCACATTTAGAGCACAGTGTTAAAACAGTGGCTTTTGAACCAGCGTGGTTAAGTTGTGCAAGTCACCGTGTCAGTGCCCTCGCTTGCTCGAGTTCTCACGCCAGACCGTCTGATTTTCCCACAGGGAGCAGTGTGTCAGGGTTTGTGCCATATTATCTCCTGTTTGCTGGAGAAAATGGACCACTGAACCAGTTACCTGAAGTCACTGAATCAGACTCATAATCTTTACTGTTAGAAAAGACCTCCAAGATTGAGTCCAGCCTTTGCCTGAATACCACATCAATTAAACCATAGCACTAAGTGTCATATCCAGTTTATTGAACACTTCCAGGGATGGTCACTTCATCACTTCTCTGGGCAGCCCATTCCAATATCTGACAACCCTTTCAGTGAAGAATTTTTTGCTGATGCCAATCTGAACCTTCTCTTGCACAGCCTGAGGCTCTTTCCTAATGTTACCTGGGAGCAGAGGCTGACCCCCACCTGGCTCCACCCTGCTTTCAGACAGTTGTGGAGTGATAAGGTCCCCCTGAGCCTGCTTTCCTCCAGGCTAAGCACCCCCAGCTCCCTCAGCTGCTCCTTCTAGGACTCACTTTCTACACCCTTCCCCAGTTTTGCTGCCCTTCTCTGGACATGCCCCAGCACTTTAATGCCCTTCTTGAAGTGACTCCCAGTCATGGACACTTCTTGCTACAGTCATTTTTTCATACCTATGGCTTCTTCTATGCAAGATAAGGATCACACTTCCAGTTTTGCATTTAGTTAATTTACATCACTAGGAAAAACTGCTGCTGGTGATAATAAGCATCCTGCCTGGCCTGCTTTTTGTCTTTTTCAGAAACTTAGCAGAGCTTTTAAAGGGAAAATACAGAAGTTAAAAAACCTTAGCAATCTTTTTTCATTAATCCTTAATAGATCTGAGCTGCATCTCAGGTCTGCTGCAGTAGGAAATAGTTGTGTGTCATCATTTCCTCTATTCAATGCATTTTTAACAAGTCCCAAACTAATTGTACTTGTCCTAGTGAAGTGTGTATTAATCATTATTATTATATTTTCTCTCACTGGGTTTCTACAGTATCTCCGCTATCTATAGACATAAGCTCACTGCCAGAATGCTGCAGTCTTGCAGATAAAAAATATCTACTACGCCTTTGAAAACCCAAACAAACAAGAACAAAACCCCGTTTTTTCACAGCTTTAAAAACTCTTGGTGTAAAAGATACCATGAATAGGCTATTTAAAGTAGAATTGAGATGCCTATGGACTAGAGAGCTGGATATTTCACAGAAAATGGGGGGGCACACGCAGCTCTTGGGCCGCAGTGCGTAAGCCAGAATTGCCTTTGAATTCCCAGTGGTGCTGAGTGCTGTGGGTGTGCAGAGCCCTGGCAGGGGCGCCGTGGGGCGGGCAGTGATGCTGTGCTGCCTCTTGCAGATGCGGACGACGCGCAAGGTATCCGTGTGGCCCGTGGGGCTGGTGGGCGGCCGGCGCTACGAGCGCCCCGTGGTGGAGAACGGCAAAGTGGTCGGCTGGTACACGGGCTGGAGAGCTGACAGGCCCTTTGCCATCGACATGGCAGGTGAGGCTCGCTCACGGTACGTCAATGCTTCCGTTTCGCAATTTAAGCAGCTTCTTAAACTTCTGAAGTGCTGGCAGAGTGTGCAGCCCTTTGGCACTAACTATCCTGGAAGTCTAAGCTTGTACATCTTGTCTAATTAATTTGCTGCTTGGTGGTATCTGAACTTACTTTAATTTGTTTTTATTTTTATGTGGCAACTTGGCTTTTATGTTGTATAAATTGTCTGTCTGAAACAAGTTAATTGTATATTAATTCTTCCTAGCAATTCTTGCAAGGAGTCCCTGCCTGTCATTTTGTCATCAATCTAAACCAGGCAGCATAAATGCAGACCTTCTTAGACCTCATATTGTAAAATGCCACTTTATTCATGTTGCATTGGTTATTTGGAATGACAGTGATAACTGTAGATGGATATAGTTTGAAACACTGGGCTTAGGGGAAAAATCACTGACAGCTGTTGCCTGGTAGAAGAAGGCAGAAAAGCTTCAAAATGAATCTAATCAATCTTCTGCAGTGAAGTTTGCACACCACACAGCTCTGTCTTGCTGACAGTCCATGCTTAGACTATCTTTTGTATACACTCACAACTGCCACATGAATCACCACAGGTCACAGGTCCAATTTCTGATACAGCAGAAGCTAGTTTCCCAGCAAATGATATGGTATTTGCACTTAGACATCTTCTGTACACAGGAGGGAAAAGTAGGAATACAAGGGTGTGGAGAGATAGAATGTAAGAGAATAGTGCAGAAGGTAATCTCACACCTGAGGAGTTGCAGCTGTACTGACCACCAAAGATTAGGAACAGGCCTGCCCTTACTAGGCCACAGCTGTGTCCAGCAATGATGAGTGCTATAGAAGAGTGGGTTAGCTGGGTGAGAAGAGACATGGAGGTTGTTGGTTGTGCTGTGAAGAGAGCTGGAGTTTGTTGACTGCTGTGAGGGAGTCAGTGCTGCAAGGAGATGCCCATGAGAAATCACTGAGAAGGTACTGGAGAGTTACACTAAGGTGACAACACAAGGGCAAGAATAGGGTACAAATAGCCACTTTTTTTTATCCTGATACCCAATGTTTTGAGAGAGGGAAAAGGACAGTGTACAGTTCTTTCTCATCTTAACAGAGAAATGTTGTATTAATTGAAATTATTGATAAAAAATATGTACAGTATTTACAGGCCAACTGGCCAACTGGTTAAAAAGAGTAAAAAAAGTAAATAAAGGAGCACTAATGGTTCTTATCACCTCAAAGACAAAAAGGTTATCAGGTGAATTTTTCTGCACTGTAGAGGCATTTCAATTCAATAGTATGACCTGGCATAAAAATAAGTATTTGGGTGTTCACATAAAGGCATTCCTCAGGGGCGAAGCAGGTACTCAATGCCCAAAACCATGCAGTGTGTCAGGGGCTGCAGCTGTGCAGTTGAACAGTCCCTGTGGATTTACAGATACACATTGATACTGGACTCCAGAAGGGATTACTGATGGCATTATAAAGGTGAGAGCATGGTCTATAATTCATCAGCTGCAGGCAGAAAGCCATTACAAAACATCAGCCAAGGGACTCTAACCCAGACATGAAGATATACATGGGAAGTTCTTAAGCTGTTTACCTTGCAGATGCTGGCTAAATCACTGGCATGAGGGAAAAGCAGGTCCATTAGGAGCATTCCCTGCTTGTGTTTTAACCAAAGTCATGTAAGGGAGGGTCACAGAGACAAAAAAACCCCAAAACTTTCAGAGTACAGGAAATTAATGCACAACCACAAATAAAGAGTTATTATTTTGCATGAGAACTTTTATTAGTCTTCAAAAATACTGAAGAAATTGAATTTCATTTTTAATTTCAGCAAGGAGAGAAATGGATGCAGTTTAGACTGCTAAAAAATGATGTGAATTTGCATCTGCATTCCCCTGAAGAATAGTGTCAGGGCATAAACAGAACAGAACTGCAAATCCAGAACTCCATAGGTGTCTGAGCAGGTGCAGGCTACAGGATGTGTGTCAACATGCAGTTTCCTACCCTTGCCCTTCTCTCCTGACTTCCCAGCACACGTCCAGGGACTTGCTACCAAGCCTAAGTCCATGCTTAGTCAGTTCCTAGCATTTTTCCATATACAAGGAACTTTGGTTATACCCAATGCTGCACATAAGGAAGATCAAGGATCTCTGTTAAAAATACTGCCATGCAAACAAGATGGTGCATACAGTAATACTGATATGGAGATGTATCTGCTGTCTACAGTTAATGTTCTGTGCTCGTGCCCCAGTGCACTGGTAAGGAGGCTCAATTTGGTTTAGTGAACCATCTTTCACAGTGATTTATACAAGAATTTGATCATGAGGCTGGGTATGAACAGTGATGGCTTAAAAGGTTTGGGATCACCAATTTAACTTGTGGCTGTTCAGAGGAAGCACATCCTTGACTTTAAGCACATAAAATTCTTATTCCAGACAGCAAAATACAAGGCCAAATTCAGGTCCTGCTGATTTCATTGGGCTCAGTTCAGTGACCCTAGCTGGCCAACCTCCCCAGATTCTTTGAAACACACTTGCTCATGGCAATCACATTAGGTCAGTTCATTAAACATTGGTTATTTATTTTGAGAAATTTGTGGCTGATACTGCTGTTCTCCAATGCTAAACTGGACTCAGAAAGCAAAGTAGCCATTTCCTGTCTTGCTTCTTACCTGGCAACCACCACACCATAGAAATTAGATCTGGTATTTCCAAAGTTCTGCTTCAGTTTTTAATCAAGGGGGATTCTAGAGTTTGACACAGACTTGCTTACCTTGGGGAAGAAAAGTGAGAGAGAAGGTGGAAAGCAAAAACTGTGTTATTTAGTATGGATCTGAATTCAAGTCTTCTATATTAAATGTTGTTTTATTTCTGGCCTGTTCCTTACTGCCAGAATTTTGGATCACTCAAGAAAAATGTTAGATTGTGATTTTCCTAATGTGAAAGCTGATCAAGAAGGCAGATGCTTGCTTTGCATTAGCATTCCAGGAGCTACTTCAGTCATAGAGATTAGTATGTGACTGTAAATCACTGGGCCAGCAGATTTTGGACTTTGGGTTCCAGAGCTCATCCACTGTGCCCTAGGCACCTTTGCTAGGGCCTGAGCAACCACCTTTTTTTATTGTATTTTATTAATATTTTGCGGTAGTCATGAGATCTTCAGTACATCTCAAGTTGCTTAGGGTTCCCTGAGCAAAATGCCAGTGTATTCATGGCACTGCAAAGCATGGCATATTTTGATTGAATCTGAAAGAGCCACTACTGGAAGTCACAAACAAAAAAGTTTTAAGTGGTATGGCAGCCAGCACTCAAAACCCCCCACCAAAACCAAACCAAAACACCAACCTCCCCTCCCATCCAAGGATAAATACTGTTTTAAACATTGAGCTTATAATCAAGTGCCTCTTTCATGGTGAATTAATCAGCAGATGCCTTTGATCCTAACTACAAAACCTCCTGGTTAGACATCTCTGCCTTACTGCAAGCCAAAAAGTACACCACAGGGAGAACAGAACTTGAAAGCCACAGAGCCCAAGCCAAAGGTGGGACCTTCATCTATGTGGAAACCAGCACATCTGTTCCAACATCAGCACTGAGCATTAGCATTTATACACTCCAGAAATGATAAACACTCAAGTTTCTCGCTTGCCTTCAGCTACTGTCCTACCTAGAACATCCAGGAAGCAATGGCATGACCCATGGCAACAAAATCTTTAAACCCTGGCTCAAGTTTAACTTGAATGATGAAGAAAAATAGTTCTGCCTTTTAACAGAAGCCATTGGTCTAATACAAGTCAAGGTGTGAATTAACAGAAACAGCTTACATTGAAAGAAGAACAGATGTAATATCTGCTGTCTCCCAGGTATCTTGTCCTCCAACAAATTAATTCCTATCTAGGTGGTTCTTCAGCCAATTAGATTTAATTTATAACCTTGCATTAAACACCAAAAACCCCCAAAACACCTCTTCACACTCCAGCTATGAAATTGTCTTGTGGCATTTCATGTGAAGTTAAGCCCAGTATGACCTTGTAGGAATAATGACTAAGTAAAATAACTGTATGCATGTAAGCACTGTTCAGTTATGCTACACTGGAGACAGTAATCCCAGATAAATCCCGTTAAGTGACAGAATTCAAAACAACAGTGTCTTTTCATCTATTAGCACAGGATCATTATCTGCTGAGAGAAATAATTAGTGTCAGTCTGGTCAAAACTTGAGCTGTCTCTTCTATTTCTGATACCAAAATGACACATCTGATAAAGTCAACTTAAAGTTGTCACCAGAAAGTGGTTTGCTCTCAAATCCATCTCACAAAATGTCTTACATGTGAAAATAAAGCTGTTTTAAAGCAGAGCTGAAGAACTAGAGAGCCAAGAAATAAGTCTCCTTGGATTATTTTACCTCCTAGAGTTGCTGCATTATTGGATTCTTTTAACAGGGCATGGGCCCTGACCAAGGAAACAAACCTTAGGCCAGTCAGTGCACAGTAGCCCACATCCTTGCCACCTGCAACACTCACTTTATAATTTAACTTTTATTTGATGACACCAATAGTTTTCATAGCACCCTCAAAATGACAATTTGCAATAGCATGGTAGCAAGGGCATGTGTCACATGCAGGGGCCATGGCCCACTTGAACATCTGTATGTAGGAAAAATCCACCCTCAGAACTCAATGCAATTTTCTCAGCAGAGGAGCAAGCCTTGCAACAAGACAAATTGATGTATGGATAAGTATAGGCTATGGGTCCTGGGACACTGGCCCCACTGACACTGTAAAGATAAACAGCAGAAAATCTGCATCTCTTCTGCTTAGAGTGAGATTATTTCTGTGCACTAAAATCTAGGACACTAATTTTGGTGTTTACTTCATTTTCTTCTTTATGCATGGGTAGCTTGAATCTTAAATATACTTAAAAAGAAAGAGCAGCTCACACAGCTGATCAGGGTTCAAAAATGCCTTCCCATTATCTTTTTTTTTTGAGACCAAAATTATTAAAGGCCAGTTGCATCCAAAATTTATTGTTTGTTTTATGTGAGGAAAAAAGGCCAACAAAACCTAACCAAACCCACTAAACTGAAGCAGACTGTTTTGTTCATCAGTACTAAGTCTCTGGTCCCCTTTCAAGTGCAGCAAGTACATACTGTCTGTAGCTGAGGGAGTTTAAACTCTCACCCTCAGCTCTTCCCAACTATTACATTTGGCTACCAAGAGCACTGGGATAGAGCCCACCTTGTGCTCCATCGTGGCCAGGCTACAAGGAGTGAAAAGCAAGACTGCACTGCAGGGTGTGGATCCATGCAGACCCTGTCCATGCAGACACCTATTCTCTAGCCCAGACAGGACAGGATGTATAAAGCTACATCAAAGATATAGTGTATAAGTGTCTTCTGTGTCCATCAGTGAACTGGGACCTGTTTACATCCAATCCATAGACTTCATCAGGGTCCAAATCCTTACTGAAAACAAAACAAACTTCCTGATGTCTCCTTTTGCTTCCTACAAGCAAGACCATGATAAAGTGGTTTCAGTGTGCCTTTCTTTACATGATGATGTAGTAATTACTTCCTTACATTTTCTTCTTCAAAAGGCTCCCATAAAAGTCACAGATACTTTCAAGGAAAACACAGTAGCAAGACATTTCTATTAAAAGAGGGTCAGAATTACATTAAGTTATAGAAAGTTATATTTTAAACTCCTAAAATTTTAATAGTGGCTTTAGAATTAAATGTTCTTGGAGCTTTCCAGAACTGATGTCAAAAGTGTTACTATTTGTGTCATAAAGGGACAGCTAGAACCACTCTGAAATGATGAAGAAAGGATTTCTTTGGTAGGCTTGGCAATCAGACAAAAGGAGTTAGTTACAAATGTAATTTTTCTTTACAAATCTATCAGTTGAGTTTTTTAGTCATAGTTAAAGAAGCATACATATGACTGAGCATTGCTGAAGGAAAATGGGAGAGTTCTATAAAATAATGGTAAATTAGAGATTCATGGGAGCTTCTTCAGAGAGGGTGAGTTTGTTCAAAGCAGTGATTTCTCAGTTTGCAGTCTCCCTTCAAGGAACCTGGTGCATGTTAGTAGAGAAAAGCACTGCAGAGAGGTGTATACACTGAATAAATCCTTTGAGCCATGCTGTGCCATGCTGAGACCTGCTGAGACTGCCTGGCAGACCCCTGGTGCTGAAAGTCATTCTCAAGGCAGAGCATTAGTATGACTTGTCTTTCCTCAGCAAGGCTGTTAAAAATCTACAGGCTAAAGCTATCTAAATATCACAGTTGTAATATGTTTTAACCTTTTTTCCTGACTCTCACCTTGAAGTGTAGAATGGTTTGTACAGTATAAATTTCATACATTTTATTTTACTTATAATTGAGTTTTATTTCTTAATTAAAAGTAGAAAGGAAGAATAACCCAAGATTTTAGCAATACCTGACTTTTCAGGCAAGAAAGCATATATTACCTACATGATGGGAAAATAAGATTTACATGTTGAAAATATGGTGCAATTAAAAATAATCTGATCATATCTTAAGGGCAAACCAAAACAAAACAATATAATGTAGGATGTACAAACCTACCAAATATTATCTATCCACATAATCAAATTTACACATTTTTAAAAAGAACATGGGAGATTTCTAGGCATAACTGCACAAAAATGTAAGGCCTAAAGGTTTTTCTCAACCTTTTTCCCTGTCTCCCTCTCTCCAAGGATTTGCTGTGAGTCTTCAAGTGATCCTGTCGCATCCCAAAGCCGTATTCAAGCGTCGTGGTTCTCAACCAGGAATGCAAGAATCTGATTTTCTGAAACAGATAACAACAGTGGAGGAACTGGAGCCAAAAGCAAATAACTGCACAAAGGTACTGATTGCCACACTTTGTGAAAAGCTTTGGTGTCACCTCTGCAGATGACTTTACTGACACACATGGTAGTTTGTACTTTGTGAAAAGCTTCCATCTCTGCAGATGACTTTACTGACACGCATGGTAGTTTGTACTTTGTGAAAAGCTTCCATCTCTGCAGATGACTTTACTGACACACATGGTGTTTTCCAGGTTCTTGTATGGCACACCCGAACAGAGAAAGTGAATCTAGCTAACGAGCCAAAGTACCACCTGGACACAGTGAACATTGAGGTATGATGGGGGACAGTCCCAGGGCAAGAGCAGGACCATGGATGCACCAGCGCGTGCTCCGCTTCGGACAGCTAACGTCATCTGCTGCTGCCTGAGACCTGACAGACTTCTGTGGAAACAAAAGGAAGCTTTCAGAGACTCTAATAAGCAAATCAAGTGGGTGTGCTTTGTTCTAACTTGTCTGCATGCATTTCTGAACTCTCAGCTTAATAAACTGACACTTACCTTTGTTTTAACGCTGTTTCCACATACATAAACATGGCTGCAATGGAGTATTTTCAAAATCATTATTTATGTATATACTTTTTGTATTTATCCAGCTTAATGGTGTAATTATAAACTGATTTTAACTCACAAACTGTTGGTCTAAATATCTGTATAAATGGATCCTCCAAACTGAACACGTTTTACTTCATTAAAAGTAGCAGTCAAACAGGTCATACAATAATGAAATAAAAAACCCACAATCATTTACGGATTTATCCTTTTAATATAGGGAAATAACATTTTATCATTACGAGGCACCATAAAATGTAAACACAATCACTGTCATAAACCTGGATCTCTCTGCAAGACAAAATATATCTGTTCACACTGAGTTACCTTGAATGCATATTGTGCTGTCAGTTCTCTTTTAACACTGTGCGCCTGCCTCCTGAGCCAGGTCAGAGACTTTACCACAGGAAACTCAAATGCATCAAATGCTCATCTTTAGAAGAATAAACTATTGATTTGTAGAACTACAGTAACATCCAGGTTTATCTTTCTTTCAATAACCACATTCCCTGTTATGCACACCATAACAACATCACAGTGAAATGTATGATGAAACAAAATTTGTTTGATACACTAGAAAACATTGCTCAGTGATACATTTACATTCTATTTATATATGATTAAACATTTGTTCATACAGTACCTTCTACAGGATTACTGGGTAATTTTGGGGGGATGGGGTTCATATTTTTGGATATTACTAACATGATAGCTACATCCCTTATATGCAAACATTTGATCTAGAATTTTGAGGGAAAAAAATCAGTATGTGGTTAAGCAGCTTCTTAATATGGTCTATGAAATCATATGCATTGTATGAAAATGCTTCCAATGATGTATAAATATATTTGATCTGCTTTCACTACATCAAATTTAAATCAATATAGACCACAACACGGTCAGTCAGTTATAACCTTAATCTGAACAGCTGGGGAAAAAGAAAAAGAATATATATGTACATGGAAGGAACAGCAAAAGTAAATGTATTTGAACAAGGAATGTTAGGTGGCTGTTCTGGGAAAGATTTCTATTGCAACTTTCATTTCCACAGTTGTGTGCTGAGAGTCTGGCCAGAGGAGCTTCCAGTCCATCCTGCGGCTGTGTTGGGGGGCTGGCCAAAGCCCATCACGTTGCTGGAACTGCTGAGGTTCATTCCAGCCATTTGCTGATTCATCTGCAAAGCACACACACACACACACAGGAGCCTGGTTAGCAGTGGCACTGAAACACAGCATGCTGCTAGTCAAAAGAGTCCTGCCTTCAACTAGCCACCCAGTTACAAGGACATTTCCCTAAAAATATTTCTCATTAAATAAAAATATTAACTCTATCTAAGTTTCTAAGCTTTTTCTCATACTATCAGCTTTTCTGGAGCCCTTCAACCACCAACATACATCAGCTGATGGGCTGCAGCACTTGGTGAATGTGTCACATGAGAATTGACAGCATGTGAAGAAGGTGGCCAGTGTGGCTGGTTGGTAAAAGTTTGCTTTCACAGTTTCAAAGCTAACAAACAAAATTGTAGTGAACTGCAGTAAAGAAACAGCAAAGCCAGTAATACAGTCTTGTGTGCACTTGCAGTTCCAGATTTATTTTTTTTCCAGCAACATTTCTTTGGAGATTTCATAATCTTGACTACATCAGTTTTTACAGAAATTGTCCATTTAGGTGACAATCAACAAAGAATGAGGTGCATTTATAAACTTGAGTATTATCCAACCATCCTTGCTAAAGAATCTACTCAAGACACTGTAATTCCTTAAAAAACAAATAAAATAATCCACATGAAAATAAATTCACATGAATTTAACATCTAGTTAAAGGTGGGAAAGAATTAAAAATTCAGCATTCACTTCAGAGCTGCGCAAAACCATTTGTAGTCTTTACAAATATCTAGTCACTGTAATTTTAAATGCTCAATGTCAAAATGAGTTTAGGACCAAAAGAGCATTTGGAGCAATTAACAATCAGAGCCAATGAATAGAGATGTTGGATAAGTAACATTTGATTCAAACGAAAGGCAGCACTAGGTAAAAGTCAAGAGTTTATTTAAACATGAGCAAACAATACCAGGTTGCAAAATGAAACTGAAACACTGATGAAAAATTCAAGTAAATTGCAAACTAGTATTTCAGCGTAAAATTAAGTTCTGTATGCTTTCACACAGAACTGTGTATCTGCAGAAAACAAGACACCACTGAACCTGGAAATATAAAAAAGGCTGAAAAAAACATGCTTTACCCAGTGGTTCTTCTGGAGTAGGATTCTTAAGCAGCAGACTATATAACACATGTTATCTGGTAAAGCAAACTCTCCCCATTTCAACTAGTGAAAGTTTAGATCAGAGTTCTGCAGACTGTGGAATGTCATCATACTGACAACATCTGATACTGACAACATCTGATGTGCAAGGGGTACGGGAACATGTGAAGAACTTGTTCAAGGAGCCAAGTTTTAACATGTAATTGATAAGAGGCAAGACTTTAATTTCAAAGCTGATATGGGTCTTTTTAAAGCTAGCTACCTATGAAAAGACTGCCACAAGTATATCCACAGATATTTTTGATCTAACATTTTGAAATTCTCACCTTTAAGAATTATTTTTCAAAGCAGAATGACAGCCTGTATTTTCAAACAGGGGCTTTTTTATCCATGTAGGCAATGCTGTTTACCTTCATAATGTTCACACCGTAAAATGGAGCAGAACAGTAAAAATTCATATCATCCAATTTAAGTCAGTCACTAAGGTTCTCTTCCTGCATTACTAAGTAAGCAGCATGGAATTATTATATTGTTATCATAATACAAACAATAGTATAAAAAAATAGTTGCTATCATCCATGCTGAACTCCAAGGGAATAATTTAAGTCTGATCCCTCTGCCTCACCCTGCCCCCATAAACACTCAAATACTTGATTTCAAGATGTTTCCTTGGAAAACATGCAAATACAGTACTACATGTACATTAACCCTCTAAAGAATCTTTGAAAGATGTTTAAAACATAGGATGGAAAAAAATGCTACAGATAAATAACAGATGCACCTAAGCAAATTATCTACAGGAAAATGTTAAGAGCAGAAAGCACTTCACATTCCACCAAAATTTATCCTGAAATCTAAGAATGACAGTATTCATTGTTAATGGCTATCCTCGAGTAGTTAAATTCTGCTTTTAGTTATAAGGCTGTTTCATTTCAAAATTTTGTAACTCTACCTGAGCTAAGCTTTTTACTTGGCTGGCTGGCTCTGATGACAGGATGATAAGAGCTATGGAAGCAGAGTACTGAGTTTGGTCTATCTTGGCAAAATTATTCTCTGCTTTCGTAGTAGTTACCTTTCATTGAACTATTCACTGGTTTGTTAACATGTGCCTCTGAGCAGTTCACAGTCCAGTAGTCTTTAACTTAGCCACACTTGACCTTCCTCCTACAGCCACACATTTTGTATCTGAAAAGCATCATTCTTCCTAAAGCACTTTTGTCTGGGTAGTGCCAGTCTTTACCTGAGAGAGGTTCCATTGAGCTTGTTGGTTTTGTTGCAATCCATACTTATTTTGTGGTGGTGTGACCATCTGTCCCACCATTCCACCTTGAGGTCCAACGACAGTTTGAGGAAGTCCCATCACACCAGTTGGTGCAGTACCAGTAAATCCATTGGGCACTCCCACTCCTACCATCACGCCTGTGCTTTGTCCCATGACTGGCACTGATTGTCCCATCATGTTTCCCATCATCCCAGTTGCTGCTGGCACAGGAACTCCCATGGCTGGAAAGCCTTGAAAGTGAGTTGATGGTTGTGTGGTAAATGGCATAGAAGACGAGCCCATGAACATGCCTGTACCAGAGAAGGTAAGATTTCAGCAGAAGTGTCTTGTGATTTTCCACCCCCATCCCATAAGTCAGAAGTGCACCAAAATAATTGTAAGTATAACTCTGTCCATCTCTATGTCAGTGCTGCCAATTTAGCTTCTGGTAAAAGCAAAAAATTACTTTAAAACTCTCAAAGGAAAGGGACTCACCACGAGCTAAACTGCCAAGAAAGTCTGGCAATCCCTGTGGTGAACCAGAATCTTTCAGTTGCTGTATTGGAGGTCTTTGTGTTCACACAAACACACCTAAACCAAAGCTCTGACAGTTCTGCAGGGGATCCTGACAGACTGCTGCCTGCACACTGGAGACTCAGACCCTCACTGATTAATTGCATGGCAGAATCAGACTTCACAAATCTTTCTGTAAATTGTACACTTGATAACTTCAACAGCTATAAATAAATTAAAATCACATATATGTTTTTCTTTAGCATCCATATTACATTTCAGTAATTTTTCTCAGTTTTATAAAAGCTGAAAATAAAAACCTTCATTTGAATATAGTTTAGCAGGTATCCAACCTTAGCTTTATACTTGTACTTTTCTAGATAAAGATTAAAATAGGACTGCACAGAAACCTTCACAACATTATTTACCCGGAGCATTTTGCTGCTGCATTGTTCCTGTGCCATAGAGTGATAAAATGGAGTCTTTGGAGAGTTGTTTCTTCGCTGACTCTTCGGATTTTGTTGTTTGCTCAGTAAATAGATCAAGATCCCCGGCTGCTCCAGACAAGGTGGCAGCTGCTGGTTTAGTGGAAGTGCTCTGGGAAATAAAAGACAAGACAGACTACTGAAAGAAGCCAGCAAAAGATGATGTTAAGTATTTGCTGTATAGCCTTGCCCCTCAAGTTAATAAAACCTCAATTATTTACAGAAACTAAATTTAAATGAATGGGAATTTAAAAATATGTAGTATGACTAGAGACAGAAAAAAGCAGTACAGGCAATATGGAAAGACCTTCAGACCAAATGGAGGTTACAAAACAAAGAAAACTAAATCTTCAACCAGCTTCAGGGCATACACATACAGATTATTCATTCCTGTTGCTTCTACATTTTTCATCAGTGAGAAGCATAAATCAAGAGCTGGAGTTAGATTATGAAAAATAATTAGGAAATCAATAAGGAGATTAAAATTCACATCTCATTAATCCTCTCATAGGCAGAATAGATTAGAGAAGAGCTAAAACAAAAGATTAAGTGCTTTGAAATGTATCTTTAGAGAAAAGGCAAAATTTTGGTTATCTACTTCAAGTAATAAAATTTCTAAAATACATTGTTTATAATTGGCTTAGAGTTCTGTAAGCACATTTCACTTATTGAGAAAGCATAATTATCTAAAACTTACTGCAATCTACAAATGAAAAACTAAAATACAGGCAGGCTGGCAGGCTTTGTACTGCTCTTGCAATAGAATGTTTTGTAAGCAAATTACATGCAGTCTCTCAGTGCTGTTATGCTGCTGTTCATACCCATACAGTTCCATGAGGGGGCTTTCTTGGGGAACCAGGCAATACAGAAGTTCTTGTTATATTCCTTAAAATACACAACTCATCCTGTTACCAGTGGGAACTTCTAATGCAAATCAACTGCATGCACAACGAAAAAGAGCCAGGACTGCAAATCATACTTAAACTATGGCCCTATTTAGTCCAGCTAAGTGATCTCCAACTGCTTAGCATATACATATACCTACTGCACCCACAGCTTGCATGAGTTTCAACTTTTCTCCATACTACTCAACATGTAACCGGGTCTGTTTATTGAGATACCCAAGTTTAGCAGACAAAGGACACCACAAAATACACAGATATGGAACACCCCTACAATCTTCCTTAAAGCAACTATCTCTGATCTGCTGCTTTTGCTGGTGTGCTGCTGACTAAGCCCTGAAAAGTCCACTATGGTCACACTGGATTTGTTACAAACACCACAACACAAATATTCAATATGCAGCTTCAAAAAACACATTAGGTGTATGACTTCTGAAGTGCTAAAATCTCTAGCATAAGATGGTGCCATAGATTAGGGAAAAAAAAAAAAACAACCAACAACACAGAACAATTCTGTTACCAGCTAAATTTGCAAGAAACCAGCAAAAGAAAGAACTGCAGATTCATACAGTTGATGGTGAAAATTTTCCAAAACTGCTGTAGAAAGAGAAGAGAAAAAAACAAAACAAAAAAAAAGGGAACTTTTTGGAAAAGTGAAAAACCTGCATTTATATTACAGCCAATTTGGGCCAAAGTCAATAGGACTTAGTGGGCAACCAAGAGTGGGCTGAAAGCACTGCAGAGGGAAAGCAAACAGAAAAATACCTATGAAACCTCTCTGGCCACTCTACAATTAATTTTTCAATTTTTTTCTGTACATACTAAAAAAACCTTCTTCCTCTTCCTTCTCACAATAATTTCTGATTGCGAAGCAAATTAATTTTTATTTAAGTGGGTAGTAGGAAGCTCTATTTGAGACAATTCTTTATCTGTGTGACATAACCAGTCTTCAAATATACCAGAATCAGATTTAACAACACATTCAGGTAAAAGCCCATCCTGAAGAGCAGTATTGGTTTCCTGTGCATACACCCAGGAAAGCCCATTACTGAATGGTTCCCTGCTGGCATGGATCTCCCGTGGTGTCTGCTAGGACAGGCCCTGTGCCACAGCCAGGCTGCAGGGAGGAGCACACAGGAGCACTGCAAGTGGGTGAACAGAGGGAGCTTCCCCTCTGCTGCCTGCAGGCAGCAAGGAAGGGATTTACTTTTCTCTAGAAGGCAGAGCTGGAAGCTTGGAGGTCTGATTATGTTATGTTTACAGCCTAAGATTAAATGTTCATTTAACGTCTCTTCATTCGGTTTGGTTTTGGAAGATCCTCAAAGGAGCCAAAGCACCGGACGAGCACTCCCTGAAGTGTTCATCAGCTGAATAAATGGAAGGTAATGCAAAATACATGGCAAGAAAACAGCAGGTGGCATCCAAGTTAAAAAACAACCAACACTGACATGATTTTTGTACCTCTAACATTGTCATGCTACCCAAGACCTCTATAAAAACACACCTGGCATTCATATAATCATTTTCCTACACACAGTGCTCTTAGTTAGTCATTATGCTAAACCTAAATGCTCATCAGGTGCTTAAGAATCGTACTGATAAGCAGTTTCATGATATCAGTGCAACAGAATTTTTCCTACAAACTGAAAGAGAGGTGGCAACAGAGGAAATGAAAGAGGGAAGTGGGACAATGGGACACATGGAGTTGAGAGAAGGCCTGCAGGAGAGAAAAGAGTACATGTGCACTTTCCTGCTATCTGCATGTCTCTTGCTCTGGCTGGTATCTAGGAAAGCAGAGATGGCCTGTAGAAAAGCCAGGCCTCCACTGTTTTCCATTTGTATGGTGATAAATAATAGCCCCACACAACATTTTCAATTTCTCCTTGCAGACTGGAAGAGCTATTTGCATAGGGAAAATACAGCCTAGCACACAATTATTCTTAAGTAACCAAGGTACTAAGTACATTATTAAGGTCTTAAATTCTATATACATTCATTCAAAGAGAAAATTCTTTTTCTCTTCGCACTGTAAATGGACTTGATGTTTATTTCAACTCTTCCCGTTTTGATTTTGCATATTTTGTTTTTAGAAATCTACCCAGTTCCATTAAAAATAATCAACTGTTATTTCCTGTTAATAACTAATGAGGAAATGAGCACTCAACTATATTCAGTTCACAAAGAAAAACACTAAGACATCTCATCTGTTCTCTTGCATTTAGGAATTATCAGCAATATCTGAAAAAATATTAAGATTTTTATCACTTTCTCAAATCATATCCAAGAATATAATTAACCTTACAATAAGATTTAAAATTCAACTTTATTCTTTGCTGCATGTCCAGTACTCACAACAACCAATATGTTTCCTTTGCAATCATCCTTGTTTAGCCTTGAAAACATTTATCTTTCCTGCAGTCCCATTTCCAACTCCTTCTTCAGATTTCCCTTCTCTAGAACTCAAAATAAATTTTTGTTCCTCTAGACCCTGTTCAGCTGACTCCTTCTGGTTCTGGAGTATGATTGTCTGCTTTTTCACTGTGCTCCACCTAAGGCATTTAAAGCACCAAAGAGAGTATAATCATGGATTCATAAATGGTTTGGGCTGGAAGGGATCTTAAAAACCATCAAGTTCCAACCCCTTGACATGGGCATGTCACCTTTCACCAGGTCAGGTTACTCAGCGTCCTGTCCAATCTGGCCTTGAACACTGCCAAGGATGGGGGGCATCCACAACTTCTCTGGGCAACCTGTTTCAGAGTCTCACCACCCTAACAGTAAAGAACTTATTCCTAATATTTAATCTAAACCTACCCTTGTTCAGCTGGAAGACATTTTCCCTTGTCCTGTCACTAGACTCCCTAAGAAAGAATCCCTCCCATCTTTCTTGTTGTCCACCTTCAAATACTGAAAGGTCACTATAAGGTGTCTCCAGAGCCTTCTCTCTTCTCCAGATTGAATAACCCCAACTGTCTCAGCCTCACTTCAGAGGACCAGTGTTCTATCCCTCTGAGCATCTTTGTGGCCCCCTCTGCTCCAACAGGTCCTTGTTGGGACCTTCCTATGTTGGGAGCCCCAGACTGCAGGCAGGGCTCTCATGAGAGTGTAGGAGAGTTGGGAATCACCTCCCTGCACCTGCTGGTCACACACTTCTCCTGATGCAGCCCAGGATACTGTTGGGTTTCCAAGCTGAAAGGGCACACTGCCAGATCTCACTCAGATCTGCACCTACCAGCCCCCCTAAATCCCTCTGTGCAGGCCTGCTCTCAACTTATTGCCCAGCCTGTAGTCATGTTTGGAATTGCTCTAACTCCATCTGAAGCCATGGATACCAGAAAATATAGACAGGGGTAAAGCAAACATAAGCAGAAGCTACAAGCATTTCAACTGATTGTATTGGAATAGGACTACATAGCTCTCCAGTCTTGCCCTGCTTAAATAACACTCATGATAAAGCAAATTTCTGAAACAACACATTTTTACATAAAATATGAGGACTTTGACACATTAACATCACCACAATTCATTAGTAAGTTGAAGCTTGTTTGCCAATCTATGGAACCATGCTAGACACACATGGGACCTCGGGGAAAAATGAGTATTTATGAACATCTCTTTATCTATAATACGCCACCGAAGTTTTTTAGATATGAATTATGAAAAGCACACACCACCTCTATGAAAATACACTTTTGTAGCCACTGAACTGATTCTCAGCTCCCAATATAGTACAATTCAAATCAGGCCCACATAGACACACAAAATCCAAGAAAGTTTAGGTTGACTAAATTTGAGTATCCTGCCTGGAGAAAGACATATATTAAATATTTCACTGAATGAATATTTCCAAACTTAATACCTCACAGTTCTCCCCTTCTCTTCCTCCCTATAAATTTCACTGAAGAATGAAGTTCACACTTTTGCTGGAAGACATACTACACAAAATTTGAAATTAACATCCGGCTAAAACAATTTAGGAAACTGTTTAAAGTATAGGTAAAAATGATAGACCTTTGCTCAGTTCCTATACAATATTTGGCAACAAACCCTATTCTAATACCTATAATTTAGCTATGCCCACTTCACATGAAAAAAACATCATTAAACATATGAAATGTTCTTCTATCCTTTCTGTGCCCATGAATAATACATAATTTATAGCACATGCCTTTTATCTAGTTCTACTGTAGAAGCTGCTTAAGGTAACTCTTCTTAAACCCCCCTGAGTTTGCTAATAGGCAAAATTCTATAAAAAACCAAATTACTCTGTTACATATTGTTCTTTACTAGTCCTTTACAAATTCAACAGTTTGCACAATAGCATAGAGCTATACAGAATGGTGGGAAGAAACATTTAAATATTTTTGAAAACTGTGATAAAGACACATATCTGAAAGCAGAGTCAAAGTACTCATGATCATCAATGCTCAAGTCACATTTGAAAAAGGAGAAACAAATGCTTTTGTTTTCACTTGAAAAACATGTCTTGGCTATGACAATGGACATAAATCCTAAGTTTTGCAGACATTATGATGCTTCAGTCTCATAATAAAACATTCAAACAGACATTTCTGTACTCCACAGTGCCATAAACCAGAGTGCATTTAGCATCAAATGCTGCCTTTCAGGTTAAAATGGAGAAGAAAAGCAATCTTGTGAAAACTCAAGGGTCATACAGATCAGTTTGAGGAGCACCAGTAAATTCCCTTCTTTTTCAGAAGAAAAGCTCTCAAATCCCACTGCAGCACCTCAGACACACCTACAGTGCAGAACATAATGGTAAATATCTCAGCAAGAAAGCAAGCCATGCTATTCCACATTTTATCCCCTTCTTCTACTTAATTTTTTAAAATTTCAATACATTCTGTTAATAGATATTCAAACAAGTTCAAGTTAGGGTTTGACCATGGACTTCTACTTTAAATTTTCCAATTTCAAGCACAGGAACTGAATGTTAGGGTTTCTCAACTGCTGATCTGAGTTCATGCCCACTTCACCAATTACAGCCTCACACAAAATAATTTCACATTATAATCACACCTCTTATTTACTTCAAGAAATTTAAATAGACCAAGTCCTTAAACCCTCCCACAATAAGGCACCTGTATTCTCCTAACTCTTCTCTGAATCCCATACAACTTTTTTCTATGTTGCAAGGTGAAAGCTCTTACAAAATACTTATAGCACTGCCAAATGAGAGGCAACTTCTTCCCAGTCTCAGTTCCCAGACTAGACACCACCACCTTGAAACAGAATGCATCCAAGGTCTTGATAATCCCAAAGAAAAACAGGATAATAATATTCAAGATAATAAAAAATGAGGATAATGATAATAATATTCTCTTTGTCCCACTTTAGCAAGCAACCCACGTAATCACCATCAGAAACCTGTCTTCTGCTACCAACCTGTGCTCCTGTCTCTTATCTGTAGATTATCTGATTACATTACATTCTCTTTGAGATACTGATTAAAAATGGAAGATAACCAAGAATTAAATCCTGCAATACACCATAAGGATTGTGTGCTTGATAAAAAAATGCTTGCTGAAAGTTCTGTTTGTTACTCCTGATTACAGCCCTCAGAGTAAAGAAAAATGTCACTACAAATCTGGACAGGCTTGTTCACAGCAAGTGAATATATTAATGCTTTCTAGTATATAAAGAAGGTGATACTCACCAGATATTGAGATAGTATTGTCCTTTCTACCACTTTTTAATCAATTTAGTAGTACCATACTTAGTCTAGAAACTAGCACAAAGATGAACACCATGTCAAAATATTCCTCTCACAAAAGGTCCAGTGACCAAATCTTTATCACAGAAATGAATTTAAAATGTTATATACACATACAATTCAGTATGCTTTAGTATCTACTCTATTATTTAACCCATCACTAGTCATCATCACCTAGAATATCACCCTTCACTTTGCTTTTTTTCACTCTTAACTATTTAGCCTTCTTTTGGATTTCCTGTATTCTTCAGCTAAATAACTCTTTAACCAACAGATCACATCACATGTCCAAGGAATAGAAACAAAAGAAGGCTTTTCTCTTCTTTCTCAGGTTGGTCTTTTCTCCTGGGCACACAGTAACCACATACAGCAGTCATCATTTCCAGCTTCAGAATGACTGGAAAGGGGGAAAACCTGAATTCAGTGCTACCCATTATGTACAATACTACCCTTGGCCCCTTCATTTTGAGGCCAAGTGAAAAATTCAAAATTCTAGATTTGAATTTACTCAATCTACACTCAAATGTAATAAATTAAAAACTAAGGGAAGCTAGAAAGGGGTTACTGCTTATCACATCTAGCTCTACAGGGATCAATTTTGACATAAAGCATTAGAATACCAGACAACAAGTACTCAAATATTGCTGTTCCTGGTACTTTGACCAGAGACTTCCACAAGAGATAAGAACATCTACACCAACAATTTCCTTTGCAATTTTGGCTACAACATCCAAATTGAAATGCAAATGTATATGTTATTTCCCTCACTGTTTATGGGTAGCTTAACACATGGTGGGAAGCTTGCTCTATCTGTAGCAAGAAAGAAATGTGGTTTCAGTCTCTGAAACCCTCACTAGCATGTTGCACAGTCAGTCCTCAGCAGCAAGCAGGGAAAGGGAGAGTAAAGGATAACAAAATGTGTTGAATAACATGTATCTGCTTTAAGGCACTCAGAACTCCTTTTCATCATTATCCCTTCCACTCTGCATACTATGAAAACTAAAGGATGAAAAGAGTACAGATCACATGTCCCAAAATGATAAATTCAAGAATACACACAATTCTTTCTGGTTCACCAGAGTGAGACAGAAAGCCCTACACAAAAATAAGCTTCTAAATGACCTTAGCAAAATGCCCCAGATGGAAAAGCTAACCCAGCACTACTCCAAAAGTAGGAGTAGGAGGAGCAGGCCAGGCATAGGAGTTATGCTACTCTCAAGTACAAGCTCCAAGACAATACTAAAGACAGATCAGCCCAGGTAGCAAAATAAATTTTTCTTGATATCTGTTCTTGATTTTGAGTATGAAACCTCAGACCCCAAATTTTTAGCATGTCTAAGAGAGAAGCATCTGCTGCAGCCTTTCCGAAATATCGGCATCACAAAGCAAAAAGAGGTCTTAAAAAGGATTACTTGATGCCAAATAACCTGAGAACATAAAGTTATATTCAGCAATACCTATAAAAAAAAGAACAAGAACAAAAAAAGAATATAAAAGAAAAGAAAACATTACTACCATCACCAGGGTAAGACAGAATCCAGTTTGGCTGGATAACCAGAAAGAAAGACCACACCAGGTACTTCTATATCCAAGCAGTCCAGAAGCTTGAAGAGGTGAGAAAAATATCAGTATTACAGTTTAAGCATCTCTAGTCATGAGGTGCTTAAGATGTGTAGAGAATTGTGCACTCCTTCTGTGTGAATGAACAATTTCCTGAAGGAAATTCCACATGTGCATGCAGATATTTACACGTACATATAACTAAATACACTTAATAAATTTTACCTGAGCAGGAGGTACTGCAGCTGCTGGTAAAGGATTAGAGATCATGGGGCCAAAGATATCCAGGTCATCATTCAGTGCTGTGACAGCAGCAGTGCCTCCATTTGTTACAGATGCTTCAGCTGGACCATCTAAAAAAGCAACAGAATCACTCTTAAAGTGAAAACTATGAGTATCTTAACACCATGAGAGTAATTAAAGCTGTTTATTCCCTCCTGTCCTGCCCCTATCAAAGATGTGCTCAATTTCTGAGATATTTTCCAGACTGCAATATTGTTCAGATTTTGTGAAGACCTCTTTCCCAAAGAAGATGGCACATTACTGTCCTTGAGGAAAAAACCAAACAAAAAACAACCAATGACAAAAAACCTACTTAAACTTCCCTTAGGATAACCACACCAGCTTAGAAGTACACAGTACTTATTTTTCAGGAGTCTCTGTAGACCAACATTTGTAGTAAGAATTTAAATAGATGTCTTACTGAGAAGGTCCAAATTTGGTAGCCAAGTATCGGACAAAATATACTCATCTGTGTTCCGGAATTAAAATTTACATTTTAGAATCCATGAAGTTATTCTTGATACATTAATTTACTTAATAGTACATAAATAAACTTTGTACTAGGGAAAAGGTCCACCCTTTTTCAAAAGTCCTTTGCACAGACTTTATTCTATAGCTCCATATGAGCACACCTGCCAGGCACACTGAACTAATAACCCATAAGAACCTATGGTTCTCACTCTTAGCCTTGGTGTCTGTAAGTCACTTTAACACATGAACACATTTACTGATCTAGGTGAAAGTGGATGCATGAAAAGAATCATGCCTTAAAGAGAATTTGCAATAAAGTACTTTAAAAGATACAGGGACAAAAATATCACAAAAGTGTTTTTAAGGAACAGAGCACACATCCTCTTTTGATTTCAAGCTGCTCAAGAAAAAGGCATGAGAATTGGCTAATAAATTTATATCAAAGCATATAAGAAGTGACTTGCCATTACATAGAGCTCAACAAATACAAAGATGACTCTAGATTCTGCTGAACTTTATAATGACTGGGTAGTCCTAACAGCAAGTTAAAGAAAGCTTATATAGGCAATAGAAGAAGTTAAGTCTAAAATTAACCAATCTCAGTGCAGAAGTTAGACTTCTCTGGTAGAACAAACTAGCTGAATTAAGTCAAAACTTTCTTTGCAAAAGAAACACTGCCATGACTGGCACAGCTGTTTACACATCACAGGAGGGTTAGTATTCCAAAAACCCTAAAGTACACTACACTAAAAACACTACACTAACATCATAAGACTGCATTCTGAAACAATCCACTCAGAAGATCATTACCCACAGATGCTGAGCTGGTTTTGGCTGGGATAGTGTCAATGTTTCTCTCATTAGCCAGTATGGGGCTCTGATTTGGACTTGTGCTGGAAACAGTTGATAACACAGGGATGTTTTCATTATTGCCAAGCAGTGCTTGCACAGTGTCCAAGACTTTCCTGCTCCCTACCCCACCCCACCAGTGAGGAGGCAGGGGGTGCACAAGGGGTTGTGAGGGGACACAGCCAGGACAGTGACACCAACTACCAAAAGGATATTACATACCCAACACATAATGCCATGCTCAGTAAATAAAGCAGTGGGAAGGAGGAGGAAGAGGAGGAGGAGGAGGAGGAAGACATTTGGAGTGATGGCATTTGTCTTCCCAAGTCACTGTTACATGTGATGGAGCCCCAGTTTCCTGGGGATATCTGAACACCTGCCTGCCCATGGAAAGTGGTGGATGAATTCCAAGTTTTGCTTTGCTTACAGCACAGCTTTTGCTTTATCTGTTAAACTATTTTTATCTCAACCAACAAGTATTCTCACTTTTACCCTCTAGATTCTCTTCTCCATCCCATGAGGGGAGTGAGCAAATGGCTGTGTGGGGCTTAGCTGCCAGCTGGGGAAAACTATGACAGATGGCTTCTCATTTCTGTCTGCCTTCCATGAAGGCAAAGTGGCCATGGGAATGAGTTAACACTAGTAGATCTTCTATACTGAGTAAAAAGTGAGCAGCTTGAGGAATGTGAAGTAGCCACCTCAGTCAGTTTTATTACTCTTCTGTGATTTGACTTTGCTGGGGGACTGCCATTGCACTGATTCTGAAAAGCAAAGTTACAAACTCAGCCATGACTATGATAGAGCTACTTACACCTTAATGCAAAAGGTTAACTCTTACCCTTATTTCTGATGAATGGAAGCCAGTGGACAGCAAAATGACCATACATATAATCTGCTGCACCATTTGATGCACATTAGTGCTTTGAGATGTGTGCATATAAATGTACTGGTCATTTAAGCATAAGCTTCTTTTGAGGTCATTCTGCAGACTGGCAGTTCCAAAAACATCTCCCCAAAGGTTCACTGTTTCAGATAAATTTAGGAATGAACTGTGCATAATTTTCAAGCAAAACAACTGTCAGGAATTAATAATTTAATGTTCTCATTTTCTCAGTAAGGCACATGTATTTAAAAAATAATCTTTCTTGTCACATTCCAAAGTAGTTTAGATTTCCTGAATGTAAAGGTGTTTAACATAGAAGACTGAAAATTTAAATGCAATAATTTACTGAAACAAGCACTTCACATATTTAGAACAGTCATGACAGAACTCATTTGCAAAAATATAGTATTTTTCAAGTATTTAATATGCTTCTTATAAATTAATATTATGAAAATTCAGATTTTTGCTAGATTTGTTCTGTAAGAATGCTATTTGGCAATGCACATGCCTTTCATCTCTTACTGAATAAATACCTCTGTCTCCACTGATGCAGAAACCAGACATTTTGAATTACTGTTTACAACACTGTTTTAAGCTAGTATGAATAGTATTAATAGATGATCCTGTTTTACTGATTTCTCAAAAGGTAATAAAACAGACTCCAAAAACCTTCCCTGTTCCCTACTGAAAGAAATAAATTTCAGAATATAGAAGAAAACCTAACAGTGTTTTCACTCCAGTTTATTACTTGTAGCAATATTAGTGTTTCCATTTAAATATATTTATATGCAGGCACATACAGGCTTGTTTTTCAACAAAATAATTCACACTATTATACAGAGATTATGGATAGTCTTAACTTTAACACACTGGGTCATGGATTAGGATGTATTTCCTCCTTCCCCTTCTCATTTTAAAATATTTCTGTAATATAAAAAAGATACCTCAGCAGAGTCCTCAGATTTAATTTATTCTAAATATATCACTATTCCTACAACGTGTGCCACCTATCATTAAAACCTGATTAGAAGAGGTGGTGTGTATATGACAGAAGGAAACACAGCTGCAGCCTTTCCAGGGAACAGGTAAACATCAGATTAAGTTACATGGGCTGTCTGAGTATTTTGAGACATTTATAACTTCAGCCATCACAGGATTACTTTGAAGCAATTAGCTTTTGAGAAACAGTACTTCCATCACTTTTCTGGAGAACACATCCATAGCTAGGAATGAAATGTTAGATGTAGCTAAAACCACTGCAATGAGAACAGATGCAAAGCAGGGCTTCCATGCTCAGTCAGAGAAGGGAATGTGAAGAGTCTACAGATGCTTTTCCTCACCCCTGCTCTCAGGTGTGGCTCCAAAACCTCTGTTCTTACAGTTTATGACAATATTACACATAATATATGACTGGAGTCTGCCACAATGTAACAGCAGATGATGCTTCTGACTTCAGATTAGGAAATCTAGTTTCAGTTTGATAGCAGAAACAGGAACTGTTTACCAGGACGTACTCAACAATACAGTGAAGGGTTCCAGTGAAGTTTACCTTTACAGTTCTTTTTTTGTACAGATTTGATTAATCCCCGACATGATAATTTCTGATTCAGTGCTGCCTTCTGCTATTCATATGCATCATAGATTTCATATACATCTGCACCAATAGTGAGAAAGACCAGCAGAAGGGCTTCAAAGGGACAGCAGGAGAGGGAACAGCAAAAAAGCAGATCTGGTCTTAAACTCTAGGTTTCTGAAGCTCATTTTTTATGGGCCAAACTATTTACAAGAACTTTGTTACTAAGCAGCCATGTATTTTTATATATACAATCATTTATGACAGCCACACCAAGACTTTCAATAAAGAGAATATGCATATGATTATTTTTTACACTAAATTACTAGAAAGGCAGAACTGAGAGAAATAGGTCAATAGTTCCAATGAAAATCTGGGGCAAAGATTCAAATAAGGTCTGTCTGGCCAAAATTATTGCAGAATTATTTAATGCATAAGTAAAATTTTATTTACTGCTAAAACCTTTGCAGAAAGGAAAAAACATTCACAGGGAAGCAGTTTCTATATAATACATTTGAAAATAAAATGTGGAAAGCCAGAAAGGTAGTAATGCCTCAAGTGGTTGTAAATGTTTTCCTTTTGGGTAGATATATTGCTTACCTAAGCATAATCTGAACATTGCAGCAATACTATAAATGTTAGCATATTTACAAGCTCAAGAAGTGGGGCCATGCAAACCTCATGGGGTTCAACGAGGCCAAATGCAAGGTCCTGCACCAGGTCTGGGCAATCCATGCTATAAATACAGGCTTGAGGACAAATGGATTGAGAACAGCACTGCAGAGCAGGACCTATGGATCCTGGAGGACGAAAATCTGGACATGAGCAGGCAATGTGCACTTGCAGCCCAGAAACTCAACTCTATTCCAGGCTGCATCCAAAGCAGCATGGACAGCAGGTTGAGGGAAGGGATTCTACTTCTCCACTCTGGTGAGACCCCACCTGGAGTGCTGCATCCAGCTCAGGGGTCCCAGGACAGGAAAGACATGGACCTGTTGCAGCAGGTCCAGAGAAAGGCCATGAGGGTGATCAGAGGAATTTCTCCTGTAAGGAAAATCTGAGATAGTTGGGGCTGTTCAGCCTGGATAAGAGAAGGCTCCAGGGAGACCTTATTGCAGCCTTCCAGTACCTACAGGAAAGATGGGGACAGACTTTTTATTAGGGTCTGTAGTGATACAACAAGGGGGAATGATTCTAAACTAAAACAGAATACATTCAGACTAGATATAAGAAAGAAATTTTTCACAATGAGGATCATGAAAGCTTGCCCTGAGAGGTGGTAGCTGCCCCTTCCCTGCAAACATTCAAGGCCAGGTTGGACAGGGCTCTGAGTAACCTGATCTAGTTGAAGATGTCCCTACTTATGGCAGGGGGGTTGGACTAGATGACCTTTAAAGGTCCCTTCCAACCCAAACTATTCTAGGAGTCTATGATCTATATGTGCATATATGATATTTATATATTTAAAAATCTATCTTCAATATTTCTTAAATGCAACTTTCTGACTTAGGACCAACCATGCTGCTTTTGGTACTTACCCAACAGTCCTGACAAAAGTACATTCTCAGTTATGCTACATTCAGCTACGTTTCATATCACTATTAACCTCTCAAAACTTCAGAGAACTCCTTCAGAAAATATTCCCCATGCAGAAGCAGATAAGCAGCTTTTAGTATATCATATTTTACCTCCAATCATGCCAGATGAATGCTCCACACATCAAATTCAGTAAATACCATAATAAATCTGTTTCCTTCTAGTTATTCGTTGTAACTACAGTGGTTAATCCAGAATATGAAATTGTTTATTTTTTGAAGGGCACATCCAAACATGGTAAATTATGCAGATATGTAAAAAGCACTTTTATTCTTTCTGGTAATTCTGTAAGGTAATATAATTTAAAACCACTATTTTTTCCTTTTTCTCCTTTCTATGTCAAAGTAATTTCTAAGTGGCATATCTTGGCAAACCCAATGATCACAAACGGCCTGTGTAACATTCCAATATTTCATGGACATTTGTACATAACTATCATACCATTTTCTACAAAATATTAAGAAATAATTTACATCAACTTGGCATAAGTGGAGGCATCTACTTTGTAAGTAAAAAAAACCAAAAAACAAAAAAGAGCACAGAGCACAAGATTAACACTAGGGAGATGAAAATACAGCACCACCCATCATGTAAGTGCTGAAGAACTGTGGTTTACACACTGTGACTTTCAAACCAAAGAGTGTTTCCTATAATTATCATATTAAAAATTCATTTTATAACATCCTGTATTATTGATTTTAGTGTCAATTTTAGATCTCCACATTTTCAACAGGGCATTCTTCCAGCATGGGTAACATCCAAATAATTGTAGAGATGACTAAAAAAGCAGCTTCAGGCTTGGCCTACAGAAACAGGCTGTTATTTCCCACTGCTTGGGAAGAGAGGGAAGGAATCTGGGGTTGCACAGCAAGAACACTGACACTGCTGCCTGTAGAGAGCATAACAATATTTAGCTTGTTCATGTCCATTTCCCCACCTTTCTGTAAGAGGAGTTCTGAACTAAAATCTATTCTGAATCAGAAAGCCAAAACCCATGAATGTTGTTGCATTATCAAAAAGTAAGTACCTAAACAGCATCTCAATAACAACCCCCTGATGAGGAAATCAAAGGAAGCACACAGATCTATTTAAAAGGGCTCAGAACAATCACAAAAGTCATAGTAGGGTCACTGAGGATATTATGCCTCTTCTCCTATTACAAGATTTAAAGGTACAATTCCCCAAGCCATATTTTCTTGAAAATTTTGCAGTTTGTAAAGAAAAGTGAGTTTCCTTTTAGACAACTGCCCAGCTATAATTCTCATAGGGAAAGTCCTATCTAAGGAAGTTTACCTTCTGATGAAGTCACTACTGCAAAACCAACTGAGACAAAAACAACAATGACCAAGAGACTAACACCATATCCAAAGCTAGCAGTGAGGGTTACTCAAGAAAATACTTTGCCAAGAAGCTGGGCTGTTCTGAAAGCCAAAATTATTCTAGCGTGAATTCTGATCCATTAAAATTACTTAACCTGCTATCACAAGTGATTTTGAGCTGCCTTACTAAAAGCTAGTGCTATTCTCCACTTGCAGAAATGAAGTCCTAAGAGAATGAATCCTCATTAGAAAAATGTCTGCTCAGTAAGAATGAGCTAAGTAATCATATCCATTTTAATATTACACATCAAACATTTTAATCAGCAGCGCATCACTGCAGCAAAAGAGGTGAGTGAAATTCTGGGATGTATCCACAGGGGTGTTACTTGCTGAGGCAAAGATGTGATCATCCCACTCAACTCAGCACTTCCCAGGCTCCACCTGGAGTCTGTGTCCAGTTCTGGCTCCCACAATTCAGGACAGACACAGACTGCAGAAGGTCCAAAGGAGAGGCATGAAGATGGCCAAAGGGCTGCAGGACCTGCTCTATGAGGAAAGACTGAAGCAGGTCAGTCTTTTCTCCCTGGAGAAGGGAAGGCTCAGGAAGACTTCATCCCAGCATGCCAGTATTTAAAGGGCAGCTAGGAAGAGGACACAGCCTCTCTCTGCACAACACACGGCGCCACACTGGGAAGACAGGGGGCAGCAGGTACAAGTTTGTCACCATAAGAAAGAAATTTTTACTGTGAGATCAATTACTGGAACAACTCCACATGTGGCAGAGCTCCCATCACTGGAGGTTTGCAGGCTGTGTGCCCAGACAGGATGCTTAGATAGATAGGATGCTAGATAATCTCTACACTCCCCTTCCCATGGACTCCTTGGACCAGAAGGTCATTTGAAGTCCCTTCCAACCTGGACTACTCTATGGTTCTATGATATACCGGGTTGATGTGACCTCTCTTTTAATACTAGCTGAAGTCTTCTATTGCAGGTGCTAATTAAAAGAGAACTCTTCAAATGAAATATGCAGGTCTGCTCTCATTAACAAATATCTCATTTGCAGCTCAGTGGATTCCAAGTGCTACTGGCTTATTACACTGCTTTTCAATTTGTTATTTAAAAGATCTTTAAGCATTCCCTCCTCTAAAATTATGGGATTTTAACATACATATTATAAACTTTGCCCTTTTTATATCTCACTGAAGAAGCAGAGCTGTTGAGCACCAATTATAATACTATTTTCATTGCACATTACATCTCAAGTTAGCCAATGTAATCTGAGTTCATTATTGTATCATAAAACAGCATTACCAAGATACTTTTCAAATCATGACCAACAGAATACAGAAGCCTAGTAATCTCAAAACCACATATTGATTAAATTTTAGGTTTTAATTAGGTTGTTGGTCTGCTAAAGGAAAATAAAGGAGAATCAGCTTTCCATCAGATCTAAATTATTTTTTTTTAAACAGGCTCATTCTACATTCGCTCTACGGTGTTAATTAAGATTTGCACGCCTATAGTAGCAATTACTTGGAATGAGATATGGACAACATACACATAACCCATGCAAAAATAGTACTTTGCAGTTAGCTCTACATCAGAGGGAAAAAACCACTGATGTGAATGTGAATTTTAAAACAGAGAAAACATTTACTGTTTTGTCACATTATTCATACCTTGAAACTAAAAAACCCCCAAACACTCTTCTACAAAGTGAAGTTTTTAGAATTGCATTTAAGAGACTTATTAGCCTCCTCCAATATAATGTAGAAATCATGTAGAAAATTAAGAGTAACCATTACATGGATAGAAAGTGACTACTCTTAATATCTATTCACTTGTTATCCGTTGATATCTTATTCACATTCAACTTATAGAAGATTTTCCTAACACAGAATTTCAAAAGGAAACAAAAATACTGCAATATTTTATTTTTCCATTTACATTTTAAGATTCAATCAAATGGAAAAAACACATTTAGAGCAACACTAGATAAATGAAAGACGTATTTTATAAGAATGGCCTATACACAAGAGTATAGGCAGACAGTGTCAATTAAACTATTTTACTAGAAACTGCTTTATTTACAGGACAAACCCATAGTTACCTGCCAGTCAGAAAGTAAAAAGGTGGATTAGATAAAAATGAATGATAGCTGCAGTCAGTACAGAACACCGAAATGACGACTATATTAAATTTTACAAGGTATTAGTCAGCTGCAGTCTGACAGTTTACCATTCTTTTAACTAATATAGGAAATGCATGATATAATCTCTTTTACAGATACATGATTCAGATGACCTCAGCATTTTCATTAAAACGTACACTTGTACCATAAACAATGAAATACTGCAATCCACAAGGCCTTTGAAGATCACTTTGATTATTTCCCCTTCCCACAGGATCTCATTACTCTCCTTAGCAAAACATAAGTACTGATATACCCACATGTCAATAGCATTTTCCATTACAGTTTTAAATTCATGCATGCATTCTTATGGTTTTCATATTAATCTTTCAGTAATCACAGAAAAAATAAAAGTATATCTATTAAAATATAAAATTACATATCTATGTTTGATTTAAAACCAAGCAATTATGTATTGCTTACCAAGTCCTAAGAGGTCAATAGTGGGTTCTGATGATTTTTTTGGACTTGCTTTAGCTTCTGATTGCTGATCCTCTTTCTTCTGTGGCTTGTAAGGGAAAAAAAATAAACACAAATAACATGTCGGAAAAGATTCAGTGCTCAAAAAATTTTCATTAAAGATGCTGCTTCAGTGTCAGAAGTAAAAGTTCTTTTCCATATTTGTTTATCATAATGAATTTGATTTGTAATGAAGTATGTGGCAGTTATGGTCAAAAGGGACATGGCACATGACTGTAAAAAATATTGTTCACTGGTATGTACTAAATTTTTAAATAAATTTAAGTTTGAGGACAGTTTAAAATAAATTGAAGTCTTAAACTGAACCACTGCATATCATGAAATAGGCAAAAAGCTGTCTATAATTTATCAACTCATTTCAGCAACCAAACTATACGGTTCTGCAGCATAAAGAGTAAAAAAATGAAGTTTTTAAAAGCTTAAATTTACAAACTAGAAGCATACTAATGACATCAATTCGCCTTTCTGCAAAGAACATCTGCAGAACATTCAGAATTTTGATATGCTGAGCACTGATGCACACAACCTGAGTTCATGACCTTTTATAAACCTGAATGCTAATAACAGCATTCTTTTCCTTCTGAAAAGGGAATTCCTAGTCTTCTCTTGCCCAAAGACTTCAAAATGTATGATGGTATTGATGTGAAATCTGATTATGAAAATTACATCATAAATCTGTTTATAGTTCTTACACCAGTATCAGGCTGATCCCCTGCATCCATCAAAATATCAGTTTCTAAAATGAAGATGAACTGGTTAATAGTAGTGACATGACAAATGCATTTCTTGATGTGCATTTAATGTGCCTTTCTCCATACTTATCACAAAAACCTGAAGTGGACTGGTTGATCAATGAGTTCAGCCTTTAACCAGAAGAGATTACCCAGTAACAGTGGCAGGGCACTGTCAGGCTGGGCACTGGGCAGACACTGGCAGAACCTGCTTCACTCACACCTTTATCACATACATAACGTGGTCACTGAGGCTCCTGAGGTTGCAGAAGTCATTGAATCCTAGTATTTTCATACTTTTAAGTTCAACACAATTGTATAAAGATCTGTTTTAGGTACTCCTTTACTTTCTTCCTCTCCTGCCAAAGGGGGATAAAGAGTAAGGAGCCTGGTGTTTGTAAAGAGCAGTGAGGAAACTCAGGAGTATTCAAAGGCAGCCCAAGTGAACAGAAGCCTGTTACACTACAGGTGCTCCTCTTGCATGAGCAACTCCCCACTGAAAACCTTCAGCAAAGAGCCCCAATTAACCAAACTCCATTCTTGTAGGTACCACAAACAGATACACATGGTCTGACCCCTGCTAATCTCTCAGAGAAATACTTGCTCCCTCTTGCCAAAAATCCTTTGTTTGATTTTACATATCTTTCTCAAGATCCAGCTGTTTGGGAAATAGCCTGATGAAAAAACAGTCCACCAACTCCCTGATTCTATTGTGTATTGTAACTTTCAACACCGTGTTTACAATCCGGAGCATAGCACTCCGATTCCAAACACAAAAATGTATCATTTTTGAAAGTAAACCATGACAGCATATCAAGGATTTTTTAAAAGTGACAATTCAAAATGAAGTTTTCTACAACTGACCATATCTCAGCAAATATGCCATGAACCAATAAAATTATTATTATAAACACTAACCAGAATTAACAGTCAGTACTTCAGAACAGAATGTGCCATAAAACCTTGAACATTTGAGTTTTCTCCATCTCTGTAAGAAACACTATAGGTCACAGAAGCTGTAAAAAGAAGCATCTCTTACATGCTCCTTTATTTCATGAAACTGGCTTTTTTCCCTTTTGTTTAAATAGCTTTAAAATTACGAATATAGAATGATTTCTTTCAACAGAAAAGAAAAACCATTAGAATTATATTAAATGTGCAAATCTTCATTACACTGTATTAGATTTCTGATAACTACCTAAAACCACAAGTTTGAAATAATTTAAAGCTTGACAAGTTAGTTTTGAATGCAAACTTTTCACAGAAGTCAAACACTTGTGCATACATTAATAACAACTAAAGAGAAAGAGTTCAAATAGCACTTTCTTTTATTTGGTACTTACTACTGTGGCAATTTAATCTCAATTTCTAAACTAAAATTTTAAAAATATGGGAGGAATAATCTGCTTAGGTCCTCTGCTTTGTCAAATAAATGTTTTCAGTACATATTAAGTGCATATTTCTGTTTCATCACTCTCTAAATAAAAAAGGCAATGAAGATACAAGGTATAAAAATATGAATTTCTAAAAAAAATATGATCTCTTAAAATGCCCTTTTTCAATATCGTAACTATATTTCTTGATTTAAAAGTTTCTGTCCCATTTTGCTCCCCTTACCAGTATGTAAACTACTAGATTTTAAAGTTACTTCATAGTTAATTACTTTAAGAAAAGCTGCAAAAATTATTTTCAAGGTCATCAGTATATCAAATATTTCTAGCCATTAATTCTGCATTTGTTTCCTTGGTGAAGATTTTCTCCTTAAAGCACTATTCAACATCTTTGCAGCTGTACAGTTTTCATCAACATTCTAACCTTCAGTCTGAAAAATGAAAAAACATATTAGTCACCTATCATTTACCAATAATTCATCTGTGTAACAGCAGACATACAAAGCAATATTCAGCAGCTATCTGGAACATAAGATCTTCCTCTTTAACTATACCTGCAAGATTATTTTGTTCCTCCATTCTCTCACCATAGCAAGCACCATTTCCTGGAATTTCCTATCCTCCTGTCTGAGATTTCAATCAATTCTGTAATTTTGTGTGCCTTTATTTCTGTTTAAGATGCTTCATGGCACATAGGATGGCTCCTGTGCAAATTCAGAAGACGTTTGGTGCTTAAGGTCTGCCATGATTCACAGACAGGGACTTCTCTAAATCACCTGCACTTAGGCATAAACTAGGTAAGGCACTAGTGGGATGAGGGAGAACAAGAAATTTGCACACACACAATTACTTTTAAGAATACCTAAATGACCCTCACTACCACGCTGCTTTTGAGAGTCTTGTTCTTTATTCAGTCCCATGGATTCTGCACTGTGGTCCACCTGAGGTAGATATAACAAAAAGCAATGGCTTACTTCAGTGCTCTCTAGCAGAGATCATGCCATGTTTCTGGGCTGAGGAGAGAACCTCAAGGTCTCTTTCAGCCCATATAATTCTGGCATAAACAAGGTATTGAAACTCTGGACAAGAACAAAAATGAAGCCACACTGGAGTCACTAGAAAATTTTACTACAAATCATAAAGACAAATGTGATGTTTAATTTCTTTTTAGCAGTTTTGCCCCAATAGGAGTCATTCATGACTAAGCTTTATGTAGAGAGTGGCCTTTCAAGATGTTAAGTACTGCACTCAGTGAGCACAGAAGTGTGCAATAGGAAAAAAACCTGCATAACGAGGCAGTGACATTTCTTAAACTTACTGCTTAATTTAGTGTTGTGTTCTATCTAAAAACACCACATTTAGTAGACTTGCAAGGTAGCATGACAAATGCTTGGGAGTCTTGCTGCACTAACATTCCTCTCAGTTTCTATTACTAGTCTCCTTGAATCCCACAGCAATTATTTTTAAGTATTGACACCAGTACTAGATAACCTACTCCATGTTATGCCATTTGGAATAAGACAACATTAAAAATAGGAGACTAAGCAGAATTAAGTAAACTAAAAATAGCATTAAGAATCTGGTATGAAAAAGACAACTAGAAGGAACAGGTACACAATTTTGTGCATTTATTTTCAAGTGGAGCCTTCAAGGTTACTGGGGCTACTATTTTTTATGACATCCAAGATTGTCTTAGTAATATATGTGGGTTTAGTGAATGAAGTACATGGTTATAGCAATTTCTAGATATATTTTCTTCAGGTCTTGTATTAACAGCCTCTCATTCAAAATCATTTTTATGCTGCTAGTACATTCTTCTGAAATACTGTCCTTGCAAACTGCAGAACATCAACACATCTTTGATATGCAGGTCTTACATAGCCATTTTTCACAGCTGTCACTAATGGCCACTACATTACCCTTCAGGGTTCTTCTCATGTTGGAGACCTACTGAAAGTAAGCAATGTCCACTGCCTTCAATTATTCTGAGATAATTGAAAACAGTTTGTTTGCAAATATCACTGAAAGAAACTGAAGCCAGAACAAGCTTCCAGGGAGTTGATTCTTTTACGTCCTCCACATGATCAGCATGACTTGGAATTTTTTACCTAAAGAACTTGAGTCCTTGTTATGAAAAGAGCCACAAAACCTAAATTAAATTACCCTTCAATCAGCAGATATTAGATACTTTGGCCAAATTAAGGAGGCAAATAAAGAATTAACCTTGCAACCTCTTACAAGTATTTTCACCTATTAAGCATGTATTTTCAGCACAGGAGCAGGGACACACTCATTACTCAGATCCAGTATGGACACTACAATTTTTTGCAATCCTGTAGATGACAGGTAACTGGGGTACAATAATCTTTCATTGTTTTATTTTCCAATGCAGTCCTTTTAACCTTCCACTCTTATGCTCTTCTGCCAGTCCTTTCTTCAGGGGCAAGAAGCAAGACCCAGGGAATAACTGGTTGCTCAGTCTCACCTCAATACCTAGGAAGGTAATGGAACAACTAACCTGGAAACCAATTCCAGGCACATAAAGGACAAGAATGTTAATGGAAGAAATCAGCATGGCTTCATCAAGAGGAAGCCATGCTTGACCAAACCAACACTTTTAACAGTGTCGTGACTGGCTTGGCAGACAAGGGTGGAGCATCACAGGGTGTCTTCCTTTACTTCAGTAAGGTTTTTTGATGGCACTGATAACTGATAAAGGTGCCATCAAGGAAACAATTCCCTCTTCAAGCTCCTGCTGTCATTTAATTCTTAGTATCCAGGGATGAATGACTCCCAGTTTTATATCCAAATCAAGTGATGCCTTAATCCTGTCTGCTGTACATCTACAAAACAATAATGTTAAAGTATGGTGCTAATACCACATCTGTCAGTAGTCCTCAGACAACAAGACTGATCATCTTTCGGTATCTAAAAAGCAAATATTTAAAAATATTTGTGAACTCCTCATAACTCTACCTCTACCAAAATGAACAACTGAGAAATCATGTCTACACGTAAGAAGCAGCATCACTTTCCTACTTAATTAAAATGGAAATGCAGAAATGAGTATTTGGACCTTCATCTAACTTCCCCCACACTATCACTGTAAATCAACTGGCTTGAAATTAGTGGATAGAAATTTATATGCTGGTAATCTCCATATACCTCCACAGTGCACCTTGGCCAACTACAACGTTCTGTGATGAGAAACCATCACAAACAAAATCCAAAAGCAAGCAACAGTGAAGAAGACCAGGTCACCTCTAACTGATCTGATTTTAACGCAACCAAGTGCACAAGCCTACTTTAATCTCACACTGAGATGATGCCTTCATGAGTGGAAGCTGCACCAGGCAGGCTTCTCGTAATTCATAGAGATACTGTCTGTGATTTAATTCATCTTGCTCATTTCCCTACCATTAGAGAATGGCAGAGTTAGTCACCTATCAATCTTGTTGATTTATCCAACATCAGCTCTAAGACTTTAAGGTAATTTCCAGTCTATCAGGTTTCCATGCAAAAGCTATGAAAATCTGCACCAAAGTTTGGATGTTTATTCTGCTGCAGTTCTGGCTTCGCCCTTAAAGATGAAAAGAACACCATTGTCAAAAACTTCCCAATTTACACAGAATGAGAAAGTTTTCCATTCCATCATGAAAGAGCATCTTTTAACTCAGCAACCTGCATTCAATATTGCATTACTGTGCCTCCTTTATTCTTTATTTATTAATTTTGTGCAACAACAGAAGTTATATGAGGTTTAATTTTGAAAAAAATGGGTAAGAACACCAGGTTAGGCCAGCACAAAAAAACAGAAAAAAAAAAAAAAAAAACCACCAAAAAAAAAAAAACCAAAAAAAAAAAAAAACAAACCCACCGACAAAAAAAAAAAAAAAAAACAACAAAAAAAACTAAACAAAAAAACACCCAAACAAAACCAAACCAAACCAAACCAAAAAAAAAGAAGAAAAAGAAGGTCTCTGAAAGATCTCAAATTAAAAAAGAAAGCTCCATTTTACAGAAATCAATATTGGCCTTTATTGAGCTCTCAAAATGTATTGCCCTCAATATACTACTAGTTACACCATTCTAGTTCAATCTAATTTATGTGAAATACTTTTCTTGAGTTAAATGAAACCAAATAAATCAGCAAGTAACAGTGTTAACTACTCTCTTCACACCTTAAGTTTTAAAGTTGATTTTACAGACTTGTTTCTTTCTCTTATATGTTACTCTAAAGCAAATTATTAGTGATTAAAGATGTTTCTTTGACAAGGACAAGGGAACTGATAGGCACTTTATGCTGTATGTTTTTCAAACTAATTGCCTTTATGGCTCTGGCTGGGATGGAGTTCACATTCTTCACAGCAGTCGATACAATGCCATAGTTTGGATTTGTGGCTACAACACTGTTGATAACACACTGGTATTTTGGCTATTGCTGAGTGGTGATAACTGTATCATTTTAGTTCTGCTAGCTTTGCACAATCATATTTCTTGTTTGTCTAATTTAAGCAAGCCAACCTCCAAGCACCCCCTTAAGTACATTCAAGGACTACACACACACACAGACATACACTTCAGAGTCAGCAGTACTTTCCTATTGGGAGATTTTCTTCACAACTACCTTCTGTTCCCTTTTTCTGGCACTCTATAGAATTTGTCAAATAGATGCATGAAGCACATGAGTCAAGTGAATCAACCTATACACAAACCTCATCCAGCAATCTACAGTGAATTCCCAAATTCAGTTCTCCCATTAAAGCTCAGTGTACACAAGCCTCAAAGATCTGAATCTGAGTATTACAGTTTTGCAGTTGACTCATCCAATGGTAAACTCCAAGTCCCTGAAATGGGCAGCAATGCTTTCTCACAAAAACTTGAACTGCAAGTCTGGAGGAGATGGGATTGTGAAGAAAACTGAGTAACACCTGAAGCATGTCACGTACAGTAGGAAGTCCAGTGTGTCAGTAGGGCATTTCATCAAATTTTCTTCAGCCAGCTATTTTTGGAGATAACCATTAAATGAGTGATTCATTCTGCCTCAGAAAAAAAAAAAAAAAAAAAAAAAAAAGAAAGCATTGCCAAGTCAATTTTCCTCCTTCCTCTGTACAGAGATTATAGTCCAGCACACAGGATGTTGCCTATGGGGGATATGGTTATATACGGGCAAGAGGAAAAGGAGGGTCAGTGCCACCATGACTGACTGTCACACACCTATTAAATTCACATACATAACATGATGCTATGAGGTCTATGGATCCTGCAACCACAGCTCCCTTACTGCAAAACAAGCTTGTCCTTTCCCAATTTTCAGCACCATGCCCAAACACATCTGGCTGTTAGGTGCACAAGATGAGCAGGGAAAGGCAAGAGGCAAGTAGAAAGCTTTACACCTGCTTGCTTGGTTGACAGAACAGATGACATACATGAGGTCTTCTGATAAGTGCTGCTTTTTTAATGATAAAACAGTAAGAATATTCAGATCTAGCATCCAATACATTGCTCTGCAGTCAAACCCACTGCTTTTTAAAAATTACTATTGTAGTAAAATAGGAAAATAATACAAGTTTGATAAATAAGTAAGGACACTGGTATCCTTTCAGAACATTGCTTACTATGATCATACATTCTAGGGCCTATGGTCTAAATCTATGGGCTACTCTTCTGCACATCCCTGCTCCCCAGAATACTCTCCTCTGACAGGCAGCTGAGGGCATTTTGCACTGGAACTGACAGCTGTGAACAAATCTTTTTGGTAAGGCCTGGTTCAGAAGTGCCAGCACACAGTGAAAATACTGTGATTATGTTTTTTATAACCGCGAGATTCAAGTTTCCATTTTCTGCTTCTATAACCTTATGCAAGTTATCATCACATGTACAGATTTTAAGGGTTTAACAGCTCTAAAATATATGACATTCAGTAAAAAATGTAAATCACACCAAATACTTTAAAAACAAGCAGGATTTTGCCAAATTCACTACTGCAAGATGATAATGTAAATAATTTAGCAGATTTCAACACCAGCATTTAGGACTATCATTCACCTTATTCTCATTTACACTGTGTGAGACAATTTAAAGAGGTAGCATACATAGTGCAGGACAAAAGCCACATGATTAATACCTCTGAAGTAGAAAAACACTATAGTCAGAGCAGTCATAAGTTACTAATCTAAAAATCTCTCCTATTCTCAAGCAAGATATCAGTCACTGTCAAAAATCTGGTTCATCAGCTGTCCAGTCCACTTATCTGCTCCCATTCTTCTTCACATTTTTTTCCTCAATTTTCCACTTTAATGAAAAATTCATATGGATCTAGAACTCAGTCTGTTTAAAATGCATCTGATTACCACTGTATTTCTAACTCATATTCCCTACCTTAACAACAAGAAGCCTTATGAAAGCTGAAGATACATCAAATAATTTTGTAAAGAGCACTTGTAACTTACTTGAAAGTAATTTCCAGTTGACTCACGAGAGCTCATACACACCTCCACGGTTACTGAAAAAAAGCTCCCCTTTGCTCTTAATACATAGGAATTGTATGCCCTGTGCATAAAGCAATTGGATTCCTTCACTCTTCATTACCTGCTTGCAATAAAACTTGCAGGAGAGCATAAACATTTGAGAATTGCCATATGAGAAAATAATGTTAGTAATTTGCTATATCTTGCAATAGGTTTGTACATACAGTTTTTCCTGACACTTGTGTTCTAAAAAGTTTAGTCTGTATCCATTTACAGCATTACTCATGAAGGCACATCCTAGAATTTTTAAAAAATATTTTTATAGCTTTCATACCTGACCTGAAAATAAATAAAAATTAGTATTTTCATAATATTTTATTTAAGTGGCATTAAAGATGAAATGTGTTATTTTGTTTATCCTCCTATATTATAAAGTACCAGCACTTGTTTTTTCAGACTTGCAACTAAAGATGCAGGAATTTAGAAATCAGACTAACTTTCAGAACTGAGGATACTTTTAGCAAGTGATGAACTCCTATGTTGCCTAACTAGCCAAAAAGCCAGAAAACAGATGCACTATATTGAAACACAAGTAAAACTATGTTAGTGTCATTGTGAAGTTGCATAGACTACTCTGCAATCAAACTATGATGCATTTCTAATCAAGAGAAAAGCCTGCATGTCAACAACAACAACAAAAAAGCCACCATTCTTATTTATCAAACTAGAATTATCTTGAAACAAAGAGCCAAGCCAAGGGGAAAATGTAAATTGATTATTTTAGAGTCTATTGTGATTATTTCAGTTAATCACTCACAGACGCTGAACTACTCACACTCACCTGGATAAGCCTATTTAAGGCATTCACACTAAGCAAACAAAAAAAACCAAATTACCTTTTGATGTTGCTAAATATGATTCTGTACACATGAAGGTCCTTCAGTCAAAATACATACCCAAAGGAAAAATTTTTAAAGTTGTTCTTGATCTACATCTTCACTTTAAAAACCTGAGTATGTGGATTTTCATTAGATTTTCACAGTTAGAGCAAGATACTTGAGCAAGATTATATAAAATGCATTATATATCTTTAGTAATTTGAATTAAAAACTTCATGGCAGAAATAACAGACCTTGCACCATAATCTTATTCCATTAATATGATTTCAGCTGGGTCTAGGCTAATACACTAATCATTTCTGTGAAAATGGATTAAGACTATTCCTTTGTTCTTACTTATTGAACAAGCAGTACTAACATTGTATTTTAACTGAATTTAAAATGTTAGCTCAGATCTCATTTACTTTAGTCAATATATTCCAAGAAGGCTTAAAACCTTTTATGTCTTGTACTTAGCTGAATTGGTTTAGCTCCTTTTAATGCATCAGACAATCTTAGAGGCCCTTTTACCTTGCTCAAAACAACGTATGAACTGTGTAGAAGTACAATTTCCTACAATTAAGTTGCCTTTCTTTTTATACTTACTGCTGAGACTACAGAAAGGTATCAGAGATAAATCCTTATTCTTATATTCATGCATTAAATGTATATAGCAACAACCACCTTTGAAACAATAGTTCTATGCATTCAAATATATTAGGTTCTTAAAGTAGAAAAGAATAGGGTCTGAAAAAAAGAGGAAAAGCTCTTTTTCCTGTCTGATACTTGAAAAAAGCATCAAAAGATAGCAAGATGATTCCTAGGTAATGGTCACAAGATGTAGCAACTTGAAGCTGAGCTAGGGGTGGCAAGACTGCAGAACAGGAGAGGCACACAGTCTGAGTGCAGAGGTATTCAAGTTTTCCAGAGATTCTGGGGGCAAAGACTTGAGCAGAGTTTCCTGCAGCTGTACATCTTTGAAATTACTGCATCTGAGCCCAAAAGCAAGGACCTGCTTACAAGAATACAAAAGGCAGAGAACAAGCTGTTTATCAACCCTTTTCCTATTTGGTATTATCTTGTCATGGAACTTGATTTAGATAAAATGGAAGAAATGCTTTTAATCCAATAAAACCTGGGGTTTGTATCTTATAGAAGAGATCACTATGAATCAGAAAACCTCAAAAGATCCATTTTACAGCTAATCCAGTGTCCTGTTATGAGATCTATAATCCGGATTAGGGTCAAAGTGTTTTAATGCATCTCGGTTTGCAAGCTGTGAAATGCAATAAACAGGGTTTGTAATTTTGTAAGCTATTTTAAATACACCTTCAGTTTTCAAATCACATATTACGGTTATATGAACTCAGCTTATACATTTCTACTTGATTTCTATTGTGCTCATTAGCCTCAGCAAGATTACAATATTGCAGCTATATCAATTCCAGTTACTCATTAAACTATTTTCTTTTATAACTTTCCTTTCAAAAACCTTTCAAGTAATACATAATACAACATCATTGTACCCAATCAGAACTAAAGGGCATTTATTTGTAATTCCTTCTTCATATATTTCCAGACAAGAATAAGCTATTTCAGGCATGGTAACTGATTGAGCTCACAGTAAAAAAAACAATCAAAGAAATGCTTTCCATCCCTATTCATGAAGGTATGCTTCTCAGTATTTTTGTTAATTATAACAGAAGTGTTCTTTTTGCTGAAAAATGCTTTTTACCTGAAACTTCATTCAATATCAAGACCCTACACCCTTAACCAGCAATCAGCTCTACCTAAGAACTTTCCAGGTGCTTGTATCTTACTCACTGGTTAGTCCAGCATGAAATGTGCTACCTGTCAGCAACATCAGGTGTGACCACAGTATGTTTGTCTCTGGCAGCTTGTGTTAGACATGCTGCCTTTGCAAAGAGTTGGCTTCTAGATAATGGTCTCTGCAGGTGCTGGCCCTCAAATTCCTCAGGCCTGCAGTCTCTTTTCAGTGGCCAGCACCAGCCTCTTACCCCACTTTCCTGGTACCTGAACTTGAAGTTTGCAAGTGTTCACACACAGGCACAGAAGAGACAATGCACTCACGCTCAATAGTTGCAAACAGCACTTGGCAGGAATACAGAATAGCCTGCAGAGATCAAGTGAAGGCTCAGACAATGCTACTGCCCAGCACCCTGCCCAACCACCAGCAGGTATGCGACGGTCCCTTTTTATTCACTCCTCCCCTGCTTCCTCAAGCTTGCTACACCCCAATCCGCCTTGGTTTTTGTATTCCCCAGGTTTGGTCTGTGTCACCTAAACATCCCATAATAAGTTGTGAACAATATTCTGTCCCATCCCCAAGCACTTTTCCCTCTGCATCCCGCATCCTATACCCTATTATGCAATCACCTCTTACTTGCCTGGTATTCCTGGGAAAGAATCTTCTTCCTTGGCCCACCTCACTACTTTCCTTTCATGTACTTGAAGCACATCACTGGCTCTCTTTTTACTGATTAGATTACTCCACTTCACCCTCTGCTGTTGTTCATCTGATTCTTACACAGTCTTTATGTTTTAGTCTTACAACATCACACTGAATAGTGTTTCATAGAAACAACCTCTGAGTTAGGACATTTTACTCAGAGTGTTGGACTCATATTCTGAATCAGCTTGTTGCTTTCTTGAACTACTTGAGAAGTTATGAGAGAGCTGACGAGTACTTTATCATCCTCACATACATATACATAATTGTGTTTCACAAATGCAGAACTTAGTGAGAGGGAGAAATGTTTAATAAATACTTATGCATCATTAGCTACATTAATTTCTTCTGGCAGTCAGGGTATTTTTCCTCAATTCTGCTCTCATTTCAAAGTTAATCACTTTGAAACAATTACTTTAAAAGCTAAGTAATTTTAACTGATCATATGCAATACCAAAATGCATTTCTCTTTACTTGGGCAAGCACCATTTTCTTTGTCTTCATTCTCCATACCATCATAATCTTTAACATGAACTATCAATAAGCACTGCAGCCTCCATCTCAACTGGAAATAAGTCAAGCTTCTTCCTGCTTCTAATTCTCCAGTTTAAATAAATGTGAACCTATATGACATTTCTGTATATTCTGAAATGGCACATTTAAATCATCCTTACAAAATGTAAAAGCCTTTTACAGCTTTTATCTTCACAGCTTCAAAGATGCCCAAGTTTTTAAACTGGCCCTTCAGAGTGATATTACAAGGCCTCTGATTTGTTTGCTCCATCATCCATTTCTACATTTATGCTAAGATTCAGCCCAACCTGTTTCATTTAAACAAAAATAATCCACTTTTGAACCAAAGAAAAAGATACACTGATATCTACTTACAGTGTAAACTGAGGGTTAAATAGGTAAGACAAAAAATCTGTATTTTCTCTTGAACACAAGTCACCCTTGTTACTACTTTGTGTAATATACACTTTCTGCCTAGCACAAGCCTGCAGTACCTTACTCTGACATGAAGTACAATATTCTCAAGTTGAGAGACAATACTTGCTGAGCAGAGAGGCAGGACAGATTTATTTTACAACAGTTCAGTGGCATGCCTGGGGATAACCTCAGAACTGCCCAATTTTCTTCTAACTTCAGGTACCTATTTCATGAAAGAAAAATTTCAAGTAAAACTGAAACACAAGCTCATCCAGTTCCAATTCTTTTTTCGACAGAGCCAAGAGGCAATTCACTGCAGATGGGTTAACATTTCTGACTGATACATGTAAGCAATTTAGCATTAAAGAGCTGCCAGTTATTTGAACAACTAGGCAACTGGTAACTTTTCATCTGACAAAATTATCTAGTGTGAGAAACTTGTCAGTTTCCTTCAAATTGTGTTGAAAGATCCTGCTTCTACCTCTACCACAGCTACAATACTATTTTCCAACTACCTTTGAGTTAACTTTATGAAGACATAATTATGCAACAGTATGAATGCCAGAGTCATAAAAGGTTCCACACAACTGTTCTAGTGCCAAAAGCAACTATCAAAATACAATAAATTCAATGGTCCAAAGAAATATTCTTTTTAGCAAAAAAGGCACACAATCAATACCTATGTCAACTACAAATTTAAGCTGGAAGACACACAAAGTTGTTGCATGGCACTGGAACATTGCTGAAACATCTTATGGCATATCATCATCATCATCCATTTAAAACTTAAGCTTATGTTGGAGATTTAATATTTCCAGTGACATCTAAATTTTTTTTTTTTTTTAAATATGCCAGTATCTTTACTCTTCAGTGAGATTTGCACTTCTGACAGGATTTCCCACTATGCTGTTGCCCTATCTTGATGGTCACACACTGGAGTGAGATTAAGCACGTTCTGCTTAAGCATGGTGAAATGAAACAAAAGCACTTGATTGCTTTGCCCATGCTCCAGTACTTGCATTATTTTAGGAAAACAAAGGAAGGCTATTATTCAAAACAAGATAAGATTATTATTTTGAGCTACATTATTTAAAGTCTTTTTCCTCTTATCAGCTTCATCTTATCCAATCCTTATCCTTCTTTACATTCAGTTCCATGTATCAGTACCACTTAGGTAAATGCATCCATTTTGTTCCAGCACATTTGATTGATTGTACACAATCTCCTAAGTAGTACTGTAATTTTCATATAACTTTTTACATGAGATTGTATATTTGCAGTTTTAATCATGCATGGTCCTGTGGTCTCAAATGTCTCAGAACTTCCTTTTCCTAAAGACAGCATCCACCCATGAGTAAGGCTGATTTAGTACATGCTTGTTTAAATGTGTCCATTTAATTTTGTTCAATATACAAATAAGCCTATGTAATGTTGTCTTAATTGTCTCAAAGTCACCAGGAAAAATGATGAAGCTTATCACAAGCTGAAAATGCCATCTGTTAATAAGTATTAACAACTGAAACCCAAGGCAGTATTATGTTTTGAACCTGAATGGATCAAAAGTGTAAACAGAGGATCAATTAAAACTAAGCAAACTTAAACCAGCTTTCTGATAAAAACAGTTTGGCAAGTTAAAAAAAAACAATTTAACCAAATGTTTCAAGCTTTTCTCTTTTTTTTTAATTGTTTTTAGATTCTTCTTGCATAGAATTTTTTTAAATTGCATTAAAATACTGTTCTGCTGCAAGACCGGAGTAGAGAGGATCAAGCTGATACAGCAAACACACACATGGGTGAAGAAAAAAAAGTGATATCCTTCCTGAACGCTGACTCCTTTTCCAACATCAGAAAGATAAAAACTTCCTTTTTTTTCCTGACAAAAAAGGGGTTTCTTTCATTGCTTCTACCTGCAATATCTGTTTCTTAATTTCTTTGTCTACAACTGCAAATACGTAATAAGAGCCATGACAGATTAATTCCATTAAGTAAGACTAATTTTCATGGTAATCCTCAAACAGAAGAAGTCCTTTGTTACTTGCAAAAGAAATGAATAGCACCGTTTTGAGAAGAATCTAATTTGATTTGCTTTCCTTCAGATTAGTATTCAAAACAAGCAAAGAACCCAAAATAATCTGATCTCTTCTGGAAGACTGAGAAGGTATGATTAGAAATGTAAAACTAGGCTGGGAGAGGTCCATAGACTGTAAAATGCAGACCGAGAAGCCTTAAACTCTTCACCCATTGTGGGGGCAGGAGGCAGGAAAACAGGTTGCCCTGTGTCTTATCACATACTCCTAAATCCTGAGCTTTAATTCTTATCTGCTTAGTCTGAATTTATGAAAACAAGGACTAAGAGCATAAATAAGACTATATATTCAATCAGAGAACAAGACAGGTTTCTATTTTTCTGTTCCCATGATATACATGGTTTTTTATTACAATTTAAAGTAATATTTCATTTTATATAGCAATCAGAAAGAAAAGATATTTTAAAAATAAATCAGTCAGGCAAATAATGCTAAGTTGTCCAGGGAAATGTTATTATCAACTGTTCAAGTGATTTAGCAAGTTATCAACAATAGAGTATATCAAACAAAAAACATTTAGACTATTTATAACAGGATTCTGTATTTAAATTATCATTCAGGTTCAATATTTGTGAATTCATTTATTCTTACAAGTTAAAAGTAAACATTTAAAGAGATCACTTTCACCTAACTGGTGTTTAGGTGGACACTAACTATTCTGCAGGCTTTCATTTCTTTCATGCATTCTTACAGTGCTACTCAGTTCTGAAGAAGTGAAGAACACTACAACACTATTTGCTCCAACTCATTTCTCCTTGTGCAAAATTACTAGGATGATAACTTGTAATATTTTGGATACAAAAATTGCATCCCAGAGAAATAAGGGTAGAACTAATAGTTTCTTTTGCTTCAATAGTCCAAGCAGCTTGATTTTTGTGGGAGTTTTAGGCTGTTTTTGGGGGAAAACAAACACACCATCCTAACAAGCTATGTTAAGCTCTTCCTATTTGGTTATTGAGTATTTGACATTGTTTTTCCTATACGAAGGGGAAAAGCCGCTAGTGTGACTTGCCCCCACTTTTGAGGGTTTCTCCAGTACATTTTAAAGGCAAATCAACCGATGTCTGTACCTCTAATACAGGCATCTGGTGCTGCCTGGTACCAGCTGACTGAGAGGCAGCAGCTCACTGTGACTGCCAAGTTTAATCTGCCAATTTACTCTTCATTTTGGGGAAGAAAAACAGCATTTGATATACTACCATTGAAAAATAACCTCCAACTGACCCATTCCTGTCACTTGAAATAACTTTATACAAAAACAAGAGCCAGTTTCAAATTCAAAACTCAATATCATAAAACAAACTAACTCACAGTGTCACTTTGAACTTCAGCTAATCAAGTGTAACTGCTGCAGTCCTTCAGAACCATTAATCATCCAGGTATGTTCAGCAGCATGAAAAAATCTTTGAGTGTTGATATTAATCAAAAATCTGAGTGTTAAGTTTGCAAATGCACATGTACTTACTGAGAAAAAAAAAGTAGTTTATAGTTCTTTATACCCTAACCATTTAACTTTACTGTCCCAGTACAACACAATCTTGTCCTAAAGAGGTTTACTTCCATACCTTAGATGGTCCCCAACATGCAGTATTTTACAGAGAAAACATCACAATATTTTCATTAGAGCACTCAACTCCTGTGAAAGCTCTAAACTAAACGGCAGAGAAAGCTACACAGTGCTGAACACAAACACTTCCAAAGCATTCAGTGTCATGGACTTAGCTGAACTTTCTAATTTTGGATATTAGAAATACTTACCAAGTTTTTCATGGACAGCTTTCCAAATAACTTCTGGCTTAATTCTGGGTTGTTAGCACTGTTGCACACCATGTTTTCTTTATTTAAAAATTAGACTTCATAAAAAGTTGAACCCTACAAAAATCTGAACATTTAGGACCAATTTTCTTTTTCTTTACTCTGGGAGCACTCCAGAGCCTCACAGCATCATACCTAGTGATGCCTTTTTTATTTGAATTTGTACTGTGGAAGCACATAAACACATATGTCTTGGAAAACTAAACAGTCCTGGTTGCTCCAAAATTCAAAAAGTCATTCATACAGCTCAGTCCAACTTCTCTGTTCTAAGTAGTGCAAAGCAAACGCCTTTACTAAATGAAATATTCCTTATATTCTTTGATTGCTTGTGAACAATATTCCTCAGTTTACTCTGCTGCTCTGTTTATCCTTGGGGCACATAGTCTCCCCAGCTCACACACTGGCCATGTCCCAGAGCACCACTGACCGCTCAGCCTGAATGACCGAAATGTACCTCATCTCCCCCTTTTCTGTGCTTCCTTTCAGTGGAACCTCATCTCCCCCTTTTCTGTGTTTCCTTTCAGTGGAACCTCATCTCCCCCTTTTCTGTGTTTCCTTTCAGTGGAACCTCATCTCCCCCTTTTCTGTGTTTCCTTTCAGTGGAAAGCAGGTACAAGGCAGATGGAGTGCACACTGAGCCTGCTCCAACCTGCTGCAGGAAGAACAGCATGGAGCTTACCTAAAGTGCTGCTCTGTGCTCCAAGAAGAAACTTTACCTAAACTATCTTCAGAGCGTACATTTTATTTCAGAAAACTCGGATGAGGCTTTCAGAGCTCTCTCATGCACAAGTAGAATACTTATGCTACATATTATTTTTTAAATCACCAAACAATTCTAAATTGAACACATTCAATTACTCAAGGATGAACAAAAATTCTACTCACTCTAGAAATAAAAAAGGTGTTCTGTGGTTTACTCTATTCCTGAACAGAGAACTTATTCAGTCAACTTAAGCAGAAAAGAAAGGAAAAAAAAATGGCTGATTTATGAAATTTCACTACCTTCAGCTGTGCAGAAGAGTAATTAATAAGCAGGGAAAGCTCCTCAGCAGCTGATGAAAGAGCAGGCAGGATGATAAAGTTTAGAATTGCCTAGTGAAAGTCTAGCTGTTTTTTCCTGCCTACAAATTAAAGGTTTTCTTATGTAACTACCAACCAAATATGTAGGATTGGTGGCCAAACTACAGACTTTCTTCCCCTCCCCACTAATAAAATGCATTGCACTCTTGCAATATAAGACTTAATTTTTTAGTCAATTTAAAATCTCTTAATCTTACCTGTCTCTACAGAACATGTAAAACTTGCTTTCACTGCATGGCAGTCTGCCTTATGCTATTATCCTGCTGTTGGCCCATAGGAAACATTAGGAAGCACTCAATTAGCTCAGTTTGATTATTTATTCCCGCAATTCAACACATTTTTAATATTGCAAAAATTTGCACTTCTGTTGTTTGCAAACAAGCTGGGCTTTGAGTGAACATTCAGCTTCAAATAACCTGGCCCCAGTTTTCATGTCATGAAAAATTGCATAGTAATTGTTACAGCAGTTTTCTTGCAGTATTTTCCCTGTTTCTTCAAAGTAACTGTAAGGATAAGGTTCTTTTAGGCAGAAGCACTGAGGAAACTTGAGATCTGCAACTATGGAAAGAACACAGAGAGAGACGGAGGGAAGACCCGGGGTAACTCATGCAAGTTTCTTAACTTTCTTCAGTTAGACTGAAAAAACCCTTACAGCTGCCAGTAGCTTGGCAATGTCATGTATTTTATTAAGAGTTTTGCAGATCTGATGTGGAACATCTTATTGTTGGCTGCTTCTAATAAAATGCTAATCACGGGACTAGACTCAATCACTAGCTGACATAGTAAGATGTTGTTATATTACAAATTACCCAGTAATCTCAGCAGAGTGAACAGCCCACAAAAACAGAGTCAAGCAAGTATCCTTGCTACTCACTATTCTGCAGATCTCTCTGATCTTGAGGAAATTCTACACTGCATCTGAACTCTCCAATGTGAGAGACAAAAAAAAATATTTCCCCAGAAACCCACTTCAAGCACATGATGATTCTCTACTGAAAAGCAATTTCAGTAAGAAAACTCACTATTATTAAATAAGTTAAAATATTATGGTCTTTGTTTATCAAAGCATGATAATCAATTAACTGACACATTAATGTAATATTAGGATCATAAGCTTACTACATCAATGCTAGAATCTTTCAGTAATATTTGAAAATGCAAAAGAAATCATGCTAGACATTTAGCTTGCTAAAGGCTAAGGATCAGTGACAGGATCTAGTTAGTGACAAGAGAAAGACTCAAATGGATGTAGGGGCAAATTAGCTCTATGAAGCAGAGATAAGAACATGAGAATTGAATGTGAACATTTTACATTTTTAGGATGCATATTCTTGTTTTAAGAGCTAAGAAATTTAATCTCAACAAAAGATAAAACTGAAGTCACTAGGAACTGAAGACTTATAAGAGTACATGACACTTGAGAATAAATCTGAAGTTTTCTCTAGTAAAAAGATGAATTCTTTTTACCAGTTTAAGACCTCTAATTTTTCCACCTTTATTGATTCTTCTATAGGATAGCTAAAACACTGCTTGAATTACCTTAATCTAAAAGAACTCTCAAAATTGTGTCAGAACTGCAAACTGCTTGCTCACATATTTTTAATTAACTTCCCAAGCCTGGAACAGCTAGACTGGATATCAACCATGCCTGTACTAAAAGCAACCAGTGACTTTCAATATGAAGTGTGCTGACTTCTCATATTGTTTCCTCTGCCAGGAACTGAGAAAAATAACCATCTACTGCTTGATGTGTTTTCTGAAAACATGATAAATACTATGGTCAAGATGCCTGCACTCCCCTGCTGATTCAGGAGGCAATATTTAAAACATACTACAGCCAGTCTCTACCTGGATGTGAAGTATATCATTATTACTGAAAAACTAATGTTTATCAGCTCCCTAAAGCAGAAACACATTGCAAAAGCAGTAATGTATTATTCCATGTATGAAAAGAAAATCTTTGTTTTCTACCTCACCAACACTGTCCAGCAGAAATAAACATATGATACAGCTCTCTTTCCTTTGGATTACAGAAAGCAACTAGATTTAAAAAATATATAAGATTTACAGTGTGAAAGCAGTTTACTTTGAATGAATGATCCTTTAAAAGCCCAAGCTTGAAGAATGTCTTAAATTAAAAAGATGACACAGAAATGAGTTCCATTCGAGCAGTCAATGCTGACACATTAATAATGAAATAAAATATGCTGCAGTACTTCAAACATTTTGCAGCTGTTACAACAGCATGATTATCTAATACAGATATATTTACCAAATTCCACATTTTGTAGCACAAGCATTTAAAATCAAAATCCTTCTTTTTATTTGTCTAATCATTAACTGATAATCTAATGACTTTTCAAATGTAAATCTAATCAGTGGCAATAGAATTGGTTTTTTATTTCAAGTGGTAGGATAATCCCTCAGCTGTAACAATGCTCTGTTGTCACCTCCCCTCACGTAACCAAATATTTCCAGCCACATAACAAAGTTCACGCATCCTTACAAAGTGAGACCCTCTCTCCCAGTCCAAAAGTAGATCTTTGGGCTCTAGAAAGATAGTGTTTCCAAATCACAGCAATGTTTTTACCCTTTATAACTAAAGTATATTATTATAAGGACAAAAATAAAACATTCAACTTGGCTGGACACCCCCATAAAGCTTCAGTAATCAACAATTCTAATATTTTTATTGCCATCCATAAACTTACTTTAACCTCGTATCGTATCAATAACAATAGCTCAATGAAGCTTCAGGAATTGTTGTAAGAAAAGCTGCTTCTGCACTAACTCATTCCAAATTGCTTTCTAATTTAAGAAAAATTATATTTCTATTCGGGAGGGGCTTTTTTCCCCCCTCCAAGTATGCATATATATATTTTTTGTATCTTGTTTTATTATGTAAAATGGAAAAATACTCTATCTGAAAACTGAATTAGAAATACATCTGCAATCATAGTCTGTGAACACACAACATTTTTCATAATTGTAACACAGCAATGTGGGGGAATAAAGTGACAGATGGAGACTCCAATGCATTCTTCAGACTACCATACAGACCTCAATATATTAATGGATTCACAAGATCAGAAAGACAACATCTCTATTAAAAGAAATTAATATATTTAATACTAAAATTACCCATTTAATTTTTGTTTAATATTAACTCTCTGCAGAAGTGCACGTGAAATTTCAATTGTACCTATATTGCTAAGGCTGCTCATTATGCTTTACCATAACTGTGGAAAGAAGCACCTTAAGTTGTTTCCTTGTCATGTTTTGTGACATGATCTTAGTGAAAAATTTTTAAGTTACTTAAAATTACTAATTAAATTTTACAGATTTTACATTTATGTTTAAAATGCATTCATTTATCAAAGACAGTATTAGATGATAATACAGGACTTAATAAAACTGACAATTTTCTGTGCAAGAATAGGAGTGGTCCATGACCCAGAGGTTTTAGCTCAGCTAGTCAGAGCATGGTGCCACCAACACCAAGGTTGGGGGTTCAATCCCCATACCTGCTGTGCATTTAATAGCTGGACTTGATGATCCTTGTGGGCCTTCCTAACTCAGGACTATCCTGTGATCTTAAAAATCTTCATTAGATTTATGGTCTGAGCCTAAACTTTAAAAAAGCTTAACCCAATTTCCCTCTTCTCCTGAACCCATTCCTCATCATATGGCCAACCAACCTTTGTATGCAAGCAACAGCACAAGCAAACAATTCATGTGCATTAACCAGATCACAATTCTTATACACATACACATTAATTATTTCCCCAAATCTCTGAACATATCTAATACTATGTGCCATTTTTAAATAAGTGGAAAAAAAGAAACTCTTCTTACCTTTTCAGCTGTTAACTGTTTTGATGGTTTTTCTGATTCTTTCTCTCTCTTTTTCTCTTCTTTCTTTTTTTCTTTTTCCTTCTGCAAAAAGAAAAAGCATTTTGCTAGTACTCAATTTGCAAACGTATTGAATGTCTACAGTCATACAGACTATAAACAGAGATCTTCAGTTACTCCCTTTTAAATCATAGTTTATGCTTTTATCTGCTCTCCTTCTCATTAGAAGTGACTAATTTTGCTCAAATACTAATATTAAAAATACTGTGACTTTTAGATTAAATTCCAGAAATTCACTTTTTTACCTGCTCATCTGCTTTTCTGCTTAATAGGCAGAAGGAAAAAAGAACCAGTATTGATTCTCCTAAGCAAAGCAGAGCTGAAGAGTAAAAATAATCTACAAGTATAAGTATCTCTGTTAACTCTGATAGCCTCTGTCATTGAGGGTGGATGTCAGCTGCTTTGACCAAAGAACTAGACTAAGGTAAATTGCATGCTGCTTTCTGCAGAAAGGTACTAATTTTTAAAAGCCGATCTAGTAGTCCTAAAAAATACTCCTGAATGTAAAAAAGTTGCCTTGGGCCATATGACAGGCCAGCTGAGTCATGAGACATTATGTTGTTCCAGAAAGTGAAAATATAAAGGTCCCTTTACTTTGAATGCATCATAATGACATTACAGATATTTCTGCACTTTAGTTTTTGATGAATGAATGTGCCAAAATTACTGACCCATCTGACTGAAGAAAAGCATAACATATGCCTTAAGGAATAACATGAAGAAGATTCAGACTTGCTAGGTTAGTGCTTTGACAAAGTGTTAGTCTGCCTGCATTTACCTGGTACACCTACAGAGTAGTACTAGTGAGTATATTTGAACACTAAATTGATGAAACTGTAGCTCCTAAATGTTCTTTTGGCCATTAGACTTGCACTCCTGTTAGTTCAAAGCTTCAAAACAGCCTTGTTTCAGAAAACACTACTGTTTACAAGCTTCCCAATATTAGGCAGAAGGTTGAGAGGCTAGATCTGTCCATGCAGCTCCAGTATTAAAAATAAAACAGTTAATAGTTTGTGTCAGTAAGGAGTATTTGTGAGTTTTTTCTTTTTTTTTTAACATCCAGTACATACAATTTAAAATTTTTATAGCACGCTACCCACTTAATAATAGTTCTAACACTCAGATGAAGGTTTTGGTTTTTTGTTGTTTTGGGGGTTTTGTTTGTTTGTGGTTTTGTTTGTTTGGGGTTATTTTTTGGAGGTGACTGGACACAGAGGGATCCAAGTAACACACTCTTCAAAACTTCCAGTAAACCATTTTCAAACCTTTCACCATATTTACCAGATTTGGATTTGGGCTACTCAAGCCCCAACTAACCCATGTGAATTATTTTATCAGGCATTAACCTGAACACTCAGTTCCTGGAAAATCAGACTATCACACCAAGCACCTGCATACAAGCAACAGAAAGCAATGACCACAGTCATGAAACCCCAATAAGGAAATTTGGGACATCTGTTTTGATGAAAAGAAACAGAGACCAACTTAGATTTCACTGAATAAAAGACCACGAAAGTGAACACAGTGGTCCAAACGAGAGGCCTCACCAATGCTGTATCTCACCCGTGGTAATGCAAGGTGTTCAAGAAATGTCTGTATGACTGGGACAAGTATAGAGCAGTATTTTATTTTGAGGTCACATAATAATCTGAGGCTTGCAGGCTTACTGAACTAGGATTACAAATGCATAGCCATGCCTTTCAATGAAGCTCAGCCTTTCTTCCACTACTGTTTCACTGACCCTAGTACCAACCTGCATTCTAGTATTACTAGTGTAATTACAAATTACACTGTCAGATCAACAACTTTTTGAAGTCTTCCCTTTTCTGTTCCCACATCCCACTCCAACCTTCTCAAGCTGAATAATTTAAATAAACGTAATCTCTTTAAGACAACTGCATCAAAGGAAGTGTACCAGCAGGTCAAGGGACATGATTCTCCTCCTCTGCTCTGCTCTCACAGACCCTTCCTCTGCAGTTGGGGCCCCCAGCATCAGAAGGACACGGACCCACTGCAACCCAGAGAAGGGCCACAGAAATGGCTGGGGGCTGGAGCACCTCTCTCTGAAAACAGGCTGAGAAAATTGGGGTTGTCTGAGTCTGGAGAAGAAAGAAGACTCTGGGACACTTCATAGGAATCTTCCTGTAGTAGTGCCTCAAGGGAGCTTCAGGAACAATGGGTAAGGACTTGTCATGGTTTGACACTGGCACAATGCCAGTGCCCCCATGAGAATACCCTCTCCCTGATTTCTGCTGTGAGATGTGACCAGGAATAAGCAAAGCAGGCTCCCACATAGGAAAAAAAAAATTATTAACTAAACTACAAGGGAAAGGAAAAAAAAGAAACACACAAGGAAAATGAAAACTTCACAAATACATCTCCTCCTCCTCCCCACCAAATTCCCAATACAATACATCACCCAAATCATCGACTCTCGGTCTGGCACCACCCTTCAGAATACTCAATCCTCAGTTCATCAAGAGGAGAAGGAGTCCTTCTTGTGCCAATGGTGGCCTCTTCCTTTCATGCCCAGTGCTCTCACCACTGAACACAGACCAGAGTTGCTTCTAGGGTTGTCTTTTAAGGATGCTTCGTCCCACTCCAAAAAGGCACAGTCTCAACTTTGGGACATCTGTCCCCCCCATGTTTTTCACTCCCTGGGGCCGAGGGGTACCCACACCAAACCCTCTCAGTCCTGAGGCATTGCCTCCCCCTAGAATGCAGTCCCTGTATCACAAGGAAACATGGCTCTGTCCGTGGCTACACAAAAAGAGTCCAGCATAAGTTACTCCATCATCTCTTCCAACTGAGTTCTTCTCTATTTCTCTCGTGGCCCATTTCCTTTTATCTCATCTCTGTCTCTCTTCTCATTCAGCTCCAGGAGCATTAGCATTTGTAAGATTTCCATCATCCAAGAAAAGGGTTAAAAATCTGAGGCTCTGTCTGTCCAGAACTCCCACGGCTGCCCAGCCGGGCACCTTCTCGCCGCACCTCCCTTCTCCTTCTCGGCCAGCCACTATTGAATTTCAAGGTGGCACAAGCACAGGCACAGGCTCTCTCTCTGTCCCTCCTGGGGGGGAGGAGGTGGCTGCCCGATGCCTCTCAGTGCTCCTCCACCCTTCCATCCTGCAGGGGCCTTCCCCTCCCTTCTGTCCAGGCCCGGCCTACCTCACCCGGCCGCATGGCTTCCCCTGGGCCTACCTCACCCGGCCGCATGGCTGCCCCTGGGCCTACCTCACCCGGCCCCATGGCTGCCCCTGGGCCTACCTCACCCGGCCCCATGGCTGCCCCTGGGCCTACCTCACCCGGCCGCATGGCTGCCCCTGGGCCTACCTCACCCGGCCGCATGGCTTCCCCTGGGCCTACCTCACCTGGCCCCATGGCTGCCCCTGGGCCTACCTCACCCGGCCCCATGGCTGCCCCTGCCCCGCCCAGCCCGCAGCCAGGCAGGGCAGCTCTGAACCTTTCCCTGACTGGAACCCAAGAGAGCCTCCCAGGCGAGAGCCCTGCTTTAACCCCGTGTGCTCAGAGGCAGATCCAATGTCCCAGTGGCCACATTAGGTGCCAATATTAAAATCTGAGCATCCATTGGCCTAACCACAGCATCCCAGAAAACATATTTCCTGTCAAACCACCACAGGACTCCAGCAGGACAGTGACAGGAGAAGGGGGAATGGCTTTAAACTAGGAGAGAGCAGGTTTAGATTACACATTAGGAAGAAATTTTTTACTGTGAGGATGGTGAGGCACTGGAACAGATTGCCCAGGGAGGCTGTGGAATCCCCTATCCCTTGAAGTGTTCAAGGCCAGGTTGGATGGGGTTTTGAGCAACCTGTCCATAGCAGGGGGCTGGAACTAGATGATCTTTAAGGGCCCTTACAACTCAAATCATTCTATGACTCTACAATTCTATTATTTGATTCCTCTCATCCCAGGAAAGGTTGTTTGAAGTGTCATGTAAGTACTCTTACTTGTCAATCACAGTACTTTAAATTTCCTTAAATATGTTTAAGGGAAAGCAGAGTTAAAGTTTTTGCATTTTTTCAGTATGTTCTGATTTCCAGTTCAACTTCAATGTATTTTTAAAGTATGTTTTGTCAAAGAAACCTCACTTGGGGAGTAAAAAGCATCTGGAAACATCTATTTTTCAAGGATTCAAGAAGGAGGGTTTTGCAGCTAGTTTCATATGGCAAACACTCTGTAAAGGTGACCAAATATAAATACATGCTTCTTGTTACCCTTAATAAATCCCTAAAAACTTAATAGGGAATATATTAAGACTTAAAATAAACTGTTCTCCTGTGCTTCTACCTCCACACCTCACAGAGTCTACAGAAACAGTCTTGATTCTCAGCAACTTTATCTTCATTCATTTAATTTTCACTGTGGACTTGAAAAGCCACAAGTCCTTCATCTTCACACTTCCTGATTTCAATATTCAAGCTTTCTGCCTCAGCTCCATTAGATAAAAATGAATTCAGACTAAATAAAAACATTTCTCAGATGTTGCATTCATTCCAAAGCTTCAACTCAAGTGCTTCATTACTTGCAAAAGCAGTCAAAAAGCACTATGAAGAAAATAAAATTAAATTGACTTTATACTGGTCTTAAATTCTAAGCAAAGATTAATAATTTTTTTCCAAGTTTCATTTCTAATAACATGGCATACTAGTTACACAGAAGAACTTTCAAATGTGAATGCACCAAGAGAGGTAGATAAGAAAGAAAAGGCAAGCTTCATTCCTAATGGCTGCTGCTACTCCTGGTACAACTTAAAACCCATGACAAATTCAACAAGGCTTGTGATCTTAGTCCATGACACTGACATTTAAATTTTAATTAATGTTTAAATATAGCTGAACTAAAATAATTTATAACTTCTGTCCATTTTTTTTTGTATTTAGAAGGAAAAAGCTTGATTTATGTTCACATCATAAATTATTTCATATATTGTATAGTCTCAATTTAGAGCGAAGTATCTAAAAGAAGCTAACACTGGATATTCACATTCTAAATATGCATTTTATTATTGTCGTAAATCATGCCATTTACTGAAAGTTGATATAAATGATGCCTCTTCTACTACTTGCTTGTGTGTTACGCTTTTCAAAGACCCATCTAAACAGTAATTGTGTTAGCACACACACATATCCCAGCCAGAAAGATATTAAAACCAGTATGAGTCAAATTAATTCAATATTTATCTCCAAGGATAATGAACTAAATGGCTGGAACAATACTGATAATTTAGAACCTGGAACAAGCAAGTAATACCAAAAAAGATATCAGAAATTATTTCTGATGAAACAGGACAGTATCACTCATACCTATTAACTGGGAATTAAGTGGGTTTTCCACAATTCTGTGACACTAATCAGAAGTCAACCAGAATTTTGACATATGAACACCAAGAAGTGAAAACCACACACGTACTTTGCAGTTGTGCTGGGTCTTTTCATTTAGCTAGTCCAAGAAAAAAGGAGAGATGTATTTCAAATGTGTGAAGGATTAACAGCAATTCGAACTCTCAAGTTACCTCAGTGAAATTACTCTATAGAGATGTAAACATTTGTGCAAAGCAGTAACCTGATAAGAGTTACACCCAAAACCAATATACCTCTGCTTTGCTCTTCTCAGCAGCAGCTTGCAGAGAAGGAGAAGATGCCAAAGGCTGAGCAGCATCAGATGATATCTGTACAAAACAGAGGAAAGAAATGAGAAAGAAAATAAGCAAGAACAGCTGGGAAGGGAGGCAGTAGAGGCTGCTAAGAGACATGATTTTCATTCTTTTTTTTTTAATAATATTGATGGTAGTGGTTACACGACATAGAAGAAACATAAAGAGGAGACAAAGTTGGTTTGGTTTTTTTTTCTGAGTACAATATTTAAAGGAAACGTTTCAGGTAGGAAAGTGTGACTTATAATGAAATTCACTAGGACAGAATATAAGAAAATGGACCTGGATAAGATCATATCAAAGGCATAAGAAAAATAATTAGCTTTCATACATTGTTCAATTTTTATCCAGTGTAACTACTGAAATATTAATGTCCTGAAGCATGAAGGCAGACTGTCCCAGAGGACGGGGAGAGAAGAGAATGCCTTTGTTCTTGTTCAATGCAACAGAATATTTTTATTAAGAGGAATGCAAAATAACTCTGAAAGTTATACATTAATTAAAGTTTTAATTAACTCTTCTCTAAGAGCACTCCAAGTACATAAAGAGCTTAGGGTTAATATAAAGCCACATCTTAGCAGCAGGTTGAAGGATCTCAGACAAGTGACACTTCTTTTCTAGGAATTGGTATGTAAAATTGCTATTAGCACCACTACACTTCCAGAATTCTCCAAAAGGTGTAACTTAAATATGCAACAAGTACAGTTTGCTCAAAAAAAAAGGATTTCTCTAAAGGCATTTTCATACATCTTCCTATCCAATCTTTTTATGCATAGCTGATTACTTTAATGGAAACATTATCTTTCTACTTCCCTTATTATAAAAACAAAACTGAAATAATTTTCCAAATATGTAGAAGATCTTCAGAGTTATAGAGCTGACACTTCTACACTATTTTGTATTGCTTCTATTATCTAGAAGGAAAATTTAGAAAGAAATGAAGCTATAACAGAGTAGGTCATTATGTTGGACCAAAATAAGCAATTTAAATAACATGTTTTTACTTAGTTTAAAAAAAGAAGCTCGCACTAAATGGAAACTGAAAGCTGATAAAAAACCCCATCATATCTCATGTCTAAATACCCAATATTTCTAACAGAAAATCCTACCAGTTTCTTTACTTATACAGCTGGAATATTCATAGAATTTACATATTTAGTATTTTTACAAAAAAAACCCCTATGTCTATGCTGGAAGGTGGTGCAGAGCTGCAGGAAAAATATTTATAAAGTTAAATTTTAAAACCAAATTTTACCTGCAGAAATATGAAACTAAACCTTCAGAAATATGAAATATTCTCATTTTTAAATTTACTGTTTTATAATCCTCGGGTTATTAGCAGAGTTATGGATACACCTGCTGCAATGATGCAGTTTCACAAACAGTAGCATTCTGTTGCTATAGGAACCCTGGGATCCTGTTTATTCCAATTGCATCACATTGTAACCAAATAATGCCGGAAAAATTATCAGGTAACTACACAATACCCTGAACTATGTACTCGAACATCATGCTTCTGAGCTTTCAATTAGATAAATATGTGTAAAATTCTGATAATGAATCATCATCTTTCAAGCTGTTGGTTTGGGTTTGGAGTTTTTTCATTCTTTTGTATTACTTCAGATTTTAGGAGAATTTAAGCTTGATAGCACTCACAGGTGAACAGCAGGTAACAGTAGCAAGCAGTTACTTGCCACACAAAACATGGAACACAGAATTTCATTTGGGGGTTAGGGGGAATACCAGCACTGTAGGTGTTTGTCAATTTCCATCCTCCCATAATAGTTTTTAATCTTCAAATCCTCTTCATATGATAAAGGATTATCTAACCTAGAAGAAGGTAATTCTATGAAGGCCCAAAAGCAATTATTATAGTTTTGCCAATCAAGTAATGGAATCATAGAAGTAATGAAGAAGTGCCATGCAAGCTGTCAGACAGAGCTGTGAGACAGAGTGAAAAGCAGTTGCTGCCTAGCCTGGGATATAGAACAGGATGTACAAGTTGAGAAATGCCCAAGCATAATGTTTAAAGACAGCCAGCATCACTACAACCACTTCAGGCAAAAAAGAGCACTTGAAAGCACACTTCACACATGTAAATATTCAACTAAGCCAGAGAACAAGAGACATATGACTGAAGCTAATCTTTAAGAGAAAACACATTACAATGTATAAAGAACAGATTAAGTTTACATAATGCAAGCAACAGTACAAGGTTGAGCTGCTGAATAGCTCTATCATCACTGCATCATGTTGAATTTGTTATCTACCAGGCTGCACCAGATAAGGAAAGCTGAATGAAAAAATCAAATGAAACCAAGTGGCTAGACAAAGCTAAACACGTAAATATTGTCTACCTAGAACTTTGCAAAGACTTTGACGTCACTCTCCAGAGCATTCTCCTGCAGGAACTTGCTGCTCATGGCTTAGACAGGAGCACTATTCTCTGGGTACACAGGTGCTGGGTGGCCAGGCCCAGAGAGCAGTGGTGAATGGAGTCACAACCAAAGAGTGGCCAGACACTAGTGGGGCTCCCCAGGATTTAGTACTGGGGCCAGTCCTGTTTAATATCTTTCCTTATGCAGGATCTGGATGAGGGGATGGAGTGCACCATCATTCAGTTTACAGATGTTACCAAGCTGAGCAGGAATGCTGATCTGCTGAAGGACAGGAAGGCTCCACAGAGGGATCTGGATAGGCTGGATCTGTGGCCCAAGGCCAACAGTACAGGGTTCAACACAGCGAGGTTCCACGTCTTGCACCTGGGACTCTTGGAGATGAGTGACTGGAAAATTTCCCTGGGGGAAAAGGATCTGGCAATGCTGGTTGACAGCCACCTAAATTTCTCCATGAAAATCCAAAAAGCAATTTCCCACCCTATTCCAGAATCCAAGTGAAAAAAGCACACATGGATCTACTCTGACAATGTTTGCACTATGCTCTGAAAAGCAGTCAAGTAAAGACATCTTTGATTACTGGCACCTTAAAGTATCAAATGGTGACCTCTGTAACTAATCATACATATTGCCAGAAAAAGGATAAAGTTGGATGATTGTGTGCATTACCAATGTACTGCAGAATGACAACTAGCATATGAATACATCATTTAAATTTTTAACTTAGGAATAGTTACATCTTTTGATTAAGAAACTCAAGAATTGCCTAAAACAAAGAAGGATGGCAAGGAGCTCTGAAGTTTTCACATTTCTCCACAAGATTTTGATTGCATTTCAGACCAGAAGACTTACAGTCATTTTTTTTTAGCAGTTCTTGAATCTTCTTCCATTGTTTGTGTTTTGTGACTCATTTTTAGGAAGAGGTTACAGCAAAAATAACCATTTTGCACAATGAAATTCAATACTCTCTTTAAAGCATCTCCTACCTTTAGTGCTGAGCAAGAAATTACATACACATGCAACAGTACTGTAAGATTTCAGTTTCACCCTGTGCTCATTGAGAAACCCTTTGGTGCATAAAAAATGTAAGATCAGAAAAGAAAGAATCTGCAGATTTAGAGTATTAGTCCAGTTCCCAGCCCCTTTTACATGTAAATGTGTTATCTGTCCCCATTTTCCTCCCTAAAACACTTCTGTACTGTTATTACTTAGTGGTGGCACTACCCAAATACATGCTAAGTTAACAGTTTGTGTAAAAGCAACAACACAAACAGTAGTTGGCCCAATGTCTTGATGTAGTCTGTTGACCCGACTACTATTCCAAGTAAAAAAAAGTAAGCTTTAAACAAGAACTAAATGAAGTTATCAGAAAACATAACATACAAAAACTAGGAATGATTTTACTTTAGTTTAGTTTGTACTGACATGTTTGTGATGCTATGTAACAGTCACACAAACACTATTGGTCATTGGGGCGTAAGTACTTCATAAAGTTTTCATCTGCTTTCATTTGTAGTTTTTCCAAAATCCAGTGTTGATGTAATGCATGTCATTATTCAGCCTTTTATTAAAAAGGATTCAAAGTTGAAGCTTTATAAGCCTATACTAAGCTTCCATTTAAACATGAAATGCAGGCTGCTATCACGCAGAAGATTCAAGACATTAAAGAATGAGTGTGTTATCAAACCACTCAGGAAGTCTGCAGCTGAACCAAATACAAAAGTGCCCTCGAGTGGCCAGTTTATACACACACAATATGCAGGGAATTAGCCTAAATGAAGAGGACTATTCTGCTTTCATTTGACAGGTTTTAAGTTTAGCTGCTGCTTATGTTTTTCTGATTTCAGCAGACTTTTGACTTCATTACTATGTATCTCCAACAAATGTTGACAATACTAAAATCAGTAATTTATCCTAAAGCAGTAGCAATTATAGACTGCTAGTAGATGGATATAAACACACAAATCAATTGCTTGACGTTTTTTAAAGAGGTCTATTCTTGAAATACCAAAAGAAGTGTAAGAATACTAATGTACTATCAACAACACTTACCTATGAATTTTTGGAAGTTCTTAAGGCTAGCTGGCCTTAAGGCTAGCTGGCCCATTTTTTCTTTTTTAATTACTAAAATGTCTCCCTGTGCTGGTTTTGGTAGGGGTAAAAATTATTTTCTTCACACTGGCTAGTAGAGGGCTGTGTTTTGGATTTGTGCTGAACGCAGGGTTGATTAATTATAGAGATGCTTTTGTTCTTGTGGGGCTTACACAGAGCCAAGGCCTTTCTGCTTTTTGTACCACCAGCCTGGTGAGGAAGCTGGGGCTGCATGGGAGGTTGGGAGGAGACACAGCCCGGACAGATGACCCAAGGGATATTCCATGTCACATGACATCATGCTCAATACTTGAAGTGTGGGGAAGGGGAGGAAAGGGGACATTTAGAGTGAGGCCATTTGTCTTCCCAAGTCACCATTACACATGAGATGGCTGAACACCTACCTGCCCTTGGGAAGCAGTGAATTAATTCCTTGTTTTGCTTTGCTTGTGTGCCTGGTTTTTGTTTTCCCTATTAAGCTGTCTTTATCTCAACCCACAAGTTTTCTGGCTTTTACCCTTTTCAATTCTCTTCCCAATCCTGGTGGCAGAGTGAGTGAGCAGCTGTGTAGCCCTTGGCTGCTGACTGGGGTGAAACCACAACACTCCCCTATCCTGTGCTGTAACACTGGACACCCATAAGAGAGATCCAGAATCCTGTGTTTCACAAAACAGAGCAATGGTTGGCTGTGAAAGAAGCCAGTACTGCTCTTCTGTCAATACTGGGAACACACTCAGCACTCCTCCATCTCTTCAGAGTCACCATCCTAATTACAGGAATAGATGATGCTTATGCATAAGCCAGTTGTAGTTCTGAACATGTGGAGAGCTATAGACATTTGTAAGATTTACATCGTACGTAGACACAATTATACAATGTTCTGGGAAATACAGATATATTTAATAGACTTGAGAAAAAAATATTTTTTTCACAACTCTAACCCAGAACATCCACATGTATTGTTTCCCACATTTTTTTTAGGTTATTTATTTTCTGCTTTTGATAACCACCTCGGTGAGATATTACAGAGAGTCACCATGGCTTAGTTAAATGTTGACACTGGATAAACAAAACAGATGCTTTTAATTTCTTACTGAATTGCCCTCCATTTCTCCTGTCCAGCCTAATCAGTGTTTTCTGCATTTGTTCCATGGAAAATTGTCTTTAGTGAGAATTTCCCTGCATTTCAGACCAATACCTTCTTTTCCCCTAAGTGGCTTTCTCTGCTGCAGGCAAGACCATTTACATTTTCATGATCCATGTTAAACTGGCAAGGTAGTCACTAGAGATTTCATCTTTGGCAAAGTTTTGTTTACTTGGACATAGCAACTTGTAGCTATGTGGTCCAGCTGTGTGAAGTACATATGGAAGTGGTGAAAACAAGACCCTGCATGTGGGAGCTACTGGGAACGCAGCTGGCTTACTGAAGATCCAGTCTTGCTTCTTCAACTCCTTCATTTATTCCACTGCTTGGCAAAGTGCTGCTGAAGGGCTGTCACTTGTGATACACCCAGGCACTGATACTGGGGCAAACACTATTGAACTTCTTCAGTAATGAGCCATGCAGTGGTGCAGAGTACAGGTTTGCAAAGGGTACAAACAGGAAGAGTGGTTCATGCCCTATAGAGGTGCACTGCCATTCAGAGCAGCACTGACAGGATGGGCCAGCAGGAGTCACCTGATGCTCAAAGGAAAGTGCCAAGCCTTGCACCAGTATGGTGGTGCAGTAACTTCATGCACCAGTATGGGCTCAGTATCAAGTGGATGGAAAGCAGATTTGCAGAAAAGGACCTGGAGATTCTGGTGGACAAACTGGACACAAGATTGCCCCATGGCCAATTCTGGGCTCACAAATACAGGAGAGACAAGGGCACACTGAAGCAAGTCCAATAAAGACACACTAAGATGACTAAAGGACTGAAGCACCTTTCAGACAAGGATAGGCTTAGTGAGTTCAGGCTGTTTAGTCTGGAGAAAAGAAAACTGGGGGGTGGGGAATGAGCAGGGAACAAAGACTAAGGCAGACAGACTGTTGCCTGTGACACCCAGAAACAGGACCAAGAGGCACAGAACATAAAGTCAAACACAGGAAACTCCATTGAAACATAAGAATAAATTTCTTTCATTCTTTTACTGTGGAGGTGGATGAATACTGGAACAGGATACCCAGAGAGGTCTTGGAGTCTCCAGTTCTGGTGACATTCAAAACTCAACTGTAAATGAGACTCAACAACCTGTTCTAGATGACCCTTACTTGGAGCAGGATGAAGTCCAAGGGTTGCTTCCAACTCTAGCTATTCTGTAGGAAAAATGTGTATTTTATGATTGGCTTTTCACAAGTATTAAAATGAATATTATATGTATTGTGTTAGAAAGCAATGCTGCATTAATTCTCTTAAGTAGTGTGTTAAATATAGTTTCAGGTTATAAGAAATGTTAAAATAGAAACTATGCTATGTAGAATACTTTTTTTAAAGAAAGGACTCGCAGCAAGATAGCAGCCACAGGACACTTAAATCTTTAGAGAAAAAGAATTTATTGCCCTCTTATCAGAAGAAATGAACTTCTTCCCACCTCGAAGGCACTGTTAGGATTCAGAGGAAGAAGTTTACCAGACAGAATCCTGTATTTGAATGGAATTTATGCATCATGTATGAAGTGTATGAATATACAACAGGCTATTGTTTTTAAGGGTTAATCCTTTGTTAACGGGTGGGCTTGTGAAAAAGGTAAAAGGTACCCAGACGTTGGTAACTCTTTGTCTCTATTGTCTCATACTGTCCTAATTCAAATTGTCCAAATTATTATTACTCTAATTGTATTACTATTTTTATAACCATTTTATTACTATTAAACTTTTAAAATTTTTAAAAAACAAGTGATTGGCATTTTTCACATTCTGCAAATCTACAATTTAACCCATTCTAACAAAATTATCTTGAAAATAATTTACCCTGCTTTCCCTACCCCCGCCTTCAAGTCATAATCCTGTAGGGTATTTCAGTGCTCCCTATTGACGCCTATCTTGACTAGCATATTTTAAAAACACTTCCTAACAATTGATTCCAAAGTTTTTCATAGACCACAAAAAACCCCAGTAGGTTTACTGCACTTTTGTGAGGGGTGACTGGTAACCAGTCCCTCCACAATAATGACTGAATGCTTCTGAATGCTGGCTTCTATAAACTGAAATGTTCATGTCCCCTTTCATACCCCAATTTCTATATCTTAAGATCCCTACTTAACATATTTTAGTGCAGTAAATGTATTACAGATTTCATCTCCTTTAAGACAACTTTCTGGAAAGTGTGCCATCACAATTTTTAAATGCACATCACATTTTAGCCAGTTGCCTAAGTTCATACTTCTTAAATTATACACAATGTCTAAGGAAAACATGAAAAATGTAGACCCATAATTCTTTTCCTTCAGTGAACTTAAGAGTTACACTAAACTTCTGCTCCATACATAATTCACATCCTTTCTTAAATACAGAAACGAAGTTTTCTATTCTCTAAACATTGTCAGGATGTGATAACATATTCCCACTTCATGTAGTGGAATAGACTGCACCAGTTCATAATTTTTGAGACTGAAAGTCTCAAAAATCTACTTGAAATCTACTTCAGCTGAATCATCATCCAACTTGAATAAGGTGATTCCTATATGCATTCTCCTATATACTTATTTTTATTAAAAACCATAGAGATTGTTTATGATGATACCTACATAGCTAACCTTTATCCTCACTCAACACAGTGATGTCACTGCTTTTCCTCATTACTTGTAAAGCATACGGTCATTGTATAGATAAAAAATAACCAAGAATTGAAGGAAGATTGTCTTTTTACAGGTTTTATTTTACATGAAATAGGAGGTGCTAAATTTTTTTTTAATTGAGAAAGTATGACTGCTTCAAACTTGATTTTCTGAATCTCTGTGCAACTTTAGTAAACTTTTAACTTAGCAGCATATAGATAGTGTCAAATTCAATTATTGGGGTTGTGAACCAGAAAAAACTTCTTTAGTGCAGTCCTGCATCTCTAGGAATAACCCCAGCAGTTTTACTGCATATTCTAGAACAGAATTTTCTAGACAGATTTTACTCTTTCTGGAAGCTTTGTTCTAAAAATTACACATTTCCTTTTTATTTATTGATAAACTGTAAACATCTACCTCAAAGCTGAAGTCCTCTAGGCCTGTAAGTTTGGAAGATCCTTAGTAACTCCACAAAACCTAAAACAAGGACTTGCCACTTCTCTTGGCCACTAAGATCATGAACCTCATTAATAACTGTTCCTCCACATAACCAGTTGCATAGCTCTGGTAAATATTTGGCTCTCAATACAGAGACTGTCAGTCAAGATGAATATTCTGTTCAGACATTACTTTCATAAAACCCCACACTCCAGAGCATTTCTCCATGGCTCATATTTGCTTCACTTATATTGACTGCAACCATTCTGAAAAAGTCCAAGTCATTTATTTAAGCATACAAGTTCAGATTCTTGGGGAAAGGTGTTTATGTAATTGCAAGCTGTGCTCTTAAAGAGTGTTCTGGGAGACAAACGGAAGGAGCATAGGGAGTCTAATGAGAGTCCAAAGCAAAGACAAGGTTTAACAGTCTTCAGGACTAAGGTGGTTATAGATGAAACTGTTCTGCATGCTTTACCCTTTAGTTCTAGGATTGCTGGGTACCAAAAAACCCCTATGACGAATATAAAAGGATTTGCAGGTGCTGCAAAGTGATGATCACGTCCAATTCCGAAGTGGAACGGTATTCCCAGTTTCACGTCTGTACTACCTGAAGGATAGTTTTATCACCCAAAATCACCTCCTGTGACTTGACCTATGGCAACTGTCTGTTGCTAGCTACAGAAGCAATGCAAGCTCCCACCTACATTTAAGAAGCTTTCAAGAATAAATGAAGTCAAAAAGCACAGCATATTGCACAGGAAACTGTTCTTGTTCCTGTATCTTGGATGCACCATTTATAAAGATGCCCTAATTGTTTCACTGCTATTTGAAGTTGGATTTATTGGATTCTATGCTATACTTTACATCATTCATAGCTTATGTATGCCTAAAAATTGAGAATGAGGTCTAGCAGAAGTTGATTCCAGGACAATAGTATTATGCTGGAGACATTTAAAATACATTTACTTGCCAACAGCTATTGCTGCTCCTAAGCTGATTATTCAAAGAACAAAACCAGTTCTTTCCAATAAACAATATCACATCTCATGTGTTATTCACAGGACAAACATACATCCATTGTTCCAAGGTATTAGCCTCTGGGGTCTTTCTATAAATTAGCCACAAGCCTGCACTGGGTCTAAGCAAGAAAATGAGAGTAACTATTTACTGATAACCCACTTAAAACAGCTGAGAAAATTATACCACACATTTAGTCCTGAACAGTGATACAGAACAAGCATCTCACATTTTTCCAAAAATGCCGCATCAGAAAACTCTGAGATAATATGCATTTTAGTAGATTTAAAAGATTTTAAAGTCCAGTTGCTTTCAATCAGCATTAGATTATTCTAATGTATATTTGATTTCTACTTCAATGCACTATTCTATTTAAAATGTAACTAGCCAATAAAATCACAGATGCTTTTTTTGCCCATAGCTTTATCCTTCATCACTTTTTAGTGAACCATGAAAAAAAAAATCATATTTGCATATTTTTAGTCTCCATGGCACTACTGGCCTCTGCACTACCTAATTTTGTTATTATACTGTGCAACTCTAAAAATCAAACTTAGTAATGCAACAGTCTTGTCAGAGAACAAAAGATCTTATATACTTAAGAATAATAAAATAGAAGATTTGCAAAAAAAGATATTTGTAACTCATTGTAACAAATGAATCCTGACAGTCAACAACTGAACCTTGATATATACTCCTGGGCTTCAACACACAACATACAGAATTCACAGAGATGTACTGGAAGACAAATTTGAAAAGCTTATGAACCCACCAAAATGACACTAAGAGAAATACTGTATTGCATGTTTTAAAATAATCTATTCAAAACAACTTTTATGGTATGGAAAGCTTTTACCACGAGCAACTTGCAATGTGGATGGAATCTGGGAAAGCCCCTTAAATTTTCATATGACACCTCAGTGAAAGTACCACATTAAGGAAAGTGACCCTCAGGCATTGCAACCCTCTTTCTGCACTTCTGTATCATCTGCTTATACCTAGAAGGGATTCATTTTAAGAAAAGACAATGTATGTATGCATCTCTAACTTAAATTAGTCTTAATCCAAGGTGAAGGCATTTCCATTTCAAAGGTGGTAACAAAAAGTGTGCTAAAAAGCTCATGTGTCCCACCAAGAATACTAATTTTGATTAAAAATAGGGTACAAGATGCTCTCTGCAAATGTAAGTACAGTAAAGAAATTTTCCAGAAGAACAGAAATGCAGAGTACCGGACAAGTAGAATAGAGGCTCAACTTTGCTTTTTTTCTTCTTCTTCCTTGTCAGGCCCAGACCCAGAAGAAAGACAATCACTGGACACCAGCTGCAGCACTACAGGCACACATGAGCTGGGCCAGGGCCAGAGCCAGGGAGGATAACCCAGCACAAGCATCAGACAACAACCGCAGGTGCTACGCCAGTGCAGCTCATTTACTATGGTGTACTTTAGCATCTGCCACAACTGTGACTACAGATTGTCCACCTTAAACCTGATGCCTTGAGGTCTTCAAAAAACACAGGTGACTCAATGTGTACAACTCATCTATTGCTAAAATACTGTATGATCAGATTTTGTTCCCAGAAAGATTACAGCATTTAAACTAGTCAAGGAAAGAAAAGCCCAAGTGGGAAGAAAGTACTCAGCAGTAACACATATGTATCTCTTCAGCTTGTCTGGATTCTATCCTTGCTGCTATGGCAGGTAAGTGATTTATCTTACTCTGCAATATGATAAAGCTAATTACTCCTTCAAACATATTAAGGCAGGAGTGAACTGCTACATTAGACACCAAGGTTCTCTGTTTAGAAAGATGATGAGTGTCTTAAAAACTTTTTAAGGAAGTATAATTTTAAACTCTTCTTCCTACTTTATATTTTGGAATAAAAGTAAAGAAGGGTAACCAATTTGTAATTCAAACCAGAATCATATCTTACATCTTAAGAGAAGCAATTTTCCCCCATTTCAGCAGTACTTATTGAAATACTCTTTTCTACTTCCCAGGTTTGCTTTTTTTACCCTTCTAAAACGAAACCATCATTCAAAGATCCATTTTCTCAAATGGGAAATGCAGCATAAACTCTCATGCTTTTAACCTACACTTGCAACTTGTCCCTGTAAAAGTTCACTGCCTATTAAGGCAGAGTAGTAAAGCTATGTGCTAGGCCATGCTTAAATAAAGCAGGTACATAGCTGTGTATGTTTAAGCATAAATACAACTATATAATGAAAAATGTATGAACTAGATGATGTATCCCAGAAACAGATGTATCAAAAAACAAAGAAAGAAACCTAAGAAGACTGAACTTCAGTAAAGGTTCAAATTCTCCAAACTCCTTTGCCGGAGAAGCACTCCCTAACTTACAGTAATGAACACACAGCTACAGGATTTAACAGCAGGCTCATCATACTGCCTGTGTTTGCTACTACAGTGCATCTCAACACAAGCAACAGCCTGGAATTCAGCAGAAGGGCTCAAAACACCCTAGGATTTCTCATCAAGGTTTACAGAGAATGAGGGAAGACCATGTCACCATACATAGCAATCCTATCTTACCCCTGTAATATGGAAAAAGATAAATAAAAAAGACTCAAACGGTACTGTTAAAGAAATACCCATGAGTGAAAACCACAAAATAAAGGATCATAAAACCTGTTGGATCATAATGCTTTGCTAATATAAATGTAATAGACAACAGAGGTAAAATTTATGGAACCTAGGAATAGTCTTCAAAAGACAGAGAAAACAGCACTTTGAGTCAAAAGGTTTTCAAATGTAGAAGACATTTTAACATGCATAATGTTCACTACATTTCTCTTACATAGCTTTCAAAACCAAAGTGACAATTCTTGGTTAAAGTGTTTACTTACATTGAAGGCATTAACTGCATTTTTATCATAATATTTCTTCTTTTCATACTTATCCCTGATGAAAAATTCCACAGCTCTGGAAGTAGCTAGTTTAAGGAAAATATGCATTCATATAAATAGTAACATCAACCACTCTACACAGAACAACTGCTGCTGCAGTGCCCAAAGTGAGCTTCTTTGTACTACACAAAATTAATCAGTTTAATCTCTTAAGAAAACAGTATGAAAAAGATAGAGTAAAAGTAACTCAGGGTTTCACAATTAGGACATTGTCACCTGGTATTTATTTTATTATACATGGCTGTAGGACTGAAAATACTTAAACAATGGTACTCATATATGGTAAATAATTATAGTTTACCATCTTAACTTGGGGAAAAGTACTTTTCTCTTTATAAAAAAGGTGAAATGTATGTACCTGTTCTCTGACTTGCATGTTATATATATATACCATTTATCAAATGCTGATCATAAACACTTCTCTGAGATCACCAAGTCCTCTATGAGAGTCTCCTGTTAAAACAAATACCCCTGTGGAAGGGGAAAAAAAGCCAAAACAACTAATGATAAAAAGATTTTGAATCAAAGATAGAAATAGCAGCAAGCATGTTGCTGTAGGAAACCAGAACTAACAACTCAGTAGCTCAAATGCAAAAAAGACAGTCAGTTGTTTTCCTCAATTACTCTCTCAGCTTCATAAAGCAGCTCATCCAAAGCAGTGTGAATACTTTACATTTAGTAAAGCTGACTCTCTAGGATCTGAAGAATAAATTTTAACTACTTTCTCCAGCAATGTGATTATCCATTCAAAAACTGATACTGCAACTGTGGAAGCTCAGACCCATTGCCTCAAACTTCCAAAGCATTTTTCCTCAATTGATGGAAAGATACTCTTAGCTCCACATACTGTGTCTTAAGATTAACACTGAATTCAGAGCACTCAGTCCCTTCATTCTGTGCATCAAATTATATTGTCAAAAATCATAGTTTCAAACAGTATGCAAATGTCACCTGAAGACAGTTTCATAAAAATTACAAAAATCAAAATACTGCTTTCTAACTCTTTCCAAATAGATATAAATTGCAAAGGGCATCCTGAGCACTTTGAAGGTACAGCTTAGTACTAATAGGATGAAAAAATTTATTGTTGCTGGAAAAAACATCTTTCAATAGGAAAAATCTTTCATACAAAGAAAAAAAAATCCACAATGATCCTAAAAGTTAGTTCCTATACTACAGCATCCCTGCCAAGTACCAGGGAAGGAAAAAAAATGCTTAGAAAGGTCACTCTTGTGATTAAGAAGCAGAAATGAGGAGGGATCTTTAGCAGGAAATTTTCAGCAGATTCCTCCTGTGTGTCCACTTTACTACATTAAAACTAGAAGTATATTAAGAGTATAAAACCAGAAGCATATTATAGGAAGTTAAACACTAATATAGATGAACATATACAAAATTGATCATTACATGCAAAATATTTTCAACATTTATCCAAAAGAATGTTCAGAATATAAGAATATTCACAAGCAGAACACTGATGACATACTAAGCATCACTACTATTTTGTAGTGGTACAATGGGGAAATAAAAAAGGCAAAAAACATCCATAACACAACAGCTTGTCATGAATGCCAAGTAGGTAAGTAGCTGCCAAAGCTATGCGAAAATTGAGAAATAAATCAGAAATTGTTACAATCACCTCTCATGGCAATACAGTGTTAATAAAGAAAACACAGGCAATGAAGTATACTCAGTTGACAAAGTCCACCAGTTAGTCCACAACTATTCAAAAGGGTATGTAATTGATTCAAGGCATACAGTGTGAAAAAAAGAAATATTTTGAAAGTCTAAAGATTAGACTTTTGGTCTGATCTGACAAGAAAAGGTTAAAGCATTATTACTTCTCCTGCAGTAGCACCAGTGAATTTAAGTTACTTGCAGCAAAAAAAAAAAAAAAAATCTTCAAGTTCCATTTTTGAGTAAGTTTTAGTCAAAATATTTCAATCATATGGCTAAAATAAAGTTACAGAATATTACAGCTGGAATACTATGGTGCTATCTGATTCTTTTTTTATGAGGATGTATGTTTAATGCAAAAGCTTCTAGAATATGAAAAAAGTATCTGTTTGCTCAAGTGCATTTTTTAACAAGTCTAACTCTTCCAAAGGAAAAAAAAGTCTTCTGTTATAACATATCAAGTGTAGCATCTAATAAACAGAAGAACCAGAATCATCTTTGTATATAGCAAATTAAGATCAAGTTACAACTAAGTCTGTTTATCAGCTCCTGTAGCTGGGGGAAGACTCAGCTCACACAAGAGTAGGTGTTTAGGATTTCATTATAATTAAAGAGTTACAATAAGATCAGGTGAAGCAAATCCTACCTATGGAGTAACTTCACTAAATCAAGAAAAAAACCCCAGACCTAAATTAATGCCATTATACATTATCCTAGTGATTCAGTAAAGGTATTTAGTGAGAAAAGTTATTTATTGCCAGCAGACTGCTTTTCTTCCAACCCTTCCTGTCCAGGTACACAGTGACAACCACACACAAACACAACTGGTGGCCCTGAGAGAGCTTGGGTTTATTTATGTATTTCCATGGTAGTCACCTAGAGAGAAATCCATGCTTCACTGGAGTAAGATGCAATGGCTTATTTTACTGTACCATTCAGCTCATTATTTCCTGATCAAATGCTTCTAAACTTCAGATGGCAGTTACTCAAGACAAAGAAAATATTCAAGAGCTCTCCAGTATCACTCTAACTTTCTACATACAGGGAATTTATGAAGTCACCTCCTCTGAAAGCAAAAATAAATGGTGCTTGCCAAATCTCATTACAAAGTAGATTTACTATGACTGAAGTAATTTAAATCTTTTCTGAACTGTTCTCAACTTCCACTGTCATTTCTTATACAACAATATCAATGAAATAAATAACATAAGCTGACAAATGTAGCAGTTCCTTGAAACAGTCATAACATCTCAATTGCATTAGAAGTCATTTCAATGTGAAAGCCCAAACAAAAAGGATACTGATCTGTTTGAGGTCTTCGGAAGTTCTCTGGCAGATTAGCTTCATAGAGTAGTCTTGCTTTAGTATTTCCCATTTCCTGCATGCACTAGGGAAAAGTGGTAGAAAACAGTTAGTTCATGTCTGTCAATAGTTTAAACTCTGAAACAGTCAGAATGCTACTGTGGAGTGCTTAAATGCCATTACAAGTTTTTAACTTGGAGAGCTCCCTGTTGCCATAGGTCTTGGGAGATACGAGCACGGCACAGGAGGGCTGCCTGCCCAGACGTGATGGACAAAGCAACACGGATCCTTTTGGTTGGTTTGCAGTGTAAACCAACCCATCCAGGGAAAGACAAGCTTTGATCTCTCAGGATGGCTCTTCAGACCAGGAAGACAAAGAGTAATAAAATTTGCCTGATGGCAGGAAGAGGCTTCAAGCATACCTGGAAGACTCAGAGCTTGATACACCAAAAGAACACAACCAGGCATCACACAGATATGTGAGTGCTACTGTCCTGACACTTACTAAAAAGGCTTACAACACTTTTTCTACAGATACAACCAAGAAGTAGCTTGCGGAGTCCCTGGAATAAGGTCGAATACACTTCTAAAATGAAATGAGAGGTAAACCAACTTCTGAAGTGAGTTTTATGAACTTAGGCTCACTACAGTAGAAATATGATTCATGCAAAAGCCAATAGGATTGTAAAACACGTAAGCAGGGCATCATGATAAATGCAAATCCTTACAGAAGTACTCCTGATATACCTTCCAAACTGGAAACATATTTGAAGATATTCTACCTGTATTTGCTCTGGTGTCCATTGATCCAAGTTGACAGACTTGACCCTTGATATATGAACCCCAAGATTTCGATGTATTCCAGCACATCTGATGCAGATAAAAACACCAGTGTTCCAGGAAGCCCATCTTGGTCCTAAAAGGAATGAGGAAATAAATAAATTCTTTTCAAAATTCCATATACTGTGAGGATTTTGTCTAGCATAATTCTATATTGACAAGATGAATGAACAGGCTTGAATAAAGGCTCACCTCTGCCTCTCTAGAATATCTGTCACTTTTAACAATTTCCAGTGTTAACAATTTTATTCACAGATTTCTACTTCTAAATAATGTCACAAAACATTAACTAGTCAGATTTATCCAGAAAGTGTATGCTGTGTCCATCTCCCCACCTCCAAAACAATACAATAAATAGAGTTTATAAAGTTCACTTACTAGCAATAAGATTTTTGCTTGCATCTTGAATAATCTTTACAGCTATGCCTCAGATGAAGCATCAACACAAGAAGCAGAAGTTGCTCCTTTTTTCCCTTTTTTTCCATTTAAAAGCTTCTTAAGACATGCATCACTACTTAAATTGAAATTAACTGCCGGGCAATCTAGTATTAACGCAACAAATACCTCATATAGCATAGGCTCTACAACAGTAGTACACAAGCTCTTAGGAAATGCTTACACAGAGATTTGCAAAACCAGCTGATAAAAATATCCTTTTAAGAATGTGGAAAACTGATTTTGTTCAGTACCCTTGATTTCTAAACTACCATTTACAGCCAAATGGATTTTCTAACAGAATCAGGCTGATTTACTAACCACTATTGTTTCTCAACTGCGCTGGCATTTTGAGACAGTTAAAGTATGCTGGCCTGAATTATCACATTGACACTTAGGATTTTTCTCTTGAAACTACTATTCATTCTCTAATTAAACACATTTATAGAATTTTATTCCAGCTCTGTACATCACCACTGTTAAAAGTACTACTTTGAAGTCCATCTCGTTCTGAGCTCTAAGGAGTTAAAAGATTAAATAATTACCATCAAAAGCAAGAAGGTATATTGAAGAGTTGGAAAACATTTCAAGCAGTTTTCTTCTGCTTTTGTATGACAAATGTGCCCTCAGACCACTCCTGCAACTGCAGCTGTTTGCATTTCAATATCAATATATTGTATGAACACTTTCCTGGGACCTACAGAAGAGCTCCATGCTTCCCTCTCCTGATCTTTTGCTTAGGACTGTGTTGGTTTGAGCTGGCAAACACCCATGGAGCTGCTCATTCACTCTCCTCTCCTACAGGACAGGGAGAAAAGAGCAGGAAGGTGAGAAGACTTGCAGACTGAGATAACAGTCTGCAAGTGAAGACTGCTTCACTTGTAAGTGAAGCAAAAATCACAGACAAAAGGGGGGAAAAAGAGAAGGAAGGATTTCTTCATTACTTCCCATGGCCAGGCAGCTCTCCAGCCACTTCCTAGAAAGCTGTGCTTCAGCACCCACAACACTTGTTTTGGACACCACTAAAACCAAATTGTCCTTTCTTCCTTTCCTTGAGCATTTGTTGCTTGAGCACTTTATCACATGGCATAGAATCATCAATTCCAGTCAGCAGACATCTCAGCTGCATGTCCTGCCCACCCACTCAGCCTTTAAACTCTGGGGAACAGAACAAGAAAAGAAAAGCTCTGGTAGTGTTTAAGCACTGTTCAAGCAATAGCCAAAACAAGGAAATGGGAGAAATCCTTTCAGTCAGACTCCATTCTTTAGAACCAGTATTTGAAAATCCCAAGACACATTCACAGATCCCCACATTTGCTGCAAGAAGCATTACTCTTACTAGTGGAAATACTAGCAATATTTTGGGTAATCACCTAGCTTTTAATTTATCTTACTCAATATCTCAAAAAGTCAGAGCACTTGATGTCCACTGCTTGACCTTTAAGACCATCATCATTAAAATGACTGGCAGCCTTCAAATAAGTGCTACTATCATAAAATTAGATTTCAAGGGTCAAAAGATCTAGGAATTACTCACCCACCTAACACATTTTTTCCCATATGACAATTTTACATTACAACTACTACTAGTCAGGTAAGAATGGTGAGACTGTTTGCAATGTGTCTTAAATACTACAACAACTAGCAACCTATTGATCTGCCTTTTTATTTCCCCCTATAAAACACTACAGACACAAAATACTCTTACACTTGGTAGATTTATATTATGGGAAGGCCTCACTTAAAATTTATACCACTTTTAGTTTTAGTGCTCCAGGATAGAGTTTTGCAGGTCATTTGCCTCAACCTATTAATCAAGTTTCAGCTAAAATAGAGCACCAGAAGAAACTTAATTAAAAAACCTTCACAGCCATTCCACTAAGGGAGATCAAGTACCTCAGTTTATACAAAAGATTCATCTAGCCATGACAGTTTAGAAATAGGTAAGATAAAGTCTTGTGTACCCAACAGCTTCTGCAGTTTCCCCCTTGAAGTATAACCCATGTGTCTTCTGAAAACTGGAGCCAGTTTTGAACAGGTTACTACAGGGACACAAGGGGTTTAACTGTAGTACCTGTATGCTGTCCAAGTTTCTATCCCTATAGGGTGTTTACACAACCACTATGAACTTTTTACCACGGATGAGTTTGTACAACTACACATCACATGAATTTCCTACTATTCGGGTACTGGAGATCCCAGACAGGTAAATTCTACATTAATGAGACAAGACCATAAGGAGGATTTGACATGACTGAAGTCTAAATAAATTAAGAGAGAGATTATTAATTGTAGTTAAAATATTGAAACTTCATTAACAAAACTTTGTTAACAAAAAGTAATACAACTTTTGAAGTAGATGGCTTTCTCCTAGAAAAGAGTAGTTTTGTATTTTCCCAAAAGCTCCAATTTCATTTATTAGTACTTATTTATGAAATAAATTTTGGAAATCAAATATGTTTAAGCAATGAAGGAACAAATTAAACAGTGGAATAACAGGCAAACCTGAGGCCAGACAAAAATATTCATGGGAAACCTCTGAATTTAATTCCGAGTAATGACAATATGCATTATTAAACACTTCAAATGAAAAATGTTTTCATTAATCCAAATCAATCATAACCACAGTTAAGCACTAGACAAGACCAACTATGCTTGACATAACCAGTCAACTAAAGCCTAGGCTGCAAACCTTTCTGTGTGAAAAATGTTCAACAGTAATTCAGAGCGATTCAATAAACAATTTACAGTTTTTTCAATTCTATATGAAGTCAGGATCCTTATTTCTGTACACAGTAAATATTTTGCACTAATAGAAATATTTACAGGTTTCTTTTTGTTGGGTTCTTAAAGATACATTTGGTTTCCTTTAGAAAAATTTTCAAGAGTAACCTGGTTTAACTGCTGTATATATTTTTGCTTACAATGGCTAGCCAATTAAAAAGATGGCTATTTGGCTTCAGAAATGAAGACTGGACATCAAGAATCTTGATGACTGTTATTTTATACTGTTTAAAACAACTTTGCATGTCATTAGTAATGTGACCTTACCTACCTAGAACTGCACTGTACACTGCAACTTCAGTCAGCCAATAATAACATGAAATGCTTGCCACGTTTGATGTAAGTTTTAATAGAATTGTAATTTTGTTCTTCTAAAAGCCATTTGAATTTTTACTAGAAGTGCCAATGTGCACTTCAGCAGCTTGCTGCACCACTCCAATATAAAAATAAAGTTACTTCTTCAGTCATCTAAGATCTAGACAACTGCTTGAAAATATTTTGAGTCTCTTTTATCCTTTACTAAAGTTAATTTTAGGAAAAAAGCCATAGGACTGAAAATGACCAATATTTATACTAGACTATATACTAGGATACTGTGAAGTCCCTGGAACACTGCCCAGCTGAGCAAAGGAATAAACTCCAGCAACCCAAAGACAGATTGCTGCTTCCAAGAGAAGAATAAATTTTCTTTTTCTTCATGCTAAACTTTCTTTGCCATATTTCTATACATCATTTACTGCTTAGACCTAAATTCCTATTTCAGTTCTTTTCTTAGCCAGTGGCTATGAAGGTGTGTGCTGTCTTCCAGAGAAATCATGACAAGCTCCTGAATACATTAGGTCACATACAATTTAAAGAATCCTTAAAATAACGAGGTTATTTTTTTGATGTGCACAAGGTTTATTGTGTGTATTTAGTCTTACTGACAACTGCAATTCAGTTGTCTTCATAAAAAGGAATGATGAATTTTGACTGGAAATTTAAACACAATACACGTGCAAGTTTCTTGTAAGTGCTAAACAGAAAGGTGGATTTGACCCATAGCTTCACAAAAATTAATTTGGAGTCTTGGCTCTTACATGTTAAATGAAAAACAAGCAACATTTCCCAATACTGGGCTTGGCTGGGATGGAGTTAACTTGCTGCATTGCAGCTCCTATGGAGATATGCTTTGGATTTGTGACCAAACAGTCTTGGTAACTGTAATGCTTTGGCTACAGCTGGATAGTGCTTGCAGAGTCAAGGATTGCTTTTCCATCCCTACCCAGCAGGCAGGGAGTGGGCAAGAGGCCAGGAGGGAAGAGTCAGGGACGTGAGACCCCAAATGACCAAAGGGACATCACAAATATGTATTAGAATTCAATCAGGTGCACAGAAACAGCATTAACTGTGACATATTTATGGTATTTAAGGAGTCCTTTATTAGAGACCATCTGGGCCCTAAGAAGGAAATAAATACTTAGCCATCAAGGAACAATGTAGCCTGTTATATCTTTAAGTTTTCAGAGGTTTTAGGTAACTCATGAATTTAAGAAAAATCCTGGAGAGTTTACTTCTAGTTACAGTAGACTTCCATGCCACTATAGCTATTGTATGGAACCCACATTATCCCTACTCACAGAAATATCTACAGCTATTAAAAAACTGTGAACATTTCAAAAACCAACTTCAGCTGTTTAAAACTTAAGCCATAGAGAGCTTGAAAGCAATTTACATAATTTTAGATAAAACTCTTCAGATAAGTTGATTTCAAGCCAATTTTTAAATTGCCAAAAATGTTATCCAATCTCACATGCCATTCTTTCATTCTAAAGTGCACATCAAAGTGTGAATTTTGTGAAAAAGGCATCATTTTTACATATTCTCTGGTGAGGCTAAAGCTTTTCTCTCAACATATTTCAAAATCTTTCCCACTTTTCCCTCACACTTTCCTTTTTTCAGGATCCGATTTTTGATGACAGATTTCTCCTCCATATTATTTAAACTAGATTCATATCTTGCTCGTGCTTAAAAAAAGCCATACGTACGTTTGTGCACGTACTCCCAAATATCACTTTCTTCTCTGGTCCCATTAACTCACTCAGAAAGGACCATGTGTTCTGCTCCACTATTTTAGAATAAGCTGATTGAAGAAGCCACCATCAAAATTCACACATTGCTGACAAACCCTCCTAATGCACTTCTACACAATTCAACCATCTATTTGTGAGTACAGCTGACAAACATCTTTGGGCAAGAATAATGATGGGAATTTTAATGCTGAAACTGGTATAGTGCATTTTCAAAGGAAATAAAACACAAAGTACATTAGTGTTCATATGTCCAAGATTTAAGTTTTACTCCAACTGCTCAGGTTTTATTTTGCATAGCACATGCATAGTACTGCATCAGGTACAAAACAAGGCTTACATGGTACAGTTCATTTAAAATGCTGAGGAAAAAGTCCTTTCATCACCATTACAAAAAATGTGAACTAACAGTACTGACAGTATATGAATCCAAGCAGTCAATACAGTGTGAAATGTGAAACATTGCTTTAGCTCCCCATTTGATTAGTTAAAAGTTTTTTTAACTGTTTTCAACATCTCAGTCAACACTCCGTCTTCTACTCAACTTCCACCTGCAGTAAGGAATTAGCAAGAAATATTATACACTATCAGGCAAGACTGGCCCAGAGTGGGAGAACCTGCCACACAAACATGCTAGGAAAAAAAAAGGGAAAAAAAAAAGGAAAAAGGAAATTTAAAAAAAGCAAGCAGTGGAGACCAGAGCAAACTAAAAAGAGGCAAAAGAAAATGAAAGGTATTTGAACATGATGTAACTGGGAGACATCCACTAAAGAGCAAGAATAATTTCAGTGGAGATTTGACTATCAAGTCGAATGATGATGGCTGCTTTCCTCATTACACCAATTCAGATTTTCCTTCCTTCCTTCCATCAGTCCCCCACGGTCTGTTCAGCTTTCTGCAACTGCAGTTAATACTGCAACACTCCTTTTGCTCAATACAGGTCCTGACCCCTCCCACGAAACATCTTAAGTTATAGAGAGAACACAGAGGTCTGAATTGGAGTGAAAAAAGCAATCATGAAGCCTTTCAATTTTACACGTGTTGTTAAAGGGAAGGACAACCACTTTACATCTCAGCAAATAATTCTGAATCCTTTACAATATGTGCATAAAACCAGCTTACCAGGAAACGAATAAGTTTTGAGACAAAGTTTTAAATGAAAAAGCTTGTCAAAACTAGTTTTAAATATGATTTGTATGATAGAGGCACATAAACACAAAGCTAGTTTTCACTTTACATTCTTGCAGTTACGAGTTAGAAAGTCAACAAGGAAGGAAGCCAAGAATTACACATAACAGAGTACTAACTTTGCATCTCTAATATTGTCTGTAGCAAATTTATCTTGGGACAACATCTTTCAAGACTTCTGACAGACTACAGTTCCTTTTTTCTCTCAACAGCACCCTGCCTGTCCTTTACCCATAAGTGCAGTGAAGTTACTTTAACTCTCATTTGTTTCCCCTAATCTGGCTGCTGTTTGACAGACTTGATTTCCCAAAGAACTGGCTCCATCTTGTGGAACAGAGAATTAACTACAAGAAAATGCTCACACCTGACTCTTCCCGAGTGGTTGTTAAGCAGTTCCCAAAAACTATCACTTTTGGCCAAAGAAAGCCTCAGTATTTGCATCAATCCAAGCATACCCATGCAATGCTCTCTCTCTTTGCATGACTCCCACACCCAATTCATACTGCTCAAGTGTTCTGCTACTTGAGATTTCAATTAAGTTAGGAAAGAATAAATTTAGAAAATATCTAACTTCTCCAAGCTGAAATACAAATAAAGATTGTGAACAGGAGACAAGCACCCTTTCTTAGCAGGTAGAGAGAAAAGAAGGAAAACAAGTAAGCAGCAGTTATATTTTATGTAATTCAATTCAATACAAGAAGATCAGAGTCAACACAAAACAGTCACTTCTCCAGTGGTTACTCAGGGAAGAATAAAAGAACAATGCAAAACTTAGAAAGATTTCTCCAAGTTTCTCTGTTCAAAATATAACACATTAGAGACAGCAATTAAATCAAAATAATACTGAAATGCTCCAAACAAATAATTTACTATCATGCTTTTTCAGTCTAATCCTGTTGGTTCAAAGACCATGTCTTACTAATTTCATTGGCAGTTGCTTAGTTTTTCATACAAAAGGGAGATCCACTATCTCCATTTCTGATTGACAGACTCCTGGGCTCAATGGGGTGGGGGATTGAAACAAATCCTCCAAGAAAACAGCACCCACCCACCCCCAAGATGAAAAGCTTAATTGCAATGTTAATGTCCATTGAAAGACTTTGTGAATTAAGCAAACCTTTGAAAGAACAAAAGATCTTGCATAAAGATCTTGAAGTAAAGGAAATCATGTAAGAACCACAGTACAAGAACCTTTATTCTACGAAATATTCTTCAAGGCCCTTGAACCTTAAGTCTTTTGAGACTACTGATAAAGCACTATTTACTCATCACCTGATCCACTGAATTAGTTTCTGATTAAACAGAATAAATAGCCTGAAGCATGTTCTCACGTCACATCTACTCCAACATTAACCATAACTTCCTTTACAGTAAAAGAAGTTTCCTTGCTTTATTTCCATACCCACGACTGGGAAAACTGCACAAGCTCAGTCTTTATGTGCTTTTAAGGTGTCAAAGTATGCAGCAAAATACTTTTTTATATAAACAGAGGCAACAAAGGACATAAATGGTAGCTGTTAGCAGTCTCACAGCTGGTGCAGTACACCTGTGTTCAGAGAGTCAAGACCAGAATTTGAGAACTTAAAATTTACCACATTTAGAAAAGCATGACAGGAGCTCGAACAATAACTGTTTCTAACAGGCTGTTTTCATATTTTAAAGAAAGTCAAACTCAACAGCATGAAATTGTTCTGAAGGCAGACAACTCAAGCACACTGTTCCAGAGCCCAGCTGAATAGCAGCTAGATTCATGTGGTTTAAGGTATACTGCAGGAACAGTGGGAAGCCTTAGAATCATTACTTAGCTATTTTTAGCCAGTGTCTCATAGGTAGTAGAGTTTCATGGACAGAATTCCTGCAAGTTTGTCTTTTGGTTTGGATAACCATTTTTCATTAAAGCCATCAAAAAACCCATTAAGTGCAGATCTCTTCATAACTCCAAATAGGCTCTGTAGAAGTATAATGAATTAAACTCTTCCCCTGCACAACTCTGTCCCACCTCTGTAAGTCAGACAGAGAAATACATATCAGTTTCAATTATTCCTTCAGCTCACTTATTCACTTGCCTCTGTAGCATCAAAAATTGCTAAAAGCATTTCAAAGAAATGTCAAGGGTTGTATCAAGCCTCACCTAGAAAAGAAGTACAGTGACACGAATGTTCCTTCAATTCTATGTTTAAGCCACAAAATCAAGTGGCTTTAACAACAGCAACTTTAATTCTGGAATGCATCCAAGCATCCAAGTAATTTCAAACAGCTTTATACAGTAAATTTAGTGTGGAATATGCAAGTGCAGTTTGTAAATCAGAGGACTGGTTGGTTACATTAGCTATTGGAGATACACAGGTAATGTCAGTTTATTCTTGAAATGAACAGGTCTTTTTCTTGTCTAACAGCTGTTTGGCACAAGCAATCTAGTAAGATGACAAAATGAAAGAATTTTGTTTCACCTTATTAATGGATTCCTTTTCCAAAATAAAGTAATTTTATCAACTATTAGTTGACTATAGGACATAAAAGCTAAGTTGTGGAATAAAATACAATGTTTAGAGTTCAGCATAAAGTTATATACACAAATACACAGTTGATGCCTCCTCATGTAAATTACAAGAAAAAGGAGATTTTTTTTTTTTGAGAATTGCCCTCCAAAGACCTCCTATTTATCTTAGGAATCAGATGACAGAATTTAAAAAGAACATCTACCTCATTAGAACACTTATTTTCAATGAAAATATCAACATAACTGAGTGTTTTGCAAGGAAACTTCATTTAAAACCATCTCCCAAAGGCTGCATTCCTGACTTGGAAGTACTTCACACCTCAGATTGCACCCATCCCCACACAAGTCAGGTAAGCAGAATCATAATCAACTTCTGAACTGTCAACAGAGCAGCTCCTGACCCTTGGCTGGCAACCACGCCTGGACAGCCTGAGCCCGTGTTGGTGACTGTACAGGAGAACACAAGCACAGGACACAGCCACAGCACTCCTACCAGCCTGGTGGCTGCTACAGCACCCTTTGGAAAGAAAAGTCAGTGCCCCAAATATCAGAGATGACAGGGGTGCCAGCCCTGCTACATTCAATAACCTAACAGCCTCAGAAATAAAATTTCAATTTGGCTAAGGGCTAGCACTCCAATTTTATCCTGCCTGCTCACTCGTGAAGAGAAAGACTGCTTGTGTCAGAGTTCAGGCTGCAAGAATAAGGTGTGCAAGCTGTCATTTCCTGTTAGCAGCATTTGGTGCTTTCTAAAAAAGTCAGGGTTATGTAGCGTATTACAGTATTAGTAGGAAGCTTCTGGAGCAGGTCTTGACTGCAATTCTTCCCTTTTCAGCAAGGAAATGCTAAAACACTGTTTTAAGTTTACAATTTATATTCCTCTTATATGCAGAAATAAAAGGAAAATGGACAACAGTGAGCTCTTACAAAATGTTTTCATAAGCTGATAGCTAAGCATTAAGTAAAAGCATCACTAAAAAGAAAAAGAAATTCATAAACCTATACTACTCTGTTAAGATGTAATAACCCCTCTGCACACCCAGGCAAAGGACAAAGATTATATAAACACCTGCTTCAAAAAAAAAAAACTCTTCAGTCAGTAATTAAAGTTCTTCCTTTAACTATGACAAAAACCTCAGAGAAAAGATTTGCTTGCCAGACAGGCTTATCATGTAGCCTGTTTGCCATAAACAAGAATGAACCTTTCTCTAGCAGAGACATTATCTAGCAATTGCATTAATCAGCTTTCCTTTACATTTTTCCCCAAATATAACTGAAGAGATCCTTAAATAAACATTCCAAAACTGTACAAGCTCTGTGCAGTCCCCAATGACTCCAGGGATGTGCTTTCTGGTACATAACAAAGATGGTAAATGAAATCCCATAACCCCTCCAACAAGCAACTAAATTTGATAAAAGATGCAGAGAAACCAGAGATTGAAGCTTCTTTATCCAAGAGCCATAGAATCAGAGTCTTTAAGGTTGGAAAAGACATTTTAAAGTTCCACCATTAACCAAACAGGGCCAAGTACCTCGTCTACCTGCACTTTAATACTTCCAGGGATGATGATGATTCAGCACTTCAGGCAGTGGAGCTGGGCAGCCTGTTCCAATGCCTGACCAACTTTTCAGTGAAGAAATCTTCCCCAATATCTAATCTATACCTTGCCTGGCACCGAGGCCACTTTCTACTGTCCTGGCACTGGCTGCCTGGGATAAAGGGCCAACCTTCACCTGGCTACCTCCTTTCAAAGAACTGATTGAGTGATTAGAGCTCCCCTTAGCATCCTCCCCTCGACACTAAACAACCTGCAGCTCCCTCAGCTGTTCCTCACAGGACTTGCATTCCAGACCCTTCACCAGCTCTGCTGCCCTTCTCTAGACTCACTCCAGCACCTCAGTGTGTTTCTTGCAGTGAGGGGCCCAGAACTGGACACAGGATTTGAGGTGCAGCCCCACCAGTGCCAAGCAAAGAGGCACAATCCCTGCCCTGCTCCTGCTGGCCACACTGTGGCTGATAGAGGCCAGGATGCCACTGGCCTCCTTGGGCACACCCTGGCTCATGTTCAGCTGCTGCCAACCAGCACCTCCAGGTCCTCTTCCATCAGGCAGCTGGTAGCACTGCAGGGCATTGTTGTGACCCAAGGGCAGGACCCAGCTCCTGGCCTTGTTGATTCTCACACAACTGACCTCAGCCCATGGATAGACCCTGTTGAGTTTCCTCTGTGGAGCCTTCCTGCCTCCTTCCAGCAAATCAACAGCCCCACCCAACCTGGTATCATCTGTAAACTGACTGAGGGCGCACTCAAGACACTCATCCAGATCACTGATAGAGATATTAAACAGGACTGGACCAAAGACTGAGCCCTGGGGTACCCCATGAGTGACCAGATGGATGTGACTCCATTCACCACTCTCTGGGCCTGGCCACCCAGTCAGTTTATACTGAGCAAAAAATACACCTGTTCCAGCAGCCATGAGCAGGCAAAGTAAAGTGCCAAATTTCAGCCTCTAGACAGTAGAAATATCCTGAAATCATCTATAATGACCAGCCAGATTGTTTCATGTACCAATCCTCTCTGCTATATTCGTTTGTGTGGAGATGAAGTTTATTTTCTTCATAGAAAGCCCTACGTGGTGTGTTCTGAATCAGAGACCAAATCAGTGTCAATAACACACCAATGTTTTAGCTATTGCTGAGCAGTGCTTACATTATAACATTGAGGTCTTTTCTGCTCCTCAGACTGTCCTGCCAGTGAGGAGGCTGGGGGTGAGCAAGAGGCCAGAAGGGGACACAGCTGAGACATCTGACCCCATCTGACCAAAGGGACATGGCATATAACACTGTGCTCAGCAATAAAAACTGGAGTATGAAGGAGGAAGAGACATTTGGAGTGAGTAACTACATAACTATTACGTGTGATGGAACTGCTTTCCTGGAGAAGGCTGAACACCCACCTGCTGATGCTAAGTAGTGAATTAATTCCTTATTTTGCCTTGCTTGTGGGCACAGTTCTAAATCTTACTCTTCTGAGTCTCTGCCATCCCACTGGCATCCACATCCACAAAATCCACATCCACTGCAGATATTAATCTACATTCCTCCTCTATATACTGTCTCACTTCCTCTTCAGGTTATGTAGAATTGATCAAGCAGATTTTTAGGCTGCACCATTCATGTCTTTCCTACAGAGAGCTCATTGGCCCACCCTCAAACACTAATATACCACAGTTCTCAGGCACAGGAACAGCGTACCTCGCAAATGCATCTCTGGTCTTGACCCCTGAGTTTACTGTAACAATACTGTCAATCTTCAGAGCAGAACTTGCAGTGGAGCTCAGGGTACTAAATTAACAGAAGACCAGGGAAAAGAATAGGCTGAAGAGGACAAGCAGAATCACACCTTTTCTCCACTTGAAGCTCCAGTGTCATAGACACAAACCCTTCCCACAAATGCCCTGCACGTCAGGGTAGCTACACCCCAATACTGCACTCTGCCCAAGTCTCAGCAAATGGATCACACCTTGGAATGCTTCAATACCCCTCCCTGAATCTAGGTTTGAGCCAATCCACACAACTGAAGGTATCCATGCTCTGTGAGATCTATCTTTTAAAGAGCAGGTGTTAACTTCTGTATTTTCTCAGTCAGTGAACAAAGGAACTATAATCTATGCATAAATGGACTTCCTGAGGTCACTTAGATTAACTTCATATTTCAATCAGATCTAATTAGATCATGCTGCTTAGGGCTTTGTTCAGCTGTTTTGAACAAGTCTAAGGCATATTTCACCAACTCTTTGAGGAAAAACTCAGTCCAGTATTTGAAATTTTTGTAGTTTTTAACTACAAAGTAACTTATTTATATCCAATTCAAATGCATCGTGCCACACATTCAAGGCTTAAATGTGCTTTGCATTTTTCTAATGGCATCTTCTTGCTTCCTAAAACTAAACTGGTCTCCTGCATGATGATACTAAATTAAATATAATTCAAACTAACACAGTTAAACATTCCAGCATGACAGACAATCATCAATACTCAGACATCATTATATCAGCTACTTGTGACTGAGAAAGGAAAGAACAAATTTACTTTTAAGTAGTGCTCTTCACAGCTGATTTAACTAGATTTGTGTTTCAAAAAAATGGAGAGAAAGTTGGAGGGTTTTCTGCACAAGTTATTTTTCCAAAGTGATCTTCTGTATTTTGTGTAGAAAATAAGTTGTAGCTGTACAGTATTTTTCCTCAAAATATCATTTTCTTCAGATGCCAGAAGAGAAATGGAATACAATACCAAAGTGGTAGCTGCATTCAGTCTGGAATACAGACTTGTGATTATGGGTTCAAAGCAGGATTAAGGTTGCTTGAGAAGTTATCAATTCTCCAAATGTGCTCTCAAAACTTTGCAAGCCTCTCAGGCATGAGATCCTGGATCGGTCATATTTTTCAAATTCTCACTTAAGAGCAAACACTTGACAGAATCCTTTTGTTCCATAAACACATTTTTGGAGTAACCTTTTTAAAGCAGGACTCCATGAACACCCAGAAAGCTCCACAGAAATCTCAGTGAAAAAGACAAGTATCAAAGGGTATTTAGCATCCATCACTTCTTTCAGAAGTTGCTTGCTCTATGCTGCAGAACACCTAGAAAATGGAACCAAGGCTTCACAGTCTTTATTAATGAGAATGACAGTTACTTTGTACTTAGAACACACAAGAAACCCTCAGCAGTTGTGGTGCAAAAACCTTGTCTGGTCATCGTGTACCCACCAAAGAGGAGAAAATAAGATAAAAACACCCATGGGCCAAGATAAAGGCAGTTTAATAAAGAAAAGCAAAGACCATATGCAGAAGTAAGAAGAAAAATATTTATTCTCCTATCAGCAGGTGATATTCACTTCCTAGGAAGCGAGGTCTCAGTAAACAGTTGGTTGCTCTGGAAGACAAACACCCTAACAACAAAACCTCCCCATTCCCCTGCTTCCTCTAAGGTTTGTTTGGGTCAGCTGTCCTGGCTACATCCCCTGGCAAACTTTCACCCACCTGCAGCCCAGCGGCCTTCAGAGGAGGCTAAAGAGAGCCTTGATGCTGCACTTGCACTGCTCAGCACCAGCTGAAACACTGGTGTGTCATCAACACCCCTCTAGAGCTGCAAAGCACAGCACCACGAGTGCTGCTATGGAAAGTTACCCCCCTCTCAGCCAACCCCAGTACAGCAGCTCAATGCATCTAATGCTGAGGATAACCCAGGTATCACTTGGCAATGAGGACATAGACCAAAAAGCCTGCACTCAGTGTCTTACTGACACGCCTCTTTGGTCTCACCCCTGCTGAAGTGCTCAAGCACACTTCCTCTGAAGATCTAAAGGATGCACATGAAGTGTGGCATTTGCCATGTTTAAAGGGATATTTCTGTCATTCTACAGATAACAGACAACTGAACAAATACCCCATACATACACACCTTAATAGGATAATCAGTCCCTATATTATAAAAGCATAATTGCTTATCAATACATTGGTTGCTTCTATAAATTGTTATGAATGACAAATTTAAAGCCAAATGCCTTCAGCACACATTGCCAGGAGCTTATTTCAAATGATCATCCATTCCAGATTGTCCCTCACTGCCATGTTTTGAATCCAACCACAAGTTCAGCTGCATCATGTAACCTGGTATTTTTGAATGCATTTTGCAGAATTTCTGATAGGACTACTACTGCCTTTAATCCTACCAATGAGGTCCTGTACTATGAAACTTTATTCATTTCCATTCAAAGACTTCAGTAAAAAATGCATTAGATTCTTGTATAGCAATCAATAGCTCAATGTGGAATATGGTATTCCTTTTCTCATCCATACAAGAGAGAAAGTTACCTACTCCATTTTTTTTCTTCTTTTTTAAACAAAAAATCATAGCCTGACACAGCTTTTAGAGAAAGAACTGCTCCTTCACCAAACCACACCTGCAAAGTCAGTTGCTTGGCAACATTGCCTCCAACTCACATGGCTGTCCACAGCTCCACTCTGGCAGGCACTGAGCTACAGCCTCTACCTCTTTTTTCTCCATCTTCTACCAGAAACAAACACCTTTCCTCAAGAGAGGAAAGGGGCAATTGACAGTTTAAGGCTACTGAGACAGGCAGAACACAAAAACCACACAGATGAGCTTCCCCCATAAAACTTGTCACAAACTCCATAAGCTACAACATCAGCACTCTATATCTACATCTACCACAGACTTGCAGCACAAGGATGTTCTCTGCTCCTCCAAGTTCTTCCTCCTCTGCAGATTGTTACCTCAGAGCAGAAAAGCATCTGGCTTCTCTGCTCAGAGGAAGACACATCTTATCAGTATTTTGGATAAGCAGGAAACAAGGCAGGAACTCAGGTTCTCTTGATTGGGTTGTTTCATAGCACTGGGCAGGAGTTGCTTGAAAATATGTACTCAGACATACAAGTTTATCATGTAATAGAAAGCAAAAAGTGATCAAGACAAGACAGTGGAAGATAAGCAGGAGTTAGCAGTATATCACATAATCATAGTCTACTGTAAACAAAGATGAATATATAGAGGTATACATTCAAATTTTAAATTTGTGAAGTTATCACTAAAACAATAAAGCAGTTTTGTTTGAATGGATTTTTATGAAGCCATTCAAGAGAAAAATGTTAAGAGAACTAATATTGCTCAAGCTCTCAAACATTAATCAAGTAAGAGGCCAGAACTGAAGAAAACCAGGAATCTGTAGTATCTTTTATAGATCTGTAGAATCTTTTTTGCCCCAGTCTTCCAGAGGGAAATCTCTGTTAGTCATAACATGGAGTTCAAACCAATAGCTTTAAGATCCAGGGAAATTTCTGACACAAGGGACACTAGCTCTAAGCAACTTCCTACCAGCCCTACAGAGCAGTTAAAGTTGTGAAGTTATTCTCCTAGCTAGACTTAAACATTTCAGCCAAACACAATATATGAGTAACCCTTTTACCATAGCATCTCAATTTGCTTTAAATGGCTAGATTTGGTCCTTTTTGTCTCTGGATGCACAAACCACAGGAAGATTTCTGTATTTCTTGAAAACTCAAAGCTCTACTACAGTCTGTACTTACTACTGTTTAATCACTTTCTCATAAAGGACTTCAACTTTAAACAACCTGCTTTGAATTGACCTAGACTGAAGTGTGCCCACTGGGGAGAAAGAGGAAAAAAATTACATGGCATCTGCAGTGGGACTCCATATCAGCTTGTAAGTGATACAACAACTGAAATGGATCTGAAGTAGCAGAGACTGGAAGGGACTCTAGAAGATAAGCTAGTGCAAGCCCTGGTGGTCAGAGCACAGAGAACGAAGCAGTCACTTAGGGCTGTTCCCAGTCAGATTGTTGGAGCTTCCACATTGCATGCTCCACAGCTTCTCCAGGTAACCTGATCCTATTAAGCCTTTCCTGGAGAAAAAAAACAAAACCAGAAACACACACACGCAGATAAAAAAAACCAAAAACAAACAACCCTCCCCCACCCCAAAACAAAAAAAGAACCCCTCAAAACAAAACAGAACAAAGAAAAAAACCCCAGAAAACCAAACAAAAACAAAACAAGCAAAAAAACCACAACAAAAAACCTTCTTATCTTTCAGTGGAACCTCCTGTATTTTCATTTTCATTCATTGCCTTTTGGTCCTATCACTAGATATCCCAGACAAGTCTGCCTCCATCATCTTTACTTTCTGTCACCAGGTATTTATTATACACATGCATAAGAACCCTCCAGCAGTCTTCTCCAGGTTAAACAATCTCAGTGCCCTTAGCCTCTCCTGACTGTGTAAGGCACATTGGCCTTCCCCTTCATGCCACTTTGCTAGGCTTGCTCCAGTCTGTCCCTGTTTCTTTCTGGAGCCCAGGATGGGACAGCACTCCAGATGCAATCTCACCAGTGCTGAGGAAAGGATCTCCTGCCCCCACATACTGACCACTCTCTTCTGGAAACTCAGTCCAAGATGTCTTGGTGGCAAGGGTGCATTACTGATTCATGACAATTTTTGATCCACAGTATCTCTTTTGCACTGCCAACATCCCCTCCCTAGGGACAGAGCTTTGCATTTCCCTTTGTTGAACTTCCTAACATTCCTGTTGGCTCATTTCTTCCACGTGTTCACTTGCCTGCTCCCAAGTAGCAGCACATCCATCTGGTTTATCAACCACTCCTCCCAGCTTTGCATCCCATCAGGTTTGCCAAGGGAGGGGTCTATCCGGTCACACAGGTTATTAATGAAGATGTTAAACAGTGCTGGCCTCAATAACAATCCCTGAGCTACACCAAAAGGGACTGGCCTCCCATTGACCTTTAGGATGCTGATCACCACCCTGAGCCTGGCATTTTAGCCTCTAAGCTATTTTCAGTCCACCTCACTGTGTCTTTATCCAGAAAGCATTTCACCAACTTACCAAAGAAGTTACAAGACAGTTTCCAAAGCCCCATGAAAGGTCAAGGTAAGAAAACACTCACTGTTCTCATCCACCAAGCTGGTCATCTTGCTTGGTTCAGTGTGGAAGGCTGTTATCAGGTTGGTCACATTACAGCCCCTTGATTAATCCATACCAACTACTGCCCATCATTTTTCTTCATGTGTTTTCAGAATTCTTTGGTCTGTCATTTTTCCGGGAACAAAGGCAAAGCAGACTGGCTTGCGGTTCCCTAGACGTTCCTTCTTGCCCTCTTCAAAGACAGTAAGGACATTTGCTTGAGCTCAGCCCCCAAAACCCATCCCCCAGTCACCATGACCTCAGTTAATAATAGTCACCACAAAATTACCTTGGCCACCCTGTCTCACTCCTGGCTGCATCCTGTTAGAGCCCACAGATTTGTGTACAGTGATCCCAAACCTGATCCTTCTCTACTAACTGAGAGTATGCTTTCCTTGCCTACAGTTGCTGAAAACAAGTCTAACTAGTAAAGAGCAAAGTGAAGAAGACATGGAATGTCTCAGTTGTTTCCACATCCCTTATGAGCAGTTCCCCTCCCCATTCAGCAGCAGGCCTACATTTTCTCCATTCTTTTTTCTGCCAATTATCTGTAAATGCCTCCCTTGCTGCCATTCACATATACCTTGTAAGATCAAACTCCACATGGACACTGGCTTTCTGACCTAGACACATTTGCATGCTTGGATGATGTCTCCAGGCTCTCCCTGGGCCAACATGTTTCTGCTTCCACCTGTTACATGCTTCCTTTTTGTGTCTGAGCTTCTTCAGAAGCTCCTCATTCGTTTAAGCAGGACCCCTGGTGCCTCTGTACCATCTCTTATTCATTGCAATATGCCACCAGAGTTTTAAGAAGTAGCCAACCAGCTTTCCTGGCTCTCTCTGCTCAGAACCAGCTTCCAAATGATCCTTCCAAGAAGATCCTTGAACAGAAGAAAATCTTCCTTTTTGAAGATTATGACTGTAATCCTACTCTTTGCTTTGCTGTCTCCAGTTCAGATCCTGAACTCTTCTACCTCATGACCACTGCAGCCAAGACTACTCCTAACCTTTACATCCTCAACCTGTCACTGCTTGTTTGCAAGCACGTATTGAGATATGGGCATCAATGCATGCCAGAAACTTCCTTGATTACTTACTCCCTGCTGTGTTTTCTTCCCAGAAAATAATAAGGGAGGTCCAAGCACCCTATTAGCAAGAAAGCCTGTGAACACTAGGCTTGAGTTGTCTGAGGAAATCCTCATTACCACTCCTGACTCATAAGCTCTCAACTGGCTCACCCATCTCCAGGTAAAGCTACAGGCAGCCCCACTGCTCTCACAGCAACTCCCCTTTACCACCATCCCAGCCTGCCCTTCCTAAGCACCTGTACTTACCCATTGCAGTCCTCCAGCTGTGAGCTAGCCCACTCAACAATGCCAATAAAAATCATAGCTCAGTCCTAACTCATTTTACTCTGCCATAATATCTGAAAACAACTTACTGACAGTACAGTGAAGACAGATTTAACCAGCCATGCATTCATCAGCCTAACTCTTCAGAACCACCTCAACATGAAAATAAGGTATCACTGAACAACTTTGCCTGTTCACAAGGCAAAAACCATTATGTCTAGGAGAATTTAGCTGTGGCCACAAGAGACACTGTGAAGCACCAGAGTTCTTAAAGTAAAGCTGAATCATGCTCAAATGAACCTTACGAAGCCAGTCCAATACAATGTGACACCTGAGCTAAATCACCTGCTGACTACTTCCCGAGTAATATCTGATAATTGACTCTTAAATCCTGTAGGATGCATGCATTAAAGAGGGAGTCACCTTTCCAGGAAAGGGTACTTCCCTAAAAGTCTGCTTATCACATAGATATATCTAATTGCTTCCTCTGTGTCATGTACAAGGACATGATACAGGCTGCAGCACAGCTGCTCTTTCTTCTTTATAGCATTCAGACCAAAGATGGAACACAGCATCGTTCCATTCTGCAAAAGGAAATTCAGGAACAAAGCAAAGACCAAGTGTACAAACTGCATCCAGCAGGAGCACATCACTGAAGGGTGGCAGAACTGCAGCTTCAGGACCACTTAAGCACACACCTGTAGCCCTGACCAAAAGAACTGGAGTATTTTGCACTTTAAAAAAGCAAGAGCATGGTCTCATCAATAGCAATAATCCTTTTTCAGGAACTGTCCCATCCTTATGGTCCACAGAACAGAAACAGCTTGGACTGCCAATAACTTCTGAACACAGGGCAGCAAACTAAGCATGTAAGGATTTCTCCATCTGTATAATACATCTCAGAGAATCTAAAGATTTGCAACACAATAAAAAAATAAAAAATAACAAGTCCCAAAAATATTTGTATTAGTAGCCACAGAAATAATTAAGTTGAAAGGGATCACTGGAGGTCACCTAGTCTGGCCTATTGTCAAAGCAATTCTAAGTTCAATCATGCTGCTTTGGGTCTCACACAGTCAGGTTAATTGAAGTCCTGAAGAATAGAGATCGCATCCACTTTGGGGAAAAAAGCCTTCAACTTTGCAAATAATGCAGTTCTATTACAAGCTAAACGTATTTCCTGTGACTTATTTGAAAATATTTTTCTGCACTGTAAGAGTCAGGAGATGGAAACAACACCCTTCCTTACAGAGGCCACTAGTGTCCCCCAACACTGCAACATCCCATTCAGAAGTCCTAAGCTAAGGCTGCCATACTTTTTTCCCACCAAATGAGGTGTCTTGAAGGCTCCTTTCTTGGGGGAGACACTTATTCTTCTCAGGGCTGCAACAGCAGCTAATTCCTAAGCTTCAGTCTCATCCAACCAGTGTCAGCAACAGGTAAGAGCACACAGAATAAGAGCATTGAGGTACTTTTATTCAGTAGCAGGAAATCAGGAAAAAAACCCTGGTTATACAGCCCCAAGAGAGACTAAAGTGAGTTTCTGGTCCCTAAGGGTCTCTGAAGGCACTGTCTTTGACAAAAAGGCCAGAAAACTAGCAGCTAAGTGCCAGATTATGACTGGGACTTCTAGTGATAAAGTTCCTTACTATTATTAGAGCTCAAGATACATAATTTCATTTGCTAAACTTAAGTAAGAACAACCCTGAATCAAAATGCTTTGCTTTCATTATTCTTTAAGGAAGGATATTGCAAAGCCCCACTGGAGAGCCAGAGGCCTCCAGTTGTATCTGTCAATTCATATTCCAGTCTGTTACACTCACATGATCCTTCCCAAGCTTATCTTACAGAAGCAATGTGAACCCTGCAACAGAAACACACAAAGAAACACCAGCGGTTTACTGATCCCAGTGACCTGCAGAAACACATGCTATTTGCAACAACTGGTAAAGAATATCCATAGAGCACAATCAGTTAGGAGTAAATTAGTACTTTGTGTTTGAACCTCAATATAGGGCTAGAAGTTGTGCCAGAGATGAGGTGTGGAACTGATGTCCAGCATAATCCATCTGTGTTCTATTCCCCTAGTGTACTCTCAGGGAGGGGTTCCTCCACCTGAGGAGGAAGACAGGAAAGATTTTCACCCGAGGAGGTACAGCAGCCAGTGCCTTGCCCTACTGGGAGCTCTGTCAATGAGCTGCCACAAAGCTTCCTTACACTGACAGTGAGGCAAAAGCTGATGCCTGGCACAGGCTGAGGGCAGTGAGCTGTAAGAGTTATCCATCTGCTTGAGAAAGAAGTACACTATCTATTAAAGTATACAGGCAAGATTAAGACACTTAAAAGACCAGACATCAAACAAGTGAACAGCAAGGCAGCTTCACGAAAAGTGATGATCATACACAAATATTTAGGTTGGTCTCCCAGCCATAGACGAGATCATATGCAAGACTTGAATGTCTACACAAAGGAGTCTGAACAGCTGCAAACATATCTGGGATACTCCAGATTTCTTTCCATAGCTAGTTTGCCCACTTACTTAAACTATATTTCTTTTCTCTCCCGCTGCTAAGAGGCACCATGCTTGGGATTGGTTAGTTGTTAGGGAAGCTAAAGTTAAGTTCAAGCTACACAAATATTAGTACCAATCTTTCCTGTTGGGTCTCTCTCCACACTCCCAAGGGCCTGTACCTGCCACTCTTCAGATAGAAGGCCAAGTCTTCAATCACACACAGATATTCAGTGACTGTACAGTACAACTATAAATACTGAAAAGTATTCTCATTAATATTATAACCAAAGTAAACCAATTTTAATCTGGTTGAACAAGCAACAGTGTCAATGTGCTTCTTTGTACTGTGATTTTGGTAACAGATCATTTAAACAGGCTTCAAGCCTGTTGAAGTAAGCAAACAAAAATGAAAAAAAAAAAACCAAACCCCAGAACACTTCCTCTGATACAGAAATTTATTTGCATTTTCTGAAGGCCCAAAACATCTACAGTTGTTTACACTAAGGTCTGCAAGTTTCCAATTATGTTATTTTAACTTGATTACAGTTTTAAAAAAACCTAAAGCAGTTGACACTCAGGTAATTGCTTTCTTGATAGGGAGATGAATTTACAGACTTCAGTAGTCAATCCATTGGTCTTAAAGACAACATCCAAATACAAGCACAGCAGACAGAAAAGGTATGTCAGAGAACATTCACATTGTTTTTTCTTGGAAAGGGACAAGATATTCAGCAGAATCAAAGGACTGTCCATCTAAGCAAGCAAGCCTGCAAACTGAAGGCCATCAGTCTTGGTCTAGGGCAGCTGCCTCTGTAAATGGGGAGCATAAGACTGATTACTGTTCCTAATCGTGTTTGAGACTAATCTCTTTTTGTGCTTCATCACACACTTCAACTTCTAAGTACTTGATTCAGTACTTAATATCAGCACCCTAACAACACCAGCCTTGCTGTCAAGCAATAAGAACAAAGTCTAGAAGACTTCTACCATGTTATAAGCAAGACAGAAATAGCAAATTATAGCCCCTATAGTCAAAGGGTCCCCAACTGATGTTAACAGTTTGAGGTTTTTTTTTATTTTGGCTTCGTTTGACAGATTTCTAAGAGGTGTTATTGCTTATGGGATTCAAATATTAGGATTGAAACAACAATTTTAAAAATGCATTACCCTCCCTCTACAATGAAAAGTAAGAAAACTTCAAATGTTTTACAATAGCTTTCAGCATAGTCTGTATACCTGATACAACTTCTTCTACATCCTTCCAGTTCCTGCCAGCTTTACTTAGTTATACAAACAAAAGGATCACAAAGGAATTTCAGTTGCCTCTCTTTCAAAACTTCAGGGTGGCTTAATCTACTGTCAACATACCCTACTATTTCCTACAAGTATCAGAAACAGTAGTGTAAGTTCTTCCTAGTAACATAACACTGGGAAGACATCAGCTCCTTATGCAGACAGCTGTTCAGATAGGGATGTAAAGAACAGACAGTACACAGACAAGAACTGCCTTGTCAAATGTCATCCCAGCCTCCTCACTCTTTCAGAAGTCTCAGTGATTGCAAAGACAGTTCCAGAACCTTTAATTTTCAGGTTTCTTCTCCACAGAAGTATCATCTCATCTCTCTGACAGCTGCAAGATTTACAATTTGAAGGTGACATATGGTAACCACCGTATGGCCCTACAACAGGTAGTTTCCAACACTTCTTAGCAGCAACAGTCAGATTCAGAGCAGCTATTTGAAAAGGCAAAAGTCAAATACAGAATAAAAATCACTTCTAGAAACTGTTTCCAGGGCCAGCAATCCTAATTATTACTTAATACTACTCTGGCAGATGTGTTCTCAGCTGTATTCTTCACCTTACAAAGCCATCCAATGTATCTGCATACCTCACACTTGAAGAAGCAGACCACAAATCAAAGGATAGGTTTCTTCTTGACACAAGACCACTGCTAATGACAGATTATTTTGAGGATGACCAAGAAATAGCTTTTTCTAATTCTTACACAGAGCAAGCATACAATAAATACTGGAAAGGTGCACGCTTCAAACTTCTTTGCAGGCAACGCATATGGCATTCCTATACAGGTCAAGGAAAGCTAACTCAGTAACTTAGGAGTGACAGGATGGTAGTGAGAGCCTGTATCACCTTTTGATGCAAGAAGTAAAAGCCAGCATTATATTGATATGAAAGAAGCCTTATTGATATGAAGGAAGAGTTCAACAGTAGCATTACAGTAGATGCAATGAAAGTAATGAGTGGCAAATATGCCAATAGGACCACACATACATTGTTTAGGGTCAAAAGGATATTTGTAAGATTTTAAATTATGTCTAGCTACTTAAGAATTCCCAGAGCCTCAAAGAATAGCAGCTAGATATACAAGTATAATCTGCAAGATTTCCACAACCTTTGGATGTGACTATTTGAAAAGAAGCCCAGGGTAAACATAATACTTCAGGTTTAAGATAGATACTATAATATCTAGGGTGAGAGAAAGGAATTAGTTTTAGTTAAGTGCCCATGCTGAACTGACAGCAATCTGAAAGACCATACTGAAACGATGTTTTTAAGTACTGACAGAATAAGATCCAAGACAACTGCAACTCAGTTAAAACAACTGGAATTAATCATGAAGATGTTACCACACAATTATGTGAACAGAAAAAGAAACAAAACACAGTACTTGGAACCTCCTACTGAGCAACAGAAGGGAGAAGGACAGAAAAAGGAGCAAAGCTCACACAAGAGAGGAAAGTAACAGCAACTAAAGTGGACAACGTTGCAAAGAAAAAAAAAAAAGAATACATTACATGAAGAAAACCAAAGACATGCCAAACTAGGACGGACACAAGAGAATTCCTTAACATTTTGTCGCGTTAATTTCTGCAGAACCCAGGATCAAGAGGCTCTCCAGTGGAACTGACCATAGGAAAGGCCAGACTAATAACAAACAGGACTAGAGATGAAAGGGATGCTGCTAGTGTTGCAAGAGGTGAAGGAGATCTCACAGGCTGGGGAATGCCAGACAGCTGGCAGGCTCTGGTTAGCTAACAGAGCCACGTTAATAGCTGCTGCCTCAGACAGCTCTACATTCCAGGACTAGCAAAACTACAGCTTTGCCAGACAGCAGCAAGTCATGAGCACTCATACACCATGGATTAAACATTAAATACATTAGGAAAAAACAGTTGGCTGCAGCCTTTAAGCAGAGTTCAACAGTGGCACTGCATGCTCATGATAAGCTTGATTTTCAACTTAACAACTGATAATGTTTCCTTTTTTTCTAAGCTGTCTTCTGGAGGTATATGGAAATCCAGACTTGAGGGTATAGTGGAAGCATCTCAACATTGTTCACATAACCCTCCTTCCCACAAGGAAGCTTCCTAAACTTCAAGTAGAAATCTCCACAAACTGTGTATCTATGGCCACATCTCGGTCAAGTGCCTTTAGAAGAGCTGCAACTAAAGCAAGTTTATCATTCCACACTCTTCCTTCCAACTATTAAAAACCCCCAAACATACACAGTACAGGCAAAGTCAGATAGCACTACAAAGCTAATATGATACAGGATTTAAAATCAAAATTGCTACAACAGAATGAAGCAAATGCAAATTAAACATGAAGGGAAGAATAGAATAAATAAAAAAGGAACTGCCAAACCACAAGTCCCTCACATTGCATCATCCAGTATTTTCATACCACCTTTCCTGGAGACAGGGTGAAGGCAAGCCATGCTTCTGGCATACAGAAACAGCAAAAGAGAAAAGCAAGAAGCTTTCAAAAGTGCAATCAGATTTTAGTAGGTACTAAGTAAAACAGTTTACTAGAAATTTAAAAACTGAATGAACATGTACTAGCAGAAAACAGCCTGGTCAAGATATTGGTAGGTCCTCCAGAACCTGAACAGGAAGAAGAAAACCAAATTCAAGATACGCCAAAGCTTGATCTTACGAAAGAAAGCACCAAAGAAAAGAACAGTGAATAAAACCACTTATTAACACAAATATAAGGAAAAGGAAGCTGAAAGTGTCAGCACTGCTGAACTGAAAGGGCAAAAGATACAGAGCACTGAGGGTTACAGAGATGTGCAAACATTTTAACTAAACGAGAGTTAGAAAGAGAAAACTTGGAAGATGGGACAAGTGATTAGAGAATTCTGGACTCCAATCTTGAGCAACACAGCCCTCAGGCTGATGCTACAGAACAATTACATGTGGAATTCCATCAGCAAGCAACACCAAGCAGCATTGAGCATGAAAATAAAAATGCCAATAATAGATAAAACATACAAATGTGCTTTTTCCAGAGAGCCACTGGTTATGAAGAGTCATTTACATGGTAACCAGCTGTCAGGGGGCAAGAGGAGCTCTGTTTGGAAATGGTTAGGCAGAGTTATTTACAAAATATAAAGACCCATTATCTTTGGTGCAATCCATATCATGTACTTCTAAGAGTTTACATTAAGACAATACAGTCTTGTCTGTGATTGTGCATGGCATGACTTGTGTGCACAGTGAAATCCAGTAGCATGCACAGATGGGAAGAGAATTTACAAACACAGTGCCATTTCTGGTTGCTCAAACGAAGCTCACTCACACTTCACCTCCACTTTATGAGGAGAAGGACTGAACAAGGCAGCTCTGGCATTAATCATACACTGTGAACTCCCAATTGTTATTCAGGAAGCATTAGACTTAATAACTTACTGTGCAGCCACCTTACCTAGAACAAGATCATAATAAATTGACTCTAGATGAAAGAGGGATGCGCTACAAATTTCCATTTGAAAGCCACGGAATTCAAGGTAAATACGAACGCAAATATATATCTACTTTTGTGCAGGAAAAAAACAAATAAAGCACTGTAAGATTTGCCAGTGATACAATCTTCAAAATTCTATTCATCGCCAAAGCCACATCTGTGACACGTTTAACCAGACTGAGACATCCAGATTCACAGAGCCCGGCATTCTGACTGAGTCAGCAAGGCAGGGTATATTGTTTTGGACACCCCACATTCAGCTCATCTGGCACCTACCCCTGGCATCGGCCAGTCCCTTCCCGAAGGCCACGGCCCGCTCCAGATCGATACCTGGCAGCGCAGGAAGCGGACACGGCCGTGAAACTTCAGGAAAGGGCTGGGCCAGTCATTGCATAAAGCCCGGCTGGGGGCTCCTCGCTGGAGGACGAGGCGGCTGCAGCCCAGCCCAGGGAAGAGCGGAGCGCGGCTCACACCGAAAGGTCAGGCTGTCTGTCTGTCTGTCTGTCCCACCGCTGCCCCCGAGCCCGACCCCGCTGCCGCCGCCCCCGGGCCCGCTGTCGGGAGGAGCCGCCCGCCAGTCCCGCCGACCCTGCGGACGTGGCGCGGCCCCGAGCCGGGCCCCGCGGCCGCCCCGAGCCGGGACCCGCCGGGGCCGCGCCGAGGCCGGGCCGGGCCCCGCGCCCCCCGCCCCGCGTACCTTTGGCCTCGCAGTCGGCGCAGTACTTGTTGTCCTCCTCCCGCAGCAGCTTGGCCAGGATGGCCTGGTGCTGCTCGTTCTGCTTCTGCGCCTTCTCCCGGCAGGAGCGAGTGGCCATGGCGGGGCTGGAGCGGCGCTGGAGCGGGGCCGGGAACGCTCCTGCCCTGGCGCGGCCACGGGAACCGGCGGCCGCGAGCGCCGACTTCCTCAACCGGAACTACTTGCGGACGCGGACGCCTCCGCCTCCCTCCCCGCCCGCTACCGGAATGGCGCGCGCGCACACGCCCACCCTGGCCACGACAGTCCCTTATTCTGGGGGTGACAAATAGTCCGCCGGGTCCCCGAGGCCGCGCCGCGATGTCGCCCCTCCGCGGCGCTTCCCAAAGAGCAAACCACGCCGTCCTGGCTTTAGAAGGGCACGGCGCGGTGCCCGGGCATGAGGGGTCAGCCGGACGCAGTACGTGATGTGTCCATCCGCCGGCGCCTGACCCCGCCCCCCAGGTGGTGCCCGGGGCAAGGGCGGGGCCCGGCGCGAGCCGCCGCACCTGAGCGCGCGCCGCCCCGCCCCGCCCCGCCCCGGCCGTGAGGGGACGGGAGCGGTGCGGGTGCCCTGGAGCCCGTGAGGGGATAGGAGCGGTGTGGGTGCTCTGGAGTCCGTGAGGGGATAGGAGCGGTGCGGGTGCCCTGGAGCCCGGGATGGGTGCGGGTATCTCGGAGCCCGCGAGGGGATGGGAGCGGTGCGGGTGCCCTGGAACCCGGGATGGGTGCGGGTATCTCGGAGCCCGCGGGTGTCCCGCTGTGTGAACCCCCCGGAACGCACAGCCCACCGATCGGATACCCCTGCCCGTGTATTACCGACCCAGCGGTGGTAAATACCCCAAAACATGGCCAAGGGTTCTGCAGGTCCGTGAGATCCGGCACCCTGTGTCCTTGGGACAGTTGTCTCTTTCTCCGGGCCGCTGCTGGGGGAGGAATAAAAGCTCTTAGAGCGTTGTGATTGAATAGACACTACCATAGCCGGAACTCGCCCTGTGAACTTTCTCCAAGAGTACGTGTTTCTGTCTGAACTAAAGCTTTACAGGCGGCAGAGACTTCTCAGTGCTTTTTCCACTCGTGTGTAGGTGGTGAGATGCTCTGGGGGAGTCAGAGTTGGATCCAAAGTACCTGCAGAAAAGCACAGCCTGGGCTGATTTCCTGGGACCAAGAGTGCACCTCTACACTCTGCCCCTCCAAATGCCATGTCTCTGTTGTCCCCTTCCTCCATTTTGTATCAGGTCCTTTTGCTGCTGCTGAGTACTCTCTTACAGAGTCTGTTCACCAGTAACATCCTTTTTGTCAGATCATTTCTAGCTTGCTGCATTTTTTTTGCCTCTAATCCAACCCTTCTGGAAAGAGCTGGAGCCTATATATAGCCTATAAAATGCTTATGTGAGGCAGATGGAAATTCAGGTCTTTTCCCTCTCAGCCACTAAATTACTGAATCATTCTCTGTATCTTTCTTTTTCTCAGAGACAACAGTGAATTAAATATTCCCTAAGTGTGGAAGAGTTGCAACAGAAAAAAAAATGAAAATACTACACATTAAGTTAATTAGTAGTTAAACTAGCACCTAACATGGGAAAATGTGTTCACATGTCCCTTAAATAGAGAGTTAAGGTCTGCCTGAACACTTGGAGTCTCCTGGCCAGTGAGTTACTGGGTATGAGATTGCAAATTGAGGATATGGTATAAACACATAATTCTAATAGAGGGTTTAGCATCCTGCTCAGAGCAGGCATTAAGGGTTAAAACCAGAAATATAGAATGGCACAGCAAAGTTGAGCTCCAGCTGCCTTACAGTGCTAAAATACAAAGACATGCTCCAGCAGAAGGTGTGTAACAAAAATGTTACTGTATCCTGATATTTGCCATCAGCCTTTGCCTGGAGACTTGAATTTATTGATTATTGAAGCACATTAAACATGACATTAAGCAGGACTGATTTCTTCTTCTAGCTGAATACTTTATCTACAAGCATATAACTGTTTTCTAGCCCAAAGTGGGCTACTTCATTTTTTCTACTTTTTTTTTTTTTAGAGAAAACCAGCTTGGGCTGGTAAGTAAGGAGATTCTACTCCTTACTGTTATCCCAGGACTCTGAGAACCAGGATGCTTGTCAGAAAGGCAAGAGCTGTGGGTAGAGAGAGAAAAGGACATGAACTTGCTTCTCATGTGCTAGATAAGCAGCAGCATTGCCATTTTAGAAGAAAACAGTAGTTGCTTTTCTATGTGACAGACTTGACCTGTAGGTTACACAGTCTGAAACTCTCTGCCATATTGCCAGAAGATATCAAATAGCTTGAAGCAATTGGTTTAATGTGCATCCATTTCTCCAATTCTAAAACAAACACAGTGATGCTTCCCATGTAAAGTGACTGTTGATCCAGTTGCTGTGCTTGAAAAAACCTACACAACTGTGCAGACTGTCTTCTTTAGAATGTGCTTTTTCCCTTAGTGCCTTAGAACTAGATGATATATCTTGACTGATGTGAGATATCATCTTCTGACTATTGAGCATGATGATTTGCTTCTTGTGTTCAGCTCTGAAAATTATCCTTCTAAGTACTTCTGCTTCTGTAATGTAGTAGACATATGAAATCACCTGTTTCACCATGGGGTGAGATGAATAGGTTATTAATATTTTAATAGATAGTGCTTTGAAAACAGCATGCTGTAACTACATCATTAGGTGTTTCCCTCAGAGCACAAATGAATTGAAGGAGAGCAAAAATGTATCCCTTCTGTGCCTTTGCTGCTTTTTCTAGATCCTAAAGAGTAGCAGAATGTTGGAGATGTGAAGTTATTGCCATAAGCATTTTTCAGAGGGGGAAAAAGGAAGAAAAAAATGTTTTTCAGGATACAGTATGATTTATAGAATGAATTCAGGTCTGCCCACACCATGCCATGACATGTAGTGCAGAGAAGCCAGAGATGTTGCTCCTTCAAAAGAAGATACACAGTTGTCATGCTGAGCCTGTCAGCTCGGTGCCCTTTGCTTCACCTCTCATTAAGCCCTGTAGTGCACAGCCTATGCAATCCAGTTTTGGAACTGTTTAAAGTACATGCCTTGTGTTTCAAGACCTTTATCTTCAGAACTGAGTGAGTTTCATGAGGCTAACTGAATTTTTCATAAAGTAACTTTAACATTGGAGTTCTGTGGCTTTCAATACTAGAGATTGTGTTGTGTTTAGTAAAAGCAGATTTACCCAGCATGAGAAAAATCTCTCCCTAATTGTCACTACTTGTCATCCTGCAGACTATTCCACTGTTTTGCAGAGATACCTATTGATAGTTTGTGAACTTCATAATCTGATAGCTGAAACTCACCAAGTCTAGACACTACCTTATTCAGAAATCATCCCATAAACCAGCTTTAAATAGTATTTGCTAATCAGGACAGCATTAGCATAAATTTGACTTAATGGGAAAGAATGTATCAGGTGCAAAGTTATTAACTGGATTGAAAGCAGGTGTTAAAATAGCTGTGTTTCTCTAATGCCTCATCTTCAAATATCAAAGTCCAGAAATAAATGGGGTTCCAGTTAGAGTTGTTCAGTTGAGGATTTCTGATTCATAAGAAAGCTGGGTGCTTCAGATATTTTCAAGCTCTTAAGAAAAAGTTATATATATACATATATATATATACATACACACACACACACACATATATATGTATATAGCTTCCTGGGAAATGGAAATTTCAGTCATGTTTCTGAAGCTTGTTTCTTCCAAGTTGGCTGCCCATGCTGCAGTGTCTGGGCAGCCCCCAGGGTCAGACAATGTGGTACCTGTGATCCTTGGCTGGTGGAGAATGGCAGAACCTGAAAAACTGACTGTAACCACTGTGTTTCAGCAAATGCTTCAGATGCAATTTCTATCACAGTCTTAAGAAAACCTTGAGCTGTGAGCCTGTCACCCTGTCTACCCTTGATGGCCAGTGGAGAGAAACACATTTGTGAAGGTGGTTTGCTGTGTTCTCACACAGGTGTCTGACTGGGGTGAGCAGAATTACCATCTGGAAGGACCTGTGTCAGAAGGAAAGGCATGACTTCCTTGATTGTTTGTGTCTCCTAATTGAGAATAAAGGGTAGAGAGGGTGACTGTCTCCTACCTGAGTGGTAAAAGATATTTTAAAAAAGAATTCTCAGTGTTGTTTTAATTAATGAGATTTTTTCAGCAATTTACTTTGTGTAGGACGATTCCTGCCCAGCTCTAGCACTGTTATTTTCAATCAGAAAAAAAAAAAAAGAGAAAGCCATAGTAACATCACATTACATGAAATAACATCTGTATCAGAGACTCTACAGCTATACCAAGAGCTTCCATATATTTTTATTTTTTGTTTAAAAAGAAAAATACAGCCCTGAAAACAAATTCAATAGTATTAAAGGATTCAGTATTTTTTAAAAAAAACCCTAACAAAACATTACAAACCCCAGCCTTGGAGAATCAGAAAGTTCAGTTTTCAAAGCCCAATTTTAAATCTGCCTTGATAAACCTTCTTAATATTAATATACAAACTACATGTATATTTGAACATAATACATCCATTTATGCCTTACAAAACCTAAGCTATATAGAACAGAATATATTGATGCAATAAAAAGAATCCTTATACAATGCAAAAGTTGTTGGGGACATGACTTTCAAAACTGTAGTTGAATACACTGTGTACACAGGAGTAACAAGATCGTATCTCATCATCCCCAAAATGAGTATGATGTGTTTGACAGCCTTGGAGGGCCACTGCAATGGGAACTCTGGTTGATAAGCACTGGGGGCTTGCCCCAGGAGTGCCACGAGTCGTGTTCTTACAGTTTGAGCCCTTACTGCCTGGCCAATGAACCAAGCAGTGATACTGTCACTCCAAAGATGGTTAAAAACTATTAAAGGACCAAGATTTATAGGTGAGGCTGCATTTTCAATGAATTCTAGTTTCTGTACAGCAACTTGACTGGAGAGATTAGATATTAGAGGCAGTAAATCTTTCCTCCAGTTTCTTGGTTCTTTCTTTACTTCTATTCAGAGACCTGGTATTAGATGAATTATTGACATTATAACATCCCAGAAAAGGCAGTCTAATTTCTATAGCTGCTGAGCATTTGAAATACACTGAAATAGAAAGCTTGTGATGTGACTGCAATTCTGAAAATTAAGACAAAAATTCTAATGCTTCACCAACAGTCTTGTTTTCTTGAGAATTACTAGTAAATTTGAATATTAATTGTAAATAAATTAGTGCCTGAGGGGAAACTTCAAATTAAATAGAAGGATGACTAAATACATTTCAATGACCTTTGCTGTCAGTCATAATTGTGTAAACTCAGGGAAAAAAACCCATACTGTAGAGCTAATATGCTCTATTATGTTGTGAACTAGTGCATGTATTAGGCCACTATATTCTCATGTGAATTATAATGCAGGATAGTGTAGGTGTAGAATGTAAGGACATGTAAGCTCCAGATGGTTCCAGTGGAAGCATGGAAGTGATCTTTAAAATGAAATGCTTTGCACTTTCCAAGCTCATGGTGTATTTCCAGTTATTTAAGGCTGTTTGTATGTTTTGGTCGGAGTCTTCTCATTTCGATTCATCTCATTTTTAGACTGGGTTTTCTGAACAGAGAGATGTTAGATGGAACTTTGTGAGTCATGCATTTGGCTCAGTTGGGCTTTGAGCATAAGAATACCAGCCTTAGGTATCAACAGTCATTAATATCTAGCCAAGATGAAGAGCGATGATCAGATGTAAAATCAGTTGCAAAATCATAAATTTGAAACACTAGGGAAAAATATGAAAAGAAAATACAAAAAGGGGGAGCTGAACTCCCTTGTTATTACTGTTTCATGTCCTACTGTGAAAAAGGTAGTCTTTGAAGCTTAAAAATGTTTTGTTGATGGGTAAATGACTAGATAGACACTAAAGCTAGGACAGTTTTTGATCTTCACAAATCTTAATTTTAGCTCTTCAACAATAGGAACTGTGGTTCATTTTTTCCCGCCAATGAAATGAGGAACTTGCAGAGAGTGTGGACTAAGGACTAACTGATGAATTACAAGCTTCAGACTGTTGCAGACAAAATAGAATCTAGATATATATAGCGTTTGAGATTATGTTTTTACTCTATAACATTATGCTTTTCCTTCTCTTTTCTGCAGTACTCTTTAAATACTAGTGTGAAAGAATTTGTGTTTATCTTGTCACTGCCCTTTATGATAAGGAGTAATTAAAAATTGTGTGCTATATCTTACCTGTTTGGAGGTCTGCAGTGAATTCCCTGCAAATTCTACCTATTTTTGTCTTAGAATCATCCTCAAAAAAGTGGAAAAGTTGAGGACAAACATTTAAAATACTTTTTCTCCTTTGAGATAATTTCCCACTGGGGGAGACTGAGGGGGTAAAGTTATAACAAATCATACTGGCTTCTCAGTGTCTCTGCAGTCCAGAGATGCTTAAGGAGAATAATTTCTACTTCAAAAGCTGATATTTTTAGTGATCAGGGAGTCTTTTATCAAGAAAAGAATGTCCATATCACTCACAAGCTGAGCTTATATCTGCAGGAAAACGTTTTTCCTCAGCTACTGGATACTCAAGAAATAAGAAAAGTGATTTGCTGGACAAAAAAAAAAAAAAAAAAGCTCTTCCTTCAGTCCCTCTGTGATTCATCAACTGAGGAAAAACATATTTGGATGTGTTCCCAGGGCAGTGGCTACATCTGGCAGATAAAAAATCTCCTGTGTTTCTGCCTCTAGAAGCACGAAGCCCGTGATGGTTGATGTGATGTTTTCCTTGGGTTTTGGACAAAACTTGCAGTTATACTGCACAGGAAGTGTGATGTCAGGAGAATGTGAGCTCTGACTCCAAGAATTTGCAGCTCTCAAAGAGTTGCATGGCCTGCACAGCATGTGCAGGAGAACAGGAAATCTCTGGACAGGCATCTGACTGGGACTTCCCCCAGCTGACTGCTTTGCTTCAACTTTTTACTCCTGGCTTTAGGCTAACTCTGGAATTCTCTCCAGATCAGATCGAGTTTTCACAGAATAGGAAATATTTTGTGGAAAATCCCTCATAACTGCATTGCTTTTTAGAAACAGTTTTCTCTCCATACAAAATCCATCTGGCCCTTTGCCCCTTCCCTCCCCTCCCCTTCCCTCCCCTCCCCTCCCCTCCCCTTCCCTTCCCTTCCCTTCCCTTCCCTTCCCTTCCCTTCCCTTCCCTTCCCTTCCCTTCCCTTCCCTTCCCTTCCCTTCCCTTCCCTTCCCTTCCCTTCCCTTCCCTTCCCTTCCCTTCCCTTCCCTTCCCTTCCCTTCCCTTCCCTTCCCTTCCCTTCCCTTCCCTTCCCACCATGTTTATCTTTACTGACACAGGCCCACACATACAGACATCATGTAAAAAAGAAAAATTATCATTGCAGTGTCTGTGCTTTTATTACTACAGCATCTTTGATACCAAAGTGCTTCCCAAAATACTTGTACAGAAAAGCAACAGGGATTTTCTAAATGCAGTACTATTTTGATAGTTTAAAAATAGGCTTCTATCTTTAGAAAGAATATTGAATTTTGTCTTTTATAACTTTGTGATTCGTTGTTATGACAGACTTAATCAATCTGATGAGTCCTTGTTCAGTGTTCTGGCAAATATAATCAGCCCTGGAGTGTTTTCTTACTCCCCAAAGGCACATTGTTTCTGTGTTTATTTCCTTCTGATGTTTTATCTGGAAAACATATTTCTTTTTCTTGAAGTGTACTGTTCAGAGACCTACATTGAAAGCCATGTGTTTAATTTACTGAGTATGAAATGATCTTTTTATTTAGGAAGTCAAAGGAGAGGGTTATGGAACAAAAAGTCTAGTAAGATAATGGGTGCAAAAGTCACAGACAGAAAAGGGAAAAGATTGATCTTGTAAGAATCACAGGGCAGATTTAAAGACAGTTTGTAGTGATAAAAAAGACTGCTAGAGACTCCAAGACAAGTCCTATGCCTCATTTCTAAAAATTTTCTACAAAATGTACACTTGTATTAAAGCAATATCAAGATCTACTTTCCACAACTCATTTCTTTCTGAATCTTCATTTTGTGTTCTTTAATGTCACTTGTCTGCCAGATTATTCTAGGGCCTTTGAAGTGCAGAAAGATGGTCTATTTTCAGGCTTTACTCCCATGCATAGTTCCAGCATGCACTGCAAGTCTTTAGGGGTGGTATTTGTCTCCTAAAAATATGGAGCTTGTAACAGAGTACTATAAAATAATGAATAAAATAGCAGAGATATTCAAGACTAAAAAAATAAATAATGCATCATATATGTAATGTTGAGACTACTAAAGAGGATCATTTAATAAGCAAGCACTGCTTTTTTTTAAATTTAAATTTCAGTACCTGATTCTTTGAAGGGATGTGTAAGTGCATGGAGCAGCAGAGCTGACCATTTCTCTTCCTCAGCAAGTGCAGAACAGAGCCTGTGGTACAGACTGGGGTGTACCTTTCCTATTGCAGGAAAGGCAAGGAAAAGCTGTGCTGTATGGTAGCAACTGCTGCTTCATACCAATAGCTTTAGTACATTGCTACACCTGGCTCATTTCTTGGATGTTATGCACAAGGGGTCTTTATTAATCAGATCAGCTGCAGGAATGGCCTGGAACACGCAGAGTATTGAAAGAAGGTATTCTACATAACACATGAATACTTTGTGTGTCAGAGTAATTTAGACTCAGAGCTCTGTCTAAATGTTGTAACATTGCACACTTAATAACAGTCTAGTGCTAGCCAGAACATAATTACTTGCTCTCTAAAGCACAATTTGTAATAACCAATGTTGTCCTTACAACTATGATGAGTGAGATCATCTCTGAATCTTCAGTTGAAGCGACACATCCAAGGTCAGCCATTATCTCTATGTATTCTTACTATCACAGTCTGATAGGAATTGTCTTTAATATTCATGCATAGAGCATTCATGTCCATGACTGCTCTTTAATGCCCAATAAGACTTTTGGTATTGTCTTTACTAGGCAGCAAAGGGGTTAGCTTTAGCAGGAGGCCCTTAATAAGTGAACAACAGTTGAGGTTAAAATAAAATGGTAGCATATTTTAAGTAATTTTTAATTTATTAATAATTAAATTAATTTTAATTAATTTATAGTTCTAACAAACCTTAGATCTTTCTAAACTACAAAAGTTCTTAAATTCTGGTAATCATGCAGCTATGTCATCCTTTTGACATACTATTCCATAGAATTCCTAAGGAGAATGCTGAAATAGACAGCTGAACCCTTTCAACTCCCTCAGGGGAGACTATGATGATAGTATGACTTTTAACCAATGGAAAAATGCAAACCAAATATTTGTTTATATCACATCTGATGGAAAGCATTGTTGTACAGGTGTCTTCCTCTGCTATTTCCATGGGAGGTAGTTTTTAGTTTGATTACACTTGGATGTTAATAAACATTTTATTTTGTTTCTAGTTTGGGGCTGCTTTCCATGGAATCTCTCAAGACCAGCAGTAAGTATGATTTTTCTGTGTCCTGATGATTCTGAAGTCCTGACAGTCAAAAACACTGCAAGTAATTCACAACTTCCTCTGGTTTTAGCTGAATTTCACTACCTGAGCCTCAGATAACCAAGCAGCAAATTTCTCTGGGTGTCACTCCAGTACTGAAATTTATCCATGTCAGTATTATACAAGTTCCTTATATTTTTGGTGACTTTCTCACTTTGCATTTCAACAGTTAAAGACAAGAATTCATGTCCTTTGATTTGCAGCCTTCAGAGACATGACAGATTAAGTAAGCTCTTTAGGTGGCTCTCCAATTTCAGGGTGAGCTGCATGACATTGACAGTGTAATTAAAACTACAATTCTGAGCTTTTTCATATTTTGTTTTCTCGCACACATTTCCATAAGCTACTTGTATTATATGAAAGGAAAGAATAATAATTTCCTGTGCTTTTTTTTTTTTTTACTGAAGATTTAACTCACCAATTGCATCAGCCTCCCTTCTGCACCTCACAATAACCAGGTAGATTTGTCAACACATGTAAGTAGGTTTTCTTATACTTTCCTGTGCTGTAGCTGTAGTCAGAGACAGCATTTTCTGGATAAAATTGGTCTAATCCAATACAGGTAGACCCAGATCTGGTTTTGATTAAGTCTTTCCACCTCCAACGGCTTTGTTTCCCCATTAATATGATGGACTTAATGTGCTGGTCTCCTTTTAATGTGATACCAGATTTATAGAAGTGAAGTGCTGCTAAATAACATTTTATCATCAAGTCCTGCATCCCTGGAGCTTGGATTAAGGTGAAGTTTGCTTGGTGTTCATTTGTTCTTTCTGAAATATCTATCTGCTTTGCATTTATTTTTAGAAGATGGCATAGATTTTGAGGTTCAAGGAAACGCTTCCTGCACTTGAAAGCAGCTGCCTCACTTTGTTGACCCTTTACAGCCTTAAGATGTCTTAGCTACAGGAGAATTTCTGGCATGACTCATCCTGGAATCGAAGCTCCCAGGAATATACATCAGCAGAGCAGAATTGGAAAGTAAGCAGGTTTTCCCACTTCTGACTCTATTTCTGGCTGAGGTTGAATACCCCATGTGTCTTAGATTCCATATCTCTCTGAAGGCTCTTCTTAGAAGTTCTTGTGCCTGAGAAAACCAGGGTGAAGACTGAAGAGCCTGCAGACCTGGCCTCCAGCTGAGAGGTGCCCAGTGGGTGGGTACCAGTTGGGCTTGAAATTGCATGCATTGGGTGCTCTATGTGCTTTGCTTTAGCTGTGCTGCTTATACAGGTACAGCCTTCTGGTTTAGTCCTAAAGCTGCCGTTTTTTATCTGTGGTCAAAACAAAAGAGTAATATTTTCTGCTATGGAAAAGTTCTTTTCTAGTAAACTAAAAATAGAGTGTAAATATTTTTAAATTGTTATTACAAATGTGGGTGAAGGAAAGCATTTAAAAATACATCGGATGAAATCTACATGGTTGGCAAAATTTGAAGCTTTGTTATTATTGAATGATTGCTGTGAGGAGTCCTACTCTTTTCCTTTAAATTTTCAAAGATAAACCACATCCACACATGAAATTATTTGAAATTGTACTTGTAGCATAGATGCTATGAAAAAAATACTGTTATTGCAAAAGCAAATAATTTGATAGTAAATTTAAATGAAGAGGAAATGGGATTTCTCCTCCTTCAAATAACCTGATTTTAATGTCAATGAAACCTTGACCAAAAAAAAATCTCCTGGAAGGGTAAAGGCTATTGAGTATTACAGAAAAGAACCACTTGAAAGTGGCCACAAAGAGCCTAAGGTGACACACAAGCACTGACAACATTGCTCCTTCTGAGTTTTATTCTGGTCACACACAGATGTACTTGCTCTGGGCAAGGTGTGTAGGATCTTACAAAGTGTGCACATGCTGTAGGCAGCCCAAATATGACAAACATGGTTTAATGTGTTAAAATCTGGGGGTTAGCTGATTTTTTCAAGAGGTCACTTGCCCAAGGACAGCACTTGTTTGTTGTTCACCTCAGTCTAACCAAGAGATGCAGCTTCTTGGTCTCCTCCTGTATTTCTCTCACCCTCTGTGGCCTTTAGTAGAGCCCAGTTTTGTACCTTTTTCTGACATAAGCCCCTATGCTGTATGAAATAGCCTGCAGATGTTGACTGGCAGGGAGTCTGAGAAGCAGACTCCTTTCACAAATGGACTGACCTTCACCTGGCTGAAGAGCATTATCTCAACTTTTCTTTAGTTGTGTCTAGTTCAGCAAATTGTTTTTGATCTTAGGTATGCCAGGGTGCTTGTGTTCATCAATGATTCTCTTCAGCTATTTCAGCCTGCATTGTATTGTATGTGCAATGGAAATAATCCTTTCTTCTTACTGTGAGGGTTTAGGTGAATAATTTCTCTAAAATTCTCCTATATCTATTTCATCTTTGAGGGACATGTTGATGTAACAATGAATACACACAGAGTGTCAGCAGCCTGGAGAGCAGAGTGGGACTTCAGCTCTTTGTCTTTGCTCTGGTGCTTTCTCAGGCTTCCTACAGTGTCCACAGTTCTCTGCCTTTAAAAATATCTCAGATTAGCATCCAAGAGTATTAATATCTGTACACTTAGTGGTAACATATGCAAATGTATAATTTGAGCTGATTCTTACTCAAGAAGTAAGGGGTATGTGCACAAGAATATTTCCAAAGAATTTTTAAATTACTATTGTCCTCTGCAGACCCTAATTCCTTACGCCGTGTAGTAGCTGGCATTCCTCACCATCAGCCAACTACAGTAAATTGATTCACATACACAAACTTCATTGAAGTCTTGTTTTTCCAGTTCTTAAAAACACTTCAGCCACAACTGATGTGGTTTAGTTCATATGACTCAAACTCTAAGCACTGTTGACCACGGAGAACATTGATTACCTCGTACTAGGCTCCATGTATTTTCCAAATTCTTCCCATAGTTTACTGATGATGCAAAGGAAGTATTCTGTGCCAGTTCTGTGGCCATTGCAGAACAGCAACACAAGTAGTAGAGCAAACACTGTGAGAAGAAGCTGCACAAACCTGAACTGGTTAAGAAGAGTAAGAAATATGAGCTATAGTTGGCCAGGAATTGGTTTTTAATGACAGGGAAACAGCAAATTGTGCATACCTGAGGAGAAACCAAGAATGACACAGTCCTCCATCCTCTTGTTTTGGCACACACAATTAGAAGGCAGGATACAGATCACAGAAATGAGATACTGATCATATTAGAATTTCAGGTGAAAATAAGAGTAATAAAATTGAATAGGTAAAGGCAAGGATTCACTTCTGAGTGTAAATTTTGAAAACAGAACTAAGCAAAAGACTGATATACTCAGAGAGATTTCTTCACTGCGAAATATAACTGCATCTGGCAGCATTTCAAGTTTCTTCTCCCACTACTCTAAGAGCATAAAGATGTTGTTATTACAAATGAGAAATACCCAACATGCCTTCTTGTGGCTTCAACTGAATATCTGAAATGAGGAAAAAATACATCTTTATTCACACTGGATTCAGTCTCACATACAATAAAATCACTAGAAAAGTACAGGTCTGTACAGGTCTCTACTATCTTAAATCTCCTCTCTAAATGATTTTCATTAATTATTTTTATTTTTTATTGACTCTCTTTTCCCTAGAAACTCTACAGGTCCTCTTGACTAATTACAGCATTAAAACAACAACTAGAAGAGTTTCAAAGGAGCAGCTGATCAAATGATCCTTAAATGATTTCCAAAGTTAATTTAGGCCTATTGTCTAGTCTTATCTCTAGACAATTTATTTTGTGTACAAGATGTAGGACTGCTCAAGAACACAGGGTCTGAAAGAGAACTGTATTGAAAAACTACATAGACTTAAAAGCTTAACTGTCAGACCATGGTAAGAGATAACGGTAAATTGGAATAAAAAATTGTCCCACTGATTTTCCACAAAGTCTTTTATGAGAGGACTTCTACCAAAGCACTTGGTGATACCTTTGTCAGATGAAGGATGCTGGCCTAGCTGGATTTTGGCCATAGTTCTAGCAGACACAATCAGTTCTTTTACAGTTCAGTGTATTATTCCTCTTTATTAGCCACAAAAATAGGCTTTTGCTAAACAACTTTTCAGAAGTGGAGAAGAGACATTAGTATTTACCTTTTAAACCAGTCTTGATCTGCCTGTAACTTTTTCAGTTATCAAAATTCTTTAGAATATTTATAAACTCCAGAAGAAACTGGAGCTGCATTAGCTGTGCTTTTACTACATAAAACACTTTATTATCATTGTTATTTATGAAGTTTTGATGCATTGTGAAACAGTTTCATAAAGTGCCAACCTCCCACACACGGATGAAATTGGCAAATGATTCTGTATTAAGGGTGTGTGTGTACATATATATATCTGTGTGAATAAAGATATGCAAATGCATGTAGATATTCATGTTCTAGAAACAGTTACAATTTTCATTTTCAGCCCTGCGTGGGAGGCAGTTTCCTTCCATGGAGAGGAACAACACACATCTATTGAGCAGAGAGGAGAACCCCATGATTAGCACTCAGCAGGAAATGCTGACAGTCCAGCCTCTGCCTCTATGGTGTCTGACAGGACAATGGCAGCCTGCAGAGCCCATGTGCCCTGAGAGGACAAAGCTGGGATGCTGTTAAGCAGGCCTGTGGGTTATCCTGTATCTGCATGGGCAACAGCAAAGCAGGGTCACCCACACACTCTGCAGCTGCTGTGGTTTGCCCAGCCTGCAGCTAAGGAAATTAGGGTAAAGAGCTGAAAGTACTGGAGTGAGGTGATGGGAAAGGATGAATTTGTGATTGGATACAGCATAGAGGGTTGTGAGAGGGGTCTGTGACAGCTACATGCTGGGTGACACTGTCCATGCCTTACTGTCCTCAGGGAACTCAGCTGACTGCCTTCCCACAGACCTGCTCTTCCTGTGTGCCACCAGGGAAGCACTGCAGTGTGTTCTACTGCTCATGGACTAGGGAAAAGCCCTGCATGCCAACAAATTACCAAGGAATCAGTGGTCAGTCTCCAGCACACTGAACCCTTCCCAGAATCTACAGGAAATCCAGGTCTCTTGTCCTTGAGTTTAGAAAAGCAGCATATTCATGCTAAAACTGCTTCTGAGGAGGCAACTTCCTTGGAGACAGCCTAACTTTTAGAAAACAAAACTAAAAATGGGCAAGACACAGGCTTAAGGAAATGTTTGTTGTGTGCCCAGAACATTGTGACATCCAATCCACTCCTGAAGTTTTATAAATATGTGTCTCACTGTTGAAGTAGTGCAGATAGAAAAGGTTCTGCAGACTACAAAGTGAAATTTGGACTGCTATTCCCAAATTAGACTGGATAAGAATTTCCTACAGATGAGGCAGCTCAAAATGTTAGAGGGATTTCTTGCCAAATTTCTGATCCCCACCTTAAAATTTCTCTCCCAGCAATCACAAGATGATGAAGCAAGCTTCATAATAAATTAGTTTTCTCCTAAAGGCCAGAAGGAATTGTTCTTTCCTTTGCCCAGAGATAACAAACCAACACCATGTTTCCCAGTGTCACTGTGGTCTAAACTAATGCCAGCACCATCATAAATCCTGCCCTGCCATCAGTCCTGTTTCAACACAATCTGAAAAGACATAACCATTTTTTTGTTACCATAAACTGAAAGAAAAAACATACTTCTGTGACAGGAAAAAAATCTTGGAATCATGTCAAAGGAGTGATGGAAGAACACAAAAAAAGAGCTAAACTGAATTTTCTATCATGGTATAAAATAAATGAGTAAGTTTTCCATTTTCTGCTGATGACCAGACATGAAAGGTATGCAGCAGCACTGCAGGTCAGGGACACTCTTCTTAGTGAGGGACAAGTACTCGCCTACCTCCACAAGCTGCCAATTCAAGGGTCCAAAACATTTTGGGCTAAAGGAGGTACATAAGGAGGAACCTGCTGATGGACATGCTGAGGGGCTTCCTTGGTCAGCTGGGGTTTTCTGAAATGCAGGAATGCCAGCCAGACCAGCACCGCAGGACTTGCTGCAACAAGGAAAAGGCTATAATAAATGATCAGTTAGATGTTACAGTGACCTTGACATACAAGGATGGAAGGAAAGATTCCAGAAACAGAGACCAAGATCCAGGTTCAGCCCAGAGCTGGTGCAGGTTATGTGGAGAAGCCTACTCCTGCCTCTCCTCCCCTCCTCTCCACAACACAGCACACTACTGGTCACCTCATTCTCCAGCCATCCTTATTTCAATAATATGGCAAAGTGAAAATACTTCTTTCCTTGAATACCTGTGCTATTTTGCTTTCTGGCTTCCTTTGAAGAACCACAGTAGCTGCAGAAATGCTGCATTGAGCATTCTGTTTTTTCCCCTCACACAGGATTTGTGGAGCCCAGCAGGTCTCTGTGATACACCCAGTATTATCCACAGTTCTCTACAGTTTTATAGGAAGGACCATCTGGTGGTCAGCTGCCCAAATGCACATTTTCTGCCTCCTGCACCTGTTCAGTGTCATTCAGCCTCTCTCTGACAGTTGCTCTCCCATCAGAGGTCTTCCTGAGCAAGGGGATGAGAGGATGCAGCACATCTCCTGAAACAGCAGCAGGTGCTTTGTGAGATTTCTGTTCTTAAGGAGGAATAAATCCAATTTTCTCTTCAAAATGGAGATGACAATAGGACCAGAAGGTAACCAGTTGGCTCTCTGAGCCCTTTTACTCAAATCTCTCTGCCATTTCAGAGATGGTTGTGATGCCTGCAGTCATTCACAAGTGAGCTTACAATGTACCTACCAGTCAGATGTGTACTACTGTAGCATGGTATATATCTGTGCAAACTAAGACTTGAAACCATAAAAGCTTGTTTAGGGACTGTCCTGACATACCAGAATGTCCTGACTGGACAGACTGGACCACAGCCACGTGCTCTGAAAAAAGCTGAATAACGTAACCTGACAGCTCAGTGAACTTCACAGAGGAGACCTTGAAATGAGTTTGGGTTTAAACTCCTGAAAGTATAAAGCTTTCAGGAAGACTGATGCTACATCTTACAGACATCCTTCACCCTCTTTGCATCTTTGACTTCCTACAAAAACTAGATTTTGACAGAATAATGAGCTTAAATTTGAAACTAGAGTCAAATCCACTGGAGAAATTCCATTTTTTTTTCTTACTGTAGCTAAGATCTTCACATACAAAAATCTCCCATATTAGCAAAAGATCTTCAAAGAAAGGAAACAGAAGGAGAATCCTCTAATTTGTGATTAACATTATGATGTGCCCTGTTATTACTACAGAGAAACAAAGGGTACAAGCTATCAAAAAAAAAAAAACACTTCAAGGATGGCAAAAAGTAAAAGTGAAATGAAATAATATGCAATTTAAAAATAAGAGAGCTATAGTTGTCATTATCAGGCTGAAAACAAAAGCCAGGAGAATGAAACAATATGTCTGCTAGACCAAACAGCTACTGCAGACTTGTCTCAAGAAAATCATCTGGGAAAAAATCTGTCTCAAGATCACACATACACACTGCAGAACTTGTAAGTGAAAACTCTGGGGTAAAATGTAAACCAAAAGCAGGATACTCGCTGAGCTAAGCAACACTTGCTTGTCTGTCTTTTAAGACATGGTGAAATTTTCCCCAGCTTTCAAATGGTAGCTGGAAACACATCATCCTTTGTTCTTTAGCCTCTCACAAGGAAGTCACACAGACTAAAGGTTTGCTGAGCAAATATATGACTTTTTCCTAGTCTGCCAATTTTATTTTGATGCTAAGTCCCTCTCAGCAGCACGTCGCATAAAATTGCTTAGTTGTTAGCCTGACACACTTCACCCTTATTAGGGAAAACATCCCACTGATTTGTAGGTTTGAGACACTTGTTGTCACCTGAGTGTAAGTTTATTGAGTGTTACCCTCCTGGCTGTATCATGCTGTAGGCATTTGCTTGGGAGGTGGATAGGCAGAAGGAATTTAAAGAACTAGCTTCAGCCTTTTCCCTCTCATTTAAGACAATGTAACTCCCTTTTACAAGCTGTCTAAGAGCTGGCCCTGGACATCCCCTTTCCTGCCACCAGTGTTTGGGAAGGGTGCAGGCAGCAAAAGCACTGCAGGTCCTGTTGCCTCACTGCAGCCCTCCCCCTCTGAGGAAATGAGTAGTTCATACTCATGTTCAGGGACACCCTGGCTTCCCTTGTCACCACCAGGGCACTGACACCTAATACATCTTGCTTAGGACAGCTGTTCAGGCAGCCTTTAAAGTCAGTAGGGAGGATGCCCTTAAAACACCCCCATTCAGCACCTGTAATGACAAACTCCCCCCATACTGAGACAAGACTACCTTTCAGAGGCATCTCCCTGAACTACAACTAGGAAGGAAGCACAGATGGCTACATAAGTCACTGAAGTTTAAAACAATCAGTTAGGAGAGTGTAAGTTATAGTTCAATATCTGGCTTCTAGAATTAACCTGATCACCACTGCATAGCTCACCTGACTTTTGTCAGGGGCTAACATTTGAGAATTACAGCTGTGTTTTGATAGGCCATGGGGGTCAGCTTTAATATAAATTAATGTATTAAATAAGGACCTTAAAAAGCTTCTTTGAACACTCTCACCCTAAAAATGGCAACATTAAGATATGTGATTTTTTTAAAGGCACAAGGCTGTAGCTGACTGGGAGATTTAATGCCTAGAGAATGCATGTCAAAGACTTTCCTGCTGCAAGCTTTAATTGGCACTTCTGATGCTATTTGAGGGAAAAAAAATTCCATTCTCACAGCAAAAAAATGCAAGAGATGCTGAGTATTTCTGAAGAAAATGCATATGGTCAAAATCATTCTGCAGCTTGGTTTCCAAAGGATGGGAGGCCAGTATCTGCACTGCCCCTGCACTTCAAAAGTCAGTAACTCCAACCTATTCTGAAAAGGTGTCAAGGAGAGACTTAATTTAAGTGGCTGGGAAAGAGGTCCAAATAATTCCTCTCAGGGGGAAAAGATGGTCAGAAAGATGCCCCTGGCCGAGTGGAGATAATGTCAACCAACACAGGAACATGGAGAAAGATGCTCAATCTGCAAGGGGTGTCATTGACTGCCCTCAGAGCAGTCATTTTAAATAGAGCTGTTTTCTCAGGGTTTGCCATTTTGTAACTAAGATTCAACTTCTACTGGGACACCCTTTCTGCAACAAAAGTGTTTTAGAAGGTTACACGTCACAACCCCTAAACAAGCAGCAGTTTTGGAGCTGGAAGAGGGAGCACAGCCATACCCACATTAGAATGTAGCCTGCATATCTCAGCTGGTCTGATACGAAACGCTGACCCCCAGCTAAGCACAGGTATTTTATATTGCATTTTACAAAAGCAAGGAAGTGACCACTAATGTGCATGGTTCTGATCTCCATCAGCACATGGAAACACATTTCAAACCATTTCCTTGTGTTCTGATTTATTTGATCCCGTGTTATACCTTGATACTCATGAACAATTACAAAAACACAGAACTACCAAAACTGCTTCTCTTAGAAATGAATGCAGTATTCCTCCTCTTCCTGACATTTCAGAACAAGATGGTGTGGTGCTTTTTTCAATAAGAACACCAAAATAAGGGTCATAAAGAGGCATTTAATTTATCTGTCACTACAGACCACTGGAATTTGTCACCATTTATTGCAGTCAACTGAAAATGTAGTGAAGATTTATAACAACATTCTATGGTGCTTTACAAACATATGCTACCATCACTGGTAATTTTACTGTGATTCTATTATGAATCCTGTGTTTCAATTAAATAAAATCAACACTGAAATACATACTTTCTAAACAAGGTAATATACAGCAAATATTTTCTTTAACTGTAAATTGAAACTTCATGTATTTTGAAATAAAGTAATTAGGGTGCAATTCCTTCAAACAATAAAGACTTCATAATTTTAATAATGTACCAAATGTATCTATGCCAAGTAGCAGAAACAGGTTTAAAAGAGAAAACCTACTGCAGAGACACAAAATACAGATTTTTATTAAAGAAAATGAAACAGAGCAGCAAACATCCTGCAGTACTGCAAGAATTTGCTTACACACACATAACAATTTTCCTTTGTCTCACAGAAAGTTAACAGAAGATGTTAGGATACAGCCCCTGCTGCTCTTCACTGTTTATACTAACATTAAGAGCTAAAAAAAAAAAATCAATCAGTATTTATGATAAAACCATATCTATGGCTGATCTAATAGCTAATGCCCCAAGCCACTTTCTTACCCTAATGCTAAATTCCAGTGAATTGCTAACAGTAATTATCTGGGAAGAGCAGGAAGACAGCTCTGAAAAAGTGCTGAAGTGCTGCTTTCCTAACTGCTGGCACTGCAAGAAAACAAAGAGAAATGATTGTTTATACCCTACAATATCATTGTATCATTTATTGCACTCAATCCCTGATCACTTTTGACAGGTACCACAAGAGATTTTGCAGCACCATAGGATTTTGTGCTTAACTGTTACTGGAGCCCAGGGCTCCTATTTTTGGTAAATGCCAGATTGCCAGACAATGTAAGAGGGCTCCTTGGCATTCTTTGACTCTTACATATTATTTTGCTTATATATTCAGTTTCCTATGGCTTATTGACACATTCCATAAACAAGTTAAGCAAATATTTGTTACCGGCACCAGCCCGGGAGGTGGTAAAAAAGGCTTGCAGTTGCTCAAGACTGAAGGGGTATCCTCTATTTCCCATGCACCAACTCCTTTTCAGCTATTTATAACATGGGTTAAAAACAGCCTTTTTATTTTAAGAAAAAAATTTCTTCAACGAAAGGGCTGTCAAGCTTAAAACAGACTGCCCAGGGAAGCGACTGAGTCACCATCCCTGGAGGTATTTAAAAGATGTGTAGATGTGGCACTCAAGAACATGATTTAGTGGCAGACTTGGCAGCGGTTGGACTTGATGATCTTACAGGTCTATTTCAACCTAAATTATTCTGTGATTCTGTTTTTTGAGGGAAAGCAAAATCCCTACCTATATGAGACACTCTGTCCTATTGTTACAGATGCTAGCACTCTCAAAATTATCTTCAAAATCCAGGTGTCATGGATACTGGCATGGAGTGTTTGGACCTGCCTGAGCTCTGACAGGAAGGGCTGCCTGCCTGTGGCTCTGACAGCAGCAGTCATCACCTGCATGAAAGAAGACAAGCAGGGGCCTGGACAGCACTTGGGTCAGCCCTTAATCACAACACTGAGGGAGACTGAAGATAAGTAAGTGAAATGTAGGGAAAATGGTGGAAAGGTGAGACCAGTTCTTCATATGCTAAATCAAAACTGTAAGTCTGCATCCAGGCAGGAATGCACCTGCAGTCAGCAGTGAGTAAAGTAATTAGATTTGAAAATCAGGAATGCCAAGAAGTGCAATTAGGTAAACATTCATGGAGTGTCTGCTGGAAAGGGTAAAACCTGGTATGAGATGATAATGAAGTAATGCAACAATCCACAGAGAAGATTTAGAATTAAAAAATAAAATAACTGCAGTGTTTCACCGCTTCTTTGTGAATTAAGATGTTAAGCCTATAAATAATGATGCAGAAAAGGCAGAAGCTTCCAACTAAAATTTCCACTTCCTATTTGAAAAGGTGGTGTATTGTGTGACAAAGTATTTTCCAACACACCAGCAACCGAAAAGGCAAAACATTACTAGAAATAATTAACAAATTAAAGACAGCTGACCCAGCCTATCTTTAGGTAACTGAAAATGTCAACAGATTTTGAAAATATCTGTCACTATACAGAGGGAAACCAGAATGAATCAGATACAAATACAAACCAATTTTCCAATATCCAAGCCATGTTGCAGAATTTAAAGGTTCAAAATCTAATTACCACTAATTAAATCTTTTATGAAAAACAGGCTTTCATTAATCTCATTTTTCTTGTCAGTGAGGTACTTGGCTGATAAACCTGTAACTAAATAGTTCAGTTCAGTATTTTTGTAGAGAAACATCACAGTGAGACAAACATCCAAACTCACAGCTAGAGCAAGACTATGTCTCTAACACACACACTGGAAACACAAACTGTCAGATTTCAACAAGGAGCTCCCCCACAGGCTGCCAGTCAAGTGAGCTTTAGGGGAGGCTGCTCAGATTTGTGACAAGACCCTCACACTTTAATGCTCGAGTTAAGTTAAACCATGCAAAGGCAAAGCTGGGCTAAGCCCACACCCTTCTCTGATTCTGTGACTAGAGAAGATCCATTTGTTCAGGCTATCAAAAAGAACTTGCACAGAAATGTTCACATTTCAATAATGACAACTTACTCTCATTAGTAAGTACCCACACAAGTGGTAGATTTGCACTCTACTATTACTCTACTACAGCACTTACAACTAGGCAAATTCTTGAATCAAGAACCGAGCTCAGTGTGACTGAAAGATATTCACTTTGATGCCAGATAACTTCATTTAAAGACCTGCAATATTAGATCACTGAATGGAATTTGTCCCCTTTGACCATAAGGTTTCAGACAATAATGCTGTATTTTTCCAATGCAGCAGTTAGCCCATGTGCAAAAGGGCACCTCCACTTACAAAAGAAAAGATAATGTAAGTAGCATGAAGAAGACAGGAGATAAAGGACAGTGTTCTAGAATTCCAAATAGAGCACCTCTACACTACTTGCAATCAAGAGCTGACCCTCTCCAAAATTTAAGTCTCCATTTTCCATTGTGCTACTTTACAGTCCTCAATCAGAGACAAGACTGCTCCTTCCCTACAAACAGGAAAAAACACCCAACCCACTGCAACAGGGACAGAGGGAAGGTTCTTGAGAAAACTGGCTTTTACCAGGGAACCACTGTGTGAAATCAGTGACCTACTGATCTCAGAGTTGGTTCTACCTTTGATGAATGGTGTTCAGGTTCATGAAATGCAAAGTTCTTTCAACACTTTTACACCACCACATAAATCTTTATATTCATGAAGAAATACAAGCCCTTATACATCTCAATAAGCTCCTGACTACCAATTTCACACCACTATACTTGCATTTATACTTGCAGAGTGTAAATAGTATTAAAGATCAGGCAGACACTGAGCCACTAACAGCTCCATAATCTGAGCTGCAGCACTGTGTTTAATTACATTGCATTATTAAGAAAATTCATCACATGACAGAATGTGGTGGCACGACAGAAACAATAAGCTCCATGACAAATCCAGGTGAGATTTTTTCTGTACATGATATATTTTAGCAACTAGAAATATTTTATTAGCAATACAGACATTTCAATATTAGAAATCTATACAACGTCCTTTTCTTTCCCAATCTCCAAAACGTGTAGGTTCAGGGCCTCTGGGTCCACCTCTCTCTTTTGTAGTAGGATTGATTCCATCAGGGAATTCTAAAATAACAGGGAAAGTCCATTAAAATTTCTATAATATTGACAAATATAAAAGATGCTATCATTTATGATGTTTTCCTTTTAGTTTCATTTTCAAAGATAAAATAAATTCTTTTTTGTTTTGAAAGGCAACCTTGAACTAAATATTTCCCAGAGCCCTACAAAATGAATTTCAGTTTTTTTGACTGCAATAAATACGATCATATATATTATTTATATATACATATATATAGAAATACAGATATAATATTATATTATTTAATATGCAAATAAAGAAGCAACTGAATGTCCAGAGGCGTTAAAGGACCACAGCTTCTCGAGTCAGAACTTGCATCATTTGGGTATGCTGTACTTATGTTCACGAAATCTAAAACCCCAGGTATCATTTGCTGTTTACCTCTCTAATTTTAAGTACTCTGTTTTAATTTTAGCTTGAATTTGTTCAAGATTCTGTTAGTTTTGTACTTAAAACATCCAGGTTGGATGGTTGAGCCATCTAATATAGTAGAGGAAACGTATTAGAATATCTCTATAGAGGCTTTGCCCCAGAGGTCCTGGTTGCCCTTGATGGGCTGCAGCTGTAACCAATGAAGATGGCTGGGATAAAAGGGGGTGGGTTAGCCAGTCAGGGAGGGCCTTGGAGGAGCCCTGACCTGAGAGAGAACAGCATGCAGCAGAAGGAGTCAGTGAAGATCTGCAGCCATGAGAATGCATCAAAGAGGTATGGACTTTAGAAGTCTGAGAATATCATTATGAGACTCTAGAGACATAATAGAAGAACAACAATTGGTGACCCTGATGTGATAGTTAGCAGAAGATAAGACAGCTGAGAGCTGTGGTGGCCAAGAGCTGTGACAGAACATAGCCTTTGGGTCAGGGAGCTGTGAAAGCGTATGGCCTTTGAGCAAGGAGCTTTGTGTGTTGTACATGGCCTGTGAGTCATGGGGAAATGTATGTATTGTAACTGAACATCTGTACAACTGTTAACTCATGTAAAAGAAAAGGGGGAAATATAGTAGAGGAAATGTATTAGAATATCTCTATGGAGGCTTTGCCCCAGAGGTCCCGGTTGCCCTTGATGGGCTGCAGCTGTGATGTCCTTAATTGGGCTGCAGCTGTGACCAATGAAGATGACTGGGATAAAAGGGGGTGGGTTAGCCAGTCAGGGAGAGCCTTGGAGGAGCCCTGACCTGAGAGAGAACAGCATGCAGAAGAAGGAGTCAGTGAAGATCTGCAGCCATGAGACTATGCCAAAGAGGTATGGACTTTAGAAATCTGATAGAACAACAATATGAGACTCTAGAGAAATAGAATAACAACAATCTAATGCTTCACTTGTTCTAATGCTTCACCATCCTCAGAGTAGAGTTTCTTCCTAGCATTTATTCCAAGCCTGCCTTCCTTCAGTTTAGAACCATTGCCCCTTGTCCTGTCACTATCTGCTTGTATGAAAACTCCTTCCCTGCATTTTATAAACCCCCTTAAGGTACTGAGCCCCCTTCAGACATCAGAAGCCCACAATTAGATTTCCCCAAAGCCTTCTCTTCTTCAGGCTGAGCAATCCCAGCTCTGTCAGTCTGTCCTGGCAGGAGAGGTGCTCTAGCCCTTTGATCATCTTCTCTGGACCCATTCAAACAGGCCCATGCCTTTCTTGTGCTGAGGACTCCACAGCTGGATGCAGCATTCCAAGTAGGGTCTCATGAGAACAGAGGACAATCACCCCTCTTGACTTGCTGGCCCCACTGCTTTTGATGCAGTCTAGGATTTGGTATTCTGGCCTGCAATGATACACTGACAGATCATGTCCAGATTTCATCCAACCCCCTACCCTGCTACAAAAGAGAAGCACACTGCCAGCTCACGCTACTTTCTTAAACACCACAGAGCCTTCTGTACCTCAGGCAACATTCTTCTGCTACTCAGGGCCATCTCCTAAGAATAGTTAACTCAGGCTGTCAAGCCACTAAGTACTTGTGGCACAGCACCATCCTAGGCTGAGTCTCATCCTGCACTAGACTGTGGGGCTCCCAGAAACTCACAGTACCCCACATGCCCCTTGCCACGCTGTTTCTCCATTGCTTCCCACATACACACCTAACTTGGGAATCCCTCAGTCACATCCCTAACTCAGCTCGGGTGGGCAACACAGGTAATGAGGCGCAGGGCTGAAAATGTAACAGGAAGACTACAACAGAAATTCTGGACATCAGACAAAAAGAAAAGTGATGGAGGAAACTCATACAGCTACAGGCTGCACAGGATGATACATAACGGGATACCTGTTTCATAACTGATGCCAACCAGGAAAAGAAACATCAGTATCTGAGCACCTCTGGCAGTTCAAGGGGTGCAAATGCAGCTGATATTATTTTGTACATGTCATCATCCCAATATCAAAGCACTACTCATGCTGGCAGTGGATGCTGATGCTCAAAAGATTTCTCCACTGATAGCTACAGCAGTAGGAATTCTAAAATCCAGCTTCAATTCTTAGGTTTTTTCCAAATAATACAACAGGCAGTTTGCAAACTATTGCTAGTGTTACATGTAAAAAATACAGGTGCAACTAAAGAGACCTTGAGTCTTGCTCCAAACCTGGAATACCTAAGCAAATAACAAAAGATAAGGATTATGCATGTTTTAAATGAAGCAGTGATGGCACTGATTTTCCTGGGAATAAAAAGACAAGGATTTAACAGCTGCTTACACAGTAACTCCAATTGTGAGCTAGTTCTCAAGTGAGCCACAATCTGAAATTGCATGGAAATGATTTTATAATATGAGAATAATACAACAATACAATGACAAACTGCGGAGAAATTTGTGAAAGGAGAAGCAGAAGTAGCTTTGCACCATGATGCAAAGCTGTGGTGGCCTCAGGGTAACACACTCTGGAGTTGGAGACCAGTTTTTAGCTCTGCTGCACAAATTAAAATGGCACTACACAGAGCCATTTTAGCCTGTATGAAAAGAGGGGACTTCTGTGAAATAGTATCTGAGGATTTTGTTAATGAAATTAAAGATTCTAAGGTGGAAGAACACAATCAGTTTCTTAAATGAATGTAAGGAATAATTAGTATTTATGCTGCTATCATTCAACTCTGGTGGCCTTATGGAATTAAAGAAGGGGCACATCCTCATGGACTGAATTATGCACTGGCTTGCCTGGATGTTGAATATAGAGCCCCTGACAGATGTGACAGCTACACCACCTTTTAATTTTATGGAGGTGAGTGGCAATACTCTCATGAGACAGTATTACATCCAGTTCTGGAAAATTACTTTATCCAAGGCTACATCCCAAGAACTGAAGCAATTACCAGCACTGTACAGAAGGGCACATTAATGTGTTTGAAGGATTTCATGAAGTACTGTCTACAGATGAAGGAAATTCTGCTTCCAGTGGGCACTCTGCTGCCTTCCTTTTGGAGACTATATATCAGTCTGTATTTCTTTTCCTCAGGATGTTAGTGCTTTCAGACTTGGCTTCCTGTTTATATGGTAAGGCAGAATATATTCTGTATATAGAAGAATGAGAAGAAAATATTTCATCAAATCGTTAATGCTTAATTCATGAAGATGTTGGGAAGAAGAAACTTGTGGTTCATTTGCTGCAAATAGTTAAAAGTTATTCTTTGCATTGCCTTTTTGAAAATGTTTGTATCATAAATACTTGTTTAAAAAAAAAAAACAAAAAAAAAATCCCAAACCCCACCCAGTACTGTGCTCAGTTGTGGAGTTCCCAACACAAAAAAGGGGTGGACCTCTTGGAACAAGTCCAGAGAAGGCCACTAAGACAAACACAGAACTGGTGCATCTCTCCTATTAAGACTGACTGAGAGAACTGGGGTTCTTCAGCCTGCAGAAGAGAAGGCTCTGGCAAGACCTTTTAGAAGCCTTCCAGTACCTGAAGAGGGCCTGTAGAAAAGCTGGAGAGGGACCTTTAACAAGGTGATGTAGTGACAGGACAAGGGAGATTGGCTTTAAAATAAAAGAGGGTAGGTTTAGATTAGCTATTAGGAAGAAATTCTTTACTGTGAGGATGGTGAGGCACTGCAACAAGTCCTTCAGAAGGGCTGTGGATGCCCCATCCCTGGAAATGTTCAAGGCCAGGCTGGACTGGGCTTTGAGCAGGCTCTTCTAATGGAAAGTAAGAAGAAGAGGCTCTTCTAATGGAAAGTAAGAAGAAAGTAAGTAAGAAGAGCAGGCTCTTCTAATGGTACTAAGTCAGGACACCCAGGCAAATTTGCTTATCTTCAAGAGCAGAGGAAGCCCAGGTTCTCTGTGTGACTTGCTACAGTGTTTGAGCAGGGTTGTTCTGAAGGTTCTTGTCACCTGGTGCACCATTTGCTGCAACTCGTGCCCACTGCCCTGCCTCCCTGATTTGTTTTTCAGAGCAGTAAGCAGTAAGCTTAGAAAATGATTCTAAAGAGTGCTGAATGTCTGTCACCTTCTTAAACTGACATCAGCACAACATCTTGCAGTCTTGCCTTTAAAACACAGCTTCCAATTTTGTAAAACATTACTTACTTTCCAGGGGTTCCTTCTCCATACTGGACTCTTCTGGTTCATCAAACCTCCCCACTGGTAACTTTGGTTTCTTTAGTGGCTGCTTAGCAGGTTGAGATCTTCCTCCTGGCTTAGAGCTGGAGCTGCTTCGTGAGTGCCAAAGAAGTGATGACTCTATCAAGCAAATGGACATGCAGCATAAATGCAGGAGTTTAACACTGAGCAATGCTGTGACTGTCCAGAACACCTCTGAGAAAAAACTACTTCAGGGATGAGGGAGAGGGAGGCAGGAAAACAAACTCTAAAAATTATTTACCATTCAATCCATAAGCACCTAAGAAATCAGTACAGATAATTATTTTTGGCCCTAGAAACAGATGTAGGCAAAATTGTGTTAGTTGTATAACTCAGTTCACATTAACAGTGTATTTTAAACTGCTTGAACTTATCTTTGCTGTTACTTTCTTGTATTTTAGACTCTTAAACAGTAATTATGCTAGCATAGACCAGTACAGTCTGTTTTCCAGGAGAAATCCTAACCTCCCCCAAGAAACCTGCTGATTTCCATATCTTGGCTCATTTCCAACAGCTTTTTAGTCAGAAAAAGCTTTCCCAAAGGAAAGTTTAAAAAAATAAAACGTTCCCTTAGTAACAGGTTTTCCAGAATGTCGGCAGAAGATAGCTGGGTTTCCCTTAGGATGGTAAAATAATTCAGCTGGTAGTCAAAAGCAGGAAACACTTTGAGCATGTTTAAGTTCAATTATGTAACTGCATGCAAATGCTTTCATTAAAAGCATTAACTTTTTTCCTTAAACTCCCACTAACAATTTGGTTTAAAAAGCCAAATGTAAATGTCCACAGTGAGCATAAACTATCCACTAAAAATATTTTGGCTGTGGACAGGTGCCTAAAGCAGTTCTGACATTTCTTAAGAAGCAAGATTCAAACACAAATCCTCCCTGTACCAGCTGGGTGCAAAGTACCTGAAAGAACTATTATTCTACTTTCCTAAGGAGATTGAATCGGGAAGCCTTCTCAAGCACTGTCATTTTGACTCACCTTAATATACAGCAGCTAACAACTCGCTTGTATTCTTAGAATCAGCATATTCATTCATTTTAAAATACCACATCTTTAATATCAAACCCTACAGCCACACAAATTGTATTATGTCTGCCAACTGCTGCAAACGCCCCAAAGGAGTAAAGCATGGTGTAACAAATTATCAACAGTAAAGGATCCAATCTGTTGCAAACATTGGGTCTTTCTACTCCTGCCAAGCTTCTTCTCATTCTTCAGTAAGCTAGAAAGAAAAGCTAGCAAGAAAATTCAATTATAGCTGGTATTCTAGTCCAAATTAAAATAAAAAACAGATTAAGGTACTGGTATGAAATTTATTATCTCGGTCACTAGAGAAGAGGCTAAACCCATTTTCCTTGATAGATTTACTTGATATTCTAGACCAAAATACACTCTTCTTGACAGAGAGGTGACAAAAGTTCAACATTAACCATCTCTGAAAAAGATGAGATGAACTATCAGTATTAGTAAACCACATTGTACAAACTGATCTTTGATTCCCTTCTCTTTTACACAGTGTCACAATGCCCTACCATTTGTTAATTATATAACTGAACTTGAAAATTCCAATTCTTTAAAGTTGCTGCGCTGCAATATTCCATCTTTTGAAGTGGCCCACAGCATGTGATTTATCCTAACAAAGCCATCCATGCAGTGGGATTTGGGCACACATCGGGATGCTCAGAGGATTAGAGCCTTAGCCACATCTTGCCAGAAACCCGACAGCCAAATGGAGCACAAACATCTGACAAAAATTCCATTAACATACAGTGCACTGGTTTGTTTTAGTGTATTGTATCAATAGCAGCACAGAACCTCAGCTTTTGACGAGAGGGAAGCACCCAACAAAGAGCCCAAGCTGAGGCCGGTGGGGCAGGCTCTGTTACCCAGTCTGCCTTACTTCTCTATCAACAAACCACCTGAATTTTCTCAGGTGAAGGGAACGGAGCAGTAACTTCCAGGTACACAGCGCGTTTCCTCCAGCTATTCCCCAAAGCTTACACTGCTTTTTAACATTTTACTGCTGATAAGAAGTACGAAGCAACGACAGGGCAAGAAAACCTCCGTAATAACAGAGTTGCCGATAGCAGCAGGTTTACAGTACAGGCGAGAATATTAATATCGAAAGGGCGAGGGGGAAGGCAGAGAAGGGGTTAAGAGCAGGGAAACTGCAGGGCCACGGAAGGTGCGGGGAGAGCTGCGACAGCCCCGGCCCCCCAGTCCCCAGGTTGAGGGAGCGGGGCGTGCCACACTCCTCACCCGCCGCCATCTTGGGCGCTCTCCAGCCCCCCCAGCGCCGGCAGCCCCGGGCGGCGCCCGCCCCGTCCCCTCGCTCGTCAGTTCCTGCGGGAGGAAGGGCAGGGGAGCCGGGGAGCCCCGCCGCGGCACCACCCGGGCCCTCCCGCTCTCCGCCCGCCTCTTACTCGCTGCCCCGGGCGCGCCGCGCAGCAGCCGCAGAGCCATGGCCGGGACGGAGCCGTGCGGGGCGGGCAGCGCTGCCGCGCAGGCGCCCAAGACGGCGGCGGCTGCAGCCGGGGGCAGGCGGCGAACGCGGCCCCGAGCAGCGCTGCCTCAGCGGCCTCGCCATTCCGCCGTGCCCCGCGCTGCTCCCCGGCTCCGGCAAACAGGGGCGAACGGCGCCGGGGGAGCCACGGTCCCGGTGAAGGCAGCAACGGGCTCGTGGAGATGCTCGAGAAATACGCTGTAACTCTGCTCCACGTTTGTCTAGGGGTGGAGAGAAAAGACGTCTTCTTTCTTCAATGCAGTGAAGAGTTTAGCGCTGCAAGAACCCGTTTTCCCCTCAATCTGTAGGGTAGTCCAGCTAGGTTTTTTTGTTGGTTTTTTTTTTTGTTGTACATTGTTCAAATAACACACTTTGGCTAACACCATAGTGATGTACAGACAGTGTTCATGCTTTCAGACAGCATCGTTCCAGTTTCCGAGTTTAGGCAGTGAAGTTGCTTTTAAGGCTCAGTATAAACCGAACCCTGGGATAAGTAACACCTGAGTTCATGGAGTGGCGCTCCATGATTAAGTACGTAATTAAGTACAGTTAATGTTTTGAATATGCCAACTTTTGCTTTTTGTCACTTTTTAAACTTCTCCAGCTGACAGTGTTCTTATATAAAACAGAATTCACTGTCTACAGATACTAACCTGAAGATGATAACTTGGAGATGTGAACCTAAAATAGCATTTTTTGTTCACATCTGAAAGCTTTAAGAAATTAAATCTCGGTAAATTAAAGAGCAGCAGCACTTCCTGGAGTTTATTGGAGCTACATCTGGCAATGCCTACACACTGAAAGTAATTCAATTTAACTGACTGCCTTATGAGTGACATTTTCTCTATCAACCTTTTATAACATGGTTAATTAGACATTAGAGACTGAAAATAATGGAAAACCTTTCCTTTATTCTAACAGCAAGATGCTGGGCCTCTAGATCAGGGAAAATAAGGACAAATGCAGAAAAAAATGCTCTGCCTGAAAGCAGCAAGGAGAAAACCTAAACAGATCTTGTCAAAGTCCAAGAGAACTTATTATTTATGTCTTCAGTAGAATAAAAACATGAACCTTAAAAAAACTTACCAAGCTGTCTGCAGACACCAAGTAAGCTGTGCTCCTAAACTGCTTAACACATGCCATGAGAAATCATACATGTATGCATACATCATATGTACAAGCATGTTGAATTTCAAATTATAAGAATGAAATAGCACTGAAAGACTATTGAGGTATTGTTTATCCACCTCAAAATTAACTGTTATCAAAACATATTTCTCATCTTTATTGTATTGCTGTAAAAATTCACTTGTACCTCCTGAATTATTCATTTCTAGATCTTTTGGCTAAGGAGGCAATAAATCTTACATTGGTAAAAACAACCGCAGCATACACCACAGGAATTTTCTACTTAGTGATTAAATGGACTGTTTTCCTTCCTCTGTTTACTGATCATTTATCTCTTGCACTGCAGCTTCCTTTGCAAGATGACAGAAACAATATTGTATTTAGCTTTGCTGTTCTAAAAAGTGGGGAATAAAAGAGCTAGCACAAAGCTTGCAGCAGGTCAGTTCAGATGAGCCAGATGTACTGGTCTTGGAGACTACCTGGAAAGCACCACAAGCAGCACTGTCCTGGGCAGCAAGTGTACTGATATTGCCTGAATACCCCCTCTGCCTCTGAGACCATGTCAAGAACCTTGGTTATCTGAACACACACCTGGTCAGGGCTAAGCAAATAAAACCAGCTTGGAATCAAGGTTGTTTCGTGGTTACAGAGTAAGTTTTCCATCAATGTCAAATCTCTTGGCTCTGCTGCAAATCCTGGTGATTTCCAGTATAATATGAACTCTTTTTCTAAAGTAGTAGCAATGCCTAGATTTACAGTAACAGAAAGTTGAGTTTGTATCAAGGATTCAAACACAACCCAAGGAATTAATTTATATGCAGAACATGGAAACAGAGGTTCAGACACTATGTCATTTGATGCACTGATCTCCTCATTACATCACTGAGAGCTTTCTGAAGTAACAGTACCAGCCTCTTGCCTTCAGGGAACAAGAGACTGACAGTTGAAGGAATGTTAAGATCTCAGTTCTTACCTCTCATTCTGTAAGCAGCACAATTCTCTTTGAAGCAGCTGCAGGATACCTGCATGAAGGAGAGGTCACTATCTCTAGGAAGGAAGATGAAGCCCTCATTCAAACAGAAGAGTGGTGAGATGGTGAGTAGCAGCACTTTGGAGCTTCTGCTGCATCAGAAGACACTGACTTATGTATACACAGGTCTGTATTTAGGTCTAGGAAAGAGAAGGCAGAACACTGCAGGAATAGGGGGGAAATGCCAGGCAACACATGCACAGTTGTCCAAAATATCCCAGCCTGCATGTGTTGTTCAGGGAGCAACTGCAAGTGACCATACATGCTGTGGGTGAATGTGAACCTCCTAAGCTTCAAGGACATGTTGGAGTCATCATGCCTCTCTGTCCTAGGGTGACGTTATGATGCTTGTATCCCCATTCATGTGTTCTGTTAATGTTGGATATTATGTTCTGTACCTTTAAGACCGGCTCTGAAGAGGGAAAGTTTTGTTTTGGTTTTCTTATCAGCCTGGCGGGACACAGAGACTGCAGCTTTTGCTTTTGCTGCTTTTGCTTTTGCTGCTTTTGCTCTCTCTTGCTCTTGCTTGCTTCGCTTCTGCTTGCTTTTGCTCTTTAGCTAATTCAGCTAAACTGTCCAATTTCTTCCCGGATGGTTTCTCCTTTCCTTTTTCTGATCATTTCGAACCTGCTCCAGACTGGGACCTGAGAAACACCAAGATCCTGCACCTTCTGGCCTGCAGCAGCAGCCCCAGCGCCGGAGGGACTGAGAACAGAGTGACCACCCCCAGAGAGACTTTCTGAATTTGTCATCTTTTTCAGAGCGGTGTCATCTGGTATTGTTCATTTTGTGTGCTGGGGGGTGCTGTGCTTGTTAAATAAACAGGTTCTTTCCACTCCTCTCCGAAAAATCCTTCCCGAACCGGTTGGGGGGAGGGGCTGTGTGGGTTTGCTTACTGGAGGAGCCCTAATTTGGAAATTCTCCTCCAAATTTGCCCTAAACCTCGACACTCTCACTATGGTCAGATGGCACATTCCTTTGGGACTCTGGGATGTCAAACAGCCCTCACAAAAGCTACAGCACTGAGAGGGCCACCACACCACATATGGAGTAGGCAATAAAAATTAAGGAAGAGAGAATGAATGCCCTGTTCCTTGTGATACTTACACACAAATATCGCATAATGTCCTGCACCATTCCATTTTCCTCAAAGAACAAACCTAATTCAAACTGCTTTAAATAGATAGGACCTACTGTTATGTTACCACCCCACACCCCCAAAAAAAAGAAAAAAAAAGAAAAAAAGTGGATATTTCTGTCATGATACTTTTGCTTTCCTGATCACAAAAGCATGCTTTACATGTTCTGATTTCCAGAGACAGAAAGCAAGACAGACATTTTTCAGTAGTGACAGAACCATTTAAATACTTGCTTCCTAAGAACAGTTTAAAGTCTTAATTGTGAATCAAGGAATATTTTGTAACTTCAGCTCCCTTCAACAGCTAATCAAAGTTGAGCCAGTAGCCAAATCCAATAATAATGTTAAATAAAAGACAGTTGAGATACAAGAACATAATTTAAACATTTAGATCTTAATAGCAACATCATAATACAAAATTAAAAACAAAAATAGGCATTTTTATAGTGAGAATGTATTAAAGATACCTTTGTGTCATAAGGACTTGCCTAACACAACACTAATAAAATACTCTGCAGTGTATAGTGCTGAACTGTAGATGCTCAGATACTCATTTCAGCATCTTCTAAGTTATAGGGAACCCTCCCTATATATTACAAAGACCATTATACAACATTCCATATCAAATGCAAAATAATTCCATCTATTGTTAAAGAAATTTCATCTATATATAATCACTTCAACTATTATTGCTATATTAATTTCAAAAGTACAAAATTATTAATTATATACAAAAAGCCTCCCCAGAATTTTGGTAATTAGCAGAACATTTCAGTTTCTTTAATTGCTTTCATTAGAGTAATTTGTTCATTTTATTAACACCAGATGCAATAACACAATGCTAAAAATAAACATGCATTATACAACAAATTTATAGTTTTCAAAAAATGTTCATTACAATTAGTGTACAATTAGTGAATGCACATATAACTCTTTTCCCCCACCTTTAATGAACTATTGTTTGAAACAGAGAAAAGGGAAGGAAGAAGAAACCAAACAATGCTATTCAGCACCAGTAGAAAGTCAGATCTTTAACATTCCTGTATATCAAAAACATTTTATCTGTGTCACTAAACAGGTAAAGTTTACAATAGTCTCATTTGAAGATGTATTGATTTATATTTACAATACTTTATAGTCAATAAAACATTTTAACAATATTTAAAAATTGTTTAAATTCATAAAAGTATTGCAGAAATTTATAACATTTACTTATTTTAAGTATATACAAGGAAGTCCACGTAAAATTGTCCATGTTCATCTGAAGAACTGACAGAGTAAGGAACCATCTAAATACAGTTTGCAAAACCCCAATTATTTGAAGGCAGCTATCATTGAACATTCAAATATCCTTAGTTGCCATTTGCTTCTGAAAACAAAAGTTCCAGTCTTAAAATTTGAGTATGTAAACTAACATGTTTTTGAGATCAGCAGAAAATGTATTCCCACAGGCATAACATATTTAACAATGACAGTAATGATTTTGTAGAAAACTGTTAAGCTGTAGCAGATATAGTAATTTTCAAATATCCAGTATTTTAGCAGCTCCTTGTGTTTCCAGTTAAACTTCCTACAGTGCTAAAATACGACAAGTGAACACGTAAGACATTGTTAGAATTTTAAAATCCAATTTATTTTTGGCATCTAAAGCCTCTTGTAAAATGTAGCCAAGTAACATCGACTTCTGTTGTCTGAAAGCCAATAACCAACCGAACAAAAGTACACACTGTGCTTTAATCTCCAAATAATTAGGTACCCAAAATTAAGAAAAAGTAATAGAAAAGTAAAAAGAACAAAATAAAAAAATATTGCACAGTCACATTACCTAGAAAGTAAAGTTGATGTTAAAAAGCCCTAAGTGTGGATGATATAAATTATCTTCCATATAAAAAGTATAAATATCTCTTAAAATACAGCTGCAGCTATACTTTAACACCACACATTATCTGAATTCATCTTTTAATGAGGTAATAACCAAGTCTCTGACAATGCTTTTCTCTACTGAAAATATTTTAGGGCAGCAACAAGAAAGAATTTTTCTAAAAATATTTCTGAATCAAGAACAGCAATGTGTGCAGCTCTCCCTATGAGAGAATCTGCTGTATTGGGTAATGCATTAATTACATTATAACGAACCAAATTACATTCCTTGTTTTGAAGAACTGGCAGAAGCAGGTTCTGGATCATTTCAGCATAAATTGGTCCTGTAGAGGAAAAGAAAAGTTGTACTGTGTGAATTGCCAGAAACTAACACAATTCTTTGACCTTGAGCTCAGAATGAACACATTTCAGAGTAAGAGAAGTAATGAAATGTGTTAGGCTGTGGTTCTGTTAAGATAGAATATAAAGAAAATTTAATTTCCTCTAGAAAAATGTTGGAAAAATAATTTGAAGCTATGCATTTTAGTATTTGTACATTTATAGTGAGAATGTACTTATCAGTATTAATTTATTATATTACATAAAAGTTATTTGTCAATATATAGTACTAGAATGCAATTGTACTAGGATATCTAAACAGTAAGTACAACAACTGACCCTAACTGATTATGGAAAAATTACCTTTTTTTCAGTGCTGTTATTAAGCCACAGCTAAATACAGCCCAGGGCTTGATGCTACAATTTGATATCCTCAAGAATCAAAATTATTTGTCCTCCCTGTTCATGAAATAGTACATCAAGGGCTGTGTCTATCTCACCTAACTATCAGTGAAGTCAGTGAGCTAGAAACCTGTTCAGTCTCATCTCCATCTGCATGTAACAGAACAGGACAGATACAGAAAGCAAGTCAGCCTCCATGTGGATTTTCTCCCTCTACTGCTACTACAAAGTAAGCCCAAAGTTTCTAAACACATAATAGAGGTGCCTCAGTTAAGCAGCCAAAATTAAATGGGAGGAGATTGATATGTGTGAGGTTTTAACCTGAGTGGTTTGTTTATTTTGTGGATATTTATTACCTGATTGTTTATCCTTTAAAGCTGTTTTACACATCTCAATGCGAGCAGAGTGATAAGGAACATAACGATCCTGCAGAGATCCTACTAACACAATGTTTTTGAAGTAATGAAGACCTACAAGAAAAAAGGTATCACTTATACCAAATCCTCTGACCTATTGTTACTGAATAGTTAAACATTTTACAATTGATATTTGGCACTAATTTATTACAGGATCTTGCACAAAAAGGGAGAAAAACCAATTATGATCGGTAGAGCTACAAAATAATGAGCTGTTTAGTACCAGCCTTTCCTCTGTACATATTTAATAGACATGGCCATGGCTCAGTTTTAGAGTTTCCCATTAAACTGAGTATGGTTCAAAGCTTCATCTTGTTTCTGAGGAATACAGTGGTTGGTTTCTGGCTATACAGAACAGAGTAAAGCCTCCGCATGGCTTAAAGACACCTAAAGATGGATGGTGCCTTGTCTTCACTGAAGTTTCAGACAGCAGCTGCATTAGAACTCGTGCCTAGACCAACACATACATGATACAGCCCACCTAGTGCAGGTGCCTCTCTAAGGCACTGCCTCACTGTAAGGCTTAACCAGCTCAAGCACAGGTGCAGAATCCACCCAAAATAACCTTGAAGTATAATTAAACCTTTATAACTAAATTCAGACTTCCTAATTCCTGAACAAGCACGCTCATAGTAGAACAATGCAAAGGTAGGAGCCCCCAGTAATGACAGAGTTAGAGCCCTTAAAGACATTGAATTGTTACATTTTCTCTAGGAAGCTGCAGCAGATTTCTGGCGCTGCCCATCTGTTGTAGACCAAACACAATGGAGCACTTTAGGAAAATAGTTTGCCTTAGAACAGCCCCTTCTGAATATCATATTTTAGACATAAGTATCATTAATCTTTCATTATGAATAAGTGTTTGATCAAAATCTTCAGCAGGAGCAAAGAAAGTACATAGGGTATTTCATAAGATAAGTGAATTGTACTGTTTACCTATTCTTTATCCATCTTGGGGTTAAGCAACAGGATGTGTTTAACATGTATGTTCTTTGGCAAATTTAAAATCTAGAGTCACAAGCCACCATACAACTATGTAGCTGAGACCTTGACCCTCAAAGCACCACCTGCTGGATCCACAGCAAGTTTTAGGTTTTGCTGCCTTAGGGATTTTCCCAGATGCAAAGCCAATGTCCAAAGAAGACACCACATTAAGCAGCAACAGTTTCTTCATTTTAGACCCCTATTTAACTCTATGATTACAAAAATCAACAGAAGTTGCAAATTCAGGGCTACACTTCTCAAAAGTGTTGTCAATCTCTTGCATGTACCCTGGGGTTAAATGACTTCTGGAAAGACTTATGTTTAGAATCACTGTTGAGACCAGCACATAAATTCCCTGTATTGGGATTCTGAAAAGAGGAATTGTGCAAGTTGGGGAATCCCAAAATGCCTCTCACCTTGTATCTGAGAGTCAAGATTAGCCAATCCTGTATGCCCACTGAGGGAAGAGAGAGATGGCAGGACAGAAGCAGGCCTTGTACTGATCAACAATTAAAGGCACCAACACCTACATTGTACATACAGTTTATTAACTCACCCCTCAAAGGAAAACTTTCTTCCTTCTCTATGAGGGAAGCATAAAACTTTCTTTTCTCTTTATTTAAAATCATTAATTTTTAACATCTGTTTCTCCTGTCTCCCTCAGCCTTTCCTTCTCCCTTACACTGACCTCACTGAAGGACCAGGAAACAAGATGGTTGTAGCTGAGTCTGTGGCCCAAAATACAGCTCTTTCCAACTCTTTGGCAAGAAAGAAAAAACTGAGCCTGAAGACTTTTATATTCCTTCTACCATTTATGGGGAACAAAGTCTGAAATGTACATTATGACTCTTGAGACAATGCTATGCAGGTCTTTCAAAAATCCTGTCATATAAAGGTCTGCCATCAGAAAATATTTCACATTTCTACAACAGACAATAGTACTCCAATGACAGTGTCTCTAGCCATGTTGAAACACATACACACAAAAACCATGGAATATGAATTTTTTTAAAGCCAACTGATTAATTAATCTGATTATGTCTTAGCAGGGGTCCCACAGTCTTACTCAGCATCCAGTGTGTAACTTCTCACATAATGTCTATTTATATTCAAACATTTCTTTTCAAAAGACAGCAAGACTAGATTGAGTTCACCTTTAAATACCAATTCAGCTTTAAATATTACAAGGAAATCACTTTGTGGTGATTCTGAAGGGGGAAAAAAAAAACCCAAGTTGTTCTAAAATCAATTTTTGATCAATATTCCTATCTTACAAGTTTTCTTTTTGCTCCTTCTTTATTATTTTCTGCTTCTTCCAAGTCCTTCTTCCAAGCACCTCAAGAGCTATATGTCAGTCTTTTCCTGCCATATATTTGTACTTCATTGCTCTTGACAAAATTCCAGCTGTGACAGCCTAGAAATACTTTGATCTAGGAGTGTGCCTGGATTTTTCACAAAACAGCACAAGCATCTCTGGCTCCACAACTGCTTGACTGACACACATTCACGTACATCTGTCAGAAACTACCCCCCTGCTGGCACATTACCCACTGGCAAAACGCATTCTTGGCCAACAGTTGAAATAAGGATATTCAACCCAGAAAAAACTGTATGAATAATATAGTATGAATAATCTAATTGGGGATTTAGCTATTATGCTAAGTACAACTTCTCCTTCCTTTATGAAAATAAGGTTTTGTTTTCCCTGACCATCTTAATGAGGTAACAAAAGATTTATAATGTAGATAAGAAAGGCATATAGAGGAACAGACAACCCTAAATGTGTATGAATGTACTGGACTCGTCACCCAGTGGCTCATAGATCAATATTTTAAAAATGCCCTATTTATCTATTGGTATAGTGGCTGCACTCAAGTTCTGCTCATTAGTTAGGAAGGAAAGTCTCAAAGTAATATCCTACCTCTGCAACAGAAATGGTTCACTGTTTACTTTACTTGAAGAACACAGGACTTAAGTAACTCTTAAATATTAAAACTGAAACAGGAGCTTTTTGAAAATAAAGGGGTTTTTCTTAGGTTTAGATTTACATTTATACACAGTTGCCTTTAAGAGATAGGAAGCATTAACAAAGCTTACCTGCTTTTTTACTAAGTTTATATAAGAATGTCTGTCGTGGATCTGAATGGTCTCGACATGTCAGTTGCAATAAAGAACCAGACTTCTTCCATTTCTGCATAAACCACAGTCCTGCATTGTTAGGTACAACATGAGTATAGATCCACAATAAAATACAAAAACTAATTAAACACAAGTATAGTATGTAAAATTCATAACAGTCTCTCAGATGTTAATTTTACTTTTCATGTAAGCATTGTCAAGCTCAGACAGTTTAAATTTTCATTTTCTTTCCTGTTTATCTACACAATGAAGCATGTAGGCCTTTATTTCAACTAATGTACATGTCTGCCCAGAAAAGATAACTTCCAGAAAGTGTAAATACAGTAATGTTAGCCAGAATATACACATTCTATTTCAATAATTTGTATAATATTAGAACATTTTGATGTACAAAAAACAACAGGCATTACTTCTCCAATTTCTAAACTGAAGCCAATAAATGCAACTTGGAAAAAGGAAGCAGAATCTTCTCAGGAATGCCATACTAGAAAGTTTTGTTTGGTACTATTTCTCTTTATTAGTCAATAATAATAATAGGTGGCTAACTGACTTTTCAGGAAATCTTGCCTCCCTCACCATGCACATCTGCAGAAACACACTGCAGGTTGTAAGGCATTTTTAAGAGAGAAAAGACACAATTGTTTAGAATTATTTTAATGTATCTTATATAATTGTTTGGCAGATTAAGTATATTCAAGTTCAATTTATTATAAATTGAGCTCAACAGAATAAAACTGGAGTTTATTTATGCTGCAATAGAAAACCTGAACCAAACATACTGGAAAATACTTAAGCCAATCTCTTCTTGCACATCCTTTTATTGATACTTTTATTTTATTCTCTCTGCTTATGACAGTGAAATATGCAGTTTCTCACAATCACAGTAATGCAGAAATGTGCACCCCACATAAAATTGCTAAGTTCATTTCAAAGACAAGATTTCCCCTAAACTAATACTACTGAAAATAATACTTCACCTGTATTAACAAGAGCACTGCTGTTGTAGAGGGTACCAAGATGTGGTCCAGACAGAGACAGGAAGGTATGAAGTTTGTTGAGGTAATACTTAAATCGATGTCTTGTGAGTACTGAACGGATTATTAAATTACCCAGTGAGTGTCCAATAAAGCTGTAAAAGAGAAAAAACAATATAACATGGAATTTTATAACAGGATTTTTTTCTTTTCACAGAGAAAAAGAAAACTGGTGCCATGAAATGGTAAAAGAGCATAGGAAAAAAATTAATGAGAAGTTTCCATTCAAACTTGTATTTTATGTCATTCAGGAGCCATAGCTTGTCCATGTCTCTCAAGCTGCACAAACTCATTAAAAACATGTTTTGAACTCCTCCAGAAATATTTAATACAGCATTTTTGAAAAGCTAACAAAACCAAACTATCCTTCCACCAGCATCTACCACCCAAACCCAAGATTATTTCTGGGTTCATTTCCCTTAGCACCATCTATTAAGAAAATATTTTATGAGCTATGCATGACTGAAATCATCATTACTTTGGCATGTGATGGCACTCAATATGATAAATGTATGAGCATTCCTGAAACAATCTAGTGGAGAGAGATTCCAAAGGTAGTCCTAATAGGGCTTAAATGAACCTGATTATTTAAAAACAGAAGCACCATCTCAGACTGACCAAAAGAAGTGATTATCAGCTTGAGCAGGCAATTGAAGAATATGTCTCTGTCAGGACAATCACACTTTAGGTGTTTCCCTGGTTAAGCAATTTAAGGGAAAGATGGATGGAACTCTTTAGCTTCTTGTATCTAAGGATAAATATTTCTTCACGTGAGGTGCTTACTGTCATATATGCAAGCCTATATAAAGCATTTCTTTAAAATGGACATCACAAAATTAAGCCATTCTAGTTATTATGCTGACAGATCCCTGCTGAGATCAGGCCCACACCAGACTAGGCACTGACTTAAAGAAGACCAGACTCACAAAGTTAGAAGGAAAAAGTGCCTTCCTGCATTACAGATGTAACCCCAGGATATGGTGAAAACAGAAAACCATCCCAATTATGTACAGTAGAACTATCACTGCTGGATCACATATGTGCTACAGTATTATACTTCTACAATCATCCTTCCTGTTTGCTCTGTATCACTACATTCATTAACAAAAGTAGGTAAAACAAAACTTCCTGCAACATCTGTGTAAAATACAGTGCTAAAAGATTACTTGACTGTTTAAAAATTGGAAAATACCAATTTAAAGGTAAATAAAAAAATTCAAACAATTGGTTATAGAATGGCAGAACCACCCAGAACTCCTAAACTTGGAAATAATTATGCATTTCTATAACAGAAAAAGGGGTTTTGTACATTATTAATACAGAGTTTAAGCATGCATGTATATTCTTCTCAGTTGCTTTTACTACTAGATTTCCAATATTATTTGTATGAGAAATCCTTTGCTTGAGCTTGCTATATTTGCCTAATTTTGAAATGAAAGATTATGTATCCTCTGTGGTGTCAGCACAACAGCAGTGCATTTGCAAAACAAAACACTGAGCTGCTCTCTTGAATACTAAAATTTAAAACTATTCTGTTGGAGGACATCATAAAAATCCACACAAGAACAATAAAAACACAGATTTCTTTACAAACAAGTGAATGCACACAGAAATTGAGTTGATCCTGAAGATGATCTGTGTTATGTAACTGCTTTTGAGTAAAACAGATTGTTTTCTAAAGAAGATCTGAATACTAGCAGAGATACTCTCTTGACAGTTCTCCTATAGTTCAGACAGTATTTACTAAAAGTCATAAGGGGATGAGAAACTCTTATACTGTACCATAACAAAGGGCATTTTCTGTGAAAAAGCAGCAATCCATCTATCAAGTCTATCATCCCTAAGAGTACAGGCATACCTAACCAAAACTTCAGAAACATGAAAGATCCATTTTGAGGAAAACTGGGAGCTCACAATCAGCTGTGTGAATGTACTTCAAAGACTAAAGACTTGTAGTTAATTTGAAAAGCCTTAGAAATATAATAAAGGCTACAGTAATACATTGTGATCCAATTCAGATGCTTAGGTGAACCCATAATAAGCCTTAAATTTGTTTTTTAATAGAGAAAGGTTTTAAAAATTGCTCAAATCAAAAAGGAAAGGAAAAGGAAAATCCTTCAAAAATAGGGTCTTGAAAATGTAAGACAGGAATGTAAATCCAACTTACTCATGGGATGCTCTGCAAAAGCAATGAACACTAGGTGGCAATATTACAATCTTCTAAATATATCATTAACACATTGAAGTTGACAGAATTACAGTTCTTATACATGCTTTATGATAACAGTCTACCAATTCAGATCATACTAGAATATCAGACACAGGAAAACCACATTATTCTGTGCCAATAAACAAAAAATCCAACTATAAAAATTCATGGAAGGAAGAAAAACAATTAAGATTCATAATCAATGAGGTGCTGAAACAACAAACAGAAGTTTTGATATATGCACAGCATTAAAAACTTTTGTTTTTTTTTTTATGAGCCAGTGTTACTCAGGGAAGAGGATGACAAACTGATTAATCTACCTGAGGTCAAAGCCCAATACAAGTCATCGGAAATTTATGCAAGACCTGACGTGTGCAAAATGGTTTCTGAAACTACCCTATAAGAGCAGGTGCTTTATTCCCCAGCTGCCTGGTTACCTCAGGACTTCCATCCTCATAGATACTTAAAACTGGAATGGGTATGACTGAGCAATTTGACACGGTTCAAAGTTGCATTAACTTTGATGGTGGCATTAGTATGACTGGTCCAAACGACTTCCAGATGTCCCCTCAACCTAAAGCCTCCTGTGGTTCTTTATTAAACAGTTCCTTTATAAAGCAAATTGCATTTGTTTTGAATCAAGCTTCCAGCTCATGCTTGCTCCATGCTTGTTGTGAGCACAGAGATTTTGTTGAGAGATGAAGGAACGTGTTAGTGAATTGCTGCAATACTTGGTATTAGCTCTGCAGGTACCAAAAATGTTTACTGAAGCTGACACTATTCCAGTGGTACAGGGAGTGTCTTTTCTCAGTACAGGAATGTAGCAGCGTAAGTAGAATTTCGCCATTACCTGAGAGCATGAGACTCTGCATTTATCCAAATATAGGGCAGAATCTCAGAACATCTCTGGACTTATCTTGACCTGAGCTGATTTTGATTTATTTAAGCTGTGACAACAATCATCTGCCAGTGAACTCCCAAGTCAGGTCTAAAGTTGTATTAGTTTCCCTACAGTTTCTATTAATAACAAGTAGTTATTCTTTGTGGCCTGAACAGTGTATCACCAGAATGAAGTGTGGTGTGTATGACTGTGGGTACAGGTATCATATGGCAGAGGTCCCCAATGGTCTTTTAATGGTCACTGCAGGAGCACAGTTGTGTAACTTAGGAGAAAAAGTCAGCATTAGGGATAACAGAGAATGGGAGGGAAAAAAGAGTAAATGGGAAACAAACGAAAGAGCATATGTGCCAATTGGACATATAGAAATATGAAATTAATCTATCCAGACCAAAGGCCAAGGAAGCTGGATCTCCCACCATGAACATTTCTGTCCTTATACTGAAGCCTGGGATGCTGATGTCCAACTGCTTAAGCAAGACAGAATCTGACCATCTTAGGATGCTGGCTTTTTTTGCCATAAAAAATCACAAATTTGGAGACTGCTGTCTATTTTGACTGGTTATGGAGCAACACTCATAGAGAGAACACTTCCTTTAGGAGATGGGGAGATTTTTTGGAAAGAAACTAGCATCATTCAGGACACCACAGGTAACTACTACAACGGCTGTTTTTTACAGTGGCATAACCAAAATGAGGCAGAAAGCATTGGCTTCCTGAGCAGAGGATTTCTCAGCAGTACTTTCCCAGGCTTTCTGGGTTGGCCCTTCAAGGCCTTGCATAGAGGCACATGTCTTTCTAACAGCTCTCTCATGTAAACTTTCTCATAAAAAAAAAACTTAAGTTGGGAAATGAAAACTTTGGCTTCAGTAGGGCCCAAAACAAGTACACACCTTAAAAAGGAAACTAAAATAAAAATTCCTAGGTTTGTTTTTTTCTTTCAAATGACAAGTAACAAATAAAAGTGAAGAACATTTACAAATCCAAAGTCTTATGAGAGAAGCAAACCAAAAGCAAACAAGAGTTCAGTTCTCAGGTATAAACCATGAGAAGATAACTGGGTGGGTTTGCTCATTACAGCCTTCAGACAACAGCATGGGAGAGAAGATCTTGGTGTAGGCTGGTGGGTTACAGATCTCTTCTCTCCCATACCAAGGGTGTTAACAAGGGCTATGCTACACCATGTAGCCTGTGAAACAAAAGTATGATCACACAGTGCTTTTAAAATTTTTAAATCAACAGTTTAGACAAAATTAAGCATGTCAGATCTTGCCTATCTCAGAAACATTTGTTTAAATAGTGAGATTATGTTTAAATGTTTTAGATGTTTCCTCCAGCTGAACAAGGCCTACCAAACACATGTGAATGCACAAACTTGTCAGAAACACATGTGACTAGCAAGTCAAAAAAACTTCTGGATGTGTAATTTGAAGGTGCCTAAACAAATGGATAAAGTCAGGCTTGAATTAGGTTCTTTCATCTATTGATGAGCTAATTCCAGCAACACTGCTGAGTTAGTAAGGTAGTCTGCCCAAATGGTGCACCCTACCTTGAGAAAATAAATGCAACGGGCATTCACAGGAGTGCATGGACTGTGGTGAGCCTTCTAATAAGATGTAAAACATGTTCTTTAGCAGATGAAATAATCAGAAAACATAAAAAAGAATGAAATACATTTTCATGCAGCTGCCCTTCAATGTCACAGGTAAGATGAAAGTGCCCTGTAGGAGTGACAAGACAGTCTGCCATGTCATACTTGGTGAAGGGACTATAGAATCAGAAGGAAGCTAACTTCATCCTGGCATAGTGCTATTGCAGGTTCCTTTGACTTTCTCAAAATACTATCTGTTTTTCTGCAGAACTCTATTATGCAGAATTTGTAGAAGCACAAGACAGCAATTCCTTAAATGTAATGCTTAACCTCTGCCCTAAAACCAGCAATAGATGAGCTCAAAACATTGTTCAGTCTCCTTTCATCTGGCAATTCCCTCTCTCTCCATTGTCCTCCTTTCCCCTACTCCTCCCCCGTCCCAAATTGCCTTTTCTCATCTCTCTTTTGGCCTGCTCCTGAGCATCACAGTTTAAAACAACCCAGGGCTCTAGTTTAAAGTTTATTTCTGTAAATAGTATAGAACAGATATTACCTGATTTTTGAAAGGGGTAGATTATAAATTTGTATATACTGTATAATTTCATCTAAAAGGCGATCTGTCATGGAATCAAAATCAGCAAAGGTATCATTCTGTAAAATAAAAGAAATAAAAAAATAATAACTGTATTTTCTAATGCAGCAATATACATTCTGCATTCAGTCTGAATTCTTACTCCCCAGTGTTTTGATCAACAGCACACAAATAAAAGCATCAATATTAACTCTGAATACAAACACTACAGCTAGTTATTATAAATTTTTCATGTCATTTTCTTGTAATACGGCATAAAGTGATACACATTTTACTGTAAGACTACTTTCTTTTAAAACACCAAAACAAATCTTAACATTACACACCCAGCCTTACTTCTAAGCTGTTCTCTACACTTAAGATTAGCTCTAGTGAAAGAACCAAGCTGCATATTCAGAATTATATCACACTGCCCATGAAATAGAGATGAGTTAATTACTGCAACAGCGGTCTACAGTAATACCAGTTATTCAAAATTAAACAAACAAACAAATTCCTTAAGGCCTTTTCCTCAGTTCATAGCTGATTCTCCCCAATGATCAGCAGTAAGAAATTACAAGAGATAGGCAAAGCCTGCCTAGAACTTTTCAACACAAGTTCCAAAGGATCTGTGCTAAAATCTGTAGTGTTCAACATATTGGTACATGATCTGGGAAAGGAAAGAAGGAGATGAAAAATCAGTTTGTAGACAAAACTAAATATTCAGAGTAGTCAAATCTAGAACCAACCAGAATTTCACAAGAATCTTACAGTACTGCATGCCTGGGTGATAAAATGGCAAGAAATGCAAACAAATGTTACACAGAGAAAACCACCCCTAACTGTATATGCAAACAATAATCTACATGTCTGTGTTGCATATAATCAGCATGTCAGGAAAGCAAGGAAAGAAAATAGCAATATAGCATTTTGTCAGTCTGTAGTGCAAAAAGCATCTTAAATGCCCTGTCTAGTTCTGATCTTTCAATTTAAATGACAAGAAGTTTCAAGTGGGCCAGGAAGGGTACCATGGAAGAACAGAAACTTTTCACATCTAATTGTAAGAAATAATAAATGGACTAAGTTTCTTCAGTTGCCTCTTCAGAGAGAAATTGTACTTGTTTATAAAATATGTGAAAAAAAATTTTATAAAAACTGAAGCAGTGAATGAGGAATGATTATCAAGTATTTTTTCCAAAACAAACTGTAAGGTAAATTACTTCAATTTCCTTGTTTGCAAGTGAATTACTAATGTATACAAACCACAGAATAAATCTCAACTGTATGCTATGGATATAGAAGTAAAAAGATTCAAAAAGAATCAGCCAACATTAAGGAGAAAAAGTCTGTCAGCAACTATTAGGCTCATTGGTCTCAGTGGAATCCACAAATCAGAAAGTCTCACAGCTGCTGACTGACACAAACTATAGGGCTAGAGAAGAACAAGCCTGGCTTGGTGCCTGTCCAGCCTGTTTCACAAAGCATCCCAGCAGCTACTGCCAGAAAAATGCTAGTGCACTTAATGAAGCTTTTGTTTGAGCCACTGACAAGACTTTGTTCTAGTTCATCTCTGAAGTATGTCTAATACAATATGTAATACACACATACACACAGACAAAAAGTAAAAATTGGTCTTTTGTGCTTTGGCAAGTTTAATTCATAAGAAAATAATAAAATTCACAAAAGTTTAACACAAGAGGTAATTTGATATTTGTTCAGTGTTATGATGTAGATCTTGCAGAATGCTGACGAAAGAGCAGCAGGAATTTTGTATTTCTTAGATCCTCTGAAATAACACATCTCCCCTCTTGCCACACCAGTTTTCACTATTACCATTTTTACCACTAGTATTGAGCATATTTTATCCACAATCCAAACTGCTTATGCTGAGAACTTAGGAGACACAGTACACACAACAAATTGGTAGTCACAAATGTTACCCCTTAAAATATTTACCTTCAATACCATACAAGATTTTGTAATTACTTTGACACAAGGCACAGATCAAATAATGGATTCTGTGAGAATACAATAAAAATACACAAAATGTGGTAATCACAGTAGTGCAATTAAATAAACATCTCTGAAGGTTTACACTGTTCATAGTTTTACAAAAATTCTTTTTTAGTTGGCAAATACCTGATTCCTTTCAGACATAAGAAATTCAATTCTTCCTCCAGGCAGCCCTAGCTCAATGTAAGTCTTCACTAATCTTAGATCTGCGCTGTTACCTTCAAAAGAAAAACAATCAAGAGTTGGATTCTGCAAAGTTAACTTGCAATAAAAGCACTCAGAATACTGAAATCAATCTCTGGCACAGCTTTATATTTAAACACAGTTAATTATAGCCTGAGCCCTAATTAAAATTCAGTAAGACTTTGAAAGATAAACTACAATGTCAAATTAAGTGACAAAATGGTGTATGAAAATGACATTTGATGCAAACACTTTTAAAAAAGCAAGGATGTAGGAAGTCTTGTTTGATTCTGTCTTAGCCTCCAACTGATACCTAGCACTGTGAACATTACATTCTTGGAAACATAATTAATTTTGATAAAGCAATTTAAAGAACTCAAAGTGAGCTTAAAGAATTCGGTGAAGGAGTATTTCATAAAATGAAAAGGCAGAGTGAACTATCAACAGATAAAGATACTTTTAGATACTGTGGTACCCAAAACAACAAATGCTAGTTTAACTAGCATCCTGAAGATTTTTCCACATCAGTAGTCATGGATGTTTTTGAAGACAGGGGAGCCTTTTTTGTCTTCAGGATTTTTATTTACACCTGTCATTTATAGGAAATAGCTTGTATAAGATCGCCATTTCATAAGAAAATTCTAATCATGTGGACTTTCCTAAGGCTTCAAACACATGTTTTTTTAACAACAGGCTTCTTGGTCAAGTTAACTTTTGTGCTGCTTCTACATGCAATAGCATGAGAATATCTACACTAGTAAGAGGGAATACCTCTGAGTCCTGTTTTTAAAAGTACTTAACAAAGGTTGCTTTCTGCCCAAATGAGGAAAGAAAAACTATGCTGTTATTTTATTTTTTTAACTTAGGAATTTGAAAAATGAAGAAGGTGCCTGTGCAGTGTCGGTGCAGTCCAATACTCTATTCTACTGCCCTCTTGTGTTTCCTTACATTGTTAATTTAAGAAGTGTCTCAAAAATGCACAAAAGCTAGAGGGACTATTGTTTCTTAATATACATTTATGCTTTGAACTAAAAGCAGATTAATATATTCAAGCTACTTAAACTTTTATAACTCTTTCAATCAAAAAGAGGTTTTTCTCACTTCTACCAAAGTAGAATCTTTGTCCTTAAAAATACTCAAAACCCCAGCTGGGTTGCATCCTGGGCAATCTGCTGTAGACTCTGCTCTGAGCAGGGAAGTTGAATGAGACAATTTTCAGTGATCCCCTTCACTCTCAACCACACTGTGATTCAGTGACTTAACCTTTTAAAACTTCATAAACACTTGACTGTGTTTTTAACATGTACTATTTCTTTTTCCTAACAAGATACAGATTTCATTTTTCTTGACAAGACAGCAATTATAAAGAAAACAGTTTTGTCAGTAACTCCATTCTAATACCACAACATGGACAAAAAATTCCTTTACGACATAAAAAACTGAAAGATGCACCTGATGTGAACCATAGCATTAAACAGATTTATGTGCAGGGAAGTTTTATTAAAGACAGAAAATTCTCAATTAAAAAGATTTTATGGAATACATTGTCAAATGTAGCAGTACAATGTCAGATTCCCATTTCCCTCCACTGAACCTATTTCAGGTGTTCAGTTCAGAGTTTGAATGACCAAAGCGAAATCTCACTGGTAATCTGAACTGCTCTCTTGTACAATATCACATTTCCCAGCATACCATCTAGGCCATGGACACAAACTATAAGATGTACTCCTTCTTCTGAACACTCATCATCTTCCATACTGAAATAAGGTATTGAAGAAGCCAGTTTGAAAACATCACTATACATAAATCCAGGAAGTTTAAGTTGCCTCAATTCTTCTTTAGCCTGTAGGAAACTGGAACAAAAAAATACTTATTTTACATTTACTATTGCTAGATAAATGTGGGGTCTTCCAAGATACAGTTTTCTACTGTCATTTTGCTTTGTATTCTATGTAATTAATACGAAGGAAAATATATTTATCAAATTACTATTTTCACAAAATAAGCCATTTCCTCAGAACATTTTTACTGCAGATTCCTACAGCCCCTTTTCCTCTGTAACAAAAACCATATCTCAAGTTCTACTCTCTTCTCATCTTTGCAAACTCTCAAGTATTTCTGAAACCACTAATGATGTGTTCATTGTGGTCTTAAGCAAGCAACAGCTTTGTTTACACACAATAAAAAAAATTATAGGAATTATAACCAATTGGAAGTCAAGATTAAGATTTTCACTGACTTTTGATAATTCTTGCCAAGCCTCTTTCTTAGGTCAGAAGAGAGCTGGAGTCAGTGCTGTAATGTCTCACCATGAGGTTCCTGAGGTAGGCTGAAAAACTGACACTTGCTTCCAAAACAGCCAGATCCAGACTTCTGATCTTTTACCTATTCCATGAAGGCATACACTGTAAGGTTTTTAATAGCTGAGATACTCACATACTAGGAGCTCCTTGGGTTTCTTCCTCCCTTTCTTCCACTTTGCTTAGTTTTTGTGCATGGCCTTCCTAATTGCATATCAGTTTCCCTGCAGCACATAAAGCTTTATGCTTTCCTATGCTTCCTTAATCCATCTGTTCTGCATGATCCCTCACGGTGTCATGCTGTACCCCATCCTCTTCTGCTGTTCACTATTTCCCTCCCATTCTCCCTTTTGTTCTCTGTTTTCCCTGCTTTATCTTTAGCTCCTTCCTCACTAACTGGCAGGAGCAGGCCTCAATGAAGTCAGCCTGAACAGAAACCACTGCTGACAGCTGCTCTTATCACTCTGCAACAGAAGCTACTTGAGTTTGTACTCAAGGCATGTTTCCTGAACACACCAAGGGTGGTTCTTTATGGAGCAGACCATACCCTCTGGATTCACAGTTATCTCATATTCCAGGAGACTCTGCTTTTCCTACAGCCAAGTCCTTGATTTTATTCCAAGCTCCCTTTTATTGTTACAGAACAGCCTGAGTAGTCTCTGCTCTTCATCTTTCCCATTGCACACCAGTACCACCATACAGCATTTCAGAAGCTACTTTTCTTGCCATTTCTAACCTGTTTTCCTCCACCTGACTGCTTACTCCTTTCTGTTCTCAAGCTGCTTTTCACAAACTATCTGGTCTTCTATCTCTTCCACCTGCTCAGCATTTGTTTCTACCTCTCTTTTAAATTTTCTCTCATAGCAACATTTTACTTTCAATACAACACATAAACTGCTACTTCACATGTTTATTTAGCAGCAGGAGTTTATCAGGGAAACTCCTATGTTTACAGCAAGAAGAGGTACAATCTGGGATCCCTGACATTCCTCTAAATTTGGCTTTCCTGGTCTCCAAACTGCAGTGTAATTTAGAGCACTATGGTCTCTGAGGTGTTACATTTTTGATATTTGAAGTTAAGATTTAAAAATAAGGCCATTACCATAGCTTGCATTACACATTTGCTTCACTTAACTAATCTGATGGACAACCAGTTACACAATGTTTTTAAAGTCAAAGCATATTTTGCCAAGCTAGCTATTTTAACAATTCCTATTTCATAAAACACCATTTTTATGCTCAATAGCATAACATTTTTTACAACATCAATCTTCAGCTGGATGATTATTTTTTAAACATAACAAAGAAAAATCCTGTTTTGCTTGTTTTTAAAACCACATGAAATTACAAGATAACTCATAGAAGTGTAGTGCTAAGACACTTTTTATCTGAACATCGAGAACAAGCTGTTACTTGGGCATGCTGAATCCACAAGCCACAGTTCTGGGGCATTCTACCCAGAAGCCTAACCATGCTTCTTTTCCCCTTCTCTATTATATTAACATAATTTCTAAAAGTAAAAAGCTTGTTTTAAAACAACTTTAAAAACAACTTTTAAACACTTTAAAACACTTACGCTAACATTTGAGGTTTTGGGGAGCTTTCATACCAGGAAACAGCTGAAGCTGAGCTGTAGGATGTGCTGCCTGGCTGTTGTGTAATTGCATCAGATTTATTCTTTGAAGAAGAGGTAACATTGCAGGGAGAGTCTCTTAGAGAAGAAGGGAAAGACAAACAGCCAGGAGTACAGACAGGGGGCACAGTCATTATGTCTTGCAGGTGTCCACTGTCAATCATTTCAGATCTCAGGACTCTCTCTCCTGCTAAGCCATGATCCTGGTCAGCACTGCATGCTCCATCTAATATACTATAATCGGTTTCTTCATAATACCCATTTTCAATCATTTCTTGATCCTCCTCTTCTTCCTCATCTTCTTGGGAAGAACAAATAATTTGTTTTTCATATGCTTCCTTTTGAGGGCTAACAGGATTGCTCTTGTTCATAGGCCAAATATCTGAAATATCTGCGCTGCTTTGAGAGCCAAAATAGTTTTCAACAAGCCCTTGCTTTACCATGTCAGCACTACCAGTTGGAGAAGGATTATCTGTACCAGTTTCACTTTTAGCTCCTGACAGTTCTTCAGTTGTGCCCTTTAGTTGTAAGGGCTCATTATGTTTTCCTTTGTTTGTTTTTTTAACTGCTGCATTTACAGATGAAGAACCTGAAACAGCAGATGGCTCACCCATACAAGTTGTTTCCAAATACAACTTAACTGTTTCTTCTGTAGCTCTAGGAGGCCTTTCAAGGTCCTGAGGGTCCTTGCAGGTTGTGCCAGGGCCTGTTTGTGGGCTGTAACCTTCCACATCTGTAGGCGTGTCCTCATCTGAAACAACCAAGTGTAACAAATCTTTTTTTCCTGAGAGTGAGGAATGTATAGACGGAGTTTTGTTATCCAAGTGCCCTGAACACACAACAAGCTGTTGCTGCAAATTGGTGTTTGATGTTTTACTGTCATCACATTTTGTCAAGTCAATTGCTCCTAGATCCAATACTGTTTTGCTGTCACTTAGCTGGCATTCAGGTACAACAGATATCTTTGAATTCTCATCAGGTGACAGCTCATCATCATCTGAAGGAAGTGAATTTATGGATGTCAGGGATGACTGTATTTCACTTACAGCACTTGTACTCTCAGTGCAATGGCTTTCGATTGTATTTTTTATTGCACAATCTGGTTTTAGTAAAGGCTGAGGAAATGCTCTCTCACCATTATGTGCACTTTGTCCATGAACATTTTCAAAAACATGATCAGGGTTGGGGTGAGTTGCAAAAGAACTTGGTTCACTTTCTACACCTGAATCTGAAAATCTAGAAGAGGCATACGTCACACTAACATCTGGTAATTTAGTCATGTCTCCACTTGCAGAGATTTGACTTTCTTTTGTTGAAAGAGTAGGTGGATTGCTTTTCATTTTTGTCAAGATGTCATTGGTATGCTGACAGTTTCTCTCATGCACCTCTTCCTTTTCAAGCATGGGGTCCTGCTCTCCCAAATTCAATTTGTTTTCAGATCCTGAAGACTGAATATTGGGTGTCAACAAATTCTCTTTCTGCTCTTCATCTTGCGGAAACTTAGCCCACGATCCAGTGTGAGCCGCTCCTTTCTCCTCTTCATAAAGATTCTTATTACTTGCTTTGACCTCAGTTGTTCTGACTCCTGAGGAAGCTGGTTGACCTCCATCACAATCTTCAAGTGTACCTCTGTGTTGTAAAGCACCATCTGCTTGAACAGTTCCAGAACCTGTCTGGGAGATGGTCAGTCTATCAAAAATAGCCTCATTTTCACAGTGCACAGGACTACTTGGACCTGGTTGGTCACCTTCAGTCTTGACAGCCATTTCATCATATGGCATCAATGGAAGGTCTCTTCGAGTTATTTGCCTGATGCAGGCCTTTGTATCACAAGGAATTCCACTTACTCCAGGGTCCAGCCCTTCGTTAGCACTGTACGAAGGCTCGCCATCTAACCTTCTACAGGCATTTTCCAGTGCTGCACTTATCAAACATTTGTATCCTACTAACACCACAGAGTCCTTTGAGTTCTGTTTTACGACTTTTTTGGTGTTTTCAGCTTTCATTGTTTTTATGAGCTTAGCAACCTTAGCTTTGGATTTATTTGTATCTTCATTTTTCCCTTTGAAGGTTTTTGTTAGCATCTTTTCAGCTTCTGAATGCCAAAAGACGGAGGCACCAGCAGGTCTCATTTTCAGTTCTGGGCTACTAAAACCAGCAACAAAACCTTCTTCAGCTTCTAATTTATCCAGTTTATTGGACTCTGCCTTTGGAACACTCTGAGTAACCAACCAGGGTACATCCAAATCTTTCACAGAAAAAGGAGGAAAAGAGAAAGTATGTTTACAATAAAATTATGCAGATAAGTAAGGCTATAACACACTAGCAATTATAGAATTTTACACATCCTCAAAACTTAAAGTAAAACCCCATATTCTATCAAATAAATGTAGTTCTTTAAAGCCAGCAAGAAATTTATAAAAAATACTAGAGTTTTACATAATTTTGCTAATTTCTTTGAAAGGAAATTGTACTGTGAGCTGTGTTTACCTTCAGTAATTGAATCTAAATACCGATCTTCAAAGATAATAGGCAAGGAGTTCATATCTCCATCTAGTTCACTGCATTCAATAGGGAGGGGTGGAAGAGAACTGCAGAAGGAAATGTTTTTGATAGCTGCACACACCTGTAGATGACTTTGAGCGCTGAAAAAAGGAAGCAGTCCTCCATGAAAAAAACAGAACTATTTATTTTCACATTAACAGAAATTACCAACAGTTTAATTCATTTTAGTAGAAGATTTTCTACTAATTAACTATTAATAGCTTGATTATTTCATAACTTCTTATATAACTACCACTACTATAAATCTATATTGAGAACAAAAGTTTCTCATTAATTTCTTATGTATTTCTGCAACAACATAAATATATTTTATGTATTTCTTCTTCTTCTTTCTTATGTATCTCATAAATGTATTCTTATGTATTTCTACACAACATAAACTATACAGTAACAGTACTACATGCTATATACTGTGCAATTTCAAAGGCTACTCACTGTAGTTCTTGAAAGGCAAGAGCAGCTTGCCTAGGATGCTCAAAGCAAAAGAATGCTTCAGCAAATCTGCGCACCTGCAAGATCCAAATGAAGGTAGAGCTTACTTTACCTTACAAATAATTTTTAAAAATCCACCAGCATTCCTATGCATCAATGTATCATTTGTATGTAAAATACAAACAGTTACTTTTTTTTAGTTGTTCATTCTGGATGGGTGACACAGACAAGACTAGTGACTGAAACAATTTTAATTTGTGCTCTGGATAACTGGGAATTATATTAGACTCAACTGCCTGCTGAAAATTTTATTTCCAATAAATCAATCATCCAAATCAGGTTCAAATGATAATGCACAAAAATACTATTGGAATTTTCAATTGGAAGAAAGGAAATGACTCTTCAATTCCCACTTCTGAATGAGCCTGAGTATTACCTTCAGAAGCAGAAACCCATTAGATATTCTGCCGTCTCAAAATGTAGAGGAGTGTTTGAAACTTTCTGTAAGTATCCTCTAGCCCACAGTAAACTACTGTGCAAAAGAATCTTTTGTTTGCAAAGATTTCAGCTGGAAATGATGAAGACAGTAACAGAATGTATATCAATTATAAGCACTGTATTAAAGACTTAATTGTATGTTTGAGGTCAATAAAAAATACTGAAGTGATATTTATTAACACATGGGAGTATATTTTTTTTACCATCAAATGTGTTAAACCATCAATATTTTACCATCAAATACCTGCTAAAATAGAGAATGTGAATTATACAGCAATTTGCTGCAATTGAAAACATAATCAATGTAGTGAAAATGTAGTATCTAGAAACCCCAAAGGTTTTGTACAAGATTTCTCACATTTCCAATATTCTACATAAATATTAATTCAGTCAATATGCATTTTATTTTTGCAACTGCCAAATTACCTGCATCTAAAAAAAGCAAACCAAAGAGAATGTGCTGTGCAATGGTTGTTGGCAAACAGCTTGTTCGTTAACATTAATTTGGTTGTATCAATTTAAACAAAATTTCTATCCCACTTAGAGAATTACATGTTAGTCTACCAAATCAATAATTTATTTACCAAGCACTTCCCGACCTCCTACACCTTTATTATTTCAGTATACTCTGTGTCTTCCCCTTAAATGACGGTACTTCCTGAACAGACTGTGGGAGTTTTCAGTGTGAAACTGGCAACAAGTGTGAAGACCCAGCAGAGTTCCCTCAGCTCTCTCACTCAGAGCTTCACCCAGCATCTGCCCCCACCCTGAGCACAAACATGGCTCTGAAAATCTTGTCCATGAACTGGCAAATATCAGACTTTCAGGACCACATTAATTTTGTTCAGAGATAAGCACTTGCATGGGAGTTCATTTTCCCTCCTGATACACTTCCCACTATACTTTTAGAGAGAACCACTTGGATTAAGTTCTGTAGCTTCTACACCTTTTTGTTTTCTTAATACAAGAACTGAGGAAAAATTTTTCCAAGGTGCTAAAGAAAAAAACCCAATCCCAAATCACAAACATTTTTACCCCCAATCTCTAACTTGCAATAGAAACTGAAAGTCCTGTCCCAACCTCCCAGAATTTATTGTACTGTATTACCTGAAATTAATCTTAGTCATAACATCATCTCTGAATAGTCATGGAACATGCTTTGAAGTAAAAAGAAAGCACACAATTCAACAGTTACTTGTAAATGCAACTTCCACTCTTGCCAGAACTCAATTTGCTTTCTTTCAGAATTTGTTGTTATGAGTTTATACACACACATGTGGAAGGAGAATTGATGTTCCCAAGTAATTTGCTGCATTTTCCCCTGGCTTTTCTAAACAGACATCTATCTTGCAAATACATGATTTTTTTCAGAGATAATCCCCACCTTTTCCCCCAGGAAGGAGGGACTGTTATACAATAGACTTAACAGATAATTTTACTGCTTAAAAGCTAGATTTTAGAACAATTGATCATGAAGAGTGGACACAATCACTTTAAATTAAGCAATTTAAAAATTAATTAAAGATCCTAATCAACCAGGTAATAGTTACAGGAACATTGCCAAATTAGTAGATGTCTGTGGTATGTATCAAGAAAAGGGTACACAGATGTTTCCCAGGAAGTAAGCAAGGTAGTTTTGAGTTTACATGTGAGCACTTCACCACATAAAGTAACTGGAGTTCTATGGCTAGTAGATCTTTAGAATACTACACACTCTCTCCCATGGAAGATGAAGGCAGTTTTTCATTTGCAATAAATCCCATTTGTAGTTAAGTAATTCCAGTGCTTCTGAAGAAAATCTCAACACCAGCTCCAGACAGCTCCACATAGAATAGCAACAGTATAAAATTAGTTGAAAGCAAGCTCCTAAAGCACACAAGTCCTTATTAATGAGAGAAAAGAACCCCAATCAACAGTAGTTTATTATGTTTAATAGGTGCTTAACTTACTGAAGGACTGAGGCACTTGCTAGGACACTGTTACCCAGGCTCTGCAGAACCAGAGGGACTGCCAGCTCTGCTAATGATGCAGGAACCACTGACTGGGGCTGACTCCACAAGGACTTTGCAGGAGGAAATTGCAGCTGCTACTCCTAATCTCTAGACTTCCCAGAGGCATGGTTTTTATGGTCCTCCCAATGGAAACAGAAGAACTGTGTATAAAAACTGCTGTGGAATACATATTGTGTGTCTGCATATTTACAAATAGCAGTCAGAGGTCTTAGTTAACAGCTCCCTATTTTAGGACTAATCAAACTGAAAAAAATAATTTTGGAAGACTATATTCAGACCTACCAGAAGATGTCACTACAGAATAAAGAGATAAACTAGTTAAGTGTTCAAATGTTTTGTAATATAAAATAACATTCTGAGCAGTTTTTTTCAATAAAATACATTTGTAAACCTTATCAGGTTGATCAGTATGATCCATGTAGTAGATGGATGTTCAATTTTAAATTATTCCTCACTTTTTAATGTAGTGCTTTTCCAAGCATTTGAAAATAGTTAAATAGTGAAACACTAGAGTAAACATAAGTAAAATTATTAAAATAATGATTTCAATACATGAACAACTCTTCAGCAGAAAGAGTTTATAAACCAGTTTATACCTGGTTTATAAGCATCTGTGCAAAGAGGGGGAAAGTAATTTGACCAAATACAGGTGGGCAGGCCTTTCTAGGGGTATTTCAACACAAGTATCTTAACTACTCAGGTAATCACTCCCTAAAAGGGTTCATTAATAAATAGACCCAGTGAGAAATTTCCTGTGGAAGGTATAGTCTGGAAATATTGCAAGAAGAAAAGATAAAATGAGATTTAGCATCCAGTAGCAAACACATCAAAGTATCCATTTCCAAAATAAAAAGGTTTCTTATTCCAGGAAGGACAGGTTAAGTCCCTTAAGAGGAGAATTAGTGGGTCACCTTTAGCCTGGAGAAATGGAGGCTCAGGGGAGACTTCATTACTCTCTACAACTACCTGAAAGGAGGTTGTAGCCAGGTGGGAATTGGTCTCTTCTTCCAAGTCCCAGGTGAAAAGATAAGAAATGGCCTTAAGTTGTGCTGGGGAGGTCTAGGTTGGATATTAGGATTTTTTTTTTTTCACAGAAGGAGTTGTTAAGTGTTGGAACAGATTGCCCAGGGAAGTGGTGGAACCACCATCTGTGGGAGTGTTCAAAATACATCTGGATATGGCACATGGGTATCTGGTTTAGTGCTGAATGTGGTGGTGCTGGGTTGATAGTTTGACTTGACCTTAAAGGTCTTTTTTCCCAACCCTAACAATTCCATGACTCTAAATGTCAACATTATTCTCCAAATAGAAGAATTAGTAGATCATCTTTTAAATGTCAATTAAATCCAGTAACCAAAAAATCTGCATCACTTGGTATGTGCAGATAATGGCTCCAGTGGAACATGCTCATCAATGTAGATTTCCTGAGGTATGTTTATACAATCCCTCTGAATATAAATTCTCAAGATATTATTAATAAAAGTTATAATTTATTATACTAAGCACTGCAAAACAAGGTCCAAAACCAACAACTGAACACAGTCTTAGAAAAGGCTGAAATTTAGCATCTCTTTTTCATTTAAAGGCTTACTGAACTTATGGATTATGAGTTCCTGCTCTACTGCACATGGGAAGCCCAGTGGAGCAATGGTTTCTTATATATATTTTAATTACATGTATTTGCAAAGTATTCACACAAACTCATATAATCTTGGAGTGCAGAAAACAACTGTCCATTTAAAAATGAAGCAATATCACATTGTTGGTTCTAAGTTGGCTCAGGTAAAAATCCCCTCTCAATGCTGTATTATGCAATTCTTACAGAGTCAGCCTGCTTGCTTTCTGCTATCAGGCACTAAGTAAAAATGTAATTTTAGGATTACCCATGCCTTCCATCTCCTCTCCAGTCTTTGACTGATTATAGAGTATCTGCAAAGTACAGTGAGAGGTAACAAAAGGAGTGAGCATAACAGCAAGTCATAATGATGCAGGGCATGCAGATGTGTAATCAAATTATACTAATTTTTTTTTCATAGGAAGGGAACTCCTATTTGAATTTTTGTCAAACTGGAAAGCATCACAGAAATACTTTTAATATGTGCAATATCTCAATTCCTATAGTATAGCGAAATACTTTGATTTATACTCCCTAAAACAATTGCAGGAAAACTCAATAATTAAGGCATTTATGACCCAAGGAGGATAACTAACATCACAGATTTTAAAAGAACCACATTTAAGAAGATAAATACATAATAATTAGCAGTGTCTTTTCTGGAGCAGTAAAAATTCATGTATTGCTTCTTCCTTTTGGTTTTATTAAATATAAATTTTTACAAACACTAACATACCAGCAGCTGAATGCAAATGCAGGCTAAATGAAACAGTATTCTTGTTTCATACCTTAACTTGAGGGATTCCAGTATTTATACAAAACCCACAGAAAGGTAAGTAAGATTTATAGAGAGACAATAAAAGACACTTTTCTTATGCTAGCATATCGAACTAATAAAACCCTTTGCATTCTTTCTGAAAGATTGCATTTATTCTCCATAACAGGCTATTTCCACAACCATGATTTCCTCACTAAACAATGGGATTTATCAAGGAAGAGTAATGCTTTAGTCCATACGTGGTCATATTTCACTGTGGGAAGAGCACTGCTGTGGTTCTGCTTGCAGAGAGCCCAGAGCAACACACCCACAGACAGACCAACAGCACTACAGATGGGTTACACACACACACACTCAGTGCCAGATCATTTCACATACACTTCTTTTACAAATTCCCATGTAAAAGACTTTTCAAAACTTATTAACATCATAAATCCTTAATTCAGAAAGAAATATACTTTGTTTATGATGTAAGCAGGCAGCCTAAATGCAGAGAAGTAAAATGTAGGGTGGGCACAAGACATGGCTCCCACAGAAAAGTACATCAGCCTGCACAAATATATGTTATTCCACATCCTGCAATCTGTCTTCTGAACTGCATTTCTTATTCAAAAGAACAATTAATTACTTGGTTCATAAACATAAATAATATGTTTTATGCATTATATTCCAGCAACATTATACATTATATACAAGGTAACAAATGAAATGGAACAGCTCCCTTTACAATTCTAACCAGCTTTCCAAAATATAAATAGAAAAATGGTAATCTGGAGGCTCATTGTGATAAACATTGCCATAACAATGTGTCCCAGTAAGCATATGAAGGTCTCTGGGTCAATACTTACTCTTAATGTGTGATGCTCTTGTGCTAGCAAAGCTGTGACCTCCTCTTGTAAGGTAATGACCTCCAGAAACTGCCCCCAGAGAGCCATCAGAAGTGAGCAAAGCTGAGCAAGATTCATATTTATAAGTTCTGCCAGTTCATCAGGATTTTCCATTTTCTGAAGTCAGGAAAAAATATTTATGTGATTCACTGATGAAACCATAATGCACACACAGGAATAATAATAAAAAAGTGTACTTTATCTTAGGGGGAATTTTTAATTTAAAAAGCAACTTCCAAATGAGAACCATTTAAACTAAGTATCAAAACTGGATGTCCTGGAGTTTCCTCAAACCAAGACAATGGATAAATCTATGTTAAAACAGTAATAGATTATTTTATGTTGTATTAAATATTATCCCATTGCTTTTTTAGAATTAGGACTCCTGTCCAAAAATTAAAGCAATAATTCCACTTATGGCAAAGATAACTGAGTTCAACTGTTGTATTTTCTAACATATAAAAATCCTGTGTGCCTGAAAAGAAGAGGAATCAGGAAACCAAAAATTGACACTTGCTATGTTAGTCCAACTTTGATAAAATCATAAGAATTTAATAACAATATCTCCATTTCAGAATAGTTATTACTCACAATAACCTTTATAAGATGCTATGTATCTACATACATTTTATGCATGGCCAGGAAGCAGTGTTATAGCATAGCCTTCCTAGAACCAGATCACACCAGGACAAATTCGGTGTGAAACAAGTTTTGCTTTTTTTACAACATAAGGTAATCCTGTGATACAGTTCCACAGCAATTGCAGATAGCTAGACTTATGTTCCCTGCCATTTCAGAAAATAACACAGTTTTTCAGAAACCCATTGTAGGCCCATAAGGCACTGAGGAAAAGGGTTTAAAATGAAAAGATAGCAAAGAACCAACTCTAGCAATATTACAGAGCTAGTAGAAAAAAGGATTGGGAATATAGAAACACCAACTTAACCAATAAGAAGAGAAATAAGAGAAACTTTTGATATGAATCGTACAAAACAGAATGAAGAAAATAGAAAATGTTTAGCAAGCTAAGGGAGAAAATAACAGCTTCAGAGAAGCTATGTAAATATAAAAACTATTTTAATACATAAAGTAAGATTATTGGTTGCCCATAGAGAGCTAGCAGGGCTGAATTTGTCTCCAGTTATACAAATTACATCCTTTAAAAGGCCACATTACACTTTCTTGCAGTTATACTACTACTGCAGTAACTAAAGGTGAGCTTCCAAGCTGGGCCCACTTGCCAGCAAAGGGTGGATAAACTTTCAAGAAGTTTTAAAACCTGTCCTTCAGACTTCACCATGACCAAGAAATCAGTTATTCAGCTGGGGCTAGTTCTGACTGAGGAGAGAGATGGGGAGACAAATCTAAGCCATTTAAAGCAGACAGTGCTTCCTTAAGAATGTAGGGAAAACAGGAAAAGGAGACAGCATCAGAACAAGTGGGCTTTTACATGAGGGGATGAGTTGCTGAATCTCCTTTTGTAAAACTTACTACTGTTTGATCTTGCATCATTGTTATTTGATAACATCAAATCCCAAAAAATCAAATTTTAACTGCAGAAAATTCAAAGTGTGATTTTCATACAAGTAATCCGCCTTTCTAAACTTTCAGTTTCATGATATAAATAGTTACACAGCTACCACTGACACACCAAGCCACCAGATCAACAGTTCAGTTTTGGCGTCAATTGTGCAATTTCTCTTTGGTGGAAGAGTTTAAATAAGTGCTGGGGAAAAACATAGATGCTGTCATCCCTGAAACAAACAGTTGATTCCCAAGTAGCATATAAAATCAGCACATTCTACTTTTACAGTTATTTCACTTATTTAATACATGAAAAAAAGCCCTGTACCTTGACTTCTTCACACAATTCTGTAAGACGAATTTCTACATCTATGTTTTCTGGAAAGATGAGAGGACATACTCATGAGTAATGTACTTTCTCAGTTGCAGAGTGAAACAACAAATTATCTCACAAAACAATTTTAAGACATGAAAAAGAATTCATCAAATAAAACTTGAAGCCATATTAAGTGCCACAGTTATTAAGTAAACTATAAACTTCCATTAAAATTCGTCATAGCAATTTCTGAGATTGAGGACAGAACATAATTAAGAAAAAAAATTTGCAATTATCATGATTGCTTATCATGACACCTTGTCAAGGACAACAATTTTCTATTCAAAATTAAATTTGAAAATACTGCAGTTTAGATGACATAGTTTTCAAATTATCCACTGCTATCCAGCAGCAATGTCATCATTTCAAACCAAGGTAATACAATTCCTCTCCTACCAGATTTTCTAGAGAAGTCTTATTCCCATATCATTTTTCTAAAGATATATAATTTCAAGATACATGAACATAAATACAAATCTTTAGTTGTATGAGGAATTTCTTTAGTAAATTAAACTGTTCTTTAAGCAATCTCTCAGTAGCTCAACGTTCAGAGCAAATCAATCTAACACAGTATGGCAGCTTAAACTGGATCTGAACTTTGAGTCACTCATTTATGAAGAGAACAGATATATTCCTTCACAAAGATATTTTTTCTTGGTAAACAGCCCTGTTTACTCCGGGGGATTTGATAAATCAAATAATAATTTGGTATTATGTTTAATTTCCTTCTGCATCTGAAAGTATGAGTAATAAGGGAACAATTAATAAACCCTAAAATTGCCTGTGACAAGAATTTATATTTCATTTTTGAAACACAGTATTAAGGACAAAAATGTTCAATATTTCTTAACACACAGCAACAAAATACACCTTGAAAGCCCCAACAGTAACTTCAGGGTATGGATAATGAACAAAGGTTTATAGAACAGCAACAGTGTGTATACTCAACTTCTCTCTAATTATGCCACCTATACTTGGTAAGTATATATTGATTTTGAACTAACAGCATTCATCATGCTTAGGTTTGATCTTAATGCCACAGAAATTAACTCACACAAAACGAGTTCTGAGGAAAAAAACAAATTGCAGAAATGTACGATGTTCTCAGAAACAAGCTGACTTAATTTGTTTAAAGAAACTACATGTACCTTTTGCTAAACAGCACTTCATGATAATTTTTCTGAAAACATGTGAAAATAATTTAAGCTATAATACTAGTTTTGGTATGGCCACACAAATCTTTCCATTAGTGAAAAAATTAAATGGTTTACTTATGAAACCATACTGATTATTTGTTTGTCACACTTCAATTGAGAACAGGCTTGTGGAACAAGATTTAAAACCCTGAAATCTAAAATCATTATGGAAAACCCCTAACTATATTCATACCCCAATGCTATATTAAAAAGAGAAGACAGAATAGAGCTAACACAACACAAAAGGAATTTAAGCACTTACATTCTATAGCAGTAATGTTAACCCAGCAAACATTTGATGCAATTTTGCTGGCTCTGCTAAAAACCAGTTTGGTTTCCTTTTTATATTAAAACCAAAACACACTTATAGATGATTAAAGTAGTGACTGGCTATTCTATCTTTTCCCAACAGAAACCTCCTTGTGCTTAAAGAGCTCTGTAATCTTTTGTCCAGCATCAAGCCTACACTGATGCTCCAGAGGGAGGACTGGCCCATGTAGATATGGACAAATGCACCCTAAACACTGATAATTCCTTGGTAATGTTTGAAAGAATTAAGTCTTGAGATACCAGAAGGATACCAGATTTCAGAAGGAATCTGAAAGATTTCTCAGAAAACAAAGGTATTAATTATCTTTAAATAACTAAAAATCATGAGTCTGTGTTGCATTAAATGAAGCTCTAATTTTAAGCTATATTTTAAATGTTGATGACTGACTGAACTTTCACTCATTTTTGTTTAGTAAAGTAGAACAACACTATACCAAAAAACAGCAATGATGTCTCATTTTATCATCTATTTATCAGCCTAAAATTTAGTAGCTCAATTCTGCAGACTTCAGAGTTCAACATATGTTTGCTATGGCTGAATATTGAAATTGTTTCTCTCTACAAAAGGAGTAACATTTTATATCATTAATAAGAATATAATATTTGATAATATCAATAAAAATCTGAGGGATTATATCACCTGCTTTGGACACATACCTAGGTAGGCGATTCTCTGGGTTCGTGGATATTTTCTTCTGAGAAGGCGTTCATAAAGGACCTGCATGCTGGCCTTGGCTAGTTACAGGGATTGTACACACATGACTAGTTACTACACTCCTTTTTTCACCTGTGATTTATTATTTGCCTTAAAGTTAGTAAAAGAGCTTATTGCTAGCCTAGCAATTAGTGCAGTTAGATCAGTACATGAAAACAAATCATTTTAGTGTAGTTTCTAGATTTTCACTTGTGATACACATTAAGACAGCGTTTTTTATTTCCTGAAACCAGTAATATTTAAATGCTCAATGACAGTTATAGAGTCTAACAGCTGTCTTCACATGCTTCTGCAAAATCAGTGCCTTGTGTTAAAATTTTATGACAGAGAAATAGCAAAGCAAACAGAAGAAACAAAATTAAAGAGAGAATAATTTTATCTTAAATAAAAAAGTGATGATTCTGAAGTTTAAACAGGACTGGATATTCTCTTCTGTAATGCCCATTTAAACTTCATAGATAAAATACCCACTATAAAAAAGTTAATTTACTTTAAATAAAAAAAAAAGCGCAAATTACAATTGTGTACTTTGTGAAGTCCAGTGAGCCTGAATTTCTTTACAGAAACTTAGTAGAAACATATGTTTCTAAAATCTATCAGCAGTTAACAAAAAAACCCCCAAAACTTAGTGTTAATGGCAGTTACTATTTTTCATTAGCAAAAGGTCAGTAATAATTAAAGCTTACATTATTAGGTTTTTTTTATTATATCAATTGTCCCAATCAATGTACAAACAAAATAACCAAAATAAATGAAAAATATATTTATAAATATGAAAAAAACCCAAGTAATTCTAGCAGAGACTTAAAAAAGAAAAATAAAAAATTAAATCCACAGGAAACAAACTGTCAGTAAACTATGTACAATGAATGCTAAATCTAAGTTGTAATTTTCTCTTCAGATATTTATTGTGAGCATTTCTGTTCAAAACTACATTCCTAAAAATAAGCTAAATTATCCATATAGATGAGAAAAGGTCTGATTCAAGTTCCACTGAAGCTTATGAGTGGTTTTGGTGACTTCAATGTGGTTGAAAGATACAACCCAATATTGCATTGCCAGTATGCAACTCAATGGCAGCTTTTTTCATATATATTTTGAAGGAATATTTTAGGGGAGCTGAAAATCATATCTGAAAGATTTAGGTATCAAGATTTAGTCTAAGCCTATCCTTAGAACATCAATATTGCCATCAAACTCAGTATATTGAGTTGGTAAAGCAAATCAGAGAAGGGCAACAAGGCTGGTGAAGGGTCTGGAGCACAAGTCCTGTGAGGAGCAGCAAAGGGAACTGGGGTTCTTTGACCTGGAGAAAAGGAGGAGGCTCAGGGGAGATCTTACTGGCTCTTCTACAACTGACTGAAAGGAGGTGTAGCCAGGTGGGGGTCAGCCTCTTCTCCCAGGTACCAAGTGATACAAGAGGTCTCAAGTTGTACTGGAGGGGGCTTATATTGGATATTAGGAACAATTTCTTCACTGAAAGGGTGGTCAGGCATTGGAACAGCCTGCTCAGGGAAGTGGTGGAGTCACCATCCCTGGAAGCATTCTAAAGGCATGTGGATGTGACACTTGGGAGATGTGGTTTAGTGGTGAACATGATGTTGCTGGTTTAATTGTTGGACTTCATGATCTTTAGAAGTCTTTTCCAACCTAAGTGACCCTCTGATTCTATGGTTTGAGAAAAAGTATATTTTCACCTTACAAGGAAAACTAAGAGTTGAGTCACTCCTTTAATAAGGTGTTTCCCTCCATATCAAAACTAAGATAACTGGCAGAAAAGCATAGCAGTAACTGTAGCAGTATTTTTGCTTCTATAAAGAAAACACCTCAGTTTCTAGTATTTTTCTATGGACAGATTTGTAACATGCTTCCTAAATTTTTTTCCACGACAAATAGTTTTGTATTTTGTAATATGGAAGTGAAACATTCTTTCTTTGAATCACTAACTGACCACATAAAATTTTTAAAATATCATTCATATCTCAATCACCAACCTTACTGTTTCACTGTGCTTAGTTTTGCACTGATAAAATTAAACAATACAAAAAAAAGTAAGTATTGTCTACAATCCATATAAATGTCAAATGATCTTTTTTATCTTTAGTAGAATATGAATAAAAGAAGTATATGGTTGCTGAGGAAAAAGTCTTAATTGTTGTTTACAATGCCAATGTATTTTCCTTTCTTACTTCCACTGCTCTTCTAGTTCACAAATCAAGGTTAGGCTCTCTAATATATCTTCATTCTACAGAAAAGGAATGTACATGTACATTTCCATACATTACATGTAATACATTTGCAGTTACTTTTATCACATGTGGCTAGCTAGAAGTCTTCATGGCAACTAAGTCTGCTTAAAAAGTTAAGCTACAAACTAAGCCAGCAGCAGTCTTTTTCCTGTAGGTCTTTTTTCATGTAAGTTTTCAGTGAAATATTCTCCTCAAAGCTTACAGAATTTAGATTTTTGTACAAATATGCAATGTTTCCTTACAGCAAAAAAAGTGCAGGGTGCTACTGGGATTAGCAGCTTCTCTAACTTTCTCACAGTAATTTGAAAAAAGAGCAAATCAAAACCAAGAAGAAATATATATATTTCCATAGATTAAGGCTGTTATCTCCTTATTTTATTAGAGATGAGATAGTACTTGTTCCTTTGTTTTTCTTCAGTTATTAAACTTCAGATCAGTTTAAGCAAAAAACATTTTAGATGTAAGAGATATGCCATCAATGACAGTTTAATCTAGAAGAGGTCTTATAAACATTCACAAGAAAGTGGTAAGTTTTATGAAATTGAACATACCCAGTTCAATTCGGTGAGAAGAGGGGAGATCCTTGGTTATTGTAATGAAATATCTATGTAACCCTTTGAAAGCAAGCAGCAAAGTGGCACAAAGTGTATAGTGGAAATTATAAGCATGGCTGAGGAAAGACTCTGAAACAACAAAACTGCAACCCTAGAACAAAAAAGAAAAGGCACATATTAATTTTGTATAATAAATGAAGTGTTAGCAGAATGACTAAAAAGATAAGCAATTGCCTCTTTTCACAAACTTGATTTTTGTGATTTTCAATGGATTGTGAGACATTAAAAAAGGAGGCCAAACACTTAACATTGTAAGCTTCCCATATGTACATTCCTGAAGCAGGTAACATAGTCTCTTGGAACAATTCTTCTCATTTCCCTTTTCATATGCCACCCCAAAACCACTTTAACAAAGTTCATTCTTTATCAAATAATATTCCTGCAGAAAAGATAAAATTCACACCTCCCCACAGAATACAAATAAAATTTTAAACTTCTATTTAATCTTACGTCTGCTGATAATTGTTTTGTGTAGTTATTGCCAAAGACCACACTTTCAAGAGAAGGAATCACAGAGTCCCTGTTTTGTGCAGGTGCATTCCTGTTCAACCACGTACTCTTCACTGGGCGAGGAAAACTGCAAAAAGCACAAATGAACTGATAATCTGAACATACTGTGCCTCATTACTTCCAATGCAAATTTCAATTAATTTAAACAATATTCCTGAAAGTTTAAGCCAGAAAGATAAATTTTGAACTATACAGGTATAAAGGATTCAATTTCTGTGGATTTTGCTGTGAGGACTTAATCTCTTAAAAGTGAAGCAGTAGCAGGAAGTTCAAAGCTGTTACACAAACTGACATTGCTGTTTTCCTAAAGTATGCCTGACCTCTGCCTGCTGAGGAGGAGATCCTATCCTGAACTCCTGGAAGAACAGAGCATCCTGAAACAGTAGCCTTGTGATAAAAACTAGGAAAGTTGAACGAAAAATGAATGAATGAAGAAAGTGGGGACTATTAGATAACAGGCAGAAATAAGCAATTACAGATTAAAGAAAAGCGTAGATCATACAGGAGTCCAGGGCTGTACCCAAGTAGAATTATCTTCTCTTTCAAGGGAAGTGTTAACACTGGTTAACAGCTCCCAACAGAAGGTGAATCTGAATGCTACTCAGAAGAAGAAAACACTCAAAAAGTGACCACTCCTTGGAAAGGAAGAGGTGCCAATAATGTGAGCATGACCAAACTGTCACCCATGAAATCCCAAAGGACAAAAAGGAGTGATATCTGCAATTCTCAGGTTTTTCAGAAAGAAGTGCTCCAGAAAAGTGAGCCAGATATGGATACAGCAACCATCAAGTATTTGCTACATGGGGCAGCTCAGCTGAAATAAAACACTGTAAATTTTAAAGTTTCTTCCTCTCCCCATCATAAAGGACAACTTGAATACTTAATTTTGTGGACACGGCAACACTCTACTCTGAAGATAACAAAAGCAGCATAGAAGATGCTCTTTTGTTTCAGTATCTCCTTACACAAACTATATCCAGCTGAGGTTTAAAATTAAATAGCATTACTGTATCATCACTTGAAAAGCCAGAAACTGAGGAAAAATGCATAGGAAACTCTTCAGATTTACTGCAACTTTTAAAAAAGATAAGTAGGGACAAATATGTTTCTGCATAAAAATTAGTATCAAAACCTGTTTTTCATTTTCTAACAACAAATGATCAATATAGGTTAAATGCCTGAATCTCACTTGTGGGACAGTGTGATCATGTACATTTTACATACATGATGCTACTTTAAGTAAATTTAAAAGTGCATTTATCAGATTATGTCTTCAACAATTCCCACCTTCTCAGTACTTGTTTCTTTCCCAAATAAGGCTGCGCCATCTCTTCAGATGTGTTAGTTCATTTACTATATAACCATGTCTAAAACACATCACCAAAATAATTCAAACCAACTTGCAGGGGGAAAAACGACCAAAACCCCATGAAAGCCAGCTGAATCCTCCAGACCAGCACAGCCCTACAGCACAGAACAGCTGTCTAACATACTCAGAGATAGTGCTTCCCATGATGTGAAGACAGGCACAAGGAGTGGGAATACCTGAAGCTAGAGGTCTGGGCATTTATGGCACAGACTGGCCTTGAATATGAGGAAACTTGAGGGCAGTAGCATGGAGTATTTGGAGACCACGAAAGAAGGAATAGATAGATATGCTAAAATAAAGGTGTGCAAAGAATACTTCATATGTGTAACTGACTGTACAGCCCTTTTTCACACAGAGATCCAAAGTAAACAGAGATTGCAAAGGTTGACACCAGTAGATGAAATTAAAAGGCTTCAGCAAAAAATAGCCAAAATATTTTTAAAGAGAGAAGTTAATTCTCCAGTTCCTTTTACTGAATAAAATCTAAATGTATCATTTGCAGACATCACTGCCGTTGCAGTAGTAACTGAAAACTGTGAAGATAGTTAACAGAAGGCACCCTATTTGTATTAACAGCAGCTATTTCAGTCAGTGTGTACAGTGTACAGCAGATCTTCCTGATTAAAAAAATTCATATATATTTATACATTCCTCCACTTCTCTGGCCTTGGGCATTCTCTCTCTTCTACACTACACACTCTTATTTCTAATTTAAAAAACCCTCAAGAATTGTTTCAGATAATTTTAAAAACAAAAAGTTTTTCATCCGTCTAGACCCTGAATTCCAAAATCATCATAGAAAACAATACTGTCCATTGACTTAACTCCTTATTAAGTATTCTGGTTTTATAACATTTCCAATTGGACATTCAAGAATTGATTTGCATTTTATTAGCAAGAGATTACCTTATCAATGGCTGATGCAGAGCAACCAAAGAAGCATGGACGATAACCGATATGACAGAAAGGTGGAAGTAATCAAACATAACATTGACGTAATGATGAAGGCCCTGGTGTAGGTTAAAGTGCAACTTTAAAGTTCGGCTACTAATTGGCTGTAGTGTGCTCAGGTCATCTGGTCTAAAAAGAAATCAACAGAACATACAATTAGAACAATCACATTTAAAGTTCAAGTTATTAATAACTAACTCAAACAGCAATTTATCGTAAGTCCATACTTTGGAACACAATGGCATTTCCCCCAGAGGAAAAAAAAATTAGAATGAGATGAACCAGTTATGAAATCTTAAGAGATTTCAACATTAGATTTCTTTTTTACCATCATTTATGTCTAATGTGAACACACTACCCCTATAAATAATACAGATTTAAACAGATTAAGGGGTTAACATATATTCTTGCTTTAACAAAATCTTCTATATTTAAACTTACGAGTAGTCTGTATCCGTGAAGTGTAAATCTAATGTTAGCAGAAAATTCATTTCATTAAGCGACTCCTCAATCTACAAAGAAATTGTAGAAGCATGAAATCTTTCAGGTCCCTTATTTGTACTAATTCAAATTGTATATAACAAAGCCTAAATTATCTGAATATAGTAAATTTGAACAGCAGATTACCTTCCTCTCATCTAACAGCATTTTTATTTTGAAAATCATCACATCATTCACAGAAACTTCCTCATTTTTGTAAAGAATCTGAAATGTTTTACTGCAAACTATATTGTCATGGACTGAAGCGGGAAAGGCAAGATCTGTTGCACCTGAAGAGAGAAACAAGTATTAATATAACTGGAAAACTCAGAGCAGCTAATAAGTGTAACTATCATTTCCATCAGCTTCATGATTACTATTAAAACTGTAACATCATCAGTAATGTAAGTGGTTTTCAGTCAGTGACTGATGAAGTTTGAAGGGGAACATTTTGTTTCAAAGAAACACTATCAGTATTTTTAATATAATTTGCTTTTAATGTAAGTTCTGAAGAATTTTTGCTTTGTTACAAACGAAAGACATTCTAGGCATCAAAAATTGCAATAAAAATCTTGAATTCTGTCCTCTTTCATCTAGCATTCATGTTAATTTGCAGGTTTTAACCACACTGAAAACAAAATTACCTACAGATGAGGCAAAGAGGTTAAATGACATATACCACTCCAATGAATCAATCAAGAACAGAGATTGTTTGTTCTTTCTTTCAAGATCTTTGCATCCCACTCAGGCCAAACTAATTCCGAGCTTATCATCACCTGAGCCTGGCACTGTGCATGGAATATGACACTTCAAAGGCTACTCATCACAAAGAGCTCAGAAAAGTGTGATAAATCTTTTGCTGAAAAAAAAGAGTTAAAAGATTTGCAGAAGAAACGAGAAAGGGAATGATTTAAAACAGTAATTGAGGAAATATTTATCATAATAGCAAAGGATTATCACACAGGAAGTATCATGATGGGTACAATCCTCTGGAAAAAACCTAAAAGAAGTTGGAACTTGGAAGAACAGAAGTAACAGAAATACTGACACTTATAACTCTTCTTAAAAAATGGCTCAATAACATCAACATCTTCCAAGACAAAATGTCTTAGAAATTGTGTAAATGAAGGTGCAAAATATTTTTAAAATTCTTTTGATTCTTCTTAATAAATTACTTCAAAGGAATCCACAAGAGGGAAAAAAAAATCCGCAGTTTTCAGTCTACAGCTTTGGGGCCTCTGATAGAATATGACTGCCCTTGGCAAACATTCCCACTCTTAGTAACATCTTAATTCAACTTCTCTTCAGAAATGCACAAATACTGGGTTTTGCGGAAGTGTTTTCATACATATCATCAGTTTAGGTATCCTGGACAAAGTGCTTACAAAGGCTGAATCATTACTGTCTAATTCCCCTATGAATAATGCCACTTTCAGCTTACATCCATTTGTGTCATCTATTACAGCTGAAGGGCAGAGCAGGTATGGTTTCACTTGGCACATAATCTGATATAACTGCACAGCATCAGCAAAAGGGATCTCCCACTCCTGTCTGAAACAAAAGAAGTAATGGAGACAAATGGCTGAGGTCCCACTTCCTCTGCAGTGTCCAACCCTGAGTTACAGCCCTGAGCTCTGCTGACCTCAGCAGAACACAAACCGGCACCCCCAGAAGAGAGAGAGGAGCTGCAGAGCAAAAGCTGAGTCAGGAACAGGCTGAGCCACTTCCACATGGGGAGCAAGGTCTCACAAATGTGGGGTCATCAAGGCAAAACTGCTGTCTTTTACATCAAAGATGCACTGACTGGCCAAGACTATTCCTAAGCTTCTATCCACACAAAAGGCTGTTTCCACAATAGAGGAGAAAAAAAGTGGGATTTTTTTACTCTTGCATATAAATGACATATTTACTCTTACATATTTATTACTCTTGCATATAAATTTATTTTATTTATATATATATTTACATTTTAGAAGATAATTTACTCTTGCATCATAAAACCAGACACCTCATTCCTTCCTAGTCTGCCTTCACTGGTTTTTCCTCCCCCTTTAATTTTTCTCTGAAAACCAGTCATGAATTTTTGAGAGAAGGAGGAATTCATAATATCCTCAAATCTGAAACAACCTCATACAGGCTAAAAATACATATGTTTTTCTTTTAATTTTCTACAGCACAACTACACCTTCCTTCAAATTACAAGAATAATAAAAGACCTTCACAAGACTGGAGCCAAAGCAGATGAATTGCTTTATCGTATCTGTAATGACACTCGTGCTGTGTCCCAAGCAATTCTCATGAGCTACTAAAAGATGTGAAAAATAGAAATGGAAAAAATACTTATTTAAATTAATGAAGGACTGCATGAAGAGCTGGGCAAGGGGTGAAAGGAGATAAAAATGAACTGGAAAAAGAGGAAAAACTTAAGACTGTGTATTTGACTTGGGAAAATAAAAGGAGGAGAGAGATCAAACAAATGGTCTGTAGGAGAGGGGAAAACACAGCCAAAGTAAGGAAACTGCAGATGACTTGTGCCTAGAAGAAGGCAAAATTACTTGGAGAGGAGTGGGAAAATCATGACATGACGAAGCAAATAGAATTTAGAATAGGCAAATATGAGAAAGACTGAAAAGAGAGGAAAGTACAGAAAGAAGCACCTGATCAATACAGGACACCATTCCCAAGAGTGGGGATCCTGACCAGCCTCCTCTGTGGTCAGCAAGCAACATTTTCACAGAGTGAATCAGCACTGTGCTACTCTATGCTGAGACCAATAGCAGCTATTTTCTACACATATCAGCAGTCTCAGGAATTGCTATCAGCTATTCCCCTTCCTAGAGCAGGAGGGCTGCATGTGAGCCTACAGCATCCAGCTCTGCTAAATCAAGCAGGTGGCTAAATGGAAATGGAAAGCAGAGTTTCTCAGCAAGACCTAGCACTACCATGTCCACAAGAAGGACAAACGAACTCCCTTTCACTGACCAGCCTGTACCCTTCCTTCTGCTTTGTTGTGCCATAAACATTATCAGTAACTACCTGAAAACTGAGAAACTGATCGAAAAAGGGCCCCAAAAAGGGTTTGAAGGCGTTAGGGATTCTTGTAAAACAGCTGTTTGTCAACTGAATGAGTTCCCCAGCTGAGTTTCCAGACCAAATCAAACATTTGCGTCAACAGCACACAGAGCAATATGAAGGTAAGACAGAGTGGCCAGGGAAATCAAGCACTCTTTTTTTTTTCTTTGTCAGAAGTGCTGATCTAAACTCACACCAAACTGCAGTCTTAATGTTTATATCCCTTTTCATGCCTAGTAACAGGAAACAAGAGCTAACACATGTCACAATTTGCTAACAAGACTGCAGCTTTCTGAAAAAAAAAATAACCTAAGACCATTCAAAAATATACCATGAAATGGAGAAACTTTTTTTCCAGCAAGATCAATCATATTATTCAGTGTCACTTCTCAAAAAGTGTGTTTTACTAAAGGATGTTTACCAGATCCAAATTCTCTAAACTGCATTAAACTTTGCCTTTGAAGTGGAGTAATCTTGGCTCATCAGAACTATTCATTTATCTCACACAAATCCAAGAAATATTTAGGAAGCTTGACCAAAATCCAGTATCTACATTGTTGCTGTACTCAAAGCTACTTTCAAAATAGCCTCAAAAATTCAGTTTCAGTTACATCCTATCAGACTGTATTCAGTTACATTTTCTCAGACTACATTGGGTTTTTCTTCCTTGAAATTCCCATAATTCCATGTAACATTTGAAAACTTAATTAATTTTCTGCTTTTCACATTTTTACACCATGCTGAGGGATGGCGTACACAGAATTAGGTGAGCCCCAAGAGATTTCTCTGGATTTAGTTTGCATGGACATAGAAATCAAAAGTGAATGATAGGTTTAAAAAAGAAAAAAGATAAGGGAAATCTGTTCAGGAGGTTAAATCAATTTTCAAGTGTACCACTAGAGAACAACAGAGTAAGTTTGAAAAGCATCCTTTCAAAGTGTTCTTTTCAGAAAAAGAATGGGCTAATCAATTTGTGTAAGAGTCTGTATCTGAAATTCTCCATTGCTTTCAGATATCTACTTAGATCTGCCCTTGGTCATCTTAGCCTGAAACATGGAGAAGACTGAGCCAATTAGTGGAAAAAAACAGAAGACACTCATATAAAGCAATCACCATATTTTGCTACCAGCAGAGACAATCAGCAGATGAAAAACAGTAACACAAATTCTGTAATCAACTTTTAAGTCCTGTTGTTAAGAACAAAATATATTTGCATTGTGTTAGTAACAAAATTAAAAACACTTCTGTATTAGTTATAAAAATATACAACAAAAAGTGTAATTCCTCAATTAGCAAGGCAAGATAATGACCTAATTTACTGAAAAGTTTTTACACTTACCAGTTCCATGTAACAAACTAGCTTCCAATATGTGTGGAATTCTTGGAGGAATTTTCATAGATGCACGAATCTGGTAAAAGCTAAAGCAAAAGAGTGATTTGCAACTGATGTGCTACAGTACATCTCATTTACCATATACAGATACAATGACAAAGGCAGGAATGGATAATGGGAAAGAGGAACAGATCAAGGAAATCTACAAAGCTTAATACTGTCTTGCTTGACCCTTATCTTGTTATATTTTATTTTTTAACATTATTAACCAAAGTAGTAGTCAAACACGAATAACAAGAAGTCCCAACACTAGCTTTTCCATACCCCACAGAGCTGGGGCAAATACTTGTAAAGACCTGCAGTAAACTACACTGGAAAACTGGTATGAATGAAAAATCAGGATTATCACATACACTACAGTCATCTCAGAAGGATCTGCCATGTAGCACATCTACAGGACTGCTATAATCAGTTCTGACACTGAAGGAGGTGAAACTGCAGTTTGCAGAACTCCCCCCTCCATAACAACACATTGCTTACCAGACACTCCCTGTATGGTTTGTGGCCACCAGCTATGCAAAAGTGCAAAGAAAAGGTCACACTAAGGAAAACATGACAGTACCTTTATGCTATCAAAGCCAGGAACTGCAGGCTTCAAACCCAAAATTGAGAAAAACCCCAACACAAGTCTTTGGGGTCTCTACCCCATCTCTAAACCAATTTTCATCTTATTCAGCTCCATACCATTTCCAACTTAGATTTTCATCTAAGAAATCCTTTACTGTCACCAGACTGATTTCATGGAAGCCTCTACATAACACAAGCACCCACAAATAGCCTTAGATGACACCTTCTAACCATCCCATCCCATTTCAGATAATTTATTTTTGTTTGAACAATTAGCTTCAGCTCCTCAGTGAGCTGATGTAACCTACCACACAGCTCCACAAACACTAGGACCAGTGAAAGAGAGGCTGCACAAACACAGGTACAGAGGGGAAGAAAACCCCTCCTTTTTTGGTAGGAGCATGGTCCTAAATGTCCTTAGGAGTACACTTTTACCCCTCATATTTCACTCACAGTGTACACCCAAATCACAGTCATGGTTTTCATCAAAAAATCCAAACCCAAAAATCTAAACCCAAACCAATGTATTTGTTGTTTTCTGATTTTGACTTCTAACATTTCAACTGATCTGACTGTATATTAGCCTAACAATAAGCCAATGAAAAAGCCCTTAATTTAATTCTTTCACAAAATTAAAAGTCAACTTTAGACTCATCAAAACTTATATATAAAAGAATGCTTTATAATGAACCAGTAACATTGTTAAAGATAAGATAGGAAGCGATTCCTACTTTTAAAAAGTAGAGCAAAACTTAACCTATTGCAAGCTACTAGTTACATTTCATTTTTTGAAACCCACAGGTCAAAAAAATACACTCTCTAAGTGATTAATAAATAGTAAATTAATTCATTTTGTATTGGGTTAAAGAAATATGAATTAACATTAAGCTTTCACTGTTATCTTCTCCAAGAGTATACAGAATGAAGAGTGCCCTCTCAACAGTGACCCAGGAGGATGCAGCATAGTACAGTGATGTACTCCTTTTTTTCTGGGTCAGATGAGACTTCCATCATTCAATTAGTGACTCATTTCACCTATACTGAAGAAACATGATACATGATAATGTACAATAGCCTCAGCAAGGAGATACTTTCCACCAGCCCCAGCTTCACAGTGTCATTTTTGGATCCACAGTACACATTCATCAAGAGACTGATGCCTTACCACTACTGGCTGCATATTCCCATGATCCTAATGACCAGCTTGTCATGGTAAAGCATACTGCTTTATTTCATTAAAAGAAATAATTTCATTGTATTAAAAGAACGTAAAATTATTTATATGGTTTACATGCAATATTTTGTTGCAGCTTTCTATTAAAACATCACATCTCAGTAAGTTCAGAGATATGCTACATATTTTAATTCACCTTGGCTTTACCCTACCAAACTATTCATACCAAACTGTCATTCTATTAGAATTTTAAAAATCCAAAATCTGCATAATTCTCAGCTGATGTTCAGAAGCATGTGACAGCTCTGCAGAGCATAAATTGAACTCAGGATTAACAACTTTATCAAATGTGGGTAGATTACTGAATAAGGACTGTAACAAGGTAAAATGAAAGGCAAAGCAAAATAAAAACTGAGCATTGAACAGAAAAAGGGTGCAATGGGATATTCCCATTACTTAATCCAATAAGGCTCATTCACCCTAGAGATACTATTAAGTGACTGTTTACAGTTTGTGCCTCAAAGAAAACGATCAATAGAATTGTTCATGCTTAAAATGTAATTTGTGAAACCAAAAGGCTGTTAGGACATCCTTTCTTTCTTATTATTGTTTGCTTGCAATTAATCAAGAGCAGACCATTCTATCCTTTTTCTTCAGCAAACCCTTTACCTGCCTGATATTTTTATTTGGTTCCATAGGGAGATGAAGGTGTCTTGTTTGCTTGTTTGAGACAGATGGGTTAGATTTTCAGCAGATTTATACTTTAAGCAGTTTAGAACATAAAACATTCACCTGTTACACTGAATAATAAAATCTTGTAGGAGTTCAGCTAAGGGCAAATATGCAAACACTAATTCAAAATCTTATACCTAGATAGATGACAAAATTATTTAACTGCACTAAGTTACTTAAATAAGAGAGACAGCCCCCTACACAGTATTTACCTGAATTATTCACTGTCATTCATCTTTAAATGCTGTATACCTGCAAATGAAGAGCTATTATACTGAAACAGGATACCTGATTCACAAAGGTATTATATTTGCAATTTGTAAATAAGGAAATACTTTTTTAAAGTTATGATATATATTTTCTCATTTGACAGCAAATTTCAAAAGTAATGAAAAAAAATGGATCAAGTTTAATCACTCTTTTTCCCCAAGCCCTGCCTTCCTCATCTTGCCATCTTTTGTTCAACCCATAAATCAATTTACGTTGCAATGCTTCCATTTCTATTAAAAACCAAAACAAAACCAAGTCACTTTCAATTATTTCCTGGCTGTACTACAAACATTGTTTAGTTGTCGTCAGGACAACTGACACATAAACCTGATCTATGGTATATGCTTGGGCCTACACATAGCAATTTGGTATCAAGGACTTGTTACTCACCTATCACATTCAATTCTCCCAAATATCCTTAAAACACTCCATAAATAAGATCTGAATACAATCAGCTCTCCACTGTCTCATGTATCAACTCTCCACTATCTAATGTAATGAGAGAATGAAGGTATCCTGAGTAGTGGAAAATTCCAGATGATAACAATGCTACAGATCACACAACCCATGGTGCAGCACACGTGCCCAAATCGATGCAGGCACCAATGCTTTCAAACCCCAGTCCAGCTTCTTCCAAATGGTGGAACATGGCACACTTAAACCCTTGCAGGCTTACCACTAGAACTTTTCAGACACAACAGCTCAGGTCCATCAGTGTGTCTATACTACACTGCTTTCCTGAAACCCGCTGGAAGGGAGAACCCAGCGCAAACATCTCAGAGCATGGCTGTGCTGAAGCACAGCCAGTGAGACTCATGTGCCCAACCTTGGTACAGCACATTTTCACACATGCATCTCTAAGTCCCAGGAACATGACAGGGCAATTATCAAACTGATCCTGCACCAGTCTGGTACTTTTTCAGTACCAGCCTGATTCTGAGAGCAACCTAGACAAATTCTCTACTGGTAACAGAGACAGGGTTTCAGGTTCATATAAAGCTCTATGTAAAACTGTTTTCCAGAGCAGAAATACTTGAAAAAAAAAATAGGTCAAGCTTGGCAGACAGCATTAAGATTCCAGAAAAGTGCTAGGGTTCTTAAAGCATAGACTAGCTGTGTTTTTTATGTGAATATTTTTAAAGAATAATTTGAAAAAAAAAGTTACAATCTCTCCCTTAATCTCTGTTTTGACTGCATTACATGAAAAAACACCACCATTTTCAGATTATTAACTGAAACTGCCACATCATCATTGATTTTTTAAGATAACAAAGAAGTCAGAAGTATTTTGACAAAGACACTTTAAAGCTACTCTGCTTTGAAGAAAAGAATTAGTGGTATTCAGAAAGGTGATATACTGTAAGAATGACCTGTAAAAAACAGCAATATCCTTCACACTATCATTTGTGCCATTAGCTCAAGCAAGATTAGCCTGTATTTCACTAAACAGAGAACAAACCAACAGAAATACCACCAAGAACTTTAATGTACAGTATGACAGAAAATGCACTAAAAAATTAATCATGAGCAAGAGCCTGATACGCATTAACCGTTAAAGTACCCTGACAGATTATGCCATGATGTTAAGAATCAGCACCTGATAATTCAGCAAGATACTGTGTGTTAGATGATACAGCTAGCATTTGTCACTTCAAAAGGCTGGGCTACAATGGCAGCTAAGGAAGTTGAGCCTTAACGCAAAGAGTCACTGCAGTACAAGCAGCGCAGGGAACACAGCTGGATGAAGGTCTGACTACACCAAGAACAGATTTTGAATGAGTCTTGAGAATCATTTTTTCAAGACAACAAGTGGCTTGCTACAGCTTGATGTTCATGGGTGTTGATGTGATTTAAAGGACAGGCTTCAGAGGGAGGCTGAGTAAATGGAACTTGAAACAGTCTTAAGAATACTTTAGCATTGGAATAGATAAGCAATGGAATCTCCCCCTATGGAAGCTTTCAAGACATGAGGGGACAGTGCTCCAAGCAACATGGTTTGTATCAAGTTCTGACCCTCCTTTCAGCAGGAAGAGAGTCAGAACTGTATGATATGCTACTATCCCTTTCAGCCTGAAGCAGTCTATGATCCCAGAAGTTAAAGGAAACCTGAAAAACAGGGTTCAGCAATTTCCAACTTGATGACTGAAAGGCAACACAGTAAAAAGCACATATAGCTGGGAATTGGTACACAGAACAAGTTGCAGACACACCTGTGAACAGAGCATATTTCAGCTCCTGGTCTTCTTAAGTCTACACAGGCAGAATCCCTCTCAACAACTTCTCTGAAAGGCAGCATTTTTTACTTCCTATGAAATTTCAAATGTCATTCACTTAGGAAAAGAAAAAGATGACCTACACCACCACCTCTGAAAATCTGCCAACCCCTCCTTCTCTAAATGCTTATGGCATTTACTTTACTTATCTTGGCAATAGACATGAGTTCTAGGATGAATAAATATCAGATCTCTCGCTCTAATTGTACTACTTAAAACCCCTTTATCCTGAAACAGTTTGACATCCCCCAAAAGGTACCTTTGCTTTTGCTTCAATGTGGGAGATAGTCTAAACATTTGAGATGTCTACTGAGACAGCATAAGCAAAGCTGAAGTACACAGTTTATAAATATCCAGGTGATTTCTGTTAAACCCTATGCAGTCATTCTTCAGTAAATATATACACTCGTGTCTGTTGATGTCATTTGGTCCTCAATGTCATTGCATGCAAATATATAACCACGATATTAAAAGGTTCAAGGATATCTGGAGCTTAGTGTCCTTACTACAGACCTTGTAGGAAAAGGTGTTCTGAAATAAACAGTTAGAATTACTGCTCTCCTGTAGGCAAAGGACATCACTATTGTCCATCCTGTGTATAAAGGATTAAATTTTGTTCATCAAGTTGTATTAAAATCTTGAAGATTCAAAAATCTGGCATGTGCCATAAAAGGCTTTCCCACACAGGAAAATGTATATGTTTCTTTTTTTTTCATCCCCACCATGGGGGAACTTCATTTAGATAGGCATGAGTAAGGGAGTTTTTACCACATTTGTGGAAAATGGTAACTTATAATCTGAGCAGGAAATAGGTTTATCAATAACTGGAATTTATCTTGCTACTGACAAAAATAGAAACATATGAAGTAATAGTGATTTGACTTTTTAATGTTCCTATATGGAACTTCAGGGAGTAATGCATGCAAATGCAGTCATAAAGTACAACCATTATTAAAATAAAAAATAATCTCATGCATTAAAAAAGTATATGAGTATTTATGGCAATAGCTGCACAAGATTTTACTTGAAAAACAACTTAGTTTGTCAGCTAAAGAACATTCCAAGGCAAGCATACATTCTAAAAAAGCTTCATAACACACTTCATCATTGAGGTAAAACTTTTTTGCTGTTCCTCTCGCCAGAAGAGGAAACACAGAAGCATGTGCATCAGAGTCTGAGCTTTCCTCTTCCCTAAATCCCACTGCATGCACTGCACACTTAAATGTGCTCAGTCACATTAGCAAGAGCAAGCACTGAATGTCGTGGACTGTAAAACTCACATGCACATTGGGTCACCTGCAGGGCAGATTCTAAATTTATCAGTTAACCAAATGGAAGAACAGCTGTGACTGTGGATATGCAAAACCTCAGGAGAGCTCTTGGGATCTAGGGAGTGCAGGGCCCTATCATAAACACATCCTCCACTGCAGACCGCCAGTAAGACTTCTCCTTTTTCCAAGGGGAGCTGTGGCTCAGGCAAGCAGGACTCATTTGGTGCACGAGGAAACAGAGCTGGAGATGAAGCACTGCTTTGCAACTATGGAATGTGGCAGTGAAATGAGGAACTGCAGGGAAAACAGAGAGAAGAGCGAGTCTCCAGAGGAGCAGGCAGCTTGGGGGCAGCAGTTCATGGAGGCAGTGTCAGCCTGACCCTGGCACAGCTGTGTCCTGCAGATCACACCTACAGATTCCCATGGTAGCAAACGGGCACTGACAGAAACTCCCACTGCAGCGAGAGGCTGAGTCAGCACAATACTGAGAGGATCCAACAATGAGAAAGAATATTAGTTTTATTTCTGTTCAACACCCCTCTGTTCTACAAGATAAGCCCCTTGCTACTGGAGAGACCCTACATCCCTAATTCTTCCATGGATTTATAAAACAAATCTTAAAAGCAGTTAAGACATTTAGCTTTTTCCACAGTTACAAGCCAATACTGACAAATGCCACGTAGTTTTCCAGGCAATCTGAGTACACCTGTAACATTTATAACATTCCATATGATTGTGGAACACAAATACTCTATCTTAAACATTACCACAAATTTGCCAGGTTTTTTTTTGTAACCTCCTAAGCATTCTGTAAAAAGGCAACCCAGGTAAAGAGGAAGATCACAACGGAAATAAAATAAGGTGCAATGGAACAGAAATAAGAGAACAGAGAAAGACACAATAAAGCACAGGCAATAAAAAGTTGATTATTGAAGTGCAAAATTAAAACCAGAATTGGTTAGACTTGTTCCTCACCAGGAGACCTGCACAGTTGTCTATAAAAATTTAATCCCACCAAACCTATTTTGGGCCCACAGAATACCAAATAGACACCAAACTAGGTACAGGGCTTATCTAGACAGGGAATTATTTAATACAAGTATAGAATGTACAGAAAGATTAATATCTTGCAATCATTTTGTAATAAGTACTTCTAGTAGGGACCAATATGAGATTTACATTCTGCTATAATTGTGAGATTTATCTGAGAAACTCTAATTCAGATACTTGAGTAACAGGAAAACTTTAATGCCCTATGTTTAAAATCTTTTAGCAATCCCTTCAATGAAAAATCCATGTAATTCCCAGCTGACTTTTATTAAGATAAATAACACAATGGGCAAACTTACAGGAAATAGATAAGAGGTTCTCATACATTTGAAAGTAAGTTTCCTTGAAAGTTAATTACTTTTTTGAAGTACCTCACATGCCTAGAGCACACATTTCTGAAAATCAGTCTTATATATAAACAAAATAGTAACTAGACCAAAAGTCTGATGAGAGTTATTATAGACTAATACCTCAACTGAGTCACAGCAGCTTGTTATGAAACAGGATTAAATACATGAAACAGGATTAAATACGTAAAACAGGAGAGAGGAAAGTAAATGCAACTGGAGATTTTGCCTTATTATTACAAAAGCCTTTTCACCATGTTCTTATCACAAAACACACTCAGGCAGAATTCCTGCAATGCTTATGAACATCTATTAAAAAACTTGAAAGGGGAACAGTCTCAAATAATTATTGCTTTTTTAAAGAGACACATAAACATGCAGTTGATTCTTATATAATCAAATATATGTTAACTTATATTAGTCTATATTTATAATTTTAGTTCCTCTTTTACTTCCTGTTCTTACTGAAGAGAAAAAGAAAGAAATCATACTAAATTTCCTCACAAAAGAAATCATACTAAATTTCCAATCTTTAAAGTACAACAGTCCCATAAAGCTTATCTTCAAGAATAACGATTTCTCATTCTCTAATAAGAACTTTTAAACTATATTTATTTAGCTTGAAAGTATTTTTCATTTGACTTTTTGATTCACCATACTAGCCTTGCAAATCATATATCACCATTGTTTAACCACTTTGTGGCTTGGAACTTTTCAGTTCTCTGGGGAGAAAAGTACGGGATGCTAGGTTTTCCTAGTATACAGGGTCACAATTTTATACCTTCAGCCCTTGCAAACAGACATCAGTTTTTACCAAGACTGATATCATAACATATTAATTTCAAAATCAAAGTTTAGCAAACACAGCAGATGGGAGACCAGAGGACAACTCATTTTCTGGCCTTCACTAGTCTTTCAAAGGTTGTAAGTTTTGCAGCTGTGCAATTCTGTTACTCTCATCTGTCAGTAAACAAGTATACAAGCCTTACAATTCACTTTGCACCTTATTTTCATGAAAGCCAACCTCTGTTTTAATTGCAAATAGCAAACATTTAACCAGAGGGAAAATCAGGTACCACAAAGAAAACTGTTGCAAAAAATCATGACAAAAGAGCCCATGTGAGCTACCGTATCTTATGTAAGATAAACCAAAGAAAGGCAGGTCACCTTCACTTTCATCACTTTCATCCCTTACCCTTATCTTCATATTTTCCCCTGTAGTAGCTGTGTAATTTCTGAAAGTGACATTAGCTCCTGTCATTTAATTTTTTACATTGCAACACTGTAGTTTCAAATATACTGCTCTGAGATGTTATTAGCACACAAAGAAGGAAAAGTAATCTCTAAGATTTAGAAGTGTCTTTTTTCCTTCAAGCAAGGCACATTTTCATGATTCATTTAAATCACCTTAAGCCAGTACTGCCCCAGGTAGAAGCATTTTGCAGACCAAAACCTCTTTTATGTATTTTTGTCCTGCCTCAAATAAGTTTTTGCTGTTCCATCAAGTCTATGGTAAAAGAAACCAACATGCTCATCCACCTGAAAAGGGAAAAGAAGAATCCAGTAGGGGCTATTAACAGAAGGCAGGATCACACAGCCAGAGGAAAAAGTGTTCCCTTCAGTGACATGACAGGGGCTTAAGAAAGGCTGAGCTAGTGGTGGGGCTCCATGCTCAGAAATAAAATGAAATTGTACTGCCACTTCTGGTAAATTATTTTTTCCTCAACTTCAAGAGTTTCAACTCCAAAAGCACTGAAAAGCAGAACTGCTTTATTATTATCATAAATCTTAAGAAATAACCTCAGAGAATATTACCAGAACAATGTCACAAGCAAGTAATGAAAAGCTACCAGCATAAATTAAGACCTGTTTCTCTAAATTACGATTATCCTAAAAGCTTATGAATGTCAAAGAGTAAAGTGAACATTCAAGATTTGAAAGCAAAAGCTCCACTTCTTTCCCCTTCATAAAAAAGAAGAGTTACTGTTCTTGAACAGACTTTTTGACATGAGAGAGCTACCTCCTACAGCAACAGTATCTCCCAAGACCTACCCTATCCAGTATACTGACAAGAATTAAATTTCTGATGCCAGTTTATATAAATGAAAAAAATTACAGGAGAACAAACACACTAAGAAGTCAAATCCCTTTTTCTCTTGCCAGGTTCCATAAGCTGGATACCCTGAAGAAACACAGTACCTGCTGAACCTGTTCAATAAGTTTTAAAAAAATTATATAAGCAAGCAAAAAAACCAATTTGTTTTTCTAAAGTCTACATTTTTCAAATGCTTCTGTTTTAAGAAAATTGTAACAAGCACCGAGGAAAACCTCAAGTGGTATCTAAAATATTTTGAAATCAATTTTATGTAGGAATGTATTCAGGAAAGGTAGGAAACAAATTGCTGAAAGGAAGGCATACAAAAGTAGTATGAGATGAAAACTGAGAAGAATATAATCAGGAAAAGGGAAAAACTCTATAGAAGAAGCCCTAACCATGGTGATATGACTGAAGTGCAGTGATGGTCATCAAGGTGATCATATGATTTACTTTCTACATATACTGAGAGCCCTCAAACTTTCCATCCATCTGAGTATCTAACTCATTTTGTTCCCCTTATGGGGCTGACCTCCCACCACTGCTCCCTGTAAGATGAGATCTGCAAAATCCACTGAAGAAGATCCTGAGTTCTCCTTGCAGAGTTGGAAGCTGAGGGATTCTGCTGCTCTGGATGCCATTCTATCATCTCCTCCTTCCCCCTTTCAGAACTGACCTACAGAAAAGGTACTTGGCATTCTGGACGTGATTAGGGGCCCTTTCTCTGCCAAGTATCAGAGCTGGATCTCTCTGACTTCTGCAATAATCTGATTCCTTCCCTGTGCCAGTCAAGCAAGCTGGCATCTGGGAAATCCTATCCTTTCTTATAGTAAGGGAATGTCAAGAATAATGTCTTGAAATTTAGACTGTGCTTTTTCAATATAAGGACTTCTGCAAGAAACTAAGTTTAAGGAATTCTGTTTTACCCCTTTTCCTCTGTCCTGTCCTCCCAGGCACTCAACTCTTCCCCCTGCCATACATTTGACACCTTTCTCAATTACACCAATGCACAACTTGCAGAGCAGTTCTGGACACTGGTCAGATCCAGCAGCTCAGCCAGCACAACCCACAGGGCAGGGCACTGCGGTGGCACGAAGCTGCCAGCAGCAAGGGAGGTGGAAACTGCAAACTGGCATTGCCAGGCAAGCTCTGTGTCTCCACATGAGGGCTTAGGGAAATTAGAATTGACATACCTGACATCTGTCATAACTCTGTATCCTAGGGGCAGGGATGCCAACTGAGATGAATGCAGAAGTTCAAACAGAGGTTTTGTTTCAAAACATACTGATCTCTGGGCTGCTGTCATTGAGCAGATCATACTGACATAATGGCCTCTCCCGTGCCAGATATGTCTTCCTAACACAGAGCCTGGAACTTTTATGCACATTTCTCTCAGGATTAGTTAAAGTCCAGCATTACAGTTAAACCAACCCAAAAGCTAGCTGGTGACAGAAGTAGGCATCCCATTCCTCCTGTGTACTTTATACTCCTGCACCATCACTGACAGAATATCTGATGTTGATTGGACCAGAGAGATTTAAAAAAATATAACCCAGAATGATTTTGGTTTTGCTGTTTTTTTCCTGCTGGTTTACCACTTTGAGCTGACCAGCCCTAAGGTGAAAGAGCATAGCTGCAGGCACACAGGAAGCACCAGAAGCAGGATCACCCTACTCAGGCAGATGCTATCCAACAGATCTCCATACCTGTGAGATCTATACCATTAACCCTGTGTTCCTGCCTGCTTAACCCACTCTCTGACTATACTGCTGCCAAAAGCAAGCCCATCTGACTGACCTGACTGCAGGAGCAAACAAAGCAGGAGAAGACCATGCATATCACACCTTTTGGCAGATCCATGCTCAGGCCCAATATAAATGCATAGAATGCTATTTCGCTCCAGATTTGGGTTCATGACACCAACAGTGGGCCATGCTGGGTATACTCTCTTACCCTCTCCCTCCACCAAAAAAACCCTGGAGCTCAGGCACAACCATCCACATCAAAGAAACATGCACAAGTGAAAAATACACTTCTTTTTTCTTCCCAGCCTGATCACCTACAATAACTTAGGCGCTACTTCTTGCAGTAAAAATACACAAATACAGAAAATTATTAGCAGCAGGTCTTGATCACTTAATCTAAGGTATTCATCATATTTTTTGAGAAAATATGAGACAAATTTTTAAAGCAATTTTAAAACTTTTTAAATCAACAAAGGAAATTATGTATGCATAAGCATGAACACGATGGTCCAGTCTAGAGGGCCTCTAAGTATTTGGAGATATTTTAAGCTTCTTCCCCCATGGCCAATGTGAGTCAGAATTGGGGAAAGGGCAAACAAGTGGAGTGGGGTGAAATAAGGTTAAAAAAATATTCAAAAATCTGATGAGTTACTTTATGTGGAGTACAGTAATTGACAGGAGGCATAAGAAGTAAAAGAGGAAGAGATTTTGAAGCAAACACTTGACTGAAGTGGAGTCACTGACTGAGTCTGTGTTTGGTGGTGGGACTGAGCCTGGGTCCCTATTTCAAAAAGCTATATGCTCTCTGCAGTTTGTGATGATCCAGTAAAGTGCTGTTTGTGATTACAGATAGAGGTATACATCAAGACATTATTAGCTTGTTTGAGCAGCAAAGGAGGCACAAAAAGACACCATACCAGAAACATCTGCTGTATTGTGAGGGATTCAAGACTGTGAAACACAAGATAAGCATCTTTCTCTCTCCCTTCCCTAGATAGCTGTGGATGGTACACTAACTTAAAGAATCATATTTCTGCTGTAACCATTACGTGTATTAACCAAGCACACATAAATAAGGCAAAACACCTATGAATTACAGATTCTTCTGGGTTTTGCTACCATCTCACAGTGTCAGGTCTGAACTGTAAGACTATGCACAAGCTACAAGCTTTCACACATAAGAGTGCTAACACTTGAAAGAATCTCAAAAGTAGCAATTTTAGTGACTAAATATGTATTCAAAGCAAAATTAAAACTTACTGCTGTCACATGCCACTCCGTAATACTGAACTCAGTAAATTCAATTTAGAAAAAGGTGCATACTCAAGAAATCATTATTGTGATGCCTTCAACTAACACCTATGCCCATTCTACCTTCAGTCATACACAGCTGAGTGCTATATGTTCTACAGAATAAAAGAATGGGTCTTCTCCAGATAAAATCCTTTTATACTCATTCCTGTCTTACACTGTCATTTACCCCCTCACTAAACTAAACTCATGGATCATGTTTCTCCTGACAGACTTCATAGCAAGGCATGCTGAGGTACAACTGTTACTTTGCAGTGTGAAATGGTACCTGGTGTTACATACACAAGACCCCTATTTCTTCAGTTGCATATAGAAAGAAGGAATTCCAAAGTCCCTCCAAAAGCAGTCTCAAAGGACAGCAAATTATGCCATATCACTGTTGCACCAAAGAGCTGTGCCTACCACAGCACTGTCAGGTCCACAAAGGCAGCAAGATGGCATAACTAGGCATCTGTGCTCTTCATCTTTTTGTTCTTAAAAAATGGAATTTTGCCAAATTGAATGCCTGGGGGAGATGGGATGCCATTAGACAGCTTTAATTCTGAGTTGAGAAAATGTTTTCCATTGCAAAATCATATTTTCAATTGCAAAAGTTGTTATTTTTAAAATGTCCAAAAGTACTACTTTAATGTAAGAGCTAAAATCTGAATAAAATTCAGGTGATTTGAAATTTGCACCCCATATTTGAGAAGTCCAGAAGATGCAATGAGTACCCATGAACATTACAAAACATTGAAGTAATATTTTTGGAATATGGGGGGATACAGGAAAATAAACATACCCTCAGGACAACTATAACTACCAACCCTTAGGTATACCTCTATGTATAATGACTGAAGAAACAAGCATCTGTACAATCATCTTTATGAGTCAGAATATGCAGCTAAAACCTGCAGCATCTGTATCTCATTTAGCTTCTTAAGCTGGAATTACCACAGAGAAGAGCAGGGAGGAGGATTCAAAAGTAGGAGTCCAATTTACAGTGGCTGTAGGTGACCCCCAGACAAGCTTCCCTGTGTGGCTGAAGTCACAGATAACTGAAGTCTTCAGATACCTGAAGAAGACAAGCAGAACAACCTACCCATGTCTTCAGTTCCACTCAGTGTGCTTCAAAAAACCTTAATTTCTCAGCTGACTCAAAGGAAACAATGCTCAGTTTTCTACTTACTTTTTAACCCCTCTTTTCAACAAATATAAGATGTCATATTTTAGGAGACAAGATTCTGTCTTTTACATTGTAACTGCCCTTTGGGACCAGACCATGTCATTGGTGTCTCAGACATGCTGCATCACAGGGGCTAATAGGAAAATTGATGATACTCAGTTTCAACTTCTGCAGCAATGGCAATTTAAAATAAGACTTCTCCACTGCTCATTCCCAGTCTTACCCTTTCCTGCCTCAAAGCAAGCAGGACCTGTGTGTGGGAATCTACTGACAAACTCGAATCAGAAACTGATCCACTTAAAAAAACCAAAACAACGCAACAACAACAACAAAAAACTCAAGACCAAAAATATTTGCATAATTTTTCCTAGACAGATTATTCCATTGAGTTTACTGCCTAGCCTTCCAAATCTTAAACCTGCATAATTGCTATTTGTATTGCTGTAAAACCATAAACTGAAAAACAGAGCTCATCTTACAACTGTTAGACAAATTTGACAGCTTTCTTTTCTCTTTGTAAAAATGCATTACATTAGGTAAAGATCACAGTACAATACTTCAAAAGATAAGCTATCTTGACTATTGCTGTCAGAAGGCAATTCACAACACTTATTCCCAGAAAAATATGTCATACAGAAATGTAATTTGAAAGTAAAAGTATGTCTGAGCTGTATGAATTAAAAAGAAAACCAAACAGGTGAACCTGAATGTTCCTAGTCCATCAAGAGTTTGTTATTCGATCATATGCTGGCAACACAAACCATTAGCAAGGGCTACTTCTTCATTTAAGGACCTTTTCATTTCTGATATAAACAGGAGGAAGAAATATGGTCCTGCTGGAAGTGTACATTTTGAATTTTAATTTCTTGCTAAAAATTTTAAAATTAATGTAGCCAACTCACCGGATCCAGAAAACAATACAACCTTTTATATATTGCATTATTTCTCATGACATTACTGAGTAATCATAATAAGATTTATTAAATTTCATACTCTGATTCAGTGTTATTTTTTTTTAAGCTACATTACACAACCACATGCATGAAAGCATAAAATGGCAATACTGCTTAGACACATCAGTGAGTATCTACACATGGAAAAACATAAATCTATGGAACAGAAGAATATCATAAGGCTAAATTTTCAGTAGTCTCTGAAGCAGAAATTCCTTTGACTTTTAATAGCATTTAGGTTCACAAGCAACTTATGCTGCAATCCTACCAATAACCTTTCAGATATAATACATCTCCAAAAATACCTTTTAGGTTAGAATCTGCCAAAGTCTCTCCTCTGGAAGGTATTTAGTATTATTCTTTCCATCTGTTACCCAACAGTTAAAAGCAAAACGACTTTAAGAAGTGTGGTAGACTTACATTACTAATATAAGTTCTTCATGTGGTTTTATAAGAATCTTTTAACCCAAAACAAAGTCAAATAAAAGAAAACTAAGACATACTAAACAATAAATATGAAATAAAGAGCTACTGTTACTACTTTATTTTACTTCCTCTCCTCATAGTTAATATAACAACAAATTTACACAGCCAAAAAAACCATTAGGAACTTCTTTTTCTGAAACCCACAATGAAACTGCAGGTATTGTACCTTACAAATTAAAATGGTACCAAAAAAAAAAAAAGGCAAAACACATAGAGACATAACGATTACAAGTGTTCTAAAGCCAGCTTTGGCCACTTGTGTGTGCATGCATACTACTGACAAAGTAACAAAAGATTAGTGAGAAAGTAAGAACACTGGGATATAAAAATGCACAGAGATGGGGGAAATGTAGATGACAGCTGTTTTCCAAGCAGATCTTGCAGCAATGTGTGCACTATGCTAAACTACAAACTACTAGCTAAGTCTTTTTAGCTCATTAGATTTGCCATTTACAGGTAAAAAAATCAATACACAGCTCCAGGGAAATGAAAACCTCACATTCTCACAAGTGAGGGTTACCAGGAAACTCTTCCTACCCACAGAAAAGGTGTGACTGTCCCAAGTTAGACATCAGGACCCATCATCCCATGGGGAACATGGGAACTTCAACTGAGCCTTACAAAGTACTGAGTCACTTTCAGTAAGCAGTTTGGAATGAGACATTCTGAACACATTTGTATCTCAGTTCAGGATATATATGTATGCTGACACATACAAAACGTATGTAAATGAGGGGGTAAGCAACCTGTTCTTACAGCCAAGTCTTTGAAATTGAACTGCTTTAAGCTGAAGGAGGCTAGGGTTAGATGAGGTATTAGAAATTCTTTCAGTCAGAGGGTGGTGAGGCACTGCAACAGGCAGTGATCACAGAGAAGCTGTGATCAGCCCATCCCTGGAAGTGTTCAAGGCCAGGTTGGATGGGGCTCTAACTGTTCTAATGGAAGGTGCCTCCCCCATGGCAGGAGGGTTGGTACTGGATGACCTTTAATGCCCCTTCCAACCTAAGTCATTCTATGGTTCTATGCAAAGACTGCTGGGACCACTGACCCGGTATCAGTCCATGGGAGGTGCCACTGGTCACCAGCTTTAAGTTGGACTTAGCACCACTGATCACAACTCTTTGAGCCAAATCATCCAACCAATTTTCAACTCAACTCATTCTCTACTTCTGTAATCAAGTCATGTTATGCTTCCTTTGTTTCATAGGAGATCAGTACTATCGAGCCCCCACCTTACTGGTGTAAACTTTTATGAGCTAAGATGACAAAACAGCCTGAAACTTCATTATCTCAGACATTCTCACAGGTCCCAAACAAATACATTTCTTTAATTCATTTTGTCACACAATACTCGCATATCAATCACTGTTAGAGCAAAACTCCTATCATCACATCTCACTAGGTCAAAACAAAAATTGTGTGAAGCCTTATATGAATGTAATAACAGATAAAAATAAACCAGTGGAGCCATCTGTAACAAGCTGGGTCTAAAGCAAATGGCACAGTTATAAGGAAACATAACAAAATAGCTGCATTGGATACATAAGACAAATATTTTATTACAATGCACTGTCTGTTAGCTCTTCTTGGAATAGTAAGTTCTCTTGAAATAAAGAAAACAGTCTGCTTTAGAGGGTCACTTAGGAGGGTAAGATAGTTATAACCCTTCATATAAATATGATCTTGAGTAAAATACTATGAGAAATTTTCGCTCAGTCTGCACTATTTAGACCAGTTTAGATCAAAAAAGTGGTTTTGAGGCACCTTCCCCAATGACCCCAGTTTGCTGCATGCTGGTTCAGTTCACTGAGAGCTTTCCAGTCATAGAACCTGGATGTCTCCTAAAGAAGTTGAACTACTCTGATCTACCAGTCACAAAATGCACTTCAGCCCCTAGGGGCACAAAACAGCCTGAACCAACTACTGATACAAACAACTTCAAAGTACACTCATGATACAAAATATCTGGTCCTCATCAGAAGATGAGGTTAAAATCTAGTCTGAAGTAACCATACAGATGTATGGACATCAGCACTGCTTTCAGTAATTCGTTCCTTAAATGCCAAATTTAATTGTTAGTGTAAACACAGTCCTAACTGCTTCTGGCAACTGTAGTGCCACTACAGATACAAATCTGAGAAAATATGAGACACTTGGGATGCAAGAGTTGACATGTCATTTCTTCAAATAGTTATAGAAGCAGGAAGACAGTAAAATGTGTTTGACTGGATATTAGGGTACATGGACTCTACAGAAAAAGAAGGGAGAGTGGGGAATATGCCACAAATTCCAATGATCAAACTCATGTTAGCTCATATTTAATAAAAGGGACAAAAGACTGACATCTAAAATACATAAGGGTGAACTTTCAGACTGATAGTGATTCACAAGACAAAGCTGTTAAGAAAAACAACTAAAACTGATCAGAAGGAAATTTATGCTGGGAATGATGACATCTCCAGTAATCAAATGAGGAAGAATCCAGAGTCGCTCTGCAAACAAATACTTTTGGAGTAAAATCTTCTAAATTCTAATGAGGAACTTGATGTGATTACTTGCAATAGCTGACATTTTGTTCTACACAGTTCAGAAGGTCATGATGTTTCTAACTCCATGAGACAAGCATGCCACTCTGGGAAGGCTTAAATGCACACAATACAATCAATTCTGTAACTTGATTTTGGCAAGACAAACCATGCTAAACACGGTGATAGCTAAAAAATAGGTGGCTAACAATGAAACTAAAGATTTCCTTTTCTGCTCATTCAATCCATTATCCAAGAGCTCCTGCAGCAACAGAAGTATTACATATGGTCTCAAATAAACACAGTTTCCTAGAAAAATACTGGAGCCTACCCAAATTGAATTAATTGCAATAGTCACATTTCTTGGTCTGTCAAATTATTCTGGAAGTTCTCTCTTCTTCCTGACATTAATTTCAACAGAAATGTGCCCAGAGTTTAAGGTTCAGCTTGAAACCAGAGAAGTTATCTCCTCACGTCACTTTTCTCTTTATGTCAGCATTCCACCTCTCTGAACTTGCCCTGTGAATTTACTGCTTTTTATCTTACTGCAACAGTAAGCTAAAAAGAAATACACCAGGTAAAGAATACGCCATTGGTAATTATATTGCTGTGCTTTGCTTCTCAACTACCTTTCTGAGGAACCATTTGATTTGTAAGCTTAAGACAACCAAAACACTTTCTTCTCTTCAGGTTCTCCATTAGAGTAAATGTGCTGCCATGTTCTACCCTCTCCTTGCCCACTGATTTCAAAGATTTAAAAAGGCTCCAGTTCAAAAGACTGTGCTTTTTTGTTGAAGTAATTCGAATATTCTCAGTGTTTTCACAGATCTCTTAAGCCTTCCTTAACCCTTCTCTTCCAATGAAGAGTGAAATTACAATTTTCCCTAAAAGGGAGTCAGTTTGTTGTATATGCTTTGACTGCATAGTACCAAACATAATGGGTCATCACTTCTGTCAAAACAACCCCCCAGCTGTACTGAAAACAATATTCCCATGCACGCACACACACCCCAGTCTTGAACCACGACAAGGCTAAAAACAAGAATATATTTTCTTATCACTATTTCTGAGGGAAGTTACTCTACAATGTTTTGGAAAAAGCAGCTATCATAAATCAACACTGATACACCCTGTTCCATCTCTACAAACACTAATACAGCCTAAACTCTAACATGCATTTTTACTGTAGTCTACTTGAGGAATGACAGAAGGCTAATGTACCACAACACTAAAGGACCAATAATCTTTAATAGCTCCAAAATAAGCTACAAAGGATTATTTCCTGCATAGCCATGGGAAACAAGGACCTTAGAAAGTAATCTAGGACAATCACATAATATCAAAGGAAAGGAATGTGGAAAAGACTTTTACAGAGATAAGGTGGAGTAAGAGGAGGTCAGGAGAGCCTAAAGAGGCAGCCTGGAGTCCTGTGTAACTGGAGGCACAGCACAGGGAGAAGAGAGAGGTTGGTGAAATTCCCCACTGCCAAACTGATAAACAAGCAGGTTACCTGGGGCAAGACCATTTTTTACATATTGAAGAGAAACACCTATCATATTTCAAACAAAAGGGATTACAGAAATTAACACATGCAAGGGTAAAGGCCTGGGTAAGAATATAATGTACTCTCCATATCTACAGGTTTACCCTCATCTCCAATTAGACAAAAATATTGTATTGCAAATTAGGTTTTAAGAAAAATTATTTTTATATTTAAAATTTAATCCTAGACTTTTTAGACTATGTGACTTTCCAATACAGAATAAAAATAATCAAATCCCTATAAAAATAGTCAGTAACACATGAAGCAACACTGCATGACAGAGTACCCATTAAGGTGTTTCCAACAAGCCATCCAATGGAGTAAAGTTTAAAAGAACATACTACCTACCCTCTTTGAAACAAATCCACATTGAAGAATTTGTGGAGCTCCACGGAGAATTCTACCATAGCCTGAACTTCACTCATGTTTATGAGGATGAAGAAGTCAAAACTTGTCAGCACCTTAGTTACTGAAAACAAAGAGAAAACAAACTATTTAGAACACAAGCTGGGGATAACGCACATCTGGTCCTAAAAAGGACAATGATTACACACAGTTTTGCACAGCTTCCTTAAATATGCAGGCTCTGAGGTAAACAAGAATAGAGGGTGTACCAAATCCAGCTCACAGTAACTTCTACCTTTCTTGCGAAGGAATCACGTGTTACCAGAGAAGCATCGCAGCACACCGTCAGCATAATACAATCCTGGCACTTACTGCTGCCTACAGACTGCAGCTCTGCTCGGGTTCTTGGCTGGAGAGGGAAAAATACTCTCTGACAAGGAGAAAAAGAGCATGGGCTGCTTCCAGCCCTTGTTGGTGCAGAACGTCCATGCAGGCAGCAGAGCCTCAACTCTGGCATGAGGACAGCAAGGGCTGAATTACACTGTAGCCAAACAGTAAAGAGAAAGTGTCTGACCAGGTCATGTAAGGCTTTAGACTGAGAGATTCCAGGGCAAGGCAGGAGTTAAGGAAGGCAACATGCCTATTTTTAGCAATTTTTTTTTGTAGTAGTAAAGTGATAATTATCACTGTCATCTTCACAGCCACAGACTAGCAAGTTCCTGCTACTTTACAACTGCCTGCTGATACCTACATTTAAATCCTACAGATTTTACTAAGTTCTGCTGGTTTCCTTTCAACACTAGATTAATGAAACACACTACAACTTCCACTAACACTTGTCTTCAAACTTCCCAGTTTCTGCAAGCACTGTCTGGTTTGAGGACTAAGCAAACAAAAAAAAACTTTGAGCAGGCTGTACTTCATACACATTAGTCAATTTTTCTGGCTCTAGAAGCAGTAGAAGCAGTAGAAGCAGTAAACATTGTCTGGAGCTTGAATGGATTATGGCTTCTTTTGTTTCTAAAATTTTCAACATGCATTTGGATGTTTGTGAAGTAGCAGGCAGTACTGAGACTGAAACAGAGCAGGTGGCAAAAAAAGTCATGACTGCAGCAGGTATTAGTCAACTGAAACCAAAGTCACATTTAGAGGCACAACCTCTAGCCTACCAACTAAATTGTCTTAGAATATGACTCAAGATAAGACCTCCCTTTCTGTACTCACTCTAGAGGAGGTGAAAGACTTCAAGCCCTGTAACACAAGTGTAGATTTTAAACTCTAAACAAGACATTAATTCTGACCTTGGTTTAACAGCCAATACAGGGAATCTGAATGGACTTTACAAAAACACAGGAACAGTACATTATTGGTGTAACAGGGGGCAGAGGAAGAGGAATTAGGACAACATGAAGAACTTGGATCAAGGGCCTTTGCCACAAGATCAAAATTACAGCATCTAGATGATGCTATTAACCCAGCTTGTCTAAAAAAATCTTGTCATCATTTGAATTTCAATCAGAGGACTTCAAGAGACTAATTGAAGGATGCCACAAGTTTTGCTACAGTTTTGTAGTGTTAGGACTGACAGTGACAGCCTTCAGGGCTTTGCAGCAATTCCCTCTTCCACTGCTCTGTCTGTAGTACTGTATAGGGATGTCCTCTGTGGTCTAAAGCTAGATACAAAATGTTCTGCACTGTAATTCTCTGGGGCTGCAATACTGCATTATCACATGGGCATCACCTACCAAAATGCAAGTGTATATTCTGCAAATGAAACCTGACCTGCCACAGAGCAGAGATCCAGAGATCCTAGGTCCACTGTGACCTTTGGCTGCTGGGCAACAAACTCTGTGCACTATGGATGAAACTGTCCAGTACTCAGAAGGAAGCCACTTCAAAGCACTCAAGGAAAAGCAAAAGGATCTTTATCTTTTTAAGGATGTCATGGGGCAGTCTCACCCAGCTTGCATTTTGATGAAACTACATTCTCAAGAGGAAGACATGACAAGGCTCTGGTGTCCTGACACAATGAGTGGCGCTAACTCCCTGAACAGTTTGCCTTCATTAAGTGAAGACTGTTCCTGAGGTTGCTGTTGGGCCTCGATCAGAGTCCCTCAAGTCCCCAGCAGGAAAACCCAGAACCAGTCCAATTGGGTAAGCTCAAAGGTCCATTTTATGAATGAGTTAATTCAACAAAAAAACCCAAAACTTAAGAGAGCCACATCTTGCATGACTGCCAAAAGGACTGCCCAGTGAACTTGTGGTATTCCTACTGGGTATAGTATGGCTCTAGCTGGGGCCACTCCCTCCCTTCTTCCTCCATTGAGCTCACTTAGCATTCCTAGCCAGTTCCCTAAAAATCTGCCTGGAATGCAATTATTCCCTGCAAACCAAGCACAGGGTCCAGCAACCACAGCCCTTCATGACACAAGACCATGCATTTTAATCCAGTAACACGGCTCTTACCCAACTACAAACAGCATTTGGAAAAAACAGTGTCTATGCCTTATTCCAGTACCAACTGCAAAACCAGTAAGAAATACTGTGGCACAGCTCACAGAACAGCACATCCAGCAAGCAGTGCTGTGTACTGCAGGTACCCAGCTGACCACTGAGAATAGCTTTTGCTTTGTTGAGCTTCAGTGTGTTCCACGTGCACCTTAAACTGGAAGAAGGGGAACATTTACTGCTCTGGGCTGACATAAACCACATCACTACTTTTCTGCCAAAGTCTTTCATACCAGTGCAAAGGAAAACAGAACAGAACAGTTATAGTACTGTGAACTACGTAATAGAAAGTGTTATGCAGTGAATAAATATTTTAAAGGAGAAACTCAACTTGGACAATGTCTTAAGCTTGTACAATAATCATACAAAAGCCAACCAAAAAAAATGAACTCTTGTAGAGGTATATGTTGTATAGATTCCTGTCAAACTTACAGCTGTACACCATAAACTTCATCTACAACAAAAGTCCACAACTCAATTTAATATTTAATGAGTTTACTGATGTATTTTAAAGCACATCATTAGCATTTGGAAACCAAGATATTAAACTGCATTGAGAAACAAAAGAATCCTTCACTAGGAGCTCTCTACATGAGAAATGGAGTTTAATGCAGCATATAAACCCATACCAGAAGGTCTGATAATAAATTACAATACCTTAATACATAAATTAGAAAGGGGTGTTCTAAACTTTTGATAGCTACTTAACTTTTATAATCCAAACAGCATTTCTATATTCAAAAGTATTCAGAGCACTGAGACTTAACATTTCCAATAGTTAAAATGTCAGTTAAAGCCACTTGATCCTACACTGAGGGCCAAACCTTTCCTTTCCTTCATACTTCTGAGGGTTTACTTTTCTAAGTTGGAAAATCTCCTATATATCCTGGCTGGTCCATGCTGTCCCCACATCATCTCACCACTTTCTTTAGTTATACATACTAATCTTTCCTGAGGCCACAATACAAACTGGATCACAGGATAACATATTTTTAATGTTTGTCTGAAGGAAAAAAAGGATGTTTCTTTTGTTTCTTGTTTCTGTTTTTTTTTCCTTAATCGATCATTTTAGTGCTACTTTACAGCAGCTGCATCAGAGCACCTGAGAGTGAACTGAAAATACAGAAACCTCCTAAACCAGCTCTGTTTCCAGAAAAATGATTGTGTAACACTGCCATTAATCTAGCTATTTGCACTGGGAACTGCAAAACAACACTTTTGCAAATGAAAAAAACAAGAAATGAAACTGCAAAAAGACGTTCAAAGAATGTCTTACCTGCACTGGTAAATACTCCATTTTAGTATGTCAATCAACCAGTCTTCCAGTTCTCTGCTGTCAAAAACATACTGCTTGAACTGAAAAATAAACAAACAAACAACAAACGTTTTACTAAGAGCAACATCTCTAGAATGTTTCAGTACTTATGTACTTTGTTCTCTTTTCCTGCATTCTAATAACAACCTTTATCATGTCCTCTCCAACAATCTCACAAGAACTGCCTACCAGCATTCTCCAGTCTGACCTTGGGTCCTGCACTGCAGTTTTCAGCTCTCCTAAAGTGTAGCAGTCTGATATGTATTTTTACAAAATAAGTAAAAGATATAACTTCTCATGAAGCCAATACTCTGGCAAAGCTGACATTGCTATGTCCAGCCAAACTGTCCTTGTCTTCACCCCAGAATTCTAAGCTCCCAGAGGACTCTGGTACACCCCCAGCCACCCACAGCCTCCCCAGTCTTCAGAGAAACTCTCAGCTCTCCAGGAGCAACACAGCCCCAAAAGAGGTAGGAGGATATTCTGGCCTGAGTCATCAAATACAGCTCAAGCCCCCACGCAGCCTTACACAGCCACCAGGGAGGAGACAACTTACAAGAACAGGTCTGATGAGATTCTCCTGGCAAATTTCACGTCCCTTCTCCACAGGAGCCAAAATTCAGGGGACAAGGAGAAGACCATGAACCCACTTTCTTAGAGCAAACACTGCAGGTAGGTCAACACCACCTAATATGCTGAATCTCTCCCTGGAGCTCCTGATAAACCACTACTTTAAACTGCTTATTAAGAAGCAGTTCATCTCTCCTGCACTCTGAAACAATTAGGGTACTTAAAAAATACAATAAACAATTGCAAAATCTCTTTTTTATCTGATGACCTTTAGATTTCAAAGACACAGAAAAGAGAACACTTTGTTCTACCCTCTTAAAGGAACTTTGCATCTTTCTGTATGTACATTTCAGAGAAATACAAAGACAAAATCTATCACAGCTTGTGCAGGCAAGATGTGAAACTAAACTGGTTTTGCATTAGCTTCAGAGGGAAGAAAACAGAGAAAGCAGAACACAAAAAACATTATCTGGATTTTTTAAAAACAGATTTCACTTGTGCATGTCATGTTGGTATTACATCTTTGATACCACAAATTTTCAATAATAGTCTAGTAAAATCCTGAAGCCATAATGCCACATAAAAACGGCACCGACATTTATAACATTTGTTTAACAATGCATTACAACCTGTGTCATACCAGTTCTCTTCTAAAGAGGACTGAGTTCTTTCTTTAAAAGAGAGAGAGAGAAAAAAATGCAAAATTCTGAGGAACTGAATTTTTTCTAGCCTTAGATTTAGTATTTTATATTCAGTGGAAATCAAAAGTAAAACTAAAGAACCTACTAATTAAAATAGAACAAAGCATTCATTTTGCTCCGGTCTGTTTCTGGGTGTTCATTTAACATTCAAGTAGTATTTTTCTTCAAAGTTGTTGTAGAAGCCTTGTACACCACCATTCCTGAGCTTTTTTACCAGTCCTCTTCTCCTGTATGCTCAGAGATCCAGCACCTGCCAACACAAACTCAGCCACCATCTATCTCTGTGCTGATGACTCACAGGTTTGTCCCCCCCACCTGAGAACTGCCTTCAATTCCAATTTTAGCTGTTTCTTGGACACTGCCTTCAGCTGAAACTTAATGTGGTGGAAACAAAGTTCTTGACCTGACCAACAAGGCTATTCCTAATGCCTGCTTTCTGAGTGTGCACACTAGCACAATCTGACTGGAAACCTGGACACTGTTTTTCATTTAAATTTATCTGGGTTCTCATAGACTTTGGCAAGACTATACAGAAGATGTGCCAAATTTTTCTGCATGTGATTAGAAATATGTCCCATCTATCCATACATCTAAAACTCTTCCAAGCTAATATCCTTTTATTTTAATTACTGTGAGGCTGAAAAAGCATAATTCACTGCATGTACTAGTTCAGCATGGTGCTGCAAAGAACCAGTCTGTTATTTTGATCATTTCACCTTTCTCTCTGCATTCCCTGCAGAGAGAGCCTGGACTACTGCAAGCATAATTCCCCTGTCCTTTGAAATCCTTTCAGAGCTGTGCAGCACTCAATATCACAGTGTTCTGGTTGAGACTAGAGCTTCCCAGCACTAGAAATAAACCCTGCTCCTCCATAATTCAAAAGGTGAGGGTGTAGAAAAGAAATGGTAGTTGAATTTTGGATTGCATAATCATCATGTCGTAAAACAAGCAAACAAACAAAAAAAACCCTTATGCAGAAATATTGAGAATACCTTATTCAATTCACTATCCCAATTTTAAAAAGACAGCATCACCACCACTAGAAAAATACATCAGAACAGACTGGTTTACATCAGGATTTCCTAATTACCTTTTTTTTAAAGCTTCACAGCTGTCATAACTATGTGAAGTAAATAACTACACATATAGTTAAACAACAACCTAATTTTCATGGGCTCAGGGCAAAACTCAACTATTACAATTTTCTTCACACCCAGTTCTCTAAGACTAGACTACTTCCCAGCCAACCATAAGGTTTGATTCTAACAAAGCTAATGCAAGATACCTATGACATTTTAATGGGCTAGATAAACAACCAAATTAATCAGGCATTAAAATTCAAGTTTTCATACTTTTTGCTTTAAATTTAGCACCAATATCTCATCCTTTATGCAGCACACTGATAAAAACAACATAGTCACTACTTTGAGCTGACAACTTGATTATTCCCACTGAGCACAGAAGTCATTAAGATGTTGCATTTATTTCTTTTCTTCTCCCCTATTAATAGATCATACATGTGATACAATAATTCATCTTGAACACTTATTAGGCTTATTCCTTTCTATCCTAGCATTGGTCTTTGTCTGTTTGACAAATGACATGTTATTTCTAAGCTTCCTCATTAAAAACTTTAACAAGAAAAGTTCTGTGGGAGCACAGTTAAAAGCTCTCTTTCTTATTGATGTGGTCTCCCTCCACCACAAAAACCCCTTCTGCAAAACAGACCCCATGCTTACAGATGTCAGTATTTTTCCTCCCAGTATGGACACAAACTTCAGCCAACCATTTATGCTAAACAAAAACTGCATCATCTCTGAGATCCCTTCTCCTCTTTCTCATTAAAATGAATTGAGCAATGGTTTCAACAGTAATTTGCACAGAAAAATGGAAACAGAACATGAACAAACCAAACTGAATGCTTTATTTGCCTTTTACAAAGACCTCCCATAAAAATAAAACCACATTTTAAAAAATTATTAAAGGGGTACGAAATAACTTGCACAAATGTGACTGCTTTTGAGTCAGAAACAACAAGAATGGAGCGTTTTGATGATAACCAGTAGCAGTTCAGGATATGTGCTACTACATTATGCCAGCCACCTTGTACCACTTTGATTCCACACATTGGCTGAGTGAGAAAAATGAACTTCCACATGCCAAGAACCATGGAGAGTGGACCATGAAAATCAGCAGTAAAGCTGAGCTACCTCAACAACAGCGATGAAAATAAATACCTCTGACTATAGCAGCAGTAATGTAGTCATGTAGTTCTGCAAATGTAGAAATAAGTCTGTAAATTAAATACTTGCTTTGCTTATCATTTTCCATTAATGAACTCACAATCGATCTTTTCCTAACCTATTCAGAGGAGCATTATGAGGAAAAACCAAAATGAAATGCTTATACTAAACAATCAACCAAAGTCTTTTGGAACTTTACATAAAAAGCATATAAGGATTTTACAGTAAATGGGAAAAAACCCCAATAAATTGCAGACTGTAGTATTTTGGCTCTAAAAAAACCCAAATTGCATAGCCTAATACATTCACCATCTTATAAACTACTGAATTTATGAAGGATGTATCAGATAAGAATTAATAAAGTAGGAGAGGGAAGCTTACTAAAATAATTTGATTCCGTCCAGTGGAATAGGTTCTTCACAATACCTTAAGGCTCTATCTAAGTGTACTTAAAACACACTTCATTTTCCTACTTACACAAAGGAAGAAAGCTCTCTCTCTTTGAATTCCATGTCCCAACAATGTCAATAAATAAAAAATAGCTTTCATATGGATGAATTTGGCATTAAAATGTCTCCAATGACTGTTAATGTCATTACTCTGCCATATTTTATGAATCAAAAGTCTCCAAAAGAAAGCTGCACCTTCTCTCCCACCACAAGTAAACTTGTTTTCAAAAAAATAAACCCTTGGTTTCAAGAGAAATGAAAAATACATCTAACGCCATACGATCAATAAATTATTTTTAATAGGTAATAATTCTGTATTATTGTCCTCTGTAAATAAAACAGCACAATTTACAGAGTTGAGTCATTGCTCCAATACCTGCTCTGAGGTCATTCTTTGACAAGACAGTAAATACAGTTTAGATTTGACAGGTTGATTTTGTATTGGAAGGCTTTATGCCAAATAGTTACTGTATTTCCTCCCACAGTAGGCATTAAGTTAGCACAAATGATATATTGCATACTCTTATTAACTTAAGAAATGTGATAGCTTGGCTGCCTGATCGAAGCTACATTAGGGGATAATCTGACAGTAAATCTGATCCAGGATCAGTGGTCACAAAACCACTTCCTTGGTAGTTCCTACAGTAATAGCATTGGTGGTGATAAGGCTGGATCAGCCAACAAAGAAAAACAGTGACTCTGACAGGGCATTCTTACAAATATAATTTCTTTCAGAAATACAGAGGAGTACTGTATCAAAAGCTATTTTATTTTTCAACACCTAATGTTAATAACCCAATATAAAGGCAGCTGATTTGGGGATATCTACTACATCTTTAAAAACATAATCCTGACTTCACTTTTTTCACAGAATCACAAAATCATTAAAGTTGGAGAAGACTTCTAAAATCAAGTTCAACCTTTAACCAAACACTGCTATCTCTACCACAAGACCATGTTCTCAAGTGCCAACTCCACACTTCTTTAAACACATTTAGAGATGGTGATCTCACCACTGTCTTAAGGCACTCCTTTACAGTGTTTGACAACTTTTTCAGTGAAGAAGTTTTCCTATCTAAACTTTCCCTGACACAATTTAAAGCCGTTTTCTCTCATTCTATCACTTATTACTTGGGAAAAGAGACCAACCCCCATCTTGCTACACCCTCCTTCCAGGTAGTTGTAGAGAGTGATAAGGTCTTCCCTGAGCCTCCTTTTCTCCAGGATAAACACCCCCAGCTCCCCACAGGACTTGTGCTCCAGACCCTTCACCAGCGCTGCTGCCCTCCTCTGGACTCGCTCCAGCATCTCAATGGTTGCCTTGTAGTGAGGGGCCCAGAACTGGGCACAGGATTCCAGATGCAGCCTCACCAGTGCTGAGTACAGAGGGACAATCACTTCCCTGGTCCTGCTGGCCACACCATTGCTGATTTCCCTGGGGTTTGGTTTCCAGTTTCCTACCGTTTTAACAAACAAATTGAGGTAAGCATTATAACACATAAATTTAGGTTAAAAGTTTACCTCTTTGATCTTCAATGCAAAAAAAAAAACCCCTAAAAACTGGAAATATAAAACACTGTTTTTAACATCTTATAACATCTACCCATAGTTTTTATTCAATACTCACCTGAAAAAAGTAATATATTCTTGTTTTGTTCTTCCTTTGTTAATGATTTTCTGACACTGAAGTGTGTCAGACCCTCTCTTCAATTGACCCCTCTTCTAAGACCCTGTCTGTAACCTTTCTGCTACACAAAACATGCACTAATTTTACAGTCAAATCCATATTATTCTAGTACAAAGTGCAATTTAGTTCTGGTAGAATGATACACGTGCAAAGCTGAAGGACAATTTAGCAGACTGCCACTGCAAGCCATGACCTAATGAGGTCATAAGAAGTATTTCAGAACGTGCATTAAAGCTCTTCAAAAACATATTGTAGCAAACAAACACCCACATGTCAATTTGGCCCAAGGCTTTAAGCTCTCTTGATGCTCACTTATCTTCATACTGACCAGATGAGGAAGAAATACTTTTCTCTGCAACCTCAGGTGGCACCTCCAGCAGCTTGAATTGTGCACTTCCAAATCAAAGAGCACCAAGCTGAAACATATCTAAACTAATAAATTCACTTAGTTATTACCCAAACCAGCCAAGCACAAGATTTTAATGTTCTGTCCTTAATGTTCCACACTCTTTTTTTCTGCCACTGAAGCCTGGAGCAAAACAGATCTGACCTAACAGAAAACAAACAAACAAACACACACACCACCCAAGCAAACAAACAAAACCAACAAAAATCAAACAAAAACCCCACAAACAAATAAAACCAACCAACCCACACTTCCCACTCCCAAGAAAAAAAAATGCAATAAAATTTAATAATTTTCTACTTTTTTTCACTGTTTAGAAGAGAAGGGACTAAACACAATATTCAGAGTACTGTGTGTGCTTTTTTATTGAGAAAAGCTCAGGCAAAAAAAGTCTTTAAAGAAACAAGTGTCAAGTAAAGATAACACTGATCAGCACTGGTAGACAGCTGTGATGGTAGCTTGAACAAACTGAGCAGATCTTAGCATGCACACTATAAGAAGATTGGATGCCAGTAAGCACCCTGAGAAAACAGCACATTATATATCAGTAGCAAAGTCTTTAATTTAAATTCTTTTACAGTTAAATCCTTTGCTACCCTTGCAGACTTGCTTGCACCCACGCCACAAACAGCCATCTCTGCAATTGTGCTAGCAGTTGTGGGAGGCAAAAAGCCCCACAGCACCAAACCAAACCTTTACAGATATTTTGAAGGTTACTTTGTAAGATACTGGGGGTTATGGGGGGCAGTTGGTTAGCTTTTTTCATTTTTAATTTAAACAGCAACATTTCACTAATTTAAATACAGCATGATTTCCACAAACAGCTGCACTGATCTATGTCAGAGTATGCCTATATTAACATCTAACCCTGAAGAAGTGAGTGAGGGCATAGCAAGAATTTACGCCAACTTTGTTCAGGAAACTACACTGAGTCTTCTGCACTAGAAACAGCTTCAGAAGTTTCTGCCTCAGGTGCTCATTCACATCTTCACAGCATCAATACAATCGCCCCCTCAACACTGCCAACACAGTGCTCGTGGGACAGCATTTTAAAATTAATTAGTTACCATTTTAGAATAATCTATTTTTGCAGGGCTTGATCAGATCACTTCCTTATCCGGTTTCAAAGCACAGCTCCACAAATAGCAGTGCCATGGAGCATGGGGAAGGGAAGTGCGCAGCAGCACAGCACAGCACAGCGCTTCCCTGGCCAGTTGTCCCTCAGCCTCCATAAGCCACAGCCTTGGCACAGCAAAGCAAAGAGGTCTCAGTAGCAGGGTGAAAGAAACTGCCCCTTCTCACAGCCATTCCTGAGGTGGTATTTTTACCCTTCATTCCTTTCTTTGATTCACCTCAAAAGCTGGACAGTAACGCCCTACCCCTGCCCCCATGGGTTCTTCCATGGGTGGACAGACCCCCAGAGCCCAAGCAGCAGCTCAGTCTCACCTCCCCCTGCCCCACAGGACAAGTTCTGCTGTCTACTCACAGGCCTGGTTTCCCAGGGAGGCAACATCTCACCTAGGAACCCTCCTTGGCATCCCAGGCCATCTCCTTCCAGAAGGAGGCACGGAAGGATGGAAAGCTGAGCAGCTTCCAGCAGTTCTGTCCCAAAAGGTCCAAAAACATGCTCTGCCTGCAGAGAAACCAGCCAACACATCTGGTGTCCAGAGACAGGCACCATTTTTGCTGAAGAAGGGCTCTTCTGCTCCCTGTCATGGAGGAAGAGAGCGACAGGACTGCCCCAGTCAGCACAGCCTGCTCCATCTGAGCTCCACAGGCTGCAACCCTTCCTCAGAGCGCTGGCATTGCTCCTCCCCCACGGCACTGCCAGAATATCTTACTAAAGAGTCCCTATGAAACAGGCAAGTATTAACATTATAGCATTAACAAATTCAGTTTCAAGATCTGCTTTTGTTTATGTTGCAGCTTGAAGGCTTCATGCGCTCTTACCTCGGCTCCCCACATGGCATTTCACTAACAGAACAATGCTGACGTGTTACAAGTTGCTAAAAACACTGACACAAACCTAAAATGGCAAGACTCTGTTTCCAAAATAGCACACTGGAAACAAAACAAATCTAATTATCACCTTTAGCAACTTCAATGGGTAGATTTGCAGGGTTACATCAAAACAAATCAGAAAACTGTTTTCTGAATTAGCTTGAACCATCACCAATGCTACTTAAACAATTTTTGACAGTGTTTTGTATGGAACAATTTTTGTTCACTTCTTTTCTGCTACAATTTACTTGTCATGTTTAGTTAGAAATTCTTGTACTAACGTTTTGTAATCATTAAATCCCTCACATGCTGCTTTCAAATTTGCTACAACTAGAACAAGTACCACCCCTTAAATACAGCACAAATATTCAGGGAAAAAAAGGCCCAACAACCAGGAACAAAATCATCAGAGGCTTTCTCTACCCTGCTGATAGCACGGCTAGTTGGTTTTCAAAAGGTTATTGTTCCTTCCTCTCCTACCTGAGAAGAGCAAAGTGACTGGCGATGAAAATTCATCATTCTAGCTAAACTTCATCAGCTGTTACACATTTCCATCAAAAGGCAGGTAACATCTGTTAGAGCTTCGAGTCACAGACTCAAATTCAGCTCAAACACTAGTAGCATTAGCTGGCACTCAAACCAATTTCACAGATACACAATGCACCTTCCACAGGTTGTCTCTTAAGGACATGCAAAATAAAATTAATAATAGGTAACCCTATGGCTCAGAGCTTCTGCCCCAGCAACAAGGGTCTTCATAAGAAAAAGAATCCCAGCATGAAAGAATGGCCACAAATGTGGAGATCTAGGTCCTGACTTCCACTTTCAGATCTAATATTGACCTCACTCATTAAAAGATTGTTTTCCTCTAAGCTGTTTTACATGTAAAGCAGTAAAATATGTCTTCTACTATCTATGGTTTCTTGTTTCAGTACTTCAAATATCTTCAATACCTTGGCATGTTTCAATCTGGATTTTTTTCACTGCAGTCAGGGACTGAAGGTCAGAGGTGCCAGAAAACATCAGCTCTTGAATCATCTGATAGCTATAACCTCAGAAGTTACCCAGAAAATCTTTTAAAAACATATATATGCATTTATAGAAAGCTAGATGGGCCACATATAAATAGACAGAAAAGCAAGTATAATTAAGTTTAAAAGCTTATATGCAACTACTAAAACTCAGGAGCATTAATTACATTGTTTAGACTGATTTTTTACATGGAAATACACAATCATTATGCAGAAAAATAATCAAGTGATAACAGAATTGACAGCCTGGGGAGAAAGGACAGCTTCTTCTACAGAAGCACAAATACAACAACATTTTCCTTGTAAACTTCAATAGAAAGAAGACAGAAAATGTACTGCAGGCCATTCTAACATGAAAACTGAAAGGGAAACCTTTCTTATTAACTTTAGAAAAATCATCTAAAGCATAAAGGGAATTCAGTTTATTTTATAGCTAGAAAGCACAAGAAAGCATTATCTCTCAACATCCTTTATGCAACAGGTAATGAGTGACCTATGGCATTGTCAGTAACGTGGATTAATTCATGAGGTCACAGCATGTGAACAGGTTGTGATTATAGTAAGCAGACTTGCATCTGGAGAACAAGTCAGTTTGTTATTTCAAAATGTCAGAGGTCAAGTGTAAATTCTCCGGCAAAATTAACTGCTGAATGCTATAGATTTCCTCTTAATTTGGGGGTATGGTGTGTACAGGTTTGTGATTTATTTCACAAACAAGATTCAGCAAACCATATGCACACATATGTACAAATATACATGTATAATTCTATAGTTTTAGAGCCAACAAATTTATAACTTTTCACTAGAAAGCTAAATACAGCAAAATCTGTATGCTTTCCTTTCTTTCTGATACAAGACTTGTAATTCAGAAATGTAGGCATGTTTTATTTAGTTTTAGTAAGAAATACTGGTAAGTGAAACTTTTTATCTTGTTTCCAACAAAATTGCTTGCACAATATAAAGTTCAAAATTCTTCGCATTAAAAATGTTCCAATTTCAAAACCTCTACAGAAAATCCATTATAAAAAAAGCACTGAAACGATCTAATAAAAAACAGAATTGATGCAATTTCAATTTGTATTAACATTTTCAACTTTTGTTCCACTTGTAAGTTGAGCTCTGTGAGATTTGATTCTGTTTCCTATTTCTCTGTCTGTTCTTTCCAAGAACAATGCTGTCACAAATTTCCTGCTAGAAGTAAACACAATTAGCTCACCTGACTTCTTCCTGACCCAAAACTATGGCAAACTTATTTCCTCCCTTTCAGATTTTTTTCTTGTATACTCTTTGTTGCATACTCTTGTTACCACAAAAGTTCCACACATTGTGCTTTGAGGAAGACGGTTTGTACAACAGACTTTTACAAATATCAGCAACACATTACTAAATACCAACTGCTTTTGCTATAAACAAAAGCATAAATATTTAATTATGTTCCTACTTCTACAGTAACTTATTTTTCTACACACAATACTTAATGACACGTATCCAACAAATTAATGTGTTCAAAAGGTGCTTAGCAAAATGCTAGAGAAGGCCAAAATCACCAGATGTGTAGCAAACATAAAATCACCTGTCTTGCCAAGGAGAAAACACATGGCACATTAATATTAACAGAATGTAAGGACATACTTTACCGCTTTGCCTAGCTGGGGCAGAAAAACATAGAACTAGTATTTTTTCAGAAGCATTGTATAATTGTAACAAGCTCAAAGGGACCAAAAATGTGACTTTTGAGTGGATTTCACCAATCTCTCGTTCCTGTTTTAAAGCAGCAGGATTGTGACTTACAGAACCATAGAATGCAATCATCAAAGTTGGAAGAGATCTTTAAAGATCATCAAGTCCAAATGGCAACCCAGCACTACCACTGTAACCACTGAACTGTACCACCAGGATATAGGAACTTATAAAAGTTTTGAAGATTGCAAAATAAACAAACTTTTCATTAACAAAAAAAAAAAATCACACCTTCCATGCTTGTTCATTAGGAGGAATACTGAATGCAAAATTAAATAATTAATAATTCAAGAAACTCTGAGCTATGGTCTTTATGGTCTTAGCTAACCAAAATAAATTCATGTGCTGGTACTTGACACAGTAGTACTTATTTAGGCTACAGGTTCTCTAAGCAACAGCCTGTCAGAGGTAACTGACATACAAAAACAGGCTGTCAAAACAAATATCCATCAAGGACAAAGGCTGGTCAACACACAGGTGCCACTCATCTTTCCTGTCATGAAAACAAAGCACTAGTGAGACTGTATTTTTCCATACAGAGAAAAAGGGGAAGAGGAAAACCCACACAATAAAACTGCAACTCTTCCACCCTGGCTAGCAAGAGAGTATATTCTGCCAAGACTGTCCTATAGTGTGTAGGGACTGGGAGATGAAAAAGAACAAAAAAGACTTCAAGACAGAAAACACAAAGTACAAGATGAAACAGTTACCAAGCAAGGATGAGTAACATCAGTCTTTATCACAATAACAACTTCAAACACTGAAACAAGGTCAACAGTAACAAGAATTCAGAACCCTTGATTGTTGATTCTCACACTGAGGTCCATCTTTGGTACTGAGTTAACTTTCAAATTTATTTGGGACAGCAACCAGTCCAAGAGAGAGACACAGGCACCAGTACTTTCAGCATTAGATTAATAAACATTTGGGTACCTGCCTCCTAGGCTGGTGTAGGCAAGCAGGTTCTCTTCAAAACAGTGCAAGAGTCAGAGTTCATAAAGGGCTCCCAAACCTTTACCTGCAGTAGTTCAAAACCTAGCCACTCAAAGTAATCTGCCTCATTCCTCTGCCAGGATTTGCTTTCCTGTGCACCTCCCCAGGCAGACAGATGGCTGTGGCATTCATATCCCCTTCTAATCACTTCCAGCAAGAGAGCACCAAAACGCCAGATTGTAGCCTGGTGAGAATGAGATACTGATAGAAACATCCTGTCAAAGAGTGCTTATCATATCTCAAAACCACAACCAAGTCCACTAGAACTTGTCAGTGTCTTTCTCAGCAGATAACTGACTAGCAAAGTCAACAAGGAACGTCAGAGTGAGCAACGGATCTCAGTTTTCACATCTCCCCCTGCTTAGGAACTGAATTCACTAATTCTATATTTGTGAGAAAAAAGCACCAGAGACAGTCCTGGAACTGAGCTTTGAACCCCATGGGCTGCCAAGGGAAATGCTAAAACCACAAGACTGCAGTGTCAGGTAACAGCATCTCATCATCACTGGGGCTTCAGAAGAGATGCAAGGGCTTAGCTCTTCTGAAATCTGAACAGAGCCCAATGTGTTATTTTTGAGGTTTTGCTTAGCTCAAAACAAAAGTAAATTCTATCGCACCGGATCAAATTGAATCAACAACTGCGTTGGTTTGTCTGGCACATTTTCAAAATCACAGTTTTGAAGACAGAATTTGGTTGCTGTGTGCACTTTACTATTACTGATTACTATTCATGCCAAACCTTATACAGGCCAGTCAAATTGACCATAATTTGAATTGAAGGTAACAAATCAGTTTTATTAATAAAGGGCTAATTTAAGTCCAAAACCAGTATTTTCACATATCAGTCAACTCTCAACAGTAGTGTAGGATTGTATTTCACACAAGGGATATTTAAACCACTCCAAAGAATGAGTTCAAATTTGTATTGTCTGACTTTATCAATTGCCAAAGGAAAGCTTAAGAATTGACTTATGCCACTTACAGGGGGAAAAAGAAAACAATTGGTCCACCCAAGGAAAATGCAGACTAAGATTTATAGCTGACATACCAAATGCAGGTACTCAGACTGTCACTACTGGTACAGTCATATGGAAGAAACAGAACAAGATCACAACTCTGTCCTTCACTCATTTAAAGTACTTGCAAAGATGCAGCCAGAGCCCAGATTATTGTCCACTTCCTACAAAACAATTCAGTTCTAATGAACTGTTGAACAGAATAATAAAAACTATGCTGGAGTACCTAATTTGTTCCTCCACAAATCCAGAATTCTTTCATTGTAAAAGAAAATCCAGAATTCTTTCATTGTAAAAAAGCCGTAATGTTCCAGCAAACCAGAGATTTATTGAACTGGGTTTGGGCTGTGCTATTTATCCCTCAGCAAGGGCCAAGCAATTTTATCTTCACAGTCAAACTGCTAAGTTGGAGTTATTTAATGGATGAAAATGTAATGCCTTCCCTTCCAGAGTAATACAGATTCTGCAGCATCTGCTACTTGCTATCAGGCAAGCAAACCAAAAGGTGGTGCATGTGGAATTTACCTCAGGCTTTGCCTATTTATAAGACATTAAGCAAGTTGAAAGATCCACTTTAAAAAAAAAAAAGTAAAACCCAGTAAAACAAAATAGGCATTTATGTCCACTCTACTTGATAAAACGTAAGATTTCAAATAGTAGCTTATTTATGTTTCAGTCAGCAAAATTCTCTGTAACCAGGAGAAAGGGGAAGTGGGTTTAAACACTTCAGCACAAATATCTCCTTGGGTATAGTATCAACATAATTGTAAATCCCCCAATTACAATTTTTGAAAAATCTGTTACACTACGCAACGTCTCTTCCAAGCAGTATATTTGCAATGCATAATTATCAAATAAAGCTTTCAAATTGGTTCTGTTCGAATTTTTGCTTGAAATAATACGAGAAACGAACACTATTTCCACCAGAGCGCTTACTGATCATGCAAATCCTGCCGAGCGCGCCCCGAGGTTAACTGAGCGCTGCCGAGATCCCAGGGTCGGCAGCGGGGGTGAGGAGCATCTGCGGAAGGCAGGGCAGCCCTGCCCCGCTCCGCCGGCGCTCCGAGGGGCACGGGCTGTTCCCGCTCGCACCGGGAGGCGGGAGCCGCCAGTGCCGCCCTCCGCGCACCAGGAAATAGCTGGGAGTTATTCCTAACGCTCGGCCAGCAACTTTCCACACTGCACGCAGAAACCAACACTTAAAATAAATAAATAAGAAAAAAATTAACGCCCCCTCGACTCTGTTTCAAACCCTGTGAGGGTCCCGTATGTCTCAGGAAAGGAAGGAGGGGAAAAGCACCATTGCCTCCAGCAGCTCCTAGTACCACGGCCGGCCCTCGGACACTTCGCGGCGGGGACGAGCGAGACATTATTTCTGACCTATTTTCGGCGCCGCCTCGGAGCGATAAACAATCAACAGCGGCGGCGAAACGCTGCCTGGGCAGAAACTTCTCCGGCCACGAGCCGCTCCCGAGGGCCGCGAGCCGTCCCCGACCGGGGGCTCGGAAAGAGTCCCCGGCCCGCGGCGGAGGCGGCCGAGCCCCCGCCCCAGCTCGCCGCCCACCCGGTCGGGCTGCGGAAAGGCTCCCCGAGTTTTCCTGCCGGGGAGCGGGGGGTCAGACCGACACAAACAAGTCCTCCGCCCGCCATGCCCGCGGCCCCAGAGACAGGCCGGCCACGGAGGGGTGCCCGCCTGCCCTACCCCTCCGGGAGGGGACGGACACGGTCCCGCCGCTCTGCCCGACCACCCTGCACCCCCTCGGCGCTCCCCGGCACCGACCTGGGACACAAAGGAGCGGCCACCGCTGCCCGCCGATCGCCCGTGCTTCCCGCGGAGTCCAGGCCGCGGCAGCACCGGGATGGCGTAGCGCAGGCATCCGACGCCAGCGCTTGCTGCTCCCGCGACGGCCCGTGCCGCCGGCGCCCGCTCTGCGCTGGGCGGGGAGGGAGGGGGGGCGCTGGGAGCCGGCCGAGCGCCGCTTCCTGCTGCCCGGCGCCGAGGGGCGGCGGGTGCCGGAGCCGCCGCCGAGAGGGCTGCGCCGGCGGCTAAGCAGAGGCCGGTGGTAGCGGCCGCATCCTCGGCTCTCGCGCCGGGATTTCCGCGCCTCCTCGCTCCGCTCCGAGGAGTCTCCCGTGCGGCTCCCGCGGCGGCCGCTGCTGGCGGCGGGAGCCCCGCTGTCCCCGCGATGCGCCCGGCTGGCGCTCGTGCTCCCCCTGCCGCCGGGCCGGGCCGGGCCGGGCCGCGGCTCGGGCCCCTCCCGCGGCTCCGCGGGGCCGGTTGGGGCGGCCCCCAAGGGCCGGGAGAGCCCCGGGGCGGGAGGGACGCGACCCACGCAGGGCTCAGCCCTCGCTGCTTTCCCCCCGCGGCCCGCTCCAGAGAGCCCTTCGCGGCGCACGCCGTGGCGGGAGAGGCCTGCCCTCTGCCCTCTGCCGCCAGCGCTGCCTTCCCCGTGCCCGCTGTCCCGGCCTGGGCACGGAGCAGAGAGCGGCCCCCGGGGAAAGGGCTCCTCGGGTGGTGGGGGCAGCGGCGGGCCGGGCTGTGGGGCACCTGCCAGCCGGTGCAGGACTGGAGGTAATGAGCCTTTATTGAGAAAAAGTTCTCGTTTCTGTAGTAAGCCTTTTTATCAGTACGTGATATCAAAATAGCAGTAAGTCGGCTGTAAACGGCACTAATAAAACTGGTAGTCTTTAACGTTGAGGAGGAGGGATGCTGGGTACTACTATGTCGTTAACAAGTGCGGCATGTAGCTTGAAAATTAGTTTGTTCTATTGCAAACTATTGCAAACTGAATGATTGTTTGTCTGAAGAAAAATACTATTCTTCTTCCCCTTCTATGTGCCTGCCTTTATCTGAAAAAAAAATCTTGGACGTAAAGAAAATTTGTATAAAAAATAGTTTTTCAGACTCCCAGTGTGTGCTTCTTTCTCAATGCCTCACCCTGTAGCTGTTTTGCAGAGAGATGAATTGGAATGCAGGCAATTTGCTTTTAATTAAAGGGGTCTTTCAGTCAAGTCAGGTGGCAGCAATGTTAAATTTTATGTTAGTGTTTGCATAGAATTCTTTCAATGTTTTTGTCACCAATTGATTTAGCATCCAGACATGCAAACAGAAATTTGACTGTGAAGGCAAAGAGCCAGATTGATGCTGGGTTGGGACAAATGACGGATGGGACAAATGACAGATGAGAAGTTGATTGCCATGAAGTACCAAAATCAGCTTTGTGAGACATCCTTGTGAGTTCTCAGCACCTTTTGTTTCTGTTAAATGTGATTGAGATTGTACTGCTGGCAGAAATTTACTGCAGGCTGATCCCATGGCTATTTGGAAATTTAATTTTTGTGAAGAGATTTCAGTTCATGGGAGATTAATGATTTAAATGAAACTTGCATCTGTTTTGTCAGGAGCATGTGAATGTCTCAATGCTTTTTAAAAAGGCAGTTTTGAAACTATCAGTGGCTGCCATTATTTGGTTTTGTCCTTGGTTATTTTGGGATAGGCTTTAGTAACTGCTTTGTGGTCCCACAGAATCAGTTCCAACAACCAAAAAAATACTGGAGTAGTTGTGCATGTCTGACACAAGGTCTCACCAGGCCTAAACACACCTCAGACCTGCCTCAGAAATTCAGCAGCTTTGTACTAAAAGATGCTCAGCACCAGATAATGTCTGTGGATCTCAAAAGCCAGATTTTATTGAAGATGTTCTGATTATTGAATAGTCCAGAAGCTGGCCTGGCAGTTTGGATGGACTTTTATATATCTGCACAGATAAATTCTTGTCTGGCTTGTAGTTTTTTTGTTATTTTATCTCTCCTTAACCTTGGCTGGACTTCTGCTATTAGGAGAATATATCTTGCAGGCTTCTTTCCCGTTAGATGGAGGAAGCATTTCTTGGTAACTGTATTGTCCACCGATATGAGCAGAAAACTGGCAGCTTGCTCCTGTAAATGGCAGAACTGCCATTAGAGAAATCTAATTTCATCCCTCACAAAAATCCACTTGTAAAGATGTATCATCAATCAGCCCAGCTGCCAACCTTGTCCCTCTTTTGTGTGTGGCAGTGAGTACTGGGGACGGGGTCCACCGACATCCCACACATATCCCATGTGCTTTCTGCTGCCTCCCTGTTTGTCCCTGCAAAAAGGGATGATCTGACAGCCCTGAATGAAGACAACCTTGGGCAACAGCAGCTCACTCAGTCCAAAGCTGTCTTTGTTTTCATCAGATTTTTAAAGTTTGGGTGCTGTACATAAGAACTGCCACAAAAAGGGTATCCTGTCAAGCCTGGATGCACTGATGAGCATTGCTTATTAGAGATATCTCTCATGAACTTATGGATTATTCTCACTAATAGCTAACATAGGGAAGCCTGGAAGTAATTGATTGCTTAGGTGTGATGTAGGAGACTCTAGAAACCACTTCTGCAATTTGAGTTCTGATGAAGCTGCCTTTTCCATGTGAAATGAATTTAAATCCTTAGTTCATATGGCTGGGCTGAGCATTTTTTCTAGTCCAGGATTTTGTTAAAAAATAAGTTATCGATTTATGGATGTGTCTGTCAGGTTCAATACAGCACTAATACTGGTCTGTATCCTCTAGCTAGCATCAAATTTGTGCAGACTCAGAAACCAAAGCTGTGGAGCCACCAGCAGCTGAACTGAGAAGCAGGATTGGGAACCCAGATGCAAAGCCACATGAAATCAACTGCACAGCTTCCAGTTTCAGAGCCAGCCTCTCCAGTGATAACCTGGGGGTCTTCCTGCACTGCTCCTGTGTGTGGTATAGACAGGCACACTGTGGGAATAATGTGGTAAAGGGCAAGTGAAGCCAAGTGGAACCACCAGTCTGGGAATAATCTGTGAGGCTCAATCCTGATTCCTGGAAAAAATAAACCACAATAGATATTCTGGCGAGGAAGCTTGGTAACTGTGCACAAGTGTGTATCAGGAGGTCCTTCAAGAAGAGTGTGGAGTAAATAAGCAGTTTTTCTGAGAAGTTTATATAGGTGGAAAAAGAGAAAGCTTGAATCTCAGAAAAATTGCCAGAGGAGAAAACAGAGGATGTAGAGTAGAACGATAAAGATTGCCAGATTTGGAGTGAACATTGTATCACAGGGATGGTTCATGTATTACTGTGTCTAGGATTTAAAACTGGGTAAGTATGAGTGGAGGCCTGATTCCTGTCAGAGAAGCAGCTGTTGATTGTGCTTGTTAGCTGTCAAAATATGGAAAAATGCTGAATGAACGTTCAACTGATTGCTCAATAAAAACACAATTCTAGACTACTGCCAGATTTGGCTGTGTGCCCTAAATAAATATCCAGATATTGGATACACAGCACCAAGCACGTTCATTTTCGGATAACAGATTTGTGTGAAACTTCCTCTGCAATGGCTTAAATCATAAGAAAACATAGAAACTAATTACATTTCAAGACTATTTTGATAACTGTGTGTTGAAAACAGTGAATGAAAAGATGCTTCTGTGTACTGCAAGGGATTGCAAAGTTCTAATTAGAATATATAATTACAAAATCATAATTAAGCTAGTATGTTACTAAAATAGAAAGCATTTCACTTACAATTTTTTTTTGCTTTAAATAATGTGGTCAAAACAATCTAAAGTAGCTTTTAAACTTTATTACTTAGTAAACAAATGCAATACTTATAGGATTCACAGAAGATTGGTTAAAAGCTACTTTTAAGATTGGTTAAAAGCTACCTCATATGACAAATAGTGATAATTTTTTGGGTGTTTGGGAATTGCAAAGCAAATGGGGGAAAATTAACAAATGGGGAATAAATGAGAGATATAAAAATACAGCAATAGAAATTAAAAGGTCAGCTTCCTCTTGTCAGCAGAGGCTCTCTGAAGGCTGCTCAAGATTGGGAACTCAGTGCTATAGCTACCTTCAGCTTGCATGGTATTAGGTTGATGCAAAAATAAGGAACTGGCTTTTTTGACGCACAGCATGCTAACAGTGATATAGGGAAGCCTTCACCATTGCTGTTGTCAGTGTTTTCAGATACGGCCACAAGAGTTTCAGTTTAGATGCCCTGACTTTAAATAAGGGACCTCTAAAGTGGCTGGAGGCAGGATTAAATGAATGGACACAGGTTAGGTGTTGGAACTGTGCAAGTAAAGATGGGAACAGGATTAATGCAAGGAGATCAGTTGATCAGTTGTGGAGTTCTAGTTGTACAGGTGATGATATAAAGGTGGAAGCACATTCAAAAGGAAAAAGGGAAGCAGAGAACCCACTAGAAGACTGCAATGCAGGCTTGCAGAAAAAAACAGGATTTAAAATACAGCATGTTAGTTACCCTTCTAAAAAAGAAAAGAAGAAACAAGGATATGGAAGAAATATAGTCCATAGGATGTTGGAACAAAACACCAACAGTCAGTTAGAAATGCTGAGAAAAACAGATTCTGCAGAGAAAACTGCATTTGGTTTTGCTTTTCTTTACATCAGAAAGAACTGCATGCATCAAGGGCACAGCATATGTGCTTTCATTTGATATTAGTGTCCATCAAATGAAAGGCAGAAGGAAGGGAGAATGAGGGAAGAAGATGTAAAAAAAGCATTTCTGAGACCTTTGGCTAGGTTTTAAGAAAGTAATCTACTTGAAGATTTGTTTAAAAACTCTAATGCCAAGAGAAGTTACTGGAAATAAATTTGCATTTACTGTCATTGCTCTTTAGCAAGTTCCCATGTGTCAAACCTAAATATCTCAATGAAGTAATACTTAATAATCATGTCAATATCTAACAATTTCAATTCTCGCCCTTTCTGGGAAGGCAGCAATAGAAACTAATTACACTTTCCCCAGTGCAGTAGCAATACTGTTTGAGCGATTCTCCTAGGCAGTGATGAGACCAAAAGTGCCCTATTTGCTGGGTATTGGGTGGACTCTTCTGTGGAGTCTCTGAAAACTGTTTTCTCCAAGTTGTTCCCTTGCCCTGTCATGGGAGGGCTGGGACCTTGTGTCTGTGGTCATGGCTGCACCCACATTGAAATTGCACCCTCCTCTCAGTGATGCCCAGGGCTTGCTCCTGCTAACCCCCAGCAGTGGTCTGGTCTCGTGTCAAGGGATTTCTGCCTTGGGGCCTTCTGCCCTGGCTGTTGGAAGGATATTCCACAGCCCAGCAGATCAGACCTTAATGCTAAGTATTTTCTTATACTCAAATCACATGTTGCTTTATCCTAGGTTGCACTTAACATAAACAGTTCTCTTATGCTGTGTGTTGAGTAGCCTAGATCATAGAATCATAGAATTGTCAAGGTTAGAAAAAGCCTCTAAAATCATCGAGTCCATCTGTTAAACCCAGGACTGCCATGTTCACTACTAAAACATGTCCCCACGTGCCACATCTATACATCTTTTGAACTCTTCCAGGGATGGTGGTTTCATGACTTCTCGGGGCAGCCTGCTTCCCTGAATAGCACCATACACTGATGTTTCCACCAGAAATCTCTGTTTAGCATGTTGAGCTTCACAAGTTTAGGCTTACCAGCTCTTCCCATAAGGTAACTTCCCTTGGTAACTGGTTTCTGAATTAATTCTAATATTCTGTAGAATTTATATGGAGGAAAACACAGTACTCGAAGTATAACCTGGCTGGTGCCAGATGGACCAAGAGCACTGCATGTAGTGATGGGTCAGTCTGAATATTCAAGTCAAATGCCCCACAATTTTTTTAATTTGTGTTTTGGCAATATGAAATGATATTTCTGCAAACAATTTTATATGCAATATCAACTCCACGATCTTTTGGAGTATTTTCTCTCTTGTGTTATTTGGCTGCATTTTTCTGAGGTCAGGGGCAGTTTATTTTATCTAGTTTCTCTGGAGCTATGCTTTCTTTCCTCTGAATTTTTTGCACAATTTGGATATAATTTCTAAGATTAATTAATGTATTGTTTGATTTTGCTTCTAAAATACAAATGAAAATTTTTGAGAACAAATCTAAAAACAACAGTTAAAATATTCAACTAGATGCTTTCCCCCCACTTTCTATGTTGCTATTTATCACTGTCTTTCGTGTAAAGTGTCTTTCCCAACCTTGTGTTTGATTATGCAGTATAAGATTTACATTCTTTTTAAAATCAGAGTGTATCCTTCTGAGAGCTGGGAAGCACAGGAATACAATAAATCCATATGGATTTATTCTACAGCATGTTACTGATGGTTCAAATGATCACTCAGCTCTCATAATAAGCTTGAAAAGAGGAGAGAGAGAGACAGAGAAGTGTGGTGTGACAAGATGGAAGGAAAACCAAGAAAAACCTTTTGGGATTCAACCCTGTTTTGCTCACTCCTTTGCTCTTTTGAGTTTGTCAAGGACATAAACAGTCATGTATGCCCCGAGGCCAGAGCTTAAAGAGCATGAGTCCTGTACTGGTTTGTTATAGGACTGGCACAAGAGATCCCCACAGCTGTGATTGCAATCACATTTAAAAAAAAAAAACAAAAACCCCAAAAATATCACCCCAAAAAACCAACCAAAACCTAAGAAGAATAGAGAAAAAAAAGACTTTGTTGAGATTTGAAGGTGAATTAAAGCATAAGTCTCATTTATTTACTCAATTTCATGAAAATGCACATCTGTTAGCAGAAATGTTTTAAAAGCTTTGCGTACATCTTTGGTGTCAGTCAACAATGAAGTTTTTAAAGCATGGGAGTACAAAAGTATGTAGTGTAGATAATCTCAAATCTATGATATTTTTAGTTTTGAATATATTAGTAGGAAGTTAGTAGTAATACAAACAACTGTGTGTTATTTTTTATTTGAACTATTGTATTTAATATTTAGTTAGAATATGAAAATCACTAAGATATCCTGATGGTCTTTTAATTGATCTTTCCAAATCTTCTGTTAAGTTTACAACCTCAACTGTTAAAAAAATGCATCCTTGCTAAACTTAAATGGTATTGCACAATTTCAGTAGTGTCAGATCTTTTGTTTAAATATACCACAGCTGTACATATCGTTTGGATTAAAAAATACTGTCTTGAAATAGAAAAAGTTGCTTAGATAGGAACTTCTGAAATGCTGAGATTTTAAAACCCTAATGATCATAATAATTTGAAAAGTATGAAAATAGAAATACACAGGTCAAATGCCATTCTGGAACACCAAAGTCCAAAGAGACATCTTGTTTTTCTAATATCAGGCAAGCATTTGAACAGAGTCAGTGGAAATAAAGGGTTTTTGCAATAAGATACTGTGGGTTTCCAAGTTAATATATGAGAAATAATATCCTGAAGGTTTCTGGCCCTTGCATAGCATTAAATGCCATTCGAAGGTGAAAAGAAAGTTGCATCTGAGGGCAAACACTTTCATTATTACTACGGTCAGTCTGCTTTCAAATTTCACTAACCATCGAAGCCATCTCCACTGAATCTGAAAGTGTTTTAGATTTTGATTGCCCTGGAGAAAAGTGAGATGATGTGTCTAGGTCAGGCTTCTTTGTATCTCCAACAGAAGAACATTTATTTGTTTTTCTCTTCAGCTACCTCACAAATGAATTGGTTCAGGTATCCGCCAAAGTAGAAAGATGTAATACTCTTTTTATAAAGAAGGATGAGTGAAAGCATCACAAATTCTACTCACAACCAAGAGTCATACAAATACTGCCACTTACAGAAAAAAAAAAAAGTGTTTTTCAGGTTATTGTTCAATTTTATGCTACTGTATTACTTCAGCCAGTTCTGGCACAAAATAAATTTTGCAGCTCACTAATAAAATGAAAGAAAAGTCCTCAACATCTACCATGTCTGCTATAAATTTTTTCTTTATTATTATTTTATTATAAGTCTCACATTTTCTGGGATTTGAAATGCTGCATTGCTGCACTTAGACGTATAAAATAGGCTGGAAAACAGGAGATCCAGAAGCTGAGACAGTTACAAAGCCAGTGAAACTTATCTATTAATTCAGTTTTTTTTTAACTGCCAGATCTTTTGGATTATTGAAGTGTTGCTATGGAAAAAACAGTGTATTTATTCGGGTAAACAAAAGAGTTCCAGTCAAGATAATGGCTTCTACTACTGTCTGGTCAAGACAGTAAGAGTAATTGGTTTTCTGTTTGTGGTTGCCTGTACATTGGGGCTAGGCTAATCTTTATAGTTTCATTATAACAGGTGGAGATGAAATGGGCAATTGTGAATGCCAGCCTGGTCAGGGAGAGAGAAACAGCAATCATTTCTCACAGTGGCTTGTGAGAATTTTAGGGAGTTGTAGGAATGTGATAATTTGTTAGTATAAACAATCTGCAGGTGGTGTTTTTCCACTGTTTTCCTGTTCTTCTCAAGGATGGTGTGTGAGAAAGATGTTTTTCATTAACTAGCCAATCAAGTAGAATGTATCGTAGTGGTCTATATAAACCAAAAAATCCTTTGTAATAAAGCTTCTTTTTCTTCTCTTGCAATTGGGCCTCTCATCTGTTCTTGTGTCATTCTTGGCTCAAGGGTGACAGACAACAACTTGGCTCTTCCCATCCCACTCCCTATCCAGAGCAACAGAGGCAGAAGCAGGTGTCTGTCTTTACAGCTGGTACAAATCCAAAGCAAGCTGCTGTTAACATCTCAGAGAATAGTCTGCCTTAACAGAGCTTTTCCTGAATGCCTGCAAAGACACTTTACCATTGTGTACACAAACCAAACACTGAAGGAGCTTATCCTGTCACTGCTAAATCAAATTAACTTTAACTTGTTGTTAAAGTCAGATCAAAATGGTGTTTTACACCAGTTGTTGTGCATCCATCCTATGCGCTGGTGTAGGGAGCCAGGACTAATACCATGCAACTACTGAGCTGCAAAATGACCCTGAGATACAACTTTGGACAACAGCAAGAAAGAAAACCTTTTAATTCTTCAAAGTACAACACTGAATTGTCCAGTATTCAGTCTACACACTGAGGAGCTTATCATGGTGTTGAGATAGCTAGACATGAGTGCAAGAATTGGGTAAAGAGGATGCAAAGTATGACAGAATCAAAAGTACAGTGGTACTCCTTGCTGCTGTGTGGTGCAGAGAACTGTGAGCTAGTGTTGATGGGACTAATGCATGTGCTCTGAGTCAACATGAATGTGTCACCCTCAGGACTGCTGCCAATAGATCTGCCTTTGGAAACCCCATAGAGCCTTGGCGATGGGGCTCAGGCCACAGGCTGTACTGCGCTGTGAGCAACGAGCCTCATGCAATGATGGGTACGTGTTCAAAACTGGCCAGTGTGCAAAGGCACATCACGTGCCAGTCCCCTTCATGCAACCCCCCATACTGGCTGATTGGGTCAATCTTAGTTCAAATTACCTTTTCCTCACTTTGGACAGGGAAGAATGAAACTGAGTTTGAGAGAGAAGAGGAAAGTGATCATTAGCATGGGGTATGATTGGTTTGCCTGTATTTCTTTTGCACAAAGAATGCGAAATTTCTGGGTGGATTTTGTCATACAATTCCTTACTTCAGTGCTCAGAGGATATTTTTCCCATGCTACAGGCCAATTCTGCTCAGCCTTTATTCCTTGTTCTTGCTATTATTCTGCTTGTAGTGATGGGAAAACCTTTCAGCCTAGCAGCAGACAGTGGTTGAATGCAATATATTACAAGAGATGGGAACATTTTGCTTGCAAATGTGGATGGCTTCCTTCCTTCAGGAAGATCTTTTCTCCATGCTTATGTCTGAACATCACAGTATTTATGAATTTTTAGCCTATTGAAAAGGATTTAAAACACTTCTCTTCCTGCTGGTACCCTGTCCTTACATTCATATATATTTTTGAAAGATAATGTACACTCAATTAATAATCAACTTTCCAGTTTCTTTTCTGTGGAAAACAATTCAATTCCAAAATTTTACTATATGCAGAAGTTGACTGTCTCAGAGATTCAGCTGGCACAATGGATTCCTTTTTTATATAAAAGTCATTACTTCTCAGTTATGGCTGTGTACTGCAAGCAGGGAATTACATTATACTTTACAAAACCCTATTTCCCCCTATCAGGTTCATGTGCAACAGGATTTATTCCTTCAATGCTAGTGATATTCTTCTAAGAATAAGGTCAAAGTAATGTAAAATCAGGATGTGACAAAGTTATATGCAACATTTTCATTTTTCACCACAGTCAGACAGCTATTTCACTCACATTGGATGCCTGCAAAAATACTGTATTTAAATACAAGGCAAGTGCCCCAGTGAACTTTAAGATCATTGAATGTGTTTCAACATATTACTGATAAGATGGGGAATTAAAATGCAGGTATTCCTTATCATCTTTGCTGAGACAGACAATGCACCTTTGACAGCTTTAAGTATTTGGTGGCTGCAAAGCTGTTTCTTTGTTCACAAAGATATTGTGAAGGGGAAATCATGCTCAGTATCCAAACAAGAAAGCAAACAGACCCAGTTTGTTGTCAGTTGTCCAGGATCACATTCCAGCATGGTACTCTGAGCACCATTATGCTGCCACTTGTCCTGCTGGCACATGTCAGGACAAGGCGTCTGCAATCAGGGCAGCAGATGGTTCTTTGGGTTGCCTAAAAGCAGGGTTGGCATGACACATCATTTATGATGCTGCAGAGAACAAAGTATTGGCATGAACCTAATAGCAGATCTCTGGATATTAAAGGCATCCTGTATTCCATTAATCCCTTCACACAGAACAGTAGCCCCCAAGTTTCCAGAGGGTTTCTATATTATTGTGCTTGCTAGTTTCATATCTGGTGATGCATATGCATTTAGTCCATAACCCATCCATTTAAACCCAATTAAAGACAACTGTTTGGGGAATATTTCTAGTTTTGACTGTGCTGGTGAACAGCACAACATGAGCTGCCTTGAAAACATCTGTGACTGCTGGGCCAACGGTTGAATTGCCAACACTCAATTCTTGGCCAATTCATGTCATTCTGTTTTGCCAAGCTCCAGAGCAAAAGCAGCACAGTTCTGAGCAGTGATGACACAATGGTTAAACCCCCCCACGAAATTCTCAGCATGGCAGAAATTTCATGACCCCACTGCTGGTTGTATCCCATTTCCACTGTGGTATTTCTGAAAGAAAGGAGTGAAATAGGAAAGAATACAGACCTTCTGTGTGCCTTCCCTGCCACATCAGCTTGAGTTGTGCTGGGGAATGTTTCTAAGTGTTAGACTGTTTCATATGTTAATGTTCACTATACATTGGCTGAGAGCATTCCAGAGAGCAGTGAGGGATGATACCAAGGGTTAGAGAACAGGCATTCTCTTAGCTGAACTGCTTGTTACAGCCAAATGCAGATACAGAGTGCAGCTATCAATCACTGCACTTACATTAATGATGTGATGCTTCTGCAGTGGATCAGGCCTCTATGCCTTAAATAATGTGCAATTAGTATTAAATAACTTCTAGCATGCATTATCATTGAAGTTCTGAGGGGGAGGCCAGTTCTCAGAACCTCACTCAGACACAGCATGAAAATGTCTTCTGAGGAAGAAAGGGAGAAAGGAGGGAAGGAGGGGGAGGGAATGGGAGAAGATTATCAGTTACTTTCTCTTCAGAGCTGATGCCCTCTCTGTGTCCTACTGTGTAAGGTCCTCTTCACTTTGGAGTGAGGTGACCAAGAACACAAGGTTTACAAAAGAAAGGAGAACAGACACCCAAATATATATGGCCTGCAATCATTAGCAGAGATTTAATTCTTCTGTAAGGTGTTCCCTCTCTCCTGCCTCTGTCACCAGTTCAATTCATTTTCTGATATCTGCTCCTTGGAAATGGACTGAGTGCTACAGTTTCTTCCATGCCTATGAAAAATATTTCTCATGTATGCTATACCTCAGCCTCTTTACTGCCTGTTATATATGAAAATGGTGAGGAAGGAAAGCAGAAACCCTTTGTTTTCTTCCTTAAATACATGTTTTCCAAATTACCATTACTGAGCTTTAAAAAAGTGCTGAGGCTTTACCAAAATAAACTATTGCTGTGTTCACCCTTTTCCCCAGTGGAACCTTTAGAAGTCATTTCTTCCAGCTTACATCTGTAACACAAAAGCCACAAAAAGCCTACTCTACTGTGAGTAGAAGGTGAGATTGTCATGACTTCATGAGTGAAACCACCAGGTAAGACAGGAGAAAAGGATCAGGAAAGGTACCAGAAGAAATGAGAGTGAAAATGGCATTAAGTGCCAGCTAGAGCACCTTGGCATTTCACATAGTGAACCCAAGTCAGTGAAATACACACACAAGTACCAGTTACTTAATTCTTCACCTCTGATGCCATGTTATCACATTTAAATGTGCATGCACACCTAGAAGCATGTGGGTGTATATGCTCAGTCCCACTGTTGGCAGTCCCCTATGGATGTGGGACTGAGACAGCCTTGCCTCTGCTGGACTTCCCATTTGGCAACTGCTAATAATAAATACAAACTGTTGGGAATTACAGGTTTTTCCATTATAAATTACATTTTTCTTAGCAGGCTTAAGAACCAGCAGTCATCTGTGGATGCTCCAACCCTGGAAGTCTTCAAGGCCAGGATGAAGGATGGAGTTTTGAGCAACCTGATCTAGTGGAAGATGTCCCTGTCCCCAGCAGGCAGCTGGAACTAGATGAATGTAAATGTCCCTTCCAGCCCAAACCACTTGATTATGATGATCATAAAAGGCAAGGGGTTGGAACTAGACAATATTTAAGGTTCTTCCAACCTAAAGTGATTCTGTGAATCTATGGCTCTATATTTTATAGGATACCATTTCTAGTAATATAGTTTGCTTTTAATACAGATAAAGATCTTCTGAAAGTTTTGTATTATTACAAATACAGGGTTTGTTAAACGTATACAGGAGGACCTACATTAAACTCTTATATAAAACATACAGAAATTAATATATCCACTTAATTTCTCACTTTTCATGGGTTATTTTACTTGTATTTGTTTTCTCATGGATCATGATCACAGTGTATTTTTAATTACTCCTGCTATGGAGGTTAGTGTCCATTAACAGGAAAAGTTTATTTTATGCATTCAAAAAGCACATAAATTTCCAGCAACTAAAATATATTTTAAAATCCTCAAGCATCACAGTACTGGCAACAAATTTTATTCATGTTGGATAAGTTTAATTCAAGTTCTTTAACAATAACTTTGGTGCATTGAGTATAGATGAAAAGATGGAACAATATATTAAATTATGTCTATCATCAGTCTAATATACATTGTCCTGTACTTATCTAAATAAAACCTTGGGCCTAATTTTCTGACATGTGCTCTTGGTAGAAGGTGGCAGGAGAAAGCAGTACAGAAATTACTAGGTGATGTACAGCACCTTTGAGACACCATTCAAGTAGCAAACTTGACATTTGAACTCAGACAGACACACTAATTCTGGGATGCATCAGTTCCTGTTCTAGCTTTCCCTTTTCATTTTAATTGCTTTGTTGTTTTTTACTTGGGGGTTTTTTTTCTATTTTTTTCGCTTCTGAATGAGAGATTCTTCTTCCTGATTTGCAAAGGAGCAACTGGAAACATGACTCTGCCCATTTTCTTATCTTATCTTGGCTCTGGCTGCATTTAAATTATCTGAGTAGGCTGCGGTAATGCAGCACCAGTCTCTTGCAATGGGAGAGGAATGAATGTTAATTCAGCTTGCTGGAGGAGGAGAATCAGCACATCTGTTGTCTGCTTTACATACTGTTCAGTATAACAATAGGAAATATTTAAATTGCAATGATCTACTATGATGTGTCTAAATATGACTGGAAAACAGCTCATTAGTTCTGCACCTCTCAGATCTTGAGGCACGGTGCTGTAATGAGGAGCTCTGCAGGGGCAATTCCAAGCTCTCTGCTTGGACTTGGATGGCATGCACCACAGTGAAACTTGAATCCCTGATCCACTGAGATCTTGTGGGAAGTGAGGTATGACTTAAATAGTTGGAAGACTCAATTCACTTACTTGGGACAATTTATTAATTTTTATAATTTGCTACATAATATATTAGACATAATATTTTTAAGGACATGAGTGTAATGTTTCTCCTCTATCATATCCATCCATGCAGGAACAAGTAGTAGTGACAGGAAATATGATGTTACAATCACTTTTCCCCCCCTAATTGCCTTGGAAATAGAAACTATTTGCTAATCTTAACCACTAAACAGTGAAATTAATAGAATGAAGTGTGTTTGTAACCTGATAGGAAATTGTTTTGGAAAATGGTCTATCCATGCCCAATAATAACTGCTGAAAGTCCACTCTGTAGTACAAAATAAAACTATTATTATAGAAGAATAGAATTTTTTTGGTTGGAAAGGACCTTAAAGATCAGCAACTTCTAAGCCCCCTACCATGGGCAGGGATACCTTCCACTGGACCAGGCTGCTCAAAGCCCCATTCAACCTGGCTTTGAACACTTCCAGGGATGGGTCATCTACAACTTCTCTGGGCAACCTGTTCCAGTGCCTCACCACCCTTGCAGTAAAGAATTCCCTCCTAATATCTAATTTAAACCTACTGTCTTTCAATTTAAAGTAATTCCACCTTGTCTTATCATTATATGTCCTTGTGCAAAGTCCCTTTCTAGCCCTCTTTTATGCTCTCTTTAGATACTAGAAGGCTTCTATATGATCTCCTAGAACCTTGTCTTCTCCAGACTGGTTATTATGTTGAAGATATTACCCCAAACAAAGTATGTGTTGCAACCAAATCCATCTTTGAAATTTCCTTTGCACTGTCAGCAGGCCTGCAGGCCAGTTTCCCTGTTTGCTGAACAAGCCTAGACAGGTCAAAGTAGATACTAACTTAGATCCAGCATGGTTAGCCATCAGTGCAGAACTCAGAGCATGTTAGGATTTGTGCTCTGCTCTTGAGAGCTAGCTCCCACCTAGATCTTGCACAACATTGTCAGGGTTTGTATGACCAAAGCATTTTATGTCTGGATGGGAACATCATCACTGAAAGGTGCAATTTAGCCAGATTATGACCTGCCCACACTAAATCCTGAAGACTACATGAAAGTTTAGCTGTGGGTATGTATCCTTTCCAAAGCCTCTGTGTGAGCCATGCTCTGCAGCAGTAGCTCCCATGAGGACTTCTCATCTGCAGTGGCTTGTCTTAGCTTCAGTTATACATTATTAGCACTGCATCTTTTTATTGGCCCGGACAATGCAGTGACCTAAACTGTGTGGTATTTTCTGGGTCCCCCTTCGTTGGGAAGAAATGATGAATCTGACTCCATGTTCTTAGAAGGCTAATCTATTATTTTATGATCTATATTATATTAAATCATAATTTAATTAAATAAGGATTCAATACAATTAATTAAATAATAATTAAATACTAAACTATACTAAAGAGTAGAGAAAGGATACAGACAGAAGGCTAAAAGATGCTAAAGAAAAACTCGTGTCTCTCTCTCCAGAGTCCGACACAGCTTGGTCAATAAAAACAATTCACATGTTGGATGAACAATCTCCAACATTCCAAAGCAGCAAAGCACAGGAGAAGCAAATGAGATAATATTGTTTTCCTTTTTCTCTGAGGCTTCTCAGCTTCCCAGGGGAAGACTCCTGGGCTAGGGGATTTTTCCAGAAAATATGACAGTGACAAAACTGTTAGCCTGGCTATCCAAACCATCAGTGCTGAGCTGGAACTTCTAAATATGAGCAGATCTCTTGGGTGGATCAGTAGCTGTGGGAGCAAGTGCAGAGGGCAGGCAGAGGGCAGATGAATCCAAGAAGGGCATCATCCACATCCATAGCTAGTAGGAGTTTAAAAACCCCAGCTGATGTGGTCTAGCACAGTCAAATGTAAATGTAGATTTACACAGTAAATAATTAATTCCATATGCTTCCTACTTCGTGTTCTTTTCCTTGCCTCAGCTAAATCACATCTCACTTTAGAAAGCACACAGAGTAAAGCTAAATGTCAGAAGATTATTTCCAGATGATTGATACAATTATTAACAAGCAAGTAATCAAGACATCATATAATATACAATTCAGAGCATACCTTTGACATTTTGCCTAAGAGTATAAAAAGTGTAATTAAATCAATGCACTTCCTGAATAGAGTTTTTGCTTTAAAATTCTGCATGACTAAGGTTAACTCCTAATGATTAATTAAAATTTTTTAAAATTACACTTGATCACTGCTATTTGTTTCTGCAGAAAATCATTAATACTTTTTGGTGAAACTGGCTATACATCACAAAGATTTTCCTATCTTTTAAATAAAATTTTTAATGGAAATTTGTATGTATTATAAATTTCAGAGGCAAAATTATATAAAGGTATAATAGAAAAGACATAATATAATAAGCCATTTTAAACAATGATAGATGCTAAATAGCCTCAAGTGTATTTTATTCTCAAGATAAATACAGGAAGTTTTGTTTCAGGTCCATAAACAAAATTTATATCTCTCCTTTATGTAGAGAAGTCACATAATATAAATCACTGACAACTAAATGTATTTGGTAACATGCCTTGCCTTCACCTATTATAAAGATTAAATTAATTGCAAAACTCTTGTAACATTCATGAAATTCAGATTTCACAATTATACATTGTCTTAAAATGTCAGAATCATAATACAGTCCAAGGGATTTAAATACCCATTTCAGTTTCTTCTCTCCATACCCCCAGTTTTATTTTTCTATCATCTGGCACTTGAATTGGAACACTACAAAAGTACATCAGAAAAATATGCCATTCATGTACAATTACTCTTATGCAACATATATACACACATGGTATAAGCCATGGGTCCAGTTAGTCACTGAAATAATATATCAAAATCATTAATCCAGCATTTTAGAGTAAAATTGTTCAGTAAGACACCTGGTTTTGAAATTATGAACTTCTCAACTGGAGTTGCATCAGCTTAGTGGAGGTGGTTTAATCTTACTCTCTTGAGTAGCTGGGTACATTCAATCTTCCTGATGTTTCACAAGTGAAGTTTCCCAAGGAAATTTTATTCTAAGTCTGAGTGGACCGATGGGGAATGGAAAGCAATAATAGAAAAAAAAGGCTATGAAACATGGTAAGTTGAGAAAGTGAAGATATTTCACTGTTTTCCAAATACTTTAAAAACGACATTTCAAAATAGGTATGCCTAGAAACTACAATTAAACAAAACCAAAACATGATTAAACCTGAAGCAGGGCGTAGTCTTCGTCTTTAATACTCTTTAGAACAGTTTGATAGTGTTACAATTACTGAAACTTGATTTTCCAATAGGAAAAACATGTTGTCAGTAGACAGGTAAGTACCATGGCTCTTTGTACATAGCTATCTTTTCCTTCTGGCAGCTCCCGTGTGTACTATCTTAATCCACTCCTCTACCTTTTCCGAGTTTTAACTGAAAAAAGAGTCTCAAACTCAGACTCAGGAATCCTATGGGACCAGGATAGGGTTATTTGTTGGAAAGTATTCAGTGCCTGCAGGAGATCACTTCTGTAGTGACAAAAATAGAATTATTAATTGAGGCTGGTGACCAGGAAGATGTGAGTAAACATTTGAAATGGACTTGGGCTGAGGTTCATGCAAGTGATCGATGTGCTGTTCATCACACTAGGGTAAAGCTGTCATTGCTGATGCTGTGCTGTGCTGTGCTCAGATGCTACAGTAATTACTACACCACAGTCAAACTGATACAATGACCAAGGTGGTGCAGACACATGAGATCCCTTTTTGTTGAGTATAATTTATGTTTTCTTGTTAAAAGGAAAGGGGGGCATCTTTATTGAAAAAGGAAACATGACAAATTCTTTTGAAACTTCCTCTAATAAAAATTGAGTGAAAGACATTGTTTTTTATCCCCATCTTTTCCCTTGTTCTCTTTTAACATGTATTTCAGTAAGGATGTAGGTAATACAGTATGAGCTTCTCATCAAAACAGGAAAATACTTTAGCTGAAGCACCACCTTGATGATGATGCTGTGTTTGATCTATGTGTGGATTCAGCAATTTTGGGGAAGAATTCTATTACATTAAAGGGACACACAAACTCTGGCACCACTAACAGCAGCCTGAAGGAGGATTCAGAGGACCCAAAAGCCATGTGTGATGTTGCCATTGAGTGGCACTGGTGTGGAGGCCAGTAGGCCAAGGTAAAGGATAGACATCGATTTGTTCTGCAGTGCTATAGATGATACACCAGTCCAGAATGGAACTTGTAATTTAATGATGTCCATGACTATTTTGAATGGTTTAAGAAACCACTGCTATATCTTTGCAGTCCAACCATAGGTAGCCTAAAGCTATTTCAGCTCTCTAATTCATGCTCAATGGTTGTGTTCTTTATTATGCCTGTGGGTACACAATACAGGTTGTCTCCTGGTTTTCTGAGGAAAAAAAGGGATCTAAATTTAATGCAGACTGGCTATATTTCAATTATGGTCAGACTTCTTTTCAGCTGAAGCAAATCACTCTTCTTGACATGCCATCAGAGTCACAGACGACTGACCTTCAGGCTACAGTGCAAGAGATCTGTTGTATTGACTAGTTATGGATTTTTTCCTTGGCTTTGTTTTGGCCAGCATATCTATTTTGGGTTTTAATATTTTTATTCAATGCCCAGCAGTCCACTTGAAGAACTAACATATGAAACATATATATTTTATGTCTGTTGTTTGTAATTAATCATCAGTGATTATGATGTGTAATTATCTATTTAATTTAATTCAGTATCAGAAATGGATGTATATTAAAGTTACTTCAGCCATCTGCATATTTTTCCTGCCAACTGCTATTCAGAGACCAGCTTTTGGAGATATTTCTGGGCAGAGAAAGATGGCCATCTGCTAATCTTGACCATGCACATATTTTAAGATATGTTGATTAGATTATGTAATGGAAGTGTAAATAGCGAACCTGATACATGCAGTTGAAGACTGTGTTATCAGTTTGTTGGTCAATAACTATTTAAGTAATTTCTTACCATTTTCCCTTTCTAAATCTTGGAGATTTCCCATTTCTTATTTAGATATTTTTGAAGCTTCTGAAACTGTTTGCTATTCAAGGCAGGATGTTTTAGAAAGAGTACACTGTACCCCAGTAAGCAGAGTAACTATTCCTCTGTTTATTATTCTAATCTCTTTAACAATTTATTACTTTCAATTTAAAAAAATGCTGTATGTATTTATGACTTAGAGTATATTTTCAGGCTATTTTCATTGCCCATTTAAGTAGTAGTAACCAGTCAGCATGTAAGGAGTTCACTTTGAAGTCTATGTTAGATATTAATTCATCTTTAGACCCCACCTTCCTCCTGAGCCTCCAAAGAGTCCCCATGAGTAAGGATCTGGCTTCATAGCATACAAAAAGGGTAGTGGGAGCAATCTGTAATATCCTCTACCATTTCCCTGCACTGAACATTGTAGGAAAAAAACGTCTCTTCTGTCAAATTATGCAAATTCATTAAACTCTTTTTATTCAAAACAATACTGACCTGACCTTTTACAATTTCTTCTTCTCACTGTGACTCCTTTTCTGTCTTGTCTTTAAAGTCTCTAACTGTTCAGACAAGACCTACAACTTTTATTCACGGAAAACTCTTTACAAGGGGATTTGGTGCAGCCAATAATGAATTCCCAGCCTGCTTTATTAGTTTTGTTTTGTTTTTACATGAAACTAATTTATTTATCTGTTCACTTACTGAAATATGAGCTGATTCAATTTTGAAATTATATTTTCACTACACTGAGCATAGTGGACCTTTCTCTTGACTATAGATTTTGATTAAATGTGAGCTTTACATGGAAATATTTGGCTATTTCCACCTACTAGAAAAAGCCAGAATTAAATGCATAAATAAAGTTTACTTGTAGCTGATTATCAAATGTAGATATAAGTTTTTAAATAACTGATTTATCCTTGTGAAAACAAAAATACAGAAAACATTCTTAAAGAAAGAAGGGTTTTGAAAATTAAGAGTTAGCAAGATATTAAATCATTTTAAAATGCTCATGCAAAGTGACTCTGTATTTCTGAATTAACTACTAGAGGTTTTTTACATCAAAAAACCACTCTTTTGGCAAAAACTTTTCATTAAAACATTTGACCCACCATTTTTTCCTGCAGAAGTGAAAATTAATAATTTGAAAAATCTTATAGGTAACTATCACAGATAATTTAAGACTTGATTTCTGAAATATCATCCAATAACCAAAGAAGTTACTCTTCATTTTTTGATGTGTTAATCAAACGTTAATAAAATCCACGTATTGCAAGATTCACAATATAATGCTAGACTTTTTAATTCAGTAAAGATAGAAAATTAGATAAAGCTATGATCTCAAAACACTTTTTTGTTTGCTTTATTTTTTACATATAGAATGGGAATGTGAAATATTTTCCCTAATATTTGGAATTATTTTCTAACTGAATCAAACTTATCAAGCAGTTAGAATTCAGGTTAAGATTCTGTCCCGATTCCTCCCAATTCTCTGAGTTATAAACTACAGGTGCTGTGAGAGATTTGCTGTGTCTGTTTAAGGTAGCCATGTGTCACTGTGGTTTGTCTTGCTCTTTTACTAGAATCAGTGATTCAAACATAGGTTTGGATGATCACATGGATTACCACACATGCTAATTTTAACTATTTCTCCTTTCTATGGAAGCATTGTATTGTAATTATTCAATACAATTACAGTACAATATATTGTATTGTAATATATTTTATTTTCTTTTTTTCTTTTGGCCTATAATTAAATACTGTAACTTCATAATTGTTTTAAAGTGGGCAAAACACCAATAAAAGGATTAAAAAAAAAATGCTTGAGGGTAAATATTTGGACTGTTAATGATACACAGTTATTTTTCTTTTTCCTTTCCAGTGTGTTACAATTTCAATGTTTTCCTTGCATTGGCTTTGACTAATCTTTTTATAGTAGAGCAGGCATGGAGCTGCCGAGGCAATCTAAACCAGCATGTGACAAGTAGCAAACAGCCCATCTAATTTTAACCTTCTCTGCCTGCATACATGGTTAGACAATAGGAATTTTTCTCCTCATTCAGTGTGTTGTTCCTCATACCAAGGGCATTTAAAGGAAGATTTGATTTCTGGTGATATTTCTATTCCCAGTTCTGATATTCATGTTTCTGTTGGTCTCTGCTCTTCAGCACAAATATTCTCTCTTTTTTATGAGAATAGCTAAAATCAGAGGTACAATGCAATGTCAAGAAAAGCAAAGATTCCCTTGGCAGTACTGCCATGTTTTCAGAAAAATGTATTTAAAGGAAACTCAAGAAAAGGGGAAAATAATGAATCTGAAGGGTGTAAAAGGGAAAGAAACAATGAAGAAAGAATATAATTTTATGAGAAATATTTATACTAGAAACATTGCTTTCTAATTGCCAGTTGTTCTCTGGAAACCAAATTATGCAAGAAAATCAAGACTAAGAACATGACAAAACCACATTTTTTCTAATATTAAAAAAAACATAGTCTGGACAAGAAAACTACTGATGTCTGAGAAATCAGAGCACCGAGCCACAGAAGAACTCTTCATAGTCCCACTTTTAATAACATTTGGTGTAAGATAAAGACATGATTCTAGTAAACGTCTTCTGTACCTGCATACAGGACTGACACTTGGATGAAAAGACTACTAGCAGGTGGATCCAAACAGTTTTAGGTAATGAGAAACCTACTTTAGTCCACAAATACTAACAACTGTAGGTGTCCCAAGAATTGTTCTGGTAAAAACAGACATGCCCAAAGACTTTAGGACAAATAAAAGCATCGATGGGGATTAGCTACACCTTGATTTTAATTCTCCAAACAAAGAGAATTAAAATCCTAGCAAAGAAAACCTTTCAATTGACTTTGAGCAAGTTTTGGGTCCATAACTTGTTAAAACAGTTTGAATTATAGAAAACGCTGCTAGTCACACTCAGCATTGGGTTCAGACCAGCTGCTACCTCCTCTGTACCTCAACAGTGCTAGTGAATGTCCAGAGCCAAAACTACAGCAGACTTTTAAGTGCTCTATGCAGCACCCTAACAACAATTGCCAGAGATTTAGGGTTATTCTTACTTTCTTGTTTTGTTTAATAATTAATTTGTGTAGTGAAGAGTGTAATTTTATGGAATCATATATAAATTTACTTCCTGATAAATAATTGATGAGTATCAAGATAATGTCTCTGGGAGCATTCAGTCAGTGTGCAAGTCAGTCTGCAAGGTAAACTTGGCCCTTGGCTCTACTGCCATAGGGCACAGCACCATCCCAGCCAAGATGCTTCACACCATCCTCAGTCTTTCAGCTGGATGAGCTAATGGAGCACATCATCACTCTGGCACTTCCTGGGATCAGCAGCTTTACTGTTCATGCATGTTCTTGGTCCTGCACAGGCACAGCAGGATCAGCCTTCCCTGGAAATGTCTGGCTTTCTGAGCAATGTGAAGCACACTGGATCCAAAGTGAAAAACAGATGAGGGTTTTAGGAAGCAAGGATTGTCTCACTTCAGAGTAGCAGCAGAGAACCAAATACACAATGTGTGCTGGTGCAGGTTGAGGGTCCAGGCACCTGGGCTTCATGTGACATCCTGGCACCTGCTTCTCATCGGCACCACCTCCTGCCCAGGTGACATGCACATGGTGCTAATGTCCCATTGTCAACCTCCAGTGAGCAACCAGCCTAAGCTCTGGTGATCTGACCCTGGGCAGTTATGGATATGGGGTTCCCACTTCAATACCTGGAAGAAGAAGTGGAGTATTAATCCTGCAAGGAGGACAAGGAGACTGGAAATCCACCTTACTTTTACCTCACACATCTTCAGAGAATCCAGATTCCTGCTTGACCATATATACATGAATATTTGTCCTGAGTTTCATAACATGAGTCCACCCTGTGATCCCTAAAGCATATGTGCACTTTGGCATTATTTAGGATCATGATTTCTGTAAAATAGTGCCTTTGAGCCTCCATGTCCTTGGCTCCTCCAGGAGAATCCACAGCTCAGGCTGGTGTCCCCCAGCTCTGTGTGTAGTGAGTGATGAGATCTGGGATGCATCAGTATGAGAAATTAGAAAAAGATGTGGGGGGACATACCTTACAGTTTCAGTAGCCTCAATAATCATAAATACAATATGTACCTAACACTCCAGAAATAATTGCTTCATACATTTCTCAAGAACACATGGGAAAAATCTTGTCCTTGTTGGTCAGTCTCAAATACCCACAGCAGCTGACAAATGTATACATTTTATTTTTTCTTTTTTGAGATTTTCATTTCAAAGACTCAGCCATTAACACATCTGATGATAATCCATTTCTGCCTCTGTGTTTTATCCATCTTTGATCTTTACCAAAGCACTTCCAGGGGTGAAAGACTGGACCTACCAATTTACTAAACAGTTTACATTTATGCCTCAAGACCTGCAATCGAGTCCCAATGAGGCATCTCTGGGCAGACTGGCAGTGACCCTGCCTTGATGCAAGCACAGGGGATTGAGCAGACTGGATCCTGGACTGCTGCATCCGTCTGTCTTAGCTCAGGTACAGACTTGACTCTCAGCTACAAGCTTACATTGTGAAAGTATCTGCATTTTGTAACATTTTGCAACCCACTTATTCTATGTATCTTTTAAAGAAATTACATCTGACACATTCATAAATTGCTGTCAGTCCTGGGAGTGGGGTGGTCAGGCTGAAATGCTTCCTTTACATCTCTAGGGCTGTTGGGGTTAAGGTCAATGTGACACAGCAGGGCCAAAAGCAGAATGCAAGTCTGGCCATGGGCACTTGGATGGGAGAGACAGTTTCCCTGTCATGCTCTCATCTCAAAGGTGGAGTAGTTCCAAACAGAAGCACTGAGTCACCACACATCACTTATGAAAAATTAATCCTCCCAATTGCTTTCCTTACTTTAATGCTACCTGTGTAGCTTTCACATTGACACGTCCTCCTCCTGCTCCGTCTGTGAGATGTGAGGAGGTGATGGAAGGCAGAATGCATGGTTAAAGAGATTTACAGTTCATAGAGGGAAAAACCTTCATGCCATAAACACAGACAATAAAAAAGCTGAAAGATAATTATGTGCTATCTCATGACTCATTTGATTTGGTTTCTATGGATTTTTCCAGTCCTTGTAGGAAAATGCTTTGGAATTTTTTTTTTTGGGTAAGTTTCTTCATGATTTTTTAATTTTACATGGCAGTCAAAGAAGTAAATGAGAAGATGTCATTTGTGTTTGACTTATGATGTTGTAATGAAGCATGAAAATGTGCATGATTCTACCAATCAGTGACTCAATAGCTTTTATGAGCACAACTCTTGTATCTGTACTACGGTGTATTAGAACATATTAGGTATATAAAAACACATTAAGTGTATTAGAATACAGGATGTATTATAATAAAGACTTACAAAAATAAAATTAAGTAGATGACTAATGAAGATAAAACAGTTAAGCAATTTGAATTTCTAATAGTCAATAAAATAGTTAAGATGACTATTGTGGAGGTGTGTTACTTGTTGGATGATTTACGGTGTTTTACTTACACAAGCTGATGGCATGTTACTTTATCTATACATCTGTACACAAAGGAAGCAGAAAAGACTCTTAGATACTTGGTTGTAAGAAATAAATATGAGAAATCTAGGAAGAAGAAAACCTTTAGATAGGTATTTTCATTTTTTTTTACAATTATTGTTATTGATGAATTTGGAAGACAAAAAAAGATATATTCTTGGCTTGTGTACATCAAAGCTATTCCAAATAGCTGTTGCTAATAGCCATATGTTTTTTAAACAAAAAGCTTGTATATAATAAGTTAATAGTTTGTTTTTGTCCAAAACTCCTGAATATGTTTAAGCAGGGAATCTAGCCAGCATGACTGGGAGCCAGCTTGGTTGAAGGCAGAGCACATCACTGAGGCTAAAGTGTACATAAGGTGGTAGTGGGGCCAGGTTATATGGGAGGAGTGCTGAGGCATTGCCCAGGCATGCAGGGAAAAGCCAAAGCTCAGCTGGATTTAAACCTGGAGAGAAATGTGAAAAAACATTTTCTGTAGGTACCTTGTCAGCAAGACTGACTGTTGAATGTGGTGGTTGAAAAAGAACATGAAAATCACAGATAAGAACCTTTTTCACCTCAGTCTTTACTAAGCAGGTATTTCTCCAGACATCTCTGGGTCTCTGCTGACTGACTGAGGGAGAGGCACAGTGCCATGAGGATCTAAATATGGCCCACTTAAGCACTTTGGATGTAAAGATATCCACAGGTGCAGATCTCATGCTGAGGGAACTGGCCAGCTGTGTTGCAGAACCAGGCTCCATCAGCTTTGAAAACAGTGTTGGTTAGGGGAGTTTCCCAGTGACAAGAAAAAGGCACTTTCATAAGTGCACAAGGGAAGCTCTATCTACAGGACAGCTACAGAGCACTTGGCCTCAAGTCAGTTCCTGGGAAAGTTTTCAGAGCAAATAAACTTGGAAGCCATTTCCAAGAGCATGAAGGCCCAGAAAGGGACTGTGAATGGCCATAATGGATTTATGAACAGCAAACCCTGCCTGGCTAGCATGAGTGTCTTCTGTGATGAAATGGCTGGCCTTGTGAACAATTGGAGAGCAATAGATTTAATTGACCTTGACTTGAGCAAGATTTTTGCCATGTTCTCTGATAGCATCTTAACAGACAAACTGAGGAGTTTTCTTCCAGACAGGTAGACTGTAACATGGGTGCAGAAATGAGCTCATGGTGTTTGTAGTCAAGTTGGTGTCTAGTTATTAATGGTGTTTCCCAGGGACTGATACTGGGGTCAAAATTGTTCTTCTTTGACATCTATTGATGACTGGGATGATAGGGTGGAACACACCCTCGACAAGTTGGCAGACAGCACCAAAGTGGGATGAACAGTCTGTGTGCTGGAGGATAGGGTTGTCTTGAGCAGGAAAGTTTCTCATAAAGAGAAGCCTCATGAAGCTCACCAAAAATAAATGCAGTGTCTTGCATCCAGGATGTGAAAATATTGCACAGTCTTGCAACTGGGACACTGACTGGGTGGAAAAGAGGTTTGCAGAAGGGAACCTCGCTGACAAGAAGTTGAGCTGGAGTCAGATGTTAACCTATGGGATGAAGATGTGCTGTGTGGCACTGCCCAGAGCATGGAGAGCAACTGTGGGAGGGCTTCCTTCCACTCCTGAGGCTGCTTCTGGGGCAGCAGGTGTTGTTCTGTTTTGCAGTTTTTACTTGCTTCAGCTTTTTCTTGTAGTTCTTTCTAATCTGTGTTAGAAGCACTAGGCAAGCTTTGTACATTGTGATTCATTTGGCATACCTACTGGAAGTTTGTCACAGACATCTTTCATGAAAATCCTTTCTTAGGATTTTTCCTTGTGAGAAGCTGCAGTTTCAGCAACCAAAAGTAAACAATGGTTATCTGCTGCTGTGGAATGCAACAGGTAGACCCGTGACTGGTCTCCTGTGGATGTTGGGATTTCCTGACCACTCATGGCAGAGCTGGCTCTTGCTCTCTGTCTGAGACACAGATCTCTGTTATTCATTCTTTTCTATTCTTAGCTTAGCTAGCTTCTGAAGAAACCTTTTCCTTTCTATTTCTTTTTAGTATAGTCTTAACGTAACATATATCATAAAATAATAAATCAAGCCTTCTGATCATAGAGTCAACATTCTCATCTCTTCTTCATCCTGAAAACCCTTGTGACCACAGTCACAGAAGTTTTCTGTTGGAAGTTAAAAATACATTAATAACCACAGATTGTGAAGGTGCCTGATATTGGAAATAGTCAGGAAATAGTCCACAAAATCTGACAGCTGCTGTTGAGATGCTGCTCAAAAATCTGACAGCTGCTCTCTGATTGAAAGGATGGGAAATCTCTGCCTTTCCAGCACTGGCATGTATGTGCTCTTTACCTCAGAAAGGCAGGCTTCCTAATGTGTTTGAGTTTTAAACATAATTTTTTTGATTAAAAAAAAAAAAGGCACTGTAAAGAGATCTGGGTGAGGAATGCAGGCGTATGTTTTTGCAGGACTGAAAGCAGCCCTGTGATGCTGCCATCCTATCCCAGCACCCGGGGAAGTTCCCTGGGGATGGAGTGGCAGGGAGTCCCCAGGGGCCTGGCAGGGCAGGGTCTGGCAGCCAGGGCCACCCCAGTGCCCAGCCAGGAGCAGCAGGGAGCGGGGGCAGCCCCAGCCCCGGGCACCGCCGTGGGGATGGGCTTGGCCAGGGCAGGATGTGGGGCCCATGGCAGGGCTGGGGGCTGGAGACCAGCTCTGCCACGGCATCACTGGAGCAGGGAATGGGGGCTCCAGGGGGGTGCTCCAGGGGGGTGCTGGGCAGGGACATCCAGGGAGGTGGGCAGGGACAGTCAGGCCCATTTCTGCTCTCAGGACCACGATTCTTTCATTTTCTATTTTTTAAAAGGTTGTTGAAGTTTCTTCTCACTGGAAACTTTCTTCCTGCTGGTAACATTTTGAATGCTTTCATCTCAAAACAAGCCTTGACCATTCTAAATTTTCTGCCAAGGTTGTTTGTATAATTTGTCTTCTCTTTCTTGGATGAAAACCTTGTTTATTTCAATGTTTGAGATAGTATATCTCTTTTTAGATTACATGTGAAATGCTGTATATCTCGACATACTTTAGGTAGCAATTTTTTGGTGCCCTTATTATCTGAGTGCATAATATGTACTGTATAGAAAGGTGGGTTTTTTTAACTAAGGAAAGGAGCTATTTGTGTTATTTAGATTAATTGGGAAGTAAATTTGGCCAGCTGTCATACGCAAGTCTTTGGCTTATGCAACTCAAAAAGAAATGACTCACATGACACCCACTTTTCCAACAGAAAAAAGATTATGAAAACAAGAGAATGCATTCTTGAATAGCTACTTAAAAGTCAGAAACTCTTCATTAATTTAGTGAGATGAAAGATTTGCATGAGCAATGTTATTTGGATTTATTTGATTTATTTGAAATAAAAAAAATTGATTTGATTTATTTGAAACACATTTCTGAAACACTGAAAATATAAAAAGTTACTGTTTTGAATACAGTTTAAATGGAGAGGGTTTATTGAAAAATTTATCCTCATAACTTCTCTTAGCTACCACTTTCATAGATAATATGCACAGATGAAAAACAATATACAGGTAATAAACTGCATCAATTGTCTGTAATACAGCAAAGATGATCTATCTTTCCACAGTCCTTCTACACATATTTTCAATTATTTCTGAGATGTTCAAATTAGACTTTTCTATTTATTAAGGGAAAAAAGAGATTAGAAGTCTAGAGTAGCCAATAAATGGATTTCTGTCCTACCCTCAGCTTTACAGCTTTTAACTCCCTGTCTCCATGTGGGATCAAGATTTTTTAGGCTCCTCCAAGACAAACTCATTTGCAAAGCCACCAGCAGTAGCATAAACTTTCTACGGAGGGGTAAGGAAAGCTAATCATAACAACTTCTTTATGAATTGTTTTATTTTGCATTTTTTTCTTTTCCAGATTCTCAAAATCTCGAATCAGTACTCCCTAAGCAAAGATTTCCAAGTCAGAGTTACTTGCAAAATAACAATACCAGTATTATTTTAGCTAATGACTGAAGAATTTAATTTTTCTTTCAACATAATAATGGAAATCTATTACCCCAAAAATGTATTTAATCACCTAGATACTAACAAGACAAAAATCTTAGTAAACCTTTTCTATTGCCAATATGTTATATATTTGGTGAGTATTACACTTTTTTACTTAAACGATTGTGTCAAGGTGTATGCATTTCTATGAATTCCATGCATTTTAAAGAGGGAAATGGGGAGCCCTCACAATAAACGTACGTAGGAGGAACCTGGCTGCCTGTCAGTCTTGGTTTAAATAGCCAGCAGGAATGTCTCACTCCTGATGGAGAAAGGAACACACACTGAAGATCCACAAAAATCTGGTCTACAGTGACAGACTCCATCCTGGCACACAGGAGCATCACAGGAGCAGCAACAGGCCAAGGAGGAAGGGCAGCCCCCTCCAGCCTGGGAATGAGGCTCCCCTGCCTTGTGACTGCATCAGCTTTGAGCCCCTGCTGCACAGGGCACGCCTGGAAATACTCAATTCATCAGGCAGTGCTGACAGAACACTTTGACATCCTGCACTCTCCTGAGGGCCAGCAGCTCCCCAAAGCACACTTCACTTCATCCCTCACTGTGTCAGGACAAGCCTCCCAAAGACACGTGGCTGTGTTCCCAGCTAACTTAGTTACCTCTGGACTTTATTTGTTTGCTGTGCAAAGCAGGGGAACCATTTTCAACCAGGGCAGTGAATTCAAATAATAACTGGTGTTGTGTGAAACATTCCATTGAATGAACTTGTGCATTTTGACTGTGACTCATAGCCAGCCCTCTTGTACGTCATGCATAAATCATCTTTTCATAGTTTTGCAAAGTCACCATGCAAAGGAGAGCAAGAAAATGTGAGCAGATAGGTTTTTGCATGCATATTATCATGCCCAGAATTGACAGGGCCTCTCCAAAGCCAGAGAAGGGCCAAGCTTTACATGAAACTATCTCATCCTCTCACTTCTGCTTCTGCTTATTCCCACGGTACCCGTTCCTTCTTTAGCTGGAAGCAAGTATCAGAGAGGGACGTGGCAGGACAGCTTATTCCTAATGAAGCTAATATATCAGGCTGCACAGCAAAAAGCAGGTAGCTTGTAATATTTTTTAGTTTTCTTCATATCCAGACAGAATTTAAAATGTTTTATTTTATATTAAACGCAGGTAGTTTGATCTCACTGTGTGGCCTTTGGCCTTGCCCAGGATTTTGAAGTGGCACCTCCCTTGTCCCCACCCAGGTGATTGCTGCTGTATCACTTGGCAATGCCTGTGCCAGCTCCAAGCTGGTCTCCTTGTCTGCATGACTCAACAGTAATTACTCTCAGTTCTGATATGGGGCTTTGTCACATGAATGAATCATGACTTAATAGATGAGCTGCCTGTTGTTCTTACCTATGGCTTTCTTGAGCCATTGTTTCCTGTTGTCCTAGATTTCTAAATGTGTCTGCTTTTACCCACACAAACCTGCCCTTGCTATCAGCACAGCTGTCCTACTTCATACTGGTTGCTTCCTGCACACCCATGCAGCCACACCTATTTGTGTGCATGCATTTGTGCATGATGTGGTGTGGCCTGGTATTCCTTGGTAGCCTGATGGAGGCAGAGGAAGTGTGGACATCGTGGAAGAACTAAAAATGCTGGTGGTGTAGGGATGAGGAGTTGTGCTCACCTCCTTCATAGTCATATCATTCCACACCTGCTTTTCTGTGTTGTATTTTCTCAAACACTGTCTTGCACAGAACATAGTATTTTAAAGAGCTAAGAAAAATGCTGATATAAAGAGGTTTCTGCACTTTGTTTGCACCAATATGATGATTGAAGTGGAACATTCACATTGAGGTGTTTCTACAGTAACAGATCAGGCCAGAAAGGTCTTTTCTCTTGGGGTAACAAAGCTTAGTTTTTGACTTTTATAGTACATTAAAAGAGTGTTCTAGTGTTAGTGCTGCAGTTTTTCATACAGCATATATATCCTCAAACCTCATTCATATATTCCAAGTGAAAGAAGACTTGTACAAATTCAGAAAATAACAACTGACTACATGCAAGTATTATATTAACAGTAAAGAATATAAAATAGTTCTATCCATATTGTCTCTTAAGGAGAGCAATGGACTTGAAACATGTGGTGCAGAAATCCTTAGCTCAGGTGCATCCATCATCAGTCATCCCTTGCCATATCCACCATGAAATCCTATAAGAAAGGTCAACGCGCTTACCCACGTACCTACAGGCCATGTGCCACTAACTCTGCAGCAACTGGAGACTAAAATGGGGGGTTTTCCCTGGCAGAGGGAGGAGTGCCCATGCCAGTGTGTCAGGAAGAAGGGTCCTTGGCCTCCTTCCACATTGGGTAAGCTGAGACTCACTTCTCCCTTTCTCTGCTCCTGTTTTCTCAATGGCATTGCCTTCAAGTGCAGTTGAAGGAGAAGGAGGGGAGAGCAGCTTATACAAGGCTGTGGTCGCTTCTCAGGCAGGTTAGATGTAAACTGCAGGCTCCTCCAAACACTTCTGAGGGGTCTCAGTGGTTCTCCCTAACTATAATGGTGAACTTTTAAAGCATGGAAAATGTTTATGAAGGGATAAAAAGGTGCTTCCAGATATGTGAGGTACAAAGTGCAGACTGTCTATGCATTTTTAGTTAAAGGGACTTAGGCAAATTTTGGAGTGGCACAGCAGTTAGGCAAGTGACTGAACATTTTTTCCAATTTCTGGGGTCTAACAAAGATTAGGGAAGGTGGGAGAATCCCCACAGCTTGCACTTGGCAAATATCCTATCCTTAAAAGTCTACTTCATGTTTCTTCTTATTCATGTCCATTAGAACTCATACTTTTCAATTCTTATTCACATGGAAGTCTTTTCTTGAGTCTAATTACTTTTGCCACTTTCCTCTGAACTTTTTAAATTTCTTAATTAAAATGCAGCCAGTCACTTTATGCAGAAAGATAGCCTTGTGTTACTGACAGTGTGCAGTTGTTGCCATCAGGTTTACTAAAAAAATAAAAAGGTAGGTCTATAGTTATTTAAATGAGAAGAGACAGGTTTCTCTATGTAGCAGTTTTATTTCAATACACTGCCAAATAAAATGGTAATTGTCCTCTGCATAAGGCATGCTTAAAATTTCAACTACAACTTCTGTAATAATTTGGTCAGAAATTTCAAGAAATCTAGCTCCCAGACCCACTGTCTCACAATTTATTACTGAGATTAATCAATCTCTCATTTTTATAGATAAACTTAGAAATTAGACACTTAACAAGCAAACTTGGGGGAAAAAAATCTTTTTTGGAACATAAGTGTGCTGTGAACTTTCTCATCTCAGTTTATGGAAAATGATCTCAACTTCTTGGCTTAGGTAAAAACTGTAATTCCAGCTTCATTACAGCAGTAACAGGATCATTGGCACAATAATAATTTGTTTTCTAACATCTCTGTGCTGAGTATCCTTTTTGGCTCAAGCAGGTAATCCCACCCTTTCTTTGAGTGAGAAAAAATGGATTAAACGTGTGGATTAAACCAAAACATATTATGGAATATGAGCAAACATGACAACAGATCTTTCTGCTACGAGTGCCCGCATCAAGATTATAAATACCAGCTTCACAGAGAACAAGTTTGGTAATAGCAGGAAATGACTCCAAGTCTCTTCCAATAAACCAGCCATTTTTCAGTCTTTCCCCGTTTGCCTCGTGATTTACATGAACATCCATCTCAGTATGAACACCAATATGTTCCTTCACACTTTGCACAGGCTCCAAAGTTCAAGTCTCCAGTCAACAGGGGCTCCTTCTTTGTAGTGACTTCCCAGGGCTTGCAATGAGCTGACAGATAAAAGGTTGTGTTTGTCAGAAATTAGCATGCATGGCAGTGCTTGGCATGAATTTTCCCTGACCAGTCACATAATGTCCTAAACATTCCTGGAAGATATTATGTAGGATCTGGAATGCCAGCCAAATCTCAGTTCTGGAAACAGGGAGAAATGTTCTACCAAAGGTAAGGGGAGCACAGCTCCAATGGATCACCACTATGGTATAACAACAGTATCATGTGATATCCCACCTTAAAGGAAAGGAGGAAAATATCAGTGCCATGAGTTGTGCATGTAAAATATTGGTATAATAAAGAAAGCTTTAGAGTGTGACTGAATTGGAAGGTTAAAAGCAAGAGTCAACTGGTTGGCAATCTTTAGGACAGATCCTGTATGTATGAATATTACACTGTACAAAAACAGTAGTAAAAAGGAGATTTGAACCTAAAACTCCCTCAGTTATGTTTTTTAAAAAAATAATACTGTACTTAAAGGAAAAAAAAATAATAGCAGAACTATGATTATGGGAATATAGAAAGAATATATTATAACAGCAATATATGTCACATTCTAAGGTTTGACGGGTGGTTTTCAGAAAAACATAAAAATCAGAATTTCTGTCATACTCTGAAGATCTTTTTACATTTTGAATTTAAAAGGTCAGCTCCTTTACGCCTCCAATAAACAAAGAGATTAGGAGGCCCAGAGTGTGTCTGTGTGTGTGTGATTACCACAGAGGATAAAGCTGTGCTGTCTCATCACATTGATTTTAAGTTTTTATAGGTTGAGTGCAGTGCTACTAACAAAAAATCCTAAATACAATTACATGCAATATAAACAAAGAGGAACTAGCATATGGACTCTAGTCTATCTTCCTGGTACTTCCATGCTTTGAGTATTACAGATATGTACATTTTGTGTATCTCAGTGTTCACAAAAAACCTCTTGAGCTGTTCACAACTAGTATGACTTTTCCTCAAAGTACTGCAGGCCACATGAATGCCTAAAACTTCAGTAGTTTTGAAAACTCAGTGTGGCAATGGTTTCATTTCCAGCCAGAAAGCATTGTATATGTGCAGAGATTTTAAGTATCCCTAGAAGTGCCTGAAAGGCAGACTGGATTGAACAGGTATCCAGCTCTATTTGAGACAGCAAAGGCATTAAATGCAGTCTCCCAATAACTTGCAGGGTTACATCATATTGTTTAATTTCTTACAAGGGATATGTGTATAAGACTTTTTGTTAATTTTTAGTAATACACAGTCATATTTTACAGCCTAAATTTTATTGCATACTTGCAGCTATTATCATATTAATATTTTCTGGCATTAAAGTGTGTGCATAGTGAAATGAGCACTGCAAAGACATATTGCCTTCAGAAGGATACAGTATATGAATTTTATAATATTGATACACTATTTCCTTACTATGTAAATGAACTTTGAAAAAATTATCTATTTTATAAGATTTAAAATAAATGGAAGGAAATCAGAAGTTAGAATCAGGACTATTAAAATACAACATATTTCTTAATTTTAAAGAATAATTTAATATTTAAGGTTTTAAAATTAATTCAATATCTATTTAAAAATGGGAAGAAATTACTTTCAGAGATCCATCATTTATTTTTCACAACAGACTTGGCTTTACACTTTAAAAAATAAAGCTAACCATCAGGGCTTTTAAGAATTTCTGAACTAAGTGTAATTCATCTGGTTAATTAAGGGGGCAGACTATGGAAAAAAGATGAGGAATAGCAAATATATTTCACTGTTTTCATCTGTGAAAATGGTAATAGATTCACCTTCCCATTGAGGCAAAATACAAAGAACACTGGGAGAGGTAGGAAAAAAGTGTGTGGGGGGGTGAAACTCAGATGGATTCTTAGGAATCTGGTAATAGACATTTATAATTAGTGAATATATACAACACACAGTGGTGATGTCCTTCTCCAAAGACATTTATGCATCTACTCACTCTGAAAGATTGCTAGCACAGCAAATGTACTGTTCATATTATATTTTCTATTTGCTTCTGTGATGGTTCTCTTCCTCAGCTGGGGCACAAATACTGACATTCAGAAAGAAGTAACTGTAAGTAACTCTGAATAAAGAACTTTGATTGTACAATATATTTTTCAAAAATGTAATACCAATTTATGATGAAAAATTATCACTTTTTTTTTTTTTTTGAAAGTCGCAGTATTCAGTTTATATAAAAAGAGCACTTGGCCTCAGTTCTTGGTTTGAATAAAGGGAAGGAAACATTATATATGTTCAGTGACTTTATGGACATAGAACAACAATATCTCTCATTTCTTTCTTTTGTATGCACACGTATATGTATTTAGGAGAAAAAACAATAAAGGCTAAAACTCTAGTCCTGCTGAGGATTGGAGGAGTTAGCAGCTTTCAGTAAAACCAGGATTTTATCCAAATTGTTACAGCACTGTTTATCCAACTGTTACAGACTGTTACAGCACTGAAAACAGAATGGTCCCAGGCCTGGATAAACTGAAACTCTAAGAGCAAGTCAGGGTTCTGTCTGTCCTGGGGAACCTGGGGGTATTTTCAGCCTCCTGAACTCCACCCACATCTGACCCTCATGGGTCACCTCCATGTGAGAATGACATCTCATTATTCACCACATCTTCCCTCCTCTCACCCGTTCTTTATATACTCATGGAAAACCTCATTTTTCCTGAGATCTAGAAGAGAGCAATGGAATTCCCAAATAAAGTCCCTGTTGTGAACAACCTAAAAACTAGCACCTTGAGGTGAACCTCCTACCTCCCTTACCCCTAAAATGACCTTGCCAGAAGCTGCAGGCACAAAAGAAGAGATGAAGGCAAAACATGCTGCTCCTGTACTGAAAGGGAACATCAATATGTTAGAGTATCCCAGCTCAGAGTGCTGGGGCTGTGTGCTCTACCAGCCAGGCAATTAGTACAGGCAATTAGTACAGGCCAGTATTTCTGGCTCCATAGCAGATCTGAGCATGAAATAATTCCATAAAACAAGTGAGCACTGTCTGAACCCCCTATTTGCCATGTTTTCTTGACACACTAGAAATAGTGACCCATTTTTCCCATGAACTTATGACATCTGCAACAGCATGAAAACTTCAGCTAATGGTATTCTTTCACTGTATGTACTTACCTAAAACTAAACAGGAATTGGTCTGTATTTGTACACTCTGAATTCAGGATTGCTTAATGACACTGTTTTGCAACACTTCTTCTTTAGCTACTAAAACTTACTTTGTAACCACAAAACCAGAGTATGACAAAACAGACTTCATAATTTACTGAATACAAACTTGGCAAGCATGTCTTATCTTGTAAACAAATACTTAGTTTTCCTCCATAATACTAAAGATATTCATCAGCTGGGCTATGCATTCTGTGGTAATCTGAGAAGCTGGAGTAGGAAGCAGCTGCAGAGTATTGTGTGACAGCTGCCACAAAGGCAACCTGGACTCTGGCTTGGGCTTTGCCATCTGCACCCTGCAGCAGCTGGCTTTTACTCCATGGTTTCCCTTAAAATGCCCACCTACAGCTGTGCTGTATATTCTGCAGCCTGTGGTAACTGTGCTTTTTTTCTGGCTTTTTATCTTATAAATCTGTACCCAATAAGCAATTTGAAACCCACCAGGAGTGTGGCTGCTGTGTTATCTGTGAGGCAGTGTGCAGGAGATGGAAGAGAAAAAGTGGCTGTTTTGCAACACTGAGCTCAGCCCTGGAGGAATTGGACAGATTCAGAATTCTTCTATCAGATGCCCTTCCACTAAAGCATTTGATGGTCATCTGTTCAAATAAGGAAAGATCTTATCCACTCTTATTGTTTTATTTAATTTGTTGCTATTGAGGGAGAATTCTTTCTTTCTGAGCTGCATGGAAACTGAAATTAGAAGGAAAGCAACACTGAAGCTTGGAGGAACACTGCTAATGAAAGCTGTTGGAAATACTACCTTCAGCAATTAACACAAAGTGTACAGGTGTTCAGTGTCAGTATCCACATTTTCTTTGCCCTTTTCAACATCTACTTGCATCCTCTAAATTTCTTGAGCACACATTATGAAAGGCATCAACCATCAACACACATTAAACAATTACCTTATCCCATACCATGTATTTATGAGTAATACATCCCATGATCATCAGGTGCCTAAAAGTTTCTATCCCACTCTGGTAAGCAATGAGCTTATTCACCTTCATCACCTTTTAACTGGAGTGGTGCCCATGATGGGCCTTTATTTATCTCTAATATAATCTTTGTATTCTAAGGATTGCATTGTTGAAAAACAATAACAGGAAGAGCATATTGCAGTGCATTATAGGCCACTCTGGATGGCCTTCTATCACCAAATGCCATCATCATGCAAAATGCCTTAGGAAAATCTCCTGTTTTCTTAAGTTTTTACAAACAAAATAGTCAAGAGAGAGACAAACCATTTGAGGAAAGGATAAATCCTACAAGCAGATGAACTCTATGAAAATACCCTGCTATTCCAAAAATTTCAATTCCTTTTCCATGAAGTAAATGGAAGGATGTTTTGGTTCCTGAGGATGACTTTTTAAAAAGAAAATTAATGGACAGAGATAAATATAGGAAAAAAAAAAAAAAAAGAGTAAATAGGCCAGAGGAAAGGAAGGTAGCAAAGAAGTAATGCTGAGGATAGTTAAACTGATGTGGTTTAAGGAAAATGTGAATAAAGTATCTGGAAAGCTTTATAGTTAACAGCCAGCATAAATTAAAATGGAAACAATAAAAATCAAAGATATTGAATGTCATTCCTGGTGCCTGTTGTGAAGGAGGCTGCTCTCTGTATTTACTTACACGTGGTTGAATTTCTCTGGTCTGTGGGCACTTCCTTTTTTGCAATGGAAGCCCATGGCCATGTAGCACATTCCTCCTCTCCCAGAGCTGGTGTGCCTGCTGGGCAGGACTGCCTGCTCCTGCCTACACCCAGCTCTTCCCACACTTTCAGGTCAGTCCAATATTGTGGCTGCAGGAAGGCCAAAATCCATGACAGAAGGAAGTTGGCAGTCATGAGGACAAGGCAGTGAGGCTGTGCAGTAAGACTGGGTAGAGGAGATAGAGAAAAAAATGTAAAGTTAAAATGCGGATTGAGAGACATCTATTTCTCTTTAAGCATCTCTGATCACGTGAGGCTGTGACACATCACAGCTGCTGAGAATGTAGTGTGTAGTACAAGACAATAGCACATGAACAAATGCCTGTGTTTAAAGATACCCTAAACCCAGGAGTTTCTGAGGACATAATTCCCTTTTCTTCTGTATGCCATTTACTTGCTTTTGATGTAAGTGAAACATCAGTTAATGTTTGAAATCACTTCTGTAAGAGCAACAGATTACTCTTTCCACCTCACTGTTTCTCATTAACAGGTACACAGGCTACAGGAACTGTGAGTTGCTACAAAGGAGCTGCCCTGGTCTTTTGGCAAACCTTGTACATATAATAATATTTAAAGTGTTTTCTTCATCCATCTAATCTGCTGTCTCACATCTCAGTCCACAGCATCTATTCACTGTGAGAAGCCACAACTGACCTTTATCAGCCTTACTCTACTTAACAGGAGTGCTTTTACTTCTCAGACACAAACATTTTGTAGGCTGTTTTGCTTGAGGTAGGTTTTATTACAAGATTACCAAAACTTTTAAGGAGAAAGATCAGTATGTGTTTTAACTGAATAGCTCAGCACCAAAATCTGCCATATTTTTACTTGTAAGTTTGTTCAAGATCTCAATAATTTTCTCCTTGCATGTTGTGATGTTTCAGTGTATCATTCAGCAACTTGTTATAAGTTTTAAGCTTTGCCACTCTTGCCTTGGGTTTTTTTCAGTATTATGTTTGCAAATCACCACAAATTTACTCAATTACACTCTCTGAGTATTACTGCTACAAATATCCTTCTAGCAGCAGTTTTAGAGTAGTGCTGATCCTCCCAGTCAGGTTTTGGACACCCATGAGCAATTTCTGCTTCTGGGACCTGAAGTCTTAAACAGGCATGATGGAGAGAAGATGAGAAAACCATTTGCAATGTATGAATGGAGGCGTCTGGACACATCCAAACTAAAGAAGATTTATTGTGAAAATAAGAAACAGTTTTATTTTTGCATGAAGAAGGATAAAAATGAAAGGACAATGGAGGAATCCCTTTGCTTGGAATGAGCATCACAAGAGCTGCAGGCTGAAATGCTGAGATTTAGATGCCCTCTGATGCTCTGTGATTCTGTGGTAGCAGTTATTAAATACTATTTGGCACATAACTGTTTCTGGATCAGAGAATCACTCAGGTGTTAGAGGTTCAATATTGTCTCCCTAGACAGTGAAAAAATACCTGAATCTAAGTGGCTGAGCTTATAGCTAAAGACATTAAGAGCAAAAACATAGGCTAACATTCAAATTGACATTGGCAGCAGTATAATTGTTTGTCAGAAGATAAGGAAATAAAGATTAAGTCCTCCAAATGGATTCACTTTGGTCCCAGTTCAGCAAAAACTGTCCAATACAGCAGTTACAGTTAATGCAGCATGATAACATGATTTCCATTGACATTTTCCTTCCTCCATTACCTCCTCCACAAAGTGATTCCAACAAAACAAAACAAAACAGCACACCTCACAAACAAACAAACAAACAACCAAAGTCCCCAAATCCCCCAAAATTCCAAGACCCACAGAGAAAAAAATGATGAAACCATTAAGAAAAAGACTAGGGAAGTTAACAAAATAGTTGTCATAGAGGAAATACTACATGTGCTTTCTTTTTACACTTAATCCCTTTGTATCAAACAAGAATTTATGGGAGAAGAACTTTTCCTCACCTGTTATTTTTCTTTTGCATCATGAATCAAGATGCAGGTTGAGGCACAGACACACAAGAAAGGACAAAACCGATGTTCATACCCCTTAAAAAGAGTTTTATGTCCATGAGTTACTAGGATATCATCTGACAAATCCTTTGGTGTTTTTTCACTTTAAAAGTCTTTCAAACTATTCAGGGAGTCAGTCTCTTCAGCACAAAGGCCAAATGTTCTAACACCTTGTTTCAAAAAAGTAGTAAATTGCATCTTCTTAGCATTGTTCAGCAAGTCAACTTCACATCCTGCATGGGCACGATGCAAATACAAAATTTCATTTCTCTGAACTGCAGTCTTCAGGACTCTGGGCTTCTGTCTGATCTTTGATACACTAATTTCCCTAAGTTTTTTCACCTGTAAAACCAAAATGAAATACATCTCCATGTCATATAATTATACTGTTATGGTTTGTTATTACTTGGAACATCTCTTCATGGTTTTGGATGGAGTTTTTGGGACTGTGCTATACATTGCTGCTTTTGTCAAAGGACTTACTGAGTCACCTTCCTTCACTGGAAAGTTAATAGCAAAGAAATCAAGTGTGACCCTTGTCAAGTCAGGATTCAGGCCTCTGCACATTAGTCACTTTTCTTTTCTAAAAAGAACTTTATAAAGCTTATATGTTTATTATGCATAGTGCATTTTCAGCTAGATGATTGAATTTGTAGCATTATGGCTAAGAGAGCAACTGACCTGAATGAGGACTTTTAATCAAGTGTTACTTCTAAAAGGACACATAATATGTTTAACATCTCATAATGCTCTTCTTACATCTCTGTTTGGGGTCAAGAATGGAATTAAGGTTTTAATTATAAGAAAGAGATGATGATATTGAGGTGTGCTCTGTTTTTACTGCATTTGATGTCATCGTCAGCCTATGGACTGAAAAACAGCTGTATAAACACATCCCATATGCAGGATACCAACTACTTTCAGAACAGTGAGCTCATTTTCAAATCAGGTGGGATGTATATTAAAAGTGCTAAAGGCTTTAGTTATCCATTTTTAATGACCTCTGTCCATTAACATAAAGGTGAACAGAGCAGTCCCATATTCTGCAGCAGATGTTCCCTTGCAGATGATTTGTTCTGTTACATTTTATTGTTGAAAGAGAAGGTGGAAGTGATGTTGTAATGCCATTAGTTAAAAGCTGGTAAGCATCTCTTATGCAAAGACCCTGGGGAGTTCAGTAAGCAGGAAATCAATAAAGAAGTATCTTATCAGGAAGAGATAATCTTCTGAAATTGATAGAGGATTATCTCTTGTGTTTTTTCTTAATGGACTCCAGTGAGTTCTGCACCACAGATATTTATTTATTTTACATGAAAAAGATTTACAACCAGTCTGATTCATACAATACAAAGTAATCACAAAGTAATGTAAGCTGGGATAAAAACCAAAAAAAAAAAAAACAAAGAAAAACACTTATTCATTTTTTGATTTAGCCTAATATTCATAGCCATTCATTGCAATAGTGCTTAGTAGACATTGTTTTATCTGCTTGCAATGCTTTACAATTACTTTATACCAAAAGTAGCCAATGGAAATAGGTTATGTGGCCTCCCATGCATAAATGTAGAAATAAAAGAGAGAAGGGTTAAATGAACTCTCTGAAACAGTCAGAAAATACCAGGGACAGAATCAGACATGCATCAATTTTAATCTAGATTTAATGCACTGCAACATTGGCCAAGTCCAGAGGGGTGGTAAAAGGTAAAACACTTTAAACAACGTTATCTATAACCAGTGAAGTGGAAACATAAGGGATAGTCTTTATGACCTTTACATTGGTTAAGTCATTTTTTCTGCTTATAATATTCCAGAACATATGTTTTAATATATTTCAATATAAAGTGAAGGCAGGAAAAACACAGACCTAACCATTTGATACAATCAATACAGAAAGGATACACACATATTAAAATGGTCCCCCTATGATAATCTTCATCTGGAAGACTGCTACCTATATTTGTTGGCTCACATTCCTTCTCTCTCCCCTTTTTCACTGGTATGTCTCTGCTGCTTATCTCTAGCCTGGCCTTGCTAAAAAAGCCACCAGAAACAACACATATTTATGGCCACTGAGTAATGCTTTTTTGTGGTTCTATTTGCATTTTTATTTCAGCAGATGATTTTTGTTCAGATGAGTATGAAAATGTTTATTGAAGCGTTTATTATTAAGACATCATTTCAAAATTCCAGCTGCCAGTTTGTCTCAGAAAAGTCACTTCTTACACAGCCAAGTGAAAACAACATTATTCTGTTTAATGCTTATCCTTAGCATGATAATGGTGGACAAGATAACTTTTACAAGAAGTGGTCATTTTTTAAGGGAAATTTTACAAATCTTTTAGTCTGTTATCCACGCTGACAGTAGCAGAACATGATTGTCTTTCTAATTTGCAGGACACTCACGCAGCACCATTTCACGCAATACATGATGGGTGAAACCTCATCATTTTCTGAAATGCATAGATACTGGTGATTTAGAGATCTGTAATATTCACAACCTCTAACTAGCATTTAACCTAAAAACAGGCACTATTTCCCCGTGTGGATTTCTTTGTGGAAGTTTTATATGTGCACACGGAGGTGCAGGGGTTTCCATGGCAACTAAGGGTTTGCAGAGTACTCAAGAAACTGTGCAAGTTAAAATTAGCTTAGATGGTCATGCATAGATGATAAGGGCCCTGGGCCATGCAAGTCTGTGCAAATCATTTTTGTGAAATTTAGTGGAGGATGTTACAAACTAAACCCAATGTATGGGATATGTCAATGGATAGAGCCATGGTAGATCTGGAGTGAATACAGAGAGCTGGCAGGCTCTAGGCATCTGAGATAAATAGATAGGATTTAAAAATACATTTAAAAGGAAAACCTAACTTTGAAATGTGATAGGAAATGATGAAAAATCCATTCTGATTAATTAGAGTTAATGGAAATTAAATGGCTCAGGCACCTTCTTGTTTTCATTAAGTGAATTGCTCTTAAAAGAATCCCAGTTTATTTCTGAATATATTTTCCTTTCCTGGACACTCTATAGGTTGACTTATTCCATAGAGAGACCTCCAAGAAAGCATAGATTCATTACCCCTAGGTCTTTCTTTAGAGTAAACATTTGTTTAAATATATTCCTCCTATAATAGAATTGGAGTAACACTATAATTAACTTGTTGGATCTGTGTCTGATCTTGTCTTATGTTCCAATAAAGAGGAGTATTTAAAGGTAGCACAGTGGGGACCCTATATTTATCAAATAAAACAGTTTGTAATTATAAATCTTTGTCTTATCTTGCATGATGAGTTGTGCATCCTAATGTAGGACATGGTTTCATGTTTTGTGGACACTATTATGAGGAAATTAGAGATACTCTTTGGGTGCTTCTCTGAACCAGGAGGTATAAAAAAGGTATATTCTTACTTCTACTACAGTCAGAAAGAGATTTAACGTAGGTGTGTATTGTCTGGTCATTGCTTTAGGAGAATAGAATGCACAGTCAGTTATGTGTCATTGCCTGCTTTCTGTCTGAGCTACATTTTTAAAAATGTTGTTTTCATTTATTACCATTTCAAAAAGAGCATAGGATAATGAATATGCTCTTTCACTAAATCATTTAGTTGATTGAAGCTACCTAGAAAGAGAATGCATACATGAAATGCTGGGAGGAGAGATGTTTCCCATTCTGATGTTATTATTTTGATAATTTCAATAAAGCATAAATTCCAAAAAATAGAGTTCTCTCAAAAATATTTTTTCTTCCACTCCGATACCTTCTGTATTGTGACAAAAATACATTCAGTGAATGCTAGAAAAAAATACATCTGACAATGAAGCCACTAGAATTAAGTGGTAATTGTCAATATAGATGCTTTCTGTGGCTGCAGGTTGAAAAGTGCTCTCACTCACAGACCTGCCTCCTGTTTCCTACAAACCCAGAAAAAGAGCTCTCACATCCTGTGTGAAAGGAACAAATTGTAGCAGGAGTTCCATGATACTCAAAAGCATCCAGGCACTGAGAAACAAAGCCATGTTAATATGCAGGAGGAAAAATATTCAAATAAGAAGAGAAGGCAGCTATTAGCCAAATGAGTGTTGCAGTTTGACATGCATATTCTGTATGATGCAGATCAACCTAACTCAGAGAGTCTGTACCTTATGTAAGAATGAGAAAAATGACAAAAGTGAAGCAATATCTCTGCACTGAAGAGAGGCTGAAAATACTGGCACTGCATATTTTAGCAAGAAGACAAGGATACAGGATAAAAAATATCTTAAAAGCACATGTAAAAGGGAGATGTGTCAGGACTAGTCTTGCTGCAAGATAGTGAAAGAACAAGAAGATAATTTACTATTTAATTCCCCCCTTTCCAGCTCAGCACAGGAAAAGCAGCTTTGTGGGAGTTGCTGCCTAACTCCTTATTCCTTGCCTGTCAGTGTCTCATGCTCTGTTGTGGGTGATAAGGAATTGTAGCAGACGACTGACAATAGTGCATTGTCAATAAGTAGAGTTTTCTATCCTCTTAAAGTCACAAAGGAGCCAGGGTAAACCCCTCAGTAGAAACTAGAGGAAACAGGGCATCAGTCCTGACCAAATCTCAGTCTGATCCATTAGGATTGCACAGATACACACTGACATGCCATTTCTATATCTTAAATATAAATGTATACAATTTTTCCTACCATATTACATATTTGGTATACAGGAACACAGGATGCTGTTTATTAGGAAGAACTGGGAAGGCCTGCAGCAAAAAGCTGTGTATTACAGTGAGTTATTAGAGAAACAGCTTTCTATTGGAGAAAATAGGTGATTCTCTTAGCTGTGCACTCATGCAGTATTTTTCAATTCTAAGTACTCATTCCAAAGAAAAAGATTGTGTTTTTTAGAAAGAAGTGATTTTCAGCAAGCTGTAACTTGGCCAGATCTAAGCTGATTTTCATCAACAGATCATCTAATTTTCCTCTCTGAGGGATATTTTGCTAAACTATTTTCTAGGCAAGCAATTGCAGAACTGCTTCTATTCAAAAGCATACATATGTACACATATACAAAAATAATTACAATATGTTTCTTTACTCATTTAAGATCCAAAATTGCTTTATTATGGGCTACAGTGACTGGCATCCAACAGGCAAAAATCTTCTGGAAGGAATAAAGGGAAAAAGAAGAACATAATGGGAGCACTTCAGCATCTCTCTGAAAATGTTGCTAGAATGTTGCTGGTCAAAATGAAGAAAAGCACAACTGGCCTTTTTTTCCCCCACAAATATGGGTTTTTACAACACTAAGCAGCAAACTTGTGGATTTTACCCTATAATAGGCCCATCTGAGTACAATTAATGACCTTTCACAAGTTGTATAGAGGATCAGAACATTACAGACATTGGAATAGGAGTATCCTATGCAAACCACATCCGATGCTATTTTGGACCATTGTACTTGAAACAGACTGCTTTGGCAAACAAAGCCCATGAGGATCTTTTCCTTGCCACATTGTATACAGGAAGTGAATGACAGCTAAATCCTAGCAATTATGACAATTATATCTTTAACTTAAAGGGTGACCATAGGAGTATGCAATCTGCAAGGCAGTCATAAAGCAACTGCCATCTACATTAATAATAATAATGATAACTGAAGATGAAATAATAGGATGTGACCTGCAGCAAGAAAAATGTGAGTGACATAGGGGAAGTTTCCATGGGAACAATATAAAAAATTCTAAAATATCTCTGTGTTCAGTGAGAAAAAATTTGGTCAGACCTAAGCTTGTCTCACAGCAGAGTGCCTTTCACAGCTAATGGGCTCACTGAATAGGTGCTGCCCAAACCCTGTTAGCATCACTGCTTATGTTTAACCTACATGTCTGCTCCCTCTGTCTTCCCTCCAGCAGCTCTTACAGCATCTGCTGTGCAAGCAGCAGGCAGAACACACACAGACCAAGCAGGCACATGAAAGAATCTATTACTTATTCAGGGGGCTTTCATACCAATGTGTCAATCAGCCATTTTGAAATAAATGGGCAAGATCCTAGTTTTGTCTACATCTCTGAAAACTGAGATACTTCCATTGATTTCTATGGACATCATGGGGACTAACTGGGGAAGAGAATAAAAGAGAGCAGTAATAAAATGTCTAGTTGCATGCTTTGAAATGTATAAATCTGTTAAATGTCATAAACATGCTTGGTTTTGCCAAAGACTGGTATTTCTTCACAGAACAACTGCAGCAGAAACAGTGCAAATCTGAACACTCCTTTTCCTGGCTGCTTCAAGTGCTTTATGTTGTTTTCCTTTTGTACTTGTTGACTTTTAAATTCTGGATGGATTTTTGTTTCTTCATTTTCTGTCTTCATATGTTTTCCAGGCTGTTCACCTGGGTCTCCTCTTCCATCCCCCAGCTATTCTTTCAATCTTTCTTGGCATCCCTCTGAACTTGGTTTTTGTTCCCATTGTTTTGTAGGCAGTTAGTGCATGGTTACATTAGTGTAAATGCTCTTCTAAGACAGTGATCTTAGAATGTATAGAGGGGTTGTTTCCATCACAGTCTGGGTAGCACACAAACTACTTAGTCTCAAGGTTTCACACAGAGTGAAAATACCCCTTCTCCAAGGCTCTGTTCACTAACATGAATCACATCCTAGGAATCATCTAAAATTTCCCTCCCCTTTACTTCTCTCATATTTGTGCCCTGACAGAAACTCTAGGTTTTTTCTTTAGAAAAGGCAAAAAAAGGTTGCTCTTAAATCTACCATCTCCTGATCTCTCAACTTTTGTGATTTTATGGTTTCACTCTCCTAATCTTTTTGATACCAGGAATTACCCCACCCATCACCATCCATCTCAAATCCTTAAGCTGTGTGTTTTGCTTCCAGAACAACTAGCCCTTTTTGGAGTAACTTCCCACAACTATTATTGAACTACATGTTCAATAAGTTTAATAACTACCTGTTCAAACTCCTCATTTTCTGGGCTTTAAATAGAAAAAGACTGCATACTCTCCTGATGTAGCAATTATTAAATCAGTTGGCATAACTGCAGCCAATGTCACTCCCAGACAAGCTATTCCCTGTGGACAGAGTATCTTCCTTTGTATGTTAAAATTGTTTTGTGGGGTTTAGCATTAAGGTTTTTTCAGGGAGATCTGGTGACTCTGGATGTATCACCTAAAAATCAGAGGCCTCTAGTGGGAGCCATACTTCATCATCATCATCATCTAATTGCTTGGCTTGGAAGGGACCTTAAAGGCCAGGTAGTTCCAACTCCCTGCCATAGGCAGGGACACCTTCCAGTAGCCCAGGCTGCTCAAAGCCCATCCATCCCCTTGCTGGAAGGCAGCTCTAAGGTGTCCAACAACCCCAGCTATCTCAGTTTGTCTTCACAGGTGAGTGCTCCAGCCCTCTGATCATTTTCAGGGTCCTGCTCTGGACTTTTCACATCCTGCACACAGGTCCACATTCCTCTTGTGCTGGGGCCACAGAGCGGATGCAGCACTGCAGGTGAGGTCTCACCAGAGTGAAGGAGAGGGGAAGAATCACTGCCCTCAACCTGGGAGTTACCTCTCTTCTGATACTGTCCCAGCCTGGCTTCCCTCACCCCTGCCCTGGCTCAGGACTCCATGTCAGACCCTTGGGGCCATCAGGCCCTTCCCCAGTAATGCCACAGCAGTGCCAGGCCTGTCCTGGGGGACCTCCAGGGAGTTGTCCTTGCTACTCCAGGCAGACTCCTTCCAAGGCCCTGTTCCCTAAACAGTATCAAGTATTTACCCTCTCCAAATCAGCTACATCAAGGTGCAACTCATTCAAGACTCATCACCATCAATATTTTCTTCCATTTTAATCTTAACATTTTGGAATAGGAGTTGCATTTTTTATGGTTTCTACAAAGCAGTTTAAGTAATAAGTGTAAAATTTGTTCTAGCCCCGAGTGTTTAAATGATAAGAGAAGATAATACATTTCTCATTGCTGCTGGTACAGAGATGGGCAGATTCCCTAAAGGAAGGTTACTGCTCTCTCTGGAGACTGTAGTCCCTTCACCTGCATTTGGTGTTCTGGGCTGAGAGCTGCAAGCCAAGGTCACAATCCAAAATTTAGCACTTAGCATTTTTATTTCACTTCATTTCCAGATGTCCAGAGAAATGGAAATCTCAGCTGAATCATTTAATGTGGTGTGTGTTCTTTGGGACACCTGTTTTAGGGTGGCTGATAATGAGGTAAGGAACAACGTCCACTGATCTTGCACAACTGTTCAATGTTTTTGGATGGTTACATAGGTAAAAGATGGAGAGGTACCAGTGCTTGGGGGATTTTACATGATGTGCCTACACTGTGCATTCTGAACATAAACTCTGGTCCAACCCTATGTGCCAGCTGTCCACTTTTTTCAGGCCTCAAATATATTTCACAATGGTAGAAAAAGTGACTTTCAGGAACTACTGGAGAAAACTTGCACTGTATGTAAATACACATTAGTCCTGAGTGTGTATTTATTCACAGTGTAATACTCCATATTTACCCAGCAAGAAAAATGGTATTGATCTGCATTTCAGAATGCTGGGTGTCCCTCAGTTATCAACATACTATTTTACTGAGTAAGTAATGATGAATTCAGCATCCCTGACATTTATTTTTGAGAGATTTTATAAGTATCAATAAATGTAGTTATAATTCAGTGAAGAAAACATAACACTATCTCTTTTTTACCACTTTTAAGAACAGGCCAGACCATAGCATTTGAATGTGCATACAGCATGGTGTGTACTCACTCATTTCCCTACACCTGCAGCATTTACAGTATTTTCTTGGCCTCTTTGCTATGAGAGCCACATTTCAATCCAAGTAATATCTTTCTATTTCTGAATGTCAGAGACACTCTGAGATTATTACTGCTCTGGAACATGTGATAATTTACAGACACTTCTACCTTTGGCTTCCATCCAGTGCAATATACCTAAGAGGAAAACCCCCAGCAAAGAAAAAACCTGCTAAAGCTGCAGTGTCTCAACCCTGGTTGCAAAACAGAAAGATGTGGTCAGCAATGGGTGATGCTAGCCAATTCATTCTTTTCTTTAGCTTTTTTACCAGTTTATGATAGCTGGTTGAATAAATTTTTAGGATTAACTCAACAGAGGGCATTGGGAAAGTCTGGAGACTCTTGCACAACTAATGTGTTCCATCAAGCCCATTTCAGTGCGTTTCCTTTTTTTCATACTGGTTTGTAGCATTTGTACAAAATGTAGCATTAGGTAACGCTCCCAGGAAATTCCTAGGGTAAATGTTAAGATTATGTAACAACTGAAATGCCCAGCAAGTTTTTTTAAAAAGAATACAGAAAGCAAGAGATTTAGCCACATGCATACTCAGAATTCTAGTTTTATAGCTCTCCTCCTCAAAAAAGATCCGGGTTGTAGAATTAGTCAGGGAGCATAGAGAGAAATAGACATAGCTTAATTCCTGTGGGGAATCAACAGGAATATACTTAAAATTCTCACCTACAGCTCAAATATCTTCCTCAAGACCTAAGGAAGTTTCCTCCCTACCTTTAGCATCCAGAACATGGAGTCCACCCTGGTGACCAGGCCTTCACACCTCACCTTGGGAAGAATGATCAAGTTCCAGCCTTTTCAAATCAACAATTGGTGTGGTTATAGGTGATGTTACCACAACACCTATTTTGTAAGCAATAGCCCACAAGTCTGCCCAGATGTCCAGCATGTATGGAATCAAGCTTCAATTTCTTCTTCCATCTGTAGGGAGTCACTGAAGTCCAGCCATTCCATGTGTGCTCCTAGCTCACTGTATGCAGAGAGTGATTTGAGATTCATCAGGGCAGAAGGCAAAGAAACAATAAAGGAGTGTGGAGGGATAGAATGTAAGAGAATAATGCAGAAGGAATAACTCCTCACACCTGAGGAGTTGCAGCTGTACTGATCACCAAAGATTAGGAACAGGCCTGCCCTTAACAGGCCACAGCTGTGTCCAATAAGAAGAGTGGGTTAGCTGGGTGAGGAGAGAGTTGGAGTTTGTTGGCTGTGCTGTGAAGAAGAAGGAGTCAGTGCTGTGAGGAGCATGAGAAATCACTGAGAAGGTATGGAACTTTTGCAATAAGATGATAACAAAGGAGTATAGCTTAAACATGAGAATTTGGAACTAAATCCCCAAGGAATGGATCTTGTTCCATTGGTAAGGCTGGGAATGGCCATCAGTCCACAGCTCTTTATCCAGCTATCCCAGGTCAATCCATAATCACTCTCCTGGCTGTTGCACTTGCATTTGTTTTCCAGAGTTTTTCACTTGTGATAAGGCTATTACTGTGTTGCAAAGCAAATGAAAACTCTTCAAAATCTACAGTATTAAGCCAATAAGAGATGTCAGCTTATAGAAAATATGGGAACACAATGGTGAAGTTACTGAAATATCTTTTTGTAATTAAACGGTGGGCAATCATTGATGTGTTTTTATTTTTCCTTCCAAATATGCAGTGAGTGTAGAAAAGAATGAAAGGCCATCTATATTAAATGTGTAATAGTTAACATAAGAATGTACAGCTTACTAGTATTTGACAGTATTAATTGTTCTGATATTTTTGCAGCAAAACTGTTTTTAAGTAAGGTGTAGATAATATTAGAGTACTTGAAAGCAAAAATTAAAAAAATCACGTTTCTTGAATATCTCAGCAGTATAACTAAAGATAGAAACTGACTTTGTGTGTTTTAACAACCTAAATATTCATAATGATGAAAATAGCCAATAATTAATTCATGTCTGAGTGTATCTATCTGGAATTATCAATATCAAGCAGTACTAATATGTGGTTAGAACTAATTTAATTTATAATGAATGAATAACATAGTGTGAGAATCTGAGCATTGGTGATTGTAAAACTCCATCTGTTGGACAGATAAGTCAGTTCACAAATTGGGTTGCCACAGACAGGTTATTTGTGCCCTCTTCACACTGGAATAAAATTCTCAGTTTAGATAATTTCCTTGCAATGAAGCTCTGCTTTTCTTGGACTCACTTATGCCATTTCTGATGAAAGCCCATTTATCTGGTATAATTGTGTGTGTGTATATATATATATATATACACACTAAAACTTTTCCAGTATAAAAATGTCACAAGAAATCCCACACTCTGTCATTATTATGCTAGGAAAGGCTTTTCCAATATAGACCTGAACTCATCCTAAAAAAAGTTTTCCACAGGCGGCATTAAATGAGATTATGGAGGAGGCTTAAAGACACAGATAACTTGAAAATAGGAAATTTCCTGAAAAAACCTATTGCAATTTCACAGAACTAGAGGACACTGTGTGTCAAATTTGAGCTGCATTACCTTGAAAATTGTGTTCAGTGCCCTGGAGTATTATTCTCAATTGCATCAAAGCATCTGCAATACTCTGAGAAATGTCCTAGAGCTACAGGAGACAGCCTGACTGACAGTGAATGTGGAAAAGGCTCTCTCCCATATTTATATGCTGACTGTGTCGAGCAGTTTGCTGGTACTTCTGTGCTCCAGGACTGCTAAGTAGTTCAGCTGGAATGCTGGAAGTAAGCATATTTATGAAGTATCCACGTGAGACAGTAATCGAATGGTGGAACAAGTTGTCCATCCTTGGAGATAACAGATCTTGACAGGTCTTCAGCACCTGAGATTAGCCCTCCTCTGGGCTGGGGATGGACTGGAGGAACTGCAGAAACCCCTGTAAAGCTGAACTAGTGTATGAGCCTCTGTCACACCTTTGGCAAACTCGCTATACCCCAACACAAGCAGGACGTTTGTGCTTTTCTGTCCAGTACTTTAATTATTCTAAGATTTGGCTCAAGAGAACTCAGACCTAAAATGATCCTTTAAATTGCTCACACAAATTTAAATATTCTTAACAATTTAAACATAACCCTCTGTCTCAAATAGAGTATAGTACCCAATAGAGTGCTGCTCACATGTACCTGTGTTTTCCAGATGGATTCACAAGGGCTTGAGAGATACTGCACTCCTGTAAAGTCATCTGATTATCCTCAAAACTGTTAATTCCAGGCAAGCAGCTCCTTGCTTGCCCTTTCCCACTACCTGGTTTTATTCTTAGCCTGCAAAGACTTTGGTTAGAAGAGACAAGGTAGTTAATTTTCTGTGTCCAATTAGTTCTTGGTTTTCTTACAAAGCTTCCAGAAGGGAGAGTGGTTTTGCAGTGGGGTTTTTGTCTGCCAAGGATTGGCCTGGGATCATTAATTCATTTCACATGGACTAGCAGACAGGAGATACTAACAACTTTTATTTGGTTCTGAGTAAGGCTAAGTGCTTACCTAGAAGAGGCAGAAGTCTTCTCCCATGGCTAATCCTCCTCCCTTGAACATGCAGCTTCCCTTTCAACTATTTAAAGTGTGCTGTAAATCTTTGCAGCAAGTGGCTGCTTTCTAGAGCTTTCTATTGCTGCAGCATGCAATACAGTCTGCATAACCCAGGCAAGATCTCAAGTTTTGTGAAGAAATGTGTTTGATGGTTCAGAACATTGTAGTGAACTTATTTTTTATTCACTTTTTTTTTGTGTGCATAGTTCCTTTGGATGGAGATGAGCATCCTGTACATAGGAGACATTCCTACTTGGTTTTTGTGGTGAGGCTCCTGATTCTTGATTTGTAAACCATAATAGCAGCTAGATTTGAATGTTCATCTTCCTAATACCTTTGCTGGAGGGCTTTTTTTAGATTGATACTTAGTTTAGGAAGGCATAAGAACAAAGTACCATCTCAACTGTAAGCAAAGGTAAGAAATCTTGAGGTACTTAACATGAAGTTTTACTGTTAAAAATATTTACTTCAACCTTACATAAAGAAATTTAACCAAAAGACACCCAGAAAGTATAGCATCTTTGGATAATCAGACTTATTAAGGTTTGTTGTACATGGAGCCCACTGGTGGAAAAAAAATCTGAATTAAAAAAGGCAGTAACAACAGTTGTCTTGGACAATCCAGCTATAGAACATAACAAAATAAATGGGAAAGAAACAAAACAAGTTCTGTGACATTTGCAGGAATGAGTGACTAATTTACACATGACAACAGGAAATATCTAATCATATATGAGATGCAGTTCAGAGAATTGCATCAGTGACATGGGAGACAGAGAAGTTTATGCCACTGCATAATCAACATGGATTTATTTATAGGCATGCCACCTTCCTCCTTCAGTGAGTTGCAGTAAAAGATTTGCTATCTTTTTTAAAGTCAACCATTAAAACATGAATCAAGATGAAGAGATGGTAAACACTTTTCTGCTCAGACTCTTTTTTGTTTTGTTTTTTAAGAAAATATTCTCATGTAGTTTTCCAGAAGAAATATCTTCCAGATATCACTGTAAAATGTATTTTTTTCTGAAATCATGTGGTCTTGTATGTCTCTTAAACATTGCTCTTAAAGTGAGCACTAGATTCCTCACACTCTTGCAGCAGAAAATACCTACTTACAACCACACAAACTAGATGGAAAAAAAAACTATCAAGTCACTTGTTTGTGATAGTGAAACTCCTTCTCACATTTATTCTCAAGGGCAAGAGAGGGAGGAATGAGGTCCAGAAACTGAGTGCTAAGAGACACGGGTTCCAAGGTGCTCTTAAGATGTAGAAGTGGAAATTCTGCTTGAACAAACAGTGCAGTCACCCTGAGAAGTTCTGGAGTCTCTGCCCTTGGTGATACTCTGGTCCCAGCCTGCTAAGGCCCTGAGCAACCTGCTCTGGCTCTGAATATGATTCTGCATTGAGAGGAGGCTGGACCAGGTGGCATCCCTGGATCGTTCCTTTATGCTTCTACATTTTTGGGTTCTTTTCTTACATCCAGTCTGTGAGGTGATCTTTGAGAATCCTCTCTGAATACAAGGACAAAACTTCCATCCCAGCATCTTGCACTCTGAAAATATTAGGAAACATAAGTAAAATATTCCCTTCCTTCTCAGACCTTGCCTGGCTTTTTATTTTAAGAGTACTACTATGTCTAAGTCCTCTGAAATGTGTTCTGGTATTACAAGGGCAGTCTTTCCCTTTTGAATTTTCAGTATTCCAAATTGTTTAAATATTAAAGGAGAAGAGCAGCTGTATCATGTGAGATGAAAGGTCCATCTGGTCCAGTATAATTTCTCTGGTCAAGGTAACAAGGATGCCTAGAGAAGCAGGTAAATGTAGCACAAGTACACAGGAGCATTTCTCCCATGTGTTTTCCCAGCCAGTATCTCTTTCTGATCCCATAAAAATTTTAGCATTTTCAATGGTGAATACTAAAAGTGGTGGAAAAAAATCCCTACCCCTCACCTACGAGTGGTATGGGGAAGTGCTGTTTGTTGCTTGTTTTAAAAATTCTAGCTTCCATCTCTCTTTGTAAACTTAGTCCTTGTCCTGCAACAGAGTGACAACTGTCCTTTACTCACTTTCCCATAGTGTTTAGACTTCATTAGATCTCATGTTTTTAGCCTTGAAGAATCCTCATCCATTTAATTTTCTCCCTACTAAAACCAGTTCAAACCTTTGATCATCCCTGCTGACCACGCTTTATACCCCAGCAATTTGATGGTTTCTGCTTTGTTCACTATTGTTTCTCCTAGTATAGTGTGCTTTTTGCCCACTACTGAGCACTAAGGTATGCTTTCATAGCTCTGCCTCTCACAGCTGATGCATAAATTTCTACAACAGTAGAAACCACCATAAATTTAGGACTACTTGTTCACTATTATTTCTTATTTATTTATATGGGATTTCACCTGCTATTTTGTGAAAAGCTTACTAGGTATTTTGAGAACTTCCAACAATTTATACCATCAGCTTACACTGAATCACAGAACTTCTAGAGTTGGAAGGGATCTCTTGAGATCATCTGGTCCAACACTCCTGCCAAGGCAGAGTTACCTAGAGCAGGTGACACAGGACCACCTCCAGGTGGGTTTTGAATGTCTCCAGAGAGGGAGGCTCCACAACCTCCTGGGGCAGCTTGTTCAGTGCTGTGCCACCCTCAATGTAAAGAATTTCTTCCTCATATTGAGGTGGATCTTCTTATGTTTTGGTTTATGGCCACTGTTTCTCCTCCTGTAATTGGGCACCATTGAAAAGAGTCTGGCACCAACTTCTTGGTACCTGCATTTGAGCTGTGTCTATGTATCAATAAAATCCTCTCTCACTCTTCTTGTCTTGAGACTAAACAGGTCCAGCTCCTGCAGTCTCTTATAAGAGAGATGCTCTAGACTCCCCATTGCATTTAGGGCTCTCCAGTGGATCTTTTCCAGTAGCTCCTTCTTTTTCTTGAACAGTGGAGACCAGAATTGAACACAGTACTCCAGCTGTGGCCTCACTAGGGCAGAGCAGAGGGGGACACCTCCCTGGACCTGTTGGCCACACTCTTCCTGATGCACCCCAGGATACTTGGCCAGCCAGGACACAAGGGCACACTGCCAACTCAATTTTTATTGCTTGGGTAAATTTCAAATGTTCATTTTTATTGCTCAGGTAACTTCCTTTATCTGCAGATGTAACCTCTCCATTATATACCTACCTTCCAGATCACATTTATGAATATTTTGAATGGCACAAGCTTTTGTACAAGTCTCTGTGGGACTTCACTAATAAGCTTCCCTCTGCTTTGAAAATTATCATGAAATTTGCCCTTTGATTTCTTCTTTGTGGTTTTCATTTTGGCAGCACACTGTTCCCGTTGTGCCCTAATGTTGGGTTCACTGGGAGAAAACAAAAGCAATAATGTTAAAAAAATGTTGTGGTTCTTAGTTTTTTCTCAATGAATTCCTGTCCAGAAGATTTTTTTGCAACTCAGTAGCTCTGCTGAGGTCAATAACCAGGTGTAACTGGGAGTGTGAAATTACAGACCTTAATTATACAGATTTAAATACTTACTAACTTCTAATATTATGCTTTAAGTATTTAATTATTGTGTTATTGTTGTATATTTATGTCCTTTATGTTTCTTGTAAGAGAGAAAATAACCATTTTTAAAATTTGGAACAGTTCTTTTGATACAGAACACGTCTTGAAGATGAAAATATATATTCTAAATGTCATCAGTTCTATATAGAAGTCTGTGTGTGCCAGTTTTCTGTGGTCTGAACACCACACTTTGTTGAATCACAGCTTTCATTTCAAAATGAACACAGCACCCTACTGTCCCCATCCCTGAGCTGTTCAGGCAGTCCTTAAATAAGCATGAAACTATACAGTGATGCCCTGATCTGTGAAAATCCTGAAATTACTTTGGGAAAATTGGAGGACTTTGCCATTTTAGAAAAAAAATCTTACAGAATCCTCATGGTCATTGACAGTGTGAAATAGCTTTTTTTTTTCCCCTTATGCCACAAAATTCAGAATTTGTGCCATAGAATTTGCTACTTTGTGTAAACGAGTAGCTATATACATACATTTCTTTTCTTTCCCAACCTGTCAGGGTCTTTCATTCTGAGAGATCCTGATGGATGGGGAGGAACCTGTCCTATCCTTTGGTCCAAGCAGCTGGAGCTTGACTGGGCTGAGGATAGGAGGCAGGATGCTGAGTCTGGCCAGAGAAGGCAGGCAGAGAGGTGGGGAGAAAGTGTTTGATTACTTGAGGCAGAAACCAGGCTAATTTTATTTTTATGAGTATTTTTACCTATGAGCTGATGTTCTGATGTTCATGTGCTGGTGTAAGAGAGGGAAAACCTGATCCCATTTCAGGTATTTTCTTACTGGTATCATGATCTCTTTCAAAGGGTATTTGATGGCAATAAAAGAAATTATGCTTGCTGCAGTATTTAGAGATAAATATCAACAGAACTAAGTACCATCAAGTGAACAATTACAAAAAGTTCAATTAATGTAATTTTGGCTAGAAAAGAATCTTAATATATTTAGGGGTATTAGAAAAGAGAACGATATAGAAGAATATTATCAAGACTCACTAAACTCTGACTGAAAATACTTCCAAATTTGGGGCGGCATTTTGTTTTTAGTTACATGGAATTTGGATCTAGCTCTGGGTAGTAGTATTTGCTATTATAAATGAGAAAATTTCACTACATTTTATAATCAAAAAATTAATAAATAACAGCAGAGCCCGTTTCTGATTTCATTATAGTTTTTGAGAATGCGTGTGATCAGTAGATGGATACAGATGTATGTTAATTGAGGTTAGAGTTATAATCTCTGCTGAAACACAGCAGTGTTCATGGCAATATTAGCATAGTTACACTTGAAATCTATTTAACTTTTCTCTTTCTCTGCTGTTCCACTAGAAAATAAATTCTCCTGTATTTAGGATAATCTGAAACACTGACTGTAACATTTGGGGAAAATTGCTGTCTGACACCCCTGGAGACAACATACAAGTCTTCTGACCTAGAAAGAAATAAAAATAGCAATGATGCCACAATATAGACTTTGATACAAAGGTAATGGGAACTGCAAGCCTCATCCACACAGAAAGAATTATTATGGCAAGGGGACATAGAGTTAAGGTTGAAGTTTGTCTGGCTTCATACAGAGATTATCTCTATTTGTGCTCCAAGAACACTCCTGAGGGATTTGTTGAATTTTGTACTCTACATTGGACAGCCTAGGTGTTCACAAATTGGCTGCAGTGCCAGTACAGTGAGGTTCACCTGTAAAGAGGATCATGCTGAGGAGATGAGAATCTGGCCCCAAGAATTCCCAGGTTTCTTTGAGTGACCTCTACTAGAAAGAAGCTGTTTGGTCTTTATGCAAAACAGCATCTGACAGCTTGGAAAGAAAAGCTGTTTTGCTTCCCATGCCAAAATTCACAAAATTCTGGACAGAAAAGTACATTTTTATGATGAAGGTAAGAATTTATTGGATAATAGATTATTTGTTAAATTCCAATGATGTGTTGGAACCTGACAAGGATTATAGTTTTGCTGTCAATTCAATTACCCTACACTTGAGGAAGCTGGTTTAATTATTTGTTGCTGGTTTAATTAAAAGGCGCTTAAGTCAGTGCAAGTTTTGCCCCTGATGTCAATGAGATCAGTCCCAGGTCCAAGTTACCTTAACTCTTAGCATGATTAATAAAGAGCAGGTCTTTTGGAAATGCCGTCATTTACAGCCACACAGTTAATCTCAAGCTGAGGGAGCCAATCACAATGTTACAACAAACCTACTCATGTTAAGAGTGTGCTATGTGCTTATCCTGGGGTCTGGTAAACTTCAGAGAGAGCAGTGACCCTTACACTCTAGGTAAGGATAAAGAAGGTTGGAATGTATAAAGTGGATTTTTGTTACTGTAAACTGAACAGAGAATGTGGCCACAAGAGCTGAAGTCACATGAAAAGACCAAAAGCGCAATTTAGAGAAGACCACATGGGAGAGAAGTGTCTGTCTCCAGGAGACAGCAGAGAGATAGGCAAGAAATAAGAAGTCATGTCATCCCTGCCTCTCCTCTCCTCATGTGTGGAAGAGCTGTGTAGGACTGGTAGCATGAACCACTTGGTCCTTTGTGGGATCACTCACACAGGCAGAGGCCCCACTTAAACAGGGGCACAAACTGGACTTTACTTCCTCCAATTCCAAAGCTTGTTATTGAGACCCCAGTACCTGCATATATGTCACAGATACTTCAGGGGAAGAATGAACTGGCCTAGGTCCTTCTACAAGTCCTGCCCAAAAGTATAAGCCAGTGACATTGAGCTGCTTCAAGCCCAGATAGAAAATACACACCAGAAAAGGATTTTCCCTTTAATTTAGTCATCCTAAATTGCTGTAAATCCAACCTTGAACTGAGAAATCTTCCTCTCTGCCACGTGGTCTTCTCTAAATCATGCCTTTTTTGTTTTTAACTGGATTGCACCTTCTGAAAGTCCAACTGCAGCCACCTTGCTGCAAACCTTTTCATCACAGAGAGCAAGCTTTCTATCTGCAAGAGAAACTGGGTCTATCCATTTGCTATTTCTCTCCAGCTATATTCTCAGAGACAGCTGTGTGAATACCTGTCTGTTCTCCAACTCAAGCCACACAGAAGAACAGGAGTATGGAATGAATATGGAATCAGATATTTGAGAAATGGAATGTGAAGTCAGGTGTGTAAGAACTTCTCCACATGCTAGTGAGGTGACGACCTTCCTACATAGCTTATTTTCAGGAGTCAGTATTTGAGTAAAGTCACCACTGTTTAATTTATCCATGTTCAAAAGATGAGCAGTTAGTGTTTAGATGATGAATCCCTGAGCAAGTGGCCGAACAGCAATAAATGCACACTGAGGTTTTCTGAAAATAACTATACTGGCCCAATTCATAAGAAGAGAAAACTATGAAGTGATGTAGAGTGACATCAAAATAGTCAGATCAGCTAAAGATGAGTGTTAGTTGGATGGGGGACTGTGTGACAGCAAGATGTATAAGATACATACTCCATCTATCCCACTTTACATTTTTCTGAAATAGGAATAATATTGGCTAGGTCATGGAGCTATTAAATTTGCTACCACTAGTCTGTCAATTAGTATTTTTCTGGCTCTTTCAAGGTGATGTGATAATTATTAGTAGAGCATCTAATCAGGAATTTCATCACAGACTGTGAGTTTTCCTTCAAGAGCAGGACATCAAAATGAACAGAGGGCAAACAGAGGCTATTAGTCTTCTCAAGAATTTTTCTTTTGCCCACAAACAGAATAGTAAATGTATTTTCCCAGCTTTAGTTACATACTATCTCCCATGTTTTATTTCAGTAAAAATGTCTTTTGAAGATCCTGTATTGGAAAAATACTTCTGACATAAAAGAAATTCCACCCTTGAGAATTGTTGCAATGAAATGCAAGCAAAATTAGATTATAGATTGCCCAGAAACAGAGTATATGTTCTCTGAATTTCTCTGAACAAGACTCCCCCTCTAGGAGAGGATGATGGGTGTGTGAATTACCCCAGACACAATGGATGGCAGACATCTTCACACTATGTACCAAAAAACATTGCCAACTTCTGTAAGGTGCTACTACTTAGTTTCATATCTAACTACTGAAATGGCTTTTTCTTCCTTAATACCACCTCAGATAAATTGGCAATACTAAGCAGTCTCAAAAGCAAAGGAAATGCCACAGCTTATAGATAACAAAAGAGATGGTTTGGCACCTGACTCTTTTCCATTCCTTCACAAAGCTTCTGGTATTCTTTCTTTACTCCTGGGTGCTCTCTGTCGTTCCTTCACATGCCCAGTTCCCCTTTGTTCCAGCTTCAAGTGACTTCCATGTACTGCTCTTTTTCCAGATCCCTATGGACTCATTTCGGGCCCTATGGCTACCATTGGATGCCACAATGGAAATATCTGCAAGGGAAATAAGGCACTCGGGTGTGTTGAGATTTGGGCAAACTTCTTGTGAGATCAAATTGATAATTCACCTCTTTTGTTTTTGAATTGACAGAGGTTTCATGTGACAGTCCTGGTGTTGATATGTAATGTTCACAATCGTGCTGGACCACAAGGGTCCCTGGGTGTATCTTTCTCTTCAAGGGTGAAAAAATGGTATCACCAAAGCTTCACTGCCTTAGGCATCAAAATCAGTCATTAATGGCAAACTGTTCATGTGTGTGATCCAGCCCCACCCTTTCTAACAATAGATTTAAAACTGTAAACCACATTAACATTGAAATTACTAATACTGGGAATGTGATTTACAGCAAATTGGGATGGAGGGGATAGTTCACTACTCAGTTATTTATCTAGACACTTATCAGACAGCAAAGATTATTGCATTTCCTATATTCCACACTTTGAAAGATCTGGGTGTTATTAACCGGAATATCAGTAGTCTAGAGAAGATTCAACCTTACAAATGTGATGTATAAGAACAACCTAGCATAGTTTTCCATACATACATGAATTTTGACTGTGGTTCCTATGACGACCTTCTGGCTTTTTATTATCTTTTCCTTGATCTTTGCATGCACAGATTTTAGTTTCTCTCTCTTTTTGTATCTGGGAGAACAAATATGAGTAAATGTCTTTGTGTGTCCAAGCATACGTAATTGTCTCTTAGTGCTTTATCAATGGCAACAGAACAGGAGTTTGCTTAATAATACCTATGTGTATGCCTTGGAGGTTAGAATCTGAGCCATGAAAACCCTTTTACATAACCTGTTTTATTCAGAAAAACCAACTGGGACCTCAACAGACAGGCTTCTCCTGAGGTCACCTGATGAGTAAATCAGTGAGAAATGGAAATACCTTCTTTATAGGACAGGGATTTGCTTCTTCTCAGAGCTTTTAGTCTTAACACCATATCAGGGCCACCAGCTTCCTCACACTTCCTGGTACATAAAATTTGTTCCCCTGCCTGGCTGGACAGCAGATCCCACCATTCAGAGAGTGGCTTTGCTGAACTCACATTTTCTGCATCTCCCTGCCCTTGTGCTGGTGAAAGAAGGAGACTTTAATTTGCTCTCTTGGCTTCTTTATATTCAGCTGGCTCCAGAGGTCCGCCCTCAGAGCCCACCAGGACCCACATGTCTGTCTAGCCTCCACCTCCTTCCCTTGGAAAGATTAAAACCAGCCCAGCAGCCTGCACCTCCCTCTCTGCAGGGTCCTGGTGGGGCAGGAGCTGCTGTCTGCACCCTCTGCTGCACTCCCTTGTCGGACTAATGAGAGGGAAGCAGGCAGTGTGACGATTTACCCTGTGCATTCACATGAGAGAAGTGAAGAAATCCAGCCGTGAAGATGAAAAGCCACTGGTAAGAGAACAAGTGGGATTTAGAGACATCTGTAAATAAGAGATTAGAACAGTGAAAGCTGTCCTTGCCAGCATTATATTAGTGGACTACAACAGAAAGAGCTTTATTGACATATTTTATAAGGCAAAAATAAAACGTTGTCATGTTAAAAAAATTATCTTGCCAAAGAAATTGTCTTGTCAAATCTGTTAGCAGATCCTTAGGTGGTATTTTATATGCTTAATATGCATGGCTTGGGGGAGAAATTTAATAACAGAACCTGTCAGAAACTGTAGATTCATACTGGAGTTTTCTTTCTGTTTGCAGGAAAATTACAGCTTTGTTTTACCTGTGTAGTTTTCTGTGGTCTTTCATCTCAGCCACCATCCAACACCAATCAAGTAAGGAGACAGATTTTATCTACCTTTTATCTTTGTGTAATTTTGAATGTCAAAAGAATTATTCTGTGTTTATTCAAAACTAAAATCCTCTGTAACTAGCCATCACACAAAGTGAGAGCTGTCTATGTGCATTTATATATGCATGAATGGGTAGAAGGATATATATGAAAACCAGGAAAAAAGCAAGAGCTGTGTGTGTTGCTTTAAATTTGCTATTGGATGTATTTTTAAGGTAAGGATTAAAATCTGGATGTAGATGGCAAATACAGGACACAAACCTTCCCTGTCTTTCAGTGCTTCTAGTTAGAGATTCTGCTACATGTGGCAATAAACTGGTTCTACTTTATTTGCTGGGCATAAAATGTAAATGGCTGGATGTCAGCCATGTGTCTCATCAAAGAATATAGAATGAGGTCTTTTCTAAGGTGCAATGTGTCAACCTGAATGTTCTCTTTAAGCCTATGTTGTCAGAAGGAAACCCACATTTAGGGTTGAGCCTTTGCAGCACACAAGAGGCTCTCTGTAGGTTAGAAATGCTTCTCCTTCCAGCTTCCACTCTTCATTCTTCCCTACACACATTCTGCTAACATTTTCCAGATTGACTTGGTACTAGACTTGTACATGGCTCTTAAACTCTTCAAATAAATGCTTGTTTTTCCTTCCTCCTTCCTTAATTCTGGGTATCTTGTAGGTCTTATGGCCATGACAAGGTTTTTTGATAAATAATATTCTGAAAAATAGGAGTTTTAGATTTAGTTTCCTCAAACAAATTTCTTCTACATTCTCATTTTGGTAAACAAAAAAAGGTCTGTAAGGTCTTCTTGTCACCACATTACATTTCATGAATGTTCATTTTCTGATCAAATCTGGCACAGAGGAAAGTGGGAAAGCTTGGAATACCAGAGAGGATGGAAAAGATGCCAACTGACTCACAACAACTTCTTTAGTTGGCATGAGGTTTGTTTAAGTTTCCTTGGGAGTAGAGAGACTGTTGATTTAGGTAACTGGCCTTTTTTTTTTAAAGTTTGCTTGAATCACAAAAAGTTACAACCCAAAACCTCTTTACACAGCAGTCCTTCTTAAACTATTACTATTTCTCAATAGCTCTGCTAGAGAAGAATAATTATAACACTCTCATTTAAAGGCTTGAAGAAAGATCAAATAGCATATCAAGTTCCTGGTTTTAATTTGGAGCTCTCTAGAAAAAGGTTATTATTTTCTCATACCTCTTACTTTACTGAGTACAGTTTAAATTGTTATATACCTCTGATTATTATTATTTATAGCTCTGTTTATGTCCTAATAATCTTACAGTTGCTTCCATTGATTTTATAAGGTGATCTGTGGCAATGTGCAGGCACATGGTTAGTAAATTCACCTTTTTTTGCAGGACTACCGGCTATTCTGGGTGCCAGTCGCAGAACTGATATCTGCCCAACAATCAGGATTGGCCAAGATGACCTACCAGGCAAGTAGCACCCTGACTTTTTCAGGAAAAAGGTGGTGTTCAAAAAATATATCAGGTTATATTCAGCTCTGTGACAGCACAATTCTCAAATTAAATGAAAGCTACATTATGGATATGTATATTTTTTTCTTGCAGGCTTTGACCTGATTTCTCAGTTTCAGATAGAAAAAGCTGCTTCCCAAGGAATTATTGAGAGAGTAGTGGGATCCACTTCTCTACAAGTAGCTTATAAATTGGGACCCAACGTAGACTTCAGGATACCAACCAGGTAATGCCTTCCTTGTTTGGCTTTAAAATATAGATATTTTGCAATCTTATATTTTAAGTGGTAGATCTCCCACCAGCTAGATCACTAACTTAAAAAGTTTTCAGGAGGGGAAAGAGGAATTGAACTTTTTTTTTCATTGCTACCACCAGATCAGACTGATTCTGTAGCAGCAATTTCAGGGACTTCCCTCTAACCACTGATATTGCTCAGAGTGCCTCAAGATTTGTTGATGCTAAGGGATTCACCTCTAGAAAGCAATGTCAGAAGTTGCTGATGATTTGAAATAGGGAGGCAAAAAAAATGTAACAGGAGGAGAGGGAAAAAAGTTGTCTTAAAATATTGACACAAAGGGATCTTTCTGAGCATGTGAGGATTTCAGAGATGAGGTAGGATAAGAACTCACTGATTCTGAGGTGAGGGGGTTTTTTCATTGTGTTCTTTTAGGTAACAGGTACATCAATGTTCCTGTTGATTTATGGTCACTTAATCTATAAAAGTTGAAAATTATTATTTAGCATGTTACAGTGAATTTATGATAGAAGTCAGGATTTAAGGATCTAATTGTGTTAGTGCTTTAGAGGCCAGACTTGCTACTGGTGAAGGAATAGAGACAGTACAGCAGGGTAGAGATGTCTTTGCCAAATTTAGGCAAGTCTGGATTCTGTTCCAGCACCTTATGTAATTAAGAATGCCTCAACCTAGCAATTAAGTGGCAAGACCATTAACTGGACTACTGTTTCAGCTAGGAATAATTGGATTGTGAAGAGTTTCTGTCTTACTCCACCTATCACTAACAACTTTTCTTGCTGCAATCCTCCCTGGCTCCTACCTTCATCGCCACCAGATTAAGCTACTTTAGAGTTTAAGCGTTTGGTTACGTTGGGCTCATGGCTACTTTCAGTCTGAAACACAAATCAGGGCTGCTAGTGCATGAATGTGAATCCAAACACAGACAGCAAATGGGATCATCACTTCACTAGAAATTGGAGATTCTCAGATGAAAGCAGCAATATTTTCACTTTCCATGGGCTAGAATCAAAGGCACAGGTGTTTTTGACTCCATGCCAAGGTCTCTGAGCCCCCTGCCAGGGTCTCAAGTCCTCCAGGGCAGCCAGAGGAATATCCTGGATTCCGACATTTAGGCTTTTTGCTATAGATGGTTCTAGTGAAATATGTGCTTGATATACACAAGTTACCCTGAACAAACCTATGTCGACTGCGTTACTCCAGCATCTGAGCTGACTTCTGATTGGGGTCGTCAGCCCAGGAAATTCATATAAGGTTTGAGCCCCGATGGTGCTCCAGAGTCTCAGTGTGCTGCTCCTCTGTCCCGGGGCAGAGCTCGCTGCTCTGCTCAAGAGTTATTTTACAGCGTGGCCCTCTCAGTGGGCGGGAAGCGGAGGGAAGGGGAGAGAAGGAAAGGGCAGGGCTGGGCTGGGCTGCGCTGCCCGCCCCGGCTCCCGGAGCTGTCCCTGCCCGCGGTGCTGAAGCGGCGCCGCCGCGGGCCGGGCTCGCACACCAGGGTCACCCTCCGGCCTGTGCGCCCTCGCTGCATCCAGAGGCGGGGCAGGGAAAAATAGAGTGCGTTTGGGAAAAATGGCCAGCATGGCTTTCCCGAGCTGGGTGGCTGGTATAGCCCAAGTGTCATGGGAGTACTGGGGAGGGACCCTCATCAAACATGTTGGCAACAGGGAAATAATTTTTTAGGCTAACACATGATGATTAATACTAGGGCAGAAGAGCCCATTTTAGAATGGCTATATGGTATGGGATTGAGAGTTCAATTGGATGGGCATGGCTCAGCATTCAGTCTCTGATGTAGCAATAGCTTATGCCTTGAAAAACTCACAGAACTTACTTAAAATGCTACCAAGTTGTAGCTTGGTCTTTTTGCTGCTCTGTGTGCTTGCCCAGAAGTATATCCCAAAATGAACAGAAATGATTGCACACAAGTCATAACTTAGCTTCTCCCATCATCCAAATAAATTCCCATTGGCTAGTGCTTCTTCTAGAGTAAAATCTGCTGAAGGATCATCCAGTGTTCTCCATGTAATAACTTGGTGTGGAACTGCCATGACATATAGCTGTTTTCACTGGATGTGGTGAACCCATAATTTTTCAATTTAATCTGTGTACGTGTTTAGGTGTCCACCAGTTAGTAAGTACAAAATTAATCCTGTTGATTTGGATAAAAATTGTGTTTATTTTTTAATGGAAATCTTAAAAAAAAATATTGGCACAAAAATATGTTCGTGACACTTTTTTTTATATGTGGGAAAAGGGCTAATAATCTTTGTACATTGAATGAAATCCTAAACCTTTGACTTCATGAATGCAACTGTCATAACACACACACAGAAAACCCCAAACAAAATAGGGAGGAAGTTTATAAAGCTTTACCAGTAACTTGAAATATTTCAAAGGCCTATTTTCTGTTTTTTTTTTTCCCCTTTGGGAATATTGCTTTTCTGTGAAGCAGCACTCCTCAAGTGCATGTGCTTGAAGGTCTGGGTTTTTACATTTAACCACCAAAGCTCTTCAGGTGCTTTTCCTTTCACATTGTGAGTATGCTATCCCACCCAGATATTGATGAGGATGCTGAAGTGGAAGAGACAAAATGCAGCTAGGAAGCTAATTAGGTCATAAGAGAATTAATTAGCTCGGCAGTGGGAGTTTTTGAATAATAAAGATCAGCTGAGGGTAATGAGTCCTAACAAATGGCTTCTGGTTAATGACTTAGGACAGATGCTTTTAAAAGTGCTGAGCTAAGTTTTATTGTTATTGCTTGCTCAGTTGCTGCCAGGCAGGGAGTGCCAGGTCAGTTGTGAGTCTAGGCAGCTCCAGGAGAGGCAGGCATGAGTGTCTCCAGATTGACCAAAAGAGCCCTCAACCCTGGGCACATGATACTGCATTATCATGAGAATGGCCACAGCAATTTCCACAGCCACCTCCAGTGGGTTGTGCTAACAGTTCTAAAATCTTTATTTAGCAAGGACTAAGTTAAGTCAGTGAGCAATGGAATTCACCTAAGAAATAAACTAACTCAAAAAAACCAAATTTAATAAAATAAACAGTTACTTTGTAGAACTTAAATAGGTATATAGTTGGGCTTCTAACATAAGTCTTCTGCTCTTGGTGAATCCTGGGGTCACTGGGATGGGTCAGGGCTTTCCTCACCACTGTCAGATGACTTTGGCTGTTTTAAAGGCTGGGTAGGACTTAGCTTTGAAATCTCAAAGAAATTTTCCTGTTAAGTGTTCATAATATAGGATTAGTGAAAGTCTTAGGTATTTATTAAAAAGATTTAAAAGAAATAGTAGTGTTTCAGAAGTTCCCCTAGATGGACTAAAAATGTTTCAAACTTCCCACCCTACAATACTTTAAAAATTTAGGTAAATAGTTGAATATCTGATTAAAAAAATTTGACCTAACCTTGTTTTCTTAAAACAACTGAAGCAGTTAAAAAAATAGTATGAGTATACAAGGAAAGCAGGACCAGAATGTTTTCTTACAAACTGAAGAAAAAAACTAAATCAAAGAAAAATATCTGATGGCTCATATCCTGAACAATTTTAAGTGGATAGGAAATAGGTTAAGAATAAATCTGGATTTTGGCCTTTAAATATATTTCTATATAAATTCTTTCTTTGCCCATTTACCTGAATCTATGTTTAAAATTGATTGGTTCTCTTCCATTAATCAGTGGAATTGGAAACACCTATGTTAAAAATAATTTCCAGAAAGAATTTGAGTGCTTATACAGCTATCAGCTGTTCAATAAAGTTACAGCATCCATCACCCTTCACTTGGCAGTAAGATGGAGGAATAGCTTCTCTACAACTGTTTATTTAAATATCATGCTAAATTTGCCATGGTTTCCAAATAGTTAGCATTTTAAGTTGCTGATTTTGGAAGGGTTTTGCCTATATAAAGATTACAGGCTTTGGAAAGAAATGTGTTCTGAAATACAATTAAGCCACTAAAGGATCATTACTGTTGGAGTACCTGAGATGAGCATATGTCTCTGCTTTGCTTGTAGAATTATAGGTATAAATCTTACACAGTAACAGTCCCCTACAGAGGTCCTTTCTGGTGATGGGTCATGCTTCACTGTGTTGAGTCATGTTACTGATATTGAGTCTTTAGTCTAAAGGCAGCAGTTCTTCTGATTGGTTATTAGTATTTTTTAAAAATGTGAGTACTTTTCCATGTTTGTGCTCTGAATTTTTATCTTTAGGGTTTGATATATGTTTTTTATAATCTGATTTTCTCTTACCAATGTCAGAAGCTCTTACATTATTTCTCTTCTTTGCATATCTTCTGAAAAACTGAACATATTTCTTTCCTATTTTAATGTCTGAAAAAAGGAGAACCCATGTTCTCCTAATACTAAATACTAAGTCTATAGCTAAATATGGTGCAAAGAATTCATTTGCCAATCTGGCATAAACAATCTTCTAATCAAAAAATATGTACATGTACTAGGGTTTTTTGTTTCTTTTCCTGTTTTGTTTTTTTGGCAGTAGAATTGTGTCAGCTGAGGTCGGATGAGAATGTGTGTGATAGTTTAACGAGTATTGCCATGACAACAAAACTTAGCAGTGCAGAGAAATGCTGAAAACCTCTTCACAGAGGATCTGGGATTAGTACTGCTTCTTTTAGGCTCAGTGTATCAGACTCCCTGGTGTCACTGAACTTAACAGAGAAAGTTGAATGTCACAAGGAGGCTATTTAAAGATTACCTAACAATATCACCTTCAGTGTGGTAGTAGAAAAACCAGCTCTTCTGCAAGAACAAATGAGATTCAGCATCTGAAGAGATAAATGACCCAGCTGAGCTAAAGTTTTAGCAGTAGAGGAGATTTTTAAAAGAGACTTTATAGAGGAAGGACACAAAGAGCCATAAAAGATGTGCTGAACTGGATCAGAAGCTTAGTAAGAGTGAAGGTATGTCTGAATAGGGAGAAGAACTGTCTTCCTGGAGAAGAAAGAATATATATGCTTATTGTGTAGGCCAGAAACCTAACACAAGGAGGGATACAGTAAACACTGCAAAGTGCTCAGAACTGAAGGCAAGCTACAATATCCACAAGGTGACATTTGCAAGCTTGCAAGAGGGCAAGATACAAACTGAAAATAAATGATGACAGAACACAACGAGTTAGATAAAATCCTATCAAACAAAACCAGGTGGAGCAGGATTTCATCCTCAGTCAAGAGACACAATTCACAGCAAAGCACACACAGATTAAAGATACTGGCAAGGAGCCCCCTCTTCCAGCTTCGTATATCTCCACACCTTTTATAATGAGCTAAACTTTCCACCTAAACATTCCCCTGCCTTATACCCCCATTCTCAGGTGTGTGCAAAGGCTCCTGGGGAAAAGGAGAAACACCAGCACTGCGGGTACTTTATTTGTAAGCAGAAGCTGCTGCCAGGCTCGCTGCGTCCTCCCTGAAATCTGCTGAGGCTGTGCCGCTGCCTGCTGGAGCACAGCTGCACTGCAGCTTGGAGCACTACAAACTAGGGAGATTGCTTCTGGAAGTACTCTCTTTCTAAATCAGTAGTCATCAAGCATACAGAATAAGAGCTGACAGTTTTTTTGCTTTTTTCCCCCCATAGCCTAAATCCTGAGATCCACTAATGCTATATAAATAGCTGCTGAGATAGGATTGATCTGCCTCTCAAAAATCATCTTTGTTCAAGATGTCTACTTGTTTGAGAAGTTAACCTAATGAAAGCGGGGACAAAATAGCCCTGCATGTCTTCATGCTTAAGAAATTTATTTAAACTTATTCTTAAATGTGGGTAGATGGCAAATAAGGTATTGATGTTGACTGGATATGACACTAGAGTTTTATGATCCACAGAATAAATATGGAAAGGCCAATTTCTTAAATATTGTGCTGTGATACATTTGAAATAAAAAATGACTGTTTTGCACAGTGACACAGCCAGTGCTACCTGTGTTTCCAAAGCTCACCTTATAGGAGTTGCTAAAATATGAGATATTTTATATGTGGCAAATCTGTTCCCTGCTACTTGTAGTCTTGTGGTTTAATGTCACAGGACATAGTACGCTTTGAGTGCGGGTTCTCACCACATATTTGTCAATGATTTCTGCTGAAGTGATAGCTTATACCTTAACAAAAGGGTTACTGGCAGGCCGAACAAGAAAATGCATTTGCAAAAGACATTCTTATGCCTTCAAAATCAAATCAGATCTGCACTTTCTCCCTGGTCATGGTAAAGTCATAAAATGTTGAGCGACTTTGTAAGTCTAACAGTGAGAAACAGGATAATTGTAGGATATACTCTCTATATCTGAAGTAGGAGTTAGTTGTTGCTCCATCCTTTATTCTTAGAAAGGGTTATCATAAAAATTGTGAAACATTGGAAGAACCCACACTTCTGAACCAGTTCTTTTGCCCTTAGTAACATCTTGTTTTGGGGCTCAGCATGCAGAAGTGCACTAATACAAGAATGGTTGAGATATGGTTCCACTGAGTCATGGTTTCTCATTAGTCTATGGTGTATGTGGAGCTTTTCAGAACAAATACAGAATAAATGTACTGTATTTTAATCCTACACAGTGCCATATATTCCAACGGATTGCCTGATGAATATTCCTTTCTAACTACTTTTCGGATGACTGGGGCCACACTTCAGAAATACTGGACTATTTGGCAGATTCAGGATTCTTCAGGAAAAGAACAAGTTGGAGTGAATCTCAATGGTCAAATGAAAAGTGTTGAGTTTTCTTATAAAGGAGCTGATGGAAGACACCAAACAGCATCATTTTTACATTTGCCTTTCTTGTTTGACTCCCAATGGCACAAGCTTATGATAATTGTGGAAGCAAACAGTGTCACACTTTTTATTGACTGTATTAAAATAGAGTCCTTAAACATAAAACCAAAAGGGAAAATCAACACTGATGGCTTTGCCGTGCTTGGAAAACTTAAAAATAATCCTCAAATTTCAGTTCCGGTAAGTTTCAAAACCTTTTATTTCTTCAAAAAGTGTTTTGTTTTGTGGAATGCATGTTTAAATTATTTCTGAAAGCAGAAATGGCAGAAAATAACTCATTGGCAGGTAAGTGTTAACTTTTTTTTTTAAATTTTGCACTTATACCTTGTAAGTTAAGAGATGACCCACGTTATGCCTAAATTTCAATAATGATAATTCCTAGATGTCCCTGTACTTGTTACAACTTTGAAGTAAAAGAGTGAAGTGAGACATAATTTTAAACTATATCTCACGCTGTTTGCAAAAAAACCCGTGGACACAGGTTAACCAGTGTTGTGTAAAACTGAAAGGGAAAACATTGCAACAAAAGAAGCATCTCATATTTCATCACCTCTCTATGTTTAGTTGCAGGATTGAAATCAGTTTTACATGAGAATGCCAGCAGAAAGCTGCCTCATGTGTCTGAAGGGATCAATCCAACATGCTGTTATAGATGTGGATGAGGAAGTTTCAGTAGCTGAAAAGTTATACTAATTCTGTTGAAAACAGGAGTTAATATTTGAAAATGTCATTAAAATAATCAGCTGGAGCTCATAATGTGGCAATTAGCATATTACAAATTAGCATATGTATCTTAGCTTTGCTAACTGCTCTGAGCAATACTGATGGATGCATGGATAGGTAGGATGATGAAAACATTACACATTACATATATTCTATGCATGTTAGTAGGGTGAAATGCCAATATTGTTTTCCTCTTTGGAAAGGTAGATTAAATGCAGAGAAATCTATTGGTATTAATGGAAAAATTTTACAGCATCTGGTATACAGTGCTAGAGCAAACTGTGCCCTCCAGTTAGACACAGAGTCATCCCTTCAGAAGCGAGGAGGGTTCCTTTGCCTCTTGAAGTAGTGATTCCAAATGGCAGCTGACAAGTGAGGAGTGAGATGTGGTATCAAGGTCACCTTGGCCTTCTGTTGATACTCTGACTCACCTTTGGCCAGGATTGAAGAAGTGAGGAAAAGCAGAAGAGAAATCTTGGAATCTTATCCACTTTCCTCTCCAGCCTGTGTTTTGCAGAGACTTTCTCTTTTCAGCAAGGTATACAACTGAGCAGCATTGATCACCCAGGGCTCTGCAGGCATTTGGCAGGGAAACCTGTCTGGCATTAAGTTCTGCCTGGCTTGGGTTTAAGACTGTACATCTTTAGGCACCAGTGTAGGGCTACATTAATTATAGGACAACCTCCTTTAAAGATGAAAGAACAAAATGGAATTAAGGAATTTTTATAATTCACCATTTATAATGCAAAATATTTGTTTATAACTTTAGCATGTTTCTGGGAAGATTTGGTCATATGAAGTATATTTTATGAAAAAAGTAAAATCTTTGCATAAGTTAGGCTTTAAAACAAGAGTACGATGAACACTTCTTGACAAAAAGAATAATGAAGCACTGTAACAAATTATCAGGGAAGACAAAAAGTAAGCATGACACCATATTCTTAAACTGAGTTTGGATGCCTAAAATTACACTTTATTTTAGACAGAACTGACTTAGGACTCACTCAACTGAATTGCATGGCCTGTCTGGGAAGCCCAAAAAGGCAATGGTAGTGGTTCAACCTGATATTACAATAATGTAGATTTACGAACCCCATAACGTCTGAGATGATGATAAAGGAATTACATAGTCAGATGGACTAGTAATTTTAAAATGTCTATTTATATTGCAGAAATTTCTGTTTTAGCCTGTGTGGTTTATTTCTCTTTAAATTGAGTAAATAAATCTATGTTTGGGGCTATTCTAGTCTTTAACTTGCTTGACTGTAAGTTTAAATATCTCAAAAGACTTGGTTATTTAATATGCCCTAGGCACAGCTTTTAATTCACTCCCAGGCATTGTTAAAGTATATTACTTCCAGTGGGAGAATTTTAAAAGGACATAAATTATGTGTTTCCCATTCTTTTTTGCAGCATTCTGGTGAAGGCCCTATTTATCTTGCAGAATAGGTCAACTTCTCAGAGGTGCACTGTAACACATATAATTTTAAAAGGGATTCTTTATTGCTTGTTATTACTATGAGTGCCTAGGAGAATAATAGATACAGTTGCATTAGAAACTCCATCTTCCCTTTCAGCCTTTACAAAGATTTATTCCAGAATTTCTGGAATGCTTTATGGAGGACAAATTTTCAAACAGATTCACAGTTGCATTTTATCTTTTCTTTTTTAGGTAAAAGTATCAAAAAGTTTTATCTTTTTATCAAAAATTAATTAATATAATCCATTATAAACTCTAAGCAATATGAGATTTAGCATAATTTGAAAACTGAAAAGGAATTTACTCCTAAATTACATGCCTATAATAGGAAGGTAAGGGAATTAATTTCTTACTGCTCAAATTTTAACTTCTGTGAGATTACATAATTGCCTTAATTACTGTGATTTCAGAGGCATTACCATGTTTTTTTCATAATAGATACTGAACACTTTGCTAGAAGTGACTCTTGGTCATTATTTAATTGACATTTCATGCTGCTAACTAGCTCAGGGAAGCTACATGACTTGTAGCATCTAAGAGGAAGCTGCTTGTCAATATTTGTTTAACAGGGATTAATTTACACCACAGAACAGATTGTGTCTGTGTACTGTAAAAAGTCACATCTTGTTTTTTTTCTCACCCTGTGAAATTTCACATTCACAAGGCTGAACTCTAGCTATGGAAAGACAAATAATACCAGAATTGGCTGTAATGTTCAAAGGTTTTAAAAAAAAGGTGCAAGGAGAAAGAAGCTCTAAAAGCGTGTTTCAGAGATGTCGAAAAATGGAAAAAACGTGTTTAAAATAGCTCTGGAATGAGTTGCATTTAAATAGTTGTAGTTTATTCTTGGTCACTTAACAAATGTACAAACAGTTGACAGCAGACCTCTCTTAGGAGACACATAGATGTCGTTGGCAAGGTATTGTAGAAAATCTCCAGATGAAAAATTGCTTAGCTGAGTTGTACTTGCCCAGGAGGGGTGACTTCCCCTAGATCATCACCAAGCCAGCAATAGCCCCTAAGGTACTGCTAAATGCATTCCTGTGACTGATTTTATATGGAAAATACTACCCTACCTATTTAGGTCTCATTTGCATTTTACCTAAACTTCACCTCTCTCAACTAAAAAACACTGATAAGACAACTGAATTATGGCGTTGATATTGAGATGTGCCAAGATGGTGGGCATTTGCAGGAATTTCTGTATAACTTAAGATGACAAAACAGTGAACAGTCAGACACAGTTAATCATATCTGTGCTGACTAAGAAATAAAGATGAAACAGAAATCCTGTAGGAATCCTGCCAAATGTGAGTCAGGAATACTGATCTATGGGTTTTAAGCATTCCTTGTAGTTTAACTCCAGATACCAACTAAGCCCCACATGGCCACTTGCTCATTCTACCCCATGGTGGGATGGGAATTGTAAAAGTGAAAGTAAGGAAACTTGTGCATTGAGATAAAGACACTTTATTAGATAAAGCTCGAGCTATGCACACAGGGAAAGCAAAACAAGGAATTAATTCACCACTTCCCAATGGCAGGCAGGTGTTCAGCCATCTCCAGGAAAGCAGGGCTCCATCAAATGTAACAGTGACTTGGGAAGACAAAGAGCATCACTTCAAACTCCCCCTGCCCTTTCCTTCTTCTCCCAGCTTTATATTCTGAGCATGATATTGTATGGTTGGGGATATCCCTTTAGTCAGTGGGATCAGCTGTCCTGGCTGTGTCCCCTCCCAAGTCCTTGTGCACCCCAGCTTCCTTGCTGATGGGGTGGGGTCAGGGGCAGAAAAGGCCTTGACTCCATCCAAGCACTGCTCAGCAATAACAAAATCATCATCCCTGTGCTATCAACTCTGCTCCCAACACAAATCCAAAACACAGCTCCATAACAGTTACTGTGAGGAAAATGAACTCTACCTCAGGCAAAACTAGCACACCATCTTTGGGTTTAAAAGGTTACATTTTAATATCTTTGCTTTATGATTACCCCTAAATTATCTGAGGTTCATTTCTGAAAACTTTATGACTGCACTTTCTCTTTAATAACGCTATATATTGATAACAGCAGAATACCTACATGAGGTGTCTTCAAAATAATGGCATCCTTTAAATCATCTTAACTTAATCAACAAGATCATTGTGAAATACTGGCAAGGGAAAAGATGTCTTGACAGCAAGGCTAGAACATATTTGCCCTTCTCTCACCTCTCCTAAATCAATGGGAAGCCAGTCACATCTTTTACTACATTGCCACCAGAAGAGTTTTATTTTAAATTTTTTTAAAGTTAGAGAGGTTTCCTATCACCTTTTGTTTTATATAGCCTCAAGGCAGACAGAGTTAGCTCTCTTCTTTTCATAGCTGGTACAGAGCTGTGTTTTGGATTTAGTGTGAGGATACTGTTTACAACTTACTCCTGTTTGGGCTCTTGCTATTGTATGGCTGCCTTGTAGTAGTAAATTAGTATTAGTTCTTTTATATGTATATTATGGCACTCAATTGGCTATTATTAGGATGGTTTAAAAATGAGAAGTGGATAAAGGAGGGAAAGAATTGGCTCACAAATGATGGTGTCAGTTAACAGGTAAAAGAAACAAGGGTATTCATTCCTTCTGTTGTGTTCCAGTCTCAGCACTCTGGAAACCGTGATGGCTGTAAACAAACAGAACAGTAGAGATGTGATAAAGAGGATTTCAGCAGTGGCAGCACCTCGGCCGGTTTACGTCTCCTCTAAAATACCTTCACAGTTAGGGGTGGGGAATGCAGGGCAAAGCCCTGCTCCACCTGTAGCTATTGAAATACCTAGCGTTTAATCCTCTGCCTAGCGTGCCAGTATTCCACCTCTTACACGCTCGGTCAGCGTGATCCCTGACCCGAATTAACATGATCTTTTCTCCTTTGCCAGTTCGAGATCCAGTGGATGGTGATCCACTGCGACCCCCTGCGACCCCAGCGCGAAGGCTGCGGCGAGCTGCCGGCTCGGGTGAGACACCTGTGCTGTGCTGTGCTGTCCTGTCCTGTCCCGTCCCGCCCTGCCCGCCGCTGCAGCCCACGGGAGTCTCATTATCTCTCCCCTCTCCTGGCCACCGATGCTCTTTTTTACCATACCTGCCCGCTATTCGGTGCTTTTAGCAATCCAACGCCCCAGAGCAGCAGCCGCTGCCTCATTTTAACCCTTGAGTGACTCGCTGTCTGCCTCTCCTCTGGCGGCTGTTCGGCTGGTCCCTGCGGCCGCTGTGCCTGCCCTCAGGGGCTGTCGCGGCCGCCCCCGGCTCCGCGCTGAGCCTGGCGGCGGGAGGCCCAGGGGCACCGCGGAGTCGGTGTCCGACGCGGCAGCCGCAGGGCAAAGGGTTAAGGCGCTGCTGGCGCTCCGTCCTCGCCTGCCCGGCCGCCAGCCCTCCTCCAATCCCCGCCACCCTGCCCCGGGCCGGGCCGCAGCCGGGAGGGGCTCCGGCCGCGCTCACCTTGCCCGCCCGCCCCGGCAGCCGCAGGCTGCTCCCTCCATCCATGGCCCGGCGCCTCCTGCCCCTGGGGCTCTTCCTGCAGGCGCTTTGCCTCGGTCTGGCTCAAGTAAGTTTGTTCTGACTTTGACTCTGCTTTGTTGTTTTTTATTTTTCCTCCCTCGCAGGTGACCCAGACGGGAATCGAGGTAAGTGCTAGGGAGCGGACGGAGCTCGGGGTGCCGGCGCAGAGGGAGGGACCGAAGGCTGCTCTGCCGACCCCCGAAGGTGTTTGTGCCGTGTCCCCCCAGCAGCTGCGGGTGACACGGCCGAGGCAGGCTGACCGCAGGGCGGTGGCACCGCCTGTGCCCTATCTGGCGAGCACAGGGCAGGTGGCACCGGCGGGGCTGAGCTCCACATGCAACTGCCGCTGGACAGAATATTTCTGGGAACTCTGGTGTGTGGAGGAAATGTGTCCAGAGCAGCAGCGCTGTGGGGACGAAGGGTCCAGGCTCAGGGCCCGGAGCAGCCTCCTGCTCACAGAGCCCCGTTGTAGGGCCGCGGGCAGAACTCACTGCAGGGAGAACAGAGCCCCCCATTATAGGCACGGAGATCTGGAACTGCCTTTCCCTGAGTTTCCACAGGCTGGCGGCGCCTGCTGCCTCCCCCCGGGAGCCCGGCGCTTTGAGAAAGTGCCTCTGTAGATGTTAATGTGATCCCGAGGAACCAGGGGAAACCGCTGAGCCTGTCAGTGAAGCAGGGGCGATTTAAATTTTCGTTGCTAGTATGAGCTCTTAGGAAAACTGTCTCCTTTGTGTTGAAAGAAAGAGTAATTAGTGTGGTGCATTTCGGTGTTCGAACTGCAAAGATCACTTTTATTTCTGCCACGCTGTGCCAGGGGACATTCAGATCCTGTTGGATGAGGAGTGGAGCCCACCTGGCCCTGGCAGCACTGTGGGCACAGGAGAGAGGCTGGGCCCAGGGAGGGGAGTTTAACACCTTCCCCAGTCCTTTGGTGAGGGCAGTGTTGCCAATCCTCACAGTAACAGTCAAAATAGGATACAGGGCCTGTGATTTACATGGGGTGAGGATGCAGGTCCTTGTCACAGCTGTGACCTCCTGACTAACTGATAGCCTCTAGCTGTGTTCCCCCTAGAAAGGCTCCATGGCTTGACAGGCTCTAATTGCTCCTTTTTTTTACTCCTTGTCAGAGAGGCCCCCCTGGTCCACCAGGCCCCCCAGGTCCACCAGGGCCACCAGGAGTTCCCGGTATTGATGGCATTGATGTAAGTGCTTCCCATGCCCTGCCTAGGAAATAGGAAATGCTCTGAGCTGTATCTGCATTGTCTGTCAGCCTTTGATCTTCAGGAGTTTGAATTTGGCTGCAAATACATGAAGGAATTGATGGGTCTCATGCTCTGTACTGGGCTGGAGTGAGTGGAGGAAGCAGATTTTCAGATTATCTTTGGTATAGAAAACTAAGGATTATTTATTTTGTGTAATCAGCATCATATGCTGTGATTATCTGCCATTAATGGGGTGTAAGGGTTTTATAAATCTAATCTCAGAAGGGATTACATAGTGATGCCCACTCATACTAAATTCTGATAAGGATTTGTGGCATTATTCCTGATAGGAACTACTACATGTGTTCCCTTCATTCCTGTCAGAAGTTTCTCTGATGATTTCTGTTAGTCTGCAATAGAAATGATATGGATTTAATATTTATTTTCTACAATAAGAGTCAGTTCAGGATTTTTTCTGGTAATCTGTAAATCAGTGATTTTCATGAAAAACCATAAAAGGTTATTGCAGTTCTGACTAATACCTTCCTTTTCATATCTTGGTAGGGGGAGAGAGGCCCAAAGGGCCCCCCTGGTCCACCGGTAAGTGATTGCAGCTACTTTTTGTTTGCTTCTGTGAGAGAAGAAATTCTGAGTTTTGTTTCTGCTTCTCTCTGTGAAACGTGTTTAACTGTCCATTTAACTCCTGAAGGGTCCAGATGGGGATGCAGGCAAACCAGGATCCCCTGGGTTGCCAGGAGAGCCAGGAGCTGATGTGAGTACATTTGATTTTCTAGAATTTCCGTGTTTGTTTGTTTGCTTTCTTCAAGACTAAATAAATAAAGCACGGGGGCTGTCAGTGCTGCCACCTGCCCTGGAGAGGGCACTGGGCAGTGATCTCAGAGATGGCTCAACTCAGCTTGACTTGTGCTGTGGCTTCTGGAAGCCACCTCTGGTCGAAGGGCAGAGCAGCAAGAGCATGAGGAAAGTCTGCTGATGCATCTTCCTATCCTGTGGAAAATAATAGAGAAGATTGAAGTTTCAATGTCATCTAGTGTTGATGGCCTGTTAGGTCATACCTCTTGAATGAATTTGTGGCTATAAAAATGCCTTCAAACATTTTTTGGAAGCTTCATATTTCTCTCTCTTGAGAGAACTGTTAAAAAGCACTTCTTGTTATGAAGCAAGATTTTTGCATTAGAACTTAGATGTTATGCCAGGAGGGAGGCAAGCTTATGTTTAATTTACAAAAACTTTTAAAACTTTAAAAATTTAAAATACCATAAATAAAGATTATATACCATAAACCAGTGTGTTAGAGGGTATTGCAAATTATATAAATGAAAAAGCCTAGTATCTATTTAAGATTGCAGTGCTGTTAAATGTTAATATTTAATTTGCTTTTGGGAAGAGAATTAGTGGACATGGAGCTGGAAGACTCTTTAACTAAACTGTTCAAATTTCATACCTGTAAGAGGAAATGGGCTTTGTGAGTGAAATCTAATACCACTTCACATCTTCTTGAAAAAATACAGGCCCACAACCCATTTGTACATGTCAAAACCCTATAAGCAGATGCTTTAAAAGGCATTGCCTCTTACAATTTTCACTTAAGGCATAGTTTTATTTTCCTTGCCAAAATTAATGGGAACACAGTCACATGAAACAGAATGCACTAAACTCAGCTCAGCTTTTGGTATCTGTTCACACTTGTATATTCCCTCATATTAGTGGATGAGTAAAAATTTAATACCAGAGTACAGTCTTGAAATATTGAACCTTTTTTTTTCACTTGAAGAAAAAAGAGACCTTACTGTACTTCCACTGTCTATTCAACCTTTAATTGGTGTTTTAGATTTATAATATCTTCTGTGTTAATTGGTGAGGCAGTTTTGACTTTTTAAATTTCATTTTATTTCAAAAATTATTTCAGTGTCAGCTTTAATAGACTGTAAAAAGGTACTGTACAGTAATTTCTTGTAATGATCATGTAAGCTTTCAAAATCAAATTGTTGGAAGAATTGTGTGAACACTGAATTGCTGGAAGTGCACCAAAAAAAGTGGAAGTGTACCAAAAAAATAAAAGTAATAGATAAATATACAAGAAAAGCTCTCCTGGATATCAGGAAATTTCTAAGCCATATAAGCTGACTATAAAATTGGAAACAAAAGGAAAAATAAGAACTCCAAATGAATTCCTTGTTATAGTGTCATGGTTAGTTTTTAATTTTAGCCAAATAGACAAATTCAAAGGGTAAATTTAAATTCAGCCTGACAGCTTTCTGGGGTTTTGTTTTGTGTTGTTGTTGTCAATGAAACTTTTATTTGAAACACACAACATTGACAGTTTTTGCTTTTAATCTTAGCTGTGAAATAAAGTCATCAATCTCCCATTAAGAGGAAATAAGACCATGTAAGATGACATGCTTTATTTAATTGTGATTTAACTGAGTAATTCTTGAAGATACAGATCACAGGCACTGATGTTTGTCACTAGAAGCTAGCTAGCACTTTAAACTTGTGCAGTTCTATCTGTACACGTAAATAAATATTTGGATTGCAAGGCTCCTGCAGTTACTAATTTCATTTAATAGCTTCATTTTTCTGTGTTGTATAATGTTTTCTGTTGTGATTAAGAAAAACACATAACCCTTGCATTAACATTGTATAACTTACTTCCAAAGGGATTCACAGGACCCGATGGCTCACGTGGAGCCCCAGGACCAAAAGGACAGAAGGTAGGAACAAAATTATGCATGAAATGATGGATTTTTTTAAAAGCAGCATTTTTGTTTTTCTCTCTGTGACTTATAAGATGCCTTTCTTACAATCCTAACATACCTACAGAATGCACATGTACTGGGCCCTTTCCACACAGCACAAAGAAGGTTCCATTGCCACAGCCAGCAGTAAGGAATGCTGGCTGGCATTTCATTGTTGACATTAAGCTTGAGCATCTTCAGTAAAGTTGAGGCCCTTTCCATCTTGTATTACAATTGTGCCATTGTAATATGCAGTGGGAACCAGCACAGTGAAACCTGACTTCATCATCAGTTAAACAAATGAAATATAAATCAGAAGTCAGAGTAAGAAGCATGCTTGAGTTTTGGGGGGTGGGGGAATAAAAGGCCAGAGGCTGTATCTTTTTACTACTGAGAAAGTCTTTCCCTTCCATCAAGTCCTACTGAAACCAGCATATCACAAATGAAATTAATAATACTTGCAGACTATGTCCGCTAAATGATACCCTTCAAAAGGCGAGAGAACATTTTCCTGTATATTGCTTAAAAAACTTGATGCTAATGCCTTTTAAAAACTCATTTTTGTTCTTTTATAGGGGGAGCCAGGACTGCCAGGTGCTCGTGGACTTCCAGTAAGTAATGCATTTAGTATACAAAGAGGATATTGCATCTTAAGTATTATTATGAAGGTTTCTTACCATTAAATGTAGTGAAGAAAAGCCCAAAACTATTTCTGAGGTTTCAAAAAACTCAGAAGTTACAAAAGCAGTACTTTAAGGAATAGTTTTGTCTTTATATCTAAGTGTGTAAATATTACTGAAAGGTTATATTTGGTTTGAATGCTGTAGAAAAGAAAGGAGCATGTGCGACGTATTCCCAAGTTTTGGACGTTTACCATTTTTTTCCATCTCTTTGTGAACATTCTATGGAGACAAGAGAGCCCATGTTTCATTTGCATATGGGATTCTACAGCTATTCCTGTTTTCAACTTCTTGCCATGTGTTTAAATGGCATCACTGAAGTGTAAATTCTGTGAGACTCCTTGTACTGTTTTGCAGTTCTGCATGAAAACAGCCAAAATGTGAGAAAGGACATGCAGATTACTGTTCCAGTTAGCATGCAGATGGATCTGACATCCGTTTTTAGGGGCTGAAAATAATTGTAAGTTTTGGGAATTTTGCTGGTAGAAAAAGTGAATGATGGTTGGCATGTAGGAATTTAGCTTAGGAAAAACCTCAAGGAAGATGAGTAAATAACGAGATGGCTAGAATAAATTATAATAAGACAGCATATAATTAAAAGTTAATTAAAAATTAGATTAAATTTGGTGAAATTATTTAAATTAAATAGAAGAGGTATGGTATTCTAGTATAACACTCCTTGTGTATTTGTATTTTTGACCTTTTCCTATTAACTTTCATTAGATTTATATTTAACAATTATTTTGATAGTTGTCCAGAGAGAAAATTATAAAGTTATTCTTGAAGATGTGACATTATAGACCTGTTCAAACTCGAGGTGAATCACTTTGTGGACACTTTATTTTTCATGAATGCTCATTCTTACCTGAAAATTTGGAAAATAGTTAATATAACAGCTGGCTGGTCTGCAGGCTCAATATATGAGCTGAATTTAGTCACAGAAAATGGCAGAACTGAGGTAGGTTCTAGGTAGACTGAAACCCCTAGATTTTTCTGTTAGAGAGGGTTTTTTGTTTTCTTTGTTTTTGTTTTGTTTTGTTGGTTTTTTTTATGTCAACTAGATGGGGAAGTAAATTCTGGGTTGTAGGCAATGTATATTACTAGATACAATCTAGCTGAAAAGAAAAGGTAGTTAAACTCTGTCAGGTGTGTTTGCTCAGATCATATGGGAAAAAATGATCAGAGGGCTGGACTACCTATCCTATGAGGAAAGGTGAGAAAATTGTGATTGTTCAGCCTAGAAAAGACATGGTTTGAGGCTGACCTGATTGCAGCCCTCCAGTACCTGAAGGGACCCTACCAGAGAGCTGGAGAGGGACTTTCTACAAGGGCATATGGTAGCAGGACAAGGGGGAAATGGCTTCAAGCTGAAAGAGAGTAGGTTTAGATTAGATATTACGAAGAAATTCTTTGCTGTGGGGGTGGTGAGGCACTGGAACAGGTTGCCCAGAGAAGATTTGGTTGCCCATCCTTGGAAGTGTTTAAGGCCAAAGTGTATGGGGCTCTGAGCACCCTGGTCTAATGGAAGGTGTCCCTACTCATGGCAATTTCAGCTAGGTGATCTTTAATCTCCCTTCCAAACCAAGCCATTCTGTGCTTCTATGATAGGAAAAAATGGGGAAATAAAACTGATTTACTGAAATACTTGGTTGAAGTACTGTGGCATTTTAGCCTGTCAACCAAAAGAAAAACTGAGTTGGGGGAAACATATGTGGTTTTAGCTCACCCTTTGCAGAATAATGCAAGAATAAGTAATTTTAAACCCTCCAGAATAAGTGGATTCATAAAAGATGTACAAAGAGGGTTAATCTCAATTTGGAGGTTGAGACGTTAATCTGGGAAAGCAGGAAACTGGTCCAACTTGTCAAGGTAGAATGCTGATTCTTTTCAGAGCAGCAGGACTTTTGTCACCATGTTTTGAAACTGTAAAAGCAATAAATCTGATAAGATTTTGGAGCATTGTTCAAAGCTGAGTGATTTTGTTTGCCCTGAGACTTTCAATCCTAAGGTGATAACGCTTCAGTGAACCTCAGTAGGGAATGCCTTCGGAGTTGTTCTGCCTCTGCTTAATAAGCAACTGAGGCTTGTATTTTCAGGTGAATCCACAGGAATATTTATAATGAGGAAAGGAGAATTCCAATTTATTTAAAAAAGAGAAAAGATGGATGTACTTAGTCAACTCATGTAATTTCCCTCGTACTTATTAAGATTTATCCTTAGACCTCACATGTTAGGAAGAAGCCCAGTGATTGATTTTGTAGCTCCATGGTTGTTAACCCATACATGCTGAGTCCATATAGAGAGATTAATATTCAGAATAAATCTCCTAGGGAAGCCTGTATAAGTGCAGTTTTCCCTCTGGTGAATGGCTGTATGTTACTGAAGAAGTCATGCAGCTACTGGAAGATTCTCAAAATGGCCAGCACTGGTTATCTGACCTTTAGTGAGATTGTACCTACTAACAAAATCCACAAAAATAAAAAACCAAACCAGCAACAACAACAATCCCCACAACCCTGTTACCTAAACAAACAAAAGACCCCCCTATAGAACCCCAACAGAACCCACCTACTGTAAAAACAAAACAGAAAAAAACCCCCAACAAACCCAAGTAGAAATGGTAGTGCCAGAGTGTAATAGTTCTAATTTTCAGATTCAGAGACATTTGGAGAAGCTCTTTCTACAAATGTGAAGTAATGGGGCTATTTAACCTTTGCACTTCTTTGGTTTGATCCATGAAACCTCATTTACCAGAAACACAGTGAGCACAATTATGAATCTGCATACTGTCTACATGATTAATGGAATGCTTAGGTGTAATTATGCACTGCTTTGAGTACTGTCAGTGGCTTTCTTGCAAGTGAGTAGTCCCTAGATAGTAATCCAAAGACTTCATTTTTCACAGAAACTCTTAAGTTGTTAAAATGCTCAGTACAAACAGAAAATCAGATGCCTTGGGTACAACACTAATTAGTTTTAAATTATTATCATTGTTTTTCATGCTCCTCTAGTGATATTTATCAGCCAAGTTAGGACTTCTGGGTATCTTCAAGAATGAATATTAAGGACATAAAGTTTTATCATTTGCTTCTCTGCTTCTATCACCTCTTCTTCCCCAGAATGTATCCTGGCAATCTTCAGTTATCGTCCCCATATTTTACATTTTTTCCTGCTTCATAATTTTGTTTTAATATATTCTCTTTGTCTCATCTCTTTGGTGGATAATCTTTTAAATGACAAGGTTACAAAGTTCTTAGAATTCTGTGATTAATTCAAGTAATTTTTTTGTTCAAGTAATTTAAATATGCTGTTGTCTCTGACCTTCCTGGTAGATGGAGCTGGGGCTGCTACATTAGATATATGTATTGCACTCTTCAGTCCATTCTCTCTTTTAATTCCCTCCAACTTTTCTATGAGCTGATATTTGATGTGGCATATGGGGAGGACTGTGTGTATTTAGTGACAGAGAATTTGAAAATATTTTAAGGTCTGCTAAAACACAGTGTCCAGCACAGGGTGCACTTGGAAACACTGGGCTCTTTGTGGTGGATAGCAGGGGTTCTTACCAGATTTCAGGCTAGGTGCCTCTGAGGCAGGGGATTGCAGACTCTGGGTTGCTGCCCAGGGCTGTGCACTCCGTGTGCTCCATGGGTCAGATGAGCACCTCCACAGCACACAGCAAGCCCCTGGAAATGCCAGGCTGCAGTCCCAGGCTGTGTGGAGAGGCTTTCCCTTTAGGAAACAGACAGAGGAAGGAACATGGGCAGCTGGTTGGGACAGGAGCTGCTGAGCTGCTCTGTTTCTGTCCTTACTGATGATTGCCCTGGAGCTGCTCCCAGCTTTGCCACTTGGTCTGCTTGTAGGGAGTTCATGGCTGGAAGGGTGGAGTAGCTGTGTGGGGACGCATTGTTTGCTAGGGGAGAGTCCCTGCTTTTTGCTAGGAAGGTGAGGAGATGCAGTGGAGTGGTCAGAGGAGGAGAGAGCCTTCTCCTGGGCCACTGTGTGGGCTGGTCACAGTAGCTGTAGCTGCTTCTTTTGGTATCATTGACCTTCCCTGCCTCTGTTAGGGGGTGTGTTAGGAAGGGGTACTTCAATGAGACCTGCAAGCAGGTGGTTTCCTTCTTTCAGAGGCAGGGGATATTATAATATTGAATATGTGATGCAGTGAAAGTTTGATTTGTACAGTCAAATATAGATATATATAATATGATGAATTGTAGCAAGGAAGTGTGAAGTAATAGCAAAGGCATTATGTAGGTTATGCAATCTTAATTTCTGCTGTGTATTAAATGGTTAAAATGGAATGATTCTGATGAATGCTTGAATGAATTTTCCCTGTGTTATACTGACTTTTCTAAACAGGATTACAAACACAACCCTGGATTGACATTCAGCCCAGTTGCCTTATTACATCAAATCTCCTGAATATTTAAGTATATTTGGGAATTTGCATTTTAGTGTTTCATATATATCACCAACACTGTTCTCCATAAAATTTTCCATTTTCTTTAGTAATGCAAGACCAAGGGATCTGTTTTCTTAGAGGGAGTATATCATCCAAATAGGCAGAAACACAATTATATCTTGGGCATTTCTCGTTAAAATGATTCAGAACAACACTGATGGAAAATATAAACAGGAGAAGTTTGGTGTTCTTTCTCATAACCAAAAACCATAAGTTTAATGGATTTAGGCCTCAGGGAAGCATGTGGGGAAAAAAGTTCACTTTTATTATAAATTCAAATGTACCTTTAGAAGGAAATTATTATAGCATAGATATATTTATCAGGGTACCTTATAATTAGCTAAACACAAAGCCTTTACTGTCTTCATTCCCTTGTGGAAGTATATATGTTTATAAATATGTGTAATGGTACTGCAAGGCAAGTTAACCAGTAATTTAATATTCTCTGCTGATACCGACTACCTAATAATAAAATTGATTTTTAACAGTAGTTAAACAAGTTTTCAAAACAATTTTGCAGAATCAAATGGGGGCTTTTTTACACCTTTTTTATCTGAAAGACTGTATTCTTGGAAAAGAGCTTTACTAAGTTTGGAATCCTCCCCATATTTCTGATCTCTCTTTTCCATATTTCACAGGGCAAGGGGCTTCTTGGGCCACCTGTAAGTATCAATTTTACAATCCATAAATATACTGTTCAATGAATCTGTTTGAATATTTAATAAGGCTATTATAGTGTAATTAAAAGTAATTCAGTGAAAAAAGAGATGGGTTTAATCCTGATGTTCTATGTCTATCATGTATGTTTTCTTCTGCTACCCTTGGAGTGTTGTGTAGGTCTGTGGTATATGGGGCAAGAATATTGGTGTCTGAAGGCATGGTTTGTTGTTTGTGAGAATTACATGTTCTCAGTCCTTGGGTGTTGGTTACATTGGTGTTATATGGTATAGAAATACTATTTACCTTGGTTGTTGCAGGGTCCAGCTGGTGCAGCAGGACTTCCTGGGGAAGTAGGTCTTGCTGGTCCACCTGTAAGTACTGCTGTGTTTGCTGAAAATGCAGGTTTATTCAATTAACAGAAGGTACTTAAAGAAAAAATGGGCCATCTAAATAGTATTTGGGCTATCACAGCATTTCCAAATGTTTTTTCTTTTTCTCTGCAGTGATCAATGGTAGAAGAAGGATTATGTTTGAAGCTCATCAGAAATAAGAACAACATGTAGCGCAAAGTCAGGGCCACCTGTCAGATTAGAATTAAATGTTTCAGAGTGTCCCATACTCTACTTCTCTTATTCAAGGAAAGCTGAAATAAAAAAGCAAACTTGACAGAAATACAGGAAATGTAAACCTTAACTACTCAAACTACGGATTTTCATTTGCAGACCAGTGCACATGGCAATTCAGTGTTTCTTCTCTGTCTCACTTTGTGTGGCTCCATCTATTGACCTTACTGCTGAACTGTGCACTCAGTTTCACCAAACTCCTGTTTTGACCACACTTAACTGAAATGGAAGCTGAAACCAATTGGTACTTTTCTACTTGAAATCTGAAATAGCATTAAAATTTTATTTAATAAAACCTACTTTTAAATGCAATTATAGAAATGAATTTAAAAAAGAATAATAAAAGCTGCAAATTTGCTTCAGAAGATGATCCATCTAGCTCACTGTCTTGTCTGTAGGAAGGGCAAGAATGGATACCAAGGGAAGTGTACAGGCTATTTATAAAATGGCATTTTTCTGTCATACTGTCACACATTCTGTCAGTCACTTGGTAGTTCAGAGACTGCCTGAATCAGAAATTGCATGTGAGATGCCTTTTCAAAAGCAGCATGTGAGCCTATTCTCCATTCATGCAGTCAGCATCTGAATCCATTTATATCCCAAGCCTCCATAACACATTGTAATGATGAATCCCATGATATAATTATGCATTGTATGGAAAATTTGGCTCTATAGTTCTCATGTTTTGAGATTTAATAACTTTTCTTTATTAATCTTGTTTATTGCATTTATGACTTAGTGAAATGTAAAAAGTAATATTGAAATGACAATATTAAGTTAAAAGATGGTCTCTGCTCAATTATTAGATCTATTTTAATTAAAAACCTTCAAAAAATAATTTGCAGAAGTTCTACATTGTCTTTACTTATGAGAGCACTCAGCATCAAAATCTCACAAACGGGAAAAAATTCTAACTCGGAAATTCCTCTTATGCTCTGAAAAAGTGGATTTTCTCCTCTCTCTCCTTTTGCCAGTTACTATAATTCTTTTTGTTCATAACTTAATAGCAGTTATAGAGGAGGAGTGCATAGATAGTCCTATGGTCAGGTGTTTCATATTTCTAAAGCAGGTGAAAATATTTTGCTTTTCTTGTGACTCCTATTTCACAACATGGCTGCCATTCTACTGAAAAAAATAGTTTTTCCATTCTGTTCTGGGAGTCATGTTGTGAGTTGATGTTTTAACTGCCTACCCAGTCTGTCCTTCTGTAGCCACTTAATTTCACTCTGTTGTTGTGCTCTCTGATTTTGTGACTACTGTTTGTCATTATTACTATCAATCAACTAAAATATTTTACCCTTTTTAAGGGAGATCCAGGAAAAAGAGGGCCACCAGGGCTACCAGGACCTCCAGGTCCTCCTGTAAGTGAATATGTTTAATATGTGCTTACATCTGAATTTTGTGTTGTTGCTGCTTGAACAAATCTTCTCCCCAAGTTCTACAGCTGAATACTGACTTTAGGATATCAGAAAGATTTTGATCTTCCACTTAGAAAGCAAGTTTCCCATTTTTTATTGTTAAAAAAGGCAGTTAGAAATGCAAATTTTGTAACTTCTGTCAGGATGCCTTCCTATTTCTGTAAACTGCAAATTCACGGGTTTTAAATTCCCCTGTGAATCATAATACTGTAAATGTAGTCTTTGTTGGGCCTCACTGGTATTACCTCAGCAGAGGCAGGCTTTTCTCTGTTAGGAGAAGAAAAAAGTATTTGGCTTGTGAGACAGAAATACACGCTTCCAGGTGGGTTGAGTTCTAATATCTTTCTTGCAATCAGATCTGCTTCTTGCAAGGAATAAAAGAAAGGTTTACAGCAGTGCTTTGCCTCTCCAGGGAAGCAACTATCTTTTTTTAACCTCTGGGGAGGAGGGATGTGTGTTATGCCTTTATCTTGTGGCAATTTACCTGCCCAGAGAAATAAAATGGAGAGTTTGGCAGACACATCTCAGCCTGGGGTCTGGGAAATGCAAACCACTGGGAAAGGTGTTGTGCTGATGTCTTTTTAAAAGCTGTACTATTCCTCTGCTGGGAACCTCCTCCCCCCACTCTTTAGGGACAGACCCTAAATACAAATGCTTTACTTATGCCATCTTTCTTGTTTTAATGCAAGTTGCCAGAGAATTGGAGGCAGCATTTCAAAAAATGTGAATGGTAAATTGGAAAAGAGTAGTCAGTGGTGTATAGTGCTTCTATTCCTTAAAGTTTTGTCTGTTTTAGGTTTCTGGAGTGCCACAGTCCCACTCCAGTTGATAACATTACCACCCAAATAAGTCTTGGCTTTTTAAAAATCCTTGTGCATAAAAGACCATTCTTTAAGGAGCTTATTCCTTAAACTCTCCTGTGCTTTTCTCTGAAACAGTGTGCTCCCTCCCACAGAGCTTCAGAGAATCCAGCAGCTGCTGTGAAATAATCTTTCTCCCTGTTGTGCCTCATAAACCTCCTGTTAGCTTCCATCAAGTATTTGATTTAATATGAGAAAAGGCCTTCCCCCCACTGAGTCCACCTCATTGCACACCGATGTCTAGTTTATTGCAACTGTCATCTACCAATACTTTTGGGAAAATTGTTTTCCCTGTAAAAATAATTTTCTCTGTAAAGATCTGAATCTTTTGGTGAATGGCACTAAGTTATTCTTATTGTAGAAATTGCCTTGGTTTCTGTAGGAAACTAATGGGGTTTGGACATATTTGTTCTATATTTAACAGAAGGTATATTTGATGTAGTTTAAAAAGCAAAATAAATATTTTGGAGTTTTTTTAAAAGCTGTTCTAAAATAAAGGATGGAACCTACAGTCCTATAATAATGTTAAGGTACTTTTCATGTGAGAGATCCTTTGGTTGATTGTATTTCTGATTCCATGTTTAGGTAGTAGTTTTCTCTAATCACTGTGTTGCCTAATGACTCATGTCTGGTTATTTCTGTATTACTGACTTTGATAAATTTAATTTAATTTAGGGAACGATTGGCCTGCAAGATGGTGACCTGTTGGTAAGATTATTGTCCATGTTTTTATTTCTTTTTAAGTAATCTCAGACAATCTTATTCAGCCTATGTGGTAATAACTATGTGAATGCTTTTCCAGTGTCCCAGTGCTTGTCCTCCTGGCCGTCCAGGACATGCTGGCTTAATGGGTATGAAGGTAAGAGAGCTCGTTTGTTCCAGCATTCCTTCCAGAGGTGCTGTCTCAAGGCACTAGGGAGGGTAATTACTGACTTGAAAAAGCACATTTCCCTGCTAATTTCAAAAAAGATTGCATCACTGTGGTTGCTTATGGTTATTAACTCTTGACTGCCAAAACAACCTCTTCTTGTTGAAATCTCTTGCTACTTCTCTAACCTTCACTGTAAAATTTATGTGTGGTCCTGAGAGGATTAAAGTATGCAAAGGACTGCTTCATTCATGTCCTGGATAATTTGTGGTCTGACTCCAGAAACTCTAAATATTTCCCTAAATCCTTGATCTTTTTGACTTCTTTTTTGCTTCCTGGGAGACCTGTAACATACTGAATTGAAATTAACATGTTTTGTGTCTCATTTTAGCTAAGATTTTTTTAAAATATATTCTTTGCTGGTTTCCAGAAATACTGTTGGCCTCAGGAAATTTTTATGGGATAACATAAGAAGTAATACCAACCTGCCTAGAAATGCAGCCTTGTTAGATCCAGAAGCAGAGATTTTGAGCATGGTACTTAATATGTAGTGTTTCCTAGACAGGTGAGGAAGGAGTAGTGAATGGGGGTTGAGAGGGAAAAGCAAGACAGCTCTCAGCAGTCTATGTCTGCTTGGGAAAACTGTATTTTAATTTTGAATAGTCTCTATTTATTAATTTATTTTGGTTTTTGTGTTTATTTTAGGGGCAAAAAGGTTCAAAAGGAGAGTCTGGTGAACCAGGAAAACAAGGTTATAAGGTAAAATAAAAAAAGAGGAAAAAACTGCTGTTGTTTTTAGCAAACTTATAGTAGTTTAACCTCACCTTCAAAAACTGTATTATATTCTGTTATAAGTATTAATTGTTTTAACAGAATGCATGAAGTGATACTACATATCATAGTGCTCCAAAATAGCCAAAGGCACTTCTCTATTCTTTATTCACCTGTACTATCTATTTATTATGATGCACAAGTCATACTCCTCAAAATCCTCTTGCTTTTGATTTTGAGTGTTCAATTTAATTATTATAGAACTTATAGGGAAAATTAAAGCTAAGTTTATTAATTGAAAAACTTTCAAACATTTAAATGCAGGATAATTCCCTTTATTTACCAAGTTAGCTGCAGCACAGATGAGTACTTAAATTAAGAATGAGAGGGAAAAATACATTTGAGAGGGAAAGGGCATAATGTAAGCTCATAAAGAGAGGCCAAATCTAATTCATCTTGAAAACTGAAATGTTAATCTCTCAAGGTGTTTGATTTGAATTAACCTTTTTATATAACCTCTTTAATATCGAAATATTTACAAGAAATTTTCAGATTTGTACTGTCTTGGTCCATGCTTCAATGTTGCAGGGAAAACCATTAGAGAAAACTTTTTGCACTTTTAGTCTGGAAGAACAAGAATTCATGGAATCCTTGAATATTAAGAGGTTGGAATAGACCTTAAAGATCATCTAGTCCCAGCCCCTCTGCAATGTGCAGGGACAGCTCTCACTAGAGCAGGTTTCTCAAGGCCTTACCCAGCCTGGCCTTGAGCACTGCCAGGGTTGGGGCATCCACAACCCCCCTGGGCAACCTGTTCCAGTGTCTCACTACCCTCACAGTAAAAAATTTCTTCCTACTATATAACCTAAATTTCCCCTCTTGCACTTTGTACCCTTTACTCCTTGTCCTGTTACTACAGTTCCTGACAAAATCCTAAAGGCATTAATGCCAAGAAAAATGGAATGACAGATTAAGGGTAAAATCTCATGATTCTTTGTACTGAGGTTTCTTTAAAATTACCCTTTTGACTAATAATTAAATGGAATGTGAACCTGAATGAGTATCTTTCTGAGGAAGTGGTGTAACTTCATTTGGATTTCTTTCAAGTGGGACATGGTGACAGAAAACCTTAATTACATACCATGACAAAGCAATATGCATGGTAGGGATTGGCTGCAGATATATTCCTTTTGCTTTCCCAGGGTGAAGAAGGGGACCAAGGACCCAGTGGTGAAGTGGGAGCTCAAGGCCCTCCAGTAAAGTATTTCCTTTTAAAGTCTTACTCATTTTCTTCCTAATGACATATATTTTTTTCTTATTATTGTGAGAAAACAGATATTACAAAACCTCCATGCAGCTTTCTCTTTATTCTGCCTTATTGTCTATGCATCAAAGTAGCATTATTTAAGTCCTTCCAAAACCTACATTATTGCTTGGCACAAAGCTCCATATAGTTCTATGGAAAGGCTATCTTTAAAAACTATTTCATGTCCTAAATTTTGTATTGTGCTTAGATTGTGAAAATAGTTGCATTTTTTCCCCTTCTTTTTCATAATTTTAATCACTCTGACTTCATTGTGTTTGAAACACAATCAGCTGTGAAATTCAGACTTAGCTAAGATTAGAGGATGAAGTTGCAACCACTGAAGAACAGGGTTTTTTTTCCCTGACATTTTTTGCCTTTTGCACAGGAAGTATCCTTCAATCATATCTAGTTATTTTCTTGTCCTGAATAACTGTGCTTCATTATGACAGTTACCTCTTCAGCTTGTTCCATGTGAGGAGCTTTTAGGGTTACCGTGACTGAAAAGGACAAGGGAACAGAATAAAAGGGTCATTCTAAGGAGGAGAAACAGGCATAACACCTCTAATTTCTATAGTTTATTTTCTGATGGGGTCTCATGCTTTTTTCTTAGGTGTAAAAGTATTTATTTAATGCAATTGCTGTCCAGATTTGATATATAGGAACTTACCTTAACACACATGACATCTAAATGCTAAATTACAAAATTCTCTATGAACATAAACATATGACAACATGAACCTCTGGATTATGACTAGAAAAACGTAAAAAATGGACTAAATAAAGGAAAGGGTCCATTCCTTCTGATGCCTGATCCTGAAAAGGTATCCCTGAAGCCCTGATGCAGACAAAGTACTTGAGTAAGAAGCAGCTTCTGCTGTCTGAACGGCCTGTGGGGACCAATTCGTTTTACTCAGTTTTATTAAAATTTAGGATTCATAATATGCAGAAAGTGATATCAGATAGATAATCCATGTGAAAAAGGACAGACAATGCTTTAGAGGCACAGATTGAGAGTCTGTAGACTCTGCTGTATCTTCTTATATGCTCCTTACATAAATGAATGAAAGGGGTTGAGTATCCAGTCTCCACCACAGCACCTGCAATCCAGCCAATGTATTCCACTGACATGATCTGCATAAGATAGCCACCCCTGGGAGAGGTATTGTTTTTGATAGAAAGTGTTTTCAAAAAGTTTTAGCAAAGTATTGGATACCACAGTGTGCTTACTTCCAACTGTGATCTTAGGAGAAGGAGTAAGCTGTGTTCATCTCCCTTGTGGGGCTGCGGTAGTGCTTGTTGCATTACCATGATTTTCCCCACCTTTTGGGCTGACAAGGTTTCAAATGTTCTGTGCAAGATTCCAGCCAGCTTTGTGAGGAGCAAGTAGAGGCTGCCAATGTAGAATCTGCTTGAGGACTGGGTTTGCCCATGCTGTGGGGAATGGCCTGTAGCTGTTTCAGTAATGCAGCTGCAGGACAAGCATGTTATGGCTGGGGGTTTGGTCTCTGCAGGGAGGAGACATCTCGGGCAGTGTCAGTCTCTTGGGAAGAGGAAGATAGTGAAGCCAAATTTCCCACAAGACTCTTTTGAAGGAAAGTGATGACAGCTGTGATGATGGTTATGATACATCCTGCTGCATTAGGATGTCTACTCAGTTTAGCCTCTTAGTGAACATACAAACTTAGCACTTGTACTCTTGAAAGCCTTGCTCTTTTTTATCTGCCCCTGGGGCTCTGTAAAATCTCCTTCATCTGTCCAATCCCCCACTTAGGACAACTTAGCACTTTTGCAAATTTGGCCATGTTCCTTTCACACAAGCTGCAGGTGAGAATGCTTCAACTCTGAGGTAACCAGGAAGAAAAATTAGTGGGTTTTTTCTGTCCTTGTGGTCTATATGTGGTTTTATAATACGGCCTGATAGTTCTGTTACACTTTTTAAAATTCTAAAATTAGTAAAATATCAAATTACCATATAAGTTAAGAATTCTAATACAGCTATAGTTAGAATTCTCCTTTAATACTAAGAAAATAGTTAAAATAATTGTAAAGAAAGGGTGTAGAACTCTTGAGTCTTCTGTCTGAAAACTAGGACAGTTCTAATGAGAAGAATTAAGCATAATTTGAATATACTTTTCTATTTCAGGGCATTCTAGGTATCAGAGGTATAACTGGTATAATGGGACCTAAAGGTACCAAAGTGAGTATTAACCTTTCTTCCTATAACATTGCCTATATTAAAAAAAAAAGGTACACCTCTGAATGTTTTAAAAGCTTACTTAAGCTTCTTTATCTCGCCTGTATTTTCTTTCTCCTGCCTGCTGTATTTCCACAGCTACTGCACTTCTTGTTAGGAAGAAAGGTAGCTCAGTCCTTCTAATTGATGAAGGACATGTACTCTTTACTCCTTGCCCCCACTCCTTGCATTTATGGCAGTTTTACACGTATGCAAGTTTGTAGTTAGCAAGATAGCAAGTTATTACAATTATAAACTATAGCACATTTTAATTAAAGCTAAAATTTATTAAGTAGTCCCTCTGTGATTTGTTTCTTCCTGAAGCCTTTTACTTCCATCATCATCTGAGTTTTTGTCAGGAGTTTTTATTGAGAGTTTGTTCTTTTTCTCATTCTTTCTTTGACATCTCTGTGTCTTAAATTGCTGCCAGTGGGATTAATATTTATTGGGCTCTTACTTTGCTGGACAATTTTCCTTTTGTTTGTCTAAGTGTTTCTGTATGTTATTTCAAATCTGGGTGCTACATTTCTAGTCTCGTGATCTTGTTAAAGTTGCATAGTAAAACTTTCTGAAAAGAGTAGAACATAGCAATCCTGCCATTGTCTCCTGCTCCAGAAGTCAAATCATGTAAATCTTGTGATCATCTGTCCTCAGAGGCAGCATCAAATTTCTCCCGATTATGAATCTTCTCATGAATGATCCTAACATCTTGGACATGTTTGCTAAGCTATTTCTATCTTATACTTCGCTCTTCTGGCCTTTGTGTGTTCTAATTCTTTGCAGTTATTTGCCTACATGTTCTGTAATGTTTTGTCTACTTTAAACATTTACTACATCTGTTTGACTAAGGAGTTCCATGTTCTCTCTAAATCTTTTTTAAAACAATTTTTTTCTCCTCATTTACCTTTATTTACAGGGTATTGATTGCATTGTTTCCTTGAAACATATGTGATAAAAATAGCAGCAGTGCACTTGATGATTTCTCTGCATAATTTGACATTATTCTATTATGTGGTGAAGGATATAGTATTATTAAAGAAGACACAGAGATTTTTGAAGTAACATGTAAAGGTCTGCTTCCTTCCTAGATTTTTAGAGAGTGATTTGAGTGTTGTTTTTTGACTGATATTTTTTAATATTTAAATATATTTGCTTTCATATCTCCATTAAAAAAAAGGAAAAAAATGGATTGCTTTATTTTTTTAATTGGAGCTATAAAGCCCTCTCATCTGTAGAGACTTTGTAGCTCCTAGCAAAGCGGGAGGACACATAAGTTGTTAGTGCTCCAGCAGCTCACTTTAATATCTGTCTTGTGTCATCTATTTATTTGGTAGGGAGCTCGTGGTCTTGATGGTGATCCTGGTCCCCAAGGTCTTCCTGGTGCACCTGTAAGTAGAATTTGGTGTTCTCCAAACACTTCCCAGTTAGTGCAGCTTTGCAGCTGTGAATCAAAGAAGCCTCTGATTAATCCAATTCTATTGATCCCCCACAGGTGAATAAATGATATTACAGTGATATCAAGTCAGTAATGTCTTAATGTTCCCAAAGATTTTGAGGTAGATGAACCCATTTTAACTTCTTAGTATGTTATGGTTTCGTCTTCCTGCTGTGCATTAGGGTGGCTTGGAATTTTTCAGGTATCAAACCAGAACAAAACTCATACAGGGTGATTTGGGCAATTTTTTGTTGGAGGTTTTTAGTGTGTGTATTTTATTTGTTTGGGGTACTTGGTTGGTTGGTTGTTTTTTTTCTTAAATTCTTCCTTGCTCTCTGCTTCCATAGCTGGAATTTGTGCTTGTAAGTCTGTGTTAAACAAGTGCAACATACTTTGCTTTGACACTCCTGAATGCTCAGGTGATGATGGCTTGAGCTGTGTTTTTTAAAATATATCTGTCAACTGCAGTTTTAAAAAACTGCATTTTTAAATATAGTGTGACTTTGAGTTGTCTACTTTCACCAAATGTGAATTATATTTGTTGATTTTCTGAGAGTTTTAGCTAAAAAAATCAAGGAACTTTATTCTGATTTTATTTCTAAAATATGTTTTTTTTGTAGGGGGATCAAGGTCAGAGAGGTCCACTAGGAGAGGCAGGTCCGAAGGGAGAAAGGGTGAGCACAGACAAATTTTGACTCTTGTTGACTTGCAAACATTAATTACTTAATAGCATATAAACATTGCATAACTGGTACTCTCCAAATAATGTGTATCTGAATGAGTATGTATTGACATTCTTTTCAGCTGCCATTTCATTGTCTTTAGCTTAATTTTTAAGTATTGTTATTATTCTTAGGGTCCTCAAGGTACAAGAGGAATAAATGGCCTCCCTGGGCCTAAAGGAGAACCTGTATGTATATTCAATTTATTTATTTTCTTCATTCAATGCTACTTTGCATATTAGGGCTTGGGCAAAATCTTTTCAATATTACAATAATTTTTTTTTTCTTTTTTCAAGGGTTTACCAGGAGTTGATGGCCGTGAAGGGATCCCTGGCATGCCTGGAGCTAAAGTAAGACACAATTGGCATGTTTATGAGCTTTGGTTAGTGCCCCAGATTTGTTCATTAATTTGTGGCTGCTGCTCATGGCTTTATGCACATTATTAGGGTAATTGAATTAACATTTCTATACTACAGATCGAAAAGTATGTCAACTCTGTATTCCAGAAATAAAATTTTCCATCGTGTTTGATTTGCATAAATTACAACTTAAAATGTTTTACAGGGCGAACCAGGAAAACCTGGAGCTCCAGGTGATACAGGGCTCCAGGGATTGCCAGTAAGTATTGAGTATTTTACCTTTGAAAGGTAGGCTCACTTCAGATCATAGAAAGGCTGTGTATTGGTTGATTTGACTCTGATGTTGGAGTAATTCTAGCGAAAATCTAAGCAAAAGGCTCAGGGGACAGTGTGTGTAATGCAAGGGGAAATTCTGCTATGTGTATGCAAAACCTTTGCACAGCAGTCTAAATCTCCTTAGGATGCCATTGTGGGGAACTTGGCCTCACAATACACTTGTGGCCAGGATGTGACTCTTCTTGTGTTTCTGCTACCTGAGACCCCGTGGATCCTATGGTGTGACCCTATAATTAGGGCTGGTCTCTTAATATTGGCTAGGGCCCAGCTATTCCCAAACTGAGCAGGAAAAGCTGAGCTGCTAGTCTGACATACCTTCCATGAACAATCATCCTTTGATATTCTACTGGCTCAGAACATCTGGAATGCATCACACTCGTGCTTCTTTCTGTGGGTGGCTTGGAGGTCTCCAGTGTGTTATTCCCTGTGGGGAACTTACAGGGAATCACTGGTGCTTTATGGCTCTTGCAGAAGGTAATCCTTGTGCATTAACTAAGTCTGAAAACTGTACCAGTTGTCAAAAGTTAAATAGAAACCTCATTAAAACACTTTGCTATAGGAGTAGTTGCCGTGAGGAACCGTGATGGAGATGTTTTAAAACAGAACTGGGCATAAATTTGTAATACTAAGTGAACTCTTAATTGTCTAATTGGAAGACAATTTAGTAAAAGCATACTTGCTATAAGCTGTTGCAGAGAAGTGAGGAGTGAATGAAAAATGTCCAAAGGTGTCTGTAAAACTCTGCATCTCCAGTCTCAGCACACTGGGACAAGCATGTATTTCTAGTTTAAGACAGAAAAAGTCACAACTCCTCACCTATCCATGCTACTTTTGCAATTTATGAAGTAAAAAGTGAGGAGTTCTTATCTGTTACTTTGTAAACAGAAAGAGTTCAAGCTTGGTCCCTTATTGAATGAGTGTTTTAATATAAAATTAAATAATTAGAAATACTCAAGCATGAGAAATAATTTTTTAAACACCTTTTCCAATCACCTTAACAACAAATAAATGTAAATCTTTTTTCTTTCAGGGTTTTCCAGGCTCTCCTGGTATGAAAGGCATTCCTGGCCCAAAGGTAAAACATCTTGAGTATTGTCTTTCTTATCTAAAGCACAAATAAAGTGCTAAAGTATCTAAAGTTCTAAAGTATTCCATGAAATTGTAGTAACCCTCTCGTGTTAAGAGACAAACCTTAAGCTGAAGGAATTAAATACAGTTTTTATTCAACTTTGGCCTGTACATTTTCATGATTCTTGTGCTACATTATGTGGTTTTCATTATTCTAGGCATTAAGTAATACCTTTAGAAGACCATTTCCTTTTATATTTGTGGAAATCATTGCTAGAGAAAGATTTTGATGTGCCTACCTCACTGCATCTTGAAAAAAACCATCTTGTAATAAGAATAGTATTTATAGCCACCCTAAGCTGATTCAATCACAGGGGTTGTTATCTCCATTTGGGTAGCACCAAATTGCAGCATCAATTCCAATTTAGTTTAAAAAATTGTTGCAAGATTGAGACCATGGAATGTTTCAGACAATGATGTTTGAGTTTAGCTGTAAGTAATTGAAAAAGAAAACTAGACTGAGACATGATTTTTGTCTGAAATTACATGGAGTGATATTGTCTTCTTTGATTTGAAAGCAGCAATCAAATCTATTAGGGATTTGTCAGCACATAAACAGCAAAGGAACTGAAATCTGACTTTTGAAAAATTAGATAGAAAGTTTAGGTCAAAGTTAAAAGAACACCAAAAATAAGGTGGAAGTTGTAACATTAACACAGGCTGATTGTGTGTACACATAACAGCTTTGCTTACTTTAATTTTTGATTTCAAAATGGAAGTGCAAACCATTGGCTCTGCTAATATTTTTCATCTTCTGCCCAACAGGGTAATAAAGGTCCTCCTGGGGTGCCAGGGTTAATGGGAAATCCTGGTAAACAGGTAAAAGCATTAATCTTATGTGAAAGATTTAGAAAAATGTGTAAAAAAAATCACTTTTCCAATTTGTTGCATTTCAAATTTGTTCCCCAAAACAGGGTCAGCAGGGCCCAGAGGGAGAAGCAGGTCCAACAGGACCCCGGGGACCACCGGTAAGTATGGAAAAAATTTCTAATTGAACATATGTAAAATTGCAGTGTCTCAAGATAGGTTGCTGAAGCTATAACCACAAGGTAAAATTATCATTTATCTGAAGTTCTAATTTTGAGGTAAATACCAGTTCTGTACCAAGGGGATGTGCATTGTCACACAGAGAAATACAGTCCTATATATTTCCAGTAATGTCCTGTGAATGTTTTTGGTTTTGGTAACAAGTTAAAAATTTAACCTTTGTTTATATTCTTCTTGTCTTTGTATTTAAATGTTCTGAGTAAAAGCCAAAAGAGAGGGAATAAGTGTGTTTTGTGACAAAAAGCTGTAAAAAAACTCCTGTTCTTCCACTGCAACAGTCTGGTTGGCATTATTAACATTGATATAGTGGTGTGAAGAATCGCATTTATCTTTCATTGGAAACACTGCTGTTGTAATTTCTTTCCCTGGAGATTTTCCTTAACACTAGAAAGATTTGGAAGACTGCAGAAATTGCTGCTGGGCAGATAGCTTGCTGCAGGAAATAAATCTGCTAAGAAAAGTGAACTGATGGTATTTGTTAAGGCTCAGTTTTAAAGACAAAGAAGAACTGGGTACTGGAGAGTGTTGGGTACTGCTTTCTGATTCTCTCTAGAGGGGACCTGACATGGTTTGAAGCTGCATAAGGCTGATCTAATTTCCCTTTGCTGTTAATCCTTCTGAGTGGAGAGGGATGAGAGAATCAGTGATTTGAAGAAAATTTTCATGCACAAATATTTACTCTGATGACATTAACCAGGCTTCAGGCTCTGTAAGCAATTGCTTTTCCAGGCTTCCCTCTTGCCACTGATACCCAGGGGATGATTTCCTGGAATTTCCCGAGCTTCTGCTATAATACAATGACACGAGTTTTGCTCATGCAGTTGTAGAGTTATTCTCACACAAGGTTGTTTAGTGAGGTACTGTCCATGATATATTTGTAAGGGTCAGGAATATCTTTTCTGAATTAGCTCCTAAACATACACCAGCAGTCACCCAAGTAACAGATTCCATTTTCTTCTGCATTTTTTTTCCCCTGTGGTTTATACTATCAGGTGCTAGATGTATTCATGAGATCATGTTTATTTTGGACAGTCTTTGCATTGCTGCTGTGTCCACAGCTGCCTAGGGATGACACAGAAAGGGGATTATAAGGGCATTTACTAGGATGGAATACAGGCACCTTCAGCCTACCAAACACCCAACTTGCAAATAAGTTTTTGTTTTTGTCTTTATTTTTGTTCTTTGTATTTAAAAGTGTTGGGTACACTTGAAAAGGTTTTCAGCCCTGTTCTTAGGCTGATACTGTACACTTGTGACAGGAACAAGAATTATAATTGAATCAGACCAAAGTAATTGCCCACTCTGATAATGCACTGTAATCTGCTGAACTATTCTTTTAATCCTTTCAATGTGAACATGAATTTACAAAATCAGCAGTCCGTAGAACAGGGGTTGACACACAAGGTTAATTATTAGTAACCCTGTAGATGAACAGAAATACTTAAAGCAGATGAAATAGAGTGATTTTTCTTTTTATCACTCTAGAGACCAACAAGACATCTGGATTCCTTGTCTTTATTTTCTCTGTGTTTACAAGGTGAACTCATTTTGGAAAACATGTAAACATTAGAACCAAAGCATAGAAAGAAAACTTTTGGTCAATACAACATGGAGAAAGGAAGTAAATTCTTGATGATGAAGTAAGCTTGTATGTGGTCCATCAAATAGTAAGCTACTTCTCATCTGTAGTTCCCTTAAAGCTATGAAGAGTCTTGGATAATAACTATGTTGGCTTTCATCAGAGAGGCAGCTTTAGACTACGGGCAGCATATGACTGGAATAACTCTCTAATTTTATTTTTCTTTTTTAGGAACACTTTACCTACACAAAAAGGGGAATGATGAGGGTTTTTTTGTTTAGGAAGGACACAGTGTTGAACTACTGAACTTCAGAGAGCTTTGGTCTAAGCTGAGTCAATATTTATTTCCAGGGCAGAATAAAGACTGTTTTCTCTTTCTTCTGCAGCATGTACATATAGCAGATACATTTGAATGCAGCTTTTAAGATTCTACCCTTCTATTTCTAGGGAAAAAAAAAAAATCTGCTGGTTAAATAATTCTACGTGGCATGATTTTCAAACTTCTAAAACTAGACAATTTGGCAGTAAGTTGAGAAAAAGCAATTATAATTCAATTGCAATTGTTCTAAAGAGAATTTTTCATATATAATTTTTTTCATTGCTTTCCTAATTTGAAATTTTTTCACAGTTTTAACACTTGCTTGTTTTAGACCAAAGTTGCACAACCAAATGTTTTCAAAGCCTGAGGAATTTATGGTTACTCTTCAGGTATTTTTCTTGGCCTAGTTCTTCTTATTTTGAATTATCCACTTTATAATTATCTGCAGTTCTTTCCTTTTCCTCTCTCCCTTTGCTTCATTTTATTTTTGCTATAGAAGACTCAGGTAGAAGTCAGGAAGGGTTGGGCTTGTTCCCTGGAGAAAGAAAAAACCTTGATATTTTGCAGGATATGGGGAATTGTAGTCCCCTAGTATATTGGTTGCACAGCAACAGCCACATAAAATCCTCTTCACTCCCCTATTTCACTTACCCCTGTTTCTTGCATTGCAACTGTGTGAGACATCAGGGCTGGTAGCTCCAGAAGGGCCAGAACTCCAGAGGAAAATACATCTGGGCAAGATCTGTGGAGGCATAACAAAGCTGACTCTGCTAATATGGCCAGCAGACTTGTATTTGCATTAGGGAAAGCCTACATGCCCACATTTGTGTTATATTTAAAATTCACGGGGCTTTTCAGCTTTTTCTACTCACAAAAGACATTTTTTGAGAGAAATTTTTCACATCAACTAGTTTTTTGAAAGGTTACACAAGAGAGGACTGTCATCAGTGGCTCTGTGGGACAAATAATACTTTTGTACTGTTTGCCAAATAACTTGTAGAGTCCTCTGTCGTAAACCATGTTATTTCAGTGTATTTTATTGTTAAACAGCTGTTGGAATGTAGTTGGAAGATATTGTTACTAAAAAAGATTCCAATTTTGGCCTTCTGTGAATCTGTAAACTTTCACAGTTTCACAGGGCAGATACTAAATATTTGAAGTACTAAATACTTAAAAACAAGATTACTAGCTCCATTTAAAAACTCATGGCAAACTCAAGTTTTAGGGGACTTTTTCCTCACCTCTGACATAGATCCCTAGGAGAAACTTGCTTTAAAAAGTATCATTTTAGTCTATTATTGCTTTTCCTTAAAAAACCTTCAACTTGCATCTGAGTGGGTAGGGGGAAAAAAACCCCTTTTGCTATTCATGTGTTCAGTAAACTGGAAAAACAACTGGAGCAACGTCGAAATTTTGCATTTTATTTCTAAATGAAACATATTCTGCACCCCACTCTTGGTTAACCTTATGTTTGCTTCACATCATTCTAACCAATCCAAGTAATTACCAAACTCATTTGTGATTTAAACCTTTCTAAGTCAGTCATCATGGCAGGTGGGCCAAGGGAAGGAATTCTCAAATATGGGAGTGTCACTCCTAATCAGTGGAATTTAGTCATGCTCCCTAAGCTGCTTAAACCATTTTCTTTCATATTTGCTGAGATTTAGTAATCTAATTTAGTTTCTGCAGAAACTACTGACCCCTGCCTCTGCTTTTTCATCCCTTGCTTTTCTTCAATTATTTAACCTATAAATTGCTAACATTTTGAGAGCCTGTATTGCACCCTGTGGTTTTGCAGAGAGCTTGTAATATTGAAGTAATCACTTTAAGTTCAATACGTGTCTAGAAAATTGAGCAAACTTCATGTACATGCAGGCCAGCATTCATACATGTTGCTTTGTAATTAGGAAATAATACATGTTTTCCCAGCATTACCAGCACAGACTGAATATCCAGCTGCCCAAGATCTGATACCATAGCCCCTCTGAGAGAATTCCTGGTCAGCTGGGCTGACTTCCTCTCTGGAGGTGCCTCACTATAAAGAGAGAACCTGGAGAGTACCTTGGATTTACTACTCAAATGTCACACAAACTAAAGTTATAGGAGAATGCTCTTAAGTCACTTTCAGCTAAATAATTTTCTGGTCTTTAAAGATATTTCTGTCCTGCCTAAGCTGAAATGTAACTTTGGTTACCCTATGAAGTTCAGTTATAGTAAATAAAATGTCGATTTTCTGTCACATTCCTTTTACATGACTGCAAAAGAAATAACATCTCACTTTCTGTAACTCTTAATGGTAGGATGAAATGTCCTTGTCTCAGTTTATATGCTATGTTTAGGAATTAGTGGACATGTTTTTTATATGTAATTTCAGACATGTTCCAAAAGTGGTATCATAGTTTACATTCGAGGTAGAGCTAAAGGGGTTAGTTAACATTAGAGTGTTTATAGCAGAGTCAAAAGGGCAGAGCACATTTCCATCTTGGCAGGTACTTTTTATCCAGTAAAACCTAAGCCTCTAGGTGAATGTGACAAAACTTTTTGCCCCTGCCCAATTCCACAGCATGGTCTGTATAGGGTAGCACTTGTTCTGTCATGCTTGCAGACTGCATATCCCCGTCAAATTTTATAAGCTCCAAGCCTCTTCACTTCTCCTGGTATCCACCCCTGTCTTCCTAAACAACAGGCCAGGTTCTTGTCTGATACCTCTTTGTTTACCCCTCCATCTCCAACAACAACTTTCTTTGAATTTTGGGCATGGTACACCTCTGGATGTCAGCGGATATCACAATGCTGGCTTCTCCTCAGCAGTGTAGACAGTAACCTGGGTAAAAAAATGGATTTGTTGTAGAGCTAGTGTACCAAAGCTGTCCTGGACTTCAGCTAACACTGCAGACGCAGTCAGAATGAAAGGTCTCTGCCCTCTACACTTGGCCACAGTATCATTTATGAAGGGAATGATGGCTACTGGGTTGCTGCTTCTGGCCAAAGCATGGCATTGTTAAGAGGAGGGAACATTTCATGCTATATCTACCTCTCACCATTATCCTGAGAGGTACAATTTAATTATGGCAAAGTTGCAAAGGTACAATTAAAGTCTTAGAGAAAGTTACTTGTATATTTACTCTTCTATCAAATATTAGTTTACATACTTGGATGCTTTTCAATACTGTATTGAGGGTCAAGGAGTCCTGTTGATGCTTCTGTGGATAAATCCTTGAACTTAAATGAGTATTTCCTCTGAGATCTTGCATGACAAAATTTTCTAAGTTTAAGTCTCATAAATATATAGATGATAAATTGAATTACATTTTGCAAAAAACTTTGAATATGAAGTTTAAAAAATCCAAAATGTAGTTTGCTTATTCTTCTTTATTCTGCACAGATTTAATTCTCTTCAGCAGTCCTATGACATATATTTAATAATATATAATAAATTAATTATAATTAATGAGAAATTTTTAAAGTAAAAACTCTTAAGTAAAGGTTATTACAGTATATGCTGTGGATTACCTCTCAATTGATTCTACTTAGTGTTTCAGTTATCTGGGCAACCAAGTGAGATGCAAATTACCTGGAATGTATTCTCATTCTTATTATTGTTCCACTTAATTGATGAACAGGAAATCAATAAGACAGTGAAACTCTCTTAGCATGCAAATGCATTCTGTAACTGTTTGTGAGAATTCTACAAAAGGATCAAGTCTTCAGAATTTCAGTGAGGATGAAAACCATCCCAGACAACTTAAAGGAAGGTCAGCTGTAAATACTCTAAGGTCTTCTTATATTTGTTACATTAAAAGGCTGAATATAACAGATCTGGGAGAAAGACCTCAAATCTTTAAACATATTGAGTGGTTCAGCTGTTGTGCCTTGAAACAAGGGAAAGGTAAATTTTGTGCTGACCACAAAATCTAGCACAGGAGCTGTGGAAAGGCTGCATCTTGGTGATGTTCAGATTGCAGTGCTGTGCCACCATGTCACACTTACCATTTTGCATGTGCCTTTTCCTATAGCCATGGCAGGTTCACCAGCATGGATGCAAGCTGGTCTGTCTCAGCTCACCCCGAACTAGAGTGGCTTCTTTCCCTCCTTAAGTGTTTCAACTCTGGGAAAAGCATGGATTCTGAAGTGTGTCAAAAGTGCATAAAACCATACAGATTCTGGCAGTCTTTTTGTTAAATCCAGTGCAGCATGCCTATTGGTTTGTGGGTGGCCTGAAGCTATGTACTGTTACACAGAGGGCTGCTGTATAAGAAAGGTGGGCTGAGGACATGGCCAAACTGCCTTCTGCTCTAATTCCTGCCTGTAGTGACTTACAGCACAGAGGAACATTTCATCTGGCCAGGAACAGATGTCAACACCTGAACCAGCTGTTTCAGAAACCCTCCTATAGCTGTGGGGAAGATGTAGGTTCTTCTAGGACATGATTTATGTTGCATTTTAAATGTTTACATAGGACATTTCAAAATGCCTTTTTTTCCTTCAGAACTATGAGCAAGCAGCTTACTGTATAACCTATCCTAGGGCCATTTCAGTTTGATAAAACTTGGAGGAAGCATTAGAGTCTTTCTAGATATGCCAGGGATGGGATTCCTCATTCTTTGGGTTCCAGTTACTCTCTTACTTGCTAAAACACTGCTGCAGATCTTGCAGTAGTGGCCCATAGTTTGAAATAATCTGTCCTTACAGACATAGTGTCAGTGTTTACAAGGAAATACTATGCATTTGTATTCTGGTCTTCTGTAAACTAACCTCCTTCTTTGCCTCCTTAGAAAAGCATTGTGTTTGACAAAGTGCCTGTGGCAGGCATTTAACAAAAGATTTTTTCCACATTTGAAATAAAATGAAAGTTTTTTATTGAATTTTGTGTGACCAGCAGAACTTTTGATGTGCTTAAGAGGTTTATTATAAGATTTTAACTCTCTGAAGATTATACTGCTTTTGTTTCATCTCTGCATAGCAATGACTGTTAGGGGTAATGAATGACTTATGGGTTTCATGAGAATGATATGAGAAACAAGTTTCTAATGTTGATCATAATTTCAGTCTTCATCTTTCCTGCATCAGAAATATAGCAGCATTTCAGGTCAGAGATGTAGTTCAGAATTTTGTGATTAAATAAAATTGTAATGCATTTTCTGGGTTGTAACATGAAGGTGAGTTAGGAGACATTTTTCCTTTCTTTTTTTTTAACATAAAAAAGCTTCTAGAAATTATTCCAAGTGCTTTAAAGTAATAGGTATTTTAACATCATAGGATATTTTGAAGGAAATTAATTGAAAAGTCTGTTTATGTTTGGTTCTGTGATCTCTCCAGGGTACCTAATTATTTCTTGAATTGTAGAATTAGCTTTCCTAAGCTTGTGTGAGAAGTTGTCATTGCATTTATGACCTAATGTAAAAGGCCATGTCTGCCATCTCCTTTTATTTAGTATGCCACAACATTTCACAATATTGTCCTTGTTAGGAAAAAATCCCCTGTATTTAAAATTATCCATTGCATGCAGCCCTCGAAGGCTAAATTTTGATTTAATCTAAAATTGTCTATGTCATTGTATAATATTTTATTAAGTTGAATAAGTAATAACATAAATTATTGACATTTTATGCTCTTAAATGTATCTTTCTTTTATTGCAAATAGCACTTACATAGTCACACTGTGAATTTAAGAAGAGTTTCATAAGTGAGACCTAAGCTTGTGTTGGGAGATTGTTTGAATTTATCTGTCCAGGGATATGTCTGTACATGTGAGAGTAAAGCTATAAAACTTATTGAGCTGTTCTGAAAAGTTTAATCATAAGAGACAAAATCTTTTGAGAAAGGTACTTTAGTTCAAAAATTGTTTAACATCTTTGCAAGTTTGGCTCAGTGACAGATTTACCCAGAGTATGTATTCAAGTGGCTGCATTAAGAAATAGAGTTGTAGCATTAATGTGAATATGATGATCTGAATGGATAAACACATCTGAAGTGAAGATATAAAGATGCAGTAAAGCACATATTTATGCTTATCACTATTATAAATAGTGATTTTTAAAACTTACCTTTCCCTGTAGCACTCTAGACTTTTTTTAAACCTGAATGAGTTTGTTAAGCATTACTTCTCTATTCACTTTTCACATTTGTGCATTAGGGATCAGGTGTTTTAAATATGTGGTCATATAGGAGCTCGGGTGATGAAAGTAAGCAAAAGCCTAAAGTTATACGTGCCTGCCAGAGTTGTCATAATGAAGTGATTGTGTTTGTGACAGGTAATTCTCAGTTGTGATGCCATGAAGGGAACTTCATTTTGCTTAATCACTCAGCAAAATTATTTACTTGAATCATTTAATGCCAAATAAAGGTTATATGCCATGGTTAACTAAAAATGTTTACTCAGAAAGTTTCACTGGTTTTAGTGCCTATGGTATTTTTTGCACTATGAAAAAGAAATTTCAATTAAACCCAACAGCTAAGTAGTGTAAATCACTTAACAATAAGGAAAAAAAAATCATAGTGTATTCCCAGATCACAAGAAGAATTCCAGGAAATAATGTTGTCCCTCTATTTTTGCTCCCAGGGTAGCAGAGGGGAGACAGGTCCTGCAGGTCCTCCAGGTTTACCAGGGAAGTTGGTAAGCAGTTTATTTCTATATTCAGTATTCATGTTTACTTTCAAGGAGCTGCAGTATCATCTGAACTACACTTACCCATTTATCCATGCAGGGAACCAAAAATAACATTGAATTGAGTGGTGGTTCAGTTTCTTTTTCAGTCCTCTGTGACTGTGCTAATATTAGAAAATGCTGTTTTAAATTACATGGAGATGTGTATGACTTTTTTTTCTACTTGATAAGCCCATAAATTCTATGACATGCAAAGCTGAGCGGCACACTCCTGTGTGGGCTCCTGGGAACAGGAGCAGTGAGAGCCTGCTTTCACAGCTATGTGAAACTAATGAATGGAGCACATTATGAATGCCACCTTTTACCAGAGCTCCAGCAGTATTTACACAGAATCAGTCAGAAGCATAGCTGGGGAGGTCTTGGCTGAAAGAGCCTACTGTTACAGAGGAATGTGCAAATCGGAGAGTGCAAGATCTGTGGAAGGATTTTTAAGAGAACGAGTCTTTGAGGGGACTGGAGGGTAGAAAACCCTGTAAGTCATTTCTGTTGGGACTGTCAGCAATAAATTCATAGTAAGATTCTGTTTAAAGTGCCATATTTTGGATCAGCCCAATTTACAGCAGATAATCCTCTTTCATCAAGCTAAGTCTGTTCTGGGAATAAGGTTCTGCCCTATCTGCTTCAGGGTATGACCCTTAATTGTTCATTCTAAACAAGATTGGCTAAGCTTACATCCTTGGCTTATTTTCACAGGGTCCCCAGGGTAGTATTGGACTTCCTGGACTGCCTGGTCCTCCAGGCCTTCCTGGTGGTAAAGGTGACCGGGTAAGAAATGCACTTGTACATGCAGTTTGGTGTCAGGAGTAAACACAACAAGTTGAGCACTGTTTTCAGTTTTTCCATGAATTAATATCTGCTTTCTTGTTTTGTATGTAGACATTTAACTGCTTGAAAGTGGTGCTCTCTGTGCCCATTAAATACTTGTAGCTCATAAACGTGTAAAGGAAAAGTCTTGACAGTGCCACTTAGGGGACTGAAATAATGATTTTGGTTTTTTAAATGTGAATCATTTAAAGACCTAAATCGTACTGCAAACCATTGACACAGCCAGATATGAAGTGGTCAGTCAGGATCTGTGGTAACTATCGAGCTTTGCAACTTCAACTGTCACCTACAGTAGTATTGATGCCTGTTACATGTCTTAAGGCCTCCTATGGAAATGCACATGCCAATGCAGCAATTGAGACACCTATGCATACATGCAGAATTACAGGATATAAGTACTTCTTCAAGTATTTCATTGAGAGGGAAGGATTGGGCCCCAGGGCCCAATAACTGCAGAATATATCTTGCTTTGCTCAATAAACGTTAGTGAAGACAGTACATGAAGCCAGAGATGTTTCTTATCTCCTCTTGGCTATAGGAGACTGCAAAGGATGGATTCACTTGCCTAACTTTGGACATATTTGATATAAAAATATTAAGTTCTTTCCTGTATCTTCCTTACTTGAGGCATGTCTACATCAGTATTAAATGAATTGCACTTGTGAAGTGCCTCTTACATTCTCCTGACAACCAGAGCACTATTGGACTATTAGTCAGACATGAGTATAACTGCTGTAGAATGTCCTGGCTGAACAGAGAAATCCTGCCCTTGATATGCTCCCAGTGTGCATCATAGGGTTTCTGGATAGGGTTTGCTGTTGTTTTTGGCAGCTTTTTAAAAAAAAGCTATTTAGGTACTTAAAAGCAATCTTCTAAGTCTTTGATGTTGATGAGGTATTTTTGTCATGTTTGTTTGGTTTTCTTTTAATGCTGAGATGAGGACATGTTTCTAGTCAAATGTAAGTATTGACAAAAAGCAGTCTCTTTTTGTTAGATTGGTAATGAGAGTTGAGACTTCTCCAGAGGGAGATTGAAGGTACTGAGGAAGCAAAGGTAGAAGGAAAATCCCTAACATTTGTTGCAGTGCTGACAACCTCCCTCCAAAGGTGCTTAATTTTCCTCATTTGCCATATAAACCATCTGGATCTCTTGGATAAAAAGTAGAAGTTTGATGCTGTAATCAGACCTAGAGAGATCCAGGCTACAGCCAGGAGGTTTCTGAGTATCTAACTGGCAGATGACAGTAACTTATGCCTGGACCTTTTTTAAAAACCTAATGTCAATTTAATGCTCTGTGCAAATACCTTAAACTCCAAAGTGCTAGAAATTATTTCATCCTATAATTGCTTTTTAGCCCTGTTAACCCCAGCCTTTGGGTCAGCCCCTTCTAGGAGTAAGTTCTAGGCTGAACTAATCTTTTTTCACTTTCTGATTTCAAAACTTCATTGTTTTGTACACAGGAATCCTATAAACTTGTGTTATGTAGCTATATCTGCATGGTACGAGTTGATGTAAATAGCAGCCAGAGGCCAGTAGAATTCATGAATTTAAAGTATCAGTAGTCATTCTTGATCCCAAAGCTGTTAAATATTGTGTACTATCTGTTGACATCTTGTCTACATGCAAGATTTATTCCACTTGAGGAATAAATCACCACCAAAGATAGCACCAGAATTATTTTTACTGAAATAACATTTAAAAGTGAGAGCTGACAAAATTCAATGGGTAAAAGGATGATTGAATGTTACAAGTGTAATATCATGTGCTAACAGCAGGGTTAGTGTTCCTGTTTCCAAGCCCACGTGGACCAATCCTCACCATATCACCCTGTGCCTGGGTGGGTTATCAGCTTGGAAAAGGAGGTCACAGCCTAGGCTTTTGCCTCCTTTGGAGCCTGAACCAGACCCAGCATTCACCACTTAGGCTGCTTCTGATTCATGCATTTTGGATTGGTGTCATACACTTGGGTTCTGTTTATTTGAGTCAGTTAAACAGCACCAAGCTAAGTGCCAGACCTTGGGACTGCAACATGATCCTTTGTGCTGCTAAGTAGTTAAAGGAGCCCCTGCTACAGTTTTGGATCATGCTGTCAGGCAGTTTTCCAAAGAGTTCTTGTGTATTATTTGAGAGGGATTTTTGCAAAATAGATAGACAGTATGTCAATAAAAGTAAGTATTTTCATAGTATGACATCTTGCCTTATTTCCTCCATTGCAATTTTTGGAGTCAATGTAGAATTGATTCCAGTAGTTTCAGTTGTGATTTTTATATTTGCTTACACAAACATTGCAGGACAGGCCCACAAAAACAATAGATTCTTCTATGTCAGCTTTATCTATTGGCAGTTTTATTGCTATAAAGAGGAGTAAGGGGAGAAAAAGAACACCCAAAATAATGTTAGGTTGGAAACCAATGTCTTTTTCATGTAATTGGGAAATGTTAACAAGGCACAATGTTGAGAACACTTCAGACAAAGTAGTTTCAGTGTTATTTGACAAAGTTGGAATGTTAAATAGTTCTGTCATTTATACTGCTTAGCTTTGTGGATAATTTAGTATTAGCTCTTCATCTTCAAGAACATGAGAACATGTCAGAATTCATTAAATTCTGTAAATGCTATACCAGTCTGTATGCCTATATCTTATGTGAATTAAATGGATCTCTGAAATGGGAGGGAAACTACAGCATCTCTGTCTGTTTTACAAAAAACAGGATTATCACACACAGTAATAGTTCATTTGTAATTTAGATCCTTGAACATGCACAGACTGGAAAGAATATTAAAAGGATGGTGTGACTGGTTTTCGAACAGAATACAAATACAAAAAGATTTTCCTAAATGATATACTGTTCTAAAAACATAGTAGTTTTGCTCTAGATAAAAATTACATATGTTTGCAATTAATAGGGTCATTAGTTTATTTCTCTTTGTTTCCTGCTTGTCCACATGAGTGTGATTAGTTAGAGGATTCTAAGATGAAATATAATCGAATTTCTTTTTTAAAAGGAGTATTACCCTTAAGATACAAACCCTTCAGCTTTGACTACAATGATCAAAATTCTGGACACAGGTTTGCTAAAAGACATTGAGAATTAAACAGCATGCAGGACAAGATTGTGGCTGTACTTGTGGATGTTTCTGCTTTTCCCACATTAGCAGGGCTAGTATAGCCTACAGCAATATTGAATATATAATGGTGCTAGAAAAAGTGATGCACTTACTGGGTTTATTTACTTATAGCTTCTAAGCAATTCTCAGAGCAGGTCTGTAGCAGCTGCAAGAGCATTTGTCCTGTAAAGGGCAGATGTCTGACATTGGACAGTCAGAATCTGTAGTGTACAGTGTGGTAGTGGATTATATGTTCCATACTAGTACTTGCCTTCACTCTGTCACAAAATTACATAGTAAGATTTAAGCACTTTCATTGTAATTCTTAAAAATTTGCAGCTTTAAAAGTCTCTTGCATGAATGTGAAGTTTAGGATCAAATAACACTTAGTGTGCTTTTAGAATCTGAACTTTAAAATTCTGAAGACTTCTTCTCCTTTTATTTTTAATCTTTAACCTTTTAGGGTTCGGTGGGTGAGCCAGGACCTAAGGGTGAACAGGTAAGTCATGTTAAAGATCATGGGACTTGAAAATCACAGTACCAAATGTTACATAATGTTAACTTAATCTGAAGGCTGACAGTATGTCTTTCTTTGATATAGGGTGTACCTGGAGCAGAAGGAGATGGAGGAGAAAAGGGTGACTTAGTAAGGCATTTTTTTTTTTCCTTTACTTGATATAATACTGTTTTTGTTTCATATTAAAAATACAAAGTACTGTTGGAGTGCTTCAAGCATTATGTTTGCATCACTGAAAGGCACATTTCAGTTTTATACCAACTGGGCCTTGCAGAGCACAGCAGTTCTATGTGCCTAATTACTCTTTTCCTGCTGTTTGGAAAACACTGAAATATACAGGTTCTGTTAGGTGTACAATGTAATACAGACTGCCTTGAAGAAAAAAGGATGTGTCTATGTTTGTATGTAGATACATATATATGTATGAGTGTTTATATATAAAAATATATATATACACATGCATACACAGGCAAATAAATTCTTGATGTTTGAGGCCATGAGGATGAGCAAGTAGTTTAATTCAGATGAAACAGGAGGAGAGTTAATGAATATCCTTAATGAATCACACTTAAAGGAAGTATTTTGTATTGTCTTTCTCTTTGGAAATATGATTTGCAACTGGCTGTTAGAGAGGAAAAATGGACTGGGAAGAGGCTGTGGCACTGTGATATTGCCTGCATCCATCCATCCATCCATCTATCTATCTATCTATCTATCTATCTAATCTATCTATCTATCTATCTATCTATCTATCTATCTAATCTATCTATCTATCTATCTATCTACTGCAGGAGTATGGCATGTTGTGAATTGACATGGGTAAAGCCTGGGTCAAGTGCCCTTGGGTAAAGAGGGTTTGTTTCTCTGCCAAAAGAGAAACCTTCTGGTCCAGTGGCTCCCATGGGGCCTCAACCAGCAAAGCCAGACCTGATCTTTCCAAGGGAAGTAAACTGCTCCCTATTCAAAGAATGGTAGCCAGGTTGTATGCTGGAAATGAATGCATTTTTCCCACAGGCTGCAATTTTGAAAGCCTCAGTCACCATTACAATCACTGTACAGATTCCCAGGAAGCAATAGTATAAGTTGTTTAAGTGTGCTGCCAGCTAGTCTGGTTCTAAATCGATAAAAATTATTTCTTTTTAAATTATTTCACATTTATTAACAAACAGGCCCTTGACTGGAAACCAGTTATTTCACCAATGGCATTTAGGAACTGGGAAAGTGCAGTGTACAGAAATTACTCAAAGTTTCTTCAGTGTTGTTATGCTAATCTATTTCCCAGGTAATTAAAATATTTTGAAAGTTTTATTTTCAAGTTGAGAGGAAAACCTAAAAATTACTGAATAGTGGGTTTGCTATTCTCAGTCAGGAGATCAAGGGATTTTGGTATTGCTGAAGCTGGGAGAAAGAGTGCTGGAAATAGGAACTTGTAGGGGTTTGGCTTCTTCACAGAACTTTAGGTAGTTTCTGTGCAGTATTTTCAGCACTAACACAGCCCCAATATCCATAGTTCTGTCGCTTTGTAGAAACTAGAAAATCCTGGTTAAAAAAATGCTTCTTCTAAAGGTTTCCAATAAATCTATCTAAGATTGTCCTCTGGTGTAGCTGTGTTTGAGAGGTTAGAGCCACATGTCTAATTCCAAGAGAAGCAATACAAATCCAATTATAACAAACATGCTTTCTCATTTGAACCTTACAGAAAAGTTTTTGAGAAAGGAATTGTATGAAATATACAAAATATTTCAAAATAAAGGTTTTTTCTCAAAGGAATTGTAATTATTTGTGGGGCAATTTTGTATAAATCAATTCAATAAATGAAATTTCTTTTTATATTGAAAAAACATTGTGTCACATCTACTGCATTTGTAATGTCTGTGGTAAGGAGACTCTCTTCTAATATAGTTTGTCTTCCTTTTAGGGTGACATGGGATTACCAGGAGCAAAGGGAGCTGTAAGTACAATGAATAGCATTGTTACAGAAATATAGAGATCTAGTAGATCATATAGATGATTTTCTCATTTAAGGAAAGAAAAATGCAAATAACAAGCTGACCTCTTTATTGCAGTTAAATGGAATGTGTTTTAGCAGATTTTCGTCTGTTTAAATTTTGAATACAGTTAATATTAAAATGAGTTAGCGTTGAAAAGGAATTAGTTTCCTGGATTCTAACTCCATAAAAGAGAAGCATCATTCAGCAGCAGTTTTCTGGCCAACAGAGTTTTTTTTTTTCCAAGAAAATGAAGGCACCCTTTGTACAGTAGGTGTTGGATAAAAAGGAGGCTCAGTGCAGTGGCTGTGCGCCACTGTTAAAAAGCTGGCAGCAGGATTGTGATGTCTGTGACCCTAGAAGTATTTATGGCCCAACTTCCTTTATTTTATTTTTATTGTGTTTTTATATTATTTTTATTTTATTTTGTTTTATTTTACTGCAAAATGATGAGTTTGATGTGGAAGGTGAGCGGGATCTTGTATGTCACATAAAAAATAACTGGAGAGCTGAATTCATTCTTTTATTTCAGGATCACTGAAGAGTTGGATTGTTACAGCATCTGACAGTATGAGCTGTGATACCAAAATACCAACAGTTCTCCCTATGGGGAACTGAGGCTGAGCATAACAAAAAATCTTGTGGTTGTGTTACTAGTGTTCTGGGTAACTTTTGGGCTAAGAAAATGCAAGCTAAAGAGTATTTGCTGCTGATGAAGATCCTGCAAGAAGGACATGAGGAAGAGATAGATTAGAAGAGAAATCCATAATTTTATCCACTTAGATTTTTCAAATCCTCTTGTCTTGATGAGAGCCTAGAGTGCTTGTATCTCAGTGAGCACCCTCACAAGAATGAGTAATCTGTCTGGGAACCTGATAACTCACCAGGCTCGGAAGAAAGGAATGATGGCTTCCCAGTTGTGTAGTCCATAAAAGTAATTATTCTGTCTCCTTAATGTATCTATCGAAGCATGTTCTTTGGGTTTTGTTCTGATATGGGCAGCCATTGGCTGTCTGGGATGCAGCACAGCTGGAACCAAAATGGTCCCATCTTGTGGATTTACCTAATATACCACAGCTGAGTAATTTGTTGTTTAGCATCTCTTTCAGAGGGTGTTACTCTCTTTTTTTTTTTCACCAGTAGATTTGGGAAGTCGTGAGTATGTAGGATTTTTTTTTCCTGGTTGTTTTGGGCTTTTTAGGTGGATTTTTTTTCTCCTTTTGTGCCATATTTTTCGTTGTTATTATTACTATTGGTTATTAGGAGAAAAATAACTTGTATTTAAAGAAACTATGGTGGTTTGACCTTGACTGGACATCAGGTGTGCAACAAAGACATACTGCCACTTCCTTCCTCAAAACTAGCCAAGGAAGAGAAAATACAAAAAAAAGCTCATGGGCCCAGATAAGGCGCCAGGGAGAGATCCCTAACCTGTTACAGTCATGGCCAAAACAACTTGGGGAAATTAACTGATTTATTACCAATCAGAGTCAGAGCAGGATAATGGGAAATAAAACAAAAGGGGAGCACCTCCTCTCCCTCCTTCTGCATTGACCTTAGTGTCTTCAGAGCTGTTCATTTCACATATTCTCACCCTGCTCTTCTCTGGCTGCAATTATTTCTGAGCAATAATTTTTCCTCCTTAAATATGTTGTCCCAGAGGCTTTATTAACATCACTGATTGGCTTGGCACTGGCCAGTAGGTCTGTTTCAGAGCTGGCTCGTGTTGGCTCTGCTGGACATGGGGCAAGCTTTTGGCAACTTCTTAGAGAAGCCACACCTGTAGGCCCCCTGCTACCAGAACATTGCTGCTCAGACCCAATACAATAATTCAGAGGTGCCTGCTGGAATAGGTCACCCTCTGCATGGTATTTAATAACTCTTAGTAAAATTACTGGAGCAGAAGCTGTAGCTTTGTTTTGTCAGTGTACTGAAGTGGATATGTTGACATAGTCACATCAATCCTTTCATTCCCCAGGGTCAGGAATAGCTTTCTATCCCTTCCCTGAGTGAAATAAGGCAGTACTGCATCTGTTCAGGCAGTTTGTCAATGTCAGTTTGTGGGAGGATGTTTCTTCCCCTCTGCCAGCAAACTCCAGTGCAAGCTCCAGAACTAGCTCTGGCAGAGTAAACAAAGCAAAAATGTATGTTCCCAAACAGCCTTGGGCTACACAGTAGAAGCTCACACTGTGGTACTCTCTAGAGAAGGACATGAAAGGCATTTGGAGCAAGAAGGGACCTGGAATTTTCATACCTTAAGCAGCACTTAATGTCTAGAAATGTTCCATGTTGACATACAGAAGGGCAGAGAGCCATCTTGAACATGTCACTATTTGATTTACCTATGTTACTATCTGATTTATCTGTTTTGACAGAATAGATTATTTTTCCACTTCTCCCCTGTAAGAGTACAGACCTCTTAAAAATCATACAACTACTGACACTAGTTGCTTACTTAAAAAAGAAATTCTGTTGAACAGCTGCATTTCAGCAGTCATTTCTTTGCATTTGTGAATAGCTCCTGTCACCATTTTGATATGTTAGAATGAATCTATCACTAGTTCAACATTCTATTGAAATTCCTCTCTTTCTTTGTCAGGTTGGTAATCCTGGAGACCCCGGTTCCCGCGGGCCTGAGGGAAGTCGGGGACTGCCTGGCATGGAAGGGCCACGTGGCTCACCTGGACCACGAGGCTTGCAGGGTGAGCAGGGTGCCCCAGGCCTGCCTGGCAGTGAAGGTCCAGCTGTAAGTACTGTTTTCATGAAATTGGTATCTTTTGAACCTTTTTCTCTCACGCACACCGCTCCTTGTTTTGCATGTGCGTGTGCCAAACTGAAGAGCCACAGCAGGCTGAAGTACAGCGTGCCTCTCATCGGGCACAGGTGTACACCAGAGCAGTCCTGGGTTGAGCACAGCTACATCCTTGGGGCCCCAGCTTTCAGTTCAGCTCTGTTTACTTATGCCCACGTCACCCCTGTAGTGTGCATGAAACCAAACTGTGTTTGATACAAAGGAGCATCACTCAGACTTTAACTTGCTAGTTAAGTTGACATCAGCTGGAATAGTTGCACTTGCAGGAGCTGGAACACCTTTTAGTGACTCATGGATTGTTTTTGGTTGGAATACAGTTAAATTTCTTCGTAGTGGCTTGTATGGGGTTATATTTTGGATTTGTGCTGAAAATCATCTTTGTAGCATGCTGATGGGAGCAGGAAAAAAGGTAATGGTTTCAAAGTGAAAGAGCGTAGTTTTAGATTAGATACTAGGAGCAAATTCTTCACTGCAAGAATGGAGAGGTACTAATAGGTCACCCAGAGAAGTTGTGGAGGCTCCATCCCTGAAGAGTTCAAGGCCAGATTAAAAGGGGCCCTGAGAAGGGGGGTTGGAACTAGATGGTTTCAAAGGTCCCTTTCAACCCAAGCCATTCTATGATGTTTCAGTTACTCATGAACCCTGCATAGAATCAAAGCCTCTCCTGCTCCTTACACTGCACCATCAGTGAGTAGGTTGAATCAACCTACTCACTGATGGTGCACAAAAAATTTGGAGGGGGCACAGCTGGGAGAGCTGACTATAATTGACCAAAGGGATATCCCATACCATATAGCATGGGATGCACCTTCAACCTACTCGGCCATGTAAGCAGGGAAAACTTGTAGGAGTGGTGAGCAACTGCTTTCATTTGTACCACTTGCACTGTCATTGTCTTTTTTGTATTTTATTTTCTTATTCTTCTTGATCTTCCCCCTTTTCATACCCTTTCCTCTTCTTCTTCTTACTTTCCATTTGTTAAACTTCTTTTTCTTCCCCTGTTCCATGGGTGTTGACTGTGGGTGTGAGCAGCTGTATGGTGTCTGGCAGCTGGGGTTAAAGTGTGACAACTGTTTATTGACAGCATTTTTTTGAATCAGGCACACTCATAAAATGTAAGTGTAACATCAACTGTTTTATTAAAACCCTCTTTTTTTAATCCTAGGGAAAAGAACCAAGTGATCAGCACATTAAGCAGGTTTGCATGAGAGTCATGCAAGGTAAATAGGCTAAAAAGTATTTGATGTTTCTTGTGCATTTAAATTGGGATCACCTGTTTCTGTGGAGGCAACTAAGATTTTCCCCATGCTTACCCAGAGCAAATTGCATGGCCTCAGCAGGGGATGTGGTGGAAAACTTTTCCACATATGAGTGTGGATGCAGTAAGAGGAAGTCCCTTATTTATATATATTTTGTAGCCTCATTGAAATGCCTGTTGATTCCACATTACTGCTGTGGTAAGACGGCCATAGATCAGAGTAGCTGTGCAAAATAAATACATTTTGTATTCAAATCACTTGCTGTGTTTACAGACATAAAAGTACAAGCATCACTAAAAGCTTTTTGTATTTACTATTAGATTTCAGCAAACAAACTGTGCAAAATAGGTGAAAAGAATAGGAATGCAAAGAGAGGTTTCTGGAGATAACATAGTTTAAAGCAATACAGAGTTACTCTAAATTAACCCTAATTTGCTGAGTTCTTGACACACACAGAAGTTTGAAGCTTTTCTAATATGGTTGGGTGCATGGATATTACTGAGATGAGAAATTTATGCTGCACTATAAACACAGAAGAAATTTTTCTTCTTCTTGCTATTGAAGATGTCTTTTGGGTTATTATGCCTCTGTAATGTTAAAGAGTTTACAGAATGAAATTGCTGCTCATGTTTTAAAAATTTTCAGTAGTTGTCACTGTTCTTGATAATGCTCAACAGGGTATTTAAAAAAACCTCTATAAATAGGATTAATATCATATTCTATAATAAGTAATATCTTATATCGAATAAACTTTGTAAATAGCAAAGTAAATAAGGAAGGTGCTGTAATATAATCTGTCAGTTCCTGTAGCAGTGAACATAAATTTTTCTTCAGTGATCATGGGAATCTCTTCATTCTTGTTCAGTCACTCCATAACTCTGTCCTCCTGCTCATTGCAGAACAATTGGCTCAGCTGGCAGCCAGCCTTAGGAGGCCAGAATTTGGTGCTCCAGGTCTTCCTGGCCGACCAGGGCCTCCAGGTGCTCCAGGCCCTGCTGGTGAAAATGGTTTCCCAGGACAGCTTGGCCCCCGTGGCCTGCCTGGCCTGAAAGGTCCCCCTGGTGAGATTGGTCGTAAAGGCCCTAAAGGTAAGAAATTCTCCAGCTGGCTTTCACTTGGGGACTGCTTTGGTTTTGGTTTTTGGTCGTTTGTTTGGTGGTTTTTTTGGTTTGTTTTAGTCTTGCTGCTGTTGCCCCCTTCCTTGGTTTACAGGTTGTGGGTGTATGCTGTACACACTTGAGGTCCAAACAGATCCTGAGCTAGGAATGTAAGCTATTGGTTATTGGTGTGTCAGTTACCACAATGATTAAAGGGCTCATTGCCTTCAGCAAGACTTGTTTAGAAATCTGCTTTTCAGCACCTAAAAAACCACAAAACCTCAGAAGTCCATGAGAGTGAGAATCAATATTAGGACTCAGCTGCTTCCTTCTAGTTCAGGGCAGATGCCTGTCCCTTCTTACATTGTAGAAGTCATTTGATGACAAACACCTCATGTGATTCCAGCAGTGGTTCTCTTTGCTGCATTCAGCCTGGCTGTTGACCCGGCTTCTCCAAGATTCATGGTCTCAAGAGCTGATGGTAGCAGTCAGATTACTTCACTAAAATCTAGTCTACTTTTCTAAGCACACCTAGTTTATCACATTACAAAGGACTGATAATAATCTACTTTTTATTTGCACATAATACTTGAGCCATTTAACATCATTTCAACAGGTGCCAGTCTATTGATTCTTTGGAAAGCACAAATCCATGATAAAATTGACTTACATTTTACACAGAATCTTCGATCTAAGTAAATCTCTTCTGTTCATGACTGAGGGATTCTATTCTCCTCCAGAGAATTACAGGGTAGAATTTTCTGCAAAGTCTTATGACGACCATGTATATATTAGTTTCTATTCAGCAGTTTTGATTTGTTTTCCAAATGGGACTTATTTAAAATTTTCTTTCTGCAAAAAAGCTGGGCTGTTGCTGGAGTAGGGTGTTTACTTTTGATTCAAGGTTTATTTGAAAGTGAAATTTGGAAAACCTTTGATAGAAGGAATAGAATACAAACAAAGCAAAACTTAACAGCATCATTTCTGGAGCTTTGTTGCTGTTTTAATTCAATGTAATGTCATCTGCAGAAGAAACAAAAATAAGAAATACAAAGGTGATGTATGGGATATGCAAAATTTGATTCAACACACAGCAGGCTACACTGTATTAATATTAAAAGAAAAAAAAATAAACAGAGCATTAAAACCTCCCCAAAACAAGCAAAATACTTATCATAACTAACAAAAAGCTATCATAGCTGTCATCAAATTCTGAGTTACCTTAGAGTAAAACCTTGCAATACCATTACAGATACAGTGGTGAATGCTTTCATGTGCAAGAGCTATAATGATGGTACATGACAGCCAACCTGAAAACTCTCAGTACCTCACTCTGAGTTCTTGGTTCTGATAGATTCATAGATAACAGTTAACAGAATTTGAACTTTACAACCTAAGCAACAAAAAATGCTTCCTCTTACTAAGATGATTCAGGTTTGGAGCAAGATATGGGCTTGAAGAAACTCTGGGTGTCTACTGAAGGAAAATCTCCATGACATTATTATATGAGAAAAGAAATTATTTTGTGATGGTAAAACTATGCCTCATGTGCATATCAACAGAATACTGTCATCTGTGTAGCCACCTTTTGTCTCCTCTGCACTGGCTGTCTCGAGGACCAACACCTGAGAATTTTTACTTCTTAACGGAGCTTGTATAATTTTGCAGAAGCCACTAGCATCAGTCTGTATCCCAAATATCCTGAAATCCTGGGACTTTGGTCTATTCCTGTTTAATTGGGCTGTGACATATTTCATTTGGTACTTACTGTCCAGCTCTAGGTGGTTTCTTTCCCCCCAACCTGTCTGCTTCTGAGTGTGACTCAAATGGGTGAAAAAAACCTAATCAAATCCTAAACATTTTACACGGATATGTGCCAGGACATCATTGAAAGATGCTAAGAAAATATACAGCCAGCTGAATTATCTGCTTATTAACTGTTCACTTCTGAAAGGGGATTTAGTAAAAATGATACTCCAGGCAGACTGTAACTAATGTGTCATGAATTTGCTTTAGGTGAACCAGGAGAAAGAGGAGAAAGAGGATTTCCAGGCAGAGGACTGAAAGGTTATCCTGGACCAAGAGGTCTTCCAGGTAAATATAAGGGTGAAGATAGATATATAGTAAAAATGTGCTCAGAACTGATACTTCAAGCTTCCTTGAAAAGATAAAAGGAGTCCATTAAGCAATAAACGCTGAAATTACAGTTCTTTGTAAGTTTTACTTCATAGGTGGTGATTCAGGCAGAAATCAGGCTTAAAAACTAAAAAGCAAAAAAGCCACCTCCTCATTTATTTCAGTGTAGAAAGATTAGAAAAAATGTAAAGAAAGCATTTAAAAAAAGGAGGCAATTACCTACACATGAATAAAAATCGCCTATTTTAATGTATCTTATATATATTATGTACACATATAATTATATATAAAAATAAACAAAAAAAGGCCATAACTGCCTGATTATCTCACTGGAAGGCACAGCAGTCTTTAAAATCTCCAGTCATAATTTGTGACATTATTTTATTTCTGTGCTAATTAATTGCAGTGTTATAGAACATGGCTCCAGGAGAGATCCTGCTGATGGCTGAAGCACAGCTGGCCTCTAGTGGCAGCAAATGAACATAAACATGTTCTTTCCATCAGTATTTCTTCAGTACACTTCTGTGTTTATCTGGCAAGATGAACTACTCATATTTGTTCTCTTGTGAAAAAGGAAAAAATAGTTTAGTATTTACTGATCCCACGGATGTCTGTGTAACTCAGAGATGTTTTCTGTAGAAATCAATCACTGGAAGAGGCTTCCTGAAATCACTGTTTTTCCTTTCTTCGTTGAAGATTTAGAAGTAAAAACTACTTCAGTGCTCAGCAGTTCAAATCTTTACATACATTTCCCCAACCATCTGAGTGGAAAAAAAATATTGGTATTTCTTTTTCCAGAGAGCTAATGAAATTCTAGCAAGTAGCATCTACCCTGCCCTAGGTCTTGGCAGCAGGGTTGGCTGAGTAGAGTACCTGCAGAGCTTTGTACAGCAGCAGACCTGCACTAGTACACCTGGAGAGCACTGGGAATGAAATTTCATTGCTGTAGCTGTGTAATCACAGATTGGGTGTCAGGTAGAGGAAAATTGTCCCTGTAAATTGGCACCCCTCTTGGGAATCCCCTGAGAGCAGTGAAAAACCAGCTTCATACAGCCTTTAAGGACAGGGTGCTAATTATGCTATGCGAGTCCTATGCTGCCAAAGTTTATCCCTGCATCCACTTTTCCAGGTGAACCAGGCAAAGCCAGCTATGGCCAGGAGGGCCGTGACGGTGACCGAGGTCCCCCTGGGGTGGCCGGGCAGCCGGGGGTCCCCGGGCCCCCTGGCCCTCCGGGCCCTCCTGGGTACTGCGAGCCAGCCTCCTGCAGGATGCAGGCGGGACAGAGAGCAGGCAAGAACATGAAAGGGCCCTGAGAGTGCCACCGTGTGTCGCCATCGATTCACGTCCCGCACGGACAGCTGAGGACGAAATCATGAACGAAGGAGAAATGCGGACAAACCTTTCCATCAAGGTTTTCAGTAAGGTATTTTTAACACAGTGGTGTACATTCTTCCAAAAGGAGTGCTTAGCAACACAAGCTGGAACAATGGTGCTTTCAGAAATACACAGGTGCTGCCTTCTCCTTTTGGGGGGAAATAAAAGGTACTTTCTATTTTTATTTTTATTTTTGATTTTGTTTAAGAAAGAATTTCTGTGATTTTTCCTCCTCCCCTACTTAATTCCTATGTATGATGTACAGTGAAATAATGTCTTCAGCCATCAAATAAAAAAGGATAGTTTTATTTACTGCAGCTGTATCTATTCTTTCATACTATATACTTATAAATTCTAGCACATACTCTTCATGCACAGTCATTTCACATGTGTCTTGCACAGAATATGCTAAACCTCCTTCAGCTCTTCAATTCAATCACAGAAACCCAGGTGGGAGGTTCTTTTGAAAGCACTGTTTATGCTGCCAGTATCTGTAAAGGTAAAATCACAGGCTCGCCATGAATAACCCATGTGGAATAACCGCTTCATTTTTTCACTCCAATTTTTGTTGCATTTGTAATTTCATATGAAGCCCATTGCAGCTTGCCTTGTTTTATGTCACATTAAATAAAAGGCCACTGTCAACAAAATTTTAAGTCCTATAAATTTTTCCTATAAAAGATTCCAAGTCGCCAAATTAATACATTTTTAAAATTTATGGTTGCATTCAGTATTGATGGCCAGAACAGCAGAAGGCAGCCCTTAGATGGCCCAAGTTGCCTTTCTTAGATACTTAGTTTTTAGAGGAAAATGAGCAATATGGGTATTCTGTTCCTCTCTGTTTAATTTAAATTATTTGTAGTTTGACTTTACCTCTCTGAACTTTATTCTCTCTTCAAGACAACAATGAAACCACCCTATGGTACTTCTTTTCTCCTCATTACTGGCCGTCCAAATTTTCCTATACAAGCTTTGGCACATTTGTTTTAAGCACTGATTTTTCTCCTAGCCCTTCTTGATGCCATGTGACAACAGAGAGAAATAACAAGATCCATGGAGAATTGCATTTTGCATGTAATATGTAAGATAACACTAAAGGAAAAGTACAGGTATAACGTATGCTTCAAAAGGAATTATTGAAAAAAATAGTAGTTAAACCTACCTCAAACCAAACCTGATTTCCTATGTTAATACTGCAAGAAGTCACCAAAATTGGCAAGTGCAAAGAATTTCATTTGTGAACAAATCCAGAAGAGGCCACACAAGATGAGTGGCTTGGGAACACATAAAGGGGTTTTCAAAAGTTTTTGAATTAGGTCAGTTTTTACTGACTTGGCAGAGTCCTCCAAAGTACTCCTTAGGTAGTGGAACAAATAAAACACTAGTAAAAAAACCTGTAGTTTCACCAGCAAACTTTTATTTTGACTATAAAGTGTGTAAAACTGCTGAAAAAAAAAAAAAGTCTCACCTGATAACAGAATGAAAATATTGTTTTCTGTACGTAATGCATAAACATATGAATAAAAAGAAGCAAACCCCCCCACATTTAAATACAACTGCGAAGTGCTTTAGAAAATATAGTCTGAAAAATGCATAAAATTCCACAATAGAAGGAAATTCATGTAGGAGCAAAAATATTCATATGCAAACTCAAATAAGAATTATTACAATCAAACAAATTCAACATTGAGAGTCAATTCAATGCATAATCTTTATAAGAGGACATCTTAAGATTGTGACAGATTTTCTGCCTTCAAGCTGACTGACAAATTTTCATTTAAAAAACTGAAGAAAAAATCCTCAGGCCCATAGTAATTCCTTATGGGATGCATAGGTTAATCTAATTCTCAATTCCAAATCTTACACAAGAATGGAAAAGTGGTACTTGACAAATGGTAGACTGTGCACCATAACGCACCAGAGATGGGATTTTTATTAACAGCACATTTAAGTAAAATAAAGATTTGGAAAATAAAGACAGGACTGTGAATTTAAAATAAAGATGTATTGACTATGGTGATACAGAAAAAAGAAGATTGTAAATAAAGTTAAAAGACACAGTGCAAAGAGGCTGAGAAGTTTCACAAGCCACTGTCGGTGTGCCACCAATTTTAACTAGATGCTCCTGAAATCTTTGTGAAATCCCAAGTAAATCTTGTTCTCATCTCCTTCAGGTTCAGCATCATAAAATTCTGTGAGATTTATTGAACAGAAGACTCTGAAAACTCTTTTACCCACCATGATCTCTGTCACCACTTCTAGTTCTGGAGGTTTAATTGCAGTGTGATAAAAATATATTTTAGCTCCTCAGTTACTTCAGTATAGTCAGGAACCCAGAGAAAATCGTAATGAGAACCAGTTTATAGACTATTTTCTGTTGGGCAAGAACTTTAAGATCATTGAGTCTGACTGTTAACCTGGCACTGCCAACAAATTTTGGTGGCCTTCTGGCAGGGTTATAGTGGTGATGGAGGAAGGAAGAAGGAACGACATCATCTATCTGGACAAAGAATTTGACACTGTCCTACACAACATCCTTGTCTGTAAACTGGAGAGACGTGGATTTGACAGACAGACCTGTGTGGCCACACTAAAAGAGTTGAGGTCACTGACTCAATGTCCAAGTGGAGACCACTTCCTTAAGGGTCCATATTGGGACAGTTTAATGCCTTTGCTGGTGCCATGGACCATGGGATGAGGTGCACCCTCAGCAAGTTTGCTAACGACACCAAGCTGTGTGGCGCAATCAGCGTGCTAGGGGGAAGGGATGGGATATGGGCAGGCTCGAGAAGTGAGTCCATGGGAACCTCATGAGCTTCAGCAAGGCCAAGGCCAAGGTCCTACACCTGGGACTGGTGATAGGTTGGGGCAATCCTCAGCATCCATACATCCAGACTCCCCAGTTTATGGAGCCTTCTTATCCTCCAGCAGACTGACACTCTCACCCAGCTTGGTGTTGTCTGCAATTGACTAAAGGTGCCCTCAATCCCCTCATCCAGGTCACTGATAAAGACACTGAACAGGACCAACCCCAATTCTGAGCCTTGGGGAACCCCACTAGTGACCAGAGGCCAGCTGGGTTAACACCATTCACCATCACTCTATTAGCAAGAATTCATAACACTGCTGCCAAATATTGAGTTAAGAGATGGATGTATTATACAGCTATAGATTATATACACATATGATTAATATATGAGTTTATATATAAGTTTTCTGCCTCAGCCATCACTGGGTTCAAGCAAGTTAGTATGAACTGCTACCAAAAAATCTTGAATGTCTCACAAAGGCCAAAGTCTCTGTAGCCAAAGAAGCTCTAGAGCACTATTTGGAGCTCCTAAATGATATATATGAAACCAAGGCTAGGGAGGATTACACTACATGTTGTGTCCTTGAATACTTAGTCATGATCTGAGCTCATCCAGAGCCAAGCACAGATCTATGACAAAATTGGTTTTCCTTCAAATATAAAAAGTGTCAGCAGATGGTATTTTGAAGGTTACTTGAAGGACAGAAGGAACAAGAAACCAGGTTTCCCAAGAAACATTAGTTTCAGAGACAACAGTGTTAATTCATCCTGGCAGAACACAGCAGTTGTGCTTTACATACAAAGGCTGCATTTTTGCAAATGTTGTTAAATTGCTTAGATAATTGTGTGAAATGTGTTTGCTTGACCTGTACTACTGTACTATTTTTTGGCCATGTAACCTCTGCTTCCTTTATACTTAAAAAATGCAGTTGCTGCATCTCCTCTGCTCATAGGTCACAGGTAGAGAAGAAATATCTATATTTTGTAGGGCAGGTTCCTCCTGTGGGATTTGCTACAGCTTTAGTTTTATTCCCTCCCTCCCTTTTATTTTTTGTTACTCCTGTTCTCTTTTGCTTGCTCTCTGTGCATTCAAAAGGATGACTAAACCTGGCAGCTTCAGACAATGAACAAAACAAAATTTCTGGAGTCACTATGAAATTGGAAAAAGAAAAGTAAGTGGTGAAATTATTACCTAGAGTCCTTTAAAATGCCATCAGCCTTTTTCCTTCTGGGAGACTTAGGCAGGAAGAGAAAAATGAAAATTCCTACAGTTCCTAAAGTTCAGTGAATCAGTTTCTTGAATAAAAGTGATTATCTCCTACTTGGACAGGAAGTTTATCTCCATTCAGAGAATGCATTAATTTCCATAAATTATATACATATTAAGACCAAGGTTTTGTATTTATTTGGTTTTGTTTGTTTGTTTTTTAATCCAGATTGTAGATCTCTAAGTGTCACCAGGCTTAGCAAGCACAAGCCTGACTTCAGCTGGGGTTAAAATCCAAGCCCCCCAAATTCAGCCAACCCACCCTGACTTCTCTCCAGAGCTCACTGCAGTGGCTTTGTGCCTCTCCTTTCTCCTGTCTGCAGCTGTATCCTCCCTCTTGTGATTTGACACAGAAGGAAAGGCTGACATTTTTGACAGAGCCACAAACAGAAAGTATGTGAAATATTTCCATTTCCATCCATCCTGTTTCAGATGTACATGGCCACGCAATAATGTAAAAAGTTATTTTTCATCCACTTAATACATTTCCATTGAACTGAACCTTAAACGCTGCAAACCAAAAATATAAGGAAGGAAGGAAACAACCAGTCATCATGTTCTGTGATTCATTCAGTGACAGCTGCAATACAATTCAGAAATGAAAGAATACAAAACACCAAGGTGTGTCATTGAGAATCCTTCAAACATTCTGACTGGAGACAGAATATATTTACATTAAAACTGGAGTAAGTAATTAAATGCATTCGTGTTTATAGAATAGCAGACTAAGAAAGAAAACTGCTAAAGGGCATGTAGACTCCAATCTTTTTAGCTACAAACTTATTTTGGTCTAGAATCTGTAATATTTGTTAGCAATTAGCATTTGGAAACCACATTTCCTTACAGTATCCTGAAGATTGAATTTTTCACTCAAATACCAACCATGACAAAGTTGGGTTTAAACTTGTTCTCCGTGGCCCACACCCACCTACGTGCATGGAGGTGATTTAAACATCCATCCAGTACAATCAAATTGTAGGGGACATATCAGGTTTCAGGAAAAATTTGCATGACTTGGTACATCCAGAATCTATGAAAAACTCAATAAAAACACACCCCAAACCAGCAATGTTTTGATTTCTGAGTTACTTTTCTTGTTCTAACTTTTCACATTAGAGCAGCATTTCTACTGCATTGGTAAAATGCAAGATTAAGAAGTGATTTTATGTAGTCTGTTTGGAGAATCAAGTTTATAAAATGCTAATTTAGCCAGTGGGGTTTTTACAAGACTTTCATATAAACATTTCAGAAAAAAAAAAAAGAAAAATTGAGTGCACATGGAAATGAATAATAACATTTCACCCTTGTGAAAAAGAAGATCCAAAATATTTTGTGTGATTATCCATTAATTAAAACCCCCACTTATTTAACAAAGCTATGCATACCTAGCATCTGTCATAACCCACAATCATAATATGTAAGGGAAGGATGGATAATCAATCCTGTTTCTGTATCACAGTGCTCTTTTAACATTGACACCAGATCCAGCTTAAGGTAAGAATATTGGTTCTCAAAACATTGCTGGGCTGCACTGCTGCCCAATTGTACCTTGGATGCTGCTGAAGCTTTTACTAACCATAGGTGAGTGCCTCCACCCCTGGGGACAAACATCATTGCAGGGGACATAAATGGTGCCTGAAAATGAGATGTCACCACAACATATTCTTTTGTAACATACATAAAACACAATGTAATAATAAACACAAATAAAATCTTAGCAATATTATCTTACAATAATTATCCAAGAAAGGCAGTATTTCTGCAAATACCGCCATGCAAACTAAAGAGATTTGAAGAAATAAAATAGAAAAAAGTAAGTCTCAAGAACAAAATCAGAAACACAGAAAGTTTTGTGCTGTAAGAATACACATGGCTGGGTCAGCTCTTGTTCTGCTGGGCCAGTTGGGCCTGGGCTGTAACCATTGTACTGAAAGGATGTTTTGCACTCCCCCATGTGGACAGCAGGAGATCTGCTGCAGCCTCGGGAAAGCTTCCCTCTGAGGAAGTTTCTGTACTCTCTTTAGGCAAACTGAGTAGTTCTGTACATTGCTATTTAAAGAAAATCCCAACACGTGTTTATTAGGTGATAAAGCAACTTGCCATAAAATATAAAAGTCTGACCCTGAACTAGGATAAAGCTTAAAGAGCTTTTAAAAAAGGTTTAAAAACATTTTGTCAAAGTTATTTCACTTCTGAGTCTTGTTGCATATAAACAAACCCAAAGCAGAATAAAAGACCTTATGCTACTGGAAAAAAAATAATCCCTCATGTTTATTTCCTTGCAGTGCCTACTGCAGCATGAACTGCTCAAAACAGATACAAAACTGATAAAGCAAATTGCAAAATAGATTAGCATCCCCTTTTCCCTCCCTGGCCTCCTGCCCAAAAACTAAGACAACATCAGTCTGAAACTGCAAAGAAATTTCAGGGGCCAAACCTGAAAAGCATGCAGACACATGTTTCCAGCTACTTTCCACTTTCAATTCTAAAAATGCAAATTAGAAGCAAGCCAGTGAAGTAAAGTTAAGCTGGGATTAGCTCTGCTCTACCCCAGTGAAGAGAGTGGCATCTTAAATTAGGTACTGAGATAGCCCATATAAAAAATTACCCGTTTTCTCACATGAGAAAATTAAATTGGGCATTTAGCAAAATAAAAATAATGCAACAAGATAATTGCCAAAGTTACCTGCAAATCAACTGAAAGCATTCAAATACATTTTAGAAAGATCTTTCTCTTTAAGCCTATAAAAAGAAAAAGGCATCTGTAGGAAACATAGATGAAAAAATAAAACTTCTTCAAATATAAAAAGTGTTCTGCTTCCCAATAAGTTCAAGTAAATTAAAATACAGCAATTGCATCTGGCAGATAACAGATGCTGGGTTTCAGCAAGCTAAAAGCCCCAAAATATACAGATACCACCAAAGTGGTGCAATGGTCTATGTACAGCCTTCCAGGATGGGGCTGCTTGGGAACCTCTAAGTCACTCAAGTACTAACACAAGACAGCACCCTTTTCAATATTATCACAGAAAATGAAGTTCAAAATTAACTTTTGAAGTAAAAAATGTTTCGATTATATATATATTGGAATTACTAGAGAAGTAAAAAAAAAAAAAAAACCAAAACCCAAAAAAATCCCAAAAAACCCCAAAATCCAAAAGAAACAGAAAATGTTTATGCAAGATACCTGACCAGCAGTTCCTTTCAGAGAATGGACACCAGTATGTGGGGCTGCTCCTCCTCTGGTGTCCGTGTTTAGACACTGAGATGTGCTGGTGCCAGGCTGTGCTCTCTGGGCAGGCAGACCCATGGCAGCAGTCGGTGCCTCAGTGCTCAGTCTCAAGCTGCCTCACCATTCCCAGCACTTCCTCAGCCCCAGAGCTCTGAGGACCAGGACTGGAAGGGTGATCAGTTCCACAGAGCAAACCAAAACATGCTCCATGGGCACAGCAGCTCTGCAGTGGGAGCAGCTTGTGTTGAGCTGAGCTCCGGCAGGACCACGTGTCCCAAATGCAGCTTCCCCCCAGCAGGAGGGGTGTGCTGGCCTGGAAAAGGGACAGCCATTGCCTCCCAAGGAGTGAGGGCTGAGACAAGAACAGGAGGTGTGAGGACTGGGTTTGCCTGTGGGCTTTTGACCCCATTCTCACAAGGAACAGATAAAGCACCCAGACTCCCCAAGGCGCCCCCAGCTGCAGGGTGTAGTGCAGCTCCTTCAGGAGATAGTTTCATGGTGTTGTAGCAAGCCCCTTCTCTCCTCCAAACACCTAACTAATGAACATGTCAGGGATCTCTGCTTTCCCTTTCAGAAAGTGTCCTGAGTGCCCCAGCTGCTGCCTGAGTTAATTGTCACCTCTTGCTCTCATCTTGCTCCTCTGCTCTGGGTACAAGTGCTAGGAACTCTATTCAGAATAAATGCCAATGTGCATCTCTTGCTAAAGACTCCTGCCAGTCATTCCTTAACTGCTTTTGAGCAAAACCCAGAAGTCAGCCAGATTCATGTATCACAACAGCTTCTCTGGAAGCCAGGACTTCCAATTTGAGAATACTTCCCTGGTAGCTCAGTACTGCTCAAGCACAAAGTTATCAAAACTACTTCCCTGCCTAATGTGGGAGAGTGACTGACTTCCAAACAATGGGATAAAAGCCCTCAGTATAGCTTTGTGATACAGGAGCATTTCAAAGTTGTAGGTTATAGATGTCTGTTGTAGGTTATAAATGTCTGTGTTCTCTAAGCAGCACCTTCACTTTCTATTGCACCATACAAAATTCCACAGGACTACCTTAGGATCATCTGTTTCCTAATAACCAGCAGTGAAATTTTGGCCACCCCTACTCACTCCTTTTCAGGATCATCTGTGTGATCAATTTTCTTCAGATTTTCTTTTGCTCAACCCTTTGAACTTTACAGGATTTACACATTGTTGTGTTTTGTTCATCATTGACATTATCTGTTCCTGCAGCCTTTACTAAATGCCTGAAAACGGGATGCTGTTGTTCTCGGTAGTACACCTTTCTAGGAGAGTTTTGTATTTTTTTCTGAATTTCTCTTGAACTCAAAAAAATTTTCTGTCACCAGTTAATAGAACCTGTGAGCTGTGCACTCTACAGTTCCATGTTCTTCTCAAGCTGATTTCAGTGTGCGAATATTGCAGGAGGAAGAGGAAAACAGTGCCACCACCAAGATTAGAGGCTTGTGAAGTTCCATTCTTGGAATATGTACTCACCAGCCTCTGCTCTAAAGCAAGGGGTCACCTTTGCTGTAGGCAGACTTAATGGCAGATTAGCTTGATTCCAGGCCTTAGTATTTTTACTCAGTCCACCTAATGGTTAGAAGGTGTGCCAGTCCAGAACATTGTCAGCAGCCTCTTGCATTTAATATCTGGGGTATGTGTAACCATGACTAAAGGAACATACAGGCCCCCATCTGGGACTAATTCCAGTCAGGAGAGACACTTCCTGGAGCTACACCCAGTGATCTTCCAGTCAGTCTGAAGCTCATCATTGGATGGGATAAGGAGACCACAAACACATCTTTGTTTCCTTCTTTGCCATCTTGGATGTGCCTGTAATGGTGGGCAGCATTCCTGGAGCACGGCAGACCCTTTTCAGAAGGTGTGCTGGAGCCTCCTTGGGGGACAAGAATGTTTAGTCTGAACAGAGTTCCCAGTGCTCCAGCTCAGGTCCTGCATTTGCCATGAATGAGTACGCTTTGTAACTTCAGAAATCTATTTTTTCCATTGAAAATTCACCACCAGCAAAAAAATAAAGCCAGCTTACATAGGGAGGCATACATAATGTCTTAAGTTATAATAAAATATTTTTTGTTTGAAGAAAGAAGTTTATGAAAATTATTTGGGCCTATTTTCTGTTCTAAGCAAAATAAATATGAGAAACAACACATGGAATGCACTCTGGAAAATATATGACATCATGTCATCATTATGACACTGCAAATAACATAGAAAAAGGCTCAATTTTGTGCCTTACAAATTATCTATATACCATGCAGTGTCCAGAGAAAAAAAAATGCACCAATATTTCAAAAAATTAAATTAACTTATTGGAAAGAGTGAAAAGTGACCGTGAACCCAAGTGTCGGGGGGGAGGGATTTTATTTCCTGCTGGTGCGTGAGCGAGTCTGTGACACGTGGTAGTAGCAATCCGCTGGGTTGCACCTCCCGGCGGCTCCTGGCGGCCCCTGCGGTCCCGGTGAGCCTGATGCTCCTGGTGGGCCTGGCAGGCCAGCAGCTGGTAAAACAAAGCTACAATTAGCAGGGTCCTCACCAGAGCACGAGCAGTGCCCTGCTTTTCATCACCGACATCAGGTGCGCTCCAGCACATCCACAAGGAGGCAGGTGGGGCTGACCTCACGCTGCGATCCAGCTCGGGAGGAAAAGCAGGAGTGTAAAACCAGGAGAAAGGCCTGTTAGTTCATAAACAACAATAGCAGAAATAGATCTGGAGACTTGTACCTGCAGGGCCAGGTGGTCCAGGGTTACCAGGCAGTCCAATTCCAGGCTCGCCTCTTTCCCCTTTCTGTCCTCTATAACCTACACAGAATAAAGATATGACGATAAGAGCACCCTCTTATTTTAGATAGGGATTTTCTGTATATCTTGTTGAAATGAAATTACCAAGACAAATATAATTGTGAAAGCACATGCTCAGTTCTCTTCTTCAGAATCCTTTTTTTTTTTTCGAAACCACTCTTAAGTTTATAAGTTCCTTCTGGAAAATATGAGCATTTCTAGCAGTAACTGTTACATCATCTGTCAAAGGGCTCTTGCTTTGTTCACTAGCTTACCCTTCCCCAAGATTTTAAGTTACCTGAAATTCCTCTAATAAAGAGCCAAATGCAGATTTTACTCTCTCTGTTCTGCATAATCCTTACACTTGCACTTTTTAGACTGTAAAGTGGTAGTTGTATGATTAGACATTCTCCTGTATGTGACAGAAGTCCCACTCCCTGGCCAGTGTTGCCCAGATCTCCTCACATGGAATGAGTCATCTCTGGACCTTGTGCAGATTTTGGGTTTGAAGCTCACTTTGACCCAACTAGCTGCATATCATTAACAAGATGTGATTAGTAATCATAGTTTGAGTACTTGAGTCCTTTTCCTTCACAGGCCATAGTTTTGAATTTATCTAAAGGCTTCCACCTTCTCAGGTGCTGCAACCCATGCCCAACCTCTGCTTCTTTTTCCTTGAACTGTTTTTAAAAAGTTTTATTGGTTGGAAACACTCTGGCTGCTTTAGAGCAGAGGACTTGTTGCTATCAGTAAAATATTTGCCTGATTATTTCAAGTTAAGAATAAGTTATTATTTCAAGTTAAGAATAAGTTATTATGCAGGAGAAAGGATGAAGGCATTTTTAAAGGAGACATCTGCCCTTACCTCCCTTACAAAACAAACCCTTACTTCAAAAGGGCTTACAAGGAAACTCTTCTGTACCCAGCACTTCAGATGCTGGCATGTAAGGTGACAAAAGTTTAGGATTAATTTGCTGATTTCTGGTCACATCTGGAATTAAAATCTTCCTGCTTCAAGGACCAGTATATTTTTAGCATCACCTATGCCATAGAATAAACCATTGAGTTCTTCCTCTCGTGAAGAACTGTTACTTAGTTTGAATTAAAAGAGAAGAGCACAGCCATGCCAATCCACCTGATGTCCCATGAAGATTTACTGGCACTGACAGGTGGATGGCAAAGGATGTCTTGTCAGTGTGCTGTGGTGTGTGCAGCACTGCTACCTTACAGGACATTCCAGAAGGAAATTACTTTGAGGGCTGTGGGTACCAATTCAACGTTGCTACAACAGACACAATGCAGTAGGAATGGTACACAGAGCATTCAAGCTTTCTGTTACACACAAGCTCATTTTATGCTTCAGTAGAAAGTCTGTTATCTGTTGCAATCATTCCAGCTTTCAAAACAAAGCATCAATCATCTTACTCCTCTCAGCACCACAACAAGGAAATTACAGTGAGGCAAGAATGTTACAAAATGCATGCAGGGTGCTATACATAACACAACTAAAGGAAATCAACAGTTTAAAATCTCACAGAAAACCAAATTCAAATTAACCATGCATTCTGGTCACTGAGTTATGTTAAGCAGAATTGTACAAGGCATATACACACACAAGCTATAAAGACTAAGAAAAAGGAATATGCAGGTATTTGTACTGGATTTTGAATTTGGATTTACTCTCCAATGACCATAGTAATATTTATAACTAGACCAAGTTGGTTTGTTCTGAAAAATCTTGTGCAACTTCTATTATTGCTGCTTTTTGCAAAGCTCAATAATACAACCACAGGATCAATTACATGCCCTATTTATTTTATATTTCTCAATGTTTTTTAATTTACAGTCAACATTTACAATGCATTTCCCACTACAAACCCAGTTAACTCTAATTTTACAATGGACTGCTGCCACTAATGATTTGTTTTGTGTTTCTTTAGTTATGGAGAAGAGAGAGAAATCAAAGGTACCATACATCACATTTACAATATCCATGGTAAACATTACTGCAGGTCTCTGACACACCATAATTGAAAACAACTGAGATAGACTGAATGATTCTGTAAACATCACTGGAACACAAGAAAATAAGGAAAAAAGTAGGACAAAGAGCAGCACGGTTTAGTGATAAACCATTATTGGCTGTATCCAAATACATGTGCAAGGGTGTAGTTTTTACATGGTGGCAGGTAAGTTCTGCTAGCACTGAAGTTTATACAAAAATTCCCAAATACCTTGTCTAACAATAAGGCTTTATTTGATAGAATGCAAGAATTTTAATGAACAGACTTATATGTAAACAATGTGAACAATGTAATGTGTAATTCTGGCAGAAAAATATTTGATTTTTAATGAGGTATATTTTGCTCAGAAGCAAGGCCATGATTACACCTCTAGATGATAATATCACCTTCTTTCTGAGCTTAGACTGACAAACTCATACATAGTCAAAGGAAAATATTACCATACACATAAAACAGATTTAATTTATTGTTTTTAATGTAAAGGCACATATAAGATGCTATCTACTTTTCCTGGTAGAATTACAATTTCAGTAAGAGGCACCTGCTTAATTCAAAAGGTAACTGTTTTAGCAGAACCTTTCACTCAGGTTCTAGAAGTTTTCTTGTGATTTCTGCAACCCTAAAGTTCTGTTATGACAAGCACATACCCAACGTGGGCAGTATGGTAAAGACTTGGTAGCAGCCTGTAGCAAGTTTGTGTTCATACAGATAAGCTTTTGCTCATAGATGAGTAGTAACAGCTGGAATTCAGCTCTCAGTTTGGTGCTTGCCACAAACAGCATGGTCAAAAGTGTCACTACTGCTACACCCTTGGCTCTACATGAAATGACAGAAGTTCATGTCCATGAACTCAGGGGTGAAAGGTATTTAAACTGCTCTGGAAGCTATTGCACCCGTATCATGGAGAGCCTCTTCCATCAGCATGGACAATGCAGCACCTGAAACTAACATGTCAAGTATCTAGAAAAATCTGAGGTTCTTTAATACAAATACAGGGCAAAGAGATTACCACCACAGGGAACAATGAGACCAAAGTATCCTCTGTGCTTTACTGTGCAAATACTCTGTGTCCTTAAAAAGACTGCAAAGCAACAGAGAGGGTGCTAAGGTGAAGCCCTCTCATCCAGCCACCAATACATGTTCTGACTTCCTTCTGTGTGTTACAGCTCTCTCAGCTGAGAGGGAGCAGATGGGTTTCAAATCAAAGAAAAACAGGTTAACTTTAACCTCCACAGCAGAGAACATTTTGCAGGAGGTATCTCTTGAAACCAGTGCAGCTATTTCAGAAGAGCGACTGTCTACAGACAACATCCACTACAATGGGCTCCTGATGTAAGCCAAGGTTTCTACATGCTTCCACCATACAAATTAGTAATTATAATAAGAGACATAAACTTTAAAACAGAGATTACCAATAAAGATAAGGAGCTTTCACTATTCATTGTATGGTATTTTTATTTTCTGAGCTGAGCTCTTTTTTTTGATTCCTTGAGGCTACCACAAGTTTGGTAGCCTCAAAGAATGAGGCTATGAGGACCTATATTTATAGGTTATGAGGACCTATAAAAAAGGAACATAAGAAAATAAGGAAATTCTGTCAAATTTCTCAGTTTGACAGAAAGAGTGAATTTTAACTAGGATACAATCTTTTCTCTATTGAAAAAAAAATCAAGTCATATTAACATAAGGGGTCTCTGGATTGTTAAATTATCACAAGGTGCAGTTCATCTAATGGACCAAAATTCCCTTACTATTACAATTTTAAAAATCCAATTAAGTCAGTGGAGTTAATTGAGCTAGATCCTCTTACACATGACAAGCTGACTGTGTGTTTGCAGATGGATGACATTGATATATCTTGTTTGCAAAGTCTTGAAATAAACTTTCTAATTCTCTAGGAGATATAAACATACCTTAAAACTCATGCAGAGTAAAGTCCCTCTGTTCTCCCTTAAGGACATGCTGTACTTTTTACCATTATTCCTGCCTCAGAGCATCAGCTTGCAGATGCATAGGTTATTTTTGAAATTTATATATATATATATATATATATATAAATCTTCCATTGGCCATTTGAATACCAATTATGTGTTTCACAATTTAAGTTGCAATTCTATTTTGCTTGCATGCTATATTTCTAATGAGACCATCCTATAAATTATATCTACCTGAACCACTGGGAAAGTTATGAGGAACACTATGAACAACCTTGCTGAAGGCCAGCAGGTAAAAATTCTGGACTTCCTTAGACGGGAATGAATCTCTGCATAAGAGTCTAGCAATTCTTCAAATACACTTTTTGAAAACCATGCCTATAAGTCCAAAAGTTAGTATCTCTCTTTTTTGCTTCTGGGAGTAACCCACAACCTAGTAGTTTGCTGTGCAGAAGGACATTCTATTGGAATCCAGCCAAATCATTCCTGACCAGTTTCCAGGGGAACCAGCACCACACTCAGGCTGTATGGAGAGACCCCTGTGAATCCTCAGATGAAGTTAAACACCTCTCCAGACACCCAGCAGCATCTGGCTGGCTCTAGCAGGCTCTGCATGCAGCATCACAAACAGGACATATTCACAGAGGTCCTGTTAATTGCTTGCCACAAGCATCCACTTCTTCTCACTGCCTGTGTGGGACAAGTGACTCACTTGGCCCCGTATTACTGCACACAGCAAATCCCTGGAGTTGGCAGTTGGGCTACACCCAAGTGAGAAATAGAATAAGAAGTGTCCATCAGTCAATACCAAGCCTGTATCAGGACTTGTGCACACAGCATGCTACCTGAAAGGGCCCAGCCACACATGCACGTAATGTGCTTCACCAAGAAGTCTTGTTTGCTATGTATTTTATGGCTGAAGACAAGCTGGAATATAAAAAGATACTTTTCAATCTGCTCAGAGATTTGAATTTCTTTTTACTCTTGGCACAAAGCAGTAACATGCACAGGCACAACTGAGGAAGGTGTGAAGGGTGTGTGTAAGTATGCACCTCTTACAGGACAGTCTCTTATTTGCAGTATAAAAAAGAGGCAAGGTAAACTTTTGGTTTTCTTTCCATGGAAGTGTAATTTTTTGTATCTTTTTATGTATCATAGAATTAAAGGCTTCACACTTAGCTTACCTTTTACTAATCAAAAACAAGTATTGAGCATATTGGTAAAATAAATGGAAATGCTGTGTACATGGGGCACTATTTTACTTAACTATAAGATATGGAAAAGCAGCTTTTTTTTTGTTTGGTTTTTTTTCAAGCATAGCTATCATCTTTTAGTCTTGATGCTCACTAGCTGGAAAGGAAACTTAGTGCAAGGTTTCTCTTCCCAGAAGTGTTTGAGACTATCCAGTACACACATCATCATTGAACAATCTGGCACTGACATTGAAGGTGACTATTTGCAGTGATCTGAATATTTAGGTAACGATGAAGTCAGTGTTGTAAGATTCTAAGCCTTTTATTGTTTTCCTTGATCCTTTATTCTTGTTCTTCTCATTCTGAGCTCATCACATTTTTCAAGCTTCTGTCAGTGGTTTGCGCTTATCAATGTTAGTAAGTCCTTATTCTTCTGATAGCTTTAGGATCCACACATCTTCAGCTTTGCTGGCATGTTCTTCATTCCAGTCTGACTTGCTCTGACTCCAGAGCAGACCAAACTAACAAAAGATAATAAAGAACTACCTACAGATAAACTGCAAATTACATGTTACCCACCCACAAAATATTATTCATCTATAAATTCTTTTTTCTTTCTAGTCTATTCTCATCTTTCTTTTAATCTCTGAAAGGCTGGCTCTACAGTAGAGCACAACTACAATGATCCTGGATCCCTCAGAGCTAATTTTGCAGTAAAAGACACTTTTGCAGTAAAAGTAGTTCACAGAAATGAGAGTATGATACTGTCTAAGTGCATTGCAATGCACAAATTACTGTTTGGGGTACAGTTGATGCCTTAAGTTAGTGAAAAACTGATTACTCTGATTTCTTCTTTTATGAAAATAGGTTCCTTCACCATAAGAAAAATTAATTTAGTAATATTTCAGTAATCTTTCACTGCTTCTTAAAGAAGAATATTTTTCTTCATTTTTTCCTGCCCTGTATTTTCTCAGGATCTGAACTGAGAGCAGTTGGACCAGGAGACAGAAAGATTTTTTTTTTCTTAAATAAGATGGTCTTTAAATATGTAGCTGAATCTAAATAGCAAGAGTGTTGGCATTGTTTTTCTTCCTTATTCAAGTATTTTGTAGGAAAAAAAATAACCTGCTACAGTAGTTCTGTCAGATTTAGATATCTGTCAATAATTAACTTTATAACTGATTAGAATAAAATGCACTGATTAGGAGGTTTTAATCAGTAAAATCCACACATTTACTATGGGTTAATATTTAGATGTGGTCTGGAAAAACATAAGTACATAAGTTTAAAAGTTAATCATTAGAAAGCTAGATAGGTAGTCCTGGCTTATTTAATAAACATTAGCAAGTGTCTAAGGATTTCAAGATACAACTAAAAGGAACAGTTTTTGGAATCCCTACCTTGAATTCCACGCTCTCCTGGTGGCCCTGGCAAACCATCCTTTCCTGGTGGCCCTGGTGATCCATCTTTTCCTGGGGGCCCTGGTTTTCCATGAGCTTGGGAGGCAAGCATTGCAGCAGGCAGCTTCAGCTGGGATACAAATTGACCCATCCTTTCTTCATTAATCAAAGACATAGGAAAAAGTTGGTAAGAAATCTGCTAGCAAAAAAAGGGGAAAAAAATCCCAAAGCCCCAGCTAAAGTTTCTGTAAGTAGGGTGTTTAATTCTTCTTAATGTCAAGGTATTAAATCCTCCAATAGGCACTGAGACCTTCAGTTCCGACTCGGATTCATGTCTGAGTCTTTACCCTTTGAAATAATCAGAATTAATTTGTATTAAAGTTTCTATTGCTACTCTCTATTACTAACATATTCCAATATTTCAAATTATTTCTGACTCCTGTTCATGGAAGTACTTAAAACACATAGACAGAATAATTAGTACTTAACATACTGATGGAGGGCTACCTTCTATTTTTGTAACTCATATTAAGCTGCAAAGTAGAGATTAAATCCTGTGAACAGTTCTTGAAATGTGCTGGAACCCTGAAAACTGTTGTAAAAAACCTGAAAGCACTCAGCAAAAAGTATTAATTGCAGATATTTCAGAATAGAAATTTTCATGCTGGTGAGATAAGGTGTTCTTGGTAATATTTTACTGTTCCTTAGAGGTAGGTAAAATATGTACTAACCCTGGCTCTGTCTCATTTACACCAGATTAAAGCCCTAAACATTCCACAACTTAGTGGGTGTTTACAATGGTGGAGTTTTAAGATTTAAGAAAAAAAATTAGAGAAGAGTGGGCAACAAACAAAAAAGAAGGAAAGTGATAGAAAGTAAACAAAATTAAACAATGCCAAAACTGGAAGATCTGAGGGAGCAGTAGCGAGATGTAGAAAAGGGAATAGCTATAAAGACAAAAATACTTTATTCCCTGTAGGCAGGGCACCTTATAATGCCTTCTTTTTGTGAATAGACTAAATATTTGTTACCATTCTATCTGAATGGGAAAAGGAGGTGACTTCACTCAATAAACTGCTCTTGAAATACATAATAGGTTGAACTCTGAGGGGTAGCACCCTGGGAAAAGGTGATAATGCACAAAGTGATAGCCTTGTTATAAAGTGAAAAACTGCCTGAACAGGTTAAGAAGTCTCAAGCTTTATATAATTTCTTTTATCTCTAAAAGATGGTTTTTGCCCACAAATATTAATGACAGAATAACAAAGCATACAGAGGATATAAGAAATGCATTTTGCAATGGAAGAGAAGCTGCTGTTAAGGGGTGTTCATGAAGAAGCTTGTTTCAGAAACCTGAGTCACAGCTTTTCTACCATGACTAAAGGAATGCTGGGGAAGAAAAATATTTCCTTTTCAGAGTTAGGACTCATCTAAGAAATCTTACATAATACAAAGGCTTTGTCTGAATCTGGTACTTGCCTAAAACTGTGCCAGATGGTGGCGGTCTGGCAGGGAGTTCTGGAACTCAGCAGGGATATTTGCTGAGAAAACTGAAGAGCAGTTTAAACCTATGTGACTGAAGGGTATTGAACCTTTCTCTTATTTAGACAGTCAGCCACTAAGGGGGCAAAATAATTAGGTATATCTGTGGTCTCTCCTTTAGCAACACTTCAATGTCTTACTGGTATGTGGTAGATAAACAGTATCTGCAGTGATACATGCTACATATATGTACCTACAATGACACTTCTGTTTGCTATTGTGATTTGGAGCAGACTATCCTTCAGTGCTAATCTTTTACACAGGAAATACTCTGTTTAACAGATACTCTAACCTCTCATTGCTTGAACAGAATCATGTAGACTTGCTAAACACAGCTACAGCAACAAGGTACCTGCTAAGTCCAATGTAAGTTAGATAACATGTAAAGAAATTTAGAGCAGAATTTCAGATTTAGTTGCATAATATTTCCTATTCTTACCTTCAAATACCTTAAGAACCTCTTGTTTGATATATTTTTTTATTTCTTCAAGTGAAATTGCATCAGCCTGATGAGAAAAAAGAAAGGTGATATGTATCAGAAGGAATATGCAAAGGACAATTTATGATGCTACAAAAATAAGAAATGCTCAAATTAGCATTACCAATATAAACCTTTCACCTACAGATAAGTGTTTTAATTTATTTTTGTTATTTATTTTACTGCAAAGGCCACTTTACTGCAAATACATTATAATATTGTAAAGATACTAGTGGCATGAAGTGGGAGAAGCACTCCCAGCTGCCAAGATGACCAGGATGTGATGAGTATTGAATTTACCTTGCACAAGAAAGTAAGGATGATCAGGGACAAAAATCTGATTTAGTTTTGCATGGCATCTTCCAACTTCTCACCTGCCCTGGGGACTACTTGCTCTGATGCACTGCTGACCAGAACAGAACCATGGTCCCAGTAACTTCACTGGAAAAGTGTTTTAGAGCTTTACCTTACATAACTGAGGTTAAAAAGAACCCATAATATGGATGTGTGTGCCTGTGTGCTCATGCAGAAAAATCAAGATATCTACCACTGGCAAGCAGAATTTCATTGTCTTTCTAAATACTGATTTCTCTTCTGTTGAGAATCAGTTTTGGCTGCCTCCTTTTCTTTCCCAGTTGCAAAGGCTCAGACTGCAGCTCTTAATCTTATGGAAAATGTGAAAATTAACAGTACTGAGCAGCCACATTGGTATGCAGGAACTAAAGAAATAAATAATTAAAGCTTATCCATAGCAGATGTTTTAAAAAATAATTAAAAATAACTGCCTGATCATGTGGGTATATTTTCTTCACCTTAAAGGAAATTATCTGAGAGAAATCCTTAGGTTTTCTAATACTGTGCTATTTCTCAGTTGAATTTCCACTGCTCAGCCCATGTCACCTTCATAACTTGTCTGAATACACAAACAACCTTATATTTACTTACTGGAAACCCTGGGGGTCCTGGTGATCCTGGGGGACCTTGATGACCTGGTGATCCTGGATAGCCTCTGTCTCCTGGAGGGCCAGCAGGACCCACATCCCCCTTTTCTCCTGATGGGCCGGGCTTCCCTCGTTCACCCTGGGGACCTCTGTCCCCTGGAATACCCTGATCTCCCTATGTAAAATAAAAGCAGAAGGAAAACCATTGCACATCGTGGAACAAACCTGAAAAGCCACTTGAGAATGCTAAAGAGAAAATTCTTGCCTGTTCAGAAACAGACTGAGTCATGCAGGGAAGATGATTTTCCAGGCTGAACCTTGTGTCTGAAAACATATTTTGTTTTCTTGCAATTTTGATGTTGAAGTCGACTACAAAAAGAATAGCTTGACTGTGTAGCCCAGTTTTCAAGGACAGAACTTGAGTATAGAAAGATTTAGCCCTTATACAAGGAACTAGGAATGTCAATTAGGGCATAGGTCTAATTCAGGTGCTCAAATTCACACAGGCAAAAGACACTAGGACATTTCCTGTAACTTTCCTTAGAAGCCTACTATTTTTTGTCTTCATTTACACAAAATTATAGTTAATCTAAGTTGTTTCCAGTACCCAAAGATACTAGGAGGAAGCTGGAGAGGAATTTTTAAGAAGGACATTTGGTGACAGGACAAGGGGGTAATGGCTTCAGACTGAAAGAGAGTCAGTTTAGATGAGATATTAGGAAGAAATTCTTTACTGTGAGGCACTGGAACAAGTTGTCCAGAGAAGCTCTGGATGCTCTAACCCTGGAAATATATTAAGGCCAGGTTGGATGGGGCTTAGAGCAACCTGGTCTGATGAAAGGTCAATGGCAAGGTGGCTGGAACTTGATGATCTTTAAAGGTACCTTCCAGCCCAGGCCTTTCTATGGTTCTGTGATAGATAAGTTCTCAGGTTTATAACCCTGCAGAGTAGGTACAGATAGCTCTACTACCAGAGATAAAGAAAAAGGCAAATTTCTCTAGAATTGTGGTACTATACCAGTGTGAAGCTGATCCTTTTCTTATAAACAATCCATGTTTTACAGGCTGCCAGTGTGTAGGAGGCAAATCAAATACTACAGCAGCTTTTCAAACAAGCATTTTTTAGCTGCCTCCAGTGTTTTCTTCACATTTTGAAAAAGGTCCTTGTTAAAATTCATAAACTAGGTGATATATTCCTCCAGATTCCTCTTTAAACTCTCCACTATGAATTGTACAAAATTAAGGACATTTGTACTTTGTGATCTCTGCCTAAGGTGCTGCTTTATTCATTTTTCCTTTCTAGCACTCTCCTATCTCTGGTATTTTATCTTGTACCAGATTCTGTGCAGAAGGAACTGCTGTTTTTCCTGTTTCTACCTGCTCTACTCCAGCAGGTTCACAATCTGTGATCAAGGTCTGGAGATAACAGCAAAAAACAAGCAAGCCACTAGCACTTGTATCTGTTGAAATCACTAGAAAACAGGTTGGTATAAAACATGTCTTCAATCTAGTTTGTCACTCAGTTTATAAAGTAGTAATAACAGTAGTGTTTAGTCACTCAAAGGATATATTAAACTATTTCAGCCCAGGTGGCTTATTCCTTCTTAAAAGAGATTCTATAAGGACATTTTTATATCAGACAAGAAAACCTCAAGAGTTTTATTCTGTCCTTCCAATTTTGATGCTTCTCTTTTCTGTAACTACAACAGCTGTCTCAAACTGAAGGAGCATGCTGTACAGCACTAATAATAATAATGGCTGCAAGAAAACCTTGACTTTATTTTCTGTGCTCATTGCAATCTCTATCACAGATGCAGACCTGTGTCCTTAAAGGCAAATCAGAATGTTGCAAACAGTTAATTTTTAAAGGGATAATTGTAATAATTGTTAAACCCTTACGTCTCTTCAGTGTCATAAAGCAGCATTTCCTTTTCCAGATTAAACAAGGAGATGCTTCTCTGCATCATCAAATAAATGTGGCAGCCATGTGATTAGGACATCAGGACTTTGGGACTGTTATAAGAAGACAGTCTTTCATACATATACATGTATATAGATATATAAACTCATCTCTCACCTCCCATAATCATTCCTGCCCACCATGACCTTGTTACCATGAACAGAACTGTCTGAAGGGTTTGGGAAGCAGTCAGGTATTGCACTGGCATTCCTGCTGCCTAAGTGTGACAAGCTTGTTTTACATAAAACATGATTTGTGTCTGTGACATAGAAAGGAGGACAACAGGGCAAGTCCATGGCTTTTGTAAAGTCTAACAACAGCATAACTGGATTATCTGCTTTCAAATTTTCAGCCTATTGATCAATTTACACTGTCCAGGCCAGCTGTGTTAGAAAGTCTATAAAATGTGTTTTTACTCTAAATGCAGAAGACAAATCAACTCTAATTCCTTGAAGTGGTGTCTAGGACCTAAACCTTAGATGTTTAAGTGGCTGCTTGAAGTTCACAGAGAATTAATTTCTTGATTTTGCCTATAAGATAGGTGCTGATGAGGTGTTTATATGCTCAGTGAAAAGAGAAAAGTTATCATAATAGGGACTTACACGTTCTCCTTTGGGTCCTCTGTCTCCTGGTCTCCCCACAGCACCCTGAAATATGGTTTTTGAAAAAAGGAAAACTTATCAGTTAAAGGCTTTGTTGTGTATTCATGTGTTAGCAGAATGGAAAGCAACTGCCTAAGATTAACAGCTGTGGTTTCTGTGAGGAATAAAATACACAAAAGCATGTTTTCTTACCGGAGGACCTGGCAATCCATCTTTTCCATTGATTCCCTAGGAAAAAAATTAATATGTTTATGTGTTTTTAAAGTATAAAGGGTAAAGCTCAGTGTTTAGTGCCATATCAGTAAATGTTCTGAAGCTACAGAAGCAGCAGTTTGTAAGGCTACAATATAGAAATACAAAGAGCATCAAGATGTGCACCAAATCTAATGATCATCCAACTTTGAATGACAAACTATAGGGAAATTTTGCAAATTTGGAATATTTGTATATGCACATGCACTTTTTCAGTAGCAGCAAGTCATAATACAACCATGGGAGAGAGTTCTTTTTCTAGAACTCTCTCCCATGGTTGTATTATGACTTGCTGCTTTTATTCTAGATATTAGCCTTGGTGCTGAATTACCCTTCTGCTCTTACAGAGATTATGCCTTACTCTTACAAGTCCAGATCCATTCTTTGGTTGTCAGGACTTGCAGCATGGCACAGTTTTGGTCTCATGGGTTACAGCCATTTCCTTCCCCAAAGAAGGTGGTTGCACTCATAGCAACTGCTGGAAACTGTTCCAGGCCCACATTATCTTCCAGACTGGAATGTGGCATGATCTGAGAGTCCTAGATGGTATGGGCCAAAACAATGTCAGAGATTATATTAACAATTGTACAATGCCAGATAATTGCAAGATAAAGGCTCTGGCAGTGTTTAATTTAGTAGGATATTTATGGATCTGTGAGTAGCAAACTCACAGCTGTGAGTGAGAAAGGATGACTTGTATGAGCAGAGACAGCAGGAATATTTCTTTCTCCTCATACACTGCAAAGTGGGGTTTTGCACAGATTAGGCACCTTGGGCTAATTTGCTGCTGTGGGTACAGAAACTGTGTCTTCTTTCAAGGCAGAAGTGTAATGTGGAGATGTGCTGACAAGCTGCAAAGGTCTGCTGCTCATGCTCATCCCCAAAACACCAAGGTTCAGGGGAGATAATGAGTCCTGCACTACCCTGGCTGAACCCCTTCTGGAATATAAACTGCTTTCTAAAAGCAGCTCAGACAGGGCTGGCTACACTGCTGTCACACTTTTATTACATAAAGGGAGCAGATTAGACATCTCCTAAGTGAACAGTAAATGCCTCAGCTGCTGTGTTGCATCACCTGTATACAGAGGAGTCTCAAAGTTTATTCAGTCGTGAAGGCCAAGCTTCTCTATCTAAACTGAAACTGAGAACCTGTCCTGTCACCCCATCCTTTACTGACTCTGCTCAGCCTCTGGGTTCACATTCTCCCCCTGGAAAAAGTACAAGAGGAAACTTTATGTCAACAAGATCCAAATGACCTTCATAAGACCTTTAAAGGCAACATCTCAGTAACATTAACTATTAAAACACCACAATACCAGGAATTGGTTTTTGCATGGTTAATATTGAGCAGTGCAGCTCTGTTATGTTCTTCACATGTCACCTACTCTAACACAAAGCAAGATGTAATGTCCTTTCTTTTGTAACTTCTGATAAACTAAACCATGTCTTTTTGTAGCAAATGATAAATTCAGTATAAAATTGCTTACTGGTTTTCCTTGTGGCCCTTCTGGACCAGGGAAGCCTATATCTCCTATAGGTCCTCTTTCACCCTAAGGAAGAAGAAAATACTGCATGACAAATCTTGCACTAGGTGTCTGAAATATTTGTTTGCCATTGTAAGAATCCAGAACTCAAATCTGTACTTACAGGTTCTCCTGGCAAGCCTGGGGACCCAGGAGATCCCGGCTTTCCCTGCAAAAAGAGAATATCACACATTCATTTTATTAGGAAGCCAAATAAAATTTTCCTCTATATCAAAAATATATCTATGGGAAAAATATTCATGGTATTAATGCTTTAAGAAAGGAAAAAGAAATATTTTACCAGATTTTTGTCATATTTAATGAACAGGCTCTCGTTTTAAATGTTACTAGTCGCTTGGTTTTGCTTACCCTTCTTGGATACTAAGATGCTTTTATGAAATTTTTTTTACAACACTATGATTTTCATCTTGAGAAGTCATAGTCAGATCAAAGTTTTTCAATGTGTATGTAAAATCAATGTTTTTTTCCTTCAGGTAATTTCTAGCCCCGATTTTTTTTTTTTTTTTGTATATGACTTTATTACTCACTTAACACCTTCTGCAAATTTTCTTCATGATATTTTTTGGCCAGTTCTATTGTCATTTTATGTTCACCCTGCCAGAATTCACAATACTCTCTTATGACATCATTTAAATGTTGATTTTAAGTGTCTCTTTTGGATGCCTTTCTTTTAACAACTTGAACCTACATTTTCTGAAAGTTTCCTTAGAGCAGGTCCTCAGGTGACTTGTACAAGTGAGAGACCAAACCCATCAAGACCAGGGACAACTCTGGGAACAGCAGCACTGAGGGTTTGTGCTGAAATAGGCATTGATGGCAATGCTTGCAGGATCTCAGTCCAAGTTGCCCTGACAATCTCAGCAAAACACCAAAGTGAAAAGAAGAGGTTTACATTCTCAGATGGGGAAGAGGGTCCACTATTCAATCTAGGGAATAATGACAGGTACAGAAGACAAATTCTTTTCCAGCAAGATGTGTGGATATGTCTCAAAATACTCCTAGACTACTGAAAAAAATTTGTCTCTCATATCTACTACTTTGCTGATTAAAACTCCTTAGCATAATTGTGAAGAAATCCAATTTATTTCAGGGGAAAATATTTTATTTCACTGGATTTTATTAGTCAACAGAATACAAATTCATCACTAAAGAAGGGGCCTCATTAAATATTTCTTATCCATCTTGAATAGAGAACTTAATTCAATAACTTGGGACATATCCAGAGGGAAATTCACAGGAAGGGCACAACTGTGCAGTGTCATTATTAACAGTGCAAAATCTGTTTCAGAACAACAAACTTTGAAATTCTTACATCTGCTATAAAGCTCAGAGAAATACTTTTCCCCTTAAATGTGCAATTCTTTTAGGAAAACCCAATGAAATTAGGCTATTTAAGATGATGTTCTCTCTTGGAACTCACAGTAAATAGACTAAATCAGTGGCTAATGGAAATGGGAGTGTGTAGACACATATTTCTCTTTATTTCATGAAACATATATTTATAATTTAAACAGCTTCTGAATGTATTGGTAGCTGCCAAAATTTAATAATAAATCTATTTGCATATAAATAACTCCATATTGCCTCCTGAAATATGGATAAACTTTTTTATTAAACGGTGAATGAAATCTAATATCTTCATTTCCTTTAGGAACACAAATGAATAATTATAATTTCAATTTATTATTAGTTACTTTTACTTTCACCTACAACAAAGTTCCTCTATGACTTTCAGAAACTCCTCTGAATACCATATGTAAATAGCTGACAAAGCATTCTCCTAGAGCAAATGTTTGATCGACTTGATATGCAGATCCTTGTGGGCTGCAATAAATAATGCTCATGATTTTTCTTTGTGATAGAAAGATGCTCAGAAATTTGTGCATGCCCAGGAACACAAAAAATGTCTTTATCTATATTAAACAGAGGCAATGAGAAGAATCTCACATTTCTTAACTAAGCATATGCAGTTTTGAGTTCCAGCTTTATCATGTATTCACCTCACTCGCTCTGTCATTTTAATAATAATATGAACCCTTGCTGCTATTAAAACTCTAATTTCTTTAGGGAAAACCCATAATCATACCTACATATAAAGCACAAACCAAGCACTGGTGTCCCACAAGGACTGAGACTACAGCTCAGCACCTTGCTTGACCTGGTTTTTCAGCTTCTAAAACCAGAGTTTTCTTTAAAGAATATACATACTGGTGTCCCTGACACTCCTGGTGCTCCAGCTGGTCCACGGTCACCCTAAAGAAAAGATAAATCTATGTTTAAACTACAACAATCAAACCAGAAGTTTCTTGGTGGATTCCCATTAAAACCCAAGGAAGTGAAATGAAAATGAGGACAAGAGCCAGGCTAAATGCTAATATTTATCTGTGCCACTGGCTGATTATACAGACTTGAGCAAGTAACCAAAATCCTCTGTTTAGGTTCTCTCATATAATGTTTCCCTTTGTTTCTGCATGAGACCTCCCTTGAAAAGGGATGGAAAGTCCCTGACTTATCTGGAGTTCTCCAAATAATTATAGTTTGTGGTCATGGCAATGACCAAAATTTACACAGGGTAATTCACTTTCCTATCAACATACCCATATTTAAGATGTACCTTCCAAAGAAGTTTTTGCTTTCCTGCTGCCCAGTTATCCCTTTACTACAAGCCAATGTCCTCTGCTTGTGCCACGGCCCTTTCAGGGCAAGGGTTCTTGTTTCAGCACACGGCCACCTCCATCTATGCTTTAAGCTAGGACAGTGCTGTGTTTTTGGTTGGAACTGATGAGCTACAGGCACAAATTCATCTTTCTTGACAGGACTGTAATCCAAAGCAGATAGAGCTCAACAAGTGGTAAAACTCTACACAGAAGTATTTACCCAGACGTGTTAGTCTGCAACACCGTGCCCTGTTACTGTAATGTTGGTTACAAATGTGAAAAAATCAGGCTACTCTTTTCTGAATTTATGTCAGAAAACCCCCGGCACTGTTGAAACCATACTAACAGGACAGTATTTTTCTGAGATGGGTTTATGTTACCTGGAGCAGGTGTACTAAAGCTCTGTAAACAGCTACAGCCACGTTGTGTTCTGCATAAGAGCCCCAGGAAGTTTTGGGATTTCTGGTTTTTATTCTTATAAGCAATGGTGGTTTGTCTCATCCTCATCCTCCTGTTCAGGTGCACAATGATCTTGCTGTTGATTAGAAGCACTTCCCTCCCTTACACACAGTGTAGCAGATGACAAGTTACATGTCTGGCCTGGGGTTGGGAGAAGCAGCTCAGAGGACCCAGCTCAGCCTGTCCTGCTCTGGCAGCAGTGACCCCGTGAGGAGCAGGACACCCACCTGTGGCACAGCACTGAGTGCCTGCAGCAGGCAGGACGCGCTCTCTGGAGCCCTGCACTCTGCCCCAGGGCTCACTCCAGAACCAGAACTTGTGGTGTTTTCCCTATCTGCTGGCTGTGATGGTGAAACTAGAAATGCCTAACACTTCCCTTGCAACATTTTTTTTTTCTTTTCAGGGTTATTCTGGTCCTTTCAGCAGTCTGGCTTGGAGCACAGTTGCACCAGCTGCTGTCAGCAAGCCTGAGGTAGGGGACATTTTATGCAGAGAACATGAGCAGTTCATGAAATCATCATGACATGACAGCCAATGTTGTCTGTAGAAGATGGCATTCTGCTACACAGAGGAGCATCATGGCTCTAAATCAAAACCCAGCATGCACTATATTGCTGGGATTGTCAGGCTCTGAGATTCTGTTCATTTATTTGCATCACAAATATGAAATTCTGACCAAATTTAGTTAAGGAAAGGATATTTCTACTTTGGGAGAGGGCCAAACACTCACTCAGCTGGTTTATATGATCTGATCCATTGCTTATTCCCTTTATTTAAGTCCTGTCCCCCCTTTGTCTCAGTTAGACCTGTAGTGTCTCCCTGTGTTTGTTCATTTTGAAACCAGACTAGTCTTTAATTGCTTGTAAATTGTAGAATTCCAGAGCAAGAACCATCTCATGTAATTTAAGCATCTAGTACAGATCTTAGATCTTAGATCTTGTCATTATTTAAATCTTTCACAAGACCTTAGATCTTGTCACCGACTGAGCAAGTAGGAGGAATACACAGTGATATTGAGAGGGAAACTTTGGATTTACATTTCTTTGTGATGAAAAATAAGTTTCAGTAAAGTAATTTTGCATGAAGGCATTTAATAGCATAATTCAAAAAAGCTGAGAAACATTTCATTTGCAAAAAAATTTACTCCTTTTTCTTCCTAAATAAGAAGATATGGGGAAAATCAAACTGGTTTTGCTGACAGAAAACATATTTACAGATTTTTTTTATTTCTCCGCTAAATGTTTTGTAATTTGCTATATTTAGAAATGAATACTTTTTTATCCTTTTTTAGCCTTTTATAAAAAGCTTTTCTTTAAATTTGTAATCAGCCTCCACAATTAGAAAGAAAAAGGCTGAGAACAAGACAGACGACTGTAAACAAAAGATGATGTTCAAGAGGGAACAAGAACCATACAGAGGAAAATATTAACTATATTACTCTCAATTATAGTAGTATTCTACCAAGAATTTTACCAGGGCTTCTACACACAATTTTCCATTTGCAGAAAATGAAATTTTATGTTCAGTGAGTATGTTATTTACACCCATGCAAAGCATGTTTTTTGCTTGTTTAAAGCAAAAACCCAGAAAATATAAATAAGTATGCAAAGATTTTTCTCATAGAAACATTAACTTACACATGAAAAATAAACCAAAGAAGGCTTCAGAAAACATTTAGCTGCAGATAGTGGCTGCTAAGAAATCATGCCTTCTTTTTAGGAGTCCTACCTTTTCCCCTGGGAGTCCTTCCAGTCCTGGTAATCCCATTGGTCCTGGGTCACCCTGTTTTTTAATTTTTTTAAATTAAAAGATTGCATACATTAGAATTTCTTTACTCAACATGGGAAATATTAAAGAGCAAGCGACAGCAGATTATTTAACTTGAGATTACTGTAACAGCTAACCAGTTACTAGGTAAACAGATTTTGTTATGCCTCATTTTACTGATTTACAAATTAAGCTTTTCTCAGAGTCTCTGTGTGAGTATTTGGCTCAATGATTTAATTTTGATGAAAAATGTTATACAGAATTACAGAACTAGGTGCTAGTACAGAAAGATGTATTCAGCTTCCAGGCATTATTGTGAAACAAAAAAAGAAGTTTTGTGAATTTTTTTGAAAACAAATTATTAAACTGTTTTAGAAAACTGTCTTACAACTGCATGTTTGGCTGTCACTGCTGAGAGGTTTTGGTTTGGATTTCTTACTGTCCTTCAGAAGTACCATGTGTCAAACTACTTGGGGAATTCTCTATCAAAACCAAAAAATACATACATACATACCGCTGTTCCAGGATCCCCTTTTGGACCCTGCAAAAAAACCCAAAAAACCAAGCTACATTTAAAGAAGAACAGTTACATGGTAAGATGGCTTTTTTTTAATGACTGCATTATGAGTATACTTTGCTAATGCAGTCCATTTAGAATCATTATTCATTCCAGTCCCAGCTGATTAATTTAGTACAAAATCTTAGTAACGTTTTGGGTTTTGTTTTGCTGTTCCAGAATACAGAGAAAGACAGCTCTGCTGCTTGGTGCCAGTCCATAACTGTGGTTACCAAAGAGACAATCATCTCAAAACAGAACTTGCCTATGGTGCTAAAAAGGAGGAGAATGTAAATAAGGGCACAGCATCTTTAGATCCACGGAACCAAAGCAACACTGTCCAGCTGCAAGGTACTGCATGCAGTGTGAAAGACACCAGCCCTGTATTACTTCCACAATCTAATTCTTAATTTTACACATTTTCCTGCACTGTAGCCACATGTAGTGAAACAGTGACAGAACTCAGATCAGAATTCCCGAGCTTCTTATTTCTGGCACCAAATTTCACTACAAAACTATGCCTCCATGAACTATAAATACAAAATTATACATTTTTAGTATAAGAATACTTTCACTAAAGGCTCCAATACCAAATTATGTACCATTTCTGCAGCCTTTACTTGCTAGGATGAAATGATTTATTCAAAATAAACCACTGTCCAAAATGGGCTAAAATGCTTGGCAAACATAAAATCACAGTATGTGTGCTACATACCAATCCTTATTATTGAAATCTTCCACAAATAAAATCCAATTCCATGCAACTAACCCTTCTCTGTTTCTATGCCATTAGCTGCTAGAAATGAGGTTTCTGGTAGCACTTACTGGAGGTCCTGGTGGACCCGGATAACTCGCGACACTCACTCCTCCCTGTAACAGCAAGTTTAAAAGTTGAGTTGGGCTAAAATTGGGTGGGGATTGAAAAAAAAGCAATTAACATTAAAGAGAAATACCTGCAGTTTATATAAGCTGCTCATTCCATTTCTTTCATTGTAAGGCATACCCTTTAAAGCATAAAAACCAAGTAAGTGTCACTTATGAATTATAAAGGCAGAACTATTGCCCTGTTCAAGTCCTGCAGTTCAGCAAAGCTGTGGTATCCTTTTTGTTCTCAATCTGCCAAAGATTCCACATTCCAGAAGAAAATAAGATACACACTAAGACAGCTTGGGGCTTTTTTTAAAAATTATAAACCAAGAAACCTGTAAATCAGTGTGCATCATATTTTGATTTTTATTATTGTAATTCTCCAGGATAAATTTTTTTGTTAGGTACTATTCCACTTAATTTAGAGTCCAGTGAGCTCCGCAGATTTTCCCTAGGTTGCCTGGGTTCTCTGATCTCAGGTATCCAAGCTGTCAATTTTACTCTAATAATATTGGATACCAAGGTTAACTAATTCTTAAAGGGCTTTAGTGATCTGAACTTACTCAGTGATGAATTGAGAGAAAAAAAAATGGAGTATGGAAAGCTTTAGAAAAAAGACACTGTTACCTTCCTGCAATATTAATTTTTATTAGACCAAAACTCAGTTCTTTACATTACATTACATTTTACCCACAAGCATATTGTTCCTAATATAAATTCAAGATAAAAAACAAAATGTCTCACCGGAGGCCCAGGTGGTCCAGGTTTCCCAGGAGAACCTTCACTACCCTAGTACAGCAAGAGATTGATGTATTCATTTACTGTAACTGGCCACATCTATTCCACACTCAAGCTATGATGACCACAATGACAATAAACAAGAGATACAGTCAATAAGAGCAGGTAATATTAAGAATAAATTCTCCTGCAGTGTTCCTGCTTTAGCTTTAGGGAAGGCATGAATCATTACTTTTTACCAGTTTTTATTTTGTTAGTTACTTGCTGCTTTATGTGTAGTAACTTCCTTATGGCAAAATAACAGTGGTAACCTGGGTTGGGAATCATTTCATATGTACCAGGAGGGAGAAGGAAAAAAACAGAGTTGTTAATATGAATTTCTAAGCAAGTGGCAGATAAAAGTTAACATTAATTTTATGCTTCGTGTATTATTTTGCAAAAGCCAGTCCTCAGTTGATCATTCATATGTAAATAAAGAAGAGCTACAGTTTCAGAAATTTAGTTTATGTAGAAACATATTGAATATAAATTAAGATTTTTTTAAATAATCTTCCTTACTAAGAGATATAATGAATATTTTTTTGGTTTTTACTGTAAAATATTCATCCATTGTTACCTGTATCTCTAGCCTGTTCTGCTATTGTGTACTGAATTGCTTATATTATACAGGGCATAGCTGCTGAGATTTTTCTGCAGCAGAATCATGGGGTCTGTGGATAGTAGAGAGCTGCAAAGGTTTCAACATAAAATTTCCCAATTAATCTTCTCAAACTCTCATCACAAATGAGATAAATACACTGTATAATTTGGAACAAGTCTGTCAGAATTTTTCACTGGCTTTGTTGGATCTTATTTAATGTATGTCAGAGATACACTTAAGTCACAAATTTAAAATTACTAAGGTGGCAAAAATCAAGCTAAGTGCTCAATGCCAACAATTAGCTCAGCAGAAAAATATAATTCTTACTGAACATTTATACGAGGATAATTTCCAAATGACCCTGTTAATTGTTAGAAATTGTCAGCCTCCCAAGAGTGGTTTGAAGAACTTCATGGGGAATTAAAATCCTATTATTTTAGAAAGCACATTATGTGATCAATTCTCAAGTGTGTCTCAGATGAAGGACAGAGGAGAAATTAACTGGGGCTTTATTTCAGTTTACTTCATTACTCTTCAGCCATGTGACTTTTTCCACTTTTAGAATGATGAGACACGAGCTGTAGAGCAGGGGCTTCTCATTCCCACCTGTGTGTGAGTTGTGAACAAGGACCTATCAAAGAATTGTGTTTTGCATTCAGTTAGATAAAAAAGGAAAGAAGTTGGGTAAACTTTTGTTACCATGATCTGCAAGGAGACAACTCTCATTCAAATTTTATACTGAAATAATTTCAGAGTTTTACAAAACAGTTTTCTTTCTTAGTCATACCAAAGTTTTGTAGGGAATTAGAATCCTACATGTGGATGTGGCAGTGCTGTGCCTGGAAAAGCCCAGAGTACTACTGAAAGAAAAGCTGTATTCATACACAAAATGTAGAACTGGTCCCAGAAAGGATTTTGCAGCAAAGTTTGGCTCTGCAGTATTGCTCTGATTTGAAGTACCCAAAAAATGAATTTGACCTCATAATATCCAGTTCCTGATAAAAGAACATATAAAATTTTGAAAAAAGCAGTTCTTTATATATATGTGTATATATATACATATACATACATATATATATATACACACATATATATACAGATTATATATGAGAATGTAAATTAAGTATAAAGGAAACTCACATAATTTTTCAGACTAACTAACACCCAATAACTTTCAGTGCTTGTACAACTACTTTTGAACATAATATTCATAAAAGAATAAGAAGCACAGCAAGAAGTCATTAGTCATATTCTATGTGAGAAACATATTTTCACTTTCCTAAAATTTATATATTGTGTTATGCCTAAAGAAAATTCTCTGCAACTTAAATACACCACAAGGACTGTACTTCAAAATATAAGGCCATATGCACAGCCCTGCTTAGGGAAAGTTGTAGTGAAACACAAATAAAAATTTGAAATGTGTGCCACATTCTTGTTACACTCTTGCATTTGTTTAAAAGGCCCCCAAAAGACAGTGTAATGGGATTGCAAAACCTTCACAGACCTGTACCAAGATTAAAAAGAAGGAATACCTTTTCTCCTTTTGCTCCAGCTGGACCAGGATGTCCAGGTCTTCCTGGGACTCCCTGCACAACACAGAATTGTTTGTATAAGTTAGGAAAAAAAGGACACACAATATTTTTGCAGTGTCACTAAGTTTTTACAAGACGCTTTTTGGAGGTAGTTTAAACCTAATTATACTTCTCCTTCAGGTTTAAATATTTCTCTTCTCTTTGATACAACAGCTGTGTCCTCCTGATAAGTTCTTTGAAGGGTAAAACACGTCTTGACTGTTGCATTTTCACCTTGGCAAATTAAATGTGGTGACCCTAACTGGCACATCTTGATCCAGCTGAGAATCATGTTTTACTGCTAAATGTCAATTTATGTATTCCAAATTAGACTTCTTAAATGTGCTACAATTTTTGAAAGAAGTATTAGTATTGTCATGAAACCTGGGAATGAATAATGATTATACTAACTAATGTCATTCCCATATGTAGAAAAGAATATTTCAAAACATTTCCAAGAGGACCTCTCCCAGTAATACCAACAATTTTAATGATATATTTCAGTGTCTTTAAATATTGCCAGCTTTTTCTCATTCTTTGGTTTTGAATTGTGAAACCAAGTAATTACTTTGTTTTTGCACAAAGTTTTTTTTTCAGAATGACTAGCTGGAATTATTTTTAGATTTTATTACTAACATGACTCTAACTTGGGTAAAAATACACATTTCAGTGCAAGTTTGCACATCATAAATCATGTAACCTCACAGATTCTCTAGTAATGTCAAAACTTCCAATCTATTTAAGTTCCATAAACTTTGAGTCCAGACAATTATGGTATTTTCAGTAACATCAACAGCAGTATAGTTTACTTCACTAGAGCCAGAATGGGTAAGATTTTATTATTACTCTCCTAAAAGATAAAAGAAAGGACTAGATCTAGGCAGTTATAGCAAGCCCTACAGAAATAAATTAGATCACAGGTGATACTTACAGATGGGCCACTGGGTCCTGACACACCTGGCAGTCCAGGAGCACCTTGGAGACCCTGGAGATTAAAAGAGCACATGCCTAGTTCCTCTCCCACTTATCCTTCAAAAATACTTATATTCAGCATGTCCAGCTGTACTATACCTGTATTACAGTGCATTTTCTTCTAAAATGTAGGCATTATTTTTAGTAATGTCTAAAAAGAATAACCACCCCACCAGGTGGGGAAGAGAACCAGGTTATCATTGAACCAGGTTAGAGGCAACTTCTTTCTTGAGTGATAAACACCACTTGTCCTTCAACTTTCACATTTTTATCCTATATTTTGTAAATAGTTTTGTCCTTAGTTGTGCAGATAAGAACAGATGTCAAGTTTTTCCTTAGAGATTAATTTTCAATTTTTTTTTTTTTTATTAAAAGGTTGTTGTTTTTTTCTGGTGAGAAGACATTTAAGCAGGCTTCTCAATATTACCTGATGCTATCTAAATGAAATGGTACTTTCTGCCTCAGTTTTGGTTTGGCTTTTTGGTAATTGAACATGACATTTTACATAGTATTTAATGATCTACTTTCCTGCTGGTATTCTATTTGATGGTCTGAAAATCAATGGACTCTGGTATCCACTTACTAAACATGACAGCAGTGCAACTCACTGCAGTGGATGGAGGTGGGATTTGAGACAAGCCATGTGTCACTGAGCATCTTTCCTCTGCCACACCAGGCTCAGGTGCAATTTTAGACATGTGAAAGTGATGTACAAATGAGAAATTACACTCTTGGTTCTCCCTAAAACCCACAAAGAGAAATGGATTCTTCCAAGCAGTGGTTGATTTCATCTGTCCATCCTCTGACAAGAAAAATCCCCTCAGAAAAGGAGTATTTCTCATTTGAAATGCAGGGTTTAAGAAGGAATGGCTAAGGAGGCAGCCTAGAAAGCCACAGTGGTCAGGAACCCTGAAATTGGTGCTCTGAGAGGGAGACTGAGGGAAAAAATTTGGAGAGTAATAAATCAGCAAAAACGTAGAGATGTAGAGACATTGATTTTTCTTTCTTGCTCCTACATACAGAGGACATTGATTCACTTCTGCAGCTTTTCAGAGTGGCAAGGTAACTGCTAATGTGCTCTCTGCTCCTTTTGAACTCCTTTACTCTGATGTACATTTACATGAAAAATTAATATGAAACCAAAGGAACATCTTCTGTAATTCTTACTACTGATATTAAAAAAACCTCCCCTGAAAAAAAGAAGTGCTTTGAAAATGAAGATAACAAGTTCAACAGAGATTAAAGGGTGATTGGAAAGCATAGGGAAGTTAATGAGCATATTTCAAAGGGATTCAGGTAGGCTTCTCTCTCTTTCTTCCCATTTCTTCCCATTCCAAAGAAATGATCAAAATAAAAATAGTAAAATTTTAAAAAATAAGTTACTTTTAAAATGTTTTCATACATGATTCTGAAAAAAAGTTTCACTTCCACCCTCACCATGTCATATCCAAAAGCTGCTGCAAAGTGAAAATATCAGAGCTAACCAACTCTCAAAAGGTGAGGAAACATATGAATACTGAACTTATTAACACAGCATTAATGAAAAATATACAATGAATTTGCTCTAGACTACTTTAAAAACATCTGCCAGACATAAAGTTGCTGTTACCTTATTAACTTCTTAATTGCCTGTAATATCTTATTTATTTTTTAATAGTACTTGAATTGTCAAGATTGTTTTGCTAATGCCTCATTCCTCCTAGGGCTGACTGCTAGAGGTATCCTATATGGCACAAAGTATGTGTTACTCTCCCATTTATTTTTAAGTAAAATTCTGAATGAAATTTGCTTTTGGCTGCACCATCCTTATAGGGAATATGTTCTTAATTCCACCTCAGGAGGCACATCAGGTGTGAGGTCTATATATCATCATCTAAAACCAAATATATATGTAATATATATGTAAAATATATATGTAATGAGCTCTATATATATCATATAAAACCAAAGAAAAAAATAAGCATGATACTTTAGGCTGACAACATGCTAAATTCTGGGACAAAACAGTAGCAGGAGCTGCATTTTTTTTTCCACATACAACTGTGTACTTTTGTAAGCCAAGAATACTGATAAACACATTTTTTGGGAAAATATTCTCTTATTCTACTACTCTTTAAAAATTCTTAAGCTATCATGGCCTTAGCGCTGAAGGAATGTGAAATGCTTATAAAGAATTACAAACCCCTCAATCAATACACTCTAGATTCTAGATTTGTATTTTCCAGGTGCTGTGTCTTGTAACCAGCACTCCTAAATTAAAATAGACGTGTTTAATCCCAGTTAAGTAGTTTGGAGTTTCAAAGTTCTCACCACATACTTTTTAATGGGCTACTTATTTTAACTCCTCAGTTGGCTAAGGCCACTAAGAAATTCATTTATTTATCCAGATTAATTTCCTCAATAGCTTCTGCTGTGGTGACTTTTATTTTTTTTTTCTTTTTCACTGATAGTGTTCTTGAAATGTTAACTGCAAATATTTCAATTGAAAATGAAAGCTATAGCAGCTATTTTGGATTTGGCACCACAAGTCATTTGGCTTTTTTTTTCCCTTCTCCATAAAGACATAAAAATAACTCTAAGAATGTAATATAAGATGCAAAATATTGTAAATACTTTAAATTCAGCCTATTCAAATATTTTTCAGTTTCCATTTTATAGTAGTTGCTGCTATTACTGTTCACATCAGATTATTTGCTTAATGGGAAGTTTTCAAAAGTGAATTCTAAAGGGGAACTAACCAAATGAAAGCAAATATGTTAGAGACATGAAGCATTTTCTGAAAATATTTGGCATTAGCCTATTTATTGCTGTATCCTATATCCTTAAAGATTAGCATGTAAATGTATGTGAGGCTTTAAAATATACAAATGAGCAAAAATTCACTGATGAAAATCAACTCAATGTTATTTAACTGAATAATAATATTCAATCCTATTGAAAAATCAGAATCAAGGGCTATTTATAGCACTACATTACTATCACAGCAGTTGTAAAGAACTAAATAACATTCTGTGCATTTAATTTTCAGTCTAGGTCTTTACTCAGGTTCAGATAAGAATGCTACCACTGTAGAAATGAAGTAATTTTACCTCATCGCCCTTTTCCCCCACAAGCCCAGGAAATCCACGTTCACCTTTGCTTCCCTATGAAAACATAACATTCAAACAAATATTTTCTATTAGAGAACAATGAATTTCATGCTCTGTAGGGCATTTTATATACATTCAATAAATGCTAGCATGATGCTCTTACAGTCATAGTGCCTAAAACATAAAGCAAAAGCTCAAAACCATCTGAAAACTTTCAAACAAACCTCCCCACAAGGTGAAAGGAAATTAATGGTTTGTTCCTAGGAGGCAAAATACTCAAAAGACCTTAAGATGGAGACATTAACACCAAAGAGCTTGAGTGCTTGCTGAAATGGAGAAAGTTCACTTCCATGGAATTAGTCTCGATGACAGGAGATATTTATATGTCAAACCATGTGGCTTTTTATGTGATTCCAGAGAAGCAGGATTTTGATTGAGGCCAGTGACACTTCAAGCCCAGGGAAATGGCTGTGCTGCTCCCTTGGGAACAGGGGCAAGGGCACAGGGTGCTCCAGCTGTGTTGCACACGAGGGAGACAGGGGGAGTTTGCCTCTTCTCTGCAGGATTCTCGTGTGAATGACTCACCCAAAATGAGTCCAGAGATAGCCAAGCACTGCTGGGCACTCAGATCTGAGCCAGCTTTAATGGAGGCATGACACAGAAAAGCTATCTGGGCCTGGGACTCAATTCAGGCTATTTTGCTCACTCAACCTAGACAAAAGGCAAACTGACACATGAAGAGGCTTGGGACGTAAAAATCATTTGAAGTTTTAGGCTGCCCAATGCTGCAGGGATACAGGTGAGACAAAAAAGTCAAGTCTCACAAAGGTAAGTATCTGTCTTTTTGCTTTTAACAAGGACCAAAGCAATGAAAAGTACACTCCAAAACTTACTTTTGGTCCTTCTCTGCCAGGAATGCCTGGAGGACCTCTTGTGCCAGGATCACCCTGTGGAGCAGACAGAAGATGAAGTGACAAATAAATATTTTTATGACATAGATCTGATCCATGCAGACTGATCTATGCACACTGCTTCCTTCCTGTTTTCTGCCCAGGCCTCCATTTTTAACCCAAAGCTTCTCTTCAGTCCTGGCTCTCTTCTAAACCATGTACTTGCTCAGAGAGACTTCCTTGTTTTCCTCCCCATCTCTCACACTCTCTACTCAAACCATACTAACACATTTTTAGCTTTACTTTGGATAGCCCCAGACACACCTGTGTTTAGGTTTGAGCATCTTCCTTTCAAGGATTAGTTAGAGATGAAGGCTACTTGTTACTCTCTCCAGCTTCAAATCTGTAGTTATTTAAAAGTAAATGACCCCTGCATTGCTGAGAGAAGCATTTGCCAGCTAAATTGCAGTCATGCAGAAGTGCTAACTGCAAAACACCCAGAAATGAAGAATGAGGCTTAAAGAAGTAGCAAGAGAGAGAGCTCTGACAAGAAGAGCATGTACAGCAGAAAGGCAGCACAATTACAATCAAAAGGAAAGACCTAAAATAAATCATATTTGGAAATGAGAAAGTCAATAAACCCTAAGTACATGTATTAATAAAGGACAGAAGAAATGATGTGAGCTTTTCATATTGAAATACTCCTGAGCACAGTTTTCATTTTGGAATATTGCAGAACACTCCAAATTTCATTATTTTTCAAAATAATATCTTAGAAATTCTAGACTATTTTCCCCATTTGGTATATTACTGAAATTAATGCTACAAAGTAAAGTGAAGAACAAGGTATATTTGTAGCAATTCATACTGTGGGCTGGATATGCTGAATAGGCCCTTGCTGGCTACCATCTCCCTTGCTGTTCTAACACTATTTTGCAAAATTTCTATAAAATTAATTTCTGGAGTATTTTTAAAAAGAAACAAAAAGTTAAAAAAAATCACAATGCTATTTTAGGCTAGCCATATAAGTCAGAACTGTACCTACAAAAGCTCTCAAGTTCATGTTTGTTTAAAAAGCATGTTATAGCAAAAAAAGACATTTAATCTCTGAAAAATTTACCTTCAGTATAGCACCCATGTCACCCACAAGTGGAAGTGCGACCTGAAATTTAAAAAGGAATCTGCAGTTAATGTTTTACAAAGCACTACTGATTCTGATGTGTTTTCATTGCTTCTAAACTTTGTATGTACACATGGAGCTGATTATATATGTATGTGGGTTCAATCTACTCTTTAATGAAAAGTCAAAGGAAAAAACAGGTTTTCAGATGTAGTTAAATATCACAGTCTACCCTTACTTACTGATTACCCAAACTTACTGATTGTAATTCTTAACTATAAATTCAATGAAATGTCTCAAACCATGACAACAGCCTTCCTCCTGAACATACACTAATATAGTTTTTGTAGCACATCAGCAACAGCTCAGTGTTACTGGAATGTCTTGTACTCTCACCTGATTTTCTTCAATAGTTTTCCTCCTCCTTTCTCCTAGGCTTTGACTCTACTGTCATCTGTAGTACAAATTCTGGAGATGCCAAAGCTAAGTTCAATAAATTAGCTCAGATACTGGAAATAATCCAGCTACAGCAACAAAAGCAACATATGTAATATTTTTCCTGCCTTTAAGCATTAATAGTTAGTGTGTAACTCCTTGGTGCCACTGCTAAATTGCTACCAATCCTAAAGCTGAGCCATTTAAAGATCAGTCAGTGGATCTATACTGTACTGAAACAGATCCCAGATTTCCAAGACCTGCCATTAAATTTATATTTAAAGACTCCCTGTTAAAACCTCATTGCCATAGTCGTCATCAGTTTCATTCACAGGCTCTCCAATTACTAATTCTCATTTTTTCTGACAATTCCTAAATCTAAAATCATATCAATCCTGGGCATACTATAAAATTAGACACATCCAAAATAAGCTAACTTTTTGTTTAGCCTGTTTCAATTCTTTCCATCTTAAATAAGAAAAATAAAATATAAGCACTTTCTTTAGTATATTCCAAAGACTGTCAGTTAAAAGCAATGAGTGTCAAAGACCAGCTCAAGAGATGCACTGCTGAATATAATTAACCAGAAATATAATCAGTACACCATCTATAGGGTGGCATAACACCTTTGAAAGCATGCCAAGTTGTTTTTTAGGGTGAGACAACACCACCTAGCACAACTTGAGGACATAGTTATGTAAGGTGTGAGTCCATCCTCTGCACAGAGGTAAACTGTACATAGGATCAGCTGCTCTTAAAAACCTGTGACAAGACTTGAAAGCAAAAACCTACATGGCCTGACTTTTCACCCTTCTCCTTAGGACATATTTCAGCTAGGCAGGCTATTAGCATATCACCTCTTGGTCTTCCTACTGGACTAGAAGTGTAATTTCCCCAGTCTCCTCTTTTCTGATGTTCTTATTTTAGCTGCTCTATCAATGTCTGGCACAGAACCCCAAACCCTGGGTGTGGAAGGGTCCTAACCCCAGCTGCAAAGGGCACACATGTACATGACCAAGCCAACTGCATTTGTGCCACACAGCCCCCCTGCTCTGGGTGTACCAGCCTGGCTGCAAACACTCTCCAGAGACACAAATCTGTGTGTTGATCTCTGAATAAGTCTATGAATTATGCTAGGATTTTGAGAGTGTTAAAATGGTCTTAATTCTCCAGATTCACTCCTGCTTACTACATCTTCCTGGAAAAAATGTTTTTTCCAAAGAGAAGAGTATTTCAAGAGAGCAAAAGGCAATAATTGTCCTGTTTGTGAGTTTTACCATTTAGACCTGTCTGTTTAATACCAGCATCAAATATTTTACTTACATTTAGTTTACAATGTGCTGTGCATTCCAGAGTTATTCTACTTATGGATTTTGGGTTTCATTATTAAGCACTTTATCCTCATCTGTCTTGAGTTAAATCTTGTTGACTTCAGACAGCCTCTGAATTTTGATTACATCTTCAAAAAGCAAGCAATCTTTCCCACTCCAGTTTCGGAGTTTTATCTACTTACTCAAATCAAATTAAATCACTGACAAGAACTGAGAATAATCTGCTGAGAATAATCTGTTAAATGACACTCAGATCCATGATTTTTGATAAGCATTAACTACATGGTAATTAATTCTAAGCTTAAAGAAATATCATGATGACAGTCTCAGTTTTATTGAGGCCAAGTATATAACATAGCTGTTTTCTGTCTTTTCCAAGAAAGTATTTCTAGCTTATCTTCATATCACTGGTTCTTCTAGGCTTGCTATGCTATCTCATCTCATATAAATTTAATATATTTGCACCAAAGCAAATGCAGAAGCTTTCCCTGTGTACGTACAGGATCACCTGGAGGGCCTGGTAGTCCTGGCTTTCCATCTCTTCCTGGGCTGCCCTAGAAACAAATGGAAAACTTGAGGGCCTAAACCATTGATGAGGTACACATTATTTTTCTTGTATATATATAAAACTGTCACTTACATTAATACCAGGGGTACCTGGAGCTCCTGGCAGTCCTGGAGGTCCCCTAGGGCCCTAAGAGCATGGAAGGTCATTTAGGATATAAGAATACCTTTCCTGCAAAATTCTTAAACTAAATTAATGCTTTTTGTATTTAGGAAAAAACTTATACCCTACCTGCACACCTGCTGATCCAGCTGGACCTATAGGACCCTGTAAGAAAACTCCAAATAATCAGTAATTACTCTTTTTGGGATAAGGGAGATGAACTTCATTTAAAAATGCTGAATGTGGGATATTTGTGCAGTTTTCACTTTGAGAAAGGCGTACTTTAAGGTTTGGTTTTAAATCCACATGTAATTTTGCCAAAGTTAGAGACCTCAAGACTTTGCAAATGCCCATTTTTTAGGGCAAGCATTTCCAAAAATTAATGATCTGTGCTGAAACTTGGTATTTAGCAAGAAGATCCATTAAAAAAGCTAATGAGCAGTTGAATAGAAACAGATAATTTACATATAAATGGGTAATTTTTAAAATTCAGATTAGAAAATATTGTATCTGAAAATATTAAGTATTATTATTTTAGATTAAAACATTCAGGGTGAATGCCTAGTCACCTTTCACAAATATTTTCCCTTTATACCAGAGCACTGTCCCTGAACTGAATTGTATCAGGTGATACACATTGGTTGACAGAAGAGAGATTGCCTCAGTGGAGAGGCAGAGATTGTTTCACTGGAGTACAACTCCTGCAATAACATGTACCACCTACCAGGTACACCATCAACATCAGCAATTTTTTTTACTGCAAACTCTGAAGGCACTGCAGGTGGCTTTATTTAAAGACATTAAAAAGAAAGAAACCTGGGAAACAAGCAGAATAACTGAAACAGTTATTGCTGTACAAATGATTTACTATGAATGCCTCAGATGTTTGTGTCAACTTGCTGCATGTTTGAACTTAAACTGCACAGCAACCCTTGAAGCAAACTGGGAGGTGGGAGTCAGGCCAGAAGGGAGTTCATGGCTTTTCATCGTGCTTTGTTTGCCTATTGCAGTTGCTCAGTGATGAACAGCAAGAAGCCCAAATTCTGGGTGCTGATTTACTTACTGGTGATCCCTGAATGCCTATTCCAGGGGGCCCCATCTCCCCAGGTGCTCCCTGTACACCAGGTAGTCCTCTTTCTCCCTGTGAAAGGTACAAGGCTTTCCATCACAACAGCTCTGGAAATGCAAACTATCATATTCTCTTTTAAAATAAAATAAAATTTTAAAATATTTTTAGAAACAGAAATAATGTATTTGGCGTACCTTTGGACCCCTTGGACCTGGGTTTCCAGGAACACCAGTGGGACCCTAAAAGAAACCCAAAACAAAACGAAACAGGAAAAAACCAAGACAAAAAACCAAATTATGTTTTCAAATCCAAGAGACTAGATGAATTTAATGGCCAAAATTAGCCAGCCCTTAGAAATAAACTATGACAAGTTTGCATATTTTCCTTGTTAGTGCCAGTGTCACTAGGCTCAGATGTGATAATTACACTATCTCTAGACTACACTAATAGACTAATAGATGGACACTATTTCTATATTTTAGTGCACTTATAATACCACTGTAAAATATATTTTGATTTTGAAATTGCAATAAGAAAAAATACTTGCTTTGTGGATTTTAACAGGAAGTGACTAAGTTTAGATTAGTTACTAGGAAGAAATTCTTTACCATGAGGGTGGAGGCACTGGAACAGGCTGCTGAGAGAGGCTGTGGATGCCTCATCCCTGGAAGTGTTCAAGGCCAGGTTGGATGAGGCTTTGAACAACCTGCTCAAGTGAGAGATGTCCCCTGCCCATGGAAGGGGGTAGGAACTAGATGAACTTTAAATTACTTTCCAACACAAACCATTCTGTGATTTCTTTCATTGTACAGTGAGAATTCTTTCCCAGTTGCCCCTGCAGAAAATAAAGTCAGGAGAGACTTTTCAGATTATGGACTTACTGGTGTTCCAGGCAGACTTGGTCCAGGAGGCCCCATATCACCTTTTGGACCTGGATGTCCAGGTGGTCCCATAATTCCACCAGGGTCACCCTACAAAATAAATTTGAATCACTAACTGAAATGTGAGGATTTTTCCCTATGAAAAATCTCTAAATATTATCAAGTTTATCATAGAAAGTGCCAGTACTTTGAAAAGATATAGAGAAGAAAAAATACCCTCAAATTTTCCTTCAAAAAGTTACAGAATTGGAGACATGGGTCATATAACCATCAATAATAACCAGCACTCTCTTGGTTTCCCATGCTTGCAATGCATCTGATCTACATTTCTTGTTCCCCAGGCTCCTAATATGCAGGTTGTCATTAAACTCTGCCAACTAATTCATAACAGCAGCTGAAACAACAGCTGTCTCTCCCCAGCTATCAACCGCTAGTGCTAAACCTGGGGTCTTCAGTGTATTCCTCTTTACACCTCTGCTCTTATTTCAATACATGCAGTGTCTCTTATTCCACATGGCTAAACTCTGCTGCTTATGCAGTAAAATTGTGCCTTTTGTTATGCTGGCCTCTTGTCTCTTGCAGGCTCCTGCAACACCCTCTGTGATTCTTTCTGAACCCACCACTTCCCATTTTGCAAGACGAGTACATTTTGTCCTCGCTCCAGTTATTTTCTTTGCCTTTCTTTCAGCTCACTTCTTCAGACTGGAGTTTATTGGTCTCCCTTGTACCCACCCCACAGTGTATAAATACCACAACATATCCCATAGCTCAGAGCACACCTGTATATCCTCTTTTTCACCTTCTTTACATTTAGTATATACATACATAATTTTTAGTCCTTGCTGATGGAGCTGAATTCTAACTAAGGGATTTCTACACAGCAAACTACAATGTCCTAAGGAGATCCAGTCTTATTGTACATCTGAGCCAGTGTAGCTGCCCTAGAGCTCTGCCAAGAGGAATATGTCTGACTGTGAAGTGGGATTTTACACATTAGTCTGGGTAGGACACTACCCTGAAAAGGTTGTTCTGTAGTCAGGACCTGAGGTGACATTTCTGCACAGCCCAGATATAAGGGCACAGTCCAATCTCTTTGAAATATTACTTAAATTATTCATCTAAAGAGCAACTGGGTTGCCAAACTGGCCTGAACCATCTCCAAATGCAGAGATGTTTCTTCTCCAAGACACAGGGGGTTGCTGCTGGTACATTTTAAAATCACTTCACACAGCAGCCACACAGATGCACTATGGAAAAATGGAAGGTTTCTCTTGAAAAGAAAATTTAAAATGCTTGAACATATCAAGCTTAATGAAAAACACTTAAAACATACCTTTTCTCCTTTAATTCCTGGGTTTCCTGGTACCCCAGGATCTCCTGGTAAGCCCTGGAATCAATAAAAATATAACTGTACATTTTTATAGCTATTCCCTTAATGGTTATATAAAAACACAGATGAAAATCAGTTTACACTGCAATATTTACTGTGCATTAGTATGCACAAATGTTAAAGACTATAAGTTAATGAATGCCTCCATAATTAAATATAGAAATCATTTTTCTTTAAGTTAAAATGTAATAATCAAGATATTTTCTGGACCCTGCTAGGGAGAATTGCAGAGACCAAAACTTTTATTTCTTCTATTTCAAAGTAATTCCAAGTCTTGAAAATCAACTGTTTTTTCAAGGAAAGAAGTAGCACATAAAAACTTGAATTTTAAGTAAGTGTCTCATCTCTTTTGCCCATGGAGGGCTGCATGATTTCCTGTACTAGTTAATTATTCAAACTGGTATCTTAAAAGCCTCAATTAATTTCTACTCCTTACATTAGTTAATCCAACAATTCCTTTTAAATGTTATAGATATGTAATGGACAGTCAAACATTTTCAGTAAATAAAGTATGTTCCAGCCTTTCTTTTGTCTAAATCTTCTCGTCTTTCACATTTTGATTTTAACTTCAGTATTTTCCCTTTTCCTTTTCATGAAGGATTTTTATAAATGCAGAGAAATGAAGATAAATGAAGAAGATTAAGATCTAAATAGAAACTATTAAATAACAAGTAAGGCTTAATTGGGTTCTTTCACAATACTGCAACAAATACAGAAAACTTTTTCCATGACCCTTCAATGTTATTCAACCAACTATTTAGTCAAGCATTTTGTTAAGAATACCAGTAATTTTCACAGTAAAGGATAAAATTGCCCAAACTGAACAGTAAAATCTTAGTATGAAACTTAAGCTGGACAGAAAAATGAACTCTCTGAGAAAAAGACAAGGAAACACATATTGTTTTAATTTTTCTTCTCAGTGTAAAACACAGTTTTGTGCACACTGACATATGACAGATGACAACATTTTCATGCCAGTAGTGAATGTTCAGCAGCTGTGTTTGCTTTCTCTGCTGCATTCTGCACTTAATACAGACAGACAGCTACTTGTTTCACCCAGGCATCCAAACTAAAAGCATAGGAAAAAAAGTACCCTAATGAAGAATATTCTGCTTATACCAACATAAAATCATTATGGAAATGAAAATTTATGCTTACTGATCATGGCCTACCCTATCCACTCTTGATATTGGTATAAAATACATACAGCCTCTCCTCTCTCTTCTTTTCTAAGGATTTCCCCTATTTTTTTTGGGCCAAGCTCAAGTGGTTTCTTAGGAAAGAAAGAAGTAATCCTTATCTGCTAGATGACTACAAATTACATTTGACAATGTAATTTAATGTAAAAAATTTTTAAAACTTTCACAATTTTTATCATACTGTATATATACTTTTTAATCTATAATGCTTCATCTTTAGAAGATAAAATAACAAGGAGCTTATAGCTAAGGACATTGTCTCTATAATACATTTAAATGTATGTTTTTACATACTAGAATTGTGTGCACAGATAGGAGTCTTCAGGATCATCTATATTTAGGACTCACATATATTATAATTAGTATTTATCTGTTTATAGTGTTCTTTTGATCAAAGATCCATCAGAACACCACTTTCAAAAGTAGAAACTATGAACTCAAGTGGGATGATGGCAACACAAGCAAGAGAGAAATGAGTATTTTGTTATCTTTCACAGTAGGATTGGTGATTTATACATAAAAAGAAGCACAGCAGATAAGGCTTACAAACTTTTAAATAGATGATAAGTAAATCAGACACAACTGAAAAAACATATGCCTCAACTGAGTAGGAAAGTGAGATATAATAAGACTGTCAATAAGTAAGACAGTAGAAAATGACTACATGCAAATTTAAATACGGGTGGTTTTTTCCCTTGTCAAGGGCTGAAGATGCTGTATTCTACTGGTCTCCTTGCTTATATCCCTAAGACTTTTAATAGGTCACCAAATAAAGCCTCCCAGTTCTGTACCACTCAGAAGGGTATTTTAATCTTAATAAAGTATATGGCTTAAAAGTCTGTTCAAAATAAGAATCTTCTTCCACAATGTAGGCTCAGGGCATGTGTGGAAAGTCCTAAGGCAAAATGCAGCAACACCATCTTCTAGATGCTTCTGCTGGTAGAAAAAAACTAAAAACCAAAACCACACACACAGAGTAATGATTGAAATCCCAGTCCTTTTTAAGTGAGTGGCTGAACTCCTAGGCTAAAGTTAAGATTTTTATAGTCTGCTTTTCTTAATCCACCTCTCAGATCTAACCACTCTTACGTCCAAAATGCTATTTAAAACCATTTTATGTCTTATGGAAGAAGGGAGGTACAAAAACCAAGAAGAGGGGGTAGGTGCCACTTGCTAGGTTATGTGACACCACTAGTGTTGTGGACTGAAACACAGGGAATTAGGCAGAAAATAGTTGTCTGCACACTGAAAGAGGGATGATGCCCTCTTAATAATTTGGAAGGGAGACAGGCAGCCACTGGCCCAGGAGAGGCTTCTGCTCTCTGTGGGTATCAAATCAAATGCCTGGGGCACTTTCAAGTTTAGTATAATGGTGATTAATAGTTGAAGATGTTTCTTAGACAATTCAGACTGGATTGAGATTTTACTCTTGTTCTTCCCAGAGGCACAAGGGTTACAAGTGTGCTGATCTTGGAGTAGGTGCCTACCAGTTTGAGAAATCCCAACCAGCCGAGAGACCCACCTGGCTGCTGCCCAGTGGCATAATTGTTACAGGGACACTAAAACCCCTGTGAAGGAGACCCTCATCACCTTGCCCAATCAGCTGGCAGATTGAATGAATGTGGAGCACCCAAAAGCACAATGACTACAGGAACATTCCAGCTCTGCTGAGAAGTACCACTGCTTGACACTCCCAATCCTCCAGTGTCACACCCACAAGCACACTACATTTCTGGGAGCCTGTTGCAGTGTGATTTCCTGTTTCACCTATCCCAACCTCTCAGGTGTGCCAACCTTTCCCCTCCCCCTTTTTTGCCCTCCTGCTAAGAGCTGTCCATCAATCCTAACATTCCAGCAAGGGCGTTGTGTGGTTGGCAGAAGTTCAAAAGATGCCCCTCAGGTCCAGGTTCATTGGCCTGTCCAAGTGTCTTTATCCCTTGAGCCTTCCCCTCCTCACACCTGGCTGGCCCTCACCCGTCCCTTCCCCTCCCTCTGTCCCTGGGGCTTAAAAGGAGACGAGACCATGTGGCCGGGATTCTATTGGGAGCTGTTACAACATTCAGAGGTCTGTCATCCTGGAATAAAACTCTGGATTAAGACTCTACGATAGAATCCGCTCTTTTCTCTTCACCGTCACCTGAACCTTTTCCACCAGAGGTAAACTGAGTTCCTACTATGCCTGGATTTGTTCTGAGTGTCCAGCTGCAGCATCCATCCAGCCAAGGGTATCTCTGAGGTGAAATACCACAACTGCCACCTTTTTCCAGCAGCAAGGGCCAGACAAAGCCAGGCACGTCCCACCTGGAAACATCGGGATTAATATTCTATAGGAGCCTTGCCCAGTAACATCTGTGCCTGGTAACTGCGAGCAGCTGCACAACACAAACCAAGAGAACTTGCTGCTTAACCATCCCAGCCAAGCAATGATCTCCCAGATGGAGAGCCAGGACCCAATGAACATAACGCTAACAGGGGAACAAGTGAGAGAAAATCAGGATGGGTAAAAGCTCTCATTTCAGTGACCCCAATACCCAGATCCACTCCAGGCTGTCAAACAGTGTCAGAAGCACGATATAGATGGTTAAGTGAAACTCAAGATAATGGCCTGTTGAGGGAGGCATCCCATCCTACTGTGCTTCAACCCCTGATAGCTACAGTAGCACCCACAAAAGGAGCAGCTATGGTGGCACTGCTTCACTGGCTAACTGTGCACACACCACAGCTGCAGCTGGAGAAATGGCACAATACATACAGCTTCTCCTGGCAGTCCTCTGGGTCCAACAGGTCCTGGAGGGCCTTGCAGTCCCTGTGAAATGATATAATACACACCTGAGGTAAAAGTCAATCAACTACTGTAATATGGTGTAAAGCATTCTTATATGTAAATATATTAAAACATCAGGCATTAAGAATTGTCTTCCACATGGAGTAAGAAGTACAGAGTTTGCTCATTCTCCCTTACTCTAACATTTAGTTCTGTAAGTCTTGTGGACTGATATGTACAAAATCCAAAGTATGTATATAAAGCAAATACAAGTAAATACAAAGGGAATACCTAAAGGGAAAGCATAAAAAAAGAACAGATCAAGATTTCAAGAATCATTTTTATGACAACAATTTTGAGGCTTCTATAACCACATCCATTCTCACTGGGTCTTCTTTTCATGATCTAAAACTTAAGATACTATCCAACATAAATACTACTGGGTGGCAGTTAGATTTAATATTTCTAATTCTACCTGTGTTTGATACAATTCAAGTCATCATGAGAGATTCTCAAGAATGTTTGTGCTTCAGTTACCTTTTTCACAGAATCACACAATTGTAGAATGGGTGAAGTTGGAAGCAACCACAATGGGTTATCTGGCTCAACCTTCTTGCCCAAACAGGGTCATTCTAGAGCACATTGCAGTTTCTTCCAATGAGGGAGACTCCACAACCTCCCTGAGCAATTTGTTCCATTGTTCAGTCACCCACAGAATAAAGAAGTTCTTCCTCATGTTCAGGTGGAATTTCCTGTGCATCAGTTTCTGCCCACTGCCTCTTGCTCTATTGCTTGGCACCACCGGTAAGAGCCTGGAAACCTCATCACCACTTATAAACAGTGATGAGGTCTCCTTCTTTTCTCAAGGCTGAACAAGTCCAGCTCCCTCAGTCTTTCCATGTAAGGGAGATGCTCCAAGCCCTTAATCATCTTTGCTCTCCACTGGACCTGCTCCAGGAACTCCATGTCTCTCTTCTACTGAGGAGCCCAGAACTGGACACAGCACTCCAGATGTGCCTCACCAGGGCTGAATAGAAGGGCAAGATCACCTGCCTCATCCTGCTGACCATGCTTTTCCTAATGCACCCCAGGATAACATTGGCCTTCTTGCCCACAAGAGCACTGCTGGCTCATAGTGTTGTCCACCATGGATCTGCAGGTCCTTCTCCAAAGAGCTGCTTTCCAGCAAGTTGTCCCCTACGGATATTCCTCCCCAGGTGCAGGACCCTGCACTTTCCTCTGTTGAGTTTCAGACAGTTCTCTGCCCATCTCTCAAACCTTCATGGTCCCTCTGAAGGGCTGCGCAGCCCTCTGGGGTATTGGTCGCTCCTCCCAGATTTTGTGTTGTAGAGAACTTGCTGAGGATGCCTCTGCTCCTTCATCCAAATCCTTGGTGAACCAACTAAACAAGACTGGGCCCAGCTAGACCCTGGACAGGCCTCCAGCTAGACCCTGTGCCATGATTATGAGCCTCTGGTGTCTGCTCTTCAGCCAGTTCTGAATCCACCTCACTGTCCACTTATGCAGTCCACACTTCCTGAGGTTTGCCTGTGAGGATAGACTCAAAGCCAGGCCATGACTGCTGTAACATTACCTGCTGCCTCACAGGAATAAACAAAGGAGCTGCTCAAGTACTGGCAGTGGTTGCTCCTTGCCTCACTAAGCATAAAGAGAATTCACCCAGCTACCAGAGGATTTCTGATTGCAAAATGGGTGCTCATATTCTCAAGTGACAAAATAACACCTGTGTGTTTCTTGAATAACCTTTCTGTGTGACACTGAGAGCAACATGTAAATGTACATTTTACAATGTATGTACAATTTTACATGTAATGTAAAACATAAATTTTATGTAAAATAGCCATGATCCATATAAATAATTTGCATTCTTTACCCATTAATGCTAGCTAAAGAGTTGATAGCTTCAGAGTCCTGTTATATAACAGCATAGAATGCAATTGTTATTGGATGAAATAACTTTCACTTACCTTTGATCCTGGATTTCCAATAAGACCAGGTGGTCCAGGATCTCCCATTTCACCCTAATGATTTTGTTTGAGAAAACAGAAAAATTCAAGTTTACTGCTATGTCTCTCAGTATCAGCTATGTATACTGACAACATATATAGTATGTACAAGTCCAAAAATACCTTATTTCCTTTTGATCCCTCCATTCCAGTCTCTCCCTGAAAATAGTAAATGCAACTATAAGAAGTTAGAAATTTAAGTAGGATCAAATAAGAGCTTAATTTGCTACCTTAAAATACTGTTATGCAGTTTGCAGACATAAATATTGAGAAAATATAAAATAATTTCTGATTCCTTTTGCGAACTATGAAAGACATAGCAACCTAATTTTTTCTGCAAGTTTTCCCAATGTTTTAAAGGAAAAATGTTTGAAAACACTATATTTCCTTAGCAGCATTTCCAGTCTATTCTTCACCACTACATCTCTTCTGGTAACCAATATTCACCTCCAAACCCACATATTATTACAGTAGGATTTATTCTGATTATTATAATATGTTAATAAAAAATATCTCAGTAACCTTGAGTTTTATATTTAAAAGCACAACTAGTTTTTTGTCAAATATCGTAAGAGAGGACAAAAATTAATTACAAATATGGAACATAGGTAAAGAGAGTCTTACGGAATGAGTGTTCTGAAAATTTGTCTTAAAATAAGAAAAAAATTATGCACACATTAAACAGCTGTATGAGAACAGCCTGATGTTAAATGCCACACTAGCCGCATCAAAACAGTACAGATCAGGTCACATAAAACTTTCTGGAAAAGCTGAAAGAAAGAACCTTCAGGGAATAAAAAAAAAGCTTCTGCTCTAAGCTCGGTTAATGGACAGTAGCAGCAACAGAAATGCTGAAAATCAGGGCACCTCTGGTTTTTTTATAACCTGGGAGACCTTGATGGACATGTAAGAAGGAGACAATACATATGCTATTCCACATAATCCCTGCATCTAGTGGATGTCTACAAAGAAAAGAATTACAGAATCAATACGGTGTGACAGTAATCTCAAATGTTTCACATTATTCACAGCAGTTCAAAACATGCTACACTTACTGGGTCTCCTTTGTCCCCTTTTTCAGAAGGGTCTCCCTAAGGAAAAGTAGAACAGAGGTTAACAGATTTATTTAAAATGTTAAATAGCACATATGTCTAGTTTTGCTGAAGAGTCCTGGAAAATGTGGCTATTTTAAAACTGTCTAAAATACAAATATATGTATTAGAAAAGTTTACTTGAGAGATGATGTTGATTTAATGCCAAGACCATGACATTCATGATTCCCTCAAGCAGGAGCACAAGGGAGGGTCAAGAACATGAACTAAAGAGAGTAATCACGCATCCAAATCTGAAAAATTCTCAAACTTAGATGCTTTATAACACACAAAATCATAAATCTATTGTATCAATGGAGTAAAAATACTGTTTCTGCCTGCATGAAAACTATAAAGGAATATAAAGGTATGACCAAAGAAATCGAGAAGCCTCATAGCTGAATGGGAAAACACCTATTAATCAGTAGAACTATGTACAGCACACATTCCTAGAAAAGCAAAATACAGTTCTGTTCCCAAGTAGTAATACCTCCTGAATCATACTGTAAAATTTATGCTTAAACTAAAATATACTAAATTAGAATGTTAATCTGTAAATTTTAATAATTTAAAGCTTCTTGTTTATTCATGTAGATATTGAAGATCATAACTTAAAAAAGTATGACTGTCACCTAATTAATGAGGCAGCCTCTGATCATAAACATTTATAAAAATAATTTTAAACTGGTATTAAGTAAAAGTCTGAATGCTTTTAAAGCTAAAGGCTTTGTGAGCTGGTAAAACAGGGAAATTTACTTGCCTATGTAAATACCCTCCAATAAGGGGCTTGAATAAAGTACTAAGGACATTTAGAGATGGACAACTTTTCCCATACCCAAATATTTTGTCTTGATCTCCTGTATATTTTACAAGATTTCATTCAAAATCAGTACATTGCATCAACTTCTAGTAAACACATGAGCACAGAAGTAAGGAATTAACTCACCTTTTCTCCTTTTGCACCAGTCATTCCCAATTCTCCTTTTTGACCCTTTTAACAAAATTAATTATATTTAAAATCTTTGTATTCTGGCAAATGTAAATAACCCCCTCCTCTTCTTTAAATGTACTTTTTTTTCTGTGTGGGCCACAAAATCTTAACGATTATTACAATGGAAATCAAGCTTAAACATCTGCAAATGAATTTAAATGGCTGTTTTCTACAGAAGATCTGCAGGCTTCTCAATAAAATGTTGTCAGTTCTGTCACATATCCAGAGCTCTTGTCTATTCTCTTAAAAGTTTGAAAGGTATGCAATTGTTAAAATATCAGTGAGCTGTTTATACAGGACAGATAACTGTAAACAATAAAGCGTGGATTAAGAATTAGATTTCCATGTAATTTTTAGAGGCTGTCTATGAGTATTTTTGGTATAGAAAGCCTCATCATTACAGAGAAACTGCTTTAAATATTCATTATTTACTATCCAAAATATTTTCTGAATTTCAACTTTTTCAGAGTCTTTCCCACATAACTGTCAGGGCAGCTCATTTGACTTCTCCAATGGCATTATAGAAACCATACATAATTCCTTCAGCATTTCTCCTTTCTATTTATACTAAATGAGAAAGAATCACATGTTGCCTCTGCAGGATAACACGATGAGTTGGATATTGGTCTACACAGATCAAAATGCCAGTCATGTCAAAAATCTATTCCTTCAAAGCCCATTGGGATAAATCAAATAAAATGCATTGAGGGTGGCGGGGAGAGGTTGGGAAGGCCCTTTGAAACATCTCCAAATTCATCCCAAATGCTTACAACATCTCCTTTCTGGCCTTTAAGTCCAGGGGTCCCAAGTACTCCCAGTAGTCTTGTGTCACTCTGGAAAGAAATATCAGCACAAAGATTAGAAAATGCCACCATTTACTTCCAGTAACAACTTGTTTACCATAACAATTTATTTTAATTATCCAGTTGTAAATTCAGAAGTCCTAATTTACCACTAGAAAGGGAATAATAATAAATGCCTATGCAGTACAAGTAGGTAATATGTTGCAGAACACATCCTTTATCACACATTCACACTCCTGCCACACTAGCAGAAAATGAACAAAAGCATAAAAGGGAAATGTCTATGTTGACTATTGCTATGCAAATCTATGATTTTTTAAAGTTCAACACAAATAACATATTTTTATCCTCATTGTTACAATGCATTTCTCAAGTATGTTAGAAAAGAAGAAAACCCTCAACTTCTATGAAAAAGAACCACAAGCTTTTTACTTTTGAGTACCATGAAATGTAAAAAACCATAGAACTAATTTAAGTCTACTACAGTAGTAAGACAAAGGAGAGGGAACAGGCTCCTCACATTGCTTCTCAAGGAAGACAGACTTAAGGACTAGATGGTTCAGGTTCTATACTTGCTCAGCTGTTACTGCACTGCATTTATTTACTCTTCTGTACAAGGTAGAGACACAATAAAACACAAAGCAAATGGTTTCCTTTTCACAAAGTCAGATGTCCTAAGGGGAACATGTTTCTCTGCAATGACAATGGAAAAAAAAGCAAAACCCAATAACCCTGAAAAATGAGCTCCTGTCAAGAGCCAGGGAATCCCAATCCTAGAACACATGCCACTGGGGTGAGCAGGAACCCTGAGTAAGCCAGCTTCCCTTGCCATATCCCTGTTTCCAAAACTCTAAAATGGGAAAATATCATAATGAAAAAATGTGCCATTTACACTGTGTTAATATTTTCAAAGATAGTAACTGAATACAAATTGAAAAAATCAATAATTATCTTAGAAATGCTAATTTCCTGATGGATTCTCCTTGGTGGTTAGGGTTTGTAACACTGTGAGCATACTAATTATCAAAATCACCTTCAGAACAAGATGCAGATATCCAGATACCTGAGTACTGATGAGAAGTAGCTGACTACCACTGGGCTGAGAATCCAGGTGTCTGTTACTGTGAGTGCACTACAAATTATGATTTATTCTCAGTTGTAGGTTTTTTTTTTTGTAAATATGAAGGAAAAAAAAGGGGGAAAGGCTTTTAGACCAAAAAATTACCCTTATATTCTTTGCATTTTTATAGGTAATTTGCTCTTTAAAACCAAATGTTGGTAAAATACACCAAAGCAAAAAAATCTTAGAAAGTTAATACTGAATTATCCCATAATAGTCTAAAACTACTACAAATTATAGTGATTCCGAACATTTCCTGACCAGATTATGTTATAGTTTAAATTTCTTTGTGTTTCGGTTTAATTTTCTATTTTTATGTGTTGGAGAACATTGTTGATTAAACTGATTTACATGCCCTTTCCAAAGATATTTAGAAGCAAGTTTAGCTAAATGACCTTATATCTACATATGGAAAACTGGTAAGTAGGAAGGATGACAAACAGAGGCCTTGAAAACCCAGGCAAAGGATAACAGAGGTCTGAGAGTATAAAAATGCAAATAATGAGGCATTGTGTATCCATCTCTGAAGGAATGTAACATACAGGGCAGAATTAGTGTCTTGGCAAAAAGAGGAGAACAAAATGTGTTTATTGAACACATGCAAAGCATCTGATTCATGCTGAAAATGCAAAAGACATAATAAGAAGGAATATAAAAACAGTCACCTATAAAAACAGGCACACAGGAAGAATGAGGGCAGCAATGCTCCAGCACTGTCTCCCACCCCATTAAGGATCAATGCTACTCCTTATCCTCGGCAGGTTCCTCTCACCTTCATTAAGGGAAGACTGCTGATCTTGGTTTGCTGTTCAGCACAATTTGCTGCTGCAATCAGCAATTGTATTTATAGTGCTCTTTCACTGTATACATGGATCAAGTAAATTATGCTTTTAAAGGCCTGCACTCCAGCCTCCTTAAAAATCACTCTGATAAAGTGATTGATGCTGACCCAGAAAAATCCTGCTTGCAATAAATTATTTAAATACATTGTGCAATTACCAATACATATTACAGCAATCAGAAAATTTGCAAATAATCTGATAAGAAGCAGAGAAATAGAAAAACAGAAAAAACATTGTTAATTATGATGGGCCTTAAGAGCCACCACATTTCTTGATATAATTTTCTCATGGTTCCTAGAAATACTAACACAAAGAAGCCATACTAATATTCTTAGGATAAAAAAAAAAAAAAAGTGTGAAAATACTTTTAACAAGTAAAATGTAGTCAATACCTAAACACTTTAAACACCCAACTGAAAGAATAGCTTGTGACATCCTTGAGAACTTGGATAAAATGATGGAAGATGACACCACCATTCCCTGTGCTGTAGGGAACCTCAAAAACCTCAGAGTATCACTCAAAAATAATTTCACTAATGGTAACTGAGGCACAGTGCAAATTCAGTACTGGAATGTGATAGACTGCTTGATGTCTCCAAGGTGCCGTGGACAAAATCAGCTTCTGTCACAGTATGAAACAGCATGGAGAAAAGACAAGTTACTGGTGCATACATCTGCCTAAGTGCATCAATGGCAAAGAAGAGAAGCTGTTCTTTTCTTTGAAGACCTCTTTGTCTTGTCATTGATGGGAATTTCTCAATCCCATCCTAAAATGTATAGGAATTAATAGGTTTGTTGTTGGAGACTTTAGCTGACTCTAAAAGTCAACTTTAACTAAAAATTTGCATATTTAGAACATTCTACTTGAATCAGAAAGCCAACTCCTCTTTCATCTGGAATCAAATAGCATTTCCTTGTTGAACAGTTAATTGCTTATGAAAGAGTCATTAAAATCTTCAAACTAGACAGCTGAAGTAAGAAGAAAGTTGATAAGCTATCCAGGATTTAAAAGATAATTAATTTATAGACACATACCAGCTGGTCTACATTTTTTCCAGGAGATTGTTAATTAGGAAATATTAGCCACCTTAAGATTACTTAGAGCATTATAATTATAAGAAACACGATTTTTGGAGACAGAAGTGTGTAATTTCCTGGAGATCATCACTGTTTGTATTTCCTCTTGCAGAATTAACCCTAAAAAGACTGTCAGGATTAAAGAGACTGATAAGGCAGAGGTGGGGAATGAGTTACAAAAAATATGATTTACAAAAAATATGATATCAATAGAGAAAACGTTGCTGGTATCAGTGAAAGATTTTTGGCAGGAAAAAGAAACTGGTAAGGAAACCAAACGTGAAAGCCAAAATATGTAAAACTTGAACACATATACATGAAGAAGGAGACCAAATACAGAAACTAAGTCTCTAGGCATAAAAAATGCTCTATGCTTAACTCCTAATACATGCTTCTAAGGTGATATACTGATTTGGGATGGATTAAATATCATAATTAATATCAAAGAAATCACTTCAGTGATAAAAGCAGCTGGAAAGGTATGTTTGACATGAATTTAACTCCAGAATCCCTGCTCAAGGAAAGATTTTAGCACTCATCTGGGAATGCTAAATAAGAAAAATATCCTGAATACATGTTCATTCTATTCATGTATAGTTAATGCATTCTAATATTAAAATAAATTAATTTCCTCCAGGCTTGACCTGCATGACTTAAGTTGTGATACACACATTAACCACTGTACTGGGGAAATAATGTTGTAATAGTGCATCTTGAATTTTTGAACAAAATGGTTTTCTGATCAGAGAGGTTACATACTCCCAAATCAATTAAGCAAACTTCTCCGTTCTCATACAATGGCAGATACTACCACAGCTTAAATGACTTGAAATATCTGCACTAAGAATGTAAAAGCTCTGTCAAGTTGAACTCAGTCCTATGCAATTTTTAGTCTTTTAAGTTCTTTTAGCTGCAGGTAGTTTTATAATTGACACAGTATTTTTATTAGTCCGTAATACAAACATAAGGACAATTCTCATGTCCTTATGGATTGCTGGCAGATATTTTTTAAATTATGCCTCCTTGTCTTTCTATTTTACTCTTAGAATCATGACAGAGTTGGTCAAGAAAGAAATGTCAAATTCAGTTTAAAGCAATTAAGTTTAGAAATGGGGAGCTGGTGCTTCACACTAACAGCCAGGTGGTCCCCACATTTCCTTTCTGAGTTTCACCAGTCAAAAACAAGTAAGCAGAAGATGGATGGGAGGCAAGACACATGGCAGCAAGATTGATGACAAGCTAGGAATGTGACGGGAGTATGGATTGAAACTTGTAAAGGGATGCAGAAAGGGGGCAGGAAAGAAACTACCTTTTGAATTAATTTGGAATTAGGTTTGGAAAGTGGTTTGGAATGAGGAGTCAAAACTTTAATCATTTCTCCCTTAGATACTACTTAGTCATAAACCCACACAGACACCAAATCAAATCTCCATACCTCATTATAATGCTTGTTCAATGAATCCAGGATTCCTTTTAGTCCAGATGGGCCCTATATGGAAAAATATGCATTAGAAGGTCATTTTAATTTAACAAATTTTATTTTTGTTTGCATATCTTTTTTTAAAAAGCAGTGGAGAAGTAAAAGGTTTTTGTTTTTTTGTTTGAAGTGTACAGTAAATTATCTTCTGTAACTTCATTATTTCTTTTTTCTGGCACAGAGGAAGAAGAAAGTTAGTTTTTAAATCTCTGAATTTTGAAAACCAGCAACTTATTTTCAAGTGAACTGGTCAGTCAGAGCAGGCAGCAATTAAATCCATATCTATTTTAATACAAGTCCCTTCTGGTATGAACAATATTCTTGTTCTGCAGCATTTTAAAGCTCTTTCCACTAACTCGAAGCACAAGTTTTGATGTAGAAGCAGCTCCTAGTGTGAGTGAACAGCTAGCTGTTTAACCTGGGAGTACAGTAAGTGAAATTGAGGAAAGCAAGAATTCTCCAGAATATTAACTTTCTAGTTTTATTAGCATTGCAAGTTTTTACTTAAACACACGTTTCATCAAGAAATTAAACACTGTAAAAGGAACTTCCTGATCAAATTAACATTTAGGACAGAAACACTGAAAAATGTGCTTGGGAAAAAGCATTTTTGGACATTAAATCTGCCCATTTTTAGGCATATTCTGCCAAAAAGCATGGCCTCAATGAGATTTTCAAGTTTGATAGATGGAGCAGAACACAGAAAGTACTGTCAGTTCTTAAGACTCAATTAGATTTACAAATTAGTGTAGCTACTCTCTTTGAGTTGAAGCTTTCACATAAAGCAATATGAACACCAACAACTCATGATGGCTGTAAGAAACATTTGACTGTATTAATAAGATTACAAAATATTCAAGTAAGTAATTTAGCCTGATTGACCTGGATGTAATACAAACTGGGTGCAAAAGCTCCTCTGGGGCTTTTATAATTACAATTTATCCTCTGCAGCTTTTGTCTTAGTGTGGGTACTAGGAAAGCTTGGAGGCCACTTGAAACATCTCAGGTATTTCACTCCCTCCTTCTTCCCTAAATTGGAAGAGACAAAAGTGTCTTCCTGTTATTTCAAAGTGAATTGTCACTTCAAATTTATGTTAAAAATAAGATCAAAATGGTCATGATGTCTTCACTAAGATCTCACTCCACTCTGATTTCTGACGTTACGGGCAGAATTTTTACTTTGCTATCTATAATAAAGCCGGCAATTCAGAACTGGGACTGAAGCAGGATGACACTACCTAGACATCTCAACATCAACACTGTAAACCTGCTGTACTGAATCCTTTAACCCAGAATTCCTGGAGAAATCTGAAATCCTGCAAAGAGTCACAAATAAGAACTTACTCTCCCTTTGCATTTGACATCATGTATCACGCTTCTTTTACAGTTTTTCCACAACTGAAACTGCTGCAGACACACAGCCCAGGAAGAAATTAATGCTGCCATCAACCCCAGAATCTCAGATATTATTTGTACATAAATAAATAATTTTTGACAGGATGAAAAGTACATCGGCACAGTTTTGAAAAACAAGCATATCCTCAAAAATCCCCAGAATGTCTCATGACTAAGACAGTCAAGGAGAACTTTAGGCATTTTGGCTGCATTCTTGACTATGCCACAGCCTTTGTGTTACCAGTTTAGTATTTCCGTTTTCCAAAAATTGCTATAAATTTAATAATTTTTTATTTCTACAATTTCTTCAATCATAAAAAACTAGTAAAACAAGTGTACAACAACAGAAGATATTTTTATTCAAGACTTTTTCCCGAATCACAGTCTCTTTTCTTCCACAGTTTCACTACACTAATATAGTTGCAGCGTCTACTCTGAAATCTCTACAGACTAAAAAACCCCAGCAGCATTGGTTTGAACGTGGAGAAGCAATGAAATTAACAACAGTTGAAGAATTATTGTACCAGAAGTTTCTAGCTTTTGAATGAGAATTTTGCACATCTGCCACTTTTAAGCTCACTTGAGCAGGGTTTCCTTTTTTTTTCTAATATCAAGTTGTGTAATTGAGAGAAGCGAAGCACACAGAGTAGAGTTGTATGAATAAGAAAAGAACTGAAAATGTGTCCTGATTGTTTCCCAAAATTGCAAACAGGTTTCAGATGTTATTTCTACAGACAAGGCAGGAATAGAAACACAGGTGCTTAAAGGGAAATAGCTCCAAACTGTGAAATTACTGGGGTTTACAACATATTTTCCTCCCTTAACTTTTATAGTTCACCTGCATTTCTGTAAAGATGAGACTGTTGAAAAAATCTACACAATCTCACAGTCCATGCATAAAATGGGTAACAAGTAAATTGTTGGTTGCATCTCAAAAATAGGCCATTTCAGAGAACACAGTCTGCAAGTGACTCAGTGCAGTTACTTTATCCCTGTATTTCACTTTGGTGTCTGCCCATTAAAATAAGACCCTGTTTTTCAGTTTATTTTAATGCAAAACCTCATGAAACTCATCAGGGCAGATGTACAATATTGCATAACTATTACAACGAGCAAATGGAAAGAATGATGAAAACATGATGTCTCTCACAATAGGACATAAGAAAGAAATTACATTTTGATATGGATAAAAAAACTTTATGCATAGAAACAAGCAATATGACCAACCTTTGCCTGCCTTTCCCACACTCTAATGGAAGTGTTTCCAATATTCTTCTAAGAAGTAGCTGAAAGTCCAGGAAAACCAGAAATGCTACTGACAATTTTCACTTATCATTGCTTTGATTTCTTCTTTATTATAATTAAGTGATAACATTCACTCACTCCCAAAATATTGGTAGAGGGATGACAATATTTCCTGAGGCAGAGGAAATGAAATTTCCAAGGTGAACTGCTGGCTACTTAAGATAACTAGTTTGGGGGCACTGACATATGTATTGAATCACAACAGCAAAAGTGTATGTAATTAAATGAAGAAGTTCAAGTGAACTCCTCTACTGCATCCCATGCAATGCAGACAAAAATGAAACTCTGTTTTAATTTAAAAATTTAGGGAGTAACACAAAGCTCATCTTCCAAGCAAACATATTGAGAAGATAAAAAATATGAAGTTCAGCCTCTTGCAAAGGTAAATGATAAACTGAATGATGAGTTTCAAAAGCTATAGCAATGTGAAATGAATTAATTATATCTATTGGTTGAAAACAATAGCTTAGCTTTGGATGTATCAGTTTAAGGGAATGAATAATTGTGATTACAGTTTCCTAGCCAGTGATTTAGCACACCCTAGGTTGCTTTCCCACCTCTGCCATAGGTAGCAACATTGGATAAGATTGTGTTTGGCCAGAACAGGCTGTCCTCATGCTTCTAACCTTTACAAACCAGCACTGATAACATTTCACTTCTGCTAAAGAATAATTGGGCAGAAGTCAGACTCATCTCAAAGAATTTTTTTTATACTTGTGCAAGTCCGTAGCACAACTGTAGCTTATCACTCTTGATTTTAAAAACAAGCTAACTCACTAAAATGGGAGCTATTAAGAAATGGAATTGCTCCAGTCATAACAGTTCCAGTAGAGACAGAGAAAATTAGGATGGGAAAGATAAAGTTAACCCTCAATAGAGAAATGAGTAAAACTCCTTTTTTCTGCTCTCTAGCCCATCTATGTAAATAGCTATACCTGATGATCCATTTCAAGGCAAAAATAAATAATCAATAAATCCCCAGCCTCAACAGTGACAGACATCAGGGACCCCATCCTGTGTTGCTGAATCCTATGGAATTTTAGTTAGCAGCTATGGCAGAAGAAAGCAACCAGCTCAGTTCTGCACTCTGATCAAAATGCTGTTTTTACAACCTTAAAGCATCCTATTATCATAGTAATTCTTTTTGTTTCATAAAATCAGCATTTCAATTTCAGTGAAGAGCCATGCTGAGCAGGGTAACAGCATGTGACAGTCTCTCTCTCTTTCAGAAGACTTTAGAAGAAAATGGAAGTAGGCAAATACATAAAATACATTTGAAGGGTACAGAGATATTGATTTTACAATCACAATTTTCAGAATGCTTGTGAGAGCAAAGTGAACAGTGTGTTTAACAGAAGATTTTCACTGCTATCCAGGAGCTTTTAAAGTGGAGAAAAGGTCAAAAAGCACTAGAGGGAGCTGCTGCTCCACTTGGATTCTTGTATTCAGCACAAATTGCTACTCGCTGGATTGAGACGGGTGTGAGCTCTCATCTCGGCTCTCCTGAACTGAAATAACAGGACAGTATTCAAAACCAAGAGCAGACATCGAGGATGCATACTACCAATTCCAAACCAGAAGGGAATCAAAGAACACCTTAAAAGTCTATAATATGTAATAGACTTTAAACTAATACAAAGGAGGAATATATTCCATAAGTTTACAAAAATATTTTTTATAGCTGATCACTAAAATTCTTCTTTGACTCCTTGCCTTTTGTGGGAACAGGACTTGTTCCAAAGAGAAAAAAAAATAACGTAAAAGAAAGGATAAGGAAAAAAAATTACACAAAAGAAATGATATCTGGAAGAAATTTCATAGGAAGTCCCACTTTAACTGAACAGTTTCATTACCAGATGCCAATCAATCTATGTTTCTGACAGTGATAAAGGTTTTTAACCAAAGCTATGCAGATGATGTTAAGGGACTAGAAACTTACACCAAGGATTAATTTTACTGAAAAAAGTCCCCAGAAATTAGGTTAGGGAAAAAAAAGAAAAAAGATGAGATATTGGAAGAAGGTTAGAAAAGTCTAAAATGCTGCCATGTTACAAGTAGATTTTTGACTGTTAGCAACTGAGCTTTTACACTTCTGTCACATGAAAGCACAGCATGTATGCTGATGGCAATTTTTGTAACTTTCCAGTTTTCTTTAATTTTACCCCAATCTTTTCCCACAAATCCCTGTATGTGCACATTGTTATTAGGATTGTCCTTTATAATAAATACCTTGAGTATTGTATTTTCTTATCACCATTTTTGTGGTTTTGGTTGTTTTTTTTTTGTCAGTACTGAGCACTTGACTGCCCTAATATATAAATGAAATACTTAACATCATGGCATAAACTCACACTTCATGCTGTAGCTACCCTAACAATTAATGACTGAATCTCCTTTTTCTCAAAAACAAATTTCCTATATTTTTGAACATCAGCCAAAACCCTTTTTTTTTTTTTTTTTTGCTGGAGAGTCTAATTTTTACATATTCAGTCAATCTGTTAACCACTCTGCACCCTGTGTAGGCCAAAGTTATGACAGCAAGCACCCTGCAGGTGTGAGTGCTCTGTTGCACTTTGGGAAAGCCAGAGTAAGGGCTAACAATGCATCCATGTGCATGAAGAAGCTGCTTACTATTAGGAGAGAAGGGTACCTGGAAGCACAGCAAAACTGAATATAGTTTGAGCCTTGAGAAAGAGAGGGGGAATGATGGATCCTGTTGAAGTTTTTTTGGTGTATACAAGCTGTGGCACTTGAAGTATGGGGATCCTGCCAATTCATGTTAGCAGGCATTACTGCTTTTAGAGTATGCCTTTTCTATGTGTTATCTTCTCAGCCTTGGAAGAGGAACACAAGATGGTGGTATAGCAGTATTCAAAGCAAGGAGTGCATCAAGAGAATTATACCAGAAAGAAATACTTTAAACCAATATTTAGGCCATGGCTGTTTAAGGAATGCTTCTCTGTATGTAGTACTAGGCTACAGTACCCAATACAGAGCTCCTTGTAGTGACGTTGCCATGCTGACAAAGTTGAGCTTTCTACTTGCTGTAAGAAAATCTGAGCTACATTTCAGTAATAGAAGTGCAATTTAGCTTCCTCTCAAGATTTCTGGTATATCTGTCAAGGATCATACATCTTCACAAGCCTGACCTGCCAGCAAATCTAGGATGGCAGAAATCTGTAACGCAGAAACAGCTTTTCACTAGCTCACAAAAAGCTAAGTAGATTAGGTCTAACAATGACCTCTGCTATGGTTTGCTTTTTTATCCTTTAAAGGTTATATTTGCCACTTGTATTAAGAAAGATTCTGCATCAGTCCTTTCCTCTGGCCTCCTGCAATCTGCAATACCATTTCAGCATTAGGACTGTGCAAAGGACTCAAACAAGCAAGGCTTCAGTATGACGGTATGCAGGGGAAAAGAGTGAAAGGGAGGGATTTTTAACTGATTTTATGTAGGATAAATGAATTTCATCATAAATGCCTCTTTCTGAAAGCATTTTGCAAGAAAAAATTATTTATGAAATGTATGCAGTTTTTGTTTTGGCTGAGGGTAGATGACATCTGTTTCATTTTAGTCATTGCATCCCATGCAGCAGTGCATTATTCTCTGCTCTACATATAAGACCAGGTTGAAACATTTGAATCAAATGTTCAGATACATAAACCACTAGCCTTTATCCAAGTAAGCAAAAGAAGGAATTATAATGTTTTTTGTTTTATATTAAGAATGTAAAGCAGCAGAAGCTTACTCAATCCACAAATAGCTGTTTTGCATTTGTGCATGACAGCATTTTTACAGTACAATGTACAGAGAATTTTACAAATATGACCAAGTCTTCCCCTAACAAAAAAGGGCTGCTTTCATTGAAGACTAATATACATTCATACCTGACTTGAATTTTAAATCCTTTGTCTTTTTTTAAAAAAATAGAGAAGAAAAAGAAAATCCCAAACCTCTTAGATCTGAGCTAAACCCTTTAGTTCTCCATATTACAAATCCTTTCATAAAGTCATGTATTTCTTAATCTGTTTAATTCTTCAGTCAACTCATTTGAACTACAGCTGAGTGCTCATTCCAGTGCTGGGTATAATCCTCCCCATCATTCAGACAGTTGGCACATGCTTCACACAGTCCTTCATCTTTCAAATTACCCCTCTGAGACAGAAATTATCCCTTCTACAGAGCATCACGCATTTTGCAAAGGGAATGAAAGCACAGTATTCACAGCTAGCATACATGGCCAGTCTTTGAAATGCCAATTTCTGCTTCCTCTGCTGAAGTTTCCATCTTGTTCTTTCCCTCCTGCATAGTCGCTCCTACTTGTGGACCCAGTCCTTTTATTTATGCTGCAACAAAAGGCTACCAGCAGTAGGTGTTTGATACAGCAGAGTACACACAGATTAATTATTTTTAACTATAATTATGATCCAGTAACCTGCTATAAAAGAGTTAACAAAGTCCAGAGGATTTTGTCCAGGCCAAAGGACAGAGTGAAAATTTCCCATTCCCCTCATGAGTTACTCACAGGAGGTCCTGGTGGCCCTGGTTTTCCTGGAAGGCCTGGTTTGCCTCGTCTGCCCTGGAAACAAAAAAATTACAACAGACATTTATAAATGGTGTGGTTAGGGACTGATTTGGAATAAGAATTTTAAGAAAAGATTTGTTGCCTTATGTATTACCAAAAAAAACCCAAACAAACTAACTAAAAAAACCAAACCAAAAAAACCCAACAAAATTCATCCAAAATGAATACTCTGTATCAGTCCCTGCAATACTATCTGAGTAGTTCTAGGATTGCTTTTAATAGTTATAACAAACTATATTTGTATCTCCATCCCAGTAACAATGTCACATTTTAAAGCTTTGTCTCAAATATGAGTGCACATTGATAGGGTTATTAACAAAGTACCTTGATGAGGTGTAAAGAAATTACATTTGTATGAATACACCAGAGCTTGGGATGTAAAACTGTGCTGCAGCACAGTCAGTACATATGTGCAACATAACCCTATTAACAAACACACATACTCACATACCTTCTTCTCTGGGATGTGATAATGAGCACAAAAGCCAGAGATTTATTTGCAAAAACAACTCACCTTCTTTGTGCAATTACTACCATCTGTGTATATATAATGCACATGCAAAATCATTTGCATTAAAACATGAAGTCCATAAAAGTCTACTTAAGGGAGACTTTGCACTCAGTTTCTAAAAAACACATGCATATGTAACTATTACAATTTTTTAGTACAGAGTTTGCTTGAACAACTGTTTTCTTATATGCTTTTTATAGGAAGATCAACATAAAAATGGAAGTAATTTACAGGAATTAACATCTTTATTGCCAAGCTGAAATCCGATGCACATTTTTTAGAAACAACAGCTGAGAACAACTAATATCTAGGTGCAAATGGCAAAGAAAAAAAGTGTTATATCCATTAAGAGTAAACTTTTCCTTTGCATATGGCAAATGTAAATTGATGTTAAGCATTAGGGGGGTGTCCTGGTGAAAACTTGGCTTAAAAAGTGAAAAAAATAAAATTCTGGCTGATGGTTCACAATTAACACATAGGGATATTTCAGTAAGCTATGCTCCTTACTACTAAGTCTGCTTCTGTAGTTTCTTAAATAACAGTGTCACATAGACTGCAGAAGTATTCTCATGAACAGAAAGAAATCCAGTTTTGCTATTTCCAGGTGAGAGCCCTGATCTGTAGGAAAGCACTGTCATGCTGTGCATTTCATTAATCTTGATCTGTGCTGAGGGGATGTCAGTAAGGGTGGAAAATCCCTCTGCCTCCCACCCTGCAGCTCTCCAGGATGAGAGAAGCCAGGGACTCTCCTGGGAGTGGTAGGCATCTCAAGCCCTTCAAGCTGAAAAAGAAACAGACCCAAGATTGTGTGGATGTGTTTCAGCCGTTGGGTTGTGCAGCACAACATGTACACTGCCACCACGGTTTTATCAACATCCTCGGCCAGTCAGAGTGAAACAAAACCACCTCAGCATTTTTGGAGTGCCAAATTCCTGGGTCTTAACTAGCTGAGACATATGTCATGTGCTGAGCTGTTTAATCCCACCAGTACTTGCACATGCAGAGCTCTAACTGGGGCAGCTAAGGGTAAATTTTTAGAACAAAAATACAGTCCTAGGTGCCTAGGCTGGGCTCGAGGCTCTACTGGCCCTTACTACCCACCCCCAGCACAGCCTCTGCTGTGCTGGCAACACTGTCCCTGCAGCCCCAGGACCAGCTAGGGCTGGCAGCTCAGCTGGGCTAAGGTGGAGCAGGTTTTGACTTTGGTCAGCTCACTGATGCTGCTCACCAAGCAGCTGAGGAGCTCGCCTGGCCTGCCAGGGCACTGCACCAGGGCACACATGCACAGGCACAGGGGGCTGCAGAGAGCTACATCTGTACTCCTGGACTCATCTCTACTCTGCAAATACAGGTGGAAACTGATATTTCCTCACTTAAAGAAAAAAAACCAGTAAACTTCCCTTAGAAAGAAGGAAAAACAGACTGAGAGGTAATAATGTAATAAACAATGATAAATTACTTCATACTTTTAAAATAGTCCCTCCGAGTTATAATGATCTACAGTGTTGACTTCTTGAAGCACCTTCCTTTTCCTGTTTGAACTTATCTAAAGTATCCTGAGGATGACACTTAAAGTCACAGCAGTCTAAACAAAGTATCAAGGAAGTGTCAGGATGAAGAAGGCAGGGCTTTGACTGGCAGACACAACTGTGAACGAGGTGTTAATTACACAGGAAAACATGGAATATGTTGGGAAGGCTATTTTATCTCTGTTTACAAGATGGACTAAAATATGATTTATGACATAACAAAGACAAAACTTGATGAATTTTCTGAAAAAAAAACCAAAACAACCCAGTTATAAAAAAAAATTTGGGATAGTTGTTTTTCACCATTTATTAGTTACTAAAACACATACCCAGTGAAACACAGAGGAAACATCTGTCCCACTTTTTATCCCATCATTATATTATTAGCCATTATGCAATGTTGCATGTAAAACAGCCACACAGATCACTATGAGGCATAAGCTTTTTATAGAGTAATGAAAGTCCTTTTTTTGCCTCCAAGCACCTTTGTAACCTGTCTGGTATTTTAAATTTAATACAGAAATGTATGAAAGGCCACTACCTTTCAGCAATGCCATTCAGATACAGAGTCTTCAATGTTAGGAATACCCAAAACTCCCTCTACTTGTCAGCACTCCTGCTTCTCTATGACTTCTCAGCATCAGCAGGGGAAAAATATATATATTTTTACTATAGCAAGAGTGTAAGTAGAAAATATTGGTTTATGTTTTTGTTTAGGGTAATTAAAACAATTAGAATAATGTTTTTGATGAGCCCATTATGATGCTGCCTTGGGCAGACCATGACTAAATATTTACATTTTGATTTTGAGTCATCCTTCTGGCAAGAAAGAAGTGAAAAACATCTCAGTGCCCTCTCTGGTTTATAGAGTGGGCTTAGCAGAGAGCCACAGTTCCCATCTCCTGCTCAGCTGTGGGTCTTGGTGGCCCCATGAGAGCTGTATTTATTGTCACTCTGCTTACAGCCCACACAGGAGGGCTGTTACCTTCATTTAGCTTAGATCACTGAGCAAATATTGAGGTTATAAAACCACTCAAAATATAAATAAATGAACTAGGCATCATATTGTTCCTTTAACTAAATAAAAAATGCAATACCACCTACATTCACTTAGAAACGATATGTGGTGTCATCAAGTTGTCTAATCCTACTTAGAATACCTGAAGGAGACCAAAACAGTTGCTGGCTACTTGCTCTGTGCTGCATATATCTTTGCTGCCAATCAAAGTGATAAGAAGTTTTCTAAATGTTACTGCTATTGTATGCTGCTCCCTTGACTCCTGCCCCCAACTAATTTGTGCAGCAGGCTACTTTCCTCTTTCCCAAAGGACAGACTTCAGCTAGATCATTCAAATGACAAATCATTCAAATAACAACTGCTTGGTTAGGGGCAAGAAAAGATAAAATGCTAAAAATAAAGTAAATTAGAGATTATATGCTTCAGGAAACCCAGCTGAGTGCCTAGCTGAAGTATGTGGTCAGCTGCATTCTTTATTTCTCTTTTACTTCACCCCTTCTGTGAATTGAAATGACTTGATGAGCTTTGCCTGACATGAGATGGAAAGCTGTTCAGAGGAGAGGCTCTGGCCATTCTCCCACAGGATTTGTGCTCTGGTTCTGACTGCTGCCCCTGGGCACTGTTGCAGGTCCAGCACACAGTGCAAGAATTCAAAATCTGTATTGTAACTCCCTGCTGTATCATGCCATATCCATCTACTCACATCTCTCTAACTTTAGAGGAGTAAGATCTCTAATCCTAGTGTTTAAAAATAAACTGCAGATTATTTAAGGATAAAATCAAGCAGTTATGTAGGAACACTGACATGATTTATGGAGTTAATAATTTAAAGACTCTACACTTCAGTCTGAAGGTAAAAGTTCTTAGAATAAACCCATGTGAATTTTCAAGGGAAAGTGCTAATTAGTGGTTCTTGAAACCCATCATCACATTTCAAAACAAGAAATAGTTCTAGGGAAAGGAGAAATCTGGGCTTTAAAGTCTTCACTACCATAGTTGTTATGCAAAATTAATGAGGTTTATGTAATTTTTTTGCCAAGCTACACTATGATTCTCTTGGTTAATCCTCAAAACCAGACTTAAAAAGGCACAGATAAAACCAAAACAGGAGGTGAGTGGGGAGTTAAATACCCCTGTCTCTCATCTGCCTGACCTACAGATGCCAAGTGCCAGTTCCAGTGCCCACACTATCTCAGATTACAGCAAGAGTCGGGATAGTCTCTCCCCTAAATTGAAAATCTATGTTGCAGACAATGAAGCCTTGTTAACTTCAGTAATACAGTGTTAGGATTTGACTGTACAATCCCTTCTTCAATCCTATTAACTTTGGCCTTGAGGACGTATTATGGCAACCAATATATTGCAAATTAACCTCTGTATGAGATGTTAAACCTGAACAAAAATCACAGGAAATAAGGCCGGAAGGCAAGAAATTAAAATTAAAACATTTACAGAAATCAAGTGCAAGTCTGTTCACCATACCCCACTAAAACCTTTCACAGAAACGTGGCTCACAGAAGAATAGAGCACACAGCCCAATCCCCTGCTTTGGGAGAAAAGTCAGTAGGGAGTTCCTCATGCAGAAGCCTTCCTGCACTCAGTCTTGGGTTTCCAAAATCATTTTAGGAATGATTTACTGTAGTAAATCATTAAAATCTGTAGTTTCTTCATTGTGACATTAATAAAATGCTTAAAGGGAATGCCTAGCCAGGCTACATAAAATTGAAATGAGTTTAACAAACAAAAATAAGTCCCTAAAAAGGCACAGCAATGCCAAGAAGTCAAATGCCAGGACCTCTTTTGCCGACAAATCGCTAGACGAAATCCATCACAATTTTTCAAGTGTATCCATAAAAGTTCAATTTTATTTCAAAACCACTCAAAGAAACGATTTTCAACTATATTTAGATAGTTTATACCTTAATTTTCATTATTAGATATAATTTCTTATTCTCTCATATTTCTACACCTTTGGCTAAAAGACATTAAAAGAAATATTAAAAATAGAGTATCTGGAAGAGAGTCTGAAATTCTAAAAGAGACTCTTAGAAGTTATACCATTTCTGCCATTCCATTAAAAGTTAGGTTTTAATTTCTACGGTGGAAATTGACAATGGGAAAAAAAAGAATTTTTCCAATTGAACAGTCTATTTTCAGCATACTAAATTACAACTGTTTCATTCCATTTTTAAATGCCAAAGTGGGAAAAATAAATATTTTTAAGCTGTATCCAAATTTACTGGATATGTACTTCAATGTGGAGATGTTCTGGGAGAAAAAACTGTTTTACATTAAGCATTTTTGGAATGTTAAATGTCAGAGTGAAGGAACATACAGAACTCTAACTTAAAGATGAATTCAGATTGGAGCTTTGCCTGTTTAAAAACAACTTACATCAAAGTCAGGGACTGAGAAGATGAAAAGAGATTCCAAAACTCCAGAGCTGTGAAGAAAATGTTTTGCATTGTGCCAGGAGGCTGACCTGCAATGCAGACATTATCGTTGTTCTGTAAGGTTTGTTTTATAATTGGTTAAGTACAACATTTATTCACTGAACTAGAAAAGAAGTTATGTCAAAGAAATATTAATGTTCTATAAATCAGATAAATGCAATCTGAACTTAAATTAATTTTGATGCCACTCTAAATAAGTATGTGAAGAAAATCTAACAGCTCTCCATTCATTTATTTATGAAGATTTTCCACTCTGTCAAACTAACTTTGTTCATGCAAAAACTTGTAATATCAGAGAGTAAGCTGATTATTAACATAAGGCAAATATTGCAATTCCAAAGAGTCCCTCAAAACATGTAATTTTAGTAAAATCAATGTTGAAATACTAGACATGACAACAGATTCTTAGTTTTATGAGGTATTTAATTTATTACTAAGATAATGCTAAAATAACTTCCTCTTAAGTGAAGTATTTGGTATTATAAACACAACTATTGGAAATAAGGAAGTTCTTTCAAAAATATTTACTTCAGGACACCTGCAACCCAAGGACACCAATCCCAAGGAATTTAAAGTCAAGGATATAGCTGTGATATTGTTGAATATTTTTAAATGCTTGAACCCAATTCACCACTGGAACCAGGGAAACTACCATGATGGAGAAATAATCTGTTTAAATACATATAAAAGACTTTAAAAAATTTGCATTAATCCATAAGAATGAAGTTGTTGGTAGCTATGCTGAGAATAAGCTAGAGCTAGTCACATACAAACCACTGAATTGTCTGGGTTGGAGAAAAGTCTTGAGATCACTTAGTATGATCCCTGTCCCAAGCAGGATCAATTGTCCAGACTGTGTCTACTCAGCTTTTGAGTATCTCCCCAGATGGAAACTCCACAACCTCTCTGGGCAGCCTGCATCAGTATTTGATGACCTTCACATTCTTTCTTGTGTTGAAATAGAATTTTCTGGGTTTTGTTTTTTTTCCTTTTTTTAAGATTTCTTACCCCTTGCCTCTTGTCCTGTCACCAGCTAATACTGAGGAGAATGTGTCTCCCTCTTCTTTATTCCCTCACATCAGATATTTACACACTGGTTAGATTCCCACTGAGCCTTCTCCAGGCTGAAGAGTCCCAGCTCTCAGTCTCTTCTTCCACGGAAGTTTCTCCAGTGGCACCTTGACACCCCTGAGGAAGTCTGTGTCTTCCTTGAGGTGCTCTCACCAGAGCTGAGCAAAGGGGAAGGATATTTCCCTTGACCTGTTGGCAGTGCTCTTTCAAATGCAGGCTGGGATATTGTTGGCCTGTTTTATGCCACAAGGATGTGCTGCTGGCTCATAGTCTGCTTATTGTCCAAAGAGTTCTACACAAAGCTTTCTTCCAGACAGTTTATTTTTAGTGCATGCTCATACCTGGGGTTATTCCTCCCAAGATGCTGAATTTTGCATTTGCTCTTGTTAAACTTGATTTCTTCTGCCCCATTGTCCAGGCTGTTAATGAGGACACTGGACACTACTGGCTCTAGGAGCAGCCCCATTAGTGGGGTACACCACTAATGACTCATCTCCAATTGGACATTGTGCTCCTAATGAAAAGCTTCTGGACCTTGTTTTTCAGATGATTTTCAATCCACCTCACCATCCACCCATCTAACCTGTACTTTGTCAGCTTGTCTATGAAGATAATAGGAGATAATGTCAAAGGCTTTGCTAAAGCTGAGGTTGGCATTCACTGCTCACTTCTCATCCATCTAGCTAGTCACATCATAGTAGAAAGCAATGTATTTGGTCAAGCAAAATTTTCCTTTCATAAATCCATGCAGACTACATAGATCCAATCCCCTTTTTGTCCTACTCATGTTTGGAAGTGGTTTTCAGGAAGATTCCCTCTTTCACATTGCCAGGGATTGAAGCCTATTGACCTGTAGTTCCTTGCACTTTCCTTTGTGAAGACAGAAGTGATATTTGCTCTTTTCCAGTCTTCAGGAGCCTCTCCCACTCACCATGATCATTCAAAATAACCTCAGTGCCCTCAGAGGCTTCCCAAAAGTGCCCAAATCCCAGAAAAAGTGCCTAGGAGCTTATAGTGAAGCAGGGCAACCCTGATGTCTGGGGGAGAAATTATGCATCTGACTCCATGGATATCAGAAAGTAAATTAATTACTTTATTATGCTATATTATTCTATACTATATTACACTGAATCTGCACAAACCTCAACTCCACTCAACTGCACAGAATCTCGTGACTGTCCACCCACAGTCCTGACACACACACCTGGATTCAATTGGTCAATGAATCAAAACACACCAGAATCCAATTACCAATTCCCTTCAGGTAAACAATCTTCCACAATACATTCCACTTGTTCCAAAACACAGGAGCAGTGAATGAGATAAGAATTGTTTTTTCTTTCTCTGAGGTTCAGAGAATGTGGATCTCAGAAAATCCTTGGGAAGTTGTGCCTTGCTTTTCTCTGTGAAGAGAAATGTTGTCACAGGAGCTCAAGAAGGCAGCAAGAGGATTGTAAAGAAGCAGAAACTGCTGCACAAACTGCTGTGTATTTCAGCTGCATGCTGGGCCTGGCTCTTCTAGAGGCCAGCTGAGAATGCAGAATCATCCTGTCTAGATTTCACAGTATAGCTGTCTAATAAAATTGCCTTGATCCTTCACATTAAGAAAATTCTTGGAATTTGCTGAAGTATTATATTTTTAAAACTGAGTAATTTTCAGAAAAAAATGGTATTTACAAAAATGCACCAAGTTCATGGAAAATCCCTGCTACAAAGATATCCAACTGAAATGAAGCATTGCTTCTCAAAACATTTGGAATATTATTTTGGAAATATAAACTTCATTGCATTTAACATAATAAAGGCAGAGTCTGGAAAGCTTCATGCAGCCTGTAAACTATAGTTAGTAGAAATTTTTAAGAATACACAGCAACGTGGCAAAATTATTTGAAGACTTCAGAAAATTCTTTGCATGGGAACTGAAGGCCCCTAGTGGAATTTTTTCAAAAATTAATGGAATGGTGATTTGATTGTAGAGAAAAAACTCTAAATACCTTTTCAATACAAAGAAGACATTAAAAAACCCAGTTGCTCGAGGCTAATGGAGGATCCGATACATGCTAAGTGTAAAATAAAATGCATATTTTGAAATGCGTGATTGACAAAAAACATTGGAATAAAGAATTCAAGGAGATTTGCAAAGAGTCTGTTGTTGGTGTTCTTTGAAGTGAAAACTGGACTTCTGCAAAAGATGAGCTTACCTAGAAAGTGCAGGATGACTGAGAAAAGTAATAGTTCTGCACAACACAGGAATCCAGGAAGATGGCGTGGTAGCCCACTGTGATTTAAATTCCAGGCAATGCTAGGTTAGTACCCAATCTCGATATTGTTTGTGGGTTGGTAATACTGGACCAGGGACTTTTCTGAGTAATGTGAAATTACCTTCTGGAGCTCCTGATGTCATTCTGAGCAGTTGTATATTAGTATCAAGTTGCTGCAGCAGTAACATGCCTGAAGCCAATGTGATGGACACTGAAAAACGATGTATGAATGTAGTGCCTGCCCACAGAGCAGTCTAGTATTTCTCATGCAGGAATGAGTAGCTGTTTCTACTGGCCCATTTCTTTCAGTGACCAGAACTAAAATCCAAAACTCCTGCGGAGTAAGGTCTCATGTCTAACACAAACCACTTCATTAAGGATCAAAAATCTTAAAAAATGTTTTACAAAGTGACTACTTGTAGAACAAGAGGAAACACCAGACCTTTTTAAGAGTAAACATTTGAGGACTCCTTGAGCTCACAGGAAAACACAACATTGACTAACAAATGTGAATGGTAAGTGTCAGGGGTATCTTGGCAAAAGGAGAAACACAAGGACTCTATGCACACACAAAATTTAACTGCATTCACTGATGACATTATTACAGCCCTTTAAATGAGTATTGTATAAGTCTCAGGTTGGTTGAAGAATCAGAAATAAGTTCACTGTGTGCTCTTTGAATTTGGCCAGGTTGTGATATAACCAGGTTATGATGTCTTCTGCCATGACAATTACTTTTGCTTTCAGAGTAACAGTATTAAGGATGTAACATAATTAAGGATGGAAAATATGTGATGAATCATTGAATATATTTTAAGATTTTTTGTAGAGCTACTGAAAATTCTAGGAAGTTTGTTTTGTGTAGATGAAACTCAGTAGTAAACTATGCAAAATTGAAAACAAATTCCTTCACTTCATCTCAAAACTCTGTTCCTCCCTTTTTAGTGCTGTGCAAAGAAAACAAGATATGTAAGTCTGAAGGTCATTATTTGTGCCCATTGCTCACAAAGGCTGCTCTCCTGCATAAGCTGCCACAATGAGAAGAGATAATAGAGATGAGAGGCAAAGGAGTCACAAGTGAGGAAAGAATGGGAACTGATGAGTCTACTCTTAGAGACACAACCAATACTCTTGATAAATGCGAGACGATTAATCCAGTTGTTTGTTCAGAAAATAAATATTTACACATTTTGCTACTAGAATAGTATAAGAGAAGTAATATGATTATGAATCCAAATTTTATTTATTGTCACATTCATTGTTCTCCATGACTTCATTACTTGAAACCTTGTAGCAAATTTGCAATTTTCTGTTAAATAAAGCAAAAAAATAGAACCTGGTTATCCTGCTACAGGGTCCTTTAATGCTGCACAAAACTAGAATTTTCAGGGCTCCTCTTTCCTTCTGAATGATCTCCCCATACTACATTTCTGTAAACACATCACACTAGTGTACTGCTTTCTGCAAACCTTTTTATTCTTTAGGATATCTGGAAAGCATCCAGCAAGACCAACTAAGATAGAAGATACTTCACACACTTCTGTCATCAATTTCCATTGCTGACCATCATCTAAACAAGTAAGAACCTAAACTTCTCTTTGATGTGGGAGTAAGATGATAACCCAGTATGACCATACAGTAGTAATATACTATATTACTATATTATATATACAGTATAATATATCAAAGACACATAAAGTGACATATTCAGTGTTTTAATAATTATGCATGGGCTCAAATGACACCAGTAACTCTGTCTACAGTGCATCCATCAGAAAAAACTGTTACCACCTTATCTGAAAAAATTTATTGATCCCCCTTTACCCTTGAAATAAATACACCACTAATCTAATTAAGTAATGATGTAAATTTGCATTTCTAAGCCTATTTGATGTACATGTCAAGAAGCATTGTAAGGTTGACATAAGTTTGAACTCAAAAACTACAGTTATCTTTATGTTTATTATAATAATAGCAACATTTACTCTATTTTTATAATAATTACTATACCTATTTTTATGATGTGATTTTTTGTGCAGATTATTCCTGTGAGGTGAAAGAAATACTACTATTCAGACTTATTCCTCTCACTAGGAGTACAATTTTCCTAGTTCCCTCTTAAGGGAATGCAGGGAGATGCGTGCCCCACTCTGGGACAGGGCACCTTTGGTATTTCTTAGTAGTTCTAATATTAAACCCTGATCTCTGTTGATATAATAAAATCTCACTTAAAACACTCTGAAAATGAAAATGCATGCTGTTTTCCTTGCTTTTCTACTCATTTTCTATTTCCATTTTACCTGTCACTAGCTCTAACCTGAGCCTTCTATATGTTTCTTCAATATCACCATTAACACTGTTAATTCTCCTTGCTTCAATGTGCATTCTGAGGTCTGCAAGTTACACACTATATGATTGTCCTCTCAACTCCTTATTAATCTAAGAGCAATTTCCAAAGGAGCATTTAAAAATGCTCCAGATGCAGGTGGATTAAATTTTGAACATAGCAAGGACAGTATGAATGGCAACTTAAAATAAAAGTTCATGTTCTCAAAGTGAATAGATACTTCCAAGTGTTTCTAGAATGGCTCTTTTCCCCTAATATGTTACAGTTCCGGTCTTCAGAATGAACACAATATTGTTTTAAGTCTGAATAATTTGTTGGAGAAAAAAATATTAGCTAGTTATACACTCAATAATATGCTTTAATCTTCAAAAGACAGCCCCTGAGAAAAGCAATAACTTCATATAATGTGAAAGATTTGGAGGATCTGCTGAAAGTAGAACAGAGGAACATGACATCTGTAATTGAATAAAAAGGAGCATTTAATAGCCATTAGATGTGCACTGTCCTGTTTGTCATTAAACAGAGCAGAGATCTTGTTACAAATGGTATGTTATTGTGTAATTAAATGTATTGGAAATGCAAAAGCACATGGGAGTTGAATTGTGCCTGCCAACAATGTTGTTAATGCTTGGGCGGGAGTGGCCAGCAGAAGGAGCATTGTTGTGAGCATCTCACTGGTAGAAAGATAAAGACAGATGCTGAGACTCCACAGTCTGCTGTTCCCATTGTTTGGCTCATGGCAGCTGTGTGCATGGTGAGATTACAAAACCATCAGTGCTCCCATTTTTATAGGGGCTGGAGTGTGACAGCAGCTCAATTTTATGTGTGAGTAGGAAAATGTCCATGATGAAAGTATCAATCCACTAATTCCTACTACAATATGGAAAAAAAAATCCAAATCAATTTATCCATCATTAAATATAATACAGTGTGTTAACTCTGAACTTTTGCATAAAAAAATGAACAATTTCCAAGAGTGAAGTTTCTAAAACACAAGAATCTTTATAACTGTTCCTAAAAACTGTTCCTAAAAACGAATCAGTCTTTTTGCAGATTCAGTACTCTACAGAACAACCCTAAAATATACTAAAACAGGATACAGCTATCATTTCACAGTATCCTATATATTTCATTGCCTAACTGTAATAGTAATGGTAATTATAAAATTCTTAATAAGGACGTTAATATGCTAGTAAATGTGCTTTAATAACATTGTCATCATACAACTTTGAATTCTGCATTATTACACTGAGTTTTTCTGATCAGGTTCTCAATCCTTAGTGAGAAACGTAAATAAACTCAGCTTTCATGTCTTCGTGTTCAGCTTAAATGGAATTTAGTACTATTTTTAAAACTTAACAACCAACATAAAACATAGCTTTGGGCCTACGTGTCATTACTCATTTTGTTCAAGGGCTAGTCTTCTGTTAGTTTTATTACTATTATTGGAATCATTCAATTAGCCTTTAAAAATTCACTGTAGTTTACTAAGATCAATGATGAGAAACACTTAATCTTTTTACTTCAGGCATTTTAACTGTGATATTGAATATCAAGATGCCTAAATAAACCAAGAATTATTGAGACCCAACTTCAAAAGTCCAAACTGGCCGCATACTTAATTTGTAAAAATCTTGAAATGATTGAGTCTTAATATCTTTCCAAACTTTTAGGAACATACTAGATTATAAATTTACAATGGTGAATTAATTCTTGTGATACCACAATTATAAATATTTGTTATCTGCTCTAATGAATTATCAAATTCAATAAGTCAGGGAAAATAAAAACAGAACATGGAGGAACCAGTCAGTCCATTACTTAATCATATTAAAATTCTAAATAAGCAAAGGTTTATTTAATGTATTTGGCATATTCTGCACCTCCCTCTCCAGTCCCCTTTACTGTATCATTTGTACACATATGTTGTACATATGTGCTGACACTTGCATAATCGAATTAAAAGACCTGGGTCAGTATTACTGGTTTCTGCTAATATTTTAAGTAATGACCCTAAATTCATATCTTTACATATCTTAGATGTTGCAAAGTATAGTTCACCCCTACTAAAAAGGGAAAACTGAAAAGTTTTAATATTATTTCAGTTAAAATTACAGCAGAAACATACTGCACAAAAAACAATACAATACATCTGTTCTGCCAGTCATTAAAACACTTTAGATAGTTGAAATTGTTAAATCTCCTTCAACTGAAGAGAAACCTCAAGTGTCAAGGCTCAGTTTGTTGTCAACATGCTTCATACTCAGCTGCTACCTCACCATTTTTTTTTAATGCTAGGCAGAAGCTGCACATCAAGCTGTTAGCACACTGACCAGTTGTTCACCAAGTTTACTCACCCTCTGACCTTCTTTGCCAGGTGGACCTTGGGGACCCTCCAGCAAACCCTGAAAATACAAACATTAAACAATTAGAACATTCAGTGCTATTCTCATCCTCTATTTTTCTACAGAAGCAAGACTAGACCAAAGATCCAGATGGCAAGACAAGGCATTTATTTCTACTAATAAGAATTGCCTTTTCCTAACAATTCCTTTAATGTTATATTAAGGTGCAAGAAAAAGCACAAACAATAATTATTAATCACATGCCATCATATAAAGGCTGTATCCTTGGAAAAGAAGAGGTAACTCGGCTCTAATTAAGCATAGTTATATTTAACTACAATATTACTTGAAAAGTGATTTATCTTGTTAAGTTAGGATGCCATAAAAATTGACAAAAAAGTTATTTTAAATAAAAGACAACTTACTCTACAACTCAAATTCAAATATAGGCACTGAAGGGGGAGGGGAAGGCAGGGAAAGGGAACTAAATATAGCAGAAGGCCTTATGCTCACTGGATCCCAAGAACCAGCCCTGTGCTGCTTCCTCTGCAGTTCTGGCTTGGCTTTTCAAAACACTTCAGTGTTTCTTTTTTTTCTCTCTCTCTGTCTCCTGAACAGGCACTGGAGCTTTGAGTGTTTTGAATATATCCTTGACTTGTGAGCCTTCCTTCTGAACTCAATGCAAGGATCTGCCTTTTTCAGTCAGAGACCAAATCACAGACCAGTTCTGATGCTTTGGGGATTTAATTTTACATCTGATTAATGTACAGTGTAATCATAAAGCCTTCAAATAACATCTCAGAACAACTTAGAACAGTCATTCCCCCCACTCTCCCTTTTCTTCATGAGTCATCTTGGAAAACAATTTAAAAAATTACTTTGAGGAAGCAATCCAATTTCCATTACAGCAACAAGAAATGTGAAATAATTTTAAATGTAATCAGCAAAGAATATGTAACAGTTCTGCATTGTATAATCTAAAAAAAAAGCCTTATATTGCATATTCTTAGAGATGTCACACAATTTAAGAATTTATGTTTTCTTTATATAAGAATTTTAAATACTAAAATTTTAAAATCTTTAAAATTACTCAGACTCATGTATTGCTTCAGCATGATTTATATCTTTGGTCAAATTCAAACACCTTACTTAGAATCAATTACACATATTTATTGACCTAAAAAGGGTAAATTGAGGTGCCCTGACAATCATAATTTTTTTAAGTACCCAGATTTCTAGAAAGGAATTTAAGAAGTTCATTTATGATCTCTAATTCCCAATGTAAACTTGAGAAAGTAAATAGGCATTCCAAAGCTACTAGTTCATACATCTTCAAGTATTGTTTTAAATTGATTAGAATGTAGTCTGACTTCAATTTTAAAAAGAAGTGGTCATTTCAAGAGCTTTTCCATTTCTACCATTTCTCTGCTTTCAAACACTGAAGCTAAAAATATATCTCAGACAGTATTTCCCTATAGAATATTTCTTTTATCATTTCAGTTTATAATGTAATCAGGAGAAGGTGTAGAATCTTTTACAAAGCTGATGCACACCATTTCCATCTTTCACCATAAGTTTATTGAACTAAAATATGCATGAGAACGTTGTGTCCAACAAATAATATCATGGTAAGTCAATTACAGTGCAAGTTATGTAGCTTATACATACACAAACCCATAAAGCAGCATGGCAATGTGACCTCTGCAAAGCTTCTTTACTTTCTCATCCAGGTAGTGTGGAACTTGCAGTTAATTGTTAGCAATATTCTAATTCTGTGAAGAAATTCTGAGAATTCAGGAAGAGGTGGAATTTTGTTTTGTTAATTTTTTCATTTTAGTGACAACTTTATGCAGGGGAACGAGATGAAAACCTGTAATGTCCGTTTTATGGGGAGGAAATACTTAGCCTCACATATCTGTACAATAAGGCTCCAAGGGGACAAGAATTACACAAGAATGTAACTGCACAATAGTGATAATTAATAGCCAACATTTTTATCCAAGGAGTACTTTAATTCTTTTTCTTCTCTCTACAATATTATTGTCAAGAAAAAGGAACCAGATAAGGAGATTTATCTTCAAGGAAAGGGAGGAGAGCTGTGTACAATTGGTAACTAGGCAGGGAGGACTCCCCTGTACAAGGAGCCACATCCTGATATTGAAACTGAGGTAAAAGTTCACACCAACCTCAGTGGGATCTTCCGTTTAAAAATTGATAGGACAACACAGGCCACGTTAACTAACACAGCTCTAAAACTGTAGTAACGTGGCCAAAGTAATGTCTTAGCAGTGCTATCTGCTCAACATTCACTGAAAGAGATTATGGAAAAATAACTGCAGAAGAAACCTACAGGAGAAATGAAAAAACACCTTCTACAGTGAATTCTGTCTAAACAGATGAATAAATGATCTACCATTGAACTCCTATGGAACTTGACAATTCTGTCTAAACAGATGAATAAATGATCTACCATTGAACTCCTATGGAACTTGGCAATGAATAGGAATCCATGTTTGTTGGAAGGTGGACTACAGTATCGACTTAGGTCGCATTCCTATTTAATTTCTGGAGATCTTCCTTTGGAGATCAAAGATCAGATTTGACTCCCACCAGCCATGGATAGCACGGTTGGTCAGAGGAGCCCACCACCACAGGTAAAGGGATAGAATATACACTGAATATACATATTTATATCTATCTATCATCCATCCAATCTACGGTACATGGGATATACTGAGGATTGTGTTCTAAACATTTATGTCAGAAGGCAATCTATTCTAGAAGTACAAAGTCCCCAGTAAGCAACAGCCAAGGCAATCAAGATCATAGAACCACAGAATGGTTTGGGTTGGAAGGGACCTTCAAAGGTCATCTAGTCCAAGCCTCCTGCAATGAGCAGGGACATCTTCAATCAGACCAAGTTTCTCAGAGTCCTAACCAACCTGGATTTGAATGTTTTCAGGGATGGAGCATCCACCAACTCTATGGGCAAACTGTTCCATTGTTTCATCACTCTCATTGTAAAAAAGCCTCATTCTTGTATCTAATCTATATTGACCCTCCTTCAGTTTAATACCTCCTTCAGTTTTATCCCTTGTCCTATTTCAACAGGCTCAGCTGAAGTCTGCTCCCACCTTTCTTATACCCTTCAGGTATTGCAAGGCAATTAAAGTCATTCACTATGTGTCGCTGTCACTTTGATACTTTTGACCTGGCAAGAGCATGGCTATGATGATGAGCAGAACAATGTCTAGGGACAGCACACGGCACTGTGGGGTATAAAACCAGCCTATTTGTGTGACATCAGGCTGGCAGGAAAATATGATGCATCCTTTGAGGTCACCTAACATGCATGGGCTTTTCCTGACTCTGCCAGGCCACCTTTGAGGCTGGAAGGTGCCAGACTTCTACCTACTTTGTGGAGCAGTGGAATAAAATAACAAATACAGTTCATACAGCCTGTTCCTGCCATGGACCAAGCAAGCCCCTTGGAGTAATGTACTTGAAGGAGCTTGAGGAACATGAAGTGGAAATCTCTAAAACCTTACCATGTAGCTTGGGGAAAATAAAAGCCAGTAAAATGGAGATGTTCTTAAGTGCAACTGAAACTTAGAAAATTTACCATCATGAGTGAGGGTGGCTATGAAGAGAGATGATACATGATGCACTGGTAGGCACAAGACGGTTGTGCAAAATCTTGAAAATGAAGAGCAGAAACTTGTGAATCCCTTTATAAGAGGTAAACCATAAAGGGAAGTATTGACAAGGGAAAATATGCTGGTTAGAACATAGAATTGAAAAAGCAACCACACTGTGAAGAACGTGTGGGCAGATGTTTAAAGGAAATATCATCAAAACTTAGTCTAAGTTGATGGAAACTAGGAAAAACCAACAGGTTTAAAAAATGCTACCATAGGGAGTTTTTAAAAGAACTTGTACTGAAAATATCTGTAGGAGATACCATTTCAGTACTTTAACAGCTAATATTTTTTGAAAGTATCAGGTGATAAAAACTAATAAAAATTATTTAACTTCAGACAGTAGAAGAAAAATATGTTAGGAAGTTACAGAAAAATCAGTGAACAGTTCTGCCACTTACTGTAGAAGGGCTAAAATCCTGTCATGTGACTCTGCAGGTAAAAAAAACATTTTTAAAGACCTGATACATCAAAACAAGCATCTGCAGAGACATGGTGGAGGCATTGTTCATAAATATAATAACTCAGAGAAAGTGCCTAAGAACATATTCTCAAAAAAGCGAAGTCTTTATTGTGACCCCATGGTGAAACAAAGAATGTTAAAGAAAAAAGAAAAAATCCCTGCTGAAGTGGAATAGTGAGGTTACTTAAAGCTGTTATTCATGTTACTTCTCACAGAAGATTATGGTTGATGCCAAGAGAGCAAAATATTGGACAATTACATATATTTTTGGGATCTTGAAAGTTGCTTCAAAACATAGCTGATAGTTTTTGAAGCAGAAGGGTAGACAGCTGCCTTATGTACTTGTAGGTAGTGCTCCTGGAATACATTCTGAGCTGGAATACATTTCCTTCTCAACACAAATTAAATATAATACAAAAGTTAGCAATAATAATGCAGGTCTAATTAAGGCAAAAAAATTATTTCATTTATAGACTGGTTTGTATTTTCTATACACAAACTACTTTCATCCAGTGTTTCCTCACTATGAATTCCAGCAAACACATGACCTCAATTTTTACAGAACAAATGATATTAAATGGGGAGAAAATGTATGCAATTTAGTGAGATAAGTTAAACAAAGTTTAAATTAGGCATGCAGAAAAGCCTTGTGATAATGTAAAAATGTAGATCATTTTTTAATCATTTGAATATGCAAGCTTTTATAATGATAAAACTTGCTACTTCAAAAAGACCCAGCTATAACAGATATGATTTTGCCATGCAATTTCAAAACATTATGATGATAAACAGAAAGGTATAATTCCACTGATACAGCATCACTGCTGAAACATTTTTAAAAGCAAACTGGTGGGCAGTTCCCATTGCAAGTGATTGATGTAGTTCTTTTAAAACACAGTCCTTGTTCAGGATTAAGAAAAGCTGTCACGTTGTTGAATTAAAATTTCAATGATCCCTCTGTAAACTCCACAAGTAGAGCAGCAGGGAATCACGGTAATCAGTATTCAGGTAAAAAGTGACCACAGATTTCCAAATTCCTGACATAACACAATGGGTGATCACAGTGAAGAACTGCACCATGACTGACTTGAAGAGCACTCTCCAGCCACCCAAATACTGCTTGTGGGATGGATGGTACTGCTGTGGCTGCCCTGATGTAAGAGTGGCACAGCATCCCAGACAGGATGCAACAAGATGCAGTTCAATAGGACTTAAAGGCATCCACTTAATCTGGAGATGTTTGTAGAGAACAAGTTCTACTGTGCGGGTCACTTTGATCCTTCTACCCTATTTTGAGAATATTTTTCTCTTTGGCCTTTACATATTGAGAGTAAATTAATGTCTTCCTCTCAGGTAAAAACAGATGATCACACTCAGAAGGCAAATGAACTGAAATATGAATAACTTTCCTTCAGTCAAGATGGTCAAAGTGTTGGTTTCTCAGGTATCTTCAAGGCAGTTTACTTGCTGCAATGGTGATGCAGCCCTATCTTGAACCCCAAACAGGAGGATGAGGAAGTGGGAGACTTTAAAATTCAATTAGCATAGTTTCCTCTTCTTGCCCAAAAAGATTGTCCACCACCACCCACACAGAAGCCCACAGAGCTTGCAGACACACCTCACTGTTACAAATCTGTTCCAATGGGAAAAATGGCACAGGAAAATCACAGAAGGATGACTAATTTCCTTTTATGAGGGAAATTTTATTACCATTTATGAGGGAAATTAAACTACCTCTATCTTAAACATTTCCAAACATGACCTGATCTCAGTCACATCCTTACTGAAGTACCTTGAGACAGCAAGTGGAAAGATTTGTACACCTGCTTGGCCCCTTAAAGTTACTGCAATGACCATACTGTTCTGCTACTACACCACTTTTCTTTCTAAACTGCTTTCAATCCATTTACTTCTACAGAAAAGGAGACAGCATTTAGCAGAAGTATTTCAGTCTGCCAGAAAACATGATAAGCTACATTTCCTTGACCATTTTTTACTGGAGTAAACAGAAAATATGTTCCTCACTGACGTCATTATTCTTTGGGTTTGGCCATTTCTTTAGCTCTCTCTGTTAATTAACCTTGAAATGTACTTTCCTTCAGAGGCAATAATTTGAAAGTGAAATTCAAAAGGTAATTTCACTGACGTTTACATTCATGAACCAAGTACTTTTAATAAACATAGGTTTATTTGCTGAGCAAAAAAAAGTATAATTAAAATCCTGAGGAGTAAATCAAAATTATTCATTACATTGATGTCTACTGCATGGGACAATTTTCAAATCATTATTCTAATGAAGGACATAGAAATCACATTCATGCCAATTTATCAGAGTAAGAATTTTTGAAAAAAAAATTTACTGTAAGGTTAAGGCTTCAATCTTCACATGTGCCTTCACTAACAGTATTACTGAATAAAGAAGATAAAAACCTCACTGTAACTAATAAATAATCTTCTATTTCAACAAATGGGTAATCTTAATAGCACCTGCTCCCATAATTAAAAAGTGCTTTTTGAAGAAGTGGATATTTGTAAGTTATACTGTGGAAGTTAAGTGAGCGCTGTATTTAATGAAAAACAACTAAACAGTTTAGTATTTTCAGGAAATTAATACATCTCATTTAAAAAGCTCAGACAGATAAAGTTCAGATTTTTCTTAAAGTAAATGTATGAAAAGAAGATATTTAGAATGAAAATGTAATTTGCAGTTCTATACTTTCTTTAGTTAAATAGGATTACTGTCCTTCACGTCATTACATGGAAAGAAAGCAAAGGTAATATTATTTGACTGCTTACTACTGGAGAGTGTGTATCCACTCCTTTAGCTTCACATGAATAACGGAGGAGAAAGCTGTGCAATCTGTAGCTGATGTTTGTTTAGAAAGGGGAGAGCCAAAAGTTACAGTGGAGCTTGCCCAGACCTGAATCTGCAACTTCCTCCCACAGCCACCTCCACACGGCACTTGTGCACCAGCTTCCTTGGGATCGGTTTAACCAGACCTAGGAGCCAACATTCCAAATATCTGTTTAGTAAGCAAGTCCTGAGGACTTCTGTCTGTGACCGACTTAAGCCTTGGCTTCTGAGTAAACACTTGGTGCCATCTGGGTGACTATTTTATAACTCCTGAAAGGGATAGGTTCGCAGGAACGTACGGACGGACGCTCATTTTCCCCAGGAACTAAAGGCAGCGTATCGAGTGTCGAGGGGAATAGTTATCGTATATTTTACAAGGGATGGCTGCACTACCTTCCCTCACCTGTCACTCTTCTGACACGGCACGCACAGGCTTAAGCTGGGATATCAGAGCGGGCAAGCTGTGGAGCCAGCTGTGACCCTGCACAACACAGTCCCCAGCTTCTGCCTCTAAATCCCACATCTAGGCAAAACCACACTACAGAGCAGTACAATCCCTCCCTTTTACTCGCTGAAGGTTCGTCAGCTACCGTGCAATTTATCAGGGAACTTAAGCTTTAAACATCCCCCATATTGCTTCATAAAGTTGACATAATAAAGGAGAAAAGTTCAAAATTTAATCACAGCATTTATTCATAAGACACCTGAAAAGTACTAAAGAAAAGAGACATCTACTACTTACAGAGCAATTCAGAACATAGCAGAGAAATTAGAGACAGCATAAAAAAGGCTGAGAATCAATCATGATTTTGGACCACTCCCATAAAAATACCACCATAAATGAGAAAAAAAATACATACATATATCTGGACCTGGGGAGTGTTAACTGACTCATAGAAACACAGGGAAACTTTACGCCCTTAATAAAAGGGCTGAAATATACACATATATATATATGTCAAATTTATAAAAAATGTATTTGTATGAATAATGGCCCAGTCAAACAAATATACTTAGAATTATTGAAATTGTTAATTTCAGTAGAGTTCTATGGAAATCTATAAAATGTATCACATATTTCTTCTTACAGATTAGCATATTTTACATCACAATGCTGTTTCTTTTCTCCAATTCTTCATGCATGATTGATGAAATTGTATTAACAAGACTTATGTACCTACTTTAAATAAATGCACAGAAACACATGGAATTCTAATCCCATCTCTTTCTGAATTCTGTGCTATTGCTCCAAGTGAGAAGTTTTGTTAAATGTTAATGTTGTTAGGATTACAGTGTGAAATTTTCTGTTAACTCGCATCAAACAGGAAGTTCCAGAGCTCTACTCTATTTTTCAAATGCACTTTCTGAGCTATGAAATTTCAATTTCAAACTCATAAAATAATTCTTGCATCTTAAAAAGCAGTGCTATTTTTTTGCCTATTTTGCAGTTTGGCATATGCTCATCTATTTAATAGGTTGCTACAGCTGTTGGGTATTTATGAATTCTGCCATACATACTGCCTTGAAGTTTCCCTCATTCCATACTATAATGGCTATATCTGTCAACTGAACACTTAAAAATATACTTTTTCCCTCCAGGTACCAATCCCTTCATTCTCTTCTGTATTTTCTCATGTTCCCATGTTGCTCATGCTTCTGAGCTGTGTGGGATTTCCTACTCATCAGAGTTGCACAAACACAGACACAGAGTCACTGACATCTTTTAGACTTTTGCAGGTGCCAGTAGCACAGATGAAAAAAACAAACAAAAAAACCCAAAACTCCCAAGAATTTCTACTGCATGCTGTTACATACTTGTATAGATTACTTACAGGCAACTCTCCCTGGACCAACCAGCTGCTGCAGTCTCAGTTTTTTGTTACTTTCACACTCCCTGTGCCAAGGATAGAAGCATGGAACAGGTCTGTGTATGGGGAGAACATTCTGACCCTGAACAACACTACTGATGGTCTAGTTTATACTGAAATAAGAATGTATGATAGACCTCATACAGCTTATTCCACTGATGTATGATTTCTATGGAAATACACAGGAATGGAAACGCTGCACAGGGCAGTAGAGCTCTGTATGATGCCATCATTTACCACCTGTCTCTGTGTGCAATGGCACTGGGGCAGAAGGTCGATGACCCAGGCCCAGTTGTCCAGTTTGAGCAAAAGCTGGTCCCTTTTAATATTCCCTTCCTCCCTGCCCAAAAGTCATACTTAGGACTTATTTCTAACAGTGTGTCATCGTTTTCACTTCTCTTCTCTCCACGGCCCCCAGCATAATTCATTTATCTTTTAGATAAAAATAAATAATTTTCACATTAGGAAAAAATAAAAATTACTGGAAGCAGGGGATAAATTTATGACATTATGCCTTCATCCCAAATGAATGGAACACTTTAAAACTTTAACAGGACTCATAATTGAAAGACTTACATCATATTTTGGCTATAACAACATGAATGGTTCAGACACAGTAAGTTCTCATTAAGTGACATATCAACTGTGATATTATCTGACCTACTATTTATTCACAGCAAGATACGACACCTTCCTTTCATGATTATATATTGAAAGAATCACAGCCACACAGAAGCCACACAAATAAAACCACTCTGAAAACTGAATTTTCCCTTAGCCACCATCACTCATGTAATTAATCTTTTAGCTCTTGCCAAGAGAAACACACAACGAATTACAGTGGCCAAGAGAGAAAGCCTTCCTGCTGGGCTGTGCATTCCCACTCTGCTGTAATCTGTCTTCAAACTGCTAAACCCATTCACACTCACTCTTGTCTACATCACTTACTAACATCCCTCTGAAGACTGTGTCTGTTTTCCTAAAATTTAAATATTTTCTTTTTAAAAGTGTAAAGGTGACCATCAGTAAATGTACCAACACAAAGGCACCTTGCTGTGCTGGAATCAATGAACTGAAACATTTGCAAAGCATTTTGTAATCAAAGAAATGCAATTCTTGGACATTCATTTTATGAAATTGGATCACTTAAAGTACAGAAGGAGTAAATCCAGTCTATCTGAAAGCAGTGTGCCCTGGCAGCCAGGAGGGATAAAACTGTTCTGGGGCACATCAGGCACAGCATGGCCAGCTGGGCAAGGGAGGGGATTGTCCTGTTCTGCTCTGCACTGGGACAGCCTCACCTTGAATATTTTGTGCAGTTTTAGGCACTACAATATAAGAAAGATATAAAGTCCCTAGAGAGTGTCCAAATGAGGGCCACAAGGAGAAAGAAGGGCCTTGCAGGGAAGGGCAGCTGAGGGCACTGGGCCTGTTCAGCCTGGAGGAGACTGAGGGGAGACCTCACTGCAGTTACAGCTTCCTTGTGAGGGGAAGAGGAGGGGCAGGCACTGATCTCTGCTCTGTGGTGACAGTGACAGGATCCAAGGGAATGGCCTGAAGCTGTGTCAGGGGAGGTTTAGTTTGGGTATCAGGAAAAGATTCTTCACCCAGAGGGTGGTTGAACACTGGAACAGGCTCCACAAGGAAGTGGTGACAGCACCAGCCTGATAAAGTTCCAGAAGCATTTGGACAATGCTCTTGGGCATGTGGTGTGACTCTTGGGGATGGATCTGTGCAGGGCCGGGAGTTGGACTTGATGATCCCTTCCAATTTGTGGGTCCCTTCCAACTCAGCATATTCTCTGATTCTTGCTATCATACTACTGACCTCTGAGTATGATTCTTAGGAAAGCTAAGTGACCACAACTGTAACTTAAGACAATGAACACATTAAAAAAAAAGAGATTTAACATATCCAGGTACTTCTACCAGAACAGATGTACTAATTTTTCAATCACTTACATAAAAAATTCTCAAAAAGAGGTGTTAGAGCACACACAAAATAGATATTCTCAGGTTTTTTCCCTGTCTTATCTTCAGATGTGTCTGATTCCTATTCTTATGATCCCTTCAAGGCCTGTAAGAATCTATCTAAAGCAAGACAAACTCCAATGCATCTACTACAGTAAAATTCCAGGTTACCAATATTATTTTAATAATATATTAACTCTTCCAACATACAGTTTGTATATTCAAGAACTAAAGGACATAAATGGACCTGTTTGCCTCCAGTAAGATATGAACTGCAGCAAAGAGTCACTGATCTTGGGACAAAACACTAACTTCTTCCCAGAAAATAGAGATACAGGATATTATAATTCATAATCCAAAAAACAAGTAGTCTAAAACACAGCAACTTAATTTTGATACCTAAAAAGTAGAATTTATTTTTATCATATGGGTCTCTGTTATATCCTTCAATGTTTGTAAACTCTAATGAGGATCCTGCTGCTACAGTGTTGGAAATTAAGGGAGGGAAAAGACCATGTATAAACTATTTACACTATAAATGACAGTTCTTTTGAAGTTTATTTAGGATTACGTGGGTAACATGAACAGTATAGATGTGGCTCATAACACTGAGTCTGGGAGAAGAGCTACTCATGTTGTGAAATTACAGCCAGGGAATTTGGAACCTTTTCTCATCTTTTTTTTTTTTTTTTTTTCGTTTTTGCCACACTCTTTTGCACCATTTGGAATTGGTTTTACCCAAATAGACTGTTCAGAATGGAAGGGCTTTTCATTTCAGCTCATGAGCAAAGCCACTAGAATTCATAGAACTCAGACCGGATTTATTACTCTTATGAAGAAAACAAGACACGTCCTGCAGAGTTTTGGGAATACTTTTCTTCAGGCTTTGTACATGCTTGGGGCCTGGATTGCAAGGAAATCAAGAACATTTTCCACCATCCATACAGCAGTGTCTAGCCAGAATACAATACCCTAAAAGCATTGATCATTTTTGCAAACTTCTACTGAAAAATGCTTTTCCTTAAAACACCAAGGGAATTCCTTCTCTGGAACAAATCCACATTATTTATACATGGAATAAACAAGATAATATCCTTGTTAGCATTTGAGAGGAAACAAGATGTTTTAAACCTGCTTATTTTTTTTTTTATATTTACAGAATTCCCTACACAAGCCATACAGAAAATGCAGAGGCACTATGAAGAAAGGGACTTTTAGACTTATAAGTGGGAGTATTCACATTGCAAATTAGTGAAAAACATGCAGCATTTCTTAGGGATTTTCTTTTGGCTGTTTTTCTTTACATGTACTCACACTCAAGGCAGCTGGTCCTGGAGGTCCTGCATCTCCCTGGTTAAAACAGGAGAGGAAGTAAATCAACAATCTCTTTAGTTATACATTTTTAATCTCTAGACCTTTTAGAGAATATTGCAGCACTGCAGAAATTATTTCAGTACAATCATCAAACATGTTGATTATGAAAATATGTGAGTAAAGTGATATTCTTCTCCAATAATGGCAGAGATATACACAGTTCACCACAGGTTAAAGGGAAAAAAGTGTCAGGCCTCTGCATAAATGAATCACAGCTTAAAAAAAGCAGTCCTTCAAAACACAGTTCCATATGTCAAGTTACAAGCTGCAGCTTACATGTACAAGGTGGCTGCTGAAGCCAGTGTGACAGCTCACATATGTAAAGAAATCTGACTGTGTGAATATTCACAGAATTAGGTCACTGAGGTACAAATCACATCTGAGACCTTCAGGTTTAGTTCATGGGAGCAAATTAGTGCACCCAGAGAGCAATTCAGAACACCAAATTTAGGCTCTTGATCAGAACTCCTTTTAAAATTCATTGTGATAAATGGCACTTGTCTTTTGCATTTACAGTTAGCCTGTACTCATATTATTTAACCCTTAAGTTGCACAAATGGCAGCAGTGGGTGTTTGCCACACATAGTTATGGCAACATGTACAAAACTGAAGAATATAATGCACACTCACATATACATACAACTTAATAGATTTAAAAATGTACCTTTTCTCCTTTTGGACCAGCCACACCAGGACTACCAGGGTCACCTTTTAGTCCCTGGGCAAAAAGAGAAATGCATATTTGTTGTCATCTGTGAAAAATTATGGGACAAAATCCTGTAGCGCTATAAAGTAGTATACACTAAACAAATAGGCTTAGATTTCTATCACATTATTAGTGCTATCTCGAAATTATTTATTTTCATTATTTTGTGAACAGACACACATCTATCAAAGACCACAAAGTGTCTTCAATACATAATTAAACATACAAAGCCAAGCTGCTTTATTGTGCCCCATTATGGTAAGTAGTGAGAAGAAATGCAAAGTTCTTTTGCAGTCTTGCATGGCCAAAAAAGATAAAATAGAATATCAGAGAGGGTGCTAGTACATTCACTTGAACTCTGCTAAAATTGGGAAAAAGGCAGAGGTGGACAGAGAACTGCAGATTTTATGTTTCAAGTAGCAGTGCTGAACTGATGAGCTCCAGCAAGGTACAGCTCAGAGCTGCTGCACATCTTCCAACACTCTCATTTTCACCAGTGTTCACAAAGGCAATTAGAGAAATAATTGATCTCCTTCTTTAGTTCTCCCTTCAACAGGACAAGCAATTAGTACTGCCTAGCCTTACACCTTGCATACACAGCCATTTCACACTCCCAGGATCAGAGTGGTTTGGGTTGGGAGGGACTTCTCAAGATTATCTGGTTCAACCTCCCCTGGCAGCAAACAGGGACAATGGCAACTGGATCAGCTTCCTCAGAGCCCTATCCAACCCATTCATTGATGTTTCCAGGGATGGGACACCTACAGCCTCTCTGAGAAACCTTTTCCAGTGTTCACCTTTTTCACTGTAAACTGTTTCCTACTTACACCTAGTCTGAATCTACCCTCTACAATATCTCCTATACAACTCTTCCACTAAGAAGTTCTCACCAGAAGCACCCAAAAATCCCCACAAAATATCTTTAGTACCCAGCACACAATCTTTGTTGACTTCTCCTTGCTGCAAAACAAATGGAAATATGAGGGACTTCAAAATAGGCCCAGCAAATTCAAGCCATTCTACAGCAATGAATGAACTTAATTATCATGCTGTACCAAGCTACCAGGAATTCATTTTTATTTAAGCCAAGAGATTTGTCTTGTGCCGTCTCTCTCACCACTGCTTTAGTGGCATGAGAGACTGTGAATATTGAAAGTCAGAGACACCTCTACAAGTTCAAAGATTTTACTTAGAAATGAAGTGGCAACAATGGAGGCAATACAAGACCCAATCATAATAAGATGCTCCACAAGTAGACCACCATCGTTATTATTCTGGAGGTTAAATAGGTCAAGGGTAGAAAAAATTCATTTACATCTGAATTAGGGTTTACAAACTAAAGTTCTTCCCAGCTCCCTTTTTGTCCTTGCAAACTCTCTTCCTCAGTTTGCAATTATTAGGAAGATAGAGACAACTGGCACGAAAATGGTAACTAACATCTGTGCCTTGGTGGGTACAGAAACATGAAATCAATGAGTGCTCTAAATACTGCGTATTTGTGCAACTTCACTTCCTGCTAAAATTACATTAATTCACCATCTGGAAGGAACATCATTTAGAACTATATGAGCATTTAAGTACCCACTTTGGATTAAATTTGTGGTTGTTGTAAATACCCCTGATTTAGCTTTGATTTGTTCTTTATTAAGCTTGCCAAATATGTAATAGTTAAATCAGAAGTAGTTTTGCTGTTTGAACTTAAAAAATGTAATAGGCAGATGGATTCAAAAACCAAGCCAAAAAATTGCTTTCTTTTTACAATCTGCATATTTATGACATAGCTTTAATATTGTCTCCATTTGCTACATTTTACTTTCAACCTCCTTCTGAAAGAATGCATAAAACACAACCAACCCATATTCTTAAAGCCATTTAAGGGATTTTTCAGGTATGCAAACTGTATGGATTTGGTTCAAAATCAATACTAGCAAATCAGCCATGGAACAATAGTTATGAGTTTAGGAATTAGCTCTTAGGCTGTATGTTTACAGAAGATAAAAGATAAGGCTAAAAAAAAATCTGCAACTCACAGATGGTGACATATATCTGTGTGTCTCTACTGAATAGAAAATGCAACTGCAGATGAAAGATGCTGAGCCTGAGCCATGCACTTTCAAACTATGAACCTTATTTTTTCTTAATTGCTGTGTTTAAAGCTTTTAACAATGTTTCTGCAAGAGCACCTTAATGAGGTGTGCAGTCTAACAGCTAGTGCAGAGATGATGACCTCAAATAAATACAATTGACCTCAAATAAAAAGAACAAGGGGAAACTACATGTTTTACAGGAAACCTTACAGTGTTTGAAGGAGGATTTTAAAGGACCCAATGTTATAGGCCCATTATAAGTATTTCTGGTTTGCCTAGACATTATATATGCATTTAAAAATATTATAGACTTAGTAAGTTCCAGACATAGGGAATGATAGCAAAAAAACCCCACATCTGGGAATGCACCATGCCTATTCTTCCCTACAGTCACCCTTTTGAAGCTGAAAGGTTTAGCTGCTGGTTCACTGTCTCTGAAACGCCAAAAGAAGAAAGAATTCCTGTGCCAAGTCAAATCTGTAGCCCCTTTAACACAGTACAGCAGGGTATCCTGTCTCTGGCAGAGGCCAGAACAGGATGCTTCAGTAAAATGAATGTGGTTATCTAAACAGATACAATTTGGATGATTTTAGATCAAGCCTTATGTTAGAAAAGCTCATTTTCTTCAATGTTTTAGGAGAACAAGGTCAGTTTTAAAAACAAACAAATTTCTATTGATATAAGGGGTCTGTTACCAGATTTGCCAGAAATTTAGGAACAGATTAAAAATTCCTCCTATAACAGAGAGTTAATTAATTGGGTATTGAATTCTATCTCAGTCTAATTCTAGCTTTTTGGGACCAATATAATAATATATATTTATGAGTTCATGAACAGTCTTCAGCTGAAACATTTAAAAGGACTACAGTGTGGTCTTTTTACAGGTCATGATAAATTTACACTATGGCTCCTTTATGAAGGAGGAAACCAAAATGTAAAGCAAGCATTAGAATATGTATCTACAAGGCCAATTCAAAGCTAACAAGATAACAATACTGGAAAATAGCAAAAATGAGAAATGTTCTATATACATATATAAAATAAGACTGATAACTGTAATGCAATTTCCAACCAACAGAGAAATTACTGGGACAAGTATATCACAAATATCTATAAGGGTGTGAGCTGGGATCGATAAGGGAAAGATTAAATTAGAGGCAGTGTTTTTTGTTTGGAGGAGATGACAATGGTACTTCTTCTGGTGGAATGAATGAAAAACTGATAAAACAGGTAAAATGTACCACCAGCTGACACCAGGTACTTTTCTCAATGAAAAATTGCAAAGATCAGCTGGAGTCCAACCAGAAGACTCCAGCAGCTCCTTGCAGGATCCAAATGTTGCCTACTGGAATTGCACCTATTTGTACAGCATATACTGTGCTGCACATGTGGCAATGGAAAATGCAGTCAGACTGCAATCATATATTCAGGAGAACAGGTTTTCAACTCTAAAAGATACCTTTTGGGGAAAACATAATTTGTTATTTGCAATCCCGTGGCCTTCATTAGAGTAATCTGGTTCAATGTCACATCAGGGGGAAATCTCCAAGAACAATACATATAATCTAATGTACTGGAAATACAGTATACAACCCAACAATTTAACAACAATGTGCAACCCCATTATTACAGATCAGATCAGTTATCTCTACTGAGTAAAAGAGCTCGGGAATACTCTAACCACTAAGGGCAGTACTACATTTCCTGCACAGACCAGCCTTAAAATCTAAGTTAACAACATCTTCAAAGTCAGGTGTACAATGCCAACCTGGATATGCCGGGATAACTTTTCTAATTTAGCAAAGTGTTTTCATAGCTCCAAACGATATACTTTTTTTCAGTTTATGTCTCAGATACTTTAAAATACTGACACTGCTCTTTTCTCATTAATGGAATTCCAAAACTTCAAAGTGGTATATTTCTAGAATTCCCTGGACCCTAAATTAAATCTACTATCTTCTAATACTTTTGTTCCTAACAGAATTCTCAGACTCTAGATATAAACAAAAATCATCACCAACTTCACATTTTCAAACAATAGAATTATTCTCTTCCTATTCAGGTATTTCCTTGCAATGCTAATACTAAGAGAGCTCAAGATTAAACAGACAGGTCCTGAGGATGTGAAGGTAAACAACTATTGTTATTACAACAAGATGCAGGATCCCCTTAAAAATCATCATACTTCTGATTACCTTTTCCCACAAGCAAAAAAATAAAAAAAATGTTTTCCACCTTTCCATTGAAAACCTGGGATTCTTTTATTGCTTACTGAACTTAAGAGGTTCATCTTTTGGCATCAGGTATGTAAAGAATTAAATTTTATGTAGGAAAGTTTTAGAAAAGTCACTTATGATATTACCTCCCCCAGCAAGAGAAATGAAAATAATCAGTTAAACACTTGCTTTAATATATATACTTGATTTTAATTTTAGATTTAACTTTTTTTTTCCCCACTTACAAGAAAGACACTAATCCTCTACCAGCTATGCATGACACATGCTGACAGATATGATAAAACTTGCTGTTTTGACTTACTTTTGCTGAAGGATTTAATTTATGTTAGAAAATAGTAATTGGCAGTATCCCATGGCATTCATTCCTACCTGCACCAGTGATCAAGGAAACAACACGACTCAAAAAAAGTCTAAAAGTTTCTGTGATAAAGATCTTCTTTTCACTTCAGATCAACAGGCAGACATATGGATATAACAGAGAACATATTCCACAGATAGTTTCATGGATATTTATATTGCAAATTTGTCCTTATTCTACACAGGCTACTGGTGTTTTTATATTTTTTTTTTCAGGTAGTGTCTCTATGAAGCTTCATTTGTTACAGTGGACAGCATTATTACAGAATCACAGAATCATTAAGGTTTGAAAAGACTTCCAAGATCGTCAAGTCCAACCTTTCGCTGATAACCACCTTGTCAACTAAACCAGACAACTCATAACTCCTCAGTTATAAAAGCAGACAGATCACATACCCAACTGTAAAATAAAATATTCACAAGAATGCTGAAGGGAAATAACATCTTAAAAAATTACAGGATTTTAGTGGCAGCAATCTGTCACCTGAGTTTAATGTCAAGTGGCTAAAAGAGTCTCAAGGGATGTAAGAGATACTATTCAATCAAATTGGCTTTTCAACCTATGAAAGCAAATACATGCTTAAGAGACATGGACATGTACTACAGGAGGACTCTATTAGTAATATACTAAGTTATTTATAGGTACTCCTTAGGAAACTAAAAACAATGGCAACCACAGTAGTAGTATTTATAGCAAGTATTCATGTTGTCAGATGGATTTTGAATAATGTCCCAGGCTGGGACACAGCATTGTAGAACTTGGCTCAGATTACTGGAGAGATAAACTGGGAGATGTGCAGAACATTCAGATATATTCACAGTTCCCGCCTCGAAACCTGGTTCTCAATGAGATTAACTGAGCCAGTTAGCATGAGTGAGAGAAGAGGAAATTAAAACTTTCTAGGTATTTCATCACTACAGCCTAGTCTCCAAACCAGGTCTGGCTTCCCCTCTGTCATGCTACTTCTTTCTAGCAAGAACTTTCTGTACAGCTAAGAAAACACAAGTTAGCAACAGCAAGCAAAAGTTTTCTGTGACACCTACTTTTCTGATTTTGATTAAAATACATTCAAATATGTTTCTACCATTTGTTCAAGAAAAAATGTTCAGTCATCATCTATCTTCAAGTTCTTTAGAGGATGGAAACCCTCACTTCCCCAGGCAGAGACAACACCTGCCAGAAGGCAGTGCCTCTAGCTTTAAGTGTTTTCAGACTGTTTTTATAGTTTTTATACAGCACTGCAGATTATACCAATGTAAGTAGATTAACTTGATTATTGCAGAAATATCAGATGTTACATTTCTGCTTGCAGAGCAAGTTAGAGAGACACAGATAGAAACTAAGAGTCAATGATACACAGACCTGTAAATTTAAAGACTGACATTTCTATGCAGTGATAACTGAGCTCAAAGCATCTTATGTAAGCATTACTAAAAGAGAATTATGTGTGGTTTCAAACAATACTATGTTATACTGCCATATGCAGTTTTACTTCAGTTTTAATGTTTTAATGACAGTTTCCATAATAATAATAATCTACCATTTACTGACACATTACAACAGTTCAGTAAATATTCAAAAATATGAATGTTCAGTATTTTTCACTTTCATAGTGCCACTATGTTAAATATGCCCTAGAGTTAATTAGATACTTGGTATACCTTACTCTTCCTAAAAGGTTGATGGAACAAGATCTCATGTAGTAAAGAAGATCATGTAAGACCAACACAGAAATGTCACCAGAGCTATGGAAAGAAACACAGATGTGTTTTTTCCATGCTGTCAACATATATGTATGTATGAGAGAAGGATATGGTTCACCTTTACAGACAGACAGGCTACAAGAGAATACCTCTACAAATACCTAAATGTAGTTTCAGCTTAGTACATAGTGCATGTTCTCACATGAAGGACATCCACTTAAAAATAGCCTGATTTACCCAGTATTAAATTATAATTACCTAAAACAGGAAAAATATTTTTATGGTTACAGTGTGCATGGAAAGCCAGGTGATGTAAAAAGTGTCATAATTTCGTAGCCTGTCTTACTCCATTTTCAGTGGCCCCAGCTGGACTCCCACAGTGTTTTTGTGTTAAATAATGACCCTTTAATTCCTTTGGAAAAGCTGCTTAAAAAATATTACTGAATGTTTTTTCCAAGTCCTGTATCTGGATTCTACTCCTAATGTCAGTCATTCCCCATCTGGGAGATGCTCTCTGCCTTCAACAGCAATGCTTTGCTCCTGGAGAGCCAAGATCATCCAGCATTAAAACCTAAAGCCAGGGTAACCCCCATCAAGGTCAAGAGGGAGAAGGGCAGGAAGAGGGTATAAAGCAAACTTTATTAACTTTATTAGGAATATCCAATTTATTAGGAATACAATACCCTAATTTATTACCCTAATTTATTATCCCAATTTATTAGGAATATAATACCCTAATTTATTAGGAATACCCAATTTCTAAATCCATCACTCTACTTACATAAAGTCTGAATTGCATTTCTTAACCACCCACCCAGAAGTTTGTAACTTGACTGTTTCATTGTTTTTCCATTTACCTCTGCTCCAGGAAGGCCTTCTGGTCCTGGTTCTCCTTTATCTCCTTTTTCACCCTAAAAGAATTAATATTTATTTTATTATACATACTCATGCCACATAATAACCCACAACGTTTTTAACAGCAAAAATATTTTACCATTCTGGTCTGTTCTACATATACATTTCTGGATGCACAAGCAAAACTATTCCTTACATTCCAAAAGAAATTCTTTCCAAATAAATGTCCCTGAAAAATGTCTAGCACTGTGGTACTATGAGGTACAGCTCTCTGTACTTCATAGTGTCATTGAACATCCATAAAGACTCACCACAGAAGAACATTATTGTTTCTTGCTGTGTTTCAAGAATATGGTGGTGAAACAGAAATTTACAGCAGGGAACAGTTTAGTTTTTGAAAATCATAATCTTAATATTTCTGGGTTTTTTTCATTCTGAGATTCAGTTTTCTTATCAGATGCTTACAGTAAGTGTTTATTTACAAAGTCCTCAGTATTATCTTTTGTCTTTGACCCATACTGGTATAGGGTTCACTATGTGCACATGAAAAATTGAAAAAACTTTTGTTCTGAAAATTTTCTAACAAGTATGAATATGAACAACATGATTAATCAAAAGAAAAAAAAACGGTGGGAAAGTTCCTTCAGAATTGACTATAGTTGGCTCCTGAGTTTGCTCATGAAACGCTGACTACAAAACACAATAATCTTTGTAGAATACATGAAAGAATTCAGTTCCATATTAACTCTAACAACCATGCTATTCTAGTTAAGACATATTTTATCAAAGTGAATAAAATACACCTGCTAAAGAAACATAATTTAAGAGAAAATACCTCCAAGAAGCAACAAGCTTGAAGAGCTCTATAATTGAATCTCTATCCCTCAAATGAAGCTTGTCAAATCAAAATAAGTAACCATAAAGTAACATAATTCTGACAGAAGTGCAAGGACTGACTTAATTAGAGTCCAAGCTCTTCATATAAACCAAAGAAAACAAAGAGCTCTTCGCCAAATTTCCCTTATCTCCAGGGGACTACATTTGTCTGAGCAGAACCTATTCATTATATCAGTATGATCTTCATAATTCTGTTAGGTAAATGGCATTGAGCTGAGATCATTCAGCTAACTGCATTTGTGACACAGCCCTGATTCAGAGCTATTTCTCCCATGGCAATGACAGAGGGCATTTCATCTAATAATCAGTTTTGCAAAATGAGTGTATGAGCTTTGTTGAACAACTGAAGCCTACTAACAAATTAGCAGCAGCAAACTGTGAATTTAATAATCTCACTCCCAAGATGGCTTTGCTGATTCATTTTTTCCATTTTAATACATCTTGTTGATAAGAAACTTAATGCTATGTGTTAGCTTGAATCATACAGTTAAGGTTTTCCCTCAAGTATTCCCTTTCTTACTGATCAAAAAAACCCTCCACCACATAAATCTGTGCATTTACTGCACAGTTCAAATGACACCAAACAGTTATAGGAATTTAACACTTACTATTTTAGTATGTTTAAACTATAGAGTCCTCTTTGTTCTGTGGATTAAGACACTGGTTGAGAAAGTAATTTTCTTTCACTGTCAGTTTAAAAAAAAAAACCCAGTTGAAATCCCAGGCGTACTGTTCTTTTTAAATAGCTCACTTAAACTTTTAGAACTGCAAAAGTGACATTTTACTTTTCATCACTGTGACATACTGAACACTTAATACTGCTTTCAGGGTATTTCAACTAGAATCAGTTACACTGCTGCAATCTTGCAACAGTTATAAAGATACACTCATATATTTGACATAATATCTCCTTATCTGAATATATTTCTAGAAGATTTATAAATTTATAGAGCTGGTTTTTTATCCTATGGCTTGTGTATCTGCTTTCACACTTTAAGAAAAATGATGCAAATATGTACAGATTTGCTTCAGAAGTAGTAGCATCCTGTAAATGCCCTGATGCATAGGTGGAAACCTAAGGTGAAAGTTTCTTGTCATAATTTTTTATACAACATCTACATTGCCATAAAAAGCTAAACAGAGAGCCTAACTAAAAGATGCCTGTCCCCTCAGCCTCAGTTATCATTTTCCTGGCTGTGAGATGAGCAGTACGTGTTGGTGAACGTGCCTTTTCCTCTCCAGCAGGCAGAAAGTGACTTCAAATTGCCACCCGGCAGCTCTAGACACACAAGTGTGGCTGGTGAGTACAGGGAAGAAAGAAACCCCCCATTCCTTATGATTTACACAATATTTGGGTTTAAGATGTTTCTCAGTTTCTTTGACAAAATGATAAAAAGCACCCCCCTTAATGAGCCTTGGACCTCTGCAGAGCTCCTGGCTTTCTGCCAGGTATGCAACTTTACATGAACATACCAATTTTTTAATGGAATACACAATTTATACTTGCCAAGCCTATCATATGGAATGTCCGTGTTCTCTGAGAAGCCAGAATGCAAACCAAACAGAGGTCTAATTTTTACAATTTATTCTCACAAGATCTGAGCCAAGTCATATTCATTTCTGTCTTTATGAAGCACACTATACTGCATAATTAACAGCTTCAAATCTAGCCAATTTGCAGAGTTGCTGAAGCCACTCTGCAGTGTAGAGGAGGCTGTTAATAATCAACATTATGGCTTTGTGGCAATGTACCTTATAGATTAAGAAAAAGAGAGAAAAATGCATTAATGTCACTTTATATGAAGTGCTCCTGCCTGCTTGTACTACATTCAGATGAGACAATTAAAGACTATTTATTGCAAAAACAGGATGACAAAACTATGAAAGCATCAATCCTTTTTTATTAGTTAACTAAAACTAACCCAATGTAACACTGAATTATTTGTATTTCTTCGGGTGAATTCTGCATTCCATTACCCCAATGGAAAAAGCTGATGGGGTTGCTCCAGAACAACTGCTGGGAGGGATTCAGTCTGCTGTGTGTAATGGTGGATGCACTGAATTCAGTGATAGCATTCTTTAATTAGGGCCATCCACAGTCTCTGCAAAATGAGAGTACCTGCCTCCAACTCATCCACTTTAGAATTGCCTCAGTTTCCTTGCACACTATTTCCCCCATATTAGAATGGCAAAGTAATATATTTGGAAATACAATACATTAAGACCTAAAAATGAAACTGAAAAGGTAAAGATTTTTCTGCAACAATGCCCTGTTAATAATACAAATAAGGAATTCCTGGTATCAGTTTTTGGAAGAATTTTAAAGTACCATTGTTAATTAACACTTGCTGAATTACTCTCCAAAGTACACAAGCTATATTGTACCACTAAGTCAGTGTGGACACCTTATAATTTTTAGCTTCTGAAACTCCATGATTTTACCTACATATCTTTAAGACAGTTATGATTTGTCATTTTTAGTACTTTTTTCCCTGTTATGTTACAGATCTGTCTCAGCAGAATGTTCTACATGAATTTGATTTTCTTGTGACCACTTCTCCATAGCTTCTTTTAAACTGTTCTCAGCTCATAATAACGCTTACTGATTTTTCTTAAGTTATGAATGAAAAAATTTACACCTTCAGTTAAAAAACCTCAACCTTTTTTTCTTTCTGATTTTCTGATAGGTGTCTGAAGAGCTAGGGTTATGAAGAGCTCCACCCCAATAATATTCTTATTGCCTGACCTGTAAGTCTTCCACAGAATATGGGATGGTATGCTTTAGGAAAATGACAATACACAGGATGAAGCACCTCGGGACTGCTAAGAGACTGTACCATTTAAAAGGAGTGGAAAGCAAGGCAAACTAGTGATTTTGACTCAGTTCAGACTGGGAGGAACTATACAAGGAAATATGAGTGACACATGAAGCTCATTTCCACACAGACTGTAACCCTGTAGCACATAGGACTCAGAAGCAGGATCAGAAGGGGACAGCATAATACACTGCAGAAATACACTTCTATTATAGAAAACAAAAATGAACAGAGATGATCAGGAAGGGTGTCACCTTGAAGCCTGTGTCTTCTCAAGCCCATATATTTAGGATACTCAGACAAAGCAATAAATCAGATTGTCTCCCAAAGCTTTATAGAGATCAGACGGCTCAGTAGACACACTTATCAAGATACAATGACCAAAAATCTGCTGATTCCAAACTGTGCCTTTGCTGTTTTGTGACAGAGTCCTAAACAAGTGTTGTGCCTGAACATATTGGATACCATGTCAGGAGAAAGATCTTTCCATCTTGCTTTTTTACATAGACTGTGTAATACTGAAAATATTCACAATGGTTAATTATTGCTTGCTGTCACACGTCACAATCCTAAGCAAGCTCTAAGCACTTCTAACCAGAGAGGCCATATAAAGGCAAATTACCTCAACTAAAGGCAAAACCTTAGGCACAGAACAATCTGAGTCCAGGCCAGCCCAAGGCTCCAAAGCTGCACCAATGAACTGCCTCATTCTGTCAGCAGGAATAAGGCAGCCATCCATTTTTATTCTTTGTAGGAAAACTTTAAAATGCAAAATTATTTGGATCAATTAGAACAGCAACCAAAGAAAAAACCAACCCAAAAAACCCCAACTCAAACCCCAAGACCAGTAGAAATTTCAGTGTAGTGTTCTACAATGCAGATATGCAATGCACAGAGAACAAGAATAACCCCTGTAGCACTACTGCAGAAAAATATCTGGATATTGCCGTGGAGCACATAGTACATGGAAATCTGTAACACAAAGACATTTTTAAAAGGCTAAACTCCATTCTCCATTTGTCAAATGCAAGCTGAAAAAACCCCAGCTATTCTGGCTTACTTGCCACTGATGAGAAAAGTGAAAAATAACACCTAGTTCAGGGCATCATATTTTTCTGCCCTTCTCCAAGCTAGAATGACAGAAAGTGTGAAAAATAGTTAGGAGGTAAGAATGAACACAGGACATGCTGCTGGATCTCAAATATGGGAAAAAATGTTGTAAGTGGGACATCAATGTTTCCATACTGATAATACAAATAATAGGTTTCATTTGTAGCCAAATGGGGTGTGGGAGGTAGAATTTGTGTTAAAAAGGCAAAGTACTGTAATGATCTAAGCTTAGAATGAATTTGCCTTAACTGTAGATTTTGCTTGAGAATGCTCTCTCTTAAAAATGTGTCAAAGTCACATGTTGAAATAGTTTTAGCTTTTCTTAGGATGATGTCCTTGCTGAGTAAAGATTACAGTGTTTGCAGGTACCTGTCTTAAGGAGTCAAAGCTCTCTCATTTATCAATGTCTCCTTTTATCATAAAGGTGTTGAAAGACAGACATTAATACAAATGCCACAATATACAGAATTACAATATGATCGAGTTGTTTGCTCTGTCCATGTGCCATTACTGCCAAGCACAATGATTGAATGAGTTCAGAGACACAGAATAGCAAAATAAAAATTAAACCAAGTAAGTAACACAGGCAAAACCAGGAGTGCAGATAAGCATATTTGGAAGAGCTAGCAATCTCTTTGGATTGAAGGACTGTATGCACATTCATTCAAGTAGCTTAGGCATGCATTCCTTTCTCATACATTCCTTATGAAAGTACCACTCTCCCTTGGCAGCATCCACAAACACTGATTTCTAAAACAGTCTATTAATTCCATGGGACCCTGACAGGCAATAAGGTGTCCTCAGCCACAGTCTTATTGAAAACTCTTATAACATAGGCTACAGAACTATGATTGAGAACCAAGCCTTAAAGAATATCCAAATCTATTATTTCACAACTAGAAAATGCCACAGCAAGGCTACCAGCAATGCCTTATTGAAAACACAGGTGAAGATTCCTATGATCTCTTAGTGTGTTCCTTACTAAATCTCATCTAGGTTATTATCTTCAGTGTAATCCTATGCTGGGGAAATCTAAGAGATTGCCTAACATTCCCTAGTGCTGACCAGAGCCATTAAAGATCATTAATGAAATTAATACTAAAAGGGATTCAGATGTACTGTGGTGAGTGGAAAAGATAAGATACACAGAACACCTTTTCACCTAAGAGATTTGGTAAGGTAAAAGAAACATAAAGACACAACTTCATCCTTCTGGGTAATAGATATCAGCCAGCATAGGAAGAAAAATACTGAAATTCTGGCTAACTCTTGCTTGCTACAATGTATGCAAATCTAATCACAATCACATAATTAGTTTGTTTTTCAATAATAAATGTCCCAACATAAATAATTAATGACCTAATCATGCTTAAGATGCTCATACTGGCTTTTTTTTCTGCCACATGAAATTTAGATTTTTTATTTTGCAAACTTTGCTTTGCATGCTATCCTGCCACGGCTCAGGCTGTCATGACCATTTCAATTTCTTTTTTCTTTTCCTTTAAACCTTTCAATGTCAAGGAGAAAAATACTAACAAAATCAACAATCAAAACTCCACTCTTTACGGCAATTATTTAGTCATATATACCCAGACCTAACTTGAGAGAAAAATTCTTAATCCAATATTAAAGCTTTATTCATAGAAATAAGAAAAATAGTACAATCTAAAGCATGAGCTATCTGAAAGCAGAGTTTCAATCTCCTAGATAATATGCATTCTTAACATTCACTTGAATATATTAATGCTCCCCTCAGAAAGTATCATCAGTCAAGCAAAATGTGTTTATAAGGAAGAGTCACAAAACTTTTTCATGGTGATCTTCATTTTCAAACCCTACTTTGTACTTCTGTGCAAAACCTTTAGCGGGTGCAAACAGTAGTCTAACTCCCCAGAAAAACCCAGAATATATTTTAAAACTCAAAAACCATCATTCGAATATTAATCAATATTCTATTCTTTACTCACTCCATCTGGCTGAGCTCTGCAATAAACTCTACACACAGAATACCATTCCAGTTTAAAAATTGGTGTACTGCATATAATTTATTGTGCTATATCTTTCCTCATAATCCAAAAGCAAAAGCCTTTCCAAACTATAAAGACTCCTGAATTCAGTCAGACAACTCTTACATGCATCTTTCCATGCAGAGGCCATAAAGGGAGCACTCATGGTCCAGTCTCCCTCTCCTTCTACAGTGTCTCTGGCTAATCTCATCTGCAAATATAAAATCAACAATCATTTCTGTGAGTCATCACTTACATCCAGACTTGACTACTTGCCAAGAGCACATCTTAACCTTCCAGTACCTCATATCTAATCTATGTTTGAATTGTTTTAAATATTTCTTCCAACATTTTTTACTTGAGGAAGCTTCCTCTTTTTGTCACTGTGAAAAACACTAATTCTGTTGGTCAGCAAGAACTGGAATTATCTTGAAGTGGGTCTCTCAGATACAATCCACATCCAGACCACAGACAAAATGTTTTTCATCCTTCTACACAGCTTCTACTTTCATGTAGGCTATTTTCACAAATACTCCCTCATCCTGCTCTCACCTACCCATTAGGATTGTCGTAGTTAAAACTCCAGTCATCGTTTATCTTCTCCTTTGATGGTTCTCATGCACACACACTTAAATACCAGAACATCTAAGTGTAAAATTCAGGGCACAGTTCGGCATTGCAGGGCTAACACAAGGTCATACCATTTATTTTCATACAGTAACCACTCCCTTCAACTCAATTTTCCTCTAGTTTTATGAACACAGTATCTGCACAATAGATGTAGCATCATTTTTTGTATTATCAATTTTTTAATTAGCCAATCAGGTCTCGTTGTTCTGCAGGTATCCATCTTCTGTCTTAATTCTTACATTTTAGTTATAATAACCCTTGTATTAAATAAATGGTCCACTCTGTCTTTGTACATTGCATAACACAAGGGAATCATAATACATGTCTCAGCTTGCACAAATCCCTGAGTTATTTTAGAGTTTTGTTCTTACATCGCTCAAGAACAAAACTAATAGCTGAATTTGGCTCTGTTTTCCCTCACTGATCTTCCCAGTAATTTTAAACTTAAGTATCTTGTGTATCTATCAATAGATTAAAATCTCAAAAGAAAGAACTGTCTCAATAATGAGCAGATTATTTTTCCATTTCTTAACTAAATACTAGAAATGGATTTGACTTGCAGCTACAATTGTTTAAAATTCTATCTGCCTTTAGTGGGGAGGTTTCTGTTTATAGTGGGTTGGTGTTAGTGTTGAATGAAGATTTTTCCGTAGGAGGAATAAACTAGTTTCTTTTCAGGGCTTGTCTCCTAAGGCAACCGAAAGCCAATCTGTTCTTGACATCAGTTGACAAATAGTATTGCTTTCACAGAGCGTAGTATTTTTTAGACACACATGCTTTCATGGTTTTGGCAGGGGATTGCTATTGTTATTTATACTCTAAAAGATGTTCTGCAGATGGTTGAAGCCACATTAAGTGTTTGCACAAGCTGATGGACTGCTACGTCTTTCCTGCCAAAGGCTGCACCTCTGGCTTGATTTCTGTCACATGACAACCAGAATAATAACTTTTCTGTAGCTGTGACTATTAACCATGTTCATCAGGCCTACACAGACAGCAGTATCAGTTTTCTCTATTTTCTTAGACTACAATAAGTAGTTTATTAATGTCATAGAAATCCATCCTTTGTATCCAGGGAACTGGTATTTCAATAAAGCTCTCACAAACCCTGGTACAGTTTAAAGATGTGGCATGTTCTAATCTCCTAATGTTCTAGTCTCCTAATGGGTATTTATCTGAGGTGGAGACTTAATCTGTTCAAAATACACCCACCTTGCTCAGTCCGACTTCACTAAGGTCAGTTCAAACTGTAATTAGAAAAGTAGGAAATTTCTGCCTTTTGCACAAAACTTAGTAAATAGAGATTTAATACAGGAAATTTTCTCCCCTTTTGAGGGGATCAAAATAAACAGCTTCCAACTTCCTGGCAACTGTCCATACAATCAGCCCATATAGGTTCTATGGGTACGATCACAGAACAATTACATTTCTCTTCCAGCTGAACCACTGTGCTTTGAAGGGTAGAAAACCAATGGGTCTAGAATAAATAAGTGAGACAATATTCTGCTGCTGAATGGGAGGAATTATCTTTAGAATGGTCATCCTGGAAAATCTGAACTGTATCTACTGGCCAGCTACCAACAAGAGGAGTTTAACTTACTGCTAGCCTTCAATGGGTACATAAAATGCTACCAGGATAAAGCCTTTTTCTTTCTCTGTGCACAATATATACTGGCCTCAGCACATCAGAAAGATCAGTGATATGTTCCCTGTAGACATCTAAGACAACTCAGTCTTCACCTACTTTTCACCTACTGTCACAGAAACTCTCAGCAGGTGTTGCAAATTAGCTGCTCTTCTAATCCAGCTTCTTTGGCTTCTCAAACTGAAATTTAACAACACACAAAGATGACAAATGTGCATACTGTAAAAAGTAGCATCATAAAGCTGCTGACTGGGTTAGCTGCATTAGCACATCCTTCTGTACAATTTACCCTTCTTGAACTTTTGTGCAGATCCTTTATAACAGCCTTTATACCTTTGACTTCCATGCCGTGTTATGTCAGGTCTTCTTCAAAGTATTTTTTATTTATGTCCAGATGAGCATAGCGTGTGGCACAAAAGACATGATTTATGGAGAAAATGGCACAGAGTACTAGATGTTAACACTGTATTTTGTTGGAGTCATTCCAAACCTACACTGAAGTAGCTCTAGTCTGGTTTCATGAATTCAAGAGCCATAGAAATTGCAGCACCTTAGGCTTGTTCCCAACGTACATCTTTCAGAGTAGCTTCATCCAAAAAGAATCATATTGTTGTTCTCCAACCCCAAAAGTCATCCATATAGCTCTGAAGCACCTTTTAGTTGCTTAAATATGCATATTCTTCTGAATTACATTGGTTGCTGAAGAATAGCCACATACCAGTCTGGAGAAACAGAATGTGCTGGGATATAAACCCAGTAAACAGAGGCACTTTTTTGGTCTAAACAGTTCCCTGACTTGTTTCTTTTACTAGGAATCACACAAACAGTAGCAATAGCAGTGCACAGGGACACTGGGGATAGCAAGAAGCAACTGGAAAGGAGGAGACTGGGAGGAAGACCATTTTGATCACTGACAGTATTACGTTAATAAACATCAGCTACTGCTAAGTGGAGGGAAAAAAAGTGCTTTGGAACTTAAATATACTTTATGATGTATATTGCTGGCTTTTCAGTAGTAACAACCACATCTGTCTTTGCAGGTTGTAGAAAGATTCCCCTGCTCATATGCACACACAGAGTTCTATTTTTAGTGTATTAATGAAAACAGTTATGTCATCTCCTCTTCTACAGTGACCAATGTCTGAATCCATTTTGTTGTTTCTTCTTTCATCACACTGTTCATGAGTTCTAATCCTTTTCCTCATTGAAAACAGCTCTCACTCAAAGTTGCAAAAGCTCACATACAGAGCCCATTGACTTAAACTAGATTAAGAAACAGAGGATAGATTAAGATTACATAAAAGAAAGAAATTGTTTGCTGTCAGGGTAGTGAGGGAACAGGCTGGAACAGGCTGCCGAGAGAATTTGCCCAGTCGCTGCAAGTGTCCAAGACCAGTTTGAATGGGGCTTTGAGCAACCTACAATCTATAATGGAAGATGTCCTTGCCCATGGCAGGAAGATTGGAAGTAAATAAGATTTAAGGTTCCTTCCAAATCAAACCATTCCAAGATTCTGTGATTTCATCTACAAATTTACGTCCTTGCATTCATGCCTATTTAATAAATATTAAATAAAAGAATTTTTAAAGAGGTCTCAAATTATGAGGCTAAACTATAAGAACTACAAGGCTCCATAAGCATGTATGCAATTAATGCTAAATGTTATTTTCAAATATTGTACCATGAATACTCTTTATTAAAGTATCCTATTTTTTCTTCTTCTCATTAGATACTTGTCAGTACAGTATTTTTCATAAAGAATAATCCTCTGAAATAGTTCTCAGTTGCTAAATGTGTGCTAAATGTACTAAATGTGCACCATGTGTTACAGGTAAAAATTTTTACATTAATTTTAAATTAATTACCATTTATTAGCTACCAGTCAAAAAACTTACAGTTTTGTTTCCAAACTAGCAAGTGCTTTCTCTAGGCATTACAGCTGTAATAATATCCAGTCATCCATCTCTAGATATGTCTTCACAGAAATCTCCAAAAGTGGCACAGAAGGCACAGAATGCACTGGAATCAGTACATCCAAAGGACTCAGGACTCTGCTCACACTGTTAAACCTCATATCTCAACAGATTGCCCCCTAAGGAAGCTGCAATGCTTCTGATACCCCAGATAGCTCATCAGAACAGGCATGGCTGTTTTTGCAGAGCACTGCACAAGCTTTCTTGCCCAGAGATCCACATCTGGGCCTACCATGCAAGAAGCTTCCTACATTGCGGGTGAAATTGGGTGAAACTGGAATTTGGAGAGCTTTGCAGACAAAAGTAAATTACAGAACCACAGAATATTCTGAGTTGGAATGGACCCACAGGGATTTTCAGAGTTCTGAACTTTGTCAGGCTCAAGTTGCTTTTGAAAAATTATACTCAATATGTGCAAATTAGCATTTTCAGAGCTTAAGATAAAGATACCTTTCTAATGCCAAAAGCCCTCCATACCTGTCAAATTTGGATGTTTCTAGTCCAAAGAGGTTGAGAGTCCACACCAACATTTATGTATTAGAAAAATCGGTTTTCCGCTAATCTTTTTCTCAGCAAGACTTGGGGTGTTTACACTCAAAACACAATAATCTAGTCAAAATACCAAATTATAAAGGATAAAACAGTTGAGGATGAACTATGACAAACTCAATACAGTCATTATAAGATGAAATGACATGGCAAAAGGACAATGAAGTTCAGTGTAGATATACATCAAATGATGAAGATTGTAAAATCCTTATATCCCCTATGTAGCCATAACCTGTGAATACAAACACAGCTTCCTAAATGGAGTGACTGTTAATGACCAGCTCAAAAGGATCAAGAATGAGATCTTGAGACCACACTCAAAGCTAAAGAGAGGACAGAAAAGTCCCTGTGGGGAGAAAAAAAGACACAGAGGATAAACCAAAGAATTTCACTGTGATATTACATAGAATGAAGTTCTTGTCTTTTCCACCTTTAAACACTGGAGCAGAACTCAGTAATATCCAGAAGCAAGTAGTAAGGATGATCCAATAGAGAACATATTTCATAGTGGGAGACACTAATTGCTATTCTTCAATTTGAAAGAGACAGCTCAGGAATGTGTAACAGAAGCTTATTGATTCTCCACTGATACTGAAAAGTAGAACAGGAACATTCTGAAAGAAGTAGGGGACACCAAATTAAATTAAGAGAAAGCAGGTTTCAAATAAACAAAAGGAAGTGCTTCTTCAAACACAAAGATAAACAATGTAATTCCTCACCACAGGACATTGCAGATGCTCAAAGTTTATGTGAATCCAGAAGAAAACTGTACTTTCTAGTGGGAGAAAAGTCCATTGAAAACTACTAAATTCACTCAAAACACATCTGCTGAGATGCAGTCTCAAATAACTGAAGGCTGGAAAAGTACTGTACTTGTTTACTTTGTCCTTACACTTGTCCCCAGGGCACCACTTCAGGTTATCATTAGAACAGGATGCTGAGCCTGATGAACCTTTAATCTGACCAAATGGGCATGTGTAAGTAAATTAAACAGTGATAGATCTTGGGACCTGGAACTTGGTCATCTATATCATTTAATTGATAGACCCCAGCTGTGAAGGTTTTTTGCAGACATTTCAATGAGTCCAATTAGCATTTCCTGATATAATTCCCAGGCACAGTTCAAAAGCTAGGGACAATGTCCAACAGACACTTTTGATTAAGCCCGTTTCAAAGGGCAAGAGCATTAAACAACAGGAAGATGGCCAGATCATGCCAAATACCACAGAACTACCTGATAAGCCCTGGTAATGTTTAGCTTACTAGGATGCCAACAAGCCTGCATTTATTTTATGTAGTGAAATAAAAGAAAGTGCAAAGAGGTGACTAAATTGTTACGAGATGAGAAAGAGAAAACTTGTATACTTCTCTATGTAGCATCACAAGACAAGTATGAAGAATCTTTTTTCCCATTTATATTCAGCTGGTAAAGCACTCAGTCTTACCTGCATGAAACAGGATTTCAAGGATTTCAAATACTCTTCTCCCTGCCCCAATAAAGCATCTGCACTGATGGTTAGCACAGGTAAGAGACAAATTTTAGGCACAGTGGCACAAACTGCACTCACATCCAAACAAACTAGGAAACAGGACCCTAAGTCTATAATGCAAATTGCACATTCTTCCATTACTCCAAGAACACTAAGACCAGGTAGTGTCCATGGTTGCACCAAGATTGGCAGTTTATGGAACTTACTCTTCTAACCTTTTGCTCAGACTGAAGCATTTCTAGCAGAATCTACAGCTCATAAATAGAAGCACTCTACTAATAAAGCGCTACTAACTGCTTAACTTAATTGTAGTTTTTAAATATTTTTAATTATAGACCTTTGTCTTCCATCTATGCAAAATAGCTTCTATTTCTCAAGTACATTGGAAGCTTCCCCAGTACTTGAGCCGTCTGGCTTTACCACTGAAATTTATGTTACAGACATTAAAACACTAGAAAAATAATGACTAGCTTCAAACCAGCATGTTAGACCTAGGAAAGGTGACTCTTTCTTCATTTCCTTATGCTTATTTAAGAAAAGCATATTGAAGACTGAAACTAAAAGGACTACACCTGGGGACACCCTGGAAGTTTATAGCCTTGTGTGTTCTGGATGGATAGAAGGTAGACAGAGGAGTATTTTATTAGGTGTGATAGAATAAAGCAGAAAATGTTGAACCTCCAGGAAATCCTCTTGACACTAAGATCTATTAGGAATTGTCTTCTAAAGGAAATAGATGAAGCCCCATTTCCTGGGATAATTCAAATTGTACTTCAGAAAATAGTAAATATATACAAAGAACATCCTGCGTTTAGAAGAAAATTGGGCAGATGAAATTTTTTTCTACATTTAGGCTGGACAAGCCCCAGACTCCTCCTCTCTTCTCATATATATACACAGGCAAAAGCACAATTCAGACATGCAATATGTAATGTAAAAAGGATGAAACTCTGGAAATAATAAATAACTATCAATATATTTTTATTCTCAAAGTTTCCCCTATTCAAATACATATAACTTTTTAATTAATATCACTTTACTGAGAAATATTAAACACAGAATTTTAGTAAAATAATAACTTTACAAGAGATCAAGTGCTTACAAGTGCATATCACAGCACACAAACTGCAACACAGCTCAGGTCCAATGACATCCAGTTTTAAAATCCTCTACTTCAAGTGTGAGAAAAAAGGGAATATGCTTAATGAAGGAAAAAGTCTTCCGAGTCGTCTGAGATATCAGTGAGTCCTGTGATTTTATTATATAACAGCACACCTTGCCTCTCCGACTTAAAACACAAAGAGGGATTTTTATACTAACATTTTGAAATAGTTAAACAAGGCAAGGTATTTAGCCTTGCTCTCTGAAATGACTCCCAGCTCTGTGAAATGATCAGTATCTATTAGTGACAAACAAGCCATGTTTGCTCAGCTATAATCAACATGTAAATCTTTTGGCTTTTCTATCACCACTATTTCAAATAAAATTCAGATTTGTTATACCGAATACTAAATGCTATTGAAATCTATATGGAGTTCACATTTCATGTATCCCAGAAAATTGAACTCTCATTGTTCTAGCTCATTTACAGAAAGAATCATATCTGTGAAGTATACTAATGAAAATACACATTCTAACCAAAAATGTACACAAGACGACAGAAAAAGTGGGGGATCTGGTTAAAGAGTACTAACAGGAGTGACCAAAGGAAGCAATAACCAGGGGGAAAGAGAATAAATTACAGATTTTAAAAAAGGAAAAAGGTATCTTAGAGGTTATTTGTCTAATTTGGGTATTTAGGGTGGACATTAGACAAGTTCTACACAGAAGGAGTGATTGGGCAATGGAATGGGCTGTCTAGAAAGGTGGTGGAGTCACTGTCCTTGGAAGTGCTTGAAAAAAAGACTGGATGTGGTACTTACTGCCATGGTCCAGTTAATAAGGTAGTGTTAGGTCATAGGTTGAACTTGATGGTCTCAAAGGACTTTTCCCACCTAGCTAACAGGCACTAGGCCCGTTCCAACCCCCAAGTGATGCACATACTTCTAGTATCAAAATAAGTAATAATAAATAAGATTTCAACCTGTGCAAATTTCAAGATAGGTCTGAGATCTTGAAACCTGCAGAGGTTGAAATCCAGACCCAAACCTGTTAATCAGGCCAGATTGCTCAGGGCTTGCCTTGAAAGCCTCAAGGAAAAGTTGCTGCTGGAAAACCACTTTGGGCAACTTGTTCCTGAGCTTTACAGTCCTATCACAGAAAACTATTAACTGTACATTAAAACCAAACAAGTATGCATGTTCAAAAAGAAATAGTCTTGCTATTCTTGTGCTTATTGAATTAGAAATAAATGTAAGGGATACCTTGCATAATTTGATGCTATTAACAGAAAATGACAAAGTCTTTTAAGATAATCTCATCTTGTGTGTTTTCATGAAGCAAGGCTTTAATTTATTACCTTTTGTGTTACCAGGATAAAAGCTTCATAGCACTGGAAGAGGAAATTACTTCTGTAATAAACAACAGTGTTAAAATTAAAAACCCTTTCCTAATGGCTACACAGCATCTTCCTTGCTGCATTTCCAGCCCACTGCCCTATATGTACTACAGACACACAAACAGACCATTTCCTTCCTCCTTTGCAGCAATGTTATATGTTTGAAGGCTGTTCACATGTTTTCAGCTGACTCTACACTAAAAGTAAATCATGCTGTCCTTCCTCAAAGGTCCTGTATTCCTGAGCACCAGTCATTTCCAGTGCTTGCCTTCAAACTGAAGCCATATCAACACCAAATAGCACTTTTTAATAGGACTTTTTAATTAGTGTTGCAGACAATACTTCACTTTGGAACATCTTAGTCTTTCAGTTGCAATTTCATTTTTATTTTCAGGCAACATCTCTGATTTACCAAGAACAGTCTGTATTTTAAAGCTTTCTTCTAGTTAATAGTACCTTCTGACTTCCTATCATCATGAAATGCAATAGCCATATTTTCTATCCCATACTGTAAAATTAAAATTCTAAGCAGTATTAGAAGGAGAACAGATTCCTCATGATATAGTTTGCCTACTTGGCAATAAATCAATTAAAACTGCTCTCAGCATATACTTTTTCAGTCACGCTATAAAAGGGTAAACCAATGTTTTTGTTGCAGTTATAAGACTATCACATAAGAGTTTCATTATCTATGTAACACAAAGAAAACAGAATACAAAGGAGAATTAAAATAAATTCACAGTGAGAGTATATTTCCCTTGGAGGGAAAACTTGCAACATAACACCTGCACTTCTTGTACCACTATTGGCTTTTGTAAGAGACAACCAAGTTCAGCCATGACCAAAAGTAGAACAAGACTTTTGGATTCCTCAAGAAGAACCAAGTGTGGCAGAGAAATCCTTAACCAGCATAAAGGAATCTCCCTCAATAATTTACATTATAGATGCTTCCCATAACTGTAATGTACAAATGATCACGCACTGTCACCTCAGCTGTCTCTGTCTCTCTGGTGTCCCCAAGGCTTGCTCTGCCAAAGCAGAACCTAATACAAAAAACCAACTATTTTCATTTGATAAAACAAGGTAAAATGCTGGGTTGGTTTCAAATATTCAATCCTAAGAAATTATGGGGTAACTAAACCAAAAGTAGAGAAACCATGATCCATTTCCATGTACCTCTGCAGGGAGTCTGGAATGGCAAATACCCCAGGCTGAGGTAGCTGTGCCCCACCCTCGGTGATATACAAAATAGTGTGTGCAAAAATTTTGTTCCTTAATATGCAGTACTAGGTAAAATTTTGGGTAATAGAAAAATTTTCCATTTCAGGCTTTGTACTCATGTTTGTTATACACCAAGTAGTATAACTATTTCATTTTGTGCTGCTATATTAAAATGCAAATGTGTTGAATTTGTTTTTATACTGGAGTTTAGTAGCTGAAACTCTACATTGTTATTCTTTAAAAATTATTTGAATTAAAGCTGAAATGAATAACTAAAGACCTACTTCCCATAGCCTTAAAACACATGCTTCCCACACAAATATCATGTGTACCTTCTGATGAGACTAGCCCAAATTATTTTTGAGAGATTACTGGTAAACAAAGAACTTTCCACTCTTATATATTCCTTAGTTTGAAGGGCAGTTGAATGCAGCATTAATAAGAAATAATAGTAAACATAATAACAAACACTGGGACTATTTTTAAATGGGACCTTTTAATTATCATCTGAGTTTATGAGACAGAAAGAAACAAAATGGTCTAAGCATGCTGGTTTAGTTTCCACATAAGAAAAATGTAACTACCAGTGGTTGGGTCATTTTATCTCTCCTTTAAAATAAGGGAAATCAAGCAAAGAGAGTGGCAGCAACAGCTGGAACCATATGCCTGTGCTCAAACACAATTTATTCATAAAACTCAAGGAGAGCACAGCACAGCTGCAGAGCAATTATGGGGAGGGGAAAAAAAAAATTTAAAAAATTCCACAAACCCTTCAGAGCTGATTAATAATGATACTACCAAGGAAATAAGATCTGTCATTGGAGTCAGAAACACTCAAGCTTAACAAGTGGGTTTTTTCGGAGGCTGAATTCTCACATTATAAATGTTAGTTGCTATGGATGCTGGTTTTTACTTCTGATACTTCTTCCTTCTAGGTTACTGGGATACTTCCTCCTAAAAAAACCTCCACATTTTAAATCTGCTTCAATTCTGTTAATCCATAGCATGCTTTCTTTAAAATATGAACATTGGAAAGCTGTCTCACACTTCTGAAGAGGTATGGTGGGTGAGTGAATATATCCATGTCCAAAGCAGCCCAGCTCACAAATATATTACACTTTTTAAAATTCAGAAGCTGCCACCTACTCTCTATTTTCATCAGTCTGAATATTGCCAGAATAGCAGCTTCTGTCATTCTTCATCTTTATGATATATAAATTCAGAAGAAATGCTTTTCTGCACCCTTTTTAGACAGTGGGATGAAGCCCAGAGAAACTACTCGTTTCAAGAAAAGACTCTTATTTCAGGTTGCCTAATCCAGACCAGACAAAACTAGAGAGAAACCAGTAACCAGGCATGAACATGGTTAAGAACTAAAGTTACAACCACAAAGTATCACCACTGTTACTTTAATTCCTATTAGACAAGCTGGTGTCTGCCTCTTCCTTCCACTTGTACCTTAACACACTTTTTTGCCTTTGATTGATGACCTAGGAAGACTTACCTGTCAGAGGTAACACAAGAAGATTGGTTTGCATCAGCTGATGCCACCTAATGCTGGCATTTTATCAGTCAAGACAGCCTTTCACAAGGCCAGTTTAGTTCTCATTTTAGTACAGGCTATTGAACTATTTTCTGCCACTGCAGAGGTTCTGTTGGTTCCTCCAAAACCTTTTTCTTAGAGAAAAAAATATCTAAATGAAGCCCTGATGGCACTCAGCAAATACATAAAGAACTTCTCATTCTTCAGCATTTACATGTCAAAAATGTAAGAATTTTATGAATTAAAGGGTTAAGGTAGGCAGTCAGAACAAAGCTCTACTTGGTTGGCCATATATCATATTGTTAAACCAATAAATTACATGGACAGAATAATTTACCTTTTCACCTTCTTCACCTTTACTACCTGGAAAGCCACGTTCACCCTGGAACACAAAAGGATAAAATACAAATCTCAAACAAATATTGTTCAAGTAATTGTATTCTTTAAAATAATTTTACTGCAGTGAAGTTTTATTATGAGACAAAAATGAAGTAATTTGGATGCTGATTGTCTCTCATTCAAAAAGGTGTGAAATGTCTACAAAAAAATGATATGGCTTTCCATAGTTTTGTCAGTTAATAGGAGTCATTTATTTTTCCATTCATCCTAAGGGATTTTCTCAGATTTAAAAATTCTCAACTATTTATTGACACTAGACCTGCTTATTAAAGTACTTCTATTCTTCTGCAGAACCAATTTTAATACATTTATTCCTATTAATACCTTCATTTTAATTTTTAAATATAACTAGTCAACTGTGAAGGTCTCCCACCCAGATAAACTGAAAAAATATACAGATACGATTTATGAAAAGAAAACTAATTTCTTTCACTTTGAAAAGTGTATGAAATTACCCAAGTATTAAAAAGAAACCAAAACAGAGAAAACACAGAAGGGGGGAGTTTTAAACTATTAACTCAACCTCAGGTTATTTCAGCAGATTGAATTCTCTGTTTGATGGTATTTCAAAAAAAAAGGCCTATTATAATGCTCTTTCCAGCTCTAATTTCCTAACTTTAAGCTCAGAAAAGGATCACAGTGTACAATGTTACTATGTTAACATCTTCATCAAATGCAATCTGCAGCCTGTCTATATTATACAAAAATAACACCGGCTCTAGGTTTTTATTTATGTATACTTGTATGTTTTGTGAGACATACAGAAGACAGATGGGCAAAATTATATACAGACAGCACAAAAATGACCTAATTAAGAAAATGCAAACTTTTTCTTCTTTCTCCCTCAAATCATCTAGCAGGAGATAGTTTGCATGTCTTTTCCAATCTCCAGAATTCAGTCTCATGGCCTCAGTACAACACACGTTATTTGTACATCTGTAGACAAAAGGAGTGGAAAATATCCAAAGTAAAGCTTATGGTGTTTTTAAAATTCCTTTAAAAAAATTAGACAGAGCAATGTCTAAACATTCTTTCACCCTTCAGAGAGTGTAATTTCCTTAAATAGAAGTTTAAGGTTTAAATAAGGTTAACTAGAACAGCTGGCTATAACTTGAAAAATTTGTAGCAGCATTTTGTCAAATCTTTCAAGTAACATATCACGTACTGATCATGTACTACACATCTGGGAATTGAATTCAAAGCTTTGGAGGTGTACAGACATATAAATTATCAAATACTTCTGGACTTTTCATCACTTCCTACAGTGGCTGCCTTTTGCTTTTTTCTTTTGGAGGGGGTGGTTTATACAATCAACAGCTCAATTTTAGAAGCAAGCCCGAGAACAAGCATACAAAATGGTATCTAGTGAAATAAACTTCTGCATGTCCTCACCTAAAAATGAGAGCCTAATTCCTGAAATAATTTACAAATGTATATGACTTCTGTTCAGTTCATCTAGTTTCCTTTTTTTTGTGAAAAGTCATGTCAGATATTCTTTTGAAGCCCCTTCCAACCTGCGTTGTTCTATGATTCCCATTCTTCCCCAACTGCTGGACATACAACACAGATAACACTCTAAAAAATTTGTGGAAGTGTTTTCTTCATTTAGCTTTCCCATTTGTGTTTTTACTCAATCCCAAATTCATTATATGAGATAGAGTCAAAATTTCTCTAATTTTAGCTTGTATTCATTGCCTCTCATCCTTTCGTTGCACACCTCTGATAGGAGTCGACTCTGGCTTTTCCACACCCACCCAGAATTTACGGACAGCAATGAGTCTGCACACCACCCACCAGCCCCCACTTTCCAAATCATCTCACCTGAAGGCTGAACAAGCCCAGCTCCCTCAGCCTCCTCTCTTACATCATGGGCTTCAAGCCCTGGCTGTCTTGGTGGGCCTCTGCTGGACTCACCCCAAGGAGCTGCTCTTTACCCTTTCCAGGGAGCTCCAGATTGGATGCAGAACTCCAGATGTGGTCACACAAGCACTCACCAATCGCTCTTCCTGCTCTGCTGGACATGCCCCTGCTAAGGCAGCCCAAGATGCCTTTGGCCTTATGCAAACAAAGGGCATCTAGCAGAACTCCCAACTCCCTTTCTGTAGAGCTGCTTTCTAGAAATTTGGCACCTGGCCTGTACTGTGGCATAAGGGTATTCCTTCTCAGAGGCAGGCCCATATGTTTTCCTATGCTTAACTTTAAGAGTTCTGTGATAGCTCATTTCTCAATATTTTTCCTTCCCTACCTTCCAGCACACTGAGACTACTTCCCTGCATTTGATAACATCCACAAACTTTCTGAGAACCCTATCATACATGTTATTAATAAGGACATTAAATAACATCCAGTATTGCCTCATGGGTATGACACTTGTTATTAGGGAGCAGTCAGACTGCATAGCATCATTCCACCTTTGACCCCAATCTTCCACCCACTCTGTTGTTCATTTATCCAGTCAGAACCCCACAGATTCTAGTGTAATTATGTGTCTGAAGAGCCAAAAGCCTGGCCAAAAGCCTGGCTGGAATCAAGGAATACAACACCCACTGCTCTCCCCTAATCCACACTGACAGCCATTTTATCAGAGTAGGCAATCAGGTTGGTCAGTGTGATTTATCCTTGGTAAATCCATGCTGGCTGTTTGCAGTGACCTTCTAGTCCTTCCTCTGTTCAGACATGCCTTCCAGGATTTGCAACATCATTTTTCCAGGGACAGAGGTGGGGGTGACTGGCCTGCAGTTCAATGGATCCTTGAAGATGGACATGATGTTTGCTTGTTTCCAGTCATCAATGACCTTCCCTAGTAATCATAATTTTTTGATAATGACAGAGGGCAACCCTGCAGTCACATCAACCAGCTGTCCCAGCACCCCTGTATGCATAATGTTTGCCATTGTGTAAACATCCAAGTAGCTGAAGTGCTCCTTAACACTTCTTCTGTGGCCAGAGGTTCATCATTACACTCTCTGCTAACATGCTTAAGTAAACTGGGAGGCCTGAGGGCAAAACTTATTAGGGAAAAAAACAAGGTGAAAAATAATTGGGTAGTCTCAGCCTTTTCCACACCCCCCACCCATTAAGCAGCAGGTCAACCATTTCTTCAGCTTTGTTTTTGCTATGGATGCAGTTAACAGAAGCTCTTAATACTCTCTTACTAGTTTCAATTCCAGATGAGTTTCTGGTTTCCTAACTCCATCACCCCGTTCTCCGGCAGTGTCTCTGTGTTCCTACTGGGTAGCTCACCCATGCTTCCACTGCTTACTTTCTTTTCTGTCTGAGGTCAGCCAGAAGCATCTTGTTCATCCATGCTGGCCTTCTGCCATACTCACTCAACTCCCTGCATAACAACATGGAGTGTTCTTGGGGTTTTAGGAAGCTGTCCATGAAGATTAACCAGCTGGACTCCTCAGATTTGCAGGACAATTTCTATAATTCCTTGGCTTCCTCTTTGCCAGACTCAAAAAATTTTTCTCCTTGATACTTTCTTCAGATATCTTGTTTTCTAGGTCCCTGAACATAAACTAATTCCCTGCTGGACCCTCTCTGGTTTCTCCACATCTCTTATGGAAGTGAGGGTGGAGGACTCCCCCAAACATGACACAGCATACCAGGTGCAGCACCACCAAGCAAAGAAGTGAAAATATCTCCCCTTAATCTGCTAGGTGCAATTTTAATTATATAGTCCAATAGGTGGTTTATTTTATTCCAGTAAGGGAACACTGTTAACTCATAATTCAGTCTCATGTCTACATCTCCATAATTTTCAGCAATGTTGCTGTTCAACAAGTCAGTTCTTGCCTGTACCAATTTTAGTGATCAACAATGCCTTATTGTTTCAAAAATAATCCAGATTTTTCTGCACATATTTGAATTTAAAAAAAGTCCAAATTAGAGAAAATAAGAAATATAGACAGCAAAATGTAGGTAAAGAAGTTTAGGAAATTTCCACTTGACAGTATAAAAAAATATAACAGTATTAGCCACTAGTAACTTATTTCAAAGAATACAAATGCTGCAGAAATAAAAAAAATGAAATTTAAGAAGTACCACATGTATGGTTGACTTAAATTCTCCTTTGTGTGGCCAAATTCTCATATTAAATTAGGCAAAACATTTCACGCAAATTTTTCATGGACAATCATTGATTGCTTGTCCTTATATCACTGAAGGATTGCTGATCTCATTTTCAGTGTTTTAAATATGCCTGGCTTTGAGTGTAGAAATGGATAGACTGTGGTAATCTTGTTGCTGAACAAAATGCTGGCTACCTCATCTGCAGAAAATAAGTTCCTTCCTTCCTTCCCCTTGTGCTATATTACAGGAAGTGTCTGCCCTAAAGATACACAAATTGCATCAAGGTCATGTTGCAGAACATTTTCTCAAAATTTTAATAACAACAAAATAATGGGGATTTTTTTTTTTTTGTGTGGTCTCTTAACTTGTTGAAGCAGCAGAACTATTTCCCCTACAATTTTCTAAAAGGAATTAGCTGGACAGGCATTAAGATTTAATTCCAAATATTTGCAATTAAAAGCACCTGCAACCAACAAAAAATCTGACCACGAAAAAAGGCAATTTTAACAAGTATTACCAGCAAGGTCTGTAATAAACATGTCTCTTTTTGCAAGTTCTAGCCTTCCTACAATATTCCACTTCTGGAAAGGAGCAAAATGGAAGAGTGGAAGAAAAGACCTGTACAGTTTGAAGAATTAAGCAACTGGTATTAATGCAAAATAGTACTGCTGGGCAAGTTTGTACCACAGCCCCACATGTCCTTTCTCTTTTGAAAGAGAAGTCAATAGTAAAGTTCCTCTGTCACATTATATAACTGAGAAACTGGATATGTAATTCAAGTACCATTTATGTAGATACTGGACAGCTGGCAAAAAGGATGTTGAGACTGCAAATCGTTAGAAGGAAACTTATTTTATTTTTTTGGGAATTTGTTTGGTTTCTCTTCTACCTTGGAGCCAGTAAAACTGGGTTTGCCAGGAGCACCTACTAAGGCAATTTCTCCCTGAAACAAACTGTACACAGACATCATTTTACAGACCTATCTCATGACTGAGCTAAATTAAGAGAAAAGGCATCTGGACATGTATTGCTTCTCACTCCTTTACTATGGAATAGCTGAATTCATTTTTAGAGTTATATATGTCTCCTACCTTGTATTTGGTTAATATGTTTTTCACTTTTAAAATAATAGGCCATTAATAATTTCAGGTTATCTAATTCTGTAGCAGATACAGCTGTAGGTTGCTTCAGACAACTAGACAACAGAATTTAGAGAATTTTGATCACATGAAAAGCTTTCTCAAACTTCATTTCAGGCCCTGTTCTGAAGAAGACAGTCCAGAAGGCACTTGCATGCTACCCAAGTATTTAAAACCCCAAAAAGTGTGCCACAGCTTCCACTGTCTCCCCAGTACCCATTAGGCACTTGAGTACACAGGGATCTACCCTTAAACCATTAGGTCCAACAAGGAGCTGTATGCACAAGGCAGACTCCTGGTTTCTAGGCTCTGCTCAAAGGGCCCTTTCAGAGCTCTCCTTCATCTCAAAGTGTCCAATTTACTCAGCAGGGAGAAAGGCAAATCTTGATCCTCTGCAACCAGGCAGGCTTGCCCTACTTCCCAAGTGAATGTTTTATACAGGCTGTTAATTTACCGCGTCCTCTAACCCATGTTTTAAAAAAAGAGCAAAGTAAGTCGTCTGTACAGTTGACTGTCACCCCTGGCTTCCAAATGACTTTCTCCTTACACTGCCCATGAAAATTAAGGATCTGACTTGAACTTGCAAATCCCATTCAGGGAACAAGATGCTTAAAAGTTACATACAGAAACCGAGCATAAGTTAAACCAAACATCTTGTTAATCAAAAATGTTTTTAAAAGGTAACTGTTGAAGCTGAACAACACAGTAAACTTCCTCCTCAATATTTGAATAAGGAGTATTAGAAGAAAAGCAAACCATAAATCAAGAACTTTGAGTTGAGAGCTAAGACAATTCAATTCTGCATTTAATATATAGCTTTACAAGGAAAAGGTATAGTTAAAAGCCTAGTAATATCTCATTTGGAATTAGAATATAAAAATTTGCAGTAATTTCCTTTTCTATTCCTTCTTAGCAAAGTGTATTAAATAATTACAGACCTAGTGAGAACCTGGCTCTGCCACTCAAAGCTAAGAACCACCCTCCATTTACAGATTCATGAAATATGCCACCATGAATACATTAATTTTTTGTCATAATTAAACTATAGTCACTGAGCTGAATTCTGGTAGAATACATCTCTGCTTATATGGCTTCTAATAGGAGCTTAGAAGTCTTATTAAAAGAATCTAAAATGAAATCCTTTCTCCATTCCATTCATGGATGTGATGTCCTTGACAGAAGTTGGCCCTAGTAACTTGTTCATCACCCAGTTGAGTTTTCTGTCCAGGCCAAAATTCACCAACAAAAGAAAATTTTGAAAGTTCACTTGCTTGATTCCAAGCCAAGCAGGAGACAAATGCCTCACAGACACAAAAAGAACAAAGGAAAAACTCCAAGCTCTCTTAAAAACACAAAGAGCCAATAAAAGAACTATTATTCATCAGAATGATGCAAATAATTAAGCAAATAAATACAAAGCCCTCATGGCATACAACAATTAAAATAAACCTTAAAATAGCTTGCCAAAATGGCATTTTTGTAACTCCACTTATGGCACAATTTTCAACTTCTTCTTTCCAGCTCCTGTCTATAACAATACATGGGAAAAAGTAGAGGGGAAAAAATCTAATTAATCATTACAAGTAATCATTAGCACTTCATTTTCTCTAGATTTACAATATGGATTGTGAAAAATTCTTCATAGTCTGCTACCAGATAATAAAATTTCATCTTCCCTGCTATACTAGATCACTGTAAACTAGAAGAACACCCCCAAAACACAATCACAGATTTTTTAATGAAAAGAAGCCATAGGTCTTTTGTCTTGCATTGTTTAATCAGTGCTCTACAGATTATTATTTCTTCATGAAAAAATTCACTTTTACATCAATACCATCAGTATTGGTTCTTATTAAATCTAAGATGATTGATGTTGTAATTGCTTTAACTGTTTTGGAAATGTGTAATGTATTGATATACATGGTCTTTAATATACTTATAATTTATTGAGTTTTTCAGTTTATAATTGCACTGCAACAACTTATAAAATTAGAGAAGAATTCTGAAGGCAGAGTAAGATGCTTTGTTGCTTTGTATGTGTGTATATAACAACATTCTTATACCTTGATTTCCACATTTAGCTATTTCTTCCTCCCAAATAAAGGACTTCCACACTAAAAAAATTGAAAACAATAAAAGCAGAGGCTATCTTAACCTACAAATATATGAACTTTATCAGGAGTGTTACCCGCACTGTGAAATAATATTGGAGCAAAAAATGAATTAGGAATCACATTATCTAAACACACACACATACAAAAAAAAAAAAAAGAAAAAAAAAAAAGAAACCAAAAAAAGAACAAGTGTTGAAAGAAACTTTTATCAATCACTTGGAATGCATTTTGCTATTTGGACTATTTTAGGCACTAACAAGATTTATAATGGCAAACATACCGGAACTTCATGAGATTCTCTTCAAGGCTGGGAAAGTGAAACAATTACTGTAAAATACTTTAAGCATTTTTCAGACATGTTTCTATGAAATTAAAAACAAACAAAAAAGAAACCCAGGAAAAAAAAAACCACCAAGAAGCAGTCAGATGTTTCTCCATTCTCAATCTGAAAATGAAACATTTTTATTTTTAAATTTACTGGGGCACTGCCAGTAGCTTGATTTACTAAATAGCCTTGATACTCCAGGGTTACTAGCAAGGAAACTCATCTTAATAGAAGCAAAATCAGCACGGTCAAACACTACTTAGTGTTTTGATAATTTATGGATATGTGCCTTCCATTAGTCTAAGTATGCCAGACCCTTGGAATAATCTAATAGTCTGGTGTTTTAAAATGAGGACAACTATTTTTAGCATTGCAGAAATGGAGCGGAATGTTCAACAATTTACTGTCAGTGGGCTTGAGCAGCATCCTCCCCTGTGGAGCACGTACCCAGCCAGTGCAGAGCCACCAGCAGGGGCAGAGCTTTGCCTTAAACAGATAAAAATCCCACACCAATTACAGTCCATTATATGACACCTTTCTTAGCCTACTGGAATATTTCCTTGTTTATTTGAACAGGCTCTTGTTAATGGTCTGGATCACCTGGTAGAATATTAGTTATGTAAAAATGTATTCAAAATATATTTATTTAAACTTGCTCCCTGAATTTCCTGGATTACTCATGTCAAAAAGTTTCTGCTGAACATTATGACATTTTGGCTTCACTGCATCTACCAAGCCTTTCATTCCCTCTTGGTTACTGCTGAGCTACCAGCACTTCCTGAGTTCTTGCTCAGTGCTATCCTTGTTGCAAACTTGATCCGTGTGAGCAAGAATAAGATCCTCCCTTAAAATAACCTGATGAAGAAGGGCTTGTGACAGGTAAATAGTTCATTTCCTTTGCTCTGTGCTGCTTCCACAGTGGAGCACATACACTGTGGTTGGGCCATGGGGGTCAGGGCAGGTCAGAAGGCTCATGTTAAGTAACTGCTCAAGAGAAAAGCAAATGGCAATAACCCTACTGATCTTATTTGCATATTATAAGACAGACTGAGTTCAGAAGGCACCAATTCCTCATTCCCATCACTTTCTGTTACTCATCTTTGGGACAAGACTGTCTTGCCTATTCATTCAGGCAATTGGATGTTAATACACTACAAATTAAATGACACTTTAAAATCTAGATTTTGATCATTCATATTCAAGCTAAAGAATCAGCAGTTGTAGGCAGTTCAGAGCATCAGAGAACATTGCCACAGGTCTCCTTACTCCAGACTGCACTCTCTTTAGTTGGCATTGTTTCCTTTTTTTGCTATGAGCATGTCTCAAAAACCATGCAAATCACACAATATCTATATTCAAATACATAAAGCATATCTATATTCAAATACACAAAGCATATCTATATGCAAATACATAAAACATATTTTCATACATAAAGTACATAAGTCAAAAGTTTGTTCCTATATTTTTCCTCACAAATTATTTCCACCCAAGAGAAGTAGTCAGAGAAGTTGTTCTGAAAAACCAAAGATGAAAGTATCACTCCATTTACTGACATGCACAACTACAGCCAGGTATACTGCCTTTTTCCTTTTTTCTTTGGTAATAAACAGACTGAAGTCTTTGGCACATATGTCAAGGACTGGTTTCTGTGCCATCAAAAAAGTATCAGCAGAAGCAGAGCCTCTGCTATCAGTAGGTCTTCTTTCTGCCTTTGGCAATTACAAGTGGTATTCACTGCTATTGCATGTCCTTGAAGAGGTGACAACTTAAAAATACAGTGCAGACACGAATTAAACATGGGCTGGATAACAATCCAGTTAATTTGATCTACAACATCATACACAGAATATTTAAAAATGCAAATAAAATTCACAAGATCATTTCCTGTAGAGTAGTGAGAGTATGCAAATAGGATTCTGGCTGAAAAAATTCTCAAAGACTTAAAAGTTCCTATAGGTGAATAGTTTAAAAATTAAGTCTAGCCAGTTGAATATTTCCATTATCTGAAGCAATACCATTGAAAAAAGTTTGAAGCAATCTTATACTCAAGGACAACTGATAGTTTATTGCAACTATGTTTTTCCCCTTACAGCAGCTCTGTCAAAAGGAAAATTGCCTGACCTACACACCATCTATTAATTTACTGCTAATCCAACCATAACATAACATTAAAGCAAATCTAAATCCTATTAAAGTTTCAACAGAACTGGAAAGTATTCTAATTGGCCCTGCTCAAATAATATTTGAAATGTAGTAATACTAAATGTGTGTTAAAAAGCATTATTCAATATGAACATATTGCTGAGGACTTTCAAAAATAATATAATATGACTATTATTCTGAACATAATAGTTGGACCCTCGGGTTTATATTAGGAATGTAAACAGCATTGGTCCATCTCTTACATCTCAGAAGCTATTCTTTGTAAGAGAACTATCATCAACATCATCTTCATCATTATCCAGTTCCATAATCTTAAGATTCAGGAGGCAGATTGTCAGCTGGTACAAATGCAAGTTTAACTAAAAAAAGTCAGACCCACAGGCCATTAAATATTAACTTCAATGTTTAACCACACAGATATGAAATGCAAAAAAACAGTAGAAAAAGCAATTGTTTAGGCCCAACCAGAGACAAATAGAACTGCATATAGACTGAAATTTCTAGTCTAAGAACTAATTCCTATCAGTATTTTTCCTGAAATGTCATATTGTCAGTGTGTTTGTAGCTGCAAACCTCTTTTGAACCACTGATAAATAAAACAAGGTACAGTTTTCAGGTCTCCACTTCCACATAGGTTTTTAAGGCTTTTCCAAGAACTGTCTCTCCTCACTTCCAAAACAGTGCTTTTGACATTTACTGTCAAAAGACAGACTTCTGGAGACAGATTAAGAGGATATACCAACCTATATAATAATAGGTAATTGCTATATTATTAAGACTAACACGGGAATCTGGGATCAGCCGATCTACTGTGAGCACAGGAGCCCTGGAGCTGCTCCATAAAGGTAAGTCTCCATTTCCATAAATTCTGAGCACCTCTGTGGGTAATTATGACATCTCAGCCTAGAAGGGTTGTAATTTTCCTTTCAGGCCTTTTCTTAACCTCATTGAGGCTTATTTCGCTACTCTGCACACTACATCTGGGATGCCTGACAGAAAGCAACTTGTCCACTATCCGAGGGACACAAATTTTTGCGTAAGTTTTTAACCATCCTCTCATTAAAGCCTAATGTTTATTTAGAGAATCAACACTACTCTGACACCCATTTCTCCAGCTGCATTCCTTTCTCATTCTGTGGTTCAGCAGAAGTTCTGCCAGTACAGTGTATTCTAGAGGGTGGTATTTCTCTGGCCATCTGACAACACTGGCAGTATAACCCTGTCACCACAGACAGTCATGCACATTTCTTAATAGATCCTGAAGTCTAACCTCTTTCCAACTCATGGATTTGATACCAGAAGACAAAAATGTTCAGACCAAAGTATGGAGAAATGGGGTGGGGAAGACAAACTGGCCACAGCTGCTCTTACATTACGTATCCTACCTGCTTAGGTTCCCATTAATCAAAGATGATTGCTACTCTTCTGTTCTCATTGCTGCCTTTTCTAGCAGAGCTGCTATCGTGGCACTGACTAACAAATGCCTTCTTCTCATGAAAACAAAACCAATCCCTTCCCACTCCCTAGATTGCCACTGAGACAATCTCTCTCCATTTATGCAATGAGCTGTAATGCAGCTTACAACAAAGCTTCAAAAATTTATTAAGGAATAGCATTGTCCACATTGTACACAATTCCCATCTGTTAAATAGTTTCCTACCTTTGCTCTTCCTTTATGGCCTTGGGTGCACCTCTATCAATACTGTTTGCTCCACTGGACGGAGAATTTATTTTACTCCAGCTTTGTGCTACTCTGTCTGAGAAAGTCCCAAAATCTTGTCATGTTACAGGAAGACACACCAATATAGAGTATATGGCCACAGCCCAGAAGCCTGGCACTCTCCTTCCATTCATACTTTTAAAGTGAATTTTCATTCTGTGAGGTGAACAGCTAAATAATTATTTCTTGAGATATTATTGTCAATAGATACAAATAATTGCTGTGCATCTTCCATGTGTAAAGGTAACAGGTTACAACTATAAAACAAAGTTAATTATGAATTAATTTCTCCTGTTTAGAGTCTTATTTCAAAGTAACATGATGTTATTTTCATGTGTATGGGACAAACAGAAGAACTGTCATTCACAAAAGAACAGGAGCATAGTGAAAGGGGTGGTAATTCTGAAGAAAAAGGATTAGCTGACTAGCTTCTCAGTCTCTGTAAAAAAAAAGTGCCTTGTGTGAGGTACTTGTTAAACACAAATCAAACACCTGTCAGCCAGCTGGGCCACGTGTGTCACTGCTGAGCCATCTGCAGGAACACACTCCATGCCAGTTGCTTTACTTAGTGTGGCCTGGGAACAAGAATCCATTAGACAAAAAGTCAACAGTGGAATTAGCAGCACTTTTTCTTTTAGTGCCCTTCCACTTACTTGTTTGACTTCTTGTGTTACTATTTTTGGGAGCCTCATGCCAGAGAAACAGTGCTGACTGCTGATTAGACAAGACTTGGCCCAGCCTCAGCGTGTCACATTAATTTAATCGGTTCGGACTCGAAACATGCAGCATGGATCTTAGGTGTTTATAAATATGGGCTAGCAGTGAGAACTAGAAAAATAAAAATACATTCTGGTTTGCAACACCGGTGAATGATTTTACTATACTAATAAAATGGAATTTTTATTTCCAACAATTTGGTATCTGTGAATTTTAAAAAGCAATTTACATTGAATTTGGAATATAAAAACTGTGCTACAATTTTAGTGTGTTTGGGAGCAAGAAATATATTCATTGACATTAAAAATGCACATATGAGCTGCATTTATTTAAATTTTAATAATATAGCTCACCCACTAAAAGGAGGGCAAAGGAGAGTTAACAGGCCACAAGTCACACCAGCCAACAGTATTATCTACAACCTCCGTATAATTTGTATTATGTATAAATTTTTTACTGTATGAAATAAAGAATTTTTTTTTGAATCTAATGTGCTACTCATAATAGGAGTTATTATCCGGGCAGAAAATACTCTTATATATAATTTAAATGAAGCACAATAACACAATCTATCCATAATTATCCTAATATAGATTAATGATTCATCAGATCAAAAGATCTAGTATTGTGTGAAGTTCAATACCTAGTGTCTTAAAAGAAGTCAAAGAAAACTAAGCAAAATGTGTCAGACAAGATGTACAATGTGGCAGTACAGTGAGAAAGTTCCTTCCTCCCCAATTAGCCCATTTCCTGCAACACACTGCTGCCAACTTTTACAGTGCAATAATGGGTACTTAAAGCTCTGCATTCTGATGAGATGTGGAAAGTTCAGAATATCAGTTTCATAAACCTACAGTCTCTAGCCCTCAAAAAAGAAGGGGAAAAATCATACAAGATTAAAATCTATGCGCCACAGAAACCTTCCAGAAAGAATCCAATAAATACAATTTATGAACAATTGAAGAAGGATCCTCAAGCCTCCCCTGCCCTTTCAAGCTCTGTAAGGTCCTGACTGAAGCTTTTCAAACACAGTTAAGAGCCCCAGAGCCAAGCAGACTCACAGCTAGAGTATTCATGACTCTGATTAAGGAACAAAGGGCTGCATTTAATGACTGCATTATTTAACAACTGCATTATGTTTTACTTCCACGTTACATAAGGGGCTAACAAAGGCCTGCCCTGCATGGCACCATGCCACACTCTGCTTTGCTCCCTGCATCCCAGAGCCCTGGAAAATGAATGGTGACCTTTGGTGGCTCTGGCCACACCTCACATCACATCACAAAGGCGGCTGCTGCGCTCCAGGCCCCAGGAGCAGCCAGGCTCTGCTGGTTATTGCAGCTGCAGTGCAAATCCCAGAGGGTACATATACCTCCCACTCTTATCTCACCACTGCCACTCGCCTGCAGGAGAGCACGGCTTTGATGCCAAGCAATACAAGTCATGTCTGGCTCCAAAATCACATTTGTACTTCTGTTCTACTGAGACATACTAATCTGATTTTGAGGGAACCCATGAGAGCACAGAAGACAATGCTGTAACTTTCCTCAGATGGGACTGAAGCATATTTCCTTTCCCTCAAAAATCAATGATTCCTTAATTAAAAAATGAAGTCTTTGCTCACCAACACCTACAGCAGTCACCAGCACCCTTCCCTCCAGAATGGAAATAACACCCAAGCAGTGTCACTGCATGCCAGGTAATTTGATTCCACAGAGCTTTCTCTGGAGAACTGAACTGAACTGCTGTCGTTTAGCTTCAGGAATTGAAAAACCAGGGAGCCTGACAGTTCCTGGAGTTGTGAACTGCAAAAATCCCCTAATAAGGCAAAAATAAGTCAGCACAGCAGACAGCTCTTTGGAATCAAATTTATGATCAAAGGCTATTCAAAACACTTTCTTGTAATGCTAAGGAGAGAGCAAGAAGGCAAGAACCATACATGCTGAAGCAATGAAACAAGTTTTGGAAAGCATAATGATCTAAAGTCTATTTTCCAAGTAAGATAATTTATTTTATTTTTAAGCATATCTATGTATCACAAAGCTATTGAGACCTACTATTTTCACATGTGTCTACCTCTTAAAATCAGATGTATATTAATGTCACACTAAGATATCACTGAAAACACAAAAAGAATACAAACCTTGTAGAAAATTTGTTGCTGCTATAGATGGCATCCAACTGCCTGATTTACCATCACCAGCATTTCTCAAGCTCAAGGCTTTAAACTCAGTGGTAAGAAAGTTTCCAATTGTACCACATTCTTACAGCTCACAACTCTCTTTGAAAAGATTTCTGATGTCAAATATTTTTCCTGTGTTACTGGTTATAGTATTTTGTTTCTGTTACAGACTCCAGAGCAAAGCAGCACAAAGATCTTTCAAAAGTTGAATAACTAACACAATTTATGTCCATACATGATCTAAGAATATTGAAATATAACTGATTTGCAGTGATGGGAGCTCATAAATTGGATGGTACTGAATAAAAGACAGATAAACTGAGTAAGATGGCTTTAAGTAGTACCTATCCAGTGCTCCACCCATATTTTGGAAGTTTTCTCAAAGATGCTGATGAGCTACTTCAGAAATATCCTGATCCCTGTCAAGGATCTGTACAGGACATGAAATGTGGAAGGCAATATGTCCAGAGATCTTTCAAGACAGCAGCAAGGAAAAGACTGCATTACTGAAAACTCAAAACCAACGTCTCCTCAGATTTGTACACTTGCATGAGTGATTAATGCTCCAAAAGCATACACTGAACTGGCACAACAGGCCAAATATCCACGGCTCTTCTGCAAAGTCAAATATGCCCTGGAAAATTCTAGAGTTTGCATGGTCTAGCTGGAGCAATGGGCAAAGCAGAACAATGGTCACAAGGATGTTCATGATGAGGTTGTGATTTGGATGTAATTTAAAACAAGTTTCCAGTTGTGGATTTCATGACACAGCTGGCCCTGAAACCCTGACCCTGTAGTAACTCAGTACAGAGATGGGTATTAAAAACATCTCTGAAAGCAATTTGAAGTCACATGCTACACTAGCATACAATGTTTTATTTTTTTTTCAAAATTTTAAGTTCACATATATAAATTAAATCATATTGGAAAACAAAGCACGGGACATTTCTAAGTCACATTTTATATTAAGAAAAGAAAAATTTTATAATGTAGCCATTTCCAAACTCATTTTCTCAGGTACCACTAAGGGAAAGGAGAACTCTTCCCACCAGGCAGTGCAAAGTGGACTGTTCAGGAAGCTGTCTTGATAGCATTCATACCACAAACAGAATCTATATCACATTTCGAGTAGCCTTTTTCTATTTATTTCCTTACCTGTTCCAAATATAAAGAGAACCCTACTCCAAAAGGATATTCAAATTTATCAAAACTGAAATCAGCAGTTTGGTTTCCTAGTCAGTTAAAACGGAAGACAGCACATTGATATTGGACTTGAGAAAACTGAAGTATCAGAGGACACAGTTAAATTAAGAAAAACAGGACTACAAGCAGCATTACTTATATCAGTACTATTAACTTCTAGCTCACAAAATATGTGAGTTCATGTACATTTTGTTGGCTCATCATCACACATACATTTGCTTAAAAACAAAGGACTAATCCTTTTACAAATACCTGCTGAACAGTTTCATGTAAAACTCATTTTATGTAAATCTCATTTTCAATACTCAAAGTACAAATAGCACTCATAGAGTGGGTAGAGCTCTTGAAACATACTCTTGTTTTTTTCTCTGGTCTGACTTTGATCTCCATCATATTTTACATGTGATTTTACATGATCTCTGTCACTATGAGTACTATACTGTGAATTTTATGTTATGGATCATGAGAAAGCAATTACTGTAGAGGTTTGGATAAAGGGGATTGGACAAACCCAGTTTAATTTGGTAAATATTCTGAATATAAATCTGTGTAGAAATAAACACTTTTTGATTTACATAAGCATGTCTTTCTCTTTTTAGTCTGAACTATTTTATTAATATACTGCAGAAGGATCTATAGGGTGTAGTAGCAAATGCACAGCATTGAATATCTCATTGCTTCATGCTTATATGCAAGACCAGCTATTCTAAAAAGCTTATTCAATGTATTTAATATTTTAGGAATAGTGTTCATAATCTAGATTGCAAAAAATCAATGCAAAAAGTTAAAACAATAAAGTTAAGCCATTTGAAAGTCAAATATTCAAATGAATGAATGTTGTCACAAGTATTTCACAAAATGGAGTTTTTGGTCTATTAATTGTATCATTGTATCATGAGGAAGCACTTAGTATAGAGGTTTGGATAAAGGGGAATGGACAAATCCAGTTTAGTTCAGTAAATCTGATTTATGTTACTGCCTACATCAATTTCATTTTTCAGAATGTAGTCATTGATAAAGAAGAAAAAATATTTTCATAATAGAAAAATTAGAAAAACATTGAGTCCTTTGAGCCCTTTGAGCCTTACTGCCATCAGCACATTCTCAGAAGCATAAGGCATTTCTGGCTAGCAGGACCCATAACACACATCAGCCATAGAATCCTTAAGGTTGGAGAAGACCTCTAGGATTGAGTCCAACCATTAATCTAACAATGATATCTCCACCACTGAACCATGTCACTAAATGCCACATTTTTGGAACATTTAGAGAGATGTTGACTCAAACCTCTTCCATGGACGGCCCATTCCAATGCCTGATGATCCCTTTGGTGAAGAAGTTTTTCCTAATATGAAATCTAAACATCCCCTGGCGTGACTTGAGGCCATTTCTTCTTATCCTGTAACTTCTTACATGGGAGAAGAAACCAACACTCACTACAATCTCCTCTCAGGTACTTGGAGGGAACCATAAGGTCCCCAACTCACCAAGAGGCTTAAAACTTTATCAAAATACCTGCCCCAGGTGGCTGCTTATCTCAGAACCACGAACTCCTGCTAAACTTCTCAAGCATGCAGAGATTGTCTACCCCCTAAAATGTATATGCCAAAATGCATGAGAAATTCACCATGACTGACAAGGCATCACAGACCAGCAAAAAATAACCCTGTAACCCAAACAGGACTCCATCACTTAGCATCCAGAACTCAAATAAGCTTTCAGTTTCGAGCTTCATTGCCATGGCATTATAGAGCCAGAAGCAAAGAGAAGGAAAGGATTTAACTTATTCTTGGACTTTGTGTCCAAGAAGTGGACACAAGAAGTGCAGGAAAAAGGAAGGTCTCAATTATACAGAGGAAAATTAAACCCAGCTTTTTTCAAGTTTACAAAAAGCTATGAAGGAAAGGAAAAAAATGAGCTCCCTGTAAGCAAGAACACTGAGATCAGGTGGTTGATGGAATTTCCCCCCCCCCCCCCCCCTTATCCCCAGAAAATGTCTAACACATTTTTAAGGCTTGAGGACTTGATTTTCTAATCATGGTTCAAAGTGCTGTCAGACTGTTTGGAAAGCCTGGAGATACACCATATAGAGAGGATCACAGAATCATAGAAGGGCTTGGGTTGAAACAGATCCTGAAAATCATCTGGTTCCTACCCCACTGCCATGGGCAGGGATGCCACCCATTAGACCAGGTTGCTCAGGACCCTATGCAATCTGACCTTAAACACTTCCAGGAATGGGGCATTTACAACTTCTCTGGGCAACCTGTTCCAGTGCCTCACCACCCTCTGAGTAAAGAATTTCTTCCTGACATTTTATCTAGAGCTCTCATATTTCAGTTTAAAACCATCCCCCCTTGTCCTATCACTATCTGCCCTTGTAAAAGGTAGCTCTCTCTCTTTTTTATAAGCCCCCTGTAAGTAGTGGAAGGATCCATCCCATGATATGCTTTGTGCAGAGACACAACACAAAGCACATGTCATGGAGGTCTGTAACAATCCCCCCGTGGGTGCTGTGGAAAGGATCTGCACATATTCAACCTGTATGGAAGTAAGATGATGTTATGACTTCAGCGAGGGAGAAGTCTGTGGGCCACACAACAGGAATGCTTTCTCTCCATTTCAGCAGTACAGAAACACTAGGAAAATCATCAGACTTTTTAAAATAGAAATACTTTGCACAGCAATGTATTGACTTTGCTGAGGTTATGCCGGTGATGTGACCCTGTACACAGCAGTGAGAGGTGAAGCCCATTCTTAATGGCTGAGCAATCAGTTTTCATTGCCATAAGGAATCTAACTGCTAGATCAGGATTGCTTGATTTCTGGAGCAGATAGGTGACTGTCATATTATATCTTAAAGCAGTCCAGTCCCCTCAAACCTCCACTTCAGGGACAGATTTAATTTCTCATGCCATAACCAGCACTCTGGCTACAATCCAGTTATACTAAATGGCTTCAGAAGTGTATCCAGAGGCAGTTTCACTTGCTAATCACCAAAAAGTAGGCTAACAGTGCTTCCTTCAACACATTTCTTCTGCACTCACAGCCTTTGCTGTACATTGCCAGAAGGACAGAGCCTAAGGTCTCACACATATAGGGATTCTGATTAACCACAGTTAGAATCAGTTCCAGTTGTTCTTGTATCATGGTTTGACAGATATGTTGAAGAAGTGTGCCTACAAGGCTGAGCTACAAAACAGTCCCCATTGCAAGAAAGGGATCATGCCACTGTATTCCATCTCTTCTGATAGTCTACAAAGGGAACAAATTTCCCTCCAAGGGAAGCCTACTACCCTCTTATTTTAGAATTATAAACAAGTACCTCAGAACCATCTCCTCTGATAATCTCAAAAGTTTTTCCTGTTGCCCCAAGTAGGTTTTACTTTTTAAAAGAAAAATCTCTTAAGACAGTTTCCTGAAAAAGGATGGGGAGAAGGAACTAGATAGGCAGACATCAAATAGACAGTCACATACATAATTTTTTTTTTACATATGTAATTTACATATGTAATACTGTTTTGTGACTTTGGGGGCCTGAGGTAGGGCTCCACAGGATCTGTGTTAGATTCTTGACTCTCTAGATTAGTCAAAAGCACCATGACACTGACTTCTTTTAACCCAAAGGCAGATGAGACAATAGGCATCTTGTGGTGTGCCACCAGTCAATGAAAACTTCATTTTTTACTTTGGCAACTTACAAGAACTGCATCAGAAAAATCCACAAAGCTGCTGAATTATGGCCAGAACATTCCTCTGGTTTCTTTAGAATGTTGAGGTTATTCTTATGTTACCATAGAATCATCAAGCCTTAAACTCTGTTCTCTGTATTAGCCTTCAGCAGATCCAATCTCTTAACAGGCAAGAGCCTCCTAGAAGTCTACATCACTCACTTGTGCACTCATTAGCCAGCAGGCTGTGGCAAAACCACTGCAGCATTTAGTGAATGGGAAATTACATTGTCAGTGACAGTATGTCTTGAAAGTGACAGAAGGCAGAGTGTCACATTTGAAGACAGACTGAACAATTTTCATACTTGAAAGTCAAGGCCATATATGAAGACTCACAGATGCCTCACAATTTACCCACATCTTGAAAATTAAGTGTATGAGCACTAAGCACTGTTCTGAGAGATTCTCCTGTTAAGATTCTCTCAAGTAATAAAGCCCATTGTATAGTATTATTCTAAGTTTAGTTTTTCACTATATCAAGTATGTTTGAGATAATCAATCTAAAGAAACAGAATTTTCAACAGCCAAGTTTACCTCATTCTAAGGTAAACATCTAAAGTAGGTCAAATGAATTGATACTGTTGCTTGCACATAACAACATGAGTAAAATCTATTGCTTATTTATTCTCTGAACCTTTTCCCAGGGAATGAAGTATAAGCTAAGGAGTATTGCAGTGGATAGGTTTTGGGAGTATTATCAAGAGCGCTTCTGTTCTTTGAAGACTCAATCTTCAGTTAAATTTTTGAAAAGAGTATAATTTATCCTTCCTTCTTCCTGTTTCTAGCTAGTGACTCAGGAGCACATCTGCACAATGCTCAGAAACACACAGTGCAAAAACATAAGAAAATCCATACTAAGCAATTTAACATCTCCAACAATACATAAAGCATGCTGACAGATTTAAGAAGATATACAAACAGCAGTAGCTCCTCAGAATGCTTTCCCAGCACTGCACAGTCTGCACTTCAACAGCCTGAAAGGTAGGAGATGCCTTTGCAAACAACAGTGCTTAGAGTATTTTTATCATAGAGTACGTTGAGTTGCAAGGGACTCAGAATATTCAAGTCCAGTTCCTGGCCCTGCACAGAACACCCCAAGAATCCCATCATGTGCCTGAGGGTGCTTTGTCCAAATGCTTCTTCACCTCAGACAGGTTTGGTGCTGCTCCTCCACTTCATTGTCTTTAACTCTGTGTACAATGTTAGCATCCGGAATACCACACTTAGGGGAGCACAAAAATAAAAGATTCTACACATCTATATAGTTCTTGATGAATCATCTGGGTAAGAACACTTTAGCACCTTCCACAGCACGAGGAAAATATTCCACAGCACGAGGAGCCAACACACACAGCACTGCACTACTCCACACAGACATGACCACTCCAGCTAGCAGAAGCTGGATAGCTGGATCTCACTTTCTTCATCTAGCTATGCATGTACAAAATACTTGGCTTTCTTTTTTTATTTTAGAAGTTTTAAGCTTTGACAGTTTTGTATTTCATGGTAGTTCATTTTTAATTCACAGCTCATTTGTAATTTGTATTTTATATAGGCTGAATTAAAAGAGTTGTAATGTTCAGAAAAAGTACAAGGTCTGGATATTAAATAAGATCTGACTGTTGAGCTTCATGTAAACTAACAGGAGCTTTGGGATTTGGCTTGACAATGAATTTGCAAGGCGCTTAGCAAAAAAACCCAAACAATATTAACCATGGAAACCGTAATAATAATAACTTGGACTGGAAAAGTAACCTAGCCTGGTAAGTTTATAGCAAGATAACATCAGAGTAGGAGCTATGGAAAGAGCCAAGGGAAAACACAGCTTCATTCTAGATCAATCTCAATCTACAATGCTTTATGAAAACTCTTTCCATTAATTCACATCTAGGAGCATGATAAAGTAAAACACTGTCTCTCTGGATCAAAACAAAGGTTTCTCCAGTCAATTACAGGACTACAATTATGGCAACACAGATGTCTACAGAAAAATATAACAGGGCAGCCATAAAGACTCCTCCTGTGGCTTTCCCAGATTCCAGCCTCTTGAAGTACAAGCAGACTGACAGACTCAATTGAATTTTACTCCACTAATCTTCTAATACATTTTCAGACTTTTCAAGTTCTGTGTAGTGTTCAAACTGTAATATCGTAGAAGGAAGAATAAGCCTATCTTTTGTTTTTATCCTTTTTGAACCTCCTATCAGATAGGTTTATGCTCTAATATTTGCACAATGAAGAATAAAATAAATAAATAAATCCCTGTTGATCTCTTCTGCTCCAGTCAGCACTGTACAGAGAACAGAACATGACACGTTTTTTTCTTAATTGTGCTTTTTTCAGATTGAAGTCCACATTGTCAGACTTTAATTGGAAGATGGCTGGTGCTCTTGATCACTCTTGACACCTCTGAATCTTTTCTGGTATTATTAGATTCACACTGAGGTGTGAGAACCAGAACTGTATACATCATTCAAGTTGCAGACAGATTCATTAAAAATGGTGACATTAAAACTCTTTTGCTTTGTTCCCTATTTTCTTCCTAGTAATTTGACTAGTGCTAAACAGTGAGTCCATGTTTTCCTTGATCTGTAATTCCAAGATCTCTTCCTGAGCAGTATTGGCTAGTCCAGTCTGGCAGGAAATGCATAATGCTTCCTTTGTTTTCCTCTTCCTCTGCATCACTTGTCTATTGCTTCCTCTGAGTTTTACATACCACTTGGCAATTCAGTTCTTCAATGTTGCAAATTCCTTTGAACATCTTTGCAGCCTGTTCTCCATTTTTCTACCAATATAACTTAACATCAGCAACAAATACCTTGATTTTTACCCTTAACTATGCTCTTATACGTCTACCTCCCATTTTTAAAAAACCACAATTTGAGACAGAAATAATAAGTAAAAATAAAAGACAATTTCATGATTTTATGTCCTGTAAACCCACAGGTTTTAAACCTGACAGCAACAAGCTGTTTCTTCAGTGTTATGAGGGTTGTCTCTATACTGAAGATTCTAGATCTTAGACTTACAGAGTTCCTCTGATACAGGTAAGTAGTACCGAACCCAATAAGTGCATACAACTGTCTTATTTTGCATGCTTACATTCTGAAATGAAACTAAACTTATCCTTGAATACACCAGTAGGCTGGCATGCCTTCTTAGCCATGGCTATTCCAAACCTTTGATTAAGAAGTCAGTGGTGTTTATCTCAAGCTCCACCAAGATGCCTGCTGAGTGCACAAGAGCTCTTATCTAAGCTTGCAGACCACAGACTGAGCAGGAGGAACAAGTAGCTTTCTTTAGCTCTGTACATAACCCCCACTTCTTGGGAAAAAACCCCACAAAACACATACACCTGCAGATCTGAACAGCTTTTTCAGTGGGCTACAAAAACATGGCAGTGCAGGTAAGATATTAATGTTCTACCAGAAATGTTCTATCCTCCCATTTCTGTAAACTATTACAGAGAAGCCACTGACACAAGGAACATTTCCCATGAGTTCATCACAACTCAACAAACAGGAACATACCTTTTCACCCGGCAGCCCGGCAACACCGTCTGGTCCTTTCACACCCATCTCTCCCTACAAAACAAATTGATCAATTAGAAGCTCCACAGACTTCTGAGGTTAACAACAACTACTCAGGTCATATTAGACTCGATAGAAAAGCATCTTCTATCTGATTTTTTTAGTAATGCAACCACTGTGGAGGAGGATGCCTTACGTGTCATACTAAAATCAGCAAAATAAATGCATTTTAAACACGTATAACATCAATTAAGTCCTTCATCATACAAATGCTTGCACATCCACGTTTCCATAAAAGCAACTAATTTTAAAGGAATTAATTGCAACAGAAGACAGAAACCAAAAGGGTCCATTTTCAGTTCTACACTGAGAAAGCTCAACGTGTAATACAGATTTGTACAAAGTCATGTGCCCTCAATATTTTTGAAAGGCATTATTAAAATTTCTCTCTCCCTCCCTTTTATCCCTTTAGAGAAACCAAACCCCAAACCATAAACAATCTATAAGAAAATTTTAGTTTTGAGAGAAAAACTGACTCTCTTCTATAACTCTCCTGATTGGTCGGGAGTTATGGAAGACCCCAGCAGCTGTAAATTGGACCATAAGTCTTAAAAATTACATAAGAAAACATCAAACCCAGAAATGTTGCTAAATAATGTAAAGTATAAGGTTTAAAAAATTTAAAATAAAAATTATTTGGATGCCAGAGGAGTACAACAAAAGGACTGAAACCATGTAGTGTTTATTTAAAAACAAAACAAAACATTAGGTATGCCTACTTCTATCAAGAACATTCTCCTGCAAGAATAACATTATAACTCTGGTCTGAGATTATTAATCTTTCTGAAGTTGAGAAAGGAGCAGTAAGATTGGCCAGAAGTACACAACAAGAGTTGTATCAGAATCATAAAGGTTAAAAAACTCCTTCAAGATCATCAAGTCCAACCTTTGACTGAACACCACCATGCCAATGAGATCATAGCACTGAGTGCCATGTCCAGTTGTTTCTTGAATGCCTCCAGGGAGAGCGACTCCACCACTTTCCTGGGTAACTCATTGCAAGGACTGACCAGCTTTTCAACAAAGAAATTCTTCCCGATGTCCAGCTTGAATCTTCTGTCGCACAGCTTGAGGCCATTTCTTCTTGTCCTGTCATTGGCTGCCTGCCTGACCCACACCTGCCTACGACCTGCTTTCAGGCACTTGTAGAGAACAATAAGGTCACATCTGAGACTTCTTTTCTCCAGCCTAAGTACCCTCAGCTCCCTCAGTCACTCCTCATAAGACTTGTTCTTACTGAGTATGCACTGTATGCCCTCACCCAGACCATGGATAAAGATATTAAACAGCTCTGTCTCAAAAATAGACCAAAATCCTGTATGCATGAATAGCATAAATCCACTGGCACTGTGAGAGGTAAAGGTTACCTTATCTAATCACCCACAGAGTCATTCTCTTATCTATGCATCCTCTGTTCCCTTGTGCCACTTGCCAGTATTTTAATAGACCAGTACCACTTTGTTACCTTCAGTGGCGTATTTTTATACACTGTGTAGTCTAAAATTACACAGCCTGCTACATGTCAGGAAACCTTTAGCCTGTGTGACTTACTTACCAATTAACCAAGGTATGTTTACACTACTGTTCCACTAACTGCAGACAGACTCCCCATCTTAAAGACAATTATTTTCCACTGTAAATTAGATCTGCAAGTTATGCTTCGACCTTCTAGTTGTGATTTTAAAAACCACAGGTGGAAAGGTAGCAGTTTTTCATGCCTTTATGAATATAAATATCAGATACTATAGGTATCTAACAGTATTCATAGTAACAGTACCATAGACTAAAACCAAAAATATATGAAATGCATCATTAATATTTTTGCATTTTTCTTAATGGTATTTTCTTTTCCTTCTGCAGGCCTTAAAGTCCTTCACAAAAGTGAAAGATAAGTTGCTGGGAAAACAGCTTTATAAGGTGGTGAACAGCAGTAGCACAAGGCTGGCATTTCTAGGTTATGAGGTACACACTGTAACAACAGCCAAAGGTAGAACCATGAGCTGTAAATCTACTGTCAGGATTTACAGAGGGTGACAATGAAAATCCTTTTCAACTGAGCTTCTCGTGGGAGGGCAGGTGTTCAGCCATCCCCAAGAAAGCAGAGCTCCATCATATATAGTGGTGACTAGGGAAAAAATGGTGTCACTCCACATGTGCCCCCACTTCCTCCTCCTTCCCACTGCTTTATATACTTTATTTGCTGATCATGGCATCATGTGTTGGGTATGGAATATCCCTTTGGTAGTTGGTGTCACTGTCCTGGCTGTGTCCTCTCCCAGCTCCTTCTGCACTGCCAGCCCCTTGCTGGTGGGACGGGGTAGGGAGCAGAAAAGTCTTTGACACTGTGCAAGTGCTGCTTGGCAATAATGAAAACATCCCTGTGTTATCAACCCTGTTTCCAGCACTAATCCAAAACACATCCTCATACTGGCTACTGGGATTAAAATGAACTCTGTCCCAACTAAAACCAGGACACAACATCACCAGAAATGTCCAGGTTAAAAAAGAAAACAAAACAAAACAACAACAACAACAACAACAAAGATCAACAAAAAACAACAACAAAACCAAAAAAGACCAACCAAAAAACCAACAAAGACAACAACAACAACAACAACAAAAACCATACAAAAAAACCAACCAAAACCAAAAAAGTGTCTATTAGCAAAAAGGAAAAAAAAAATTCACACTCAGAGAATATGTTAGGAGAAAGAAAACTCATCCCAAAGGCAGCATCATTCCAGGGTTTCCCTGGTACTGTGGGAGCAGCAGGGAGTATACAGATGAGGAAGTATGATCCCTGCTACTCCCAGCAGAAGCCCCCAGTTGTGTTCTGTCCCATCAGAGCAGGAGCTCAGCTCACCAAGGCCTGAGCTGGGTGTCACTGGTTCAACTCCTGCACCGGTGACAGTGACTGCTGGCTCCCCTGCTCCTGTGTCAGCTCTGGAATGGCCCCACTGGGGAAGTGTGACATTCTCCCACACCCTTGAGCACCTCAGAGTGGTGAGGACTTGCTGCCACCACCATCTCCACTCCTCAGGAACACTTAAACTCAGGACTGAGAGGAGTACTGGAATGGCAAATACGCTAACAAGGACAATAAGTCCCGTTTCAGAATTTTTTATAAGAAAAAAATGGTTGCATTGCTAATGGTATTTTCCCTTTTTAATTTGATAACTTGGGCAATTAGATGGTAAAACATAAGTGGGACTATCCATAAATTCTTAGGTTGGTAAGCACAAAGCATTTCATTCTGCTTATTGTAAGATTTTATTCTACTAAGTGTACTGGCAATTCCTGACTTTGTCATAACTGACAGCCAGCCGTATTTTGCTCAGCTTTCTTCTTTTTCTTGAATTCCAGCTTCTAGGTCCCTATCAATAACCTCAGCAACAAAGACTGGGCCAGAAAGGAACCTTTCTCAAGGCTGCATAGTACAATAGATATGCTTTAGGTGGAATCAAGTTGACTGGATTTTGAGAGGAAAGTCAGAGTAGCAGGAAAGAAAGACTAGCAAGGAAAATGGAGAGAAAGAACAGTTCAGACACTTCATTTGTTCTCCAGGAGATCTTTTTTTATATCATTCTATTACAAATATTTTCCTAGTGCAATAATACATTGCATAAACCTATCTCTACCAATCCCAAAATAGCCTTTTAAATGTCTTTTTCCTTAAGTAAAATTTAAAATGAAGTTGAATAGCAAAAAATTTCTCCATGGTGTACATCAACAAGCACTTTAATATTTGAAAGCAATCTGCCTCTGGCTTTTTGGTCCCTAGTTCACTTACAGCATTAACTAATGACCTAATAACACAGCTAACACTGGCTTAACATTATATCAAAATATTTAATTCTGTTTAGATTTCAATTTAAAATATTTCATGGGCACTTAGTCTGCTTGAAAGAAATAAAAGTAGAAAACAGGTTTTTTTTTTAGCCTCCTTGAGAGAGAAAATCAGTTTATATATTCAGCATATATGTAATCATTCCAATTATGGTAACCCATATTCTGTCTTTCTGAAGAATTTCTACATACTGAGGACAAAACAGGACCTTTACAACATTATTAAAAGACATTTGCTAACAACAGATATGTTTCTAAGATTCTGAGTAGCTAAATATGATGCTGAAGTAGTACAAATTGCAACCAAATAAAAACCACAGTAAATATCTCACTCAGATGAGAAGAAGAGAAAACTCAACTCCACAGAAAATATCAAAATGTGTTAAAATCACAGAAGACTTCCACCTAAGTTGTGTCCACTTGCAACTTGTGCGATACACTGTGCTAAGAATCAAGCTGCCATGAGAATATACAGAATATTATTTAGAGATAGTCCAAACTGTACACTTAGTAAGTAGCAAACAAAGTTGGTCCAGGCAATTTTTTCAGTCTTAATTATTGAGAAATTAAAAAACAGTTGGTCCCTTGCTGCAGAAGCTGATCTCCCAGCAAAAATATCCTGCAGAGCAAATCAACTATTCCATGCCCAAAGTATCAGAGATAAAAGTTTTGAGTGAAGAACTGTCCTCATGAAGTCATAATGGAAGGCCAGGTATACAAACAGGAAGGTCATTCACACAAATGGCATAATTTTGATCAGATGCTCCTGTGCATTCAGATGCACAGCTTGCCAGTGATATATCAATATTTGCATGAATGGTTGTTCCAGTGAAAATATGGCACTCCAGTCCTTTGGGCCTGCAATATACTTTAAATTGAGCCAAGAGTACAGGAATGGAGTGGATACAGGCTAATAATTAAATTCAAAATGCCTAAAATGGCTTATAAGTTATCACAATTTACACTGGTGATAGCTTAGATGCTCCTGAATAGTCTGACCTTAGGGAACAGTGATTTTAGACTGAAGAGAAGGGCAATTTTAAGGGGCTTGAATGTAGCCTAATATCAATCAGTAGAGACTTCCTTTTCAATCCCATAGCAACAAAAAAAGACATAAATTCAATCATACAATTAATTAAAGTGAATGGGAAATTGGAATTAGATAAAGCAAAATAAAAGGATAAGAACTTTTGTGCTGAAAAGGAGATAATATCAACAGAATCAGAAATTTCTTATTAAAGAAGGCAAAAAATTAACATTTTCACTTGGATGCTGCAATGGCACAGACATTTAAATACATTATACAATATATACATATTAGTTGGATGCCTATAGTAATATGATTTAGAAACAAAAGAAAAAATGAAATGAGAAGCTGAGCCCAAGCAAAGGGGGAAACATGTGCTTAGGAACCACAGAACTCAGAGAAGACCTGTTTTTTGTAACTGGCCAGCAAAGTTATCAAGAAGCTGCCTATTTTGTGTATAATACATTACAAGACACTCAGCCACAGTCTGTTAGCTTCCTTTATATAATCTGACAATAAGTCATGTATCCTACATGTCTGGAATGTTCTGGAGCCTTTCTGCCTCGTCAGGTCTAATTATTGATGTAACAAGGCCGTCATTGAGAAGGAGTGTTACTGAAAACTTGCGTAAATGCAGAGTCAGTGAGAAAAATGGTATTAAAATCTCAGAGAATGTTGCTTTCAGCTCCATCATGGTAGGCACTATTTAGCTCAAGATTTGTTTGCTCCCAAAGGTCAGTGAGCCAATCCTGGTCACAGTCATACTGTGCCCTCCATCCAACCCCCCTTCCCCATCTCCCCAAAAAAGAAAAAAACCCCACCAACTGCAAAGCTAGGAAGTAACAAGTACTGGTCAGTTGTAAGAAAAGATCAAATTAAGAAGCTTTCTACCTGTTTGGTGTTCTACCCCTGAATTTGACCTGCTGATTCATTCAATTTTGTGAAAGGACATTCATAAACGTCAATATACTTTCTTTAGGTTAAACTTCCAGGTGCATCGGGGTTCATTGACTCAGACGGTTCCATGCACAGAGAATCCATGCAATGAGGCTCTTTTTCTAAAACAAGTGGAAGAACAGAACCTTACATGTTTTGTTTAGAGGCACTATGCTCAGCATGGTAAATACTGCTAATTGGCTGGGAGATTAAATGGTAAAAAAAAATCAGACTTGTGAAGTCTGCTTTCCCAACTTAGTAGCAATAATGGTCTAAGTGAATCAGGTCAGAAGCAGAAGAGCTGTTTCCCAAACAAATGCTAGGAAACTCCCTGTGCTGTTAGCATAGCTAAAACTAAAAACTGAAAATTGTTTATACACTCTAGATCAAAACTTCATTATTAGGTCTGAAAACTGACAGCAGTCCCTCTAGATTCAGCTGGACTATAGAAACTAATATGACTGAACTTTTTTTTTCACCTAAAAATACAGCTTGTGTCAAAAATTGAAATATATACTGGAGGGGAGGAGTTATGGTGGGGGGAATTATACTGTCAATAAATGTTCTTAATTTCAACCAGCTGTGTAGATAAGCCTTCTCAGAACTGGACCCTTTTCAGCCAGACACTACAGTTATAGGAACAGCCCTGGCTGTCTTCAGAAACTATTTCAGATCACATATTAAATGGTGTGCTGCAAGGTGGGATGTTGGGTTAGGATACCACCATCTAACCTCTGGATTAGGACAGTCCAGGCAACTTCCTCTCATACAAACTGCATTTCCTGACCTCAATTCCTATCTCGCTATCTTTGTGCCAGATTTACAATAGTTTATTCAACTTGCCCCCTCTAGTAGCACATGGAAAACACATTCTCAGCTGTGTCTTACTTCAGCATCCTCCAACAAAATTTAAGGAATGGAATGTGAAAGGAAAACATCTGATATGTTGACCTATAGAATTAGGAAATTCCAAGCTACATAGCATAAGAATGTCATGGTAAGCATTACAGAAAAATTCAGAAAAGGCCAAGGAAAGGACCAACTGGCCTGTCCTAGAGACTTGCCAATGTCAGACTCTTCTCTCTTCACAATTACCAGTTTCAGGTATGAGCATTGTCAAAGAATATATGGAGGTCATATTTCATACCCTCCTACTGATGATTGCAAGGATGATTCCACCACATGGGATTCTGTCCATCAGCAGTGATGTACACACAGGAGATGGAACAATTCTTGTCAGAATATATATATGTCTTCTGTACAGGGCATGGTGGCAGGGCTGGGGAGGCATGTGCTTCCCAGGCAGGTAAAATGTGCTCCACAGAGTTGATGAGGTGACCCCAAAGTGGGGCAGCTGTAAAATGCCTGGCAGGGAGTTCACACACAGAGCCAGACACTGACTGATAAAGGATCCACCCTGTGTTCAGGCAGGTTCCTTCAAGGGATAACAGAATCCATGCAATTTCTATTTAAGAAAGATAAGCCAATGACAAGGCTTGAAAAAGAGAATTCAAGTGATATTTTACCTTTTCACCTTTCTCTCCTTTGTGGCCTGGCAAACCAGCTACTCCTGGTAATCCTGCTTCTCCCTGATTTTAAAAGAAATAAAAAAAGTCAACAAAGCAGATCTAAAATATATTTGGTTAGGTTTCCTGTCTTTGTCACAAATGCCTAACAAAGCAAATGACTCAATAAATATAGTGCAACACCCAGGAGAAGTACTAAAAGAAAACAAACATTGTGTAGAATATAATTCATTCTCAAGTGAAAACATTTACACTAAATATAATACCTAAATATAATTCTCAGTTTTACCATGGTACTTTCTTGGGTGTATATTCAAACAATTAAACCTTACTGACGTCTCTAATTTTACTTTACTTTTTGGATTTAACTAAATTCAAAATGTACTGGTTCTTAACTGGGAAATACAATGTAAATATGGTACAATACTACAAATAAGTAAGATTTTTTCATGACTGCAAAGAAAACCAAACCCAACTGTTTTTATATCCAACAGGATTAAACAGCATAATGCATTAAAAAGCAACAGGAAAACTTTATACTTTATTTGGAAAGCAGTAGCATCTCTGTGTAGATTCTTGCTGCATCCCAGGAAGCGTGTATATTTTGCTGGCATGGACAGTCACTGGTGATGAAGTCGTAGCCAGTAACCTCTCCTCATGTGAGCACTAAAAAAAAAAAAAGATTTTCTTCTTTTTGGTCCACTTTGGTAACAGGTAAATACCATCCAACTTTCTGTTCTATCTTCTGTTTTAATACTCCTGTACAAACCATACGTGGAAAGTGACAACAACTTCCTAACAGAGAAAAAAGCTGTAAAAAAAATCAATTCTAGATCTTTAGATCCTTCTGTTCTAAAATTGATGCCAGTTAAAACTGATATGACTGTCCCACTTCTTTCTTCCAAAAGACAGAGGAATAAAGAGGAATAAAGTCTCCCAAAATCAGAAATAGTGGGACAGAAAATGTCCATGGGAAGAAAGAAAATAGATAGTACTGCATAGTCTCATCCTGTCCTCTGCCCTGCCCTTAAGTGCAAAATATAAGAGTGCAAAGGAAAACTTTTTTTATTTCCTTGTAGTAAAATACTACTGGTATAGATAGTTTGGAAACAAACAAAAAAGCCCTGAAGCCAAGATTTACCTGTCTGTGACTCCTGAGCCAACCTGAAGAGATACTACAGGACAAGTCAACAGAACCTGCTAAACTTCAGTAAGTCTCATTAAGATGTAATGAAGTTTTTTTCGAGCCTTCTGTCAGAGAAATTCCCACAGGATTTACTGCTTAGCATAGAAATTCATATCCAAGTATAAATTCCTTCCCTTAAATTACTGAAAATGTAGCTGTTATAATGGGTAAGGAAGTTGTGAAAAAAATAAGTCAGAAAATGTAATGCTAGTTTTAATATGAAAGTCATTAACAAGTAGTCCACCTTTTCTTACATCTTAAACATAAAAAACACAAATTAAACTGATGGTGGTTTTAGCTACATAGATGAATGAATATTTACATGTTATTGATAAAGCCTATTGTTGAGATTTTTATCTTATGTATAATTAGGGTTTGTTTTGTTCTTGCTTTTTCTGCTATTGTGTCATAACTGCTCAATAAATTGTATTTCCAAGCACCAAGGACATACCGGAATTTAATTAATTCCACTTTTTCATAAGCTTACACATTCAAGAGAAAGTCTGCGTTACCCTCAAGAATACATTCAGAAATATATTTGAACGATTAATCATTGTTTAAAATTGAAATCTGCCCCCTGAAATTAGACCATGCTTCTTTCATGCTTCTGAGCACCAAGCAGTCTTGTGTTCCTCTCTCCCATCCAGGTACACTTTCCCCTGTCTCTTTGTGGATGTAACCAATCAGTCCCACATGCTCTGGGGTCTTTTTGCTGACTACAACCTTGGTGGTGATGGCACTGTCCACTGCCTTAGAGGAGCCTGATCTTCCAGACTGCTTATGAATAGCAGGCCAATAGTTTAACACAATGTCTTTCTGAGGGTACTTATAGTTTGGTTGGGTTTTTTGTGTTTTGGTTTTTTTTTTGGGGGGGGGGCATTTGTTTTGTTTTGGCTTTTTTGTTGTTTTAGTTTGGGGTTTGTTTTTTTGTTTTTTTTTTTAATGGGCTAGATTGAGCAAAATAATTACATCTACAACTTCAAGTTATGGTTCTACTGTCTTCCAGTTTATACTGATTCTTGTCTATCAAAAAAAGAGGGAAAAGTGAACCCTTTAAACTAAATCAATGTTTTCCCTCATGTTAAACAATATATACACTTCGGCATGTACATTCTAAAGAAGAAAGTATTTCATAGAATCAAGAAGGTTGGAAGAGACCTGTAGGATCAAGTCCAACCATCAACCTACCACTACAACTTTCCAGTTATTAGTTATTATTCCAGACTCTTTCATGGGCTTTGCTTATTTCATCTGTAAAGCTTCACAAGATGCAACTGTTACTGAAATGGCCTCTGTTGTTGGAAACCATTCTCAAACCATCTCAGTGATTTGTTTCCTACTCTCTAAGGCTTCTTCAGTTACTAATTAGAAATTAATCAATGTTAAGGAATGCATTTAAAAAGCACTAGCAGCACCTAGTACCTTTTTCTGATGTTCCACTGTAACATTTGTTTAGGCAGCAAAAAACTATGTACCATGACTCCAGATATGGAATTCATTTTTAGGAGGTAATTAAATTATCACCACTGTTGAAAATTTTTTACAGCTATTTAGCAGGAAACAATAATGCAATTGCTTTTGTATTAACATTTGAATTTTAACAGATAACTTACCAAGTCTGCAGATATTTCACAACATGTATCTTCTACTGCAAGTTGTGAATTACAATAAACTGCTATGTGGTGAAGTTCAATCTATTAAGGAATACAAAAGAGATTAATATGAGGTGTAAAAAATTATGTGTTATGGCATGCTTTTTCTTATCTTGGGGTAATAAACTTTCTCTTTGAAACACTGCATATTTCTGAAATGCTAGAAAAAGACAAATCCAAAACAATTACACAGCTCCTCACTTAAGGAACAAATTATGCAGTCTATTACTTTGATGTAAATAGCATTTTAGATTTCGTTTATTTTCACTTAAGTTGCATCCATCTGTATTGGTTTGCTATATTACACAAGAATTTTAGCCTTGTAGACATCCTCTACAAATCTTTTCAGGAAAGGTAATTTTCCTCTGCAGGTAACTAAAATAAAGGTTTGATAAACTCTCTATCACATGCATCCATTGCTTTGGACAGATCTTTGCCTGGACATGGCCACTAAATCACCTGAAGAGCAAAAGTCACAAATTCTTTATATAAAGCTTTTGTTTCAGAGACTTTGGGTAGATTGGAAAGATGAGAAGCAAGTAAAATTCTAACTAGATTTCTTGTCATCATATTCCTCTTTTTGCATAGGTTTTATATCTTCTTAATCTCCCTCTTGCACTTGGTGTTGAGAAAAGTGACCATTGGTATAGGATCTGCTCTGCTGCCTTCATCAGCTTTAAGCCCATAATGTTTTCCTGCAAATGTGGAAATCCCAATTGAAAACTTCAACTCAGAATTATCCAGCTCATACCATGCAACCAGCAGAAAAAAACCTGCTTTTTCTGCTGCATGCTATTTGGAAATGAGGAAACAGTACACACGTTTCAAATAATGAACTCAAGTCTGAGAAAATAAAACAAAGCATGAGCTTGGCTCCATGAAACAAGAGATCTGAGTCCAGGACAAAGTGCTTAGCCCCACAAGAATGACTCCTCCTGCAATGTTAGTTTGCAGTTAAAATGTGCTGTTTTCCTCTGGAGCCCTACAGAGTACATAACATCACTGAAGCTTTCTGATGGTCACTATAAACCCCAGGGCAGATGCTTTAAACCTGGTAGCTTCATGTCACTGTACTTAAAACATAACTGATATTTCCTGAAGATTTCAAATTATTTGCTGTGCTTTCAAATTACTTGCTTTCAAATTACTTTCTCTCCTGCATGAGGAAACAGAAGAGAGCATTCCCAGGACAAAAAATACCCCAGAATATCATGGGGCTTCATCAGGTAATTCTTGCACCAAAGGCTGCAGGAAACACACCTCTGGCCACTTCCTAATCCCTCTCTTTTGGATAAGGGAGAGACAACTGTGAACAATGTGCCCCTATTTCCACATGGCTGAATTACTCTAGAAGACCTGAATACAGAGGTAATCCTTAATTATTTTGTATCTCCCCTTTATCAAAGACAGACAAAGTGTAACAGATGACTGACACAAACCTATAAATAAATCTTACTAAAAATGAAAGAAAATAATTAGGACTGCAAGTTACCTTTAAACATAGAAATACTATTCTGTGGTAATTAGATGGCTCTTTCTCCAGATTAAATACAGAAAAACAGACTCCTTAAACCAGGACTGAGTTCTATGCAGTTACTTTGGCAACAGCTTTGTCCTAGCAGATGCTACATAATTGAATAATGTTTAAAGAAAAACACTTAAGGACTTCAAATTAAGAATACACACTCAAAAATAATGACTGGGTTTGAACATTTTATCTACGTGATTCTATACAACTGTGTTAGTAAAAGCGTGGCTAAAACATTACTTCAAGTTATCTGTTTGTCCTTTCACACTACTCACATCTACAGGCTTATCATCCGCAGCACGAGAAGCAATCAGTGTCCTTCCCTGCAAGTCAATGGTGAATTTTTCATCAGTCTGCTTTCTCTCAATTAAATTACAATCCAAATAGAGGGAAATGATCCCTGACTGCACGCTAATACCAAGCTTATGCCACTGCCGATCAAACAATGGATAAATTTCTCGACTCTTAAAAGTGTAGTGCAGTATATTTCCCTGAAAGGATTTGGTCATATACTCCACCACCTTTTTTGTACCATCCAGGAGGACAGAGATCTGAAAGCAAGACAAAATAAAATAAGTGGTTATTTAAAAGTTATAAGAAAGAAGCAAATATATAAACCATATATAACAAAAATATTTCAACTACATATACTGGGCAAGAATTATGTTATGAAGCATTCTTTGATGTAACTTGGTAAATATATATCACCTATGAATCAAAACATGCATTTATTCTATTTTGCAGTCTAAACTGAATAGATTTTGCTAAATTTCTGTCATTCCTGCCACAAATTATCAATTATTTCAGAGCAGTCTGTCTATTTCACATAAACTCTAGCTAAATCCATTAATGAAACATCCATAATTACATGTGCCATATTACATGCCGGAAAAAAGAAACTTTTTGAAGGAATAAATCAAAGATGACTCTAACCTCAGGTGTGTCATACTGATTTAAAATTTGCCATATATACCAACGCTCTTTCTTGGTATTTCGCCGTACACGGAATGTAGCAACCAGAGAGTATTCTTCAGGAAGCCCATTTGGAAATACTTGCCTGGAACAAGAGGGAGGAAAGAGATTTCTTGTAATTCTTATACAAAACAGCACTACTTAAAAGGAATTAACAGAAATAATACCTGCTGAAAACAAGAAGCCAAACACTTGCTCCCACTCATACATATTCACAGGCCTCAGCATTCAGAAGTGTTTCTTCTCAAAAGTACAATTCAGTCTTTTTATAGGAATAAACGACTGAAAGTTTTTTAATTCATTTTTGTTCTTAATTTTTTAGCATCTGTGATTAATATAAATAGGAGTCTAAAAAGAAATGATGCAAAGTGAATGTCCCACATGAAAGTATTTTAAAATACATCTTTTTCCAGTTTATTGCTTGGGATACTTGGTACTTAAATAAGTTTTGTAGAAGATTTGTGGAATAATCCCCATCCTTGGAGACTTTTAAAACACAGCTGGACAGGGCTCATAATAACCTGATCTAACTTCCAAGTTGGTCCTGCTTTGAGCAGGGATTTGATCCAGTGACCTCCATGGGCAATGGCTCGGACATCTTGAGCATCAGAACAGTTGGACATTTAGCAAGCTTGAAAACAAATAAGGAATGTGTTTTAGAACAAATTATTTAGTGTTGTTTGATTTTGTTATTACTTTCTTACCTAAGATGCATCAATGTCTCAAAAAAGTCTGACCTATATCACAGAATGCACCTCAAGACCACTTCCATGAACTCTTAGAAAAGTCTGCATTTCACAAAAAATGAAATCTGTACCTCAACTCTACAGACTTTGGTAACTATTAAATATACACTAATTCTTTACTAAATAAATTAGGATGGTACAATCAACTTATTTAATTTGAAGCTTCTGCATTTCAAATGATTTCTTTTTTAAGACAGAGGTGAGAAAATTAAAACCACAGATTTGTACACAACACAGGAGTAGCAAAAGCGTTCACATTGCTGTTTGCAATCAGCTAGCCATGGTGCAGAAAGCATTCCTTGGATCAGAGTTCAGGAAGCCTGTGGACCCCCCTGCACAGCAGAAAAATTTCCTCCATTTTATTTCCCACAATCACATGAAGCAAATGGTTTAATTCTAAAAAAATACTGATTACAATTATACAGCAATGTGCTATAAAGCTTTTCTTAAAAAAAAAAACAAAACAAAATAAAACGAGAAAGGTGGGAGCAAAGAAAGAGCAAAGCACTACAGCTGATGAAACAATAGCCTCACAACCCTCCTAGACATTGTTGTACTTAGGAGCTCAGGAAAAATGCCTCCTGCGCAGAGAAGCCTGCTCTAAATCCTGCCAAAGAGCTTCTTTAAGGACTAGCACCTATTTAAGTTTCTCATGTGGGAATCACACTTCTTTGGCTTATTTCCCACAGCTGATTCCTGTTTTATCCTAGGACCAAATTGGCTGCTGTCCCACATTGTTAGTGGATCCATATGCTATTATACAGCAATAGACGTTGGAATGTCAAAAGGCAAGGCGAAAGAGAATAGGCTTGGCTGTACTTAGACCTAGATTTCATACTTTGTATTTTAAATATAGCATAAAGGACATGTTTCATGATTTATAAAAAAAATACCTTCACCAGGCATAAGTGTGTGACTGCAGAACAATAAACTATCTGGACACGGGATCAGCCCTATGATTTCCTGCACCCCAGGCAGGCTAAGGAGATGGTATCTCAGGTTTACAGCTGTAAGCTAGACAGGATATCTGGCATCTGATGTGGATGGGAGCATCTGATTAGCTCTCTAAAATAAATTAACTTTCCCAGCTAAGTTCCATATAGGAGACACTGGGGAATTCACATTAATGGACAAAGGACAGACAACTGTGGAAAAGAAATGATCAGAAGTCTTCATCAAATGAAAAGAGGGGAACCATGACTGTTACTGTAGGTCCAGAAGACAAACAGAAGCAGTCTTTGGGCAAGGTGGCACTATTTTCTCCACTCTCACACCCACCCTCCACTCCATCAATTTTCACTGCATGCCTTCCTAATGCTTTCACAGCCATCTAGATGTATGACAGTATTAAGTCTTCTGAAATTGTGTTTCTTTCAGAATTGTCTCACATAAGTTTGGTTGTGTGAGTACACATGATATAAATTTACCTTCCTTAACTGTTTACCAAATGATTCAGGAAACAAAGGAAGAGCTAAGGTATGGGCCAGTGTTACAAAAACCAGCAGGAGTTCACTCTAACTTCCCTTACCTTTGAGCTGACAAAGAAAACCGTATTGAGAGAAGTGAGAAAAGCAGACAACATCAAATTAATTCCTAAGGACATCAACAATTTCAGTGAATTCAACTAAAGAGGCATGATTTAAGCAGAATTGAACTAAGGATAAATTTAGTTAGATTCACAAAATAACTTAGGTAGGAAAGTACTTCTGGAGGTCAATGGATTTAACCCCGGTCTTAAAGTAGGGACAACCTGAAAATTATATCAGATCACTGTAAGTCCTGTCCTGCTGAGTTTTGGAAGTATCTAGAATGGGAATTATTCCAAAACTCTTCGGGAAACTCGTTCCACTATCTGGCCAACAAACAGTACAAATTTAATATACAACCACCATATACCAGAGATTTAACTTAACAGAATCAGTATCTTTATTTTGAGAAGAGTTATCATTGGTGCCTATACAAAGACTCCTTGGTGACCAAAAAATCATTAACAGATGCTTTAAAGTATATACTTCACAGTCAACCCTTCTAGCTAGATGGTGAACATGAAAAGGAACAAAATAATGGGATGAAATATACCTGTCTGCTGTCTGGCTGTCTGCTACCATACACAATTTCCCCTACACTCTTCCTCCCTAATTGGCTTCAAGTGACTGGAACAGAATATAAAAGCATGCATTGAGCATTGAAGTGACTTTGGTACAGATGATTAATAAGATACTTCAGTGATATTTAAGTGTTATTACCATGGCATCTGCTACTCTGTAAAATCAGTTAAAATTCCTCAAAATTGGGCAAAGTATGTACATGTTTTAAAGAATAAATATAATGATATGTGATGAGAAAAATAAAAGAACAAACAGAAAAATGAACATAAAACCTCATGTTGGAACATGAGAAAAGCCAAACCAAAATTTCATGGAATACTGAATTTGAAATTCAAAAGTTTGAATGTTTACTATACTGTTTCATTTGCTCACATCTACAAACATTTAAAACCTGAGAAAATTTATGAGGTATTTTGTACAGGGTGAAAACAATAAAGGAATGGCATCAAACATTAATAAAAAAATTCAAAAGCAAGTTGTTCCTCAACCCAAAAATCCTAAAACCCAATATCCACAACCCAAAAAGTACTCCAACACAGAGTATTTAACCTTTTCACATGGCACAGTATAAAAACAATAAGAAAAGGAGAGACAGAAAGGGTGAAGGAAACCTACACCAAGCTCACCTCAAAGTCTACAGATGTACACACAGTACAAACAGAGAACATGAACTTAGGGTAGTAAATCATGGTGTCTGCACCAAAAGCAGTAAGAGAGATGACAGGTTTTAAGCGAGTTATAATGTTACAGAAATATGGGTAGCAACTGGTAAGTGTGCAAATTTATCTGTAAAGACAAGACAAAAGAACTTACAAATTAACACAGACAAGCAGATGAGGATATCCTTGACATCTGATCTCTCAACCAGATGCCTTTTTGGACAACAGTGTCTGAACAAAATTACATCATCAGACTTGGGAGCAAAAAAATTGAGGTCTCCATGAAAAGCAAATATCCTTTTCAGTGGGGCAACAATTAAGTTCTCCCATTTTTGTTTAATTTCCTTACCAAACAAGACATCCTTCCCAGAAAACTGCTCAAACTTTAAAGTCTATTAAAAAGGCTCCCTCTTCTGCACTCAAACACTCATCTCTGCTGTGGTTTGTGTTGAATCCAATGCTGTCCAAGCTTACTATGTGTGACTGAAGCACAGTCAATGGCTTAGGCACTCTAGGGACATGGGCAATGTTCTGGCATCTCTGCACACATCTTTGAGTCACAATGGAACTTGGGTGGGAGTTACATGCCTGTCTGCTTAAGCCATGGTGCTTCTAAGCATGCCTGGAATTTATGCCCAGACGCCAGGGGAAATCAGTTGTCCAAAATTATTCATTTTAGGTGCCACTAGGGCTTGGGTGGTGCTTGAGAGTGGGCAATCTGAATTATTCTCAGACTCAGGCGCCCAGAGTCTGATTAAATTATACTTTAGGTGGAATTTCAGTAGTTTGATTCTCTCCCTCTGTCCATATTGTCCGTAGTATATAATAAAAAATTCAAATTGACGAATGGAGCACTGTTTTCTCAAAGCAAAGCACACCCTTGGTGGAAACTACTGAAAACAATAGCAGGAATTGAAGCACATGAACTGAATACAGAGGTTTGAATTTACACCACCCTGGGCTGCTGGACTGAGATGTACTGCAAATTACAGAGGCCTCAGCTGGTAAAATTGAGAAGACCATCAATAGCCAGCACGAACATTCCCAACAATACAAGGTTTTAGATTGTACATAGATATGTTACAAATCCATACATTCAGGTCTTTCTTAATGTTTCACTGGTTGAAACATGAGGCAGATACAGCCAGAATGGTAACAAACACACATGTTCTTGCAAAAACTGTGTGCCACTCTATCAAAGCATAGGTATGCACAGAATTGCAAAGGCTTTTGCTGCATTCTCCTCCTTTTTACTGCATCAAATGTAGCCATAATTTTTCCTAAAAGCACCTGTATACTATCTGTATACTATGACTGTACATTATGAGATTACCAGAAGAGCAGATATAGGAATATTGCGTGAACATTACCACTGTATTTGTTCATACCTTCCACTGTTTATAAAGATTAAGTATAGAATGATTTTTGGCAAAATATTTTATTTATTCATTTGTTTCCTCAAAAGTTCTGAAGTGCAGATACCAGCTGGAACTCCTAGTGCTAGCATACTAAAAGAAGTAATTATGAATGAATTAACTGTGTATTCACTGTGCTATAAACAGTTTTAGTTCTATCTTTGTAATACAGCATTGAGTTACCCATATCAAATTTAGTAAGGCAATCCTTTATTTACCTTTTGTTTTTATTTTTAAAAAAAGCACTAATGGAAAAGCAGCATCTATTTTTGAATCTTATGAACTCCAATTGTTCCATATCGAATGAGAATACACTACAGTATATGATAAACTTCCGTATTTACAAGTATCAATGAAGCCTCCAGCTTGCTGTATATCTTCCAAGAAGAGAAAGATGAGCCAACTTGCATTTCCTGAGAGTGAAGTGAGAGATGTTTTGAGTTTATGGCAAGACATATCTTTTCCAGCTGACATATACCATTACCTGGTATATGCCACTTGTAACATGACAATGTTACAATAATTTGGTGACCAGAGCTCAAGGAGTTGGTTTAAAAAACTTTCCTGTGTTGGGTAATGATTTATTTCATACTTCATTGATTGAGACACTGAAGTGTTAACTTTTTAATGTTTGCAAAGGGTTTAAACTGAGATCTATTATGAATAAAAAAGTAAAGCTCAGGTGGACCAAGTACAAAAGCCTCCACATTATTATTAATGTGATTATTAATATTTTTACAACAAATTGGTATATTTTTGATTCTCAGGTTTTTTACCTAACTTGATTGGTATAACAGGAGAACAGGAATCAACTAACTAGAAGAATTTACCAAACCCTGCCTAGAAAATGTATTTCAAATTCTTTTCAAATAAAAGTTAAGAACAGCTGTCTTTTCTGTCAGAATAAGAAATAATTTCCTTCCCATCCATCTTCCTCAAATCACTTTAAGATGCACTATACAGTTTCATGTTACATTAGGCCTCAAGTTGTTTTCATATGACACATTATATGATGCAACTCAAGGGAAACTATTCAGACAGCTTAAGAGTTATTAATTACTTAGGGAGAGCTCGACCCACTCATGAAATGTACTGCTGAAAGCAAAGCTGCAGATTATTTTAACATTGAGAAGAGGGATTTACCTAATATTTCATATACTTTGGCATGCCTCTGCTTTCATTTTCAGAACAGGTATAGATTAGCTGACTCTTAATGTACAGATTGTTCAGGAATTTTTTGGAGTGAAAGTCAATTGTATTGATATCAAAATTTTAAAGGGCATTTGAAAAAACATTGGTTTTAAAGAGGTACAGAAATACCAAAATCGTTATGCCTGTGCTTTTACCCTAGGGTTTCCAGCATTATTATGAATCCTTATTTACAGGAATTATTGGTGAACTCCTGGCCCTAAAGAAGTCAAAGGCCAGTCTTCCTTTGATTTTAAAGATGTCAGACTAACTGTCTGTTTTCCAATTTTAGCCTTTTTCTGTGTATTTTAAGTTTTCTGGAAAAAAAAATCAGCAGTAAAAAGAACAAGACAATTAAAAGCAGTAATATATAATAACAGATATTGGAAATACAACATTTTTTCTTCTCTTTTTCCTGAGTAGAATTCTGCTGAATTTTGATGAAGTTTTTAGAAATTTCAGGTCAACAAAGAATATTGGAGTTTTATGTTGTGGAAGGCAGCTTTCAGCACTTTTGATGAAGTTACACACTTGCTGTTTGAGCAGCACGAGGCAGAGGGATATTAGAAAGTGTTGTTCAATTCCATGATTCAGGGTGGAGAGGAGATGTTTTCCCCTGTGTGAAAAAACTAGAGACCCATGTCTTTCTTTGTTCCCCATCTCTCAATTTGTTCTCTGGTCATCTAAACAAAAGAAACACTCTGAACAAGATATCTGTTCAGCATAAGTCCCAGCAACATCCATCTACACTGAAACTATAAAAATAACCAAGAGAAAATCATCTGTTTTGAAGTCAAATCATGTCCTCTTGAGAATTATGGTCCTCCTAGATATAGGAAGACCTCATTCTGCTTTCCCTTTAGTACTGACATGTAGAACTTTACACACGTGCATCCCATCCCCAGTTTTGTAATAGGTTTCTACTTCTGTGATTCACTGTAGGGACTGAAACCACCCTGCACTCATAAAAACCTGGTCTTATTGTTCAGCATGAACATCCCAGAAATCTTCAGTGCTTTTCCTTACTCAGAACCACACCAGTAAATCAATTGCCCCTATAGAAAAATTTCCTTAGTGTCTGACATTCCTCACAAGGAACACACAAAAAAACAAACTAAATTTTCCTCTTTGGAGATTATGGCAGAATCTAGAGAAGTGTGATGATGTGTCCTTTTCTTCAGTGGGTTTCTGACTGTCTCCAAAGATAGTATTTGTTAAAAATTTAAAACTAAGATGTGCTTAAGAGAATGGCAGAGATTTAAATTGTCTTCAGCTCATTCAAGACTTGCATCAATATTTTTGGCCTTTAGAGATGCAAAAATGTTACTTTTCTGTCCTAAATATCCTAAAATCAAACTGTGGATGGCAACCATCAAGAGAAGAGGACAAGAACTTAAATAGTTTAAGAGGAACTCTGGATATTTCTTTCAACATCCAGCCCTATTTTTATTTTGACATTTTAGGAGCTGTTTTCAAACTCACATGGTCCTTCTAGTTAGCTACCAGAAATGGAACAAACACAACAGTTCTAGTTATTAGAGTAGTCTGTTACTCGTCAGACTCTGAAGCCAATGAGATATTAAGTTCTTATGCTAAATATGATTATCTACAGTGGAATGAAATTATTCAGCTGATCAAGAAACCTTCTGATAATGTTAATGAAAAAAATTATGGTAACCTATGGCAGGCAACTGACAGAGAAAATTGCTCTGCATGTGTTTTTATGTGCTTCCTACCCTATTGTAGGAAGCAAGACCTATTGTACAGTATTCAATATTTGTACATTTTAGTGGTTGCTGTTGTTTGGAAAAGTAAAGAAAATTCAAACTGCAATAGACAATTTGTCTACTGGAGGCCATGAAGATCGAGATAAAACGCACGTCATATTATGGAAAGGGGGATGACATCAGGAATTACTTAGCTTATATATCCATATAACCTTCCCTGTAGGAGGAAGAAATCTAAGCACCCACTTGTCCGGATACCTAGAGACACTAACTGATTGCACAATGGTCTCTTTAGTTTGGTACAGAGGAGGGTGACTCAGCTTCAGCAGAGCTTCATGCTGAGAGACTCACACCCTTTTACTTCTCACGCTGGAGTTTTGGGAGGCACCTTGTGTGTTTCTGCATGACATCATGCCACCCAACCTAAAAACGTTATTTCCATAGAACACTCAATTTCTTCCTGTTTAGTCTCCCCTCATCCCCATCCCAAACTTCGGGTAGCTTTTTACAATGAACCAATGGAACAAGTACTAGTGAAGTGAACTGCTGATTACACTTGGAATCGGCTCTCCCTTTCCTTCCCGGGTTCATTCTGCCAAGTCCTAGACAACCCTGGCTGATGGTAAAGGGCAAACCATCTCACAGGCCAGCATCCCTCTTATGAAAATGCTGAGCACTCACAGTGCTAACAGCATGGCTGGCAGTGGAAAGGGAGAGCCAGGACTGCTGTCTGGAGTGCAGCTGCACCAAACTAAGAGGTGCTTTTTGTGCTAACCCCAAATAATTGTCTGGATAACTAGCCTCCTCCTCTTCAGCATGCAGGACTGCCTATAAATAAACAAACTCATTCCTGGCTAAAGTTGCAAGCAGGCTGTGCTAAGGAGTGCATGAGAAAAACGGCACAGACAAGACCAAAGGCACTAGAGCCTACAACTCTGTTACAAATGGGTTTATCTACCTGCCTTGGTTCCAGTTGATCTCCCCAAAAAAGAAGGTGTAAGTAGTGAAGATTGAGTTACCAACAGAAGAGATCTGATCCGAGTAAGAAAGAAGGTTAATGACACCAGATAGCAGGGTCAGACCCGAAAAAGTAGCTGTCAGCTGCAAGAGTGAAGCTACAGAGAGAACATGCTTTTGCTTTAACACCCCCTACACACAGCATGACTAGTCTATGCATACTTAAGCCTGGTGTTCTGCTTACACTTAAAAGGATAATTAGATAAATAAGGTGCTCTTTTACAGTATATAAAAACTGTGAACATTCACAAATTTTAAGTGAACAAGTATGGAAAAGAAATGATCAAAAACCACAACAGAAGACTTATTAGCATTTTCAGAAACTGGAAATTATTTTTATTAATTCTCAAGACTTAGACTGTACAATTACTGTCCAGTTTAAAAACAAAACAAAACAAAAAACCCCAAAAAACAAAGAGTATGTACAGCTTAGCCTGTAACTCCCACAATTTCTCTAATAATGAGATTTTTTGTAAGTTACAGATTAAACGGGGTTAAAAATAAATGCAGTTTAAAAATACCCACATTGATATCTGCTGAGTCATAACTATATTTAACAGGATGGACCAAAGACCTGTGACTTGCTAACCCTGTTACTGTCAGATCCAGCTGGGGAGTGTCCAGGTATTCCCTTTAAAGTGCTAGGAGAGAAACAAAAATCAAAGCTTATGAAGAGAGCTGGGCCTTGCATCTGACTCAAGACAGAGGTGTGGAGAGGATATCTCAAGCAGTGATACAGATAAATCAAGAAACATTTTATTTAGGTGAATTCTAAGCTTCACATCAAACTTGAAAGAATACGGAACATGACCAGGAGTCCTTCTCAGACTGGGGAATTAGGCTAGGTGCCTTATATCCAAGCAAAGAAGCTTGATATGGTAGGAATTCACAAACTTTCCTCAAAACAGTGAGGAAAGCTCACTGCTCCACAGCAGAAAAGCTTTGCATTAAACCAATGCATCAACTACAGCAACTTGAGGTTAAATCAGCCATGTAATTTTCATGCAAAATAACAGAAACAGAATGAGCAATTATCATCTCTTTTAACAGTAAGACTGATATTAGAGTCTGTACTGCTGATGAAAATTCTAAGAACACTATATTATGTAGTGTATATATCAGACTAGTAGACAAAAAAGTAAAAAAAGTTATAACGGTAAAGAAAATATAGTTATTATCACCAATATTTTTCATTAAATAAAATTGTAATATTTAAGCATGCAATGAGATAAAAAAAATATTTTGGAAGTTTTAAAAAGGAAGTACTTGGTTACCTCATTACCCCATTAGAAAACCTGCATTTTGATGAATTCACTCTTACCCTATAACTTACATGATTGACAATGAAATTACATACCCAATATTATGGGAAACTACATTCCTAAGGAAGAGAAACCATTTACAGAATAGTTTATAATACAATCCCAGAACCCCAGAATGGCTGAGGTTGGAAGCAACTTCTGGAGATCATCTGTTCCAAGGCCCCTGCTCTCACAGGATCACCTAGAGCCAGATGGGTAGGAGTAAACACTCACTTGTGTGGTAGAACAAAATCAGCACAAGCTTTTTAAAGAGATGACACTTAAACTTAATTGTGACTAAAAAAGTTAGGGTGTTGTAAGAAATATATTCTTAGGCATAATATGAATTCATATGAGTATTTCTAACTTATTTTTAGGGAGAAAAAAAGAAGCAAGGCTATGTTATAAGTCTTTGATCTTTCAAGAACTTCAATTGGTTAATGAGTCATGACTTTCCTTTCCATGAAATCATATCAGCTATCTTGAATCATGAAGTGTTTTTTCAGTCCTCCTAACACTTTCACAATAAACTAATCTTAAGCTTATGTAATTTCCTGGTAGCATAGCGTATCTGTCTCCACATACTAACAGTAATGCAATTATTTATCACTTTCTAAATTTAAAAAAAGTTCTCTGGAAAGAAAAATAGCCTATTAAAAAAAGAAATTATTTCAAAGTTTATACTCCTTTTTGACTGAACAGATATCTGATGGCATCTCCTTTTCAGACATTCAAGTCATCATATACAGCCTCATTACTCAAGTATTGCTAGAACTTACATTTTATATTTATATTTGTAATACATTTTCTTCAATGCCTCTATCCATACGATTATCTTATTAGTTACTGTCCTTATCGTATATTGTTCACAGTTCATATTAGACTATAATGCCATATGCTAAACATTCTAATTCTCAGCAACTTATTCTCACAGGAGATATTTTAAAAAGTCAAACAAACTACTGCAATAGAAGATTCACATCCCAAATCCTCCTGTTTCCAAATACCACTTTTACCCATAAAATGAGTGAGCATTATCTACTAATTCTGTACAAGTCACTGCTAGATATCCATCCTGAGCATGAGCAATGATTTCATGCTGCAATTGAACATGCTGCACTTCAAAGTGCATCCACCACAGAGGGTCCTCAGTGCAAGAATTGGGCTGGAATGGCACTTCTTCCCTGCAAGCCTTGGCAAACAGTTCTTGTTACTGTATACACTCCTGGTGAATACTACTATACTTTTTGTTTAATTTCATAGATTAATTTAAACTGGCTGTCACCTAGCATTCTGAACTGCTGGTGTAAGAGACAGGTCCAGTAGCAGGGAAAAAAGGGGTGTAGAGTCATGGCCCCTCAATAATGTTATTTGTGTTGTTACTTCTCAGGAGTGGTCCAAAGCAAACCTCACGTGCCTTAACCAATGGACATTTTTGGGATATGCATTCAAAAGTATTTGAGTAAATCAGTACTGCTCACCATAGATTATGAGCACCGAAATTTCTTACCAAACTCTCACAGAATCATAGACTCACAGAATTGTTGAGAAAAGACCTTCAAGATCATCAAGTCCAACCTAGTGCCACCAATAAACCATGTTCACAAGTGCCATATCCATATGCCTTTGTACACTTCCAGGGATAGGGACTTCACCACATCCCTGGGCAGACTGTTTCAATGCTTTACAAAACTTTCAGTGAAAAAAAAATTCCTAACATCTAATCTAAGCAGAAGTCTCAGCAGAGTTCACAAAGAAAACGGAGTAAAAGAGGGAAATTGAATTGAAATTGAAGAGCATTAACATTTTTAATAAAAAGTGTATCAATAATTAGTAGTCTAATACCTAAAATAAAAAGTACATGAATTTTCCTATGAAAATTAGAAGCACAATGCCATATTAGGAATAATAATCAATAAGTTATTCAAAGCCTAAATTGTCATGCCCAATCCCAGAGTATTTTTAGGATTTTTTTTTTTTTAATAGAATTTTGAGATACTGGAACTAGTCACACTGACTAAATCCAAAAATAACATGATCTCTTGCATGTGGTTCTGTTAATATACCAATAACTGTACATCTTGTTCCTATAGATTACAGATTGTTTCTCAAGTTGAAGTTTATTAAATCATTCCAAGTTTTGAAATGCGTTTGCAGCATGACAAATATGTACTTGAGACAGGCAAGACTGCAATCAGCAAACTCTTAGGACTGAACTCAAATTGATACCCACACCTCTAAGTGAAAAACCCAGAACATGGACTGTACTGTCCATTCAAAATCCAAGAAGTATTTTAAAAACTTTGTCAATTTATCTCCATAAACAAAAAAAAAATACTTCATAGTATGATTATAAAAACTGCAAAGAGCTAACCACATAGAAATGCTCAAGGTCAAAATCTTTCAGAACAAAATGAAAATAAATGAAAATCAGAGTAATGAAAAAAACACCAGGCAGTTTCACTGTGAGACAGACCATTAACTATTTTTAGATATAAAACCTAAAAACTCAGAGGAAAGGTGGGGGAAGGGTATGATATCTGTATGACATGTTTAAACAAAAAGCCCCAGTATAAACACAGATATAGCAGCAAAAACATATTTTTCTAGGTGCAACTTTAGTTAAGAGGAGAAATGCCTGACAGCATAGCTAAAGCAAACTAGATTACACAGTGTTAAATCACAAAAGCCAGAAAAAGAAAGATCTGATTTATTACAGGGATGTTTGTTGTTTTGGTTTTTTTTCCTTCATCTGCTGATAAATTACTTTTGAAGCATGTGGCACCATAGCTTCAGCAAGAAAAATTATATGCATTTTATAAAGGCACTTGGATCCTCTCAGCTCAATCAGCAAAACTGATAAATGATCATTCAGTCTCTATATACAACATAATGGGGCTACAGTGCATCCTCAGCTGCGTGCATTATGCCCAGCACGGATCATTGAATTCTGTGTGGTTGCTTATAGCACGGCTGCAGATACCCACAGCTATTCTGGTTTTCCAGAAAACTTCATCTGTACTGGTTTTGCAACCATGTTTTTGTTCTAAGACTATCAAACGCAGACCTTATTAAAGACTTAGATCTGAATCCTCCTTGTACTCGTTTTTGATAGATTTTTCTTCAAAAAAGGTGGCCAAGACAAACCAAGAAAACACTGCAAAGATTTTAAAAATCAGCATGTTTGGCAGGGAGCAAGAGGCATGTAAATTTTTCTGAAAGTTCCCCACACTCTGGAATCACTTAAGGCTCCTTCAGTTAATGCAGTGGTAAATTGAACAACCTTCTTCAGAATTTGTGTCCAAGTTTTTGAACAAGAGTCATTGAGAAGCATCTAGGTGAATTTCTCCTGCTGAATCTAGAAATCAAATAACACAACAACTTTGTCTTGCAATTGCAGTATCTATGAAAATCTATGTTTTAGAAAACTGAACCATAGTTTTGGCATCCATTTCAGATGAAAATAGAAAGGAATTCCCTACAGGAATACATAGCAAAAGTGGAATTGCAGATGCCGTTGTTTCAATCGGAACACTGGGATTCTTTTCCACAGACCAGGTTAAACCATGAAAAGCTCAAGGTAGAGTTTCAGGGTTTGTTTTATCTAAAGGCAGTGCTGCTGGTGTTGGGGGCAGCCTATCTTGCTCCTTCCCCACTGTCACTGCTCAGATGGCACAGCCACGGGGATCAGCCGCCAGCCTCGCTGAACAGAGAGGCTGATGCTGATGTGGAGGAAGTGAGATGAGGCTGAGAGATGGAGATGGGTGCTGTGAAAGCAAGCTCCTAATTTTATTCTCTTCCAAATAATATTTCTGGCTTTGTTTATTTGGATTTGTTTATGGCCTGCCATGAGGCACATGGGATTCCACACAAACACTGCTTGCCTCCTGCCCACTCTCGCTGTGGAGGAGTGCCCTTAAAGCACACACCTCACAAAAGCCTCTTCCCTTTATTTGCAAGTGCTTTACAGCAAGAACATCATCATTAGGAAATAAAAGGATGAACACTGCTTCATCCAACAGTGTTTTACCAGTTCAGTTGGTATGACACTGCTCCACTAAGTGCTCCACTCTCAGGGGAACACACTACAGATCAAAGAATTATAATTTGTTACAGTCAGTAGCTTGATTTAAAAAGATTTTCTAACTCTCTGTTCCCTCACAGTGTGCTTTTAATGTCAGTGCTATACATTTTTAAATGCACTCTTCCCCTCTGCCACCTCTGTCTTTGCCTTTGTTTCCCAATTCTTTCTGCATAGTAAATTACATGTTATATTGTAGCATGATTCAAACTAATATGGACATCAAAATCCATTAATACCTGAATGTTGAATTTTATAAAAATTGCCATATTTCTTGTACATTTTCAGGTAGAAACAAGCCCCCAAATGCAGAAAGAAATTGACAGGTGATTATTCTTTAAAAGAAGCATTGGTCTGTCATTTTACATGGTAAGAAGCCCCATTTTTCTCCTTAGCTGTGAAATTAAATAATTGGTATTTACAAGGTGGGTACAACACCAATTTGTTCTTTCAACAATAATCACTGTATTTTCCTTCTTTTTAATTTCTGAAATAGAGTAAGTGTTGAAGTTTCTGGAAATAAACACAAAATATATTATGTCAGGATAAAATAAAGTTTGAATCACTGCAGTTTCTGATCCACTACTTTAAAAGACCTGAAGAAAAATCAGAAATTGTACTACATTCAGGCTCCCACACTCAGGAAGCAAATTCCAAAGGCAAGACCTTTTTCTTGAAAATACCCTGCAACTAAAATACCAGACATTTCAGTCTTAGCATTGTTGGCTCCAACTGCTCAAATGACCTCAAATAAATGTGTGATATAGTAAAGGAGAGGTGTTTTCTTGGATAGCCATCTAATATTTTAATAGATCAAAGGTTAGCAGGATTTTGTGTGAGCACAAAAGCTGGTTTGAATAATTGTAGCTCCTGTCTCAAAACTGGGATAATACCTCATTGCCATTCTCAGTCACACTTTTAAAAGTCTTCAATGAATTGTTTTGGAAATCAGTGATTATCATGTGTATCTATTCTGTACCATTTATAAGAAAAATGTCTAAAACTTCCTAAAATGCGTCTTACAATGTTTTTCAAGAAGACTGTTGAGGCAAACTCTGATGTTCAAAACAATTGCTATGTACGAAAATAATAAAAAGTCATGCCCAAGAGGATCTTCATGGAGAGCTGAAGTTTATGAAAGGAAGCCAATATTTTTTAGTTTGGTGAAGAGAGTGGTCTCAGCAGATACAAGCAGAGAACAGACATCAGAGCAAATGGTTGCAAAATCACGTAGAGATATGTGGCTTTGGGAAAGCAAATTGCTGGCTGTGAAAGGTTTCTAACAGTGAGCACAGAAACCTCCTCACCTGATGCCAGCTGTGCTCTAGGAAAATGGAATTCCCTCCACATTTTTTTTTTCAATTAAAAAGGCTAGCACTAGAAACAATCAGAAAACCCCACATAAATATTATTCATCACCAATTTCTGTTCTTAGCAGAAAGAATCCTCCTGCCTGGAATTTACTGAGGCAAGTGGAACAGTATTTCTTCCTCCAGTAACTAGACATCCCAAGGAGGTGAAACACTTTCTCTGAAATATGGCCCAAGCCACAGCTCTTCTGGCAGCACTGAGTAACAACTTTGCTGGTGGAGCTCGTAGTCCAAATACAGTCAAAATCCAAGCTCCTTTGTAGTATCTTACAAAGAAAGGGGAAGAATTCCTAAAAGAGTTGTGAGAGTAATCCCAACTGCTGTAACTCAGATCATTTAACAGCCAGCTATGATAATCTCCTCAGTAAATTAATATGGTTTGTCAAGCCAAACAAACTACAAAATAAGAAAGCTGTGACTGTGCCATGAAGATTTGCTAATCATGAACATCCATTTCAAAAACATTCTGAAACTCAGCCGAAACCAGCTCATTATCTCCTTTATTGGTGCTTTCAGAAGAGGAAAAAAAAGGCCCACCAGCACCCCAGAAAAGTGCGAAAGAGGAGCAACTGATGTCTGATGCAGCTTTGGAGAAAGACAGTGAAATTAATTTATCATAGAGCTGTTTAAGCCAACCGAAGAACAAAGATTAGCCTAAAAGGTTTCATGTCCAGAAATACTGTGTACTGCTGGCAGTTCTAAAGGAATGCTACCAGCACAGAGCCCTGTTCTCCTTTATCAGCAAACTCTGTGCCACACTGGGATACACTACATGGGCAGTACATGTTGAAGTCTGGAGAAGAAATATGACTCTCTAAGGTATTTGTTGAGATAAAACTAAACCTTTATATAGTTACTATTATTCTATGATTCTGTGGTGTGTTTATGACTATATAATTAGACTGTCTGCCTAACAGTACTTTACTACAAGTTTATGACTCAAAAGCTCTGTTACACTGCTTTCTTCAGGAATAAGTCCTGTTAAGGTTCACTGAGAACTTCAATAAGCAATTCAAAGTTTTAATAAGAAAAGTATTACTGGCATTACATTAATATATTACAGTCATTTACACAAAGCATAAGAGCTATCCATCTGCTATCACAAGACAAAATATATACAGAACTGCATCACAAAAAGAGAGAAAGACCTACAGCTGAAGTCCAACATAAATAAACATAATCAATTTCCCAAGCTGACAGTGCATTGTAAATTATTTACAACATATAAATAGGTGAAACACTACTCCAGGTCCATTGAAAAAAACCAAAATGGCATCAGAGAAGAAAAATGGCACAGCATAGCTTTCTATTACCCACACTACAACTGAATGAATGAAATGCAAGAGGAGATGTGCTGAGTTACTTGATACTTGCTAGTCAGCTTAATCAGATACTCTCAATTTCCTGCAGGATGGATAACAAACACTGTTCTGCTGCTTACTGCACACCACGTCTACTGAAATATTTTCTGAGGCAGAATGATCCCTAAAGCCATCTAATAACACAAGGAGTCTGGAACCATGCAACCCGACATAATGTAAGAGAAGTAGGTTTAAATAAAAATAATTAATTAAAAGATCTTGTACAGGGGTAACTGAGATAGTAAATTATAAGGTTATGATGACAGATACCCAAGTTTCTGACTATCCTTTATTGTAACCCTACCATGTAAAAACCCAAAACCCGACTTCGTGCTCCTCACTGCCATCTGCCCTTATTTTAAAAAAATCCTAAAACTTCAGAAGAGTTTAAAAAGCAACACACTTAAAACAAAATGTTTAAAAACTTTTTACCTGAAGTATTCTCTCAATATCAGAAAGACATTTTATATTCAGCAAACTAAAATAATTAAGAACAGAATTCATCTTTTAATGACATGCATTTGTGTGAAGAAAGGTTAATAAAGGATGAGCAAGATTATTGCCATGAATAACAAGGATTTAATTTTAGAAATTCTGCAGTGCTTACATGTTATTGAAAATACTTTTAACCCTTTCATTGTTCAGGAAGATATATGTATGAGGTACTACTTACTTGCACAGCAAGCTGACTGAAAATCTTATCTTGTACCTCATTATCATCAATAACACAGTATTAATTTTCTGCCTAACTATATTCATTTTTATGCCTAATTTTATTCATATATTAGCACTGATATGCATTTTATTAATCATCATCTCAGTTGCTTCATCCAGCTAAATTTTTCATCCATCAGAGATGCATATTTCTAGGGAAAACTAGAAAGATTTTCTCTTTTGTTTTACCTCTTTAATGAGAATACACAGAATAAAATAACAGGGACAGTGAGGAATATGAGAACCAAGAGACCATGAACGCCAAGCCACCTCCCTCCCAGGTTTACTCAAAACTGAAATTCTTTAGCCCATGCCCAAGTTACACTGGAAATGGGGAAAAACCAGATAGCCATTTTTTCTCTCCTTTCAAAAAGCTGATGACATAAAATATAGGAAAAAAATATATAGTACAAAAAAAAAAAAAAACAGCCAAACAAAATAACCATTATGACTTTCCTTGCAATAGCTGATATTTAGGGCTTTGCTAGGTCACAGCTATCATCCATGGTGTGAATTCCCCATTTTCATTGCCTTCATTAATAAATTTTTTTCAAAAGAAGTAGAAAAAAAAGACACTAGTATATTCAGGCCTACTAAATAAAGCTAAGAAAAAAGCTTTATGTTTTTTAACTTCAACATGACCTCTCAGACCACTTCTGAAACCACTCAGAAATTCTTAGAAATCAATACTTTGGATCAAGAATTTTACCTCAGAGTAATATGAATTTTGAATAATTAACCCTTTTGCAATTTCTATCTCCTTTCTTTTCCATTTTTGGCACTAATTTTCTCACTGTTTCAAAATAAAGTCAGCTCACAAGATGCATTTCTTAGCACTACTTAACTTCTTATTCCTAAAGGAAAATTGCTCCACATTTTTTGTTATTGCTTCAAGTTTTCTACCTTTCTGTAGTTTCATGTTTCCCTCAAATTCCCATAAATTGGATAAAAAGCCTTGTAAAAAAAGGAAAAATTAATATTTTTTTTTAAATAAAGTTTTCTTACTAAAAATCTCTCAAAATATTTTTAGTAAAGACATTTATGGGTGGTACCTATCCTGTTACTCTTCCAAAGACAATCTGGATAATGCTGGAAAGGTCCTAATAAAAGAAGAGGACTCTGTCTCAAGTAATTTTGTCCAGTAAATTTTCCTTCCATAGCATCCAATGTATTTTAAAAAAGAGAAAGTGATTAGTTTAATTTTGCAGTATTACCCAAGCACAAAAATTTGCACTTACAGTATCTAATATATCAGAAAACCTTAGAGAACCTAAACATTCTAAATTGCCTGATAAATTCTTTCTGTGGTCACACTCCTCCTACAAAGATCATTTGTTTTGTGTCTGGTTGCCTCCAACTCTCCTCTTCCTCCTTCCCCCTGGCCTCATGCTACTCACAGTCCCTCTGTGCTATGCCCAGGATCCAAGCAAAGGGGAAGTCCAAGGGCCAGGTGTGTTTTTTTACTAGGCAAGCTGGAGCCAGACCTCTTGCAACAGAAAATACCCAACCTGAAGACATGGGAATACAGTTGCTTCCCTCGTCATGGCAGGAACACGCTGTACAGAAACCACAGTCCCATGACTCAGAGCACATCTCAACCAAGAAGCTCTGAGATGATCCTCTCTCTCCACTGAGCTCGGGGAACTTGAAACTACATTCCTAACTGCTTCTTGACATTTCCTTGTCCCTGTGCAAACTGAAGTCCATCCAATCCAATTGTGCCCTGCTCTCTTTCACTGTCCTTTTGATTTTTCGTGCAGTCTCTGCTTTTCATCCCACCCTGTGCCAGAATAGGATTTTGCCTACTTTCTCCTCTACACCGAGTGCCCACTATTCTGTTGCTGCTCAAAGGCAAAATGTGAATACAAGGAAAATTAAAAAAAAAATAGCATTCAAGGAAATGGTGATACTCTCTTTTTAATCTTGACAGCAGTAGTGAGAGAGAGGACAGACTTCACTGAGGACATTAGTATAATACTTCCTGTCATACCATGAAAGTTATATGTTTCCTTTGTTTTATAAATATTAATGCATTAACAGTGGAATTTTCAGTATTAGAATCATGATTTGAGAAAGTGCTATTCACAATTAACTTACTACCTATGTACTCCCAGATTCCAGAAGAATAGCACACCAAAATCAAAATACTTCCCACAGAAAAAAAAATGAAAAAAGCCTAAAAACAGCCATACTGCTTTCTATGGCATTCTTTGGATGCATGTTCAGTGATTCAGTTAATTAGTAGCATTGAGTTTGAGCTCTATCTTTTAAAACCTAAGCATGAAAGTAGTATCTTACCTTGTATCTCTAATGAGAGGTGCACTTCCCAGTTTAAAGCAGATCTTTTCCCCACCACAAGATGTTTGCCTTAAAGAAAAGCTTTCTGCCAGATCAAACCCTGTAAAATAGAACACAATACAATACAATTATAATGGAATTTAAATACTGTAAGTAAAAAATAATTTTTAGCATACTTGAATACAAGCATATTAGCATTTCTAGAATATAGACTGACAAGATATTTTGAAAAGTAGAATTTGAAGTCAGAAAAGCTTTCAATATTTATTTTATAAGAACTATTCATGCAAAATTCACTTGGTAGATGACTTTAAAACTTGAAAAATGAATTTGCTAGTTCTTTTAACATTTGAATGTATAAGAATGCAGGATGATTGGAAAAAAACATGGAAATTAGTGTGGCTGCCGAACTTGAACCAATATTTTTGGGGAAAAACATGTTCTGGGATGCTGCCACCTTCCTGGTAGCAGCAGCAGCTTTTGGTGCTTGGGGATTGCATTCTGTCCTAACCTTTCAATTTTAAAGCCAGCTTCAGTCAGACTATAATTACATCCAGCAATCATTAGCAGCTAATTAATACAGATATCCATATTAGCTTGGTCATTTACCTGATACACCACGACTGTCTCTGTTGATTTGTTTGAGATGACGGGAAACAGTTTTCATTAAAGGACACACAGCACCTTCAAGAGAACACAGTTCATTATCTATGGTAAAATGGTATCAAACTAACAGGAATTGAACAAACTATCATGGCAGTTATGGTAATATTGACAGGAATGTTGCTTTTTGTCGCTTTAGGATATGAAAAGTGGCAATAAACCAAATTACAAAATCTAATCAAAAGCAAATTTTATACTACACTTCCAATAATATAAGCAGATAGAATTTTTATCACATTTTAATTCAGCTGCCTGTGGTTAAAGTTCATATAAACAATATAGCCAGAAGAAAACCATTAAATTCTTACCATGCTGTTCCCATTTATAACACTCTATAAAGCAGCAATATCTGTTCCAAGTTCTTTTTGTATTTCTCACTGTATTACTAGAAAATATTTTCCCCCATTCATTAATATGAAACAATATTGTATTTTGGGAAAAAAAGCACAAAAATTAAGTAGGGGAGTAGTCTGGACCAAAGTGTTTTTGTAAGCAAACAGAATGTTCTAAAATTTGGAACATGGTAAACTGAGGTTAAATCTAACTGAACCCTCAGATAAGACACTGTATTATTAATATGCAATATTAATCATTATTACTTCTTACTTGCACTAAGTCCTTTATGCTCTTTTTTTTTAATAGATATACAAGAATGTCCACTTTTAAGAAGGAAATACAGGAAAATGTCACTTTTGTGCAGGGGTCTGAAATATGGCTTGCTATTTAACAAGTTTTGCAAATAGCCCTGCTAAATTCTAAAAAAGAACCCTAGTAAATCACAGATGACAAGTTGGTCTGTCAGCTTATCAAGCACAGAGCTTCGTGAGCTGAGGCAACTGAAAAGATGTCCAAGGTGTATCTGAAGCTGCTGAGCAGTGAAGGTCAAGGCACTTTCTGAACCATTAGTTCAATTAAAAAAGTAAGGAATGTCCTATCATTAACCCGGAAATTATCTATATTTGAATGCTTCATGAGAGCATCCAGACCAAACATTGGTATTAAAAATGGCTATATTTGTAATCTTAAAGTATGTGAAATTTGTCATTCATTCTGTAGTTATGTAGAAAGCATATTATCCTTCAAAACTCTTAAATGCTATTAAATATATTTCAGAATTTGGTCTCGATTAAGAATGGCTAATTGGAAATAACTAGTAAAAGTGACAATATATCATATAATACAGACATAAAGACACTCCCTGATAATGTGGTTAATGAAAGCTATGTTAACTATTTAAAGAACAGACCGGGTGAAACAATTTTTTTTTTTGTAAGATTCATTAAGTTCCACGTGCTTCATCACAGTTACAACTAACAATTGACTACTACAAGTAACATCACAGATAAATTGATTTCCTTCTAAGGCTCTCAGAAAATAAATTCTTTTCTTTCCCTCATATAGATCCATAAATACGTGCATATGCATGTTTTTCCCTGTACAGATAGAGTTTCATGGTGAGATTAAATATATGCATGAAAAACTCTGTAAATTCCCATTCCCCAGAAAAGACACTGAACTGTAAAGAATATTCGTGTTGAAAACTTTGAAGTGAAATCTTTCATCATTCTTGGTTAGCAGGAAGTTTTATACAGTGAGAAAAGCATTTGCTGGAATTACACAGTAACATAGCAATTTCAACACACCAGTTGATATATACACACATGGGACAGAAACAGGTTCACCTTAGATACCCTTTAGTTTACAAACCTCAAGCTTCAATCAAATACAGATTATTGAACTATAGAATTCTATACACAGCCACTCCAAACCAATGAATGATGTTAGGGCACATTTACATAACTATAGCTCTAAGAAATAAGCTGGCATAAAGGAAGCCATTTATGGCTGAAGTCACAAAAAAATGTCAGACATACATGGATAGATGTTTTTTCTTAAATCAACAGGTTTCCTCAGGGCCTTTTTCAAAAATATTCAATAAATTTCAAGGTAGATTCTCCTTTTGGTTAAATTCTTGGCAGTACTTATAAGAGCAGACAAAGAGTATTTATTGCTGATTTTACCCTAAACTGATGTAAGCTTTTGAGAACTTGGGACACAAGTGTGCTTTTTTTTTTTCCCCAGCATTAACTTACATGAGTGTTGAGCAGTGAAAGACTAGAAAGTTTGAGCCTATTCCCCACAGCCACTTTCTTCCAAATAAAGACTCAAGCCTTAATTTTTGTGCTATCCAGATGATAGCGATGATTCCTCACATGCCACAGACTGGACCGTGGACCTATTTTTATCAGTGGCACAACAGTCACACCATAGACAGGCCATTTAAGTGTTATTTATTTATTTGTATTCCACATCCCCAAAAGAACTGAAAGGGTTACACGAATCTTCTATTGCACTCCTTTAGTTCAGTGCTATTCCTTCTACCAGAGAGCTAAGGGAAAACTCTCAAATAACAAGACCAAACTCTCTCCATACCAAGACTGACAACTTTCATTACTATAGAGCGATGAAAATTCTTTCTGCAGTTACAGCTTGCATAGTTAACCTCTTCCACGATTTTTTGACTGCTAGCAGATGCTTAAATTTTCTTTAGCCTGAGACAAAACAGGCAGTTTGCCCATTCAACATGTGGGCAGCTGAATGACAAGGCCTACATGAAGATATTCGGGAAAGAAAAAGAACAAGATAAACACTTGCTGTTAATCCAGTGGGAAACCATGAATCTCTCTGGCCTGTTACATTATTATAAAATACATTATTATAAAATTCATGAAATAGTAAGAAGAACAAGCTTACATTTATGCACTAGATTGCCCTGCACATGATAAAACTGCATCTGTGTGGACTGAAATAAAAAATTCATAGAAAACCAATGATATCATAAGGTCAAGTTAATGTATCTTTAAATTAATGATATCTTTACCTACCCATACAAAAAAGTTGGCCTGGATCTTTATAAATCAATGAGTTCTAGCTATGAGCTTATTAATATAAAATCAATCCAATAATCTTGAAAGTATTAATTTATTTAGACCAAGCAGGTACATCACAGATCATTGTCTTCTCTCTCATTACTAAGATTAGTAAGAATTTTTTGTTTTTTTTTCTAATAGCATAATTTAAAAAAAAAAAAAAAAGGCATTGCATCTAGACATATCTGTTGCAACATGCAATGGCACGTTCCACATTCCTGGAATGATCAGGACACCTGTTGAAGCACACTGCAACTTCCATCTAGGCACCATGCTCAGCTTTCCATTCCATGCAAACGAGGACAAAAGAGACTGTGGTGTGTGCTTCAGTCTCCCTCTTACAGATAGATATCTCTTGTGTGCACTTCCTGAGGGGGAACTGAAACTTCCAATGGGCAGTCTTGGCTTCTTCAGATTCGCGTAACCTGTAATGGCTAGATTCACATTGCAAGTACCCATCTGCTACCTTATAACCAAACTTCACATTCAGGTGAGGTTTTTAGCTGCCATCTACCACCACTGACATGCACATTGCAAAGGCACTGAAGCTTCCATGAGTAGCCATGACCACACCAATGAATGTGGCCAAACACCAAAGCCCAACCTATTGTATACCCACGTCCTGTGTCAACTCGAGCTTCAGGCAGAAACCCGTATTACCTAAGATTTTTCTCATACTTCCCATACATGGATCAGGTTCATAAACACACAGGCAACCTCTTCAGAGCTAGTGACACACCTGCAAATATCAGCAATGATATCCAGTAATATCAAACATATTCATAATGAAGATAAGCAGATCCAGCTGGCTTGCTTTCAAGGTCAAGAATTCAGATTTCTTACATATCTCTAGCTTCAAGTATACAGGCATGTGATTTTTTTGTATTCTTTTATTTTACTCTGTAAAGAAGATTATATTACATTACAATGTTAAAATTAAGACAAGGGTAGGAAGAATGAAGGGAACGTGATACAGTAAAGAAGTCAACTTCAAGTCTGGTGACTATTTAGATGGTTATGAAGTAATGTAACAGCATTGGCAGGCAGAAATAAGAAATCCAAGAAACAGAGTTCAAGGATTAGGATATTCACATTAGGCCCCTGGAGAACTATATTCTCCCATGAAAAAGAGTAAGTAGTGAAAAGCAGGATTTCATATTATTTGAGACAACCAGCACCACTCAACTTCAACTTCTCAACTTCAACACACTCAACACACCTCTCAACTTCATTGAGACAACCAGCACTGCTTCACCAAGGGCAAGTCTTGCATGACTAACTCAGTGGCCTTGCACAATGGAGTGACTGCATCAGTGGCCAAGGGAAGAGCTATGGATGTCACCTGGATTTCTGCAAGGCCTTTGACATGGTCCCCACAATATCTCTGAATTGTAGAGGCTGGGATTTGCTGTGTAGACTGCTCAGAGAATGATGAATTGGTTGGACAGTCACATCCAGAGGGGAGTGGTCAACTCCTCAATCTCCAGATGGAAAACAGTGGCAAATGGTGTTCCGTTTGGGATCAATGTTATTTAATTAATTAATGACACGGATGAAGGGATTGACTGCACCCTCAGCACATTTGCAGATGACACCAAGCTGAGTGATGCAGTTGACACACCTGAAGGACAGGATGTCATCCAGAGGGACCTGGACAAGTTTGAGAATTGGGCTCATAGGAATCTTGTGAGGTTCAACAACGTCATGAGAATGCTGCACCTGGGCAATGCTCAGTTTCAAAACAAGCTGAGGGTTGAAGGAATTGAGAGCAGCCCTGACAAGAAGGCTTTGAGAATACTGATGGATGAAAAGCTGGAGATGAGCTGACAATGTGTGCTCACATCCCAGAAAGCCAATCATATCCTGGGCTACATCTAAAGAAGCATGGCTAGCAGATCAAGAGAAGTGATTCTGCCCATCAGCTCTCACGAAAAGCCCCCCACCCTGACTACTGTATCCAACTCCAGGGCCCCAGCACAAGAAAGATGTGGACCTGCTGGAACAGGTGCAAAGGAAGGCCACAAAAACGATCAGAGAGCTGGGGCATCTCTCCTGAGAACTAAGGTTTTCAGCCTGGAGAAGAGAAGGCTCCAGGGGGACCTTATTACATCCTTGTAGGCAGTGGGCCTGTAAGAAAGATGGGTACAGACTTGTCATCAGGATCTGTGGTGACAGGACAAGGGCTAATGGTTTTAAATAAAAGAAGATTTAGACTAGACTTGACAATAATGGTGGTGAAACACTGGAATATGTTGCCCAGAGAAGTGGTAGATGGCCCATCCCTGGAAACATTCAAAGCCAGGTCAGATGTGAATGTCAGGACTATAAAGACATTGTATGTGACAGAAACTATAGGGTCATTATACTGATTTGGAGAAGTATCTAGCTGTACTAAAGCATTAAAACCAAAAAGCTGAACTGATTTACATACCTGAAATCACTCACTGTATTTGGGCTAAAGCGCCTATCTAAAATCATGATCCATAGCCAATACTTTTCACAGCACGTTCCATGTCAAAAGACAAGGAAAATTCACCATGCCTATTAGTCTCAGCACTCTGTTTATACTACATTTTTCATGGATTAGCAAGTGGCTTTAAAAAACTCTAATTGTAAAAGAAAGTCGAAAAAGAAGCAATGATCTGGGAATGAGACAGAATCGTAATATTCTTAATATAAAACTGTCAGGAATGATCAAATTAGAACTTCACATGTCACTACAGAAAGAGCTAACGTCCACACTCAAACCCCAAATATTCCCAATAATAATAAGTCGACAACATGAAGAAAGTATGCTTGCAGTCAGATCAAAAATATGCCTCCGGAAAACTCCTGAACTCTCTCCCCTCAGATTTGCTATACCCCATCATGGGAAGCGAGTGCTTCCTTCTAATGAACACTAAGCATATCAAAACATGAGAACTGAAAGAAATCTTCTATGTGAATCTAATGCTTACTGGCACCCTCAGAGCCTAAGGAGGACTGCTCCAAGAAGAGCCAGCATACTCTCTCAGCCTCCGACTCTTTTTTCAATTCTGGTATTTATTCATTACAATATTGGTCCAATGAATAAGTCAAAGTATATTCAGCATGTCTGCTCAGAAAGCTCAAATCAATCCTTCTCCTAACACACTTCCTCCCCTCACCACCCTCAAATTAATTTTAGTCTACACTTTTCCATGTATTTGAAGCCATTCTTTTAGATTCAAGTAGATTGGGTGAGAAATTTCAAGATGTAAATATAATAATTTCAGATCCTACCTAAAGGTGCTTTGCTGGAAAAGTTTCTATTTTAGCCCAGAGAAATAAATGCTATGCATATGTTGTTGAAGGAAGAAAACCAAAAAGATCATCTAGGCAGATATTGAAGGACAGATGCTGATTTAAACAGAACTTGTACATGGGAGGGAACAAAGGCCCAAGAAAGAACAACTGAATACAAGACAGGGAAAAAACCCCAAACCTTTACATATTACTCTCTCCATGAAGAAAGCAGATTTCAAATTTGTAACAGATTCACCTGCATACAAATTATAAAACTGGAGCAAGACAACTTTGCCGCACAGAGGAGTCAGTTCAGCTGAACAGAGGAGAGTAACAAAAGTTTGGCAGAAGGATCTGCACCACTTTTACCACTGCTCCACTCCTGGGTCCATTCTTTCCCAACTCCTGCTTTCTGGTCTATAACTCGCATTTCTTTTTTCAATGGTAACCATTCCTGCAAACTCTACTAGAGTCTCTTTCCTCTTATCAACTGGAGTTTATCTCCAGGCTTAACTCACACACCTGCTGTTGGCAGAGCTGCTCAAGCTGGCAGCTATCAGCTTGTTATTCCTCACCATCTGCCTGTACCTCCACAAACGGAAGGAGCCTCTTTCAAGTGCACACCCTCAGTTATTCACAGGAGAGGTTCAACCTCTCCTTTTCTTCCTCGCAGTTCAATTGGACCCATATTTGGTCTATTTGTGGCAATCAGGCTAAGGAAAACTGCAACTTCACCATGGGCTGCTTAGCTACAAACTTCTAACAGAATGTACTGCATAGTTCAGATACACTGTTTATTTGCAGTTCAGTGTATCTGCCACATCTTCTGTGGCTGGCCCAACTTTTAACTAAGGCATCATTTCATTAGAAAAAAAAATATAAAAGAAAAGAGACATTGCTTCCTGGAATTTTAACATTTTTCAGTCTATATCGCTAGGGAACCTTCTGTACTAGCACCATTTTAGCACTTTAAAAACTTCCCTTCTGCAACCCACTACCTAGCAATGACAGAATAAAACCTATTTGTCTTCTTTCAGACAGAATGATTTCACAGCTATGATGTATGCTTGCTCTCTCAGAGGGGTTAAGAATAATTCATCAGCAGAGCACTTAGCCTCACTGCCCTAAAAATATAAGGGGAAAAAGACTTTGACTTAAATTCTGGCTCTTCACAATGCATTATTATTACCTCAGAGCCCACACATTACACTTATTATTTATTCATTATTACTGTTTATATTTTCCAGGGGTAGTAAAAGGATTATTTTTCTAGTCATGGACTTTTAAATTTCTTGGGCCTGAGTTATAAATGAGTTATTGAAATTCAAAGTTGTTGTTGTGTGTGTAGTTTCTGTTATCTTTTATAAGATTTCTGGAAAGGAGCAACATTACTAAGAGTTAATTTTATTTTTGAGAAAAAACCCAAGTCAATTTAAATAGCAATAAACATGTTTTCCTTGCTAATAATTTTAGAAAATTATAATAAGTTGAAGTTTTTGCTGAGGCTGAGTAATTCTAGAAAACTGATGTTCCATATTTGACAAGCACATATGATGTGCCTTTAAGACAGAATTTGCCACATTCTGGAGAGTTAATGTAGAGTTTAAGTGAGAACACTAGATAACATGTGGAAAGTAAAAGAAAGAGGAAAACAGAGAAATCTGAGAAAATTTGCAGAAGATGGGAAACAGTTTTTAAGTTAAACAATATCTTTTTATTTCTTTTCCCCATCTTCTTAGGAAAAAAAGGATTTTTTTCACTCTGTGTGAAATATATGACCCCGTTTAGGAATTAAGTATAGGTGCAGTTAACATGGGCATTAGATTGTTTAGGTCAATGTGATAACTGGTCTGCACTAATAAAGCCATATGATTCTGTTCACAAAAGTTTTGCAAACTCTGATTTATAATCTTGTTTTGTATGGTAGGAAAAGAAAAGTACAAAATGAAACTCCTAGGAGCTACAATTACCTCCAAACATGAATCTTCCAAGCACAGGAAGCAGAAAGGCTGCTCTGGAACTGCTTCAAACTTAGTTCATTTCAGAAAAGAGATTAAAACAACCTTGTATAATTTTATTTGTTCATATTGTTTATTTTCTATGTGCTCTTGTTATTTGCTAAAAATTTTTCAGTACTGAGATTTATGCCTTTGGTCTGTGATGGACAAGAAAAATGGAAGTACCTGTGTGGTCACTGACAGCCAGAGACGTAGAAACAGGAAGGAGGAAGACTGCCATACAAAGCCAAACTATGCAGGATCCAGTGTACTTCATCTCCCCCTGGACACATGTGAACAAACAGCTACAAATCTGAAATGAAAAAGAAGCATATTCAGAACAATCTCATCTTATTCTTCTCACCTCACCTTGTCAGAATATTGCAAACAAGAACTTCTTAACTGTGAAGAGGAGTTGCTAGTCATATACAAGTGTATAATTTTTCAGTTTAAGGAGCTACAAAAAAGGTTTATGCCAGTTTGGAAATAAATGATAAATATCCTCCTTTTTAGTTCTTTATTAATGAACACAGAAGTAACACCTTAGAAATGCTAACTTGGAGATATTAATTGTAAAGGCACTGAATGTTCATTTCATTAGTAATTACTAATTTTCTTTTATATTTCTCCCCACATTATTTTTCATTATTCAATATATTAGTTAAACTGTTTGGTGTCACAACACTTAGAGTGACTGCTAAGGTAGTCCTCAAATGGAACAAAGGCAACATGCAATTGTTTAACCACAAAAGAAACCAAAATGCAATATTTCTCCACCTTGCAAAGTGCCTAGAGCAGCCTATACTGAATTTCTAGTTTAAATCTCACAAAAGTACAGGCTTCAACAACACAAACTGGTACTGTCATTAGAGGACAAAAGCTTCTTTTTCTAAGCCAACTGCGACATATAAATACACATGAATTTAATGAAACACAGAAAATATCTAATGTTTTTCTAATCACATCTTCTGTAAGAAAAGGAAATCACGTACCTAAGATGCAATTGTTATAATTATTTTTGCAAGGCACCTTATTTATCATGAAAGCTATTCTGTCATAACCTGACATCAACTACATCATGATTAACTTTTCTAGCCTTCCCACCAGCAGCAAAGCGAATACATGTTGAAATGAATTATCATTTAATTTCCTGCACCTGCTTTACAAGCAGGCATCGGGAATTGAGTAGAGCCGCCTGCTCCGGAGGTCTGCTTTGGTCTCCTTTTCTGCAGGGCTCTGATCACCAGCACCGCCACCCCCTCGCTGCCGCCGCACCTCGGGGCTTGGGTCCTCTCCCGCCGGCTGCTCCAGGAGGCTCCGCTCCCTCGCACCCCCGGAGCCCACGGGGCGCCCGTGCAGCGACGCGAGCCCCGGCAGCGCAGACTCCGACCCGGCAGCGCCGGCAGCGCCGTTTCCCTTGGATCGAGCCGCGTTTGCCGGAGGGAGGGCTCAGCCCTCCGGGCGGGAAGGCAAGCGGGCAGCTCTCCCAGCCGGGCAGCGCCCCCGCCCCGCTGCCGGAGCCGCTCTCCGGCCCCCGCCCCGGGCTCCCTCCGCCCCGTCTCCCCGGCCCCTGCCCGCGGCGCCGGGACCCGCGGCAGCCCGGGCAGGCAGCGAGGGGCAGGCGGCCGCCGCCGCTTCCTCCGCAGCCCCGGGGCGGAGCGGGGCCAGGAGCCCGCCCGGCCGGCGGCGCCTGCGAGCGGGGCAGCCCCGGGGCGGCGGCGGCACCTGCGCCGGGCCAGCAGGTGAGTGAGGGGCCGCCCCCGGCCCCCGGCGGCCCCATCGGGCCGGGACTCGGCCGCGGCACCGCCGGGCTGTGCCCGAGAGCCGCGGTGCCCCCTCCCCGCAGGGCACTGCCCGCCCGAGCCGCTGCTCGCTCACCAGCGCGCTCCCAGCCGCTGCGGGCAGGCCACCCGGCACGCCTGCTAGTTACAAGGTAGGCTTTTAAATGTAAATATATGCACAATTAGTATAGTGGCAATTCGCAACAGTTTCATCAGTTTTGTAAATTACTGCTCATTTAGCAGGGCTGTTTTTATTTGCATATCTTAGCGTACACCTATTGTCACCCATTAGCATATACAATGTATTTACAGAATCACGAGCAGAATACTATGGCACAGGCTGATTACAGTACGTTAAAAACTTACGGTATACATCGTGTTTATATAAGACGTAGTTAACATTAGCAATGATAAACTTAAATGACAATTTTGGAAATCAAAACCAAAAACCCTTGAACAAAAACACCTCAAAACAAGCCAGGAATAGTGTAGTGTGTGCGAGTGTGCACATGTAAGATGTTTAGATAATTGACTACACATAGTGAGTGGCTTACCTTTATTTTTTTTATTGTTGTGTCCCCCAGAAGCGCTGAAAATGCCTGTACAGAGCTGCTGTAGTGCCGAGGAGTTGCTAGAGTGAGTCTCCAAAGAGTGGTAGAGGGGGATGCAGCTCTGTCCTTATTAGTCTCACAGTGTGACCCTCCCACTCAGTGAGCACAGAATACTCTGCAAGAAAGAACAAACAGCCACCCAGACACAGATTTTACATAATTATATGTGTGCATCCCAAGTCAGGTAACAATGTAAGAAATGTTTGGAGTTTTTTCTCCTTCCCCCTACCTCTCTAAAAGCACCCTCTCAGCAGTTCCATAAATTAGACAGCCGTGGTATGAATGCATGAATGAAAGAGTATCTGGTTTCTAGCTGTGAAGAACCAATTATGTACATTATTACACTGGCAGAAACTAGCTTTTATCTTTTAAGTGTAAGCATACTTTAATTTTAGATACTTTTATATACTTCACCATAAATTTAAAAATCAGCCATGCAAGCAACCAAGAGGGTACACCTATTTATGGCACTGATGCTGTAATGCACAGTGAATTACAGAAATTTGTTCTGCCTTTTAAAATCTATCATTTGCAAACCTGAATGTTCTTGAACTTGTAATATCATCTGTCTGTGATGGCATGGTGAGACTGAGCACTGCCACTGGCTCTTAGCTGAATTTGCCAAACTGCACTTCTGTCAGGTTCTCCAAGTGTGCTTGTGGCAGTTTTCTGAATTGCACTTTAAAGATGTGAACCAGATAGAAGGACAAAGAGAAGTAAAACAGCTAGAAACAGATATACAGAAGACAGAGAGTAGGGCCTCAGTATGTTATTCATTTATTTATTTATTTATATCCAAGACATATTTTATCTTTTTCTAGTTGAATTATTCTGACGGGAGAAAAAAAGGAAGGTGGTCATATGAAAATTTATCAGCTTAACATCAATTTAGCCAATTGGTCTTCACATCAGAAAATATATAGGGTAAACTTTCTTCTACCCCCAGCTCCCATACCCCAAATCCTCCCACCCACTCAGCAGATTTTGTTTCCTCAGTGTTTCCTCATTTCAATCAAGATAACTAGCCAGTATAACCAACAAATCACATGGAAAGACATGATTATGTTCCTGGTTTGAATTTCAAAACAGTTGTTGTTCTTCCCAACTTAGAATCACGAGAGAAAGATGAAATTGCAGCTTACGTACACATCTGCTGGGGTGTTTTATTCCACGGCTTGCCACAGGCTTGTGGTGTAACTTTAGGCAAGTCACACTTCTTGCTTGCTCATTCTGAAAATTACAGAAAGTAAAGCTGTCTTACCTCTCAGGATGAGGTGCAAGAGCCCAATCCCACAGCTGACAAATCATCGGAGCATTCTTCTTCTCCTTCAGACTCTTCATTTGATAAAGGCCTCGATGCTGAGCCCTAATTCTGTGTTTCAGAGTTGTGAGATCCTCAGTTGAAACACCCTTTGTAAAAAGTCTGCTCATAATAAAAGGCATCTTTTTTTTTTTTTTAATTTGAGAAGAGCTGCATTTCTCATTGCTCTTTCAAGCTACAAGATTCTAATTTTTTTTACTTCTTTTTACATGTTCTAAATACCTGGATTCATCTACTTTACATGAATTTAAACAGTCTCATTAATTTCAATCAAATATAAGCTCTGAAGTTGCTAAGCATTTTAATTGCATAAGAGTTTGCACATACAATCAGTTTATCCTTTAAAGAAATATTTCTGCTTCTTAAAATTTCAGTAATGCTTCAAGGTCCAGACCCAAGTACGGTCTTCATTTCCTGTAAAGCAAGGACGTTGCTTCCCTTGCAAAATACTGACACTACAAATAGAAAACTAAATACCTTATTTGGACCATGTAAACTTAAAAAAATATTTTACATCTGCATGAAAGCAATAAGTAGAAGAATTAGAAACTGCTACAACCTTCTCTGACTAATACATACTCACAATGTACTCTGGGCCACATCTTCAACTAAACAGGATTATTCCAGTTCACATAAATCAAAGGAATTACAGGGATTTATACTAGTTGAGGAGCACCACGTTAGGGACTGCCATCATATGTATTTATGGACAACACTGTTCACATTATTAAAAGCAGTTTGAATGACTAGTGACATGAAAATTGGGAAAAAGAAAAACCTTACTGTTTAAAAACCTCTGTCATGACCTCCAAAAACTGGTTTCTCTGTGTCTCCCATAATATAGGAAGCAAAGCCACAACTGGTGACATATCTGTTGCTCCCAGTAACAGCTTAGAAATCCCAAACACTTCCTCACCTGCAGTTACTGATGCACTCCAGAGAAAATATCTATACTTTGTCTTATCTGCTTTAAATCTGGGAAGTACTGGAAAAACTGATAAGCTGAAGCAGCAGCAGCCAATGGATGATATCCCATCTTGTCTTTGCAGCAACATATTTTTCCAGCTATCTCAGAGTTTAGCTAAAGCACACAGAAGGCAGAATTAGACCTGGATCCAGGAAAGAGTCAAGGAAAATACACCAAGAATCAGAAAGTAGAGAAATTTAGGTTTGAAGCCATACTTAGCACAGACATGCAGAGAACATTCCATCTCCTGTGCCAAGGCAAAACTGCTCCACTGAACAGCTTTTACTACAACTACAGTTGCAGGCAAGATGCAGAGGGAAAAGGTGAGAGAATCAGGGGGCTAAAGCACTGACTTTTTTTTATAGAAAACTTTTCTTTATTGCTAACACTCACTTTCACCCTTTGTTTCTTTTCTTGTCATGATTAGATACCCAAACCAGCCAAGTTGCATAATTCGCTCTCTGCGTGGTGTTAACAGATTTGTCTCCATCTCGTTAGACCCACATTTTAAACTGTTGCTTACAACAACATGTATGCAGGAATGAAGCTGTAAACTTGGACAAAAGTCTTTAAAGGCAGCAGTATCCTACTTGAAAAAAGTTTTGTAAAAGGAGATTAATTTGAAACGCCCCTTACCACGCAATTTCTCGCTAAATGTAGTGCTCAGTGTTTCTGTTCTGTTGAGTAAGCCCTTATGTGGCATTGTTCCTTGCCAGATGATCCTTTCTGCCCTCTGCAAGATTTCCCGGTCACGACAACTGCATTCCACTGAAGCAATTAAAATATAAATGCTTTTAAATACATGAGACTGAACTATGGTGAACTTAGACGAAACAGGTGGAATCCCAGCCCTGGGGAAGTTAATGGAAATTTTAACATTGATGTGAATGGAGCAAAAATGTCACTCAAATGAGGGCACTTTGGCAAAAACTACATAAAAAGGGAATTATTTATATGCATGTGCACACATACTAAGCACTCCTAAGCATCAAAGCCAACAGAAAAGCTGGATGTCACTTGTTTCTGCTATTGGAGACAAAAAGGAAAAAAACCCAACTGCTACTTCTTCTACTGCATACTTAAGCAGCTCTCAGATTTTCAGTAGGGGCCAAAATAACTCAAAAAAAATACAGACAGAATACTTATCATTATAGTTTTGTGGTATTTGTTGTCTTAGTTCAGGCATTTTCTCTACTCTTTGACACTTTACAACGTGTCCTAAAATAACCAATTGGTAGTAAATATAATGGTACAGCAACCAAAAATAAAAAAAGAATGAAAAAAGGTACATTTTTATCTTATCTGCTACTGATAAACCCAATCTCAAAAAATAATCATTCACAATGTTTAGCGTTATCTGGTTCTAATATGTATCATATTTTTAATAGTGGCATTTTAATTCAAAATATACACTTTTCAAAGTAAATAAATCAATGTCATGATATATTGCTTATATTTACCAGTCACAAACATGCCAAAAACTGTATCATATGCTTTGAACAGTATTCATTATTATTCAAAAAAATTACATTTCTCAGTATATACTGAAAAATGTAGTATATACTACCCTTAAAGTGTTAGTTCAAAAATTCAAAAGCTAAGTTATTCAAACCTGAAATACTTCTGGATTTGCGGAATTCAGTAAAACATCAGTCCAGGCTTAGAGAAACAATGCCAAGATTAATAGCAATAAAATGTTCCTTATCTAGTGAAAGGCACCACACTTTCCCTTTTCTTCCTATGGATATATATATATATATATATATATATATATTAGCCATACCCTAAACAACTTGACAACTTGGAACAAGTTCTCTTGTTTCATGAACCAAAGATACACCAAAAAAAAATTAAAGTTCACCACAGTTCTTCTTCCTCTTCTTGCCTTCAAATGGAATCTGCCCTACATGTAAAGCAGAAAATACATGCATTATGGTGGCTTTTGTATTGCACAAGAAAAAAGTAAGTGGTCAAACAGCTGATTATGGAAGAGAAGAGCTGAAAGGCAATTTTCTAAAACAAGTGAAAGCACGTCTTCTGGCTTGTTTTAGATTGAAGTATCCATTCATCTTTAAAAGTCATTATACATAATGAAAAGTTCATAGCCAGGTTTTAGACAGCTTTGCTGGGAAGTGTAGCTGTTTGCCCAATATTTCTATAAGATCCTACACACAGTCTGAAAGCATCTATAAATCAGTATAATGTGTTAATTTAATATAAAATTAAAATTTGTTAATTTATATAGTGCAAATATTATAAAAAGGAAGTTGAAGAGCAAAAAAAAAGATATCAGCAAAATTAAAAATCCTACAAATAGATTAGGCAGTATAAAACCTGCAGGCTTAATGGGCAGAATTATTTCAGCTCAGAGAATACTCTACGCCTGTTTTCTTTCAACCTTAGCAAGATGAAACAGAGATTTTAAATTGTAACAAATATATCTAAACGTTCTCAGGTCTCAGTATTAGCTGGTGTCTCCTACTGTTGTGTCCTTTCTAGCCAGCAAATTTGCCCAAATAGTTTTTAAAAATGGAATACTACTGTGATAAATAACCCACTTTTTAGGTCCAGTTATAAAGAGTTTCAAATTTTCAGAAAGTAACTTCTTTAAATTTGCATATGCCATACTAAGTGATATATAGTGACCATCAGTTTTATCAACACACAGTAGCTACAATTATATTCACCCATCCAGGATTTTGAGTTCATGCAGAGCTATTTACTATTATGCTATTTCAGTGCTGTCAAGCAACATAAAAATGAAATATTAAAATGACAAGTATTTTATTTACATTTATTGCTGAATAAATAGGCACAATAATCTCAAAATTATTAGTAAGTGCATATTTAATCTGTATCTCTGCATTCACGTACTTTAGTTGCCTCTCATCTAGGAGTAATAGTCTCAGGGTTTAACCATTATACTTTTAAGAAAGTAGTTTTTTAGATTTATGTAAGCTTCATGTGTAAGCCTAGAGCTATCTTGTTATGGTCTCTGATGTAAAAGAACCATTAATTCAATAGTGTCTAAAAGACTGCAGCTAGAAGACTGAAGTACATGCAAAAAGAGAAAAAATCTGGCTGTCACATGCCCTCTAAACCAGTCTACTAACCTATACATATTGCAAGTCAATGTCCTGTATCACCCTGTGTATTTATGTATTTTTGGGAACTGATGATTTCAGCACTAAGAGAAGATGACAGTCCAAAGGGAGAACCTATCAGGCCATGTTTGCATGACTATTTGTGTGTTTATGCACTGCGATTCACGTAAAGTTTCCTGTTTACTAGGAATGAAAATTCCAATGCTACCTCCTAGAAAGGTCACTATTTAAATAAATGGAAGGTTCTTAAAATAAATGTAGCCATGTAATGTATCAAGAGTACCATTTGCCTCAATCTCTACATTGTTTATTTTTGGCACGTCAAAACTGGTTTGTACACAATGGAGAAATTTAATTTTGGAGCAAGGCCAAGTGATTTAACATGAAAATGCCATTTTGATGAAGCCTGGAGTTGCTACAAACTGCTTTGGTTTCTTCCCTTTCCTGGTAAGTGGAACCCAGATAAATCTTGTTAGTAAACTGTGTACTTAATCTTGCCAATTAGGCATTGAATAATTGTGTTGGAACCAATTGTTAATGCTGGAACCAACTATGTTCAAACAGCTTAGACTGGCATCCTGCAACTGTTTAGGTGCACATGATGAAAAGGAAGGAGAGGAAGGAAGGAGAGGAAGGAAGGAAGGAGAGGAAGGAGAGGAAGGAGAGGAAGGAAGGAGAGGAAGGAGAGGAAGGAGAGGAAGGAAGGAAGGAAGGAAGGAAGGAAGGAAGGAAGGAAGGAAGGAAGGAAGGAAGGAAGGAAGGAAGGAAGGAAGGAAGGAAGGAAGGAAGGAAGGAAGGAAGGAAGGGAGGAAGGGAGGAAGGGAGGAAGGGAGGAAGGGAGGAAGGGAGGAAGGGAGGAAGGGAGGAAGGGAGGAAGGGAGGGAGGGAGGGAGGGAGGGAGGGAGAGAAAAGTCCTGGCTCCAGTGTTGATCCAGCTGATGCTCCAAGAGTTCATGGAGATGCTCCAAGAGTTCATGCTTTTTTGTTGCCCTTGTAGCCCTAGAGTTAAGCTTCTTTCTCCCTACTAAGTCAGTTAGCATGTACAATTCATTCTTCTTGACTTTTCTGGAAATGGGTTGGAGGGCTTCAGGGATCCTGGGTGGTTTTGATCCTCCCTTACAGTCCATGCCAGCTTCTTCACCTCATTCCAGTGCTGTACTGCATTGTATGTATCTCCAGGAGTCCAAACAAGGACATTTTCCCCAGGAAAGTGCTGCCTCACCTCCATGTTTCCCCCTTTTCAGCCACATCTTGTTCTTTCTCACAATGTATTATTTCCAACAGTCCTTGGTTGGCTCCACCCCTATCAGTACATGAGACATACATATCAGCTCTTTATCTTCTGCGTTTCTACAAGGGGAAGACACTTTTCACAAAGAAACTAGTTTTTTTGTAATAAAATTGTGTTTGTCCAAATTTTTTTAGCATGAACTGTCGTAGCTTGACATACTTTCAAACCTATGTGTGAAGAAGTAATTCTGGTTCATGTGTTAAAACTAAAAGGTCAGATTTGTTAAAAAATAACAACTTGCAAACTGTTCTAGGACTGAGTTACTCACAGATTCATCAGTGACATTGAGCCTGTCCCTCCTCTTTGAATATTGCTCCATTTCCCAGGACTTAGAATAGAGGTTGCTTCTTTAAGGAACTGTTAATGTGTTACAGATACTTCACTGGTCTTTAGGGAACTTTAAAGTTTACTTCCACGGATGATTTGACGCCTGGAGAATAAAATTAGAAAAAAAAAACAGGTTAAAACAGAATACACTAAGCCTGTTGGCAGGAGTGGAAAAAAAAAACAACCAACAAATCAAACAAACAAAAACAAAAACAAAAACAAACGCTAACCATGGAAAGCCTGTAAGAAGAATACATAACCAAAAATGAGGCACACATTTGCTGTTACAAAGGGTTTATCATTCCCACAGAATTACTTCTTGCAATCAGGACCTGGGTTTGACTGCCAAATTAGACTAGCCTGGTTCCAAATGACAAATCTGGCAAGCCTCCTTCAGAGTCCTCCCTAGTCGTGAGCTTTACTGCATAAATCAGTGGGAGTCTGAGTGTATCCCATGTCTGCCTGGGGCACATCGCAGCAAACCTCTGGAGAAGTGTTACCAGTGCACAAAGAAAGAAGCTGTCTATATCCAAGCACACTTCTGAAGTACAGCAAGACACAATCCTGTATTGATTGTGAATGTGGTGATTCATGTGAATCAACAGATTCACCTGATTTTCTGTGTTCCTGTGGCGTGAAGACCACAGAGTTAATAACCCAAAAGTAGTTTAATCACAAGTTTAAATCCAGCTTTAAGCATTGTTAGTTCAGGCCAAGGGAATTATAGAAGGGAGCTATACTTCTGTCTACACATGCAAGCAAACAGCAAGTGGGCTGAAACCTGAATGCAAGTCATGTGAGATGTCTAAACTAAAGATGTCATTTCCCTTGGAAAATACAGATTTGGGGCTAACTGTTCTCTCTCTTGATTTTAGAGTGACAGTGTTCTTAAATTCAACATGACACCTTAGTTTCTGAACTGAATCTGGGTGTGATTAAAGGTTTTATAGAATCTGTGGACTTTTAAGCAGTTTATTTAAACTTTATGACCAGCACAGCTTTTAGATATCTTTAGATAAGGTAGTCTTATGTACTTAGAAATATTTATACTCTTTTTATGGCTGAAAGTTAACTACAAAAATGAGCTACACTACTGCAACACATTTTATAATTACGTAAATTGTTCACAAAGTAAATTGGACTGATATTAATAAATGAGTCAACTTCTATGTTCAGAGGACTTTAAGGAATATTCCACAAGCATTGCCTGCAGAAGACATGGTTAAATAACAATTTTCAGTTACATCTACATAAAGACCTTCCATTTACTTTTGGACCAGGTCTCCTCAAGAGTTTCATTAACACAAACTCACCTTGGCCTATAGCAAAGGTGTGCATATCCTTTTTAAATATAATCTAACTTTATTATGTAGGAGATGATAAAAATTTAAGTAGTATTTTCAGTGGAGGACTTCCACTCCTGTGATTTTATCAGAGTATTAAAGATGAACATTAAAATTTGTAAAAGAGCATTCTCCACTTGCATTTTAGATCCAGGCAGTACTGAGAGGTAGTCATAACTGCTCAGATCCCTACCTTACTATAATTTCTCGTGTCAGAAGTTAATTCAGAAGTCTTAAATACTTCTCAGTCTATGTCATTGCCATCACTTTGAGTTCAAAAATTGTCCCATCAAACTCCCCAGTCCTCTGCCTTCCTGCATGATGACAGCTGTCTCTAGACTGGAAAGACAAGGCAAGGAAAACCATACAAGGAAAAGGAGCAGGAGGCAGGATGACATCTAGCACATGGGAGGCTAACACTGCTCACCTATATAAACCTATCAGCATTAAGGCCAAGAACACCACAAGTCAGGAAAAAATGAAAATAGAAAAAATACCCTTCACTATTAGAATAACACAATGAGAAACCCTACTGAAAATAGCTTCACTGACTTAATTTCTGCTTAAATAACACTTAAAAAGAAACGTTAGCCTGGTTCATTTAAAAACAGAAACATTTTTAAACATATTAAAAAATCCTTATGTAGAAATAAATTTTTGTAATTCCTTTTCTTACTGTTTTTCCTGAAATAAACTTTCTCCCACAGGAATGACCCCAGTTCCATTAATGACCTTGCCTTCTGCTGTGAGATTTGCTTATTTAGCACATGGTTGTTCTCTCCTGTGCTGCTTGCAGAATGCTGCTGCTAGATAGCTCCACTCCAGGATCTCACTGGAAAAAATGATAAAAAGAGAGCTAAAAAGTCAGTGCAAGTAAAACACCTCTGTTTTTCTGCTGAGCATGGGAAGTTTATTTAAGATTTTTTACTTAAAGTGAAATTTTGAATTCACAAAGTCAGAGTAGTCTCTGGCATAAACTTAATTTGGGCCAGAATGTCACACCTGCTTTCTGTGACCTCCCCTTAGCAGCTGTTGCTGTGAGTTAGGAGTGTTGGAGACCTCAGTGAAGCCAGGATTTCACTCTAAACAGAAAGTATGACCAGTGCTTGCTGTCATCGTCAGACAGAGCACAATTAAGAAATAAATATACCAGAAAGAGACTGCTTGCTTGGATTATGATATGCCTTTATCTGTTAAATAGTCTTATGGTATCAGAAGTCTTTTTTTCTATGTACAAATGTAAGCCATTCAACTCTTTCTGAATAACAAAGATGGATTGAGGAGCTTTTGTTTTATTTCATCTGTTTTTTGCTACAAAGCACCGTGGTTTTGTGGTAGGTAGGTTTTTTGTTTGGTTGGTTTGAGTCTTTTTCTGGAACCATTCCTGCTCATTGACATCAATTAGCAAGAAGAATGCTTGGACAGTGGAAGCTAAGACAATGGCAGAGCCACACAATCAATACCATATAAAGCAGTAACACAGCCACATTACTGCTACTTAGCATTTCTTTCTGTTAGATCCCAACTTTTTTTAAGCCATCCCAGTGTGTGTGAAGCTATTGTTACCTCTCTTAAAAAGTTTCAACTTTCCAAAATGCTGTATGCTGCTCAGTAAGGTTACCCCTGCAGTATTTGCTCCCACAAATAAAACCTGATATTTGATTTCACTGTATCACCTTTTTCCTGGGCAATCTTAACCACCCTACAAAAATGGATGTACCATTATTTCCTATTCAATCATTTTCATGTCAACAGCAAGATGTTCACAATGTTTTCTAGCTGAGGAAAGCAAAGCCTTGCACTCAATTTAATGATGTTTATCTCACAGTAATGTGATAGTTTTGCAGCAAGCCAGCTGAGCAGTCTCCAAATTTTATGGGAATGTTCTAAGTACATCTGAGACCATTATTTTTCTGACAACTGGAAAACTGGAATAGGAAAAGTAGGATTGAAACAAATTTTGAAATTGCTTAGCAATGCCCGATCTAACTTGTAACTGCTTATTTTTCAAAAATATTTGATTAGTCACTACTATCAAGTAGGATAGTATAGTACAAACATTCAGAGCTGCTTTCTCTCATACAAAAATGTGCACTGAGACCTTGCTTGCAGACCTGCTTTGCTTACAAAACCAGTCCAATTTCAGTGGGCAGGCATATGAATTCTCTCAAAAACTAATATAGATATTGCTAGAGAACCCTGTTGTTGAGGAGAAAATAGATAGTAACAACCAAAATGAATGATTTATTTAGAAAGCTATCCTTTGGATGCCAGGTGTGTTTTAGAAAGTGCTCATGTTTTCAATTGATGTAGTGTATTATTTTTTGAATGATCCAAAAGTCAACACAAGTAAAACCCAAATGGAATAAAACCTGATAACATCTGCAATGGCTAGAACTTCAAAGGTGATCAACATGAAACCACACATGAGCAAAGATGATGGTGACTATATTAAAAGTCATAATACAAATACTTACACATTGGAAAATCAACCTGTAGAATGCTAGAAAATATCACACACACTCTGAGCTTAAAAGAGCACAAAAATACAAATGAACTAATTTATGGAAGACCAACAAGTATAAGTTATGTTGTTGTCATTGTAGAAAACAGGGCAAAACTTACATACCTGCTGAATGACATTTATATTGTAACATTATAGAGTTTACACAATGGAGACTGTGCACAAACATGGCAAAGTTGAACTGACACCTTCTGTAACAAAGGAACTGGAAATTAACTGATTACACCAGGTAAGGCAGGGAGAAATTTGAGCAATATCTACAGCAGAATGACTTTACCAGTGTGAGAGTGCTGGTGTGAAGTGCTACAAAAATAGTAATCAGCAGCAGGTAGTGAAGCAAGTCAGGGCTTGAAAGTATGCAAGGAGGGAGGCTACATCTCTGCAGACATCCTGCTCCTCTGTCTGACTGTCCTCATGGGGAAGAAATTTCCCTTCACATCCAGTTGGAACCTCTCTTGTTTCCACTTGTGCCCAGCTGGCATCCTCCTGTCGTGTACTTTTAAACCACTCAGCTTCATTTTTCTCAATGACCTTGCCCTGTGTGTAAGCTGCTATTAGGTGTCCTGAAGACTTTTCTGTGCTAGTCAAAGATCAGTCCCATGCCAAAAAAATACCCTCCTGGAATAGCAAGTTTGCTGACACAGAAAGCAAACTGTGTCTTCTTTGCAGACTGTACTTGCTCTACATCTTTTATGCAGCCAACATGGAAAAAACAGGAAAATGTTAGCAACAAAATGATGGTCAAAATATATGGCTACCAACACATCTGGTTTTATTTTCAACTCTTCTTCATACCAGATTCCCACCAGGGTTTGTCTTCTTGGAGTGACTAAAAACACGCTTTGTGGGGTATTTTGATGTCCTTGGTTTCTACAGAAAGTATAGCCTGTGCACATGGTTCTTTTGGCACTGGTCTTTCCTCTGGCTAAAACTTTGGAGACATAGCAAACAGCTACCTTAAATAGAGCAAAATTTCTGGTGGACTTGTTTAATTTGGTGACTATAAGAAAGCAAATAATAACCCAGTGAAAAATAGAAGTGGAAAGGTTTTTAACATCAAAACAAATATATGAACAAAATAAATACAAGCACATAATCATTTAAGTGAATACTTGCCATGCATCATTTTACAAAAAAATATGTACATTTCTAGTGTTTTGCACTGAAGAATACTATCTGTATCACTTTATTTTTGTGCCAAAAAATGGGGACAGAATCTGGCAAATGAACTGAGCTCTCTGTGACAAAGCAGAATAGTTGATAGTTGCTGAAATAAGGGAAGAGCAGTCACTGGGATCTGTCAATACATAGAAGAGATACAGGATTGTACAAACTCCTGTTAGTGCGTCTGTCATGTAACAAGGGACACTTTGTCTGTCATGGACAGGGACACCTTGCACTAGATCAGGTTGCTCAAATAAAAGACCAACAGAGACTGGAAGATTAAGGTGAAAAGATTAACAGGATGATATTTATTATGACTTTCTATCTGTTCTTGAATTACCAAGTTCATCAGAGTTCAGAATGAAAATGCTGTGGTTGCAAATATTGGAAAGAATGTTTTAGGTAAGTTAGTCATCCATTGATAGAAAAAAATTCTTTCTTGAATATATAGTGAAGAAATAGCAGAGTTTAGGTAAGTTCTAGCTGTGCATATCTACAGAATTGGAAATTTTTATGATGGCACTGAATCATAGGCTTGAATGCTTTGGAAAGCAATGGTGCCATCAATAGTGACAAAAAAAGCAAGATTTGGAACAATCCATTTTAGTTTTGGAAAACTTGATTTAAAACTGATACACACTTAGCTTTAAAAAGATAAATAATTCATATATTGCACACCAACTCCCGAAGTTCTTGCTGTGTTAAAACTTGGGCGGAAATGCGAAATTTCTCAAGTAATGCTTGGGAGATTTGGCTCCGCTGGGGTCTCGGGCGCAGCTCCGGCACCGGGACGGCTCTGGAGACCTGCGCCGCGCGCGCCCTCTGCTGGGAGAGAGCGGAAAATGCCCCGGCCGGCCCAGCCAGGCTCTGCCGCTCAAACGGGATCCTCACGCCTGAAAGCGGTTCGTGACTATAAATTGATTAAAAATATTTATTTGAATCACCGATTAAAAAAAAATTGTGAGTTTCGGTATCACTCTTCCTCTGTTAATATCATCCGTTTCCCTTAAATCCTTCTATGATTATTCAACTGCAACCCAAAGAGGAAGAAGTTCGCCTGCAGGAAATAATGACACAGGAAGAGCACCTTAAACTAAATCCTTGCCAAAAACATAGAAGAAAAAATATTGCTGTAACATGCATCCATCTCTGCTGTTTCCTTTACTGGGTACAGGGAACATTGTCTTAGTGGTAGCTTGAAGCCCTAGCATTCCTTTGGGTCTTGTAGAATAAACATTATACAAGCCAGAACTTTCAATATTGAATCAAGACTCTGAGCTTGCTCCTCACTATGTACACACACATGCCTGTCTCTGCAGAGCTGGTTTAGAATGATAGAATGGTTTGGGTGTGAAGGGACCTTAAAGGTCATCTAGCTCCCATCATCCTGCCATGGACAGGGACACCTTGCATTAGACCAGGCTGCTCAAAGCTCCATCCAACCTGGTCTTGAACACTGCCAGCATTGCGGCATCCACAACTTCTCTAGGAAGCCTGTTCCAGTGCCAGAATCAGTTATTTTGACTCCATCTGCTTAAAGTTTTTGCCTCAAGTTACAGGCAAGTACAGAGTATGTTTGTTTGTATCCATATTCACTGAAAACTAACAGATAATGATCCACATCATTATGGAGCATACATTTCAGATAGGACAGAAATGGCAGAAAGTGGAATTATTTGCTCTTTTGTGAAGACAAAACTACAGAGGTAACTACTGCTATGCCACTACTGATCAAAAAGGTTTTAATGATAAATCTTCAGTCAGCAGCTATAATCTCATGCCATTCTTCCTCTCTAGGATATTGCTTTGTACTACTGCCCTACTATCCAATTCCTGGTGCAAGTGCTGAGAATAATGATTTCCTTTGCATTCTCCAAAATATTATCTTCTATCTAAATACAATTGATGTGCCAATGGCATTAATCACTGACATGTTCAGGTTGGAAATGACTCTCAGCAGATTGCTTGTCCAACCTCACACCCAAAACAGGGTCACAATGAATCCAGACAAGCTTGCTCAAGGCTTTATCAGTCAAATTTTATAAACCTTCAAGAATAGATGTTGCAAATCCTATCCAGGCTATTTGCTTCTCTGGTTAATTGTCCTTACATTTTTTTTTCCACATATTCAGTCAGATCTTCCTATTTTAATGTATGTCTACTCCCACTTCTCCTACTGTGCCCTACCGACTGCATTGTCTGGCCAGCCTCCCTGCCAGCCTGCTGTTCAGGTCCCTCAGCCATCTCTTCTGTGGGCTGAACAAGCCCAGCTTCCTCCCCTCTCCACACAAAACAAGTACTACACAGTCCAACACCCTGGTGACCCTCCCCTGAACCCACTCCAGTTTATCAGTCTGTTTCTTGAACTGAGAAAATTAGATTCATCAACTCTCTCTTTACACATGGAAGCATTAAACCTGCTTTTTCCCCTGTTTTGAAATAACAGGCAACTTCTTGTGCTCCTGGGTATGGGCTTAAGGCCTATTTTGAGAGAGGAGGCTCACCTGTTTGTACTGTTCATTATAAAAATAACCTCTTCTATGCTGCTAGACAGCCCTTGATGCCCAGGATTCTTTATGCAGTCCATATGTTGGGTTTAAATAATGTAGATGGCTTTGAGTCAGTCTTCTGAGCCAGAAGAAATCCACCTTTATCGTGAAGATTACCATCTAACTCCATCAAATTGACAAATCCCAGCCTTTGTGGGTGCCCTAGAACAGGCATGCTGAGCTGAACTATCTGAGAGATAGTAGATGAAATGACTGAAAAACTGTACAGCTTCTTATATTGACCTTTTAGTGCCAACAGCAAACCCTTTGGAAAACAGGGAAAGCTTAACATTCTCCCCTTGTAAATCCTGTCCGTCCTGGCACTCCCCTGCTTAGGGGCCTTCTGAGCTGGAGGCTGCTTCTCTGTACTAGTGCTTAATACTGCTTGACAGACCTCTCATCCATGAATTTCTCTATTAAATTTTAACATATGCATACTTGGCATTCAAATCATCCTATGTTAAGAGTAACTTTTGGTTTAAATTTCACAAAGCACTCTCTTTTTAAGTCTGTGCTTGTTGATTTATTTTGTGCCCATTTTCTTTTGATATGAGTATGGCTAATTGTTCTCTATTCTCTGTTCCTTGTGCCAGTCAGAACCTGTAAAATGCTATCACTTCTCCTTGAGCAGCATCTTTTCCAAGATGGTGATTCCAAATTACTTACTGTTTTCTGTACACAAAAAGGTACTCCTCACTTTGCTCACACTTGTCATCCCCTGAACTATCAAAAATTCTGGGTAACTTTTTGACACTGGTATCAAAGCAGCTCACTGTCCATGGAGAATAATGACAATTACACTGTGCCCTTCCCAGTAGTATCAATACTTAGCTAAACTTAGTGGCAGCTCTTCCATTAAATTCAGGGGCTCAGAATTTAATGTCTTGTTTTGCTTACCTTCCATCTTGTTTCTTCAGTGTATCCTGGGAAGATCTCCAGATATTTTCCTTCCAAGTTTATGCCTTGGTTGTAATTTTCCCATGTGTGAAAGACTAGCAGTATCTTTAATAATTTCAGACAAACATGCAGAAAACAGTACTTCAGATGTTCTAATATGAACAGTTCATTGTTTGATTAGTGCCATGATAATAATACTGTGGTATTCTCTTTTTTCCTCTGAAAACTGCAGGCTGAAAGTTTCATGGGAAAACAACATTCACACTCATTTTTGTTTTGGGAATGTTCACACACTTCTGTAGTGGAAGTTCACATTACTTTTGTTCTTAACACTTAATGCAGAACTATAATTTACATTCAGAAAAGCTTTTAATTATTGAGTTCAGAAAAATAAAATTGAGTTTTGAAGGCTTCAGTTGTTTTTACAGCCCTTCTTAAAGAAAATAACCTACACTCTCTATGTCCTGGAGAAATTAATCACCTCTTCTGCCTTCAGAATCCTATTTTAAAATTCTGGTTTTGTTCAAGTAAACAAACTAAGGAACCAAGAATAAAAAAAAGAACCTCCATAAACATTACCGTGCAGTTCTTAGAAATTCATTAAAAGAAAACCACTCTAAATTCTTCCATAGATTAATTCTAAATTTCTGACTCAACTTCTTATTTTTATTTGTATGTTGTGACCTTTAGAAGGATGACCTCTTTTCCAAAATAAATAAAAACTTAAAGAAAAAACCCTTTTATCCTTCTTCAATACTACCACAACAAGAAAATACACACACATCTTAGTGTACAGATTAGCTATTCCTCTCCACCTTGTGACAGTTCTGTGGTTTCATTGAGAGTTTTCTAGTCCCAAACTATACCAGATTTTCTTTACATGTTAGAAAGTCACATGTTTTGGGGACTGGACTTTGCCATTTTAAGTACTTCAACTAATATATATATTGATTATACAAAGTTATATAAATTATTTATATAAGATATTTCATTGACTATTATAAAACTGTTGTTAAGAAGGTCATGCTAAATAGACATAAAAAGTGAACTAATGGCAGGGAAAGCCTATCTTTAGGCTCTGAAAATGATGACTCCACCTTTGACTTGGGCTACCCAAAAAACAATGTGCCAGTGCTGATGTGTATGCTGGGGAGAACACCACTGTATACTTACCCACTACATGCATTTTTTCCCCTCAATTCCACTAAATATTGAGAAAACCTTATTCCCAAACCAATGGAACCGTCTCTTTTCCTCATCATTACATCATTATTTCTTTTGAAAAAATTTTTCCCTCTTACCCAAAATAAGAATTGAGCTGATTTAAACCAAGTTGAAGTCAAACTGAAATGTTCATGAAATGTTGAGTCACTGATACATCACGATAATATACTGATATTGAAAAAGGTTTAAAGAGAAAATGAGGTTTCTCTTAGTGAAAAAGAATGATAGACTGCACTAAATCCAAGCACTCTGAAAACAGGTATGACTGAGGATCTTGAAACAAAGACCAATTTAGGATAAGAAAATACAAGCAGCAAAGATGTGAAGGTGGCATCATGTTGTTCTTTCTATATTAAACTAACAATAAATAACATCCAAGTTTGTGGGTACAGCAGAAAATCATACTCACAGAGTGAAAATTAACTATTACTGGCATTTATGAAGAAACCTAAAGGCGTGCTACTGGTTAAATAAGACATCAAACAAAATACATTTCAAGAAGTTACAGTCAATTTTATTCATAGAAGTTGAAGCACTTGAAAGAAAGTTGTTATTATTCCCAATGGTTAATTGTGTGATCTGCGCCATCAGGTGTACAGGTTTTACTGGATTCAGCCACATAACATAAAGAATAATTACACCTTCAAGTATAAGATCATGACATATTTTGTGAAATATTGCTAAACCCGGTTTCACTATCTTCTCTTTTAACATGAGGAAAAAAAAATAAAACAAGTAGAGTTAATAAGGGAGTTTTAAACTATGGCATTGCTATTAGCCCACACACTTCCAGCTCCCTTGAAACTTGGGGGATTATCAAGTGGTGACACGAGCAGCTCAGTCAAGTGAGAAGGAGCACCTGCTCCCTGTTGGTATGTACACTATCCAGTTCAAGCATGATTCTAATCCCTTGTCCTGGTCAAAATGAAGATGGTGTCTTGTTTCATATACTTTAATTTCTATAATACCAATCATCTTCTTTCTCTGTCTTTTTACCACATGAATACTTTAGTAAAAGTAAATTCCACAAGTTATTAAGTAGCAACAAAGACATTTTCTCTAGTTTGGATTTATTTCCAATATACATAAGAATTACTATAACAGTTCTTTTTAGACAAAGATTTTATTTTGAAAGCAATATAATTAAAGTTTCTTTTAAAATTATGTACTTTCATTATAACACAAAATTATTGTAATTCTTTTTTTTGGCATTGTGCAACTATCTGGTGTGGGAAAGGAGAATGATATTTAGGGAAGTCCACTGATATAATTCTTTATTTTTTCACACTATGGCTACTACCACCACAATGCCTATAAGGTTTTGTTGAGGAATACAGTAACAGGATTATCTTCAGACTTATTCTATTTTCATTCACACATTATCTCAATGACTCGCTAAAATCCTCCCCATTTTTTATGTACAGTGAAAATTTTTAAAGAGACAGTTAATTATTAGCTTGCAGTTATCAACCCCTGCTACAAACATGCCCAGAAAACCTTTACAGAAATAATTTTTTTTACTCTTCTCACTCTTGACTCCATACATGATTCCCTACATGAGTACTTCTATCCACCATCACTCTTTAGAGCATTCACTGATCTTGCTGCACATGATGGCATCCTGATGAAAAGCTTTCATTAGCAAGGGCAAAGAAGCGTGAAAGAGCACAAGACAAATTTCTGTGTGTAGGCAGAAAAAGAGGCACATCCACTACTGAAGTGTAGGAGAGAACAGCACAACAGGGGCTTCTACTGAGGTTTTTCTACATGCCATGTGAGCTGAACCTGGCTGCTGGAAACACAGCACTGCAGCCAACAGTAGCACTGCTGATCGTGAGGATCCCAGGCACTCAATGTGGCACCACACTGGCTTTCAGCTTGTAGGTGATCAATAACTTTGGTATTAATGATGCTACTTCACTGGCTGGCTCATATCACAAACATCTACCTTCTCTCAAGCAGTAAGTTTCTGCAGAAAAAAGTACATTTGTTCTTCTCACCTCCTCTTCCATTTGTAGAGAGTGGAAATATTTCTTCTGTGCTGGCGAGCAGTTACCTCATTTCTTATTTCTTGACCCATGGTCTCACACTGATTAGTCTTACTGACCCACTGCCTTATGTAATTTTGTTCTGCCCTTGCTCATTTTCACCCCATGACATAACATCTCAATTGAGTAAAATGCAGGTAGCCTTGAGACACTACATCCAGCCATCCTAGAAGCTGTCTACAATGACTGAGAAACACAAACACAGCCCTGATATGCCAAGAAACATCTAACCAATTCATCCTCAAGTGTCGTGCTGTCAATAGACAATGTGAGTACTCAGGAATCTGATCTCCAATTTATCCATGAGCACCCTCTTACATAAAGAGCTGTGTGAATACAGGCATGAAAAATGCTAGTCTTAGGTTCCTCAGGAACGGCGACAATGGCTGAAATTTCCACCTCCTCACTAGAGTCAACACACCAACTGAATACCATTTTTAAGACTTATGTTTATAGGACTTTTGTTGGTACAATGTGTATAGACAAAGGTCATTATTTGAACATAAAAAAAACCCCAAAAACATAAGCTTTGCCATTAAACTGGGGTGTTTTTGTATACTTGACATCTGCAGTGTCCCACCCAATGGAAAAAAAAGTAAAGTAAATTGATCCTCTAAATTTTGTTTGTAGATAACTCCTCAGATAAAGATTTGCTAATTTTATTAAAATAAGGGATAAAATAATTTGAGTTTATAACCCCTGAACTTTATGGAATAAGAAAAAAACATTCAGAATGCTAGTGGTGACATGGTATTGAAAAAAAAACCATATTCAGATACCATAGTGGTAACATAAGAAAAATTTCCATTTTGCCTGTACACTTCTTCACTTCCTGTACTTAAAAGCATTACTTCCATTCCAATAAAAACTGGAGTTCTTCCTTTAAACAATGAATTACCATTAACCATTTAACACACAGGGACATGGCATTTTTTACTGAAACCTTGAAAACCTTGCCCACTACCCAATTAAACCTAGGTTATCAACCATATTTACCAAAAAATAATAGATCTGACAGAATGATGGGAATTTAATATTACCATTTACTGCAAAAATACAGGAAGATTTTAGCAAAAGACTCAAAGATTGGATTTTCTGTTAGTGGAAACTCTATAATTTTGTGTGCTTGATTTTTTTTTAGTCCTTGTTAAACTATATGAACTCAGCTGTTTAGAATGAAAAAAGATTTTTTGATCATGTTGAAGTACACTTAAGGCTTATTTACTATAGCAAGTTAAATATTCATGTTACCATTTGATTCAAAACAAAAAGAACTCTGGTAGCATAGAGCTATAGCATTTCTTTTTTTTTTTTAATTTTAACGGCAGCCTTAATTCTTAAACAGTTACAGGTCCCTGATGTTTGGAATATCAATATTTTATTGGTAAAGGTGTGCTGTACAAAACATAAAAGCTTTATATACTCCAAGGGCAAATTACTTCCCTTCCCTCTTGGGAATAGTTTATTTTTAATGTAGTTCTTCGAGGGTTTTAATTCTTCATGGGTTCTTAGGCAATTTTGAATTACAACATACATATTTAATAGTAATGACATCCAGGGAAATATTTTCTGTGGTGGAGATAATACACACACATTAATAGTAAAATATACAAAGAAAAACCCCTAAATCTCCAACAACTAAAAGGACATGCACAATATGCTTACTGACCTGTAACTAATTATAGTTATATAGTATCTGCTGCTTTTCTTATCTGACTACAAGGTCACCTGGATTGTCATGAACTATCCATTTAGCTTATGAGCTGCACAGCCACTGCACAGCCACCTGCTTACTGCCCCTGCCTCACACTTAACAAGACACAGCACAAACACCTGCCCCTCCAGAACGAGCCTCCCAAAAAATACTTCTCCAGCAGCAGACCCTTCATTGCAATGCTACAAGCTCACCTAAAAACTGCACCCATAACCAACCATCCAAGCACCTTTTGAGTATTCACTTCATTGTGCTCCCAACTGCACTGTTCTCACAGTAGCTTTTGGCACAGGTATTTGCCCCTGCAAGCAACATTTTCCTCCATGAGTCAGCACAGCCCCTGCAGGTACCTCCCTGCAAGGTTTACAAGCTCTCCAGAACCCTCCTCAGCTCCATTATCGCTGGTTTAATGAATGCTGCCACATGCGTGGCATGCATTCCACACTGCCCTGACAACAAATGGAGAGATGCAGCACGAATCCACTGCTCTGGGGCACAGCTTCCAATTCTCCTGTCCTCCCAAACACAGGGCCCTTTCTTGCAAAGCTGCAAGCCTATCCGAACTCCTGCTGCCCCAGTCACCCCACACATAGCCTGTGAGCGCTGTCACAACACTGTCACAGCAAACTGAAGCCGAGCAAACTTATCAGTCACTTTGTAACAAAGCTGTTCCACCACGCTAGAACCGGTCCACCTGAGCACACACCTCAGATGCCCTGGATAAAGCTCACAAGCACCACTATACACTCTTGTCCCATATAAATGGTTCTCCCATACAAATTAAGTCTTAGCAGGGGCAAAAACCAGTCTGGGTAAGGCTCTCACAGCCCTTTCATCAACAGATCTCTCAAGGCTATGAGCCCACAAGAAGTCCTTCCATTTACCTGACCTCACACTTGGTTCATGAGCACTGTTGATACCAGGAGCTCCCATCACCCCACTGGCCTCACAGCACCTGAAAGTTCATCCCTCCCAGGCTGAGCTCTCCCTGCTCAAATCAGTCTCTTCTCTCAAGGCTACAAACAAAAGAGTCTGAATTTCAACCCCCTCTTACTTGGCACGAGTACACTTGTTCTCACAGCAAATGGAAACATAGAAAACGTTATCTATTGTTTCAGGACATGAATGTGGCCACCCCTGCCTGCTTAGGTCTCCGAGCCCCTTGTATCAAGGTTGAGGAACAAGCAAGGCTCTGAAACATTTCCACCCCTGAGCTGCCTGTGCACCCAGCAGACACCTGGGACAGCAGCCCATGCTCCGGGCTATCCCTGGGCACTCCTGCAGGCAGACAGAGCCCTTTGCACCCAGCCTCACGGCCTTAAACTGAGACAGGGGAGGCTCGGATTAGATATGGGGGGAAATTTCACTGTTAGGCTGGTCAGGCACTGGAATAGGTTGCCCAGGGAGGTGGTGGAGTCTCCATCCCTGGAAGTGCATCAAGAGGTGTCTGCGTCTGGTGCTGGGCGATGCGGTTTCGTGACTTAGGGGCAAGACTTAGTGGCAAGAACCGTGTGGACGGTCGGACTGGACGATTTTAAAGGGTCTCTTCCAACCTGATGATTCCATGATTGTATGCGTGCAGCACTTAGAGCAGAGACTAAGACACACGGCAGCACCTTGCAGATGAGGGTCTCCCAGTGCCTATGCCACCAAATCCACACTCTCGGGAACACGAGCTCCGCAAGGCACCTCCTAACCCCACACCCCTCCCAGCCCACGGCTGCCCTCACACCGGGCACGGCGTCCCGAAGCGAGGCTTCCCACCAGACCGGGATCCTGCCCGCAGTTTGGCACTGTCGTGGTTAAATAGAGCCCGGGCCAGAGACACCGAGGCGCGGGGCTCCCGCACACCCTCCCGGCACTGCCCTGAGGGAGCGGCCCCGATCCGCCGGCACCGCCCGCACACCTGCCCGGCGCTGCAGGGACATGGTTTAGATACTTTTACAGCAAGAAGCAAAACCAAAAGGACTGAAAGTGCTTGATACCTCCTAGTGCACCTTTTAACCTTTCCTCAAACCCCTTCCTCCCCTCCCTTTGTCCCTCAGGCAAGAGTCCGCTCGTACCGAGCGCTGCCCTCTCAGCCTCCCAGCCACAGGAGGGAAGGACAGGAAACCCTTCTCGGGAGCAAGAGTGAGGACAGCTCTTCATCACCCCGATTCCCTCTTCCGGCCCTCCGAGGGCTGCGCTCTGCCACGGGACGGGACCGGGAGACTCCCGGCTGCGGTCCCTTCAGCCATCGGAGCAGCGCCGCTGTCCCGTAGGCAGCGCAGGCGGTGGCAGCGCGGGCGGGGCGGGCAGCGTGGGCGGGGCGGGCAGCGTGGGCGGGGCGGCCGGGGAGCGTGACGTCACGCAGCGTGAGGCGGTTGCCGCGGTGACGCGAGCCCGCCCCGCTTTAAGCACCGCCTCAGCGGGGCGGCCGCGCTGCCGCTGACGGAAGTGAAGATGGCGGCGGCGGCGTCTGACCTGCTGATGGGATGGTGCCTCTTCGGCCTGGCGCTGCTGGTGAGAGGCGGCTCTCCCGCCCTGTGGCGGCCCCCTCACACATCCCCTCCCCTTCCCTGGGCCGGCTGCTGCTCCCTCTTCAGCCGCTCGCTGTTCCAGTGCTGGGCATCCCGCTCGCTCTCCTCGCCAGTGCCCCTGGGGCTGCCCCGGCCGCGAGTGCTCCCCTGCGGCTGCCGCGGGTGCCTCGGCGGTGGTGCCGCAGGGCAGAGCCCGCAGCTGGCAGCGGGGGCTGCCTTGCCCCTCCGCCCGGAGAGCCGCGCTGTTTGTGTTTTCGCGTGTTCCGTGTGCGAGCGCTGGTGGTGTTGCTCAAGCTGCTCTTAAGGAAGAGTGACTTTTGTGTGGTCAGCATAACCCTGGTGCTGAGTGTTGAGGTAAAAGGTGTGCTGATGCTATTCCAGGCATCCGTACAGGGTCTAGTATCAGTACCTACTTGCTGACATTGTTATTATACAACTCATAAGTGTTTTTCCCTGTGTGTTTCAGGCGATTTTAATTTTCTGCTGGGTTTATGTGCGCAAGTATCAGAGTCGGCGGGAAAGTGAAGTGATTTCTACCATAACAGCAATTTTTGCCTTGGCCGTTGCTCTTATCACATCAGCACTCCTGCCAGTGGACATATTTTTGGTCTCATACATGAAAAACCAAAATGGTACATTTAAGGTATGGACTTTAAAAAATGTTAATTGCCTCTTCAAAAGAAGCACTTGTGTTGCAAAAGGATGCTCCTGGGTTGTGAAAGTGTTTGAAGCCAGTGCTAATAATACCTGTTTTAGTAACTCGACTTTTCTCAAAGCTGGGTACTAGTACTGTGTATAAAACACTCATATCTGGTATTTGAACTGGGTTTCAGTTTTGACTTCTATGCTTTTTCAGATATTCTACTCATTTCCAAATGCTTGTTCCTTGTGTTGTGCGTAAGAGTCAATGTACTGTCCTGAAGATATAAACAAATTGCGTAAGGGTTGCTTTTTAGTGCATCGTAATGGGGCATTGTAGAATAAAACTCGTTGCACTTTTGTTCAAGAATAGACTGTATTGGCCCTTTGTAATTTAGGATTATTTTAATTGTCTTTTTTGTCAGCAAAAAAAATTTGGTGCTGGAACATTTAAAGATTTATAAAGATTTACTGTGGTTATCTACCTGCAGTGTAAAGCCTGAATTAACAAGCATTTTGAAAGCTGCAGGAACCCTTGGCAGAGGGGAATGCTGTAGTATCTCTTTTTGGCTGATAAAGCCTTAACTGAACTACTGCATTTATAAACTGTAGGGGGTTGCTGTGCAAAATGAGTTCCTAATGAGATGAGTACTTGCTGTCATCTGCTCTAAGTATTTCTGTAAGAGGTCTTCCCAATGCTTCAAGTATTGCTTGAATTTTCAAGCAGAATTCTTGAAGATATTGACCTGGTGTCGTTGTGAGGACATTGTGAGTAACAAGAGGTTGAACTGGAGCATGTAGCTAACTTGAATAACAACTTACTTGGGTTTGGAGCCTAACTGGATCTATTGTAAAAGTTATGATCCTGAAACAAATGATAGAGTGGGAGAAAGGTAAATGCCTGCACACCAGATTGTACTCCTTTCCAGCCTTACTTCCAAAGGAACATATAGGGCTTGCCGGATCTGTGTAATGCTTCAAAACTAGCTTGCAGCTCATACAGTGCTTTTTGGTTGGTGCTTATGTAAATGCAAGTTATGAGAAGCCTTTAGAATTGAGCTGTGATGTGTTTTTTGTCATCTTTATTGCTCATGGTGAATACAGAATAAATTAAGCTGTTACTCAGTGCTATTCAGAAAAGTTTGTGTTTTCAGGCCTTGCTTGTTTGGAATTAAAGACATTATAGATGATGGAAGAGATCTTTCATATGTCAGGGTTCTAGCAATTCAATGAAAACAGTAGTCTTAAATACATTGAGCTTGACTATCTAGAGAAGTAACCGTGGTGCAACTAGGTCCAGCTGAAAAATATGCATCTAGTGGGGATGGAGCAGAATTCTGTGCTGCAAAGTACGCATTTTGCTATGTGTACTTTGATTAGAAACAAACCTGTGAGAACAGGTCATCAAAGGTGGTCATGCAGTCACTACAAATTTTTACTTAAGGAAATACAATTACTAGAAGGGAAACTACTTATAATACTGTTTTTTGTGGGTTAGCATTCCTTGTTAATGGACACATGTTGTGATATGGTGAGGTGGATAGGTTCTATTTAAAAATTGTACTGAGAGCAAACATTCATGCTTGTGGTAAACACTTTTTTTGTAAAGTACCTTTTTGCCTATGCTTTTGAGGCTTCTTTGTTCTGCTTAGTTCCTAATGTTGGTAGGTACTTATGTCTTGTTAAAATACAATTGCTCCACACTGCCTTAAGCATTCTTCTGTGTCTTTTAAGTCTCAGCTGAATTGAATTTCTAGCTTTGCAGAAATAACATATCTACTGACAGTAATGCATTTGATCCAAACACAGGTGTTGAAATTATGGTATAGAAATATTAATGTGGCCTTCTAAGTTGAGTGAATCTGAAATCAGTCAGAACCTACAAACCTATAGGTAAATACAGCTTTATTGATTTGGTAATTCCAGTTTAAGGGGTAATGAGGCAGGAGGCTGACAATATCTTAAAATGAGGCACATGGTGTTCTGCACTGGGAGTGGTGATCCTGATGGTCCCTTCCAATTCAGTATTTTCTATGATTCTGTGGTCATTACGAATTGTTAAAGCTTTTAAACTGTCCTCAGTAACATGTGCTTCTTTCCTGCCATTGCTTTGCAAATAGGATAGATTGAATTGTGTTTGGAATATTTCCTGAAGATTACTGGCCTTTCTCTGGACCACTCTTTCGAGCCCAACACTTCCAAGACCCTATAAATGATGCTGGGGTCTGAAGGACTATGGCTCTGGCAAGAAACCTTTGTTGCTTTGGATGGGTGGAGTGAGTTAAGTCTTAAATTTTCTCAGTGACTTTTTGAGGGAGATCCAGGTAGCAGATGTGGATAATATTCTCTGTAGATAAATTAGTAGTTCATCAAAAAACTCTACCAGGATGATTTCAGAGCTGATGCCAAAAGAGTAGTGGCAGTTATCCAGATTCTAAGTAAAAAATTCTTCTGTGTGTATATGCTTTTCCTCTATGTCCCAGCTGTAATTCCTGGTATCTGTGTGAAGAGTCATGAGAAACAAGGGTGCTCAACTTGAAAGAGGTACTATATGTGAACTTTCAGTTCACTTTTGATGTCTCTGACCCTACTGTCAACTTGTGGATATAGCTGAAGGTTTACAAGATGAATAAGGTTGTAGCAAACCTAGAGAGAATCACATTACACTAACAGCAGAGGTTAAATTGCAGGCTTTGATGGTTCAAAGTTCTCATTGGGAATTGTGTGTGTCCTGTGACAAGGGAAGGTGGTATGTCCTGGCTACAAAGATTGGCTGAACTGTAATACCCAAGCAAAGTATCTTTTTCTGAAGGTTGTGAATATTGTGCTGCTTTCTGGAGGAATTCTCTTTAAAGTGTTGTGTAGCCCTTTTCCATCATGTATTTTGAAGTGCCTTCCTTGACAAGGGCTGTATGCTGTGCCTTGGTCAGCCTTTGTTAACTTGAAGTTTTGTTCATCTCAACAGGACTGTTAAGATACTGTTAATGCATCTTTCAATTACTACAAATTATTGTTTATGGTTAAAGTGGCTTGTAGCATTTAGCACATAATGATGTGTCTCGCCACATTTTGAGATTTAACAAATACTATCCTAAAGTTTTTATACTGAGTGAATTGAGCAGGTTTGGTATTGGCATGTTTTGCACAGTAGTTACACAGTAGAATTCACTGGAACACCTTTTCTGGAGGGTGGGATTACTTTGATTCCTAGTACTGTTAAGTAGGAAAGGAGGATTTTGGTTTAATACTAATAAAAACTTGAGTATTACCTTGTAAGTGAAGTCCTGATAATGTTCAACAGCAGCATTTCAGCTCAAAGGTTTTGACTGTGAGCACTGTCAGTGCTTTAGTTTGTTTCAAAGGATTTCAAATGCATCCACTTGTGTCTGATCTGTTTGATCTGAAAACTTGTTGGACTTACAAGCACATAGGAACAGAAAGCCTTGCCATAGCTTAAAAACATAATATTTTTGCTGGAGCCCAAGTTCTCTGGGTCTGACCTACAAGTCTCATAAATATTTAAAGCATAGCTGATGCTGTCTTGCAGCAGGAAGACTGCTTGAAACAAGGATGCTCACATCATTGAACTGTCTCTTTTCCTACTGTTCTAGCAGAAGGCAGAGAAGGTAATGAAACCTTTCATTTCCTTTTTGAAATGTATGAATTCTTGCTATGGTATCAAGTTAAAAGCCAGTGTCTTCTTTCAGTCTGATTAAGACTGAATGTGTCACAAGCCTTGGGTGTCTGCATGAGCTGCTAAAAGCCAGTTGTCCTCTTACTGATTCAAAGAGTAGTGTCTGCTTGATGGGAGGTACTTTTTGTAGACCATTTAAGGTTTTTTGCATCTTACTAGGGTGGGAGGGGAACAACTCATTATGTAGATGCTCAGAATACAAAACCACTAGAAATGTCCAGGGTTTTTATTTTTAGAAAGATGCTAACTGAGAAGTTATTATTGACTGAGACCATGCCTCCTTCCCGAGTAAGAATTACTACTTAGGAAGCAATAATACTTGGCCAAAACTTTGTTGCTAGGCAGATGAGGCTGAGATGTGCATGTTTCTGGATGCTGCTTTCCATCTGGCAGTCAAAATCCTGGCACTGTCCCATTTTTGAGGTAACAGGCTGGAAAATCTGAGATCTGGATATGAAATTTCCTCATATCTAACCATGCTATGACTCAGTCTCCAGTCTTTGATACTGCATCTTCCTTTTGTTGCCTAAGCTTTGGGAGGGCCTAATCAGAAGAATGAGTGCTGCATCTGCATTTGATGAAACATCACAAATACTGAGACCTGTAATGTTGCATAACTTTAAGCTCTGTTAAGGGATGTTTGCAGAGAATGGGAGCTAGCTTCCCTGGGTACTCATGAAAGTCTTAGAGGGTGCAGCAGTGACAGTAAAAATGTCAAAATTAATGGGGACAAAAGAAGGAAATTCATGGATGTTCCTCACCAAAAACGGTGGAAAGTCAGATGAACTTGCAATGATTTTATCTGTGGAAGTTATCTGTAGAGTTTGAATAGTATTGTTCTGTTAAAATATGTTAACATGAGTCACTAACTGGACAGAGTTGCTGGGAGAAGAAAGACTCTGCTCAATGATTAACGCAGGAGCAAGTGTTCTTTGTAACTAATTTTCCACTAATATAATTATAAAATTAATCTTCTGAGGGAGCTTTGCTTTGGCTTTAGCATTTAGGTAAACTTAGTGTCTTAAGCTGCTTTTTTATATCTTTACTTACTTAGCAACATTTTATGAGCATATGTACTTTTTACACTTGTTTTTAGCACGACCTACATTACAAAATACTTAAGCATAATAGTTTAATATGGGTCATTATGCTCATTGCACATATCATTGCAATTTGTAGTTTCCCTTGTCTCTCAGTACAATGTATTGGTACAGGTGTTTTAAAGGTGATATGTGTTTGCTGAACTACATGGAACAAAATGAAGTACAGCACAACAGTGTAGAATGCCTGAATTCAGCAGGTCCTTAGAGAATTTGTGGTCCCATTTTGACACCTTAAACTGTTTGTTGAAGGCCGTATGAATTTTCACCTCCCTAATCTATTGTGCTTCTAAGCCATTCACTGTATATACTGTATGCTTGGGTTGTAATGAATGGAAAAGAAAAAGACTAGATCTGGGAGGCTGCTCAGATGAGTTCTCAGCTGAGTGCTGGATGTGCTAGTTGAGTAAATTCCTATACTGAGCAGCTTGGTATGTCAACAGAGATGATATGACTGTTGGAACTCTGATACTCATTAGGTAGCAGTGCTTGCTTTTGACAAGACAGTGCTGCTGTCAGTAGCCTTTTAAACAGCTCAGATGGACTGGTTACTGCCTTTGAGTTGCTGATGGTGTGTGCATATGGATAATCTGCCAGTTAGAATTAAACATTTTGCTTTGTAGTTTGTTTAAATGTGGGGCTTCGGCCGCTGACTGAAAGCTGACATAATAATTATGATATACCATTAAATTGACTTGCATTACATATTCTTCTTGTGCAGAGTAATGCAAAGTTTGTGTTCTGAGGCACATGTAAGTAATGGTGAAATGCACACATTTGCAATTTGAGTTTGTTTGGTGTAATAGAGCACCTCACTATTTTACTACGGTGTAGTGTATGTTTCCTAGTATACTACTCTGGTCCTGCGTGCAACTTAATTTGGAAAACAAAATGAAAAGCAATTGCAATGTTTAAAGTTCTTCATCTGAATTGTGTTAAAAATGCTTCTCTGGAGCTGAAGGAGAAGCAGTTCTTGGGCAGCTAAACCATGTTGTATTTCCTTTACTAGCTACCTCTTCTGTTACAATGGCTGTGTCTCTTAAACTCTCTTAAACTTTGGGTCTCGCTGTTGCTTTTCTTGCTTGTTCTTGGTTTTTGTGCATTTTAAATGTCTCCATTGCTCATAGGAGAGACCTTTTTTCTAATAGCTACTTGGAATCAAGTAATGCAAACAGTCCAGTTCAGTCTTGATTTTCCCTTAGCCTTGATTAAAGTAAGCATTTTCTTAATATATAACATGAGGCAATTTAAATGTTCTGTATCTGTTCTTTTCTTATTGTAGTCAAATTCTTTTGTGGTATATTTTAATACAAATGCCTAGAAATTTCTTTTTAAAAATGCTGTTGGGTGTGAGCCTGGCAGTCTTCAAAGACTGAGCTTATTGTGTACCTGACAGATACTTCAGGTGTTGCTTCTGCCCCTTCTGCTATAATATTTTTCATCCCATTTTTTTGCTGATTAGATGTCAAAATGGATGTGTATTTTTCTGCTCAAATTCCAGCTGGATGATAATCTAATTTAGTTCATACAGTGAATTTTAAAAGCTTAATGTAAACTGATCTACTAGAAGTCTTAGTGTAGTAAAAACAAGGAAGCTGGTGCTGATTTTCTGAGAGATTCAAGAAAGTGTTCATGGTATGTCATCAAGCCCATATTCCAGATGACTTTATGCAATTCTGAGGGAACTGAAAAACCAAATGCCAAAGTGTCTTTCTGTCTTAGGGGAGCAATGTTTAAGCAGTGTGCTCATTTGCATTTCATGTCTCCCTGTTAATGTGTGTGTCTTTACAACTAGAAGGGATTTACCTTACTAGTTTGGAGAGAGCCCTTTTTCACTTCTGTATGCAGGCTTTGGCAGTACTGGATATTTTTTTTTTTCACCAATTCAGTTATGTTGGTGTGTTCTCTAGCCTTTAAAGAATTCTGCATGTGGATGACTACTTTCTTGCTCTTCACCACATGTAGATTGGGTCCCACAAAACTAAAACAATTCTGAAATATGTTTAACCTGTATGGGCAGCATTGGACCATTTTATTCAACCCCTGAGTTTCATTGTCATAAAATATTTAGCTTCCTTAAACCAATAGTTTCTCTCTTGGAGGAGAGGGAGTGGGCACAAGAACTTGATTTCATCCATCTGGCTGACTGCAGTTTCCAACATAGTTAAGAGCTGCATTTTCACTTTCACTGCTTCTGTTCTCCAGACCATTCCCTGGGTCTGAATAGTGCTGTTACTTTTGCTCTTGTTGAAATAAGGGACATAAGTGCTCTTGGAATTTGACTTGTAAAATTAGATATTGCTAAGTTGAACATTCATGTAATTCAAGTCTTTGTCAAACAAAAAAGTGAAGTCTTGTACTTCTGAAAAAGGAGATGATAGCTTAAACTGATGTAATAACTAACAAAAGTAAAAGTTAATGAATTATATATAACTGAGCATAATAAAAACTTCTTTCATATTCTTATGTCTAAGTATTGTTGCATCTGTATATGCAAATTTTAAACAAAGCTATTCTATAATGGAGATATTGTGTACATTGTGTACTTTGTCCAACTATGTGGCCCGTTTTTGTGGCCTTGTTTTAACAAGAAAGCTATTAAAACAAGGCCACAAAAATGGTCAGAGTTCTGGAACACCTCTCCTGTGAAGAGAGTCTGAAAGAGTTGGGGTTGTTCAGTGTGGAGAGGAGAAGGTTCTGTGGGGCTGATGTTGCAGCCTTTCAATATAGAGAGAGCTTATAAGAAAGATGTAGAAACAGTTTTGACCAGGGCCTGTGGACACAGAAGAAAATGTAACAGCTTTAAACTGAGGGTGTAGATTCAGCTGTAAAGAAGAAATGTATGGTGAGGTTGATGGTTCTCTGGAACAGCGTTCCCGGAGGAGTTGTGGATGCCCATCACCAGAAGCATTCCAAGGTCGGGTTGAATGGGGCTTTGAGCAACCTGCTGTTCCTGCTCGTGGCAGGATGGATGGACTAGGTGATGTTTGATGGTCCCTTTCAACCCAGATCATTCTATGATTATCTTCACAGACTCTTATAAAAAGATACTGTGGAAATTAGCAGAACATATGTTGGAGCTGCCAAAACTGCTTAATGATCCTTTGGGTCTAAAACCTTCCTTTTGTGAAACTGTCCTGTGCTTATTCCTGTTTGCCCAGTGGTTTTCACTGTTGCTAGCACTCTAGCATGGGATTCTTTAGAAGTAGCATTTTTATTTCTCTCCCTTTGTGTTTAGTGGTTGGTTCTCATGTAGTCTTCTTTTATTACATTTGCTAATAAATGCTTCTATCCTTTATTGCTAGGTCTGGGCTGATGCTAATGTTTCAAGGCAAATTGAAGACACCGTACTTTATGGATATTACAGTAAGTATTTTACCTTTTTTTTCAAGTAATAGGACCTTCAAGTGAAGTAATGAAGTTTTCAGAGGTCATATTGGGTTATCCCTTTTTGCTTAAACATGAGTCTTATATTTAGTGCTCTTCAGAGAATATTTTTTATCTTCAAAAGCCCCCTAAAAATGCAAATATACTGAAGCCAGTTCATGAAAAGGCTAATGGTTGCTGTTGTATCATCTGTGGTTCACATGTTTCCTGTGTGTGTGTTTACTGGTCCCTTAAGGGAAATATGTGGTTTTGCTGTAGCTTTTATGGCACTTAACATATGCAGCAGTGTGAAACTCATCTACCATGTATAAAGTTCATGCAACCATGAGTGCAACACTTTTAAGTGTTCAGATTCAGCAACTACTGTGTTCCAAGTAGCAGTTACTGTGGAGCAGCATAAAGGAGTTAATTCAAAAGTGGTAATCCTAAATAGAACTGATATTTTAAAAAGTGACTGAAATAAGACTATGCAGAGGTTTGTTGAACAGTTATTTTATATCAGTTTTTTAGCAGTTCTTATGAAACTTAGGAGAAGTTTTACTACTACTGGATATATGTAGTGGGTATAGAAATGTGCTCAGCACAGTTTGAGTAAAATGCTTGTTTCAGTTAATGGTGCAAGCTCTGAGGTGGTTGCCTGCTTTTGGTCACATTTCCAAAGACTTGAAGTTTTTTCTTTTAGATTATTGTGGTTCTTTTGAAAATATTTTTTAGTTCAGGAGATTATTTAAAATAGTGGACTTAATTCATTAAATTAGATTAATTATTGCCCTCCAGTGATAGTAATAAACTAGAATTGGCTTCACTCAGCATAAAAATGAATAAAGTAGTAAGAAGACTTCTTTTTTCAAAAAACAACTTTTAACACAGAGCTTCTTCACTTTATAATAGTGGAATTGATATGTATTTGGTTTCTTTTCTTTGTAGTTTGCCAAAGTCTTGTTTAATAGAAAAAAATATTTCACAACTCAAAAGGTGGAATAATCTTCAAGCTCTTCTGTGGTCTGCTTGCTATAGATTTGTGAGACTGATTGATTGATGAATTTCTGTAAGGTGTTTTGGGCTAGCTGAATGTTGTGGTAAATCTTGAACTAATTTTTAAAAAAGATATAAACTTAAATTGGGAGAACTGCTTTTGTTTTTGGCCTTTCTGGACAGGTCTACTTGAAATACTGTAGGAAAATGTCTTATTTCATAGCATATCCTCCAGATGGTGGTAGAGATTTAAACATGGTTTTAAAATTTTTTTCTCTTTCTATCTTAATTTGAGTAAATACTATTATTGTTCACTTCAACATAGCTCTAGTTATAAAACCAGTTTTGAAAAAGTGTAACTAGTTTTTCAGAGGTCTCCAAAAATCATATATAAAAACACAATGCCTCTCCTACATCATCTAGTGCCCTGCTGCTGTTGCCCAGCATAGTGCCATAACAGCTGAGAAGGAAAAAGTTAAGCAACTCTTCCATTGTAATACTATTCCAGTTTTTTTTTTGCTATCTTCCTAGGAAAGTATTTGATAGTGTTTTGGGTTTTTTTTTAACAGACAGGATGGGCAGAAGTGAAGTACCCTTTTGTACTTAAAACATGAATACCAGTATTTTCTTGTGTCTCCTGAAAATGGAGAATAACTGTATAGATCCTACTTGACTTGTGTAGTTGTATTGACAGTTGTATTGACAATTTATGGTATTAATAATTGGTGGACTTAGGTCATTGTTCTTCAATCCAAGTCAGTTGTAATTGTAACAAGAATGTGGAGACTGGGATTTAACTGATGTTTTAGAATATTAGTCATTACTTTGCTACTTGCATTGCTTTTTACTGATAAAGCTGTAACTAAGCATAGAAAAGCTTTTTTGGTTTTTTGAGTAGGTGTTAGCCCCCATGAAGTGTTCTGTTTCTCATTCCCACCTGGTTTCTTGACTAGACTGATACAAAAGTAGAATGAGTTTGTATTTGTAGAATGGTAAGTGAGGTACCTCTCAGAGAGAAGCTTGAAATAACTGTATCTTGAAGTGGGATTTCAGCAGCCTAAAAGCTTTTCTTAGGAAATCAGTCTAATAATTGCTTTGAAGCCATAGTGGCTTAGTGTGTTACTATTTCTAACCCCAAATGTAATAGAACATGCCTCACAGTACTTTAGTGATTGAACAATGATCAATGGTTGGCAAATGCTCTAAAAAAGCATGTCAGTTTGTGTGGAAGGAAAACTCTTGCAGAAAGTGTTATAATTGAAAACTGTCCAACACATTTTGCTTTGTATCACAAAGAATGAGGCTGACAGTAACCTGGAGGTGTGTTGTGCAGCTCTTCCTCTAGTGAGTAAATACAACCTGTTGGAGTCACCTCGATGTCCAGTGTCCTTTGATGAAATTTTGTGTATGGTGACAGGGTATTATTGGTAGATTCTAATCTGCTTGTGAGATAGACCAAGATCTTGACCTACATGTGTTAGATGAATCTCAGCTACAGTGTGACGAGGACTGTCCGCTAAATTTTATGGGATCTCTTCATGTGTGCTTTAAGGTCTATGCTAAACTTGAGATTTTCCATTTCCTTTTTGAGTCAGCAAAAGTCTGATGATTCCTAGGTTAAAATTTGACTAAGAATTTATCCAAAAGGGTAAGTGGTATTACTTGGATGATTTTTATGTGGAGTTTTGTCTGCTTACTGCAAGTGTTTGATAAGTCATTGACACAAGAATTTGGGCTTCTGGGAACTAAGTGCAAATCAAATATGACTTCATATTTTTGTGGTCTGGTTCTAGGAGAAGCCATTCTCAATAGTCTGAGAGATCTGTAGCTGTGCTTGACAAATACTGTGGAGTTGATCTACAGAAACACTTTCCTAAATAGGGTAATGTTTCTGAGAGCAATGTGCTAGAACATAAATGGAAAGTCACACTTATTCACAATATTGAAGTAGTATGACTACTGCTATAGAATGCCTAGGAAGGCTTCTTTTTCAAGTTTGAGTTTTCAAGGTGTTATATAGCACTGAATTTGCTCTTGGCAAATGTGAGAGTTCATGAACTAACTGAGAACTTTTTTCTCTTCTTGCATTGCCATACTAAATACACCAAGCAGTAGATACCTTTAACACTTTGAAATATTTTTCCAAAGAATGAGTTCTATTTAGATATAATTAGAGATTCATATTTAGATTCTAGGTGTTGAAACTTACTTGGCTTCTATACCAGCTTCAGGAAAAAAGGCTAAGATAGATTTCTTTGTGGCTCGTGGGCACTGTGAGGAGTGCACCAGCCAAGATAAGAGGTCACAAACTTAAGTTGGGAATGAATGTATTCATGGAAAGGTGTTAATTACATTTATATGTATAGGTGGAAAGGTGTTAATTAGTCATGCAAAATGGGGCAAAGATGAAAAATAGACAAACATTACAGGACTTACGTGGTCCTGAGTACTTTTATTTATTCCTTCAAAGGTGCAATTTTGTGCTGGCACAAGCAGTCTTGGTTGTGTAGCAGTTCTGACATTTTGAAGTCTTAGTAAATTATTCTAGGATACTTTTCTTGTGGGGTGCAAATACTGCAACATACTGCTTCACAGTTTTTAGTCTCCTAATGGACTTCTGCAATGTTCATAGTATAAGATAATGTGGAGTATTAAAAGGTTTTCCTAAATAATCATGTTCTAAAGCATGTTCAGCTTATAATACAGACAGCTGAAGATTTAAACTTCAAGTTTTCTACCTGAAATTTGTCTTTTAGCCATTGGCTAATCAATCTAATTGATTTTTACCAGCCATCTTAATGTCTTTACAAATACTGTCAAGTTTTGAAGACGTGTTAAACCTTCTACTTTCTTATGATCACCTGTGCATCAAAGTGACATGACAGAAGGACTGTTTGGTTTAGTAGCTACACAGTTAAATATCTGTTGCAATCTCCAATTAGTCCTCTTAAAAAGGGAGCATGACGTGATGATACTACACTGCTACAGCTTGTTTTGTGTTATTAATTGAGGTCAGTAACAGCCATGTCTTTCATCCATGATGTACTTATGTTAATAGGTGAATCTGGTACAGAGTCTAGTGATCAAAATAGCTTTAAATTAATTTCATTTGATATACATTGTTTTGAACAACAATTGAGTGGCTTAGCTTGCTTTTATTCACTATGCTTTAAGCTAATGTGCTAGTATTGTATATCACTTGCATACAGTTGATTACTTTTAGTCTTTTGTTATTGCTGAACTGAAGATAGATCTGAAATCCTTATTCTGACATGGTTCACTTTAAAGTTCTTTGGAGTTCACAAAACAGTAATTGTATGCTGGCTAGTGACTTTTACTTTTCAATGCTTGAAATTAAGAGCTAGAATGAGAGGAAATGAATGTTTTACTCTTTCCTTTGAATTACTGTGTGGTAAATGAAGTGCCAATGTAACTGTCTCTTAATTTAATTCTTCCTCCTAGCTCTGTACTCGATCATTCTGTTCTGTGTCTTTCTGTGGATTCCCTTTGTCTATTTCTACTATGAGGAGAAGGAAGAAGATGATGGCAACACATGCTCAGTAAGTTTACACTAGTAAATGCACCAAGCAATGAAAAGGCAAATTAATATAGCCAAAACATAAAAGCAACAATGATTTTTTAATTTACAAATGGTATTGACATTGTGATATTTAAGTCTATTACTATAGTTCCATAAAAATCCTGGAGCAGTTCTTAGTAAGACATAGTCTGACATTGTCTAGTCTAAGCACTAAGTTTCATTTCACATGAAATGAAACTTTACTGAGATAAGTAATTAATGTCTGTATTTTTGTGAAGTCTTTAAGCTTTCTAAAAATTCTTTTGAGGAGAATGTCATGCACAGGAAGTTAAAACTTCTTATGTGAGACTCCATAGAATAAAAACCATATATAGTGACAGCTTTTAAAGTAGAGAATAAGAAGATGGTTCTGATTCTGAAATAGGTACTCAAATTTTGTGTCTTTCTACTGTAGTGTTTGCTTTTTTTTCTTGAAGTAGGTGGTAGTAATTTACCTGAAGCTAAGATGTTTACTTTTTAATGCTCTGGTTTGAGACCTGCCAGGGAATATGGTAACTGCATGCCAGTAAGGTACTATGTTTCAAATGAAAATATTTTTCTAAATAATCTTCTGATCAATTAATCATGATTTTTATCCCTTCTGTTTAGCTGTAACCTTAACATAAGAAGACTTCTAATAATAGCCATAATATAGAGTATTAGTAGTATATATTTTCTTTTAGTGTATTTGCAGTGAATATATCCAGGCTTCCATCCACAGCTGCTCGGATGCATAGCTTATGGTGGAAGCAGAATTCTATGTCATTGTTCACAGTTCTCAAGCTATGAGATATTTCAAGAATGTATGCTTATGAGTTATATATAAAACTACTCATGCTCTTGGTGGAGGTTTTTTGTAGAATACCTGTTATGCTAAGTATAATACTTCATCGTTTGCACAAATCCCTTTATATTCATTTTATGTCAATGTATTAACTTTCTCTTTAATATTCAGCAGGTTAAAACTGCACTCAAATACACTCTGGGATTCATCACAGTTTGTGCAGTTCTTCTGTTAATTGGGTAAGTATTTGTATTGAGCACTGTTCTATGCAAGATTTGTTTATCAGAGTTCTGTGCTTCTAAGAGGTAAATTATGATACACTCAATCTGTATAATCAACATCAGCTTAATCACTAATAGGGCTTAAGTATCCTGAGAATTATGTACCTGAAAAGTAAGGGTTTAACTGGAAGATAAAATGGTTTTACTTAATTATGGGGATGCTTGTGCTTCCAAGCTGATTGAACGTGCAGTGCAAATTGGTATCAAGGACACAGTGGCTTTGACACAACTACATTAATTCCTCAGTGTACAACAGGAGTAAAAAATTTGTCCTAATGTATGTTCATCAAATAGCTTTTTGCTTTTCACAAGTGTTCTTTCTGAAAGGGACATTGCAAAACAGCTTCTTAGGAAAATGATTAGATGCTATGTGCTTATACTTTGCTAAATAGAAATGTTGTCTGAAGAATGTTAGTATGAGGTTATACTTGACTTAATTGTGCCTTGTATGATAAAGCTTTTGCTGGCCTTTGTTTAAAAGGCAAATGTTACTGAAATGAGTAACCTGTTTGCAGCAAGTGCTGTTGTTCTGAAACTCCAAGTAGTAGCAGAAAATTGATTTCAGATCACCATTAAGCATGATGTGCACACCAATACTGAATCTTTCTCATGCCTACTGTGTCATAAGCTTTTTAGCATTTTGACCTCAGCAATAAAGTTGGTAAAAATTGCAACATGTATGCTAAAATGATCCATATCAGAGTACTGGAGTGTGAAGTAGAAACTAGAGTGAATTTAATGCTTCCAGTTGTACACTATCTTACTGGAATATTGTTTTAGTTTTGATAAAAGTTAAAGGTATGTTTTTATCAAGTCTCTTGTCCTTTTAAGTGAAAGTAAGGTATTTGCTCTTGTAAGAGATTGCAGGAGTTTATTACCTTAATCATTGTCTAGAAATATTGCTAAAATTTCTGGTAAAAGCTGTTTCTGACAGTTAGTTGACATCATAGGTATAGATAGATGTATTGTATTACACATCCAGCTTAGAAATCTTGGTAGTGTCTCTAGCAGGTGTCACCTGAATCCTCAGTAACTGTAAGCATGTTTCTTCCTCCCTTCCAGTAAGATAAAGAAGGTAATTCTTGTATTTCCCTTTTAAGAGAAACTGCAAGACTCCCTTCAAGGGGAAAAGGCTCCATTTTAGGAGGCAATTGAGGTGTCTGTGCTGAAGAAAAATGTGAACTCTATTTCCAGTATAGTTTTATTCTAGGTTAAGTAGCATATGTCTCAATGTTTATGTATATTTTTTTCAGAAGAAGTTACCTGTCTTAGTCAGCTGTTTTCATAGCAAGGAAGTGGCCACAGAGTTCCAATGTGACCAGAAAGAGATAAACATGTTGGAGCTGAGGCTTCTATCTGAGTGCTTTGACTGTAGTGAAGACTAGTCTGGCAGTAGTGGGGGATTCTCTCACTGGTCATTAGGATCAGAGTCATGTTAAAATAGACTGGAATTTTATGTTCTGGGTTTGAATCTAGGTGTCTAGGCTTAATGAACTAGAGTGCTGCTACATACAAGTTGAGAGTGAGGGGTGTAGGAATATTTCCTGCTGAGTGCCTAACAAATAGTCTTTTTCCTGTGCTTACATGGCTGGTGTCTCATGGCCAGACAACCTCCATTCTGATTGGTTTAGGAAGTAATCTGTATCATTAAAATGGTCAATAAATAGTTTTAAAGGTCTACATAAGGAATTTTTTGCCTCTTCCCTGGTCAGCTGTCCTGAAATGAATTATAAAAGCTATATTAAGTTCAAAGTTTGAGTGTCTTTTTCTTACTGGGATGTTGCCCTTGCTCCACTAGAGATCATTGTGACTTTTTTGGGAAACAAATGTGTTTAGTGCCACATAGTATTGGAGGTTTTTCTGACTTGATAACACAGCTCAGTGAGCAGGATGTTGTTGTCCAAATTGTTATCAGGAATAGTGTTTGGACTACTTACTTTACTTGTCTGTTACAAAACAGTTGTCTGGCAAAAATGTGCATGTCTGAAATACTTAAATCCTCTGCACACAAATAACCTGATGCAGAGTACCATGAAAAACAAAGTATAGGGCAAATTTATACTGGGGTGCTCAGAACTAGTTTTTACTTATCATAACTTTCCCTTCCTGTAAGTTAGGCACTTTCCCTCTACTGTTTCTAAATGTCATGTGCTTGTCAAGGGGCTTGACATACTGCAATTTACATTAAGGAACCCTGAAGCAGTCTAGTATGAAAAAAAAAAAGGCTGTTTTTGAGGCTAATGAACATTTAGTTCCAAAATGCACGCTTCTCTGGTTGTCAGTGTTTAGAATTAAACTGGTTACCTTAGATTTTTTAGAACCATTAGTTCTTAAAAAGCTATGAATATATCTAATTATCCTATAAATAGTTATGCAAATTATATGACAGCAGAATTCACTTAAGGAAATTAGTCTAAATCTGGTGTGTTGAAAAATAATTTCCTAAGGATGACAGTTAATGACACTCTGATTTAAGGATCAAATTTTATCCATCTACACTTGTGTATTAGCCCTGCCAAGTGACTAGTTTTAAACTGCTTGTCTTGCATTTACTTTCCTTGTTCTGCAGCCTAGATATTGATCTAGATTTTAATCATAATTTACCCAGGATGTGTTTTGAACAGCATAGCAATTTGCTTCTATTCTTAAAATTACCACAGTTAATAATTTGATTTGTGCCCAGAACTCCAAGTATCAGACACCACAGCTGAGCTGTTTTGTTTGCTTGCATTATCTAAATTTATAACTCCTGTGTTCCTTTCTGGGGCCTTTGGTGCATGGAACTTGAGCAGGAGCAGAATCAGATGTCCATCTCCTTCAGTCAAGGTTTATCTGAGTACTACTTTAACAGTATAATGTATTCAGTAGCCCCTGCTCTGATTAGTGTCCTTTGACATGCTGGTTCCAAAAAAAAAAAAGGAATCTTGTTGTCCTCAAGATGGAAAAAAAAGGCAAGCAAGTTATAAATATCTGAAAATGTTCTTCCATCTTGTTTGTTTCCTGCATGTGGTCCACAAATAGCAAATCCATAGTTGTGCTAAAATAAAAAGGAATTGAGCTATGTTCTCAGTCTCCTCTAACCATTTTTAGCAAATAAACCTCCAGTTATTTATTTTTATCATTTACAAGTAGAAATTTTGCCTAACTTGGTTTTAATACCTGTGTCTTCATTTTGTCTGGATGCTGTTGCACAGAAAGAATTACTGCTAGAGGCATACACAAGAGCTAAATCCTTAGTCAACAAGCATGTGTCAACTTAAGCAAATGCTAGCCCTCAGTCTGCCTCTTGCACAGACAAGAAGCTTTCTTTAGAAATTACAATCTTGATTTTTAAAATGTCAACTTTTTTTTTTTTTTTTGGCCGAGTATCAGGTTGGTTTTGATGTGATGATTATATGTGCACACAGTTGGTTTAGCTCTACCCTTGGAAGCAAAAGCATGTTTTGTCCTTTGAGACTGCTCCTGGAATATGTGTGTTTGTTTGGGACTTCAAGCAGGGGTCTAATCATGTTGTACAAATATAAATTTCTCACACAAGTCCAAATGATACTTATGGACATTCTTTATGGACTTAGGTTTGAGTTCTTTCAGTCTTTGCCTAAAGCGTTTCCCTCTAAATCTGTCTTCCCTGTGACTTGTAGCCATTCTATTTCATGTCTCAAAGCTACAGTCTCAGTGGTTTTTTGGTATGGAGGCACTGTTTTTCCAGCTATTACAAACTCAGCTTATTTGTCTGTACAGGTGCTGAAGAGTTATTCTTATTAGTTGAATTTAGATGGTGAGCCTGACAACAGGAAGCTTTCAGCTAAGGGGACTGTTTTACCTGAGCATTCTTTGCTAGTGTGCTTATTGGAAGTACAAAACAACTTAGTGAACTTCTCTGCAGCTCAGTTCTTTGGGCCAAGTACAGAACAAAGAATGGAATGGAGCAGATGTGTTTAGTTGTAATAATGGAAGATATACATGTCCCTTTATATTTCAATGCTTGTTTAAGGAATCATTCATTATTTTATTTTGGCTTTCAGAAGTGTATATTTATATGAGAATTTGTCTCAATTGATGCTTGAAGTTTATTTGCTCCTCTGCATACGAGTCAAATCAGGATAGTAAATCATATTAATATGTCTTTTAATTATACTTGAGTGTGGAGTCCTTACCTCTTTTAGGATGGGTAAATAGAAAATCACTTGTTCATTGACTCAGACCTGACTGTACACACACATGCATGTACTCTGCTGATCTAAATGCAGAGGAGAATGTGAATAAAATGGAGCACTGCCTTTTCTTCAGGAATGAATGGGCTTCTATTTTCTTAATTTAGAAATAGAATTCTTCCTATTTTTCGCTAATTAGGGTAAGAAAGATTTTTTTTTTTCTGTATTACAGTGCTTTTGTTCCTTTGGATATTCCCAACAAGAAGAATTCCACAGAGTGGGAGAAAGTGAAGCTCCTGTTTGAAGAATTTGGAAGTAGTCGTAAGTTTGAGATTTGTTCTGAGCTTTGCATGAGTTGCTACTCTACTAACCTCTGCCACTCATTCATTGACTGAACAAGATAATTAACTTCCTTGGTGGCAGTTTTCTAACTTTTCTCTGACTGCTTAGCTACAGTAAGTCTTTACAATAAGACTTCTTTCTGTTCAGAGAAAAACAAAAATTAGGACTATCGTGAAAGCAGACACTGCCAGCGTCTTGTCTCTGTTCTTTAAATACAAGTCCCCATTTGACAGCCAGGACTCCAGTGTTGTGCCCACTGATATTTATGGTGGGGAGAGAGGATACTTGCTTCCATAGACTTCACTTAGCTCTTAAATGCTGCTTGGATGCTGGAGTTCACTGACATTGAGGGTATGATGAGTGTGTGATGGTAGTGAAGACCATTGTGTTGTCATGGTCTTCATTCATTTACCTAATGAAATGCAGTACTGCTGTTCACTGTAAAAATGATGTTCTGTCTATTTGGATGGGAAGGTCTTGTGGGTGTTACAACTTCTTCCCTTTGTTCTTACAGTACTGACCTCTTCTAAAATTGTTGTTAGCAGTTGTTACACTTTACACTAGGGCTGTAAAGAGCTGTTGAGAAGACCAAACTCCATGGAATAGTGTTTAACACTTATGTGGTGTAGTTCATGTGCTTAGCCAGGGTATGTTTTCAGGGTAAAGGTGTGAGGGAAGTGTTTTATAGGTGAGCTAAAACAGATGTGATGTCACTTTTCAAATGAAAAGTGATATCAGAAAGGGTAACTAAAAGCTGTTTAACAGACATTCATCCCAGTGCATAAGTACTCCATTACTTTGTTTCATTCTTGATATGTATCAGATATTGGCATCTGTGTGAATGTTTTAGGATATAATTATACAAGCCTTCATCAAGTCATATTCTGCATTAGTCTAGGAGTTCTGTACTGAATAAAACTTACCTGCAATGACATACACCAAACACTGACAGAGCTGGCTAATCCCTTCAGGGCCCATCAACTTTATATGTACAGTTTGCTTAAGTATTCTCCAACCTGATCCTCTTCCACAAAGAGTAAATATTCTTCCAGTTTTTCTTACTCTGCTCCCTGGCCTGGATTTCCTGAAGTCTAGTCTTTCTAGTAAAAGACTGAGGTAAAGAAAGCATTCAGTAGCTCAGACTTGTCATTGAAAAGTCCTGTCTCACCAGGTCCCCTGCCCCACTCAGCAACAAGCCCCTGTTTTGCCTCTTCTTCCTCTTGCCACTTAAATACTCAAAGCCCTTGTTTGCTGTAACATCCTTGCAGGGTCTTTCATCATATGTTCTGTGCTGTAATCTGTGCTTGTAAGCGTAGGAGATGGGGAGGACAAATCCATAGCTTATTGAATGTTTTGGCTGTCTGCTTGTTGATGTTCCCCTTGCTTTGCAAAGATTATAAAAGCTCAGGATAAAATGCTACTTAAACTGTTTATACAGGTTGTGATAATGGTTGAGCTGAGATGTAAGCTAATTTTTCCAGGTGACCTTGATATGACTGTAACAAAGTATTTGGCTGCCTTTGCTATGAAATACAGTATAGCCTATGTTTATTTCTAGGAAGGTCAACTGATTAAGATGCTGGGTTGGGATGTGAAAGTCTGATTTTTTTTTTCTGTCAGCATTCTCTTGCAACTTGTAATTTCATAGGATAATTCAATTTGAAGAGACCTCAGGTTATCTATTCAAATCTGCACCTAGAAGGAAGGTGTAAGATCAGACTGGATTGCTCAGGGCTTCATCACCTAGCTCTTCAAAACCCCCAAGTTTGTAGACTGAACTCATTCTGGAAAAATCTCTCACCTGTTGTGGATATACTTGCTGTCACCCAGTTGCCTCACACTTGACAGCCATGTACCACTGAAGAACCTGGGCTCCACCTAAGCAGACAGGCTGTATTGGGGGTCTCCAAACCTGTCTCTGTTCCAGGCCAAACAAGCCTGACTCCCTCAGCTGCTTTGCACAGCATGTGCTCCAGCTTCCAACCACTGTAATTCTTCACTTAGCTTGCTCACATTTATTAGTCTTAACCTGCAGCAGGGGCCTCAGAACTGGTTGCACTGTGTGGTCCCCTCCTTTTATAGATGGACATACTGCTGTTGATGCAGTCTGAGATGCCATGGGACTTCCATGCTGGCACAGCATGCTGCTGGCTTACCTTCAGATTGCTGTCTCCCAAGCCCCCCATGCAGGAGTCCCTTGTGTTTTCATAGAGCTACTCCACAGACAGCAACTCTCTGCAAAGGGTTCTTTTGTGTTCCACGTGCTGGAGAAATAAGGACAAAATGCTTGCCTGTTGTCTTTACTTGTGCCTGTTGTCCTGTTTTTATATTAATTTACCCTTTTCCTTTGTCTGTCTGTAGTAGTGCAAGAAGTTCAAAGATCTTGAGATGTAGAACAAACATCCAGTCATCACTTGGTAGTTGGTTGTGCGCTTATGAAAGAAATGCAAACTCCTCCACTGAGGCAAAGCCTGATAATATACTGCTGGTATACAATTATCAATTTTTCAGCCAGTTAGTTTCTTAATGTTGCATTGAGCACAGTTCAGACTTCTAAAGTGGATATTAAATGTTGGTTTCAAATACTTCAAATACAGGAGGATCATCCTGTATGGTGTGTAACTACATTGTGTGATATGTTACAAGTAGGGGCCACTTGAGGGGTATTTTTTGCCCCCTAAACTTCAAAAACAACTCAAATTTTCACAGCTACTGAAGGAAAAATAGTGCTAGGTGGTTTTTGGTAGGTTTTTGGGTTTTTTTAATAAGTTTTAAACATAGCTGTAGTGTTTGAAACACAGGAACCCATTGCTTTTAGCTCTGGGGAAGTTGTTTGATGTTATCTAGCAAAAATAGTAAAGGAGAGATTTGAGCAGTGAAGCTGGATTTGGTTGTGCTATTCTATTAGTTTTTGGTGGTTTTGGAAGGAGGCCTGTACGGTTGGTCAGAAGAGGGGTGCAGTTTCTCATAGAGTAGTAAGGTTATGATTTCTCAGTTGGCAACTGCTTAGTACTGTGTTCAGTAAATAAGAATGGAAACTAGCCAATGAATAGAAACAGGCTAGTATATCTGTGTGAGTAGAAATAAAAGTTATTGTAAATTTTTGAATTAAGTAGAGGGGAGGACATGGGGGAAAACAGTAAACTCTGGTTATGACTGAGCATAAACATGAAATTGTTTGGTAAAGTTCAATTTCTGTAATTTACTGTAAGTTTCAATGTTACTAAGTAACCAAAGCCACTTGTGATGTCTTGAGTGGTGAGGTCAGGGGCAGACCTGTTCTGAAGAATTATGCAGAAGATTTTAGTGAGTTAAACGCCTTTTTATTTGGTCACTCTTTTACTATCTCTTAAAATTACTGGAGTTACGAGGCTACATTAACTCCATAGTCCCCTGAGCTTTGTCCAGTTTTTTGGTCTGTATATACATTGAGTGAAGCTGAGGGTTTTTTTGGTTGGTTAAAGGATCCATGCTTGTCTGATTCTGGATAATGCTATTAGTAGGAGGAATCAGGTGGAAGCAAACAAAACTAAGATGAACCATCCAGAATGCACATGAAAGTTGTGCAAGTTACCACAGCTCCCTGGGGAGGCCAGAAATAAGTCTTGAAGGGGTATTAGAAATTTATGGGAGCAAGTTCATTAGTGTCTTTTCAACCATTTGGGTCAATGTAACTTCTGTGAGCTTGTGAAAATGACAAGAGTCTCTCCTGCAATTTCATATAAAGATCTGTTCTGGTCAAAAAGCTCTTTTAGGTAAGTTTTTCATCTGTTATAACTTTTAACTATGTTTTCATCTTTCTCATGAACTTAAATCTGTTCTGGAAACTAATTTAGGAAGAACTGTTTTTACACATCTAATGTATTTTCAACAAGTTCTCTTTTTTTTTTTTTTGCAGATGGCTTGACTGCACTTTCATTTTCCATTAGCTCCTTGACTGTGATTGGAATGTTGGCAGCTATCACTTACACAGTAAGTTGTTATGCAGCGTTTTCAGATTTTTACCTTCATGATACTTGCGGTTATCACTGTCTCTACCTGTGTGGAAAACTTGTCATCCTGAAAAGATTCAGTAGTGTCTTGAGCTCTGGATTTTCATGGTTTGAAATAGTCATTCTAAGTTCTAAATTTTTTGCTGCAAATTTAAGGACTGCTGTTTTAGTAGTGAGCAGAGATCAGACTTAATTTTGATGTATTTATGGAAGGGGATGTCCCATTACTTGTGACTTGTAACACAGTCACTGACTTTACTTGTTCTTAAGCCTTTATTTTATTTCTCCACCCTGATATTGGGGATTAAATGTTGCACTTCTTTTATTCATTGAACTGTGGCATAACCTAGAGTTGATATGGAGCTAAGGTACTGCAGTTCTTTATGAGAGGGATTTGGAAGGGTTCCTTCTGTAACCAATTGTAAATGGTATGATTAAGGTTATGTTAGTTTAACTGCTTGACTCTTGCTTTTATGTAGAAAGAAAAGGAACTGTTTTAACTTACTGACATTGGTCAACATTTAATGTTTATGTGGTCATTTGCTTTCCCAATTTGTTCTATTTCTTCATTCAGTAAATAATCAGCGTGTTTGTGATGCTACATGTTTAATTTGTTGTCAAGGTAAAATTTTGCAACAAAGAAGCAGCTTAAAACCTTAAGATAACTGGCTGATAACAGACAAAGCTTTAAAGTTTCTCAGAAATTACTGTTTTTCTGACAGGCTGTTATCTTTAGATTCATGTCCTTGCTAGTATGTTTTCTTTCATTGGAAGCTGGCTCTAGCATAGTTCCTACGTAGGTTTGCTAGTGAATTCTAAGTGCCTTTGTAGCCATAGCTTATGCAGTAAATTATTTTGAAGCGTTGGTACCCAAGAAGGTGTCTGTTTCAGGCAAACTATAAATCTATAAAACTTGAAAAAGGATTTAAGAAAGAGGGAAGGAGGTAAGGTGCTTATGAAATACTACCTTTAGAATGTTAAATGAGTAACAAGCATACCTAATGATTTTCTGTCTCTCCAGCTGGTGTAAATTACAGCAGAATTATGGAGGGCAGTTCAGTACAGGTTTGCAGATGTGTCAGAACCCTGACAGCTTAGTGGCCATCAGGGTCTGTGCAGTAGGTAGGAGAGCAACTGGGTGGATGAACTAGTGGGTATTTTAGGTGAGCTGCATTGCTCTGAGCCCCATTGGCGAAGTGTTTTAACCTGATCAAGATGATGATAAGTTTTATTACTTTAAGCCTTTTCTTAAAGTGACATGGGTCATTAAGTTATTTGAACTATCTTGCTGACATCTGGATCATGTGATGATCAAAAAAGATCTAGACCTCCACTTAGCCTGTAATAATGTGCCAGATTGTAAAGTTTCCCTTAATTATGGAAGAAAATATTCATTTCTTGTTTGAATTGCTGCAGTGCATATACTGTGTTATTTTAGCTATGATACTAACAAAAGAAAAACACCTTAGCTGGGAGAATAATATCAGTGTTTTGTTCAAAAAACCAAGTATGGTTTTTATAACCGTTAGCAAACATCTAAAATGTGAGATTGTGAAAATAAAGCCATTTTATTCCTCACTGAAATGTTAACAATTTACAACAAAAAACGTAGCAGATGTGGCACTTTGTGATATGGTTTAGTGGGCATGGTGGTATTCCATCAAAAGCTGGGCTTGATGATCTTGGAGGTCTTTTCCAACCTTAATGATTATGTGATTCTTGGAATTTTTTTTCAATTTACTGCTAATATTTCCTACTTCCAGTGTTACTGCCTACTTATTTTTGAACCCATACTGGTTATAGGCACCATTCAGCTGAGTATCACAGTATGCTTCTGTCTTCAACACTAGCTGAACCTGGAAATATGTGGAACCTGGAGATCCACATTCAATAACTTCAGTGTTCTGTGTTGTCTGTGTTTTCTCAAATGAAGGCAATACCAAAATCTTCAATACTGTTGCTTTAGTGTCAATGGATTTACAACTTAGACATGAAGTGAAACATCAAGCATGAGAACTAACTCTTATCTGAATGCCTTAATTACGAAGACTTTTGGGCTAATTTGTTGCTTTGTAAACTTCAACTGAGCTGTTTATGCAAATGCCTGGAGTGTGAAATTGATTTCCTTTATTTTTAACTGTTGTATTTCATTCTTCTGTAACTCTCTGTTCTGTTTTACAATAGGTGTTAAGGGAGAGTGGGAGAAGTGGAGGAGTTATTTTACAGAAGTTTTGGGTATGAGCTCACACAGGGGTGGGTTGTTATCTATGTCTGATGTGAGTTTTTTTCATTGTTTGCAGGCAGTTGTAGAATCTTAGCATTGAGCTGGCTTTGATAAATGGGTGGACTGAGGTACAAATGTGTCACCTATTAGAAGGTCAGTTCTCCAAGCTGGAACAGTGTTTTCCTTGTGCTTTAGAGCTTTCATAACACCTTTCCCACCAGCAGTGATGGTCAGGCTTCCCTATTTAAGCTATTTTCACTTGCAGCAGCATGGGCTGAACTTATCCCAGTGGTATGATAGAATGCAAAAATTCCTTTAGTAATGAAAAGTTTCTGGGCTGTTGTACTTGCCTGAACTTCAGGGAGTGGTTGGCTCAGAGTGTAGTCTGTCTTTGCAAGTTTGGATTACTCCACTTGCTCTACTTCAGAGCAGGAGACCACGATTCTGGAAGGAGTGACTGTTTTCTCTTGGTACTTTCCCATGTCTTTGTGTTGTGGGGTGGGTTTTTTTTTTGGTTTTTTTTTTTTTTTGCTGTATTAGCCTTGTATAAAAAAATCACCTCTAGATGAGACAGACATGAGTGCACAGACAAGTCTTTGTTTTTCAGGTAGCCTTCTGCTGCCTATCAAATTGTTTATGCCAGTTTCCAAAGGTGGGAGATCTTTGTGCTTAGTCATCAAACCACTCTTTGATCATTGGTGTTAGTTGTTGTTTTTAAGCACAGAAAGAGAATATTATTATGTAAGAGTGAACACAAGAACTAAGACACCTATTTCAAAATATTCCACAAATGCTTATTAGATGATGGAAAAAAGAATAGATGTGTGGTCTCTGAGTTCCTGTGTCTCTGGACAGAGGTGGTTTCAGATCTGTAGTTTACACAGTGAAGAGTTCAGGATTTTTAGTATAGATGCAACTGAAATTTTTTTTGGTATTTCCCCTGACTTCTGCATATCCTCAGCCTGTTTCAGTGCCAGAGTTTGCTATTCTATTGTTAAAGGGAAATTAGGAGCAGGTATATCTGGTCTTCTATGTACTCATTCACAGTAAAGAAAAAGATCTTAATGCTAAGTGCTTGCCTAGTAAAGGTTGTATTGTAGTATGTTAGCAAATCCCTTCATACCTAATTAAAAATGGCCTTACACTGAATGCCTACTGTAACAGAAAACACTAAAAATAGATAGGAGTGCTGTGACTGCAGTTGACTGATTTAATCTTAAAATGTTATCAATGGAAGAAACCATGAAAGAGATGAATCAAGTGATTTTATTCAAGTCCCTGGCAGTGCAATTTATCCATTCTACAATTAGTTAAATGTATGTTAACAGTACTGCTTTGTGTGGCCTTCAGCATGAAGAATTAGATTATGGCTGCTCTAAAATTGGATTTGTGTTGTGGTAATATACAATAATGGGAGAAGTTGGGGGGAAAAGGCTTTGGCACTGTCAGCAGGTAGCCTTGAATTTGAGCAGAAATAGAGAGCAAAAGCTCACTTCAGCATGTGTATGTGCCCAGGCTTCCTTTATGAAAGCATATCCTCCTGCTTCCACAGGAGAAGGGATACAGCAGGGTGGTGTTACTGAGATTGTAAATGGCTGCAGTTTAAGTTATGGAACTAACAAATTTACCCCAAGGACTAATGTAGTTAAAACCTCTTTTTTAACCATCAGTCCAGTGTTTGGGGCCTCTCAAGGCCCTGATTGGTTTGATACATTACTCTGAAGTACATGGTGAGCTATTAATGCAATGAAGAACAGAATTCTTATCAGATCATATTGTGTTGTAGCATTTGATATGTTGGGATTTGGGGGTGAAGGTGACAGTTGAGGGACAATATAATCTGAAGCATCCATCCAACTGTGCTGGACTGGATTTGCAGATAACTGAGCACTTGTGTTACTGGCTATGATACATATGTAGATAATGCTACAGTTCAATGGGGTTGTCATTATATTAGATTGCTGGCTTCCATTTTCTATGGCTTCAAAATCACAGTAAATTTCATCTAGTGGTACATACAGAGAAGAGCTTTTCTTGCAGTTTGAGGGGAAAATGCAGAGTTTTGCTTTTGAGTTGTGAGCTTTTCCCTGGCATCTGAATGGGGTAGGATGAAGTGCACTGTTAAAACTGAAATTGCCAAAGAAATAAAATTTCTTTGGTATGAGAAGTTCCTGATCTCCTCAATTACTGTGAAATACTAGTTAAAAGCTTTTGGAGGTATTAGTAATAAATACTGTTTCTGAAAGCATCTCATCCCTTAAGGTAAATCACTAGGGAGGGGCATTAGCATGGAAATTACCAGCTTAAGGAGTTAGTGCAAAAGTTACTTTTCCAAAAAAAGGTCAGTGAGAAAATTCACAACTACTTTAATTGATAAATTAACACAGAAGATTGTCTATGTATTTGGTACCTACTAAAAAGCAATAATTACTATAAGAATTAGATTTTAATTCAAGTTTCATGCTTGCTAGGAAATACCTTCAGTAGTCCAGAGCAATGTAAATGCTTTATGGTATTTCTTAACACCATGTCATTCAAATGAGAAAATGAGCTGCAAGGAAGATGATTAAGGAGTATTTAGAGGATTTTGACTTCACACTTTAAATGGAACATAAATTGGTTTGTTCTGTTTAGTTTTCCATGTGGTGATATTTGGGACAGTCCTGCACAATGTGGCAACAGTGTCTCACCTTATTAAAAAGCCCATAGCAGTAAATTCTCAAATTCCTTCCTTACATTTGCCCTAAAAAACTTTCACTTAACTTAACTTAACTTTAAACTTTCACTTTTTTAGTTTTGGGTTTTTTGTTTTTGGTTGTTTTTTTTTTTTTTTTTTTTTGTTTGTTTGTTTTTTGTCTTTTTTTATTATGGTCATTCCACTGAACAGTTATTTTTCCTAAGGTACTTACTTTGTTCAAGATGTGGGCACAGAACTGAATTGTCTAAATTTCCCAAAAGCTTGAATTGTAGCAGGCATATAGCTTAGGACCAAAGAAACCAAAAATTTATTAGATGTGTGGTCAGCCAGAATGTTTTCCAACAGCATGACTTCTTTCTAACTGTGTATAACAGTTTAAATGAGTGCTGTCTCCTGATCTTATTCATATTGCTACAGTACAATTTTTAAACACAATTCAGAGTTCTGGAAGCAAGTTTATGGACAGATCTGCATAGCACTTAATTCTGAAGCTTCAAAAGTTTTATTCTGAAGAACACTTTTGAGTTAAGCTGTTTTCAGAGTAATAATTCCCATGTCAGCCTTCAGCTCTTCATACACCACTGTACTGTTGTAACAAGCAAACAGCATCTCTTGTTGGTGATGTGGCTTTGCCATGTTTGGAAAATGTACGTGTAGCTCACATTGAGCCTCTCCCAGAAGATCCTCATAGAGAAGCTTGTAAAATATGGGCTGGATGAGTAGATAGTGAAGTAAATTGAAAATTGGCTGAATATCTAGGCCCACTGGATGGTGATCATGAGGTCTAGTTGGAGGGCAGTCACTTGTGGTGTATGCCAGGGATTGATACTGGTTCCAGTCCTGTTCGGTGTTTTCATTAATGATCAGGATGATGGGGGAGAACCCTCAGCAAACTTCACACAGAACTGGGAGAATACCCTCTGGAGTTTATATTGGAGCTGTCCAGAAGGACCTTGCTAGGCTGGAGAAATGGGCTGACAGGAACAATCAAATCCAGCAAGGGAACATGCAAAGCTGAGGAGGAATCAATGTGTGCATATCCAGGGGAACCACTCAGGAGAAAAGCAGCTCTGAGACTTGGGAGTTCTGGTGGATGCCAAGTTAACCATGAGCCAGGAATGTACTCTTGCTGGGAGAGGGCCAGTGGTATCCTGAAGTGCACTAGGATGAGTATTGCCAGCAGGCTGTTGGTGACTCTGCCTTTATTCTCAGCCTTGGTGAGGCCACATCTGGAGTTCTTGTCTTCTCAGTATGAGAGAGATGGAGCTGTAAAAGGGAAACTGGTGAAGGCCTGCAAAGATCATCAAGGCACTTTCCTCTTATGAAGGACTGGGACCCAGGACTGTCAGCCAAGACAAAAAAGACAACTGAGGGGAAGTCTTATCAACATGTGCAAGCACCTGAAGGAGCAGTACAAAGAGTATGGAGCTGGGCTGTGTTCACTGGTACCTAGGGATGGGACCGGAGCAGGAGGCACAAGCTGAAACCCTCTGCAGGTGTCTGACCATTGGCACGGGTTGCTTAGAGAGATTGTGGAGTCTCCTCCTTGCACATACTCAGATGGTCTTGGACAAGCAGCCCCAGGGGACCCTGCTTAGGCAGAGGTGTTGGACTGGATGACCTCCAGAGTCCATCCAAACCTCAGGCATTCTGCTGTGCGGATCTGCAGGGTTTACAGTGGTACCAATGGGTCACATTGTACCTCATGGTGTGAGGTGTCTTCTCTTTGAGCTTGGGTCTAGCCTATGAAAGGGTTGAGGTGATGATGGTTGACAATAAGATTGGCTCTTTATTGGATTAATTTTTTCTATAATACTGGTTTTACTGTTAGAACCTTATTTAGCTCATGTTGGACAGCTATTTATTCCATCACAGCTGTTAATTTGTGGAAAAAATAAAAGATTTATTAGAGATTCTTACTATGATTTATTCACCTCAGTACAACTAGTGTTTCAAAAAGTGCACTGGGCACTTTGTTGTAAAACTATGCCATGTCAGTAAATAAGTAGTTATGTGTTAATAACTGCTAGTTTGTGCAAGATTATTCTGTCAGAAGATAGTAATAGCTTTGAAGTACTTTGATAGGTGGCAATTTTCAGAAGCTCATTGGGTAAGTGAAAGGGAGACTGCCAATTCAGAGTAGGGGAACAACCAAACCAAACTTTTAATGCCTATTCTTAATCTAAGTAATACAAATTTTTTTCCATTGTTTTGTGACTTTGCAACTTGGTTGGATGAAAAGCAAAGTTGTTTCCTTCTGAAAATGGATGTAAAAATATAAAAGCTGCAATTATGTTTCTTTTGACTGACTTTGAGGTGGTACTTTTTAGTATGTCTTTTTAGAATATAATACTAAAACTTCATGTTGGATTTCCCTGCTGAATACAGCAAAGAATAATCTTTTCTTGATTTTAATTGACTGTTTGGAAGACCAGGAAGGGACAAAAGAGATGCAACTTGTGTATGCTAAATTTTTAACTTTTTAAGGGGAAAAATAAAATAGCATAGGTGGATAACGTAGATGAAGTCTACAAATGTTCACTTGATACATTAATATTACTGGCAAGAGCATAAACATATTTCATTTTCTCAAGTACATGCAATGTTTAAATGAACAACGTTATTTAGATCTATGTCTTGATATGTCTCAATTCTCAACACAATTCTTAATTGGTAGTTGCTTTTCTGTTTCCAAGCTTTATCACAAAGTCTACTTTTTTGGCTTTATGTAATGTATAGTACTGATGTACAATGCTTGATACTTAAAATTGTTTTGTAAGACATGTGAATAGGTGATCTTCAGGGGGGCTCTGCAAATCTGTGACCTTGATGATTTATACTGACAGCTTTCTATGTCTATAAATATGGAATACTAACAAGAAAATGATAAATTAGGCCTGCAGTGCTATGCTGGTTTTGGCTGGGGGAGAATTTGAAACAGTTTCACAGATGATGTAGTTTGCATCTATTTTTCATTAATGTGTTTTTCACTGAAATGGTTCTACATGGCCTTAGGTATTAAAACAATAGTTGTTGTCAGCTCCAGGTTGCTATTTGAATTTGAGACAGAATAATGAGTTGCTCATACAACGATAGGCAGATTAATTTTTTGAGTGATCTTGTGCATCTCACTTAGCATGTCCTTGAAGGATGATTATAATTGCCTTTAATTTTTCCAAACATTTAATAAGCATTATTTGATTTCTTATGGAACTATAAAATGCTCATTTTTTTCTCCATCCTGAAAGAAGAAACGTTAGAAACCTTAGCTTGTCTACTCACAAATGTGATGACCTTTTCACACCTAATTTTTGTCTGGATTATGATTTACTTTTCTGCAGTTGATGTTATTAACAGCCAAAGAGCTTAAAACCTTTTAGAATCTGCCTAACCTTAAAAGCACTCATTCATGAGTGATATTCTTTTAAGCAGATGTCAAACAGCTATTGAGAACTTGAGAGTCATCAATTCATTGGCATTACTATTTAATTACTTCAATGCCAATTCTGAAATAGGAATGTAATTCTTTCATTATGTTCACTTCTCTGTGAAGTAGTAAATAACCAAAATAATAATTTCCATGCTAATACCCCTCCCTAGTGATTTATGGTTGTTTTAACAGCCTGATTCCTACTACACTGTTGGAGAACTGTAGATATTAAACTGGTGGATAAATTGTAGTTTTGTACTTTAAAATTTTAGAATTGGAAAGTAGAATAATCTTTTGGTCGTTAATGCTTTTCTAAGTTCACAGTGTGTAGTAGATCAGCTGTCATAGAGAGGCTGTTGTATTTGGCTTCTGTATCCTAGAAAATTTGACAGCTTTTTTTTGTCCACTTAAACACTGACAAATAAGGAGTCTGTATAGTGGAGAGAAAACACTACTATGAGAAATGAAGGCGAATGTATAGCAGGATACTGTAGGGATGAAGAATAGAGAAATGGAGAGGAGAAACAAGTGCTCAGTGCAAGATTCATGTTGAGTACTGCAGATCATGCAAGAATTGCCATAGTGAAACTGTTTGGTCAATCACGCTTTGAGATGTTTTTTATAACAATGTTATTCAAAAGTTATGTGCTCTCTGAGGAACTGAGGACTGGATGCTAAAACATCTGGTAAAAATTCAGTTTTTCTTATGAAAACATGTTGAATGACTTTTGAAGATGTATGGCATGAGATTTTTAGAGGAAGCAAAGAACCAACTGTCCATGAGAGAGTTTGCCATCTTCAGATGCATTTAGTAGGCTTTCTCCTTTAGCCCTCGTAATTTAAGGGAAGGTATATAAACTGCTGTTATTGTTGGCCATGCTTAAGGATATTCTGAAAATAAGATTGTTAAATTCCAATTTTTATTTTTGAATGGTGGTATGAGTCGGTAGTCAGAGAGGGGAGACGTGGCTTTAGAAGAAAGCAGGTGATGAATCCTTGGAAGGTCAGATAACTTTTCAGAAGAGCTGTGCAGTCAAGCTGCACAGAGAAGGTACAGTTTCAATCAAAGTGGAGTCCCAGTTCCTCTTACACAAACTTAGTGTCTTGGGTTGGTGTGACACCTGAAAGTGCACCTCCCTTGAGGCTGTTTAATTGGACTGACCAGTGTGCTCAGTCAGAAGCAGTGCTGGCAAGAATGCCTTGTATCCATAGGAAACTGTTCAATATAAGCAACTGAATTGTCAGTTGTTGTGAAGGGTAAAAGGTATCCTGTGACTTCCCTCGTGGCTAGCATAATTGAAATAAAAAGCTGATTCGGTTACTAGTATATAAAAGCATCTTCTATACCAAAATCATTATTTAAATGGAGGAGGTTTTTAACTGGGGCATTTGTATTAAAGAAAATTAGCTCATACTTGACTGTATTTCTTAAGTACTGCATATATTAAAATAGTTTAGCTGGTTCTAACTTGAATAGATGCATTTTTGTCAATCCAGTTGGTAGAACTGAACATTTTGTTTTTCATGGTCACACTTTGAGGTTAAGTATTGAAATAAGATGTTGTAAGAAAATAGGAATATGAATATTTGTCTTTAAGGCTGGGAACACTTCTGTTGTCTTTTATATAAAGGTGGTTATAAGAATTCTCTTTTTAATTTGGCTTTTTTATGTGACTTCGCTAGAGGGCACTGCTGTGCAAGAAATGTTTGTCAATATTTATTTCTGCACCTCTTGCCCAAGACGAGATAGACATCTTTTAAAAACCTCAGTGATAGCCACTTCAAAGCCACTTGCATGATATGTAGACCCCCCCTAATAATAAATGGAGTAGGAAGTCTTTCTGATAGCTACACAAGTATTTTTCAATAAGTTATTGAAATCACAAGTTTATTTCTTAAATATCTTTAACCAGAAAGAGCTGTTAAGCTATCTATATTTTTAGTTCTGGTTGTGCACCAAGTTGATGAGAAAAAATTTACTTTTTCTGTTTGATCTCTAACAAGGAATGATTATCCTGTTTGGGCCACAGGTTAATCATTTGACCATATCTTATTAGCTGAACATAGCAGATTAGAAAATGAAACATAATCAACTTCCAGTTAAATTGTAATGCCTGATGGCGTCTGGCTTTTTTGTGGTAGGTGTTCAGCTTTAAGTCATTTAACTCTATTTTAAAGTCATTTAGTATATTAATTTTAATGTGGTTTGCTATCTTCCTCTTAACTGATCTATGTGCTTATGGCTGATGTGGTTGATGATTAGGTCTTCCCACCTTAACATTCCCTTTAAGTGATATTCTTTCATCATTTGTGCAATTTTGAAATCTTACACTAGAGGTTATAGTTTCCAGTGGAAAACCTTTCTGGATCTTTTTAATACTCAAGAGTTTATCCCTGAAGTAGTCGCTTGATGCAACAACTTCATTAAAACATGATTTTGCAACTTGTTGCAACCCACTTATGTTCTGTTTTCTGTTTCTGAGTGACTATTATCAGTATGGCAGGCAACTAATAAGAAAGACTTCCCTTATCTGGCCATGGGTTATGTGAGTGTGGCAAGTCTCAAGTGTTGCAATGTGCTGAGTCTGCAAGAGACTAAGAATCAGAACAGCAGCTCTTCCTTCTAAATCCTAACTGTGAATGACACGAGAGTGGCTGAATCTGCTGCAAGATGTGAAGGAAAGGGACCTGGGAGAAGTGGAGATAAAGCAAAGTAGACACAATGCTTATATGGTTTCTCATAAGGTATTGAATGCTCTGTCTGGAGCATGGATTTTATTTGTGTTCAGTGTATGTTCAGAGAACAGGTAGAGCATGCTTCTCGCTGCTCTTCAGTGCCAACTGGTACTGCATAAAGGTACTGATCTATTTGTGGCATTCATGGGTGTCACAGGCTCTTCCTGTACATGGATTCATGGATTTATTTTCAGATTCCTGTCTGACTGAACTACCACTTCCATGAGTAACAAATAAGACAGGAGTCTCAAAAGCTTTGGTTAGGCTGTTTCATAGGGTTGGGAAGCTGGGTTTTCTGTTGCAGTATGTTGTTCTGTGTTTTTCTTCTTATCCTTTAGCGTAGAAGGCCTTATGCTTCAAAAGGTCCGTAAGTAAAAACTTCATCTATCCAGAGATGCCTATGGACAGAAACTCAAGTGAGAACAAGACAGCTTCTCATGGATGATGCTTCTAACTTGTAGTTAATAGGTAGTGAGCTCTTAGGATTTGGCTTTCCAGCCCTTAAGCTAAATGATAGTGGTGTTTCTTACGTTGAGCACTTGTGGTAATTCGAGAGACAGGAGATGTCTCTAAAATAAATTGGCTTAACTATAAATTGAAATTATTTTTCTACTCAAAAATGTGGTTTCAATGAAGCTGATCTGGCATCCAAGCAAGAGCAGAGATAGAGCCTGAGGCCTTAGAGATGTATCCTTGCAACATGTGTTATCAGATACCAGCCTGAACACTTGGTGTTTGGTACCAGACTCAGTTCATTTTTAAGAGCCTGTGTTGCAAAACTGCATGTATACTGTAAATGACTGTACATTTGGATGTCTGGTTACTTACTCTTTGGTAGTGTCTCTCATTTGATTTAACAATTCTAGACCAAAAAATTGTCTAAAAATAAGTCCTGGAATCTGTTGTTTCAGTGGTATAAATATGTCAAGAATTAATTTTTTGTTTTATGTAAGTTCATGTACATCAATTAACTTGTGTTAACTGCTTTAAAGGCTCATTTTGATATGTTTTGATTCATATTTCAAACTTTGAACCCACAGTTTGTTTCAGGAGTAAGACCTTTCTTGGCTGGAGTGTGCATCTTTGATTTGTTTTCCTTGGCTATCCTCAATACATTGTTTGCTTGTTAAATTGCAGATGCCTAACATAATAGCCCTTGAATAATTTACCACTTGTACTAACCCAAGGGATTAAAACTTTGTCCAGGGCAACTTTGAACTTCTTTATCAGCATGAATGGAAATGCAGCCCTGAAAATGAGCTAATACAGCTTCTGTTCAGACCTGTGACACATCACATGGGATGACTCATTTTTCTGTCCTTCATTCTATATATTGTTATCTTGAAGGACCAATGTGTTCTTTTCCCACACTGATGATGGGAGCCTTACTTGCATAATCATCTCACTATTAGCATCTTCTGTATTCAGGGAAAGCCCTTAGACAGCCTTTATCACTGGAGCAAGCTTGATGTTCAAGTATGTAGTTCACATTTTCAAAAACAGCAAAACAATGCATCACTTTGAGAGTTGTATTTTTCTTTGTAGAAACTTTAAGCTTTAAAGCCCTGGATTTTATTTCTTAACTGTTTCATAGAGTGAATACTTGCTATGTTAATTGATATGTTAGCTGTTTGAAGAACAGGTGGAAACCTCAGATGGTGAAATCTAATTACTTCTAAGCTCCGGTTTGTAAAATTGTTCAGGCACATTTTCATAGTAATGTCTTACGTGTTTCTGCATACTGGCATTGGCTAGAAATATTTTGTGTTCCAGAGAGGGACCTCAGGTAAATTGTGACTTGCCTTCTAGTTGACAATGTTGTATGGTGTTCACATGTCCCCTAAATTCTGTAGTTACACTGCTAGTGACCTGAGTGAGCTCTTTGGGGTCAGTACAGGCCCAATACTGTTTAGTCCTCACAAATGATCTGGGTGATGGGCTTGAGTAATCATATGGTTTGAGAAATATGTCATACTGGGAGAAGTAGATAGAACAAAGAGCCACCATAGAGATGTTGACTGATGAGAGAATTGGGCCAACAAGAGTGACATCAGGTTTAGCAGATCTTATGGTAGTTTTTTGCAATGGGTTTATTGCAAGCAACAGTTAGTGCTTCAGTCTGATCAGCTGGGAGATAGTTCTGCTGAAATGACTTGGAAGTCCTAGTGGGCAGCAAGGTGAGCATGATCCAGCAGTGTGCCTTGCAGCAGAAATATAGCATCCAGGGCTTGCCTCAGCAAGAGAGTAGATGTCATTTGGCACTTCCAAAGCCACATCTGGAAATTGTCTGGTTTTGGTCCCCTAGTTTATGAAACAGAGGCTCCAATGAACACTTATGGACATGATTACAAAGTTGTAGGGAGCAATCCATAAATGAAAACTGAAGTAATTTGTTTGTCTAGAGAAGAGAATTGTAGGAGAGTGCTTTTTACAGAATCACAGAATCAGCTAGGTTGGAAAAGACCTTTGAGATCAAGTCCAACCTGTGACCTAACACCACCTTGTCAACTAGACCATAGCACCAAGCTCCACATCCAGTCCTTTCTTGAACACCTCCAGGGACAGTCACTCCACCACCTCCCTGGGCAGCCCATTCCAATGCCCAATCACCCTTTCTGTGAAGAACTTCTTCCTTATGTCCTAAACCTCCCTTGGGGGCAGTATCCTCTTGTCCTGACACTGGTGGCCTGGGAGAAGAGAGGTGACCCTCACCTGGCTACAGCCTCCTTTCAGGGAGTTGTAGAGAGGGATCAGGTCTCCCCTGAGTCTCCTTCTCTCTAGGCTACACAGCCCCAGCTCCCTCAGATGTTCCTCATAGGATGTGTGTTCCAGACCCTTCAATAGGTTTGTTGCCCTTCCCTTACACATTTCAGCATCTCAGCAGCCTTCCTAAATTGGGTGCCCAGAACTGGATACGGCACTTGAGGTGCAGCCTCACCACTGCTGAGTACAGGGACATAATCACTGCCCTGGTCCTGCTGGCCACACTCTTGCTGACACAGGCCAGGATGCCATTGGCTTTCTTGGCCACCTGGGCACACCTTGGCTCATGTTCAGCTGGCTGTCCATCAGTACCCCCATGTCCCTTTCTCCCTGGCCACTGTCAAATCACTCTGTCCCCAGCCTGTAGCACTGCAGGGGTTTGTTGTGGCCAAAGTGCAGGACCTGGAACCTGATGTTGTTAAACCTCATTTCATTGGATTGAGCCCATTGATCCAGCCTTTCCAGGTCCCTCTGCAGAGCCCTCCTACCCTCCAGCAGATGAACATTCTCCCTCAGCTTGTTGTCATTTGCAAATTTGCTAATGGTTGACTAACTCCCCTCACCCAGATAATTAATAAAGACATTAAACAGAACTGGGGACAACACAAATTCCTGGGGGACACCATGGCTGCCAGCTGGATGCAGCACCGTTCACCACCACTCTCTGGGCCTGGCCATCCAGCCAGTTCTTAACCCAGCAGAGTGCTCCTGTCCAAGCTGTGGGCTGCTGGCTTTTCCAAGAGAGTGCTATGGGATATGGTGTTGAAGGCTTGCTGAAGTCTAGGTAGACAGTATCTGCAGCCTCATGTGGGTGGCAAAACAGCTTATATACTTAAATCCTCTCAAAGGAGATGGTCTGAAGAGAGAGCTGACACACATACAGTTGTCAAGCCCAGGCTAAGTTATGGCATATTCAAAAATACAATCAGAAACGAGCAGTGCCTTGCTCTGGATTCAGCATGTGAGACTTTAGTATGTTGAAGTAGGTTTCTAAGCAGGTCAAATCATGTCTTGTGTACAGAAAACTCATTATGTGACAGCATGTATGGTGACATTTTTAACACACTAGCATTTGTGTTAGATCTATTCTCAGTAGAAAATGTAAAACTGTGCTTGAAGGAGGAAGTGGTATTTCTGTGAACATCTAGAAAACTGTTCTTCAAACTTCTGGAAATATTGAAAAGACTTGTAGACATGACCCTTAGAGACATGGTTTAGTGGTGGACTTGGCAGTGTTAGCTTACTGGTTGAACTGGATAATCTTAAAGGTCTTTTTCAACCTAAACAATTCTCTGAAGTTAGCAAGTGTTCAGATATCAAAGACTCTAGTAAAATTGTGTGTTAATAGCTGAGGGAGGAAAGAGCCTTCCTGCTGAGCTCTGTACTAAGAGCAACCTATCATCCACAATAAACAAATTACAAGCTTATGGCTAATGCTGCTAAACTGCCTGGAGTAACTTCTGATCTTGGCCTTGATCTGTAAGAATTGTAGGGTAACAGAGAGAAAGTAGTGCCATTTTCTTGTTTACCTTGCCTCAGATATGTTTCTTTTTGTTAGTGGAAAGCTTATGGACTTTGCATTGGAAAAATCTGGGTGTACTGTTGATGTAGAAGCTGGCAAAACACTTTATATCAAATAGAATTTGTAATGAATAAATTCTGACAAAATTTATGAATGGTTGTCTAAGCAGTCTTAGAATGGAACTGAGTTCAGATGTTCATGTAGCTTTTACTGCCTTTTTACTGCAGAATTTTGGTTTTAGTAAATTATGTACTTTCAGCTCAATTTTATTCAAAAGCAACTTGAACACTACTGGCTGCAAAGAAATTGTGTATATTTTGTTTCTAAAACTACTAATATTCAATTTCTAGAAATTTCTATATTACACAAAATGTTGATTTTGATCTAAAGTGGGAAAGTTAAGGTTTCTGGAAGCTATGTGATTTACAAAATCAAGGACTAGTATAATAAATCATCAATGTACTGTGCTTATATGAAATCTTAATACATGTCTGAGTGGTCATGAGACAAAAATTAAGTACCACTGGAATGATGTGGGATGCTGGAATTTGCATAGCATGTTTATGTTTTGCTCAAAAGAGGAAAGGAATTGGATTCCTTAGTAAGAGATGGGTTGAAAAAAACACCCATATGTGCTATAGCTGTACAACATTGATCAGCCTTATCAGATGAAAATACATGGCAGAAAATTTGAGTATGTATGTTTCCTTTTTATTTAAGGCTTATGGTATGTCAGCTCTGCCTCTGAACTTGATTAAGGGAACTACCAGTGCATCTTATGAACGTTTGGAGAACACTGAAGATATTGAAGAAGTGGAACAACATTTATTGAGGATTAAATCAAAGGTAAGGGCTTCATTGTTCTCACTTTCTTAATGATTTTTTTCCTTGCTAACTAGTTCATGGTTATGCTGTAGAGTCTGTTCCAGAAAAAATAGTAAGTCAGAAAGTAATAGCTTGCAGTTATTTGAGTTACTTTGACACATGTGTGGTCACTTGTGTAGCAGTGATTACATTGATTACATTCTTTGTCAGTCCTGCAGCAGTAGTTACTTCTGTCTAGCTAATAAGTGTTAACAAATTAAACTCAAGCTTCTCCAAGCCTGCTTGGATGGAAGAGATGCTTTGTGGATATTAACCTCACTTAGTCTGCTTCCAGAAACAGCATCCAGTTTGATTTACTCAATGCAGTACAGTTAACACTGGATACTTGCTACAAAGAGCTGCCATGAATTAGATTCATCAAACTATTAATCATCTTTATGAATAAATAACAGCTCCAGATATTCTTGCTTCCCAGTTAATGTACCTTGCTGTTATAAATAATTTCTTTAGGAAAAGCATACAGATGGAAAGCTGTTCTGAGTCCTAAATATCCCTAGGATGTGAACACCATTTGTAAACCCATTATGATTTTGCAGCTAATGGGAATGCTGTGCCTCATATAAACAAGACACTTTTAACAATCTGAGTGCAAGCGAAAGGAGGGTAAGATTTCTTTACATACAAGATGGATAGGGGAGAATCTCCCACCTCTTTTTTCATCCCATTTCAGATAATGCTTTCTTTGACCAGTGTTTTTACAGCCTTGACTAGGGATAAGTGACATTGAGGTGCCTCCCTTCCCTCCTGGCAGTCCATCTGTGCTGTTATATGCTCTGTGATAGTAGACCTTAGAGATGTTGAAGCAGTTCCAACAGTCTTTCCTTGATACTTGGCTTACCTCTACAGTGTGGGCATCTTCAGTGTTCTAGGTACTTTGTTGAATAAAGAAATCTAAAAAGTAATCTGTTTGTGATCATGCTTCGGTTTTGCACAAAGCACTACAGCACAAAGGTGTCCCTTACTGGAATCAATATGAGAAAAATGAGAGCTGTGACAAATGGATCATTACTTATTATAGAAGACCTTGTTGGATTATGATAACTGGCGTGGACCTGGTCTTACTGTTCGGTCTGGCAAAACTTTAGGTTCAAAAACTCGGAAGTTCTTAGTTTAGGTCTATATTGTAATATGACCTTTAGTGCAAACTAATTTTTCTTGGTTTATGGATTCTGGTCAGGATTCTGCTGCATTCTGCAATGGAAATCTTAGTTCTTCAGTTATGTATGCATTAAGTTGTGAAGAAAGTGTTACTGAGACTACTATACAGTAAAAACTAGAAGTACAAAGGTGTGCTACTGAGATTCAATATGTAGTATGTTCTTGTACTGTTAGTGCATCTGGTAGGTTTATTTCATTAGTCTTAAATAATTGAAGCTTGAACTTGTAGATTGGGAGCTTGAACTGTTGTCAAAAAAGTCCTTTTTAAGTCACAGAGGTACTATACAGGGTATAGTATTGTGTTCCTAGTAAAAGTACATTGTAATCTCCAATTTAAGTGTTATGTACAGCTATGATGTGGTTGTAATCTTTTTGACAAATTTATTTCATTTTTTTTTCTTCAGTGGTATAGACTGTTAGATTATTTGTAGGAAGGATCCTTTAAAATAAGAAGAAACTTAATAAGGAATTTCAAGACTTTAAAATATCATTTTAGTGCATTTCCTACTATAAAAGATTCTTTTTTCCCAATTATGAGTTTGTAGTACACAAGCATCAATGTGAGAAACAATTTTGGTTCAGCTCCCTTATGCCCATGTTGTTGCTTTTGCTTATACCAAATAACTGAGATGTGAGGATGTGCTACTCGCTTTACATCAGAGTGTAATGGTTCCTGCTTAGTGTAAAGGCTCAAAATTAAAATACTTTCCTAAACATAATAATCAAACAAACTATCTGGTACATTCACCTAATTCTTGGGCTGATGCTTCCTCTTATCTGACCTATGTTTCTTGCTCAAGAAACATAACTGAGTATCAAGTGGAGTGTTGGAAAGAAAATAAGAAGTGCTGAGCTGGATATATTGGCCTAATTATGGAATTTAATGGGAAGTGACCTGAAAATCACCATGTTCAATCCTCCACACAAAATATGCATCTCTTTCAGGTTAGATCAGGTTATTTAGATAATGACTGTGCTTTTAAACTATTTCTAACAATGGAGACTCTCCATCCTGTTAAAGTTTTTGAAAATTTTTATTATGAAAAGTGGTCTCTGCCACCTAATAGGAATTCCTCTTGTTGCAGCTTGTGACTTTTGTGCTTCATGCTCTTGATAGTCATAGAAATTATACATGCATGAATAATATACTAGTAATTCTTTAAGAGTTGTTGTAAATAATTTAAGTAGCTGTCAAGTCTATTTTCTTGACTTGGTGACTCTTAATCTTTTGCACTCTTTTGTTACCAGTGCAGAGATGGTCGTCCTCTGTCATCAAGGGATAGACGGACATTGCAGCAACTGGAAGAGAGGTTAAGGACACTTCGAAGGAGAGAGAGGCATCTGGAATCTATTGAGAAAAGCTGGTGGACAAAAGCTTGTGAAGCTATTCGACCTCTAAAGGTAAAACTTCTCACTTTTTGGTACTTAAGTTGAAATAACTTCCAACTTCCTTATCTCCACATAAATCACAGGTGAAGTTTATCAATTACCGCCCTGAATATCAGCTGCACTTTTTTTTTAAATTTACTCCAGTACTACACGATGATAGCCCTATAGTGTGTTGCCCTGTTCTTCTAAGTTCTTCAAAGCCCTCTGATGTTTACATTTTTTGCAATGGAGGTCTCACATGCTTTCATGTAAGTAATGATTGTTTTTGCATTCTTTTCTGGAAGAGGAGAAAGTTGATGAACTGTTGGTTCATCATTGGAGAGGTGGCAATTTCATCCTCCAATCCACTGTCACTTTTGAAAGTTTATAAATATAGGAGCTTGAAAATAAACTGCCCTTCTTTTTACCTTAGAAGTTCCAGCATGCGTCTTGTTTTATTTTCTGTCCTATTACAACAATAGTGAACTCTGAGCTGTTGGAAAACCTTCTACTTTGTCTCATCTCTGATTAAGATTAAAAATGAACAAATCCTAGCTGATTTACTTTGGTGCTTCTGCCATAGAAAATCTGAATGTCTTACTTTTTTAATCAAAAATATGAAAATGGGAAGAAGGAAGAATTCTATGGCTGTCAGTTAGCTTAGGTTAATCCAAATTACATGTATCCAGCAGAAATGAGAGACACTTTGATAATATATGCATTTGGAACAAGCATCTTGCCAAGGAATTACTTGATAAATAGCAAGCTAGCTGAGTAGAATGTAATGTCATGATACTTAACCAATGCAAAGGAGATGGTTACTGGGGTAAAGCTTTTATCTTGGTCTCTTTGATCTTAGGACTTTGATTTTCAGTAGATACCTGGTTTTGAAGACTAGTACCTTTAAGAACAGTATTGCCATATAAAGTATTTCTTGCCAACTAGAGGTAGGAAGAAATTTCAGCATTACTTTAAACTGTAGGCTGCTTTTGGGAAAGCTGGGAGAGGGGTGGGTAAACCATTTCTTCTGTCATTGCTGCTGTTAATGCTGAGTGCTGGGCTGAAATTGCCACTGAACAAAAGCTTTCAGCGTGCAATTCTTAGTGGAGTTATCTTGCTATGATACATTACAAATATAGACTGAGCTCTTTCATTGAAAGGACAAATATCCCTAACTATTCATCTTAACAGTTTGGAGGCTTCCTTTTGATTTAAAAATACTTAATACATCTTGTGTATAAGGTATTAAGCTTCTACAACTTTTCACATAAAGCTCAAATTTTAGAAATATGTTGGCCATATATTTTGTCTCTGGTACTTGAATGTTTCATTGTGTTCTCACAGGAAAGCATACAATAACATTAGTTACAGCTTATCACCTACAGTCTGATGGTATTCCAGTGTCTCCTTGTTTTCATGGTTTGAAAGCTTTGTGTTCACTCAGTAACTGTGACAGTCACTGTGAGTTGTTGACTCATGAATCACAGACTAAAGCAGAGTTGCAGGTGGATAATTTTTCCTGACAGATTTTTCTTAGACTATGGTTGTGCTATGAAGCATGTCAGAGAACTTGTTTACTTTGACTAGAGCTGTCCTGTGAAGGTGGTAATGTCCATCACTTAATTGCATGTTAACTCTTTCAGAGCTGTTTTAGTGTTGCTTGAAGAGCCTTTGGGATGTCTTTGCAGATATATAACTTGTGAATTGTTCAGTTGGGCTTTAAGAAAAGGTGAAAATCTGTTTGATATCCATATGTAGTACTTCTGTTCAATGTAGAAGTGCAGAAAGTATCTTGGAGCTTTGCTTACTGTTTTACAACATTTTCAACTTCAGTGCCTTCAATTTGGATATTACTGTTCAATTGTGCGTCTGCTTCTCAGACTTCAAGAAAAATTCCATTTCCTGTGAAGCAAGTACTAGATAGAGAATCCTTTTTCTGCTTTATATTTGGGATGGTCAATTTATGGGAGTTGCTGGCTCTTATTGGGACTGACAGAACAGAATAACATGTTCAGGAATTGCATTTAATCTTCAAGGTCTTTTATGGTGTTAGCACAGTGTCTACATTCAAACTTCTGTTATCATGTCTTTGTATAGTGTCCTCAAGTGTTCTTGCTTTAATTGTTTTTACTGCTAAGTATCTAGGAGCGTGTGATTTTTTGTTAAAGGCAAAACTTTTTTCTTTATGTAGAAAGCCTCTTTTGATGATTATTTTACTCAAAGCTTACTCAAAGATGAAGCTGTTAGTTTTTCAATTCATTCAAAAGCTTCACATCTTAAGATCCCAGGGAACTGAGTATTGGCCAACGTGTGGTTGAGTAGTGTTAAATTAGTCTAATTTCTTTCTACAAAATGTGGCATTTCCTTTTTTATGGACTCTTACACTTTCATCTGATACTCTCAGCAACAAGAGAAATGTTGTATACTATGGGAGTTCTAAAATTTTTTTTTAGGGAAAACAAACTCCAGAGCACATAGCTATGTTTGCTCAATATGTGAACAAAACTATAGGATATGAAACATGGAAGTCTGCTCAAAAATAACAAGTTTGCAGTATTGCATCTGTATTTTCATAGTGTACTTCACAGCTGTTGGGAGCAAACTGGAAATGCCTAAGGTAATATAAGGAGGTCAAGTGCTCTGTTTTGAGATCTCCATGAGCAGAGATGCCGACTCTTTCCAAGGCTCAACTCCTTTTGTCCTGACTCTGGAGTGGCACAGAGGGGAAATAGGGAGTTGCCATCAGTCCATAAAACCTCTACTCTGCTGTTGCTTCCTCTTCACACTTTGTTTCTATTCCAGTGTGAGGGGAACTCCATGAACTGTAGTTCCTCTCAGAAGCACGTGTGGGATCTCTGTAGGCTGCAGCTTCCTTTAGAAAATATCCTCTTGTTCTGATCTGGGGCTCTCCATGGGCTAAGTGTGGTTATTTGCTGCAGCATAGTCCTCTTAACAGGCTGGGATAGAAATGTCTTGCTCCATTCTCTGGAGCAGCACCTCTTTTGCTGACCTTGTTGTCTGTCTACAGGATGAATATTAACAGTTTTTGGAAGTTATTTTTTAGGCTTTTTAAACAAGTACCAACTGTTTGTGGATTTCTTAATGTTAGATGTCACTTCATAAGACAGGCATATTCCAGAAGCAATACAAGTACCTGTCTAGTGGGCATAGCTGGCAGAAGATAGTGAAGAATTATGAGATTCAGACTCTTGGTCTCTATTGGTTTTCAATATCTATTTCCCATACAGCTAATACCTAGTAGGATTTGCTGTGGAGAGGTAAAATCTTAGTACATTTAATTACGTGGAAATGCAAAACTTAATACTTACCTTGATATTGATCTCTAAATCTATATCTAATAAGACCTACATAACTTGAGTTGTTCTGTTAGTGATGTTCTAATATTGTGTTAGAGTTTGCAGATGGAAGTTTATCTTCAGAATTTAATGAACAATAATAGCATTGTATCTCTGAGAGTCTTTAATGAGCAGCTGTAATAAAGTTCTTTACCTTTTCATGATGGTTGTGTGCCAAGTTTTGAGGCTAATAAAACTGTGAAACTCCATCATTCACGTGGAAGACCGTGCATTGAGTACCTGCATTTAGAATTTTGAAATGACTCTGTTGAGGTCTCAGGTCTAGCAATCTGAAAATGTGGTTTTGGGAACTTCAGTGCACTTATCTGTTTGTATTCCATGACTAGGGTTTCCAGGAAAATACAGTGAAACTGTAATGAAAATACAGTGTAACTGAATGAGTTTCCTATCTGGGCTCTCTTCTGTGTATCATCCCCATAACTCCCAGTGAAAAAGATTGTGAGGGAGAAAACCTGTCAGAAGGAGGGAGAATAGTTTCCTGAACTAGCTGATAATCCAAGAAACACAGTAGGTAGTGTTCTGGTTGAGACAGCTTGGAGAATCAGTTCCTGGCTGGAGTGCTGTATTTGGTAGGCATAACAAAAACACTTTTCTGTGTTTTAATGAAGACCTGGCATTTGGGATTGGTTGAGTTTTTCATCACTCCCAAGTGTCTTGGGCATTGTGCATTTCAGAATAGTGCTACAGAAGGGAGCTCTTACTCAGGAAGGGTGAGGTGTTCCTTGTAAGCTGTGCACAGGTTGCCTCCTGTTGGAAGGTGGGCACACATGGGGTGGTCAAGGCTTTCCAGATAATAAAGAGAATACAGGTTGTGAATTCTGCTGAATGCAGTTTTTGTTAAATATAATGTGTCATCTCTTTTCTTAATGTCACTTTTGACATTGGGGTAGATTTTTGTGTTACACTAGAGCATGTGATATCAGTACTTGACAAACTATGTTTAACATGGTAAAAGTTTTGTGAGCACTTCTCTCAAGTATTTACCAAAAAGTTACTGTTTCAAGTGTATTTAAGCCCTGAAGTGCTCCAGTGTCATTAGTTTCTTATTGAAACAAAGGCAAGTGTTCACTTCTTGCATCAACTGCCAACACTTTCAGTTAAATTGTTTTAAATTTTTTACTTGTAGATTGTGTGGGGAGTGTTCTTCATCATTGTGGCATTGCTCTTCACTGTCTCTCTGTTCTTGTCAAAGTAAGTGCATTTCAGCATTTTCCTTGACCATTTAAATTACGTAATTTCTGCTCTAATAGAAAAATTTGGATGGTTGCCTCAGCCCCCTTCTTTTCAATGTTACATTTCTGTCAATAGAGCTGCACTTCTTGTTATAATAGTTTATATTGAAATGGAGCAAAATGTACCAAAACAAACTGAAGAAAGATTATTTTTCAGGAGGGAAACAGTTCTGATTCAGCAGAGAAATTAAGTATATGTGTTCAGGAAGTTTTAATTCAGATGACAGAAGTATTCTGCTTGCTTGAATGAGTCTTATTGCAGGTACTTTGACTAGTTAACAGGTGCTTAAAATCTTTAAATTATAGTAAATTACATGTTTAATCCATTTTGATGTGCATTACATTGAAATGGCTTTATAGTGTCAAAAGCAACATAGCCATCTGCAAATCTGGTAGATGTCAATGTGGATTGATACTAACCAAAGGTGTCAAATATTGGCATTTTTGATCTGTCAGACTGGGGACATTTGCTTTATGACACAAACTAGGGAAAAGCAAAAATGCTGAGGAGATGCAGCAATCAATATATCTTTCACAGAACAAGTGCAGTGAGTGTGGAAAGCAAAGCATGTGTCTGTATAGATGTTAGACAGCTGTCACTCTCTGGGATTAGTTCAGTTTGTTGTTTTTTGTGTTTTTTGTTTTTTTTTTTTTTTTTTTTTTTCTTTTGAGTTGCCCTTTTAAAACTAAGGACAGAGCTCTGGGAGAGCCACAGTACTTACCCAGTTTTTCTAATTACTGCAGTTTGGACAAAGCTCTGCATTCGGCTGGCTTCGACTCTGGATTTATAATTCTAGGAACTAATCTGACCAATCCATTGAATATGCTGTTACCAGTTCTTCAAAGGGTAAGTAAAGAAGTGGTGATGTACATATGTAAGGATGCTCTTCTATTTCCTTTCAAACTTCTCCCCAAGTAATTGATTAAAACAATATTATCTAAATGTGTGTTCAGTAAAAGCAAGGCAACTTCCTTGTTTTTAGTTACTAGTTGCAATATGAAAATCTTGGGTGAATGGAATCTAGTTTGGGCAAGGAAGGTGGTGCTTGAAACTGATCTCTATGTGATGAGAATACAGTGGCAACAGAGAATGACAGCAGTTGTAGTTACTATGCAGAGAATAAAACAACTTTGTCACATGTCCTACATACATTCTCATTGGTGTACTGATCAGTACACCAGTACATAGTAATTACAACTGCTATAACTTAGGCCTTTTTAGTCAAGTAAATGCAACTTTTCACTTTTTAATATATTGCACACTGAAACAAATGCAACATTGGCTATATTATAGTAAGGCATTAGTCTTGGAAGCAAACCCAATGTAAAAACATGTATCAGTTAACTTTAGTAGAGTTGGATGGCAACAAGTGCACATAAAAATTTGAGTTTGTGATGAGTAAACTGAGAAAAAGAAAAGCTTTGATATTAAGCTAGTGCTTTATTCCCCCTCCAGTTGAGGTATTCCTGTATTTTTGGTGTAATGGGTCAGCACAATGCATTGCTTCCCCATAGCTTTTAAAACTGTTGAACATCTAAGCTTGTAGTTCACTGAGGAAAGTAGTGTTCAGCAGCAATATTATCTCAAGCTTTTATTAATGTAAATATAAGTTTTGTATGCAAATATGATCAGAAAAATAGTCACAAATATGCAGTCCTAAATTAATTGTTGTCACTGTGGACTTGTCATTCTGTGGGTGTATTTAAAATAATTAAGTATTTCTTGGTCTAAAAATGCATAACACTTCAAAATTAAGGCATGTCTTAAATTAATAAAAGTACTTAATGCGTTTCCAGATTAATTGTCTAAGCTCTATTAGCAGCAAGCTACATTAGCTATATTTGGAGTCAGCTATGTAAAATAGGACTCTGACTACCTCAGATATAAGCTATAGAAGTAGAAGCTACTTAGTTTTGAGTGGGAGAAGAGCTTTCTTCCTTGTCTTTTTAACTGCTTGTGTTCTTGTTTTAGGTTTTTCCACTTGATTATATTCTTATCACAACTATTGTTATGTACTTTATCTTCACTTCAATGGCAGGGATTCGAAATATGGGAATATGGTTCTTCTGGACAAGGGTAAATTAAGAGTGTTTCTAATACTCAGATATTTAAAAAATATGTGCTCTTGAATATATTTAAGATTTTTGTATTGCTTCATGAATGTGGGGTGTTGCCAATAGCATTGTCTGTATGTCTAATGAGTGTTAAAAGCCTATTGTACCTTTTGCACTGCTTTTAGAAGGTGTTTCATTTTACCAAGTTATCAGACTTTTGGGCCATTAACACAAATAGAACTTAATTTGGTTGAATAGCTGTGCTTTGAAATTTAGGTAAATACACCTGAAAACCTGCTTTGAACCACTGGAATTAAGTTGCCAGAAGATAATTTTAGCAACCTCCCACTTCTGGCAGTAGATTTAAAACTTATTTGAACTAAAGAGCTTTCTGAATGCCTTCAGGAAAAAAAAAAAGAGCTATTTCATTGTATTAATATTTGTTTTTCTGATTTTAGCTTTATAAAATCAGACGAGGAAAAACTCGACCTCAAGCACTCTTATTTCTCTGTATGATACTTCTGTTGATAGTTCTTCATACAAGTTACATGATTTATAGTCTTGCTCCACAGTATGTAATGTATGGAAGCCAGAAATACCTGGTACAGGTGAGATGCTTTTTTTTGTTTAAATTTTATTTTCTGTATTAAAGTGTACTGTTTACAGAAACTTTGAAAGTCAGATGCAGTTTTCAAAGAGATTTGGTAGGCAGTTTTTTAAATACTAGAAGGGCTCTTGGTAATACACAAGGCAGAAACTGATTGCACTATATATGACAAAACTTAATTTCCCAAGAAATTATGACTTAGTCATCTCAAGACTTAGTGTGAAACTGAGGTTTGTTTTACTCCTTTTGATAAGACAGTTGATAGCTTCCACTAGATTTTGTGCTGGTCTGCTTAGGTTGCTGAGTGACTGCAGGGATGATTGTTTTGAATGTGTAAAGCTGTGTACAGAATGAAATCAATGCTGTTCTATGGTTGATGATTTTTAATCATGACAGTAGAATAGAATTGGTACAGTAGAAAATAATAAACTGAGTGGAGCTAAGTGTGTGCACATTCATCACATTTCAGGCACTTTGGACTGTTGAGCTTCATGAAACTCCATGCAGTTCTTGCACTGTAAAATATTCTACAGCATTAAGCAATTTAAATTTAATCTCTGATTTTGTTATTGCACTTTTGTGTATTTCAAGGTTTTGATTTTTTACGTCTTTCATCTTCTGTACCTGAAGAATTAAATTATTGTATTACATCTTAGTTTGAGTGGCAGCCTGCATATTTATGGGGAAGTTCGGAGTTGCATATCAGAAGCATCTTGAGAGGTTTCATGGATGGCTGTTTATTGAGGTCTGGTATCTTACAAGGGTAGAGTTCATTAGATCTGATCTTGCAAATGTAGACAAGTAACCAGGTTATGAACTGGTTGCTTATTCAGACACAGTGAAGTCAAGATCCCTTGGTGTGCTGTTTGATGTTTAAGTGTCACAAAGACAAAACAGTTGAGCTGGAGTGTTCAAAAGAAAAAATTTAAATGAGATTGAAGTGATGGGATGCTGCTTTGAGCTTTCGGAATATCTGTAATTCTCTGGGAGGATGTTCCTGTGGGAGAACACACCTGCTTTACAAACCAAGCACCTGCTGACATCCTTCAGCTGCAACAAATTAGTAATTTTTGTAATTTATTACTATCAATTCTCTTAGTTTAAACAGTGGATACAGAATTCTTGGGGCAAAAGGATTACAAGGAGAAATTGAAATTGGAATAGTGTTAAATGAGCTAGAGAAGAGGAACTTGCTCAACTTAAATGCATTGGTGCAGTAGGATTGTCACTGCAGGAAGTGGAGGTCTCAGTAAATGCTACTTACTGCTGTCTTTACATTGGAATTCTCTGGTAATGAGCAATTGTTCATCCTGATAGCAATCCAAGCACAGTAATAGAATCACTGTAGGGAATGTGAATATGTGGTATTTAGGAAATGTAATTAATTCCATTAGATTTTGTGCTAAATATACCTAACACAAAATAAACATGCTTAGGTGTTCATTGGCTCAACTTGTCAGAATTAGGGTAGTAGTAGCATGAAACTAAGATGAAAGTCAGTTTAGGTGTGTTTACGTAGAACTTTGTGATAAAGTTTGTAGATAGCATGAAAGATTTGAAGAGAAAATAATAAAGACTGTAGCTAGAAGTTTTTTCCTTTATGAATAAAAAAAGTGTGTATATTACAGGAGGCAGAAGGATTGACACTTAAACACTTGCATGTTAGTTGTTTATGACAAGAAGTACCTGAAGAAAAATATATAATTTCTGAGAAAAAAAGGGCCAAGAGAATAGAGCACATCAGTAGAAAGGCTCTTGTCATTCTTGCAGCTATTGCAATATAATCCTGATCAGCACTGCAAGAAGGATTAGCTGGAATGGTTGAGAAGAGCTGTAACTTTCTGTTTAAAGGATTTCAAAATGTTCTGGTCAAGATAGCCATCCTGAGTCTTCAGGTTATGTCTCATTTCAAAGAGCTGTGTTTAAAGTACAGTGGAATCTGGTTTTATTGTTAAAATAACATGAGACATAAAGAATGTGCTGGTAAATTACATCTGAGCTTCTCTGGCATACCAAATAGATACAAGGTTTTCTGAAAACATCCTCTCCAAGAGTATTTTAGAATGTATCAGAAACATTTTCTATGTCTGACTACCTTGGAAACTGGATGTTAAATTGTGAGATTTTGAAGTGAGGAGAGATGGAGTCTGGGAATGAAGAGAAGCAAGGTATTTTTCTGTGGAGGTAGTAATGAAGAGGTTCTTAAGAGTTACTGAATTGGTGATTATGGATTTAGGAGTGTCCAGGAGCATAATCAGGAGCAGGGCAAGTGAACTAGGCACAGCAAGCTTCCTGATGATGAGAACCTGAGAACCCTGTGCACCAGTACACTTTGACAGTCCAGATTTTCATTGTTTCATTGTAATTCTCACATTACATTTGATTTCATCCTTTAGAATTCACCACTGGTAACCAACAGTGTGTAAGAACCAAGCAATAAATGAGCCTTATTCCAAGAAAGCTTAGTGGATGGCTGGGCTGATAAACATGTGTATGACAGTCTGGTGGCTCATAGACTGTGTGAAAGGAGCACTTCCCCCTTCTGCTTTGCTGTACAGTAATTCCAAATCTAGTAATGTATCAGGCTAAGTTGTTATCACAATCTATAGTAATGCATGGGATAGGTTAGGTTCCTATTTGAATCTTGGACTGTTTCCTTTGGATACTGTTACTTTTGGCAAGAGCTTTTAATTTGGAAGTGCTGGTAACTTTTCCTTTTAACTGAATATTTATATGTATGAAATTGGAGCTTTTGTGAGGCAATTAACATTAACTAGACCTGGGCTACTTGCTTTATTAACTCTGAGCACTGGTGTGCTCAAAGCATGTGACCCCAATTCATCAAAAGTGTCTTCAGCTCTGGTGTCTGTAGGAAACTTGGGAAAATTTCTTCTGGATGTAGTGCCCATACCAACTGAATCCCTCTGTAGGAATGTGTTCAACTTTCATAGCTCTTTAGACACCAAGGATAGCTTAGCTTCACCTCTTGAAGCAATTTGTCTTGACTGTTAATCAGCAATGACTTTTTATAACCTTTCACAAAGAAAGAATTGTATCTACATCTAGGTTACCTTCTTAGCTTTCTAGCAAAAGCATAACTTTGCCCATACTTGAGGTATAATTCCTATTTCTGTTCAATAAGGCCAAGGGTTATTTTGCCTTTGTCTGAAGGACCACTGCTTACTGGTATTTGTACCCAGTAGACCTATTGGACCAGACAGGAATTAAAAAGCCATAAGCAACATGGATACTTTTCCCTGACTGGGGACCAGAACAGCAATGATTGCTTTCTTTCTTCAGTCATCACATAGGTAATTTGGAGGAGTGGAGCTAAATTGCAGGACTCAGTGTCTCAATTGTCAGCAGCAGGAATCCAGAAGTATCATCCCTTGAATGGCTGTGTGGAAACAGATCTTTTCAAGTTCTTGGTCCTTAACATAAGAAGAAACTAATCATGTAGGTGTAACAGGCTGTATCCTAACCCTTTATATAATAGCTTGCTATTTTCTGAGGTGTCCAAAATGTGTCAGCTCTTGAAGCACATACTGAGTTTCTGTCCATAGTTTTGTCTCATGCTTGGCCTTGATGCATCCTGCTTTCTGCATCGGTGTAGATGGGATAACTGACCACTAAAGTTTTACTCTGGCAATACTTATACTAAAAGTGTCTGGAATTATAGGAGTGGTCATGGAGAACAGTGATATAAGACCTGGAAAAAAGCATAGATGTTGTCCAAAAAAGCCCAGAGGTCTAGCTATTGTTGTATTTAAAGTTCTGTTAATATGGTAAAGTAAATGAAGATAAGGAAGGCAAAACTTTGAAATGGCTATGTTGTGGTTGTTTTGTGCTTTTGGTGTGTCCCATGGAATTGTACAAGGTATGATACTGTTCTGAAAGAAATGCTTCTGTGACTGAGCAGTGTAAGCTGGAATAGTGACAGTCAGCTGGAATACATTCTGGAGATGGGAAACTGCTAAATGCACACTGAATGATTTGAAATTTTATGTGTTCTGTTCTTACCCTGTTGTTTGTCTACACTTTCTCTTTTGTTCTTGATCCCTGTGACTAAGTCATATTCAATTTAGATCCATTTTTTAGGACAGTCTCCCCACTTTCATGGCCTTGCATGAAACAAAATTAACTGTATGTACAAATTGCTACTTTTTTGTACAGACACAGAGTTGTTTCTCTTGACTGTTCAAAGTGAAAGCTGAATTTGCTTAATATTGATGAACTTCCTCAGAGAAGTTAGAGCTTAGTTTTATGTGCCAGCTTGTACTGATTGCTGAAATGTTTTAAGGAACTTCTTTCAGTCTGAAGAAAAAGTGTTGACTCTTACTGATTTCTTTAGAGGATTTTCTGTTTAGGAAATCATGAGGGTGCAAGGAAGTAGAAGGAGGTATGTGACCCTTTAAAGTGTATCAAGGTATAAAAAAATCATTGTAGAGCAAAGGATTTACATTGGACTCTGCTAAAATTATTCACTGATTGTTCAAAAATGTGGAGCACAGAGTTCATGTTCCCTGAAAGGGTCAGTTTTCCAAAGATTTGGGATATTTAAGCAGATACATTTGGATTTTCAATAGTTGACTTAAGCATAATTCTTCTTCTTCCACTCTGGCAGTCCAAGTACATTGCATGCCGTCATCTGCCTTTTAGACCAGAAGTAAATTGTATTTATTATCATCATTATCCTTTTTAACAATTCTGTGGTGTCTTCATCACCAAAGTTGATTTTCAAATTAATTTTATGCACAGTTAAAAGGTTTCTTTTCAGAGCTCAAGTATATTTTTCTCAAGTCTTCAAAAAGAACACAAGCTATTGTTTTGTTAATGAAATCATACTTAGAAATGTTCTTGTTTTACTGCTCACAGCTTACTGTGCTTTTGCTGTTCAAAAATACTTTTGATTAGTCTACAAGACTTAAGGGGTTTTTTAATTAATTCACTGGAAAATATATTTGGTTTCTGCATTATCATTGTCTATGGAAGACCACTTCTGGAAGACTAATGTACTAATTTTCCATATTTATAATGCAGAGTAATAAGACAATTGATGGTCAGCCAAGGAATGTGACACTTGTGTCTAAAGACTGTGATGCAGATGCACCTGAAGGTAAGATAAATTAGTTCCTTTTATTTCCATTGTGATAGGTACATGCTCAGCTGTAATAAGCAGCTTAATCTGTCTTGATGGCTTTCATTTGCCTAAAATGAAACTTTGATGTATAGTTAAGTTAAAGCTTACTTTATTCATTTGAAGGAATGACTATTTTTAGTAGAAACCATGGGTAACAAAGCATTCCAGTTAAATTTAAAATCTCACATTTGCTTTAATGTGTATGTAGAAGATCTTAAAAATAAACCCCAGCTGGTGAATAGCTTAGCATTGAAAGTGCACTTCACTGTGTCTGTTTATCATACAAACATGCAGACAAGTATTCTATTTGGTCTCTCAAGGTATTCAGGAAAACAAAGGTCTGAGCTTCTCAGTGGAACTTGAGATTCTCAGTGGAAACTTACAGATAAGAGAATTACATAATTTTTAATGAGATGTAAATGTGGGCTCTTCCATGAGCAACAATAGCAGTAGAACTAGAAATCTTAGACTATTTTTCTCTAATTCTCTTAGAGGTATGCTGGAGATAATAGGGAATGAGAAATTTTCTCAGCTGTATTACTAAATGCCCCCTTTTGACCGTTACTTGGGCAGAAAATGTATTGTGGTTGTTCTAGAGTTAAGTAATGACTAGAGAGCAGATGGACAGTGCTGGAGTGTTCCTGGACTTTCTATCTATGCAGGCCTTAGTGGTTGATTTTTTTTATCTTTTTTTGAGAGAGAGACTACTAACATTTTATTTAGTGCTTATTCCTCTGTGGAACTTGAGTAAGTTTGTGAGTGACTTTTAGCCTGGTTTTATTAAAAAACCAAGCTAATTGGAATCATGCTGGTTTTATTTTTTGCAGTGTTCCTTTACACTTCCTTTCCTTCTGCATATATAGGGTTTTTTCACAGTTTGATTTGCAGAAGCTGTTGCAAATCAACAGTGAAAAAGTACTCTTTAAGGTCACAATCATATTGATTGCTAACACTGATCTCAGCATAAGATTTGTAGCCTTCAGAATGGTCCAGATTTTTTTGAACCTAAGCCTTCAATTGTTCTTATTCTGGCCAACTTTCAGCTCCTCTGTATGAACAGCAATTGTATTATGTATACAACTTTCAGCTCCTCTGTATGTAAAGCTGAAAATGCTTTACAGTGTTAGTTATTTCATAGAAAAGATAAATAGCTGTCCTGTGTTCTCCTCTTATTATCAGTATTCTGTAACACCTGATTTTTTGACTGCTTCTTGAAGTTCTTAATACCCACTCAGTTTTTCTCTACTTTTGTTATTGGAAATATGAAACTTAATTTATTTTTGTTCTAGTAGAGGTAACTGGACCATTACTTCTTTGTTCCGAGTCTATCAAGCCAGGTCTCTTCTGCAGGGCAGTTCCCTTGTATTTATCTTCAAATTTATTGTGCTTATCTTCAAATTTAGTATATGTGTTAGTCTTGTTCCTGGTGGTTCATAGCATTTCCCAAGGGGGATTTTTTTCCCCCGTTTTTCCCCTTAATTAAAACATTAATCCATTTTTTTTGATGGCTGTTTTTAGACATAATGCAGTTTCAAGTATTTAGATATTTTGGCAAATACAGTTGTTCAATTAATGTTTAAGCTGTCCTGTTTTTGTGATTAAATATAGAAACTCTGGCAAAATTTAGAAGAGCAAATTTGTTGCCTTTCAAAATGAGATCACTTTTGTCCAAATTGTACAGATGTTTGTTTCTTGTAAGCAGCTTCTTGACTTGGCCAGTATGTGCTGAAAGCAGAATATACTCACTGGCATTGATAAGCTTGTTAGTCTTGACCTTTGTGAGAGAAATTAAAATAGTCTGAATTCCTCAGACTTTGCCTAATTATAGAAACTGGGGTTAGATTTAAATAAACTTGCTCAATTCCACCCATACTTGAATTTTTTTGAATACTTTTAATACTTTACATGATTTTCTTCCTTAGTTTACTTTTATCAATGGAAATAATATGCTGATGCTTCAAACTAGTCTTCTGATGTACTGAACAGAAGTTGGTTTGTGTAAATGATGGCTTTGGTTTGTCATCATCATGTTGTTGCAGTGGCTATCTCTGAGTCATGGTCTCCTTTCTTAATAGAAAAGAGGTGAAGATGTTGATATGCTGTCCTGTGCTGAGCTAGTCTAATTAGAAAATTGATGGATATTTTTTAAATGTGAATATCAATGTGATCAAAAGGCTTAAGTGGAGTTGTGTTAACTGTAGATAATACATTCAGGCAATTCATATATTTTTATAACTGAAAGAAAAGTTTATTTTGTAAGAATCAACTTTTTTTAAAAAGTTACATCAGTGAGAACACTTAAATGATTGTTTAATCTAGTCAGTTTTAGAAACTGGAGATGTAATCCTTACCTTGGAATACCTGCAATTTTTAATAGCTGGTAACAAAACTAATGAAAAGTAGATGCTACTCTTTTCTGTGATCAGACAGAGCATCTTGACAAGTCAGATTTGTTTCAAAGGTAGTAACTAAACTTTTAAGTACAATTTCTCTTATTTTTAGGGCTATTAGATGTGGGAAAAAATAGATGCCATAACTTTAAGATAAAGAAAGGTTGGTCAAGTACTTGCAGTTTGAATTGCCTTCTTTGGTACTAGGGTTTTGTGTAAACCAGTGAACTATAACAAAATGCAAACATTGATTTGTCTCCTCAATTAATTTTGTTCCACTTAAACTGATTAAATTCTAACAGGTGTTTTTCCTTAAATATAAAGCAAGCAATGACCTTTTAATGGTTGTGCTGATAGATAAGCTTAAAGCAATCTGTTGTCTTATGGAATGCTCAGATGTTGGAGATATGATCTCTACTTACTGTTACTAAGTAAATTACTGGTTTTTTACTGAGATGGTAGAAGAGACCTGATCAAGTTGTAACAGCTAATACTTCAGGCTGTATTGGGCAGTGTTTCCTGTAGATTTGTTTCAAACTAATGTTTTGTTTGGTCCAAAGGACAATTTCACTTCCTGGAGAAACACAAGGCAGTTAAAATGCAATCTTACAGAAAACACATCCTTGAGTATTTATAGTTTATATATATGTTTTAGCATTATCTGCTTTCATTCAGCAAAGCTTGTCTTTATTTACTCCTGATATGCAGGTGGTAAATCTGTTTTATACTCAGATAAGGGTCATAATAGTGTAACTACATGAAACAGAATAGAAGACAAAAATAATAGAGCAGGGTACATCTTTTAAGTCAAGTACCTTTTTTTAGTTAATCATCTTGCACAAAGTGTTTGTGTTTTGGTTAACTTAAAAGACTCTTTAAGTAGTCTTTCAGGGGCAGCAAGTTATTTTTGTTATAAGTTATATTTGTTATAGGCAAAACAAGCTTTAGTTTTCCATGTTCAATACAGTTGGGCAAAAATATCATTTGATGACTGTTCTCAAGGCTAATGACAGCTGAAATGTTGGGTCCACAATTTGCTTGACTATAAGGTAAAGCAAAGAAGTTCAATTATTTGATTACGACTCTTGCAGTGGGATTAATGTGTTGAAAACTTGGTATAGGTTTACCTTAACAGGTTAATGGGATTTAATGTAAATGAGCAATGACTCAGCTGCAAGCCCAAACTATGAGATCTGACAAACACTATCTTCCTCTTTCTAGATTAAAAGATCTAGTTTTTAAGCATCACTCTCTTTAAATGCATAACTTGCTCTAAATCCCCCTTGGATTCTCTTCCTTCATTGAGGAAATGAGCCCTGCCCAAGGCCTGTTACATGCTGGGTACAGTCTGTCTGCTAGGCCTTTTTCATAGACCTGTGCTGATTTGGAGCTATATGTGATGTGAGAAAAAAGAAAAAATCTCATTTCTAAGGCTTTGAAATTACTTGATCTGTGCTGCCTTTTAAGACACACTTATTAGGTAGAAGTCAAAGTGTTCAGGACCTCAGGCTTTATTTTTGCCTGAATAAAGACTAGATGTAGACATTACTCAAGCTGGAAAGGAGGCCCGAATACAAATGCCAAAACAGGAGCATATTCTCTTTCTCTTCTAGAGAAATGCAGGAGATGTGCAGAGGGAAACCACAAGCAAGTTTCTAAGAAGCCTCTATTATTATTATATTAGTAATTTTGTATGAAGAGTTGTATGACTATAGGTTATCACTTCCAAACTGTTGTTCTAAATTACTTAATTTGAAAAGTTAGAGTGCTTAACATAAAGTAAGGATTTTAGTGAGTACTTTATATTTTCCTGTTGCTTTGTGAATGACTTCTCTAGTACTTTACCCTGAATCTATACTTAAACCTAACACTTTCTAAGTCCTCTATAACCATAAGAACTCCGTATAGATAGGCACAGTGGTGCATGTCTGAGCACAGAAAGCCCTTTTTGACACCTGTAAACAATATGAACAGTTAAGACTGCTATAAGTATCTTTTTGCAGTACATTGTTCACTGACATGCAGGTCTAGATATGTCAATTCCAACAATTATTTTACCTAAAGAAGGAGGTTTCGGTAAGAATGAAAATAGTAGGTTAGGCTATCTGCTGCTTCCTTTGTAGAGTTTTACATCTGTGTTCATCCCTAGAGTATTGCCTTTGATGTTTATCACTGGCTATATCTTTATAATAAGAATTGTTTGCCTCTAGTTACTTTAAAATAAGGTTTTCAAGGGTGACTCAGAAAATGCCTCTTGAAGAACTTCAAGTTTAAGGTGGCAATTCATAGATGTGAAGTAACAATTATGGCTTGTTTTAAAACCCATGTGGCCAGTGCTTGCAATTAACCTGAATTGTACACAATGTTTCAAAGGATCTCTACTTTCAACAAAAGCACTGAGAACACTCTTTCCATCAGCAGGCCGATCCAATGGTTTATTGCTTCCCTGTAGAAACTGGGTATTATCTCTTTGGAATTAAAATGGCTTCAGATTTAGCTTTTGGCAAATGCTATACCTTTTCACTTTATACATGGGCTTGTAGCATTAGTATTTTCCTCACTCGAGGGCACTTAATAAACATTAAAATCAAGTCATCCTTTAAACTTATGAAAAATGAGATTAACAGGTTTAGCTCTTCAAATCTCATTAAATGTTTTTCACCTAGTCTGTTAATACATGCAAATCTTGGCACCCTCACAGATCCTCTGTAACCAAAGTGAAATAGAAACCTTATAGCTGGATGAAATTTTGCATTATAATGCCATAACTGTGCTAGGATGAACTCCAAATCTAAAACAGCCAAAAAGGACTGACAGACTCTCTGAATGTATAGAGGGAAGTAGTGAAAGCTCTTGCTATGTTTGGATAAAGTTTGTTTGTGCTTAGTTGTAAGACCCAGAACCTTCTTTCTACAACTAAATCCTTCATTCATACATAAATGCAAATCCTGTTCCTACATGTCACTTCATTTAAATTTGACTGTTGGGGAAAAAATGGGACACCCAGATCATTCAGTAAGACAGAACTTTTATTATTTAGCATTAAGAAGCTTTGATTAGTGGCTTTTTTCCTTTTGGCACAGAATCTTGGAGGATCCTACAGGAAGCCTCCTTTATGCTATAAAGCCCTGCTAGCACTGATGTGACTTAAAAATTCTTGAGCCATTTAATGTAAATATTCATAATGTGTAATTATCATGAAGAAATTTTGTGACTGCTGCAGTTGTTCATTTACTGTAAAATAACTGCAAATAGCTATTGGTTATCCAGACTTGTAACTTTTGTTACAAAATCAGATCTATTCGTTATAAAACGAGACTTATTCACATTGATTACATCATTTTTTCTGTCTGTCTGGTTTTATATCAGGTTGTGTTTGATTTGCACATAGACCATGAGAAATATCATACACAATTTACCTGTAACTTGAAGCACTGAAAAAACACAGAGTTTGCTTTCTAAATAATTTGTCCCAAATAGCTTTTTCAGGCTCCTCTATAGTTCCTGGTTTCCAGGTTTCTGGCTCCTCCTTACCCTGCTAAATATTTTCCTTTGTCAGGATTTGATTCCAGACCTACTGAGCAGCTTCTGTTGAATAAGAGCTTTTTGGACTAGACTTGTCTGGCTAGACTTTTGGTCTCTACAGGTCTAATTTAGGTGCCATCTCACTACCACTTCCAGCTAAGCAAGAAAAAGCTGCACCAAAGCCAGACAACTGGGATGAAACAGCAGGCAGCTTTTTTTGCTTGTATGTTAGACCTAGATTTTAGAAGATTTTAGATAGCTGCAAACTGTTGTTTAGCATCTGAGTGATTTGATACTCATGCTTCTGTTGTGCTCTGCAGTACTTCAAAGTGCTGTCAGCTTGAAGTGTTGGAAGTGTAGTGATTGACATCCCTAAGTGGGGAGTTTTTGTAGCTACTTACAACCAGTTGGGAAATATTTTCAAATCCCTGCTATATGTGAGTAGTATTTGTTCCAATATGCTTTTCAGTCTGATAAGGGATCAAAGGTGTAATTTTATTTCAAAGTTAACCTTGAAGCAAGTGGTGCTGAAGCTGTTTAATACTGGCATTATTGTGAAAGCTGAATGAGCGATGAATTGAAATTTAAACAGTTTCTGGGAGAAGTTAGCTGAGAGAAAGATAACTGATATGGGATGCCACAACCCAAAAGTTGTAAAAGCTTTGTTTAGGTGATTAATTTTAGCTTGTGAAACCAGAGAAGTAGCAACAGTAGAGGGGCTGGATTGTCAAGTGTGAAGATGGGCTCAGCAGCTGAATGAGGCTGCTATTAATTCTGTGTGTATATGTATATGTGTGTGGGCATATATATCACAGCAGAGAAGAATATGGAATAAGTGGGGATATGCTCAAATAGTATATTAAAAAAACACTTGTAGAAACCAATGACAAAGGGACAATTAAGAATGTAGTAATTTTTTGCTGTTTAGCCAACAAGAAAAGAAAAGAATCCTGTATTTGTGGCTGGAACAGCTGTTGCTGCCATTCTATGAATCTGTTTCCAGAGAAATGAGGAAGTGATATGTGAAATACTGTCTTTACCATAAACTTCTGTGGACTTTGGAAGCACTGGAGTGACCTGAACACTATGAAATATTGATCAAGATGTTAGGTTGTGAGATGATAGGTACAAAATAGGGAAATTTTTAATATACTTGTTAATATCCTCCTGTAGAGACTCCTGAAGCTTGCTTTGTCCCAACAATTTGATCTGTCATACAAAGCCATACCTAGAACCTTCAAAGAGCAGCTCCTTTTTGCTATGATTTGCAAAAAGCTTGATTTATTGACAGCAAGGTTTCGATTTTTTGGCAGCAAGGCTGTATGAAATAAGTATTCTTGGATACCTGAAGCTATGCCTTCAATACTTCTAGGGTCTGAAATTTTGCAGTGCTTAGATGTTCAAGCACAGTAAGGATGCAGCTTTTCCTTTGGAAGTAGTTTTGAATGTATTTAAGTAAAACTAAGTTCTCCTTGAATCTGGGGACATAGACTTCATCTGTCTTTGGATAACCTTCTCATTCTGGGGTTTTTCCATCCAAAAATACCATTGTTATTTAGATTTGTGTTGTCTCAATATCTACCTTCATGTAATGATTTTGAGTACACACAGGACCTAAGAGGTCATCTGGTCCAGCCCCCCAGCAAGGGGCAAGTAGAGCCGGTTGCTCACATCCATCCAGCTTTGAATTTCTGAGGGACAGCCTACTTCAATGTTTACCTATGCTGATTGCCTCTCCTACTATTTAATGGTGTGTTTCTTGCTGCAGCTCTGCCATCTGTTGTACTGTTATGCAGGTCTAGGAGGAATCTCATTTAGTACTTTGTAAGTATTAAATGACTATTGTCTTACTGCTGCCACTAGACAGCAGAGGCAGCAGTAAGACACGCCTGCTAGCACCTGAACTTCAAGCTGAAAGAACACATCTTCATTGTCTGCTGTGTGCTCTAAGCTGTTGTAGTGGTCCTCCCCTAGATTTGCTTCAATAAGTGAATGCTGCTTTTGTACTGGGCAGCCCAAAGTGGCACCACTGCAGATGCAGTTTGTCACAGTGGTAGAACTGATCAATTTTGTGGAGTTTCACTGCATTCCAGGTAGTGAAATATTGATACTCAGTTACACTTCTGAGTTACAGATGGACACTGGTAGCTACATGTTCTGTTTGTCTACTGGGAGATGAGGTCACTTCTGCACAGTTGCATTTCATCTGGCCAGCCCTGAGCCTGCACTATTGCACGGTGTCACTTTGTTCCAGGTGCAGGGCTCCTGTCTCTGTTCAACTTTGAGGACTGTTTCAAGGGGCTTGAAAATAGCCCTTTCCTAAATCTGACCATCTAGTGTGTTGGACCTCTGCTCTTTATTTCTCCCCAGTTTGATCTATGGATTTACAGAGGGAATAATCTCTTTCATTGTCTAGTTGATTAATAAACAGGTAAAACAAGTGTACAGTATTGACTTTCAAATAATGCCCATGTTTATAAATTACATTGTTCACAACAATTTGTAACTCTTCCCTAAGAAACCATGTACTTCTGTGAAAGCCTACTGTCTTTTGAGATGTGTAAAAGACTGACCTCATCAATAAGTTCTCACAATTTGAGTTTTCTGTGCACACAATCATGTTTTAGACTTTAATATTTGGCTTCTAACAGAATTATCATGGTAATTCATCATAAGCTAGCTAATTCACTTCCTGAAAGAAGCCTTAATTTGAAAATAGTACATTAAGTGTAACTATTTCTTAGCATAATGAAAAACTTCATCAGTGGACTCAAACCAAAAAATAGTTGACTCTTCTGGTAGTAATGACTATTTGTACTTGTCATTCTTCATTTTAAAAATTGTTTTGTCTTGAATCCTGGCTGTTTAGCTTTGTTCCTTGGTCAGCACTACATATGTACATAGAAGATATTGTATTTTTTAAATGGTGGCATTTAAAAAATACACAAAAAAATCAAAAATACAAAAAAATACAATATCTATTGGAGGCTTGGTAGCTTTCCATGTGTACTTTTGTTCCACATGATCAAGAGACATCTAATACTCGCATTGATCATTCTGGATAGCAAGTAGCTATCTTTAGGCTATTCATTATAACTTATTCTACATTGAGTCATATGGAGGAATCAGTTAATGAAAAATGTCATGTCAGCCTATTAAGTAACATTTGTTCAGAAACAATAGCTAAAATTTAGTTATCTGCTCTTGTAATGTTGCATAGAAATATTCTTGCAAGGTCAAACTATTCCAAAATATTTATCATAATCTAGTTAATCCAGTTATTATAGAGTGCCATCTGAAGGTCTTTTAGTTGTTTTTTAATTCAAGTAACCAGCTGGAGAGCTGCAGATGGTATTGACAACATTATCTTTAATTCTGAAGTATCTTCACCGGCATTTCTTCCTTAGATGGCTGTGAAAAGTGAGCTATGTAATTATATGAGTAGTGTATCACTCAGAGCTTTAGAAGGCAGGAAATCTTTACTTGAACTGCTCCTGGGGAATATTTCCCAACCTGGGGTCTGAACTGAGGTACAAACCAGCAGTTTCTGGCTTGCTTACTTTCTATGGTGTTCAGCATGTTTGCACACCAATTCCTGCTCTGAAATGACCTTTAGGTGGGGTTTGAAGCATAGTAAGCATAGTATAAAAAAAAACGAGATGAGCAACCAGGAACTGATATTTTACCTTAGCCTGAACTCAGTGCATGCCCTTCCTTGCATTTGAGAGATTAATGAAATGGCTTGCATGTGCTGCTGGCCATCCTCTAGCATGACCCCTTGAATGCCACAGGTTCAGTGTCCTGTACAAGCCTTTACCCTCTCTGTCTGTGTCTTGAAAATTCCTTGGAAATTTGATTCTTAATTTTAAAATCTCCCAGTTAGAAATGAAGAAAAACACACCTGCATCAGAAAATCCTACTTCAATATTCTTGTTGTTAGAGAAGTAAGGTTTAACCAGTACAGTCAGGTCTTGTGTACAAATAAGGCTTCCGTTATCTGGATTGCAAAAGGCCCAGTACATGCTGGAGTATTTTGTGTACATGTAATCAGTTGACTTTTGATTTTTACAAAGCTTATGTCATCCTGGTAGCAGCACAGTTTTTCAAAGTCCTAAAATGTGTGTTTTAATCCAGAACCTGCTTTGTATGGCTGTGGTTTATATAAAATGAGAAGTGAGTTCCCTTTTGGACAGATTATAGTGAATCATTGACACATCTGCATGAGAAATTGTCCTGAGTAGTAATAGGGTTACCTATGTAACTTGTAGCTTTGTGTAACCTGTCATGGTCGCTCCCCCATAAAAACTGTCCTTTTTGTATACATTCTTGGTTGTAAGTTCTCCTCCTCCTTTGCAGGAGAGTGAATTAGATAAAATAGAGTGTAACTGTTCTGCAGAGTTAAATATTGCTAAATGTTGCTAAAATGTTATCCTACTATATGCTATTAAGCTGATTTTGTTGTTCTGTGTTAATCAGTACTATTTCCTTTCAATTTAGATCAGTGTATTGTCACTCGGACGTACCTCTTTCTTCATAAATTTTGGTTCTTCAGTGCAGCCTACTACTTTGGGAACTGGGCATTCATTGCAGTAAGTACTTGGATTTTGGAGACCTCTGAATCGAGTTGGGTAATTTACAGTAGTTGTCATTGCATCATTGGCATCACCACTCTACAATTTGTTTTACTTACATTGTGTTTATATGCCCCTGAACTCAATAACAGTAACACTTTTTACTTTAAATTTGCAGGTCTTTTTAATTGGATTAATTGTTTCATGCTGCAAAGGCAAGAAATCAGTCATTGAAGGTGAAGTAGATGATGATGATTCAGATATGAGTGACGATGAACTGTCTGTTTATTACCATTGACAGCCTTTTGCCTTCAAGATGAAAAAATGTAAAATTGCATTGAGAGTCATGCCCATGTGGAACTTGTATCCAGATAAGCATCTTTGCACCTGTAAAAATAAATGAAATGAGTGTACTCACTTAAAGGGATAAAAAACCTGAATATCACTTTGAGTATCACTGTTAAATGAGAACAAATGTTGAAGCTGACCTTGAGTAATATATAGAAAATATTGTTTTATGATTAAACATATGTGTAACCTTCTGATGTATAATTTGATGAACTGTTGTTACTATTTCATAATTCACAATGCTTTTCTGTTAACTTAGGTTTTCTTAAATACTTTCATGCTTAACCTGTAGGACTTTTTTATTCATAAATACAACTAAAATCCTGCAAAACAGTGCAAGTAGTGCAGGAAAGATTTGGATGAAGTTTACATTTTCAGAAGGACTTGACTTAACTTTTGCATTAGTTTTGCTGTGATTTCTGTATAAAACTAAAGCTAACAAGAGACTTTCCATTAATGTATGCCAAAAATATTATTTAAATGGTGAGGTTCCAATCTGTGAAAAATAAGTAATTTTCATACTGTGATTTCCACTGAGTTACCATGGAAATCCTCAGGTAACTATAAGGTGGCTTTTGCTCTCTCAAAGGAAGTCACAGTGTAAATTACAATATTCAGCATTGATGCATTGTTTTAGTATGGTTAAGTTCTGAAACTTCCAGGTGCCTGATCTAGTCATAACCAATGGAATAATGAAGATGTGATTAATTTTTAACTTATTTTTCTCTTTAATGCAAATTGTCTAGTTTGAAGTTCTTTCAATATTTAAAGTAAATGTTGTCAATTTGTTTACAAACCAATATGTTTATATAAACACAGTTCAGAAATATTTTTGTCATTCGTGTTGTCTTTGTAAAATAATCCTATTTTAGCTATATAGTTACTGAGCTATATTTCTAAGGATGAAAAAAATCTTCATATATCCTTTGACAGACTCTGAAAGAGAAAATTTTTACAAGGACAGGTTTTTAAGCTTCTAATGCTACCTAAGGGACATTACAGTCTATGCAAGCACATGGAAAAGTTATTAGGTAGTCTTTTTTATAAGACTAATTGTTAAATAGCTATTAGAATGTAGGGTAGTTATTAATATTATGTCCTGCTTTCATGTTTGCAAACACTAAAGTTATCTCAAGAGCAATCTGCCTATTTCTGCAGTATTTCAGAACAGCAGGCTCTCAGGAACTTCTGAATTCTAATTTAGTTTGACTATTGGAGAAGGTCTTGGGTGAGTTGTGTAGGTCGTGCAGGAACACAGGGAACTGATGTTTGAACTATAGGAACAAAAACACCTGATATCTTTTAACAAGCCTTGTGTGCCAACTGCTCCAGTAATAGAAATGTTGATGTGGCAGTGTGGAAGAATCACACACAGAATAAGCTGAGTTGGAAGGGACCCATATGGATCTGGAGTCCATCTCCTGGCACTGGAGGTGGCTCATAAGATGAAAATACACAGTCAGGTCTGCTCAACTAATATCAATCAATCTGTTTGCTATCAATGTGACATTTGAAAGGACAAAAATGTATTCAAACACTGAGTAGGTACTGAAATTTGACTAGGCAGTCTGAACTGTCTGACTAGAATTAGCTGAATATTATTTAAACATGACAACTGGAGAAGCTTGCAAGGAATAAGTTGTAAGGAGTTCAAGTAATTCAAACAGAAGTTAGAATGTGATGTTGACTGTCTGGAAGCTACATCCAGAGCATAGCAAGAACTTGGAGTATACTTATTTGTAGATGCCCTAGTGGAAAGCTTACATGAGATAATTTAAATAAAGTTAACTGCTGAGATGTCCTCCTTTCTTTCTGGGTTTTATTAATTTGTTGTCTTCAATTTTAACCAAAAATTGTCACTTCCTTCTTACAGGTTTGTTTGAAACACAACTTTGCAGAGTTATATCCATTCTGCCCTAACTTTGCCCTGGGGAGATCACTGCTCATTTGTGGAAGATTGTTGGGAAGGTGTTGGTTTTGTGCCATGCAGCTGCTTCATGCTATGTGCAGGCCTAGGGGATCACTGGCCAAGGTGCCTGGCCAGTGCCTAGGTACATTTTGTTATAGGTCTCTTATGTTTCTAGTATTTCCTTAATTTCCAGGAATTTCTCCCAGTCCAGTTCTGTTTCCTGTCTAAATAATCTATATGCAATAATGCAGCGATCTGCCTTTGAAATGGTGACTTTGTCTTTTTAATTGGAGGACTCAGTAAGTACCAGATTTTTTATCCAAATATTAATCAGATTTATAAGCAGCCCATTGTTAATTGCAGCTATCAAGAAGCAGGCTTCTCTAGGAGAGTTCAAAAGTTACTTTAGACATCTGCTGTCACCCTCAGTCATAGAAGCAGTAAATAACTGCCAGCATTCGTAATCAGAATTATTCGTCACCTGCCACATCCTCACTAAAATTTTTCAGGAGTTCAATGAACCATTTGACTGACAAGGTTTTAAAAGATTTTCCATGCACTAATGTAATTGTAATGAATATACACTCAAGAATTCATCTCTAAATACTTCATGTGATGGAAACTTGACTTTTTAGCTGTACTGTGCCTTTAAAATGAACTAGAGGTGTTTTTGAAGTTTACTGTGTGAACTATGGCTGTGTTTCTACATCCATTATCACCGAGTCAAGAAACCTAGCAGTGAAGTTTAAGACAGCTGTGATCTAAAATACTTGGCTTTGATCAATACTTCCAAGAAACAGAACTTCCAGTGTGTTTTCATTCTAGTTGTCTCTTGTGCGGTCTTAAATACTTGCAGTTAGAACAAGTCATTACTTTTCATCCACAAAGTGCTGCTATAGCAGCACATCTACTAATTTAGCTGTTAAATATGAAATGATAATCCAGTTTTCTGCAGTTTTGGGAGCAAATTTGAACTTTGCAGTCATGTTACAATAGTGTTCTACCTTGCAAGCAAACATTTAATATCTTCAGCTGAGTCTTCAGAGGTCTGTTTTCTGGACTGAAGTCACTAAAAGACATCAGAAATTTTCACTACTTTCTTTAAATGAGTGATATTTCAAATCCATCTCTGAAATGTGAGCTTTCAAAACTTCTGTAGTGCTATTGTCAGACCTGCCTTAAGTTACTTTTGTTGTTGCACTTCTCTAGTTAGATTCTACCATGTTGGAGGTTCATGACCATTTAGAAACTAGAGAGCCTTAAATCTTGCTGACATGTCAAATAAAGCAAGATTACACAGAATATGTTGGATAGAATTCAACACCGTGCCAAATAGTTTCTCATTTTGTTATTTGGACTACAGTGATTGGTAGTTTATTGAGAGTTCCAGGTCATAAGTATGGTAAAGCCTGTAATAGTTTGCTTGTTTCATATCTGAAGCTGAGTGTGCTGCAGACTTCCTGCTGATTGTCAGAAACAAGTGAAAAGCCTTTCCTGGTAAAGATGAAAAGAAATACCTGCTAACTTTTTGTATTTTCTGCTTTAATTTCAGGAAAATGATTGCAGGGTAGGCTTGAGATTTTTGCACTGAGCATTTTAATGTACTTCTGGGTAGAGTGTACCTGTACAAGAGCCATGCTGCAAAGGATGGTAATTGCATGCTCAGAAAATTTGACTATTTAAGCTGAAAGCTAATGAACCTTTTCAATGCTTATGATTTCCTTCTGAATAATCAGTGTAGACATAACTATGCAGTTTTGAAATGTCTTCTACTGCTTAGAAACTATTTCTTGGATTTTCAGCTGTTATTTGACTTTGTCAACACAAGTTTGAGTTGGCCTACAACAGAGTTTTGAAAAGCATTACCCCCCTGTAGAAACTATTATGTGGTTTGTCCTAAAATAATGCTAAGTGCTGTTATGCATAGCAGAGGTATGAAGTGTTTGTTGAAGTGTTTAAGGTTGAAGTGTTTAAGGTAACTGGTGAGGTGTACAAGGTAACTTTTTTTCAACAACTAAGCAGACATTTATTCAACCCTTGTGACTGCACTGACACAGTTCTGGGCACAGGCAGGAAAATAAAGCCTTGCTTCAGAGATAAAGCAAAGGAAAAAATATGTATCCCTTTCTAAAATTATCAAAATAATTTGAAATACTCAAGGTGTAACATTTTTCAGGATCTCAGGTTAAAGATTATAGTTCATATTGAAAGTACTTCTTCCATTTGTGTAGATCTGTTCTCTTTTAACCTTCTGCAAGGTCACTTTTCTTGCAGATAAAGCAAAGAAATGAAATTGAGAATTACTATCTCTTCTCCTGCAAATGTGTATTTTGAATGCACTTCCCAAAAGAAATAAAAGCCTTGTTTTGATTGTGGCAAGATACAATTTTCTATTAATACTCTAAATCAAATTCTGCTTCTAAATTAAGACACTTGCCAATTCTGGATAATTAAATGGATCAGAAATTCTTCAGCTTTAGTGATGTGGTTGTTACAAGAATTATCTGGAAGCTGGGTTATTTTTAACTTCCTTCTATTCAGAGAGGTTGCATGAGTGATAGCAGTTCAGTCAAATTTATAGCTATAAAGAAGGTTATTTCTTTTAAATAAACAGACAGTTTAAGCACATTTAACAAGCTGTATTTACAGCTGTCTTCCAGATTTACCTCTAGAAATGTGGTGTATTTAGGAGGTCAGACAGAAGAATTTGGGTTTGTAGTGGACTGGTAATAGTGATAAGCCACAGATGTAAGTTTTGTGATCCTTCTGTGTTGATGTTGAGTCCTTATTTTGAATGTTATAAACATCTGTGGTTTTTCATAAAGAAAATAGTGCAGGTTGCCTATAAAATAAAACAGCTTAATTTTTTTTTTGAGCATTTTTGCAGGACAATTTCAAAATCCTTATCATGAGAATCCAAGTCTTGCATTAAAATGGAGATTGTGAGACATTCAAAGTAAATGTGAAGCTGAACAAGTGTGTAATTCCTACTGAAATTCCAGTCTGGATATGATGCTTTTCACTAGAATGTGTGGAACTTCCTGCAAGGAAGTAAAATATAGATTAATACCTCTGCTTCTGCTACAATGCCTAAGCATAAATCATGACATTACCACTTGTGGAAAGTATTTCTTCAGCCAAGAGTACTTCAGAGTCAGGACAGCAAGGTGTAAATGGTGTAAATGACTATGATATTTCTCACACATATAAACCTCTTCCCAAACTTACAGCCTAGGGACTTATCACTTAGGTTTTTGAAGGAGTGTCCTGGGACATAAACATATTTATTTTATATACACTTTTTATTATATACACTTAGTATATAAGTTAAAGATACCACATCAGGTCCAACAGTAAATCTAACGCTGCCAAGTCCACCAGTAAACCATGTCCCTAAGCATCACATCTACATGTTTTGGAATTCTCTGTTTTACTTAGTCTTCTTTAAACTTTTAAATTGAAAAGTGCAAATCTGCATCCTTATTGTATGGTACCTTTACAATCTTTCCAAATAAAAATGGTAAGATGCTGTTGACAAGTATATCTGATTTGCATGGAATGTTCTTTTGGAATGGGCTAATGAAGAACACTTCTGTTTATTGAAAAAAGAAAAGTGTTTTGTTCTATCTTGAGGTGTGAAGTCCTGAATCTAGAACAGCTTTTTTTAAACTTAGAAGTTAATTTCTTAACAATGGACGTATCTTTCTAGTACACAGAGAAAAAAGAAATCATAACTGGAAAATATGAACTCTAGAGGATTCCTCATTTTCCCAGCAGCTACTTTACTTTTTCAGAAATTTGTATCAAAGTAATGATATTTTTATTAATTTCCTTGTCTAGAAAGATAATGCTTTTTTAGTTGTGGAGAGGCTGATATCAGAATATCTGGTGTGATTTTCAAAAATGTTGAGTGGAGCTCCTACTGAAAACATCAAGGGTTTCAGATCCCAGGGGATTTGGAACATGCTGCTTTGTGCTTGAAGAACTTAGGGAAAATATAAACCCAACTGTTCTCCTTTCTGTTAATGAAGTAATTAAATATATTAAAAACATTCTTTGTTTTTTTTCATACTTTTTTTTTCATACTTTTTTCATACTTTAAATGAATGGAGTTTAAAATGCTATCAGTTTTAGGTATTTGAAACTACATTCCTGAAAAGTTAATATTTGACTAATTCAATCACTGTAGAACAGGTTTGAGACTTACCTGGTCTTGTCCCTGGTTCTGAGAGGCAGCAGAAGGGTAATGTTAGAATTGATTATAGATCAATTGTAATCTTTCCTAAGCTATCTTTGAGCAAAGAGTTAAGGGACTTAATAATAGAGAATGTGGGTTTTTTGTGGAGACTTTGTAATTTCTGGTTCTTAGTCCTGTGCTTTTCTGCTTCAGAGCTTATCCAAATGGTCCCTGACAGTATTCTGGAAGGAACTTACAGCTCTAGGAAGCAATTGTTCATAGAAAAGACAAAGGTTGAGAGAAAAGACTCTTACATGTGCTAGATCCACAGCATTCAAAGCTTGCACCACAGAGATCCACGCTTCAGACACTCTGCTATCTAACAGCTCAGTGCTGCTTCACTCCAGGCTGATTTGCATTGTGGGGAGTCTGTATGCTGCAGGGTGGTGTAAAGCAAAGCTGAGTGCTGAGAAAGGAGCTTGCTGGTTACAGGTGTGCAGGACCTCAACCTGATCTGTGGGTTTCTAAGTTTTGGTCTACAAGAAGGTTTTCATTGCTGACAGAGAATCAGATTTCTCTAGTCCATCACTGGACAGGTGATCTAGTTGAAGTTGTCCCTGCTTATTGCAAAGGAGGTTAGACTAGATGACCTTTCAGTTCCCTTCTAATCCAAACCATTCTGTGATTTTCTTCATGGAATCATAGAGTAATATTCTAGATCTCAAGAGCTGTATCACCTCTTTTGGAATGTGGCAAAGAGCAACATTTGGTAGAAGCTGAGTGGGTGTTGATCCTGGATGATTAGACCTTCCACTTTAGTTCTTTCACATTCATAGCAAAGGTAGATTAAAACATGTGGGCAGAATTTAGTCTGAGCAAGTCCTATCTGAAACCTGAGCCATTTAATTTGAACAAATTTATTCCAGGTATTTTTAAAACTTAGTTCATGGTTTGAGTTACCAAACTTTCTACATAATCTCTAGTTAAGGTCCCTTGTATATTCAGAGATGTCCTTCTCTGCAGATATCCTAGTATCTGACCTGTTTTAAGTACAGATAATACACTCTACTTCATGCAGGCTGGCTGCAATATCTACCCAGTACTGCTGCATCATTACACTGTCCTCAATTTGGGTGAAGCAAACTTGTTTTCACACCTGGAAAAGAATCCTCATCACTGTGCTCTGAGGGAGAGCTTTGTCCTTGCTGTTCAACTGGATGTATTGCAGATTTCTAAACATCTCTTGACATCAAAAAGGAAAGTAGAAGCAGCGGGTTCTATAACCAATTGCTCTGTGGTGTGTCCACAAGGCAAGGGTGGTGGTGGTCTGACCAGAGAGTGGTGCACCTGGCTGGCAGCAAATTAAAATTTTTCTGGTCTTGGAGGCATTCCAAGAGTAGCTAGATTAGTCCTCCAGGCTTTAAAAAAAGCTGTATTGTAGCGTAGTTCAACCTAAAAGTACATTTATTGCTCATCCAGCTATGTTGTCCTGCTGAACAAAATGTTTTTCATGCTGTGGGACCAGTACTACGTGAGGCGTGTGGAGCCAGCACTGATGTGCAAGGCTTGCTGAGCAGACAAATGGTGCCACTTCCAAGTGGTAACAGTAGAAATCCACATCCTACCAACAGGAGTCCTGTCTTCTGGAGATGAAGCATGTCTATTTTTTGTTTCAGGAAAAGCTCAATATCAGCATCCTGACAAGCTGGCATCCTCCTACGGTGGAGCAAGAAGCTGTTTTAATGCCTTTCAACTGCTTCCACAGATTTCCAGTGCCACAGTAGAAATCATGTGAGGATGGTTCTGTCTCATCCTCTTAGCAATGTGTGAACAGGCCCTGTTTTGACAGGCTTGCTGGATGTGTGTTCACAGTTCCCAGTAAGGCTCCCAGGTCCCATGCCAAAGACACAGTGATAAGTACGTCATTCAGATATGGCAAATCTATCATTGGACTGGATGAATAATGTGGAGAAGGGCTGCTCTTCATGTGAATTTCTGTCTTAAGGAATGTACTGAAATAGAAATGTTTTCATGTTAGTGTCCTGTTTTAGGCCAGTGCCTGAAAAAATATTTGTAGCAGCAACTCTGAGCTGTCTCATACGATGGGGATGTTTCGAATTGAAGAGCTCATCTCATAAAAAAATGTAGTGTATTACTCCTGGTAGTGTTACATTTAATCTTATTCCATGTGTTTCTGACAAGTTTTATTTAGATTTACCTATTCCATTTAAATTAAATATAGGACTTAACTCACTGTTCTCCAATAACAATTTTTTTAAGCTTTTCCATATAACATTTTCCATATGTTTTTCAGCCTATATTTTAAAATGCTTTTTCAGGACTCTAATCCAATCCAGTGGGCAAATGATCTTTAAGTGCCTTGAGAAATCTACTCATTTTATGTAATAGCATTGCAAAATTTATCCTTAAGTAGTGTTGGAGCCGCACTTAAATAATCTGGTTGTGTAGTTGAATTCTCCTAAGTCATGATCTTCTCATGGATAAAATAAACTATATGTTCTGGCTGTACCTTGTGCCCTATTGTTGTGCTCTGTGTATTGTTTGGACTCTTTCCAAAACCATTCCTGATGAGTCTTTTGCAGATCCTGAGCTCTTTAACTGCAAAGATTATGCTGCTAGTTGACAGATGTACTTTTTTAATTCCCCTTGCATTTCATCCCAGCTCATACAGCATCATTATTTTTTGAAATATGCCAGTACTCCTAAATCTGTAGTGCTCCTATGTGAGTTTTATAACATTGCAGTTATAAAACTTTACATGTTGGCCTTGAGTGTTAAATTGCATGGATGAGAGCTGTTCTCCATACTGAAATGCATTCAGCTAGCTGCTCTCATCCTGCTGTGCTGAAGAGGATCCTGCTCTGTAGGCACGTACAGTGGCAGTCATCAATATGAAGGAAAAAATAAAACTCTCTAATGTGCTCCATTCGAGAGTTTGTCAGATTTTCTCTGAAGTTGCTCAGCTCCAGCAAGCCATAGCCAGTTTTTAACTATCCTTAAAGCACTTCTGGTTCTTTGCTGTAGAGTTATTATCTTCCAAGAGCAAGTAATGAGTCATATTGTTTGCATATTATGTGTTCATGTGGTTAGTTCTTAGTTATGAAAAATGCTCTTCCACAGCAATGAAGTTTAATTTTAAAAAGTTCCTAGGGTGGGAATGGTTGTGCCAAAGTATTAAAATAACTTCCATTATGTCTCATCTTGCCCCAGAGATAGGAATGTGAAGCATAATTTTCATAATGTGGACACTTCTGTAACATTAATAAAATGTGTAGTTTGGTATAGCATATAAAGTTTAGTGTCTGTTATATTTTATTTATACAGAATTCTCAGAAGTGGCAGTTATAAACAACAGAGTTCTCACTCTCAATTTTTTAACTAGTGAAATACAAAAGTATACATGCAGAAGTGAAACGGTGCCTATTTGTATTAAGAATAATCATACATGGTCCCTTAGGTAAGGAAACAATAGGATGAGTATGAAATGGAGTCATGCTGAACTGCTTTGGTAGCTTGCTGCCAAAAGGGACTGTCTCTGCATATTCCTGCAGCATGTAGTGCTTGCTTAATCTGTTTGAGAGCCCACTCATTTTGCTACTGTAATAGCAAAAATAAACAGTAGCTAGGGAGCAGAAAGGAGGGAGAACTAAGCATGAGTGGAGTGGGGTGATGAACTGGGGAAGGATAGTGACTGACCTCAGGACAGCCAGCAAGTGATCACATTGTAAGGCTCTTGAAGAAAGATTTTCCATCTGTGTAAGACTCCAGAAAGACAACTGTAAGAACTAAGGTGCTCTCCCAGAAAAAGAGGAGTGTCTGTGTCAGAACCGCAGACTTGGATATTAAGGTGGATGTGATGCTGTCTTAGCCATGCTGGAGGTCATTTGTCTAGCTAAGGGATATCTATGTCCTAGGGAAGTCTGGTTGCCAAGGGCTTCTTTTCTTGCCCCTTCTCTTTCTCTACCTCTGCCTGTCATCATTTTGTCATTTTACATAATTTGTACTTATGTACTGCTAATATATGGTGTCCTTTTGGGCTTTTTTTAAAATCTTTTTGGAATGTTTTGCCATTTAACAATATATAAGTATAACAATATTATTGCTATATATTGCTATATATATTGCTATTTAACAATATATAAGTATAACAATAACTCACAGTTATTTCAACTGTGAGTTGAAATAAAAATGGTCTAAATGGCGAGTTGATAACATGACATTTGTCACCTGAAGATGCAGCAGATCTCTGCAATGCCTTGGCTATGCCCAGACCCCTTCCATGTTGTTCAGGTATCCAGAGAACAACAGACTTGCATGGACTAGGGAACAGCTGTCACCTGCAGAGAGAGAAGCCAGGTTTTTTTGACAGGTCACCACAAAGGGGTTTTTGAGTTGTGCTGAAGCACTGCAGTGCACATTTGATCCTTGAGGGTCCACAAGGAACTGATGAGATAGAAGAGCTGACTGACTTGTCACTGCCTGCCAGTTCCTTGGAATGCAAGTGTGTTTGCACTGCTTGAGCAGGTGGGCTCAGTACTCCTTATGGAGTAAGTCAGGCTCAATGCTAAAGGGGGAGCTCAGACTCATCTCATCGTTGAGACAAAACTAAAAGAGAAGGGCTTTATTTACAGTAAAAAAGAATCCTGTGAACATCAGAAAACAGGGAAGGACTCCTCTGGAATCTCTGGTGACTCAGGAATCTCAACATGAATTGCCTAAGGCCATCAGAGGATTTACTAAATTTTTGTTGAGCCAGTCTTCACTGAAAGGGTCAGTTAGCAGACTCCTGTGAGCTGATGCCTGAAAGATTTAACCCAGTGATGAAAAGGTAAAATTTAGCTTTGTATAAAGATGGGACATACTAAGAAGGTACATCGTAGGATACTACCACTTGGGTTAAGCCTGGTGAACTTTGTCCTAAAATCGACCAGATTACTCTGCTGCTTCCTGCCCAAAACCTGTCCCACCTCCCATCCTGCCCAAAAAAAGGCTGATGAGATATCAGACTCTTTCAGCTCTTTTGGGTATGTCAGTGATGATGTGTCAGAACACTAAAAAAAAGCAAGTTGAATGTTTCTTTCACTTGTAGAGCTGAAAGTAGTATTCAAAAAAAGCCAGCCTCATCAGCTTCCAAGAAAAAAATGGTTGAATAGTTGGAAGGGACCTGTAAACTTCCCAGCATATAAGTAGTAGTTGCCATAGATTTACTGAAATCAGTTTCCTACCCTGAGAAAGGTATGGGCACTGTAGACAGGGAAAGGCATTTTGACAGTCCTGATAGTGTTTTGATAAGGAATCTTGGGAAACCTCCTGGAGCCTAAATGTGGAAGTGATGGGAGAACTGCACTCAAAAGGTGTTAACTGATCATTAATAAACCCAGAAAAATGTGTTAGGTTGGGTATTTTTGTCTTCCTTGTATTCAGTGTTATACTATAGTAACATTATGATTGGACCAGGATGATGAAATGTAGAATAGATTTAATAAGCCTGCAAATATTTTAAGTTTGAGGAGGAGTACAAGTGCTGTAGAATAAAATAAGGAATTTTTAGGAGTTCTGAGAAATTACAAGAATGGTTGATGTGACCAGACAGGGCCAAAATAAAGAACAAATGGCTACTGGGTCTAGCTTAGAAATTTCTCTGAAAAATTACTGTGCATTACAAGATGAACAAGTACAGTTTGAGGCTATAGTTTTTTTCAGCCCTTAGCAAATTTATAGGAACACATAAATGGGTAGCTGACCTTCAAGAACTGTGAAATCATTTTTCCACTTAAAAATGTTAAGACTTGACCAGGAGGAATACATCCTGCTGCTCTGGGTACGGCCTTTAAGAAGCTTGAGAGCAAATCAGATGAAATTCTTGTGAGGGTAACAGGAGTGATTAGGTGTCAAGACATGACTTGGAGGCACAGGCTGGATGAACTTCTAGAATAACTTTTCTAATAGCAAGAACTGTGAACTTTTGGAACATGTTGTTTAGGAAAGTCATGGATGACCTATATCTAACCTGTTCTTATGCTTTTTTTAGAACGAAGGTGGGGGTCTCAAGGCACTGCAAAATCCTGTGTTATGCTTCCAAATGCTTATGCTGTTAAAGACAGGCTTGCAAACATGCTACTCAACACACATTAGAGCCTGTATCTCTAACATCTGTCTTGTGAAGGTCTCTTCATTGTGAACAATGCTTCTATCCTGCTGTTCAAGATTTTCTGGTAGTCTCTCTGTTACTCCTTACAGGTGAGAGTATAAAGGTGTATTGGTTTGGCATGACCTAGGTTTTGGTAGCAGGGAGGCCACGAAGTTGGCTCCTGTGGGAAGCTGCTGGAAGCCTCCCACCATGTCAGGCAGAGCAAATCCCTGATGGCTCTGAAGATGGACATGCTGCTGGCCAAAGCTGGGCCAACGAGAGAGGTGGTAATGGCTCTGTGATGAGATATTTAAGAAGAAAATCAAAACAAAAGTCATAGGTTTTGCTTCTAGTCAGAGAAGAGGAGGAGGTGAGGACATGTGAGGCAAACAACATGACAACACCAAGGTCAGTGGAGAAGGAGGGGCAGGAGGTGCTCCAGGCTCCAGAGCCGCGATTCCTCTGCAGGCCATGGTGAGGCCTTGCTGAGGCAGCTGCGCCCCTGCAGCCCATGGGGATCCATGGGGGATGCAGAGATCCATCTGCAGCCCATGGGGATCCAAGGGGGATGCAGAGATCCACCTGCAGCCCGTGAGGAAGGTGCCCATGCTGGAGCAGGTGGATGCCTGGAGGAGGCTGGGGTCCAGTGGGAGACCCAGTGGAGAGAGAGGGCCCTTGTTCCAGGCTGGAGCAGCCTGTCCTTGGAGGACTGCACCCTGTGGAAGAGAGACCCAGGTCACAGCAGGTTTGGGAGGGCTGTGTGCCCATGGGAGAGACTCACTTTTACAGCAGGTGAGGTCTGGCTGCTGCTCGTGAGGTTGGACCCACACTGGAGGAGTTCCTGGAGAACTGCCTCCCATGAGAGAGACACCATGGCCTCACAGGGGAAGGACTGCTCTCCCAGAGCAGCAGAAGAAAATTTCAGTGATGAACTGACCAAAACCCCATGCCCTGTCTTTCTGCAATGTTGGTGGGAAGGAGGAAGGGGCTGGGGGGATAAGGTGTTATAAGAACTTATTTTACTTCTCATTTTCCTCTCATTCTGTTAGTAATAAATTTCACTTGGCAACTTAAGCTGAACCTGTTTTGCTCTTGAAATATTTCTCAGGGTCCTTATCTCACTCATGAAGTGAGATAAGCCTTTGTCAACTTTTTTCTTTTCCTTTCCCTCTGTTCCCCAGCTGTGTCAGGGGAGGGTGAGTGAGCGACTCTCCTGGGTGCCTGGCGCTGGCCAGTGTCAAACCAGGACAAAAGGAGATTGGAGGCAGGAGTGTTGGGCCATAATTTATAGCACAGGGGTATTTCCATGGGGATTTAAAGCTTTTCTAGCTGTATAGGTTGTCTGTGTTTCAGAGGTTGAATTCACACTATAGAAAGAAGTGGCCCATTTGACATTAATGCCTCATTTTACTGGTTTATTCAAAAAGAAATTTATCTTTTCTTCAAATATTGTCAAGGAGCAAATGAAGAAAAGATTGCAACTGTGACTTCTGCTGATTTCTCTTTAAGAAGGAAAAGCCAGGCTGAATATCCAGTGCTGGTGACTGCCAAGATAAATTGGGGCAAAAATAAATCTTTGAAAAGCTGTAAATCAATTTCAGTGACAAAAAAATCACTCATGGAAACAGGCTGTTTTGTGACAGAATTTCTGAAAGTTAAGCAAATAATGTAGAGCAAGTCAAAATGTGAGAATGTGCAGCACTTAAGAGGTGTACCATCCCCCTCCCTCCCCATCCCCCTGTAAATCAGCACTCGTGTTCCTGTTTTTACATTAGAACACTGATAGTAAGGGCTATTCAGTTAAGATACCATGATGGTGTTATCCATAGAACCAAGTGTACAAGAAAAGTACAGAAAAATACTGTGGAAGAAAATGCAAATGATTCAATGACTTACTCTTGACAGGTTAAATATTCATCTTCACTGTCTGTGCATTGCTTGAATATAGGCTTGATAATATGTTCCAGTCTTTTCTTTGGAATTGACTTCAAGGTATTTTGTGGGGGGGTTTGACTCCTTGTACCCCTGTGAAAGGCAGATAATGACTCTTTCCATCTTTTCTGGAATTTCTTCTCTTCAGGACCCTGAATTTCATCAGTTCTAATGCAGAAGAAAGGTAAAGAACACAGTGAGAGTTGTAGTGTGGGTCACACCAAACATTTTTCTAGGCCAGAATTTTGAAAACTGAGATGATGATAATAATAATGTCTGATACTTTCTAAAACATGTCAATATCCACTGATTCAGTTGGGTTTTGCCTTTTTCCTCCTTTTCCACACAGAATTCTTGCCTTCTTTTTTTTTTCTCTTTCTTTGTCCTTCCTCTTGTGACTCTCATGTACTGAAATTTTTTTGTGGTTATTATCAAGAAAAAACATGTCTCCCACTTTATCCTAGACTTTCTCATTTGAGTCTTCTACACTTGGTAATTTGAACCTATTTTTATTTCATGTACTGATCTTTTTCAAGTTTCAGGCCGCTGAACACCTCATGAATTCTTGTCCTTTGTCTGTTAAAGGATTATATTTTTTTTCTACCTGTGTTTTTACTATCATTCCGTAGTAATTGGAAAAATCTCCCTCCACCCCACCCTGTCCTTATCTCCTAGCTATCCTAGCCAGCAAATTTGTCTTGAAAGCTATGTTCTTAAAATCTGTGTTCTTCCTTTGTTGCCTAACTAAAGATGCATTAGTATCATTCCACAGCCACTTGTGTACAAGATTTGGCTCTTACTGTTGTTTTTTCAACTAACTTTTCTAATTTATATGAAAAAACTATAGGAAAATATTTTTCTTTTCTCCAGCTTGGAAGAGGTAGTCCACTTTTTTTTTTACTCTAAGACATTGATGACAAATCTGTATTGTATTGTACTTGTTTCCACAATGGAGATCTAGATACTGGAGTATCACTATGTTGAGCACTTCAGAATTTTTTAATAGGTATTAAAAAAACCCCAAAACCTTGACTTGTCTGGTCTTCATGGTATGGTGCTCTAAAGTAGTCCCTATATCATAATGAAGGGCTCAAGTTTTTGATTTTTCTTTTCCTTCCCTTTTCTTTCATGTCCTCTAGTTTTATTGGTTTGGACACAATGCCAATCCAATGTAGCTGTTTGATATTTAATTAGTTTACAGCCTAGACAGATTCATCTACTTCTTAGACATGAGTAATAGTAATTGGAGGAAGATGCATGCTGCTATCGATTGGGTATGACTGTAGGTGAAGACCTTACCTGGAAGATTTGGGTTTGGCTTTCCTTTTGCTCTTACTTTCACTGTAGCCTTGTCCTCAGCCACCCCAGCTGTGTGCTCTGTCTTTCAGGCTGGTGGCAGTCTCAGCCAGCGTTTCAGCCTCTGCTCTCTGAAGTTACTCAACTGTATCAAAGCCAGTAGCAATTGAAGGAGAGGTGTGCACTCTCCTGTTTTGGCAGTGCCCATGGCCACTGATAAAATGCCATCTTTCTGGCCTCAGTGGGCTGAGCAGGGCCAGCAGCTGAGCACCCACCCAGCTGCCTGCCCACTTTCTTCCCCCTCTCCCCTCTCCCCCACAGCAGGATGGAGGAGAGAAGAGCAAAACCAGGAAAGCTTGTGGCTTGAGATAAAGACAGTTTAATAAGTGAAACAATCTGTGCAGCCAAGCAAAGCAAAATAAGGAATTTGTTAACTGCTTCCTATCAGCAGGCAGATGTTCCGGCGCTTCCTGGACAGCAGAGCTCCATCATGTGAAATGGTTACTTGGAAAGACAAAAGCCATAACCAGGAGTGTCCTGATTCCTGCTACCTCCTCCTCTTTGCTCAAGTTTTTTGTGTTAATCCCAATGTCATACCATATGGAATATCCCTTTGGTCAGTTGGGGTCAGCTGTCCTGTCTCCTCCCAGGTTCCTGCCTCACCCCCAGCCTGCTCAGTGGGGAGCAGCATGAGGAGCAGAGGTAGCCTTGGTGCTCTGCAAGTATGGCACAGCACAGCCACAGCATGGGGGAGTGATCTGGGCTCTAAGTCACAAATGCAAATGATCATGTACTTCAGGTCCAAATTGGAAAAGTAGTCTATTTGCATCATTTATTTCTGAAATTAATGATAAAAGTGACATGTTCATTTCTGAGAGGTCTGACACCTGTGAAAGACTTCAAGGGGCTGGTGTTGGTGCAAGCATATTTACCTGGCTGTCTATAGAATGTACTGAGCAATGACTGTGTGATAAAACTTGTGCTGGCAGTAAAGCATTGCTTGGCCATTTCACATGTGGGGTGAGACAGTTGGTGTTTGAACTGTTCTCAGCTTCTCTGGGGTCAGGCTCCAAGAATTTGTGAGGCTTCCAGCAGCCCTTTAGCTGGTTTTTTTTTTTACCTTTCTCTATTGTAACTTGCTGCACGGCGTCTTACTGCTAACAGGATGGACAAAAAGTGCTTCTCCCTTTACCCTTCCACAGTTACACAGTGGTGCTGGGCTTAAAGAACTGCTGAGGAAGTGGGAGAAGTCTGAGGAAAGAACGGACACCATGTCTGCTGTGTCCTGCCTGAATTAATTTATTACCTTATGATGCTGACACAAATACTTTTTCTTTTGCCCTAGGTTGCTGCCGCTAAAATCTTTTTATATGTCTTAAAGCGTGTCAGGTTCTGAAACTGTTTCCCACAGGCACCCTAAAATTTCAGGAAGACATGCTATGTTGTATATGACTGACTTTATCACTACTTATGGATACCTGCCTTGATCCTAATTAGAAAGCAAGCCAGCTGTGTGTTCCACAGCTAACTTCCTGCCCCTATTCACTTTGCAGGGGTCTAAAGTGTGTAATTCAAGTCTGTGTAAATCCACACTGAGGACTGGGTGATGGAATGCTTGGATATAATGACTTAATTCCCTGGACTACACCATCAAGGATTTTACTAGTTTGTGAAGAAACAGATGAATGGCCACATCCTTTTGTTGCAGCTCCCAGCACTAATTTCAGAGCATCATTTACTGAAGGGTCAGGACCAACAATGCAGAAATTAAGCACCAGACAAAATGAAGCCTGTTTTGCTAGCAGCCTGACCATTCCTGTGTCTCAAGTGCTGCTCAATGCTGCAGAGCAATTTAACTCTGTTCTGAGCTGCTAAAGTGATGAGGGGTGAAAAACAGTACTTGTCATAATTTCTTCTATTTATATGGAATTTTATCACTGCAAATGAAGATCCAATATTCCTTTCAAAGCCATGGCGTATACACAGCACCTTCTTCATAATTTCTCTTCCTTGAGCCATTTGAAGTATTTGTGCAGGATGACTAATAAAATTCTCATTAAGTTTTCCTCATTGTCCTGTGAAGATTCACTCTGAAGACTAGTATTAGTTGCTTTGTTTCAAGGGATGTTATAACTAAAATTCTTGCTCTCAAGTGAAATACATTATACTGAAAAGATGTGAAATGTGCTCAGTTCCTGTTACTGTAGGAATTCATGAGCAGCAGAAGACTATTTTATAATTCTAAAAACCTTTCATTTCTTTTTGTAATCCCATTTTATTTGAAGAGGAAGCAAGCTAATGTTTTGATTCCAGAAAATATTGTCTGAAGGGTCAGGAAAACAGGCCAGCTTCATTTCTCCTAAGAGGTATAATGACAATACAAAATTATCACTATGAAAAGAGAAAATAAGCCTGGCTTTTGTGTCTCCTGAGTGTCAGTTCTTTTCCTGAAGGCTCTGCTCTGATTCAAAGATTCACATTGATCTTAAAATGTCATCCAGCATTATTCTACACAGAGTTTGTGCAGGAATGTGCTGCAAATGAAATGCAACTCCCAGCAGCTGTTTCTGCTCTAGTTTCTAGATGCAAAAGTAAAGCCCAGCTCCTCCTCATAGAATCAGGAAATCAAATGTGCTTGAGCTCCTATGTATACCCTGGGCTTTGGACAAGGCTTTGAAGTATGAAGAGTGTGGAATAATTGTATTCTCTAGCCAATTTCAAATCTGTTTGGGAAGGGATGTTGTACATCACAAGACCAGGAATCATCAGAACATCTGTAATTGAAGATAATTTTCCTTGATCTTCTAACAGAAAAATAGCATAGCAATTTCACTGGCTGAAAATCTTCAGTTTTCAAAAAGATAGAAACAAAAATCCCGGAATTTGCAAAAGAGTACAGGAAAAGTGAAACACTAATGATTGAAGTGGCTACATGGCTGAAGGCCCACATAAATGTGTAAGAGACTGTGACACTTTTCATATGAGAAAGGACTGACAGAGCTGGGAGAAGAGAAGGCTCAGGAGGATCTCATCAATGTATAGAAATATCTGAAGGAAGGTTGCAAAAGAGGACAGAGGGAGGCTCTTTCCAGTGGTGCCCAGTGGCAAGAGCAGAGACAGTGGGCACAAGCTGGAAATTACTTTTCTTAATGTATCACCTTTTTCTTCATTGCAATAAGGCTCTTGAAAATTCCTTTCTTTTGTCTGCTCACATTCTGTGTCAGTTCTCACTTTTGGCTTGATTCATCATCTGTTCAGTCTCAGGTTTTGCCATCTACTTGAGATACACAGACTCCTTAAGTGCTAATGTCTTCACACTCAAAGTCAATCTTCCCTTGCTGACCTTGATGAAATGAGTGAGGAACTCATGGCTCACTGTCAAGTGATCATGACAAGTGCCATTATGCTTGTGTGTGCCTATAGTAGCATTTACACATACATGCAGACATATATATGCATTCATGTTTCTCTTAGCCATTACAAATGCTTCATGTTAGCCCAAATACCCCTACAACCTTCCTGTCCTCATCTCCTTCCAAATTTGTGCTCTTCACCTTAACTAGATTTACTCAATAGTTGACTGTAAGTGGTAGGAATGAGAACACTCTCTTTTAATGGCTTTGTTAAATGTCAGCAATAATGGAGTTCAATCATGATCTACATCTCTTGGGATTCCTGTAGCACAGACAGATGGTTTCTGCTCCAATATTGCTCAGTCTCACACTGTGGGGAATTGTATTTTCAAGTAGAAATTAAGCAGAAGCCCCCATATATTTGCTCATTACAAAACGACACATTTGTTATTTAAATGCTTTTTTCTTCCCATCTTTATATTATTCATTGTTAAAGATTATCCTAGGCTTTACACTGAGGTATTAATGATACAGTTGGGTTTTTAAGGTATTCAGAAGAAGTGATACAAAAATGTGGTACCTTGCAAAAATCTATTTGTAACAGCTCCTTAGAAGCCATGTGTGAGAGCACTATAGTCGTGCTGAAGAACTTCACGTGAATACTGATTTAAATTCTATTGAGAATATCATTTCAGTCTAAACTACTGCTTAGATTAAAAAAAAGAATAGCCTAGCTTTGCTTTTCTATCACAGGTTTGGCTCTTTGTGTCCACAGCCACACTTCGTATCTCCATCATTGCAGCAGAACTTCTGAATGTTAAGAATAGTATTGACTTTGGAGAATTAATCCTTCTTTTTACTGAATGCCACATGAGACTTTAGGAGGCCTGGATTTTTTTTTTTTTTTGATTGCAATAAGTGGTATGTATATAATAAATTCATCAGTTCTCTTTTCAAAAGACTATTTGAGCACTTGCAAGGATCAAGCCACAGTAAATGAACCATGATTTCCTTTTATAGCCTTAGTAGTTTATGCAGGCATGTCTGCTTCCCTGCCCCAATGGCAATGAAACAGGCCAAAAAAAGTGAAGATTAGCTATATCTAGAGTTGCAGATGGTCTTGTTTGCAAGTAAAAATGGTAACTTTTGTCATGAATCACAGAATATGCTGAGTTGGAAGGCACCCACAAAGATTATTGACTCCAACTTCTGGCCCTGCACAGGACCATCCCCAAGAGCCCCACCCCATGCCCGAGAGCATTGTCCAAACACTTCTGGAACTCTGTCAGTCTTGGGTCTGGGACCACTGCCCTGGGAAGCCTGTTCAGTGCCCACCCCCTGGGTGAAGAAACTCATCTTGATATTCAACCTACACCTCCCCTGACACAGCTTCAGGCCATTCCCTTGGATCCTGTCGCTGTCACCACAGAGCAGAGATCAGTGCCTGCCCCTCCTCTCCCCCTCACAAGGAAGCTGTAACTGCACTGAGGTCTCCCCTCAGTCTCCTCCAGGCTGAACAGACCCAGTGCCCTCAGCTGCTCCTCACACAGCTTCCCCTCAAGGCCCTTCCCCATCTTTGTTGGCCTCCTTGGACACTCTCTAATAGTTTCATGTCTTTCTGACATTGTGGTGCCCAGAGCTGCCCCCAGCACTCGAGGTGAGGCTGCCCCAGTGCAGAGCAGAGCAGGACAATCCCCTCCCTTGCCCAGCTGGTGATGCTGTGCCTGATGCCCCCAGGACAGGGTTGGCTCTCCTGGCTGCCAGGGGGGCCCATGAAACGGGAGATACCTTATACGTAGCAAAGATTTCTTATAAGGGTTATTTAAAGTGTATCTTTTTTTTTGTTGCTTTCCAAAAGGGTTCCAAAGGCCATTGCAAATTATGTGGAACCTTTAAATTCTGGTCCTGATAATTTAGAAATTCAGGACCTCTGCTGAGTAACTTTTAACAGCTAGTTTTAGCAGGACTTTTGTGAATTGGCAGTAATCCAACTCATTGACTCGTGGTCTTAGAAAGTGCTATGGATGATTTGTCTAATGGCCCAGCATAGTGCTGCAAAGAAGAGTAAATCACAGCATGAAAGACTTGGATGTGTGACCAATGTGTTTTGTTCACTGGGTCAGGAAGTAATTAGAGGGAAGATTCAAGCCCTGGCACACAACTGGAGTTATCTTGAGGAAGAAAGGTAATGCCATCACTATAAACTATCAACCTTGGAATGCTTCCTCTTTGTCCCCTAAGCTCATCAACTTAGAGTCTAGCATTAACTGCAGCACTGGTAGGAGTAATTCCTATTCACAGATACAAAAGCAGAAAGATGTGAAGCGTTTGCACATCCTGTTATGTCATAAGCATTCCTTCATCTCCTTTTTCTGTCTTAACGTTTTGTTTACTGACATACAAAAGAAAAAGAATTCTTTGCTTGTCTGCATGTGTGTAAACTTTTAGGGATACCTGGATAGTGCAGATAAGGAAGGTGCCAGAAAGAAAATTCCTTTCAGGTAAGTATATTTTTTGAAAAGTAAAATAGATTTTTTTCCTATCTGTACCAAAATATAAAAAAAAAGCTGTGTTAAATACTTTTTTCTATGAGGGCTGTTTGCTTACTTTTTTGGATGCTCTATTAGACCATATATCTGAGTAGGAAAGGGAATGAGAAAGGTCACCTAAAACTTATGTGAGAATATTAAAATGGCTTTTATGCTGTGATTTAGACAAAGGAATAATTTAGAACTGTAGGACTTAATAATTTAGGAGCTATAGAACTTAACCAACAGCAATAAATAAAGACATTACTTGGATGAACATTTTAGAAGATGGCTGTACCATTTTTTAAATAGTTTGTAGGACTAGATTAACTGCAGTATTAACTTTATGAATCCATTCATGTTTTCAGCCTAAAACAGCTGGTATAACCCACAAGTGGCATTTTTAAAATTAAAATGTATGGTGTTCTAAAAGAAGAGCTATATTCTTAGGACTACTCACAATGTGCGATAGAAGTCTGATATTGATCCAGGAGAACGTATCCAGTCCTTGACTGCCAGAAGTAGAGGAACTCATGACATAGTAAATGTTTTACTTCTTTTACCTGAGCATGGAGAGGTTGCCCTTTATATTTTGTCAAGTTTCTCACAGGGCACATCTGCATCTGCATCCAAGAAAAGAAAGAATAGAGCATGCAGTGTCAAGTTATTTTCTGCAAGACTTCTTCCTTATCACTTCTCTTTTTGGGTGCTGTTTGTTCCAGCCAGGCTAATCAGGTGTTCCAGGCATGGCTGCTTTGAGCTGGAGAGACACCATTTAATCCTTTTCATACAGCAGCTGAGAACTGAACTTGCTTGATGTCCATCTCTCTTCACTTTCCTTACACTTGCTTAGACCTCCAACTTCCTTTCCAGACCCAGTTCTTTTTGATTTCTAGGGAGAAATGGTATGCCATGTTATCTTTTTTTCCCCTTGTCCTCTTAAAGACAAATGACTTTAAATGCTATATATCTGCATTTGGGATGCATATTCTTTCTCTCTCTGTTGTTCAATCAGGAAAAAGTCAATTTTTTATTGAACTTGTTTACTCTGTGAGTGTGCTCTATTGGAGCTCTTCTGCCTCTTTCATTAGTAATCTTTTGCCTCTTTTGCCTCTTTCATTAGTGCTATCTTTTCTGTTGATGCAAAGATGCTTCCTGAGTTACTGGCTTTGTGCAGAGGTAGAGAATAAGGTGTTCATTGTCTTCCACTTCTTAAGAGACTTGTCTCTTGGCAATAAATAAGGTAAAGCTGAACTGACTTCTTTCAGATCTGTTGCTTCAAATATGGGAAGGCTTTTCCAGAATCATCTGTCCATGAAGTTTTAGCTCTCCATAGTTGTTATCCTTATGGTAGTTAGGCAACCAAGTAGGCTTTTGGAATAACTATCAGTTGCTGAGTCCTGTGTTAGTAGATTTGTGTGGTGAATCCATGGGTGTTTCCTCTTCTGTTTGTAAATGCAACCTTGTTTACTCAACCTCCTGTCTTCTTATCATACAGTCCCTTATAATATGCAGGGTGGGTTTGATTCAGGGTAGTTTCTCTCTCCCAGCCTATGTTTCAGTTGTGCAGTAAGGAAAATTGGAGTGTTTCCTATCCTGCCTGTGTTGTTTTACCCTTATCTACTGAGGTGAGGCTGCAGTGAGAGAACCAATTCCTATCTTCCTTTTCTTAATGTCACTGATACCTCAATGAGCATGTCTTCTCAGAGCTTTATTTCATTTTGCCCCTTTTCAGAGCAAAATCTTGATGATATTTGCTTCAAGATGTTTATTGCTTCTTGGAGATTGTAATAAAACCTCTGACATGCTGAGCTAAAATGGCTTGCTATTGTAAAGTGAGATGATGCTGGCATTGTTTCATAGATTGCTTGGATTTGAATTATGACAGCACTTTCTCAGTAAATGGTTTTGAATTCTTAACATGCTTCACTTGACTTTATTTTTGCCATCAAAATTACAAATAATTAAACCCAGAGAAAATTCTTTTTCATTCAATAGCTCTGTATATTTCCTTAGTCCTCACTCACTTGCACTTCATCTAGAGTTGGAAACCACCCATAAAAGAATGAGTGAAATATAGAAAATTAATTCCACAGAGCTTCTAAGGATGACTTTCATGCTGAGGTTGTTTAAGAAACAGAAAACTATTTGCTGTCTCCGTAGCAATCAGATAAATCCTGTGGAGTCTGGATACCCAGATGTACATCAAGAAGATGATGCTCCTCCAAGTGCTTCAGTGTAGCACTTAGCTCCCACTAATGTTCACAGAATATCCATTAGGCTTGCAGCCACTGAACCTGACTCTGCAACTAAATTTTACTCATGATTGCCTAAACTCTGGTACCTTCAAATCACTTAGTTTCTATCATATAACAGTACTGGCAGAATTGACAAGACAGACATTTGCTTTTGGAACACAGAAGTCCCAATACACATTCAGATGTCATTTAATGAGATAAGTGTATATCTCCCCTCCCCCCTTTCTTCTTTTAGAGACATTGATTTAAGAATCAGGGACTGTGAAGTTTTCTACCAGTCCTTAAGTTTTATTGTCTTGTAATAAATCCACTTTGTACACACTACTTAAAAATTCATTAAGTGAAAGACAGAAAGCAGAAAAGGCTGGGGCTGTCCAGGCCAGTAGTTAGGCTACCTGCTAGGGAAGCAAAACAGCATCATTTGATTTCCTGCTCCAATGAATACTTAATATAAAATACTGAAATATTCATTGGTAAGTGGAAATGGTATCTGACCACCTAAGAAGTAACATGAAGTTAAAATGAAGGCAATCCTACAATGAGCCTGAGGGAAAAAAAGGTCCAGCATCTGCCATAGAGTATCATTAGCTGTTTTTTAGGAAGTATTGAAAGAAAACTTGCTGACAGTGCTATTGAGAAATGTTTTTATGGGCTTTTATCGGGAGTTGAAGGTAATGTATAATTGTTATAATGTAATATATGTAACTTATTTCTGTTCTATTAGGCCTGATGGGACCATACAAAAAATTATTAAAAACAAAAACAGACAAAACCCCCACAAACAAACAAAACAAAAACACAAAACAAAAACAAAAAAAAAACCAAACCAAAAACCCACAAAAATACCAGTTTTCATTCAGAATAGCTTTGTCCATACCAGAACTGTAAAAGAGACTCTGCATATTAAGTAGCAGATTAAATCTTCAAAAAGGAATAGGGATATTTGCAGTGTGCTGTGAAGTGATGATCACTAAACTAAGTTATTTCAGTGGGGAATTTGTTATACTGCACATTAATATTTTGCTCCATAAAGTACAGGACAGCAGGCAATATATTATAGTGAACTAGAGAAGTCCAGGATTTCTGTGAGGGCTGCATAGGTGTTAACTCATAAAAATGTGTTCCTCAGTGCAATCCAGGTCGTAATAATGAAGTGGGTATTGAGTTATTGGGAAGATGCAAGTGGTAGGAGGCTGTAGATGGATGGGCATGTCACAGAAAGTGCCACCAAAATTGCCATTAGATGGAAACCTTTGTTGGTAGCTTCAGCTGAAAGGTCAAATCCTAAATGGACAAAGAAATTAATCTGATATTTCTTTCTTGCCTGCTGATAGTAATTAGTCTGATGGATCTATTTTGTCCCTTTACTGATCTGAGGTGTTTGAACTCTGTGGCATTTTAAAAGATTCACGTCCCCTGTAAATTCGCCTACGTTTGGAGTTCGGGTAGGCAGTGCGTGGGTAAGGTGAGCAGCTCATCACTCATTGTGCACTTCTGCCCATCAAACACATCTCCTACTTCTTTCTCAGTGCAGAACACTGGGTACAATTTTGATCCTCCTCTTGGGGGAATATTTTCAATAGCACAGGTAGTTAGCCTTTAGACATTACACTCTTCTTTGAAAGGAAAGTAATCATTAACTAAACATGTTTTCTTCTTTGCCAATAATCTCTAAAAGTTTTAAAACAAAGGTACTTGTCCGAAAACTTGTTTGATTATATAATATAAACGTGCCTGAAACTGTCTTTTCATGAATTTTTTAAGAATTCTGTATTCAGGTAATTATTGTCTATTAAGAAATCATTTATTAGGGATTTTCTTAATCTCTGATTAAGTGATATAGAGGTAATGATCTATTCTGTCCTCACAGTTAAATTTGGTTACAAAATTAGCTTGTGTTTAGTTACCATGGTGATAAGATTTATTTAATATAGCTTTGTTCTTTTCCCCTTTTATTCTTTTAATGAGCGAATGTAAGCTTCGAGACTTTTCTTAAGCCCTTACATGAACAAAAATTTGATGTATAAAATGTTCATAAATTCCAAATAAAATACTTTATCATCAAGGTCAAGAAGAAATATTTGCAGATGTATCTTTTTTCGTATTTGTAAGTAGCCTCCTTTTAAGCTATTGATCTAGGCAATATATCTCTAAAAATAGTGCCAAAATAGACAATTGAATAAAATGTGGTGATTTTGGCTTCCTCTTTTAAATACCTTCTAAAGAACAAAATAAATTCTGACCCCTCCCTCTCCAACTGCTAAGGACACAAGTTGTTGATTACTAAATCATAAAATCATAATTGACTAATAATTAAACTTCCCATGGTCAAGTACTGATAAAATCACAATAATGGCAATTTTTCCAGAACTGAGTATTCAGTGCAAAACTGAATGCATGATCACAGGATGTATGCTGGAAGAAAACTTGAGGGGTCATATTATCTGCCTTCTGCTTCAAGGGTCAGATTATTTCCTGGAGATGTTTCCTCTTTTTATTCTTGATGGCCTGTAGCCAAAACATCACAGTTCCTTATGGATAGAAAGAAATGGATGAAGTACATGAAAGTACTTGAAACTCAAATGTGGTAACCTCAGATTTGTATTCTTTATCTTTGCAGTCATGTCGGGGAAGCCAAACTGATTGCACATTTCTGCAGCAAATCCTGTGCTATATAACCCAACTTCTGTAGCAACTGTGCATGAAAAGAGGTTCTCAGAGACACCATGACTTTTGTGACAGTATTAGGGAGAAGAGAAAGGAAGAAGGGGCATTACTGATGGATACAAATGTAGGAGTCTTCTCTCAGAGAAAAGTAATATTCTCTGTAAGACAACACTCTTGCAGTCAAGACTACTTCTCTAGTGAAGCTACAGATGATTATATCTTTACTCTGCAGCTTGATTATTAAGATCCAAAGATGACAAGATTAAGGCAAATTCAAATTAAATTTTGAGTCTTCATGCATTTTAAACTTGAAGATATATACAGTACTACCAACAATGAATAAATTAATTGGAACTTTTCAGGAGGATTCAAAAGCAAGATGTGCAGCATGTAGGAGGTGAGTGGTGTGGACAGAAATAGGAAATGACAAGCAATATAAAATTGTAGAAGTAAAAATATTTAATTGAATTTTTGTGATTTAAATAACCTGTCACTGAATGCTGAGGCCTTTGGTGCAGGAAAAAAGTATTTCAGGGAGAAATGGACTCTGGTTTGTTTTTTACTTTGGTCCACACTTTGGTCCAATAAAGAGATACCTTATTCTTAAATCCCTGGGTGTAGACAGCCTTTTATATTTTTTTATGATTAGTTTTTTTCCTATTCTCTTAGAAATTGAAAAAAAAAAGGCAGGTTGAAAGTTCTTCTTAAGGTACTATTTAAAAATACCTACTGTCCTTTTTTTTTCAGAACATACAGTGTAGAAACACTACAGATGACACTATTTTTCCAACTTTGGAACATTTCACTTAATTTCTAAAATTTTTTTTGTCTTTATGTTTTCTTATATTTAAAAAAATCATTGAAATTGTGTTTGCAGTCTAATTGCTTCTTTAAACTTTGCAATGACTAATCTTCTCAGGTATATCTGCTTCACAACTTATACTTTTGCCAAAATGGTATTAATACCAGACATTTAAATATTCAATTTATTTATTTCAGTGTCAAAATAACATCCTAGATTTCCAGAACCCTGGATGCAGCTATTTTTTCACACCTGTGCATTGCAATCCTGTAGACCTGGCTGTAAATTCTGTCTTTCAGGAACATAATGTGTTGCATAGATGCAGAAACCCCCCTGTAATCTCTGCAAGCATGATTTTTTAATAACCCTTAATCCTACCACAGCAGGAAGACTAGATTGCAAAGGGAAAGTAGCTTTGGCTATGCCATGGAGATGGCCAAGAAGTTCCCATGCATGCCAGAGACCTCTTAGTTGAGAGACTCAAAGGCAGCAACTATATTAATGTTTGAGTTCAAACAAAGAACAGACTTTGGAAGTGAATCCAAATGTGTTAAGTTCCTACCTACCAGGCTTGGAGTTGCACTGTGAAGAAGTTTTGGCCTGTGTTAACAGAAATGAAATCCAAGGTGTGCTCCAGCCATGAGGAAGTGTTCACTCTGTTGACCACATCAGAAGCAGACTGAATCAAAACCTTCAAAATTCTGGTACTGGGAACAGGTATGCTCTCAGTGCCAAATAATTAAAATTCTACAAATTTGAATTGTAGGGATTCTACAAATCCATTCTGTTGCACAGAGCTACTTTTCAATGTAGATATATCCTGCCAAATCTCTGTTTCTGTCTGATCTGTTTACTTACTGTTAAAGGAGGAATGAGCACAGTAGGCATGATTCCTTTCTCCAAGCCATATTTGATTAGAAATAACCATTTTTCAGGTGTCCCTTTAAGAGTAAATCACTGCTTGTGCACCCCTGACTGCCTGAATACTGTGGTAGAAGTTTAACAGCAAAGCCTTACCTTGTCCTTTAGGATTTAACCTTGTCACAATCACAGCACTTACGGTAAGAAGAAGAGGAAAAATTGTTTAAAATTAACCTCATTCAAAATACATGAAGTCATCTTTATAGTGATGCAAAAGAAACAAAAAGGAGTCAGTGCTGCAGATTTTTTGTGTTATTCACTGATTTTTTTTTGTCTTCTGTTGCCACTTGGCCAAGTGGAAAAATGGCACTGTGATAAATTAGTCCCTTAATGGATTTATTAGGATGCTAATCAGATGTTTGAAGTGGACTTTATCAGAACAATACTAATGATTGAGCCCCTTAGCAATAAGAAAATATTACAAGTATTATTTTGTTACCAAGCTTGCTTTCACCTAGCAAGCACAGGGAAAGCATTCTTCAGAAAAATTTGCCTGCTTTGTGATGGCTTTTTCAGTGATTTTTCATGAACTTAGTCATACAAAGGGTGAAGCAGTTTAATTTGTTTCTAGTTCCTAATTCAAGTACTGCATATAGCAATATTGTCACTAGCAATCCATAGCACCCTGCTGTAAAAAATGGACCCCTGTTCCACTTAAAAGCTGTCCTGAGGCTGGGATCCAGCATGAGACTAATTATTTGGGACCTCTCTGTCTCCCCACTGGTGTGAGAAGAACCAGCTCTTCCCCTTTGTATTTCCTGGTAATTGCGAAAACTAATTTTTATTTTTCTTAAGGGAAAAAAAAGAGAAATAAACAAATAAAAGACAACAACAGCCCTCCCCTACCTTGATGTACTGGAGAAGAAAAGGGTATTTTGCTGCTGCAGCCTGTTAAAAATGGGAATCCTAAGGAGGGAAGAGATAATCTGTGTCTTTCTTCTGAACAGCTTGGGCCAAGCACTCAGGGGAGTGTAGGGCATTGTGGGCTGGGAGAACCTACATGAGGACCCTACAGTGTATGCTCTCCATAGAAATATATTGTTGGCAGACTTAGTAAAATATTTTTTCCCTTCTCTAGATGAATTTTTACTACTAATAGTTATACTTTAATGTGTCCTAATAAGGCTTTATGTCTACAGGAGGCGCACAGTGGAAGAAAGGGCATAATTTCATTGCAAGTTTTGGCCTGTTGAAGACCCTGGCCCAATACTGCAAAGTCCCCTATGTCCCCAGCCCTGAAGGAGGAAGATGATCCTTAAAGAAAGTATCTCCTTTTCCCCATCCTGTCTGCACATTTTTTATTGGTGTAGAGAAACTTAGGTTTGGAGCTTTTGTCCTAGCTCTTGTACACATCCAGTAATAACTGATTATTTCTTAGAAAACAGCAGAGGATGTAAAAGTTCTTTTATTGCAATAGCAACTGTCCTTCTGTTTCAGTTTGTGTTTTCTGAATCCTCAAACCACCAAGTAAGACAAGACTTTTGTAGCCAGAGGACAGAATGAACCACAGAAGTTATTTTTGTCTTAAGTGGTAAGTAGAAGTGAAAACACTTTGCTTATCCTGCTAACAGAAGACTTGAGTTTATGTCAGCAGAGCAGGACTGAAGTTCACTGTACAGTCCCATGGGAACCCACATGAAAACTCTGAGAACTTCTTTCAAACACTGACATCCAGACCTTGTGTGACCCTGATTCTGAGCTCCCTTGCACTGGGAGGGCTGTGTTTGAACCTGTGAGGATTTACATGCGCTACCTTTGCCTTTCTGCCTGAGCTGCTTTCAGCTGCTGTCCTTCCAGTCTTTGAGTGAGAATGTGCAAAAGCAGCTAAAAGATGATGGCTGTACCCTCAGGGTTACAGGGGTCAGAGGAATATACTGCTGCCTGCAATGGGGGCCTGTGCTAGAAAGTTTGGTAACAATTTCTCACCCAGTTTAAACCAGAACTGTCAATTCCTCTTCTCCTGTTTGAAGCTGTGTCTTCTCAAAGGCACATAGAGATGGCACTACACGGTTGAACCAAGGTCCCAGCTCAGACAGCACACACAGTGTTTGGCACTGAAAACTTGCAGAAGGCAGAATAGGACTCATCTGTTTAATACCCTGTCAGGATTCAGAAAATTATGACATGAGGTTGGTATTGAGTTACTTATGATGATACACTTAGATGTGTCAGAATACATGCTCTCTGACGATATTCTTTTGACCCTTCTGCCTTTGTGACCCATTTTCAAGCTTCTCCCTGTGAGCAGAAGCATCAGGAATATAAAGTGTGTTTGTTGGTTTTTTGTTTTGGTTTGGTTTGGTTTGGTTTTTTTGGTTTTGTTTGATTATTTTTTGTTTGGTTTTTTGTTTGTTTGTTGTTATTGTTGTTTTGTTTTTTTGTTTGGTTTGGTTGGTCTGGTTTTTTTTGTTTTGTTTTACCTCTGGCATTTCTTTTAAAACTTAATTTAAATTGGTAGTAATGTTCTGGTATCTTCAGACAGTAACAAATCTAAAGTTTTAAGATAAAGCTCCATTATTAAAATCTATGAACTGGCAACACCAAAAATTGGATACAAACATTGTAATTTAGTCTTATTTTAGATATAATTTATATGGATGTCCAATATAATTCTTATGTCTATAATCATGGTTCCTCTTAATTTACTGCTTAGCAAGTGATTATCCCAGTAATTCCTGCCTTTTAATATCTGTAATAAAATAATGTTTGCTTTCTCTTCTCTGGGATGTTCATTGGCTCCAGTAAGCGTAGCCAAAGTTTTCTCCACAGCACAGAAAAGCAGCTCTATCACTGGAGATTTTGTACATAATTAGCAGACTGTGGTTAGAATTAAAAATTATTGATTTTCAGGGTAAATTATTATTTGAAGATTTATGCTTAGAGCCATACATTCAGTGATTTTATCTGATGCCAAGTTGCAGAAAAATACTCCTGACAATGTTTTCCTCATGCCCTGTACTGACTGATTGAAATTTACAGCTGACCTCTCTGACAATAATTCTGTCAGAGGATCAGTCCTTCAGGCAAATTGCCAACTCAGACATGAAAGTCAGAAATGGAAGAATGCAGAAAGCCTTTTCCTTTAAAAGTAAAAGATGTAAATTTTCTGTAGAGATGTAAATTTTCCCTGACAAAGCTGGCATTGTGGGCTTCTTCTGCAGCTTTCTACTTTGTCATTTTTCTTCCAACTGAGGAGAGGAAAATGATACTTTTCTTCTTCCACAGCATGTCCAATCATACTGAAATGCAGTTGTACTAAATGCCAAGGATTCATTACTGTTCTTGAAAATTTGTCTCTGTAATGGAAATTTGTGGCCTCTGAGAAAGTTTCAGTTAGTTCCCAATTCCAGGTATCAAAATTACTTCAAAATGTCAAAATAGAAGGGTTTCATTATGAATTTATCTAAGGGAAAGATTATTTTCATTGTGGGGTTTTACTGATAGGTCACAGCCCTTAAGAGCTTCATGGCTATCAAGTACAATGTACTATAAAAAGTCCCAGTGATTCATTAGGACACAGTTTTTTATTAACAAATTGATATATGGGACAATTTCACAGGCATTATGTTGCTGAAGGTGCTGTCTTTTAAGCTGGAAAATACATTCAGCCATGTACCTATGTTCTGCCTTATGATTCACTTAAAGTGTAATTAACAATTTACTTCTTCACCCCAGTTCTGTACCCAGGAGATCTGTTGCTGTGTCCTGTAGAATAAATACTGTGTATCAAAGATCAAGAAAATGAATCCAGAATTTAATGAATAATTAACACACAGATTTCATAGGTAAAGTGCCTTGGAAACCCCAAGGATGAAAAGTGCTATGGAGAAGTGCTACTCTGACAGTTAGGGTGAATTTATGTTGAACGCAGACATGATCTCAGTCCAATTCCTGCTTCTTTTGGACTCTTCCCAAGTAGTTACAGGTAATTTATTTAGACTCAAGTCTTTGTGTTTGGTCCCTGTAATAGACCACTGCCCTCATGAAGGTGTTTTTCACAGAAGCAGTCAGGAAGATGAAATAAGATCCCTTAGAAAGGCAAAAAAATCTAACAGAAAACTCCCCCAGGCAAGAAGCAGCAGATGATGCACTCAAATTTATTTTTCTTTTTTGCCAAAAGGGAAGACATTATACATGCATATATATGTATATGGAACTTAAAATTTATTGTTACTCTGGTGAATACTTTAAAAGTCTAACCAAAATACACCAAGCATGTATTATTAGTCCAGCTGCAGGAATACCAATGCTCGTTGTTCACATTGATTGAAAAAGTTGAAAAAATGCTTTTCTAACACACTTACATAAGGAAAGCTTGAAAATGTAGATCTTTTTGCTTGAGTATCATGCTTATCCTTCCAATGCAGCTTGGCCAATGCAGGCTGACAGCTTCCTGCCTCCTGGAGCAGAGGGGTCGAACGTGTTGTGACAAAGCGCCAGCATCCTGCTGTCCTCAGCAGGAGGAGAGTGATGGTCATGGTGGGGCTTTCTTCTCCTCAGTGGTTTCCTTCTCCTGAGCTGCCAGCTGCAGCCTGGCAGTGGCCCCCCAGCCACTCACAAATGGCTATGGTTTGTCAGACAGTGGCTGGGGGACAGGGGCTGTGTGTGTGTCACCTCCTCCCCAGCAGGGCCAGTGCCAGGGCTGAAGCTGGGGCTGGGGGGCAGCAGTCCCTGCCCCCAACCAGGGCTTAAACCAGCAACACTGATCAGGTTCTCCTTCTTTCTCTTTATTTTAAGTTATTCACTAGTTAGCTTTTTACTAGTAGACTTGGAAGTGAGCCACGGATTTGAGATTAATTCAAGTTTTGCTGATCTAAGCTTAGACTTCTGGCCAGTCTCATGTTTGGCAGCAGCAATGTTTATTTCATTGTCTGATTTAAATACCGTCAAGACTGGCTTGAAAAGCACAAGCACTGCTTAGGTAGTTCAAAATATATGACAAGTGATAGCCATAACATAAAAACTAAAGATCATGTTTCTAACATGAACAGTTCAGTTCCCATCACCTGAAAATGAAAGTTTTAATCACAGGTAGTGATAGTTCCTTCCTCTAGGGAAAACTTCAGTGGAATCCAGAACTCATCAGGAAGCTTTCATTTGACAGCTGGGTGCTCACAGGGAGTCAGGCTGGGCAGGAGGCCACTGAAATAACTGTAAAGCCTCAAAGCCTCACCTGTGCTTGCAGCAGGTCACACGAGGGAAAGGCCCTGGTTATCTTTGAGCTGTGCTGTCACAGTGCAGGAAAGCGAGATACCAAGGTGCTGCTAAGAACACTGGGCCTGATGAGAAGCACTGGCCAGGGCTGCCCCTGAGGGTCTGCCCTAGGGTGGCTCCAGGGACCCTATCAGATGGTGCTGCCAACAAATGTTATCACCTGATCTTATCCTTCTATATATTTTCTACAATAGGATTGACACAGTCCTTTATACCATATTAACACACAAAATTATCTTCTTGTTTGCCCCTTCTAACCTAAGGAAAAAACTTTTAGTTCCATATATAGGGTGTGTTTTCTTCTATCTTCAAGATTTTCAGTGTAACTCTATGTAACTTAAATTGCCTCTCCTAGGAACTTCACTGGCTTGGAAACCATGTTTTGAAGAGAGGTGCTTTGACACCAGCAAGGGGGTTTATTTACAGACCACAAACGAGATGGGGCTGCTGGGAAAGTGTCTCGAGCTGTTTATTTCTCAGCATCAGTCTCATTACATGATTATGACAATGGAAAGATGCTAACAGCTCACAATCTAGGCTAGAAAACTTAATATTACAACATACTTTATAAGCTCTTCGACCAATCACACAAAGCAAAAGCATATTGACAGTAGTTCTATCCAATCACCATAAGCACATGTAGCTTTGGCTAAAACAATGTTTGCTTATTTTGAATACAATACTCGTTTGTTAGAGACAACACACAGAGCTCCATTCTTAAGCTTAACCTTCCTAATATCATGCTAGATAAACTTTTTGCAACTTAGAAAGCTATTCAGACAAGCATTAATACATAGGTTTATTGTTCTATTTGCCCTTGCCTTTTCTACAGTTTAAATAACTTTTCTGCTGACTTATCTCATGACTGTTGCTTTTAGCTCCACTGACAATTCTGCTGTATCTGAGGCCTGCTTTTTGCAACTTTCTTAAAACCCTCTAATTTTATGGATTCCCACAGTGCTTAATTAGCTGCTTCCAAATAATGAAAATCAAATAATTTAAAGATTTGTCTGCTTCATGGCAGAGAAAGACCTAGCTAGGTTTCCTCCTTTGTGTATTCCATGTTGCATGTAAGGCACTCATCCAGGATGCAGAAGACTTGGTTCTACTTTCTAAAGAAAAAGAATTTCAATTCCATCTCTTCTCAGTCCCACCTCCCTGGAGAATGTCTCACTGCTGGACTTTAGGGGCTGAGAAAAGGAATTCAATTCTCTGCCCTAGAAGTTCTGTCACTGACGTAAGTACTCGAATCCTTGTGCCTCCAAGTGTGGTGTAGCTGTGTATCCTACCTGGTTTGCACAGCTCCCTCTGTGTGGGAGAAGTTCTAGCTTTGACCTCTGCAGCTGGATGGATAATATGTTTATAGAACATTCACCATGAAATTAATACAGAGACCTATAGACACAAAAAGAGGTCTTTATTTTTTGTATGCTTATTTGAAATACGTAATGAACATCAGAAATCACAAACCTGAATCAATGGAAATCAGTCATAGGGACATATATATATATATATATATATATATATGTATATATGGTGTGTAAAAGCACCTCCATCCATTTTTCTTGATCTACATGATATTAAGTTCATAAAGTACATGTATTTTAGTGCAATCTTCAGTCAACAGATTTATGTGACCAAATAAAAAGGGATGAAGGTGAAAGAAGGTTATTTAATTTACTGATTTCTCTTCATTGTTAATCTTGCTATTGCAGATCAATCACTGTGGTAACTGGTAGAATGTTCTGAGCCCTGGAATTCTGCATTTTCGGTGGAAAAAAATACACTGATGGATATAAAAAAAAAGAGTGAAACCTGAACAATCAAATGAGATTTAATAACAAAACTTGCTCATTTTCTTGTGCAAATAGTTCTATTGACTTTTGCAAGACTACAAGGAAGTGAAACTAGTAATTAGAGCTGTCAATTTCAAAAGGTTTAATCTCTTCCTGCAACAGAGAACCATCCTTTCTCCTCCTGTGTTATACAGTTAAATAACATCAATTTCTAATGGGTTGTTTTTTCTGCAAAGGATTATTTCTGACTCACTTGTACACTTAGAAGAGTATTTAGTAATAAGGGTAGGTTTAGGTGAGATATTAGGAAGAAATTCTTTACTGGGAGGAGGGTGGGGCACTAGAACAGGTTGCCCAAAGAAGTTGTGGATGCTTCATCGCTTCATCCCTGAAAGTGTTCAAGGCCAGGTTGGATGGGGCTTTGAGCAGCCCAGTGTAGTGGAAGGTGTCCCTGCCCATGGTAGGGGGGGTGGGATCAGACAGTCTGTGAGGTCCCTTCCCAACCAAAGCATTCTGCTGTGTTCTGTTCACAGCACTGATGCTCTGGGCTTACACACTGACAGTCTGTCCCAGCTTCTTAAGATAGTACCATGACAGATGTCTGAGCTCTGTAAGACTGTCCCCTTGTAAATGCTATTTCTGTCCCTTGTTGCTTACAGCTATTCCATAACTCTATCTTTTGTGCTTTTGAACTTCTATTCTTAAAGAAAGGAGAAACAAAAGAACTAGACAACTACAAACCCTGATGTCTGGATTCAACAGTGTGCCACACTTTAGGAGTAATTCTTACAAAAACAATAATTGAAAAGTTGGAGGTGAAAAGGGGTAAAATCTAAAATGATGTAGATTAGGCCACACTGGCAGCAGTAGGGGCTGTGTTGGGGCCCCTGTGAGGAAAGACTGGAGCTGCTGGGCACAGCTAAGCCTGCAGCCAAGATACTGATGCCTTGAGAAAAACATATTTAAGAAAGGGCCAAAGTGCCCCAGGGAAAAGAGGAGGAAGAGAAGGTGCTCCATGGCAGAGCAGTTATCCAGGCTGCAGCCCTTTGCCAAAGCATGTGGATATGGCCTAAAGCAGCTGCAAGCTATGCAAAGCCCTCGCTGGAGCAGAGAAAAGAGTGATGAGGAAGGAGTGAGTAGCTAAGAGGAGCTGTTAGGGTCTGATGCCAAACATCATTCCTTATCCTCCTGTGTGTTCAGGGTGAAGGAAAGGTGTAAAATTTGAGAGGGAAGGAAGTAACTATAGATGTGGAGTCAGCCTTGGAATGGGGGGCAAGGGGGCAGGTGAAGGGTGCTCTTTTAATGTCCTTATTTTCTCCTCCATTCTGCTGACTGGAAGGGAAGCAGGAGGATGAGATGCTGGGTGGATTAGCCAAGGCTAATCCACCACACAGTTTAATCTCATACCTTCTTTAATAATACTTTCTTACCTTTAGTAGCTGGAGTCAGAACTTGATGTCCTACAAAAGCTCTGTCAATCTTACCTGTCCATCAGTTTGTCATGATTGCATGTGGAAATCCAGTTTGAATCCCGAGCAGTGAGGGAAGAGGTTACTGAGACTTTTTTTCACAGAATCATAGGATGGCTGAGGTAGGCAGGGACCTCTGGAGGTCATCTGGTCCAACATCTCTGCTCAAGCAGTTTCCCCTACAGTTGTTTGCCCAGAACTGTATGCAGACAACTTTTGAACATCTCCAAGTAGGAGGAGATGCCACAACCTCATTGGGCAGCCTGCTTGGTCACTCTCACAAGATAATTTTTTCCTTATGTCCAGACAGTACCTCCTGTGTTTCAGTTTGTGCCTATTGCCTCTGGTCCTGTTTCTGAGCACCACAGAAAAGAGCCTGCCTCATCTTCTGTACACTCTCCCTTCAGGCATTCATATTCACTGATGGGATTCCATGCTGAGGCTCCTCTTCTCCAGGCTGAACACGCTCAGCTCCCTCCTCTTCCTCACAGAGGAGATGCTCCAGTCCCTTCATCATCTTTACAGCCCTTTGCTAGACTTTCCATTGTATCTCCCACATGAAGGGCAGCCCACAAATGCACACAGTGTCTCAGGTCTTGCATCACCTGTGCTGAGTGGAGTGGAAGGATTGCCTCCAAGGACCTGCTGGTAGCACTCCTCCTATGTCTCTCAGAGGCCACCAGCCTTCTTTGCCACAAGGGTGCATTGCTGGCCTGGGCTCAGTAAGGTGTCCACCATGCCCTCCAGAGCCTTTCCTGCAAGGTGGTTTTCCTGATGGTGGTTCCCCAGCATACACTGGTACAAGGAATTGTTTCTTCCCAGCTGGAGGATTTTGTATCTCCCTTCGCTCTTCATGTGGTGAGCTCTGTCAGCCCATTTCTCCTGCCTGTTTGGGTCCTTCTGGATGGCAGCACAAACCATTGGCACTTTTATGGAAAGAAAGAGGTTCAAAGCTGCTGGAGCATTAAAGTAGGCAGTTTTCACTGGAGAGGGAACCCCTTCTCTAGCCACAGATGGCACAAATCCCATTTGAAGTTCAGTTAGGTAAGGTTTAGAAAGTTTTGTAAGACATTTGTTGTGCCTTTGGAATAATAAAGTAGTTTGAGTCAGGGAGCTTAAATGAGAAACTCAAGTCTTAACTTTACAGAATTGCAGCCAGAAAAAATGTAGACCTGAGAACCACACCTGATGTGAGTTGCATACTAAGTATGCTAAAACATAAGTCACCTTGTCTTCTAGAATAAGCTGGCAACTTTAGTTAAAGACAAATAAAACCAACATATTTGTGTTTGATTTTGCAAAAATTGTTTGCATATGGGGAAATTGCAAAGGGAATATTGACATGGCAACAAATTAATGTGTTGACACCAGCTTGGTGAAGACAATTTCCATAATTAATCATATAATTCTTATATTAACACATTAGGTAGACAAATTAAAATGAAAAACTATGCAAAATGAAGTGGTTTTTAAGAGTTCTTCTATCATTAGTGCTCCTGATTGTTGTGAATTCTTTCTGCTAGAACATGTTAAGGTAAAATAGGGAGCCAGATCTAGACACTGAGCAATAAAGGAGGTTCTTGATTCCTGCAGTGTTTGCAATATCTTTATTCTGCACTGTCAGTGACAAATCCATCTGGTGTAATTGATGTTGTGTGAGGCCTGTCTAACCCCATTCTAGTTGGAACACAGCAGAGGGAAAGTCTCCTCCTAATCTAGGAGCATCCTCGGTCTTGTAAGTAAATCTGCATAGCCAAAGCAGCTACAGGGTGGTGGTGACAGATTGAAAGTGGAGGCAGCTCTGAGGGGCTGAACAGTGTACAGGTGACTTGATCCAATCAGGCTCCTTGTTTAGGAAATTGAAGGTTGCCTAAAGGGGTGGAATTCTTGCAGGGTGGACAAGGACTGTGTAATAGATAACTCCACTGACAAAGGTAAATCAGAGTCCTACATAGTTGTGCTTTGTGCTGATTTTGTTTTCAGAGGCAATCTTGAGGTAGTTTAGCTGAGCCTTTTATTGATGTCAACAGGATGCTTGCAAAGAATACTTATTTCAGCTTTAACATATGTAGACTGGAGTTTCATGTAGTGAGTTAGAAATATATGGAAGGAACATGATAATCTACAGTGGTGAAAGTAGTATCATAGATCTATACATTAGGAGTGATATTTCTGGACTTATGAGCCAAATTCAGAAATGATCTGCTAAAGTTTAAGTGGGGGAATTTATATCTTCATAATATTCTCTAGTATATGATCTGTATCTCTTAGGCTAGGTATATTACAACCTTGTTTTATATCATTTTTTATATTGGATCATGGCTTGCACTAGTTTTAGAATTTACTTGTTCAGAGTCTAGCAGAATGGTGTATAACGATCGGAGCAGAGTAGCATTAATTTAAAGAATGGCCCTTGAGTCTCTTGTATTCTCCTTCAGCATGGGAACGTATACACCAGCAGCGATAACTTTGTTGTAGGCCAAATTAAAATGGTCAGGTTTAAAGGTTGCAGTGTAAATGAATCTGATTCTGCAGGAGTAGAGAAGAAATAAAAGCAATAGCTCAGTCTCCCTTGCACCCATTTGCATTGACCTCTCTTTTAAGCCTGGTGAAGCTAGTTTGTAATGAACCATGAACTCTGGTTTTAAAACACTAATGTAAATTCTTCCAGGTTTGATTAGCAGAGCCAGCAAGGTATTAAATTTTTAATGGGATGTTATGTGTGAGATACACTTCTGCCAAAGTGTATCTCCAAGTCCTACTTAAGATGGAAATCTAAACAAGGTGCCAAAGGAAAAAATGAAATAGAATTGTCAGCTAAATTTTACTAGACAAGATTATATAATGAAGACTGTAATATTACATTTCAGTGGAGTTCTACCCTAAGAATTACTAATAAAACACTGAAACATTTATTAGGCTCAATTATGCATATCTGAAACCATTTTGAGGAGCTCTTCATTTAGCCACAGTTTTTAACTGCGTGAGATCGAACAGATGCATTAACTCTCTTGTCCACTTCCCAAGCCTTTATTCCATCATTAGGTTTGCTAAACTGAAGTCTTCTGCATTCTACAAGCCTCCACTCAGAGGATGGCTTCAGAGTTGGATATGGGCACCTCTCAGTCTGCACAAGGGCTTAGACAACAGCAGCAGTGCCAGCATGGCACACATGGGCTGTCCCCATGTTTTGTCTTGTGCACTGTTGGTTTGTCACAGGCTGTTGGCTCTGAGTCATTGTGGAGTTTAAGAAATGGATGGCCCATTTGAAATTTAATGGCCACCATGACAGGGGTTAACCTAAAGCAACTGATATATTCTTGAGTATACTGAGGATCATATTTAGGAAGATATTCAGTGTTTTGGTAGAAGATTAATTTTTCCCCACACCTAGACAATTGCATCTTGCAGCTTAGGTCACAAGTTTGCCTTTGTTTTATTTATTATAAAAAAAATTTCTTGTTGGTTCTTTTATGAAGATCACTATATCTGATTCAGTTTAAAAATTCTTTAACAGTTTATAATTTGTAGCCATCTGTCGGTGGCCTGGTAATGCATAATGACGATTTTCTCAGGCATTAATACATTACTCTGAAGCATCTTTATCCTAAGCCATATAAGTCATTATAATTTATCCTACATCCATTATGCTTTAATTACCTTATCATCTGTGCAGATTATGGTTCAGTATTAAAAATAAAAGGGAGATTCACAATGTTTGTCAGAAGCAAGTGCCCTTTTCTCATCTTCACCTGCTGTTTATGTTTGCTCCAAATTAGGCTGAGGTTCATAATTGAAAAAATGAAAGAGGTTGTGTGGACTGAAAATCAATTTGGTGCACAGAAACACATGGCACAAAGAATGCTTTCTTATGAGACATTTTTGGGTTTTGCCTTTTTGTGTACTCATAATTATTTATACTAATTATAGCTAAAATACCTCTCCCTTACATGCACATGAGGCTGGCAATTAGACATGACCTCCAAACCCAGAAATTTGTAAGAAACAAGTTAGAATTAGAATGCTGCATCCAGGTCTGCATTTGTCCTGGAGCAAAGGCAGTGTTCTCTCTTCACTATGCAGAACCACAATTTCAATTTAGAGCAAAGGAATTGGCTCTTCTAGTTATGTGCTATTCAGTTATATCATCAGAGGACATGTTTAAAACCCCCTTTTGGTTGAATTTAAGCCAGATCCTTAGCTGGATGAATTTCCTTGTCTCTGAGTCTGACACTGCTATGTTCACGGACCAGCTGAAGGTCTTGATGGATTATGGACAATTGAAAGCATCTGATTACCTAAAATGCAGGGTGGTGGTCCCCCTGTGGTATGGAACAGAGACTCCCATTCCTGCTGGTTGTGAGCCCTTCTCTCTCACTTCTGGATGGCAGGCTTCCCTGTTTCCCCATTCCCCTGCCCCCTCTCTTTGCTTGGGAAGGCATCTCACCCTGAAGATTATGGCTTTGTCCCTATTTGGTCAAAGAGTCAAGACCAACAGCATTTTAGTGCAAGGGCCAGGCAAAATTCATGCCATGTAATTTTGAATCATGCATAGAAATAGGCCTTAAAGACCATAATGACCTAGAAATAAAACAACACACTTCTGAGACAACATTAGTATAGGAGGTAATATAAAATCTGTTCATTAATTGGAGGCCTCTAGGGCCAGATATGGAAAAGTGCCTGCCCCACATAGGGCGAGTACAGTTTTATGAATGTAGCAACTTAACATAATTGACAAGAATTCCCAATTAGAAGCACAAGTAATGAGGTAAACCCCCTCCTTGGTTCCACCTCTTCTGGAAATCCCCCTTTCTTGCTACTAGCTGTATTAGTTGTTCTTCGTTTATGAGAAAATATCTCAAGAAGCTGGTTTTTACCTTGGTTCCCAGAGGAGGCAAGATAGGAGAGGGGCTTTTGGAATGTGTTTTGTGTTTTTCTGCCTGTTAGGGTAGGAAAAGTACTGGAGTTAGCTAGTAGCTATATAACTATACAGAAGTAGTGTACAGAGCTACGAATATGTAAGAAGGAAATATAAAAGCAAAAAATCATTTTGGCATCACTGCTGAGAAACAAAGAAGAACCTGCAGAAGGGTATTTGCTACTTTATTTAGAAAACTAAGTCAATGAAAGTAACTAAGGTAATATAGAGCAAACTTTTTTTTTCCCTTGGGAAGTGGCAGACAGTACCAAAATTATGGTGTGTTATTCAGGGTAATGCTCTATTTGTGTGGCCACATCAGTAGTTTTCACTCATCTTTAGTTGATGGTGTAGAGATGCAAAAGGAATATGGTAATTTCAAGAAGTTAAATTTTTATTTTCCCTGTAACATATGGAAGCAGCCTTTGACCTCCAAGTCCTACACTTGAGGGGATGGATAGGTGTTAATTTTGAAATCTTTCCTGCTCCATATGCTGTTCACCTAATGATGTGGCAATAACTGCTTAACAGCACATGCCCACTGTGTCTTTGCTCACCACATTGTTGCATCTTTACCGTTCTAGTCCTGTATGTTTTCAGCGTTGGTTTGTGGTTTTTTATTTTTTCTGTCACATGAGTTCTTGTGGATCGTATGGGCTAGATGTATCTTGATGCAAATGGGAGACAGGAAGGCCACAATCAGATCATTTTAGGCAGATACCTTGTCAAACAGGGACACGTGGCACACTGTGGCAAAGGACTGAGGTGGGCCTGTGACATGAAGCTATTGGCACCAATTTTGCTTGCCAATAGAATATTTTGGAGAAGAGTAGGATTGCTTGAAGGGTTTGTGACCAATCCTACAGATGTGCATAATGGCATATTTCTGATAACATTTTTGTCTACAATGCTATTAGTCTCATAAAATAATAGATTTGAAAGTACTTCAAGGTCTGAGGACCATGTTACATGGATGAAACAGTTCCTTTGACTGTAATGATTGGAAAAACATCACAGTAAAAATAAATCATACTTGATGGCCTTCACCAGACTACCTAGAATGCTTCACATTTTCATGTAAAATTGAATTCTTCTTGTAAAGATATATGGTGAGGAGAATGAGCTCGAGTTATGCAATAACTTCAGATCTTCTGTACTACTAAGTCTCTCAGTTCTTCAGTTACAAAAAGGCACAAATGTATTTGCTTAATTAAAGATTGAAGTTTGTACGTACTATGGTAATGAGACATAAATATTCTTAAAATCAGGTATTCCAACCCCACTATTCAAGGTTATATGTATAGAGTAACCTTGTGAAGTGCAGGAAAGGCAAATCCAAACTGGCACTGCAAGAGCCAGCTGGGATCTAGAAACCCTGTATCTCTTTTTATGCAGAATGGACATCCAAGCTGAGACTGCCTGTTGATTTGGATCAAGTGTCAGATGGCTTGTTCTATCTTCAGATTTTGTTTGATGTCCATATTATATTCAAATTGTACCATATAGGATGACAGCCTTTTTCTTCCTTGGTGCTGGGATCTTTGCCTCACTCTTCACAGATGAAAGCAAGTGAAATGTTTTTTATGTCTATGCATTGAGTAGTGTTAGCCTGACCTGGATTACAAGGGAATAGATTCGAATCTCCTTTAAAATGAAGAAAGATTTCCTGAAAGATGATTCTAGTTTTATTCCATCATATATAACTGACTTTGATGCATATTATTTTTGAGGTATTAATGAAATATAATAATAAGGGTGACATTGAATATTAAGAGATTGAATATTAAAAAAAGATTTATATATTTCCTTGGATTATATTTCTCTGTATTTCATATTTGATCTTGCAGGTACACTTTAGGTGTTAAGTTACTGTTACTAAGTGCCAGTTTGCAAGAAAGTAGACTTTACGAAGTACTATAATAAACAGACCCAAAAATGCTGTAAGAGGCTGAGTAATGTACTGAAGAATGAACAGTTGTTTGCATCATAAACATATAATTAATATAAATTACAATTCATAATGTTCCATGATAGTCCTAAAAGACCATTTCCTGAGGACAAATGAGTAAAATGAGAAGGTAAGCTTATGACTAGTTGCTTGGCAAGATTAAATAAATTAATTGTAAAGAATGGAAACATAACTTTTATGAACATGACTTACACATAGCCCTATCTCTTCCTACAAAGAGAAATAACCACAAAACCCCCTCCACAAACTTCCTTTTTAAAATCTTCACCAGTATCAAAAATTTGCTTCCCCAATGACTTTCTGAGACTGAGTGTCCTAAACACTTTTGAAAACAGTATGCTAGAGATAATAAGGGAGTGACTCAGTGCTTTGGCACACTCCTGAAAATGTGAACAGTTGGGACCCCAGCTATCAGCAACAGATGGGAAGTGCTCAAGCTTTGAATGTTCAGTAGGAGACCACAGCAATTCTGTAAGCATGCCAAGGAAAACATCGAGTTGTAAGAAACAATTATTAGATTTGTCTTCTCAGCTCTTTAATCCTTAAACTTGATAATCAGTGCTTTCCTTCATGTCCACCTGATTATTGGGCCTTCATGATCTTTTCTTATGAAAAAGAAGTGGCAAAAATCACACCAGAATGAGAAGTACCTCTCCATTTCCTACATCCTTGAAGAATTTCAACTTACGTTGTCATGTTGTGAGATTGGCTGGGGATGTTTCATGTGGGAGTTGCAGAGTGCATGGACAGTGTATTACTGACAATATTAAAATCATTTTACATGGCTGGTGAGGCTTTTCTCACAGCACAGTTTATTAATGTCCCCAGCAGCTTTATTTATAATTTGCCCATTTCTACCAAGCTGTGTGCTGAACACCCCATCTCCCTGTTGGGCCACAAGAACAGGTAACAATGTGGAAAAAACTGCAGTGATTTTGATGTTCTACTGACACTCAGCTTTCTATCACCATGCCAACCAAAGAGACTAAATAGTGAGGCCATTGTCCAGGGATGATGGAGGCACATTTGGCAGCCAGCCAGGCAGGGACCATACTGTGCTCATGCTAGCGGCTCGGATAAAGCACCGGTCAGGGAGGAGAGGCTGAGATGATACTTCTGACACCTTTTGGACAAGACTTGTGATTTGATGTTGCATGTTTGATTGTGGTTGCAATACTGAATCCTTATTTTCTCTTGGATAATCATTTTGCAGCACCAAGGATAGGATTTTATGGGCAATAATCTGTTTTCTATGTGTAGACCTTGCCCCTGAGCCATCAACCATTAAATCAACCATTTCAAGGCTTCCTTAGCTCTGGAGGTAAAGCTCCAAGTTTAACTTTCTCAAAACATAAACAGCTATGACAGGTGCAGCTCACCCATGAAGCAGAGCCTTGCAGAGCTGCTTATTACAAGGCTACCAAAACTGTTTGCTGGTTTCCAGGGGATTGCAAGATATCAGTTTTCTCTAACAGAACACATACTGTGTGAGAGTAGTCAACTGGAGATAAAAAAACCCAGGATTCTGCCCAGATTATTGGAAATCTAATCAGTACAGCTAACAAAGTTTAAAATGCAATTTATCTAACCAAGTTCAGATGTCTAAGTGATTTGAACTAATCCTGGGTCACCACTGACTCTATTGCATAGATCTTCTGTGACCATAGTAGGAACTTGGACACATTGTGTACTTGTAGACAGTTGTGTACACGTGTAAAGGTAGGTGTTTTAGTCTGATGTCTAATCACACTTTGCTTTTTTGGGTCATGTATTGTTAGAGTACAGAGAGTAGAACAGTGATTAACCTTTAGCAAAAAAAAAAACAAAGGCTTTTAAGATAGGCTTTTATTTTTCCTAAGCTTATTTTTCAGTTTCAGATTTAGAATATCCTGTGTCCTGTGAAATTCCATATGTTTTGTAAAGACATGTCCTTTAGTGGGCACCATAAGAAGACCAAGCAAAAGTAGTGCTTCTGACTACTTGTTTAACTGTGTATGTTTGTAATCTTTAACTCAAATTGGAAAATTCTGAATTTAAACTTAACTATTAGAGCAAGCAATCATTCATTTCAACCTATGAAATAAACAGCAAAAATAAACCTGCATTTGAGAAGCATATATGTATGCATAGCTAACTCTAAATCTTTATATAATGGGGCATAGTTTCCTAATAACTAATCATTGTTATTTTTTCCAATTGGTATTTTGGAAAAATATATTAGACTGACGTGTCACAATATAGAGACCAATAACTTCTCTGTAAGTGTCATCAGTTTGCTGGTTAAGTGCTCCCACTGTCAGGAATCTGTATGGACTCAGCTCCAAAATCTACCATAAGCCACTGTAGTGAGCATTCTGGAGATTGTGTTCCCCTTGTGATGGGCAGAGGGAGCACTACAAGCTATGTGTGCCTCCCTGGCAGCTCAGCCCCTCCCTGCAGACATGCGCGGAGAGATGAAATTGAAATCGTTTTTCCCTTGAGGAGCATGTGATAAATAGTCATGACAGCAGTCAAAGGAAGGAAGATATTTTTAACTTTTGCTCAGCTTAAGCAGTCTTGTGCAAGATAACGAAGAAAATCTGTGGTAGAATGGGAAAATGACTTTTGATACCCTGAGTCACAGCTCAAGGCCTTGCCAAGAACATGCTTTCCCTTCAGGGAAACTTTCCTCTTTTTCCATAAGAATACTTGTCCTGTAAAAGTAGGATGATGTCAGTTCCCTGTTGCTTTTTAATATTCCTGCTATTATGCTGCTGCTGGTCAGACAAAGAATATCAAATAAATAAAACCACCTCCACATGTCAGTAATGCACTCTTTTATTAATCATACTGAAGGTAATTATTTTAAATGAAATCTGAGGTGGTGCATTTTTCTAGCTTTTTAAGTGTGTGAAAAAAAATATTAATTCCAGCATAGAAAATAAGGATAAAAATGATCTGAAATCTATGTATTCCATAAGGAATGAGAAAAATAAGCAAGAACCTTGCCAGTCTGTTAATGAGGCTGTGGGAGGTAAAAAAATATCAATAAAGAGTCCAAAAGAGCTGATCTAAGCAATGATCTAATGAGCTCCTATTTCATAGCATGAGATTTCATGAGATTTTTTCTTTTAAAAGGACATAGTTAAATAAATAATCCTAGGCATGATCTTGTTTTAAGGTCATTCTGATTTTGTGGAAATATCCCTAGTTATGCAAGCAGTTATTTTTTTCTTAAAATATTTCACTTTAGGAAAAAGATAATAACTGATAAGATAATAACTGTTTATAGGCTGTAATGTCCTTATTTTCCCTCGGTTTTTGTGCAGGAGCCAAGAAGTCTTTCCATATTCTTTTTTTTTCCCCAATTAATCTTAGTAATTTCCTTATGATGAAACCAAATCAATTGCTTGTAATCAACTGGGAATTAAATGCAATTCAAATTTTAGTAATTTAAATGGGCCACAGATCTCTTTCTGAAGTTTGACTAATAAAGAAAGAGAAGGGCGTTTCATCCAGATCCACAAGGGTCCCCAGACTTTCTTGTTTCAGAAATATAATGACAAGATTGGTGATTATACTTTGATTTTCCTTTGTTTAGGAACAAGGACATCTACTTAATGTTTTGAGCTGAAGTTCCACTTCTTTTCCCTAATCCTTTCTCTCTGTCTCACCTTTTCCCTCTCCTTCTCTTCCTCTCTCCTTCCCTCTCTTTTCCTCCTCACCCTCTTTGTTTAGCCAGTGCTTCCAAAGACCAGAATTCTATTTTGCAACAAAGGGAGCGGGCAAAAAAAAAAAAGTGGCCCAGAAAAAATATAATTTTTATTCCAGTTCTGGCCCCTACTGCATAAACAGGTATGATTATTCCTGAAATCAGCTGCCAGTAGTTCCATATGCAGCTCTGCTTCCATCAACACTGCCTTGTGAACATCAGTCAGGTGCTGCTTGCACACTGCCCAGTCTACAGAGTCAGTATAATTCAACAGCAGAAAAGGCTCAGCCTCTCTTAGGGAAGGTCACCCCCATGTTGAGAAGGAAGGAAGTAAGGAAGAACTTCTTGTGCTATCAGAAGTGAGAGGTTTCTGGAAAGGAAGTAAGAAGCAAGGGCTGGGTAGGAGGTCTGTTGTAGTTGAAGGAGGAACAGCGCAAATGCAGTTACCAGATTTGAGGCACGGCAGAATTGAAGTGGTCTGAGCTGAACCTTACTTGGTCTCAGTAACACCAATACCCTGAAAGGACCAAGGGTGCTCCCAGAGGTGCTCAGAGTCCAGGGGGATGGCTGAGGCAAGTTGTGAGTGAGAACATGAGTCCCATTGCCATGAAAGGATGTAATGCACGTGGTTGCTGTCCTGTTCTTTCTTACACTGAGAAGTTGTACCCACAGAGGCACAGGAGATGCAGATGGCTGCCTTTAGATACTCTAACAGATCAGCAGAAACCTGCAGAGCTTTCCTGGCAGGAATATACAGAACATATCAACTTGCAAGTGGTGGCAAATCAATAGGAATCCTATCACTGTCATTCATGTGTGAAATCTTAAATTTCATGGTACCTTAAGTCACAGTTACGTGTCACATTAACCTACCTTTGAGAAAGCAGTAAGTTTCAAAGAGTAAAAGGTGTCTTTAAATGGAAAAATCTATCTTATAGTTGGTCAGCTATTAATCTGAACAGAGTTTAAGACTTTCAGACTTGTTGATTCATATATCAAAAGCAGGGCTGTGATGTAAAGGTTTATGGCTAAAGGCAAGGTAGGTTAATTACTAACCAATGGGCTGAATCCTAAGTACTCTGCAATGTGATTTAAGTTTTATATAATGGTGATTAATTAATGCACAGTGTGGATTAAGACCAGGTAAAGTAGGGAAAAATGCTGGTGAAACAATAAAGATGATAATTTACTGTGGTTATATGGAAACATTCTGTTCTGTTTTTCTGAAATGCCCAATAAGTCCCTGAGAACCAGGGACTTTTTGCAAGCAAACATACCATTATTTTCACTGCCATTTGATGCATAAAGCATTTTTTTCCAAAATGTTTCAAGATAAGTCTCAGCCTATAAACATGAACTGTCTTCCTCAACCAGCTCTTAATTATAACAGATTTCTAACTGCAGCCTGTTAACTTATATATGTGTCTTTAGATTTCAAGGTCTTTCTTACAGAGGTATGTTACATTTGCCCCAGATTCTGCACAATGATCTCTAGATAAAATTAAGGGTATTCTTAGTGGAAATAAATCCTCATTTTAAGACCAAGAAGGGATTTTACTGCTGGTAATGTCTTTCAAATAACTTTGTTTTTCTCCATGATCTTTCAACCAAAATGTCCTTCCTCTGCTCAGATGAGGCTATGGGAAATAGAAAATGGCTGTAAACTCTGATGGTTAGTATTGAATTTTATCAGACCAATTGATTCATTATATAGATACCCTTCCCTTCCCTTCCCTTCCCTTCCCTTCCCTTCCCTTCCCTTCCCTTCCCTTCCCTTCCCTTCCCTTCCCTTCCCTTCCCTTCCCTTCCCTTCCCTTCCCTTCCCTTCCCTTCCCTTCCCTTCCCTTCCCTTCCCTTCCCCCTCACAAAGCCACAGCTGAAGAAATTGACCCTTGAAGACTATATTGTCTATTAAAATAATTTAAAAATTACCCTCTGTTCTTCAACAACACTTTATGAGCAGTATGTTTGTTCTTATTATTCCACTTTTAAATATCCTTGGGTTTTGTTTGTCAAAACAAATGCTGAATCTAATCTGGATTCCTTATCTTGACAGCATCTGCATCAGACCATTGCCTATTGTGAGGCCAGGCTAGTGAGACTGTAGGAACAGCACAATCAGAGGTCATTAACCCAGCAGGAAAATCATTTGCCTCATTGGCTATGGGTGAGAATAAATTGGTGAGATAGTGAGCACAGATTGTCCCTTGTGAGTGGCTGAAGCCACCCATTTCTAAAGAACTGCCAGCAGGTTGGAGGCAGTAATTTTTAAAAAATGATTGACTGACACAGCTTTAATTTATAGAAACAACAAATGATCATTTCAGTGTATGCCATAAGGAAGGTATTAGCTAGTGTAGCTTTTGATTCAATGCCTACATTGTGATTTTTTTTTTATTCTTATGAAGGCAATATCCATAAACATTGATGGAACATATCTGGTGATTTGAAAGCAATAACTGCAATCTTGGGTGAAAATTTGCATCTTTTAATGCAGTTGAAAACTTGGGTAGCCATCAATAAATCAATACAAAAAAGGCCCTAAATCACTGTAGATATCTATAACTATTTCTTTCTGACTGAAAGCCTAATCTATATTGAGAATATAAATAATGACTTTTATGCTTTATGTGATAACCTCTCTTTTCCGAATTCAAGAAATATGATATACAAACACAAGTTAGATGAAGTAAGGCTGTAACTCACACTCTACACAGGGTTGTTTTATACTGAACAGTCATTCAGGTTCTGGTCATTTAAATTCAAAGTGAATAAAGATGGAGTGCACACATCTTCCTTTGAATGTCATTTCCCAGCCAAATAGATGTCAGTGTCAGAGATATTTGCTGGTTCCTTGATTTTTTCCCACCTAATTGGATTCCATTTCTCCTAATTATATAGACTTTTACTATTATAAAGGATTAATTTTCTTTTAAAGAATGTATATGGGCATTATTAGCAGATTTTTTTTCAAAAAATAAGCTATGCTGTGCCAGTTTCACGTGGTTGTTCTGCTCAGTATATAAAGACTGACTAATAAAAAATGTCATGCCAAATATCTGCAATATTTGCAGAAAGAATTCAGTGTCTTGACTGTAGCAGTAGAATGTCTCACAAAACTTCAAAAAAGAGAAAAAATATAAATTCCAGATTATTAAAGGAACTTTGCTCTGTTGCTCTTAACCACCCTTAACCTCATTTTCAGTCCTCAGTGCTTCAGAGCTGAAATCCTATGCAATTTTGTCTGGGAACCACTTGATTTCTGTGTTTAGAGCAAGCTCAGGGGGCCCATACGGGGGACCCTTTTCCTGTCCTTATGTCAATTCACAGCCCATGATGTCTCCTGAAGCCCATTTCTTTTTTCTTATGACATGTTTGTTTGTCTTGAACATTAATTTTCCTATTAGAGGTTGCATTTAGCATACCTGGTGGAGTGTGTGCCCAGGGAAGTCATGGCTACTTCCATATGGCTTGGCCACAGCTTGAAACACCACACAGCACCCTAAAACTGCAACCAGTTGGAGCAGTGTGGTCCTTTAAAGTGTCCAAGAAAGGCTGGGAGCTGACAGAGGCAAGAGATACCTGTGAATTCACCTGAGGAGTTACATGAGGACACATCTGGGAGACACAGGAGAGGTGCAGATGGGGACACAGCTGGAGTTTCCCTCATGGAAAGGAGTGCTCGGTGACTGAGGTAGGGTGCCTCTGAGGGACTGGGGCCATGGGTGGCCCATGCCAGAGCAGGGACACTCCTGAGGGGGTCTAGTCAGGGGTAAGCCCTGCATGAGTAGAGGGGCAGTCAGAAGAAAATGAGTAAGAAGAAAGGAGGGGCAGAGAGAGCCATCACATCCAGACTCCAACCTCCTGCTCCGTCCATCCCCTCAACCAAGGGCTTAGGAGGGCTGGAGTGCAAGCATACTGAAAATGTGGGAGCTGGGATGAGTAAGGGTGAAGGAGAGCTGCTGAAGGGGGGAGAAGTTTGGGCTGAAGCTGGGGAAAGGAGAGGAAAATTGTTCCCACTGGTACATTGACTTTTATTTATTAATCTATGTCTCTGAATCACTAGATTGTCGCAGACATCTTTTCACTAAAAATCCTTTCTTTAGGATTTTTCCTTCTGAGAAGCTGAGAGGCCTCAGAGACAGAATGTAAACAATGGTTATCTGCTGCTCTGGAATGCAACAGGTCCACCTGTGATTGGCCCACCTTGGATGTTTATAATTAATGGCCAATCAAGACGGAGCTATCTCGGACAAAGTCTGAGAGAGCTGCCTTTGTTATCATTCTTTTCTATTCTTAGCTTAGCTTAGTTAGCATCTGAGTAAACCTTTTCTTTCCTATTTCTTTTTAGTATAGTGATAATGTAATATATATATATAATAAAATAATAAATCAAGCCTTCTGATCATGGAGTCAACATTCTTGTCTCTTCCCTCACCCAAGAACCCCTGTGAACACGGTCACACTCGATAAAAGTTTATGTATGTTGCCACTGAAGTAAAAACTAGGTGTCACTGTCATATTTTCTGAAAAATCTCCTTGCCCAGGATTCTTCTCCTGGGAAGCTGAGAAGCCTCAGAGAAAAGGAAACAATATTATCTCATTTGCTTCTTCTGTGTTTTGCTGCTTTGGAATGTGGTTTGGAGATTGTTTATCCAATAGGTGATTGTTTCATTGGTTTCATGTGAATTGTTTTGACTTAATGACCAATCATGGTCAGGCTGTGTTGGGACTCTGGAAGGAATCACGAATTTTCTTTAGTATCTTTTAGCCTTCTGTCTGTATCCTTTCTGTATTCTTTAGTATAGTTTACTATAGTATTCTTTAATATAATATAGTATCATAAAATAATAAATTAGCCTATTAAGAACATGGAGTCAGATTCATTCATTCCTCCCTTCATCAGGGGTCTCAGAAAATACCACAGCTAGGTACAATTTTATGAGTTGAGATTGTTTTGCCTGCTTTGATAAGGCCCAGCAGTTCAGGGGCTCAGCCTCACCATGGCCTGGGCTGGGTGTTGCTGGTTTAGACTCTGAGCTGGTGCTGCTGTCTGCTGTCACTGCCTGGCAAACCACTGCCCTCTGTGTGTGTGGGACTAGGGGCCTGGGGGCCATGCCAAACAGCAGCTTGGGAGCTGGGAAAACAGGCAAGGCCAGGACTAAGGGGAAAAAACCTCACCAGGAGGATCGTGCTCCTCCCACTGAGGATTGCAGGGTGCTGGTGGTTTGTCATTATGTCTCCTGCCTCTACTGCTCAAGGGACAGGAGGCTGTCAGTCTGCTTTCACCAGACTATGCTGGAAGGGCAAGACTGATACCAGCCAGGAAAAGGGGTCTGTATTTGTAGGCTTTCCTGTATAAAAGTTTTAGAGGTATTAAATGGGCTTTTTAAAAGTCAATTTGGACAATAAGTGTTGGTATTCCTGAAACTGGGCTAATTTGCTATAATTTAATTTGATTGTTAAAGCATTCACAAACTTAGCAGTACATTTTAAACTCCTCAAATACAGTTTTTTCCCTTTCGCTCTTTAAATTTTTGAGAATAGCAAAGGAGGGCAGATAATAGGCAGACTTTCTGCTAGCATATTTTTCAGGTGGGGCTCTAAGGAACAGAGATCCACTTTTTCAGCTTGCATGTCTCCTGCAAGTCTGGGATTTAGTGACAGGGTTGTCCTTTGTTTCATTGGACCTTGCCTAGAGAGTGCAGTGCCACATCTTTAAACTGCCAATAAAAGGATGTCCCCATGGAAATGCAGGACTGGAGAAGACCTCACAGAATTTTCCAGCATAATCCTTTCTTCTGAAGCTGCATAAGGATTCATTCAGAGATGAATATCAGAGGCATTAGAAACTTTGAAAGGAAGCATTTGTACAACTTTCCCATGTGGCATTTCATTCTCTGCGTCCATTAAAGAGTTTATCATAGCAGTCAGGATATTTTTTGCCTTTGAAATTTCTGTTTTTATACATTTGTCCAGGTTTTCTGGACTGTGGGCAGCTCTGACAGGGCAATAATGCACTAGCTCCAGTTGCCAGATCAGATCAGTTGCCAAATTCCAAACATCTTGAAAATGTAGGCACAGGGCAGTGTTACAATGGATTCACAGTTCACTACTGCTGCCCAAACAAAAATGTATTTATGTTCAGTCTAATTTACCTGTGCAGATTTCTGACCTAGAATCCACTGTCCATGTCTGCCTCTCCAGCTTGGTGTTCCCTACCTGGACTGCTCCTTTAGGTGAGTATTTAAATCGAGATCTTACCTGTATTTTTCCCTGCCCCTGTTTCCTTTTATCACACTTCATTTCCCATTCCCCTTTCTTTCACTCACTTAAACTCCTCTGACCTCTGTAGCCACATCTTCTTTCTCAGCCTGCCCTTGCAGCCAAGCCTGAAGTGCTGTGTCTCACACCTCCTGCTTTTGGTGCCCGAGCAGCTGCTGCTGAGCACGGCCTGGAAGTGGCTCATGTAGCCCTGCTGTTTGTGTTTCTGGTGTGAGAACAATCGATCCAGTCATATTTCTTCAGCCTTTCCAGAAGAATGTGTCTCCAGACAGTTGCTAAGTCCTTGCTAAAGGAAGATACATTACATCTACTGCTTCCCTTTAATCCATTATACCAATTATATTGGCAGACAAGGACATTAGGTGGGTTTGACATCATCAGTTCTTAACAAACTCAAGTGAGCTGTCCTTTATTATCTTACTGTCTTCTGCTGCTCTTGAATCGATTGGTTAAGAGTTTGTTACAGAACCTTTCTGGGAATTGAAGTCAAGTGCTCTGTAATTCTCTGGATCCTTCCTTTAACCCCTCTGTCCACACACCCCACACCTTCCCATTTTCAAAGTTTCCTATTTCTAGTACTTTGGGACTTCTGTGGTTAAAACTAGGTAGACTTCTGATAATGTTCTTAAATCCAAAGGGATGAAAATGGTTTGTCCTAATTCCTTTTCCCTAGTGCTTTTGGTGAGTATCATAAGACCCTGCTGAATTGAATACATTTATTTACTAAATATTGAACCTCTTTTTTTGGCTTAGTTTCCTGCTGGTTGTTAAATTTAATTTCATTAAGCCTCAACAAACTAATTTTGGGAGGAGTGAAGCCCAGAATATAAACATTTTCTGCATCACTTGGCATTGTTTTTTTTTTTTTTTTTCTGGTCCTTTAACTTCTTGACAGCAAGGGAATTCCTTTAATATTTGTTAAAATGTATTTTTCTCACAGAAGAAATAAATCCTGTTTGACAGACTGTAATCTTCTTCATCCTTACTCCTTACATGCTTAAATCTAAGCAGAGAAACAGTCCCTTAGAGATGCTTAAGACCTTACATTTGAATGAAGCAAGTGTCTAAATGTCTGGATTAAGAGAGGTAATTATACAAACATGGGGGAAAACTACTGTGTGGAGATTAGAAGCAGCATTGTCTGTTAGGCATAATCACTGGCTTCATGCCTCTTTAACACTAACTTTGGATCTCCTCTGTGGTTAGATTGCTCCCATCTTTGTACCTTTCACACAAGCATTTCTCATAAACATAAAATCCATGTACATACTTGGATTATTTCAGTCGTACACCTGGGGGAGGGCTGAAACAGTCTAAAAATAATCTTTCAAGTGGAGAGCAAAAGCACCATGTATGAGTCAGAAAATATTTCTGTAGGAACTACTATTCCTTTAAAATATCAATTTATATTTATGTAGCACTTCCCACTGAAAGAACTCTATATTTTTGGAAATGCTAGTTGCTTCTCCTGTGGTGACTCCTAAGAACTAGGAAGGAAACACCTAAAGTTTAGATGAGGAGAATCAAGAAAAGAGCATGAATCACTTACCTAATGTTACACAGAAAGTCTCTGATGGACCAGATTAAAAATCATGTTCACAAGTCTTTATCTTGTTGGCCTTTCCCTATAAATTTAAATAACTGCTTTCCCTATAAGTGGAAATAACTGGTTATAGTAAAATTACCTTTTTTGAAATGGAGTTAACTGCTTTGATCTAATAATATTAGGAAATGAAATAATAATAACAATAACAATAATAATAATAATAGTATTAAAGAAATCTCTTTAGTAACCATCTGTTGCAACTTCCTTTCAAGGACCTGGTATACAGAGAAGCTTCATTGGGCATGCAAGATTCCTTTCTTTTAATTAGAACATTAATATTCCCACTGTTTCCTTAGCTTCTAAGGCTAATGTCAATCCATCCCCCTGCAGTCACTTGGCAAAGAATGTGACAAGAGTATGAGGGTGAGGTTCTTTATGCAGGGCTTTCCAAGTGACAAAACATAAGGCTGTGTTGTTACACCTGTCTTTTTTCTTTTTTTGTATAGCAGTACCCATGCAGACAAACTTCACGTTATCTCTGTACCACAGCAGGATTCATCTGCTGTGCTCCTTCACTCCCCTGAGCAACATTTTCCTGTATTTTGAACTGAAGTGAATTATGCAATGAATGTGTGTTTAAAATGGTTTCAATGTAACAAAAAGTTTACTTGTCCTAACAACAACAACAACAATAACAACAATAATAAAAAGCCCTACCAATAAGCACTTAGCTTAGCAACATGACACATGGAGCTGAAGGGACTGCTGGAGCCCATTGGCATTGACAAGGGATCTGCAGGTGAGTGATGGTGACCACCCTGGCTAGCAGCTGGAAAAAAATGGATTACAAACCCCCAAAATTACTAATAGGAGAGGGTGGAATGAACTTCATGATGAGAGGGATAGTGTAATACAACAAAAGAAAAGAAATAATAGAATGTAAGGGAAAAAAGTGAAGGGGAAAAGCAAGATAGAGTAAAAAAATTACTAGGACTCCATTCAAGCAATTGCTCTGGCCAGAAAATATGATTAATGGTAATTCCTAAACAACTCCAGGAAATAATTCCCTGTGGTAAGTGTGAAGTGACATGAATAGGAAGATTTGTGTATGAGCATTTTCCCAACCCAAAGTGCAGTGATCCCTGCACTTGTTCACTCACACCCTTGTGTGGACTGGAGAGGGAGCTGGGAGCCATTAGCTGGATGTGCTTTAGTGACCTGTATCCCAGCTCCACTGCTTAGAATGGCAAGAGCATAGCAGGAGTGAGACAGTGTAGGGATTGTTCCTCTGTGCTCTGTAAATCTGATGTGCCTGAATATTCATACTATTTGAATAAACATGAAAACAGAGGCCATATCAGTCATTGTCAGTGTGTGCACCTTTGCGATCACAAGTCAGGCATCACATGCTTTAAATTGATACATAATTACCAGGTTTTTAGCTCCAGTTTAGATGTATACAGCCACAGAGGGTGTCTGAGCTGAGCCAGGTGTATGTTAGAGCAGGTGTGGGAGTACAAAGCATGTTTTCATTCCCTAGCATTTGAACTGGCTTGTGCTGTCTCTCACAGGATCCACTATTCCCTTTCTATAGTCCTTTGCAGCTTTTACTCAGACTTTCTATGTATGAAAGTGTGCACATCGATAACTGTTAATATGCTTTACATTTCTTTTAGTACTTCTTACCTGAGGGCTTTCAAAATGCTTTAGAGTTTTAATAAAAATTGAATATGCATTGTGCCCAAATTCTGCTTACTCTAATGCCAATTCATAACTGTGTGTACTTTAATGGTGGTGCCAGATTTACACCACAGGATGTAAGCTGCTGTGCTAGCTTTGGATGTGCAAGAACACAGCACAACACATGGCTTCTCTCTTTTCCTCTGAAAGATTATCAGCTCAGGAGTACAATATGGCAACTCTAACAAAAGCATGGTAGCTATTCAAAATGTGCTAATAATCTTTTGGGAAACAATCAAAAAAACTGTATGATGGGTTGTATGACTTCAAGAAGTGTGCAAATTATGTATTTGATTTCAGATAGTTAATTATAGCAATCCATTTTGTACTACAAGGGAGAGACATTTTAAATCACATAATCACATTTTTTGTAGTTTCTAAAACTGATATTTAGTATTTTGACATGATTAATTATTTAGTTACTGATATAAATTTACATATTTTTTTCTATATGAGAGAGAGAATACCAAGTGTCTTTACCTTCATGTGCTGTTAGCTACTGCATAAATATGTGAAAGTGGAAAAAAAGGGACTTTCCATTCAAAGCCATTAAATAACTCTAAGTCAATGCCATGTTCCATTAGTTTTCTCAGTAAATGTGGGGCTTAGCAATGCTTTCTAAAGAATTTTTTGAAATATGAACAGATATTATTGAATACTTTCCACATTGATTGTAGTGAAAATGCAAGCAGTCTTGAGAAGCAGGAAGGGAAGATAATCTTACCAGTTGCTATGCTGGTTAATCAAACTTAGATCTGTTAAACAGTGGATTCCTAACTTACTTTCCCTTCTCTTCTGTGGCATGTTTGGTATAATATTTGAATGTCATAGCCCATTTATTTCCTCCTCTGAGTATTCTCTCCTAGTAGGCTTTAGTCATGAGGTTTCTGTCAGTGATTAAAGCTTTCAGCTGTGCCTGGATGGCTGGAACTTTATGGGCTGAGGTCAGCAGGCCTTCTAAAACCATCCTATGCTTTTTACTGCACGTCACGTGTGGTAATACAGTGTATTTAACACCAGTATTCAGGAATTTCTCATAGATACAGAGCTCTGTGTACTCAGTAATGAATGTTATCAGTGTTGGGCCTAGAGACTTCTCCTAATGCTAAGTCAAGCTCAGTATCCTGATCCCTGCTTGCCCTTCTTGTTCTCAGCTCAGAGTTTCCAAAGTTATGTCAGCATTGCACAGCAGAACCCAGTGCTGTGGTTCCACAGCTGGCACCCAAGCAGCTAGCAGAGGGGTGGAAAATAGATGTGGGAATAGGGCAGTATGTCCAGGATGACAGACTTCAGGACACCAGCAAAGGTGCTGACACTGACATGGATGCATACGAGCTCCTGCAGAGACAGGCTTCACTGCTGTGCTCAAATTGACATAGCCTAAAACATCTCCTGCCAGTCTGTAAAGACCAACTTATTAGTACCCTTACTCAGGTACAGGTGAACCCAGTAACTCATCTGTTCAGTGGATAAAGTTTTGAGTTTGCTTTGAACAAAATCTGTCAGGAACAAGGAATCACCTTTATATCAACCCCTTTAATGCTGTCAGTTTTCCAGAGAAAGTACATGGCATGTATATTTTTCTCAACAAAACTACTTCCAAAATCTGGCAATTTGGGAGTCTATGTTTCCTGTCTCCCTCTTCAGAGAAATCAAGGGAGTTGAAGCTTCAACCTTGACCAAAATTACTTTTGTCACCCTGTGCACTGGTGGCTGGTATTAAATTCCAGGATAGCAAGAAGGGAATGGGCACTTCTGTGGAACCAATGATTACTGCAGCTCAGCTGTGCCAAGCCTAGCTGGCTCCTGCTTGTGTAGGCTGCTTCTGGGGTTGGTTTCACTGCTGGTGTCACTGAGATTGATGATGTACTGTGGGATAACTTCTGTCTCTTACTTAAAAACAGCTTGTGTGACATGATGTCTATGGTCATTTTACCTAGCAGTTACCAGTTTTTAAAGGGTGGCAGCTGTCATCTCATGCTAGCTAAAATGGTTAATTTCAGAGTTTACTGCATTTCTGGTCAGATTTGAAGAGATGAGGGAATAGAATGTCCTTCCTGTTTCTGGTCCTCTATTTTCTTTCCCCCTTGCTATGCTAGTTTAAGTGCCAAATACTGTGTGTGCCCTTCTCTTCAAATGCCAGTCTAAATCTGCTGCAGCCTAGGGTTGCTACATGTGTTGGTCTGACACTCTCTACCTCTTTGGGCTGTGTCAGTGCCAAGAACTGTCATCTCTGCCTGTTGCATACACTCTGGTTGTTTCTCACTAGTCTTTAAGATAAATAAATGAAAGAATTTGTGTAGGTGTTTTGTTGGGTTTTTTAAATTATTTTATTAGGTCGTTGGGTTTTTTTAAACTCAGCTGTCACCTCCTTGTTAGAAATGTTCTGTTCTTGGTCTTGAGGGAGCTCTTAAATCCAGATATGGTGGGTGGCCCAGATGGTGCCTCAGCTGAAGAAGGAGGTCTGGAATAGAGTGGAATTCAATACTCAGCAGTGTGCAGGCCACTGCTGTGTCTCTCAGGCGTTAAGGGTACAATGCATTAGCCACCTCAGAACAAATGAGTAAATGAGCAGAATTGCTGAGGAGAGGGCAGAGAGTGCATAATTGGCATCAACTGTGTTATCAGGACATGCTTCAGATAACAGTTTTCAAAAGACATATGAGAAAATGACCTACTTAAAAAAGACGTGAGAAAAAAAGTCGAAACCAGGCTTGTGCCCATTTCTGGTGGTTATTCAAGTGGAAATTAAAGATCCTTCAGTGCTTTCTGAAGAGAAACAAAATACAGCTCTTCTGGCCTGTACTCCATCAGCCAATAAAAGTGACTTTTAAGTTAAAAACTTGATGTGAGTTACTGCCAGAGATACAGTGGCTATTGCATTTGCCAAAAGAGGCATTTACAATGCTGGTATCTTATTCCTATGAATCGCCCTGAGATGAAAACAGTACTCCACATAACCCTCATCTTTATTGGAAATTACATTTCTAGATACACAGTTTTATGTAGTCATTCCATTTTGTCCCCACTGTGACACTCAACCTCTCCTTGTCGTATCAGTCTCCTGCAGGAGTAGATAGAGATGTTTCTCTACTGCCTTCTGTACTCAGAGAAATGTTGTATCTATTACCAGAGCTTCTGATAACCTGAAAACCCAACTGAAAGGAATTCTTCCATCCAAGAAATGACAGTGGTATCCCAATTGCTCAAAATGATCGAACTGAATTTCTCATGAAATATAACTCTTATTTTACTGTCTATCAATTTTCTAAGCTTTCTAAGTGTTTATAAATTAAATAAAATTTATCAAAAAACCTCATAAAAATTCTTTAATACAGTGTGAAGCAGGTACATAGGGACACTTCTCTCTTTTCCACTCTGGGTTAAAAATGGAGACGCAATTAAATGCTCTTTTATTTTTACATTACTTTCAGATTATACTGGATCACATTTTCATCAGCCTGTGTACAACTATCATAACAGTTTCATGGGAGCACATGTGAGCAGAGCAAGTACAGCTCTGTGCACCTTTCACTCCTCTAACTGTTAATTTGCTTATGAAAGTCTCCTCAGTGAAAATGAGGAGGACAGTCTCAATGTGACAGTGGACCTGAATGAAAACTTTGCTATGTAGTCTGGAATTTTCCCCATTTTCATTTGAAAACTAGCAATGTCAAGAACTGAAAATGCTCAGGTTTGTAAATGTTTCTTTATTTCTGGTTTTATGTGGCAGATAACACTTGGTGCAGTTTCCAAAGGAGCTACATACAGAGCTGGTATCTGGTATATGAAAATCCTGTGGGCTGGTTTATGAGGAAGGCTGCATTGTCAGCTGTGGGCAGCATTCCTGACTGGGCTTCAAGAGTTTTCACCCTGCACTTGCAGCACTCGACACAATGAGCACCCCCTCTAGCCTGGCATTGTGTCAGCTGTCATCAGCTGGGGTGCTGACACTAGGGAAAGCTGGGCAGTGAGTTTGGAGGTAACAGTGAAAATTGAGACTGAGCTGGGACACTGGTTTGGGAAACCTAGTGGACCTGAAGTAAAAAAGAGAAATGTGAGGAAAAATTACTTCAGGTGGAACCTGCTTGTGAAGAGGAGATAATAGGCTTTTCCTGTATTGTTGAACTAGCTGGTGGCAAGGCTACCTGGCCCAAAAGAAACTATATCAGAGGCAGTTCTAACAATTGATGGGTATGAAGTATGGATGAAGAACTCCTAGGATCAATGTCTACTCTCTTTACTAGTGCAGACAAAATCTGAAATTATGCTAACTGGCTACTGCAATCAATTTCCACTTCAAGCTGCATGTGTTCTTTGCGTTACATGATAGCTTTCCTCTTGACTTATATGACAGTAAAGGCTTCATAAGGAAAGAGAAAAAAAAAAGTTAGAGTATTTTCAAGGCTGTGAAATCAACCTTTCAAAAATCTGGAAATACCAAAATACTTTTGATGGATGTACATTAAGATAGCCTTCAACCACATAAAACCACATGCTGTTTTTCCCAGGACATTTTCCTCACTCAGTGCATACAGTAGATAGTCTTGTTTTTTTAATCATGATATCTCCTAGTAAACAGCTTCGATTACAGTCCAGGTACATCAGGTTTTTTGCTGACCATCATGGAAACCATTTGAGAATGTAATTTTGTTAGTTTTTGTGGGGAAAAATATGAAAACCCAAACAGAGGAAGAGGTTTTATATTAAGGGAAGAAAGAACAATCAGAGTTATTCTGAGTATATTCATAAGGGTGTGGTAGACACTGCTGTAGTCAGTGTGGTGTTCAGCTGGGTCAGACATTAGCTGGAAGCAGCAAGCCCAGCTGGATGCAAGAGTGATCACTGGGCAGTAAACCCAAAGTAGCTGTGGCTTGGTATGAGCACAGACTTACAAGGGAAATGTGAATGTGAGGGTGGTTGTAGCTGTCCCTGTAGAAACATTCACAGTGCTCTGGGGAAAGCTGTCAGTGTGGGCTTGTCAATTCAGCAGCACAGCCATGCTCTGCTTGTGCTCCCCTCTTTTTTTTCCTTCTTGTTGCTGGGGTGCTAAGAAGACAGAGTTGTGTGGCCTGCAAAGAGTCAGGCTGTCTTGCCTTAGACAGTTTGCTATGAAGAAGAATTATAGCTAACACAGAGGTTTTTATTTGTTTATTCTTTTTTCTTTGTTAGTGTTACTATTATTCTGTATTCTTTATGCATGAACATATTTTATTATTCACAGAAACACAGAATCAACTAGGTTGGAGAAGATATTTGAGATCAAGTCTAACCTATGGCTGAGCATCAGCTTGTCAATTAGACCATGCCACTGAGTGCTACATCCAATCTATCTTTAAACCTCTCCAGGGATGGTGACTTCACCTTTTCCCTGGGCAGACCATTCCAGTGCCCAGTCACATGAAGAACTACTTCCTTATGTCCAACCTAAACCTCCCCTGGTGCAGTTTAAGACTGTGTCCTCTTATCCTGTCACTGGCTGAATGGGAGAAGAGACCAACCCCCACCTGGCTACAGCCTCTTGTCAGGGAGTTGTAGAGAGGGATAAGGTCTCCCCTGGATCTCCTTTTCTTCAGGCTAAACAACCCCAGCTCCCTCAGCTGCTCCTCACGAGACTTACCCTCTCTAGACCTCTCACCAGCCTTGTTGCCTTTCTCTGGACACATTCCAGCACCTCAACATCCTTTGTAGATTGAGGGGCAGAGAACTGGACACTGCACTCAAGGTGCAGCCTCACAAGTGCTGGGAAGAATCCCTGCCCTGGTCTTGCTGGCCACACTCTTGCTGACACAGGCCTGGATGCCATTGGACTTCTTGCCCACCTGGGCACACCCTGGCTCATGTTCAGCTGCTGTCAACCAACACTCCCAGGTCTCATTTTGCCTGCCTCTTGTCCAGCCACCCTGCTTCCAGCCTGTAGTGCTTCAGGGCATGGTCATGGCCAAAGAACAGTACCCAAAACTTGGTCTTGTTAAACCTTGTGTCCTTGGGTTGGGCCCATTGGTTGAGCCTTTCCAGGTCCCTCTGTAGAACCCTCCTACCCTCCAGCAGAGGAACACTCTCCCCCACTTGTTGTCATCTGCAAATTTGCTAATGGTTGACTAACTCCCCTCACCCAGATAAGCCATAAAGACTTGAAACAGGACTGGGGACATCACTAATCCCTGGGTGACACCACTAGTGACTGGCTGCCAGGTTAAAGAAGAATCTCTATTTCTAGTATTTTTCCTCAGGGGGTTCCAGATGGTATTTACTTATGGATAGAAGAATTGTCACCTCCTGTTTCATGGGCTGTACCAGCGTTCAAAGATCATCTAGCAAATGGGGCTTTTCTGTGACAGAAAGGACGTTTGTTTCAACTGCCAGTGGCTAATTCACTGGTACGTACTCTTAAACCTATTGGACTTTGCTCACTCTTTTACCTGCACACTGGTCTCCAATTTAATTAATTACTGACCAGTCATAGCAGTATGTTTTACCCTATTAAATTAATCACCTGCCCTTTCTTCAAAGCTCAGCTGGCTTTCTATAGAAATAAAGAGTCACTTAATTTAATCTGAGCCCTTTTACAATGCTTATCACATTCAATCTCTCTACCAGACTATCTGTGAAGTTGACCTGGCTTCTCAGAAAAGGTTTCCTCTTTCCTTGTAAGTGATTTCTTAAGTGATTCTCCATTTTCGAGGAGACAGCATAATTCTCTAATGGCTCTTTAAGAAATTAGTCCTCTTCTTATGGAAGGGTTGAAGAAGTCTGGGCAGCAGCTTCTTATCTGGCACACTTCCATTCCCTGCAAATGGTAGTTCTCTCCTCAAGCACTGATTCCACTACTTTGATGACTGCAGTCTTGACCTTTTTATGAACTTTTCTTTCATCTCCAGGAAAGTGTGTTTGAAAATTGTTTCAATTTATGGTGCCTTGCTTGACTGTGCAAGGTTTTTTGTCTGATGAACACAGAGGCCAATTAAGTACAACGAGGGCCCTTTATTTGTCCTTCAGATTTGCATAAGAAATTGCAGTTTTGAAATAGAAATGGTTTTGAAGGAATATAACAGCTTAGAATTTTCAGGTACTAATTTTTACTATACCTCTAACAGAATGTGAGAAATGGTCTCTCTTCCTGAAAAGCATTTAGTCCTTAGCAGCCTGTTACCATAACTAGCCTTCAGTAAGAATAGTCCTTTAAACGTTGTTCTCCTGGAGTCCTTCAAAATTCTCCAAAGTTTCCCCAATGGTGACCCTAAATTGAGGCAGACATTATTTTTCAGACAGCCTATACTTTGCATGCAAATCTTCCTGACTTTAATAATTCATACTGAGCAGCATTCAACTTAACAGTTTCTCGTTTGGCTGAATAAACAACATGGGGTTGTTCAATACAGCATGGGTAGCTCAGCTGGAGTAAATCAGTGTAATATTGTCTCAGTCACTAGAGTTACAGCAGTTTAGACCAGCACAGGCTTTTGTCACATATTTTTATTTAGATTTTTTTTTTTCATTTTCTCTGGCATTCTTAACTGTAGGAGATGGCAGCTTCACAGACATAATTCATTCATCCAGATAGTTCCCTTGGGAGCTATCCCCTAACTAGTCCCTTTGGAAAGTAGGCAGGTATGGTGTTCATTTTACAGATGATCAACTAAGGAACAAAAAGTGATGCTTTTTAAAGACATTGACATTTCTAAAATGTCCACTGTCTTGATGCTGTAAAAAATTTGCATCACAGTATTGCAGAACCATAGAAATATTGTTTGGAAATGACCTTTTAAAACCTTGAGTTTGTTCACCTACCTGAAACAGAACAGTTTTCCATAGCTTTGTCTAATCATGTCCTGAAAACCTGCAAGCACAGAGTCCATAGCCTCTCCAGACAACAGGAGTCAACACTGAATTGACCTTCTCATGATTTTTTCCCCCCATCTGTTATTTAATTTGAATTTCCTAACCCACAATTTGTGGTGGTTGCCAAACTTTATATCACTTTAGCTCCAGAACTTTTGTAATTGTTTAATGCCATAGGCAGGTAGTTAAATCCCCTCTTACCCACTTTTCTGTTGAATTAAATCAGCCCAACTCCTTCCAGATGTCCTTGCAGGCTGTGCACTCTTAACCTTTGACTATCTCAGTAGCTCTGTACTTCTGGATCCTCTCCAGTTTCTTAATATTGGATTTATTCATTATATTCTGCCCTTTCTGTACCCTAATGTCTTTAAAAATTCATTCAAAATACAAATATGATTGATTTTCTCAAAGCCAACCAAGATAATTATTAGTAATATTTTTTAAGGAATTTGGGAGCCAAAAAAGATAGATATGATAAAAGACATCTTTGAGATATTTTCTAAGTTACCCAGACATCCTTCAGCTTCTTCAGAATAATCTTGGCCTGCTTCCTACTGACTCACAGGCAGACTTTCACTTACTGGCCCCAGTGTAACTGCATATGAAACAAAAAATGGTTGGATATAGATTAAAATCAAGATCAGGGCATTGTTTGTGGAGCAAGGATACATATAAAGGTTTGTTTGGAATGGTTTAAAATGATTGATGACCTCCCAAGAGTTGGATTCTTATTGAATCCACCAGAATCCACTTAACTATGCTTGCAAGTATTTTTCCAGTGTGGATATTTGTTGGTTTGCACACAGTCTTTTAACATTCTGCATCTTTATCCCTGTAAATATCCCCAGAAATGAAACAGAGGTAGTGTATGATCCTTGGATATTGTTCAATCTCTGGAATTAAACGACTAAGGTTATTAACACTGTTTCATTTATTTATATTGCCACTGCCTCTAGGAGCTATAATCGTTAACCAGAGGATCTACTTCAACTCCATGCACTGTTTAAATGCAGAACAAAGAAATAATCCCTTGTCCAGCCTATATGCAGCATAAGCATGAGGAAATAGGAAGCAGATGGGTACAAATACAAAAGCAGGAAAATGACATTGATCAGAAGGAAAAGCAGGACTGTCAGGGTACCAGAGGATACTATGAATTTTTGTAGGCATCACAGTATTGGAAAAGGAGTGGGGTTCTCCTTTGTGAAAGAAAAATGGGATTGAAGTAAGGTTTGAGAAGAAAGAACAACAGCTTTGCATCACATTTATTGGCATAAACTGATGACGGAACACCCATCACAGGACTCCTATGTGACAGTGTCAGGTTTTAGTAAGGACACAGTAAAGAAGATAAAATTATCTTTTCTGTTTCCCTGCTGTCTGGCGTAAACAGCTCCTGGAGGTACAAGTACTTCTGCTTGGAAAGGTGAAAGCTGAGGCTACCTGTGGGTAACTGCTGTCTCTGAAAAAGAGAATGTATTAAATCTGTGGTAGATAGCAAAGAGCCAAGTGTGTGAACAATTAATCTTGGGCAGGGTTTTCTTACCCGAGGAAAAGGTTGGAAGCAGTGGGGACAACTGCTTTCTAGAATACTGGGTTTGTCCCTCTTCTTTAAGCTGTAGCACAACTATAACTTCTCCCCTTGGGTGTGTTTGGCTTTATCAGCTTGGCAGTATTTCTCCTTCAACAGAACAGAACCACAGAATCACAGAAATCATCAAAGCTGAAAGAGACCTTCAATACCATCCAGTTCAACCATCAACCCAGCACAACCATAATCACTCCTAAGCCATATCTCCAACTGCCACATACAGACACCTCTTGAACGCTTCCTGAGGTGATCCCACCACCTCCCTTAGCAACTTATTCCAATGCCAAATCACTCTTTCAGTGAAAATTCCTTTTTTGTAGTATCAAATCTGAACCTCTCCTGGCACAACTTCAGGTCATTTTTTCTCATCTTTTCACTTGAGACATGGTGGAAGGGACAGATCCCCACCTCACCACAACCCCCTCAGGTAGTTGTAGAAAGGAGTGAAGTTCCCTATAATCTTTCTCTTCTCCAGGTTAAACACCCCCAGCTCTCTCAGGTGCTCCTCAGGGACTTGTGCTGCAGACCCTTCACCAGCTTTGTTGGCTTTCTCTGGGATTGCTCCAGCACCTCAGTGTCCTTTTTGAAGTGAGAGGCTGGGCATGATCCCCTGGTTGTCCTGCACATGCTGTGATGGCACTCAGGATGACCTGCACCATGGCCTTCTGTGGTACTGACCTCAGGCTGACAGTACTCTGGATAATATTTCCAACCTTTCTTGTAGATGGTGTTGCATTTGCTAATTTCCAGATTACTGGGATTTCTCTGGTTGAACCAGGACTGCTGCTAAATGCTTGGAAGTGGCTTGGCTTTTTGCCAGCTCACTCATTACTCTCAGGTGAATCCCATCTGGACCTGTAGACCTTGGGTGTCCAGTGGGCATACCAGGCATTTTCTCCTGGATTATGGTGCCTTCACTCATCTCTCAGTCACAAACTTCCAGCTCTGGGAGCTGAATATCCTAAGGGTAACCGTTTTTGGTCTTAAGGACTGAGACAAAGAAGGCATTAAGTACCTCTGCCTTTTCCTCATCTGCTGACACTGTGCTCCCTCAGCTGTGTACATTTTGCAAGGACATGAGTCCTGCAGAGGCTGCCGTGCTCTGTAGTGCTGGTGGCATGCAGTGATGGCAGCCCCTCTCATCCCTTTTGCTGGTGACTGCTGAGATGGCACCTAGTGCCCAGGACCTGCAGTGAAGTTTTGACCACCTGGATAAGTTTCTGTCTCATTAACCCCTTCCATTATTTCTCAGCTCTTAACATCAGGAGGTGAGCAACAGGAAAATCACAGACAAAGCAGCCATTTAATTAACACATTAGTGCACCATCTGCCATACCTTCCTGACTCATGAGAGTCATCAGCTCTGCTCTTACTGCTCTCACCCTCCTTACTATAAACTTTATTAAGAGTTGAGAGATGGGGTGGCATGAAATGTAGAAAAAAACAGAGAAGCTCTTGATATATAATGAATGGCATGAGCAGTTATGCTGAAAGTGAGATCATAAGGGGAAGTGGAAAACCAGGGAGCAGGTCTAGTGGAAGAGTGGTGGCTGTACGAGAGCGTAAGAGTTATCCACACTGATTAATGCTTCTCTCAGACTTATTAAAAAAAAATAATTGTTTCTTTTGATATCAAATAGCAGAAAGTGGGTTCCAGCTGGTCGTGGGTTTGCCTGTATAAAGTGTCTTTGTTGACTGAACCACTGTGAGACAATGGAAGTATGTAGATTAATCTAACATGATAAACCTAGAAATGTACAGCTGAGGTAAAAAGGGTTTTGTTTCAAATTCTAAACATCCTTCTGAACACTGAGATGTGCCTAGAAATTTAAATATGTCTTCCTTCTGTGGGCAGCCTATATTTGAAAATTATTCCTGTGGAAATTAAAGGATAATTAAAGAATTTAAACCACTCCTGTGAGAGTGGACCCTGTGCTAGCTATTGTATTGAGGGACATTTACTTCTTAATGTTTTCTCTGGGAACACCAACAGCATTTGAATCTCTGAAAGTGAGTTCTATCAGAATGTGTACACTAGAGAAAATGTAGTGTGAGAAGAAACACAAATAAAGGGGCACAGTAGAGCGACCTCTGCCCACAGGAAAATGGGGTCAGATATTTGGGCATTCTCTGAGGACGAGTCTTTCAATGACATCCTCAATGACAGTCCCCTCTGAGTTTTGTTTGTATATCTGCTCTTTGCCTTTCTTACCATCCTGCTGGCTTTCACTACTTTTGCAAGCCCTTGTTTTCCTGAGATTTCCTGAGTTAAAGATGTTCTTGAGGTTCTTACTCAGGTACTGACAAGTAAGACTGAACCTTCTTGTCTTAGAACATTTTGCCTGACCCACAGTCCAGAAACCACTACTGTTAAGCCCAGGCACACCTATTACTCTTTTCTATGAAAAAGAATGACATGGAAACATATTACAAAAATGAAGAAAAATATATGACATGCCATAACTGTGAAATAACATTTACCTGCAAAATCCTTCTAAATATACCAGAGTCCTCTTTGCATAACCTCTATATTTTGTAAACAGTGTGGAGGGCAAAATTAAAGAACAAACACCTGCAGTTAGCTTATATAATTTTAAAATAATTTTATTTAAAAATTATGTGAAATGCTTATAGTGATAAAGCCTAAAGCTCTTAGATCTTGAATAAGATGTGAAAGATTTGAAAATAATATGCATATTAATATGGTATTCTTACAGGTCTTGTTGAACTCATGTAACTCCAGAATAAGACAAGCATAAATAGACAGGTCAAGTCACCTAGAATGTTTTTCTAGCTGAATAGTTAATATTTTGAAAGGCTATAGCAAATCAAGTTCTTCTTATTGCCACACTCCAAGGTGTGTGACATTTCAAATAACTTTGTGGAACAAAAGAAAAGGAATTCTTATTGGATTTGTCTCAATTGCGTTGCTGAGTTTGAAGCAGAACTATGTGATTAAGCTCTGAAACACACTTATATTTGTTCTCTAACCTTATCTGAAGATCAAGTTTTTTTCCCTGCAGCTTGTCTTTCAGAAATTTCTTTCTAGACAGCCTTTTGTTTTCCCCTTCGATGTTGTGCCTCTCACCCAGGCATCTAGCACAGAGCCAAAAGAAGTGTCAGGTTAACACATGTAGTCCCTGCTCCAGCTCACCCTTTCCTTTCTAGCCAGGCTCAGGTTCTCCTGCTGCTTGTACATGACATGATAGGGATAATCTTTGCTTGTCTGACCCTGACTATTTTATTCTTATCCTCCAGGCATTTTGTCTGACGTCTGATACTATCTGACATGACATTCTTTCAAGTCCCTAGAACCAATGTGCAGTTTTAGATACATTGCTCTGTCATTTCATTTCTCCTTTGTCTAAGTTCTTCTTTCTGTGCCTGAAAGCCTCTATTCTTACACTTGGACTTACCTGCTAGAGGCTTATATTAGCATATCTTAATTTTCTACCTTAAAAAAATAGGCACCGTGTACTAAATCCACATATTGCTCATCTGACATTTTACATCCATAAACAAATTACTTAAGGAGTAGTACAGTATTTGGATTTAAGAGCATATATTTCTTAAGTGTATCCTAGTTCCTCCTTCATTTAAAATGTGAAGGCACACTGTCATTTACATTCATATTTTAAAGCAGAAAGGTCAATAAAAAAGTCTTTATCTTCCCATGGTTTCTAAGAATGACAGGTCTGGAGGTCTTCAAGGAATTGGAGGTGTTCTTTATTAAAGCTATTGTTTTTTTCTGGGCTAAGCATGAAAAATTAGACTGACTAGACAGTGTTGCTTTTTATTTGCACGAAATCAGACAAAAAATATTAACAGACCAATTAGGCCATCTTCCTCCAAAGTATTAGATGTTATTACTACTGATGCAGAGAGACAATTCTTTTTATGTTTTTTTATCAAATACTCTTCCCCTCTGTGTCTTTTAAAACCTCAATTGTTTGCTAGAGCTATACAGAAAGCCACTGCAAACTGTTGCTCTTGAATTACTAAACATTCAAAGTACACTAATAAAACACTTTGTTATATTCCTGTAAAAGTCACCATGGCCATAAAAAGTCAAATCCTTAATTCATGTAGCACTTTTGAAAGTCTACAGTAATACCTCAGGAAAGCAGCTCACACTGTTACCAGCAGCACTGGAGATGTTTATAATAATTTATAATACAACATGTCAAGAACAGACAGGCCTTGCATTACAATTTTTGCATTGGGTCACATGCAGCAAGCAGTGCATAAGACTACTATAAAAGCACAGATATATTGAAAGAATGTTCATCCTTTTATTAATGATCCTTTGAAGAGGCTTTCACATTCTTTCATGTATTTTCTTGCAGAAACTGTCCACTTGATCTATTATATCCAATAAAGAGACCTTGTTTGCATTGACAGCTGCAGTCTTGGAAACAGACAAATGGAAACTCTCAAAATTAATGTATTGATAATGGTTATCTTCATACTCTTTAGTTCTGGTGTGTCAGAATCCAAAATCACAAATGGTTTTAACTCATCTGAAGGAAAACAGACCTTATTTTTGTTTTATATGGTAGTACTGACATGCTCTGCATTGTAAAAGAGAAGTGAGCTGTTGCAAAGGGCAGAGATACGCAGCCTCCAGCCCAGGCTGTCACCCCTGCTGTGTCCTGGGGAGCAGCTGCTCACTGGAGTTCACTCTCTGACCTCAGCCAGTGGTACTGAGCAAATAATTGGTGCTCACAAGTGAGTAAGGACATGAGGACTTGAACCCAGGACATGAACTTTCACCTGAGGAGCAGCACTGTAAACAACTCAAAATACAATGCAAATCAGAAAGTCTCTCGACCTTGACCATGGTGTTTTATAAGAAGGTTTTGAGTGGTGTTATTCTGCTCTGAGTCCAATAGCATTGTGAGCTATTGGGTAAGTCCTGGAGGTTACATGGGTTTCAGGTCTCTCTTACCTTAGACCTTCCATTGAGCATATCTCTTTAGGTCAAAATTTCAAATGCTGACTTTTTTTTATTGCCATCCTTTGCTTGTATATTTATGAGAACTCAAATCTTTTCAGAGCAGGGACCTCACATGGGATACAGGTATTGTAGATGCATGACTTGCAGGTTTATTTACAGCTTCTACTGTCAGATAAGCAATAGTAATTCAAATTATTCCTGATTCCTACTTCATTTCAAGTAAGCACCAAGCCTTTTTCACCCTAATGTAGCTCCTAGCAGATCTTTGGTTAAAAAGCTGTTTAGGCTGGGTAAGTACAAAGGCTTATGCACACACAGTTATTCTTGAGCAGTCTAAGTATGGGAGATTTATAGCTAATAATAAGTGACTGTGGAAAGGGATGCTTAGGGTCATTACAAAATTACAGGCTGAGTCTGCCAGCTAGTTGGTGGCTCTGATCAGTTCAAACATTTGGTGTTTTATCTTCATTCAAATAATGTGTTTATACATGCTGGTCCTGGCTGCCAGATGTCACCACAGATCTGAAACCTGAGGGAGGTTTTGATGCAGAAATGACTTTAGGGAGATGTGGTAGAGTCGCATGGAGTATTCATCATTGCAGTAATTAATGTAAGCAGTAATGACCTCCAGGTCAGGTAGATTCTTATACTTAATGACTGTCTGAGCAGTGAACACTGCCTCAGACCATTAGCTCCTCCAGACAGTCATTTAAGTGAGCCTTAACTGCCAGTCATTCTTGCCCAGTATTAACAATACTCATAACTAGTTTTCCAAACTTCCCCTATCATTCAATGGTATGGAGTGCTAAACTTTCTTCATCTTCACAGACAGTTTAAAACTGTGCTATTTTACATAAAATTTCCTGAAAAAGTGATTATCTGGCTAATAGATCACAACTGACTCGTGCCATAGTAGAGTGGATCAGATATTCACCATTTCCCAATACTTAATTTATTTGATGAAAAAAAGCATGCTGAGACTAAAAAAATTTGTGTGGAAATAATCTTCCTGGGACATGATAGCATGGAAAACAGCTGCAAACAAAACTGCATTATGATGATTCACGTCTATTCATATTTATCTGAGTACATAGCAGGTACATAGAGGTTTTTGTCTTACTGCTTGGAAACTAGTACTGCCTGAGCTCATTTAATTGCTGTTTTTAAAAAGTGGACTCTGGTACTAGTTTCTTCTACTGTGAAAGTTTAAAGAACAGTTTAGCATAGCAATTGTTCTATTACAATATCTCTGCATATCTTCCTAGAAATCCTGAAAAGGTCCAGAATACATAAAAGAGCTGCATCGCATTCTGCAGTAAACAAATTGAATTTATTTCAGTAGATTCAAGATTAGATGGCATTAGATAACATTTTCAAAGGTAATTCATGTTACCCAAAATGGAAGAGTTTGCAACTAATGGTGATATTTCTCTTGTTACTTTGCCAGCTCAGGGTCTACTTAAGGAGTCAGTAGTTGTCTGTGCTCCCAACTAAATTTTCTCTTCTGTGACAGTGTTCTTTTTTTTGAAGAAGTCTAGCTGGTCTTCTCATTTGGACAGAATAACTAAATAAGCCTTTGGAGATATGACTAGCATAACAGTAGTTAGAAGGCAAATTTTCAATAGCTGTTTCTAAATTTATTTTGTGAAACTATTATCTAAAGGTTTCACATCTTGATGGGGGAATGGAAATGAGAATCAAAACCACTCATACTAACTGGATGTTCCAATTCTGTCCTATTTTCCTAAAAAAAAAAACAACAAAAAAGTAGTTGAATGGCTTGTTTGCAATCTTAGGCTGGGTCACAATTGATTAAAAATAATAGAAATGGACTGTAGAGGTTTTGGGAGTCTTCTGAGAAGATTCTGGTGTTGACATATGAAAAAGGTATTGAGGTAAAACCAAGCACTTGCATTACCAAAAATGTAGATTTTTTTATATAGTGATGATTTTATGACAGGTGAAGCTGACAGTTATTGGCTTGTAAAATATCATTGTTAATATTATTGAAGATACTCTCTTAGCCCAAAGCAAAGTAACTAACTTTTTATTAACAGATAATTTAGTGGGAAACTTCATGTTCATTGGACTTTGTATACTTTGAATTATTTTTTCCATTGGTTTAAATAAATGACAACAGTCCTGTTGAAGATGTGCTACTAAAAATTTTTAATCACAATTCAGTAGAAAATTAAAAAAAAAAAAATCTTAGATTTATGAAAATTCTCTGATTTGGGAAAAATTGACGGATTTTCTGAATGTTACTGGCTTCAGATATAAATTGGAAATGCAAATCTATGGATTCTCTTATGTCCTTAAATTTTGTAAAATACATGTGCTACCACAATAGTTAAGGTACCAGGTGATGTCAAAGGCTCATGTCTCTTATAAATGTATTTAGAAGTTTTTTAGCTTACTTACTGCAGCAAATCATTCTGTAGTATGAATTACAGTTGTCTTCTATCATTTCTAAAAAGATTTAAAAACTCAGGGGACTGTAGTGGAAATCATCGCCCTTTGTTCAGGTGTGGTGTCTCATCAACCCTTGCTCCTTTGTTTCACACAGGTTTGAAGCTTCTGACATTTTAGTCAAAATGTTAAATCAAACCCTTCTGGGTGAAAGTAGAAGTGCCTCTGGCCATTTATGCAATATCTTTCTGAACACTAATTTTAAAGCCAAACTTGCAATTATATTACGTTTTTAGGTGCCTATCTACCTCTGGGATAAACATAGAGCACTTTCATTACCTATTTGAATTTTGGTCAAGGATTCCATTACAAAGAAATGCAAAGATGAACATTGTGAAGAAGTTGCTCTTTCTGTTACTGCTTCTTTCCATTTCCAACTTCAACTCTTCATTAACTTTGATATTTACAAAACAGATTATTTTTTGTACCGCTTTGTAATGAACTTCTCTCTCTCTTTAAGTTTCTTGGAGTACATTTTTATTTTTCCTGAGATGATTTCCGGCTTTTTGATGACACCCTTGCACTTTTCTTGCTCGTAGAATATGTTTGACTTTTGACTTTATAGAATCCTTACCATTTTTAAACACCTGGGGGTTAAAGCTTTAATGCCAAATGCTTTTCAAAGGGTTTTTGGTTCTATTCAACATTTATTACACTCTCATCTTTATAAGCCCTTGTTTATCTATCAAAAAATGAAACTATCCTCCCTGTCCTACACTGACCAATTTTCAAAGAATCTCTTGCAATTTAGAAGCATCATGGATTATACTTTTGTGAGATTGAAGGGAATGTTGGTAGGATAGGATTTCTGGAGGTCATCTTCTTCCAGAGAGGTAGATCATGTGCTGCAGAACTCTGAATATTTTGGAGACTTACTCCACTTTCTCCTAGATTTCTGAATGTCTTAGAAACCCTCTCTGCTTTCTCCATGTCCCTCTAGAATAGTGGGTGACCAAAACTGGGCACTAGAAGCTACATCAGATGCATTTCACCACTGCTGAGGAGATGGAATAGAGTTTCCCTTACAAGCCATGCTCCTGCAAATGTAACCTGCAATATGAACAGCTCTATTGTGGGAGAGCATCTTTTCACCTTAGTGCCCCCTTTCACTTCACCTTTGCAAAGGTTTTCAAAATACAGTCTTCTAAGTTTTTGCACTCATAAGAGTAAAAGCAAGCACAGGGGAAATACATTTGGAATATGATTAAATGGTGGATCTGTACTCAAGGAGTCAGTCTTCTTTCTCTTGTGGGATGTGGAAAATTTGTTGAAAATAAAGTAATTTGAAATGATGCCCTTTTCTCTGCTCTGTGTACATAAACAAAGGGTTGGGGTTTCTTTTCCTTAATTCCATGTAGATTTCTTCCTTCACGTGCATGTCTCAGCAGCAAGCCACATTTTTAAAACACTGTATTCAGTAATATCAACCTGTTACCCTGACTTCTGTTCCCAAAGCATTCAAGGACACTAATAGTCATAGCTGTCAGAAATCACATTACTTGCAAATTGTGTGTAGATTCAGCACCTCCATCTAAAATGAGTGCTGTTAAACAAACCAGCCCCAGCAGATTTGTTAAGCAGTATTGTCTTGCTTTAAGCTTACCAAGAAGTGCCTTTTTCTGCAGGCTGGAAAAAATGGCACTGAAAAATATTATTCAGATGGGGGAACATCAGGCTAAGCCTTCTAAACCCCTGGTATTGGAAGATAGTCGGGGTCATCCAAAATAAGTCAATTTAACAAGAATTCATGTGTCATGAGTATTAGCTCTAAGGGAGCTCGGGCAGCTGTTTTGCTGAAAGGGGCTAATAATGAAATTGTATTGAATTGTGCTGTATTGTGTTAAGTTTCAAGTGCCTCGTTTTGGTGGCCTCTGGTTCAAGAGGGATGCTGCATAACAATTGTCAGGCAAGTCATTCCCCTATACCTGCAATTAATTAACACTCCACACAGGTTATTCACAGCTCTGAGGTCCAGAGGGTGATAGAAATGTTCCTCAAAGTTGTTGATGACCTTTTTTACGTTCATAACCGTTCTTATATTTCATTATCTTCATCCTCATGGCTACTACAGACTTACTTCTGAAAAGTTTTGAATTAGACCAGTGTTTCTGTTGCCTCATGGCAATATATTCCTATGGCTGTGAGTTTGGGAGGCAGGTCAAGAGCAGCCCTCAGCAAACAGGACTGCTTTTGGTGTGAGAGGCTGAAGGAAGTGACTTAGTGACTTTTCACATATTTGCAAAATCTCACTTTGAGCTTTTTCTGCTCCCTGTTTGGCTTCCAGTTGCCTTATTTGCATGGCAGCAAGAAATTTCTGGATCAGCCCAGCAGAATGTGAGTTACTTTATCCAGCTCTGGGGGACAGGCTGCTGTTATTTCAGGTGACTTGTGCCTGAGCATCACCTGAGATGAGGGCTGGATATTGAAAAGGACATGGCTACTTGTTGCTCAAGAGTGCACTCACAGTTACCAGGAGCGAGCAGATAAGCCTGCAGAGATTTCAGGAACCAAGGTCTTCCATTGCCCATTTGAAAGATTTTAAGTCTTTATGCAGGGAATAACTGCATATAGTATGAACTCAAATATAACAAGCATGGTCAGTGTGGGTACTCTTTTAATATTAGCTTAATATAAGGTAAGGTAAGTGCACTTGTAGCACACTTAAGGTAAGTGCCCAGTGTAGCATTAGAAGTAGGAGGACATTTCTGTACATGCTCAGGCTGTGGGCAGCTCATACATTTATAGTAATTGAATGCTGGATCACCAGAGAGTTCCTCTGTACCCTGAGATGTTGAGCTACAGGCTGTGGATCCCTCCGTGCAAACATTATGTTGTCTCCCTCCCAATCAGCAGTCATGCAATTTCATAGCAGGTTTTGGGATTTATGTAATGCATTTATATAACATTTTATTTTATTTATTTTTCTTTTAATGAAATATTTTCTAAAAATACATGGTTTTCTTGGAGTATCATCTGCTTTTAATAATTTTAAGATGTGGAGAAATACATGTCATGGGGATTTCAGATATGAGTTGCAACAGCAACCAGGGGAACCAAGCATTGTCACTTATGCTTCATCCTAGTGCTTTTCAGCTCTGTCTGTGACTGACAATATCTGTACTTCCACCTCACCTCTCTATTATTTTTGTGTTCACCTCTTGCTCTGTTGTGTAGCTCCTCTGCTGTAACTTTTATCATTTTATCTTGCAGGTCCTGGCCCAGGACCACTCTTTTTATTTTCTGTTGAGTCTCCTGGCAGAACCACTCCCTTGTTTTCTTGTTGGTATATGCTATTCTCAGCCTGCATCTTATTATATTCATCTTCACTTAGTTGGTTTTTTTTTTCCTTTTTCTCTTTTTTAAGAACCTCTGTGCTTATAATCCATAAGTCATTGTGGGAAGGACACACTGATTGAAAACCTCTCTCTCCAGGCAGAATGGTAAATTGCTTTTCATTATGTGATTCAGATTTCTTGAAGTCTTCAATTTTACCTAGATCCACTTCCATTGAAATAAACACAACAACATCCACAGACAAATCAAAAATACCTTTTGAGAATGATGTTGAAATGAAATATTTTATTTTGCATATATTTAAGTGAAATTTACTGCAGGAGTGCAAAACTATGATTTTTAAAGGCAGAGTAGATGTGTTTATTGCTAAAAACATCCCAATGATTTACTAGCATGGCCAAGAAAAACACAGGAGAATTTCAGAAGTAGTATCTTGCATGGCAGCAGTGAGGATTGTGTCTTGCCTGGTGTTCACAGCTTTGCTTGCAGCAGTCTAGGAGTAGCTGGTTGTGGGATGCCTCATGCTCTTTTTTATAACTTGTTTTGGTGAAGATCCAAATGAAGAGCCCTGATGTCAGTGTACACGAATCTGACTTTCTGCAGTTATTTGTGGAGCAAAATTTTTCCTGCGCAGATCAAAATTGTTCCTGCACAGATGCATTTCTTTTTTTAATTCCATTGGTCATACACTAATGAATTTCTTTCAAAAGACTAACTCAGTTAGTCAGGACAAAGTTGAATTTTGATTTTGTAGATGAAAAGTGAGGCATTTCTTGGCCATTGAAAACCAGCATCTCTTCTTTATTCGTGAGGGTATGGAACAATGAAGAAAATAATGAAATTGTTGTGAGATATGGAAGAGGTAGGAAAGCACATTTTAGTATCTTCCTTAAAGCCTTTCTGCAAAGAAATACGCTCAGAAATACATGTAAAGGTCAGGGAAAGCCTCCAGCAGCTGTGGAAGTTAATTTTGTTTCACTCTATTTTTAATTTTTTATTTTAATTTTTTTTTTAGTTTACTGCAATGCCTGAGCACTTGCCCTAGCTGTAAGAAGTATGGAAGCTTTAGGCAGAAAATAATTTCATAGCCTGGCACATTTCATACACCTATTGTACATTGTCTCCTGTCCTCATGCTTGTACCAATCTGTTAGAATGGCATGGTTTCAAGTTGGTCAGACTTACCCTAGGAAATTAAAGAATCTGCCAAAATTAGACTGAAGCAAGGAAGAGGATACTAGTGACACCTTCCCCTCCTCAGAACATCTCAGTTCTGCAGTATCAGTGTACTGGAGGCTTGTAGGGTCAACTTCTGTTCCGTGATTCTTCTGCAGAACAAGAGGAGCCCATCCCATGCTCCCTCCCAGCTTTTCAGATTACACATGCACTGATCCAGGAGAACCTCAGCTTGAGCTAAAATCATCCAAATCTGGCATATAGCAAGTTTTACTCAAAGAAAGATGTCTCAAATGTTGAGTTCAGGTGAAAAGCTGGGTTTTGTCTGCCTTTTCTCTGATGTTGGAAATCTAACCAGTTGAGGTCTGAGTGACTGTATTCAGGATCAGACTCTCCACATAAAATTTTTCTTACTTACTACAGGTTCACTTGTCTCGAAAAGCCTAATGCTTGACACTTAAAATAATAGCTTTGCTAGGCAGGAGGTGCTATTTTCCATTTCTAGATTTTAAGGACAGACTGAATGCATACAATAAAAGATTACACAGATGTGTATCTGTGACATAATGTATCTAGGAAACACTGCAATTATGAAAATCTAATGACTAGTTGTTAACATTGTCAGAACCCTAACTGTTGTAATATAATGATTTTTTTATGTTGCCTGAAAGAGAAGCTTTTAGGAAAGTTCCAAACAAAACTGATATTCTCAATGTTTCTGGAAAGTTTCATATGGTATTTGGGACACCAGTAATGATAGCTGGAGTTCAACTTTTGCCTCTTGCCAATGGGTTGTCCTTGCCAGAGTCTTCCTTAAAACAGGAAAAAGAAAACAAATGTATAGATGTATTTTCCTGATTTATATCAGAGTACTATACATAAAGAGAGATTGATAGAACAAAATTAATCACTTTATATACAGATCAAATGTGCAAATCTCTGTTTACCCTACATGGGAAAAGAGCTAACTAGACTTTTCTTGCTTTGCTTACACTTGTATGAATAAAAGACAGCTCTGATGAGGCCTATGATTTATTCCAGATTTATCTGGTATTATGAAGAACAAAACCTGTCCTAATTTGCTTATCTCTTCAGGTAAGGTGATCTACCTGCAGTTCAAGTAATTTCATTTGCAATCTTTCTCTTTTTTTGGAGCAAAATTATTATGGTTCTTCAGTGAAAGAGGAGGATTTTCCAATACTCAGGAACTTGAAACAGTCAGCTTATGCATCTACAAGAGTACTCTGCTGAAGAGAAAACCCTGAACCTGTGTATTTCAGAGAGTACCACAGCAAATTACACATCCCCTGCTGACCAGAGCAGACACTGCTGCTCCCCTGATTAAATGGGTTCCAAATTTTGATGCTTATACCTGCATCTTGCATGTGGGAATTAATCCTCAATCTGACTGTATTAGAGCTGACAGCCCTCTAGGCCCCTCCAGCTGTCACCAAAACAAATTCTTCACCCTCCTTCCTGCCTGTCCAGAATGCCTCAGGCAATAGGGCACACATTTTTCTTGTTTGTGCCCATCCATGGTGACACAGATGACAACGAGGCTGCAATAAAACTGAAGCATTCCCTGGCAAGAAGAACTCTCTGGCTTCTCTTTCTCATGCAGGTTAATTCAGTTTTCATATTTGACTCTGATGTTGTGGATGTGTAGCATGAAGCACACTGAAGCCTGCTGGCTTCAAAAATAGGTGCTGCTGGTTGCAGTCAGGGCTGCTGACTGGTGTTTCATAAACATTCACATCCTGGGGAGAACTGCGGGGTGATTTTATGAGCTTTGAAGTAGAAGTGGAACTAACTAGCACACCACTGTGTGTCAGTTCACAGAGAGGGCAAATAGACATCTGGGACACAAAAAACAGCTGCTGAGATGAGGCATCCCTTTGAAATGCTGGTAAACTTTGCAATAGTCACTTCTTGAACCAGGAAATCAGTGAATTGTAATAATTTGGTTTCTGATCATTGTGAAATTCCTTTGATGAGTTGCTAAAGGTTTTTTTGAAGAGGCTCTTGAGATAAAAATGCCATTTAAACAGCCTTACTTAAGTCTTCTTGTCTTCAATCTATTTTAGACTCTCCTTTTTCTCTTGTAGACCCCTTAATCTTTTCAATAGTTTTCTTCAGGCAGCAGGCCAGCAAATAAGAGTCCACAAAAAAGCTCTTAGTGATTCCATCATTCTTAATTCTTTAAAAAGAAGGATGGGATATTTGACTCCTTTTTTCCACTAAATGGCTGAGACAGTTCACTTTGTTTTCCCATCCTTCTTACATCTAGATAATCAGTACTGCTGTCAAGAAGGAATGGCAGGAAGGTCAGTGGCAGAGGTAGAACCATCAATTTGCTTCTGCACATCCCAGATGTGTGCTGCACATCCCAAATGGTGCCAGGCAGAGGGCAATGTGAACCCTTCAGCAGTTTTAGGCCTGAGAGAAGGATGGAGGATTAGAGCATTCACTTCTCTCATGCTTTGTAATAAGGACTAGCACTATCAGGATCTTCGTGCTGGAGTGCAGCAAGGGTATCCAGTCATCTCCCCTCAGGGTCAGAAGAATGGGAGTGCACAAGGGTAGGATATGCTGGTGCTGGGATTTTTTCCTCTTCTCTCATGTAAGTGTTGCTAATTGCCTCACTTCTACACGGGCCAGCAGAAGAAGGAGATGGATTTAGGCCTGTCCCCACACTAAGGGCAGGAATTTCAATCTGGTGGTGAAAGAATTTCAGCACAGGTGGAGAAGGACATGTTGACAAGCACCTCTTGGGCATACATCTGCCTGTATTCCTAGTGGAGTTTCGGTATGGGAGGGTGGCAGTGTACAGCTTCTCAGGAGCTGGGAGAAAGAATCAGTTTCTGGACAAATGAACAAGCGACCTCCTGGTGGCTGACAGGTCTGGCGCTGCTGGGCCATCCCTTCCGTGTGACACCGCTTCTGCCTTGGCCCTCCTTCCCTGCCTGGGCCTGGCAACCTGCTGGGACACAAAACCACACTGTGTGCTGTCCTGTGCTGTCAGACAAGGGAAAGGATGGCTGAGCAGCCAGCGTGTGTCCCTGTGTCTTAGACCTGCAGAGGTTTGATAGGGTGGTGGACAGAGCATCACCAGAAGTGCACACCTGCTCCCTCCTGGAACAAGCTCTGGGGACTTTGAGCAAGAACTTTCCCTGCCCAGTCTTGGCATTTTCCACAGCAATCTAACTGCTAATAACAATATGGTATAACACAGTTACTGTGTAAAAATAAGATTCAAAAATATTCATCACACATATTTGAAAATGGATATATTACAATCCTGAAATATTATTCATAAAGGGTTTTTTATCATTATCTTTTAATAAGTGGTTAGCATATTTTGAAAGAGATATTTTGGAAGAATGGAGAATTTATTAGTATTCACTTTCAAAAATATAAAAAATATATCTTTCTTAGTCAACAGTGTAATGAATGTTAAACCCCATCATCTGTCTTGGGTGGAAAATCTGGAAATTTGATAAAAGTTATAACTGTATCAATATTTGCCCTATATCAATATCTAAGAATCAATATCTAAGTCACAGTACAGGTCACAAGTAGTCAAAATACAGTGATTAAAGAGAGATAAATACATCCTGTTGTCTCCGGCCTGTGTGATAAAGTTGAATGTGGACTCAAAGCTGACAAGCATTTCCTGATAGAACAGCTGGTATGGCAGCAAATATTTAATTATCTGAAATACATATTTGCAATTAGACAGATTTCCTCAAATAATCTTGCTTGCTCAATATTTTTACCTGTTCAGTGGGTTTTCAAGCAATGTGTGAGCTGCAGCCTGTTAAATTCCAAATATTCTCTCAGGATCCATCCTTGCAGAAGTGAAAAGGTTTGAAGATGTGACAGCTGTAGGAGCTGATTGTTTTTGTCTGATTGGATTTGAGCAATCTGGTCCAGTGGAAGGTGACCCTGCTCAAGGCAGGGGTGTTGGAACTAGATGATCTTATGGTACCTTCTAGACCAGGACATCCTATGATTCTGTAATTGTACTCAAGTCAAGATGCCAAGAGGATGACAGTAAATGGATGGGAAGCCAGGTGGGTAGAAAAATTGTTGAACTCAGAGAGTTTGTGGGTTTAGAGACGGATTGTAAATGCAGCACTGCAGGGGTCTCTTTTGAGACCTGTCCAATTGGTCAAATGTGTAAGGTAATACTTTCTTATCAGGCTGACATCAAACTGGGGCAAGGAGCTGGTATGTCCAAACTGGGCTGCCTTGCAGAGACACAGGAGGGATGCACCAAAAGCACTGTTCAGAAGAGAGCTACACCAGGATCCTGGGCTATTTTTTTTTCAATAATAAACTTTTAGTTGATGACTTTTATCACAAATTATTCAAAATCAGACAGCATATCTTCAGAAAAAATTCTCTAAGCACTAGCTTTAGAAAATTACCCCTCTCCAAAATGTTATCTGCTTATGTCCTTGCTTGGTAATACAATGCCACACAGCTGGCCAAGACTGGAAGAAAATGTTCTGAACACAAAATTTCAAAATGGTAAAAAACATAGAAAATTACCTGAGAACCCAGAGTTTTGTAGTCAAGTACTTAGCAGCTAATAACCCATACATAATGTGCTATTGATTTCCATACCTATTGTAAACTCTGTGGTGTCTTCAGATCATTGACGTTTCCAACGTTCTCCAGCGCTTTGTGATTTTAGGTGTACTGAAAATGGAAGAAATGATTGTCTAGAAGAGGTTTTAACCTCCTATTTAGATGCAAAACCTGGATCTTGTCTTGGGAACTCATTCCAAACTACATGAATAATGGATGTTTTCTTTCTAACTTTTTTTTTTCTGTTTTTTTTTTTCTAACTTTTGGAGACTTATTGCATTGAGTTCTTAAGAAGTTCTGATGCATACTTTGAAGACTGTCATCCTCAAAGAGGGTTCTTTATTAAAATAGGGGACCTCTTGCTATGCAAATATTAATTCCTGTAAAAAGAATGATCTTTATTTCCATTACCAAAATTAATTAATTTCTTTACTGCCATCACAGTTTTAGAGGAACATGGGGTGTTAGGTGACCATTATAAAGTAAACAAAAAAAAATTACTTAAAATCTTCTTTTAATTTAATATGCATCTTTGTAATGAGCTTTTTCAAAATAATGAATATTTCAGGTCAAAGTTAGTCTCTTCACTTTGAATATATGTACATGTGGCAATATCTTTTAATTGCCTGGATAATTTTCCCTGTTGTGGTTTAACACCAGCACTGCACAGCTACTCACTTTCTCCTCCACCAGAAGGATCCAGGAGAGAGCTGGAAGGGAAAGCTACAAAAATCATGGGTTGAGATGAAGACAATTTAAAAGCCATGCACCTGAGTGAAGCAAAACCAGGAATTAATTCACTGCTTCCCATGGGCAGGCAGGTGTTCAGCCATCCCCAGGAGAGCAGAGCCCCATCACAAGTGACAGTGACTTGGGAAAACAAACACCCTCACTCCAACCTTCCTCCTTCTCCCACCCACTGCACACACTGAGCATGATGCCACATGGTCTGGAATATCCCTTAGGTCAGTTTGGGTCACCTGTCCAGGCTGTGTCTCCTCCCAGCCTCCCATGCAGCCCCAAATTCCTCACCAGGCTGGTGGTACAAAAAGCAGAAAAGGCCTTGGCTCTGTGTAAGCCCTGCTCAGAATAACAAAAACATCTCTATAATTATCCTTGTGTTCAGCACAAATCCAAAACACGGCCTCATGCCAGCCACTGTGAAGAAAGTTAACTCTACCTCAACCAAAACCAGCACAGCCCCAAAAGGTAGCCATCCTGTTATAACATTGCTGAGACAGATGATTTGGAATGGTTTTTTTTTTTTTGAAATTATGTATGATGAAATTATGGACAGTTATTTCAGACCAAGAATTAAGCATGTTTTAAAAGTTTATAATATTCTCTTATTTTCTTAGTTGAGAGATAATGAATTTTTTAAAATATATTTTCCATATAAAACCTGAAAAATCACCATTTGTGTTACAGATTAGGGTTGGACTGTAATACAAAACATTATTCCCTCCTTTCTCATGCAATGATAATTGGAGGGTTTTTTATGGTGTAAGAGATTTTTCTTTCTACTTCTGTATAATCTCCCTTGAGAACTGGTTGGTTTTAAACTAATTGGTTAGGGAGCCACAGAGAAACCATCCTTATGTTTTTGTGTCAATTATAGTGTGTAATTTTTTCTCACATGGCATGGCCTGGGTCTACCCACTAACTGCTAGTGGCTCTATCTGCTCTGAGGGAGGGATTGGCTTTCCTTCTTTGCATAATTATTTGCTGGTCAGAAGACAGTATAAAGAAGCTGCAAAGCTTCCCCATCCTACTCATCTGAGAAAGGTTTGAACCACCACCTTTTGAAATTCAGGAAGGCGTCAACAGTATCCCTGTGAAACCTACTTGTCATCCCCTCCAGTCTGGCCTCTCAGTAAACAGAAATAAGAGCATTGGAGGGCTAGAGTCCAAAAAAAAGGTAGCTTGACTGTTGCCCAGTTGTTAGGAGATTCTCACAGAGTGAAAAATCAAGACTGCAGTGCCAGGCAAGCATTCATATTCTAGCACACCACTTGTGGCTGAAATCTAACATCAGCTCAAAGCATAACACCATAATTTTCCTGGCTCTGTAACTCTATCATGCCTGCCTGACCCATATTTAATCTTCCAGAATGTGCTTTTTTACAGTCTACTTATACTTGGCAGCCTTAAATGTCCTGGGTTGGGGTCCTTTGCCTCTCAGGAGGATGAGAATCTGGATAATCCACACCAGGATTTAGAGGTGTAACAATAAAATTATAGAGAAAATGAATGTTCAAAAGAGGGCAGGCAAGGTAGATTCTGATTAAATAGTGGCACTGTGTGATAGTGAGGGTAGCTCTGACATTCATAGGAAGTTGGGAAATCCAGCATGGCACCCATAATCCCAGGCCTTCCTTAATTAATAGCTGGAAGCAGGATATCCTGCAGCATCTGAGAAAATCTTCCTCTGGAGTGGGATTCCCATGTAAGGTATCATTCTAGATGTGGGGTGAAGTGTGCAGTGCCCATGTAAATGTTTCACATGTGGGCCATCTCATATTATCTGCATCCTTCTTCTAGTAAAGCTGAACTGGCTTTTAGACTCCATTGACTGTATTGACCTGTTCTTCAGTGATTATAATGGGAGTTTAGACTTTAGCTCACAAGTTGATGTCTAAATCCTACTAAATCTGGTGCTTAATTTAGAAGAATTTTATTGCCCTCATGAGGCTTTTAAATTCTTTGTACAATCAATCTTTACTTTGAGAACTGGCTGAGTCTAGCTGGCTTCAGAATGCTTCTCTTTTCCTGCAGGTTGCAAAAATAACCTGGATAGCTACAATAGGCAGAGTTAGATTGCCCTGCAGAGTTCTGTGCTGAAATATTGATAGGACAATGTTTTGGTTAGAATTCTAAATTAGATGGAAAGGAGTCTACCTAGCTGTCTTTACAAACCATATATAATTCTTGCTTGATTTAGGAACGTAATTGCTGAAATCAGCTCTGAAAATCTTTTTCTAATACATAGCTCTTGAAAAGAGCACAAAAGAAAGTGGTTGGGTCCAAGGAGACACCAAATAAGAAGTTGAACATCTACAGACACATACTAATCAAATGCCGTTTGGTTTGGTTTGTTTGTTTGATTGTTTGTTTGTTTTAAATACCGTGAGGTCCTTCAGGCATCACTTTTTGCAATTTCCTGAATCAATAATTTAGGGACTTAATTCAATAAATCATTCAACTGATAATAGGAATAAACACTATTTTTTGCTGTTCTTAAAATTGGATTCTGAGAATCAGATTTTTAAAGTATTTCAATTCTTAAGGACTTGATCCACAAAAGGGCTTGGATTTTTTGATGGTCAGCATTGCATTATGTAAGGTTTAGGTGCCTGTTTCCTAATTTTGCCTCCATGTGTTGAACAAGGCATTATCTGCTTATACAGTGCATACAAAGTAAACATCTCCAGCTGGGCTTCCCAATAGCTGCCCAAGATAATCAAGAAAACAAGCACTGAGACCAGAGCTGTTCCTTAAATCCCACCTCTGTTGAGGACCTTAAGTCACAGGGATGAGCAGACATGAGCAGCAGATCCCAAGCCCTTCCCTGTCTTAGATGCCCATTCTGTGTTTTCAGGAAGAGTCGGGAAGTGATGGTCCACACTCTGAACACACAGCTAGAGGAAGGAGGTTCACCAAAACTGGAATAAAAGCTGAGAATTCAGCACACTACAGGGTGTGGGAAACAGCTACTACTCCATCTGAAAGGATTAACACAGTTCTTGCTCACTTTTGGACTTTCACCTAGTCAGTGGGCTGTAGAGATCTCTGTAAGTCTTGGTACAACACTGCAACTTAGGAAAGAAAGTCAGCCTTCATGTCACGAGGGAGAAGGAGCAGCAGAACAAAATATTTCAGTGTACTCATCAAGAGAATTACTTAAGAGAAGCTGCTAATGCCCATTTCTTGCTCAAAGAGATGATGATGCCTTTTCCATTAAAGGGTTAGACAGAAAAGTAAAAGTTTAAGTATTTCTGAGTTTTTGTTTTCTCCTACTGAATAAAAATTAATTTTAGAAGCTTCCTCATTGAGTTTTTCCTTTTTCTACATGAAACAACAGAATAGTCTAATGAGTTTTACTGAGAGAATACTCTAATGGGTTTACTGAACTCATTTAAGAACTTAAGCAGACTTGAAAAAACTGTAAAGGACACAGGGATAGTTGAAATCAGAGAAGGATTTATACATGGGAACTAACTGAGCAGGGCTTTATAATCCTGAGAAAAGAGGCAACTGTGGGACCAACAGCAGTAACTTATATAGTTGAGGGAGGAAGTTGAATTGGTTAGTTATTAACTGTTCTTCATAAGAAGTAATGAGGTATAAAATGACACCAGTGAAGAACAAACAAGAGGATCAGTACTGTAGCATAGTTAATTGCAGTAACTCAGTGCCACAGGATGGTCCAATGCAGCTTAAGAGGCAATTTTGTCAAAACCAGATAAATGGCTCTTACTTTATCCTACAATTGTAATTAATGGACAAAACACTTCAGTGGGAGTGCTAGGGTTGGTAGTCATGCCTATCTTATCAGTAATTGAATTTCTCTTAGTGAGGCCACTTGTGCTTTCCTTGCAAAGAAAGATGTTTCTAAAAAAGTAAGTAGGAAAGATTACAGCATTGCACTGTTTGAGACCCAGCTAGAAATGAACCACAGCTCCCCAAGAACATCTTCAGCTGGGTACCTCTCTGGATTCCTACCTCAGCACATGAGAAGGGGTTGGATTGCACAAGTGAGCCCTATGACACTTTTTTGAGAGAGGGAAATGAAGTTTGCTTCTATAAACTGCTCCTGGTGCCTTACTCAGAGATGCAGCACAGCCTCGAGCTACTGCCTGAGGAACTGAGACTCTGCTATCAGAGCATGTCTCCATCTGCTGATTGCCAACAGAGATTTCCATTCCCCCCCCTAGAGCCCAATGGAAGGCATTCTCCTGATTCTGTAATGGGTCCTTCCAGGGGGAAGGATGCTTCCCCTTCCAAGGGGGAAGGAGGCCTTGTTAAACCTGGTCTGGCAACTATGGGAAACAGAGACAAGCCAAAGCATCAGAGAGGATTTCTCCTCATGCAGCTTGGGGCTTGGATGTTTTTTTGCTTCATTGTTTGTTTTTCTTTGTTTTTAAAAGAGATCATCCCAGCTTAATCCTGTGTAAAACCATATTAGATGATTTATGTCTCATTGTCATGGAAATGAATGACAATCTCAAAGGAGGAGTGTCAGGACAACACTTCCAGGAGCACTGATACACTGCTAAAGAAGAACTCAGACTCGGTAGTTAATTTAATGGAAAAGACCTCTAGCCCTTTTTGTGTCTTTTGTCCCAAATCTTCATCATAAACAGTCATTAGCATTAGATCTATGCCAACATTAAAGCACTGGTATTCCAAAAGTGCATCAGGATGGTAGCACTGCTATCTCACCTCTCATCCCTTGTAGCATCACTTACACTTTCCTCCCTTCTTATCTCCAAGAGATATTCTAGAGTATGAACTGAAGTTTAATTGTGACTAATTCATAGTTTACCTCCAAGTTTCTGGGGTAAATAGCATCACTTTGGCAAAGGCCCATGTAGGAAATCATTTTGGTAGCAACACAAAATCCCTTTAAACTGCCTTAGATCTGAAATCCTGGACATCTTGAACTCTTGTCTGAGTGATCTTTGGCTGCTGGGCTAAATTTCCTGTATGCATTGCTTCCCTACACTGAAAAGTCCAGGCCATATTTTGTTTAGTTAACTTGCCAGAAAAAAAAAAAATTCCCTGAATACGCATGTAAGAAGGAGACAGAGAAACTGCATAGGGTTCTATACAACTGTTACTGTGTATTTGAACTGTTGAGAAAATGAAGCCATTAATAAAAAAGATTTTTGTCTCTTGTATATACATCTAGGAACATGTATTTTGTGTTGCTTCTGGGTAAACTCTGGGCTGAGCTCAGCTGCCTCAGTCTCCTCCAGTGCTAGTGACAGAAACATTGGCTGAGCCCTCAAACACCTGAACCACCCTCAAACACCTGAACCTTTCTGTAGCTGCAGCTGGACCCCAGCTGAGGTAGCCAGGCCATGCAGAGTGGCAGGCAGATGCAGGGCCCCCTGTCATGTCTGTGTCTAGTATGATTTAGGGAGTCCTGACTTAATTCTTATTTGCATATAATAAAATGCCAAACATCTGCTCAGTGCTTTATCAACATTAAAGCCAGTGCATAAAAGCTTGTACTCTCCTGCTGGGCTCAGTCTGACATGCATCATTTCAGAGACATTGAGCAGAAACTGCAAGTATGAGTGGCATCTTGCTTATAGGAAACAAACTCTGTTTTAATTGGAAGCAGTCAAATAAGTAGGTAAATATACTGGGTTTCAGCATACTTTTTATTTCTAAATATGAAATACATAAGAAAATAAAAATGCCTTGCATTTTCTGCTCAGAGCAGCACCAACTCTAAATAAAGAGGCACTGAATGTTGCTGCTCACTGAAAGCACACTGAATGTTGCTGCTCAGTGAAAGTCACATCTGTGACTGCCGTGTGATACACAAACACCCAGGCTACTGCTAAACCTGAATTATTAATAATTCAGGTTTAGCAGTTATTAATAACAGCACAACTGGGTCAGCAGCGTATTGAGTGTAAACTGATTTATCATGTTTCCTGGGTAAGTTTGCAGCTTACCCTAAGCTTTCTACAGTTGCAACTAAACTATCATTAGGTGATATAAAGCTTATCCAAATAATTTCTGCATTTCAGTTATTGAAATACCAAGATGTTCAAGATTTTTATTATGTTTGGATTAGTCAGGGAGGATGCTAAGGCTTATATCTGGATTCAGGGGTCTAAGCTTCCTCATTTGGGCTCAAAAATCATAAATTTGTAAAACATGCTCTGAGACTTCTTACCATATGGAATGAAATCCTTAAAAAATTTGCAGTTTCTGTTGTATGTAGTGAGAGGTTTTTGGTGCACTATCTGATCTGAAAAGTTAGGAGGCTGCATAGCCAGCCTTGCCATCTGCCTCCTTCTGCATCAGGCTCTTGAAAAACGGCCAGTTCAGTTTGACTGATGCATCACAGTGTTGAATGATTGAACCATCACAGTGTTGAATGAATGATAGCAACATTAAGGTTGGAAAAGACCTCCAAGATCATCAAGTCCAACCTTGACTGAACACCACCTTGTCAACTAAACCACAGCCCTAAGTGACATGTCTAGCTGTTCCTTGAACGCTCCAGAGATGGAGACTCCACCACATCCATGGGCAGCTCAGTCCAATGCTTAACCACCCTTTCTGTGAAGAAATTCTTCTTGATGTTCAACCCAAACCTCGCCTGATGCAAAGGAGGCCACTTCCTCATCCTGTCACTGGTTGCCTGGGAGAAGAGACCGACCCCACCTGGCTACAGCCTCCTTTCAGGGAGTTGTAGAGAAGGATAAGATCTCCCTAGAACCTCATTTTCTCCAGGCTAAATAACCCCAGCTCCCTCAGCTGCCCCTCACGGGACTTACTCTCTAGACCCTTCTCTGGACATATTCCAGCACCTCAACATCCTTCCCAAATTGAGGGGTAGAGAACTGGACACAGCACTCCAGGTGTGGCCTCACCAGTGCAGAGTGCAGAGTGCAGAGAGACAATCACAGCCCCGGTCCCGCTGGCCTCACTCTTGCTGATACCAGGATGCCATTGGCTTCCTTGGCCACTTGGGCACACACTGGCTCATGTCCAGATGCTGCCACTAGCACCCTCAATTCCCTTTCTGCTGGGCAGTTTTCCAACCACTCTGTCCCCAGCCTGTAGCACAGCCTGGGGCTGTTGTGACCCAAGGGCAGAACTTGGCACTTGGCCTTGTTGAACCGCACAGCGTTGGCCTCGTTGAACCGCACAGCGTTGGCCTCTGCCCATGGATCCATCCTGTCCAGATCCCTCTGCAGAGCCCTCCTGCCCTCCATCAGATCAACACTCCTGCCCAATTCAGTGTTGTCTGCAAACTTACCCAGGGTGATGGTACTACATCATCTAACCTCCAGGAACCTAAGCCAGTTGCTGGACCTGGCACCAGGCTGGTGGCTAGTTATTTCTTGTTTAAAGATTTAGACCCTGAGGCTTTAGATTAAAGAAGTCTTCACTCAGCATGATGTGCTCACTCAAAGCAGGCAAAGTCAGGCTCCCTTTTGTGACTTAAAAATACCTTATGGCCTGGAGAAAAAATTGTCAAACTGAAACTGTTTCTGAAGATTGGTCCTAAGGTTGATCCTAAGTACTTTTCTCTTAACAGATGGATGCTGATCTTCCTCTTCCAACTCTCTGGGTTAAGTTCTCACTGACACGCCTCTATTCTTATCTTTTCTCTTCCTTAGCAGATTGGTGGTCATGTTTTCTTCCTCTCTAAGATTTCTCCAGCTAGTAGGCTGCAGCACATTCACTTTTGTACAGCAGAAACCAAAATAGTTTTTAAAACTTTTTTCTAGAACTCTGACATCTGAAGATTTGAGATATCCTTCCATCTCTGTCCCCCACAGCTATGCTGTAGATGAGATTTTTGAAGATCTCGTTTTGATTCTATGGAAGAAAAAGGAGATTTAATCTTTCTATTCCTAATAGTTTAACTGTATTTTCAATACAAAGAATAATCATATTCTGCTTGTGATTTATGATGAAACTGACTCAGTTTTTTTCGGTTTGGTTCATTGTCTTGGTTTTTTTAAAAATCTAAAATACTTAGGAACTTTTTTTATCTTGAAATAATTTTTTGTTGTACAGCAAGAAGAGCATGCACAAGATTCTAAGTCAGTGTTTTCTTTGGGTGCTGTGCATTGAAACTTAACTTATTTTCCATTATTTGTCTTTCTACAATGAGACAAAAATTCTTATAAAACAGAAAAACTGTAATAGTATTCAGACAAGTCCAATTTATATGGTACATTGTTGGAAAAAAAACCCCTAAGAAAATTCAGAATGGCTACAAGCCTACTAATATGATTTAGAAACTTTTTGCAGAAGCTACATACAACATGCTATTAAAACTGCAAATACATATTCAATACTTGTGTTTTATAGAAAATTGTATAAATATTAAAATTTAAGAGAAACAATATGGAATAAAATGCACTAGGAAACTGATATGTAGACAAAGGTTTATTTACACCATACAACATTTTAAATATTTTATACACAGCTGCAGCAGAGAAAGCTATTCTGAGCTTTCCAGAGAAAACTGCAATAATAAAGATGTGAAATATATTATTCATATAAAAGTGAGATTATTACTTTATTGCATTTAAAGCAATGAAGAATGTAGCTCAACAGACATTCATTTAATGACAAAAACTTTGCTTTTATATTATAAAGTAAAAAGTGTAGTAATGGCCAAACAGACTGTTATAAACTTTAAAAACTGCATATATATATACATTGTGCTTCATGGTGAAGTTTTTTGAAAACTAAACCAGATGAAGCTGTTACAACATGAATCGTTGCTTGAGGTTTATCTATAAAGATTACCTTACAAATCCATTCCACGGGTACTTACAACACACGATGGTAAGAATTGTACACCTGGTTCTCCACTAGCTGCACTAGTGGGAATAAACTGTACGAAAAAAACCACTGACATTTGGCACAGGAAGAGCCTGACATAAAGGAGTTGCAATGTTCAGACAGGAGTGTCAGGATTGTCAGGATTCCCAAAGTCTTTTTACTGTCAGTGCAATGAATTATTTTTACTTTGTTTTGTTCAGTTCGTTTTTGTTAAACTTCTGTTTGAAAGTCACCTTCTTGCACATCTAAAGGCAAGTTCAGACACTTCTCCCATTCTGCTGGTCTGAGTTCTAAAGCATCTTTTGCCTCTGTGTCTAATACATTTATCGTTGTATAGTGTTGGTAGTCACCTGTGGTTTTGAAACTGTCCCATGGAGCCTTGCTCGGTCCTGAGTTCTCCTGAAGACCAAAGAGAGAAGAATTAAAATCAAGGATGAAATAATGCAGTTTCCATTTATAAGGCTGATTGCTGACGTGCTCTCATGAGACACAGAAGCTGGAGAGGGGAAATGGCTTTGCAGGGAGCCAGGCTGGCGGGTGCTCGGCACCGCTGTGACTCTTTCTCTGTGAACAATCAACACTTTGGCAGGCTCCTCACCTGAGCTGCCAGCTTAAGCCCTTTCTTTCACAAGAACCAATGTGAGAGGAATGGGCTGAGAGATCCAGTACCAATAGACATCTTTCTAAGAGTGGGAGAAAAGAGGGAGAAGAGAAAGGAAGGTAACAGAGAAGAGTTTGTGGCTTGAAATATGGAGTGGATTGAAACCGAGACTGCCTGCTGGATTTTAAATTGTGGCAGGTGCATGGCAGAATGACAGAAACCTTGAAAATGCTGTGAGAGCCACCTTGCCTTGCAGGTGGATGAGCTCATGTATATTAGGATTAACAGGCTGAAAGGGGGTTATTTTCTACTGAATTATTTTTTTATTTTTTTTAATGCTACCTTTTATAAGGTAAAAGACCTGATGGACCAATTTAATTAGCGATTTCTGCTGTAACATGATGGGTGGGATTTAGTTGCTAAAATCCAGTATTTTTGCACCATCTAAGATGCCTTTGAACTTTCTGCTTGATCTCCAACTATCTTTCACGAGAGGTGCAGATCTCCTTTGAGCCCTGTATCATTGCTGCCTGTGCTGTGGTGTAAACCAAGACCTCTGTCTAAAATAGCCTGAGATGCCTATATTTAGGTACCTGGATCACTCTCTGACTGTCTCACAAACAAACCATTCCTCTAGGCAGCTTTTATTAGCAGACTTTTCAAAAGCACAGCACCAATGTGAAACAGAGTAAACACAACTCTTCCACTGAGATTCCCTTTGAGATTTTGAATTAATTCAAGCTTTATGTGAATAGCAAATCTCAAGTAGGGAGACAAATGAAAATGTTACATGTCAGCTGATCTCAAAAGGAGGAGTGAGTGAGAACTCGATACAAAATAACACATATCACAGATAAAGGTTCATCAAAGAATCAGGGCTAAATTTCTGCTGGATTAAGATGATGTAAAAGATGTAAATCCATTGGCCTCACATCTGCTTAATACCTCTTCTTCATGTCTGAAAGCAGCTCTTCTGAAAAAGTTATAGAATACAATGATTCTAGCTCAGTTCCATTTAATATACAAGTTTCACATTATAAAATTATATAAAAATTATTACTAATCAAAATATTACTGATAAAAATATGTCACACTAAATGAGCTGTTTTAATTAGGTAGCATCAACTATTTCCTTGCTCTCATTATCAGGTGTAGTCAGAGTGTTATGCATGTGTGTATGAGTGTGTCTGTATAAATTTGAATTATGATGATAGCAGCCTCAACTCAGGATGATTTAATTTTTGCTTTTCCCATGGTAAATATTTATAAATCTATTTTGGAAAAGACATGGCATTACAGAGATCTTGTGTGCTTTCTGGACAATTGCATGTACAGGTAAACCCATCTGGACTTGTTTGTAGTATCTAATTTATTATACCCTTGCCTAGCTAGAGGAAAAGCCTTATTGGTCAAATTATATCAGTGAGCTGCTTTCTCTGTATAAAGGCCCTTAGACACAGCAGGCACATACAGATTTGAAATGCATTCCCTGCAGCTCAATTACTTGTCATCTATAATGATGTTAGTGAGTTAGTTGTGGTCTAATTGTAGAATGTAATGAGTCTCATCATAGGCTGGATTACTGAAAATAGCTTTGGTTCTCATTTCTGAGGTACCTAAAGGTGAGGTCTTGGGAAATGCACTGGACTCAAAAGGCTCTTGTTTCACTGTTGTTTAAGATCCACCATATTTTAAATATAATAGAAGGACACTTACCATACTGCCTGATTTTGGTACATCCCGAAATCTGTCCAGAGTCTGAAATTTCTGATTTAACTCTTGAAACAATTCCATATGCCTCTTTCTTGTATGCATGACCTTCTGCAAAATGGAATATACTTGCTTATATATATAATTGAATCTAGTTGTTTTGTTTTGCGTTTTTTTGTTTTGGTTTTTTTTTTTTAAGAGAAGCATTACTTTTTCCAACATAATAAAGTAAATTGAATTTGGCAGGGTCATCTTTTCCCTATAGATTTGACCAATGGAAGTGAATTGCCCTGGCCATTCTCTCTGCTGTGTTTAATGCTCCTCCTGTGTACAAGAGACTGTTTTAACCCTATGTTTATTAAGTTGTTGAAAGTAGAGGCCACTAATGTTAGCTTGGAAGTTTCTTGAAAATAATGGCAATTTCTCAGAAGAATGTTTTTCTTGCATATCAAGAATATTTTCTAGAACTTCTGTTTTCAGCATAGATGCTTAAATTTTAATTTCTATAGGAAAGCAACAGCACTTTTAAATGGTCCCTGTTGGAATATTTTTATGAGAATGCTGAACTCAGAAATCTTGGCTCAAAATGGAAACCCCCCAAATGTTATGTCTTTTTAATTAGACATCTTCTTGTCATTCAAATCACCATAAAATGCAGTTGAAATTGCATTCATATTAAGAAAAGTAGGCACATTTTTTCAATTTTACTTGCTTTCTTATTTCATGGACAAAGAAATTGGAAACTGTCCTCCCTCTAGCCCATGCTGAGGGTACTCTTCCACAGAAATGAATTATTGCATTCAAATATTGGCATTCCTGTGGAAGAGGGGTGACCCCAAAGAGGGGTGACCCCAAAGAGCCCCCACAATGCACAGTGCACAGGCCTCAGCCATGTTTCTGCCTGGGCAACTACTTGGAGAGTGAAGCCTGTTTTCAAGCCTCGGTTGTAAGCTATGCTCATCAGAGCTGTTTTCAAAGGGAATTCATGCTCAGTTATGGATTCAGAGCAGCCTCTGGAGCCAAGCTGAAGGCTGCTTGCTGTTTGACCAGTCTCATGGTTCTGTGCTCTGGGGATGGGAGGCTCTGAGGATGCTTCACCTCAGTCCAACAGTGGATGGGCTTGGCTTTGCTTTTCTTAAGCTCTGTAACTGCTTGAACTTGAATTACAGCCAGGGCAGCAACCAGGAATGCTGACAGACAAGGTGCAGGACACAGGCCTTTGTGCAAGTCCTGATTTTGTGTCAAGCCTGATTTTCCCTGGAGTTGTGAGTGAAACCCTGAAAACTTATGTATGTGGTGCTTGAGTGTGACCCTTTCCATCAAGTAACACCCCTGCCAAGCCTAGGTTAGTACCTTTTAAAATGGAGTGGCAACAGCTGACTCTCAATATTCCTTTATCAATGCCAACTTTGCCCTTCATTTGCATTATGTCTTTAGAGATTTCCTGAAACGTGTCTGCTCTTTTGGCCAGGAATTTCTACTGCTATGCTCTAATATCTTTATTAACTTTAGTACAGCTACACAGTAGCTTGAGAAGTTGTTCACTTCTGAGGAAAGAAGTTTGGAAATATGTCTCACAAAGAGACATGAGACATCAGCAATTAAAGACCTATTAACTTGAGTTGTGGGGTGAATAAGGGAAAACCTTTTGCAGTATTTGGTAATAAACTCCTTGCAAAAGGTAATTTAACTAGACATAGCTATCAAAATTTATGAGGGGAGTTTTACTTAAGTGACTTCCTAGGGATTCTTTTCAGATATTGCTGCTATGGTAGAGACAAGAGTATATAGCAATTTTCATATACATAAAATTTTTTAAGAAGGGTTCTACCTCAAATATTATTATTGGTTTATAAAAGGAGACATGGTCATGGGAATAAAACAGTTTTGGTGGGTTAAAACACTAGCTCTAAAAAGCAGGAAATAACATAAGGCTGTGAAACAAGTATCTCCATTTGGAAACTTTTTAGTAGAAAGCTGGGAACATCGAGAATGCTACTTTCTGGTATCTTTTCCTTAATCATGGACCCAAGATGTCATTAAATAGCAAACATGAATAATGCAAATGTCTTACTCAGTTCATTACATTATTCCTGAGGAGAAGTAGGTGGGAGGAGAAATAAAATACTTGCACTGGGAACTCTGCCAGAAAAAAAATCTTTACATTTTATTCTTTATAGCAGCATGACTGGTATGAACATGTACCCATGGATCTTTTGGTTACTTTGTGTTTTCCTGGCTTCCATTCCATAATTCCTACCCACTGACACCCACTACCTCCCTATTGCTTATAAAGAACAATCTGAACTGAAGGTGCAGCAACTTAAATTTCCAACTTTAAGTCTCAATTTCTAGACTTCTAAAAAATTTTTGGTTAGAAAGCACCATCTTATCTCCTTTCTAGAAAATATGCTTGGTTGGGTAACTCTTTCTCTTTTATGAGAAAACAACCTACAAAGTATTTGTAGCATGTTATTCTGTTTTCTCTATTAAATGAGCAATGTGGACAACACCCATTTATTAACCTTAGAAATACTAACTTTTAACAATACAAAGCCTGTGGTCTTGACCAGTAATACTAGGATGACTGTAGTATCATTAGGATCTGAAAAGGATGGAAAATGAACTTGTGCTGCCCTTTTTTCTTTAGATGCAGCTGCACAGATGCCCATTGATGCTGCATCCCTGTCAGAAGCGCCAGAGTCAGCCACCAGGCTGCAGACACACATCTTCTTGTGGTGCCTCCTGAAGGTTCCATCACTCCTGCGCTCCACACCCTAAAGGGCTCAAGCTGAATCGACACCCCTTCTACATTTCTACTCTTCAGTCAGATAGAGTGTGTGTTTTGAAGAGTCTATGCCCTGCTCTGATGATCACCTACTCACAGAAAAGGATTCAGTGTGGACGGCTGTCAGCAAGATAGGGAGAACTTAGAACGTAACTCTGTAACCAGCTCCCTTTTTTATTTATGACAGGGATTTAGCTAAAGTCTAACTGAAGACAAATATACTCATGAATATTTAATGACACTCCACCTGCAGTACTGTATTCAGCTTTGGGGTTCCCAACAAAGGGTTCATATTGGAGGGAGTGTAGTGGAGGGTGACAAAGATGATCAGAGGGCTGGAGGACTTCTCCTATGAATTCAGACTGAGAGAATTGGGGCTGTTCATCTCTAACAGAGATGAGAAGGCTTTGGAGAGATTGTACAGCAGCCTTGCACTTTAAGGGGAGCCTGCAAGAAAGCTGGAGAAGGACTTTTTAGAAGAACATATAGAGACAGGACAAGTGGTGATGGCTTTAAGCTGAAAGAGGGTAGGCTTAGATTAGATATAGAGAAAAGACTTTTATGATGAAGGTGATGAGACACTGGAGCAGGTAGCCAGAGAAGTTGTGGATCTCCCATTACTGGAAGTGTTAAAGGCTGGGTTGGATGAGGCTCAGCCTAGTCTAGTGGAAGGTGTTCCTGCCAGTGGCTTGGGCTTGGCTCGAGATGATGTTTAAGGCCCCTTTCAACTTAAGCTAGTCAGTGATTCTATGATTTGTGGTCAATCTCATAAATACCAATATCATCATCATCATCATCACCACTACCAGGTAATTTAATTTGCCTTGGAGATTTTCTACATTGTTGCAGTTAAAAATGGTCTCTCTCAAATAGTGTACAAAACAGCAAAGTTGAAAGAACAGATGGGAGAATGCCTTCCCAGACCTCTAATGGAAACATGCTGCTGTTTCAAGATGATCAGTTGCCAAACTTGGGAACAGGAAATAATTTTTACCTGCAGGCATATTTATTTTTTACCTTTGCCTTAAAGAGATGTCTTCACGTTAGTAAGAGAATGATTTTAAGCTTTTGTGAGTTATAGTAGTATTATAATAAATAGCTATGGCAGATGAAATTTTGAAAGAATGCAGCTCCAGCAAGCAGTGATCAATTTAGCATTATTGTTGGTGCAAGTCTACTGATCTGTGGAAAGGAAAGAAGACAGTCTAGTATTCACACTTGTTCTGTGTATCCTTGTTCTCCCCCAGAGCTAGAGATGACTTGACTCCTGGAAATCAAGGTAATAAGGCATTTTCTGAATTATTTGGCATAAATGTTGTTAACAGAATAGATCCAATGAATGGCTGATAGAAATGAGAGAGTGGGGTGACTGGGGAAATCCAAAAGTCAGAGTCTCTCATAGAATGTAAAGGTAATTGTGATCTTGAATCCTAAAAGGCATGCCAATAGTACTGTTTAGCTCTCCTGTATGTTTTTGTAACTGCCAGCGTTCACCTATTATAAAGCCCTCCTGGGAATTTCTACAGCATCTGTATTTCTGTTCAACATAATTAGAATGAATTTTATTTGATCTGACAGATAACTGTTAGTGCTGAGACTTAATGAAAAACCTACCTGTCCAGCTGTAGAGAAAAAATGACAGGAGTTGGAGGGCACTTAGCTAGGGTTAGCAGAGCCTGTGGCAGAGAGGATCCAAAATGTCCAGACCAATAATTTTGCTCATGTTTTGGACACCAGACTGCATGAATGAGTCCAAACTTATCTTTATTAATAGCAGGAAAAGAGCTGTAAATTTATTTTATGTTGACTGTTCATTTAGCAAACTTCAAAGTTCAACTAGATTAGTCAGTGTTTTACAAATTCTAACTGTGGACAGTATATTATGTAGCAGAAACTATTATGTATGGTTCCTGCTGACAGACTAAGCCCTGTTTGTTACAGTCTTTTTTTTTTCTTTTTCCTACATGAAAGGATCATTTAAGAATATAATGGCAAGCTACTTAAAAAAGGGAAAACAAGATACAGGTGCCCAGTTTTGATACCCCCCCCTCTCTAACCACCTTGAGATCTATGGTAAGCCCATGCCAGTTTTGATGCCATCCTTTTCTCTCTCCTTTACGTTTGACTGAGATACATTTTCTATAACCCACACAAGACACAGGACTTTCATTATTTATAATCCATTGCAAAGGCCCTTAAAACTACATCTATATTTCTACATGTATTGAGGATAACAGAGACAGAGAGTAGTTTGTGATGTTATATAGTCTTAGTCTCGTTTTGTTCATATTGCATAGCAGGTGGCTTTGTGTTTCTTCTGTGGGTCTTGGAGAAAAATGGCCTTTCTCATGTATTTTTTAAACGTATATTTATTGTTTTTCTTTCAAATTATTTATATGAAGGTGAATTTCCATTGGAAGCCACTAGAATAATCTTATTTTCTTTTTTATTTTAAATATGAAACCATGAGTAAGTATATAGTAATAAGCCAAACATGTCCAAAACTATTCTCTGGCAACATCTTACATGGAATGGTCTCCATAAATACTAAGCGCTAATAAATTCTCTTAGTCTAAAAGCAAATTGTCTATTGTGAATGATATCCAGATTGAACTGAGTTCCTTAATGACACTCAAGAATTTCTTGGAGAAAAAAGGGTGGTCTAGATGAAAATAGTGATGGTCTTTCTAAAAACTAATCCATTTAAAAGCTGGCATTTTTGGCACCCAGGAATATTCCCTCAAATGTCTAATTTGTTAAGATTGACATAGCTGGAGTATTTTTCTTGAATGTGTATAGAGACATGTGTGAAAGGTTGAGGGTGTAGAGACTGCAGAGAGAGTGTTAAAAGGAAAAGGACAGAAGCAGCCAAACTTGTCCCACCCTTGTCCACACTGCATACTTAACATTTTTTATCTTCAGAACCACACCCGTGTCATTTTATGATTTGGAATCCTCAGAAATATGGAAGGGCATTGTCTCAGAGAGTGCCAGCTGGCACTGGTCACAGACAAAGCAGAGAAAGTGTTAAACATTTAAGTAGAATGTTCAATCCCTTTGGCTTGATCTTACCTCCAGACTGTATTCCATTTTGCAGTCAAGCTGCTTTGGGGGATCCAAAGAGCAGCATTTTGGCCACACCACATTATTTCAACATTTTTTGGCTTTTTAATTTTATTTTACCTTAGACAGCCGTGTTATGTGTAAGGATACAGAAAAGTCCACAGACTTAATCAGAAAAATCATAAAGCTGGGGGGTGAGATGGGGTTAGTCTGCATCAATACTTGTAAAACACAGTAGCAATTGGCATAGTATTGCTGATGCTCTCAGTTCCTCAGCACTCACTCCCAGTGGTTCCATTCTTTCCTTTTTACAAAAAACTATTTTCCTGCATTTTAATGGTAATCCTAAAAATACTAGGCCATGGAACAGCAATACTGCAAAAAAGTTAGAAAAAGGTGTAAATAAACAACAACACACAGCTGGGAGAAATGGCTGGTGCCCCAGAGGGCTGTGCAGCCCTTCAAAAGGACCAGGACACATTGGAGGGGTGAGCAGAGAACTGTCTGAAACTCAACAGAGGAAAGTGCAGGATCCTGCACCTGGAGAAGAATAGTCCCCTGCACCAGGACAGGCTGGGTGCTGACCTGCTGGAAAGCAGCTCTGCAGAGAAGAACCTGGGTGTCCATGGACAACGTGGAAGAAGAACCATGGATAAAAAGCTCTCCATGAGCCAGCAGTGCCCTTGTGGCCAAGAAGGCCAATGGTGTCCTGGGGTGCATTAGGAAGAGCATTGCCAGCAGGTCTAGGAAATGAGATCTCTACTCAGCCCTGGTGAGGCCACATTTGGATTTCTGAGTCCAGTTCTGGGCTCCTCAGTAGAAGAGGGACATGGAGCTCCTGGAGCAAGTCCAGGGGAGGGCAACAAAGATGATTAAGGGATTGGAGCATCGATCTTTTGAGAAAAGATTGAGGGAATTGGGCCTGATCAGCCTTGAAAACAGACAACTGAGAGTGGACCTCATCATTGCCCATCAGTATCTAAAAAGTGGTGTTGAGGAGGTTTCCAGGCTCTTCCCAGTGGTGCCAAGCAACAGGTCAAGAGATAAAGGGCAGAAACTGATGCACAGGAAATTCCTGAAATGAGGAAGAATTTCTTTGTTGTGCAGGTGACTTTGCACTGGCACAGACTGCACAGGAAATTCCTGAAATGAGGAAGAATTTCTTTGTTGTGCAGGTGACTTTGCACTGGCACAGACTGCCCAGAGAAGTGGAGTCTCCCTGACTGGAGCTATTCAATAATCATCTGGACACAATCCTCTGCCATGTGCTCAAGGATGACCCTGCCTGAGCAGTGAGGTTGGACCACATGACCCATTCTGTGAGTCTGTGAAACCATGGAGTCAAGAGAAATTATGTAATGAGGAATCCTGTTTCTTGAGAGAAATGTGTACTGCATTGTGGGTGTTTATTTGGTGTTGGATTATGTTCCTGAGTGACAGGAAGAATGTTTTAGTATCTGTTGCCACAGAGAATGCTCTCATTGTAATATTTCTACTTTTCAATGACAAAACCACTAAAGCTTAGAATTCTTTATATCACTACAGTTATAAAAATTCTGCTTGAATTTAATTTTAGAGTTGCTTGCTCATCAGAATTTTGTTATTGTTTCATGTATTTCTTCTTCCTTTCTATGCATTTATCCTAAAGCATATTTAGGGTAATTGCAAACAGGGGAGTTTTTGAGTTATAGTTGATATGTGCTGATCACAGGCTTTCAGATTTTAGCCCACAGTCTGTAGGTTCTATACAAATATAATTGTTCAGTTTCTTTGGAGACACACAAAATGTATTATAGCCAACTACTTCTATGCTTGAATAGACAACCTATGTGAAAACCTTAAATTATGAACAGCCCCTTGAAAACTAACTGCTGTATTCCTTCTGGTAGAAATCAGAGAGAAAAACTTCAAACAAATCTCTAAGAGACTTAATCGTATTGACTGAGAACAAAATGGTCATTAAAGAACACAACTAAACCTTCTCACTTGACAGGATCTAAGTTGGAAGTTATGCATATCCAACCTAAAGAACCTTACATGAACTGTATTTTTTATATAGCATGTGATCCATAAGCTTTGACACCTGCAGCACTATGTCATTCAAAATTTGACACATTCATAATCACTAGTTGGATGTGAAAGTCATATTTCAGTAAAGTAGTATTGAGGAAAGAGAAAAGAAATTATTGAATATCTCTTGAGCAAAGCAAACTTCTGCTGTGATTTAGCCTGTCCTGTAAAAGTGTCACGCTTTCCCAGTAAGTAGATAGCCAGCCAAAAAAAAAGAGAAAAAAAGTAAAAAAAACCAAACCCAGATGAAAATGAAAAGGCAAAGAATTTAAAAACTGAAATCATGATGGTTAATATTGCAATATGACAGTCTGATCTCAGAATATTTTGCAAACAAGTTGCACCAAAGTAGTTTTAATGAATTGTTCATCGTGTTCTGTACAGTACCAATTGAATCCCCTATCACATTTACTATGCCAGAAGGCTAAAATCTGCTAAAATGAACACTTCACATTTACTTTTAGGAAAATACTTTTAATATTCAGGAATAATTCAGTAAAACTTACTTCAAAGTCAAGGTCCGAATAACGTGATTTTCTTCTCTATTAAGCAGTAAAAAAAAAGAAAAAAGAGGTTTTATTAACAAGGGGACTATTCAAATCATATTAATGAGTCTAAATAACATTCTTTTGTTCCTATCAGGTATATATTAGGTATTTTGTAAGAAGATAGAGATTTTTATCTTGATAATTTAAGAGTAATGTGTGACTTTGCATAGTTTATTAGACCAGTATCATCATATTTTCTCTGAAATAAACCAGAATGCATTTCAGTGGGATGCATAATGTGCATGTTATTTGCATGCAATTGAACCTGTTGCTGTATAAAATATTTCTATACTTTCTGTGGTATTTGAAAATTATCATCATATTTATACATTTTTACGCAGGTACCTATACATATCTATGATTTAGACTTTTTATAGGTTTACAGAAATTGATTCTTTCCTACATCAGGCTTACATTGGTACAACTCCATTGATTTTAATGGAATAAATGACAGCAAAATCAAGCCGAAGCCACAGCTTCAGCTTGTTTGTTTGCAATGGCAATCTGAATGGAGAAAGCAATGACTTTGTTTTAAACTTATGACAAATCTGATTCAAAGCATCTGATATAAAGCAAGAATGATTTACTAGTGAAGTAATCACTTGTATAAAATGCAACAGAATATGATTGCTTAGACACATTACAAATAATTTAGCACAGAATTTTTTAGATCCAAAAAGAAATCAATTATAAAGTCAAATTATATCAAAAAGAAGCAGAAATATTATAGAGAAGGGATAAAAATATATTTTTCTTTTAAAGTTGGAAATTAAATGGCTTGCAATAGATTAAAGAGATGTAGAAAGAAGAAGCTAGGTTGTGAGAGCTGAAAAGAATGAAAAAAAATTGAGAATGAGAAAAAAGATACATTTTTCTACAGGAAGGAGGGTTAAAGAAGAAAAAGGTCCTCCCAAACCCAAAAAGGCTTGCTTTGAAGCTTAACCCTAATTTTTATGATAGCGTATGATGACTTTAAGTCACGGTGAAGGGACCTTTTCACACTGCATTTAATTTCTTCAGTGAAGAAGAATCAAACTCACTAAGTCAAGAGGAAGAATCTTTCTGATTTTGATATTATTTGGTTTAACAAACCTGCAGGTTTTAGTAAGCTGCTTTGTTTTCCTGAAATTGAAAGGAATGATTTTACAAGTCTTCCAGCTGTAAAAAGTGGAAGATGTTTGGTCTCTGAACACTTGATTATACCACTTTGTGACATGTTGTCTGGTTTTGTAGTAAAATTTTAATGCTCCATTCCACAATAATATCAGGAATTTTACTGCAACACTGTAGACACTCTGATGCGTAAAGATTTCTGAGGCTCTATAAAATAACAGTCTAAGTTAAAACCACCAACAAAAAAAGCTTTGGAGAAGGTATCTTTAATCATCAAGGCCTGATTTAAAGAGAATCTATGCATTTGTGATGAGGAATGATCTACTTTTAAGGTACAATTAGACCACATCTACCATTGAAAAGGCTCAGTGGCTACAAAATAAGAAACACGTACAACAGATAATGCAGTGAAATTTACAGAAGTAACTTTGAAAAATGTTTGAAAAAGCTATATTTAAGTTAGAGTTCAGTAATAAACCTGATACCAATGAATCCTAAGTAAAATACAGCAAATTTAGGAAAAAAAGTTCAGTTGGCTAGGTACTGTGATTTGTAAAATTGAAACATTTGTATATTTCTTTGTGCGCTTGACTGCAGTGAAAATATTCCTGGCATAGCTGGATTATTAGGTTTTGCACCCAGACAACTCTATCACTGCTTATATGGTGAAAATACATAAGTATCAGACAGCAAAATATTCAGCTGTGCTACTGTCAGAGAGAGGCAAGTATTTCAATTCAGCTGTTGGTTCACACCAGTTATGACTAAACAGGTCATATACCACAGGTTTTTCTCAGTGAGGATTTTTCTAGGGCTCAACAAGAACCTATCAGAAAAACATTTATTTTAAACTTATATAGTAAGGAACATCTGTTCCTGAGCTTGTGCTTCACATTTTTTGCGTGGCTGCATACAATGAAATACAGTTACAAGTGCTGCCTGAGCATCAAACATAAAATGTGTGTAACTGCCACAGGAGCAGAAAAGTTCTGCAAGGTTTGAAAACCAAAGGATGCTGGTTATGAATGTGATCCTGAACCATGGAAAGTTATTTGCAATATTGTCACTGACACCACTAGGTACACGACCAGGTCCTCCTGGGTGCTACATCATTGTCCTGAAATGACAGCAGTGTTATTTTTTGAGAGGGGGAACATATTCAGAAACATGAAGTCATTAGGAAACTTACAAGGATGAAGGAGTTTCCACTCAGTCTCAATTGGAAGTTGAAATTTTACTCAATTATTCTAGTTTCTGTATGATATATAACAGCCATGAAAATAGTTGCATTAATTGTGACTGCATATATTCTTTTCCTCTTAGATGAAGTTTGTTATGTCTCTTTTGGCTGATGAAAATGGAGCTTTCCACACATACCTAAATGCTTTCAGAAATCAACCATCTAGCTCATTCTACACATTAAACTGACAAAAGGCAATTGAGTGGAATAAGGGGGTGAATTTCCTTGTGTCAAATGAGCTGCTGAACTGGTCACACCAATATGTTTTTTTTCCAAAAAGCTGTTCCCTTTATGCACCTGCAAAACTGAGAATTATTTTAGCAACACAAAAATTACACTAGAAGTTGGTGGGTTTTTCCCAAGGGTCAGTTGGAGATTCACTTGAGTATTAATGATAAAAGAATACAAATAACAAAAAACTGTAAAGGATATTATCTATGGTTTGCCTCATTTAGTATTTTGTATTTGACCAGGTCCTGCTATGATGTTTCAGGAATGATACAGAGAAGGGCAAGTATAAAATCACATTTCTACCACAATACCTTCCGTAAGTCTTCAGTAGTTTCAGAATTTCCTTGGGAGGAGCTTATTCTGAAATCTAAAATGTGCTGAGGTAGTGAATTCCACAGTTTAAATATGTAAAACATGACGAAGGAAATTAGGTTGTTTATCTCTTTGACATTTTATTGATGTTCCTCTTTTTGATATTATAGGAGACATGAATAATAGTTTTCTATTCCCTCCTCACTCATCTGTTCTCCAAGCTGAAGAGCCCCAAAGAACAACAAGGGTCAGTAATAAAGGGAGTGTATAAAACCTGAAGATCCATGCAATTAGTTTTGCATGGAAACTACTAAGGGAATTAATTAATTAATAATTAATTAAAAATTAATAATTACTAAGGGAAACAGTGGAATCCCTTCACTCTAGTTTTGAAAGTGAAGTTTGACTAAGTTTTAGAGAAATATATTGTAGATGTTCTTGCACTGATAGAAAAGATGACCTGACAAGAATTTTTCCATCTCTGACTTCTATGGCTCTTTAATCTTAATTGATAAAACCAATTTTATGTAGAAAAAAACCCGTACCCTTCATGCCAGAGCCAAAATAAAACTCTGTGAAAAGAGATTTGTGTAGTAATTTATTTTAAATCAATTTTACTTTGTGCTAATCACGTATAGCTTCTCTGTGTAATTCCAGAACAACTTTAAACTCTGCTGAGGGACAAAAATAGAATTTTGAAGAATGATTTCCATACACCAGCACACACTAATCTGCTGGCACCAGGAAAGAGCTGCTCCTACGAAAAGACTAATAAAATCCCTCTCCATGTCTGTAAAATGACAAATGCCTGTTTTTCTTCTTATTCTACTCTGCATTACACCACTATCTGATTAATTACATCAGATACTCCTAAAGATATATTTCATTGTGCAAAGCATAATTGAAACCAGAGATACCATATTATAGAGAGGGCTATAACCATGCTTCCATTAATATAAAGTCCTATTATCAGCAGTTTATAATTTGCTCTGAGATGAGATTTGACACACAAGATCTTAGCCTGAGGAGGACTTTTTTCCCAGAACAAAAGTAAAGAAAAATCTGATTTGGCCCTCAGAGATATAAAGGTGGAAGATATAAAGATGGTTTTGATTTTAAATGCCTTTTGTGTATATATAACTGAAAAACACTCTAGTTTTTTAATAGAAGATTGTTGGCTACTAGCTGATAATATGAGCTAGACATAAAGGCAGTAAATTTTCATGGAAAAAGAATTTAATGTGGGAATTTTAAGTCTTTAAACACACTAGCAAATTTAGTATGCCAATACACAGCATAAACATAACTTCAAAGATCTCACTTTAAAAGTATTCTGACAAATTATTGTGTCCTGCTGCTCCCTGTTTTTATAGAGCAGCCTGCATATTTATTTACTTAATCAACTAAGACCACTTGCTTTGTGTTTCTGAGTGCTTTGAGGGAAAATGTAGCACTTGTTACATAGGCAATGATAATATAAAGTCTACAATATATGCTGCATTTTATAAGACTGATTAAAATTTCAATGCTTCACATCTTCAGTTACTACAATAAACTCTGCCTGATTCTACCCCCCACTTCTGTAAGATACCCTGAAAATAACCTGCATCAATTTCTGAAGTCAGAGGACTCTGGGACCTATTCAATCAAGTGAAAGAAAGAGAGGGTTGTTACAGGGCTAGACTTCATTTTACTGAGAGTCACAAAATTGGCAAGAGCTGTCTCCACAGCTTATTGAAGAATGAAATGAGGAATGGAAGGGATAGAAGTCTGAGATACAGAATGCCTGAAAATATATGCAATGTGGAAACATGATAAAGAAGAAATTCCTGTGGTGCTCATCTCTATATTTTTGTTCTCTCTTTTTTTTATTTCTCATGTCATAAATCAAAATCACAACATTTTGCTTTATTTCCCTGCCTGATGCTCTGGTACTTTATTGATGAAATTGACTATTTTAACTTTGTATTTTTCCCTTCTTTTCCTGGTTTGGGAATTGGGTTTATTATTAGTATTTTTGATCTTGTTCCTTCCCTGCTGTTTTTATCTCATTCTTCCTAATATCTTAATTTTGTTTTTCCTCCATTTCTGCCATATTTCCCACCTTTTTTTTTTTTTCTTTACCGATCTTTAATTTTTCTTTGCATTTCACTATCTTAAACATACCCCTTTATTTTCTCAGCTGTAGCAGTATTTTCTTCCTTAAGTCCCTTGTCAGTGATTTGGCCAAGAACCTACAGAGTTGACTGAACGTATTAAGAGCTCTCATAAATGAATACAGAAGGATTATTTTGGTCACACAATCAACTTACTACACAAAAAAATCTCACAGCAGAATCTGAGACAGAAAAACAAAGAAGATAAGAGACTGGAAAGAGAATTTCAGTTCTTTACATGACAAATAATTTGTGAAGTCCTTTCCTTCCTGTTCTTGTAAAGCACATGACATTTCCTCACCCCACCCCCCCCTTAATAAATGTTTCTATTGCCTGTATTTGCATGTTTTTAATTTTATAATATTTTATAGTCTTTGTCTTCTCTCAGCTCTTTTCCATTTCTGCTCACACTACGCTAACCACAGTTCCCTTCAAAGAACTGTTCATTCTTCCACAAAGCTAACAATGCAAGTCTCTTCACAGGTATCTACTTCTTCATCCATTTTTTTTGCCCAATAAAAAGAGATTAATTACTTTTTCTGGAGATATGTTTCCCAGATCAGCTTCTTCCTCTACATTTAATCCTCCTAACTTTCCTCTGCATCTAAGTGTCTGGGAATGCAATACTTCACTTCAAAGTAATTTCACTCTAATGAGCACAACACTCAGTGTACATTTTCAAAACAACAACCATTCCAAAAGACTGTATTGAGTGTTCTCTTCATTAAAATCAAAACACTTTGAACTGAAGGAGCATACTACAAGCCACTTTGATGCCAAGGTAGCAAAGCCAGTTTTAATCCATGCATATAAGGAATGTTCAGGAGATTAACCAGATGTTTGATTAGTCCTCCTCAGAAACTCTGTGTTGTGCTAATATGCCTGCCTGTGCCTATAATCACATAAGTACTGTTGGGTGCATACCAAATACAATAAAAATCACCGATTTGCACATTGCAAATCTGCATGTCCTTAAATTTATACTTATCTGGGCAATACTTGTATGTAAATATTATGGCATTCTCAAGCTATCTTTTGCACACTAAAATTCCTTCAGACATAGTAAAGCATTTAATTGTTCACATCTGAGCATTTCCTTAGGAAAAAAAATAGATGAAAAAGTTTTAGAAGAAAGTTTGTGACAAACAGGAGGATGCATCTGACTAAATTTAGGACATCAACATGTTTGGTGCTTGTGTTTGAACTACTCATTCTGTCTTCCTCTATGGAATCTGAAAAGAGACACATGCACTGAGGTATGTAATTTACTTCATCCTGGAGCAGATGTCTAAAAGTGGCCTAAAAATGGCTATTTGTCTCAATTGACTCTATAGGGGAGCCAAATGTGAAGAGCTCTTTTTCCAATTCAGAAGGGGAATGTCTACATTTAGATATTTAATGGTAGGGTTGGTGGATCCTCCTTTCAGGGCTAGAAGTCAGGATATAAGTTTTTTGTGCTGATATTGTAGCTGTGTTCCTACTACAAGCTGATAGGAGGGGGAAGCTTTCTGCTGCTCAGGATATTCTCCTTTAGAGCTGGTCTAGTCATGCTCTGTCAGGAAAGAGGTGGGCAGGGTGATCTTGAATATCCTGCTGCAGTTTTTGCTGGTCCATAATGTCTGACAAAGACCTGTCTTTTGAAAAGTCTTGCAATCTTCCAAAAACCAAATTCCTTGCCTCCCCATTTTTACTTTGTTTAAGGCAGACACAAAAGTTAATCCAGCGGGTCACTTCCAGCCAATAACATTTCGGGCTTTGCCTCAACCCTTGCTTCTTGCACACCTGCATAGTAAAAACGCAATCACATTCTTTATCTGGCTGGATCTGCTTATCAGGATCTGTTTGAGACTCTGATTTTCTTCTACATACAATTTTCTTTCATGCTTCTATCTTCATTTCAGTGCAGCACATCTTTATCTTCAGTTCAGTGCAGCACATCCTCATCCAGTAATTTTGGGAATCACAAAGGCAGACACAAAAGCTGAAACAGTTTCTTTAATTTCTGACCTGCCCTAGTATCTGTGCTTTTTTCCTAATATATGGGATTATGCTGGGTTTCATGAGGTTTACAAACATAACTGGTTTTCTGGATCAAAATACAGCCTGCTAAACCTAGTATGTTTCCCAAGTTAGAAGAAGCTACATATTTACTATTTTGTAATGTTTTACTGCATTTTCTACTATATATTAGTCCCTCCTGAGTGTAAAAATGATATACAGAATGGTGACTGAGATTCTGTGTCTACACCCCATCTTAGAGATAAAGTTAAAATATGATACAAATACAGTTAGAAAAATAACTTTAAAGGAGCAGTACATTATACTGATCAATTTTCAGACCTATATTCCAGAGTGGTGTCAGGAACTATAATTTTGTGTACAATGAAGTAACTATTGTCACAATTTTTACAACTTAACTAAGATCTGATCGTTTTTTTGTTTTTTTTTTAAGGTGTCCTAGATGAACTTTGTCACCAATGGAAGAAAAGAGGCATCACCAGAAATTTATTTAGAGTTTGGTGGAGGTTTGGTGGCAAATATGTCCATCTTCTCAAAGAATTATGAATCTTCCTCACATATCCATATGTCTAATATTAACTGGACTGGATTTAAGCCTCTGTATCTGACAAAAATGATCTGAAAGATGGAATTGTAGATAGCTGGGAGAGGAGACTGCTGGAAGGTGACCTTATCTATTCTGCTTCTGGGGTTGCATTAAATTTGAGAACTCCTGTGCATCACCCAAGATCTATTAACTAATATACCTGAACTGAGGGCAGTAATTTCTTTAACAATGCAGACTTGCTTTGAAAGAGCCTGTCTGAGAACTGAAAAGGCAAGCATTTAAACTATCTTTTAGAAATAATTTTGAAAATTTCTTCAAGATTATACATATTCACTTTAACAACAACCAAAACGTGGATAATTTTTGATTCCTTGCAGATCCGCACACTTCATTTTCTAATAATTTTTAAGTTAAATCAACTCTTGTAAAAACCTATTGTAGTACACACACAATATAAACAGCACAGAAAATATTTTGCTTTCAAAGCCTGTAAAGATATCTCTTAAAAAGAATCTAAATTCTGATATTCTGCCCAAACTCTTCATAAAACTTCATCTTCATCAAACTTCAATTCCATTTTAAAAGAAACATCTATAAGTATCCACCATTTATGAAGTATCAGCTACAGTTGCATCTAAAAATTGAAAAATAAGGCTGAGTCTCTTCTTCCCTACGCAGACGGGTCTAAACACTGTAGAGCCATGGCTAATGGCTTCAAGTTCGCACAATAAAGTAGAATTTTTCTCCATGCGTGACTTCTTTCAGAGAATGAGTACCATGTTTTTCTCATTTGTCTTTCTCTGTCCCACAAAATGCCATGTTTCACAACATCTGACATGCTGGTGAAATGTATTCCCAGGTCTTAAGGAGGTCCAAGTATGAAATAAACTCCAGCTCACTACTGGCTTTCACATGTAAAAGCTTAATAAGAATGGCAGTATTTGATGCTTAGGTCTTAACCATTTATTTCAACAGTTTTCACTTTGAAAATGCTTAAATCCCACAGACAGATTGTGGTAATAACTGAAAGCCTTTTAAAGGCTTTTCAGTTCACTTTTGCAATCTGACTGGAATCTATGATACTCCACACGAAGCCCACCTGTACCTATTGCACACATCAGTTGTACCAATGCCTGCATGCACATGCAAAAAAAACTAAATTAGTAAATGGTGAACTATTGGATGGAAGAATCCAAGATTTACACCAATGAGAGCAGAATCAGACCTATCATATCTGAGACAGATATGATTGTCAGCAATAAAACGGCAAATATTTTCAGCTGCATGTGCTTGCAGGTAGGGCCAATGATTAGCACTTTTATCTTGCAGGAATAGTTTTTCTTCTCATAGCAACACAGAATTTTCCAGTGGACTTTACCTGGTAGGTCACGAAATCCTCGGCAGTCGTGTGGAATGTTAAATCTCCAGAACTATATTTTTTCATACAGACTGGCTCTGAAACTTTAGTCTTGTTTTCTAGGTATAAACACTTCTGATAATAAGAGAAATATGAACAGCAGTGTATGATCCCAAACAATAATTTATACTGAATTAAAACATTAGCTTCACCCCTTAGACACAAGACACAATTTATTTTCTTACCATAAAATTAGAACACCAGAGCATGCAATTTGTTTATGCACCACTGACCTCTAAAGAGCTCATTGATATTGTGGATCCAGTTTCACTTCTTGATAATCCTGCATTGTCATCCAGCTCTGAAGCAATGAAATTCTTCACTGCTGTGCGGGGCTCAAACGGCAAACTCTGCATATGTTCTTGGGTGGGAAGATGCTGGTCTAAATTGATATTAAATTGGTCCATTACAGAGGGATTCATATTGAACTCGGGATTAACTTTGTAATGCAGCAGCCTTTCATGAGGCAAGGTATCCATGCCTATATTCATTTTGCTTTCATCTTTCAGGGATGGCTGGGTATTTACTGAGCCGCGGGGCATGACTATATAGTCGCTCTCTATCATCCGCTCTTGAGGATGGACTATGTCCATATCTGCACCTCTCAAATTGTCATCAGTGCATAAATACACAGTCCTCCTCAGCTCGCTGTTGTCTTTTTTCAAGCACTGATTGGCCAGTTCACTCATACTCATAGGCATGTGGAGACCTGTTGGTTGCTGGATGATGACTTTGGAGATGATGTTTCCAGGCAAGGTTGAATAGCTCATTCCTTCTGGGTTTGGTCCCTTTTCCTCCTCTTCATCATTTAGTGAAATTCTAGAAAGTGTTCCTGTTATAGTGGCTGCTCTGCAAGGTCCAATGTCTTTATGCAGAACTGTGGGCCAGAGAATAGGATTCTTACAGCATGAAACCATATCAACCTAACACTGCTTTTTATTGTGGCTTTATCTAGCAGTGATTTTTTACCAGTGTATTTTCTAAAATATTTTCTATCCACTTATTAGCTTTCATGTTATAAATATTGTTTTTGGAAAAGCTTTTCTGTAATTTTGGGTTTTTTGTTCTCTTAATTTGCTGTGTATAACTGACACTGATCTCTGACTAACTTCAGTCATTTATACGAATTAAAACCACTTCATTTGTTCCTACTGACTTCTATAGATTTTAGGTGAGTTAGAGCTTAAGCACAAGCCTGCCATGTGGAACTCATTAAGGGTTTTCCAAAAAAATACAGTATGACATCCCTACTGCCATTATTAACTCCACATAACCTTCTGGAAAATGTCAAACAGATTGTAAGGCAGAATCATTTTGTCAACCCATTGTAATGACCCATCATAAGACTATAACTGTGAGCATGTGTTCCTAAACTCCTAAATGTTCCTTTTCACTGACTTTTAAAAACTCTTCTCTGTTAAATTATGTTTTAAATAAAAGTGACAAAAGAATTACCACACTGGGAAAAAATTCCATTGGTATGGATAGAATATTTTACTGTATCTGGAAAGGTTATAAAGAATATAAACATGTTTTATAGCAGAGTCATAATCCACTTCTGTTCTAGGCCTAGACCTTCCTGGTCAAACTTGTAGCAACATTCAATGATTTTTTTGGGGGCGAGGTTTACATGTAAAAGTTACTAATCCTGTTATAAAATTCAAAATTTCCAGAAGCATTGAAGAATGGCTTCAAAAGCAAAGCAGCTATTCAATCACAATTATTCATCTTTCAAAAAACAAACAAACAAAAAAAAAAAAAAAAAGAAGAAGAAGAAGAAGAAAAAAAAAGTACGTCTGTAATCCAAAATCTGTAATGGAAGAAAAAGGGTAGAAAACAATTAAAGCAACCAATTGCTGGACTTATTCCAGCTGCCTACAGGGATTTTCTGGTCCTGGTTGAAAATATTTTCATTCACACCAGTGCTATTTTATACAACAAAACCCAGCTCATGGACTGAGACAGAAAGACAGACTCAAGTATCTAGGTTTTACATTTGCATAGATTCTGGTTGCCCAAGGGCTCTGATGACCCAGATCCCCCAGCACCCGCCTGTCAGTTCACTGCCTTTTCCAAGCAGCTCATAAGACATCTGACTCTCCTTCCTCACACTAAACTAACTCTCATTTTTTCCATTATGAAAATAATGACTTTCTTCTAAACAACAGTGCACAAATACCTGAATTCAGTGTCTGCTTCATTGTTTCCAGTGACACTTGTTCAGACATTTCAAACAGTGATCTATCCTTAAATTTTTTCATTATCAGAAAGTGAGTTCAAATGCTTATCAAGTAAAGCCTGTTCATAACAGCATTCAAAGTCAATCTCCTTTAGGACACCTCTGGCAAGGCCCTCTGTACTGCAGAGCTATGTTATCACTGAAGTGGGAACTACATGGATCAATGCTGGATTTTTGTCTGCATTGGGTGGTGACACACAGGCATTTGTGCTACAATGCACTACCCCGATTCCTTCAAAATACATGTGCATATTAAAACTGATCTGTAGGGAAGAACTAAGTCTACATAGCAAGAAACTCAATTGGCACTTTTTTAAAGGTGGGTGACTGGAAACTCAAACTTCACCTTAATGAGATCAGCTTTCTTGGCTCTGCATTTAGCCAGTGAAGAGAAAGTGTCCTTTAGGTGGCTGATGCAGAAGAGCTAAATCAGGCTTCTGCTCTGACTCACCCCATAGAGAGGACACACTCTCCCTTTATTGAAAACTGAGGGTGTTTAGGCAAGACTGTTTCCCTAGGAAAAACTGTCCTTTGGAAATATCTCCTAGATTAAAATACTTCTGTAGAGTTTAAATAGTAATTTATTTTATACTGCACTATTTAAACAAGGTTGGCAAATAAATAGGTGAAAATTTGTTGTCTTTAATATATGGAAAAAAATATAGCCAACTGATTAAAGATCACACTACTGAAATATATTTTTAAAACCTGCAACTTTTCTCATTAAAGTGGAATAAAACTTAATTTGCTTAAACTATTGTTGATTTCACTTAGAGTCCTAAAAAACATACCCATTTTAAAATGAATGCAAATTGATGCATCCTTCATATACACAGCTGTCAAGATACACTATTTTTTTGTTGTTGAAGTAAAATGATATTTTCACATTTGCTTGTGTACCAGGGAAGGAAAGCTTAATGCATTAAGAATAATCTTCTTTCCACAAGTATTTGCTTTTTAATAGACAGTCACACCTTTGACTACTTTCTAAATGCTCAATTCTAGTTAATGACCCTAGTAACACAATTAAATAATGTATTCACAAAGTGACATCATTTTCCACATTTTATTTTGTTTAAATGAATAAATATTTCCTACAAACAGCTAAACCCCAATATTTTTCTGGTTTTCACTTCACAAGGAACTTGTACAAGAGTATTTGTTGGCTAAACACTCTCTCAATGTTCTTACCTGACCGACAAGCAATGTCTACATCCTTCTCAAAATCAGTCTGTAACAAGAAACAGTGAAACAGAACAGCCATTAATAATTCAAAAATAAACCACAATACCTTTTTGCCAACTAGCACTTCCCAAATGTCCTACTTACAGGGTCATAGTCCATTAAAAATGGTTTCTCGTTGCTGAGAAGGTGAAGTGTATTGTTTTACAACAGAAGAGCTTTATAAAGTTTCCTAAAGTATAACTGGGTGGTTTTCAAAGCATGCTGCCTGACCAGAAAAAAATAAAATAAAATAGGTGGAAGTAGAGTATATAATTTTAATAAAATGATACCATGTATACTTTTTAAGGTATATGGAAGAATCACTTCTACATCTCACCAAAAGATCTTCTTTCAGGAAGATTTTCATGGTAATGTTATGAAAAAAAGTATGAAAAAATAGCCTGCAATACAAATTACTGTGAATAAGTGTAATTCAAATAGTCCATCCTGTTTGAAACGTCATTAATTTGTGTAAATGAAGTGCTTATGTTATGAAAAATTCTGTAATTTCTTCCTATTAATGTAGTCATATAAAAATTTTGTACTCCCTGAAAACAACTATTATTTATTTCATTATTCAAAAATTAATTGTGAGAATAAGGAAGAATTTTAACAGTTCGAAAACAAAGCCCACTTCCCAGTTAAACAAAACTATTCTGTTAGAGAATTTTTTTACTTTTTATTTTCACAAGAAGTTTGTTCCATGCTAAATGTTCAGCAAAACTGATCTCTTTCTTGCTTGTGAAGTCCAAACATTAAATTCTTTTTTTGATTCATCATTTGAAGGGCATCTGCTTGCTGTACCTTGCATTCTTGCTGAGCCTTGCATGTCTTTAGGGCCTGATTCTGACCCCACTATAGTCAATGACAAACTGGTGTTCAAAGTGAAGAGACCACTATGTTGTATTAATATATTACCTAATAATATTAGCAAAATTCACTACCTCTTAATTTAACACACTAAATAGATTTCCCCTGTAGAATGTCTAGCACTTTCTCCTCATCTTGTTTGAGAACATTTTTCAAGACCTCAGGAAGGGAAATGCATCAGTACTCTACAGCAACACTAGAAAAAGTCACAATATATTATTAAATTCTTTTTTGTTCTCTAATTTAAGATTCTTTTGTCCTACAGAACACTGGTGGAAGATACCAAGTCACTGTGCTCCACTAAATAAACACACCAATAATTTAAAACTAGCTAAGATATTTAAGCAAGCAGATGATAACCTAAACAGTCTTTTGCTTAGGTGTTAATATTTCAGCCATGCAAACTTGTCACATACAACACAGTATGTTTTTCTTTCTGTTAGGAACACTAAATTCATAGTCAAAGAAAAAAATAAAAGCTAACCATGATTTGAGCATGTCCATTAGGAAAAGAGCTTGAAGAATCTGCATTGATTGGATCCTGGCAATTTCTTAGCCGACATCTGAATGCATCTTGAACCTGTGGAAAAAATATACTGATTCTTGTGAAACATTGTAGACTCCTAGCAGAGATTAAATTAAACCATATGGAATATGATGCATGACTTTTCTTTAGCCCACTTCATAAATCAGAGGCAATAAACATAAATGGCTATTTTTGTCATTTCATACATTTGTTATACTTTGTGGCTGCTATAAATTTGTCAGTCTATCACATAGAGACCACAGAATTAGTTTTATGTATGGCCAGAATTAGCTACTAGACAGTGATTATATGGTATTTAAGCCACATTTGTCTTGGTGATAGTATTTGGCTTTGTCTTATTCACTTTGGTAAATGTCTGATAACAAGATTAATAGACATACTGTTAACTGTTAATATTGCAAGATAAAGTGTATCTTCTTGATAAATGTATGATTCTTGAAAGACAGTTCTTTACAGTTACTGTAACCAGACAGTTATTGAAATCAGTTCTTAACAAATATTCTAATCTCCTAATTGTACTTTAAAGAATAAGTCTGTTTGAAAGACAATACTGATTCCAATAATAATCTTCAGCTCCATGTACAGGGAATCTAATGCATCTCTTCTAGGAGTAAAATTCTCCAGATGAGAGAAGTATCTTCAATGTGAGCACACGAAGAAAAGTGGACTTTTTGCACATAGACAGATTTTTTGAAAGTACAAAAGCAAGATGTGACTTGGGAAACAAGAACTTGGTTGGGTGATCCAATTGCTTGTTCAAATATAAAAAGTACTATGAATGAAATGCCTATAAAAAACTGAATTCCATTTATTATCTGTAAAAATTACTTGATATCTTATTCAGAATAATTAAAAGGGATAAAATTTTCTTCTACTCATGGACATTTTGTGAACAGCAGAAGAGGATAATTCATCAATTGTTGCTGGTGAGGAGCGGTCCCCTTTAAATGTATCATATTCTAATGTGAGTTGTTTAGAAGCCATCACAAAAGAAAAAATGAAATGAAAAAAATTCTAAATAGCAAGCATTTTATTAAAGGGCTCAACGCTTAAATGAATAGGAGTGCTTTGCAGTCTCGATAAGTGACTGCTACAGGTGGAGGGAGCAAAAATAGGGCAGAAGGAAGAATGAAGCAAGGTGGGAAGGTTTGGATTGATTTCAAAACACCAAGCCTTACCACACATTGTAATTTAAAGTTTGCTGTATTGAAACTCAGATTGTGATTTTAGGTCACTACACTTGCTTTGGTTTTCCATGTTTTTGATGTTAATTTAATTTGGCATCTCCCAGTTGTTGCAAATTTAATCCAAGTCTTCTCTCACTTTATCAATGCTAAAGTTACGTCACACTTCAGAGTTTTATACTCTTGGATAAGCACTGGCACAGTGATTTGACAAAAAATAAAATAAAAAATGCTTCCTTCAAAGCATCCCCAGCTGTGCTGAATCTCATCTCCAGGCACATGATGCTTGACTCCAAAGCATAGTTACTTCAGAACATACTGTTTATCTCACTCCACTCTGTACAGTGGGCCTCCTAATTTTTGGGACTCTTTGTTCATGGACGTTCCCCAGTTCTAATAGGTCTAGAAATCTCAAGAACTCATGTCATATTTTCAGTGCCTTCTACTTAAAGCAGTGAATCTTGATTTTAGGATCCTCTTGAATGTGCATGTTTCTTACAATGCTTCTGAAGTGCAAGCAGCATATGATCTGAACATGTTAACAGAATGTAAAATGTAGCATTATCCAGGATGCTGACATATGTTTCAATTTTTAGATGTCCTCACCCAAGTCAGAATCAAAATGGTTGAACTTTCTAAATATCAACTTGCTCTTCTAAACTGCTTGTTCAAAATTGTTGTTTGAGTATGTAAAGACTGTGCTGTCTTTACATTTTACTTTGAAACATAATCTTGTTTTCCCCACTGCCTTTTAACATCAAGTTACAAGATTTTCTTAGAGCCAGGCAGAGAAGGAGAGACAGATGTGATGAACGTGCGGATACCAGGGAAGTAGTTTCCTTAGCAACAGTAACCAGCTCCAAGCTTTTATAACTTACCCTTGCCCTACTCATGTACTTTTTATTTTTCTCCAGCAATTCTGAAATGTGGGCTCTAGACGCCAACGATGAATTTAATCCAAATGCTCTCTACGCTGCAGAGCACAGCTAAAGAAAAAATTACATGTGGGTTCCTCCCATCACCAACATTAACATAAGTTAGTAAGCGTGATTCAAATCAGCTTTAAAGCATCTTGTGTTCAAGCAGATCAGGCAAACTGTTTTGCTGAGATAGATAAGCCTCAATGCTGACCCCTTGTATCGTTCTGTGACACATCCATCACCATCTTCCAATGCCCAATTAGGTGTTGAAACAGGAAGGTGAGGAAAAAAAAAAAAAACAGCTCTAGGCTCTCTGGGATAAGAAGGCAAAACGAAGCAATAATATCTAACTACTTTGCATTGTTCTTCCAAAATTTCCAAATATTCTATGAAAGGTCTTATGCTTAAAAAGTATCATTTTTTTTTTGAAGTTAGGAAATATAAGTATAGAAAGATTTAATGCCTTTCCAAAAGACACTGAATTGATGGTGGAGAGGAATAGAGAAATCACAGTCTTCTTCTTTGTACATCTCAGTTGGTAAAAATCCCTGGCTTCCTAACCCAGCTTCTGTCACAAAAGGTCTTCAATACAGTGTGTTAGAGAAAGTAACAAATACTTCCATCATTTATCTTTATGTCAATACAACTAAGAGAATAAAAAGGGGTTTTTATATATAATTGTAGAAGTCTGTCTCTTTTTGTGATGTAATGACAATAAAGGCATAGTAAAGCAGGGCTGTCCTCTTTGTTTGAATTTTATGGAGATATATTCCTCCCCAGATTTTTTTCCCCCTGACAGTCAGAATTATTGTTTTGCCTATGCCGGCATGCTATAAATATTAGATCAATCTTATTGGCTATAACTGAGATAGCTTTCTATCTGTCATCAAGAGTGACAAATATTCTGGCAGGATTTCCTTGACAGGCACTGGCAGAGCTAAATGCTTTTGCAGAGAACCAGAAGTACCAGACTATTCTTTCAGCTGGGAGGCACCATGTGCAGTGCAAAGATGGCATTGCCCACTCTGCATGATGGCCATTCTCTTGGCCTGTACTCACCTGAGGGTCTCTGGGGCTGGAAAGCCAGACTCCAGAATCAGACTGAAACATAACTTACTGGACTTACATCTCTCTCTGTGTAGTAGACACCTGACTTTGCTGCTACAAACTGAACCAAATAGGTTTGAAATTAAAATTGATTCAAGAGCATCAGCTTGAACTTCTTTGTGCTTCTTGAAGAAATTTCTATGATTTTTTTTTTCCCATATGAAAAATATCTCCTTAATTAATTCCTCAAGTGTTTTGACCAGTTTGCAGTTTAAATCTGGAGGACTAAAGAAAATTAAATGTGTTCTGTAAAATAGAGTTCAATCAGCAATATACCTAAGCTTCTTTGTCTTCCACCAACACCACTATCATAATTTTGGCTACAGATAAACTGCTGATTAGTGAATAAGATGTCTCTGTACATTGACTTCTGCCTAAGTTGTCACGGCTGAAGAAGAAACATCTCCTCCATTTTGACAAGGCAGAACCTTATCAAACCTTGGTGCTTTCTGGGCCTCACTGGCAAGTCTTCTCATGAGGCAATTTTTTAAAAACACCACGTAAATAGATTATTTAGCTGCTTTATAAAATGCCTTTCTTCTAGAATTTCCGTGTTAGAACCGCAATGTGTAACTGCTAAGACTGACTTGCTGGAGCAACTTCTGTTAGTTGTTAAACAGAGTAAGGATTCTTTGCATATATACATATATATATATATATGTATATATATATGTGTGTGTGTGATTTGCTAAACAAGCAGTGAACAAAATAAACCATAACTAGCTGATTTCCTACACATAAATCTAAAGAAAAGATTCCTCTAGAATCATAAGCTTTTTAACTTATAACTTTTGCATATTGCTTACATTAGAAACAGTGAGCTAAAAGCGGTTCCAGTCAAGGTATCCTACGAATTTGAAAATTGAGTTTACATATCGAAAAGACTAATTCCACCTCAATCACCACAGTCCTACCTGTGAATATAGTCAGACAAGAATGTTTCTATGAGATGTTCAACATTATTGAAGTATTGCCTGGGAATGAAGCATTTGCAGCAAAGAGCTGCCATTAGACTAGGAAATCCATCTTTAATTCAAGGCTTAGGGAATTGTTGGTAGATATCTGTTGATATTAATCTTTCATCAACAGTCAAAATACATTTTTTTCCAAATAAGCTTCTGCATTACTGCACTGATGCAAGTTTAACTACTGCTTTCTAATTTTTTAAATTTTATTTTATACTGTGCTATGCTAAGTTATATTAATAATTTTTCACAGATTTTGGGTTTTTTTGACAAAATCAATGACTGATAACCAGGTATATGTTTCAGCTTCTCTGGATCCTTACAAAAGACACATGAAAATGGAACTGCAACAGAAGGAAATGTAATTAGAAGAACAAGAAATGAATGGGGGAATAGGGGAATTTAGACTGGACATTAGAAAAAGGTTCTTTGCCTGGAGGATGGTCAGCCACTGGAACATACTTGGTCGTGGCTCCAAACCATGGTCAGAGTTCAAGGAGTGTCTGGGCAACTCTTAGTCATATGGTTTAGTTTTAGGTAGTCTAGTGAGGAGCAGGGAGTTGGACTCAATGATCCTTATGGGTCTCCTCTTACTGACAATATTCTATGACTGTGAAAGATAATGTTGTTCATACTGCTTTAGTTTCGAATTTTTCACATGCAACCTTGAGCAAAAAGTATATATTTTAAAATAAAAATTATTCCCTAGGACAGTAATTGGGATGTTGTATGCCCTTTCTAGGCTAATTAATAAATCCCAGTGGACACAAAAATTTCAGAGAGAGGAAAACCAGTATGAAACCACTCTCCTTTGTACTAAAAATCAATGAAGTGTCTTACCATTATACCAAAAGAATATATGAAATGAGTGCTTTCAGATTTACAGATGAGACTACCCTCTTTCCCAGATGTAAATCATATTGGGAAAGAAATTACTGAAGAAAATAAGGGGATTGCAAGACAGTTCTACATAAAATAGATTTTTCTTGAGTATTATCTCTTATTCTGCATATATTTTTATCCTAAACAAAAGTCAAAGGAAGAAAGAAGAAAAGGTATTAAATGAGGTAAGCTCCTTCCAATATGAGAGCTGATAAACCAAGAAATACAAAAGTTCATCACTCCTAACAGAGTGATTAAATTGAGAAAGATTCAGCACAATGTAATTATTTGATAAGATAATCACATATGCATACTGTGAAGGATAGTGATATAAATCTCATGCAAAGTGGCACAATGCTGAAAGAACTGAATAAATTATGTTACTCATAATTATTTTTCATTAATATACGGAATTTCAGTGTTTAAAGGGTGTCAGTGGTGAAAAGGGACACCCCTGTGTGAGATTCCTCACTCAGCATTGAGAATAAACCTTTCTTGAAACATCTTCCTTAGTTATATTTTAGTCCTGAGGTTTTCAAATAACTCTTGCCCATCCCAGGGAAATATGCTGTACATTATAATCTGGTTTACAGGTGTGGTAAATATCCTGAAGTTGATAAATGAATAGCACATAGGTATGCCCATGGACTAGGAACTACTCTCCAGTCCAGCTCCACCTGCTCATTTTTGATGGAGAGCCCCATTACCACAGACCTGCCAACAAAGCTTTATGCCACTGGTCTCAAACCCATCTCAATAAAATGTGGGGTTAGTTAGCAGGTTAGGCAGGTTAGAGAAGCTGTCACCAGAGCCAGATTAAAGAGCACCTTTGTAGGAGCTTTGCCATCAGATTTCAGTGGTGATGAATCCTGTGGCAGGTGGCACTGAGCTGTGAAGGGCAGGCCAGGGTACTGCCAGTCCTTGCTGTTCTCACAGCACTCATCTGTCTTCATCCTTGCTGTCTCCATAACTTTAGTATGTACCTGAGTTTGCAGATCTGAAAGGGTAGATCTTCACCAACATAACACATCATCTCCTTGTGCCCTCTTTCAGGGACAGTATAAGCTGAAAAAATGTTGTGTTTCGTCCTGTTTTAGAGTGTAAAAATCTATAGCTTTTGATAGGGCTTCAGAAGGGCATTCATGTTCATCTTTTCCTGTACTCGTTGGGAAAGACTAACACTTAGAAATCAACTGTACTTGGGACTGATTAAAAGACACCTTGAATTAAGTTGGTAAAGTTTTATACTGATATTTTGCACTTGGAATTAACTTATCTCCTCCCTCTCTTCCCCTTTTGCTCTTTCTCTATTTCACTTGTTCCTATACATGTCACCATAAATTATTTTTCTCTTTCTATGAAATATATTTCTGCAGAGCAAGCTGTATATAACATTAAAGAGCAGTTGAGAGATTAACAGGAGCACAGCCCTTTGGAAAACTGGGAAGCCATTTCTCACCTCCCTTCGGAGAATACAATGGACCATGACAATAACAAAGCCTTGTAATGAATCAAATACTGCAAAAAGTATCTGAAATAATATTGATCTTTTGTCTGTCATGGCCAGAACTGCAGACATCCAGGTCAGTGCTAGAAGTGGCAACACCACACAGGAGCTCCAAAGGGATGCCCTATTGAAAAAAAGAGAAAAGCAGCATATTGAAAAAAATATTAAAAGCTCACCATTAAATAAAACATATTTAAGGATGTCACTTTATCAATTTAACTTGAAAATCATAGAAAAGAATGTAACACTTGTACTTTACATTCTACAGAATATCCTGTATTCAGTTAATAAACTCATTTGCAATTTTTAAAAAAGTATTTAAATGTGCTTAGCACTTTATTCAGTGTTAGCAAACACAGTTGTCATAATCAAACTATTGTCTCACATGCACTGTATAAGATTTGTAACAAGAAGATGTAAATGATCAGGACTAACATGGCATTACTGGCGGTGGTGGCTGACAAAGCTGTTGTTGAAACTACTCCACACTTGGCACATTTGAGCGTCAAACCGCTATGAGGCTCACTCATCTGACTGCAAACAAACAGAACACCCACAAAAAGAACAAAATATTGAATTGTCACCAAAAAACGTTGCTACTGAAATTTAGCTTTTAAATATGACGTCATGCAGAAAAAGTAAGTAGACTTATTCAAGATGAATGCTCTATATTGTTGCAAAACTGTATTTCGTACTTTACATTACTGTTAGCTTTACATGTTAATGTTATGGGGCTTAATTTCATGCAAACTCTATTTCTTCCACTTAATCTAAAAAAGGCCCCAAATGTGATCAAAAACTGCTCAGTACACTGAAGTAAACATAAGCACGTGCTAGTATAGACACACAAAGTGAAATCCCTCTATTCAGACCTGATGAAAAACTGTTGCATCCAAACATGCTTGAGAAAGAGCACAGGTCACTTAAAAGAGAAGTGTGAACTATGGACCATTACAAAACATTAATAAGGAAAGAAACCTGCAAAATTTATTCAAGCCTCAAATCAGTATGTCTGTATAGACAGATTTTTACAAGTGACCTGCAGGGCCCATTAATATCTGGAATGGATTTATTCATGTCATGTGAAGGTCTGAATACAGGGCTTGAAACATATGGAAACTGATGAAATAAGTATCAGTTGGTACCAAAAAAGGGTGACCTGTTTTGCCTTTTAATACAACACAGTACACAAGCATTAAACTCAAAGCATTTTGCATAGACAATTGTACCTCTGCACCTGTCAGGAGAGTTAAAGGACAAAACCTGGAATTTAAGTTTTCCATACAGCATGCAATCAGCTTCTCGAATCAACTAAAAAAATATTTTTCCTACTCCTTCTCTTTCTGCTATCAGAAATGGGAGTAACCACAGCTGAATAAGATGTGACATAGCTGACAGGAAGGATGTTTTACTTATTTCCAGCTGGAAAGTGGTCAGCATGGTGAAGATAAATAACATTTTGGGGTTTTTTCCCCAGATATTTCAACCAACTGAACTCTTTGCTGTTGCCAAATCCAGCACTCACAAGACTTTTAACATACTGTCCAAAACAACATTGAACTCCAGTATTTTCCACTTTGAAAAACTAAATGAAGATTTTCCACTAAAAAGTGCAAAGTATATTTCACATAAAAAGGCAGTTTCTTCTGTAAGAAAACAGTGAGAACCAAGACCTTTTATAAGATGATTTTGGGGTGAGAAAATAACTCAGTGAATCCACATCAGTTGGTATCAATTAAAAATACAGATTAAAGAATGAACTAGAAAAATGCCTTGGGTAAGTATGAACTAAGCTTGTGAAAGTACTTTCTGTCTTTGCCTTGCAGTGCTTCAGCATTATTAGACTGGATTATTCTCTTTACCTCTACAAAACTGCTCTGGATCTTGAAAATAATAATAGAACTTAATGTGTGTATAAACCAAATGTAAATTTTCAGCCTGGGTATTTGCATACGCTTCGTCTTTTAGCAGGATAAGGATTGAGGTTGTGATTGAGATCCATCAACATATTTTTTCCCACTTGTTGATTCTCCATATGCTTATTAAGGTGATAAAAAGCATTTGGAGTTAATATATTTTGCCCCATTCCCTTGTTTTAAATCCTAGGACTGAACTTCTGACTAAACTTTTGACAAATATAAGTTGAGTGTTTGCCAGGAAGAATGAAGTTGCCTTCCTGAGAATGGCTGGCAAAAGATACTTGAGGAATGAGTGACAATCACTTTTCTAGAGGGGATCAAATGATGAACCAATTTCTATGCCCCAAAGAATGACTCAAGAGATGTCATCTGCCAAGTAGTATCAAGGAATGCTGTTGGTAAGCCACCATCTCATAATATCACACAAGTTAAGATTGTTTCTCATTAGGGTATCTACATCTTTTCCTAAAATAGCTGCTTTATTTCTAACAGAACAATCTATGATTCTTTATCCATTTATTTTAAAGATAGATTATTTTAAAATAAAATATTTCTTTACTAATTTGCACAATTAGAAAACAAGCTATTTGTTTCATCAAGACAATAAAGTACAAGCAAATAGATTTCTATAGCCTACAACTGAGTAGCTTGAGGAAGAAAAACAAAACCAAAAGCAGTTAAATCTAAGTTTGAATATCTCTACAAAACTTACAAAGCCAAACCTGTGGCTGTTCCAGCTCCTTATATCACTGAAAGTAGAGCATATGTGAATTTGAATTGGTGATTACTAAGTCATTGCTACTTTTGAAATAATTTGGGTAGTTTTATAACAGTCTAGATTTCACTAGTGTTATTACAAAGTTCAGAATGTTGATGGAGCAATGTAGACAAAAGTAAGGTTATGAAATTAATACTTTCTAATGAAAACAGATGAAAACAGAAGAAATAAAAATACAGGGTTTGGTACATGTTTGTCAAAATGATGGTGGAAGAACTGAAAAGCAGAAATACTTGATTGCATTAACATGAAATGCAAATCACACCAGCTAAAGTATTTATTATAAGTGTACTCATCAAACTTATTAGGAATGCTACTGTTAGTTACATGTAATAATGTAATTTTAAAATAATTAAAAGTGAATCTGCAATAACTTTGCCCATAGCAGTAATACACATAAAATGAAAATACCATCATTTATCATTGTTAAAAACTCAGATATTGATGGAGTTAAACTACAACCTGGCCCAAAGTACAATACTAGAAAATACAACTGTAAAAAATCATTATTCAAAGTTTAAATACACTTTCATAAGCATTGGGAAGGTGATGATGCAGTTGTGAAATATTTTTCTCCAATATGCAATGAATATAGGTTTGCTGCTGCAGTACTTCATTGTCACCCACTCTAGAACAGTTTCTGATACCACCACTGTCATAATCTTTTCTTCTCTTGATAATAAATTTTTTTGTGTAAATACAAGTAAATAATCAATAAGACACATTTATCTTTTTTTTTTCTTTTTTAACTCTTTAACTACGGGAATTTTTTTACTATGATGTTCTTTTACATTAATTTAGAAAATACACCTATGTAGATGTTATGTAGATGCAACACCAAAGGCAAATTCTTAATGTAGTCAAAATGGCAGAATAACATTGACCTATGTAAGGGGTATATTGCTGTAAAATACATTTTATAACTATTAAAACAAATGAATAACATTTCTTGCCATAGTAATTATATTTGACAGCTAGACAAAAATAATCAGGTCCTTCAGTACAAACAGTTCACAAAACTGTTATCCTAACTGCAACAGCTTTACAAATGTAAGCATCTTGTGACCTCTGCTCAGATTTGTAAATCCTCATTCTTATTAACTTAATACTGTTGTACCTGTGTTTTGTTATATTTAGCTTTTTTAGTCGCATTCCCTCAGGTTAATGCAACAGCAGCTTTTGAGATTATTGGAATCTGTTAGAAACACTGTTACACTGATATAAAAGTTCATAGCACAATCAAAAGAATTTTTGTTGAATATCTGTAATTGAAAACTGGTGATAAAATTTTAATATGCTTTAAAATAACCCAGTTGTTGCTTACCCCGCTCTGTGTTTGAGTTTTTTATCTAGGATTCCATCTCTGGAAACAAGTTTATTAAATACCAAAATGCCAATCACCATGTTGACCTGTCAAACAGAAAACAAACAGTTGATCTTTCAGTGCCTAAAATAAAATATTGTATCCTGGCTCTACTGTATTACAGGCCAGCAAAATGCCTCCTCTTATATTTCTGAGCATTCATGTAGCAATGTCCCTGAACACATCAAAAGGTTGTAACAAAAAGGTGACATAATCACACACACTGCAACAGGCAGGCTCGTTTTGGGACCTTGAATTATGCTTGGTATCAAACTGTATATGTGTACATGTCTGATGGCCAGAAGCTTGAGTAATATAACTTTAATGTTTTGTCAGTTTTAATTGCACCCATATATATCCTATTCCAGGAAAACTGCTGCAATTTGAGTTCCCTGCACAGGGAAGAGCATGGTTCCTTTTTAAACATTTATGGCCCATGTGGGTGTTCCCACTTATGCAGAACCTGCCTGTGGTTTTCCATATCTTCCTGCACCTAAATCACTGTCTATGTCATTCACCAAAATGTCAGTTTTGAGCCTTGTTTGGCTGCAATTTACTATTTTTGTGGACCAGATAAATTCCTGGGATGTCTGTTTAGCCCCACTAAAGTAAAAGGTGTTATGATTACAAACATGGGTTAAAGATCTAACCTAAAAAAGATTTAAATGTTTTAGCTGTCAGACTTTGGGACTTAATGGACATATTAATGGCATTTAATGGACAACTTAATGACTGTTATTATCCATTTGTATTATTGAACTGAACTCTATTAACCTGTCTCTGCATGGCCCTGCAAATAGGTAACACCAATTTTTGAATCTATTAATGTTCCTTTTTTTCTATTTATTAAAGAAGGAAAATCCTTTTTTCCTGTCAAACTGGTTTTTCAAAACCTGTGCCAAAATATCTAATTGTTGCTAGTCTGCCCTGCCAATTCTTTTTCAACTTTATTTTCAGCATTAACATTTTTCAGCTGGTGTTATATAATTCTTTGGCTTCACACACTTAGGCTTAAGTGGCTGCATGGAACAGCTCCTTTCCACAGCTACCAGCTAATGGTAGGGCAAACTGCAACTGTGAACTTCCAACATCTCTGAACAAAGACTTGCCAATTAAACAGAGAACATACAGTTACTTCCATGTGAAAATTATAACTGGCTTTTTGTAAACATCCTTGGCTCCTCTACCATGACAGGGACTGTGAGTTGTACAAAAGGATCCTGGCTTGACTCCAGGCAATGATGAGAAAAACTCTATGGGAGTAGTAAACATCCATTTCAGGAAAATTCACGTAGATGAATAGCTTTATCTTTGATGACTAATAAGACTGATTCTCTTTTACAAGAGAAAACCAGAAATAACCAGTGCTGATAGAGTTATCACAGTATAAAATTTCTGGAGTGGGAAGAGGAATTAGATTCAAAATCTGTAAGGGAAAAATGCTAAATAAATTGTTGTAAAAAATCCATACAGACTGGAGAGCAGATGTCTGATAGCCGATGGCACAGGTAGGATGTAATTCATCTTACCCTGAAGTAGACAGCTGAAATACTTCTGATGATTTGATCTCTAAAAGTATGTATTTTTCTTCACTGACAATGAAATATGGCTGGGATAACTGACTTAGATGCAGAAATCTACATTGCAGATAGCTACAATTAGGCAGAAATGAATCCTACACCTAAATGCATGTCCAGAGATGTGGAAGATCAATACACAAATGAGTAACATTTCCCAGCTATGAAAATTTTTTCTTTGCCTTCAAATACAGTAGCCATGGAGAACTTGCTGGCAGGTTCCACTCCTTCTGTTGCTTTTGCTGGCACAGCAATCCACTGCCAAGCAGCACTCTATCAAGGCTGTCACTGACTTTCACAAGGCAGTGACAATTGCGTAGATGCTGCTGATAATAACTCAGTGATGCCTGTAACAAGTTTTCTGTGCCACTAATCAGTACATTATTCTTTCACAGCTTACTGTGTAAACATGGAGAGATAATTGGTATAAAGAAGTGATATAATCAAATGAATCATGCATTCAAAATACTGAAGGTGTGTTAAACAGCAATGATCTCAGTATTTACAGCGAAATGCAATGTTGATGTATATCTAAGCTTTATAATGGACATAGCACTTTCTATCATTTCATACAAAGATAGTGGGAATTAGATTAATGTTTACCAAGACAACAGCAGCTGCAGGTCCAACGAAAGCATAAAGTAGCCCTCCTTCCAGAGACAGCCAGCAGCTGGAAAGAACATTAGAGAAGAACTAACACAAATTAAAAATAAGCATAACACACTGTCAAGAGAGCATTAATAATTAATACAGCATATTTTTCTGATGTATGAGATTCATATGCACACACACAAAAGAACTGCCTTGTTGATATGAAGAAGTAGAGATAGTGAAAGACAGAAGTGAAAGATATTTCCATTACCAGTGGTTAACATTTCAAAGTCTTTAACATGAGTTACACATAAACTGAAATGATCAAAACGTATAAAGACCAAAACAGAAAGTAAGTTTGCAAAAATTTATTGAATCTCTAGTCATGTATGATGAGTTAACTGAACAGGCCTTGCCAAATAGGCATCTAGAAACATTTCTAGCTTACTATATCTGATAGTTCTATACTTAAAAGTGATGAAATGGTCAAGCACCTGTAATATGGAACTTCAGAAAAAAACAGGTTTCTGCATATCCTGTCATTTAATAATTGCTATTAGAACTACACCTTAAAGACAATACGTCCATTAGAGAAAAATAATATATGATATATGATCTAATATCTTCTAATATTTTGCAAACAATTTAAATGTATATTTTAAGTCATCTGAAAACTGTATTTTCTGGAGACCCCCTAATCTCAAAGAGTTTGTCATTCTGCATCAGAGATTTCACTAAAAACCATCAGATTTCCAAACACAGAGCACTTACAGAATCAAATTCTAAATATTTGATATAATATGATGTAAAACTTTTCAAATCTGCAAAAGAACAGGAGCTACACACACTGAAGTAAATGCAGCTGTGCTATTTTCCCAGTGATTACACATTCAAAGAACAGCATGTTTATTTGAATGCATGATCACACCTACATATGAGGAAACTAGCATATACATTCAAATAATTTACTTGGATTTCATATCCAGAAACGTTCACATCAGAATCACACATATCTTCTTTATTTTCCATCAGTGCTTTTGTACGTTCCAAAACCAAGTAAAATAACTGCAGGCACACCATAATATTAATGGTCTGCTACGGCTGGTATTCTCACTGCAAGGAACAAAAGCATTTTCCATTGCAATGAAGCCATGTGAAAACTGTCACATGAATGCAACAGCACCAGTGTGCTAAATTCTGGAATGATAAAAGGATGCAAATAGTTCCTATCTGCTTCACAGTTAAAAAGGTAGTATATGCCAAGCTATTTTACATCCTACTTCAAAAACCACCTACAACACTAATGTTCAATTTATTTTTGCAATGTCAAAGAAAAATGCTTTCAAATTTTTCTGCAGTTTTTCCTACTATTTTTTCAAAAGCTAGGTTATTATTATCAGTCTGGGAACACAGACTTCTGAGAGGGGGAAGTGCATTCATAGAGCACTTCCTTACCAGTATGAACTTTCAAACTTAGTGAAGATGACCACTTAGAGTAATTAGGACTTGTAATAAAAATTTTCATGTTAATGGGAGACAGAAACAGCAGTTCATAAAAATAGTTGTTGATGTATTGTAGTTTGAAAATAACTTCAGTTACCTGTGCTGAAAAAAGGGTCCTAAATAAAAAATAAAAGTTTTTATCACAAAACACTTTGAGATAAAGGAAAAATGTTTCCCTCTCTTTTCCATATTATCAAGTAAAATGGCTGTTCAAAAGTGATTTCTGCTTAGAGGCAGAGCTGGAAAAAAATGTAGAGGTTGTCCTTTTTTTCACTTAACCTCATTTTTACACAATCTGAATTTTCAACAGTCTGGATTTTCACCAGTGTGTGACATCATTATTGTAATATATTTAACATTTCCTAGCTGATGACTGAAAATAAATTTTCCTCCATCTTCTTCTGTTGAAGACTGACTGCAGATAGATTTTCAGGTGCCTTCCTATACCACGAGGCAATTCCTGTTGATTTTTTACTAGTTTTCCTTCTCCTCTTTCTTTGCTCTGATAGTTCCCCCCCCCCCCCCCCCCCGTGTTTTATAGTTGTTTTTATTTTGTTCTCATGTTCTCTTCTTTCTCCCTGATGTGCACATAGCAGAAAGCCATATAAATTGATTAGTGTTAAGAGCAGCCACTGGTGGCTTTATGGGACCATGTTACATGATCATAAAATTCTGCTGAGTGATGAAGCATCTGTACACTTGCTCCTGTGTCCTGTGCATTTTTTGAGATATTTGATACTCTCCAGGAGATTGGTTCCTTTTAAGAGAGCATGGCAAGAGTATGACTATGATAGAATTTTGATTTTTGCTGCTACAATAAATTCCTGGAATTTATCTCCACTGTATGTTAACATGAGCAGGTTTATTAACTGTAAGTTTTAGTAGTGATGCTTTCCTAGCTGTGAGTGTCTGAAAAGTGATAGCAACAATATTTAGTAGATTAAAGGCTGGAAAAAGCTATTTAGCTTTCAGACACATTACTCTTTTCCAGATAACCTGAAATATCTAAAAGCTTGTCTCTGTGGGTTTTTAAATTATTTTTAGGAAATCCCTTCAGCCTCTATCTCTACCCCTATATCTCTATCCCTGCAAGTGTCTGGGTGAAATATTTTTCTTAGGCAGTTTAAAAAATACAGAAATGTAACTGTCTAATAATTAGGACTCAGAAAAAAAGACAGAAATCAGAGACTGATGATCACAGAAATGGCTCCAGTGTGAACAATTCAAGCACTCTCATCATACATACAACATAGAGAAATGAGAGGTGCTGCAAAGATTCTTGGACCTTCTCCTTTTCCATGAATCTCTTCATGTGTGGGACTATGGAACTGGAATAAATTCCTTAATTTTCACTTTTAATGTTCTAAAAATGAGCATCTTCAAGAGCATGAATAGTTTGCAACAGGGTGTGCTTCTGATAGCAGCATGTGTGTAACTGACTGAAACCAATTAGGCAAAATATAGTGTAAGCAATTAAAAAACTTACACAAGTGCTTTAGTTATGGTAGGAGGAGCAGGACAGGAGCTCTGCTTTTACACTGTCCGACAGCTGTCATGAGACAAAATTCTTTGCTGCCTTCTGGAGTGGGACAGCACATCAGCTGGTGATGGAGGAGGAATCTCCATTCCTTGTCTTCACTGTTTTCCTTATGTAACTCTGATGTCAAATGCCAAGAAAATATATTTGCGAATAAGATGAAAAAGCTGAATTATGGTTCTGTTTGTCCCTTGTACGCCTTCATTTGATCTTTTCTCCCATAGTACCATGTCATCTGGATTTGGATCCTGGGAGAAGAGCTTTTACATGTACAGAGACCTGCTCTTTTTTACTTTCCAGGTTGCTCTTAATGAATGATTTGTTGCTTTGTCTGAATATTTCAGAATATCCTCTTTTAAAAATGCATTCAGCCCAGGAAGGAAGCAGGAAGAAATGTTAACTAAAGCAAGTACTCACACATGAATGATTTCAGTAGAGCAAATGTAATGGGATTAATCCTGCAAGGGACAGAGCTACATCCCCAATGGGGGTCTGGACATCCTTATTTAGTGATTTGTAATTCTCACAGCCTAAATGGTTTTCCAGTTGAGGTTCAAGGACTAAATAATAAAAAAAAAAAGCCAGCAAGATGAAAAAATAATTCAGAGGAGTAGGTTCTCAATATAACACTCAAAAGGGGACTAAGACCACTGTTGCACTTGCCAGCTCTAAGTGTAATTAAGCATTTCAGTTACATAAGACATTCCTCATTAAAAAACTCAAGATGGACGTTGTCACAGTTTATAACTACAGAGCTTAGTGGTTGGAGCCAGAACTCAGGAGGAGGTTTGGTTTTGTATTCTTACCCACCCAGAGCTGGAGTGCCAAGATGATGACACATACAGGGAAGGGAGGGGGAATCCTGATCTCAATGATGATGCTAAAGAGAATAATTAAATATTCATTGAAGTGAAGACTTGACCTTACTCATCCACATCACTGATGAATGCCCTCATTACCAGTCTACAGAGTCATATTTCCTCTTTCTGTCCAGATGCATACTTAATTTCTTAGGCAATGTGAGGAGAGCTCCAAACAGGCTGACCAAAGGAAGCACACTCTTGCATAGATAATGGTGGTTGGAGTGCTCCACTGGCAGGAGGAAGGCTCAGCTCCTTCTTCATCAGAACATTGAAGGGCAGCCTCTCTGAGGAGTCAATTTTCCAAGGTGCTAAATACACACTGGAACCAGCCAGGTGGCTAAACTGGTACTCTATTAGTTGAATGGAAATGAAGCACACAGATTTCCTCCTTTCTGTCTCTCAGATACAGCTCAGTCCAGGAAATGGACTGGATCAGGGTGTCCAGGAGAGAGGGGATGGATGGGAGAACTGTTTTGAGACATTTGAAGGGCTTTGGCTCCAAGCTGCTCAGGGGCATTAAACTCGAGGTACCTGCTTGGTGTGCAGAAACCTGAGTGCCAAAGAGGCTCTTAAAGGTACAGTTTTGGACAAGTTTAAAGGTTGGCAGAGGTTACCCAGAACATTTAAGATTCTCTTTTTTAAATCTATATAAATGTTAGCTGTTTACTGGACCTAATGCTCAGTGCTTCTTACAAGCTTGCTATTTCAAAATCTCAAATGAAATATGGGATTCCTGGCGCTCTGCTGAGCTCAGTCCAAGACTGGCATGCTGTTTTCTCTTTGTTCTTATGTGGATCACTCAGTGATTCTCAGTGCAATGCCAGGTGTGAATGGATAGCTGTAGAGCGTGCTATGCAGTTCCTGATGGGTATGACAATCTTGGTCAATAAAAACATAGTTTATCATTTCAGATTGACTTACTAGTGAGCTGTTCCATATCCTTTTGTCTTGGTAAAGCCTATTGATATTGCAACCACTAATGCTGGCAGTCCTGAAAAAAAACCAAAACAACAATAATCAGTAGATGCTGAGTAAAATATTGCTGTTCTGCCTGGACAAAAATGACAGGGCAAGCTAATGCAAAATGGGCAATTTTACATGGAATGAATTATTTAATGAAGCACATTGCTGTTGTAGGGTTTGTTTTTCTAAAGCTCTGGCAGGGAGGAGGACACTGTTTTCTGCCCACGGTGTACTGCTTTGATGTAGCTAAATTACTGATACATTTGACAGGTCTTAGCTTGAAAGGGGTTTCATAAATATTCAGAGAATGTTTCTTTCTTGTTTTATTTTGATTTCTTGATATTACACTACCTTGCTGAAAATCTTCAAAAATTTTGTTAAAACATATTTAGAAAAGAATGCTACATTATACACCAGCATACCATGAGCTTGAGATACAGTGGAAAGGCTTCTAACCTAGCTCTCCTTTTAGTAACTTGCTGTCTACTATTTTTCAGTTTTACTGAAGAAAATGATTATATTATTAACATTGCCACTGCATTAAATGTTTCATTCCAATGATTCTTAGGAAATTAATTTTACTGACTTACCCCATCCAAGGCACAGGAAACGCTTCCTTATGAGTCGTGTCCTAATTTTTCCAGTAACAGCCATATATGACTGCCACGCTTCTGTCAAAACCCAACAGAATGAAGCTAAGAAGAAGAAGTGTAAAAATGCGGTGGTTGTGGTGCAGATGCCCTGCAGGGAGCAAAGAGAAGCTCATGCTGAATATTAGGGACACTCATTTCTGTTTTCAAGTCAAAGAGTTGTCATATTCTATCATCTTGACCTTTATCCTTAGCATCAACTCTCCCTTTTCTCCCTTTATGATGTGGTGGCCACAAAGAGCAAGAGAAAGAGAGAGAAATGTTGATGGGGATTAGGCAGAAGAGGTTTTGACTTGTTTTCTTAAAAACTGAGTGTTCTGAGCAGGGACAAAAACACAAAATAAGTCATGCCAGCAGATTTTTCTCTACACATTTACTTTCACCAGGGACCATCATAAAGCCATTCTGGTAAGCCAGTTACAAAATTACTGATTATAAAATCACATAGAGCTGAACAGAGAAAATGTGGGGATAGAAATGCTCCTAATTACCAGTTACATTTTATTTCCCTCTATGAAAAAAGACCCTGATTATAAAATTTAAAGTTGAATTTTTTATTTTTCCAATTTAAATTTTCTAGAACATTAGCTTTAGATATTTTTAGGCTAGTTTAAGTATCATAACCTTAACAATTGCCCTGGATATTGTTTTTATGGGTATCAGTCATTTGTCATCTGAAAAGTATTTTGAGCACATGCAATTGGCTTTCTTTTGTCACTGTAGCCCTTAATTAAACTTGACATTGTAGCTTGCGTAAATGAGCTTCTTGGCATAAATGATCTGTGCTCCACTGTGTTGCTTAAAATGCCAGCAGCAGGCTATAAAATGCAGTCTGCATAGTACCCCAGAACCAAGACTACACCAGTAATGTTGAGAATATCACTAGCACAATTTATCCTTAGCACAAATTAAAGTGTCAACATTATGTTAAGATTAAAAGGAAGAACAGTTCACACCCCCAACATCAATGAGGTCAACCCATGGAAAAAATGAAAGATATTACTTTATGATTATTTCTTTATGCATCATACACATCTAATAGCTACCTTATGCTTAGCCTTGTATCAAAAGTTTGTACTAAATTGTACTTATTGTACTAAAATCCCAGTTGAGCAAATTATTTAGGGAGAGAATATGCACATTCCTGCTTATATATAGGTACTTGCATATATTGCTGATTCAAGGCTGATAGGAAGGATACAACATTTATGACACCCATGTATTACACCATCCATGCTTTTTAGTTCTTTTTATGCTCTCAATTACTTCCCAATATGTTTTGAGTTGAATTTTCTGTGGTGTTAATTTTCCCAGATTCTTATTTGAAATCAGTTGTGCTGGGTAATTCCAACAGTTATCTTAAATAAATAGCTGATACCAGCTGACATTAGCATTAGCTGACATCTGAACTTTCAAAAATTTATGAACTTGAAGACTCAAAATGTAATGCTCTCTTGCTTTGAATTTATAGATGTGACAAACACCTTGTCTTCAAACCCTGTATCAAATTATCTATTTAAATCTAGAGGAAAGGAGTTCTGTACAATGATATGCAAGAGAACTGCTGATAATAAAAAAAAAAACAAACCAAGTAATGTAAACTGGAAAAAACCAACAGATCCTGAAAAGGCAGTAGGTATTCCATCCTAGGCTTTGCCATTAATTCTTATGTTTAGATGCCCCTAAGGTATATGGATTCATAAAATCTATCCAGCTGAAGTCTGACTAATAGCAGTGTTTCCTGTGCATGAAAAAAATACCCCAAACCCCACATATTTAAAATGTAAGTTCTGCATTGAAACACACAATAAATACAATAGAAAATTCATAAACTGCCTTTCTTTAACTAGCTGGTTCATATGTTATTAATTCCTATTATGCAATTTTAATTTGTTTTCCTATCAATGTTCTTGCAAAAGCTAGAGAGTTCTGTCAGAGCAAGAATTTGACAACAAAATTACTTTTTACTGAGGAACAGTACAGAATCTTTTATGGAGGAACTGCATAGGTAAAAACACATCCTGAAAAAAGAAAAGGTGAATATACTATTTCCCTTATAAATAATGTAAACACAAACAATCCTGATCTTTTTGGTGAAAACACTGCTAACTCTTATGGTTGACTTGAGTGCCCAGTGTAGGATTTAATTAATAATTTATCCTCTATTTTGAAAAAAAGAGAAGATGACAATAATCTGAGACAAATGTGGACATGGCTACTGTGGAAGAAAGAGCTGTGATGAAAATGTTAATGATAATGTTAGGCAGAAAATGAGAAGACAGAAGCAAGTTTTATGAGAAGCGATCTGTGCTCTAGCTGCAATATATGACTGCTGATTATATCTAATTCTTGTGAGCAGCAGACAGGTCTTTAATGAACAACAATGGTAAGTCTGTACCACTGATAGAACAGTGTATTTGCATCACATGCCATCAAAAATATGCAAATCAGCCTGCAAACATCACCAAACAACCGCTGTGGGGTTGTGATGGCAGGTTCATGTGCAGGCAGTGCTTGCAGAGATCTCAGCTTCCCTCCCTGCAAGAGGAGCAGTCCTGGCAAACAAAACTGCCCCCTCCCAGGCATAGCCATGGGCTCAGCACAGCTATCCAGTACCCCACTGGAAATCTGGCTTTTATGGACTTCCTTATTCTTCCCCTTTGATAAATAAATAAGGAAACAACGCTGTTCTGTCTGGGAAAGCAACGCATCTGGGAAGTCAATTTCCAAATAGAAACAAAAATCCATTTCCACCGAAGGTTGTTATTAAATGAGCCATTGAATAGGTCTGATTTTAGAAATATACATTAGCATTTTTTCTTTCTCACCAAGTTATGAACTACTGCCAATTGCTCCTTCCTCTCCTCTTCTTCCTTGGCCAGGGACCGCCACCTCCCCTCAGTTTGAGCAGCAGCATCACTCAAACCTTGTGGCTCAGCACCCACAGAAAGCTGCAGTGTGTCAGCCTGCCTGCACCAAGAGATAATGGTACACATCTTCCCCATTGCTTTAGGAGGAGATGTTTCTCATTTATTCTAATTCTAGTTTATTAAAACTCACTGAATTAATTACCTGTGCTGAGGACCTGTCAACCTGCAACAAAATTAATTTAAATTTAATCTATTCACTGTTTCTTCACGCTTCTGAAATTAAGTAAACTTTTACTCTAACCTCCCCTTCCTCCCACAGCTTTTGTTCTTGGCTCCCCATATTTACTTATAAGAGAGGGGAAGGAGCTTTTCTGTCCTCAGAATGCATGGTTTCATGGACTTCAATTGAGTCTCAGGTGTTAAGCCACCTGGAATATCTAAGTAAGACCATTCATCCCTTTTTAATAAACAACATACTAATGAAAGCAAGAACACACATCAGGTAACAAATGATTTCCTTCTCTCATACTTGTAAGACACCTACTTCAAATATGTGTACTGAAGCACAGCTGAGAAATCTAAAAAACAATGGAAATTCAAAGCTACATTTTCTAAACTTTAATATTTTTATATAATAATTACGAGTGAAGTAGAGAATATATCAATTTTTATGACCTGCAAAGTAGGTCACAAATGTAACCTCAAAATAAGAATTTCTCAACATTCTTTGAGCATTTGGCTGTTGTGTTTTGGGTTTTTTAAAAGAACAATGGTATTTTTTAATAGAAAAATATGTGTTTGTTTGTTTTGTTTTTTTTAATAGCAGTGTCTTCTGCTGTAGATTTTTCGCACAAAGGCAAAGAGAGTTAAGTAAGAACACCTGATTTGTTTTCTGGCCCTGAAACCAGTTCTTTTTCCTTCAACAAACTTGTTGACTCTCTCTGGATTCTGATAAACAGTATAAAAATCAAAGCTATTTGAAGATGAACATGAAAAATGAAATCTGTATTGGTGGTAGCAAAATGAACAGGGCTAAAATTGACTCAGATTATTTCATGAAGAAGAAATAAGAGGTAGTAGAAAAGCATTTAAATAATAAAATTTCTTAGAGATTGGAATCTTGCCTTTGACTTCTCTCTGCGGAGATAAGCCTAACAAGATAAATTAAATGGGTGCTATTCTTATGATGTTCTGATCATGCACGGAGTTCACAAAGAGCACCTAAAGACCAGAATAATGAATAAATGAAACTAAGAGCAAAAAACCCAAAGATAATGCAAATGACACAGTAAAAAGCAGAAAAGTAATTCTATGACAAAATAGAATTTTGTATATTTTATTTTCTTTTAGTCACTCTTAAGCCATCTACTCTCAAACAGTGTATCTTTCCCCTTTTTAAATCAAAAATGTAAATTCATAAAATAAGACACTGCTTATTATTCTGAATTTTATTTTTTTATTATCATCTATTTTTAAACTGAACTGACTTGAGCAAGTCTTTGTCTCAGGAGTAGCAGACTTCCAGAATACAGGGATACAGTATATTGGTCAGATGATATTGAATGATAGATTAAATACTGATTTATAAAGTGACATGTTAAAATAGACTTTCAGAGACTGTGGGACAAAGAAGTAAGAACATTCTTTTCAGGAGTGGTTTTCTGGAAGAGAGACATGTTTACAATGAGAAAAAATATGGCTAAAGAGGCTCTTTCTTCAGTTGCAAACTTATTTGAAACTCTTAGCATCTTAAATGTCTGAGAAATCATAGCTGAAGTCTTTACAGTTTCTCTTCCAGGATCATTAATGTTGTTGACATCATACAGCTTTGAAGATACCATTTAAAAAATCCCATGTTCCTTTCTTTTGACAGACTGTGCTGCTAACACCACTTGTTCTAGCAAAGAACTCAGGAAATCAGATATACTGATATTGTAAATAGCAATATAGTAGAAATAATTGTTCTGAAATAATGTTATTTGTGTTTTCAACCAACATCTATGAAAGTGTTTATTTTAATTAACACATAGGAAAACTTAGGGATCTTCTAAAAGTCTTTTCTGGTGTTCTTAGCAGTTGAAGACTCAAGTGGTTTAACTTCACTACATTTTGGTCTGATATCTGACATGATAGCCCAGAATAATTATTAATTGACTTGAATTTGTGTGATGAGATATACAGTTAATTATTATACAGAAGGACTCTATATGCAGTACAAGACAACGTGAATGGGAGCTTTTACTTGGATTTTTAAAGCAAGCTGTTTTTGCTGTGCAACAGCAGTAATCTTTGAGCAATTAGGTGATCTGCCTTACAAAGATAATGAGTGATAACTAAGGACACTCAATTTTTTGTCCTTCTACTCAATCATTTTGTTTACCCACAACAAGCAAGATGCCTTTCTAGGTTCTGATAAATAGCATATAAGATGGCTGTAAATGACCCAGCTCTTTCTGCAGTTCCTTTAATTTTGTTTACAATTATGCTCCTATTTTTATCAACAGCATGGCAATCTCACAGCAAATGTTTTTCAATAAAAAAATTTATTTTTCTTTTCTTTTTGTTATCATATGCAAATTATCACAATAGTTGCTAAACTTTGGGACCATTTCATGTGCCCAGTCTTAGGGTGCAATATAATTTGTTCAGCTACTTCGATTTAAGGTTTTTCTTCTCTTCTGGAATCTGTCTTTTTATCTGACAATATAACCACAGTGATCCTACTGCAACAGTATAAGTGTATCTGGAAGTAAACTTACACATCAAATTGTAATTTTTCTCTGCATTTGTGCTTTGCACATACACTTTTGATATCCTTCTTACTATTTTCTCCTAAAGTTTCTTCAGATTTTACTAACAAATTCAGTTCCTGTTCCTCTTTTATCAAGATTTACCTTGAAGATATTTCTAAAAATCAACCCTCTATGAGTAAAGCATTTACAATCTCTTTTCACACTTAGTAGTCGGAATGTCTCCTATTTTTCCCTGGTGCAGAGTTCAATAGAAGTGCTGTTTATATGTGATCCATTATGTCTGTGGAGCCTTCTTTTTAACTTCTGCCCTTTGGAGTTACTTTTCTTCAAAGTTCTCCCTTGATAGCTGTCACCTCTACCACTCATATCAACAACCTCTGCATTTAAATTTTTTACAGCATAGTTGTACTGCAGCATCAGTTATGCCTATGGAGAACTGCTGGGTTTTATTCAAAATAATTCCTCTGCTAGCCACTATTCTTCTCCAGGTTTATAATACATATAGTACAAAATAATTCTATTAATTTGATATGAAGAGACAGTCTCCCATTTTTTGGGGTGAAAAAGAATTCAGTAAAGTTTCTGGCTGCATGTGCAAACCTTTCTCAGTCTGTCATGTGGCAGAATGTCTGCACTAGTAACTGCAAAGGTATCCTTTATGCACTGGCATGTGCATAAATTGTTAGTAAATTCCTTGGCAGAGTTTTGACCTGGGCCAAAAGTTAATGTCCCAGCCCAGGCCCACACAGAGACGAAAAGAGAGCCATGGGCCAGGAACCCTTCCTGATGGTCAGCTTGCACTCAGTGTCCTCCTGCCCTGGGGGGCTCAGGTCTAAGGGATGGAAGCTGTCTTGTGCTAATTTGCCTTGGGGCTATAGAAATATTTGTGTCTCATTTTGGTGACTAGGAGGGACAGAGACAAGATATCCAGCTGGATAATTCATATTATGCTGAGCTATGACTAATATACAAGACAGTAAAATTCATTCCATGTTGTTTGCAGCATTCTCTGGAGATTGTCTGTACAAAGCTCAGGCTTGTATTGTTTAACTTAGAATTGCTTTCTTGGTGACATGCCTACAGTAAATTGAAAGCCAGGTGGAAGACAATTCTCATATAATTTCCTTACACTTGCACTCATTTTAGTCCTCTGCCTGGTTTGGATTGTTATTGCCAGGTTATATTTAAGCAAATGAGTTCTGCACAAGCAGTATCACAGAACAGGTTACTCAGAGGCAATTTACTTTCTTCGATTACAAAACCTGGCAACAGAATCTCCTCCCCTTCTGCCTTTGTGCTGTGAAGATGTGTATTTTCCTGGGCAGGCAGGAAATGAAGGAATAGGATCCTCTACTCGTTCACAGTCAGTGGAAAGACTCCCATCAATTTAATTGGGTTTTATAATGGTTGTTGCACCTATAGAATAAGGGATGAAATGTGCATGAGCAGAAGCTTGTGATCTCACTTCTTATCTTAAGTGCTTTAAATGTTTACAAAGTATTGGATGAGCATTTTTTCTACTAAGTGAATATGGCCTACTTCACATCATGAATGTATTGTGTTGACTTTGATGTTAAACACTTTAAACAAGGTAAATGTCAGCTCTGTCAGGACAAAAAAACTTAGTATGTTAACTGTGACCTCAAATAAGTGTGTTTTGAAGTTTGTAAAGCTCAGAACAAGAGGTTTACAGGCAGAATAAAAGAAAATAAGAAACCCTTTAAAACTCCAAAGCATAAAATTATACAATTTTTTTTCAATTCCTTCCTGTCTAATTAGTCTCAAATTGCTATCACGGTGCTGTAATAATGATGCTTCCCTCTACCAGAGAAGACTCTTTTCAGTGATGATGCTCAGTTTAGGCAAAAAAGTGGAAATCACTGGTATGCTTTCTTGAAACAACTTCTTCATTACTGAGCTATTGAGGAATTAGAATTAAAAAATTGAATTGATATTGATGCTATCTTGAAAAATTGCTCTATAAAAATAGCTTTGTGAGGTTTTGTGTTAGAAAGTCTGAAAGAACTATTATTTAAAGAAAGATAAAATGTAGATTTGTGGATAAAATATAGATTTGTTTTTTGAATTGATGGGCAAGAAAAAGCAACCTGGTCTCTGAAAACCATTGAAAAATTAAATTCTTGTATATCATTGTGGGTAAGAGCAATGTAGAAGCAGAACTGAATGTGAAGTGTGAGCAGAAGGGACTGGGTTCATATGAATGCATGCACAGTTTGGCCTGAAAAGTCTCTGCAACTAGGGAACTAGCAACTCAGAGGAGAAAAGAGAATGCATGCTGGCTGTCAGAATGCTTCTACTGGGCTGTCAGAAAGACTTCTACTTACTTGGGAACTATGCAAATTAATGTATAGATTATGGATCAGTAATAAAAAAGCTTCACTGATGGTATTACACTTTGGTTTTCAGGACAGTTCTTTCTCAGGAACTGTTTTTAGGCTCTGAAAATTCCATATTGCTTTAATTTTAAAATATGGAATGTGTAGTGTGCTCTCTTAAATGAAGAGAAATGCTCTTGGCAGATTTGAAGAGATAATAATGAGACAACTATGTTAACAGTGAAGAAAAAGCTGTTTCTCTGTAACATATGATGTGCTGTATAATCATTTCAGCTTACTAGGTAAAGATATTCAGCTTTTTAAATCTCTCTTTGGGTTGCTGCAAGTAATATTAGGTTATAAGAAATATTTGTTTGCTTCAGCTATATGGCTATACCTGTTTGGAGAATGGAGAATACAAGAGCCATTAGTCAATTAGTGTGATGAGCAAACCATGTTCCAAAGGTCCTGAGTCTTCCCAACTTTCCCAACTTTAATTTATTTAAAAGTTCATGCTGGAGGCTGTGTGAGCAGCTAGGGGCAATGAGCCAGGATTGGTAATGGAGAGGTGGCTGAGCTAAGCACAAGGGTTACACCTGAGTCAGCAATGTCAGCAAAGAAAAGAGTGGTTCAGAGCACAGTTGAGAGGGATCTTCCTATGGAGTTCTGAGTAAAAGAGGAGGAGGTGTCCAGGCACAGACAAAGGCAAGGAATTGAAGGAGCTTCCTTGAAAAGATGGCATAACATAAGAAGGTAGTGGAATGGATATTGATATGTGGGATTTCAGATTCCTACATGAGGATCCAAATGCAGCCAGTGCAAACTGATGTCCTGGTGAACCAAATTACCGGGAAAAGCTGCCATTAGGTAGGCAGAAAATACTGCCTTGTGTTGCCCTCCAGTGAAACATTCTTGTAAAATAATTTTTTCCACTAAGAAAATGTTGTTATCACTTGAGTATCTCTACTCTTAAATCAGATCATCTGTTTGCTCTATTTTAGATTTTGATGGTATTTGCTAACAATAAAATTGCTGTAATTTTAGGGAGTTTCCTCAGCAATCAAATTGATGCCTAGAATGAGAAGTTCAACAACAAAGCCTGCAGTTGTCTTTCAGTTAGTCTGACTGTGATGATTATAATCCTGCCTTATGAAAACAGTCCATCTTCCTGTCTGGGATACTGGTATCAGCAAAGATTCCTTCTCTGCATATCTGTAAGAGTTTAATCCCTTTACATGATTGACTGAAACCATTGAAGTGATAGCTTTGCAATGCTATTACAACAGCGCCATATGTCACCTACCTTCATTCTTTTTCTGTTTGGCTTGCTTTTGTTTTTTTTAATCATAGTGTATACATATGTCTTAAAAGTCTTTATCTAAGAATAATAAAATGAAAAGGATGATTTTGCCCCTAAGAGCATCCTCAATTTCAAGCATGCTCAGTTTTCCTCCAAGGACAATGTCTTTTGGGATAAGCAGTTTGGACACAGTAAGAAATGGTCATTTTGAAAGAAGTAGTTTAAGTCCAAAATTGAAAGAATCCAGGAAAGGGAGATAATATCTACATTATGGCAATCCAAAGTCTTCTCATACCACAAAACTTCTGTTTATTTTTCAAAAATAACAGATAAAGCAATTTTTAAAAAGATATGCTACGGTTACATCTATTTGTACTTCCTAACAAAATGGATAAGAAAGCATTCACTCATTCTGCAGCCAGCTGGAATGGTACAGAAAATGCCTGTGTTAGTGAGTTTCTTTCTACTCCAAAATAAGGTGGCCACATCCAAACTGGTCTCTTGCCAGTTCCAGCTATCCCGAGCTTGGGGATAATGTGAGCTAGTGTGGGACAAAATCATGCCAGGAGGCATGCTAATTATTCCAGAGTATGGATGACTTCATGCCAATGCTTGGGGTCATGCCCACCTACAGAGGCATGTAGAACATTTTGACTTTGTTCTCTTACCCAGCAAAACATGAAGTGGGCTGGAGCAAATGTGGTGGGCTGACCTGGGCCAGCAACTAAGCACCTACCCAGTCACTTGATCACTCCCCCAGCAACATGGGGAAGAGAATCAGAGCAGCAAAAGTGAGAAAAACCTGTGGGTCGAGATAAAGATGGTTTAATAAGTGAAGGGGAAAAAAGCCTGCACCAAGTGATGCAAAAGCAGTCACTCACCACCTCCCACCAGCAGACTGTTGCCCAGCCAGTCTCCAAGCAACAGGCACCTTTAAAAGACCAGTGCTGGTTGTATTGCTGAGCATGTTGTCTTACAGTATGGGATAACCCTTGGTCATTTGGGGTCAGATGTCCTGGCTCTGTTCCCTCCCTTCAAATTCTTGTCCACCTCAGCCAACTCACTGCCAGAGCAGCTGAGAAACAGAGAAGGTCTTGATGCTGTGTAATCACTGCTCAGAAATAGCTAAAACATCAGTGTGTTAGCAACACTCTTCTTATTCAAAAATCCAAACCACAATATCCTACAGGATTCTGTGAGGAAAATTAGCTCCATCTCAGCCAAACCCAGTACAGAAACCTAAAAAGAGCCCGAATGCAGTGTGTGTGTGCATGTGACCCGACACATGCTTATGAACAAAGGGCAACAGATGCTTTTGGACCTGTTCATAGGATGTGTAGACATACACATACAAACAGACACTTAAAATAATGTAAATGTTTCTGAAAGTTGTTTATGGGATACATATATGTATATATGTAGTTCAACAATTTCTATTGTTTCTTTTAATTGAAAACCCAATTTTAATATTTATTTTCAGAAATATATATTCTTTCCCTGTAGATTTAAAATCCCAGCACATTATCACACTAGAAAAGCAAGTGGAAGTAGAGTGACCTTTGGATGGATAATGCATTGCAAAACAATATTTTCAGCAGACAGAAGACAGAGGAGGCTGCTTTGCAGCTCTGTATCAGATCTTGTCAGCCTGTGTATGTGAGAGTGAATGCAGAGTGAGGGGAAAGAACAGAATCTCCACTTTGGGGAACTGGCAGTGTCAATGCAAACTTATTATACAATAGCATCATGAATCACATTAATTCCTCTTATGGTAATGATATTAATTTCTAATGCCTTTAATGCATTAGCCATGGGTTGTTTCAGAGCCCATCCATTTTTTGTTCATGCAGAGATACACATAATGGCAATGAAGCTGCCTCATCCTCAGGATTAAACTGCATCTGGATCTCTAATTTCTAATAGAGGGCTTTATTAAATACAAAACATAGCTAAAAATAGGTTATAAATTTAGAGTCCCTCTAAATACAGAAGAGGCAAAACATTGAGTTATTATGTGTTTCTAATGATATTAATGAAATCAGTGATTTTCACATCGATGGAAGATTGTAGAGCCATGGATACCTGTGCACACTGAGAAAATCAAAGGAGGAAGTTTCTTGTCATTTTTTACCATGGCTACTGAAATCAAATTAGATAATTCATGGAAGTTGAAAGATAAAAGCAATAGTATCCACAACCAGAGAGAAGAGACTGTGACCACACATGTATATGGAAGCTTGATTGAGAATGGGAAGGACAATAGGTTAAAAAGTCAGCTAGTATTTTGACATTAGCTTCTATTCATTGCTTGCACAAGAAAGAAAAATGTCAAGAATTTTTTTCTAATAAAAGGTGAAACCATTTATGCTGTTAATACCTTAGCATTGTCTTCCAGAAAGGAGGAAATTGTGCGGAATCACATTAATTCAATTCTCTTTATCTGCTATGTTAAACCAGTAGGATAAAAAGGTTTAATATTTATGAAAAAGCAGTGGGGAAACTTTCACTGATTCCTTTAGCATGATTTAAAAAATTTGTAATGTTGTGATTATTAAAGAAGAACACTATGACAACCTGGTTGTTTTAAAGGAACAAAGGATGAAATGGTTTTGTAGAACACTCATATGCAGCAGAAGTTGTAACTAATAAAAGCTCCTCTATCATATTACTTCAAGCCCAGTTTCTTGAAAAAGGGAAATAGCAGTCTTTTTATTGGCCCTGGCTTTCATGCCTGTATTCCACTTCCCTCTGCTTCTTCTCACAGAGCCACAGAAAAGGTTTAGCTGAGTTAGTCCATACTTATGATGTAAGGTAATATGTCAGCACAATCTGGAGGAGGAATCTGGGACATCATTACTCTTAGGATAGCACTGGTTCCTCACAGATACCAGTAGGAAGAAGGTTCTTCCTCCTATATGTTCTAAATACATTCTCCCTATGGAAGTCACTCTAAGGAGCCTTGTGAGGACCCAAAGCTCTCTGCAAGGCCTCATATCTACTGGTTTCATTTTTGTTTAACTCCCAGGGAGTCTAAGAACATGAGCTTCCTGCTGGGAACAAAAGAGGTTTCCAAATGAGGAAGGAAAAAATTTGTGGAGACAGTGGATAGAGATTTCAGCAAGATGATCTACAGAGAACTAGTGCCTAGCAACATGACTGCTTTCTTCAGGGGGGCATTATCTGTGCTCTTAGATAATGCTTTCCAAGGAATTTGAAGAGCTTGCCGTTAAAGATGCCTACAGCAATAAAAGACTTATAGTGTCTCCATATTTCAGGAAGCAGGAAGAAACCAGAAAGTCTACAGGATCAATTTAATATAAATTAAATCCAATATAAATTTCTGAGCAGTGAACATCTAAGCAGTGACAGGAGGAAGCAGGCAGTATACAAATTCCCCATTAAGAACATTTGTTTAAAAGGCATTTTATTCTTGTATCACATGAAAGAAGATGGCCTGAGATTCCCACAGTTATTTGAGCTGTTTAATCTGCTGCTCCATTCAGCAGAACAGTGGCCACTTAAACACACACACACAGAAGATATTAATGTTTTATAAGAAGGTGATTTGTAGTCTCTAATAATGTGTATGAGATCACTGTGTGAATGAACATATATTTTACCAGAGAGGTTGGACTTGCCTACACCTTTATTTCTTTCACCTCAGTGTTGTGAACTGCATATGCTCTGTGCCTGAGTCAGCTGCAGTCTCCTTGAGAGAGGAGGCCCTGGTGCTCTTCCTTGTTGGTGCAGGACCCAGCACTCCAGGACACCAGATAAACATGACTGCCAATAACATAATCACCCAGGGCAATGCCTGGACAGAAGTTTAATTCCAGCAGTGTCTTTACCTCAGGGTATTTAATTTTGCTTTTGACACAAATACATCAGTGAAAGTCAGGTAGGAAAAGGGCAAGTCCATTTCTTGAAGTCCAGTTTTACATATCAGTCAAAGGGCAGACAGAATTTCTCAGTTCACAAAACTGCCAATTTGTCTTCGCCCCACATATCTGAAGAAGGACAGATTTTGCAGTGTTACTTACCCAAATCTATCACTGCTTAATAAATTACTCATGTGTGTCTGGCTGCCTCTTGTCATTGATTTTAGTTCTAGTCAGCTTTAAGTGTGCTGCTATTTCCTCATTCTTTCCTTCATTAATATTACCTTCTCAATCCATGCTAGCAATATAGTTTCTAAAGATAAATTGTTTTCAGCCCTTGAAGGTGGCAATGCTGTGATGGCTTTATGGTAAGTACTTGCTACTAATTACTGTAGAACTACTGTTGAATAAACTTCATCCAGATGAAGTGGCTATTTAGTGGCTTTCTTTTCCCTCTCTCCTGTAAATAACTTTGCTAATTTTAGCAATTAAAATATTTTTTAAACTATTTTTTTACTCTTTTATTCTACATTTAGTTGTCCAGTTGTAAGACAGCTTGCTGTCTATATGTGATATGAAAATACTGGTTGATATATTGACACTCTTTAAAAAAAAAATTCTGGTGAGAACACCCATTTTAATTACTCACTTGATCTCAGTAAACTACCCCAATACATTTCAAAACTTTGTCTTAGAGTTTCTTATTCTAAATCAAAAACTATCTAATATTAAATTTTCAATTAAATAAATTGCAGAGTTTATAGTATTTGTGAGAAAATTGCTGGTGCTTAAAAATATAAGCACATTCTGATGAAGCTGAAATGATGACACTTTGGCTTGTATCACAGCACTCTGGGTTTTGCATGAAGCATAACAGCCAACAGGATGAAGCCGATCATCTGCAATTTTGTCTGAGTGTTGGATACACATGAATCAGTCTCATCTGTGGTGCTTTTTAAAATTTACTTCCAGTTATTGTGAGTGACTGTAAAGACAAACAACTCTGCTCAGGATACAAATGATGCAATTTGCATTCAAATAAAATTTTAAGTGTTAGAACTAGGATGCTCAACTTATTATTTGATTTTTATGTCATTGATACACAACAAAAATTGAAATGTGGAATCGCTGCTTTAGGATTTGAAGGTAGCCAAAGCGATAAATGAGTTTGAAGTGGATTAGAGAATAGCCTGACTGATGGATGCTTTGGATGGGGTCCTGGCTCAGAAAATCTTTAAATTGCTGACTGCAAAAAGTCATGAAGTGATATCAGAGATAGGATCATTCATGCTCTGTTTCTGTAGCCTTTCCTGTATGTCTGGTTAATGTAGACAGCACGGTGCAGAAGGCAGATCACCGAGCTGAGCTGGTACTGCTGTTCTAATGTTCTAAAGCTGGCAGGTAGCAAAATTATACCAGACAATTTTAAAAATCAGGTCACTTCATGAGGGATAAGAATTCTTCAAGTGTGAAGAAAATTCCTTTCATCTACACAGTGAAAATAAGCACTCCTCTGCTGTCTGTTTCACCAAGGTCCAGATCCTCAGTAAAACTCTTCTGCAGGTAGCCCAGACCAGCACCAGTCACTTTCACTCCAATGCTGCACAGGACTATCATCCTCACATTATTATAGACAGCACTCTTCAGTTTAAACTTTTCGTCCTCCAATAAAAACCATACATTTCAGACCTACAATTCTTACATGAAACTTTGGTTTATTACAGCTAAATAGGATTTTCAAAAACAAATTTCCTCCACTTTCATAAAGATATCTTTTTCTCTGTGAATTTACCAGCTGTTTGAGGCAGTAATTTTGGCAGTTCTTGGGGTATAGTCCTATTTCCTGCTTGTTTGTGGGCATTTTTCATACAACAGCAGAAGGGAAAGGCAAGAATACAGTGAGCCAGATATATAAACCTGCCAAATAAGGAGAGCTTAGGGACAAAGTGTAATATCAGAAACCACTTGTTAATGTACTGAGAATGTGTAAATCTGCTACTACAGTAAGTGAAACTGCTAGCTGGTTGGATGACCTGGGAAAACTATTTTATTTTCTGCCTGTATTTGTCTGCCTCAACTAAAAAACAGTGATGATGACACACACACCACCCTCTTCAAGCACAAACTCAAAAATTTTTACATCTATGCATGTTTGGAATAATTGGATTGCAAGTTGAATGTATTTTTCTTTTTTCCTAGTAATTTTTTCTCAAAGAACAGGAAAGAACTTCAGTGAGATCTTTGAAATATCTGTTTAAGCAAAAGGTCAAATACAAAGCAAACAAGTGTCTATTCTTCCAAACTCAACAGGTGTTTGTATGTGGACATTGTGTTTATCTTTCTATCAGTATTTGTTGCTCAACAGAATAATGCAAGAAGGGAAAGAGAGAGACAGAGATTTAAAAAAAAAATCTAAATAGGTTAAAAAATGTTGCCATAGAGACCGATTCAGACACCATAAAAATAGCTTCATGTATTGTTTATATTGTCCTTTTGCCTTCTGCTATTCTATCTGACTGAAGTAGACAGCCTCAGGAAGATGCCCAGAGTCATAAAAAGGCAAAGTAAGAAGTCAATGAAGGATCTACCAGGTTATTTTGAATCTGCATGGCTATCTGAATTACTGGGTTTAATTACTTGATTCAAAGCCTAGTAATGGAAGACAGGCCAAGAAATTTGGCTTTTTATAGCTGTTTTGTTTTATAGAAGCTTCCTGAAAATTCTATAAATTCTCTTTTAAAATGAAAAACTGTTTGTGCTTATATTTTGGGGTTTGGTTTACTTTTGTGAGTTGAAAATATAAATAGCATTCTTGAAATTGAGGGCTGGTGATATTTATCTCTCATAGTCTTATTGCATATTTCTAGCCAGTCAAAGGTATTTGGAGGTTTGAGTTTCTTTGGGTCCTTTTTTTTTCCTTTGTTTTATTTTTCCCTTTGGGTTTGATTTTTTTGTTGTTGTTGTTTGTTTGTTTTGGTTTTGGTTTTGTTTATTTTTAGCAAAAGAACAAACTGATGATAAGAACATTAAATTTTCTGTTAACAGAAATATTGGGTTTCACACTCAGTTTTGATACAAGAATTATTGCTTGGTCTTTCTTGAACATGATAGACACACTTCTTGACACATTTTTCTACTTTAAAAATATATACGTCTTTGTATTTAATTTGTAAAGCAAGTTTTTAGGAAAGGAATGCTTCAGGCACTGAAACAGGTGTCTTCAGAAAGAAATTATTACAAAAATAAAAAAGAAATGGATTGTATATGTTTTTAATAAAAATGAACAACTGAGAATAGTAGCTGCACTGCTTCCCACTCCTCTTGTGGCTTAACTCCATTAAACAGGACCAAGCGAGCTTTGCACTTGTTTAGTTTATCCCAGCCATTGGACTGTTTCACCTTGCTGTAACCCCATTTTCTAGTCTGTTTTGAAATTGATATGACAGGCATATTTATACATCACTTTTTCCAGAGGTGAAGGATCTGAGAAATGTGCTATGATGCGTTAACAAAGCCACTAGAATTAATGGAATTATATCTGCCAAAACATGGTCATAAATTTCAAAGAAGTAATCTTCCTAGGGCAACTGAAATTGAATGGGCCAGATCTTTGCTCTCTCTGTGCCTTTTTGTACTGGCAAGGGGATTGTTCACCATAGGAAATTCCAAAGCCACAACACTGGCAGATATTGCATCTCCTTTGCCTGTGGGGTTGAAGTCTGGTGAAGGGAGGTTTGCAAGGCTCATCTGACCCTCACAGCTGGGCCTGGGTTAGAACTCCTGCCAGGTACAGATGGGTTTGAGTGCAAAGCTCACCCTGATCCACAGCTGTTGCCCATACTGTCTGCTCAAGAGATTTGTTTTGACTGTTATTTCTGGTGCTGGAAAATTTCAGTTTGACCACTAGAAAGGAGTTGCGTCTTTATATCCACATATGAAACAATGGGCTGGGCAGTGATCTGTGCAATTTTTTAGAGGAGAGGACTCCAACCTGCAGAAGGATTAAGACAGTAAGCAGAAAGAATGTCCACATTTGAGAATTTTTTCAGCTGAAGTTCAAATATTAAGGCGCCTTTGTTATATGTGGCCACCTACAGTGACACATGAAGTGGAAAGAATCTTGCTGTCCGAAGGAGGAATATAGAAAAAGAAACCTTGCAACAGCAGTGCAAGGGTGAATTAAGGAAAAAGAGAAAACTTCTGAAAGAAACTCAACTCCATCTCCTTGCAGTAATGAAGCCAAGATTACAAATGTTTGTGTGATAAAGGCTACTGCAAGGGCCTTGCTCTGTCTAGAGACATCAGCAGCATCAGGGGCTAACATAATTGGCAATATCAGTGACATTGCTAAAGACCCTATGTTTCCCTTCCCAGAGAGTCAGTAAAAGAAAAGGATACAACAAAATACAAGGGAATTTTCATATTAATAGGCTAGGCAAAAAAAAAAAAAAAAATTTGATAATGCCAAATCTATTGGAGAGTTCCAGGAGCAAGAGAGGAGGAAAAAAAAGAAACAGGTTTTAGCTGCTGCAGTTCAGTCTAGTTCAGTCTTGCTGAACCCTGCAAAAACAGAATGTTAAAACCAGACACTAATAAAAGACAAGATAGCTGATAGCATCAGAGATGCTAGTTTGCCAGCACAGCTTTATTTAGACCCAGATCTCACACCAGGAAAAGTGAGGTCTCACGAAGCCTTAAAAAATAGCAACACAGTTTGCATGTTAGCAGCAAAAGAGGGATTTTATCAGGCAATATTGAGGAAAAGAGAAAGTCACAACTGTGAAGAATTAGCCAAAGCCCATCAGGGAAGTTGTGCATTTATAAGGACACACAGACAAAACCATTTGCTGTCTGTACCTCACTGGGCATTAAATTGAATGTCAGTGATCAGTGTTCTCACAGTCAGATGTTACTGTAGGTTCCTGACAAATCCACCCAGCTAAAGAATTGCTGTACACCTGCAGGAAAGCCCTTATCAGGAAGCTGTGTATCTGATGGGTGTTGGTCATGGACCTTCACCATCTGAGCACCTCTAGAACCATCATTCAGACTGTCTAATTGCAGTGCTTACCCACTCTCTGTAAGCACAACTGGTTGTGGTCAGATATGACTCCATCTATAGTTCTCAATATCCAAATATATGACCAGAATATGTGCATTTACAGCAGAGATGTTAAAAATACAGTACATTAGTAAATACAGATTTGAGGTCCAAAAAATGGGTGTCTCTCTGACTGAAAGATGAATTGGGAAATTCATAAATGTGACATAAATAAATAGGAAATTCAGAAAATTTTAGAAAAACCTTTACTATCAAGGGTGTTTCTAATATAAGACAGTGCCTGGCTATAATGAAGAAATGATTTTTAAAAACTATTTTTAGTTTTTACATTTACAGAGTCTCACACACAACTTAAAAAAAATACAGAAAAAGATGAAGGGAACCATTCTGAGATTATATTTTTTTAGAGAGTTTTTCCATAACAAGAGCAATGTTGGTTACAGCATCTTGTAATCAGCATGCCATAGACAAACACATAGACAAAGTAGTTGGAAGAAGAACGATGAAGAGTTATGGCCATGTGAAAAGTCCTTACAGAAAGGACTGATGGAAGTGGAAATGGAGATACTAGCAGTCTTTTTTTTTTTTCCTATCACATTATGATGAAAAAAAAAATTGAAGGCTCAGCAGAATTCTCTGGTTCAAAATCTTGCATCACATTCTACACCAGACTTCAAGATATTTTGACTGATTTTTATAGCACTGAGTGCAAAGGCAAAAACATTTATGACAGTGGCCAGTATGCACTCCTTAAATTAAGCAGCTACCAACACAAGGACAAAAGGCTTTAAAGAAAGATTTTCAGGTCTACATTGACCTTCTCTTGGAAACAATCCCAGTATCTGACAGTTAATTTCAGCAAATTAAGAGATGAATAACTAATGGACTAGACTTGTGAGAAACCTGCCAAATTCTGCCAAAGAGAGAAGTATTAGTGAAGTCAGCATTTAACAAACTTACTATTGTTTTGGAAAGATTGAATTGATTGCACACAACTGATGGCCAAATATTGAAGAGGCAGCACTATCTAATCCATATTGTACTTCAGGAAGAGATCTCTTCCAAAATTTGAGAGACACCTGGATCAAGCAGGGTCAGCACACTAAGAACAATAACCTATATGGTAGCTTGTTCTGATTGAGTTCAGACACTAGGAGAATAAGGTGATGGAAATAAGCAAACAAAAAGATAAAAAAAAAAAAAAAAAACTTGTCAGATTCTAGAAAACTCTCTGGAAGGGGCATGGAGACTTTTTAGTGCTGTTATTTTAGACTTTACTTTTGGACTTTTTTTTGTTCGGGGTTTTGTTTGTTTTGGTTTGTTTTTCCGACAAAGAACATAGGAAAATTCCTGTAGCAGTGACTTTGCTAGATATACCAACTTGATTACAGTTTCAAGACTTCATCACATGCATACAAATCAAGTCAATCAATATTTCCAAAATGCAGACCATGACTAGACTAACAAGCTAAGGAGGGATAGGCTATGGGTTCCAGTACCTGGCAGGTGATTATCCATACTGCTGGAATGCTGGCATGATCTTTGCCATGGTCTCTGACAAGCAGTACCACCCTGTGTGATACTCATCACACTCCACTGGACTGCACAGGCCAAAAGGCTGCATGGATACAACTTGCTTCTTCTGGAATGCAAGAGCTTTTATGGCAAGAGCCAGAGAAGAGTTCCTGGCTCATTGAATTGATTGCAGATGTATAGACAAAACCAAAGTCCCTGAAACCCTTGTAACAAAACATGGATTTTTTATCTTTCTGAAACCATTTGATTAATGCTTCTCCTACTGCCTCAAGGCTTAATTTAGAAGCCAAAATTTTCAGGAAGTTTTCTATCATTTCTTTTTGCTCAAACATGCCTAGGTACTTATTATATGAAATATTACTGATAGCCCTTCTCTTCCCCTGCATTTCTGAAGCGAGAAAAATAATACTTCCCTCCAAAAGTACTGTTAGGACAGATACAGTGATGAATGTGAAACTCCCAGACAATGAATTATGAGAACTACATACTTTTCTTTAAGTCAGGGGATTTTACAGAATTTTAAGACAAAAACCAAACTAATGCTTTTATTAATTATCACTAGTATCTTAATGGAAAATGTTATAAAAACAGATAGCTTGCTTTGTCCCCTTCCAGATACCTGCTGTCAGGAAATAATTTATATTTCACTAACGTACTAGTTACAATAGATAGTTTTTGTAGTAAAAGACTTACATTCTTTTCAGTTTTTCCAGATTCATCAATAGTAACATTTGTACTTTTTCCCTTACCCTGACTTTGTATTACCCATGTATAGATCAACTACAGCTGTAATCATTTCAAAGTTTCTACTACTTGAACTTCTCTGGCCACTGCACATCTTTGTACCTATCCTTTCTCTTGATGAATAAGCACTAGATGCCTCTGTATTTATATACCTATATATATTTCTTAACTTTTGCTAATATGACTTAGAAACAGGAATACTGTTCTCATTTTGTGGCACTTAGACCCACTTTGAACAACAATAAAATGGTTATGTGGAGTGTTTGGAAGTAAACAGTCAAGCCTTCTATTTAATTCTTCTAAATAACTCAAATTTTTCATAGTGTAGCACTTTCAGCTAAAATGTTTTGGATGTCCGCAATGCATGTGGCAGATCCCCATTTTTTAAACAAGACCTTTCTTTCATCCCTGCCCTGTTGTGTGAGATTACTACAGAATTAAATAGGGATTTGGAATATAGCAAACCTCAGTCTGGATTCTTTCAGTTTATTGCCCTTCTTAACTGCTGATACTATTTAAGATGTATTATTGTTCTAGTGCAGAGCAATTAAACTGGAATATTATGCAAAAGCATTTTCACCTTTCCTATTAAAATATTAGGGATAAATAATTCTTTTTAGTCATTGTAAGTGAAACAAAAAAAATTAAGGAATGCAGGAAAAATTTAGTTCACCTAATAGGAAAAAGCTTATAGTCATCTATGTGCATTTACATTCCACAGGCAATAACAGAAGCATCAACATTAAAAGATAAATATTGTTTGTACAGGTGACAATATAATAAATATTGTTTGTATGTTCAACACTAGTAATTTTAAATGCAAAACAATGGATAATATGGTGCCAAACAAAAATCTGAAGAACTGCTATTAAAGCCTTATGTAAAGTGTTGTATGTAAAATGGTCTTAAATTCTGCAGTGTTCTCCTTGTTTGAAAACTGTTCTCTATATTTGAAATGGATGGCCAGTAGCAGCTCACAACAAACAAGAGAGTAAGCAAGTCAAAGTAGAGATGAGATCAAGTCTCATCTATAGGCTGAACTTTTCATCGATGCATCTCTAGATACCTAAGCACCAACAATAATTTGGTCTTCCCTTTGGAAAACCCCTCCTGTATTAGGCATGTAAATCCCCTTCTTTCTAGAGGGTGTGTGTGTAAGGGTGTGGGCATTACTTTGTGTTTGCTACAAACTCATTTCTTATCCTGGTGGATGGATGATGGTTGTGTCAGATGGATGATGGTTGTGTCAGATGGCTGTTACAGAAGAAAATGAGGAACATTGTTTCTTCCTCTTCTACATTCGTTGGTTTTGCTGGTCTAGTGACTTCACATTTCAAATTGTATTTGTTACAATTTGATACAAAAGTTTACTGTACAGCAATGGAAAACATCCTATTTATTACAAACAAGGGGCAAGATTACTCAACATTAAAAATACACTGGTCAAAGTCACTTGGCTATTATTGTTACTGTTACTGGCTATTGTATGCAAATGCAGTTTCACTGCTGCTTCACTTCATATTTGTATCTCTTATGTCTAGAATTTCATATTCTCTATAGTCCACTGCAGAAAGAAAACTACAGTCTTGCCTTGAAGACAATAAAAATTGATGTCCGGCTTTGCACAATTTTGATAGTTGCATATTCCCAGAGGTTTAACAACAATTTAAAGCACTTATATAATTCTATGTGCCTTTTACATCAACATTAACTTTTTAATTGAACTTATGGGATTTTTTTGCTCTTTTAAAAATGATTTTTCCTTTAATCTTTCTAGGTTTTATTTAACCATTGTTGTTATATTCTTTCCTTAATTTTTGTTACAACTATCAATCTCCTCTGAACAGACTGTTCAGTATTGACACTCTCCTTTTCTCTTCTATTGTCCTTTTAGCCTCATTTGCCCCTGGCATACTTCTCTGTCATATAAAAAAACAACATCAACAAAACACCCTTAGAATTCCTAATGGAAATCTCAGATTCTTAATCAGAGAGGGACACAGAAAGAAAAAAAAAAAGAAAAGAAGGGTATAAGGGTATATTTATCTAAAGCTTCATTCTGGAAAGATGTATTTGCAATTTTATGTCCTATACAAAAAACCCTTGTATTTTACCATATTGATATGACCATAATCAATTAATTCTTGCAATCATTAAAGAAGGACAATACCCTCTCATTCCAGAATTCTGACCCAATAAGCCTAAGGTAATAAGCCTAAGGTTTGCAAATTCTGCTGCTAGCTCCTACTCATTCTATGTGTGTTATTGCCTTTTCTCCAGAATCCAGATTTCATGAATGATGGATAACACACCATTGCACTGGGTGCCATTGCAGGTAGTCAATGGGTTGGTACTCATTCTGTATTAATGGTCCACCCACTTTACATCACCTTCTCCACTTTCATTTGAAATGCTTGAGTGTCTCTCCAGCAGTCTCACTAAATAGATCTGTCCACTCCTTTGACAAATCAGAGGGCTGGGCAGTCAGCAGCCATATGAAATTCAACAAGGGAAAGTGCCAGATTCTGCACCCGGGCTGGGGCAACCCTGGATGTATGGACAGACTGGGGAATGAGATGCTGGAAAGCTGTGCCACCAAAATTAGACCTGGGAGTCTTGGTCAATGGCAAGTTGAACATCAGCCAGCACTGCCCCGGCAGCCAGGAGAGGCAACCCTGTCCTGGGGGCATCAGGCACAGCATCACCAGCTGGGCAAGGGAGGGGATTGTCCCACTCTGCTCTGCACTGGGGCAGCCTCACCTTGAGTGCTGGGGGCAGTTTTGGGTGCCACAGCATAAGAAAGACATTAAGCTATTAAAGAGTGTCCAAAGGAGGTCAATGAAGATGGTGAAGGGCCATGAGGAGGCTACATGAGGAGTGACTGAGGTCACTTGGTCTGTTCAGCCTGGAGAAGAGGAGACTGAGAGGAAACCTCATCGCAGTTACAGTGAGGGGAAGAGGAGGGGCAGGCACTGATCTCTTCTTTCTGGTGACCAGTGACAGGACCCAAGGGAATGGCCAGAAGTTTTATCAGGAGAGGGTTATGTTGGATTTTAAAGAAAGGTTCTTCACCTAGAGGGTGGCTGGGCACTGAACAGGCTCCCCAGGGAAGTGGTCACAGCACCAGCCTGACAGAGTTCAAGATGCATTTGGACAATGGTCTTGGGCATGGCAAACTGAACATGAGTCATCAGTGCCCTGGCAGCCAGAGGGCCAACCCTGCTGGATGTGGTGTGACGCCTGGGGGTGGCCATGTGCAAGGCCAGAAGCTGGAGTCAATGATCTTTGTGGGTCCCTTCCAACTCAGTGTATTCTGTGATTCTGTCATTCTGGGATCATGCCATATTGAACATCTTTCAATTATTATGATAATTTTGCTGCTTAGGTAGGAATTTAGGACACTTCTGTTCATCTGGTTGTGGTTGTCTGCCTTGCCTTGTGGCTTAAATGCTAATATATGTGATGTGCTTACATTGATCAAACCCAGAAAGAAAGCATTATGGAGCCCTGACCTTACTTCACAGTTAGAGAACTTGCATAAGGTAGTAGAAAACTTCACAGATATAAATGGACTTTTGTCTAATCAATTAATTAGACAGTTTTGAGGTTAAGTTGCTTCTTACTCTATTTGAGCAGTTTAATTGACAAATCTATACAAATATAAGAATCCGATTTTAATGGTTTTTCCAAAAGCTGTCCTTGTCAAACTCTAGTGATATGGAATTTTAATTAAATACTTAAAGACCTTCTTGGTCTTAAAAATGTAATACGAGTATGGCTTATTTCTTTAAAATGTTCAAAAAAATAAGTTTTCTTATTGATCAGTTGGGTTTTTTAATACAACAGTCTTACAACATTTTGTAATGAGGTCTTCAGGAAATGATGTAAATCATATTCTATAAGATAAATGGGTGAATGAGAAGAGAAAAAAATCAATGCATCATATCATGCTCTCTGCACAGCAACTTAGCCAAGCATGTGTGAACAGGTAGAAACCTCTTGTTTTACTTTCTATAAAGAAGGTGGGGGAATAGTGTTCAGACCTGTAAAAGAAGGATAAATAATATTTCACATGTTAAATTTTGGGTTTTGTGCTGTAAGGTCCTTCAGTTAGTCCCACCATTTAACTGATGACTCTAAGACATTAACAGACATTAATATTACAGAACTTCAGGGGCAGCTATGATCAAGTCCTTAAAATATTAACTGATTATGTCTTTTGCAAGTGTAAAGAACAAAAATTTTGCTGCCTCTCTCCCTCTGAGAAAATTCACATTCACTCTTCAGATTTTATAAGTAGTGAGCTATGAAGCTTACTTTTCTGTCAATAGATGAAACCTGAGCTAGTAAGACCAGCCTGGAAGATCTTTTTACATCTTAATTTTTAAAAGAGTGTACAATTTTTTACTTTTATGTTACTTATGTGAGTGATGCGAATTTTTGTAATGACAGAGATATGAAGGATATTACTTGCACGGCATGTGTGAGCAAGCAGAGGGAAAACTGCAAGTCTGATTCTTGAAATGGAAAAGCTTGTACAATATTGTCAAGATAAGGACAAAGACTGTTATAAGTAGGGAGCTGTAGGTATGAGAGAGAACACAATATTCCCAGTATTGGCAGATGCTTCTCTCTGAGTCGCTGTCATTAGTCTGTAAGTATGTGAAAATAAACTGTCATCCTCTACTTTGGAAAGGGTGAGTTTGGTATATGAAAAAAAACACAGCCAAGCTGATAGTGGGATCTCATAATTAAGCTATATAATGTATAATAAATTAATTTTGAAGAAAAAAAAACCTTAAGGCTTCAAGAAATTGTCAGTGCCTGGTGTTTGTTCAGAGAGATTTGCTACACAGTTTACTCTGCAAGCCTCAATATGCCTCTGTTGCAATAAGTCTTCTTTGCCAGTCAGTCAAAGAGAAAATTGAGAGAGAGTGACTATAAAAAAAAATTGCCAGCAGTTGATGGAGTGTAATCGAGTGTAGCTGATAGAGAACCAATAGCTTGCTATGCATTCTTCCCTTAAAACAGGACACCACTAACGATTCAGGCATAACAGGGAGGAGTTTCCAAACTTCATTTACCAGCAGACTTAGCCAGTAGCTTTAAAAAGCCAGTTTTCCTAGGTACTCTAGTGTTAGAATGGGGAATTTTATTGCATTTGGGTTTGAGGAGGCTCTCTATTTTCTGGAGGGTCTGTGGGACAGGCTCTCTCAGACAAAGTGCACTTCCTCTGCCAGCATTGTGGCCTTATCCTCAGCCTGCAGCTAGGTGTCTTCAGGGAATATTTCACACCTGGGTCTTTCTCAGTGGGGAAGACTGAAAATGGGTATTTTCGGAGTGAAACATGAAGAGGTACTTTATTGCAGGAGAGTAGCAGGATATATACTAGCAATAAATCTGTAAATCACTAAATAGGTGTTTCCACAAGACTTTGTATGGTGCCTCCTCTCATCAGGACAGGACATTAAACTAGTTTCCTGTTTGACTTGACAAAGGATGAAGGTGAGGACAAAAGCTGAGTGAGAGAAACTAGCAATGTACTAAAGTCACACCTGTTGCATCATGTTCTAATTGTGCTTGATAGGATGGAAAAGAAAGGTATCTCCTGCCATTGTAATGCTGAATTAGACAAACTGAGAAACCTTGCTGCCTATACAGAGGTGGATAATGACAACTGTCATTGCACAAGTCCATTCTGAAATATTATGGTATGTGGCTGTGACTTTGCTATGTTCATTTTTCTCAGTTAGTCAGGTAAAAATTAATAACTTCTCTCCATTATTGTGTTAGCCTGTATGCTAGAAGGGATGAATGCAAATAAACGCAGGAGTGGAAGCTTAATCAATTGCTGGAGACTTAGTAAAGCTTTTAAGACATGTAGAAGATACTGGAGACTGTCCTGAAAGGAACATGTTGCCATTGATCTGATTTAGTCATAAACGGCTGCAAAGATTTGCAGTAAAGCAATATTTGTCTTACAATTTCAGTAGTTTATGCTCAGACTTGTCTTAAAGATATTTTAGAATAAACTTGACATTTATGGAAAATATTCTGGTGGTAACTGAATAATTTTGATTTTGAGAAACAGATCCTTTCAAAGTTTCCCCCTTTAAATGTCAGAATGTTTTAATCTTCATTATTTTTATAACTGGAAAGGATATTGGAAACCTCAAAGAACACCATGATTGATACTTTTACTGATCAACTGAGAGTGCAGGAAAACTTGAAATCAATGCAGAAATATAAAAGAGGAGATATAATACTGTGCTACCTATAAGATGGTTTTCTAGTTTTACATTTCTCATGAACTTTAATGAATTAAAACAAATTTTTAGTGCAACTTTTCTTGTTAATTGCAACTTTCCTTGTTAATTGGAAGAGGGTGACTGTTTCATTCTGCTCTGACTCCTGGGAGACTATCAGAGATACTAACCAAGTCTTGCTAGCTCACCTTGGCAGGGAACTTGTTAGCTCTCTCCAAAGGAGGTAGGAAAAACATTTTTCTTCAGATATCTGAGAATGCAGCAAACAAAGGGAGATGGAATGAGCTGGAGTTCGTTGTTCATTTCTGATTAATTTTGTACTAATACAAATTTCCAGTAATGGGATGAATTCTGATCCAGAAAAGTCTGTGTTGAGACCCTAAAGACCTTCTGTTCAAAAATTATCACAGCCTTTAATATATATATATTTTAATTTTTTAAAGACATTAAATTATATATTCCAAACAGGTTAGCTGCCTTCTCTAAGGCTTTAACTCTGCAGTTTCCATCACTACTGAGGCACCAAAAAGTCAATAATTACCATAAAATGTACTATCATTTGTTCAAAATTCACACTCAAAATAAGAGACAAGAATGGCCCTACACATTAATGAATTGCATGCTATTTGTACCTGCACACTTCTGCAGCTCTGCTTGTCACTATATTTTCAAAATATGACCAGTGGTTTAATCTTATGGTTGATACATGAAGACCCATCCTGGAACATCTGAGATTTACTAATTACATGCATAATAAAATAAAGGCTACTAAATATTCACAGAAGTCTAGTGACCAGTACCCTGACAATGCATGCTCTCTACATCCTTATGAAATTAGACACTTTGTAAACATTTCCCCACATTCTTTCACAAAAGGTGGAAAACTATCGTGTGTCTTCTCTCTGTTTCAGGACTCTAACTTGCTTTAAGAACCACAGACCATTCTGGCCTCAGCCAATGTATCTGTTTTGAAGTCAGTGGAGTGAGCTTATTCCACATAAGTGGAAACTCTAGTGCTGTGATTTAATTCTGCTGGTCAGTAGACTTCTGTGCATATTTAGCAGCCTTTACTTTATTATGCCTGCAGTTAGTAAATCTCAGATGTTCCAGGATGAGTCTTCATGTGTGCTAATAGTGTATAGAGCACAATTCAGGAACAGATGCCACAGGTGCACACACACAGAAGCCTTTTCCCTGTAATGAGTTTGGTGCTGGTCTACACATGGCTGTTGGAACATTCTTTGAATTGGTGTATCAGAAACAGGGCTGATATGGTCCCACCTTGAGCCCTGGTCAGTACAGGACAGGAGAAAGGGAGGACTGGAGAAAAATGTCCCTTTTACTTATTCCTGTAATCTTGGCTTTGAGATTGGTCTTATGCTACTGAAATAATACCACACTGGGCTGAGAAGATCATATTGAAATGGTGCTACGAGGGGTGCTAGACATAGCCTTCTGGCCATTTTAACTCTGATGATACAGAACTGTACCATTTCAGAAAAAGACCCAAAAAACCCCCTAAAAACCCAGCATGAGCAGCCACATTTAGTTACTAACCTAAAATTGTTAAATCAAAAGCAAAGTATGTAGACTGATGGGATATTTTTTGTCAGATGAAATGATATAACCCAAGTTTGACACTACAGAAATTAGCCCAATGCTGGCAAAGTCAATGGAATTTAGCCTGGTAATTCCAATAATCTAATTGGCTCAGTGCCTTGTGGTCTTGCCTCATGAGGCACTCACAGCACAAAAAATGCTCCATTTTAAAGAACAATGATCAAACATACAAAAGTAGATGTGTATTGCTGAAAATATGTTGTCACCAAAAGGTGCAAAAAGCAGAAAAAGAATATTTACAGTGGTTAGTAGTTGGTGAGATCAAACAGAACGAGTCAAGGCAATTAAAAGATTTCACTGGATTAAAATGTTGTCACAGGATAACAGTCTCCCAGTGATAGATTCTGAGGATATTTACCTTCAAAATAAGAAATATTAAACAGTAGCAAAATACTTAAACCATCAATTATTTTCTACTGTACTGAGGAATTAATCAATTAAAAAATAAAGATAATAAATTATTGGTGGATTGGTGGAGTTACCAATTAAATTAAAGATGAATGGTTAGGTTGAAAAATCATGTTTTGTCTAATTAGAACTCAAGACTTGCACACAGTTGTGACAAGGCAAGATGAGAGCCAGGGAGAGAAATAAACATGTGTGTCTTGCTCCCCCCACAAAGTGGGAGGGCTGACCTGAACTTGGAAAGGGCTCTCTGTGATTTTAGAGCACGTACAAGTGCTAAGCTTGCAGTGGTGACCTGCAAACCCCTCCTCAATGCTTCCTCATTTTCCAGTTTAGACATTGCTGACTCAGCACACTGATATCTGTGCACACACTTTTTCAGGGCTCCCAACAATTTATACACTTTGAGCAGTGGAGCCTAGCCATCTTACATAAGGGCACAGATGGCATTAGCTTCTATGGCTTTTCTGACTAAGAACTTCCATATTACTGAATTAACACCTAAATTCTTGCTGCAGATCTGGGCCTGAAATAACATAGCTGGCTCAACCACTGCTTTATAGTTACAAAAGATATGGGATTTTAGACAGTCATTAAATTAAGTCAGTACAAATTAATGTGCATAACATGAGAAAACATCATGCATATGACATTTTATTTGTGTATGTCTGTTGCTCTAAAACATTGTTATTTTTCAGGTTGGTCATAATTTTAAATTCTTATGCAAGACAGAACTATTAAGATGTCTTTTTTTTTAAGAAAATAATAGTTTGAGTTCACTTAGGTACAACTATATTTCTACTATATAAAAGGGATATTTATACATGGCAAACAATCTGGCAGAAATCTAAATAAAAATAATATTTTGGGTTTTTGATAACTCAGATAACTTGTTCGAATGTAATGTACACAAAACCAGTTTAAAATACGCCTTTAAAATCTCTACAGGGATCTTTCCCTAATGTCTTCACACATTCAAGAACAAAACTGTGAGTAAGGTTCATAATAAAGTTCAGAAACTTTAGACTTAAGATTCTTAAACTTAAGATTCTCTAGAGTCTATTCTCTGTGCTGCTACTGCATTAACAATGGTATGCTCATTTAGCATTAAACAGACGATTGTACTTGACATTATGTACGAAAAGCTCTAATCCTGAAAGCTTGGGTAATCTAAAACCCATCCCTGACAAGATTTCACTGCTGGAAGCCTAATTTCAAAATGTCAGCCAAGGCTGAGGAACCATATATTGCATGGTCGTTAAATATAATAAATCCATTACAAAATTTTCAAAATCTGCTATAATCTTGCCTGAAACCCTGGAATGGGTGTGAGACTGTACAAAAATGAAAAAATGTTGCCTTTAATGCTATGTAATATATGAAAATAAGGCTAAACAAGGCTAACAGCTTTCATTTGCTTAATTGTTAGGCTGTAGCCAAGATTTATCTTTCTGCAAATTAAATGATACTTCTTAACTATTTATGTGATTGGAAATCTATAAAAGCTCTGGCTTGAAACAAAACTGTGAAAGTTCAAATTTTAAAAGTATATTTCTTTATCTCAGTGTATATCATCACAAGAGAAAGACAGTAATGGTAAAAATTTAGAAATAATCTGAATGTCAACGGCTTTATCACCTTGATTTTTTTCATTTAAATGAAACTTGACACTGAGATTAAGAATCCAAACAAATCCATCATGTATGTTAAATGTACCATTTTAACGGTCATATTTTTTCACAAAGTGTGTACAGAAACCAGTGTTAGAAAATAGCACTGATGAGCACACAGAGCAGGTGGTGTGAAAAATGAGATTTGTACGTTTAGTTCCTCCACGTGCCAGGGAGCAGTGCTGTGCACCAATCCCAAGGCACCCCTGGATGCAGCACTCCATCACTGGGGCCAGTGGTTGTGTACAAATCCTTGACCAAGGACCAGCCTAACTGCTGCTGAAGGAGTGCAGCTGATGTGTCTTTAGGTAAGACTGAAAACTCTCTAAATAGGATTAAATCCTATTACAGTCAGCCAACAGCACATCCCTGTTACGGAAAGATAATTAATATCAACACTTCCATGGATAAATGCTTGGTGTGTTATAATCCTCGTTTAAGAAGGTGTTACTGACAGGCAGTTTGGTTTCACACAAGATCAGAAGAAAAAAACAGTTTAAAAAATTTAAATTATCTCAAGTTAGCATTTGAATTCCACAGATGCTGCTTTGTATAAATTAGCCCTAAGTTTTACCTTCCACTGGTTTCAGAAAAGCAGGAGACTCCTAACTATATTTTAACATGAATACCTGTAGTAGAAAACTTGACAGTGGGAAACTTTGAATTTATCCCTTTAGCAAGAGCATAGCTTCAAGGGAGGAAAAAAAAGCAGTGCTTTTCTTTTTTTTTTGTTGGGAGGTTTGCTCTGTCACTGTAGAATTGGTGTGCTCTCAGAACACAGAAGAGGATGAGCCCTTCAGAACTGGTGCTTGGGGGAATATCTGGTTTCTGTATCATACATGGGTTTGGAGGCAAGCAAAATGCTGAGCAGTTCAACTCCATAGAGGGGAACATTTTGAAGCAAGTCTGACATCGTTCCCTGGAAGTCATAAGATATTAAAAAATATATTCTTTAAAAAAAATAATTAAAAGTGTCTGGACTTAATCCTTCCAGAAGGGACAAAGTCATGAAGCTATTAGAGTTGGCACAGAATTCTCACTAACTTCATTTAGTCTAGACTACTGAAGTTTGAATGATATTTCACACATATCATTGGGGATGTGCCCCGTGGAATGTGCCTAATACTTAAAATACAAACAATTTTAAAGCCCCTTGTCATTGCATCTGTGGTATCTCTTGCTACTATAAGTTAAGCTGCCACAATGTAAGTGGATTTCATGACTAGTGTGCTTGAATATTAGTATTTACAAGAAATGAGTAAATTATGAACACTCTCTTATTAAGAAAACCCAAGTTAAATGATAAACACCATACTAAACTCTCTAGTTAGATTATTAAATAAATAAATTCTTTCTATCCTAAAGACAGATAACGTAATGAAAACCAGGCTAAAGTCCTCCATGTTACAAGAACTGGTGCTTATACATGGTAAGAGCAGTAATAGAAAAGCTGCAAACTCAGATCAGTTCAATAGTAGAATGCAAATCTATACTAATGTTTCTCCTGCTGAGATGGAGGAATCTAGAAGCATAAAGAAAGTGGCACAGTCACTTAAGAGAGCCCAACTTGTCATTTCTTTTTGTGAAAGGATTGGAACACCCACTGTCCCCTGGGAGCCTTTAGGCAAATCAGCCCCACTAGCTGCTTAAAAATGTGAATATGGCAGCCTTGTCAGTATTGTAAATGCTCAAAGAAAAAATTAATATAAAGAGTAATAAATTCATCTGGATATAATATCATGACTACTTAAAGTAAGACATGACTCGATTCTCAAATCACTGAAAAGAAACTGCATCACTGTGCAAAATAAGATCAATTCAATCTGTTTGCCCACAGATCATGTAACATGTTCACAGTTTCTTATAGCCATAAAAATTGCTGATACTTCTAACAGAAACTAAAATTTCATGAATGTGAGACAAATGATACAGGAAAACATATGATGTATAGAACCAGGTGTCAAATATGTAGAAAGATATCAAGTGTGCTGTTTGAGTAAAAACTTCACCTGCCACTGTCACCCTCTTTAAAAGTCTAAACATTATTTTTAACTTTAAAATATTTCTGAACTGAAAAAGGCTTATTATTAATTTAATTCCTCTATTTGGTTGATACCAATCTCATATGGGACTGAAGAGATATATAAATAATATTAAGAATTCATATGCATTACAATATTGCATTATTAAACAATTTTTTTTGTTTTGATTTCAAAGAAAATTGCCATTTTAATTATTTTCAAACATATCTTCAAAGAAAGGAAAAAAGTAAAATAAAGCATATTACCTTTTGCTTGAATAGTAGATTCCCCATATTGCTGTTTTCAGACATTTTTGTGAATTGGTTATATGTATCTGGCACATTATCTTTGTTTACATAACTCGCTCATATTGGAAATGCATCAATGTTACATTTTGATTTCAGGGTTCTGTGCCTGTTTGATCTAGTCACTAATGAACTGTATTCTACTCTCATACACACTTGTACATCCCATTGTAACTAAACAAAGTTGTGCATTTAAAAATATTATGACAGATTCCTATTTGGAAAATCCTACACATATCAGCATACACAGGCACACGTACACACATATACATTCACAAAGAAAATTCCATAGGATTTAATGGAGTTTTTGTTTTTTAGAATTTATTCCAAACTGCTCTGGAATTCTGTATTTTCAAGAGATTCACTGAATAATCCCTAAGAATCTAAAACAATGATACAATATTTTAAATTTTTTTTTAAAGAATAATGGAAATATGAGATATTTACCCTTTTGAAAGAAACGTGCAAAATTTTCAAAGGGGTTTTAAATATGTGGACTGTGAATTACTGGAATTTTCATAACGGTGTTAAGTATGTGGACTATGAATTACTGAGGAACAATGACTTAAAAACTAATTGGTTCACATAGCTGTGTGATAATGGTTACTTTAGCTTTTTTAACCTTGCCACAAGCATTACAACAAATGACTTATCTTAAATGGAATTTTTGCACAGGTCCCAGAGCTTTGGTTGGGCAGGTATTCACTGAAGAATTATGGTCTGATTCAGTTGTAGATGCTATTGACTTAACATTCTGTTGATTCAATGTCCTGCTTACTATAACTTTGTACAAATGGTTAGATCTTCCAATTTCAAATCCACTATAACTCAGGACACAGAAAACTGTCCCATTAGAAAAGATGGCTTAAAAAGAATTAAAAAACAAAAAGGATTGCTATATGCATTGCAAAGAAGACCATTGCACAGTAAAGCAAGTTAATACAATGAAAATACAAATTTTGCTTCTCTGTTGGATCTGCCACTGTTAGGTTTTTATGACCTCATTTGTAAAAGTTTGCAAAAGTATAGCAAATGTATGATATCCTGTTATTTTGGCAGCCATAGTCAATGCAAAATGGTGTTCCTTGAATGGGTCCTATCTGGAACACCTTAATCCTGTCCCAGCAATATTTGCGAAAATCCTGGGCCTTTTGCCACTCTTGTTTCAACATATTGCTAAATAAATAGCCATTATTTCCAAAGCACTGCAGGCTTTTTAAGTTAAATTTCAAAGCTCTGCAGGATTTCATGCTACACAGCCCCCATTATAATCTGGGGGTATTGTGCAACTTAGAAAGCACCGTATGGAAAATCTGCCCCTAAATGAGACCTGGGAGAGAGTAAATCCCATATTTGGAATTACAGAAACTAAGGAAACAGCACCTATTCTATTACTCCTTGACAAGCAGCTAGAAGAAATGAAGAAGGATATATTCGCTAGTGTATTCAAGCTACTTTGTGCTGAACTCTTGAAAAAAGCAATTGTAAACTAACTGCTTAACTAGTCAGCAGAGACTTTATGGCCTGTTTACATTTTGAAAGGAATGCAAAGGACTAATACTTCAGGAATAATACTTCAGGACTGATTTTCACCATTTTTCACTTTACCTAGTGATTCACACTGATGTGTGCTGATTGTGATGGTTTTCAAGTAGTTCTGCTGTTACACTTTTCACACTTTGCAAGGCTTTACTGGCTGCAGGTATAAGTTAACATCCAATCCTGTTCAATATTCTTCAACCAGCCCATAGTTTAACATTGATTTTAAAAGGGAGACAGACAAACATGGAAATGACATCATGTTCTGAGCATCAATCTAATGTTCTCAATCTCTGATAACACAGAGATCAAAACAGGCCTAAGATCAGCCTAGAAAGTGGGTGTTTAATAAACAATCTCTTTCTTTATTTACTGAGTTAAGTTTTGTCTCTTTAAAAAGTTTTATTCTGTTAACAGGTTAAAAAAACCCCACAATTTTGTAAAAGTAGATTTGATTTTTAGAAGGTAGTATTGGCCACAAATTAAGTGAAGAATATCTGGCCTACTTTATAATATAACAGAGTATTTGAAGATACAAGTACAGCAAGGGAGATAGTGATGGTCAGCTTCCTAAAGAAATAAATGCTATATAGTGTGATTTCCCATAATAGCATAAAGCCACACAGGAACAGGACAGTCACATGCCAGAAGGGATGTTTTCCTGAAGGGACTTCAGAACATGCTCTTACATCATTAGGTTATGTTGTACCTGTGCATGAGGCAGTTTCTCAGTCCTACTCTGTGCCATGGGGCTGCAGGAGTGTCAGTGATGCATTAGATTGCTGTCTGGCTTAGGACATATCCCCTAGCCAGGGCTAGTTAATTTTGAGTGGAAGCCTCCTTAATTCATTCCACAATTTGCAAAATCTACTATATATGACATTGTTGCACAATGATACAATTCTATATTAAGTATAAATAGTGCTATAATCTCTGCTCCCCACAGCCTTTTAAACTATATCTCAATAACAGAAAGAAGAACAAAACATTTCTTGTGAGAAGCACTGCAATGGAGAACTAACTCCTTGTACACAATCTATGTCCCACTGGCACATCATAAGAGTCTTACTGAGCTATCACATCTCATAACCACCCTTTATTTCTCATTTTTCTATCTATGAGGCAGAGCTACTGCATTCAGTTTTTATAACCAAGCTTGAAATGTTCAACTTATCCTCACTGAGAAAGGGAATTTGATAATTTGAAGGCAACAACAGAAGAGGATAGCCATTACTCTAAAGAGATTATCTGTTGAGAAGATTGACAGTTGAGTGAAAAATTGGACAAGAAATGCAGAGGGACAAAGTGAACAGGAAGATCTCTGTGGGATCTCAGCACATCGTTCCCGATGTCCAGAGATGCCAGGAGAACCCTTGGGGGTCTCGAAAACCCTGGAATGTTGCCAAGAGTGCTTGTCTGTCTCTGCCCCGACAGATCTCTGCCTCTTAACTAAGAAAATTAAAGAGAGGCAGAAAAAAGGGGTGGAAATAGAACAGAGAAGGAACTTTCCTTCTTCTAATATGTAAATCCTTAAGGAAATTGCTTCTGTCATTGTCCAGTTTGGAGTCTCCAACAGTCCAGGAAAGTGATGAGCTCCTCTATAAGAAATGATCTGGAAACAAAACATGCCCAGTTGGCCAGCGCCATTAAGACTTGAATACTGTAGTTGGATGCTACTTCTCTTATGAGTTTCAGTTCCTTGCTACCATCAGAAAAATTTTCTCCAGTGAAATACAAATACTGAAGAAAACCTATACAATCAGAAGGTAAAGCTGGTACCCTTTAAGCTGTCTTTCTATTTGGAAATGGAGAAGCCCTGTGTAGAACTCCATGAATTCCCAAATATTGGCTTTGATCATAATGTCAGATGACAAAGAACTGGCATGAAACAACAGAATGGATGAGAAAAGCCAGACCAAAAGCATTCACAAATCATAAAAGCAAGGCAAGCAATTAATGAAGAAAGAAGATAAAAGGACTGAAGGGAAAAAAAGAAGAAACCACAGCTGACGAAATCAGAGAATATGCAATGATATTTTTTCTTTCTTAGTCTTTAATTTGAAAACAGATTATTTTTTCCACATGCAGGTCTGAAAGAGAAATCTCCAGTCACTATGAACACTCCTTGCAAGAAGTTGATAAGAATGGAAAATGCAACCTTTAAAATTAGGACCATGCTCCAGAGCAGGGGCAATGTAAAGTGGTGCTTGGCTCCTAACAAGACAGTCTGGCTGAAAAATTCTCTCTCCTCTCCGACAGCCAGTGAAAGACATTATACACATACTCCTGCCCAATAATTATAAAATCATAGAATTGGTACAGTTGGACCTCTGAGATGATCAAGTCCAATTGTCAATGTAGCACCAGTTAACTACACTTTTCATACTAGGAAACTAACTAGGAAATAAAATAATTTTACGGTGACCCTTCTCTCCAGAGCCAGAAGTACCACAGTTCTGTTTTCACAAGAATGATTTTTCCTTGGTGCTCAAGAGGAGAGGAATGGGTGGCTGTCTTGTCTACTAAGCATGTTGGTCAGCTCTTCTCTGCTCAAACTCTCTGTGGCCTGGAAGGCGCTGCATACAACTAAAGACACAGTAACTGTACTGCTAGTAATACATTATCTTAGTTTCTAGTATTTTTCTTCCTAATTAGAAGTCATTAGCATATATAAACATTCTTTTTCTGAAATGCTTTGAGCTCTGTTCCAATTTAGATTCTGTTATTTTGACAGGTAAAATAACCATAAAAATATTAAGCAAAATGCAACATGTCCCATAAAGCTCAAAGAAACATAGATGTTTACCATACAGCTTCAGATGGAAAGTAAATGCTTCTGTGTTGTTTTGAGTGTGTGTGACTTCAAATTGTTCCTAAGTAGCCAAATTATCATTGAATGAGCCCAGGCATTTTATTATATACAAATTATATCTTATTAAAGAATTCATTAGTAGCCTTTTAAAGGAAATATAATCTATTCATTTATTTTAAGTCATTAACTGCATGGCTAACCACATGATTAACCTCTGGCTTTATGTCTCACTGAGTCTTGTATTAAAAATTTCATGTATATGGGATGCAAACAGTTCTCATCTAAAACAATATGTACTAACAGACTATCAGCAGAAAAAATAGTGCATTAGCAGGAAGAGATGAATTTTTATCTGGCACAGAGCTATCCATGTGGAATGCACTAAAATCAGAGAACATCTAAGAGCAAGGAGTATCTTAGGGAAAGTAAGAAATGCACTCAACTCATTGTGACCACACATGTGGCCTTCTAACTTGTCATTCCTAACTTTCAACTTGTAAATCCCTAAAGAGGTGTTTTCTGTCAGATTCCAGGCTGGAGCAACAGACAAACCCTACAACAGTCCATGAACATGGTGGGCTCCTCTGTAAGAAATGCCCAGCTGGCCAGAGCCGTTAGATTTGAGTACTGTAGCTGCCTCTCTTTCTTATGAGTTCCTGTGCTTTACTGTCATCACAAAATTGTTCAATAGTGAAATTCAAATGCTGAAAAATCCTACATGATCAGAAAGTAAAGATGGTATCCTGTAAGCTGTCTTTATTTGAAAGTGGAAAAGGCCTGTGTAGAAGCCCCTGAATTACAAAATGTTGGTTTTTATCACAATACCGTTATTTGCATGCATAAGTTTATAGAGTGGAAGTTGTGACCTTTCTTCTCTGCTATGTGTTTCACTGGTATATCAGCTTTTGAGGCCTAAATATTTAACCACTCTAATCTGCTCTACATGTGGAGTGCTCAGTGGGTGACACTTCCAGACCAGTCGGAAGCCTCTGCTAATGCAAAAAAAAAAAAAAAAATTCTTTGGTTCCACTCATGTGTGACTGTAATCAATAAGAGCAAAGTTTGTCCCCTTCACAGCACTATTGCTTCTGGTACAGCTTTTGCCTGTAGGTGACCCTACCCTCACTGCTGGATGAAAACAGAGGATCTTTTTTGCTCCATTTTATCTGTCAGAGTTTCACATCCAGCCTTCATAACATCCACTACTTCTATGTACCAATCAACATTTCTGTAGTCAAAATCCTCATTAATGGAGAGAAAACAGTCTTAGTATACCTGAACAGGTCTTCACTCTGTTTCTAAAGGAGAGGTGGCAGATCTCAATGCGCTGACATTGAGAAAAGAGTGCAAGGCTGATACATTAACTCAAGCTTTTTGTGATAGGAGGGGCAAGTATTAAATAAGTTGAGATTCTGACCAGAGGGAAAAATAAAAGAAAAATATTTATATCCATTAATAAATCAAATGGAAAATTTATTGATGTTGGAAAAACCCTCAGAGCCTTAATGATAGGTTTATTTTTACCAACAACAACAATAATTAATAATTAATGCTTTATGTCTCTCAGATCCATCTTGGCAACTAAAATTAGCAAGTATAAAATGTGACATTTTAGATCATATTCTTAGCAGCGATGTCTCCTACAAAATCTTGCAGACTATATCCATATCCATCACACTCTGGATGACATGATATAACCAAATTACCTCTGGAATGTTTATTTGTATTCCCTCTGCTCCTCTGCAGGGAATTCCCTTACTGATGCTCTGCGACCTGCACAGACCAGATAACTCTGCCTGCAGAGCCAACAACTAAAATCACTGCCATCCTCTGAACACGAAGCAACATCTCTAAACCAACTGGTACATACAGGTTTAGAGCACTCTGGCTAATGTTTCATTATAGATCTATTCTCATATTTTAAAAGCTACAGGAAATAGAAGCCTCTTGCAGATCATGGTGAGAGAACCAGACTGCCACAGGGGACAATCGTACATACGAGCCTAACAAGAAGTTAGGAGAAGAAGGAAGTAGGGACTGCACTGGAGGGCTACTGTTTGTGCAATTGTTATCATCCATTGCTTATTCCCTAGTTTTCAACACCATTTAGACAAATTCCTTCCAGAAGTTTAAGCTTTTGTAGTGCACTAGCAGATTTCTGCCCATCAGTTTCTAAGGGAGACAACTGAATCCAAGTGCCCTAAACCAGTTCTTCTAGAAGACACATGATGACAAGTTTAAATATAGAGAATAGAAGAACCATGAGCTGAGATTAGAAAAGCCCATCTGAGTTATTATTTAACACTAGGAGAGTGTCACTGACAGATACCAAGGTCCAGTTGCACTGAGTGTAGCATATACATACTTTGAATGGCTAATCTGTAAAGTGCTCCTTTGCCAAAAAAAAATCCAGATTTGTTTCTTTGGCTCTGCTTTGCTCATCATACCTACCCACTGAAATATTGAAATTTCAATGAACTGAGATCTCCAGAGGCTCCAGCACATAATGAAGTCATCATGGCATAACGTGTGTCATATGAGCTGTATCAATAACTTGTGTGCATGCTCCTAGCCATGGCAACTGCAAGGCAACACAATTTGGCTTAGTTCTGATTCATTCCAGGCTTTGCATTTGCTACTGGAAAAATGTGTGCACTGAGATTAATGCCAGAACTTGAAGTTTTGAACACTTCCTATTTGCAATCAGCAGGAAATTTCCTACAGTTAAAAAGATACATTTGATTGTTTAATGCCTAATGTTTAACAAGGAGAGATACATTCTTTAGGTATTCATGGACTATGATTGAGTCTTCTCATTAATGTTTAAAAAACTCTCTAGAATATGTTTTTACTAGTGTTAGGTATTATTGCTGAATCCTCTTTCTCAAAAGAAGAATCCTTTAGAAGTGAATGAAAGCAAACACTTGATCAGGTTTAAGTCTTACATATTTGTTTCTGCAGTGATTTTTATCAGCTGTAGTTATTCAGTTTCTGAATAACTACAAGAGACAAACTGAGTCTAACAACTGTTCTTGTTCATCACTAATGCTGTCTTGATACTGAGGTCTAACAATTATTCCTAGCAAAACCATTTTTCTTCCACTGTAGTACAACTGCTATGCCTTGTCGGATCATTCAGTTCAGTAAAATGTTATTACTATTCTGTATTTACTTTAAAGGATAAACAGTGTCAAAATTAAGGTTTTATAGCAATAATTAAATTACTAATACTCAAGCATGAATTCTGATTGATTTGACATAAGAGGATATACAGTAAAAGACAGAGACTTAAAAGCCCTCTTAAATATAAGAAGTGTAATATCTAAATATTGCAAATAACAACAGCTTTACAATTAATCCCATTTTTTTAAACCCCAAGTTTCAATAGCTGTACATTCTGACACATGAGGTTTTATTGTCCTGTATGGCTCAGTTAAGCTTGTTAAGGAAGCCATTCTCTTTCTAATCTTTCACCTAACTTTAAGTGGTATTTAAAGAATAATGCATCCATTTAGATTTCTAGCTTAAAGAAATTATTTAGCAAATATGTGATAGGTTGCAAATGCAATTTTTCATGAAATGGAAAGCACAGAGCACAAATTATATGCCACGCCACTAATTAGAGACAGATATGTAATCACTTACTAATGGAACAACATTTTGTGCCAAACTTATTCATACTTCCTTCCAACTGCTGGACTCCTTGTGCCAGATATATTTCCATTTTCTTCAGGAGAGAAAGATACTAACATGTTTTCCATCCTGTTTTTAAACCCAGAAGTCTAGTGCATATTGAACTTTCTTGACATTACAGGAATTCTATCAGTTTTAACAGCTTGAGGCCTTTTTATTACAAACATGTACACTTCCCTGCAGGGTTCTGGAAATCTTACAATTACATTCATTAAAAATGTCCATGATTACAGCCAAATGCATGTTTTGTAGATTTACCTTTACAGTTTCCTTTCAACAATTATTCTGAGCATAACTTTCTATTAAATTCCACAAAATACCTCCTTATTCGTCCAAAATGTCAGTTTGATGTGAATTTTGACAAAACCATTAGAAGAGAAAAAATACCAGAGCACATTTACTGTCAAATTTGTCAGTACCAGGCTTAATGTCTATGGTATGACTCACTGAGATTCAACAAAATAAGCATGTATGTCCATGAAAACAAGTATAAAAAGGTCATGTTTCAGCAGCAGTCCAAAATTAGAAGCATTACATGCCTTTTACATTGGTATCAACAGGATCTCTAGGTACATAATTTTGGGTCCCTGGTTATACCTAAGAGTCTCCCTTTATTTGACAAGCTGAGCATCCCTCTCACAACAAAACCCTACTGTAATTCAGAGAGTCTACCAGCACTCGTATTTCTCATGTCATAAATATGCTCAGATCACACTTGCTGAATGCTGACTTCATTGACTTGGGCACACAGTGACCACCATCTCTTTCTCAGAAAGAAAAAGCAGGAAAGGTGAGAATTCAAATGACCATCCTTGTCTTTCCATCTTTCCATCTTATTGCTAACCTCAGTCTAGGACAGAGATTTGCATACTCTTGTCCCACTCCCCATGAAATTTCACTTAACATCACCTTAAAGAAAAAATAGGAAGTGGAAATGAGAATGAAACTCTAATCAGACCAGTCAGAGAATCAGATCAATCCAATAGTAATTTTCTGTTAAAATGCTCTCATTGCTGTGATTGCAAGATATAGGGCCTAAAACCTGTGACCTAGGAAAATAAAAGCAAAACTGTACAAATGAACTTCATAGTGCATGTCAAGGTTAAAGCATACCATATGTTCCTAAAAAATGCAGACACAACAGGGAGTTGTAGTGATGTGTAAATAAAAATCAGTACAATAGGTGGACAATCTTTTGCAAATTTACACTATTATTTGTTAAATAATAGACCTTTACAAGTGACTTTGTTTTCTGTTGTTTCATTCTGTTATACAGAAGGAGTGATGATGTAATAATTACTATTTTAGGGCAGAAGATTTATGTTGCATTTATCTCAGAGCTGTGATTTTTGATGTATTATTTTATCAGGTATCTATTAAAAAAACAAATCTTACTGTGTTTCTGTATCTGTTTAGGTTTATGTGACAAAGACTTTCTATGCCTAGATTCTTAGAAAGGGTAATTCACATATGAAAATCCATTGGAAGTTCAACTTTTGTATTACAATGAAAATAACCAAGTAACTTGGTTTTGATGTTGCTATTGTTATCATACTTAATTAAACCCTTTAGTCTTGTGATGTTAATTGTCATGGTAACTACATTATTAAAATAATTTTTACTATTGCTTAGAATTGTCTATTGTTTCCTCTTTCTTAAAAGTAAGATCATGTAAGTGAAAGGCATGAACATTTAACTGTTTGTAGATTGTTCTATTTCCCATTGACTACCTCTCTATTTCTATTGTAATTCAAAAAAAAAGGCAAAAGAGAGGTGTGAAAAAGGTATGAAGCCCAAAAATAGCTGCTTGAGTCATCAACAGATTGTCTGAAATAATTCAGAAAGGTGTTTGTTAGAGAATGAGCTATTTTCCTTAGAGCTGTGGGGGTGAATTCTAGAACAGAAAAAACTACTCTAAAAAGGTTGTGAAGATCAAGGAGGAAAAACCACACAATTCTGGGAAGAGTAGGACAGCAGAGAGTTACCTCAGGAAAGTCTGAGCTAGCAGCATCTCAGAGCAACCTGTCAGTGCCCATAGATAGGTCATTGACAAGATGAAGTCAGGTTCTTCACAGTGATGTTTAGTGGGATGACATGACAATGGGCATAAAGAAACAAGAGGAGATGCATACCAGGTATATGGAAATACATTTTGACTGTGAGGACAGTCAAGTTGTGGATCAAGTTTCCCAAGGAAGATGTGATGTTTCCATGCCTGGAGGTTTTCAAGATTTTACCATTATAAAAAGTCCTGAGCAACCTGTTCTGACCTAACAGCTGACCCTGCCTTGAGAAAGAAGTTGGATACATTTTCCAACCTTAACAATTTTGGGATTCTAAAGTAGTTCTAAGAGCTTTTTAAAAGGTTCTGGGGATAGGAGACAGAGAACACATGATCCCAAAATCTAACCAATTTCTTCTCTGTAACCTGCTTACAATCAAAATGTCTGTTTTGTTTAGATATAGCAAAGTGAATGATAAAGTGAATGTATTTTGAGAAACAGTCTGACAGGCACTTTTGAGAAGAATGTTACCTTCTCCTCCGAGGCAGGTAACAGTAACATGAATGACAATGTTTAGTGATCTTGGGTAAGAAAGATCTGCTCCCAGAGGTTCTCTTGAGAATCTAAAAGCAGGTAGTTAATTCAGCTGATGTTAACAGGTTTTGTCAGAATTTGGCATGGTAAAACAGCATTGCTTAAACAGACCTACTCCTGTAATAGTTATTCAGCTAAATTGGCTTTTCTCCTTTTTGTTGTTTCTGAGTTTTGAAACACACAGCAGACAGATGTGTGTGGTGCAGGGCACTCTGACTCCTGACCTATTTACTGGTGTGTTTCTGGGATGGATGACCCATACCAGAGACCCTCTGGGTCAGCTGTTTAAAAAGCTGTTGCACGGACAAAAAAAAAAAAAAAATACAATCAGCAGAGTGTTAATTTGGAAGTCAGATACTGACAAAAATGGAAGGGTATATTTTCACAGGCTTCAGCTTCTTAAATGGAGGGTATTCCCTTGAAGTTCTACAGAAAGCTTGAAATATGGAGTGCTACTGCTTGACATACTGAATTCCCTACTTCCTCATTGATTTTCTAAAACAACCTTAATGCTGTGTTAGCATCATTTCTCTGTTCATTCCATCTGCTCTGAGGTCTCCCCCACTGTTTCCTAGGAGATATATTGCCACGATGCCTGCATCTGTAAGTCAGTGGCAGATATGGGGCAAGAGCCACGTGGTTAAAGGCATCATTAGTATCACCTGAACATTTGCAGGTTTCTCAGGGGATCCCACCACCCACCATCTCTCAAAACCTGAGGGAGCTCTCGTTTTGCAGTCAGCCACTTCAGAGCGCTATGGGAATGGGATGTTTGGCTTCTCAGCTTTTTCCACTTCTACTTGTTTCTTTCAACATAACACCTCTATTAAAAAAATACGTAAAGTGGGTTCTTTTTGTCCAGTCAGTCTATTTACTGAACATTCTAATCTTATTATCTACACATTTTCATGGGGTTTTGCTTGTTTACAACGTCAGGCTATTGACAGTTTATGTTATGGTGATCAGGACAGGCCTTTTTCATATCCTTTAAGTTATGGTCTAAGAGATGAACTTCAAAATACAATAGTAAGCATAATAAACTGGATATTGCAATTAAACATGAATGATACAGAATATCAGGGTTACTAAATCTTGCATTAACATCTTCCCTGCTCTTTCCATAGTAGGCACACAGAAATCTGACTATGGCTAAAAATGCACTGAGTCATACAGCATTATTAAAGCGTGTTTTAAAAGTATTTTAAAATATGACATTTTTTCACAAGTGACCCAAATATCAGCAATGAACTCTTAATTATAGCCAGTATCAGATTATATAGAAAATAGTTAACTTTTCCTCATATGTATAAGGAATTCTATTGTTTTTTTTCAAAATGTATTTGGCTTTGTTTACTTCACAGGAAAAATAAATATACAGGAATTGTTTATATCAAAATGCAAATGTGTTTTTGTTTAGGCAAAACTGTGAGCAAACCAAGATATTCTCTGAATGAACACAAAAGGAAAGAGAATTTATCAAAAAAAATCCACATAATACTAATCAATAACTTATGGGGGTAGGGAATTTATTCATTAAATGAGATCAGAAGCCTAGTAAAAGTTTATAGCTTAAGTGTTAAAGGCCCACATATAGAAGAAATACAGCCATTTTTCTAGATGGCAAGAAGAACATTAGGAAACATAAGATAGCCAGAGTTATGATATAGTGAAAGCTACAAATCACTGATAGATATTTCCTAAAAATACCTGTCAGTCTCTTCAAAGTAAATATTTTTACTTTGAAGTAAGTGTAATCTATAAAGTAATGCTTTTGTAGATGTTAGGGACATCTCTCAGGTTTTGTGAAATAACAGATATTTTAGCAATTAGGTTATACATTCAAAGTTTTACCCTTCCTTAATTCAGGACACTTAATTTAAGAGTTAAAACTAAATTCAGTTGTTAAAGTGTAGCAATTGCATATTGTCAAGTTTAAATATGATTATGTGACTAAAATTTAACAGGGGAAAGAAAATGAGACAGAAAGAAATACTAAAGTAAATTAATATGCTTCTCATGCACAGTATAACACCAACTATATTTAAACAAGATGCATAATTAATTTCATAATATTTTTGTAATTTCAGCCTTCAGTGACCTGTATTTCAAAACAGGATCTGACAGAACAGAAATCTTCTACACAGTCTGAAACATTAAGAAAGCTATGAATAGAGTTCTGTGTTTTCCAAGGTTTAGGGAAACAAAGAAAAAATCAGAACATTTCTCAGTTGTGTCCTTCAACAAAATGCAGAACATGTTTTGCTAAGAAGGAACAAAGGGGCAAAGCTTTTCTGTTGACAAAAGGTGTTTTGCTATCCCAATCCAAACCTTAGAAGGGAAACCCTACTCCCCTCTGTGACCTCCCTCACGAACTACTCTAAAACGAGCTGAAATGATCCATGACCTAGACCTCTGTTCTAATGTTGGTATCCTCAGGTTACTTAAAATAGACAAAAAAATCACTTTTAAACAGGTAATATGTGAAATGGAAAATCTTTTGGAGCTTGAAAAAATATAAATCCCTTCTATGTGTCCTCAGTAAATATTTTGTCAATTTCTGACCATGGGAGGTGATCCATTTTACTGAAAAAAGGACACAACTTAGTTGAACCAAAGAGAAAGCAATTTTCAGACTCACTCAGCTTTCATTAAAAGAAGCTTTTGCAAAAATATTGATGATATACTCAGCTTTCAAAAAGCAGAGATAAACCTAACATTATAGAATATCTATGATTTTTTAAAACCAGAAAGAAAATAACAAAAAAAACCTGTGCTTATCTAGACCGAGACACTCAGTGATTTTTCTATGTCGTAGATGTCAATGGGTGTAATTAAAACAAGCCGCAGAAATTCCTTGGAGACTGAATAGCACTGAAGTTAATAAAAGTAGTTTGTGAAGTGTTTAATGCAGAGAAATGAAACCACAAACTGCAAACAAATCAACAATATGCTGTTTGCAATAATACATCTTTAGTATGCTAAATTTACATACTGTTCAACTTTAATCTGGAATTCAGCTTTGATGACATTTACGAGGACCTACTCAAAAAGCAAATATACACAAATATAGAACTACAGACAATTTAAATTCAGAGCAAAACTAAAGCACAGAGAAACGGGATATGCTTCAGCACCGTGAATATTAACATCATCATGTGAACATTAACTTGCTACCCCAATAAGGTAAGCATAGTGTAACCAGAAGAATGACAATGGAACACAGTAAACAAACTCAAACTTGGCATATTATGTTTCTCAAATGTTCTCCAATACATTAAGAAAAAAAAGAAGAGCTCCTCTTGCCATGAAATACTAATTCAGCATTTATTCATCAAACAATTTTTGCTGTCTTGGATATTATATTGTCTTAATAAAATATTCCCATGATTTCTCCCAAAATTTTCAAACACTAAAAACCTCATACGGTTTCACTTCCAGTAAATAATAAAATCTCAGAAACAAATCTAAGATATTTTTAATCTTAAATCACAGGTCAGGACCCGATTCTCTTTCTAAAGTTTTCATGTACGGATTTAATTTTCCAGCCCAGCAAAATGAAAACATAATTTTTCCTACAGTTGCCAGTATTGCAATCTAGATGTATGGACTAAGAATCAAACATTTCTTGGGATCATATGTTATCTTGAAAATGAAAAAAAACAGAACTTGAATTCAAATACACCTGATGCCTATACACATCCCTACTTAAAAACACAGTGAAGTCATACCCAGATATGATTGCTTTAATCTGAATAAATCTTCACTAAACAGTGGTGTTAGCTGGCCATTTTTGTTGATGGTGCATTCACAGGCCAGCCCTTTAGAGCTGCAATATATTCATGTATCAGTCAACATTGTGATAAAAATAGTTTTGGTTTGTAATAAGGGACATCTTGCTAGATATAACAGATGCATTTTGCCTTTGATCCATTTGAGGTGCTTCCTGGCTAGAAATTCCAGGTTGGTAGATATATCAAAAGCAAGATGTGGGCAAAAAAAAAGACAAGTGTTGCAAGAATTGTTATTTTACAGTAATTTTTCAGACTGCATATTAAAAGTATAAACCTCGTGATGTGGTTTTTTTCTGTCAATTATTTCCTTTGAAATCTGCATTTTTGGATCTGTTGGTCTCAGAAATATCTCAATGTAATATCTCTGTCTTTTGAGAAGTTCAGGAAGGAGAAGTGAGGGAGCTCAAAGAGATTAAGATTAATAGAAAGGAACTGGATTAAGAGCATGTTTTAGTTCAGAGCTCCCTGAGTCAAGTATCAGAGAAAGGCTGCCAGCATACCTAGGAAATTTGTTAGCCAACACAGTTGTTCTGATGCCCTCAAACTCTGATTCCACTGTGGCAATGTACACAGGAACTTGCATCTACTGAACCATATCTATTCTTGAAATGCATAATAAAATAGTATATATGACTATGTATGAAATTCCAGGTAGGATTAATTCTGTACTCTGTTACACTGAGGTTGTTAGTACATTGCTTTTCCCCCCTGAATAAAATCTGTGAGAGTTACATGGCTTTCTTCTGGAAATCCATATTTTGCTTATTTTTACCTCTACACACTTTCAAAACTTTAAAAGCATATTAATATCTTGACTTCAATAATTTTGTTACCATATGTGCTGGAAATGACTGTGCTTGGTTTGGATATGTTTTACAAAGTACAGCTATGTGACGTGCATTGAATTTATGAGAATTCTGGCAGCTAAACTGCTAAGCACTTATTTGAGAAGAAGTAATGATTAATTACAGGTGTGTTGTAGAAACATCAGTTCCTGTAGCAGATGATGGACATTATTTCATTTGATATCAGAAAAATTAAGATGAGCAGTGCATTACATAGTTTAACATGGTAGGAAAAAAAAAACTACTTTACAAGCACTTGCTTATTCCAAAACTTCACAGCATTCTATCACATATTGCCCAGTTAACCAACTACATCCTATTTTCTATTCCAAGCAATCCTGTAGTTATGGTTGATTTCAAGCAACCACTTATTGACACTTGTGAAAGCTGCCTAGCATCACCAGGCACTGGGTGATTCCTCAAAACACTGGCAATCCTGCTGTTCTACAGGAGAGGCACAAATGACAATGATGTTCAGAGAACAGATTATTAATAATCAGCAATACATCACTAAGTAAGGTATGTAGGGTTATTACTTTCTTATAGCTACATCAGTCAGAGATCTAACTGTTCTATGGCTTGTTATGATGTCTGTTTCTGCACATTTTCAAGAATCGCACTCCAACTTCTAAGCAATTTCTACTTGCCTTTCGAGTACCAGTGTGTTAATAAAAAGACAAAAACACTGTAGCACAATCCTATTACAACTATTATAATGAACCAGAATTTTTGCTTTTGATGTTGAGCCTTTGAACTTTTTTGCTTTGAAATTTAGTTATAAAACACACAAGTCTACCACAGAGAACACAGCTTATCTAGAGGGAACAATACCAAAAGGGATTTTTGGAAGGGAAATAAAGACTATGCAAGATGGTAAATATTTTCCCTTGTCTCTTAATATTTTACCAAAACCACCAAGTCCTATGAGTATAGGAGTAAATCGATGTAATTATTTTAAGCTAAAAACTAATAAAACAATGATATTAATCTTTAAGGGAAAATTTAATACAATCCATCTCATACCTTGTTATGTGTCTGAGTTTGTCCAACCAGGATAAGAATATTTGATGAGATAATCGACAGGCAGAAATTGATTAGAATTATGGACCTCTCAGATCTGATGTACCTGTTAAAAAAAAAAAGAAAAAAAAAAGAGAGGGGTACAAATTTTATAAAAGGAAAACAACTACTAAGTCACACAAAGGTTTGATTTAGTTCTTGCATTAAATATTGCAGATACTCTGAGAGGTGTTTCCTTACATGTGCTCAGAGAGAGAGAGTTGTAACAATGCAAACATGAAAACTACAATATTTTGATAGATATTGCACAATTTCCTCTTAGTATCTCGATGTGTTTTAAAAATAATCTACCAATGATTCTTTTGAAAACCACTGGCAACATGTTTCTAACACCATACTGACAATAATGGGCTTACATGCATTCTTATGCTCTCTGCTTGTCCCTGGGAATATCCACAGCTGGCACAGACCACTCATAATTACTAACTTCAGCAAAAATATGGTGATTAATATAAACAGAAGATTTGATCCACGATGTATAAATAAGATGCAGGTTGGTGGATGATACTGTGGCAGTGAATTTTGAAACATCTTATTGGGACAAGGATAACATTAATCTTGATGTTTTAATAGTACTGTAATATACTCATAAGATTGAATGCCAAAAAATATCCAAATGTGTACAGAAAGATTAAATTATAGCAGTGAACATCACAGTCACCCTTGCAAACTTATCATATTTATTTTACAAATATGTTTAGGATGAAAAAGTCAAAAAGTCTTATCACATATTTGATTTCAAGATGCAAGTGTTCTCATTTTTCTGTATACAGTCCTTCTATATGCTACAGGACAAAAAGAGAATGATTATAGTTACAACTGAAGTGCCTTTCTGACCTGATTTTTAGAGCTGTTAACAGTAAATGCTGACTACTAAAAAAAATGGAAGTTAAGGGTGGTCAGTTCCTCTGAAGACCACGCCAGATCTTTATATATGCTATGACCACTACTATATGCTTCTCACTGGAGTTCAGTTAATATTGCTGTCTCCTCCTGGGATGTACACCCATAGCTGACTCTGAGGAAGTAATAAAAAAGCTGTTGAACCCACAAGAAATGCTGAGCTTTGGTCATGAAATTAATTATAGTCCTTCTTGCTTGCATATCAAGAGATGTAGATTACATTTTTCCAGTTAGACAGAACAACCCAAATACCACAATCCACATTCTTCCTTAAAACATAGCAACCTTCTGGTTCTATGTATTTCCAAACAAATACAAGAAGTCCTGTGTGCCTTTGCTCACACAGAGAGCCCACTGCTACTTTCTAACTTGTTAACTATTGATTCACCTGGGCCAATTCCCAACACTGAGTGCCCATGGATTACAAAGGACCTTAGTGGTTGAGTAAATGCAGTGCAACAGGAGCTCACAGCATTGACTTAAGCCATAACACATAACATTTTATCTCCACTTAGAAATTCACAGAATCATAGAATTATAGAATTGCTTGGGTTGGAAGAGAACTTAAAATCACCCAGTTACAACCCCCTGCTATGGGCAGGGACACATTCCACTGGACTAGGTTGCTCAAACCCCCATCCAAACTGGCTTTCAACACTTCCAGGGATGGGGCATCCACAACTTCTATGGACAACCTGTTCCAGTGCCTCACTACCCTCACAGTAAAGAATTTCTTCCTTGTATCTAATTTAAATAATGGATTAGACCAGTTACACTGAGCATGACAGTATTTCTATCCAATTGCTAAATATACTGGGGAGTGCAAAAATAACACTATAATTCTTTAGATGGGAATTATATCCTGAAGTACTCTCATTCTTAGTTTTGACAGACAAGAACTGATAATTTTTATAGTCTTTTATGATAACTTATGTAACTGGATATTCTTAATAATTATATATATATTCCTAATCCTCAGTCTCTGTGGTACATAAGAGTGATAGAGAAATGGGTGCAAAATTATCAAGCTGCTTCTAAAAGCAAAATTCTATTGGTTGGTTTTAGATTACTCTAGAATTTATTGTTTCATCCCCTTGTTTCTTATTACTTTCATAACAATCTATTTTACTTTAATTATTGAAAAAAGTAAAACGAGAATCTATGTTCACTTTTTAAAAACATTTATTACTTTGCATGACTTTTTATCTTATTTTTCTGCACTAAGACATTATGCTACTTCTCATTACTTATCAAATTAATTTAGTCCATAAGTATTTATTGCATTTTTAAGTCAATATAGTATTTTAATATTGCATACTAAGGATGAAAAGAAAATCTATCACTGGGATGTACCATCACACTATTTAAGACTATTTAGTTTTTTGGTCTTTATTCAAACTTATAACTGATGTGAACAAACTCAAAATCAGCTGACTGAATCTCCCTAAATGCGCCACTGCAATATTATTTTATTTATAAGTTTTGTTTAAAAATGTAAATGGGAGAAAAGCAGCTAAAGATATAGGCCAGAAGCCTCACATGAAATACATCATATATAAGAATCCTGCATTTAGCACTATGAAGCGGGGAAAGAGTGGGCTCTACCATCATTAGCAGGCCAAACCAGTAAAACTGATCAATCTCATCAAAAAATGCATCAAAGCATGCACTACACTTTCCTCACTTTCCAAACAATAAATGTGGGCTCTAATGCTCTTTTTAAACTGCAATTCAAATAAATATAACAGTGTATTTACATTTAGCTTTCTCAACCCATTACATACCTCCATAATGCTGCATAGACAACTGCTAGAGTGATCAAGGCCAAGCAGGAAAGACCACTGCCTACTATTAAGGTCACTGAGGGTGTACCAGATGATTCCATGATCTGTAAGTTACAACAGGCAACCATGAAGAAAAAACATCCTCAGCACTTAAACCAACAAGTCAAGTGAAAAAAAAAAAAAGCAAAAAGAGCAAAATTAAAAGCAGACAAACTACCGCAGATTGTTTCGGTAATATTAGTTATGAGGGAGAAATCAACTTAATTCCAAAACTGATCCCTACATAACTCTGAGATCTGCTTAATACATTCCTCAGAGGCCTCTGAGCTTTAAAATGCCTTGTAATACCTGCATGATGCTTTGAAAAATAAACTAGTAATATTACAGTGTAACAGGAGACTATGATGTTAGCACAAGTTTAAATGACTCTCCAGTTAACATCAATTAAAAGACATACTTCTCTTCAGAATAGCAATATTTATAATTGTGCATTAAACATACAGCTTGGTTTCACTCTAATATATTGAAGACCATCCAGTAATTTGTCCCATAATTTGATTCATGCTTGTTGCAGAATGACCAAACTTTCTGACTTTTAATAACTTTGACTTCAATCCACTGTTCTCACATGCTTAATTTCCTTGGGCCTAGAAGGAATGGCAGGATATCTATGGCAACAGTATCATAAGCCTTCATAAAAAAAAGCTTCAAATTCAGAATTTTTTCATTTTTACTCTGTGTGCTAATAAAAAATGAAAATAAATTCATGACCTTGAAAACAAACTAGCTTTCCCTGCTTTAAGGGAAGATATTATCCTCAGGTATCAGGTCAGTTTTTTCCTCTCTCTATATATGTGCTCATATTCTGAAATAGACATGGGTTCTACTAATAAATATGGAAAAAAAATTAGATCTAAAAGTTCTAAAGGATATCATGCCTGGTTTACTTAAATGCTTTTTAAGCTTCAGGGATGTATTGTAAATTACATTTATCAAGGTATCTTTTGCCACCCAAATAGAATATAAGACAGATGTACTTTTAGGCCATATCTCAGGCAGAAAGTAGTATTTTATTTCAACCACTTTTTTTCCAAATGGATTTACTTTGCTATTAAAAATAGTCTGTTTATATGTTTCCAAAACCAGGAAAAGGAAATCATGCTTTAGCAAGATAACTTCACAAATACTTGCTTTTCAGCTATTTTTACATTCAATAATATTGGGAGTGTCTGCTCATACACTTAATGTCCCCTTTTTCTCGTGAAAGCTTGATTATTTTTCTTACATCATATCAACAGACTACATAGAAAATCTGTGCTGAAAATGTCCAATGCAGATCTGCAATCTGTTTAACTACAGTATCTAGGGTTTTCCTACCAAGAGCAATAATAGAGACCTGTACGTTCCCTTAATCGTTCAATACAAAAGTTTTCTACACATTTGCACCACAATTACAAGGCTTTCTCTAAAAAATTTATAGAGTTCGAGAGCATGCAAATTTCACTAGGATTTAGTTGTATCACAGAATCTGGAATTCGTTTATCTGAGACACTGAAGACACCAGGAGACTAACATTTGACTACCTGCAATATTAAACAATTCCTCAATGCAACGTCTGCAATATACCTGAGAGGAAAGCTGGACCAGCTCCCCCCTCCCCCCCGCAGTCCCCCCCGCATTCCCTTTTCCATTAAAACTGGATTTTTCCCCCCCTCTTTGTTACTTACTATTTCTCTAGGTTGCTGAGCCAAAATGGCGAAGGTAGAGAGACGATCACATAAGCATTTCGTATGGGATGCATCGGTAAGCACAGTTTTACATCCCTGGGTGGACCAGGTTCCCAAAGAGTCGTTCCTGCAAAGGAGAGAGAGAGGAGGGGGTGGGGGAAACGGGGGTAATTACGCCTGTCGGCCGGTTCCGCGAGGAGACAAAGCAGCGGGACGGCGAGGAGCGCGCCGCGGAGTTGGCGGCCGGCGGCGGGGACTTGTTGTGGGGCAGGGCGGGCGCGGGCGCGGAGCTGTCCGGGCGGCGGTGCTGAGCGCCCGGCCGCTGCTGCGCGGAGCCCCGCCAGCCGCGGCAGCAGCCGCCCCCTGCGCTGCCAGCCACCTCCGAGCCTCACCAGAGCACTGCGAAAAACTCATCGGGGGAAGAGGGGGAGGCTTTGTTTCTCTCTCTCTCTCTCTCCCTCTCTCTCTCTTTTTTTTTTTTTTTTTTTTTTCTCCTTTTCCTACCGGCTCTGTTTCTGGCCTTTTGTGAGAAATGTGATGTTCTGTAGTTGCGGTGTCTTTTTTGGTCCCTTTCTTTCTCCACTCCCCGCCCCCCCCACCCCACCCCCCCCCCCGTGTGTGTGGCTAGGTTAAAAGCATGTGGTTCTCAAACGTCTGCCTGGGTTATGCCAGTTGGACCGGGAGATGCCGGATCTTCTGTTCTGACTGCTATTTTTGCTGAGGATTTGGGATTTTTTTTTTTTTGGTTGTTGTTTTTAGCTAGCAGCCTTAGAAATTTCACCCTGGAAACGGCAGCATCAGATGCCTCCAACTCTTGCCTTAGCTCCAGCAGAGGGGTGGATTTCAGTACAGCAGCACACATCACCAAAGAGACACACGAGTTCGCCCTCCAGACATCACTCAGCCAACTCGCCTTTCCCCGGCTCCCTCCCCCTTCTCGAGTCTTTTTCTTGGGGTGGCAGCACCAAGCTAACCCCAAGCCAAAGCACTCAGTCGGTGGCACCTTTCACCAACCACCCCTAAACAAAACACGATGATTAACACAGCCCCCGAATTCAATTAGACATTCAATATGCTAATGTGAGGTCTGAAACCCACCCCAGCAGAACAATAAAAATGGTATCAACCCACGTTTTCTTTGTGCAAGCAAGGAGAAGGAGAGGGAGAGACAGAAAATCATCTCTCCTCTTTCCTGAACTGCGGTGGGGAGGGGGAAATATTTTCTACAGGAAAAAGGGGTTGGTTTCAACTGAAGCAAACATATTATCTTTACATGTGTTATATTTAGAGAACAACTGGGTTTCTTTCATCTTTTTTCCCCTTCTTTCATGTCCAAGGAGCAACTGCAGTGACTCTGCTGCCAGCAACAGCATGCGTGCTGTCAATTCCTGTCCATTTCACCTCAGGTCACTAAATGACTTAAAAAAAAAAAAGAAAAATGAAGGTCGAAGAAAGCAGGAGGGAGAATAAAAATTTCCAGTCCCCGTGACCACCCTTGTTTCACCTCTTCTGCCTTGACAACACACCTCTGTAAGTCATTCTATATGCCAGGGCCCTCATGCAAAGGCAATTTGTTATCCCAAAGCCTGCTCTCAGAGTGCAGTTCACCCCAGGCCATCTCAGCATTTTGTGCCACTAGTTTTTGAACACACCAGATGTAACCCTTACACACTATTGTCTTCGAAACAGAATCCTGTAATAAACAAAACAAGCAGTGACTGAGGGAAACAATTGAGAGAAAATCACCAATTCTTCAAGCCACTAAAGCAGTTTATTAGCTTTCCCTTGCAAATTGTGTTTTTCAGAGAGCCACAGCCTAAATCAACATCCACTTTGAAAAATAGAGTTACATATTTTAAACTCAAAAGCATTATCTTCTGGATAACTTAAACAATTTATTTTATTAGCTTTCTTGTCTCCTCTCTTATTGTGGCACACAGTTAAGGCCAAATGAGATGCATTTATCTTTTCTGATTAAATACTAAGGATTGATAGCTTAAGAGAAATTGACATATTTAAAAACAAAAGGGTAGTATTATTCATCCTGAGAATAAGATTTAATAAATTGAATTCACCCTATGCTGAAAAGCATTGGATGCACAATACATCCAGTTAGCACTAAATCCTTGCAGATGGTGTCCAATGCATAAGAGTTAAAGAAGTTCAAATTATAAAATCACAGACACCAGTTTCATTTAAAACAAAGCATCTGTTAAAATCATAATTATATTTAAAGTACTATAAATCATGGGCAGACCAGCAGATTTACACTGGTTCATTCAGTTCTTCAAGTCACTTGCACAAATAGAAATTTCCAGTCATAGAGTAACTGAACCACAATTCAATATATATTTTGCAAAAATTTTCAATACTACTGAAAATTTTGTAGAATTTCCAAAAGCAGTCTGAAATGAACAAAGCAGTCTAATTGGACTCCCAAATAAGATATCATGTCAGGAGCCAAGTCAGTCTAATATGGACACTTTTTGCATTTTATTGTTCATGTTTTTCAGTGATACACTTCAATTTCTTGCTGAACAGCATTATGTTTTTATATGTTGCAGATCAAAATTCATTAAATAAGTTCCTTTCCTCTCTTCTAATCAGTGCAGCTAAAAAGAAAAAAAAAGCCTCATTAATAAATATATTTGTAGTCTGTTGAAATTACAGCTAATAGAAGCTGCACAGAATGTTACACTAAGTCCATGAAAGAGACTGAGCAATGAGAAGGACCAGAAGAAAAGCATAACTGCAATTTGTTGCATGAGGCTTACGCCAGCAGAACAGCAAAAGCATGATTACTAATTCCCTCAGAGGTGCTGGTAATTTTGACTTGTTGACATAAAGTAATGATTTGGTTTTAGGTATAAGTAAATAAAGAATGGAAATATGGAATAAAAATGGATATATTGCATTCAGTACATCTCAATGCAACACTTGTTTATGAAGCACTCCATCTATGATCTATCCCTCTTGTAATGCAACTCTTCTGGTCTAACCAGAATCTATCTCACACTTAGAAGCTCCATTCCTTTTCAGTGTGATTTTCTTTGACTATGTGTCTAACATTTAGGGTTATCATATGAATATGCAAAAGGGCACCTATTATTCCTGTGGATCTTTCTTGTTATGCAGAAAGCTATAAAGGAGTGACAGGTACTATTAACACATGTTCTATTTTTATCTAGGGAAATTATTGAATTGAAAATATCTAGCAAATATAGATGTAGGTTCATGCCCATTATTGGCAATTTTTGTACTCCTCTACTGAGTTACAGATGATTTAATCAACCTGGCAGCAGTCCCATGATAGAAGCAAAGGAATTCCCAAGAAGCATAGATTCACCATTGCAGATCTTGTGTCATCCTGCAGTTGAGGCAGGGAAAAAAAGCAGAAGAATCAGGGAAATAGGGGGAAAAATTCTAAATAGGATGTAATTTGAGCCTAAGGATTTATGGCTAATATGGCATATCGACCAAGAACACCCTCAGCTCCAATGCTTATCTGTAAGTGTGCCCTTCTCCAAGGAGTCTCGCAGCTAGTGGAATATGGGAGTGTCTTTTCAGTACCTTTTCAGAGTTTAAGGAGAGCTTCCTAGTTCTCTGCAACAAAAACGATGGCCAAATCCTATACAGAAAATTATTTTAAAGGTGTATTATACGGAAGGAAAAAAAAGTGAGTTTTACTCACATAACGTATTACACAATATTGCATAACTATGCTCAGTACTGAAAAAAACCGATATTACTATTTCAGATATCAAAAGGAAAATGTTGTTTTAAGACAGGACCATCTTTCTAAAACAAAAATTTCTCTGACGACACAATTGTTTATCTGACAATGACAATCAGGCCACGTTTTATATTCTAGAAACTGTTTCCTTTATTTTGTAGTATTTGCCTTGGTCTCATGGCATGGTTATTAACAACTTACTATTTTTTTATACAATTAATAATATACATATTTTACTAATTGCATTGGTTTGTTTACTTTAACTTCCTGATATATAAAAAATCAGTTTTGACTTTGTTATCAGACACACTCACTTAATAAAGGACTTCACCTCATACCATACACTATCTACTTTATTAGTGTATTTTGAAGAAATATTTTTCAAATGAAAGATTTTAACTTTTTTATGGAGATTCTGTGAGACAAAGGAGCTAACAACACCTAAGCAAACCCTTTTCCCCAGACTAGCAACTAGTGATCCAAGTAGTTGCCTGGGTTTTGATAATCATAAACAAAGAGTTAACATCTTGCTATACATCTACGATAGTAGTGTACTCTAGTAATTTCTTTACTAATTGGTAACTGGCTAAATTAGGATAAGAAAGCTTTTTGTTGTATTACTTAGCAGCAAGAAGCTGTTATTTACTTATTTAATTACAGCTTTGTAGAAAGTAAACTACACAGAATTTAAGAAATTATAATATTATTTCTGCTGAAATGATTTTAATTCTTCTTAATTCTTGTGTGTGTACATTTCTATAATTTTATTTTTCTGTTCAACTAGATGCTGTTTTTCCTTTGGGACAGAGTTTGGTATTCCAACTTCATTCTCAGTAAAGAATGATATATAATGATAAGAAGTACATGGAAAATGCAAACATCAGAATTTTTTAGCCAGCAAAAGTCAAGAAAAAAGCTTGTGGCCCTTATGAATAACAGGTTATAAATATCACTGTGCCTGTTCAGATGTTCTAAGCTGGCACATTAGTGAAGATGAAGTCCTTCCCACACCTGCTTGCTTCTTTACACCTGGATCTAAAATCCCAGAGAAGCCATAGAGAAGGCTCAGTTGCAGGAGTTGCCTTTCACTTGTGCATGTTCCTACCTCTGAGACATGACCGAACTCCTAGCATGCACAATTTCTTCTGTGATCAGTCCTATTCCTACCACCACTATATGGCAACATCTGGTTTATTGCCACAGTCTTTCCTAAAGTAAAAAAGTAATATAAAGGAAAAAGATTAAAAAATAAGACAAAGAATTTGTAGATATGAACACACTTTCCTTAATAATGTCACCCATAAAACGGCAATTTTAAAAAGTATTGTTTACCCTGAAATTGTTAATATGATTAATGTTAGGTCATTATGACTTAGGGCTTTCTTTCCCCTCACAGAACTAAAAAAAAAAAAAAAAACCAACCAAAAACCATGAAATTGTGGAAATGAAAAAAAATAAAACTGAAAAAACCAACTGCCTTAAGACTACATGTCTAAAATACTGCAAAAGTCCCAAAAAGGATGTCTGCATTTCTCTGGTGTCAGAAAAACAAACTGGGAGATGAATATCTTGCAATTGGATTTCCAACCAGAATACTATAGGAAGTTCATTTTCCCAAAGACTAAGGCCACTTTTCTAATTCAGACATTGAATTGTTTAATTTTCCTCAAAGACATACTTGTGAACATCTTTTTTGTCAAAGAAAACAAAAATCTTTGAAAATTTAATTTTCTCACTGCTCTTTATATTAAAAGTAAATCCTATATAAATAATTGTTTTGTAAAACAAACATGCATCTGGGCTGAAAACCAAGTTTTATTTTAATATGATTTAAACTAGAGGTATTAAACTGTAAAAAGTAGGATTTGTAACAGAGACACTGTAGTTATAAGCATATATTGTTAGATTAACTTTCTAATAATGTACAACTTAAAGAAAGTTCCATGGGAAGGATCAAAAATTGCCTTGGTTATCTGTTTAGCTGCAATAGATAAATGATTCATCAAAAGGAGAATTATGGAAGTGAGTATAAATGTTTGTGGTAATATCTTATTAATTCCTATATTTCCCTGTCCATTCAGTTTAGGGCGTGATCTAGCACACAGTATGTTTGAAGTGTGCTGTAATCAATAGTTGCCCTTCTAATAGCATACTGCAAGTGTATCAATGCGTAAAATGAAAAGAAATTTTAAATAAATTAAATTACAAAACCAGGATGAAGCAAATACTAGAAGTTTCCTGCCTCCTACTGCATAGTTCTTGATTAGTGGTCCTCTGTACTACTGCTGCTGCACAGAATTATCATTATTTGAGTTATGGGATTCATTCATGTTTTTAAACAATATTGGATAAACAACAGTCCTTCACTCTATTTCTGCATCCTAATAAGCCCAGTGGATTGCATTTGAACAAGACCATTTCCTCCCCTTCTCAAAATTATAGAGAAAATCTCCTAAGAAGATGAGTATGAGTATTGGTGCATCAAAAATTTGGAAGGAAACCAATCACTTTCCATAGCTTTATCTCTGTCTGACTCTGCAGATGGTCTCAGAGAAAGTACAATTGAAGTACTGTGTACACAATGGCCAAGGATGTTGGCGTCTATTTAGAATTTTTGAGAACTATGAACCTCCTCTGGGGGTTCCTCATGAACCCCCAGAATGACTGGTGCAGACAAGAGGCCCCACTTCCCTCCCAGGTTATCTTGAATCTTCCTATCTTGTCTAGGAAATCTTGTTGAGTTCTTAGAAACTATGTGAAGCAGAGTTCTAATCAAACTAAAACAGACTTATTGTGTCAAATTGACAAACCATACTATTTGTGAATCTGTGTTCATGAAAGTTCCTATTAAGCTTCATGATCAGACTTAGTGTTTTACAAGTAAACCACATTATTTGTGAATCTGTGTTCATAGAAGTTCGTATTGACCTGGACCAGATTTATAGTGTTGAACTGGTAAACCACAAAATTGATAAATCTGCAATTGAGAATGATACCCACAGTACTGGTACATCTGAGATCTCATTGAATTCAATCAGACTTAGAGAACTGAATTGGTTATAATCAGAAATTAAGTCTAGCTGTACTGAACCCCTTTGATCTCTGAGGACTACCTGGAAAGTAAAAGGGTTTATTTTCCTCCCAGTTTCTACACTTTTAATGCAACACAGTCCTTACAAAATCAGTAAAATCTTTCATGTTCTTTTGTTTAGCCTACAGATATGTATATAGCTTTATGGTGAACCAAGGAAAAATTGTCATGTGGTGCTTTCCAATTGATCAACCAAAAAAATCTTTCATACTGTACTATTATTCACATGGACTCCTAGCAGAAAGGAACCTTGTAAATTGCCTATGGCCAGAGGCTGGGAAAGGTTAGGGGCTCGGAAGTTTATCCTGGAAATTAAGAATGTCAAAACTTGGTATCTATTTTTAATGTTTCTTCCAAAAGACAAGCAATAAAGCACAGTATCATTAGTTCAAGTTTCAAGGCCAGCACTACAAGCAGGGAGAGGAATAGGTGTGAAACAACTGAGGGAAAGATAAGAGATTGGGCTTCTGTTAGTGTTGCTGCCACAACATCCTATGCTATCCTACATTATATGTGCAGACAAAATTAAAACCATGACATGTCCAACCTCCTCAAAGAATGCTTTGGATCAGAGTTCAGAGATACTGACCATAATGTAGGGAAAATGTTAAGACACATAATAAGAATGGCAGACGCAAACATGTTAAGTGGTCAGACGCTGTAATGATGCTCATTGCTGTCGTGATGCATGTGAGAGAGAGCTCTTCTTTGGTGCTAGATGTTTACACACTACCTTTCAAAATCTCGAGTTAGGTTCACCTCGGACCTAACTGGAGAGTCTCCCTCTTATCTTGCAGCTCAATGGTTCTGAGAATATGTGAGTTCAATTTCATGCTGTTTCTGAGGGGTGTTGAAAGGATAAGGACTTGCAGAAACGACCTAACCCCAAACTACAGCATACTCTGGAGTAAGAGTACTTTCACACCTTCTTGTTGAAGTAGAATTATGCATCGGGCCAGAAGGTAAAGCAAAGCATGGACTTTGTAGCCATAGTGCAAGAAGACAGGGTTTGGCATCTTCATTCCAGTTCCTGCCACATTCAATGTTACTCTACAGATTAAGCATTCGAATTTCAGTATTCCATGTTCTCTGAAGATCCTCAGATTTCATATTTGTTCCTTCATATCTTAGCTGTATGACTAAGAACACTCATAGTTGTCAGCATCTCCTCCCCTGTATCTTGTGATACCACCTGCTGCTCTTACACAATCCTACTGCATATCCAACAACTGTTATCCATGGGTTCTTTGAAGAACATGCTGTGGGCTATGGCAATTGGAGATAAATTATTGCCCTAGTGTACAATTTTAAAGAAAGAAGACCTTTTTCTGTCTCCTTACACTTTGAAAACAAACTTAACTCAAGCCAGATTGAGATAAAACAAACAACAAATCAAAAAATAGGACATAGTTACAAATGTTTGCAACAAAAAAAAAAAAAAAAGAAATAAAATAAAACTGACATTTGCTCTACTGACATGGAGATTATGTCTCCCCTTTTATCCAGCTGTTAGGCTGCAACATTTCTTAAAAATTCAGTTTACAAAGAGTTCTATCTTCTCTATATGTTAGGCCTCAGGTTATGTCCTTTTTCTTGTGTAAGACACTTGCTTTTTATAACCAATCCTTTTTTGTAAGTCCTTCCCGGAAGCCTAAACAGATCTAATCTGTTTTTCTTCAAATGCATTGATTTCTTTCTTATTTGGGAGATTATCTGACCACCCCTTTTAATTAAAATGAGTATTCTTTTTCTTAGAGATGTCTCTTTTTTAGATGAGATGTTATCTTTTGTACCTGACTGGCCAATTAACAGCTGCTTCAATAAGAGTAATCCTTATCTCCCTATTCTCTCTTTGGTGAGTCAGCATGCATCCTGGCTGAATCTGCACCAAATCTTTTACTGGTTATCAGGCTGCACATTAAAAACACATTTGATACAAATATCTCAGTGGGAAAAAGGCATATAGATTGCTCTTGGCTCTTGACTGAGATCAGACACATCATAATAAGCCAGTGACAAGGGGTTGTAAGGATTGATGCTTTACATTTTGGTTAGGTATTTTCTCTTCTGCAATAACCTTAATTACAGAATGTAAAACAGAGCAGTTCTTTCCCTTTCAGATAGTCAATATTTAGTTATAATAGGAAAGAATAAGATTACTGGTGAATAGAAGCTTCCTTACTCCAAAATGCCCTACAGCCTAATGATTTCATTCTTATAGCATGGAAATTTCATTCTTGCAGCACAGAGATTCACTCCTCTCGAAATGGCCTTGAATCTTGCAATGATGAGACCCCCACCTTGAGTCTCTCCCATCTTGGGTGAGCTTTCTAACCATTGAACTACCAGACAAAAATCTTACAGTACAGGGCTTCATACATGTGCTGTCCATGTTCTAAGCATCAGCCAATTCACTGTTAATAAAAGCCACAGTCAAGACTGACAGAGAGATAATGTGCTTAAGTACCTTGATGAGAGTTGATGCTAAGGTTCTTCTGAGCATTTTAGAAAAAAGAGTTGTTGGTCAAAACAGCTGAATATAAACCACAAAATATCCTCTGGATTTAAGATTCTCCAGAGTTGTACAATGATTGGAGAGGAGGTCTGGCAAAGCACATTAAGGATTGAGTAGTGGGTATCTCTGTATCTCATATAATAACTCAAACAATTAAAATGGGGCAATGCAACAAATCTGAGTGAGCAGTTGAGATGTGCTGACGTTGTATATGCCCAGCTCTGAGCAAATTAAATGCAACACAGCTAAACACAAAGCTTTTTCAGAGATTCTATGATCTGGTTAAAAACTGAAAGTAAATAATCCAGATGTTGCTAAGCTGGTAGATGTAAGATGTATATTGAAAACTCTCTAATTCACAGACCTAACTTCTATATCACTATAAAGTAATATGTCGTTTTTGTCGTTAAACAAAGTCAAGTACAGATTTAGGAAATGGAGGTTCTCTTGTTAAAAGAAAAAGAAAATGCAAGAGACACCTCCTTAGTGAATTTTTTAGCCTCTTCTAAGTTAATCTTAGCACTGATGTTCTTGTCTTTTGGTCAGGTTTATTACCTTGGGACTTATTAATGTGTCTGCTTAGCTTCCAAACTCAAAGTACCCTCTTTGGACTCCAGCCATGTGAGGTACTGCTCATCTGAATCTTCCTGAGTGTTTGTATGTACAAACCAACTGCCCAGAAAGGTAAATTACAGCTAACCAATGTTTTTAATACCTCTTCACACCTGTGTAATGGTAGTGTTGCCTAAAAAAAAGCCAGCTGATGATGATAATCTCTGGAGATAATATCCTAAGTGTTTCACTGAGGTTTTGGCTAGGAGTGCATGAAAGAAGGATACGTGCATCACACTGCACAAAACATGAAAACAGATGCTCTGGAAAGAGTGATGGTCTGCACTGTGCCACGTCTGAACAGCAAGCTTTATGTACTTGGGATTGTGGCCACTCAATAGTAAAAGGGCACATGTTGCAGAGGAGGCCACTGTGGTCCTCAAGGCCTACAGGTGGATTCTGTGGACATGCTTCAAATTTAATCTGCACATGTACAATATGTTTGATGCATTCACAATGCAACAGATAATTTGCATTTGTAATAACAATATATCTGGAAGTCTCAGAAAAATTTACTGCACTGAATACTACAGAATTTAAGTCCTCTTACTCGCCTGGTAAATCCATTTCAGCTAGTCACATGCCAGCTAGAATGTTTAGACAAATGTGACTGCTGGCATTAAAAACTGAATAAATTGTTTAAGAGATTGGACAAGTGCTTTTTTTTCGCAGTCTAAAAAAAGGGAAGAGAGGAGGTGTTGGGGAGTATGTGCCTTAAGTAGGTGCCAAGAAAGTGCCTGAACAAATGAGTAAAGATTACTAGCCTATCCACTTTCATCTCCTCAGAAATTTTTGTTTGTGTGTGTCTTCCTGATGGGAAGTAGCACCAGTAATCTACAGATACAAGAGTTGTAACAATGAGGTTATCTTCTATCCACTGACAAAGCTGGTATAGGCTTCAGCCTTCAGATATAATAGAAAAGAACTGAAAAAGTGTCCTACAATAATCAGTGTTAGTGCACTAATGATTATGTAGCTTTCAACAGAAAGCCTTGAAACAGACAGTGTCATATTAAATCTCAACATAAGGCGGAGATCAGCTCTAGGACTGAAGGCCAAAACCAAAATCTGAAGGTAAATTTCTTCTACCTTAAAAATAAATACAACCAAATACAGTGCTATACCTATTTCCTTCCACTTTCACAGAGGTAGAGATGCTTGAAGCACTTTTGATATTTATCAAACTGTATCACTTAGGATATTGAAAATACATGTATCTAAAACATATACAATAAAATTATTCAGTTAATGTTGCAGCTTTTTGTTCTCATTGGCGTGAAAGGCATATCTCATCACGTCTGTCTGTCTGTGGTATGTCACAGATGTGGCATGCTTTAGCTGGAAACTCCAAATCTGAAATGCCTCTCCCTTCAGTCAGACATAATATTGTAAAGAGAAACTGCTAGAGACCCTTTTTGCATTTTGAAGTAATTTACATTCTGTTATGTTCTCACACTCTTGATGTTTTAAAAGTTCAATAAAAAAGAATACAATTAATTTGGATTACACTACTTGATCTGAATTACACACAGACTACATAGTACATGAAACGTATTAGCTAGAATATATCTCCTAGAAATTACATAATGAGAGCAGTTGCAATTATTGTCTGTGCATGTAGTATTCAGGAAATGTCATGAATCCATCTCATCTCTGTGCATGCTGTATATTGATTGGACCTGTCAACTTCAATGGAATATCCTCAGTATAACTCACATTAGAACCTGGCACTATATTTTGATCTCTCAGACAGCTAAATGATATTGAAAATTACATATAAGCAAACATCTTTCTATTGACTATGCATTGGAGAAAACTCATGTGTATATTTTAATTCAAAGATGCTGGAGCATGTCAAGTGCATGATGTGTTCTTCAGTTATATTCATTTTCAGCAGGGGTTTGGAAATAGCAAAAAAATGACTACGCCACTCTAAAAAAGTCTGCAGTATGCCCACATTTTGAATGCAGTATGCAGTTCTGATCTCTTCCTAACTCTAACAGATCTAGTGGAACTAGAGGGATCTCTGGAGAACATGGGACAGCTTCTATAAGGTAAGTCCCTCCAGTCTGGGTAGGAGGTGGTTGAGGGAGCTCTGATAATATTTGTAAGAGTGCCATGGTAAAAGTGAACCAGAAATTACTGTTATTCCTTGTAATACATGATCTAAAGGCATTAAATGAAGTTATTAGGTTGTGTATTTAAAACAAACAATAGGAGGCAATTTTTTTTCTCACAGGGCATAGTTAAATGATGGAAGCTGTCACCACAGGAGCTTATACATGACAGAAGATTATGTGGACTGAAAGAGCAATTAGATAAACTCACAAACAAAAAAAATCTTATAAGGCTACAGCACACAAAGATAAAAAACCTGACTGTACATCCCAAATGTGTCGGAATTTAGGATGCATACCGAGGGAATAGCTACTAAATAAGTACCTTGCTATTAAGTACTCTTCTAGGCATTTGTTACCTTGCTATTAAGTATTCTTCTAGGCTCTGTAGCAGGCAGGATGCTGGGGCCAGACTAATCTTTTGCCTGTTCAGCCCAGCTTATGCTTAAATTATTATTCCTGATTTAAATGATTTGCTTTCAAATGAATTGTATTTCAGTTTGCTGCTCGTTTCACATTGCATGTATGTCGTTGAGGGGAGCATATCCACTGCTGGCACAAATGGCAGTGGTGCTCTCTGGCACAGTGTAAAATGGGGTTTCCCAAAATATCAGGGCAATATCAGGGAAGCTAAGAGAGCTGACAGAAGCCTGCAGCTTGTGTGGTAGTGGCTGACAAGACCTGGGCAGGGCCAGAAGCAACAGTGAACAAGCCCCCCAATAAAAAAAGAATCCCTCAGGGAGCACTACCAGTCAGGGCACGGCATGGCAATTGGTGCAGGGTATGCAGGAAGAGCACAAAAACCCTGCAAGCTCAACCAGGAAGCAGTGGCATCCACCTGGCAGAAAGCTACAGCCTCTCTAAGCTCTGCACCCAGCATGACTGATGCAGCTGCCCACAGTGCTCCAGGGAACATGCTGACACTCAGAAGTCAGCTGCAGGGTGTGCTCTGCAGAAGGGAGGAGTGAGCACACCCTGGGGAGGGGCACCCAGGTAGAGGAACTCCTTTGGTTACTTTCATGCTCCTTTGACAGAGCATGAAAGAGAGAGAGACACCACTGGAATTTCACTCTGCTTTCCCTGTGACAGGCCTGACAGGCAGAGAGAATGCACAATATGGAGGATTCCCTGTCCACTTTTGTCCTGGCAGAACACACTTAATGTCTGGAACAGCAGGCACATTTTCTCTGAATTTTCAGGTGCCCTGGCCTAATAGTGTGAGGCTCTGTAAGTAGACCTGAACAACAGCAAGGACAATGGTTCATCTAGCTTGGAAGTGTCACTGAAGTCCTGAAAGGAAAAGGAGTCCAGGAACACCAGACATTCCTCAAGAAGGAAATCTTAAAGATGAAGGAGCAGGCCATTACCATATGCCAAAAGACAAACTGGAGGAAAAGACTGCTCTGTTTGAACAGAGAGCTTTGGCTGAAACTCAGGCTAAAAGAAGGGGTATATTGCCTTTGAAAGAAGGGGTGGGCAACTCAGGAAGACTACAAGGATGCCAGAAGGTTATACAAGGAGAAAATTAGAAGGGGCAAAGCCCAAGTAGAACTTAATCTGGCTAATGTTGTAAAAGACAACTAAAAAACACATCAGCAACAGACAGAATCTACTAAAGGGAACTGAGGGAGCACTGAAAGTGTTCACTAATATATTTATCACCAATATATTTATCACCAATTTATACCAATATTTTATCACCAATTATTTACCAGCACTCCTGGCTAACCAGGGCAGTGTCAACTGACTGGAAGTTGGCAAATGTGACTTCCAGCTACAAGGTAGACCAGAAGGAGGGTACAGAGATCCACAGGCCTGTTAGCCTGGCCTTGATGCTGGGAAAGGTCATGGAGCTGATCATCCTGAGGGCCATCACACAGCAGGTACAGGGCAACCAGGGGATGAGGCCCAGCCATCGTGGGTTTAGAAAAATCAGGTCCTGCCTAGCCAATCTGTGACCTGCCTAGTGGATAAGGGAAAGGCTACAGATGCAGTTTTCCCAGACATTAGTAAAGCCTTTGGCAATGTCTCCCACAGGATTGGCTTCAAGAAATTAACTGCTTATGGCTTGGATATATGGACTTCTCGTTACATAAAAACTGAATGGGTGGGCCCAGAGAGTGGCGGTCAATGGAGTCAAACCCTGTTTGCAGATGGTCACTAGTGGAGTTTCTCAGTTCTCAGTATTGGGGCTGATCCTATTTAAAGTCTTTATCAGTGTTCTGGATGAGGGAATTGAACTCAATTAGCTCACAGATGACACTAATTTGGGTGGGAGTGTTGATCTGCTGGAGGGTGGGAAGGCTGTACAGAGAGATCTTGACAGACTGAATCGATGGGCTGAGAATGACAGCATGAGGTTCAACAAGGCAAAGTTCCAAGTCCTGCACCTCAGTTACAACAAAGCAGTGCTACTAGCTTGGGGTAGAGTGTCTGGAAAGCTGCTTAGCAGAAAGGGATCTGGGGCTGCTGCTTGACAGCAGCTGAACAGGAGCCAGCAGAGTGTCTAGATGGCCAAGAAGGCCAATGGCATCCTGGCCTATATGAGCAATTGTGTGGCCAGCAGGGCCAGAGAAGTGATTGTCCCTCTGTGCTTGGCACTAGTGAGGCTCACATCAAATCCTGCATTCAGTTTTGGGCCCCTCAGAACTGAATGATAATGTACCAGAAGGACATTGAGGTGATGGAATGAGTCCAGAGAAGGGCAACAAGGCTGGTGAAGAGTCTGGAGCACAAGTGTTGTGAGGAGTGGTTGAGGAAGCTGTGGTTGTTTAGCCTGGAAAAAGGAGCTGGTCTCTACAACCCCCTGAAAAAGGATGTAGTAAAGAAGGAGTCAGTTTCTTTTCCCCAGTAACAAGTGACAGGATGAGAGGAAATGGTGTGAAGTTGCACCAGGGGAGGTTCAGATTTGACATTAGGAAAGATTAGGCTAGTCAAGCAATGCAATAGGATGCCCAATGAAGTGGTGGACTCACCCTTCCTGGAGTTACTTAAAAGACTTGTAGATGTGGCATTTAGGGACATGGTATAGTGGTGGACTTGGCAGTGATGGCTTGATAATTGAACCTGATGATTTTAGAGGTCTTTTCCAACCTTACTAATTCTATGATTCTATAGGCATATTAAACCCAAAACATAGTGCTGAGACAGCAGTATCTTAGCTGTATCTCAATATAAAGTGAGGTGCTACGACATCCTAAACTTACAAATTTAATTTCTTGGCACCACATAAGTGGACACTGAACAGAATTTAATCTTTATTACTTTGAATTAATGTTTTATCTCATATGAGAGAGGATATCTTATGTACTTAAATTTATAGTGTAGACTTGGGATTTTACAAGTACATTCACATCCTGAAATGTATTATTCTATTAAGATATGTATTTGTGTGTGTGTGTTTATATATATATATATATATATATATATATATATATATATATATATATAAATATCTTAATAGAATTATTAAGAATTACTTAAGAATATAAGAATTAATTAACAGATGCTCCAGTAGGGATATTTGTTATTGTATCTTGTTTGATTTCAATATATTTCATAAGGTCTACTTTTAGATTTACACTATCGATGGCTTCACACTTTTTATTCTGTGCACGAGCTTAACTGTTAAGAACTTACAAAAATATTTGCTACTTTTCTTCACAGCATTGCCTTTTTCTCTATAAAATTATACCTCCTGACCCTTAGAATGGTCAAGTTTTAATCCCAAGCCAGTAGCATCTACTCTGTATTTAAAAATGTCACTGCTTTTAAGTCCAATACCTACTAGTCCTGCAGGGCTAGAGGCAATAACTTGTAAAGGGAAAAATCCTCAGCTTTGCAATTGGACTCACAGACCTTGCTTCTAACCCTTCAGTCCTGTCAGCTATCAAACTTTGAAGTCATGACATTTTAAAGAAAATGTACAGAGGAGTTCTTTTATAGGAACAGAAAACCACTTTTAACTTAACTCAGAAAATTTTTATTGCTCTTTCTTGCCCTATGCTTTCGATGAGTAAAATATCTAGTTTTACAGCGGGTGCGTATGAAAATAGCACTAGAAAATGCTTTAAAGAGTAACTCATTCTAAAGGTTATATGCTAGAAACAAATATGCAAACATGCTAGCACTTCTGGAAAAATAGAGGAATGAAACACTCACTCAAGGTCAGAAATACAGAAACAGTGACCTCAGCTATAACTTTTCTTGTGTTTTAATGTCTAATATCTTTTTATCTTTCAGGCCATCTAATGTTAAAACTAATTAAAATGATTGCAACATTAGTTGAATTAAACCATCCTTCATTTTCAATGGTATCTTAATTAATCCTAATACGTAGTACAATGCAAACTGTAATTTCCTGTAGATTTCTGTGGAAGAATTATAAGAATACTAGTACTACTACTTTGATGAGATTTAAAAAAAAATCTTCAGAAAAATATTAATTCAATCACTTTAAAATGTCAAATATTTGACAGTTCCATTTTTCTATGTTTCACAAATTTCCAGTTTTTAAATCAGTTGACTATAAAAAAAATCAAAATGAATGGATTTTAAACAGAATTAATTCCACTTTAACTGAAATTACTGTCTTCAAAGTCTTTGCTGTTTTTCATTTCATTAATTTTAACTCTGGAATAACTTTCTGTGAGTAAAATTCAGATTTTTAGTATAGGAAATCAAATTCAAAAATGCCGTAATCCATTACTTCTCTGAGACCATGGATCAGCATAACATTTAAATATGTCTATAACTTCATATGCCAGTGATTTCAGCAGATTTCCTCATATAGTCAAAGGTATTAATATGCTCAAGTTCCATGTGAAATCACAGGTATTTCCATCTTAGAATCACAAAACATCAATGAATTAAAATTCAAAAGTAAGGATCAGTGGTCACATATTCTAGACAGCAAGATACTATGCTGCTGTACTTGATAATCAGAGCAGATAATTCTTGAACTTTAATCCTGATGACCTTTAAAAAAATGTACATTCAAATAAATGACCTTTATAGTATTACTATAATTTCTATTAATAATATAAATTATGTTTCATGATTAAACCCAGAGTAGAGCAAATACTGTAAACAGATTTATGTTAATTTAATAGCTTTTTGCAACAATTTGCAGAATTAGCAATCAATTCCAACTTGATTGCAAATAATAATGAAAATCATTGAAACACGCCTCTCTATCAAAACATGCTTTAAAGGCCCCTCTGTACATGTAATGCAATTCTTCTACCTCATCAGCCCCTCCTCACCAATTTCTAAAAGAAAAATGACTGATAATACATTCCAACCTTGTCATTTCCATGATCTAGAATTATTTGTCTTGATGTTTCTCAAATGCTTCAGTTCCTAAGTCACTTGAAGTCCAGAGTACCTATACAAGATTGTTAGTACAACTTGTGCTGAACATCCAGGAAAAGACACCCCACCTTATTTATTTATTGGCAATATCAATAGGCAATTAATATTTTCTAGTAGTTGCAAAAAATGTTTCTTTGTTAATCAAAGTTCATGTTAACATTGTCTCACTTAATTGTCAGTCATTACTGTTCAATGTCATCAGGAAATGTACATTTACTGGGAGAAATGCTGGTACAAGTCCTAGCAGAAGTCAGTAGATGGGAAGAAAGACCATGCTGCTCTACTTTCTACCTGGATACTGTAGTTTTTCCATGAGTGAAATCATGTGAAACTCATGTAAAGTTTCACTGCTGACATGAAATGGTTTGAGTAGAGACAGTTCCATGGAAGTACCTATTAAAAAAAAATGAATGCTTACATTTGAGGAAAAAGTATTATTGATGCAGCTGCCCTTGTGCTACTCATAGTGTTAAGTGAGAACTGTGGCAGGAAAGGGAGGCCTTATTGACAGAGTACAGCTAGGGATACAAGGAGGGCAATGCAACTCAAGAAAGAGCATGGCCTGGAGCAGCTCTGAGGAAAAGAAACACTGCACTACTTGTGACGGGTGTCAGGAAGAAGCAGAGCTTGTTGCATAATGCCTCTGTGCATATTCTGTCCAAGAAATTCTCTTATGTCTGTACACAGCAGATGGCACTTTAATTAAAAGTTCTGTAAACTTTCCTAAAACATCTTTGTGATTTCTGTGTTCAGCATGTTTATGTACCTCCCCCAGCAAATTAACACGTTTTCAAATATCTTATCCTCATTTAACAGTGATGTATGTGAACTGCTTCACGATGAAGGACCAATCCAGCACTACCTGCATGATGTTAATATAAGTTTTGCTCAAGCCTGTAGTAAATGTGGTGTATATGAAAGGTGATTGCAAAAGTGAAGAATGGGATAAGAACATGAGGGAAAATGGTCTTGGATATGAGGAATAAATATTTAAGAGTTTTTGATAAATGAATACCAATTAAATTATTGGTTAATATTAATTTATGTTTGTAATAGCATTAGAAGTTAATTAGAAAAAATAGAAAAATTATATGAATGAATGTTCCATCAAATCATGGAAAACAGGTGTTTGTGAGAACAGTATTTTTCTCAAAACACTTAATTTCTGATTTAAAAATCAATTGATGTAGTCCTTTAATCAACTTTATAAAAATTACTTTAGACAAAAATGTAAAGACTAAAAAACAAGCTGCAACATTAGATTTCATGAATGCTTCAAAAATAGTCTGCCATTAAATCTTGTTTTTCTCTTGAAATTAAATTGCTTACATAGTATTTTTGTTCCTTTGAATTGAGACGGGAAACCTAGATATACAGTAAACATCACTGTTCATATAACTGAGATTCTAAGCATTCACAGAGTTGTCTATGTAATGTCATACATGTAGATAGTCCTATCTTTACATATTTAAGTCCATGAATAATCTGGTTCTAATGCTACCATGTATACAATGAAATGGTGCTTTTGAAATCTGAAATGCAAACGGCAGCAGCAACCTGTTTGTTTGCCAATTCTGTGTATTGTTTCACAGAATTTATATAAGAATTTATGTGAGTATGTCCTAGTGTAGTCAGCACACAGTCTGTTTCTTTGTCTGTACTCATGTTCAGAGATTTCCTGTGAAATTGCTGCCAGAACCTGAAAAGGTCACATTAAGGTTTTGTGAAGGTCTTTCTGGATATGTTGCTTCTGTGTCTGTGAGGCAACTTATCAAACATAGCCATAAATGCATGTAATGTAAGCACTGCTTTCTGTGACAAGTCATCATATTAATGAAAGGAAGAGGCCTCCAGCTATTGTGTGACTCCAACATGTTTTCTTTTACCTTTGGGTCCTTTCACAAATTCACACCATGCCTTATACACAGAGAGCTAGAATAATCATTTTAACTGTTTGTTTTTTCTTTTGGGTAAATGAAAGGAGGTTGCTTCATGAAAAAAAAGACAGTACATAAAAATACCAAAGCTTTATTTTGGAAAAGCAAATTCTTCACTAACTCCCAAGGGAATTGTGTGGAAAGCTCATGCACACACAAACAGAATGTGTATATATTTATGACTCAAGCTATGAAGTTACAGCAACATACTGTATTTCATTTTGTATTCACTATCAACCACAATTGCTTCTCTTTCCAGATAATCTTTCATCTCTGCAGTTCCTCTTTGGAATCTCATTAGATTAACAGGTCACTAAAATATTGTTTGCCAATTTTCTTCAGCTTATGAGTCAACTCTGCAACATATGAAAGCCACATCATTTTTGCATTCATTTCCTGTAACATATTTTAAAAACTTAGAGCTAAGAAAAGATCTATTTCTTCCCACCTTCTCTTCTGTGTCACAAGGTAGTAGGTATTTTAATTCAAGACTAACATGAAAAATAGCTAATTACACAGATTTCAAACTCATTTGACTGAAAGATGTGCAAAATCCAACAGATAGGAATATGCAAAATATCTGGAGGATATGCAGAAGAAATTAACTCTTGAAAGACAAGCAACAGCAGCATGAACTGGATTACTGGAATCTTATGATGCCCAAGTAGACCTACATCTATAGCTGGCATTTGGCTATATATTGTTGACAAAATTTGTGATCTGATGTTTGATCTTACTATCTTCTATTCTGCTTAGTGGCCCAAGAAATGTGAGACATGAAATATTCCCCTTCCTTTGCAAGTCTAATGAAAGTAGAAACATATATATGTATAGAGAATATTTTGATAGTTTAATCCTCTACTGAAACCAAGCATCAGGGCAACGTTCAAGACACAATGCTTGATGAAAAGGCAAAAAAATTGGAGAGAGCACAGAAGAGAGCAACAAAGACAATAAAAGATCCAGAAAACATGACTATGAGAAAAACTGTAACAACTGGGATATTCAATTGAGAAAAAAGAAAACCTGAGAGGAAACATGACAACAGTTTTCTCATGTATAAGAGGTTGCCAGGAAGAGAAAGTACTTTCCTGCTCTTTTCTGCCAGAGATTGGAAAAAGGTGCTCAGACTGAAGTAGGAGTTCCTAAGGAAAACTTCTTAGCTGTAGACACAACGAAGCCTTGATCATACTGTCTTGGGGAGCTGTGGAATTGACATCACCTCAAGTTTTGAAGCCTACAAGACATTCAACTGGGAATGGGTCAGAGGCAAAGGTAAATGATTTCTTGAGCAAATGCCTTCAATATGTGCTACGAGCCAGTGATTTCTTCTAAAGGGAGCTGCAGTCCTGAAAGTGCTGAAGTGCCTTCCACTACCAATGACTGTAATAGGACTGTGCTGTAGTGGGTACATTTGAGCATAAACTTGGGAACTGGACAAGGTAAAACTTGGCAGTCTATCCTCATGGCTTAGAAAGCTGCAAGACTTCTTTTTTTAATTGTTGTATGCTTGTCTCAGAATTTGCACAGATGTGACCTATTAGATTTCAGAACTGAGCTGAGCTGTTTTACAAATGCAAATGTAAGATCCAAAACCAGCTGAAGTAAGCAGAAGAGTTTCAGCTGGCTTTGATGGCTTTGGAGCAGGTTTGTGTGTGTTCAAGGTCATACACGGGCTTCTGTGTGTGTGTGTGCTGGGGAGAGGAGGGAGGAAACATTTCTACAGCCACTTGCCCTGACTTTGAAGTGTTGGCTTTGTGTAATTGACTCAGGGGTGTATTTAAACTGCCTCATTTAGGAATTGAAATTACTGTGGTATTCTGGCTCAGAACAGAAAAAGTGAAATACCCTAATCTCTGGGGTGGACAGGCTCCCCATTTGCCAGTTAAGAGACTTAATCTCTGTGCTTATATGAAACACTTATTATAATCTGAATACATACTTTACAATCAAATTGAACGTGTTTTTAAGCATTGGGCTTATCTTAAGTGTGTGAATGCTGCTTCAACAGGAATATAATATGGAACATAAACCTGAGTATCATGACTCACAAAAAAGGGAGGTAAAGTTTAAACATTTAAAAGGTCATATTTCATTTTTAGATGACGCAGAAACTATTTTATACATTCTTAACAATCAATTGGAAACAGTTGAATTTTTTAGTAATTTGTGAAGCTAATTAGTTGGCACACTGAGAAATCCTAGCTATAAAGCATACCATAGTCAATTCAATGATAATAAGAAGCATTTTTTCAGGTTTTTATTGTTCTATACAGGAACAAAATAATATTGCAGAAAATTGATTTTCTGTGGAAAAGTTCCCTTGTTAAGCATTGTATTTATCATATTGAAAAACAATGAGATTTGTAAAATGGACTAATATCAAACAGTATTACAAAGTTCTTTCTGCCACAAAGAGAAACTCAGTCTGTGAAACTGAATCATGAAGCAGGTCAGTGACCAAAAGCCTAATTTTCTTAGACAATGACCTCCTGTGAGGTACAATGTTCTCTGTGAAGTTATTTAGAGTTGACAAGACATATCACCTCCGGGAAGGTAGATAAGGCTCTATATTGCACATTTTATAATTCTGAAAAACTTTTTTTTTTCAATTACTGACCTCTGCAAGCAATTCCTGTTGAGTTCAATAGAAACTTTGTGGACCAAAGAAGATATATGCTAATATTGTAGTATATTACATATAAACAATTAAAAAATCAAAGCTAAAGTGACTGGCAATTAGAAAGGGCACTTTTATAAAAGCTCTATTTTCTTAACAGGTGTCAGAGCCCTAATTTTGCCAACAGGCTTTGATTATTCTGCTGAATTTATAACTGTGTTTTTCTACAAACCTCCTCTGTGACCTTTTTCCTCCCAACACTTTCCAGAGGCTTGGTTTCCTGTGCTCAAGGTCACTTCTCTTCTGCCAGAACTGCATGTCTTTTTGACTGCTGTGAAAACACCTCTGCCATAAGACAGAAGGTGTGAAAAGCAGGACCTCCCAGGACACACTTCACCTGTTGTCCCAGGGGCTGTGCTGAAACCCAGGCCCCTGCTCATGGTTCATGTCTGTGCTGTGCTGTTGTTATGATGTTCTTGGCCTTGCACCATGCCAGTCCTGACCTTGCCTTGCTGACTTGACTTCCCAGCTTGTTCTCAGACCTGTCACATCACTGCAAGCTGTCTGGTGATCAGTGGGCTATGGCTGAACCTGCACCTCTCATCAGTGGTTTTGCTGTCAGCTCCACCTTCCATCAGGACCCACTCCTGATGTTCTCTGAGGTCAACGTGCTGTACCATAATCCAAGTACATGTAGACAAGGGACATGAATAATAAGAATAAGAATTTTTCTCATTTTTTGTCTTAATCCATTGAGGGCAATAAAAAAGCTTCATCACCTTTCTTGAGAGGCTGGGATCCTTATTAACCAGCTTTAGGAAAAACTGTATTATCCAGCACAATGAGCAATGTTATGCAAATTAATACAATACATTGAACAGGGAAGGACCTTGAGATGTCTTTTCCTATGGTATTGCAAGAATGGATTACAAATGTCCATTAATTAATTACACTAATCACAGCTTTTTTTTTTTTCCCTATATCACAGGAAACATTCGAGTTCTGTTTGATTCTTCCATACTTTCTTTGAAATCTTGGCCAGGCAGCAGGATAGGGTGCTGTCACCCAAGGCTATTTAACAAAAAAAAAATCCTTACAGGTTTGCATGCTAACAGCACTATGATAATTCCCAACGCATCTTATCCTGTAAGCTGACCCTAGCATAATAGAAAAAGTTTTATTTGTACTAGTAAGGTTTATTTTCCTTCATTTAAGAAAAATTTTCTCTATCATTCATATTCTACGTATCTATCCTGAACTCTGGTTTAAGGCAGGTCCATAAACACAGAGCTCTATCATGATCCTATATACAATGAATACCAAGATAGCTTCAGCATTAATAGAAAAGAAGCACTTTCTTAATGGAGGTGAGATGAACATTGGAAAATTTCTCTTTTCTCCCTTCTAAAACATGATGGAATGCAGTGTGTAGATACTAGACATCTCTGACTTAGCCATTTGAGAATGATTGGAGAATGCCTAGCAACCTCAGTTTCCTGTGACAGACCTAAGGCTTTTAGGTTTGGATGGGCCCTGGATGATCCAGGACAACTGGGTAGGCACTGTGTATTTATTTTGTGCTGATGTCCTCAGCACAGGGGGAAAATCAGGCACAGAAAGTCATAATTTTGTTGTGTGTGAGGGATGTGCCCTGAAATATTTGCACTGGCATTAGTACAAGGGAAAAAAAAAAAGTTTAAAAACATCTATGTGTATTATGAAGGGGAGAGAAATTTCTCATATTTTTGCTCTGTGAGGGGACTGAGTTACCTGTATCTCACCCTCCAGGATGGTGAGCCTTGCAGCACCAGGCTGCAAGCAGAGCTCCAGGCACATTTTAGGCTGAAATGAACCACAAACAGAACACAAGAATTATGGAACCAGTAACTAAAGTAGATTATGACTGTCTGTAGAAACGCAGGTATGTCCCATTCTTGAAATGTGAAACAGTCTTGGACTGTGGCCTGCTTTCAGGGCTATGTCAGAATTGTGGATACAGAAGATACCCAGAATGTAAACATGATGCAAACGTGCCCAGAATCCAGAATTTTCCCTTCATTATGTTTTCTTGGAAATCAATTTGGCTACAGAAACAGAATTTATGTAATTTCATCCCTCTACTCCTATTAAGCTATTTTTTTTCCAGAATTATTCAACTTCAACAACAGTAAATGTGATTGTGGTTGAAACTTTTCTTTGAGAAGGAAGCTCCAGGTATTCAGAAGGAAAATGAGGATAGAATTATAGCTTCAAAAGCAAATACTCTTAAAGGCCATCACAGAGTTCATCATATAAAAGGCCATCATAAAAATCCATAATATAATAGATGAGTGCCTCATTGATCCTCCTTGATGAAAGCACCTAGACAATTGTCCATAAACATGTAATGTCATCTACAACTGTAAAGTATTGAATTAAACTTCATTGAGATGTCTGATTCTCCATGTCTATTTCTACTTATGTACCCAATACTGAAAAGAAAAATATTCCAGGTACCCTTCTTCAGTATTCCATACTGTCTGATGTAGTCATCTCTCTGACCCTGCACTGCCTATTACCAATCACATTATGAGATGACAGTTTTCCCCCTTCTCTGTTGATTCGGGTTTGGTCCTGGCTTTTTGTTTTGTTTCCTCCTGTTGTTTTTGGGTTTGGTGTAGGAATTTTTTGTGTGGTTTTTTTTTTTCGCTTGTTTGTTTGACAAATCAATTTCAATTTCTCTAACTTTTGCCTAAATTCTCATGCATGAGGCACTTGTTCTGGTTTTGCTCAATTGGACCAAAGCTGGTGAAGAATATTTCAAGTCTGCCTTGAAGTTCCTCCTAGCAGATAAAAAATGAAAAATGGTCTGCTGACAAACTGTGCCAAGGGTTTTCCTTTTTTTTCCTTTCTCTGTAAGTTTACTGCAATATTTGATATTACACACCGTGAAATTTTGTGTTCTACTCCTGAAACATGTCTGGTAATTACTTGTATCACACTTGAATGCTTCTAATGGATTTAACACCCTACACACAACTTTTAATCATCCATGTGGAGTCAAACTTGAGGCATTCCAGGGTTCAATAATCAGCCCTTTGTTATCTATTATCAATGTGTAACCACTGGATATTTATCAGGCATTATACTAATTATAGCATGGGAAAATACTTTCACTTTTGTACATACACTAACATGGATTGATTGATTCCTCTGCTACTGTTGTAAAACTTGAAGGTAACCTGGGAGTGCTTTCTAGCACCTGTGACAAATTGCTTTGATTTTCTTAGTAATAAAGTAACTTGCTCTCAGATGCTCTCCATTTTTCTGGCTAGGATTTGGTACTTTTTTCTTCAAAATAGCAAGTGATCATGTCCTAATTACTCTTCATGATTTCCCTTATACCTTGTACTCAAGCTGATGGTTAAACTAAACAGTGTTTCTAACTTAAGGAAATATTCACTGTCAAACCTTCTCAGAGAAACCGTTATCAATCTGGTAGATCAAAAATCATGAGTCCAGCAGTACTAGGGAGTAACTGTCCTTATTGTTCTCTACAACTGCCTGAAAGGACTTTCTTTGTTCCTCTTTTCTGGAGAGTCTAGCTTCAGTTAGTAACCACATCACTCACTTTGTCTGCTGGCTTTAACCCAAAGTCTTGCAGTTAAGGATCACACTATAGCTGTGGATTTGACCCAGAGAATCTTCCTTATGAGATCCTGAACCCATTGCCATTGTTAGCACCAGGAAAAGAAGGGCAGTGCAGTAATGTATTGTTTTAAACTCTCAGTGATGTATTGTTTTAAAATGTATTGTTTAAATAGTGTGGTGAGATCCCATCTCTTTCCCCAAGTAACAAGTGACAGGGCCAGAGGAAATGGGCTCAAATTGCATAAGGAGAGGTTTAGATTGGACATTAGAAAAAAATTTCTTCACAGAGAGGATTGCCAGGCATTGGCATGGGCTAGCAAGGGAAGTGGTTAAGTCAGTATCCCTGACATATTTAAAGATGTATAGATGTGGCACTTAGGGACATGGTTTAGTGTTGGATTTGCCACTGGTACATTAATGATTGGACCCAATGATATTAGAGGTCTTTTGCAATCTAAATGATTCTATGATTTTATGTGATCTGTTAATATCCTAACTTTGCTTCAGGAAAACTTATTCATACTCATGTTAGTCACCTTAAAAATTTGTAAAGGACCCTAAAATTAATTTTAACTTTTCTCTTATAATTAGATAATTTATTTGAGAATCTTGTTTTTTTCCTACTAATTCTCTTGAACTGATAGTTGTTCTATTTGCCTTCGGATAGGCCCTTGCTCTTTTAGGATTAGTTTGGCTTCAGATCACAATACATTACCAAGCTTTCATCATTACAGCCACCAGCAGTTCCTTGAGAATCTAAGCAGAATTTTTTCTAGTTAGCCTCCAACCTTTAATAGCTATCTTTGACATAAGTAGATATTCAGTTCTTTTTAAGAGGTGCTTTGAAGTGTTATTTCTTGGTTCAACTTAATTCTATACAGATGAGATTGTCTTACCTCCTGTGGCTTGATCAGTTCCACAAAAATTTCTCTGCAGGTATCACACAAGTTTCTCTCCTCAAGGTCCTGATTTTTAATCTGTACCTCGTTCTCTTTAATAATCTGATCTGTCAATGTTGGCCTAAATTTCATTTGTATGCTGATGACAGACAGATTGATGTTATAAAATTAGCTCTTAATATTCCTTCTCATCTGTGTTGTCTGCATGCCAAGCTGATTACAAGGTTTGGACATTTAGAAATTTTGGTCAATTTAATGCCTCAGAAATATATGATACCTAAGGGCAGTAGACACCATTTTAAATCCTCATTCTTTTCTAAAACTGTCGTTATGGACTCACTATAAGGAATTCTGCAACAGTGAGGACCAAGAATCAGATCTCATAGCACTAAACCCATATGTACCTTTTTATACATCACAAAGTGGTGGCAAATGTGTAGCACTAGAGCTCCAAACCAACATGGTACACACCCAATAACAGTAATCAGAATAGCCACCGGCAATTTTTAACTGAAGAAACTCAAACGGAATTCAAGAACTATTTTGCCACAATTTTCAGAGTATCTTTTAATTTTATGTAATTATGGATAGAGACTTTTGGATCATGCATTTTAGAACTTATTTGGAGAGCTTCAGTGTTCTTAAAATAATTTTTACACAACAATTAGATTAATATTAGTAGATGGCATCAAACTCAGATGCAATTCCAGTGGACATACATCGAAGAGTGTCTCCAAAATATAGTCTCTGGTAGAGCTCTTGAAGAGGTTGCAGTAAAAATCTGAAGCTAGGTTAATGTTTTCTGGTTTTGTGTTTTATCTGAATATAAAATACAAGGCAGAACTGTTGAGTTTTGCTTACTCAACAAATAGTCACTTAGTTTTAACAAAAAGCAGAACCTACTTTTTCAATTAACTCATAGTTAAAAGAATTGAACCAGCCAAAATCTGAGGAATTTTAGTCTAAAATTTGAAAATCAATGTTTCTTTCTATAGGGTCTGGAATTCAAGGCAGACTGAAAGTTTGCATAAAATTTACACGGTCTTCATTTCCAGCTTTCTATCTCTTTACATGTAAAATAAATTTCTAAAAAGCCCCCAAACAAGTCCATAAAAGTAATTTCTTATCTCTAGATGAAAGGAGGTCAGCTGATTATAGGTTCTCATCTCACATGTCAGAATAAGAACAGTATGTTCAGACGGTCTGCTATGAATAAAGGCAACATGTATTTTTCACGTAAAAAGTTTTTGTCATTCTCACATAAGGCTTGCTGAATATGTAAGGTTCCCCCTGAGGATTTCTAGACAAGAAATTTTTAGGTGATATTAAGTGATTTCCTCTTTGCCAGAATGACAGAGGAATTATTTTCCTTTCTTTTTCTGAAGCATGGGTATTAAAGACCTAAAATTCCTGAATATTTACCAAGGGTATTTAAGACCAAAATTCCTGAATATTTACAAAAATTGGCCCAAAATTCTCTAGTTATGATGTTATTGTTTTTCCTTTAAGTCTATAAATTTGTATAGAAAAATGAATTTAACCAATATTCCAAAATGAAAACTTCTGTAAACATGTCTTATGAGCAAATATTTTTATTGTGAGTAGTTCTTTCTCCTAATGCTCATCTGATTAATTTTTTTCCTTTTCTTAGTGCTTCTCTGTAACTGGGAATAGGGAAAAATGGCTGGAAAACATAAGGAAAAAATCCTGAAATAACTATACTGCTTGCATGTAATTTCTCACATCCCATTGCCCACTGCATTGATTTTCTCTGTGTTAAAAGCAGGCTTTCCTGTTCAAACAGAGCTGATGGTGGCAGAGAGCCAACTTGCAGCTGGGCTGGGAACTCCCACAGGCAGGTCAGTGGAGTAGGAGAGTTTAAAACAATACATCACTGCACTGCCCTTCTTTTCCTGGTGCTAACAATGGCAATGGGTTCAGGATCTCATAAGGAAGATTCTCTGGGTCAAATCCACAGCTATAGTGTGATCCTTAACTGCAAGACTTTGGGTTGAAGCCAGCAGACAAAGTGAGTGATGTGGTTACTGACTGAAGCTAGACTCTCCAGAAAAGAGAAGAGGAACAAAGAAAGTTGGGAACTAATTAATTTTATCTGCTTACAGATGCCATGCAAAAAGAGAGCCATCTCTGCTTCCAGGATAAACTGTGAGCATTTTGGAGGCACCTTTGGTGTGAAGAAATGTCACTGGGCACTGCATACATGCAAAATATTTGTCCCATGTAGTCAACCTAGACCATAAACTTACCATGAAAACTGTACAAACATTTGTATGCATGGATATTCTTGGAATTTATTCATAACTGGAGCCTGCACCATCTTTGGCATTGCAACAAATATCTTTACACCAATTTTTGTCATCCACAGTCTTAAATCAGCCTCAGGCAGTTCAGAGCTACATGGAATTTAGGCTTGAAAGGGAGGGCAGACAGCTGAGAAAGGGGCTGTACCCCAATCTCTAAGATGAAAATATTTCACTACATTTGTGTCCCTAATTCAGATAAAAAGTCTGAACTTTTGGTGTTTATGTTAACATATTCTTTTAAAGGTAATGGAAAGTATATATGGATGCAAAAAAAAGCTTTAACAAGAATGAAGAATCACTCTTCCAACTACTTCTGGTTAAGAGAAGACATAAAAATCCAGTTTTAGGCAGGGTCAAATAAAACTCAATACCAGGATACCTACTGCATCTCCTCAATTTTGATTCTAGTTGCTTAGTCGTTAAACCTAATGCCTTTTCAATATTATTTGTAATATACTGAGCCAGTTTCATTGGTGTGCTTTGCTTTGCTTGTTTGTACCTCTTCAGATATGCACAGCAGGCATGAACTGAGTTTATTCAGCTGATTAAGGTGATTGGCATCAATGGAGCACTGTGAGACAGAATGTACCAGTAAATGTGGCCCTTCTTTAAAAAATCAATGTCAAGTGTTGAGCTCCCTTCTACCTCTTTAGCAAGCTAAGGAGGAATACATTGTTTTTTTATTTTAAATGTAAAGAAGGTCACATACTTGTTTACATTTTTCTATGACAATGGTAATATGCTTGTAGTTGAGTGAAATTTTGGGCAATTTGACACATGTATGGGGAAAGTCATGTGTGTATATGGCAAACTCAAATGCCAACTCATCAATTCAACAAAGTGTGCATTCAGATTTCACTCTTGTTCCCTCACATTTCTGAGCATTCAGATGGTTTAAATGAAATTATAAAAGTGCTATGCATAAATTTTTGTGTTTGCATGGAATGCTGCTCCACACTCTACTTTGCAAATGTTGGAAAATTCTGGGTCAATGGTTTTACAGAAAAAATATGCATAAAAGGGCTGAGCATCCAGCAGACTGTACCTGAATAGTGGAGAAACTGTTTTCTCTGACTTTGTTTTATGTATAAACACTGGTGCACTATGAAGTAGTCCTTCATAACTCAGGATAGGTCGTGGATGGACAGCAAAAATCATGCATATACATGAATAAACGTTGCACTGTAAAGCCTTAGAAGAAAAGCTTCAATATACATTCTTGCTGTTGTGTAAGATAAAAGGAAGAACTGAGGAAAGACCTGGCTCTCCAAATGCTGATCAGCTCCTGCCTCTGGCTTTCCCAGCCTACCACAGAAGATCATCACATGGTTCTGTCAATAACTACAGATAATTACAGTTCTGTCAGTAACTACAGATGAGTTTTTGTGGGCCATATATAGAAGAACTTAAGGACTTGCAAGTAGTCTGAGGTCTGTACATATTGTGTGATAGAAAATGAAGAAAATGTCACTTTCAAAAAGATACTAAAGAACTCAGCTTTCCCCAAAAATACTTTGACATTCACGATAATTAAACAAAAAGGTTTTAACATGACTATGAAAAATTCAAGAGCATCAGAAACAGAACATATGAGTTTATATTTATGTAGTTGGTTCAGTTCAGGATTTTTTAAATTAACGATTTAAAATGAAACTAAATTGTAATTCTAGTCATGTATCAGTAATTTAATTCAGAATTATTTCAGCAGTTTTAAAAGGTCTTCACTTTGGAAAGTTTAGGATTTGGATCTAGAGTACACAGCAATTTAAAGATATTGGAGCGCTTCACAAATTGGAATTCTAATTTGGAAGAATGAAGGTCTCCTAAAAATATGAAGCACACCAATAATTTTAAATTATTTTCTCATTTGCAAGCTGAGAATCCCTACCATTTAAAAGAAAGACGTGTATTACAAAAAGTGAACTGCTGCAATAATTTCAGATCAGTGAGTATGGTGTAGAGCCATCCTGAGGCACTGAAGTGCTCCACTTTTTTATGGAAGACTTTCAATCTTTAAAAAAAAGCAAGTCTAAGAGTTTCTTCTTGGCAAAACCAAAAATATAGTGAAGCTGTTTGAGATAAGCAACATCCATAATATAAAGGAGTGAGTAAACATGGACAGATGGACACAAAACCATGTGGGTATCTATGAATACAGCTGATAGCTTAGTTTTCATTATTTATAGGTGTGCTCATTTATCTTCATTTGTATTATATATAAAATCAGCAGATCAGCCTACTTTTTTATCCTCCACTTGATGCTTTTCTCTCTGTGTTAAACTGTCACTATTTCCCTAGTTTTGGAAACCATACATATTTGACCTCATAACCTCTAATCTCTTCTTATGCAAACCCAATGATCATCCTTGCTGTTTCCTCACTAGGTTTTACAAAACAGATTCCTTGATGATTTTTTAACTTCAATTTCAGTTTTCACTCTGCTCAGAACATTTCTTTTACAGGTTCTTTAAGATCTATCATGTGATTCTGATTATAGCTTTCTGAGGTTTTTTTTCCCTTCCACTGTGTGTGATCTCAATATTATTGATCTTTCTTGAGGATCTCAAAAAGAAGGTCAATACCTACAGCTTTTTCATCTCTTTTGAGCCTCTGCAGCTAACTGTTCTTTAGGCAGTTTCTTTGGAGTTCCTGCTTTCTTTGCCCCATCAATTATGAAAATTTTGAAAGCTCTCCTCTTTTCTGCCATATCTGCATATGAGTAGCTCTGAATATCACATTCATTCAGGTCACACTGACTTTGCAACTTTTTAAACTAAGTTTCTTTTCCCTTTAATGATTGTGAGAGAAATATTTGGAAAAAATAACAGGTACAAAGCAGGTAAAGTAGGCCAGAAAACAAAATCGACCTGAAGAAGCTGACCACTGAGTGGAGTTAGTTTGTAACTAATCAAATAAGTTTCTGTTGAAATGGGTGAACACATCACCAAAGTCACTAAAAATGAGGGAAAACTAGAGAGTTGTACAACTGTGTACCTGAATAATTTTGCAAGTGAATTCTACATTATTTTTATGTCAGAGGTGATAAAGCTTTGGTACAGAAAAGAGAAGTCATTTTCCCAGCGTCATTAAATATTACTGGGAATCTAAAGTGTGTTCCCAGCCAACTGACCTCTCTGCTTGGCCACTCTGCTAGCAGTGCAATCTATCCATACTACCTGCAAAAGTACAAGCTTCAGAGGAAGCAGAGATGGGAATAAAACACCATGAACAAGTATTCACTGCACTCAATAGTGAATTCCTGACATATTCAAGAACACCAAAGAGAAAGACCAAAACTGGAAGGGTAATGCTGGCTTCAGTTTTCATGTTGCTGCAGAAAACAGATTCAGAAAAGCACTGGAGTATATTAATGAAGAACCTGATAGGCACAATGAACTTTTCACTTTCGAGAAACTGTATAGTTCACTAACAAAGTTACATTAAAAAAAATCCATTAGATTTCCCTTATGTATATGTTACACTTTCAAAATGGCAAAGGCTTAAGATTAGGCAAAAGTTTATAACTGTATTCTGTTTTTCTTCCTTTTCCTAATTCTGCTTTCTAACTGAAACTTTCTAATTCCAGTTTCTACCAACAATGGGTAACTCTAAATTTGTTTTTCTCTCCCTCTGCCATTCATTTGATAAACAGTTCTTTTCCAGGCCAGTCCTTTCTACATATCTCATCTCTAAGTATGTGCTGAAGACTTCACTTCTATCCCACCAATCTGGAAATGTTTCTTCATGTACTTTGAGTCACCTTAATTTCAAAGCTATGCCTCCTGTCTGTGACCCTTTGTACAACCTATACAAAGAATAAAAGTATATACCTGGAGCATCTCTTGAATATATTACCAAAGAAACTCCTGGTGCTTTAACAAGAAAAACAGTTCTGCTTCCAAAATCTTATAGTATAAGAGAGAAAAAAACCACTATCAATGCTTCAATGTCTTTAAAGTAATTCAATTGATACAGTTTTAACTTTGCTTACAACATGTTAATTTGGGTGTCTAGCCAGCAGAGTCTGTTTTCCACAGAAGTTCACACTTTGTTTGAATATTTTCTTTTCCTGAATACTTTCCAGTTAATTACAGTATAAGACACTTCTCCCACGGAGACAGGTTCTCAGCCTTGCCTCTAGCACACATTACAGTGTATCTTGTCAGCATTATGTTTGTTGTTTTCCATGCTGTGCCTGGAGCCAGTCCAGCCTATTGTCTTTCTCTGAGTCTGAGTTTCAGCCTCACCCACCCCCTCCGTTCCTTTTGTCCTGTCTGCCGCTTCGAGTTGTGCTTTTATTTCTACTGACCTAAACACTGATGACTCACCTTTTCCCCCGAGCTGTTTCCCCTTAGCTCACATACAAAACCACCCTTGCTTTCTTTATAATGCATGCTATTTCTGTGTGCTTAAGAACTTTCTAAGAAGCTCAACATGTATTACAAATCCAGTATTAATACAATAGAATAAGAATAGTATAACAGAAGTAGTTAAAGATGTAGGTACAGTTTTGTCAAAGTTACGTATAATTTCAATTAATTTTAAAAGTACAGGGAGTTTGACTACATAGACAAAACACAGGCCTGACCTCTCTGAAGTCAGTGGTAGTAATATACCACAATCAGATCTTTGACCACCAGATTAGCCCTACAACGAATTATATACTCAGATCTTCTTCACAAACTCCATTTCTGTTGGCTTTTGAGTAAACTGAAACTTATACTTCACTGTGTTAGAGGTGCTGATTACTATTTTTGTGTTTCTACAGATTTGTCTAGTATTTCCTAAACAAAATTCTGAAGGAATAAACTAAGAATAATTTAATTTTCCTCCTTTTTAGTGCAGATATACAATATCGATTTTCAAGAATTCTTTTGACTTAAATTTCTGAAATGCAAACACAAATTCTGCCTATCTCAAAGTTGTTGTAAATTGAACTTACAAATGTATTGTAATACAAGGCAAGAAGAGCTGAACAGGATTGAACAGCAGCCAGCAGCAACTTTTCCATTTGTGTCTGTAAACACCCATTTATACATGTTGGTATAATGAAAACGTGTCTGAAGTATGAACAGTTCAGGACTCATAAAAATTAGAGTTAATTTTAAAAATACATTATTTTGTTTATATATATATGTATATATATATATATATATGTATGTATTTTGCTTTTTTTTTTCATTATGACGCCAGTTAGCTTTTGTTTAAAGGTGACTCAACTTCATTTTAAGTATCAAACCTAGCTAGAGAAGTACACAGGAGATCCTATTGAACTATGGCCTAATGAAGGAGAATTCTCTTTACATAAGTCATCTTTTGTATGTATTTTGCCATCATTTTGCTACTTAAGTGAATAAATTTCTTTTAATTAAAAAAATTATTATTAAAAAAATCTCCAAGAACTGCTTGTTGATTGAGGAAAAGTGTTATTCTTCTAGACATTTTGTGTCAGAGAAGAAGGTAATGAATCTCTTTGATCTATCTTTGGAGCAGTCCAGACAATGGCAAGCAGGTTGAGTCAGATGTCAGACAGATCAATAGCTTAGAGGTGATGGAGTCATTGGACAAGCTCAGCATTAGCAGAAGGAAAGAAATGGTCACAAGGTATGTTTATGGGGAAATAGAAGTGATTTCAAAGTAATATAACAAAGGAAAATTAAAACTGCTCTTAAGCACAGATTCTGTAGAATTATAATGTACAGTCTCTCTCCAATGTAAACTAGGTTCCCATTAAAGATGCACAGTGATTTATATAAAACAGAGCTGTAAGTGAGGAACAGAAACAGGTGATCAAAATAAAAATATAGCAAACTGAGAGTGTTTGGAAAAAAAATGAAAAGCTCACATGCTGTTCACCACCTTTTAGCATTAGTCCTTACATCTTTTCTATTAACTATATTGAGGTTTCCTGGATCATCTCTACCTAAAGTATACTTTCCTAATAGTGAGCTGACCAAAATTATACCTAATAAAGTAAAAGTCTTAGAACACCAAATGCTATGCAAACACTCAATTAACTTGAACTAGACTTTTCTCATGTGGCCACCACTGTATTAGCTGCAGAGTTTTGTGAAACAATTAGAGAGATAGGTTGTGATTAATGATGCTTGGAGATATGAACTTAGATTAATATGAACTTTTTTTCTTTCTTTTTATGTTGAAGTGCCTGTGAAAATATCTTGAAACTATTTGCAAATGCAGGTTGAATTTGTTGGGCAGATGTGTCGGGAAGAGGCATTGCAGAGAAAATTCACAAAAAAATTGTAGTTAGGAGAGATGTAGTTCTCTTTTTTCCTATTCCCTGGGTTAAAGCACTGCCTTAGGGTACAGAAAGCCTTGGGTCCCATTCCTCTGTATTTCTGGAGGAATCTGAATGCCCTACTTCTCAACAGAGTGTCCTACTGTTCTGAAAGAGAATTTTGGTGTAAAATCTCTTAGTGCCTCAGGCTGAAGCAAAAGACATCAGCAGCCAAAGTAACAGAACAGGCATGTTTCACCAGCACTTTTACCTAGAAGTTAGGAGGTAGGTAATTTCCCATGTTAAAGGAGGGAGGTTTATAATCTATTCTGTGAATCTCTAATTATAGGTATGAAACAGGGCTGTACCAATACTGACACTGAGATCATCTTCTCACTTTCATTAATTCAGTTCAGTAAGAGTTGTTGATAGTTTCAAACACATCTTTTTGCCCTTACCATTTACATAACTAGCTCTCTTCCCTTTCTCCATCCTTAAGACATATTCATGACCCCAATTCCATTTCCCATTGTGTAATTGTGATGTAGAGCTTTTGGGAAGCAGATTGCTGGGTTAGATCACCCACATAGTGTGGTTATCTTAAATCCAAAGGTGCTTGTGACTTCCCAGCAGCTTGTTTCCCTTCATGGTACTCCATTTGCAGACTTTTGTTGTTGTTGTTTTAAAACATGGTGAGACTTGTGAGTCTTTTTCCTCCACTAGAAAGACAGTATGAAACAGAGTGAAACAATATAACTAAATAATCATGGCCTGATAGCTTGACATTGCAGTTCAATACTTCTAAATAGAACAGCACTGATACACAATAATTTTGTGATACATCTATGGAACATTAAGATGCGTTTATCAGTAAGTTGTAATTGGGTATCATTTCACCATGACTAGCTGCAATTTCATCCACTGAAAAAGTGGCTCTTTCACCTCTGTGAGTCTGCAGAATTCAAATTCAGTGCAGCAGAATACAACTGATGTACAGTGATGTACATGCTACACAGGACACAGAGGGTTCCTTCATATAAAAGCAAAGAGCAAGCTATTTCACTTTTTGTCAAGAGGGAAAGAGCACAGTTTAAAGATATCCATATCTAAATATGCAAACTTGTACTGATAAATTCACACAAGCTGTATTTTGGCCTTCTGTGATCCACTGTTTTGTAACAGGAAGTCAGCTTTTTATGAGCATAACCTATCTAATTAGAGACACTGCTACTGCCCTTTATGCAAATTTTCTTGCATTCAGACTTTTTTCTTCTGTGCTCAGAATATGTTTATTGTAGCTTTCTTACCTTTGAGACCACACTTAATTTACTAGTAATAACTACACTGTGACCTGAATGAAACATTTGATCTGATGTCTCTATGCAGGGCCACATAAGAATCAGTTAATAGAAATTATGAGTCTGAAACAGTTTTTCTGCTCCTATGCAGCTGGAAGATCTTTGTCATCTCCTTCTACAAGAGCTACTGATTACTAACTTAGTTTGAAGGAGAGGGGTTTGAGGGAGAACACAACAATACAAGTGTTGTAAGCATTCTGCCTGCTCCTTGTACTTTGAACACCAAGGAAAATTCTTTTTGCTGAAATACACTATAAACAGTTCTGCAGTAACAAATGGTTATATTTGTTAACCCCTCATTTTTTTGTAATAATCTAGTTATCAAAAATATTATGTAAATGTTGTATCCATTCCTAAATTGATACTTTGACAAATTTTTACTCAGAGATGTATTTTTAAGATTGACAGAATTCAGCAGGATTTGTCTTGATTTTAGGTTATCCTTCAATAACTTTGGGACAATTTAAACCAGCATCAGCTAAGTTTAACATGATTTAAAGGGAATTCATCATATTGTCTGGCAAAAAAAAACATTTACAGTTGAGGCAACTCCAGTGATGTGTGCATTTAGTGCAACTGTGCTGACAAATTTAACAGCAGAATATCTTACTTGCCCATGTCATCATGCCTGAGAGTTACTTTCCCTCAATAATAACTACACTCAGAAGCAGAGGAGCTATTTGGCATTTCCTAAGCTACTTCATAACATGCTCTCCATTGTGGAGGCATCTCCAAGATGTGTCAACTTCCTGAAATGCATAGTACTGGATAGCAGGAGGCCAGTTGCTGTTACATGCTTTCAGGAGATAAAATTCAGAGCAATCTCTTCTTGAGGTCATTGGATATCTTTAAAAACCAGAGTGGTTTCCATGCATCCCTGAGCATAAGGCCAACAACTTTGCCTGGATGTGACATGGAAATAAGTGTATTTCAGTACTGCAGTGGTTTGGAGCCAAACACAGTATCTACACTCGAAAAGCTGAAGTTGCTCTTCAGCATTTTAAAAATGCAAATGGTTTCTACTCAGGGCAAACCACATGAGATTCACTCCACCTGCTTTGCACAGATCTGACTGTACAATGCAGCTGGGCTTACAGATGTTCTCCACTGCTGAGACAATGCAGCACAGCCAGAGCATACCAGTGAACTGAACTCCGAAGCTATAATTAGCATAAATAGTTCATGTGGGTTAAGAAAGTATTTTTTATGCTCGATAGTTATTCCCTTGTTGGAAGAATGGACAATAATGGGGCACAACCCTTGCCTCACTAATATTTTTTAAGTCTGGAAAAACTATGGAGGACCCCTAAAACAAAACCTGCTTCCCTATCACCAAGAATGTAACAGTCATTTGCTATATTGGTTGTACAGACAGGGCTAAGTGGTCAAAATATTGTAGACTAGCTTCCCTCCATCCAAATTAAAACTACCATTGCACTCAACAGTTAAATTATCAGAGTCAGCTTTTAAAAAATGGTTTCATGTCACTAGGATCAAGTAAAAGTCACTATTACCATAGTGGCAACCCCCCACTAGAGTCCATTTATTTGTTTGTTATCAAGACAAAGTAATTTTTAAGTAAAATAAAAATGATCAAATACTGTAGACAGGAATCACTTTGAAATGAGTCTTTTACAACACTTGTAAGAACATGACTCTACACAGTAGAGCAGAAAAAGGTCTAATTTAGCTCAACATCCTTTCTGTTGTGGAAGAGAGAAACAAAGCAAGCCTATGGTGATATGTCTCTGGACATCCTTTGAGATGTCAGGGACTTGGGGACTTCCTGACCTGGAGGTTCCTTTTGAATCCACTGAACTTAACAGCGTTTATAGACCTGACATCAGTGAACATGCCTAGGAGGTTTTGGAATTAATTTCGATTTTTGGCTTCTAGAACATCCAGCACATTCAGCTCCACAATTTAATTACATACTAAGTGAAAAAGTGCTTTGTTTATTTTAAACCTCTTATCTGATAATTTCATTAAGTGCCTACTCATCTTCCATTATTGTGTTTTCTGCCTTTGCAGTATTTCTAGTTATTCACAGTCCTCCAGAGCCACTGCCACCATCTCGTTTGTTTAATTGACAACATAACCTTAATGGCATATTCCTAATGTTCAGGCATTAAAGCTCATCTCATAGAGACCTATGCTACATTTGAATCAAACTTAAGCCACCCTATATTACACTTTAAGGTAATAGGGAACCCCACTATTACATTACCATTATCATAAAATTCCTTACATATTTATTATAAAGAAAGTTGCAATTCAATTCTTGCATCTTACTGTTTAGGCTCCCAACATTAAAAAAAAAATACTGATACCACTGGTGTTTTGCTACCTTTCTAATTTAATATTTTTCATATGAATTTTTTTGTTGTTGCTCTTCATGGCTATTCTTTTTTTTCTAGACAACTTTACCTTCACTTTTCAGGTATGTATCATTATTAAATATATGCTGTTCTATATCTAGCAAGTTTTCATACATTTTAAACTTTCCTATAATGTTTGAATTTGCAGTGCAAGTCATCTAACCTATTCAGATTTAGGGAAAAGTCCATGTCTTTTAGTTGATTTTAATCTAAATGTCTTCCCAGTTTCTGTATCTTCATACAGCAAATGTGTATGATTGTCTACATGTGCCATGGTTTCCTACGTCCTGTAAAGGAAGCTGGGAATATTTCACGTCTTTTTACAGAGGGAATCTCACCTGTATACATTTGGGTAGCATTTTACTTTTGGGTCTTATCTTTTACTCTTTTTTACTTCCAATGTCCTACACATCACAGTTACTACAGTGAAGATGATGTCTAAATGCTTTGGATGCTCCAGCACATTTTCATTTAGTACAGAAGTCAGTCATCAGTAAAAATTCAAACCTGTTTGTGTGCATTACACCAACTGCTATTTGCCTAAAATATGTTCCCCTCTTCTTATCAATGAAAGCAACAGATCCATTCTGAAGGTGTTTGTGTGTTCTCCATCTCTTTCAAAATATTTTCAGAACAGTGGTCAGAAGCAAATGGGATAAAATAATGTCTTCAAACAGTTTTGGGAAGAAGGGCATTAAATTTATCTTCAGCAGCACCAAAAATGCTTCATGACAAAATAAATTTTTTTTTTGGGAAGATTATCTCTTGAAACAGAGACAAATTATTCTGTGATTTTCTTACACTGATATGGATTTAAAATAAACAAATTAATTTTTTCCCTCTCCATATGCAAGATTTTACTTTTTTATAAGCAATATATCTACTTCTTTTAATCATATTGAGATGATCAAAAAGTCCAGTGCTCTATTTGGAGACTTCATTATTACACTCCATTATTTGATAGCTGGAAGCATTAAGCATGTAGAACAAGCAAGAAAAATAATTTTCCAAAATTTTACAACATCCTCCAAGGAGAACACTCCTAAGAATGTTGTAAGCAAGAGGCAATATATGCATTCAATTTATGCTGAGTTTATTAATCAAAGGACTGATTCAGATCCAATGGATTCTGAGTACAACCACAAAGGCTCTAAGTAAACTTCCCATGCAACTCTACCACTTATACCCAGAAAAGAGGGCTGCTAGACACAGTGTGATTGACTTTGAGGAAGAAAATGTATATTAGGAAGAAATGAATATTCTTAGGGCTTCTTCAGTACAAGAAGATATTCAGATATTTGTCTTCTTTTCTCCTTGTATTTTTGGTTACAATTCCTCAATTTCAATAATTTTCACCAATGGGCTTTCTTCAATCATATAAAAGTGTCAAGAAAAATGTTTACTTTTGAAAAGATCATTGGGATTTTTTAGCTGAAAATTAAAACTAGAGTATTTTTCTTTATTTAAAATTTACATGGAACCATATCTATTTATGATTCTAAAGCCACAGTCTTGTGAAAAGATGGCAATAGTCTCTTGTACTCATACATTGAATTCCTAGCTATTGCCACTTGCAACTATACTACAATAATTACAAGAGAAACAAGAAAGATGAATATGAACTCCAATATTAAATAAAAACCCCTCAGAAATAGTATATGTTCTTGAATTACTCCTTTTGACCAATGTATCTAGCAATTAAAATAAGGCTATAATAATCAAATTTTGAGATGTATGATGGACAACAATGAGATGGTATATGTGGCCATTTAGCTTCCTCTTTCATTTTTGCAATTCATAATTTTTATTTTAAGAATCCAAATATCCACTAGATAGTGCATGTGATTCAAAAAAGCAGTGAAGAGTCAAGTCCTGTGAAGCACCAGATCATAAATGATACTTAGGAGTGTCAGAGGAGAAAACATGGTTGTTTTCAGAGTTCATGAAAGTTGTTTTCCTTTTAGATAGTACCATTAAACTGACTGAATAAGATGGATAGAAACATCTCTACACTTACAGGCCAGTAATGTCTCAATTTTTCTTTTGCCTTTAGTGTTTTTTTCCTTAATAAGGTGACAGCTTACTGGTCTTTATGATGTGGATTTTATAAAGCACTTTTATAAAGCATCAGGTTTTTTTATATATATGCAGCAGATACATTTATGGAACTTAGTGACAGCATAATATCAGTTTCCACATCTTGTACAAAGTTAAGAAAGCTCTCCAAGACGTGCTGTCATTTAGTGTGTCAGGCAGAGTAAGTAAACAAGCAGTATCTACCTATGACTCTGGATGTGGTGTGTTAGACTGAAGTATGGAAGGCAAAGTTTTGTGGTGATGCTGTTTTTTCAGTAAATATGCCATTATTATTTAAGGCCACAAAGTTTGTGTTAACCTGACAATGTGAGGACTCAGGACAGGTCTCCCTGTACTGACTTGTTTCAGTTGTGAAAGCAGTTTTATAGCAGCCTAAATTTGGTTTTGCTTAGTTTACAGTAAATGCAAGTAATTATTTTGTGTGTGAACTGAACATTCTAATTGCAGAATAAAATGCACTTTGGGAGTGTGGAGACACAAGTTAGTATCAGAGTTCCCAAGAAACACAAACTGCAGTTAATAGAGCCATAAAACACAAACACAACAAATCACAGTCCATTAGGGGTCACTACATGCTAGTGGCTTTGTAGTCAAGTAAATCCAGCAGTGGAGGTTACAGAGGTAACTGATTGATTTGGAACCAAAGAAAAGGAAGGGCATGTGAGCAGACTGTGTTAAAACACATATAAAAATAACACCAAGCACACTCAACACCAAGGAAGCAGCAGCTTCCACCCTGAACATTGCACTTCTCCTGTTGATGCCTCAGAATGCTGATATCTCACTGTAACCCTTCCCCCTGTTCTGCTTGAGAAATATAGGCAGCATAAGTTTAGGACACAGGAATATTGGCAGGGAATCCAGTACCAGAGAAAAGGTGCAGATTGTATGAAATTTTGTATAACAATTTTATCTGTATTACTAATGAAGTTTTTCTGCATTAATTTGGTTTGTGGTTGTTGGTAGCATTGTAGCTGAACTAAGGACAGATTTTTGTCTTTTGATATGCCTGTAAAAATTTCAATTAAATTAAACCCTTAGCTTTACATATGTTTGTTCCCTTTTGCCTGCAACAAGATTTTGAGTGTTGAAATAGATACCAAAATGGGAATGGAAGATGTTTCAAAAGTTTCCCTGGTATTATGCACAGAGTAAATTTCAGATTATTAGTAGTACTTGCAGGGGAGAGGGATGATTCTAAGTAGCTGGCTGAGAGTAATGCATACTTCTGAGTCAGTCACACAGTATAATTCTGTAGAAAATGCAGATGAGAGTAGTCTCATCACTTGGATGGATGCACCTTGATTAATTTTTATTTTTTTGCAGCTATGATTCTTTCTGAGAATGGGGCAGAACAGCTGGCAGAAATGTAACTGCTTGCTTTGTCTTAGCCATCAAAGTGGCAAGTGAGTCTCTGAAGAGGAGGATCACTTATTGTCCAGCAGCATTTGGGCATACACAGCTCTATCATCTAAAGGTGCCACAGAAAGTGTGAAAGCTCAGACAACAGGCTGCCTGGAACAAGATTTAAGGAATCTTGAAAAGAGAAGAGTGCACACACAGACTCTGAAGTGACATTTTAGAAAGAACTTTTCTAGGGACCCAGCAGGAACTACAGTTTGCTGTAATGCAGCATTTGCCTTTTAAAAATATTTATTCGTTATTTCTTGCATTACTTAATATCACACATGTTACTCCTCTTTTACTTTACTCCCCTTGCTGATGGGAGATATTTAAATTTATTTAAGCACAATATTCATACTTGATTCATAGTTGCATCTGCCTTTTTGAGATCCCATGTTTTCTAAGAACAATTAAACAGTCCCTACAATAATAAAACGTCCTAGGCAATATCCATTCAAGGGATGCTTTCATCACTGGGAAATAGACAAAATGTGGTAAGTTTGCCCTAAGTATGTTCTATCATCTTTTAGTTTGAAGACTCTTCAGTGAACCAGCTGAACTCTGATCTGTTTTAGTCACTGCTTGCACATTATTTGTCTCAGCTTCCTTATTTACCCTTTCCTGTGCATGCATCTCATTTAACAATATGTCTTCCAGCCTAGTTGCACCACCTGAACTGAAGCTTGGTTTTTCATGCACATTTGGAGAGACTATTGTTACTGTCTCATAAAATCACAGTTATAGGTACCAATGGTAGTACATCATGGAATTTTCTGAATTTACCTTCTTTTTAATAAATACCAATATCTTCCAACAAATCAGTGTTTCAGAATCTTACCTCAAGGGGAACAGGCTTTCATATTTCTAAGATAAATAGCATTTTCCAGTTTTACTTAATCTATAATTTCTCAAGCTCCTATTAATCTTTTTTCTTTAATTATCTGCACACTCCTTCAAATTTAATATCATCTTCAGATTTCATTAGTTTGCTCTTTTCTTTTCTTTCAGACTACTAATGTAGAAATTAAACAAATATAACTCTTGCCAAATCTTGCTAGCAAATGCCAACTTTTAGATTCCTTTTCCTAATATGCTGCTGTTTAATATTTCTGGTTTATGTACTCATTTAGGCAGTTTACAGCCCGCATGGTTATGATCTTATTGAAAGCAGTATTGAATCAAATTTTAAAACTGGAAACTCTGAAGATGCCATATCAAATGCCTCACTAGAATCCAAATGTATATGATCTACTTCATTACCATTGCCCATTAATTTTGTAATTGCATCAAAATAAGAAATGATGTTTGACTGATGAATTCTAATTTCTCACTGCCTACTGTTCATGGCTCTCTTGTCCTAGCTACTAATGATGGAATATTTATTTCATTGCTTTAAAAGGCACTCAGATAATATTTATGGCATCATAATTGCCAGAATCAATCTTTTCAGGAAATATTTTTTTTTATTTTTTTCAATCTATTCCGTACATTTTCCTTCATCTCTAAGTTTTTAGAAATGAAAATTTGTAGGCTTACTGAAGTTGGTTATTCTTTTGGTCTATGTTCCTGCTTGTGCTTGGAGTATATCATTAACATCTTCATGAACAGAACTTTTAGAGGGCCTTCTTCCACAGATATGTGGGATGCAGGGTCAGCTGTGATACACAGAACATTAATCCATGGATACTGAGTCCTGTTTACAAATATATCAACACTCCCTTGAGAATAAATATGCTAATTTTCACCCTTATTTGCCACATAATCTCTAAAATTTGATGGCTCTTCCAGAACATGGGGGTAACCAAGCATTGGACCAGGCTGCTGAGAAAGGCTGCAGAGTTTCCAGCCTTGTGAATATTGAGAACTTGACTGGACCTGAGCAACCTCCTTCAAGTGGATCCATTCGAGCTGGGGATTGAACTAGATGACCTACTCAGGTCTCTTTCAACTAACATGATTCTGAGATTTTATGAATTTAATTTCATGAAGGCTTAATTTTCAGTCTCAAATGCTAATGAACTTCCTGTAGTCATTTGTAATCATGTAAGTGTTATTTGTGCACACAATGCTATTCCTTTTCTGGTATTTAGACCCCATTATAAATAAAAGTATTATATATATAGATTTCAGCATTTGCATAATTATTAGCATAATAAATCACAGCATATACTTTCTGTGATAACAGTTTTTTTAAAAGGTGCTTTTTGTTTTTTTACAGTGTTATTAATTTTGTCTTCTTTCTAATGCCTTTTCCCCCCTCAATATTTTTCTTTTAAAAACACTCTACTAATCACTTTCAGTCACTGATATTTGACTCACTATCTAGGCTAAAAAGAATATAATATAAATGTAAGTATACATCATTCAAATGTAAATTGAAACTTGATGATATTGTATATTCCCATCTAATATTGTGCATTGTTATCCACTTAGCCATCTAGTGTGTGCATAAATAAGATTTGAATATGCCAATTGTTTCTAAAATATATATTTAACTATATTACACATTTTGGGAGCATGATTTTGAATCAATAGCTGGCTCAAATACTTTTTTAGGGTGTGAGAACACCCAATTTATGCATTATTGGATCAGTTCTCAAATGAATATCTATCTAATGATTAGGTATGATGTGATCCACAAATCAAAATGATGAGCTAGAAGAAGATGCTTTCGATACTGAACCCTGCCCTGCTAAAGTGAAAGGCAGCTGTCTTGTTTCCCAAGCTGACTGTAACTGTAGATGTGTAAGGCAACCAAACTCTCTTATTCAACAGAAACAAAGTAAGACTTCTTTACACTGCACCTTTTGTAATTAAATTTCACAATCTTAGTAAGTTGTACTGTCTTATGCTGTTGTTCCTAGCTAGACTGTAGACAGTGCAAAATTGTTCCAAATCTTTTCACTGGAACTGACATTGAACCAGCTCTCTACATAATATCTTGACCCCTTCCATAATAACTATTATTCCTGCCTATTAACAGCTATCAAAATCTAGACTACATTGCAATTAGAAAACTTCTCAAATAGAAGTTGGTTATCTCTGCCATTTTTAATTTGTAATCAGTTGATATATATATGCTATGCTGCCAACCCAGTCCTCTCACAGCTGATTCACTATTATCTGCAGGCTGACATCTCCTCACACTTAACTGAAAACATATTGTGTAAATATAGGTCTCCATTCTTCTTCTTCTTTGTGGAAGAATAGAGCTAAACAGTTGAAAACAGTTGGGCTTGAGATCTGTGTATTGCAAGAATGCCCAGCTGATTGGAGATACTTGCACAAATTTAAACCAGAGAAGAATGTAGCAATGTTAGCTCCATACCATGTACTCTGAAAGAAAGTCAGGCTTGCTGAAGCATACATCAATTAATCTTTGAAGTTTGATACCCTATTACTTGTTTCAACAACAGCTACTTCCATCTTTCTATATTTACCACACTTCCAAATATGTCTGTAGTTGTTTCCTTTATTTTGTAAGACATTTATGAGATGTTCAAAGTTTGAAAGTAACTTTGCAATGTATGTTAGAAAAATATTTATTGCTAATCCCTTACTACTGACTTCCAATTTGTACCTGCAAGCATCTTTGAGACATGATTTTGTGCAACTTGTAAGTACAAACCATTGAATAAATATATATAATTCCTATGATTAATATAAAATTGCTCAAAATACTTTTCTAACCAACCAGGTAGTTATATAGCTCAGGTAGGGATTTGCAGACTGTTTAAAACTCAGCCACATAACTATGGATAAAAGAATATTTTAAAACAGCCTCAACTTTACTTATGTAGAGAAACTCTTTGTTTAACATTCAGACATGCACTTACCATCAAACATGTTTTGATTTGATATAAAAATTAAAAGCTAGTCCTAAGAACTCCCAAAAATGTTTGCTAGAATATTTAAAGAATAAAATGTGCTTTGGTTACATTCATTAGTGGCCAAATATTATTTGAAACCAAATTACAAGTTACACTTACATCAGGATTCACTTGTTTCAGGGGAATATCACTGGAATTGCAGTCATAAAAGGAAAAAGCATTAAAGGTATTGTAGTGACACAGAATCCCTGTAGCATGCCTTAAGGACTATGACAGCAGAACTATAGCTAAATATTTTCCCCAGTGCAATAATTAATTAACTGAATTCTACTGAGTCCTGTCTATTTTTGGAATTGTCATATGCCTTTTACTTAACAAGAACATAAATACTTAGGATGCTATAATCTGCAGAAATTTTGAGATCATTAGAAATTGATTTTAAAATTTAAAGAAAATAAACACTTTCTCTATAAGAATATTTATCAGACCCTCTATTAGGCACAAGAAGTCATTGAACTTGCAGACTGAGCAAAGTTGATATGCTAGAAACAGACCTAAAACTAATAAAGGTTATTATTTAGAATAATAACCTTCATTATTCTAAAAATTTCTTTTACTTTTTTGCTGCTGTGCATTTTGCTATAGATGTAACTAACAGAAGTGCTTCTCAATATATACATTTTCAATACCTGGATGTGGAAAAAAATACACTCCTTCAAAAGCATAAGAAGGCTTAAAAGAATGAAGCAGAATTATGCCCAAAGATGGGCGTAATTGTTTGTTATTAAAAAACAAAACTAATTTTTTTCAAGGTAAACTTTCTTTACTCAACAATTCCCCTTCTTAGTTTACAGCTAAACATAATTTCATTAAATCTGGGGAGAAGTACTAGTGCATTTTGGACTTGTGTGGTGAAAATTTCTGAAAAATATATATTGTGAGGTACATTTCAAAGGCAATATTTCACACTAAAGGGTAAAATTTCAAAGAAATTTATGTATGTAAGTACAAAATAAATTAGGAAAGCAAATTACTAAATGAATGTGCAAATAACAAAATTCAGCTTAAAAGCAACTGATCTTTTTTAAATGAGACAAAAACTGAGTTCAGAACCAAGAACTGACATTGTAGCACATAACAATTAGAAAATGCTCCCAACACTTAATCTCTTCTCTGCAGCTTTCAAAATACCCAAAGTGTCCAAGAAGTGCATTCTTACAGTGACTTAAGCCATATTTAGTACTTTCTGCAAGAAAAAATTGCTACCTTAAGGCCCCAGAAGTTAAAAAAGAAGTTTTGAGAGAGATTCTGGACATCCCATTTTGAGAAAAATCCAGGTTGTGTCTCAGGGTGAAAGCTGCACACGTCTCACCTGGTTAAAGCACACAAGTTCTTGAATCAGCACCTGCCGAGGTGTGGAGGTGTCTCTGCATAACGTGGTGCTTGGGCACCTTCCCAGACTGGGAACCTACTGCTTGCACCACAGATCATTTCTGGGACTTGTGTGGTCTGCACAATGAGGAGCAGACTTAACCAGTGTACAAATGGTGTGTGCAGGGCCATATCTGGCCTTGGATGTGGGACACAGGCTGGAAACATGCTTGAGGAACACTCCTGGAAACAGCTGGGAACTTACAAGGGGTACTGCCTGCTGAAACATGCCATGCCCCAAAAATGGTTTAGCAAATCCTGAGCAGAAGTCTGCTTAAATAAGCCTCACTACTTGGCAGTTTCCTTGGCTACAGAACAAAAACTAAGCAGGGCCATACCACTGGAATAGCTTGTGATCCTCAGAACCTTTAGTTTCAACAGAGGTCGTGCTGTTAAAAAACCTTGTAAATAGATGCCTGCTCCCTGCCTCTCTCACACTAATTTCTTTCTGTGCTCTGTGAATTTGAACTTGAATTTGAATTTTAGCTGAAACTAATTGCAGCATATACAAAAGTTATAGCATTCCTGGTATATGCCTCTATGAGGAAATCAAACCCAATTATATGGCTTAACAACAATGAAAAAAATAGCTTATTTAAAATGTATGTATGCTGATTACTAGGATCGTAATTTGTTTTGTATTCTTTATTTTAAGGTTACTTCAATTTCTCTTAAAGATGTTTATCAATAATATTAAGAAGTGATTAAATACAGAATGAGAAGTTCAAAAAAGATCTTCATGTGGCACACAGTTATGCACAATAAAAATTTTTGTAAGCATCCAAGGGGAATTCAGAAATAAGTCCAGAAGAAGGGTGAGGGACAGGGAAGGAAGGGGATCAGGGATAACACAGGGCAGAGGCAAAAAAACCTTAAGCTTTGGCCTGTCCAGGTGATACCACTACATTTTAAGTTAGGTGATGGGGTGGTGTGGAAAGAAAAAAGTACTTACTTTATTCAGGCAAAACTCATTCAAAATAATAAACTGGATATTTGAAAAAACAGAATTAAGTTTCTTCTACCACCTTCTTCCTGCAAGGCTCCCACTCCACATTTCTAATTTCTGAGATAACAGTCATTTTAGTCTTCATACCCTGTTGACTCCTTTCTTAAATGTTTTGGGAAGGGCTGGTAGTCCTGCTCTTTTTTTCTCCCCTTCTATTTACTCTTGTTCAAGTCTGTCTTCTCTTTTCTATTCTCAATTTCTCTTTCTTGCCTCCCTTTGGATACCCCTTTTCCTCTTTTCTCCTTTTCTGGATTGCAGTAAGCATATAATCTTTCTGTGTTTGCTAGTGTATTTAGTGATCTCATCTGCTCCTTGTTTGTTGCAATCTGCTTCACTCATGCCAGTGAACACAGGAGAAAACCACACCTCTTGGTGGGAAATGTTTACCCAAATGCTTCAGGAAGGAGGAATGCCTGCGTACCTGAAACAAAAGATGTGTAAAAGAGAAGGGGAGTGGAAAAAGAGGAAAGAAACCTGTGCAGAGCTGCAATTACTGGAAGTCTTTCTACTGATGTTGTTTGATGATAAATGTCTGAATCAGAGAGCCTTCACAGTAACAGGTGTGTAAAGCCACCTACGCAAAGCAACTCAGATTTTTTATGTCCTTCACAAATGCTCTCAAGCTGCACTGTGGTTTGAACAACACTTACATTTACCTTTTGAAAAATGGTGTGAAGAAGAAGTATTGCTGCCACATTTACATTTTTATAGTATGGCTTGCTCTGAAACTGTTAGAGGAGATTGCCTGGCTTAAAGCCTGGCTCAATGATTCCTGGAGGATATTTTTTTCTGCACTATCCAACTACCATATGGAGTGCCAAGAAGCATAAAAGAGATTTCAGAAGCAATTCCATGATTACAGTTACTATACATTAAAGGCACAGAAGAACTGTTGTAAATTATCTATATGGCTCTTGCATAATAAATTACTTTACTCACATCACAGGTGACAGGCTTCCATTACAGATCATTTTGTTTAAATGCATGGCAATCTTTTTAAACAAATTACTTCTAGCTTCAGAACTCCTGTGATTCTGACAGTATCTCCTTCCAGACCTGTCATTAAAAGTCTTCTGAGTGACCTTGAGCAAATTATTCTTCACCACACTGTCCTGGTTGTCTCACCTCCTGTGGTATGCCTGTCTTAGGTATTCAGATAGTGACAATCTCTAGGGTAGAGAGATAATTTTATCACTTTTTATATTCTTAATGCAATGGAGCCTATAGTAGTCTGTATGAAATTCTGCAATAAATACTTAATAATGATAATTAATCATACTAATAGGATGACTTTTGGAACACGAGTGGCAAGAAAGAGTCAATTATTTCAAAGATTTGGACCAGAGGATGAGTTGCAATGAGCAATGGCTGAGGACCATACAAGCAGCACCACCTGTGAAGGCTCTGATCGAAATGACTCAGCACAGGGAGGACAGAGGGAGGAGAAGAATCCTGTTTTCCATAGCAACCTTCAACTCTTTTAGATATGAAGCTAATCTTTTCTCTGCTGAAATTGTGTGATATTTTCTATGATCACTTTTTTGTCCATTGAAATTATTTCTGGCCCCAAGCATTACCCAGCTCCTGGGCAGCACTTACTGCTCCCCTTGGCAATCAGCAGACTATGTTCTATATCCTCCTCAGAGCCTCCTGGGTTTCTTTGTTTTCTATTTATAGTCTTTTGAACCCTTTCATTAATTGGACTTCTAGCTCTGTAAATTCATGGAGCCTATAAGGATTCAGACTTTTTTGTAGGATAGCCCCAGTAAAAACGGACTCTTCTATTCCTGGAAGGAGTGAAGTGATGTTATAAACTTCTGATTAATTTGCAGAGGATGTGTATGTACTGAGAGAAGCAGGTGTCTTACAGCAAACAAGAAGTGCAAGATTATATAATTGAAAATTGCACCAAAGCACAAAATGACTGAATTAAGATTACGCAGCTTCAATACTGTCATTTTCCAACTCTTTAGAACTTAAGTGGTCACATGAATACTAGCTCTTTTACCTTAGGATTTTTTGGTTTTATGGAGGCTCTTAGGTTTAAAAGACAAACAAGCACGAGTTCTCAATCTCTCTGTTTAAAATCCCCTTATATTTTACTGACAATCTTCTGAAGTTTAGGAATTTTGGGGTTTTTTTCCCTCCCAAAGTTCTGAGTGGACTCAATACCAGTAGTCACAGCCTTTTCACTTTACGGTGTATTTTCAGTGCACTTGTTTTTCATTGCTTCTTGTCCCCACTTCTGTTGCAGTCTCCCTTCCTTAAACGCCTTTTGCTACCTCCCCCTCTACTGTTTCAAATCTGCCCACTTTGTTTCTCTTGCCAGTATCTCTCTCTCTCCTACACATTATGCCAATATTCCTTCTTTACACACCCCCAAATCTTCCTCTTCACTCTCAGGCTTTGAAACTTGGCTAGTTTTCCCCTGTGCATTGAGACACAGGAGTTTTCCTCTATTGATTTTCTACAGCCAAGTTCCACACCAGCATTTTGGTGCTTTCAGAAGTCATTTTAAGAACACCAGTAATGCTTAGGACAGAGTTGATCTTCAATAAGTTTAGCAATCAAACACTGACAAAACTCAGCATCATGTGTTCTGTTATTTTTCCCAAATTCTTTCTTGGCTTCATACAGCATAATGTTTTCAACTGAGATGCCTATATGTATGTGTTTGACACTTCATATCCTATGCCATAGCATGTGAGACCTAAATCTTTAAAATGAACTAAGTTTTAATACCAGGAGAAAAAAAAAAAAAAACAAACAATAAAAAAAAAAACCCTCCTGTAAATTCTACACAAATAAATGACTGATAATTTAGCTTAAATTTTACACCCTTTACATTTTAGGCAGAGAGCAAAAACTGACAGACACAGAAAAACCAGTCCAGTCATACTTAGACAAAGTTGTAAACAAATGAAAACTTGGTATTATATCAGAAACTAGAAGTTAATTTTAAAATCAATAAATTTTAAAATTCTGGGACTACCTGTGCCCCATAACGCTTAAATTTGCACTCTAAGTGTTCATTCCTTCCCACATTGGGTTACTTTCTGTACTTATCTGTGCAACTTTTTCCTCCTGCCCCTGCACAAGCACCTGAGAACTTCTAGGGAGTTGGAGACAGGATCGGAAGTCAGAAGACCTTTCTCCTGAGTCCCTGCCAGCTATTGGAGTTTGTGGAGATACAAATTCCCACGTCTGAAGGACTGACTTCTCTCCCTGCTGGAAAGAAACCATATCTGAGGAAAGATGTGCTAAGAACCAGGGCCCCAGGGGCACTGCCAGGACATCATGTCCCTGCCCTGCTACACTCCTGGGGTTCCCCCACCTGACCACATCCTCTCACCTGGGCCATCAGCCCCTGCTTCAGTGACACCACAGCAGGGCTGGTGACCAGCCTCTCCTATCAGCCCTACACCCTGACACCATGAGCAGAACCCTGCCTGTACTTTCACCTAGCTGATGAGAGTCTGAAACACGAGGCAGCAGCGAGAGCAAACTTTAATGCTGTTGGAAATAAATCAGCTTCTCAGAAAGGTAAGCAAAGCAATAGAAAAAGACAAAGCCTGCCTCATGATTTCAGATGCTGAGGAATGGTTTAGGTGATGCAGAAATAATGAGTTTACTAGGCTTCAGTGGTGAAAGGAAAATATTAAAAACTTATAAGTGCAAGAAGTCACTGGAAAATTTCTTACAGATAATTATTATGATGTCCTTGGACATGATGCTTATTTTTCTGTTCCTGACATAAATAGAACATAATAAATAATAAGGAGAAGGTCAATGCAATGCATCATTTATGTTGGTTTTAATATCTGGATTCAAGAAAAAAAATAAAGTCGCTTTAAAGCAGCCTGAATATATGTGCATTTTATGGATCTTAGTCAAAAGGGTGAAATACACCCACATATTCACACATAACACAAACACACTTTTTTTCTAATTCCAGACTGACTTTTTAAGTACCTTCATTTTACTGGATGTAAAGGGTTTGGGTATTTTTTGTGATTTTTCTGGTATTCCTAAATTAATTTACCTGGTTTTCCTTCTAGATACACAACAGCATCTTCTAAATGGTCACACAGAGTATTTATTGCTTTCTGGACAGGGAGGGTAGTCATGATCCTAGGGATCCTCAGGAGGGAAGCTGGCAGTTAGCTGGTGAATACACAGTGAATTATTTCCTGAAAAGTCATGGGAACTTAAAAAAATGTTAGTTTTCAAGACTTCAGGCTTAATATAAGAAACCCAAATAATCTAAGATATCTCTTGTCTGGATCACTGCAATGAGTATGTACCTACTTTTTGTGGCAAGAAAGATATATTTTGTATTTTTCTGTCTGCAGAATCTCACACAGTTATTGTGGCAGAGAAAGAAATAGAAACTGAGAGAAAAGAATAGCTATTTTTTGTGTTCTGGTTCTGTTGTCTTAATGCTAAGTGGTGTAACTAACTGGGATGAAGCTGTGAATTGAATTTATAAACACAGAGGATCTGGAACATCAGAACAGTGAGCATTTATCAGAGAGGCAGAACCAAATTACAATTGCACCTTGAAATATAATTTCCAAACAAGATTACAATTGCAGTCTTCAATACCCCGTGAGAGGAAGGGAAGAGGCAGGTGCCGATCTTGCTACTCTTGCAACCAGTGACTGGACTTGAGAACATGGAATTGAAGCTGAGTCAGGGGAGGTTTAGGCTGGATATCAGGGAAAAGTTCTTCACCCAAAGTGTGGCTGGGCACTGAAAGAGGCTCCCCAGGAAACTGGTCACAGCACCAAGCCTGGCAGAGTTCATGAAGTATTTGGACAATGTTGTCAGGCACATGGTGTGATTGTTCAGGTGTGCTGTGCAGGGCCAGGAGTTGGACTCAGCGATCCTGGTGGGTCCTTCCCAACTTGGCATTTGATATGGTTCCATTCTATGATTCAGTGAGAATTATCAGAATATGTCTGCCTTGCAACCATGAAATAGCAGCCTATGCCAGCCATTATCTCACCCTAACTTACAAATATAACATGACTGCCAGTATGGTACAACTGCTTAAGAATGACCCCAGGCAGTTAAAGTGCCTCAAACTGCGACCTGCCATCACAGCCAGGTTATTGCTCATTTATCCAGGGCCACAGGCAAGTGAGGTATTTGCTCCTGTCTCTCAGTGCAAGCTGTTTTTGCTATGAGTGGCCAATGCCACACTTTCAAGCTCCTGATTGCAGTGGAAAGATGTCCATAATAAAGTAACAGTGACATGAGCAAAAGAAATGCCACTTCCCCTTTGGAGAAATTGGGAGTGGAGAACAGAGTTTTAAACCTCATCAGGATTGATCATTACTGACTTTTCTGAGCTAATGAATAAGGAGAAAGAATTAAATCTATTGTAACTCAGATAAGCTTCACCTGACAACTGAGAACCTCTAGGACATGCAGACAAACAGGCCACATATCTGTGAACTGAAGCAATAAAGGCCTCATCTCAGCACATTGTGGTTAATAACATTCCTGGTTTCAGAAAAAAAAACCCCAACAACTTAGGGACTTTTTCCTTCTACTCCCACTCCTATTCTCCACCTCCCACTCCTGACATATTATAAGAAAAATCTCAGACACATGATGGAACAGTTGATTTTTTTTTCCATGACCCACTCAATCAGAAATAAAAGAAGTGCCACTGGTAAAGCACCACAGTGTATAAGCAGCAGAATAAGCCTGAGTGTCTTTACCACAGTTGAGGGAGACACTATAAATGAGCCTGTATAATCCTTCTTGTCATGTTGTAGGAACAAAATTCTGCACAAGAGTTTGTTTTCTTGGATTTTGTGGGAAGTGGATAACAAAAAAGGATAGAAAAAGTGGCCAGGAAGTGAATTTCAGTTCCATGAAAAATGCAGAATATAAATGTAACCTATCAAGTAGACAAAGTTAAGCCATCTTTCTTTCTGTCACTTTCTCACAACAAATTATGCAATAGAGAAAGAACATAAAAATCTCTCTTGTAGACAACTATGCAGAAATATTAAATAATTCACTAGATTGCTCCAGAAGACCAGCAGATGATGGCAAAAGAGAAATACCTTCGCATTTTCTCAGTGTGACTGGAAAAAAAAATAATGCACTAAATCTGGATATAGCTCCACTTATTTTTAAATAGGAAATGAGGAGCAATAATAAGAATTACCTTAGTACCTCTCAAATATTTTGAGCATAGTTTATTACTTTGCTTATGTTAAAAAAAACCACTAGTGTTTCTCTAAATGAAATTTAAATCCTCATTGAATGTGAAAAAAGCTGAGAAAGATAAAATGTCTTGGTCAGTCTCAGTCCACATACTTTAGAATTAATTGCCATTCTCCTGCAGTTTATTTAAGAGTGTAGCTCTAAATCATGGAAATTATGTAGGAAAAAACCCATCTATTTAATTTAATTATTAAAAAAATTGCATACATGTTGAGGATTTAATAGGACTTCAGTTCAAGAGAAACAAGTTCTAGGAAGTGGTATAAAACTGCCATAATTTTCAGAAGGAGTTGCCACTGATGCCTACTGAAGAAATGAGTCAATGACTGCTTAATGAATTCCTGCTTTTATACTCAGGCCAAGCCGTTTGATTTACTGGTTTGTTTCTCTTCCAACAATATAACTTTGCCGTATAGGCAGAAACTCTTCAAGGGAGAGATCATCATACTTGTGAAACATTGGATGTGTGTTTGTACAGGTCCTACAACAAATCTCAGTCCCTTCAGTTCCACCTAGAGGCACGAGTGCACAACAGCAGCAGAAATCACCCAGCACGGACGGACGGACTTGCGCAGGAGTGGGGGACAAATGAAATGGCTAAACCATGACAACATGATTTTTATGGATATGTGTCCTTTTGTCACATTCTCAGACCCAGCTGAAGTTTTCCCTGTGTTAAAAACATTTATAAGTCTGTTTCTGGGTAGAGCCTCTTGTGGTGGAAGCATCAGAGCTGACCTGCAGGTGCTCCACTCTCATTATCCGGTCACTCAGACACGTGGAGTGTGTAGGAAGTGACCCAACTAGCTCGGGATGGGACACATCCAAGCACATCCAGGTACATACTCGAGCAGAGAGGAAATCAGTATAACCACCATTTCCTGAGGTCAGTTTGGTCAATCTGAAGGGTCCTTTGTCACAGGAAGTACACAGGTTAAAAGATCTGCTAAAATACGCCTTCAGAATGATTTGGTTGAGGATGTCTTTTGTTCTATATATACAGAGAACTCTGGAGTCCCTAATCTCCTCTGGATTAACTACTGGAAAGGAAAATGTTAAAATGATAAAGCATTTCTGTGACTTTTATGCCTGTGAAAAACATAAATTTTATGACTCCCGGTTTTCCTGTACTAATATCCAGACATACCATGATCACTATAATACCCTTTTGAATATTGTCTTAATGATATACAATTAATGAGCTGCCAAATGTACTCGAAAATGAATACTGAAAACACAGTGCAGAAGTTCACACATATTTGATTACACTTCGGACATACTCAGCATGGAGTTTACAGGTCACACTCCCATCTGATTTGGTCTGGTGTAACTTGGCAGATTTCAAGTTACACTTTATTATAGCATATGAGAATGCTCCTCCATATCTATTAAAACTCATTAAGCCAAGCAGCATTATTACTGAAGACTAGTAAATAAATAGAAAAGGAGCAATTTCTGCATAAAGCCACGTCACTTATATTTGTAGTATTTCCTATCTCTTTTATTAGTCTTCTGTATAGTTACTTCCTGTGGAAAATGGAAGGACAAGAGGTATTTCAATACTTTTAATACTTGACTCTTTGCATTTCAGTGTTTGTACCCTCAGCAGAAGTAAAACAGCTGTTCCAGAAGCTTCTCATGCAAGGTTTCTCCCAGAGAAAATTTTTCACGTACATCTGCACAGGTGAATCATTTTTTAAATCTGGTAAAATTTTTCCATATCTTCAGTTTCAATTGGAGAAACTTTAAGAATGAAATAATGTCTCTACTTTTTTTAACGTTAATGTATGATCACTAAATCCAAGATTATTTCATGTAGGTAGTTGTTTTGCAATCAGTGCGTTTATTACTTGCCAAAATCAACTTTTGAAATGGAAACATACAGTGTTTAGTTCCCTAATATGAAAATTCCTATAAGCTCTGAAGTGTTGGAATAATGAGGTCCCACCATTTGTGCAGTACAGTTCTAAGTCATATTTATCTCCCTGCTAACTTTAAAATAGCCTCATCGAAGGTCAAATCTGACATTTGTATTTAAGAAGCATATCTAATTCTATTTCATTAGAAGATCCTTTACCAGCTTTTTCCAAATCAATTTTGACTCAGATAGATTACCACTTAATTCTTTGTCCTCCTCCACATCATTAAAGTGCAATATTGAATCCATGTGCCCTACTTTTGTCACTCATGCTCAAGAACATGAATTCAGATTGAAAGTGCTGTGCAGAAAGGGTTACTCGATTTTCTCTATTCTGAAAGAATTTGTTAAATCTTGCAAAAGAAAGTCTGAGAGATATTTGAGAACAGCAGATATATTCACCAGAAGAATAATGATGGAAAAGAGTGATTTAACCTGGGTAACACTGGCACATAGACAAGTCACAGTCTAACAGGTTTTGTGATAGAGATTTTATAACCAAACCTTACCATGTGATTGCCTGCCAAAGCTGCTTGCAGTGATCCAGGAAGCCCTGTCCAATCCTGCTAGACACACAGTGAGAAAACACCATGACAGTGCTGCTATTGCACTCTCAGTGGTACTTTGAATTTCCACTCTTTCTTGCATTATTTTGTAAAGACAACTGTAGTACATGTTAATTCTTTTCTGGGTTTAATTTCTTCAAAGATGAAAAAAAATTGAATTAATGAACCATGTACAAAGGAAACTTGTTAGCAACTTACTGCAGTAAAACAAATGTTGGGTGGTTCAAAGATGTATCTTTATTTCTGAAGAACAGTTAACTGAAAGTGAACTGGATCATGCTATTGCATATGACCTGAAAATCCAAATCAGTCCATCTTGAAGTTTCACCTTAACATGGATAAGGTGAAAAGTTATTTTATCCTCTGCAAACATTTAATGCAATAAATAAAATTTTAAGTGTGGTGAAATTTCTTACATTTGAAATTAATTTTAGGAATAAATATTGTACAGTTTAAAAATAATTTATCATAGAGAAAGTCCACTATTAAAGAGACTCGGAACATCTGGATTCAAAATTATTAAAAACTCATTTCACTGGCACCCTTGCAACAGAAATATATATGTTGTAATTGAATGTTAGGACTGTTCTAACACCTGAAGGTGTGTGGCATGCATATTTGCATAAAAGTGTATGAAGAAAATGAAAAGTGAAAGCTGAATATTTGTCCCAGTGAAAAAATTTCTTTGACTTCACTTTGGAATAGGTGTATATTTAATTACAAGGTATTGTATGTACTTGTAAAATTCAAAGGGTAAGTGAAAAGAAAGTGGTACATGGAAGCATAATACTGACTAAGTAATTCTGTAGCAGACAGTGCCAGAGGCAGTATTGTAAGTACAGAACATCCGCCGGAGGAGATAGCCACAGTACTGGATATTTTCACAAGAGCTAGAAAAGACAAATTTTGAATTATTGCCTTTGGGTCATGAATTTTCAGTCATGTACTGCATGTGGATTTGTACACATCGAGAAGTTTTAGGGGAAGGAGGCAGGAGTATAAAGGTCTGCTGTTCAATTAAAAGGGTTACAGCATATGATACAAGCAGACAAATTTGGATTCTGCCTTTACTTGCCTGCTAGGTAGAGAAAAAATGCCTGTGTGTTTGGAAATTGGTTTAAATGCACTTAGGTGGTAATGGAGAAGGGATGGTCTACATGGAGGTATTATTTGACCTTCCCAACACATTTAATGCACAGGTTTTCTACAATGTAGATAGAAGTCACAACTTACTGATGTTCAAATAAATATTTCCAAGTCAAGTGCTTTTAGTACTTTTGTAAACAGACTTAGAACTAAATTAATAAGAAAAAAAAAAAAAGAGGTGAAGAAAACTTTAGAGTAATCCAAATTCTTTCCATTTATCTGCTAACAATTTCCACTTTGGTAGTAACAGTCCAGATAGTGGTCTATGAAGCATGGAGAGCTGAAAACTTTTCAGAGTACCTCACATTAAAGGCTTCCATCCATTTCTTTCACCCTCCTGTTATGTAATAGATTTACATCTCATCTCTATATCTGAGGGTTTGGCATTTGGGGAGTATGGCTGAGTGGAAATAGAATAAAATATTAGGAGAAAAATGATACTGTGGCTACATAGAGCTCTGACTTAATAATTTCTACATTAATAAATGGAGAATATTCCTTGACTCAAAAATATGTACTGGGTACCTTAGATATTCCATCATTTATAGAAATAGTTATATTTATTTAAATCTACCCTTCTGAGTTGGGAATTATGCACTTTCTGCCTTTATGTTATAGGTCTACTCAACATCTTGTAAGTTACAGTGACATTTCTGCAGTTGGCTCTCTTCCTGCAATTCTCTCTCTCAATAACAAACTCCAAGCCCACCAGCATGATGAAGTATTTTGCCTGGTCATTTTCAATTTCTATACTAAGTTTCCATATGGCATAATAATAGGAAAAGAAAAGACATTCCAGTATGATTGACAACCCCAAAAAGTCCTAGTTTGGAGAATATATTCAGCTATTGGAATCACTCAGAACAAATGAAACTTTTAGCCAAATGTTTTCATAGTGGTGACCATAACAAAAAGACATGATGTAGCCTTGAAAAAGGGAACAGTATATTTTTTTAGGTATTTATATATTTCAGAGGAAGTGACATTCAGATTAAATATATTGTTTATCAACAGGAAAACCTGATAGATGAATAATATACTTTTCCCAGACAATAAATCAACAGAGTTTACTGTAGCTTCTGGAACATCGCAGAATTCAAATAACTCTTTAATAATAGGAACCAGAGAATATTTGTTCTGAGCATCAGTGCACTGATGTTTAGCACTGTCTGGTTTACATTAACACATGCCTAAACTAGATCAGAAACATTGTTCAACTATTTGAATTCTCACAGCATTACAAAAAAAAAGACAAAGAATAAAATAAGTATCCATATTCTGTGAGTGAATATAGATGTAAGCTAAAAAATTGCTACAGAAAAGTTAAGAAAATGAGGAATACAAACTTTCCACAGAAAAAGAAAATTACGTGTAGCTACTTGAATGACAGTCTTTGCTTGGATTTTTCTCATCCTTCCTTGAATGTATGAGCAAAGAGATAAGAATTATAATTTTCATAACCTATTAGACTATATGGTGGCACAACCATTGTGTATTTCTAATGAATGAACCAGATTTAGTCTATTCATGTACAATATAGGGGAAAGAAGTGGCCTATGGCAATGCTCATTTTATATATGTCTAGCTTCATTTTTTTAATAGGTTATGAATTTCAGTCAAACTGTGAAATTAAATTATAAAAATTGTTGGAGTATTGCAGGCTGAAATATGCATGTAGAAAAATGAGCAGATCTGGGTGTATTTTATAGAAGAGATATAACATAATTTTCTTGAAATTATACTGGAAGATTTCAGAAATGCAACATGAATTGAAATATCAGGAAAAAAATGCTTACAGGAACTTTTGCTGATCAGGAAAAGCAAAAGTATATTTAGTACTAGCAATGGACTTTAACAGATTACTTCTTACAGAACTGCTGACTCAAGAAGTTTTCAATGTTTTCTTGCCTGAAAGTCCCTCTCTATAAAACCTCATCTGTCCAATTCCACCTAAGGGTTACTTCAGAGATTTTTTTGAATGTCCACAGAGTGAACATAAACTCCAATATTAAAGTAACTTTTTTTAAACTTCCAAATTTCCCTCTGAAGTCACTGTTGATACTCTGGGAAGTATTTGCTCAACATTTCCACTGATTTTATGTGGAAGACAGAGAAAAATCTTAAGGTATAATAAATTTCTAACTTTTGGGTCCTAATTCACGTCAACTTTCTATAAACTGCTTCCATTTCTGCTGCTCTGGATCAAAGACTAAAGGAAGGCAGGCAATTTCATTGTCCACATGCAGCATCTGCAGTCAGATTCTTCCTTTGGCAAGTCTCATTCCTGCATTTAAACACTAACTAGGACCACTGACTTTCTGACTGGGAGACCTCACTCCAAAACAAAAGAAAAAGCCCAAGCAGACAGATACCAAATGTCCAACATGACTGCAAAGTGTGTGCACACATAAGCAAACAGTAAGTTATATGACCAGTACTTAGCAAGGTAAAAGTTGATGTTCTTTCAGTGTTAAATGCTAAATAAAATTAATTTATTGAAATGCGTAGTATTATTAATATTATTCACATATCATAGTCCTAATTTTATGCCATAAGCATGTATAGTTAAGAAATAACTATGGCCTCAAAAAGTGTATTTATTTTTATTTTAGTCTCAGAAAGAGTGTTCCTTTGCCATACTATAGCAGTGATTTTTCTTGGGAAATAATGGCTCCCGAAATAACTTTAGTTTACAGAATCAGAGAAAACTGCCTGTGCTGAGCTGTTTCTATCACAACCAGGCAGCTACCAGTATCCAAACCAGCAGCTGAAGGTAGTGTAGAATATATCGACTCCACACTACAGTAGACTGCAATGACAAGGTGTAGAAAAAGTTTATAATTATTGTTTTTCCCTTTGCATCTAGATGTCTTGGGAGATAGCTGGCATCTGTAGTGATACTCGAAATATTGTGATCAATGTTACAGATCACTGGATGGGAAAATCAAGGAAACTAGAAATAGCAAAATGTGGGATGCTTCTTGGTAAGTGTTATTTTGCAGTTCATCACAAGTCCAACATTGAAATGTTGCCATTAGTCACATATACTTGTTGCTGTTTTTATGCACACAACTAAGGCTAAAAACTGAAAAAAAACATCTTCCAAACTAAACACCACTATAATCATCTTGGTTTTAGTATTTTCCCTTCTCAAAGACAGGGTTTTCCTCCTTACTTTCAAAACCACACAGAACAGGAAAACAACAGAATATATAAACCAAAAAATTTCCTCTGGAAGTTTGCATCTCTCTGTACACATATGAGAGAATCCAGAAGATTTGAGCATATATGATGGAAAACTTAAATACTTCTAGTTTTATTTATAACAAAGCATATCAAAATTTCTAATCCCATGCTGAAGACAACTTCAATTGTGCAAGCTTAGAGATGATCTTGAACATTGCCCCCTGTAGATTTCAGATAAGGATATGTGTTTAATCAGTCTTAATCTAATACTTTGGTGAGATGTGGGTCTCGAGAGTAACTGTGAAATCGGAAAGTCACATATGAAAATAGTTACTTACTGAACTAAAACATCAGAATCTCTTTGAGTTTAATCCAATTTTTAGAAGGCACTAAATGCCTAGGAGGAAAATGCTCGATTTGCATCAGATTTGGACTGATTCTAGCCCAGTGAAACTGTTGCTGTGGGGTAGGTGTTAAAGAGCCATGTGCTTAAATAACATGGTAATCATGGCACTGAAAATAAAATTTACTAACCTGAGAGTTAGGTGTTTAAGTTTCTTTTAATAGTGAATAGGTATAGTTAGCTGCTTGAGGGCAGAATTTTCAGCAGCTTTGAATAAAAGACAGATAAATGAATCAATAGAAAAACTGCAAAGTGAAATGTTAAGAATTCCACTTAGTTAATGCCTCCAGGGATTGACACCTGAAACCACTTTCCATTCACAGATAACAGCATCATACAGATAACTGGCTCATTTCCTTTTAAATAAAGCTGCCAGAAAGATACAAGCAGTGTTGTCCCAAACACCTTTTACTTCAAAGAGGGGAGCCCTGGATATTAGGTCTTCATCAGATAGCAGGAGTTCACAAGCATCTTAACTCAGGGTCTGGAAATTCTGGATTGAAGATCACTCTTTTTACAACCTGTTGCACTGTGCTGCAGTCTGCATATCTATAATATATAAACATATTATTCATAGGGCCAGAAAATGACAAATAGGCAGACTATACTAACCAAATGATGATGTCTCTTCTCTGGAAAGTATGGGACTCCTGCTTCAGGGACTTATGTACATTTGACACTACAGAACCCCTGAGAGTTCACATGGACTCAGAAGTCGTGGGTTCAATATCTACCTCTAAATTCTTACTTTTTCACCACTGTTGAAGTTAAACAAGCACATCTGGGCTTAAGATTTATCATTTGTAAAGTGGAAATTATTTTCCTTTTTAAATGGCACTGACAAGGGCTAGCATACCAGTATCATCTTAGCAGCAGCAGTACCTCTTTTACCAACAGAGACCTCTTACAGCTAGGGAGAGTGAACTAAAGAAAATGTGCAGATTCAGTACATGAGGAATCATCTTATAGTGTGCAGCTCTGGTGCATCTTTACCAATTCTGTGAATTCACTCCAAAGGGAAGAATTATTGATTGGCAGAAAAGACACCCTGGACTTTTAGCTCTCTGACTGAGGTTTTAAAGTGAGAACTGGCTGTTTGTCTGTTGTTTGTTTGTTTTTAGTAATAAACCCATCCAAAGTTAAATGAAAGTCACTGAGAGAAGATATGACACTTCATAATGCCATTCTGATGCAGACTATTTTCAGAAAAGTGCCGTATTTCTTTTGCCCTTATTTGGACAAAGGTTTACAGTGTATTAAATTAAATGTATGTATTGATGAATTTAAATTTTGTTCAAGGGCATCTAGATGTCTTGCCTGGAGTTTTATTGAGGAAGGAAGTGTACAATTAAAACAGAAGATGAAGACTTCAATGGTCAGATGGTCAGTAAGACTACTACAAATTATTTTTTCCTGTATAAGCATATCTCAGCTATAATAAAAACAAAAATTAATCTATCTCTTTATAAACTGGGTCTACTCATGTCTACTTAAACTACTAAACTTTTGGATGGCATCACTGTTCTTTGTTCTTACCTGAGAAATCCTTTTTAACACAGGAGTACACTTGGTATTAAACGTTCTATTTTCTTTCTTTTAAAATTTAGCTACAGTTGTACTGTGGCCTTTAACAACCTATTGAAGTTTTCTTTCAGCAGATAAATGATAAAAGAACTCTCAGTTCAACAAAGCAGGAGCTCAAATTTAGGTAGACAATCAGTGCCAATAATTTGACAGACAAGCTCATTTAATGTGCAGATATCAAACTAAACTCACATAGATTGAAGGTAATGAACCTACTTACATAACTAACTGGAATGTCTGCTATATAGCATTCTCCTATATTATGGTTTTGGTTTACATTTTTTCACTAAAAATTAGCAGTAGAGACTAATCTGCTCTTCTCATAGTTCATGGAAAAAAAAATGCAAGTGTCATTGACATAGTACTTGTAAAAAGTTTTAACATTTTCGCCCAGTTGGAGAGCAAGTTGAAAACACAAGGAACATTATCTGCAGGACTAAAAAATTACTTTATCTGTCATAATTCCAGAAGATTGAGGAAAAAAAAAGCACAAAGGCTAAAGTAAAAATAACTTTAGATAGATATTTCTAAGTTACCTGATTGTATGCACAAGAGCAAAATAAGTAAATATTGAATTATTTGTTAACCAGAACTTTTTTCCCTCTGGAAAGAAATATGATCCTTATGTTATTCATTGCCTTTTACCACTCAAGTAACTGACTGGGAGTTTCCACACGTTTCACTGATTACATTATTGTAAAGGGCAAAATATCCCTCAGACTAAAATTTCATTATTTTTACACATCCTTCTGGAAAGAATGCATAAAATGTAATAAAAAAGTGATTTAATGATGATCAGGATTTATGTCCTGTACAGCATACTGGAGAAGAGACTAAAATATGAAGTTTAAGTGAGAACTGAGAGCAAGCAAATTCCAAACATGATAGCAATTACTCAGTGCATGGTAGAGAAAACCAGTTTTGGAACATTTATAAGACACAATTCATTAAAGGCTTTTTATAATGCATCTGGTCATGTTTCATTGTTAATTAGTTTTCTTGCTATGTAGTCCTGTTTGCTGACATAGGTAATCCCTGCAACCAGGATGTTTGCACCTAAATGGGTTCTACTTGCAGGTGTGAGTGCTGTCTTATAAAATTAATTTCAATTCACATGACAAAATAACAGCACCATATCAGTGGATAGGGAAAAGGGGAGTGTGATGTCAACCATTCAGCTACAGCTTTTATGTTTTAGAGTACACTTTAATTAAGAAAGGTTAACAAGGTTATTTCTCAGGTTTTGGCCTCCAGGAAATTATTTGAGAAGCAATCAAAACCATTGAGCTATAACTGGTATTAAAAAAGTCATGGGAAGTTTGTAATCTTAATTTGTGTCACAATGCAGAATCAGACTAGGTTTTCTGCTTCACAAAAGTCAGACCATCTCACTGTTTAAAAAATACAGCAGAGGAACCATATAGCCAGAAATGTTCGCCTGAGTCAATCTTTGCCTGTATAAAGTCATTAATGGTATATTGTGACAGGAATTAAAATCTAAAAAAAAAAATCTGAAAAACTACCTAAAACCACAGAAAATGTTGTGTTGCAGTTCAAAAAAAAAAAAAAAAAAGGAAAAAAATCCCCACCTAAGTGTTGTCACATGTACAAAATCCTAGACTTGTTCTCACTTCAGTAACACAATAGTTTGTTCAATATCAATTGTGGCATTCAAAAAGTTTATGGTGAATGTCAGACCATTTCATTTAACAGCTGTTATAATGATAATGGATTGACTGTGTACCACTAAAGCAACTTCATTGTAATCTCTGCTTGTTAACAGTGATGGAAGGCTAATAATATATTAAAGTTCTTTCACTTCATAAATACGTTTGTAAACAGGGCAGAAAATGGCCCAAAAATGCTATTGGGAACATAATCAACCTTGTAGGACCACAAAGTTACATTTTTTAGTATCTTACTCAAGTGTGGAGAGAAGGCAAAGCATTATTTTATTACATCCTGATTCTCACTACAAACTATGTGTTAGAAATTAGACATTATGTTTCAGAGCATGTCCTATTACTTATGAGGACTCATTTCTCCTTATATTTTATTCAAAAATGCCTATCAAATTGATTTGATATTAACTTTACCCAATGTATTGCCTGTCCTCTGACAAGACACAGATATTTTCTATGTTGCCTTTGGAGGATGTTTCCTTCATAAAGTTACTGGTTGTCACTATGTCCTTAACAATGAATTTACAAAGTTGGAAAATTTCTGTCTCTAAAAACTAATGGCATAACATGTTAATTTATTTCTGAACTGCTTTCTTCTATACCTAGTTTTGTGAGTTCAATGTCAATAGCGTATATTCCATATTTTAAATTATGCTTATTATTTTTACACAGCTTTATGAGATCATTATTTGTAGTCTGATGGTCAGGGCTGTCTCCTGGAAAGAAAAAGCTGTGAGAATCCCTAGTGCTCCACAAAGACTTTGACCGTGGGTTATTTTACAGAAGGTCATCCTTATCTCTTTATTAAGTATGTGTTTACCCCAAGGACATAATTTCAAAATCCATATGCTGAGGAAGAAATTTATATATAGTGTAGAATTCAGTCTGGTATTGAAAGTTCTAAATATAAGTACCTATAGGTATGTACAATTTTTAAGTTTCCATTAGTCAAAGGACATCTTGCCAGTACAGTCTATAGGGCCTAGAGGACACTTTACCTGTATAAGGTACCCCATGACAGTGGCACTTGCTGCTATAAACATCTGAGTGTTTTCTCAATTATGTTGTTAATTCTGCTGTTAGTAATTGATTAAATTTCCTACTAAAGAAGTACTACTAAAAAAGCCTTCCGGTGCCTTCCCCTGCTTTGAAGGTTTATTTTCTCTTATCTTCTGTACATATATACTGAAATTGTTCTACATGCTTGTATTAGGGTATCTAAATTGAGGCTTTAATATTAACCCTCAAATTTAAGGCATATTCAAACACATAGCCAAAAAATACCTTCTCTTCTATAAAACTAAACAGAAAAGAAATCCAGAAGAGAAATTATTAAAAACATCAGCTTTAAAGTTGACCACTGATGACCTATACTTCAAAATCAAATACAAATAATACAAAAAAAAAATTATTCACTTCCCCAGAACACTGACCTGGGTTTTCCTTGGTTTTGTGATATTTATTTTCTCAGAAACAATTGGATTAATCAAAGTAAACTGTAAAGGTCTAGTCAAACCAAAAGGAGCATTAGTTGTATAGGTTATAAAGTGACATTTGGATAATAGTTTGAGCTGGCAGTGGCACAGAGAGGTTGTAACAGAAGGGTATCTCTAAAACAGAATGCCCAGCATCTACAGAAACTCCTTACACAGCAGAATGTGTCAGCAAATGCCTTCTCACCTCACTCCCAGTTCTCCCTGGCTCTTCCCCACAATTGTCTGAACAAGCAACTTCCATGTTTTCCAGAGATTAAGATGGTCTTTGTCTGGGATTTCATCTTCTATCATTATTCTTAGATAGCTGTGCATCTACACACTAGTCTTTCATAGCTCCTTAAAATGACACACAAGAGATGTTTCTATTTTTGCAGGAAGGTGAGAATCACATGGGTCTTTTCACAAGTGCTAGACATATTCTAGACTAAAGAAAGACAGGTAATTCTGGTGGCTAGATCACAGGGTTGTGGACCTAAAAGCACCTTGTTCTCTAATTTTGGCTGAAACACTGACTCACTATATTTAGAAATCCATATATTTCCTTGATTGTGATGAAAATTTTTCTATCTACTAGAAGAACTTCAGAGGAAAAGAATGTCGTGTCTAATCACATTTTTCTTGTGTAAATGAGTTACAAAAATATGAGGGCAGAATAGTCTGTTTCAGATGAAAAAACAAAAATAAAACATATTCTAACAGTCAACTGTACAGGCAAAGTAAGTAAAGAAAGATTAATGATAGACACATGATAGACAAAGAGATAGATAGATAGACAGATAGATAGATAGATAGATAGATATAGATAGATAGACAGACAAAGAGAGAAAAACAGGTGGTTTTGTAGATTTAGCATTGCCTTTCTCTTGCATTTGCAACAAAGCAGAGGCAATATACAAGAGGTGTTTGTCATCTAATTTAAGATCAGTATATGTTCTCCAATATAAATTACATTGAGAGCATGTAGAACCTGACATCAGATAAATATACATTGCAGTATACAGAGCATGCTTTGCTGTATAATAAAATAAAGAAATGGATGTTTAATATTTTTAATTGTACTTCTTGAGGGGGTAGTGGTAAATATTTTTACATGCTTTATTCCTCAAAAATTTTACTCTCTGCATGTACACAGAATGAAGAAGTATGTGTTTAAGCACACACAATTGTGTACCTAAAACATCAGATGTTTGGCTGTCCATTTACAAGAAAAAGTGGGAGGGAGGGGAAGAATGGGCTGAAGATGTGATGTGCATAGAAAACGATACTATCAACTTTCTCCTGTGCATGCTACAATTTTCAGACTATAAACTGCTTAAAAAGAGATTAGACTGCTTCCTGAATGCTGCTGACTCTTGCTCTCTTTTAAGAATTTCTCTACTAGCTGCAGGGAAAAATATTGGCTAAATACAATCAGAAGTTGTGCAAATGCAATAATTATTTTTTGTTTTAAGCAATTTTGTTTGTGTTATTATCTCATACTTTATATATTTACCTTTTAAGGTATTTTGATGTATTAAAATCATGGCTTATTTTTGTGAATAAAGATTAAAACTGAGCAGGTATCAAAGAAGGTATCAAAGAAGTACACACCAACATTTAAAAAAGATGTTTAATAGCTCTATATTTCAATCAAAGTAGCAATTTTGACTAAGTATAAACTTAAAGGATTTGGTTTTAAGTCTGGTCAAAATAATGAACTCTTTACAGGCTAAGCATACAAATATATCAGATTCATTATAAGCAGTGATATTATTTTTCTAGCTCTCTATTGCTCTACATGTCAGAACATGCAATCCCTTAATTATTGCCATTCATGTTGATGGAACAACTCCTGGATTTGTGTCAATGCCTGCAGTGTGATTCTAGTTCCATTTTCCAAATCCATTTTTAAGCCTGGGCCATGTAAGGATCTATTAGTAAACTTGACATCAGGATCATATTCATGTTAAGTCATGAACTGACAGTCACATGAAGACATTTTGATGCATGTTTTTGTTACGTGCAGAGATATTTTGCTTTGCTTCCATAGTTATGGGTAGATAGAACAGAAAAGACAACCACTAGAAATTGCATCATTAGTATAACATGTAGCATCAAGAATTATAACTACAGCCTGTGAAATTTAGAATTATATTATGTACTCCATTACTTTGAATAATAGCACGATTGCAGAATGTTATTCCCAGCACATGCACTTGAATGTATATGTATATTACATTTCATTAACTAGCTATACAGGAAATTTCTCTTACTCAACATTATCAGAGAAGATGATGATAACATTAAAAAACCATCACAACTACACCATGCTTTCAGCTAAAAATCTATTTAGCCATAATCTAGCAGCTATTCAACACAACAGTTTTGGTTTTCCTGTGAAATTACTTTGCTTGGAGCTCATCATCTAGCATATTACCTTCCATTTAAACTCACTTAAATCCTGATATACATTTGTATTATTCTCATTAAGGTCTGGCCACCCTGCATAGCTTAAGCTTAATAAAAGATCTTCTATTCAAATGGATAAGTTGTACAAATATTGTCCCTGCAATCTTTAAATAATTTAGAATTCAAACTAATAAACCCACAAACATTATTTTTATCCTTGTTTCTAGTCATTTCAGTTTTATGGCTAATTCAATTCATATCAGATATATTCCTTTAATCAAAGGCCACTTTATCAAATGCAACATTGCCCTCAAAATGTTTCTGTTTTAAAGGAATTAAACCAGCCTAGCTTATGGGAGAGAATGGTAAGTTGAGTTGCATCCTCACTAAGTAGAACTGGATTGAATTATCTACAGTAAAAATATAGTGTATGGTAAACCTCCTCCATGTATAATCTGTCACAAATTGTCAGATAAATATGAGTTGATGTATACACATGTTATGCTTTCTCTGTGCTGAGACAGAGTACATGATGAAGTAGTCTTATTTAATGACTTGATGTTCTTTTGATCTGTTTATCTGGTATATACCGAAGAACTGCTTATACAGGATGAGATTTACCCAAGGAGAAAAAATGGAATGAAAGCATGGATAACTAAGGGAGAATCAACAAAAAGATATCAAGAAAACACTGTATTTTATCTTAGATTTTGTAACATGATGCAAGTGCATAGCTACTACTTTGCTAATCTTTCAATGTATTTTTCTGAATATTGGGACACTTCAAAGGCTGAAAATCTTAAACCTGTCTTCTTTATCCACTCTACACTGAATTTCTTGTCTAGATTCAAATTCTGAAAACATGACTCACAAAAACAACTCTATATTTTAACAACAACGGCCTCTGGAAATAACCCACACAGAACTTTTTTTTTTTTTGAAAGAGTTATTTTTTACCAAATAAGCCTTTTTAAAATTTTTAGACTGAATACTGACCAGATTTTGTCAGTGAGGAGATACACATTGATTGACGTCATGAACAGGCACGTGAAGGTCTTTGCTTCCCTCTAGTGACTGGTCCAGGAAGAGATTTAAACTGAATCTGCTCATCTTACTCAACTTTGGCTCAGAGATTCAGCAAAAGATTTATTACGTGTAAAGACACGTGAGAGGTCAGTGAGACGCTGATACAGCATTAGAACATGTATATTTGTGATAGAGATTGGTAACATATGGCAGACTTACACTGGACATGTGCTTGACTGGTTTTGATGTAGTTTTTACAGTTTTATCAGGCAGAGATAAAATTTCAATGTTGACAACTCAAGAACAACTGATAGAGTTGGAAGATGACCTCTAAGATGAATTTTAAAACATAATTTCAAATATTTATTTAAGGTCATTTTGCCAAAAAACACTTGTAGTAAGACAGACCAGACTTCAATGAATTACATGATGTTTGATTTACCAGAGGGATTACTTAGTAATTCAGGAGAATTAGATATACACATTTTCAAGTAAAGACAAGCAAACCTACACTCTGCAAGTGTTAAAAAATACATTGTATGATATTGTATTATATTGTCCTTATCATATTACTACAACTACCTATATTTATACCAGTTGTAGTTCTGTTTTTTGGGCTTTTTTTTTTTTTGTACTGACTGCAAATAAATTGAAAAGTAACAAATAATATTATTTACTTACAAGCAATTTTATGCACATGATCTGTACCCCTATTTTCAAAGGAATAGGTGCACAGCTCTTCTCACATGGACAAGCAAATATTCCCCAGATTATTCAACTTCTTTGGTGGCATAAGCAGGTTTTACTTTTATTTAATGATGGTATAATACAAGGACCTTTAGTGCTTCTGCATTACTTCTGTTGGATAAACAGAGCTAAATTCTCCAAAACAGACAACAGTCCTGAGATCATCAGAATGAATGAGAAAAAAAAAAAAGAAAAAAAAAAAAGAAGGAGAAATATCATTATAAAACTATTCAAACTTCAGAGATCTGCTTCATGGCAGGAGAATGATATTGGCTTTGAGAAGAGGTAGGGAACATTGTCACATAGGACTCAGGAATTTGGAACTCTACCATGAGTGAACTTGGATGAACAGCTTTGCTTTCATCATGCTCTAGTTTCCCCTAGATGTAAACCAGGGAGTATGGTATGAACCTGTGTTAAATTGCTTTTAAATTTGCAGGTGTAAAAACTTTTAAGAGGTATGTGACATAAATGAGAAAGGTTGCTAAACTTTTGCAGTTTCAATTGTGCTATTTTGTACATTTGAAAGCTGTGCTATTTGGTACACATTGCTTCCTTCTACAAGTCAGTCCAAGGCCAGCACCATGGTGGATCTCCAGATCCTGTTTTTTGCATTTCTTGGTGAAGTTTCATTAAGAAAAAAACAACTGCATTTTATTTGACTTAGTAAGATACATGAATTTTTCTGGAAACCTAGATACAAAACCAAATTATGACTGATTTTTTCCTGTAGTGAAGTTTATTCAAACTGCTTAATTATCTTTTGTCCTCATTATACACTAAAAATCTGTCAAAAGTCCAATTATAATTTCTAAATTTGATTATGAAGATACAATCACTGGTTCTTTTTAGTTACAGTCCAGAATTTAAAGTGCCTGATATTACAAGACAACACTATTTTTAGTTTGTGAAAAATCTACATTTACATAACAGCAATAAATAGCAATTGAATTCTCAACAAATGGAGTTGATTAATCACCCTGTAAGAATTAAAAAGTGAACTTATTATCAGGAATTAATTTGATTTCTTTTTTTTTGTTATAAGTCTCAGTACACCATGTAAGCTCTGTTCATGGCCGTGTAGGTGTTAGTGAAGAGCAGTGTTATAAAAAAAGTACTAAATTATAAATTCCTCCCATATATACTGATTCATTTTGTGTGACTTAAGGAAAGAAAATTTTGGTCTGACTCTTTTTCAACATAAAGAAACTCCATTTATATTGTGCAATATTTCAGAATTAATTTTCTACATTACACTATTATCTTAGCAGTTTGTGAATTTAAAAGTTTTTAAATTTAGGTCTTACATGTCTTGCTTGGTTCTCCACTTGATCTGATCTGATTCAAATCAGTCAAAGCCTTTTGGTTGTCTGCAAAGGAGTTTGGATCAGGTTTTTCATCTCATACTGTTTTAATGAAAAAGAACATGATTCTGTAAAGTCTTCCAAGTCTTTATGCAGGACTATCAGGGATACAATGTGTAGGGTGCTGTTACATAGGTTCCAGTAGGGAAAGTTCTTAATGAAAACGGGAGTTCCAGGAGGCATTTATCTTTCAACTTCATTAATGAACATAAGCATAGAAACTAACATAGAAAGAGAATTTTCTGCCTTGAAAAATGTGCCAGGAGTAAAGTCTGACTGTAAAGCTGGACCAACAAGACTGACTGCAGTCAGTGGAAGAAGCAAAGCTTTATCTGGAATGTACTGCCAAACTATACTTACTGTCATTCAACTTCCTCAATCTCTTTCTGGGGACAAAAGCAATATGACTGTGAACTAACATAAAGTAAGGAGAGGGGAGAGGTTACTATTAATATTTTCAGAAGAAAATTCTGACTTAGGATATTCTAATGATTTGATGATTAGTTTGACACATTTTGAAAAAAGTTATTATGAGTTGTCAAACCTATTTTCAAAGGTTAAAAGGCTAGGACAAAAAAAAAAAAAAGCCTAAACCTTTATTGGTCCATTGTGCTAGTTTTAAAAATCAAAGTGGAGAGGAGAGAGACATAGCAGATCAGTGTTCCCTGTAAATTTTACCACTGGGCAACAAAATGCATAAGTTGTTTGTTGGTGTGCATACAAGTTTACATTGAAAAGCTGAGTTGCAGAAAATTAGCTGGTAGACTCTCATTTATTGGACTATTTCTCCAGACTTGTATCCAGGGACAACGGGAGAAAAAAAGCTAAAAGCTGTAGGGGATAATTAAAAAAAAAGTAATTGTAAACTTTTTTTTAACCCTCTTTAATGGAAGATGCAAAAATATGTCTAGAGTGTAATCAAAATTTATATAAATGTATGCATTTTGTCATTTTGCATATATGGGTATTCATACTTTCACATAGCTTAAGGGTAGAAAATCTAAGCCCCTGCCCATGGAAACTTGCATAGCAATATGGAAAAAAAAATAGAGCAGATGTACCACTTGTCCTAATCTGAAACTGAACCAGGTCAAAATTCTTGCAATATTAAAAATTTCAGCTAATTGCATTGTACTTCTTCCAACTGTACAGTCAGCAGGCACAAGCTATTATGAGCACACATATGGTCAAATAAAACACTGCCATCCTGCTATAACATCTTTCTGCAGCAACTGGCAGAGAGAGCTTCAGAATACTAAAGCCCTTTCCTGATCCAGTGCTGTGAGATGTTGTGCTGCACTGCATACAGATGTGGGGAACATCAGCAACAACTGACTCTGTCCTGTGGAGAGCACATGTGCCCACATTATGTCCAACACATTTCTGAAAGAACAAACATCAGCTGCACTATTTTGCTCCTCAGTTGGTGACTCTAGGAACTGCCATGTGAGATATCACTTCCACTCTGTGGCCCAACACATCTACCCCACCTTCCCTGCCCTCACTGCAGTGGTGTTAGCTGAGGGTTGCATGTGAGGGAGGTACTTCCCACATTCAGTACTGTGGCACCTTTCCAGCCTCCTACTGTGTTTTGAATTCTGCACCTGGTTCAAGATTCCAGGGGCTGGGTCCTCTAAGACAAATAACTGATTTTGTCAGGCCAAACTTTCATAGATGCTAGAGATCCATTGTGCTCCTTTTGACTGGGATAGAATTGATTGTCTTCACAGTGGCTACTATGGAGTTATGTTTTGGATTTGTGCTGAACAATGGGTTGATAATATAGAGATGTTTTTGTTACTGCTGAGCAGGGCTTACACAGAGCCAAGACGTTTTCTGCTTTTCATGCTGCCATGCTGGTGAAGAGGCTGGGAGTGTTTGGGAGGCTGGGAGGAGACACAGCCAGGACAGGTGACCCAACTGTAGGTTGAGACTGTTTTTGCTGTCTCCCTATCCTTTCTTGTTTTCCTCTCCAGAAAGCTAGGAAGGACAAAGAAAAGCTTTCAAGTTTTGTTTCAACTTAAAATCTTTAAAATCACTTCTGTCGTGCTCGTACCTGACCAACGCCTTTTCCTTCTCTTTGTGGACTGAGACTCTTGAACTAATGGATCACAAACAGTTCCTGACAGTGGGGATTGTTTGCTCATGCTACATAATGCAAACAGAAAAGACACAACTCTTCCTGATTTTTTTGACTGATTGGTTTAGGAAACTGAATTGTTTCTCCCTAGAATGTTAAGTAAAAATATTCCAAGAATTTTCCTATGAACTAGTTGGAGAGGCATTCAGGATCCTGAGATTTTACTGAAGGCAACATCTGAATACATTTTCTGAAATGAGTAGGTGAAGTTATCACTCATTTCTGAGGGGGAAAAATCACCACTTACATACAACTGGTGCTACCAGCTTTGTGTAGGGAAGCTGGAAGTATCAAAGGAAGCACCAGAAATCATAAAAAAGCCTGGTTTCAATCACCACAGAGAGATGTGCTCTGTATTTTGGGATAATATACTGAAATAAAATGTTGCATTATTGGATTGAGTTTAATACATGATATATTATTTTGTTCTTTAGTTCCACTGTCTGGATATTGCACACACATTTGACTAGATGCTTACAGAAGGGGCACAAGGCTGCCAGCTTGATAAATGGGAATTCTTATAAAACATAATCAGAGGGAAGAATCATCAAATCTCATTGAAAGAATAGATGAAAACTACTTTTACTGAAGTTAGGATGACAAAATTGTCACAGATACCAATGGCAGTAGAATAAGTTTGATGATCTGGTGTGATTAAACATCTCAGAGATCCAGAACTTTCTTCAAGGATGGAAGTTAGAGAACTAATCATTATTCAATCTCCTGAAATCATGTCCAAATCCAGGTAGATAAAGCCTTCCTTGCTGCTGGAGAAGTATTAAACTGACAAGATCAGTGGAAGGAGTATCATTTACCAAACGTGAATTTCCAATGCAGATAAAGGTGTGGGAGAAGTGGCTAAAAAGGTGGAAAAACCCATTAGAGGTTGCTGCTGGCTGGATACCAATGATAAAAGCAAACACAGTTTTCATCTGAAAACCACTTAATTTAAAACACCTGACTCATGACAGACTATTGATTAGTTAAGCACCCTCAGCTAAAGCCGACTACTTTTTGTTGGGTTTATTCCAAAACGCTTGCCAAGTCCTGGTTATGCAAAAATTATCCCGTTTGGAAGGACATGAGTACATCACAGCTCTCTAGGATTTGCAATGGGAATTAGGCTATTAATCCATCAAATCCAGTTGCCTGCTGGTGAAGATAACTAATTCCTGAGACTTAGAAAAAGTAGAAAAATAAAAGAAAACCAAGCCACCAAGAACCCAACATAATCATGAGCACCTAACTAATTGCATAGTCCTCTACATATTTATTTGTTTAGATTTATAAATGATAGGAATTGACTCAGCATTACAGAACTTTCATAATTTAAAAACTCACAGTGTCAAAGTTTAAATTATGAAATATTCCTAACCAAATACAAATACAAATAAAAATGGTCCAAATTAAAAAAGAAACAAAATAATAAAAACTACAGAAATATATTTTGAATAAGCTAAGAGAAGAGATATTCTCCGAAGGGGTGGATGAAAAAAGTATAAGTTTGCTCTTGCTCTTGCACCATCTGATAAGAGATAATGTCACATTCTCAAAAAATATCACACATACATTTTCAAAAGAAGTGACACTGGTGTACATGCAGACCTTGCTGCATCACATCTTATTGGGAATATTTCAGGGCTCATATCACTTTAAAAATGGACAAATCTCCAAGAACAACCCCAGTCTTCATATTTTCTAATATATTCAATATCTAATATTAAATAATATGCCTAGAAAAGATATCTTTCAGAATACAAAAGCACATGTTTCTCCCTCAAAACCTCAGACTATTTTATGTAAGCTTTATCTAAATTTTAGATGTTTCACAAATTTACCTTTCAATCTAGATTCCAAATCATATTGAAAGCAGTACATATATGTAGCACTGAACTTCTCCATAAAAAACACTAAGAAATGCCAAACAAGTGGCAAATACAAAATGCATTTGTTTGCAACTACTTCACACATTCCTCCCAAATACCTGAATAAAATATTTTAATCACATTGTTAAATATGCAGCATGGTGCTGGAGTTTTTTTTTAGCAGTCTAATTACACTCAACTGTGCCTTTGATATTCTGGACTGGAACAGTGAAATCAGAGCATGTGCTCTAAATACACAGTACTGAAAGTAACTCATACAAAAAATTATAAACAAAGCGCTGTATCACTCCTGTATAAGCAAAATACTGTGAAGAGAAAACAAAGAATGTGGTCCAAATCTTTTGCATTTTATGTGCTCCTAATAATGCATAATAGGAAGTATGTAGTTCATTCCACAGATGTAATGGAAATTGAATACTATGATGTTACTGGCAAATTATGATTCTTTGCAGAGGCACAGACCATGGTACAACTTGTATTTGGAAAGATTTCTAGTATCATGTCCAAAGTTTCTCATTTCTGTACTACAATGCTGTTTCTCAGCCATCAGTGTGCTGGTGTAAATCCAAGCTCAAGGATAAAAACACTCACAAAATCACAAAAATCATGCAATTCTAACACTGTAGATAAGTCTGCATTGTAAGACATATATAATATACCTGGATAATAAGTACAACATCACCTTTAAAAAACAATAACCTGGCAACCATATAGGGATCCTTCTTGAAGCCCTTAATCTGCATCGATGCAGAGGTCACCTTGACCTTAATGGGAAATTTACTGTGAAAGATTAATGCAGCAAATTACAACTGCAAAAACTTGGGATCAATTTTAAACCACAGCTGGATTTTACCAGTTTGCTTTCTTAGAGCAACATTTTATTTTTTGCTATAGAAGGGAAACAGATATTTATTTTTTGCTATAGAAGGGAAACAATTTTATCGACTAAAAATGCAGAAGACTAATAGTAAGATTTCACTGCTTAGTATACAGCCATTATTTTAATGAACTTAAATGAAAATTTGAGCCTACTAAAATGAAGATTGCTGTGGGGATCACACTTGAAAATTGTATTTCTCCCTGCAGTAACAGAAATGGCAGTCTTCCTTAGTTATTTGTCTCATCGTTTACCCACTTGCCTGTTGCTCAGCAACTACCATGAAGGAACTACAGTCCTTAGCCATTCTAATTTTAACTTTGAAAAAGCGAATTAAAATTACTATGTGAGTAGTCTCTTTCTGGTGAGATATTGCAGTATTTCAGTTTTTATATCTGCATAAAGGAAGCCAAGTGACTGGAGAATTCAGTACTTCCAGTCTGTCAAAGGTTCATTTTCTCTGTCCTTGTATCAACCCGTTTACTGACCAACTATTTAAATATTGTTAGGTACTTCATAATATTTGAGCTATAGCAATAGAAGCAAAAATCTGTCACTTACATTCTTGAATCATCCCACAGCACACAGTAGGGATTCAACGTGCCCTAAGAAGAAAACAAACAGACCTATTAGTTACCAATATGCAAAAATATTTGTCATGCTTGACCTAAAAATTTGTTTGGGTTTCCTCCTACAAGATGATCCTCATACTCTGATGAATTGATGCCACTAAAATGGCAAAAGCTTAATATCCTATAATTCTTATAGGATATTCTGAAGTCACTTGAACCTCAGAGCAGACAATATGTGCATTCTCTGCTTAGATAAGGAAAGCATAAAGTTGTCTATTTGGTATATCTTAGTGGAAGTAAAATATGAAATAATAGTTAACCTGTTAGGAGACTTGTCTGAATATTTCTGTTATTTTTAGAGGAAGAACTTTAGACCCCTTAGGAACTAGGATGTCAAAATCAGTAATGGATTTAAAAAGCTTAAGCATATATTGGGCAAAATGTCTTGAGGTTGGGATTTCAGATTTCCAGACCCCACATTCAGTTGTCAAAGGTTTTGTCAATTAGGTCCTCAATCAGCAGAGGTTTTCTCAAAATATAGGGGTTTTTTTGTTTGTGGTTGAGCTTTACAATACTGGCTCCCACCTCTTCAAAGTCTGTGGAAAATTTCTGATTTGATTTAGAACAGAATGGGAACCTAGTATTTTATTACAAATCACTGAACAATGGCGAACTTTTTGGGAAATTGAATAATCTGTAAAATTGTTCATGTTTATTTTGTTGCCTAGGAAATGTAGAGACAAAATAAAAATTCCCTCAGATTGACTTAGAAGTACTCAAAACGGCTGCACTGTATTCCTGTTCACCATAAGCATTAGATGTTCCCAGGAGTCAGAACTACATAAAAAATTATATAAAATTTGGAATAAAAATATATTTTTAGAAAATCATAAGTGATTTGAAGAAACAGGTGGAATTCACTATTTTTGGATGTCGATGCTAGTGGTGTGTGTAGATGCAGTAGATATAAAGGTACTTTCATATAAAAAAAGCTCACCTTAATATTTTATTCTCAAAAATTATTTATTTATAGAAAAACATAGCAACCTGTAAAGTAAGAATCTATTAAATATTTAAATTATTCCATCTACCTCTTTGTCAAAGACAAAAAGGTCCTTTTGGAGGTGCTCGTGAGAGCGGCATTTAGGGAATTTTTGAACCTCTACTTCAGTATTTTGCTGACCGCATTGAATTTTATGAGTAGAATATAAATATTTAAGACCAACATATACTTATGGCACTTTATATTTACATAGCACTGTACAAACATAAATAAAGGATGCTCCATCCCCTGAAGTATTTATAATATAAAGAAGAGGAAGGGGAAGAGGGCACAGGACAAAACAGTGGATAATAGGGCAATTGAGATTCAGAGACCAGGTCCTGCATCACTTGCCAGGAGGTTTCAGGTACATTGATGGACTAAGAGATAGAAGTGTAAGAATTAGGAACAAAAGAATATCAGAGCAGAATTAAATTTTCTTTAAAATGTAATTTTACAAAGATTATTAATTTGTATCATATGTCTAGGTGAAGAAGTTTTACTTAAAATCTGATACAGCTATATGCATATTAAAAACATACTTCTATAGCTGCATACTTCTATAGCTGCATCATAGTAAGGCTCTGCATCTCTCAGATCTAAGACTTGCTTTTCCCAGCAATGGACATAGTACAGTTCATGCTTGCTATTCCCACAATGCAAAAAGAAGAATACAAAAACATTTCAGCAAAAAATGTCCATTATAAAGTAATCTACAAAATAGAGGGGAATAAAAACCTTTGCAGAAAACTGAAACACGATAAAATTGCTGTCAGATCACACACTTTGCTCTCTTTGAAATGCGTTCAAATGAAAAGAAAGAGTTTGTTTGGCCATTGCAGTCACTAATGAGAGATTAGGCAGAAACATGGGAGGCAGGATAAATATTACTCCTGTTCCACAAGAAAGTCTTGTGGGAGGGTTTGTTCCACCAGAAGTGGCAGCTTGTAACAGCACAGCACCTTTCCAAACTTCTTCCTCTTTTGATACTTGATCAAATACCCTTCAAGCACTGCAGGGACTACAAAGAGTTTGTTTCTATATTTGCTTCTTTGCCTTTAATCTGTTGCTCCCTTTTCCACAGCCTTTCTGGGGTACCTCTTGGCAATGCTGCACTGCTGTTGTAGAGCTGCCCCCAACAGCCATGGCTGTCTGTGAGGGCAGTGCTCTTGCTAGCTAATTCCTCAGCTGCAGCTAAGGAAGCAGCTACTGTGTTCAGTAGTGTTTTCAACTGCTGTAGCACTGATTTATACACTACAGTACATTATTTGGATATCTCAAAAATGGGCATATGTCTGTGAGTGTGTAGGTGTATGTATCTCTGTCTGGCATATAAAACTGAACTTTTGAGATGTGATTGGCAGCTTTGACAGTGATCCAGCACCGTGCCAACTGTGTTTTGTAGCCAGGGTTTTCAGTCACATTGAAAGTTTCCTGTCCTATGCTACTGCTGGCCTGTTATTCCAGTGGCCCTGGAGTAAACTTCTGTGCTGTCAGAAGGTGAGAGTTCATATTCTCTCTAGAGCAAATAGGATTCTGTTTGAGTTATGCATTTTTGTAAAAGATTGCTTTGGTGTCCCTTTAATCAATCTAATAAATCTACTGGAAAAATGTGGCCACTATTCCTCTACATGTTCACAGTTTAAGACCAAATACCACATTCTCTAAATCACAGATCACAGAATATTCTGAATTGAAAGGGGTCCACAAGGGTTATCAAGCCCAACTCGTAAGTGAATGGCCATATGGGGATTGAACCCACAACCTTGGTGGTATTATTTCTTATTAGCACAATGCTCTGACCAACTGAGCAATGATGCATTGCAACCCACATTCCACTCTGGTCAGCTTTCTTTTATATTCGTATTTATTTACAAATCCAAATACCATGCAACATATTTCAAACAGCACATGCAATTGTGGTTTGCACTTCCTCTAAAAGATAATCCTCCAGTTTTTTTAATATACCAGATAAAAAAATTAAGACATTATTATAAATTTTGAATAAATTGGTATTTTAAGCCTGATTTTAATTGGCCATATTAACTCTTTAAATAATCCATTTGCCCATCTTTTTTCATAATATCTTATCTACTTAATTTAGGCAATAGATAAGGATGTGAAAGAGCAAATGTGTGGATATACTCCTATGTACTAGTAGGCATGCTCTACAAAATGTTTAAAAATATCATCATTAAATCAATTTGCAAACAAACTGTTCTGAATAAATGAACAGCATTTGTAAGAACAAAGGTTTGGAAAGAACAAATATAATACTGAGACATTAAAAAAAAAAATAGATGAAAGAGAACATATTTTCTCTTTAATAATTAATCTATTTAACTGACATAATGTTTAATCTGTGAGCCATTAATATATAATGTTCCAATATTAAAGATATTTTAACAATGGTTTTATCTTGCTGTATGTACATGAAGCACATTCTATGGAAATATATTATAATAGAATAAATCCTTACTTTCAGCTGAAAAAAATTGCAGCAAGTTGGATTCTAAAGGAACACTCAAATTTACAAATTATTATTTCTGTGCATCTACAGCCTTATTTCTTTAGTTCCATTTAAGGGAAAAAGTTTCTTAATGAAGTCTTGAACACAAGTGACAAAATGTTTAAAGATTTTAAAATTATATAACTGATTTTGTATTCACAGATTTTCTGAAGCAATATATTGTCATTGTATCTGCCAATCCAACTTGTATATTCAGATGGATTGAGATCCTACATAAATATAGCATGCATGAAAATTTGATCCAAGCACTTGATGCTTCTCTGGATTATAAGATGAAAACTGAACCAAAAAAGAGAAATTATCTGATATGTATTGGAAAGGTTATTATAATTTTGCTTTGTCAAGACACTAGTTCATACAATATTAATTAATATTCTGTTACTGAAAGATTGCCAAAGCAAAGTGACAATCAGTGTCTCTAATCTGATCTTTTGTAACAATGAAGTTTAATTTCCAAGTTTTTCAAACTTGGAAAAAACTTGCTCTGTAAATTAATCAAAGGGATTGATAAAAAAGAGTTGAAAAAGAAAGTGCTCTCCAAGAATTTTGTAGAATATCACCTTTTGGGGTGAGCAGTTCAAGCTTTTATTAGTCTATTCTTGCCTGTGTGGTGCTTTTTTTATTAGCTTGTGTTTGGTCTAAATATTTTCAATGCTTAGGAGTTTTATTTTTTTATTTATTTACATTGCTTACAAGTATTATTTTCTTATATAATTTTAAAACTTCTTTTCCTGCATGTGACCAATGTAATGAGAAGTGTTTTCTTACCTGTTACCCCACATGCCACCTTACCTGTTACTTTTGCAAGCAGTGATTTCAGCTTCAAAATATGTCATACTCTGAAATTTGTGTAATAGCCCCTCAAGCATTGTTAAAATAATTATTATAAAATCTAGCATTGAAAATTACCATAAATTCTTCTTAATAATGGTCTTAGTAAAATCAAAATAAGTAGTCTGTTTCAAAGGTGATTGATTTTTCCCCTGGTGTAAAGGATTAACTTGTGTTTACTTCAGCAAATATTTTGTAATATCTTTAGTAAAATATCGGAAAGAAAGCAAAAGTTATGTAAAAGTTATGTTTCTTCTAATATAGACAATGCAATTTAGGTTTGAAGGAAAATAAAACAAAACAGAAAATGATAACTACATGTCCTAAACCATCTTATAAATAAATTTAAACAGAGAACCATAAAATCCCAAATCGACACAATTCTTCATCAATACATTTTTAGTATTGTTGAAAGGTAATGAGTCAGATCAGCTTATGTTCTTCTGTTCCTTTTTCTTTGCCAAACTGTCATTAAGATGTTCTTTGCATTGGTATTTTTCTGGGAACTGAATGGCAGGTCATAATGACCATTGATGGTGAATAGTTTTTCTAACCTTGAGTAAAATGTTAATGAAAGATCTAGAGTTTAAAAAGTTTTCTTCATAATTTTGACCAGATTCACTACTTCAATTTTGCTACTGAATGAAATATTTGGAACTTCTCTAGGTGAATTGTACCTGCATGACCACTTGAGTAACCGGTTTTAACTTAAAAATAACAGCTTTAAAGATTTTTGCATACCAATACTATTTTCAAAAGCTTGAGTAATTGTCGCTTCTGACTCTTTATGACTTTATTCAAAGCAAATGTTAGCTATTAACAACATAAACAGAGAGAGTTTATATATTGTGCCTTCACACAAATAAGCCCCATGCCTGCTCTTTAACATTATTTTCCCAGTATTGTATATGACAAAAATTTTCCACAAAAGATGTATTTCATTCTCCCTGTGAGCACTGGGAGACTGCTAAAAACAGAAAGGAAAAAAATCTTTGTATCTTCATATATTTGGAAATAAAGTCCTTTTTTTCACATTTATAACCTTTTTAATATGAGGTTAAAGCCTAAAAAGTATAGAATTTAAATGATGAATTTAAATGAATTTTAAACAAAAAATCTCAGGCATTTATGAGGATTGTTAGCTAAATTGGAACCCAAGCATTTTTTCAGTATGCTACAATGGGTTAAGTAAAAACTGGCTTCTGTAAAATAATGAAAGAAAGGAAGAAAGAGCCTGAAGAACTATTACAGCTCTATGACCTGTGCAGGGAGCAAAAGGTTAAGTAGCCAGTACAATAATACATTTTCAATTGTAATCATGAATGCATTTAATGGAAACTAGAAATTGCTGTTTAACAAAAACCCTCAACATTCACAAAACAGCAATTAATTTTGTTTTGTTTATAAGGATGCATGAAAGAAGCACACATTCCTTTTGAAGATGGTTACACTGTTCCTGGGCTTAAATTTTAGAAGTTAAACTGCTTTTTATTACCTGATAATTAAAACATCACTTTTCTCTCATGTGATCTGGCAAATACTCTTGTAAAAGCATATCAACTATCCTTGTACTTACATTAGACAGGTGGGCCAGTTCTATCTCCAGGAAAGAATCTGTAGTTTTAGGCTCAGGTCGTATAGTAACAACAATGATTTTTGAATTAACAACTGTAAAATTCCTGTAAGAAAATGCAAAAATGGAAAATTTAAGTGTTCATAAGGTTAAATGAGACCTCTAATACTACATCTTAAGATTTCATCAGGTATTTTCTGTGACTTAATTGACAAATATTAAGGGAGAATATAATTTGTTGAAAATGGTGAAAACACTTATTTCCAACTGTACTCCACACGTTGAAGACTGAAAAGCACCAATGATGCAGAACTGCAATTCCTTAAATTACTATTTATCGATTAGAAGAATGCATTGGTAACACAAATATTCTGTGCATGTTTGAGTGTATCTCATCTATACTAGATATGTTTTATAAAAGACAGTCATTTTTCTTCCCAAGTGCTGTGCTGGGTTTTTTTCTGACCGTTAATGGTAGGATTGTGAAGATGGATGAGTGCAATGGGAGACTGTACAGTTCTGTTGATTCTGTGCTCATGGAAAAAACATACCTGTTTCCAATTCTAAAAAAATTGTATTTGGTATATGAGTGGGTAATTTCATCAGCTAAATACTGTTCAGAATTTAAACCACAATTGTGCCCTGACTGAAATCTTGCCAAAACAAATGAAATTTTTTCTCATATGTGAGATTAGATTTGGTCTTATGCTACCGTACCAGGTTATGCAGAATAATAGCTTTCTGTCAATTTTTCTAATGCATCATCAATTTATTTTTTCATGTAAAATGTGGAACACTATGTATCATAGCAACCTTTCAGGACAGACCTAGTAATGCCAAGGTTATGCTAATACAGCCATAAAGAAATGTTGACACGTTCATGTCTGAGATCCTTGCTTCTTATGACCCCATCAGGTCGAGAATGACCATCGGTTATCAGCCTGACTGTTTCTGGTGATCATTATGGTGTTTACTTTGTGTGTAAAGCAGCTTGCTGCACCTCACAGAAATGTCATCAAAGGATGTTATCCAAGGATGTTATCAAAGAAGAAACAAAACAGTTTAGATCTATTTATAATAGACAGTATAAATATTCGTGTGCTTCTGTTGTTGCTTAATTGCTTATTTTCTCTAGGGAGTTTGTATTTAGGAGAGAATTCCATTTTGCTGGATCATTGGAACAGGAATTGCCATGGCTACAGTAATAGAAACTTAGCTCAGCAGGCATTTCATTCAGCACAAGGAATGAAATTGTCCTTCTGGGGCAAGGTATGAGTTCTAGTCCAATTTTACTCAGCCAAATCACATAATGTAAATATAATGGAACGGACTTTCTATTTTACTTAACTCCTATTTCTTCACTTTGGTTAAACTTTAAATCTCACACACTATTGACAAAAACGTATCTATCAGGTTAAAATTTAAAGTTTAGCTAATTTTCAGAGCATTCTGTTGAGTTATAGTAGCTGAATATCTGTAATTATTGAAATAGAACCAACCTTCCCCAAAGTAAATAAAACTCTAAATAAATAAAATATTTGATTTCTCTAACACATCATGACAAGAGAAAATGGCACTTACTATTTATTCAGAGATTACATCAATTTTGGAAATTCATGGAAAGTGTTGTAAATACTGCTACTTCAATACTCTTTTACAGTCAGTCTTCGTCATTTAAAATGTTTTCCTTGGTCTATCATCTCCTTTTCTAACAGTTCTAACAGTTCTGGGGTGAGATCTGAAGGCACATCTAAGTACCTAGTTTGTAACTTCAGTATGTTCATTTTACCTCAGTCTCATTAAAACGCCACCAATCCCCTTACATTCTCAAGAGCCCCTAGCAAACTGTTTCACAAGAAAATAAATATAACTGCCTATATCACTGTGAAATGAAAACTGCATCCCTCATCGCTGTCCTGTCTGGGCTGAATGCCTACTTGCATATTTCATATTTAACTGCTTGGACAGTCCCTGGAAGAATACAATCTGTCAAGTACATTCTAAACTCACCTAGCTTATTAAGATGCCTCTAAATTAAAGCTCAAAGCTTTGTAGTAAAAAAAAATTTAAAAATTTGAAAAAAATCTCAAAACCACTGGTGCAGTGTTGCTGCTATCTCTGTTGAAGATATTTTTTGTAAAAAACAGCCTAGTTTTGAGAAAACTTATCCAGGAATTTAAGTAATCAGATTTTACAAAATTTCCTTGGACATTTTAGCTTCAGTCCCTCTAATGTTGCAAATGACATAGAATGGGGATGATCCATCTCACACTTGGGAAAGTGCATTGTATTACAGATTTTTTATAGTGGAGAGTGACTCCACCATTAAGCTTCTTCTCCTTCATCAAAAATAATCTAAAATTCAACTTAAATGAGAAATGAAGTTTTACAGGATGGTGCTCAGCTGACAGTCCAGAAAGATGCTCATCAGGGTTAAGTTTTGAAATAAATTATTCAAATACAATCTATTAAATTTCTTGGAAACTATGGCTGAATAAATCCTTGAAGATTCAAGATAGCAAAGTGATGGAGTAAAAGCTCAAGAAATGCTTTCAGAGCTGGTGTCCTAGAGGATTTTTCTGATGTGAGTTAATAATGATATTAATAAAAGAGTTGCTTGATTAAGCTGTTTTCCTATCAGGGTATATACAGTTTGAGCATATTCTTTTATATAAGAGAAATCATATTGATCCTATGTGGCATGAAATTCATGTCTTCTTCTCTTTTTAGAATGAATCTGTTACTTAAGAAAAATGAACTTATGAATAAGGCATGTTGTTATCCCAAGACAGCATGATCGAAGCTATAGATCAATGTGTAAAAGTTGAATGCATTACAGAAAAATTACGGATGCTAAATCTGTAATGTGATGCAATAAAAGCCTGTGTGAGGTACATCCTTAGTCTAACAAAGCTGACCTAAAGAAATTTAAGGGGCTTTTTTTGGTTGCACGGCCCCTGAAGTTCAGGGTTAGAAACAATGTTTCAAATGGGGGGAAATAACATTTCAGTGAAAAAAATTTTAGCAAGAAATTCATGGTGGCTATTTTAGTGATGAAAAAAACCTCTTGATACAGCAAAATCATTGATTCTTTATTTTTCTTATTTCTTACCGGAAAAGTTAAAAAACTATTTTATATTATGGCAACATGCAATGTATTCCTTCAGAGTGCTCAAGAGAGAAATTATAGATAATATCTTTTAGATGAGTATTGTACTGAGAATCAATTTTCTGTGAACTTAACAATAACATAAATGTGCTCAGGGGTGCAAGAGCTATGGAAATAATACTCAGTCTACAGTTCTGAAAATATTCGATATTTCAATATCTGCTATGAAAAAATCCACAAGACATTACAAGAACAGTGCAATGCAGGAAAATACATTAGGAAATGGAATCAGATGAAGTTTATTTACTTGTGCATGGAAAAAAACCCTATTCTTCCATTTTTATAAGGAAGAACCTTTTCTTTTTGTTTCCTAAACTCTCATTTAAATACTCATGGCAAAATTCTCTGAATGTACATGTACCCATAGGATTAAACACAAGTCCAAAAACTTCTATATTAATGCAGTAGCAAGTTCCTATCTCACACTATGTTTAGTAATTTCCAGTAGACTCTGTGCTAGTAAAACTCAGAAAAATCAACCACATATGGTAAAATGCAGCTAATTTTGGATTTGTGAAATATATTGTATAGGCTGCTCTAGATAATGAAATCCTCATTTTACTCACAGAACACCTGTGATGTAGCAGATTGCGATTCTGTGGTTATGTACTTTGGAAGACTTTCCCTAAAAATATACTGAGATTTTTAAAATTGTTTGTTTGTTTATTTTTAAAAAGCAGTTTCTTGTGATGATGCAGAAGTTTGCATAACTCTGAGTGATAAAATTAAGGAATGCATTGGAATGTATGTTGTCTTTATTCTGCTGGAAACTACAACCAAATATTTTCTTTATTCCCACCCTAACTCCTGTACAGCCAGGAACTGAAATCACATGGGAACTGGTAAAGCTTTCTAGATATCTAACTTCAGCTGGTAGAAATCACCTTTATTATTAGGTTATCAGGTGTAAATGATGTGGCCTTCAAACTCAATCATGAGATCATTTTACTTACTTTACCTTGGTTTAATATTTTTTCATCTTTATTTTCACCCTTGCTATATATTTAACTGTCATTTTACTTAGAAATTCATCACGTAAGATACTTATCCAGAATGTTTTTTTTTAATTCCAGTGTTGTGCACTTCAAGGCATCATGTAAAAAATAGATGATGTTACATTCCTGCACATCTTACAGTGTTTGCTCCATAGAGAACAATAATGCAGTGAACCATATCATTGTGTTCAACACTAATATGGTTATTACAATAATATTTATTACAGTTAAGCAAGATTAGTAGAAAGAGTAGCTAATATAAACCTGTGTAAGATATTTTTTCATTGCAAAATGCGAGCGAACTAGAATATACCTTTTCCAAATGCAGTGAGATATATAGAAACCTTCATTCATCTACCCAAACAAGTGTAAAATAATAAAAAACAGACCATAATAAACATCACTTTAAAACCTGCATGTCAGTTCAAATTTTCACGGAGTGTAAGAACTCAACAAATTCAGCACTAACCACAGCTGCAGCTTCTTTTCCAATTTCAAGTTACAGAATCACAGAGTCACCTAATCATCAGCATCATCTAATCACTTGGTTTGAAAAGACACCAGAGATCATCAAATCCAACCTTTAATTGGTCACCACCTTATCAACAAGACCATAGCACTAAGTGCCACATCCAGTCATTTCTTGAATACATCTGGGGCTAGGAACTCCAACACCCCCCTGGGAAGCCTATTCCAATGCTTAAGCATTCTTTCAGTGAAGAAATTCCTCCTGATGTCCAACCTGAACCTCCCACGGCAGAGTTTGAGGCCTTTTCCTCTTGTCCTGTTGCTAAATGCCTATGAAAAGAGCTGAACCCTCACCTGGCTACAAACTCCATTCAGGAAGTTGTAGAGAATGAAAAGAGAACCCCTGAGCCTCCTTTTCTCCAGGCTAAACAAACCCAGCTCCCTCAGCCTCTCTTCACAGGAATTGTGCTTCAAACCCTTCACCAGCTCAGTTGCCCTTCTCTGGACTCGCACCTCAGTGTCCTTCTCGTAGTGAGGGGCCCAGAACTGAACACAGGATTTGAGATGGGGCCTCATCAAGGAGCAAGTCAGAGTACAAGTAGACAATCCCTGCCCTGGTCCTGCTGCTCAGACTATTGCTGATATAGGCCAGGATGTCCCTGGACTTCTTGGCCATCTGGGCACACTGATGGCTCATGTTCAGCCTGCTATTGACCAACACTTCAAGGTCCTTTTCCACCAGGTAGGTTTCCAGCCACTCTGCCCCAGGCTGTAGTGCTGCATGGGGCTGTTCTGAACCAAGTGCAGGACCCAGCACTTGGCCTTGTTGAACCTCATACATTTTGCCTCAGCCCATTGATCCAGCCTGTCCAGATACCTCTGCAGAGCTTTCCTGTCCTCCAGTAGATCATGATTCAACTTAGTATCATCTGTGAACTTAATGAGGGTGCACTTGATCCCCTCATCCAGATCAATGAAGGCATTAAACAGGGATGACAATACTGAGCCTTGGGGAGCCCCACTAGAGACTGTTCATCAGCTTGAGGTAGTACCATTCCCCACCAGTCTGGGCCTGATCATCCAAGCTAGTTTATTACCTTGTGAAAAGAGTATCTGTCCAAGCCATGGGCTGCCAGCTTCTCCAGGAGAATGCCATGGGAGACAGTATCAAAGGATTTGCTGACATTCTATCTGAATGAACATTAAAATATCTGAATGTGTTAAAATGCATTCAAGAGTATTGAGTATCTTCATTGACAAAAGGATTGAGGGCACCTTCAGCAAGTTTTCAGATGACACCACAGTGTGGCTGACATCCACAGTGTGGACGGAAGTGATGCCACCAAGAGGGACCTCCACAGGCTTGAGAGCCAGGTTCATGCAAAACTAAGGAAGTTCAACAAAGCTGATGGAAAGGTCCTGTATCTGGGCTGAAGCAATCCCTGGTTGAATCAATACAGTCTAGAGGGTAGAGGGACTGAGAGCAGCCTGTCAAGACATACTGGAGGATATTGTAGATGAAATATTGAACATGAGCAGGCAATGTGGGCTGCATCAAAAGAAGCACGGCCAGGACGGTGAGGGACGCTACTGTATGCCTCTACTCTGCTCTTGTGAGACACCACTTAGAGTGCTTTGTCCATCTGTGAAATTCCCAGCACAAGAAAGGCGTGAAAGTGTTAGAGCAGGTCCAGGGGAGGGCCATGGAAATGATCACTGGGCTAGAATATCTCTCCTATGAGGAAAGGTTCAGAGGGCTGAGGTTTATCATCCTGGAGAAGCCTCCATTGAACACCTTATTGCCAGCTTTCAATTCTTAAAGGAGGCCTAAGATAAAGACCGAGAATTTTTACCAATATCTGTAGTGATAGGGGCAAGGCACAAAGGTTTTAAACTGAAATGGGATAGATGTAGATTACACATAATGAAGAATTTTTTTTTACAAGGGTGCTGAGACACTGGAATAGGTTGCTCAAAGAAGCTGCGGATGTCCTGTCATTACAAGTGTTCAGAGTCATGCTGGATGTGGCTGTGAGCAGCCTGGTCTAGTGGAAAGTGGCCCTGCCCAGGGCAGGAAGTTAGAATTAGAATGATCTTTGGAGGCCCCTTCCAACCCAAACCTTTCAATACTATAATTCTATGACAAAAGTTTGAAATTGTGACTTTTTTGAGGTACTATTTTAAGGCCATGAGATCATATTTTGAAAATGACTGCCATGGGCAAAGAAATCCAGCATGATACACTTCCTGATGAGGTAAGAGATATAAACTTAAAAGTTTCAGTATAGCTTCATTATAAGAAATATATTTCATTAAGGAAATGCCAAGTGCTATATTCCAAACAAAGAAGAGACAAGAGGTACCTGGGTATGTATTATATTTTTATATCACAGATTAATAATTACTTTGATTCCTCATTCACATACATAAAAGTAATAGTGCTAGTTTCCTTTCCACATCTGAGAATTAGATTCAAATAATACTGAACAAATTCAGAGGCAAAGTAGGATACCTTTGTTTTTAAATTTCTAAAGACTTCATTTATTAATAGATATCCACAGATTATTAGACCATTTTGGAAAAGTAAGTTACAAAACCTATCTGTGAACCAGATTGTACAGAGAAGTGGTTAAATTTGCAGTGTAAATAAGTAACCAGCTTAAAGCAGAACAGACAAAAGCAAAAAATTTGGAAACAAAAAAGCACCCATAATCCATAGTGTTTACATTGCTACACTTTATGTCCCTGTTCTGCCCTTGTTCCCACTAGTTGGTATGGTATTGTTTCTAGGAAAAATCCAGTAAGGCATATCAACTTCACCTTCATAATGGATGAAATAAGAGCCCTGAAAGACTTTTCATATAAGCAAATATTCAGAATTTAAAGTTTACACTTTTTTTTCCTGTAAATTAAAACTATTGACATGTGAAAGTTGAAAAGGCATGATCATAGACTGCAGTTTACAATGTAAAGATCTGAAAAGCACATGGCCGTATTGATGCTTTCCTAGGACTGGCAGATTTTTCCTAAGGTCTACCAAAAAGAACTAAATCCAATAAGTCAGTTGTCATGGTTCTTTGAGTATGGGGTAAAAAAAAATCTTTTACAAACATCTCTTCCTTCGTGGCTAATTTGAGAAACTGGTACAATAAATAGAAAGTGCTTAGTGACACTTCAGAAGTGGATGAGCTGTCATTTATACCTTGCCTTAAGCACAGATGGCCCTTGCCAGCACTTTCAGGCTTCAAGGTGTTCTGTCAGGACATCACTGTTCAAATTGTGGCTCTACCTCAGAGACATTTTTGTCCCTAAATTGCAGCTCCTCATTGCACAGCACACTGAAACTTTTCTAGGAAGTAGATTTTAATTTTCTTAGGAATTAGCCTTTTTTGTTTTCAGATAGATTGTGGCAAAAACCTCTTGCTTTTCCATTCTTTGTTTCAAATCCTGACGTTTGGGCTAAGCAGAGTAGGGAAAAGTTTTCTGGTGTCTTCCTTGTTACTATCTTTTCTTCTAATTATTGTGAATTCATTAGCACCTATTGGGACACAATCTGCATGTGCTTCTTGTACTGTAAAAGGGCATTAAAAGACCAGGATCACATAAAATAATATAGTATAAATGGACCACAAAATTATCATAACTGCTAATTAGAAAAGAGGAGGTGAAATATTTATTTCCAAATTGTCTTTTGCAAGCACAGAAAGGAAACAGTGAAACAAGATGCCTTCCTATATCTTTTTGCATGTATATGGCCCACAAAACTGATATACTCCAGCTGTTCAGCACATGCATGTCTTGTTTCGAGAACAGATCTTCTCTATAGCCCTGCTGTCGATTCTGAATACAATTTGCACTGAAAAAATATTTGGAAAACTACTGCTAGAGACTTCTGTAGAAGCAAAGCAGACAAGTTTAATATATCAAGTTCTAATGTCATTACAAGACCATTTGTACTAACTGGACAAACAGTAGACTGAAGCACAACTGGCCTGAGCATTAATGTACATCACTGCATATACTTCTGATCGAACATTTCTGTAATTAAGTTTAATATAGATTACATACAATAGAAATTAAGGCACTTTGATGAAAAGGCTACTTATATCATACAAGTAACTAAGCATGAACAAAAGATTAATACATGCATAAACATTATAAATATAATGAAAAAAATATCCAGCAATACTAATATGCAAATAGCCTTGACTGTCTGCTTTTATTCTTATCTATAGTATATTTATTATCCTGAAATAGTTCAATTCATATTGTATTTATGAAATTTCTTACCTCAAAGTGGGCAAAATGAGTTCTAAATTTTTGTATAGCACGGCTCCAAGTACAAATACAGTTGATTCATCTAGTTCTGAAAAGAGTAAGGAAAAACATTTTAATACTCTCCCAAGCTTTCATCAGCATGAAAACCTCTGAATAACATTTATCTTTGCAATAAAAGTTTTATTTTAAATAAACCATCATAATTTTGAATTATCTCCTAGAAGTCTGTCATAAAAATGTAGCACCATCAGGAGCATATCAAAAGATTTAAACTATCAAAAATCACATTTTCAAAAAATCCATCATTGTATGCTGACATCCATTCTAGTTCATTTACATTTATAATTAAGCATTCTCAAAGAATGTCTGTAAATTCTCTAATGTCAGAGATCTGCACTGCAATGATATTTATAAATTGTACCTGAATTTAGGCTAATTTGCCTGCTGAGCTTCCTTTGGTAAGAGTTATGTTGGAACGACTGTCTGCTGGAACACAGCAGCTTCAGGGGATTTAGCAGAGCTGCACTTCATCTCACCTCATATCAAACAGATTAAATCTTGTGAACAATACTAAGTAAAGCATTGTTTCTTTGGAGTAGAAAATAATGTCTAGGATTTATGCAGCACTTTTTGTTCAAGGTGCTGAAATTAAGCCCATTCATTTCTCTCTAGGATAAACTTATGAGTACTGTATTTCTTTGGAAGAGGAATAAAAGAACTATTCCCATATTATACAGCGATCCCATGAGACAGAGTCACAGTTGCCTTGCTAAAGCTAATAGAAAATTCACATGCTGATATGGTTTTTTACCTGTTGACATGGGAGTGAAGATATTTTTTGGAATGACAACCCTGTCTTCTGAGTTTCGTGCCCAATCAACCATTCCTTTTCTTCCTTTCATGGGGAAATTGATGTCAGTTAAAACAGATGCAGCAGGAAGCTTCTGAATGCTAGCCACTAGTAAGAGAAAGCATAAAATCATACAAATTTAAAATTTTGTTTCCTATGTTAAAGCATCATAGAGTGATAACAGTACAGCAATAACAAAACCTTTAATGACACATTTCAAGTAAAGCAGGAATTCATAGGACAATAACTGGCTCAGAAAGCATAATCTTCTGTTTATTATGCAGTTCTACTATGGATTAATTGTGTGGTATTGATTGTAGCATTTGTCAGTCAGATTCTGATTAAATTTCTTAACAGGGATCATTGAATGTACCAGCTTATACCCTGAAATTCACACATAAAGACATTGTTGTGTCCTCAGAGCAAATTCTAAAATGATCAAATGTGACAATAAAAGTAAGAGGATGCTTAAAATTGCTTTGGGAAACATAACTTCTAGATACAGGCTAATGAAGCAGTATAAGAACTTTTATCCTCTATACAGGCACAATTTCAAGATAGATACATTAAGAAGATTAACATATTAAAAGACCTTCTTGTTTTCATACAAAGTGAAGTAGAGCAGTCTAGCACCTATTTTTTTTTTTTCTTGAAAGAATAATCTCCATTCTGAACTCTTATTATATTTTTTCCACCTAAAAAACCCCAATACCCAAACAACATCGGTGTTATGTCTATAACAGATATATCAAGATAGAAGAAATAGGTGTCAAATCTAATAATACTCAGTTTGGAATTTGGTTTACTCATTCTGGTTTTTTCCCTGTTTTCTAACTCAACTATCTCCTGGAAATCAGTTTCAGCTTTGCTGTGAAATCTAAGTACAACTCCATGGCAACACAGTCAGTGTCTAGTAAGACTCAAACTACTTTAAAGGAATTGACAGGGCTGCAAGTGTTTACATACAGTCAGAGAGATGACAAACACCACATTTGGAGCCTAGCTCCATTCTCAATGTAAGCCACATTGATAGACATTTCCTGTGCAATGTCCTTCCTAATCAATTTATGGAGAGGCTGATGTAGGTGGAAGAGTTTGGATATCAGGACTATACTTTGATCTGCATAATGATTTCACAGCAAGGAATCTGCAAGGGGGTAAAACATAAATATAGTGGGGGACAGCTGTAAAAACAAGAAGAACAGCATAATTAAAGTAGAAAACCATGAGGTGTCTCATCAGAACTTTTTATTTGAAAGAAAACTGTAATTCAAATCCAAGAGAAGTGTAAAATTACAAAATTAACAATATTAACTCTACAAATATATTCCTTAATGACTGCCTCTTATTTTCAAATTAGACTGGTTATGTATACAGAATCACACTAATGAGGTGGTACTTCAGGTTGGTTCAAACTTTCCATTATAAAACTATCAGGGCTTTATAATGCTAGTTAAAATCCCCTCCAGGCTGCAATTGTCAAATCCATTCCCAGAACTAAGGGGATGCTTAGTCTTGTGAATTTTCAGGTGGTGTGTGGAGGGAATAGAGTTCAGGTGTTTCAGAATTACTGGGGCATAAAATGGATTGTGTGCTTTCACATGCAATCAGTGGTTATACAGAATATATTAACATTGTAAAAATGGATTTTTTCCAATAGCTCTTAAAATTTAAAAATAATTTTATTTTCCCCATAAATAAAATTAAACTAAGAGTTATTTAGTTTTCAAAAATTAAATACAGCCTGTATAAGACAATACTAGGCTGTTTTTTTATTTGTACAGTATTTATTGGTGCTTCTACCTATCTAGCTATCTATCTAATTAGATAGTAGAGCCTTAATATTTCATCCCCCTTTTGGATGACAGTTCCTTTTATTGAAATAGGAAATCAATGTTATTCAATGGAATTCACTCTGCAAAACAGAAAACCACTTTAGGACTGGATAAATGGTGAGGGTCTAGGAGAGTACTTTCCGTACTCTGTCTCTCTCTGTATTTTAAATAGGGCCATTTATCATGGCACCTAAACAATACTCAGAACTAAAAATTCCAAAATATTTGTAATTTTTTAGGTGATGAATAACAAAAGCAAAGCATAAAACCTAAAACTTTGACTTATAGCTTATATGGAAAAAATATAAATATATGTGTTTATTGGACAGTGTTGGGTTTACAGTTGGACTTAATGATCTTGAAGCTCTTTTCCAACTGAAATGATTCTATGATCCTATATATTCCCATTCGTGGTTCAGAAAAGCTTTTTTACTTACAATCAAATAAAGTCTTGCTTATCAAGCTTGATCTCCTTTTATGACAAGGTAACCTACCTAGCTGATCAAGGGAAGCCAGTAGACGTGATCTTGGATTTCAGTCAAGCTTTTGATACTGTATTTTACAGAATCCTTCTGGACAGAATCTCCAGCATTCAGCTGGACAAACACATCATGTGATGGGTGAGCAACTGGCTCACAGGTCAGGCACAAAGGGTGATGGTGACCTGTCACTAGAGGGTTCCACAGGGCTTCATCCTCAGCTCTGTTCTCATCAACAACTTCAGAAATGACTTGATGGCAGGACTGGAAGAGGTACTAAGCAAGTTCACAGATGGTAAGAAACTGGTAGGAGCTGCCAAAGCTCCCTCAAAGGCAGAGAGACCTCCCCTGCAGAGAGACCCTAACAGAGGGCTGGGTGATCACCGAACATCTAAAGTTCAACAAGGGAAAGTGCTGGATTCAACATGTGAAATGAGGCAAACCCTGGATTTCCATACAGACTGGGAATGAGATCCTGGAAAGCAGTGCCATGGAAAGGTACCTAGGCATCCTGGGTGATGGAAAGTGGACTATGAGTCAGCAGTGCATATTTCACATCCTTCAAAGTCTGCCTCTTACAGATCCACACAGACTATAAAGTCCTTTTTTGGATACTTTGCCAAATGATTCTATGAGGATGTACCTAATGTGGCTCTGATGCTCCAAGGTGTAAGATAATTTAATGGAATTTGAGTAGACGCAACTAGTTCAGGTCTATCAACATGACCAGGTGGATACATGAAATAGTTCCCAGGTCTTCAGTATGACTTCAAACTGTATTTTATAATTTAGGAAAGCTAATATTCTTATTAAATACTAGTCTTTGACTAGTTTCAATGAAACTTTGGCTCATTTCCATTGTGAAATGAGGCTCTCTACCTCAGTTTTAATCTGCAGCATAAAATAATTACTTATTGTGAACTGAAAGTCAACAAGCCTTTAAGAGGAGAATGTATATAATTCATGTGTTGGGTCATTTGTATGTCAGAAACTCAAATGAAAGGTTCTTAAACACAGGTAGTAAGACGTCATGCACTTTGCACATTATTGTATTCTTTTTATGTTAGGTTTGTATTAGAAAACAATGTTTCAAATTGTGGAACTCAAATGATTCAGTTCTGCAACTGCCACCTAAGGACTATGTCTTCTCATTTGAAAAAAGCAAAGGTTTCTCACAGGTTTGGGTTTTTTTATTATTATTACTTCAAATAACCATACCAAATCATCATGTCCTGAATTCACGAGATGGAACACTTGGCAAACAAGAATACCTTTAGGCACTGTGGTATGAGTATTTTTGCTTGTTTATACAAACACGCAAATTGTAGACTACTGGAAAAATAGTCAAAGAGAATATTACTAAGAATAAAAAATGTAAAATGGGAAAAAAATATGAAAAACCAGAAAAAAAAAAGACATCAAAAAGACATCTAAAATTAAAATTACCTAAGCAGAAGCTGAGGAAAATATTTATGTATCATGCTAAATTAAACTCTTCCAATATGGATAATTCTCTTTTTATTTATTTGTATCACAGCAATTCCTACAAGTCATGTCTGCTGTTTTGGGCACCATCATATAGAACAGACATTAAGCTATTAGGTAGTGTCCAAAGGAGGGTGAGGAGGATGCTGAAGAGTCAGGAGGGGATGCTGTATGAGGAATGGCTGAGGTAACTCGGTCTGTTCAGCCTGGAGGAGACTGATGGGAGACGTCATTGTGGTTTTCAACATCCTCATGAGGGGAAGGGGAAGGGTAGGTACCGATCTCTGTACACTGGTGACCAGTGACAGAATCCAAGGGAATGGCCTGAAGCTGTGTCAGGAGAGGTTTAGGTTGAATATCATAAAAAGGGTCTTTACCCAGAGGATTTGGGCACTGAACAGGTTCCCCAGGGAAGTGGTCACAGCCCCAAGCCTGACAGAGTTCAAGAAGCACTTGGACAAAGCTCTCAGGCTTATGGTGTGATTCTTGGGGTTGTCCTGCACAGGGCCAGGAGCTGGACTTAATGATGGGTCTGTTCCAACTCAGCATATTCTATAATTGTATCATTCTGTGATTTAGTACAGGTGCTCACTGTGCACATCTGCAGTGCAAGCTGTAGGTTGAGCTCTGGGTGGAGGAAGCCTGAGACAGAAGGCTTCTTTCAGAATTTTTTGATGCACTTTGGTGGATCAATTTGGTAGTTCAATTGCACATAAGTATACATACATATTTGATGATTCCATAGTAATTATTGATTCAGAAGAACTCATGTAAATAGTCTAGTCTAATCAATTTAGCGATGCTTTGAACTGTAATTGATTGATTCTTAATATCCTTTATAAATATTTCTTTTCCTTTTATTTCATTTTCATGTTGCAGTTGCAGATAATCTGTTTGATACTGCCATACTGAAAATTTCAGAATTGGTAACTACTAACTGATCATACTAAAACCAATACAAAATATTGTTGCAACTGATTCATGCCAAGCTGATAGGAATAGACAATTTTCCATAGCTATAAAAATGACCTGGTTACACACAACAATATGTGAATGATATTTAAGTAGATTATTTGGCACAGCACGAAAGTGGTTAATTCATGTGTAAAGAAAACTTGGAGAGAAAAAATATAGTGTAGTTCCTGTATGAGTACCTTTTGTGATCATGGCCTAGAAAAGAAAAGCTGAAATGTATTGCCTTGATCCCTATAACCCTGAGTGAGTTATAAGCTGCCTAATGCAACTTCTAGTAGCTCTCTGATTGATCTGGGCTGCTAAACAACAACAAAAAAAACCCCAACTAAGTAAGTGTCATGAATAATTCTCCCCTTCTCTCTAGTATTCACCCATTAGTCTCCTGTATTCAACAAAAACTAGTAAAATTTCAGAATTAGACCTTTGAATAATATTTGAACAGAAATCAGATTCACTGAAAGGCATGACAGAAAAACAACTGGATGTTTTCTCATGTACTAAATGCAACTACAGATCTCACAATAGAGATTCAAGTTTTAAAATTAAAACATGCACAGGACATCGACCCCAAGAGTCACACCATGAGCCTGAGAGTATTGTTCAAATGTTTGTTGAATCCTACTAAGCTTGGTGTTGTGATGCTTTTTCCAGAGCCCAACCACATTCCTAGTGAATAATATTTTCCTAATATCCAACCTAAACCACACCAACACATCTTGCCTTTTCCTTGATTTCTAACATTGGTCACCAGAGAGAAGAGTGCAGCACCTGCCCCACCTCTTTCCCTAACAAGGGAGGCTGTAGACCTGAACTACAGGTTGCTACAGATCTCTCCCCTTATTTGCAATACCAGTTCTGATTCTGCTTTCTTATGGGTGATAATATTCTGGTGTGTTGTGCTTTAACAGCACAGTAACCACGTTGGTCTATAATTTTCAGTAACTCACAATACAGAATTTGACTGGATCTCAGTTACAGACAACAGAGAATGAGTATATTAGCAGTCTCATTTGCTATTTTCTTATCCTATTTTGACTTGCTCATTGATGGTATACTAGGTATATATTATTCAGCATTTAGTAAACTTCATCACTTCACACATTTTGATTTTTGAAAGAGACAATGTTTTACTGCCCTTCTGGAACAGCTCCTGCTAAATCTATTTCTGGGTAAAATATGATTGCTATTGTCACAGATGATTTTAACAAGAATAAGAACAAAGAATTTTAACAACGAATATGAAAGGTTTTTGTGTTGAAATTCTGAACACTGAGCATTTCTGCAAAACATCTCTGTTAAGAAGAATCAGTTAGAAAAATATATATTCTAGAATTATTCTTTTGACCCTAAATGTAAAACCTTTGTTTTTTTATAGAATGAAGAATCTTACTGAAGTCAGCCCATGTTGAATACATAGGGAACAAAGTCTTGCCTGGATCATCAACAAAGAGTGAGATGGACATATTGAAGAAGAGATATTTATAACAGACTTCCTCTATCCACTTAAATCCCATCATTTTAAAGAAAATTTGCAACAAACACAAATGGTGAAACCCCTATTTAAAGGAGAGTCATTTGTGGATCTCCAGATTTGCTAAAGAACTCTGCATGTGAGCAGGCTTGATTAAAATCCTTCTCTCAGTCCAAAGATAAACTCACTTCTTACCACCTACAAGCTTATGTATAACAGAAGGACTGTGGTGAAGTGGCATCCTCTTACATGAACATGAGAAAAACAACATGGCAATTTTCCTTCTGTAAATAATATTCATGAAATCTCCTCACAATGAACCAACATGTAACTATGTTCAGAAAAAGGCTCCTAAGAAAATGTAACTTAACAGATCTGCTACTTCTCAGAGCTATCCTTACAGAAGTGAAAATTCTTAAATTAGAACCTACTGCTCCATGGGCAGACAAGACAGGGATATCCCTAGAAGCCTGCTGGGCACTTGAATTCCTGAGGCTCATCAGACCAAAGAAGCTACTGTCTCAATATTCATGCTTTGGGTAGCAAGACACAGTACCAGTATAGGCAAAAGCAGAAATAGACACTTCATAGATATTTTCACTGATCAAGGATGAACTTTGCATGAATCCTCCCTTTGCTGTCAAGCAAATTCTGCCTTAAATAGACTCACTGTATGAAGGTTAAGAATAATGCGTTGGTTAATCAAGAAGCTACCTTAACAGTGATCTCTGAATATTTCTCTTCTGTTTTCTATAGATAGTGCAGTGGGGAAAAGATTACCCATTACCATAATATGATCAGTATGATATATAGGTCAACTTAGAAAGCAGCATGGTTTCAGGCAATGATCAGGATGCATTTAATAATAACTCAGATTTTTTCTGCTACTTACATAATTTAAAAAAATCATAGGCAGCAGGCAAGTGTTTTCTTTTGGTTGTGTGTACTTTTGTTGCTCAAGACCAAATTCTGTATTTGAGGAAAAACTCAAGAATATACAAATTTCATAGACTCATGAAATATCTCGTATGCATATTCAGTCTAACAAGTGATTTCTGATTTCACATTCATTATGATAACTTTGTTTCAGGTATGGGAATAAAATTTTAAAATCAAAACTTCAAACAATAATTAGACATCTAAAATTGTATTTACAGATATTAACTTTTTTTTAAAATAATTATAAAAATATTAAAGTTTATTCCCTGAGAAAGCTAATTAATGGAAATAGCTATCACATCATAGAATTTCTATATGTTCCAGGTACTATTTCTGCGTGTTCCCTGGGGCAGGGGGTGGGAGAAGTGGAAGCTCAGCATTTTTGTAAATTTTAATAATTTTTTACTATTTACTAATTAGCAACGCACCCTGTAAGTTTAATATGTCTATTTGAAGCTAGCACATGTGGAATGTAAAGAGCAAAATCAATCTCCTAATCTGAATAACAAGTATGAAGAAAATCCAGTTGAACTAATGAAAAGGTAAATAGTTTTTTATCAGGAATGGAAGAAAATGTATTCTCGCGATAAATTGAATACTTCCTGAAAAATGTGATAATCTAGAAACACACTTTAAACATATGGTAGGAAGCTGTACTTCTTTAATTAGAAGACAACTCCACCTTCTGGGCATTACTTTGAAGAAGATGAAGTTATGAGCAGTCAAATAGCCCCAGAGCCACATCAAAGGTGCTCTGTTTCTGAAGGAGCTTTATTTGTTTCCATTCCTCTTAGTATTACTGTGCATTCATGCTACTAAAACTGTGGTCTCAGGCAGCCTCTCTTGCCTTGTCATAAAATACTTCTTAAGGAAAAGAAAGACTCGGCATAAAGCAAGACAGAACATGGAGACTGATGCAGGAGATAGAAGGAACTGCCATTTAAGTGAATGAGTTTTAATTTACAGACATAAGTTAGAAAACCATAGAGGGGGCAAGATCACCTACAACACAATATTTGATTGACTGGTCAGGTAAGGTGCAGAAGCCAAACATTTTTTAGTCACTAAGGTGACTTGGTAAAGTGTCTGTGCTGATGATTCTAGCTGATAACAAGAGCAAAGAGAGCGAGAGTGTAGACAATGTTAAAGTAGCAAGCTCAGAGGATGGAAATGATGATGAAGCAGAAAAGGGTGAAAGAAGAAAAGCTGAGACTGAGAGATCATTTAAATGTTTATTTATCAAGCTTACTAATGGTTAGCTATTCAATAAAAACTATGAAAGAAAGATGGGGAGAACTTGACAGGACAAGAGATCAGTAAGGAGGCAAGCAGGTATGAAAACCATTAGCAGAGAATTGATAAAAATATTTTATGAACATTACATTGCTTGGAGTGATGTAGAGCAGAGTAGAATGATTGCTTCCCAAAAGCATGAAGTAAAGAAGAGATGGCTATACCTCTAAGGAAATGATAACTAAACCTATCATTCAGAAATCTATAAAGATGTGAACTAAGTTATTCAGGATATTGAAAGATGATGTAAGAAGCAAATTCACAGGCATAGAGGCAGAAAATTTGATGTAGGAAAGCCACACAGAGGGAAAAAATAAATAATGGGAATCAATATATACTTTTAATCATAGCTTTTTGTAAGAAACCAAAACCAGATCTCTACTATATTTCATTGTTGAACCGCTTTTTTTTAATCATACAGAATGGCATGGTGAAGAACTTTAGGATAACACTACAGCAAAATTAAAACTGAGAGAACTGTAAATTACTCTGGCATAGAAATACAGAGATTACTAGTATGGAAGCAGCTAGTGAATCCTGAGCAGGAAAGATCGATTAAAAGTCATATCCTGCAGAGCAGTGGATATGGAGGAAATGCTTGCAGCTGGCTCCTGTTTTCACAGCAATCCAGCAGAAATGTATATAAGTTTCTCCATTTTTCTTTCCAGAAGAAGGAGACAGTGCTTTCTTTACACTTCAGCTCCGTGAATGTTGAGAAATCAGACAGATAAGATCCCCAAAAAGCTCAAGCCTTTAGGTATGTTTACTAACCAAATTAGTCCCCTCTTTATATGCATCTGCAGTTGCTTACAATTTCAAAACCTGGCCAAGTCAGAGAAAGACTTACTGGCCTAACATTGCTTGTTAGAATACTGAGTTTATGTTTTGAGCACTTGAAGTAGAAAGATCTGCATGCAATTAGGTCCCCCTCTAAACATGGGGCCCCCATCTGAAGGCATTACAAACCATACCTTCCTTACTTGGATGAGAATGTCCATTAGGATTCAAGGCTATCATCATCAAAACTTACCCAGGAGGAAAGGAAAACCAACTCCCTATTTGAATATTCATTTGACCACTGGCATAATATATAAATCAAGGGTTCAGAAGGAAGGCAGGTTTGTTTTAATTAATCCCAGATAACTGTGTTTTGTCTCAAATTAGTGTTTTAGTAAATTCTTGACACTGGTAATTTAGGACACAGAATTTTGCCACAAGTTTAGCATTTCCTGGTCAGCATCACACTAATTCTCTAGTGGACATCTATCATTCTGAGTTTGGCATTCAACACGATGCTCAAGCTGTCAGTACCAGTGCATCTCCATTACACACACACACACACACACACACACACACACACACACACACACACACACACTCCTCTACAGCTTAAGCTGCAGGTACTCAAAATCAGCTGTGAATGCATACAACTTTGTGTCTTAGATCAGACTGCAGTGAAAAGGCTGTGAGAAGTGGGGCCCCACAGCCCCTTCACTCAGGAGCTGCACTAAAGCTGAATCTGCTGTGGCTGTGCACTGTTATGCATTTTGCTTTTCTGAACCTTGACCTGTGGATGCCATGTCAAGATTTAATGACCTTGGACCTACCCTATCAGTATGGGCTTTCCTGAAGATCACTGGACCAGATCCTGACCCTGATGCTTTGATTTGACTGCTTTGCTTGATGTCAGATCGTTACAGACTTGTCTGCTGATGTGGAATATTAGCTGGGTCTGGCTACCATCACAGACCTTCTCTGCTCTTCTTGTTTGGATGCTGTGGAACCTCGCCTTTGCAGTGTGCACACGCTGCTGTCTCCTGTTTTCTCTCACAGAGCAGCCTACTCTTGCTTCTCCCTGAACACAGCAGCTAATAAGCAAATGCTGGAACACTAAATGCCTTCTAGACAGGCTTGAGCAGAGTCGCACAGAAAATATGAAACAGAACTGTTAGAAACAGAGATCTCCTGTGTCTCAGTTTCATGTTGAGGCCATGATTTTAACCTACCTCACAGGAGTTCATAACTAGGTCTTTGTATTCTGGAGGCATGTCTAATTCATCTTGAATATTCTCCATGGAGGACATAAACTGGATTAAGATTTGCTCAAGGGATTGTAAAAGGTTGTCCTGGGGCACTGTGAAATATAATTTTCAGGATAATGCACACATGCTTTATTTAGATTGTTTACATCATGCATGGCAGAACAAAACCCAGTACCTCACTGGGACATATAGATGCTATCCAATCTAAGTAGTAAGTAATACTAATTAGACTGAGTTTGATTTACTTGTTCACATTGTTGAATTCTAAATTAACTTTAATAACTCGGGAGAAATATCTCAGTGTTATTATGGTCATTTCAATAAAACAACCGCACAATGAGGAGATGCTTTAAAAAAAGATCTAACTAGAAAATTGGGCCTATAAAGAATGACAGAGCTTGGTTATTATGAGCTGTTATAACGCAATCACATGAATCACTATGGCATGTGGACCTTGTGCTCAGCTCTTGTTATCTAATTCTGGCCATCCCATCTCCAGCATCCCCCGCTTTTTCCCTCCCACTCCCCCCAAATGAGAGGCTTTTCTTGTTTATCAAAGTTGTGGGAGGAGGAATCAAAAAACATCCAAGCATCAAGGAAACAAACAGTCAACTAGTCAGCTAAGTCAGATGTTACACCATTACTGTTTCCTTTGTCAGAATTCAGGTGTCTTACATTTTCATTCATTTCAAGAGCAGTTGACAGAGAAAGATAGAGATGCCTAATCAGGGTTGCTTGTGTTGCCTTCTCAGGGTTTTAAAAAATCATCTGAATTTTGATGCACAATGAGCTTAAACTGCATATAGGGATACTGGATTAACCCTTACTTGTACTGATGAGTACATAAAAATGCGCATTATTACTGACCTCAATGCCAAAAGTAAACATAGAATATGGTCAAAACAATCAACTCAAGATAAAACATAGCATTATACCTGCAGCAGAGAGGCTTCTACATATTAAAAAAAAGTCTATTTGGATTCAGACCAAATTTTCAGATGCCCTTAGCGTGCCTTTAGTTTTGCTTTTACATGCAGTAGAAAATCACCACTTGGGACAGTTAACGTGTAGAAATTACTGTGATTAAGAAAATATCTCAGGTTTTCCTGAGGCATGACAAATACAGTTACAAGGAGCCACAATTGTGCCTGGCAACACAACACTTGCATTCCTAACACAAGCACCTGATGGGACTCTCTCTTTGGCACTATATCCTACCTGCAACCTATTTTCTGTTACAGTTATTTCAATACAAATCTGGGGTTTATTGCTGTTGTTCTTTCTTCAATTTCTTGTGCTGTTCATTACAGTATGTTTATGAAATATTTATTCCGAATGGGAGTCCCCCAAACTGGAGCTATATTGCTTCAGTGAACTATCCCTTATTTTCTGGAAATATTGCCTGTAGGTAGAAGCTCTGTAAAGTTAAAATGTCATTCTACATTGTGCAATATTCCAGAAAACACAATTATACCTATGAGCTAAAGTGAAAAGAAAGAGTTTGTGCATGTTATTACATAAAAATCATGATGAATTTTTTCAAAGCAATATCATGAATATGACATTTGGAAATAAGAAGCAGGAATGGAATTTTTTTAATTTTCTATTGATCAACAGTTTTTGAAACCCATCAATACAACAAAATGGGAAGTCCTTTACCTGAAATTCCTAAAAAAGAGTAACTGAATGTATATGCCAGAGAAGCTATACATTTAGTGAAAATGTTTGCAAATTATTGAAAAAAATAATCTATACACTCAGTCTTGCAAAATTATGCAGTGTCAAGTATTCTACACCTGAGTCCAGTTCTGCTATTACTGCCATGCCTTACTTGGAGTAGCTGTAATTATCTCCACAGCTAGATCCAGGAGATAGCCAGAAAAAACCAAAAGATTTCTTGCCTTTCAAAAGTATTTGTTTTATAATCTGTAGTCAAGATGGCTTTCCTACTACAAATCATACCCTGGAGAACTGGACAATCAAAACATGTAATTTATATATGATCCTTCTTCCCCACAATATCCTGATTATAGCATTGTTACCCAACAAACAGTATTTTACAGGATCCTGGAAAGAAAATTGCTTTTTTCCCCCTTTAGTTATTTTCCTGTCTTTGCTCTGTGTTTTTTTTTCAGTGCTTTTGCTGTTATGGAATATTTTTTTTATGTACTAAATGGTTTTTCTGTCTCTAATCCCAAAACATCTAAATGGTGCTTTATTGGAAACTAAAATGACTGCACTCTGGTGGCAAACATTCATAATAAAATTTCCAAGCTGAACAAAAAACGAACAAAGTTAGGGGTCAGTGTAAGGATGCTCAGTTATTTGATAATATTTCAAAACAGTCCCTTTTTCCAGAAGCATAGATGTGGTCAGCATAATCTGGACCAATCTTGATGTAAATTGTGGCTATTAATGAAATCTTTATGATTTAAAAATCTGTATTCTACAGTTACATTAAGTTTATTGCAAAGGAATATTTGCATTGCAATGAACCATTTTCAAAAGGTGATCAAAGTCATCATTCAGTGCATGTGCTGAGACAACATACTGGTTCCAGTGCTTGGAGAAAGAAATGAATTGGACACAGAATAATTTTTTCCCCCAAACTTACACAAACAGTCACATCTGCAAGAGGGATTGCAAAGAGGATCCAGAGAACTACAGGTCTGTCTCCTTGACCTCCTCGTCAAGTAAGGTCTTGACTGAGCAGATCCTTTTGAGTGCCAACATGCGGCGTGTGCTGGACAACAAGGGGATCAGGCTGAACCAGAATGGGTTGAGGAAAGACAGGTTCTGCTTGACTGATCTGGTTACCTTCTATGACCAGGTGACTTGCTTAGTGGATTAGGGAAAGGCCGTGGACGTTGTCTGTCTAGACTTTACTAAAGCCTTTGTCACAGTCACTCTCGGCACTCTTCTAGAGAAGTTGGCAGCCCATGGGTGGGACAGGGGCGCTTTCCACTGGGTTAAAAAGGGTCTGGGTGGCCAGGCCCAGTGAGTGGCTGTGAATGAAGTCCCATCCAGGCAGCAGCCAGTCACTAGTGGAGTTTCCCAGGGCTCAGCACTGGGGTGAGTCCTGTTTAATGTCTTTATCCATGATCTGGGTGAGGGAATCGAGTGTACCTTCAGCCAGTTTGCAGATGATAGTGAGTTGGGTGTGACTGCTGGAGAGTAGGAAAGCTCTGCAGAGGAATCTGGACAATCTGGACTGATGGGCAGATTAAAATGGTATGAGGTTCAATAAGATGAAATGCAAAGTCCCATACTTGGGTCACAACAATCCCGTGCAGTGCTACAGGCTGGGGGCAGAGTGGCTGAAAACCTGACTGGTGGAAAATGACCTTGGGGTGCTGGACAACAGTGGCTGAACATGAACCAGAGTGTGCCCAGGTGGCCAAGCAGGCCAATGGCATCCTGGCCTCTATCAGCCACAGTGTGAACAGCAGGACCAGGACAGGGATTTCCCCCCTGTACTTGGCACTGGTGGGGCTGCACCTCAAATGCTGTGGTCAGTTCTGGGCCCCTCACCACAAGAAGGACACTGAGGTGCTGGAGCAAGTCCAGAGAAGGGCAATGGAGCTGGTGAAGGGTCTGGAGGACACTGCTTATGAGGAGTGGCTGAGGGAGCTGGGGGTGTTTAGCCTGAAGAACAGGAGGCTTGGAGGGGGACCTTATCACTCTTTACAACTGCCTGAAACGAGGCTGTAGCCAGGTAAGGGTCATTATCATCTCTTAAATAACAAGCAGAAGGACAAGGTGAGATGGCCTCAAGTTATGCCATGGGAGGTTTAGGTTAGATATTAGGAAAAAAATTGAATGAAAGGTTTCTTAAGCACTGGAACATTCTGCTCAGGGAAGTGGTGGAGTCCCCATCCCTGGAGTTATTTAAAGATGTGTAGATGTAGCACTTAGAGACATAGTTTAGTGGTGAACATAGTAATGTTATGTTAATGTTTGGACTCACTGATCTTACAGGTCTTTTCCAACATCAACCTTTCTATGGTTCTATACACATTAAAAATAGAGCTGATGAGAATTTAGTAGGAGTGACAAAATAAGTAAAATTAATAAAGTGAAATAGCTCATTTAAGCACATTAATAGGAGTAAACAAGTTTTATTATTCAACAAAGGTATAAAATATTGGGAATTATACACAAGATAGGATAAGAGTGGAATGGAAGCCTTCAAATAAAATTTGCAAGTATGTTTTAATAAGCAAATCCTTAGGCTTTTTAATAATGATACACTACATTTAGGTTATCTTTATGGAATTTTTATGTTATGCCTTTTTTCATTTTTAGGTCTTTCTGCAACAGATCAATTTTACATGGGTGCAAATGATTAAACTGAGAACAAAGAAACCTCACTTGAACAGTAACTTGGCTTTGTTTTCTTACATTCCTGGGAAAATCCTGGCCAACAACTACAGAATAATTTTCTCCTTTAGTCCAAACTTCAATATATTATAGAAGGGATCTGAATGAAAGAAAATTCTTCCCATTTATATACTTCTACTAAAGAAAACTATTTCAACATGAAAGATTAAGACAACAATATAAATATTAAGTCCTAATGTTCTGTGCCACCAAGATGTTAAAATTTAACAAGTTCTAGCTTGTCAGACAGCCTGTGATAATTGTCTAACACAGCTGTGAGGTAATATTACTTTGTTTAAGATTTTTCAGTGGAAGGTCTATCTATATTTCCATGCAGCACTAAATAAAAGAAAAAATTTAAAAAAACAACCAACCAAGCAACCCCCCCCCCAAAAAAAAAAAAGAAGAAAAAAGGTTCATGATAAACAAATTCATTTCATGACCAGCTATAGCTAGGAAAGACTAGAAACATTTCTAAAGCCACTGGTAGTGCAGATTAATACTGACTGACAGGTAAAAATTTGGATACAGCAGCTAGTGATATCAATAAAAACTGTACCTATAGGGAAAAAACCCATTGAAAATGTGCATGTGGCTCTCTAGACAGAGACTCTGTCAAACCCTATATTAAGAAGCTCATGAGTAAATATGCTGTTAGAGAATTTAAAGAATAACAAAATTATGAACAGAAGAAAATATTCTAACAAATGCCTACAAGAAACAAGAATTACCAAATTCCTACATATTTACTTGCCTACTCATTTTCCCATCTTTTTCTTTCTTTGAAAGAAAATTCTTAAATCCATTCTTTAAGTACACCCAAAGAACCAACACATACAGTCAGCAAACTACATCTAATATCTTGTCAAATGAAATTAAAAACAGTATATACATAAACACTTCAAAATCCTCTGAGCTTTGCTGTTGAATACCATTTCTAAGTAGAAGAAGCTGTCCCATTTTTGAATGTCTTGCCCTGTTGACGTGCAGTCTCTATGACTTAGCTTTACAAGAGTTTTGGGTATGTATAATTTTAACTTCTGAAAATTATTTCTAAGTACAACCACAAATGTAAAATAGATGATGCAGTATAAAATCACCAGCCATGTCTTCCAGCAGTGGAACTATTCATCCAAGAAACAGGTATAAGTTCAATTTGGCAATGCTAAATGACATTCATTTTGCAGAAATTAACTTTTCTTTGTGCATTGTTGACTGTGAATGGAGACCATTATTTTTCATTGCCTAGATAGTGATGCAATTTTCAAAGCTAAATGAGCATTAAAAACATTCATTCCATGCTTCTGCAATGAACAATCTAAGATACCTAATGGCAAAATGAGACATTCCCTTTAATCTTTATGAGCATATTCTATTCCCTTGAGGTTAAAATGAGCAAGGAGGGGATAAGCTTGCTATATTTTTGATAAATGTTTTTTTCACAAACAAGAGAAGTCTTGGGTGTGCAGATGGAGCAGCCTGCCTGCTTGCCAATCCCTAAAGATCCAATCATCCTGATGACTGTCCCACAGTTCCTTCCCTTTGGGCAGGTCAGTCTCTTTCATTCCTCTGTGTTATTGGAGGTAAGATTTTGGTGCCAATATAGGGGAACTATGTTTCGCCAAGGGGCACAATTCATACACATATGGATGGGTTTCCAAGTACTTGCCTTTGATATCAGCTCACATTCTGGTTATGCTCCTCTACAACAGGACCCCAGACAGGATTTTCTGGAGAAGTGGCTGTACCAATATACTATTTTCCCATAGGTGTTCTTGAAATCTATCTAATTTCAAAATATTTGACTACTGAGTAACAGTAGACAGCACGAGGCCATAAGATTTTACTAGCAATGTGTTACAAAAACCAGCATATAGCTAACCCTGCTAATAATTAAAGTAACTGGTGACCTAAGCGGAACATCTTGTATCTTAGAAAAAAAATCCACAAAAAAATAGTCATTAAATAACACCATAAGCATTGAACCACAGATTATATGAAAAATCTTTCAAGCAATGAGATCAAATATCTTTTCTAGAAGACCGTTTCCCAACCTATATGCATAGAAGATTTACAGAATAATGCTGCCTAGGGCTGATTACATGTCTCCATGATGTAGAGAGTGTTTGTTTAAACAAAAAAAGAAAAACAATCAAAAGAAAAACAATATCAAGCTATTTGGTGCCACTGCAGGTGATTTAACTATTTGTGCATGCATCTAGTGCCGTTCAGGCCACAGAGCTGTACCACATATTTTGAGTGAGGAAAAGTTCTTTCTCTGTCTCCTTCCCACTGTAATGGGGCTTAGAACATAGAAAAAAAATGTATATTCATCTGTAGTAGAACAAGCCTCTGATTTTTTATCACAAACCTTATCAAAGATTCATTATCTCTACCTTTAGACAGAGCAACAAATGAGGTCCTAAAACTCATACCCGAAGCCAAGGGAAAGAAATACTTACACTGTGAAATGGATGAACTCATGGGTTCAGAAATCAGAAGGCACAAAACATGTGTTAGAAATTTCAGGCCCTGCTGGTGATTTTTAGCCCACCCAGTACATGGACCCTTGGGGATGCTTTGAACTGATCTTACTGACACTTAGCTCTGTTGGCATTATACAGTCTGACCTCAGCAGAATAGCAGAGATATATGCAGTCTCTTAGGTCTATATACTGAAGTCCAACTCTCCATATTGAAAAAAGATAAAAAAATTACACTTACAGAAACACAATTGTGCAGAATTATATCTGCATATGTTTACATGGCTTTGAAGCTTGACCTCAATATCTGACAGTCTCAATTCCAAAATAATTATTACCATAAAAATACTTTTATCTGATATTATTAGTCTACTAACACCCTCATGAAACTGACTCAAAAAATGAAATATTTCTCTCCAGTTCATTACCTCAATTGTTATGCTACCTTCAGGCTACGCAGTTTGAAAAAGACAGATCTTTACCACTATTTGGAATTAAAACCTACAGTCGTTATCAAGGAAATAATACTTTTTCAATACAGCAAGTTGATTTGTCTAATATTATGCATGGAAGTTTTTCCCCTCCTTTTTCTGTTTTATTGCTTGGTTGGTTGATTTTTTGGTTGGTTTTTTTGACTCTTTAGATTTTTGTTGTTGCTGTTTCTATTGCGGGAGGTTAATTTTTTTTATTTTTGCAGGGGGAGGGGGATGTTGTACTTTTATTCTTTATTTGTTTGGGGTTTTGTGGTTTTTCTTGGTTTTTCTTTCCTTGCCCTTGAAAGGCCAGGAAATGAAAAAGAGCTTTGGCAGTATCCCATATCATTAGCTTGGTATAAACCATGTTAACTCCATATTCACAATGGAGCTTTTGGCAATAGACCTGTTTCTGACACAGTGCTAGTATTAGGCAGAGCTAATAGCTGGCTTTATTCCTATTTTAACTGACTTATAATTTTGGGGAGTTTAATTCTATTAGTTTTTCCTTCTTTCATTTTCAGTGGTGAGTAAGTAAAAAAAATGCTGTAGAAATCATTAAAACTGGGCCTGAACTTTGCTATTGGCAGTATTTAGCCACACCATCTCTAGCTGATGTACTACCAGATGATGGCTGGACACTCTTGTGGTAACACTTTCAGGGCCAAAAAACCCCAGAATGAGTCATCAATCCGTGCAGAATTGCATCTTGTTATTGGACTGTGGTACTCCTGTTTAAGGAAGGACTGTATTGTTTGAAATATCTCGACACTACACTCACTGAACATGATTGTTGCCACTTGGCACTACCTTACCATGAAACGAACTCTCTGGGGTGTGCATTGATTCCATTACTGCATTAATGTAAAATTACCACCATGGATGCTTAATTTCTACCCCCTTAAGCCTCATTCTACCCGGAAATTGTTGGAAGTCACCTAAAGGTCCACCTGTCTGAGGCAAATGAGTGAATAAGGTCAGGTATTTAATTTCTCAGGTCAATAGCTAAATAAACCAGTTAATAAATGGCCTGTCATACAAATTGATTTCTCTAGAAAACAACAGCTTTTAATTGCTCATTTCAAGAAACAGAATTATTCAGAAGGGAGTTTGCAGAGGCAGAAATTTAGAAATGATACAACAATATGAGATACATAGATACTGTAAAAAGGAATTTCCACAAACGGGCTGTAGATGCTACTTTCTTTTTCAGTTGGAGACATTTTTTTAAATGAGACAAGAGCCTGTATGTTGCCGTTTTTCATAGCTTCCATTTGTTTAGAATGTTTTACTCCACTTAATATAAGGTAGAGAAGGGAAACACTTTCAATTATTCCAGTTTCCATAGCACCCATTTAAAAATACTGAATGGTTAATTTATTTATCTTTAAGGTCACTTAATAAACTGTATACACAAAACTAACTACAGAATTATGACTATTACTAAGAGTACAGCTAGGGCATCAAGTTAGGTTTTTATCCCAATTTGTGAAGACTGATAAAGATTCATATAGTAGTTTTCTTCACATTTGGAATTTTCAATCTTAAGTAACAGAGTTGTATTTTCTCAGGATCATTGAGTATGTAGGTTTAGAAAAGAGTGAAAAAGTCTAGTCTTTTATGCTCTGTTCACATCAAGTTTTCAGGGAATGTGAATCATTTAATAAGCTTATTTTATACTGAGAAAGAAATATGAGCTCTTGAGCATTTACTTCAGGCATTAAGTCAGATGCTGCAGTGAGCGAGACCTTCAAAGTGTGCATGAAGTCTTTCCCCTTTAATCAGTGGAGAAAGCTTGAATCTTCTGAAAGCCAACATATTGATCTGATCAAGGAATTGCTGAGACTGCTGCAAAGGAAATTATATGAATATATATAGAGCAGAAGTATTAAGAGTATAAAAATTTGCAATTGACCTTTCTCTGTAGTTTCCTTATTCTTTTATCTATTTTTTTCTCTTCTGGAAGCCTTTAGCTATGGATTGTTACATATGGTTTGAGCAAGTAAAGAATACAGAGAGTGATACTGGCAGTGTGTAAATCCTAGGACTTGAAGGATTTTTTGAGAACTGAAGAGAAAATGTGATAGGTGTTCCCTTTCACATAAGTAGAGCATCTGCTCAATCAACAGCATAGAGGTTTGGGGCAGGAAAGACTGATGGCCCACATCTGAGCGTGAAACAAAGAGGATGAGAAACAGAAGCCAAAGTCATGAATGAAAAAATATGTGGCAGAAGGCAGAACTTAGAACTTCTCTGACCACCATGTTTTACAATCCAAGAACAAGAGTGTGACCAACTGTGCTCCACAGGACAAGGAGAAAAGCATGAATTTTGCCTGTGAAGACTGTTTTCTCACCTGGCCCATTCCCTGGATGATTCCTTGACGATGTTTACATATTTACATATGAAGTAGGACACACTACCACTACAAGGAGTGATTCCTGTTTGCCTTCTTAAAGGAGCAAGTAAAATTCACACAGTTGCTTAAAGGTGAAATTTTCCTTTGTGAAAACATGAGGTACTCTGGAATAATTTGATGGAAACAGGAGAGAAATCTGAAGGGCTATTTTGGGGCCACTCTACAGGATCTGAATTTTTATTTGTGTGATAGGTGCAACTTTCTTTCTATTAAGAGAAAATGTTGAAATATTAGCAGCTGAACTTTTATTAACTATAAATACCCACTTTAAAATCTACACTGTGCTTTAGCACTACACAGACTCAGAAAAAGAAGTAATTTAATTACAAATGAATTCTGAGAATCTGTGGATGCATTTATTGAAATACTTGTTTCCTTGCTAAAAATTTTAGACATTTTGTTTATACATTTGTACAAGTTAATATCATCTGTGGCTTTTTTTCTGTTTTCTCTAACATATTTGAAAAAAGACCCTTTCCAAATTTTAAATAAATTCGGTCTCTTGGTATATTTTAGGCCAGCATGACATTTGTGATATATGAGTCAGAGGATCTCAAGTGCTGCATTGAAGAAACACATCACTAATTCTAATACAAAAAAGACAAGCAGACTAAGGCAGACGCCATTCAGATAAGTAAACAAAGCATATAATGTGAACAGTATCTAGAAAGTATAAACAGGATTTACAATTTACAAGATGTAAAAGTCTTAGACTGGGATAAGGTGAATGAACCCACAGTAACAGACAACAATCCAACTTGCTTATTTTCTAGCATTCCCAAAGCTCTGCATGTGTACCATTGGTCATGGCTTATAGCTAGAGTAGGTACATTTTCCAAAAGCTCCTTTTGGTCACATTTCTAAGTGTCTCTAGCTAGGACTGGAAAATTTTAAGATACACTCCATACGCCTGCAGGATTCTTTTGTGTTTTCCTAAAATTTCATGGACATGAACATGAAATGGGAGATTGAAGGTATAACAATAAGGTATGCAAAGAAAGGAGACAATGGACACTTTCAAAACATCTTCTGCCATATGGCATCCTAGACTGTCTGTGAAGGCAGAAATCAGACTGTTTCCTGCCAACGTTTATAAAACTTATGTAAGCAACTCAGTTTCAAGTTTTAAATGAAATGTTAATTACTATACTAAATCAGATTACTCATCGGAATACCAGTGTCACAGCAGCCATTTTTAAGTTGAGAGATAACAGGTTGTTAAAAGTTGATTTATGCATGGAAATATGGTTTACACCTCTTCATTTTTTCATATAATATTATAGCTAGCTGCATCTACCATGTAGAAACACATCTACTTGTTCCTATTTTGTACCTTGTAGGACTTTGACTTCATGCTTATGCAGAATTAAATGTGGTACAATAGAGTTAGGAATCTTCATTTTTTCCTGTGAGCAAGATTAAACAGAGATGTCAGCCTAGTTTCACTTTGTATTCACTCTTCAGTTTCGCTTTGTATACACTCTTTGTGTACATGCAGTCCCTTTTGACAATCTGTTCTCAAATATCTGTTGAAATCAGTCCAACTCTTAATCTGATTTTTAATTATTATACTTAATTTTTTATTATTTTATTTGGGTTTTTTGATCATTCAGCTCTGAACCTCTCTGTGTTCACAGGTTTTATTGACTCACAAAAAACCACTCTTCTTTGCTTTAGATGACCTGAATCATTGAAACATGAGCTAGTCACTAGGCTGCCTTTACAGCCAGTGGCAGAACTTCCATAAGGCAATCCATGACCTTATTTTAGATGTCTGAGATGATATTAATTGCTCTCCTGAGCAGTACTCTCCCTTGATTTTAAAGGAAGCTTAGAGTGACTTTGGCAAATTTTGTGATGCTTAAAGTAAGTAAAATGAATCCAAGACATATAATCTCAATTTAAAAGAGTATTGCAAGTGATAGCTACTGAAAACTGAAAAAAAATTCTGTATTTTCTTTAGACTGCTACTTTTGCACACTAATGCTGTTATTTTCTCTGAATGGCTTGATCTACTCCCTCTTAAATGCTCTGTCAAAACTGAATTTAATATGGCAGTGTATATCCTCTCCTTTTCATTTTGCTGTACCTCCTGGAAATCTTCAATCTTTCCCACCTTTGACTAGTCTAAGTAACTTTGTGATATCTGCACATTTTATAAAACTACTGATCATTGGAACATCCATATTCATAAAATGAACATTAACAGAAAGTGGCTTTTCACATGCTGAAAATTTGCATTTGTTTTTTCCTTTCAGTTCTAAAGAACACCCATGACAACATATTGCTCTTCAAGATTATTTGGGTTTTTATTAATATCATTCTAGAGCTATAAGCTTAATTTTTGACAACAGAATGTCCTTTAACTATTTTTTTGGCTGCTGCTCTTAAGGAAATTTATTTGACAACACTGGGAAAATTTCCCCTTACAAAAGAATCTGAATCTGCCATAGAAATACGTATCCCCTAATACTGCTCTCTATTTCCAGTTCCACATTCCACCTTTATCTTTAAAGACAGCTGTGCCTGTGGCACTCCAATCTTCTAGTTAGAAATTTCCTTTTTAAGTCAAAGGTTGAATATTTCTTAATAGCAGTTCACCCACCTTTTATTACATATTTTCAAAACTCTTAATGGTTCACCTTGATGAGAACTCAAATCAGCCAAAGCACTGAGATGATCTGCTCAGGTCTTTAGTGTTCAGAGAAAAATTCAAAAGGCTATTAAAAGCCAAGGTTAATTCTTTAATCTAAAATCAGGAACTTATCTTTAAAACAGACAAAACTGAAAGCTATTGGTTAACAGAGAATGGTAACATGGTTTAAAAGCTTTTGTCCCACTGCATGTTGTATCCTTGCAGGTGGGTCTGTGCTTTCAGTAAATTCAGGGACACTGAGGGATAGTGAAAGCTTCTGTTTGTTCACACTATCATTTTCGTGCCTGCTCAGCTGGTCTGGAGGAGGAGGAGGTGGAGGAAGAAGAACAAAAGGAGCAGGATGAGGAAGGAGGCTTCTACCTCCCATCAGAGGCTTTTATTTCACCTAATGATTTCTTAAAGGAGCGCAGATAATACAGAGTGCAATGATATACATATACCATATACAAAACATATACCATCTGTCCCCACCATGCACAAACAAAGTAAATTGTTGCTTTTACATTTGTTGTTTTTCGTAGTGTATTGGCTATCCTTGAGAGGAAAGCTAATAGGAGATGGGCCTTGCTTTAATGGAAATGCATTTGAATTGACTGAGCTTCCCCAATAAAGTACAGATATTGGATTATCTGGATTTGAAACCAGTCTTTGATGTTTTGTTCAGAAGAAATGAAAAATTTGTGTTAAAAGCCATCACAATGAAAAGTTTAACAGGGGCATGGCAACTTTTGGTCTTAGCTATTTTCAAATGTATTATAATGTGGCTTGTGATAGCCTACTGTATAGTTAATGTACCTTTCATCACTTCCCCTTTGTCATGAATTGAGAATGTGCAATGGAAATTCATTGCAGCATGGCTGTTTAGTAACTTTTTAAGCCACTACTCGTTTCTGTGTCTTGAAAGAAAGAGAAAATAAAACCCCCTCTGTGGAAAATCTCAGGGGATTAGCATATCTTTGAAACACAATTAGGGGTTCAAATTTTACATCAACTACTATTCAATTAGAAATGTCATTCAATTAGCAATGAACTTATAAACAGAAATTAGTAGAAGGAAACCAAGAACTCACTGTTTTACTGTTAAATTTGCAACAAAATTGGATTTTTTTGAGCAGCAGTTCATATGTAGCTCATATTTAGTTCATATTTAGAGTAATTTTTCTGCACTTTAAAGTGATTTGAAAATGAAAACACAGCAAAAAGCATTTAAAGCATATGAAGATGCTGAGGGAATATTTTATGGTAAATAACTATTGATTCAACAGGACTCCTGTGAGCCTCACATCTGTGCCTGGAAATCTCATAGAAACCATTCTAAGGCAAATGGAAGACAGGGAGGTGATTTAAGACAGCAACACAGCTTCACCTTGGGCAAGTCTGCCTAACCAACTTAGTGGTCTTCTGTGATGGAGTGACTGCATCAGTGGACAACACAAGACCTACAGATGCCATCTGGACTTCTGTAAAACCTTTGACATGGTCCCAACAACACCCTTCTCTCTAAATTGTAGAGGTACGGATTTGATGGGGGGACTCAGATTAGAATTTGGTTGGTCACATCCAGAGGGTAGCGGTTCATGACTCAGTATACTGATGAACACTCAACAAGCGGTGTCCCTCAGGAGTTTGAGTTGGGACAAGTACTGTTTAACATCTTCATCAATGACAAATGTATCAAATGTGTCCCCACACAAGTCTGTAGAAGGCGCCGAGCTGAGTGGTGTGGTTGACACACCTGAATAATAGGATCTGGAAAAGCTCAAGAACTGGGCCCACTGGAACCTCAAGAGGTTCAACTAGTCCAAGTGCAAGGTGCTGCACCTGGGTTGCTGCTACCCAACCCCTGGCATCAGCACAGGCTGATTGAGACCAGCCCTGAGGAGAAGGACTTGGGAATACTGGGGGATCAAAAGCTAGACCTGAGGGCTTGCAGCCCAGAAAGCCAGTTGTATCCTGAACTGCATCAAGAGCAGCACAGCCAGCAGGGTGAGGGAGGTGTTTTTGCCCCTCGACTCTGGTGAGACCCCACCTGCAGTGCTGCAGCCAGCTCTGGGGTTCCCAGCACAGGAAGGACATGAATCTGTTTGAGTGGGTCCAGATGAGGGTGAGAGAAATGACCAGGGGGCTGGAGCACTGTTGCTATGAGGACAGGTTGAGAAGTTGGGGTTCTTCTGCCTGGAGAAGAGAGGGCTTCAGGTAAACCTTATTGCAGCCTTTCACTGTCTAAAGGGGGCCTATAAGAAAGATGAACAAACTTTTTAGCGAGCCATTGAAATAGGACAAGGGGTGATGGTTTTGACCTAAACAGGATAACTTTAGACTAGATATAAGGAAAATATTTTTTACAATAGGGGTTGGTAAACACTGAAACAGGTTTTCCAGAGATGTAGTAGAAGATACCCCATCCCTGGAAACATTCACAGTTACACGCTACAGGGCCCTGAGCAATCAGCGAGTTTAAAATGTATCTTCTAAGCCAAACTGTTCTATGATTTTATTCTATGAACTATTGGATTTTTCTGTTTAAAGACGAATACAGTTAAAATTTGGGTCTCATTTATGCACAATATCCGCTGCCTGAATTAAATGTGTTTGTCAACTTAAAAGAATTGTTATAGATAAGACTTCACATATTTATAAACTCTTGTTGGTATAGAACAATTATTGCTGACCAGTCAAAAACTGCAGTTTATTCTTTTCAGTTGAGATCAACATATATATTTCCTAAAACCCACACATACACAATCAGACAGTTTATGCCAATGCCCTGAGGACAACTATACTAAAACTGAATTATTCCAGATACATTCCTTTCTTGTTAGTGAAAATAAGAAATTATTCCTTACTGATAACAGCCTTCTGTCTCCATCTCAGCATGTCACCTGAGCTCAAGTATTCTGATCAATGATTTGCACCACAGTGACCCTGTCCTTTTTTGATGGCTGACCAAGCATGGGGTGGATAAACTCATGCCAATACATCAACGCACAGAGCTAGGAAGTCAGATTAAACCTATAAATTCATTTCCAGTTTTCACCACTCATTTCTCAGTTTTTTTTTCTATTCCTTTGATGGTAGGAACAGACCTCCTGGGTGCCTAAAAATACCTTATATGTGGGAAGAAGAAGATAATCAAAAGAAAGATTGTAAAGATTCTGCAGTTATCTAAACCAGCCAGTGCACAGCAAAGTTTCTGATCCAATTGGAATGTTGTTGGTGTTTCCCATGTGAAGCCATGAATATGTAGAGACACAGATTATTTGAATGCACCTTCTTAATCTGAATGCATTTGACTGTTTGATATTTTTTTCACATTTTTCAGAGGACGAACAGATTAGAATGTACTACAATGTGCCAAGCAGCACGGACTGTGTGCTTTAAATAAATTCAACTTTTTATTTTGTCAGAAAATTTTCATAGAACAAACATTTCAGAAAAGATACTTTATGAATTTGTGGAGGGTCTAGCACAATGAGGGACTGGCAACTGGAAGAAGCTTTAAGTGGTACTAAAGTGCAAACAGTAGTACCACAAAAATAATAAATCACTGGTTAAAACCCTCCTGCAATGTTTTAAACATTTTAAGGCTGACAGATTTCTTTTTGGGGAGTTCTTTGAAATGTCTCCAGTACAAGGTTGTGCCTTATAGTACTGTCACTCTGTAATATGAACTGAACAACAATAATAAATATTTATTATTGTAGAGAAGCTAGCTAAATATTCAATAGGGACAATCCAACATTTTCCCTGCTTTATTCCACCAGCTAATTTCAAAATGACCATATTTTCTTACTCATTCTAATGACTTGCTGAAAAACTGACATATGTGCAGTAAGATGCTAACTTAAAATCCGAAAAAATGTATTAACACCAGAAGTTTTGCTATCAGACAACACATATTTTGGATTTATTCCTTTCATACAACTTCCTAATACTTTCCTGACACTATAAAAATGCAGCTACAGCAAGTTAATTGAATAAAAAAGGTACTAAAAAAAGACAAAATTATTAGAGAATAGCTTTTCAAACAGATTTTTAAGTTTAATTTTAAAAAAATGCTTTCATTCCAGCTCATTTATTATTTACTAATAAATGTACTTGAGTTGCCAGGTATTTTTATATTTGATGTTTGTTATTATATGACTATTACCTGGCAACTCTCCAGTCGCAAAAACAAAGTTTGAAAAATAAATCTAAATAAAATTTTGAAACTTTTACACATAGAAAAGCAAATTCTAAGCCTTAATTATTTTGGCAACTAATGTATATTTTTAAAATTATTGTTTGTCAATATTGATTATTATCACACCATAACATGTGCAAAGACTTTTTTTTGGGAGAATGGAATATTACAAGACAATTTCAACAAAATAAACACTTCTCACACTATAAACTATATGAATTTTAACTCAATTAGCACAATTTCATAAATTAGCATTTGAAACACTACATCTCCTGGAAACACTCTACCTACAGTTCATAGTATTGTGGTATTTTCTTAATTTCGATTCTAAAATGTTGCATTATATTTTGAGATATAATTATGAAGAAATCTGACATGTAAGCCATTCTGCATGTGCTAAACCAGAGAGGGGATAAACAAGCAATAGATAATCTGGAATGTGACAGAAACAGTAACTCTATAGTACATACTTGGAACTTCTGATTTTCAATAGGTCATAAATTTGATAGAAGAAATTTCTATTTCTTACCTACATTTCCAGTCATTAGGTATGAATTCTGAAAGTCCATCATTCCCATTCCAACAATGTGTATAAAATCTTCAATCACCTGCATTAACTCCACTGAACCTGGATAGATCTAACAAAAGAAGGTCAGACATGCCATTTACTATAATATCAAAATGTCTACAGCTGCAAATTCAAATAAAATCTAAATGCCATCAAAAGCAAATTGAGAAGTAACAGTCAAACAGATATAATAGTCTGTTTATATCCTCATATAAACAGACACTACTTCCCACAAAGTTACGTGAAATCAACTGTGCACTGGAACGGTGGAAAATGTTTCCGCTAAGTCACTGCACTTCTCAAAAACTTAGTGGCCATTACTTTCATTAATGGTTAAAGCATTTCATATTACAGAACAACTCTAATTAAAATATTCTCCCTTCCTCTGAAGATATCTTCAGTAACTTCAGAACTACTGATACAAACAGTAATGCAAATCTTACTGTGGCCTTGCCAGTATGATATCCTTTGTTGCATTACTCAACATGTAAGTAAGTTAAATTTTTACTGGCACTACTATTTTCATTGCTGATATGGAGTAGTAGAATCATAGAATATTGGAGGTTAGAATGGGCCAGTGGAAATCATCTAGCTCAAGCCTCTGTGGAAAGCAAGATCAGCTCTAGCAAGTTGCCCAGGAACACACACAGCTGGATTCTAAATGTCTCCCAGGAAGATGACCCCAGTGCTTATCTGCACAACATGTTCTAGCATTCAATCACTCCCACTCCCACTTTTTCATATACATGAACGGCCTTTTCTGTATTTTACTTTTTGTGCCTTGTTTTTTATTCTGTCAACAGACACCATTGAGACTTGGCTCAGTCTTCTTAATGTTTTCCCTTTCAGGAATTTTTAATATTGTCATGTTTCCAAGCAAAAGAGTGTCAGCTATTTCAGCCTATCCTTGCATATCTAATGCTCTACTCCCCTAAACAACTTCATGGTATTTTTCTGGGTTCATGCCATTACTTTGTGTCTTGTACTGAGGAGCCCAGAACTGGACAGAGTAAACTAAAATAAATGCCAGTAGCCTTGGCATTGCTAATGTAGCCTCTCAATGTGGCTTTTAAAATTATGAAACCACATTTTCAAAAAATAAAATTTATTTGCAAAGCTGTAAGCTTTTAAAAATAATTTTAAAGCTTTTAAAACATTTTAAAAATACTTTTTAAAGATTTTAAAAATAATTTAAAAAATATGAAACATTTTCTTTTATATTTAACAATAGTACAGTAAGGATTCATCAACAAAACAGCATTAGAGATATAAAAATTATCAATATGACTAAAAGTTCTGTTCATATCACATACATAAAAAAAAAATTTTGGTTTTTATTGCCTGTGATGAACAAGACAATTTTCAGTAACAGAGTGTTGTGCAATAGAAAAAATAACAGATGACCTGTTCATGATGGTTTTTTCTTCATATCAGTGAAATGTCCAAATTCAACTTTATAAGCAATATTCAACCCATTCTTTCCACTACTGGGACTGCAGACTCTAAAAAAGCCCTACAGAGACTATAAATTCCAGCATGCTGCACTTCATCTTCATCTTGCTCTACCTATCTAGATCCACAGTTGTTAGGTTCAGAATAGTGAACTTTTTTGCTTTGTTTTCTGCATGGATCTGTTAATAAAAGCTAGGGTAGTAATACTGTTTTGAAGAAGAATTTGTTGCGATAATTATGATCCTAACAGGTTGCTAATGCTGCTTCAGGTGACAGACTCAATGTCCATCTTCTTAAGGATGAATTACTGAGGTCCTAAGTGTGGTTTTTGCATCCATCTCGTTCAAAGCACACATACTCACAGATTATGTACTAAGGAAAAATGTCAGATTTTTTAAACGCTCGTTCATGCATACAAAATTTTATAGTAATAAACTGTTGAGCACTAAGTTGAGCAGGTACTCTGGGTTTTTCTGAAGGATTGAAGTACTGGTTAATCAATAGGATGCTGGCAGATCTTGATGAAGAATATGCAGAACAGCTCCCATGTTTTGAAACTCCAGTATAAACTCACACACTGTGGATTGAAAGGGATTGTGAGCAGTGCTTTACATCAGCTCTTAAAAAAAGGCAAATATTAAAGTGAGTGCTGGTTATCTGAATGGTATATAACCTGTAATTAATGGTTATTAACTGTTGGCATTTCAGCTAGAAAAACAGATGTGTTGAGGCATTGCAGATGTATACTTGATTGAAAGTCAGAAATTTGCTGACAGTGAGTAAGATTTTCTTTCCAGCAGAGAATCTAGAAAACAGGCTAAGAGATCTATGCTAACAGTAGCTGTGGAGTTTATGAAAACTGTGCAAGCTGGCAAAAAGGTTGGTCAGACTGCACCTAGGTTTGCAATGTTTTATTATAGAACATTAAGCTGAGTGGCTGAACCAGAAACAGAATCACCTTTATTCACTAGTGCCTGCTCACTCCTCCAAACTGTTATGAAGAGCTACTTGCTTCCAAGGTTACTTTGAGCCTGCTTACATAACTGCACAAGAACAGTAATAAAATGAGGGGCATTGGGGCGGTCATATCTCAGTGGTCTAAAATTGAGTGAAGCCTCTAGCTTTGAAACCAGGAATCTATGGCCCCAATACTCCTGGATTCAGCTCATCTTGGGTTTTTTTTTTGGGTTTCTGCTGTACCTAGATCTGCGAGAATGATTTACGGGACAGAGAGAAGGAGGAAAAGTACAAACAACTTGTTCCCTCTCTGTTTTTCAACACTGCTCCTTCTACAAGCAGCAGTGAAAAGAGGGAACTGGAGATTTACTGTTGCCTCTTTGTCTCCACATTCTCAGAATTTCCTCTTAAGTGCTGCCATCCCCAAATCTCCAGTGTCAGAGGGCTGACATGGCATGGGTAAGCAGGCAAGATGGAGGTAGAAGACAAGGTCGATAACATAGGAGTGGTATCATGTCTGTTTATTAGTAAAATAATTGCTTAATATTGGTTTCCTTATCTTGGTGTTGTTTATGGAAACTGCCCACATGTATGTGCTTTTGCTGTTTCCATCCATCACTGCTAAAGAAAATGACACACTTTGTCTATTTTTGTATCTGGCTCTTCTAGAGAGGGACAGAATAACAGGAAAAGAAAAAATATTCCCAGCTGAATTGTACTGGGTCAGCTGCAGTGTCATGTGCCTACTGCAAGGTTTGAATTAGTAGTGAAAAAACCTGATCTTCCCTTTCTCAGTGATATCATAAACGTGAACTTACAGAACTGAGGGTAAATAGCTTCAATGATCTTTAAGTACCTTGTGATTTATTAGGAATGACACAAAAAGTGAACAAAGTTCAAGTATCTATAGAACACAGTCACAATGACTACACAAGAGTAGAGCACAGATCTATGTCAGCTATTTTCTTGCCTTTGACAGTAGCAAAAAGCTAATAACTAAGGAGGAGTATAAGGGGGCAGGAATATAGTTATACTTGCTTGGAAAGTCTTGCCCAGCTTTTTTTGCCAAAAGACTGCCTTATGCAAAACCATGGATTTTCTTCCATAAATTTGCCTATTTACCTTTTTAACTTGTGTCCTTTCAGTTGTAAGAAGTTCTGCAAGGTAGCCTTCTACAGAATAAGTATGTCCTGTATTCATTCTGAATCTGCCACTATTTTGATGTCCTTTAGTCATTTTACAAGAAGCATAAATGAGTAGATTAAGTATTCCTCTTTTCCATTCTGAAGTATCTTGTTTTGTTTAATCCTTCTCCATAAAGAAATGTTTTCCTGCCTTTGAGCATCCCCACAAACTTTCCTCTTTACATAACTAAGTTCATCCCCATTGTCAGTGTTATTTGTACCTGAATAAACCTGACAGTATTATGGTCATGTTCAAGAACACAAATCTTAACGTTGTCCAGTAACTTCTTGGTACAAGAAGTTCACATGTAGGAAATATAGGAAATTCTTGTATCCAAGAAAAAACAAAGGAGGCGGTATTTGAATTTTAACTCTTTTATCATACATTCATGATTTTTGCTAAACGTTCTGATTTTATAAAAATTTCTAGACCAGAAACTTTTCAGTCCTGAGGATGACAACTGTTCTTCTAAATACAACCTTATATGACAGGTCTACTGTTTGCATTTCTGTAAGTTGTTTAGGGGTGTTGTATGAGGTCTTTGGGTGGGGTCTGATGTGTTGTGTTTGACAAAAGCAGTATTGCAGCTAGCCCTCAGTAGCATTTTTCAGCTTTTGTATGTACTTCATCACAATGTCCAAAGCAAAGACATAGTGAATAATCCTATGGAATATTAATAAAAATCTATTTTTATCAAGAGAAGCAACTTATATTCTAAATATAATTTCAATATATGAAATTAGCTGGTGGGTCCTGGAATTGCTCCTTTCTGAAAACAACCAATTTTTCTCCCAAATATTCTATCACTTAGGATTTTCTTTCAACTACAGCAGGGTGCATCTTTAACCTGATTTCTGAAAACATATATTAAATTTTGTCAAATCTTACCTGTTGCGCATCCTCCCATTTCTCTTTGTTTTCTTCATCTAATAGATTACTTATGATTTGAAAGAAGTTCTGAAAAATCAATTAAATGAAAGACTAAGTAAAATGATTTGAAAGACATGAACAACCACATCCTTAATCTAACATCAAGAAGGCTTTCCTTTCCCTATTACAGATACAGCTCTGCAGCCTATTTTCTGTCAGTAGAAGAGTAGCAAAATAATACATTAGACTGATAAAAGGGCACATATTTTATGGTAAATTTTTAATACTTGTGTATATAATCAGGTTCCATAGTACCACTTCTTATGAAACAAGAACCATTTTAAACTTGCTAAACTTTTAAATGTGATGGTGTTCTATTCACAAATTGCTCTCATTCCAGAAACTAGACAACTACAGATTTTGCAAAAAACCAAAGTACATTTAAGAAAGCACCAGTCTCCAGTCTTATGTTTCTATTCAAAAATGAGAAAATGATCCTTAATAACCATATATAGGGCATTCAATGACATTTCATTGGTCAATACAGTTTCAAATCAGATGCTTCTTACTTCTATATGTCACACTTGTCTCTATCCTTTTAGGAATTTCAACTTAAAAGGAATAAGCAGTTTCTGTTTCTTTGACCTTAAGCTGTTAACTCCTTTTTCTTATTCTCCTATTCATTTAAGTATAAGGGAAAAAATGCAGAACAGTTAGATACAAATCATACATTTAAAAAATCACTTTTCTCCAAATGTTTGTGGAGAAATCTCCTTTCTAATTTTGTCTGCTCTCTCTAGCAATTTGTATTCCCAACTTCTTCATCCCTAAAAGCTAAGAATTTGTACAGTCTGTTCTCATCTCTGTATCACATTTTGTGCAGAATGTCAATTTTTTCTACAGCCTGCCAATTATAATTTTTCTGTTCCTTCATAAAAGATACATGTAGTTTCCAGTAACCTTAGCTGAAGAGTGCAATTAAGTTCCCCACAATTTCAAAAACTTTAACTGGAATACCGACAATGTGACCTTGCTGGAACTCAGATTACTGGTCACTACCTCACCTGCACTTACTTTTTAGGCATTTTGCAGAATAAACAGGACCTAAATAAGGTTTAAGTAAGAAGCAACTTTAACTCACTATTAATGAAAGTACAAAGGGTTCAACTGCACAATGACTAAAACTAGAAAGGAAAAAACTTCCAACATTAGTCTGTGGTGGGTATGCTTGAAAAGACATTTATTTCAAACTAGAGATATCACCAACATTTCAGCTGTCTCACAACTATATAAGTAAAACATTTTAGGATGCAAAATTGAAGAAAACTTGTGAAAAATATTTTTTATAATAACATTTTACCAGTCTAACCTGGTCCCAATACTAAGCACCTGACAAGCAAGAGGATCTATCTTTGCCTAACCACTAGGAAGTTAACCATGCTAACTATAAAATTCACATGGATAGAAATTTCTTTAACTTGACCAAATTTACTCGAGAGGTGACTGAAATTTTGCTGAATTTGGACAAAATAATCCTGTTCATTAATGAGGCTACAACTCTTCTCTCACTGAGGTCACTAGCAAAATATCCACAAGTTTCAGTAACACACAAACTTCATGAAAAGAAACAAAATGGCTCAGCAAGCTCCTATGAAAATTTAAGTAAGCATTTGGACAAGATGGGAATTAATGATAGGACAATAAAGAAAAATGTTTTCATTATTTGATCCAATTCACAGCAATACTAAAGAATTTCCAGTCAAGTTAAGAAGAATAGATATAGTTACATACTGCTTATATACCTGGAATACATTTAATCCCTTTCAGACATTCCATAACAAAATAAACCACAATGCAAGGAGTTCCATTTGGTATTTGTTACAAAGGATTTGCCTGTTTAACCAGGTTGGCAAATCACAAATCTGTAAATGCAACTTCAGCTATGAAAAATGTATATCTTCACTGGTCCCCCAAGTAAAATAAATTATATTGGTCAAAGCATGCCAGTTTCATGGCACTATAATCACACTTACTGTAGGGCATTGTAATTTGGTAAAGACTTCTGCTAGGTAGAGTTTGCCTTATGAAAGATTTTGCCTGAAGGAAAACACTTTTCCAAACATGGTAGTTCTCAACTCTTCCAGTGTAATACTGTAGAAATGCAGTGGATGGAAATTTTAACTTTAACTTATTAGGGCATTGGTAGCAATCTAGCAGCAGCTGCATGGAACTCAGTGTGGGATAATTTATCATACTAGAGAGTTATTCTGAAGGTAGTTTTTCGTTACACTGCAGACACTGATTCCCCTGTAGTCTAAGCCTTAATTGCAAAAGTATCCATGTCTGTCTAATGAGATCTATCTGAGAGTTGCCTAGATTGCATGAAGAGCATTCAGGAGTTTGAAATGTTTCTTGCAGATGATATATTACATGGCTTTTCTAATAATATTATGTATTAGTTAAATTTTATATTTATTTTAGTTACAGAAAGAATTAAAATTACCAATAATTGACAGAAATATATGTGGAAAAGTTTATAAATAATGCTAGACTCAGACACAAACAAAAGATGAGCAATAAATTGCCTAATATATATTTTTGCACTTGCCAAAGAAGTATAAATTAGGTGTATGAACTTAGTAATACAAATATATTTCTTCTTGGGATCTTTTTTTCTCTATTTCTAATCTTGGTTGGTGCCATATTTATGGTAGCACTGGAGGGTGAGATGTGTGCAGGTTTTACAGTCCAAGTGATTTTTCAAAGCAATGCCAGTGCTTTGTGAATTAAACGGAGATGAGCAAATGGATTTGCTGCTTCAATAATGAATAGATATGAGATGTATTTAAAAAATGTGACAGGGGAGGAAGGGTTAAAAAGTCTTTGTCCTACTTTGACTACTCTCTTGTTTATTGCATTAATCATGAAAGAAACAGCGTTCTCCTTTAGTAAAATGATTGACAGGTGTGAAGGCTAAATTTTAGAAGCATTATGGATGTGATCTGAGGGAATTACTGCAGTAAACACTGGACCTCCCTGTAGAATCAAGCTTCTTTCTTTCATAGCCAGGCTTGCATATTACTGAACTGGTCACTATAGAAAGTGTTGGGACAGCCAGAACCAAATTTTGAAGTCCTTTATTTTTGCCCTTTTATTTTTGATGATCATGCCAGTTACAGCTGGGAATGGACAACGATGTTTTCCTCATTTAATTTCCTTCCTTTCAATTTTTTCTACTGTAATACAATGTCTGCAGTTCTCTGTTCCAGTCCAAATTCTTTGACCCTCTCTGCAGGCATAAAGCTGTCAGAAATCCTTTTATACAGTTAGAGAAGAATTCCTCCCTAGGAGGAATTAATGGATAGCCTTAAGTCACCTCCACTTTTGGACTTCAGCATAGTGAATATGTGTGTGGGAGGGGGAAGGTGGAGGGAAAAAGGATTGGACAATCCTGTTAAACCCTGACTCACAGCAATAGTCCCTATGGCTAATATAAAAGGGATTAGACTGCTCTAACTTCTTTGGGGAGAAACCTTTCTTCCTGTTGGTTGCTGCATCAGGGGATTGTAGAACTTGCTTTGCCATTCTGTCCTGAAATGCAGTTACTTTCCTGCCATCCTGTCCTTAGAAGGAAGTTCAAGCACTTTCAGACCAGTTCTGGATAATATTTCAAAATGTTGCTTTCATTTTGCTTATTTAAAATTTGTATTTTCTTCCTGGTAGAATCATTCTCACCTAAGTGCAGTGTCCATCTCATAGCCTCAGTGAACCTGCAGAGGGTATTTTAAAGAATTCCTATATTAAATGAAAAACCTTGCTTACAGAAGAATTGAATGACTTGTCTTGCAATCTTCTGCTACTGTACTGATATTCTCAGTCACTGATGTAAGACACTTTCTTGTTCAACTGTGTCATAAATGTTTATTTTTGTTCCTGACATTGTATGTTCAAGTGTGCATAGATACTGTTGCAAAAAACAGTTAAAAGATGCAAAATAAAAGGAGTCATGTAATAAATACCTTGGCACTAAATATGCATACCTTAAAACTTTATTTTGCTCTTGGAATTGTCTGCCTAAACAAGAGACATTTTCAATGCAGCACATCAGGCAGCAGCACCTTCATTTTTGAGAATTAGCTGGAAATTTTCAAATTTTATCTCATTTTTCTGTTCATTCATTTTGTTATGGAGTCTCTGAATCACAAATCTTGCACTATTCATGAATATTAATACTTAATATAAAACAGATATTGTAGTCATTTGAAGGACCATCTAGATGGATGGAGTGTATAAGAAACAAATATATTTAGACATATATACTTTTTCTTTCTCAGTCATAAATCAAGTGTTGTTTTTGTATGGATCTTAAAAAAAAGCCTGTTGTCTATAATTCATCATAACCTACTTTTCCATCATCACACAAAATGATAAATTATGGCTTTTAGGGATTTTAAACCTCATTCATGCATTTCTGATAATTTCTTAAAAACAAAAATACATCAAATAAATTCTACTCTTTATCTAGTTAAAGTATAGAATGGAATTAGAACATCACACAGAGCTTCTACATAAAGAAGACTTTTCATGCAATTTTAATTTTTACCTTTTTGTCACTCACTTTGATGATGAGCTAGGAAGTATGAAAGTATGTCCTAATGAAAATAAAAAATAAATACAATACTCCAGAGTATGGCAGAATATGACATATGTTTACATATGGAAAAATCCATGTTTCTCAGAAATTTATAGTAAATTTTAAACTTTTGCTACTGAGCCAGGATTTCACTATCATCAGAAGTCAGTAAAAGGAACCTTTCTTAATATATCCCCTGGGCCAAACACATATTTTAGTCTGATTTCACTTACTTTCCTGAATACTGTCCACTGTTTGTTTTTTTTTTTTAATTTTACCTTAGCTTGATGTTTGTTCTTTTTTCTTTTTCTTTTCTTTTTTGATACTTTTATTTTTTCTGACTTGGAATTTGAGTGTCTTTTTAAACTGGGATTAAAGAACTCTTTGTATTTAGGCATGCAAATACTGAAATACAGTTATTTTTCTTTGGTTTGAGAAATCCTTCAGAATATGGCTTACCAATTGTTATATTTTTAATTTCTTAATTTCTACATTACTTATTAAAATTCTTAAAAAAATATTTAATAACATTGGCAAGTTATGCCTGAGGACTATTAGAATTTTGGAAACAGCTCTACATTGCAGAATGAAGCAAAACTTTTGGCACTATCATCAGTGGGAAAAGAATCAAATTCTCTCTAACATATGTAAACTGCAAATGACCTGATCTGCTAGGCCAATGGACAAAATCACTCAAGATTTCACTCAATTTTAATAAAGAGTTTTTAGTGCCTGTGAACCACAAAGAAGTCACATTGGGCTAACAGACTCTTGACTGCATGAAAATTTTCAGTGTATTACATCGTGCTTAATAGTAAAACTATTACTGAACAGATACTGACTCTCAAAAAAAAAAAAAATTTCTCAGTAAACATACTTTTTGAAAAGATTTGTTTTAAAAAAATACTTTCAGCTGGCTACAGGCCAACACAAGATATGTCCGTTTTACTGTGGAACTTAATTGTTCTTTGTGCACAGAAAAACTAGAAAAGTGAAAATATAATAGCAAGTCTTGAAAAATAAACTGTGAAAAAATGTCTTTTCCAACATATCTCCCTTCATCTGCATGATTCTATTCTGAATTGTATTTATAATTTATGCTTACCTTTACACAGATACATATACATGACCTGCATTAATAACTTCATTTGTAATTTATGAATGATCATTAATCTCTCTTTTTCATAAATATTATACACATCTGCCTTCTTAGTATTCTTTGTCAGTAGTCTACAATCTTTGAAAACTGTCTAAAATTTTCAGATATAAGATGAAAACAATATCTTTATCCAGAAGTCCTAAGTAAGAGTTGTCCAGCCCATTATGTAGAAATAATTATATTTGTTTTAGCTCTGACAGAATTTTATTTGTCCTCTTGCACAAGAAGACTTAATCTAACATGTAAAATAGAAAATTTATATAAAATGCCCTGTCCATCACTTCTGTGCACTTTTAATAAGCTTCATTTATCTGAAATGAAGAATCAATGCCAGAATTACATAACAATGTGGTTGGATTTTGAACTGAAATGAACTAGTTTAGAACTGAAATGAACTGGAACAAAGAACACTAGCAAAATGCTTAGTGCCAAAAATTACCAACACCACCTATCAATTGATAGAAACCTTGAAAGACAAAGATACTGAAATGCTACAAAGAAAGCATTTTACATTTTTCACCTGCTGCATTGGTTTGGATATTTGTCTTATTAAATGTAGCTGAGTCTTCTTCCAATTTTACACTTGGATCTTAGTTTTATGTGAAGAATGCTGATGTCTATCATGTGGAAGACTTTTGTTTCCTCTGTGGGCAAACCAGTTGCCATGCAGTATACTGCAATATGCAGACATAAACTCCATCAACTGAAAAATTACCTTTACAATGTTTCTCTTACCTGCACCCCATCAGATGCAGGGATATAACTTGCTCTTTTAAAGGTGTCTGTAACATTTCTGAGAATTTCCACAGAAATTAGAAGGTCCCCAGCATAAAAGTTTTTCCTCTGCGTTAAATCCAATAGTGTCTTGGTTACTTGGGACATGCCATCACCAGCCAACATCCTCTGACCCTTGGCAAGATGCTCTTTAATCTGTACCAAAAGGAAAAAAAAAAACCAACCTATTATCAGAACCTACTTTACTGAGAAAAATGTATGATAAATTCTAAACACAGCCAAAACATTACATGTTAAAACCAGTTAAAAAAAAAAAAAAGTGCCATTAAAGATAAGACAAAGTAGTAGTCTACAGTGATAGAAATATTATTTTTATCAGAGCATCATTGATTTTATACCAAAAGCTTCTGAATTTGTTGTGGTTCACACATTTGCTTCTTGAAACTCCATGGGCTGGACTGCAGCTTTAATTTGTTGTCATGATGCAGCAAGGAACTGCCCTTCCTCAGAAGAACATCTGTACAGCCACAGCTGCCCCTCATTTAACAACTGAGACCTCTGAAAGGAATAAATGCTAAGGCAGTACTTGTTATAATCTGATTTACTATAGGAGAGTAGACCTTTCACCTCTGCCAGCCCAGCTTGGCTAGTCAGTGCAAGAGAGGTGGTTTAGTTGGAAGCTGGTTATGGTGCTCTCTTCTGTAGCAGTAGCACAAAGGTGTTAACTTGGAACAATCCTGTTTGCTTTTTCCAGGAAATGCAAGTTTAATTATTACTAGCTCCTGTGTATCAGCCAAAAGAGCATACTTTAGCAGGAGCTCTTCCAGCCAATGTGTTCAGGGCTAGTGATCCAAAACAAATATGCTAGAAGTACCCTCCTGATTAGAACCTGAACTTGTGCATCTGGTTAATTCTAAAAGCTGACTCAGCATCCCAGGAAGATCCATAGAGTATCACAAAGACAGGACAAGGCCAGACAAGGCTAAAAGAAAGAGCATATGGATTAAACAACCTATTTTTAAATATACCTTATAATTTAAGTATAAAAGCACAAGTTCTTCTGAATTCAAAAACTAGAATATCATAGAATCATAAAATATCCTGAGTTTGAAGGTTTTTAGCTAAAGATAATTAGCCAAGACAGACCTTATTCTAAGCAGGAGGGCTGAAAATACTATGAAACTGGAAAAAAAAAAGTCATGATCCTTAAAAATGTATCTTCAATTGCTTTTTAACTTGCCTTATTACTGACATATGGAGGGAAAAATTACTAATGTAAGATACAGTTGAACTAGATGATACTGAAAGTCTCTTCCAACCTTGATGATTCGGTGATAACAGGGTGGTGATGTAGAAGGTAAAAATGTAAAAATACTTGTTGCCACTTCCAGATCTCCCCAGACACTTTGTGTCAATATGCAGGCCTTCATTATAAAAAAGTAATGCAACACTATGTAATAAAACTGTTCAAAAGGGTCCAAAGTAACTCCCTTGAAAGCAACTCAAAAAATGCAATCATCCTCTGATACTAATTCTAAGCAGGGTAGGGTTTTTTTCGCGCTGTTGGTTCATATTTTGGTTACATTCTCAACCACTCATCAGATAAACTACATATATGTCACACAGCTGGGGCTGGGCAAAGTGGCTGCCTCAGGATTGCTCCATGGAGGAAGCTCTTAAATAATCTTTAAGAGCAGCTGGGGATTTTTATGGACCACCAGTGCCTTGACAAAATCCTAGAAATACTGAAGACCTGGGAGAATACTTGCCTGCTGTATCATGGACAGGGAGTGAATCTATGCTATAGCATGAGTACAGAGGTACAAGTTAATAGTATTATTAATATTTAGAAAAAAAAAATCAGTGATAACTGATTGGTTTGTTTAACAAATATTTCAGCAGAAATACCTCCCTTAGTCTTCAGAATCCTGCAATACCTAATCAGGCAAGAAGCTTGCTTGCAGAAATAATTTAATGCAGTTTCTATTCCTTTTAGAAGATTTTGGACATAATTGTGTAGGAAAATAATACTGAATAAAAAGGTGTGAGAATTTAGGAAGGAAATTAATTTCAGTAAATTCAGGAATCTGATATTGTACACATAACATTATGAACTACTTTCTTGGGAACAAGTAAAAGCAAACATGAACTTGATTTGTGCATTTTTGCTGAGAAAATTTTCTTGTGAAATGTTGCCATTTGTCTGCTCACACATTGTGTCTCAGTAGCAAGTGAAAAGAGCATCAGCCAGCACAGTAACACTGAAGAGTAGAACTTTTGCTGTAACTCATACACCTGTTCCTTGCACCAGAACATATTTCCAGATTTTGAGGATTAACAATACTGAATGTACCTTTAGTCAAGCTCAAAAGACATAAAAGATAGTCCATATAGCTGAACTCCCAAATCTAACGTGTGCCTCAGAACGGCCTGTGGGAAAGGCATCACACAACTTGAAGGCAGGGTTTAAGAGAGAAAAAAGATGTTCTTTTAATATCAGTAATAACAGCAATTGATCAGTCCTCATAAAAACTGCTGTCCTGTTACATCTGTATAAACACTGGTAGGAAGGCTGTTGAACTATTCAGCAAGTTATTTTGTAGTGCATTATTTTGTTTCCTTCTGCTTCATCTGTATGTTCACCTCCCATTTGTTTTTCGTGCTCCTGCAGGGCTTTAAGTTCACATTTTAAAGATGCCAGGGGCTAAGTTGTTGATGGTTTTGGGACATACGAAGCCTGCAGAAGTCTTGGCTCAGCTGATTTAGGAATGCAAATTATAAATTGAAATTATCCTACTTTTGACAAGTTTTAATACTTTCAAACAAGTAAGGCTCTGTTTTTTTTGCAGATCTCTAAGAGCAGAAGCGGGAGCTGTGGTATGGCCTTTAGTGCTTTCAGGAAGACATTTTGGTTGCTCTTAGGACACAATGATAAAAAAGGTCTAGCAAGTGCCCACAGTGTCACAGGACTAAGTTATTACACTTGCTTCAAAAGCAGCCAGGGTTGTGATGAAGTTGTTTCAAGTATATCAAAATTTACTGGCTCTTAAAAACTACAACTCAGTTTGGAACTCTTTTTTTGTTAAATTACATACCCAGAAAGCTTGATTTCCCAGCTCAAGGATCCTTTCTCCCTCATACACACCCCTCATACACAGCTCCAAGAGCACCTTTCTTTTCATCCTCTCATACTCCAACATGGAGGTCCTTTTTCCCAATCCCTAGCTACCTCTCCAGACCCACAGTGCTTCAAGTTAGACTAGCAGCATATCCTTACAAACAGCACAGCAAAACAGAAGGTTGTAATGCGTTTAGCTAAGAAAAAAGGTGAAAATTAGAGTTAATAAAGAGAACTTTTTTCTAAGACCAGCAAGCAATGTGCAGGGAAAAATTAACAGCCCCCTTATTATCTGTTTATTATGTAATGTATTTTCTTGTTGTAAGACAGCTTACAACTCCTAAACACAACTTTAAAATCACAGGCCATTCAATCAGTTGATGTAAACTGACACAATACCATTAAAGCCACTGAAGATGTTCAGATTAGTATAAGTCGAAGGCAGTGAATTATTGCACAGCTATCACAATAATCTTTCTGTATGAAAATACAGAATATTCTCATCAGTAGTTAGTACAACATCTTTCTCACCATACTGCTTATTTTCTGTGCTATGGTCACTGTGATATTATGCACTGCCCAAGAAATCTATTTTGGTCACCACTCCAGGCCCTGTGTGAAGGTCATTTTTTAGTGGTCCTACAGGCAGGCTCATTAAAAATAAAGTTTATGAGCCGAGAGATAGTGAAATGAAGCAGCTGTTAAGCTGACACTTCAGTTGTCAGCCCAGCCACTATCAGCCTGCACTGTGTGGCTGCATACTTGAAAAATTACTGAAATGTTTAAGTGGACTTTGACTCAGGGTCCAGCTGCCTTTTTGCCCCGATTTATCAGAAAGTATGATATAATAAAAATGCCTATCTACAAAGTCAGATCTCCTAGGCTGTTGGCATTGGAGTACAATTTATTACCGCATAGTAATTACTGCAGACTTAACAGCTAGATGTAGTTTAAAAAGACAGAAAACAATGAACCCTCCAGAAACCTATAAAAGACTGAAAAGTATCATTAATTTGAAGAGTAACTAAACCACTAACCATTTTTCATTATTTTTTAAGATGATGTTGGATTCATGGCCAGGTATTACTAATGATGTCATTAACACATTTTATGGAAGGGGGAACTATAAGAACCCAAATCAGTAAGCCCTACAAAGAAGCGAGAAAAGATCATTGGAAATAAAAATATATCCTGAAATTCCTCATAATCTGCAAATCACTTTGCTTCAGAACTCAAGACTAATATTTTGTAAAATATAGTGCTCTTTAGATATAGAAATTGTAAGAATATTCACACCACACCTGTAATATGATGTCATTGTAAGAAAGTTGTTCGTATTTGACAAAATCTTCATTACAGGCTGTTTTTTTCTGATAGTCAATAGACAATCCTTTAACTGCTTGGCACAGAACTTTATTTTCCCTCAATATAATAAATTATTTACACTCTGTTTGTCTATTTTCAGGCTGTTTCAGTGTTTGAGAATATAATTTCATCCATCTTTTAAAAGAAACAGAGTAAGGTCTAAAGATAGGGCTATGCATCTTCAGGTATGCATTCAAATATTTATAACCTAATGTCATGCAAGAGATGTTTTCTATATATTCAGTATTTTATGAAGGAAGTGCCTCAAGCAATACAAAGTAATTTTCCACTTTTTCATCAGTGAAATTAGTTAGTAGTCTCAATTTCAGTCATGATAATACACTATTAAATAAACATTTTGTGCAAAGAAGAAGGCAATCATATATTCCCTTTGTGTGCAGCAGTAAAGGGAAAAAGTAATTTGTATACATTATGTCAGGGAAGATTAAGGATATAAATTAAGAAAAACTTTACAACTGCAAAGGAAATTATGTACAGTTTACCTGAACACACTATGCAGACTTCCATACTGGAGGCCTTGATAAAAGCCTAGGAAAAAAAGCTACAACAACACAAGCATAGCTGATTCTGATAGGACACAAGTTTGGGCTGGATGGTCTCATGAATTTCCTTTCAGTTCTGTAACTCTGTAACACATCCCTACAAATGTTCCGAAACTAAAGCCTCCTATAACTTATCCCATCCAGAAAAGTCAAAGTTTAAGGAGTGCCCTGAAATTGAACTTCAGCCTACCTGCATTCATACACTCATGGTGTGCAATCTTCTGAACCAAGTTTTTGCAGAAACTGTGCATCAATCTGTGCCTCTGTGCACTCAGCTGAAACCACTACAACTTAATGCTTTAGGGAACTTATTTAAAATGTATATAGATGGAAAAAAAATTAGGATCACTTCATTATATTGAAACAGTCATGCCACTGTCATATACTTCCAAATATTTTTAAGCAAAATTTTCCCTGAAATAGGGATTTGGTTTTAGAGAAAAGAAGGTGGATTATTTACACAGAATCCTTTGCTGTCTTAGAAATTAATCTCAGGCAAACTGAATATCTGCACAGATGAAATTGCATGTGCTCTTCCATATGTGATCAGGTTTATAGAAGAATCTTTGAAAAAAAATCTAGTATGTGTGGAGGTCAAAAATGTTTTTAGAAGAGTGTGAACAGCTCAGAGGAATGCTCCACTGTTTCTGTATCTTTTTTTCCTCTGTCCTCTTTTACAGGAAGACTCCTACTATGCTATTCAAGAGATTTTTTACCACTTTAGCCCATTACATAATTCCTTTTTTTAATCAACATCATCATCCTCATATTCATCATCATCAATATTTTCAATTCAAATCCTTGAGCTATTATCACTAAATAGGTAACAGAAAGTAATTACACATTTTCAGTATTTTGATTTGTGCATGGATCCAACAAAACATTTTAATGGATATTTTATATAAATAAGACTGCTCTCAGTAGAATAACAAATGAGTCTCAGGATTAGGACTGAATAATAACTGAACAGATCACTTTTTTCTTGTATTCATTTTTATGTTTGTTGACCAAGGCTAGTATTATTATTTTATTAAGCATTGCTCTTAAATGTTCCAATTATCTGTGATTAAATCCTGCTCACGTTGGCATGTTGTGTGAGAGATCTTGTTGTTGTTACTGTTGTTTCTGGTTTTAACCAGAGGGCATGCCTTAAAGATTTGTGTTACCTATGTATAATGCAACCTGACAAGAGCAAGAGTTGAGAGGAAAAAGAGAATGACGACTCTGAGAGGGTTGTTTTCATTTTATGACAGACATAACATTGCTTGGGGTAAAATCTCCTGGTTCTCCATAGTGACTGAATGGCTGAAGCTACAGGTCACAAAAGGATGTACTACAAATGAGCTGTCTCTCATTTTTTATGCTACATGGTCATCCTTGTAAGTATATGTCCCTAAACCATAAAGCTCTGATAAATGCTTAAACTGAAATGCTTATTTGATTCTAACCAATTTCTATACGTATATCATTTTGCCTCCATACAGTCATTTCTATGACGCTCACTTTTATTTGCAAGAATAACCAAAAAGTTCTTTTCAAGGAAATTATCATTATTTGGGAGTCCTAATCTCTGCATGGGCATGCAGCATAAAGTAATGGGAAAGAGAAAAATCCTTTGACCCTCATGTACTTAATAAACCATATTGAGGATTGCAGCAAATGAAGTAGTGAACAAAAAGCAAGGGAATAATTGTAGGTGTAAGATGTTGTGACCATTTCTTTGTCTCCTGCTGCCAAGCCAAACTCTTGCAGTCATTTCGCAGTCATTGCCACAGTCAATTGGAGTGGAGGTTCCAGCAGTTCTGGTAGACTTTAAGGGAAAATTAGATGAAATTTTTCTTTACCAAGCTCTTAAATGGCTTTCTGTTGTTTTACCTCTGGCCATACCTTAGTGAAGTTCATCTGTGGCTGCAGTATTGGTTGGTTGGTTGGGATTATCAATGTGATCAGGGAACACTCAGTTGCTCACTACTGCAGAAGACACAGCAGCAGCAGCAAACACAGGAGCACATTTAATTTAACACACTTATTAATCTTTGGTAAATGTGTATGTTCCAGATATGGAAAAAAATATTATGGACCCTGAAATGATAGTGGGGACTTTTAATTTAACAAATGGGATTGGTTGGCTATTAAAAAACAGATATTCAAAAGCAGAAAGGATGAAAAGGAACTCCTGAGGTTGAATTAAGTTATGATGTGCTTGTGTAGAAAAGTAGACAAATGTTTTCTCCTACTGTATAGTGTCTCTAAGACTGAGGTGCATGTACATGTTGACAAGATCACAGAATCATAGAGTTATTTATTATTTAGAATTGTTTAGGTTGGAAAGGACCTTTAGTATAACTGAGTCCAACTGTTATTTCAGCACTAAACCACGTCCCCAGGTGCCACATCTATATGTATTTTAAATACCTCCAGGGTTTGGAGGTTGACAATCTTTTCCAGGAAGAACTTTTCCTAATATCTAGTCTGAAGTTTCCCTGGTGCAACTTGTGGTCATTTACTCTTATCCTGTCACTTGTTGCCTGGGAGAAGAGACCTTCTTTCAGGTAGCTGTAGAGTGCCCTCACCATCAAGTCAACAGTGACTAGCTTTTTTTCCCTTAACTTTTTATCTTCTTCTGTGTAAAATGGGAAAATGTTAGTGAGGCAGGAGAAAACTGTTGCCTGCACTATCTCTTGATCAGTTGCTCTCTGATGAGATAAAAGTTTGTCATTCTCCAGACAAGATAACAGAAATGACAAAACAGAGCTGCAAATTCTGGCCTTGCAAGGGAATCAAGGAAAGGAAAGCAGATCATATATTGGCACCCCTGCCTACCAAAATCTGTGAAGGTGAAGAGGAATAGCTGGCATATACCAATATAAGTATAGACTGAGGAAGAAGAAAAATGTTGTTTTTGAGGCATCTGCATTCAAATGTATAAAACTAAGCCTGGCTGCTTTGCTCTGTGGCTATATGAAAAGAAATGAAGCACTAAACTAGCAAAAAAAAAGGAGCTGTAAATTTTTTAGTAGGAAGCCTTTCATTCCTCAGAGTACAGCAGTCATTTCAGTGAGAAGTATATGGACAGGCTGGTATGCTGCCCTTGTAATATAATTTGGAAAAACAAAATCATCTCTAATGAGCTGCAGCTGAGCAAATCATCATTCACCTCAAAGCTCTTTTTATCAAATTATATTTTAGCCAAGCACTTGCAAAATTGTGAATAACACTGCTGTGGAAAAAGTTGAAACAAAATTATAGTATGAGCAGAAGCAGCAGAAATGCATTTTTATGGCTATATTATTAGTTTGGTATGTAAAGATTCACCTGCATAAGTTCCCATGCTCCTCTGTAAGTGCTAATATTTTGACATCAATGTGGTAATTCATATGTAGATTTTTACTTCCTAACTCCCAAGAGTTAAGAGATATTTTACTTTTTTTGACTTTCTGATAAAAAGCAGCCCATTTTGCAAGAATGCATGCATGTTATATTAGTTGTTATATCACCAAAAGCGGAACTGTGTTCTGGGACCCCCAACATAAGAAGGGCATAGACCTGTTGGAGTGAGTCCAGAGAAGGGCTATGGAGATGATCAGAGAGGTAGAGAACCAGTTCTATGAGGAATGGCTGAGAGAGTTGGGATTATTCAGCTGGGGAGAAGGCTCTAGAAAGATCTTATAGTAACCTTCCAGTACCTTTTTACAAGAACATGTAGTGACAGGACAAGTGGGAACAGCTTCAAACTGTTCAAAGGGTAGATTTAGATTAGATATTAGGGAGAAATTCTTTACTGTGAGGCATTGGAACAAGTTGCCTGGAGAAGGTGTGGATTCCCTGTCCCTGGAGGTGTTCAAGGCCAGGTTGGATGGGGCTTTGAAGGGCCTGATCTTCTGAAATGCACCTTTCCTATGGCAAGGGGAATGGAACTAGATGTTTTTTAAGATCCTTTTCAACCCAAGCCATTCTATGATTCTATTAAAATACTGCCTTACTTTTATCACAGAAACTAAATATAAATTTCATCATCTAGGCTTGAAAACTGCGCTACACAGGTTTATAAACAAAACTATACTTTATAAAAGGGTCTGTATTAGCAGAGATTTTCTAATACTGTGGGAGATGTCTTTCAGGAGCAAAGTTTCTTGATAACAGGTTTAGTCTTCATCATCCTTATTTATGAGTGTAGTTCAAATCTCTTCCAAACTAGAGCATGCAAAAGACATGTAGAGGAAAATTCACTTTAGGCAAAAGGGCTATTTCAGTGTGTAGTAAGACAATAATACATTACTAATACTTTTGAAAGCCGATTCCTCACAAATTTTTTTCTTTTTTTGGTAATTCAATAAATCCTATTCCTTAGTTTGAGTGCATAACAGAGGAGAAAAAAGAAATAACCTGTGTATTCAAGTATTTCCTCAATTTTCACAAAATCAATTTCTAAAGCTCCACGGTAAGATTTTATGTATTAATGGTTTTCGTTAAAAATGACAGAAAAGCATCAATATTCAATTCCTAGAAAGCTCATAAAATGTGAAATCTCATTGCTCTTCCACACCTAACTACTTGAATCTCATTTTAATTTTTTTCATTAGTCCCCATTCAAGTATTTTCTTTCCTGCTTTTAGATTTTGGACAGTTGGGGATGAGTTGAGTGGTTTCTTATTTCAGTTAGTTTAGTTTAGTATAGTTTTGTTTATTTTGCTGTGTTTTTCTCTAATTTAGGTGGCTATTATCCACACACTGTATTAAGAATACATGAAGAATTCTTTATTCATGCTTCTTGGAAGAATGATAATGTAGGGTATTCCTAATTCTGAGGTCTTGCTTCTTAGTATTATTGCTTGTACGATACCAAATTTGATAGGCTTCTAGAGTGTATGAAACCAAAATGTACTCTTATTTGAGGCATTTAGGTAATTTTTTTTTTTTTTAATATCATCTGAAGTAGGCCTGTGGGGTCCTAATTACTGATTCTATTCTTGGTCCTGCAGTCACTCATAAACACAGAACAAATAAATTTCCAATTCTCAGGAAGGATTTTACCCTATTTACCCAAATAAAGTAAAAAGAACCTCAAACCACACCTCAGAAGACATTAGTCCAGACTAGCCAAGTATTGGGTAAAGTACACAATTCTATGTGAAGTAATTAGGCATATAATTTTCTGCTTCCAGATCAAAAGAGATAATGAGCAATGAGGAACATACTTCGTAATATTATACAGACTAAGTTTGGGTCATTAGATCATCATCTAATTTGCCTTTCTACATATAACAGTCCATTAAGCTAGCAACAGATACACTTTAAAGAGATTAAAATATGTTAGACTGAAGTAGTTCAGTTTTCAGAAAATGAAACTATAGGCCAAGGGTAGAAAGAGAAAACAGGCTTCAGCAAGGTCCATAACTTCTGCTATAACAGAACATAACAGTCCATAACATTCTGCTATAGAAATAATTGATTTGGTAAAATGCTCTGAAAACCCAAATTATGTCTATCCTACAGAAAGGAAAAATCCTCCAAATTCTGATAATTTAATATGGAATTAAGAAAAGAAGGAATTTCCTTACTATTAACACAACTCCGGTGATCAGTATGTGATTAAGAACTTTCCAGAAGGAAGTGAAGAAAGGATATCCTCTGCCACTAGAGTTTAATAAACCTTATGACTTTACTTCATTTCCATCCACAATAAAAATACAGTTGGAAGAATTTCTTGTTATAATCCCCTCTTTCTCAAGAATACATTTAAAAAAATGCACAGAATTGGGAAAAACATTCTTCTCAGCTACAGTGACTGGTAACAGACTCAAGACAATGTACTTGACTAAGAGCATTTTCTTAATGCAAAGGTGCAGACACTGAAAATACATTAGGACAATGCAAGAAAACCAGAACAAAATTTGGTATATGATCTGTGATGCTTCTTTTTCTGCTCATCAAGTTATTGCTTGATCCTCTAGGTCCAGGATACAAAGTCTACCTATTTATCACTCTGAATTTTCCACTTATAGTGCTTTAGGGAGAATAATCCAAACTAGGTTCTTCACATATTATTATTACAGTTAAGCAAATAATTTCCTAAAGGTTTATTTCACGGATTTGGGCATTTTTGTCCCTTAATATGTTCAGTGAATAAATTTTCTTATTAGTCAACCAGCTGTAAAAGCTGGTCAAACAGTATTTGTTGAATTCATTTGATGATTGATTTGTACCAAACGTAGGATAAATTGTTCATGACTAATTGGTTCTGTTATTCAAAGAGATCTAATTATCATCCCAAGCTTTAAAAGGAACCTGTACCACAGTGCACAAGGTAAAATAAACTAACAGAAGTACAGGCTGTACATTTGTAACACAGCTGACATTCATAATTCTCTTAAACTGCTTTCCCTCAAACTCCTATCGTGTAGGACATGGTGCCCTTGAAAGACATAAACTGAGTGTTGATCTCCACAAGCCAAACCACACACCTCTACTATTTCATCGTGTTCAAGCACATAGTCTCTTTAGATGCTTTGTGTTTGTTATATTTTTACTATGCCAGGAATTTTCTGAGTTGTCCCATGGACATGTAGGAACATTAAGAAGGAAGAGAGGCTAGGCAATAATTCAGAAGACTTGAGATAAATTTCATGCTTAAGTGGTCTCAGTCCTCCATCAACAAAAAATGCAGATGTAGTACAGACTCATCTCAAAAATATATTGAGGACATATATTAATTTAAGACTGGGAATTATTCTGAAACTGTTGCAAAACAATATTAAGCATAATATTGATATATGTATCAAAAAGTGGTCCATGAGTCCAGACAATGTAACTCAGCCCTGTTTTCCTCTGAGATGCCATAACCTACATCTGAAGCATGGCATGCAGGGCATGCAGTAGAGGCAGTAATTCTGCCTGGCACATTCTGTAAGTGACTGGAAAAAGCCATGTTATTCATGGTGCTGAGGATTATGAGCCAAGTATATTATCTTTAGCATTATGGGTGTATTTTTAGCTTTAATGACTCCCCATCTTTACAAATAGACTTTCAAATGGATTTTAAGATTAAAATATGGTACCGTTCTGGCATGATTTACAGAGCTACCATGTTGGTCTCAGTGCAAGTCTTGAGTCAAGCTGAAGAACATACAGCACTAACTGGGTTTCAGCTTCTCTAATACTGCTTATTAAGGGTTGAAATTTGTTCCATGTCGATTCTGGGTGAGTAATAGAGAAAACTGTAAAAATACAAGAAGCTTTGTGCGTGAGGCAGTGAATCTACAGCAGTTACATACAGTAAGGACAGTCTTCAGGGGTCAATCACCTGTGGTTATGTGGTAAAATTCTACACTATATATAGCAAAGCATTGTGGTTTCCTCACATTAAACTCTCTATTCCTCCTCTGTCCCAGAAAATCATGTTTTTATTGCCTGCTGACAATGGCCTCTCTGCTACGCTATCCTCCAAAGGGTGGTAGGCATTCTTTGGGAGAGTGCTCACTGGTGTGGTCTGAAATGGCCAGGGAGCATGCTAACACATACACAGTTAAACTGTGCAGATGACTACAAGGATGGCTTTTAAGCTTAAGTTTTTTTACTAGTATAACTATAAACTTCCAGTTCAGCACCTGTGTAGCCAGGTTAGCAGGGTCTATGGCCAAGGAAATCTTCTCTGGCTCCCATCATACTGAGCACTTTTCTATAGATAATATTTTCTTACGTACAGCATCATGTGAATTCTACTATGTGATTTCTGGTTCTAGATCATATGCAGCTTGATTGGAGGGCATAAAGACAGGGATTTGTTTGTCTTCTATGCTTTAATGTATTAAATATCGTATTTATGGATATCAACTGCTTTATATTAGCTTCAGGAACATCATTTTTTTGAAGACTGTGCATCTGATTTTCTTTTATATATTTCAGACAATAAATGAAAGAGATTCAGCTCAGATTTTATGGAAATATTCAGAGAACTGAGTGATACCCCACTCTATTCCTGGTCTGCACTGGTAAAATAACTTTATTGGTAAGTTAAGCACACTGAGACAACTCATACATGCTTTCATAAGCACACATATTTATTATAGCAACACCGTCTGTCAGCAGCTTCCTTATAAAGCCCTATTTTCAGGGATTTATGGAACTGACATATGTATCGTGGGGGGACAAGCCTACATTTGCAGGGCAATGACCTTATAGGTCTTTACCTCTATTTTCTCTGATTTTTTAAATATGATGCGTTGTTCACTTTGAGAAGCAGAAAGATGTAAGACAGATCAAGTTTCCTTGTGGACAGTTCCGAAGTGTAAAAGAAGTCCACTTTAATTTGTATGCACATGAGCCAGACTTAAATTTTGTGCAGAAAAAAGATATGTTTAGGTGCTTCTGTAATTTTAAAAAAGCATTACCAATTTTTAAATGTTCTTTGGCAGAAAGAATATTTCACAGTGTAATTTACTTATAATTAATATTTCAAAAAAGGAAAATAGAAAAAAAAGAGAAATCTGCTCTAGGTTAGAAATGTCTTTTGTCCAACAAGTCAGACTTGCAGCTCTTGCAAAATAACCATTGCCTACCAAAGCCAGGTAAGTCAAACCACTGAATAGCATGAAACAGCATTTTGCATAGTTTGAGATGCAAACTAGCATAGACCTAACAAATGAAATTGTTGCCACAGAATAAAATACTAAAATTATTAAATGCAAAAATGTTACAGCCAACTTATCGTGGTTTTTTGAGTGTGAACACTAAAGGGAGAGATAAACATGTAGGCAGTTGGGTAAAATAGAAGCTTCTGTGTAGTGGGGAAAATTCCTTTGACTATCTATTCTGTCCTATCTTAAAAATAATTCTTGCTTTGACCTACTCTGAAACTGAATCCCGGGCCTCAAATAAATTGGGTCTAACAAAACAGAAATGCAGCTCAAAGGAATTAATCAAAATCTCCTCTAAGTAGCAATACAGATTTAAGGAATGGCAGTCAGGCTACTGCTTTTCAAGCCACTAAAGAATTTTAAACATGTTACAGAAGTTTTGCACTTGGTTGAGAAGTTGGGAAGTTATGAAGCACAGAGCTGTATTAGTGTGCTGCTGCTGAATGATAAACGGAGCAGTGGCCTTTGGAAAAGGATGCAGAGTAATAAGAATGTCAGTAGAATATATCATGCAGGGAAACCCATTGTCCATGAGAATCTTTAAAGGCTCATTTCCCACTATAGTATTAACCTGGCTGAATGCTTCAGCTAGGGACATGGAGGGTAACTAATATACCTAACGTAAATGATGGTAATACATTTATAAAGCAATATACATTATGTATTACATCTATCCATATAAACATGTTTAGACAGTGCATAATTGTATAATGCCTATGCTTTGCAAAGAAACTTTTTTTAGGCTTTTCGAAAAAAACTCACATAGTATTTCTTCATCTAGAGTTACTTTACCTTTTCCAAGACACTGCAATAGATTTACCCTATAATCATTTCCTATTGTTACATTCAAATGTGAAGTTCTAAATTTGAGAGCAAAAAGAAACATTCCTGGCTTCCTACTCTGCAATTAAAGAATACACAGTATTACAGAATTCTCAGCAAGTTGCTCTTCCAGTAAATCTCATTTATTCACATCTCATTTTCTAATAAACTAAAATATGTCTTGCCTCTGACCCCTATAAAAATTTCATGCAGCAGACATGAAAGAAGGGAATCTGATGCATTTTTCCACTTCTACAGTAAGACAAAGCTTATTTCACAAACACCAGCATTATACAAGATCAAAATAATATCCATTAACATAAATTATTCTTTCTCAGATCTGTTTTCCTCTTGGTATTGCTTAAGAGAAACCTGAGACCAAATAAGTAAGTTTCTTTTTTACGCCAGTGATTAGTAATGAATAAACAGAGCAAGTACTAAAGCTGACTTTGCACCTACTGAATGCTGCAAGTGTCTGTACTCGTTTGATATGCATCTAGCAAAGCTTGGATGTTCCCAAAAGGCCACTCCATGAACACTGAGAGAGCAGCGTCTGCTAGTGGTGCCTGTAAGACACAGAAGAGACAGAAAATATTTATATAAGTGAGAGCAACTGGAAAGAATAAACCTTATTTAATCTATATTCCATGCTATTTTAAAGGCACACACAGAAACAATTTCATGCAATGATCATCGGTATATAGAGAGTAGTATAAGATCCTGAAACACATTTCAATGTTTACTTGATTGCTTTTCAGCAGTGTTTTCTTAATTAAAAAGATTTTTATGTTCTCCCTCCTTTTCATCACTTTGCCTGACAGATCCAGTCAAATTGATTTCTTGTCAGCTTTTTCTTTGTGGCTATAATACTCACATGTACGTGTATACATCTATGTATATATACAGATAAAAGTACATACATCACAGACCCATGCATATATATGTAAGCTGTAAGAGACGTCATATGTACATGTGTATATTTGCATGCACATGCATAAGTCAATATGTGATGTTCATACAGATATATTCATATCTATGCATATTTATATGAGTCCAGTAATAATTTATCTAAGACAAAGCAAAATATGTCTCCCCTTTTTATCATCATAAAATTTCAAAGTAGTACTGTACCTGTGGCATTGAGAGGACATCGATTGAATGCCATGTCCCCAGCTGGGGTCCTTTTCCACACCATTGACATCAAATAGTCTTCAGGACATATTTCATAAGGTGCTGTCATTTACAAATGAGAATTTAAATAGAAACATTAACATATTTTATATCAGAAAAAATAAGTGTTCCATTTCATCCTACTTTTTCCTGAGATGTGTATGTTAACATAACTTGGGTTAATTTTAAGTTTGAAGTAAAAAAACCGAGAAGCCTGAAATTTTGCATATCTGTTTTTGTGACAGTATTTATTTCATATAACCCATGGCTTTATTCTCCCCAGCAAGCAAGCACTTTTTAGGTTGTAGTTACAATGTTAACAGGTTTGACTCATTCCTTGTTGCTCTATTTTCATCAATAGCACTTAGAAACTATCAGAAGATGATGAGACTTAAACTGTGATAAGTTATAATGCTAATCTTAAACTAAAATTTGTAAAGATTTTTCTAAAATTGAATCTTAATGTGAAAGAAATAGTTCTGAAAAGACAGTTGAAACATTAAATGTGCTAAAGGCGCTAAATGAGAATTTTGTATTCTGAAGGATATTATAAAACCAGGCTATTTCTTTGAAATGTGTTTCAGTACAAGCTGATAATTAAGAAAGTATAGTCAATAATGTGGGACTGAGTCAATAATGTCTATAAAGCAAAATAACCTTTTACTGGTTATTGCAATACCATTTAAAGGGAAAAATATTGTCACAATTTTATACTAACAGAGCTGCATGGGGAAAAATAAACTTCAGCAAATGCTTCATGTTTTATTTTCACATGGTCACAACAGCAGATTCCTCTTGCTCTTTGTATGTTAGTGTATATTCCAGTTTATGATTTTTGAGTAAATTAGATTAGCACAGAAAACATCTGGCTGTGGTCATCTCACAACTCACATCACTGATATGTTAGTTAATGAAATCTAATTCACTCCAAGTTCAGCGGAGAAAAACAGGAATTGTTTATTATTAAATGTATTTCCAGAAAAAAAAAAAGTAACTCTGCTGTATTACAGCAAAGTGGTTACAAAATAAGAAAAAAGAAAAGAGAAAGGAAATTCATTCTAGCAGATGGTGTGATAAGGCAGAAAGCAATTCAATGATTCACTCATGGTTGCATGGGAAATCTCTAGCAGAGTCAGGAACAGACCACAGATTTTGCCCATCCCATTATCTACCCCATAAAATCGTCCATCTTCCCTGTTTTGTACTTCTGCTGACGGAAGTGTGAGCAAGGGAACTGAGTAGACTTTTGCACAAAGCTGTACCCTCTCTTTGTAGAGGACAAAGAATACCTAGCAGATGGCTCAGTAATACTAATATGAATCACAGTTGGGCAGAAAAATTGCTTGCTAAATTTGCTTCACCACCAGCATTCCTGAATCGTAAATCAAGACAGTTGGTGCTGCATAAAACGCAAGAGATCCATTAATGGCAAAGCCCAAAGAAAGTCAGTTAAATCCATAATCTAGAATACCAGCCCTGCTTCAGATATGCCCACAGAGTGAATGCATCAGGACAGTGATACACTGGGAAAAAACAGATTTTGATAAACATAAGCCATCTGGTGACATAAGCAAAAGCAATTACCATTCTATTATGACCTTATAAACAAAAGAAATGCTCTGTTTTGAGGAGCGTAAATTAACATAATAAGGAGGTTATATTATAAATTACATAAATTTGCTAGAGCTTATAGCTCTGTGAGAACTATATTTGTTATGCAGCTGTGGCCATTTCAAATGTGTTGTGTTCACTAATCAGCACTTTAGGTGCTGATTCTCAGAACTAAAACTGTTTTTCTCTCCACATACTTAATGTTACATGTGAGATTTTTTGCTTTAAAAAAAATATATAAATGCATCTATATGCACCATATTTTCTCTTTCACATTAGCAAGCCTCAGGTAGTATCCCTGATTTTCCCACCTATTTGGAAGGATACTAGTGTGCTTTTGAATTAAAGTTTTCAGAACTCAAGATTATATTGAAACTTTAACCTAGTGCTGGAGATAAGCAGCGCACTTGTGTGTTGTGTTCAAAAGTAAAAGGCACTCCCAAGACCTTGAGTCATCAGGAAAGAGGTGTGGGAGCAGCTGGAACTTGGAAGAAGTTTTGCTTAGCCCAGGCAAAGACCTTTTCCTGGTCTCTGGCTGACTCTTGGCCTTTTAATGCCTCGTACAAGGATCAAGGAATGCTGCAGATAAAAACAAACTCCTTCTTCCCAAAGCTCAAACCTATCTGGCAGAGCTTACTCATCAGGCATTCGCCCACATTAAAGCATCTGTGAGGCTGCAACCCATGTCGCTCATGGAGGCATTACAGGCACACTACATCTGACTTCAAAAGCCTTGTTGATCCTCAGAAACAGTTCAAGTATTTCTGTAACTATGGCACAAATAATTCATAACACACCCACAGGTAAATATGAGTTTGCTGTACAAAATCATAGAAAACTACCAGAATTTAGAAGCAAATAGCAAATACTGAGGTAAAATTTGCTATCATTGGCAAATAAAAGGCAGTCCTCTTTCACTCTTGATGTGAATCACCAGCATCTTCCCACACAGAGCATGCACTCAAATGTACCACGCTACACCCCTGTAACGATAGGCCTGAATTCATCCCACCTCAGCACAAATATTCAACAAAGTCAGTGGTCTAGAAGCACAGTCTTCTTCTGACATTACTGGAGAGAAGACATGCATCTTCCAGAGGCAATCAACCCAGCTGGGATCTGTGGAAGCTCAGTACAGCCCACAAAGCAAGAGACACATGGGGTCTCACAGAGTCTACCATCTACACAGGCAGATAACAAATATGGGAGAGGGTAATGAAAGGGTGAGACAAGTGACCCTACAGCACACAGCAGCTCAAATGATGGTAGAACTACAGCTCGTCTCTTGAATCCTAATTCAATGCCCCAGGCAAAATTATCATAAACAAAGGCAACAGGAAAAAAGCTTTTGGATGTCTTATAGAATAGTGCTGTAATCAGAGACAAAAAAACTCCCCAAAGTTTTTATTTTATCATTTAGCTGAGTATCATTTGAATTACTTGAATCTTCTCCCTCCTCCTATTCTATCTTATCTATTTAATACTGCTGTGAAACAAACTTCCATCATCAGTGGGAAATGATTAGCCAATCTTTGGTTGTTGTGCACTCTTGTCTTTCTGTTAGCTAACAAGATAGTCTAGCACTGTTTTCAGTTATACTTTGGTCTAAAGTGCTCCCATATCAGGCTTTATACTACTGAAAATATGCTTCTAAGAAAAATGTTGAGAATCTTTTTTGAGTAAAATCCAGGTAAAACATTACTATTGGAAACAATTATAGAGGTAATATAGATTTAAATATTAGGAAATTAGGTATTTCTGGAAACCAATACTGTATTGTTGAAACATTCTTCTGGCTGTCATAAGAACATAGTCCTATTTTTATAAAAACAAATTTACAGACGTCTTCTACCCTGTATAGTGCTGCACTTTGGTTTTGGTTGTCCCATCTCTTCATTTTTACTGACGCATTTGGTGGAAATTGCTTTATTTCTCTTATACAATCTTCTACAATTTTCTGATCGTTTTGCCATGCAACTCCTTATCAGATGCATTTTCTTTTGTTATCTAGCTGTCTCCATTATTCTTACGGGACAGATATAGTGTTCATTCATCTCGTGTAAGTTTTCTGCTGTGACTCCTGAGTGACTAGCTGTTTACCAAATATAGAAGCATTTTTTACTTTCTCTGATTTGTTTCCAATTTTCTGAAGTTATCCTTCACAGAAAAATATTTTGAGTGCAGAGTAGTGCTGACCTACTAGGAGTGAGGTTTAACTTAAGACATTTGGGATGCAACAAAGCAGCAATAACTGAACCCAAAATATTTTCAGATCTTTGTTTTTTCATTCCTAGATTATTACCCAATGGAAGGAAAAAATAACAGTTTTAAAATTAGCTGTGAATATAAACAAATCAGAAAGAAAGATGCACAAAATTTGTTCAGAAACCAAGCTTTTTGAGAAACCAGTTTTCAGATAGTTGTTGCATATAGGTAAAACCTTACCAAGTAAAGGCTTTGTAAAATCATGGCTCAGGCCTGCTACTTTGGCTAAGCAGAAAAGGACTATGGGAAAGTGACTCAGCTGATTTAGAGGTAGAAAAACAAGTTATGTAACCATCGTGTGTTCACATCGTGGTGTATGGAGGTTGGTTGAATTATATTTGTTATGATTTTAATCTGTGTAGCTGATAACTGGCTAATTGCTTAAAAAGGCCAGGTATTTGCAATAAAGCAGCTCTCCTTTGCACCTGCCTGGTGACTCTGCGTCACTTCACACCCTCAACTCACAGACAGCACTTCTGAGTCTGCCTCTCTTAATGCTGATGAAAGTAATTCAGATCATGCCCCAGCCACTTGAAGGGAAGCACTGAGAAACTATGAAAAAATTTTGTATAATGCTCAGATAATGCAGAACACAAACTACACAATGTCCAGGCACGATTTTCAGTTATCAAGTAAGCACTCTGTTTGCAAAGTACCTTATTAACATCAGTCACTATAACAGAAAAAGGCTTTATTAGCCTTTTGCTTTCACAATTTAAAGCAGCTATAATTTAACTTTTTGTAAGTCAATAGACCCCTGGGTGATACGAGCAGGTGCATTTTCATACCCTTAACAAAAATATTACATGGTTCTACACACCTGAGGATCTTGTTCTATTCAAAGCAATGCTAATACAAGAAAAAGGATCAACATTATAGTTTTCTCACATTGTTTAGTGGCTTACATAGAACAAGAAACCAGTGAGCCAAAAATAGCTTTTCTGAGCTATTTCAGGGCTAGGAAGAAATGCATACAAATAATGAAATTTTCTTATACTTTGAACTCTGTATAGTACTTTCCAATTTTACTTGTTTATAGAATGTAATTTGTATATAATTTTATAAAATTTTGTTAAATTATCTCTACATTTAAATCTGAGACTTCAGTAAACGTCAGTCTAGAGGCAAATAAATCTGTAATTCATGTCTAATAGTCTGCACAAGCATAGCTTATTAAAAGGTGCTTTAGGTTAGAGTTTCTATAAGCATACTAAATCTAATCTGAAATTAATCAAGTAAATAAATAACTTCACCAAATGGCAAATAAATCTCTGTGTGCATTTGACTTGTAAATACATCTGTAAAATATTTTATTAACAGCAGGTGGCAACCTTTGAAAATTGGACTGCAGCAGTATCATTTTCCTTTTAAATATACAAATGCAAATTATTTCAAGAATGGTTTTATAAGCAGCATCTAGTTCATCTGACTGCTTATTGAGAAGATTCATATTAATCTTCTATTAGTGTTGTGCTTTATAGAGGAAGGCTGAATTACCCATGGAAATTAGTTTGCTTAGGAATCCAATACAAATACTATTTTGTACTGCTTTTCAAATGATGAAATTTTTATTGAAATTAAAGAGATCATTTAAAAGGCAAGTTAAATTCAGTTAGCTTCTACAGTATAGTGTTATAACTTTCTAACTACAAATAGTCTTTTTGTTGTTCTTCAAATGCAATGAGACTAATTGTTCTACTGTACTGCAAGTACCTTGAAAACTGTTCCTTGATGTCTGTCAAGGGATCAATATGCCACCTATGAAAAATTTGGACTTGATAACATAAAATTCACATCTGATAAATTTCTCATTTCCTGACCCAAAGCATCCCTGCCATTTAAGTCCTTCCCTGACCACCAGAGAAAACAGCCAGCAAAAATGTCCACAAGTCAGATTGCTAGATTGATTTTTTGCTGCTTCCTGGCTTGCAGTTCAGATTGCATAATTTCCCAAGTGGATGGCTAAAACATCCTACCCTCCTGACTAACTACTTATTTTTTATCTTTCATCTATCCAAAAATACATTCTTTTACTTTAGGACAATGTGTGTTTATGATAAATAGTATCTGATTCACCAGATATTCTTTATTCATCATTTTTGAAGAAGCTCAAAAATACACTTTTATTAGCTTTTAGTGGGAAAGACTTAAATCTGTTGGGAGGGCAAAGTAAAGAGTGATACAAAGCGTTATATTAAAAAAGTGATATTTAAGCATTATATTAATGCTTAATAATAGAAAGATGTGTCTTTCAATTACTTTCCCTTTTATAAAATGTGGTTCACATATTGATTCATTCACTCTCTACACTATGGTAAGGCTCACTTTATCTCTTATTTTTACTGCACTAGAATTTACCCCAAATGTTTAAGAGATGTCACTTGTATACTGGATAAAAGGAATTCCAGGTTACAAAAACAGCCCTGATATTCTCAGATACAGTGCATTCAAAGAGATTTTCTGTAGCAAATTTTTCCTGCTCCAAATACTATAGGGATTCCTAGGCAATCAAGTATTTTTTTATAACTATTTTTACTATGGTATTTTCCTTTGCTCAAAACTTGATGCATTGCTCATATGTCTAATAGGGCTCATTTGCACTTAGCTGCATAAACAGAAATCTACTGAGAAAACCAGCAATGACTTGTCTAAAGCAAGGCCAGATAGGCTCGCTTATGGCTATTACTCTACAGACATTGATCTTATCTTTCCTAAGGATGCCCATAAAAATAAGCCCTGTTGTAGTGTAAATAATAACAGCAATTGTATTTTCATCTCACCAGGACACCTCTGTTCACTGCACCGTCTAACTTCCTCTCCAGTTCCTTCACACTGCTGCCCAGTCACAGCAGCACCTTGACAGATCCTTATCCGCCTCTCCCAGCCACCGTCACAGGATTTGGAGCAGCCACTCCAGTGGCCCCACTGGTTCCACTGGCCATTTGCTGTTTGGAAAAATATAATTACAGCGGTGATATGATGACAATCATAACGGAGAATTACTCTTTTTTAAAATTGATTTGTAGTGCTGTTGTACAGTAACAATACACATTTAAAATATGCCTAAGTACCCTTAAAAGAAACTAAGTAAAAACATTTTTGCATGCGATATTTTAAGATCTTGATTTTTACATGTTCTCACAGAGCAAATGAGGCTTAAAGGTAAAACCATATAGAATCTACACATCCTGAAAGGCTGCTTTTGTACTGTCAGAGGATCATGAAGCAGTCTCAGCCTAAAAGGGAATCAGTTCATATATATTTACTTTCTAGGTTCATGAAAAACTTAGGTACTTTAGGCTTCAAAAAGACCTGCCTAAAACTGCTGAACGTCCTTCAAAGAGCAATAAAACCAAAAAGTTGATGTGCAGCCTTCATGCAGCTTTTCAGGGCACATTCTTCAGCTTTTTTCATCATCAAGTAAATATGAATGAGGCCCCAGGACTCACAGAACTGCTAGGGTTGGAAGGGACCTCTGGAGATCATCGGGTCCAGCACCCCTGCCAAGGCAGGGTCACCTGGAGCAAGTGCACAGAACACCTCCAGGTGGGATTTGAATGTCTCCAGAGAGGGACACTCCACAGCCTCCCTGGGCAGCCTCTTCAGTGCTCTGCCACACTCAATGTAAAGAAGTTCTTACTCTTATGTTGACGTGAAACTTCTTGTGTTGTAGTCAGTGGCTTTTGTTCCAGCAGCTGCCCTGCCCCTCGCAGCCCGCTGAGGCCAGGCCAGCCCCCCCTGCAGGCCCCGCTCCAGCTCGGAGGGAGCCGCAGCGGGCGGAGCCGCTCGCTACTCACCGGTGCACTCGGGGTTGTAGCACTCCCGGCTCTCGGCCCAGGGCCCTCTGCACTCGGAGCCGCCGTGGGCCGCCGCCGTGCACTGCCTGCTTCGCTGCTGGGTGCCATTGGAGCAGGTCACCGAGCACTGGCTCCACGAGCTCCACTCCTGCCACTGTCCGTCCACTGCCGCCGCGGCCACAAAAGAGATGGACACAGCAGAGTTACCGCCGGAGCCAGGCAGGTGACCGCAGCCCCTCGGGCTGGGCCCAGCCTGGCTTCTCATGGCAATCAAATACAGAAACCAAGGTTATGAGCTGTTTTAAACTAATATAAAACTGTTTTCCTTTTCCCTCAAGTAAAGAGCCTCCAATCTACTCTAATTGTACACTGATGTAAAAAAGGATAAATAATTATTTCAGTCACATACTGTTTGAGGGGTGTTATTAAAAACAAGACCTTATAAAAAGACTGGTCTTTTTAGGCAAAAGTGAGAGCTGTTCTTGTATCCTGTAAGTGAACCCTGAGCCCTCTGAAGTGATTTCTAAGAGCTGCAGTGATAGTTCAGGTAGGTCAGATTATAACATTATTGGTGCTGATGGTGAAAAGAGATGTCTTTAGTTGAACAGGAAAAGGAAAACGGGAGTTACCACTTTGCCTCACATACAGGCTCTCATCTCTGTATTCACAATGCTGAATATATTTTTATCATTCATCCTCCCTGTGAGAGAAATGATCCCAGTTCTTCAACATTCTTTTAAGATAAAATGTAGCAGGACAGAAACTGCCTGCCTTCCTTGCTTTCTTATCAGATCTGCTGTTGTGTTTGCATATTGCATAATCTTCTTTCTGAAACTGACAAGTTAAATGTCTAAACAAAATGAAAATGGTGGAAATGGCTCTGTATTTAGTAATTTGTATTAGCCCATGCACTTGAGTTTGGATGAATATTCTCCTGAGTAAAGGTTAATGACTGTTATTAATAATTTTGTATATCAGAAAGCTTCTTGAGGTAAATGAAAATATTAAAAACCAAGGTAATGAAAAAAACATAAAGCAATTATGCTTCCATACAAGTTAAAAATTATATGGTCGATAATAATAGGACTAGGCAGTATGTTTAAAAACAGGCAAGCATTATGAAATGTGTTATGACTAATTGTGCTAATTCAGGATCCTGCATTCATATAGACTGTGGCAATCATCAGGTCCTCATTGCCCCTGCAGTTAAATATCATCTCAAAATGTAGGTTCTAATATAATTTTGATTAATACTCGTCCTTGAAAACCTGGTTCTATAACTACTAGTGCTATATAAGCACTACCACTCCAAACAAGGAATTTCACTTGGTGCGCTTGCCAAACCCTGTTTTCAGGATTCTTCTAAAGGGGAGTTGGAATAGCAGCTCCCTAAGCTGATGATGTTAATGTCTAAAATAGAAAGAAGAATCTTAAAGTTAGTGATTAAACATACTGTTCTGTATGGGTGTGTCACTGTTCAGTGAATAATGGAGGCAAACTACTTTGCTAATGTCAGACATAAACAACAGAACATTTCAAAGATACTATCCATATCCTGGGCCCAGGATCTCAGCACCAGTGAATTAAAGGAAGAGATTTTCTGAGGCTTTTCCCTGAAGTTCTGTATTAAATATTCTGTGTAATGCCTGGTTGTGAAGCACTTCTCAATGCAGATGCCTCTGAAGCTATGAAGCTGAGCCCTGATAATTTATTCAGAAGAAAATGGAAATCTTTCCAAACATGGATGCTAGTTCCACTCATTAATCATAAAAGGTTTATGTGAAGAGGAAAACATTATGGAAATTACATTTCAATGCACCCTCTTCAGTTTTATTCGTTGCTATATAGTATTATTTAGGATAGGAAAGATCAAATCAATTATTATACTGTCTTTGGAGAAAACTCATTCTGCAGCTTCTCATATATATTTCATACATCTCTCTTATTTATCTTTAGGAGAAAAGAGCATGTGAGTTTTCTATTTCAGAAACACTTTTTAAAAATAGAGAATTCTACGTGAAGATTCCCTTAATAAATTGAAAATGCAAATTGCAGCAAATCTTAATATTGAGCAAAGACTTAAAGTTCTGCTTTTAAATGTAACAGTGTAGAAGTTTCTCTAAAACTCATTTAGGTACAAATGATGTTTCAAAATCCAGAGTTCTCAAGTAATTTTTTGACAGATTAGGTCAAAATATATTTTGTTTTTCTTCACAATATTGAAGCAAACTGGATGCATTAGATTTATACATGCATTTTGAAAAAGTTGGTCTAAATTAATCACAATCTAAAGACAAAAAGTTGAAAATCAATTTTGAAAGAACACCTTTATTTTAGTAATCTTTAATTTTAGTAGATGGACATTTTAACATGAAGCCTGTGCATTGTTTATTTGGTTAGTGGCAATTTTTTGAAATTGGTTTCACACATAACTACCAGAAATGAGTCACCTAAACATGTAATACAAGAACTTAATGGGTATTCAATAATGCCCTAGCTTGTGTGAGCCTTTCTGTCTGTACACATGTAAATAATATCCATTTTGGATAAATTAGCAATTTAAAGGTTATGGTTTCACAAATATGTTTGACATATGATGAATAAATAATTACAGTGAACCTCCAAGCAAACTGTAATTTTTTAACTGTATTTTGTATTCTATAATTTGTACAGATATGGGGGACACAAACTATGTGACCTCTGAATGTGTCTCTTTCAGGCACAGTCAGGAAGTATTTTGCCTTTTGGTTCTCTGAGACCCATCCTGAATCAAGAGTTCCTACAAAACATACTGTGCCCTACAGAGAGAGTACCTCAAAGAAACTAAATATTATTTGCCTCTGTCTTGAACAGTTACCATCCTTACTATATACTTTAACCATTACAGTCATAATTATGAACAATTGTAAGAGCCATCCTTCCCAACAAACAATATTACTCAAGCTAGTCACTTTGGATAATGTTTTTGTTCCTATGTGCAAAGCGCTATAAAAGAAACCACAAACAACCCACATGAAATGCACTGTAACAAAGCAGAGAGTTGCTGTATGAGCTCACCAGGGCAGAGTGCAATATTGCAAGGTTTGTGCTGTGTTTCAGGTCCATCACATGATCTTCCCCCATACTGGGGAGGTATACATGACCTTGTTCTAGTTCTTTGGCCTCGACCACATGTGAATGAACACAAACTCCAAGGTGACCATTCCTCCCAAACGCCATGTACTGCAACAAACCACACAGATTTTAACCAGAAATAGACACACAAGTAACAAAAGGATTTCAAAATAAACAAGATCAACATTTTAAATAGGAGTTATTCTGCCACCTTCAAGGAAATCAGGCTCATAGGTAAGCCTTATCATAGGAAAACACATACTTTTAAAAGCTTAGTTGATTTTAATTTAATCATATTTTCTCTAAAGTATATTTAAAAATATACTTTGAAACATTTTCTCTAATCTTTAAACTAATCTCACTATCACTATCAGTTTCTCCTCTTTGACTGTTTTACACATAATGACTTTCCTTTTCAGAAGTTAATAATGACATCTTTGGTCCCTGACTTGATATGTTTAATAGCCCTGATTTTCAGGAGACATGCTTTTGTGAAAATTTGGCATATACTTTCTGTATCAAGGCAAAATCTAAAACCAATCAAAAATAAGCTTTCTTTTGAAATTATAGGAATAAATGCAGTAATTTCTTACTATGTCAATATCACAAATTGGGGCAGTAATCTTAAAGTTTTTTCAATTGTTTAAATTCTGGTGGAAATATGGTGGCAGATGTGCTTGATTATCTTCAACAAAAATTCCAAGACCACATAAGTAAAAGAGATATTTCCCCTTTCCATACATGAACATATTCATTGATTTAACAGACTGTAATACATGCTTTACTCTTGGAAAAACATTCATTCAACAAACTGCAAATACCTTCCGAGTTCACAATAAATTACAAACTTATACCACTATTTTTACATACAAATATTTGATAATAATTATATAAGAAATCATAGAAGATGAATCTTTCTATACTTTAAGCATTTTCTACTATAGGAGAAACTGATATACAATATCCATGTGAGCTTCCATACTATATGCAACCCCTTTACAGAAAAAAATCAGTGAAATTTTCAGGAAATTCTCTACACATACATCTGTGAAACAGTTCTACATAAATTGAATAATACTGCAAAGCAAACTTTACTTATTTTTCTTCTGCTTTAATAAGAGCAGTTGCACAAATTTAAATTAGGCAATGTCAGAACAGGAATGTAGTGATGAGAACTGCAGTAATGTTAAGCATTTAAGAGAAATCCAAACTTATTATCCAGACTGAACATCTCACCCAGTACCACATAATTCTGTTTCTGAAGCCCTGTCTGTTTGAAGGGTGTATGGAGGGGCAAACTGTGTATAACATCTGAGTGTATCAGTAGTAATGATTCACAACATTACAGAAGAAATAGATTTTCTGTTTTGTCCTCACTTTTTTTCATCACTGTGAAAGAACTTCTCATATATAGGTTTCCTTTGCCCTGAAGGCACATATCCCCTGCCCAGTTTCTATGAATACAATTCTTTTCTTGCAGGAATCAGAATAACATTTCCTGAGGTGAAATTCAATTGCAAGGCTGTGGAAGGACATTCAGCTCCCTGGCACATTATCACAAATTCATCAGTAAGATCAAGGGGAATTCAGCAAGTAGGTAAGTTCTATTGCCTTTCATTTAAAGTAAGAAAAATTGTCATTTCAGACACTATGTTGAGATAAAAAGTTTGTTAGTTAACTTCTGAGAAATTGTACCTGACAGAAAATGTCAGACTTTATTCAGGGAAGATTTTAACTCACTGGACAACAGCTCAATCAATGAAAGGTTTTCATTTGGTCACATAAAAGTGGTCAAAAAGACCACATCCTATGTCCTTATTATCTTTCTCTAAATATCATATCCATCTGCATTATATTAAAAAAATAACCCTTAGGAACAGTCCAAATTAATGTTAAAGTGACAGATTTTAGTCTAGTTAGTTTAGAAACCTTGATTAACTTTGACATTTTTGTCAAAAACAGAAAGTCTTGCACTTCTAAAAATAGTAAATTTATGACTATACCTGCCCATAACTCTTTTAGTTTCAGCTGTTCTTAACAAGTACTATACTTGTACAGCTGTTTTTATTCAGCTATATAATTGATTTTTTTTTTCTCATTGGCAAGGTGTTAGATTACGAATCCAGACACATCTCTAAGATTCCCAGTTTTTTCATATGAGCAAAATTAATGAGAAAACAGTTTGTCAGATCAGATTCCAAACAATAACCAGTAATAAAAACATGACATAATTTCATCTCCTGATACCACAATGGTTGATTAAAATGTTCAGATGCAACAAGATTTTTAAAAAGTATAAAAATTAGCTAAACAAAGTTAATCCAAATTCTAAAAAGATTATTCTCTAGAAAAATAAAAAATTGAAAAGGTCTTGACTCTATGTAGACATAGAGTGGGGTTTTTCAGGGCACATACAAGTTTAAGCCTATCGCTTAATTTGGAATTTTGATTCATGTTGTCAAAATGTTCTAAGTTAGTTGTCTTTGTCTGAATGGCTCTTTAAAGGTCTTTAACCAAGAGGATGTGTATTTCTTCAGGAAAGAGTTGATTGCATGCTAGCAGCAACACAAAACAATTCCTATGTGATTTTGGAACTAAACACAAGCCAAAACAAAATGTTTCATTTTGGATGGACTGAAAGCAGCCTCTATCTGTTTGTGGTTTAAATTAAGCTGTGCCAAAAATCATCTTCCATGACAAATTTTATCTCATTAAGTAAAAGTTTCACAGCATCTTCTTGCATTTGTAGACTTTTATATCTGAAACTAGTAGTCCAATAACAAAATCAAGGATGGAATAGGCATAACACTAAAACAACACATTACAGAAGTGCCCAGTATTATCCAGATTATCGTTAAAAGAACATCTTAATTAAAAGTTTCTTACCCCTGATTTTTCTTTCTGATATTTTATTTACACATTCTTTCTTTAACACTATTTTCTAAATGCAAAAAAGTCCCCTATTGCATCTGATGAATTATGGCCACATGAGCTATGCCAAATTACACCAGATGGAGAGCTGGCCCGCAGAGGAGTTACTGTTTTCTATAACACAATTTCAGATGCAAGATTCATTATTTGGGACAAAAATATTCAGATTATTGCCAGCTTCTCTGTCAAAAACATTGCTAGCACAACAAGTTTGGATTACTGCAAAGCTTCTTTCCCATCTCTCTGCCACTCTGTGAACCTAATCATGTTGAAGTGAACACCCACAGTGTTCACAACACACAACTGCTGTGAAGTGGAAGGAGGCGTTAGGCCATGCTGGCCTTCATCCTACAAACATATTTTGTGAGATTTTTATTGGGGTTTAAACACTTTTGATTTGTTCAGCTTTAAATTGAACAGATATTGAAAAAAATATGGCTGTTGCCATGGTGCAGGTAGGTCCAGTACTGTTTGATATCTTCATCAACGACACAGACAGCGGGACTGAGCGCACCCTTGGCAAGTCTGTGGACAGCCCCAAGCTGAGTGGTGTGATTGACAAACCTGAGGGACAAGATCATCCAGAGGGAGCTGGATAAGCTGTAGGAGAAGGACCATGTGAATGCTATTAGGTTCAACAAGGTCCTGTGCATGGCTTGGGGGCAACCTGGTTTCAACACAGGATGGGAGATAATGGAATTGAGAGCAGCCCTACAAGGAAGGACTTCAGGCTGTTTGTGAATGAGATGTTGGGCCTGAGCCAGCACTGTGCATTTGCAGCCCAGAAAGCCAAACACATCCTGAGCTGCATCAAAAGCATCATGGCCAGCAGATGAGGGAGTAGGTTCTGCCCTGCAACTCCACTCTGGTGGGACTCCACCTGGAGTGTTGCATCCAGCTCTGGGTCCTCAGCATAGAAAGACATGAACCTGTTGGAGGTGGTCCAGAGCACTGCAACAGAGATGATCAGAGAGATGGAACATCTCCTCTATGAAGACAGGATAGAACAGTTTGGGTTGTTCAGTCTGGAAAAGAGGTCTCCATAGAGACCTTATTGTGGCCTTTTGCTGGTTAAAGGGGATGTCTAAGAAAGATGCAGACAAGTTTTTTGTCAGGCCCTGTTGCAATAAGATGAGGGAGAGAAAAAAGGGAGGTAAGTAAAACTACCTTAGCAAATAACACCAGCCAAAGTAGAGCATTTGAGAATACAAATGTTTGAAATGGCTTAGTGTATTCCTGCTCCTGCCATGTCTTGCTTTACCCATAAGCCTGGAAATTCTAAGCTACAACTAGATTTTGTGGCAAAAGGTGTTCAAGGCAATGGAGAAGGAGAAACAGAAGCTGAGATGATCTGCAAGCATGGAAATCCAATGGTCTTTCCCCTTAAGTTTTAGCTGTGTTAGAAATAATTCACTAAACTGAAATGAATACGGTAGCACTGCAGTAATGGATCATGAGGTATCTCCACCTGCAAAAGGACCAGTGGCAATAAAAATTATCTATGTTTTGTTGTCTACTATGCTGCACTTCTTTAGAATAGTATTGGTCTGAAATAAATATAAACAACCCAAAATTATGTAAAAAGTAGTTCTTTCATTATTTTACTTCAACTATCAGTAATGCTATTTTGAAATTTAAATATCTATTCCAATACATACATATATATGAAGCTGGTAAATCCCATTTTCCAAATTTTCCAGGACACCGAGATCACAGAGAAATATGTTCTCTAACATCCCAGTGAGTATCTTGGACAGCATATAAAATATGTTAAAGTGTATATAAAGAATATATAAAGGCAATAGAAAAAATAGTCTGAAAGCTTTGCATTAGTATTTGCAAATTTAACAGATTCCTTTGAAGCCTATGGGTAGATCATGAAGTACAGTAGGTGATTCTGCGTATTTTTTTTTATGTTAAAGGGACAACTCTTTGATTAGGAAACATTCCAGCTCTCACAATGCCCCACATCCTTTTACTAATCATTTTTTCAAACATCTGTTTTAAATACCCTAGTATACAGACTATATATATTTTTTTTAATGGATGGACCAGGGATCAGGAACTATGCAACTTTCTGAGTCAGGACACATAATAGGATGAGGACAGAGGATATTTGGGCTAATAATTAAAAGGATGTTTGAAAAATTAATTAAGCAGTGCCTAGGAAAAGCATATTTCTAAATTGCTAATCTTGCACACTGCTACACAGTAGTGATCCTGTAGTCAGACAGAGAAAAACATAAATTAATAAGGTATTGTAACTGCATGGAACAATATGCAAGATTAAGCCCAGGAGACTGATTATTTAGGAAAGGTATCTCAAGATACATAGAGATTATCAAAATCAGCTGTGGTGAGCTGAAAAAGAAAATATCTTGGCATTGCAGACACTAAGAATTTGTAGCCTTTGCTACTGGGGATCGGGAAACAAAAGCTGTATCCTGAAGTGTGAGGATATAAGGAAACAGCTCCTTTGTGACCTGAGAAATATGGAGCAGTGTTTTGGGGTGAGCATTGTTAAAGGCTTCTTTGTCCATAACATATTTAAGAATTAACTTTTTTTCCAGTTTAAATTTGACAGCAAAGTAATTACCTTGGCTTTTGCATTACCTGTTTGTTTGTTTGTTTGTTTGTTTTCTTTTTGGTTTTGGTTTGTTTTTGTATAAAAACTTAATATCCTTTTCTGGAGAGAATGAAGATAAAATTCTGAAAATTAGGTTATTAATCCTCTTCCCTCTTCTTTGTTAATATTAGCAAAAAATCAGGCAGAACTCATTGTGAGAGGTGGACTGTTTTCATGTTCATTCTTCACATAGTTTCAAATGAATATTTAAATCTATCTTTGATTGTTTGCAATATTTGTTCATTTCTTTTACTCTGGCACAATCCAAGCTACTCAGCTACTCTAAATGTTTTAGAAATACCTGCCATTTTTGTATGGAAACACTTCCATGTGTAAAGTTTTACCACTTCTAAAGTATTAAAATTCAGCTCTAATTAGGCATTTCTACTCTAAAATATTATAGAATTTCATGTGAATTGATTAACTTAAGCATGATAGGAAACACTAGGTGTTGAGAGCAATTCTTGTTACCATCATGCATCATCTAGAGACAATCTTGTAAGCTCATTTTCATTACAGAGGCTCCCTAAATGCTTATAATGCTGATACAGAAACCGATGGGATCACATGCACTTCCCATTGGCTATTTTTAAATACACAGTAACAACATGAGAGTTGGATCCTACATATTACTGCTCATTGAGACACAGTCCAAGAGTTCTCTCTGTGTGACAATTTAGTTTACTTTCAAAAATGTACTGAGCTTCCCCAGAAGCTGAAGATAGCTCACCACCCTCTTGGGATCAAATGTTCCAGAGACCTGAGGAATTTGTCCTGAATTTGTACTATATACCATCTGAAGGATGGTATATAGTCTTTTTCTTTTTTTTTTGCATTTCAGTCACAACAGAGGAAAAATAATGTAGTCGTGAGGCATATGCCTTCCCTCTTGCTTCCCAGCATAGATTCCCATCACAGATCCACAGGTAGAGTCTAAAGAAAGATGTGCCCTTTCAGCAACTAACTTGAATATGCCTGTCTCTTCTCCTTAGTGTATAACTACTGCTGAACTCCAACGATGTCCAGATCTCTCAGACAAAAGGAGTAGGAAAACTGTGATGCAAGACACTGATGACCTTTACCGTGTGTCAGATGTAAGAGAGTTACTTTTGTCTGATCTTTTTTCCTTTGATAGGTAGCTGTTGCCCTTTCTTGCCAGAACAATGTAAAGGGAAGTCCATGAAGACATAACTGTGCATAGAACATTGTCTGGCCCATTGCCTGAAAGAGAGTATTCTAAATGGGAAAACAATTGCATGTCAAATAATATATGTTAACCCACCCTCTTAATTAGTCTCTGCTCCTTAATGTGTTCATTATCTGGATTTCTTCCCTAGTTTGTCTTTGTACTTATGCTACCTTCTCTTTTCTGAGTGAAAATTAGAGAATATAGACTTTTTGAAAAAAAATATGAAGCTGTCAGTAAAAAAGGTGCTCTTGCTCCATATCTTGACTGCTCTGAAAATAAAAATAATAACCTATGTGAAAAAAAAATCACAGGTAAATAGAATTACAGTTCTCTGCTTTAATTGAAATGCCCCTATGAAATCCATGGTAACAATAATGAAAAATAAAAATATATTTAGTTTCAAATTCTTATCATTATACAGTTCAAAAACATCCACAATTTATTTATTGGCTGCTAACACTACCTGGACAGAGGGCAGTGTTATTGCAAACCCTTGATTCTCTTAAAGGGCCGCTGCAGTGTGTCCCGTAAGGTGATACACAAGTTCTGGTTCGCACCTGCGACCCTTGACCACAAGTAACTGAACACGTACTCCACTGGGCCCACTCTTCAACACCAGATTCACCTGTATTCAAGACAACAAACAAACATGAATATAGACATAAGTATTAATGACACAGGTTGTTTTGTTTGGTTTCTTTTTTTTTTTTTTTTGCTGAAGCTCATTATCATCCGCTCTCATAAATCAAAGTAAAAGGTACCACACCAAAATAAATATTTAAAGGTTTATGGAGTAAAGCAGCTGTGAAAATGTGCAATGAATAGAAAACAAGGACACCTATGATGCTGCAATCACAAAATGCCTGTCAGAGGGGAACACTTTGATGTCTTAGCATCATTTACAACTTTATGAGAACTACTGCCCTTCAACACTTCAGAAACAACACTACCCTCAGGATTCTGTAAGAACATAGACAACTCTTTTTACATAATAGCAAAGGATTTGTCTTTGATATTTATACTTATCCCTCTAGAATTAATGCTCAGTAACAGTTTAAGGAGCCCTACCAGTAAGGGAATTCCAATGAAAAAAGCCCAGACAAACCAGCCCCTAATGTCTTACATTTTCTTCAGCAGAATCAAATAGCATTTGAATGAAGTTCTCTGACAAAGAAAACCATTTTTTTTACTAAACTTTAACCTGGAATGTGGGATGGAAACTTTGATAATTTGCTGCATAAATTTACTCCTTGCTTTTGACCTACAGGTATGCTGAATTCTTGGGTGTATCAGACCTAATTACGGAAAGTAATATATACTACTGTGTTGAAAATTGTCAGATGTGATTTATTAATACTGTATATTAGAAAAGAGGATTTTTTTTAATTTCTGAGAGACAGAATATTAAATTTTTATTTTTTGAAAGCAAGTAATGCATAACGTTTTCTTCCATGGATGCTCTGGAAAGAATGCTTGAATTTTGAAAGAATGCATGAACAGCTATACACACAATTGTGGAATTCCTTTTCCAAAGGAATTCCTGTTCAGAAAAATCAGTCCCTTGAGTATTCTCAGAAAGCAAGTGCAAAAATAATGTGAACATACCTCACTGAACAATTTGAGTAAATAATTGTGCATTGATGTTTAGCTTCTTCTGTTAAAATTCAGAATGTAATGTAAAATGGCAGCTGAAATCCTTACTGCATGCTTAATTTTTTAGTGTAAGCCTTTTTTGAAACAAATGGGACTTTCTGTTTTAAAATCAGTGGCATGATAAAATCTGCAGACTTGAGGGGCTTGCTTGAAATTTCAGTTATCTCAGTATACTTCTAGCCTTCCAAAAGTTCTGATACTGATCACAGTTGAGGGACTGTCTGCAAAGCAGGAATATTCTGGTGCTATCTTCCAAGAATGCAGTAAGTGACATGCTGTTTCATCAAACTGTACTTTGTAGCAAGAATCTGTGAATCTCTCCAAGCTGTCTTTTTTTGGTTGTTGTTTTTTTTTCCCCCAGAGGTCAGGCAGGAAGCCTTTGCAAAATGATTGTTTCTGCTAGACTTCTAAGGTTCAATTCTGAGGCTATTCAATGCTTTATAAAAAAAAAGTGCTTCTTATTCAGTAAAAAGACAGAATGCGTTATAATTAGCACACAAATCCCTCTGTTTTTAATAAAATTATATGCAATTCTAAAAATTTCTACAGAAAACCACAAAATTATGAGCTTTCTACACACAAAAATTCACCAGTAATTTTTGTAGTCCTTTTATTTATTTGTTAGGTGAAAAAAATGAAAAAAAAATCACTGATTATTGTTTTAATACTTCTTGTGACATGAATTTAGCACTTTGATTAGGCAGTTAGACGGCTTAGGTTCAGGTTAGATGACATAACATGCTAAATATATTGAATATATATGTAGACATTAAAAATTATAAAATATGTGCTATAAGCCCTATATGCATGGTAAAAAGACTTGTATTACTGTGAGTTTCTAGGCTAATACTTTTTGTCTTTTCCTACATGTTTGAAGTTTGACTTTGCCTTTGTTAAAATTGCTTAGATAAAAGGTCAAGCAGCAGAAAAAGTCTAAACTATGTTTCTCAAGATGTTCCTCATTATGTAAAAGAGTTATATATACTCAGTGTAAACAATCCATTATTCAACACAGACATATTGACATTACACAACTAATAAAATAAAGAAATTAAAAATAAATTATATATTAAAGTGATAAAAATATTACTCTAAACCCTTGGAATATGATGGAAAATATCAGCAACATGATTATTAGGCTGTAGTCAGACTGTTGTGTGAATGTATTGAGTGAATTTTGAAATTGGTACTAATTATTAGAAGTTCTGAGAATTTATGTACTGCTCATTCACAAAAAGCATAATTTCTTAATATACGTCATCATATGTAAAGAAGGCTTAAACATTTGCTGGAGGAAGATCCTCCATATTAACATGCAGTGCCAAAAAGAGCAAAATGTAAACAAAATAAAGAACACACTTATCTCACCAGCTGCTTTGCTTCCTTTTATACAATGCATTATGATTTTTTTGGTAATTTTTAATTTTTCAGAGTATTTTATACTGTTTTCAGGACAATTATTACTTATTTTAAAAGATTAAAAGAAGGAAAACATCTTTACATATATATAATTGTTAATTTACCATTTTAACTTCAGCACATAAAACTGCTATATTTTCTAGAATAAATCTAGGTTAAGTACAAAATCTGCAAATATATCTTCCATTGTTTGCTTTCCTCTTATCCATTCTTTTCTGAAATGAGAATTTTGAACAGGCTACTTTTTATTTACCTTCTTGTTTTCTGTTATTTGAGAACTCTTAAATTTTTATATCAATCATATTAAATCTGTAATCCCAAATTATTTCTTAGCAAGCTACTAAACTCTTATTCTCCCCTGATGCTTGACACGTAAGAGGAAACATAACTTACTGTATGGAAGGCCTCATTGATCTGTGTAAAACTTACCTGCATTATACTCTCTAAATCCCATAACACCTAAGGGAAGGATCAGTCCAAACACATAAAATGACAAATATAGAACAAGAAATTATTCACACAGTATTTTTAATAAATGTTTTTACTGCTTCATAATACTCTCCAAAACCAGAAAAATGCATATTTTAATACCACATTTTAAAACTCTTCAATTTCCAGCAAAATTTGGTGGATTAAGTCCACAATTCAAACAGTATTTAATGCTTTTCATAAATCTTTTCCAGGACATTTCTCTATTGCTATCTCTCTGCCTTTTAAAAACATACAAATATTTTGTTGCACTTTTGTATCTGTTTTATTATTACACAAAATAAAATATCAAGGCTTAAAATATAAAACCCCATAAACTCAATAACCAATTACTAATAATATTTCTTAGTGGATAAATTAATGAGATAGATATGTTAGGAAAAAAACCTTATGAATCAGTTTGGGAAGATATCACAATCATTTTATTGCAAGAAAAATGAATGCATTACAGGTGAAGAAAATATGCAATGATTACTACAAAGGAAAAACAAAATGAAGATATGAAAATTAGTATGTCCAGAAAGAGCACAAGTATTACTTAAAATGTATTAACCTGCAGCATGGAAAATATATATTTCCCCAAACTCTGACATCTAAATTTATATGCTCATACATCTCACATGCTTTCAGAACAGGACCTTGAAAACCAATCCTGTGCAATTTGGAACTCTCATCTCCCACTCCACACACACAATGTATTGGAAGGTGATGGTATAAGGGCTGCACTTGTAATGCAGCTCTCTTAATACCCAGAATAGATGCACTGCAATGCATGACTAAAAATTATCAAATACAAGATTTGCGTGATATTATTAAAGTTTTAAGGATTTAAATGGGAAAAAACCCCCAGATAATTTTATTATTTTTTGAGTAATTGTATGAATTCAAGAAGCAGCATAAAAGCAAAGGTGTTATTCTATGTAGTAAGCAACTAACATTATATGTCTGATCTAGGTATGTAAGTGATAAGTTCTACTTTCCTAAACAAAAACTGCATGGAGACCCAGAGAACTCTAGGCTCCCTTCTTCCACTGCATTTGCTTACAGTAGTATCTGGGAGTTAGCCATAAAAGCAATCCTATAGATTAATATGAGGGAAACAGACTTTTTCCTATTCTAAATTTGTTATCGAACAGGTCTACACTGATTGGCTATACTTAGATTGCTTAATATACCGATTTCTGCAAATCTGTTAAGTAAAGCACCCTACCACTAAGGAAGTCAACATGCAACATAACTAGAAGCAATTATAGCTCTTTTACTGAAGTGCATAAAAACTGGAAGCATTATGTACAACTGATGCAGGCATATATTCTAGGTTAGTTACTATGGGATACAGAAGAAGTTGATTCAAATCCATACAACAATTATGGGGTACAAGATTGTCAACTCAGTAACTTACTGGAATGAAGTGTGTAGGGTACCTATAAAGAGTTAGCTTTTACCAACAGATACATGGATCATTACTGAAGTCAAAATGGGCAGTAGTTTTGGTGTATGAGAGCTTAATTCAACTCACCACTAAAATTTTATCATTCACCTCAAAGACAGCTGTGGTAACTGTTGGTAAACAGGCTAATCAGGCTTTTTTTTAATTACTTCAGTTCCAGGTTTCCAATATCATCTTGGTATCTTTAGATAAAGAAGATGAAGTTGCTCAAACAAAATTAGAAAATATGTTTTAGATGAAAAACTGTTAGATAATTTGCACATTCAATTAAAATCTACTTACGGCCAATTTCATTTAGCAATTATGAATCTGGAAACTAGAGAACAGAGCATCGTGCTGGGCCAAAGATAGCAAATGCTGAACGCATGCACATTAAAGTCACCCCAGTAATTAATTAATTTGATAAAAGCCTAAAGCTAGGATTAGACATTCTATTTATAAAGAAATTCTGAAGCATGTTCTTAACATCTTTGAAAAAAAGTTAACATGTCACAGTGAGCTGTCCTGTGTTTGTACATGTGAGACTGCTTTTACTACTAAAGAAATTCATGCTTACACTAAATGATTTGGTATTCACATTCACAGTGCATGTTTTTGCATGATCTATCTAACTCTTAGCTACTTTATTTATGGACTTTAACTGGTGAAAAAAAAATAAATGACTCAAAAAAAGTATCAGCTTAGAAAACTGACAAATATGCAGCAAAAGATTATGGAAACATGCAGTGGTCTTGCTAAAATTAACAACAGTAAATAGAAAAAATGTAACTGATGTATTACCAGTTTGTGCCATAAATTTAGCAGCATCAGCTTGTTCCTGAGGGACCCTTTTCTCATGAACAGATCGAGGTCGCTGACTTTTAATTGTATGATCTCCCATCATTCCAAATTCTAGAGACAGAATAAAGGTTTATGAAAGCTTGTGTGTAGACATTTCTCAAAAGTCACATACTGTCTCATGCAATATGTTCCTAAACATACCTGGAAGTTGCTGGCAAGAGTCAGGCAAGTGATCATGGCAGTTAACATCAACTTAACTTTGCTACACTCAGCTTTCAATAAATACTTAAATTTATGTCTGCAGATTTTCCAGTATGATTTTATTTTATGAACCAACATTCAATGTAGTGACACATTCTATAAATCAGCTGTATGACATGGGACAAAAACAGTTATTCAAATGCAGACATTCTATTCCTTTATTTGAAATCCGTGCAAACCACACCAGAAAATGACTGTGACAGTGTTAGACATTGCTGTTCTGTGGCAGAGCCTGCTGCTCCTCCAGAGGACTTCTATTTCTGCACTCATCTTTCAGGCTGATGAAGCCTTCAACAGAGATAAAAAGTCATCTTTGGGAATGGTGGCAGTGGGAAATTATAATAATTTAGCCAATGAACTGTTTAATTTTTTAGGTTGAATACAGCAGAACAAATGCTTGTGATCTGCTTCCTTCCTGAAACCTCTAAGTTAAAAGACTATAGATTCTATTTTACTCTCCACATTGATTTTAATAGGGAAAACCCATGAAAAATCGGTGACATCCAGCCCCAGAGTGTGGGAGATGATGCTTTAGTTGTTAATCCTGTTATAACTGCTGTCATTTACCCTCTCTTGTTCCTGTGCAAACCTCCTAGACTTCTACCTTAGCTCTACTTTTCATTTCTGTAATGAAATGCAGGAAGTCTTTTGCACTTAGAGGGGGACTGCTGTATCTTCAGCACAGTTCCCTATGATACTCCCAGGCACACACAGCTGTCTGCAGCTCAGTGCTAAATATTCTGTAAAAAAACACCCCAAAAACTGGGACTCTAATTCAGGAAGCCTGTGCTGGGAAATGTGGGTTAACATTGAAACTACTTCAACTACAATCACATAAAGTTTCTGATGAGGCAGAAGGTGTCTGAAACACAAGGAACACAAACATTAAAAAATACCTTACTGCTGGAAGGTTACCTTGCAAATGCAAAATTCAAAATTCTCCCCAGTTTGTAAAGGCATGAAGATAATAAAACTTACCTTTCTGCCTCAAAAACCACAAAACATTATATGATATGTAAATATCCCTAATAAATATTATTTGCAAACACATTGTCTTGATAAATAATTTAAAACATTAACATTTCTATTTAAAGAAACAATAAAAGGTAAACTTATTTTAAGGGGTCAATCAGAAGAAAGAGGTTTTTTCCCTTTCTAGTAAACTATTCATGTATTTCTCCAAATTAGCGTTTCTTTTTGTAAATATTCATTACTGGCACCACTTAAAATATAAATTTAATTATTCATTTGAGAACAGCAATGCAGTTCACATTCTAAAGAGAATATCTGAAAATATAATTAATAAAATATATTTTGAGGATTAAACATTCAACATTTTAATACATCCCAGAAATAAATATAAGATATTTATGATATATGTGTATATATACACATGCAAATATATTATATGTATGTGTATGTATACATATATGTGTTAAAAATTCTATGAATAATTTTTTTCCAAAATACACCTCTTCTACAGCTTCTCTGATTTAAGATAGCTTTTGATTCTGTGGAAAATCTCTTATTACAATTAATATTCTAATGCAAACTGTGATTAGAATATTTTTTACAATTTTTACAAGGTGCAGTACAGATGACACATTTAAACTGTAATTACTAGCATGGTAATGGCAGGAGACTTTACATAGCTTCTCCCCTGCAGAGGCTGTCACAGCAAGGCATGTTTACTCTGAGTTTGCTGCCTGCATGGTCTCTGCTTGTCAGGCAATTTAGAGGGTATGGCACCATTCTTGCAGAAGACTTAGTTCTACTTTTGAAGGTACAGAGTGCAATAATGGGAGACCTTTGCTAGAGGAAGGCTTTCCAGAGGCATACAGGGAGGTGGTGAATGTTCTGGTCCCAGTCCTGCAGCATCTTGTGCTGGGTGCAGGCACATGCAGTGTCCTGCAGGACAGAGACTGCTGGTGGAGAGGCAAAGGGATGTCTGGGAGATCAGTTTTCTGCATTGTGGATAATACCTGATGGAGCCCCAGTCATAATGATGGAGTTACAAATACCACTCAGCGTGATTATAATGCCTCGGTTTTTTCATTTTTCCACTTAAGCAACAAAATATTTTCAATTCACTTCAACTATTGCTGATGGTCTTTGAGATGCACTTTTCAGCTAATCTCCCTTTGATATACTAAGCATTTATATAGCAAGTATATATTAAAGATAAATTTTTCATTACCCAGATAAAAATATTTTTATAAGTTTTATCAAAAAAATGGAACCAGACTTATGCAATGCTCTTATTTTCATATTCAGCTGAAGTATTTAACCAAATGCCACATGAGAACAAAAGCAGTACCAGGAAATGCAATGTACTGGCATGGGTGAGACCTCATTAAAATTCAGGCCTCATGAGAGAAAAAAAAAAGGGTCAAGTGCATTTTTGTAATGGGATCAGAAATGTCCACTTTCTGTGTATAAGTAGAAACAATGATCTCAAAATTGTTTAATCTAAGGAGTTTAAGAGTAATGCATTTTTATGAAGCATTTTTAATATAATATCTTGTTTAAGTTTGCAATAAATACTAAATAGAATGAAACTTTCCTTCATTTTCAGATCCTAGGTAATAAACACAGAAGGTGAACCCATTATGCTGTTTTTTTTTTCCCTCAATACTTCACAGAGAGGCAGTATCTAAATGCTGTCTGGGCTGGGAAAGCATTTTAACCCAAGTCAGTCTAGAGTATGACTAAATGGCACAGAAGTTTCAAGGATCTGTTTGTGTGGGAAAGGTGGTAAGAACCATCCTAATGTAGGCAGTATTATAGCACAGAGGTGTCCTGCAAGGTCAAGTCAGCATGATTCAAGACCTGATATCTGGATATAATATTGGATATTTGAATTGACATTCTCAGTAAATTAATTTTTATCATTCTCACTCTTCTTACCTAATTTTTGCTGCCGAAAATAAGTTTTCTAACCCAGAAGAAGGTATTTTTGTAGACATTAGTTTCTGAAGAGAATTTTTTTGGTGATGTCTGTCCTAAATTTTATTTGGGTGAAACAGGACAGTTCTTCTCTAGCATCTCTAACATTGATATTAATCATATTGTTTCATTAAATACAGGGGGAAAGCAAATCCTTTCAGCAACAAATAGGTGCATGGTCTAATTCAGAAATTGACAGTGTGACTCTAAGTTAGGCCTGAAAACATGCAAGGGTTTTAAGCCTTTTTATTACATTGTTAATGCTATAATCTACACAGCATGAAGATAAAAACCCATAAATATCTCAAAATGTAAATAAAAATAGCATTATGGGGAACCTTGAATCATTTTAAACAGACCAAGACTTGTAATAAATCATAACGCATTCCAAACATTTGTGGTGGAAAGCATCAGGTTTCATTATCTGATAAAAGAATTTATTCTGCTGTCAGTGGCTATGGAAGCACAAGGGATCACTGCAATAGGAGGCCTATGTTTTTACTCCTCAGCTGCTCATAATGGATCAATACTTCAAAACATTTCAGTGATGCATACATTTTAATATGGATATGCTGTATCATTTGGTTAAACATTGGAACAGACTGCCCAGGGAGGTGGGGGAGTCACCATCTCTGGAAGTGTTCAAAAATGATTGGACATGGTGCTTAGTGCTATGGTTTAGTTGGCATGGTGGTGTTTGGTCAAAGGTTAATGATCTTGGAGGGCTTTTCCACCCTGAATGATTATCTGATTCCATGATTTCATTTTACATATAAGCAGAGGCATGTAATATAGTTCCATGCCTTCTTGGACAGAATAAAAAATTGCAATTCCAAAGTTTACAGTTTGGTATTATTTACAGCTCTTATCACCAGTCCCATTGGCTTTACCTTTATTGTTATGTTATGTTATGTTATGTTATGTTATGTTATGTTATGTTATGTTATGGGAATTTTTATTCCTATTGAGTAACCTTTTTAGTTTTTAGAGGAGAAGCTAAAATCTTGCGGCCAGTGTAGGTGTGCATTTTTAGAAGAGGAGAGAGGTGCCATGTGCTCTCTGTAGGGATAAAGAAGAAAAAAATCTGTTAACAGTGTACAAATGCAAACTAGGACAACTGAGAAATACAAAAGAAAAATACCAGCTTTGCAAGGTTCTACTCACCAAGTCTTTGCTTTTTGACAAGTGGATATTCTTTAAAATTAAGGTAAATATCAAACAAATTTTAAGGCTATTTTATGATATTCATAACATATATATTTGTTACATATATATCCTAATCATCAGATGACATTATAAACCATGTTGGTCTGGCTTTTATGGCTATTTTTTATCATATTTCATGGGAACTTCAGAGGAAAAATGTATTATGGTGTACCATCTACTATGAATTGTGCTATTTATGGTTCAGGACACACTGGCATTAATATAAAAAGCCTTTTTCATCATAGAAGTTGGTGATGACATCATAAATGAACTAAAACCAAAAAAAAGTGGTTCTGAGACCTCCAGGGTTACCCCCTTAGGACACACACAATGCCAAGGAACTTCTGAGAGTTGCTGAGTGTCATCAGCTTGTACAGAACAAGTAGAGCAGTTTCCTGAAAGCTTTTAAAAACCTTTAAAGCAAAAGGAGGCAGTCAACCCCCCAAAGTGACTGTCATTTTCTGTCACCCACAATGCTCCAGCAGCGTGATTCATACTACCCTACCCACTCCTGAACTGTAACTAGCCAAACAAGTGTTTTCATTTACTCTTGACTGCTGAATGAACAGAATAGACCTTGCAGTAGCATGGCATCCTCTCTGTGCTAACACACAAATATTTTTCCCAGAAATTATGCAAAATGCTGATGTAAGTCTCATGTGAAGGGGGAGGAGGAGAGGGGGAATGGAAGAAAGAAGACTACAGAAATATATAAAGAATCAGTCTGTTTAAATCAAATTTTGGGATGCAATATTAACTAATTTCAGTAGATCTGATAAATTTCTGACTTCCCAGAGCATGAAAAGGTTTTCTGCACATTTTTTAACCCATTTTAGAGGTTCTCCCACAAAGATACACAGCAGTAGCACTACTTGGGGTTTCTCATCACATTGGAACTGGTCAGTACAATTTCTTCTGGTCACTAGATGGCAGAATGTGTGTTGACTTGGAAGCACAATTTTGCATTGACTTAAGAAGCTGTGACTTTCTATTACATTTTCATTATAAAATTATCTCTCATATATATACATAATAAATATCGCTACATTCAAAGGACTAAGAGGTTTTTGTTTTCTTCTTTATTTTTAGTTATTCTTTTGTAGGTCTGAAGATTACTAAAACCCCAACAAAACACCCAAAATGAATAAAACACGAATTGCAGGGCTTTTTTTTTCCTTGATTTTTTTTTCTGTTTTTTTTTTTTTTTTTCTTTTTCCCTTACAGTAAGCCCTATGACAGAAGGAAATCTGAGTAGCATTCTCACTGTAGCAGTGTACCCAGACCCCACAAGGAAGCATTTGTTCTCTAATGCTGCATTGGCAGGACACAGAGCTTCAGGGCATTAGTGAATACCATCACTCTGCAGTACAGATTTAAGCTATAGCTTTCTATGGGAACCCCTTAAAATGATATTTCCTCATGAGGCAGGCAAGCTGCCAAAAGAGTAACGTAACTATTAGCTGAATTAGATTTCCATGGGAACCTCTTCTAAGTGAATGTGGAAAACGTTCTTAAAACAGCCTTTGCTTACTTCCTACGTAGATCCTGGTCCCATAAAAAGTCCCCTTTTGGCTCTCCAAAACAGTATAGAAGAGCTTTGATCAGTTCCAAACTGAATGGAATAATTTCTTTCAATAGAGTGAATTAAGGTCTGAACTGAGCTGTATTCATTAGGACAGTGAGAAAAATATGCTAGTACTCATGAAAACATAGAAAGGATTTTATGATAATGGAAATATGAAAGGCAAAAGCATTTGTACTAACACAGTATATTTTTTAGATTGTACTAAATTATTGCATTTTATGAAATAAAAGACAGGTAAACATTTGTGAGAAATTAGATACAAGATTTCTTTACTCTTGTAGACAGAGATATCCTAATACATATATGTATGCATTCTTTCATCTCTCAAAAAATTAGGGAAAACAATTATGTATTCTAAACAGTCAACATATTGTACAAAGGTAATTAGTTTATATTCATCTCTAGGGAGACCCATTTACTCCTAGGACATAACTTTGGATTAATACTACTGCTGGTATTTTAATGACATAAGAAATGAAGTATTGCTGAATTAAAATATAAATGATAGCACAAATCCCAAGGAGCAAGATTTCTCATGGCAATGCAATCTGCTGTCTCTCTGTGCATCTCTGCAGTGACTCTCTTGGCCAGCCATTATCTTTAGTAGGATCTGAACCTGTTTACTTATTTGATCAGTGGATTTGAACCTGGTTACAGATTTGATAAGTGAAGAATATCATAAAGATGTAATATTTCTTCACTTTCAATGTGCAGAGAATGTTGAAACCGTGCAAACTCTATTATTAGCCTTCCTGGCCCCAATTGCTCATCACCATTCACCTGATGAGCAGGTGTATGGTGATGAGCAATTGGGGCCAGGAAGGGAAATAACAGAGTTTGCTACAGGAGAAACTGAGAATAAAAATCCGGTAAAGTGACTCATACCTGTTCAAAATGAATGTAAAATGTCACCATAGCAGGTAGTGTGTTTTCACATGGGCTTTGCAGAATTATAACTAAGCAAACAGGAAAAGGAGGGGTGGATGGAAGCCCAAAATGCAACTTCACCCCTTTTTATATCTACCAAATCTGACATTTGTAATTATCATAGCCAGGTAGGCAGAAGATGCTCTGTAGTTCACATTTTTCCCATTCTAATATTTCCCTAGTAATCCATCCCAAAATGGTTGTATTCAAATAAAATTAACAATACTGATAAAAGCACTTTACATTTTCAAGTTTAACATTTAAATCCTGTAAATACAGCAGTATGTTATTCTCATACTCCATACTGTTTTCTCAAGATACATGAATGTAATAACACATTAAAGAATGAAAGCACAGGGGCTTACCTTTATAAATTTTTGTTTTTTAAAATGAAACACTTTTAATGCATTCTCTTGTAGTATTCTTATCATTTGAATGTTTCTACTATAATAACTTATTCATGTGTAGCCGCTAAAAATTTAAATCATTGTATAATAATGATTCTTCAGTATCTTCATTTCTTCCCTAAATTTCATACTATTTTACTTCTGCATTAAGTATTTTGCTTTTGCCATATATTGAATTAATTGAATTACTGTTATGGTTAGCCAGTGGAGGAGTTATTTCAGAATGGCACCATTTTTATATAAACACTCTGTTTTCTGCAGCAAACTACGTGGTTATTACACACAGGCCAGTATGTGCCTCTTTAGTGTTCTGTACAATTAAAAGTCAAGAGATGATGACTGAGAACAAACTGTAATTTCCTAAGCTATTCTTGTATTCAATAATTCTTATTTTCTGTTCTAGAAAGACTGAAAAAGAAGTAAACTGTAGAAAGCAGGACTCACAAGGACATCTAGACTATTTCCTTGCCCTGCAACTATTTAGCACAGACATTCCTGCAGATGGTTGCCTAATCTTTTCTAAATGATAGAAGCACTCATTAAAATAGGAGATGAATTATCTATGAATTTTTGACAGGGAAGTTTACACTCTGTGAAAGATTCTAAAGCTGTATGAAGGGAAGGAACAAGAATCAATATTTTAAATAACAGGTACTGCAAATTGTAATCACTAAGAACAGTTAAACTGAGTGTGGATGTTTTTTTAGAATGGTTAAAGCTTCTAGGTAAAGCTAAATGATATTGCATGCCTTTTTAAGAGCATTTTCTTGTCCTTATTTAAGTCTCCTAAATTGTTTTTATGAAAAAATAATAAAAAATGGAAGAAGTGTTGCTGGATGTGAATTTTGCACATTACATTTTTATCATCTGTGATACCAAAAAGCTGGCTGTTATGTATACAGACATCATGAATGGCTGCTAAATTTATTCAGAGAAGAGAAGAATAAAAGTAAAGGACAAGAGCCTTGGCTGCTGTAAAATGGCCTCATTCCACCCAGGCAGACTAAAGTTTGAAAGCTGAGAAGGTGTTTACCAAAACAAGAGACCTTCTACTCGAGTTAAGAGGTTTATATAAGCAGTTCACAAGGGTGTGTGCCCTTGCCAGCTGTCACTTGCAGGTTAATTAACACACACATGCAGTTTCAAACATTATTCCACCCAGCTCATCATGGGAGATCTGTGCATGGCACACTGCCCTGATAGGAAGGGTGTTGCAGTGGTTTCCAAAACAGACCTGGAACCTCTTAAGAGGTGTCTTATGGTGCCATAAGTTCTCTCTGAACTCCTGTGGGACATGTGTGGTCTTAAATATGAGTCATAAATAATTCTTCTCTAGTCAATAGAATAAACTTAATGGGAAAAGACAACACAAATGAGAGGAAACCCAGTGATTCAAATTTAAACCTCAGATACAATTTTCACAATCATAGAATCATAGAATTGTTAAGATCAGAAAATACCTCTAAGATCACCTAATCCAACCATCATCCCAGCACTACTATGATGTTCACCTCTAAATCATGTCTTGAGTGCCCATTTTTTGAACACTTCCAGGGATGGTGACTCCATCACTTCCCTAGAGAGCCTGTTTCAATGCTAAATAACTAAAACCAAATCTTAAAATAAATCTAAATCCTTCCTTCAAAAATACATGCGCAGGATTTTAAGTAGGAAAGCACACAAGAGATCTAAACAAAAACTATCAGAGAAAATCTCTTGGACCTAGATATTTTGGGATTTTTTAGAAATAAATTAGATGTTTTCGCTGGCTTTGGTAAAAGCACTTCTCTATATCTCTGAAATTCTGATTTCAGAGTCAGATCCAGCAATTAATTTAAGGAGTCGAGTATCTCACTGAGGCTAAAACCCAATGTTTTTCTTCACTCTCACTGCATCATCCACACTTAAAAAAAGTATCTCAGTGCATCTGCTACCATGTCCTTCCTTCCTAGCACCATGGGCCAGTGTCAGAGAGTACCACAGCTTATTTTACAGGTGTTGCCCATGCAATGCTTCTGCAAAAGCAAACTAAGAGTTCAGCTGCAGATCTGAGCTAAACAAAGCACAGTTTGTCAAACACCTCTTACAGAAGTTCACCCTGAAGCCTGCATTAAAGAACAACTGAGGTGCAGGATTTCTCATCTACTTAACACCAGAAAAAAATACCTTATGTCAAAATATAAAATAATAAAAAAAATCAAAGAGCAGAAGATTTGACCTAGGAGCAGATGTATTCCATAGGCATAATCTATCTGATCACAGTGTACTGCTCTTAACACAGGAACAGCACTTTACTGACTGAGCAGATGAATCCATTAGAATTAGTGAGACTATGATAATGATGCTCTACAGGTTTACCAAGCACATAGATTACTCTGAGACCCATCAATATAATGCTGGTTTTTGCAACATACATATTTTTAAAAAAACTTTTTAAAATGCTGTTTTTCAGCCATGCCAGAGATTTCTACTCTGTCATAGCAAAGTGCCTTCTGGGCCACTTCACTGATTAAATTAGAGAGCAATAGAAAACACAATCTAGTTGACACAACATTGATACTCATAGGGAAAATCATGGGTATGACACTACTGAAGTGGTACATCCTCAGAGGTGGAAGAGCATGCTTGTCTTTCATCAATAAGCACTGAAATAATTGATTTTAGTATTCCTATTATTCCTACATTCTGGTGTGATATTACACACTTGAATCACTTAAAATTCTCACGCATGCCCTACAAATATTACTGCAGCAATCTATACCTTATGACCTCCACAATGATTAACTGAAGTGTACTCTATAGAGCTTCTCCTACACATCTCAATAATAAGGATCTTTTAGAAGTGTCTACTCCATGATGGCTCCATAAGATACCTCTTATATAATTCATTTCAGCTTGTCAGCAAAACATGCAATGTGGCTACCTAAAAGCTGTCTTAGCTCACCATGGACCAACATTTGCAGAAATTATGCCAATAGTTAAGATATATGAATGTGTGGAGATTGCAAGCAGGGATTTTTTTCAGTGAAGGTGTTTTGTTCTGGACTTAGAACTATAGAGTTTGCAATACTCATTACCCTGGGATCTCTGTAACTTACATAAATGCATTCTCAGAATGACCTATTGCTTATGGACATAAAAAAAACCCAAAAACCCTAATATAATTTGGAGAAGTCTGCAGCTCATTATGTTTTACTTAGAGCAAACAGACTTTCCTTTAACAGCTAGAGACCTGTGACTGGGATGTATATCATGGTCTTTAAGAGACTTGAATCTCATCCTACTGCTCCTAACTAGAAACCTTTTTTTTGAATAATCTACAGTGCTGCTTACACATCTTCCCACAGATAGCCTACAAATCTCTCCAAATGCCTCTACTCTGCTGCCTAGAAAGGGCTGGAAAAGAATGAGTTCCCTACAGAGCTCAATAAAATAGCTTTTATACAAAGCTATTTTTAAACAAAAAATTGAATTTCTCTCAAATTAGGCCTTTGCCTCCTTTGTGTTGGCTCTCTGAAAATATCCTAATTATTTGGTTACCTGAAAGAAGTCTACTGTAGGCATGTAGAGTGGAATAATTACATAAAAAAAAATTCTGAATAAATAAATTAAATTATGCTCACTACAGACTTATTTTGACTGTCCAACCAAAAGCAGAAATATAGGTATGTACTTAGATGACCATGGCTCCAACACTACTACCATATTGAACAGATTACATATATATTCATATTCACTGAAGTGATTAACAGGAAACTTCAAAAAAATAATAAGGCAGAGGAGATCATGAGTTCAGAAAACTCAGACAACAACCCACTATCCTGACCACAGAAGTTATACAGCATTCAGTCGAGAGCATGTCATCAAGAGCAAGTTAAGTAGGCTGAAAAACTTATGCTGAAGCTCCTAAAGTAGCAGTTCTAAAAAGACCAGAAAAAAAATCCTAGCTTTAGACCAAATACAGACTGCTCATTTTGTATTGATCTTGAGGAATATTTTTTTCTATTTTCCTAGATATATTTAAGTTTGATCTGTTTTTATTTAAAATGTTACTTCAACTTGATATTCATTTACATCTCAGAGTAAATAAAGTAGTTCTAAAGATTAAAGTCTTATGATTTTAACAACAGTTTTCAGCAAATGAAAATACATTTTTGGTTTTTAAAAATCATTATTTGTTTAATATATAACTAAACTAAACTATAACTCAACTAAAATCTGTTTAAGGAATCCTAGGTTATAAAAGTAACGTGCCATTAGTTTTAATGAAGGTTTGAAAGCAATGCAGCAATAGGTCTGCAAAGCCTGACTGAACTGGAGTGCTCTGTGCCAGAACTGACTCTGGACTCTAGGTACTTACATTTGCAGTCAGGGAAGTTTATTTCCCAGGATGACAGCAGAACCCACTGATGCAAGATGTGGTTATACAAATGCCCACATGCTAACATATGTAAAACATCTCCAAAGGATAGCCTGGGTGCACAAGGTCTACCTCTAGGAAAAGGGCTTGATGCCATATAACTGCACAGGTATAGAATTTAGACCATAGAACAGATGTTTCCATTTTGTCCTTTCATGCAGTTTATGCTTTTCAAAAATCATTACAGGTTCCCGAAAGACATGAAGAAGCAATTTTTTATGTAACAGATTTTGTCCAAAAATAAGTCATTACTGCTAATATTCAGCCCCCTATACTGGTAATCCGAGTTAGCACATATATAATTTTGATAACTTTATGTTGCATTTCAATGATTTCCCACTATCAAAAGAATAGACTTGTCTATTTTATTCTACCTCATGTTGTGTGGTTTTAGAGTAACATTACCTACAAATTACAATACTTTGACCTCCACCAGTGTAAATCAAAAGTAATGAAATAACAGAATTAAATGTGCATATAACTGCTGTGTGAGCAGAACTAGCTCCAGAAAGATTAATTTATCTGGTTTTGAGCAGAACACAGGACTGCCAGACCCATAATAATGATTTTCTAGCTTCTAACTCTATGTTCTGTTAGATCATGAGGATTCTTCTGCATATCCATACTATTTAATGCTTTAGATTACGGGAACAATTGCAGCTAGTTAAAGAGTGATTTCACTAAATCCTTATTCATGATGAGGTCAGCTTGGATTTCCCTATAAGTAGCAGTTTTTAAAAATGTAATCACAGTAAATTATTCCCAGTATTAAAAATGAGACAGTGCAATAACCCAGGAGAAAAAGTGCCAGTTGGGACAATGTTTTTCTTGTTGCTGTTTTCTTACTATTCCAAGGCCCATCACTGTTACTGACTTGAAATGTTATGGTTGTATTCACTGGGTATGTACTAAACTGCAGTTAGGAATATCAGCCACTACATCTTTTAAACATTTCTATGGCAGGTCTTTGGCAGCTTGCTAAAAGAGCAAGAATTTATTAAAAATAGTAAAACATTTGTGCAGAGAAAAATTATTACACGGGACGACTGGAGAATTGGTGCTCTTCTGAACAAATGCCTGTAGCAATAGAGAAGTACACAAATTTTAGTCTGAAAAGAAGATGCTATTCAAAGTACATAAATAAAACTTAAAAAAACCCACCTGACCCTAGAGACAACTCTTTTTTTTTTTTGTGTAAGGAAGGATAAATCCCTTAGCTGGTATTTGTAGTTGAAACAAATTTTAAATCCCACACCAGTTTCAAAAACTAGCTGTAGATCCAGACTTGAGACTAACAGTTGGAGAAATGCATTATTTCCATGGTTATTTAATTACCTAACCCTGGTAGTCAGAACATAGTTTAGGAATTCTGAGACCTTAAGACTTATAAATTCAGGATCCAGGGAATATTTATGACTAATTTGTAAAGAGTCTGCATAAATACCACTCGTTTAAGATGGAAATTGTTGGCAGAGTTACTTCTGGTTTCTCTCCTTCCCTCTGCAAGGAGTAGATCCTCTTACAGGTCTTGGAAATCTTGCAAATAGAAATTTACTTGTTGGACACAGAATTTGGTATACCAGAAAAGAGACTTCTGCAGGCTTCAGAACATCAGGAAAAAGTAGCATTCCTATGATTAACTAAGCAACATCTAAAGAAGAAAATCAGCCAAGCAGAAAAATGGATGAAGGAAAAAAAAAAAAAAAGAAAAGAAAAAAAAAAAAGAGGGAAAACCCAAGCAAAAAAAACCAAAAAATCAAAAAACCCAACCAACAAAAAAAAAAAAAAAACAAACCCTAAAAGCATGTCTCTCCAGAAGCAAAGAAATCACATATGCTTACATGTCTGATTAGGGTCAGTCTGGCTCTGCTCTGCCCAGGAAGATTATAGGGTTGAGGATGACAGAGTAACTTAATCATCAGGGCTTCTGTTTTCATTGGCTGTTTATGAACTTAATTCAGAGCATCCTCAAGGTATGTAAGATGAATGAGATGAATGGTACCGGTTTTAACTGCTCTGCTTTTAACTAAAACTTTAGTATGTCATATATATATACACTCATTTAATTTTATTTACATCATTGTTTACTATTATCTCTAAGCTAAATAACCTCTCTTAAAAATGTCACAAGAAAATTGCATGTGATTATCTTGATTCATTTTAACATGATACAGTACAGGGACAGGTAAACATTAAATCTAATTCAGGAGAGACTGTATCAATAGGGAATTCCACTGGGCAGTAAGTGATATTTATCATATCAAGAATTTCATAAGAAAAAGCTGTTCCCAAGGCCAGAATTACTAGTTAATCTAAACTAAGCTAAGAGTTTCAGACAAAAGGGAAGAAAGGAGAAAGCAAGAAGAAGAGCATTTTGAAAAAGTTGAAATAGCTTTATTTGTGTTATTTGTGTTATAGCTACAATTTGAATTTTAATTCTAACTAAAACCAAAGCCCTTTCTCAGCTACACATTTAAGTCAACCCAAAATATATTTGTGCCATGAAGCAAAAAATCAGTTATTTCAGAAATTATTTCAGTGAATAGATTTGGAGAAATACAAATTAGAAAAAAAAAATTGCATCTATTGAAACACAGTAGGATTTACAGTAAAAATAAAATATTACCTCCTACATTTATCCTTCATAATAAAAAATAATATCAACTCTACTTAGTGAAAAAAAGAAGTAAAAGAATTATGTGGGATGTAATCCAAGAATCATAATTACATTGAGCATGCAGAGGAATAAAATGTTAAAGACGATAACCTAATGATAAGCAGCTTCAAACCTGCTCATCCCACCCCCCTAAGGTTGTTAAGAAATTAACAATTCTAAATTTATAACAAGTAGGAAATAGCAGCTCAGAATCTTTGAAACCTATGTATCGCTTCACAGTTCCTATTCTATATAATCAGGTACTGATGGAGAAGTTGTTGGTAATTTCTGCATGTGCTAAGGATGAATAAACGGAGCCACACAGAAAACGAGTACCTAAAACCAGTGATCTTATTCAGCTTCAGACCTGGAATTCTGTTTCATGGCTATGAATTCTTATCATATTCAAGCTATCGAGGCTGCTGCTTGTCAGCTGCAGTTCTCATTAGGAAAAAGGAGTTTCAGCTGACTGTGAGGTTTGTAGGAGTTCATAAATATTCTGCTACTGTTCAAAACTGATGCAATGAACTGCAAGCAGACAAATATACACATTTTTGATCCCACAAGAAACCTCAGCTATTAGCCTATAAAGCATGATCATTCAATGTGTTAATTAAAGAATGAAGCCTTTCAAATCAAATATGGCATATTTCTTCTGACCCGGTTGATGGCAAAATAGCAACTCAGCTCTTCAAGCTTTTGCTTCTAATCAGATGCTCTGCATCTTCATAACCGCATCAAAGGGATCTCCCTGCATACTGTTTTTGGAATGGCTTTAACGGAAGGTGTGAATAGTGCAGGTTTGTCTCCACAGCTCCTGCTTCCTTTGGTGACTTCAGCAGGGAGCTGACCTGTGATCCTGTGGGTCCATGGGACTTAGTGCAGGGCTCTGCATGCTGAGACTGAAGGCTGAGTGCCAGGCTGCCCTCAAGAAGCTTGTAGCGAGGCCACTGACAGCCTGGTAGGACATTTTCCTTGATCATCAATATCATGTTCCCTAAGCATCTTCTGCTTGTACATCATTCTAAGGTCACTTTGATATAAATAACCAGTGACAGATGAGGCCTGTGGGGTGCTTGTTAGAGACCCAGCAGTAGATATTTTATTCTAAGTCTGATCAATCGTGGCACAGCAAGGTTCTGGAGATCTGTGCGTGCCACTGTAGAACCATAATAAGATCGTTTCATCTTCAACCATTGAGTCCACAAACTGTGAATAAGGGCTTGTACTCCTGCTTACAGAGAGTTTGGTGAATGCAGTTGTCTTCACCTAGAGACAGCAAAATTGCCCAAGCTTGGAAGGAGAGCACTGCCTCCCTTGTGAATAAGAGCAATTTCATTTGGACCAAGGTGACCAAAGATAGGGAGGCAGATCTGATAATGAAAATGGGAGCAGTGGCCTCTCTTCTCTCAAGGCAGTCAGCATGGCTGTCAAAGCAGCCTGGATAGCTCCTGCACCCAAAATACACAGAGGCCCTCCTCCAGTAATGCTCACATCTGCAGAAAGCTGCCACTCAAAGGCCCTTGGGTATTAGAAAAGACAAAACATAAAGCTGTTCAGTGCTCTTTGCTATAAGTCAACAAACACAAGGGAATATTAATTTAGAAATATAGCACATGGCAGAGAAGCTGGACCTCAGAAAAAGAAAGCCAGATAGAGACTTTTTTTAAAAAATAGTGTTTTGTTTGGGCTTTTTTTTCTTAAAAACAAGAGGTGGCCTGTTTTCTTCTACTTATGCCTTTATTATTCACTTTCAGAAGACAATCATCCCAGCAGTAGTGTTTGAGATTTGTTCCTATCATTTAGAAACCTTTCCTTTAATAAATTTAACACATGTACTCGTGTGATTGTTTCATTGGGAAATTGTTGCCCAGCCAACTCAGGCAGTGTAGACTAAATTTTGGAAATTGGAAGACCCTATTTTAACATTTAAATTCCTCAGTTTTACTTTCACTCCCATTGATATTTGTTTCATTCTTTACTATTATAGTTTTCTGTGATTACTTAATTTCAGAGACTTTTCTCTGCATCCACTCCAGTTGTCAGTTTTCTATTAAAAGTAAGAGCCTCCGAGCCATACACAGTTTTACTTGTAACCAGTTATGGCCATGAAAATACTTCACATCCTCCAGCTCAGACTCTATCAGCCCCCTAACATGCAGTTTCTACACCTAAAATCTCTTCCTGCCCCTTCATGTACAGGCATCACACTGTGTTCACATTAATTAACCTAAATCACTCTATTAAGTTCTCTGAATTCTCAGACACATCTACAAGCAAGGGACTAAATTACATCAGTAAAGCAAAGTACACCAAGATACACAAGTCATCCAAAAAGACTGCTTCATTTTTAGAATTACTTGTTTTGTTCAGCTGTGGCTGTATATTTACTCCTTCTGAAATACTGAAAAGACTCGGACGTGGCACTGAACACAGTGGAAACTCAATGTTAATCACGCTGCTTTAAGACCTGCTGGTGGCTCAACAAAATGTGTTTCATTTAATTTTAATGCATCTATTTATCAACAACATGTTAAATAACTGAAGATCTATAACTGAAAAACTAAAAGTTTTGCATCTCATTTTCTGTTTCATAAATGGCGATAGCTCTATTCTTGCAAAGAAAATAGTATTAAAAACTCCACAATAAAACAGTTATTTCTACCATTTTTCTTGGGAAATATGTATTGTGTTTCAGAAACATGTATAGATAGACACTTTGGGTTATTGAAACTTGGTTGGCAAACTACAGAAAGTTTGAAGAAAAAAGGAGCCACATAAAACTCTTTTTTTAGATCTTTTTAGACATTTTCTCTAATATCAGTGCCAGCATTGTAGTATTTCATTATTTGCATATTCTGTATTCTGCTTTGAAACATTTGTTTTTAACTAGAGGTCTTTGAAACAAGTGCACTTGCTAAGATACAAGTCAGGATTGGAATAAAGTATTAGTTTGAAATTATGCATTATCCTGTAATTAAACATTCACATGAAAAATACCAAAATTACTTCAGGTAGGAGTGGTTATTCCAAGTCTAAATATTTCAGTTAGCACAGTGTGTTAAACAGCATAAACTATTTTTTTTTCTGTTAGAAGACTGCCAAAGTGCAAGAAATGAGCCAATTGGAATGCATAGGCTATCTAAAAAGAATAGTTGTCTCTCATCTAGCAATCTATAAAAAAGAATTAGGACACACCCCCATTAGACACTAAGGCAAAATTGATTATTGGTCTGTCAGTTCCACTTCCCTAAAGACTTTCTTCAGCTTCCTTCTAGGGAAAGGAGCTGATGGTTACTTGCCTAACTTCATTAGGCCTCAGAAAAGCAAAGGAAAGTTCCACATTTGTGTTTAGCACACAATACATAGATCTTAGGAATGGGAAATTTTCTTGTAAACTTTCAAAAGCCATATATCCATACATTGTAAAGAGCCCTAGGTTTCCACTAATATCAATACATCCTGTATCTATAGCACATGTTTAGGGGATTCTTTCTTTCTTGAAACCAGATTTTATTTTATTTTATTTTATTTTATTTTATTTTATTTTATTTTATTTTATTTTATTTTATTTATTATTTTTTATTTTATTTTTATGTCTATTAAACAGTCCTGCCTATTCAATTAAGATAAATCCTTCATATGCTAAAGGGTGATAGGGACACAGTAGTGTAGCCAGAAAAAAAAAAAAAATAAAGCCAGAAATAGAGAACAAGTCAGCAGAGAAATGTTAGAGCTGTAACTTTCCTTTCAGTTGCCCAGTAGGTAAATTTATACACATACTGAAGCACATACACATGGTTATAAGAAACCTATAAGAAGCACACCTCAGAGGGGTAGAATTGAATTTTTGGAATATTTCCTGCTCAACTGGTATAGAGCACAAAAAGTGAGATGACAAATGTGGAGAACAGGGAATTCTTATGAAGCAGACAAGGAGGTATAAAAGGAGGTATAAAAAGGTGGTCAATGAAGATGATTTTGAAATGCTAAAAGAAATGCAAATGTTTTTATATTAAATTTGCAGTGATCTTGCCCCATATAGGCCAGTCAAAGTGAATAAATGAAGTTGGTTGGAATGAAACACTGACAGCTGTGTAACTGTTCATCTTCTCTTTTCTCTTGCCTTAGTCAAGATGATTGCACTGAGGTGACTAAAAGACAAAGGAACAATGTAATGGGAGCAATACTGTGAGTTTACGAAGATAACATATATTTTTGAGTTTTCTTTAGGTGGTCTCTTTGTAAGCCTCTATGTGCATTTGCTCATTCATGTCTCACACAAAACCACAGTGTGCTTATATTTGGGAAGCAGATCTTATATAAGCAATTCATATTACTTCAAGGTACATATATTTTGTTCCTGTTTTGTAAAAATAGAGTAAATCTCTGAGAAATTTAATCTATTTTTTTCTTCTTCACAGTATGTTTCCTCCATGATCATAGTCTATTTTATTGGAGTATTGCAGAGAAATATGCCTAAGATGACATTCAGAGTAATTAAACTCCTTTTTCCAAAGGAATATCAGATCAGGACCTTGACTTTAAGAACATGATGTTACAGATCATTAAGTATATTAATTATTTAAGACTATTCAAAATATATTTGCCACAATGTGAGCCAGAGCTGATAGTCAAATTAACAAATACTACAGACTGGCAGCTGTGTAGGTGATGAGCACAGAACATTCCCTTGCCTTGAAAAAATGTGAGTGATTTTTCCTTCATGAACTGCAAATGTCTTTCACGCTACTGTATCTTCCACTGAAATCACGGTAGAAACATATTTAAGACTTCAACAGCTGAGTCACAGCTTTATTTACATAACTATTGCTTCAGACCTGGCAGATGTTTGCCTATAAACACATAAATTTTCAGGACAAATTCTTTAAGCCTTTTGAATAATTCTATGCTTTTCACAAGTAGATCCTAGGATACTTTCTATAAAAGTGATAAAAACTAAGATATAGTAATAAACATAATGACATTAACCCATTATGCATGGCCCTGTATTACAGTTGTCAGCATGGCTACATTAATTCCAGTGATGTCAGACCTGCCTGTGTTATAAATGTGTAAGTCATCAAGAGAAATGCAAATACTGCAACTACATTCTTTAGCAACATTGACTACTTCATAGGAGAGCTTCCAGTCTTTATCTGATATTACTGTCTTTAAAATTGACAGTTAAGACACTGCATGTTCTACATGATAATGAAGTCATCAATGTCAATCTCATTCTCTGAACAAGTATCATCTAAATTAAAGGGAAAAACAACTAATATGTATATTAATATACTTTTGTGTCCATCTCAGTGTGACCAAATGGGTAAAAAAGTTCCATGTTGTCATTCCAATATGTAGGCAGCTCTGATCTTCCTTGTCTCACTACTCCTTCACTTAACTCCATCTGACTTACCATCCCAGCTTTCTAAATATATCATGATGTGTTCTCTTGTAGTAAAGATATATGCTGATACTGAGTATGAAATGAAAGAGAAAGCAAAGCACTATATTTAATGGCATAAAATATTGGGTCTTAAACCTGTAAAAATAATTCATTTTTGGATAGCAGGTTTCTCAATGCATGTTAGACTTGGTTAATTAGGTACATATCTGTGATATCATATATTAACCACTGGTGGGAAAAATATAATTCAGAAGAGATAACTTTTCAACTTCATTTAGATTGCTTTTTTGTGGATGCAAATGCAAATGAAAGGGACAAGTACACTCTGTCTCTTGCTGCCTAAAGCCACTGCCCATTAAACAGTCTAGTTTCTAGGCTTGGGTTAGCTCATGAATAACTACCAAAGCATTTCACTTAAATTGGTGGACTAAATTATTCATTCAGAGTTAAAATGGCCCTAATTCATTTTAGCTTACTTGGTAAATTAAGCTAAAAAGAATTAAAGTCATTCTAACTCTGAAGAAGAGTTGTCCAAAAAGTAAAATAAGTACTTTATTTCAGGGTCACACCTTCCACTGATGCTGAATTTTCTGTGACATTCCCACAAAGACAAGTCTGGAATCTGTCTCCCTATCTCACTGCATGCAGTCCTTGTTTAGTCCAACAAGGCACCTGTTTGTTTTTTTTTTTTTTATGTTTTATAATAGTACATTTAGATGTGGACATCTAAATGACAGACTCAAATTTCTATGATTTGCAAAGCAGTAACAGGCAGACATCCAATTACTAGTGGGAAACCTTCCTATGTCTGATTTATTTTTCTTCTATGCAACTTTATGGTTTTTTTGTGATGAAACTGCTGCAGCATTTTGATATGGTTCTCAAAAGAATACAAAGCTGAATGCTTATTTTTAACACTCCTTTTGTTTCAGTGTAGGTTCCCATGTAGAATGGGGAATGGGAGTTAGGAGAAAGATAAAGGAATCAAACTTTGAGTGTATTAATCAGTATTTTGTCATTGTCACAAATTTTCTTTTCTGATCCTTTCCACATGACCCTGCATAACAAAGCCACCAAGATAGAAAATATAAGTTAGGTAAAGGTTATGATGAAACCAAGTCTGTTCTTTGCCTTTCTCTTTTGATCTTTTGAGTCAAAGTATATCAATAGGACAGATATACAATACTATCTCAAAATTTCCAGGTGGACTTTTTCCTTTTTTTTTCTTTTTTGTTTTTTTTGCTAACTGGTTGACCTGGCTCTCATCTTCTCCTGTTCTTATGTGGAATAAACATGTAGCTCTCCTCAGAAAAGTTCTACTATTTGACCAGTGATGTTCCACACATTGTGAAGCAGATCCTCAAAATTTTGTTAGGTTTTTTTTCCTTTGCATGTGTAGTTCAATCAGCAAATTTTAGCACAGAGGCACATAGCTGATTAATTTGTTAAAGCCTATGTAGACTGTATTACAATTATATAGTCAGGTTTCTGACTTTCAGCATCGGAAGAATTATTTGCAAATGTGATTTATTTGAATACCGAATGGTTATGTTGTGACCAAGAAGCAATTTAATGGACTTAAGTTTAGAAAAAGTCAGATTTAGGGTAGATATTAAGAAGAAGTATAAATACTGGAATAGAAGTTATCTCTACTAGTGTTGGGACACAAAATTTCTCTCTTAAGTTTATTAGAGGTTATATCTGTCGAAGGAGATGTAGCAGCACCGATGTCCACTCTGCCTATCCCACCATACCTGTCCACCACACATGAACATCTCAATCTCCATAAAGCCAAGGATGTATGGTTTTTGAGTACCTATTTCCATGACATGCAATGAACATGAGAAATTATAAATAAATCTTTTAGATTTAAGAAATACACTACCCAACATGAGATACACACTGTTCATTTAGTTTTCAGTGAATTAAACTAGAGAAAAAGTATTGTGTATGTTTTAAAAATATCCTTTTGATCACACCATATTCAGCAAATTGTGATTTCGGCATCCTAAAGAGACTGAAAGATAACCAAAATGCAGGCTAAATTCAAGACCCTTTATTTCTCATTTTCTTAGATCATAATTGTATTTTAGAAAAAAAAGGAAGGAAGGAAGGAAGGAAGGAAGGAAGGAAGGAAGGAAGGAAGGAAGGAAGGAAGGAAGGAAGGAAGGAAGGAAGGAAGGAAGGAAGGAAGGAAGGAAGGAAGGAAGGATGGATTAGGATAAAGGAGTTCACATTTAGTAAATCAGAAAAAAATTCCATTTTGATTCAAAGCATTTTCAAAAGCTATGTATATACATGCATTGGTAGAAATACACTGTTGTATAAAAAATACATAAATTAGAGCAGAAGTGTTAAGAACGAAATGGTCATGTACAAGCATATTTTTTAACATTTTGAATGGTTCTGTATAAGCTTTGCTGTGTCTTTGCTGCGAGCTGCATATTGAGCAGAGCACCTACATGCCTGGTCCTATCTATTTATAATTCTTGCCCACGAATAGCATTCTAGAGGGTGGCCAGCCCACAAGTACAACTGTTCTCAAATGCTGCCACCTAAAGGCTAAACCGAAGTACAGCTAGAAAGAAAACAATCCTAACAGGCAAAAAGGAGCATTTGGCAAAAGGCTCCCGAATGTGCAACATGGAAGTAATCTGCAACACAGCAGTTGCTGCCTGTATAACACGTACAAAATGCATCCGTGTTTATTCCTGTGCGCAGGATTACCTGGCAATAGTTTGGGTATACAGTTATAGAAATATTAAGTATATAATCACTAGATTTTGTGTGAAAGAAGAAAACTAGGCTCTGTGTTTGGAGGAAACGAATGGATGAGAAGTCTGAAAGCACAAAGTTCATGTACCATTGTATCCCTCTGATTTTAGAATGAAAGTAAAGTAAGTCCTGCAGAGAGAGGAAATATCTCCTATTACACCAACTAATGAAGTTAGAAAAAAATAAATACAACTTGGAGGTTTTGCACTGAAGAAACCTCCCCGACCCCTTTTTAAAAATTGTTTTAATCCCATCCCTACAAATACCTGATGCATCTACTGCTAAAAATACATTTTAGACCAGAGAATTGATATTCACAGTAGTATGTTCCCAGTCCTGACCAATCCCTATATGTCAGTGTCCTTCTATTTCACAGAAGGGGAAATAGGGACACTTGACTATGTGCAAGGCAAATAAAATCTGATGGAAGAAAAATAAGCTATTAAGGAGTTTGGGTTTTTTTAAATTGTGAAGAGCAATTAACCAGCTGCATTGGTATTGAAGACTTTGTCAAATATGTCCACTTTTACCACTTTCATTGACAATTTCTGATATGGAAAAATTGAGTTTAGGAATAAGAGTATCCAGATTTATTTAACTGTGGTATAAAATGAAATTTGAATTTAATTTTGTATAAAGAAAGGCTGATATAAAATTTCAATGGTTAAGCTTCATTATTTTCTTGTTGATTTTAGCAAGTTATTTCCAATAAACATTTTTAAATCAAAACAATAGTTAACTCCCCAAAAAGATGTGTCATGCAGCCAACCAATGTAAAACAAAGAGTTCAATGAGAAGTTATGAAAAACCTTGTTCATTAGGAGGAAATGTTAATAAATTTGGTATATCTATACCTTTATTAAATCACTATAGCAATGACAGCCTCTGCAGGATTGCCATTCTCTATGTGAATATCCTGGTGTCCTTCATGTACCAAGGAATTTGTATTTTATTTTTATTTCAGTTCTAGCTTCCTCTGTTAGGGCAGTAGCCAAGCTACTACTCCTCACCCAAAGAAATCAGTGGGTTTAGACATTGTCCTTTCAGGTAGCTGATGGGACCAGTCCACAATGCTGAAGATAAGGTGGGCATGGCAGGATACCTGAGGAATACTCCAGCCTCTGATAGCTCCTGTCAGAGGAGAAGCACAGAAACCCTCTGTACTTCCTTCTGGCCTGGATGTCTGCTTCCCTCCCCAGAGGGGATGGGTGGTAGACACAGGACAAATCTGGACAGGAAGTGGAATCAGTGGAATCTGCTTCCAGATTCCCATAGTCTGGACAGATTTACCCAATAAAGAAAAACTGATTTTAGCAACCAGGGGAAAAAAAAGCAGGTTTTTAACATTATTCAGAGAAATTAATGTTACATGATGATTCCTAGAACAACAGATTTTTTAGCAATTGCTTTAGATAAGAAAAAACGTTTCAGTATATAGGATGGTCATTATTATTGTCAATGGCAATATCTCCCATTGTTTACATTTGGCCAGAATTTCTTTCAAGATTCTTAGTAACAATCAATTGATAATGCTGTGCAGGGCAGGAATTTCTACACTCAGTAACAGTGTGCACCACACAAATCCTCAGTCTAACATCAGCCCAGCTCATTGAGCTGGCACACGGCAGCACAGCTGCACACACATACAGTAGGGAGGGTCCAGATTTAATTAAAGAAATTCTGCCTCTGGAAGACTAAGTAGTTAGGGTGCTTTATGACTGCTGCTCCACTGATTCTGATACTGGGGCTGTTCAGGAAGAATTATCTGGACACTTCTGCACACAGCACAGCCATTAGCATAGATCACAGAACACAGATTTCAGAGTGTGCGCTGCATGTAGACAAATTTAATGGAAGGAATAAGAAGGCTTAATCTCTTCTTTGGGCTAAGTACAATTGAAAAAGTCCTGATTTGATCCTTCTCATGATAGCCACTGTGAGATTTGAGGTGTTTCAAGTTCCTGCAGCTAATAGAGGATTGAAGAAACAAAGCAAAACTAAAAAGTAAGTGTCCTCTGCTACACTGCAGTTAGAGATATTATCCCAAAAACTTTTTTTTCTGTAAAACCTGGATTGTTTTGATAGTATACTCTGATAGACTGATAAGGAATCTTGTAGCCTTATTCTGTAACCCTCCTTCTGGCTTAGAAGGGATGTCCTCTAGCTGCTTAGAAATAACCCTGAGTTTCTCTCTGATTTCTGTGGATGTATTTCACACACTTCTTTCAAGTGTCATACGGTACCATTCTAATTATGTTTTGTGGGGAACACATTTATACTGTCAATTAATTTTCTTCTTCTCATTAGCCATTTCCATCACAAAGAAGAAATAACAGAAAGCATAGTTAATTGCATAAGAGGCCAATTCAGGACAAATGCAATGTTTTCCCATCACATCCCATCACACAAGGTTGCCATTTCTCCACTTCTTAAATGTCTATCCCTTGCTGCTAACACACAAAATTGAACACTGCCTGTGGCATTTACTGTACCTTCATCTGCTGGATTTAATGTTGTCTCAGCTGCTCTACTCTGTCCCTCAGGGACCAGACCCGTTACCATTCAGAGTACTCTCAGCAGCAGAAACAGAAGAACACCAATCTCTCATCCAAACTAACAGCATAAAGGTGATAACTCACTACAAGACTAGCCTATTCACCTTTTGTCTCATTCTTTTTTACACTTTCCTCCTAGTTTATAGCCTTTTTGGTATCAAGCAGGGACCTGAAAGATTAACCACTCTTCAAAATTCCTGACCACATTTTATCAGAAATGAGCCAGAACCCAGATCTGCTGCTGGGCAGAGCTGTGTCAAGGATGGAAATTTTATTTCACATAGGATTAACAGACGTACAGCCTCAGAAGACAGGGCAATGGCTCAGTGATCCAGGAAATGTTTCTGGTAAGATGAAACCTTTTCATCTTACAGTACTGCTCTGGAGATTTCAAAGTCTGACTTGATTCAAAGTCATAATGGACAGCAACAAATTTCCAAGTTGTCCATGGAGAAAAAAAAATGCTTTCAAGTGTTTTAGTTGAAACTGCTGCTTGTGCAATTTGATGAAAGAATCATTTGGGGAATTGGCTTTGGACATCTTTCAGTTGCCTCACTGATTTCTACCCCATATAATTCTGAGAAAAGTGACTCGATTTCATTCCAGTTAAGACAGAGGAGCTTACTCCAGTAGTATAGAATGGTGCTCAAATTTCCAGAGAAGTTTTACAAAGATGTAAGTGTGGAGAAGAGCTGTAGCACTTTAATAAACAAAATTAAACTTTACAACCAGATACTACAACCAGATACTGGTGCTGGGAACAACACTGAAACTCTATGACTTGAATTCCTCTTGAGTTGTAAGAAGCCAAACTGGAACAAGTTACTGACAACATATACAGCATTGCTTTATTTCACTTGAAAGTTTTTAAAGAGTAAGGTTTTTATGAAAGCATGCAAACAAAGAAAGCTATTAGTAAAGTCCTAAAATCTGTATTTTTTTTCTTTAAGATGTTTCCTTTTTATTTACCATTCTGAAGAAAATCCATATATTTACCTAAACATTTCACATCTCACCATTAAATGTATCACAAAGACTGCTAGAGTTGGCTACCTCATAGCACGGCCTTGGACAACTTCCAAAATAACAATATCTTTAAAGGAGTCTTTGTAAGAATATGAAGATTTACTCAGTTAGGTCTTCTAACCATGAAAGTAGATGTTTGCATTTTTGGAATATAGCTTTTAGTATTTGGTAGCAGATGGAAATTTAGTTAAGTACTGTGAAATGAGAGAGGGGAGAGAGGTTCTTTCTTCATAATCCCAGAATCTCATAATATCATAGTGTGGCATAGACCTTGGTCCCTGGCAACTAAGTAGAGAATGACAGAGTAGGGAAGGCTAACATAACAGTAATTTCCTAATGTCAAAAATTTCTCTGCTTATTATATCTGCATTTCCCAAATACCTTGTTGAGGTAGTCACTTATTCCTGAATGATAAGCAATTCATAAGAAAATACAAAGCAAGCAGACAATTCTGAATATAATTTCAGTTTAAGTTGAAACTTCTGAACTTCATTAAACTTCAATCAACTTTTCAAAATTATCATCAGTCTTTTATCTTACTAATTCAACCATAACCTAAAGCAAGAAAAAGAAACCATGAGGGAAGCTATGCTGATCATGGAGAACACTGGAAACATTACAAAGAAGTCTGATCTCATTTAACTTCAATACTGTTTCAGAACCAAAAACCTTGGCATGAGCATCATAAAAACCTGCAATATGCAAATAACACAGGAACTGAAGTCGCTGAAGCATGTGGACTATCTTTTGCCTCTCCCCATTTGATTACCTACTGATTCACATAATAGACATGAATCAAAACATTCTCAGAGGAGTTCAGACCCTGACCTTCTTCATTGGATAAATTTCTGGTTGATTTTGTTAGGGTATTTTTCTCCAAAGCTGATGCAGTTGAGAGCAAAAGTACAAGTGGCACAACCTTGCAAACAGTCACTCACGTTTTTGGACTGGAATTCTATTATGAAGTCCTACAGCCAGTGCACATATGTGATGTCTGCTGTCTACCCTCATACTCATCTCAACTTCAAAGCACAGTGCTTGTTTACAAGTTCATCAAACCCTTCCCCGGGGATATAGGTGTCAAGCAATGAAAGGTGACTGCTTAGATGCCAGTGAATGATCTGTTTAGAGAGAAAATGTTTCCAAAGTGGTGAATAAGAACTTAAGAGTTTCTCTTGTCTGCTATGTTAGTTTAAGTTAGTAATTATGACAGTGCCTCAAAACATAACCAGTTTCTATATCCATTACTGTTTTACATATAGATGATATTCAAACACTATTTAGGTATAATTTTCCAAAAGTTTTTGTTGCTCTTTTACATTTTCTCCTGAACTTTGAATAGCTGCGTGTGAAGTGTACTTGCTGATTATCTTCTACTTCTGAACACCTAATTTTGCTTTATCTTCTGAGGTTCTGTTGAATTCATTACACTATCACTAGAAACAACCCTTCACCATTATCTGTTTCACCTCTCCATTCCTCCCTTAACTTTCTCTGTTTTTTCTCAATATTCTATGGTTCTGAGCTCCCCTCTGAAATTTCACACATTACTCGTTTCTTATTCTCCTCTCCCCTCTTCATTTAATATTTCCTTATGAAACCCAGTCACCTTCCCTTCTCATCCACCTTCTTTCCTTCTGCCAGCTGGAATGTGGCTTTTATTTTTCACTTGTTCTGTTATGAAACTGCTCCCATCGTATTTCATGAAAATAACATCAGAGTCTTCCAGCAGTTTTCATCTTATTTTTCAGATTCCGGTTGAGTGGGAAGGGTAAGAGCAGAAGGAAGAAGTCTGATTCTAACAAGAAACTTCTGCTAACCATAAAATCTCTCACCCTCTTCAAAAATAGTCTTTTTAAGGACTTGTGCAAGCTTTTACCCATCATCACTGCATGCTCCCTATCATGGATTATCACACCTGTTGATAGAGCACCTGCCAAATTCCAGTAATATAAGAAAGTGAAATCTGGATTTCATACACAATTGAGAATGCCAATATAGCAGACTGATTTACAGCAGGTGCCTTAGTGACTCACGATGGCCACCTGACTCTGCCAAAAATGTATTGAGCATGGTACCCTTTGTGGAAGCATCCCTCCTGCTAACAACAATACCAGCTGCTGATGTGCACTGCAAAGGAGTAAATCTAGCAGACTTCAGTTTACAACTTTTTATTGTTGAAAGAAGTTCAGTAGCAGAGGAGAAGCTGGCTGCTTAGAACCACAGTAAAATACCCAATTCCAAATGAATCAGAATTTTGCACTTTAACAATTCTCAGGTAGGATGAAGCTGCATCTTGCAACACCACCTCTCCCCTTCCTACAGGGCTTCAGGGAACAAGTAGATGAAGCCAAACGAAACAAATTTAGAAGTTCAAATGTGTTGAACCTGTAAGGATGCATAAAAGGGTAAAAAGTGGAACCAGCCTGAATGTGGTAAAAGCACAGCTGGTTTTAAAAGGGAAAATCCATCTACAGCCTTCTTGAATAACAGCACAGTGCCTTACATAATGGGGCTTGAATCTCAGTTGTCCCTAGGCACAACCACAAACCACTTGATTAATAATTAATCATTAGCAATGTACATGTAAGATTCACTTTATAGCTGCCTGAGTAATTCTGATTTAGTGGAGCAGCACTGGAAATAGAGTAAATACTGGAGTACACACTAGCCTAAGGATGCCAGTGAATCTTAGACCAGTGACCGAGCGTAGCAGGTTATTGTCTGAGATGGCATCAAACAGACCTGTTAGCTCAGAGGCAGCAGAAAGGCAACCCTGGTATTTTATGTGTTATCAGCTATGGAGTTATTGTCAAATCTACCTTTGAGTGCCTGTTTTTGATGTGTTAATAATAAATAGTTATTGATTTGGAATTATGATCTTGTATGCTAGATTAGTTAGACCTGGAAATTCTAGACAGCTTGTGTATAATATCTTGAGAGTGTTTTGGATCAGCACCAAGTGTGGCCTCTTGGAATGTTTCTGTTATTTAGATTTATAGTTGTTCTACAATAATTCTTAATGTGGAAACTGCAAATCTCTGTAACTCTAAAGCTGGGAATTTAAATTACTTCTGAAAAAGTCCTAGAGGATCTTTCTCCTTACAGGTGTTTAATTAATAGTAACTTGAATGACCAAGAACTAACTCCTGTACTTCAGGGTTATCTTGCCTGCAAATCAGCCAAAGTAATTGCTGGAACTTAGCAATGTTGCCCTCTCTGGTCCTCACTTTAGATCTTTTAGGCAGATTTGGTACCAAAGCACTGGATTTTTTATCAAAATCTGTGGCAAGTCTGCTTGTACACAGGTGTAGAACATGCATTTGTCCTTAGCAACTTTTGGTACTAGCAATTACTAAATGTGGATCTGCACTACAGTTCAATACCTAAGTTTGCTTTTCAAATAAAGCTCATACAAAATAATATTTATATGAAAGTACGGTATAAAATGGTCTTCATAGAACACTAGGAGAAAAAAATATGAACTGAATTCTGAAGGAGATCTTGTTTTAAAAATGCTATGAGCTTTCCCTCTCATTTGCAATATTTATAAATTAGTTGTCAAATGGTTTTTGCTATGTAAATATTGTTTACTCCTTGTCACTGTCACCCTTCAGTTCCTATCACCATGAGCTGAGCACTTAAAATTGAGCTTTGAAGCTTCTGAATAAATGCTAAAAATGTTTTCCACCCTGGAAAATCCAAGGCTCCCCACTACTAATTAGTGCTGCTAATATGTTTTTGGCTTTTTTCTTTTTCAAACAGTGCTTGAAAAACATTTGGAAGTGCCTCATATATTTCACCAATCAAAATTATCATGTGTATTATCTTTTTGTATCTTTGATCAAAAGCACCATTATATAAATAAAACCAGCACCCATCAAGTAAATTTAATTTAGAAACTAGCTGTAGCAGACACTATAGCAACAAGTAAAGATACAGTTAGTCTTCACCAGAAAAAATAAAAATAAAACCAAAACCTCTGAGACAATTTTCCTATTCCCCTTTTTCATTCTTATATAAATGTGCTAAAAACAGGAACTAGATAACTCATTCCTCTGACAAAAAGGATTCTGGACTAATAGAATTGCAGACTTCCTAAAACTGCTCTCTTCCTAATATGCTTCTTCTCCAGCACACTCATTTATCCACAACAAGCTCCACTGGCAGGTAGGTATACATCTTGTGGCTTCAATTGTTTCTATTTTATGGTCACAAAAATACTACGTGCCACCTTGAAAAATGTGCAGGAACTGAGTCATAAAGTGGGTATACAATGCATAAAGATGTTCTTCAGTGGACTCAGTGATGTTAGTGGTTTGTGCCTGTAATTCAGGAGCAGTCCCTTGAAGCTCGTGGAGCCTCACAGGACTGATCTTTCAACAGCTTAATACTTTCTAAACTATTTCCACATGGACAAAATGAGCATAGAAGGCATGCAAAGCAAGAATTCTCTGTTCATTGCCAATTCATACTCCCTTGCCATGTTTATGAGAAATGGATACAAGGAGCAGAACAATGGAGAAACAGACCCAGTGTATTTTCTGTTTTCTCCTGAAACATGTACCAGCAAAACCCTGGTTAGAAAGAAAAAAATGTTCTGCCTAATAGGAGCTACCAAGGAACACATTGTATGACATGGATTATACACACTGAGATATCAGTCGACATGGCAAGAAGCTGAAGCAACATCCACAAATTACAACCTTAATTGCTAAAAATAATTAAACAGATAGGCAGACATTTTAAAAATCACACATAGGCATCCAGTAGCCATGGAAAGTGAGTAGGACTTGGTGATGTAAATAATGATGTCATTTATAATTTTAAATGTTTTACCTATTATTTGAAATATCTGTACTCAAGAATTTGAAAAACTCAAATCCTGTTATGCCCAAGGTTGACTGGGATGATCTTCACTACTGCACACAGTAATCTTAATTTATTCCTTTCTATCACTGTATCTCTACATACTATAATCTGTTTTTAAATCAGTTGGATATTTATTTGTTCCAAGTTTTCCAAAGTATTATGCATCACAGTTGTCTGTAATCAAGCAAAGTATTGCAATTTTTAAAGGAAAGAAAAAAGAAGATTTTTGGAAAGTAAAGGTAAAAGCAAAATTTATTTTCATTAACTGCCAAAAAAGTAAAACCCCAAGTAAATATTCTAAAGTGGGTTTTTTTGTTGTTGTTGTTGTTGATTTTTGTTGTTGGTTTGGGTTTTTTTCCCAGCCTGATGAAAGCTGATTTTTAAGAAAAGGAGACAAAGTTCTGAGCAAATTTTTTCCTTGTATATTTCACAGGAAGAGTGAATATGCTTAAAGAAGAAGGAATTATATACAATTTTTAAAAACTATTTGTTTAAATAACTGTCTCAGTGATTGAAGGAACTATGGACAATTGTACATGCTCCCCTGAAAAGACATCAGAGTGTTATACATATAACAGCTGAGTCCAGATAGAGGAACACAGATAATTTACTAAAAAATGGTAAAATCTAAAATTCAGCTTTCCAGTAAACTTTATCATTGCTGAATTAAATGTGAATGTCATGATAAATGAATAAAATAGAGCTGCATGGCAACAGCAAAACTAAATGCCTCCCTATTTCTTTGGGAAGAAACCCCGCCAAATTAGACTTGTCCATATTCATGACCTCTTTTTCCTCCAGCTCTTCATGAATATTCAGTAAACAACTTTTCTTCAATAGAATATTCATGGTTACAAAAAATCTCTGCAAACCAGTATATGTAGGAGTATTTGCACTAGTATGCTGGCATATTGAAGAGCTCTTTTATTATTTGCACAATAAACTCATTAACTGATTAAGAACATTCCGTTCAATTAAAAATAGAGGGGTCCGTCGCCTACTTGGAAAGCTTGGGTCATCCCACCAGAGAGTGCAACTGTGCCACATGCCTTAGGAATCAGTCTAAGAAATAATAAATGATGCAAACTAAATGATCGGGGTTAGCACACGATCTAAAACACTTCTGTGGCATCCATCTATCGAGCCACTCAAAGCGAATAAAAAAAAGAAAACCTAAAAAGGAAAAAAAAAAACAAAAAACCAACAACAACAACAAAAAAAATACCCCAAACAAACCGCAACCTGCCCACGGAGGACTCGGGCACAGACAAGGCTTGGCTCCTTAGGAAGCAGCCGTCACCCGCTCTGCCGCAAAGCTGGGGCCGCGACCGCGGGCGGAACCGCAGCGCTCCCGCACCGCAGCGCCCCATCCATCCCCGCAGCGCTCCCATCCGTCCCCGCAGTGCCCCATCCATCCCTGCATCTTTCCCGCACCGCAGCGCTCCATCCATCCCCGCAGCGCCCCCATCCATCCCCGCAGCGCCCCCATCCATCCCCGCAGCGCCCCCATCCATCCCTGCATCGTTCCCGCACCGCAGCGCTCCCATCCACCCCCGCAGCGCTCCCGCATCGCTCCCGCAGCCCGGCCGCCGCTAGTCGGAGCCGGGAGATCGCGCACGGCCGCCGCCTGCCCAAGGGCACCGGCTGAGAGTGACCGCCTGCCCCTGGGGGAAGGCGGCATCCCTCCCTCCCACTGCTCTTGGGGCACTCGTGGCTGTAACTGTTGGAGAGCACAATCCTGTCTGCTGTTTCATAATTAGAGGGTTATGGCCTGAGAAAAATCACAACTGGATTTTTTAATACGAGCTAAGTCATCATGCTCTAGTGATTTCTAGATGTTTCTCTTCCTAGCCTCGCTTCAGTTTCAGAACATCCTAGTGCTCCAGTGTCACAACTTCACAACTCCAGTGTCACAACTTCAATCTGAGTGACAGCAGGCCTGGTAAGGTTTGGTTTCTGTGTGGAGGCTCTAGTGGTGTCCTCACTGCAGAATGTGGCCCGCTGCTGTTAATTTAACACTTCGTTAACTTTCAAAGTGTTAATAGGATGACAGCTGATGTTTATGAAGGATACTGAAAGGAAACTCAGAACTAAATGTAGTTCTTAGTATGTGCAAAAGGTTTTGTTAATTTATACTGTTCCTTGTTCTCAAAACTCTTATGAGATTTTATGGAGGTGTTGGAAAAAAACCCCTGTAGCTTAAAAGCCCATATGACCACCAGACAGAGCTGTCTGAGCATAATTGCTCAATAACAATTTTAATACCATTTCTGAGATGAAATCTGTAGTCATAAAAATGAAAGCTGGATTTCAGGTGCCTTGTTCTAATCAAGTATTTTAGAAATTTAATTTACTAACTGCAGCACTTTATGTTAGCATGTTTGTGAGAAATATTACCTTACATTCATATTCAATTATTTACCTCATTATTACGGTTGCCGGCAATAAAAAATTGTTTAAAAGTAATAATGAAAGAGAAAAACTTCCAATTTTCATGTGCATATGGCTAGTAAGGAAGAGCTTTATATTGTTATTATTATTGTTATTATTGTTATAACTATTATTACTATTATTTGAGATTCTCTTAAATGTTAAAGAATGAACAGAACTGGGGATGAATTAAGGAATAACAGAGCTAGAAAGATGTCAGAAGACACAAATTCAGTACAAAGGATGTGTTGAAATGGAGCTGTTGAGATTAGAAAAGAAAACTGTCACAGTCTCTGATAGTTTTTCCCTGAGAGAAAATCAGACACCTGTGGTGAGAATACTTTCACTGTTACCTTGTACTCCTGAAACACAGTACTGCTATCACTAGTATGAGACCATAAGTTTTGTGCTGAGTTTACAAGGCCTTGGTCTTGCCCTGTCTGAACTCTTCTTGACTTGCCTGAAGCTGAGTTTTTTCCTACAGATTTTTTTTTTTTTTCGGTAGGAGGAGGATAGGTCAGGAGCCTACAGCAAATGACAAGTTACTCCCCTTTACACAGACACCCTGCTGAAGGTACTGGCCCTAAGATGCAGGAGATGAGTGGAAGGATGAACATAATGCCAGGAAAAGGCAGCAGTGAAAAGGAAACTGGCAACAGTGCATTCAACAATTTAAACTAGACTATTTTTCAGACTCTCTCTGTATAGAAGATTTTTTTTTCCTGTAATGGTGTTAGGGAGACACTAGCTGATTGTGTTGCAAGAAGGATAAGCACAAAAAATAAAGTCTAGTCAAGCAGGCAACATTGAAATTTTTTGAGAAGTTTCAAAAACTGGGAAGTGGTGGGAAGAAAGGAGGCATACAGAATAGAAAGCAACATCAGAAGTTCTCTATTTAAAAAGAAGTCAGCAATATATTAGCAGTAAAGAAAAAAGAACTGTCCATAAGGATTACTTAATAAATTATCTTGAAAATTACTAAAATATCACAGTGACTGCAATGTTTGCATTGTTATGGTCTTAGGGTGTCCTAAACATTTCTTGTTTAACAGAAATGCCTACAGTAGATTTCCACTGAGCTGCAACTACTGCTTGTCCTGAAAAAGGACAAGGTGTTATGAAATTGTTGGTGAAAATGGATCTCTTACTCATGTCCTCAAGTGTCAGGAGTGAAATAGACTTTTTCTTCTAGAGCTCCCTGTAGCTGTGAGAAATTCAGTCCACAGTTCTTCCTTTGCCTGTTGAAAATTGGGAATTTGCAGACCACACAAGCTGAATCTGCCATATTGCTCACTAGGTCTAATACAGGGCTGTGGTCTCACTTGTCACTTCCAGGTGTCTTTTTGGATAAAACTGCATCTAAAGCAACTAAGGCAAAGAACAAGTGGGATGAAAACAGTTACCCCACGACAGCAAAATTGTTATAGATATAAGGGTACTACCAAGATACAAATGTGTTAGTTAATGCTACACCAGGGCTTGCAGCTGCCAGGATTTATTGGAGGCTATCCTAATCGAGCAGAAAGGGCCAAGGCATGGGATCAAGAACTGTCCTGTAGGCCAGGCAGTGCTTGACATATCTTTGACCAGTGTTTGATCGTGCAATCCCCGTCCCCTCCTGGGCAGGGCTGTAAGAATAACAGGGGTGTCAAGGGGAAACCAGGCGCCAGCTGCAGAATTTTACTTCAGTTAATCAATTGCTAACCAACACAAATTGCTGATTGCTCTTCTAAGTACTGGGAAAGAGAAGACCAGAGACAACTAAGCAAACACATAAACATCTATCCTCCCCCCTCCACAAACTCTGCTTGCTGTATTTTCTTCACCAGGTACATCCAGTTCTCCAAAATTTCACTGGAGAGGGGACAGACAGTGGGGAAGCTGAGCTGATATGCATGTAGTTTACTGCTGCTCTAATTGGAATATTTTACTACTGCTCTTTGGCCTGTGGCTCCCTCTCACATACACCTGAACAGGGCCACAAGCTCCTCAGTCTCAATGGTTGTTTGATGCTCAGTGGGATTCCCTAGTGCTTTTTCCATTGGTGCACATTTAGAAGGGAAGAGCACTTAGCCAAGGAATGAAAACTCTCGTGCCACATTCCCTCAGGGTCAGAGCAGACCTTGATCTTCAGAGTTTACTAATACAGACACAGTCACAGTGACTGGCTTCTGTATTCTAAATACTTTGCATACTGTAAAATCACTTGCTACTTAAATTTACATTAGCTGCAAAGGCTTATGTAATGGGTTTAAAACATGAGTATTTTCCCTCTTCCAGGCATGCCCGAGGAGTTGGGTCACTGCTATGAAAATAAATATTTCTATATACATATAAATACACATATTATATAAGAAGAATCAAGCGTCTTGGAAGCATTCATTAAGTGTTGAGACAGCTGGGCACTGATCAAGAAAACAACCATCCCAGGCAGATGTCTGACAATCAGCCTTCTTTTGGGGCGTGACACAAGGATCCTTCCTCCTTGCTTCTGTTATTCAATACACACATGAAATAGGCTGCTTAGGTGGTATGGGCTGCTCTCTCATATACAGCTTAACCCTGATTCATAAACACTGCCTCATAGCTCTGAGTAAATTAAAGCTGAAATAGATCTTTGTTTATATTTTAGTGTTTCCTTTATGACTCGTTCAGATTTTTATTTCTGTACAAAGTGATGTGAGACCAAATAAAATAAAACTGTCAAAGGTAACACCCCTAGGGTGATGTTCAGTTTCATAATGATGACTTGTATTTATTTTTCCCAAGATTAAAATAAAAAACCCTAATTGTTTCAGCCCTAACAAAAAAAATGCCCAGATATTTCAGTGAAGAGTTCAAGACTACAAATTATGAAATATTATTCTTCTCTTACCCCCATTGCTGATGATAAGATACTTAAGAATGCATTGCTATACATAATAGTACATTCACTCGGTCTCCTGCACTGTACAGTACTAGGTCTTGACCTTCATGTTGCAGAAAATTTCAGTACTTTTGCTTTGTATTCCCCTATTATTTTTATTTTAATTTTTACTTCTCCAGGGACTACCATCCTGTAAAGTTTTTTTTCAAACATTTTTTTAACAAGTGGTAAATAATTGTTCTTTTCTCATTATAAAGATCCTTTTGAAGTTTTCAGTTATAACTGTTTCATGTTTTATGACTTTGATTCCTTTTACTTATCCTCTTAATTTTTCGTTATTAGAAAATTGGTTTTATCAAACATTCAATAAAAAATATTCTTTCAGATTTAATGAAATGCCAGTAATTAAGTTTATGTTTTTGGTATTCTAAAAGCCCACTCTACCTTCCCAGACTTCTGGAGCATACAGAATGACTCATTTGTGTATGGTTTTTCTCACCTTATTAACTATTCAACAGACCTGACAGTTATTGTGAGATTTCCATTTTTTATTTAATACAGTAAGTCAGAAATGTATGTGTTTGTTCCTGGTGTAAGAACTGTAGTAGTTTATTTCTTTTCCTTGATGTGTATAGCCAAAGAATCTATCAAGTGAAAAATGGAAGTCACATATCTACTTAGAGAAAAATAGAACACAGTTATAAAAAGCAACTCAAAAAGTAATTTTTCTATCTATCCTAGTGACCTAAATAATTCCTGACAGGTATTTGTCTAACCTTTTCTTAAAAGCATCCAGTAACAGAAATTCTACATCACTGCACTCCATTGAAAACCCGATCAGTCTTTCCTTTAGAATGGTTTTCCCAGTGTCCCATGCTGCCCTTGAAGCCTGTTATTTGAGAGCAATATATCTCTTTTCTTATCATAGCATCTATTTACTTATTCAAAGACTACTATGATATCTTCTCCCCTTTTTTTCCCAAGGCTTAACAACCTCAAATGCCTTCCTCAGCAGCCATAATTTACCAGACCTATGGCCAGTTCCATTGCTTTTCTCTGGACTCTGTAATTGCTTTATGTCTTTCCTGAAGCTTGATGGAGTACTTGAGCTGAAACCTTACTTCTGCATTAAGCAGGATAGAAGAATTACTCCTACAGGTTATATTCCTGTTGACAAATCCCAGTAGGATATTTGCCTTGTTTGCAGCAGCTTAATAACATTGAGTCACACAGAATTTGCCATCCACTCTGAATCCAAGATATTTTTCTGCAGAACTTCTACCTACATAGTTGTTTGCTTTCTGCACTAAATAGATGATGAGTCCCGCAAACATGCAGAACTTTACATTCCTCTTAGCAGAACTGTATCCACCACATCTGTAAGATTTATTGACAAGACATATGCACTTCTGAATCCAGTGTTTACAGATGCTCATTGGGGAGCAATAAAAAAACATTATAATAAAATCCTATCATGGAAGCCCAGCTTTCAATTTCATTGCTTATGCTGATACCAATGAAGTTTTCAGCTACTGAAATAATAAAAAAAAAGAAAATCAGTTAATATATCTGGAAGGGAACACCATTAAGGTTAGAAGGCTCAGTGTCAAGATTTTTTTTTCTTTTTATTTCACAAAAAATTGCTTTAGTGACAGCCTAGGGCAGCTAAGTCTTCTTATTCATCTCCAGAAAAATTCTGCCTGAACAGTGGGAGCATACACTTCTCCACTAATGTGTTTCAAATCTTGACCCTGGAGAAACAACTCCTTGTACTATGAAGTCAATTCATTTTCCATATGCACTCAGCTCCTGGTCAGTCTGTCAGGACTGCCTAGGGCAAGGATTTTGGAATATGGACAATGGTTCTGTAAGGACCATGTTAAATGAAGAAGATTACACATTTTTAGGGCTGATGTGCACAGAAACCTTGCACTATTTTAACCATACTGATGCAGTTGAACTATTGTGACATTTTAGTATGGACTCACTATATTTTTACCATCAGTACAGCCAAAATGCAAGGCAGCAGGGACACTCTTGATTTAATCCTACATTATTATGTTGCATATTTGCATGGTAAATTCAGTTTAAGGGGTTTTGACTCCTCTGCCTCTGTGAATTCCTCCAGCCCTGCCCTGCACCCCTTTTCACTTCCCCACCCTCCTTTACCATGATGTAACATTTTTGGGACTGCATTGCAAAGTACATCAGTGCTAAAATTAGAGGAGATAATTGCACCAGGTTTTGGAGGGCTCCACTGCTCGTATTTGCAGCCCAGACATGCAAGAGTTGCCAAGAAAAAACTGAAAGGGGGTAACTTGGAATGCCTGGTGAGAAAACATGGATAAAAGAGGCAAGAAGTAATAACCTTTTGAAACCCATTCCCTCCTGCAAAACTTTTAATATCATGCTGCTGACTGACTCCCTAATCCACCTGTTAAACTGCACAGCTGGGGGGATGGAAATCAGGATCAAAGTTTTACTTCAATGAATAGTTAATTGTGCAAGAAGAAACAGCAATAAAAATGACAGGAACTGAGAAAAGATGACCCCCACAGAATTGAATAGTTTAGCTGCCTGGTGGCTGCAAGCCTGTTTGAAATCACACCAGTGAACCATTTGAAAACTGCCATCTTTTACCACTGGGTACAACAGGTAGGAACTATCTCTTTCCCAGGAAAGATGTGATCTGGCTTTCATGCATAATCCAAAAGCCCTGAGCAGAGTCACATGCCTTACTCTGACCTTCAAAGGGCAGAGTTTATCCCCACTTCCTTTCATGGTGTTTTCTATAGAGTGGTTCAATCAGCTCCTTACTCAGAAATACGTTGAGTTTCATCAGGCCCATTGTCAGTATCTGGCTTTACTGCAGAGGCTGACAGTGCTGTGTGAAGATATCAAAGTCCATTTTAAATGCTTCCTACTGCAGGGAGCCTATATTCTCAAGGTACATTAGTCTGCACAACATGCTGTACAGTGGACTGTTTCAGTGCCTAAGCTAGCTATTTCTACACTGGAAATCTGAAGGACAAAACCATAACATAAACATACCTTTCCCCAGGTGCCTCTCCCCTGTGAGGCATTGAGCAGGGACTCTGGATATCTAATTCAGTTGAAATGATCTGATTCTTTTAACCAGTGGGATAGCTAAGAATGTAAAATTGCACCAACTTTCTTGCACAATTAAACTTTCTTTTTATGGAACATGGGAGTATTTAAGAATTTAAGTCCTATGCTTTTCAATAAGATTTAGCATCCTAGAACTTAAATAAATAAGATTTAACATCCTAGATACCTAAAGATAGATGGTGAATTTCTACTGAACAAGTGAGAGACTAATGCTCTAACAGAGCTATACCTCTGAGATCTGGGTTTTATAGATGACATTGAAATAAGGGCATAGGCATCTAAAGTGGGACATAACCAGGATTTAGGAACTGAAATACAAAACACAGATGCCTGAAATATCTAATTTGCTGCTGCCTACTCATGTCTGAAACCTGCAGAGCTCTATGTTTCCCAAATCAAAGCTCTCATGGCACCTGAAGTTCTACTTTGGAATTTACTAAAAAGTGAAGCACTGATCTTAGACTAAGTCCTATCAGGCCTCACAAAATAGATTATTCTCTACTATGTTTGCAGAAAGGCCTCAATCACTTAAACTCTACCAGAGCAGACCTATTGTACTCTGTTTTTCTAATGAAATTGATATGCAGAGTGGGATTTGAAGAGTTAAAGCACTCAGTCATAATAGAGGTTACAGAAGCTTTCCTTCCCACACCTGTCAGAGGGAATTTTAACTGTTACCTTCTATAAAAGCATTTTACACAACAGTCATACATTAATGGGTGGTTGGGATGGGAGGTGGGGAGAGAAAAAGAAGGAATCATCCCATTACTGCTGAGGCTATTCCGCTTTGCATATATATGGTAAGTTGTGAGTCCAGAACACATGAAATATGACCATAACTCTTAAACAGTGGCTTAAAAACCAGATCTTGCAAAACAGGAAAATACCAAAATATTTAGATGAGGGAAGTGAAGCTCTCCTGAATCCCAAGGTAGCCTGTAACCACTACAACACTCCATACACTACTGAAATCATCTACATTCAGCTTTGTTTGTAAAATTTATTTTACAGTTACAGATTGGTTTTAATAAGTAGTTCAATAATCATTAAGAAAATATTAATTCTGTGAGTATGGGCTCCATGGCTTCCTATAATAAAAGAGTCTGTTATCTTCCAAGACAAAAGGCATAGCTTTAAAGCAATCTGGACAGTAATTAAAAATAAGTTAAAATTTACAAAAAAGTCCCACTTCCTGCCCTCATTTTCCTGGTGCCTTCACCTCCTGTTGTGCTCCCATCCACAGTTCCCAGTGGAGTTACCAGGACTGAGTGTGCTCTGCACAGAGGGTGAGGAATTAAAGGATCTGGTGAGAGGGCACCTTCTCCCTTTCAGTGATATCTGGGCAATAGTAGGAAATCCCAGTTTTATTTTATTATTTTATTTTATTAATTGTGTGCTCAAGCACACAATTACTTGTAAAAGAGGCTAGGATTGAAACATGCCTGAAACTAACTACATAAAGTATGTTTCTGAATAGGCCATGTTGACCCCTGGCATTTGATAACCATGTCAGTAAAAAACAGTTTTAAACAGCAAATCTCCCTTGAGGTCTGATTGTGTCAATTGGCAAAGTTAATTATTTTCTCTTACATGATAGTCTTTCAAGGGGAAGGCTGAGATGCCATATTAGAGAAGTTCATCATAATTTGCATTGCTGTGCAGCCTGTTGCAAGGACCTATACAGGTATTCCATTCCAATGCTGTCTATATCACAGCTTGCCTTCATGCTAAACACTTAAAATAAATCATGCCTTCATATATATTACAGAATTATTTTTTTCTTCATTGACATGCAATGTGGTACGAATGAAAACTAACAATTACCACCCCCCTCTGCCCAATTTCCAAAGAAATCTCTTAGTCTGTCATTTTGAAGAGTTAAGAACAGTTTGTTTGGCTCATTAGTTCCAATTATAACACACTGCTGCTGCAAATACAATGACAAACCCTTAAGCATTTGAGCATTGTAAGGTGAAATTCAACTTTAATGAAGCAGACAGGTTTCTAAGAAAGAGTGAGTTCTACTGGAGACATGGCTGCATGCTTCATCTTTTTTTACTTAGCTACATTTAAATAAAAACATTAAAAAATTACAAGTTAGTTACTGCGCCTGAGGGTTCCCAGGAAACAAGAAGAAACAGTGACAAACAACAAATCAAGAAAGTGATAGCAGCAAGCCATCCAAATCCCAAACTGCTTCAACTCATGGATTTGAACTCTTTTTTTAGTTGAGACTTAATGTCTGAAGTAATTTACTGAGCAAACATCCCAGTGATGAAAAACTGTCTGATCAACCAATTAAGTGTGTTGACACTTTCACATATATATACTGGCACAATATATTACTTTTTTATTACTTTTGAAACAAGAGTAGGAATCATCTGATTAAATGTGGATTACCTATACAAAGTCGATATTTATAAATGAGCTACCCAGCTAGACTAATTTTACAATCAGTGAAGAGAAATATGCACTTTTAGGGTCTGATTCACCTTGTGATTCATTTTGTGTTGAGGAAAGCAAACCACATATCATCCATAAAGCCTGCTGGAGGCCTTAAGTGTGCTATGCTAAATTCTAGCACATAGACAACTGACATATGTTATAGATTATTATGTTTACATAGATGTATATGTCACTGTTTTACTGAAAGCATATTAGACAATAATAATATTTACAGTGTCACATGGCTTTTCCTACTCTGTTACTGTAATTCTGTAAAAACCAAGATGTGTTAAAACCATTAGCATGGAAGGAATAATTTTTCTAACCTATAAGCTATTGACTACAAAGAGAAATACCAACTTCATTTGTTTGGATACTTTTTTTTTTCTGTTGGATATTTTCTGTGAATCACCTGTAGTTTACAGATGACTATAAACAATATATTTTTCAAATAAACTATTGGGGAAAAAAAAAGCAACCAAACAAGACACCAGTTTAGTCTTACATAAATCAAATTAAATCTGCTGCAGATTAATTACCATTTTATCCAAAATTAATTTCATATGCTTTGCAATTATACAGTGCTCTAAGGAACTTCAAAACAATCCCTATATAAAACTACAAACTATTTTAGCATTTAAAAAGTCCCTAGGAGTTTTCTTAAACTTTGTGATGATACATAGATTATGCCACAGTTTTAATGACTGTGTTAAGGTAATAAGTCAAATTGGAATTGCAATAATTTTCCAGAGAAGCTTCCTGCCATTCTCTTATTTACATGCTAAGCTGGCTCCCCAAATTAAATCCACAAGTCCTTCAGTGATTCCTCTGACACCCAGCCTCACTGACTTTGCTGCCCCAAATGTGCTGTGGATGAGCACAGCCAGCAGCAGTCAAAGCTGGAGGAACAGCATTGCATGCAGAGTAACACTGAAGGACCCAGGTTGTTTTATTAGAATGTGAGTTACCCTTTACCTACATAAAAACAGTCAGATGATGTTATAAATACAAATTTGCTATTCTTCCTTTGTTTCTCTTGGCTACATGAAACTTTCTACTTTCAATTTTGCCATACAATCATCTTTAACATTGCTAAGTAGTACCAGAAATATTGCCAGTCTTCATAAAAAATGATGTGACAGTAGAATATGGAGTAGCATTTGGTATTGAAAAATCCAGTCTGTGTAAAAATGAGATTTTAAGGGCTAAACTTAAAAATACATAGAACATTTTTGCAGATGAAAATGCTTAATAAATGATGATTTGAATGCACATTTCCATCATAAATATTATCTATCTAGCAGAGGCGACTACAGCAGAGAAAACCTGGCCCCTCTCACTGCTGCTGCACTATTCACAGGACAACAGACAACAGAAAATAAACCAATTACAGATTAGTCTGGCTGCTACATGACAGAGCTTACCAGTAGCTACTCACTCATGAATAAGAAGTGTCTTCATGCAAATTGGAGACCTACCACAAAATATTAGTGACAGTCTAGTGAGTATGTCCAAGGTTCTATGAAGCAACAGGCAAACATTTATGGAAATACAGATTTCTTCATAATTACATTTTGTTAATGCACTACAAATTTTAATCCTGATGACTTTGTTCACTCTTTCCCAGGTCTGAACAGTGAGAGCAAAACACCCAACCAAGGTTGTCACTTTATATTCCTGTCACACTCGGGGACATGGCTTCCCAGTCCTGGCATTTCAGCCTGTTGAGTCTAAAGAAGTAACTGTTATTATCCTGCACTCAAAGCCAGCATTTTCCACTTGAGACACAATTCCAAAAAAAATTACTGTCAGATGGGAAAAGCATTAATTGGTTTTCCAAGTAAATTGGTTATCTAATTTTTGATGACTTGTATTGTTTCTGTGTGCAATGCTGTAGGCAAAAGAAGTCGTAAAAGGAAAAAAAAAGGGGATGAGGAGAGATATTCTGTTACTGAAATATGCACAGAGAGCATTATGGGCAGAGCAGGCTACTTAAAAAAAATGTCACAGTTCCTTTTTTGTCGCTGGCCCTAGCACAAGTGGATTATATCTGTTTCAGAATTTATTAAAAAAAAATCATTACCTCTCTGTTATGAGGAAGGCTTAAGTATATTTATTTAGCTCAATTGAAAAGTAATTCCTGATACGTATTGTGTGATTCTTTTGTGAACCATATGACAAATTAATTTTTTTTTCTCATAATACATTACCCCAAAGCACAGAAAAACTTGAGATACAATGTATACAGGGACCAGATCTGAAATTAATTCTAGTTTCATCACTTTACCTAAGTAATTTTATATGTATATATTTCCTTCCACATAATCCAAATATCACTTGCAACTTTTTACTGAGTGCCTTTATAAAGTATTTTCAAGTTTTGATTTGTTAATTGTTTAGAGGAAAGACTACCATAATAAATCAAATTATTTATTTTCTCTCATATGAATATGACTATTGTGCATGTTGCACAAATAGGACATTATTTAAAAAAAAAAAACAAAACCCAAAACAACAAAGCTGGCAATTAAGAGGTCTTCACTGCTAGTTTACAATTTCAGCTATTTTTCAAATACTTTATACACAAGGAGAAAAATTGCAACAAGTGGATCCATTATAAACTATAAAGTTAGCATTTAGCAATACCTCCCTGAGCTGGAAACATAAGGCTATCTGAAAAGTAAAATTATAGTGCTCCCACTAGACAATATAGTTATGAAACCAGTGAATTTACCAGGTAATCAACTTAAAAAAAAGCCTCTTCCAAGTCTCTCTCCCCCCAAAAAACCCAAAAACCGAAACCTCAACACCCCCGCAAAACCACAAAACAAAGGAACAAAAAAAGGTAAACCAAACCCCCTACAGTTATTCTATTTTATACTATTGAATTTCAGTAAATTCAGTGAAAAAAAATCAAGAAGACAAGACTCAGTTGAAGATCTCTATCTGAAGTAGCCTATGTAATCTAAATAAATTTTTTGTACAAATTGTTTTTATCTACATTTTCTCATGGTGTGTGATGAACAAAGCAGCTTTCATGCTAGGATATGAAGAAAAAGAAATGTTTTTATCTGTGGATATATATTTTTATCTGTAGATTCATATTTAATAATACACCTGAACACCAGAATTGTATATCATATGTGAAATGTGTATGTGTTATGTGAAATGAAGCCAAGTTATGGGAAAACAAATGTCCTTTATTACAATTCCATATGCATTTTTCACAGGAATAGAAGTGTTATTCATGGAGTTTTGACTAAACTCTAATACGGGAACATCTGCAAATCTAAATTTGTCTGGCAACTTGAATAATGCAATTTTTATTTCTCTGAAGGAATTATTAAACTGTTGGAGATGGGCACAGGAGAATCCATGCTTACATTTCATTTCGTTGGCTAATTAATCCCATCCCTAAACATTCCCATAAAGTGACCATTCCAGTCTTTAGATACAGAAACTGATATAAAGGGGTAATTGACTTATTTGAAGAGATCAAATATTTTAATAGCAATAAAGCACTAATATAATTAAAAACTGAGCTTCCAGTTTCTCAAATGAAAAGAAGCTGCTAGTTATAGCCCTTTACTAAAAGGACATTGCTGGAATCATGTCAGAAGCAAAGTTCAATCTCAACTCTATGCTAGTGAGAGCCAATATTTTAACAGTTTGCAGAAAGAAGAAAACAACCTTTGTTACTCCCCAAAATGCAGGAAACTACCTCCCATTATAGCAGCAATTACCAACCTGGCCAGCTCATGGGCAGCTCATTGACACATGCTGGAAGCAAAATCATAGTTTACTCATCTATTTAATATCCTGTGAATCTGATAGAGTAGGAGGGTTTCATGGACAATATCTTTCATGTGAGCAGTGTGTCAGGTTTATTTGATGAGTTATACAGCATTTATTTTTTTCTAGTTTATGGCCACTGTAGCATTTACTATACTTAGGCTTCCAATTTTGAAGTACCTGGTCATGAAGACATTTTGCAAGCCCCAAACTCTGGCCAGTCACTGCTTCCAGCTGATCCAACAGGAGAGACTATTGATTGCAGACAGACAGATTCTGTGCATATTTCCCACTTCTCATATCTCTTTTGACTTCACTGGCCATGTTCCAGCTAAATGATGGGATGAGACATCAGGACACAGCAATGCTCCTGCTCTCCTAGGCTCTCAGGAAGGGAGAAACAAACTTAGAAGAAAATGACAAGAGTTGCCTGACCTGAATAACCAAGAGCTCAGGACTACAGGGGCTGCAAAAAAAGTCTTCCCTGATATATGGATATATCCACAGATACTATCAGGGAGATAAATATATTATTTAAAATAATTTCAATAACTTTAGTCTAGAAAGAACTGGAACTGTTTCCTTTCCAAGTGAAGCATAGCAACAGAATGTTACAACAAATGATGCAATGTAGGCCTTGCATCAAATAAGAAAACCTCTGTTGTTTAAAAAGAATATTAAAAAAATCAGTTTTTGACATGATATATACCTTTGGAAAGATTCCAAGGCAGACTTGTGTTCTCCAAAACTGAAATATATGTATAAGCTCCATTCTTGAGGTAAATGAACCTTTCAAGATCTGCTGCATTCCAGAGCCTCTTCCCAAGCACAACATTGAAGTCAATTTCATATTTGATGACCAGCAGATGATGTGAATGCCTGGGGGCAACTGTGGCCTATCCATGCTCCTCCAGCTGGCTCAAAATGGATTTTCAGTCTAATAAACACCATTGTTCAGTCTCAGTTCTGCAGAACTTCACTGAAAAGATACCATCCCATATTTGTCTTGGAGAACACAAGAAATGAGAAAATTAAGACTGAAAATTACACTGTGCATCTGATTTCTCCCTTTCTAAGTAATGAATTCTAGTCCTGGGTTCCTCTGTTCCTGGGGATGGACACATCTCATGCAGGTACGTTTTCCTTTTGAATCTGAAACTCTGAATTTTAGTTTATAGAGGATTAAAATAACGGATCAAAGCACTTATAGTGTGATTTTAGAAGATCAAAAGTAGCATTAATACTTAGTTTACCTGTAGGTATTGGTACATTTATCTAGGGCAGTGATGAGCTATATGAATTAATTATAAAGAAAAGATGGCCACAGTTATTCACTGCAGTGAGACTATACATTATTAATGAGGCTGCTATGCAAATTAATCAGTCAGTAAAAAAAAATATATGAACTCTTTGCCAAAAACTTGATGCAAATCAACATCTGGTTCAGTCATGGAGGAGAGGCAGTCCCATCTGGCTGAAAGTAAGCCATCAGATTTTAAAAAACTTAAAAATCAGAAAGGAGCCTTTAATTCCAATCTTTCCTATAAGGCAATCAGTCCTAAGGACCAAAAAATTATGATGTTAAGGCTTGAACTACTCAAACTGAAAGATGGTTATTATAAAAAAGAAAAAAGAAACTAGTATAACATTGGGCCTGCTGGAAATGTTGTTTAAACTACTGAAGTTGAAAAACTCAGCTGTGCTTCCATGGATAGGGTTCATTTTGATGAGTTTCTTGATCCCTGAGTTAAAAACCTTTCCAGCTGATGCAAGATATGTGGACAGAAAAAATGCAATTACAGGGCACCCCTGCTAGAGAGGGTTAATTTTTAAGAGCAATCTGTGATTCCCAGTCTTCTTTCCTGTTTTCAAGAACCAGATATTTGCCCAATCTGCCCCCCTGAAGAGCCCATGTTTTCACAACAGGATTCCTTTTCACCTCACCTCCAGTTAAACAGCTCACACAAACGTTTTGTTGCCTCCTGAGCTTGATTATGGTCCTGAGCAGACATTTAACTTTCATCAATAATGTTAGACAGAAATCCATAATATTTTCTTCTCAGATTCCCCACAGGTTTCAATGATTCCGTTCTCATTTACTGGGGAGACAAATCAGAGGCCTGGGCTCTGATGCTCTCAATATTCTTCTATTGATGAGCTGGTGGATGTCTAGACAGTTGTTGTGCATCTGTTCTGCATTAGAACACAGACAAGATATATCTTGTATATGTAGATGGAAAGTGACTCATTTAGCTGAATCTTGACTCTTCTAAAGAGAAAAGTGAATGAAGAAATTTCTCTATGTTAATGTATTTAACTCCAATATGCTTCCTATACATGAAGTGCTTACTTTTAATTTCAAAAATACAGCACTAAGGAGAAGTGGTATATTGTAATAATTTTGTCAAGAAGCATCTACTGATTGTTTACAATGATTTTTATTATAAACTTTTATTCTCAGTTGCAATTTCAGACAGGTTTTTATTTATGTCTTCAAAGATGAATAACCTTAACATGTTTCTATTTAAAAAATGTCTTCTGGAAAAAATTGGTATTCCAAAAAAAAAAAAAAATCAAATTAGGAAGATAGGAAATAATACAGAATTATGTAATAGTGTAGAGTGATGAAATTCCTTTTAAAAATTATTCTTCTAATAATTTCTGTCTCTAAACAATCACTGCTTTCAGATGATAGAATGGCCTCATATATCAAGATTCAGGATTGTGATGCAAAGGATGCTGTCAAACAGGGAGTGGCTTTTCCAACAAAACTACAATATTAATTTTAAATATTGTGCAAATTTTTAAAGATAAATTATCTATTTCATGTAGCAAGGCTATAATTCTAGCCTATAGACAGAAACAACTTTCATTTGCTAAGTCAGAATCAGAGTTCGTGCTCCTGGTGCTAGTACATCAAATATGTTCCTGTGTTATATGGATTGTTAACCTTTAGTGTTGGAGGCCTACAGAAAGTAAAAACTCTCTCCCTAATAGTACCCCTTAATCAAAACTAAATGCCTAAGATCACTAAACACCATACAAATATGAATGCTTCCAGATTTGCTGCAGACTTCAGGATCACACTTTAAACATGGGTAGTGAAAAGCAACATAACCAATTAGGTAACTTTGAGACAAAAGAAATTCATTTATATAATTTTCTATAGCTCTGTCTTTAAAGCCTAATCACAAAGTGCTTATATGGTTAAACAAAGAATATAAACCCAGCCTATGACTGAATGGATTAGAAAGCATTGGTACAGAGCTGTATCAGACCAACTACATTGGTCCCACAGTTGCTGTAGGATTTAAGTACCTAATAAATTAGCACCATCAATTTATTTTTCTTCCCTAGCCCTTCCTGAAGAATACTATCAGCAAAACAGAAATGAGAAGGCCTTGATGAAAAATAAATGACAAATTCCACTTCAAAATGGATAGAGGCAATTTCCTGTATAGGTAAATCCAGACCCAAACACTTCAGCTCTGCCTGATATTTCAAAAGAACATCTCATGTTGATTATCTCTAGCAATTGTTTAAGAATTGAAAACAATCAGTTAAAATTCAAGTAATTTATGCAGGAAATATATTGAATGTCTGAACTGTGCAAATCTATCTCCTTCTGTAAATGTCTGTAGTGAAATTTTTTTTTTCTTCTGCTACAGGGAATGTGCATTATGCTTTAGCTAAACAGAAACATTTCCTATTCTATAGTAGTGTCACTATAATATTTTCTACATCACACATGAAAGGTAGGTTATTACCATACTTTACAATAAGTTCTCATAACATGGAGTAATTTTTAGAGGGGAGTATTTAAATCATTGTCTTATCTCCAAGGCATTTACATTTGCTTTGCCCTGGACACATGAATGAATAATTTCTGATATGAAAATTTCATTTCAGAAAAGGAGAAAATCCAAAGTAGAAAGGCTTACCTTCTCAGCCCCTTAATTTGACATGTAATCACAAGTTTAAAGACTTAGACTGTAGTATCTTTCCATTTTAAGGAAGGAGAGAAAATCCTCATAAAATATTAGAGGATAATGGCAAAATGAATAAACTATATCATGTGGATACATTACAAACACTACTGTTTTCAGATGGACCTCACTTTCTGTGCATATTCCTTTTCTAGGATCACACAAATACACATTCTATTGGTTATATGACTTAATGCCTTAGGAATTGAAATTTTTCTCTGGTATGTTTTCCCTTAATCCATCTAAAGTCTACAATCCTATATTTTTTCAGATTAACTACTCACCTAGCTGATGTCATCACCTCTTCTCTAGTTTTGCTAAAGGCTACTTATGTTTAATATATCCTCCCTCTATGAATTTAATCATTCTCAGTGGAAATAAGTCTAATCAAAGCATCACTTAAATTATTGGAATACTGGTATGTCCTTAGGATAACTACATTTACATTCAGTAAATATTTTTAACCACAAAGTTTCACTGTCTTTTGATGACTACTGGGGAAAAAATGGTTCAGCCATTTTCAGAACAGGATTTTAATTTTAATTGCTTGCTATAAACTATAGGTAAAGAGAACAAAAAGACAGTATGTTGTTTTAGTTCTGGATTAAATCTACTGGATACTTATTCTGTACACATGCAACATGCATTATATTAAACAAGCTATACAAATAGATATATCTTTATTGTTATTGAAAGGTCATTGTTTTCAGTCAGCTTGAACTCCAGTCAAGGCCAATTCATAGTCCTCAATCCTGACACCATATCTCTCCTTGCACTTAAAGATATGAGCAACCTCACTCAAGTGCCAAGGGTGCAGGGGCACAGGTCCATGGCTTTGTGTTTTCTAAGTTGAGATGCAGTTGCAGTGGAAGATTGATTTCCCTCCTGTTATTTCAAGCATGTATATAATTTATTTTAAGAATACAATGATACTACTTCCGTGAATTTAATTACTTTAAGATAAGTGAAACATTAATAAAACAAAGTTAATTATAGGACATCTTTAACTCATTGTCTAGGCTCCCAAACATTTATATTTAACTTTGCCCTGGACCCATGAATGAGTAATTTCTGACATGAAAAATTACTTTCAGAAAATAAGAAAAAAGACAATCCAAATAGAAAGGTTTACCTTCCTAACCCCTTAATTTGACATGTAATTACAATAAGATTAAAGAGATCTTAGAGCATGACAGCTTTCTAATGTTTATATCCTAACATGAAGCAGAATCTGGCAATGGTGGCTGTTCTGACATTCTTCTCCTGCATTTAGTCTTTCTGACAGATCTGGGACAAGATATCTGCTTTTCCAATTTTCAGGTTGGAACACTTCAGATTAATTTGATTGAGAATTTTTTATGTGATGGTCTATATTACTGTCTGTTCCACTTCAATGGAAAGACACTTAAGCTACTAGAACCAAAATTACAAACCCGAACACTTTGGAAACTGCAGGGTAGAAAGTCCAGATATCACCCCCAGCCTGTAACCAGGCTTGATCCAAAAGCCTGATGGAAATAAAGGGGAAACTCATGACCATGTTGTGCATTAGAGAACTTCTATGGGAACCACTGTACTGTTGGGCTTGTGAAACAGCTTTAAGAACAAGAATCTTTTTGCAACTGCAAAATCCCACAAAGGATTCTCAGAAAAGCAGAAGCATGGGAATCTCATTCTAGCACTGGAAAGCAAAAATATGACAATATTTTGTAAGTCTCCAGGAAGAAATAGGCAGAAGTCAGTCAAAAGCAGATAACTCCGTTACTAATGACAATAGAGCAAGAATGCTTTGTCTTCCTCTGCATCCTAAGAGCTACACAGTAAAGATTCTGCAATGAATAAAAATGCAAAAAAAGAGGCTTTTAATATCATCTTCAAAAAAAAAAAAAAAACCAAACAAACCATATCAGGAAATCTCCATTTGCTGTCAGTGCTCAGATTTGTAGCAGTTCAGCATGAAGCACTTTCTTTAAAGTATCAGTGTAACCCTTTATATATTATGCTACAAAAGGGACCTTCTGTTCTACTGTTTACCTTTCTTTAGGAGTGCCTCCATGTTGGCTCTGTACTTGAACACATTGCCTACTATGCTAATTCTTGAAGAGGATTTTATTTAAAAATAAATAAATGTACTTTATTATTCACCCAAACGGTGTTCAAAAATTGAAAACTGGGATGAAATTAATGTATATAATAAGACCAAATTTGATCATATGAGAATCACCTATAGATTTGTCTATGCAGCAACAGAAGACCTGCCTCAAATACTGTGTATCTATTACCTTGCACATACACTGTGCACTCTGTTTGCATGAACATCGTTCCACAGCAAATCTAGGCCACATTTAAAAATACATATTTTTGATATATATACATTCACATATCTATTTTTGCACATGTATACAAGGTTGCAAAGATAGTGTGAGTCCAGATATAAGACCTAAACCAATATAAAATGCAACAAAATACCTGCTTGGTCAACTGCATCTGTTTTATGTCTCAACCTTGTAACCATTTTCTTACTGCCGATGTTAAGTACCTTGGTAAAACATTAGTTCTTTGTTAGTAATTTTGAAAACAGAAGTTTTGTAGATCTAACCTTGACTACGATCATGGTTGTGCTAAGCTGAGTGCCAAAGACTAGAACAAGTGCCAGGGAATAAAGTTTTCCTATTAGGAAACCTTCAGCAGTCAGGATGCTTATTCACAGGTGCTGATGTAAAGTCACATCAGTACAGCCAAACTCAGCTTCTAATAGTACTGTTTTTTACATGTTTTCTGTTTAATAGTATTTGTAGTCATTTTACTATGACTTCACTCAGTGTGCTGATGCTACATTAAATGGAAGAAAAGAGGACATTTTCCTAACTGGACAGCAGCTGGAGATGGCCCATATTTAGGGAAAGATTGTAAATAACAGTAAAAGAAACCAGAATAGAACTACAGGCCTTAATTTTTATTTGCTCTATTTTGTTTAATTTGTGCCATCTTTCCTTAAAACCCAGGCATATATTATTTTACAGATATGTGAAAATAAATTGTTTTAATAATCTAATTTATTTTTTTTAAATTGTGGTCACTGTACTCTATGAGATGTCTGTAGCCAGCTGTGTCCTTGGTTCATAGGCAGGGGGTATGCTGATGGAGCTTCATCTTATTTAATATAGGAATCATTGATACAAATGTCCACCAGAGAAATCTGTTAGTTCAGTGAGGTCATATTCTGGAAGAATGCAGCACATCATTTTGCATTCCAAAACTGCATATTATCTATACAAACGCCTTTTCATAATGTATTCATTCCATACCAGCATCCTTAGGATACAGGAAATGCAAAATTCATTTTACATAGAGAAGGCTATAGAGATCAAGAAGTGCAAAAATGAGTGCTCTGTCTGGAAATTATTTATTACTCATCCTTTGTGACCAGATATTCAGATGATAATAAGATATGGCATCATCAGATTCCCAGTGTAAGGGAGTTCTGCACCTAGCAGAAGCCAGCTGGTTTTCAGGGAAGATGTGCATTTGGCAGGTACTAGAAATGAGTTTGCCCAGACTGCACAATTTCCTATTCTGTAATGGTGAATCAGTATAATCATATTTAGGAATAAACATATTGACCTGTCAAAGAATGGAAACTATTATGTATGGAAGGTGGAATATGGAAGAAAAAATTGAAGAAGGAGGAATATGGGATTTTCTATAATGGTACAGTGGTCTGAAATCTGAACCCTTCTAAATCCTTTCAGATACAGTTTGGAAGGGTAAGAGTAATTCAATTTTAATTTTAAATTATTGTAATTTCTGTCAGTAATTATGTTCATCTGGCAACTGAACAGCTAGAAACAGGGAGAACAATAAACAGAAATGACTAGCAGCATCTTTCTGAAAGAGAAGTTCTGAGAAACTGAAAAAAGAACGTATGTGGTTTCCTGGCTGTATTTATTTTCTGTGAGCTTGTGCTCTCTAAAATAGTCTGTTATCAGCAAGCCATTCAGAAGGTAGTTCAGATATCTTACTTTGAAAATGAATTATGATTTTATGCTACCTCTACAGTGCAAAATCCACCTAACACATCTATTAGACCAGCTGTTCCGTGTCACTTGTCACTTTGTCTGACAGGGGTGGTCCCTTTTACACTATTTCAGTTCAAACCATTCTTATCTAGCAACATAATTTAGAGGGATAAAATAATAAGAGGTAGGAATTTTTGTGTCTTTGTGCAAGAAAGGATAAGTAGTTCTGTCTTCAGACATTTAAGTTTGATAGAAGGATTGGTCCCCTATCCATCAGGTTTGTACCCAGCCCCCAGACAGCCTTGAACCCAGACCAGCTCATTTTTCAAGATCAGAAAAGCTTCCATATTGAGGTGTCAGGGAATGTGCCTGAAGCCCAAGAGCATTTGGAGAAGTCTTAAATGTTGCAAGACTCTGGGAGCATGGCTTAAAGAGATATTGGACTTGGCAGTGAAGTTTGACAAACATTCATGTTTCATTCATATTCATGTTTCTGCATTACATCCTGCCCCAATCTTCTTTTTGTGCTCCAGTGATTAAAGTTTCCTCTTCTACATTTGTACAGTTCCTTCTGGAGCCATGCCACAACATGCATCACTAGAATGATACAGGCTACAATCAACTTATTTTGGGGAGATAAGTCTATACAGTAGCTTTTTTGCCCTACTTTTCCCCTTTAGAAGTAGGCAAGAGATTGGGAAAGACATGACTGTGTCTCTGGGGTTAATTTTGTAATTTTTAATTTTTTTTGTAATTTATGCTGTCTGGAGAAGTCTGTGTATATTTGAGCGATGCTATATTCTACACAGGCCTGAAAATTCTTTTTGTGTAAAGTCATCATGTGAAATATAAAGGAAATGAGAACTGAAGTTGCAATTTACCACTGTGAAGAGTCCTGCTCATTGTGTTGTTGTGAAAAAGTATGTACCATGAGAGAAGATAAAGACATATCTTTGCTTCCACAGTCTGTTAAGACACATTGCAGGGATTACTTAGCTAGAATTTAACAGATTCTGTATTCAATTTCCAATACAAATTTTCCCCCAAGTGAACATTTCTCCCTTTCCTTTCTCATTGAAAGTCCAGGATGTTCTGAAAAAGTTCTGTACAAGTTTACAGATAAATAAATGGATTTTTACATCTATGGTGAGTAGGAAATCCTTCTTCACAACATCTCTTTGATGCCACATCAGGAGACTAGTGGGATTTGGTCAGGAAAATGTCTGTTTTCTCAGGTCAGAGAAAATTTTGTTAATTAACCTATGAATGTTGTTACAAGTATTTTTGGTATTTTCTAGCTCCTTAAGACAAAAAATATTTCCTTTTAATATTCTCTTACTCTATCCAGCAAAATCACCTCTGACAACCCAACCTGGTAATTGTACCATATTTGATAATAGAATTGCAAGAACCAATATGGTACGAGATTCTGCTCACATTTATGGCTTTGGAAATAGAGAGGTAGCAGCAAGCAGATGAAGAAGAAAGAATGTATGACATCTTTGTCCTAAGTAAATGGTTATAACTTTGCAATACTCAGACTGTATCCATCTTTTGTAGTACAAATTACCCATATTAAGAGGATAGCCAAAGAGAGGCAGAGAAGCATAGTTCTATTCAATTTATCAGCTGAGATACTCAATTACTGCTTACATGAAAAAAGAAAGGTACAGATCCGTCAGCTTTCATTACTGCCTTTTTGTCTGAGTGGGCAGAGCAACCTGAACTCTATCTTTGGTATTTCACTTTTTACATTTTAACACTGTCATCCAATTGGGGAAAAGTGTGACTGGACTATAAACTGGGAGCTGGCAGACTTAAAAAGAGAGAGACACCTGCCTTGACCTGTATAAAACCAAGGGAGGGTAGAAACTCTGAAGAACTAAGCATGTACTATTTTAGAAATCAAAATGATCAGGTGCAGTTTGCATGCGGCACATAGTCAGAGACTTGAAGTGCAATGCAGAGAAAATTATATCCTAAAGCCCATTAGCTGAATTGAGTGACCTCAGATTACAGAACTGTACAGACAGACCTGGTCTTTACATGGAACATTGGTGTGGGTTGCTGTGGCTACAACATCAAATGATAAAAACTGTCACAACTTAACCCCAGGCAGCAACTGAGAACCCCACAACTGTCCACTTACCTCCCCCATCCCTGTGGACTGGGGAGAAGAATCAAAAGTAAAACTTTTAGATGGGATAAGAACAGTGAAATAATTGAAACAAAAGTAAAACTAATAACAGTAAATAATAGTTTTGATAATGAAAAGAAGATCAAAATCAAGGGGAAAAAAAGTGATGCGCAACACAATTGCTCAAGAGCTGCTGACTGTTGCCAGATCCTGTCCTTGCATCCCCATCAGCCTCCCTTCTGTGTTACTCCCCCATTTTTTATCCTGGGCATGATGTTCTATGGTGCAGAATATCTCTTTAGCCAGTTTGGGTCACCTGTCCTGGCTTTGCTCCCTGATGGCTTTTTATTTTCATCTCCAGAGCATGAGACAGAAAAAAAAGTCCTTGGCTTAGGATAAACACTACTTAGCAACAACCAAAACATCAGTGTGTTATCAGCATTATGCTCATACTGAATCCAAAACACAGCACTGTACAAGCTCCTGAAAAGAAATTAACTCTATCCCAGCCAAACACAGGACAGAACTGCAGCAGTTATAACACCAAATGATAAAAAAACCCCCTGTTTTAAGAGGAAGTACATTCAAAGTTAATCCATTTGTTTATTAAATAACTTTTCACACATACTTTTCCTTTGGTATTTTGTTCTTCCAAAGACAGCGAAGGGCAAGGTCTTTTCTTTATGTGTTGAAACTAGGCTAAGTCTAGAAATGTCAAAAGTAATATTTGTCAGTGAAGGCTGCTAACTGATGCTGATTATGATAATGCATCGGATTCATAAAAAGATGAAGCCTTTTGTTTTAAATAAAAGCATCATCTGCCACTATTCTTTCTGAAGGTCAGCATTTTAGTGCTTTCAAACACAGCTATTTCTTCAGTGTGCTTCTTGGCACTTACTGTAGTCCTTATTTCTTGACCTTCTGCAAAGTAAATTTTTTGCCTGTGTTTTTTTTTTATACTTTGGAAAAAGTATAATAGAACTTTTGTGTTCCATTCTAATTAAAGACATGAAACAGTGCTACTTCCAACACATTTTTGCCTCAGCTTTCACTTATGGTCAATTTTGTAAGGAGGTTCTGTCTTGTTTTTTAAAAATAAAATCAGTTTCATCAACCACTAATTACAATTGATCATAGAAAAGAGATATGAAGGAGAGCATGAATCCTTTTACAGTAGATTCTTTCTGCAGGTTCAGCCTAAAATTGTGCACGTTACTTCCCAGAGAAAGCAAAGAGGATCACAAATGGACTTGCAACTTTCTGCTCTAAGGAGGGGAAAAAACCCCAACAGCCCCTTTTGACATTCTGAACTTGCTTTCAGTAACATTGACACATATAAATGAAAATATTATTATATATATTGCAGATGCATATATATATATATGACACAAAACCAATAAAAAACCATAGCACTGAATATTCTACAGAAATACCAAGTGTTAGAATGTAATCAACATGCAATAAACTATTGGAAGATGCTAACAATACAATATATCTGGCATAGGAATTTTCATATAAAGTGTAAATCAAGAAAAGAAATACTCAGTTACACTTTATGCCTTAATTTTACTAAAATTTTATTGCAGGGGTAAATTGTTCAATGTAATTTTGATTGCATCTGAAAACTGAAGTAGGCTAAAACTGTTCTCATAATTTTTCTTCAGTCAGTTTATATAGAAACTGCTAGCATAAGCCTTACTGCCTGAGTCTAGAAGGTAGTGTGGAATGCTTTATAAAAATATAGCTGTTTTTTCTACATTATCACTATTTGATATTAACACCATATTAAGGAGGAAAAAAAAGAAGGTATGTTTTTTATACATTCTCTTTAGAAAAACCTTAAAAAACAGAAATTTAATATGATATTCTCTTTGATAGCAGTGTTCTTTTTTAAAATTACCGGCCTTATTCTAATAAAGATAATTATAAACATATCATCTTCTTTTGTAGGCATGAATATTATTCCCTATGTTTTAAGTATATCACAATGAAAATTTATTTCCCTATGAAAATTTTTATTTTTTTCAGTTAAAAACAAAGTGCATCACAACCAAATAGTTTTGATATCTGAGTACCTCATTCTCCTATTTAGTCCATTAAAGGATATTTAGGGACAGAATTTGCCTCCCTTGGTGCACAAAGAAAGATCTGTATTAGTATCTGAATAACTGTGAGTTATTCCAGGGTCTGACATACATCTGGACAGCCTTAAAACAGATGGATCAGAGATGCTGTGGAACATCAGTTCTTGAAGAGTGTGGAAAGTTGACAGGATAAGACCCTGAACAACCTGATGTAGCTTTGAAGCTGGCCTTGCTTGGAGATACCAATTGAATTTGACAGTCTCAAGGTTCCTTCCAACCCTTTGTTCACACAGTAATCATCCTCCCTTCAACAGATTAGCTGCTTTTTGGTTTTGTTCTCACTCATCCTGCATTTATGATTTAGGATTTCTGGGTGAACACACACTCTAAAAAGCAGAGGTTAAAGCAATTGGCTACAGCTGTATATGAGTTCTCACCCATCTAATGGTTTTGAAAAAGTGTACCAAGGTTCCGAAATAGCAAGGTAAGACATTTTTTGCCTAGATTATACATTCTGTTCAGCAAACAATTCTATTAAGCACTATTTTTGGTCCTCAGACATAAGGACAAAGACCTAAGAAATTTCTTTTTACCTCAGAAAATCAATGTATTGAAAAAAATAAGCATATCACTGTACAAGTACTTCTCTGCAGCCCAGTAGGAATTTTGATCATGACAATACTGCATACCAGCCAGACAAACAGCTCTGATTTCACATTTGCAATCCATACCTGAGAAACATGCACAAAAAGGTACTGGGAAAAGGTATCACTTGGGCTGTGATAACAGCTTTGTACTGTCAGACCAGTGATGGATACATTCATTTTTAAGAAAACCAGGATAGCATTTCAGATGAAATGTATTAAGTCTTCTTATGGCATCCATAACATTAATTTATAATTATAGTGTTCTGAAACAGGACTTAGACAACTAATACTGTAAGGAATTGCTTTCATATCACTGCTGCACTAGTTTGGAAGGATAAAAAAGTACTGGGGGAAAAAGGAAGAAGATTATTTGCAGTTGTCCCTGCATGCCATAGAATCCATGTCTACACCAGTAACTCAGCCAGGGCTCAAACTCTGTAATAGAGCTGTCCCTGCTTTTATACCTCTAGTGCAGATGTAGCTTGGGTCATCTGGAAGACCTCTTCAGTCCAGAGTCCAGAGCAAGGCTTGAGAGTCACCCTGGGACAAGGTTCATTTCCAACAGGCAGTTTAGATGTGACTGCTCCATTTTGGGTGGTAAAACCAACTGTAGAGGTTTAAGCTGTGTTTTCCCAGCCAGTCAGAGAGTGGTCTCTTGTCCATCTCATTTACTGGCACACGCACAGTCAAGGAAATGAAAGTACTTAAACAGCCCACTATTCTTAGAACAGTTATTTTCCTCAATAAAATAATAAACTAATAAAGAGGGCAAGGACAAAATATTTTCTGTTGTCAACTTAAAATATATATTTGATTAGTTCTTTTCTCCAAATAGATCTTAAAATTTGCTCTAATTTCATTCTGGATCAGAAAATGTGGGCTTTTTAGTTTGTTATGTTTTGTTCTGTTCTGTAATTACTGAGAAAATCTCAACAGATATAAAAGTGTTGTTATTTTAAGGTAAAAATTAAGCAAACTATCAAAATTCTCCCAAAATAGTATTTTTTCCTGAGTTAGAGGCAAGGTGCTTCAATTTCATTAAGGAGCCTGAGGGTACTGCTACTATGTCAGCTCCAGGAGGACCATGAGAGAAAGGTTAAGGAAGCAGAAGAAACAATTTGCTGGCAGGTCAGGCTGAGATAAATAAACAGTTATCAGTTTCAAAATTTAGAAAATCACTTAATGAATCAAGCTTTTGAAATAAAGAATGCATGAGAGGTTTGGAGAAATAGTTACATCCTTGGAGAGCAGGAATTCTAGTACAGATTAGCAATGGCATTTGTCATTGACTTTGCTGAGTGGGCCTTCAATAAATCTGACCAGGTTTATAGTATATAATAATTTACTTCATCTGGTTTCAGCCTTTACCCTTCTTTCCCTCCCCAGTTCCATCACTTTTTAAATTCCATAATCAGATAGTTCATACTTCTGCACCTAAGAAATTGCAACACAGAGAACAAAGTGCTCAGAAACCTGAATGTTAAGAATTACCTTAGACCAGATAAGAGGTCCTTGTAAATGGATCGTTTGCAGCTGACAGTAGCCATTATCAGATAAGCTTTTAGAGTAGTGTCTCCAACTTTTGTGAAGAAAAATACTTGCACTTACAGACTGCAGGCAACATCATACTTCCCTTTTCCTGTCAACCTCTGTTTTCACTTTCACATCTCCAGCAGCCACAAGCAAATGTCTGCAATTATATACTCTTCTCTAAAGCACCAACCCTTCTCTTAACACTGCAGAAAATAACTTAAAACTCTATTAGCCCTTTTCTTGACCCCATGTCCCTTGGCTTCACTTTTACCAGGATGACTTGAATCTCTGTTTAAAAAAGGCATTTTGGAAGAAGTCGTTTCATTAAAAAAAGATTGAGCACAAGTGCTGCAGAGAACCTGAACAATGCAGACTGCTGTCTGCAAAGCATGGGTTTCAGCAGTAACAGAGGAAGGCAAGAGGCAGTGGGAACAGAGTAAGAGGAGCCACAGATGACCTAGTTGAAAGTGTGGAAACATTACTGAAAATAAAGAGTAATTAAAAAAAGATATGAAAGTGATAAAAACATACAGAATAAAGGGATTGAAAAAGAAAGAAAAACAGAAAAACAGAAAAGGACTTCTGCCAGAGGCTTAAAGATTTTTTTTTCAAATTTGGGTAATTAGCAGAGAGCAAAAATACCATTTTTAATTAATTATACATATACATACCCCAAATATTTTGCTTACACTTTTTTCTTCCATGTAACTACAGGGTGCTATGTCAGTGACATTTCACTCAGATCTGATCCTACTTTCCATTAATTATAGCTGTTTAATTTCAGCTACCACATTGTAATCTGGCTACTGTAAGATGACAAAAAAATTTGTGAAACTTCACAGCTGCTGCAATAATACAACGGTTTCTATATTTTTCTAAACAATTTATTGACTGAAACTTGAAGAATGATATTTAGAATTTAATTACAGCTTTATTTCAAAGTTCTTATCGTAATATTTTTTTTGGTCATTAAAATTACTACGATATTAAAAAAGTGAAGGTTTCTTTTCCTGTACCAGTGTATCAGCGTAGGCCTCAGAGGAAACAAGTGGACAAGAGAATTGAGTTCAGCACAACAGTTATGCAACTGTGCAATAGCATTTTAAACTGGAAATAGGCCACAGAGCATCTATCCTGCAATTTGCTACTCATTGCAGGTCTCAAATCTCCTCCAAACATTTTTCAAACTATTTTTAGATTTGCAGGGTAAAATAATTCCAAGTAACACAACAGCTATCTTAGAGAAGGTAAGCAAAAGAAGTAACAAACTTTGGCAAGGACAAAAGATGAAAGCAGTCCAGAAAAACAAAAGGGCATATCATACAGCAGACCAGCCAAAAAAAAATTAATTAGTGGCCAAACACACCCCATGCCAGCACCACTAAGAGCAGTGCAAAATACAGTTATCTTTGAAGCAACATTCAGCTTGATAACCTAAGTACCAAAAGAGGTCTTCCCAATGCAACACAATGTCTGTTCTGAATTATTATTCTCTGATCAGAAGGGAGATCACTTGCAGAACTAGAACTGGTCAAAATTACCTCAGATAGTGCAACCCCCAGAGCTGGTATCACCACCACTGGGGTTCTGACTCTGCAACTATATACAAACATTAATAAAATATATACAAACATAAAAAATAAAATCTATGTAAAGGTGTGGTGGTTTGACAGGAAATGTGTTTTTTGGGATGCTGTGTTTCTGGCCAATGGATATTCAGGCTTTAATATTGGCATTTAACCTGGCCATTGGGACATGGACACGCCTCTGAGAACACGGGGTTAAAAGCAGAGCTCTCCCCTGGGAGGGTCCTTTTTGGGTTTCCGGCGGGAAAGAGTTCGGGTCTCTCCCCCGGCCCAGCTGCTGGCTGGGCAGGGGGAGGGGAAAGCCATGTGGCCGAGAGAGGTAGGCCTGAGCCCCGGGGTGGAAGGGTGGAAGAGAGAAAGAGAGAGAGAGACACCGGGAGCCATCGGGTGCCCCCCCCTGAGAGACAGAGAGAGAGAGAGAGAGAAAGAGCCGCTGCCTGAGACTGTGACCTTGAAGCTTGATAAACATGGGCCTGTGCCGGCAGCACGGCTGGGACGGAGAAGAGGGGGGGGTTCAGCCGGCCACTTGTAGGAGCTTTGAACCCCTTTTTGGAAAATGAGAACTTTACAGAACATTGACCTCTCCTAGAAGATAGAGTGGAAGATGAGGAAGAAAATGGGCCAGTGTGAGAGAGGTCTGGGCAAGCGAGAGATAGTAGAAGAGTAGAGAAGAATCCTAGTGGGAAGAGATGATGGAGTAGCTTTTGCTGGACTCTTTTTGTATAGCCATGGACAGACCCATGTTCCTTGTGATACAGAGACTGCATTCTAGGGGGAGGCAATGGCCTCAGAGCCAAGAGGGTTCAGTGTTGATGCCCCTCGGCCCCAGGGGGTGAAAAAATATGGGGGGGACAGGTGTCCCAAAGGAGAGATTGTGGGGACAGGTGTCCCAAAGGAGAGACTGTGCCTTTTTTGGATCGGGACAGAGCATCCTTAAAAAGACAACCCTAGAAGCAGTTCTGGTCCGTGTTCAGTGGTGAGAGCACTGGACATGAAAAGGAAGAAGTCACGACGGCAGATGTACTCCGGGCGGTGCCACAAGTGACACAGGAACACATGAGGCTTCGATTGTGTTCCCAGGGGAAGCCCATGGTACAAGAAGGACTCCTCTCCTCTTGATGAACTGAGGATTGATTGTTTGAAAGGTGCTGCTGGACTGAGAGTTGGTGATTTGAGGATCAAATGTATTGTGTTGAAATTTGGTGGGGGGAGGAGGAAATGCATTTGTGAAGTTTTCATTTTCCCTGTGTATGTGTGTTCCTTTTTTTTTTTGTAGTTGTAGTGTAGTTAATAAAGTTTTGTTTTCTTTTTCCCTAAGTAGGAGCCTGCTTTGCTTATTCCTGGTCACATCTCACAGCAGAAACCAGGGAGAAGGTATTTTCATGGGGGCACTGGCATTGTGCCAGTGTCAAACCATGACAAAAGGACAGACCTGTGAATGGTTGCACTCAACTCAAAAGATGTTACCTGAAGAATCAGTCTTCCATTTAACAATTACTCTGCTAAAATTTAGCTTTAGTCCAGATGACAGAAATCACATGTGATTTAGGTTGGAAAGGACCCCTGGAGGTCAGCCCAGTCCAACCTCACAGATATAACTGGTACCCAGGACCATCTCCAGGTGGCCCACAAGGAGGGAGAATCCACAGCCTCTTTGGACAATCTGTGCCAGTGCCACCCTCCCAGAGAAAAAGTGTTTCCTGATTTTCACAGGGAATTTCCTGTGTTTCAGTTTGTACCCAGTGCCTCTGGTCCTGCCACCAGTCACCGCTGAAAAATGGCTGTCTTCTTTGCACCCTCCCTTTAGACATATTTATAAATTGGTAAGGTGCTCCCTGAGCCTTCTCATCTTCAGATTGAACAGTTCCAGATGTCTCAGCCTTCCCTCATAGGAAATGTACTTCAGGCCCTAAGTTATCTTTGTGGCCTCTCCCTGGACTAGGTGCTCATCTCTAATCTAGGCCAAATGTGTTCTCTGCAGGCGATGCAGTTGTCAGCTACTGCAGATGGGCAGCACAGTGGGCAAGAGAAGGGCTTTTTTCTGTACCTCCTGTGCTCCCACCTTCCACCTTCATACACAGAGAGAACCTTCATCAATGTGTATGTATTCTAACACAGAGATGTGTGTGTAATGTGCACAAATTTATATCTGTGCACACTCCTAACCTCATTAATAGATCGTGCTATGCAATGTCACACAAGCAGTGACTTTGCTAATGGAGGAATAAATGGGGACTCAGTAATTGAAAGCAATTATTCTTTTTAGGTGTTATATCTAGCACCTAAAAACTTTTCCTCTGGGGAACATACAAATGTACCACATTAGCTGGTTCCTGCTGTTGCAGCTTATGTAGTCAGCAAACTGTATTAGTAAACTGGATGAAGCTCTACTCTGACAACTCCCTGCTGCAGGCTACGATGGATAGTTCATACCCAACCTACTTCAGAATGTCTGACATCTGTGAATGGCAAATGCTACCACCTTTCTTTTGAGGTATAATTTGAAATCTGTGATAAAAGTTATACTAAAAGTTGCCAAAAGTAAACAACAGTTATGTTACCTGCAACTACCATTCTGTTTGAGACAGTTTGTGTGATTTTCTAACTGGGACTTGATCAGCTTGGAAATGAAAGCATCCCTTGAGAAGAAGGGAAATATGGTTGTACACTAGAAACAGTTTCTTAAAAGCACCAAGGATTAAGTTCTCCATAAGAAAAGCTGAAGCCAGCAGGCTAGAAACATGTTCAAAAGCTCATGAAAAGACATGACACAACAATCACACTTTATCTGGTCTACTCCACTTTTTCTGGGCTTCCTTCTTCTTGCTGGGCAATTTGCATTAAAACCAGATTTAATGGCTATCTCTTCTACAGAAGCAAGGGAGCCAAGCAGCCTGGGACTATGGAGATAGTAGGTTTAAATCTCAGGAGCTTTTAGAAAAAAATGGACTAAGTGTTTTTAAGCAGCCAAAATTAGCTTGAGGCAGCTGTATCTCAGTGCAAAGCTGTGGAGCCTGGAAACAACTCCTCTCTTTCCTATCAAAGAAAGCAGAGATGAAGGAAACATCTGATCTGTGCACCTCTCGAACACAGAAGTGTGAACAAAAAGTCTGCTGCCAAATAGCAAAGAAACATAGAGAGGATTCAGGCTTAGATAGCAGAAGAGTGTTCCACATTTAAATAAAAATGGAATTTATTTGAGAGGGAAATCCTTCATGTGAGGATTACACCTAACTCAGTACTTGAAGAACAATTTATTCCAGTGAGGACCTGTGAAGATTAGACTTTTGTGCACTATAGTAATACAGATAAGTAATTTTTACAGGAAAGACTCTATTGAAATGACTTGAGTTAATGAACAGGTGTTAAAACACATTTTACAAAATGAAGTGTATGTAAATTCATCACGGGGCAAAGACCTTGGGACGTTCTACAGCTATTTTCTCTGTACAGCTGCAACTAAGCAACCCTAAAGTGAGAATTTATTGGTGGCCCTGGAAGACAACAAGGGCATCTGTGCACATCCCTTGAAATTCGTGGGGCCTGAGAAAAACGAGACAGGCTAATAAGGGACTTAAAAAACATAGCGGTGTCTTGAAGTGCCTCTTAAATGTCTATCCTCTTCTGTGTGCTGTGATCCCTCCAGCTGCAGCTAAGGAGGTGAGACAACACCAATTAAGCCCTTCCTAATCCACAGGAATGGAGATCTTTCCCACTCCTTTCTTAAACGTTCTTTCTTCAACCCTTATGGAAAACTTGGCAAACAGGTAGGGCTTTGCAGCATATCCTGAAGGTCAGCAGTGAGGAGGAAAAAAAAAAGTAAAACTTGGCATTAAAACAGCTAAATAAAGGACTGACATCTTGCCACTATTATCTATTTCCATGAGAGGTAAATGAGGTCATGCCTAACTGCATTTATATCAAGCTAAGTAGCCCAAAAGAACAGCTCAAAAAACCCTTTAGACTTGCCAAGGTCCTAAACGGTCATTATCTTACATAGGACAAATTAAGGGACATTTATTGAGGGACTAGGAGAATCTTTAATTAAGGTGAAGAATAAATCCTGACTTGCAATCCTTATACTTGTTTGGTTCCAAATTGGAGCATAAGTAAAATGGGTAGGTTAAAAGAAGAAAATACTTTCTTACATAGGAACCTGCATGCCTGTGAAGCTCAAAAAGACATGAAACCAGTGAAACCTTCCAAAATAACCACATTGATTTCTTAAACCAAACAAATAGAAAAATGTCTTCTATTTAATGTTGTCCTAATTAATTCTGCAAGCATTATTCTTGTGCTCCTGTGGAGTTAATTACAAATCAGTTTAGTATAATTAGATATTAATATCCTCAGCAATATTTTCTAATAACTCTTAACAGTATCATGGCTCGATAGAGATATTTTGTAAGTGTAGGCCAGGTCCTACAACCCTGCAATGACCATCTGATTGCTTGCTGAAGACATATTAGACAGAATTGCAGAATCCGGCCTTCACATTTAAATTTTTAATATTACAGCAGGATTTAATACATTGGTGTTTGGAAGCTGTCTGAAGAATCCAAGTGCACAGTATCCATGTAGAATAATGCCAATCTTATTTTCCAAATTCAGAGCACAGTATGAATTTTCAACTCAGCATTTACAAATACATCAGAAAAGAATAAACTGTGGGCTGATGTAATCTAAAGCAAGATTATTAACCAGTTACTAGAGTTCATTGGGATGTGGGATTGACAGGTAGATTTGTCACAGCCCTTATGGCCCTCTCTGGAGGCATACAGACACTTGAAGCAAAGCATGGCCACTAACACTTCAGTTTCTTCTCAAAAGCAGGATGTAAGAGAGAAATTCTAACCAGAACTCTACAAGAAAGGGAGGAAGATCATGAGAAGTTAATCAACACATGAACAACATATCTTGCAGTGTACCAAGTGAATACAATGCCTTCTCTGTCTTTTGGCCACCACCATCCCACAGGTCTTTGAAATTCCCAGCAGTACTTCCCATATGTTCAGTAACCATGAAGTTTCTTACTCCATAATTACTCCTTTCTTCTAATTTTTTATGTAAGTCAGAATTACAGGATCAATTTATCAAGTGCTGCATGAGCTCTGTGTACCACAGACAGACACAACTCAAGGTTGAGAGAGCTCTGAGTATCTACTGGACAAACACCAGTCTTCAAAACATGTTTAGGAAAGCCATAGCCATAGCTGGAAATAAAAAGAGGTAACTAAATTATTTTCTTATTTTGTACATTTCATTACAGACTTCAGCCAATACTTGGTCTATAAATGTTATATAGACATCAAGAATCACTTTACTTTGAGAATGTGAACAACCATCTTAGCTGAAGGAGTTTGATAAAAAAAAAACAACAGTATGTGTTGCTATTGGGACAACAAATAAACCAGTACCTTTTTACACTTCAGGATAGAAATTATATCTACAAGCTCATAACAGGTGGATATATGGAACCTTGTAAAGGGAAAAAAATCCACATTACTCTAGTGGAGAATAGCAATAACTTAAGGTTGGTGGGAAAGCAGCGTGTGGGAAGATAAGGCAAAGAACATGGCTTATTTAGCCCAGCAAATATAAGACTCTTGCTGAGGCTAATAGGCACCCTTCTGCACCAGATTGATATTCTCCCTTAGTAAGATCCATCTATATATCTACATCTGTCCTGTGCTACAGAACAAGATTAATTTGGATAATGAAGTAGCCTGCATTAGAAGATGTGGGAAATTGAGCTGAGCCCCTTTACTCCTGATTGATTGTCAATGGCTCAGATAGAAAAATTCTTTCAGCTACGGAGGACTGTCTGTGCCATTTGCTGACATTCTGTGACCAGGGCTTTCTGACCCAGGGGTGTCAAAGGGAAATTAGAATTGTTTGTTTCATCAGAAAGCCAGGATCACATCTGACAGGGGCTCTCAGCACTATTTTGTGTTTGAATGGCCACTAGGGTCTGAGAAGATCTCAGGTTATTTTCAAGTGCTGTTTTTTAGGGCTCTACAGCTTTATCTTATGGTTCTCTTATTTGAAGATAGAGTACACTGCAGAGGAGAAATCTGGACCAAAAAAAAAAAAAAAAAAGGCTGCAGCAGTGGATAATAAAAAGAACAGAAGAACAGAAGAACAAAAGAAAAACAGGAGGAAAGAAGAATAGCAAAGGACTGCGTGACAAGATTTTTTTATGTGAAAAAGAAATTCTACCATGAAATATTTTTGGGTCCCCACAAGGACTGATCATGCAGAACTCTGCTTCAACCAAGTGGTTGATAGGATCTGTCGTTGCACTTTGTGCTTAAATTGTTCAGGCTGCAAGCTTGAGGAAGTAAGTGATCTTCGACATCTGTCAGAGTTAAAATATAAAATTTTGCATTTGCATGACAAGGCAAATGAGCAGCCACTCTGTGAATGTGTATGTGAACTTCCATGACAGAAAAGTAGAGAATTTGTCACAGCTCTAAGCTGAAAAAAATTTCCGGAATGAAATATGGTAAAATATCAGTATCTCAAATTTTCATTCTAAATCATACAGAAACTTACCAGAATCCTTCATGGAGCACAAACAGTGTTATCTATGACCCAATAAAATCATAAAAACACTTATCTAATTAACAAGGCATGAAAGAATTGAGTCATACTCCAAAGCAAGCACAAATTTTAGTTAGCCAGGAAGACAGAGTTATCATTGATCTGAAACACAAGAAAAGGACAAAGAACATATGGACATAGAAAGTGGAGGTACACCAATTAGATGACTTACTGTCAGGATGAACATTCATAAGAATGTAAGCAATGAATGTAATCATCATGGAAAAACACTCTACATAAATCAGGTAACATATGAAACAATACAATACTTGAGTGTTCATAAGTAAGTGTAATTCCAAGAAAAGACTCAAGTAAGTGATAACCACCAACCCTGCCACCCTTCAGCTTTTTACCTTAATATCAGATGAAACCACTTGGAATAACAGAATGAAAATGGAAATATCCTAGAGTCATTTAGGCTCACCTCTTACACAACAAATGTCTAGTTCATAAATTTTCCACTGGTGGGAAATACTCTACTACATAAGTAAATTCTATCAAGCTCAGCATCTTGGTGGGTAGTTTTAGAAATAAATTGTGTTGTTGGTAAAGACTCCAAGTGATGTATTTACTACTTTATTCAATAAACCATTACAATGATTAATTACTCTCACTCTAAGAAGGTGTGATTTATTACGAATTTCTCTTCAACTAAACTCTATCATCAGACATTAGAACCCATGCTTCATTCATTTAGCTCCATCTGCCATGGCCAAATTTCTGCCCCTCTGTAATTTTTCACAATGGTTTTCCATTTGCTATACATGATTTTTAATGTGTTCAAAGATCCTGTAATGGCTTTCCAAAGTTAAAATAGCCATCAGCAGCTTCTTTCTCACAATATAATTTAAATATTTTACACTTCACATTGCATAGCATAGCTGTGTATTCTTGAAAAATGTTTTGCTTCACCATCAGCTTATCCTTAAAGTGAAGTGGTCCTTTTGTGTGTAGGCAGCATATAAAGTATTCAGAGAAACACAAAAGTAAGTGAAAATTTGAAATACTATTTTATTTTACCTACTACATTTGAAAAACAAAGAGTAAAAATTTCTGCAAAATCTAACAAAAATATTTATCTAACTTAAAAAAGTTGTTCTGCTTTTTCTTCACTCTTTTTAAACTGAATCATGTCTACTGTTCTCCTGATTTACATCACACAGAGAGCTACAATACACTTCAGCATTTTTATCTATTTACAGGTTTGTACATAATTTACTCTTTTACATTTAATATCATTAAGCATGGACTCAAAGTACTGTCTGAGATCCTAACTTGAAGGTATTTTACTACATCAATGTTTTAGCTGGAAATTTGCTCAGGGCATTTTTTTCTGCCACTAAGTTCAATATAAATATTAATATCCTACTAGCTTTATTTTTAGATTTTAATTTTTAGCTTGCAGATATACACTCTTAAGCTTTACTACTATAGCCAAATAAAATCCACTGTGCTATTTATCATAATGTATTTTATGATTTTTTTTTATCACAATGGCAGAAACTTGAATTTCAGAGATCTAAATACAGCATTATTTTTACTTCAATCTTTCTATGGCTTAGCCACAGATACATTGGAAGATTCTTATATATGTTTATGAAATTACATTTAATCTGCTCCTACTTTAAAAAACATACTCTGACATCCACAAGAGAATTCCATTTCAAATAAAGTCATAACCTTTGAAACTTTTTAATAAAAAAATCAAAAATTTAAGCATCATTTTTCAGTGAAGGGTAGAGATTTTTCCCAGTCAATTATTTTTCACATTATTTTTTGGCCCAGCTTTTAATTACCTCTTTGCCCTGGAAGGAACAGAAATATTTTTCAGTTTGTCAAATATTTTGGGTTTATACAATGGGAAGGACACTTAAACTATAAAATGTCTATTTAGGGGGGGGTTAAAATAAAATTCAGTTGCAGCATATAGAAATGTGATTGTTTCTATTTCAGTGTGTCATTCCTGCTAGCAAAAATGCCAGTAACAGACAGTTACCTATCACTTTCCAAAACATAGTAAGGAGGATGCTGAAGCCAAACTCATTTTGGTGTCGGAGGAAAATGCCAAAAAAATTATGCCTCGGAGTCTCAGGTTGGACATCAGGAGGTAACCCACATCCCCATAAGCACACATTTACATAGAAACATGTGGAACAGACAGCCCAGAAAGGCTGTGGAACCTGCATCGTGGGTGGTTTCCAAGCCTTAGGCAGATAAAGCCGTGACTCATGTGCCCCAGCGCAGGGACGCTCCTGCTCGGAGCAGGTACATGAGGAGATCTTTGGGGGTCCCTTCCATCAGCTTTTCTATGACTGATTCTACAGTTCCATACTGCCCTTCTAATATGCTCTATTGTCCCCTCAGTCTTTAAAGTAAAAGGTACATGAGCTAGGAAATGGGCCCAAAAAGAAGAAAGAGTGGAACATAATCAGAGGCTTTATCAAGAAGACAGCAGTGATTAATCTGATGCTGACATGCAAACGAAGAATAATTAAGGTAATGATTTAATGAAATAACAGATGCTCATAAGAAAAAAAGAAAAAAGTGTATATAGAATAGGAATAAATGGAAGTTTAATAGGAAAGAGACAAAAAATAAGGTAGCTGTATGGGTAGATATAAAGCTGACAAGATGACCATATTTACTAAGTATCAGTAGTCTCTTATGGATGTGGAAGGATATATCATAGACTTGCTGACATGCTCTGGTTTCAATTTAGGTCTACTTTTAAAAATATTATTATTAACCACATTTATGATTGGGAATTGAAAGTTCTTGTTAAGACAGCAGATGGAAACCAGGTGCGTAGATATTTCAGATAAACTGTAAGAGACGATTAGACCTGAAAAGTATATTTAAAGTTTGAGGAATTTTTTAAAAGAGAGAAATGCAAGATGATCTATATGGAAAAATCAACTATGTCACTACAAGACACAATAAAAGAAATTGTTAAGTAGGTCTTCTCCTGGGTAAAAAAACCCCACACTTTTGTGAAGCATGCATACACCATACTGGTTTGGTTCAACGGGAATGCATCTTGCACACCACATGAATTCACCTTGCTGATAGGCTCAAGATGGGTAAGACCTGAAATGAAGGACAGTTTTAGAAACTGCAATTCAATAAAAAGATAGATACCAGCTAAAGGACAATAATAAGAATGATCAGACCAAATGTCTTATCTGCTAACCAAGTCTGAAACAACTGGATTTGCTCAGTCACAGAAAGAGGAAGATAGGATAGTAAAGCTCAAGGATGTAAAAAATTCTTGCCAAAAATAAGGAAATATTTTTTTCTATGTCCAGAGGTGATAGAAGAAGGAACAGCTACAATAATAAGAAATTGAGTGGCAGCAAAGATTCAAACAAAACTAGTAAAAGGAACTAGTGTGTAGATTGAAATATATTGTCCATGAACACTTAAGAAGGGATTGTGGTGGTGATGGTGTTGTCATAATGCAAAAGTTGAGGAAACAAGTGTCAGGAATAAGTGTCCTATCACACTCTAGCCTAGAGTACAGAAGTAGACTAGATGACTTTGCATGGTCTGTTCCAGCACTCATATTATGCATAAATGATGTTAATTTGTTAATTCTTTTTGGTTTGGGAGGATTTTTCTTCTTGCTTATGTACAAAACTTTAAAGAATTTAAGGAATTTTTTCCCCCCAAGCTTTATTTTTAAAGTTTGCTGGTAAGCTAAAATTGTCAATTGAATTCTTCAGCTGTAACTAAAAAATAACTTCCCATATACAAGTATGCATGCAGTTTAGAGTTTCAAAATTTACTTTCATAAGTTTTCTCTACTTATGTAGAGAAAATAAATACTTTTAATTTCACATTTTTTAAGAAATAAAGAAGTTGGAATATGCAAGACTGTTTCTTTTTGGAAACAACAGAAAGAATAGGCATTTTTTCTGCAATCCTTCAGTGATCCTTTGCTTTGTCTTTTCCTCTTCTTCTAAAAAGGCTTACAGTGCTTTTACAATTTTAAAATTTCTAAACAATTTAAAAACACTTTAAAATATAATTGTCAATTCATTTAGTTGATATAAGTTGCAAGAAAATACCTGAATATTGACAGAGAGAATAATGGAAGAAGAGTTGTGTTACTAAAAAACCCCATATTGAATGGCAAAAGTCTTGAAGATAATGTCTGGAAGGAAGTGAAATCTCTTATGGCATGTGTTAATGATGACCAGACAAAATGCCCATATTCGAATGCTTCAGGCACACTACTATAAAAGAAGTGAACTTTTCACTAAATAATTTATGCTAAAATATGTATTTTCTGACATTATTTTTCACTGCTTGGAAAAAATTGACCTGATTTACATAATATTTTTATGCTGAGGATCTGACTTTTTTAAAGTCCTAGCTTAATAAAATGTTTTTTAACACAATTTGCCATTGCATATATCAAGTTAAGTTTCAACCTAGAGTATTCTTCATCAACCAGTACCTATGGACATAAGTATTAAATGACCTAAGCCCAGACAAATCTCAGAATATGACAGTCATTTGAGACAATTATAACTAACCTAGTAAAAAAAAATCTTTTTTTCCAAATTAATTTGTCAACATTTCAAACAAGGGAATCAGGAGAACAGCTTGGCTTTTTTTTACTGCCAGATTTTCAGTAACTCAGCAGCAATTACTGTTTGACTGAGATAGGAAAGACTAAGGAAAAAACCTCCACTTAAGTGACCAAAACCACTTCTACATTTCAGGAGTCTACATTGCAGCACTTTACTCAAAACAATATTCTTAGAAAGTGATTCCTCCAGTCTCATTTTCTTGAGGTGAAACCATGCTTAATATCTAGCACTTCTATGGCAGATCAAATCCACAGACACTAAATTACTGTAGCACATGTTTTCCAAAATTATTCTCATTTTTTAAAGATGGGAAGCTGAAATATTCAGTAGTTCAGTTCTATATCTAAAGCACTCATGTGAATAAGAGATGAAGGCAGAAATAGAAATAGAGCTTCCTAGATATTAATCCAGTACATATGATGACATCTACTAAATATTGCTTTGAAGCCAAACAATCCACATACTATAAAAATGTATTCTTAAAGTGTACAGAAAGGATTATGTGCTCTCATAAAATCAAGGGCTTTATCTGATTCATTAGTATATAGGGTATGTAGGCACTGGACTGACAAGAGAGAAGCCAGCAGCACATAAAATAGATTATGCTTCTGCTTGGTATCCACTGACAAGTTGATGGATGATAGTATCTGGCTGTTCTCTGGTTCACAATTTAATTATGCTTTTGATACATTTAGAATATCTGAAAACCTGAGAAAGAAATCTAAGGAATAAGAAACACTAATGTTTAGTCATTTCCATACAGACCCTAAAAAGAAAATCAGATCAACTTCAGATTTCAAAGTTGTACACAAATCTTGATATACCTATTATATTTATTTCCATTTTTGAAAAAAGAAAAAAAAAATGTTGAGAAGAACAACTGGAATAAAACCACAGCAGTATAAAAACCTTAGAAGCCTGTCTGAAGTGCCTTTCTTTGTTGATCTTCAAAGAAATTTTCTAACATCTTCCCCAGTTACCTGTGTATTTTGTCTGGGCTGAAAAGGTCTGATTGCCAAGGTGTTGAAGTATACAACTTTTTCAAGTATAAAAGTCAGAAATCAGTTCTGTTGAATGAAATCTTTGTCAATACAGATGAAAGGTCAGTGCAATTTTATCTACTATATAGGCTAAGGTTGACCCAGGAAGAAATGCTTTGTTGCTTTATTGGCTGCAAAACATAGTCTTTTGACACATTAATTCCTTTCTCAGCCTTTTATCTGAAAACACATTGGTGGATGTTATAAAAATAAGACATTCAGTGTTATGTACTCCTTCTCTTAGGAAAGCTCAGTACCATCATTTATATTTTTATTGACTGGTTAACTTTCAGTTGGATGTTCTCCATTTCATAATCATCACTATTTCACACATCTATATTAAAATTGTAAGCTGTAAAAAGGTAGGTCAGTATTATGAAATAGGAGTTACAATTGCAAATGCTTGTTAATAATCCATGGGATTCACTTAACAAGCAAAGTGAAGTTTTCAGGAATATTTAAACATATAAATGGCCCTATGGAACACAGAAGGCTAAGGCCCATGTGAGAAGATTTTTGACAAAACAATTATTACTTTTCCCTGCATCTAAAGCAATACATGCAATGAAGACTGCACTCACTTATCCAAGCAAGGCTGCTGTCAAATTGCCTACATACAAAAAATATGACTAGCTCTAGGTAGGCATGTCTGAAAGCACTTGCCTAAAGCATTCTCATAAATAATAGGTGACTAAGAGAGACTCTATTAGATCTGTAAGTACTCCTTCCTCTTCCAAATGAGATAAGTATTTTTCAAACACATAGCTGAAGGCAAGGGGATATAGATACCATACATGTATACCTCTCTGTACACACTGAGGTTTACAATTGCACTTCAAAGATGTTAGTCTTTGTGTCATGTGAAACAGAATTTTAAATGATAAAAAAGTTTAGAAAAAAATTAGAAGAAAACAGATCAAAGCAAATTAATTTGTGCTTAAGGTGTAATAAAGGTAACCAAAGCTTTGGTACACAGCCACCTACAAAATCAGTCTTTACATTATCCATTTGCAGTACCTAAAGCTATAATTTAATGCCAGTCAAGGGAAAAAAAAAATAAATTACATAATCTATGTGGGAATTATTTTTAAAAGTACAGCACTTAATAGGTGTAAAGGTTTTATAGGTTTGGAGAGCATTTTGTAATTAAAGAAAGAGGAGGTTGCACCAAACCCATGCCTTAGCACTAAAGAGTGTGCACTAATCAGAACTGTTAATGAGAAATTAGACACACAGCTTCTATTATTGTTAATGGAATTTTTGTGCTTCATTCTCTGTGTGCCAAGTAAAAGATATAACCCTTAAAACACTGTTTGAAGAAGGTGCTGCCAGATCATATACTGCAGAACAAGATACAACTTTTGAGAGGTTGTGTGTGTCCTATGAACATCAGCAGCTTATCTCATGTGCTACTACCTTAATGAACTTTAAGAAGCTGCATGTATTTCACACGTCTTTAAACTCCTTGTGCAGTTCTTGGGTTATCTCAGCTTGTAACTTAGCATCTGGAAAGCACTGCTGTGTTTACAAGGCCTTTGTGGACATTTTTTCCAGATGATATTTACTGTATGAATAAAGAAGAGATTCTTTCTTACTGGCAAGCTGAGATACTACAGTGCTTACTTGAGGCACCTAAATCACTTATGGAGTTTTCCCCTCTTCCTTTTCGAAATGCTCCTCAAAGCCAAGATCCTACATAATTGTCACCCTCTTAAATTCACTGAGGGACCATTTGATCTGTCCTGCAGATACAACCCCCCAGTGCTCATCTGTCACTCCTCTGTCACTCATTTGTAAAGACTGAGGTCTTACTAATAGCCACTGCAACTCCTGACTAGCTGGCACGTGCTCCTTGGGCTTCCACTTAACATCTCTATGAAACCTGTGCAAAGTTCAGGCCTGAGCAATCACATTTGCTGCATACCCTTAAATGGATTTAACATCTGTTTGTAGCCCTGTGCTACAGCATTTACCTGCATTGGCATTCAGAAAAAAATTATCTTGGCAATTAATCCCAGTCTTCCTAGAAGCTTTGGATACAGAAGGGGAAAAGTAGGGTTTCTTTCCCCTGAGAGTCATGTTTTGGGGATTTTTTTACCTATGCAACACCTTTTTTTTTTTCATTTTGTCTCAAACTACCGTACAGTGATTATTTTCACTGCTATACCCATATTCTGGCCATAAATCCAGCTCATTGTGGAATTTTTCAGTATGTATTAATGATAGGCATAACAGTTCCATGGCTATAGTTTCCCTAGTACCACAAAGAAGCAAGCATTGAAAAAAAATTGGATTTTACATGAAAATTAATTTGTCTTTGGTATTTGCACTAACCATATATTTAATTTATCTTGAACACATAAGGCTCCTAGTCTCTCTTTCTTGTGTTTTGAAGTGTATTGAGGCACATGTGCAATCATACTTTTAAAAAAAAATGTATAATTTGTTCAGCACTTAAATATAAACTGTCCAAATACAATCAAATCTTTCAGTGAAACATTTTCACAGCTGGTAAACTAGGTGATTTAACTCCATGCATTTAAAGAAGACAGTGCTGCTGAAAAAAAGCAGGCTTAGCACACTACAACTATGATCTCAGCAAAGAAAGGGGGTTTCGCTGACTTTATGCAGGATTTTTTCTCCTACAAGCTGCTTAAGTGGGTCACTATATCTTATTAGTTTACAGGCCCAAGAGCAATTTAAAAATTTGACTGAATTTTATCAGTGTATATAGTGCTTTATTCTTATTCCCACATATTTATGTTAGTCACGGAGGCAAGCTGAATAATTTCTTTGTGATTAGAGACTATTGAAATTCACGAGGAAATCAATGTATCTCTGGGGGCTCTAGCATTGAGTGAGGGTAACGCTTACAAACTCTTAGTTGCACTTTGTAGGAGAGCTCTCATTGGATCCTGTTTTCCCACTGTTTTTTCCTCCTTCATTCTTTGCAATTACTTCTGATAATTTAACTTGCAGCCATTTAGTCAGCAGAGTCATTACAGCAGCAAGTTAACTCCCTCTCAATCAATATGAGCTTTTCTGTACTTTTTTGTGACAGGATCAGACCACAAAAACAAACACGACTAGCAGACCCTCTGGCCAGCTGACACACCATTATAAATATGCAACTTTACAAAAACCTCTGTTTCCTGAAACTACAGCTGCCAGGAACAATTTGCTTTTGTCTTTCTACTACAGTGTGCAAAGGAATAAATCCAGGATATATTTCTGTCTCCATATTGGTGATGTGACCAACAAATGCTCTCATGCTCAAAAATAGGAGCAGGGATCTGCATGAAGAGTGGAATTCTTGTCAGGAGAAGTCTTAATCCAATGGAAATTAGTTTTAAATGACATTAAAGAATTTTTGGTTTAAATGAAAAGAGCAGTGGTATACATGTAATAAAAACTGTAGCTATTACCTGGCATAAACACGTAATCTCTGATGTGTTATAAAATTATTCTTTACTTAAAAATGAAGTGAGACATCAGTACTGTAAGGGCAGATCAAACCTTTCCTGAAACTGTAAGGTATCTGCAAACAGACTGCACTTCCTTACATTAGCATTGACAGGAGATTTTCTAATCCTAGGCAATATGCACACATAGATTATTGTGTTTGAAGAATAAGACAGCAACAGAAAGCCATCAGACTCAGTTATTTACTGAATTAAAGAGCAATATGCACAAGGGAGAAAGAAGAGTGGGGCTGAATTTGAGCTGCAGTGTTGCCTGAGAATCTATTTGTCCATGCATCTGAACTAAACTAGATCCTTCTCTAAACTAGTGCAGAGGAAGAGCACAACTTTGGGGTTTCAATCATAATATTTTTAATAACTGAAAGAAGAGAGGGGACTTTTTTTTTTTAATTAATAACAAGTATTTACTAAATGTACTCTTTACACTGAGGTTCCTCCATTAAAATGCCACTCCTGAAAGCTGTTAGCATTTAGTTATCATCCTCAGAAATTGTACTGATAAACAACAAAGACCAAAAAAGAACTAGTCACCAAAATAAAGCAATGTACAGCTTCAAAACTCAAGTATTTCTACTCAGAAATAAATATTGAAAACTATCCTATTCAAAACAAGAGGATTAGCAGACGGAGAGAAAAATAAAAAGTACAAATTTTTTGCGTAGCAACATATATTGTTTGAACTGAATTAAAAAAAAAGGAAAAAAGAGAAAGATACAGTGTTTAGTGAAGATGATAGTGAAATAATGAAATATATTAGAGATGATCACATCAAGATCTACATTATTACTATATGAAGGTAGGCATTTCATTTTGTTCTTGGATATTTTAAATTGCAAGATCACCCAGTAGAGCAAACTAAGCCCTTGTTATAGCCTCCATTCAATCTCCAAAAACTGATACTGGGATTTAGTTGTGAATTGCAACGTTTCTAAGAATTATTGAGCAAAATGTCCAAATACATTACATGGTAGGAATGCACTTCAGACAGAACGTTAAATGCAAGTTCTATCTTCTTTCACCCTTCAGGAACTAAATGATAATGTGCAAATTTAAAGGTGTCAGCTACATCTTCAAGAAATTTCTACGTGTTACCTGTTATCCTTTTTCACTGTGCTTCAGTGTGGAACTGGCATTAAATGACATATAATCCCAAGCAGGTGTCAAGAGCTTGCATTAAAAGTAACATAAATCAATTCCAAAATCTCTAGCACCAAACACTCAGCAAAAGAAATAAATTTATATGAAAATTGAACAGAATTTCTGACTGAAAGCCTAAGGTTCCTACCTCTTCTATTCACTCTGAAACAAACCTGTGGGTTTATGTAATAGCACTGATTCTCTTGGGATGGAATTCATCGGGCTAAATTTAGGTATCTCTAGTGGTTTACAATTCAGAGTATCTCCATAAGATTCAAATACAGCATTATTATGAAGTTCCTCTGACTGATTGAAAAGTCCAATCATTGTGAATAGAACCCCTAATAGCTCAGACATAGAAATGTTGCACACTCCTAGGAAGTATATTAGAAATTGGCAGTTTATGGAGGTACTCTTGATTCTAATCAATCTGTCCAAGAAACTGTTTCAAAATAAATACTTCTAGAAGTCCTGAAAAAGGCCAGTTAGGTTGCATAATTGAAGCTTGATGCAGATGCTATTCCATGCATGTGATATATATCTCTAATTTAGGATTTTTACAGTTGTAGGCAAAGTTCCTGCAATCAGAAACCAACTTGTTTCTCATACCACTGAATATTTCAATCAGTTCAAAATTCAAGAACCTAATGAGTACAATCTTCCAATTTTACAAGAACTTAAGAGCTTGATTTCCAGCCTTCTGTCTAGATTTAAGCAATTTGTGCATTCCTATTTTCACATTTTAAAATTCTTGTATGAAGCAAGAGCTATTGTACTGCTATTGAAGAATAAAATATTATTCATTTCTTATATGCCGGTGGTTTTGAAACAAATTGAAAATAATTTTATGTATAAGTTTTAGTTATAGAAAACATCTGCATTTCTGGAAGGAAAAAGGATGAATGAAAACTATAAAATCAATGATTCCCCATGTATTTGACATGAATAAAACAGTTCAGAAAGTCATGTTGCCTGATTCTTAGTCAGTTAGCAGTTTGCAGCACCCTTTTGGTCTAGATCTAAAGGGATTTTTAACTTCTGGAGAATGAATATTCAGGATAACTCATAAATAGGCTGTTAAAATATAGAAAATGTGTGCATTAAAAAATACATGCACTAGAATCTTCTGCTTTCAATCTTCTGCTAATAATTTTTCCTCTTGTATTCTTTTATAATCAAGTGTTATGGTTTAACTCCAGCTGGCAACTACATCTCATGCAGCTGCTTGTTCACCCCCTGACCCCAGCAGTGGGATGGGGATAAAAATTGGAAAAACCTTCTAGACACATGGTTTGACATAAGAACAGCTTAATAATTGAAATAAGTGATAATAATGATAATAATAATAATGATAATAATAATAATGTATAGTAATAATGAAAAGGGGAGGAACAAAAAGAAAGAAATAAAAGCCAAGAAGGACAAGTGATGCACAAAACAACTGCTCATTGCCCTCTGACTGATGCCCAGCCCGTGCCTCCTGGCCAGCTCCCCCCAGCTGGTACCCTGGGCATGGCATTCCAAGCTGTGCAACATCCCTTTGGCTGGTTTGTCCAATCTCCCCCCCAGCCTCTCAAGCACTGCCTCTCTGGCAGAGAATGGGAGATGAAAAGTCCTTGACTTGGAGTAAGCACGACTTAGCAACAACTGAAACATCAGCTTGTTATCAATATTAATGTCACTGCACCCAAACCACAGCCCTGTACCAGCCACTGGGCAGAATATTAACTCTGTCCCAGCCAAAACTGGGACACTGGGGAGAAAGCTGCAATTTATAGAGTCATACATCACACATTTCTGTTTTGTCATATTTTAACGGAAATAATGGGTAAAAATCAAGGATTGATGGCAGGATAGATAAAGAGGAGGACAGCATCTAAGGATGCCATCTTCAAACCGACATAATCAACATTTTAGAGGTCTCTGAATCTGCTTGTGAAGGCACTTAAAATGTGTCATGTGGAATGTTTCCTATATTTGACAGATGTCCTATCTGCAAGATTTTCATGCTGAAAGGCAGCATATTTTTTTCTGTATGTCCACCTGTACACACTGTATTTGCCTTATATAATCAGAGAAAAACTTTACCTTTGCCTGCTATGACTTTGAAGGAAAAGATCTACAGTGTCTCTTTGTTTTCCTTCTGTGATACCTTACATGTGGTGGAGAAAGGAGGAAGAAATACAAAATATTCAAGGCAATAGACAAGCGGACAAAACACTTTTCAGTAACAGCTGTTTTCCCCCTGACACTGCACTCCTGGCATTCTAGCTTTCCCTTTTTTTTGCCAGGGGTATGGTTTACTGCTTTACCTCTGGCTTCTTCCCAATTGTACCACAGAACTGAAGCTTGGGATAAAACACTCTCTGTTTTTGAAGTGACCTCCATCATTGTAAGATGGATGCTCGATAACTGTGGGTGCCAATTGGAATTTTTTTTTAGTTTTCAATTTTATCTCACTGAGGAATTGTCTCAGTAATCATTCATGCAGATTTGTGACTTACAAGACTTGATCTCTTTTTTTTTGTTTTTGTGTTGTGCAATACAGAAATAAGTATTCTTAAAAAAATTTATCAAATATTCTACTTAGGGACGGTCACTTTCTGTTTTTTACTTAATCAGAAGTTACAGCTTGTTCTCTCAGATGGCTGATGAGTGAGACAGCAACTGGATGTGTTCAAAAATTCTATTTTCTATCATTCCACATAACAGAGCTGGAGGGAGTTATTTTGCTTTAATTTTGCTAATTAATACTTAATCTATATATCTCTATTTTTTTTTTGTAAGCCTGAGTACTCATTCAGTCAGCTTCTACAGTTTTTCTATAGCATTTCACTATAGCATAGTGACCTAATTTTCATGATAAGGAAAATGTATAGGTAGGTAAATAAAGGTACCAGCTCATTCTTAGAACCACCATGTTAATTAAAAAAAAAAAAAAAAAAAAGAGAAGTAACAGAAAGAAATGACAAATACAATATAATTGATTCTGATCATTCTGATCATGTCTTCCAATCCCTTCCTTCTTCATCTAAAGTTGTGTAATCATACAAAATCCTTGTGGGAGGCTTTACAGCTACATTACTGTAATTACACGTGGTAATTTTTTTCATATGTTAGAACTATTCTTTAGAAAAACTTGAATTATAGCTTTAGAAACATGTAAGCAATTGTGGAAACAAGTCAAAACAGTGCAATGTTAATGTCAAAATTAATGGCACTGAGTCACTAAATTCAAGAACAGTTTTTGTTTCACATGTTTTTGTTATGCTTCATTGTGTGTGTAGCTATATCAATATGATGACAAATTGAATACCCTGTATTTACAGGGTATAACAAATAAGTAATAACTTTGTCAGGAGATCTTATTTGACTATTTATACTCCAACACAGAGTGCAAAAGACTATAGTAATGCCAAACATTTGCCAAAAAAACAGACATATACTAGAAATCAAAGTTCCATTTTGACCAAAATAATAAACATAAAAAATTACATACCAATATTATTTCTATCATGCAGCCCTTCAGTACTTAAAGGAGGTCTATAGGACAGATGGGGATAAATGTTTTAGCAGGGCCTGTTATGGTAGGAAAAGGGGTAATGGCTTTAAAGCAGAAGAAAGTAGATTTAGATTAGATGTATGAAGAAATGTTTCACAATGAGGATGATGAAACATGGGAACAGATTGCCCAGAGAGGTGGATTATGCCCCATCCCCAGAAATATTCAAGGTCAGGCTGGACAGGGCTCTGAGCAACTGACTGGATTGATGACATCCCTGCTTGTGCCATGGGGATTGGACTGGTTGACTTTTAAAGGCCCCTTCCATCCAAAACTAGTCTATGATTCTACAATATGTTGCTTTCCTTATTTACTTTTCAGTCTAATATTTTTTGTGTTGCTAAGAAAAAAACTGTCTTATCTTTGTGGAGTGATTTATTAATCACATTATTCATAAATCTGAAGATCCAGTGATACCTGTGGGAATACAGTGCACTTAGGCATTTTCTCAAGAACTGTTTATATGTGCATAAAAATTACTGAGAAGAGAGAAGAAAAAGCCTGAAGCTCTCTCCCTTGTTAAAGACAAGTGAGTCCGCTAAAAACAAATCTGCATTTTTCAGCTTCCTTTTTGTCCTTGTTTTATATAATGAACACCATTTGGATGAGGATCCAAATTCACCATCTTTCCCTTTCTCCCTCTCATCCCATCTCTCAATTTTTGCACCATCCTACATGTCTGAAGTTTAGCTGTCTGCAAATAAGAGCGCACAAGTTTGTCTTAACAAGAAAATCACTTGCTGAGAAAGTGGCTAACTGGCAGTGGGAACAGTTCAGCTTACTCTTCTGCTCTTCCCTAAGAACAATGCAAAAGTTAAAGAAAGGACAGAGATCTACAGTTGGTGCTGTATACAGACATTTTCTTTATTATCTGTTCATAGACATCTAATGCTTTGGCAGTCTTCCAAATATGCATATATAATACTGGGAACCACTTTTCTTGTAAAAAAGAAGCATTTGTTGGCACAAGTTTCAGACTTAGTTGAAAAAATCAGCAACTAAAGCTCAGCCCCATCCTCACAATCACGGATAAAGTGGTCTTTGTTAAACTGGCAGAGCTGAAAGGAAGAATTGAAACTTGCTCTCTCCTCCCCCTTGGCTTTGCTTACATCAGAACTCCCTTATTAGACTTTGTTTTCATTCTTCATGTGTGCTTTTCTGAATTATGAGCTTTTGCACTTTAATGATATTAGTTTGCCTAATTCTGTGTCTGAAAAAAAAATAAAAACTAACATTTCACTCAGATTTCCCAGATTTGACTGGACTGATGGTTTTGTGAGTAATAATCAGAAGTAATTGCTTATTAGAAGGCAGTTCAGTTGTGAACTCTGACTGTGGTCTCAGGCACAGGAGGCAGATTTTCACAAATCACATGCAAATCCTTTGCAAGTGGTACTTGTTAGCTTCTTTTAGTTGAGAGGGTGATTGGATATGGAGATGATCAGGCTGAGGCAACAGAATCCTGTGCAAAATACATACATTTATGAATATCAGACAGCTAGTGACCCAAAAATGGTCCTCCAGCCTGCCATATAGTTTCTTTAATACCAAGCTAAACAAAACACAATGCCTGTAGCTCCATGAGTCACATGGATTATTAGTGATTTTTTAATCAGGTTTTCTTTTGCTTTTTTTCATCAATTATTCTTAATTCAAATTACTCCCTAATCTAATATAAATAACATTGTGTATCCCTGAAGTCCTCCAAATATGATAATTGTCTTTGAGAAAAGTACCTCAGGCAAAGAGTGGTTCCAGGTACCCAAGGTGACAAATGTGGAGGTCAGCTGCATAAACATATGCTCTTTAACTGCATATAAGTTTAATTGAGGCTTGCTTTTAAAACAGAACTGGCACCAAAACTAGATTGTACAATCACATTAGTTCCACTTACTGTTACCTTGGCCATGGTGAAGAGCAGCCTGCAGACAGCACCCTGTTGCAAACAGCAGTTTCTGCCTGGACTGCTAAATCACTCCTGCCTCGTGTCACCTGCTCTCCAGTTTGGACTAAAATGAATACACAGCCTCCTGGAGGGCTAACAAAGGCAAGGCCCTGACTTGGGTGTTAGGCCATAGCAGTGTCACCAGCTGGGATGGATAATGAGGGAGCCAGGAGCGCGGGTTGATGAGCACAGGGGTTGCCTGGTGACCGGCGTCTGTCAGGTGTCCGTTATCATTTGATGGGAGCTGATAGGGGAGTCCTGCTGAAGGAGATTGGATCATTAGAAGAGAACAGTAATTTGCCCTTATGCCTCAAGTTGAGGGATCTGATGCAGCAAGTGTCTTCAGAGATAAGAAGCAAGTCTTTTTTTCTTTTTTTTTTCCTGAGTGTAGAGGGAGAAATTATCTTTTTATCTCACCTTGAAGGGAAAAGACTGAGCTAGGGCACTCTGGAGGGCTGTGCTGATCCTCCAAAGGGCTTTCTGGGTGCCTCCTGAGCTGCTCTAGGCACTACACCGAGGCACACTTAATTTTCTGCTACTCTGTGTCCTATTCTGCTTTTTTCTCAAGCAAAAGCAATCATGATTTCAGAAGCTCTACACCATTATCAAATTAATAACAAAGCATTCCTAAAAAGGCTCTGAACTTAGAACTGCAGTTCTAAGGAAAGGGTTTAAAAGTGTGGGAGATGCTAGGCTGAGCTTTATACATCTAAAACTGTATGTTCCTGTACCCAGAGATCCAACTGAGAATTTCAGAATTAAAGGCTATCTTGCTCACACTGCTCAGTGACTAGGTCACCCCAGCAGCTGTCTAACAGACAGGGTGCAGGAACTGCTCAGTCTGTTGCTAACACAAAATTCCATTTCTAGGCTAGGGGATGCCTTCTAAACATTGGGAACTGTTCTGTCATCTTGCAATGGCCTCTGCAGGATTTGCATTTTATTATATTATAATCCAGGGGAACTGTAAATAGAGCAAAGGGCAAGACCCAAATAGTGGGTGCAGCCAAATTTAAATTTAGGCAGAATGCTTAAGAAAATTATTAACAAAACAAAACAAAAAAGTACTGTAACCTGGAAATCTAAGTGTTCCCTAAAACTTGTCAAGGTTGTGCAAATGGGTATTCCTGTGCCTGGTTGAAAGTTCACTTGCCCAACTAAATCAAGACCACAGCTGCTCCATCCTCTTCTTTGGCTTTATTTCAAGGGAAAAATAAAACTGATGGAGGAACGAAGCAGGTTGTGACAAAAAGGAGGGGACGCAGCCCTGACAGGGAAACTCCAGCTGTGAAAGACAGCACTGTGTCTCTGTGACTCACCCTGGCTGCTCCCAACACACACCAGCTTGTCTCCCCATTCCTGCTCTGCTCCTGGTCATGCTGCCAGACCCTCACACTAGCCTTGCTTTTCACTAAAGTCCATCGTTTGCTGCTTCAACTCACTGAATTCAAGGAAAACTCTCATTCTTTTCTTGCTGGTTTAGTTTTCTTCCAGAATAGTGAACAAAATTAGCTCCAGAGGAGCCTGAAGAGCCACAGAGCAGATGGAAAGTGCATGTCAGGAGTAGACAAAAGACCAGGAAAAAAGAGAGGTTTCTCTTTTGCCAGAAATGCAAGGTTTTGACTGCATTACTTCATGTCAGATAATTTTATTTGAAATATTTTGCCTAACAGGTCAACTCCTCAAGCTGAGTTTATCCAACTTCTACTTTAAGTCCTCCTTAATCAGTACTGATTCCCATTCAAAAGATAGATGCCTAACTTCTAAGCATATCACTCCTTGCACGAAAGAACCTTTACTACAGCTTAGAATGACTACCAGAAGGCCCCCAATAAAAATTTCTAGAGATATTCACTCATGGAATTCTGCAGTGTAGTTCAAATTTTGAGCAAATGAATTTTAGTTATAGAGATGTCAAAGAAATCACATTAGACTTGGAACTTGAGTTGTTGCACTGAATGGTGATATATTTCATACAAGACAGAAAGCAACTTGATGACAGGGTTACCAAAAGTCCTTGATGCAGAGGCACTTAAATGAGACAGTCAAGGCTCTGCCAACACCCTTTGCAGGAAGAACCACTCACCCCCACACAATACTTCGTGTGAATGTCATGACAGAAAATTAATTTCAAAGTCTTCATCTAGCCAATAACTCTTTTGGCAGCTTAGTTTTTCCTGAGAATGTGACTTTGGAAAAGACTTCTACAATAAAAACGGAAGAATTTAAGTTGTGCTTTTTTTCCCTGAAAGTATATTTATTCCATCTTATCATGCTCTTCAAAGAATTTCAAAGACCCAGTGTGTCGTTCTACCTAATTTGAGGCATATATCTTACTTAAATTTGAGAAAAGTATTGATTTGTCTGCTTTCTGTGAGCCAAGGGATAGATTAAATTTTATTTGAAATATTCTTCTCGTATTATTCTATCTCTAAAAATCTTTCATTTCAGTGACTGGAATGTGCCTAGTGGGTACTTAGCAGAGTCTGGACCAGAAATCTTCCTAAATTTCTATTTTATTAACACAATAGCTTTACTTATTCTGGAATTGGTTTTCAAAGGTATTGAGGCGTTTGAAAATGAAGATCAGCCACAACAGGATCAAAAAACGTCCTTGAACATTCTGAATTTCTACACTGCTGCTGAGAAATATCTGACAAATGTATTTATCTGAATCCTTAAGCATCTAATACAGAGAAAGGACTTGAACTCAGTGATCCTGATGGGTCCCTTCCAACACAGCATATTTTGTGATTCTGTGGCTTCTTTATATTTCTGCAAACTAGCCCTCTATTTTGGACTTGAAGCACATTTTAAATGTATTTTGCTTCATGTGTTTCTCAGGTACCTGGGCAGTGGTGTGCCCAGAGGATGTAACACAGCACAAGTCTGCTTGTAAATGGCACAAAAAACAGAAACAAATGTTGACCATAGCTCCTATAGGCAGCTGTGTTCTCTTCTTGTCCGGTTTCTGTATGTTTTTTAGTAGAAATTAATAAAAATAATAAAATCAAACTATAGTTGGTGGTTTTTTACTTGGCTATTCCACCAAAAAAAAAAAAAATGGAATTTAAACAAGCTGTGGATAAGATTTATGTGGATAAACTGTTCCTTTTAGGATAGAATAAAAATTCAAACATGCTTTTTTGCTCAAAGCTACAAGTTTAGGATCACCTAGTCCTATAAATCTTCTGATATTAAGTGAATACAAATGATGAACTGTTCCGTGTGATCAGCTATTTTAACTATTTGTTGCTTCTTGAAAAAAAATATATTTGGACGTCTTCTTTGGAGGGATGTTTTCTGTAATGAGGTCTGACTTGCCATACCCCACAGACAACCCTTCCATATCCCAGGAACACCATCCTAACAGGTTTCAAGAGGCTTCTAAAAGTGCTGTGTTTTTCAGGCATTCCTCAAGACAAGTCTCTACACATGTAGCTGAGGAAAAGGGGCATATACTCTTTTTGTGTCATGAGAGCTCTGTCATACTCTGCAAAACTGTCAGCCAAGTTCTGCAGGAGAACCTAAAGGTTTAGGCAGGTTGTTAATCAAGCTCCCTTGTTTGTAAAACTGAGGTTTGCTCCTTGCCTTTGTTTGCAGTATCCAATAGATGTGCAAAACAACTATTGCCAACAGAAGTTTGTGCATATGTTTTATGTGCTTATCTGTTTGTGTAAAATGCATCATTTTTGTGTGAAACTGGAGCTGAAAGAGCTAAGGCAATAAACAGAGAGAAGAGACTTCTGCATGCATAGTTAGGAAGTTCATATCTGGTATATTGTACGCTACTCTTGAAGTCAGATCCGCTGAAAAATATTGAAAGATCAGTCAGGGTTTAGAGAAATGTCAAAAAATGACTTCAGATGAAAATATTGAGGAATGTCACCTAAAAGATTACTCAATCATGCCCTATAAAAGGATATAGTAGAGGTCTCTGTGGCCTTTGAAGGTCATGAGAGATAAACTTTTTCTAGAAATTAGGAGAATACCTGGAATAGGGGTTGTAGTTTATCACCTCACCATGTGATGAAGTGGGATTTTATATCCTGAGGGATTAATAAATTAGTAAATGAAGAAGATATATTTGTTTAGGGTTTTTTGTATGCTTTGTTTTATTTTTTCCCCTCCAAAACATACTCTAGTTATGCAGCTAATTACTAGATTCTGTGGAGGAGCAACAAGTAAGTACTATAGCCCTTACTCTGCAAAAGTTATGCAAAATGAACATGCAGATCCCTTCTGAATTTCTATTAAACACTGAGAGAACTTCAGTTCACAGCAGGCAAGTAGCAGGGTGTGGTAAATATGTTATTACCAATATAAAGAATATTGTATGTTGTTATCTTTGCAATAACAGAGAAAGAAAGTCTATAATGTTTTGTCAACATACTTTTGAAAAAGAAATCTACTTGTCCACTTTGAATTCACTGAATCAATTTTTTTCTATTCAGTGGCAAAAGAATTCCTGTTTCTTTAGTATTTTATAACTTGTTCATGTTAGAATTGCTATAAATATGCTAATTTCAACCAATAATAGTGGGATTTTGATTTCCATACTTTTAAGTCTGAGACAGCTACTTTTTCTATTTTTCACACAGCTCATTGTCAATATAATGAAATATATACAGGTAAAGTTAAGCAATGTACATAAAGAAAACCTAAAATGCTTTATAGTACAAAGATAAGGAATTGGAATAGGAGAAATCTCCCCAAGAAGTCTCATCTCATCTGCTATCAAAACAGCTACCCAGCTTTCTCAAGGATCTTCAGATGTGCAAGAATTTTCAGAGAGGTTAGAACTGTCTACACCTGAGGCTCTGGTCCAACAAGTTCAGAGAATTTCATGTATGTTCTCTGGTACAAAGAGCATACTTCCACAGACAGCTGTGGCTTAGGGACATCATGAAATACAGGTTTGAATTACCCTCCCAAGGCATGCACTCATCTATTGGCCCAGCCATCATTTTTGGTGTCCAAACAAATGCCTTGAACTTCATGATTCAGGAGGTGAATCAAAAGCAGACACGTGAGAGATGTTCTCACCTGGGTAGACAGAGGAGAGCTGAAATAATTCCAAGCCTCAGCATCCTCCTCTGCCTGTTTAGCAATACTGCATCATAAGGCTGTGTGCTGTACAGCCAGTCCCATTTTCTACTGAAAGAGGTGGCTGCATTTCAGTGATGCATGAAGTAATTCATCTACATAGCTTATAAAGCACTTAGAGCTCCTTTGGGATAAAAAGCACTTAAAAATGTAAGGTATTAGTATTTCTTAGTGTGTTTAAGTTGTCAAATCTTTTTACTTTCTTATCACTCAAATCAGCTTCAAAATTCACTTTTGCAGCAAAACGTACAAATGCTAATTCACTTCAATTAAAAATCTATTGCCTGCACTTCATTTTTAATGGAGGCAAGTGCCTGGGAAAAATACCCCCCTCAAATGTTACTCATGATATAGGCTGTAGAAGGCCAGCTTTCCCTGGCATTTCCATCCACATGCAGGAGCAAGCAGTTCTTTTGACTGTCTACAATCTAAAAATCATTTTGCTAGGTCAAAAAATCATTGGGATTTTTCTACTTTCCTTTTTTGGTATTTGCTACTGGAAAGGTAAGGAACATATGTGAGAGTTTCCTACACACATAGTTTCTTTCCCCTGTTCCTCTTCACTCTCCTCCCATTCTACACGGTTTCCCTAAGCACAGGATCCCACAAATGCCAGTTTCTAATCCTTCACCCAAATGTCATTTCAGTAATTCTTTCATTGCTGAAGAAAACTTGTACAAGATTTTCTAGTAAGTGCTGTAGTGGATGGGACTGTAGCTGACATTTACATCAGCACTTAATGGGATTTAGAAAGGGGCAGAAGTGCTTGGGGTGGGGGGACATTAGCACATGTGCCTTCACTGCAGCTGCAGCGATGAAGCTGGAATAGGGCTGGATATGGGTAGAGGCTGGAGCACCACAATGAAGATTATTTAATATACACAATATTGTATGATTTTGTGAAACATTGTTCACTTTAAATTATTCTGTGAAGTCAGACTGAAAGAAGCTTATTAAAAAAAAAGCCAAAACAAAATAATTATTTTTTTTAATTTAGAAATTTGTGACATTCAAAACACTGCACTTTAGAAAACAAGTATTACAGCCTAATAGCTCTTTTGACTGCTAAAACTGCAAGTCACTGTGCCTTGGAAAGCAGCTGTAAGTGTGATCTGAAGAAACATCTCTCAGATTTAACTAATAATTTGCATGTAAAGCATCCTAAGAATGTGAAACCATTTGGTCAATCTATACTCTTCAAGATTTATTTCTCTTGTAATTAATACTGAAGCTTCAGTGGTAGAAAAGGAATGCCTAATGATGTACTCTGAGTCTTCTTAATGGAGGACCATCATGGGCATTACCCCAGCATAAAAAAAGTGAGCTGGCATCAGAGATTTAGCTTTCACTCTGAATTTCCTGGGTTTTTCAAGCTCAAACAAGACCCTTAATGTTGCTTTAATGTAGTTTTTGGTGGTATAATTCTTCTTAATTCTGTCCATTGCAGTCCTTTGATACTTTATGAATTACTTATCTCACATTAATAAGGCTTAACATGGAGTATTAACCTCCTATACATTCCTAATTAGTTTTTAATGAATTTTAGTTTTCTTGTTAGAAAAAGAGCTAGCTAGCTAACTACCACAAATTTAATCTCCATTACTGGATCATAAGACAACCACCCCTGGGGATGCATGTCCTTGAGATTTTCACGTTAAACAAGAAGCTTTATAAAAGAGTCAAAGCAGCTTTGACTCTATTTCTGTAAAGCACACAGAAACGTCTACAAAAGACTATGGGTGTCTTGGCTTACTCCTCAGCTTTGATGGTGTAACAAGTCTTGGACTATTTATAACTAGTGACACAATACACTACATAAACTTACAGAGATTTCTATAATATGTTATGGTACTACAAAAAATTTAACAGGCCAAATTGCTGGTCACCTGATAGCTGGAGTAGGAGAAGAAGTGAATTAGTTTATTTTCTTTTTATTTAGTTCAATAGCAACAGTCATTATATGATACATTTTGGAAAACAGAATTTTCCTTTTTTTTTGACATGATAATCACATTTTTCCCCCTGAATAGTTTTTTTTTTTTTTTATATGGATGAATTTTAAAAAATGCATGTATTAGCTGTAATTTTTTGTATGTAGTACAAAAACATGTTTTAAGTAATTGTTTTGCAAGAAAGCCACTGCAATACAAGTTACAAAAGCTTTTTTTTCTATTTGTGCAGGGCTTTAAATAAATATAATTGTGGGCAAAATTTATTAACTAGTACATTGGGATTAGTAGAACAAAAAGAACAGCATCTCGTTCTGAACTGCAGCAGGATGTCAGGAATGAATCACAGAAGTTTCCACTGGCAGTGCACAGGACGATGCTGAAGCAGCACTCAGTGCTGGAACCAACTCAGAGAGGCACAAACCCTCAATGTCCTTTGGCTCTGTTGGGACAGAGCTACAAGGAGGATGTTCTTCATCCCACTTCCTCCACCTGGGGGTTTGATTTCCTTGGTGATTTACAAGAGCCCTACAGTTTTGCATTCAGAATATACCGCAGGAGCTTTGTGTCAGTCCCCCATGCATGACCTGGGGGACTGGAAGAAGGTGTGGCTCTCTGGAGCTGGGGTAGGAGGTCTGCAGGGGAGAGTTCAGTTTCTTACAAACTTGTCTGCTCTGACATTGCTCTATCAAGTACTCAGGCATTCTTGTATGTAGGATATTTTAGAACAGGAAGGCAGCTGACGAGCTATAATTGAGTGAACATCTATGTTAAAGCAGGCTGCATTTGCATATGTTGGACAAGTAGAAATTTCCTTTCACTAACACAAATTATATTTCATTAATTTCCTTCTGTCAGCAGTCAGAAGCAAAAAAGGTATGACAGTGTCCCAGACAGTAAAACCATGTACGTGTAAAAATACACATTATTAAAACATTTTAAATGCAGAAATCTAGTATGACATGCAGAAATCCAGTATGAAATGCAACTCAAATAAATTAAACCAGGATTTTTCTGAATCCTGTAGTTCTTTCCATAGTATTTTTCCATATTTTAAATTGGAGAAAGTTTATAAGTATGTAAGGTTCATCATTCACTAGGGAGGATAATCACCATGCTAGGAAAAACCAGATAGCCAAGTGTTTTAACAGCTGAATTTCCAGACCAAAAGCATAGATGCTTGAAACTCTGCATATGCCATAGATCTTACTGGGACTGAGGCCTGGCACTGTGTTTCTGCATCACTACTGAATTTCACTCATTAATCTTTTACTTAAAAATAATGGTAATAAATACATGGTTATCATGCATTCATTAATTAGACAGCACATTGCAAGTTTCATGTGAAGACCCATCACTGTGTAGCAGCTGATGGGAAACAGAACAGCTGAAAATGAAAGGCTCTACAAATCTATGAAATGCTAGAGGCAACTTAATCACTGAGCCTGACACACAAAGTACAGGCACCATATCCAGATGTGGTTTAGCTGAGTTCACAACCTTTTTAACTTAATTCTAGGGGTTAGCAAGCAATAACTTGTGCAGAGAAAATCATCAATCCTCTCCATTAAAGACTGTCATCAGCCCACGACCCATCCAAAACTGGCTTCAAATAGCATAAGCCTTTCTTGCTCTCACTTTGTGTGATGGTTCAGGGAAAAGGGAGCATCCTCTTCATTACACACAAAAACCACAGCAGCTATTGTAAAGTGCTCCTTTTGCCTAAATCCAGCATCAGGTGATCAGAGTGTAAGAAGCAAAACAGTGCACTAAAAAGCTGCTGTTGGGCAGAACTATTCATTCATTTACCTGCCTTCATCAACCCTGCAGTTCTCCAGAGAGTTAAACCAACCATATCCATCTACTTCCCAGTTTGAGAGAAACATCCCTTTTTCCTCACACAATTCGGAAGATTAATGTAGAACTTGGACTATCAGAAGGGCTTTCATGCCCCTCCTTCTGTTATGCAGAAGATTGTTACTGTTCTCCTTCTCTCCTCTTTTCTCCCACTGACTATATTCCTCATCACCTGCAGAAACCATTGCTGACATAAAAAAATATTTTCACTCCAGTCAGTAATACTTCTTGCAGTATATTTTAAGTACTCAGTTTCCTGCCTCTGAATACTCATGTCTTCTGTTAAAGACAGAGGATGTAGACCTGCCTAGGATAAAGGTGGAAGCCAAGGAACTTTTTCAAACTCTCCTTTGCGAAGGCTTTTGCTCATCTCAGGTCTGTGCTGGTAGGGACAGACAACATTTTCAACGACAGTAACAATATATGGGGCAAAATCTTCAAAAACACTATTTATTTTCTGTAAAAGAAACATATATACACCAAGACTAGCTTTAAATACCTACAAATACAATGGACTGAGTGGCATACAGATTTTTTTTTGACAGGAAGAATGGGAACTGCAAAAATTCTTTTCTGCAGCTACACAGGTAGATGTCTATCCCTCATTCCTCTTGCTGATCACTTTCAGGGAATTCCTCCTGGAGCTGACCACTAGCTTGACCAGTGGATGAACATCTTGGGTTTTCAGTCATTAAGAATACTGTATATGCATATTAATTTTTGATCTGCAAGCACATCATTCTACTGAGAGAAACCAGGTTGATCCAGCACTCAGTTTAATGTAACACTGTTGTGTTTACTACTCATGACTCTCCTGTATGCTTTATTACATTTCAGATAGTTCTTGGCAGGAATTTTGAGAAGTCATAAATACACTATTTCTGTAAAGCACACAGAAACGTCTACAAAAGACTATGTTACCTACCTACAGTGAATTCTGATACTTCTGTCATACTACTTCTTTGCTTGAGTATCACAGCTGAATTGGATTGAAAAGACACAGTCTTCCAAGCTATATCACATGCTCATTCTAAAAGACTAAGCCAACACTACACCTCTTCATAAATGTGGGTACAACAGCACCATTAAAAATGTGAAAATGAAAAATGCAATTTTTAAAAAATGGTAGCAATAGTCTTAAGTGTTATAATTGACATTGTAGCTTTTTCCAAGTCTTTCAGCAAATGTTGATATTTTATGATTTTTACAAGCTTTGAAATATGTGGTAAAATCTCTCATTTAGACTAATCACACTTTCTTCTATTGAATACAGTTCTTTCAGAACAACTTCAGAAAATTTTCTAGTAACTGTTATTTGAAATAAGAAGCAAAAGAAACATAGTTGCACATTGCCACATGGATACCTTTTAAACATAATAACACAATATCCTATGAGGCAGGAAAGTTCAGGGTATTGCTATAGTCACTAGGTGTGGACTATCCATCAAAGATCATTTTTGAAGACAGACTTAATTAAAAGTTGGGGTATTGGAGCAGGGGGGTGTGTAATGGACAACCTTCACAGGTGCTTTTTGACCAAAATAATTCCTTGCTTGTGAAAGACTTCAAAGAGGAAGATGAAAGGAATACAGAAAAAAAGAAGAAAAAGTGGAATATCTAATGAGATGTTGGTTTGGGATAACAAGCTTCTCCAGCTGAATGAATAGGTAGTTGGCAGGTGATAAGCATGTTCAAGGGGAAAGAATAAAAAGAGATGGACATCAATGGTTTCCAAGGTGTGTGTGTGTATAGCCATTCCTTCAGTGTCTGCTTCTGTTAGTGGGGCTTCAGCTTCAACCTTGCTTCCCACCCTACATTTCTTTCTTCTTTAAGCTCTCAGTGTCTTCAGGGAATTTTTCTCTCATTGAGATGATTGCTGTTGTTTGCAGATTCTTCTCTCCACAGTTTTAGGATGACATGAACTATATAATGTTTTGAATGTTATTCAAATGAGTTCTTGACATGACACCGAGTCCTCAGGAGATTATTGAAGTGAAGGCTAGTGATTCAATGCTAAAATCAGCAACACTGATTCTATCCTCCACACTATCTGATGATATGATTTTACCTTTTTCAAAAGTTTTTAGGTTTTTTTTTCTTTTTCTCTGCAGCATGTTATGCCTTGACTTTTTCCGTTTGGTAATTTCTCATCTTAATCCGTACAATCCTGTACTGAGTTTAGCTGATATTTGTGATTACGGCCAGACTTGTGTTCTTTGGTAAATCTGAATTACTCAAAAGGTGCCATGCCCATTTTTGTTTTGCTCTGTCACAATCACAAACATATAATTTCTGAACCACAAGAAAGGTTGTTGATTTTGAGAAAGGTCATGACATATCCAAGATACATAAATGCTGATGTTGATCCCAGGGGTGGAATAGATAGGTGCATACTTCCAATGGTGCTTAATTTACTTCCCTGTTTGCAGTCTTCACAGTACTATCACAACATTATTATTTAACAGATTGGAGACAGACTTCACACTGCTGAATATTCCAGTGATCTGTTTCCAAAAGTGATGAACAGAATGGGATGGTTGGAAAGGCATCTGTGCACACATCCCAGTGTGTACACCGCTCAGTTTCTTGCCAATTTTGCCAGTAGGCTCTTAAACTTTCACATCTAAAATGTTTAAGGAAGATTTCAATTCATGTTTATTCATGTGTCATTTTCAAATGGTTTTGGATAGCATGGTCTAAAATCATAGACTCTAAACAAATCCACATGCAGAAGTTCAGAACTTCTGGACTTTGGTTTGGATTGGTTTATTTCATACTGATAATAAAATAATAGAAATGCAAAAGCAGAACATGAGCCTAAAGAAAACAGCACATAGACCGGTTACTAAAGCTGAATAGTTCAGTGATTGAAACCATATAAAGACACTTTGCTATTGAAAAATCTTCTTAAAATAAGAGTTCCCACTCATTTCAGAATTAACATGGAGGCCAACAACATTATTAAAAAGGAGAAAGACTGGAAGAAAGAGAGACCAGTACAGAAAACACTGAAAATTAATCAATAAATGTGCATTTAAAAAAACCCTACAAAACCAAAACACAAAAACAACAGCAACGGAACAAACTGAAAAGAAAAACAAACAAAAAAACCCCACAAACAACCAGGAAAAGGCTTGCCTTTTTATTTAGCATATCCAGCTTCCTGGAAAGTGATTTTTATAATAATCTGCATTTTAGATACAGAAAACAGAGAAGCATCTTCCTATATTGCTATAAAGATTCCCTAAATAGAGAGGCAGTTTTCCTCCTCCCCATCCTGACCAAATAAATAAAAGTAGCACATTAATTGTCCATGGAAACATCTTTATACTGGAAAACAACTGGACAATATACAGCTGTTGCTGAAGCTTACAAACAGTTATTTGGTTACTGAGATGTTTAACATTCTAATTTACTTGAAATCTTGTAATATGAGAAATGGCTTTGAAAACTTGTAGAGGAGAGCAATTTATGAATAAACTGATAGTGCCAGTAATATCTGGGAATCTGATCCATATGTAGTAAATCATAGGACAAGCCTGCATGTTCACACAGCTTTTTTATTCTGCAAACAAGAAGGGTAACAGATGTGTAAAATTCAAGTATTTTTGTTTTAGACAGTAATAACACAAAAAACTCAGCACACTGAATTCTTATTCAAGTCTACGGGTTGCTCTCCATATTTTAGACAATTCTCTTGAATATTTATCCCTTACCTAGTTATAGTTACTACCTGTAGTGTTTATTCTCAGAGAGACCAGGACTCTGAGTCAGAGAAAAGGAATGTTCCACATGACTCACTGCTTTAATTAATTTTTTTTTAACTAGTGGTCACAACTTACTGAGATACACTCAAATTAGCCTAAAAAGCTTTTTCCCCTTAACAAAAAAAAGTTTAAGTTCTTTATAAACCATCGCCATTATACCACAACTTGTACTGATTTTCTTCCTGTTCAGCTGTATGACAAAGGTATAACGGGCAAAGTTTGAGGTCCAATCCATCCCCACATTTATGGGATTTTCACATCTTTGGTGAAAAGCTAGTTCCACATCCAGTTGACCTATTGAGTCAAACTGTCAGTATGATTTTTCAAAGGAAAAAGAAAGAACAGCTCAAAGCAAATGATTTCTATTCCATGAGATCTCATTAGCTCAGCTTTTTCTACCAAGGGTGTCAGGCAGCACTGTAGCACACACCACTGCAGCTATTAAAAGTTTCCTTAACTGCTGAATTTCAGGGTAATTTAAAGGTAAACCAATATGGGCTGAATGGAATTGTAACCTAGATGCTTCCCTTAAAATTATTACTTGAACAAATGCTCGGTCAGGCAAGAACTGCTTTTCTCACAATTTTAAAGTCAAGAGCAACTGAATTACTTATTAATTTCACATAAAACTATAATAATTTAAATTTTTTTTGAATACAAACATTTGCCTGTCTTAATATAGCAAGGTCAACCTTATGGACCAAATCTTACATTCTTCTTTTGAAACAGTCCTGAAAAAATTAGGTGGTCTCTAATTTATCTGGCATTTCAGCTATATCTTATTTGACTTGAAGTTCCAAAAAGAGGTATTCTGTTTACCTCATTCAATGGTCTAAATCTAGGCAAACAGAACAAATCCAAAAGCACTACAACTGTAGATTTTATTTAGATGCTATTTGTCAATCTCCACAGGTAAGCTCATCCCACTGAAGTGAGGGGCAAGATTACTCAAGCATACAAATAATCAGCAGGAGGTTTTCCAGCCTTCTGAACCCAAATCTGTGTGATCCAAGCCTGACTTATGGATCTAGATGCCCTGGGGTCTGTCTATAATTGCAGATTAACCAGGCATCTTCAAGTTTCCTTAAGTACCTAAAATAAAACCATGGTAAAACACAAGCTGGCTGCATCTTAATCTAGTGGTAGGAGTAATCACCAAGGGAGCACACAATGTTTGTATCCTCTATCCTTGGGAAGGTTACACATTTTGGAACATTAAATACAGAACAAAAACAGGCCTGGGAGAAGCTTTTTTTTTAATGGAATGGCTGTATCAATCAAATCTCAGGACCCATACAACTCATAGCCCTGAAAATGGGCCAGATATGCTGATATCTTGGATACAGAAGTTGTCAGCAGTTATTTGGTAGATTGCAAGTCAGCTAATGTCAATACAAGCTGCAGGACAATACTGTAATTCAATATCATATATTTACATTAATATCAGAGACTTTTTTAAATACCAAAACAAATATTCTATCCTTGGTGTTACAGACAATGAAAAAAACTACATGCTGTGCAAAGGGAATTTGATGGAAGAATTTAGATAAGGGTAACAGAAAGGATTACAGAGTAATATCATATCTTTAGCTGATTAGAAAGTCAAAGGAACAGGGAGGAAGTGTTTAGATTTCAGGTCATGGAGAAGAAGATTAGTAAAGGGAGTAATTGCTGACCTTCATTCATAAGTAACTTCCCTTTTTTGAGGAAGAAAACTCCATACAAGCACCAGTACTTGTCACCATAAAAAAGGATCGTAATGCTGTTATTTTCTGCACCTGATGGTCAGGATGTACCAATAGAGCATGAAAGACTGAGTAAGACTATTTATTGAGTATCTAATTTAATACTGGTATGGTAGTGAATAGCCGAGTTTTAGATCTATGTCCCAAGCAGAATAAAGTTTAGAAAAGCATAACAAAGAACTTAGCCTATCACTGCAAGTAGACTTAATTTTCATTATTTATAAATTTTTTTAAGAGAAAAATTAAAATCTTGTGGTGTAAGAAAATAATAGTACTAAGGGCAACTATGTAAACAAGTAATTTTGTATTTGAACTAATTAAAAACGCAGCATACAGTCAACCCACAATTACAAATCTGGTTAATACTGCACAGTAAGAGCACAACTTTTTCCATGTGATTTAAGAAGAAGCTCATCTAGTTGACATGATATAGCTTACACTGACATGAATCCATATTCATTACTTCCATTATTGAGGATAAGGCCATGGCAACAAAAATAAGTCTTGAGCCTGTCTAATTCAGTAGGAGGAAGAAAATCTATGCTTTGAACTTGATACTTGTTGGGTTTAATGCTTTCAGTAGCAATGACTTCTCTTAATTTGAGAGAGGCTAATCACAATAAAAAAAGTCAGCAGAGGAGCAGCCACTACTATGTAAAGAACTGGGGCTACTTTGGACTCCTAGAGGATCTGAAATAATGAACTAAACAGAACCATCAGAAAAAGGTACCACCTGAAAAACCCCATCTCCATGATTATCCATATTGTCACGATCATCCATGCTGTCCTACTGACAGCACCAAGCCTGGTACTGTTTTGGTTCAAGCCAAAGAACAGTTCATCTTGAGTGAACAAGCATTCTCATTGCACAGTGGTGATGCAGCCGATATGTTTTGCAGAGGAAGAGATTTACATGAACATGGGCAGTGCCCTACCAGTCAGCCTTGGTGTTAGAGAACGGCCCCTGCTACCCTTGATGGTGTAGAAACAGCCCTAGGAATGAATGATCCCTCAAAGTTTGTGAAACAAGAGCTCCAACAAGTGTTACAGAGGTGAACAAGGAGGCAGGTGATGCATGGTTAGTAGAGTGTCCTCTGCATCTACTGACCTTGGTAGCTTCTGTCTTCAGATACAGCAAAGCCCAATGCACCATCTCACACTTCAGTATTTATATTTAAGTGGCACAAAGTGCCAAATTCATATATATGCAATGTAAAGGAAAAGGCACTTGCCTCCCTTCACTGTGCTACAAAAATAGCACAGGAATCTCTGATAGCCACAGAAGTCTAATGAAAAATTGTAACTCCTCTAGCCTATGTGGGATAATTTTGCAGAGTCATGATCTGTTCATGGTCTGTGATCACATCACAGTTGAGTCAAACACTCCAGTGGAAGAGCAGCTTTATTTCTTCCATTGGACACTAAGCATCCATTTAAACTAAACTCAATATCAAGAAAAAAAAATTAAGTCAGAAGATAACATGAAAATAAGAACAAAGAAATAATAACTACCTTCTCTTTTTCCAACTTTTTATGTCTTTAGTCTTTCTAATTTTCTTTGAACACTCTAAATTGTAAACCAATTTTTCAAAAATAATTTTAACTTACATACTTATTGTCTCAGCATATTGCACAGTCAAGACAGCCATGATACACAGAACAGCGCCATACAATATCAGAAAGCTTTAAGCATTTGCCCACACAGAGTAACACCATACTTCATCAGAAAGCTGCAAGTATCTGCTCTTTTTGTTCTTTAGCCCAATCTTTTATACCCCTGATTGTTCATGCATTGCACCTGAGTGCCCTCTGTTCCCTTTGGTGTTGGTCAGTGCCCCTGGGCACTCCCTGTCTCATTGCTGTCAGTGCTGCTCACCTGCTGCTCACAGCTGTAGCCCATGGGGGGTGAGGCTCAGCCACAGCCCCACTCCCAATCACCACAAACTGTGTATCTACAACTTACCTTCTATTTTTAGCTCTCAACTTCTTTTAAATTTGGAGTGGGTTTACCAAAGTACTGTTATAAACAATCAAATATATAAAAAATATTGTTATTTATGTGAGCTTGTCAAAGTATAAACAGTCACGTAGTATTTTTAATTTGAGGTATTTGCAGTTAAGTTAAAACCCTGAGTAGTTATTGCTCTGAAGTTGTTTCTGTAAATCGATCTCATAACTTAATCTGAGGAAAAATCCAATGAAACAATGTATTTTTAACATCAGAGGCTAAGATGGATTGATTTCCTTACTGTTTAAGCATTTTCAAGTCTAAACATCTGAACTTATGCTCTGGACTAATTATCTTTTCTAGCCTCTTGATTTGATTTGGACTGACAGTAATATGAAAAACATTCCTTATTCCATTATCTTTTATATTGGACATTTATTTTTCTCTTTAATTGGTTTCCAAAAAAGGTTCTGTGACATAGTTCAAATATTATTATCAATGTCTTAAACTGTTCTTTTTTTTAACATACTTTTATTTCCATTAAATTCACTTCATTCTTTAAACATCCTAACAGAAAATATTGTCCATAACAGCATCCTTTACACCTCTGTTGGTCCAGTTGATGGGAACCATCAGTAATGCAGTTGTGACACATCAAATTAACCAAGTCACACCTGAAAAACTCTGAATGAGATAGCAACCTGCTTTATAATTATTATGATGTCACTTGGCTTGTTAGTCATGCTTTAATCATTATATTTATGTGCTCTTGAATAAGAAAAGTTTTGTCTTCTTTTTAATATGTATTTTTCAATACTAACAATGTATTGAACATTTTAGTAGGCTAAAAATATTCTCCCTAAATAATACATTGAGAGAATTTGGTAGATTCTAGCTGAAACAAATTTAGGAATCCAAAAGGAAGCATACAAAAAAGGAAGACCTATTTCAGAAAACAGGGATGTGGGAGCAGGTGGAAGAAGAAACTATTCTTTGTAGCTAACAAAAAGAATATTCATAGAACAATGACTCCACGTAGGCACAAAATAAATCTGAGTATTACATTCACCCAAACCACATGAGTAAGTGGTTTTCATCTCAACTCTCCAACCTGGACCTTCTTTTCAACCAAGGAAGAGAATCAGGCTGTTCTAAAGTGCAATTCATCTTCACTACAGAAATAATGGCACTTTAGAATTAAAGGTTGGACCAGATGATCTTTTGATGTCCTTTTCAACCTGGGTTGTTGTATTGTTCTATAAATTTACTTTTCTTCTGTAAGACATTGACAATAAACAGAGTTCAGAAGATCAAGTCAGATCTTTGAACTGAAGAGATGAATCTCATTCTCCATCCTTAAATTCCATATAATACAAAAATGCTTTCACTTGCTTTCTTTCATACATTCTTTCCAATACTTAAAAGTAGCCATGCTATAGAAAGCCCACATAAATATGTCCAAACATCCATCATAATTTCTGGAAATTGTGATGACAAGTAGTTGCCATGCTCTGATGAAAATTACTATTTATGAAAAATCTAGTCCCTTTATCATTCCATGCTTTACGAGGAGGGAGGGTGTGGGGTTTTGTTTGGAGCATTTTGTTTATTTTGTGGTTTCTGTTTGGTTTTTTTTAACAACTTCTTAGAAATCTCTTCACATCTTTGGTACATTTCTGTATTTTCTGTTTACATGAAGATAGAACGCGCAGCCTAAAATTAACCACACATCTGCTTTTTCACTCCCCCTCAACCCCCACTGCAGAGGGACAGGAGAGAAATCAGAAGACCAAAAGAAAGATTCAATGTCAAGATAGTTTAATAGATGAAGAAATGAAAAGGACAAAAAACCTGAAAGGAAACAAAGGATATGTTGCGAAGGTAACTACTCACCATCACTCACAAACAGACTGATTACCAGAAGCTCTCTGAGCAAGGCTATTTTCCTTAAAAAACCCTCCCTTCAGTTTTTGTTGTTGTTGTTGTTGTTTGTTTGTTTGTTTTGGTGAATGTAAGATGGAATATCCCAATGGCCAGTTCAGGTCCTTTCTCCTGGCTGTGTCCCCTCCAAACTTTCTGTGTGCCCCCAGCCAACTCGCTGGGGATACAAGAGTGGGAAAGAAAAATCCTTGGTGCTGGGTAAGCACTACTCAGCAATAGCCAAAACACTGGTGTGCTACCAATGCTGTTTTAGTCATAAATCCAAATTACAGCAATATGGGCCTGCTATGAGGAAAATTAACTCTGTCCTAACCAGACCCAGTAAAATCTAAAAAGTTATAATCATTACCAGTGAGACGAATACTCACCTACCTACTCATGCCTGTAATTTATTCCCAGAAAACAACTGTATTTCCATGAAATTAAGTTTATAAGTGTCAGTAATTTAGAAGAAAAAAAAATGTTGTAATCCCAGTACCAGCCATTATGAAGTAGAATAATGATTACCCTTACAGAAATCTAAACATATCAACATACAGAAATGCATCTGAAAAACTAAAATAATTTTAATCCTGAGTCATAGTATTGTGCAGAAAATACAAGACAGTATCTGAGAAATTTTCATATTTATATTCAGATTAAATTGCATGTATTAAAAAAAAATGCCTTTCATAAATAATCCTTGTTCTTTTGTGATTGAAAGAAAAAATCTTTCATTTATTTGAAAGATACCAGGATTACTGTGGTTATAGCTATAATAAATACTAATTAACACAATTATGAAATATTTTTCTTCTTTGCAACTATGGGAAAAGAAAAAGAAATATTTTGAGGAAAGGGACAGTTTAAAGACTTAACAGTTCATACCTAGCTGACCCTTAACTGAATGATTATACAGAGATAAAAACCAATGATGCTACATAAATACTCAGAGCTCTTAGTGGTGGGTTACATCTTAATGATTATTTTGGGAATGAGTCCCAGAGCCAACCACTTAACACGGCCATGGAAAAGCAACAAAACTGTGTCTGTATGATGAAACTTCTTCCCCTTAGAATTCACTAAGTTGTTTTATTTCCACTGAAAAGATTCTTAAAGACAAAGATAACATAGAATTATAGAACCATAGAATAGTTTGGGATGGAAGAGATCTTCAAGGAGCAACTAGTCCAACCTCCCCTCTAGTAAAGAACATCTTCAACCAGATCAGGCTCCTGAGCACCATCTAGGATAACCCTGAATGTTTCCCAGGGACTTGTTTAGTGCAATATAAATAATGCAGTTACAAATGTATATGCATCATGGCTCAATATTATGTACCATATATTTGCACTGTCATTATTGTTGTTTATTCTCATAATCCAGATTCTTGAGAATTTAAATCAAACATCATTGCTTCTGAACACTATCAAGTTAGATCTTTTCTTTTGACAGCCACAACTAGCCATGTCACGCTTATTTTTGAGGCACCCCTGATGCCTTTATTGCAGCTCTTGTATTCTTGAAGCCCCATGTGCTTGTCAGCCTGGACTGACACTGCCGTCAAACTGCTACAAATGACACAAAAAAGCCAAATCAAATAAACCTAACTCTGTCTATTCAGGTGTGCCTCTCAACCAGACAAAAGCAATCTTATCCATTAAATTGTTTTGATAAAACACAGTAAGACATTTTGTTTTTCTTGTTACTTCAAATGGTTGTATTTCACAATTACTTGGGCTGTGGTAAAAGACCCAGACTGGCTCATACAAGGCCAGAGGATTCAAGAGCCTTTCAAAATCAGATGTACCTTTTCTGTGCCCCCAAGCCACAAAGAGCTGGAAAGCTATCAGGCATTGACCTGGTTCTAGACCAATGTACAGCCTTTCATACAGACTTCCATTCAATTTCTTTACCCTACTCTGAGATGATACAACAATCTTTTAATGCTTAAAATTTCTTCTAGCTCAAGGTTAGGGTATCATACTTGAGTGGCAATAGATCAGGGGTAGCTGAATTAGTCTACCTTGAAAATGCCTTAAATGATGAAGAACAGATTTTGTCATAACTAGCTCACTTTTCTAATCTTCATTTTAAGAAAATAAAAATGTCAATAACTAAATTTTTCTTTCCTAGTTTAACCTATTAAAACTCTAATTCCTCCTTCAAAAATATTTCATTTGTTCATCCATTCCATCACTAATAAATTAAAACTGTATGTAGTGAAATTAATTACTAGGTATCTAGAAAAAGATGTTTGCTAGAAAGTTAGATAGAGAATGCTGTCAGCCTGGACAAGAGGAAGACAAAATGGAATGTGCCTCCTATCATCTATAACAAGAGCAGCCTGTAAGTAAAATGAAAGAAAATCCTTCCATGCATCATTTGTTTAACTGAGATTAATGTAGAAACATGAGTGAAATTAGACAATTAATGACAGATCTTTACTCTGAGGCATATGTCTTCACAGTGTATTTATACCCAAACAAACAAACAACAAAAGGTACAGTGCAGCTGCTGACAGTGAGGCAAAAGAAAAATAAGGCCAGTAAAAGCAAGGCTTTATTTTTCCATACTGAAATGTTTGCTCAAAGTAAAGCCAGAATTTTTCCTTTTCAAATAGCAAAGTATGGCCACTTCACTGTGCCCCTCTTATGCTTAATTTCATTTTAGTCTTGAAAGGGGTCTTCAAGAATGTCACAGGAGTTGAAGCCCCACTTAATTCTTGCTTTTTCCAGCTTGGCCAGGAGTGTAATGGACTATGCATTTGGGAAAATGCTGTTTTCATGGATTATACTAACACAAGCATTAGCATTTTTCATTCCTGTTCCAGCAGCCATATATAAGGTTAAAGGCTTAGATCAATATAAAAAGGCTTTCCAAATTTCAGGACTTTGGCCCACAGATGACTCTGATGGTGCACCACTGAATACTAACCTCTGAATGGCACACTGCAAACTGTGAGTAAAGGGTGCACAACACAAGGAAAGAAAAAGTACATCAGTGGTAAATCTGTCACCATGTGGTGGTACTGATAACCTGGTAGGTAGGCAGCCTTCAGTGGTATTATCATGTAAATCCTTCTGAGACTGTTGAACAGGTTTTACACCACTGCAGTTTTTCCAGCAGGACACAAAAATACATTAAGGCATATAACTCAGCCTCTCTGATTCATGCCTTCCTGTACTGTTCTTTTACTGCTCTCTAATTTTAATTAGAAAACTAAATTTTTGAGAATTAAGCATTATTATTATTAAATATTAGGACATAGAAAGTAGGGATAGTGGCATCAGACATATCTAGACAGAGATGGAATACCTTTTCTGGGACAATTAAGAAAGCTTTGTTTTCAAATGAAGCTTTTGACTGAGGCTAATAGTTCTAAACTCATCAATACATATTCCACAAAACCACATTGCTACAGCACTGCTTCAGTGGACCCTTCCAGAAAAAAAACCTAATAATTTATATTATTTAAAATGCTACTATATTTCTGCATATAGAGGCTACAGAATCACAGGCCAGCCAGGAAGCTGGTATAATCTGATGCATTCAAATCATGCAATCAGCTATGGCCATCAAGATTTCAGTATTTCCATATTATGAGCTTCCAGAGCAATCTGTTGAGAGATGACAATGGCTCCAAATCACATTAATACAAAGGTAGCAATAAGAACTGGTACTGTCACAATTTACTAATGAATAGTGAAGTACAAATAACTGGAAATAGGATGAAGAAAGGAAAGAAATCTAGGTTAGTGGAAAGGAGAAGATTATACTTTAAAGCACTGCAATGAATTTATCATTACTGACTTCAACCTCTGATCATTTTATTCTGAATGTTGTTTATTATGTCTCTGTTACTAGGGAGCTTACCCAATTTGAACCTCTGACATTCTCATCTCTGGAAACTGCTGGAACATTTTTGCATTCATTAACCTTAATATGCTTTTATCGGTCTCAGAACTAAAAACAAACAAACAAACAAACAAGCAGCTATATCCTGAACAGTAAGAGGTTCAGCTGCAAAAACCAGTCTGCAACAAGAACAAAAGGTGACAGTAAAAACCAGTTGATGAACTAGCTAGTGAAAGAAGACTTGAGTAGAAAGGACTGAGACTGGAATAAAGTAATCAATTCCCAATGGCCAACGGGCATCTGATATTTGAAAAGAAGAGAGATTTTCTTTTTCAGCTGTTGGTTTTTTTCCCCCTATATACAGAAATTACTTCCTTGTATGAATTACTGTTTTCATTTTAGGGGAGAAAAAACTATTACAAAACAAGCAAGCAAACAAACAAACAAAAGAATTCCATGAAAAACACTATGGACAGATGTTTCGTACTGGATAGCTTTCAAAAGGTAAAGATGCTTAACAGGATATATAAAATATTTCAAACTTTTAAGCAAAAATTTGGTTATTTCTTGCTTCCTGGGATATCCTGAGACATTAAATTCTGAGTAACGCTTTTGCCACCTTTTTTTGCAGCCATGAAGCTTCCTTTAGAACCCAAAGTAAAACAATTCTGTTCATTTAAAAATCGCAACAGGCAAATGGTTACTAATTTCCAAAAGTTTTAAAAATATTTAAAATGAAAGTTGACATTGTGAATACTCAACCGGCTTATAAAATGCTTACTGAGCCTCAGAAGCTCTATGAAATGACTCAGTAACTCTCTGTTAGGTGTCTCCATACTGTGAAGTTACTCTTTACACTTCTGCAGTGGGGGTTTAATGCTGCTGTCACTCACACTACAGAGATTCTTACTTGTTTGCACATTCTGATCTGGGACAATTATTTTCTGTGGCAAAGTCTGGGTGACAGCATTCATGCCACTTCGTGGATACAATCTAGGATGTCAAACTCAGTCCAAGCACCCTCCCTGTCATGGATAACTAGTACATTTCTAGTACAGTCCTAATGTGACTTGCTTTGAAATTTCATTTTATTGTAGCATCTCTCTGACTGCTGAGTAAGATAAGGATGCCAGAACTAAGAGGAGGAGGAAGGAGGAACTGGAAAGGCTCGTTTACAATTCAGAGGCCCTTCTGGTTACTTTCTGAGAGTATCAGGCATATGATAACAGATGTAAACCCTATTTTATAAAGTAATAATCATTTACACTTGATTCTTCACTGAGGGAGCTCTCTGTGATTCTAATTTATGAGCTGTTTAAGACATAAATTTTGGAATGGCACAGATGAGGCCACTGTGAGTTAAAGAAATAACAAAAATAGATACATGAATTATCAAAACTTTCATGATGTGTGGCACATCAGAATAAATGCAAGATGTGTTATTGTCATAACCATTTCTCACTAAAAGACCAATTATCACACCCAGAACTCCTTTAGGAACTTTGTTCTGATCTTCATTTTCCTACTGCCTGCTAGTTTGATTTTTCACTGCAAATGCATTTACTTCAGTCTGTATTCAAAAAGATGTCAGGCCTCCAAGTTCAATGTCTTGAGATTTTTAAGGTCCAAGAAGAAGCAGTTTCAAAGATATCTGAATCAAAAGAAAACCTGCAGAGGTTTTCTACCACCTTTTTCCAATCAATGCAAGTTATTTGTATACTGTAAATAAAGGAGTACAGGCTCCCTGGGAGAGTCCTGCAACTTTACCTGCACCCTAAAATCTGAAATTTCAATACTCACACCATATCACAGAATAAAATAATGACACTTGACTTCAGAGAGCTCTTTCAGTCTGTTATGTATTTCATCATTTAAGGATTATCCAATTAAGCTCTCCAGTTAGTGAAAGAAATCTTTATGCTGACCCTGTCTCTAAAAACACAGTTAAATCTAATGAAAGGTTCCTGCATGTTTGAAATTGCAAAATCACTCAGACACTGAAACTGTGAAGTGTGTTTGAGCTTCCAGAGCCACCTGCTGAGCATCTCCACAAGTGGTAAGGGAGGGCTAACAGCTTCACAAGGGTTTATTGTTAAAAAAAAACCACTGTGGAGAAGACTCTCCTGCACCAGCCAGTAAAAGTGCTGACTACAGGTGTTTGATCTCCTGCTTGTATTCCTCCTTGTTTGTGTGCCTGACCTAGTGCTGAGAAAAGCTGTCTCTGTCTACTCAGGAGTAAATCCATTGCAATGACTTTCTGCCAAGGGATTCTAAGGTTTTAGGCATAGAAAAACCTTCTTTTGTTCTTTCTCCCTTTTTTTTTCTTGGGGTTTTTGTTTGGTTAGGGGTTTTGTTTTGTTGGAGTTTTTTTATTAAACCTGTAGAAACATGGTGAAAGGAATATGAGATTTGTGGCAGTAAAAAGGGAGACAAGGAAACAAAGTCTGTAGCCTTGTGCAGTATTGTGATAATCTGTCATATATATCCCATTGGTCCTGAGGAAATCAGAAGATGCTCCCTAAAATTACTACAAAGAATACAACAAATGACATCTAAGCACATATTCCCATGTAACTGGCACATGTCACTGCCTGCACTTGGCTTTGATCAGAACAATTACAATTACCCACATGTAAACAGAAATAAAAGTGGGGTTTCCTAAACAAATACTTGCAGACATCAAAAGCAGCAGAGGACAGAATGGTCTGTGGATATTTCCAAACATCCTAAATCACCAGGCACACAGTACTGTGCTTTCTCCTGTCCTCCTCCTTTCAGTAATGCTGGAGTCACTCTGGAAATCAGTCTCCAGGGTGGGAGGAAATCACAGCACAAGCAGCTCCTTGCTGCCATGATCAGATTTCTTCTGGGATGTTTCTTCAGCCCCGGAGTCTCTCAATCACTGTACATTTTATCCTTTGCTTTAGCACGGGCATAGTTAACTCTCCTTTCTCTCTGAATCTACTTGCAACATGCAACCTGTTGCAGGTGAATTTTAAGAGGGGTCCCATCATGTTGGGAGGCCAAGGAGAGGAGCTGTCCTCTGCCCTTCCCCTGGAGCTGGGGAACCTGGGGTGGAAGGAGAATGTGTGGCTGTGCCTGGCGCTGGTGTTTGTTTTACCAGGAGCAGAGCACTGCTGCAGACCAGCCACAGAGCACTTCCATCACCAGGCAGAAAGGCACAAAATGACTTCTAAGCACTACCCAGGTTAGGCACTGCTGAGCAGGGGGTGTTTGGATTGCCTGGATACAGCCTTAAACCCAGAGTAACTGGCTTCTAACGTGAAAGCTAATTCTCTGTGATGTCTCAATGTGCCATTTATGCTGTGCCACCAGGGAACTCAGACACTCTGCACTTGCCTACCTGATATGAATTCTCCTTTGATAGTTACCAGATTGCCTATTAGTTAAAGCAGTACAAATGTAACACATGTGGCTTCTATACCACCTGCATATTCACAGTTCTGCCCTGAATTGAGATTCATAAAATGGAATAAAACTTTTACAAACATTGATTTTATGGCAAACTGCCTCTGGGGAAAATCACATCTTTTGTTAAGGCAACAGCCTTCTGCCAAATGGAAATCATGTTGCTGAAAATCCCCTTCTGCGTTGTCCATTTAATCTCTCCTTGTCATTTTTGCAGGGGTTTTCTTTGCAGGGGTTTTTGTTTGTTTTTTGTTTAACCTTTTATGTAAACAATAATGCTCTCAGCATCAAAAGATAATGCTGAAAGACATCCATCAATGGAGTATATACAAAAAACCAAATATTAAATACTGGGTATTTTTTTCTATTCTATGTGTCTGCTTTATATGTGGTACAAGTTAAAAACCAGTCTTAAAAATAAGGTTAGGATTATCTATTGCTAACCACTGCAGTGCTTAGTATTAGAGCATGTAGGATTTTCATTTACACACATTATTTTTATGAGGATACATGTGAAATAAGATGGCAAAATTAGATAGTGTCTTTATTAATGCTGATCAGTAGCATTAAAATTACAATCAACAACTAATGTACAGAACATACCATACCTGTCCATAAATTTATATTTAACTGAATACTGTATAAGAAAAAGGATAAAAAAGAGTGGCTGCAGTATTTCCTAAAGATAAATTCCCTTCCTCAAGTTCAACTGCAAAATATCTTCTGTTGCTTCCTCTCCTGAAACCAGGAGCTGTACATAGACAGAATATGGACAAAATTAACTGACAAATTTATGGTTTATGAGATCAATTGTAAAATTTTTAGATTACTGTTCTTCCATAGAGACAGCCCTGACTCTGAAACGCACACTGCTGTCTCTAAGAGCTGGGGAAAAAAAAAGGCAGTAAAAACTTCTTCCTCAGCTAGACATGATTAGTATGTTCAGTCTTGAGACAGTATAGTGGGAACATTCTATAATAAGTGAATTTCTTCTTGACTTTTTCTACAGTCTCAGCTACTCAAGGCAAAGGGTCATCACCATGACTGAAGAAATTAAAGAAAGAGGTTGAACTTTACAGCATCCTTATTCTTTTCCCTCTTCTATGCAGAAAGGGAGTATACAACTGAAAAAGCTACACAGGAAAATAAGTAATTTATTGTAAATGGTGAACAAAGTGTCCAGTCACCAATAAACTCTCAGCCTGAAAGAGCACTTTTAATCTATCAGGTATTACAGTGCTATTGGTATGCAATATTGTAATTCAGTGTGACCAATGGAAACAGTATTCAGTACTAAAGAGCCAGCAAAGCAGCAGGTCCAAACTATCTGCATCTCATTTCAGATTTAATTATTGCAATAACATCTCATTTGCTTCAAGGTATTATAATTATCTTCTCATTTGAAATGGAGTGGTATTTTAATATGAATGTAGTTAATGAGGCAATAGGTTGAAAATGTCCATAACATTGGGCTTTAAAGTAGAACAAACTGTTTTAAAAATTGGTCACTGAAAGTTAAGGGCATTTTCATTCTGCCAAATGCAGAGTATACACTCAAGTGATTTATAGTAATTTTTACAAATTGCAGTGGGTTTTAGTTTAAAATTGCTAATAAATGCAGGCGTTAATTAAGAGTGCTTCTGCTGCATTTGCCCATTTAGACTGTATCAGGCCATGATTTAAAATGTAAATGCTCATTTAATTTGAGGACAAAGAAAGAAGAAAAGTCTGTCACAGCAAGCTTTCAGATCTCTTGAACATTAATAAAAATATTCTGGTACAGTTGTAATTTATCTAGATGGCAAAAAACATTTCTTCAATAATGCTGTGTACAAACATTAGCATTTTATGTCTTAATTGATATCTATTGGATTATGTAGTTCAACATATATTACTTTTTAAAAATAATACTTTCTAAATTCTCTGTAATTGATTTTGAATTATAAATTGTTCTCTGGAAACTTAAAAAAAATTATTAGGATGATGATGATGATGATCTGAGATTTAAAAGTCCCCCAAAGCCCAAGGAGTTGTTTCTGCATAACTACGTTATAGCCCTGAAACACCCATGTTCATAACCCAGGATAAGATGCTCCCTAAGAAAATGAATTCTTTCTTTGATGTAACTGACAACATTTTGTCATTATTAAGTAACCTGTGACAAACACCTCAGCACACACTGGTTATTTCCCAATGGATTACCTTAAGATGTTGAAACTGATCGCTACCATTTCCTAAACCCTTTCTGCTGCCTGTAAAAGCCTGAAATGCTTGCTAGTTTGCAAGTTGACAATTTCTATTTGGCCATAAGAGATTTTAAAAATTTAATTATTTTTTGTGGTTTTGTTTTTTTTTTTTTTAACTACATGTAAGATGATCACATACTCAACACAAGAGTTTAAGACAACTCAGGACTACAGCAAAAGGGCTTTGTTCCTTGAGCTTCAGGAAACAGTCACAAGTACATGATTCTAAGACTTCAACCGCCCCCCCCCACCAAAATATGGCAAAGTTATCAAAATCTAAGAATCTAAATTATTAGATACTTTTTGTTCCTGCTGTACTCTACACTTTGACTTTTGACCTTTTTCCAAATACTTTCCCTTCAGAAACCTGAGGGTTTTTTTCATCTGACTTCCTTACTAGCAGCCATTCCCTATGTTCTATTTTCAACCCAATAAAGAAAAATACAAGCCAAATAATGTTGATGATTTTTTTTTTTTTACTTCAGTTTACTTTTAGGTGAATTTCTGCTGTACTGTTTCTGACTGCACGCAACATTGCTATTTGGGAACATTTCATTCTCTTGCAAATGTGCAGAATTTACATCAAAACTAATCTATGAGGAGAGAAGCAATATGGTAATGGGCTTGCAGTGATTATTTTTGTCTACATCTCATATGCCAATACCACCTCTGACCCTAATAAAACCAAATCTTGGTAGATTGCTTGCAATCACTTCTGTGTTTCTATTGGTTATTACCTAGATCTGGTGTGCAGTTTCCTAAAACATTTAGCTGTAGCAGATCCCTTTGAATCTCTAATATATTTTCCCTTTCCTGACTTTCCCTTCTCTAACATGACTACCATAAAGCTTTCTTCTTCTTATTTTTATTTTTTTTTAAATCTATGAAAAACTGTTGCACACATTCATCCTAACCTTCTTGAATCTATTAGCAGAAACTGCAAATCCCAATGGGACACGAATGCTTTTGCAGAAGCTCCTGATTAAGACATCCCAGAGGTACAGCTCTGAGTTCCAAAAATACAATACATTTTTTGTAGATTCTGCTCTACGTGACTTATGCCTGCTGTGCTAATCACTCATGTCACTCAATAGCTATTTTGAGTTCTTATTGCTTATTCTTTAAAACTGAAAAATTGATAAAATCAGGATGATGCACAGTAACCATTTCAGCAGTCTACCATTGTCCAGGAATGTTCAAGCTGTGGAACTATCATAAAGACACAGGCTATCATGAAATTCTGTGGTTCTTTGATTCATACCTCCCAGCACTGAGATGTAGCAACATACTATGTCAACAGTTTGGAGGCTTTGCCCGTAGTTCTCACTAATGAACATTTGTAATTTGAGAGTTCAATTTTAACAGCAGGATAACCACTGCTAAGCTGGTAGTACCACTTCATCCTGAATGATTAAGCCAAAAGCTCTTTCTATATTTGGGTACAGCCACAGAAGAATTGATTCCTGCTAAAAAGTACACTCCCACAAACATCTGGCTCTTCTTTTAACTTTCCTGCCATCAATATTCTTTCCATCTTTTCACCTGTCCAGGAGTTCAGAGCAGGAATATGAAGGGATCACCCAGGTATCTCACTGTTTCTTGCACAGATACTGATTTACATTCTCCTGCCCACAAATGAGGCCAAAATTTAGACAGCTGTCATAATATCTCTATACTGTTGCTCTCCACTTCCACTTTGGAGGCAGGCATTATTTTATCTGCCCTAACCCACTAGAATCAGACTTCACTTTCTTCATTCTGATAAACAGGATACCAAATCCTAGTATCTTAAGAAGAAAGGTTCTCTAATTTTAGTTCTTTGTTATTCCCTCTTTATAAGCATTACCATCCTTGGCTGTTTTCTGCTTCACTGTCACAGCTTATGACACGTACACGAAGGATGGTAGTTAAAATGTTTTCATCCCACTGAACCTCTCCTGGATGGATGTTGATATCCTCACAAAGATACCAGAATTTTTCTTTCCCTCTGTGCTTGTGCAGAGCCATCTGTAGTGACAAAATAGCATTGCAAAGACATCAGTGTACTGAACATTTCATCCAGCTCTATGTGCAAAAACTAAATGTCAGGTGCCAGATTTATGACTCCACAGGATATAAATATTCTCTCTCTGGAAAGGTCACACAAGATTATCATCAATACATAAAGCAGGCACTGACAGCCATGTCTGTTTCAGTACCTTCAGTTGTTTCTAGATCTATAATTTGCTGTGCAGTTGTTTTACAACCACCATAATGATTAGTCAATATGGGGTAACATTATTTTCTGATTCTACCATAATGGTCTTTCATGGAGGTCAAATCACAGCTTTGCTAGGACAGAGCCATTTACTATGAAAGTGGCTTCTTATTTCTAGTTGTATAGAGCTGATTTCTTGTACTTTACATATGGAAGTTCATGAGTTGTCTTAAATCTCTGCTCTTTAGGATTCATTCCCCATTAGAGTTCTCTAGAATTTGTTAATTACTTCTTGGCTGTTACTCACTTGAAGAAAGCTTTTATTATTTCTTTGTTTGATTGTTTGTTTTACCCTTTTTTAATTTAATTGATAGAGTTTTTTAAAAAACTGTGCTTGGTTCTAATTCATCCTTGAGGATTTGCACTGGATTGCCTTATTGATCTGATGGAGTCTTATTGCTTCTGCTTTGACTTTGATGTCATATCTAGATGTTTTCTTGTCTAGAGCATTTAATCTATTTTATGTTCTAGGACTGAGGACATTCTCTGATCCCACATCTTTTCCACATAAAATTTTGGCAAAATCCTTCCTTGACTTGCTTCAATTGCACCTGATGCTACCAAAGGTTTCTGCAACAAGGCACTTTCCATACTTCCACACCATCTGTCTCAGTAAACATAACTTCTCCCAGCATGGATTCCTGTCATTTGTACATAGTGGGAGGGAAGCTAATGCCTGACTAGTCTTGGTTACTCATCCTTCCAGGATTTTCATTCTTGCCTTTCTATGTATTTGTATGTTAAAACTGATTTAAGATTAGATTCCTCTTTCAGATTGATCTTTCAAATGGTGTCCCCTACACCAGTTTCCTTAGAATGCCCACTTATGTGACAAGAAATATTCACAATAGTATCTACTCCCTCATACTTGCTTTGGATACTTCAAGGATCTTTAAAAATATTTTAATATTTCAAATTAATATTTCCAATTACCAATACTGAAGCAAAGTCAAGCTTTAGAGAAATTCATGCTTTCTCTTACAGTCCCCCTTTTTTTTGCACAGTGAGATCTATGACCTCAGAATCCCATGTCCACTGAATTTTCATTCTGTTTCTGTCTCTGCTGCAAAATTCAGACATCTCAGTACTTCAGATATGCCAGTACTTCAGGGCTGCAATGAAAAGTGCTGCAGTAAGCACAACTGTAAGAAACAGAGCTTTCATGTGCATACAGCAGTCTCAGACTCAGCTGTTTCCAACTACATCAAAAACAACTTCAATTATGCCCTTAGTCCACACTAATATATGTCCTTCATGAAAACTGTTCTTTTTTCAGTTCTGCTATAACCTTCGTTATCTTTCCCTGAGAAAAAAAAGAAAAAACTGTTACAGCTGCAAATGCATATCAAAAACTTAAGATAAAGCACATGATAGAAAAACTATAATTGTTTCAATATCCCCAAAAGTCAATGTGAAGGTTAAACTGTAAAGAAATTCAAGTATATTAAGGAAGAAACACACAGCATAATAACCATACAATCTAAATTCTTGTACTGTAGTAGCACCACAAAGAAACCATTTGGTTTCTGTTAAGATTTTCAGAGCTTGTGATTCCAAATCTTGTGAAACTGATTTTTTGAACATATTGTCTTCTTTTTTCTTGCTAGTTTCACACTAGTGAAAGATAATTCACACATTTCTTTACCTTGGCATTTCTCAGAACAGAGTGAAGAATGCCAATGTTTTAGTGAAAGTACATATTTAACCCCTCCACCACTGCTTTCCAGTAGCATTTCTAAAAATGCTTTTTAAGTGATCAAAAATGCAAGACAAAGTTTATAGGCAGATGATGATGATTACTATTATTCAAACTATTTTCTCCTTAAATTCAGGAGATTTGGATGCATGTAAGCTGTGTCTGGAAGCAGAAGCTGCAAGCCTAAAACTGAAATAGATGATGGGAACAAGCTACTTAAATGTAAATTTCTATCTGTCTTGCAAAGAAGTTTAGTAGAGGCTGATCTATTTAATAAAATAATTGGTGCAATGGACTCAGTGTCTACACTTTATGCATTTGAAGATTAGTTTGGATTCGTTTTAGTATGGTCCAGAAAATGGAAGGCCTTAAGTTCCTACAGTTCATCTTCTGGTTTTCTTCTAGTCTGCAAGACTACATGGTATGAGTTCTGAGCTCATTCCTTGCCACAGCTTAAGTACTGTAAGTGGAGATGATTTAGGGATCCTATTCAAAATTGCCCTCCCAGTCTGCACTGAAGTGATCACATAAGTGCATGCCAACTTGCCTCACTGATCGATCTAATTAGGTTGAGCTTATAGGACCAATCTTCGCTTACATGGCTCTGTATGCCTGAAAGCTCATCTCCATCTTTCCCCCACTCTTTGTTCCCTCAGCTTGTACAGTAAGATATAACCTTTTTCTACAAATCATCCCACATTTCTGTACCTAGACCCTCACGGCTCCAGCACTGCAATTTGCTAAGTGTGTGTGTGTATTTATCCAGCCATGCAGCCAAGGAAGATGGAAACCAACTACCTGCACACACTGTTCTTTTTTAACTAATTTACTGGTTCCTACTAAGAAAAATATGGCCAGAAATTAAAAAGGTTCTTATCTGAAAGTATTAATTGGCACTCTTACAATAATCAGCCCATAGGTTTGGAAGTGCATGACCATTTTGTTGCAGAAACTGTTGATTGTCACAAACTATATGAGCAATTTTTAATTTTTTTTTTGTTCCTAAAGCTTCAAATTAGAGGGCAGAAATGGATTACATAATGTAATTCCTACATCTCAAGCTTCTTTTTTTTTGCCTTATTTTTCTTTCTGAATGGGTAGAAAGATTGTATTTTGCCTTGTGGAGTATGGGCAGTTTTCCCTCACAAAGGAAACTCAATGAAACAGCAAAGAAAACTCCTGCAGGACTCATTTAGTACCCCAGGCAACATGGGAACAGCTGAAAAGCACTACTAGGTAACTCTGTCACAAATGTACTAATGCCTGAGTATCCTCAGAGCAGGAATGTATGGATATTTACCAACTGGGAAAAAAGTACTGTCCATTGTTTCCATTTGATTTTGTACACTGCCTAATATTTAACATAAAACATGACAGTTATATTTGCTTCTTCTATCATACTGTACTAAGATAGTTTTCCTTTGCATTACCATTCCTCCTCCTGGCCACAGCTGTCCCATCTCTCCCAATGCAAGGAGCAGAATGGGTGCAGCAGACTGAGTGTGGGAAGCACGTATTTGACAGAGTTCTCTTCCGGACTGCTCCAGCACTCCCCCTCACTGCACTGCTCTGGCTTGGTTTGGATTTTTTTGGTTTTATGCCTTTCATGATAAGCCAAATACTCTGTGTAGAAAGGCTGTGGGTGTATTATGCTTGATCCGGCAGTATGACTTATGTAGAATAAAAACAATCTAAGGTTTTTGTACCTTTATAGGAAAGACCCATTAAATTTTCTGAATCAGTGATGATGCACACATGTGTTTCTGGACATTGATAAATTACAAGGTGTGCCTAAGTGATTTATTGTCTACAAAGCAGGTACATCTTACCCACTCTATAAGAAAGCCTCAAAATTTAAAAGATAAAATTTATGGCCTAAAAGTACAAAATTGTCATTTAAACAAAAATGTGATATTAAATTTATTCTAAACAGACTGTCTATATTAGCTTGCTCTTAGAACTACATTAGTGAAGAAAAAGTATTGTTGCTGGCCTTTTTTAGCCTAACATGGCCTACCAGGCCAGAGCAATTAATTGTCTCTCTATCTTGCATTAGTGGAGTATGTAGTGTCATCCTTCTCTAAAAACTGAAAAACAACGAGATTCATGTGAAGGCTGTGCACACCTCACTGCATATGACTCTCTTACATGGAAGCCATGAATTCGAACAGTCAAATAATTATTTTTTTTAAAGAAGACAGTGTCTTCTGCATTATTTATACAGACTAGCAGTAATGCAGTAGACACCAGCTATTCAGACTTATTTGTGGCATTTGTAGGACTAGAGACCTGGATGAACACGGGCTCTACTTGGTCAACTAAACATTCTCAACAAGACAGGGAGATCAATGAAACAAAAAGAAAAAAACACTCTAAAACAAACCAACTTTTTTTTTCAATTTGCAGTATTTTTGGCATCAATCAACAATAGCAAATGTAAACTCCAGCAGATTTAGGTATTGTCTGAAAGAATTTCAAATGTTGCGTATAACACTGTTTGACCAAAAAAGCCTACACCAATCACAATAATTAAGTTCTTAGTAGCTCAATATTATCCCCAAGATTGGATTAATTTAGTATCAGCAAGTTAAACTGAAATTAGAATTTACAAAGAGTAAAAGCTGCCATCCTGTAAGAAATCCTGGCAATCTGTTATTTTGTTTAATGTAAAACTTCTTTCTATTTTTTTAATGACAGTATAAGTATTACAAAGTATCCCACTTTGATATTTTGAATTATTTTTTTCCAAATTCAAAATATTGCTTTTTACCTAGTGTAGACTCAAAACTCTCAAACCCCTTAGATCTCTTTCATGCCATTAATGGCCTTCAGACTTCCTCCAACAAACAGTAAGAACCAGCAAGTTACTAACAATGATGCAGAAGCAGTCAGAGAACCATTTATGCCTCTGATTTTAGTGCATTTGGAAAAGAAGTGCAGTCGTTGTGATGCATCACAGACATAGCCTGCCACAAATGCACAGATGTGATTCAAGCAGCTCAAAAACTATGGTGGATTTTGACATATAAAATCCTAGGATGGAAGGCATCCCAGCTCTAGTTTCCATGAGATACTTGTTCAAACACAATTAAATAATGGACCAACTGATCTCAACTAAAACATTTCAGGTATATCAGGTCAACAGATTTGTGTTCCTTTGTGACTTGAAGAAATTTTTAAATTACTTTTTTCAAATTTAAGAAAATTAAATCAATGTTCTTGTCTGAGAAACCTAGTTTTTCCTAATCAATACTTTATGCTTTTTATAACTAATTTTTCAACTCATTTAGAGCTTGACAATGCCTGAGGTTAAAAAGGAGACAGGAATACAGCCCGAAAAAAAAGAATACTCTTCCAGTCTCATTATTAGCTACAGTTTGTATTACAAGCAGACAGAAATCAAGTTAATTTTTGGCAAAATGTGAAGTGAGGAGGCTACCTGAAACTTGGAGTTTCAGGACGGGAAGTAGGCAGGGAACCAGTCACATGTTTCCAGGCTTTAGGGGCTGCCTGCTTGCTTGGCAAAGGCAAAAGAGCTTGTTTCCAAAACACTGACAGAAAACCCCAGAATCTATGCTCAGATTGTGAAGTTATGCTGGCATTTTCTTGACTATGTTTGTAAGTAGTGATCACTTTACATAAAGATATGCCAAGAATCACTGGAAATTACTTGGGCAAAGTACCACAGGAGCAGCTTATAATATTTTCAGAAATGTCTTTGTATCAGCTACGAGAAGCTCACTGCAGGAAAAGAACTCTGAAGGAAACTAGGCTTCAAGTAATGATTTTATCATGGTCTCAAATGAGAAACTGAAGGGGACTCCATCTTATGATGCCCTGAAATACTAAATCTGGATGGATGAGCTACAAAGTAAGCTCTAAGCAGATGTCCCAAAACAAATTAATCCTCTTCTCTCACAAGAGACTTAAAAGGTTGTCTAAACTTCAACTTCATCCAAGAGTTTGTTTTCTTAACTGTTTGTATCTGGTTTTGGCCATCCTTTGGTACATTCATTCATACAGTCTAGTTTTCCAGCTTTTCAAGAAAGGGAAAAAGCAGTGATGACAAGGAGTGATTTTTGCTTTGCAAGTCTTACAGCTGTATGATTCAGCCAAAAATGAAAGCACATTCACCTCTAAAAAAGCAGAGAGTGCCCTTAAGTTTACCATGCCCTCTCCGTAAGGTAGGATTTGTTTAATGCATTGACAAGTAGCCCCCAAACTTCCATGAAATGATACAAAAGGTTGAGCTCTGCTGCCTGACAGTTCTGTTGTGAAATGCAACTCATACTATGCTTTCTGCCACATATGAAGCTATACAGGGACATGATGAAACAAATACACAAAAAGATAAAAGAGTAAAGAGTATATATCAAGGAAATAGCCCCAGCACTCAGAGCTATATTCTTATTTCTTTGTCCTCACTCTTGTTTAAGTTTTTTTTTTTTTGCCATAACATTGAGCTATCTCCTTTGAATTCATCAGTGCCCTGAGCAATTACAAAGAGATAAGCCCCTGAGCACTGCTCACCCCAAAGAGCCACATCTGTTTCAGTCACTACGCAGCCACAAATGAGCAACAACACAATTATAACATAGCTCATAACAAGTGAAATTCAAAATGCTGCTTACATTGCTGCTTGCAGTGATAACAAAATTATGAGAGCAACAACAAACACTGAAACTGCTCAAGCAAAAAAAGTAGAATTCATGTTAGGTTTTTGTGGCAGCCACATCCTAGTGCTTTCTCCAGGCTTTCTTCCTCCCTTGATGTAATATTTCCCTTTGACTACATCTCACTTTACATCAAAAAAAAAGTCATTCTTTCTTGTAAAATGTGCAAATTGGATGTATGGTATGAGATGAAGAAGGGTAGAGGTAACAAGAATCCTAAACTGACAAATAAAAGAAGGACTGGAAAAGAAGGTTAACCCAAATAATCTACTTGCACGTATTCAGAACTCTTTGAAGAGCTATGTGCATATTGCAAGTTGCAGCAGGCCTGCAGGCAGCTTTAATTTGCATGAATGGCTGTAGCACGGAAGCGAAGGGCTGGATGACTGGATGACCTTGGCAGCATTCTGAGGGTCACTGAAATGCAGTTTCTTCAGTCAGGCTCAGAGGGGTTTCTTTCATAGGCTACATACCAGTGTTTTCTTCCAACAGATTTTTCCTTTCTTTGACAAACATAATTACAAATGTACTAAAGCTGTAGTATTATCAGATCAATTTTGCCTATTTAAAATTTTAAAATATTTCTCTTCCTGTATGTTATTTCACTGCATTCTATTAAGAAAATGTATCTTGAGATTTTAACAGTGTTTTGGGATACTTAGCAGGCCATTGCTACTCATCATGATGTTAGTCAACATTAGCTGTGTTTCTTACTAGATTTTGATTAATTATCATAAAACCAGCATGCTCTTTTTCTTCCCACTTCTGAGATACAACAGCATGTAAATGTGCAGGTAATGTGCTTTAGGCAGCAAACGTGGCAGCATCAACAGTTAGATACCTATTTTCTAATTAATTAAAACAGTTGATGCTCACTGCCCCCTGATTAAGTCTGTTGCAATTTGGCTGAATACCATTAGAGTGAACATAGTTCTCACCATGCTTTTACTATAGATAAGTAAACCAAGCCATACATGAAAATACCCTCCTAACAAAAAATAAATAAAGATTTTAAAATACTTAGGGGGCAATGCATGTCCCTAAAATTTTTACACAAACTCAGTAAGCTTCTATGAAGAAAACACCTGAATTCCTATGTTAACAATGTGGAGTTATCCCTTTTCTTGGTGATAGTTCAAGTTTGCATTTAGATCAGTGTATCTCATGGCTTAGGAGGATGGGTTGGATAAATGCAGGAATCAATAAAGATGATGAAATACCACGAGCTGAAATGCAAAACATACGTAGAGCTATCCCACTGTTAGGACATATTTCATCTTCTTAAAATACCTGAGCATAGCAAAGATGAGACAAGATGACAAGATGCAGAGAAAAGGCCCTTGTTATACTGAATTTTGCCTAGTTTTCCTGAACCAGCAATAATATTTCACAGGCCAATACACTCGTTCTTGGTTTGTAGATTACTGCACCTCATACTCAGAAATGGAGACAAGGTTCTTCAAAAGATTTCATTTAGTACAAAACAGTAGAGTTCAACTGCACTACATTGTGCTTGGCAAAATGGATTGTCACAGACATGCCACTTTTGCAGTCTCTTTGTGCTAGATCCTCCTGAATTCAGAGTCCTGTTCAGGGTCTGTGTCCTGCTATTCATAGCCCTAGGAAATAATTCCTTTGTGTAAGGGGCCATTCTGTTTGAGTAATTTCAGACAGCTGAAAATGGCAAAAGTAGACTTGACAAAAAACTAATAAAATGTAACAGGAAAACTTTGATCCATATTCATTGCTAAACAATCTCTAAAAATTGGAATGGGAAAAAAATCCCTTCATCATATCCATCAGAAGGCATTTTTTTCTTTAGAAGTGACTGTAAAACATGCCTGATCTAAGTCTACCACAAAGGAGAACAGCAAGGCTGCATCCCTCATTGGAACAGTAAATGTGTTGTAACATTTAAAAAAGAGTTAGAATTTCTCAGCACTTTGTGTAGGACTCGGCTTCAAATTAGGATATGTAAATGGAAGTGTCCAATTTTGAGTAATGCATCTAAACTCAGATTATAGCCCTTGGGAAGCTGGTACAGCCAGCGGAGCCTGGAGAGAGAGTCCAATGCTATCCTGTTGATCTTCATTTTGAAAAATCCACATGAGGAATTATGTAGCATATTCTCTTTAGCTCAGGAAATCCCCTAACAAATATAAAAGTGCTATTAATTTTGATAGATCCTCCCATCACAAATCAGAATTAGGCTCTTCATTAATCCTGCTATTTCTCAAAGTCTTTCAGTTTTATTGCATATCTCAGATAATTTTTTTCTCCTTAAAACTCCAGGTTTTGTATTCTTTTAAAGCCATCAATGTTCTATAACTCTCTTTGAAAAGAAACCACCTAATTTAGGTATGAAAAGCAACACAAAAGCCTGAACAATATACAAAATAGAAGTGATATAAAACACAGTCATTATCCAAAGGCATGTCATCAGCTTTAGTAAAGTTTTCAAATATCAATATTTGCAACTACCACTGCTGGTCCTCCTCGATCCCATAAACTCCAGTTATTCAATGTGTTATGAGCATGAAATTCTCCTGTATTTCTGATATATTTAGTTTACCTTGCAAGTCCACTTGACACAGATACGTCCTCAGTATTGCCTGTTTTGAGAGCACAGCTGATCAATAACATTTTTTATAATTACATGTATAAATTCTGATGATAGACCATTCCCTGGGTGATGTAGGAGAAACTGGAATATTTGTTATGAATTTAAGTTACAGATTGTATCTAGCTCATATTTCATGTTCAGCAAAACTGGAAGTTTCTTTTCGCCTACACCTTCAAGACTGCTGTTCTATATTTTATTACAAAGCACTTCAGCATACACGAGCTTTGCCATCCTCTAGAATGATTACTTCTTAAACTTTTTTATCATCTCATGCCCTCCTCTATATTAATTATATTTTCCATTCTGGGTAGATAAAGAAGCAACTTTTTTTTCCTATGTGTTTATAATATTTTTTTATCTGTGTTTGCTTCATTAGGCAATCAGGATTACCGTAGTTAATAAGTAATTCTCTGCACAATAATAATGACTTGCAATGTCACTGAAATTTTTTCCAGAAAGAGAGAGAGACAAACTAAAAATTCTGAAATATTCTTTTTGGAGCATTTTTTTAAACCAAACTTTTCAATTTTATTTTAATTACCTTCTGCCCAAATTTTTAACCAAAGTCAGAGTACCACTGAATGTTTAAAACTCCCAGAAGATATTTTCAGTATTTTTCTCATGGAAGATGTGTTTTTTCTCTCTGATTTCAAACAGACTTTAAAGTCAAGAGAAAATTAGAATCGTAGAATATTAAGGGTTGGAGTGGGACCTTAAAAATCATCTAGTCCAAATTTCCCCTGTAATGGCCAGGGACAGCTCCCACTACACCAGGTTGCTCAAGGCCTTATACAAAATGGCCTTGAGCTTCATGGTATCTAAGTTGCACACTCCAAAAAAGCTTTACTTTGAGGTCTGTCCAAAATATTGCTTGGCTCATACATCTTTTTTAAGAGGATCTGTCATGGAAAAGAAATCTCTGGATAAGTAAAAATCTCCCTACTGTTATATGCTGCTCAAATGATCCCTTGCTAAAACTGCAAACTAAATGATATAGTTTTGTTCACTATTGTATCATGCAGTTATAGCATCATGATCCACCTAATTATATAAACAGCTATGATATTTCTGGGTCAGTTGACAATTGCATTTGGAGGCACAGGAGTCCCAAGGAGTATCTGAAAGCCATAACTGGCAAAAGCTACATCTGCAGTATTTCTCTATTTAACTTTAGGGGCAATGATTCAGTCATTCAACATTTGTCCACCAAAGGCCAAGTCATTACTTTAAGCCTCTGGACCTAATATGCAGATGTGATTTTGTTCCTTCACGAACTAAGCAGCGTTTTTTTCAGACTATCCTCAGCATTTATTACACAATAGAAAGGCTGTTTAGAAGGAAGATAAAATCAGAAATTCACAAATATATTAAAAAAACCTTGCCCTTATAAAATATGAGAGTTGAACAAGCAAGAATAAGTACACAGTGCAATGATGGTAAGATTTTAATGTATATCTATTACTAAGTTGAACAGCTAAAATTCTTCCCCGTTCTCACAGAAATTTGTAGTTCCTTCTTCAGAATTATTTCTCATTTGCTACTGTTTAAATGAGAAGAGAATTAGAGCCTTTTTTAATTGAGCACAATGTTCTTGATTCAGAAGATCTACTGCAAAGATAGACTAACAATTTACCTTTTTTTTTTTTTTTCAGAGGGGGATTGCTGTCTACAGAGCTACAGTATGGAAAGGGCCAGCTTTCACTCTAGTGTGAGCAATGCAAGATACCTGTCAACAAAAACAGCTAAGGAGAGTCTGTGATCTGCCGAATCTCAGACTGGCCTTTGTCATGCTGCTCTTTCTGCAGCTGCATTCTACTGCTACAGCCTAATCCTGTCCCTGATTTCTTCCTTTTAAGTAACACTGACAGGAATTTATGGCATTATAAGATATCAAAACCATAAGGATGGAAGATGAAATATTTTATGCAATTTTGCATTTGCAGCACAGTTCATTCCACTGTTCTTATTAGGAACTAATGGCACAAACATGAAAAATCCATTCATTTGGGTGCAAATAATGCATTATTTACTGATCAATCTCACTTAAAATTTGTTTGTTTTATTAGGATTAAATTTAGTCCTTACACTTCAAAACAAATAGAGAACTCCCACCCCACTTTCTGGCGATCACTAAAAGCTTTCAGTTGCAGCACTTGGAGTAAAAGGCACATAAAGGCCATAAATGAGTCAGACCAAACTGCCACTTTAATCAAACTTGTAGCACTTGGCTGTAAAGCACTATGAAAAAAAGTAAGAAAAACTGAAATGCCCTTAAGGATAATTGCACAAGCCAGGACTGCCATCATACAGAGAATAAATATTGGAAAAACAATAATCCAGAAAGGCTGATGCCGAAAGAATTAAATTAAATACCCACGGAAGTTAATTACTGGGGGGGAAAAAAGTGTATTGCAAGGAGCAAAAGAGAAGATAGACAAATAAACCTGCTACCTACTAAACTTGATTCTAACTATTCTTTCTTCTATTCCCCACATATACTGTAAATTACGTGGGTACTCTGACAGAAGATTACTGCAAATACTGCAAGAAGAATAAAAATTTAGCCCACACTTTGTCTACTTTATTGAATTTCACCTGTTTCTGTTTATTGGAAATCTTGGTAAGCACCCCAGTGTTGCAGATTAGAAAATGACAGAACTTTTCCAATTATTTTTTTCTCATTTCAACATTATTCTTTGGAGAAGCCATCCAGTGCGCTGACACTTGCACTCGTCTCTATAGACAGTGAAGTGATAAAAGCAGTTGGGGCATTCATTTGGTGCTCATTCCTTCTCCATAACGGCAAAAACCACCCTTTTCTGGATAATGGGTATTTATGTAGCATTTCACATAAAGACGAGACAAATCTGAGATGACATGAGAGCATTATCTAAGGAGAGGGATGAAGAGTGTAAATTGTCTGTACTTCAGCTGCAATTAATGCTTCTCCTGCTTTTGGAAGAAGGACACCTATTACATGGCAGCAGGTGGAAACTGCCCAAAAACACGAAATGAAGTATGAGAGATAAAGTGAGGCTACCCAGAAGACTACCATACACTGAGGAGTCAGAGATCCATGTTAAAGGCTGTGCTCTCCAGCGCTACGCTGCATGAAGAGCAGGGACTCTGGCCTGTGTTGTGTTACCTTTCCTTGGCTGTAGGGGGATAGAATATAAGAAAATAAAGGTAGTATAGAAAGTAATCTCACCTCTAAAGAGTTGCAGCTGGGCTAATTACTAAAGATTAGGAGCAGGTCTGACTTTAACAGGCCATAGCTGTATCTAATAAGAAGAATGTTATAAAAGAGTAGATTGGTTGGTTGAGGGGAACTGGAGTCAGCTGGCTACTGTAAGAAGAAGGAAGAGTCAGTGCTTAGAGGAGCTGCCTATGAGAAACATCCAAGGAGGTATGAAACTCTTGCAATATGGAACCTTTGCAATGTAATGACAACACCTGGCTGCAGGATAAACTTAGAGGAATGATTGGAATAGAGGAGGCTGCAGGCAGCTCACAGTTGGTACTGGTGATTACATCATTTGTGGGACCTTTGTCTTTGCCTTAAAGTGAACCTGCAAGATCTTATGTAAAAGTCCTTTTTTTTTCACGGTAGAAGCTGTGAATGGAAAAGTTTTCCTCTAAGAAAAGGCCAGAAGACCAATAGAGACTACAATGTTGGTGAACTTCTCTGTGTTGTGCCCTGAGCAGCAATGCATCCTGTGACACTCTACACCTTGGAGTTCTCACATGGGAAGGACCATGAGGCTCTCTGTTGTCTTTTTCCTTACTTTGTTAGCTACAAGAAGTGGGATTCTCAGAAATACCTTATAGAGCCTGAGTCCATTTCTTACTGGGATCGTGATTAACACTGACACTAATGGGGTCTAACACAAAAGCCATGTAGATGTGGAGTTAAACTGCTCTGAACACTAAGACTCTTGCTACAGTTCTGGTAATATGATAGATCTCAGTGCAGCAGAAATATATTTTGTTCTCCTTTAAAAATTCAGTTATAGAATTGATAGGCATTTCACAAATTCACAAACTTTCATTATAATTCCAATGCTCACTTGTTCTCAAGCATCTGAATTAAATACCAAAAGATTATTTCTGTGAGGTCCCATTTTAAAAAAAATTGAATTTAAAAAATATGTTTTGGAGAGCTGAAATGAGCTATAAGGATTTTCAGAGAAAAACTTGAATTGCCTTTCACCAAAGTACTTCAGTGTGGCCTTATGCCTTCAAAAATACTGCAAGAAATGCAATATTCTACCATGGGGGTAGAGTGCATGTCCCATGACTTAATATTGACAAGGCACCCTTGACACTGTCTCCTATAATATCACTACAGCCAAATACTCAAATGAGGACTAGATAAGGGGGTTAAAACAAACTGGCTGGCATGTTGACTTCCTAGGGCTGCAGTTATAAGCACCAAGTTCAGCTGGATGCATCTCTGGGATTGACAGTAGGGCAGACACCCATTTGGGTGGGTCAGAGTTGCCTCTTAAAATGTTTATGGGAAGCACCAAACACAGACTTAGAGGTGGACAGCAGTGTGGGAGACAACAGACACCGTTTGCAACACAGAATCATAGATTTCTACAGTGGTTTGAGTTGGCAGGGAGCTTCAAAGCTTCATTAGATCAGGTTATTTGAAAGTCCCATCCAACCTGGCCTTGAACACTTCCATGGATGGGGCATCTGCAACTTCCCTAGGCGACCTATCCCAAAGAAATCTGTAATTTCTCTGGGAAATTTCCATGGACAACCAGCATCTCACCACTCTCATCATCAAAAATCTTTTCATTTTATCCAATCTAAATCTATCCTCTTTCAGTTTAAAACCATTGTTCTTTGCCCTGCCTCTACAGGCCTTGGTAACAAGATTTTCTCTATCTTTCTTACAAGAAACGTTTATATGTTGGAAGGCTACAAATAAGGTCTCCCCTGAGTCTTCTCTTCTCCAAGCTTAACAACTTTCAATTCTCTCAGGTCTACTTCATAGGAAACACAGACAAATTTTAACTTCATGTTCAAATTCACCGAGTGTGGGCAAACACTGTATCCAGATGTGTGGCAGAGATATACCTCTGGAGATGCTAAAAATTCAGATGTAAAAGTCCCTGAGCAACTTGATACAATCTGTCTCCCTGGGTGGAAAAACAATAAATATTTAACATGTCTAAAACCTGAATCTTCTACATATTACAGTGCAACTAGGAAATGAATTCTCTTGTCATCCTGTGAATGGTTCAAATATCTCAAATATATTTCCTATCTTTTAACAGAATGTAAAAGAGAAAACATTTTGAATTTTCAGAAAACATTTTTTTTAAATTTGGTCTAGGTCATTTAGTTATGACCTTTAAAACAATTGTTTCACTAGGATTAGTTTATTTTTCAAAATGTCACTTGTTGGTGAAAAAAAGTGAGGCCTTTCATTTTGAAAAGGTCAAAAAGCTTTGACCTTTTCAGAACTCTTATAAGAAAAAAAACTGTCAAAAAAGTTTGTTTTGTGAATAGCTGAAAGTAGTTGTTACAACAAAACAAGTACAGACCCAATGCTTATGTTAAAAACTTTGTAGCATGATTTTCAGTACAGACACATGGTCTGACTAAATAATGTTGACTCACCTTTCTTCTGCCTGCTTAAAGCAAAATCTCATTTGCCTTCATGAATAGCAGTAATCTACCAGGACACTACAACTACATCTCAACAATTAACATAGTTTTGCTTCCAACCATAATTGGAAATAAAAATTAGTAATTAAAATGCACATAATTGTAAATACTTGAATACTTTTAATGCTAGATATAAAGAAAATAAACAACAAAGTTTCTTGCTCCACAACAGTGAGCATTCCTGTCTGACTTACAATGTTTTTCTCAGCCTGTTAGAATTGCAGCACCTCTGGGCATGACATTTCTCTTGGATGAATGTCTCCCCCAGTTTGTTAGACATTGCATACTGATGCGTTGTTTCCCCAGGGTGACATCATTACAAGAGGTGTTATCTTTTTCCTGTTGTCAGAAACAGTGTCCAGCTTTTATTTTTAGCAATCTTCTTCTCTTGTCTTTCATTTTATTTTTCCTCTTCATTTCACTAAGTATTCTTTTAAGAATATTTTGGACATTTATTGGCCTCTTCTGCTACTTATACAAAATTTCATATATCTTCTTATTCTGAAACCATAGGAACAAATTCTCCACATTTTAACTAATTAATCTTTTTAAATTTTTTTTTAAGGCCATTATGCTGTTTTCCCAAAAATAGGCTACAGCAACTTACTAGTTCATGTGTCACACTAGTAAGTTACTTTCATTGTGGTAGACTCCAAACTACTGAAACATTCTAAGCACCCATATTCTGTCCCAGGCTGCTAATTCCATTTCTGAGTTACAGGTTCATAAAGAAATAAAAGTAACCAGTAATTAAGTAATTTCATTCCAATTTGTTAACTGCATCTATGAAGATGAACTTTTATTCATCTGTACACTTTCCAATTCATTCTAAAGTCACTGAACTATGCATAGGCCCATAACACTGTTTTGGATTGCAATATCAGGATTTAAAATTGTAAAGAATTATCATGTAAGAAATGAATTCTGGAGAACTTCTTTGAAAAAACTGATAAGGTTTTAGCAACATTACCTCAAAAAACTATCAAACTGCATGAATAACTCATAAGAGGACAGTAAGGCGCATTTGCCTTGCTCACTGCAGCTGTACTAAGAGAAATTAGGAATTTGAATTCCCTGCACTGTCACATAGCACAAAAGAAGTGCCTGTAGTACAGCAATTCAGAATACCTAAAGTTAAAGAGCACATGATGTGAATACTGTTTATTTTCTTAGCAAGCAAAGGCAAATCTGATCCATTGATCAGATAGATCCATAACCTACAAATACAAGTTTAAATTGTCCAGAGTAACAGAATCAGAATGGGGTAAATCTGGCAAAAATGTCAAATGTCAAAACTGCAAAGGGTTGTTGTACTCATTTCTCTACTTTGCTGCCAATATCCCATGGTTTTGATTTACAGCTGTCCAGCAGTATCCCTCACCTGAGCAAAAGCTGTCAATTCTACCACACTACCATAGATAATTATAGTGATATACTGACTGCCTGACAAGCAACAGACCTTTGTGTCTGCAGGCTCTGACAGGGAAACATAAGAAGAGCCACAGGTGGATGCAGGGCTGGAATGTGAGGGTCTTCAGAGCTCCTCCTGGAAAGATCTAGCTCCCTAAGGCACCCAGCCTCTCCCTCCAGCAGCACTGGTGTTCCTGACCTTGTTGCCCAGAAGGACCATCACAGCAGCTCAGAGAAAGGGTAGATATTCACAAGTCTAACTTGTATTAACTAATAATTTTGAGAGTATTATTCCTAGTAGAGTTGTACTGTGTTACTTGGGTACTGAACCCACTTGATAATAATTGGAAAAAAATCCCTCTTTGGGGTATTTCAATGTGAATGTTCTCTTTCCAGTTAGGCTAACAATAAATTCTTGTCTCCACATACATGTGATGCCCAAGAAAAGATTTTGAGCTTAGAAAGAATTAATTATTTGATGACCATTTTTCTTTTTTTTTTTTTTTGTCTTAGCATACACTAGTTCTGAAAGATGCAGCTATGCAGAACCCAAAGCACCAAATCACCTCTTTTTTCTGAGGAAGACAGGCCAAAACAAACAGGCAAAACCATCAAATGTACTGAGTGGGAATTCTGCAGATGTATTACAGCCTTTTTCAAGTCTCTCCCTTTGTATGAGGTTTTTAACAATATTACCTGTAATATTAACTGCCATGGAAACTGCGACGGTAGCTGCAGTGACATCAGCAGTGGTCAAAATGGTGCTTCAGACAGAGAAATGCAAATGCAAGCAGTATTCTGCTGCTAGGGATTTTGTTCTGTTTTGTTTTTCTTGCAGAAATATGCCACATGGCTCTGAGATGTTTCAGACTAGAGAAACCAGCCACCAGCTGTCAGGGACTTGGCACGCTGTTATGGTGGCTACTGCTAAAACCACTTGCAGATCAATCAGTGGGGGACAGCAGAGGCATGCACAGACCAAAACTTAGCACAGCACCTCCTTTTTTATTATGATATCTCAGAGTGTCCTGACCCCACCTGGAGTGCTGCATCCAGGTCCTCAGCAAAAGAAAGATGTGGAGCAGTTGGAGCAGGTCCAAAGGAGGGTCACGAAGAATATTCAAAGAGTAGAGCACAGACAGGCTGAGAAAGCTGAGGTTATTCAACCTGGAGTAGAGAAAGCTTTGGGGAGACCTTATTATGGCTTTCCTGTACCTTAAGAGGGCTTATAAAGAAAAGAGAGAGCAACTTTTTATATGGGCAGATAGTGACACGAAAAGGGGCAAGGGTTCTAAACTGAAGAGGGCAGGTTTGGATTAGATATTAGGAAGAAATTGCTTACTTGGAGGGTGGTGAGACTTTGGAACAGGTTTCCCAGATAATTTGTGATTACTCCATCTTTGGAAGTTTTCAAGACCAGGCTGGATGGGGCTTTGAGCAAGTCAATTTAGTGAGAGGTTTCCCTGCTCATAGCAGGGATCTTGGAACTAGATAATCTTTAAGATCACTTCCAACCTTAACCATTCTGTGATTCTAGGATTTTATGAATTTTCATTATATTTGAACTCAGTGTTGCTTCTCTCTTTCTCCCTCCCTGCATCCCCAGGAATAACTTGGAATATTTTGCCACCCTGCTCCCACCAGGGCTGAAAAGCCAGCTCTCACTTACAAGCTGGCCACACCTGTTTATTGCTTCCATCCTATAAGTGACAGTGACAAAAGGAAAAACATCACTACATGGATCACTTCAACTACAAAAGCAGAAATTAATATCGATAATCTGATTGCAGTTCCTCTGTTTAAGGTAAATAATTCAACCTTTGCCTTCATCTAGAGAATATCTGGAAACAGGAACTAAGAATTGTAATAAGGTAAGGAGAATTTCTATCCCTTTTTTTTGGGGGGTGTGTGTGTTTTATGCCATAATTTCAGTAGGTAGTTAGAAGTAAAAACTCTGTTAAAAAAAAAAAGAGATACATCACAAATTTCAACCTGCTTACTGTGACTGAGACCAAGAATAACATTTGCCCTCTTTTTTCCAAAAAAATAACTCAAGTGCGACTTCCAGCTGGGGTTTTAATGCTATGCAGGAGGCCTGATTTGCAACAGCTGCTCTCTCCTCCCAGTCCTCACGGCAGGAATAGTCATTCTGTAACCAGTGAGCCATAGCCCCACAAACCATGCATGAAGGTTGCTCTTGCCATAGTGCTGGCAGGAGGCAGGATGCCACAGAAACCTGGTTAACATTTCTCAGGAACATTCTTAACCTGGTGCTACCTCAGAGTCCCCTGTCTGCACCAGAAGAGGAAGGACAGACATAAGAGGTTTTTAAATCCAGTGAACAGCTAAACATCAAACAGAAAGCTTAATAGGAGGTCTAGGATTTATTGCTGCTGGAGTTTCAGTAAAGGCAGATGTAAGTAGGGTTCTCATTGGATACTCATTTCCTCTAAGTTATGGCCCCAATGCAGCCCATAGAAGCTATACTGTGGTTTCTGAAAAAACAACCTAACTGAATTATCAGTATTGCATTTCTCTCAAGAAAGGGCAGCTTAAATAAAAGTAACATCTGACTTTTCTTGGTAAGCAATGGGGGAGCAATCCAATTTACAAATATATATGAATAAAATTTACTTCTGGGACGAGCAAAATTAAATTGAAATATGTTCCAAATGTTACTTTTGTCACTACTTCCATCTGTTCTACAAATTAAATCCTGAGCTGGGAATACCATGAAAAACTGAACAGGGTGCAAGCCATCAGAAGCTAATTAAAAGAAGTAATTTTTAAGCACATCTTTTACAAACACTCTCTATTTATGAAGTTGCTATAAACCAAAACAAATGAACATGAGATGTTAATGACATAGAATCAATCCTCAGCTAGTTTATGAATCAGACAAACAAAAATAAATGGAAGTCATATACCAAACAAGTTAATATAATCTAAGACATATTGTCTTCTTTCTGTTAATTTGGTTGAATAAAATTAATTTTATTATTTTCATTGATTTGCCATAGTCTGCTCTTATATAAAGATTCAGTAGCTGGTTTAGTGTAGCTGTTTTTGGAAGCACAATATATCCTAATGACTGACAGGATGACAGCAGAGGTTTGACCTGACTACCACTTTCATAATGAAGTTTATTCTACTCATAGAAAAATGTAATTGAAGAGTTGTATTACTTCTTTTGAAAGGAATCTTCCATACTTTGAAACAGTGACCCCAGTAGACATTTTTTTCCCAAGACTACACATTGACAAGGACACAAAGGAAAGAAGCTATTTGAAAGAAATTATTTTCTTGTTGTAGGACAGCTGTTTTATCAGAACACTGATCCAGGGATGTTTCATGAAACTAAAGAAATAGGATTAACTCTTCAAAGGAAAAACACTCTCTATACTAAAAAGACAACAGAAAACACTTCTTACTTTGAGAGGACTATAAACATTACCTTGTTTGCTGACTGAATTTTGATTGTTACTCTAATACAGGCTAAAACACATTTTATAAGCAACATTATATTTTTACAAAGATATAATGCTTTTCCAAAATTCATTATAATTTGTAGCTAAATTCTTAATAATAGAATTATAATTAGTTGCAGTCAATGGCTGCTTCTTAAACTATAAAACTGATGAAAAACTGATACTTAATTTTAATACTTATATCTTAGGTCTTAAATTATACAAACACATTAAAAATTAGTGGTATATGGAAGTAATTAATCATTGTATCTAACAGTTTTTTGCATTAATTTAAATTATGCACAATCTGCTTAAAATATGTTTAACCAAATTGTACTGGGAAAATGTGTACGAAGTTACAAATTGCCATATTTTCCTCCAGCATTTCTTTAATTTCCCTTACTGAGATTAGGTCTACCTAGCTCAAGGATTGTCTTTCTAATATCCTAAGATTGTAGCTATTACATTGCTCAAATATCATGGGAGGAGTAAACCAGACAAACAAAAATATGCTATTGCATGAGTAACACATTGAGTAACAGCAAGAATATTTTCTCTTTAAAAATCACATTCTATGTGGATATAATAGATACCATGTTTAAAAGAAAAAAAGCCTTAAAATTAAACAGTACAGATAATTGCTGAAAATCATATGTCTTCAAAAAGAAACAAAAAAGGTTTTGCGAAATGATATTTTTGAAAACACTTGTTGTAATTTTGTTCTATGAGTAGTGATTGTCCATCAGAACCATCCATCACACGGTTTTGGCTTTAAGGTCATCTCACTCACTTCCTACACAGAAGCACTTCCACTAAATTTAATGGAATTTTGCCTGGGTAAGGATCCTTAAGATTCCTGCATTAGTGTATTATGCCCCATTTGATAAGTGAGAAAGTAATGACACAGAAAGTGGTAATAATTTTGTTTGGTCTACTCACTCCTAAATTGCTGAAAATGTCTTCCATTTTAAATTATATTTGTATAAAACCTGTATCTTTAGAACTATATTTTTACCAATATTAAAAAGGAAATTAAAGCTAAACAAGGTGACAACTTCATTTTGGTGTTATGCTTGCTTATATGATGTCTTCAACTATAATGAGAAAATCATGGGTCCTCCAGATAAAATTGCCATAGCAAAGTAACAGCTCTAACTTCTCCTTTAAAGAAGCAGTAGGAAAGTACCAGGTCAACCAAAACACAAAACATCAACGACCTTGGCACAGCCATGACCACCAGCCAGGTGGCAGAATGATACAGCACAGCTCTCATGTCAAAAATACTGTGCTGTTTGCTATCAAGGTTTATTACTGAGGCAAATCAAGGCTGAACTCTTCTTCCAGAATAATCTTCACAGTGGTAATGTTCCAAATTTCTGTATTTCTAAACTCTGGAAAAAGGACATCCATAATGGAATCTGTATTAGAAGGCATATAAGAAAGAGTCTTTCATACAAGGAAGGTATTTTTCTTTCTTTCTTTCCTACATGTGTTTGCATAAGTTACCTAGACATTGTGCCCTCCTGAGAAGATAGCAGTTCCTTAATTGTCTAAGCATTTATTGTTGCAGATTTTCAGCAAGCATCCAATTTAGCGGTCAGGATGAAAAAGGGAAAAGAGTACTGAATAACGTCTTTACATAGGATTTCTGTGACAGATCTATTAACTCTCATTCTATTGCCTTCAGCAGAAAAGAGCTTTCCTCTGGTAATTTTGTAAACTTCTTTCTGTGAGTAAATCAAAGTGGTGCTAAGAAAATGACTGAAGAAGTTTTAATTACCTACTGCTGATGCACAATACATTAAAAAATAGGATGTTCAGAACAATTCTACACACTTGGGATGCAAGAGATGAGGGGTTTTTGTCCAAAGTGTATAGTAAAAAGATTTGTATTGCACTGATTAAAATAGAGAAAATGGAATATAAAATGGGTTTAGAAACATTATAGGACACTTTTTCTTCTCTAGGTAATTTACAGATTATATAAAGAGTAAAAGCAGATATTGAAAAATACTGGCATTTACACTACTACTTATACAATACAGTAATTTCATCATAGATATTTAAACCTAAAGTAATGAAATTCTGGTTCATTCAGGTGACTGAAAGGTCTTCTCAGAATGCAAATCTTCTGTAACACTACTGAAGTTTTTTCTTGAACCAACAGATCTTTAATTCCTTTATGTAAAATGCAATAGCTTCATCAGAAGGGGGACTGAACAAACAATTCAGCCCCACTCCAGACACATCTATACCTGATCATTAGGCCATTCTCCTCAAATATAGGAGCATGTTTTTTGACACTGGAACAAGCTAAACATTGCACTTGTAGAAAAATGGGAAGTCATGAGGTTAGCTCTCAGAAAGTATTAAGACCATTTATTTATGTATTTGTGTACTTAATATATTGAAGAAACACTTAGGTCAGGAAACAACTCAGGACTAAAATCCCCAGAGCATGGTAATGCTTCCCAGTAGTGCTGAGTAAGGTGCTTAAATCTCAAAGAGATATCTAATTTAAGATGTATTTCTGTGTTCAGCATTTCCTACTGGCTAACTCAGTCTCCCTGCTCAGCATGATGCTTTTTCTAAACCCTTTTCTGAGACACCAAACTCTGATCCATTCTACAGGAATTCTTTGTACCACAGTAGCAGAGATTTAGATACCAGCAGGTTACAAGTTAGGAGCTACAGTGCTATGCAGCTGTGTCTCGTCCTTTTGTGACTCCACAATCTTACAAAACTCCTTAAATTTTGATTTTTTTCATCTTATATAATTTTCTTCTACTATAGCAAGAGAACTGTATCAATTTAGATGAGTGAAAGGCTAGTTGTGATCATGCATTAAAAGTAGGACCTTGTTGCAGTCATAAGCACTCAATCACAATCCATATATGAAAGAGCAGCCAAAGTAATTATTGCCTGAAAACTGATACAAGAACCCTAATTTCTATTCAGACAACCTTAAATAGTGGGGAAGATGAACACCAACTTGATGATATGGCTGTTTTCTAGATCACAATTTGTATACAGGCCATAACCAAGACCTGACAAGTGATTTGTACAGCTTAACTCAGCCCAAAGGAGAGAGGCACTCTGTGAGAACAGCTCAGCTGGTAGTTGTCCTGTTAGAGAATGACAAGTGATCTGATTGTGATACACAGTGTAAGTGCTTTGTTCTCATTAAAAATGAACATGCTGTGGGAGACTTTTACCACTTACTCTACAGGTACCCACAGTGAAAAGCTAAGATATAATGAATATGTAATTTGGATATGTCTTTTACGAAAAAATCCAAAGAATCAAATAAAAAAACCCAACATGGGAAGAGCCCCTAGAGTTAGATATAATTGTCTGTGCTACCTACAGTTTTAAATGAGTGATTTGTTGTTCCTGAGCTGTAACACCCTTTATTCCAAGTACTTATGGGATTGCCATGTCATACTGCGGCATGGGGTCCTATAATAGGATAGACAAAGTACCTGTTAGATGTTATAGCTGGAATCCTATTTCTGCCACAGGAAAATTACAAAATCTATATACACATCATATAATGTATGTGGTATTTCTGTGGAACTTTTTTTTTATCCTTGTCAATCTTATCTGAAGTCTATTTGTAGGAGTAATGCCTGATATTCTAATCATCTGGACAGATCCTACAAACACACTATTTTAGGAAAAACAGTAGCACAGATTTACTTCTTTTTTTTTTCTCCCAGCCTGAAATACTAACACTCAAATGCACAACCAAAATAAACTGAAAAATGCCACCACACTTAAACTCAAATGTAAAAAATGGACAACATTTATTGCTTATAAAATGAAAGGTTTGAAATTTTATGATCATGGAAAATCCCAGCTTCAGCATTAGTTATACAATAGTTACTTACAGTATTAAAAATGGTAATCAATTCAACTTTTAGTCTGTGAAATACAGTGTTATAAACATTACACAACTTCACAATGGTTTTTATGTGTCCATCTGAGATGTCTGCAGTTGCATGTTTGAAAACTAAGGCATCTGAAACATTACAGAGTAACAACAGAAGCAAGCAATATTTTGTGGGTTTTTTTTTTTAAACAATCCTATTTTTGTAAGTATCATACTTAGAACATATAGAATGTGAGAAGTGCCAGAGTTGCCAGAAGTCTCTGAGTTACATATGGCTTCCTTGGTCATTAGCTCTGTAGCCACTTCTATGCAATTATACACACCCATCAAAGCTGCTTATCTGACAAAATGCACACAGATGTCTACAACCTCCCATCAAACCTGAAGCACAGCAGAAGGCTTGAGCATATTTAGAGCAAGAGGCAACATGCCATAATGCTATCACATTTTTCCAGGATCAACAACATTAATTTTCACTTCTCAAAAGGTCAGAAAAATAATTCTTCTTTTATTTTCAATCACTGAACAATATATTTGGACAGTGCTGAAATAGAGTCAATTAAAATATTTTGATACTCTCTGCTACACTTGAAATTAAACAATTTTAAAAGAAAGTAAAAGCTATTAAAGCAGCCAGATTGTCTCCTTCATGGAGCATAAAGCAAAAGTCAAAAGCAGAGCAAATCAGAGACAGAACTAATCAGACACACTAAGAAAAAATTAGTTTTGCTCTACGTTCAGTGGATATATCTTTATTTGGAAAGTTAATAGACTCTATCATGAACAGTTCACTGCATTTAATTGTTTTTAATACCCCAAATGCACCTACACTCAACAAAGCAGAAAGGTACTGGAAAACCCATGGATTTGAGCACAGGAGCCACTGAAGAAATTCCTTTTAGGACCAATTTCCTAATCTGGCCAGATTTCCTGTAGTTCTATTTCCTTATAAACCAAAACATATAGAATGCAGTTCTAAAAACTCTGCAGCAAGTTCTAGTTCATAAAACCAGGCTTTCCAGTAGTGTGGAGGTGGCAGGTGTCCTACCCTGCCTGTTTTCTATTGTGCAGCAGGGTAGTGCTTTTGGGCTGGAGTCAGATAGTACTTTTTTCAGGTCTAATAGTCCCAATGCAACTTTGCCGTCATCTTAAATGGTCATTCAGCTAAAGAAGATATGTACTTTGAATCGAGTAAAATTACATAGCATTTATGTTGTACTGCAGTAAAGATGTCTCCAAGCATTATACCAAACCACAAATACACAGGAAGTGTTACGTGGTGTCTGGTCAACTTCATTAGTTAAACAATAACCACGACTAATTTTGTGTATCTGGAACCCAGCCAAAACTCAAGCAACCTCAAGTAGGAAGGGAATAAAGGAGTTTCCTCTTTTTCTAAGGCCTCTGCAAATGCATTGCAGAATTGCAGCAGTCCTAGCCAGAACACAAGGGAGTATACGGATTGCTGCCAAGTTCTCTACTCAAGAGCAAAATAAAAATCAGGAAAGATAAAGAAATGTGGAACAATAGCCTGCCATGCCCTTGCACTGATAGCCACTGGCCTGCCGTGCTAGAGATCACTGGTACGTGCCCCCCCTTTCAAGGGAAGTTACACTCTACCATGCAAAATGTCTTCTTGTGTCACAATACAGCAGCACTGTAAATTTAGCTCATGATGATTTATGGGAGTCCTTCCAAAAGAAAATAATGTTTCTACAGCTGGGAAGAACTTTCAATAGCTCATAAGTGCAAACCTCAAAAGCATAGTTCTCACTGAGGTGCCTCAGTGCCACTGAGGGACATGTGAACCTAGTTAATTAGAAGTGCAGTTAGTATGAGTACCTTTAATCCATCTCCATCTAGTCACATATTAAAGAGAACAGTAGGATTTTTCTTTCAAATTAAAAACTGATGTTAAGAAGGTTTTTAAAATTAGTTAAAAGTCCATAGATAACTAAAATGCCATTTATAAATTACTAAGTGAAAAGAAACCCAGTATGCTCTCATACTTATATTTATGGTTAAAATACAAATGCATTACACAAACATTCAAATACATGAAGTAAAACAGAAGTATTAGCAGCTTGAATAAGGATGAGGAAATGGCAAATTTGACATTAGTGATCCTTGCATAGGATCAACAGTGTCACTAGGCACTATATGAGTATAAACTTCATTAGTAACTTCACTTTTTTAAAATGATTTACCAGTTATCAAGGGGTTAGGTCCACTGTTCTTTGTTAAGGGACTGTTATTAATATATTATTTTGATATTGCCTTCTGCAAAACTGTATTTTTTGATATTCACAGGATCTATTTCATATCCTAAGCCACCATTAATATGAACTATATAAAAAATTCTATTTATTATTGTAGATTTAATATGCCCATCTACTTTTCATGAGACATACAGTATTAGAATTCAGAGGTCAAAAAACTTTTATTAAGATGAATAGAAGAAAAAAGGTTTTACAGGATATTATTTATCTCAGTATATAATTGGCAAGTGTTTAAGATCTCATCATCCATATAAGTGCAGTTATTTTTAATCATGAAGATCAAGGATTAATCTCTGATATTCTTTCATCACATAAGCTTTTATCATGTTAGTAATATAACTTTATGTAATGTTAGATGTTGCAACTCATCAAAAAGTAGAAAGATTAAAGCAAGAAAAAGAAACATATGTAGGCCACACTGAAAAAAATATAGATGGAAATTATCAGAAACTAGGAAAGTAAACAGACACAAAATGCTAAGAAGAAATGAATGCCATCAAAAGAAATTTAAACATAAACATGAAAATCTGTCACACACAAAATTAGAATACCCCTAGAGAGCACACATTCTTAATGACTTCATAACAAAATAAGAACTTTAATTATTAGTTGAGGAGGTCCTTTACAGTGGTTTGCAAATGTAAAAAATTATCCTTAAAAAAAACCCCAACCTCTTGTAAGCAGGGTTTATTAAAAACTGCAACACAACAATATGTTCCTTAGAGGAAGAGGCTTTGTAATTCCTAAACTGGTGAAGATAATGGAAGCTTTTGGATGAAGAAAAAAAATGAGAGTACAGTATAAATTTGATGATAAAATATCAGATGTGATGTGAAAACTGAAATGGGTTTTAAGTACCACCTAATCATACCCTTGCCTAGAAGCTAATCAGTTTAAAAAAAACTTGTTGTCTTAGTTATCAATGCTGTCTTATATATCATGAGTTCTATTATCATTATAGTGCAATGTTGTCTTATATATCTAAAAGTTCTATTATCATTATGGTGCAAGGACCTCCTCGATGTTTCTTGTAGGCAGCTCCTCTAAGCACTGACTGTTCCTGGTCCTTGCAGCAGCTGACTCCTCTGTCTCTTCTAACTCCAGTTCCCACCAATCCATTCTCTTATGCCACTTACTGGCTACAGGTATGGCCTGCTAAGATCAGGCCTGCTCCTAATCTTTAGTAATAGGGTCCAGCTGCAACTCATTGGGGGATAGGATTACATTCTACATTACCTCCATTTATCCATACTGTGCTCCCCTACAAAATCTTACCTAATTTTATTACAGAAATAAATTCAGGTGTAACCATTTCACATGTATTTGTTACTGAAATACTAAATATAAGGACAAGAGTACATCTAATGGGAATATTGTGAATTTTAGAGTACCCCAATGAATGCAAACTGTGTTTGAGCCTACAAAAGCATTTTCTATTTCAGAAGGAGAAGGTTTCTGTCCCTGCCTGTCAGCAAGCAGCAACTGTCAACCAGAGAGAGCCCTTATCTTTTTTTTTTTTCCTGAAGATGGCAATCAAAAGAGGAAACGTAACCTCCTCTTGTGAATTACAACCATTTTGCCTTGTGTTCCCACATCTTCCCTGCTGTCTGGAGACTATCGTGGCACTGTGACATCTCCTAATGTTTGATACTCTATTTAACTCTCAGCTACTTAAAGAATTTGAGAGGAACAAATACAGAAGGAAAAAACACCCTCTCTGCAGCCTCACACCATCACAGTCTGTCACATCAGGAGTGTGAAATCATCGTTTCATAGGAAGGGGTGAGACTCTGCAAAGGACCCAAAAGAGGAACATGGGGCTGTACAAGTTGGGAGCTTGCATGCATTTGACACATTCAGCTGCTTAAAACATATCACATTCTTCACCTCTGGAGCACTGACAAAGAGAGGATGATAATAATGTGGCAGGTAAGATCTTTGTGTCTGCTTACCTTTGTGAAGGGACAGTGGCATGCTCTGCCTTAGTAAAACTGTTCTAAGAATCTGAAGGGATCAAGGGAAAAGCAGCAAAAGCATGATCATGACTTTGAAAGTAATGCCAGATGATCTGACCATAAACAGGTCACTGCATGTCTAACAGCTTGGTGTTTCCTTGGAATAAAGTATCAGAGAGTAAGAGAAAGTTTGTGACATGTGTAAGTATCCCTTTAGTCCAACACTCAGAATCAAAACGTGAGAAGCTCACAATATTTGCATCTTCCTGTTCCCCTTCACCCAGCAGTTAGTATATCTCACTTTTTTCATAACTATGAAACCCTTTTTTTAGTTTTTTGTTTTTTTGGGTTTTTTTGTTGTGGTAACTCTTACTATAAGCTTCAGGTTTGGTGGGGATTTTTTCTGTTACGAGCAGATAGAGATCAGAATTAGAATGCAGCAAACTAACCCAGAATTCCATAGAATCATAGCAGCATACAATCACAGCATCATTTGAGTTAGAAAAGGCCTCTAAGATCATTGAGTTTAACCATTAAGCCAGCACTGCAAAGTCCATCATGAAACAACGTCCCTAAATGCGACACCTATGTGTCTTCTAAATGCCTTCATGGATGTGACTGAACCACTCCCCTGTGTAGCCTGTTCCAGTGTTTTACAAGCATTTCCATTAATAATTTTTTTCTATTATCTAATTTACACCTTCTCTGGTTCAACTTGAAACCATTTCCTCTCATCCTATCGCTTGTAATGCGAGAGAAGAGACTGACTTCCATCTTGCTACAACCTCCTTCCACATAGTTGTAGAGAGCAATAACGTGCCCCCTGAGCCCACTTTTCAGGCCTTCAAATGACTCCTCCCAAAGTGCATATTTATGTGTCTACTAACTGTCCAACTACTTATTCAACTAGTTTGGTTCTCTCTTCCTAAGACAAGTTATCGAATCACCTCTGCCCAGAATGGAACTACACATTTGACATAATGGCTTCATTTGAATGGCTGAGAAAAATGTATTATATAGCTAATACCTGGACTAGCAGAGTTCAAGCCTCCAATCACAAACAATTCCTCAAGCTGGTAGACAGAGATTTGTAACCAAATCTCTTATTACAGAGGATATGTCTACACTTTGAACTAGAAGACACACTCTTAAATTCCAAGTAAGTATTAAATGTTTGCTTCCCAAAGCTGTTAATTCCCCATTTTCTCCTTGGTAAATTAAAAAAAAAAATCTATAGCACAGATTCATCATCACTCTTACATCAGCATTGTGTCTTTCCTCATTCAACAGCAATTATTTCAAAACTTTCCCACTGACCTTTCACTAAACCTTTTTCTAACCCACCTCACAGTGTTGCTTTATCTTCCCCTGAGCTCTGGCAGAAGGACAAAGTTCCTACACTCACAGGGTTTGCAGTTCATAAACAATTAGTTGCTGTAGCCATATATGCAGTCACAGGAATTTACAGTAACAGCATTCCAGAAGTTAAAATATCCTAAGTGGTGTCTATTAGGATACTCTGATTTTCTCATGCTGGACACACAGGGAGCCCTTGCCACTAAATGACAATAATTGGTATAGGCAGTCTTTCTCTCTCCTGCCTAGACGTAGCTCTTAATTCATCTTTCTTGTTCTATACTGACAAGTTCGACAATAAATGAGTCTTATCTTTATTTTTCATTCAGTGGTTCAACAATTGATGAGCTGAGATTTACAAGGTAAGCTGGAGACAAGAAGAAACTTTCATTTTTGGTAATGCACCTTCAGTCTGTGTTACATTATCTGTAAGCTTCCCATGCTCACTGAGGAATATATGTGGGGAGTCTCCTGGAAATAGCCAGGAGACTCCCCAACCTCACATAAGGTTACATACAGTTCATCCCTTATCTATTTCTGATCTCCAGCAAACAGGCTGATGATCTCAAAGCATTGCACAGCCCACTGCTCACTCATTCTTCTTTACCCTTCCTTCTCTAGGTACCTATTTTTTCATATATTGGCCTTACATTGGTCTTCGCCAGTCACCTCACAACAGGAAAGTTAAAATCCTACAGTTCTTACCTAGCACATAAAGACAAGAAATGTAAGTTCAGTAACAGTTAAAGGAGAATATATTTTCAGTGTTTCTTTGATTTTATTTTACAGTCCAGGCAGCAGTCACATCAACACAGTCAACCTCCACAATGCCAAGATGGCAATCACATTTAAGTGGACCCATTGGCTACCTTAATGGAACCATCTTTTGTTTGCTCCTGTGTACAGAGAGATACATCTCCTCTCAGCTCTTAGGAAATGCTCTAAAAATGCATCTCTTTTAAAAGGTTACTTATGGTAAAGATAGCAGACAATTAGGATTAGAGACTTCAATAGTGATTACTAATATCATAATACCAAGAATCTTTTTTTTATTTAATAATGGCATAGGTACACAATATACTTTCAGATTAAATTTACTGTATATCCTGATTTGCTCTAGGCACAGTAATTACCTTGTAGATCACTCTTAACACAAATTGATTTTCTCAGTTTTCTAAGAATGCGCTCAATCTCATTCCTAAATAAAACACTGTACTTAATCAGAAAGAAGAATTCAGAGGGAAAGCAAGTAAATGATAAATTAGCCAATGCTTTTGGAGAGACAGGAGAATGTGCAACTGCCATCAAAGGTAATGGAAGCATTTCACTCCCCTTGGAATTTTGGATGTTAGTTATGAAAGCATTTTAGTTGGAATTTCTCTCATTGAGAGAAAAGATGTAAATCTGATTATAAACAATGTCTCTTACAAGGAAATGGTAACCTCAGTTAATGGAGGCATTGCCAGTAAGCTCTTGATGCTAACTTACCATTTCTGGTTTGCTTTTTTTTCCTGCTCTCATGCTTCTTCTGTGTATTTACTTCTTTGATAGAAGCTTCTGTTGCTGTGATAAAATCTAAGGGTATATAAATCATCCAACTAATGCCTGTTCCTCTTTAGCTTTTTCAAACCTAGCAGCCACACACTAAGAAGAATTGCCAGGAATATCACAAAAGCCACTCAATTTCTGGCATGGATTCAAGTCTTTTTCATACATCCATTTACACTTCTACAAAAATTCAGAAGACTATCTACAACTCAACCTTTACAGAAATACTAATATTAAAATACCACCTTCTGCTACTCTGTCACTGTTAATAGGAATAAAAGTTCCCCAATTAAACACAGATTTCTAATTAAGTCCAGAGTATTATAAACTTCTACACTGCTTTTCCACAAGAGAAAATAGAGGATTAAAAATTATCCTGGAAAAGCCTATGGGTAGTCTAAAGCTGATAAAGAGAAGAAAACAACAGTACAAAAAAGGTTAAAGTCTTTCACACAATTGCATTTTATTGTGTAAAGAGGATACTATTAAAAACCCAGTGTCTACTAACAATTACTGCAGTTCAGCATCTGATATATTACTGCTATGCCTTATTTCTTTAGTAATACAGAAAAAAAATTGCCAAATTTTTACAGAACCTGAGGAATCATACTTAGTTTAAAGCTCAGACTGTGTGAGACTGGCCTGTCTTTTCAATTAATGGAAATTACTGACACCACCTAAAGTAATCTTAGAACAGATTGAATAGTCAGAACAATACATTTGATCCCTGAACATTTTCTTTGTATGATGATACCTTACCAAATTGGGTCACATAACTAACATTCTTACCCATCCCCAAATCTTCCATTAGTTTTGCTTAGTTTCTCTACAATCTCATCTCCTGAAAGGATTTTCAAGTAAAATTTACTGACAGTGCAGTTTTTCTATTGAATCTTGTGCTTTTAAAGAAAATTAAATTGTACCAAAACCTCCCAACTGCAGATGCTTTACTCTGAGTACAGGGCAATTTATAAAAATTATTAGATGTAGTAGATAAAATAATTCACAGTTCTCAAAAATCTGCATACATTTTGTTATTTTCTCATAATTTATAGATTTATCAATGAGGTTTCTAAATGCACATTAAAGTCTGGCCTTGGTTTAGCTTCTGATTTCCATTTTGCACGTCTTAAAAGGTTCTTAAGAGGTAAAATGGCTCTTGTGAAAGTCACCCCATTAGTCTCTATTGCTCTGATGAACAAGCAAGGCAGAAATACTCATCTGTCCTCCAAAATACCTTTCTCTAGTCCAGAATGACTGTTTTCTCTGCTGACCAGGACTAAGGACTGTGTGGCAATCAGGGACAGCCTAGCTCACAGTGACTGGTGAGGTTCCACCTCGCACTTTCATGGGGTCTCTGTGCTGCTCAGCAGCCACATCCTGAACCTCTGGTTTACAGGAGCGGCACAGCATAAAATGCCATGATGGAAGCTGTGACAGTTCATCAACTGACTGACAGGCACTCCAGTATCTGTGCAGTGCAGGTGGCAAAAAGAGATGGAAGCAATAATGTCAACCTCCATTAAGCTGTTCCCAGTTGTCATTCAGATCCTTAAGCAACCACTCAGCTGTCTGGATCATCCTGCACGGTACAGTCAGCAGAAACTTGCCAATTTTAATATTTATCCCAGGAAAACATGGAAGAACTTTTAAGCAGCCCTTCATCTAAAGTGCTCCTAGTTTCTCAGAAATTAAATTCAGGAGTGGGGAGCAGGCATAATCTGCTGAAGAATCAGGGGGCCATGATGGTGACAAAAGTGACAGTGACACAAGGTCAAAAGCTCCACAAAGACACAGCTCTGGTCACCAAGCTATTGAAGAGTAGCTCTGCAGAATACATTGAGAAGCTTCACTTTTACACACAAAGCTAAGTGTATTTCATGATAGTGTTTTTGATACTTCTAGTAATATAAAGAATTTACTGAAAATGTCTCAATATATAAACAAGAAAAAGAATGTGGATTTAGGTATTGAGAAGATGTTTAAGATTGTTATTAGCTGGTAAAGATGTTTAAGATTGTTATTAGCCGGTAAAGAGACAAAACAAAACCAGATTGGAAGAAGCAATGAAATAGAGTCATCTCCTTTCTTTTCTTTTGCAGACCAGGTTGGAAAAGGTGGCAGTTATGTTAATGCTTGTTTCCTAACTATTGAACAGATACTCACATAAGGTAAATTGCACCAAAACAATATTTTAGGGTTAAAATGGATTTTTTTTAACATGTAAAGCAGTGCCACTAAACTTAAATGTCATTTTACCCATCAGTTGCTGTCTTGTCATGACCTTATCCCCACCCACTTGTGCCATGGATATTTTTGGTGAGCTGCTGACATGCTTGTCAGATCATCTGATGAGACAGACTCTCCTGATGAAGCACAAGCCACTAAAGCTGGTTTTGACTTCTTCCACTAATTTTATAATTTTTTTACATAGTTTTTTTTCTGTGTATGAGTTCTTGAACAAGTGTCAGAGTTCTTTTGTTGTTGGTGGTGGTTTTATTTTATTTAATATAAAAAACTAAACTAAATTTATGAAACTTTTAAAATCTGAAGTTTATTTCTCAATTTTTCTTGTTTAATAAATTGATAATTCAGTTTCCATCAAGCCTTCAACCTCGTGTACAAACTAAATTTAACTATTGCATTATTTTCATCAAGTAGGCTGAAAATTTTCAGTTACTGAAAGAGGGATTTTTTCCAGTCCTTTTTTATAAATTCATGAAATGGTCCACAAATACCACAAATAATGCTACAAATATTATGTTTTAGAATTAGAAATTAATAAAGAAATTAATAAGAAATTAATAAATTAATAAAGAAAAGAGAAGATATCAGCAACCTTAATAAGTAGTTATGTTATGTAAAAATCATAGATAAAGCCTAAGGAAAAAAGTACTTGTTACCTCATTTATACATGGTAGGAGATGAAAGCCATCATATTCCCTTTATTTTGTTGACTAAATTTTTTAGGGCTTTTTTTTTCCTGAGATTGTGTCACAATCCCGTTTGGATTGTCTTGGTCAGACATCTTTAACCATGGCAAGGAGGATATATACAGATTGAAAGTATAATGTAGTTACTTATTGCCTAATAGATACCAAAGATAGATCAGATTTCATATGCCAGCAAACTAAGCATTATTATGCTCCCCACATGCAATAAAATAACCTCAAGAGTCTTTGCTGGAATGGTGGGCACCAGGAACAAAAGCTGGTCTCAGCTGGTCTCAAGAAACAAATTTTCAATATTGTTACATTTCATCATCCATCCCATCCAGTCCCCACCAATGATACTGACTGGCCATCAGACTGACAACACAATTTCCTGGTTTTTCACTCACTGCCATGGGCAGGGACATCTTTCCCTAGACCATGTTACTCAGGGCTCATCCAGCCTGGCCTTGAACACTCCCAGGGATGAGGCATCCACAACTTTTCTAGGAAACCCATGACAGTGTCTCACCACCCTCACAGTAAAGAATTTCTTCCTAAGATCTCATCTCACCTACCTCCTTTCAGTATAAAGCCCTTACCCCTTGTCCTATCATCACAGGTCCTTCTAAAAAGTCCCTCTCCATCTCTTTTGTAGGCTCCCTTTAGGTACTGGGAGGCTGCTCTAAGATCTCCCTGAAGGCTTCTCTTCTCCAGGCTGAACAGTCCCAGCTCTCCCAGCCTTTCCTCATAGGAGAGGTGTTCCAGCCCTCTGATCATTGCCATGGTCCTCATCTGGAATTGTTCCAACAGGTCCATGCCCTTATGTTAGAGGCCTCAGAGTTGAAGACAGTACTCTACTCTAGGAAATAAGGGCAAAACAAATACCAAAGTGCCTTCAAATGACTGAGTGCTGCAAGTTGCTAAATACAGTAGTTCAAAACTATTTGTTCAAAACTATAGTTCAAAACTATTTGGTATTTGCAGTCATGGCTCAATGTCCAAACAGAGATCGATAGGTATTTCAGTTGTCAGCATTGTTAACCATCCTTACTAGAACAAGGTACAGTGATGATCAAAACTGTAAGTTAGAGAAATTGCTTTGTATTTGGTATCACAAGTAGGAGCACTTAAAAATACCAATATTTTCCCCTTCTTCCACTCCTCTAGCTCATATATATATAAAGAAATCAATCCTGAACAGCTTACTTGAATAAAAAAGCACAGTCAAACCCTCATCATAGCCATGCCCAGGAATATCAGTGGAGCAAAAAATCATGTTTGATTATATTCTGAATATCTATGTAGCCTGCTAAAAAAAGATTTTCTAATAAACATAAGCAAAATTGTATTTTTTGAGTGAAAATGGAAAAACATCACACTGTTCTCAAGTTTCACTTTTGTTCAGGAATCAATTAACTTCTTTGTGCTCATTACAGTCCAGGAAATTATTTGCTCTGCTCCCAATTATGTACTTGATGTATCTGGTTCATTACCTAAGGTCTTGTTTGTACGGATGGATGCAGACAGAACTCCATTCATACTCCACATTGTCAGTCATGAGCCCATTTTGGGCCAGAAGTAATTCAGCTGCATCAGAAAAATGGCACATTCCAGCAAAAGGGCTTTACAAAAGGGCACAGAAATTCACTCATATGGGAACACTGATTTTGGATCATAGAGCTGGCTCATATCCAGAGAGTTCAGAGTAAAACTAGAGGAGCTCAGGTTCCCCCCCATCCATTCATGTGGATGTGCCTGAAATCATATTGGGTTGCTTCTGCTGACAGTACAACTGTATTTTTCTCCCATGGGAGTGCAACTGGGGTACAATAAAACTCTAGTGCAGAGGGTCAACAAACATCCTATACACTAACAGCTTCTAAATTATGGTATAATTTACTTAACAGAAAATGGGAATTAACTTCAAAAGCTTCGGCAAAACATAAATTGCAGTATATTCAGGGCTGTAAAACTGTTAATAAATAAATCACCTCTTAATTATTACCTATCAACAGGATACTATGACAAATAGATACCCATTACAGGAAAACAGACAACTAATAAGGATATTGCTCCTCTTTTAAAGTTTATTTACATTATTCAATTGCATACTGTTAATCTCAAAAAACCAAAAAATGCTGCTCTGCATACTGTTTCTTTGATAACATTAACAATAAGAATGAGGAATTTAGACATCTTTCCAAGTGTTTGACTACAATTAGGAATGGCCAAAAAAACCCCAAGCAAACATGTAGGGGGTTACAGGACAAGGTACAATGGCTGTAAAATGAGTAGGTTTAGATTAACTATTATGAAGAAATTCTTTACTGTGAGGGTGGTGAGGCACTGGAAAAAATTACCCAGAGAATTCGTGGATGCCCCATCCCTGCAAGTGCTCAAGGCCAGGTTGCCCAGGGCCCTAAGCAAGCTGTTCTAGTGGGAGGTGTCCCTGCCCATGGAAGGGATTTGGAACTAGATCATCTTTAAGGTCCCTTCCAACCCAAACCAGTCTATGATTCTACATATTAACAAAGTTGTCTTCAACATCTGCAATAACAAAGAAAAACCAAAAACAAAAACCCAAACAGTGACCTTCATTCCAGGTAAGAAAAACCAACTTGGAATTCAAAACTATTTGGTATTTGCAGTCATGGCTCAATGTCCAAATGGAGATACTTAACAAATAGTGTCTTCCCATGGTCTATAAGTGAACCAGGTGTGGTATCTTTATTAATTACATAGCCTGTGGCTCTTAATGAAACTCTCAGCAAGTTTGTGGATATCTCAGGGGTGCAATTGATTCACTAATGGGAATCTTGGGGGATCTTGGCAAGCTTGAGGAGCAGGCCCATGTGAACCTCATGAAATTTAACAGGGCCAAGTGCAAGGTCCTGCACAGGATGACTTGGTGATACTGTTGGATGAAAAATCAAATGTGAAACAGCAGTAGGCACCTGCAATCTTGGAAACCAATTATAGCCTACGGTGCATAAACTCATGCATGGCCAGCAGGCTGAGGGAGGTTATTTCTCCCTCTGCTCTGCTCTCCTCTCATAATACCCCACCCAGAGCACTGTGTCCAGCTGTGGAGCCCCCAGTACACCAAAGACATGGATCTGCTAAAGCACTTTTAGAGGAAGGTTACAAAGATGATCAGAGGGCTGGGACACCTCTCCTGTGAAGGAAGGCTGTGGGAGGTGAGGTTGCTCAGCCTAAAGAAAATAAGGCTCTGGGGAGATCTTACTGTGGCCTTTCAATCCTTAGAGGCAGGGGCATATCAGAAAGACTGAGGGATTTTACACCAGGGCTTGTAGTAACCAGACAAGACACAACCATTCTAAGTTGAAATAATAGATTCAGATTGTACATAATGAAGAAATTTTTTATTATGACGGTGGTGAGACACTGGAACAGGTTTCCCAGAAAGGCTGTGGATGCCACATCCCTGCAACTGCTCAAGGCCAGGCTGGTTGGGGTTTTGAGCAAACTGGTCTGTTCAAAGGTGTCCCTGCCCAAGGGTTGGGACTACATGATAGTTAATGGTTTCTTCCAAACAAATCCATTCTACAATTCTGTAAGTTAGCAGAAGAGAGTCCAGATAAAACTAACGTGATAAAACACATGATAAAACAAATGGCAAACATAATGGAAAAGGTACTTAGAAGTAGTGGTATCACTTATGACTTCCAGAACAGAAAGCTTTATTAAGCAGAATGCTGCAGTGTTCTATCTGGGTTCTGGTTCTATTAATATTTTAATAACATGGATAACATAACATGGATTGCATGTAAATATTACATGCAATAACTCTCAGATGGTAGGAAACAATGAGAATTCACAAATTTCTTGGGATAAATAAGAGCAACTACAGTGTTCTTTATTTAAGACCTACAAAGACATTGGAGGAACAACTTATGAGGCAACAGTTCTTAGGAGGAAATCTGGAGGTCTTTGGAATTTTTACTAAACCAGACCCAGCAATATGCAGTAGTTCTCAACTTAATGCAATACTTGTCATCTGTGTCATCTGAAAGACATGAGGAGTAATCTGCTTGAACTAGCAGGTGGTTTAAGCTCTGCATCTTGCTTTGAGAATTGCTCTTGCAGAAAGTGGTTTATTTGGAGGCAATCCAGAAGAGAAAAACAGGAATTATAAAGCTGTAGAGAGTGATCTGCATGGAAATGCCACAGAGATTGGAGATAATTAGCCTAGAAAATGGAAGAGTTATGGTTGGAAGGATTTATTTAAACACATTTTTTCAAGGTTCTATCTAGGGTGTTTACAGTCTTCAGTTACATAAAAGAAACTTATCAAGAAAAAGGAAGTAATTTTTTCTTTATATTCACAATGATTAATAGAAGAACTGATTAATAAGAAAAATCTTTAAAAAAAACAAAACCAAGCCAAAACTTTTATTAAGAACAGCTCATAAAACAGGTATGTGGTAGCTGACAAGTCTTAGTTCCTGGGAGTGTCTAAAAAATGGGTTAGATGGACATCTCTCAGGAACATTTTAGATCAGGTTCAGAATTTTTTGGGGGGGAAAGAGGAAAAATATAGTGACTTCCCAAGGTCCTCCAAACTTCTTCTGCACAATGCAGTTTAGACCAACTCACTGAGGTAGTGAAAGCACATCAGGTAATACAACACACAGTACTAAATTTCAGACAGAGAAGACACACCATCTTTTGCAAAAACATAAACACTTCAGACACACTTCAAAGTTAACCTAAAGTATAAAGTGTATTGCTCTACAGTGCAGTGAGCCCTCACCCATGTGTAACAATAGCTGGTACATCTGAACTGCAAACACGACCATTTAAAGGAAATAAGTGCAGTTTGTTCTGATAGGCCATAAACATCTCTCTCATCCAACCCCTATGAAATGTAATATTAAGTAGGATAGAGGGATAAAATATTTCACCTCATAACATGCCTAGATATTCTGTTTGGAAACCAACCAACAAAAAACCACAGGAATTCAGAATATAAGCATTGTAATACACTTCTTATTTTCTATCCTTACTCTGAAGTCTACAAACAGCATCTAAGAGATCTTGGACAAACAAGACTCTTATACTGAACATGGACTGACTCTGACAGTTTGAACTGATTAGTTCAACTTTCTGAGAAATGTCATTTAATATAATGCAAACAATCTGAATTCAGAGCATGGTGTAGACAAGGTACCAACTCAAAAGTAAAACTAATTTTTTTTCCCAGCTTGTACATGAGGCCAGGATAGACTTAAACATCCACAGATTTTCCATAAAAGACAGAGAATACAGAACTTGCTGTGTTTGACTGTAGTACTCCCAGGTAATATTGGAGATCACATTCACATCCCTAAATTGCTACTGTTTTTACTGTAAGTAAGTTTCACAATTATTGGACTAGAGAGTTACTGTATCTCCCCTTCACATAAACTCTGTTTATAAAAGGAAATAGTTTTAAGAGCAAAAAACTGAAACAAACTTACCAGAAGTCTAGAAGCTTTGAGGGACAGACAAGCATTACTCTGTATAGAATGACTAGGGGAGTTTCATGGGAGCAAGATTAGAGACAGCAGTGTTGCTTTTACTGGCGCTCCAAAGGTTCGAGATACCACAGAAAGTAAGGCATATTGCAATTTACTTCTACCAGACTCAAGGGTAACCTGAAGACTTTCTTCTACCACTGGTTATTTAAAAGACAGAGTCAGAGAGATGGAATGACAGCTGTGAAAACTCATGTCTCAGGATTTTCAAAGACAAGTTGTACAAACACAAAAATGAAGATTTGGATTGTGAAATGAAAATACGCTTCTACACATAGACTGCAATTCACACATTCTCACATATGGGTTTTAAATGATTTGATGAAATGATTTGATTTTATTTTTTGAACAGATTTTAAATTCTTTCAAGTAAGGAACAGAAGAAATTATATATTAGTTACATAAGCAGTCATGGATTGGCAAATGGATCAAATAAAAGATTAAAAGATAACAGAAATAACAATTCAGTATTTAGAAAATTATGCATTTAATAAAATCCTGATTGGGTCAAAGGCTTGCCTTTAGAAGGGAGGGTGAAACTTACCAGTATAACTTACTCATTAAAAAGCATTCCCTGATTTGTGCTAATAAATATTATCTGTAAGAAGTTAAATTATTTTTCTTTTACATTACTGCATCAAATCCCACTATCATTATCTTCATGGGGAAGAAAAAGAGTAAAAAGCAGTTTACATCAGGATTGGGATTTATTCATAAAAGGGTTATATAATACTTCTGGAGATTGCAAAATCTTTCAGAAAAAAAAAAAGTATCTGAGAATTTTACCACAAATTGTTTATGAATCAATGCAATGATGGCATAGGATATTTATTTAACAACAATTATTAGATTTAATAAAAACTATAGTCAAAAATAAAATATGTTAGCAGACTTAGCATTATGTAAGCTTAGAGTTTTTGTGTAATCTGATGATTAATTTTATTTACTGTGTTTTTAATATATGTTCTTTAAAAAAAAGGCAATGAAGCCCATCTATATTCTCTTGTATAAAACCTATTGTCAGATTTCAGCTCTGTTTCAAAGCCGGCTTCTCTTGAACTGAGTATCATGAAGAGTAGTATAGACTAAAAACAGACCTTTTAGAGGAGGTTTATATTCTAGATGCTGAAATAAATGTTAAAAATTAATAACTCTACTGATGTTTTCAGATTGAGATATATATATATATTTATAACATTTGACCTTAAGCTTTGAGCCTTTTAAAGTATGAAAGTCTGTTACTCTGTTGGCTTTATGAATCTGATGGGATCTAAAGTGAAAGGCAGGATTTTACTGCAGATGAATCATTGAAGAAATGTAACTGATACTTTTACCTCAAGAAACCAAGGCAGGATTTTATTAGAGAACAATGGATTTTAGGATTTTATTAGATCAACAATGCAAAAGTGGAATTCCTCTTATGAACAACCACTATAATAAACAGGAAAAAAACCCTCTTACTTAATGATATCTAAGTCTAGAAATGAACAACTTTGTTCCTTTTTCTCAAATATAATGCTGGATTTTTTTTTCTTTCTATACATATGCATATATATTCCGTATTAAAGTCCATGGATTTTTGTTTTCAAATTTTCTTTGTTCTTGAAGAATAAACAAAGAGCAACCTATGCAATGTAACTTGTCTTGTGAGAACCAAGAATATACTCAAAATGCTATTAAAGTATTTTTCTGCTAGTCTAGTGAGTTACAGATGTAAATGAGGTACTCAATATATAGTATACTTTGGAAAGGGTTTTTCAATGACATCTGCTAAAAAGATGAGACCTGGCAGTTTTTCTGTTGCAAATACTTCAGAAAGATTTATTTTCTCTTAAATTAAGAACTTTCTACATGGTTCTTCTGTAGAGACCACAGCATGTTGGGAAAAAAAAGGAAAAAAAGTAATTTTCTTGACATTTTTCAAAGTCTAACACATTCCTTCAGGCATAAAGTTTATTTTTATGTCTCCCTAGCAAACTACAGTGTAAAAGACTCAAATTTTGTTTTGTTTTTTCTGTTTCATTTCAGTTTTTTGTTGTTTTTTTTTTTTAAAGAAAACTAGTAGAGTTTGTTTATTTCTTGTGTAAAAGAACTGAAAAATATGCAGGTCTTTTGAATGACTGCAAGAATAACAGAAAAGTTAAGATTTCCCACAGAAAGCAGCTCTCTGTGCTCTTAAAATATCAAAGTGTTTCCAGGACTTGTACTTCCATCTTTTATATCTCTTTCATTTCAGAGGCTGTTGTGTCCTTATAAAGGGCAATTCATATTCCCTGGTGGGAAAAAGTAAGTGTACTTTTTAAGGCAGATGCTTGTGAACAAATACATGACCGTATTTGTAGTCTATTGTAATGCTTTTTCTAATAAAGATTTCTTCTGTCTTCAAATACTGCCTCACTATAAATCTGCTTATAGGGGCCTAGGAAATACCAGGTTGGATGTATATGGATATACCCTGAAAAGGGTATACCTCATTTAGTATTCTCTTACAAGAAGTGTCTTGCCAAGGAATTAAATGTGTTAGAGATTTGAAACTTCTATATACTAAGAAAGCAAGATTTCTAGATTTCAATACAACTCAGCTGACATATGCCAGAATCCCAAGTTTTCTTTAGCATTGAGTTTTGGAATATATAAGAACATACCTGCTAAAGACACTTTAAATCTAAGACAAGTCTTATGATGGTTGAAGAAATCCAAAGCAGACAAGTCTTTTCCAAACATCTAACAAGTAATTTATTCTGTGCCGTAAGAAACGAATTAAACTTCTCTCTTGTATAACTGGGGATGTTCTCTTTTATTCCTATATCTGTCTAATCCTTTTTACCAATATCTCGGTCTCAGTGAATTAATTCTTTGCTTTAGTGTGACATGCTTGGTGTATTTAGCCCTAAGACAATCTAGGGGTGACATAGGAAATCATTGCAGGCTTTCCCCTGAGTATATTCTGCTCTAGTCTCCAAGGAATCAATCCTGCAATGAGAAATTGAGAAGAAAAACAAGAAAAAGTGCTGGAGGCTGACTGAAAGACTGCCTTTACCTTAATAGCAGAGAAGAAAGTCCTGCAAAAATACCCTGGATTTCTGAGTATCGTGTGACCCCTTAAGAATCCCTCCAGGTTGATGTAAGCTGCTTTTTAAATGAGAAAACAGTGATCCCTGGAAAGGCTAGGTTTGTTTTGCAGGCCCAGAATGTTTTCTGGAGGTATTTAGGATAGTGTTCACCTTACAACAGAGACTCTGAAAAACATTTATGCACAAGATAGGCTTCATTTCAGTCTTGCTGCCAGCACTGAAATATACAGTTCTTGAGCTGATTTTCTATTTTGAAATAAATGACAATTTAATACTCACATAACTCAATGAACAGAAAGGCTCACCCTGGGGCAATGGTGATGGTCGGTCCAATTTGCCATCCCATGAGTAATTAACCCTTCCCACCCACACTGAGGTTTGTGTCATTCATGCCCACTGGTCCTTCCATCATTCATGGCTCATCCTTATCTGTCATTAAGATGCCATTATCTGCATCCTGGGCTGCATCAAACGAGGAGGGACCAGCAGGTTGAGAGAGGTGAATCTGCCCCTCCACTCTCATGAGACATCACCGGCAGTGCTATGTCCAGCTCTGGGGCCCTCAGCACAGGATGGACATGGAGCAAGTCCAGAGGAGGGCCACAAAGATGATCAGAAGAATGGAGAACCTCTCTGACTAAAACAGGCTGAGAAGGCTGAAGTTGCCCAGCCTCGGTAAGAGAAGGCTCCACCACAAAGACTCCACGAGTTGGGCTGGCCTTCCCGTACTTAAAGGGAAGAGCAACTTTTTACAGCAGCAGATAATAACAGGACAAGGGGGAATGGCTTTGAACCAAAAGGAGAGAGATTTAGATTTTATGTTAGGAGGAAATAATTTCCTCAGAGGGTACTCAGGCACTGGAACAGGCTCTCTAGAGAATTTGGGGATGCTCATCCTGGGAAGCGTTCAGGGGCCCTAAACAAGCTGGTCTAGTGTAAGGTGTCCCTGCCCATGGTGGGAGGGATGGAACCCAGATGATCATTAATGTTTCTTTCAGCCCAAGCCATTCTATGATTCTATAATGAAAAATAACAGATAAATTTAGCAATTAAATTAGCCTACTGTGCCTACAATATTTTAATTACTTCATGTTCAGAGGAGAGAAATTTCCTTTCATTAAAATATTTATTTATGAAATCATGTAATTCTTTACTACCTGATCATAGACGTTTGAATGGAATATATAATAAAGATAATATTTATTATAGCCTCTCAGATATATATTCAGACTTATTGATATATATCTATATTTTTAGTGAGATAAATTGGTAAACTTAGTTATTGAGTAAAAATGTGTAGCAATAATGCCTAGGATTAGGAAAAATAGAGAAGTGTTGAATGAAACTTTACTATATTATATTATTCTGTGATTCTACAAAAATTAAAGACTTTTAAACATATATCCAGTTCACAAACAACAATAAATTTAGCTAGACCTTTTCACTCTTTGCTTACATAGGGACCTTTTGTTGAGTTCCAAATCACTCTTAACATCTCTTCCTCTCTGTAATTACCTCCAAGTATCATTCACTACTAGTGCTTTCAGGATTTTCCCTTCCCATTTTATTTGAATTTATTTCTAAGACAGAGTACTACAGTATTTTACAGTATTGTGAATTATATTATCATATGTACTCCTCATGTTTCTAACAGATATAAAGCCTTCTTTTCTCACAGTCCCCAACACTATTTGCACTTCCTCCTAATATATTGCTAAATTCCAAGTTTCATCAATTACATTTTTTTCTTTGTTAAATCACTACAGAAGATATAAGTTCAAATATTATTTTTTGTGTATTTCAGTACACCATTGATATTAATTTATAGTTTTCATATAGACTCCAATCCACTTTTAAATGTGTTAAAACCTAAACCAACATGAATTAAGTTTTATACAAATATGAGTAATATCCATAACTTCTCCTTTAATACTTTAGTTTATGCATTTTACAACTCCCCTCCCCCAAAAGCTGTGTAATGTTTATAGTATTAGAATTAAATAAAACCAGAATGCCATTATAATTAATAACATTTTGTTACTTTTACCAAGTGGTATCCTTTCAGGGTTTTTTAATAGTTTTACTAATCTAGATATTGGATTCTTAGAGCACTGAAGTTAACTAATTTCTTGTTAAATATTAAAAGATGATTTTACTATCCTTTGTTATTTATTTACTTCAATAGTCTATAAAACACATTCCCTGGAACACAATATTCCTGCATGTCGGGTCCGGCTGTCTGTCTCTGCCCCGACACGGGTAGAGTGGTTCTTTGGTGGGCACGATGCAAAGGACGAGTCTGGACTCTTCAGCTTTCGGTCTTCAGGTTGTTTATTATTTCTTATCTACAAAATTTTTCTGTCTGCCCAACAGAGGTCTGATCTGCAGGCAGTCACAGGCACTCTCTGACCACCCACGGGGCGGTCATGTCTTTTTATACTAAAACCTACGTATACAATATTTACCTTTATTTCCCAATGCTTTTCGCCCATGTTGGCAAGTGCACCTTCACCAGAAACCAATCTCTAAGTGCCAACATCATCACAGGAGATGGAGGACAAGAAGAAGAAAGAAGAAGGACAAGACACGCCCCGATCTCTCCATCTTGTCTCCATAACCCCCCTGTACCAAAAACCTTAAAGTCTATATCTCACCCTCTAAATGTGTCTCTTTTACACCTTTTACTCTAAAGTGATTCTCTTGTCCTCAGACTCTTGTTACTTCTGTGGATGGATCAAAATCAAGCCACCAAACACTCTTGGCAACATTCCAGGGTTTTCGAGACCCCCAAGGGTTCTCCTGGCATCTCTGGACATCGGGAACGATGTGCTGAGATCCCACACCTGCATATTCAGATTTGGATTCCTCCTTACTTTTAAATTGTTCTAGAATCTTAATCCTTAATTTCTCATTCCTAAAAAAAGCTTTTTAACTAGATATTTTAAATAAGATTATTATCATCCCTTTCGGTCTTTTCGGCATTTGTTTTTTCCCTATGATGTTGTTAGAAAATCCTTATTATCTTAACCCCTTTGGCTAGCATTAATCCATTTCTCTTTTTATACTGCCTTATCTTTGCCCTACAAGATTTAACTTCGAATATTTTTGTCTGGCTGCCTCTTCTCTTTCCCCTTTCCAGAACACTATTCAATAGTGATTGCTTATCTTGTCTTTCAGTGCCAGAAGCTACCAACAGCACAGTACAGCTGTGACATATCACAAGCAAAAGGGAAGGCACACAAACATGCCTCTCTTTGTGAGAATGATGTAAAATACTGTAGAGAAACTATTAATTTTTTTTTTTTTTTAATGCAACCTCTTGGCATCACCGAACCTGCCTTGCTAAATACCAAATGGTTTCAAAAATCTATACATTAAGGATAGCCATAATTATTTTTGGAAAAATATCTCTAGAATTTTTTATTCGCTGTATTTCAAATTAACTATTTTGGCCATTCTGCCCACTGTCATTGCAGTTTAGGCCATTTTTCTAATAGTTAGAATACTACAACCTGAAGCATGATAAAGAATAATTGAAAAAACCCATGGTCCGTTACAGTGACTGACAGAAATAACAAAATTCACTGACAACGTACATACTAGATTTGATTATGGGTCTGGTTATTTGCTTAATCCTGACATATGTACAAACTATTAGGGATCAAAACAACCTCACCATGAACTAAGGAGAAGACTGAAATAAAATATACAACTCAATTAGCTTCACCCTGAGCAAGGGATTCAACTACATGGCCATCAGAATCCTTCAAACCTGAATTTACCTATGAGTCTATTTCAGATAATTTCAAAAGCATTTTTTTAATCTATTCAAAAAATAGGTCAATAAGTATAATTTTAGCCTTAAGGTACCAACCTTAAGATTTCTTCAGTTTATTATCTCATCTGTTAATATCAATACAGTGAACTACTCTCAAACATGAAAGAACCCCAAAATCTTAACATGCATTCATATATTAAAAAATCTCAGCCATAACCTGGAAAACTTCAACTCTTGTCTTCTGTGAGTGCTCAATACCTGAATTCTGTGCACCACATCACACCAGGGGAATTCTAAAATATGACACAATTGTGAATATGGATTCTTAAGAGATTTTCCAGGGATTGCCATCAGTTCTACATGCTCACTTGCAATAAAAAATGTCCAACTAACTGTTCTCACCCAGCTGATGTTGTAAATGATTCAAGCTTCCAACTTGACTTGTCAATGTTTTCCTGAGGTTACCCAATTTTAAGTTCATATCCATTCAGAGCAGAATCTAAACAAACCAATCAAACAAAACAAACAAAAAGACCCAAAAAGTTCCCCCAAAACCCCAAACCAAATCCCCCCAGAACCCCCCAAAAAATCAACCCCTCAACCAAATAAAGAAAAACAGGAAAAAGAAAAAGAAAAAGAAAAAGAAAAAGAAAAAGGAAAAAAAGGTAAAACCCTCCCCAAAAGTAAAGCTGTTTACAAACATTCTGTTTTTCTAAATGGAGAGATAGAACTGCTGCAAAGAACACCAGCACTTTTTTAATTTATGTTATAAGCACTGAAATGGTTGAGGGTAGCCTCAGATATCATGATCTTCTTGTTCTCATAAACTTCTCAGACATACTAGTGGAGGCATAAATTACCTTTTGGTCACTCCATATCAAAAATTTAGGCAAAAATATAGGAAACAGTCTAATGCACATATAAAGGAGTAAGACCAACAATAAATTCAGGGAAAAGTAAAATTTTTTTAATGGCACTGGAAAATATGTTTAAACATTTTAAATGCATATTTCTCAGTGAGTTGGCATTGATTTTTTTACAGGTTACCATGGATTTGTACATTAATGGAACACATAATTGTTAGAACTATACAACTGAGTTCTTTCTGTGTGGCTGTGCTTAGCATATTCTGTGGTGTACACAGAAATGAAATTTCTTGGGAAACAGATATGTGCACTCAAAGGTTTACCTGTGTGGACAAAGACATTTATGTATGATATCTGGCCAGAGTTCAAGATTCATGCTACTAAATCTTCACCTAGGAGAACTAAGATTACTTTATGTGTGGCAATGTGTCAGAGACAGAATGACTAAAAAAAGGGAGGGGTAATTTAGAGCATTTTCTTGAATAAAAAACAAGCAGCTATTCAGTAATAAAAATGAAGATTAACTGAATAAAGACAGCTCCAAGCACAAGAGGGCTCCTAGCACCACTGCCAGTCAAAAGCACAGAGATGTAACATTGCCCTGAAAAGGTCACGGGTCCATCTGTTTCTTTGGCAGAGGTGACAACCAGCCCACATGGATTACTCTCTCCTAACAGCATTTAACATTCCATAATCCTCAAACCAAACAGAGTCAATCCCATAAAAATCCAGGGGACAATCTAAAGAATTTCTATTGTGGCTATTGCCCACAACGGGCTTGAAGGATCACAGATATTATTCTATAGGAAAAAAAGCACTGGTTTTAATGGTCTCTCATCACCTAGGCCCTCCAAATGAAATTGTAAATGATGTCTCTATGGAGACAATTATTTCAATTTCTCTGAACTTGTAGTGAGTTTTATTATAAATAATTTAAAATAGAAAATGTACAAAATATATTGAACTCTTTGTTTTAATCATATAATTTGTTGCCCATTTTTACTCACAAATGAAAGTATTTCCATGTTGTTTATAATTCATGTGATTCCAGAGACTTATGTCCTTTAGATTAAGGTATTGTCAGATTTGAGTAGACTACAGTGCATGTACCCATGACAGATTTATTAAAAATGAAGTGATTACTTGTGATAGTGAAACAACTGCAGTAAGAAAAATAAAACCTTGATTAAATAACACCTGCACCTTTGGCTTACGCTAACGAGTATCTTGCTTGAAACTGTACTTCTACATCAACACAGAAATTAACGATTGCTATAAGAAACCTAGAAGTTTCATTGTGAATTTCAATTTTAAGAGAGTGTGTGGCTCGTCCTAGCAGTTCTTGTGCTTAAGCTAAAAACACCCAAAACCAAAGAACATGAGACTCCATGACTAACCTTCTTCCCTTCAATCCTACTGACATCAGAAGACATTAAATACTAACACGAGCAAGGCTTGACAAGCAACATCATTAAAATCTCCAAGGTTACTGCAAATGGAATAACTAACAATATTTGCACATGGTCTAGATACCTGCTAAAAGAGAGCTGAGCAGAATTGAAAGCTGTATTTCAAGGAAGTGGTGGAGATGATCTGAAATTAGCTCCTGAAGAGCCTATGTGGGAACATTTCTGTTCCCAGTGGCCTAAATGAAGGCTTTCAGGACTGCACACTGAACTCTGTTCCCTCTGTGAGCTTGGCTGGGGACCTAGGTGAACACATGAGTCTGCAGTGTGACAGAAAAAGGTACATGACCTGCTGTAGACCAAACCTCCACATGCTCTTGGGCAAAGCTATATATCTGAGAGAATATTGAGCTGATCCCGAAGACTCTTTCTTAGAAAAATACACAGCCATAGAAAAAGATGGAATATACCCTTCACATATAAACATGCTACTTAAAGGAAGTAACTCTTAGCGAGGAAGAGTTGCATGTTTGTGGTTGTACTTAGCTTGAGAAAACTTAAGCCCTTGGTTTTTCTGGGATACTGCTCTCACTAGTAGGAAAAGGGCTCATATTAAGAGTCAGTAGCTTCTGGAATTCCTATGAAACCACAGCCCTTTCACTAGTAGGAAAAGGGCTCATATTAAGCGTCAGTAGCTTCTGGAATTCCTATGAAACTACAGCACTGCAAGACATAAGAAAGCAAGATTTATGGGGTCAGCAGAAGCAACTCAAAGGAAACACACTATGTGCTGGAGGTTAAAGTGATTCCTGACTGAGGCAACACTAGGCTGGGGGACACATGCACATTTAATTCACATCCCTGCTTAGCCCACTGCAATTTGGTTGCCTGACTAGACTCTACCATTAGAGCAGTAAGAGGCCTTGCAGAAATGAATGAGGTGTGGGCTGGAAGGCATATTGTGGGCTGAAGGGCTGGAAGGCCTTTTGTGACTGAAACCTTTTTTGTGCATAAAACCAATGGAGAAAACCAGTGGAAGCAGATGGCACAGGGCAATGGGAGAAAAGAAACAAATTTGCTGAGAACACAGAGGAATGATGGGCAAACTAGAGCTGGGAATACTGGACTCTTCAGTGACTTCAACTGGTTGTGTGGCTGGAGTGATGAGGAAAAAGCATGGGGATTGAATACAGGGACTTTATTACCATGTTCAAGCCTGTGCACTTCTCAGGCTAGCTGAAATAAGACAGGTTTTTGTTTTGTTTTCAGGGTTCATTCATTTGTAATTCCTATGAAGCTTCTGTGTTTGTTTACTTCACCTGTTTTATGCCCCAGATGTGATAAACTGTAAGCTTAGAGCACTAATAAGACTGGTGTTCTGTGAAAGTACAAGCTTCTGGGAAATCTGAGGGTTTAGCCGAAAGAGTAATGTCAAGAGCTAAAAACCTAGACACAAGAAAAAGCACAGGGTGACCAAAGGGGAAAAAAATCAAAACCCATGCTTAGAGCGAGTATAATTTCAAGGGAAGTTCAAGTATGTATAAACCTCATGTTAGGAGCTGCAAACCAAGAAGCATGCTCACTATTTAGCTCCATCGGGGCACTGTGACAATTTCTAACAGAGAACTACAAGTTACAAATACCAAATATGCTGAAACGGACTTTGTGGCCTGAGGGTCTGTCTTATGAGAGGAACAGTGTGTGATCATCCTTCAAGTTAGCATGCACATAATGTATTCTCTGATCAACACAGCACTTTGTGTCTTCGCCAGCACATCACTGCTACCATGAGCAATGTGTGTCTGCCAAAGGAACAAAGAAGAATACCGGGAGTCTTTTTAACTGCATGCCAAAAGGATCCCTGTCCTGAAATGGCAGAATTCCCGACTGTATCACAATAGCAGCCACAATCTTGGTGTCATATCGCAAAAGTGTCTTTCAATAGAAGAGATTTCGCATCTCCAGTATTTTTTCATAAAGAAATCTCAAGTCTACCCTCGGTCTATTCACCATTGTTTAATTTATTTATGCATTTTAAATTAATCCACATAAAACAAAAAATACCTTCTAAATTTTTATCTTTTAAGTCAACTTGAAATCTGATTTTCTCGGTGTAAATATCTGCATAGACCTCAGAATACAACACTGATTCTCCCTAATTTGCCAAAAAAAGATCACCATTCATTATTTGCCTTTAAAATGCACAAAGACTGTAAGCAGTCATGACACATAAGCTCAGGACTTGAAATGATAACTGAGCTCTGATAAAAGACTGGACAAGACTTCTAAATCCTAGGTTGGTCTCAGACAAGTAACAAAGACCTATGTTAGCAGAGCTATGCAATTCACAACATTATGTTCTGCTAGCAAAATAAGTACAATTTTTTGAGACCAATCCTAGCCAGAATAATAGCAACCAGATCTTCAAAAATATCCACATTTATTTTAATGTAAAGTTATTTTCTATGATTTTCTATACCCATCTGTTTGAAGTGAAATACTGGGGCTGAAGTATACACGCAACACAAACTTTAGATATGTAAAAAATTATTTGAAATTATGCCACAGCATTACTGCAAGATACTCAGTTAGGATTTTCAAAAATGGCATTTAGTAATCTCTGAAACCTAATAATTGCTATATAGTGTTTCTGCAGATAGCCAAAACATCTTGCATGCTTGTTTTGGAGTTCTCACCTCATGACATCTGAGTAAATTACAAATTCTGTTGTTAAGATGATCTTTCTGTTGTATTTTTTTGATAAATTCTCCTATGTATCCTAACATCCTTTACCGGCATATATTCTTCCACAGTTCATATTGAAATAAATATCATCTTCCAATACTTCATAATTGAATGCCCTCTTCTTGGGATGAACTGCCTGACAGTAGCTGTCATTTCAAATGACTGTCAACTTTGTGTTCAGACGTATTCTAGAGATAAATACAACCCCAAATTTACACAAAAACAAGATGTAAAAAGCATCTATTTCTACAGCAGTTGTAAGTCATAGCCAAATATCAGCCAACTGCTCCTAAAGAAATGCTTGTTTTTTATCCAGATGTGTCTGGTGTGATACCATTTGTCAAATACAAATCAATAATGTGACACTACTTCCTTCTTTTCATCTAGCAAACAAATGATGCAAGTTTAACAATGCTAAAATTTTGCAGCAAATTCCATGGCAGTTTCTGAACACATTCAATAGAAAAGAGAAAAAAATACAATGATGATAACCACTGCCATTCTTCATTATTCTAAATCTATTTTAGTTTAGCCCTGTATGGCAATACATACAGCACTGCAATTGCCATTTAAAGGCCTCAGGACATGTCAAGTATTGTCTGAACTTGTTTTGTCCTTCTTGGAGCTTTGTTCAGCTTGTTTAATGACCAGACAGCTATTGCCTGATTTGTTTAACTTTTGCTCATCTTAGTAGAGCCATACTATTTTCACAGAGGGTAGCAGCAAACAGTTGTTCTGTATTTACCCCAGCGAAACAGTGCAGTGCAGAGGAGCACAGCGCAGGCAAAGAGCATGCTTTGGGAGCAGAGGGGGCCAAGCAGGAGACAGTGGGTGCAGCGCAGGTCTGGAAGGGTCAGTAAAAGGCAAAAGATGGCTTTGGGCATCCCAGAGCTAATGAATAATAATATACTGATGATCATCTAAAGCTGTGCAAATCTGGGAACTACACAACACTGAGTTCCAGGGTAACAAAAGCAAAGAATATTTATTGAACTCATGTAAGGCAGTCTATATATAGTAAATTAATTGCTATTATTGATATTTATTGGTATTGATTTCATTTGATTGCAATTTATTATTGTTAGTGGGATTAATTTCTAATAATATTTAGAGAAAATATTTTTAATAATAAAATAATGGCTTCCTGTTCTAATATTTATTAGACATATTTCAGGAATCCACATCTCCAATTGAGAGCATTTACCAGCAAACCTTCTTTTAATTAAATACCATTTACATGAGTAATGATGTTGATTCAATGAGTTTATTTATATACAAGTGAACACAAAAGCAGGAATTTAGTAATGTCTGAAAAATATTTAGATGCTACATCCTGGCATGCTTGGATACCCTGTGATGTCTTATTTATTCCAGAAATTCAGTTATTGTAAAGCTACTGTACATATAATGTTACCAGACTAAAACCTACATTTTGCAAGAATTCAGATTTCACATGGACAAAATCCATTATCCAAAAGCTTAAAAACATGAAATGGTAGATAAATGTCAAAGTCCTTCATTCTCTTCATCTGTTTCATCGGACAAGCAACCAATAAACTCACACATTCATTTCAACCACCAGAAAATACTCAGGGAAAACATGGATTTGATTTTCACCAAACTATGAGGGGAAAAAAAGACTTTCAGGTTTAGCAGTAATGGCATAATCTATATACACTAAGTAACAGTGTGACGCCAATTGCCAAGCAAAACTTTGACGTATCTCATAATATTACCAGAAGGCAAGGCAGTACTAATATAACAACACCATGGTAAAGGAACATCAAAAAGCATTTACAAAAGAATTCAAGTAAGTTTATATGCGTCATCAAGACCCACACTGAAACTGAGGACCTCCAAAATGTTCATCCCAGGGCAGCGCACACCTGCTGGTGTTCAAGAGCCTCGAGGCAACCTGAGCAAGGTGCACACAAGGGTCTGGGTGCTGCCTCACAGTGACGAGCAGCAAACTCCTGAGCAGAGTGATTCCAAAAGGTGGTCTTGGATCATACCAGCTTGACCAACCTTTTCACAAGGCACAACCAGAGATGGCATCCTACTTTTATAAGGGCACCATCCTTTTATAATCTTCTGTGTATGAACTGTCAACCGAGACCTGAATGTCCTGTGAACAACTGCAGCACTTGGAGCAATCTGGCTCTGCTTCTCAGAAGGTTCTGTCTGGTCAAGGAATAGGAATATTGTTGATTTTTCCCAATTATGAAGCTGTTCTAACTTTCATGAAAATATTAAAGATTCAGTGAATACATAATTGAAAATTCATTTACTAGACAGGAAAACACTGGTTCCAGAGCAGATTCCAATTATTTTTAGGTCTCCCAGGACAATGACCACCAAACTTTTCTGAGTATAATTCTGCTTCAAGAGGTATAACCAGTATCTATTGCATTTATAAACCTAAATAACAGCATAATCCACTGAAGCCCTATGGCCCCATACATAACTCTCACAGTCTTATCAGTTGCTGGGATTGGCTAATATCCCAGCCTTGGCACATCCTTCCCTTCCAAGGAGAGTGAAATTATATGATATGCTCTGTATTATTAGTGAATTCCTAGACAATTGATGCAGACAGAACAGCTGGACAAGGTTGTGTACTCACATTACACCTGCAGTGCTGAACGTTTTCCCTCGTCTCCTTTGTCAGTGTGAAGCACATCTATCAACCTTCAAACAAACCAGTACGGAGCATCTGTATGTTTGCCAGTTACTGCAGATATTGGCCAATGCCACAGAACAAACAAAACATTTCCAAGGATAAAAACACAACTTGTTACGGTTCAAGCTGAAGTGCCCAGCTCTGCAGACAATTAAAATCTTCCATGTGTACAGTACAGAAGGGAATGAAAAGAATAGGATAGAGAAGTAAACACTATTACAAAAAAAAAAAAAAAAAAAAAAAAAGTGAACCATTTAGGATTCAAAGAAATATTTCACATGAAATGCTCAGACTTCAGATTTTCCAAAAGCCTTTCTGGAAAAAGTAGTCTTGCACAAAGCAATATTGTTTCTCATAATCAGTGAACAGCATGAATTAGATTCTCTGATTTTCTAATCTGTAATTTAAACCCCTTCTAACTGCACTATTGGAATGAGCTGCAAAGGGTTTGCTGACTTATCCCCAAGCACTCCGTGCACACTTGCATAGCAATCTGCACCATTCTTTAATCATCAGTGGGAAGCCCTGGATAAACATGTATCTTGGACTCTATTTTGAAGGATCTGCCAGTAATACTGTAATCAAACATGGTGCAACTGCCTAGAAACACAGTATTATGGAATTGGCTGCCAACCTGTACAAAAGAGCAGGCAAGGGTAACATGTATCAACCACTCTTTGATAGACTTTTTTACTTAAGCAAATTGAAACTGCGCTGAACCAGCATCGCTTCTTCTCCCCATCTCTTTTTTGTGCCACTTTTAGGTTCCAGTGGAAGCTTAGCTAGGCCGTTATAGCACACTTGCCCAACATCAAGATCATACATCTAAAACCCTAAGGTGAATAATTTTCTACTTGGCTGGTATACTGACATAGCTCGACAAAGGGAAAGCAGTAAAGCCACAATGGGGCCTCAGATTCTCACAAGCAACCTGTTATAGCATATCTCAGAGAGTGACAACAGTTAACAAATTCCTATTTAACATAAGGAATGTAGGTATATCCCTACATAATAATTATCATAATAATAATTATGTAGGTCTATCCCCACATAACTGACGAATGAGCTAGCAGTACATGAAGAACAACAGGTACCAGTCAGCTCCCAAAATGTTTCACATCTCCCAAAGAATTAAAGAGAGCAATTTAGCAAAAATTGCCCAAAAGTGGGTGACATGTTCACCCCATTGTCACCAAATTTCTACTGAGCTACCAGAAAATGGATGCTGTTCAAATTTTATATTTTTGTTGTGGTTTCTGCCATTTCTAGGAAATATAAATAAAATCTGGACTTCATTACTGAAAATAGCTTGCTTCCAAATTTCAGCTGCACACATTTTCAACACCATCAAAGAAATACTAATTTGAGGGCATCATATGCCTTTTTTCCCCTCCAGACAATGAAAAAGAAACTGAAATTAAGCAGACACAGACTAACCAGCTACAACTGAAAGAAATACAGCAAGAAGCTCCATAAGTGAGCTTTCTTGAAAGTACATCTGCTTTGCTCCACCAAATGTCAAGGATGGTTTCAAAAGTAAAACTACAGGGAATTATAAAAAAGAATTTATAAATTAAAATTATGAAATAATTTGCTTTTGCTAGTAGAAATACGTTATTACTGTTTCACACCTTTTTTGTTGGGTCTAATCTAATCTGTGTTTAGACCAAATTATATTGGTGGAATGGTGAATTTGTCTTGAGTAAGGACAATAACTTTGCCTTTGCAGAGCAAAGTAACAACATGGATCTCGTACCCTGTTATTATTGATCGTCCTTATTAATTCTGATGGTGGCCAGTCCATCAGAAAATTGTGTCAGTAATTTGACAAAAACTTTATGTATAACTTCTCTAAAAGATTAACAAAACCGAGAAAGACTTTGAAAAATTTGACTGTCTTCCTCTTGAGATTAAACTAACATCAGAAAGGCTGAAAGTCTGAAATATTCATAAATCAGTGATGCATAATTTGTAAATTTGTATTTTATATAATGTACAACTTTCTCTGTCCTAAGGAGCATTTTATATTTCTTGTTAACAGTGAATGCAAATAATGCTCAATGGAATTCTGCAGTGACCTTTGTTTTATTATAATTACTGCATATTTATAAATGAACAACTAAACTCCAATTTGAGAGCTACAACAACTTTGAGTTGGAATTCTTTGATAAAAACACAACTGAATAAACTTCATAAATTTAACTCCCTAAGAAGAGAAAAAGAAAGTCTCCTCTGAAAATTCCTCTGTGTATACCCACAGACAAAGCAGATTTTTCCATGCTTTTGCAAGCAGAAAACTAAACAAAACAGCAATATGGACAGATTTGAACAGAAGAAGATAACTTGCTTTAAAAAGAGCACAGGAGAACAGACTGAATGTAAAACATCATATAATCACTGTATTATATAAATGCATAAAATAGAAATACGCAGGTGTTAACCACCACATAATAATAAAAAAATGCAGTACCTGTGTTATGTCATAATATAATTCCATGTAATGTCACTAATTCTTAGCAACTGAAATCCCACTAAGTAAGCAGAATCTACATCAACTTCTGCTAATGGCTGTTCTATACTGGAACACTTCCACATTTGTCAAAAGCACACGAAAATCAGAGGGCAAGGTCCAAAATACAGTACACACACTGTGGACCTTTCCCACCCAGACAAAGGCTAATTGGAAGCATTTGAAGACAAAAGGCACAGCTTACTGGTACCAGAAAGGCCAACAAAGACTGGTGTGAAATACCTCATGGTACAGGACTCAGAATTATCAAGCACTTGTTCAGTGGAGGCAGCAGCAAGACAGTTTGAATTCTGTTCCTAATTTGGATACTTGCTTTGACTTCATTCTGAACATTTAATTTGTTTCTATACCGTGCCCATTCTTTATCATTGGTTTCTGTTTATATCCTGCATTTCTTAGAGTGGAAGCTTGTAGCAGCATTTATACCCAGTTGAGAGCAGGTCTAACAATGTTTGAGTGCAATAATGTACGCAAACAGAGGTTTAATTCAAGCAAAAATGACAGGCTGAGAAACTAAAATCCTGGTTTGGGTCATAACATCCTATTCAACTGAAGCCATGAATGTTTTAAACAAGCAGTGAGTTGATGAAAAACTGCTATTCAAATCCTATACAAGACACCTGTGATCCCTCCTAAGGCAAACATTAGACTGAAGCCGGCTGATTTTTCCCAAAAAATAACATGCCATCTCATTAGTGTGTGAGAAGTGCTGAACAAAATACTGACAGAATCTGTGATACCAAAGAAATTACCACCTAGAGTGAGAGAGTACATTTATTAATAAAGTATTCAACTAACTGGAAGCAAAGCCATTTATATAGGCTTTTTTGTATCATAAAGGAAATGGTCTGGGTATTTTCCTTTTTCAAAGCATCAGACTATTCACTTATGGATTGATCCAAATCCCACTGAATTCCATACACATACATGAAGTGCTGATTACTCTTGCACACAAACTTCTAAACTTCATGCCAAAACAAAAATCTTCATAGTTTACTGAAGTAAATCAGGTAGAAATAATCAATACAGCACAAACTAAAATACAGTCATTAGTGATAATCACACATGATAATTTAAAATAAAGCTAAGGCTTATTAAAGGAGGTGCTGCTCATAACTGCTTTTTCTACAGTGCGCTGCATCGAAAAGAATTTGAAATAGAACTCACATGACTGTGATAAAGCACCCTATTATGAGTGGTTCAGAATGGCTCAAATATGTACTAAAAGTATAAAGTTTTAGGGTGATCATTTTCTTCTAGCAAAACAGGGCATATTATGTAGCACATGAGAATCCATAGGAGATTTAGAAATATTTCCTTCCATGGGGAACCATACTCACAAACATGATCTCTTTAACTGATTCTGTTAATGTCGAGTGATATTTTTGGCCATGAGCATTTTAGCAAGAACAAAATTTACGTTAAAAAATTACTTAAAGTGAAATTACTTTTCTTTATAGTCTAGATTTTCACTGAGATCAAACAGTTCATTACAGTGTAATAACAAAACTGCTTAAAACTGCTCATAACCTGCATGGTAACCACATATTTCAGTATATCAGTTTGAAGTTTTTAAAAAATATTTTGTAAAACATAATGAAAAATATTCCTAACACAAAATTCACAAGTGTGTTTTTCCCATCCTCCTTTGTCCCCTTGAACTCATGAATAAAAGGGTCACTGCAGGCAGAAGGATTTAAAATTATTAAGCCTCTTTCAAGTATGTTTCTGTACTCATTCAATATTTTGGACAACTGTTCTATTTATTTTTGATTTTCTAAATTTTACTTTAGTCTCAAATAGTTGTTGCACACTAAATATTAAAAATTCCTGTCAAAGTATATGGTTGTTAGACTCCATTTTGTAATTTTTGATATTACTAGACAAATCCTTCACTGATTTAACAGTTTTAATCCTGTGATGGAGCCATGATATGACATGTTATTACTGACTATGACTTCCTGACTAGGGATGTCCAGCCTACTCATCGAGCTAGTAACCTCTGGGTATGTGATGAATATTATGAATTCATCTCAAATGTGTGCAACAGGAAATGGGCATTCATGGAATGGCATATAAATAAATGCATACATGTCATGAAGGTTCTATAAAACTGTCTGCATCCTACATCTTACTATTATTCAACAGTGTGACATAAACTGTTATTTTAAAGACACATCTATTACACTAAATCCTCTGTTAAGATCTTTGTGTTGTCAGATTTGAAATCAGGGCAAAAAAAAAATCAGTTGCTGAATACTGAGATGCTGGTACACAGTGAGCTCTTAGAATTTCTGACAAAGTAGACCAAAGCTGCATTTCTAGCATAATAAAATATCCCTACTACAATTATTTTAGACCATCTGAACACAAAATACAAGATTAAGCCTGGAGCTCCAAATGCTGAAATTTAATAAATGTGAACATCCTTTATCTTTCCCTCTTGGATGTAAGTAACAGGAGGAACCCTGTCAGATCTGGCAGTAAACACAACAGGAAACTCTCTATAGTTTCTGTCTAAGTAACTATCACAAAACTCCACAATAATATTATGGCCACAATAAGAAAAAAGATATTTGGATTCCCTCTTGGATTGACTACAAAGTCTTTACATGTCTACTAGACTTGGAACTGAGCCCTGTCTTATTGACAGAAACTTCATGACATACTTCAGTCACAGCACTGAAGATCAAGAGGACAAATTCCCCACAGCCCTTAAATTTAGGATCCTGCCAAAGTATTCACTGAGATCTATTTGCCAGTGCTTTGATCCAGGGTAAGCATCTCAAATGTAAGGCCACAGAAAAGGATCTAGATACAAGGAAACTGGGTCTAAGTAAAATGGTAGTGATTTTCAATATTGCCTTAATCAATGATACCAAAGATGATCTTCCTACAGAAGAAATGCTGAATAAACCACATATTTGCAAACCATTTTATTAACAAGCAATAGTTAGAGCTTCTACTTTTTTGACCTAGATCCTTTCATTGTTCAGCACTTCAGAACATTTAGAAACACAATGATCCATTGTATACTTGTCACTTCTTTTGTAAAAGGCAACACTTCTTAAAAAGGAAAAATACTGACTTTCATGCATTTTCCTAAGCCTGTTATCATATTCAAATTTGTAGAAGTCTTCAGAGGTTCAAAATAGAAACAATTGGCTTTAATCTAAATGCTCTCTATTTACATAAGGGTTCTAAAATGTGACTGAAAATAGTTTTGGGGAAAGATTTTACACTTCATACAGTCAAGATTGATGAAAGTAATTCTGAGGGATGGGAAGGTTTGCATAATACTTAGAAAGCTGTCAGGTCTTTGCAATTCCTTTCCAAAAGTCACTTCTAGGCAATGTCAGTACCAAACCTCAAAATAATGCACAAATTCATAAAACACAAACCAAATTTACATCACTCTTCAATAGTAAACTCTACTTCCCTTAAAACTCAACTTACACTAGCAAAACTCTACTTTCAGTTGCCACTATGAACTGTAACAACCATTTCTTAGGTATTGGTCAACCTCATTTATGCCACCTGTGCCAATCTAACTTGAACTAGATTGTCTGTGAAAACAAAATTTGTATTTCTTGCCTTAATGTTCGCTGACAGAAGTGATGAACTGCATCGCATTTGTAGCAAGAACATTCTACGTTTTGATTCCTCAATAAGGCCTTGATCTGAACCACAAACCAGCTTTTTACAAACAGATACACCTGACTGATGTGCTTAATGAATGCAACTGTATCTACAGAAGACAAAGTCTAAACATACCTCCCTTGCAGATTTTTAGCCTTCTGGGAAAGGGAAAAAATGTTTTAGACACTGAGTGGAAAACAAAAAGCTTACTGCTAGCTGAGAAGTACTCTGAGACTTAATATGCAAACTGATTATAACTTTGAGTAAAAATCTGATGAAAATTTTCGAAGTGCATTTATTGAAGTAATTCTAATAATGTGGAAATTTTCCTCAGTACAAAACTGACCTCACTAAATAAAGTGAAAAAAAAGCAAATCAAACCTTCCACCTACCAAATGAAATTTCCACCCTCCATTTCTCAAGCTCAAATGCAGGAGAACCCAAGAGTAGGGACAAGAATTAAAATATGTCTGGAATTGGAAGCAGAATATGCTGGAAACACGTTTCAAAATTTAAGGGAAGGAAAAAAACCAAAGAAAAGCTTGCCCTAAGCTTTCTCTGTCCTTTCAATTAAGTATGTTTCTGAAACGGATGCTTTAGCCTGGATTCACTTATCCCCTTGGAATCTAGTGTATTTTGGGGAACGATGCGAGAGCCCAACGTGCTCGCGCCGCCTCGGCCCCCGCCCCACGAGGGACCGGTGCCAGAGGACGGGGACCGGAGGCAGGGAGGAAGGACGGACGCGCCTCCCGCGGAGCCGGGGGATGTGGGGGGATGTGGGGGGGATGCGAGCGATGCGCGCCCGCCCCTCCGCGGACCCGCGCACCGCGGCCGCGCTCGCTGCGCGCGTTCCGCTCCGCGCTGTCCGTGTTCGCCGCCTGGGGCCGCGGCTCCCCCGCGCTTCCCATGACTCACACGGCGGAGCCCGGGGGCGGAAGCGGCGCCTCCCCCGCGGACGGGCGGTGCGAGCGCCCCGCACCCGCGCAGCGCCCCCGGGCTCCGCTGCTGCGGCCGGGGCTGCCCCCGCCTGCCGGGGCACCGCTCAGCTCTGAACGATGCGAACCACCACCATCCCTGCCACCGGTGGAACGAGCTTCTCTAGGGGGTTTCTGCGGCAGCCGGGCCTCCCCCGCCCGTCAGAACCGTTCTGGTCCCGGGCTGGCGGCGGAGCCACAGGACGCTCAAAGCGTCCCGCTCGCCAGCCTTCCCCTCCCCCGGCCCTGCCCTTGGCCGCTGGCACCGCGGCAGCTGGAGCAAGTTCAGCTTTTCTTCTCCCACAGCACTGGGGCTTGGCTGCCCTTAAAGAAAATCCTCTCCTAACAACGTGTCAATGTTACATTCCTCCACAAAGCAACTTCTATTAGGGGGGCTGGGAGCTTGGCACTGCCTCGCCACAGACTGAGAGCTTTGTGGCTATGCAAAAAACAAGGAGAGAGGGAACATTTCCTGCATTAAAATGCAATACCCCAGGCTCGATGATTTATCCTCACCCTCCCCCTACTCCCGCATGGCAGCTCTGAAGGACCCCCTCGCCAAGAGCCTGCATCCAGTGCCCCCATCTATGTTCAACCCACGCTTTCCCTGCCTCACAACCCTTCAAAGTCCTTCTAAAAATCACCCTCCAGCCCCAGCCTCTCCAGAATGTCAGGCTCAAACAGGAGTGCGTAGCAGAGGGACTAGGTGGAAGGCTGCCGTGCTAACTGCTAGATCCCTGACTTCCCACCCTTCCGCAACAGCCCCCTCCCCTTTTTCCAGCAGGGACATGAAGCAGCTGCTGGGACTGGAGCAGCTGCTGGGAATGACACACCAACCCCCTCCTCGCTAATACTGCAATGAGATTCTGAGCCTCCATCTCCGGGAGCAGGGACTGCCTGGGGAATGGGTGCAGGAGCAGCCACTGGCCCCTTCCCAAAGCTCCCAGGAGGTTAAACCAGCATGTCCTGCCTGCACAGTGCCTCGCCTCTCCAGGCATCTCAGGCAGAGGTTTCACACTTAGAAACTGCATTTGCTCTTGGTTTATTTGTAGGTTGCTGAGGTCTGGCCCAGGGACCAGGTGTCCTGAACATGGTAAATCTCTTGGTCTTTTGGTCAGGTTGCCTGCATGCCTTTGGAAATATTTTCCTTGCAAAGTCAAGGGATCATATAGAGAAGGCCAAGGTTTTTCAGTTGGGTGGTTGCTGTAAAGAGATGGTGAGGGGGAAAGTGATTTCTGGCTCACCACCTGTGGGCATTACTGTAAGTGAGGCCTTAGAACAGATGGATCCTACTTGTGAGGAGTTTCAACGGTGCTCAGCAGAACTATAAGCTGTAGGTTAGGCCAGTTTAGAAATGAAAATTCAGCCTTCCCTGCCTTTAAGGGAATGTGCATCTTCTCCAGCCCTTTTGCCTCATCTAGAGGAAAGCCAGAGTGGAGAGCAACTGAAACGAATGTGAGTATTTAGGAGAGCTGGCAGCAGGACTTGCACACTGGCATGGCATTCAGCCCCCCCCTCCAAGAAGCACCTACCTTCTTTTGGCGGCCGCTTGGCTTCCCTGGTGAGATTGCAGACCTGGGTGGTTTGCAGCTCCTGGGTCAGGCAGCCTTCTGTCTGCTCGTTGAGGGGCAGCACCACGTTATTGAGCAACACCAGGGACTGGTCGTCTATTCCCCACTCTCCCAAATGCTGAGGGCAGGTGCATTTTGTATACATGATCCCACAGGACTCGGTTCTCCCATTTTCAGATTTCAAGCAGCTCTCCAACCAAGTGCATAACACATGGCACCCAAACTGGCTCGGGCTCACCTTGTTCAACACCAAAAATTCAAAGAAGGATTTGTGGTCTTCTTCTTTTTTGTGTAATCCTGGGAAGTTGATAGGATAGACACGACGTATCTGAATAAAATTCTTATCATACTGCAGAAATACAAAAGCATTCTTGGAGTTGCAGAGCTGCATTATAGAATGGTTATTTTTTAAAAGATCCTTTATTTTTTCATGAGAAAAATGATCAAACTGATAAGCCAAGAGGGAAAAGTTGGAGCAGCTGAAGTCCTTTTTGGAAAATTTCAGGTAAATACTATATTTGGTTGGATCTGGATTTTCCAGCGTCCAAGTGCAGTTTGTGAAGTTTTTAGGAAACATTTCACTTACAGAATACGATCCATAAATGACCCCCTTCACCAACGTGGAACACCAGAAGTCTTGGGCAGCATTAAATCCAAACATAACCAGTAGATAGGTGGAAAATATATAAATCAGCAAATTACGAACAGCCTTCATCCTATGTCATTTGGCCTGCAGGAGATGAAACGAAATAAAAATGCAAGTAGAATTCTTCACGCATAGAAAACCAAACTCCTTCCAATATTCGAGCCAGCTGTTTTCAAGCTTGCAGTTAGAGCCCCTTTCAGAAAGAAGGGCAGGTAATTTTTATTTTATAACGCAAGGGCCGGGGTTGCTGCTGTGTGCACAGCGCCATCACGTGGCCGTCGCCGCAGACACGGCTTCCACAGACAAATTAAAACTCAACATCTATTAGATTATTAATAGGAATGTCCTCTCCTCTCTAGGATTTAGTCATCATGGCGTGGACTAGAACTGCTCAACTTAAGTAAAAACCTAGATGCCTTACCTAGCAGACCAAGAGAAGAGAAGTTTATTTATTTATTTATCCAAAAAGTAAATAATTAATCGGCTATAGTTATGTACTTGCATATACGATATCCACATGCAGAATTTCACCAGAATAGGACAAGAAAGCCGGTAGAATTTGTTATATATTATTTTTCTCTTAAGTCTAAGAAGTAACTGAATTATTACAGCTATCATTTAAAAATGCTCAAATTACTATTTGTTACAGATAGAACATTATCTCCCATATGCCTACATGTCTTCACCGTGGCTGCCAGGTCTCTAAAAAGGCAGCAAATACTGAGATTAATGCATTAATAAAATTTTGACAGTATTGAAGAAGAAACAAAGACAGATGGATATAACTACTGCTCGTCTGACACGATCACTAAATGCCAGCTTTTTAAGATAATAATTTCAATGTGCTTCAGCCTCTAAGGATATATAAAATGGATCACAGTATTAGTATTACAATCAGTAGCTCTATGTAACTGGCCATGCTACAGCAGGATCTCTGCACCTATTGGACTGCACTTGCCCTTTGATTACGAATTACTTGTACTGTCTGATTAGCTCCTGTGTTTTGCAGCCCTGCGCTTGAACAAGGAAAAAAAAAATTACATTTTCTCTGCTAGTATCTCCAAATAAAGCTGTTTTACTGCACCTGCCAACCCTCTGAGTCTCCACAAGCTCTGTTTCTTTTAACAGTGGCCTAGGTTCACACAGTGAACCTGAGTTACATTTATCTCCGTAATGATAACCAAAAATTTCAGGTTGAAGGTTTTCAGCATTAACCTTTGAAAAGTTGCTTATCTCTTACAAATGAGTAGTTTTTCACCCTCTGCTCTTAAATGCAAGCAGAAAGAAGTGATACCGACCTAATTTCAAAACTCTCTAGATTGCAGTCTCTTCCACTGTTGCTCTGTGAGCAGAGGCACACATACACACAGGCACCGTTACTGAGTTTTGATGTGTGTCTTTGCCCAGCTTTTCATCTCCTCACCAAACAGCAAGGCATCTTCTGTTTCCCATTGCGTAACACACAGCAAGTCACCGGATTAAGCTCCCTTGAAGAGATTTTCCTATCTCCTAGATTATATTGCAAACTCTGAATCCTGAAATGGGCAAAAAGCAGTACCAACTCTAACCCTCTTTATAGCAGAGGTTTAAAAAAAAAAAAAAAGAAAAAGAAAAAGAAGGAGGGCTGCTGTCGTGCCACATGGTCAGATTTTCTCCTTTCTGAGCATCCATCTCAGTGAATAACATGGTTCTCCTTCTCCAAACAGGGCTGGTACAGCATTTAAGGTCTTAAAAAAGAAAAACTTATTGGGAATTCTGGAAACAATTTCCCCTTTGCTGAAGCACTTTGCAGGCAATGCAGTTCTGCGCAGTGTTATTCAGGATGGTGTAGGCGTTGAAAGCCAATGTGACAATAAGTGTCTAAATTAAGAATTCCACCCATGAAAAAGGATTAATTTTATAATCTGGAAAGTAGAAAGGGAGCTTATTTGCTTTTCTGTTTGAAAAGGAAAAAAGCCTCTGACTTTTTCCATCCTATGTAATATCTGCGCTAGAAAAAATAAAGACCTCTGCAGTGCTAGGCTGTTTTCTATGAAGAAATGTAAAGCCCTCATTTTAGTTGTGCATTTGTTCATGCACGGCTACTGAAACACAGCACTGTCTCAATCCCTCTCTCCCTGTGTGCATTACACACGCACACATGCACACACACACGAACTCGGTGTGCCGGCAGCCTTCAGTTAGTTTGCAGCATTGCTAGATGCAGAGTGAACCTGCTCGCTGGAAGGATTAAAACACTCAGATTAAAAAGATCTTTCTTTTCCATGGAGGAAGGAGTTAAAGAATGGTCACAGAGGTTTACGGTCGCCTATTTGGGTAGGGGGAGAATTCTCTTCTGCTGAAAAGAAACGGGCATTTAGTTTGGATATTCCCCGAACTGATTTTCTAGGTGACACTGTAGTTTAGCCGAACATAGACGGCGCCATCACTCCATTTATTTTTTTTTCCCCCCAACAGAAGACCCACTGACTTCTCTTATTTTAACTTCCTATTAACCTAACAATTCCCCCCACCCCCCATACAAATTACCCTAATCGTGCACAAACCTCAGGTTTTCTCGGTCTCGCTGGAAATTACTCTCAGGGAAGCAGACCTGTCGCAAAACGGACTTCTCTAACTTTTAAACTGCAGCGCTGAAGTAAATGCGGAGATCATTTCGTATGTGCTGTCTCTCTCTCTATCCTTCAGCAACAGCCTGTCCCCCTCCTCCGCCGCCTCCTCCCCGGAATCCCAAGCTAAAAGCTCTCCAGTCGTAATCCCTGGAAATGGGAAATGGAAATGCCCGGGGCACCCTTACCTTCCACTCCGAAAGCTGTCAGGCTATTTCTCTAAAACACTAGCACCATAGGCACACGTCCCAACAACAGTGATGGAGAGATTCCCCTTCTGACGGAAGCACCGTTTCCCATTTTCCCCGGCTCAGGTTCAAAACCAAGATTTAAAAAAGCAGCAGAAGATAAAAAACGCAGCGAGAAAATCCCCGCACGCCACACGCACACCCCACCGAGGGAAAAAATCAGCTTTGGCTCCGGATCCACCAAATCCAACCACATGAAGGGAAAGAAAACAGAAAAAAAAAAAAAAAAAGAAAAAAAAAAAAGAAAAACCAAAAAAAACCAACCACCTCAAACCAGCGAGACTGCAGGGGAAAAAAATGGAAGTGGCTGAGCAAGCGAAGGTTTTTTTTTTTTGTTTGATTTTTTTGTTTTTTTTTTTTTTTTTTTACTTGAAACAAAGTCTCAGCACAGCAGCCCGATGCACGGCGATGCCAGGCAGTCGACGGTCTGAGAGAAGGACTAAGGCGTTAGTGCGGATTTGTTGGTGGGTTTTGTTGTTGTTGTTGTTGTTGTTATTACTAATAGACTTATTCCTCCTTCCCTCCTCCTCCTCCTCCTCCTCCTCCCCCCAGGCACTAATGGCCGGACAGCGGCGGGGGGTCCTCGGTTGCCGATGTCGGGGAGCGGTGTGAGCGCCGGGCGCGCAGGGAGCACGGCGGCGGCGGCGGCGGCGGCGGCGGGAGCGGGAGCGGGAGCGCGTCTCTGCCGCTGCGTGTGGCTCTGCCCGTGCGTGCGTGCGCGCGCGCCCGCCTGCGCGCCCCCGCCTGCCGAGCCCGCCCGCCTCCGTGGGAGCCGGGCCGGGGGCGCGCGCGCGTGTGCGCGCCCCCGTGCGCGCCCGCCCCCGCGCGCCCCCGGCCGCCCGACGAGGGAAGGGGGGGTGGGGGGGGGCGGCTGCGTGCGCGCGCCTGCGCCCCGCTCCGCGCGTTCCCGCGGCGCCCCCCGGCCCCGACAGCCGGGCCCGAGGAGCGGTGCGCGCGTCACGGGCGCTCGGCGCGTCCCAGAAACGCCGCTCGCCGCGCCCGGCAGGGCTCCCCGCCGCCGTTCCCAGCGCTGGGGCCGGCTGCGCCCCGGCGTCAGAAAAACCCGCGGGCGGGGAGCGAGGGAAACGGGGACGCCGGGGCGGGAAGCTCGCACTTGATCTCCTTCCTCTTGTTTTTTCTTCCAAAGCACAACCTCCCCCTCGCCGCAGCCCCGGGAGCTGTCGGCTCGGCCCCGCGATGCAGATTAACTGATACAGGGCTCCCGGGATAAACGCTCTCAAACTGCCGCCCGCCTCCGACTAGAAACAATAGCAATTTTCTCAGCGCGGCTGCAATTAACGCCGCGTTTGTTCCCCGCCAGAGATAAGGCTGTGCCCGATCGCAGCCGCATCCACTCCCTCGGCTGCTGCCGGCCGCCCCCTCCCCGCACGGGAAGGATGGAGAGCCCGGCGCTGTGCCCAGCGCGGCAGCCACGCTGCCCCGGCTGAGAGCGGAGTTTGCGAGGCGACAGCGGCTGAAGTGGCACCGACGGCGGCGGGTGGGGTCAGACGGGGGAGGTTCGTGAAAAAAGCTTTGCCACAAGCAAGGCGATCCCCTTTTTCTTTTGTTTTTGTTTTAAATTTTGCTACATCTGGGCATGCTTTTTTTGCCCTCCCCTCCCGCTGTGTCCCTCCTGCTCCCCAGGTCGGGTTGGGTTGTCCTCTGGTTCTTCCCGCTGGCGTGAGATATCAGGGCAGTCTGCACGACAACAGATATCCAGCGTGAAAATTAGGAGATGACATTTTAATAAATGCTGCTGTCAGTCAGCAGCTCTCAGCCTGGCTGTCGTGTGCTCCCACTGCTGCCATTCTGCAGAGAGCACAAGGCCCTGCTGAGTTCGTGGGGCAATACAGCCCCTCCATGCCTTCAAAGTTCATATGAATCATGGTTGTGTGGTTTTGGACACGACCTCCCACCCCGATGAAATGAAAGTTTAAATTTCTGGACAACATCCAAACCAATCAGTCCTTAAAGCCAGCAGTTTTCTCCCCTATGGTCCTGCTCTAGCCCCTGCAAGGTCTGAATTCCAGTAACACAGAGCTTTTATGATTACAATTACATGCTGCACAAATTCTGATCAGAGGTATCGCTGGTCACAAACCACTTTCGACCAAAGTAAACCAAAACATGGTTATAGCTTTTTACTGTATTTTCCATAGGTATCAGCTGTAAAACCACATCCCTGCTAGCTTTTACACTCATAAATATGTTATATCCCTGTTGTCAAAATAAAACAAACAGTACCTACCCAAAGCAAGGAAAATGTGAGAGATATTCAGGGTCTGTGCCCAGCAAATGCAATGCAATGAAAACTGAACTGTTACTGGCTTAGAGATAATCAAATTCTCTCACATTTGCTGACATTCCATACTATCTGTGGGTGATCATCGTGTCGCTTAAGGTACTTAAAGGGAACTTCTGTTCATTGACAGAGTGATAGGAGCAGAACAAATCAAATGTGTATATACAATGCAATATTTGAATATTTTTTTCATCTCCTTTACATTAAATGAGGAACTATAAGGTAAGTCACAAAAAAAACCAACTTGAATGAACTCTTACCTGTTTTCTATGACATTGGCAAATTGTAGCTCCTTTAATTGTGAGTGGAAATTAAAAAATAATGAATATACAAAGTATGGTAAGCAATTGTCTTTAGACATCTCCTAGGTATTCCAACCCAGCGATTAACTTGATCTTTTCAATTTTGTGAAGACATGTCAATGCTGGAGAGGAGTCTGGGATGGAAGACTCCTTAACCTCTTGTTCACAAAATGAAGAAAAGGGTGGAGGTTGCACAAGTTGTGTTTAGATTAACTATGGCAGCTGAGGGGCAGAGGGGTGGGAAGTGATGGGAGAAGATGGGATGGGACGGCAGCATAGAGTGCTCTGAAAATTTCTTTACAAGATTTGTACAATTAGACTTCAACAATTCAGGTTCTAATGACTGGAACTAAAATAAGCATACCATTTTTCTGAGTACACAAATATCTACAATCCACTTGCAGGTGTTTTTCTCCTGCAATTGAGGCCAATTTGAGAAAAAAAAATGGTTTGCCAGGTGTCATGCAGCATTTGAGGTAAAAGAAAAAATGTTATTTTGTATGTGTGTGTGTTATTTTGATAGTCTAGAAGTGAGAGTCAGGATATGTTTAAGTCTGCAAAATATAAATAGGTAGAAATGTGACAATAGGTTTGTTTAATTTGGGCATGCGGATCACTTGTGTTTGGAATGGTCCTAGTTTGTGTGTACATTTATTCCTAAGCTACAGCCTGAAGGGCAGATGCAAAGTGAACCTATGCACGTAATTTGGAAATATTGAGTAGATCAATCTTGTTTGAGTACCTCTGTTAAAACCTAGGAATAATGCATTAATGCAATCACACTCTTTCATGGGAGGGCTGTCAGCCCTGCATGGTGCACGTGGTGCCATCTGTACTACAAAGAAAGTATCAAGGCACTGAAAGAAGTGTTATGTTGCTCAGTAGTAGTGTTGTACGGACTGGCACAACATAGTGAATGCTAAATTTATAGTGTTGCTTTCTAGACTCAATGCAATTGTTTCAGCAAGGTTGGGCTTGATCCAAACTAGGAAAGAGGGAAGGAAGTAATGTTTTTAATTAATGTCTGTATTAATGAGAAAAATGAGGCTTACCCAATTTAATATGTTGGATGGAATAAATTAAAGGGCTTGTTTAGTTGGGATTTTTCCCCCAGATCTGCAGAAGCACTTTGAGATCTTTGCTGTCGTGGTGATAGCAGCTAGATGATTTCAGTCCAGATTTTAGTGAACATAGCACAAAATTCAACACAGTCGGAATTGGAATTACCACTGACAGTTCTGGTGCAAATTTAAAAAGGAAGATGACAGTTTAAAGCAAGTGGCTTTGGAGAATGGACTGTTCTCTTACTCAATCATCAGTCACTCTTAGGGGGACTCGTTTCAGCCTGCAGTGTCACTCCTTTGAGCAAATAAGACAGTCTATCTACATTACTGAAGGCACACATTTTAAAAAAATCTTAAAATTGTTTTCAAAAAAGACTTTATTAATCATTATTATTATTATTACTGTTATCATCATCATCATCATGTTTAACTGACTCCAGAGTTACACTTAGATATGACCTTCTATGTACACAAGAAGGGAAGCTGTTGTTATAGACTCTATTTAGAGGTAAGAGTTCAGGGATAGTTACACTGAGCCTCTTGGCTTATGTAGAGGTGCCACTGGTCTGTTTCCCACTTCCCACTTTTCACAGATATGCAAGGCCCTTCAAAATCCCCTTTGGCAAGAATAGACTTTCTACTCTGCATTACATATTATTCTGCAGAACACCAAGCCGTATTTCCCAGCTCTGAGTCAGGAAAATGTTAAATCCAAAGCTGGTGTGACCACTTCAAGAGAAATGTTATGTAATTGGGTGTGAAGAAAAAAAATTAAATGGAATATGCTGGCCATATTACAGGCATTATAAAATTCACTAAATACCTAAATAAGAAGAGAAGAAAGATATTTTGTTGTTCCAACAGATTGAGAACAAATGCAAATTGGAAAAAAAAATCATGGACTTGCACTTGTTTTCTGGTCCAGGATGTTACAAACCATTAAGATTTTAATGCATATCTCTATTAATTTCAGATTCTAAGTGAATTTCCCCAGTATTAGTTTTCTCTCTGCTATTAAGAGGAAACATTAATTTAATAAATAATAGGCTATGTTCTGCCTTCTCAATTTTAAATATACTTGGAAAGATTATATGATTCTAATTAATTTTATTAGAGAAGTGATTCATATATTCATAAATAGCTAATTAATAATGCAGCACCAGTAGATGGTGCTCAAGAATATATAGCATACCTGGAGGCATGGGTGAATAAAATGTTCTATTTTGAAATTGAAAAATTTTGGCAAAAATACTAATTTACTTTTGGGAAGTTGATTTTTCATCAATAATGTCACCTTCCAAATTCAATCAGACCTTTGGTTGGTTGAGAATTTTCAAGTTGAAAAAGTCAGTGATTTACTTGCTTGTTTGTTTTCATTCTTTGTATGGCTTCTTCAGCAAAGGTTTCCACAAGTAATTCTAAATTGTGCTACTAGCTTTAAGTATTTTGATATTGTCATTCAATCCTATAAATTCAATAACTGGGCCAGTTATTGAATTTATTGGATTAATAAATAATTAATATTGCATTCGTGCAATAGGTGACACTAAGAGCATGGGCAGAAGGGGCCTGAATCACATGTAAGGCCTGTACAGCATCCTGCCACAGATGGTGGCTCTTGAAGGCTCCTGAGGAAGGTGCAGAAAACCCAGAACGTGAGTATTTTTGAAAATCTGACTTCAAAAAAAATCTCACATAGTCTCCAGTATGCAAAGGTCTTTTTAAGTGTCCAAATAAGTCTAAGTTCCCCTGCAATAATCATTTAGCTTGTTTAACTCCATGCATTCTTATTTTCTACATAAGCACCTAATTGTTTTCAATCTTAAATTTTTTTCTATCTCAGCATTAGTAAATGGTGAGTCCCACAGCATAAATACTAAGTGAAAACTTATGTTCTGTTAGATTTGCTAGCTTTTTATTTAATTCAACATATTCATATGTCACCGTATTCTTGTATTAATGCAGAGAGAAGTGAGATTCTGGCTAACTTCTATATTGTGTAGTATTTTTGCCATGCCTCTATTTAATATCTTTTTAAAATATTCCACTCTGTTTCCACAAAACCCTGCTTCTATAATTCTTGTCCCTTTTCTCTCAAACACTTCCTAGTTTTCTGATATCTTTCTAAGATGTAGAAATCAGCACTGCACACAGCAGTTCAGATCAGGCTGCAGCTTGGATTTTTATAACATTGTTGTTCTTTATCATCTCTTCTTGGTTCATTTAATATCTTGCTTCTTCTGAGAGCTGCTACACTGAACAGAGGTCTTCAGTTTGCTGTCCATGTCTATTCTTTTTATCTGTCTCCTGTGAGAAACTTTGTCAAGCAAGTTTAAATAAATGATGTCTATTGGTTCTCCTTTGACCACTTCAGTAGTTTACTGATGTGTTGAAAACATTCTAGCAGATGAGTGAGGTATCATTTTGCTTTGCACAGATCTATCATCTCATGGTCTTGTGAGTCTTTTATTTTGTTATTTTTAATTTGTTAGGTACAGAATGCAAGATTTATGAATCTTTGATTCCCTGATTCATTCAAAACTTCTTTTATGATGTATGTGAAACATTTGCTATTCTCTAACCTTCCAGTAAAGGAGTTGTTTTTCAATTAGAGATTGCATAGCTCCTCTACTTGTTCAGGATTTTCAGTCTTGGTGGCCTCCTGCTTTTCAAATGATTGATTTGTTCCAGCACCTCTTCATCTGATAGTACCTAATTTTTATTACCCAAGAGTAGATATCTTCCTAACATGCTCTATTGTGAAGACTGATGCAAATAAATCTTCTGTGCTCCTAGCAATGTCCTTCTCCTTAATTGCTGTCTTTACTCTCTGAAGTTCCCAGAAGACATAGTTACTCTTGAAAGTTTCTGGCTTTTGATATATTTAAGGAGGCTCTTTTAATTTGTTTTTATATTTTTAACATTATGCTTTTTATAAAAACATATATAAGTTACCTTTGCTATCCATTTTTCCCTTTTTACATATTTGCTATTACAGTCCATGATAATTTCCCTCATTTCCTGAAAGCTGCCTTTTCAGATTATGACAATTCCCTGCTTAACTCAAGTAGCATCTCAAATCCTTTCATTTCACTCCACTGCTTTGCAACTTTCCTTCCTTGTTTATCTCCTCCCTTCCCCCATATGTTCATTTATCAATGGAAGTATTCTTGGTTTTAGAAGGAACACAAATGCCACATTTTGACTAACATGCATTCTATTGAAGGCCTTTGTCCAAAGGTTAGTGCTGTGACATTTTTTTATATCTCTTACATCTTGTTAGATGTGTTTAACCTCATTATTTTAAGACCACTTTACATATTAGTTTGGATATCCTTAATCCTTGACTTCTTTCTGCTGATTGCAATTGAAGTCTAAAAATATGTCTAAACTCTGTTTTAATAATGGTGTCCAGTTTATCAAGTGGAGTTCATTGATTTAAGGCTGTCTTAGGTCTTGCAAGGTGACACTCATTTCTCAAAATAGTTTTCTTTCAGTCATGTGCTGTTTTAAGAACCAATTTCCTATATTTCTGAGAAACTATATTTTTAATCTTCGCCATTTACAGATCTGATTTTTTTTCTAATTGGGTTGTATAAAATTTATTATTATTGTGTTTAGTTACATATTCATGCTTTTTTTCTTTTTCTGTGCTGCACCCTTAGTATCTTAGTTTTGACTTGCATTTTTCGACATGTGTCTTTTTGTGCCCTGAGCTTCCATTCTCAAGCCCTCTTCACTAAGAGGATTTTTTCACACTGGAATTTATAGAATCTTTTATGTACAAAGCAAAATTCCTCACAGAGCTGGTCCATTCTGTTATTCTAGGGCAGTTTACAAGGCATTGTAGGTTTTAAAAAAAATTATAGCATAAAGCCTTCTATTGGAAAGTCTTCTATTTCACTTATTTTGCTTTTAATTTTTAATTTTGCATAAATATTTGAAGTTCTTTATTTTTTACCAGATGTCATTCTATGGCACATTTCCTGGATTTGTGCATCTTTGGTTGCATTTTAAGTGGATACTCAGAAGTATTTTTATTACTAGTAACATCTGTAGATTACTTGGTGTTCTTTGCCTCTGTTTATTAGGTGTGTGGGGAAAAAAACCAAACTTCTAGCCTTTCAATCTATTAAATCAATATTTTAAATACTTTATGTCTTACATATATAATTGCTGTCATTTGATTACAAACTTGCTGCTATTTCATATATGCACATAGTCTGGTGGTGAAATTCTAAGGCTGTACCAGTAAAGTTATGAGAAACTCATTGCAGTCCCTACATGTGGGCTAGATAATAAACTTAAAAAAATTAATTGGAGAATATTTATGCAAAGATCAAAATAAAACTAAGGCCACAGTTTCCATGTTAATTATCTAAATGCACTGAAATCCTCTTTATACTGGGAGGAGTAAAAATATTTTAAAAATGCACTTTCATCTCTGATGTTATTAATGTACTCTAAAATATTGCCTAGTCATTAATCAAATTGAACTGTGATAAATACAGAAAACCACACAAACCCTGTGTCCTTTTGGCTTGTTCTACTAAAAGGAATGAAATTCAGAGTTAATATTGAATCCATCTTTGATGCTCTTCATTTTGCTTATGTAGGCTAGAGAAGAGTAATTTTATGTACTTTGTGTGTCATTAACGCCACTAATCACAAAGGGCAGTGTTAAAAGATGATGTCTTGTGTTGAGTTTTTCCTTGCATTAGTGAAAATGAAGGGCTGATAAACCTGTCTAGAGTTTAACTTTCTGCTGTTAGAGTTTCGTGTTTAAAATGGTGGTGGTTTAACACCTGGCAGCTAAGCCCCACATAACCACTCACTCACTCACTCACTCACTCACTCCTGCCTCAGTCATGTTGGGGAAAGAAATGAAAGAGTAAAAGTGAGAAAGCTCATGAGTTGAGATAACAATAGATAAAGCAAAGTCTGCACAGGCAAGGAAAGCAAACCCAGGAATCCATTCACTACTTGCCATGGGCCTGCAGTTGTTCAGCTGTCTCCAGCAGAGCAGGGCTCCATCAGGTGTAATGTTTGCTTGGAAAGACAAATGCCATCACTTCATATTTTTCCCCCTTTCTTCTACTTCCCCCAGCTTTATTTACTGAGCATGACCCCATATGGTGTGGAATGTCCCTTTGGTCAGTTGGGCTCAGCTGTCCTAGCAGTGTCCCCTCAGCTCCTTGAGCAGCCCCAGCCTCCTCTCTGATGGAATGGGGTGAGGAGCAGAAAAGGCCTTGGCTGGGTACAAGCACTGCCCATCAATAATGAAAGCATCCCTGGACTATCAACACTGCTTAAAGCACAAATCCAAAATACAGCTGAATACTTTACTACTACTATGAAGTAAAATTAGCTCTACCCCAATCAGAACTAGCATAGAAATGCACAAATTATGCTGCTTGTCCCCTACCAAGTTCAGTTGTGATCTGTTTTAAGATGCTGTTCAAGATACCTGTGCAGAATCTTGATTAATTAAGTTCTTAGTGGAAGTCTTGGGTTCTAATTCACTTTTTGAGGGTTTGAAACCTGAGGTTTTTCCTTGTTATAACTTTCTAAGCCAGAGAAAAGGACACCAACATTTGTTTAAGGCTAACAACAGCTTTTGTTATTCCTCTTAGACCTCATTCAGGGACACCCAGTTCACAATGTCTATTCAGCATGAAACACAGAAAGAATTTTCTAAACTAGGATCAGCATCCAAGTTGCTCTTTATTCTCTTGTGTCTTTAGTTCTAGTGAGGGGAAATGCACATGGTATGGTGCTCCGTTACTGTTTTACTGCTGCTGACAAAGTATGGCCTGCCTGTCTCTTTAAAATAAAGTTTCTGTGAGCTTGATTTGAGGGGAGGATTCAGAACTCTGTATTCTGAGCATCCAGAAGTGATAGTTTGATAATGAATTTTGGGAGGTTTCAAGTGTATCCTTTGTAACAGTATCCCCAGTTATCTGGGGCTTTAAGTTGCCCCTCACTAAGAATTATGTCTTTCTGAGGCACATAGCTCTTCCCAAGAAACTTAGTGTAACAAAAAGCTGCCTCCTGGCTCAGGCTTCCAAATTCCATGCTAAAGAACATGAATTGAAGTCTCAGCACAGTCCTCCCTTGCATACTTGTTTGACCCAAATGCATACATTTTTAGAAAAAAATAAATTAGTATGATGAGTTTGTACGGATGATATTTTCTCAAATCCCCAGTATTTCCATGGAAAGACCATTCAAGGATTAGGTGAAGCTTCACCCTGGGAAAGAGAAAGGGACGTGTTATGAGACTATGGTACTACAGAGTCAAGATTGGCAAGGAAATATAGGCTGGGGATCGATAATTTACTGTCCAGCAAAAGAACAGCAGGCACCATAAAAAGCTGAAAGGAGTCATGCTCAAAACAGAAGAGTTGCTCATGAAGCAAGTAACTGACCTTGAAACTCCTTACCAAAGGATGTTGTAGATAATAAAAAATAAATAAAATACAAATTTTTGTGGACTCAGGGACAAACTGACAAGCATATGAAAGAGAAATCCAGTGATGGTGGGGGTTGTCAATAAGTGTGCCAAATCTGATCCACTTCAGCAATTCCCCTGTGTTGAAAATAATTAGAAGTTGGGAATGTATTAGGGGAGAATCTTAAGCCTCCTTCAGCATTTATAATGACTTCTCAAACGGAATGTGGGGCTGAATGAAATTTTAGGGCAGCACAACTATTTTGATCTTCACTCTTTTTGGATATTTTAGTAGCGACTGGAGAGGTAGATTTTCAGGGGTGAAAATCTGAGGGTTTTTTCCCAGAGATCCTGGAATGGTTGAAATTTGGAAGCAAGCACTGAACATTATTGTTCAGAATGTCAGGACATCTATTTCAGTTTTAAAACATTGGCTGAGTGCCCATAATTGCCTTAAGTGAGTGCTCACATTTAAAAATTTGAGGATACAGTCCAGTTTCAGATCAAGCTGAGACCCAGGGATGAAATTCTCAAGGTCTTTTTTCTCCATCTAAACACCATTGGTTTTGTAAACACATTTTCTGCAATTCCCCACATCTTAAGGGAAGAAGTTCTGTCCTATTCTAAAATTGTCTAGTATCTAAAATTTGATTGAATGGGCAAGGCTTATCTTAAGCTAAACAAATGTTTTAGAATTGGGAATAATTATATACTTTATAATTTTGGAAGAGAGTTCTTGGGAGAAGAAAAAAATATGCTCTCTCATAATTTCCAAGAAAAATCATTTCCTTGGATGCATGGTGGGTGTCCAGAGTAAATTGTTTCATTGAAGCAGTCTGTTTAAAAGTTTATGTATATGTCAGACAGACTTTTTTTGTACTGAAACACTCGGTATTTCTTTTTTGACCTCATATTGTAAAAATTATTAAAATATCTGAAAAAGATGAAACATCAGACAGTAACAGCCAAAGTCATGAATGACAAATGCTTCTTACTGACATGGCAAGGATTTCTCATATGACTGTCAATAAGGGGTTCATGGTCCACACTTCTGCAAGGTGGTGCTGTGAAGCTCAACTGCTTGAAGAAAACAGATGTGAATGTATCATTCAAATTTTAAGAAGTGCAGCTTTTTGGAATATGTGTTTCAGGTCATTGTATTAGTCTTCCAGCATGGAAATTTAGAGGAATAGCTAAGTTTACTGAGTTAGAGGGCTGTGTGTTGGCAGTAGCTCAGCTCGTATCAATGGCCTGGTATCAGTGTAAAACATATGCGAGTATGGAATCATGCTCTTGATATGTGCTCTGGGCTCAAACTGAAGAGTGAGAGGAGAGAAACACATTCATATTACTGAAGGGCAAAATATTCCGTGAAAATGTGGAGTATTACTGTGAGGAGCTACATGTGGCTGTCATCATTCTGAAGAGACATTTTGACAACACTATACAAAATATGAGAGATTGCAAGAAAAGTAGTTCCCAAATTGTCAGGCACAAGAAGGGAGTATTTGGAGGGTGGGTTTTTATTGTTGTTTTTAAAGATGAATGACTATGGGTGGGTGAGTGAAAGGAAATGACAGAGATGTACTAATTTATATAGCTATCTACCACCTTATCCAAAAAGGCCAATAAATAAAAGGAATTAACCCAAACACAGTATAGAGCATCTACTCCAAATGTACTAGACCTCCTGCTAAGAGCCATAGGTTTTTGTCTTTCATAAATTCTGGCAATGTTCTCTGTCCTCTGCTGCCAACAGTGTCTGATTGCACTGAAATATTTTCCCCCTCTATTTCTCCCTTTCTTTCTCTCTTTTGCCTTTCTCTCTTCCTTCCTGTATGCACACTTGAATCTGTTATTTCACTGTTGTTAAGCAGTGAATCCTAGACCTTTTATTGGAGTGATATAACCAAAAATTTCGGGTGAATGATTTATTGTTCTGTTCTTGCTGAACATTGCTGACTGTTATCACAGTAAATGTAAGTAGTGTCACTGAAGTCAGCAGATCTATGCAGAATTAATCAGTATGGATTCTGGTCCTGAGAGTCATAATTGATAAAGTCGTTTGTGTGCTTGAAGCAAGTCGTGAATGGATGTCTCAGTATAGGTTCCTTAAAACTGGCTTAACTGTACATTTAATTAATTTTAGAGCGTGTCACCTTCACACAGAGCAACTCAGCTCCAAAATATATTTGGTCTTGGTAAAGGTATTTGTAATGTGATTATTCATAAACTTTATTTTTGTTTATTAGTATTAGATTTTTGTCTGTGCTTTATATTTTGTGTATTAAATACCAGGCTTTTAAAAATAAGTAGGTTACCTTGCAGAAGGGAAGCCAACAAATAGCTGTAGTTTCAAACACTTCACTGTGCTGTATATTTAAAAATGACACGGGGTTAAAAAAACCAGTAGCCTGTTTTCAGTGCCATGCTTAGATATGAACATATTTCTATTTTATACCCATCTTAAATATGTGAGAGAAAGATACTGAGAAATACTTAATGATGAAACTACTAAAACATGGTATTCAAATATACTGACAAGAAGCTGTTCTAATCTCTTTTCTTTCTTTCTTTTATATGCTCCCTCTGGCTTCTTCTCTCTTCGTATATTTTAATACAATACTTTCATCCCATTTACACAGCCTCGCCTAATCTTTTTTCTTATATAGTTCTTGCACTCATTTTTCTCTCTCAACCATATATTTCTATGTCTTTTTTCTCTTCTATGTATTCAGTATTTCTTCTCATGCTTCTCTTATGACTGTGCTACTCGCTTCCTATAAACATCTATATTGTTGGACTGTTTTTTATATTCTAATTTTATCATCTATTATTGCTCTTTGAATTCAATTCCCAAAGTATTGTGTCAGGTACTGGAAATACAAAGCTCAAGTACAAAGTTCAAAATACAAAGTACCGGATAAAAGTTCAAGGATATTGCTTATTTAAACAGCAACTTTCTTAAGTTACCAAGAGCATCTGACAGTGAAGATCAAGATTCCTTCCTTGGCTGTTCCTACAAGATGGAGGTATTTCTCAGTCTCTTTCTCCCCACGATTCCTCAGAAAACTGTCCCATTAATGGGATATGCATTGGAATCCATCTACCCAATTTTGGACTGACTGCTAAAATGGAGATAGATGGACATCCGAAATGCAGATGTGTATATCTGGGCTGCTTATTCCTCTGGTATGGTCAACAAATAGAAAGAGGTGATTCTAATAACGTTTTTTTATTGAATCTTGCTCTGGATCTTAGGAGTAAGTTAGCTGATTCACATGCTGATAGTTATTCTTTTCCCTGTTCTGATGTAAATTTCTGAGGCTGTGTGAGATAAACCTTATTTCTGCTATCTCTCATAGTGGACTGAAAAAATTAATTCTCCGTTTGACTTCCTAGTTTCTTTGGGTATCCCTTAAATCTGTTTTTGTGTCTAATTTGAATGGAAGTCAGGCCTTTTATAAAATTTCTCTGCTAGGCACTTGCTATTTGTAACAAGACATACTTAAGTTGTGCCTTTGAACCCATCAAGGAAGGTCTCTGATGCAAGATCCAGTCCTTTCAGTCTGGGGGTGAAGACGTATCCTCCTAAGTCCTAGTTAGCAATCATAAGAATGTCCACATCTGTCTCCATGTCTTTTCCTTTAGCAGCGTAGTTTTTCTGACCCTGTTTCCATCTTCACTTTCCACCCTGTATCTCTTGGTGTTTCCAGTGGGACCACACCAAGCTGGCCTAGGGCATCACCGCAGCAGTGGAATCACACTCTCATGTCCTCCTGCAAGATGCATGTCTGCATGTCTGAGAGCAGGCTGTGTTCTGACGACTCCTGGCCCCAGGAAGCAGAGAGGTGCAGGCAGGGGGCTGCTTGCCAGCTTTATGCCTGGCAGAGACCCAGGGCAGTGCTGAGGCTGAGGCAGGAGCTCTGTCTTGCTGCAGTGCTTGCAGCCGCCCTCCTCCAGCATGGCAGTGGTACATGGCTAAAAACCACCACCCCCTTCCTGCACCTAGCTGCTGTCAGCCACTGGCTTGGAACCCTGTAGGCAGTCCAGTCTGTGCTCTGGGATCCTCCATGCCTGGAAACAATCTGCCACTACAGCCCTGCTTGTAAATTTTTAGTGCAACACCACAATTACTGAATTCAGGAGGTATGTGGTACACTTAAAGTCAGGAATTCACATACCAGTTCCTATGAAGGGTTCTGATACCTACCCTACCAACTGTTGCTGTAGAAGGACTTGCAGGAGTCAATGTCTTTTTTTTGGTTTGGTTTTTTTTTTTTTTTTTGACTGCTGGTCTGTTAAAAACAGAGATGATATTCTGGGTTCTTCTTTTTTCTTTGCTTGTCTTCATTAATGCAGTGCTCTTCTGCCTTTTTCTTCTTTCTTGAGTTATTGTCTTCCAACATGTCTTAACAAGTTTCTTTAAAGCTATGAACCCTTTGGGGCCAGAGACATGTCTTGTTAAAACTTTAGAAGTGGTGTAGAAGTGATTTTTAGTATGCTAGAATGAAATTTAAATATAGATATGAGATATAATAAAACTCTGCACTCACATACGTGGCCACAGTTGGAAATTTACATTTGAGAGCAGAACAAAAGTGGCACAGTCTGCAAAGTTCAGGCTCGCTAACTATGTATTCAATAATTAGTAATAATCTTCACATCTTAAATGTAACTGATAGAACTTCACCATAAATCCTTGTTGGGTTTTTTTGTTGGTTTTTTTTTTGTTGTTTAAAAGGTTTGGTTTGTGATACATTAATGAGTACTTATCTAAATGTCTTATTGATTAATTAACTTTATGGATCTGAATATGCATATTTTCTTCAATCTGATCTTCATTATGGAAAACGCCATTGAGTAGTTAACTTTAATATATAGTAACTGCTACTGAGCACTCAGAAATAAGGATGTAGGTGGCATGTCTTGTGAGTTACCAACTGGCATTAATTATGAAGTTGAACTTTTGCACTGAAGTCCTTCTGCCTCTGTGGTTTTAACATAGAAACCATGTCTCTTATGAAAACATATTTTTAAAATGTTCATGTGAATTTTTCTCCCTGTTGTATTTTTGGACACAGGATATTAATTAGAAAACTTTAAAATCGTAGTTGGTGCAAATAAAGAGGAATGGAGGCAAGTTTAATATATAAGAAATCTGAACTGTTTCCATAGGCTCAAAATGAAAAAAAAAAAAAGTAAAGCTCAGTTATTAATCACATGCATTTTTAACAATAAAATTGCTAATTCTTCTACTATTAGGGGATCCTCCCACCAGACCAGAACATGTTGAAGCCTGGCCTTGAGCACTTCCAGGGATGGGGAGTCCACAACTTCTCTAGTAAACCAGTTCCAGTGCCTCACCACCCTCTGAGTAAAGAATTTCTTCCTAACATCTAATCTAAGCCTGCCCTCTTACAGTTTAGAACCACTGTCCCTTGTCATGTCACTATCTGCCATATAGAAAGTCACTCTCCCTCTTTTTCAAGCCCCCTTAAGGTACTGAAAAGCTGTAATAAACTCTCCCCAAAGCCTTTTCTTTTCCATGCTGAACAACCCCAACTCTCTCAGCCTTTTCTTACAGGAATGGTGTTCCAGTCCTGTCATAAACTTAGTGTCTCTCCTATGGAGTCTTTCCAACAGGTCAACAACTTTCTTTTTCATTTTAAGGAAAGCATTTTCCCCATTTTTATCTTAACTTACTGTGTTTTAAGTTTAAACACTTGCTCACTTGCTTTTTATTCCAGCTGGTTGGTAATAAGGTGAACATAAATGTAAAATCTGAGAGTTTGGAGTAAGAAGATGACTATGAAACATACACAGTTTTTATGTTTCCTGACAAATCAGATGGAGAAATAAGTGAAGACGGAAATGGACTTGATTGCTTGAAATGAGAAGGGAAATTAAGTAGTTCAGAAATATTTCACCTAAGTAGTTGTGTCAGAATTACTTTTCTTACAGCAGCATTTTGCCATTGAGAGCATTCCACATTCAGCCCATGACACAAAATTCTAATTATTGTCCTTCACTGTTTGTCTTGACAGTTTCTACTTGACTAAGCTATAGCAATGGATGAACAAATTGTTGACCATGGAGTTAGTGGAGTGAAGACATACAAGGCTAAACAGCACAGGTGTATTTAGTCAGAAATAAAAGAAAAGGAAATTGTTGTAGTGTATCTTATAGTAACAGTTTATAATGCACTGATGAACACACAAACATTTTTAAAGAATTTTGTATACTTATGTACAATTCAATTATCTGGAAAGCACTGGATTAGCAGTCTTGGCAACTACTAAATATTTACCCTACTCTGATCACAGCAATGTTTGACTTCTTAAGTCTTCCCTGCAGCTGCAGATGCCCTGTCTTATTACAGTGTTCCTCTCTTAAGCATTTTCGAATGCAATGCCAAAGACACCTGTGTAGCATCTATGTACAGGAAAAAGAGGATCTTTCAGAAGACTCTGCAGCAGCAGGATTTTGTTTATTGGCCCCTCTTTCCCTTCCCACGCAGCGAATCAACTGGGCCATCCTCCAGGATAATGGCCAGGTTCTTGTTCCTGACTTTTCCATCCTGAATGTTTCCATTATTTGTGTTTCCACAGCATGGAGGAAAAAAAATGAAATATTCTTGGCTTTCAGCTTTGTGTGTCTTCCATGTAAGATTACTCTAAGGAATGGGAATTAACAAGAATTGTCTTTGGACTGAACAGTATCACAGTTAGTCTTCAACACCCTGTATTGATTAGTCACTAGGCAGATGTGGATTGCATTCTGCCTCAGGTAAGCATCCCCAATATGCACTTTTACAGATTTGTCTTGGACCAATGTCAAAGTCAGCTTTTGAGAGGCCCAGCCCTATAATGGGTGAAGAGCCAAGCTACAGGACACATGGTGAGGTAAAAACCACAAATGCAGGAAAAGGACTTTAAGCACAGGTGAAGGACTTTTATTCTTTGCTTGTGTTTTTTTCCTTAAAGGAAGTTTAAGGCAGCCCTGTGAAGATTTATTTTTGTGTAAAAAACCTGAATGGACAAATCCTGTCTTGGTTTGCAGCATTACCTTGAGGAGCAGATTAATTATGACATCCTTTGGTTGATTTTCTGTAAGCTTAGGGTGATTCACCAGCTCTACAAATTAATTCAAGGGCTTTCTAGCAAGAAACCTGTCTCTTGATTATGTTGACTTTCTTCCAATCTTCATCTTTCCCGCTGACTTAGCAGTCAGTGCTCACTCCAGACCTGAAGCTAGATGAGTTGGTGGAGCCCTCTGTATGATGCCTTGAGCAGCTGCTTTGAAGAACCACAGGGCACTGAGAAGCTGTTCACAAGATCCCAGTAGCCCTTTGTCAGTTCTTTGGCCGTGAGCTCCATGAGTCACAGTGAAGGTATTTTACTGTACTATATTTCAATTCCCTTCAAAAAAAAATAAATTTACACAATACTGTCTCCTAAACTGACACTATGAAGGAATGCCTTCATTTAAATCTTTTGCTTCCTGCATATCTAGAAGCATATATGGACACACACTTCATCCACATGACCAGTCCAGAAAAGGACTTCCTGCCTCATCACTGTTTCCTCTGCCTGGCCTGTGATGTGGCTCTGGGTGTCTGTAAATGGAGCAGCTTTCTAGTCTTTATTCAAAAGAGACAGTAATGAGGGTAACACAGGGCATTTTGCTGTGTCTTAGTCATGAAAGGTGGGAGACTGGAGGGTGAGTTAGTGTTCAAGAGCTCAAGTGAGATGAATCTACAGTCTGTAGATAAAGAATGTCTTCAGTTTCAGACATCACCACCAACAGGCCTTTAGAAGACAGTGGGAAGGGAGAGACAAAACTCACCAGCACAGGTTTCTTCCTCTCTGTCAAAGATGCTGGTACAAAATTAAACAGCATCTCCCATGCAGTGATACAGGGTGGATCTCTCAGATATATCCCCGAGCAGGTTTTTAGAGGTGTGCTGTGAGAGCTTATGGGAGAGATATAATGTCTGAAGACTCCTTTTTTCTGACCTCTGGATGTGCTTGGGATATGCTGTTATGATCATGGAGGCCTGAATAGAGCACACCTTATGGGGTTGATTTTTGGAAGTGGTTAAAGCATACCATCACATAGTCACAGACAACTCAGATAATGTACTGTTCTCTATAAAACCCTCTAATCAGTGATGATACAGGGATAGGGATGAAACACAATGGACAAGGTTGCTTGAGTAATGAATATATGCATCCTCTTTCTCTGAGAGGGCTGCCATTCAGTTTGAATTAAATGTTCTTTTTCCTCATTTTTCCAGTATTTGGCACAACTCTACCACTGCCAATGTATGTGTCACTGTTCTCTGTTTTATTTTGTGTTATGATTATCTCTTTCATAGGAATGAGGTATGGGGAGTGAAAGCAAATCACTAAAGTTCAATTTCATGAGGGAGAAAACATCCAGACACTGTGAATGAAGCAAAATGAAGCAAACTTGCATTATTTTATCCCCACCACTCCCTTTTCATTGGATCTGTTGATTTTTAAATAGTCTTTCCTTTTTTCCATTTTACTCTACTCTCATGTAATGTATTTATGATACTACATTGAATAAGCATACCTTTTACAACTATAGGTTTGAAGTGTTTCAAAAGATGTTCCAGTAACAATATTCCATAGACAAAAAGATGTTAAATTACTTTGCCAAGTTAACTAAGGAGAGCACAATAATAAAAATGAGAACAGAGAACCTTTTTCTTACTCTATTCTTCAATGACAACCTGTGGTGCTTTTAGTACAGAACTGTGACAATGGATGCAGAAAAGCTGGGATGTGTTCATAGATGACATTCAAGAAAATTAAAATTGTTTGTAATAGAAAGGGAATGAATACCCTGACCTCCTTATACCTTTATGCACATTAAATTTTATTCATGGGAGTAATTTTTCACAACTCAACAAAGTTATTCATTTGGTACATAAAATTAAGCATAGATATAAGTGCCTTCAGGATGAAAGCATTGTGAATAATATTAACATTATCAGAGTTGTTTTCTGGTTTTTTCTGAGATCATACTCTTGACTTTTGCTTGTAATTTTTTGCTTTGGTGTTTTTTGGAATTTTTTTTGATTTTGTTTTGTTATTGCCTGCCCTTCATAAGGAACTGTTATAAGGGAACAGCTAGTCCTTGTCTTCTGTACTAGGTGAATGCAGTTTGATCTGAAACAGATGAAAACAATGAGTGAGTTGAAAAATAAAATGCAGTATGAAAATCCATGAATAGGGGAAAGTTACAGCATACAGTTAAAACAAATAAGAATCAAAGTCTTTGCTGCCTTCTGTGTAAAGGATAAGTTTTAGTTTAAGTACATAAACACTCAGCTTTTTTACAGAGCTCTCACTGATGTGTTTTTGCTAATTTGTCTATTTGTACTACTTTAATATATTTTGCAAGCCATTTTTCAAGGTAAAATTTGATATAACTAAATTTGATATAACTAAATTTGATATAACAAATATCAAATATTTTACCTTTGAAAAGATTAAATGTAAGTGGTTTAAAATGGGTAGTTTTAAGGGAACACCATCTGGTACATGGTTATTAAAAAAAAGCCCATGAAAATATTGCATGACAAAATTAATACACAGCTAAATTACCATAAAAACCTAAATTAACAAGCCAGTTCAAAATGCTGATTATGATTAATTTTCTACATAAGTTTGCATAATTTTCAATCTCTGTTATGACCCCTGGTGAGATGTAGAAGAGATTTTTGTAGGACACAAAATATAGCAATATTTGAGGGGATTAGTAGTACTTGAGGGGATAAGAACTAGTAGAAGTCACTCAGCATTTTTTCTATCAGGTTACTCTATTAATAAGCATCTATAATAATGAAAGAATTGCAAAATTGGATTTTTGAGGAGGTTAAGTGGGATTTTTATAAGCTCACTTTTTATGAGAGACTTAGAAGTACACTGAAAGTTATGACAGATATGAAGTTACTATGCATTAATGTTTAATCTAAAATACTGATCAAAATTTCTTAGACATTGCATTTTTGTTGACATTTCATATTACTCTTGCCTTGGTCACTGAAATCCCATTGCTCTATATCTGTGGTGAATTATGAACAGTCCCTGTAGTATTAGGCTGATTAACTTAACAGGAAGCTATGTGCAAAATAAGCAAAAATAAATAAATAAGTAAACAAAGTGCACAATCCATCCCTGTCAGCATTCCCAAGACATTAAGTGAAGGACAGTATTGCAATTTCCTAGTGTCAGCGGTTCTGGTTTTGACAAGGTGCAAACTTTGGTTTGACAGAGATAGTCTTCAAAGCGATACAACAGTTAGCAAATACCCTTATATGTTTGGATTTCTAGGAAATTGAAGGTCAGTTGTTACAAACTGCTTAGGGAGACAAGCTGACAGGAAGATAAAGGGAGAACGCTCCGGGAGCCGAAAGATGGAAGCCTTCATCCATTCTGAGAGCAGCACATTCCAGTAGAGAGGCTGAAGGTGTGTGCAGTGAGACAGGCAGCTGCTAAGGAAGGCTTCATGAAACTAATACAATTTTTTCTTCTTGCATGCCAGCTTAACCCACTGTTGTAGCACAGGCCTTGTTCAGTGGTTCAGCGTTTGGAAATGTCCTGCAAAAGTATCAATGCGATGCTGCATAGGCAAGAGCCTGATAAATGGCTGATATTAGCTTTCAAAGCAAATTTTTATAAACTGGTAAGTATTTGATGTGTTCAGAAAACATGACAGTGAAGCCTAGATAATAAATGATGCTAGCAATATAGAGGGTGGGAACCACCCTGGAGGAGTCCAGGCAAAATTGTGTGTCTGATGTCACCTACCCACATTCCTTTGTTTCACCTTGTCTCCCTTATATACAAGTCCTTGAACAGGATGTCTCCCTTCCTTGGGCTCCTCTTTTTTTTGGCCATTCACCATAGGGGCAGCCTAAGGTGTACTACTTTGGATCTATGTTTTAGATGGCTGAAATGAGGTAGGATAAACCATGTGTAAAGTTCATCAATTCTCTTTCCACAGTCTTCTCTCCTCTCCACTCTGTTTTTCTTTCTATCTATCTATCTATCTATCTATCTATCTATCTATCTATCTATCTATCTATCTATCTATCCATATATAATTTCTATATGGATCTGAAACAGACTTCACTGGTGTGTGTGTGTGTGTGTTTATGACCTATACAAGCAGATTTGTAGATTTTTTAAGGATGTGATTCAGCCTTGAAAAAACAACTCTTATTTATATGTGCTATATCTTGTCTGTATATGTGAGAATTTGGAAAGTAAAGAATCACCCTTGTCCTTCCCACAAAATTTAAAAATTCTGTCAGCAAATGTTTTAACAGTTCCCTAATCAGCAGCCTTCTTTCTGTTGGATCAATGGTTAACTGCTCCTCAACTGCTGTAATAAAAATCTGTAGCCTCTCCCCAAACTGTCACAAGTGTTGTGATCTCTAATTAAGTGTTGCTGGATCTCTAATTAGCTGGGACTGTTTTAAGTTCTGTTTTTCCCCCACAGCCCAGCTCACAATAAAAATATATAGGTTTTAAATTAAATATACAGGTAAAATACATGAGTAAGAAAATATTTACAGCTCACAGGTAAAAATAAAGCTCTTTCCTTTTTCCCTTGCTCTTATTTTAATTGCTTTAAAGAGGAGACAGGACTAGGGTTGCCTAACCACTTTTGAGGAGGTGAGCACTGGTTTTGGGGTGTCCTGATGTGCATTGTCATTATGATTGCACAAAGGTTCAAGAGCAGGGGTGAGGCCCCCTACTTACCACCTGGATGACATTGTTTACACAGTTAAGATGAACCACAGGTTATCTAAGACTGCATAGCCCATCCTCTGTACTTCAGTCTCATAAATTCAGGAAGGAATAGTGTCATGGTATTTTTACTTTGTAAAAAGGAAAAAAAAAAAGCTCTGATCCATAATTTATTTGGGGGTAGTTTTATAGTAATTTTGGCCTGGTTTAGTCAAATTGTGAATTATCTTCTGGGCTTGAAGTTAAAAAAAAAAAAAGGCAGGTGTGGCTCCAAATGCAGCAGGAATTGGCTACCATTGCAGTCAGAAGGAGCTGAGAGCCAAGACATCTGCTTTCACATCAGTAAAATCCTGTCTAAGAGGGAGGTATGAGGCTTATAAGTGCTGAAGTAATTGGTAGCTGGAGGCAATGAATTTCGTAGTCTTCCAGAAACGGCATGCTCGTGTAAGAGGCAGAGCTTCTGGATCCAGGCACCTGTTGAGTTCTGAACTCCACACAAATTTACAGAAGCAATGTGGTTTCAGTTCTGTAGTTTTAATTATTCTTTCCTACTGGTGGCAGCACGATGTAAATTCCTGAACTCAATATTGTTGAGGAAACAAACCAGTATGAAGAAACAAACCAGTATGATAAAATGCCTGTGATATTAATATAAGGATTCATAAATAACACATTTTTATATTTCAGGTTTCATGACTTGACCCCAAATTCACAAAACACCATACTTTTTGAAATGTATGATTTCTGGAAAAATCTAGTTCATTTAATCCTTCCCACCCCATCACCTCCCCATCCCCATTTCTACAGTGGCTGGGATTTCTCTGTGTCTGTTTTATTAGTGCTCTGATTTTAGCTGGGCTCTGACAATCCTTCCTCTTAGCAGCTCATCTCTGAGGAGGTTACTCATGGTCTACTCCAGTGTCTTGGGCATGGTCAGAGAGCTTAGTCTGCTCACCTGATACTTCTCAGTGTTCTCACAGTACAGTCAATAGTTGGACTTTTACATAGAAGTGAAGAAGTTAAAACAAACAAGATAATTGTATTTTCAGTAGGATGGAGGATCCCTTAAATAAACTAGGTCTTATATTTTAGTTACCAGGGACAACAATTTTAAGTCTTTGCCGTCATTTCAGTCTCTTGTGTTTTTAAAATAGGATACACTGGGTACAAATCAGTGAATTACATGTTAACTTTTAACATAAGCCCTTGAAAACATCTTTCTTAGTGCAAACCTGATACATGGACTGTTAACTTTGACAAAATAAGCAAGCAGATTTGGTATGCTTTACAAAATTATGTCTGGTTTCTCATTTATTGCATGATGTACTCTTGACCTGCTAAGACCTGATGGCTGCCCAAGGGAGGTGATGTTGGATTCACTGACAAGTTGAAAAGAGCTATAGTTTTTCAACAAATTAGTGATTCAGATAATTATTTAGCAAGGTTTACTTATTTGCAACATCTGATGGCTGATCTTGCATACTTTTTTGTTGTTATTTTGGTTCTAAATGTCTCCTTTTCTTCCATTTCCTTGCCTTGCCTTGCCTCTTATGTTTGTTCAAATCAGTGCATACAAATCCTCACAATTAAAGTCTGTTTTAAAAACATTCACAATATTTTTTTCAAAAGATGTGCACTGCTGAATTGTTTTTTAACAGCCTATGGTTATAATTATAATCAGTGATAAACAATGCCAAGTGTGGACTACAGGGATGAAAGAGGTCCATCAGTGTATTTTTTACCAGGCATTTTAACACATAAAGCTTTTGCCTTTATATTTCATCTGAGATTTTGAATTACAATTAGGAAATGCATAATAATTCAGCAGCAGAGTTTACCAGTTCTGCCTGTTATAGTCCTATTCATATACACCCAACTCATGCTATCTTACTCTGTTCTGGAAAATAAAGTGAATATTAACAAATTTTAGTGAATATCTTAAAATAAATTCTGTTAGAATTATTTGTTGTTCTGGGATTTTGAAACATTTGTGTGGCAGATATCCATATTTTTTCTGTTACAGATGAACAAACTGCATTCATGGTTCAGTGTGATCCATTCATTGGTTCATGGAGCCCAAAGTCCTTCAGGAAGTGTGACAAATCCACATAATTTCCCTGAATGCTAGGTTGTGCATGTTTTGTATCTGATTAAGCTGAAAGATGTATAAAAGAAACATAAAAAAATCCTCATGTATAAAAATCCTCAGACAGCTCCCAATAGCTACATATCTCAGAAATCTCTGGAGCATTTTGTTATTCAAAGCAAAATTGGCAGTAATTTACACTCAATAAATTGGTTCCAGATCTGCCTCTTTCAGATGATATCACAAGGACATGGTTTTATGTGAGATTCCCTTACCTTTTGTCAAAGTGTGTTCTTTTTAAGAAATTTACCATGGCAAATGCAGATGATAAAGAGACTCCCTTGCCTTGCAGAGCATGAAATAATGTAATGGATCAATAGTCCATGTGCAAGCTATGTTCTGATCAAATAAAATCATAATTTTTCCCTAAGATTTTTGAAAAATAAGGTTCTGGATTCATGGAAAAATCATTACATATATCATTCATAATGCACTGATAAGTGCACATAATGCACTGGCTCCATTTGCTACAAACCACACAGTCTTTGCAGAGAGGCACAGTAAGTTTTGATTTGTAACCAAAGAAAAGTGAAAATTATGCCTTTTAGCAGTCATGCCTTGACTCTGAAGCTTTATGTTTTAGTTTTAGTTTTAGTTTCTAGTTTTTAGTTTTTAGTTTTTAAGTTTTAGTTTTATGTTCATTGCTACTTAAGAGCTTTACCAAATAATAGGTTGTTACAAAGCTGGCTAATTTGATTTAGGATTTTTTTGAAGGCAGCTGTGAAGAAATACAACTTATCTGTCTGCAAGTTGTAAAATCATAGAAAAAAAGTGGTTTAAAAATAACAACAGAAATTGTAAATAAATATGAAAGTGGGAAATTAAGAAAATTAATATTTAGACTGAAAGACAAGTAGTTTTCTTATGGTAGTATCACTAAGACTTGAAACTTTAAAGCAAAAATATTTGAAACATTGAAACAAAAAAAGGAAAAAATCACTGTCTAGCACTGGGAAAAGGATAGCTTAAATAATGTAATATTTCTTTTATATTTTGAACTTACCAGCTCTGTTATTATGAATGGTTGTAATTTTAGAAGAAAGGAAAATGTGCATTGTTCAGATGATAGTGGTATTTTGTTGGTTGGCTGCATGTGTCTGGAAAAAAAATGCTGTTGTAAAGTTGCTCATATCTCTATACATTCTATTATTTGAAGGAAAAAATACTTTCAGTGGAAATGCATTAAAGAGGTCCATAGACACCCATTGCTTGACTCCAGTTTAAGTTGCAGTTGCAGGATGAGGTCAACAACATCTTGTACCTCTGGTACAGGCATACTTTGTGACTTGAAATCAATGAAGTATTGGAAGCAGCAAACATCTCTCCTGTCCTTATCTCTTTCTATAAAGGAAAGCATCAGATGGCTGATAAAGGTAGTGTTTTTATTATTTCTGTCGGCTTGGTGCCACTTGAGGAAATTCTGGTTTTCCTACTGCAGTGTAATTTTAACTGACTGTAATACCTCCACTTTTGGCCTTTATTACTTGTCTTTTTTTTTTTTTTTAATTTCAGAAAAGCTTGAGGATATGCAAGATTACTCTATATTCCTGGATCTCAATATTTACGTACTCTATTTCCTTAATGTAGGGAAAAATAAATTAACTGTGCACTTTTTTCCTAGTTACTGGCAAAGATATGTTTGTAGAATCTTTTTATCTTTTCTATCACAACATTTTGATAAGTCTTGTTGCTGAAGTACAATATTCTTGCCTCTTTTTTCACTTGAAAAATATTTATTTGCATGTATTTGTCTTTCTGTTCATATTAGAGCGCTGCAGCTAGACCTTTAATTGTTGACATTCTGCTTTATGGAGCTCCTCAGAAACACATAAGTTATGTTAGACAGATCATTGTGTAAGACCCCTTCACCTGAAACAAAACTGATCCTACTGTTCTTTATATGTTTACATAGGCTATCCATTGTCTGAAGATATCAGGTATCAGAAGTAACAGTCCAAATCTAAGACATTTTCCATTCCATTTAAGTCCTAAATATAAGAATAATGCCTATTTACATGGTACTAATTTAATTTTCCTTTGAGATGTTTTGTGAAAATTATAAATTAACTTTTTCCTGGTCAAAAAAGGCATTTATATTCAGGTGTTTATTGTTTCTCTTGCTTTAAATAAATAAATAACATGGAAACCCAAGTTCTAAATCAAAACATTAAGAAAGTAGTGAAGCATTTGTTCCCTGAAAGAAATCATAGTAGCTTTGTGCCCTTGTTGTTCTGAAGTGCAAACATTTTATATAGACTTATAAGGAAGTAAAACCAAATACTAGAAGTTTTGAATACTGAAAAATAAACTGTTAAAAAACAGCATGCAGATATGGTCAGTTGATGAAACTTTTGGTTCACCATGTCTGATTATTCTGTCATGCAACTAATTTTACAAATTCTTCTGGACTCCGTGGAAAGAACTGTTTCCTAATTTACATGTTTATATTATTCTTTCCTTATAGAAAAAGTCTAGGCTTTCTTTAAACAATGTAGTGGGTTGGCAAGGCTCTGGTAGTGGGAAGATAGAGGAGTGGCTCCTGTGAGAAGTTGCTAGAGGTTTCCTCCATGTCAGATAGAGCCAATGTCAGCCAGATCCAGGATGAACCCATCCCTGTTCAAGGCCAAGCCCATCAGCGAAGGTGGTAGCACTTCTGGGCTAATGTATTTAAGACAGGGAAAAAATTACTGCATGGGAGCAATTGCAGCCAGAGAGAGGAGTGAGAACATGTGAGAGGAACAGCTCTGCAGACTCCAGGGTCAGTGCAGAAGGAGGGGCAGGAGGTGCTCCAGGTGCCAGAGCTGAGATTCCCCTGCAGCCCCTGGTGCAGCCCATGGTGAGGCAGCTGCGCCCCTGCAGCCCAAGAAGATCCACAGGGATGCAGAAATCCACCTGTGGAGGTTCCCCATGCCAGAGCAGATGGGTGCTCAACAGAGACTGTGACCCCATGGAAAACCCATGCTGGAGCAAGCTCCTGGCAGGACCTGTGGAAAGAGGAGCCCATGCTGAAGCAAGTTTGTTGGGCAGGATTTTTGACCCTGCAGTGGACCCACACTGGAGGGTGGAGCAGGCTGTGCCTGAAGGACTGCACCCAGTGGAAGATTTTATGAATAACTGCAGCCCACAGAAAGGACTCATATTGAAGAAGTTCAGAGACTGTCTCCATAGGAGAAACATCACACTGAAGGAGGTGAAGAGTATCAGGAGCTCTTCCTCAGAGGAGAAAGGAGTGGTAGAGACAATGTGCAATGAACTGACCACTGTCCCCATTCCCTGAGAAATCAGGAGTAAAGATGAGTTTGGAAAGAAGGGACAGGTGGGAAGAATATGTTTTAAGATTTGGTTTTATTCCTCATTACCCTGCTCTGATGTGACTGGTAATAAATTAATTTCCTCAAGTTAAATCTGGTTTTCCCCGTGATAGTAACTGCTGAGTGATCTCTTCCTTCCCTGTGAGGCTCTTTTAATTTTTTTCTCCCTTGTTTAGTTGAGGAAGGGGAATGATAAGTGTGACTTGGGTGGACCCATGGCATCCAGCCATGGTCTACCCACCACAGACACTCATTTATATGATCTTGTGGTTGTGGACTTGCAATCAGTAGCAAAGTAGCAGATTAGATATTGCTGCATTCCCATTAGTACCAGGTGATTACACCTTCTTAGCTCTTGCATCTTGAGACTTTTTAGGTAATAATGCTGACTTCTTGCTACAAATTTCTCATGAGATGTTGTAGGAGGGAATCATGGTTTTATTTTAAATTCATGCCCATATGCACATTCTCATAACTAGTAGAGAATGTGTTTGTGTAAATAGTCATTCCAAGATTCAAGGATTTACAGGCATGTACTGAGGTGGCCTTGCCAGGATTTCCTGTGATGCCATGGAGGGTAGTGAGTATACTGAGTCATTACCATGGCTCTCAGTTTTTTCCTATGTTGGCAGCCATGATAGTTTTGATATGCGTTTTATATCCCTTAGGAGCTCACCTCAATTCGATTTTTTATTCTGTCAGTTGTTTTATTCTCTCTGAACCCTCTCAAACTTTATGCATCATTTTGATTAGCTTTCCTTTCTCTCTGTACCTTTGTGTACCTTTTGTCTCTCTTTGTACCTTTGCCCATCCTGTTCAGGGTGTGGGCTGTCCTTTATTTTCTTCTTCTTAATTCTCTTCTCCTTAGTACACTGCATGTACCAGCACAGAAATCGTATTAATTTTCTTATCTAGGTGCCATAAACACTGGGTTTTGTACATCCCTCTTTTGCTGTTTCAATATCTAGACTTTCAATGTCCTTTGATTCTCCTGTATCATTTCTGTTGCAATTCTGGCTGGGGAGATGTGACAGCATGAGGACCTGAGATTCAATAAGGCCAAGTAGCAGGTCCTGCATTTTGGCTGCAACAATGCCATGCAGCACTACAGTTTGGGACAAGAGTGACTGGAAAGAGGCCTGGTGGAAAAGGACCTGAAGGTGCTGGTTGAGGGCAGCTGAGTATGAGCCAGCATGTGCCCAGTGGCCAGGAAGACCAATGGCATCCTGGCCTGTATCAGCAACAGCGTGCTGGGATCGTCTCTCTGTACTTGGCACTGGTGACACCACAAATCCTGTGTCCAATTCCAGGCCCTACCTGCATAAAAGACATTGAGGGGTTGGAGCAAGTCCAGAGAAGGGCAGCAGAAGTGGTGAATTTTCTAGAGAATAAGTCCTATCAGGAGTGACTGAGGGACCTAGGGTTCTTCATCCAGGATAAAAGGAGGCTTGGGGGGACCTTATTGTTCTTTACAACCTCCTACAAGGACTGTGGAGCCAGAGAGGAAATTAGTCTTTTTTCCCAAGCAATAAGTGACAGTACATAGCCTTAAGCTGAGCCAGGGAAGGTCCAGGCTGGACAAATTTCTTCACTGAAAGGGCTGGTAAACAGTGGAATGGGCTGCCCAGGGAGCTGGTGGAGTCACCATCCCTGCAGGTGTTCAGGTAACAACTAACATGGCATTTAGTGCTGTGGGCTAGTTGGCAAGTTGGTAATCAGTCATAGGTTGGATGTGATGATCTCAGAGGTCTCTTCAACCTAAATGATTTTGTGATTCTGTGCCATTTCAGGACCAACTTTCAAGTTGCACTCTATATTTCAGCTGAGTTTTAAAACTACTGCAGTCAATAGAGTCCTCCCCTGTCTGAAGCCAAAGTCTTGTTCCTTTCATTAGATAAGGACCAGCAGAAGAAGGTGACCATTTAAGCAGTTTTAGTCCAATATTGAACCAAGCAGGAAAACTATACACAGAAAAATATCCAGGATGATTGCTGATTTTTTTTAAAAAAACAGGATTTGCAGGTTTATTGGTTCTCTGAAAAGAATTTTGGTGATTGGCAGTCTAGGCTAAATGGACACAAAAAGGACCCTTTTCTCTGACCCATTGATTTTTTCATGTTTTTACATGTCATGGAAATCAGGAGATTTATGAAAAGGACCTCACGTTTGTTAACCTTTTGTTACAGATATCCATTTATCATAGCATCCAGAAGATTTTACTAAGTTGTTGAAAAATATATGATGCATTCTAAAAAGAGCTGAAACTGAAAAATAATTTCTGAAGTGAGTTGAAGGAGTGTAATGTATGAATACATGTAATATGATGTCTTGTGACATACACCTTTGACCAAACACTATTAATAATGGTATGCAGGATAATATGGCATTAGTAGTAATAATTGGAAAATCACCTCTTCATTGGAAGATGAAAACAAACAAAAAACCTAAATACCTGTCTACACAGTGGTGTCTATTTTTTCTTCAGTCAAGTCTTTAATGAATCTAAGATGTGAGTATAGTCACAGCAGTTCTAACCCTCATATTGTAAATCCACAGTGAAAGAGAGCATATGTAAAGAATACAATTTAACAATCCTTTAATGCTATTTTGAACAAGCTGCAAATGCAATTGTAGAACTATTCTATCTTTCAAATGACCTGATAGGAACTGCAGTTTGTATACCTCATTTTGTTATGGTATTATGTTTGTGTTGTCCTCTTTTATCATTATTCTGCAGAATTATAATTAGAAGTTTGGTTTGATTAAGAAAAACCATAATGTTAAACATTTACTCAAATAAAAACCAAGCCTTTGAGGTTTTGGTTTTTTTTAAAAATCTTAATAATTCTTGATTATTTTAAAAGGTAGACAAATGACATAAAAATATATTTGAAAAGCATTTCATATAAACACTAGAGTTGTACATAGGTGTTCATATCTATTCTTTCATAATTCTGCCAACTTATTTTAATGTGTATAGTGATATATCAGAGAGAGATTAATTAGCAATTGCTGCTTGACTGAGAAACACTTTGCATATTTTTGGTACCATAGAAACCACCTATTAAAAACTACCTATAAACATTAATAAGGGTTGTAAATGAAAAAAAACCAAAACTGTAGTAATTTTTAGCACACTTCCACCCAGATGCCATTAGAATTATAGTAACAGGGTTGAAAATGTTGTGGAGTTATTGTCATGGATAAGTTCATTGCCATGACTAATAACATCAGTGGGAAAGAAATGCAAGACCTACTTCAATTACATACACATACAAAACAGTAAAATGAAGAGGAACTTGGAGAGAGTAAGTGTTAAATTGTAATGCTAAGGATGAGCAGCATCAGACTTGCCCTGGAGTTGTTGGAAAACATGTTGAAAAAGATGCCTTGCTCTTTCTCATTTACCAAATTGTTTTCTAAAATGTGCATAAATTAAAATATTTCATAGAACTCTCTTTTTTATTACTCTTCATTATCCTATAAGAATGGAAAGGAATTATAGTTAACAATTTAAAAATATTGTGCCATTCAGAATGAAATCTTGCAGCTACATTTAAAAAGAAAGATGCTTGTATATTATACTTCATTTTTGGCAATTTTCTTCTGTATAGAATACACGGAAGAAAAATATTTATAGCTTCTTAACCTACTGCTAACTAACTCCTTTCAAAATTAACCATATCCCTTAAGCTAAATGGCTAAGCCAGATAAATAGCCACAAACATATGAACTTATGTGCATATTGCAACCCCTACTATTTACTGAGTAAATGGCATATTTAGAATTATAAAATTATCTTTGAAATTGACAATTAATAATGGAAAACAAAAATTCTGTGCTGGACAACTACTAGAGGTTTTCATTTATAGTAAAGTGTTTTATTGTGTGACATTGGAAGCATAGGGATTGTGATTAATGGGAGAGCAGAATTATGCAGCATCTTTCAAGCAAGGCACAATCTCACACCACTGCTGGTGAGGATTGGGTGTTTATTACAGGTCTACTAGGGTCTTTACCAAAGATAAGGAAAGGTCTTGTTCCCCTAAGTCATTCCTGTATTGACTTAGAACCTTGAATTGATCTGAACTGAACTGTATTGAACTGAACTGAACTTAGAACTACATATGAAATAAAAAGAGTCTGGAGAGTAGTGGAATGGGTTTAAAACTTTTGATCTCCAAAACATTTTTGAATGGGCACATCTTGCAGTCATTAAGTTCTAATACAGGAACAAAATATTATGTAATTCTGTACTACTTGATTGTGTATTTTAATAGCTATGTATATCCACATGTATAGAAATATAGGATACCAGTAGGTCAGAGGTATCTTAGTACTTTGAATTTTAAGACACTTTTTACTTTCCATATGTTTCTTTATATTTGTTTATTTGGGCAAGGAAATCCTGTTGCTTTTACTTTAAATCTGAAAAACATGCAGACAATGAGCTGATAATTCTTGTGGAATGAATGTGAAAAATCCTTTTTTTCTATTTACATAGAATGTAAACAAATTAACAAACCAACCCACCTCCCCTGTTTTGATGTCTTCTTTGCTTTCATTATCTAGCCTTTGACGTACTGAAGTAATTTTCCATAGTGTTTTATTACTTCAGAGGCAAATTTTGCCTTTCATTTCCACCTGGAAATATGTGCCAAACTAGAATTGTAGTTCAAGTGTTATTAAGGTTATATGGCTCATCTCCTTGCCCCTTCCAGATCAACTTCACAATTTCACAGAAAATTCCTTTGCAACAGGTCTTTGAAGGAGTATTAGATGCAGAATCCACTTGTTAATGCTTCCCTCAAGCAGTTGCTAACACTATTGCAGTCTTTGAGTTTCAGTAGCATTTGTAGTGCAGGTTAGAATGAGGATTATTTCGACATAGGGGCCATGAGTCATTTTTTTGTACTAAACTTAGATATGCATGGACCTGACCTCATCTAATATTTTTTTTTTTCAGGAGTTTTTACATTCTAGCAAGGTCTTATAAGAAAGTAATTCTGGATGTTCTTTTGTACAAAGAATCTTGCTGTTCCTTAACTATTTTTACGTTTCCAAGAAACTAAATACAGAAGCCAGTGGTGACTATATGTTTTATATTGTGACAGAAAACAAAAAGAAGCCTGGAACACTGTGTGAGGAGTCTCTGACAGGATACGTTCAAATCAGGATTTTAGTTGAGATGTGAGATGTATTTTTGAGATCAGTCTTGCAGTTAGCTCCCATTCTGTGATATCATTGGTGTCATAGAGGCAGGTGTTGGTGTCACAGAGCAGGTGTCCTGTGCAGAAGTGATGAAATTAAGCTGACTGTGTTGGGTTAAGCTCCTGGCATGCCTATCTCAGGCACCCTGGCTGCTTACAAGTATCTGATTCATGGTTCCAAAGCAGCTTTTAGAGTAATCATCTCTGAAACATGTATTTCATCAATATCAGGTCCACAGCCCCAGCTGTTTAGCTGTACCAACCTACTCCTACTGTGTACCACTGCTTGCTAGTTGTAGAAGCAGCGGACTGTCATCCTACAGTGGCCATTGTAACAATGGAGAAATGTGAAAGTCTGAAGAAGCTGCCAGCCATGTTGCTGTGCAAAAGGAGGAAGCAAATTTTTGGTAGCCCCATTACCTGGATTGCCTGAACCATGGGTCTTTGTTTCTCAGTTTTACTATAAAAGTTTAGGAACCATGATCACTGGTTAAAGTGTAATAGTTCTATAAGTGTTTGAATGCTGCTGTTAGTATAAAAAAAAATTCTCACTGGAATAATGTAGATTAGATGTAGATCCTTAATTTGTAAATGCAGCCCTTGAAATACTGTGAAATACATTTCAAAAGCACAAAAGAATAAGGAAATGAATATTTGCAGGTCTGAGAGGCTGTTACTAAATATAATAAGTAAAGTACAAGTATTTGTTACAGCCCTCTAGTTATGTACACTTATCAGATGACTGCCACACAAATTAGAAAATCAGAAAATCTATGAGATCATTAAGGTAATGCTTTTCTCAGGGTATGATTCTTTCCACAAAGTGCTGTCTAGGTATTTATATAGTCCAGTTTAAAATTACTTAAAGTCTTCCAGATTTCACACCAGGACATTGCTTTGTAATTGAATGCATATCATTCTGAGATTGCTTTACAAGTGATTGGCACTCTTCAGAATATATTTATAACACAGCTCTGGTAGAACAAACAAGTGTGCCCAAATTAGATCCTGAGGAAGCTAATTTTCTTTCTCTGCCACTGCAGTACATCTGTAATTCTCCTCACTATTGACACAGTGTTGTTATGCTCAGGCATATATCTCTTAAAACCTTATAATTCACCTGTAACCTGTGTTTTATTCTTTTCTTCCTCCTAACTGCCTCCATGTAAAATTTTTATGTCCAATGTGTGTGTGCTTTGACTCCAGACTCAACAGCCTGAGGTATCTACAGAGCATTACAATTGGTGAAGATATGGAAAGAGGCATGAATTTCTGTTAAGGAAGACTTTTTTTCTGTCCAACTTTCACTGAAAATGCAGCATTGTTTATGTTGCTGAGATGAACCAAAAAACTATTAGATGTTGTCTTGCTACATAGAAGAATGCAGCAAAATTTTACTTACATTTGCAAGCTCTGCAAGGAGTAAGGATCAGGAAAAGGCATTTGAAATGTTCAGGCATTAAAATATCTTGAGAAATTTTATAGAGGTGGGTATCAAATAAATAAGGATAAGTGACCATATATGGTGGTTATGACAATGGGATCTTGCTCCTTGGTTCAGCTTTCAAGTGTTCCAGTTTGCATATGGGAAGTAATGACATGTTCTTTCTTTCTGTAAGCATGAATGAATCCTTCTTAATTATCTAGAAGCAGAAAATATTCTGTGTCTTTGTCAGAATTTTCCTTCATCCTCCTAACATAGCTATTAAGCCATACATAGCAAGAGAGCACACCAGTTCTGCTGCTCCTGCAGCTTGATGTGTGCTGGACCCAAAGAGAGCAGTATGCAGAGCTCAGAATGTCACAGGTGAACAGGCTAATAGTAGTGCTGTAGGAAGCCTTGGGAAAAACAAATACATTTTGTCAAAATATCTCACAAAGTGACTGGATAATTAAAATAATAGAATTCCAAAGCAGCTTTACAATCATTGCTGGTGCATTGGTTGTAGGTTGACCTTGATGGGTTGCACGGGGTTTGTGTGGGCAAGTTTTCAAAGTGTGGGGACTGCAGAGATGTCTTGTGTGAGAAGCTGCCAGACGGTTCTCTTCATGCCTGGCAGAGCCAGGTCCAGCCAGGTCCAGGATGGATCCTGCTCTGGCCAAGGCTGAGCCAATGAGGATGATAGTGATGTCTCTGTGATAGTACATTTAAGAAGGAAACAAAAGTTATTGCACAGATTTAATTGTGGCCAGAAAAAAACAAGATGAGAATATGTGGGAGGAACAGCTCTGCAGACAGCAAAGTCAGTGCAGAAGAAGGGGCAGAAGGTGCTCCAGGTGCCAGAGCTGAGATTCCCCTGCATCCCATATTGCAACCCATGGTGAGGCAGCTGTGCCCCTGCAGCCCAGGGAGTTTCACAGGGGATGCAGAGACCCACCTCCAACCCACTCATCTGGAGCAGATGAGTGATTGAGAGGAGGCTGTGAACCCATGGGAAACCCATGCTGGAGCAGGCTCCTGGCAGGACTGCACACCTATGGACAGGGAAGCCCATGCTGGAGCAGATTTCTTGGTAGAACTTGTGACCCTGTCATGGACCCACCCTGGCCAGGCTGTTCCTGAAGGACTTCACCCCATGGAAGAGTGAGCCACGTTACAGCAGTTCTTAGAGAATGGTTGCCTGTGGGATAGACTAATGATTGAGGAGTTTGTGCAGGACTGTCTCCTGTGGGAGGGACCCCACAGTGGAGCAGGGGAACTATTCCTCTCCCAGAACCATAGGAGAAACAATGTGTGATGAACTGATTGTAACTCCCTTTCCCTGTCTACCTGCACCATTGGGAAGGAGAAGGCAGAGCTGGGAAGGAGAGGAGGATGGGGGGAAGTACTTTGAAGATTTGCTTTTACTTCTTCTTGTCATGTGTAGGGAGATAGAACATAAGAAAATAAAGATAGTGTAGAAAGTAATCTTACCCTTAAGGAGTTGCATCTGGGAAAATTATCAAAGATTAGGATCAGGCCTGACTTTAACAGCCCACAGCTGTAACCAATGAGAAGAAGAGTGCTATAAAAGAGTGGGTTGGGTGGTGGAGAAGGGACTTGGAGTCAGTTGGCTACTTTGGGAAGAAGAAAGACTTAGTGCTTGGAGGAGCAGCCCATGAGGAAACACCAAGAAAGTATGGAACTTTTGCAATAGGAGACAACGGTATGGAACCCCTGCAATAAGATGACAACAGTTGTGCTCTGATTTTGTTGGTAATAAATTCAATTAATATTCCTGAATTGAGTCTTTTTTTGCCTGTGACAGTATTTGGTGTGTGATCTCTCCTGGCCCTTATCTCAACTCGTGAACCTTTCATTATATTTTCTCTCCCTTGTCCAGTTGTAAAGGGGAATGATAGAGAGGCTTTGGTTGGTGCCTGGCATTTAGCCAGCACCCACCCACTACACAGCTGCCCAGCAAACCACTTTCTCACCCTCTACATCTCAGCTTGACAGGGGAGAGAAAATAACGTGGAAAACAGCTCATAGGTTGAGATAAGGCAATTAACTAAAGTGAAAGGTTGAACATACGCATGCAGAGGAAAAAAGTCCCAAACTTTTATTCTCTACTTCCCATCAGCCAGCCATGTTTAGCCACTTCCTGGGAAGAATGACTTCAGCATGTGCAGCAGTTACTCCAGAAGGAAAACATCATAAATAATGAATGCCACCCCTTCCTCCTCCTTCTCTTAGCTTTTATTTCTAAGCCAATGTCCTATGGTATGGAATATCCCTTTAGTCAATTTGGGTCAGCTCTCTTAGTTGTATCCCTTCCTAATCTCTTCTCTGTCCCCAGCTCCCTGATGAAGGGGAGGAATGTTGGATCATGCTGAGGGAGCACTTCTCAGCAGTGGCCAAAACACTGGTGTGACTGGTGTGTTTTCAACACCCTTCTAGCTGCCAATGCAAGGCACAGCACACTGAGAGCTGCTGTGGAGAAAATGAATTCCTCCTCAGCCAGACCCGTCTAACATCTGTCTTGTGCTGCAGAAACATCTGGTGAGGAGTGTGTTACCACTACCTGAGTGTAAATGCTGAGCATAAACACAAAGTCTACTGTTGTCAGACAGAGAAGGGCAGGGAAGCCCCTGCTCTCCATTAGGACCTCAGGAATCCTGGAGCAAAATCTAGGTACATTTCAGCTGGGCTTGATTCTGGAGCTGTAGAGGGTACAGGTGTGCCAGTGCTGACAGTGGGGTGTCTGTGAAGAGATGCCAGGGCTTCCCTGTGCTGGACATAGCTTGTTCCAGCCAGCTCCCACTGCTGAGCTGAGCACACTGCTGAGGTGGGGGCACCTTGGGGGAAAGGTGTTCAGGAGAGATGAAAACTTCACGGAGGGAAGAGGAAGGAACAGAAAAAGTGAGAAACAGCAGAGCAAATGCCAAAGTTAGAGAATAAGAAGGAGGAGGTGAGGGAAAGATGGTTTCATTTTTGTCTTTGTTTCTCGCTATCCTACCCTTTTGTAATGAGTAAGAAATTAAATTAGTTTTCCCCAAGCTGAGTCTGTTTTGCCTGTGATGGCAATTGGTGAGTGATCTCCTTGTCCTTGTTTCAACCCATGAGGTTTCCATCTTCTTCCCCACTCCCTGCTGAGGAGGGGAGTGATTGACAGAGAAGATGGTGGAGGTCTGCAGCCATCCAAGGTCAGACCACAACCCACCACCCACTGTAGATGTCCACATGTGATCTTGGCAACTCTTGGCTCGTGTATCTGGGAGTTCAGATATATCCAAGAATATACCTGGGTGTGAGTGAGCGTGAAGTGTTTCAGGAAGAATAAATTGGTTTCCCTGGAAACCATACAAGCTAAATGCTGTATGCAGTCAAGGTCATAGAAGAAGTGGAGTCTAGATGGGGGAAAGGGCAAAGGTTTACTGTAACATTATGTGTGTTCATGTTATGGCACCTCAGGATTCTTTTTTAATTCATTTAAACATAAAAACTAAATCCTTTGAAGTCAAAAAAATAGAAATTCTTCAGTGAAATGAAATCTCATGCAACCTGCTGTTATAGACTAATTGCTCACAATCAATGAACTCTTATCTTTTTCATTTCAAAATTATTAACACTACTTTGGTTATTAGTGTAATTTGGTGTTATCCTTTTTTCTTTCCAAATTAAAATGCACCATGTAATGCTCTAAAATGAATAAGAAGCTTAATTATTTTTCCAAGGGAAAACATTCAATTTAAGTTTATATTCAATACTCCTGTGGAATACATCAGTATTATCATAAAAAGGCAATTTTGGTGTGTGAGTAAAGTAATTGAAAAGTGTGTGGGGTGTGTATGGTTAAAATGCTCAGCTGACAATAAATTGGTACAAAAATTCATCAGTATCTCATAGTCTATATTCTTTCTTTTAATGAACATTCCCTGTAACTCAGCTTTCCTTTTGCTAAACCATTCCTTGCTTCTGTCTGATCCTTCAGACACTTAGGTATCTGGTCTCTGAATCTTATTTAGTGAATCATTGGCTCCCTTTTGAATAACAGACAAGGATCCCATGCTTAATATTCTGGTCTCTACCTACTTTTAATTTTTTACTTTGGCTTGTCACAAGAATCACAGATATCTAGTTATCTATTAGCTTCCTTCAAATTTCTTCTGAAAAAACCAACTTTAACCTTCATAATTTTTTGGCTGAGATTAGCCAACTGCTAAACTAGCCTTTTCAAGCAAGTTTATTAAATCATTAGAGATAATGACATTCCTTATCTTCATATGAGCTTGGGGTGATCTTGTGGGCTATTTTGAATGTGACTATTGAATTTTCATAAAACATAAGTCACATGGTTTTGTGGAATAAATATTCAGAATGCTTGATTTGATTAGAATGCTCAAATTTAAAGCTAATCTTACCTGTTTTTATATTTTTAAAAGATAACAAGATCTAATTTTCAACTTTATTTTTTCTATTATTATTATTAGGTTTAAATTTAATGGTGATTTTCAGATTTTCTAATCTACACTACCCCACAATGCTTCCTATAGTAAAATGTCTTTATTTGCTCATTTCAGTCTTGGCTGGTTTATGACAGAGAACAACCAGTCTGTATGGAAGTCAAACATCATTACACTCAATTCTAATTAGTCTGTTCTTCCATTTTCACAGGAATGTACCTCATTCATTTTCATTGTTTGACTGCATCTCACTTTCCTATTTGGTCTTTCAGGATAGAGTCTTTCTGGGTATAAGATTAAATGACTTTTCTTGACCTCTATATTACTTCCAAACCTCTATATTACTTCCAGCTTTCTGATATTTAAATCTGAACTTTTTTCGTTTTGCTAATATATACATCCATTTTGCCACTTCTGGATCCTTGTCAAAACATTGAACTTCCTATAACAGTAATTGCAACTCCCTCTATTTACCATTTTTTCAACATTTGCATTCTATAAAATCTAAGCCAGTGAAGCACTTAAGAGCCAAGGGGTAAAATATCTCACCACCATTGTGATGCTGTACAAAATCTTATGGTTATGCAGTTTCAATTATGCATTTGGACAGTTCACTGAATTTTTCCTTCAGTACTCCCTGCAGCTATAAATTGTCTCAAAGGAGCTGGAAGGGAATCAGAAAAACTTTATTCCATAGAATTAATGGTCATGTTTGTTCAAAAATCCGTAAGTTGGAAACATCATGAACCTGAAGGTGTCTCTGCCTCTTGTCTGGGCCAGCATCAGTTTTTCAATATGCATCTCATGATTCTGTTCCTTACGCCTTCAATCATTGCTCTCTGACAACAGTATTGAGGCAAGACATAATGATGTGAAGAAAACAGGTGATTTAAATTGTCTTGTATATATAAGCTTCAACTTCATTGTATTGAAATGTCCTTATTTCTTTAAACTAAATAATGTTCAGAATTTTATCAGAATGGAACTAAACAGGACTGTTTTTCCAAAGTGATATTTCTTTGACCAGATAAGAATTTTTTTGCAAGTGAAAGAGACAGAAGATATTTTAGAAAATGATGAGAAAATGAAGACATGGCTAGATATGTGTAAAGCATAGATGAAGTTAAAAATTGTACTGACTAGGTCATTAACCATAATGAGTGTGTTTAGAAAACTAGAGAATGTACATTATCTGCATTCCAGCTGTTTCTCAGTGAGGATGAAGGAAAATGAAACTTCATCTGGGAAATTTTGTTTCTTTTTTCCTGTGATATGTTTAAAGCACATCTGTTACAAAGTTAAAAAGGATATTATGTCAGAATTGCCAGGAGAAAGATCTGATTGTTCTGTTAATTTTACAGTGACTGCAGGTAAAGTTAGATTCTTTAGCCTAGCTGTAAATGTGTTTTGAGAGAGAATTATATGTTCTGTTCCATTTGTTCGGAAGTTCTTCAAAGACTTACTGTTACAAAAGCAACCTAGAATCACAAGTGCAGCGAGAGATAGGCAAGGCATCATACTTCTCATGATTACTATAAAGAAGATCCATAATCTGAGATCTTGCTGTCCTAAGGCTAGTCTGAAAGACTATCATAAACTGCAGGGTATACTTGCCTATGTAACAGGAGCTGGAAGTAGATATGGAAAATGGAAGTATGGTTGGAGTACCAGGGAGGGATGTACAATGATGCTCTGAACATGCTGAAATGGAACTGAAAGATAAAAATTCAGATGGAATTACAAATGGAAATAGGAAGGAAAATAAGTTGTGAAGGAGAATATGAAAGGCTCTTAAAGCTGCATCAGAAACAAAAGGAGAACCAAAGAATAATTTTGGCATGTTGGATGGGGTGGTTTTTCACTAATGAAGGACACAGAAGAGTTTCTGAAGTCCTTACTACCTTCTTTTACCTGCAGTCCCTGGGACATTATTAAGAAAATTCTCTTGGAAGCCAGTTCAAGACACATAAAGATCAAGAAGGTGGTTTGGAACAATTAGCATTGGTCAAGTAAGGGCACACTCCTGTACCAATGATTGTGCCCTCTCTGAGAAGATGGCTGGCACTAGGGAGATCAGTGAATGACATTTGCTTTAGTAGTGTCTAGACTTTGGCAGTGTTGCCCATGGCATCATTTCATCCAAGCTGGGAAGATATGTACTAGATGGGCAAATTATAAATATGAAAAATTTGCTGTACCATTAAGGTTAACGGTTTGAAACCTAACTGGCAACTAATTGTGAATGATGTTTCTTGGGTAATACTGAAGTTCATGCTACTTAAGATCTTAATCCAGTCTGCTTAGGGGACAGAACATTTCATCACAAGGTTGATGTGAGACCTCAGAATAGGAGAACTACTTGATACACTGCATGGCAGTTTCCTTTGACAGAAACCTTGACATGCTAGAGACAGAATCCAACAGAAATTTAGTAATTCAGGAAAGACAAAAAGTCCTGCTGTCTGAGATGGAATAAACTCATGGAACATTGCAGCCTGCCAGCCAGGAAGATGCACTGCAGAAAAGGATTGTGCAGCCCTGGTGGACAAAATATCTGCATCAATGAAAGCTAACTGCATACTGTATTGGTAGCAGTGGAGTCAGTGAGTCAATTATTCCTTTCTCTTTGACACTTTAGGGCATATATATGATACTCTGTCCAGTATTGTTTCTTCCTATACACAAGGGAGATTGACAAACTTCAGCAAGTCCAATATTTGGTTAGAAGATGATTCAGAAATGGAGCACATGATGCAGGAGGTGAAGAAAACTGAATAGGAGTTTTTCAGGTTGGAGAAGAAAAGATCAAGGAAATCTAATTGCAGTCTACTAAAAGTTAAAGGGGTTTAGAAAAGACATAACCAGACTTCTGACAACCATTCACAGTGAAAGAACAAGAGGCAATAGACACAAATTTTAGCAAAAGACCATCCAGCAGGATACATAAAGAAAAAAAGTCAAAAATCGTAGTGAGAGTGATTAAGCATTAGAGCAGTTTTCACAGAGAGGCTGTGAGAACTCCATCCTTGGACATATTCAAAGATTGACTCAACAGGGCCCTGAACTGCCTGACCTAACTTTGTTCATGATCCTGCTTTAAGAAGCATGTAGACAAAATGACTTAGCGAGATCCCTTGCAACCCAAAGCATTTTATGTTTCAAAAACATTTCAGGATCATTCTCTACCATTATTTGCAGTGTAGTCAAGCTGCTTGGGTTTTTTTTCCTGGACTCAAATTCATTCAGCTTCCCGTCTGGCCCACACTCTGAGATAGTACAAATCCTATTTCCTCCCACTTGATCCACTATTGTGCTTGACTAATGACTTCCACAGTAGCTTTTGTGATAGCTGGTTCGTGTGATACCTGGTAAGCCTGAGGTTTGGATCCTTAGATGTCAATTATACCCCTGCACCCCCAGAAATAAGTGGTCTGAGTGTTAGCCTTTGAGTAACTTGTGTCTTCCCATAAATTTTCATCCTGTCAAATATCTATATACTTATGTATAGGCTTCTATACTTCCAGATTCAATCATGGCCCAAGGCTTCGAATCAGGTTACTGCACTGTATCACCCCTTACTGCACAACTGGATGAACTGGATAAAAATATGGAATTCTGCTAACTTGTCAAGCTCCTTGCTTTTCTTCTTGCTTTCTGAAAGGCTTCTCTTGCTCACCACGTCTAGGCCAAGCATCCTAAGGGGATACCTTCCTCTGCCTGAGGTTTTATTCTGTATGTCTTCAGAAAACTTTCTATTTTTGAATAGGAAGAAGCAACTTGCATCCCCTGCACACTTCAAAATAAGTACTGATATTTAAATAATGCTTTTAAGCATTAAGAATAATGCTATGAATTACTACACTTTTATATAACAGTATATACAAATGCAACATTGGATCACCTTGAATTTTGGAATATCAGTTCAGAACTAAATAGAACTAGAAAGTATAATCACTCTGTATTTATGTGAAAATAAAAGAATATAAAATATTGTATTAATTATTCTGTTAATGTAAATTAAAGCAGGAAGAATAAGGTTTAAATATCAGCCAGACAATAAACTCCTGTAATTCCTGTATGGGAGAACAACTCATTGGGTTAGTAAAATTAGTGCTTCAGTGACATCAGTCACGTGATATATCATTTATGTGTTTGTTTGTATCAGTTAGTAACTTTTAAATTGATGATGAATTCTAGGTACAACCCTAAACTGAGGTTCTCTTTTCACAGAATCATAGAACCGTAAAATAGTTTGGTTTGGAAAGAACTTTTAAAGGCCATCCAGTCCAACGATCTTGCAATTAGGAGAGACATCTGCAACTACACCAAGTTTCCCAGATCCTCATCCAAACTAACTTTGGATATCCTGGTGATGGGGCATCTACCACCTCTGATCAACCTGTTCCAGTGTTGCACCACCCTCATCACAAGAAAACTCTTCCTTCTGTCTAGTCTGAATCTACCCTGTTCTGCTTTAGAACCATTATCCTTTGTCTTATTGCAACACTCCCTGACAAACAGCCTGTCTGAGCAATGAGCCCTGCAGCATCTCTGGAGATCACAGAATCATAGAATATCCTGGGTTGGAAAGGATGCACAAGGGTCATCCAGTCCAACTCCTGGTCCTGCACAGGACAGCCCCAAGAATCATGCCATGTAACTAAGTATTGTCCAAACGTTTCTTGAACACAGGCAGATTTGATGCCATGACTGTTTCTCTGGGGAGCCTGTTCCAGTGCCAAACCTCTGGGTGTGGAATGTTTTCCTGACATTTAACATAAACTTTCCATGAAACAACATCAGACCATTCCCTCAACTAGGACCTCTTCAGATTGCAAAAACTGTTCCAAAATTGTTGAGAGGCCTTGTGATGACATAAGCCAGAGATTTGAGTCTTCTGAGATTAATTCCATTTGGAATCCCAGAGACTCAGAGAAATGCACCTAAGGTAGTAGTTCCTGAAAAAGTTCAGGATTGACAGGGATTTTATCATTCTCACAGCCATGGTGCCCCAGCTCAGGTCTCTGGGACCCCCATAGCCCAGCACTGGTGGTGAAGAGTGAAGGGAAGAAAGCATTAAACACCTCTGTCTTGTCTGTGTCCCTGTTTGTGAGGTGACCATCCTCGTCAAATAACAGGTGCAATCACCTGGTGCAACCACTCCTATTACAGCCAGGGTCAGCTAGAACAAGATTGTTCTGTTAGTATTCAATTGTTCTGAATATCTTGAAGGATGAAGACCTCAAAACCTCTCTGGGAAACCTATTCTAGAATCCAATCAACTTCTAAAAAAAATAAAATTAAGATTAATTTTTTGTCATTCAGTTTGTGCCCAGTGCCCCTTGTTCTGTCACTGGGTACTATGGAAAAGATTCTGGTTCTCTCATCTTCACTTCTTTATTTGATGAGAGTCCCCCTTAATACTTCTCTTCTGAAGGCTGAACAATTCCAGCTCCTTGAGTATCCACTCATACATCAGGTGTTCCAATCCTTGATCATCTCCATGATCCTTAACTAGATTTTCTTTATTGTGTACGTGTCTCTGTTGTACCAGGAACTCCAGAACTGGACCCATTACTCCAGATGTGAGTGAGGTGCTGAGCAGAGGTAAACGAGTGCTGGCAGTGTTCTTCCTAATACAGCTGAGGATACTGTTGACCTTTCTTCCTTCAGAGCACATTACTGGCTCATTAATTTGATTTTACACTGGGATGCTTAGTTAAGAATTTAATTTATTTAAATATGGTGTCTTACTGATTTGTGATAAAACTCATGAAAAACTTCTATTTTTCTCCCAAATTGAAATGAGAGTTCTGAGATATATGCAGTACTGTTTACAATAAGCTGTAATTTTTGTCAGGTTTTTTGGGTATTTTTAAGCTTTCAAAGGATGTCAGCATCAGAGGAATTACATAACATGCATGATCTTAATGAACCATGCACAGCCCACAGGTTTCAGCTTTAACATTTAATATGATGATCTGACAGAGTTTTTATTTTAAGCTCCATCTGGCTTTATATTGACATGTTCCTGGATAGGTACATTTACCTGCTCTAACTGTGAGGGTGGCCACATTGGTTGTAATGCCGTGTCTTCCTTGCTGAACAAAGGCACATTGCAGACACATTTCAGAGGAAATGTTTTGGATTGGACAGAATGATATAAATTTCAAACTGATATCTTTGTTCCTGTCACATAACACATTTTTCTTACATTACAACATTTATTTATTCTTCACATATCACTCTTATTCCACCGCTTGGGAATTCCTTACTAACCATTCAAGACTGAAAACCGAAGTTACTCAGCTACATATAGTAGGAAAATGTATTAAAAAGACAAACTAATGTGCCATTATCTTTCTTTCCTGCATATAACCAATATGAAATGTTTTCTATGTTTCATGAAATCTATATTTATGGATCGGAGATTTATTTTATTTTGCCTTTTTTTTTTAACAGGATACAAAAAAGGAAACTCTGAGCCCAGTCTTGTCAGTATTTTACTGACAGCATGAAATTGTCTTGTTGTCCCAGAGGTTAATAAGAAAAAAATCTCTTATCAGACATCAAAGAAAATGCAAAATTATCACAACAGAAAGCAATATTCTTTCATTCTTTAATAATAAACACTGCATGTTGCTACAGGAAACAAATGTACCCAACTGAATAGATAAATCCATAAATAAGAGCTGACTTTTTGCTTTAGCCAAGAAACAAATTGAAAAATATTCCACATATGGCTGAAGCCAAACTGCGTTAGCAATTGGGAGATTTACTGGAAAGCACACTGCTTTTAGTGGTCCTTTAGCCCTATCCACTAACACATTGTGGAAACTTATAATAGAAAGCAAACCTCTGGTTGGAGAGCGCTCCAATTTAAGACAAGAGCATCACTAAACACTGACAGACAGTATTTTCAGATTAACTTCATAACTAGAAAGAAATCAGAAAATATTAAGATACAATAAAAGGGTTCACACCCTTTCAGCAGGCCTTAGAGGGAATGTATTGCCTACATCCAAAATGGTGTTGCTGAGAAACCACTAAGCTGCCACTTAACTCTGGAATTTCATAAAATTTGCAAGCCTCTACTTCCTGGTAGTGGGAAATGAGAGGTTTCTCCTGGATGTGTCTTGAAAAAAATGTGTGAGCCCTGATAGTGCTCAAGAATCAAGGTTATAGTTCATATTTTCAGGGAAGGCTTCAATACTATGAATGCTGAGTACATCATGTGTCTTCATAAACTCATCTGTGTAGAGAGGCAATATGCTGCATGCACTCTGTTCTCAGTGTTTTCTTTTCAGAGACCAGACTGTTTCTTTTTTCTCTTTTCAGAAACCAGACTGTTTCATATTGCATTTGGAGGGCAGTAAAATGCCTTCCCTGGGCCTGTTCAAATTTGCCAAACTCCTGTTTGGGACTGTCTGTGCTCATCTTTGGGCAGATGTCTAAATGCCCGTCATTGGGGAATCCCAAGCAGCTTGGACAAAAGGCAACTCAAAAAGAAACAACTGAATATCTATCATCTGATCCCTAACTCTTTGCTTTATCTTGAATCATCTGAATTCTCAATGCATATAGGTCTTAATAAGATCTGACTTGTTCTTCTATCATGAAAAGTCTAATAGATCTTCTTTTTGATTCAAAGATTTTATTTAATTTTAGATTTCTGACTTTGATAAGGCACTATTACTTGCATTTGATTTTAACTTGCTGGCATTTTTCTCCTCAGTTCCATTTAGCATCAAAGAAAACACTAAACAAGCTACCAGGAATCATTCTGAACTTTCAATAATAATCACAGAAAAGTCCTGTAATGCCAAAAATAAGCTAGGACTTCACTTTACTAGCGCTAATACTTTTTTACCTTTAATACAAATAAAGCATCTGAGATTTTTCATCTAGAATTGTGATAATTAACATTGTTATCACTCAAGAAATAAACAATTGTTTAAGGAAATGAGTGAGAGTGGTTCTCAGTGCTACAGTGCTGAGTCAGTCATGCAGAACTAATTTCCTGGCTGTCTCTGAATGCACATAAAGCTGCTCTGTAGATGCTGCTGACAATGAACTAGTGACTGGAAAAAGGAATCTTAAACACAGTCACATCTCTTGACTGTTAAAATCCTTTACACAAAGCATGCTGATCTAATGTACTGTAGTAAGCAGTATCCTTTTTTTTTTTTTCCTGCTTGTTAGTAAAAGAAGTTTTAATACCTGAAGCTGTTGCTAAGTAACCAACTGCTTACAAAATACATCCTTCTTGATAATAAAACTGGTTTGTTTTTCTGCTAATTAATATAGCTACACTGGAATTTCAACACTGGTATTGCGTAATGGGAAAAATACCCTAACAATAGAAGATTATCATGCATAAATGAGGATGTCTCATTCATGTGGGGAGCATATTACAAGTCACTTAATCAGAAAATCTGTATTTGAATACAACTGCCCAGCAGTTTAGAAGCAAAATGCAAATAGAAGTAAGATGCCTGTGTGAAAACGAGCTTCCCCATTTCTTTAACTACATCATATGGTGCACAAAAAAAAGAACTGATGCCTGTCCATAATATATGATATTTAGAGCAGGGTCACAGATATTTTTGCTTTCATAAATAAAATGAGCCTTTTTGAAATAGTGTTTCAATGCAAAGATGCTCAGAACCAAAAAAATCCAGAAACAATCCACCAAAATTAAAAAAAAAATGCCTTCCTGTACATAGATTATCTAAGACTGCAAGAAAACAGAAGATGCCCACAAGTAGCAATACTGCTTCTAGCTTAATGTTGATCTAGTGTTATTCTTCAAATGAACTTTAATGGCTGGAAGAAGAAGAAGGTGGGAGGAAAATGCACTCAGATCCAAGTTTGCAGCGTAACAGCCCACACAGGGATGTAAATGAAGATTTGGACACAGGATTTGCTCAGCGAAGCAGAAGGTTTTACTGCCCTCTAGTAAAATGCAGTTACGAAACTGTCTTTTAAAATGTATGCATGCTGAGTAAACCATTTCAGTTATTGTTACTGAAAATGTGATTAGTTGTGGATTGTCATCTCATTGTTTCCATAGTCAAAGAATAAAACATTTATGTTCAATCTAGACTGAATTATTTTTGAATTAAGGAAAATAGCAAAAATGAAGCACAAAAGCAAGGTCTCTGTGGCTGCATCTGCATGAACAAATCTTATGCCAAATTTTCAGCAATGTTATTAGGAAAAGACTAAGTGGTAGCACAGTGCAAAAATTCCTGAGTCCTAACTACAGGGGAACTTACCCTGTCGTTAGGATTGTATCAGCACTGAATTAGCAGCTCAAGAATGAGCATGATTTGTGTCAAAGCTTTAATTTCTGCCAGCAGCGACACTGAGAATTAAATGGCAGCAGAACTCTTTACCTAGTGCTACAGAGGACTGGAAGGTAACTTGCAGGGAAGCTGTAGACATTTAATGGCCTGACACACAGGAAAAAAGAAATGAAATGATGGTGTTGTTGCCATGCACAAAGCTGCTCCATGCAGTGCTGTATACCACCGGATTATTCCTAACAAGGATGGCATGAAAGGATGCATGAGGCTGTCACCGTAAAACGCCTGACACTGATGGCCATTGTTGTGTGCACTGTGACTTGTTACTCAGTGCAGCCTCTGCCTCTCAAACAGCAGCAGGAGAAGTGCTTGGGAAAGGCAAATGCTCACTGCAGCCTCACAAAGTACCTAGTGCATTTTCCCCTGCATCTTGCTTTTCTCTCTTTCTCCCTTCCTTCCTTCCTTCCTTCCTTCCTTCCTTCCTTCCTTCCTTCCTTCCTTCCTTCCTTCCTTCCTTCCTTCCTTCCTTCCTTCCTTCCTTCCTTCCTTCCTTCCTTCCTTCCTTCCTTCCTTCCTTCCTTCCTTCCTTCCTTCCTTCCTTCCTTCCTTCCTTCCTTCCTTCCTTCCTTCCGCCACTTCCGCCACTTCCGCCACTTCCGCCACTTCCGCCACTTCCGCCACTTCCGCCACTTCCGCCACTTCCTTCCTTCCACCACTTCCTTCCTTCCGCCACTTCCTTCCGCCACTTCCTTCCTTCCTTCCTTTCTTTCTCTCTTTCTTTCTTGCTCTTTTTTCCCCCCCTCAAATGTAAAGTATAAAACTGGCAGGTTTTTCAGGAGCTGCATAGGCCTTCTGGGAAAAATATATTTTCAATTCTCAACATCATTCATGAAAAGTACAAATTTTCTGTCAATCCTACCACTGTGTTTTTATAAAGGAATACTCAATCTCCAGATATTCTTGTTTATATATCTTCATAAATATTCAAATACCTGGGGAAAATGAGGCTAGAAATGAGGACTTCGTTCTAAAGTAAATATAAATTAAAATAAACATTAAGAAAGAGTTTATACTCATTCATAGGGAAGATCCAAGTAATGGGTAATGTAGCTTCTCTTGACTCCCTCTGCCAGGAACAGAAAATGCCAAGGGCCATAGCTTGTGCAAGGACCACCACAGAGGAGGGACTTTCTACCCTGTGATGCTGCATTTGCATACTCTCTCAAGACCAACACATAACTTGAATCTAGAAACTCAGTCCTATCTTGTACATTGGTGGTGGTCTGGGATCAGAGAACTGCAGCTGGTTTCCTGACCTTTTCTATTGAGATCTGCTGAAGTGTGGGTGAGAAATCAAGCTCTCAAGTGCTCCAATACTTTCTTCTATGTAGGAACAGATGCAGAAAAAACAGTTTTCAGCATTTTTTATGAAGGCTCTCAAGTCACTTTCCAATGCAAATCCATGCATCCCTACTAAAAGAGATCAGGAAGGGGCTGTGAGAGACAAACTATAATGCAAGCTTCAGGAAAAAGGAGAATAATTTGTACCTCAGTCATTGTTGACAAATGCTGACACTAACTAGCCTGTCCTTGAAAACCTCAAATAGCAGCTACTCCAGGTACTCCAAGGTCCTTTCTGTCTTCATTAGGTAAGATCCCTGATGAATCTTTACTTTTAACTGCTCTCCTGTTCACAAGCTACTTGCCTCTTTATCTCATTGACTGAGTCCTACTCCCTTAAAGGCTATTTTACATTTAACTCTTCTAATGATTTATGCTCTAAAAGAATATGGGGGAAAATCTATTGTTTGAGCTTCCTGGAAATACTAAGCTTACTTTTAAAATTCCCAAGTTTAATTTAAGATATATTTTTGCCCTTTCACTAAACTTTCTTAAATAAGATAACATAGTCTATTGGTTTTCATTTTAAAATTATTTAGTATGGGTATTTACACTGCATTGTGAATGTGGCAGGTATTGCATTATGATAATTTGACGTTCCATTGTACATTAGTAGCATTATTTATTAACCTTTTGTTGGTTTATTGTTCTGGTACTGTAAGCATATTTGGGGGTTTGAGCTATGTGAGAGCTTGGTTGGATTTATTTCTATTGAGCTTTGTACAATTAGTAGGCCATGTTAGTGCTGTTTCATGTGTATGAAAGAAACTTAGTCTTGTATTAGGCACTTAGATAAAAATACCTTCTATGATTTTAGGCAGCTCTATAATCTTATATTTCACCTGAGTTCTGAAAAGACCAAATGTGCAATGGTGAAAAATAAAGACTTCAGAGAGCCCCCTAGATAGGTAATACAGCCACAGCTGTCACTATAATCTCCTTTGAGATTCGTGTTAATAGCAGCAAAATATTTTCTTCATAGCTCCATTGCAAAATATGGCCCATATGTCTATGTATAACATGTATTAAAGAAAGAAGTTGCATGCTTTCAGCTGAAAGAATGATGGGTATAAGCATCTTAAGTGAAAAAGTCTCAAACTGTTTTAATTTAAAGTCAGGATGTACTAATGAGGCTTGGATATCTTTTTTTAGTTGCATTATTTTCAGAAGTCACCATCACTTTTGTATGTGCTTAACATAATCTGTACTTCTTCCCTTTTCCCCAAATTCTGTAAGTGGAATAAATAAATATTTTTTTTTAAATGGAGGAGAGTTTTCAGAAATTCCAGAAATATTTTAAATTACATTGTGAACACAATTTGGCCCATGTATTTCTTGTCCCTGGAGATCTCAGAATTTCTAAGTTCTCAACATATCAGATTGTGTGGCAAGGTCATAACTAGATCTTAATGACCTACATTCTATCATCATGTTAAAATTTTCCTATCATGAATCATATGAAATTATAGCCTTTAGAATTTTTTTAGGAAAATAAAAGTGTAAGAAGCTTGCCTCCTGTTTGATGCATAAACCACAGTTTCCTCCCTGCCCATTCAGCATTTGATTGAAATCTTGGCCTCATAAGCCATCTCCTGTGTGAACATTTGATGAGGAAGGCCCTGGAGTGTAAATGGTGAAGTGCATACTCACATCTCTGCAATGCCTGATTTAGACCAGAACAGGGATTTTCAGCCTTTGCTCTGTAGACCTCTGTGGATTTCAGCAAAAAAAACCCCAGCAAATAAAAATTCAACTTCCCGTATGCTGCTGAAATCTACACACATGTGACATTTCTGAAAGGATCCACAACTCCTTTGGGAAATTTATGCAGGTAAACAAACTGAAAAAGGACTGAAAAACTCTGGACTAGAAATTTGGGTTAGTCACTCTGAATGGTTATTTAGTTCTCATGCTGTTTGGAAGCTCATGTATTTTGTTGGGTGAAATGTTTCTCTTCGTAGGAGGGATTATGTATTCACTGAATGGGTGAGGCAAAGTGTGTCTTTGAAGTCTCTGCAAAATATAGGTATGGAACTATTTAGACAAAGTTAAACAGCTTGAGCAGATGCTTATCTAGAGCTTAGAGGCTGTTTTATTCTTTTTATTTCTTTTGCTTTTCTTTTTTTGAATCAATGCTCTACAATAATAAAAAAAAATCTTCTGCGAGAAAAGAGAATGATGAAAATTAAATCTCTTCCAAGAAAATGGTGAGATTAGGCTTTCTGTATATTTATGAATCCTGAAAAAATGCTTGGATGAAATCAGCATCACCAATTCACTCCTGTTGTTCTCCCTCATACTGTGAGTCTTTCCGAATCAGTAGCAAAAATAGGAATGATTGAATCAGTGAAGCTGTGAACATTACAAGATGCACACTCCAACAAACATAAAATGCGTGAGTGCCTGGTGAGCATTAGGAAATCTGTCACTATGAACAATTGAAGATGACAAGTTTAAATAGACCGAGGAATTCCAGTGTTAACTTACTTTCAAACAAAACATTTTCAAAATTTTCATGATCACTTTTTTTTTTTTACTGAAGATTAGCTCCATGAAAATAAGTTCATTTAAATTCCTTTTACATAAATGAAAAAAAAAAAAGATTCTGGGAAAACCATTAAAAATGGATGTGAGAGCGTTTGTGCACTGATCACTTTCCCTTTTTTTTGCTAGAACTTTCAAGAACACCTTTCCATACTCGTAGTCTGGATGACTAATCCAATATTACAGCCTCTCATGGGGTACTGACGGTACCTCGGCTAAAAAGTCTTCTGTTTTCTGTTGTTTTCTTGAAAAGAAGAGAATGCTCTATGTTTGAACTGTCTACTGTTTTCATAAATAACTTGTGAGTCTTATGTGAGACTGATTCTATACTGAAAGAGTTCAAGTCCTGCAGAGACGCCCCATCAGGCAGCTTCAGGAGCACCTACCATGCTGGCTTTCACAGCAAAGTGGCAAGCACGGGGAGCGACCATTAAAAGCATTACAAGCAGTTTGCCTCCAGAGTATTTTGTTCTGTGAGTTGTTTTAGCTGGTTACATTCTACAGAGAAGAAGATGGGAAATGATAATGAGGGCTAAGGAGAATGGGACTGTCTTGAGATAGTTAATACCCCTCTCAGTAGGCAGATAGATTATCTGAAAGGAGGAACAAAAATTGCATTTTTTGAAAGCAACTCTAAGCTTCAGGGAGCCAGGGAAATTGTTTTCTGTTGTATTTGTGGGCATAGTCTCATCTGTGAGATATTTAAATATGAGTACCCTTTAGCACATAACTTCTGCTCATTTAGCTATCTAAATAATTTTGTCGATTTTAGTATTAAACTTTAACCTAAATGCAGGTAAAAGCAGAATACCAAGGAAATCTTTGTAGTGTCTGTGGATGTAATAAGGGCAAAGTGTCAGAAAGTAGGTTTCTGTCTTTTGTACAGTTAGTATATTCTAGTATAAACACTTTGTAAATGACCTGTACACTTTCATATTTCAACTTTCTTACTTATACTGCATGTTAGATGGAAGTGCTAACTTTAAAATTAGTCATCCTAATGTGCAAAGCACTGCAAAAAGATGGATGTTTTGAACATAACAGGCTTTACATTAAACTCCAGCACAGATTAGATGAATCGTGGAATTATGTCTAATACTCTTAAGGGGTTTTAGTGATCAAACACACAGTAGATCCATGCTGACATTAGGTCTAGCACGTCTAAAAAACACAAAACAGACATCCAGCATCCAACAGACCTACAGTCCTACTGGTTTATGTTTAAATGTTTACAGTGTAAAAATGTTAACTGAAAAAGCCCATTTTTTATAGTCAACAGTAACTCCAGTGGTGTTACTGTTTCTGGGCAGTCCTGTCCCTGTGTATTTCACAGACTGCATGATTGCTGAATTTAAGCAAACATACATACAGGAAGCAATACTACTTCAATACTGTGCAATCTACTGCAATACTGTGTGGCCCTCTTACACTGTAAGTAGACTGATACTTGCAAATTATACCTATGTGCTAAAAGTATTTTTGCCTTCACCAATGTAGGACATTGGCATGAAGTCTGTTATGATAATGTATGAAAGTCTATACATTTGTAATATTCTATTTTTTGGAAGATTTAAATTAATGTGTTTTAAGGACCACTGATTTGCTAGTGTTCACTTACCTCTGAGGAGTTCTTTACCCCATCCACAGTGTGGATTTAATTTCAGGAATTTTATTCCCCTAGACTATTTCATAAGATAAGGAAAGGTATCTAAAGCCCATGGCATCTAAGACAGATAAAGCCCTGCCTGAAATCTTCTGTCTCTGTCCAGGACTAGACTAGTCAGCTGAAGTTAAGTGAGATGAATCTTGTCTACAGTATGGAGGGCAGCTACAGCAGAGCTTTAGATCCCTCATGATGGGAAGTATTTCTCATGCTTGCAGAGGGATCTGAAACTTCGGTTGCTGCCAGAAGTCACAGTCAATAGTTCAGTATGGTTAAGTACAGTGACTAATGAAAATGCTGGTAAGTTTGAGTTGCAAACAGATCAAATTTAAGTAATGAACTAGGTGTGAGTATTCACAGCAAAGGATGAAAGTAAATAACCATTTTTACTAGTAGTCAGGCTGCATAAAAAAATAGCAATAGCACTGTCTGGTATTGCCATCAATGAATATGTGCATTTTAGACATTTCTAAAGTTTTTTGTTTGAGGGGTTTTTTTTAATATTTTTTATTTTTCATTCTACAGCCTTACTATGTAAGGTGGAACAAACTGGAAAAAAAACTTTGATCTGTGTGCCAAAGTTTTGGTAGCTGGGGGCTGTGTGAGCAGTCTTTGTGGGGAGCCATCAGGAACTGCCCTTACATCAGACATCAGGAACTGCCCTTACATCAGACAGAGATCCAGCTGGCTCCAAGACAGACCCACCACTAAGTAAAGCTGAGCCCATCAGAAACAGCAGGAGCACCTCTGTGGTAGCATATTTAAGAAAGAGAAAAATGCATCCATCAGAATCTGGGATAGAGGAGTGAGAATATGAAAGAGAAACAACTCTGTAGGCCCCAAGGTCAGTGAAGAAAGAGGGGGAGGAGGTAATCCAGGCATACAACCAGAGCTTCTCCTCTCCTACAGCCTGCAGAGAGAGTGTAGTGACAGGTTTTTCCTTGCATCCCATGGATATCCACTGTGGTCAACCACCACAAAATAATAAAGAATTTTTGTTCTGAACTGGAGACTGTGGAAAATAGATGTCAGGAAGGATACAGAAAAGTAACTTATGAGAGATGAGAACAAAGTCCCCAAAACACTGAGCTTCATCTATGCACTAGGTTATGCAATGTAATTAGATACATGATTAATCATGGCTCAGTTACCAGTCTGAATCCGTCCTGATGAAACAAGATTTAAACTTGCATAAAAATGTCTGTTCATGCAATAGGGTAGTTTAACTAGGATGAAAAGATAAGAGAGTCCAGTAGAACTTGATGGCACAGAAGAATTTCAGACTAATGTAAAAACAGCCCCTAAACAGTTGAAGATATGTAAGCCTTCTTTTTAAAAAATAAATTTCATAATAAATTATGAAATTTATTTTTAAAAAATAAATTTGGTCAAAAATGACTCAGTTTGTTTCTATATTTTTTTGCATTTTTAAGCTTCTTGTATTACTTCTGTATTCACCTGCATGACTCCTGAATCACTCAGTCTATGTGAGCCATGGTAGACATGACCGTAGCATTTAAATATTGAAATTGAAACATCTGAATTAAACTTCCCCTCGCAGAAACACTTGTCAGTTACTGAAGTGATCTGTTTCCCCTGTGAACTGATGCATAAGGGATTTTAAACATGTGCCACTGAAGTGCATTTTAAAGGCTGTTTTTAAAAAAACCTTTTGTACAACCATGAAATGTATTTAACTTTCTCTTAACACTGCTTTGTTGGGCACTTGCCAAAATAAATTTATAATGCAACGTGTTTTATCTGGTTTACTAGTTTGGAGTTTTGTCTATATCTGCATCCTCCGTATTGATAGAACTGAGAATTTTCTAGGAAAAAGGTTAAATTCTAAAGGCAATTTCATGGCTTTGATCTTTGTGCACCAATCCCAGTAACAGAGAGAACAACCACAAAGAGAAATGAGGGTATGCTCCAACAACAACTTCATACTTTGGAACAAAATGAGAAAAAGGATTTTGAGGAAATGAAGTAAAAGAGGTTGATCCCCAGAATATACAATGAATGCAATATCTTACATTACAGGTAATATATCAACTGATCTTATTTTAGCCTGTGCCAGGAATTGCTCACTTGCAGACCACACCAATCTGCATCACCCAGTAACAGGAAGCATATGATTTCCTGTGGAGACAGGCAGGGCAGCTCTTCACACTGTCATAGTGGAAGTACATGCCTTCTATTGCTTTTTCTGAATACTTCAGAAAAACCAATGAGATGGATTCTATAATTCCTCAGAAAATGTTCAGATCTTTTTTGAGTAGCTTTTCTAATATGCATGTCAGAAAAGAGAAGGGCTATTTCTGATCTCCATAAAAGAAATGTATGAGTTAAATCTGGCAGTTATTACTATTTCTAGACTGAATTTTGATCTTAGTACCGTATTGCTCTGGCTGTTTTGTAATTAGGTGCCATTAAAAGAGGATGTCTATCAAAACGTTAACAAGGATGGTGGTCAATCTCTGTCAGATTTATTGAAAGCAAATACATTTACAAGTTCCATCATAAATCTTGGTCAAGTAATGAGATTCTTAACTTATTTTCCATAAAGCGGTTATTGCATTATGCAGGCAAAATGTCATGGTACACAACAGTTCAATTTCATCAGCTCTTCACACGGCAATGAAATAATAAACCGGTACTGCTCAGATTTTGATTTATTTCATTGTCATATATTAGCCTAGAATACATGCATATATGGAATATTTTGGCAGAATATATGTTAAAAAAACCCAGGAATTCTCTTATTTCTCTTGGAATTCTAGCAATAAAATTTCAAACTCTTATTTAAGAACAAAATCAAGTATGATTATTTTTAATGTTTTGTTTTGGAATGATGAAATCAGTACTTGAAATTATTACTAGATTTGGCACTAACACTGAAATTATTACATACAAATAATGTGCAGAACCAAATTATGCAGAACTACTTCTTCAATCTCTTAATTTTTAGTGAGCAGTTCCAAACGAGAACTTGCTTCCTCTGCATACCTGAAATTATTAACTATTTAATGCAACTTGGAGTTCAAGGTGAATTTTCAAAGTTCTGGGCTATAGGTTAATATTTACTGCTTATCTCAAAAATGTTTAGGTACTTTTCAAAGATCAATTTTTACTTCAATGCCTGAGGAAGCCATATAATGGTAAATAGTTTTCTTGTGAGCACACTTAATGAGGAGGTAGGAACTTGTGGTTCATCTGTCGGCACTGATCAATGACTGAGCAATCAGTTGATATTTAGGGAATTCATATAACTAGTATGAGCTGTGGTTTTGGATTCTCTCAGTTGGAAAAAGAAACTGAAACTATTTGCTACTACTCAAGGTATGCACTTCTCACAGAATAAACCAAGAACATAATGTTAGAGCATTCAGCATTCAGTCCTCCAGAATGTTATAATTTCTTATTTCTTCCACCTAAAATTATGCAGGAAATTTGGATTAAATTGACAAGTAGTTTGGAGAGAAAATAGTAGGTTGTTTAAATGAATATGCTGCAGAAGAAGAAATTCTTCTCCAATACAAGAGTATACTTATCTGTGTGGGTCTAGTTACATCTATATTGAATGTTAGGTTTAATCATAAATTTATGTTTAAGCCTATAACTGCTGATCTTAGGTAAAAAAACCCTACCTTAGTGTAATCCTCAGCAGTTGGCTGTACCCCAAATTCAGCAGTATGTGGAATGTCCAAATGCAACACACTGTGTCTACTGGTGTCTACTGGCCCCTCCTGCTGTGTATGAAATTCATCCATATACTGAAAGCCATAGCTGCAGAAAATCCAGCAGTGGTGATTCTGCAATTTCTTGGTCCATTGTTTCTAGCCTTCTACAAACTTTTATTTCTTTCTCCTTTATTTGTGATTAGAGCAAGTGGGGACAGAGAAAGAAGGCTCAGTCCTAAAAGGACTTTGAAAAGCAGATTGTGGATCACTCTAGGGTGGGTCCAAAGTAATGGATGTAAAAATGTGGATTTTGTGTCTTGAGTCAGGTGGAGATGACCTTCAGATTAGACCCCAGGGATAACTGTGTGCTATATTACTCGATGGATATTGTTCCTGAAAGGTGTTACTGACTGCTTTGTTCTGCTTAGATGAGCAAAACAGTCAGATCAGGATTGATGTTTATGCACTATGCATTCATTTGTGGCATAAATTCAGTTTAATGTTCCCATTGTATATGTCTTTTCTGCTCTTTTTGCATTCTGTAAAAAGATTGCACAGAGACAATATTGTGAAATTGAGGAAGAATAGTAAATCAGCTGATTGATTTTGATATAGTTTCTGTCCAAAAAATTTTTAGACTCGAATTAAGCATCTGAATAGAAGTTGTATTTTTCCTATGTAGTTCTATGTTTGAAATGCTGGAAGTGTGCCACAATTTTCTGGATTCACAGTGAACCACTTCAGATCAATATTACCCTGTCTGAATATATGTTATATCTTGGCTGACTCCACAGCACAGTTTGGAAGTTATCCTACAACTAGATTCAAGCACAGACCCCCATTTATCATGTAAGTAAATATGTCATTTGTGTTTAAATGATTTTTTTTTTCTTTTCCCTACCCAGGAAAGAGGAATTTGATGACTTGCTGAAGGTTTCAGAAAGCTCCAGAGAAATGATTGCTGCACTTCATGATCAGTTTGGACACACAGGATTTATGTACTGTGATAAACATGATCTGGCTACCTAGAAACATTGCTGTTTGCAGTTTTAATGGCTAAAGGGCAGCAGCAGCTACAAGGCTCACAAAGTATATGATGGTGTATTCTCAAGCATATGGTGTCTTTTCTGGGTGTTCCTCTTAAATTTTGCTGTGAAGAGGATTAAAGGAGAAGAAAACATATTTCCCTGGCTAAAATTCTGCTCACTCATAGGGGAAAGATCCAGAATTATATCCTTTCCCTACTGAAAGAGTATTGTAACCCTACAGTGAGAAACTTGTGCCCAGCATTGTTTCTATGAATAGCAGATTGCAAATTGGTACTGGACAGCCAACACACAATAGTTGGTGGCAACTCTGGGTGGCAAGTGTTACAAAACTAAAGAGTAATTGAAGGAAGCTAGTAATTATAGTTGTTCTTCCAGAATTCCATATTGGGGGAGACAAACAGGGACCGGAGTCGGAAGGATAAGGGAAGCAATCAGGAATGAGGTGTGAGGGAATAAAACAGTGTCCAAGGAAGAATCACATATGATGCCATGGCACACTGTTGCCCTCTCTCTGTAGCCCCCCACTGCTGGGGTTTTAGCTGCTCGAGTAGGGAGTCCAGCTTTGATACATTCCAGCTGTGTAACCTTGACTCAGACTGCTGAGCCAGAGCTGTGAGACCGTCTGTACTGGGATAAGAAAAGTAAAAAAATTACAGAGAGCGGCAGTGACTGCTGATCTGTGATAGCTAAGGGAATAAGGACTCAGCAGAGAAAACATCAACATGAAATGCTAACACCTTAAGGAAAATAAATGAAGGTAGCTGAAGGCTGGTCTAGTCAGGAACAGTCAGAAGCTGCCAGGTTGGTGTTGATCCATCAATGTTGATGGAGTAAGAGGGAGGAGCGGCTCTGCCCCCATGGTGGCTCTTGGGAGCCATGGCCACCAACCCCTCACTCCTCAGTGGCACCTGCCTGCCTGGTGAAGGCTTTCCAGCTGCTGTACTGGACTGTCAGCACACCCCTGCTTAACCCCACAGTTCACTAAATACCAGGTGTGTTTGATGTGTACTGGCCAATAAAGGATTGCTTTATACCTGTGAGTTATCCATATTTTGCTTGCAAAGTATTTTTGTGCCAGGCTAATGATACTCAAACAAACTGACTATAAAAATATCTTGTAGAGGCTAAGAGGTGATTTTATTATTATGCTGGGAAGCCAACATGAATAGAAAGTGGTAGCTTAATAGGAAAGGAACATCATCTTGGAAGAAGTGATTTACATTTCTAGAATTTAAGAAAAAAAAAGGTCATCTAGCAGAAGGTACACTGTGGCTGGGGTGGATGAAGAATCCTTTGCTGCAGCCATACATCTAGAAAAGCTCTGATGCTTAGAGCTATCTGACATTTAATCATGTCAAGCAGAAGCAAACAGCAATGGAAAAAAATCATTGATGTTTTTAATTAGGTTGTCTTGAATGCTCATCTGCATTCTAAAAGCAAAGGTCTTATTTCAGTAAAAATCATGGCCAGCTCCTGTAGCATGGAAACTGGCTGTACTCAAGCTGAATTGGGCCCTAAATTTGTTGCTTGGCAAGAGCAAGGAAATGTTTTGCTCTGGTGTCTGACTCCATTGGCAGTGGTGCTTGTTAATCACACAACCCATTACAATGCACTGTACAAGGAGGAATCTCAAAAACATCTTATTGCTGAGCTAAAGGCTATAAAGTGCAGTCTTTTCTGCTAACCAGATTTGTGCTCTGTTGTGTTTAGTGGTAGTTGTGCCAGTCTGTGATTACTCACAAGCGGTGTCTAGAGACTGTGGCTGAGAACCCTGCGTGTGAGTGCAAGGAGGGGAGGACCTCAGAGCTCATGCTTTGAAGCAATATTTAGGCTAGCTTAACACTGAGCAATAAAGTGAAGACAATAACATGGAAAAGGAAGGCTAAAAATGTTTAATTACTTTACCCTGATCACTCCTCTCCTTTCCAAGTTGGCAAGCAGGAACTGGAACTTGCCAAACATGTTTTATTTTTAAATCTTTTATCCATTGGCAAATCTGCATATTGCATCAGACCTCATAAAGGTGTTTTACAGTTTTGAACAGTTTCCCAGCCTGTACAAACCCGTGTGTTCATGCACACACACTTAGAGAACTGCTGCATAGAGGGGCAGCTCTGACTGTGGCATGTGTGGGGGTCCATTGCCCACGGAATTTTGTAACTGGGCAAAATCTCTCTGAGTTATGCTTCCCCCTTTTCTCACTGCAGCAGCAGCAGCCTTAGCAAGGCCAACAGCAAGGTGAGCTCTGCAGCCCACTGGAGGCAGTACTGTGCACCCATGCATTCCTTTGAGGAAAGGAAACCCCCTGCCCTAGCTGGAAGGCTCAGGAATTATCCACATATAGAGTGGTTTTTTGTATGTTGGATGCTCCCTCTACACACTGCTCTAGGATCTTGTTTAATGTATTGCAGAGCGTGTGAGTATCAGCAATGTTGGAATACTGGCAGTAATGAGTAAATGGAGAAGGGGTTTAGTCTCATAAAAAATAGATATCTGTGACTGGAATCCTAGTCCTGGCACAGCACTGCCTGACTTCTTTTCATCTGGGAGATGGGACTCACTGTGGCTGTGTACACTTTCATTTACATTGCTCAATTTCTGTCCTCCTTTCTAGTGCATAAACAGCCCAACTAGCAAATAATTTATATTATTTGTATATCATCATTCTGCTGAGTGTGACATTTAAATTGGGATATTGGCCAGTAAGAACTGTCTGACATTACCTGATGGCTGGTAGCTCAATGGAGTGCGATTTTTTTCACATTGTTAAATTACTTTCAGTTAATTTTCCATTGTTTTATTCAGTGAGAAATAAACAGGGACAGTAGTTGTTTTTTCTCTGGGAATAAGGTATTTTAATCCCTTTTTTTGAGGTGCCACAGATGAATGTCACTTCCTCACTGAAGAGTTAGAGCTATCTTCCTAGAAGGATTTGTGTGCAGTGTGTCTGTTTCATGCATCTCTGAATGTGCTTTTCCATGCAATGTAGCATGGTCCAGAGGTGCCAGCAATGTTTTGTGTTACTGTTGTGACTGAAATGTGCTTTCATTATTACTATGCTCTGGCTGATCTGCAGAGAAATTAAGAAGTGTCACAGGGTGTAAAAAGACCATAACTTATAAGTAAAAACAATGCACTTAGAGAGGCATGTTTATGCAGTTTGTGTATTTTTAATTTTCACAAAAGCTAATTATTTCTTACCACCGCCTGGCTCAAAATTAATCCTAAAAAATTAATTGTTTCCAATATTAAACAGTTGACAATTACAAATCAAGATTAAAAAATGGAACTTAGTGATAAAAAAAGACTTGATTACCTTTAAAAGGTCCCTTCCAACTCAAACTATTCCTTGATTCTATGCATATAGAATCTATCTCTAATTTTGACACTATTCTTATTTTTATCTTAGGTTTTAATACAGTTCCTTTGCATATTCCAACAAATGACCAATGTAAATTACAATCATGTCAGTTCTGCATCCAATTTATTTTTCAAATAGTCAGTGTGCTGAATCACAGTTATCTTAAAAACCACATTTCTCTTCATTACCTGTCAACAGACTGTGCTCCATAGCAGCAGCGTGTCCAACAGAGTCCAGGAAGGATGAACTCCTGTGCATTGCATAGCACAGTAACAGCTTTAAGTCCATGTCTTCTTAGCTAATAATAACCCACGTATTTCAGCCAGGTTCTAGGTGTCTTCCTTTTCTGGTATTTTTTCTTCAGGAATGAGAAGTTTCAGATAGCAATCTTTATCATTAAAAGATTAAATTAAATACTAGAATGAGTATTTAGAATTAAGAATAAAACTCTGAGATATATATAAATCATTATTTTTACCCTATACAAAATAAGATATTCTAGATATAAAGGAAAGTGTATTGATATATATAGATTAACAACATATTTTGCCTTTTATGGATTTTGAAAGAGATGAATTTTCATGTAAGGAAACACATAACCTTGTTATGATTTTCAGTGTATAACATAACTTACAATCTATCAAAGCTGAGATTTCAATAAATCCTTATTCTAAAATATATTGGTCAAAAAGGGAAATTTGAAACTACAAATGGTATCTAAGAAGAAATAATTCTTTCCCAAATTTGCAGTTCTTCCAGGCTTACATCTTATTGAAACAAAGTAGAGTAAATTTAATATTTCAATGACTGCAAAATAATAAACACACCGTTTTCATTTCTCCTTCTACCAATATTTATATTTTTTTAATGTGGTAGTTTAGAGACAGCGTGATCTGAAGGGGTTTATGGTGGTTCAGAATTATGTTTAAGACTTCTTTCCAAGAGATTTCTTTTGAGCTTTTCAGCTACTGGCCCAAAATTTGAGTAGGTCTTTTGTAGGGCCCGTGCATACCTGACAGTCTGACGCAGATATCTTGGAGACCATAGGGTATGGCAATAGCAACCAGCTTTAGAAGCTGTGTGCAGTCACCTGTATTATTTTTTTTAGGTAGATTTTTGTAACATTTAACTTCAGCCATCAGAAGTACAGGGGAAGGATTCAATTCAATATTGATATCTAAATTAGGTGCTTACCCTGTCATGTGGCATATATATCATCTGTGTGCAGATAGACAATTTGGGAAACCTCAAATGGCACTAAGTGTAGTTTTGGCAATTGAATTTGTCAATTCAGTTGCCGGTATTCTTACTGAAGCCTAGTTGAAAAGAGACTTAAGTGCAATTCAGTGCTTATTTACCTGCTGGGTTTCTCCTGCCCTGTTTGAGTATCTTCTTTAGGCCGTTATTAAATCTTTCTGAGAGTCACCAATTTATGGAGAAGGACCTATACAATTAAGACCTTTCCATACCTTAAAAGTTTAAGATAAATTTAAGAGTTTAAAGCAGAATACCTAGGGTTTGGATAGTTTAGGAGAGAAAGATAAAAAGATAAAATATCACAGATGCTAAAGTGTTCAATCTCTTATTATCCATTAAAATAAGAAGGATCAAAAATCAAGATAAAGCACTACTTTTATTCTGAGTAATTCATTCATCATTATACGAAAGTCAACTGTCGACCTTAGCTACACACAGAAAATTATAATTTCTGAGAGCTCTGACATGTTTTGCCATTTCCCACTGCTGCAGCATATGAGGTTATTGCCCTAGCTCTCTGTCCTAAGCAGGCAGTATATCTGTTTCTTACTGCTTCAGTTAATAACCTGGTATATGAGCTCAAGGATTCTCTAATTGCAATTAGTATCCTGGTCTGAGAACTGCAATGCCACGTAATATGTTGCCTACTCCATGTCCCTGCAATAGGGTGACAAAGAGTTGACTACTGTAACCTCTTCATAAATTGCAGCATAAAGGTAACAGGTCAAGCCCCTGGCAGACTTCTCACTTATGGAAAAAAAAAAAAAAGAAATCCAAGCCATGAAAGCATGAAAGTCAAAGCAATGAAGGGCATGCATTTGTTTTTCATCAGAAGGATCACATAAAATAAATTCATACTGCTGAAGAACAAAGCAGATGGTAATAAATGCCACATTGCCTTTAGATATCTAGTGAGAAAGGCCATTCCCTACTTCAAAACATTTAAATCTGTAACTCATACAACTCCTTCATACATCTTAATAACTTTATGAAATAAGGAGTTTATTTTTCATTAAGACAGAGGAGAGACCTCATTGCAGTTACAACTTCCTCGTGAAGAGACCAGGGGCAGGTTCTGATCTGAGGTGATCACTGTGGTGATCACTGTGGTGACCGGTGACAGGATCCAAGGGAATGGTCTGAAGTTGTGTCAGGGAGTTTTAGGTTGGATAGTAGGAAAAGGGTCTTCACCCAGAGGGTGGTTGGGCACTGGAACAGGTTCCACAGGGATGTATTCATGGCATCAAATCTGCCTGGGTTGAAGAAGTGTTTGGACAATGCACTCAGGCACATGGTGTGACTCTTGGGGATGGTGCTGTCCAGAGCCAGGTGTTGGGTTTGATCCCTGTGGGTCTCTTCCAGTTCAGCTTATGCTGTGATTCTGTGATTAATAGCTTGGTAAATTCACAGGAACTGAATTTGCTTTCTTCAAAACAGAATGCTTTTAAAATTTTGATTTGCAGAATATTTGAAAACTTGAACTCTTCAATCCCATTCAGACTAAATGAAATTTCAAGAAAATTCGAATTTTCCGTGAAAGAGAAAATTTAATTTTAGACTGACTTGTTGAAACCTACTCTTAAAATATGATTTATCATATTCTCACCATTGCACTAAAAATCAAGATCTGTTTTCAGTTATTACAGTTGTGGAAGTCACATAGCTTTTAAAAATAAGAGTCTGTGCCCACAGGTCTTCCAGTCTATCCATACCAAAACTAGCAATCTATCTACAATAGCATCCTTTTCAGAAATTATATCACTAAATTAAAGTTGGTCTGTCTTGCCATGTTCTTTGAGTTTTATGCAATAGCGTTTTATTCATTAAAGCCAAATTGAATAAAACCATAACCTTATGAAAGACAGACATCAGAAGGCATACATAGGAAGTACAGAAAGATGATGAGAACTTAAAAAAAAGGAAATCTCTATTCTCTATTTAATTATAAAAATTTTCTATAATAAAATAATTACAGCTGAGCAAAAGGACAAAACTACATTACTTACCCTTCTGTTTTAGAAAGGTCTGTTATGCTGGTTATTAATTTTGGTTAGTATAATAAACATGCCTGAAAGTAGCACCTCAAATAAATGATCAGACACATGGAAAAGAGAACTGACCTGTTTAAATGTCAAGAAATTGCACATTTAATTAGTGAGCTTGTTATTTCTCACAAGGAAAATTATCAGATGACAGCATTCATATTTTAATTAGGAGAGAATACCTTTGCACTCTTCCTGAGGCAGAGTACAAAATTTGTCATGCAAGCTGATTTTCTTTGTGAACTATTCTGCTCTGACTGCAGGCCTGGACTCTCAGAGGCAAAACTGCACTGAAATAGATAGTGTGCATACCTGAACAGCCTGGAGAGCCTTGGACAATTTCTTTGACATTAAAATGTATTGAAGACTATCTAATGGCCTCTTCTAGTTGAGGAGATGTTGTGCTGTCTTAACAGAGTCATAATTTTGCCCACAAACTTAATATGACTTCAGATCTGTATAGTTTCCATATACGTCCTTGATCCTCTTGTTTTGATCATTTCAGCTAACTAGCCATTCCCAATTAGAAGACTATTTCAGCACCCATTTATGGTCATTTTTGCTCCTTATGATTTCAGTTGTCTTTGATTTCAGCAGAATGAAATGTCTACACGCTTCCTTCACCTCAGCAGCAACATCTGTTCAGTCATTTTCTGTATTCTCTCTGGCTTCTGTTCTCAGCTCACTTCTGAGTCATGTGTCCGTGTTCCTGTATTCAAGCAGCTAACAAGCATTGTGGCTCTTTCTTCTGACATTCTTTCATGGGCTTCACTTTGAAGACTAACTCCACTTTGTCTTTTCAGCATGAAATTGAATGTTCTATTCAATCTTTAATATAGCAGTAGGTTTGAAAACGTTGCTTATAGTCTATGCTGCTCATTGGTCAGGATCTCTCATTAAAAAAATAATACTAAAATATATATATATATATATATATATATATATATATATATATATATAAACACACCACATTCTATATATGCCACCACATTATGCTGATGACAGCAGCCATAGTATCCTAGCAACAGCCTCCTTTTAAGATGAGTTTTTCAAAGGGCTACTGTCCAGAGTGCTTCAAATAGGCTTAATTCTCCATGCAGGATCTCTAGCTCCATAATTTATTTTTTTATGTAAAATCTTCTTGATAAGGCTGTTGTCACCAGTAAAATGTCATAAGCCCTAAATTTTTTAGGTTTTGTTGTTTTTTCCTTTTAAAGTCTGCATTTTATAATAGTGTCATAACAAGGAAAAATTGAAGTTTTTCTCTTAGGAAATCCCCCATAGTAAACTGATGAAGAGTTTTCTACAGAAATTATTTTCATGGAATATGTGTTTTCTCTGCATTTGTCTTCATAAAATGGATTGATTTTGCTTTTGAAAACTGTGAAAAACTTTTGCTCCTCCTCAGGGAGAGTAAAATGCCTCCACTGTGCACTCTGTCTCTGCTCCAGAGACCTTCCATTCTGCCCAAGGACACAGCTTCCAACAGAACATCCATCAGATAAGTCTGGGTGCCTAATACTTTGAGTTCAGACACCATTCCAACATGGGTGGTATGCTGGCACCTAACTGGCAGATGACTGAATCAGAAATTAGGTCTAACCCTCTGACCAGCTAAGGAGAGAATCAGGGCATCAGTGTGCAGGAATACCACTGCCAATAAAAAAAATGGGGAAGTGGAACAGATAGGTGGAAAGATATCAGGAAAAATATCTGGCTTTATTATTCCCCAGACAAAAATTATATTCATGCTATATTAGGATACTTATTTTAATTTTACATTCATTGTATCACATATATTGTCTTCTATTGTCTGGTTCTGTAAAATGTTCAAAATATGTACCTCTGTCAAGTCTTGAAATAACTGTTCTGGTTATCATGAGATGGGACTTTAATATTTAGTTACCTAGGAGTTTAAAATCTCTAGTCAGTCCATTTTAGTCTCACAGAATGTAAAAAATATAATAAACTTAGACTTTGAGCCATATTTGAATGTTTCATAGATAAAAGGAGTAATGATATAAGATATAATAGCAATTCTACAATTAAGTCTTTGCCATTCTTGTCTGTGGTGTTAATATTTTGAGATTTCTTCAGTAAGAAAATAAATTGAGCTGGAACTTTTAGATTTATTTAGTATGTGTTGATTATATGTTGATTAGCACCATTCTTCCTGTGATACTGGTTTTGCCAGTATTATTTGGAAATATGTTATTTGCCCTGTGGAATATGTCAGCAAACATGTAGAGATAATTTTAGAGAAGAACAATGAGTAGATGAGAAGAACAGTGTATTGAAAGCCATTACATTTATCATTGAGGAATGAGAAGGCAGAGATCTTCTGGTGATGTCCTAATGACTCCCTGTGGCAGATTATAGAAATATAGCTTTTCAACAAAGCAAAAAATAGAAATGACAGGAGTGCTAGTGCAGTGGAATTGTTTAAATACTTTATACTTCTTAACTCATTTTCATACTCTTCATATGGTTTCTAACACTTTCCTCTGATTTTTTCCTTCTTTGATCATTAGAGTATGATATTCCTCTGGGAGATCACAACATTATAGCATTCCCTCTGCTGTGGAGATATGCTAGAAAAATGAAGAAGAGAGCTGCTCTGGGAAATGTTAAGGAAGAGTTCAAAGCCTTATCATTTTTATGGTCAAAAAAACCTAGTGCAATTGATTACTCTGACCACACCAAAAAATAATCCTGGAAGCTTTAAGCCTGTTTGTCATCTGACTTAAAACATTTATGGAAGGACACTGCAAACACCAGTACTTGGTGGCAACTAACCCTGGGTCAAGAGAATCTGACATATCTTAGTGAGGTTTAGCAAGAAGATGTAGGCATGGCTAAGGATGATCTCTTCTGGCTGTTTTGCAGAAAACACACTGTTTATATTCCAGCTAACTCCATTCACATGAATTCATTAGAGTGCATAAATATCTAAAGGGAAGGTGTCATATGAACATTTCCAGGCTCTTCTTGGGGTGTCAAACAATATAACCAAAGGCAATGGGCAGAAGTTGATACACAGGGAGTTCAACCTAAATATGAGGAAGAGCTTCTTTACTGTGGGAGTGATGGAGCACTGAAAGAGATTGCCCAGAGAGGTTGTGGGGTTTCCTTCCTCATGTGCCATGTGCCATCCTGTGCCATGTGCTCTAGGATGACCCTGCTTGAGCAAAGTGGTTTGTCCATCCACTGAGGTCCCTTCCAACCCAACCAATTCTGTGATTTCCTTCAGGTTTTATTTCCTTTGTTTCAGAGGATTAAGTTTCAACTTTCTCCACACCTTGTAAAGAAAGGAGAAAATGCAAGACAATTTAATCTATACAGACACACATGCTTATGTTGCACTGGGAAATAATAGAGGTTTGCATTAGGATATCTTACTCAAAACGTTTCATATTTTATTTCTGACTGGATGCAATAGGATTTTACGGAAACAAAGGACAAAATAACAACCCTAAACAAAACTACAGATCCTCCCTTAACTATGTTAGGATGAGAATATAAAGAGAATTTAAGGTTTACCAATCTTACAAAATTTCTGTGAATCTCTTTCTATAGTGCTTAAGAGATGATAGTCCTGGTTTCTGTGGCCCACATCTCACAATCCTTTATCCAAAGATTTCATATGCTGACCTTACACACATAAGGAATAATCAGTGGCAAACTTAAATTATGCACCATTCAGTGTAAATTCCCCAGGTTCCCTTTGGTGAAATTCTTCTGCAGATGGCAACATTAATGAAACAGAGAAGGCATCTGCTGGCATACATGATTGTTAAAACTTATTTTCTCAGGATTTGTCCCTAAATGCCTCAATAACCATGCTACTTGTCTGAAAGGCAGAAAGATAACATTTTATCCACATAGCTGTAGGACTAATGAAAATGTAACATGTTTCTCCTGCCAAATCAGAGTTAATCCTAGGTTATATTTAAAAGAAAAAAGAAAAAAAGGAATTTTCCTTCTTAGGTTCTACTGATGAGGAATGCAAAATCTTTGCAGCAAGATAGTCTAGCTGTGAAATTGGTGGTAAATTAAAAGTTTAAAGACCACAGTTTCCTAAATACAGGAACCATGCTCACCAGCATGTTTTCTGTGATAAAAGTATTCTTGGAATTAAAAAAGAACAATAGTCTCCTGAGGTCATGAGTGATAAGTCACAAATCCCTGGAAACAAAGAAGTAGATGATAGAAGGAGGGAAACAAAATTACTGTGGAGGTTATTTGGTAATGTGTGCTTCTGGTTTATGGTAAAAAAAAAAGCAAACTAGTTAGCATTTACAAGAAATTCTCAGTAAAAAGGAGTTAAAGAAAATATTATTTCTGCCTAAAAAACCCTTTCATTTTGCAGATAGTTACTTTCTTATTCCCTTTTACCCATGTGGGAATAGAGTAAATGGAAGCTAAATGAAAAGCAATATAACGAAAAAATTTTAAAAAAACCCAAAACTTGCCACACTTATTAGTCTAGTTAACAGTGTATTGTTTTATAGCCAGCAAATTCTTAAGATTTTTTAATGTGAAAAAAGTGACACATTTAATTTATTACTATGCCACAGCTGTTGTGAGAAGTTACAAACTACACAGGACTGAGCCACTCATGCTCTCATTTGAAAATCACCCAAAAAGGTGTGATTTAGTTACTTTTATAATCTCTACTGCTTTTCCAAGCAGCCAATTCCTCCTGCTGTAGCTGATGTGAAACCAAGCTGTTTCTAGTGGTGAGACACTGTAGAAAACAGATCGCTGCTAACTCAGACATGCACTTTGTGAACCAGTTAGTTTATATATTAGCTGCTTAGCAAGTGAAAAAAAGTAGTCAGAAAATCTTGTTGAAACTATTCCTAAGCTTCATCTCAGTAGAAAAATGGTGATACTGTCTTTCTATCTATTTAGGTATGTCAATAAGCTTGGATTTTGCTAACATTCTCCAATAGGTTGTCTCTGGTGACTTAGAGCCTAAAAAAACTCTTGGCTCAAGCATCAATAGTGACTGGTAAGAATAAGCCTGCTATTTTATTGTTGGAAGACAAAGAACATAATTTTCAATTATGTCTAGTAAGCAAATAAATGCCTCCAAAACAATAATTATCTGAATATACACAGTGATATGCTATTACTACTGAGACATGTGTGGCATGGTTCTTCCGACAGCAAACAATAGAAGCATTAAATATAGGGGTATCTTTGTGGTGAGCAAATGGCCCTCAGAAACTAAACTATATCTGTGGCTAATTTATTTGCTTTAAAAGATTGAAAACACTATTGTTCTCATGCTTAATAGAATGTGTTTCACAACGGGACTCTACTGGCAACAACTTTATTGTAACATTAGTGTTCTGCAAAATTAGCATATAAGGACATAAATGCATTGCTAATAAACAGAAAGGTAGGAAATGTTTTGTATGCACACAGAAAGAACAAAGTCATGCATAAAGAAGAAGATAAATCTACCATGAGTGTTTTCAAATTTAATCAGGTCAACAGTCTTAGTGTGTTTGAGTTTGGGTGCATCAAAATGAAAGAGTGAGTTTAGTGGCTAGAATACAGAGTTGAGAATCAATATTCTTAGGTTTTATTCTCTGACACTAACTTGTTGTGTAACTTTGGGCAAATCATTTGAGAGCTTTGTGCCTAAGGTTGTTCATTTTTCAAATGAGATATTTGCATGATTTATGAGGATGTTGTACGGCTGGAATCCCAGAATATTTGCAAGGAAAGGTACAGTCTGAGAGGTACTAGAAATGTTAGATGTAATGACAGTAATACATTGCCATGGCCAGCTGTAAATATTTCTTCCTCTTAATGATGGACCCAAATTGTGACTGTTGAGCATGTCTTCATGCTTCCAAAAGTGGAAACCCATTCCAAGGGTTTTTACCAGTATAAAACTGGCTGCCTATGTTGAAGTATAAAGCAGGAATTCTTTGTAACCTCTAGTGCCCTATGGGACTGCACATACCACCTTTTTGCTGTACTGTTTTCAGAACTCCTGCAGGATGAAGGATCACTGAGCAGGAATACCAAGGAATGGAACTGAAATTAAAAACAAAAACCTACAAAATCTGTGTTGCAAGTCATTATAGCAAAAATTAATCTGCTTTAAATAACAAAAAGAAAAAAACCAGGTGCCTGCATTGTGCTGATTTATGGTGAAGCTATAAATTGAGTAAATGAGAGAAGGTGGATTATTTTGCTAAGAGGAAATGGCTATATCCCCATTAGGAACAATCTGACTTTTTGATTGATAGGTTAAAGAGGAACTGGCTGGAGAAGTTCAGGTGAGCCACTAGATCACTGTGTACACAGATATGTCCTGCAAAGAGCATCTTTGTAGACAAAAGGGTTATCCATTGTTAGGACCTGGTGAGGTGTTTGATAAAGAAGAGTATGTGCTGCTTTAACTTACCAAATGACAGATGTCCAGTGAATTAGATTTTTTTTTTTCTGTGAAAAAGCATCTACAAAGAGTTATTTGAAAAGTCACCAGGTATTCTACCAGCTGTCATGATCCAAGTTTGGGTCCAGGCTTGGGTCTCTGAGGTGTGAGACAGTAGTCTTATTTAAATAGGTAGAATGAGTGAGAAAGGAATTATCGCAGAATTACAAATTGGTTGGGGTTGGAAGTACCTCTGGAAGTCATCTGGTCCAACTGCCCAGATTGATCTGGTGGGGCCAGAGCTAGTTACCTGGACCCATGCCCAGATGTCTTTTGAGCATCTCCAAGGATGGATACTCCACAGACTCCCTGGGAAATCTGTGCTATTTCTCTGCTACCCTCTCAGAGATAAACTATTGTCTGATGTCCAGACATCAGCTTCTGTATTCCACTTGGCACCTATTGCCTCTTGTCCTATCACTGGGCACCACTGAAAAGAGCCTGGCTCCATCCCCTTTGCACCTTCACTTTAGCCATTCATATGCATTGATAAGATCCCTCTGACCCTTCTCTCCCTAGGCTGAACAGTGCCTGATCTCAGTCTTTTGTCATAGGTGAGAAGCTCCAGTACCTTAGTCATCTTTGTGGCCCCTTGTCTCATACTGAAGAGCCTGGAGCTCATCACAGCACTCCAAGAGAGGCCTCACAATTGACAGAGAGTAAGAATCACCTCCCTGTACCTGCTGCCAATACTTTGCCTGAAGCAGACTAGGATAACCTTCTTTGCTGCAAAGGCACAATGCTGGCTCACATCCAAGTTGGTGTCTCCCAGGATTCCTGGGTCTTTTTCTGGAAATTCCAACTGGGTGGCAGGAAATTGCTCACCCTGGGTGCAGGATTTTGTGCTTTTTCTTGTCAAAATCTTTGAGGTTCCCATCAGCTCATTTCTCCAACCTGTTGAGATACCTCTGGATGGCAGCAGAACTCTCTGGCATATCATCCAGTCCTCCCATTTTTGTGTCATCCTCAGAACTGCTGAGGGTACACTCTGCTCCCTCATCCAGATAATTAAGATTTTGAAAAAAAAAAAAAATTGAGCCAGTATTGACCCCAGAGGTACACTGCTATTAACTGGACTCCAATGACACTTTCTGTCACTGATCACCATGCTCTGACTTGGCCATTCAAGCAGTTAATAACTCACCTCTCTGTGTGCTTATCCAGTCCATACAGCAACACCATGTATATAAGGATCTTATGAGAGATTTGGTCAAAGGTCTTACTGAAGTCCAGGCAGACACTCACTACTCTACCAGCAAAGTAATTTCATTGTGGAAATTCAACAAGTTGATACAGGATGATTTTCCCTGAGTGTACTCCTGACACTCCTGATGATTTTCTTCTTTTTAATGAACCTGGAAATGGTTTTCAGAATTTCCTGTTCCATCATCTTCACAAGGATTGAGGTGAAACTGACTTGTGGCTGCCTGTGCCTCCTTGCCCTTCTTAAAGTTAGGAGTGGCATTTATTTTCCTCCAGGTAAAACTCCCAGCTGCCACAATTGATAAAAAACTATAAAGAGAGGCCTTGCAATGACATCTTCCAGTTACCTCAGTACTTGTGGGTGCATCCCCTCAAGACCTGTGTGCTTAGGTATATTCAGTTTGGTTAAGTATTCATTGACATCTTTCTTATTCCAGCCTTTTCCTGTGGTCTCTTTTTTCATCCAGACTGGCATGCTGACATTTTTACCTGACCTATTATATTTTTAGAATAGAATACTCGAGCTTGGATGAGGTGATCCTTGAATAGTAACCTAGATAGCTCTCCTGAGTCCTGCTTCCCTCCAGGGGCTTATCCCACAGGACTCTGCCAAGCAGATCTCTGAAGAAGCCAAAATCTGCCCTCCTGAAGTTCATGGTTATGATCTTGCTTTTCACCTCCTCTGTGCCCTGAGGAACCTTATCCTGGTCATTGGAGCCAATGTTGCCTTTGATCTTCACGCCCCAACAAGTTCCTCATTGTTGGCAATATGAGAACCAGCAGACCTCTCCTTGTTGGCTCAGCTTGGAGGAGGAAGTTATCATTGATGCATTTCAGAAATCTACTGGGCTGCCTATGTCCAGCTGTGTTGTCCCTCCAGCAGATAACAAGGTGATAAAAGTTTCCCTCTGAGAACCAGGTATTGTCATTCATAAAGAGACTGTATCCCTCCATTGCAACACTAGTCATGGGTGCTATCTCACCATGTTTCCCCAATCCCCAAAGGATCAAAGCCCTGCATCTGTGCAAAGGTCTTTAACTCATCACATGTGTTCCCCACAGTTGCACACATTAGTGTACAAGCACACCAGTATGTGGAGTTCTTGGACAGGGAACTGCTTCTGGGATAGTCAGAAGGATAGTTTTGATAGGCCTCCCAAAACATCCAGGATCCTGGGCCCTGGTGGGCAGAAAACCTCTCTAGATTGTTGGTTTGTCTGACAGTTTCGTGTCTCCTTCCCCTGCAGCAGGAGTTCACCTGTAACAATGACTCACCATTACCTTCTGGTAGTCTTGCATGATGTAGAGTTAGGTGAACCAGGTTCTTGCAGGCACATCTGACATCTCTTCAGCTGTGAGGAGTGTGAACCTAATTCGAATCTGTAAACCCATAGATGGGACAGGAGCCTTCCTTTCGGTACTAGAAGCCACCAGATTCCATCCTTCTTCTCCAGAGCTTGCATTTACCATGACAGTGAGTCAGTTCTTCTGACTGACTGTCATGGTACATGTTCTTCAACATGGTACATGTTCTTCAACAGTTCTTCAAGCTGTTCATTTTCAGACAAGATCCTCTCTATCTCCCTTTTACCTCCTTTGATGATGAACCTTGCCACAGGAATTTCATAAGCTTCATTAGAAAATAAAAGTCTTGCCAAAGCCCCAGTGATCTAGATGCTGCCAGTTGTAGTGCTAATTACTGCTTTTTTTTTGCTACTTTCAGCTCCCTACTATAGCACAAAGTGACAGAAATGAGATTATGTGGGCTGACTTTACAAATTCTCCTGAAGTCCTGAAAAGCAGTCAGCACCTGGCTGCAGAGGGACCACCACAGAATGCAATGGAGATCCTACACATATCAAAGCATATTTTGAAAACTTACTTTTGACACAGGGGAACTTTCAGAATTTCAAGCAGCCAAATTGTTAAGAGAATGAATACTAAGCAAAGTATATATGATACCCCTGTATAGAAAAATGTCCTTAAAAAAGACAAGACAGTGGCACAGAAGGAAGATAATTCAGAGCTGTGTAGAAAATTATATTAAAAAGTCCATGTTAAAAGAATAATTTAAAAAGCTGTGGCAAAGGAATAAATAAAAGGTGACATTCTGGTGCAACTGATGCAAAAATGAAGCCTACATGTCAGACCATTTGATGAGAAAGGAATGTGATTTGAAAATGTGTGTCAGAAGCTGAAAGGGCTAGTGCAAGTCCAGTGAGGCCTTAGCCTCCTGGTTTAATAAGAACTTCCATTTGCACAGATAACTTTTCCTTCAGAATACATATGCCCTATTGCCTCTCCTTCTTCTTGTCCCTGACTTTTCATTGAACGTGCCATAGTATGTGGAAAATACTGTTGATCAATGGCAATTTTAAAGTAAAAATAAAATATAAGATTTCCATGCAAGTCACAGACATAATAAGCCAGTAAGTGCTGTAAAATCTTTATGGCTAAGGCCCTTTTCATTAAAATAGTTGAGAATATTTTCTGCAAAGTGAAGGTCTTTGAAATTATGTTTAAAGTTTTAGTGTTCCTGATAGAAAATTCTCCAGGAGAAATGATTACTTCCTTTCCATGTTCTATAATGGTTGTACTAACAGATCCCTAAATGTCAGATAAAATATTTTCATAAATAATATATACAACTACATATTTGCCTTAGATATTGCCTTTTAAAATTCTGGTAGTTATTCACCACTTACTGGAGAAAATCATCTCTTTGAGTTGATGTTTGGAGCTGGTAGGGAGGGGTTTTCTCTGCTTTCAGTTAAACATGTAGTCAAGGTACATGTTTAGATTTCATATCTATGCTTTTTCATAGTTTCTGTGTATGTTACTACAGAATACTTTTGAAGCTTAAGCATGAGAGACATTTTTTTCCCTCATTATCACACATTACTTTATATTGTTCTGTTCACTTGGAGAAAATAATAGAACAATCACATACTATTTTTACCATTCTCTAATTCTTCTATATCCCTGAAGGTATATAATTCCATTAAAAATATTATGGATCATGGAAGGAAAAATAAATCCTTTTCAAAGTTTAGACTCACTTTCACATATGAGTCTTAATAATAGAACACACTAATTTGTCAAGCTTTCAAAAGACATGCTGATTAAATATTTTTAACAGTTTTAATAAGCAAAAGCTATTGTTAGCTTTAAAATGTGGATTCTTAAGATGGTTATTCATCTTAGCCCAGTAAATGGCTGCACCTCTTTCATAAGATAAGTCCTTTTTTTTTTTCTTCATTTTATTGCATATGCATTTAAAATCTCAAGACTTCTTTTACTCTTATACTATGTAATGAAATACAATGGAGGTGAATAAATGTGACTTGTAATTGCCACTGATTAAGATCAAGAATGTGATCAACTGTCTCAGGCAGTATTTTGTTAAGCCATGGAAATCCAACCACATTCAGTCATGTGATCATACCCATATTTGCAAAAAATATACAGTAAAACTTCTGTAGTAAGTAGAGAAAACCTTCCCTGAGGAAACTCTATATTTGTAGGGTTATTTATTTAACACTTTAAAAATCACTGTTGAATAATTATTAACAGACTTTTTAAAATGTTTTGTCCTTCTGGCATGTGGAAAATTCATATAACTTGTTTATTATATTTTTGCCATCAGAGAATCATTTGAATTTTGCTTTAATAAAATTGAGATGTTTCCTTACTGCTTAAAGCTTGCTACAGATGAATGTGCTTTCATTAAAAGTCTGTGTGATCAAATCTGCTTAAGTCTGTTTCTCCAATTCTCCATCCTTTTGCATGGAAGTTGATGACAGATGAGTAGCTAACAGTGAAAAGCAGTCATAGTACACATTTTAAACAAGCTTGCCATTCCGAGTGAAAAATTCTTGTTACAATGTTAGTGAAGATCCTCATGTTCACTTACACATGTGCCATAGATTTGCTGCACTGGCTGTGTTGCTCGGGGGTGCTATAGCATAAATAAACATAGCCTACGGCTTGCAAGAGTGCATTTTTTGTTAAGGGAAGAACAAAAAAAATGTTGAGCTCTTGAATGAAAAAGCTTTGCTGGGAACATTCTTCTATCTAAAGCTGTCACTGATAGCCACCTGAAAAAAAGATGAAACTCCTAAAATATTTCCTAGCCATGTTGTCCCCCGGGGTTAATGGGAAGGACTTCAAAGCAAGTTGCTAAGTGATAGCTGTATGGAAAGGCTTCTGTATTTCAGAAATAACATGGCAACAAAGTTCACCTTGGCACCAGCAGTTCCAGATGATTAAGTTGGACATATCTTACATTTATAGGTACAAATCTATTGAAGAATGACAGGTACAGTGTGTAGAGACTAAATTGCAACATTCTTGTAGTTTCAGACATTATGAAAATGGTATTTATAGACAAAATGTACCATTGAATTTATGCCTACACCCCCCCTCCCCCCCAGGTATGTTCCATTGAGGTGGCAGGTGCCACATGGCTGATTTTGATAGAGGTAGAGTTGGATAGAGATCATCTAGAGATAAATGGTAGATGTCTACAGTGACAATTACATTCACCAGGCAGCAAACTCAGGCACTGAACACTTGTCTGTCCATCCTGCTTAATTGTCAGCTTGTTCCCAGCTGTTCTACAGATCATTACAATTAGCTTTCTGACAGACAAGAACTAGTGATGTTTCTGTATTTGGTCTATAAAAAAAAAGAAAAGAAAATAAAGAGATAAAAGGGAAAAAAATTAAAAGGAAAAGCTAGCCTAGCTTGAGCTAGTTTCATTGTTCCTTCCTTTGGTAGTGCTGCTATACTACCCCTGTAACACTTGCTGGAGCACCCAGCATGTGCATTTTATTATGCTATAAAAGCATAGCTCTGGTGGCCTGTAACACAATTTTCATGCTGTTTCAAGAAATTTGAACTGAAAAAGCATAGGAACAAAAATTACCATAAGCAGAGTGACCAAGAAGGCTCATGACATCCTGGCCTGTATCAGCAATAGTGTGGCCAGCAGGCCCAGGGCAGTGATTGCCCCTCTGTGCTTGGCACTGGTGAGGTTACACCCCCTGTGTCCAGTTCTGGGCCCCTCACTGCCAGAAAGATGTTGAGATGCTGGAACAAGTCCAGAGAAGAGTAACAAAGCTGAGAAAGGGTTCAGAGCACAAGTCTTGTGGGGTGTGGCTGAGGGAACTGGGATTTATCCTGCAGAAAAGGAGGGTCAGAGGGGCTCTTATTACTCTCTACAGCTACCTGAAGGGATGTTGTAGGCAGCCAGGGATCTCTTCCAATTAAAAAGTGATAAGAGAAGAAGAAATGGCCTCAAGTTGCACCAGGGGAGGTTAAGATTTGATTTTAGAAAAGATGTCTCCACAGATTTCTATTGTGAAGCAGTGGAAGAGGCTGCCCAGGGAGGTGCTTTAGTCATGGTCTAGTGTTGGGTGTAAGCCATTTTTCCTATGTTCCAGGAACTGGTCCTTGAAGCCTTGTATTCAACAGTCTGGAAATTACTGTGATTACTTTATGAGGCCATTCATACTGCTTCTACAAAATTTTTAGAGGAAAGTCATGGTGTATTTCTGTGAAAGGGGCAATGAAGATTAATTATAATTTCATTTTTCCTACAGAAGTTTTCTGGACTTTTCTCAGACATTAAGTAAAGGAGGTTTATTTTTCCCTTCCAGAAAAGAGCAGACTTCTTCTGCATTTCTCCCTTCTTTAAGGTGTTTTTTCTCCCATCCACTGGCACTCAGACACAAAAAAGTAAATCCACCATAGAGTTGTTCTGAAAATGTTTGTTTCCCACTATTCTCACTCTCTGTAAAACTCTGGTTAAAAGCCTTTGACAGAGAAATCAAAAATTCTGACATTGCTTGAACCCCACTCCCATCTTCTTAAAATCATGTTGTGGGTTAACTTTGGAACGCAATTAAGCCCCACATGGCTACTCCCTCACTCCCACAGAGGGTGATGGGGGAGGGAATCAGAGGGGTAAAAGTGAGAAAACTCATGAATCAAGATGAAGGAAAGCAAAAACTGTGCACTTAAGCATAACAAAAAAAGAAATTACATTAAGACTTCTCATTGGCAGGCAGGAGTTCAGCCATTTTTTGGGAAAGCAGGATTTTATTATACATGCACAGTTACTTGCCATCACTCTGAATGTGTCCCTCTTCCTTTTCTTACTCCACATTTATAAGCTGAGCATAACTCCCAGCCTCCTCACTGGTGGGGTGTAGCGAGAAGCAGAAAAGGCCTTGATGCTTTGAGATCACTGCTCAGCAGCAGATAAAATATCTCTGTGCTCTCAACATGGTTTCCAGCACATATCCAGAACACAGAACCTTACAGTCTGATATAGAGAAAATGAGCTCCATCCCAGCCAAAACCAGCACAGATCATGTTTTATTTGTTGGATTTTTTTCCTTTAGAGCTGTATCTTCTATTCCTCATGTACAATTTGTGGTTCAGCATAAAAACCAAAAAAACACAAACTCCATATAATTATTATAGCTGTAGAAAGATAGCCTATTGGATAAGTTAAAGGTGGACAGTAAAGACATTTTATTAGACAATATATGTAGAGTTACTGGAGTAACATTAGGGAAAAAAAAAGTAGTTAGAATACATGAAAAATGAGGCATTGTTCTGTATAATTTAGATAAATGCCACATGGTGCTTAGGTCATCTGTGTGAGAACTATTTTTAATGCCTAAAGAGGCTTCCTGGAACAGAGGCTGGACAGAGTTAAAGGAATAAAATAGGTGTTTTTGAAAGGCCTTCAAAGGATACACCTTGGGCAGCACAAGAGCCTGGCTGAGGCTCTACCCAAGACAGACCCAAGATGGACCCAGGATGGATGACCGGTCACAAGTTTTCACATTTTTATAGGTTTTTGTCCATTTACATATTTGGGTCAATTTTCCAATTACAGCTTCAGGTTATGAAGTTCCATCCTCGCAGATTGCTCTGCTCAATTCATTGTTGTTTTTACTTTTTGGGCCTGAAGCTGCAATGGTGTCCTTGGTTCTCAGGCTGAAAAAGGATTGTTTTGTCTAACTAAACTGTGAAGAGAACTTGCTTACACTTTATATGAAGTTCAGAGTTATGTAATAATGCCGTGCAGAACCTAGAAAATATGAAAGCTAAAACTTAAGGTGTCAGAAAATTTTGAATTAAATGAAATTGCATTTTATAGAGGGACAGCAGAAGAAAACAAAATAAGAGAAAGAAGAGCTGTGCTACAGCATACCAAAAGTCTTTTGAGGAAAAAAAGATGAAATCACTGAAAGTATCCCAGTTGACCTGGTTATGTACACTGTTCTCTAACTAAAATCTGAGGTCAAAGAGAATATTATAACCTGCATGCCTGAAGGAAAAGGTTGAAGTAGATTTCACCAGAATGAGGCTGTGACACAGAGACACATAACAATGTGAAAATATGCTTAAACCAGGAAGTGAAAATTCTCCCTAAAAAGTGCAGAAGTTAATGTGGCAAAGGAGTACCTATATTTTCCAGAGTTTGTTTGGCTCCTTCAACTGTTATGAAAGGTGTTTTCAATTGCTTATAGTCTTTTCAATCCATTCCAGTCTAGGACCGACAACAGGATTGTAGCGGCATTTCTCTTCGCAGAGAAAAGCAAGGCACAGCTTCCCAAGAATATTTCTGGGATTCACATTGTCTGAACCTCAGAGAAAGAAAAAACAATTCTTATGTTATTTACTGCTCCTGTGTTGTTCACAGGTGGAATGCATTGTGGAAGATTGCTTACCTGAAGGGAATTGGTAATTGGATTCTGGTGTGAGTGTTTTGATTCACTGACCAATTGAATCCAGGGTTGTGTGTGTGTGTTGGGACTGTTGGCTGACAGTCATGAGATGCTGTGTAATTCTGTGCAGTTGAGTGCTTGGCAGATTCAGTTAAGATGCAATGTAATATAATATAGAATAATATAGTATAATAAAGTAATTAATTAGCCTTCTAATAAGATGGAGTCCTCCTCGTCATTCCTCCCAGACATCAGGCAAAAATATCACCTATACACGATAAAACTTATTCTGAAATGGAAAAATGTAAGAATATAGGAAAAGAAAAAACCACATAGATTGTAAAATCAGACTAAATTGCAGAAGTTCTACATTAGCTGATAATCCTGCTGAGAAACCATCATCTGAAGTGTTTAAATAGGAACAAGCAAAATACTAGAGAAAACACAGAGGTTTTCTAAGAGGTTTTCTAACTTTATCCTGCCTGACCCCCAGCTGCCACCCCTGTAGAGCACTGATCTTCCTGCAGAACTTGATTTACACTCCCTAGCCCCTTTGGGAACTAAACACCTGAAACGCTTCAGATGCCTCAGTGCCTGGTAAGCACTTGTTGCTAGGTATTTACACAGCTTAGGCTCTGCCTGGGAGACGTAATTTACAGAGTAAGACTGTATTGCCACTAAAATAAGCAGCTTTAAGTGACTTTCTAACTTGTGATTCATTAATTTGATGTTTCATTTAACCTTTTTTTTTTTAAAAAAGTGATTACCAGCTGGTCTATACCCATATAAGTTAAAACTCCATCCCTTACCATATAGCAAATCTTACTTGCTTAAGTATTTTTGTATCTTTGGTATCATATTTTCTATTTTCTTCCCCCAATTTAGGCTTTACTGACTTCAGTTAATTTTGAGAGAGAGAGAAAATAATGGTTGTTTATTGATCATTCTCATTCTCAGTAATTTTTGAGGATTTAGCATCTGAAAAGTCTCATTAAGTTATCTAACTCAAGTGTTTTGGGCCACTAAACACAGTTTGGAATATCTTGCTTAGATTTCAGTTGCAAAAGGTAGCATTCATTTTGTCATTCTGGATTAATATTTCTAATATCTTAAGTCGTATTTTCATGATGGTTGCTAGCTCTGAGGTTTTTGGGAGGAGACAGCCAAGAAATTTTCCAGTTTAATACATCTGAAGAAAAGATCTCTTATCTCCATGTTAATTTGAAAAAAGCTCCCAATTTCATGTCTGCTTATAGTTATGGTGGGACAAGTGGCTGCACGTTCATTTCAAAATCTTGACAGCCAAGTGAACACTGCTTATATTGTAGAAGAAATAATGCAGATACCATGTTTCAATGACAGGCTTGTGTTTTCCTTGTCCAGCAGTTTTATAGCCAAAAAAGCTTTCAAAATTAGGCTTAATAATAAGTTCTCACAGGAACATTATGGTGTTTTGTTTCCAGGTTGCTGATCAACTTTCCTCACCCGTGCCTGACAGCTGGTAGGTAACCCCAGTGAAGGTTGTTGTTTGCAAGCCAACTAGTTGTATATTTTGCAAGCAGTATTTTAAATAAAGAGAATAAAATATTGATTGTTTTCACTAAAAATGGAACTGCAGAGTGTCCTTGAATGCAAATTGCTCTTAAGAATTAAATTAGCAATTCACAAAACCCAAGAAATATTATTTCTGACCTCATTACAATAACAAAGCTATCTAATTCTTCTACAAGTCTATGTGCCAGAATCTAATTTGGCTGTCTTTAATCTTCAAAGATAAAAAGGTTTAATATTTTAGTAAACAGCTTACAAATTATATCAGACAAAGAATCAGCAAGGAATTTTGCAATACTCTCTGTTGATTTGTCTTCCATGCTTTCCCTCTCAAGATAAATCACTTACAGTGCTTATCACAATGTTTTTTCACTTCAGAAAATTATACTTACCTGCATTTTGCTTTGCCAGGTTTTTAAAATTTTGGAAAAAAACATGCAATTTCTTTTGAATAAGATTACCCTATCAACTTCCTTCCTTCCTTCCTTCCTTCCTTCCTTCCTTCCTTCCTTCCTTCCTTCCTTCCTTCCTTCCTTCCTTCCTTCCTTCCTTCCTTCCTTCCTTCCTTCCTTCCTTCCTTCCTTCCTTCCTTCCGCCCCTTCCTTCCTTCCTTCCGCCCCTTCCTTCCGCCCCTTCCTTCCTTCCGCCCCTTCCTTCCTTCCGCCCCTTCCTTCCTTCCTTCCGCCCCTTCCTTCCGCCCCTTCCTTCCTTCCGCCCCTTCCTCCCTTCCTCCCTTCCTTTTCTTTCTCTCTCTCCTTCCTTCCTTGTTACTACTAAATTAATGTATTAGGTCAGAAATAACAGATTGTCTGACTACATTTATTGTACACAATCTTTTATTTTGTGATCACACTAGATAGACAATCAGGAGACATCTACTGCAGAGATACCTTACTACCCTTGTAATGCCAAACTTTCTACCTTGAAACTATAATTTCTTGAAATACACCAGAATCTTTTTGGAATATATGTGGAAAATTCTTTTATATAGTGCTTCATATTTCTTTAATGTTTGTCTTTAATAGATGTGTTAGAAATAAAATAATGATATCCAGATATCTGCCTGAGTGACTACATGAACAGCATCACAAAAGGCATTTAAAAGTTCAGGGACACATTGCAAGAACATCCCCTTTGAAATTGAGTTCTATTTTTTTGCTTGCTGTAATTATTTATTATTTATATTGTGGTAAAATTTGTGTTCTTCAGTTAAGTTTTAAGTTAGACACTCACTGAATAAAATTTATTTCCAGTAAAAAAAATTGTTTACAATAAAATATAAAAATACAGCAACAGTGATATAATTAAAGCAGAATGGGGATCACAAGAAAGCAATTATGTATTATTGGTTTGCTTGCTCATAATTTCTAAGACATAATGATGCACTTTCAAGAAAACTATTAAATTGGGAAAAAGCATTGCAGTCACACATTGACAAATCCTGGTAATTTACACAAACGTCTGTCTGTCAAGACCAGTTTTTAATACATCTTAAAAAAGTGCATCTACAGCACTGGAAAGCTTCTAATCTTTGAGTAAGTACCAAGAGAGGACAAACCAGTTGATCAGCTGAAATACAGCCCAATATTTTAGATAATAGTTTAAAACAACAAACCCAAATATACTGGGATTTGGGTTGTGCTAAATCGAGTCAATGGGGCTTTGAAGGAAATAAATTTGGTTAAGCAGACTTGATGAAATTTTTAAAATGACCAGATACTAGCAATAAGTTTAGGAATTCTGTTAATGATGAACAAGACAATCACATGTGTGGTTTTGTTTCTGTGTTTGCTTATTAAGAGGCTTATTTTGGAGTATTTCATCTATTCCTCATATGCATTCTTGTTGCCTACCCAAGACAAAGTTAGTTGCAATGAAGTGTATCTTTACAAGGATACAAGTAGATGTAGGTGCAAAAAGACCATTTTTTTTTTTCTTGAGAAAGCCATAAAACAATCTAGGAATGCTCACTAAAACAAACAAACAAAAAAACCTCGCAAAGACTGTAGGTATTTTTTTAACAAAGACTAAAAGTATGGAGAACTTTTCAAAATGGTGGGCTGTCTATCAAAATGGAATTTTTCAAGACATATACTTCAGCTAAATGTGAGATTTTCAAGAGAGAAGGTGGAACAATTGGATAACCTATCATATACACGAGCTAATAGTTCCTGCGGTATTAAACATCAGAACATCTCTATAATTCAGTATCTTGAAGAAATTGACAGATTTTTAATTTTAGCATTTCAGTACAGTTAAATTAACAGTAGAATTTCTACTAAATACATCCTTAAAAGTGCTGACAAACAAATAAATAAATTAAAATATTTAAAGGCTTATTGAAGTTTACAAGGCAAACACTCAAAACAATAGACTATTTTCTTTGACTAAAATATTAACAACTTAATAAGGAGTATATGATCATTTATGCATCTAATGCAAGTATTTTAATTTTAGATTTTAAAATATTTCTTCTGAAGTAACTGATTTACAGATGAACTTGTCATATGTATTTTTGTTCAGAAACAAAGGCCCAAAGTGCAATCCAACACTCACTGAAGCCTATTAGAAACCTTCCATTAGAACAATAGACACTGTATCAAACATAGAAATTAAATAAAGTGACAAATAATAGGGTAGGAGGAAGCAGTGGAGCAGAAAATTCAGAACAGATATACAATGGATTATGCCAGCACAATAGTACAGTACAATTACTAAAGGTGTGGAAGTTTCAATGTTACACAAAAAGGGCGTTTATGGAATACCTATTGTGAATATGACATGCATTTTAAACTTTTAATACATCTCTAGAATTAGTTAGTAAGGTTGCATAGTGTTTTACAAAGGAATTACATGTTACATGGCATTACAGGTGTTAGAAAGGTGTCTGAACACACCATTCCAACAATTTTGCAGTGAATAAGAAATAATTATTAATAATAATTATTAAAAGTAGCTATGAAATAAATCACAACAATTATTGAGTGAATATTTGGCCATTGCAAATATTTAGGATTAAAATGTGAGATGTGTCAAAATTAACAGCAAGTACATGAATACCTGACAAGCATTTATTCTTTCCATCAAGAAAAAACTTGATCCCAACTGCTATAGGTATCATTAAATAGCAAATGTGGACCTATGAATTTCCCATTACAAATATAGATAGAATTACCATAATCCCTTTAACTTAATTTGAACGAAAACTCTCTTTTCCATTTTTCATATTCATTCCTCCTCTTTTTTGCAGTGACTAAGAAATAAAGTAGAAAATAGCTGTGTAAATGGATTCTGTTCATTTCCTGCTTGGAAAGAGAAAAAGAACATTTCAATGTTCATTATTTTTTTCTTTTTTTTTCTTTTTTTTTTTTTTTTGCTTTCATATTATTCTCTAAAACAAGAAGGAGGAAAAGTAGGGCAGTCTTTTATAAAATGATGCCAAATTAAACAGGCTCTAGGCCACTTTGATGACAATTTCCATTATTGGGCTGAATGAATGGATGAGAACAGAATGCCAAAATCTACTGTCTAATTTTCTGGAAGTCCACTGACTTTCAGTATCTTAGTTCTGCTGCTATTTCCACTTCTTGTAATTAGGAATAGATCTATCAGCCTCAGCCACACACATCCTGCCCCACCTTCTCTATAGTGCCTCCATCCAGCAGCTGGGTTCACAGCAGGAACTGGAAATGTTCAACAGATAAAAATGAAATCACCTTTCTTCAACCTATCCCTGCAAGGATAGAGCACACTGTGAGCTCAAGTTGTAGGAAACTAAGAGGATGAGGCAAACATAACAACCGCCCTCTATTCCTTCAGAAGAAGGTCTCCTGTTGTGTAGGCATTCTTGGACTGTGCTTTTGCTTCTGCCATTGTGGCACTTACAAGCCTGGATTATTGCAGGTAATAAACATGCACACCAGTGGACATATATACACCTAGGAATGTGATGCTTGCAATTCCAGACCTCACTGGATGGCAGCAATAAGGTCAACACTTAGTAAGAAAATAATGGGAAAATAATACAGATGGAGGATGACCAGGTCAACAGAAGAATAAACCTGATTAGGTTATAAAGAGAAAAATTCAAATGCCTGGCGCAGGGGAAATAATAACAGCCCCCAGTGTCCAACTAGCTACATCCAGCAGAGGTAGCAATTTCTCTAATTCATCCAGACTAACAAGCATCATTCTCTGCAACATATTCCTTTACACACTGAAGTGCTATTCAAGTGTTGCTCAGTTATAACTTATTTTCCTAGCTGATTAAAATGTCGAGTATTAAAACTGGCACTGGTTCAGCCATCAGTGTTCATTAAATTACTCAGGAGATGTGGACTGTGATAGTAAGGCCCATGAGGTAAAATGAAATGTTCTATTTATCAAGTCGTACCCTGCTGTGCTATTCATTTGGTAATAAAAACTTTATTTTCTCCACTTGTGTCCTCTCTCATTAATGAGATAAAAAGCATAGTCATTTTATTGGTTTATACATATACCTGAACAATCAATCAAAACCCAACAACCCTATATAAAGCTTCACTGGAACAAAAAAATAAGAGTTTATTTTTTGGGAAATAATTATGTTCTTTTTTATTGTTTCATGGGCTTTTTGGACTAATCAGTCATCACATATATCAAAGTGATAAATATCCATTATCTGGCAAATATCATTCTAATGATATAAGGACAAAAAAAGCTTCAGTTGTGCACCTCTGATATATTTGTTGTTCCCCTTTTCAAATGAGTTTGGTAGAGAGGAGGCAACAGGAGCGGCTCTGTGAGAAGCTGCTAGAAGCTTTCCCCATATCCAAAAGAGCCAAAGCCGCCCAGCTCCAAGATGGATCTGCTGCTGGCCAAGGCCAAGCCCATCAGAGATGGTGACAACGTTTCCAGGATAAGGTAGTCAAGAAGGGGAAAAACCCCTGCTGCAACGCCAGCAGAAGTCAAAGGAGAGGAGTGACAATATGCAAGAGCAACAACTCTGCAAACCCCAAGGTCAGTGAAGAAGGAGGGGGAAAGGTGCTCCGGGTGCCAGAGCTGAGATTTCCCTGCAGTCACTAGTGCAGCCCATGGTGAGACAGCTGTGCCCCTGCAGCCCATGGTGGTGCATGGTGGAGCAGAGACCAACCTGGAGGGCTGCAGGCCAGAGCAGGTGGATGTCAGAAGGAGGCTGTGACCCCGGGAGAAGGCCATGCTAGAGAAGATTTGCTGGCAGGATTTGTGACCCCTCTGGGGACTCATGCTGGAGCAGTCTGCTCCTGAAGTACTGCATCCCATGCTGGAGCAATCTGTGAAGAGATGCATCCTATGGGAAAGAGTTGTGTTGCAGGAGTTGTGGAACACTGTCTCCTGTAGGAGGGACCTCACACTGGAGCAGGAGAAAAATGTGATGAGTTGTCCCCCAGCAAAGGAAGAAGCAGTAGAGGTTTGCGATGAACCCACCCCAAGCCCTGTTCCCCATCTCCCTGCGCTGCTGGGGGACAGAAGGTAGAGAGATTGTGAGTAAAGTAAAGCCACATGATTAGTCATGACTTTGAGGACCTCAGGACTGAGGCTTGTGAGTCTCACTCTGAACTTGTCTTGACCTGTCTGGAGTTTTTATTTTACCTGGTTTTACTGTAGCAGCAACTTCTCTTTCAATCAGGGGTCTATGTCTAAGCGGTGTTACTTTTGCTTATCTCTGTGTGATACACCATAATTCTATACAGATAACATTAACAAGCAGTTATTCTTCATAAATTTATGACTGTCACTTGATAATGTAGTGTGGAGAAATATATGCCTCTTATAAGAGCAGAGGCCCAGAGATGTGGAAAAATAGGGTGCAGCATAAAGGGAGTACCAGCATGGGATGTTAATACGTCGTTCATAAGCTTGGTACTGGTCATAACCCCATCCTTATAAACAATTGACCAGCACTCAGTTAGAGAAGTTCAGACCTGGAACTAGACAAAAACAGTTTGAGGAATAGCAAGGAGAACAAAGAAATCTTTTGCACCCTATCTAGCATAAGCATAGTTGAGTATAATGTGAGCTTGCTGACCAGTCAAGGAAAACCAAGGTGTAAAAGCAGATTAGCAAGTATTCAAATGAACTAGAGCCTAGAAAGGGAAAAAAACCCCCACAAACATCATAGCCATCCTTGGTGAAGGGCAAGGGACTGATGACTCATTGTTCCCTACCCCAACAGATGGAAGGCATCGATATTACCACCCCAGAGAGGAGTGAAGAGTAATTTAAAAAACCCCAAACAGGAGTGATAAACTCCAGGAAATGTATTTTAAAAAGTTAAATGTGTTGCTGTTAACACTTAGAACTTTTCTATAAAAGATGATTATTTTAATTTTTTTTTTCTTTTGACTTTAGCTGATTGTCACATCCCCACCTAGCAACTCTTATTTTCTGTTCTCAACAGGACAGAAGAAGTAAGAAAAAATAGGATGCAGTACGTTGTGACTTCAGATAAAGACAGAACATCATTTATCAAGTACCAACATGGGCCAAAACAGACTTAGTCTGAGAAAACTGATCTAATTTATTGTCAATTAAAATAGAGTTGGATGGTAAGAAAAGAAGTCTAAACCACTCTCCCCTCAGCACACTATTTCCCTGGCTCAACCTCACTATTTCATTGATGACTCTTCCACTTCCTTCCACCCAAAGCAGTGGAGAGGGAGGGGGAACAGAGGATTGTGGACAGTCCACAACAGGCCATCTCCAATATTGCTTCTTTTCATGCTTTCCCCCCTCTCCAACATGGTCTCTACATGGGCCACATTTATATCAGCAGTTGCCCACACAGACACTTTCCATCTCCAGGCCACCCACTGCAGGGCACTGCTGAGTCTGGCCACCAAGGTGGTGGTGCCTTGGGGAAAATGTATTGAAGAAAGGTGAGGAAACATCACTGAGGAAGGAGGCGAGAATAAAAGGAGACAGCAGAGGGTACACTGAGGGGAGGGAAGAAGGAGGGGAGGAGGTGCTCCAGGTCAGGGAGAAGAAACTTGCCTGAAGCCCCTGGAGAGACCATGGTTAGCAGATATCCACTCTGCAGCCTGTGGATGACCACACACTGCAGCATGGGTGTATCTGCTGAAAGAACTGTGGCCTGTGGAACTTCACTCTGCAGAATGGGAAAAGCATGAACAAAAAAAGCATTGGAGAGCAGCATTAATGGGTTGACCACAATTCCCCTCCGACTGCACTCATTCTTCCCTGTGTGGTACTTAGGTAACACTGAAGCAGTATTTGCTCCAGAGATTTCATACATATGTAGGAAATACAGAAAGTACTGTCATAGGGTGTAAGGAAGAAAAGCACTTTCTATAATTAGAGATAATTATAGCTATGAATAACTACTCCATAATTTTCTATATAAAGAGCAGTGACAGAAAAATCAGTGAATAACTTATTGGAAATCACACAACTATTACAGTAAAAAATTAAATCAAGCATTTCAGACATCTAGGCCAGTAGCACAAACAGAACATATTCTGACACTTCTAGTGTACCACTGCAGTACCTGTTATAGATGCATTACCACCCTGGGATTTCATACTACTCACTGGTTAACACAAAAAAGAAAATATCTATCTTTCAGTAGGAACTAGGTTACTTAGCCTGAAGCTTTGGCTTAAGTACTGCTGGTCTGACACTGAATCATGTTATCCAGAATTACCCTATGTTTTGGTGTACTGAGCTGCTCTAGGTCCAGGTAGACTCTGAATGATTGTAAGAATGGAAACTTCCCTGTATCTTCAAGCAAAATCAGGCATTTTGTAACATTTTGGATAATATAGCTATATATATTTTAAAAGTAGCAAGCTGGAATGTCAAGAGATCACTATTATCTGATACTGCTCCTATAAATGGCAAATTTAAGCTTCCATTTCTTTGCTTAACATTGCTAATTGTTTTTGCCACCTACTTATCTTTTCTACACAATTTGTTTCATCTACATGTAATGTTCTATCTGGCAACAAAATGAATAATAATAAGTTAAAACCTCTTCTAAGCTTTACTTGCTACTGAAAATGTGAGCAATTGCCAAGTGGGATTGGAAGAGGAGTGAGGAGTCACAGAGGATATCCAGAGGGAAGTAGATAAGAATTTCGGTATGCTTGGCCAAGATTAGTTGATGCCTAGGTCGAAACATGTTGGAAAGCAGATTTCATTGCTTAAATATAGACTTTTAGGAGCACTTTTTTCAAAATTCCCTCTAGCTTTCCATTTTTCAGAAAATGTCTCCTGCAGGTCACACTTCCTATGCAGTAATCCCTTGCAGATCCCCCAGACTTCATAAGGGTTTATAGATGGGTCCTAGAGACTGAAGCTTGTATTTGAATTGTACCTCTGCTGCTTTCAGTTTCCTTCCCATTTCTTTCACCTTGCCTGTGTGCTGCAGTAAGGTATCAGGACTATTCAGAGAGCAGGGATTAGTGTTTGCCCTGAAGTGTTTCTGGAGAGAATCTGATAGTAAACTCTGCAAAGCAGAGAAAGTGATGTTTCTCGCTGGTGGAAGTGTAGGCAGGAGATAAAAGGGAGAATCACAGTTGTGAGAGAGCATGTGATATATTTTGGCATGTGAAGAGCTGGTGATGATGGAGAAAGGCTCTCAGGTGAGGGAGAGATGAGGAGAGGTTGCTGAAGTCCTGTCTTAACAGAGAACCATGGGAAGATATGATCTTGTGGGTTTAAGATTACAAATCTATTTTTCTCTTTGTCAGGAAAACAATAGTTTTCCCCAAATGATAATTTTTGAATCTTGGCTCCATCAACCAGTCAAATAGATCTATTTATAAGAATTAAATTATTTCTAAGTACGTATTGTTTTAAAATATCCATCATCACTATCAAATGTCCTTGATTATTGCAGGCCTGGCACTGAAACTCAAAATAAGTATTCATGAGATATATTTGGGAGGCATTTTTGCTGCGAAGATGCATTTTAAATCTTCCAAATTAATTTAAGAATGGGGGAGTTGCAAATTTAGCCAGAGACTAAATTAGACTACATTCATATGGATTCCTATTAATAATAGGAATAGTTAGCAAATTAAAGTGGGTCATTTCAGTAAGGCTCACTAGTTTACAGATTTCCAGGCCTATTAATCAAAATTTCAGTATTTTCTAGTTGTCACATAGTTTAAAATTAGATATTTCTCTTATAGAAATGGATTGATGGAACATACCTGCAATAGATGATGAAACAACAAAAATTATAAAGGAAAAAGTCAGTGAATGTGCTTCATGTCTAAGTGTAGAACTGGCAGAAGATACTCAGAAAAAAACCAACACAAGTAGTGAAGGGTTAACATGGTACTGAAGCATAAAACTGGAAGATAAAATATTGGAAAGGATATGTAGCACATGGCTTGATGAAGAATACTGAAAATGTGTATCATCTCATATTATGCAAACCATTCTGAGCATGAAACCTCAAAAGGCAAAAATGACATACTGGCTGAAAAGCCAACAGAGATTTTTCAGTGTCAAGAATGAGAAATAAAAGTGTTTGGATTTTATGAGCAACCAGACAATAAACCTTGCAAAAGAACTAATGGCTTCTTACATTTCCTGGCTAATTACTAAATATAAACATGTACACACAGTCAGAAAAATAAATGCTCATTCTTCCCAATGCATTGAGAAGATATTTTGTTATACATGGGGGCATATTTGCAACTCTAGTAAAATGTATTCTATTGTCCAGTACTGGAATTATTTGTGTTCAAATAAAGTTACTTGATGCATTTCTATGAACTGCCAAATAACAGAACCTCTTAAAATGTAATCCCAAAAGACTTGTAATTCACTGGGTGTAGAAATGCATATAATTCAGCTTGACCAATTGCCCCTGAAAGGTACTTTCTTGATGGGAAACTATTGGGTGCTGTGTTATTTAGTAGTTCATTTTAAGAGAAGATAATAGAAAATATTGTATATGAAAAAGGGCTATATTGAACAAATCAATGGTGCAAGAGAGCTGAGAGGTGTTGGAAAGCAGTAGAGTTTAAAAATAAACAGTAAACTTGTGGTTTCCAAGTCAAACTTATATCACGTCCAAGGTATTCTAAAAGTGGTGCAAAAAGAATAAACTTAACAGTTTTTCTCTTGAACTTGAAACTGGGTTATGTTTTGCAGAAAAATGGGAATAAGCCATCTTGTGGAAAAATTGTAATGCTCTTTTTTGACATCAAAATTGCATTTATTTCATACACTTGCTTGACCTATTTTTTATCCAAGTTACAGCCAGTAGGGCCTCAGTTCAGCTGCCTAAATATTACCACTTGAGATGACCAAAAGGATCCCAGTATCTGTGTGTGTTGGCAGTTTAGAAAACATGCCTACGAAAGGTTATTGACAAAAGATCTTACTGTTATGACACATGAATGCTGGGCAGCATAGCCCACTGTATCTCTAATCACAGGAGAGACCTGCCTTTAGGGAATAATTTAAGCCCTGTATTTGAGTTGGCTATAGTAAGAGCTGGGAGACAGTGTGCATGTAGTGCTAACATAACTGGGGTGTTTAGGTATATTAACCTCATATTGAACCCCAGATTAACTTCCTAAAAGAGGAAGATATGACTCGAAAGAAACACGTAGAGATAATTCATTTTGTTGAGGAGTTTAGGTAAATAAAGTGGTCTTGGACTGCAAATAATGATGCCAGTTATGGTTTGTTATCTGCCTGGTCCCCTTAGGCACTTTAAAAATGTTTTGTTGACGTAACTGTTGATCAGCATGACTTGATTTAATGACCATCAGTGTTTATCTTTTCACTGAGACAGATGAGGCCCTCTTGGAGTTGTCATGGAATCAATCATACAATACAATATTTATTTCCTGTTTACTGAAGTAGTTTTGGCTTTCAGTCATTGGAGGGTATTACTTGTTAGAAGAGTTTGTATTTAATGTCTTAACCCATGTCTACGTAATGAACATGCTTCCCTTTGCCCAGGAAAGTGGCAGAGTCACCATCCCTGTAATGTTCAAAAAAGCATATGGATATAGCACTTGAGGACATGGTCTGGTGGGGAACATGGTGGTGGTGCCAGGTTGATGGTTGGACTTGATGATCTTAGAGGTATTTTCCAACCTTAACAATTCTGTTATTCTAAGATTCTGTTATTCTATAATTCTATGCATGTGAAAAGGCCTTTTCTTCCTCAGACTTCATGAATAGAACATGGGAATAGTGCCTTCCAGAGAGACAATTCTGGGAGACTATTTCAATTTTCACTCTAGTACAGACAAGATCTGCACCATTGAATGAATGAAGTAAATGAGAAGTATTTAAAGTAATATATTAAACTGTTAACACTGCTTCAAATTAGTTGTAACTAATTAGTTTGACCTAATATAAAGGAAAAAAATTGAAAAAGGCACATTTTACACATCTGTAAAAGAAACCATTAAATAAAATTGTCTTGATAAGTGAGTTCTTAAGGATAATAAAAGAGTTAAGGAACAATAATATGTGTGTACAAATACTAACTATCCCAAAATGGAAGAAGGCAGGGAAACACAGGTAGGAGAGCAATGTGACTGTCTTGAGTTCTTCATTAAACTCAAACCTAAGTAGAAATCTTATAGAAAATAAAAACATGACACAAGTATCCATTAGGTTTATAAAAAAGTAACACAAGCATGAAAACATTTGGGCAGGAAAGGCTAAGACAGAAAACAAGATGCAAATAGTATGAGTCATCAAAAATGGTAGTGAACTTTATAGGGGAATTAGTATGAAATTGTTGGTCCACTGTTCACTGGGGAGGTAAAACAGATTACACCAAGGAGGATGAAATGTTTAATATATTTTTTTTCCTTCTGTCTTCTCCAAAATGTAGGGAAGAAAAAAACTGACTAGAGTAGTCAATGCCAGTGAAGGCAGAATAAGAAAACCTGTTCCATTACTGAAATATGGAATGTAATGTTTTTAGATGAAATTTAGGATATCTGCGATATCTTCACAGAACTAGCAGTTATGACACAAATTCTCCTGGAGAAACAATTGGAGGTCAGTCAGCACATCTAGAAGTATCTTAGAGGCAGGAGATAATTAGTCTGAGCAAAGACTAAATGTTTGAACTGAATCTAAGCATGAGTAGGAAATTTATACTAGTGATGATTTACATAACTCCCAATTTTGAAAACATGTCAGGGCAATTCACTGACATCTCAAGAAGGATCTATGAATGCATATCAATTTGAAATTAGAACCCTTGAATTCAGATTTGTTGTGTAGGTGCTTAAAGGTATGCCAGGTACTAGATTAAAACACCCTCATGTACCCACACCAAACAGGGAACTTGAAGAATATGAATCAGGGTAAGAATACCCTGCAACATCTCAAATAGCAACAGATTTTGCTAATCCTAAATTCCCACTGTGGTCAGTGGAATACAAAATGCATTTTGGTTGCTCAGATTTAAGCCTCTAGTACCACTTGTGGTCTTCAGGCTAGCTAATGAGGACATGGGGCTCACACAGTTATCTGGTATTATATCCCCAGTGGCTGTCTTGGAGATACTGCATGACCTCAAATGATATTAGACACTTGCATTTGTAATTTAATCTACAAATGCAAGGAGGGGGGGGGGGGGCGGGGAGAGCCTATATTCTCTGTATTAAGAGCTTAGACACCTTCAAAACTTGCGGAAGCTTCTATTAAGATAAAAAGTTATGCTATTATACCCTTATAAACTTAGTAATGTATACCTATTTTACATATATTCTGCCCTGAAGTACAAGAAAAGGCAGTGCAGTAGTGGTCATAGAACTTGTGGGGAAGAAGGGTGTATAGGAGAGGGATAGAGATTTATACTGACAAAGAAAAAATTCAGAATTAATAAACTACAACAAGCTTTTGAAAGATAATGGACAGATGAATTAATCTGAGCTTGAAAAAAAATAAATGTGGTCCAACTTACCTAATTTTTTTTTACATCACAAGATCAGAGGCCCAAGGAAATTAGGAATTTAGTATGCTTTTGTCTGTTATAACTTCTTATTTTCTTTCTTTCTTTCTTTCTTTCTTTCTTTCTTTCTTTCTTTCTTTCTTTCTTTCTTTCTTTCTTTCTTTCTTTCTTTCTTTCTTTCTTTCTTTCTTTCTTTCTTTCTTTCTTTCTTTCTTTCTTTCTTTTCTTTCTTTCTTTTCTTTCTTTCTTTCTTTCTTTCTTTCTTTCTTTTCCAGGTAAAGAAGTAGACTTTTGTTGTCTCTTCTACAGAAGCCTTAAACAATGTTTGGAAAACTGTGCCCAGAGAATTATTTGTGGTTCACTGCCAGAATGAAAAGATGTACAGAGTGGAGCTTCATTCGTTTTTTTCATTAACAACAAGGATGATGGAATCAAGAGCATATGATTAAATTTTCCGACAACACATAGCTGGGAGGGACTGTAGGCATACTGGGGGATAGGATGAGAATCAAAAATGATCTCGACAAATTGAAGAAATGGTCTGGAAAAAAAACCAGATGCAGTTCAACTGAGACGAGTGCAAGGAACTACATTTAGACAGATATAATTAACAGTGTAAATGGGAAGAAAAACAAATGGTTGTGAAGAAATTAATTTCCTGCCTTTCCAGGGATTATTGTGGATCGTAAACTGAACTTGAATCTGTAAAATCATCCTGTTGTGAAAGAAAACAAACATCATATTCAAAATATAATCAAGAATGTAAATGTGCAAGATGTGTTATACCTATTTACTCATTAGTGGGGCAACAATTAGAGTACTCTTGGGGTAGGTCACCTTCAAAATGTGTGTCAGCCAAAGAGAGGAATTTTAAATTATAGCAGTCCCAGATGCAGATTGGAGATCTAGAAAACAAGGTCTAACAGGAAGCATTGAGTAAAGCATAGTGAATAGGATATCATGGAGAACACGCCCAAAAGTTCTCTTTTAAAAAAGGTTATTGTTGCAGAAAAATACATCATGCTGGGTCCAGCAGACCAAGAAGCTTCTGAGACTGTTACAGCTCCATGCCTTAGGTGCAACCAGCAGCAAACTGAGCTTGTGGCCCCAGCAGGCACATACACACACACACACACACAGAGCAGACACAGTTTTCCACACAGACCACAGACACACAGAGCACTCCCACAAACACAGACAGCAAAACAGCCTTATACTGCCCCCATCTCTAGCTGAGGAGGGTGGAGGTTTGCTAGTGAAAATATATTTATGCACATGAATAGAAATATGTATCTACATATGTGTAACATGGACCTTCCTCAGAAGCTGGGCTCTGACACTCAGTTTTTCCAGTAGCTGTGCCTGGATCCCAGTCTCCCTGGTTTCTAGCACCTGGGCATACAAGCCCCTGACACTACAGCCCCTCTCTGGCTGCTGGTGCAGATTTATCTCTCTCAATGCACACATGATCACACCCCAACACCCAGAGCTGGATGGTACTCCCCTGATACCCTGCAGCCAAGTTCCCCAGATTCTCACCCTTACAGACACACACACCAGCAGGTCTTGCCCCTAGAGCCTCCAGATCCTATAGTCTCTCTAGAAACTGCTGGCACTCCTCTGCTTTTCCAAAGTCTGGGAAAGTCCCATTTTCTCCTGGAGTCTCACTCATGGAGATACATCTTCCCTCCAGATCCCTGGAGTCACCTGCTCGCTGGCTGGTCTGACTGAAATTTTGCTGGTGATCACACACATTCCTGCACCGAGGGTAACTCCAGGTGCTGCACTGTGGACACATGGGCCCCTGACTCAAGTCCCACGCCAGGACTGGTGCTTGGGTTTCACTCAGTTTGGTCTCTCCAGCCCAGTTGCTGGCAGCCAGGCCAATGCACCCTCTGACCTGTGGTCCCACACCTATTGCTGGTATTCAGACCCTGTCCCACAGACAGATACACAGAAGAAGAAGTCTTTCCAACAGAAAAAAATAGCTAAAAATTGTGCTGAGTAAATGCATGGCATGGCCAGACAAATTATTTTGGGCAGCAAGCTTTTTACATGCACTAGCCTTTTTATCTCCATATCCTTATGTTTTCCCAGTCTTGCTCCTACACAGATCAGCTGGATTCCCTTTAACAATTTTGGTTCTTCCCTAAACATCCCCTTATGAGTCTTGAGCAATCTGCAAATGCTCTTCCCCTGCATCCCATGAAGTGTTCTATATACCTAGGCAGTCACCTCACTCAGCCCAGGTGCTCCAGCATTGATTCATTATGATGAGTCCACATGTGACACCCATCACAGAGAATCAATGCTGGAGCATAGGACATATTATGGGATGCAGAAAAGTGTTAAAAAGAGTGCCTGTGGAAAGGGGTCTGGATGCCAGCAACGGGCGTGGGAGACTGTACTGCAACTGGACTGGAGAGACCAGAGTGACTTCTTGGATCAAAAAGTTTCTGAATGACTAGCCTGGATTGTTTGGTTTTCTTTGAATTTGGGACATGGTTGTATCATTCATAACAGTCTTAGAACATGTCTCCCATTGGTGAATGCTTGACCTGAAGGGTAAAGAACAGGTGCTAACAGGAAATCTCAGGTTGCAAGCAAAGTCTAGAATATTTGTTGGAGATACTAACTAAATTACAGAGTAAAATGCTTGGCATACTTCCTGAGTATGAACAATTAACCAGCAATGAGATGAAAAAAGAAAAAAAATTGCTAGTGGCACTCTTTTATGTGTTCAATACTTTTGCACAGCTAGAGGTGTAACAGAAGATTTCAGCAGACTCAATCCCTAGATCTTCAAGAGTCTTTCAGGTTATGTATTATGAGGGAAAGTTTCAAAAGCAAGTTCCTGCAGTTACTAATGTCAGCACATAACTTTTCTTCAATAGCTTAGTGCTTCTTTTCAGCTCGTTGAACAGGCAGTTGTAAAATTTCTGTTTATGTAAACAATACTTACCCAGTTAACAGTCTGCTCATAGTAATAACAATTTGCCCAAATTCTACATTTTCCAACTCCATGGAAAGAAATCTAGTGAAATAATTCTGATTAGGTCATTCAATCTTTTGCTAGTACATGCAAAGTATGCATTAAATAGTCAACATTAAGAGAAGACATCAGGACAACCCCTGAAAATGCTTAGGAAAAAAACATTATCTGTGGTAGCCAGTCATGGAATTACGAGGTTTTTTTCCTAATTAAAGTGGAAAAAATAATACAGTCTACTTAAGTTTTGGGTTTGTTTTTCTTTTTGTTTTTTTGTTTTGTTGGGTTTTTTTTTTGTTTTTTTTTTGCATTGCACTTTCACATAATTAGCATTATACATTGTTATAAGAACAGAATAATCTTTCCTGTAACTTGTCTTTACTTTGGTTAGATGTAATACTTGTTTGGAATGTTAATTGTTACATAATTTTTCTGCATATGAAACAGAAATATTTATAGTGTGAGGATGACCTAACAGTTAGAGAGGGAATCCTCTGAGATCATTGATTTCATTTCTGAATTCTGCAGATGAATCACATTTAAAAATTTGCTTCAGATTCCCTTCATGTGATGAAAATTTATTAATATTTACCAACATTTGTATGCAGCAAAATTATTTAATTTTTATGTAATACTTTGAGATAGTGTCATGGTGTGTGCTCTTTAGTAAGTGCTTTAGTTTTCGCAAGAGAAACAAATTACTTTTTATTGTCTTTGTGAGATCTGTTCCAACAGTTTGATATTTGTACTGGTCCACTTAAAAGAACACAAGTACTGACATAGCTGTAGATTTTTATGTACATGTATTTGAAACTGATTATGAATTTCATAAATGTTACTTTAATCAGCAACAGATCTTTCACCTATGCTAGTGTTCTTTACAGGCTTTCATTTAATATTCTCTAGGAACAGCAGACTGCAGAGAACTGATTAATAAAGTTTCAGTTTCAGTTCCTAGACATCATAATTTAATATTTTGTTATATCACTTGTTGTATTACTATAAGTAATTTAAAAATTCAGAGCATGTAATAAAGTGACTATTCACTCTTATTTTCACCCCTTTCTCCAGGAAAACTATTCAGCATCAGGATGATGAAGAGGATGTGGAATAAATAGTAAATCAGATTACGAAAGTTAAGGACAAATTAATCTTTTTAAGATATGATGAATGATTAATCACTGAGTTTACAAATACTTAAATAATCTTAAATAAATACCCTTGCTATTTTATGCATGAAAATACTGCTGGTTTTTTGTACAAAGGACAGTCTAAAATCTAGGTACTCAAAAGGAATCACACCAGACTATAATGCACGTAAGTACTTGAAAAAATATGTCAAGATATAATACTTTGTTTCCCATAACAAACCAATATATTCATATATATACATTGAACAAACCAATATATACATATATATAAATCGAAAAAAAAAAAAAGGAAGAGACAAGGAGATAAAGAAATTAATTAAGAATTATTTAAAGAAATTATTTTACATTTACTGTATGAGTTCATGGTAATATTGCCTATTATTAACAGAAAAAAAATATTAAGTTTGAAAATAATTCTAAGCCATAGGAAAGATAATTTTACCTATATCAGGACTAGTTCATTATTTATGTAAATTAAGCATCTTGCTAAATTTCACAGGACATGAAAGAGTTGAAGCAAGACATCGAGGAAAAATGACCTTTTTTTTTCAGCAAGAAAACAATTTTAATAATTACAAAGTATCATTAACAAAAACTTGTTTGGTGCTGGCTCCTTTTTTGATCATTCTGCCAAAATGTTGAAAGGTAATAAATTCTCTGTGTCTACCGGGAAAAAAAAAGACAGAAAGCTGTAAGCTAAAACGTCAGCTGATCCAGACTTGGGGCAGAACAGTCTGACTGAACAACCCTATGAGTTTCCTCTCAGTCAAATACCATATGAGTACATAATTAGAAATTGGCAAATGTTTTGAAAAATGCTCAGCTGAAGTAAACAGAGCAGTCATGTATCTTCCATTGTGTGTCCCTGGAGCTGTTTGCATTTATGACAGTTCTGTGACACAGAACAGTCTTGCACCTGCCCAGCTTTTTTTCTCTTACTGATGTCAAAGTGCATTATAAAGAGAGCCAAATATATTGTCCTGATTTCTCAAACCGTGTGACAGAGTCAATTAAAGGTTAATAGAGTTCTCCTAGGTCTGGCAGGCAGCTGGTGGTGTAGGAATATAACCAAAATTTGATGATTCCCAGTTTAAGCACAAGCATATCACACCTAGAAGTGTTCACAGTACTTTGAAAAGTTACATGTACCTCATGTACACAGTTAGTCACTGGAAAAATGTAGCTGACATGTTGGTATGGCATACTGGAATATTTAAGTTTGCCCAATCACAGAATGGTATAGGCTGGACCTTAAATATCACCTAGTTCCAGATTTATCCATTTTCCCAATGTTTTTGGAGCTATGCTGAATCAAAAAAAATTCTCAAAAAGGAATAAAGATCACGCCAGTTTACTCCAATATTGTTTTTTTCCATTCTATTATTCCACGGAAAGAAAGAGATGGAGAGTCCCCCATACTTAATATGCATATCTGCGTATGTGTTGTGATTTTTTATTATTATGTTATTTCCATGCAGCATAACTAACTCCATCTTTTTGTTTTACTGTGATTTCTTTAGTTAAGTGGTACAATCTGTAGGGAAAACTTTCACTGCAGCTGTTCCCCTCCATAAAGCAAGATTCACATCTTAAAGCTTTTCTTCTGCAGACTAAATAGAAAGAGCATGAGAGGCATTTCTCATATCATTGTTATATATTTATAGATGCTTTTTGATGATATGTGTATGCCACAACATATACCTACATATTTAAAGACCACCCTTAAAAAAAGAAGAAAAGGAAACACAATTCAAGATTTTTAGAAGTATTAACATACTGTCACGACTAGAAATTCCAGTGATTTTAGTGTCATAAAAATTATGATGTGCTTTACATCTTTGGACATTCATGATTTCAAATCCTGTGCAAAACCTGAAATCACTCCAAGTCACTTTTGGCAGGCTGCACACCCTGCAGGTGTAGGTGTAGCCTATGTGAACCACAATCCCTGATTCTATTTTCTGCCTCACAATGAATATCTCTAAAAGTATGTCCAAGACATATTGGAGATTACTTTAATTCTAACTCCTAGTTCTTCTGGTGAAATGAAAAAAAAATGGACATCCTAAATAATATTAAATGTATATTATTTTGGAGGCATGGATGTCTCTTCATCTTTTGATAGGGGCCGAGCATCTGGTTGTATGTTTATCCATGGAAATAAGCATCTGAGAAACCAAGAAAATTACAAGACCAACAGGAGTTTCCTAAGAATTACAGCTTTTGAAATTTGAACCTCAGGATGATGGCCTAGAGTCCTTACCAACATCCTTGCTTGGTATGTGGTAGCAGAGTTTAATTTTATTTGAATTTCTAATAAAAAAGGTTTCACAGACTGTTTTGCTTTGTACAGGAAAGATCAAATGTAAACAAGAAAATACAAGTAGGAGATGGACCACAAACCTTTCATTTCAGACAAGGAAAAAAAGCCAATAAGGTAGGTAGATTTCAGAGAACAACAACCACAAAGCTGTAGTAAACAAGCTGTGGGATCTGACAGATGGTGCAAAACATTTTGTATGCCCTAGCATGAAATATGTTATTTCCTTCTTGAATTAATTTTAATGCTTTTATTTCTGTGGGACGAACCTAATCATAACAAAAAATATCCAATTCCTGGAATAATAATTTTGGATAGAAAAGGTTCAAATTCATATTCCTTGTCTACATTAAGTCAAAAATGGATTTAGCTGTTTTGTTCCCCTGTACTTCATCAGATGCTGCTGAATCCTCAGCAGTAGGATACTTGCTATTTTAACCCTCCTAATCTGTTTTTGTTCAGAAATTCTTTTTGCAACTCTTCAACGTAACCTTTCCTAATTCCATTTCTGTTGAAATCAATACATTGTGTTTCAATACTATAATCTCTGAAGAAATGTTTTTGATTGACTCAGGTTATACATTTATCTCAGAATACTTGTTTCAATATATTTATCTCTTGTTCATCTTTTTTTAGTCATACATTCTGATTTTTAGTCATACAAAAAGAATTAACAAATATTACAAGCAGTACAGATGAATGAATAGCATGAAAGTAGAATTAAGATTCTTTTGTGCTGAAAACAAAAATTGTTAATGGCTTGGAACACTCATTAAACAGTGTCAAAAATCTTCAAAAATTTAACAGGATAATCAAGCAATTATAATACCCTGTGTTAAGAAGAGTTTTGACAATGGCTGTTATGATACAAAGAACATCACAAAATTACATGCCATCTGTATGTGTGTTTGCTTTTATATGTGTGCTTGTGTGCATATTATGAGAAAATAATATTACTTTGGAGACAAGGGCTGCTAAATTGAGGAAATATTGAATTAAACAATGGCAAATCCTTCAATTTATTTTTAGAGAAATTGTGCCAAATGGCAAACAACACAGTTTGAAGGTCATAACTGTAGTGACATGTCTGTGAAAAAAACATGTTGCATTTACTTCTCCCTTCTAATAGTGTTTTTAACAGCCAATGTTGTTGCAAAATAATATTTATGGTGTCAAACTCTGTCTCTTCTACTCCTTCATTCATTATTGCCACTCACTGTCATTACTTTCTTTTTTCTTCCAGCAGCACTAACCTTGTCTCTGTCTGTAAAAGCACAGACTACTTTAGCTTGTAGACAATAATGAGTAGCTTCAGTGCACCCTTGGAGTTTAGATCATTATCTAGCACATATTTCCCACTTCTCTGCTTTAATTTTTAAGGTATTTGAGTACATTTTTCTCTGACATTTTACTTCCAGTGCAATAGCATCCCCCACTATAGATCTCCTTCCTGAATATATCAAGGTAACTTTTTCTGAAAAACACTTTTTAAGAAATTTCAGCAAATCTAGGATGCCAAGTCCAGGTGATTGATCACTTAAAGCCTGAAACTACATCCGTGCTGTTTTCTGACCATTTTTTCGGGTTTCTTATAATTACTAACATCTCAAGAAAGAGTATATAATTTCTTTCCAGAATCATGATCATTTCTTCTGATCTCACAGAATAAACTTTGTCCCATAACCACTTACCTTGTTCATGCACTCCTGGTATCTTACTCATTGATATCACCTTTTCAGTTCCACTGTTCTATTTCTCTGAACTCCTTCCTTTTCTGCCACATGACATTGAATAATTTTTTACTTTTTAAACATTATCTTCCACCTTGCCTCCTCTGAGATTTTGTTGTGCTTTATCTGTAGAACTCTTTCATTAAATTTGTCTCATTTTTTTGCTTTTCCCTTATTTTCCTTTTCATTGTGACTGAAAGTATCTAACACAACTGGCTAAAACTGTGCCATCTCCCATGGCAGCAAATATTGGGCAAGTTTTTCACCTAGCTATATCTACACATAGATAAAATGGAGACTAAATCTTCTTCCATTTGTTCAGTGTTCAATTTTGAAACATTCTTTTCTGTCACAACAAATTTGTGCATTTCTTCATGATGATCCTTTAAGATACCTGGATGTATTTTCCTCAGTGTCAACTATTCACTTGTCAGTATGAATATTTTTCATCAGGTGTGTACATTTCACTTTGAAAAGCATGTCAAAGCTTGTGAAATTTATTTTTGGATCATGAGCTTTGTCTTTTGCCGTGGCTAAAGTTTATTTAGTGATGCCAGCAGAAAATCAAACAAATAAAATGAGAAAAATATCCACGCATGTTCAAATCGCTCTAAGTGATAATTACTTCTCACCATGCTCATTTTTCCTTTGAATTTAATTTCTGTGGATGGCTACAGCTAAGAATTATGACTTAAATTTGATCTGTTGGATATTCAACAGCAAGAAACAAATTATACCTATAAATTTATCAAATTTAAAATAATGAATAAACACTGACTGAAAACACCTGTCAATCTTGGGTCATTTAAAGGCTAATAGTTGCCTGGAGCCAGTGCTACAGCTAGATGTCAAAACAAAACACTTGTAGTATAATGTCACACTCTTTTCTGGGTAGCCACCACTATGTGCAAACACGTAAAATGTTATCCTAATTGAAGATGGCACGTGTTTGTTTCCTTCTAAGGTTGTACTTACCACAGGTACACCAATTTACCTCTTACTATATGCAGAGATTGGCCCTTACTTGCCACCACTCTTTTCCTCAATTTTATTTATTTTTACTAAAAATCTATGCCTTTTTCTTATAAAAATTGACTCAATATAACTACTATTTATAAAGTTTGATTTCAGGATTTTTTTATTTTTTCTGTCCCACAGGTTACTCTTTTTTTAAAAAGAAAAAAAAAACAACCTTTAAAAAAATCTTTGTTCTTTGGTATCTTTATGCTCTCTGAAATTTATTTCCTCAGTGCTATTCAATTTAAAAGTAGATACTTTTCTTCTGAGCTTATGATGTGCCGACTGAGATAAAAATAATCCCACTCTAGTTCTATGAATAAACATTTAGCCGATTTCTTCTACTTATCTTTTGCAATCTGTGAGAAAGATTGTGAAAAAATCCTAAATGACAGGTCTATAAAGAAAATCATAATAAAAAATTAGTCTCCTCAAAGATTTATCCAAGTGTTTTGTTTGCAGGGTGCTGTACTCAGTTGAAACCTCACACAGATGAGGTGAGCAAAGCACCAGGGTCTTCAGCTGTGAAACAAAGCCACAGAACATTGCTTCGTCAGGATTTATTAAAGTGGTGCTAGCAGAAATTGATTCAGTGTGGCTGAAGACATATCTGGAGGCTGAAACTTCACAGAATTTTTTCTGTACACTAGTTTTAGAAATATTAAAATTCTAAGTTTTGAGAAGCACAATGTGCCCCTGTTCAGAGCACTCAATTTCTTGGCCAGACCAGATGTATTTTCCTTTCTGCATCTTTGAATGATTTCTCTAGGGTCCAGATGGGACAAGCAAGGGACAAAAAGATGGTTTGGTGTGTTCTGTAGCTTGCAGTATGAAAGACCCCTCAAAAATCAGAGCAGTCAACAGTATTCAATAATGTTTGTAGCATTCAAATTCTTCCATTCATCTGTTAAAAGGAATGCTATATAACCTTCATTCTTTTGCCTCTGTGTAAGAAATGTGCTATGAGTTACATGCTGTTTCAGTTGCACACTTTGCTTTATTTCATTATAGCACAGCATATAAGAAGAGCTTTTAATCACAGTTATGAACAGTTTTATTCTCTCAAATCCCATCTTTCAGATGCATAAGAGAGAAAAGCCTATTCCACTTCCAAAAGGGATGGGGAGGAATATTCTTTCTCCACCTATTCCTAATAGTTCAAACGTCTTTCCTGCAGGATTCAGGTATGTAATATGTTTGGTTTTATTTCTAGTGGTCTGTAGTGCTATCTCCTATTTGTTTTAAGTTTCTCCAGTACTGTGTATAAGGAAGTTAGTATTTGAGGTTTTAAGTAGTAGCAGTGGGTAGACTCTGGTTGGATGCCAGGCACCCACCAAAGCTGCTCAATCACTTCTCTCCACAAGTAGGCAGAGGAAACACAACAAAAGTTTTCTGTGTTGACAGAAATCGCTCGCTGAATACTGTCAGGGGAAAAAGAGACTCAACAACATGAGTCCACCCCATGGGCAACAGTTCTCCACACACTGCTCCAGTCTGGGTCACCCTTCATGGGGTGCAGCCCTGCAAGCACAGCCTGCTCCAGTGTGAGCTCCCCACAGGGTAACAGGTCCTGCCAGCCAAACTGCTCCAGCATGGGCTCCTCTCTCCATGGGTCCACAGGTCCCTGCCAGGAGCCTGCTCCAGCACAGGCCTCCCATGGAGTCACAGCCTCCTCTCAGGCATCCACCTGCTCCAGTGTGGGGCTCCTCCAAGGGCTGCAGGTGGATCTCTGCACCCCCATGGCCCTCCATGGGCTGCAGGGGCACAGCTGCCTCACCAGGGGCTGCAGGGGAATCTCAGCTCTGGCACCTGCAGCACCTCCTGCCCCTCCTTCTGCTCTGATCTTGGTGTCTGCAGAGCTGTTCCTCTCACATATTTTCACTCCACACTTCTTTGGCTGTAAGTAAATCTGTGCAATACCTTTTTTCCTTCTAAAGCATGTTATTACAGAGGTGTTAACACCATTTCTAACTGGCCCAGCCTTGGCCAGCAGCATATCTGTCCTGGAGCTGGCTGGCATTGGCTCTGCTGCACATGGAGGAAGCTTCTGGCAGCATTTTACAGATGTCACCCATTAGGTCCCCCTGCTACCAAACCCATGCAAACCCAATACATAAGCCTATTTTTCCCTTATATTAGTGCCCATGCATATTTTTTTCAGAAAGTAATTTCCATGTGATATTTTTTATCTGTGCTTTTTGCTCATTGAGATTTTTGTACTGTTTTTCATTCTCTTCTCTCTTGCACCCTTAGTAATTTCATGTTACTTTTTCTTAATATTAAGTGGGATCTTATTTCAGGAAAGCTTATGTATAATTATCTCTGTTTTCTGTGTAAGGAAGGTATTAATTAAAAAGTGGAAAAATAAAGCTGCTCAGTGAATAATTATGTGTATAGTGTGAAGTGAATGTGGTTTACACTCCACAAGTATAATGCTTTTATTGTCCACCCTTGGGGATCTATCAGGGTGAACAGAAGCTCTCCTTAGGATTATTTAAAGGAAAAGCAAAGGTGCATCACTAGGACTGACATAGCCCAACATGAAGTATGGCTAGCTTATATATGTGATTTTGAGACAAAAATAGAAGGTTTGGATGTGGAACCATGTGCTGTTTAAGTTTTCCATGTGCCATGCACAAAGGAATTTTGGAAACAGGAGGAGAATAGAATTTTCTGGTGCTCACTTGAATCACAGCATCTCATATGCAGTTCCTCTTGCCAGCTTTCCCCAGTGGAAGCTGTTTCTCTATTAGACAATGTTTTATGAGTTTTATACTGGTAAATTGTTATGTTGTTTGTTAACTGTTTCAACAGCCTCCTTAAAGAGGCTGTGTAATGCTTTCCAGGCATAGTTCAGCTTCTCATGTTATCACTGTAATGACTCATCCAGTTTTCTAATATAAAACCAATTCTGGCTTGCAAGAGATCTCTACTGGATGAGGGGAAATTTAGGAGCTTGCAACTAAATGAAAGTATTATTTCAAAGTTAGTATTCATGCTGCCTAACCTTGTGCCACTTAATGATCAGTGAGTCAAATACTTTATTGTTCTATGTGTCCTGCTCCCAAACTATATCGCATCAAGAAGACAGCATAGGTGACTTTTTAATTGCCTGTTTTCTGGTATTTACTCTGTAGAATAGATGTGTTCAGTCTGTGGCTGTTTTTTGTTTTTCCTAATGTTGCTGTGGTTAGACAGCAAAGCACCGCACAGCTGCTTCATCATGCCCCTTCAGTGCAGGATAGGAAGGAAGGAGAACTAATACAAACATTCAATTAAAAATAGTTTCACACTCAAAGGCAAATATTTCCCTCTATTCTTTCTCTCTTTCATCCTGAGATCTTAGTGATTCCCATTCTTGATTAAATACATATTTAAATTAAATGAGCTCTCACCTTCTTTCATAACTCCCTAAGTCAGCTCAAAACAAGAGTGTTTTGTAAATGTTCTTAGAGGAATCAATAATAAATATTTTCTTCTTTTTTTTTAAATTTCAATTTTCAGAAAAATTCAATTGAATTTTTCAAAAGCTAGTTGCACCTGTCAGTTCAAAAGTTTTAGTATGTGATGAATCAAAGAGAGGAACACCTGTTACTGTAACTGAAGCCAACTGGAGAAAGGTTAAGATACCTAAAATTAGTGAATAATTCTGTAATCATCGATAAAAAATAATTTTCTGTTCTCACAGAATTTCTTTTACAAGTTCTTTTCTTCCTTTCCTCAGATCCTCCCCAGATATAATAAAGCTTAAGGATCCTAAGCCCTTAATGGGCTGTTTGTGTTTTATTCAGCATAACACGGGTCTGTGAGGGAATAAGGATTTCCACTAAGCCTTCCAAATCTGGGGCTCCTGCCCTCTAGACTTTTTTTTCACTTAAAAATTGACAGAAAAGGCAAGAGGCCAGATTTACTGCAACTTTGTTCAGAGCAGATGGAAGCAGATGAAACTATAAATGGCAAAGTAGCTAAGCATGGAAGTTAACTAAAACACTAAGTGAAGCTGTTAAATCTGACACAGGGACTAAAGATACACTTCAGAAAACATTGTTGCTGAATTAAGCACTGACATGAAAGCAGGAGCTGATTTCATAGAACAATGAAAACCAAAATAGTTTGTTAAAAAGTTAGAAAAAGATATTAAGAAAATAATCAGTGTTAATTTAGAAAAGCATCAGATTAGTTGGTCTAATGAGCCTTAGAAACTGCCAGTATAATGTGTTCTTGATTTCCATCATAAAGAAAATGTGTAAATTTTGCCCTTGGTGAGTAAACTACTTTTGAACATGAAGAAATTGTTTCCTTTTTGGGCCCATAAACCTGCCTCTAATTTTATCTGCATAAAACTATAAATCATAAAAACACCACCTAGGAGGGAAGAAATATTTTTGGAAGTATTTTCAATAATCACAGAATTATAAAATCATAGATTAGCTTGAGTTAGAAGTGACCTGAAAGTTCCAAACTCTCTGCCATGGACAGGCACACCTTCCACAAGACCAGGTTACTCAAAACCCCATCCAAACTGGCCTTAAATACTTCTGGGGTAGGACAGTCACAGCTTCTCTGGGCAACCTGTGCCAGTGTCTCACCATGCTCTGAGTAAATAATTTTTCCCTAATATCTAATCTAAACCAACTCTTTCAGTTTTAAACCATTCCCCCTTGTCTTGTCACCACGTGCCCTCATGAAAAGTCCTCTCTTCATCTTTCCTGTAGTTATTTATCCTTTAGGTACTGGAAGGCTGCAATAAGGTTTTCCTGGAGCCCCTTCTTTTCCAGACTGAACAACCTTGTCACTCTCTAAAGGGGCTCCAGCCCTCTAATCATCTTTGTGGCCCACCTCCAGACTCACTCCAGGTCTATACTCACAAGAGCAGGGTAGAGGAGCAGAATCACCTCCCTAATCCTGTTGGCCATGCTGCTTTTGACTAATCTCTTTCAAACTCCTTCCCTTTGACCTGTAGAATTTATGAAAAAAAAAAAAAACAAAAATAAAAAACCAAACCTGTCTTCCAGAGATCCTTACTGCCTGTCCAAGGACTCTCTAATCCTTTTTGGCCCTTTTCAGGCTGCTCTTGTCTGTCACTGGTGCCCACAAGGAGCAACAGTAGCAGGGAATAATGAACTGCACAAGGCTTGGTGTTCTCTCAGTGACATCCCTGATACCAGCACACAGCAAGCAGCACACCCCTGTAGAGAGTGTGTCAGGCTCACAGACATGTGCCCTCATACCTCTCAGGAGGGAGCTGCCTCTGCCACCACCCATCATCTATTGTGTGAGCTACCAGCTCCTGGGAGGTCTCTGCACTCTCCTGGGGCTTTCCAATTTCAGGACCCACTCTGGTGTGCTGTTACCCCACTCCGCTGTGGAATGCTCCTGAAGATAAGCTTATCACCCTGACAAGCAAATTCATCACTAAGATGCCTTTTCTTTCAAGAAGTGTAGGTACCTACTAGTTGCTGTGGGAGTCACAACTGGCAGCAGTCTCTGCCTTAAGAGAGGCATTATTACTTTTGTGCATTATAGCACAAAACATGGTTCAGGTACAGTTTGTTTTGCTCCTGACATGCTAACTAAAATGGTGCAAGGCTGGCTGCTTATTTACACATCTCTTCCCCTGCCTCTATCTATTTCTGGTAGCCAGGTTGATTTCCTGCTTGAATCAAGACTGGAGTAGTTGAAAGCTTCTATAATCTGTCATTAACCTATGGATGCCTTGAATTAGTAATGAAGCCTTTAACAGCAGTAAGACAGTGGTGTCCAGTTTCTTTCATTTATTTCCCATTTCAGGCATAGTATGAAGAAAAATTGCCATCTTTGTTGCTGTTGTACATATTTCTTGTTAGTGTTTTCTATGATTTTTAAAGTGAAGGCACACATATTTCTGACATAATACTTGATTGTAATCTGTTTACAGTTGGGTGACTATAATTCCTTAAAGTGATCACAGGTATTGGGTTTACATGGCAGGGTTCAGGTGGTGAGGGGGCTATAGGTGTGGCTGCTGTAAGAAGCTGCTAGGAGCTTCCCCTGTGTGTCACAGAGCCAATGCCAGCTGTCTCCAAGACAGACCCACTGCTGGCCAATATTAAGTTCATCAGTGATGGTGGTGCACTTCTGGAATAAGATAGTCAAGAAGGAGGAACAAAACCCAGTTGGGCAGCTGCAGGCAAAGAGACAAGTGAGAATACAAGAGAAAACAGCTCTGCAGACCCCAAGGTCAGTGAAGGATGAGCGGGAAGTGTTTCAGGTGCAGGAGAAGAGATTCCCTTGCAGGCTGTGGTAAAGACCATGGTGGGGCAGATGTGCCCCTGCAGCCCATGGAGGTCCATGGTGGAGCAATCTCTCTACAGCCCCTGGAGGATTCCACACCAGAGCATGGATCCCTGAAGGACATTTTGACTCCATGTGAAGCCCATACTGGAGCAACTTGCTAGCAGAACTTCTGGTCCTGTGGAGAGAGCAGCTCCTGCTGGTGAGAAGTTTGGACCCAATGAGGGTCACATGCTGGCGCACTCTTTTCCTGAAGGAATTCAGTCCATGGGAGGGACCCATGCTGGAGCACCTAATGAAGAACTGTAGCTTGTGGAAGGACTCATGGTGGGGAATTTTATGCAGGACTGTCTCCTGTGGCAGGGGAAGAATGTGAGGAGTCCTCCCCCTGCAGATGAAAGAGCAACAGAGACAATGTGTGATGAATTGACCAGAGCCCCCATTCCCTGTACTGCTGAGCTGCTGGCAAAATAGGACTCAGGAGTGAGGTTGAGCCTGGGAAGAAGGGAGTAGGGGAAGGTTTTTTTAAGATTTGGTTTTTATTTTTCATTACCCTACTTTGAGTGGATTAGCAATAACCTAAACTAATTTCCCCAAGCTGAGTCTGTGTTGTCCATGGTGAGTGGTCTCCTCCTGTCCTTGGTGGCTGGGGGGAGGTCTCTTCCTGTCCTTGTCTTGAATCATCAGACTTCTCTGATATTATTCTCTCCCCCATCCAGCTAAGAAGGGGAGTGTCCACTTTGGTGGACACCTGGAATCTACCCAGGGTCAATGCAACACGTCATATAATTTTGATATATAATAAAACCCAGGAAGGAGATAAATAGATGTAAATTTTATGAGGACAAGAAGGGAATTCTAAATTTCAATCATTCTCTTTGAAATACTTTAAATATATTTATACAAAGATGAGGTAATTTAGAAATAAAGCTTCTTGGCTTTGGGATAGGCATACAGATGAGGAAGAAGTTAATTTGATGTGTCCCTACAGTTTCTGTTACGAAAAAATGAGTGTGATGGGGTGACAGTAATTAACATCATCATGTGAAGAAATGACACCATCCATGTTCTCTTTTAGGGAATATAAAATGGATTGTTGATTGTAAAGCTAAGAGGCAGATCAGAGTATAGATGGAATGGCACTGCTGGTAGAGAAATTTTAAATCCCAGAGATCTCAAAAATAAAAGCCAGCAGAATAGAAACTGCAGATTGTTTAGTCACAGGAACATATGGCATCATGCAAAATACTGAAACTGAATGATTAAACAGACAGACTGAACATTTATATGCACAGTACAGAGCTTGTAGTCTATTTAAAGTCAAAGATAAGTACTAATTCTAAAAGCTAATGAAATCAGAAAATCATTTCTGGAAGCAATAGGCACAATTTTATGATGTTGAGTATCTTGATTACCTCAATTAGTTGCATAACATGGATTTACCAGAATTTGCTTGCAAAAGTAATTTTTGGCTAGCAGTATGTGCCAAGGAAGTTGAGTGTGTGTCTATATGCATGTGTCCTTTACATTATGCCTACTAGTATACTTTTAAATACATATATATGTATATGTATATAGATATTTGAAAAAAATATTCCTTTTGTTTATCATTGAAGACTGGTGTTTGCAATGCTGGTGTTACAACATGGAAAGTGCCTGATTCCAGCAGAGCTACTATGAACACTATATAGAAATCGGAATTTATTTATCTCCATGGTATCTGAATAAATCATACAAGGACCGATATTTTCTGCAATAAATAAATAACTGAAAAACACTCCATGGGACAAAAGATTCTCTCCTATTTAGCACAGACTTGTCAGAAAACTATGAATGCTTTCTAATCTTTAAACATAGTCATAATCTGAGCTAGGATTATTTTTTCCTTTGTTTCCTCTAGGTTTTTCCTGTCACTAGGCATGTGAAGTCAAGAAAAACAATGAGTCTGTCTGGTTCAGTATGTGTGAAATGTGTGAAAACTATTATTAATAAAAATAGATTGAATTTATTTGCTCTTAAATGAAGATCTGACTCTCCTGAAGCCAAAGAAAATTGATTTCATCCTGATGGTCTTTTGTTCAGGTGATATGTTTACTTAAGAATTTTTAAAGAATATTATTACTTGTACTGCCTTTTGGGTAGTTATAAACTAAAGGTGCATAGACTTAGATATAGGCTGCTTGTTGCAGTGACTGCTTGCATATATGCCATGTGTTTTTTATGACACACAATCCTATAATTTTATGGGGTTTTGCTCATGTTTTCTTTTTGATTGCTATTCTTTATTTAGTTTAATTACACTTACAGTTTGTATAGTCATGACTGTTACAGAATAGTTTTACATCAGCACAAGCAAGATAACTTCTTTGGAGGCTGGTAGATAAGTGCCAAGAATAAAATAAAATGGAATTTAATATCTATTTGCTATATTCAATATTTTGATGCCTCATGTTCACTTTTTAGCATTAACTGTAGGATGAGCTCCTACTGAGCTATTTATCCAACTGCATTTTTTATCTAACTGTGCTTTTCAATTTTCATAGCCTAAATTCTCATAAATTTTTCAATTAAAGCATGCACAGAAGAATATTTATGGTGCGTGAAGTGGCAGGTACACATTAACCTCTAGTTAATTTAATGCTTTTGCCACTGCCTGTTAATATATTTAATTGTTGTTTTCAAACAGTAGTTACCTTAGATCCAGATGTTCCAGTAAATATTTTGTGCAAACCTTTGAGGAAATCTATCAATTTAATTTTCAAGAAAGAGTTGAAAATAATAAGGAGAAAACAAAGACCATCAGTTAATGAGGCAAGTCGTATCTGTACATGTAAAAATGCTGAAAAATAACAGCGGTAGAAACAAATGCTGTGTTTGCATTTCTTTATTCCAGTGTCACTCATTTTTCCTTAGGGCTGGGTGGGATGAATGTATTGCTCCTCTAACAGTCATATGACATGGATCTAACAGATGTAACACTTGAAGGGAAGCTTAGTTCTCCACCAGCTGGAAATCTGTTTGAGCTTCCCACTTTAGAGCTGGGCAGATGAGAAGGAATATAGCAATGGGTTGGTTTAGTCCTGCTGACCTGTTTTGTGCCATCCTCCACTGATCTTCTCATTCCCAACCTCTCTACTGTAATTGTGCTACAAGAGTTGCGCTGAAAACTGAGGCTTATGCAAGTGTTAATCTAGCAGCTGAAAAGATGGCATGGCAAACTGCTTAAATTGTGATCACTGTTTTCCTTGAGTACTGCTCCAAGTGGAATGTATGCAAATGAAGCCATAATGTATCTATCCAGTAGATAACAATGATCCCATAATAACAAATTTTTGGTCTACAGTGGTGGTTGTTTTTTGAGAAAGTTAGTCTTCTTTCACAGAATCACAATATGATGACCAGAACAAGATATCACATTTCCCTCCTTCTGCAATTTTGGGTCAAAATATTAGATGGAAATATGTAACAATTTCCATACTATTTATTCTTTTCCTCAAGTCTGAACCCTTCTGATTCAGATTCAAATACCAAATCAAACCATAGCATAAGCAATCTCAACCTCTGGTCAAATACTTCTATAATTGTGCATTGCAATCATTATTTTCTGTGAAAAGTAAAATTTTCCTAGTGCCACTCTCAATGCCAGCTTTTAGTGATGGCTACACTAGAAATGCAATTCATATGGCTAATAATTTTAAATCCTTTTACTGTTCCTATACTACTCCCCAAACACTTTTTCTGTCAGCAACTAAACTATTCTATAAAATATGAATTACAAAAGAGAAATTAATATTCTTTGTTCAAAATGTATGATTCAATCTTCTAAGTACCTATGTAGAGCCATGTGAAATTCAGCAGGGAATTGTTACTTCAAGTGATGAATAATATCCCACTCTGAATAGATTTTTTCTGCTATTTTGATCCTTGAATGTGTAGCAATCTACTTGAAACACTGGGAAATTTATGCCTATTTTCCATCCCAATTTGCTACCTAGTAAAGTTCACTAAAAGAATTTGTCACTAAATCCAGTGGTAACTGGGTGGGGTCTGTGATACCTGGGACTACAACTATAGTAAGAAGAACTGGGAATTTATAAGTAAACAGTTATTCTCCATGTTTTCACTTGTTTATTCAACTGTCAATCCTTATGGATAGATTTATGTCAACTAAAAGTTAAATTAAGCAGCAGCCAAGTTTTCCCAATAATTTACAGACAAAGGAAGGTTCCTCCAAGAGGCATATCACTGGTTATCTTAGCAGGGGTGAGTTACTTTTTAGGGTGAGACCTCTTTAGGTCTTTGCTTAGAGTTTAATTTCTATAAGACATGGATCTGAAAAGGTAAGACACAAGCCTGAGACCAAAAGAATTTTGGAAGGAGATTAAAATCATTCAAGTTGCAAATAATCAAAGTTATTAAAACTTGGCATCACTTTCAGTAAGACTAAAGTGTATCCAGGGGCAGAGACAGGATGGCTAATGGCAGTGTCAGAATAGAAATGGAAATTACCACATCTCAGGAGGAAACAGAACTCAGAATTTAATGTGCTCTTATCAAGACATTTATTGTCACTGCAGAATAATGAAAAACTGTCACACTTTTAAATTGATAAGTAACTGATTTATCAAATTTGGAGTATAAGTAGACCTGTAAAATAATAAACATTGTACTTTAATTAATAGAACAAAAACATAACCCTGAGAAAGAGGAACCTATATTTTAAACTCCAGAGTGTAGAAACCTTTGGAATAAATTAGGAAGTATTAATTCTAGAAATAGAAATTAATGAAAAATCAAAACTATCTTTTAGAAGATAGATAATACCAAGATAACTTGGTATCTATATTTGATAGAACAATTGATTCCCTGGATATGAGAGAAGTAGAAAATATATCTTATCTTTTTATGAAGTGCTGGAAGTGTTTAACTATAGAAAAATATAAGGTGTTGAAGATATAGAATTAATAAAAAAAATTGATGTTGATTAAAAACTAAATAAGGTAATGTCTTAAGTCTGCTATAATTTTTACCTTAGATATTATTTTTATATTTTGTGACTTTGCTAAATTCTTTGCTTGCAAAAATAAACCCATTTCTGATCTGAAGGTCTTCAGCATAAATTGTTTCAGGATAGTATTAGGAGAATCAGGAAGAACTGTTTAGGTATGATCAGTTAGAAATTATAATAATAAAATAGACAAAATGCATTAGAAAGTGCAGTGCAAAAGTTAAGCATTTTAATTCTGTCAAACCATTTATGTTACAGGCCTATCTTTGTTCCTTACCAAATTCTTGGCCCAGGTGTAGTCCTATAATCATTAGGCCCTATTCATAACCATGGTAAACAGGCATAGTTGCTCTGAAATCAGTGAACATGCACAGGTTTGCAGTAGCTGAAGTCTGTCAATAACAATTCATGGACAGATATGGTTCATAAGCACGATACCCTTCAAATATTAACAAATTCCTGGCTTCTTAGAAGAAACTCCTTTCGAAATACTTTGAAATTATGACACTCTTGTTCTGGAGGAGAGTTGCACAACTGATTTCATGACTGATCCAAGTGTTATTGAAATCAAAGATAACCATGAGAATAACAAAAATTTTTCTTTCATATACACCAAACTAGAGTGTTTCTTAGAGCTCGCTTATTTGTTTTCATGTAGGAACTTTCCTTCATTACCATGGACCAGCTTTCCTTCATTTCCCTATCAATGCATCTTAGTTTTAGGGATGAAACCATTTGTTGTATATGGTTGTGTGTACAAATGTGTGTACACATACATACATGTACACTAAAAAGAAATTAAGAGGTAGGAATCAGATTTCACTGTAATGGGTGTGTTTAAAAAACTTTATAAATAATGGCTGTAATGGTAAAATAAAGCTTTTCTAGACTGGTAGTAATTAACAACACATTTCTTTTGTTCTTGTTATTAACCATTACCATTATATACTCAAAGCCATCACTACCCAGGAAGCACACTCAGCATTAGCTGTGAGTACTCAGCTGCACAGAGTTGAACTGTTCAGCAGTGATGGCAACAATACTTCAGGTCCTCGGTCACCAGAGTGCAGATGACCAGGCCAAGAGCTCTTTTTTTAATAAAAAGAAGTGAAGTAAACATCTCCTCACTCTTAGCCGTTTCAAAGTCCAAGTTCTTGTTCTTTCACAAGGTGGTTGATTTTCAAGTCAATTCCCAGTCTTTGGCTCTCACACTGAGCTACACACTGCCTGAACCGGGGAAAAAATTATTTTCCAGTCTGCAGCACATGCCTCATCCTGTTGCTTGGCTGCTGCTCCCTTGCCTAAAGGAGAAGCAGTCTTTGCAGGTGCTTTTTTCCTATGATGAATAATGGCCCATCAGTGCATTGCTACTAAAGCTGTTGGATGCATAAAAGCTTTTACAGGTATGTTGACATGCTATTTCATACAGGTTCATGCTATTTCTTTCTCTTTCTTTCTCTTTCTTTCTTTCTTTCTTTCTTTCTTTCTTTCTTTCTTTCTTTCTTTCTTTCTTTCTTTCTCTCTTTCTCTCTTTCTCTCTTTCTCTCTTTCTCTCTTTCTCTCTTTCTCTGTCAGAATAACAAGCAAAACTATAAAGTGTCTTAAAAAAGCAGTTTTAAAACATCATGAGGCTGAAAGCTTTTTATTACATAAAATGATATGAAATCTTGATATTTTTATTTTGATCAGAACCTTCTTAAAGTAGTGATGTAGTAACTTTCAAAACAGCCATGCTATAGCACTCTCTGTTGCAGTGGGGATGGAATCTGTTTATCCAGTTCTAAATCAAATATGGTAAAATTGTTTCTTGGAACAGGAAATTGACTCTGAATCTGCCTTTGCACAAAATATTTTTCTTTTCTATTTTCATTATCATGGCCCATGTTTTATGAATGCTGCTTTGTGACATAAATATATGAAGGAATAGGTTCCCTGATCTATTGAAAGAATGCTTCTGTAAATTGTATATTTCTTAATTCTGGCCTTTGGATAAATAAAAACTGTCAAATAACTAGGCTCTTTTCCCTCTACCCACAAAGGAATTGACTAGTGATTAAGTCTTTGTCTTCTTTCATTTTATTCATAGCTTCTAGTTATGTAGCTATTTCACTCAACCCTGATAGACTTCAAACACTTTACTGCTGATTTAGCCATAGACATATCTAATTGTATCAAAAGGTTGTGAAGTCCCAGTTGTTTTAAGTCTCTCACTGAAATGTGTGACTGTAATATTGTGGAGAAATGTCTATTTTTCATTAGTTAATACATTTTATGGATGAATAACAGATTGTCATTCAAATTGATTGTTTCACTTAAAATGTTTAACTGCTGAGGTGGATTGCTCCTGTACACCATTACTCAAAGCAGACAATATACTTTTTAGAAAGGTTTTAAAATGGAGTAATTAAATGATATTGAAGTATGGTCACTGCCTTACTAAAAGGAAGGTCAAGCCTGCAGACCATATTTTAAAATTATTGCATTTATTTTTATGAATATTCATGGAAATCATTGTAATATGAATGTCTTCCTTGCCACAAGGTACATCAGGTATATCAGACTATGGGGTTCTGAAGGATTTTATTTCAGTTCTTTGTATTATTATTATGGGTACATAATAATAGGATAAATTAAAAATATATTTGTGAGTTTTATGTAAAGGGAAAGGTTGTGTCACCAAAAGCTCATATAAAAATTGAATATTTTTTAATAGATACCAGGTGCATTAATAGATACTATCCATTACAGGAAGCTGTTGCAAATTAAAAATGATATTTGATTAACTTTTGTCTGCCTAGAACCTGTCCCTAAGAGGCAAAGCAGTGAGGCATTCTTTTGCTCCATCTCCTTGGAACTGAAGAAAAAAGAAAACAGAGAGAGGAGCAATGATGTCAAAATTAGCAATAATAGTAGTGATTTTTATTGGGAATTGAGTCTTGAAATACAGGTACAGAGAAATCCATGACCAAGACCAGTGATAAGACAGAAGCTGATGAGCTGGTGATGATGGAGTTAGATCATTGAAACTTTTCCCTCTCCATATATTTCCCTTTTTTTAAAAATTTTTCTGAAAATCACATATTTTGCAATGTTTCAGTTTGTTTAGATTAAAATAGTTTTAGGTATGTTTGAACCCTGGGACTCAGAAGTTGAATGGAAATCCTAGACAATAAAATATTGCAATAAGCAACATTATAACTGTATAGGTAAAAGCTTTTATATTCAATATAACTTCTATGCATTTTGAAATGTAGAGTTTTCACCTGAAGCAAATACTACAATGTCTAATGAATGGATTGTGTCTTGGTATCCTGATTCATAGCACCTTAGCTAAACAGACAGACTGCCTGTCCAGTCAGTAGAGAAAATGGGTGCCTATGAAAAACAATTTTAGAGGGTCTCAGTGATAGGTACATCCATAGAATGATATAATACTTGCATAGACTGCACAGGGACTTTTCTAGACCCAGCAAATAACAAATCACTAGATATTGAGTATATTAGCTTTAGCATATATGAGTATGGAGTAAAACATTCCTCCATCAGAATTTACTGATGACCTTGCTTTGCAGAACAGATGCCTAGTAGTTTGCAATGATTTTCTATGGGCCATTACATCAGCATAGAAAATCCAGAGCCTTGACTATAATTCTTCTACTCCCATGTCAAGGAAGGATGGAGGAGAGTTAGTGCTACTAGTTAATTAATGAATACAGATAACACAAGGACAGAACAAATCAACTTTTACTCTAGTGGCTGAACTACATGACTTTCTTAGGAAGGAAATTGGGCAACATACTTGAAGAAACCAGAGGAAAACAATTTTTTGACAGAATAAAGTAGTAAAAACTAGCATTTGGCTTGATAATATCTTTATTTGGATCTGTGCAGTCATCTGTAGTGACTGCAGCAAGACCAATATATTTCCACACCTCCTGAAAATTGGCCTAAGTAAAATTGTGATAAAACCTTTCTGCAGTAGTATTTCAGAAGACAGATATCATGAGTTACCAAATCCTTCATGGGATGATCAATGGTTTCCTTGGCTTCTTTGTTATAGAAGGAAAGAGAGGAAGAAGGAAAAAAAAGAAAGAAACCCCAGCAGTGTATTTTGACTGTCTCTTTGACTCTCATAGCAGAGGGGCAGGGAGCTAGAGCAGAACCGTTATGCTGATTTGTCTTGGCTAGAAAATCCTCTAGGGAGGGTGCAGATCAGACAGGTGTAAAAGCTGCAAAATCGGGATGTGAACCACATTTAACACTGGCAGCACACAGTGACAAGATGCTAAAAAAGTGTTTTTATCTATGGTGTATCCAGATTCTTAACAATGAAATCATATTCAGAGGTCATTCAGTGTCACTATTTCGTGCAGGGATAATGCTCAGCTTTCTGAATGTGCACCTTTAAATTTATTTTGAAGCCACTGATTCTACCTATTTATTTACCTACTTTTAGGCATTTCTCAGCAATTTGCTCTGTAGCATCTGCCACATAGAAGGGCATCGTGATTTATCTACAGTTCTGAATATATTACTTGTTAACCTTTACGAACACCTAGTGTGACTCATTCCATCTTATCACAGCAGACGTCAGTGGGAGTAAGCATCACTCAACAGGACAACCAGTTTGTACAGGATATAGGCGCGTGTACAAAATGTACCCAGATAAAAGAGACAGTTAATTTTTAAACTGTTAAAAAGGAGTATGAATACAACAGTGCAGTCTGCCCTGGGATATGAGCCGTGTACACTGGTAGTCCCAATAAGGGGATCAAGAACCTGACAACAGCCTAAATTATGAAAAAGATAAATTAATTGTAATTGACACCTCTATGTATCTCTAATAAAAAAAAAAAAAAAAAAAGAAGAAAAAAAGAGATTGCTTTAGCCCCTTATGAGTCTTTCCCTTTTCCCAGGAATTCCAGTGTTGCTAAACCAGAAACTGCTGGTCTCCTGAGCAGTACCTTGTTTGCTGTATTTCTCTGGCCAATGCTAAGTTCTACAGACTTGGGAAACACTGCACTTAAACAATTTAACTTTCAATGATTTGTCCATGCTGCAATTTCTAAACTTTTTGTGCTCATAGAGTCGAAATTTTCTAAGATGTGCACTTAAGTGCGTGCACTGTCTTTTGGATTGATTTATATTGTTAGATTCACACAGGTCTTTCCACAGACAGTAGTGCTCTCACAAAACAAATGTTCTAGCAATTTATACTCAAATGGGCAAAATAACAAATAAAAGTATATACTCCACATAATGTGTTGAACCATTTTAAACACATGCAAGCAAACAGTCAAAGTTAGGAAGACTCTTGTCTCTCTCAAGTCAAGATTTTTCTATGAGGACAATTGTCTTCAAATTTCATTTCCAAAAAGAGACTTTGTGAAGGTTTCTCAGTAGTGTCTTTCTGAAATGAATGGAATTGTAAGAATGGTCCAAAACAAGCTTATAAACATTATGACCAGAAAAGGCTGTGGGATCAGCATAGAATCTGTATGATTTGGGTTGGAAGGGACCTTAAAGACCATCCAGTTCCAACCCTCTGCCATGGTCAGGGACACCTTCCCCTAGACCAGGTTGCTCAAAGCCCCATCCAAACTGCCCTTGAACACTGCCAGGGATGGAGCTTCCACACCTTCTCTGTACCACCTGTTCCAGTGCCTCACCTTCCTTGTTGTAGTGCGCTTCCTCACAGGAAAAAATTTATTTCTAACATCTAATCTAAGCCTGCTCTTTTTCTGTTTGAAGCTTGATGTCATCTGCACGTTTGCTGAGGGTGTGCTCGATCCTTTAATCTATATCTAATAATATTACTAAGTGTTCCAATATTAGTGAAAATATTAAACAGCACCAGTTCCAGTGTGGATTCACTGAGGGACACCACTGGGACTCTGAACCATGAACAGCTATCCTCTAGTTGTACCCAACCAATTCCACCTAACAGTCTCCCCATTGAATCCTTCTGTCCCCAATTTAGAGAGGAGGATGTGGTGGGGACCCACATCAAAGGCTTTACAGAAGCCCAGATAAATGACATCTGCAGCCCTTCCCTTTTCCATTGATGCAGTCACTCCATCATGGAAGGCCACTGGGTTGATCAGGCAGGACTTGTACTTGGTGAAGCTGTGGTGGCTGTCCCAAATCCCCTCCCTGTCCTTCATGTGCCTTAGCACAACTTCTAGGAGAAGCTTCTCCATGATCTTCCCCAGGTACAGGTTTTTGAGTTTTTTTTAAAGTATATAGATTTTGACCTAGATGCATTAACTGCAAATATTAAATTTGCAATGTACTCAGCACTCACTGTCCCAAAAGAAGGTCTTCAAAGCTATACAGAAAGGCATTTTTGTTGGAATTATGACAAATGCCATGTATTTGAATAAGATTGTTCCTATATCCTACAGTAATTCACCTTAGTAAAGTCTAGTAAATTTGTTATTAGAAAGACTTCCTCGACAACCAACGACTACAAGAGATTAGGAAGGGCTTAAACATCTACCTAGGTGGCTGAATTAGACACCTAAGAAAGGCAGTAAGTTAATAAGATTTTAGATTTCTAGACAAATTTTGGATGTCTTAGAGACTCTTTAAACAGGTTGTAGGTACCTAAATCAGCAGCCAAATTAAATGTCCCAAACAAGGCTGGGTGGATCTTTTCTTGGCTTATTAATGCTAGACTGTGCACATTTGACTATGCACAATTGTTCAGATTAAAAAAAAAAAAAAATCCATCTTTCCCACCGTTGTATTGTTGATCTTGCAAATTTTCCATGTATGACAAATTTATGATATCTCAATGTTATATCTTACTATCTTGTTGTAGCTAGTTTGTGAAAAGAAAATTCAACTCCTTCCATACAAGGGTGGCCCTGGGCATGGCATGTAAATCACTAACAATATTGCCCTCATGAAGCAGAGGTTTTCAGATTAGAAAAGACCTTTGCAAACCATAGCTAACATGGCTTTTCAGCACTGAAAATTTTAGATAATGAAGTTGTCATAGATTGGATTACCTTGGTAATGATGTATCTGCTTCTGACATAGAATGTCAGGTTGCAGCATTTACTTAAACTTACTTTGTGCTTTGTACTCTGACATGGTGTGACTCACATAGCTTCCCCTGATATGTCTTAAACTGACAACTTGCCATAGATATGCAAATGCTCCCTTTTTCTGAAAAGAGCAATTAATACACTCTTGATAAACCAAGAGTTCTAAAGAAAAATACTGATATTTTTCCACATTGCCAGGATATAAATGGTATGATACAGGATTTGCTACCACACTTTAGCATTTCTTTAAATGCACTGAAGTACTTCTGCAAAGACAATTAAGTGATACTGTTCTGTAAACCATATTTTGTATAAGACTGGAAACATGCTGGTAAACACTAATGCTAATTGATCATACACTTTATGTGTATTTTTGTAGCTATATCACATACAAATATAAAAATAAATCTATAATAAATTAAGCATATGGTATTTACTTTCCAATATCCATTTTTCTCTTTTGCTGTTGGTTTCTGTTGTACATACAGGAATGCACAGACTCAGTTATTGTTTATCCTTACCAAGACCAAACTCATATTATTAAATGCTTTCTATAACTTGTTAGCATCATTTATTGACTTATTTTATTTCTATGGTTGTCCAAAGTCCTAATTTTAAAACCTCTTTGCACTTAGTGTCCTTCTTTGCAATTTTCTAAAGATTTAAGTTTCCCTTACAGAATGTTCCAGATGAAAAATATGAAAGCTGGAGGTAAACATTGTCAGTCAAAGAGATTTGGAGGAAGAAAATATTTCCACTGGAAATGTTTTTGCATAATTTAAGCTGTAGTTTGAGGTTTATACCTACCAGGGTGAAGCTGATAATCCTATTTAAGTTTATAAATTACTAATTTTGTGTTTATTAGTACAGATATAGAAAACCAACTGCTGTTTGTTGTTAGGCCTAACTTTTACCGGGCTGGTCCTCCTTGGAATCATCAGAATGGGATCAAAAATATATGTCTCCCCACCAAAGAAAATCTCTAAGGCTCATTTGCTCACATTTTCACTTTTGACTGAAAATGAGTAAATGCTGTCTGAGGTACCTAAGGGCACCTTAAGCATTCAGATGTCATTGGCAGACAGGACACCTGTGTCAAATCTGTGATCTCCTGGAGTAGCAGCTGGGGACCAGGTGGTCCCTGCTAGGGAAGGTGGGCTGCCTGAGGCTGGCAGGGTCACAGCCTGGTGAGCCAGTACATGTCATGTATGAGTTGCAACTGTCAGTCACTATCCAGGAAGAAAATAAGAGATGTTAAATTTAAGGGAAGTATTTTAAAATCTGCTTTGCCCATAAGATCTGTCAAGTGCAGCACAGAGGCAGTATCCAGGCTCATGTATATTTGTGTTTACTAGGTCTTGACTATTTGATTTTTGATTTTGCATTGCATTGTCCTCTTCTCTTTCTGCATTTCTTTTACTATTCAAAGACAGCATGAGTCTGTATAGAAATGATTGTGAGTTTAATTTCAATGACTGAGGGAAGATGGGATAGGTGGGGCAGGTGATAGGGTGGTCCAATAGGTGTTTGAGATTTGTCCTCAGTGCTTTAAGGACCCACAGCTTTCTAGTTTATACCAGAGCTCTTTTTATACCACAGAAATCCCAGTACTCCCAGGTCAGCTCTGCATGGCCAAAGAGTCATGGCATTAATTCATATTCTAGTCTTGCAACTACATTGCAGTAGATTTATTTTTTCCAGTACAACTACTGAAGAAGAGATCCAGTGTTACTTGAAAAGTGTTTCAAGTGCCTATGTGCTCTGACACTGTTTCATTCCACCAAGATTATCACTGCTGCTCAGTTTACATCTGAGATACATTTTTCTTCCTCATGCAAGATCCTATTATGTGTAAATTGAAGAATCTCTAATTCACCCTCATAATAGGTGTGCCACATATTCATCACACAGCACTGTTATCAATGGGCAAAGTATTCTTAACTGGGCAAATCTTTTAAACAATCTGTCTCATATACATTGATAAAATTTGGTTTACTAATACAGTGGTATTATATTTTTTATTAATAGAAAAATTTCTGCATGTATTGTATGTATTTTTATATAATGATCTGCTTGCTAAAACCTTTAATCAGAACTTGGTAGACAAACACTTCTCCTTCTGAAGAGCAACAAATATATAGTACATTTCATGACCAAAGTACCCTTTCTTAACTACTGACTTTCTTAAGCATATAATGTGGAATAAACTCCATTTATTCCAACTGAATATGAAGCTCTATCAATATGCCATGAGAAATGCAAATACATCTTGTCAGAGAACAAACAGAAAAAACAGAAGAGAAAAATCTGTAGACTACTGGTTAGGTCATACCAGTTTTGGACAGGAAAGACAATGTTGTTGGATATTGGAAGGTCATTTTCTATTGTTGGATAGTCTGTACTCCAAGAAATACTTTAGGGCTGAGAAAGAAATAGCGGTGTTGAACCTGACCTTAGCTGAGTGAGAGTTCCTATGTCTTGTTCTCTCACTTACTTAAATGCAAATTTTGCTGTGTGATGAAAATGCCTCTCAGGCTAGAGATTTATGTTGTCAATTAAGTGATCTAACTTCTAAGTGAGAGAGGACAGATGTCCCAATGGAGAAGCAGAAAGCATGGAGTAATCCTCTCACTGAAAAATGCTCTTGCAAAGGTAAAAGTGTGTAAGTCTACCGAAGCTCAGTTGTGCATGACAGGTGGTCCTGCTCTCTTTGCCTGTGATGTTTAGGTAAAATACAGGCTTTACTATCTGGGTGGTTCAATGGAAGAAAACCCTGTCAGGGTGTTTTATGGATGATTTTTGTTACACTTTCAGCGTGGATTTTGTGGGTTTTGTTTTGGTGTATGTTTTGGTGAAATATGGCAATATGATTTTATAGCAATTGAATAAGAGACTGGATTTTTTTTTTCTATAACTAAATAAGGTAAAAGAGAAGAGTGCTTAAAAAATCCGTTATCTGGAAAAAGGATTATGTCTCTGGGTTTAGGCAATATGAGATCTCTAAAGTAAGACAGAAAACTGTGAATATTTGTAGTGGACTTTAGCAATATCTTAATTTTCTTTTCTCTTTTAAAGAATAATCCTCAATAGAAAAATTTCTGCTCCATGGATCAGTTTAAGTTTAGTGGGTCAGAGTTACTATTTTAACTCTTATTGTGTTACTTCTCACTGTGACTTTGTTTGTAAATCTGTTTCTTGGCAGAACTAGATATATTTATAAGTTAATTCTCATATATCCCAAATTGTATGAAATCCAATATGTTATGAAAAAGTAAAACTTTTTAATTTTCTTTAATATTTATTAATGACAGAAATGGTGACTCAAAATTAAGATATTTTGTTTATAAAAACTCTATTTTGCTTTATGTCAAACTTTCTATATAAATTTTTTTCTTTATGCAAATTTGAAGCCGCAGAGTTGAGCATAATCCCACTTTTACTAAGGTTAATACAATTTTGTATTAAATACAGATAGATCATGCTAGTATTAAAAATTCTTTGAAAATTAAATCATTATTCTCATTGCATTGGCATCATTCTGAATTTAGAGCTGTGTTACAGTGTTTACACATCACTGGAGAAGGATTGTAGGTGTTACCAGAAGGATTGTGTAAAAAGCACTCCTTGAATGGAGGATGCGTGCAGGAGATGCTGAAGTGTCTTGGGGCTCCCAGAACAGCTTCTGCTGTTGACTCTGCTTTGAGTTACAGCTCCTCTGATGGTGGGGATGCTCTCCCTTTGCAGAGGAAGAAATGAGGGCAGTTAGCCTTTATTTTCATCTCTGCTCTAAGTGCCCCAGGCAGCTCATCGAAGCAGGTAGGAAGGGAAACAATCTCTACCAGGTAAATGCCCAGCTCCCATTATTCTCTAACCTGGAAAAAGGCAAAATTCAGGTTTATATTGTTATTCCTTGAATTGAAGTTCAATCCCTTGTCAGGTAAAATTCAGACAACAGATATTCCCTAACCCTTTATCAAGGCAATTTATTAATTTTGAAGTCTTTCAGAGAGTGCACTAGTTCAGAATTTTCAGCAGAGAATGTTTTTATCATTAAAGGCTCCTAACCCGCTGTTTCCCAGATTTTGAAGAAAATAGCCAAGAGCAGCAAAGTGATGGACAAAGATAAATATTCCAGAGGTTTAAAAGCTGCCTTCAGAAACTGGAAGCAAATAAACAAACAAATTTAAAAAAAAATGAGAGAAGTATAAAACACTCTTTAATAAGAGCAAGGGGGAAGATAGCCAGTAAAGGAAAAATGGATTGAAGCTTAACCTGCATATGGAATTATTTTATAGAATTAGTTCTTCAAACATGAAATGAGTGCTTGATCTTAATCTAGTGGATAGTGATGCTTCTGCTGGCCTCAGTAAAATAATATCAGCTAATAGAAAAACAACCATAAAAGATGGACTTCATTCTTAATTAACCTGTCAGGACACTGAGGTATGTTGAATTAGCATAAAGATAATTTTGATAATTTTGTAGTATGGGAAGTTTCTTAAAAAATTGAAATTGAAAAGACCCTAGCTAGTGGATGGCTTGATCAGTCAAGATTTCTGCATACTGAAATTTTTAAGAAGAAAAAAAGAAAGAAAAAGGAAAATTGTTTCCTGTGGTAAATATATAATAAAATGCATATAATATATAAATATACATAATAAAACCCCCCTGATATGTTACATGTCCTTGTATCCTTGTATATTATCCTTGTATAATAAAATGGGGACTGAAAATTCCGATGTTTTTTGGTTTAGTTTATCAATTAAAAATGAAAACTGGATGCTCACCACAATATATATATATTAGAAGAGAAATAAAAAAAAAATTAAAAAATTTGAAAATTAAGTCACCAGAAACCAGGGAGTTTTAACACCAAATTAGATATTTACTTTTAAAACAATGAAAGTGACCCATACAAAAACCTTTCATCTGCTAAAAGACTAAAAAAAATTTAAAATATCTTCAAAAAAGAGTGTATTTCTCCAAAATATGCTCCAAGCTATACTTGCTTAGATTAAATAAGGTCATAAAAATATCTTTAAACTTAGTTTATTCATATCCAGGTAGCTGCTATTTTGAATGGAGCAGCAGATTAATCACAGCTAAGCAAGATGGTAAGCTGCACTTCCATTCTCTGGAAAATGATGTACAATATTTATATTAAGTAATATAGAAATACATTATTTAGCAGTATTTCAATTTTAAATTATCATAAGTATATTACTTGAACTATGTGTTATCTAATATAAAGTTATTTTAATTCAGCAAATGTAGTAGGCAATTGAAAACATCTCTGAAAAAATAATTTTATTAAAGAAAAATCTCAGTTTTAAAAACAAGAAACTCTAACTGAATTTTCAAGTAGGAGAAACTGTTCTTAGACTAGGAAAAATCCATAACAGATTGAACATTCTAAAAAAAATTGCAAATGCACAACACTAATTATCTTTCAGATATAAGAAACTCTTAAGATGTATTAAAATAGAGTATATATCAAAATAGATTGGTTGCCACAAAATTAAAGCTAAATTATTCCAACAGGAAAAAAAAGTAGACATCTCAATTATGAGCCATTCAAAAGAATTTGGAAATCTATTTTCTCCAAGTGCATTTACAGCTGAGCCCAAGAAGAGCGCTGCCAGAGCAAAACCACTAAAGCATAAAGTTGCAGACCTGGATGCTTTAAGTATCTGCAATGCAAAACAATATCTGCACCCAAGAACTGCACCCAGCTTTGAGTAGATTTAAGGTCTGGTAAAACATCCACAGTAACTGTCAGAATGACTAGTGTTCTTTAACCTGAAGACACCATGCTGCACATTGAAGGAGTAGTATAACTGTGTGGACTTGTGGTGGTGGAGTATTTTTCCCCGCTGGGGTTGAAAATAGAAGTAAATTTATGCTTGGGATCACTCATGCTTTATTGAGGAAATTAACTTCCAAATAACAATCAATAAATTGATCATGACTATCTCTAGTACACAAAGGAGTCTATTTCTAAGCTGGTAAATAATAAACAGATATTGTAATTTTGATGAAGTTTGCAATGTCTTGTCTGTTCCTGGAAAGCTTGCCAGACCCACTGAGTTTTTAACTTGGAACTTATACAGAAATATCAAAGGACATTCCAACAGGGACTGGATGAATGAAAGTGAATGCAAGACATCACAGAAGGACTCTTTTGTAAATACTAGATTCAATGAAAAAGGCAGATAGTTTCTTTTAGCCTTTGAATAACTGAAGTCAAATAAAGCCTTTGACTGTGTACAGAAGGAATCTCTGAAAATAGTTCTGTGAAATTTCACTGATCGTTTGAAAACTACCAAAAATATTTACTAGGATCTTGGGGCCACAGTAAAATCACAGCAGAATCCACCTCCATTCAGATTTCTGTGAAAATGTATCCTTTTCCATCATTTATGTTAGAATAGCTGGAAATAGAATTGTAGAATAAAAGGGCTATAAGGGGATATTAATAGCTTGATTAGGATACAATACAAACAGTAAAGACTCAATATTGTTTCTTTCATGAAAGAGAGCATGATGGTTGCATAGACAAGGTTCCATCTGACCCTTCATTTAAAGCTTGCTTTTCCTTCTTTCTTTTGAATTCCCTCCTAAATCCTCAAAATGCTTCTGGGTACAAAATTTTGCTGGAGTTGATATTCTAAAATGTTTACAATTGGTCCTTTTTTTTTATTTTATTTTTTTTAATTTTTTTTTCACTTTAGGCTACAAAGTACAGAATCTGCTGTGGTGTTTGAGGGTCCCCAGGATGAGGGAAGAGATGAGAATCTTGACTCCATGTTTCAGAAGGCTGATTTATTATTTTATGATATATATTATATTAAGAGAAAATGATATACTAAAACTATACTAAAAGAATAGAAGAAAGAATTTCATCAGAAAGCTAGAAAAGAATGAATAAGAAAATCTTGTGACTGACCAGAGAGTCTGACACAGCTGGACCATGATTGGTCATCAAGTAAAAACAATCCACATGAGACCAATCAAAGATGCACCTGTTGGTAAAACATCTCCAGACCATATTCCACAGCCATCAGATAGTTATTGTTTACATTTCTTTTCTGAGGCTGCTCCACTTCTCAGGAGAAAAATCCTAGTGAAAGGATTTTCATAAAATATGTCAGTCACACAGCTTCTTATGGATCTTTGTAAGGAAAGAAATATAGCCCAAAAGGAATGGAATTGAGCACATATTAGTCCACTATGGTTATGTACCGTACACATGAATCAGAAGGCAGATTGCTAACTAAACTCCCTTCACTGGCTGTAAAAGACAACCCAAGGACGTATGCTGGCTTCCTAAAATTTGACAATTTGAATCATAAAAGATTATCCAATGAGTTCTTCCACTATACATGAGATCCCTTTGCTTCCGAAAGTAGAATAGTTAGCTGAAATGAAAGGCAGACCAGATTAGACTATAATTTGAAAATAGCTTACCTGGAAGTGATCTAGAAGAAATACATCAGCAAATACTACAGATTAATAAAATAAAAAATGTTTCAGAAACTTGAAAACTTACAAAAGTGTGTTGACATGGAAGAAGGGTAATGAGAAACTAAATGGTACATGACCTCTTAATGATCTGTAAATAAGGAGAAAGCAAGGATTAGTATGAAAGAGTAATGCAACTAGGGGCCAGAGGGGAAGACTAAAAAGACTTACAAAAACCGAAGACATAAAAAGCAATGAAAGGGAAAAATGCACAATACAATGGTAAAATAAAAAGGGGGGGACTAACTAGGCAGATGGTCTTAAGGCAGAAAAGAACTGTGTGTTTCAATGGACTGCAAACTTACTGTAAATTAGCAGCATTATTTATGATTTGCACAAATAAATGAGGAATAATTCCTTTATAGAGGAAAATGCTGCAGTGCATTGCAAAAGTGCATAATGACATTATTGCAGCTGTGATAATCTAAATTACGTTCACGGGGCTAATAAAATATCTTACCTTTCCCAACAACTTCTGCTTTATTAAGCGGAATAATGCTTGTAAGACACAGAAGGTAATTATGATGCTTTGTTTGGCATGGAAGACATCTGGCATACTGCCTCTAGGATTGGGCAGTGGACTTAAAAACAAAAGGACTAATAGGAGACACTTTAGAGGACAGGAATATAAATTATTAGGGATATGAAATAAAGACATCAAGAGAAAGAAGAAACTGATGCAGCAGTAACATTTGGTTTGAAATACTAAATGAAATGTAAAGGAAGTCGGAGTAATTAAGAATACTTTATGATTACTGATAGTAGAACAAGAAAAAATGGACGTCTTTTGTAAAAAAATTAATTATTATTTTGTTTAATATTAGCATTAATTTATCAAGTATCTAGATGACTCTCTAGGGAGGATGCAGGGTCTCAATGCTAAGAGACAAGAACAATAAATGAGATAGTGGATCTTCAAATGAAGTGGAGAAGCCACACATCACAGAAAATGACAGCATTTTCCTTGGAGCACAACTACTCATTAGGCATTCTATGGGTCTTTCATGTCTCTCTGTCCTCACAGCATAATTCCAGGAAGTTACTGTGATTCCCATAGCACCACCCAGCTGACTTGGCATCTGCATCAGCCATTCACTGCTTCTGGTATCTGTGCAGTTTAGGTGTGTTAACTGTGACTGTCAGATGCCCACCCAGCTGCTTGCTCACTCCCCCTCCTCAAACAGGGCAGGAGGAGAAAATGAGATGGAAGAAAGTTTTTTGGTCAACCGAAGGGCAGAGAGATTACTGTCACGGGAAAAGCATACTTGACTTGGGCAAATTAACTTCATTTATTGCCTTTATAATATGTATCAATGATGATATAAGATATGAACAGGTTAAAACCTCAAAACCTGCTCCTTGTTCCCTTCTTCCCAGGCTCATTTCTGTCTTGTCCCTCCACCACACAGCACTGAAGGGTTTGCATTGTGGGTTGTGGTGAGCTCATAATAGCTCCTATCCATCACTTCTTCTCCTTCTTGCTTTCCACTGCCCCAGCATGGGCTCTCCACCCCTGCCACTGCCAGTGCTTTGACAACTAAACCCAAAATAGTCCTGGGCTGTAAGAACTGCCAGTTTTGTAGTATCCTAAGAGCAGGGTAGCTACAGGTCATCAGTAATGTGTGTCAACCTCCAATAATAAAGGCAAGATTACAAGATTATATTACATTGTCAGTCCCTCCTGGAGAGAAACAGGAGTTGATCGATTTCGAGTGTGAGATAGGAACTCCAAATTACAACTGTACAGGTACATCTCTGTACGTTTCTGTGTCTCTAAAAACTTAATACACCACAACAATCTTCCTTTTTGTGAGTCTAGTAATTACATCTGTTCTCATTGCTCATCTGTTCAGTTCTTCAGGGGCTCTTCAGCAAATTTATGTCCTCCAGCAGAAAAACTTATATCAATCAGATAAAATCAGATAATCAGAAAAAAAAATATTAATCTATTTTAGACAACCATAGATAATGAAAAAAAAAGGTAATTTTCTGTGGAACAGGTATAGAAATTTCAGATGTCTCAGATATCTCGGGAAACAAATTTTGGATGTTTCTTCAGGACAGTTCAGCTCTGGATAGTGATATTCTGTGCCAGGTCATCATGAAAAGCAGATTATTTTCTGAATCATAGATGATTTAGTAGTTTCAATGGAATCAATATTGTTTATAGTTTTTCTACTGTCCACATATATTCAAGTAAATATGAGGAAGTATATCATCCTTAGATATGGGCCCATAAATTATGAATAACTCTACTTTTTGCTGACTTCCCATAAAATTATATGAAGATTAGTTTTTTCCTGTAATATGTGTATGTGTATACTAAATGTGTAAAAATGTGTGTATACTAAATGTGTAAATACATATGAAATGTGTAAAATACATTTTTTACAATATAGTAAATAGTAAAAACAAATAGTAAAATTACATTTTACTAAATGTGTAAAATACATATGAAATCACATTCATATGTGATTTCATATGTATTTTACACATATGAAGTATTTAATTCCTGTAAGGAACAGAGAAATTAAAAATTAAACTTAAAACCAAGCTTTCAGTTAGGCCCATTTATTGTTTTTGTAAATAGACACAGTCTTTAAAAAAGAAAATGTCTTGATTTGTTGTTTAGAACATATAAATTAGGATTATATGATGATTTTACCTTTCCTTCCTCTATATTCTTCCCTCATTTTTTGGCAAGAGTTGTTATTCAGACAATAATTGAATATCCTTTATCTGCTCTGCTTAGGGTACTCCATAAACTTATACAGAGACTTTATGACGTGAAAATTTCAGCTATTTTAAACCCTATTCTCATAAAACACTTTTGGTAAACAGGCACTATAGAGAAAAGTAGCACTTTTGATCACAGCACCCAGTTATTAATTCTTACACTCTATTACACTGCAGATGATTTAAGTTGAAGGGCTCAACTCTGCTGCAATGAGTCACTTAGCAGGTTAAGCAAACAAAACTCTAGAGTAAACATCTTCACACTTCAGAAAGAACAAAAGCTTTTCTTTCTTTTTCTATTAGCCAACAGTCAGTTGCATTCCTATGGAGCCCTCCCTGTATTGTTATTGCTTGATTTCATAAGTCCTTTACTGAAGAGGCATGAGCAGGGGAAGTTGCTAGGGAAGGAGTGAAAACAGCCTCTATATTTAGTATCACAATCTCTCAACACCATTCTAAACAACAGCAGATTTCAGTGACCATCATAATGGACATTTTTAAATCCGTATTTATTCTATACTCTTTGTGTTCTCCCTTCTCAGAGAGGTATTTTGGGTGTGGTAGAATCAAGAGCATTGCAGTGGTGGTGAGCACATCTTACACAACTGATCCAGCTTCTCAACACAGGTTTGGACAGCACAATATTTCCCATTGACATGGCAGAGATATGGGCTTGAAGCAGTCTCTGTAATGGAGTAGATGCTTACTTTCATATATACTTCGCAATTTGCACCCTTCAATCTTTATTGCACCTATATGAACAACTTAAACTCTGAAAATTATTTTGGAAGATGAATCATGAGGCTAAAAATCAGTTATTGATAGTCCTCTTGTAGTCTAATACTCTTCCTACACATAGTTGTAGAGAGCAGAGTCAGTTGCACGTCAGACAGAAGTGTGGAAATGGAAAATGTTCGCAAAACTCAACAATTTTAACTAAACCTAAGAACTTTCTGAGATTTTTTACTATCTCCTTGTCTATAATACAACCATATAATCTATATTTTTAATGTTGCACATATGTGCAGAATTATGACCCTATTAGACAAGAAGTCAAACACTTCTCTCAAGGTCAAGGGAAATGGAATGAGATAAATACTGCTGAAATTATACTTAGTATTTTGATAAACCCTTGGAGTGTTTTTTGGTAAAGGAGCAACTATTTCAAAGTACTTTGTGATGCTTTCTTGGATAACAGTGTATTTGATATATAGAGTATATTTACAAGTTGTATTTTTTCTTTTTTCTTTTAAAATCTGCTTAATAGTTCAGACTTCCAGAGGAATATGTATTATGAGCTAAGCTACAGCTACATTTTGATTAGGCAAATAATTCCATTCATTTCACTAGTACTGTTCCTGAAGTATAGAACAATGTAATGAAACCACAAAATTTGCGCTGATTTATACTATATGTACTTCCTATTTTGAGAATAATTTTCAATTCCTTCCAGGTGGTACTGCAAGAGTAACTTCAGAGTAAAATATATGTCACTCAGGCTATCAAACCTGTCAGTATTCCATCTTCATACCCTTTTTGTTTTCTGGGCCCTTTTAACTTTGATTTGGTAGCATAGCTCATATTCCATTTCATTATGGATTTAATTTAATGGCAATACATTAGGAGTGAAAAATATTGTCTTTTGAAATTTATATTCAGGAAATATTGTATTGTCATTGAGTGTAAGGAATCAAATTTATGCAAATCTCAACCACTACTAATGGAAGGCTTAGAATCAGTCAATCAAGAGGTGGGTTACTCCTGGCTGGATGCCAGCTGCCCACCAAGACCACTCTATCACTCCCCATCTCAGCTGGATAGGGGAGAAAAAATGTAGCAAAAGGCTCATGGCTTGGCATAAGTACAGGGAAAGAACACTCACCAGTTACCATCACAGGCAAAACAGGCTCGATCTGGGGAAGAAATTAATATAATCTATTGCAAATTTGTCCCCATTTTTCCTTGTAGGTCCCCTTTAAGTACTGAAAGGTCACCATAAGGTCTTCCCTCCTCACTCCTCCACATTTTTGATAGAATTTTCCTCACTTCTTGACACAAAACTGTTAGGCTTTAACACTCCTAACTCCTGTTGATATATTCAGGAAATTCCGAACCTGTGACCTGATGAACCAACTTTGTGAGCACATATGTGCATGTATCTGCCTAGCAGACAAATGGACACGGGGAAAACAGTAAAACCCATCTCATAAAGAAATAAGGTTTCTTTACTGGAAAATAACATCTAAAAATATTAGTTGAGTGCCAGGCTGGGCTGGTCTTTCTTCCTCTTTAAACTTAACATCTACTCTAATACTTCTTAAGCAGCAAAGGGAAAAATTTAAAGCTGTTGTGAATTAATAAATATTATAAAATTAAAGTACGTTTATAATATATATTACTTATTTTGGTAGCAAAATGAATATGCATTGTTTATAATTTGTCATGAAGAAAAACAAACAAAACACAAGATATTCCAGCTCCTTCATCTTTTTACATTTACTTCCTTTTTGCTTGAAAGTTCCTTATAAATATAAAGAGAAAACCACTTCTGCAAGAATAATGTGGTAAGTACATGACTTGTTTTTTATAAAATAAAAAATCTGGAAGCACTGAATATTTGAAAGCTTTTTACAAAAGAAAAAGCAAAAAACTTCAACTTATTTTAAGAAACGCTGAGTTAAATATACTCATAACATATGTTTACTGGTATTTTGGCTTCTTCAGAAGCCAGAATGCCTGTAATATAATATTTTTTGTTAAAAGGAAAAAAAAATTGAGGGATGAAAATTATTATCTAGAAAATCTGAACAGAAGGATTTCTGTTTGAGAGTTCACATTCTAGTTGAACTGAAAAGGAAGAAAAAGGGAATGATCATAAAGAGAACCATATGGGAGACAGTCACTAAGCTACTGAGCAAAGAGATATAGTTCTCTCCCTTTTAAGTTTCATCCATGCATGAATTTGTCACTCTTGTTTAAGAATTATGTATTTTATTTGCTGGAGATTCAGTCCCCTTCAGAAACCAGTAAAAAATATGCCATGCTGAAAGGCAACATTTTAGGTCTCTGAAAATCCCTTTTCTCTTTTCTGAAAATCCCTTTTCTGTTTTCCATCAAACTCTTTCTTGGACAGCCAATCTCCTAAGCAGCAGATTTAGGACCTGATTGGATTCCCATTACATGTCAATAAAATTGTGACACTTGAGAGTAGGACTAAGTCTACAATCCTGGGGTAATTATGATTGAGAGGTCTTAAAAAATCTGCTTTCCATTTAGTATTACAGACACCGGCTTTTGCAAGTCTCCATTCCATACCTATCTCCTTCATTTTTCAAATTCCAGCCTTTAAGACATACTTAAATGTATAGAAAGTTGCAATTAACTTTTGTGTATAGAGCTGTTTCCATCATGTCTTGCTGAATTAGTCTGAAGAAGCAATTGGATTCCAAAGCACCAAATGTATAATTGATTGAGGAGCCAAAACTCCACAGAGTTTTGAACCTTATGTACTTATATACTCCCTTCTCATAGCCTCTGTAAATAGGGAATGAATTTTTCTAATCATGACTGTTGTCTACATATATTTTTTATTAATGTCCTTATAGAAAAATCCTTGAGCTCACATTGGAAAATGGCATTACCTTTATCTAGAAATATCTTGAAAATAATAGTGGTGTTGGAATTGGAGTTTTTTAGGAGCACAAAACTGTGTAAAACATATTACTAACAAAATATTTTATGGCAAAATTGTGAAGAATATGCTCTACTGTCGTATCACAGTAGATAACTTGTCCTTAAAATAAGCTGTTGATGGAATCAGTTAGTTTCAGCAGAGTATTTTTTGGTAGTACTCAGGCTAAACCTACAATTGGGCAGCTCTCTAAGCAAGGCTTTTTCATCTAGTCATATTTATTATTCTATTTTCTGACATTACATTCTCTTGCTATTAAAGTACATCTTGACAAACTGAAAGACTGTGGCTCCTTGGGATTTAGAAGTGCAATTACAGTGAGAGCAAAGTAAACACTGTTTCAATTACCATCATTAGTGAAATATGTGGGGGGTTTTGCAATGTTGTTATAATTAAAATTTTGTCTAAGTTAGCTTTGTTTCCCTTGTTATCAGATGATAGTAAATTTACAGAGAAGACTGAGAAATTTTTGAACAAATTTTCTTTTGATTCATAAACAATTTTCTACTAAAGTAAACAAATAATATTTTACACACTCAGTTGTTTGATGTACAGATGACTTGAAAGAAAAATTATACTTTTTTTCCCTGGAAACACACCTTTTTGAAGAAAGTAAGTGAGAAAGACAATGCCCCCTTATTAAAACTTTGGCAAATAGCTGGAAAAATCGTTGTAGTATGATGCCTCAGGTTTTAGCCTTTCTATTTTTCAGAATCTATTCTGCCTTAGTGTATAGTAGAGGAAATGTTTTCTATTTGAATATCTCTATAGAGGCTTTTCCCCAGAGGTCCTGGTTGTCCTTGATGGGCTGCAGCTGTGATGTCCTTAATTGGGCTGCAGCTGTAACCAATGAAGATGACTGGGATAAAAGGGGGTGGGTTAGCCAGTCAGGGAGAGCCTTGGAGGAGCCCTTGCCTGAGAGAGAACAGTGTGTAGAAGAAGGAGGCTGGGCTGTGAAGATCTGCAGCCATGAGACTACACCAAAGAGGTATGGACTTTAGAAGTCTGATAATATCATTATGAGACTCTAGAAATAATAGAGCAACAAAATTAGTGTGTAAGTCTAGGCTTCATATTAGGGGGATAGTAAGCTCTCCTCACAGAATGGGTAGAAAAAACAATTCCTTCTCTAGCTGGGGACCCAAGGACAGCTGATCCAGATCTCAGGCCCAAGAGCATAAACAAGGGTGGACCGAAGACAGAAAACAAGGATGGGATTTCATGGGCTAAAGCTGTAATTGGACAATTAGCTCCAATATACAAATGGACCAAAATGTACAAAAGTGTGAGACCATCCATTTTGTGGCCATTTTGGATTGTGTTGCCCAAGGAGGATCTATTTGAGGCCTCTTAATAAATACCTACTTTATTTTTTAATGCTGTCTAGTCTCTGTTCTAGGTCAGCCTTCACAAGGCATCAGTGGATGTGTTTTTGGGAGGGGCAAAAAATATCATGTCTTGCCTACAGGACTGGGAGCTATACTTTAATGTCATCCATCCTATCTCCACTATGACTATGAGTGCTTCACTTTTTTGAAAGTGGGCTGTGTGAGATAGGATGCAATGGAAGTTTGTGTAGATCATGCCATCTCTGGATCATGGATGGGCAGACTCAGAGCTGTTGAAGTAGTTCAGTCTTCCAGGATGAGAAGAGGTGTTCCTGGAAATGACCTCTGAGGGACTGTCAGTGTTTCAGTGCTCCAAGTGGCATACATTAAAGGACTGCTTGAATTTCTGGAATAAAGAAATGAAGAGTGTAGTTATTAGTTCAATAGAGTTGTAGCAGAGTTGTAGAGCTGTATGTAAAGTTGACATAACTACTCTGGCTTTATTCTGATATCACTGAATGCAGACCATGGCCATTTGCTCCTTTCATTGTTTGCTTTAAGTAATAAACTTTAAATTACTCCTTACAGATAGCTTTGTTTGTTTACTTGACATTTTTAGTCAGTTTCAGAGATATCTTTCTAACAAGTGTCTTGTCACCATGGATTTATTTTATGTGCACGGCAAAGGAATTGATTGAAATGAACTAATTTTGTGTTAATGCTGCTTCTACCTGTACTTCTTTATATCTTCTGCTTTAATCAAGGATTAGTTAGGAATTTGTGGACACTAATTTTTTTTACAAAATTGTTTTAGGATTTCAAGTCGCAGACATCCTTGGGGTCACTTTAGGCCAAAATTTATGTCTTTGTGCTTAGAGTTCTATCAGAGATAAGTGGAAGTCTTACTGTTATTAGCTACAGTGGTAATACCTATCAATGTGATGAAGATGGGCTAAATGATAAATTTTGCTTTTTAGATAGTTTAGACAGACAGAGGGGAGAAAGGGGGAAGAGAGGTAGATGGACCTATGTGGTACAGATTAAACTTTTAAATCCAAAATTTAAAACTTTAAAATTATCACTGAGGTGCTCTCTAGATCTAAACCCTGCCAAGCTGGATAGGTAGGTGTTAAATTCTGAGCACCAGGGTGTTTGCCTCTATCCTGCCCACAAAGCAGCCTTCCCAGTGCTTAGCTTGTCCATGTGGAAGGGACTGGGACCCATGCCTCTGTCTGCCAGCTGACTGTTCTAAAGAAATAAGAAATAATTCACCCTTTCTCCCCTTGTGTGGCTGAAAAATTATTTAATTGCTTCACGCAAAGTGGAACACATTCAGTGGGAATAATTAAAAGTATATTGATGGACAAGATGACCTTTAAAGATTCCTTCCAACTCAAAGTATTCTATGATCCAGTCAAATTTGTGACTGAATCTTGAATGAATTTTTTTTATTGGTCCATGCAGAAGTAATAGTCTTCCCTAGTAGCAAAGAACTCATCATCAGATAGTTACCTAAAAAACAAAATGAGTCCCACTAAAAGTCTGTCAAATTTAATTTACCTTGCTATATTTATTGTAATTGATTCCTGGGTTATGTGATTGAAAGTTAGCAATCATGTCTACAAGGGCTTTATTTTGCATCTTTTTTTTGTAGAGAACATTGAAATTATTTCATTCATTGAAATCAGAACAGGTAGAGGCAAAACTTGACAAGAAACACACTTTCTCATCCATATTTTCTGCAGATTCACAACTTTATAATCAGGACATTCATTCTCATATTTCACAGTTTTAGACGCCATCATAGAATATGCTTAGCCCTAAGTTTCTAAGTAACTTTGTCCATGTTTTTATATATATATATATATGTACACACACATATGTATATATACACATCTAGATGTGCTTCAAGATTACTTTCAAAGTTATGCTACTGTACAGAAACCCCTTAAAATCCTTGTGAATCTGTTAATTTTTTTTCAGCACTTCAGGAAAAGGTTGATATACAGCCCCCAGAGTGAAAGTTTCTGCCTGGCACCCAATGTAACTGGACACTGCTTATGCAGCCCAACAATTGACTCTGTGCCAGTCCACTATGAATTTTGTATATGAAGCTCTGAAATATACTAGCACTGCAAGTTTTATTTGATTTTCCATTATTGAGCCCCTGTAGAAATGATAATTAGCTTCATCTCTAGAGGCAGAAAAGCTAAAATATGTTTGACTTGGTTGATGAGATATAAACTCATTTCAAATATGGAAATGATATGCTGTGATATACATGAGGAAGAGAAACTCCCTAATATGCTGGGGTTTGTGTGTGTGGCTGCCTGACACAGCTTTAATTTAGAATTACTCATTTTCTTCAGTCTCTTTTACTCAGACAGCAGAAGCTTAGCCCCCATTTATTATATATATATGAGATATGGACCTCAACCCTTCCCATAGCCCCATAGTCTGGGCTAGACCCACTGAGACTTAGATTTCTCATCATACAATTTGATTATAGAAGTCCTTGTCCAACAATATAGGGATATAAATAAAACAGAGATTTTTCAAATAGTTAAGAGTTTGCCTAAACCCAAATGTCTAGAGTTATTTGAGATCCCACTGGGTATCTTCCTGGCTTCCAGCTGATGCTCCCAAAGGACATAGTCCTCCACAAGTCCTGTGTTACATCTTGTAACCCTGCAACAGCAGCAATGTGTATGTTTGAGGGTGCTTTAATGACATGAAACATCCATCTTCAGGTATCTGAAACTTATTCCAAGGCACAAGATACAATCTGTGATAAAGTACTGAGTATGTAACTACCTGTGTGGCAGTGGGTAGTCATATCTTAGTTAACTAAGCTTTCATATCAGACAGTAAAGGCTTAGTCAATACAGTGTGTACAGTCAATACAGTTTGGCTCACTATGAAAAAGATGCTAAAGCAAACATCATATTACTGATTAGCTCTTGGATCCGTCAATTGCATTTACCCGGTCTCCATTATCTATGATGCAAGTCTTGACAGCTCATATGCCATTAGACAATTTAACATAGAAACCTAAATATAAGTGTTTTAATCTTGAACTGAATCTTGAATGCTAACAGCTGAGCTTGTCTTTTGTTGTGACTGGAAATTTTAGATCCATTTCAGACTTCTGCTTTTGAATATTTGAAATGTATGCCAGCAGTACCTATTTCTTTTCCTTTACTGTAAGGGTGACTAGCTCAGCCATTAATATCTGCTAGTTTCTAAAATACACTATGTTAGTGGTTCTATGTAACTAACATAATGTATTTAGTGGTTCTAAATACACTATGTTAGCTTCTTTATGCCTAGGATTGCTCACAATCTTAAATTTACTATCATTCTCAAATGCACTAGTATACTATAAAGTAAATATGTTCATGGCCCAACTCCATCAGTCAACTAATTACCAAGCAGTCACTTGATTAATTCCCTACTCTAGTGGGATGGGGAGAAGAATGGGGAAAAAAGTAAAACCTGTGTGGTTAGCTAAGAACTGTTAAAAAACCCCACAACAACAAAAACACAAACAAAACAAACAAATAAAAGCCAAACAAAAACAAAAACCACAAAACCACAAAACAACAACAAAAAAACCCTGAAGCAAAACAAGTGATGCACAATAAAGAATTTCTTACCAACTTCTGACCAATGCCCAGCCTGTCCTGAAGAGTGATTGGCCTTTCCTGGCCAGCTCCCCCCAGTTTATATACTGAACATGATGTTCTGAGGTAAGGAATAGCCCTTTGGCTGGTTCAGGTCCTGGCTGTGCTCCACACTGGCTTCATCTGCACTTCTTCACTGGCAGAGCATGAGACACTGAGAAGTTCTTCCTTTATAGCAAGCAGTAGTCTGCAAAAGGCAAAACATCCGTGTTTTATCAACATTATTCTCATACTGAATTCAAACCACAGCACTCTACCAGCCACTAGAACGAAAATTAACTCCTCCAATTGAAACAAGGACAAGTGGAAGAAGTTAAAATACTTCTTTCTTACTGAATTTTTAAGAGCAAAAGAGCTCCTGACTTCATTCATGTTTCTGTTGTCTTGCTGTTTTCCTTACTTGAAAAATGATCTACTGAAATTTTTACCACACTTTTACATTTTATATTAGCCAATTAAAAGTGCTTGTCAAAATAGTAGCAATGAATCATTCCCACAAAAGCAGTAAAGTAAAGAATTCAGTATTGATAACATTTTCAACTGATGATTACTCTTATTAAAAAAAAAATCAAACCCTGGAAGTAATTTGTTAAAATTGTCAAAATCTATTTTTTTTTACAATTCTTTGGAAAAATAACAACCATTTTTGTTGGTTTTGACTGGGATAGAGTTCATTTTCTTCATAGTAGCTAGAATGGGGTTAAGTTTTGCATTTGTGCTGGAAAGAATGTTGATAACACAGAGGTATTTTCATTATTGCCAGCACAATGTCAATGCCTTTTTGGCTCCTCATGTGGCTCCTCCAATGAGGAGTCTGAGGGTGCACAAGGACTTGGGAGGTGACACAGCCAGGACAGCTGAACACAAATACCAAAGGGACATCCCATACAACATGGGATCATGCTCAGCACATAAAGCTGGAGGGAGAAGGAAAGGGAGGACATGCAGAGTGATGGCATTTGTCTTCACAAGTCACCATTACGTGTGATTGTGCTGGTTTTAACAACCAGCTGGGAAATAAACTCCAAATATGCTACTCTGCTCCCCCGCAACCATTCTGATAATGGAGGGACATTAAGGAGAGATTATAAATTAAAAATAAAAAAATTACTAAAATCACAATAACCATAGCAGTAAGTACACAAACCATAGGAAAAAGTACAGAAAAAGAAGGTGTCCTATGCACAAAAGGGCATTCACCACTGGGAACAGAGCAATACAGTGCCCAGTGTGGTCTCCAAAAAGGGGCAATATGGTGGGGAAAGCTTCCTTGGATTAATATTTTCCATCCCACACCTCCTCCAGCCCAAAAGAAATGAAAATCTGTGACAAAACAAAACCTATAGGCTAGTTCATCCAAATAAAGGGGCTCTACAGCTGCTGGCTGAGCTAAGTCCTCTGTGATTGCTTGAAACACCACCTCCAACTCTCTGCCACTTGAAGCTGTCTGCTTTAACTCTGTAACTCCATAGCAGTGCTCTGGAAGAAAAATAGGAAGAGGGAATAAAGCCAGCAGGCAGCAGAAGGGCCCAAGGACATTGGGGTTGGAGAGGGTAGTTCACTGCACTGCAGTGACCTAGGCAAGAATGACAAGCTTCCTGTTTCTGGTCCCAGTATTTCCTGCTGAAACCAGGCCACCCAGCAATGACATGAGTGGAATAAAGAGCATTAAAATCTCCACTGCCTTTTCTCTGTAACCAGGACAGTGGGGGAGCTCTGTTTTCCTGGAGATGTCTGAATGCCTCCCTGCTCATGGGAAGCAGTGATTGAATTCCCTGCTCTGTTTTGCCTGCATGCATAGCTTTAGCTTTACCTGTTAAACTGTCTTTATCTCCACCTATCAGTTTTCTCACTTTTATCTTTCTGATCTCTCCCTTATCCCACCAGAGGGACATAAGAACCAGCTGTGGGGAGCTCAGTTTCCCTGTGGGGCTAAACCATGACAAAATTTAAGGCAAAAATATGCCTTCAATTTAGTAAGCAGCTTTTAGACCTTTGTATTAATGGTAGTCTGAAGATGCATGGTACAATTTCATTTCTTTCCTGCCTTATATTAAATTGAAACATGAACTTCCATTATATTTGACTGTGGTAATTCAGTATAGTAAAAAGTCTGAAAATAATAATGATAACCAGGAAGCAACTTAACTAATAAGGAATTTTTATTTACCTTTGCATAGCAAGATTTTGGTAGTGGAGGAGTTACAGGGCTGCTTTCTGTGAGAATCTGCTAGAGGCTTTCTCTGTGTTTGATAAAGCCAATGTCAGCTGGCTTTTAGATGGACCCACTGCCAGCAAAGGCTGAGCTCACCAGTGACAGTGGTAGTGACTCTGGGATAACATATTAGGAAGCAGGAAAAAAAACCTGTGCAACTGCAGTGGAAGTGAGGAATGAGAATGTATGAGAAAAACTGCTCTGCAGACACTGAGGTCAGTGAAGAAGGAGGGGGAGGAGATGGTCCAGGTACCAGAGCAGAGATTCCCCTGCAGCCTGTGGTGAAGACCATAGTGAGGAGGCACATGGAGGAGAACACACTGGAGCAGGTGGATGCCCCAAGGAAGCTGTGATCCTGTGGGAAGTCTGTCCCAGAGCAGACTGGTCAGGACTTGTGACCCCATGGAGGAACCATGCTGAGCAGTCTGTTCCTGAAGGAGAGCACCCTGTGGAAGAGACCCATGCTGGAGCAGTGGGAAGGAATGGAAAAAGTCAGAAGGTCTGCAAAAACTTGCAAAATTTTATTCGTAAATTATACACTTGGCATGGAATGTCAACTTGGTAAGCTAGTTTCTTATCTTATAGCATAAACACATGGTGCTGGGTTTTGAATAAGGAGTAGGGTGCAAGAGAAGAGAGAGACCAAAGAGAGGGACAGTGAAAGGAAAGGGAAAGGAAAAGAGGAAGACCAGTTCTGGCTCCAGCATTGATCCAATTGATGGGGTGTCCATGGTCCTGGGGGGCTGCCCAGGATTTGTGAGGATACTTTTTTATAGATAAGTTCCTCCACCCTGAAGCTTACTTTCTCATTTTCTATGCAAATTATTTATCGTGCACAGTTCATTCTAGACCTTTCTGGAAATGGGTTGGAGGGCTTTGGGGATCCTGTGTCCTCTTGATTTTCCCCCCTACTGCGTCAGTCTTTACTCGAAAATTCATGCTTGCTTCTGAACTTCATTCCTGTGCTTGAGCTTATCTCCAGGAGCCAGAACAAGGATATTTGTCCCAGGAAAATGCTTCCCTACCTCCATATGGCTATCTTATCCATTTTTTTCCTACAGTGTGTTCTTACCAACAGTCCTTGGTTGGCTCCATGGCTATCTGGCTATTGTATTGAGACAAACACATTAACCACTTATCTTCTGGGCTTCTACACTGTGCCCTTGTAGTGCTGATGAAGTGGGGTACAGTAAATCAGGACAGGTAGTATCACAAGGTGGGGCAAAAGTGGTTTAAGATTTGATTTTTTTCTCATGCCTTACTCTGATTTGGTAATAAATAATTTCCCCCAGGTTTCTCGGGTAACTTTCTTTTACTTTTGATAGGAATTGGTGAGTGGTCTCTTTTTTCCTTCCTTTTATTCATGACACTTTCACTGTATTTTCTCTTTGTTCAGCTGAGGAAAAGAGTGATAGAGCAACTTTGGTGAGCATCTGGTATCCAGCCAGAGCCAAACCACCACATATTCTGTACCTGAAGTAAATTGCATATTAAAATAATATAATTTTAAATTATAACTAGGCAGTCAGAGGGTAAAAATTAGGGATGCTACTGAAGGTAAAGGCTTAATACTGAAATGGGAGATATGAAGAGCATTGCTGGAGAAGTTATGTAGACTATCAAGATGCAAAACTGTATTTCACATCACTAGACAGTTTTAGGATTTCTGTTCTTCCATGTCTACTAGTAACAACTTCCTGTCAATATAAATAAGAAAATGTAAAAACAGATTAGGTGGCAAAATGTAAAATAACACCTACTTTGTTTTTCATACACAGAAGCAGGGCTTTCTTACTGTATTTTTTTGTCATATTTTGAGTCTCTCTTTGCATGCACGATTTATGTGACTTTTCAGAATCTTAATGATTCAGGTGTCCCTGTGATTTCTTAGTTGTGTGTCTGACAATGGAAGCACCTAAAATCATCGATTCACTTAAAAATTCAGGTGTTCATATGTATATATTATTTTATATTCTTTTTACAGTGTTTGAGAAAGAGCACTATAATGTTATATTAATAAGGAAGTTCTTGGTGACAATGATTTGACAAAAGCATTTCCATAAAATTTGCAAAACATATAGCTTCAATTTTATTGCATTTCCCTGCAGAGTTAGCAGTGAAAAACCTTTCAAAATTATAGTATTATAGCAGAGGCAGAACTGAAAGGCTTTTAGTAATAAACCAGTCTGATTTACCTGTCTAAGTAAGATGAAATGGAAAAAATAAACTTTATACAGTGACGAGCAAGGTAGATTAAAAGAAATTATTTGGCATCTAGAATGTCATTTAAAACGTAGACGAGAAGAGATTTTTACAAACTGTGGTAGGATAGAACTAGGGTGAATTGGCAGACCTCCATTGATTGCATTGGAACTTTGCCTATTACATTAGCTGAGGATGTGAGTTTATATGAGTTTTAACTTCATAGCATCCCTTAAATCATCCAGAATAAGATGCCTTAGTGACTCAGTAAATCAAGGCAAGATCAAATAATTATTAAAAAATAAATGAGATCTGTTCTTTAGTGCAATACAATTTTATTTTGAATAGCACTTCATAAAAATGCATCCCAAGACACTTTACAAGAAAAGCTATAAATAATAAAATTATGTGGTTTAATAATAAATAATAGATTAAAAGCTGTTAAGGGTGTTGGAGAAATAGTTTCATCTTATGTGTAGAATAGAGCAAAGATTTGGTGGGTTGAAACAGGACAAGGATGCTAGTTTAATCAGAGAAGAAGAGATATTCAAACTATAATCTGAATGAAAGGGCAAGGGGAAAAAAAAATTCATGGCTGAAATCTTATATGCAAATAAATCTATATATCCTTACTCTCTGGAGAGTAGTTCAATCTCTAGATAACAGCCTACTCAGGAATTGGGAATATTTTCAGGCCTGCTGAAAAATGAGCTGTTTTGCCTTGCAGAAAGAGAACATGGCCTGAGCAGTGTGCATCATACTGAACCTTGTACGTAGCTTTATGTGGAGGAGAGAATCAGCATCCCAACCCTCCAGCCCCCTTCCCCAGGTGAGAGGCTCTTTAAAAGAATGAGTCTGACAATGTATTTGTTTGGTTCTGTGTTAAAAATGTAAGGTGAGGGAGGAAGAAGTACCACAGGGGAAGAGTGGAGCCTAGTTTTTCTTTTCACTTCTCCTCACTCTTGACTCCCAGCACAGCATTGTTTTTTTTCTAGTTGTTATGGGCTTCATGCCTCTGCATGTGACTCAAGGCTGGTGATTCAGATGCTGAGGAAGATACTAGTGCTTAGGAATTACAGCAGCATTGCAGTGACCATGCCACTAATGCATGTATCTTTAAGCTAAAAATTGTGTCTTAAACTCTTATATATTTATCCTTTTTAATGTGTGTATCTATCTTTCAACAAATTATTTTATCATATACATTCCAGTAGGAAAGTTTTCAGACATAGACCTCAAAGATTGTAGGAGGTAAGAAATTAATAGTGCAAGGGTGACTTGCTGCCAGGTAGCTTCTAGAAATCCATTGGAGATGCAATGATGAAAATATGCCTAGGACATGACAAAGAGAAGGAATTGCAGGCGTATTCAGAAGGAAGAAGGAATCAGAGAGTCAAAGGGAAATTGGGGAACATTTACAGCAGTGGGAGACATGCAACCGTTCCTGAATGAGATGCAAAATTAGCAGAGCCTCCTGCTGTTCCTTCTCTACCCAAGAGTCTCTTAGCTTTATAATCTCAGCCCACAGTAACTGGCAGCAAATGTAACATATCTGTAAATCAATTTTGAAGAATATTTTGGTAATAAATTCTTTCCTTTCCCCTTATTTGCAAACCCAGTGCATTCTCCTGGAGGATGGATAGGAGTCTATAACTTGTTACCAAGCTTTATAAAGTATTGCCAAACTTCACAATGACTTCAGAAGCCCCCATGTTTGGAAATATTCTATATTAGGCCAGCTGCTGTTCAGGGTCACCATTTCCTTTCCCCAAGGCAAGCAAACTGCATAAACTAAAGTAATTTGTAAAATCCTTACATATGGGACTCCAGACAACTTTTTGAAGTCTTCTGGAATAGTGTAAGTTATTAGGTAACAATACCAAAGAAAATAAGCTCTCTATGACTAGAATGAAGTAAACATTCATATTATACTCAGATTTTGGTAATGTATGCACACATTCATTTCACAAACAATATGTACTTTACATATAGTGATATGCTATGGATAGATGCATGGCAGGTTTCGTGCTGGGCCTTTTCATTTTCATCCATGTTCCTTTGTGTTCCACACAAACGTTAGAATGGAGCTATTCAAAAGATGGCAAGAAGCAGACATGGTAGTTTTGTACTTAGGTTCTACAAGCTTAAGGACGTCTTAGCCTCATGTTGAAGAAATTGCAGAGCTACATTAGAAATTATGGTCCTCTGCCATCCTTGAGAGCTCAGCTGCCCTTCAAAACACTTGATGGAACTTCTGTCTTCTTTATATGCATTTATATTTACAATCAAATTTAATTTTAAAATTTTTATAAAATTTTAATTTTAAATTTTTATTTAATATTTGAATTATAAAATTTTTATTTTTAAATATATTATAAAATTTTTATAATTTATAAAAATTATAAAATTTTTATAACTGAACAGAATACTATGGCAGGCCATGACAAAGGATTTATTATTGTTAATACCCTCTAATGCAAAATTTGTAATAATAATGTCTTCTTGCTATTTGGAATTATTTTTATTTTTAAATGTGCAAAAGCCAATAATAGAAAAGTACACTTTTAAAACTAAAATACTGTACAAAAGGATTTTACCTGTAACTACAGTAGCAAAAGCTTTTTTCCAGGTGGAAAAGACCTATTTCCTTCACTTGACAAACATCACTTCTCTGTACTCGTTATTCCAGTGATTAGTGGGGTGACTATGAGAGTTATTTGCATCTTTCTTCTCTGCTACAGCATTGGTGCCTGGGGAGAGTAGGAAACCTTGGTTAATATTAATGAAATATTTTGGGACGTGGAGCAGAGCACTAACTTCTGCTGCCTGAGCAGTAATATTACTCCTCATTAAAGAGGAAGTTCATCTCACATTCAATTACAGACGCCTGAAAACTGTTTTCCAGGCAATCTATGCTCCTTAGACAAGTGAAAAGGGGGAGGAAAGGATCTGTTTCCCCCTGGGATTTACTTCTCTCTTTACATATACTACTGCCGACCAGCTGGAAGATTTTGTTAAGTGACTTGTTGGTCAGAGAGATGTCATATTCAGAGATGATGAATGACTCTGGGCTTCTGCTCTAAGACCTAGCAGAAATAATGCAATAGTCTCAAAGGAATATTGGAAGTTTTATCTGTAACAGCTTCAGAAACACAGCCGCATTTATAGTCTTCTAAATTCTAGATAAGTAAAAGACCGGGAGTTTTAGTTTTTGGGGGTTTTTTTAGAGCATAACATTTTGTGCACTGTTAACCCTTTTAAATATGAGTCCAATGGGGCTGCCTTTGTTTAGTAAAAGACTGCAGGGCTTGGAAGTTCAAGAGGAAGAGAGCAAGCAGAGAGGTCATACAACACTTATGCCACTTGCTAGTTTTTGCCTCAGCTTTTATTCTGAGATTTTTCTAATCAGTATAAAATACATGATTCTCTTGTAAATATGCAGTTCAGAAACACAACACAAAGTCAATTCTTATGAGTTAGAAAAAGAGAAGGGAGCTGATGGAAATTATGAATTATTTCAAAGTTGAATTTGAATTGTGTTTTGGGGGAGATACTTTGTTTATCAAAACTTGTGGAATTGGAATTATGTATTTTTCCCTAAATCTCTATTTCAGCCTTATCGAAGACAATACAGTCAGTCTTAAGGAGTTGGCTGGAAGGTCACACTCAAAGGCTTGAGGTCAATGGTTTGATGTCCAAGTAGAGATAAGTGCAAAGCATCCTTCTTCAGGGGCTGGCTTTGGGACCGGCACTTTCTATTGTCTTTGTTGGTGGCATGGACGGTGGGAGAGCAATTGCCAGCTATGCCCAGCTGCATGGTGTGGTTGACACTCCAGAGGAAAGGAATACCATCCAGAGGGACCTTGGCAGCCTGGAGAGAGACAGGCTTGTGTGAACTTCATGAAGTTCAACAAAATCAAGTGCATGTAGATTAGGGAAATTCCAAAAACAGCTGCAGGCTGGGTGGAGAATGAATTTACAGAAGCCCTAAGGAGAAGGACTTAGTTCATGAGAAGCTCAACGTGAGGCAATGTGCACTTGTTCAGAAATCCAAATGCATCCTGGGCTGCATCAAAAGCATCATGGCCAACGGGCTGAGGGAGGTGATTCTGTCCCTCTATCCCACCCTGGTGAGACCCCACCTGCAGTACTGCATCCACTTCTGGAGCCCACAATATAAGAAGAACATGGACATTTTAGAGCAACTCTATATCAGGGCAACAAAGATAAGAGGGCTGGAGTGAGGAAAGGCTGAGAGAGATGGGGTTATTCAGCCTGGAGAAGACCAGACTTTGGGGTGACCTAATTGAGGCCTTTCAGCACTTAAACAGGGCTGACAAGAAAGCTGGACAGGGACTTTTACAAAGGCATGTAGTAATAGGAAAAGGGGAAAGGGAAAGAAAGTAGGTTTAGACTAAACATTAGGAAATTCCTTACTGTGAAGGTGGTGGGATGCTGGAACAGGTTGCCCAGAGATGTTGTGGCTGTCTTCTACCTGTATGGAAGTGCTTAAGGCCAGGTTGGATGGAGCTGTGAGTAACCTGGTCTAGTGGAAAGTGTCCCTGTCCATGGCAGGGGGTTTGGAAGTATATGACTTTTAAGGTCCCTTTTAACCCAAGCCATTGATTTTATGATTCCATGATTTGCTGTCATATATTGTGAGAAAACATTCATTTGCAATATAAAACATAATTTCACAGTCTCTTTTTGTACCGGATATATTTGTTAGTTAGAATCTACCTGAAGATGAAGAATGAACACATGCAGGACAGGACAATTACCATATATTTTCTGCTGTTTAATGTTCTTTCCTTCACCTCTGTTTTATTACGAGGGGAGAAAGAATTTGAACCCAATAATAATGAAAGGACCATAAAATAACATATGCTGACACTTGAGAATATTAATTAAAATTCTGGACTGTAATTGATTTTTGGAATCCATTGATTTTGGAAACCATGATATTCACAAAACAGAAAGTTTTCTAGACTGTGATATAACTCAGACCAGTTTCCCTTAGAAAGTTTTGCTGAAATAGATGTTTTAAAAGAGAAACCTAAAATCTGAATTTGGAAATGATCATTACATGCAATATGATTTACACATATTGTTTCCCTATTTTAGACTGAAATATCTTCTTTGCAAGGCAACCTTCACTGTTGTCAAGTGGGGCATTATTTCTACCTGAAATACTGTTTTATTCCTTTCTTAAGATTTCCCAAATGCTTATCAACTCTAAGGCCTCTCTCTCATGTACTTTCAGCTTCCTCTGTTGAATCCGATCATGACTTTATTTGCAGGTTTAGGAAACAGTACAGAGCTATAGCGTGCGCACCATGCTAATGAGAACCGGCTCCGTACCCACAAATCCTAGAAAAGTCTGTAGTCTGAGGATGTGTTTCTACTTTGGTAACATTTTGTTTTCAATTATTATTTTTTTATTCAATAAGATTTTAAAAATATTTCAATATGATTTTTGTTTTACTTGTAGAGGGATTTTTTTAAACTATACCATTGTTATAGTTTTTAGAACATACATTTTTAACAGTTCATTTACAGCATGTTCTAACTGCTTATGATACTTAAAAATATAAGTAACTATTAGATGAAAGTTTAAAAACAATATGCTCAGCGCACAGGCAATGATTTCAATGACATTTTTGGTGGAGTTGGAACAGATAGGCTGCACACACACTCTCAGTGGTTGTACTGAAATGATGTACCACAATGGTTCCAAAGGAACTGTTACAATCTACCCAGTCAATGATCCATGAACAAAGAAAGATTTAGTCAATTTGAAACCAATACCTTCTAACATGTTAAAAATAAACAAGCAAATGGTCCTATGCTCTGCTGCTCCACATGGAAATTTCCTCCTTTACTCACAGGTAATGCACCTATCTTCTGCCTTATCCTCATAGCTCTCCCCTTCTGTCTTCTGAAGTATTTGAAGGACTAAAAATTAGAAAATCTTTTAGTCTGCTTTGATATTACTGTCAATGGTATTTTCAAGTCTTGGGAAGAAGAGTGTAAGATTTGCAAATCAATATATTGTTGTGGTTTAACCCCATCCTGCAACTAAGCCCCACAAAACTGCCCACTCATGCCTCCCCCACTGGGACAAGGGAGAAAATCAGAAAGTGAGAAGTGAGAAAAGTGAGAAAAATCAATGGTTTGACAGTTTAAATGCAAAACCTTTGTATGGAATCAAAACAAAAGAAGGACTTCATTCACCACTTCCTATCAGCAGACAGGTGTTCAGCTATCCCCAGTAAAGCAGGGCTCCCTCACATATAACAAAGGTTTGGGAAGACAAACACCTTCCAATTCTGCCTCCTTCTTCTTTTCTCAGCTTGATATGCTGAGCATGACCCCATACAATATGGGTTGTCCCTTTGGTATTTGGGGTCACCTGTCCTGGCTGTGTCCCCTCCCAAGTTCTTGTGCACCCCCCACCTCCTTGCTGGGGGTGTGGTGAGAGGAGCAGACAAGGCCTTGACTCTGTCCAGGCACTGCTCAGCAATGACTAAAACATTCCTGTTATTAACACTGTTTCCAGCACAAATTCAAAACATAGCCCCGTTCTGAAGAAAATAACTCTATCCCAGCCAAAACTAGCACAAATAGGTACTACTAGTGACTTTAGGAAAATGAGTTTTCATCCCTGCTTAACCACAGATGTGAATGGAGCGTTTGACTAATTATCTATTTTACCAAGTACTTTAGCTCATTGTTTGAAAATGTGGATTTATTAACTGCTACTTGCTTAAACAGCAGTTCAATTCTAAAACTGTCTTTGATACATATAATAAAGTGATACCTTATAAAGATGAGACAGTGATAAGTATCAGGGATATTTGTATTTAGAACTTATGCAAAACGATCCTGTGGAAAATCCCTAGGAATCCAACATACTCTATGTAAATGGATAACAGTAGGCTTACTTTTGTTTCATTATGATGTCTGTCTTTCTCTTTGTTTTAATGGCATGACACTATGAATTTTCCAAAATAGCTGAGCAGGTGTGATATCACTATTTATTATTGAGGGTTCATTGTCTGAATAGTAACAACCTCAAAGGATGCCAAGTTTTGTGAAACATACTTAACCTGCAGATGGAAATCCCATTACCTAGAGGTGAGAGGGTGACTGATCTAGACTAAATGCCTAAATTTGATGTGATAAAATGTAGATGTTGCACCTAAAATCCTGGAGTGCCTAAGGTTTCTAAGTGTCTAACATTCTAAATCATTTGTACAGTTACAATAAAAAGACAATACATTTTAGGTCTGAGTTCTACTGCCTGTAAAAGTGGATCTGGAAGACATATTTAACCTGTAGAATGTAAAAAAACTGTATATATGTATTTAGGAGGGAGATAAAATGCTGAAATACTGAAAATGCTTATCTTTGTACAAACTCCATGAATGTATGAATGTTGACAAAACATTACATCATCACCATCAGTAGACATAAGTTCTTCCTATAAATACTTGATAAATATAAAATAATTGTAGGATCATAGAATCATCAAAGCTGGAAGAGACCTTTAAAATCCCCCAGTTTGACTGTCCACCCAGCACTGTAAACACTAAACCACATCACCCAGCACCAGATCTGGACACCTCCTGAGCACCTCCAGGGATGGGGACTCCACCATGTTCTTGGGCAACCTATTCCAATGCCTGATCACCCTAACAGTGATTTTTTGATTTTTTTTTTTTTTTGGGCTGCTTGGAGGACTTTGAGCAGGTAAGAAATTGAGATAAGAAATTGATAAATGCTTAGGAACTCTAATTAATAAGCATTAAAAAATTACCAGCTGAGCAAATTAATGTCACTACTGGGTCGAAAACCAAGTATGAAAGTGTGAAAGGAAGAGTGAATGTCACTATCCTAGCAGTTCTGTTAATTCTTATGTTTTAAATAAATTTTAAAAAAGAGCATATAAGTAGTTATTAGCTGAACTGAACATATGGAGCTATAGTACATATGGTAAAAGTCCATAACCCTTTAGGAATACACTTATTTTCTTTTACTATGTTGTTAAGCTTTAGACCTTGTATGTGGACATGTTATGCAGAGAGAACTGAGAGAGTTATAAAAATTATTCCAACTCATAAGTTGTCTGATGTTTGTTTACTGAAATCTGGAGTTAGAGTAAACTATTACTCATTCCTGAACAGGTTGACAGTTTTAATTAAATATTTGACTTAAAATGAACTTCTAAAACCTGTGATGCTGAACTTTATATCCATCATACATAAGAAGGGGAAAGGTAAGATCAATTTACCATAATTTCTTCAGACACAAGTAGTTTTTGAATTCAGATATGACTGGATAAAAAAATAAATTGAGCATATTTATAAAAAAATACATAATACCAAATACTGGTATTCTCCCTAAAAATAGAATTCCAGTACATTTTCATTAAAGACATTTTCATCATTATGATTCATTTTTCTTAAAAAATATTACTACTTTTTATTAACTACAAAAAAGATCCACAAAAATTCCATATGCTACTTAAAATCTAAACTAAATGTGTGTTTTCAAATATGATCACACTTTTTAAAATTTTTCACTAAAAATAACATGAGACTGGTAAATTTTAGAAGGACCTATTTATATTTTTTCATCAGAGCCCCATTATTTGAGTTGAATATAATTCATAGATAAGATCTATGTAACTTTCACATGTAACATAAGTTAAGTGAACCTTTCTATTACAAGACTTGTATTATGTTTTACTTTATGAAAACACACACGTCTGCACACAGAAGTATGCATCTACCCATCCATCCATCCATCCACACATCCATCTGCCTATGGATTAAAGAAATTAATTTATCAAACATTAATCAATCAAAAGTGATGGAAATTCTGCACTAAACTAAGGAAAAATAATAGGCATGTGTTCTCTGCTCTAATTAATCATTATTCTTTATTGGAAAAAATATAATTCTCAATCTAAACAATACCAATCAAATATAGGAAAGATAATATCTGATGCAAGTTGTCATAGATCCAGTGAGTTCAAAATAATGCCCCTACTTTGCACATGTTTAGCTGCTAGACATGTGAATCTTTGCAAGTATTTTAATATATATGAATATTCACTCACTCTATGCATTTTTTTTTTGTGGTCTTGGGATTTGAGTCCTCACAGATTTGTTTATTATTTTGAAGGTTCTGAAATCAAATCTGAAATCTCAGTTTCTTCTGTGATATAGTCTACCTCACCTAAAATACAATAATATCCATTTCTACACTTCTCTAAGAAATTCATGTAATTTCTGCAGAAGACAGAGATTTTCAGGTCCATTTCTTTTCCATGTTTGATACTAGAATTTTGTAAAAGCTTAGTTTTTGCTGCTTCGACTAAGTTTCTTTTTAACCCATCTCTTTCTTATTCTTTTGCCACTCTTACATACTTAGATGGATATAATGACTTTAGATTCAGGTAAACAAAAGTCAGTGCATTTCCAGATGTTGGTATAGAATAACTCCTGATTTGAACTTCTGTTTCAATTAAATGTTATAATTCTAACAATCAAGAGAATTTTTCTTCTTGTCAGAATACTCTTCTTTAGATTTCTTCAACTACTGTAGATAAAGGTAATGTTATCTTTTTACCTTCCATGAGTAAAATCAGACATAAGAAGTGTTTTGAGGATGAGACATAATCAGTGTTTTGATTTCTTCACTATAGATGTATACAGTTACAGCATGGTATAACTCTTCATGTAGTAATTCAATATTACGAATAAATATGTGCAGTATCAACAGCATCAAAATAAGTTTTACACAGCAATTTAGTTGCCATAGCATTAGACTTTTCTGGGTCTTCTGCAGAAAGTGTGAAAACTCATTAAATTTCTTATATTTTTAAAAGAAGTAGGGAAATAACAGTAGAAGTTTAAAGGCTTCATTTATTTCATTCCCTTTCTTTCTTAATATGAGGTGAGTTTGCTCACAGGATCATAGAACTATAGAATCATTAAGGCTGTAAAAGATCCTTAAGATTGCCAAGTTCAATCATTCTACTAACACTGCCAACTCTACTTCTAAACCATGTCCCTAAGTGCCATGTCTATACCTCCAGGGATGGTGCCTCACAGAACGTAATCTCACTTGTGTGCACATGGCACGTGCAGTGAGATATGCACTTAGGTTAAATGAGTGTAATATTAATAAACAATTATGAGAATGAAGTACTATAGCTAGGTGTTACACAAGTAAAAGGCCATGACGTTGCCTTGTTCATATGTAGCTCCTTAAATTTTAGGCAAAAATCAACTCATATTCGAAACTATCCGAAAGAACTCTGAATTGCAAATCACTATTTTAAAATGTGGTTAACCTTTATTACTTTCATAGATTAGGCAGGAAAACATTCATAGTTTTTCAAACATTATTTTTCTCTCAAATTATATAATCCCTCATAAATTTTATAAAATCTCTCAAAATAAATATCTCATTGCTTTGTAATTGCATTTGCAGCTGATCTGATGGACTTTCTCAAAATGTCTTGCAAAAAAGAACATTTTTTGAGCAATTGACCTTATATATGCATGTGAAATTGTACGTATTCATGATAGAGGTATATATAAATTCTGTGTGAAAAAGGTGTTATTAAAGATAAAAATGTTGTTGAGTGTAGATTTCAAAATCCTTACAAGAACTCAGCAGATGCCACTGAGTTTCACAGAAAAGTCTGTAAACATATCAGCATGAACTGCAGTATGTTCTCCAATTCTAAAAACGAGTTAGTGTGTGGCATTTCAATGCCTTTTTTCTTTTTATATTTTGTTATTTCTTGGCTTTAAAAAAATCACATAAATGTACAACTTTAAACTTAAACATATTTTGACTTTCTTACATTTATTAAAATTGAAATAATGCAGGAATTAAACTATAATGAAGTTTAAAATTGTGTTAGGGTCTTATGAAAATTGTGCTATGACAAAATGATACAAGAAATTCTATTCCACAGGAATCATGACAGAGCAACAGATAGAGGACAAAGTTTATCTTGCAAACTGGTTTCCTAAACTCTTGGGTTTGATAATACTACTTGTGCTGTAGTATGAAAATACTTTTTATGCTTTTATAAATGACTATTCCCATAACAGAAAAGTAGTAGAACTGAGACTTTCTTTGATGCCTTTACTGCTGTGAAGGAGATTTCCTACACCAACTCAAAGAGGCAGAAGACCAAGGACATAAGAGTTTCATGACTATAAAAGGAGACAGCATAAGGTGTCCCACTTTTTGACTTTGAAAATCTGTTCCCTATGCAGCTGATGGCACGGTGACTATTCTGTTACATGGTGACTTCTGAGATTCTGACATTTGCTTTTGTTCTCTGCTGGAAGGAAAACAGAAGTCTTTGTGGAGCACTGTATTATATTGGTATTCAGGGCAGATACAGGACTTTCAGTGTGAGGTGAGTGCTCTTGTCCCCTTGAATGTGAGGGGTTTTGAATTGTTTTGAATTGAGCAGGATAAGAACTTGATCCTCAGCCTCCCATGAGTTTGTATCTTAGGCATCCAACATAAGAGTCATGCTACTCCTCTTTTTCCACTGACACTGTACCTTAGCTTAGTGAAACCTTTACCATGAGAAAGTGCATCTCTGGGAAATACACTAGAGATGTTAAAGTTGATATTAAATTCACTGCTCTGATGAATTCTGGTGTTTGCTTCATTAAAGGAAAAGAAACACTTCTGAATACTTAGGGAGCCTCTTCTTGGTTTTCAGCCCAAATTCAAGCAGAGAAAGGATATGCAGTAGGGAAAAACGGATTAATAATTTCACACATGTGGATTTATTTCTCTTTAATTGTCTTTTTAAAAGTACCTAAGTGTTTATTTCCTTTATAAGCAGTAGGATGTCATATGGTTTAGTTCTGAAATGATTAATTTTTTATTATATACTGTTTTGATATATACTTTTTTTATGTGATGGATTTCCTTTGTTGCATTTCTTTTGTGGAAAAGCAAAACCTTCAAGTAAAGTAACAGTCTTGCCATTCCATAGAGAATCAATAAAGTTTCTGGTTTCTTCTTCTGTGTAGTTAGACTTTGTCAAATGTATTATATGCACCTGCAAGCCCTTCTGGTGTTCAATTAATTTTTACTGCAAGCACAATGAGAAAAATATAACATGCTTTTATTTAGCAAATGAAAAATGAGAACTTGGACACTTAATTATGGTGCACTAAAAATGTGAATGCTGAGAGGGTTTATTAATATTTCTGGGATTTAAATTATTTTTTTTAAGAAAAACATGCAATAGAACCAATATGTCTATTTAAAGGTAAATGGGGCTGCTTTCCCCACTAAGTAAAATCATACCTAGTGAAAATGCTTGTTCACCCTGATTTTGAAATACTAGAAAATGAAATAATAACTCTAAAGAATAATACCAAACTTCTAAAGAAGAAAATGCTTCTACCGAACAACATCAAGAATACTGCTTCAATTAACTTCCACCAGTTAGGTTCATTGTGTTGAATACTCAGCTTCAGAGCTGATTTTTTTTGCTCTGTCTCTTTACTGAATTTACTGCCTTTTGAGTTGTAGCACCATATGGTTATGGAAAGCTACTTTGAGGAAAGGAAATTTAAAAAATTCTGACCTTGTGCTAAAGCAAATTTAAGCTGTCCTAAGCCGGTATATGAAAGTACTTATTTGGCATTTTGAAATAAAAACAAATAATGTTTTAATGTTATTACTCCACAATTCACAAAAAATGAGACTGTTTATTTTATGTATACAATGGGAGATAACAGTACTGCTGCACAAAATAATAAAAATACGGAGAGGCAAATTGGATATTTATTCTTGCAGAGTAGGAACAAAGGAGTACTCTCAAAGGAAATGAAAAGCAATTAATGTAAAATTTATAAAATAAAACAGGATTTTGCTTGTTTCTTGATTTTCACAAAATGTCTAATCAGACTTTGGAAGTCGTTTGATCAAATAAACCACTATCAACATCAGTCTTTTTTTAATGAGTGTTTATAACAGTGCTGAAAATTCTTACATAATATAAATTTTTGAACCTACTTTTCTTGCCTTAAAACATTGAAAAAGTAGTAATTTTGCTACTTACTTCTCATTATAATTACTACTTGAAAAAGTAGTAATTATAATGAGAAATTTCTGGGTTTTTTTTCTTTTAGTGTTTTTTATATCATATATAAAACAGACAACTAGATTGGCTATTGGTTATTTTTCTTCTCTAGTATATTTTTTCTTATGGTTTTATAAAAAGATCTTATTTTCCTCCCCTTTTTAACATTCAGTTTTCAGAAAACAACACAAAATTTTATTGAAACTATTTTAGCATAATCTGAATTCAATGGGAACATAATTGAACAAAATCGAATTTTTTTATTTCCTTCCACTACATAAAACTGACCTTTATAAATCCCTATGATTTTAGTAGTGAAAGACACATTGGGAAAAGAATCTTCATCACCATTAGGGAAACACAACCAACAAACAAAACAGGCCCATTTCAGCATTTTGCTGTAAAAAAATTAATCCAGACTTGATCATCAAGATTTATAATGGTGTACTTTGTTTCAATTTGTAGATTTTGTAATTGTTGTGAAAGAAAAACACTGCAATTAATCAGAAAAAATCAAAAGAATGTTCAGCAATATATTTCATAGTCCAAGTTTATTGGACATAATTAGTGCGATTTGGCTTTCTCATTTTTCACAAGTCACACTGATACACAAAAAAATGTATTACTGTCATGGCGTGAATTTTTCAAACTTCAGTTGAGAAATTGGTTTCCACAGTAATTTTATGTTCCAAAAATTTCTTAGACATTCAAAGAAATTACTAATATCTTATTTATTTATTTATTTGGTGATAAAATATTTATTTGGTGATAAAATATTTATTTATTTATCTGGTGATAACAGCTGTAAACATATAGGCCACGAGTTCCCTTTTCTTTGCCTGGGTCTCACAAAAGTCTACTCATGGATGCCAGCAAATCACAGATAAGACTAGTTCATAGAAAAATAGGTTTAGAAGGGATTGTAAATTGCTATACAGCCCCTCCCCATATCACAATGTGAGTAAAAGACAACTTTTCTCATAATATAAAATAAAAATCGTCATTCATGGAGAGTCATGACCTTTTCAGGCAATCTATTCTAGCAGGTTTTGGAGTAGTGAGCTGAGGTAGGCTCACAGACATTTTTAGATGTTAAGTCTGCAGTGCCACTCCTTGGGTTACCTGTGAAATCTCAACCATAACCTGCTCTGAGGGCAGCAGTGTGACAGTGAAATACTCTTCAGCTGGTTTCTTGGCTTCCACAGCTGAGAAAAGCCTCAGAGATCTTTGCATGTCAGTTTGAAAAATAACCATGATCTCGGATATATTTTCAGCATCTGCTTTCCAAATTTCTATTTTTTGAGCGCAATTTCTGCTTTTATTGTTATAATGAACCTAAAATCTCTGTGCTTTGGTAAAGTAAAAAGTGTTGGTTGCATTTAATTTTTTTCTGGCATTACCATACATTGCCCATGCATTAGAAATCATTATTTATTTCACAGTAATATTGTAACAAAATTCAGTAGAGTGGAAGACAAATTCTTTGGTAACAACAGCTTTGAGTATTTTATTGATCAAGTATTCCACAAAGTAGAAATTTTGATCAGAGTTTGATAGTAGTATGTGCCAGAAAAATGGAACAAATGTTTTCTTACAGTCATTCTCCAAGGCCTGTTTGGCAAAGTGCAAGCAAAAGGGACACAAATCACATATTTTCATCTCATTACCTTTGTTCCAGCCACAACATTTGTCCCCTCCTTTTAATAGATGACATTTCAAGAAGCTACCAGATACATTCTATCATATATTCCTGTGTCTGACAGTGGCTTGCATACTTGAAACCTGTGAAAAGATTACAGGTTTCAAGTATGCAAGCCACTGTCAGACACAGGAACATTGATAATTCTCACATAGCCCATCAACTTACAGATCAGGGAATTTCTGAACTGATGTTTCGATGCAACATTAATTTTTTTTTTTTTTTTTTTTTTTTGTTACATGGAATTCCAATAAGGTAATTGTTATATATGTATTTTTATCCTTTATTCTTTATGGTGATATTTTTGTCAATCAGGTCTGAATAAAATATCTCTTTTTTTCTTTTAAAATGTCCCCCTTCCTTAGGATATCCTTCAAGAATAAATGGTTACTCCCTAATAAGCTTTTTTAGTTGTTTCCATGATGTCATGGTTACCTTTCAATAATTTTTTTAAAGAAGTATGCATCTTAATTTTTTTAATCAAAACTTAATCAAGATGTTGATCATCTGTGTAATGTTTTTTTGTACTTTCTTGAGTTTACTTTTAGGATAGAAAGAAGAGAACTACATACAAGATATTGCTATTAAAAGAGCTAAACCAGTGTAGTATAACTTAATGTTTTGGTTTTTTTCTTTCTCCTAAAACTCTTAGTACTTTTTATTTGCTGCCTTAACTGCTATAGATCAAAAAGTTGCTGATTTCGGACAACAGTTCAAGTCTTATGTTTAAGGACAGTAGGTTTAGATTAGATATTAGGAAGAAGTTCTTCACCATGAGGTTGGTGAGCACTGGAACAGGCTTGCCCCATCCTTGGAAATTTTCAAGACTGGATTGGGTGGGACTCTCAGTAAACTGGTCTAGTAAAAAGTGGCATGGGAAGTTGGAAGTAGATTATTTTTAAGCTCCCTTCCAACCCTAACATTTCTATGATTTTATTCTAAGAGGAAAAAATATATTTTTGAAGGCAGATTAGGTAAAACTCTCATCATCTTAAACAGAACTGCTTGATTTGGCAACAGAGTGAAATGGTCTTTACATTTAGTACTACTGGGGCAGGGTCAGCATCCCACCCCTTGTTTGCTATTTAATGCTATGCAAATCTGTGTCTAGCATTGTGAGCATTGTAAGCAGTTCTATTACAAGCAAGTTTAAAATGGGATGGATGGCTGAGTGGCAGTTTAAAAGACAACTCACATCTCACCTCTGCTTCCCTGTTGCCTTGCACCTGGGATGTATGTTTGGTTATGTAACAGTTGGATTTAGCCACAACAAGTCAGGAGATTACTGAGATTATGTGCACACTTGGGACTGGGACCAGGATAATATCAGGAGTGAGAAGTGGCCATTGTATAATGGCTATAGTGGGACTCACAGGTACTTGGTTCTTTATTTTCTAGTGATGTGAGCACTCTGAGGTCATTATCCAGTAGAACAGGGGAACTGCTGAGCAGATTTCAGATGCCTCAAGGACTGTGAAAGAAACATTTTCAGCCAATGAGAAGAAATGATGAAATTTTAACTTAATGATTCAATTTAAATTTTCTAGTCTTAAACAAGCTCAAAGGCATTTTTTAAGCTTAAATAAAGTAGGCAGAGTACAGAGATTAGGAAGGTTTGCATAGAGACCTGAGTTTTCTAGGTCTCAGCCCAGAAACCAAAAACTTAATCTTTATTTGGTTTATTTTCAATGTATTTGGTCCTATTTTTCATCTGCATTGATTTTTTTTTTTTTACAGTTAATGAACATAATTCATAGAAGTTGATGCTGAAAACTTCTACTATAGGAACAGCTTTACAACAAAGGAAGCAGTAGAGGCTTCCAAACACATCTGCCACTGTGAAACCCATTTATAAGTGTGTTGCCTGCAGATTGAAGGAGGTGATTCTTTACCTCTGCTCAGCACTTGTGAAACACATCTGGAGTGCTGAACCCACCAGTGCAAGGGAGGTATGAAATGAGAGTCCAAGAAAGTAGAACAAATCCAGCAAACTGGAGCTACAATATTGAAGTGCTGGAGTACCTGACATAGGAATATAGAGATGGGACTACTCATCCTGGAGAAAAGAGGGTTCAGGGGAAAATGATAAATGTGTAACAATAACTGATGGGAGGAATAAAGAAGGCAGAGATAAACTCTCCTCACAGATGTCCAGTGGCTACAAACTGAAATATAGAAATTCTGGTTAAACATAAAAAACAAGTTTTCCATAGTTGTGCCTGAACACTGGAACAGGTTCTCCCGAAAGGCTGAGGAGTCACCATCTATGTACATTCTCAAAACCCAACCAGACATGATCCTGGGAAACCTGCTCTACCTGACCACACTTTAAACAAAAGGCTTGGATTAGATGCTCTCCAGAGATGCTCTCCAACCTCAGCCATTCAGTGAGTCTCCTTCCCATTGTAGAACATGCTCTCAGAAATGTTGTTTCAGTTGTCTTCATCTGTGCTGTATTGAAAATGACTGACTGCTTCAGTTCTTGTGAACATGTCAAGATATCTTTGACAGTCTCAATGTTTTACAGAAGTGCCATGGTAGTCATGTTTATTTGGGGCTATAACATGTGGGGGTTTTGAGATTTTTCATGTTAATATATGACATAGATGCTACAAACATGACTGACTCTTCAGAAGGATAGTAAACTAAGCTGGTTGAAGATTATGTTGAAGCATACTGAATTTATCCCGTTTATGAGAAGTGTTAAGCATTTCTACGCTTCCATAGCTCTTCCATAGTTGCAGATAAATGTGAAAATCCTGAAAAATTTTAAGGTGACAGTTTTCCATTTCTGCTTTGGATTTCTCAATGGCCTGAATGAAATTGCTGAAGAACAAATCTATGCTAAATAAAATATTTTATTTTACTTAAAAATATATAGGAATTTGCAGATGTAGATTACCCTCTTTCATAAAAGAGATTAGGATCATTATTTCAAAGACGAAAATTTTTCTTTTTTTTTTTTCCTTTTTGATACTTGACTTTTTTTTTTTTTAAATCAGGAAGAGAATATTAAAATTTATGAATACTGAGTAGACAGCCTAGGTAATTCATGTGTGGATAAGTTTATTTGGGCAGTGTTTCCTAAAAGTGACATTTATAGCCATCAGCACTTAGATTCCATTTTCAAGCCAAACTGAGTGTCAGTAATTGGTCTACCATACTGCCATGTAGTAGTTCATAAAGCAGAGCTGGCTAAAAAGCATCATTACACTTTCCAGAATTTTTTTAAGGGTTTTTGTTCAGAATCAGCCCAAATGAACAAATAAGAAAAAATCTAGAATTTCCTGTGAGCTGGAAGCTTCCCAAATTTTGCAGCTGCTCAGAGAAATGAGCACTGAGCTGTGATACTGGCAAAAATGCAAAACCTGTCAAACTGCATGCACTGATTGTAAGATGCACAGTGTTGAGCCCCTTCTCATAATTGCCTCATGTATTTCTCGCGTTGTACCTTGGCCTTTCTCCTTTTTCAGGACTTCACCTGCCAGACAGTTAGTTGGTGCTGTGTTAATGTGGTAACCAGCTGCTCCTTGCACACGGGTCAAGGGGTAAACAAGGAACCAGGGCTTTGCATAACAGCTGGGGCAATGCTTTTCAGGGAAAGGTCTATGCTGAAAAGATCCCTGTAGAAGGCATATTGCTTGGTTGCCATGTGTCTTTTAAAAACCTCTCTTATCATGTAACCCCATGTGGCTCTCCAGTTGCACTACATCACCTGCTCTTCTGATTGATTTCTCAGCACACAACTTGATACAGCATATCCCCACAAGCTAAGGAAAATGAAAGTTAACCAGCTGAAAATACATGTTTAGCTGAGGAGGTGAGGGAGGTCTCCATTTTGAGTTATTCTCATGTGTCGTACTAAACTTTGAAATGAAGGTGGGAACAGTTTCTGGCGCTGAGGTATTCTCACTGTAATACAGCAATGAATTAATATTTTCTGGTCAATTTTCTATTTCAATTTTCTATTTCCTTAGAAAATACATGAATATCTGCACTGCTGCAATTTAAATAGATTCAAAGGAAGAAGATGCTAATAGTGTCAGTGATACATGTCAGATATGTCAGATGACAATCAGTCCTGTGGAAGAATCAGTATTGTTCAGAGATTTCGGAGCCACAGGGAAAAGACAAGCAGCATCCATAAGAGAGCACAATTTCACATATATAATATGTACAAATCTTGGTCATACAATTAAAATTAATTATATTATTTATGGTTTTTATCTGAAGAAGTATTTAGAAAGCCATCTTTTGGAGCACTTTTATCAAGAAAATATACTGGCTAGGGAAACTAAAATTTAGGAACTATGAGCCACAAAACTAGAACCATGACCTAAAACAACAGTGAACTTATTAATGTAAAAGAAATGGAGTACAAGTCAAGCCTAGCTTCATGGGAAAAGAAGGTGGAGATAAACACAACAAAACACAGACAGCCTGAGGTAGCCTGAAGGGGTGATTTGAATGAAAAGGAAGAAAAAATTTAGCTTGATACAAAGGGCAGAGGAAGCACAGAAGGAACTGAGGGAAAGAAAGAACAACAAAAGGGATGAAAGTACTTTCCTTTATTCTGTTAAACTGTGGTTTATAGATTTTCCTAAAAGTTAGTATCAGTTGCAGAGCAGAAAAATACATAGTAGTTAACTGGCAAATTAAAACATGTAAGAGTCACAAATTTAATTTCTGTATTGCTCAGTTTTTCTCTTCTATCATACACATTTTTACACATGGTGTGTTTAAAAGCCAGTGGGAAAATTAAACCTACTCAAGATGTCCCCCCACCCTTTCTGATAGTGGAGGAAACACTAGGAGAGACTGTAAGATGGAATCAAAATTTATGGAAAAATCACAACAACCACAGCAATATTGATGAAAGAGAGTGTTTTATCCAAAAAAAAGTATTTACCACTCAACAAAGGATAACATTTCCCAAAGACAGCTTCAGGTGTGGTTTTCCCAGACCAAGGTGAAATAGCCACTGGCTTCTGGCTGAGCCATGTTGTATATAGGAAAGCAGAGGCAGTAAGCCAGGGAGGCTCGTGGTTTAACTTTCCTCCCCCAACCCCCAGCCCAAACACAAGGGAAATACAAGACAAAACTTAGTGGGACCTGACAGGGCTCTGAGGCAGGTCAGGGGAACCTTTCCTGGGCCTGACTTTACAGGAGTGGGACTGGAGCCCTTGACGGTTCTGCTGCAGCTTGGTCACCATCTGCAGCTCTGCTGTGGTCACCACTGCTGCAGCTTGGGGTCCCCATGGTTCAGCTGGGCTCTGCTCCTCACCCACTCTCTTTTCTTTTTCCTTAGAGCAGTGTCTTGGGCTTGCCAGCGCTGTCTTTTAGCACCAAAACTGGAAAGCTGCAGCTCAGAGGAACAGGAAGGGGACTGTCAGTGGCAGAGAGGGGCTAGCTTTGACCGTGGAACCTGAACACCCCATCCCTTGAGGCAGTGTCCCTTCTGCTTCCAGCTCCATCTTCTTCCTGCTTAAACTATGCCTCTGCCATGATGTGGGTAGTATGAAATTAAACAGTGCTAGAAACTCCACTCCACATGATATTATCCACCCCTTTTTCTATACCATCAAGGTCATGCCGAGATCTTATACCTTTCAACTGTATACACACATATTTATATACATATGCAGAGGCATATAATTATACACAAGCACAGGTATTGTTTCAATAGTCACTGTCAATCCACCGAAGACGTTTGTTGAATTCCTTTAGTCCATGACTGGTGTAACTGGAGCAATCCATACTCATTGACCATGGTATTGATGACATACAATGGCAGTGTTATTTAGAAACCTATATCACATATGCAATTAAACCTTGCAGGCTGCTCTCAACCAAAAATCAAATTCCCATGAGTGATACATCATGCTTCCCTGTCCCTCTGTATTACCCACCAAGTGCACCCCAGTCCTTGAAAAAAACAGTGCCATGGATGGGTTTGCCCTTGCTTGAGCCAAGACTAATCTTAACTGTCATCCCAACACTCTTCTAATGTTCACCACGGGGCCTTTATCTCCTTCTATGGTACAGAGGGGTTTTGATTGGCCAGGTCCAGCTTGATTGGTAGAGCCAATCTAGGGTTAACTAACCAGGTGGCCTTCACTAAATGTAGATCGCAATGTCTGATCCCACCATCCATTGCTTTCAATGTGCTTTCTAACAGTTCCATTCCACTTTCCCAGTGCCTGGTGAAATGATTGGGAATATGATACATCCACTCAATACTGTGCTCTGTGGACCAGATATCTCTGAGTTTTTTTTTAAATTAGTCCCATTGTCTGACTTTGGGGTTTTTTTGGGGAGCTGGATTTGCTTTTCAAGGCTCAGGATGGTGGTAGAGGCATGGTGTCAGAGGCATGGTGTGAGGCATAGGGTACGCCTCCAGCCATCCCTTAGTTGTCTCCACCATTGTCAGCACATAACATAAACCTTGGCAGGTTTGCAGAAGTGTGATGGAGGAGTGTGATTGCAGGAGTGTGATGTAATCAATTTGGCAGGCCTCCCCATATTTATGATTTGACCATTGTCCCCAATATCAAAGGGGCTTCACCCACATGCTTGATCACATCACAAGTTTCACAGTTATGAATAACCTGGGAGATAGTGTTCATGGTCAAATCCATCCCTCAGTCATGAGCCCATCTGTATATTGCATCTCTTTCCTGATGACCTGAGGCATCATAGGCCCACTAAGCCAGAAATATCTCACCCTTGTGTTGCCAGTCCAGATCCACCTGAGCCACTTTTACCTTGGCAGATTGATCCACCTGTCCATTGTTGCAATGCTCTTCAGGAGGCCAACTCTTGGCCACTGTACATGTGCATCTACATGATGTACTTTCACAGACAACTTCTCTATCCAGGCAGGAATGTCTTGCCACAGTTCAAGAGCCCAGATGGCTTTTTCCTCTGTGATGCCAACTGGCCTTTTTCCATCAGCCTAGCAATCCCGGAGAGCATTTGTTACCATCTATGAGTCAGGGTAGAGGTAGAGTGGTGGCCATTTCTCTCATTCAGTGATATCTAAAGCCAGCTGGATGGCTTTCAGCTCTGTGACCTGACTGGATCCACCTTGTACCCCAATAGCTTCTAAGACTCACCATGCAGGACTCCACAAAGCAGTTTTTAGGTCTCGATTTGTCCCTAATGGTATAACAGGAACCGTCAGTGAAGAGAGCATGTTGCTTTTCATTTTCAAGCATCTGATTATATGGTGGGGTCTCCTCAGCACTTGTCACTTGTTCCTCATTCTCTTCTGGTGGTAGTATAAAATTTTCATTTCCAGGTCAATTTGTGATGATCTCCAAGAGCCCTGGGTGACTGGGAATCCCTACTTGTGCTCACTGGATCCACTCTCTCCACAGGGAATGATGGCATGATGTGTATAAGGACTTTTCCCTGACAGTTGAAGTGCCAGGAGAAGCTTTGCTTTCATGCCAATCACTTCTGAAGCAGCTCAAATTCCTTCATAAGGTGATAAGAACTCTTTTTCAGTTGGGGTTTAACAGGGCTCATATTCTTTGTATCCCAAACTCCACTATCCCAGTGGCTGTCCTCAAGTCTCTCTGGGTACTTTTTGCTAGAGGTCCTTCCTTTGAAAGGACTCCTTCTCCCCTTCCCTGCTGTAGAGTGCCTTCCATCACATCATGTTCTGACTCTCCCAAGGGCAACTTCATGGGCAATCTCTTGTTTAATTTGTTCATAAGCTTGTTGTTTTTTGGGACCCCTCTTGAAGTAATTTCTCTTCTGTTTCATAAGGTAGAGAAGGCTTACAATCTGTCTGTTCTCTGGGATATACATTCTCCAAAACCCCATAGTACCTAGGAAAGCTTGTGTTTCCTTCTTGCGGTTGGTGGGAGCATAGCTGTTATTTTGTTAACTACATCCATTGGAATCTGATGACATCCACCTTGTCATTTTGCTGCTAAAAACTAAATTTTCTGGTCAGATCCCTTAACCTTACTTTTTTTTTTTTTTTTTTTTAATGACAGAACAGCTTTTGGGAGGATCAGGATTATCTTCTGTCTTATCTCAAAAAAAGAATTTCCTTTCTCTGCTGTGTTCCCTCATACAATGATGTCATCTACATAATGAAAGTGTTTCAGAGCCTCCCCTTTTCCCAGTGCAGTCTGGATCAGTCCATGGCAAACAGTGGGGCTGTATTTCCATCCCTGGAGCAGTCGGCTCCAGGTGTACTGCACCCTCAGCTCCAGGTAAAGTCAAACTGTAGCCTTCACTCTGCTGATAGAGGAATGGAGAAGAATGAATTGTCAATGTGCATGGTGTCAAAGTCCAAGACTTTGCTGTCTTGAACTCTGGTTCATGCTGAGGTTCTAGCATGCCCAGCACAGCAGCACTCAGCAATCGTGTTACTTCTTTCAGGTCACAATAGTCCACTGTCAATCTCCACTCTCCAATGGACTTAAGCACTGGCCATATCAGACTATAAAGGGTGAACGAGTCTTGCTGACCACTCCTATGTCCCTATAACCATGACAAACTTCAGCTATTAAATATTTTTTCTACAACTACCTTGAACTTTTCTGTTCTGATATTGTATTTTAAAAAATATATGCAATAACTAGTCGCATTTCTGATATGCCAGATTTTAACTCCCACCTTTCAAAATGCAGTCTTGCACCTTTAATGTCCTTAATGCCTCCCTTATTGTCCATTCATCATAGTCTAGAAAGAAAGTTTTGGATGAAAATATTTTGATAGTAGACTGACACAATAATTCTACTTAAATAATTTTTTTTCTTTCATATCAGATGTGACCTATGTTTTACAATCTATTGTTAAAATTCAAAAATGGTATTCTGGAAAGATTTATTAGAGTAAACTCAGAAGATTTTTTTGTTGATAGTCTAAGATATACCATGGTGCTCTTAAATAGCACAGAGACAAAACTCATACCCAAAGAAACCAGTAATCTTGTCCTGTTGTTCAGCTATCTGACTTGAACTTGTTTCTCATAGGAAATTTTTTTCCTGCTCTAAAATATTCTATTAACTTCTGAGTGCTTGCTACAAAATCCCTATAATTTCCGAGGGTTTTTTTTGTTAGTTTTTTTTTTTTTTTTGAGGTAGCAAAAAAATATCCATGAAGTTAAACTACCTAAAGAATAACAACAAGGCATCTGAGCAGCATCCATCATTTCCAAGTCAGTTGTACGTAATTTAAAATTGTCAGATTTGCAGCACAAATCAGCCCAACAGATACTGGATGCCGAGAATAGTCAACATACACAAGATACAATTTTTAAAATTATTTCTGTATCATTCAAAGCTGTCAAGCTGTTTGCATAATCAGAAATAAGATTTTGGCATTGCCTTATGGAGCTTTATTCTGAAATACAGAGTCTAAGTCCACTTGTTAGAGATTCAGAGCATTATAAGACCCTAGTTAAAATTGCAATCAATAGTTTTATCCTCATGCCTATTGTGCCTTGTAGCTTAGATCCTCATTTACTGTTTTGATCTTGGACAAAACATCAGTCTTTGGGGTTGAAGGTACACTAAAAACAGATAGACTCCTTTTACTTGCAGTTCCTTTAGACTTCTGTAGTGATCATGAGGATGTTGGCAATCTGTTATCACTATATTTTCTGTATATCTGCTTTTGATCAGTACTTAAATGTGTTTTTGGGAAATGGAATTGCCTACTAAAACCAGGTAAAGATAATCCATATGAAAAAAACCCATACAAACAAACAAACAAGAAAACCCTAGCCCAAGACAAAAAACTAAACCCCAACAACAAATCCTCTGAACAAGAACAATGGGATTTATCCTCAAGAATTCTTATGTCTACATTCAAGAAGTAATCTTCATCTCTGTTTGGTTGTTCCCATTGCTCCTGTTTTGGGATGAAAATACTAAAAGTAGGTAGGTCTCTGATGCTTATTAAATTTTCAAAAAATGTCAACAAAAATCCTGTTTCTTTTTACATAAGAAGAATTAAACATCTGGAGACTATTTCTTTGCTCAAATTCCAGGACATATTTTTGCCTGCACTCATCCCAAAGGTCTTTTCTCAGGATATTATTCAATCCACATGTGTTCTTATCCAGCCTATCAATGTGTATCCTTTGTTCTTATGTCATTATTTTTACCAACAGGGACAGTTTCAGCAGATAGCATTCAGCATTTCAAAGCTAACCATGGTTTCCATAGGCTTTCCCATCTGGTTTTAGCCTCAGTGACAGGCAGTCAGTACTCTCACCAGTTTCAATATATAAAACCCAGCTTCAAGCATCAAAGATAGAAAATACACTTATATATGCAGGTTGCTTTCTATGAGGAAAATATTAACAAGAACATATGATAAAAGGTCATATGTTTTGCAGAACAAGAGGGATAATGTCAAAATAAATAATTGCAGTCTTCTAGTTTAAGAGATACAGTCAAACTTCAGGTAATTGCAGTCAGTTGAGAGACAAATTACAACCATTTCCTGAAAACACAAATTTTCTTGCACAGATAAGAAAGTATAGGAAGAGGAAATGCGGTTTTCTTTCTGAAAACAGGCTTCAGGAACAGTTGTAATATAAACTCTTTACCAATTTTACTTAGAAACAAATTATTAGGGAGGAGCATGGCTAGAAACCCATAAAAAGAACAGAGATGTTTTATGAAGTCCAGTTAGTAAGCAGCTATTAATCAGCTGTCCCTACAGGAGCAATCTAAGCCTATTTCTCAATTCAGTCTGTCTTCTAGTGAGATATTTTTCTGAACAATGTTGAACAACCTTTCCTAAATCAGGTTCCACACTGTTGTAGCAACATATAAAGTAGCAAGAAGTGACAAGAATGGAATGATCCTTTCAATAGCATACAAATTCAGAACTAGCTGCTCCTTTAATCTGGTGTTTTAGATGATTCAACTTTCAAGTGGAATTTAATTCAAAATTTAATTCTAGTGCTTAGGTCTTACATAAATATTAAATAAATTCTGAACATAGTATGGCCAGCAGCATTCAACAGTTATCTTTGTTGTGGTTTTTCTTTCTTTAGTTTTTATAATTACTGACATAAAGTCATAATATGAAAAATAATAAATTTTAAAGGAAATAATAATAATAATAATAATAATAATAGCAATAATCCACCCTATAACAACAGCAACAATAATAACCCCAAACTAACCCCTCTACCACCAAAAATTATTTATATTTTAGGTCCCTATTTGATACCTTATCCTCTTTTATTTTGTTCAACAATGCATACGTGGTAACACAATCTGGAAGACCCTAACAGTAGTAATGCACTCAAGAAGACCATCATAATCCTAATGTGGTCTGTATAAATTGAACTTGATCCAAAGTTGCACTGTAAGAAATTGCTGATCTCAAGCTCTTAACTGAGACCTAAAACACTGGAGAACAGAAGTAACTGAAACTTCAATTTCAAAGAATTCTAATTAGGAAAGGAAAATTTTTCTTTTCTTGGTAAATTGGAAACCTATTGCTCTTGATGTGATGTCCTTGAATCTTCTTTCTCTACACGTATAAATATGTAGGGTGAAAAACACCATATACACCAGAACTGTTCATGAATTGTAGCTTACAAAGGAGAAGTTGGAGAAAGCACTGCCTTTGAGAGGGAGCTAAACAGAACAAATGCATTTTCCTACCTAATTTTATTTTGAGACTCACCAGTACTACAGTGTCATCTCTGTAAGACTCAGAAGATTTCTTGCTCTTTCTCTTTACTTCAGAAGAGTGTCTGAAAGTAGCTCCAGTCCTTTTTCTTGCAACAGGTGAACTGTTTCTTTTGCTAGTGATGGGAATCGTCAAAAAATGTCATTGTTATACCATGAATTTGAACTGTAACGTGTTGCAGTGTGTCGCCATTTCCTGTCTCACCTATCCCATCCCCCTCCAGGATGCCAACCTTTCCTCCTCCCCCTGTGCCCTCCTGCCTGGCACCTTCCAGCAAGGCGTCGTGTGATTGGCAGATGCCCCCCAGGTCTGGGCTCATTGGTTTGTCCCAGCGTCCCCATCCCCTGACCCTTCCCCTGCTCACACCTGGTGACCCTCACCTGTCCGTCCCCTCCCCCTGTCCCCGGGGCTTAAAAAGGACACGAGACCATGCGGTCGGGGTCTCTGCTGTGGCCTCTGCCGTGGTTCTGTCTCTGCTGTCTGTCTGGAGCTGTTGCCAGAGTCAGAAATCTACCATGCTACAATAAACTCTGGATCTAAGCTACACGGCAGAACTCGCTCCTTTTCTCTTCACCATCTGAACCTTTTCTACCAAAGGTAAACTGAGTTCCTATTTTGCCTGGACTTGTTCTGAGTGCCCAGCTGCAGCACCCAGCCAGCCAAAGGCATCTCTGGGGTGAAAAACGCCACAGCTGCCACCTTTGGTCCAACAGCAAAGCCAGACGAAGCCAGGCAGGACACACCCCGAAAGCATTTGGGGATTAATACTTAATAGTAACGATCCATCCTGAAGAAAACAATTTATGCTTTTGACTAAGAGGGAGAACAAAGAGGGATTCAAATGTTCCTAGAGGCAAACTCAGTGATTCAGAAGTCAAAAGGAAGGCTGTGACTGGAGATGGGTACATTTTGGAATGCACCTGTTTGTGCATTTAGGTATGTGAGGATTCACAGATGTTTAAACATACTTGTTTCCTTTGCATGTCCAGTAATAACAAATGACCTTGTGTCAGTGAAAGAGAATTTAATAATTTCTACCCTCAACGACCTATTCTTTTTCCTGCACCTGTGCCACATATATGAATCTATTGTTTCATAGTATTCGATGCTGGAGGAAAATGCATTTGTTATTATTAGTTATTATGTTCAGTCTTTTCTGTTCAAATCACAGATATTAATCTAACATTATTAACTTAATCATTGTAGATTTTTCCTTACATTGACCCACATTCTTAATCCTGTTTTAGGATCTTAATCTGATGGTGGTACCTGCTTTTACAATAAAAATATGGGCACAGTGAGATACAGAACACAGAAAGCATGCAGGCAAAGGAAAATAATAGAGGAAAATTAAGAAACCATGACAAAGTTTTTCAAATTAGAACATACAGAGTTAATAAATGCCTTGAGACATTCTCAAGAAATAGCAATCATATTTCATTTTATTTCACATCAGTGAGGGAGACCAAGCCTGGAAGTGGAACACACACATTTTGTCAGACAAGCACATCTGATATCTTGACTAAGAACATAAACAAATTTTTCACCATTTAGCAGTTGCTGCTAGACATATAGTATACATAGTCTCTGTGGTTTACAGACTTTTTTTTTTCACATTATTTGTCTTTAAACAGAACGTTTCCCTCCTATCAACTTCTTTCCTTTACAAGAAATTCTATTTGGATTTCTAGGAATCCAGAAGAGGTTATACCAATTTCTATTTTTGCAGTGGGTGTCAAAGACTTTGCAACAATCTCTTTTGTTATTATCACATTGCATAAAGCCTTGAAAAAATATATTGAGCATCTGCCTGTTAATTCTGTAGAGTCAATGGCAAACTGAAAATCTAGAAAAATATCACCTGAACTGAAAGAAAATCAGTATGTGAGCTGTGATGAGCTATGATCAAGAATAATTAAGGCAGTCTGTGACAGACCCCCATAACAGAAAAAGTTAAGTTATAAAGTCTTCCTTATACTTCATACGATAATACAAAAAATGTGTTCAATTTTACATACACATTTTCTATTTTCTAAAATAGAAAACCCCACAGAAATTCTCCAAAGCCAAGAAAATAGACCACAGTGCAATGAGCTATGAAATGGCTTTTGCAGATGAAAGAAAATTATGCTAAAAATGGTGTTTAGAAATCCAGACTTTAATTTATCGTTTCCCATCCAAACACAGGGTTTGGACAGATGTGTTGAGGCAGAATTAAGTTTGGCATTTGAAGAAGATAAGCATCTTGTTTATAGTAGTAATAAAGAAGAAGTTAACAGATAAGAAAATTCTGTTACTGTGGAAGGAATGAGATGTCCTAAATGGTCCTTATAACAACTAAATTATTATTTACCAGGTGAACCTTTGAAGTCATAAATGATCATATGTCTTAGCCATGGTAATTTCCTATAAAACAAAAGAAAACTAAAACCAAAACAGAAATCCTGAATTTTTATGTTGCAGATAACACCTTATGTGAGAAAAAGTTTAATGATATGCTTGGGGAGGTGGAATAAGCTGTTATCAGCACTTGTTAATGGACAAAACCTGTATAACATGAAAGATTTATCTTAAGCCAGAGGAAGACATGACTATAATATAAAAATCTGGGGCTTTTTATTTCCTTTTAAATAATCTGTTTAGACATTTGTGGAAAGTCCGCAAGAGTATGTGTTTTAAGATATCTAGTAGTCAGTAATATATAAGTCAGCTTAATATATAAAGCTGTTCATAGATTTTTTTACTTAAATGATCTTTTGCTTGAAGGCAAAGGTTTTCTTCTTATTTTTGAGGAAAATAGCAAAACCTGGAACAGTGATATAAAATATGAGAATTTCAGATAGTTTTCACAAACAAGAACTGAACACATCTCCCCTAACTCTATAAAATATTTCCCTCAGATTATTTGATTTTCAGAAGTTTTTTTTCTTTTAGCACTGGAAAAATGGCAAGGTCCTGTGGAATTTTTGGTAGAGCTGATTTCTTTAGTCTTGTCTTTGAGTGAATCTTTCTGAACATAATTTAGTAGATTATGATTTTAAATCTCAAAGGCAAGCATAGGGAGCTTCTGCATAAATAAAATTGAACTAAGAATTTTCTGGTTTTCATATGAAGACGTCTGAAAGTCTCTGAAGCCTTTACAAGAGATATATTTAATTCAGGCACTGAGTGCTTATTTGAATGCTTAAAAAGAGGTTATAAATAAGCTTAAGTGTTTAGTGGTATACATTTTCCTTAAAAAATATTTTTTTAAAAGTGTTTTATTGACTTCAGTAAGTGTGAAATGATTGAAGCTATAATGAACAGTTTATGCTTGAGCGTACAAGGACCCTAGGTATTTATAAATGACAGGTCCACAGAATACCTATGAATGAAAATGACCCCAGGTAACTGAAAACTGCTTTTGCAGCAGGTATGTACACTGCCAAATAATGAAATGAGACTCACAGAGGACTCTCAAGATATTTGACATGAAGTAATTTATGATTTCTGGTGGAGTAAAGAAAGTGACATTCAGATTTCCTACAGATCTGTTACCAGCTGCAACAAAACTTGTATCTAAAGTGAGGCAATAGAGTGCTATCGTTAATGTGTAACATATAATATGTTATACCAGGACAACATGGTGTGTTAAATTAGGTATGTACTGCAATGAGAGTATTAGGCTGTCTCCTAGGTTCATAAGTTTGTTTGACACAGAGCGTGATACCATATAGCACAAACCTTTTTTTCTACTATAAATATTCAGACACACTGATAAGTAGTCATGACTCATTCATGTGACCTGGTATCAGATGGATTGTTTTTCAGAGACTGTATTATATATGTGTGCTCAACCTGTCAGCCTGCTAGGCAGAATCACTGCCATGAGAATGATTACACTTTCTTTAATAACTCAGCATTGTAACATTGTCCAAAGGCAGAAAAAATTTTCTTCTCTCCCAAAAAAATAGCTCTGAACACAATATAGAAACTAAAAAGCCTTCCCTTTAGGCTTCATCTATCTAGATTTCTCTACTCTTTTCCCATTATGAGAATTCTTTCATACTTTCTCTTTTTTAGACTGAACATAGTGCTGATTGTCACTCTCACTGAACTCCTCGCTGTGACCATGTAGCAGCAGAGATTGCAGGCAGTGATCTCAGCTAAATGAAGACCAATGCCAAAATTCAGGCTATACAACTCAGGTTAGTATGCTGGCAGAAGAGCTACAAGTTGAAAGTCTGAGCCCACAGAGAACTGCAGGGAATTCCCTGAGAATCAAATAGTTGTATACAGCTGGATCAAGGATGCAGCCATAATGAGAGAATGCAGCCACTGAGTTCTACACTTACACGCTTCTTTTTCTTTTTTTTTTTCTTTTCGCTTTTGCCTTTTTTTTCTTTTCCCAAAGAGAAAGATTTTTCATTTAAAATTAATTTAAATTCTCTAATCACAAGCTATTCAATACCCCAATGTTGGGGCGGCCAAAATCTCAGATTTTTTTTTTTCTAAGTGTTATATAAGTGCATGATGAAGAATGTGCCATGAACAGAAACATATGGCCTTTCTAATACGAAAGCTGCTGCTGGTCCTTTCAGCAGCTTGCAGTTTACTTACTGCTCCAGAGCCCAGCTGTTCACAGACTGGTCAATGGGAAATGATTTTGGGGTCCTTCTAATCTCTTTCAGGGACCCCAAAGTATTCAGTCACCAGATCACTTCCGTGCTGGCCTCATCACTCAGGCTTCTTTGTTTGGGCAGTATGACGAGTAGAAAATGCAGCAGAATCAGGTGAAACCAATCCAACCCCCTTCCTGCTGACCAGGCAGCCACCCATTACAGAATAGGCACAGAGGAGTTCAAGTCATCTAGTGCTCTCCATATATTAGACAGGGTTATTTTTATTGTGCTTATTTATTATTAACCTTCCACCTGGCATTTATAGGACATTTATGCTCTCTAAGTGGTTGCACTTGCTAATCAGCTATTACAGCTGCCAGGATGCAGCAATAGCAGGCAGCTCCTGCCAGGGTAGGTGATGGGGTGGCAGCCAGTGGCAGCAGTGCAGGGGACACATGGGATGGGCACAGGGAAGGAGGTCTGCAATGATCAGCTGTGGGAGGTTAAGATATCGCGCTGTTACGGTGGGGCGGAACCCCTCCCCTTCTCTGTTACCTCACCGTTAGCCCCTGTTATAAATTACCCTGTTCAGCTGTTAATGAACGCCAGTTACCGTCCACCACACCGGCGAGTGCGTGCGCTTGGTCCGTGTGGCAAAGGTGCTGCCACCGAGCCGTTCTCGGCCCGGGATGCCACGCCCCAAGCAGCGGCAGCAACCAGCCAAGAGACCAAAACATCAGGTAGATCCATAGTAATGAGGTAAGTCCAACATCAAGCTAAAAAGTCACAAAGTCATCTGCAAGCTGGGCTCTGGGTCAGAGTCAAGGAGGCACAGGACTGGGATGCCAGAGAAATATCAAGAGTGGGAGCCTAAGGTTAAAAGCCTCTCCCAGGTGCAGTGAGTTAAGTCACTGGTGGGGTTTCTCACAGCCAGAGAGAAGCATCATCAAAGTTTTCACTGAGTTCAAGCAGCTAAACCCTGGGGGCTGTAGGGGAGGCACACAGAGCCCTGAAAACATTTAATGCTTTCAAGACCTGGATATGAGAGAGCATTAAAGCAGATCAGATATAAGTAGGTCAACCATGCTTGGCTCCTTTTTGCTAGTTGTACATGTGCCTTGTATTTGGCAGGCCACTGAGCTGGAGCCTCCCTCTTTTCTTTTTACTCCACTAACAGCTACACCTAAACTTGTTTGCAGGCTCACAGTAGTGTTCTTTACACATACTGCTGTCATTGCTGATAAGTCACTTAAGACTCACATCCATCACCTGTAAAAGTGTTTTTTCTTCCTTCCATGACAAAATGTAAGTCAGTGTTTCTTCAGAAAACAGAAATAGACAGGTAAGTGAAAGGAATGGGTATATGCATGTGCATGCATGTTTGTGGCTATGTGCACTTGTGCATATCTGTTTCCAATTACTTTAAACTCCCCAGTAAAGTCTTATATCTGAGAAATTCAACTTTCATAAGAGTGTAAGCTGTGTTGGTACCCCTAAGTTATTGTGCTGACATCACAATCTTTGTCATATACACAATTTTACAGATTATAATTAATGGTAGTACTTATTCTTAATTTTGAAGTTATTTGATGTATGTTTTTAAGTCTTTCAGAAGAATTCTCTCACTTTCTTTTCTTTTTTTATTTTTGGAAGGAAACAAAGAACTACCTTAGACTGGATTTCTGTAGCGTTCTCCAGGGTCCATGGGGTCTTCACCTCCATGGGGTCACCTGTAGCCTGTTGCAATGCAGGGAGGCAGCAAGGGCAATGTCTGATGATATGAGCCCATGGTAAAAGAGGAATGTGGAACTGGGGACTGAAGATTTGCCTGTTCCCTCTTTGACTTCTGATTACATTCCCATATTTAATTTCTTATCAAGGCTGGACACAAACCCCATGATGGAAGAAGAAAGAAGACTGAGGGTAGACAGGATATTTCTACATCTACTGAGCAAAGCATCATGGAGTAACAGTCCACATAATCTGAAGAAACTGATGTATATTTTGTTTTTACTTTCCCTTAGATACCACAATTAAAAGGTGTACTACTCTCCTTTGTTTATACCTTGCTTGCTTCTTCATTCAGATTGTATTGGGAAATTTAAATGAAAAAAATACTATCAAAGACACTTAATGCTTATTTATAACTCTAGTAAAGGTCATAAACTCTGGACTTTGGTTTGGGCTTTTCTTTTTTGTTTTTTTTACCCTGTTATGTTTGGATATATAAAAGAATGACTGGAATCTTTTATAAATATTGACATAAAGTAGATGGGGGGGATGCACAGATAGATATTGTTTCATAATTAGTTTGAATGTTTACAACATAGCCAAATAAATGAGGAAAAATATCTCAGAGGAAAACCTGAGCAAAATAAATTATTCTATAAGAAGATAGAATCAAATTATCAGTGGATTTGGGAACATCTCTTTAGACAGGGATGAGATTGGAGAAGAGAGAAGAAATTTCAAGTGTATGGATTACAAAAGGCCCAGAACTATACTAAAGTTTGTGGACAAATAGAGGTTGACATATGACAGAAAATCAAGAACAATTTTTAAGGGTAGCTCATTCAAGATGATCTTCTAAACCAAATGTTAGGGAGAAGCTGAGAAAAGAAAGGGTGAATCTGAAGACTAAATCTCTTTTTACATCTGTGCGCAGTAAAGATAGAAACTGGAGCTCAGGCAAAAATCATATCTCCATCAGTGTTTTTGACCTTCCTGAGGACTTAGAAATGGTTTACATGGTTTGCTTTGCCAAGGGTTCTCCCAATATGTAACTTTCTTAAAAAGGCCCATTTGAGCAACATTCTATTTTATAGGACCCAAAGCAGTGAGATAAAGTGAACTAAATCATGAATCAGAAATTCTACTATGTTTTTGCACTTAACATCTTATCTATTCTCAGCAATCACAGAACATCCAATTTTAAAAATACGTTTCTCTACCACTACTATGCTAATTATCCTTTTTTCTTGAAGTACCTTGAATAACATACTTAGCTTAATTTTTGTTCCTTGTGTAATCTTGTAAGCTAAAATTCTTAAGAACAAATAAATCCATAACCATACATTAACCTTACCTTTTTAAAGAGCGAGATCTACTACATAGAGGAGCCTCTGGGCTAAAATAAGGGCAGCTTCTGACCATAGAGATCCTGAAATATTACAAACCATATTAAAAAGGAACTGCAATCTAATTGATGTGGTCTATAATTGAAGAGCAGTTATGTATCAGTGGATAAATGAAACTTAACAAATAATCAAGCAAACAATTCATGAGAAAAAAAAAATCCATTTGTGTTGCTTGGAAGTGTAAATCTCTGATGATAATGGCTTGTGTTACAGAAGGTCCAAGATGTCAGGATGAGGAGAATCTGTTTCCTGCAAACATGCCCAGGGATAGCTTATTATCCCAAGAGATCAGTCAGAGTTTGAATCTCTAGAGACTGAAATTTTAGGTTAAATATTTACTCTGTGTGGTCCTTTCTTTACTACTGCTGACATTGGATAACATGGTACATTAACAATTCCTGTGGCAGCAGCAAGAGCTTTTGGACATAAGGATGAAATTTACTGTACTATACTGTCAGGTTCCAAATCTAAAAACGCCTCTCAATAATGTTGCTTTTTAAGAAGGAATGGTTGGGTGTAAAAAAAGTGGTTGAAAGGGACTCACTGTTATCTTTCATGTTCCTGTATACACTACAAATTACATATGCAATATAGTACTACAAACATCTCTCAAATGAAAAAAAATGGAATACTGTGGAGGACTTCATTTGATCTCACAAACACAAACTTCAGCCATCATCTAGAGCACAGGAAAAAAGTTCGAATGGAGTTTAGCAGATACAAGAATAGTTTGTCAGAACACTGGCAACTGGATGTTTAGAGAATTTTCCCAAGAGCTAAGGTAGGTTTAGACAAAAAAAAAACTCTTTCTGCATCTTTTATGAAGAAATTTCATCCACTAATACAATATTTACTTACAAGGGAAATAAGCCAATCTTGTAGCTAGCAGCTATAAGGATACTCAAGTGAAAGCAATCCTTCTTTCCTGTAGCAGCCCTAAAAATTCCCTTTGACATTGATTGGACATGGCACCTTGCACAGTAAACAATGCTACAATTACTTATCTTTTCTTGAAAAAACAAACCCAAACCCCTATGGTATTTTTAAGGTAACCTTAGGCCCAGTCTGGTTACACTGGGCCACTATTTTGTGGGGCAGACTTCATTTATCAATATTTGAAGGCTGCAGCAGAGGAAACAACCTGATCATGAAAATTTAGACAATTTGGAAAGAATGGGTTTAAGAAAGGGAGGTATTGATTCCTTTCCTGACTTCCAGAAGCTTTCAAAAAAATGAAACAGAAGAATTTTGCAACCAGTAATAGATATATCTTCTATAAGATTTTGACATTTTTTGGACAATGCATTAAAGAATAGCCTGTCACTGCTGCATGGAACTTTGAAACAAAAGCATATAATTATTGCTGCTTTAATTACATTGCCTATTAAGCTTGGCCATTTCAGGGCTTACTAAAAGCCCTGAATCTGGTGGTGTGGGGGAAAATTGTTTTACACATACCTAAATTTTAGTCTGTTAAGAGCTTAAGTGATGCATCAGCTTCATCTGAACATAATTTTCTTTGAAGCCAAATCTTGAATCCCTGCTGATAGAATCTGAGAGAGAAGTTTAGTCCTTGAGACTATGAGTGGTGAGAAAGGCACAAAGGTGAAAAAAGACATGGCAGAAAATCACAGCATCAAAGACAGAGGGTCTGTCACAAAGGATGAGGGTGAGTAGTTGAGAGAAGCAGTCAAGCATTGAGAATAATCAGTGAACAGCTGGAAAGGCCAAGAGGGACCCTGGAAGTCAGGGAGTATTAGAGAGGTTTCAGTGTGTCAAAGCCCAGGATACTGCTTCTTGGGATTCACAGAAAAAAAAGCCGTAAGTCAAGATTTTCTTAAATGATTTATAGCTTTAGGGGAGTTTTACTCTCCAAAAATCTCAGAAATCCAGATTTCCCACTGGTGCATCTTCTGGATTTTTTTGAATTTGGACCTAAATGTTGTGCCAATCTGTCCTACGGGAACTATTTCAAAAATGCTTCTGGGTCTGCAGACAAATGATTAGTTTTCTGGGTGAGTACAGAAACACTGTTACTGCAATGTCAGGGAGTAGCACCTGCAGGGTGTTCATCCTGAACAGCTGTTCATGCTTGGTGAATACCCTACAGTGAGAAGCACTCCCCAGCTCCCACAAAGCACACCCACAGCATAAAATTGCACAGTATTTAAGTGGCAATTATATGTCCTCATGCTGTATCCCAGCACTGGTGAAGTTTTGTACACTGCATGACTTTATCTCTGTGATAAGCAGATACAGCTTTTTAGTTTTCCAGGCTTCAGAGCCAGTAGGAACAGGCTCATGGACTTCCCAGGCAGTTTCCCACTCTTGCCACAGCAGAATGTACTTTCACCACGACAGCACTAAGAGTGCAACTATAACACCCACCATTTCTGTGGTTCTTAATTTAGAAAAACGTTTTATTCCTCCTCAGCCAAAATTCAATTTTTGTTGGAGATTGGCATTACAGTGCTGCAGAAGTCCTCCTAGGAAGCAAAAGATTCAGTAAAAGATGGCACTAGCTACTCATACCTTCTACCTCCAAGCCTTAGGTTTTGAGGTTCATCATTCATAATGAATGAGTTTAGTGAGATGCATACACTTTTCTCTCTAGAAAGTGAAACCAGGAAATATTGATAGAATTGACTCAACTTTAGTGACTAGTGGGAAAATTATTCATAAATGCTCTTCTAAGGTTTTCCTTCATAAATTTTCCAGGAAAAAAAGTATTTGCTATAAATGAATTTTATGTTCTTACAGCTTATTCTGCAAAAAACCATTTCTAGCATCAGTTCTGAAATTCTGAATATTGTTAATAAATATTGATTCCAATAGAAATATTTTTTTCTTCAATCAGACAGTCACTTAATGTTTTTAATCTATTAAATGCAGGCTGTGGAAATTTTATATCAGCTCATATATTTGTACTTTTTTTTTACTTCTGTTTCATTCTCCAGTTTATAGGACTGTACACTCTTTGGACTGAATCTCCTTATGCCTTTCTGCCACAATTACCATAACTGAAATGTCTGAGCATGGCCTTTGAACAATAATGAAAGAATATTTGCAAAAAGCAAAGAGGGAAATAAACCCAGTCTTGCAACATGCTTTATAATATGTTAATTGGTGGCAACTGAAGATTAGGCTGTCCCACTTATTTTCTGAACAAGTTCCTGCTTGTGTCAAAAAATTGTTCTCCCCTTGTCTATTAGAGAAAATAGAATTGCCCTCTCTGGCCCCAGTCTTGCAGACAGCTATATCTTCCACTAACAGTTCCATTAACTTCATTTAAACTACCTGAGCGAACTGACTTAGTTGGGTATGTAAGTGACTGGGAAATTGAAACCTTTGTCCTTAGGCAGTTTCTGGATGATTTTTCTGTCTAGATTTTTCTTCTCTCCAAACCATCAGTCATTACTGGATCATGCAGCTATTTAACAAAATGGTTTGCATAGCTCATTCTCCAGTCTGTCTAATTTGATGTTGTCACTGCTAATTATTTCTCATATTGTTAAACTTACTTTTGCTGATAGCTGCAGCCATTCTAGAAATGCAAATTATTTAAAAGCTGAGCTTTATGTAAAAAGTAGTAGGAAATAATTTCTTGGCCTTCTGGATAGAGAAAAAAAAATAGGAAAAACATGAAGATAATATCAGAGGACAATTAAAAATATTTGAAAATTGTCATTATCATTAAGTCTTATGTTTTTTGGCAATATTGTTAAAATAAAAAATTTATCTCATGGTTTCTTGGAATTTGAAGACTGATGAGGGAACTCTATAGGATTGAGGAGTGGACCCATGTAATCCTCATTAATTTTGACATGGCCAAATGCAAGGTTCTGCCTCTGGGCTGAGCAGCCCCCAGTATCAATACGAGCTGGGTGTTGAATGGATTGAGAGCATCCCCACAGAGGACTTGGGGATACTGGTGGATGAAAATCTGGCCAATAACTGATGCAGCCCTGACAGCCAGCTGTATCCTGGGCTACATCACAGGAAGTGAGACCAGTAGATTCAGGGTGTTGACTCTTCCTCTGAACTCAACTGAGGAATCCTCAGAAAAAGAATGACATAAACTTGTGAGAATGGGCCTAGATGAAGGCCACAAAAATTGCTAGAAGATTGGAATATAACTCCTATGAGGAAAGTCTCACAGCTGGGGTTGTTCAGCCTCCATCAGAGAAGGTTAAGGGGAAACCTTATCTTTAAATATATATTGGACAATCATAAGAAAGAATGAGGTTGTTTTTACCAAACACTGTAGTGACAGGACAAGTGGCAACAGTTTTAAATTGAAGGAGGATATATTTATATATGTTTAGATAGGAAGAAATTTTTTATGACAAAGTGAGGCACTGGAACATGTTGCCCAGGGAAGCTGTGGATGGCCCATCCCTGCAAGTGTTCACAGCCAGGTTGGATGGGGCATTGAACAGCCTGGTCTAGTGCCATAAGCTCCTGTCTATGACATAGGGGTTGGACCACATGATCTCTGAAAGGCCCTTCCAACCCAAAATGTTCTGTGATTCTGTCATATTGCAATTACTGAAATTATTGTACATAATTTATTAATCTCATTAAGAATTCCTCAGAACTTCTAGAAAATTTGCTAAGAAGAAACCCAATAGATCAAAATCAATCATTGAAACTATTTTTTGAAACAAAGATAATCTACTTATTTACTATTCTCAAACACATTTAAAGTTATGAATAAGATAACCATTTTCCTTACTCTGCCATCTACTTGTGCTCCACCTTCTGTATTCACAGAGCACGTGACCTGCTTTTGAAGGTCTGTATCCTCCACACAGGGATCAGCAGCACATGCTAGGGAAAGTTGCAACCAGGAGCACCTATTAGAATCAGGGAGAATGACCTGTTGCATTGGAGAGGAAGGATGGTCACATATTTTTTAACTGATTACTGAAAGCAGTATTGGATCTAGATATGTAGAAACTACAGTTTTTTTGATCAAGGGAGGACATATTTTTCTGAGCAAAAGCAGACATTTCCGTGTACGAACTAGTCATTTTAAAACTCCTATTATGTCAATGAAGAAAGAGCCAGCAGAAAAAAAAATAAAGGGAAAACTCATGTTATTCAAAAGCAGAGATTAAACTATTTTATCACAACTTTTTTGTTGTTGTTTGTTTGTTTGTTTACTAGCTGTGAAAGGCTTCTAACATGGCTAATTTTGAAATATGACCTTACAGTATGGACATATACAGTTAGATGAGAGAAATCTCATTCATAATGCCTTTGGAGAGAGAGAGAGAGGGGTAAGCAGTATTAGGAAGGTAAAAAAATTCACAAGAACTTGAGATCTTGGAATGGTAAATTGCCATCAAACTCTTCTTCCAATACCTGGTTTACATCTCTGATTATAAAATGGCTGTGTTCAAGAACTAGTACTGCGGTCTTGCTGATATATTGGTTTTGCTCTGTTAATGATTAAGCTAAGGAGAACAGAAGCTTTCTAATTTTGAAAGAATGTTTCTAATTGAAAGAGTGTTTCATATTGTAGTGTTGAGAAAGCTGCTCATCAGAAATGCTGTAAATCAGGAAAATATAGTAATTATTTCTGGTTGTACAAAATATACTGAAAAAGGTAATTTAAAAAGTAAAACAATCAATGGAATAGCATCAGTTAATCTACCCGTGATTTAGTCAATGGATGCTTAGTTTATTTATTTGTTGTATAATGTTGACTAGAAATAATTTTTTTCAAAAACTGTTGAAAAATTTTGGCATATTGGCACTTGGAATCTAGCAATGCTACTGTTAAAGTCTCAGCAAGCCAGTACTGTCAATTGCTTCTGGTTGTTCTGAGAATACCATTTGGATAACACAATCATAATTTTGTAAAATCCATAATGAGTCTACTCCCTTGCCAGATTTTCAGTTGTCCAGCTTTCAAAAAGCTTTCTTATGCAATTCTTTCCTGCCAATATGAAAACTGTAGACTAGTGGACTGTAAATATGAATTATAACAGAAAACTGTAAATATGAAATGAATACAAATATAGTGAATTGAATGTCAAAAGAAATCACTTGGTTCTATTGTAGTTGTATCAATCCATTTTACAGCAGAATTATTAAAACACAGGACTACTCCTAACCTTCTGCTCTCTTCTTTTTTAAAAAAATATCTAGTTGGAAGCCTGTCACTAGTGGTGCCTTCCAAGACTCAGTACCGGGTCCAGTATTGTTTGAATTATTTCTCAATGATTTGGATGAAGGAGCAGAGACCACCTCAGCAAGTTCACTGGTGATACAAATCTGAGAGGAGTGGCTGATACCCCAGAGGGCTGTGCAGACCTTCAGAAGGACCAGGACAGATTGGAGAGATGGGCAGAGAAGAACTGTCAGAAACTCAACAGAGGAAAGTGCAGGGTCCTGCATCTGGGGAGGAATAACCACATGCACCAGCACAGGCTGGTACTCTGTGGAGAAGGACCTGGTGGTCCTAGTGGACAACAAGATCTCCATGAGCCAGCAGTGTCCTTGTGGCCAAGAAGGCCAATGATGTCCTGGGGTGCATTAGGAGAACAATCAGCAGGTCTAGAGATGTGATCCTGCTTCTCTACTCAGCCCTAATGAGGCCACATCTGGAGTGCTGTGTCCAGTTCTGGGCTCCTCAGGGAGAGAGAGACCCGGAGCTCCTGGAGCAGGTCCAGGGGAGGGCAACAAAGATATTTACGGTATTGGAGCATCTCTCTTATGAAGAAAGATTGAGGGAACTGGGCCTGGTCAGCCTTGAGAAGAGATGCTAAAAGGGGACCTCATCACTGACTATCAGTATCTGAAGGGAGGGTATCAAGAGGAGGTTTCCAGGCTCTTCTTGGTGGTGCCAAACAATAGGTTGAGGCAAAGGGCAGGAACAGACGCACAGGAAGCTCCACCTGAGGAAGAACTTTACTGTGAGGGTGACTGAGGAGTGGAACAGATTGCTCAGAGAGGCTGTGGAGTCTTGCTTGTTGGAGATACTCAAGAACTGTCTGGACATAATCTGGTACTGTGTGCTCTGGGACGACCCTGCTTGAGCATGGAAGTTGGATCGCATGACCCACCGTGGTCCCTTTCAGCCTTACCAATTCTGTAATTTTGTGAATCTGTGATTCTGTGAATGTGACAAGATCTTTCATAAGTGTTCATTTCCACAGTAATTTTTAATATTCCAACATCAGTCATATTCAGTGACATTTAATATCAGATAAACATCACCAGGCTCTCAAGGGACCTATGTTCCGTGTCCGTGGTGCACTGAATCATGTCAAGAAGTCTCTGATATCTTATTACCACACACATTGCAGTTCATGGTGTTTTTCAGTGACCTGTTGCTAAACAAAGTTTTCAAGAACACTATGATTTTATGAATAGCATACCATTTCCCAAAAAGATGCACTTTGGACAGAGTATAATGTAGCTCCACATAAGTGTCTAGGTACAAATGCATAGAAAGTTTCAGATTATTTTCTCCTAAGTAAAGGGTAGACAGGTTCTGAGAGAAAATCACGGAAATTCTTTGTAGATTTGGGAAAAGTTATAAACTAAACTCAAATAAGGGCAAGAGAATCAAATAGCATAAGAGCCATTTCAATCTACTGGGTTTCTCAGTGGTATCAGAATACTCTGCACATGGACATGCTTTTCCATATTATTCATTTCATTTTGAAATATTCCTAATCACCACATTATTGTTTTCTGCTGCCTCTGAAATACACGGAGACATATTTTATCATGCAGTAATGTATATTAAGAAAGGAAGACAACTCTACATTTTTTGTACTATCTCTATTCTATTTAAACCCCATTTTGTTTTGGATTGTTTGAATTAAAATGGACAAACAAAGAGAAAATGTTCACTAAGAATTATCTACTGAGGTTGAGGGCTAGAGTTAATTTAAAATATCTTTTCCATATTTGGATTCTTTCATTAATACCTGAGAGTACTATAAGCTTGAAATAATAATTCTTCCTTATTCAGCTTAAAGTATGTAATGCAGAAAAGACATTGAAAGTTAAAACCACATCTTTTAATTTGTTTGCAGTGTGGACACCCTCCCAGGCAGGGTGAAATAGTCAAAAGAAGATTAAGTACTCCCTGTCTCTGAATATGTTATAAACTATTAAAATAAGAGGCATTATTCTGAGAGGGCATATGAAAAACAAACAAGTAGAAAAGGCCTTGCAGAGACTACAGCTGGTTTGTTTTTTTTTAATAAGAAAACTGCATTGATTTGTATTCCTTCTGGATTTGTTCTGTTTGAAGAATAAATTGGATCTTGAAACAAAGACCCTGAAGATTCTAGAATAATACTGTTTCCATCTTGGGGTGCTGAAATAGCCCAAAAGTATGCATATAGTCTTTTATACTAATTGAGTTATTAATATAAAAATTGATATTGTTTCTTTCTCCTATACAGATTTTTACTTACTTAGTGGAATATACCACAATGAAGAGGCCTATTCTCAGATAAAACCCTGCTTTTGAATGTGTGCCATTTGACCAAGCTTGCTTTTGATACACACAACTTTTGCTAATGATGTCTGTTAAACCTTTATGCTATTGTTACAGACATATTTTCACAGAATCCCTTTCTAAGTGGAAATGAAAAATAAAAAAAAAATCAATGTTATTAATTATTCTCATTACATTTTTTTTTAATATGTGAAAAAAATTCCCGGGTATGGAGATATGAAAGGGGATGTTTCATGCATTTATTTTCCAATTCTTAATTCAACATTTGGTGAACAAAGCTCACATTTGAAGGAGTTGAAATCCCTATATGACTACATCAGGTATTAGTTCAGAGAGTCAAGTTTTCTACGTTCTTTTCTTCTTTAGCTTTTCTTATCGACATTTAGAGTCTTGGTATTATTGCATTGTGCTTACATCTGACTCAATTTTCATAAAACTGGCAGATTGAGTGTGTTGCTTTGTCTGTAATAAAGTATTCAAGAAAATGCCAGCTTCCACTGCTTTCATAACTGTATGCTTCCTGAAACAACCTCAACTATATCATAGATGGGATCTTTAAGGTCCTTCTATACTTCCTTTGAGATTTATAGAATCATGAGGTTTTGAATGTTGGAGGGACGATTTGAATATCTAGTTTGATATCCTCTATACTAAAGGCAATAGCCCATTTCTTGCAATATTGTTGTCACAGCCCTCTGTAACTAGTTTTTACTTATTTGTCATTATTTAATTTGATTATGAATTTTTAAAGGGCAACCATCTTTTAACATAAGTAAAAAACCCTGACAGAAAAATAAAAGGTTCCAAATAGAATTTAATATAATTTGCTTCAAAATATTTATTCTGTAATATTTTTACACTGTAAACCTTCCTTCTGGGTACAAATTCATATTAGTTTGTCTTTCTTGCCTACTGCTGACATTTTAACAAGATGATATTTACCACAACTTCTTGCTTATCACATTAATTTCTAATGTCATCACAATATTTCTTTTGAAAAGCTTTAACACTTTGGAAAGCCACTGACATTTCATCTGTCTGGGTGGAGTAAGATATTTCTGAATTCAAAATAAACTGTAAACTGACAGTGGTTTTGTACGTGAAATTTTTTCTAGGGTTCAGTTATTATAACATGTATTTGGTTACTGATAGGATTATTCCTGCCAAAATAAAAGTAACATTACTGAGTTCAATGAACTCTTAATGAACACTTGTTATCATCTATTTATCAAAGAATGCTTTTTTTCTGATACATGCCTTCCTTCTAATTTTCTAAGAAATATCCCTGACAATGTTAAGAGGATGGCTTCTGTATTCTAATTCTGACAAAGTTCACTTGTGAATTTTATTTGCTTTTTGCCAGTAACTTTGACATGTTAGGGATATATTCTACTTATGAATAAATCAGTGAAAAAAAACCTCTGGCCTCTCTATTTGAAGAACAACTTTTGTTTGCCTAGTGCAAGTGTTTTAAAGAGCCAGTTGATATCCAGCTCACAGGCTAAAACTCTTTTGGGAAGACAAGAAGCTCCAAATACCACTCCAAATACCACTCCCTCCCTCCTTTCCCCCCAGCTATTTTTGTAGAGCTTGATATCATATGGGATATACCTTTGGTCAGCTGGGACCAGCTGTTCCATCTGTGTCTCCTCCCAAGTCTGCTAGTTCCCCCTCCCCACTCCCCTAGCTCAGGAGGCAGAGTGAGAAAAAGGAAGAAAAAACATACCCTCAGTGGGTTTAATTGGAGGGGTGGGGGGCACTGTGAGAAGCAAAAACGGCCTTGATGCTGTGCAGCTGCTCAGCAGTAGCCAAAGCACTGGTGTTTTAACAACTTTTGATCATAGATTCAAACCACAGCACCATAAGGGCTTCCATGAAGGAAATTCGCTCCATTCCAGCCAGATTCAGCAAAAAAGTCAATTTCCTTCATGTTTTACTGGGCCTGATTATTAGAAACTTTGATCCATATCATTCCATCTCTAGTAGAAAAAGTAGACCGTAGCTACAACTAACAGCTGAGTTTTTAAGCAGTTATTGGCATTTAACTTTATTGGTCTAAAAAGATTTTGAATTTCAGGTTTCACACTTTTCAGGCAAGTACTGTACCCTGAAATGGGTACGTTATGGTGGCCTCCTTTTTCCCTTGAAGAGCTTTTCAGAGGTCGATCAGCCCTTTCATGTTTTTGGACTTGGTTCGTTGTCTTTCTCTTTACATCAATACTCTGCATCTGGAAAACTGAAATGTTTAGGAAACTAACACGATTTTTGTAGGGTTTAGGCTGTGGATTCATAAATAGACTTGTGTGTTGCAAGACTGACAAGAAAAAGGTTTTAGTACAGTTTCTCAGTAATCAGAGTATTTGTCCAAGACCTGATTTCTGTGTTTTCTCCAGCCACTGCCTTTCCAGGATCAGAAGCCTTGCCTTTTTAAGCTATGAATCAGGCCAGGGTTGATGACAAGCTTGTGTTCCTCTTTCTTGAACCAATATGAAACAATGCAGCAGAAGTATGTCACACATAGCAGAATATTGCAAGTCAGAAAAGGCAGAGAAAAGAAAGAACCATTATGCAGTGAAAATAAACCTGTGTTGTAGCAAATAAACTATTATCAGGTGCTATTTCAAACTACAGCAACTATATTATTTAGAAATTATATTCATGAGCTCTTGTTATAGAATTCCCAAATTTCCTTACCTTTATATAAAAACAACAACAAAAAACAGTCTGATTTGCATCAGAAATTAATTTTGGTAGGATGAACTACCTAATAAGCTAGAATTGGGAGAGGATATTTTTTATTTAACTACATATTTTTCTTTAAACAATTAGTTCTGAAATACAAATTTAGTTAGAGTTTCTAGAGTTCCACTGATTTCTGTGTCTTTTTCACAAACTTAAGGGTATCATCTGATTGATTGGTTACCTTACAGGACTAAAAGAACTTTCTTATACTAACATTTTATTATTAAGTAGAAAAGCAGAATAAGGCTGGGAGATAGAAGCCATCCCATTCTGGAGCTTCATTAGCCCCAATAAATCCTGTTGCATGTAAATGATCTGAGCAACTCAGAGCAATTAGCTTTTCATTTTAACTTGAGTGTTTTAGTGCAGATTGGTAGCTAATCAAGCTGGGAAATTTTAATAGAGTATGTAAAAAATTGTTTATGAGCAGTACTGTAAACAAGCATTGCAGATAAGTCTGTACCTGCTTTAGTGCTATAATAAAATAAGCAGTGAAATCAGCATTGCATCCATTTAGGTGTAATTGTACAAATTGCTAGCTAATCAGAGTGAGAAAATTGAGCCACAGCTCAGGAGAACAATGCTGCTTGCTATTAACTTGGTGTTTAGCTACGTATTTAAAGCATTTGGAGATGAAATCTTTTTTAAAAATAAACATATATTTATTTTGTTGTAAAAAACATGCCTGATTCTAAGTTGGGTTCAGTGGTGTAATCAAGAAAAAATTCCACTGACATTTGTGAAGTTAATTCAAACACGAACTGATGTAAGCAGTATGAGAATCAGTGCCATTTACTTTATTATTTTCTCCTGTGTTAAGCCATAGACATTTCATTAAAATTTGAAACTGGACAAATGCATAAAATTCCCAGATATAAACAGCTCAGTATATCAAGCCAGCTGCGGTCAGCAGTTCAATGGATTTTGACATGCACAACACAGAAGGGACTTAACTGGAGCCATGTAAGCCTGGCTCAAAGGCTTCTGGAGTTTTCAAAAAGTTGAAAAAAGCTTGAGAATTCATAATATAGTGAAGGAATGACTTGATGCTTCTTTCCTGTAAATTCTATTTTGTTTAAAGTTTTACGTGCTCTAGTGCTGTGCATCAAGATGCAAACTGTCCAGCTTTCTGAATGCAACCTGATGATTTTGATTTTTAAGAGCTATGACACAAAGTAAAGCTCACACATATTGATCTGTCAAAAGACATCTAAAAACTCCTGTCATTTACTCATCCCACAGCAGTACTTTTGGAAGGTTCTGCTGCTCTACTTAAAAATATCTCTGTATTTTTAATATAAATATATCTACTGCATAAGAACAAATAACCTAAAAAACATGTTAAAAAAATCTTATAATAATGTATTCATAATGCTGGAATGAGCTGCAGTAGGTTACCTAATATTTTAAATATCCCAGACAGGAGCAATGATCCCTCAGTTCTTTCTAACAAAGTAGTTTGGGTCACAAGAAAAAAAAAGTGATGCAATGCCACAGCCTCACAGGAAGCTTCACTAGTATGACCATGAAGCACTTTTTTTCTAAATGTAAATTTATATATTTCTGAGACTGAAGCCAATTGTTACTTATTCTATCCCCTGTGGTCAAAAAGATTATTCCTTTCTTTCTAACAGCAGAATTTTATATTTTTCAAGACTATCTCCATCCACCTAAGTCTTCTTCTGGCTAAACAATTCGAATTTTTCCAATTTTTTCTCATAGGTCATGCTTTCTAGACCTCATATAGACCAATATTCTAGACCAAGAATTCCCATTGCTCTCTACTGTATTCTCTGCTCCTAATGTTTCTGCTCTGGGGCCTTAGAGGTAATAGAGAGAAAAAAATAAGAAATGCATCTGACAGAAAGTGCCACTTTTTCTATATCTATGATAATCTCTGGGTGGTGTTTATTTGTTTTTGTTTTGATGGCTTTTGTAGGGGGGTTGGGTTTTTTGGGTTTGTTTGGTTAGTATTTCTTTGGCAGCATTTTGATTCATGTTCAGGTCATGATCTACTACAACCTCTACATGCTTTTATACAGAACTATTAACTAGCCAGATGCCTTTAAAACAAGATTATGCAAATGATTAATCACTTGGAACTTGCTTGTGTTGAATTTCATGCAAGTGTTTGTTTGAATTTTCAAAATTATTTTTAATTTTCTTTCAGTCCGGAAATATATTGGCTACCCATGTTGGCTTAAACTTTGAGGAATGATTAATAAGAACAGTCTGCAGTTATTCTACTAGTGAAAATATTGAATGATACTTCACTCAAAACAAGAGGAATTTAACTTGACAGAGGAAACAGACATATATATTGAATCACATAGATTTTCTTAATACACACACACACACACAAAGAAACATGTATAAAAGTGTGTATGTATATTTGGAAAAGTTTTTCTTTTGGGTGTTATATATGAAAATATTAATATTCAATACAAAGATAATTAGGAAAGGACAGAAATACAGGTTGAATTGTGCCTAAGTTTCCTCTCTATTTGTATATTTAGTTAAGATTCAGTAAGTCTGACCTTAAGTTACTCACTTACCTCTTCACAATCGCCCCTTCCATTTCATTTCTGCCACAGTCTAAATTACTTCAACGCCCATTTCCATCTAAGAAATCCACAGGGAGAAATACAGTAACAAGGATTGTGTAACGACATCTACAGTATTGTATCAGGCAAAAAGTTGTTAATAAGAACTAGCTAATGATTGGCAATGGAATATTAGATCAGTAATTGTACAGCCTTGGGGTAAGTCAGAGAGAACAAAAAAAAAAGGAAGGAAGAGAAGGCTGCTGTCAGTCATCAGACACCATCACAATACTTTAATTATGTTGTGGGCACCATTATAAAGCCAAATTATAGATGTATCTTATCAGCTTTGCTTTGTAGTAGCCCATCTATATAATCCTAGTCTGTTACCTTTTTAGAAGCAGTCACACTTTAAATCAAAATTGAATCCCTAATGTATATATATATATATATAATTATTTGTGTATTAAAAACTTCAAAGGTTATATTGTATAAGCAAGGAAGAAAATGGACTGCAAAAATACAATAATATTTCTCTCCTATAGCAGAAATATAATTCAGTCAGTGGATTCCTCTGAATGGCTTAAAAGAGAAATGAGAAATTGGGTTGCATGCTTAAAGATTGGAGTACAGTATTCATTACCAATATACTTAGCAAAATAAGTCTGTGATATTTTAAGAAGATGATTGTAATTTTATAGATCTCCCATAAGACTTGATTTTTAGGACATTTTTTTCCTGCCTTTAGAAATTGTCTTTTTACAGTGACTGCATTAAAGCTCAAATCAAATTAAAACAGGATCATTTGAGGGAATATGGGAATGGCTGGGAAACAGTAAGATACAGGGGCAATGACAAATGAAAACCTTTTAAGGTAAAAAAAAGTTCTGTGGAATCAGAAACAAGCAGAAGGGGTTTAAGATGAAGACAAGCAGAAGGGGCTTAAGATGAAGAATATTCTTTGGGGCTGTAAAAGAGGGATCTCTTCTGCAAGTGGAATGGTTTAATGTAGAATTATCACAATGATAACATACAGAAATATATAAGCAAACAATCCCTGCAGGAGGACTTACACTTCTTTGTTCGCACTACACAAGGAAAAAAGGAAACTGATTCAAATATAAGATTTCATTGTTCATCACATAGTTGCACTGACAGATTTTTTAAAAATTATTTTAACACCAGAAATCAACCCCAGAAACTGGAATTTATTCTACTGCTTTTCTCAGCAGTTCCTGAATAAGTTACTACCGCAGCACGAAAATAGAGTGTAATGCGTAGTAAATATGAATAAAAATGTGCTGCAATGGCCATCCTATCTACTTCCTTACTGATCCTGTATCAGTTAATAGTCAAAAGGGTATCCTGTGAGAGCCATTAGTCATCAATAGGCTAACGTAGTCTTAACCAGACTGGAGCACCAGAGAATGCTGTGAGTATTCAAATGGAAAACTACCATGGTGTGGTCATGTTGGGAACCTACACCCATTTATCAGTCAAACTGAAGTGGTCTGGAGAAAATAATAAACCAGACCCACCAGGCAATAAAGATAGCTATCTATGAATGCAGGGCTCCAGAGCCCAGGTTTGTTGGCTGTGTGCATAGCCCAGCTCAAATACAAGCAGGAATGGCTAGATCATCCAGTGCCACTTGACATGACTGGCAGCTTATGACCTGAAATTCTAGATGCTCTCCTTTCTGCCTAAACTCTTAAATACTTTCTATCAATCAACCTCAGTTTCCCTTAACAGTGACAAAGTGCAAAGAGCAACAGAAAATGACCAACAAAGCCAGTGAAAAAAAGTCACTTTCTCATTTAGAACCCATTAGCACTTGGTCTTGCCCCAGCTATTGTAAAGGATAATTGAATTGTTTAAATTGCAGCTGGATTTTTTAGCAGAATTTTTCCCCTAGTGTCATTATTGAGTGATACTTAACTCCCATAAGGGTAATTTAAAATGAAAATCTGCCTTTGCTTTGCATAAAACCGAGCCCAGTTGCTTTGTAGTGAGTAAATAAGCAATGGAGTGCTTTAATCATTGATGTTTTACACCTGAAATCTGCTACAAAAACTGCAGAAACACTTCTATGCTCTGCTACATATGTCACTTATATTTTCTACATTAAGCGTTTAATTAGATTGGCATCTGAGAAGCTAACTCAAATCCATTTATTTTCATCTGGTGTGAACTAAACATTGCCACTAGATCTCTGTGAATACTAAAAAGAGTGTGATTATATCCAAGATTAAAACAATTACCTTTGCTGAGCATTATCATTCTTCCTCTTAAACTTCTGACCTCTCTCCTGAGCTCCAACACTAAATCAAGATAATTATTATACACATGAGATTAACAAAATAAGACTAATTGTTTTCCAAGGTATGTTATTTAGTGGAGAGTATAGATAAGATGGTGAGGAAGATACCCCTATTAGCACTTAATAGGAGGCAATAATAATGGACTATCCATTGATCAGCAAAGAAAAACATGTGACACACCATTCTTTGAGTACTGCTTGCAGCATATACCTTCTTAGAGCTGTTCTTGCATTTACTGGGATCATGTATCTTGTTTATTGATATAATTAATAAAATTAGTAGCCCCCACTTTATTTAGTATTGTAATGTCAACCCACCAGCTTAGCCAGGTAAAATGATGAAAAACGTGGTTGAGGTCCTTGTATGTTGGAGGAATACAATTAGATACTTTTAAGAGCTTAATTGTCCCTCTTGATATGTGAACTTCCCAGGGAAACCAAGGCCACTAAGAGCAAGGTGTGATTGAATTCAGAGAAACTGGACTCTAGATCCTGGATCCTTGGCTTAAAAGTTATCAGATGATAAGTTTTGTCTATTGAGAAGTCAGCATGGGGGACATCTTCTCCTGAAGACAAATCCTTAACTCATTAAACCTCTAAGTCCTTTGTAAAACCAAGAAAAATTAAGTATTATATATAGTAATTCAGTGATGAAGCAATTGAGTCTGTGTCTAAAAATGTTCTCAAACTTGTGTATGAAAGGCAGCCCGTCATTTTGTTGGAATGTAGAAATCAGATGAGAGAGAAAGGGTCTATAAGTGAGCCAGAAGAAAGAGTTCCAGAGCCTGATCCCCAATACATACTTTGTGTCTCATTGATCAGATGAGGGAATTTAAATTAACCTGCAGAGGGGAATTTCTGTTGCCTTCAGGGTTACATAGCTGCAGTACTGTGGGGTTTCTAGTACTTTGTAATTAGGTACATTTAAATGCTTATTTTTAGAACCCTAAATAGATGTTTTGGATTTTTTTCCTAAGCAGCTGCACACTGTTAAGCCATTCCACAGAGTTTTAAATATATGAGGCTGAGAAAAGCTTGGATACAACCAGTAAATACTTGAAAATTAGGTGACATAACTGTCATGCAGTATATGTAGCTCAAAATCCAAGAATAGCAGCCTATTACTCTCTTCTTCAATAGCTACTGACAGTCTCAGTCACAAAAGGGTATGTAAAGTATGAACCCTGGATATGGCACTGAATTGTGGCAGAGGAGTCAGGAATGTTCCTTGAAGCCAAGTAATGGGTACAAAGATGACTGTGATGGCTCCTCTGCCTAATAGGACGTAACAGGAGAGGCAGAAGGCAGTTGAACCTACTTCATAAAGGTTTAGCAGAACCTAGAGGACAGTGATGTGTTTTGGATCAAAGCTTCATGTTTTGGAGGATTTTCTATAAGTGTATGAAATGAGATCAACTTTTTTCCAAAGCTGACTTGGTCAACACTGAGAAAATGCCATCAATAAATGTAAGGGATCCCCTGCTGGTAAACAGAGGGAAGCTGCTCCTTTTCCTAAGGGAACTCATCCAGCTGTAAATTTAATAAAACCGTCCAGCCATATGTACTTTTCAGTCCCTGATGCTACAATTATATTAGTGAATAAAACATCTGCAGCTAAAGGAGATGCATACTGCACCTCTAAATGTAGAAGCACAAAAAGCAGACTTTAATTATAGCTTCTTTTGAACCCAAACAGGAACACATTATTATAGCATAACTGTATGAACCTTTTTTTACCTAATAATCCAGTAAAACTTTGCTACCAGTGCTGGCCATGGGCCTTAAACTTATTGTGCCTGATGCAGACAGTGTGAAGTTCTAGTTCTGGCTTGTGAGGCTGAATATCAAATTGTTATGAGAAATGGTTGACATGGACCTGATGCCAGGTGTCTCTTGTTATGATGCATAGTTTAAGTGCCCGTTAATAGCACAGACCTTGAAAATATGAACGCTGGTTGAGGGCAGCATCTCCAGAGCTATTAACAACACACCAATGGATAGTAAGTGCTCATTGAAAAAAATTAATCTACTGAACTGCAAGAACATTTCTTTTGCTCTAGGAAAAGCAGCAGTAGCAGATGAACACAGGATAAAGCAGCTGCCACAGCCTGGAAAAGTAATATTCCCCAAGGATCAGGCAGGTAGTAGAACAGAGTTGAGGCTGAGGGCTGAGAATTCACTAGTCTTATGAAAGATCCAGAATTTGGTGGGTATGGAGGAGAGATCCACTGAAGATCCTTCTTACCTTTACTGTGGAGACTAAGAAGAACCAGGACTGATGCCATCAGTGCTAATTAGGTAGCATCAAGTCCTTGGTATTGCATTTTTGCACCCAGTGCCAGTTGCGATTGCTAAAGACTGACTACTTTGAATACATACTGACAAAATTATAATGACTGATACTAAGAACTAGCCACTGGCAGGAAGGGTGTTATTAATGACTTCTAGTCCAGGAAAGTTTAAAACTGAACTAACGTATCAGTCTTCTAAAAACTCACTTTCTTTAAATTTTGTATATATTTGGCCATTAAATAGTCTCTGGGAGTGTTCTGTTGTATTGATTCTCACAGGTGATACTTTTGTGAAAGACTGCTTTCAACAGTCAGCTTGGATCCACCTTCTTTGTGGAGGTGGACAACAGAGATCCCTGTGGGGACAGACAAAGCATTTGAATCTAGAATTCAAAACTACTTCCAGCCTGGGGAAAAAAAATACAGAAGAAAGAATTTCCTAGACATAATCTAAGAGTTCTTCATGCTGACAAGGAGAATTCAATTGTTCCATATTTTATGTATTTATTTATGTACCTGACTAGCATTGGGACTGAAATGTCTCAACATTTTTTTTCAGTATGCAGGAGTTCTGTTGGGTCAAAGAACTAACCTAGAGTAGAAGACATGAATTAAAAGACCTGCAGTGATGTGACTATGTTCCAAGTTTGCTGGGAGTAAAGTATGAGGTAAAGCTGCTTTCATGTCCACTGTTCTTTGCAAAGTCTCCTACGTGTCTGTTTTTAAGCAGAGTCTGCATATAGCCTCTGTTCAGGTACTGTTTTGGGAGACTCAGGAATCTTCTACAATTGGAAGATAAATTCTTCTGGGAGATGGAGTAGAGAAATAATTCTGAACATCCTTATTTCTGTTTCTGCCTGAGAAGTAGTTATAATCTAGTTTATAAACCAACTTAAAATATGTATGCCATTTCAAGTCTATATTATGAGGTATTGCAAATATGGCAAACACTACAGAATTTAAGTTAAAAGTATAAAATACGGTTTATGTGTTATAGTTATTGCATTGCTGGGTATCCGAGTGGTACCTCTTACACATCCAGTTAACTTGGATCATTAATTCCTTGGGGAGTGAGGAATTTCCCCAGGCACTCTTCTGCAGAGGCAACTAACTGAACACGAGGCAAGTTGAATGACTGAGATCCCCCATCCTTCACAACAAAGTATTTGAGCAAATGTTGTAAAAGGTTTCAAAGTGGCCTCAAGAAGGCTTTCGGAGTATTTCCCTCAGGCAGTTTCTGCTCTGGCTGTACTAATTTCATCTACTCAAACATGTTGATTAAAACCCCAAGTGGAGAATCTGGCCCTTCAGGAAGTTCCCTTGGGTGTTTCCTGCTGTAGATTTATCAAAATTGCACCTAGATAAGGCACTTTAAAATGGCCAACAGAGACTGTTGCAGCAGATGTAGAAGTAGTCATGCAGGCCAGCCTTTTGTATATAGGGAAGAGAGTTAAGAGAGATTTTATGTGTAGTTAAGATGGCAAATAACTGGAGCAGCCATGTAGAACCAGGGACCAGCTGGAATTTACAAACTGAACAGAATAAAAATTTTGTGATCCAGCTGAAGACACAATTGGTAGGATGCATGCAACAGAGATTTCTATTTCCATCTGTAGAGCAACTCACTGTCCTGTTATTGATTCTCGTTCTCCATGCAAAAGTTGCCGGGTGTCCAGAGCACAGAAATTATTTTTTTTTAACACTCTGTCTCTTTATGTCTGTGCTACATAGTCCAGATCATCCGAAAGCTAATTTCCACATAAAATCTGCCACACAAATAACTGAATGTTTCCTAGCAAAAACTGAGCCAAGCCTTCCAGCTGCAAAAGAGCAATTATAAGTGGCTGAGCCTATCCTGCATCAAGGTCACTTAGACTATAGCAGTTTGCTGTGTTTTTCTGCAGGTACAGCCTGGGCAGAGCTGCAAAAGGCTGAAGTGTTCATTGCAGAGAGTCCTTTGGCCCTGTGGAGGTTTTCAACGTAGCTGCCAGACAATTAACAATGTGAGAAACTGCCCTAGACCAATTATTTTTTAAAGGGAAAGACTGCTGTATCTAAAGGTTTAACTAGCTCACCTGGATAATTATATACTTTCTTGTTATGACTGAAACTACCTGTAACTGCCCCATCTCCACAACTTGGAGGTAATTCTCTAAGAAAACATGGGTTAAAAATATTTATAATCAATATATTTTTAATAAGTGTTTTGTGATTTCTACTGTTATAAAAGAATAAAGTTCATCCAAAACAATTCAGACTTTTTTTTGTAATCTACCATACGAAATGTTGTTGGTTATTGTTCCACAATGCAAGACATACATTCAGTAAAGAAGTGACAATCTGTACTATACTGTTTAAATAGATAGAAACATAGACAGTCCAAGGAGTACTATCATATACTCCAGTGGCACTTTTAATATAGAGGTTAGCTCATATTATTTGGAAAAGTATATTACTTTTGTCTAGTATCTGAGACAGTTGAAATATTTTCCTATATTTTGTCTCTAATTAAAGCCATAAAGCATAATGAAGACTTGTCAGAAGAAGAAAATACTTCCAGGGAGCGTGTGATTGTCCAGTTGTACTTAAAATATTTCTTCATCTCTGATGACAGGTCAACGTTACACTTTATGTTTGTAATAAAAAAATGGCATGTAATGATCCATTTTTACAATTAATCAGCAAAACCAAGAACTTTCCAATTATTTCGTGTTTCTAAAGGATTCACACCATTCCCTAACTTCATCTTCTCAGTCACAGTTATGACTTGGCTGATAGGATGAAGGACATTGATAAATCAGGTGTCCATTGACATACTTTCAGGATACGTGCACGGTTTCATGTGATTTCTTTGCTGACTGTAATGAACATAACACTTTTTTTGTGGTAGTTGAAACCTAAGTAGCTTTTATGAAGCAGCTGTATGTGTAGATTTAAGTGCATAAGTCCTCTTTAATTTCAGTGAGATTCCTGGCAGATCCTTTGATGGCAGGGACAGATTTAAAGCTTTTTCTTATTAAGCAGGAGTTTTTGTAAAAAAATAAATTCCCTCATATTAGAAGAAATTGGTCAAGTTTTGAGGGCAGTACTTGGTGCAGGTTCCCTGGTGCTGGACACAGCCAGTTCCAGGCAGCTCCAACCCAGCTGGTGCAGGGCATAGCTGAACCCACAGCCCTGGTGGGGACATCCTGGCAGAAAGATGTGAAGAAAGGGAAAAATAATGCCATACTGAAGGTTGTGAGAGAGAGGAGTGAGAATATACAAGAGCAACAAGTGTCTGTAGACACTTAGGTTACTGAAGAAATAGGGGGAGGATGTGCTCCAGGCGCTGGAGCAGAGATTCCCCTGCAGCATGGGAAGAAGACCATGGGCAGCAGACATCCACACTGCAGCCTGTGGAGGACCCCATGCTGGAGCACAGAGAAATCTCCTGAAGGAGCTGTGGCCCATGAAGAGCCCATGTCAGAGCTGGGGAAGCAGTGAGGGAAGCAGTTATGAACTGAGCACAACCCCATTCCCTATCCCCCTGCACTGCTCAGGGATGGAGAGTAGGTGCAAAGTGAGTGGAGCTGAGGCTGGAGAGAAGGAAGGAGGGGTTAGGATGTTTTAGTTTTTGTTTTATTTCTCACCATCCTATGAGCATAAGCAGCATAACCATTTTTCAAATAAGCAACAATACCAGAATAATCCAAAAACTAATGTAGACATTTGCAGTAACTAACTTATTCATTATTATTTTGCATTCAATAATATATATTCTACTAGAACTTTAATATTTCAATTCAAATTCATAGTCTTTGTTTGGCACGAACTGCATTTCTTACTACCATTTTAAAACCTCAAGAGAGCAAGTCCTGTCTCTGTGGAGCAGGTAGCTGTTTTTCAATTATTCAAGGACTTTTTTCTCTCTTCTGACAACTTGCTACTTTCCAGCTTTGGAGGAAGCTTTGATATTCCTATTAGATTTGACTTTCCTTTTGTATCATGAAAAATGGCCAACAAAAAAATTACACTCCTTTTGGAATAAAACTTTGTGTCTGTTTCTTTTCTAAAAAAACCTTCAAAGGTTAGTCTTTGTACCTGAAATATTTTGGATATTTTTATTGTGCTGTCTCCTCACTTCTAAGCTCTGATTGGCCTAAAAATGAGACAGGAGTGTGGATTCAACTGTAGCAATAAAACTTTCTCTACTGGAGAAACCACAGAATCTTTCCACCCCCAAATACAGGCTGAATGCTCTGCCTTTGTCCTGGTTTCATACAGGAAGAGATTTGAAAGCATCTGCACAGTGTCACTAAGCAAAATGCTGTTCTTTGTGCCACCACAGTACCTGCAGCAAAACTCTGTTAAAGCAAGAGGAGTTAAATTCAATTCGTGCTGGGGAAACAGAAAATGTTGCCTAATAATTGTATGTGAATTAAGATATATATTTAAACGAGCATTAATTTAAAAGGGCACATGGCAAAAAAAAAGTAATTTCTTTCTTTACTGTAAACACTAAGATAATAGAGAAAGAAAATTCAGTCCTTATGCATCTGGTAAGACAGCCTTATAAAGGTCTTCATAATGAGTTCAATGATTAAATATATCCAAGATAAGTGCAATAACTGGACTTGGAACAGAGCTGGTAGGTACATCATTAATTCTCAGTTCTTGTGCTGTAATTTTTATCAGACCTCCCCCCTCACACCCTGAGGGAAAAAAAAATCAGGTTTAAAGAGAGCCTATTTACCATTACAAGAGCTAGAGAAATTTTTTCTATTTTTTTTGAAACTAGATTCACTAGATTATATTCGTTTTCTTTAGTTAGTATCTTTAAAAAGGTATCACATTCTGAATAAAATTATAATTGGAGTATAGAGAGCAAACTGAAGTATAAATACTAAGTTTTTGACAGAGTATTTTATAATTAAGTGGTTTAGAGTTGGCAAGATAAATGGAGTGTATTAAGAACTGCTTTGTTCCATAGCAGGGATGAAATATATCCAGGTTCTGTGTACGCTGTGGAAAAAAAAAATAGTTACATAGTTGTGCAAAAAGTCGAAGCATCAACAAAACAGAAATCCCCTAAAGCCTCTGCTCTGTTTTTTACTTTCAGTGAGAAATTTGGAATTGTCTAGCTTATCAAGTCTAGCATTCCCTTTCATTAGTCAAGCTGCTTCAAAATCAAAAAAGGGTGGCAAATATTTACCTAAAGGAAGGGTGGAATTGTTTTATTTGTATTATGAGGCCTATAACCTATAAAGACATATTTCAGGTAATTGTACAGAATGATATCGAATTTTAAAATTGCTATATGCGCAACAGAATTTATGAGTACAGGAGGCTGTCCGGGCATTGCACACACCTTGTGAATCATTCAGGTGTTTACATGTGGATATCTAATGTCCAGGGCAGCTCAGGTACCCTTCAGCAGCCACTTTTAAAAACAAATGGGTCATCCACAGCTCCAGTATCGTATCTGTTGTTGTATCATGTGGATACTTTGGGTACCTAGGGGATTCCTTGAATCTTAGTTCACCTATCTTTTACAAGTAAATCCTGCCCTTCCAGCATGCATGGTCTTGTAGCTTGTATTTTTGTCACAATGGAGGTTTTGACATTCTCAGTAGAGCTGTGTGGCTGTAATAGTCACACCATACAGCTTCCTCAGATGAAGTTATATTTCCTCATAGTAATCTTCAAATAACAATTGTCATGTTTCCATTAAATTCATCAGCGTTATTTGATGTACAACTGTAAACCAGTGAGGATGTGTTTGCTCTACTTGGTTTATATTCTCACTCAACGACAATAGTAGAAATTATTTAGCTATGTATATTTCTGAACAATATGTTAAGATTATATATCAAAAACCTTATATGTTGCTAGTCCTATTTAGATGAAGAAAATAATGAGAATGCAAGAAATTCAGAAGAAATTATTAGGTCAAGGTAACAGTTCTGAAGTTTTCTTCCTTTTACCTGACCTAATTATTGCAACCTTTCTACATATAGCATTATGCACAGCATAAACGCATCCAGAATTATTGCATTGTAACTCTGATATTATTTAGTGTCACTGTGGTTGGTTTATCTATGCACTTTAATAATAAAACGTATATCAGAAGGGATTCAAAATGTTTTAATTTAGTGAAGAAAAACATATAGGTGGGACAATTTATCACTTATTGGTAAAAGACCTAATGATGCTGCCCTGAAACACATGCTAACCTGTGTGTTCTCATTTCTGATGGAAATGCACAATGCACCAAACTGAAGGATTGATATTCTGTTGGCTGCAGTTAACCTGTCTTCATAAAGAATGAGAATGAAAAAAAAGTTCTGGAGGCTTTTTGTTATTTTACATCAATTTATAAGAATTCACCTTGACTGAATAATCACATATGGATTTTAATAAGCATGTCTCTTTTATTTTACAGAGAAGTATGTTTTGAAACTGTTACTGACATATCTCTGTAAAAATCACTTTGTGTGACTCTTCACATGATTCACACATAAATTCAGACTTATCGACTGCATTGCAAATATAAAAATTTTACCAATGTTGCCAGTAAAGACTTAACAAATTTGAAAGACAGGACATGTTATAATTCTCAGACTGGTTAGATATACCAGATGGGATTCTACCATATGTTTATGAGAAAAATAAGTCCCTATTTTTGTTTTAGTTGCTGATACAGTGTCTGAAATCTCATGTTGTATCCCTACATGATCTCCTTGTCATATGTTGGAAACAGTGGAGTATATTTTCAAATTTTTTACAATTATATTGCAATGCAATCATCATTTATATCTTCTTTTCAGAGACCATTCTTGCATTATTAACAGACCAAGACAATCAGTTAAATAAAAAAAATTGAAATTTAATCTGAACATACCCCTTCCTGAAGAGTAATTAGAAATGAATTCAAGATATTAAGTGAGATTCAGAGGCAATTTTTCAGCTAATAAATTAATACATAGGCTCCTTGCAATTTGAGGTCTCAAATTACAGAGATGGGGGATAATTTGGTGTTACAGAACGGGAGTCTAAAAAAAACCTGCCTTGGTTTAGCTTTAGAACTCTTTTCTGGTGTGGAATAATAAGATCTGCTTATTTATTCCCTTCTCAACACATCTGAAGAAGCGACAGAAAAGCATAATTTTAAAATCCAATGGGAAATCAACAGAAAATTACATGTAAATATACAAATTTTATGACAGCTAAGTATGTGAAACATTTCCTGTATATTATGTAGTATTTTCAGTATTACAATGCACTGTTGCATGATCTATCCAGTGTTTTGATAACAAGACTCTTTAATCATTCACTTCTATAAGGAGACATTCTCTTGATAGTAGAGACTACAGTCCATTAGCTAATTCTGCACATAGCCCATAAAAGAACAGTGCTGGACCTAAAGTGATAAAGAGAAAATTAGGACTTTGTTGGAAGTTGTTTGACAGCAAAAATACCAAAGTAAAATTTCATTGGTATTGTTACATTTAAAGTAAATGCTGAACATGGTCTGAATCTTCTGAATTTATAGTAGATCTAAATCCATAAAAAGATTTGACGCTATGGTGAATTTGCTCTTGCAGCAACAGAATTTCTTGATGCCACTGCTCACACTTAGAGTAAGGAAACTGGTGAAGGAGAAATAGAAGGTGGCTGTTCTTCAAGAAGTCTGTACTCCTCTAATATAACTGTGGTTTTACTACTGCTGCAGGATGAGAAAGACCAAAACTGTGACCGACATTTGCATGTGTATGCTGTGTCTGTTCAGAAGGGCAGTGCATGATTATTATTGCTTCCCACAAAATTGCTCCAGCATCTTTTAAACAGGACCCCTACATATCAGTTTGGGACAATAAAATTGTTACTTTGACTTTCATAGTAGGTTACTGGTAATCTACAGGTAGATAATTATTATTTAAACTGATAACAGATCAATACTCTGTTATTTTGTACAGTTTACTGAATAATTGTGAAAACCTTTGCAGCATGAAATATAATGGTACAATTTTGATTTGGTTTGGTTTTAAAAAGCATAATTGCACACAGAATATCTACAGTGTGTTAACAAAATTTATTAAACACAGATAAAAGTTATAGGATATATCACAGAGCAGGAAGCCAAATGCTGACTTGAGAAGCAATCTGAAAGGAATTAGCAAGGAATTATGCAATTCCTGAAAAGATGATAGCAATTGTCTCTCAGCAGTAAGGTAAGTAAAGGTAAGAGAGGACCAGCTAAACTTCAGATATCCCAGGTTCTGTCAAGTTCTAACACTAATTACCAACTTCTTGAGCAGTTCCCTGTACTGCCCATTTCAATATTTGCCTTCATTTACATGCTGCATTTTCAAAGGTGATGTTAATAATAAAATTTAGATATAAAAGTGCACCAAGCATCGATACTTCAATAAAAGTTGGTCCCCTCTTAATGAAAAAAACCTTTTAAAACTATGTGTTCCACAGAGTGTTTCCACAAGATATATTGAATAGTTTTGGGCCTTTTCCCACATTTTAATAGCTTTTGCTTAGAGCAATGTCATAATTCTGGCCAGAAAAAAATATCCAGTGCATAATGTCTAAATGTTTTCACTGCTGCTACTATCCACTTTGCCCTATTAGAGGGGAAAAAAGAGTTTCCAGACTCATTAGCAGATGCACTGATAATACTGATTCTGTATTTCTTGATAAACAGGTTGGTCTGTGTATATTAATTTATGATCTGTGGCAGCATGAGGAAATTTTTTTTGAGTCTTATCATATTACCTATGAGATTTATGAATCTAGAAAGAAGCAAAATACCTTTAAAAGGACCATATGTGGGTTGCAAAGCTTTTCTAGGAGCCCATAGGGGTCTCTGTGGGACAATCCATATGGCTGTGAGTTCTGTGTTGCAGCAGGCATAAAACAGCATCCCTGCCTTTGAAACAGACAGAGCAATTGAGATGAAGTGACAGAGATGGAAATACTGCTGAAAAAAACCAGAGGAGAATGCTGTGGCTAGAGGAAGAGTAAACTATTACTGTTCACTTTATTATTCATGCAAAGGATTGATTTGGGGTTTTTATTTTTCACCTCTAATTTAATTTTGATTTGGTTCTTTTCAGAATACTGGAATGTGTAAACATTATGTTCAAAATAATTCTTTAATTTCAAGAAGACAAATAATGATGATTATTCATGTGTTTTAGAATACAATATAAATTCTCCTGAACAAAGCTTCTACTCTAGGCTTTTTTACAGTACTTAGAATTGTGATACAATTCTAATTGTAATACAATAATTTTTTACAATACTTAAGAATATGAGTGAAAATAAGATTAAGCTTTCACACATGAAATTTACTTCAAAATGAATTTAAATTATCTCTTTTTTGCAAAAACAAAGTATCATGGATTTGTCATGACCTTGTTGTCCAAAGGTCTGTTCTACAGTGTTCTGTTCTACATGGGTGAGACTTCAATCTTAGTCTGGGTACCTATTCTACAAGATTTCACTGACAGCTCTTTAGTCATGACTGCAGTCTATTTTAAATCTAATTTTTCACAGATTTCACATGGGAATCTATATGCACATAATGTAAAAGGAACCAAAGCAATATTATGGACAATGAAAGCATAATCTTGATTTTACTCAACTCCATACACAGAAGCTGCAGCAACTGCCTCTGGGTGCTCTTGGTTCTGTTTCACCGCTTTGCCACCTGGGGAAACATGAGAGAATCAATAGTCAGATTCTGGAGGTTATGCTTTAGAGGTTATTTCTTTGTAACAGAGGAATTGTTTTACACCTTTTCTTCATAAATATAATCAGAGAAAAGTATCTAGTGGCAGCTGAGATAGCTAAATGCTGCAGCTTTTCTTAGCTACTGATAAAAAGGTTGTAAACCGTGCTTGACAGTGTCCAGTCATAGCATGAAGGACAAATTTTTCATGGACTTTGCATTAGTGTGATGTATGGTTCTCTTTGCCCCCTCCCCCACAATAAATTAACTTCATCCAGGATAAAAGTAAATACAAGAGCAAGCAGTAACATTACTTGATAATTTAATTCTTCTTCACTCTGCCCTTGAAACTTTTCAAAAAGCACTGTAATCTTTTAGAGTGACTTAATGCATAAGGTAACAAAGTACTGAGAGAACCCAGTTTCACAAAATTTGACAGGCATTGATTTCGAACTGAGAGGTTTTCTTCTTTATTAACATCTTTCTTTGTACACTAACGGAAATTTGATGGAATACATCTGTCTCTGGTCTTGAAAATTATAATGCCAATTGAGATGTTTATTATTAAATAGTTGGCATTATTACATGTTATAAATTTTAAGATTAGAGTGTTCTTACATTCCGCCAATAAAATTAAGAATGCATGTACTGATTTATTTTCAGTTAAGCATGAACAGAAATGGTTTTAACTTCTTGATCCTGTGAGAATATGCTACCTAAAGGCCTTCATCTGTAGAAATGTCTCAAATAAATATGTGTGAACATGACTGGGATTTTTATTTTTCTGAATAAATGTGTAATGCTGAATAATTTTTACTTGCATAATTTATGTCTTATCATATAGTTACAGAGGTAAAGCTCCTTCAATTTTCAGAGGTCTGAATGCAAAGTAGATCTGCCCCGATGACACAATTTCCTAGTAAGTCATATTTTGCATTGTGTCTAGAGACTTAAGAGGCAGGAATCCTGGGCTCTTGATGTGGCCACTGAGACATGCTTCTCATGATGCTACAAAATATTGAAGCCTTCATTGTTCAGCTGAAGGAATTGACTCACTGGCATGAGCCCGGCTCCTTTGTGCCTTTTCTGCATCTTGCCCTATGCTCTCATCATGTATGATCACCTGGGGGCCAAAATTAATCAGAATTGTAACAACTTCATTTTAACAGACCCTTGGTGATGCTGGCTTCATCCTCCTTCTGTCAAAGGTATGGGATCTCTCTTCTCCACTCTGTTGATAGAGAGATGTCATACCTTTTTCTTCAGCTAATCAAGTGCAAAACCCAGGAGTTTCACCACTCTCCCTTTTGGAGAGTTGAGTTTGAATTCAGAAATTAAACCAAAGAAACTGTTAGACTGAAAACAGAAAGTCTTTAAGCTTTGTTAGTATTAGAAAGGTGCAGGGCATGATAATCATGCTGTCCAGTTCACAGCTTGGATGTTATTGGATTGAAGTCTGTGCACTCCTTGGGTAGCATTGCTGATTTTTATGATTCATAACACAGAACATGGAGTTAAAATATATATGAGAAAAGAAGTGGAAAGCTGAAAAACTTGGTTAGTACAGACACAATACTTTTCAGAGATCATTAATATTGAATTGATAGTTACCAACTAGTAGAGGAAAAGTCTCTCTAGTCCTTTTACTTCCCTGTTGGATATAATAACATTTCCATTTGGTTTTGTTTTTGTCAATACCGTCATTACTGTAATTGTTGTGAACAATTAAGACAGTATTTAAAGCATAGTTACCCCAAATTCTCCTTGCAGGAACACAGTGCTGCATGAATGGAATAAACATTCTTAATTCACAGCTGGTAATCATCCTTGGAAATATCACTGACATTAGACAAGGTCTTATCTGATAAAAACAGATGTAATTCCATGGCTATATTTTATATTTTACAATACTCTTGTCTGTAATTTCCATAGGTTCCTATTGCTCACAAATATAAATTTCTTTCTTCTAGATGAAGTGTCTGAGCTGTAACTATAAACATGTGACATGCAAATGTGAAAGACCTGGTGAAAACTAATGCCCATTAGCCAATATTTGGGAGAACAGACAGTTCTGTTTAATGTTGACTGAAAACTTAGGATTCCTAATGATAAATGCAGGAGCCTTGTTTTCTCCTGTGATAACTGGCTGTTACTCAGCCTTAGGCATAACACTAAGAGGCTTCCAATTTTTCATCAGATTTTTTTTTGTTACATTGATTTTAGTGGCCCTAAACCAAAAATTAATTTTACTCAACATACCTAACAAGTTTAATGTCTTCACTAAAAATGTTTGTAGATTGAAAGAAAAAGAGTGTGAATGTTCACTGTATGTATTTTTCTACTCTTCTTATCTACACTTGCTCTGTGCAGAAAATTAATGTGTACTTCCACAGGATCTGAGGACCACCTGCTATGTGGATCATCTGTAATAGTCATTATGATAATTTTGACTCAGTTTTCAGTATCTGATTTTTCCAAGATAGAATTTTAACCAGATTTTTAAAATTTAAGACTGTTGGCAGATTTTTAATTAATTATATCCAGCTGTTAGCAGAACTAGTGAGAGAACAGTCAAAATGTCTGTCACACATCTGGAACTGTGGAAGTAACCTTTGTACTACACTTAGGAAAAGCCTCTTGGACTCTTTTGTTCTCTTATCATACATTCATATGTTATTAATTCCATTTTTCAAAAGTTGGGGTCCTTGGAAAATTTAATATCTTTTTGAATTAAAACTACTTCAGTAAAAAAAATCATTACCTGTTAGATATTGTGATATAGATTCTGTTTCATATAGGCAGTTTTAAACCAGTGTACCCTGCCTCAAATTAAAAAAAATGTGAAAAAAAATTGACCTGATAGAGTATCCTTGGCAGTGAGAAAGACAATTATAGATGTAGTAGGTATTGCTAAAGTTCTGGTGAGACATAAAAGAACTATGTTAACCAGCCATATCAGGATATGATTTATTGTAATCACAGTTTATCATCCAGTGGCCATGAGTATATTAGACCTATCAAAACCAGAAATCTGAATTCATCTTATTTCCTCTATGGTGCTTGGATAATGCTCTGTAGCAATGTGTACTGAACAGAGAGATAACACTACAATACATGTGTTGCATAGCTTAAATTATTACAAAGTGCAAGAACAAATTTTTACTCTCTTTTTTCATTGTTTCTAGATATTAATTTATATTAAACGTTCAACTCAGTGATGACAACTATGTGTCAATATCCAAGACAAGAACACAAGTATGAATTTGACAGTGAAGATTTTTCTAATAACATTATATCTGGTCATTTTCTTAAAATATTAGTGACAATATGCTGATTTTGAAGATAAGTCAGTTTATACTATGTAAGAACTTCTGTTCCATTTGGCTATTAAAACTATATTTCCTATTACGTAATCTATAAGATAAACAGTGACTATGTGACAAGCTTAAGTATACCATAAAGCCTGAAAAAGAAACAAATATCTAGTACCTCCAAAATATATGTGCTAGAAAACTAGATAGATCTAAACAGCTCAGCAACAGGTTTCCATATCAATAACTTAGTCTTCAGATTTTAATAGCTTCAGTGATCTGGGGAAATAGACTATATCCAACAAAATGCAAGTTTATAGCTCAGTGGATGGAGATTCAGGCTTCCATTATAAATAAATGGCATTGCATTAAATTGCCCTAGCCTCTTACTGCACAGCACCACCTGACACTAGTAAAATATTACTACATTACCTTGCCCTTTGTACCAACAGCAGCAGCACATATTGCCAACAACAACTAGTTTGCCCCAGGGAACACTGGGTTCTTTCTAAACTGCAGTACTCATGAATAGAGGTGGGTTGATCATCTGCTTCCTCCATTAATTTCCAATGCAAGAAGTACTGGCTTTTGTGGCAGAAGGATGGTAATTCAAACAATTGAAAGGTCACATTATTGAACCATTTTTGCTTCTTTGATCTAATCATTCCTATGTGAGTATATTACATTAAAAGTGTTGATTTACAATATGCAGCCTTTTTGAGCATATCATGTTTTATTTTATTTTCTGAATAAAATATGAAAAATTTGTGCTAAAGACTTTAATTTTTTAAAGTAAAAATCTTAGCCATTGACAAAAAGACATATGGGCCCTAATTTAGTAAATATTTTGCAGAAGATTATGAAATAAGATAGATATTTTGTCTTCACTGGTGCATTGCAGATGGGTTGACATACACATTACTTTACACAGATATTCAGCATCTTGGACTTTCAGCATTATAAATTCACAATTGGAACAAAACTTGGTAAAATTAAAAAGTATGAACTTAAATTACTCAAGGCACATGCTGATCAATGTTCTAACATCAGTGTGTGTTTGAAATATAATTAACATAGGAAGAAACACCATTCCTATTATTGTTGTGCAATAAATGTGCTATTTGACTTGATTGGCTTACTTAGTTCCCAAGTTAAAAACCTGTGTACGTATATCTGTGATGAGGAAAAATACTGTAGCTCTTCAATCTCTTACAACTTCAAAATACATTACACAATTGTTGCAAAATTTGTCCTGTTATGTTCAAAAGTCTTGGTGACTTCCCAGGCAATGTGCTTTCAAAACCAATGCCTAGAATAATTTCCTCTGTGAGTTGCTTCTACCCTACTGGAGTGGGCTTGAGATAAGCTAAGAATATGCGACAAATTGTCTGCCGTTGGGATTGGTGCACCTTGTATGTTTCACAGTGTTATATCTGAACTATAAGAGAAGTTAGGCAAGCACTAGATGGTAAGTCAGGATCAGTCTTATAAAGTAAGGGTATTACACACATAATCTAGGATTTCAGAGAGTTTTGCAGTTCAAACTTTAATTAGTCAATGGCATTTCTAACCGCAGGATGTTATGATTTTCATAATTTACTTATGATTGATGTTTGAAAATTGAGGACATTTTTGTACTTGTGCTCCACCATTTTTCCCCCATGGCATCTGTTACTGGTTACTGCCAGAAAGAAGACTTTGGTTAAACATACTCTTTGGCACTGAGGAAGTATTAAATTAAAGCCTTAAATTAAGAATTAAATGAATTTTAATCCACTTAAGAAAACTATTGGATTACTTCTATAACCTTCCAAATACGCTGATTATTACTGCTCAAAAATTACACAGTTTGTCTAAACAGTGAAATAGTAGACTGCATGACTGAAAACGTTACTTTTTTTCCCTGTTCTGACACTTCCCCCTTGCAGTCACTTCACCCTCAGAAATTCTGCTGTTGTTGGACTGCCCTACACTAGAAATACACTGTAAGACACTAGTGTGTGATACAGTCAAAGTAGTCTCTTAATAGAGACAAAGTCTATCAGGAAATCTGCAACTTGCCCTATGATTGTTAATTCTACCACTTTAAAAAACCAAGCTCTCTTTGTGAAGTGCAATTTGGCAGTAAGACTTTATCTTTGCTAAAAGTTTCCATCACGCATAGATCACTCCTTATTCTTCTTTAGATCAGCATTGTTGTTATGGTTGGGAAAAAGAAAAAAAATACTGTAATTCTAAATTTTCAGCATAATTGATGCAATATTCAAAAGGATCTAGAAGTGTGGATGATTTGGCTGATATTTTCTCAGTAAGTTTTTTCTCATTCATTTAATAATGATGTGTATTCTGCATAGTTTGAACCCAGTAACCCAACTATCAGAAAAAAACCTAGGCATTTATATGATAAAAATGGTCATGCATACCCTTACCACAGTCAGGGCAATAAAATCAGTGTAACACTAACTTAAGAGTGCTGTACTGAAGCCACATATCTTGCTGACCTCTAAAAATATGTGTACAGCATTAGAGGACTGGGCATGATTTACTCACTATTGAGTCAGGTTTTGCAACCTTCACCAACCACAGTTTAGTTACAGCTATAGTTATTCTGATATCTATGCTAGGTAGTCTACTACCTTTCTGCTCTGAAGTGTACGTCAGGCAAATCTCTTGGTGGCTGGAAATGTCACTTCCAGTTCCTAGTGTTTGTTCTTCAAGGAAGACTTTTATTCTCTTTGTTGCAATTAACTTGGTTTCCTGCTTTATGAAGCTCTCTCTGTTGGTGCTCTAAGTCTTAGAGAAAACTCCTCATAAACATGATCAAAACTATTTTAATCATAACTATAGTTCATATGCTGAGCTTTCTTGATCATAACTTCCCTTGTTCAGAAACAAAAAGAATTATACTCCCAGAATCACTTCTCTCCTTCTCTTCAGAAGTAATCATATCTATCAGCCTCTTTACTTAGTCACTGAGAAAACTCACCCCTTGCTGTTAGGAACTGTAAATTGAATTGCAATACAGAATATAAATTATAAAGACTCAGATAAAAAAAAACCTGGCTGCAATTATAATCACACGCAGAAAAGAAAGAAATACTCACAAAGAGAGACTTTTAAAGCTGAGTGTCAGACAGGCAAAATAAAACATAAACCAAACCAAAGGTAATCCACTTAGAAATAAAACACTCCATATGTCTTCTAACTCACAAGTTTCACTAGACACATTGTGAAATATGTTAATGTGGAAGTCTGTTGTGCTTAAATATTGGTTGAAGCAGTGATGATAGTATCATTTTATCTTTCAATTATAAGAAATTTGGGTAACATGGGAGAATATAGGCTTGGTGAAGCATAAATAGGTCTTCAGTACTAATTCTCTCCCCTTACCTACCTGTGCAAATAATTTTTTGTGCTCTGTATCAAGTGGGAATTATACATGTATTTTGTGGATTAATGATGTGAAGATTCTGAGGTATAATTTCTGAAAATGTAGAGTACTATGCAAAAATTAAGACTCAGATCCACACAAGTTTTTAAGCACTTAACACCTGTCAACACAAGATTAAGTGCCTAGCTCACATTTTGCAATTCTGACCTTTTGTGCTTATTTGAAACATTTGTATTTCCTTTAATCAAAAAGTTGTTGATGGTAGAATGTGTTAGGGAACAAATTCACATGGTGACAAGAATATTTCAAATGTCGCAGTTTATTATAACTATACTTTCAATTTTGTACAATTCATTTTCCATGCTTAAGGCCTTATGTAGCTTTCTGCTGACATAAGTAAAAATTAATTAGAAAATGGAAGCCTTTATTCCCAAAGTTGCTGTACTCTTTTGGTGTACATGTTTAATTGCAATTATTACTCTAGGGAGCACTAAGTTTGCAATGGTTTTCGTTTGGGGGGTTTTGTTGTTGCTTTTTTGTTGTTTTTTGGAAATGATTTTTTTCCTTAGAAAAAGAATGCAATTCGTCCATTTTTAGTCTACAGAAGCAATTACTAGTGCCAAAGGACTGGGGTCCATTGTGAGTCCTACGAATAGAAGAGATTGCTTTGTAACTGCATGGAAGGAAAGAATACGAGAAAGTAAGGCTTGGTGAGAGAAGGGTTTGATAAACTTACAACCAGAAGGTTTCTTTCTTCAGCCTTTTGCAGATTGCACAGTTTGCAACAAGACCTTGAGTGTTGTTATTCCATTTCTAGGCAGAGTTTTCATTCAGCTGCCAGCTGCACAGGCCTTTATGACCCTTGTCCAGTGAATTGTTCTGTATGAACCAAATATGTGTGTAATATACTGCCATGAGTGAGGGAACAAACCATTAAGTAAAAATGAATTTGCAGATTCTTTCACAGATAAAAAAACAGCATGCTGAAGCCATCATTGATGTATTTGATACCTGTAACATAGAAAATAATCTCCAATAATGGCACAATCTCGATTTAGAATAGAAAATAAATAAGTTATTTTTGATTCATCTATTAGTTTGCAACTTGAAAGGATTAGTCTGAGTCTCACAAGTCACAGGAAACAAATACACAATAAAAAGGCAAGAAATGGAAGAACATATATGGAAAAGAATCACACAGATAAAAATGTTGTTGCACTACTAGTTCTTCATTAGTCCAATCAATTAAATTTTAGCAAATAATGAGTGGCTATTGAATTACATGTTGGCAACTTACTTGAAAGTATCATTATAAGAATAAGACCTGTTTTAATTCTTGAAAAAAAGAAGCTTCTATGAAATAAACTAAATAAATTATGCATTGATTCCAAACTTAGTCTTGTAAGTTTGTTTCTTAAACATTCATATTTGAGATTAACAATCTTTTGACAATCTTGAAAGTAAGGCTAAGGCTTATACTCAACTAGAATGTAATGAATATAATGTTTAAGGCTTTTAGTGGCTATGTTGATGTTTTTAACAGAAACCAGTTTGTCTGTGTAACTTGACTTAGTTTGGGTCTAGTCCAACACACCGGGAACAGAAAGACAGGTGTTTTCTCACCAACTTCCCAGAGATTGTGTGATTTTTCTTACTGTCAAACTTTCGTAATTGTTAAGAGAAAAAGAATCAGTTTAAAGGCTTTGGCTTAAGACAGTGCAAAACCACCAGGGAAATTCAAGGGTACTAGAGAAGCCTCTTGATCCACATAATACAGTCTATAAGGCTGAGACTCCCATGGGGGGTCTTAAGGTCCTTGTTTTTAGCTCTGTGCCTGTGATGCCTTTTGGACTAGTACCATGTGTTTCAGGAGCTCCTGAAATCATGAGGGACTTGGCATCATAGAAGAGGATCCTTCATAAAAAATTAGTAGAGGCTCATTTGATTCCAGGCTACAAAGCTGATAGTGTCTGAGGGTTTCTGATCTCACATATATTTTTAATAGGGACTGAAGAAGAACTGCTTGCAAAGCTCTCTTACTATAACTGTTCTGTGAGTTTTTTTAAAATAAAAAAAAAAGGATGAAATGAAAAATTATTTTAGAAGTCTGACACTTGAGACTAATAACAAACCTTTTTTTAAAATAAAGATAAGGCACTATGAAACAGTATTCCTTCTTAAAGGAAGTCACAGTTACAAATTTTTACATAAATATATTTTAATTCAGAACCATTCTCTTTTTTTTACTTGCTCAAACTTACTGCATTGCAGTGCACATTTGTAATTTAACATTGGTAAATCTTTCCAAATGCTAACATTGTGATTTAAACACAGATATGCATTTCAGTTTGAAAATGTAATGATCACTAAACCCAGGAGGATCTCTAGATGAAACAGCAGAGTAGAAGTCAGGCACAATTATTTGCATAATCAAATAGAATTCATTATTTTTGTATGTATTTCTTTACCCACTGAACAGCTCTGACAACAGAGCAACCACATACAGATACCTGATTTCAGTGCAGCAGTCTACTCATCGACCTACCATTTTCAGCTCTGCTGGTGGAGCTTCTGTAGAGTGTAACAGAAATGTTGTTACATGCTCAAAGTCATGCAATCAGGGGACAAAACCAAGACAAGTTAAGACTTATGGCTATGGTCTGTGAAGTAGGTTTCTCTATCACAGGTGTTTTCTAACTTACATTTCTGACAAAATGTAATTCATGATGTATCACAAAATATATCTAGGATGACTCAAACATGTCCATGAGCAGAGAAGGGGTTACCATTTCTCTCTGAAATAATTCCAGGAGTGCTTGCCACAGGATGTTCTCAGGGTGCTTCCAAGTCAAAGATTTGCTGTGCAATCTGTATTTTCTTTTCAATTTCTGTCTGTCTTATTGCTTGAAAGGGGTCTTTGTTTTCAGACCTGTATTTTTTGCTCCAAGACAGCCTGTCAGAGTTGCACGTAAAGGAAACTTGGAAGCTATTTTAAATGTAGACCTTGCAGTCTCATTAGATGCCTCATCCCCAACATTCTCCATTTTCAAAGTAATTTCTCTGAATCAAGGGTCCTGCCCAGATCATAGGATGGCTACAGAGTTTGTCCGGAAGCATACTCCCCTGGGGAGCATTTTGCAAGTGTAACAGCCAATTTCTTTTGCTTAATCTGTATTTTAATTAACAGTGTTTCTTTACATAAAAACTATTCATTTGGCAAGTATTTTTAGACTCCTTTTGATTTGTTTCATTGCACCAACAAGAACATCTGTACAAAATATCCTTTTGTTATGGTTCATGCTTAGTACCCACAATGTCTGTAAAGAGAAATGCTGTTTTTTTTCCTTTAAAATAATTTTTTTTTCACTAAATGGAGACAATTTTTTAGAAAGACAATAATTTCTTTTTCCAAAGAGGAAGTGGTTTCTGTATTATCTCTGAGTGCCTTAATTAGTGCAACGCAGTCTGTTCATAAACAGCTTTCTCTCTTACCAATGAAATTGATAAACACTTAAAATTTTAATGTAGGCTAAAAGTGTCTTTATATTTGTACTAATGTCTGGCAAGGATAATGTTCTTGTTTGAAATTAGCATTATGAAATAAAAAATCATATGCAATTGTTCAACATTCTCTTATGTCTTCTTAACTGTTAGAATGCTAAATCTGTATTTGACAAGTAGGTAGGATACAGTAATTGAACTTTTCTTTAGTAAAAGATATAGGATATTATTAAAGATTAAATTTGTACCTTTAAGTACAAACATTTATCAAAGCAATATAAGTAGGAGAGGTCTTTTGTTTCTAATCCAGACCAGGTTTGGTCTCTGTTCTCCGTTTCTTAATAAGGTAATTTACATTTTTCCAGGTGTTGAGAGAGCGTATTACTTAAATGTAGATTACTAATAGAAAAGTCACAATAGGTCAGCTTTCTTCAGGCAAAGTGATTGAATAATAGAATCTTTACAGTTGAAGAATCTTTACAGTTGAAGAATCTGATTTCTTTGAAAGATCTTGATCCATCATGAAACCTAACCTTTCTACAGCAGTTTTATTCATCATACTGCAGTTATGTGGGGAGAAGCAAGGTGCAGAAAGGAGGCTGCAGCACATTCCTTCATTAATTAACATTAGTAATTTTACATGGAAATAAAGGAATTACATTACAAACACTTAATGCAACAATCTCAAACTTTCCTGCTGAGATCACCTTGAAATTCTTGGCACTGCTTATTTTTTCATAGAGCATCCCAATGAAATAACTTGTCAGATAATCCTGCTTCAAACTATGAGTCATTTTTGTCCCATCATCAACCTGCTATGGATTGATACTTCAGAGTAGTTTCCAGGTTAAATTTATCTGTGGATTAAAGTGGATTTATTTACATTATCAAATGACTTCACTTTGAATTCTGGTTTCTTCAAAAGTAAGAAACCTCTGAACACAGGAGTCTGCAATCCCTAATGCAAAACTGAAAATACAAGCCTGGTTGTCACAGCATTAAGCTTCTGAATGCTTGACTTATCAGTAGATAATTTTACAGGAAGCACAAGGAAAGTGTCCTAGATAGGAAATATGAGTCCCCAATTATAAGTAAAGTGCAGACTGAGAGCTTTGTAAATGCAAGTATATTACACAGATAAGAGTTCTAACTTTGTTACCATCCCAGCTGCTATGTTGTCGCAGACATCTTTTGTGAAAATCCTTTTCTTTATGATTTTTTCCCTTCTGAGAAGCTGAGGCCTCAGAAACAAAATGTAAACAATGGTTATCTGCTGCTGTGGAATGCAACAGGTCCATCTGTGATTGGCCCATCTTGGATGTTTTTAATTAATGGCCAATCAAGGCCGAGCTATCTCAGACAGAGTCTGAGAGAGCTGCCTTTTGTTATCATTCTTTTCTTTTCTATTCTTACCTAGCTTCTGAGGAAACCTTTCCTTCTATTTCTTTTTAGTATAGTTATAATGTAATCTATATATATATCATAAAATATTAAATCAAGCCTTCTGAACATGGAGTCAACATTCTCATATCTTGCCTCATCCAAGAACCCCTGTGAACACTGTCACACCATGTCTCTAATATTAATCTAAATTATATTATTTTCAATAGGATAATTAAAATACAAAGCATTAAATCTGTTTCGCTAGATTATTTCTATGTGCCCAGATATTAATATTATACATTTCTAATCCATTGGTTGTTTTGTGGATATTTTCTTCTCTTAGCCTAGTCTTTGACATCAGCAGGCTGGCAAACATTTTCCACAATGAATTACATTGTTCAGAGGTGTTGATCATTCTAGAAAAGTGTAAAAGGGATTTTGCTGGCTTATTGATGCTGGTTTCCCTATTAACCTCATTTTGAATTAATGAGTTGGGACAGATCTCTTGACAAAAGATTTCAGATTCATAGAGGAGCTATGAACCAGATATGTCTGGCTTATGATTCGTTATTTGTATTTCATATAATACACAATTTCATAAGGCATTCATAAGGGGAATATATTGGAATAATTAATAAATCCAAAGAAGCTGTGATCTGAAAATATACTGTATAGATAGAAAAATGACTACATGTATCAAGCTAAATATTTGATTTATTTGATTTATTCCCTTCAGCTGAAGTCTGCATATTAACAGTTTTCTGTTTTTGAAAGTTGTGCTGCTGACTTACAATTCCTAATGAGCACATCCACCTGTCAGCAATTTTTATCATTCTGTATTGCATACATAGAGTTCTGTGCCTGCTTTGAGCTTCAGAAAGTTTAAGTTCAGATATTTTTGAATAATTAAAACAAAGCAAACCAATTATTCTTTGTGATCATTGAATCAAAGCCGTATTTGTCTGTGCTGCAGTTCTCTTGGCTTGCTGGTTGCTTTTTGCTTTTAATACTCTTAGATATAATCAGAAAGAACTGTACAGTCAGAACCCTGTATTGTGCCAGTTTGTCTTAATTATGTGTTGAGTAGGGTGTCAGCCCTTACAGTCCACAGAAAAGGGACACAGCAGGGGCAGCTGAACCCAACTGACCAAAGGGGTATTCCACACCATATGGAGTCATGCTCAGAAGAGTGAGGAACCCCTGGAGTGATGTCATTTGTCTACCAAATTCACAGTTGCATGTGATGGAGACCTGCTTTCCCAGAGATGGCTGAACATCTATCTGCCTGTTCGTGGCATGTGGTGAAAGAATTCCTTGTTTTGCTTTGCTTGGGCATACAGCTTCCCCTTTCCCTGCTAAAGTGTCTTTATCTCAACCCCTGAGTTTCCTCATTTTGCCCTTCTAATTCTCTTCCCCATCATTCTGTGGGAGAGCACAAGCAGCTGGGTGGCGTTTAGCTGTCAAATGGATTAAACCATGACATCAAGATAAATATTTTAACCTCATGAGTAGTGTAAGTTTATTGCTTTTTAGAATCTAAATGAATTCCTTTCACTCCAAGTTTCTCCTCATGTCACAACCCATAACCAGTGAAGACTTCATGACTTCACCTGATAAACTCCTGCTATTGATATGATTTTTAGTAAGCAAACTTCAGGCCATTTTGTGAAACAATCAATTTCGTTACAATAAATGTTAATTGCTCATTTATGAGGCAAATTTGAAAAGCATATACTTCAGTGCAGTCTGCTAGTTAGGCAAGATATTGCTGCACTCCTCTGTGGATAATTTCTTCTATATATATGTATTGCTAATACCAAATTGTCAAGAAAAAACCTTGGTCATTTTATAAACTTGAAATAGTTGAATGTATTGAGAAATAGCATCACCTGAGAATCCCCTTGCATTACACATTGTTACTTATCAAAGTTTGGGTTTAATATTTTCTACATTGTAATTAGTTGGTTTTTTTCTATTGCAATGAAAATGCTATTATGGTGATTCTGTGAGATGTGACAGCACATAGATCTTACAATATCACTTTTTTCTAAATAAAAGATCTCATCTTTTGGAAGCTTCTATTCTCTTTAGGCCATTGAAGCAAATCTATGTTTACTGATTCCCTAGATGAAGCAGGATGAATTACAAATAAGAGCAAAGAAAACACTCTATAAATACACTGAATTCCTTTGGGTACCTCAGTCCATTCTCTTCAGTTTAGCACATTGTCTGCAAACATCAAAGAGGTGCTGTATGTTTCCAAGTCTGCTGGATGATTAGGGAATTGTAACTTTACAGTCTTGCTTGCACGTTGGCCTTCAGCATTCTCGAATAAAAAAGAAACTGTAGATTTTCAGAAGTTTTCCTCCATAAAGGTTTGATGGGGACAGTTTCTAAACTTTTGGAAGGTGATAGAAGAGAAGTCTGATAAAGATTTTAATCATAATTGTGGATATCATGATGCTAGGCCACAAACAATTTAAAAAAGGAAAACAGGACCAGAGAAGACTTCTTTGTTATAGAGTTGTTTTATTCACTTAGACAGCTTCATCTACCATTGTTCCTGTTGGTTTTCCCCTTTGGGCTGAGCAAACAATGAGTACAGGAGGACAAAAATAAGTTGTCATCCCTCTGCCAAAAACCATGTACTATATGGGGGATTAGGCAGAGCACCCTGGACAGTCTGACTACTAATGGCCAGAGTTCTTACTCACGCCAATCAGCATCACACAATAATTACACTGAAAAGTATTTAAATATCTTCTTAAATATCTTCTTCCCAAATGAAAAACATAAAAATAGAATTGAGGCAAACAAAATAATCTCAAGGGACAGTAAATAAAAAAAAAAAGGGAAGAGAGTGAGTGCTGTAGTACTGGAGATGGCAAATAGAGGAAAGCCAATGTGTGGCACCAAAGAGACTCTTCCTAGTGTGACAATTTGTATCAGCCAGTGCATAAGATAGTGTCAAAAAGGGTCTTTGTTCTGACATAGTATGGCTGTTCCAGTTAGAGTTTCCCTTTGGATAATGAAACTTGACTCTGGAACATAAATGCTTTTCAGCAACCAGTCACCATCCTTTGAAAATCCATTGATAGAACTAGGTGTGTGCCAAGTCTAAAACAAAGTTTGAGTATAGGTCAATTGAAAGAGGAACTTTCACAATCTGAAAGAGATAAATTGCATCTTGGTGCCAGAACTGCTTTTCTTTTCTCATCCAAACCAAAAGCCCAAATTACTTTGGATGGAAGAAAAAGAAAACAATGTAAAATCCTTAGAATTTTGTACATTGTAAACTATGGAATATGGGAATAGTCTTCATCTTGGAATCTTTGTCTTATCAGCAGAAATTATACCATTAAAAAATTTATCTTTGATAAATTTCCTCCTTTCATTATACTTCTGACTTCAATTGTAAGCCTACTTAAATTGCAACTTTTTTTCTTAGATATTTTACTCCACACCCGTACCATGGTTCTTCTGAATGCCCTTGTGCTAAAGCCAGAATATTGAATAAGCTATTATTTATATATTCAAGCCTGTGCGTGAAAATGACCCAGAAACTGAGAATCCACCTGATTTTTTCACCCTTTCTTTCTCTAAAATAGCTAACACTAGAGCTGATGATTTTAATTTTGCTACCTTCATTCCATCTTTGCTGATTTTTTTCTAGTTTTTTGTGTTTCAGGGGAGATCTCAAGAGCTGCATACCTTTTCCATCTTGGAAAACCACTACAATGCTCAGATGCAATTAAGATACCAGCCTTAAGGCAGGATAACTTGCTCATGGAAAACCAATGTCCCACAAACCATTAATTTGACCCAGTTCCTATTTTAAAAAATAATTCTGGTGGATTGACTTGCAAGATTTTTCTAGATCATATTATGAAATAATTAGTAAAAAATTAAATCCAGACCAATTATGAGTTCATCTTCTACCTTTGATATGTAGGAGTTTTGCTTTAAATTCAGAGGCTAAATTTTGAAACATAAATGTCTCTTCCTCTCCCTGCTCCCACCCTCCATGGCAACCAGTTCCTCCTTGTTTCATCTCAAGTAAGCTGTTCATATTTACTAATATTTTTAGCCTGCCTAGGCAAACAAATGTCAGCTCGAATTAATGCCCAGTACTCATGGATATTATCATGTACTTTGTTTCTGCAGATGTGCTTTCAAGCAAAATTCTAGCATATTGTTTGGAGGTTCTTTGGTAAAATAGGTTCTATCTATATGTACAATGTTATTTTCCTTTTTTCCACCACACTCTGGTTTAACAAGAGTGTGTATCACCTGTGAAACTGCAGGTGAATAGGGTAGATGCATCCTTGGAAAATTCATGTAGGTATATATAAATAATTACTATTTATATACATTTACTCATCTATTGTTCTGGTTTGTTTGGGGGTTTTTTGTTTTGTTTTGGTTTTTTTTTTGTTTGTTTTGTTGGTTTTGGTTTTTTAGTCAAACTATTCTGGTTCTGTGCTTTTTTGAGACTATACCTAATATAGGCTGAGGTTAGCAGAGAAATTAATATGATTTCAATGGAGAGAGATCAATTCCATACAGTGTCAAAACTAAATACCCATTTTAATTGAAAAGTATTACTCATTACTTTAAGCTTTTTAAAGTATGTCCAGAACTCTTTTTTAAGTATGAGCAGATATTTTTTGTTGGTTTATTTTTCAATACCTTCCTATAGGGAGTTAATATTGGACCTTTCTTTTCTATTTGTGTTTTTTTACTTTTTCTCCTTTCTGTTATCTTGGCTAGGCTTATTTTTTTCCATTTGTTTAATTTGTTTAATTCTCCTAAATTTTTTTTCCTTCTCCATTCCAGTTTGGTTTTCTGAGATGTTTAAAAGCACAATACTTGAGTTTCTGACAACTATAGTTAGTGTCAGCTCTCTTTTTCTTCTTGTGCTGAACCAGCTTTTAAAAGCCACACCGGCTCTCTCAGCAGGTGACTGCTGACTTGTACTGCTGGAAAATCATGTCTTTCCAGACAGTCAATGCCAGAGGAAGAAAGCTGCCTTGTGGCAGTTTTAATGACCTAAATTGAACTGGTACAATTGGGTGAGGAAAGCTTTTGAATTACACAGCTGATTAAGAATTGCATAATCTATAATTCTATTCCACCAGAGACTGCCAAGTGGCTCTTCATGTCAGTAAATGAGGATAATATATTTAGCAGCATGGAAATTCACACTTAAGGCTGTTTTTCAGTGTTTTACAGTTACCATATTTTTCACCAAAACTTATATCTGAGAAAATAAAAGGATATCAAAAATGTATATTTTAAAGTCAGGAAAGCACCAAGTTGCCATTTATCTTTATTTTCTGATAATAAACCATTGGCATTTTTTTCCCATGGTATGAATTAAGAGTGTTCTAAAGTCATGACTCAGTGGCTCTCACAGCAGTCTGGTAGGGAATACTCTCCAATTTCAAAATATATTGTAGATTTTTTTACTTTTCTGCTAAGAAGAAAGATGTTAAAAGATTTTTAAAATATTTTTAAACTATGGGTTACGTTATCAGAGTACTTTGGTTGCATTGGGTCATGTTGTTAGTACACCTATATTCTTTATTTTTATTTTTGGCCATGGCAGGAAAGTTTCTTAGATGGGAAAGCTCACCTGTACAAAAGTGGGCATGGTACTGGAAGAGATGTATAGGGATAGGGATGAGGGGTTTTAGCTAAATTGTTTATATGTTTACAAAGGAGTAGGAGAGAAAAGAATGTGTTTCTCAAAAAAATTTACAGCTTTATTTCAGTTCCACAGAAAAGAAATATAAAGAGTGTTTTTGAACTGAGAGAATATGTTTGTTCTTCTTTTGCTAGTCCTTTCCTGCCATGTAGGGCAGATTGTTAAGTTACATACTCATACTACTGAAATCCCTATCCAGCCTTTCTTATTCAAGCAGAGTTGTCACTGATTTCAATGGCAACTCTGCCTGATTAAAGAGAATTGAATAGAGCCCTGAAGCAATGGTGTTTTGTCCTTGTCTTTGCACTTCTGGCCCTTAACCATTACTTTTAAAGAACTTGAAGCAATACTGGCACCAGCAGTGTTTCAGGTGAAAAACCAAAAGGATAAAAAACAGTATCATGAGCTGCTTCAAGTAAGTGCTACTACAAGAAAAGCAAGTGTGTATCATATTGAAATAATGGAAAAATTGAACAATGCATCGAAATATTTTACAACTTTCTGTTGAGTTTTAAATACATAAACCATCAATGTATTATAAAAATATGCAAGCTTTGTTACTGCTTCTATTTATATTATTACAAATATGTTAAGTGGAACAGTAGGCAAATGCTTATTCCAAGGTTATAACCATTCCATTGCTAAATCTATTCCAACATTGGCAGACATTAAAAATATGACTAATTATTTTTTTTAATTGTCACACCAGAATTACTAAATAAAATATCAATTCTAATGTTTTATATAAAGAGCTGAGGCAGGGATTTGGAGCAAAACTCTTCACAGTATTAACTGAGAAGTATAATTGAATAAAGGTTTGAGTTGAACTGTTTGAACACACAGGTCCATGGCAGTGGGACTCATATGACTGAATATAAAATATATTGGAGTCCAGCACTCTATAGTCTTTTTGTAGTCAAGTGAAGAATAATTTATTTTACCATAGGATTATTACAATTTAGATCTCTGCTTTCAGGTGGAAATATCACTATATATACAGAGACTGTCCTGACTATTACAGAGATGAAGCACATACTTTCAATCAGATGACCATATTTAAAATACCTGTGTTACTGTATGTAAGTGCAGAATCTTAACTACTGGATATGATTTCATCTTGGGCAGTAAGACTGTTTAAAAAAATTAAATAATTTAACACTCTTATTCCTCCTGTTCTGTTCTTCCACTTCTCAAACAACTCAAGCTCATTCTTAGAAATGGCTGGCAGAGGAGTTTCCATGTCCCAGATTTTACCTTTTACTGATTTCCCTCAGGCCACCTCTTATTTATTGGTCAAAGTACTGTTCTTGTCATCTGCTTTATACATTAAAATTATACATCAGAATTGTGTATTGGTGTTTTCAAAACAAATCTATGTCTATTATTTAACTCAAATGATAGAGAAGACATAAAGCAAAGGATTGAATCAACAGAATCCTGTGCACATTCTCACATTCTCCCTCTTCCTGTTTGGTGGTTTTCGGTTTTTTGGGGTTTTTTTTGGTTTGGTTTGGTTTGGTTTGGTTTGGGTTTTTGTTTGTTTTTTTTGGTTTTGGGGTTTTTTGTTTGTTTGTTTGTTTTTGTTAAGTATATTTAAAAAATCTCCTTGGTAACATATCTGCTTGGGGACATCAACATAAGTGTATAATTCCTTTTTTTTTCCAATTCCTTTGGAAAATGAAGCCTACTTCCTTCAGTATACTTTCAGCTTTAGCTTGAATCCTTTGTTCAGTGCTCTCTTTCTGTTTAGACCAGAAGGACAGATCAAAGGTCTGGATTCTGGAGGCTGATATAGAGCTATTTTGACAGAATGAAACTAAATAGAAAATAAATTCCCCACTGGGATACTTTATTCCCTCAACAGTTTTCCCTTGTTTTAAGGATTTAAGGAGATAAAACTGCACCTAAATGAGCTAGATGTGCTCACTTTCAATCAGGAGACTATCACTTCAATCTACCTGGTTCTCCAATAAAACCTACACTGAGACTACCTGACTTTTTCTAACATTTGGAAGATTTAGCAAAATACTGAATTCTGGCTTTGTGTTCTCCTCCCATAAGATTTTTTTGATGTCTTGATGATCCCATCAGATTAAGCCATCCCAACTCAATTTATTTCCACCTTTATTTTCAATGCAGTAATTTTTTAGCAGAACCAGAAAAGGAAAATAATAACTCACTCATTGCAACATGGATTCATGTATCCCAAATCATATAACCATTCACAAGGCAGGTTGCAATTTACAGGCTGGTGTGTTGTGGGTAACAATATTTCTACTAGAAGAATGTTTTTATGTAGCACCCAGCAGAATACAGTTAATAATGCATTGCTTAGCATTTTGAATAATTTCAGCAAAGGAATAATTTTAGCACTATAAACTTACTTGAGATGAGTTTTTCCCAACAGATCTTCTTTATGGCTCTGCTCATAAACTCATTACCTATCTTATTGACATACCTCTCTAGCTTTCTTTTCATAGTGAATATAAAACAAAGTGAAGTAAATTGAAAAGGTGCTTTCCTAAGTGAAAAGTTGGAGGTGTTTACAGAATGCATTCTAAAAAGCTCTTTCAATTGAAGCTTATTTAATACAGCTGGTTTGACTGGAATTCATTTTAGAGATTTGGTAAAAACTTGTGCATTTCTGATCTATTTATGTTCTCCTCATGATTACATTATTTCTTTCCTCTGCTTAATTCCTTTTGACTTCTTTTTTATCAAACCTGGTTTAACAAGACTATATCCTGATGAATATACTTGATAGAAATAATATTTCCTTAATTACACAGAAAAATTTATCAGCTGATGCGCCTTATATTTGTATTTCTCTTTCACAGATCAAAAATGCTGGCAGTTCTAGACATCTCATATTAAAACTCTTGTTCTCTTCCTTTTCAATTTTCATTTGATAATTCTACTGACAAAAAAGTTTTGTATGTTAATCACAAAGTGTGTGACTATATCTGTACTAGCTATATCTAATTTAATTTCTACTATCATGATTCTCAAGGCCATCATGTTCTTTCTATATTGTTTCTAAACACTGCTTGATGATGTTTCCAGCATAATGTCTTTGGCAAACTTCATTATTATGTTTCTAATATCACTATTATCACCAATATCACCATGCCAACATCACTAATGAAATTATTAAATAACAGTGATCTCTGAGCTGATCTTTGATTTGTTGGTAGCCAGTCTGATACTTCTCTGCTTTAGTTTTTCTTATTAGGAATTATTAGGAATTTTTTATTATTTTCTCATTAGGAATTTTTCTTATAGTAATTACAAGCTGTGTATTCACCTTGTAATTCCTCTATTAATCTCTGGATTTTCCCCCTGGTAATATTTCCAGTGTTGTGCCACATCAAACTCTTGACCAAATCACCAAATCACAGAACTCTTAGGTTTGGACAGGACCTCTGGAGATCATCTTGCCAAGGCAGAGTTGTTTAGAGCAGGTGACACAGGAACACCTCCAGGTGGGTTTTGAATATCTGCAGAGAGGGAGGCTCCACAGCCTCCCTGGGCATCCTATTCAGTGCTGTGCCACCCTCAGGGTAAAGTTCTTCCTCATGTTAAGCTGTATTGGATCTTGTGTTTTGGTTTATGGCCTAGACTTCCTATTATTCCTGGGCACCACTGAAAAGATTCTGTCATCTTCCTCTTGGCACCTGCTTTTGAGATATTTCTATGTATTGATGAAATCTGCTTCGAGTCTTTTCCAGGCTAAAGTGGACTCAAGATCTTTCCTCATAAGAAAGATGCTCCAGAGTCCTTATGACCTTTATGGCCCTCCAGTGGGCCCTCTCCAGTAGCTCTTTGTTTTTGTTAGACTGTGAAGACTGGAATTGATATAGCCACACACTTCCTGATGCACTCCCACAACGCCATTGACCCTCCTAGTCACAGGGGCATGCTGCCAGCTCAATTTCATACTAAAATTCAGGTGGATTTGGTTTATCACCTTCCTTTTTTTTTTTTCCCTGTATAACAATGACTTTATGGAAGAATGTTGTTATATTAATCTGTCCTAATTCACATTTTTAAACTTGTGTTATATTTTCTAACTTTCTGTATTCCTCTTTTTATTATCTTCTTCTTCTAAGTCTTTTTAACAGTCCAGGAGTTTAAGTCTTACTAACATCAAACATACAGACATGTAAGGGCTTAGATCATAACTTTCTTGATTGAAAGAGAAGATACAAAGTTTTCAGGGTCTCCATCTAATAAACACCTTCCTGAGATCATAAAATTGCAAAAAATCATCTGGTATTAAGACTTAGTTTCCATTTTTCTATAACCTTCATGACTTACATGCCTTTTCTCTGCTCCTCTTAGTAATCTCTATGCTTGCAAGTAACTTGCTTTTGCTATTGGTGTGATCCTTTCAGTTGGCAATATCTTGCTACTTTCCGTAATTTTTTCCCCTGGGACATATGTTTTTCCCAGCAGAATCAATCTCCTGTTGTCTCTGAAAAACTTTATTTTCCACTTTTAAAATCATGGAACATAGAAACTGGTAAAAAATAAATAAGAAACGTCCATCCTTCTGCAATACAGACCATTGTCAATATAAACTTTGTCTTCACGAAACTCTAGGCAGCTTTGAAAACTCAAGATCTGTTACTACACACCCTGAAATATTTTAGTTATCATTTTATCTTTTAAGTTTGAACACTTTGGATTTGGATTTGGCTTTATTCTAATTTGCTTGTGTTCTTAATAGAAGTTTATTTTCAATTATTAGCCTTTCAACTCTGCAGGGCCCCTAAAATAAATAAGTTGGTTTTTGTTCCTTTGGTTTGTTGAAAAAATGTGCAAACTTTTTCCCTGTGAATATCGGAGCAATTTTTGAAAACATTTATCAATTTGAAGCTTAAATTTGAAGGATTAAATTTAAAAGCAACTTATAAAGCTTAATGGGGATATTTCTCCAGCTTTTCCTGGAGTTTTCCAGATGGATTTCTCTCTCTTCCATACTATTGAATATTTTTTGTCTGTCCATTTCTTCTATTCTAAGCAAGCATATTATTGTGGCATTTCCTTCTCCTTTTTATTTGTTAGCTAGATCAATAGTTTTCTGTATTGCTGATCTTAAGTGAGCATGAATGTTTTTCCTTTTTAAAGCTTATTTGGCTTAAGAACGTTGTTGGATAGCTGTGCTCACAAAATAAAAGAGCACTTACCAAGATATTAATTAAATGATCATTTTGATGTAGTTGCATAAAATGCTCCTAATGTAGGACAGGTGTATTATGAAGGGATGTATTAATATGATATCTGTGTTACAGAAACTTGTGCTTGGAAGTCAAGAAACCTGCTTTAAATTTTTGTCAAGATTAACAAAAAGTGAAGAATTAAGTGTTGTTCTGTAACAGTCTGTGAATCATGAGGTCTATATGCTGCTAGGACATGATTAACAAGTATGAGGAATCTCTTTAACACCTCATTCATTCAACCAAGCAGGTGCTTGCAACCAGAATTTTAAAAGCAACAAATAATGATAAGGGTAAGAAGTTTTCCACATGTTAACTGCAGTAAGATCGTGAGACAGATGGAAAAGATGAAAATTTGTGCTAAAAATCTTATCCAAGAAGATATGTATGACATTAATTATGTGTAAGGAAAGCCATTGAAAGTAATTTTTAGATTCAAGCTGCTGGATGACTGAACTCTTTATCTTTCCATTTGATTACTTGCATGCCAATATGTTTATTTGTTGTTTGTTTACATAAAGAACGAGTCTTCTTTCAAGGTATGTGAACATTTTGAAGAGGCAGAAGTAGTTTGGAGAAGCCAAGTGTGACTAGGAGATGATGAGCCAAACTTTTGAACTGCTCAACTAGAGCAAGAGTGGAAAGGCTTGAAACAGACAACAGCTCTATCTCCAGCTTCCCCTGTCATTCACATCTGACATGTAAAATATTCTCTGTGGGATATTCAGTTTCACATTGAGATGAAGAGCTGGCCATGCACATGGGGTTCAGGATTACTTAAGCAGACTTCCAAGGTATGCTGAAGATAAGATTTATGCAAGGTCATAGGAGAGGTGATGATGACAACAATAGAAGCAATAGGAAGAAAACAAAATAAATTTTGGAAAAAATAATACCTTAATGAAATGACTGCATGAACACTTTTAGTTGTCTAAACCCCAGTTATTAGAGACTAAGCAAGGTCTGGAACAAAATTAAGTCTACCTATCAAGGGCTAGAAATACTTATGACTCTTTGGGTTTTTGGGGAGTTATGTGTTTGGGTTTTGTACTTTATAGCTATGTAGGAAGTCCTTATTTTGTAAGATATTAGGAATATCAATGTACTATTAACACAGGACATCACTAGCATTACTAGACATTTTGAACAAATGAAACAATGTATTCTATACTCTGAAAAAATTACTTTTTATGTGTTGTTACATGGTCTTCCTTTAGTGCAATCTTTTGAGGCAAACTTTTAGTGCTTTGAATTTATTTTTTTAAGTCTAAGTATTAAGTGTATAAATAAAGGAAGAATTGGTTCACTTCTTCACTGGAGATAAGATTAGTAAAAATATTTAATGGTTCATTGAACATCTTATAGGCTTTCTATAGTTTTATTTTCAATGTGAGTGCCACAGGTCTTTAGTTTCTTCCTGAAACAAGGATTAGATCAATTTCTTTTCCTATAAGTCCTGAATGAAAAACGTCTTGAAAAACATAATGCTCAGCTGGCTGCTGACTTACCTTGATATCCTAATTGCCTCATGGAGTGTTCTAAGAGTTCATGGAGGTTAATGGGATACAGAAGTTCTTTATGGTGCACATGCACCTTTTACTTTGTTGTAGAATGACCCTTATACCTGCTGTTGAAAAAACGAAGAAGTTAAAACTCAAACTGAAAACATTCAGGGACACAGTAAGGCTATGAGAAGTCTGTACTTTAATACTGAAAAGGGGCTGGAAAAGGCACAGTTAAAAGCTTATTATCATTCAGAAATCTTTCTAATTGTTCTGGCTGGAGAATTTTCTGGTAATTCTGTGCTAGTATTCATCAATATTCTTCAAAGAAAATAAATGGGGACATTAAAATTCTTCCTATTTTCATATTTGGAAAAAGCTAAGTGAGAAATAATCTTGAGGTGTAGCTTTCAAATTCTACTTGAAAAAGGAAAGGGAAAAAAACCCCACAAACCTATAATCTAGCTATCTTCTGCATCCTTTAAAATCTCAGATTACTATGTATTAAGAATAAGCACAATGCAAAACAAAACAAACCAAAAAAAGAATTGTAGCATGTTGAACTGCTGAAAGCAATGCCTAGAAGTGCTTTTATTTATAATATGTCTTAATGTAACTTATAAGTTATTAAATATTTGCAATGCTTGTTTTATGTTATAATCGTCCCTTAACTGGTTCTTTTTAAGCATTTCAACAACACAGTCATTTGTCTATTTTTTCTTTCACAGCTGAAAGTAAAAGAAAAGGAATGCCTGACATAAATTCCTGTGGTATTTACTTTCTTCTAATTCATTTTTTTCAGTGCACTACTTCCATTTCAATAGAGATGACATCATTAGGCCATTACATTAATTTTAATATTCAATATCTTATCAAAATTAAAATGCAGTAAAGTTTTCCCAAGGGCAATAATTCTGTAGAGTACATGTGCATGAGGTTCAGGCACATTTTCAAGCATCAAGCAATGAAAGACTGCCATTTGGGAATTAATGGTTTATTTTATATATATTTTTATATATATATACATATATATATATATGTGTGTGTGTGTGGCTGAAAAAAGGTTTCCTTTGCTGCATTTGTTTCGGGGTTTTGGCATGTTGGTTTTTTTTCCTGTATTGTATATGCAAAGTTCATGTTTATGAATGAGTTTTAGTTGTTTAAAACAAGGACTTTTTGGGGGCTAAATACCTCAAACTCATCCTTTTAGTAGAAATGGGTTTTTAATAGTCAGACCTTAGAAACTGTGAGTGTCAATGATGAAGTACATTGTGGAAACATGGATCTTTTTACAAAATGATCTTCAATTCTTCCACAGTATTTATTTTTGTATTGTAATACTACTGAGTTAGGATTTTCCATTAGTAAAGTTCATGGCTGGGGAATTGATCTTCAGGAGAATACTGGGTGCAAAAGACAGGGCCATGTCTTTAATTAGAAGGAAACAGGTGGATATCATAACTGTAGGTCAGAAAGTATTATAAATGATCCCCTGAGAAAACTTCCTAAATGAATGATGGGGAGAAAAGTAAAATAACATATCTTTCTTTATGGTCTTTCTCTTTTTAGATTTGGCTGTTGGAACACTGGTGGACAATACATAAATCACTACATGGGTAGTGCTACGAGACTCCTAAAATACATACCCATGTTTAGTGAGAGAAGTTAATGACAAAGACCAAAATAGATGTGCACTTCCATTTTCTATTTTAATCTGAATCCTTTCTTTTACACATGAATTCCAGTATTTGACACCCCTCCATTAGAAACCGCAGAAGCTGCTCGTGCTTCAGAGCAGTTCCTTGCTGCCTGTTACCTTTTAGGTGTGGATCAAGGTTCACAAAAGTCTTGTATGTGGCATATGTTCTCTGGTTGAAGATGTCTTACATGATGGTTGATTACTTTTAACACTTCTCAGTGCAATACATACATATCACACTTTTCTTAATTAACTTAATCTGATGACATTTGTCAGATATAGGAAAATAACACCATATCTAATCAGGTAAATCTGAAACACTTTATTTTTAGTAATTTCTGTTTCCCTTCTAAGTTTCATTTTGCCAACCACAACAGAACTCAACTTACCTAACCTTAGACTTGATAAATTGATTGTTTAATCTTAGCTCCATCTAGAGACAATGAAAAGAGATAAAAATGTTTCAGTCATTTCTTCTGCCTATTCATGTAGTTAGAGTTGCTTCTCTCAGTAAAGGAAGATCCCATTAAGCTACATAGGTGTGTTGTGGGCCAGCCTTGGCTGGCAGCCCAACCTACATCCAGCTGCTGTCTTAAAGAGTGCTGGGGAGAAAATAAGACGCAAAAACTTGGGATAAGAATAGGGAATAATTATTACCAATTAATTTCATGGGCAAAGTAGTCTCAAATTTGAGAGATTTAATTTAGTTTGTTGTTGCTTAAAATAGATTTGGATAATATCAAGCAAAGAACAGCGTTTGCACCCTGTTCATTCACAATGCTACTTCCAGTCCCACCCCAACTGACATATAATTAGCCATCAGCAACAACTCCTCTTGGCCACTTCATCCTCAAGTCTTCCCCACTGTAGCTTGAGCTCTACATTGTCAGCAGCCTTTCAGGAGTATCTAACTTCTCTGGTGTAGGATGCTCCATGTGAATGGATATCTACTCCACCATGGACTTCCCTACCGGCTGCAGATGTTTTCTTATTCTGTTCTTTCTCTGACCTTGGTGTCTGTAGGGTTGTTTTTTACACTTTTTGTTCCATCCTCCCTCTGTTAAGTGTTTTAAATGCTTTCTTGAATACATTTTCCCTGAGGTGCCCCAAGGTCAGCTGTGCCCTACAGTGGGTGGGTTGGATCCAGCTTGAACCATCTATGTCTGCCACAGGACAGCCCTGGCTCACAGAGCTCCTCAAAGAGCTCCTCTGCAGCCCCTTCTGCCAGCAGCTTGCCAACTATGCCCCATACAACACAATGTCTTGATGGTTAAAAATATGTAACAGGACAAAAATTTCTGAGAGATGGAATACCTTAAAATGTAGGAGATAGGCCAATTTCATGGAGGAGACTTTTAAGCACCACAGAACTATACTTGCATGTGTATAACACACGCAAAGCCCCACGAGGAACTGATTCAATTAAATTTAGAAGTTTTGGTCAATATATTTATTTTGCATGTAGGTGATTGTTCATATTCAGTTTAGAACAAGGTTGCCTGTTTAAGAAGACCTGCACTAACACACAATTCTCTAAATAGTTTCCTCACATCCTCAAGAAGGATGTTTCCAGAATAAAACCATCTTAAAATAAAAATTCAGCTAAAATATTTAAAATAACTTAAAAAGAATAAAGTGTATGTGGGAAGGAAGACACTGCTGAGGTTATCTTCCACTTGCTCATTAAAACAAAACTTAAAAAAATGTCTTAATTATTTAGAAATATGTCTTACTCATTTTGGACTGTATTAGCCTCATAAAATATCCCCAATTAATTCCCATATTGATATCAAAACCGATAAGGAATATTTTATACAATCCTTCATCAATGTTATGGAAAATATTGAATAAATAATAAATTCCTTTCTTTGTTGGTCGTATATTTGCTGGGGAAGACTGGTGATGACAACCCAAGGTACAAAAGCTTTTGATATATCCCTCTGCAGTTTTTTTCTTCATCTCTTCCATCTTTAAAAGCAATATAGAAACATAACTAACAATCATAAGACTGGATGGTTCAGGGAATTGCTTATCAGGATCAAAGCCAGTTCTTGCTTTCCTACAAATACAAATCTATCTTGACTTGTTACCAAAGGTTGTGACTTAAAACAATTCAATGGAATATGTTTATTTGTTACACTTGTGATCTCAGCCTGTGGCACAGCCCTCGAATATAAAATTGTTCCATTGCTAGTAATATCAATAAAGTTGTCATGGACTGAATGGTATAGACACAGAATTGATGTTTTTCACCTGTCTCACAGGACAGTGTGGGAACCTTATGCTGCAGTTTCCTGTGGTGCATATAAAGAGTAATTCTTTTCTGAGGATGACAGGAGAATGTTTTCATGAATATGAAAATTCACCTGTGTTAAAATGAAGAAGGGCAGTATGTTGGAGGAAGCTCTGACAGCAGAAAGTAGTACAATAGTATTACAAACATGTCAGACTTCAAAAGATCTACATTAATGAGCCAATCTCAAGCAAGATACCTCCTTTGGAAAGACTTCTTGGAGGGAGGAGTGCAGTTAGCAGTCTAGCTGTGTCACATCTCATTTATACATTTGTTTTTTAAGCAGCTGACTTGATCAAAAATGTCCTCATTAACTTTATTTTCTACTTTCAGCATGCATTTATTATAGCTGATTTAGTCAATTCAACTTAATATGTCTGCTCTTAATTAGTTTCTTGACTTTGCAACTGCGACTACGTACAACACAGAATTTTGCTGAACGCTTTCTGAAAGTTCATGTGATGTGCATATCTCCTTTGTCTAGGTTGATGGCCATATCCTCTGAGAATTCCAAGGGTTAGTGAGTACTTACCTCCCTTGTCTCTCCTTAGGCCATTTTAAAATAATGGCATAATGCTGGCTGCTCTCCAGTCATCTCAGATTTCACTTGATCTATTTTGAAGAACAGAAGTACATAAAAATGTCTGCCAAAACTTCTTAAATTTCTCTGCTTATTTCCTTAACCCTTTTGGACATATGCTATTTGGTCATGGCCCAATCAATTTTAGAAGCCATTTCACCTTATAATAACCATATTTGACACACTCTGTACATATCCTAATTCCTAATCATCCATCTCCATAAATATGATTTCAGATATAACGAAATACTTACTCTGATCTTTTATAAGGCCTTATAGAACCATTACATAGCATATCCTCAATCTGCTTATACCCTTCCTAGGGGACAGTTTGCAACATGAAAATTTCTTTCAAGAATAAGTATGGATCCAAAGCTCAGGACTGGGCCAGTGAATTGGTTTTCATTCAGAATTTAAATTAATTTTGTGTTTCTTTCCTGCTGTAGGGAGGAAGCAGACTGCAATTAAATTTGAGCTGATAGTTATTTGCTTCTTTATTACAATTTGACAACCAAGAGACATTGTTCTCCTCAACAACCTGCAGACGGAGGGTTTGCGGCACCATCAGGGAAGGGTGAAGTACTTTTCTTCCCTGAATAGACAATCATCTAGATTTTCTCTTGAAAGGACCTCAAGAAATTAGGTAATCTGTCCTCCTACCCCAGAGTAGGATTTTCTAGTATTTTCTACTCTTAATACCCTTCAGTTAAGAAGATCCCATAACCATCTTGAGCTATCTGTTCAATGCTTATTTAAACTTTAAGTTTTCAACCCTTCCTTATTTTTTTAATATAATTCTTAGAAACAAGATTAAAAAATAATGTATGCTACTGCACACATTACAGCAGTTGGAAAACCTCTTAATGTTTCTGTGAGTGAGACACTGATTATGCCTAACAAAAGTTTAGAGACAGAGCCTGGGGCTGATCCTAAACACTTACAAGATCTATTTGATGTGAGTTGTCCCACTGAAATCAAGATGACAGTTGATTATAAATATTTTATATTGTCATCTACCAATGGTTTTTGGCTGTAAAAGCTTTCAGTATTGAGCAGTATGCTAATTCTGAGGAACTTTTTTGAATGTAACACTGATCCTAGCTGGATTTTTTTCAGGAAGTGAAACTAGAGCCTTTGACTTTAACAGAAAAGGCTGTTACTGTCTGAGTCACTCTCTGAGTTATATCCACTAGAAAGCATAATTAGATTAGGAGATCTCTGTACATGTCTTCTCTTCCTGATCACTGGACAAAGCCTAAAATTGGCATGACTACTTCAGCCTAACAATAGACATTGAAAAAAAAACAAAGCCATAAAATTTATGGTCCAGACATGAGTTGATATCATTTAATGGTCTGTATCAAACAATGATCCAATGCGAAACTTCAGTCATGGAATCTTACACTGAGACAAAGGCTCACTTTGGTTACTTCCCTGAGACCACAGGCCGAGACTGAAAACCTGTGCACGTAAAACAGGTCATCTGGTAAATGCTGTCTATTTACTCTCCTCTAACTTTCTTGATAATTTTTTAAAGAACTTCTGCTTTGGTTTAATCAGGCAAAATGAACACTTTGGCATTTAAAATTTAGAATAACTAGATTGGAAGAGACCTTCAAGATCAGTCCAACCCATGCCCTAACACCTCAACCAAACCATGTCACTGAGTGTCACATCCAGTTTTTTCTTAAACACATCCAGGGATGGTGACTCCACCACCTCCCTGGGCAGGCCATTCCAGTAATTTATCACTCTTTCCTTAAAAAACTTTTTCCTATGTTTTCCTTGGCACAGCTTAAGACTTTGTCCTCTCATGCTGTGAGTTGCAGCCTGGAGAAACAGACCAACCCCCATCAAACTACATCCACCTTTCAGGGAGTTGCAGAGAGTGATAAGGTCACCTCTGAGCCTCCTTTTCTCCAGGCTGAACACCCCCAGCTCCCTCAGTTGTTCCTCACAGGGCTTGTGTTCCAAGCCCCTCACCAGCCTCATTGCTCTCCTCTGGACACGCTCAAGCGTCCCAATGTTCTTCCCAAACTGAGGGGCCAGAACTGGACACAGCACTCAAGCCTCACCACTGCCAAGTACAGGGGAAGAATGATGTCCCTTTAAAGAGTGGAATTCAGGTACTGTTTGTGGAGATACACTTCTCCACTTCTTCACACTTGAGTGTGTTGGACACACTTGAGTGTGAGAAAATTTTAAAGACCATTTTAAAGATAATTTTTTATAGCAGAAATGGTAGCCTGGAATTCCACACTTTTGAAAAACATCAGTCTTATAGAAAATTTGCCTCTGCTTCTAACATTGAAGATTCTAATGGTTACTGAGCAAGCAAATCATAATGACTCTTTGTTAAGGTAGGGAGAGGAAGATACACTGAATTATATATACTAAATTATTTTTCCTTTTTCACTGATGGCAGCTGATAAAAGTATTCTTTTTCTAATTTTTACCCTGTTTTTACTTGTTCATGTCTTGTGCTATGTTAAGTTCCAGAGAAGAGGACCACAACAGCATACACTTTTGTCTTATGTTGTTCTTATTATAACTTTAGTTGTATAGGTCTGTGTAACTGACCTTTGTATTGCATTGCTTTTATTGCAAATTACAGCATAAGTCATTGTTATGCTTCCCAATTATATGCTGGAAATCAGTAATCATACTTTAGGAAAAATGCTTCCAGGACAACAGAGCCCTATCAGAGCTCACAGGAGGGCATATTGCCATATGACATATTGTCAAATGACATATTGGCTTTTGTTACATTAAAGTTTTAACATTTGTCTAAAAGACAAAGGTATCAGTCCAAACATACCAAGAAATTTATATGTTAACACACACATGGGTCTGCACTTGAGATGATATTTTCCATAACCTTCCCTGGCACTGAGGGCAGGCTGACTGCCTGTACCCTGTAGTTCCCCAGATCCTCCTTCCAATCCTTTTTTGTGGATGGACATCATATTTGCTAACCTCCAGTCAACTTGGACCTCCCTGCCTGGTCAGGAGTGCTGATAAATATTTGGAAGTGGCTTGTTGGGAATTTTTACGAGCTCCCTCAGTACCCTTGGGTGGATCCCATCTGACCCCATAGACTTACTTGTGTTAAGTAGCAGCTCGCTGACCTATTGCCCTCTGATGTGGGGATTCATTCTGTTCCTCATCCCTGTTTTCAGCTTAGGGGACTGACCTAGAGAACTACTCTATTATAGACTGAGGCACAAAAACATTAATTACTTAAGCATCTTCCTTATCCATTGTCACTCTGTCTTCCTCTGCATCCAATAAAGAATGGAGTTTCTCCTTAGCCCTCCTTTTCTTGCTGATCTATTCACAGAAAAATTTTTATTGTCTTTTATGGCAGAGCCAGATTAAGTTCTACTTGGGCATTGGTCCTTCTAATTATTTTCTCCCTGTATAATTTCACAACATCCTTCTGAGTTGCCTGCTCCTTCTTCCAAAGATCATAAATTCTCTTTTTTCTCCCCAAGTTCCAGGCAAATCTCTGTTCAGCCAGGCTGGTATATCCCACTGACTCATCTTTTGGGACATGGCAATGGCCTGTTCTTCCACCTTCAGGATTTTCTTCTTGAAGAATGTCCACCCTTCCTGCACTCCTTTGCCCTTCAGGACTGTCTTCCAGGAGCTCTGTTGGCCAGGTTCCTAAGCAAGCCAAAGGTTGCCCTTCAGAAGTCCAAGGTGGCAGTTCTGCTGACTCCCCTCCTTACTTCTCTGAGAACTGAAAAGTCTATCATTTCATGAAAGGTATGCCCCAAAATGTCCCCTATCCATCCAAGATCACCACTTAGGACTAAGAATTTGCTGCTTCATTTTATAGTATGTTGTTATGCTTCTTTGATGGGGTCATCAAAAAGACCTGTTTGGTCAAGTGCCTAGGACCTTTGACGCTGGGAAGGAAGGGAGTAATTGGCCTGGCACACAGAAATCTTGAGACTGATACAGAGTAGAAGTAGAAATAGATTTTATTTTATTTTATTTTATTTTATTTTATTTTTCTACTTGATTTACAGGATTTCAGCCCTAATAGTGAGACAACAGGAAATGAACAGTGACTCACTTGGTCACAGAGAATGGCTGCTTGATTTATCAGCTGGTGTAAATTATACTAACCACATTACCAGGGGTGTGGAGCAGGGGAATACAGGTCATGTATGGACTCTCCTTGGGTCCTAGGTTTGATTAAAATAATTTTCTTCAGGAAGAAGTCAGACATAGGAAATTACCATCCCAAGCTCTTTGGCAGAAGGAATCTTAGGCTTAAGACAATGATTTCTCCTTACTCATTTGGATTACATTGAGATCATCTTTATACTTTTTAGATAGTAGAATTTGCTTATTTGTTATTTTCTTTCTTGACTCGCAATTAGATATGTTATCTGAATTTACTATGTGTGTTCTACTTTAAATGCATTGGGTATTTGTTCTTTGTTGTCTTTCTTTTCTCTGTAATAGGTTTGATTTTTTTTTTTCCAAAAGTCAGAGTATCAAAAGATAACACTATCTTGTCTTGGACCATTGGATGTTGTAGACTGATATTTACTGCTCACTTCTTAATATGAAATAATTAGAGCAATACATAATATAAATGAAGATTCTGCCAGTAAACTTGGCAAGACATTTGGATGTCTTCCCTTTTTATGGAACACTTAACATTTATGTACACTGAGACATAAATTAAATTTTGTAATGCTTGTAAATGATTGATAATAAGCTAACTGATGGCATGCATTAAAGTATTTTTTTGGGTTTTTTTAGTTTTTTTTCTGAAAGAATAAGTATATGATCATCTTCATCAGAATCTGAAATTTTTTTGAGAACTAACTTACTGAGAAAGTTGTTGTAATGTCCTGGATTAGCTGCTGTTTCTTAAAAAAAAACCCAAAAAACCCCCAAAACACCCAAAACCCCAAAAAACTCAAATCGACCATGAGAAGAGTTTAAAGATTGTTGGGACAAGGTGGTAGAAAGACAAGATTAAAAATAGTAGTGGACCTTATTTTTGACTTATTCACTTATCTCTAAAATGATCCAAATATCTCATGAGAGATTCAGTACATTATCATGACAAAGAGCCTATGTACTATTTTTTTTAACTTCACTGAATGAAGACATCTGATTTCTTATATAAATCATAAATAATCTTATAAAAATTTTTATATAAATCACATTTACATCTTAAAATATGAAATTTGCTCCTTCAACATTTGTGTTGAAAATACTGAAAGGATTATGTCTGAAGGAGGACTTCAGACTTCTGCAATTTCAGCAGTTATTTACCAGTGTTGTGTACTTTATCCTGTCTCTGACTCCTGCTAAGATGTGCATTTGGTGTGCTCCTATTAGGCTCATGAACAGTATAGGAAAAATGTCAAATTTACAACAATAAGATTCATTTAGTTGGGTACACAATCATTCATCTTAATTATGTCTGACACCTTCACCATTATAAAATCAGTTTCCCAGAAGAAGAGAAACTCACATTCTGTCTCCATTAGGAATCCTTCATTGAAGGAGACTAGTTACTGCAGTTGTCTGAGGAAGCTAATAGAGTAATCAAAGCATCAAGGGAAAAAAAGCAATATTCATCAAGAGCAGGGAAATACTGCACTGTCATGGCAGATAATCATAATTCCTAACCAAACCACTTTTTTGGAAGGTACTTGTTACGATCCAGTTTAAACCAAAAAAAGCAAAGAAAATTAAGTCACTGTATATAAAATGGAAAGAACTTAGAAGGTTCGAAACTAACACAAAAAATGTGATTAAATCAAATGAGGCTAGATGCTGGTGCCAAAAGATTGATATACTTTATTTTATAGTAAAAGAGGCAAAGAGAAACAAAGAGAAAAGAAAGAAAGAAAGAAAGAAAGAAAGAAAGAAAGAAAGAAAGAAAGAAAGAAAGAAAGAAAGAAAGAAAGAAAGAAAGAAAGAAAGAAAGAAAGAAAGAAAGAAAGAAAGAAAGAAAGAAAGAAAAAGAAAGAAAAAGAAGTGTCGTGGTGATAGGGGGACAGGGAGAGTGACAGAGGTTAGGTAGAAGCTTATGACCCATCTGAGGGTCCCAGGGATGTCTCATTGCTCCCCTCCATCTGGTTGCTCCCCTCCATCTGGTTTTCTTGGTGGTGAGAGTCCCCTGTCACCACCTCAGAGGGCCATGCTGCCACCAGGCCATGCCAGAGTACAGAATTCCATGGATTAATACACATATTTGGCAGGTGGGAATGCCCAGGTGTCTCCCTTGCTAGGGCCTGGTTTGACACTGTCCCTTGCAATGCTGAGGGTTTGTTGCATCCTCTGCTGTGCTCTGGTGTAGGGTCTGGGGACCCCTTTGGGGCTCTTTGATGGCCCATGTCACCCCTCTGCTGTGGATAAGCTTTTCCTGGGGAGAAGGAGCCCCTCAGCTGGGCACCTCTGCCCATAGGAGGATGGGTGGTCACTGCCTCTCACCAGAGGCTTTCCAACACACTCCAAAGCCTCTCTCCCCCACCCTTTGGTGTGAGGGTCTGTTGGACCCTGGCAGCTGATAAACCTGGGGCTATAATTTCCTCCCTGAAGGTGCTAAACTTGTGCTTTGTGAATGTCCCCAGACCTGAGCTGTTACTTTATCTTGTCTTCATCAGCAAAGGTGTAGGGACTCAATCAGGAGGCCTATTCAGGGTACGGTGGTCTTTGCAGCTTTTGTTATACAGTTCTAAAAGTCCTTCATAAAAATGTTTAAGTAATAAACTATAATATTTCATTCTCTGACAGTAGTAGACTACAGAATGTAAGATTTTGAAGAATGAGATGTATAAAATTTAACAGAAGGCAAGGCTTTATACCTTTTGCCTTCATTGAAATGAACAATAGCTTGTCAGTGAACTCAGTGAAAAACTGTATTAGATAATTATTTATTTTCTGAGATATATTTTATTTATATTATGCAAGGAAAAAAAGATAATGAAACTGCTAAAAAAACCCTTCTAAGCATCTTGATCGCCTTAACAGAATACTAGTTATTACCAAATTAAGACACATTACCATATGCAAAATATGAAATTAAATCGATTTTACCTTGATAAACAATTAATGAAACAAAGCCATTATTGCAACCACCATTAATGTAGAATTGTCACACTGTAGCACTTACACAATGAATATTTTCTATTCACAAAAGGATAAGTAAAACTGTCAAGTCAGATGCCGCATCAGATGAAGCACTAAATATGACCTCTGTCTTTCAAACAGTCTTTTCCCCTCAAAGATAACAATACAGGAGGATGGAAGATCTTAATTTTAAAATGTGACAATTTGTGGAGGATAGACATTCTAATGCAAATTTGAATCCTAATAAATGCTGTAATTCAGCTACATAAGTAGTATTTATAAACATTAGACTACAAAATCTCTGTAAATATATCACCTTTCTCAAACATTTATGACAAGAAAGCAATGTTCAGAAGAGTATTAGGATTAGGGAATAAAAACTTTACTGGTATTATACTGTCCTCATGTCTAAGATGATCATTGTGAAGACTTTATCTTAGAGAGTCAATCTCAAGAAAAATATCTCCTGCTTTTGTCTTTCTCTGCTTAACTTTTTTTTTGCAGAATAAAAGTTTCTTTTAACTAACTTATTCAGGGAGTCAAGTGAAAATGATCTGCAAATTATTTTGCTTATTAAGAGATGGAATGCTTCTGAAATCACAGAAAGCTGAAGCTGAATATGCCTCAGTATGCCCTCAGTACATTAACTATTTTTTTTTGTCCTTTACCCCTATGCTTTTTGAGGCAAAGACCATCTATTGACATGTAAACAAAGTAAAGTTTCATTGCTTGATTTGAGGAAAAACCTTTGTAGTAGTATTGAGAAAGATCAGGATGATGATGATGATACAGCTATGACAGAGGCTCTGAAAAAATTCAATGCCCTAATATAGACAACTGTAATGTGAGGATTGGGCTACATTTCAGTAACAATGCTGGCATAGTAGTTGCCAGAGAGCTCATAACTGCTTCATTACCCATGCTTGACCCCTTGTGATGAATATGCTGAGCCATGACAGATTCAGATGGCTAGGGAACAAGCAAATTAATTACTTTCCCAAATTAAATTTTTCATCAGAATTGTAATGAAAAATAAAAAATGCCACCAGGGGTTGAAAATGCCCAAACTAAGTGCCAAATTGTGATCTACTGTCAATTGAATTGCTCTGGCTTTATAGTGAACTAAAATGTAAATTTTTCCTCAGTCATAGAGAAATATATTTGACTGTCTTCACATATGATCATTCTAGTCAATAGCTCTAGTGTAATGTGCAAGACATTATTTCTAAGGATAAGTTTACTTAATGAGTACTTGCCTGGGCTTTTTTCTGCAAAGTCAAAATAGCGCTTCATTCAAGAAGTACCAAAACATTTAGACACCTTTGAATTAATTTTACATTTTCTTTTTAAAATGGTGTAACAAGCAAAACAGATATATTTTAAATACCCCTCAAATTAAATGAGATTTATGTTTCACAGAAATAGTATTTTAATACTTATTTTTCCATAAGTGGGTAACATGGTGTATTTACTTCCATTTTTCTACCAAACTGAAAATTTCAACTATTGCACCTGTTTTCAGTGGTCACCTGGTACTTTGAATGGCTAAGAAGCAAACTAACAGGAAGTGATCTTAAGTTGATCAAGAAAATAAAAACAAGAACAAAAGCAAAACAAAAAACCTCAAAAAAACCATAACAAACAAGAAAAACAACCAAAACAGCATATAACAGAAAATCAGAAAATTTGTGGTAAGACTTTGTCTTATTGGAAACAATAACTTTAAGAAGCTATGGACAGGCAAGATTGAGTTTTTAAGACAAGTCACTGAACTAAAGTAATCAAAAGGTGAAATTTGCAGTGGTTGTACCTAAACTGATGAAATCTAAAATATTATCAAGCTAAATCTAAAAGTGTTTGTTCTTCAGTCATGTTCTGATGGCCTCTCATCATGTTCTCACCCCACATTTGAAATTCATAAACTTCATTTCATCTTCTTCTTTTATATGGGTAAACCTCAGTTCCTATGAAAGTAAAAGTCTGATGGAAAGGTTGTTCTGGTATGTCCAGCTTACCCCCAAAATAAATAACCAGGCAAGTAAGTCAGCGGCAAACAGCAGTGCATATATTAAGTTTAACTTTCTTCACAGGCATCAGGGACAACTACTTTGGATTACTTCAGTGACACTAAAGTGAAGTGGGATGTATTGCATTAGGGGCTTGGTTCATACCTAGCCCAAAATACAGGAAGCAAAACTTCACTTATTTAAGATTCAGTTTCCCATCTCTCTACTATCTTTCATCTTTATATGACCACCTATTTGTGATTAAGTGCATTTAATTGCATGTTAACATAGTACATGGAAGAATCAGGTTTCAATCTTGATAAGGAACTTGGTGCACAACAGTTCTAAGAGTGGTTAACCAAATGTAAGTGAATATTAACAAAGTTCAAATTTTGAATTACCACATATCCCACCAAAAAATTATCTTCAAAATGTAAGTTTCTATCAGCAAGAAATTCAACAACACACCAGACAGCTGAATTCTTGTTCTGTCATTTTGCAAAAAATTGAACCTTCCAAGATTCAATTACACATATAGTTTAAATCCTCCTGGAAAGAGTACATTTCTTTCTAACAAATCAGAGGACACGTAACATATGCTACCCTATGTGTCAAGACTGGTCTCTTTTTTGTCCTGCTTGTAAAGTACAGATTAACTTGACTTTGCTCTCAAAAAGAACAAAACTGAGTAATGGTCTGTGATTTACTTTGACATCAGAGGGGAAAATGTGCATTTTAAAATGCACTAGTGATGATTCATTTACCTTTAGATTAATAATACCTTGCATATTGCAAACTGTTAGACATTTGAAACCAATAGGATATCTGTGAAACGATTCTCCACTAGAAAATAAAATCTTACAAATGTAACTTGGGGTCTGTCTAGTCATTCAAATTATGTTTCTTCACTGAGGCTTCTGAAGGTTCCATTAAGGTTCTCCTTCACCTAATATTCTCATGCTACATATTAAACTTTATTTAATTGGAGGTCTTTTGCAGTCTTCTTGCTGCAGTTATGGTATTAAGAATATTTCTTTCTTTATATGAAAGGAAATGTAGGAAATTTGTACAGTAGGAAATGTATTATACAAATAGAAGTGCAATTCCTCGGAGAAAAGGTTGACATATAGTTCTCTAAAACAAATACATACCAGGCAAATTGGTAGATGGAGAACATAAGTAGTTCTGTGCACAAGTATAAAATAGTGGAAGAAATCAGCAGGCTTTTGGAAAATTTTCTCCTGCCTTACATACCTTGTCAAACAGTCAGGTTTGTGAATAGGGGTCAATCCCACTGATATGCATTGTTAGATCACCAAAAATCTTTTGACAGGGAAATAGAAAAACTTTAGATGAAAATATAAGGCCTTGCATGATTAGGAAATAGAAAATAGAATGTAAAGATCAATGATCAATTTTCATAGTGATCAGAGTTCACAGGGAAGACCCCCAACAAACTGTGCCAGATATGCTTATGTGACCTTTAACAACAGTAAAATGACAAATTTTCTGATGTGATCGTGTTACTTATTTTAGCAAGTAATGAGTAACTACTTTTTACTTATTACTGTCTGTGAAGACAGTCTGTGAATAATCATGAAAAGTTCTTACAATACTGGTGGGCAATAAATCCATTAAACTAAAATATAGAAATAAATTAATATATCACATTGCATAAAAAATAAGGTGTTCTGTGCTGATCATTGTGACTCAATCTGAAATCTGGGGGTTAAGGTAAATTGTTCCATATGAACATTTGTTCAGTATTTAGTAGGAGTAGATAAAAGGCATATGATTATACTGCTAAGAATTGTTTGAAAGTAATAGACAACTACTATACTAGACTGTAAAGAATTAGGTCAAGATATGAATGTATATACTGGAGTTCTAAGTTTCAACAAAAGTGTATTAAAATGGAAAGCTTCAGAAGAACAGAAATAAACGCAGTGCATGAAACGTGCCTGAGAAGGAATGACTTAGCCACAGATAAATATATTCGTACTCTTCACTATGAGTAAAATATGTGCAAAGGAGAACCTGACAGAGGTTTATAGGGGCATGAAAATTATGGGCAAGGGGGCAAGGAGGATAGGGAATGATTTTTCATTTTTTTTCCAACACAAGATTGAAGGCACATTGGAACAATCCAGGAGGAGACTAGCTTAAAAGAGGACAAGATGTTTCAAGCAATGGGTTACCAAGCTGTATTTGCTCTAGGAAACTACCTGTTAAAAGTTTAACAAGTTTGACAGAGACTGACTATTAATGGAACAAAAATCACAGAACCTCTAAGTCTATATTCTGAGGAATCCCCGAGTATTATCTAGTTTAACATCCTTGTTCAATCATGGTCAGCTACCATAGGTTGCTCAGGACTATGTCTCCACTGATGAAGCCTTCACAACTTGTTTTGGGCAATCTGATCTTGTGTTTGATCCTCCTCACAGTATTTTCTTTTTCTTATGCTTAAATTGAATTACCTGTGACCACTATATGTGACCACTGTGTGTTGTCCTGTCACTGAACAACTCTGGATACAGTCTGGATGCATCTTATTTACTTCCTCCCACTGTATATTTACACACATTGATAAGAAGATATACAAATGAAATCTGTCTTATGACAACTGAGTACATGAGGGAACAGCCCACTGTGGCAATGACGTATGATACTGCTGCATTATGGTCACACAATGCTAACAGGAAGTCAAAAGTTCACTTAGCACTCTGCCCAAGAATTTCTGTGCAGGCTACAGAACAAGCTTGATTCATTTACCCAAATGTCCATGTAAATAGGTGTTTTGAATGTTATAGGATATTAGCGATATCAAGAAATCTGACAAACGTGACTTGGAATTGATGGGAGAACTGTTCCCTTGTGAAGCAGAACCTGAAGGCCAGGCACAGTGTTTTGGGTATCTCAAATGTGATTGGACAAATGTGTGTAGGCTACCAAGCCATCACAGATGAATTCATCCCCAATTTATGTGTTTTCTGGCATCAATCCTTGTCTTTAATAATACTTTTATATTACATATTTTGCTTATTTTAAAATAAAATATATACAAAGTGTTAAAAACCATCCTGTTTATTATCTTGACTGTTGAAGTAGCTCTCGCATTGGTAACAGGAAACTGTACATTTGAAAAACTTCTAAATTCTTTCGAGTAATATTTGTTTCTTTCTGAATAAAAATGTCCTGCAAAATAATTTGTGTTATTGTAAAGTTTCTTTCTTCTGTCCTAGACTGGCACAGAAGTTTCAACCTTTAGGAGTGTTAATTAAGAAGAAACAATTCAATAGTTCAATACTTCTGTCACCAATGCAGACTGCAAGAGTTATCAGTCAGACTCACAGGACGACAAACTGTGTCCACTGTGATGCCAATGGATCAGATTGAAATTCTGATTTTTTTTAAAAGAGTGACTTTTATTTCATCAAGTTAAGAACTGTTAGATTTGGTGTGTCATTACTAGTACTTTCTTTGTTTTTCTTTTATCTTCAAGTACATGTTTTCGATCCGGACATAAAAATACCAACATTCTGCATATTTTTGTTTCATACTTTTCAATTATAACATGTGAATGTATTACGATTTGTTAAGATCTCCAGGTACTCCTAAAACCAGCAAAAATAATGCAAATAAAATACTAGTAATATATTAACATTGTGTTTATTTTATTTTCTTTTCTGCTTTACCTCAATACCTCTCTGCACATAACCCTTCATTTTTAGGAACTACAAAATAGTTTTATGAAGTGCTATAGGGCCACTGTCTTGAACAGAAACACCTGTTTGCAGACAAATGAAAAATTCCATTCTGCTTTGTAAAGAGTAATCTGGATATGCTTGAATTCAATGCCAACTCCTGACCTTGTCTATATGCATAAATTCAGTTTACATTTACTTGCTTTGAGTCAGTTCACAAAATAGCTCAGACTAACCACAGCTGATTTCCGTTACAATTATTATTTCTGCAATGCAGTGAGAATATATAAGAACACAAAAAGGAAAACAAAAAAACAAACACCCTTCCATATGCTGAAGTTTTGAAATCTTGAGGTTTTTTGGGAAGGTACATACACGTCTGACATTATTATACCATTGTGGAAGCTCAGTATAATCGACGAAACAAGACTGGCATTCAATTGAAGGCTATAAACATGACAGTGGGAAAGCGAAAAGATTGTTTAGGTATAAACTGGATAATCTTAATCAAGGGAAAGCATAGACTGATTACAAGGAAACACTCCAGAATACAGGGCAGCCTTTCAGACTGCAAAATAGCCCATGTGGACAGGTGGCACAGATACTATATTTGAGCTTTTAAAGCTAACTTGAGTAAAGCATTTTCAACACACACTTTTAAGAAACCAGTAACATCAGAAAGATGGAGAAGATAATCAGAGATCAGAAAACTGGTACTTGATTAGTTCCAAGTCTGATACAGTCCAAATGAAAACTATCCATAATGAGACAATACAATAAAAAAAGATTTATGGGAGAGGAACCTCAGTTGTTACAGTACTGTGTTAAGAATTGCTATGCCAATGCTAAACCGTGTCCTGTGGGAAAAAATCAGAAAGTCTTGATTTCAGTTGTTCCACCACTATTCCATATATTAGCACATTCTATAACTGACACTGAAGTTAATGTGAAAAAAAGAAAGGAAAAGCCCCCCCCCAACACAAATAGAAACAAAGTCAAACACTCATTTGTTTTGCAAGTCTTTTGTCCTTCCTGTGGTGTCTGAACAGCAAAACAGGCCTGAGCTTCTTTCCTGTTGACTTCAGTGATCTGACTTCTGAGTTAAAAGTTAGCTGCCCATAACTATTTTAAATACAGTTATCATTACAATTTCAATCATATGAAAACAATCCTGCTGACTGGATATTTTGATATTATTTATTATAAGTCTCCTGGGATACCATAAGTAGGAGTGGGAGGGCAAATTCAATATTTAGAGTGCATTTTCTACATGAGTTCCCTCACTTTGTGTCACTATATTTATAAATTACCATTAATGAAAGCTTCCTACTTTTGGGGAGGTCAAAATGTAAGAACTTTATGACACAACATGTTACTTAAAAGGTATTAGATTTTTTTAGATAATATGATAACTTTCTTACTTTCTTACATCTAAATAAAACAAAACTAAATTTTTATTTTAATTGTTAAAAATGCTTCACTTGAATTAAGCTGTTTCTACCTGTTATAAACCAGACCCAAGCAAAAAAGACATGTAATAGGCAAATTATGCCATTCAACAATTTAGGTAGAAAATCGTCAGTTATTTCATGAAGAAGAAATGGTGAATATGGTGTGAATGTGGAGATTATCACTCTATTTTATTATGATACAGTCACATCTCTTGTTTCCAATTACTCATTAGGCAAAAAATGTTCCTTGCTTAACTCAGATTTTTGTTAGGATTCTGTATTTGAGTGCTCAATTTTGAAATCTGTGATCAAAAGCAGGTTAATGTCAATCACTTCATAACTTTAAATATGTATAAGCTATCACTGTTTTCTTTGTGTTTATCATCCAGTCTACAGTATTTAATAAATGATAATATTTTCTTAAAATTATACAGATCTTAAGGAAGATAAATATAAAACACATTTAAATATTTGAATAAAATACTTTAAGGATAGAAATATAAATATCACTTTGGAGACAAATTTTGATAAAATATGAAGATTTTTTAATGCAGTTTCAACATTAATTTCAATGTTTAATTGTATCCAGGATCTACTTTCAAAGCAAACTTAAATGTATTTTAAAATAGACGAAAGAGAAAGAATTCTTAACTGGTGATCAGTGATGTGGACTTACTGGCCACTACACCCATGTTAGCCTATTATCATTGTTAGAAATTATTTTATAGTATTAAAAATGAAACAGTATAGAATGAGGCCTTGCATATAGAGAGTTTATTGAAACAATAATTTCTTTCCATTATGTGGATTTCAAGCATTAAAAAAAAAAAATCCCTTTGACTATGCAGTCACAGAATCACAGAACTGTTAGGGTTGGAAGGGACCTCTGGAGATCACCAAATCTAAACCCCCTGGCAAGGCAGGGTCACCTGGAGCAAGTGACACAGGAACACATCCAAGTGAGTTTTGAATATCTCCAGAGAGGGACAGCCTCCCTGGGCAGCCTGACCAGTGCTTTGCCATCCTCAATGTAAAGAGGTTCTTCCTCATGTTAAGGTAGATATTCTTGTGTTTATGGACACTTTTCCTCATCCTGTCACTGGGCACTACTGAAAAGTGTCTGGCACCATCCTCTTGGCACCTGCCTTTGAGATATATATACATAATGATGGGATTCATTCTTAGTCTCTTCTTTCTAGACTGAAAAAACCCACAGTAGTGATGGCTTAGATTGTAAAAAACAATTTCCTATCTGGACTGAAAACTTGTGAGCCAAGTTTTAGCTTAGTGGTGTTTTTGTTGTAAGAATAAACCTTTGAAAAGAGGGCTTCTGTGAAGAATACTGATCTTTTATCTAAATCTCAGGAGAAGAAACAAGATACACAGGATGTATACCAAACTTATATTCAACCCAGCTAAGAGTAGAGATTTTAATCAAATGTCTCAGTGGAGCAATTAAATTCAGAAGAATTTAATTCAGGTCCCATATTTTTTAATTATGAGGATATATATAACATTCACAATAATGCTATTCAGCTAGAGAAAGAACAAGCAATTTTTTCTTCATTTCAATCAACATATTTTCTGTCTTAATTCTATGGTAAGAACTGTGAGGCAGTTTCAAAGATAGCAGTCTTTTTTTTTTTTTTTGAGGGAGTTAAATGGATTGGCCAATTTTCTCCTTCCAATTCCATTTGTACTGAATGAGTCACTTTTCTGTAACAAAGTGAGACCTTTCACTGCTAAAGCTTTACCTATTGTTGCCCTTCCAAAGTTTGAAAACACAGCTTTTGAGATTAAAGTATTTTTCATTCTGTCATTTGGCAGTTGATAGGCTAGACCTACATCTCCCTGTAAAGCAGGGTATTGTTGATTCATAAAACAGATAAAAAACCAACATAAAAAGTTTTCACCATTGAAATATCTTTATTTCATTCTATATATCTAAGTGGTTTTCAATTCCTAAGGCCATTACACTTTCTTTGGATTAGCTTTTGAAGATAGTCTTTGTCTTTTTCTGTACCTTATTGAGGTTTGGGTTACATTTTGTACCTAACTATACTGTAACTAATAGCTATTCCTGATTCAGTGATATAAAATCCTATAAAATAAATAAATAAATGAATATTTAAAGTTTTCCTCTACAGAGATATGTTTTCCAACTAGAAATATAGCACCAATATACCTGCAAGTCCTAATATTCAAGGGCATTATTTTGGCTTATTAAAGGGGTTTGAGAAACAAATGAGAACCAGAAGACTTTGGCCTTTTGTGGAGTTGTTTTAATATATGTGAAAAGCTGGCCCAGCAAAGTATGGTCCATCATCTAGGGGTTTTAACAGCAGTCCAATCAGTTTTAAGCTTTGCTTAGTAAATAAAAAGTATTGATTAAAAGATGGATTTTCTATTTTGTGGAGCAATGCAGTAATTGGATAATACCAGGTTCCCGCTGTAAGATTTTTATGAGGGTATCACTTTAAGCTGAATTTTCTTTACATGGCTGCTTTAAACTCAGGGTAATTTAAAATCTTCTATATAATTGTAATAATAAACTGTAGGGTATAAATATGTATCCAAACACAATCATAGTAGATGTAAAATGTTTTACTGTCAATGACCCATGGACAAATACCAATGAGCTCAATGAGCTGTAAGTCAATATTGGCTTTATATTCATTAGATGATAACATTCTACAGACATTGTGTTGAGCACTAAACTGTGATACTTGCTGAATAACATTAATGGTTTACACTTAAAGATTATATGACATAGCTCCCATTTAAAATTGAGCCTAGTTGTGCTTTGGTACATCATAGACACAATAAGTTTTGTGTTACTAAAACACAGTAAAATGTATACAGCCATAAGACTATAGTGCATCATTTAGTGTTGATTGCCCAGTATTTCATTTATCCAGAAGGAACTTTATTTTTCAACTTCTTGATCAAGAAGAAACAAAAAAAGAAAGATGTGGATGATATAATGTCACTAGGCTTTGGTGCAACAGAATCTTCTATATGAATATCAAGACTGGACAGAGATACTTCTTTTTTAACAAACATATCTCATTTAGTGTAAGACTCCAATATGGAATTGGAAGGAGAAAATTGGCCAATCCATTTAACTCCATTAAAAAAAAAAAAAAAAAAAAAAAAAAGACTGCTATCTCTGAAACAGCCTCACAGTTCTTACCATAGAATTAAGACAGAAAATTTTCTGAGAGATCAGTTTTTAGGCTCGATTCTTACAGTTTCAGCCTTGGGTGACTTGCACCCTTTGAAAGGAATATGTGCATGTTTTGGGAGTATTACCAATATTGGTGCAAGTTGTTTCTGGGCTTGCGGGTCAGAATACCGCCTTGGCACTGTTTATGACTGTGTATTTTTATCCCATCTCCCTTTCTTCCACACACTCCAAAACTACAAGATATATGTCAAAGATGCTTCCTAAAAAATGCCCATATTTTTTCCAGGGACAGCTAAGTTCCTCTCAAAGGTATGTACATTTCTTTCTTCTATTTTATCTCTGAAGACTTACTAAAACTTACTTAATCACACACAATACAGAGGTACATGAATGTGATTCTTTCTCTAGCCCAAGTCAAGTCTTTCATTAAATTAGCATGAGAACATTTGACTGAGGTCACATTCCATTTCCCAAGCAAATAAATTCACATCTAAGGAGTTCCACCTCAAATTCTATCAGCTGTTATTAGAGCTCCCCAGAAGAAGAATGAATGTCTTCTGGTTTTACTGGTGTTATCAAGCATGCAATGTAATAAGTATGTCTCTCAATGTAATAAAATGTCTCTCAACTGGTGATTTTAAAATGTGGGGTCATTATTTTTCGTTTCCTTGTTTACACAAGGAAAAATTAAATTAGTTTAATGTGTTTGTTTCTTTTTTCTTGAAACCAGAGATTCAATTTTGATGTGCCATAGACTGGATCCGCTTTCTTTTTCAGAAAAGAATACCTGCCCAGAATGAGAGAATCATGAACCTTTTTTTAAAATTAGAATTTTGTGAAACACAATGCATTTTCCATGTAAAGCTGTTGCCAGGCAATAACGTCTAGCATTACTGAGTTTAAAAACACTGTAAGTTTGCTTTCTGTAGAAGTCAAAAAGAAGCAGTCTCCTTATTATTCTTTATTTTCTATATATTTTTAGGGTGGAATAACTTTTTTTGTAATCTTAGGACACCAAAGATGTGATGCCAATATATAGAGTACAATGACAAAAAATGATACCTTTGATATCAAAAAACTGTTCCATTTTTACTGATAGGAATTTTATTTTTTCTCTCCTCAGAAAAGCAACTGTGACATTATTCTTCTGCTTTTTTTTTCTTTTTCTGCTGTTCATGTAAAAATATGATATTTATTTTGTTAAAATTTATTTAATTATATTAGATGACAGATGAGAAGGTGGGAGACATGTTACTGTCTTCTATAGCCTGAGAAACTTTTTGAGGATACAGGAAACTACCAGAATATCTTCCAAAAGGGGATTAATCACATTGAAAATTCCTATGCAAATTCCTCAGAAAGGAACAGATTATTCATTGAAAGAACACATTTATCTGGGGACAGGTTCATGTACCTCTCATACAGGTATATTATATCCTGCTCTAATTTCTTCTTTCCAACCATGCTTCAATTCTCTAATACTTCCTATCTGTTCTTTTACAAATAAGAGAGGAAAAGGGGCTTTCCAGGCTACAGTATTCTGTCCATTTCCCTGTACTTGTTAAAATAATCCAAGATTTTCAGTTCTTCCTGGTGTATCTGGAACTCTTTCAAATGCTCTGTCCTTGACTCACCTCTGTTTTATGATGGCAATAATGGTTATGCCTTGGTGACCCAATCTCAACCAACCAAATGTTGCACTTTCTCTAAACCAATAATTTATCACAAAATATATACTCTGTAGCAGATGTAATGGTAGAATAGAAACAGAGAGAGGAGAAACTATAAAAAAAATTGTCTTGCTTTTGGGCTGTCTGCTCATCATCTGCTGGAGAGAGCTAGGGTTGACAGTAATACTAAATATACATTTAACAACTACCCGGTTAGAGGACAACTGTGGCAGATTTGAATCGCTCCACCACAGTGCACCTGCCAGTGTCTGGTGGTGTTGGTACTCACAGTGAGCCCTAATGGCCATTTGTTATCCCTGGAAGGATGGACTATTCTTTTGTATAGGACAATGAAGTTGAAACCAGTCTTCTTTTAGCAAGGACAATGAACCATGAAATTGGGCAGAGACAGCAGTGAAACAATGTAGCTCATACAGAAACAGAGCCCAGTACTGGACAGCAAAAGTGTTTGTGATATTTTCTTCATCCTCTCTGCTGTCTGCTCTGCCTGTGGGCATTGTTGTCCTTCAGATGTTTTGCATGTATTATATAAAAAACTTAATGACTTTTACATCTGAAATCTTGACTAAGATCCACATTAAAATTTTTCTGAAGAAACGAATATATAAAGAAACATCATGTTGTTGTTCCCATGAAATCTTGGACCCCATTCCTATTTGGATAGTCATTTTGCCTTTCACATTTTGCCTCCTCTTGTGTTGTATATTTCTTTTTGTCCTTGTATTTTCTCCTTATTATCTTCTTGAGAAATACAGTTCCCAGTTCAAACAATTCCACTGTTTCTGCTTTCTGCAGGAAAATATAAGGTTAAGTGTTTTTCAGAGTCTGGGAACAGAGAAGCCAGATGGCCATTTGAGCAGACAGAGAATCTGATGGCTACCTGCCTATCTGCTAGCTGTAGATGGTGACTCCAGTGTGCTGGATATTCTGTGGAGCAGAGGCAAGAACAGGGCTTTGAGACCAGAATGAGGTACCAGATAGGAAGCTGACAAAACCAGTAACGACAGGCAATTGTCCAATTTTCTCAAGTAAAAATAGGAATTCAGAAAAGGTTGACCATTTGTTGGGACCCTCAATCAATATGAATTCTGCTTTTTGTCTTACTACCCAGGTTCACCAGCAGACTTCTCACATGTGTCTGCTTTTGCTCACTTTTGGTGTTGATTTAATTTTCAAAGGAACTAAAATAAAAAGAAACTACATTCCTAGCATTAATCACATTTTTTAGAATTTATAGGTCGAGAGAAAACCATCAGAGATGAAGACAGGGAATCTGTCCTTAAAAACAAAAATAGGCTTTCCCATTAAAAGTAATAATTTATACTCAGAAGTAGATTCTAGTAAAACTCACTATGCAACTTTACTCCTATGAAGAAATGTCTGTCCTTCACTGTGCAATTGATATCTAAGGTAAATGTAGTAGCTCTTTTCCATCTTGACTGGTTTTTCTTTGTTTTTGTTTTTTGTTTTTTGATATGCCTAATTTTGCACAAGTTTAAAAGCACAGACTTTCTGGCTTCTTCAAGGTTTTGTTGTTTGTGCTTTGGTATCCTTTTCTTTCTTTCTTTTTATTTTTTTTGCATTATCTTTGTTTGAATTAAATTGTCAGGATCATTGAAAATACATATTGAAAACAATTCATTTTTGCTTGACTCGCTTAATGACTAAAGGCATTACTGAGATTCCTGAAACCCAAGGAGATAAAATTGGCATGATTCAGTGTTTTCCACTTAAATATATCATTAAAAGTATCAATTTCATCCAGTTATAAAATGTTTGCATAATTCTTGGACCATGAACAAAACAGTTCCACATAACTGAGGAGACAATCTTTCTGGACATGTTATCACTCCTGACAGTGGGAGGAAGGGAGGACTTTCTTCTTGAACCAGAATAATAAAATTCTTCAAGTAATTTATCTGGATTTTCTTCACTAATTATTCCTTCTGTTAGATCTTGAGGAAAACCAGAGATAAATTATTGAAAAACTTAAACAAAAGAAAACCATGCCATAGGTTCAGAGTGAGCAGTGCGAACACAGTACTGAATTAAGCTAAATTAGATTTAATTTGCTGTCTGACATAAATATAGTTTTACATTTATCATTAATGAGGACACCATCTGTTTAAACAGAAGATGGTGTGTTTAACACTGCTCCATATATATTTGGGAGGCAGAAAATACCAGTGCGGAGAAAGGTTCCATCTTATTGTTATCTGTCAGAATTTCTGTATGTGATATTTGAGGAAACCTTTAATATGGTTAGCAAACCGTATTAAAATTCAAATTCAGAACAGCTGTATAAATGAAGTAGATTATGACAGACTGGTCTATGGGCATCTTTGCTGTTCATCCTTCTAATTGTACTCAGTAAGGCCTTTCATTTAGAACACATTAACAACAATTATTTTGTTTTTATCTCTTTGTCTTGGTAAATGTCTGTGTTGCTCATAAATTATAAGAGCTGGATAGATCCTCAGTGTGTGTGGTGGGTTGATTTAGCTGGCTGCCAGGTGCCCACTAAGCTGCTTTCTCACTCTTACACCCTTCAACAGAACACAGGGAGAAAATATGATGGAAGAGCTCATGAGTTGAGATAAAGACAGGGAAACCATTTGCCAGTTACAGTCATGGGTAAAACAAACTAGACACAGGGAAAAAAGTTTAATTTACTGACAGCTCTTTGTAATAGAGTAAGACAGTGAGAAATGAAAACACCCTCCCTTTCCCCTCCCATCTCTACTCCTGTTTTTTTCCAGATTCAGCTTCACTCCTGACTATTCTACCTCCTGATCATGCAGCCAAGGTAGATAGAAAACATAGCTGCAGTCAGTTCATAATGCTTTCTCTCTGCCATTCCTTCCTTCTTACACCCTTCCCCTGCTCCAGCATCAGGTTTCTCCCACAGGATGCTATCCTTCATGAACTGTTCAGATATGGGTCTTTTCTATGCAACACAGCTTCTGCAAGAAAATCTGCTTCTGCACAGGCTGCAGATGGAGAAATAGTGATTTCAGTAAGCTGTCTTTGAAGAGGATGGTGTCAATGTTTTTGAAGGTTTTTCAATTCTTGAAGGGCAAGATTTTTGCCTTGTAATATTTGTTGCAGTAGATTGCCTTATAGCTATTAATAAGGATTAGAATTATCAGATTAACACTGCACATAGAGTATCAGGAAGCATTTCTGCTTTTAGAAATGGAAGGATTTAGATAGTGTGTGTTCCCATGTCACTATTACTACAGATTCAAACCACTCAGATCTCCTGTGATTGGTAAATAGTGAATATAGAAAGCAAATAAAGAGCTACAAAACTTATGTAGTTTAGAATGCTGTACCAGTTTTGCTGAAATAGAGTTAATTTTCTTCATAGAAGTTGTTGCAATGCTGTTTTACATTTGTGACCAAAATAGTGCTGATAACACAAGGATATTTTAGCAGCTATTGCACAGGATCAAGGTCTTTTCTGTTCCTCACACGAACCCAAAAGCAAGCAACTGGGGCTACACAAGAATTTGGGAGACAACACATCTCGACAGGTGACCTAAACTGACCAAAGGGGAATTCCATGTCATGTAATGTCATACTTGGCAATAAAGGCTGGTCAAAAGAAGGAGGAAGGGAGGACATTTGGAATGATGGTGTTTTTCTTCCCAAGTCACTGTTACACATGATGCAGCCCTGCTTTCCTGGGGATGGCTGAACACCTGATGGCCCATGGGAAGGAGTGAATTAATTCCTTATTTTCCCTTGCTTACATGCATGACCTTTGCGTTCCTGATTAAACTGTATTTATCTCAACCCAAAGGTTTTTGCACTTCTACCTTTCTGATTCTCTTCCCCATCCCCCCTGGGGATGGATGTGAGAAAGTGTCTGTGTGGTACTTAGGTGCCTACTGGGGCTGTTCCACAACAGATGCCAACCCAAATATACACATGCACAGCCTATTCATATATAAATAGATATCTGTAAAAAACGGCCTGTTTCTCATCAACATTCTATAAGACTAAATATTTAAGTCATCAGAAGTTAAGCAGATTGTGTCTAGAATTCTCTTTTCTTGATGCTTGCTTTTCACTAAAATTCCAATCTAAGCTTTTGATGAAAACTTAATTATTTAGCAAGATATCATGTTTCAATGCATACCTGCTCAAAAATTGTGCAAGTTATTCTTTTATAAAAACTGCTGAAAGTATAATCCCATGCAAACAAGGATTGCTAAAGGACAAGTAATATTGAATCCCAAAATCTGTGCATTCCATGATAGATGGTTATGAAAAATTCAGGTGAACCAAACATTTACTTTAAAATGAATTATTTAATTCAAAGCATACTGGTACCACAACAATAAAAAAGAAACCATAACAACCCCCAAAAAACCCCAAAACATTCATACTGAATGAATAGCTTCACTGACAGATGGTGTCTGAGAAAAGAACATGTCTCAAAGATTTAATTTTTTAGACTTCTGGTGCACTGAAATAGAGTATAACTTTCAGAATGTAAAGAAGATCTATAACAAATCTAATTTGGTAATAATATGAAATATCAGGTACAAATATTTCCCCCGATATGTACATTATAAATGCTCTAAATCTAATTTGCTGAGTTTTAAAAAGAACACATCATAGAACATTTTTGTTTTGACTGAGATATTAGAAAACATTATCTTATAGGTTGTAAAATAAGCTCAGATGAGTGATTATCACTGCCTAGTGAGTACCAGAGCTTATCAGTCACTTCTAATTTATGTAAATGCGACATAACTTAGCTTTATCTAAGTTTTTTTAGCATTGCTTTTAAAAGGCTTGTCAAAGAAGCAATTTAACTTGGTTCAAGCATATCCTGTTGGTTTTTCTTTTTTCCTTTTCAGTGTGAAAAATGTTTTTGTGATTCGTGTCCATTGGCAATTGAATCAGCAAATGCTTGTATCTGCTGCGTTGAAAATAGATTCTAAGAACAGCAAACTTTCTGACCAAATAGCAAAATAAAGCATTGAAATAAAAGAAGTATAATAGAGTAAAAGAGATGAGGTAGCAAGACAACTGATGCTTAGAACAGAATAGAGGAAGTTGTGGTAAAGCTAAGAGATATTGCAACAAAGCAACAAAATGCTTATATATAATAAAAAGCTTGATGCACTTGACAAAATCATGTAGCAGACACCAGTGTAAGGCCTCCCTCCAGATGACCATGAGAAGGACAGGAAGCCAACGACCACCTGGAAAGATTATGAAATTGCTGATCCCAGCTTATTGATATTTGATGATTTGAACTAACCAAGCACATTGGAAAATGCTTTGTAGGCTTAAAAACAGTAAATATACTTTACTGTACCTGTAAGTGGTGTGTGCCGTGAGTGGAGCGGTGACTCCCCGGCCACCCAGCACTGCTTGCTTGCTTTCTTTAAAATAAAAGATATAAAAATGAAATTTGGTTTATCTATCGAAATTTTATATCATCGCTATGACTTTGGATGACATGAAAGTCTAACATATTTATATTTATAATCCCAAGTTTTCACATATCGTCCCGTATAATCTAATTTTGTTTAATAAATTTTAGTAAGGCTTTTCACATTAGAGACTGGACTGAAAAGTAGCTTGGTCCAGAGGGTTGTGATTAATTGCACAAACTCCATCTGGAGGCCAGTCACCAGTGGTGTACTCCATGTGTTGATACTGGGTGAAATACTGTTTAACATCTTGCTGAATGACCTAGAAGTTTGGACTAAGTGCACCCTCAGCAGGTTTGCAGATGATACAAAATTGGGAAATACAGTTGATGTACCAGACAGATTAGCCTGGACAGGCTGGGCAATTGGGCTGCCAGTAATCTCACAAAATTCAACAAAGGAAAATGCAAAGTTTTAATCCTGCAGAGGAATAACCCAAGGCACTAAAACAGATTTGAGGTTAACTGGCTGGAAAGCAGCTCTGCAGAAAAGAACTTGTGAATCCTGGCAAACAACTAGCTGACCATGAGCCAGCAATGTGCTTTTCATGGCAAAGGAGGTCAAAAGCATGCTGAGCTGCCTAAGGGTAAGCGGTGCCTGAACATTGAGAGATGTGATTCTCCTCCTCTGCTCAGCACTGTTGAGACACATCTGGAGGTCTTAGTCCATGTCTGGACTCCCCAGTGCAAGAAGATCATGAATTGACTGGAATAAGTCCATCAAAAGGATATTAAAATTATGAAGGGACTGAAGCATTTTTCAGTCAAATGTAGGCTGAGAAATCTGGACCTGCTCAGCCTGAAGAAGGTTTGAGGGGATCTCATCAATGGGCACAAATTAAAACACAAAGAATTCAGTCTAAACACAGTAAAATACCTATTTATTTATTTATTTATTTATTTATATTGTAGGAATGGTCAAACACTGGGACAAACCACCCAGAGAATTTAGGGAGTGTCTACACTTAGATACTAAGACTACGACTGGACACAGCCCTGGGTAACCTTCTGCAGCCAACTGTTTTCGGACTAGAGAATGTCCAGAGGTTCCTTTCAATCACAGAGACTATATGATTCTGCAAGTGTGTGAAATAGATTTTACGCAATAGGTTTTTTAATGTTAAAAAGTTATATTAAAACTGGAATCTAGGCACCATCAGACAAAAACAAATATAAATACTTGTATTAAAATGCTAGTTCTTTTTGAAAAATATAGCAGGCAAGTTAGTATTTTTTTTTACTATTTTAATAATTTCTTTTTTTTTTTAATTAGGAATTATTGAACAGAAAAAGAACATTCAACTTTGGTAATGTCAAATATCTATGTATAGTACAGTCCACAAGTAGTTGTTCTGTCAAGTACATAGTAATAGTGGAATTTCAGTGATATTTAGACAATGACATATTTTGACCAGTGGGAAAGGAGTGAATAGGATCTCGTGTGATTCTAGACTTTTAATTTTTTTTTTTGTACTGGCTTCTGAAGAGCATGCTAAAGATCATTTTCAATGCCTCAAACAGATGCCCTTTGAGACATGACAAAATTAGTCCTTTGTGATTTACAGTCCACAAGTTATCCTCTATATTAGCTATGAAGTGCTTAAAATGTTACTTTTTAAATGTAGTGCATTTTTTTTTGAACATGTTATGATACTTTGGCTTGCAACGAATAATCTTATATAATCAGAGTTGTCTGACTAAGTCAGCTCATTTGCAAAATGCTTTTCATCACTGTCTATTCCAGTCATTATAGACCTCAGTCTTTCATTATCTTCTCCATATCTTTAATTTTAGAGCATGTCAGAATGCCTGAAGAGGTTCACTAGATTTACCAATCACATTAATATTTGCTGTTTTCAAAGAGTTTAGCACATATTGGAAATCTCAGGCACTTGTGTCTCAGACTTCATAAGTCCTTGTGTTTTCTTATGATAATAAGAAATATACTGTTAAAAGGGGCTGGTGGCCAAAGGGGAAAAAAGTTAAGCAGCAGGAAGAATATCTTGAACAATCAATTGATGGACATGATTTATGTAACCAAGACTGCACTAGTAATATTCAAGAAAATTGGTTGATTTTTTGTTTCCATGTTAATCTTAAAGATAGCTCTCATGTCTTTCAGAAAGGTTTTGTAACCTGGTTGAATGGTAAAAAATGTACCAGAAAGCCCTGGTTCATAAAATCTCTCAATACAAATAAACCATCAAGAATTATGGTGATCAAAATCAAGTTTTACTGAGAATGATGATGTAACTAGTTGCTTCCTTAATGAGCAATAAAGTGACTGATAATTTGAAATAATTCAGCTTTCTTAACTAATTTAGGTTGTAACCTAATTTAGGTTGTAATGCAAAGTGGTTGTCATGCAGAGAATTTAAAGGCTACTATCCATGATGACTCACACCCACTGCATTTTTTTCAGACATTCGGTTATTTCTCACAGATGGGTGCAGAGGTTTTCACCTATTCAGTTACTCCTTTTCCCTGTGCCTGTATTCAGGGGCTGGTTCTGGTCTCAAATGTAAAGTGAGGGTCTTTGAGGGGTTTAGAAAATATATGTCCAATTTTTACTAAAAAGCAGGCCATCCAATAGCACTTAATGTTTTGGGTTTTTTTACAGTTTCCCTGCATATAGTTAATTTTCTTCCCAATAGCTGGTATGGGGCTAGGTTTTGTATTAGCACTAAACACAGGGCTGGCAACATAGAGATGTTTTGTTATTGCTGAGCAGGGCTTAAACAAAGTCAAAGCCTTTTCTGCTTCTCCAACTGCCATGCTGATGAGGAGACTGGGGGTACACTGAAGTTTGGGAGGAGACACAGCCAGGACACGTGACCCAAAACGATCAAAAGGATATTCCAGACTACATGAAATCATGCTCAGTATATAAAGGGGGGGAAGAAAGAGGAAGGAGGAGACATTTGGAATGCTGGTGTTTGTCTTCCCAAGTCACTGTTATGTGTGACGAGGCTCTGCTCTCCTGGAGATGGTTGAACACCTGCCTGCCTCTGGGAAGCACTGACTGAATTCTTTGTTTCATTGTTGTGTGCATGGCTTTTGCTTTCCCAATTAAATGGGCTTTATCTCAACCCATGTGTTTTCCAGCTTCTACCCATCCAATTGTCTCCCAGAGCCCATTGGTGGGGGAGTGAGTGAGTGGCTGTGTTCAGCTCGGTTGGTTGGTAGTTCGGGTTAAACAATGACATGATTAGGGAAATTAGAAAAGGGAAGGTAAAGGGAAGGGAAAAGGAAAGTAAGATATCAGTGAAAATCCAGTTACAGAAGTCATTTTGGTGTAGAGATCAGATGAAGACAGGAACTACTAAGGCAATTTTGAAGGGTACATATTGTTGCTAATTATTGAGGGGTGGAATATTAAAAAAGCAAATAATGCCCTTGTATTAGACTTTTGGGGAGCAAGCAGTGCTACATGTAATGAAATTGAGGACCTTATCAATAAGCTGACTTATGGAATTCACATTATGCACAGTGAGTTTTTAATTTTCTTTAATTATAAATTACATTGTGGTCTGAAACTATTGCTAAAAATTTGCAAATTAAATCAGTCAATATCATCTAAACCTGAAACTGACTCAGAAGGATCACTGAGTCCAAATCACCACTCCTTACATGAGTACCTAAAAAGAAACCACATTACTAAGAGCACTGTCCAGATGCTCCTTGAACTGTCACCATGGGGACCCTGTTCCAGTGACTGACCTTCCTCATAGTGGGGAACTTTTTCCTAATGTCCAATCACCACTTCTCCTGAGGCAGCTTCATTTAATTTCCCCATGTACTTCTGCTGGTCACTAGGGAGAGGACACCAGCACCTCCCCCTCTGTTTTTCCCCCTTGGGGAAGTTGTAATCTGCAATGAAGTCCCCCCTCAGCTTTCCCTTCTCCAAGATGGAAAAAAACAAGTTAATTCAGCTGCTCCTCATAAATCTTGCCTTTGAGGCCTTTCATCATCCTGGTCTCCCTCCTCTGGACACACTCTAATAGTTTGATTTCCTTCCTATTTTGAGCTACTACAAATCTGCACTCACTTTGTGAGGAAAGGCTGCATCACACAGAGCAGAATGGAACAATCACCTCCCTCAGCTGGCTGGAGATGCTGTGCTTTATGCATCCCTGGATATGGGTGGCCTTTTTGGGTGACAGGGCATAGAGCTGACTACTACTGAATTTGCCATACATTGAAAACCCCAGATTTTTTTTCTGCAGGGCTGGTCTTCAGCTTCTAATTTTAAAATTTGTACATATAATTAGAATTACCTCATCCCAGGTGGAAACTTCAGTGCCTGCTCTTGGTAAATTTCATATGTTTGGTGGTAGCTTAGCTCTCTAGTCTACCCAGATCTCTCTCTAAACCCTCACTATCCATGAGGGATTCTGCAGCTCCCCCAGACATAGTATCATCAGCAGATTTATGTACTGTATATTCAATTCCTGTGTCCAGGTCACTCACAAAAACTTTGAAAGGCACTGGCCCTAAATCTGAGCCCTGGGGAACCATTTTGGTAGCTGGCTGCCTGCCCAATGCAACATCATTTACTATAACCCTTTGAGCCTGACCCGTCAGCCAATTGCTCAACAAAATATTACAGACTTGTGGAGTTGTGAGCTGGATATTTTTCCTAGAAGCATATTGTGAGAGACAGCATCAAAAGCTTTGTTAAAACAAATAAAACCCCCAGAACACATCTACTGGCTTCCCTTGGTCAACTAAATGGGTGACTTTGTCCTAAAAGAAAACTGAGTATGTTAAGCAGGCCTTTCATGCAGTCTGTGGCCAACTGCTGTGTTTTTTCTCAAGTGGATTTTAATTCTTAGAATAACCTTCTCCACAATTTTACCAAACACTGAACTGAGACTGATGGGCCAGTAATTACCATAGTCTTCCTTCTTAAAACTGGGACACCATTTCTCAGCTTCCAGTCAATTGGGACCTCTCCAGAGTCTCAAGACTATTGAAAAATAATGACAAGAGGTCCCATGATGACATCAGCCAGTCCTTTTGGTACCCTGGGATGAATCCTATGGGGCCCCACAGATCTATACACATCCAGCTGGAGCAGAAAATCTCAAACAATTTCTGAATTGACTGAGAGTTCATTGTCCTCTCAGTCATGGTGTTTCAAGACCGGGCTCCAGGTCTCAGGGCCAATCACTGCTGTTAAAACAGAGGTGAAGAAGAAATTTAACTTCTCTACTTTGTCTGTGTCCTTTTTTTGTGAGGTAATGGATAAATAACCGAAAATAACAGATCAATTTAATTTGTGATCTTTTGCTGTTAACAAATTTTTAAAAAGCCCTTTTTGTTGTTCTTCACAATGCTGGCTTGCTTGAACTCTAATCAAGCTCTGGCCACACAAATTTTCTTCCCACAGTGGTGAAATTTGTTGAAAAATCTTTTACAATTTGATGAATGACATTTTTCTTTTCAAATATTAAGATTTATGGTGTTCTGCAGCATGCGTTTTTGGCATAAATCTGAATGTAATATTTCAATTATCTCCTTTCATGTAAAGTATATTAAATAAATCCCCTATCTACCTACTGTTTGTTTGGTTAGCCACTTATTGCACAGAATGGACTTATTAAACCATAAGGTAAGGAATTCCCATATTAGTCTTGCCCTTTTCTCCCTGCCCCATCCCAAATGAAAGACTTAAGCAAATTGATTCAGCAACTTCAGTCCAATCTGAAGAAGTTACATTACTGAAGTGAAAAACAGTCAAGTCCCATAAATAATTCCTAATGAAAATGCACCAATTCTTAGTCTTGGAAACAGTGCATCAACAACTTTATGCAGAATTAAAACATCTATATTACATTATAACATATTTTTATGTCATTTTTACACTGATTCTCTAAAAATCACACATCAATAAATGTAACCTTATCTATTAAAAAAATTAACATGTTTTAGCTAACAAACCACCTCAACATTTTCTGAGGTAATATGCCCTTGAAAAACCTTGGGATTTTCCAAAAGAGACTTTAATTTTGGTAGAGCAAATTTGAAAAGAGCAATTGAATAATCTGCCTACGTGAAATGCATGTCTTATTATTATTTGAGTGATTGGTTGTTTTGTTTTGGTTTTTTTTTTTTTTTTATTTCTCTGGCTTATGCAAAGACCAATGAGGAAAATAGAATGACAGGATATGTAAGCTAAGTGCATTTGCTAGATTTATAATTCTGGCAGTATAAATTTGAATTATAAAACTATAGCAACATGCTTTTAAGAGTCAAATACAACATGTAGTGTAGAAAAGCTACTTTATAAGATGATGTTTAATGGTTACCTATAGAAATGTGGAAGATTAGCAAGATTTCAGAAACTGGAAAAGATGTTTGTAATGTATATCATTAAAAGGAAATATTTTTTAAACAAGGAGTAGAAGAATTGTCATTTTGGAAGTATATTAGTGAAAAATATACTTGGAAACTGTATATTTAGTTAGAAGACATTATGAGTTAAAATGTCAAGATATATAATTATATTTATTATGAGAATAATGTGGTTCATTGTATTGTACCTGTGACTGCAAATCCCAAATAATCACAATTTTTAATCATTCCAAGAATGACCAGGTGAATGAGCAGCCACCAACTTTCCTTCATCAAGAACTATCCACACTCTAGCTATTTTATAAGATAAAAAATGTAGCAATTGCTGGTGAGAAGTAGGAGACACCATAAAGCTTGATTTTTGCAATTCTTTTGATATGGCCTATAATATTTTCCCCATAGGATTCCTCTCAGATGAACAAAAACTTGATTGTAAAGCTGTGCAAAAAGAAGTTATTAAAGGTTTACTGTGAAACTTGAGGGGGACACAGCAGAATTCTAAGGGAGCCTGTGGTGGCTCTAGTAATGTTCAGCAATTTTATTAACAGCCTGGCTGATAGAATGACATGTACACTGATTAAATTTACAGATGACATAAACCTTTTGGAATCTGCAAGCACAATGAAGCTGGATTCAGAATAATTTTGAGAAAATGGAGAAACTTTCAGAAAAAGAGATTCAATTCTATAAGGACATTTGCAATGTGGAAATAATCAGCCGCATGAAATGAGGACGGAGAATAATTGGCTAAGTTATTGAAGAAATTGGGTTATTTTATGTAGAAAAAAAGGAGAAAGAAAGATCAAATAATAGCCATTATATATAGAATATACCTTCCAGGAGTAAGGTAATAAGCTGTTTTCTCCAAGTCACCTGTAAATAGGTTAAGAAGTGAGCACTACTTATGTCAGGATATTTAATTTATTTTTTTTTTTTTAGCTATAAAAATAGGTAAGCATTAGAACATATTTGCTAGAGAACTGCATGACATCTATCACTGCAAGCATTGTGGCATTGAGCAGCTGCTTGCCCCTCTCCTCGCTTCGGCCATACTACCTGTGGGATCTGAGATGCTGCGTCCAGGTTACTCTGGACTTCAGAAGATGAATTAGCAACATAGTTTGGGAGATGAATGGCAATGTGGTAGCCAAGAGCTGCGTGGAATGGGGAACCCAGACATCTTTCTGGTAGTTAAATATGGCTATAATTCAATCACAGAACCACCGAATCAAAGAATGGTTTAAGTTGGAAAGGATCTTAAAGTTCATCCAGTTCCAATCCCCTGTCATGGGCAGCGACACCTCCCACTAGACCAGGTCCTCAATGCCCCATCCAGTCTGGCCTTGAGCAAATGCAGGAATGGGGCATCTACAACTTCTCTGGGCAGTCTAGTCCAGTACGTAAAAGTACTGGACTTTACTAAAAATAAAGCAGGCACTATCATTTTTATAAACAGTGGACAGTACAGGGCTCATTGAGCTTTCCTGCACGCCAGGATCTCGTCTTGAGCAGAGATACTTTTCAGAACTAGTCCTCAAGACACAGAGATTTCTTGCTGAAAGAGTAAGTGACTAATAGCTTGCTAAACTTTGAAGTTTAGGTGACTGATGTGGGAGATTGATTGTGAATGTGTTCTTTTAGACATAAATGTTGACCATGTCTGGGACTAAGCTGCATGTAAACCCTTCTCTGGGATGGAATTTAGAATACAAAGTGGTATTTCTGAATCCCATGACTCAGTGTGTGTGGGGTGTCTCTCTGACAGTTTTGTCTTACCCTGTCCTCTATAAGATAAATAATCAAGTGTACCTTGCCATTGAATCTTGATAAACCACTGTTTCATTTCCTATCAAATTTTATTAAATCACTTTTTTTATATCAATTAACATATTTTTACTTGTCTCCTACAAGGAAAGTGAGTCACTCCATCAATATATTTTCAAAGAAAATAGGAAAAGGTTTGCTAATCTTTCCATATTAATGGGGTGAACTAGCTGACTTATTACCGATGCTTTGGAAAAATCTGTTTTGTGGGATTATATGCATGTGTGTATATATATGCATGCTTGAATCTCCATGCTTCATTGAAGTGTTACTTAACAAATTAATTTATGATATTAGAATGTACCATGCAGTATTGTAACATAAGAGTTACTTGTCAGCTCCACTACACTGGGTGCAGGATCTTAGGGAAAAGGATATTCTTAGTTGTTCTTATTTTTCTTTAATTTATTTTCCTCTCTGTCTTAACTTATGTCACTCCAGAATAGCCTCTTGGGGGGGAAAATAGATCAGAATCATGTGCAGGACATATTAGCACACTCTTAAAACTGCTTAATTAGAAGTACATCCTTAGGGTTTTTGTAGAATTTCTATAATCTGCAGTCTACTGTAAATTTGTAAAGAAGGAAAGATAAGGCTGATGCTTCATAAAGAGATGTATGCCATATATAAAATATTTTGGTTGGAGTGTTTTTCTATTTACCCCTAACATCTACAGAGAAAAAGGTGCTGCTGAGAAAGAGCTGCCAGTGAAAAGGGGTAATCTTTGTCAGTGTCTGCAAATGTGATCCTTCCATTGCTTAGAAAATTTTGCAGCTAAAAATAGTTCAGATAAATAGACTGTCCAGTCAGTGAGACCAGATTCTATTTTTCATCCTTTTATCCTAGTAAGTTTGTGACAGACACTTTGCAATGAATTATAGATGACAGATATGCAGAAATTTCAGTTATTAGTGTAATGGCATTCTGGAATATAATATGAGATTATATATGCATGTAATATGAAGCTATACTGATCTGATATATCAATAGATTGGTTATAATGCTTTGATATTCATCTATATCACTGTTTCACTTTGGATCTCTAAAATGAACTCAGAGGACAGGAGAAAATGTGTTTTAGCTACCTTAGTGCCTGTACAGAAAGCAAGGGTTGGCAGCTTGGCGCAAACACAGCAATTCAAAGCAGCTGCAAAGTATTCTCAGAAGATATTTGGAGCTGTATGGAAGTAGTCACTGGGAATGGATCAGCCAGAAAATGATGTATTCTCAACACTAAGAGAAGAATTTGACACAGACAAATGTGAATCTATGCTGTGGGCAGGACACAGTGCCTCTGTCTCTTTCAGTGTACTCTGTGGATTGACATTTTACTAGGGATTGAAGAGGTAACAGGTCCCAAAAGACTGAAATATTATTATAAATATTTCACACAGGCAAAAACCCTTTGTAATTTCTGTAATCACTCATAAGTTATCAATAAAGACAGAGTCTTGATATTCTCTATCATTATCAGGAGAAATTCTGAAGGTGTATAAGTAAAATGGTTAGTAAATAATAAATAAGTAAATAAATAGGGTTTTTCCCTCTCAGTAGAAGAATTTTCTTCTTATTTAATAAGTATTGTTTTGGGGATTGCGTATAGTTTTCTGTATATAGCTAGACTGAACTAATAAATTATCATCTACCTTTTTTTTTTCTTTTGATCTGTCAAAATAAGTCCCTATTGCATTATGACAACAATTTCAAATATAATATTGCAAGATGCATAGAAACCATATTTTCACCCATAATTTTAAATTATGGTTCAGTACCCTTAGTACACCAAAACTTAGGATTCACAGTTGTATCTTTATCAATTTTTTCCCTATGAGTGTGTCACCCAATTATTTTTCCTCAATCTGAGACAAACAACCATCTCTTCTACAACTTTACTCCCTTTATTGCACAATCTGCTAGTGAAATGTCTAATGATGGTAATTAGTGGCTTGTGCTATATCTCATGCAAGTCCCATCTTTTCAAGCCTCTCAAATAGAAGTTGCAGAATTTAACAGAACACAAGTAGGCCTCTCCACCCTCCTGAAATTACAGGAAATCCATTTTTTTTAAGCATTTGACATTATTTGATGGGCTACATTTTTCTACAAATCAAAATCTGGTCATGAAATACAATAATAACATCTCTGAGCTCATAAAGTGCCACTCATGGAATGATTTGGAGAATTGTATAGTATAAATTGCTTGTAATAAGAATACTTTGGTGTGGATAGCAAGCATATAATCCTTTAGTCCACTTTCATATTCTAATGCAGGCTAGGATTTTAGATAATAGCAGGAAATCTGTCCCTTGGCTGCTGGCATGGTTATCAAAAGCCCTAATTCTTACTGTTTCAAGCACCTGAGGATTATACTTAGGATGTATTAAATATCCAGCTCATTCTGATCATAGGTATCTTGATAATTTTATGACACTGTGCTAATTATGCCTCACTAATCATGAATAAAGAGTGTCAGGAAAAATATTACTATGGCCTTTGCATACCTTTTCTTTTCATGGTGTTGTTAAGAATTTTACAAAACAGAGCTTATGGAACCCAGAGAAAAAGGAAACCCAGGACGTAATATTTTACATGCTAAGAAACAGAAGGAAATCATTAGTGCATTAATCTGGATTGGAACAAAGAATAACCTTATAGAGAAGAGGTAATAGAAAAGGCATGAACTAGGTCACAGGTATATAAAAAGGAAATTAAAACAGACTTGGGGTGAGGCTATAAAGTTCACTTATTTTGTGCCGGTTTTATGATTGCATGGGCTAGCCCTATTCTGAGTCAAACAAGCTCAGATGTGGTAAAAAGAGGTCTTGGTTCAACAGTACAAAAAAATGTTTTTTACAGAACATGACCAGTGAGAAAAGGTAGGATAAAAACTGTTGACAAGGAAGTAGACCAAAGGGAATTAAACAATGAGAAGTGAAAAATTTAAGGAACCTGAATAATGAATCCAAAATAATTAACATAAATATGTTTCAAGTATTATTACCAAATTAAAAAAACCCAAACAATCTCAGTGTTATATTCATGCATTTCAGAAAGCACAATCAAGAAAATAAAGAAATTTACAGTTAATAATATTAGTGAATAGCAGAAAAGTGGAAGGTGGAAATGAAAAACAAATTTGACCTCCAAATCAGTTAGGGTGACCAAATGAACATTTTTATAACTGGAAATTATTCAAAAGATGATGATGCAGGGTGATTCACCTTTGGAAATAAAACCTTAAAATTACAGATTTGAAAGGTTATCTTTTTTAACCTTTCATAAGAGTTTCCTTTAGAACTGTTAGATAGTAAATCAGTCACAGATTTCAACAGGAAAGTAGTCAACCAGAAAAAATGGTAATAGTGTCAGTATACTAAATATGGACATTATAATTTTTTTAAGATAAGCCATCTGGCACAGTCTGAGGCCATTTGTGTTTTTAAAGGTCTTATGTATGAACTTACTCTGTTTCAGAGTAAAAATAACTAATAAATACCATGTTTAAATGATATAACACAGGTATTGCTAATGAAGGTGTGATATAATGAACATTTATTTGAAATGCACTTAAACCAAGACAATTGACTTTGCATTGTGTTTACTTCATAAATTTGGAAAATGTACAACTATAATGGGACAGGCAACACTGCCATCCTAAACTTGGCTTAAGTTTATCTCAAACACTTGTTCAGTCTCCCCTTAAACTTACACAGTTCTTTTATCCACAGCATTCTTTGTCAAGAAGTAATGTCGATCTGTTTGCTATGACATGGAGAATCAGTTGTACTTGATTAGTCTGAATCTGTATTCTAGCACCTTCAAATGAAGGTCACAAGTCTGACCAATGGAACAGAGAATAAACAACTGAGCAGTTCCTCCATGTCCACTATGCCCTTCAAAGGTTTGTAGACTTTTGCTATATTCCCTTCATATCATCATCTCCCTTTAGTTCTGTATACAGATAGTTAAGTCTGCTTGACAAGCTCCTAGTGACAGGTATTTTCTGTTTACTCCCAGAGTTCAATCTTGCAGAAGACAAAAAGGAAAAATCCCCAAGCAACAGACTCTTTATGCTGATGTTATATAAAAGTCTAAGAATATACCATGTTTTGTGTCTGTCATTTTCACATTTGAAAAGGGAGTTAATTACTTTCTATGTTTTAAAAAGCAAGTTGAAACTTACATACAATGATAAGAAAAATGCAGTCAGGATTGGCTCTTGAATTTTATATTTTAATCCAATTTGAGCAAAAATCAACATGGATGATAGATAATCTATCAGGCAAATAACTGGTGGCAGGTTTTAACTTGAACTGGTTTTGTCTATCTGACTCATAAGTGTTGCAAAGAATTTTGGCTTAGGACAGCATCATGATAAATGGGAAATGGCAGCACTAATGGATACCAAAGTGATAAAGACAGCATTCTGTAGAGATGAATTCCTTAGAAGAAAACTTTAAAACCCTGTAATTAGCAAAGAGTGTGATGTATTGCAATATGCCCAATTTTACACTGGGAAGTACTATATAAAGCACATCTATTGATTAACATAAATCTCGACTAACGGTTTGACTTATGGATAACAATGATTTGTATTACACAGGTACATTTTACATTGTTTCTATCACTGCATCTTATAATTAATAGTAATTCTCTCATTGGGATATTTAAAAGAATAGTAAGTGGGAGGACAATTTGATTTCTGTACTGAGGAAAAAAAAAATATCCTTAAAGACCTTATCTCCCACAAACCTTGTCTTTAAAGATCACTTTAGCTGTTGGCAATAGGCCTGTTGTCATAAATGGATGTAATGTAAAAATGCAATCAGGCTAATTTGTAGTTTAGAAAAATGGTAGATGGTAAATATTTTAAAATGGAATAATTATTGGAGGGAAAGTACTGTGCAAAAATAATGTAGGGAGAAGAACATAAGGTCTTGGTTCTGTTAAAAAAAGTATCCATCAATGCATAGGACTTTGTGTGATTTCAGCACCAGGTTAATACAGTACTTCTGGCAGGACTAGGGTCTGGGCATGTTTCATAGTTTCCTAGCATGCTGCTTGGCATCTTGGAACAGCAACAATGAAGATAGTTTCTCCATGATCATCTGTGTGTTCTGTCTTTGTCCTCAGAATCTCAATCCATGAAGGCTGTCTTTCAGTCAAAGGGGGTTATATACACCCTTTCATCTTGGAGAACTAGTTCTCATATTGAGTCTGTATTACGATGCTGAGAACATGAGCTGTAGTATAGGGAGTAGAACAGTGAACACACAGCAAGCAGAAACAATACATTGAGAGAAAGTGAGGATTTTGTGAGCTATTTCATATAGCCATAAAATGCTTTGGCTTAGAAAGGGTTTTTAAATTTTATCTAGTCTTAATTCCTCTGCAATGAACAGGCACATCTTCAAGTCAGCCAAGTTGCTCAGAGACCTGTCTGGTCTGACCTTGAATATTTCTAGGGATGTGGCATCTACCACCTCTCTAAGAAACTTGTTCCACTATCTCATCATCCTTACTAAAAAAAAAAAAAAAAAATCACCATCCAGTAAAGATACAATGAGAATAGAAAACTGCCCAAAATGCAGCTATTCTAGTAAACTAATAAAAATTAAGATGCTCAGCTCTAAGTACTGAAAGATAATGCAAAACATCAGCTTCCTAAGGAAAGTGCCACGCTCACTGATCTTATGAGCTATTTTTCTGGTCTTTCTGATGACAATCTTTCCCCTTATAGCTTGAACCACCCAGGTCCTCAGAGATATAACATGGAAGACTTATTTATGATAGGAATTGTTCATATAAGAGATGTGGACAATGGTAATATTCTTCATAGTGAAACTCAGATTTCTTTCACTTTTAGCAGCAAAGACAGGAGGCTTAAGCCGGGCAGCAAAAGTGCTGTACTTTGTCTGTGTCACTGGTATCCTTACACATGTATATGGAATGTTTATGTTGTCACTACTTATGGTAACACCCATCTTCCAGCTGCTCAGAATTCAGTTAGTAACTGGTGATATACTAGCAGTGCTTCCTGCTCTCATTCTTTCCTGTATCCTGTTAGTATGTTATTGAACCTGAAGACTTTTTCACAGTCTATGTAAAAAATACTGGGGCTCCATAAATGTTTTTTGCAGTCTAGTAGCTTTTTGTTAATGAGAAGCTGGATCTCAGTAAACATCATTTGTGTTTTGGATCACTTAATCATGTAAAGACTTATTAGATTGGTTCATTTACTTCTATTCGTTATCATTAATAAGAATAATTCTAGCAATATAAGTAACCAATGAAAGATACTTTCTCCCCAGTCAGAGTACCATTTGCTTTGTGTTTTATAGCTGAATCTGTTTCAGCAAGGGTGATAGTAGAAATTTTTTCACATCTGCTTGCTAAATGATAGCTGCTCTAAAATAAAATTTTACTCTGTGGTGTGTTGGCACTGGCTGGCAGCCAAAGGCCCATCCAGCTGCTTGCTTACTTCCCCCTAATCAGGACAGGGGGGGAAAAAAAAGAAGAATGAGAGCAAGTTAAAGAAGGGGGGATTTGGGAGATTACAGTTACTGTTGCAGGCAAACCAGATCTGACTTGGAGCAATTTACTTAATTTATTGCCAATTAAAATAAGTATTTAATTACTGATTCAGGTAGTGGGAAACAAAACAATATTTAAAAAAAAACCCAGAATCAAACATTTACAAGCTAAGGGTAAACAGTTTTTCCTCCTCCTTTCCCAGGCTCAGCTTCATTCCAGACACCACCCTCTCCTGGCTTGTTCATGCTGCAAGTTGCATTCAGTGCTTTCAGTAAGGCAGCAGGAGTGACATTGGAGTCAGAGCATAAAGATTTCCTTCTGGTGCTCCATTCTTCATGTTCTGTTCTTCTTCTCTTGTGTGGGTTCCTCATGTGCTGCAGTGCCTTCAAGGGGAAGAGTCTGTTCCTGATCCACCATAGAACATGTCCTCCTTTTTCCAGGCTCTACTTCACTCCTCCATTCACTCTTCTACCTCTTCCTACCCCTGGAGTAACACATGGGGATGGGGAATGGGGCTAAAGGTTAGTCCATGAAAGCTGTAGCTTTCGTCATTTTAGGCCTCACACTTGTCCATCTCACCTTCCTCCATGAAACAGGCTCAAATAACCCACTAGGCATCCCCTCAGACTGTGACAAAATCCCCTTCCACCCATACTATACCATTAAAGACATTCTAGGATTTGTACTAATACTTTCCCTACTTGTCTCCCTAGCTCTATTCTCCCCCAACCTCTTAGGTGATCCAGAAAACTTTACACCAGCTAACCCACAGATCTGTCATGTGCCCTCTTACATTCTATTTAAGCATCTACAAGTTTCTATCTACTTCTGCAAGAATTGCAGAAATACAGAGCTACAGCTAAGGGCTTTGTGTGTCTCACAGGAAAACCCAGATGTTGCAATGGAAAAGATAAACAAATATATAATTAAGGAGGCAGCTGCTTTAATTTTAAGCCTTTTGAATAAAATAAATAATTCTTCCTAAAGGTTTGGTATTTTTCAAGAACCATAGGAACTGATTTCTTTTTGGCAGAATTTTTTACAGTAAGTAATGTTGTCAAGGCATATAGTCTTTTAATCAAATGCTTGCCAGGACTGGGAAGAAATTGGAATTTTCCTGAACTGCCTTAAGTCACTACAAGCTGAATATATTTTCTTACTGTTCTGAAAACAAGCAGTGGGAACCTGAGGAATTTGTTCTTGCTATCAGCATATACTAGCTGGCCAGGAGAAACTAATGTCACTCAAGTGTCTGTAGCCAGTACCCTTGCTGTAGAGACTTTATGTTTCCTAATGTTTCTGGAATGCTCTGAGAAGTTATAACAGTTTTTCACAATTTCATACATGTTAGGACTAAAAGCAGACATTGAGTACTCTGCAGACATCGAGTAGAGGTGGAAGAACGACTATGTTGGAAGGTAAACATATAATTTAAGCAACTGTGACTGCACGGCTTTCTCTTTCTGTTAGACCATACTGAAACTACATAAACTCTTTATATCAACAAGCTTGCAGGACAATTACAAATGTATTAACACTTTGACTATTACCTGAACACATTAGATTTCAAGAGTTTGGTTTTTACCTTTCTGTAGATTTCCTGAACAGTTGTATGAAGTGATTCAAGGGAATAGTATTCTCTCCTCCCAACATCAATGTGTCTTTGTTAGTGAGGATTTACTTTGGGTTGCCTTTTTTATTTTAGTGCAGCCATCACTACAGAATTCACTAAACTGAAGAATTTATGTCAGAAATGACCATACCCTTCATCACTGAAAATACTTATGATATGATGCTGACTTAATGTGACTTCAGAAAAACTCCTGCTTTCACTGCAAGAGTGCTATAAACACTACTGAAACAATATGTTATTTCAGAAGCAAATATCCATGGCAGTCTTGAGTTATACTGGTGGACATCAAACCCAAGAGCATACTTCATGCATAAATATTTACACATGCTGCTAAAGGTCTCTTTTATAGCAACTACTAGGCTACAACAGCTAAATAAACTGTGTGCTATTATTAATATAAATGGTAATTTCGATTCATAAATATGAAACAAATTATGAAGAGACAATATTTTTCGCTTTTCTGCATCTGCTGTCCAAAATAAGTGGAGGCTGCTGCTGTTCTAGTCTAGCACCATGTATAATCCACATCACATTCCGATTTTATTGATGTAAATACCTACAGGATGTTTAGAATTTTGAGATCAACTTAAGATTGTTACTTATAGGAAAAATAATTCAAGGAAAAGCAATTTTCTCCATATACTTTCTGGCTATTTCTGAAGAAAAAATAACCTATATTAACTAAAAGTGCTTGGTATTAAGACAAAAATATTGCAGCATCTCTTTCAAATTTTAATGCATAAAAATTCTTTAGAATTGGAATATGGGAGTGACTGGCCTCTGGATACCAGGCCTCCCTAGTTGCTGAGTCCTGTGCAGTATAAGGTCACAAGGCTCACAGATCCACTCCAGTTTCAGCCTCCTCTCAACCACACACATAAACAGCTACGCACAGGAACATTATAGATCCTCCAAAGGAATTCTCCTAACCTACCTGCAGCATTAAGGCTGTGGATTTTTTGTATAATATTAAAGTGGAATTCCTGTTTTAGGGATAGGAAAAGGAATATTGCAAAGAGCATGAGAAAAACTCAGTTAAAAAAAGAAAAAAAAATTGAGAAGTGAAGAAAAGACACTAAACAAAGTGAGTTGCTCAGGGTATGTGGAAGTGAAATATAGCACTGAGGACTTTGCCATGATCTTCATATAAAGTCATTAAATAGAAGCATTTTCTCTGATTTTTATGTTCCTTATTGATACACATGTATTTCTACCTGGGAAAATAAGTAGGCAGAACCTGCTGAATCATGTTATTTCAATACAAAATTAATTATAATTGCAATTCCAAATTTTCCCTCATATGCATATGTATGTTCATTAAATAATCATTTGGGTCGAATTGGCACACAGATGCAACAGTGATTCACTAGATGAGTATTCTACTCCAAGACACATGCTGAAGCTTCTGTTTGGCCCTTTTTTCCTGATTTAATTCCATTGATTTCAATGCCATTACATAAGCAGAAATATGACTCACTGACTTCAACAGAACTAATATTCATGAACATTAAATCAAAGTTTTGAGCTTACAAACAGTTTGGGAAAGGTTGAAAACAACATGAGAAACTACCATATTTTAGATTCCCTTTCCTCTCCTTTGTATTCTTGTGAAGAATATATTATGTTGAAAAAGACTTACCTAGGCTAAGGATCTGTCCTAGTTTCATGAAATTAAAAATATAGATAAAAGATAGCTGTGATGGAGTTGATAATCAAGATGGCTGATAATTTCTGTAGTCTAGTACATTAGCTTGTATTTTTCCCTCAGTAGCTGAATAATGAATCATAACATCAAACTACCCTAAATTCAGAGCTGCCTTGTAAATAAAGTTAGAATCAAACACTTTGAGACATGATTGTTATCAACACACTACAGAAGCATTTAGTGTTCTTAAATCATGTTCTCTAGCAATGACTTCATAAAAGACTATTAACATTTTTAGGAGATACATGTATGCATCAAGGAGAGATTATATTCTTTGAAAAGACATTGAGTTTTGAAGAAAGCCATTTTTAAACTTATTGCTGAATGATGTGTCAGCTATCAAAGTAACAACCATAGGATTAGAACTACTAAATGGCAAACTACAATAAGACAACAATTTTTAGGTAAGATAATGTTGGCAATATATTGCCTGCAAAAATGTGAGATAACTTAAAGTTTATAAGCAAAGCTAACAACTGGTTTTAATACATTGTTATTATTAATAACAGCATTTGCTGTATTGGCATTGCCACAATTCTACTGTATTGCCATTTTACTTATGTAGATATATTTTTTTCCCTCTGAAATTTTCAAGTGCAGTATAAATATGCAGACAATATTTAAACAGAATATGAGACTATGAAGGACTAAATTTTTGCTTGCCAGTCAGTCCAACAGGCATAAGAAGTGCAGTGAAAATAGAAATTATGTGAAATTAGTCTAGTCTGTATTTGAGGCTATCACAATTTCATAGGATGTCAGAAAACTGCAGAAGGCTGGCAACTGCACTTTGGAAACACATCCAAAACATGATTGTTTCCAAAATGAACTTTTCAAACTTCTTTCCTCTATTCTTCATGGAAAGATGTGGCAAATATGTATGCCTTTCCCAGCTGTTTTTCATTCAACATACTTTTAAAATATGGCTCCGGCTTGTCTGGCTATTTCTTGAATGTGCAAAAGGGTTCTCTTTATTTCATTGTTTTCCTCATAACTGAACATCGGTGTGCCCATTTGCCTAGTTCAAAGATACTCATTAGCAAAAGCAACAGTAAATCTCCAATCTTCTGGAAAATGTGAGGTTGTTTAATGAGACTTTATGGAGCAATTATCAGTCTAGTTTGGGTTCCAAAGAAAGTAGTAATTGCAGATTAAGAGTAAAAATCTGATTTCTCAGTAATCTTGCCACTTCAAATAAAATATAAAGTGTATGTAAATGTTTTTGCTTCCATTTGTATGAAGGACAAGAGAGACAAGATTGAAAAGTTCTGCATGAAGTCATTTTTGTTGATATTTTTAAAAACAGACAAAGATGATTACGATGATGATGATGATGGTGATGTATACTCCACAGAAATGAATTGTATTTTGTGTAAAAAACTGTGTGACACTTAAAAATTGTGTCACAAAGGGAAAGAGGCAGTGACTCACCACTATCTGTCTGGAGCCCGTTCACATAATTTTTCTAGGGTGATACTCCACAGCTAAGAAAAACATAATGCAAAAGAATGTTTCCTATTTTTCTATTGCTTTGTAAAGAAAGTGTTCCTTTGAAAGAAAATAGAAGAACTAGCACCAGTGCTTTATGGATATTAGATTTATAAGCAACTTTCAGAAACAGATCTTTCAAAAATGAAATAACCCATGCAATGCAAAGCACAATTATCTGAAAACCCCAAATATTGCTCCAAACAATTGAAACCACAAGTTTTAATATGATTGATTCAGTGGAAAAGGTACCAACATTCACAAATCAGGAGCGTAAATTTTGTTGTTTCTTCTTTAACTAAACCATCACTTACACACTGAGATTAAATCTTACTTCTCTGACTAAAGGCAGCTCACACTGCCAACAGGACAGTTTATTTAAAATGTTCATATTCTCAAGATAGAGTTTTTTCCCTCCATGTTTGGCAAAAAATTAATGTCCTCCCTTTCAAAAACTTTTTAAAAACAGTTTGTGCTTTTGACAATATATGAAAATTGTAACTTTGGTGTTCTCATTTTCAGTGAAGTTCCAATATTCAAATATTTCAATTCAGTTCCTAAGCACAGTATTTGAATTTAAATGGCAAACTCTTTCAAGTTCTAGAATTTCATAAGTTTTTTTCAAATTTTCACAGCTTACAGTACATGGGCATAATCACAGCTAAAGTCTGTGAATGACCTTGTTGTTGATTCTTGTCAGCTCTGGGGAAAAAAATTGACAAGTACTCAAAAGGCATACTAAGAATCTAGGTTCTTAGCTTCAAAAATTTAAGTTACAATGGATGCAGATACTGATAGCTGAAGCTGATAACCTAAGTGCCATTTGTAACCAGTGGAGCAAAAGCAGAATTGCTGAGGTAGAATTAAACACATCCAAATGCAGGTATTAGATGTGTTGTTGTACTTGACATTGTCTTAGGTTTTAATGCAAAATTAGATGACTGTGGAATTTAAATTATGTAATATTGATAGTGTCTCTCCTACACTTTTGTAAGTATTTCAATTTCTCATTATGCAGGGCAGATGATCTGACCTAAGGGGAGGACACAAATATTAAGAAAACAGAATAGAATTTATTTTAAGAGTCTCATTGAACTCCCACTGGAGTTGATGGGAAAATGCTTCAGTGGGAGTAGTACTAGACCTATGATAAAGCAGGTTGTAGTTTGTAATTTACAGTATATAGCGGTCCTATAAAATAAGATTCAGAAAATAACTGACCTTCAGTTTGCTTCATCTTTTAGAAAGTAAGAATTTTTGCAGCAGGTACCTATAGGTTTTCATAACCTTAGAAGAACTGGAGCATATTTTTAAGAAGAATTAATGGCTTATGAAGTTTATGGTCACTTATGTCACAAAAAATTACAGACAGGAGAAAAAGAAACAAAAATTTTGAGTTTAGTTTCGTGATTAAACTGCGCATATCTCTTAAAATATATCCTAAGCTGGTTAGATAACCCAACACCTACCCTGGGTGTTTTGGAGTAACCCTGTAACTAAAATAAAATCAATCTATTGTTTTGTTTCTTTTTTCTTCCCCGAGATACCTCTTTTTATAGGATTAAAAGGTGAAGCTTTATTTGTCATTGGCTTGTCATGTACTTCTTGTTTCTTTGGCTCTAAATGAGCATAAGTATTTGAGAATAGAGAAACAGCATCTTTGGACATTATTGTATAACAGCAAAAATGCTAGCACCTTCAGTATTAATTGTATAATGCTAACACCTCTAGGATTATTATAATTTCATTCCCTGGTATTGTGAATTCAGGATTTTAATAAAAGCTGTTGAGAGAATCAAATGTATTTAAGTGAACAGCTTTGATGATTCCCATTAATATTGCTGTAATTACATATCAATAATAAGTAGTTGAGAAAGGGCTACAGTTGTATATACAAGTAAGCTTAAAAATTCCCAGAGTGTAGAATGGAACTAGAATCTGACTCCAGAATAAGAATGTATGCAAAAGTGAACCATCTCAAGGTTGTAGTGGAGGAGCCAGCATGTAAAATAGCAGAGGTATTGCAAGTACACACACACAGAGTGCTGTCAGAGGTCTCAGGACTACATATAAAAGAGTTGGTTCTTGATATAGAATGCAACAAACCCAGTGCAACAAACCCAGTGAAACTGCCTATAGCTGACAGCATAATTGAAAATATTTAAGAAAACAAAATCAACAATTAATTGTACAGGGATAGCTACTCCAGAACTGGTTATGTGAAATTAATGACCCTGGTATCCCACAATGTTATGTATTTAATTACCATTAAAGCAAAATAAGGTCTGTGTTTAGTTTAATATTCTACTCTTGAGGTTTGACTGCATTGAAAATGCAGCACAGAGTGTCATAAATATATTAAATAATTAATATTTGGTAATGCTTTTTTTATATTATTGATGCAAGTTGAGGTAAACAGGTTATAGGACTGAAGTAAATGTTGTCCTCTTACAAGTAAATTTACAAGTTTGGGTGTTTTCTGTTTTCAAGATGAGAAGCAAAATATTTGCCAAATAATTTGCTATGAAGACTGTTTACAGAAAATGTCAAACTTTATTACTCAGAGCTATTTTCGTACACACTGTTAATATATCGTGATACTGAAACTGCACAAATCAGGGCACACTATGTTTTTTAGGAATGTCTCACTCCTGTGCAATCTAGCTCAAAGGAAAAAAAAAGGTGTGCTCTTCAGAGGTATTTTTATTTGATGCATATTTTAGCAGCTAACAGATAAATTCATATCATCCAGCAAGGAAGAACTTCATATGATCAGGAAAAGAAGCTTCAACACTCCTGTAAAATTCATGATGATGCCTAAATAAAGTGCTACTTTTTGACTTGTAAAGCATATTGCTGCCTAGATTCTTTATTCCAAAATTTTCTGTTGGTCTGACTAAATTTATTTTAGTAAGAGATTTTAAAACATTCTGCAATCAACCCTTTCTGTTTTTTTCAGCATCAGATTTTGTATGTTATTTTGTCCTGGTCCTCTAGGAAAAATGCTGACAAATAGGAGAGGGATTGAATTTGACCTTTTGCAGCTTTGAATCTACAGATGTTTATGCAGATGCTTGTCTTTCTAAAAGAATGGTCCTACTGACACCAGAAGTGTGGCCACTTCTGTTAAACTCAGAAATTTTTGCAGGGTCAGGATTTTTGCAGAAATCCAAATGCAAACAGAAGTGGAGAGGACTCAGCAAGTTTCTCTCATTGGTATTAATAAAGATTCAAAAGCAAATAACCTAGATCTACAAGTACTTGGCAGGTCCTAGGAACATTCAGTCTTTATTTGCAAAGGAGGACTTAAAAGTGAAATCATTCTCTTTTTTTAATTAAATTTTCTCTTACTGTCAGTGCTTTTCTTTGCATGCATCAGTGGAATTTCTATATTTCTGAGGTACTGGTGATTTAATATTAAATTGTTAATCATTTAACCAGACAATACATCTGATAATTTAAAAACTAGAATGATATTATACTTACATTAATTGCAAAGAATATTAGTGGTTAGAATTACCACTAACAATGGAAGATATAAATAAAATGCAATTATATATAGCATTGTTTATTCTACTACATTTAGTTTTAAATCTCTTACAAGCTTCTGAAACTTGCAACAAAGTTGTGCAACTTAATGACTTGTATCTTAAAGAGCTGACCATTGAATTGAACCACAGTCTCTATAGTCTATGATTTAAAATTCTTACTATTTTAATTCCTTGTTTACCTTTTGCTTGTGATTAAGTAAATCAATTTTCCTATCAAGTTTCAAGCTATGACAAAATAAGTTGAAACAGAAAATTAATTGGTTAGAATTTAAAATATTTATACATACTCTGCAGATAAAAATAAATTAGAAAATTCTAAGGTCATTCATGTAAATTTCATCTTAAATAAAGGTCAAGCTATTAGATCACATTGAAGAAAAAGTGGGTTTACTACTCCCACTTGGGAAGTCTCATATGGAATTGTAATATGTAATATTACTGATTTTTTGCTTTCTATGTGGCAATAAACTCCTATCCAAATGACCATGGATAAAGCTGTTCTTTAGGGAGTAAGATGGCACCTATTTTCTTGTCCTTTACATCAGCATATCGACTGGACTTGAGCAAAAGACATTTTTACAACCTGTTTGGCACAGGTGTTGGATGTTAATCAATGTGACAATGGAAACACTTTATCTGGATTCCTTGCAAGAGTACTTCTAGCCAGTTTGCTCATATTAGTTCAATTTGTACAGAACATGATTTTCTTTTTGTAGCTGATTTGCATAAAAATAAGAAATAACAAAGAGTCTTTCTTTTCATTAACTTCTCATATAGAAAGGATGGGCTATAACATTTGATCTTTCCTGTAGATAGCATGATTTTCTCTGGTCATTTTAAGACACAGCTTTTCAATGTGCTGATACTTTCTGGTATCAAATTAATATTGCAGCAGTGTGGTATATGGTTGCCAAGGAAGAATGTGGCCATTCTCATTAAAGGACAAACTTTGCTTTGTGGGAAAAAAACAACTTATTCCTAGTGAATGATGTGGTTTTTTCTTCAGTGTCTTGTAGCTACACTTCATTAGATATTATTTCCATCACTAGAAATTATCATGTATACTTACTCTTATTTCTTGAGTTCACATGGGTAAGAAAGAGACCAGCTGAATGGGCACCATGACTCTGGCTGACAACAATTGCCTTGCCTGTGACAGCACTTGTCTGAAGCAAACCTGCAGGTAATCAAATAGGATAAATTCTTTTCATATTTATGCCTTGTTGCTGCAACACAACATCTAAAAGCACATATATTCTATCAGGGTCATGGCACAAATATCTGTCTTTTTCTAATGCTTGTTTTAAGCAAAGCGGGATTTGTTGACTTGTTTGGTTTTGTTTGGTTTGGTTTTCCTTCCATTAGTTCTGTAGGCTGGCAGGACTTTAGAAAGATTATTAGTTTATTTTCATTGGGTTAGTGGCAAATAGCTGAGGGGTTTTTTTAATATATTTGTTTATGTACTTAGATTGAGACTGCTATGAAAAGTAGATATTCTGGTGCATTTCTTATATTCATCAATCTCATTCAGAACTGTGAGGTTCTCCTGACATGTACTTTTAATGACAGAATATTTCTTAATTTGAGGTGAAATTAATTTATTTGGAAAGCCCTAAGATATACATGGAAATATGAAGTTCAGTGCAAGGATGAAAGATTCCTCTCAGTTTTCTGATCTATGCTGAAATATAAGATTCTGTAACCAAGCCAATAATAGTGCTTATACTAGATAAAGATTGATATGTTTTTGGGCAATAAATTTGTACTACTAGCTGTAATGCAGATGTACACAGACTACAGAAGAAAGTGCTATGTTTGTTAGGGTTTGTTTCCTTGTGATTGGTTCTGCTTTGTTTCATTTCAAAGTGAAGAGGTGTCATTACAGGGTAAGACAAAAGAGTCAGTAAAAATTCTGATGGGTCTGCACCTTGATGTTAGAAATGTGTCATTGAATCGGGTCCATACACATGAGAATGGAATTTTCCATTGCTAATTTTTCTAAGTAACAGAAGGTGGATTATCGTATGTATAAATTATAGTTTGTATGCATTATAATTCTTTTGTTTTGGAAAATGTAGTCTAATAAGTTATATTCAAAAGTATCTGCATGGAGGTCTTTTTTGATTTGATTTTTATGGAACATCTCTCTGAAAACAAAAAATGCTGCTCATATACTACATGTGTAATCACCATCCATGAGCTTTTCCATTACTCCATTTTTGGAGAAGAGTGTTTCAGAAAGAATATTTTGTTCAAAGGCTGTGAATTTCCTCTTTGAATTTTTTTTTTTTTTACATCTCTGTAAGGATGAAGCTTAGGGAAAATATTACATTTTTAATATATGTATAATTTTGATAATCTAGCTAGGTTTAAAATAACAAAATAACTGCTACGTTCCTACTATAGTATTGCTTATCCCAGACCTACAATTTTACTCGTCATTTTTGCAAATTTTTTCTTGTATGCTAAAGATGATAAGCCTCTTGGAGCTTTTGACTCTGATTCAAATTTTCATGCCTTTTAAGTAATAGTAAAGACTACTGCCTTCATGATGTGGCTCTGATTCAAAACTGTATGTTTTCAGTATGCTATTAGCATATTTCGAGTGGGTGTGCAGGACTGCAAGTATATGACATTGAATGTATATTACTACAATTTCTGAGTAACTTGTAACACAATATATATTTATTTTAATAAAGAAATGTATATTTGTTTATTTAGCAGTCATTCATAAAATGTTACAAAGAAGGTGAGATGCAGTAGAAGCATTTTACTGTCTCCTGAACTAATGGTCCAAGTCTTATCACCTGGCAACTCCAGCTAAGCTGTGATTCATGATATATAGATAAAATATAAGGCTACAGGCAGTAATCATAAAGAGTAACTGGCCTCATGAGACTAATTTCCCATGACTTCCTCAGTAATCCATGCACAAGGATTGGTCCTTGGAAGAGTGATTCAGAGGAGGTGTCTAAATCAACCACTATGAATTGTCCTCTAGAAAATATATCTTTTTCCTTGGCTAACTGAAGAAATCCAGGGAGATTTGCCTTAAGAGGTCAGTATTTGCTTCTGTGAATACTCTTCAGAGATGAGGGTCTGCAGGATTCTACTATACAAAAATATCATTTGGTGCAGAGGCCTTATAAGAACAAAATTACCATCAATTTAAAACCCTGCATTCTGAAAGGGATTTTTATAAAAAAGGTCAAGCTACATGTCCCCTGTTTGCTCTGCTGGGAAGCATTACTGTACAGTGAGTAACTGAACACTTAGACAAACAGAAAAAACCTCATCTTTATGATAATTCAAAAAGAAAAATTTTGACTGGCCTTACAGCACAATGGTCTGTCACTGGAATTCAGTGTTGAATATGAAACTGCTGAAATTTCTCTACTGAGCCACAGAACTTGAGGTTTTGATCCAATAAAGCACCTAGAGACAAGCCTAGCTGACATGCTAACATCTGTGGCTCTATTTGTGCTTACACCAGGAACATGCTAAATACTTGAAATCTGCTGTCAGTCCAGCACTTTAAATCAAAAAAAGGTAAAAAACAATTTCTCAACCTATTCACACTGGATAATACTGATGAACTCATGCCATTTGGATTCAGTACTGCATATGCTTTTTTTTTTTTAATAGTAAAATGCAGCATCTGTTTGTTTATTTGTTCTGGAATATTTGCACATTTTAATTGTTTTTGCTTCTCACTTTTATTTTTCTCTTCTTGCATCAGTCACTCTCTATTGATGATTTTTTCAACAGGATAAAGCGAAGGCTTTTGTTTTGTTTTTTTCCTTAGAGATATCTCAGCTGACATAAAACTCTCAAACATTTCTGTTGTGCCTGTTGTTCTTGTGCCACGGCAGTGCAATTGTGTCAAATGAGGTGATTTTGAACTGTTGCCTGCTGTTGAACATCATATGGTCTGGAAACCACAGCACTGCAGCCAGAGCCAACGCCCTTTCAGAGAGAGAGGGAGACAAATGGGGTATGTAGAGAGCAGATGTCCCCAGATCTACAGAGATGTAGAACTTGTTTCACATTAATCTCCGAGCACCAGAGGTTAAGAGGTTAGGTTTTCTGATCTTTTCTCTGTGTCGCTTGATATCAGTATGAAGCAAATTTCAATGGTATTATCATTTCTTCCTCCTACACATTCATACACCTTGACTATTTTTCTTCTCCTTTTTTTTTCTGCTATATTTGCATATGGTGATACCGCTGGCATGTTAATTTGTTAAAAAGAGCGAGAAAGCTTCTGCATTACTAAGGGACAAAGAGGATGAGCTAAGGACAGTAGTAACTCTTGCTTTCATAGAACTATTTTATGGGTTTATATTGAACATAGTGACATCATAAAACATATTTTCCAAAGCATATTTCTGATAACAATATTCCAAAAATTTCATAAGTAACATTACAAGTCAATGTGGTTCACATCTTTGAAACACTAATTATATATGGAGCAATGCAAATTAGGATCTACATTGTTGAGGTCTTCATTAAAATAAAATGGAAACAAAGATCAACTACGAGAAGTTGATAAAATTATTAATCAAGAAATAGGATTTTATACAAAGTAAAAGACAAGTCTACTTTTCATCCATGAAAAATGCATTCTCAACATGGTAAAAGGATTATCTCATCTCCTCTTTTAGCAAATGTATAACAGTAATAAGAGTGAATACTGACACAATCAGGATGTAAAAACCAATTTTATAGGTGTCCTCTGTGTTTGCTAATAGAGATATGAAAACTTTGTCATTTCTAACTTCCCCTTTGTTGTTGCTTTCAGGTAGCCTCTCAGTACACTGGGTTGCTGAATGGTATTAAAAACACTGCCTGGTTATAATTGCAGTGGTAGATTTCAGTATTTAAAATTTATTAGGGCAGAATCATTCATGTTATCACTCTGGAGGTCAGACACTGCCTAAGATAACCTCCAAGTCTTAGAAATAATCAGTAGGCCATTCATAAAAAATACCTAAGTATTAGCCTTAGAAACACACGTGTCTGTTTTTTCATCTAGTTCTCTATTGCTTCTTTGATTTGTACCTGAGGATATTTTTTACTGAAAAATATAACTTGTGCCAATAACAAGATTACTTACTAGAATTTATTTTACTTTTCACCCTTCTCCTTAAATTAGGATACTGATGTAATTAAGTGTAATTAAGAAAAAAACATTGAAGCTAGATTATAACAAATTTTCACTCATGAATGAAGATATATAAACATGATCAATCATACCTAATTCAAAAGTATGAACACTGGAATAAAGTTTCTTGTGCGTATAGGTATTTTCCATGCTGAACTATAAGTCCAGGTTTATATCAGAAAAAAGTTGCTTGCACAGATATGATTTTACAATTAAATTAAGAATCCTTGGCCTTTATGAATACTGAGTTTATAATGCCAGAGGTGTTTTTCCTGCTTGTGCAGAACTTACACAAAATAACTTACACCAGTTGCTTGAAATAATTATTTTTTCGATTTGTTATTTTGCGTTCCGAATGACAACACATGATAAATATTTGTTTAGGGAATTTTGCCATTATAAAATTATAAGTTTAAAAGGTCTTGAACTAGCTTAGATGTTTCAGGTTCTCATGTCAGTGACTTCCACTGAAATTACAAACAATAAAAGAAAAATATGTATTGTATCATAGCTTGAAGAGCCATATAAATCCTTCAGTCTTACAGAAGACTTCTATTCATATGAACTTAAATGAACAAGAGATATCTCTTATACCAGAGAGATATTAATAATAGTGCATATAAAAAGAGCTATTAAAATAGGTCAAGCATACATGCAAGAATAGCTTAATAATTTCCATATATTCATTTAGATAGGACAAATTTTCAAGCGTTAGATTATCTACTGGCAATCTTGATTCTGCTTCATTTAATGATTCGTGAACTATGAGAACAAATCTATTGAGCAGCACAGATGATTATTCTCAGAAGTGAGATGCTCAATATTTACCACAATGCCAGAGGAGTTGGCTGTAGGATCACTGACAGCAGTTAATATTAAATGTGTGTACAAGCCCATTGGCAGAAAATTTCCTGTCTGTACAGCATCATTCTTTGTCTGATGGTTTCATGCCAATTTCACAGTGTGCCATACGATAAGCAGATGTAGCAAAAGTGTAAAAGAGGAGGTTAAGGGATGTAAACACCACCATGATCATGTCACACAATGGAGAAACATCTCTATCCTCTTCCAGAAGTGCACATGGTTGTGGATGCAGATGGTTGGAAAGGAGATCAAGAATCTCTGCCATGTCCACTTGAAGTGCCAAAGATAGCCATGGAGATCCACAGAACATAAATATATTGTTGTGTCTACAGCTGAAAAATGGGAAACAGAAATTATTTTTTGTTAATCTAGATTTTCAACACCAGTATTATTATTTATATATTTGTATTTGCTTGTTTGTTGTGCTTGTTTGGTTGGTTTTGTTTCAGAGTAAATGGAACAGAGAGAGCTTGTTTTCTCACTAATAAAGCTTAAAAATATATTAAAATATGCATGTACTCCCAAAAGGAATCAAAATTATCATTAATACATCAGGAGGTACTTTACTTTGATTTGATTGCCCTTTATATTTTTGTGCTATTCCAGATATTTTTTTTTTATTCAATAGAATTGCTTCAGTAATTGTGTTTATGTTTCCATATTGTCCTGGAAACTATTCTAGTTTGAAGAGTGGAGAGGCATTCTAGCACTTTATTTCAAGTGGAAAGGGTATATTTCAAGTGACCAATCAAGATGTGGGTTTGATATAATACAAAAATTCTGCACTTTAAAAAAGGCAGCCTACATTCATTCTTACCATACAAACATTATGTTCATCCCCTAAAAATCATAGGTCAGTCTGTAAGATTTGTATCTAAGCAAGCTGATAAACATATAAACATCAGCAAATGAGTTTATAAAGTACTATCTGATTGAAGTGTTTGGTTTAAAGTTGACTGTGGGGCAAGAGTAGCAGGGTACTACTACTATTGGGTGGTTTTGTGGCTTACAAGTCATTATCAAAATACAAGTAAAGATGCATATGTAGCCTCACATTAAAAAGAAAGCATTTTTTTTTTCTGGGAAAATTTTAATTAGATTCATATCATCATGCAGGTACATATCTCCTCTTTTTATTCTTCCTCTCTGTCACCATTTACTTCTTCATAAGAACATTTGCGAGTTTGCCTGGTACTTATTTGGATGCTTTACTCTTCCTGAATAACTGACTTTACCCCAAACAGGACTACAGCACAGCATCAAACATCTCAGTGTATGCAGGTATGCACACTCCCTGCCCCTCCCCTTTTATGCATCTCAAGTTCAAGTTTTAAAAGCTGTATGTGTATTACATCACCTAAGGGCCTGCAGGATGTCTATGAGCCTGCAGGCCCTTAAGTGCTGAAATACACATCCAGCACTTCATCTGTACTATTCAGATTATTTGATTTGGGGTGGGAGTGTATCTACCATTAGACCACTGTTTTCTCTAGCATGAAGGCTCAGACATATCAATCTTCTAGTTTAGGCTTTAAAATTGAAGCTTAATTTTTTTCTCTACAAAAACAAATAGTAGTAATATCCCATTGGAGCCCAGTGGCACTTTCACTTAAGCGTGAATTAAAAAGTTTAAGAAAAACATTGAAACAATACTTCCCTTTCAGTTTTCTCAGGTTTTGTGTTCTCCCTTCTCTAGTCTTGTTGCAAAAGATGGTAAAAAAGACTCAAAAAGAAAATTTCTATACATTTAGAGGAGACATTTTGATTCTTAGTTAATTTTTAACACAGTCAAAGTCAAAGCTGGTGTGGTTATTAAAAAAAATCAGAAAAAATAGTTAATTAATTCTTTGTCACATGTTTTTTTAAAAAATATAAGCAAATTCTTAAAAATGTTTTGTATTTCTCACAGAAAAAGTCAACCACTTTGCAAATGAACAATGTTTATGCAGGGGAGGGATTTAATTGACCTTATAGCCTATATATCTTAAATGCTATTTATAAACTTATATTTTTACATGTGAAGAGTTTATTTGATAAGTGACTGCTGAGTAACTGTCAACTATTATATACTGTACCTTCCTTCCTGTGTGGAGACCTTATCTGAATTTTCTTTTTCTGACCTGCAGACAACAAACCTGCCCAAAGCTACAACCTGAGAGCTAGAGCAGCACATGCAAACATTGTGCTGGCTTTACACTGACTCCTAGCAAAAGAGAGCTCTTCTAGATGGGCTTAGCAACAAAGCTTTGGTAGAGGAGTCATTTGTGAATAGCATACTTTTCCACCATGAAATTCGTTTTCAGGGCTTTTGATATCACTGGTTCATGAACTGAAGCAACAGAATATTATTTTGCTGTAGCAAAATATTTCAAAACAGCCAAGGAATATATTTGCTGAAGAAACCAGCAAATGCAACAAAATATCAGAGGATTACATAGAATAGCAAGAAAAAAATAAAAAAGCTGTGGATATAAATCTGATACTATAATGCATAAATTTAATAATTCAAAATAAACCTTCACCTTCTCATCATTCTATAGAGACCAGACAACTAAGGAGCAAGTTCTCATTATACTTAAAGTCATTTTAATGTGACAAAATTCTTGCCACTATCAAGGAAGTTTGAAGAGTTTAAAACCTCACTGAGACCTCTTTGACAAACATGTGCTGGCAAATGACTGAGGATCACAATCAGCTACAGGCACAGTATTAAAATATTCACAGAGAGAAAAAGACTGTTCAACCAGCTGATGATATTAACCCCTACTGTTTGCTTCAGAAGATGTGTTTTCAGTAAAAGTTTCCTCAGAATGCTGTTTTGGCTGAGATGCTGTATACATATCCATTTTACACCCTCTGTGCCTTCTTTTCAGAAAATTACAAAAGGAAAATTACACTTTTTTCTGATGCAGAATGAAAGCAAGCTACAAAATCAGTCAGGAAATGAGACTTCTGCTTTCCATGTAGCCTTAGGTCTCAGGAATCAATACATTGTAAGCTATATTATGTGTCCTAAAGTCAAGGGGAAAGTATATGGGCTAGAAAAAGAGATGAAAATCTTCTGCTGGAGTCTCCTCTCATTTTATTACTGCTAAATTAAGTTCCTTTAAAATTAAACTTTTTCTTAAATACTATCAGCAGAAGAGAAAAAATCAGGACCTACTCTTATAGGGGCCAACAAATCTATAATTAATTACTAACAAATCTATAATTAATTACTCCATAAAACTTCTTAAATTTGCCAGTGTCTGGAATGTTTTAGATATCATTTGGCAGATTTTTAATTTGATGAGTCTTTCACCTACTCATAGCCCAAAATTTTGTAAAGCAAGAATGGTAGCTGCTTAGGTATAAGGATATTGACAACACATAGTTGATGTGTTGGAATAAATAACAATAAAGAATAAAGAATAAAGAATAGAGAATAAAGAATAAAGAATAAAGAATTTTAGTTGTGATACAATAGTGCTGATACACAACAACATTAAAACAATTTACGCTATCTTCTTTAGGTGATATTTGTCCATCAAGTGGAAAGCAAAACACATCAGTGGGTCACCAAACTCAACACCAACTTACTCAAAATATTAATTAAAGTACCAAAAATCATTGTAGTAGTGTATCTTAAAGAGGTCCAGTTCTACAGGCAGATAAAAAGAAATCACAAGATTTTGGTAGTAAAAAGTGTGTCAATGGTAGTTGTTCATATATAGAATCTCTTTTTCTTTTTTATGTTAATGGCTGGATAGTCACTAGTGCAAAGTTAAATGTGTGATTGCCATTTGATAGTGGGGACAATTGACAAGTGCTGAAATCAGTCCAACAGTAATAACTCTGGACTTTGGACTGACATAGCCCCATTGCAGTCCCTACACTAATCTGGTCTTCTCTAAATACAGTGTTGCAAGGATGTGGTTGGAGTATCTCAAATCTGAGGGTATATGAAAATTATTAAGGTTTTTGAGGTACTCATAAAAAATGGTGACAATTCACTGAAGTACTTCACAAGAGTATTACTGAATTCATCTCATTCAGTAATACTCTTGAACATCCATTCTCTGCATATATAGTCATAGTGTCAATACGTGTTTTTCCATGGTTAGACTTAGATATTTTTAAATTTCTTGCAGAACACTGATCTCTCATGCCTAAAACATTGAAAATGAGGCATTATTTCCTCAAAGAAGAAAAAAAAAAAGAAGACATAATTTCATTATTATAAAGCATTCAAACATTAAAGTGTCAAAAAATTGTATATTATGTATTTATTAATAAATTTTTTTCTTTGTCCAAGCAACTGTAGGTTTTTGGGCTTTGCTTTTTTGTTGGTTTTATTTTTTGTTGGTTTTATTTTTTATATATAACTAGAAAGTATAGGTGAACACATATTACAACATATTATTTTATCTTCAAATAAATTACCTGCAAATGTGTTGATATATGGGTCAAACTATGCATTTAGCATAATATTCCCTTGCATTTGAAGTTCTTATGAAAAATTAGTCATTATTTCTTCACCTGTATAGGAATAGTTTCAAATGTTCTCTAGATCACATATTAGCATCTGTTAATTGAGACTTGAATATTACCCCTGTGGATTGGATAAATACCTAATTTTCACTTTGCTTGCAGTTGAAGTCTAGCTAAGCGTGGGTGAAGTGTGGCAGACTTCTGCTCAAATAAATCAGAAGACATATAATCAAGAAGATATGTGGTGTTACTTACTCTGATTGAGAACATTCTTGAACAGATGAAAAATTTGTTCTCCTCAGCAAAACACCAAGGCATACCAAGCTTCTCTGGGATTATTCTAAAGCAAATTGTCTGCAGGGTGATAGTTGTTAATAACACAAAGCTGAGATGTTGTAGAAATCAGTGTTGCTTCAGATCACGGCATAGGTACTTATAACTTTTGGGTACTAGCTCTGCTTTCCAAAGTAATTCCCAAAGTGTTACTGCTCACTTTAGTCACTGAACCAGTCTGGGAGTTTGTTTTGAAAGTTATAACAAAATAACAGAAGAGATGACCTCTGAGATTTTGCTCTTGTAGGCTGACATAAGCAAAACTCTGTATTTCAGCTTTGTACTTTAATACATTCTTAATAAACTCCGCATTGGGGCAGCCTCACCTTGAGTCCTGTAAGCAGTTTTGGGGTGTCACAATATAAAAAAGACATTAAGCTATTAGAAAGTATCAAAAGAAGGGCCACAAGGAACTTTCTAGAGGGGAAGGTGTATGAGGAGTGAGTCAGGGCATTTGGTCTGTTCAGCCTGGAGAAGAGGAAACTGAGTGGAGACCTCAGTACAGGTACAACTTCCTTGTGAGGGTAAGATGAGGGTCCAGCACTGATCTCTTCACTTTTCACTAGTGACAGACCTCAAAGAAATTACATGAAGCTAAATCACGGGAGGTTTAGGTTAGATATCAGGAAAAGGTTTTTTATCCAGAGAGTATTTGGGCACTGGAACAGGCTCCCCAGGAAAGTGGTCACAACACCAGCCTGACTGACTTCAATAAGCATTTGGCCAGTCCTCTTAGGCACAGGGCATGACTCTTGGGGTGTCCTGTGCAGGGCCAGGAGCTGGACTTGATAATCCTGATGGGCCCCTTCCAACTCAGCATAGTCTATGATTAGTTTCAAATCAGCAGTGCTTAACTCTGAATTAAATAGTTGGCTTTGTATATGCTTGGCTTCAAAACACAGTAGCCTTTTGTATGGAGGTACACAATGTGCAATAGAAATTAGGTGGAATTTTTGATTTCATACTGCATCCTCCATACCCTTGCATAACTCATTTCCAAGCTTTTCTGGAAAATTTCCTAGTGTATGATAGGCATGCAAATAAACAGCTTTTAGCTCTGAATTGGTTTGTTTTATATTCAGATTATGTGTGTGTGTGCACATTTATAGTATGTATTTATTATTATGGCTTTATTTATATATATTTACATTTATACTCATATTATTTATAAAAACAAATCACTACATTTGTAGCTTAAATGGTCTAAAAATGAAAGGGAAAGATAGCAGAAATTAATTCTTATTTTTACCACTAAGATGTGATATAGGATATACAAATCAATTAAATAGTTATAACTATTTCAGGAGGTTAGTTTGCATCAAGTGATTACCCTGCATTTAAGGTGTGCTCATTGGCATTGTGAATATTGCTATTTTCAGTATTTTAGCTTTGTGAGAGTTAGAGTTAAATCATATGACTTGTAGTGAAAGATAAATGTGGTTGATGAAAATCCTCTCTTCTTCTCAGAAGACAGGGTGGGGGGACAGTAAGTTTTTGAACTAAAAAACTTGTGTCCAGCTAAGCAAACTCTAATTCTGTGTCCACCACTTTCCTATATGAAACATGGAGATATTCATCTAGTTTAAAGGATTGATAGGAGAATTAATTACTTAGTGTCTGAATGCCTGAAGATGGAGGGAGACCTGCAATAATATTGCAAATAATACCTATTGCAATACTTTGACTAGAATTGTTAATTATCACTGGTTTGGCCAAGATATTTTTCATCTCTTAATCTGGGAAGTCTTATCTGCAGACTTGAGAGAACTTTTACCCTGATCTCAATTGCTATGCTAACTGCAGCAGCATGTGTAATAGAACCAGTTTTTCTCAGCATAAACAAAAATTCATTATCTTTGCGTACTATCTCAGCCTTTTGCTTCCACTCTAACAGTCTTAAAATTTAGGATCCAACTCAGCAGGTCAGTGTGCAACAGGGGCAGGCAAAATTTCCTTCCAAGACTGGACAGGAAAGGACCAGACTCATGAGCTGGCTGGTAGCTGTTGATAAAATTAGCAGAGGATGGAAAATCACTTGCTTGTAGCTGTTTGTAGGAATGATGGATTTATTCATAGTATCAGCTTCTGCTCCCTTGCTGTTTTGCTTGTGCCTTGCTTAAATAAGCATAGGGCTACTTAAGTGAGATCACACAGACTAACTTTGGAAGATGTAGCAAGATTTCCTTCAGTTAGCATTTCCTTATAATGCCTTAGCTAGTTGTTCCTTTGCAAAAAGCAGAGGTTTAAAATCTCACCCACATGCACTTTTGGAGAATTATTTAATACTGCCCAGAGAACAGTCCCTGCAGTTCATTTACAAATGCTACTGAACACAGTTGATGACCCTTTTTGTCTTTTTCATGGTTCCTGAACATTCAGGTTCTGAGAGAAAGTTAATATAAGATACTGGACATCAGTATTTAGAGCTAAAACACTGCCCAGCAGGAAATACATGTGCAGGAGACAAAGAAATCAGCACAAATTTTACAGGGTGATGGTTAGGATTCTGCAAGATTATTTCTTTCAGGATATCTGAGAAAATTTTAAAAAAATTCCCTTTCAGGAAGTGATTACATAGGCAGTATTTGAAAGATCTCTTTTATTTATTCTTGACTGTGTCACCAGAGTAAGGAATATTTTTGTATTATTATTATTATTACTTCTTATTACTTTACCTTCCTTTATACAGCCACTATATACCAGTTTCAATTAGTATGTGTGTTGTTAAGAAGCCAATTAAATCTTATTATAGTGAAAATAATTAATGTATGGATTTATTTTTTTCTGAAGGATCTCAGATATTTTTGCATTAATATAATATTTTGACTCTGCATACTAACAAATAAAAGTTGTGAAACCTGACAAAACTTTTTTTTTTTCAGTTATAGTTGTTATTTAAAAGTATTTTGGGTGATTGAGGACTTGGAGGGACTCAGTAGGGGCTCACATTTCAAGGGGACTTTTAACACTGGTCAAATTCAGCAACATACCAGACTCATGTTTATAAAATATGTTTCAGTTAATAAAAGATGAACACAATTAAAAATATTTTTTTAAGTGATATGATAAAATGGATTACAGACATTCTACTTATGGAACAAAGAAATTTCCAGAGAAACAATCAACAGTTTAGTTCTATGTAAATAGTATGAAAGAAGTTTTATATTCATGGATGGGAATATGCAATTCTTTGTTTTGAAAGCTAGTAAGAAAGGATTTTACAATATAAGACACATTTTCAAAGCACTGTCTTAAAAAAGTTACATAGCTTCCTCTATATAATTTCTGTCTCATTTTTCTTCTGTGTTCATCTTCCTTTTCTGTTCCTTGGTAATTTTCTTCTCCTTGTTCTGATATAACCTTGTTTTTCTCAATTTTCTTTTTTAGCATTCCTTTTTTTCCCACCTCATTGTTATTTATCCTTTAATTTGCAGTATTTCCTAGAACAGAGGTTCTCAAACTCCAGGAGTCATGATCCCTCTTAAGCTAATTAGTATAGCCATGTAAACCAAAATGTGGTTGCAAGTCTGGAAATGACCCCAGAAATGAGAATGGAAATGGGGATTATAAACCCTGAAGTGAAGCCAGAAGCAGAAGAGTTTTTAGAACATTAGCCAAAGGGCAAAGTAATATGTATCCAACCCTATTCTGCAGAGTGCTGAGGATTCTATAGGGGAATAATTATCAGAACAAGACAAAACTGAGAGATGATACAAACAAACAGTAAAAAAGGAGGCAATTTGGAGTACAAAAATAATAAAAAGTGAGAGATTCTTGGCCAGTTAAGTAAAGATTTTTTTTTTCTGCCTCCTCTTTCTTCTTGAACTCTTGCTCCCTCTTAAAATTGTCACTAAGTACTTCAAGCTTTCAAATGTTCTTCTCTCTGCCCTCTCAGGTTGCAGCTTTTCTCCAGGCCTTTGTGAAGAAAAACAAGGTTGGATGGTGTGGGAGGGAGCTTGCCTTTCAAACAGTCCAGTGTCTTCTGCTGATACACTGGCAGCTATTAAACTGCCTACCCGCTTCTCCACTAAGCCATGTTTTCATAGGGCAATACAGGCCATCCCAGGTCAGGCACCACACTGCCCTGCAGTAACAAAACTCACTTCAAAGAAAGAGAAAAGGGATGCTGACAGCTGACACCGTGGCTCTTTTGTGGGAAAAGGCAAGATAAGGGATCTTGGAGTTCTATAAGAAATGGCAGAAACTTTGGATCCACCACTGAGTTAAATATAAGAGGTTAGACTACTTTTGCCAGAGTATTTGACATTCTTTTTTGTCTAGTAAGGATGACACAGAATGTTCATGACAGTAATCCATTTCTTTCCTACCCAGAATTTGCAGCATCACCTGGGCAAAATACTGAGAATATTGTTTACAGTTCAGTGACTATTTCAAGATAAAATTTGTTAATCAGTTCTTTAAAGGTAAATCAGAAGAGACATGAGGCAAGGTTTAGAGTTTTGATCATAAATTCTTTATCTGTTTCACATTTGAAATAAGCATCTTAAGGAATATCAGAGAATCATATAAAAATAAGTGATTTCCAGCAGAGAGTAGTGCATGTATTTTTATGTTATGTATTATGTATACAGTTTCTCCATTTGTCTTTGTTAAATTTTGATCAGGTTAATAGTATTGGAATCAGTAAAACTGACACATCTAAGAGCAAAATGGGATGAGAGAGAAGTGTTTTTCCCTGAAGAAAGCTCAGAGTGGTTTTCTTAGGTTCTCATAGCTGTGCTGTTGATTTTTCTCGCTTCAGTTTCACTTGCTTTCCCTCACATTATTTATTTATATAACTAAAAAAAAAATAAAAGGTTAATTTGGGAGAAATCAGTATAAGCTTTCAAATCAATACACTGAGATGAAAGACACAGCAGCAAGCATGTCATGTAGTTTACTTCCATTTGGTGTGGCTGTCTGGAATGAAATGAATTATTTCCCAATAAATGCAACAGTTTCAAGGATAGAAACACCCTGGGTCTAACTGACTTACTGAAGTCTATGTGCTGTGGAAAAAATAATGGAGCACCATACAAATTAGCTGGGTAAAAGTAGGTTTTGTCGACTGCAGCTATACCTTCCTTGCAGGAAGAGATGAGGAGCACACCCAACCTCACCCACCGTCATGTTTGAAGTGAACTGTGAACACTGGAAAGGAAAAAGTCTTGTGTAAACATGAGAGAATGACTGTGAGGACTATTTTATTGGACTTTCTAGGACTTCACACTCTGTTAGCAAATGTAGTTTGAGAGCATTTAATCTGGGAGCTGTTCCAGTCCGTTAATAAATCCCTTGCAAGGCTGCGAGAGATTCATTGTTGTATCCTGACATATGACGTACGGCTTCAATAACTGTACTGGATCACACAGGGTGATGATCTCTCACCTTTCTGAGCAATGACACTGCTGCACTAGTATTTCTCTTCAAGGAAAGCTCATAAGTAAAATTCCCAGTGGAACATGAAGTTACATTAATCACACATTTGCAAACAGAGTCACAGTGGTAGCTCATCACTAACGTGGTATTTCCCCTCTCTATTTTCCTTTTGGCCTTGACATCTAGCACCGAAATTAGTCTGACAACCCAGTTTTTATTGCTGTTCATTCCATGCCTTATCAAGGAGCCACTTCCAAGCTCTGGACATACTAACTCTCCCAGTATGATAAGCAGTGCTGTGTTTATACATGTTAAATGGTATTTTGTTTAAGATTTATGTGCATTTAACTAGTAAAACTTGTTGATTATGCCTGATAGTCCCTAGCTCTGGTGCTTTTTACCCTTAACTAGAAGAGTCTGGAGTAGCTCCCTGGGTCAGGCAGTCAGGAATTACTGGGTTGAAACTAAAACACTGAAGTCATCAACAGGAGTAACATGGCAGCTCCATATCCCTAGGGGCTGTGGCCACTTCCCCACTCACTGATGTCTGTCCAGCAGGTGAAGCTCACTGAGCACCATGCCACAATGAGGTATCACAGCTTATTAGATACTATTTCTATTTATGTGCATTAACCAACAGCTCCAACTGCTTTATAATTACAGACTGTATATATCCTACTTGAATAGTATATTTATACCTGCCTAGAGATGCCCAAGCAAACTGGCCCAGGAGAAGAGTGGGAGCTAGGGGAAGAGAGCAGCAATAAAAACTCAGACATGCAGTGAAACAACAGACAACCACATACAGTTGCTCACATGTTTCAGTTTACTGATTTTAAGACACTAAAGCATTTCAAACTATGCTAAGATTGTTTATGTAGATGTCTAGAAACAGGGTAGGTGCGTAAGTTTTTTTAAGCTTCACATTGAAGTTGCTTAGGTTCCAGAAATAGTTTCTACATATATAAATACCTTGGTCTTAACACTAGAGAACAACTTGACTATATCAAAAGTAAGTTCTGCCAGACTCTTTTAAACTAGACATTTCTTTCTTTCCTTAAGGAAACAGCAAATATTTTCCCTTGTGATTGAAGATTAAATCTGTCTTTTTAAAGGAAAGGTAGAGATTTCCTTTTTACTCTGGTCCTGTGATCAGATAAAAAACACAAGATAAATTTATATCTATGGATAGGAGTTCAAATCTTCATGTTCCACATCTCCAAATGTCTTATTCTAAGGCGGTAGTACTACAAAGTCAACATAAAAAAAATTTCTCACTTTATGTGATAAGAAAGAGTATATTGAAGGCAAAAGTGTTGTATAAAAGCCTGGACATCAGTCTAATGATTGTTCACTATGTTCATCTGAGGACTGGCGGGTTCCAGTTTATTACATATGTTTGGTATTTTATCAGTGCCTTTGTAAGATGAAATGGATATGCCACCCTTAAAATCAGCACCAAAATTTAAGCCCCTCTTGCAATTGATTTAGGCATATTGCATAGGAAGTTCAAAGAAGTACACCAGTCAAAGAGTTATTGGGATTGAATCCAATAAGATAAAGATAGGTATTAAGTTCATGTGTTTTCATGGTCTGACTTTTCAGCTGCTGTGTGGGGAAAATGTCAGCTCCACCTACCACTCTACTTCTGTAGTAAATCCTGGTTGGTTTTCATTTGAAAGAAACGTTAAAAGCACCTCATAGGACATGGCTCTACTCTATGAAATGCAAGTGGTGGGAAATGCTCAGACTCTGGAAACTATCTAGATTAACTCCCTGGTGAGTCTTCAACTCTTACATTTTTTTCAGATGGGTAATGTAAATCTGTGATTATGTAATCAAATTCCTGTTCAGGGATTTTTTTCACAGTTTTGTGAAAACATTTTTGTGAGAGATGAAAAAATTATGTATGTCCATATTCCTCAGGCACCCAAACTTTCTCGAAACTTTTCTAAAAAAGTTGTCAAGTCTTATTCTACAGTGGGATCTTGCTCAGTCAGCAACCCACAGGCACTTATAAGGATGAATTTTGGCCAAGGAAGTGATTTATCAACATCAGCAGTGCTGACTGATTCATTAATTGCATCAACATCATGATTAGAAATGAAGGAAAATGTCCCAAAGTAAATATTTTTTGCTGATTCAGTAGAGCCCTCATTTTTTTACCTGTGAAAAATAATTCCAGGTATTACATTTATCCAATATCATCTTCTCTCTAGTGCTCCTATGTTTTCCTTACTAATTTTTCTGCCTCATAGCCTAAGTGAATAGCAAATCTCTTGAAATCCTGTTAGTTGAACATAGCATCAATTATATTGGAAATAATAAAATATTTGGTTCTTTTTCAATTCATTTTGTGTGTGATTCACATCAGCTAAGTTTAAATGTGTGCAGTCATGACATCTACATCTGATCTGATCACTTTTGACTCAGTAAATAGCTAGACCACCTGAGGTACTTTACATGTGTGGGGTACTTATAAAATGAAAATTACTTGAAAGTACCAATTTTCTTCTCACTCACTACAAATAGAATATAAGGTGACTACCTCAAATACAAGAATCTACTTTTGCCCAGAAATATTTCACATTCTGTGCCGTAGACAGGAGGGTCCATTGTTTAGGAACAGTGTAGCCCTAAATTGATCATGTGTCTTACAACTCACCACCATTTCCATATTCTCTTGTTTAGTTAAGAGGATGAAGTAATTTGTCAAGTGAATTTAGAAAAAGCATAGAATAGCAACATGGACAGTTACCATAATGTTTCGCATACATTCTTACATACATTGCTGATTAACCCCCTCCTTATTACACAGAAAAACAAGCAATCTAGTTTCCTTGCTAGTTTCTACCATTTCTTTGCTCATAAATTAATTTATTAGGAATATCATGTTATAGGGGTTCATATTAATGATAAAGACAAATATTTATTACCTGTCTGACCCATTCTACTCCTGCATAACTTCCTGTTTACTGTCCAAGGTGCAAAATTAATGTTTAATTTTATTCTTGAGTACTTAATTATCACAGTAGGGAGTTTAGGTACTTGACTCAAGGCTGTGGATTTCAGTGTCATAGGAAGAGAGATGAATATGCATTCTCCAACCGTAAACTGGGCTAATTGTATTTCCTTTCCCCAGAAACTGGGTAGGTAAACATTTTCTGAGGTTGAGGGAGACCCATGTACTATTGTGGAGACTACATAAGTACTTTAGGTAGAACAAAATCTTTTATAATACTGTCAATAAAGGACTTTCATATCATATTACAAATGCCTCAGTGGACTAGGATACTGTGACTCCAGACAGTCATAGTCTGTCATAGACAGTCATAAATCACCTTTTGAATAAAAGGGTTATCTTTGCATCAATTTTATGAGAAATAAACACTATGTATTGCTGTTGATCATCCCTGTCCAAGACATGAATGACATTAATGAGGTCTGGAAGAAGTTACCTCGGGCTCTAGCTAATTATCTCTGCTAGTCTGTAGTTTTGTAAAAGAGATTATGCAGTAAAAAGAAGTATGTTGTGTTTTATCCACCTCTATCATGCCAACAGGACCAATGAATACAATTTGGGGAAGGAATTTTCTTGTATTAAGAAAAGATCATTTTTTGTTTCTGTTTACCCTAATTTTTGTGCCTTTGTTTGTTTGTTTGCTTAGGGTGGGGAGGAGTTTAGGTTTGTTTCCTTTTTTTTCTGGAGTGAGTGGCACAGTATGAGTTCCTGCAGAGAGAATACCAACATAAATAGTTCACACACTGCAGAAAAGGAAAGATGGGAATTCAAACTACTTCTTTGAATGCTCCTAGATATCACTGGATTAAAAGTCACAAAGTCTGTTAGGAGCAAAGACATGGACTCCCAAGTGGCCCCTAAAAGCTTTTTAATCTTTAGGCTATGAGATGCTCATCTGCTTTCCTCTCTGGTTGCATGAAGTATTTCTGGAAAGCCCTTTGTCCCACTCTGAAAAAAACCCACTCAGAATCTTCAGCAGCATCTTGGTTAAGGCCACAGGGAAACATGCAGCTGAAGCATTTTAGTGCTTTGGTGTCAGCACAGACTGGAACACTTAGTTCCAAGTGCAAAACAAATAATTTAACAGCCAGGCTAATATGCAAAGAGACACAGAATATACTCAATGTATATTTTTATAAAGAAAACAGTAAGAAAGTTCTTCACAGTCCAAGGGCAGACTTAGCTCGCTATGTGTGAAAAGGCCACCAGACCTCTATTTAACACTTTGGACTGGCTGAGCCAAGTGCTGACTCCAGCCATTACATGCTATGTTTTGATGAGATAATAAATGTGGATTTAGAGTGCCGACTCACACTGGATCAAAACACTTTGGCCACATGACCATTTTGTCAAGCTGGTTTACAAGCCTTTGAAGGAAGAACTTTTTTCTTTGCTGGCCTTATGCTGGATAAAATATCACCTGTCTGTACCACTCTATTTTTATGCTGCTTCAGGTGTCATCTACCAACTTACAGCAAGCATAAACCTTGGTTAAAAGTACGAAGTCAGCATAAAATTCCCATCATCTGCTCTGATTACTTGAACAGAAATACATTCCTGTGCTCCAAGATGATCTGCAGTGCTTTGTGATCCAGCAATAGATGTAGTATGAAATTATTATGAAATGCCATAACACAGATGACTACCAGACTACACCTTCATAGATCTGCCTCTTTTAAATCATATTCTCAGGTATGGGTTCAGGAACATATTTTGCCTAGCAGGTCAGAAAGTAAATCCTGACAACAGCATCCTGACAACACAGTTCACTGCCACGTCAGATGAGGTAGGGTTTGTTGGGCTGTATTATAAATGGGATCACTAAAGTGACCTGGATGAGATTTAAAAAAAAAGAAATCCTCTTTACTGTTGCTGTTGTTGTAAAGCTCTTTTTTTTTTTTTTTTTTTAATCCAGTGAACCCATTTAGAATGCTCTCTGCACACAGCTGCATCAGAACAGACTGAGAAAACTGCATACTGCTGTGTAGGCTGAAAATAAATAACTGGGAGAGAGGAGGGAGCAGAAAGTTCTTACAAGTTTTACCGCTAAAGGAAAGCATCAATGAACACCACCCTTAGGCTCTTAATTCAGCTTTATGGATTTCTCTTTCTAGTCTAGATGTCTAACTTTCAGAGTTTCCAGCATTTAACATGATAGATGTTAAAGTACCTTAACTTTTTTATTATCTCTAACCCTTGTTTCTGCTATCTGTAGCATAATTTTTAATTGTTGACCTACCTATGATTAGCTGCCTGTGGTATTTATGGAGAGAGGAAGATTAGAAGGAAGCTTAGATACCTGCTTATGATAAGAAAGGTTTCAAAAGTGTAAGAACACATGCTCTATATTTTTAAAGGAAACTTTACAAAAGAAAGTAGAATTCTTCTTTTATTTATTTATTCTGTATATCAATCCCTTTTAAAAACGATTTTAGTACAGGTTGTACCTGCTAATTCATTCCTCTACTACCATTATTTATGTACTGAAGCTGAAAATAATATACTAATACATGTTACCTCAGGCTCAAATATAATATTTTTGAAGGGGTTTCTTTAGTAAATTGCTTAGGTACCCAATGTACTCCAACTCTGCAAGAGTGATTGAGCAACTGCTCATGCTTCAGATACAGACATACTTTAGTATACTGCCTATTTTTTATTATAGATAAATTCAGAACCTTAGGCAAGATAGCTAATATTCTATTATTGATATTTATTATAATAAATCATGCACTCATAATTTGCATTAAGGTACAGATACAGGCAATTTTTCAAAATCTACATAATCCATTTTTTCATAGTATACCTATTGAAATGGCACCTGACATGTTGACATCTGAAAAGGTGCTAATTTCAGTACCACTAAACAATGGCATTTTCCTTGTATTTTCTGCATGGCAAAAAATGTTTGGCAGTAAGTACTGAGATTACCTCTTCATCACAGCAGTGTAACCAATTTTATGAAAATTTACAGTATTTTCATTGGAGAAAAAAGGGTGCTGGTTTGAATATTTTCAGACACAAGAGGGGCTTGAGCTCTTGTGCAGTGCATCCTAAAGAGGCACTCTGACCACTGAGAAAACAGGGTACTGTGGCCAATATCACGTTAAAAGGATGGGTGTAAATAGCTTTTGAAAAATTATCAACTCCACTTAGGTGATTATAGACCTTTGTCAAGGACAAGATCATTCTTGTCACTTGCATAGACTGAGGCACCTAAATGCTGAAAAAAAGTGGCCTTTAAGCTTTTTCTTCTGGCAACATCTAACAAGCCTTCTCTTCTTAATGCCAAGTGGGTTACAGTGCATCATGCCCCCCTACTTCTGATGCACTTGTTTTACAAATTTCTATCTACATCTGAAATTTAACAAAAGGGGAGACTTTAAGGGAATTATAATAGGCCCCAGATGGTAACACAGAAGAGATAGCAATCTCTTCTGGCATCCACAGGTTTCTAAATTAACTCTAGAAGGTTTTACCCTTGCTCAGTGTTTTTAAGCTCATAGTTTCTGCATTTTCAATCATATGAAAAAATATATCTGTTCTAATTGTTATTTTTTTTTGTTTTAGTTATAGATTGGGTTGGAATATATGAATACTTGAAGAGATGTATATTATTCAGCTGTATGTGGTAAATTCATATCTACAGTATGAGGATTAGGTTAGACATTTTTTCAGCTATTGTTTTACTAAGTTATATGTTTAATGAAGTATTTTCATTAAGGCTTAGAGGCTTAGGATAACCTGTACCCATATTTTCTCCACAATTATAAAGAAAAAACATCTCATCTAAATATCAAATTGATAAATTATTTTTTAGCTTTTTTAAAAACTCCCTCTAATATCACACCAAACTGCTCCTACAGGTAAAACAGAACCAGAGACAGCAAGCTGTGATTATTCCTCCCATTTCATGTTTGTTCTCTATATTTCTTCCTTAACTTCCATAGTCCTTCCATTTCCTGTATTTGACCTCTACTCCTATTAGAAGAGAAAAATGAACAAGAAAGCATTCAGTTACCAAAGCTCTGTTAATCACCATTGTTTTCATTTTCTTAGAAGCTATATCTCCATTGCCACCCCTCAAACTCTTTGTGCCTTTCAGATCATAAGCCGTGCTGGGTGTTTGTTTATCTGTGTTTGTACAGCATGCAGCACTATCCCCACAGAGGCCTTTGGGTGCTACCATCCTACAGTAATCTCATGTTCATTAGGAAGAACAAAGACAAGTTTATCTTGGAAAAATTAAAGGAATGCATGATGCAGGTCAGGTTTGGGCCTCTGAGCCATCCTTTCTGTTTAAGATTGTTAGTTTTTACTGTATAGATTTTGAATAATTTTTTGAGCTTTTTGATGTTAAAGGGGCTTACATCAGTAATCTAAACACCTTTGCTTTTCAACACAGATTTGTTGTGATTTTTTAACAGAAATAATCTATCTAAAAAGGAAAGCAATATTTCACCATCTCTTTTTACCTGGGGCTTGCTATACTCAGCTGACAGTGATATGGAGTGCAATGCTCAGGTTCAGGTAGTTTAAGGGATGAAGAAGGCTGACTTGGTCTCAGCTACATCAAGGTGTGATATGGTTAGGGAATAAATTCTAAAGCAACACAGAAGCCTCAAGAGAAAATCATATTAAAACAGAGTAAAACTTAAAAGTTGTTAGTAGGTGGTCTACTAATTACTCCAGGCAGGAGGGAAATGTGTTTAGGCAGGAGGCCAGGAGGAAGTACTACTATTTTCACACTGAAAAGACACAGAGAACTATCTCTAGTTCTGGTCTCTGTCCACCAGAGATATTTATGCATAACATATGACATATTTGTACTCAAAAAAAAAAAAAGAAAAAAGAAAAAAAGCAGCAACAAAACCAGCAAGCAGAGCACTTAGCACAAGTTTCCCACATTCTGGGGTACTACTCTTCTTGTTAGAATAGTGAGCTCAGACACACAGCAGTACTCTCCACAACAGACTAATGATCATTTAAGTGGACATGTTCAGTACAGGTTTTGATTCTCTGAACCTAAACTGAATGGAACATCTTGCAGTTTGGCAAGATGCTGACAAGCACTTCATTGTTTTCTGTTGATTTCTTCCAAGTGGCTCCTCTCAGTATTGGGAAATATTTCATATCAGTACTGCTTTGACTAAGTCCTACAACATGCTACATATTCTACATGTTAAATACCACATTGGTTCATGAGGATAACACATGAAGGCTTGTGTCAACTCCATGAAATCATATCTAGAGCTGTAGGGTTTCTGCTCTTATGTTCTTTATAGAAAGAACAATCAGTTGAGTGTTCTGAAATGGTGCATGATGCAGACACCTTCACCAAATTGAAAACTAATGGAGGCAGCCTGAATTGGGCCCTCAATTACATATTTTTTTTAAATGCTCAATGATGGAAAATCTTCTGCTTCTGCTGTTAATTATTATCACTGGTAAGAAGACCATGTGTCTTCTCATGTATCTGAATTTGTCTGGCTTCAGTTTCCAGCCCTTGGTTTGCATTAAATTTTCCCTGTTTAATAAAAGCTTTAGTTCTTTCTACTCATGAAAATAGTTATGCCCTGAGAGAAACTGTTTACTTATCTCACAAAAGCTTTTGTCATTTTGAAAAATTCAGGAGAATAATTTAGTTGAAGTGTCTGAAATATAGACCAAGCCCAAATGCAACTGAACTTCACAATACAAGTAGTAATATTGAAATATTGTGCATAGATTTTTGACTGATGGAATTTTTAGATTTTTTTACTAATGGAATTACAATACTTCTGTTCATAAGCAAAAATGTTCAGCCACTTTTCATTCTCTCAACCTTAATTATTTTTCCTCCACTCCATGAAACGTATCTGTAATGCTTTTCACTCATTGACTTGCTTAGTGATGGTGCAAGTTTTTCAAACTCTTGCTATTAATTTTTAAAGGACCTTTAAAAGTGCTGGACAAAAAAAAACAAAACTTACTTTCTAAACACTTCTTTCTTGCAAACACATAAAAGAGTTAATCCTGCCCCTCTATTTAGCCCAAGTGAAGTAGTGTAGGGAGCACTGTGTCCAGTTCTGAACACCTCCCTTATGAAGAAAGATTGAGGAGGCTTGGCCTGTTCAGCCTTGAAAAGAGATGAATGAGGGGGGACCTCATCAACGTCTATCAGTATCAGTATCAGAAGGGAGGGTGTTAAAAGGATGTTTCCAGGCTCTTCCCAGTGGTGCCAAGCAATAGGACAAGAAGCAATGGGCAGAAACTATGCACAGGAAATTCCACCTGAATATGAGGAAGAACTTCACTGTGCAACTAAGCAATGGCACAGATTGCCCAGAGAGGTTTTTGAGTCTCCCTCACTGAAGCTATTCAAGAACTGTCTGAACACAATTCTGTGCTCATCTGCCAGCAGGGAGATTGGACCCACCATGGTCCCTTTCAACCTTACCATTTTGTGATTCTGTGATTTTCCTCATAGCAGGAGGTTTGGAGTATTAAAATACTTTGTGCAATATGTCCAATAATCTTTACTCTTTCAACATGGTTTTCCACCATTTGAAATGATGGAGATTCTGACATCACAATTTAAACTGTTATCAGGAGATTTCTTAAAAGAAGAAGGAAGACATAGAAAGGATGGTGAAGATACCTATTTAGATTTTTTTTTTCATTCTGCTCCTGTATTCAATATACCTCCTGTTACCAAATTTAACTGTAAATAACAATCTTCTGGATCCACAATCTCACCTAAGAAGCAATTAGATATATTTAATAAAGCAAAAGGCAACATAATTTACAACTTAAGAATAAAGTCTGAAGAAAGTCATGAAGATGACTGAAGCACCTGAGTGATAGTAAGAAAAGAGTTACAGGTTTTCATATTTCCCTTAGGTTTCTCCTTTCTGTCCTGTCTCTACTATATAGACATGTCCAGTTTCCCTTACTAATTCTGCCATACTAGAAAACTTCCATTATTTCCATGCAAATGTTCAAGCCAAATAATTTTCGTACGTTCAGAGGAGTTCAGAGTCTGTCATGGTTTGACACTGACACAATGCTAGTGCCCCCATGAAAATACACTCTCCCTGGTTTCTGCTGTGAGATGTGACCAGGAATAAGCAAAGCAGGCCCCCACTTAGAAATAAAGAAAACTTTATTAACTACACTACAACTATATGTAAAAAGGAACACACAGGAAAAATGAAAACCTTCCAAAAACATTTCCTCCTCCCCCCACCAAATTTCCAATCCATTCCTCAGATCACCAACCCTCAGTCCATCACCACCCTTTAGATAATTAATTCTCAGTTCATCAAGAGGAGAGGAGTCCTTCTTGTGCCATAGGCACAAGCCTCAGCTGAAGCCTCGTGTGTTTCCATGTCACTCGTGGCACCACCCGGAGAACATCTGCTGTCGTGACCTCTTCCTTTCATGTCCAGTGCTCTCACCACTGCACATGGACCAGAGCTGCTTCTAGGGTTTTCCTTTTAAGGATGCTTTGTCCTGTTCCAAAAAGAGCACAGTCTCACCTTCGGGACACCTGTCCCCCCCAAATTTCACCCCCTGGGGCCGTGGGGTCTCAACACTGAACCCTCTTGGCTCTGAGCCATTGCCTCCCCCTGGATGCAGTCTCTGTGTCACAAGGAACATGGTTCTGTCCAAGGCTATAACAAGAAAAGTCCAGCTAAGGCCACTCCATCATCTCTTCCCACCTAAGATTTTTCTCTACTCTTCTGACATCTTTCACTGGCCCAGACCTTCACACTTGCCCATTTCCTTCTTCCATTTCATCTCTATCTCTCTTCTAGGAAAGGTTAATGTTCTGCAAAGTTTTCATTGTCCAAAAAAGGGTTAAAAGCTCGGGCTCTGCCCACCCAAAACTCCCACAGTGGCTGGACCTCTTCTGGTGGCATCCCCCCGCTTCTTCTCCTTCTCAGCCGTGCTGCTGGCACATGTTATCAAGTTTCAAGGTAGCACAGTCCCAGGCACAGGCTGTACTCTCTCTCTCTCTCTCCTGGAGGGGGCTGCCCAATGCCTCCTCCACCCTTCCATCCTCGGGGCCTCTTGGTCCAAGCCCAGGCCTACTTCACCCGGCCGCATGGCTCCCCTGCCCCGCCCAGCAGCAGCAGCTCGATGGGGGGGAGATCCGAACTCTTTCCCCACCGGAATCCAAGAGAGGGTATCCTGGAAATGCTCTGCTTTTAACCCCTGTGTTCTCAGAGGCGTATCCATGTCCCCAGTGGCCACACCAGGTGCCAATATTCAAATCTGAACACCCATTGGTTTGACCATAGAATATCCCAGAAAACTTACTTCCTCTCAAACCACGACAGAGTCACATCAAATTATTTATCTGTTGCAAAATGTATATTTTAATGCAATACATGTTTTAAAATGTTAAACCTCTGCTCACAACAAAATGTAATTTTCTTGCCCACTACATGGCTATAGATGAATTTAACTGTACAATGGAAGACTTCCAAGAAAACAGGGTGAGAAAATGATATTTTCACCCATATTTTGCTGCTAAGAAGCTATTAAAATATCTCACAAAGAGATTTTATGAGTGGTTAGATGCAAGGAAGCCCACATCATAAAATGGAGGAGCACAAGTCATAGCAAAACAAAAATTATATCAACAAGAAAAAATGACAATAAATTAAATGCAGAGCAAGAGGAACTAATCAGAAGCATATCTACATGACAATAGAAGTGACAACACCAAAGCTGCCAGCCCAAATGCTTAAGAATTCCTCTAGAGAGGCAAAAGCATTTGCTGAGGCAAAAATATCTGCAGAGTCTGACATCTCTGCTGCAAAAATGAGGAGGCTGAGCACTATAATGAGCTGAAAAGAGTGTATGGCCTATCCCAAAAAAAGGAATATATTTTTTCCTTTATTTCCAATTGACAGAAAGGACTTGTGGGAAAATCCTGAAAAAAAATGACACCATTCAACTTCCCATCTTGAATAATACATTGAACTGCCTCAGAATTGTTTTTATTCTAGTAGTCACTCACCAAGAACACAGGTATGTTTTGGGCAAGAAAGCATCATATATAAAATAAGTGAAGAGTTTTATGCTGAGTGGTTTTCTTTGTTTCACTCTAAATCATGCTCAATCTTACTTTCCACAGTAACATTTATTATTGCATTTTTTTATGTCTTAATGACACCAAAGCATGAAACACAGAGATTCATAAAAACACTGTCTCAGAATAAAGCTTTTGAAGTGATAATGCTCATATGTCAATTCAAAAACTACTTTCTTTTACTCTTAGCATAATGGCCCCCCTTCAACAAAAAGTCAATATGGTGTTCCCTCATTGTCTGAAAAATTGACAAGTCAATATAATTATTTTTTTGTACATCTAGTTGTATAATGGCAATTTAAAGTGAAAGCACACTTTTTCCATTTAGATTTAGAATGAGCCAGTGATATTAGAATAATCAAATGTCAATGGAATTATTTCAGTCCCATTCTGATTTATTATAACCATTAAAGCAGAAGGCAAAGCATAATAAAGGTATATGCTTGGTATGCCCAGAAGCTATTTTTCTATGGTGAATAACAACTGTCTTAATTCTTTTCTCCAGTAAAAATGACAGGTTCTGAAGAAATTATTGAAATACAAAAAGAATCTTTTCTTTATAGATGTTTGAAACCATTAGGAAAGTTTTTTTAGTGTCTTTTGCCTGTGGAATTATTTCACTGATTAACACCTACTTTTGAAGGCAGCTGACACTGTGAGAAATCAAGGGAAATAAGCTGGGTCATAAACGAAAGAAAAAATGGCATCAAGATAAGAAGAGATAACTGACCTTTCATAGCAGCACTAATGAGAATCACTGTAATAATTACTGTAACCAGACCTTGGAAAACACATTCTCTTGGGTAATACATGTTTTAGAATATTTAGATGCATTAATGTCCAACATAATTCAAGATCCTTAATGTTTTAGTGGGTTGATTAGGATTTTCAATATCCTCAAATTGATTCTCTATGAAATGACTAAATTAGTTAGTTGAGGGTTTGTAATCTGAAAAGAAAATAAGACAATGAGTAAACCAACACTTGAACATTTTTCATACAGGAAAATTATGTAAAGTATTTTAGCTTTGGGACTCAATAATACATACAGCTAGATATTTTCAAATTTGTGCAAAAATTATTTCATCATATCAAATGGACACTTCAAGAAACATAAGGAGTATTAAACCATCGCTCTGTTTTTATTCTTCATTCTACTTGGTAACAATTGCTCATGCTGTACTATTTGAAGTAAGACTACTATTATGGAAAACACAGAAATCCAAAGAAGTTTCCACAGCTGCAAACATCTTGCAAATAAGGCAGCAAGCCTTGAGGAGTCCATTCATTAGATATTTTGGCAGGAAAATTACATTAAAGAAATGATAGCAAAATAGACACAGCAGTAACACAGAATAAGTTGCTGTATAGTGCTTCCATAACCATACAGAAAATAAGTAGGACCATGACTAGTAGCACCAGCAAAGTTCAGTTTCCTGTAGATTTGTGTTTTACTTGGAGGATTCTCTGATGTCAAATAAGATTTGAAAGGACACAAAAGTATTTTCTTCAGAATTGAAATAACAGGAACTTTCTCTTTCAGGCAACTGACTATTTTTTCCTAATTCTTCAAGAATTTAATATCTAGACTATTAAAACAACCCAAGCAGGTTAAAATGATGTCTGAAAGACATATACATGCATGAGGCAGGTTTTAATTCTGTGTAAGAGTTTGCAGATGCTAAATAATTATAAAAATAATCAAAATTACAGGTTATTTTTATCTTTTCCTTTACATACTTCTGGAGCAGAAGTCTGAACACATCACAGAGAAATTTTTAGTATGAAGATTCACATGAGTTTTGTCAATGACTGCAATCAGTCTTTAAAAAAAAAATAACCTGGTAATCCTAGGTCTGAATGCACAAAATACCACAATTTCTTGATTGTGCTGATCAGATTATTACTATTGTCTGCTGTGAAACAAGGATATGGTAATTGTTGCCAAATATCACACTTTCTGACTGTAAGCCTTAGAGAGAAATACAAGTTTAAGTAATAAGACGTGACAAGAACCAACAAAGGACCAAGAACCCTAATTACTGCAGGAATTTGAATGTTACTGCATTACATAAAGACAATAGTTCACAAAATTTTTTTCTGGGCAGAATAGGAACATGTGAAGAGCTAAAAATGTAGAAGACTGAAATAGACCAAACTGCAGAAATTAGTAAGTAGAGCAACACAAGCCAGTAAATGCAAGAAAATCAATACAAACTCAGAGTATCACATTTATTGGATCCCTGCCACCTCATAATGATTCATCATCCTTTCCACCAAAGCTCAAACTTTTTCTAGTTTTCACAAGTTTGATGGGAGAAAGTTAATCGAGCAAGATGAATAAATCACCATGTCATTTTTAGTACGATTCTGATTCTCATGCTTAAAGATATAGAAGTCCAAAGGCATCTATTGCTGATGACATACACACCATTCAAGCATATTCCAGAAGTCCTGCATTGATTTAAAAGGTAGCACTGAGAATTATTCTTCTTGAGAAAGTGATCTAGGTATTGATGGTGACACTAATGAAACAAAACACCAGAACACTGCCATACAGTTCAATGAAACAGAAAACTGGGAAAAAGCTAACCAAAAGTGATCCCTTTATATGTTTTCAGAGTATTCTGGATTCTGTACCACACTCTTTTGTATCCACATATTAATCCAAATTATGACACCTTAAGATGCTACTTTTTATTTTCTGCCTATCACCAGCATATAGGTGCTGCTCACTAACTTAGTCACTGTACTCTTAATATAAGAATAAAACCAGAAATTCAAGAGATAATTTATGCATTGTCTAACTCTTATTCAAGTATATTAATTACTTGTGCAAGCTGTGGAAGAAAAGAGAAATACTATGAAGATTGAAAATCATTGCTTTTATTTTTATAATATCTTGTGTTATACTGAAAATCTAATAAATGTCTTACTGTACTTAGTACTGCTTCTCCTTTTCTCTAAACACAGTACTCAAAAAATCTATGTGTGAACGAACGTGAGAAGAGATGCTGGTATAACTATGACAAAGATGATATTGGTGACATATGTTTGGAAACAGTATATAATGGGGGATAAATCAAATTGAGGGAACAGAGGACTTTAAAATAGAAACACTAAGACTTAAAGAGGAGGAATTTCAGGTAGTACAAGACATCTGGTGACAATTAACCTATCTTCACTTCAAGTGGTTAAAAATAGGTGCTTGAGATGGAAAAAAGTAATTTTCTGTTCCTTTATGGTCCTTTATGGATTTCAAAATTACTCAGTTCAATGCAAACAATGAGGCAGGATTCATCCAGGCCTTTGAATGCAATCAAAATAATTTGATGTTGAAATATTAAAACTTAAATTGTTGAATTTTGACTGACAGAATGTGGAGGGATAGAATGTAAGAAAATAAAGATAGTGCAGAAGGTAGTCTCACACCTGAGGAGTTGCAGCTGTACTAATCACCAAAGATTAGGAACAGGCCTGTCCTTAACAGGCCACAGCTGTGTCCAATAAGACGAGTGCTATAAAAGAGTGGGTTAGCTGGCTGAAGAGAGAGATGGAGTTTGTTGGCTGTGGTGGAGAGGAAGGAGTCAGTGCTGTGAGGAGCTGCCCATGAGAATTTGCTGAGAAGGTATGGAAGGTTTACAATAAGGTGACAAAGATAGAAATGTCTGTGGATGCCTTTCCTGAGAAAGGTGACACTAGATTTGAAAACATACATCTATTTCAAAATATCATCTATTTAAATTCAATGTGTATTTGAAATAAATGCTATGTGAACACTAGTTAATGAGGGCATCTTCAGGTTTTTTTGTTTGCTTTTTTTTTTTTTTTTTTTTACTTTTCCTTATTGCAGCATTCTTTATGTCCTCATGGAAAATGAAAATGCCATTCCCAAGAACTCCAAGATTATTTCCTGCTGCAATGAAAAGTAATGCCAGAATTTGCCAAATTCTCCTCTGAAGGAACTTCCTGGAAAAATATGCAAATAAATAGGCAATAAAATACCCATCAGCAGCTCCAGTTTGTTAACGTGTGTCTCATTGTCCAGGTAGAGCACATATTAGGAGGCAAAGAAAAAAAAATATAAATAATTCTATTTCAGCCAATCCAGTATTAAGTCCATAGTAATGCCATTAATGGACCACCTGCCTCAAATGTTAAATCATTCTATAGGATTTATGAACCCCAAAATAAGCTTTCTGACCTCTTATTTCCAAAGAATGATAACACAGAAATAGAAATTTGATCAGTAACTTTGTAGCTGCCTAGTTTTCTGATATTTTGTTCAAAACACTATATAGCCTCTTATACAAAGGTTTTTTTTTTTAATGTGGTTTAGAATTCTGTATTTTTGAATTGGAAAGTAGTCAATGCTCATTTTGGATGGACAGAACCACAAATTGTTGCTTTAAATACCATCCTCTTCAAAGTTCATTTTACTGTAAAAGGAATTAAATTGGCCTTTGGTAATGCTGATCAGATGGTTTCCACGACCTTTCTACATATCCTGTTTGGAATTAGGATGAGAAAAGAAAAATTCAAGATCGTAATGAGAACTGGCATATTACAACATTTAATAACCAAGTAGAGACCAATGTAAAAAGTTTGACGATAATTAAAACCAAAGTTTTGTTCATTTGCCCAAGTTCAATGGATTTTTTAAGTCAATGTTAAAAATTCTTTGCAAAACATATTTCCCATTAGACCAAGAGAATTCATATTAAACATAATCATATTTATATCTTTGAATAACATCACAGAATTAGACGTTGTAGTCAGAAATTTGTGCTTGTCATCCTCAGTTCTGGGAAATACCTGCTCCTTTCTTAATTACAAACATCAAAGAAACAAGTACTTGCATTTCCCAGGCCAATAAACAATTATTATTTATTTAAATTGTTTAATTTACTGTTATGTAGCTGAAATGAGGCAAAATAGATATTTTATAATCAATGCACATGAAAACATAAATAAATGGCATAATACTAAAATTATAAATCTAAATACTCATCTTTCTAGTTTTAAATAGATTATCAGTTGCTCTTCAAAAATTAATCAATGACTTGAAACTTACATTTAGAGAAAGTGAACTCATGTGAAAGGAACTCAAGTGCAGCTGAAATTAATGTTTTGCTTTACTTCATGAGTATTCAGAAATGTTGACAGTGTTCAGTGAATTCTATTAATTAAAAAAATGCATATGGAGGATCCTTGGGGACCTTCCTAATGCAGACCATCAGATGAGTTACTTCAAGATGAGCCACAGGAACCTGAAGCTTGAAAATCATAGAAACACTGGATCATGAAATGGCCTGCATTGGAAAGGACACTAAAGACCATCTATATCCAACACCCCTGTGGGGACACCTTTTACTTGGACCAGTTGTGAGACTGAAATGTTATGGTTAATGGTCTAAACATCGTTATGAAGGATGTTTTCCTGTTATGGCAAAACTGTGCTAAGAAGTTGTGACCACCAAAGCCTACCTGTCCCTGAATACGCCTCCTTTGGACTGTGAGTTAAGTCATCTAATGGAACTTCAGATAAGATAAAGGTGATGCTGTTGCCCAATTTTCTCAGGTCTAGGATGAAATGAACAAGGCTGAGGGTAAAGACTGTATCCACAAAGAAAGTCAAACCTAGTAGCTGTCCTGAAAATTAGCTCTGGCTGGGATTAAGGGGGGGGAGGAGGAGGAGAGTTTTGGGTGTGTGGTGTAACCTCTGGTCAGAGGCAGTGAACAGCGATTCTCCCTTACGCAAACTGGCTCAGTTGTGAAACCCCCACCCTAGGAAGGCCACACACATGTGGGACATTCACCTGAGAGGCAGCTGAGAAGTCTCATAAACCATCAAAGACCCCCAAAGTGCCCCCACCCCCCAACTGATTCCTGAGGCCTTGCACCAGCCCTGCATGTGACACAAAGTGATGCAATGGGTCCAGAGTCTACTGCAAGAGACTGTGAAACTTGTCCCCCACCCAGGGAGAACTGGAGTATTCCTACCTGACCCAAACATATATTAATCCATTGAATGTTTTGCAGGACCCTCGCCACTGAGGACATCACAAGATGATCAAGAGGATACACTCGTAATCCATGGAGTGGTGACATTTTTTCTCTTAATCTGTTTCTCTGTTTCTTTCTTTCTTCCCCCCCCCTTTTCCTATTTCTTTCCTTTGTTTTCTCTTTCTCTCTCTACCTCACATTAACTGTTACATAAAAATCTACTTTATTGACTTTGGCATATGGTCTTGTTTGTGCCTTAATTCAGGCAGAGGCATTTCTCTAACAATTTTAATAACCAGGTCTGAACACCAGGTTACTCAAAGCCCCATCCAACCTGGTCTTCCACACATCAAGGGATGGAGTATCCACAGCTTTTCTGGGCAACCTGTTCCATTGATTCACCATCTTCACAATAGAGAATTCTTTATTAATATCTCCTCTAAACCTACCCTCTTTCAGTTTGAAGCCATTGCCCATTTTCCTGACACTATATGCTCTTGTAAATAGTCTCACTCTCTATTTCCTGTAGGCTCCCTTCAGGAACTGGAAGGCCACAATTAGGTCACCCCAAAGCCTTCTCTTCTCCAGGCTGAATCCCAGTACCAATTCTCCCAGCCCTTCCTCATAGCAGAAGTACTCTACCCCTCTAATCAACTTGGTGCCCTCCTTGGGATTCACTCCAACACATTCATGTCCTTCCTATGCTGGAGATCCCAGAGCTAGACACAGTGCTTCAGCTGGGCTCCTACAAAACCCGAGTGGAATCACCTCCCTACCCTTCTTGCTCTTAGAAGGAGCCCAGGATACAGTTGGCTTTCTGGGCTGCGGGTGCATGCTACTGGATCATGTCCAGTCTCTCACCCACCAGAACCCCCAAGTCCTTCTTGACAGGACTATTTTTTATTTGTTCAGCTCCCATTTGTATTGATACCAGAACATCCCAAAAAATCTATGAAGATTGATAGTGTTAAGATATGAGGGAAGTGTATTATGACTATGAATGTTGATATTGAAGTCAATTGAGAAATAGAAGCCCCAGAGGTCATACAAACATAAATACAAAACATTAGAAAACAAAAAGGATTAGAACAAGGTAATCTGTCACACAGATCATGCTCTTCCCACTTCCCTGACAAAGTGTTGTGGCTTTGCAATGGTACTCCCCAGCTGAGTTCTCCACCAAGACACCAAACCACACTGGTGCTCACCTGGTTCCCCTTTTCCCCCTCTCCCACTCGTTCACCCCCATCCTTCTCCCAAGAGGACAACTGGAGGCTCTTGTAGATTATGGGCTAAGATAAAAAAACTTTACAAACAGCAACAAAATAAGAAAATGAACAATAACAGCAACAACATTATAACAAAAATGTACAAAAGAGAAGATGTTTTACACGCAGATGCTCACTGACCCTGACCCAAAGCAATGTGACTGTGACTGCTGGCACCCTACCCCAACAGCACATCCTCCACACTCTCTACTGACCAGAAGCTATCCCCTTCTTCTGAAGCCAGAGCTCCTTCCCTTCCCCACCCCCTTGCAATGAGGTAAGTTAATATCCAGTAACATCTTGGTTCTGGCCAGGTCCCCTCAGCCACACACCCTCTCAGCTACTGCAAAAAATTAACCCTGTCCTTGGCTGAAACCAGCACACAAAATAATATGGAAATAGGGCTCTGAAAGTCCAACAGGGAATTCATCTGATCCCTCCATAGGAAGTTTCTGATATGAAAAATCATAGTATTGGTCTTTGGGATGATTTTATGATGGAATCAGCTGAACATCGCTAAAGATATTTTTTAAGCAAAAGGGGAACTGCAGGTATAAAATGTAAGTGTATATTGAAGGTATACAAGAAACTTCCGAGAAGCTAGGACATTAGCTACATTAACATAATCTCTTTGTGAAGACACAAATAATTTCAGCCCAAAGAAAAAAGGCTGCTTGCCAGTATCAGGTGTGTTTTGATAACAAGAAAGGGAGTGCAGATACTTTTTTTTACCCCTTTTCACAGATCTCTTTGAATATCCATTTTTTTTATTACTAGTGTAGTAGCATTTCCTACAGTTAAAGGAAAATGGATTTTTAGCACCCAATAAAACTTTCTCTCATAAATAAATAAATATATAAACAAATAATTAAAAATTTTATATTTCACATAGCATTCTTTCAAAATCTTGGCATCCTTAGTTTTTGTCCCAACTGATAAAAGTAAGTGTGAAACATAGGAATGGTTGGGATACCCTGAATATCTTACTATTAAAGAAATGTGATGTAAACAAGAAAAGAAATCAAAAGACAGATAGATATAGATATTTCTAGGTTGTTTACCTGATATATACTGGAAGTAAATTTCCCAGCCTACCACCCCATTGCCCTGACAAGAAGAATATGAAATTTGCCCAGGATTCTTTGACTCTTTCCTATATCAAAATGGGTCAGAAATGTGTCAGGCAAGAGATGCAATACCAGGAAACAAAAAGAGGAGGAAAAAGATAACTATAGCACACTAAATTTGTCATGATTTTTGGAAGCTTGCCCTGTTCCACTGCTGCAAAATACAGCTATCAATGTTTTCCTTTAGTCACTCACATTTAAAGGATAAATCTTATGAAGTTTCCAAAGATGAAAACACTTCTGGCCTAATTTTCTAATGTGCTGACACCCAGAGCTGCCTGTGAAATCAGTGCAGGTTTTGAGTGCTCAGATTTTTGAAAATCAGGCCACTTATTTTTAATTAAAAGACACATAAAGGAAAGTGGAGAAAGAAGACACGTATAACTCTGTCTAGGCAGTTGGAGTTTTTTGACCTCTGCTTCTTACACTCCTCATAATTGTCATGCTGTTACCCTGTGCTCTCCTCTTCTGTTTCTTGTGTCCACCTAGTTTTACAGTTTTAGTTCATAACTTTTTGAGGAAAGATAAATATTTTAATGGCAAGGGAATACAGGTTGTAGCACAAACAGGCTTTGAAGTCTTGCTAAATACTTTAATTATTTCCATAACATTAATTAGTAACAGTAATAATCAGACAAAGACTTCACCACTTCAAAATCTGAAGCAATTTCCACAGGTATTGAACAAAAATAAAAAGGTAATCTCCACAGATTTAACAGACAAAAAGTTTATCTGTGACAATACACAGCACAGACTGTTATCCAGTGATCTTTGTGTCCCAACAGTTGAACTGTATTACTTGATATAAGTTGCCATTGCTGGAATGAACTTTTTAAAAGCAGTACACTTCACAGGTATGATTCTAGACTGTCTCTGTGTTTACATTCATCCTTTTTATTTATTACACAGCTACTATTTATATATATGTAGATACATACTTGTTTTGTGAAAAAAAAATACTGGATATAGTTTTCAAATTGCCTCTCTCGCTTTCATTGATTGCCTCTTGACACAATTGCATTTTATTATTCCTTAGATAGGTATGACAAACATGGAAGTATTTTTATGTAATTTATCTTCCATTTCACATTCACAGGCGAAATATCCTGTAAACAGAAAACCGTGTTGTGAAATCCTTCCCTCAGGTTTTGGAACCTACTTTCTAAATTTTGCGTATTTGGCTCGCACATTTCTCATTCTGTATCTAGAAGTCACTCACTATATATAGGGCCTCAGATCTTACTGCAATTTTTTCTGTTTGTGAAGTTAATAAAAACTGTTGGGTTGACAGGTATATCTGACATTACATTATAATTTACAATGAAGTAGTGTAGTTGTATATGCTCACAGAGTCTTTCCAGGTAAAACAGACTGAAAGGCCTGAAATAATGTAATTACAGTCAATAGATAATTTGAAAGTCATGAAAAATTTAGAAGAGAGAGAAATAAAAATGAAGTGAAAAAAAAGGGGTTGAAAGCAGTCTAAGAAAAGCCTGAGGCATCTGAAGACAGTCATTACTGATGCAAGACAAGGGATATACTAAAGATAGGTAATGTCAAGAGGGAACTATAATGAGCCAGAGTTAAAGCATGGCTGCCTGCCTACTGACAGACAAATAAACTACTGTAGACCTGCTTAAGCCTTTTATTTTGCTGATGGTTATCTTCTGCAGAAACAAAAGATTACTCCTATATACACAGTTGATAAAGTGGTCTGTTCTTTGGAAAAATTCTAGGAGCAAACGTCATTAGTTCTAAATGGTTCTTTTAGGAAATGAGAAGAAAAAGATAAGTTGAATGGAAAATTCCCAATGCATAATGATTTTTAATAAGCACAGATATTTCTTCCATCTGGAATTATCAGCACAGGGAGTTAAAGAATATCAGTCAGCCTAAACATTAATTTTTAAACAAAGAACCCATGGATGAATGAGTAAGAGGAATTAATTGTGTTACTTGTTCATTAGAATATTCCTAGTATGTCTCTTGATCCCAAAAAAAGGTTAGAAAAAGTTATTGGCACTAGGAATGATCTAGAGATGGATCTTTCATGGCACACACACAGTTCTGCTTTACTTGTATAAAACCATTTCAGATTTTTTACACAGTTGAATTTTCTAGTGAGACCTGATGCAGACAGAAATAAAGTTATGACTGTAGGCAGTAGATGCAGTGTTTCTTCCCACTAAGAACCTAAACAGTCAAGCCAAGGACACAGCTCTTTCTTTATAACTGAGTTACCATCAGATTCTCTTCTACTATTCACAACTGGAGACTTTTAGAGACAAGTAGGACACCTTAAAATTGATGGACACAGATGGCAATGCTAGCTATGCATTGTTTTGGGTTTTTTTTATTTTGGTCATGCAAGAAATGTGAGTCTTATTAAGTTCATCCAATTACGTAAGAAGAAGGGGGGGAGAAATAGTGGTTCATTTTAACTACAAAATTTTATTATACAATTTGTTACCTCAACAGAAAGTTCAGAAATGTTGAATTAAATCCTTTCAAATAGTAATAACAACTATACAGGTGCTATGATGAGGCATTGACCTTGTGTTTACATGGTGACTTCATTGTGCATAAATTGCTCAATATTGCTGAGAACATTTCTTGTGTAGCTACTCATTCTTATTTTTAAAATAAAAACCCATAATCCTTCCACTTTAATCAACCAAAGCTCTTTCACTCCATTCTGAAGCAGAAATTTCCCATGATTTCAAAATAACTTACTTTTATCTGAGAATTCAGATTCAGTCTAATATTTGACTTCTTGCTCAAGTATTATTTTTCAGTTTTATTAAAGACATTATTTTTTTCTATTATCCCACTCACTATTACACCTTGAATAAATGTAGTGCTTATTTTTAAGCTGTTTCACTGTGACTCTCACAGAATCTCCTTGATACACAAAGCTTCCAATAGAGCTATAGAGCAGTGATTGGTGAAATCTGTTCCTATAAATGCCATGTGTCTTAATTTCATTTAAAAGATTTCTGAATACAACAGCAACAGGTTCTGAAGGAGAAACAACAAGATTAATAACATAGATTAAAAAAATTAACATTATATGCATATCATTTTGGTATTTATCTGCATGAAAAGAGTTTGCATATACATAAGATTAATATTTTTTTTGATTTTTCAATACATAAAATCAATTAGTGTGATTAGATTTCACATTTTCATAGATGAGAAAAATTAATTTAGAATCTAGAACTAGAAAAGTAAGTATACAAATATTCTTATTAGTCAGGAATTTAAGAGTCTAAATTTCTTTTTCGCACATTCTAATTCTTAACTGATTAGTTTTGACCTCAAAATTCTCCCTGGTAGGTTCCTTTCAAAATAGATAGATAGACAGATACATATAAATACATACATACATAGATAAATACATAGGTACATAATAGATTTTCTTAGCTACATAAACATGGAATCTGTATAGATCAGTCATTTATGTCTGTTTCCAAGGTAAAATGACAGAAACACTAAAACACCACTAAATTGAGACTTTATTTTTAGACATGTTGCCCATGATCAAAAGAGGTAGATGGAAGGAAAAAGGAGCAGACAAACATTCACATTTTTAGGGTTACTAATCCATGTATTTCCTGGAAGGGACCCTCCTGTGTCATGTAAGCTTCTTGGTTTGCAGGTCAGACCTATGCAAAAGCAAAAAGTCCAGATATATTAAAACTTATATATGTATTACAATTACTCAGAAAGCTATTCATTGCTGTTTTAATTGTTGTTTGCTCTGACAAGGCCAGTAAAGATGGCATTGACTGTGTTAAATCTACAAAAGGGTAAATTGCTGTTTTTCCAGCAGCAGAATGTAATTCAGAATGTAGCTTCATATAAAGAATGGACTTACTTTTTTTTTTTAATATCTGTAGTGAATTATACTATTTAAACAATTCCAGGCTGCTCTAGCCATCCTTCTGCTGAGAGTACGTAACTAAAGTCAACAAAATGAACTGTCTTACTGATGCTGTTTGTTGAAACATTAATTCAAATTTCAGATGAAAAAATAAGATCTTTAGAAAGTAGCCCTGTTGTCCATCAAAGTTTACATAGTACTGTACTCCAGTGCAAACTGGAGCATGCAGATATACAATAAATAAAGATTAAAAAACAATCAAGCTAGAAATAACACTTGAAATTTCTCAGTTTTCATGTCTTAAGTAACACTGTTTAAACTGAAATTTCTTTTGAATATGGTTTTTCCCTTTTTTTAAAATGTTTTATTTTTTTTTATTTGCACATGTCCATTCTTTGACTCAAAAGAAGCCAAGCAGAATTAAGTGTGACAAAAAGAGAGACAATGTTAAACTTTGCTGTGCTCAGCTTGGATTATGGAACCAGTGGGCACTAAGTGCTTGGCAGGAGATGCTGTGCCATTCCCTGTATGTATGCTGATAATCAAAGCTTTGTATGAAGTGAATGCCACTTCAGTTTTATGAGCTTTTTATGTGACATGGCATATCAAATCTGCCAAGCAGAGAACCATCTGGAAACAGGTCATCAGAATGGATTCTGACACCCTCTGACAGGCAAGAGTGAAGGCAAGGAACAGAATGGTGGGGGGGAAACCACCCCACCCCCAAGATCCCTGGCCGTAGACAAATAGAGATTAAGTAAATTGAATTCAGTATCATTCTGGAATATTACTTAATAAGAGAACAGATTTACCCAACTAAATTTAAAAGTGTGGTTTAAAATTTACATGTTTATGGTAAAGCTGTTCTTTTCCTTCCTTTTTTTCTTTCCGTTAAAAAAGCACAAATCTTCCTGGGCATAACAGAAGTGTTATTCTTTTTTCCCCTTCTTTTTCTCCATCTAGGGAATAAAAATGCTTCTTAAAGCTTCACTGCCTGTTGTTCAACACACATTGTAGAAACCCTCACAGGCAGATTTTTGATAAGGGTTCTGAAGGCATTAGGCTACTGTAGTTCAGCTGAGAAGATATTACACAATCATATATCACTGAACAAGCAAACCGGTGCTCTAAATGTCATTCAGTTATTAAAATACCACAGGCCCTGAGAGTTTGACCAAAATGAAGACCTATGAAGAGTGGTATTTTCCCTTGTTTCCTGGACTCTTAAGGCAAATTTATCACTCATATAGACATTCTCATCAGGAGTAGATTATAAAGGCAAAGTCTTGCTGCAAGAACTGAAGGGTTAAAATACTCACTCCTTCAGTTTCAAGTCTTTGGGAACTGAAAACATGCTTTGCACTTTATATGACAGACAAATGTACATAGAACCTCACTGAAGACAGTCACAGTCTCAAAACCTGAGTAAAACAGACCACATAGTGGTTTAATGTTACACCACAATTCTTCAAATAAATCAATTTAAGAAAACATTTCCACCACTTCTTTGTTGAACTGAAATCACTCAGGTGGACATGATTATAGTTCCACTCTCAAGACTCAGTCTCAGAGACTATTATAAATCTCATTCTCTCTCCCTCTCTCTCTCTCTCTCTCTCTCTTTTTCTGTCTCTCATTTGTTTTCTTCCTGCTTATTTTATTAACACTGCTTGGAAAACAGGTGCTTCTGAGCTCTAGAGACCCTCGAGTGAGTTTCAAGGTGGAAATGTTGGAGAGTGGCAAGAGAAGAAGTAAGGATTGCTGCTGATTGGCCTAGTAATAAATGGAAAAGAAGTACTTTTAATTTTCTGAAACTAGTTATTGCATAAAGGAAAAGCTCTAGACCCAGTTCTTTTTCATTTTCCTATAAAAAAGTTGATATTTTAAAATTAAAATGATACCTCTAGGAAATCCAAGACCTTCTTTTTTTTTTCTAATGCAATTCAGGTTTCTTCTTGAAGCTGTTGGTGTTAGTGTGATTTATGTGGATATACTAGTGCTGAAAAGTAGTGAGGGTGTTATGTTATATGTTGGTAACTCCAGGAATGCTTTCTTTCATCCAGTAGCATACTGAGTGCATTTCACTGGCTTTCCTTACAGACTTTGTTGGATATTACAACTAATAATTTAAATTTTTGAAAAGAGTGACTAAACTCACTCATCTTTAATGATGACTGAGGACAGGAGGAAGTAGAAATTTTACTTCAGTCCTTCTATACAGGCAGACTGTAAAGGCCAAGTGTCAGAATAATTATATAAAATATTGAGGTGAAAAATCCAGGGGAAATAACTTATTCAGGCATTTTCCTCAGGTATCCTTAGAGAAATACTATTTTGAAGTACAAAAGAGCCAGTGCTGAGAAGCTCCTTGGTAAGGATAAGAAGACAGAAACAAGAAGACAGAAACTGCACTACACAGACCGAACAGAATTCCAAAATAATTAACAGATCTATTCCTTTCTCTATTCCTTTAACTCAATCCAGTCCAACAAAACTGTTAGAACAGTTCATTAGGATATGAGAGACTGGATTTCATCTCTGGTTTAATTAATAAAATAATGGTTAATCCAGGGTGATCCAAATGATCTCTAAAGGGCCATTTGCTAATTTGTTAATTGGTTTCTCTTTCTAAAATGTATTCTTGATAAATGTTTAATTGCTATATTCTCATAAAAGTACAAGAGTTAGTAAATAATTTTATTTCCAAATAGGGAAGAAGGGGACAGGAGGTGAAATCTCAAGTGGGGTTCTTTTATTTTACACATCTCATCCTCCTCTATAGAACCGAAGATTAATGGATGACATGCTGCTATTTTCTACTTCGAAATACAGCAATATAGGATTTAATCTTTTTGTTGCCATGACACCGACCAAAAAATGGGTCAGATGTGGTGTTAAGGAAAGATTTTAACTGAATTTTTTAATAAATCCATAAGGCCTCTTTTATGATGTCTGTACATTTTAGTTTATTTATAATACGTACATATAGATCTACATATTCTGATCTATTTATTCTGTAAATATAGTTTTGATACAGATGACAAAATTAATCTTTCTTTTGTAGATGGTGAACCAAAAAAACAAATAAATAGCTCCTCAGGGTAGAGATGGAGAGATGTTAGTGCAGAATATCAGCTACTAGCTAATACCATGGTCTAGATGATCAGCAACCCATTAGTGTTCAGCACGAGAGATCTTTGTTCCATACTCACTGCAATTTTGGCATTTACTTGAAGAAAAAGGGCTACCAGAATATTAGTGCTATGTTCCTTAAAGAGCAAATAACTCTTGCAAGAGGCAAGAGGCAAGATAAAAGGGCAGAGTGGCTTGAACAGAGGAAGATAGAGTTATGCACTGAAAATTAATCTCTGGAATCTTTAGGTTATGGATTGCAGAGAAGGAGAAGTCAGTGAATGGATTTAAAAAGTGTGCTGGATTATTTAGACTGATTTATGTAGGAAAGCTCCTCCAGGTGAATAAAAATAATATACAATAAGTTTGAAGAGAGAGACAGTAGAAAAGATCCATTTGCAGTAAATATGGAGCCTGAAAAGAGCATAAAGAAATCAAAGGAGGGCAGAGAAAATAGACAAGACGTTTTAGACAAACCATGTGTGCAAAGGGAGGGGAAAAAGAGAGAAAAAACTGGGTTTGGACCAATGAGCTGAAACACTCTTCTTAACCGCAAAAAAGAAAGTGTCCCAAACAAATGCTAATGAGGAAGATAAGTGCCCTAATGTCTGAATTGTGAAGTGCTGAATGGTTCTGTGTAGGTTCTCCTATATTTACATAGAAAATAAACTTATTAATAAATTCCAGTGGCTTTGTTTAGAATTCTGTCATGTAATACCTTGCTATATAATACACCAGGCAGAAAAAAAAAGTGCTGAAATCTTAGCCAAAGTAATATTCTGTTAAGGCATAAAAGCAGAGATTGCTAGGCACTTCTAGGTGGCTTTTCCTACACTGTTTATTTGATGGTGTAAAAGCATGGAAAGCCTGGACTTCATCTTAACTAAAATCAGTTCACTGCTAAGTTTTTGCTAGTATGGCTTTTTAATCTCTGTGCTAATGTAATAAAACAAGAGGTTATAAATGAACTGATTAGCTTGCTCCTTTTCTGTGGAACTTCTTCCTAAAGAGATGGGTAGAATACTTTATTACTTACTAGAAACAAACTTTTAAACTTGCATAGGGAGCAATTGAAATTAGAGTGTTAGAAGATGCTAAATGGGAACGAGGTAACAGTGAAAGAAAAGTAATCCACTCTCTATAGCATTCAATCTGAAGCAGCAAAAGAAAAATTACTGGTGCAAACTTGGTGAAAGAAAACTTAACTTCTGATAAAAACTCAACAGTGGAATTCCAAACTGCCACTTAACACCTCCTATTCACTGAAAATTTTGTTTTGACAAAAACAAAAGGGCAAGTAATGTTAAAGGGCAAGTAATATTCTTAATTTATATGGCATCATGCCTTTGCATTTTTATTTATGTCAAAGGTAAATGTATTTTGACAACAGACATAATTTGTCTTAAATGAAGCGAGAAGCTATGGCAGGCAGACTGGGATAATCTCTTATGTACAGTGCCACTGTATTTTGAAGCATTTAATTATGAGTTTTCAGTAAATAATCCTTTAACAAGGTCTAAATTTTGACTCATTAAAACCGTATTTTGATTCTGCATTTATCTGAGTGCACAAAATTGTTGTCAATCATGTTTTCACTTCTCAAATTTAATGCTCAAGATTGAAAGATATAAAAAATGGATACATTTTTTTTTCCCACATGAAGCGTGTAGGTGTGTGGGAAAGATGGGGAAGGTGAAGAAATTTGACAAAAGTTGGTAACATAAGTTGCTGCAGCCTGAAGCTGAAGTAACTAATCTCTTGGTGACTTATGTGGGGTTTGTTATTCTGTCTTGCCTAGCAAGTCATAAAAAAATCATACCTTAACTATTCTAGCCAGCTGCCACATTTATGAGTAAGGTCTTATTCTACAAAACTACAGATGGGCAGGTATAGAGATATCTATTTCTGTACAGCAGACAGTAAATATTTATTCACAGCTGAGAGGTCAATTCCAATTGCCTGCAAAAAAATAAATCCACTTCAGCCATTTCTTTGGCCAAGGAAAAAAATTAAAAAGAAGGAAAACATACCAAAACAAAGAAAGAGTAAATGATATTGAGAAAAAATTAAAAAGCAGGAAGACAAAAGTCTTAGTGCATTATGTTACACCTTATCCTGAAAGGTGTTTGGTGAGTTAATTGACTGCTATTTGGTCTAAAATTTACATTTCAATTACATGAATTCAAGTAGTGCACATAATCCATAAAGGCAAAACAAAGGAAAAGAAATACAAAACTGAGTTAGTATCGAATTTTCTAAGACCATAAATTTTGTATTAAGTGTTTATTAATTGTTTGCAAAGTCTTGCAAAGTATAATGCCATACATGCAATAATTACTAAAAATTATCATGTTTAATAATCCTGAATTTTTTAGCATTAGAGGCCACTTAAACAGCAGTTAAGAGCAGGACACTGTCAAAAGATATTTTTGTACATCTTGCATAGGATATCAATATGCAAAAGGAAAATGAGGGGGACTGGAAATGTTAACCTGAGTAGAGTGTTCCTTGTAATGTTCCCTGATTTTTGTTTCTGTTCACTACAGAGTATATTAAAGCACATTCCTGCTACTATTTCATTTTATCTTAAGACATTAAGATGTAGAGATTCCCCTGGAGTCTGTGGTGAAGACCATGGTGAGGCAGATGCCCCTTTGCAGCCCATGACGGTCCATGGTGGAGCAGAGATCCACCTGCAGCCCATGGAGAAACCTAAATATTAGCATATCTAGCTAAAAATTATGAATGTTTTTTGTGTGCTGAAGATGTTTTTCATATATTACAAGTTAGGCAAATATTAGGTAAAATCAGATAGAATCCATAACATGGGTGTGAGATGCACTCTTCCTCAAAGAGTGTATATACTGCAGAATTGGACTCTTGTTTGCTGCAGCTGGCTTTCCTATTAAACCTATTTCAGAAATTGCATCTGCTCACAAGGCAGGAAGACCTATGCCATAAGGATGTCTGTCCCTACTTTTGAATAAAATGGATTGTGACTTGCATTTTCTGCTGAACTCGGTGTTGTCAATATATGTTAGCTTTGCTCTGAGCATGCCTAATGAATGGTGCCCATGAGGGAACACACTGCTAACAATGCCTAAACCACGAGTCTCTAACAAAGAAGACAACAGTTGCATCAATTGGTGCAGAATGTTTTTTGCTGATGCAGAGCTTTGACACCTAACAAGATTGCATCTTAGGAGCAGCTGACCTGCTTAGCGCCATGGGAGATTGTAGATAACTCTGTTCTGCCCAGGGAATTTAGCTGCTGAGTTTGCATCTTAATCTGTGCATTTGTCTCTTCCACAGAGAGTCCTAACAAAGAACTAGTGGCATCTCTATGCAAAATTCCATACTGGGTAAAGGATGAACTCTTACTATACCCCAAGGAGTTTCAGAAAGCATTAGATATCTCAAGCCTGTGATAATTTACTATCCACAGCCATAAACAGACACCACTTTATCCCTGAGGTCCTCCTAAAGTTACACATTTAAATTCCATTTCCAGAGCCTTGATTCAAAATTAAGTATTTAAACATTTATTCTCAACTCTTCTAAATAAGTAGAAGGGAACTAAATTTAGTGGGTCAATTATTAATATCAAATTCTTCATTCAGTTCCTTCTGAGACCTGATTGAAAAATTGTCCACAACAGTTTTGTTATTGCCTGAGTTCCTGTCCAAGATTTTTTTATTGTCTAAATTGCAGGAGATGATGGACCCAAGGTGGCTCTGTACAGCTTCTGAGTAGGGAAGGAAGTTAAAGAGAATTTTGCATGGTATACAAGTTATCCAGCTGGGTGATTTTTCAGTATGCCTGATCTAATTACCTTTATTACCATCTCCTCTGCAAAAAAAGAGTTCAGCTTATCTTTTTGTGGATTCAAGAATGCAGGCACTTGATGGCTGCATGGAATACTTTCATTTCAGGGTTTAAAATATGAAATCATGAATTTATTGAGAGTCACGCAGACACCACAACTATCTGATTGTGGGTTTTGGAGTGATTAGTATGGATTTGCTGCAACCTGCTTCTGATGAGAAAGATGAGGGTGCATATTTACTTCTCTCAGTCTCTGTCTCTGTCTCAGTCTCTGTCTAGAATAGGACTTTTTTCCCCTTTTTCCCTAGTGCATCATATCTCTGCTTGGTGTATCTAATTGATTTTTCTATTTCAGAGGATTGGAGCTTTGCCAGTCTTGTAGGATCTGCCTGAAGCTTTTTACAGACTTATGCTTCCTGCTCCCTTTGCTTTCCTTGTGAGTCTCTTCCTATTGTCGGATTTTCTGTATTTATGTAGTTTTTTATTTAATTTTTGTCTTGTTTAAGCAGGAGATGAAAGGAACTGCTTCCTTCAGGTTGCTGCTTTGGTAGGCTTTGCAGGGTAGGAGGGTCAATCTCCAGTCTTTCTTGGAGCAAGAGATAAAGACAAGATCAAGGGCCAGCTCTGCATATGTTACAGGGAAGTCACAGGTAATTAAAGAGAAGTTGAAGATGTATTAATGTGTGACAGAAAGAAATCAAAAAAACATTTAAAGCAGTTTATAATAATGTTACTGTAATGAGATTATAGGTTTTTACACAGAACCTGACTTATGCCCTATATAAGAACAAGGCAATCTTGAAGACTTGATAAGATGCCTTAGCAGGGGGAAGGCTGCTGTGGTTACTAAGGGTGCAAAGAAAGGGGTTCTTGGTGTTTTCCTTCTATAAATCCCTGCTGGTGTTTTCAGAAGGGCTGTGTTCTAACATGTATAATGTATCTCCTCCTAGGACCACTGCATGTTTTGATTACTATACAGAAGGAAAGGAAAGGTGAACAGATGAAAGGAAAAAGAAAAATCAGAAACTATTTTTCTTTTCCTCCCAGGTATTCCAGACAAAAATAAGGGCTTAAGTGCATCCATGTTCATCCAGGAGTTTCAAAAACTTCATAATCTTAGCTGAATTTTTACTCAGATGTTAAAACAGTTGAAATCAACTTAATCTGAGGTCACAGGAGGTGTGAAGAAAGCTTTTCTCCAATTAAATTGTATTTAACTTTATTTGACCGAATCCATAGTTTGGTACTAAAAGTGTTATTTTAAACGTTATAGATATGCTTAATAATGGAAGCCTAGAGAATTTATGTTGTGCTAGTTATGATTTTTTTTTTCTTTTAACACAGATAAGGTAAAAAATAAAGATGAAGCTAAAGTATATGTGCATAAAACCTTTGCAGCATGGAATGTGATTTAATAGGTTACTGGAAATGAAGGTATTAACTGATCAGAAATTAATATTACAAGAAGCTGCAAAAATGAGGGACTTTTGTATTATTTACAAAATAGGTTGTAGTTCCATGAGCTGTTAAGTTCATTTTAGAATGGCATCAGGTTATTTGATCAAAGCCCTGATGCAAAAGCAAAATGAGTAAAAGCATTCTCTCAGTCAAAACTGATCTAAACTTTCTAAAGGGCTGACTTGTTCAACATGTTTTTCATTATGCACTTATCATCTATAACTAGAATCTGGCATGCCACGGGCCTTTTGCATCATAACTTCCTTGTCTTTTGTCAAAAATCCAGTCCTTTAATGTCAACAAGAAGTTGCTGCCTTCATTTGGGGGAATATATCCCCTCTGTAAATTCATACACTTAGGTTCAATTCCTTCTTTTTATAGCAGAAAGATTTTTCTTCCCTAAGTTGTCTTGATGCCTGCTGCTTCAGAGCTCAAGAAATGTGTCTCTATAACCAAAAGAGAAAATACTATTTTTGATTTCCCAGTACAGACAGCCAGAATCAGCCAGAAGAGAAATTGTCCACTTAATGATTTGTCCACCCTTATAATTCCAGCTAGATTCAAGTGTTAGATCTCCACAGGTACTGGAAGAAAACCTCATTAAAGAGAAAAACTTCTGAAAGTTTGAAGAATGAGATAATATATTATGTCACATTTATACTCTGTTACTAGATATATCTGTTACAGATATGCTGAATCGAGACTGCTACTATGAACAGACTGGGAGCAGCCCTGGGGAGAAAGACTTGGGGATGCTGGCAGATGAGAGGCTGGACATGACCCAGCAATGTGCACTCATAAAAAAAATAAATAGCAAACAGCACTAGAACTGACTTTAATCAGAACTTCTTCAAGTACTGCTTCTTTGCAAAACAAAGGGGAGCAAATGGCAAAAATCTGGGAGCAAGAACTCTGTTACTGAAATAACAGCCTCAACCAGAGTCTATTGCCATACATTTGTGGTCCAGAGAACCACCAGGGCCACATTGTACTTATGGCTCTGTCAGACTATTCCATTCAAGATCCATGACTATTTCTGTGTATTTTGTTGATATTTAAGGGGAAAAAGTATTGCACAAGTCTTGATTTTTGACTGGTTTCTGGACTGTTTGCAGGTCTTTTCAAGCCTAGCACCCTGTCCCCCCTCCACCTCCAATCTGGTCACTCCTGGTTCCCATGCTGGAAGCAAGAGTGATCCTGATCAAAACACATCCATTTTAGATATCAATAACCCCTCTCCATCAATAACCTCAGACAGAGTGTATGCTTCCATATCTACAGGCATAAGCATCAAGCAGTACATCGAACAGCCAAATACAGCACCCAAAACCACTTCTCCTGAGCCTCTGAGACAACAAAAAAACCAAGCTCAAGGGGTGTGGAAGAAAAGAAGGAAAAAGAGTGTAACCACAGATATTCGTCACAGAAAATGTCCCCCTGCTACTTCATAAGTTTATAAGACTCTTTGTTCTGTATTTCTGAATTTCATGTAAATATATATACCAATGTTCAATTGCTCAAATACATGCAATTCATAAAAAAAAAACAAAACAAACAACCATAGCTTCTTTTATAGCTATTTCTTGTGAGTGTTTAAGAATGCTTTCAGTTTTCAAAATTCTGTTCTATTCTTACAGCACAACTGTCTCCTTTTTATAAGAGTAGTTATAAGATCCAAGTAATTTTGTCTTAATAACAAATCTTTAAAGCCATAGAGAAGCAGAGATGCAAAAGCCTCTAACAGCCTTACTAAAGGATGTGCAGCACTCGTGTAACTAAATACAATTTTGTCTCTCTATGTACTTTAGACGTAACAAAACCATGAAATTGAAATTTGCAAATGCTCAGTCCTTACTAAATCCTGCAGCCTATCACAATTTAATTTTTTCTTGTAGATGTTTTCTATTTACAGATTATTCTCCGAGAAATTACTTCTGAGGAACCCCTGCTCACCCATGCAGCCTCTTCAAAATCTTACTCCCCCTCAGCAAATAAAGGGTTCCATGGCCAAAACACCCTGTGGCTTGGGGAAGGCTGCTATGCTAGCACCTGACATTAACATAATTCGTGACCAAAAAAATTAAGCATAGCAGATTTGTTCATCAGTTTAAATCTGACTGCATAAACAAAGTTGACTTTAGAGGTAGAAAAAGAAAATAGCAGCCTCAGTATTGGCCCCTGGGGTTGCTGCTATAAAAACTTTAAAAATGCTAAGAGAACTGAAAGTGCTAGCTGAGCAAGCAAATGTAGTAATGCCACATCCTAGACAACAAGCAAGCTGCTAAGAAATGCTAATAACACCAAGCATGTAACACTAGAAAACTGAGCAGCAATAGACTTTTCATTGCTTGCCTATGGAGACAGGTACAAAGACTTTGAAAGGATATACTGCTTCAACCTTTCTTCAGACTCAACATCTATCCACATAAACATCTAGAGGCTGAAGGAGCAAGTAAAGGACTTAGAAGCTGAGAAGAACTCAGTTTACATCAATGAACTTTTCAGACAAGGGGGTTGACAGGATGGGTTTCATAATTTGTTAAAGGAATTCTTCAGGTTGTAATCATTGTTTTTACTTATGTTTTCTTGTTAAGTGTCTGCAGAGGTCCATTGGGGAAGTTTTCCGTAGTGAGATAAAACATGAGAGTTGTGGAATCCTTTGAATCCCCCCCCTCAGGGAAATCCCCAGGGTCTTGCCTTGGAAGAATATATCATAGAGTTTTCCCCACCTAGGCTGATAGAGAGGACTCAGCCCATGGTGCTCTGCAGCACTACTGCCAATCTACATTAGAGCTCTTCCCCCATTGGGCAGTTGACACTGCCCGCCCCAATTATTCATCCCTCATTTCCCCCTTGCTGCCCTTTGCCCTCCCCTGTGCCTTCCCCTGTGCCCTCAGGTCATTGGTCACTGACACATACTTAAGTCTGTGCACAGCACGTGGTTTTGTCTTTGTCTTTGATCCCTTCAGCATGCTTTGGAATAAATTTTTGCTGGAATGCATCATACAAAAACCCTTCCTGTCCTCTGCTGAGCTGTCTGTGGCATGTGTGTGTGCATGGACTTGAAATGGCTGTTCTCATGGCCTTGCTCTGCGCAGCTTCTGAAGGAGACACTTGAAAGAGCATTGCAGCATTCCTGCCACACTGCCACACTGCAACAAACCTTGTATTTGAGTTATATTAAAGTTGCACCTCCACAAATTTATAATGAAACCTGCTTTTTGCCAGTATCTTTGGTGGTGGTTCTTTAAGCTGTGCAACCATTCTCTTGTGACAGATACCAGGTTTAGGTGGCCCCAGATAAGATTTGAGGAGCAACTGAATAGAACTTTGAAGATTTTGAGTAGTCCCAAAAGCTGAATTCCTCTGAATTTCTTCCCATAACTTTGGGTTGCTCTACACAGCTGTTTTATTTCCCAGTGCGCTTTTCTTGCTGACATTACATCTGGTACTGTGCCTTAGATTTGATGGCTATTCTAACCTATCTAGTGTATACATACCATCAAAGAATGAGCAGAGTAGGCCACAGCAAGCAAAAAAAAAGCAGGCTATTTGATCGAAGCACTGATGCCAAAGCAAAAAGGGTAAAAGCATTTTACCTATATAACTCAATTAGGGGAAAAAAGCCTTGTTCTGCAAACCTAAGTCTTATGACTCACTTATTAAGTAGTCCTACATGAACAAATTTTCAGTATCCCCTAAAGAAGAGGCTCTCCAGCAGACCTGTCTGCAGCTCCAGCTGTACTGAGTTGACAGGGCAGGTTTTAGAGAACCTACTCTCCTTTTTTGTTTTGTTCCTGTTTGATTTTGTGGTTTGTTTTTGTTTTTTTTTTTTAATATTGCCTGAATATGTTATCTAGAGAAATGTACAGTGAATCATTTGGAGAATTTATATAAACTCAATTTACATCTATATAGAATAAAGTGGATTAAAAAGACAGGCTACTCAGTCTGAGAGGGCCAAGGAAGCCTTTTTCCCTGCTGAAATTTGAAGATATGGCCATCATATTCTATTCACATCATCGAATTTGAATGAAATTGCCATGTTGCCTACCTGTATTTAAAATTAAACTTATCCCCACTTCATGAACTCATCAGAAATTCCTATGCCTGTCAGATTGAATGATACTATTTTCTATTAAAAGTTCTCTGCTAGTCTCTAATCTGCCATTATATTGTATTTAACTCTTTATAATTCTCTTTCATTTGCTTTCATAGTAGTGATGTATTTTATTTCTTTACTGTATTCAGATTTCCATTTGTATCTGAAAAACAAAATTATTTTATGGGGTTTTTTTTCTGATGTGGCTCACTTGACTGATTCCAAATTTCTCATCAGCATACACATTATCCTGGTGTGTAGTTAAGTTTTGCATAAAGTATGCTTTTCTGGATTGTGCTAACAATGAACTGAGAAAAGCATCACTTTCTTCCCCAGCCTCTCACTGTTTGTCTTTGTAGATATTGTTCCTTCCTTATTAACTGAAATGAATCTAGGGTACTCTAATTACTACAGTCAATTTATATTACATGATTTAATCATGAGAAGAGAACCTGCATAATGATTTACTTCTGTGTAACTCCACATGTATCAACTGGTGTCAGAAGAAAAGATTCCCCTTTCTATTTTTCTCTCTTGTATTTCTCATAACCTCACAGACAGAGCTTAAAACAGTGCTGTTGGATGTAGTCCCAATATGTGAGATTAGTGCCATAGTACGAGGGGGAAAAACCCAAAGAAAATGACTCCGAACAATAAGACTTAATTTCTAAACAGCAGAAGGCTGAGTTGAGAACAGAACTTCAAGATGATGTTTCATATAACAATGGACTGTCACAAAAATCAATTTCTGCATGGAACTTGACATGCAAACCTTAGAGATGCAAACAGATTTGTCTTTGCAGAGCTCAACTATTTCTAAGAAATATTAAAGTCAGCAGAATACAAAATAGACACCTGAAAGTACCTATTACTTATAAATATATTTTTATATGGAAATAGAATTGTTTTTTTCAAAAGTTGCTAATGTCAATAAACATGAAACTGGACTTTAAAAGAAATTATTTACAATTTGCACCTAGCAGAATAAACAATACTATTTATGTATAGGAGAAGGATGGATAATAAAACAGTGCTAATTCTGGTGAACTGTACCCATTTTTATTGGGATTGAGTTAATTTTTATCATAGTAGCTAGTATGGGGCTGGGGTTTTGATTTGTGCTGGTATCAATAACATAGGGATGTTTTAGTTATTGCTAAATAGGACTTACACAGAGCCAAGGTCTTTTCCTTACCCCACCCCACCAGAAGGTAGATTGGGAATCTGCAGGGATCTGGGAAGTGACACGGCTGGAAGAATTGACCCCATCTGACCAAAGGGATATGACATACCATAGGGCATCATGCTCAGCACATAAAGATGGGAGAAAAAGAAGGGGACATTCAGAGTGATGGTGTTTTGTCTTCCCAAGTCACTGTTAATGAGTTATAAAGGTCTGCTTTCCTGGACATGGCTGAACACTTTGCCTTCCCATGGGAAATGGTGAAATAATTCCTGGTTTAAATTGCTTTTGTGCTCAGCTTTTGCTTTATCTATTATACTGTCCTTATATCAACACAATATCAGTATTTTCCCACTTTTACTCTTCCAATTCTCTTCCCCATTCCAATGTAGTGGGAGGGTAGGGGGGAGTAAGTGAGAGGCTGTGAGCTTAGTTGCCAGCTAAGGTTGAACAACAACAAAAGTCTTGAACAAGTTTATAAGAAAGCTATTAGCTGAAGAAATGAATCTAATGATTACTTCACACTCAGTATATCTGTGAAAAAAATTCTTGTGTGTTGATGGTGGTAAAGAAAATGATAAAAAAATAGTTGAATCTCTTTTTATAATACCTAGCCCTGAACATTTTACTCACACTACCATGGATTTATATTAATAGTATTATATTTAATTACATATAATATATATAATATACATATTTTATATATATATATATATATAAATATGTAATTATTATATTATATACTGTTTTTGATCCCTTTCTTATTGGCTTATTATGGATTGATTTACTTGATATTAGGTTGATGTCACCATAATAAAGTCTACAAAACTCACTGGACATTGCCCCATAATTATTTAATAAATACTTTTACTACAGCTTACTGGACCATTTAACTAACTATCACTTGATCTTCTATTTTAATATTAAAAGAAGCAATCTCAGTGGATTTCAAGCAATATTCCTTAATGCTTTCCTACACAGTCACATGTGAGACACAAACAGGCAGGTAGACTTGTCACTGAGGAGCTTCATGGAGCCCCATTGCATTCTGCATTCTGTCTGCTTTGTGGAAAATTTCACTGCTCCTTTTAGGACAGGATGCTCCCCAAAAGACTGTGTTTCCCCTGATGGGAGCAGCTTCATATTGTGTATGAATTAGGCAAGGTAAATAAGGCACCATGAATTCAGCTCTGACAGCCAAGAACTTGTGTCATATAGCAGTCAAGGTAGAATTTAAAAATAGTGTCAAGAATAATTTACATATTGTAATGAAATTCAAATTGAAAAATAGTTGTAATAATCAAATCCCAAGGTTCCATGATGGATGTGTGTCAGAAAAGGGAACAAAATTTATTTTTCCAGAGGAAAAAACAAATATTAAAACCAAAAAATGGCCCAAAGAAATCTCTTGTTTTTCAAAAAATTTAGTGAGACTAAAACATAAGGCTTGACATAAATAAGTAACTAATATAAATAAATTAGCAATATGTAAATTAAATTCTGGATTTCTCTTTATGTCTTTTGACGGTATGCCTTAAGACAAATCCAAAGTCAGGCTTCTGGCTAGATATCAAGAAACCTTAAATATTCCCCATTCCCACACCCAGGGGATAGCTGCAGCAACTGCAATTATCAATAACAACACAATTGGAGAGGCATTCCACAGGGAAGAGGACATTATTTTATCTTTTATGTAATTTTTTATATCAGGCTTTTTTCACAATGTCTTAGCAACAGAAAATACTTCATGCTGACTGAGGTTAGCTGCCAGAGAGAATATTAAGGGATAAATCATGTGCACTTTCTAAGACTGTATTTTACTTAACTGACTTTATCTGCATTTCAATGGGAAAAAATTACACATATCTGTTTTGAAAAATACTGGGAAATGGCAAAACAGTGAACAGAAAAGTACTAACACAAGCAGAAATTTGCACTTATAAATAGCATTATAAAAAGAAAAAGGAAGCTGGAAAATGATAATTTAATAAGATATCATTATTATTTAGAAAAGAGTATTATTTAGAAAAACTTCCACTGTACATGATGTTAAACAATAAAATTTTGTTCATAAAAGAAACAATGAGAAACAACACATGGCTTTACAAACTGGATTTCTGCATTTGAAAGACATAATTTTTACTATACATTCTGCACAGAATCAAGAATATAATATTTAGCTTCACAATTAAAATATATATTAAAAATATTATTAACTCTAGCCGCATTTGGAGACAATTTTTAAAAATTAGTAAGGCTAAATTGTCTTCAGTGCTTCATGGAAGTCAATGCAGTAAGAGATCAGAAGAATCAAAACTGCATGAGTAACAAGCCCAGCATGGAGTGTCAAGTCATTACAAACCCCATTGAGATCCCACTTGGTGGCATTGCTAAATCTAAAACTACATGGAATATATTAAATAATTGACTCTTGGTTAGTTATCTACTTATAGCATAAGTTTTCTTCTGAAAACTTTTTTAAAAAGTAAAGGATTCATTTGGATAGTTGCAAATGTCTCCATCCAAAATCTTCCAATTAAAAAACCCCAAACTCTAGAAACAGGTCTAAAAGATAGTAGCATTTAAGACTTGGAGGAAGTAACTCTTAACAAAACACAGAAAAAATATTCCTGGTTTTAACTGGTACTAGTCTATTAAAATCAACTGGAATTGTTTTATGTATGTATGGCACAGAATAAGCATTGGAATGATATCAGATGGAGCTACATTTATCTAAATATAAACCATAAGAAAATTCCAAAACATATACAAAAATGTTTCTAAAAATCTTCAGACTGGTTTAGGCTTTTTCTTTTATATAGGTTGAATAAATGATAATATATTATTTTGAGAAGTGGAAGCTAGATATTTGAAATACTGTTTCACAATTCATCACTTAAAATCTTGGCTCTGCCTTTTCCCAAAGCAAAGGCTGGACCCATTGTGGGCTACTCATGAAATCTGGCAGTGAACTCCATGAGAGGGGTTAAAAGGGTAGGAGTGAAATTTTCCCTTCCTGGAAAAACCTCTACATTTAGCCACATCATATTCTTAAAGTAAGGAACATTTTCTCCTGCTTAAGAAAGATTTTCTAGCTTTACAGTCTGCAGTCCAGACCTGTAGAGTTAGATTTCCTGGAAATTTTATTGAAGGAAGGTATAATACATATAAATATGTTTAAAACACAAAAAATACGTATTTTTAAAATAGTTGAATTTTCATTTTTTAAACAATGGAAGATTGGAAACTGTGTAATCAGTTCTTCATCCTTCTAAGTCCTTTTCTCAGTCAAATAAGAAACCTTCTAGGCAGAATCACAGAACCAGCTAGGTTGGAAAAGACCGTTGAGACCATTGAGTCCAACCTATGCCCTAACAGCACCTTGTCAACTAGACCATAGCACAAAGTGCCATGTCCAGCCTTTCTTTCAACACCTGCAGGGACAGTCACTCCACCACCTCCCTGGGCAGGCCATTCCAAGCCCCAGTGCACCCTTTCTGTGAAGAACTTCTTCCTTATGTCCAACCTAAACCTCCCCTGTTGCGGCTGAAGACTGCGTCCCCTTGTCCAGTCAGTGGTGGCCTGGGTGAAGAGACCAACCCTCACCTGGCTGCAGCCTCCTTTCAGGGAGTTGTAGAGAGGGATAACACCTCCCTTGAGTCTCCTTTTCTCCAGGCATTCCCTGGACACATTTCAGCATCTCAGCAGCCTTCCTAAATTGGGTGCCCAGAAGTGGATACGGCACTTGAGGTGCAGCCTCACCACTGCTGAGTACAGGGACATAATCACTGCCCTGGTCCTGCTGGCCACACTTGCTGACACAGGCCAGGATGCCATTGGCTTTCTTGGCCACCTGGGCACACCTTGGCTCATGTTCAGCTGGCTGTCCATCAGTACCCCCATGTCCCTTTCTCCCTGGCCACTGTCAAATCACTCTGTCCTCAGCCTGTAGCACTGCAGGGGTTTGTTGTGGCCAAAGTGCAGGACCTGGAACCTGGTGTTGTTAAACTTCATATCATTGGATTGGGCCCATCAATCTAGCCTTTCCAGATCCCTCTGCAGAGCCCTCCTACCCTCCAGCAGATTGACACTTGCACCCAACTTCACGTTATCTTCATATTTGTTAATGGTAGACTCAATACCCTCATCCAGATTGTCAATAAAGACGTTAAACTGAACTGGGGACAACAAAAATCCCTGGGGGACACCACTGGTGGCTGGCTGCCAGCTGGATGCAGCACCATTCATCACCATTCTCTGAGCCCAGCCATCCAGCCAGTTCTTAAGCCAGCAAAGAGTGCTCCTGTCCAAGCCCTGAACTGCCAACTTTTCCAGAAGTGTGCTGTGGGAAACAGTGTAAAAGGCTTTGCTGAAATTTAGGTAGCCAGCATCCACAGTCTTTTCCACTCCACCAGGAGGGTCACCCAGTCATACAAGAACATCAGGTAAAGCAGGACCAGCCCCTTCTAAATTCATGCTGCTGATTGGGCCTGATCTCCCAGCTGTGCTGTAGGTGCTGTGTGATGGCACTCCAGATGATTTGTTCCGTACTTTGCTAGGCACTGAGGTTAGGCTGACAGGCCTGCATTTTCCTAGATCCTTCTTCCAGTCCTCTTACGGATGGGTGTGACATGGGCCAGCTTCCAGTCTCTGGTGCCATAAACTTGTGGCATCTAACTAGCTAAGGAAGTCACCAACTGCTTCTTCCTGGATTGCATTCTGCTCCCTGACCCCACCTACCAGCTCAGGAGACCAGCTGTCCTGAGGATGATGTGTCTTGTAGTTAAAAGCTGAGGCAAAAAAGCTGTTAAGGACCTCAGCCTTTTCCTCATCTTTAAAAATTATATTTGCTCCTCCCCAACCAATAAAGAATGGAGGTTTTCCCTGCCCTTCTTTTGCTATTAAAGTATTTATGAGAACATTTATCCTTTGCAGAAGTGGCCAGATTAAGTACCCTTTTTATCAACATCACCACAGTCACCCTGGACCAGCAGTGTTTAATAATCAGAGGGCAGAATTGTTTCATGCAGTCTCCTGGTAATATCTCATACCTGGGCCCCAAGGAGACAGCAGACTTCCCTATGGGGTGGGTCTGGTCAACACACAGGGCCCTCAGATCCCCTCAGGGAGTTGCCTACTATAATTCCCCATCTTTTCTTCATATTAGTTGAGGCTGTGATCCATCTGATAAAAAGTTCAAATGGGAAACTCTCAGACAGACTTTTTAATGTAGTATCATCTGCCTGAACCTTTAGATCAGAGCCTTGTACCTATTCTGTTAGGGTATCTGGGGGTCTGGGATTCTTTAATCTCCCTTACCAGGGACATATTTCCCTTCCCTCCCATCTGCTAGGTGTCCTTCTGCCTGATGGAAAGAGGGCCAGGACCACTCTGAATTCTGCAGAGCTTCTCTCAGGGTTAGAAATGTGCAACTCCACCAGTCTCTTTGTCTTTTGCTCTCCCTGATATTCCTTAGCCTTTCCACTTCTTCCTTAAGCTCTGTGACTAGACAAAGATCATTCACCAGCTCACGCTGCACACAGGTGTCTTTTGCACTGTCCTCAAGTGCTAACACCAAGCTCAGACACTCCCTGCAGCCACTCAGCGACAGACAGCTGGGTCCTTCTGGGGGAGTCTGTCAGCGTTAGCACAGTCTTGGGAGCAGCACTAGCAATGGTTTCTGGCTGCTTATAAACCATTGCTGGATCTAGCCAAGTAAGGGAGAAAAAACCAAAACAGGATAAAACCCAACCAAAACACCACACCCACCTAACACAAAACCCACCACCAAAAGCCAGGAGGGTGCCTGCACCCTTCCTGCTCACCCTACCCACATGATCTGCTATGCCACACTCACTCCTTAGAGCTGTTTAAACCTCCCACAGATGGTCCTGGTGCTGCCCACCCAGCATAAGAAGGTGAGACCTGCTTCATCAGCTCCTTTAAAGCTTCTGCAAATGGTTCTGGCACTGTCCCTTGCTTGCCAGATTGGTTGAAAAGAGGAAAAAAAAAATCTGTAACTACCTCTGGTCCTTAGGTAGAAACCTAGCTGGTTTCTTCCTGCATCTCAGAGTCTTTTGGGCTTCCTGTGAGCTACACTCTCAATCCTTGCTGTGAATCTGTCTCTAATGACATCTCAAAAATGGTGCAATCTGGAAGCATTTCCCTGCTAAACAGGCTCATTCACTCCCTGCCAACTTGGCACAACCTGGCATCTGTTATCAGTGTTTACAACATGATAAAATACTCAGCTGAGAAGTTATACAGTCCATCTCACCAAGATTGAAGATTTGCAAGCAGAAATCATCATCTCAGATAATAAAGTGATATTTTAAACAGTGACTACAAAAGCCAGTAAAATGTGTGCCCACAAAATATTATTCATGTTTCTAATTTTCTAAATCAAGGTTTGATATTCTTTTATATTGTTCAAAGAAAAGAATTCTTCAACCTGTATTATGCAGAACTTTAAATTCATATAACTGAAATATCAAGCTATTTAAAATAGGAATGATTATGATAGCTTTTTTATTTATACTACCTCATATTTTGCTGTTGTTGGAAGTGCTTGGGAACACTGGCAAAATCTTATCATTCCCCCTGTAAAAAACTTTTCCATTTTCTGCAACCGTTTATACAAGTTTGTTGTGAAAGTTGTAGACTACTGTGTTTATTGCTAGTCATGTTTATTCTGAAATCATGAGGTGGTGTAGATGGAAACCAGTAGAGAACTCATCCCATAGCTCTGAATATGCTATATCACATCATTATATATTTTCTACATTTGTCAGTGAATCTGCTCTGTGAAAACCTTCGTAGCTGACTTGTGTTTCTGGTTAAAATCTCCTCCTAAAATATTTAAATGTTCAAAGCATGAACAAGACAGAACTGTACCACATTTTCTCACACCAACCAGGCTTATTAAGAGAATGTGGGAGGGTTTTTTTCCCTATCTGAAAGTATTTTTCTGTAATTTTTATTCATTACCCTGTTGTTTATGTAACAAAAATCACTGAACAGTGATCCATAAAGTTAAAGCAAGTTTTGTGGTGACAAAATTTGGGAGCATTTTTTCAGCTGCTAATTTCTTCACAAGCAGCGAAACCCTAATTTCTTATTTACAGAAGCATTAATATTGTAGGAGTGTAAATGCTTTGTGGAATTCCTAATCATAACACCAAAATATTGTCCAAATAGGTAATTATAAAGAAACTCCTTGTCAGTGAGGGTTGTGGCCAATTCCTCCTGGCCAGTTACTGGAAGAAAAAGAGAAGTAAGCAATGATGTATAACTTTATGTTTTCATTGTAGGATTCCTACTGGAACTTTAAAGAAATTTAAAAGCCCATTAATATTATTAGCAATTGTATGATTTTTAATAAAGTATATATATTAATAAAAATGTCTATTTCACATTTTCCCCCAAGAGCATGTAATATATAATCTTTTTTTATTTTCTACATTTTCCATATTTTTTGTTCTTTTAGTTAAAAATATGATCAAAAATTTTTGAAAATTTTATATTTAGCAGAACTTGGTGTTCATTTACAACACTCATGTTTTCACTAACACAAGATGTTAATTTAGAAAAAATTAATGAAAAGACAATGTCTGATTCAATTCACTAATGTTTGATATTATAATTTCTTACAAGAAATGACATCCTTTTTTTTTAGGTGATGAAAACAAAATGGAGTAGATCTTTGCAGCCACTGTTAATATAAACAAAATAAATAACAGTTTTTCTAGTACTGGCTTTCAAAAAGGTACACTTAGTTTCCTCGTTAGTGATCACTGTCTCCTAGGAGATGGATCACATTGTCAAAATGTATGTGAAACAAAAAATCATGACAAAATTTATTGACTGAATTGGGTTTTTTTTTAATATCTACCTTCCTCTCAAGCAATGCAAGGAATCTGGATTATAAGAGCAACATAGACATGGAAATAAAAAAATAATTGGTCCAACCATCTGTTTTGTATTTAGCTGAATGAAAGAATACCAGGATAGCAGGAAGTTCAAGAGGAAGAAGGGGGAGAGCAAACAAACAAACAAACCCACAAAAAAAGACAACTTGGTAAAGTAAAAGCAACTAATAATCAAAGACAATATTTACCAAACCACCACTGGTACCATGGGGTAAGTGAATAGGACCATGAAGCAGCGCCACTGAAACAGCAGGGATCTTGTGACCTCAGCACGGTCCAGTTGCTGCAGGTCTGTTCCACAGCATCAAACACCTGCCTTCAGATCTCTTGTAACTGTGGCCCCCCTATCCACCCACCTTTCCCTGGGCTAGAAAATTTTCAGGATGGCTTGTCAAGGGACAGAGGACCTGGAAGACACTTGTAGAGAGGAGATGAAAAAACTATGATTCTCAAAGCCTAGCATCCCAAGAAAGCTGCTTGGAAAACATCAAAGAGAGCAGGATAGGTTATTTTATATTTTTTGTTTTTACAGAAGTCAGTGGACTCCAGAGCATTCTCACACCACATTTCTGTTTGCAAATCAATGTTTTCTAGTGAAAAATGTCCTCATTTGGGGAATTCCTGGCTAGGATTATATAAGAAAAACAGACACCTTAAGTATTAGCTGCTCCATTCACTTTCTGATAAAAAATATTTTGAGATGGCCAAAGAATGAAGACAAGACGTTATCAACTGCAGTATTGTATTATTATCATTATTATGTCTTTGAAAAATTTTGTGCAAAGAAATATGATTTTTCTCCTTTTTTCACTGAAGAAATTTTTTGATAAATATTGTTTTCCTCCTGAAGAATTATGTTTTGTAAAATGTGGTAGTTTTCCTCTGGTGTTTGTGTTGTGCCCTCTTTTTCTCTCTGACTCATACATGCACAAACAAAGCCATGTGCACATAAATGCTCATGTACACTCTTGAATGCTCTTCCAGAGGCTTAAATGACAGCCAGTCTTGTTCCAAACCCCACAATTTTATAAGAACAATACATTTTCTTTTTCCCCACAGCACTAAATGACTCAAGAGAGGGCTTGGTTCAACATAGCTGTCATTGCATTGCCTTGCATTTCTGCCCACTTGCCTCGCTCGCAAAAGGGAGGGTGACAAGAACTCAGGAAAGATGACTGGGTGGTGGTGGTTGGTTTCTATTTGGAGGAAACTATTTCGAAAACTGTAGAGTTCTTTCATCTGTCAATGATATAACAGAGTCTGACATGCCTAGCAGTAGGCAGAAGCAGCTGTCAGTAGTAGTATAATTTATTAGAATCTCTTCTTGAATAAGAGGGCTGACAGACTAACATGGGAGCAAAGGGGAAATATGCCAAGTTATCGTCTTGCACCTCAGGCTCATACTGCCCATAGCCCACTGTGGGGTGTACACAGCATTAAATATGTATTGATTAATTCTGTGGCACAGTCCACTGACTGCACTGATAAGGAAAATGGCCAAGGCGTTTCATCTTCTAGCTGAGAGTCCCACGCCCAACATACTGTCTTCCAGAATCCTCACCAGGAATAGCTAGAGTTGTCCACAAACAAGGTGGCCTGGAAGAAGAAAAACATTTTGTGCATGTTGTCTAAAAAAACCTGAGAATTATAAACAAAAAAGGCATGGTGGATAAAAAAAATATTTTAAAAATCAGGAACTAGCAATTGTTACTTAATAATTATGCAATAAAAATGAATTTGCTTGATGACATTGTGCTGCTGGTGTTTAAGATAAGTGAGTATCATATATTAAAAAAGAAGAAATTAGTTGTCTGTGCTACTTAGATGAATATTAGTAAATGGTAGTGAACAGAAAGCACATGCTTTTTTAGTTCTTACTACTGCTTTGGGAAGTGCTAGAAGGAAGGTGACTCATGTACACTCCTCAAAGTGGCCCTGGCACAGTACCACACATGGGGTCCAATTCAGTATGGACTTGTGGCTGCTAATAAACACTGTTTGAAATGTTAACTTTACAATCACTTTTTAAAAGGCCAACATTTCCTCACCTTAGTTCCTGTAACATATAAGTTGTCACTGGCTGGCTTTTTTGGGGGAGGTTTTTCGGGGATTTTTGTGGGGTTTTTTTCTTTTTGAAGTTCATGAACAAAAAGTGACTATAGTACTTCCATGGTAACAACAAAATAATGTCTCATTGGTGAATTATATGTTATACTAAGGGACAATCAAAACACAAAATCCAGGCAGTTTTTAAGAATTTCTACTTCCAAGTATCATGATAATGATTGCAGGCAAGAGCTGCTTCACTACTTCAGGTTCATTATCTTTAAGAGTTTATTGTGAACCTTTTAAAAGTCTTTGCCATGCAACAGAGAAATAGAAACTGAATTAACAATTGCCTCAGCTTGATAATGAAGCCAAAGAACAATTCCTAATTCAATCTATTGTTAATTGATACTGTGCTATAAATGTTGGAGAGAAAGGTAGTAGTGATTTAAGGGAAGGCTTAAGCGGTAATTGTGCTGTTCAGATTTTCCATGATCCTACAAAAAGAGTGAAGTCTTATCCTGAAGTATTTTTTTAATTCTCTCTTTTTAATCCTCTCAGCTGGTAGAAATTCTGCATCTTTAATAAGAACTGCACAAATCATTATTTAATGCAGATAAGATCTAAAAACTGTATTTCAGTCTATTGCATGCAAAGATTTTGCTGAACTTAATACACAAGTACCTGCAACTTGCACTTTCTGGACTTGCAGAAATAAACATATATATTGACATTTTTGCACTGGACTCAGTCTTCCTGTCTACTCTCACCCAGTGATAGAAAAAAAAAAGATACTATTTAAACTTGTCAATTAAATACTTGGGTAAACCTATTTATAATTTAATTTTAATTTCTTTTTCAAACAACAAAAATTGTGAGTTGTGTTGAATGTTTTTCTTATATTTAAGACTTCAACTTCATATTTATGTAAACTTTGGAGATTACATTAAACTTTCCTGGGAACATACTATTCCATAAGTAATAATTCTACTTTCTTGCAACTTCCTTTGGAGTAGTCTGTACTGGTGACCACCTCAATCCTTTTGGTAGCAGGGAAGAATGCCAAAAGGAACAGGAGAGCCTGCATGACCAACATGTGTCTTAAAGACTGGCGCTATCACTGGAATTTTGTTTTTGTCAGTCATGGGGTGGTTTATAGGGCACCAAGCATGCTGGAGACAGATGGGTTTCACCTGTCTAAAAGGGGGAAAAGAACTCCAGCCCATGGGTTGGCAGGGCTGATTGAAAGAGCTTTTAACTAGGTTTAGAGCAGGATGAGGTTAAGACAAGGCTTGCTAGAGAGGAGCCTGGGGATGGCATGCTGGTGTTGGGAGGTGAAATAAACAGCCCAGCTGAAGTGCACCTACACCAATGAATGCAGTTTGGAGAACAAACAGGAGGAGCTGGAAGCCATTGTGCAGCAAGAAAATTATGACATAGTCACCATTACAGAAACTGGAGTGCTGCAATGAACGGCTCTGAGCTCTTCAGAAGGGACTGGTGAAGTGGGAGAGACTGGGAGTGTTTTGGCTGTACAGAGCTCCAGGACAATGATGATGAGGTTGAATGCCTATGGCTAAGAATCAGGGGAAAGCTTAACAAGGCCACTCTCATGGTGGAAGTCTGTTGTAGACTACCCAACCAGGATGAGGAGGCAGATGTATTCTAAGAGTAGCTGTCTGAGATTTCACAGTAGCAAGCCCTTATTCTTGTGGGAGACTAACTTGCCAGATAGAGCTGGAAACTCAACACACTGCCATGTGGATGAGGGAAAGGCTGTGAATGTAGTCTACCTGGACTTCAGCAAATTCTTTGATACTGACTCCCACAGCATTCTTCTGGAAAAGCTGGCAGCCCCTGGCTTAGGCAGGTGCACTCTTCACTGGGTTAAGAGCTGGCTGGCTGGCTGGCTGAGCCCAGAGAGTGGTGGTGAACAATGCCACATCCATCTGGTGGCCGGTCAGTTCTGGGATTTCCTAGGGCTCAGTATTGGGGCTGGTCAAAGGTCTAGAGAGTAAGTCCTATAAGGAATGTCTGAGGGACCTGGGGTTGTTTGGCCTGGAGAAAAGGACACTCAGGGCAAACCTTATTGCTTTCTACAACTACCTGAAAGGAAGTTACAGTAAGGTGGAGACTGTCCCCTTTTGTTATGCAACCAGAGACAGGACAAGAGGAAATGGCCTCAAGCTGCACCACGGGAGGTTCAGGTTGGGCATCAGGAAGAATTTCTTCCCTAAAAGGGTGGTTAGCATTGGAACAGGCTGCCCAGGGAAATGCTGGCTTCACAATGCCTGGAAGTGTTTAAGAAATTGAATTGAACACTTGACAAATTACTTGACATGGCATTTAGTGCTATCGTCCAGTTGATGTGGTGCTGTTCAGTCAAAGGTTGGACTCAATAATCTTAGATTATTTTGTGATTCAATAGGCCTGTGATTCAACTTGCGGCTGAACCTTTGAGCTAATCTATTCTCTCAGTTCCTGTATTGAGAGAATTACATAGGAAGTTCTCTGAATATGTGCAGGGTGCTGTGGAGACCAGAAGGTACACTTGCTGGCTACTGCAGGGACCAGGAGGTTTAATCCAGTGACTGCAGAGTCCACAAGATCTGAGGTTCACTCCTGGTGTGGCCATAGGTCTGAGTCAGGCAACAGAAAGACTTATTACATGTGTGCTTGCAGCATATATATAAATATATACAAAATACTGTATATATTTATATATATATGCATATATGTATATGTATGTGTGTGTGTGTGTATGTGTGTATGTATCTTCTGCTAATGGTGTTTTATGCAGAGAGAAGGGAAGAGGGGAGGCTGTTGGTGGTGTCTGAATTTGAGCAAGGGCTGTGTTTTCAATCTCTGTTGACCTGTGCAGCCAAGCAGGTATTTATGTACTGTGTGTATGTGTGCCTGTTGGGAACATACAGTCAGCTTCATTCCTAACCAGACCTGCGGACATGGAGCTGTGGATGCCTTGCCTCTGTTGGTGTACCAGCTTCTAACAGTTAAGACCCATGGGACAAATGTACAATTTAAATGTCATTACCTTCCTTCAAAGGAAAAGCAAAAGTGTTTCTTGCAAATTGGTTTTACATGGATGCTGAGAAATGTTTGCTTAACCAGAAAATCTCTTTTGTAAATAATAACTTCAGAGACCTTGAGGCAATTTATAGCTGGCTGAAATGCACATAAAAACAGAGAGAGGGGTTTTAAATTTAAAGCATGATGCTAATTCTCCAGGGACCCTGTCTATAAAGGTATTTACCAATGGAGTTTTCCATAGGGATGTCAATGTAGACATCAGTTATTGGGGAAGACAGAGCGTATATGTTCTACCATTGATAAGACTGATTCCTTAGGGTGAATAGGTATTTGTCTTGGGAAGACTCATTTCTGAAGACAGCATTTAAACAGTCAGCTAAAATGAGGTCTCATTGCAGTAGTGTCTACCTGCTGCCCAATTTAATTTCTCAGACTTCATATGGCACTTATGATCAGCAGCTATTTGACCTCAGAGTTACAACAACTGGCCTTTGTAAGAGGATTCTCACCTGTTTGATCCATTTTCTGTTATCTTCATGATAACTAACTCAAATATACTCTTCCTGGTAAGGTCTTCCTGTGCAGTTCAAGAATCAATGTGTATGCAAACACTCCTTTCTTGTATATCCTTCCTGTTGTTTCCTTACCTCACACTTGAACTGCTCATTGTGTATAAATAAAATTTAAGAGAAAGTTCCAATCTGTCAGAGATGCTTTGATACTCAAGGGATTCCTTAATCGCCATCTGATCCCTCTGAGATACAGGCAAATAACCTACATCTCAAGTACAATACACCATCATTCCCAATTGTATATATTATTTTATGAGCTTACACCAAATGTGACAATTTCAGTGCATATAAAAAAGTAATGATTGAATAGCCCTTGAGACCCACCCTACATTTTCCTTTCATGAAATTATTGCAATGAGACTACATAGCTATATTCTCTTCAGCCTTTCCAAAAAAAGGATGTTTTCAGGATGATTTCAACCGCAGAAAGTCTCTGCACAGCACTACTTTATTAGTTCTCTAGCACACTTTTATCAGCTTCCTCCTGAGAGCAACTCTATTACCATTTCTCTTTGGAGAAACACAACCTTTCCTCACAATCCTAAGGTCACAAAGCACAGCTGTGTGTTTCTTTGAGCTGTCAATACCTTGATTATGAAATAACCTTACCTTTAGTGATTGGATGGTTTGAAAGGGCTTCCTTTTCCAGTCAGTTCTGGGTCCATCCCCATAAATGTAGGGAAGCTTGTAGACATCTTCTCGTACTTAGTTGCAGATCAGGTGCAATTTGTTTCAGCAGGATAGGGCCAGGGATTTCCAAAGGGGAAGTAAGGGCTAAGTATCTGTAAGGATGAGCACCTCTAAGTGATGTGCCTTGTGTTCCCCCTCTCTGGCTGTGTGCCCACACAGGTGTTACCAGAGCTGGGATATATTTCCACTCCTTTCATCGCTCCTTTCCGTGAATGTTGTTACACCACTGTTGAGTTTTATCACCTGTGTTCATAGGTTGTGCTGTTAGCTCTAGACTTCTTGCAGTCTCTTGGCTGTATAATGCCTTTAGGCCAGGTACATTTCTCCCTTGTTGCTTTTGATTAGGTAACTTTTACCATTCTGTAGCTGTTACTGTCAATGCACTAAACTAAAGATGTCATTCTGATGGGGGCAGAGAAGGAAAGAGAGGGAATTCTAAACTTTTAAATCCTGGGAGATGTACTGTAAAATTTGTATTTAGGATTCAGAACATTTTTGACCTTCTAGTATCTTTGAAGAATTAAAAAAAAAGGCCAGTCCTCCTTCTGCTTCTACAGTGTACTTACCCAATAGTGAATGTCTGGAATTTCAACAAATACTTTGATCCCCACTTTTCATCCTTGTTTATTTCTCAGAATAAGAATATCTCATTTGGGATACACTATCTTCATCTCATCAAGATATTGTAATATTGGTTAATTCTTCCAGGTTGAAATTAACATTTTCCTACTTCTCTGTGCTTTTAAATTCAAGTATTTGTTAATCTATTTGTTAGATAGCTCTCAATCTTTTTCAGGGTACTTCTCTTAAATTTCTACTCTAAATCAGAGGGATTAATTTCAACTCTTTTTTTTCCTTCTAGGGGGTCTGGAGTTTGCAGCTCTTGATAAAAATAATTCACTATCCTCTTCACTATTGCAATCTAGAAACTGTATGTAAATTACAGCTTAGATAACAGGGTTTAAATGCTGTGCTTGAAGTAATGCCCGTATTTTCTGTAATGAGTAATTCCAGATTTTCTACCTTCCAGCTTCATGAGGTGAAGTGATACAGTTCTGTATCGATCCAAGTGCACCATTTCCTCTTCTTTTGCACTGTTCCCTAAGTAATAATATTCATGTAGGCTTCAATAGCCCCATGTATATATATAAAAGAACCCTCATTTTAAAAGATCTCTCATTGATAATATATATGAGCAGCAATTTTATCCAGCTCTATTTTCTATTTTCACTTGACTGCTTTGGTGTTTTTTACATTTTTCAGATTGTTTGTAACAGTGCTGACAGAACCCTTCAAACTCCATGAAGAGTAATCCTGAGGGCCTAGTGGCAGCAAGTTTGTGAACTAAAATCAGCACACTGTGAAGTGTATGCTTGCCATCATTTAAAACTATGGTGAACCATTAAAAGTCAATGTCAATACATAAGACATTCGTAAAGGCATCACTACATTTTAGATCAAACCTAGTAAAATATTCCTGGCATAATTTTTCAGTCTTTTAATACTTGAAAGCTCATTTCAAAAGAAATTATTAGTAAATTTAAAAAATCATGCTTAAATCTAGATTAATAAAAATTTCATTTCTGTTCTTTTTTTTCCCGATTATTGTTTCTATGCTTCACTAATACCTAAAATAAAATAAAACAATATTTTAATCAATGTGGTTGGATATTTTTTTCATTGTTGCCTTGCATAATTTTTCTATCAAAAATATATGCATTTTTATTCTTTCAGTGCACAACATATGTAATCATTGTTCTAATGTTGCATCTTCAGCCAATTTATATTTTTAATTTTTAATCCATTCAGGCAGTGCAATTTATATATCACATTGAATGTAAATTTTAAGCTATGTGTTCATGGTGTATAAAAATTCATTACAAAGTATTTTGAGATCACCTAAACTGATGTTCTATATATCAAAGTCCCATTGACCTCCTATATACAAAGGTCCTTAACCTGTTCACATTTATCAAACACTTTACTTAACATTCCTTTTAGAAAACAAAAGATTCAGCAGTATGCTGTAGATCAACAAAATGAAAGATCAAGGTTGCACCAATCACCCAAAATCTTTCCATATTAGGGGTTTTTTTTTTGTATGAGATATGCCAAAATGAACACATTCTCTGTTGCAGAAAACTTCTTAATCACAACTAAAAGATTGCTTCAGAACCATAAACTAACTGATTAATGTGAGCTTTAGTATGTAAGCAAGATTAGGTTTCTGAGAAACAGGATTGTCCAGATGATATAATGTGTTAGATACCTCTGACAAATATTTTCTCTCTGATTGTGACTAGTCCCTGATATTAAAGAGGATGGAGAAAACAATATGAAATAAGACCTATTTGACCAAATTTTTATCAAGAGAAAAAATATTTCTCAAACTTACAGGCAGGTAGAGAGAGCCTTTAAACAATTTTTTTACAAATTTTTTTACAATAAGTATATTTATGCAAATCAGTGAATACCTGATTCATCAGTACAAACATAAACAACTGTAAAAAAGAGGGTGATCACAACCAAGGACCCAAATCCTTTTGACCTTTAAATATTTTTATTCCCAAATGGCAGTGAAGCTTACTTGTAAATAAAGAAATTTTGTCTCCTTGAACAATATCAGCTGAAAGTAAGACCAGTTCCAAGCACTCTATTTAATATCTAATTACCTCACAGCCAGGAAATTACATCCTATTTCAAGGCTGAATTTGTCTAATTTTAGTTTTCAGCCCCTGGAACTTGTTACATGTTTGTCATCAGCTGTGAAGAACTCCTGTTCACTTATATTTTTTTTTGCCACCTGTTCCTTTGTTTAGGGATTGAGTTGTGTGTTGAGCATCTGTTTGGTAAGGTTTTACATTTTAAGACATACAAGGATTGTTTTTCAGCCCAAGGACCCTATAAATCTGATATTCCATACTAAATTTAAAGAATATAAATAAAAATTGGGTACAGCATAGTATTTTGAATTGGTGCAATTGCTGTGGTACAAAATGATCAAATTAGGAGCACATTTTACTCCTACTTTTCTGTGTCCAGGAAGCTTATTATTCCTCCTAACATTAAAGTAGAAACTTATGCTGAGATTGTTGGGTCTCTTAGTCACTGCCTTCCAAGACAGTCCTTCATGTTGTCCTTATTTGATTTTCCTCAGTGGAACAGTTTGTATTCAGTTCTTGATTACATATTTTGTTAGAACATAATCAGTCCACTGCATCTGAGAACCAGAATGGTCAGTCAAAAGGTATCACACTGATGTGATGGAAAAGCATGAATTTCTTGATCTGTCATAAGCAAGTAGAAGGTGGTAACTCCTGGAAAACCAGATCTTCCTTTCATATTCTCTACCATGGTAAATATAAATATTTTGAAATTCCATATACAATGCATGGAAAGAGCTGGGTCCATACTGAAGCAATAATGGGTCCAGTAAATTTGTCAGGGAGCCTTGTAATCCTAGAATCATAGAACCTGGTTGAGGTTGGAAGGATTGTCTGGAGGTCATCTGGTCTAACCCTCCTGCAACAGGCTCACCTCAAGCTGGTTGCCCAGGATAATGTGCAAATGTGTTTGGACTATGTACACAGAGAAACACAGGCATTACAACCTCCCTTGGCAACTTGTTCCAGTCCTCAGTCATCCTCACAGTGAAAAAAGTGTTGCTTGATGTAAAGGTAGAACTTTCTTCATTTCACTTTATGTCCATTGCCTTTGTCACTGGGTGCTATTGAGAAAAGCCTGGCTCTGTCTTCTTTGCATCTTTCCTTCAGGTATTTATATCTATTGATTAAATTCCCACTGAAATTTCTTTTCTCCAGGTTCAACACTTCCAGCTTTCTCAGTCTTGTCATAGAGACATGCCCCAGTGCCTTCATCATTTTAGTAGTCCTTTGTTGAACTCTATTGGTATAGCTGTATCTTTCTGTGCTGTGGAGTCCAGAACTGGTGACAGCACTCCAGGTGTCACCAGCACTCCAGCCTCACCAATTCTGAGTATACAAGGGAAGGATCAGCTCCCCCAGCCTGCCAGTAAAACTCCTCCTAATGCGTCCCAGGATAGTGTTTTTTGCAGCAGGAGCACATTGCTGGCTTGTGGATCACTGGATCCTTTGTCTGAAAAGGTATTTCCAGACAGTTGACCCCCAACATATATTGTGCCTGGAATTCTTCCTCCTCAGGTGCAAGACTATACAATTCCCCTTTGCTGAACTTCTTGAACTTCCTTCAGCCTGTCAAGGTCCCATCTCATAGCAGCACAGCCCTCTGGTGTGTCAGCCACTCCTCAGTTTTATATTAATTAACAAATTGGAAACATCAAGGAGATGGCTGGTTTTACGTACTATTTTGAATATTAATCTCAATGTCTCTGGTTGGGACATGCCTGGCCCCGTCTGGCCCTTGCTGCTGGACCAAAGGCAGCAGCTGTGGTGTTTCACCTCAGAGATACCTTTGGCCGGCTGGGTGCTGCAGCTGGGCACTCAGAACAAATCCAGGCAAAGTAGGAACTCAGTTTACCTCTGGTGGAAAAGGTTCAGGCGACGGTGAAGAGAGAAAGGAGAGGATTCTATTGTAGAGTTTTAATCCAGAGTTTTATTCCAGGATAGCAGACCTCTGAATGTGGTAACAGCTCCCAACAGAATCCGGGCCACATGGTCCTGTCTCCTTTTAAGCCCCAGGGACAGGGGGAGGGGAAGGGACAGGTGAGGGCCAACCAGGTGTGAGGAGGGGAAGGCTCAAGGGATACAGACACTTGGACAGGCCAATGAGCCTGGACCTGAGGGGCATCTTTTGAACTTCTGCCAACCACACAATGCCCTTGCTGGAATGTTAAGATTGATGGACAGCTCTTAGCAGGAGGGCAAAGGGAGAGGGGAAAGGTTGACACACCTGGGGGGTTGGGATAGGTGAAACAGGAAATGGAATCACACTGCAACAACGTACCACACCTCTACAAGCTCTAGCTACCAAACTGGTAAGAAACACTCTGTTAAGGGATAAAGAGGAACACAGTTCTGTGAAAAACCTTTCTTGAAACTAGTTATCTATGTCAGGTGTTTTCTTAATTATTTAAAAAAATAAATGGTGGAGAGATGCCACTTCCTCCCATTTTTTTCTGAGCTCATGCTTACGAGTTGCAAGACAAGCCATTTACTTATGGAACTTAATAAATGAGAAGTCTTGAAAAGTGAAGACTTTATGAGTCCTAATTCTTCCTTTTCTCCTCTGTGTATGACCTAAGCCAAAGCTGCCATGGATAGAAGTGTCCTTTCCCATTAAAGAGTAATCAAAAGGACTTCAGAAAGAAAAATATTAGGGACAAGGCCAAAGAGCAAGAAAGAAGCTTTATTAGCGGAATGTGAAAGTGATGCATGTCTGAAAATTAATCTAATGACACCCACAAAATTCTTCAGTATTAAATTTAGACCCTCTCTTACTGTTATTCCATGGTGTGAAAGCCTAATGAAGCTCTGAATTTTAACTGGGCAAAAGTTTGTACTTATAAATATGTATGTATAGGGTTCTACTATCTCTGGTGTTTACTTTAAAAGAATGTTCAACTTAGATCCCATGGAGAAGCAAACTAAACATCACTATTTGCTCATATTTGGGGGCTACTAAACCATGGCTTCTAACAGGACAAGCATAAAATAAAATATAGACACGTCTTTTGCAAGGTTTTATTACTTCAGCTGGAGTTATAAAACACTGTTTGTAACTTACAGCTTCCTTATTCTTTCCTCATGACTTGTCTTAAGGTTGGGAAAGATTTTTTTTTTCATTTTTTTTTTTTTTTAGTCAAGGATAATTCTCAGCTGCTACTTGATTTTCAAAAACAAAAGGGATGGCTAGAAGAAATGCATCAACAAGCAAATACTTAGCAAGCTTCCCTGCATTTCAGCTTCAGAACTGGTGTCTACCCAAACCCTAAATATTCTGATGTCAATAAAACTATTAAATCCCTTCTGGAAATTGCTGTAGTGAAAAGCAAAGCTACTGGTGCATTTGTGTATATTAAGGGAGCAGAACACCAACACTATGACATTTTGCAATTAAAACAATAAGCCACAGTGACCCTTCTTGGTCACTTATTTCTTTTTCAACCTGATTGAATTTAAAATGAAGCCTGTGAAAATGAGGCAGGATGGAACTGCTTTTGAAGATGATGCTTTGTATTGATCTGTTCATCAGAGACCTGAAAATCTGTAGATCCTGAGCGAGTTACTCTTTTGTATCCTAAAGAAAATGTGGTAGTGACTGCAAAATATAGATATTTTGCGCTGACATTTGAAGTATTGTGTAGTCTAACTGACATTTTTTCCTGAGTATATATATAAATAAATTAATTAAATTACATGAGTAGTTGAAGAGTGATTTTGAGTGAAAAAACACAATTGACAGCATGTGGGGGAAATCATCAGGTCCAGCCAGAGTAACTTTGTGTAAAAAATATCTAATAAAATTGAATATAGATTTAAATAAAGTCTAGGTATACAAATATTTTTGTACAGATACAAATGTATAATCTGTGCTAAAAATCATAAATAGTAAATATTACATGTATCCACATGAAATAAGAAAATATTTATTTGCTAACAAACAACATACCTTGAAACAGATGCAAACACAAAGAAAATACTGTTCTTCACAGTAAAGGCATGAACTTCATTCCTAAATTAATAGCTCTAGGTATTTACCACCATGACTCCACTTAATTACTCTCAATTGGAACTAACCATAGCTGAAATAAGGTTCAAGTTTAAAAGAATTTTTTTGAATATTTCATGAAATATTGCTGTACCTCATTAAAGTAATAGAAAGTATTTCTTGTTTTAATATAATTTCACTGATAAAGTATTTTGTACTTGCTATCTCTGAAAAGCCAAGGATTTCATATGACCAGTTCAGGGTTTTCTATGTGTCTATTGGTTAATAATATTGATATTGATATTAATCTGGCAGCAAACTACCTTTCTGCAAACAGCAACTAATGCCATCATTTTCCTGGAAAAGTTAAAGATTAAAGATGATTTAAAAAAAAATTAGAAAACAAAAATGTAGCATAACTTTGAGAAAAAGTATGACAGAACAATTACATGGGTTTTTTTCCCTGTGCCTTCATCTTGCATTTTTCTGTACTTGTTCATTTCTTTGTTTACAAGGCCATACACACAGAGTTATTCTCATAAATCTGCCTCCAGTACTTGATTTTTAGCTACTGAGTAGACATAGATGCTAATTACTTCAGTGTTGCTATTCAACATTTCTGAAATGACATTGTTGTTAAATTACTAGGAATTTTAAATTGGATATATTGTGCAAGTGTGGCCTTCATAGATACATCTTCTCTACTAAGAAATGTCAGGAGCAGGCAAAATGACTGATAGTTGGGAAAGCATACGTGCAGTAAAACAAGTTCAATGAAAGAAAACACAGAGCAGAAACCCAGAGTCAGTGTATCCAAACAGCAAATGGCAGAGAGAAGCTGAAATGAGGGAAGGTGAGAGTGACAATCAAGGTTGTAGAGGGACATGTGGTGCACCCTGCAGTTAAGTATTAATTACACAAAGAATGTGAAAATCATGTGAGTAACATCTACTAAAGATAGTATGTCTGATAAGATATCGCTGATATCACCTGCCTCCACTTTAACATGACACCTAAAGCCCTAAGCAGCTATAATACAAAATATGTACCATGTTTTACCTGTAGTGGAGAAGGAATATGGAAGTCCTCTGGTTTACTGGTATGTAGGTAGAAGCCAGAAGTGACAATTGAAATATGAGGTTTTTCCTCTTGGCTTAGAGGTGTAGGCAGGGCAGAGGATGCTACTAGAGGTGTGGGAAGAGTGGAAGAAACAGCATTCTGGTTTATTTTTTCACAAACTTCTCTTGCTTTGCCAATACCATATCAAGTTAGTTCAAGTTTCTGTTCCTTCCAGAGTAGATTTCAACTCTTTTACCCAGTCAAATAAGAATATTTTAAATTTTTTTTCCTTCCTCTAAGCTATTTTCAAGTAGTACTTCTGAAAACAGGTCTTCCAGATTACAAAAGTAAATGGATTTCTTTCACAATGTAGCTCAGGATTAATTTGCTCTTAAATTTTCAAAATAAAAGTTTAGGAAACATTAATTGAAAATTAAACCATTGAAGGAGTATGAAAAATTATCTTCAGGGACATGCAGACAGATGTGTGATTATTTCACTTATTTGTAAAATAACTTTTGTATAAGCCAAATACTAGCCCTTATTAGTTGTAATTTCTTTTCATCACAAATAGAATTTTGTTTGGTGTTTTTTTTTTTTTTTTGTTGTTGGCAAGGTTTTGGGTTTTGTTTATAATTTTTAATTTATGTTGGAATGAATCTGTGAGTTAGAGAACAGAAAATGCATGTGGGATACTTCTTTAATTTGTTAACTGAAGGCTTCTTGCAAGGTAGTGTGAATACCTGTAGTTACAGCAGCTATATAAGGGCCTATCCCTCACCTGGGATTTGAAAGCTGATGACTTGGAAGGCACCTGTCAAGGTCATCTAGTCCCACCTCTCTGCAATGAACATGTGAGTTTGTTTATGCTAATACCTCCTTACCCACCTTGCTAGAACAAAGAACAAGTAATCTAATACTAAGCCTTTGACATAATATTGAAATGTATTTAAAATAGATTCTGCTATTTCCATAAATTTAAATTTTCATTTATATTTTTAATAAATAAGTAAATCCAAATATATTTGCAAGAATCACTACTTACCTTCAATGATTAATTTTTCAGTCATTTCCCCTCTTATATTACCCTTTCTTTGTGTTTCTCACTGTTCATCCCTCTGCCATACAGCTATGTTGATTATACTGCATAACAGTACAGTTACTGAAGAATTTTTCTTTGATCCTTTTAACACAGTGGAGAAATGTACATTCCTTCCGAGCAGCATAATTGCCTTTTTTTTTCCTCAGCTCAGTATAAGTAAAGCTCCTGTAGTTTGAGCAGTTGACAAAATAAAGACATAAAGTCTATACATCTTTTGCATTTTTCATCACAATAGGAGTAATTTTAGCTGAGGAGATCATATAACAAGCCCTGCAACTGCCGAGTAAACTAGGTCCCTCTTAAACAGCATATCCCAGTGGAAACAGAATGTGCCAATTAAATGATCATCCCAATTACAAGAGGCTCATGGGGATACATTGTGCTGGTGTGCTTTATAGCTGCTTTCATTTCATGGATTGATTAAAACAAGAACAGTATCAGTTTCCCATCTTGATTACCTAATAGAGATGATTTATTTTGTATCCATTCAGGGATTCTTTCCTGTATCTGTGACAAAAACAGTGGAGCTGTTTGTACAGTATGTGCCAAAATAAAAAATAACAGTTTTATTCCTATGTGACTCAGCTGGATTGTTTATGGTTTGATGATGAAAACTCCATTGTCTGAGTAATGTGTTTTACTATCAGGGAAAGAATTAGATATTGAGCTATTGAGCCCCGTCTTCATCCGAGAGGAATCAACTGGAAGTATTGACTCTTGAACTGGGAGCAAAGCTCAACACATGTTTTAAACACAGAAAGTGAAATCAATGAGCTGAAATAATCAGACTTTAGTGGAAACATTATTTTATTCAGAAAAATATATACAAAAAAATGAACTTTTCACCTAAAACTGGAAATAAACTAATCCATCTTGTCCTCAAGTCAGACACTTGCCTTTGGTAAAACTTGGAAGAACTGCACACTCTTATGGAAAAGCAACTTTTTTGCTGTTAAAAAAGTGGCAAGGAAGAGAATATTACACAGAAATATAATGCTATTTTACTGGATTTTACCTTTAAAAACACAAAGAGTTCCCCCCCCAAAAAATAAAAACCAAAAAAACCCAAAACAAACCAAACAAAGAAACTCTCATAACACGGATACTTTAATATATTTTCACAATTAGGAAAATTCAAAGGGCAAATTTTGTCACAGAATAAGCAAGTGTGGTTGAAGCAAACTAGTTATGTTCTTGAGTGATTTTGGTGTTATGTCACTGACTTTTTAAAATTGCCTGAATCAAGCCAAAGAGTGAAGTTATTTTTATCACTCACTTCAGGTGTTTCATTAGAGCGTGATGAAGAATATCTGAAAGAAATCCTTGGTTCTTATAGAGTCAGTAGGTTACTCCAAGCAGCTAAATAAGATGTCTTACATTTCAGGATGTGATTATCTTGCTGAGAAACAACAGGGAAGTATGCGTCTGTATTTTTTACTGATTGAACACTAGATACAGCATACCAGAAACTTAAATCCATATATCAGAAGAAACTTCAAAATGAAACCAGTATGGTATCAGTCTCAGTTCTCTACCTTCAAAATTAGCCAAGAGTTATTCAGAATTTTCTACACGCACAACTTGACATTTTTATTTTGTTTTAATGGAATACATAATTTCAATTTCAGGCAATTTTTATTTTAAATGACCTTTAATCTGGTCATTAAGAGCCTTATTAAATCTTACCATTAATTCCAAGATTTTCAAGATTTAAAGTAAGAACATATTTTATTAGGTTAAACATGGGTCTTGGACCTTAAACTTACATTTAAATTTGAATAAATTATGTCAATGTGTACATGTGAACTTTTATATGTATTTTGATAGTAACTTTGATATGGCCGTACATAAAAAACTTTAAAAGGATAAGTATCAACAGTAAATATCAACCAATATAAATTAAACAGAAGAGACCACTAATGACTAAAGAAAAAATATTTCCAGTGCCATTTTAAATGAGGAAAGCTCAGTAAATTGTTGTGATACGGTAGAAGTGATGCATTAAAGGAGAGATTTTGCAAAGGAGAGGCTCTTGTGCTGACAGGGCTGAGAATGTGCAGGCTGAATATGCAGTGAGCATGTAGACAAAAGAAAGACTTAGATGAAATTTTGGGATTAAATTCTGCCTACAGAAGTGTCTTTTCATTAATACAGGACTAGCATTCTATCCAAACTCTGCAAAAGCATAGTTCCCATTACCCATCCTCACACATTTACTGGTAGGTAAGGTCCTTCAATGTCACTTACCTTTATCCCTCCTACATATACCTATAATAGATTGGCAGGAACACTTTATCTTTCTCCTTTTTCTGGATCATCATTAAAGGCTGCTGTACCTTCTTGCCTAGCTTTCTATCTTTTCCTTGGCTTTTTATATGTAAGCTCCTTTAGGAGACCCTTCTGTTATGAGTAGGAATCCAAGAATAGCCGCTCTTATGTTTAGCCATCAGCAATTTAATGCTCCTTTCCAGTCCCAGGGGTAACAACCTGTTGCTTTTATCTTTTATATTTTATCTTTCTGTACAACCACTGCTTCCAGGACCATTTTTCTAACATTGCTGCTTATCCTTGTATAGCCTTCTTTGGAATGTAGTATGTTATCAGTTAAATACAGCTCCTGAAATTTCATTTTCTTTTCTCTTCAGGTATCAGAATCTAGTTAAGTAGTCCATTACAAGGGTTTCACCCCTCACAGTAAGTTTCTTGGCTTTCATGACTCTTGAGGAGGAAATAGTCAGTGTGATCAATGAAGAATTAAAAGTGCTGCTGCTATTGCTGTTAATGGGAATAGTGAGATGCTTTCCCACACTTCAAACCCTTTGATGTCTAGAACATGCTTCAGGATAAAACCTAAGTTGTAAAGCATTATAGTTGATAATAACATTTGAAAGAAATACATTTATGTTTTCTTAAATTCAGCTTACAGTGGTTGATTTCTTTAGATACACAAGAAAGCTGCAAAAAAAAATATTATTAGAAGGTTACCAGAGACAAACTTTCCAATATCTACTTCTAACAAAATGCAATTTCTAGGAGTATCTAATGGCTTCCAAATTCCTAAGTCAGTATGCCTGGTGCAAACTTTTTTAATGATAATTATATTTTTGTATATATAGATCCAGCATACTAAATATGAACAGATATAATTGATTACTCAGTACTTCACAGAATCCATTATTTTTTCCTTACAATCTTCAATTGTAAACATTTCTGTTTCAGAAAGGAATAACATTGCCTTTTGTTCCTTAGAAGCTAGATCTTACAAAAATTAGCTCCCTCGCTTAAAGAATGGTGCTTATAACACCAAGGTTATGGGTTTGATCCCCATATGGGCCGTTAACTGAAGAGTTTGACTGGATAATCCTTGTGGGTCTCTTCCAACTCAGAATTTTCTATGATTCTGTGAGAATAGTTTAAAAGAAAATATTTTAAAATATTGAATAGAGACAGATGTGGTTTGTTTTATTCTTCTGAAAAGAAACACAACTGGAAAAAGTAGTTCTAATTACTTTCAGAGTATGAATACACATTCTGTAATATCCAGCTCCAAAAATTCTCTCATACATATGCTTAATATTAAGCATATGATTTCTTGGATTCTCAAAATTCGACTCTTATTAGAATTTATTATGGCTCAAGCTCTGCTAAATTATCAGCAAATTATTAGCAATATATCTGTTGGGTCTCTATATGCCCACTTCTCCAATAGCATTCAGTGCAGCAGATATATATGGTATGACTAGATATGTAAAGAGTACTTTTCAATTCAAAATGCAAATAGCAAGTCCTAACCATAAGGCAGAAAACTGTAAAACTTTTGGAGAATTTATAAACTAATGTACCATCGTTTTCATACTTAGGTGGCAAAAATACGTACATTTATTACATTAAAAGTGCTTACTGAGAAAAAAAGCCTACAGCACTTTTATTTTGGAAACTGTTTACTTTATATTCTCCTACTTGCTATTTCCTTGCTACAGTAACAACTGTTCAAATTCATGACATTTCTGGAAAGAAAAAGAAAGGAAAAAATATAAAAAAATTTAAAAACACTGTCTACCCCTTTTCTGTACAGCAATTTGCTTTTAGCTAGAGGTAGATTAAAACTTCATGGAAATTGTTTATTTGTGAGAGAAATTTGGGTCTTAATGTCGTGGATTAGGAATAGTACTCCCAATTTAGTTCTTTCACCAAGACCTTCCAAGTTACACTGCTGATCACTCACTCATCAGCCACCCCACCCTGCTTTTTCCTCTCCCTCCACCTGTAGCCAGAGAGGAGAATTGGAGTCGCAAGAGGCAAAGGTCATGGGTTGAGAGAAGAATAATTTCATGGAAACAGCAATGAGACAAGAAAATGAGCAGTGAAAACAATATTAATAACAAAAATATTTTAAAAATAGGGAATTATTCACATGCAAAAATGCTCACTGCAGTGCCCAAGACAATGAACAATGGGCAATGGGTTCCCCACCCTGCCGCACTTTGTTCCCCCAGAAAGAGCTGCCATCCTTCCCAGAAGTGAGAGGGTCACTTCTCCCTCCCCCACCCCTTCAATGATGTAATGTGGTATGAAGTAACACAACATATTGGTCATGTCCTCTCCTGCTGATCTGGGCCAGAACCAGGACACTTAACAGTAGTAATTTGGTGGCAGGATAAATCAGAAGTATCTCTACTGAAATCCCTGCAATTATGTCTCCTCTATACTGTGGAAGTGGTGGGAAAGCAAGATTGTCCCTATAGAGAGCACAGAAACCACCACCAAGAAAGCAATGCAGAAATACCCAATGGATGAGACATGTCAAGGGCATGGCTTGGCAAACTTCAATTACAGGGCTTGTATAGAACTTGTTCCTATGTCTGGAGGTAATTCTTTGTATATAGGTGACTTCTAATCAAATGCAATATGAAATGTAAATAAAGTGGCTTTTGATTTTCTAATGTTCTATTTAGTATAAAATTAAGAAAAGATGTTCAAATGTGCTCAATTTTATGTTATTTAATATGCTTGGATAGAGGCTTTATGCAGTCCCCTATCACTAGAACTTGCCAAGTGCACTATGGTTATTTATAGAAACTGGAGTGAATTCATCCAGAATGGGAAAACTGTATAGCTGATGCAAATACTCCTGCTGAATGGAGGACAGAGGGAAAAATCCATGGAAGAGCATCTCGCAGCTTGGTGATTAATAGTTAAAACAGGAGAACAAGGCAGTTTCCATTGTGGCTGTCTGTCAGAATGTTAAAAAAAATGTTGCACAATGTTCCTTTTGTTTTGCCCACTGGGGGGAAAGAATGCTATTCAGTTTTATGATTGTGATTCTTCATGAAAAAAAAAAAAAAAAAAGTTGCATACAGGAATACTTAGAGAAATTAGCTTTAAAATTTTCATCTAGTAAAAACCCTTGAGGGGTGGTCGATAACACCAAAGGAGTGTTGTGCTGCCCGTCAGAGGAACCTGAATAGACTGGAGAAATTGACTGATAGGAACATTATGGAGTTCAGCAGGTGAAAGTGCTGAGTTCTGCACCTGAGGGGAAATAACCCCATGTACCAGGATAGGCTGATGACTGACTATTGGAAAGCAGCCTTTAAAAAAATCGACCTGGTGGTCTTCATGGACAACAGATTAAATGTAAGCCAGCAACCATGCAGCATTCTGGGCTGCATTAGGAAGAACACTGCCAGCACATCAAGAGAGATGATTCTTTCCTTCTGGGTCAACCCTGGTGAGACATGTCTGGAGTATCAGGTGCAAGTCTTGGGAGAGATGCAGATGTACTGAGCAAGCCCAGCAAAGATGGTAAAGTGGTTATAACCCTTCTCATATGAGCAAAGATTGACAGACCTGAGATTGTTTAAGCTCGAGAAGGCTCATGGACTATCTTATCAGTGTATATAAATACCTGATGGAGTCAGTAAAGGAGATAGGGCTAGACTTTTCGCAGTCATTCCTCATGAAAGGACAAAAAGCGATGGGTTTTACAGAAATACTGGAAATGCCATTTAAACATTAGAAGAAAACTCTCTTTGATGAGGATGGTTATAATACCAGCATAGGTTTTCCAGAGAGGATGTACACATGTATTTGAGCTATTCAAAACCCAGCAGGACCTGTCCTAAGCAACCTGCTGTAGATGGCCCAGCTTGAAGAGGGAAGTTGGACTACCTGAACTCCAGAGGCTGCTTCTGACCTCAACTGATCTGTCATTGTGTTATTCTGTGGACAGGTAACAAGGCCTGAAGTATTAGTGAAATCACTTGGCCCATGGAAATTACTGTTTTACAGGATGCAGACAAGGAGTTGGAACTGAAAAGTGATTACACAGGTAAAACAAAACAAAACAAAACAAAACCAACCCCCCCCAAAAAAACCACCAAAAAAACAACAACAAAAAAAACCCAAAGTGTGGGTTTTACAAATTACTGTCTCAACAAGCAAATAATAATATATTTCTTCTTAAAATAACATCCATCTTGGATATTCCAACCATGAAGAAATAAATATTGTCAGTAAATGTTGGTGTTACTGGTTTGGAGAATTTCTTTATCAACAAAAAGTGTGCTAATAATTTTCTGCTACTTTGAAGACAAATATTCATAAGTTGTAGTTTCCTATATCTGTTCTCCCACTCTTGCTTTGTTTTTTTTTCTGTCTCCTATAGTGCCTATTGAATGGTGGTAAAGCTGGAATTTAAGTTCAAATAGCTGTGCTGGCAACCTGTCTCACTATCACCTGTTCCTGACACACTGAGAGATGAAAGTGATTTATATGGATTTATAATACGACAAAAAATACAACTACCACAGAAATTGTGTTATGGTTTTTCTGTACTTCATCCACCTGCTCAGTAAGTGGGAGATAATGCTTTAAGAGTTTGATGAATGGAAACCAGGTTCTATTTTAGTAGACAGTGCTTTTGGGCACCAAATCTATGTCATTCCCAACTGTACACTGTCTGGATGATGGATAATGCCAAGCTACTGGACACATTTTATTCCCCCAGTGTTACAAAACAGCAATGAGAGAATTAGGAAAATGCCCAGAGATTCAACTTGCAGATTTTCCTTTGAGGACCACCCATGCACAAGGAGACAAAGCTGCCACTTCACATTGCTAACTTTATAATTTCACAGGTATCAACAGATTTATCCCAGATGTTGTGCTGATGTCAGCATGACTGCCATGTCTGTTCTCTGCCATCTCTCTTGAGGTACATTGGTACATGATTCTATCATTTATATATAGTTATGAAGATAGTAAAAGGGCTGCTTTTGAACCCACTGATGTATGTCAGAGTCAAAATTATTAATATTCATAAATTTAGTTAGTAAAAGGCTTTAAAAATATAAGTCTATTCTCTTTTACCTACCATCTCTCTCTATTTTGATGGGGGGGGGGTCTGATTTTTATTTTAAAGACTATGAGACAATCAAATACACTGTACTTTAACATATTAAGGAAAAAATATTTGCCAGGAAGAAAAAGACATTGCAGAATAAAACTATGCATCTTTTTCTAAGTGCCAGGAGTATTAGGTATGGTAAAACAACAAGGAAGTGATATAAAGCTATTTGATACTTTGATTGTGTAGTTAAAATTTTCAAATTAGGCTGAAACCACAACGAACAATAAAGTGTCAAAACAGACATAGTTTAACATTCACACAAAAAAGATTTCTTCCAAAAGAAAACTAAAGTTTCAATGAGATAGGGAAAAAGAAGACATTGAATGATAGAATCATTCAGATAGGAAAAGACCCCCAAGGTTATTAAGCAAACACCACATCACTAACTAAATCATAGCACTACGTGCCACACCTGGTCATTGCTTGTACACTTCCAAATATTGTGACTCCAACTTCTCTGGCAGCCTATTCCAATGCTTAACCATCCTTTCAGTGAAAAGATTCTTGCTACTGACCAACCTGAACCTCCCCTGGTGCAGCTTGTTTGCTCTTGTCCTGTTGCTGGTTGCCAGAGAGAAGAGGTTGACCTCCACCTTGCTACAAGATCCCTTCAGGTAGTTATAAACAGTAGTAAGGTCTACCCCGAGCATCCTTTTCTCCAGGCTAAACATCCCCAGTTCCCTCAGCTTCTCCTCATATGGCTTTTTCTCCAGACTCTTCACCAGGTTCACTATCCTTCTCTGGACTCACTCCAGCCCCTCAATGTCCTTCTTGCAGTGAGGGGCCCAGAACTGCAAGATAGAACTTTGAGGTGTGGCCTCAGCAGTGCCAAGCAAAGAGGGACAATCCCTGCCCTGCTCCTGCTGGCCATGCTATTGCTGGTACAGTCCGGGATGCTATTGGCTTTCTTGGCCACCTGGGCACACACTGGCTTACGTTCAGCCAGCTGTCAACCAGGACCTCCAGGGCTTTTTCCACTGAGCCCTTTTCTAGGCACTTTGTTGTCGTGAACGGCGGGAGAAATGCGACACACCATATGCGATGAATAGCAAATCCCGAAGTTTATTGAAAGCTCACCCATATTTATATTGGTGTTAATGAAGCTTATACATATTGCAAAAGCTGAGCTCATTATTGGTTAAAGCACGCTTAGATCAACCACACCTCCTTCTATCTTCTAACAATTATTTTGCTTCTATGTTTGCATTCTTCTAACTTTTCTACCTAAGATAACTACATTTTCTGGCAAGCGATTTTCTCCCCCGTCTTCCCGATTCAGGGAAGGTCACTGTGACCTTTGTCAGTGATTGGACACTGGTTGCTCAGTTCCCAGCTTGTTTCCCCTATCCTTATCCATTGGTATCACATCGAAATGTCCTTTCTCAGCTAACCAATTATCCAAAAAGCTCTCTACACTTTGTTCCCAACCTGTAGTGCTGCCTGGGGTTGTTGTGGCCCAAGTGGAGGACCTGGCACTTGGCCTTGTTGAACCTTATACCATTGGCTGCCAGTCATCAATCCAACCTGTCCAGATGCCTCTGCACAGCTTTCCTGCCCTCCATCAGATCAACACTGCAGCACAACTTAGTGTTTGTGACCTTTCTGAGGCTGAACTTGATCCACTCATCCAGTGTCGCGGTGAGGGAAACTTGGAGGCTCAATATGAGTGTTTAGCAAGCTTCGTTTATTGAAGAGAGCATCAGACCTTTATGCACAACAAGTAATAAGCTCATACATATTCTGCAAGCTAAGCAATCTATTGGCTATACTACAATATCAGCTCTTCCTCATACCTTAGGGGTTACACCTTTCTTTTCTCATGTCTCTCTCACTACTTGTTATTGTACCACAGCTCACTACGTGTTATTGGACCCAGATTAGCTGCATCCTCCCGATTCTTGGTCCAGAACGTGGCCCCTGTCACGTAGCCATTCTTCCACAATCCACATCATCAAAAAAGATATTAAACAGGACTCACTCCAGTACTATGCCCTGAGGAACCCCAGCAGTGACCATCTGCCAGCTGGATATGACTTCATTCAACACCACTCTCTGGGCCCGGCCATCCAGCCAATTTTTAACCCAGCAAAGAGTGCTCCTGTCCAAGCTGTGGGCTGTCAACATCTCCGGGAGAATGCTGTGGGAGACACTGTCAAAGGCTTTACTGAAGCCCAAAGTAGACAACATCCACAGCCTTTCCTTCAGTCACTAGGCAAGTCACCTGGTCATAAAAGGACATCAGGATGGTGAAGAAAGACCTGCCTTTCCTAAACTGATATAGCTGGGCCTGATACTCTGGTTGTCCTGCATGACAGCACTCCAGACAATCTGTTCCATAACTTTCCCTGGCAGCAGGTCAGGCTGACAGGGCTATAGTTCCCCACATTCTCCTTCTGAGCCTTCTTGTAGATGGGCATCACACTGGCTGACCTGCAGTCATCTGGGACATCCTTGATTAACCAAGACTGCTGTTAAATGATGGAGAAAGGCTTAGTGACCTCTTCTCCAGTTCCCTCTGTGCCCTTGGGTGAATCCCCTCCAGCCCCATAGATTTATGGGTGTGTAAGTGGCTCAGCAGGTCACTAACTGCTTCCTCCTGGATTACAGGGGGTCTATTCTGCTTCCCATCCCTGTCTGTCAGCTCAGGGTCTGGTCTATCTTCTGGTTGAGGATAACCAGTCTTTCTGTTAAAGACTGAGGCAAAGAAGGCGTGACATAATTCAGCCTTTTCCTCAACCTTGATGAAAATATTCTTCCCCACAGAATCTCTTTATACTACACAGGGTATACAGCTGTAGGAAAAGGTACAGGACAACAATAATTTAATAGGCTGCACTGAAGCACTCACATGGGTTTTAAAGAGAATATCTTTGTGAGGAATGTTTTCACATATCAGCTGGCTGTATATCACTACAACAAATTACTGAGAATGTGTGGAATAATTTTTTTTAATAAAGAAGATCAGATAGGCTCTGAATATTAAGATTAATTTTAAATCAGAAGAATTTGTCTTTACATTTTGGCATATCTGCTCCTTTCCAATCTGAGAAATGCCAATAGGCATTTGAATGACTTTGCTTTCACTTGTTACAAGAATTGAATTGATCTCTACTCCTCCATTCAAAGGCAAAGCTGTGAGTAAACTTCATATCTCACATATTCTGATGTAAATAAAGAATATAAACAGAAGTCTATACAAACGCACTCCACATTCATACTTTGAATGCTATGCCATGATCTGTCTTTGGAATTTATCATTTGAAGCAGGCAGCAGATTCTACAGTGCCTATTGTTACATATAATGTCTGATATATTTCTGCTCTTCTTTTGAGATAACTTTATGAATCTGTGTCATCCACTTAAAGCTTAAAATATATGTCTAAAGTTCTATTTCTGAGAGGTTTGTAGTCTGAAACATTTAGCTGTGTCACTTATGCTACTTAAAAGTAAGTAAATATTATTTATATAAAATTTCTAACACCCAAGAAACTTTTTCTCACTGAAAAGAGTATCACAATTAAAAAAAAAAAAAAAGAAAAAAGAAAAAGAAATGGGTAAGAGGTATTGGTTGGCTGCCAGATAATTAGTAAGAAAATTGGATCAAGGTTAAAATGTGGTGTATGGTCTGACAAGGTATAGGAGAGGAAGAGTTCAATTCTCAATATTCTTCCTTCATAGGCTGAACTACATCTGAAATCCCTTTAGAAAAAGTTAGAAAAATGTGAAGTCTAACTAACATACTAACAATGACAACCTTCTTCCTTCCTGCTTCCAATGGACTATCGAAACAAATCACTTGTATTTGATGATAACAAGGAAGGCCAATGTGCAATGTTTAGGGTTTGCCTCTCCTCTTCCAATTACAAATGTGTTGAGAGCTGAGCCTTGATAGGCTTGATTTTAGACAGGAAAAATATCTAACAAAAACAAAGTAAGTTCATGACATTTTACTACTAAAAGTGTAAGATAATTGGAAGACTACTTCGATTTTCAATGGGACAGAAAGGTAAACACTGCCTTTTCTGTCATTTGTCACCTCATGTTCAGCATCCAAAAAGATAGTTTTTTCTGTAGGGTTCAAGACTTTCTCAGTGACTAGCATTGTTAGTGTGTATGTTAATTTCAGGTTATATGAATAACATGTAAAAACCCATAAAATGGTAAAAAAAAACCCAAAACTCACCTCAGGCATACAGTCTTATAGAAAAAAATAGATCGCATTGTTTCAAAATAATGTCTGCATTACCTAAAAAGAAAAAAAAAAAAAAAAAAAAGGGTATTGTTTTTAAATTTCCAAAAAAATTGCAGTGAGTATTTTTGTAAAGAGATGATGAAAATTAGTTTCATTAAATGCACAGTCTTATGAAAAAATTTGTTTTTTAAATTTTTCAGGATGATAATTGAGCTTTTTAAGATACATTTCTGAGCATTTAGATAAAGGGTTACATTTAGATACAGGGTTTTAATACAGAAGCAGATTGGAATCAGTGATTTAAAATATATGTCTTGTTCCAACTGAAAAAAGAGGAAAACTTAATACACCTGATCTCTTGCTAGACCATAAATGCCAGCCTGGCAGATAATTAGGAACAATATATTGCATTGTCACTGAAGGTAAACCATCTATATTTTACTTCACAATGTTGTGACTGCACTTTCATTCTGTGGATTGCTACCTTGAGATTCCTGGCTCCACATCTTAAAATGTGGCTAATATCTAGCGTTCTACTGAACTGTCTGCAGAGTACTTGATCCAGGTTTCTTCTAGAGTCTGTGTGCTGTTCCCCAAAATGTGATTACTATTCTGTATAGTAGTTTACCTGAAAAATGTGGAAATAGACTAATGTTTGGAAGAGTAGTACTTCCATAGCTTATAAAGACATATATGTTGCATCCGCTATGCTGGAAGATTAGAGCAGACAGAGAGAAGGTTGGCAAGATTATGTCTGTATTTCTGTAATGAATGTTAACTGTCCCTCTACCATACAATATTTTCAGTGTGTAAGGCTCATTACATTGCAGCAAAAGTCTTCATTTTGTAAATGAAAATGCATGCATTTCAAACAGAGACCCAGGAGTAAGTCAAGAAACCAAGTTATTTTATAGGTGTAGAACATGCTTGAAGTGAAATAACATCTGTTAAATACTCAAAGTCAATACCACATTAGTATGGGGCTTTCAGTCAGCAAACTTATGATATCACCTATCCACCAATTTATCCACAGACAAATTGGTGACACATACGTAATGGCTTAGATTAGGTGTACTTTGACTAAATACAGATACATATGCCACATTCTTCCTTTGAAAAATAGAAAGCTCATCTTTCATTTTCAATACACTGTTTTGAAAGCTAAACAAATTGCTGGTAAGGTTTAGAGCTCAAAGCATTTTTGTATTCCTCTAATTAATCAAACCTCAGTTAAGCAAGGAAAGGGAAAAATATCTTCAGCAGCTTCATCTTTTTCAGGAATCATTTTTATCATGCATAGAAAAAAAGTTCCCTCTTCCCTTTTGCATTCTTTCTGTGCTACATTTATATTGTCATTTTAGATCTCTCTAATCATGTGTAGGTGCTGAAGATTATCCTAATCTTCCAGAGACTCCTCTGAAACAAGAGGGCAAACAGCTCCAGGTTTTCCTGGTCAGGGTAAGCAGTTTTTTTTTTCACATGTCAGTTTAATGAGACTGAATGATGAGGCACTTCTTGTTGGAGACCATATGGCTGTTGTTCTACTTGTAGATTAAACAGTGCCTGAAATACTCCTGGGTGCTGAAACTCAATCATCTCTGCAGCCAAACTGCTAAGGACGTCTCATGTTTTCAATCTTTGTAAACTAGAGGTCTCAAAATTATTTCTGGATGAGGTTTGGGAGCTACAAGACTCTACTGACCATTTCCAATGCATTTAGCGTGTAGCCATGCTCTTCTGGAGGCTAAAACATTTTACCAACATAGATATAGGTTGTTTTCTACCAGTTGCATTCTGTGTCTGGGGACACAGCAAGTAGCATATAAGTTTACTGTAAAGGTAGCCTGTGGCCCATTTGAGGAAGAGGTTTTAGTTCATGAGTTCTTGTAGTTTAAGTTTTGAAGAAATAGATTATGAGAAAACTGATCTCAAGAGACAGAGGTTAGAGAAAGTGGAAAAAAATACTTTGTATGTAGAGCTGAACAGTGTGAGTTGAGAATGGGTTGGTGGAAAATTGGCTTCAAGGGATGAGGTTCATATAAATACAGTATGATTCAGAATTAAATCTGCTCAAGGCCTTTTGTATCTCTGTAGTATATGAAGCCTTTCGGGACTTTGATTTTGCTCTTTCCCTCAATATTTCTAGGTGTTGAGTATGCTGGAGATTTTCAAACAATGTTGCAAAGGGTAAGATTCAATTTGAAGAAAGAGTCCAAGTGGTGATGACAGCATTTGTCCTCTTTTATAATCAGTGCAGACTCTATCATACCAAAACAGTCAATTGGTAATCCAGCCATCAGCTGTTAGGCATGAGGTTTCAGCCCCTGATTTACATATCTTCATGTTAGTGGGCTGATGTTAAGACAAATGTAAAGACCATGAGAAACTACTGGATTCGGAGTAGAAACTGATGGGCATATTAGGATTAGAAGTTTATGCTAGTAGAAGATAGTGCCATGAGGTATGGGTGATTTCACTGATGGTTCAGGAGGATTAGGAGTGATGGCAAAATTTCACAGATAATTTAACAGAATATTAAACTGGAGAGGAGAATCTGATAATACCAGAATTATCTATTAGCAAAACCACAAAAGGAGATTACCTAGGTAGTCACAGTAGATAAACAAAAGTCAGCTTCCTCTGGTACCAAAACTAAGACCAATGGCAAAGAAGTAACTAGGAGTAGCTTCTGTATTCTGGAAAAGATGATGGTGGAGAAAAGTAGAGATAAATGTGGGTAGGAGAAAGTATGGGAGGTGGGCTGGAGTGTAAAAAGGCCTAGTCAGGTATAATCAGGCTACTTTTCTGACCTGTCTGATTACTTCAGTCTGTCCTTTGACAATCTATTGAAGGAAGTTTCCCAATCTGATTTCCCAGATAAAGAATATGTAAGTAGTCTTATCAAAGTTTATGTCTGTAAGTAGCTCTGCTTCCTTTGAAAGTTCTTTATATCAGTTTTGGAAAATGCAAAATTTTTAAAGAAGATATTAGGGATTTTTCAGCTTTAAATCCCTAAAACAGATGAGAAGTGCAAATTATCTCTATTTCATTGTCTTAGGAGTTCTTAGGAGCTTCAGAATAGTAAATTTAAAATTTCATCTGTTTAAAGGAATAGTTGGAGTACTAAACGTTTTCTTCAACTTTTTTATCTCCAAAATTTTTTAAGGGCACCTGAAAGCAAACAAAAAACCTGCATTTTAAATTCCTGACTGATTTTTTTTTTACTTCATAATTCAAAATTTACTCTCTTGCTGTTATGACATTTTTATTTCACTGTTTCACTAGTTGCCTAACTATGAAAGCCATGATTTTCTAATTTAAAAGTCAAATAGAAGGTAAGAAAATGCCTGTATTTTTCCGTTATTTAATATAAAGGGGCTAAGAAAGAACAAATCTAATATTTTTCCTTCAGATATCACCTTCTTAAATACTCATTTATTATGTTCAGATTAAGTGTGCAAAGAAATGCTCACACTTTTGTTTGTGTAACTAAACCAGACCTCTAAACCTTTAAAAATACACCCATGACTAGTTTTTTCCACCAGCGACTGCAGTAAGGATGATGAAACCATCATTTGATTTTACGGTTGGAAAGTTCAGAGACGAAACGAAGTAGGTATCGTGTTTAGCAATACCAGAAAATAAGTATCAGTCCTAGTCAGCCTGATTTAGTTTCTCACATTTGTTTAGTGATCTTATTGGAGTGGCCTTGGTAGCTCAATTCAGGGCAAGGAAGACCCTGAACTCTTTCGGGGGACTGTCTCAGGAGCCCACACTTTCAGCCACTTAACTCAGTCAACACAAAATGCAAGGAACACAGAGAAACTTGAATGTACCAGGTGCTCACTGCATACATGGGATTTTACAATGTACACTCTTGTCCCAGCAAGAGGTGCCTCCCAAATATGGATGAAATCCCTCTGAATACAAAAGCTGGAGTGGTGGGGGCATCTCCATTAGCAGGGGGTGGCCTGAGTTCCTCCCTGCCCGCTCTCTACAAGCCACTGTGCGTTTCACCTTAAATCAATGTCCTGACCTTATCTGCCTACTGCACGAGAAAGAAAATCCTTTCTGACTAAAAATGAATGTTCATCCTCAGAAGCAACAAACATCTTCCTGAAAGTGGCTCTTGGCTGCGTACTAAATAAAACCACTTCAAGGGGTAACTACCAAGGACAGCCTAGCAGAGCAGTGCTTCCAAGAGCTCCTGGTAGGTTGTTAAAACATCTCTTAGCAGAAGACCTTACAAGAAAGGTAGTGAGAGCTACAAATAACTTCAAAACTTTTATAAATCCACAGTGGAGAATTGTGCTCTATAGAATTATATTTATCTCAAATTTCTTTTCCTATTTTCTCCTCATGGAACTTGAGAATTTATATTCTGTCCATTTATTGGGCCATTTCCTAATTTCACAAGTATGGATTCATGTTTCCCTCCATTTGTTCAATAAAGCTAGAAAAATAAGTCCTAGCTTTAGAATTAGTCTAATCTTTTTCTCATTTTTTATGTCAGCTTAAAATCTGAAATTTTCTCTGGCTACATGACAGAGAAAATTTCCAGTACATGAAAGTACTGGAACCCCACAGATTTCAGGTGTCTCTCAGGAGACACCTGCTTGACAGCACTTTTGTTGCTAATGGTAGAATTTAAATGTCTGACTGCTTTCTGCATGTAGCTTTGCTGATTGCACTTTGAAACTCTTTTATAAAGAGAAAGTACTTGCAAAAATGTGTTCCTCTTTCGTCCCCATATACACATTCCTTGAAATATGCATAGTGCTGGAAAATACATAAATATCTAGTACTGATGGGGGGAAATAAACTACAAAATTATGGCTTTAGATAACAAATGGCTACATCATCTTTTAGAAGTGAATTTTGGATAGAGTCTGGGTTTTTTTCTATTGTGACAAAAGGAGCTGACATATTGCATTTCGATCACACCAATCCAATATTTCAGATTACGCCTGCATTATCTCTGAAGATGTCTCTGTGTTTTTAAGGACTGAGAACGTCGGGTAGAAAAGCCTGAGGTTGGCAGAAAAGTCAGTCTGAAGCACTTTGGATTTTTTCCCAGATCTGCTGTATCTCTTTCATGCTTTATAGTGACATCAGCATTTTACACCTCAATATTTATTCTAGGGAGGAAATAATTCTCAAAGCAAAAATAAACAATGATATCATTAAATGAGCAGTTTTGCCAAGGAAGACAAATAGGAAGTCCCTATATATAGTACATATAGCATGGGCTTAAAGAAATATCTGTTAATCAAAAGATAATTCATTTTTTTTCTTTTATTGAGGGGGTGGGGTAGAGGAGGACCTTGTTAGAAATTTTATCATTTTTTAAAAATACAAGGTTTCACACTGTGCTTACTGAGTTCTGATAAGAAGTTCACGAATATGTTGCAAGCTGGCAAAATGTAAAGCAGTGAGTTCTCATCTTGTTCAAAGGCTGTTATTTTCTGGTAATGCATATATCAGATCTCCAGCAGGCATTCAAGAACCTAACCACCAAAAAAAGAGAGATAAAACTAAAGAGTGTCACAAACTTCAGTGTCTTTATAGATGTGCATCATAGAAATATTGTCAATAAAGTAACTAGAATAGAATTTGGTTCTGTGGATATTTGACAAGTTTTTGCCAGGGAGAACCATGAGCTACACAAGCTGTGTGTGTCCAGTATTTATAGCAGAGTCCTCCAAAGAGCTCTCAGAAGAATATATGAGTCAGCAGTCCTACATCTTCTTCAAGGACTTCACTGGTGCTGCAGTGTGATGATGAATTGCTTGACATCCTGTCTAAAATGTGACAAAACCAAGTTCCTGATAATCTTTAAATTCTCTACATTAGTCTACTTGTACTGCAGATGCTCCTTTTGATGTTCCCTATATTTCTAAGCTTTTGAAGGAATCCTGGTTTTGACTTTCAGTTTATCCTCCTATTTTATCACCTCCATATTAAATTTTTAGTCCTAATTTATTTAACCCAAAATACCTAGTAAGGACAATTTTGTGTGTAGAGTTTTCACTTCTATTTTGATTTTGAAAAATATGTATTACTGTCATTTTATTCAACCCTGAAAGCATTGACACAGTAACTATGGAAGGACATCCCAGTTTCCATTATAATAGTAACTTCAAACATAGATCAGGGCAGATATTTTGCTCCTATACAGAGAAAAACTATGGATATACAGGAAAAAAAACCAAACTAATGTAACATAATTTTTATGATTTATAAACCCACTTACAGTTCCAATTCTTATTCCAATGTATAAGTTTCTCTCTATCTCTTTCTCTTCTCTTCAGATATATGTTGCTAAAGAAATTAAATAGTTACTGAACTGGAAGGTAGTAAATTTAGATTGCAAAAGAAGACATGAGAAAAAATAGCATGTCTTCAGATAAAGGACTGCTTTGAAGTCGACATATGTTCACAAAAATAATTTCACATTCTTCCATATCCTTAAAAGTTTTCATCCCAGATAAACTAGGTAGTCTCATAGGCTGGTTAAGTGAAATCACACCTCAGAATTTTACCAATGCCTTTAATAAGATCATTCTACTTGATATCTGAGATAGCCATATTTCTTTGACTCTAAAGGGGGTGCTTCAGTCCAGTGTCTCAAATTTAAAGATACAATTGTTATTACTTAACATAAACACCCAATTAAAACTGTTTGAAAGTTGTGCTACCTCTATGAATGCTGGAAATTGGAATATAAAGCTCACTTTAATAACTTCTATTTCTTTTTATATCATTTTGATCCTAGCTAAACAAACTTATTTTTCACTGTGTCTCCTGATCATACTGTCTTGAAAGTCCAGTTTACCTAATACCTGTGTCTGGACTGTGGCATTCCAGGCTATTGAAACAACTCTTCTATATTCAAATTACATCACTGTCCTTCAGCAGGGATTTAGAGTAAGGTACAGAAAACACATCTCCTTTTAAAAGGGTAAGGATATATAGATAATTATTAAACTACATAGTCCTGTAGATCCAAGAAGGAGTCCAGAGTGAAAACTAAGGCATAATACTCCCAAAACACATGAATTTTCTATACTGGAATGAGAGCAGCTAGCATGGGGCAACCAAAGGATGTCGTGCCTCAACAACCGGATTTTTTCCAAAGATGGATATGTGGTCAGACAGAGGGCAATCTTTTGAAGGGTTTTTAATAAGGGTATTTATTTGGGATGAGAGTTTCTTGGAATTACATTAATAAATTAAAAATTCAAATATTTTTATGTTTGGTGACATTTATTTGGTTTTGCAGTCTTGTTATTTTCTTGGTTAAAATATTTTCTTCGGGATATTCAGGCAGCTGAAGACAAATCCTAAGCTATTTTGCAGTCACCACTGCAAAGTTACCTAGACCACAAAATTGTCATGACAGCATAGAAATAGTCATTAAACTTGTATCTTGGTTAAGGGCAAATCTGGGAGAAAACTTCCAAAGGAGTTCCTCTAGAAAGCACATTCAAGCGGCCCCTGCCACAACTGGTTTGGGAAAAGATTTCCTTGGAGAAAAGTGGAAAAAACCTGTTTATTTTTCAGGTAAAGCATTCACCAGCACAAAAAGTGAACAATATTAAACAATAAAACCAGCACAGTCCAGGAGAAGGATGCAAGGGAGCAAGTGCAGTTTCTGATAACAAACTCCACGCTTCTTCTCCCCCCATTTTTGCTCTTGGAACCAGTCTTAAGGGCCCAGGACTTATTTCTGGGCTATAGAGATGAATGGGGATACTTTCATAGATCATAAAATCACCCCCGGACAACTTGAAACTCAGACAGAAATAGAGAGATGTACCTTAGCAGACAATGCTGAAATTAATACATAAACCAGAAGTAATATGGAGTACCAAAAAGGTAATGAGGAAGAAGAAAATAAAGACAGAACATGGTTTCTTATTATTTTCATTCCATGATTTTCCTTATACAAAAGGCAGTTTAAGATGACCAGGATGAGTTCAGCAGCAGTATTCTCCAAGAATCAACTATTCCCCTAGCAGTGACCTCTTCATGTGGGTGTTGACCAGCTCAAAATGAGGAGTGGGTTCAGGAAACAAATAGGAATATTTTTTTCTTTGCTTGCATGATGGACATTACATGGCTGATGACAGTAAAACATAGTAGATTCATCAGGGTATCCTTTCTTGTGGTGTTAACAGCCCTGCAGGTGAGGAAGTACATGTGCTGGAAAAACAACCTTCTGTTAGGTTTGAATCACGTGCATGATAAGGACATTTAGTGCTCTTTGTTCTGATTGCCTCTGTACCCTTGCATGACTGAGAAAATAACACTGAAGAGGAAGGATACCTTGGTATTACCTAGTACCTTGCTTAGATGGAAAAAATATTAATGTGTTAGAAAACAGCTGGGATAAAGCATCACTGTAGTTATCTGATGGAAATGTATTCTTGTTTGATTTTTATTTTCTAATGCTGTCCTAATTTATTTAGCATAAACAACAGATTTATTTTCCATGCAAAGTCATATCAGACACAAATATGACTTCAAATACTGATATATAGAGCATTTATGGATAAGGAAGCATAAAATCAACTCTTCACAGGTGGTTTTCTATCTTTGTCCAGCTAAGAAGCTCTGTCCTTAGGGTGTATCTTTAATGTACTCCAGAAGCAGATTAACAGATAGTGAAACTCTCTTTTGGTTAAGCATTTTGTATAATATAAGTGTAAACCTGCAGTCAGTTTAGTCACAGTGATTCTTGATTAAAAACTATTGTCCATCATAAAGTTAAAATCCATAAAGAAGTCTCAGGATAAACATTCTTATTTTTTTCTTCTTTTTTTCAGCCAAAATTAAATTAGAATTTCTATTTTATTGCATTTTATATCTCTAGAATTTCTCTCTTATACATGATTGGGAAAATTTATGAAGGCTAAATTCAACCAGACTCTATAGACTGCTATTCTGTAAGATTCTGCAGTAGAATAGTACATTCAAAGACATCAGATACATATTTGCTTTTATTAAGGGTAGCTGAAAAGTTCAGGTTTCAAACAACCTATCACTTAGTTGAATAAATAATATTCATTTAATATCCAGAGTTACAGGTAATTTTGTTCTGGGAAATTAAACCTCTGTGTCTGAAGCTTGAGTTCTAATTGCAATTCTTCTATGTGCATTGGGATTTGGACTAAAATGACATTTTATACTGATACTACAAACGCTCAGCTAATAGTGATGAGGTGAAGAAAAGTGTCATTCTCCTGAGAGGAAATTTGCTTCACAAATCTTAGGGGAACTTTGGACTTGCAGTACGCTGACAAGATCAAGGCAGAATTTCATCTGGAGCTTTGACGCCAAGGTAACAGATTTATCTGTTGGGAAGTGGAACTGACAAATCTAGGTTCCTTTGGCTGGATTTCTTTATTTATTTACTTTGTCTGATGGCAAAGAATATTCACTGCTATTTGCACTGCTAAGAAGATGCTGAAAAAAGCCAGGACAACTTGTGGTGTTTGTAGAGGTTGTTGCTGACATTAAGAAAGTCCCTATTTCTCAAATGGCCTTGAACCTGAAGTGTTAACCAGAAAATATGTTAGGTCCATACAGTACTGTATAGTGTTTAGACACAGAGTCATAGAATCAAAATCATGATGTATTCTGCAAAGAAGAGGAACCAGCTAATATGGAGAAAAAAAAATTCCAATAACTGAAAGCTACAGGAAGGAAATGGAATGAATCTGTTTCAACTATCAGAGAAGTCAGTCTAACACATGAACAAGCTATGTGAGAGCAATCTCTGACAGGTGACTGAGAATTGACTACAGCACAGAAGAATTTCACCAGGTATTTGCTTTACCCTTTGCTATGCCATCCATTTAGCAGAGTGGTATTTGCTTTACCCTTTGCTATGCCATCCATTTATTTTACACATCAAGATAGTTTTTGAGTAAACTGGCACTTAAAGACTAGGAAGATGAGAAATAAGAGCGTACAGATTGTAACTTCACTGTCTACAAGCAGTTATCTGTGCTATGGAAGAGCAAGGCACAGTTTTATCTGCAAACTCACAGGGAGGGCTCCTAGGGCTTTTTCCTTACAAGCAAAGTGTCTCACCTCACTTTTTTTTATTTCACAGGGAGACCAGGATGAAAGTTCACTGCTCTCATCCTCCCATTTGATGTCAGGAAATAGTGCCTATTAAATTGGCATTAAAAAGGCACTTAATACAGAAGATTGTATTAAAAAAGATAGTAATGCTCAGGTCTGAAATGTATAAAAATAAAAACATTCAGCTCCACCAGTCAAAATTAGTCCTAACTTAGGCATCTAAATCTGAGAACATCAGAGTTTAGATGGGCTTTTTCACCAGGGGTAAATTAATAGAATCATAGAAAAGTTTTTGTGGGAAGGGAAAGTAAAAATAATCTATTCTAATCTCCATGCCTTGGGCAGAAAATCTTCCACCAGACTGCATTACTCAAAGCCCTATCCAGACTGAACACTTAAAGTGATGGGGCACAACTTGTCTGAGCAACCTGTTCTAGAGCTTAACAAAGCCCACGGTAAAGATCTGCTTCCTTAAATGATTCTTTCAGTTTAAAGCCACTCCTCTCTGTCCTATCACTACATGGCCTTGCAAAAAGTCCCTCTCCAGCTTTCTTTTAGACCCCCTTTAGGTATTTGGTAAAATAAAGGGAGCATGGTGATCCCCAAGACAGACTGTAATAAACTCCATCCAAGAAGAGAAAGTCTGAAGCTCCGCCCCTCAGGAGACCTTCACAACATCTACAATTGCATGAAAAACTTAGTGTTTGTTGAAACTCAAAAAGCTGGAATGGCTTCTCTTATATACATATATTGCCAATTTTCCATGTACAGACTAGAATGCTCACCCTAAAAGCGCAATATTTAGCTTAAAAAGTCTACCCACATACTGCTAGAAAATAGGGAAAAAAGTTCCTACAGCTCTTATTCCATGCTCCTTTCCTCAGCACATCTCATTATCATGATTTAGGACTGGCATTCCCCAGTTTAGTGTTTCCACTGAAACACTCCAAATCATGCGCTGCTTCCTCTCTCCCTGCATCTGCCCCGCCCCAACCTACTGCATTGCACTGGAGAGAGAATTGAAGGCAGAAAAGGCCAAGACCAGATGTTGACAGGAAACAGTTTTATTTTGGGAGCCTGATCTACCTGTCTATTATTTCAGTGCTGTTCAGTAGCCCAGCCCGTGGGTCCATGAGCTACTCTCCTCATGAGACATGACACATTTTTATACCCAGCTTCTCTACCTGGGAAGTGATGTCTTGCCACACTTTAGCAGCCCAGAGGGTTTTACCTCTGTGACACCAATTGGTCTTTTTCCACTGGTCATGCACAGCCCCAGAGCATTTGTTACCATCCACGAGTCAGTGTAGAGGTAAGTGCTGGCCATTTCTCTCATTCAGTGATATCTAAAGCCAGATGGATGGCTTCCAGCTCTGTGACATGACTGGTCACAGAGCCCACAAGCCAGCCTCCTTGTGCCCAAGAGCTTCTGAGACTCACAATGCCAGACTCCATACAGAGTGTGTGTAGCCCTACAACATAGCTGCAACAGGCAGTAAAGAGAGCATATCACTTTTCATTTTCTGGTAGCTGATTATATGGTGAAGCCTCCTCAGCATGTCCTCTTCTGATGATAGCCCAAATATTTTGCCTTCAGGCCAGCTCATGATAATTCCCAAGATTCCTGGGCAATAGGGGTTTACTATTCAAGCTTGCTGTGTGATCAAGTGAGACACTTGGTCCATGCAGTATCAGTGGCATGACATGTGGAAGGGACTTTCCCTTTTGACATCCAGACCAGCACTGGCAGTCAAGGTGTCAGGAGAGGCTGTGCTTTGGTGCCAGTCACTTCTGAAGTGGCTCAAACCCCTTTGTAAGCTGACAGTATCTCTTTTTAAGTTGGAGGTAAGCAGGCTGCAGATCCTTTGTATCTCTGACTCTAAAATCCCAGGAGCTATCCTCAAGTCTCCCTAGCTACTTTTTGCCAAAAACTCCATGAGGGACCATTCTTCCCAGCTGCAGCATAGAGCACATTTTTCACATTTTGTTCTATACTGATTGGCCCAAGGGCTACTGCACAAATTATTTCCTGCTAAATTTGTTCAAAAGCTTGTTATTTTTCAGGACACTGCTCAATATCATTCATCTTGATGGAATATCGTTCACTTGATGGAAAGTTGTACAGTCTGACTGTACTCTGGAATATGCCTTGTCCAAAAAACCACAGCACCTAGGAAAGCCTGTGATTCGTTCTTGTTGTTGGTGGGGACATAGCTGCTATTTTATTGTTTCTTTTTTTAAGTTTTATTTTAGGCTTGTCTTTTTTTTTCCAGGATGATTACAGGTTTTTTCAATCAATTACTTCCCACAGATGCAACTATGGTTGGAGATGTATTTATTGTAGATGGTGTAAGCAAGGGAAAAGCTACTGTATCTTGTTTAAAACTTTGATCAGTTTCTAATCCCTGATGTACATAAAGGGACAGTTCAGGTTGTGTTTCATAGATCTGAAGAAATTGTCCTTTATTCTAAGGAAAAAGCTTCATAAAAATTCAGTAATTCTCCACCTCCTTCAACAACTCTTGCAGAAAAAAACACCGTATTACATGACCAGTTCTGTATTCAGGTTTTCTGATTGAATGTTGTGTCATAAAAAATACTGTACAGGCTGTGATTAAATCCATACATATGTACCCTGACATTTATTCCTCTAGAAAAGACAAGTTAAACAGTTGCTAATGATCTTGGTGATCACTACTTTGAAAAGGGCAGTTTCCCTAACCCAATATGACGTAATGTTGATAGAATTTCCACAAAAGAGATTCCATATTATTACAATAGACACAAGATATGTCTTTTGACCAAAATTTTTTGCCAGATTTTTTGCCAGATTCTTCTAGATGTCTTCATGAGAAAGAATCTCTTTTGGGATGTATATATATCTATCATCATCCAGGAGCTTGATTTTTTTTTTTTAATTGCAGGTATTCAACTGCTAGAAAGCAATTAAATGTAGATATTTATATTGCCAGTACCTGGTAGCTGTTTAAGATATATACATGGGTCAGTGTCTTATTTATATGTCCAACCTTAGCAGTAGAGCTCACGTCACTGCTGAGTTTTCAAATCAATGCTGTTATCAATTTGGCCTAGACCTTTCAACCAGGGCTGCTTGCACAGATTTTGGCACTTACAATGCTCCACTGAGTCATGAATGAAGGGCATAATCTACATTTTTTATTGTCTTGACTGTCTATGTAGTTAGCTTCCTAGATGTTTGATTAAATGAATGTATATATACATTTTATCTACTGGGAAATGAAAACTCGCTGTGCTTTAAAGATGCATAAATATGAATTTCCCTGTTTATTACCAATTCATTAGAGTAAGTATTGATTAATAATTGTATGCAAAAAAATATTTCTGTGGAGTAGAAGATTGCATCAACAATTGTATCAAACAGATTATTCATAATATTGTGGCATTTCATTTTGTGTATAAAATGACATAAACCAATCCTTGCTGTTGTATGTTTTCATGTATTGCAGTACAGTGTTAAATGGCCTCATACCATTTCAGTTGCAAATATTAATTTTTCGATGTCAGCTTTATCTTTAGAGAGTACCTTTAATTTGTGTTTGCCTTTTTCAGCCAGTATAATTCAGAAGATTTACAAATTCCGTTTCATATGTACACACACTTAATTTTAATGGTGAGCTAAGTTATAGCAAGATATTCTGGAGAAATGAGTGGAGGGAATAAAATTTGATCATTGATTATATGCTTGAAATAATACTTTTTAAATAAAATACCATAAGGAAAAAAAAAATTACAGTCTTTATATTATACTTTTGATTATACTTATACTTAGTAAAAAAAAAAGTATTTGTTGGTGAGGCATTTAAATCATCACAGCAATGATAACCTCAGAAGAATGATAGTGTCTATTCAATTGATGGCTATAGGATTGGCAGTGAAGGAATAATATTTTTTTTTAACTTTAATCAAGACCACTGGAGTGGTGACAAAGACTTGTAATTTGAGGGGTACAAGAGTCTGAGATGGTGAAAGAGACAAAGACAAATGCTTCAAGAGGAAATTTGGTGACAGCAAAGGTGTTTGGAGGAAGGAAGAAGGAATTATTCTTACAGTGAAAAGGAACCTGAGTAGTGCTGTGTTGATCCTACAAGTCAGTCAGAAATCACTGAACTCACAGGATTTGACAGAAAAGTTCTTGGGGTGCTCAAGGCCAGATTGAATGGCACTCTCAACAACCTGATCTAGTGCATGGTATTCCTGCCCATAACAGAGGGGTTGGAACCAGATGATATCTATGATTCTTTCCAATTCAAACCATTCTGTAATTCTAGGATTCTACAAAGAAATATTCCTGCATATTTAACAAAATGTTTTCAAAATGTACTAGCAGTAATATAATTTATTCATGCTCTATATGCTATATGCAGGCAATAAATATATTTTAATAACCAGATCTCATTAAATTAAACCTTTAAATCTAGCAATCAAAAGATGTAAAGGAGGACTGAAGCTAAATTATTTAATATACTGTATTAGAAAAATATTAAAACTGTAGCTTTTTGTGATTTTAGGACATACTGCAGTTTTATGAATACTGTTTTTGTGATGGTTAAATGCAGAGCTTATTAGTGTCTCTGTGTTACACAAAGAGCTGCATAAGCAGATTCTTCCACATTAACCGATCATGACAAAATGTCTGATTTTCCATGTGTTCTTTACTAAACACAGAAAAATTATAATAATCTCATTGGGATAATAAATTAAATAGTGTTATGCATTATGACATAGAATCACAGAATCACAGAATGCGCTGAGTTGGAAGGAACCCACAAGGATCATTCCTGTCCCTGCACAGGACAGCCCCAGGAGTCACACCATGTGCCTGAGTGTATTTTTCAAATGCTTCTTGAACTGTCTAAGTCTTGGTGTTGTGACCACTTCCCGGGGAGCCTGTTCCAGTGCCCAACCACCCTCTGAGTGATGAAACCTTTTCTAAAATCCAACCTAAACCTCCCCTGACACAACTTCAAGCCTTCTCAGGTCCTGTCATTGGTCACCAGAGAGAAGAGATCAGTGCCTTCCCCTCCTCTTCCCCTCATTAGGAAGTTCTAACTGCAGTGAGGTCTCCTCTCAGTCTCCTCCACACTGAACAGACCAAGTTACCTCAGCTGCTCCTCCTATGGATTCCCCTCACGGCCCTTCACCATCTTTGTTGCTGTCCTTTGGATGCTCTCTAATCCTTTAGTATCCTTCTTCTGTTGTCAAACCTAAAACTGCCCCCAGCAGTGCCCCCCAGCAGTGCCCCCCAGCAGTGCCCCCCAGGCCACCCCAGTGCAGAGCAGAGCAAAGCAGACAATCCCCTCCCTTGCCCCGCTGGTGATGCTGTGCCTGATGACTCCCCAGGTGAGGTTGGCCCTCCTGGGTGCCAGGGCACTGCTGGCTGATGTTCAACTTTTTGCCAACCAGGACCCTCAGATTCCTTTCCACACCACTGCTTTCCAGCATCTCATTCTCCAGTCTGTACGTTCATCGAGGGTTGCCCATTCCAAGAGCAGAATCTGGCACTTTCTTGTGTTGAACTTTTTATGATTGCTGACTGTCCAACCCTTGAACTTGTTGAGGTCTCTCTGCAGGGCCTCCCTGCCTTTGAGGGAATTAACAGCTCCTCCCAGATTTGTATCTTCTGCAAACTTGCTTAGTATCCCTTCAAGTCCATGCATGAAGATGTTGAAGCACACAGGGCCCAAGATAGAGCCCTGTGGAACCCCAGTAGTGAGTTTGTCGGTCTGATGTCACCCCATTGTCCACAATTCTTTGCACCTCACCCCTGAGCCAGTTGCTCACCCATTTCACAATGTGTTTATTCAGGTGAATGCTGGACATTTTGTCCAGAAGGATCATGTGAGAGACGTGATGAGGAAGCAATCTTTGCGGAAGTAAACCAGCAGTATATATTGTTTAACTTAAATTTTGTGTGTAGGTATTTTAAACAAATTGAAAAGCAGTTGACTGCAAAAGTCGAATTAAAAGCCCAAAATGATTCCTACCTAAAAAGTCTTCTCTTAATTTATATGAGCAAGAATCTCCAGGCAACAGCTAAAACCCCAGGCCACACTGCAGAGAGGTTCAAGGAGAGTTTCCTTGTCACTTGACAACCTCTGTCTATTTAATCTTTATGTAGTGGTTAAAGCAAGGATGTTTTGTTTTGTTTTGTTCACCCTGGGCTCATCTTCTTGGTGTTATACCAGACAAGAAGGTATGACAAATTCTTTTCTCTCATGGCCATCCTAGTTATCCTACGTAAAGGACACTGGTTGGTCATCAACTTAAAGTATACCATTACAAAGTACTGGAATTTGAGTGACTTCATGCACAACCTATCCTACTCATAACTCACGCAGCCAGAAAGTCCCCTATTTACACATCTGTTCTTTTCTGTACATATCATAGCTTTTAATATGTTTGAAAAGAGACATGAGGAATCCAGTCCTACAACCAGCAGTGAAATTCTGTTAATGGTCTCTGAAGTAAAAGGAATTTCTTACTCTGGCATGAATAGGATGAATAAACCTTGCATTAATTGGAATGTAACTGGTTTCTCTAAGAGGAACATAGCAAACAACAAAAAAAACCTATCTGAAAACCGCCATTTCCAGACTCAATAAGGGATTGTTCCTATACGACCTTTATTTAGCTGACATATATTCTTCTAATCTCCTGGAATACACAGTAATTTCCTACAAATGTTGTACAACACAGTAGTCAGCAAGAAGCATAAATCAAGAGGAATTGCTCAGTATTTGTCTAAAGTGTTCCAAAGCCAGTTATTCTTCATTAATTACTTGTGCTAATGTTTGAACACCAGCCTCATAATCTGCCAAAGCCATATATTGCATTTTAACCCTTTCAAGTTTTATGTGAAATGAAAAACAGAATCCAAATTTTGATTTGTAATATATGATGGTGACACTAAAAAGTTAAAATCTGACATAAATTAACATACGGATCTGAAACAGCAAGAGAAACTCAGACTCCAGTGCTTGGTAACATACAGTAAATTTTGAGGTTTTAGAAGTGATTGAAAGAAATATATTTGTTGGGATTTCAACAGAAATAGCTCTGATAGCTGTGTGATTTGGAATTTCTTTCTAATAAACCACCTATTTCTTCATAAAATATTTTTTTTTCTCTCTAGAAAGAAGTTCTAGAACTAATGTCTGTCTACTTTAAAGTCTTTCATAGTTTTGCATATCCAAAATGTACAAAAGATTTTCAGGAGGAATATATATTTCTATGAGATGCAATGATGATTTAACACCCTAAACTGTTCAGCTCATAGCTCTTGTGGAAGAAAAAAAGTACAAACCTAAATATTCAGGCAAAAGAATAAGAAATTCCATACAGTAAATACAAATGCTTTTGAAGAGAAGTATCACAGAGGAAACTCTTGAAAGAACCAAAATATTTAGCATAAATCCCATTGGCTACTACATCAGCAAGGCTTTCAGTTTGAAGCAATTATATTCTACCAGTCCCCCATACAGACCACTGAGGGACACCATATTTTTTATGGATATCCATTTGGATATTGAGCCATTGACTGCTACTCTTTGGACATGGTTGTAGGGGGATAGAATATAAGTAAATAGAGGCAGTATAGAAAGTAACCTCACCCCCTAAAGAGTTGCAGCCGGGTTAATTACTAAAGATTATGAACCAGCCTGATTTTAACAGGCCACACCTGTAGCCAATCAGAAGAGTGTTATAAAAGAGTGGATTGGTTGGCTGAGGGGAACTGGAGTCATTTGGCTACTGTGAGGACAAGGAAGAGTCAGTGCTTAGAGAAGCTACCTGCAAGAAACATCAAGGATGTACAAAACTCTAGGAGTACAAAACCCTTGCAATATGATAACAATAGAACTCTTGCAATATAATGACAACACATGGTTATCAAGAGGATTTGTCATCCAATTAATAGTCCATCCATCAAACCCATATCACTCCAATTTAGCAACTCAATTGTTGTGTGGGAATCATGTCCAAGGCCTTGCAAAAGTCATGGCAGACAACATTAGTTGCTTGGTGACCAATGCAGTCACTGCATCATAGAAGGATGATCAGATTAGTCAAGCACAATTTGCCTTTTTTGAAGCCATGTTGGCTATTACTAATCACTTTCCTGTCCCTCATGTGCTTTGACATACTTCCAGGAGGATCTTTCCCATGTTCTTATCAGGCAAAGAGGCGAGTCGAACTGGTCAATAGTATTCAGGGTCCTCCTTTCTTCCTTTTTTAAAAATGGGCATGATATTTCTCTTTTTTTTCCAGTTACTGGTGATCTTCCTGACTGCTGCTTTGAATACAGTGATGAACAGCATAGCAACTATATTAGAACTTGGGATACATCTTGTTAGATCTTACAGACTTGTTCGTGTACAGGTTCCTCAGAAAAACAGATAAAATAAATTAAATATGGATTAAAAATGCATATTAAAAACAGATAAAAAAACAAATTAAATACAGATAAAATAAATATAATTACTAAAATAAATAAACTATTTAAAAAATTTTTCAAGATCTTTAGAAAATGAATGTGCTGATTGAAAAATAAGAGCAATATTGCTGCAAATATGTATTTCAAGCCCATATTATACCATGAAATAGCCTTATTTTGGAAATTTTTGTATACATAGGACTTCTAGAGACTGCCAGTTATATGAGAAGCTCAAAAAAAATCAGTCAAGCCTGTAGAATCTCTGGAATTCCTTTGAAAATTAGTAGAGCTGTTTTAGATGCTTATTTATGGGTTTAAATTTGTTCAGACTCTATCTTTTGACCTTAGTGCTGTGTTTGAGACCCCACTGAAAATTAGTTACCTAGAGAAGAGTAGCACTCATGGCCTGATCCATCCGTGACATTCGGATACTGTCTATGTGTCAAATTTAATGGTTTGTGACAGGTCAATTAAAGTTAAGGAACTCAAGGTTTGTATGACAGATTGGTTGTTTATGAAGTGAATTTATATGTGTACATAATGTAATAATTTGCATAGTTAATTTATTGTTGTTGTGAGCATTACATTTGCTTGTGTAAATTATACCAGTTTGCTGTTCAGATAAAAATGGATATTGATGGATTTGTTTTGACTATGCACAGGTTGGCTTTGACTAGGAATTCATCTGGATGCAATTCTTCGCTGTCTGGTGTCAGACGGCAGAGCACATCTGCACCTCAGATCTGGGGACCAAAGTCAGTGAAAGAAGGCAAAACTGCTGAGGTCTTGGTACTAGCAGAGTTCAAACTTGTGTTCACTGCTTGGGAAGAATGAGTAAGAGAGAGGTTTGATTGACTGCTGCCACAGCTCAGTGCTCAGGGTTGTCATCAATAGATGTTGGGCAGTTAGTATGGGCATATATTCATTCAAGTTTTATAAATACGTATTTCAGGTAAAAGAGTTTCCTCAGAAAATGTTTAAAGAACTGTAGGCCAAAACACTGATGTTTAGTGCAATTTCCTGGAATGTGGGAAATTGAAACTTAAGTGTCTTTTACAAAGGATAATTTTAAAATTACTGTCTGTTTTGTTCTGTAGCCATCATAATCACTATACCACTGCACAAAGAGAGGAATGCATCTTGACATTCTTTATTTAACTTAGCTCAGGTTTTTATGAATTATTTCCTGAGCCTATATGAACTTCTGAGAGACCTATAAATCTCTTGTGAAGTAAAGGAGAGATGGTGGGGGATAGTTTTGGAAAAATGGGAAGAAGAGTTGGTAGATTTTTAATTACACTGATTTACAATTTGCACAAACTAAATTAACTCTGCCTGCTGCTGAAAGGGACTCTTAACTGTTCTCATTCTTGTATCAGCACTTGCAATCAGAAGAGTCAAATAATTTATCTTTGGTGTTGGTTATTGTTTTCCCCCATGATTAGTTTCCAATCATAGTTAATCTTAACTTGCTGTAGGGCCCTATGATTCTAGCATTGGCTGAAGGGAGGCAACAAAACTGTAGCTGAGAAAGTTAAGAATGCTATTTTGAAAAAAAAATCAACTTTATTTTGGCTGAAAAAAATCAGTAATTAATACCCTAGAATGTACGCAGGATTTCTCTTTCATGCCCAAATAACTCTAGCTGAGCCCAAAATTCTCATCTGTGTACAAGAAGAGTGTATCCTGTTCACTTGAGACACAGTTTAATGTTCTCAAGTCTTTGTTATTCCTTTGTTATAGGTGTAATGAAATATACATTGGTCACCACCTTAAGGCTACTCAGAGAATGAAGCAATACATTGTGTGGATCATGCTTGTTAACTGCAGTTTTCATGTTGTGACTACATCACATCACTTTCTGAGAAGTAATGCCTTTCAAAAAGCTTCTGCAGGCTATGCAGGGTCTTTGTGTTAACCTATAATATACCTATTATGTCTCAGCTCCTCTGTTTTGCTCACTCTCTCATGAATATAATCTTGCAGACTATGCCAGTGGCAACTTCTGAGCTGGTGTTTCTCTTTTAAAGTGGGAGGCAATTACTGACAGGATGTAATCTGTTGGATTTCATTCCTTACTGTGACTCATTAAAGCATACTTTACCTTCTGTGAATGCTAGAAAGGCTAACCCTTTCTACACATGCCCTTTAAAAAATTTTAAAATATTTGCTAGTGACTATCTGGCAAGTAATGCAAGGTAAACAGCCATTTCTAACTCATCTTGCTGTACATTTTAATTAACCATATTGTGCCAGAGAGATGAGGGTCTGGAAAAATTACCACTTGCATGAAAAAATACATAGTCTATTTGCTTTAGATGAAGAAACAGCAATTAGATTTGGCTCATAATTTTCTGTAATAAAATTATATTATATATATTTAAATATAAACCTGTTTATTTTACAATATTTTTTCTCTTATTCATACAAATGCAAATTGACAGTAACTTCTGTGGAGAGAGAGTGATAGGTAAGAATCTGCCTATATGAAGTAAACTTGAGTACATTTCCTAATGCGTTTAAATAAATGAATATATCACACATGTCAACAAAAACAGTCTATTGCACTTCAGGCAAATTAAATGCTAAGCACTGCAAAGTGACATTTCAAAAAGGGACCTTCAAAAGGCTACAATCAATTTTATAGATTATTTAACTTTGCCAAACACAAAAAAAAAAATCTAAATTTTTAAAAACCTGCAGATTTCAATAAGCTGTTGCTAATCTTCTCCTTACTGTTTTTTAAAGTTTATCTCTTTAATTGAAATAATTAAATATAAAAATGCTTTCAAAATGAAAGAAAAAACATGGTTGTTTCAAACTATATGTGGGATTTTCAGCATTTCATGGCAGAGGCTTTTCACAGAACTTTCTTTTAATGCTTATTATTATTATTAAACAAACATTTGACCAACTAAAACATTAATAAATGTACATAAATACATAGCAAGTATATAAACAACCATTCAATGAAAAGTCTATAGGATTTAATTCTGGGACCACTATAATTTTCTCATCACACTTGCTAAATATTATAAATACTCCCTAAGCTCAAAAGGAGAGAGTTGTTTAAATTAACCATATGGTATTTTTATAAAATAATAACAAAATACCACCTGTCAACAAGGTACTTCATTTTATTTATAATTTTAAGGAATTTAGAGAAGCACAGAGAAATGTGTATAAATACCTGATTGGAGAGTGAAGAAGGTGGAGACAAACTCTTCTCAGTGGTATTCAGTGACAGGGCAAGAGGCGACGGGCACAAACTGAAACACAAGAAAATCCATTGGAATGAAGAGGGTATGTTTTCACTGTAAGATTGGTTGAGCATTGGAACAGGTTGCTCAGGAACATGCCACAGAGTCATCATCCTTGGAGATATTTAAAACCCAACTGAACAAGCTGCTCTAGCTGACCCTATTTTTAACATGAGTGTATTGAACTACAGAGTCTCCATAGAACTTCTTGGGTTTCTTCTATTCTGTGATGCTGTGCCTTTTTTCTCTCTGCTTCCATAAAGAGAAATTATGTGTGCCCATCATTCAAGATAGATGCAGAAATTTTCACTGAAGATTTTAGGGAGCAATTTCCCAACACATGAATTGTTTCCACTTTCTGCCATTTACCTCTCCAATGCACAGCTATTGGTTTTGTATATGATTGAATTTCTCTTTTTCCACTTTAAATATCATATTTTCAATAGCCTAGTTCTACCACAACTTTAGTAAAGGAAACAAAGGAATATCCAAATGTGCTGCCCATAATGAGCATCATGAAATGTCACAGCATGTTTTAACAGAGAGATGTTTTACTGTAATAACAACAGATATTCTAAAATCATGTTTTTATTTAATTTACTTTTAAATATATATATATTTAAAAGTAAATAAGTGTATATATATATATATAAAGAAAGCGATAACAACAACAAAGTCCCTAAAAATGTCAGGCAGTTTCAGAGAACTCTGAAAAGTCTGCTGGACAAATAAGCAGAAGAAAAAGATCTTTTGGATGTTCACAATCCACTAAATGCTGAAGGTGAGAAAACTTTATGGTGAAATATCATCACATTTCTGCCTTTCATAGAATTCTCCAACTGATCTCAGTGGTCATTGGCAGAGATGTTATATTGTTCCCTATGGACATAACATTGGATGTGCTGCAGTCTTTATATCTCGCATAACTGATATATCATTTTAAGCCAAATAGCTTATGTCTTGTACTGATAAATAAAGTCCTAAATATCTACTCTTTCTTTACACTATTCTGTTCAACTATTTTCCAAACACTTAGCTTTCAGTTCCTGGGTCTGATCTTAGTGTTTGCTGAATACAAATTCTTAATATACTAGCTTACTGGCAAAAATAATTAAATTAATAACATGTTTTCTTAAATTAATAACATGTTTTCTCTGCCAGCTATCTTTTGTGATCCTAAAGGTTAAAAGGATGGTTGAGTATGTATAGAGAGTCTGAAAGCCCATATAGTTCACACCTTACTGATGGCAGAAGGAACTTACATAGGTCTCCAGCTGCAATAGATTCCTCATCTCTAAAATTATTTGAAACAAAGGATATATGGACAGGCTGTGAATAAGACGTTCATCAGTATAATTTATGTTCATATTTATAAAATAAAAGTGCACCTAGAAATTTTTGAAGTGAACAGTGCAGCACAACACAGGAGCTGTTCCTGAATAAAACATTGAATTTGAATTATTTTATAACTCCTAAAATGAATTAGTACTCCTAATTATCCAGAAAAAATAAAGTATGGAAAAAAGAAAATTATTCATGATTATGTAACTTACAAAGAGGAAATGCTAAGGTCAAAAGTCTTGAGATTATTGGAAATACAAATCTAGAGCTTTTTAAACACTTAAACTGCTTATTCCTGAATTATTCTTATTCTCAGGACAACTTTATTCCATGGCTGAGTTGAATTTTGTTTCTTGAAGTCAATCATGAGCATGTAATTATATATAACTGTAGGGAAAAAAAGTTTAAGTGATATAGGATTTTTTTATCTGATTTGGAGATTAGAGTTCATATGGTCTATAATTTGTCAAGAGTAAAAAAAAAATACTAATTACAATCATAGAATTGAAACTGTGATTATAAAAGGAAGAGACAGAAAATAAAGTGTAATTCAGCTCTAGAGGACTATTCCTGAGATGCCAGCATGCAACTTTTATCTTTCCCAATAAATTCTCTGTGCACAGAATAAGATAAACTATTATCCCTAATGATTAATTTCTTACTATAGTCCACAGATTAAAAGACATGGGAGAGGAGATGGGGTGGATAAATCATTCTGTCTGGTTGGTAAAAATTTTATGTCTATTTGCATATCTAAATATATGATCCCATCACTGTAAGACTATGTCAAAAGCTTCCATTTCAGCTCACATACACATCTGTTACCAGAAACCTGAAAATTCAAGGTAAATTGTGAGGAAGGTCAAGTTTGATTAGACAAACTTTCAATTCAAAGCACTTAATATGTCCTTAATTCACCAAGTCCACTCAAATAATGGTATAAACAAGACTGTTTCAAAGATCTGCTAGTCTTCTGCACTATCTGTATGAAAAAGAATCCCATAAAATTCTCAGAGTAATGCTCTGCAAGTGTGGGCTATCTAATTCTGTCTTTTATTTTTTCCCATAGAGTTTATTGATTAACCAAAAATGGCATATTAAAGGATTAATTAATATTTGTAATTATAGCTCTGTAGCCCACGAAATACATCATTGATATGAGTAATAAAAGACCCAGGCTTTTTCCACCATTGAAGCCTGAAGAACTGTAGACTTGGCGTGAGCTAAGTTTAGGTTGTTTAAGCTGTCATAATAATTGCCTAATAATTGGGTTATGATTGACTGTCTTGGGAGTTTGGTTATATTCATGAATCTGATATATGATAAATGTTTAACAAATCTGTGCAGAGGATCAGTGAAAAAAGAGCAAGACTGCATTAGCAAATATATGAAAGTCACACTAAGCAGATCAAAGACAGAGAAGGAAGAAATCTCTCTCCATCAAACCTGCTGTCTCTCAGTGAAGAATATCTGTCATTACCAACCCTTTGGAAGCCCCAGTATCCATCTGAAGTAAGGTGGGTATCATCAGCACAAGGACTTAGGCAGTGTAAGATTGAATATAGCACCTGAGAAATAAGAGTAAATAGAGGAAAAGGGACTTTTCTATATGACAGTGATGAACTGCTGAAAGGGACATTAGTTCATTCATTATATAATTAGCATTAGTTTTACAGTAACTTCATTGATACTCATGTGAGGCCATCCTCTTTTACCCATAGTATAATTTTGACTGCAATATTATAGGTAGGAAATAAAAGCACTGTGTCAATACTGAATGTTGTAATTTGATACACCGGATTACACAGTTAAATTCTTTACCTAAAAAGATTTTGTTTGTGAGCCTGTTGGCATTATTTTTTCCTTTTTATCCAGAGCTATATAAAAATTTATCTATAACTAAACAGTCAGAATCATATTTATGTAGAAGCATAACAGTAATAATGCCCTAACCCCCCAGACCTCCTTCTTTAAACATAACTTGTGTAAATGTCTTATTAGTCTTTTATTTGTATCTGTAAATATATTAATATTTCTTTTATTATATTAATCAGCTTTTTGAATAATTCACCTGTATTATACTGATTCAACTTTGTCTTGGTGTATATGGCCAAAACATGTTACACAGAGGTAAACCATTTATACAGGATATATTCCTGAATTTTTATTGACTTTGTTAAACACACAAAAGTTTAAAGTTGGAAATATAAACATGAATAGGTTTTAATTAATATTAACCCCAGTTATTTTTTTTTAGCTCAGTGTAAACCAGTGCTTGTCTCTCAGTACTGTGTTTAATGTAAGGTCCGCTATTTAGTAAGAGTTACTGCAATTATTTAAATACATTTATAATGTGGTCTATGGTTCCATTGTGCCCATGTATTATATGAATTTTATTGCATAGGTTTGTTTCTAACCCACATTTGGAATGATTTTCACACAATTACAGGGTCACAGGAATGGAAAGAAAATTATATAAACCCTACAGCTTAGCGGTTGTTTGCTTTTTTTTTCTTCCCCTCAAGTTTAGTAAAAAGCTTATTAAGATTGGTTTGGAGCTGTTTGTGAATATTTTAAGCTTACTGATCCTGTTCTCCTCTCTTTTTCACTCTCCAAGGGTGCTTTATGCTTACTTTTGTAATTGACAAGGTGACTATGTTTAATTAAAAAGGTTCTTTGATTCTGTTAATCTTACAATTTGAAGCTAGAAATATGTTTGCTTCTCTTTGGAGACTCAACATTTAGTGTCAAATTAATGAAGACTAAAGACCTACTGATGACAATAATTATTGCTTATTTAAGAATATTTGCAAGTAGGTAATTTCAAAATTCTTGTTCTAATTTCAGCCCAGGGTGTGAGGGGGCACAGTCTGAAGCCATGTGGGTGTGTCTAGGTTGTTATTCTGTACCACATACATCATTCCTGGGGCACAGAAGTAGAGCATTCTCACCTCTGAGAAGAAGGGCTCCAGAGCCATTTTGTCCTTTTCCGGGGAGCAAGCAGTGAATGGAGCCATGGGGTAATGCTGGTCATGACTGCAAGGTTTGTCTGCAATTGTTTTTCTATGTCTCAGGCTTAGGGAAAGCACATATTCACAGAGGGTCCGGGGGCCATTCTGTCCTTTGTGTCTTTGACTGGCCCTGGTCACATCAGGTCACACTTGGTGAGCATTTTGCATGTAATCACTCTCTTTTATACACTGTTGTTATGTACATTGTTGCTGTTATCGTTTGTTTTCTGATCTCATTGCTGTTTCTAGTAAATTGTTATCTCAAGCCTCAATATCTCTACTTCATAATATCTCCGCCTATTGTCTCTCTTGCCTGAAGGGGTAGAAGGAGGGCTTAATTTACAGCTGGACATTTTTCCATAACTCATTGCTTTTATTGGCTTTTTTAATAGGTGCTTTTAGTACTCGGAGTATTGGGTTTTTATTTATCCTTAAAGTCAGTATATCAATTCAGAAGTGAAAATAAAACATTGGTATTTTTGTAAAAAGTCTTTGCAATTTCAAATTTCCAGGGAAAAACACAGTCAATTTATATAAAATTCTGGGAAAGAAATAATAATTTCATATGCGTTTGAACCATTTTCATAATGGTTCTTTGGAGAATTAGGAAGTAAACTAAGTGGATAATTGCAATTTTTCTACTGTTCTTAGTTTTCCAGAGCTTCAGGTAGTAAAAATAGATTACAGTCTTGCATACCTTGCTCTGGCCTTTGTTTTCAGCATGGAAACGGAAATATTTGAATTTACTGACTCTTAAGCAGAAACAGAAAACAATTTAACAGTATATTTATATTGAGAAGGAAAACAAAACTAGGCACTGGAGAAGAAGTAAAAAAAAAAAGGTCTCTAGTTGCATCTACCTGATGCAGCTCATAATACACTCGGATAATGTTTGTTAAGAAATGGAAAAAAGATATCTAGGAGTTGAGTTCTGATTTTTTCCCTCTGATCCTAAGTAACACAAAATCTGACAGATTACGCTCAAAGACACTTGACATAAAGAAAAAAAAAGGCAAATTATTTTTCAGGTCTCTTTTAAGAGATAGAGACAAAAAGAAAGAAAGGAGAGGAATAACATTCTGTTACTTAAGAAAAGAATGGAACAAAGAAGAGAAAGGAAAAGAAGTGGACATGGATAATATGAAGCAGTAAGTCCGAATAATGGAATCATTTATGTTGAAAGAGATCCTTAAGAATATTGATGCAACTGTTGAGGTAACATTAATGAGTCCAAATGCCCCTAAATGCCATATCTGTAGCTTTTAAATATTCCCAGGGATGGAGACTCATTCAATTCCCTGGGCAGCCTGTTCCAATGTTAGACAGCCCTTTCAGGAAAGAAGTTTTTCCTTGATCTTATAAAGAAAATCTTGTGGGAAATAAAAATGAAGTGAATTGTGTATGTTAACTTTCAGATGAACATATTCCACTGGGTTTGGTTAGTTCCTAATTTTTGATAAAACTCGTCCATATTAGCTGAAAACTTAATCTGGTTTATAGTTAACTGGTCCTAATAAATGTGTTGCAGGACACACAGAAAGATAGAGAAGTGGAGAAGGTAAGAAATTCCATGTTTTAATTGTTACACAAGCATCTATTAGTAGTTTTTAAATCTCTCACTATAATTTCAAAGACTCTTTTTTGGTAAGCATTTTTCCTATACCACAGAACCTTGGGGTTTTTTCTTCATTTCAAAGGTAGGAAAGGTAACATCAGCTCCTATGCATCTTAAGAAGAGGGAGTGACTCAGCTAATGGAAGAATCTAGGATGGAATAATTTATGCTATAACACACAGGAGTTACACATTTAAATATGGACTGGAAATTGGGTTTCTTAGCTCTGTATTATAGTGCAGATTACTGCAAGACTTTTGATTTCTAGTATATCTGATAAAGCGTATCTGAGTTAATGCATTCACTATTTAAGATGTATATTTACAGTATTTCACCAGCCATGGTTGAAAATGACCCATGTAGAACATCAAAGAAGTGCTATTCAAGGAGCACTACAGAAGTGAGCTGTAAATTCAGTCTTTGAATTGGTGGTTGATTTTCAACTTAGATGCACAATGGAATAGTTTCTTGAACCACGGTTTAAACATTTTAATTTTTAATAAAGATGAAATTTTTAAACTTTTGATTAGAGGACAAAGATTTGCAATCTTTTGTAATGATTAGCATTTACAATGTCATTATTTTAGAATGTTTCAGTGTTTATTCCTTGATGAAAATTCTTGGTGCATAATATAAATATTAAAAATTCACAATTAAAACAAATTTAGAAATTATATTGAAATAGTTTTCTTTAAAAAAAATAACACTTTTTATTTAGACCTAAAAGAACTAAAGATTTCTTTTTATCAGAATACTATGTTTAAATCTATTGGAAGATATAATTAAAATGCCTGTATAAATATCTTGTTGAACATCAAGCACTGATGATCAAATACCTGGTCAATATTCACCTAAGTATTATTTGGAAAGCCTCTATTATATAATGTACTTTTCTTTGATCTAAGTTATAGGTCAGATAGTAAGCCAGACATTAGAATGAATGTGCACATCTTTGGTGCACTTCAGCAGAGGGAAACAGGGAAACTTAATATTTATGCTGCTTTGTTGCAAGTGGTGGACTATATTTGCCTTAGCAAAAGTAAAAAAATGAAAAAAAAAGGACTGGAGGATGCTCCTTGGTGACAGCATATAACTGAACTTTTACTGAGTGGTAATTTGAATTATTTAATGGCAGAGTATTTGTTTTTTTATTCTTCACTCTTTTTTTTTTTAATTTTGCAGTTGCATCAATGGGCATGTCCTGTACCTACTTAACTGCCTACTCCATAGATAATTAGAAGTTTGATTATGATGTACAATATATTGGAGATTAGGTTTGGAACTGAAGTAGCAGTAAATATTATAATACATTTTTTGACCTTTTGTCTGTGTTTCTGAAAATATTTAGTTAAATATCAAGCTTAGTGGACTGGAATAATTTTTATTATAATTGTCTGAGGAAGGTATCCCTTTATAGGATAGCATGAAAGATGTCTTTTAAAGTTTGATTTAATATTTATTAAGTTTTCCTTCTTAAAATTTTTTTTTCTACTTTCTTTTCATGATTGGCAATAGTTATAAGCATAATTAAAAGTAGATATTTCAGCAAGATCATTTCAAATCCTAGTCATACTATAGTAAATTAAATAGGCTTTTTTATAAAATCAGACTAATTTTTTTTTGCCAGGTGCCATTGTGACCTGGTTGAGATATTCGGCAAGCTTCTTTAAACTTCTGCCCAATGTTTCATCTGTAGACTTAAAAATGAAAAACCCACCCAATTTTTCAATGTTTGAGTTTTACATATTTTGTTTAAGAACATTTTTTCTTCAGCCTAGCATAAACAATTTGTTCCTCCCCAGTTTTTTTAGTAGTACAAATTTAATTTTATGTTACCCACTATTGTTAAGTGTATTAATTATAATACTTGGAAATTTAAGTTCTGGACTCCAATGTGGCAGGCAGACAACTATGGACAGGGCTGTAAAAGTGAAGCAGTAAATTACAAGAGAAAATTCTACCTTTCCCACAGGAAAATGATGCTAAAATTTATTTTGTAATGTATATTTGAACACCAAAAGGAGTTATTGACTTTGCTGGTCATTTTTCATTGAGCTGATACTACTGTAAATACATTGATTCCAGGAAAGCTAAATCTGATAAGCATAATTTTACAAAAGATAGTAAAACAGCAATTTTACCAAGTCAATGAATTAGTGCTGTGAAAATGCTTCCTTATGATCTGATTTTCATTCTACAGTTTTGTTCTCTCTCTTAGCTGTTTCATTCATTCCCCTTTTCTTGAGTTTATTTTTTGGGAGAACTACTTTTAATATGCTTTGCTCTTATGTCAACTTTATTGTGACTCACTAATGCAAAAAAATGTGGATACTGTTTTCTACCCTGCAGTCCTGACTTTGACCTTCAAGTCAGAAGCTGGAAGTTAACAAAAGCTAAATTTTGTTTGAAGTTAAAACTCTTCCTCTTAATAATTAAAGACAGTGATATCAGTCTATATATCAGATATATACTTATAGCAGTCACTAGGTGAAGTGACTGCTCAGAAGAGTGAATTCTTTTAGTTATATAAATCACTACTCACAAATGCTCAAGCAATGATTTGCTACCTGTTTTTTTCTGTATGTACATTAGGGAAGATATACTATAATATTAATATTTTTAATGTTAACCAATGCCCTTCATAAATAAATTAAATTTTCTGGAAAACAAAAAAAAAATTGTTCATAACAATTAGTCTATGCAAACACAGTAGTAGTACAGTGTTTTCTGTATCCTTTTCGTGTTCAATAATTGTCACTCTTGGACAGTTGTGCTCTTTGATATTGGTATACAATATTTTTGTATAACATCATAAATGCATGTTCAAAAGATCTTTTGTGGAGGTTTTCATAACTGGAGGATATTTCTGCTGATAGAAATTTCATCATGCCATTCTGCTTATGGAACCATTTGCTGTGGATATGGGTCCATTTGAGCATAAAATAAGTATTGAGGATCATGGAAACTTTTTACTAAATTAATGTTCTGTTCAATCCAAACAATTCAGTACAGTTAGTTCTAATAAAACACTTTTTGTAAGTTGTTTTCAAAGGCCAACACCTCCTAGTCCTTTTCTTTTTTCTTTTTTTTTTTTTTAATGAAGAAACCCTGTACCCAGTAGTCATGTTCCACAAATCTGATCATATAAAAGCAAGTCTTGTAGTACAAACTACAAAAAGGTCTGTCTGGCTTTGCTCTGCCACCTTACAAAGTGACAAGTTCTACCAGATGGCTGTTTATTCAGGTGCATGAGCTACAGGTGGGACATGAATGAAAAACTTAGACTAGATACCTCATTATTAGTTTTATAAACTGATTTTCACAAACACTGGCATAAAAAAAACTGACAGAAAAACTGACTAGCAAATATGTTAACCTTATCGATCCTCTAAATAATTTTCATTATCTTATGGAACTCTTTCAATTAAAAATAAATAGCAGAAAAAAATCTAAATTAAGTGATCCAACTTTTACACTTAAAAAATGCAAATTTTTATCTGATAAACAGTTTTAACATGATAATATTTGGGTTATGTCATTGACTGCCTTTGTCATTGATAGCATTTATTGAGTTTTTCACAGAGTATCTACTTTTTGGACAGCAGTGGAAACCATGGATTTCATGGCATGGGAACACCTATGGAACTATTTTAATGACAGTTGAAGTTGCTTTTCCCTTTGTTTCAGGGAAACTTGCAAATACTTAGAAAGAAAAAAAAAGAAGTGCTGAAATACAGTAAGCGAGGCAATCTTATTGTAGATTGTATTTACAAGAGCTCATTTAAAATACAGGTTCTTTGACAATTCTTTTTTTTTTTTTTTTTGATTTTCCACTAAACTGTATCATCTGATTGGTCTCAAAACAATATAATTAATATGTGAATGAGAGAGTGATGTGAGCCCAGTAGATGAGCAGGTGACTGTTTTTCTCTATTCTGTGCACAGTAGCATTATGTTAATGTCCAGTAGCTATCACGAGGTCTTTAAATTTTAAAGAATAAATGTTAGAGAACTAGTCTCTCTTTTTTGAGACTTTAGGTACAGTCTGTTCAAACAGTCCCTCATATAAATATGTAGGTATGAAGTAATATTAGTGATGTAAATTCTGCAATACAATAGGAAAATTATATGTGTCTTAACACCATTTCCTGCATGCAAACAATTTCAAAATATTCTCAAATGTATAACCAGTAAATTTTTATAGCCAATCCTCAGAAGCTTTAAGAACATTAATAAAATTTCAGACTCGACTGGACATGGCTCTTTAGCAACATGCTTGACTGGGTCAGCTTTCAGCAAGGGGTGAGATAAAATGACCTCTGACAATCTAGTCTAACCTAAAATATTCCAAAATTTAAAATTTTTTAGTTTTGATCATCTTAAAACTAATTAAAGAAAAACTTGTGTAAACCTGAATCTGTTTGGCCTTGGTAGTGGCCCCTAGTGTTCTGGACTTTTGACAATAGGAAGGACTTTTAAAAGAGTATAGTAACATTTTAAGGATCCAAACAGTTTTTAGAAGTGAGGTGTCTCTTATTCAATTCAGATGTAGAAATAAAATACCAGGGTCTCCTCAGATATCTTTTAAAAACTAGTTTTACGTACATGAAGAAAATCAATTCAATAGGCTTTTAGCTTTAAAGTTAATTTTTGAAAGCTGCAAGGAACTAATAGCCTTAATTATGGTCAAATGTATCAGTATTTGGATAAGATTAGAAGTAACATTGAATATTTAATAAATATGTCACTCTTCACACATAAACTCAAGTATCTCGTAATTCACTCTAACAATCTACATCTCAGATACAATGAAATTACATTCTGTCTTATACTTTCTGGGTTAAATACTACAGCTATTATATTATATTAAAAGGAGGAAGCAGAGTAGGTTGTTACTAAGTGCTGTTTTGTGCATGAAATAATGTTCTAAGGTCCAGCTAAAACCAATCTTACTAAAAAAAGTCAGTGACACCAAAATGCTTCATTGAAGTAATCAGTAAAAAGCATGGTGAAATGAAAATGGGAGCATTAATTGTTTATTATTTGATTCTTTAAGACAATAGCCCTAAAACTAAAATACTATCACTGTATATATTCTGTAAATACTGTATCATATATTATTTATTTATGTATTTATTTATTTCACAAGGTTATCAATATTTAATTTAGAGTCATTGCCCACATCTTGTATTAGGGAAAATATATTTTCTCGAGGTATTTACATTAAAGACACAGTTTGCTTATTCGCACTTATATGCAAGAACGTTTATAAATAGTAAAAAAAAGGATTCTAAAATATTGATACTCTTATGGCTTTAACAAAAAATATGCTATGAAATATGAGATAACAAAGCCATGATACCTTGATTCCTCTTTTATTTGAGCGTTTTTTCAAGTTTAGGGTAATTTTTTCATGCTCTAAAAATATCACAGTGTAATGAAATATTTAATTCAAATAAACAAAAAAGGTAGGTAAAATCCACATTTATTTCAAAGTGCATCAGATTTATTTGGTTAATTTTTTCTCTGCTGAAACTCATAAAGAATTGTTTGTCATGATATATTTGTAACATCTGTGTAATTATAGTCTATGTGTTCGCATGAGCTGATTGCAAAGAAAACAATTTTCGTTTGGGGCTGAACTGGTTTTAAAAAATGCGTGTTGTACTTAAAGATATAATGTATTCATTATGCTGCTTGTGGCTTTTTTTCTCTCAGTTGTTTCTGCAAATCAACATACAAAGATACAATGGGTAAGGACTGACAGTTTAAAATCGGAAAGTGAGAAGTAAAAGGGTAGGAAAGTGGAATTCTTATTTCTTGCACAAATTTTAATTTTCAAATATGTAAAATCACAGCGAACAATTTTTAGCACCTTTTCTTGAAATTAACATTTTTAATATTATTTAGAAAGGTAAAGAAAAATGCCTCAGAGAGAGTAAGAGTTTAACACCTAGGGAATTTATCTCAAAAATCAGAAAATACTCTATGAAGGTTTTATTCAGAACTATTTTATTGGGTTTATGTGGCAAGATTTGGTTGCAGGGGATGGAAGGAGTGTCAGAGAAGGTTTTTGAGAGAAATTTTCAGAAGCTGTCACCTTATCAGACACAGCTAAATTCAGCCAGCTCCAGGATGGACACTCTTGGTCAAAGCTGAGACAATCAGCTGTTGGCTGATTGAAGCTGTTTGCTCTTCTTTGATATCAAAAAGAGGGGTTTTTTGTTTTTTTGTTACACATTTAAAAATTTCTGTGTGATGGGAGTGAAAAGATGTGAGAGAAACAACTCTGTAAGCACCAAGGTCATGAAGAAGAAAGGGAGAAGATTGCAGTCTCCATTCCCATCCACCATTTAATGGAAGGAAGCAGAAGAGATGGGAATGAAGATGAGCTTAGGAAGAAGGGAAGGGTGGGAGAAAAGATTTGGGGGTTTGGGGGTTTGTTATTTCTCATCATCCTACTCTGTTTATTTGGCAATAAATTACATTAATTTCCCCAGGTTGAATCTGTTTTGCCTGTGATTTCTGTGTGATCATCCTGTCCTTATCTCAGCCCAGAAATTTTTTCTCTCTGTATCATGTTGAGGAGGGTGAGTAATAGAGCAATTAGTTTGGTGGGCACCTGGCAGCTTGCCAAGGTCAACCCACTACAGCTATGAATTAGTTCTAATTTTTAGGCTTACCAGTAAAGAAGATCATTAAAAAAAAAACATAAGAACGTTTTACTGATAGATAAAAAAATAATGGTAACTTCTTTTTTGGCAACTGCTAGGCTACACAAAAAATGTCTTTACCCTTAAGTTTAAATTGAAGGTATTCTATCCAAATAAACAGCAGAAAAAAAAGACTTTTTGCTACCATTGTAAAGGCCACTTAATGAATAATTTAAGAGTTGTTAAAAGAATAAAGAAATCCTAACTTTTTATCTGTCAGTTGAGTGAAACATAATTCATATACTTTCTGAAACTGTTGCCACTGAAAGAACAAAGCATGACAGTTCACGGTATGGTTCCATGTCATGACACTGGCTGAAATGATGATGATGTGAAAAATGGTGTGGAAGTTAGGATGGAAAATCTACAGTTCTGTATTGCAGTTAAAAATAGAGCACAAATGTAGCACAAAAATCCTAAAAACAATTTCAGCAGAACTGTTTTATGACATGTTCTCTTTGGACCCCTGTGTTCCTAAACAGTCTCTGTCTTACTTTACACCACTGACCAGTCTTGATTGTTTATTCAATGGTTATCTCTAGTTTTGGATATTTCAATGATTACAAGATATGTTACAAATCATAGCTGCTTACTTTTTACTCCTTCTTTCTCACTTTTTGAAATTATGTCTATTCTCTTTTCAGTACTTACTGGGGAATACCTCAGTCTGGAGTCTCTATACTTTCAGTAAAAACGCTTCACAAGACAGCAAAGATTAATTTGTCCCTGAAGAGATCATCACACTTATGTCCTCAAAACATCTAGAGATTTCTTGATTTTTTTTTTCAGGTAGTCTTTTTTTATGTAAGTCAGATAACTTAAATCAAAAGCAGAGCATCAGAAAATTTCAGCAAAAAAACCAGCCTATGGACAAAAGATCAAAGTCCAAGTAAGGGAAATTTAGATGGATAGCTTCATAAAGTATTTGGGTAATGGCCACACATAATATTTTAAAGAATGTATACATTGAAGAATGAAATCACAGAAAAAAAACTGTTAAAGGAGTTAAGATCTGTTTTTCAGTCCTTTTGGAGGCCAATGGAAAAATAACATACTCATGAACACAAGCACCCAAAAATAAGCATGCATATGTGTGTGTGTGTACTGTCTGAAAGAACTGTTTTAATTTACCTGGGAATACTGGGATGGTGTGTATTGAGTCAATGTGGCAGGTTTTGGTAGCAGGGGGATGCAGGGATGGACTCAGAAAAACTACTAGAATTTTCCTCAACATCCAATGCCAGACATCTCCAATTACTCTGGCCAAGGCATCATGAGCCTACCAATGATGATGGTAGTGCCTCTGGGATAACATAATTTAGAAGGGGAAAAAAATGTTTCATGCAAGCCATTGTGGCCACAGAAGAGAAGAGTGAGAATTTTGAAATTAACAACTCATCAGGCAGCAAGGTCAGTGCAGAATGTGTGGGTAGACATGATCCAGGCACTGGAGAAGAGATTCCTCTGCAGCCTGGTGAAGACCATGGTGACCCCGCAGCCCACGAGGGTCCACAGGGCAGCAGATACCCATTTGCAGCCCCTGGAGAATTCCACAAATGAGCAGGTGGATGCCCAAAGGTAGAGGCCGTGACCCTGTGGGAAGCCCATGCTGGAGCAGGCTCCTGTCTGGACCTGTGATCCTGTGGAGAGAGGAGCACTGGAGCAGGTTTGCTGGCAGGATTTGCAACTCCATGTAAGACATCCACGCTGAAGCAGCTCATGAAGAATTGAAATCTATGGCAAGGATTTGGAGGAAGTCACGGAAAATTGTCTCCCATGGGAGGCATGCCATATTTGATCAGGGGAAGAGTATGAGGAGCCATCTCCCTGAAGAGAAAGAAGTGGCAGAGACAGCATGTGCTGAGCTAAATGCAACCCACATTTACTGTGCAGCCAGGGGCAAGGGGGTAGAGAATTTAGTGAGTGAAGTTAAGCCCAGGAATAAGGTGGGCGTTGGAAGAAGAAATTTTTTAAACATTTTATTTTATTTCCTATTATCCTACTTTGATTTGCTTGGTAATAAACTAAATTAACTCTCCGAGGCAGGTCTGTTTTGCCTATGACAGTAACTGGTTAGTGATCTCTCCCTGCACTTTTCTTCACCTATGAGACTTCGTTTTATTTTCCCTCTCCTGACCAGCTGAGGAGGGGACCAATAGAGTGGGTTTGGGGAGCACCTTGTGTCCAGCCAGGGCCAACCTACCCCATCATACTGCATATTTAATTTAAGGTTGTCATAAGGACAGGATTTTGTCTGTGGTAAATTATAAGGTCCAAAACATGAAGACTTTGGAGGTTGAAACTCATTAGATGTATTGTTATAAATTTGATTCCTGACAGATTATTCAATGATGCATGTTTCCAGATCTCTACGTACCTGATGCAGCTTTTATCATTTACATGGAAACAGAAACTGAATAGCATATAAGTAGATTGTTATGTCTCGGTCCCTCTGGGAGCCTCTCAGGAACCCTGGGCCAGTCCCGAGTCGGCAGACACCGGGGGGCAGCCCCGACACGGCCGACAGCAGCGAGACACTGTCTGAGTGTGCCCCGAGGGTGCTGAGGGCACCTGGGCTGGCAGGGAGACACTCTCTGTGTGTGCCCCGAGGGTACTGAGGGCACCTGGGCTGGCAGCAGGGAGACACTCTCTGTGTGTGCCCCGAGGGTGCTGAGGGCACCTGGGCTGGCGGGCAGACACTCTCTGTGTGTGCCCCGAGGGTACTGAGGGCACCTGGGCTGGCAGGGAGACACTCTCTGTGTGTGCCCTGAGGGTGCTGAGGGCACCTGGGCTGGCAGGGAGACACTCTCTGTGTGTGCCCCGAGGGTGCTGAGGGCACCTGGGCTGGCAGGGAGACACTCACTGTGTGTGCCCCGAGGGTGCTGGAGGGCACCTGGGCTGGCGGGCAGACACTCTCTGTGCCCCGAGGGTGCTGAGGGCACCTGGGCTGGCAGGGAGACACTCTCTGTGTGCGCCCCGAGGGTGCTGGAGGGCACCTGGGCTGACAGCAGGGAGACACTCTCTGTGCCCTGAGGGTGCTGAGGGCACCTGGGCTGGCAGGGAGACACTCTCTGTGTGTGCCCCGAGGGTGCTGAGGGCACCTGGGCTGACGGCAGGGAGACACTCTCTGTGCCCCGAGGGTACTGAGGGCACCTGGGCTGGGGGGAGACACTCTCTGTGCCCCGAGGGTACTGAGGGTACCTGGGCTGGCAGGGAGACACTCTCTGTGCCCCGAGGGTACTGAGGGCACCCGGGCTGGCAGGGAGACACTCTCTGTGTGTGCCCCGAGGGTGCTGAGGGCACCTGGGCTGGCAGGGAGACACTCTCTGTGCCCTGAGGGTACTGAGGGCACCTGGGATGACAGCAGGGAGACACTCTCTGTGCCCCGAGGGTGCTGAGGGCACCTGGGCTGACAGCAGGGAGACACTCTCTGTGTGTGCCCCGAGAGTACTGAGGGCACCTGGGCTGGCAGGGAGACACTCTCTGTGTGTGCCCCGAGGGTGCTGAGGGCACCTGGGCTGGCAGGGAGACACTCTCTGTGCCCCGAGGGTGCTGAGGGCACCTGGGCTGGCCGCCTGTGCAGCACAAGAGACACCAGAGACATCGGTAGAAGAGAAAAGGGCCGACTCTTAGCAGGGGTTAATCCAAGGTTTTATTAGGAGTCCCAAACGAGCTCCTGCACCTCAGGGGGCCTCCTGCCGAGAGCCCTGGGAGTGGTGCCAAGGTCACATTTAAAGGGAGGTGGAAACCAAAAGTAGATAACATTTTACCAACCAATAAGTGACCCTAAGGGATGGATGCTGGGGGATAGACATTTAGGACAGCGTATGGGACAAGGCTTGGGGGGCTGACCCCTGGCCTCTGGCTAATCACTCGATGACTTGGACTGAAACTTCTGGATGGAGGGATGGGATGCTGAGTGACTGACAGAGAGCCAGGGTGGGGGTTTGGGGATGATCTCATCCCAGGGGAGGGATAACACAGGTAAAGGGAGGGGGGTACAGTCTGTATAAACCATTTAGGAAAAATATGGGGATACAAAACAAAACTACTTCAAAGTATTACAAAATATAAAAACACACTACAACATTGTTATAAGGTATTTCTGGTTTTATTTCCATCTGCAGTTCTTTAGTATCTAGGGTTATTTTCCTATTTTACATAAATGATGCAGTTCTGCTTTCTGTATCTCCACTAGGCCTGCAACTGTTCCCGATTTTTCTTCTAAGCTTATAGCTTAGATTCACTGAGAAATGTAAGAAACCCAAAGTTACTGTCATTTAGCTTTTCAAGAACTAGTCATGTATTTATATGCCTGACTCAGCAATAAGGTGCAAGTGAGTGTTTGGGGAAAAGGTGCATTAATTAAAGTAAACAGATATGTATTTTCATTTTGTTAAAGAATACATGCTCTTTCATTTATAGAGATAAATTCATAACTTTACCATCTCCACAAGTTCTAATATTTCCTTTTGCATGTTCTGCAAGCACACAGATAATAGTGAGATGATGCCTTTTAAAATTTTACCTTCTATAGTCATACTTAATACTATATTCTTCCACCTTCTGTTTATGTGTTTAGTGCTTTTATTACTCACATAGAGTAATTTCAGTTGCAAAAAGAAGTTAATTTTGATTTTCATTATGTAATCTCATACCAAAACTTGTTAATATTTTAAAATATAAAATATATTTATCAAAATAAAATATTACCCAAATTACTTAATGGTGTTAGCATGTTAAAATCACTTCATTAAAAGCTAGTTTGCATTATTTGGTTCATGAATATTTTATTATTTCAATTATATTTGGCAATTTTACATGTTTCATTTTTCTGTTTCTTTCCTATGTTGAAAAACATTCCTCACAATTTTTATATAAAAAATGCTTCAATGCTTTTAGGGGAGAACTAATAACAAACCTAACTACCTGCAACATGCTATTTATCAGTATCTCAATATACACTAAGCCAGCAAATTAAAAATATGCATCGCTTTTCCACTACCAGATAATTATTAAACATTCTAGGATTTCATATACTGCTATAGGAAGAAATGCAGAGCTGAACACTCTTCTTATTGAAGATTTCCTTGTTTATGCTTATAAAAATCCCCTGTGAAGAGCTGAGAAAATGCCTGTATTAAATTTTAATGACTATTATCTGTGACCTTTTTTGCTCAGTTTTGTATTTCTGCCTGTCTGAAAGCATAAAATTAAGTCAAAGGAAGCCCCATATGTGTTTAAATCAAGAAAAGCAAAAACTATCAACAAAGTAGAAGAAAAGTGTGAAGTGACGGGTCGTGTACCTTGTGGCTATGAAAAGAAGCCTTCTAGCTCCCATCCTCTGAGAGCATTGTTCTGCAAATGCTGAGATGTGAGATCAAAACTTATCAGTCTCTTGAAAGCTGAAGTGCTAGAGAAAAACTGAGCACACTGTAAATCAGTCTGGGCTGTTTTCCCAGCAAAAAGTCTAGGACCTGAAATAATTATGCATAAAATATTAAGGTTAACTAAAGAAATAGTCCTGGAATTTTTTTTAATTTTAAGCAATTAATATTTTCACCTCTTTTTCTAGATATTATCATTTTAAGAAGGCATTTTATGGGGTAGGGGAGCAGTCTGAAAGAAGAAAATAAGCTACAAAGGAAAAAAAGGAAAGTAGAAGAGAGAAAGCAGTTATTTAATTACTTCTACTACAGTATCACCCAAAGATATAAACCCCCCATGAGACTGATCTCATTGGAGTGTCCTGAGACATTTATATTAGCACTACAAAAATGAAGGCTAGGTACACAACTGCAATTTTAGAACAACTTGAATAAGGACCCATTTACTATGTCATGGTTGAGAGAATATCAGTGAAGGAACATCTTTGGATATCCTCGGATATGCTGATAAAATTCCAAATTAGAGAAGACTGTGCAAGAAACACCATAAAATCATAAAAAATAAAACAAACAAAAAACAAACAACAAAATAAACAAACAACAAAATAAACAAACAGACAAAAACAACAACAAAAAAAACAGGCACAGAATTATTCATGGCTTGATAAACACATGAATTTAGTTGTACATCGTCTAGCTAAATAGAATTCGAACTCTGTATTTTCTATATAAAATCTTGTTCATTTTATTGAAGTTTTTAGATTACAACTGGTCTCTTTAGAGGCACAACTACTCTTTGTAATCCACCCAGGATTCCCTGATTGGCTCCTGTTATCCATATAAGAAAAATCTTTGAGGTGATGACTGCAATCCTTATCACACCTAAATTATGTGATTCTGAAATCAGGTGGAATTCCTTCTTGAACGATGAATTGTGTTAATACTTTTAAGGAAAATTGTAGAAAAACAGAAAAACAAACAGGTTTATAAGAGGCTTTTCACAGGAATTACATGCCACTGTGGCTCATGAAAAGCTCTCAGTTTGTTGGTATTTAGAGTTAGTTAAATGCATTGCTAATCTTTTACTCCTTATACATATTTAAAGAGAAATATGGAAATGAAGCCATACAATTTATGCATTTAATGAGTTATGTGACAAAAAGTCATTGTGATCCAGTAGATATTGACTGCTAATATTCAATTAAGAAAGGGAATTTCATTGGCTTTATTTGATTTACCCATTACTTGACTTAACAGTTTCTCAAATTGACTAGATGTCTGTGGCTAGTTTGATTGACTTTTTCTCTCTTTTTGTGTTAGAACCACAATTTTATATAGGTAGTTGTTATCGAAACAAATATCAGGTATCAAAAAGAAAAAGAAAATAAAGAAAGAAAAGTTATCAAAAAGAAAAAGAATAAAGAAAGAAAAGTTATCAAAAAGAAAGAAAATAAAGAAAGAAGAAAAAAGAAAAGAAAAGAAAAGAAAAGAAAAGAAAAGAAAAGAAAAGAAAAGAAAAGAAAAGAAAAGAAAAGAAAAGAAAAGAAAAGAAAAGAAAAGAAAAGAAAAGAAAAGAGCCTCATGCCAATGAATGCCTTTCCAAACTTTAAAACAAATGTGTGAGGAGACTGTGTTGAGGAATTATCTGAATGTCAAAAAATGCAACCATACTTGACTCTATTGAAAATACAGAAATGTGTTTCAGAATTCCTTGGTTGTCTGGAGCTACTGAGGGAGAAATGATTCTTTTAATTCCATCTTCTGATGATGCATAACAGTGTTTGGAAATTTTAATATGCTATCTTTGGACATTTTTTCACACTCTACTAGAATAAGCTTATTTTCATGTTTGGGAACAGACTGGTAGAAATGAAGCAAGGACTTGTGTGGAGAAAAAATAGTAGAGAGGGATGGGAACAAGAAGCAACATAAGATGGGTCATGATATAAAAAAACAAAACATGTCAGACATTCGGTATCACTGGCCTAAGGAAAGGAGAAGTGCATGCACTTGATGAGAAAAAAAAATCTTTATTTATCTAAACATTCATATTTGGTCTTCATTATTTTTTTCCTGGTAGAAAATTTAAATGGAAACATAGAAGTAAAATTGTCAGCTTTAAAAATAAAAATCACCTTCCTTAACAATAATTACATGCTGTTAATTACAAACCCAACATTTTCCACCTGCTGAGATTTCTACTCTTTGGAAAATATCTATGGTGATTCCATTATATCCTCTGAAAACTTCTGACTTTAATTGGGAAATACTTCTCACTAATGCTTTGCAGAAAATGTTAACAGATGCATTTTCCCCAAAGATTAAATATCAATCTATTTTATGAATGTATAAAAGTATTTAGAACCAGTGATTTCCAGAAAAAAAATCAAGTTATTTGGTGGAACTTCAGCAAACAAACCAGCACAAAATTTTTATCCCACAGAAGTCAATGAAAATTCAATTCCTTCAGTCATTGCAAAGATAATTTCTATCTTACAGAAATTCTTTCTGTCTTCTTTCTGTTTTAGTTTCATTCTGTGTCTATGTTCAGTTCAATTTTCAAGTTTCAAGTTTCTTTTGTTAACTACTCAGATTTTCCAGATCTGCAAAAGGCATGAAGGCTTGTCACTGGAGCGTATTTTGACTCCAAAGACTGGACCTGCTTTTTAAGTAAATGTGGTGGGTTAATCTTGGTTGGTGGCTTTCTCACTTCTCCACCTCAACAGGGCAGCGGGAGAAAATAAGATGAAAAATTTGTGGGCTGAGATAAAGGAAGCTTAAGCAAAGAAAGGAAAGAAAGCAAAAGTTGTGCAGAGAAGCAAAACAAAACATGATTTTTTTTTCCACTTCCCATCACCAGGTAACGTCCAGTGACTTTTGGGCAAGTAGAGTCTGAGTACGTGTGGCGGTTGCTTTGGAGAGCATCACCTTGACAACAAACACTGCTCCCCTTCCTCCTCTTTCCCCTCAGCTTTTATTGCTGAGCACAAAGTCATATGATATGAGACATCCCTTTGGACAGTTTGTGTTATCTGTCCCAGCTGTGTGTCCTCCCAAACTCTTGCCTGAACCCAGCCTAGTGGCAATTATGTGGGAGTTTGGGAAAGATAGCCTTGATACTGTAGGAGTATTGCTAGGCAACAGTCAAAATATTATCAACATTCTTCCAACTACAACTAAAAGCAAAGTGCTACATAGGATTCTATGGGGAAAGTTAACTCCATCACAGCCAAATCCAATAAATCTCTAGCCCATATTCCATACCATTTGCAAAATGCTCGGGTCCCACATAAACTGATAAATTTAGATATCTTCTGACCATTCAATTGTATGTTTCTTATTCCCAAAATCCCCTTTTACCAACACTTAAAAATTATGCTACATCTGTAAACCGTCTTTATGATTTATAGATTTTGATTAACTATCCCATGCCTTAGCAGAGAGACCTAATTTGCCCACTCTATGAGTCTCTGTCACTCCACAAAATGTCCAGAAGAACAGACTGTGATCTGAGACTCATGCATCATGGTGGTTGCTCAGGACAAGAGAAGCAATATGTTTGATTGCCGAATGCCTACACCAGCTTGATTTCGGTCATCACTGAACTCACCCAGTTCGTTGTGAAGCCCCCTTTTCATCAGTTCAGGTAGTTTCTGTTACATTACTTCCTATGACATGCAACTCACATCATTGGTTATTTCTTCCCAGGGAAGAAAATCCTCCAGAAAGCAGGCACTGGATCTCCTCATCCTTCTGCATTATTTACCAAGTACACCCAGGTCCTTGAGTGAAGACAATCCCACAGCTGCTTGCCTTTTCACAAGTGAGGAATAATCTACACTGGCTTTCCCAATCTCTCACTACAGGAGCTTTATCTTCTCCCAGGCTTTGTAGGGGTTCTGTTTGGGCAAGACTAGGACATTTAGAAATTCCTCTGGTGTTAACCAACCAAGTACCCTCAGAAAAGAGTACTTCAAGGACCCAAAGGCTCCAAATGGACTTTTGGTGTAGCCACCAGGAATACAGAGATCAAAACAGTTCCCTATTTTGCCTGGTCTCTCTATTTGAAATATTCACCCTCAGCATGGTGGATGTTTCAAGTAATGACTTTTCCATGTGCCATAAATGTATGGTATATTACTTCACCATCTTAAAGTTGATGAACATATATTTTGGACACCTGGCTCAGAATACACATGGAATTCGCAGTCCCTGATCTGGCACCTACTTCTTCTGTATCACAAATGGAGAATGTCAGATGCTTAATGATAGAATATGTGCACCCAGAGCCTGAAATGAGAACATACTCAGTCCCATAAGTGGTATGAAGGCAAACTCTGAAAATTTTCATGTGGGGATGTGAACAAGCATATCAATAGTCATCATTCTGATTAGAATTTATAATACATTCCATGAATATTCAAATTTAAAATTAAACTAAGGAAGTTGTTAAAATCATATTATATGCTAACGACAGACTTATGAAAATGAACAATACTGAAACATCAGATCAGTGCAACTTCAACAATTTGAAATACAGCTACAACAGGAATAAATCATGTTCCTTTGTGCATAGAATGTACAAAAGCATTCTTAACAGCTGCTTATTTAAATTTTATGAAGTCAAGATGAGCTATATAAGGCATATTTAGAATCACACAAATATAGGAACCTAAGATGTCTAACCACAATTTTGGATCTCCTACACTTTCAGTTCAACAGCATGAGTAAGTATTCAGATGCTTACATTTTTGCTGCTTTCATTCATAATGAAACACCAATTATTTCAGCTAGAAGTATGTTTTGCTTTTCCCAGAGTTTACAAATTACTAATGACATTTTCCTATCAGAAGTTCTTTTCACTGGGGTGTCAAAATGTCATCCTTAAGGCACTCTATACTAGCGAATCTGGGAGGTCATAGAACTCAGTCACAGTCTCATGAATTGGTCACTCACATTAGTACCTCAAACTTGGTTCCTATAAAAAGTGAGTGTAGGTTTAGTTATGTCATTCATCTGCAATATCTCATGTAATTCTATAGAACAATTCAGTACTGGGTAGTACTAGAGTGGTATAATCATCTCCACTGGAAATCAATGAGTGCTACAGTCACTATGGAGGATCAGAGGGCACAGTAGTAAGTTACAAATACTTGCAAAATATTTTTAAACTAATGTCAATTTTGTTTCCACTTCAGAATTTTATTATTACCTGTACAGGTGCAAGAGTCTACAAGATTCACCCCTATATTTCATTTAGTTGGCTAGACTTTTCACATTTAGGAGGGAAAAGTTGGTTCTTTTATCATATTATTCTTCCCATCCAGGACCAAATGTTAAAAATGAGATTGCTTATGCATTTGAAAGTGCTGCCTTCTCTTCTGTGCAATGAGAACACTGAAATTTAACATAGAAGACAGATGTTAAGGAAAATAAGTCCTGTTCTCGGAGACTGAATCCATTATTTGCAAATAATCTTCTAACCCTATATTCTGTTAATGGGTTGGAATTTGCTGCATGCTTCCATTTTAGTTGGGGTTTCTAAAGTGATGGGTTGAGTGATATTTTGGACTGGGTAAGCACAATCCCATAAACAATTGTGCTATCTCTAGATGTAGGATCAGAGAATATGATGAGTTGGAAGGCACCCATCAAGATCACTGAAATCCAGCTCCTGGCCAAGCACAGGACACCCCAAGAGTCACACCATGTGCCTGGGAGCATTATCCAAATGCCTCTTGAACTCTCTCAGGCTGGTGCTGTGACCACTGCCCTGGGGAGCCTGTTCCAGTGCCCAACCACCCTCTGGGTGAAGAGCCTTTTCCTAGTATATAACCTACATACATACAGAGTTTACTATCTTTTATAGTAGCTCTTATTGTCATCGGTACATAGCAAAACACTTCACAAGGATGACAAAATCTTCATCACTTTAGATGAAATAAAATTATTTAGGAAAATTGTTTTAAAAAAGCAATTAAAATAGAGGCAAGAAATTGGAATTTATGAAGTAGATTTCCTAAAATTGTCTCTTACTTTATGTTCCTGTAGGTGTTTCCTTTTAATGCTACTAGGGGGAGCCTCTGACAGCATTCTGTTAACAGTAGAACCCAATTATTGCATCCATATACAGAGGCATATAGAAATATACACATGGAAAAATAGAAATATATAATTTATAATTATATTCAACTGTAGGAAAAAAGCCCCACAAGACATTGCAGGTTTCCAAGGACAAGAAAGACCTTTTGTGACATATTTCTAGTATGGAAAACTGAGCCACTAGCAATCTGTAGCTCAGCAAAAATCCTAAAATGGAACTTCTATCTTTGGTTGCACTAGTTTTTTGTGACACTGCTTTGAGTGGAAATAATATTGTATGTTTAGGTCCTGAATGTGAGATGATATGTGAGGGGATAGGGACATAAAACAGGAAAGAAGCACATCAGGTGCAGAGGGCTGACATCACTGTCAGGTTGTGATGTGGGGAGAGCTCTTTACAGATGCTTGTTATGAGAAACTGAAACCTAGAGATGTACACGTGCTTATCCATCATGGTACACGCTGAGGTGAAAGTGAAACTTGCATAGTCAAAGGCTGGTGGTTTCAGAAGAGTCAAAAGGATGAGGAATGAAACTGTTATGGAACTATTATGTTATTAAGTTATGAAACTTTTGAATCGCAGAATCACAGAAAGGAGGAATTTGGAAGGACCTCTGGAAATGATCTAGTTCAACCTTCTGTACATAGCAACTAGATCAACTAGATTAGCTTGCACAAGACTAAAATGCTGTGAGGTAGACAGTTGTACTGTACTTGCAATTGTCTACATTAAAATTCCTTTGTTACCGTTCTGGTAAATCTCTGTTTATCAGAATATGCTTTGTAGTCATGAATAACTGACTTAATTTTCTGTTGTTTAGTGATACTAACATTTTTTTGTGGTTTATATCATCATTATATCAGGAAGAACATTTAATTTCTGAAAATGTGAATAAGAAAAAAGGCAATTTTTTTGCTCAGTAATCATTAAAAAATTAATTCTATGTGTGACTTGATTGGAAAGATGCTGCAATCTGTTTTATTTACTCATGAATGACTAATTAACAAATCAGTGGGACATGAGTCATGAATTTCTTTTCTTTATGTGTTTGTGTGTGTCTTGTGATGAGTTTATAATCCAGAAATCTGTCAGTTTTCGGAATCTATACTAGGATCAGGCAGATGTTAGAATGAGGCTGCTCCACAAGGAAACACAAGCCAGGGGCCAAGCATGGTCCCCCAGTGCAGCCTAGGGAAAGGTACCCAAGGCCAATCCCTCTGTCTCTCTGACCGGGATGTGATGTACCACAGTCCCAGAAAGGCGAGGTAAAGAGCCAGGAGTGGTACCCATCCACAAAGGCCATTCAGTACCTGAGAGTGGCCAGAGCAAGGCTGAGCACAGAAACACCTCTGATGTAGCTCAGGGGTGTGCATCCCTGATGATGCACATCCCTGAGCTCAGGGTGCCAAAGGCCTAGTAGTGCCCTTGGCCCTACATATACAAATGCTGAAAATAAAAATTATTTAGCAATAGCTGTAAAAATAAATTCAGTGCTAGGACAAAAACAAACTAGCCAAACAAAACCCCTAAAAAATGAACCATCAACTTCCATTACGTTTGGTTTGGCAGATACATTTCTGGGTTTTTTTAATTGTCAATACCTGTAAAATTGCCCAAATATGTGCAAAACTGAAGCAGTTAAATGCACATCCTCCTCCTCATTGGAATATTATTTAAGCCAAAGCCTTTTTTATTTTTTTTCATAGTTGTAATTGCACCTATGTACATGTAAATGTAAATTTTATCTCATAATTCTAAGGTAAAACCAGGATTTATGCATCATTTATAAATAATCTCATGATGCATTCAAATAGTGTACTGGTAAGCAGCAAGAAAAATTTTTGGAAAGGCATCTAAGTGTCTAGACAGATGGATTTTAGGAGTTCAAAAAGTGTCTGAAATGCTAAAAGGAAGCTTGACCTTGACAAAAATGAAGAAAAAATATGAATAATAGTGCTCATACATAATATATACATACAGTGCCAAACATTATTCTAGAAAAGTATCACCTGCTGGTTAATGAAGGATATTATAGACACAACTAGGATTGCATAGGTTAGGACCATGGATCCCAAACTACAGTGCATGCACTACTGGGAAATGCAAGACTTGAAAGTCCTGTACAACGGAGAGCTGCTTTTACTCCTAAACACCTGGTATCAGTGCTTGCAACTGCTTTGTAGTGATAGATGCTGCTGATGGCTGTACTTGACAAGAAAAATTTTGCAGATGACAAGTTCAATATATTATTTTTATCTGACTTTAACAAAACATTCTAGAGAAAAATGGTATAACTTTGTCTTATTTCACATAAATAAAATGCCACAATTTCTTTTGCCAGTTCTGCTGTAATTTCATTTATGAAGGACATCTGTATATAAATATTAGATACTTATGCTCACATTATTCTGGCACTTTTTTTCTGTACGTAAAGATAACAGTCAGCACAAAGGAGGATCATATATAAAAAATGTGAAAAATATTTAGTAATGCATTGCATAGACTGTATTTAATTTTCTGCTATATGTGGGCTGTTCGTGCTCATAATATTGTCCTTATTTCTTAACCTATTCTAAAATATGAGATCTGAAAGTTTTGTGTGGCTGAAAGCAGGGGGTTTTTGTTATTTTCAGCCATTGGTCTAGTAAAATGTGGACTCTTCAAACTCTTAGTTGCTATATCCATAAACGATTATAGTTATAACCAGAGAAGGACATGAAAAAGACATTAAAATTAAGGTACTTTATTTCATCTGGAAAATCATGTTTCTCATCTTTTAAACTCAAACATGGAGCTGTAGACTAAATTTAACCTTTCTGTTTTGTAATATCTTCCTTCCTTCCTATCATATGCATTAAACTTCGTTTTTCAACAGTGGAAAGGCTTATTAATTTTTAAATAAGCTTTCTCCATCTGAAAATTCTCATGTCTCCTTCCACTTCCACAGATCTATTAGCACTGCTGATTGTGACAGTGCTGGTGATGCCATTCCCATCACAACTGCTGGCTCTAACAGATGACAAAAGCAGCAACTTTTTTGCTCTGTCACTGCAGCAGCAGCAGCAGCAGCAGCAGCAGCAGCTTATTCCTCCATCTGTGAGGAAGGTTTATTATATATTTAAAGCATAAATTCACTGCCTAGTGAAGAGCTTTTACAAATTTGGCTCTGACAGTTCTATTCCAGTTTCCATCATCTACACCAAAGAGACTTTATTTAGGTTTGCTGAACATCTTTAAAATTTCAATATCCCATATACTGATGATATTTGTAAGATGTCTATGACATAGAATTTTCCGGGAACTGATAAATCATATCCTACATAAAGAAAACACATGAATAATGCCACAGCAGTTTCTTAAAGGTGTAAACAAGCTTAAAATAAAAAAGTTTTCATCTAGACAGAATTTAATGGTTGCACATATCTATTCCAGGTAAAGACTAAGAATATTCTAATTATCTGATAGTCATTGTAGTTTGTTAAATGGGTAAAATGTGACTTCACAATTTAAGTGGCTGGACAATTTTTCCTCCTGATCAGAAGACTGCATACAGTGAGAGTTATAGAAATAGCAACTTCTACAAATAGAGGCATCTGCAAACAGCCACAATTAGTGGTCTTTCCATTCATTTGCAAAATTTTAATTCTAAACATATTTAGGCAAGTATGCAAAAACTACTGAAATTACACAAAATTTCCATTTGAAGATTCAGGATCTCTTGGGCTGGTTAGCTTTTTAGCTTTAAATTTGGATAATAGCCTGTTTTTGGAAATCAGAAAGGAAATAATACGGAATCACTCTGTTTTAAAGACAGCATGGAGGTAAATACTAAGATGCCTGATGGGGCCCTGCTCTCCTGGAGACAGCTGAACACCTGCCTGTCTGTGGGAAGCAGTGAATTAATTCCTTGCTTTTCCCTGTTTGTGTTTGCTGCTTTTCTTTTCCATAATAAACTGTTTTCATCTCAACCCACGAATTTTCCAGCTTTTACCCCTCCAAGTCTCTGCACCATCCTGCTGGTAGGGGAGTAAGCAAGCAGCTGCATGGGGCTTGGCTGTTGACTGTGGTTAAGCCAAGACAGGAAGATGAACAAAACATTAATGAACTACACAGGACATCAGGGCTGTGACAGTGATTAGGGTGGCTGGACCCTTTTGTTTTCAGTTTTTTGTTACTTTGGATCACTACCAAAAGCTGCATTATGATTTTGGTGAAATGTTGACTTCAGCTGAATTTGTCCCTGAGGACTTTAGAAAAGAACTGAAACTGATGTGAAAATATATTTTTCTTAGGAAGACATTTAGCACTTTTCTGAGGAACTACAGGATATTATGGAACAGTACTTAATATACAGCTTGCTTTTATACCTCAAATAAAAAGCACATACATTTCTATTGCAGGAGAAAATATTCACTCAGAAAGTCTAGGTGTATCTTTTCCTATAACTTTGATGTAAGGCATTGGGAGGTAAAGGGAAGAACATCCAAGTTCATATTTTCCATGCAAGTTTATTAATTCTGAGGCTGTTGCTTGAGGAGAGATGGGAGAGATCAATTTCTGTTTCTGTGTTTAAGGTGAGTTACTGCACAGTAAACAGCTTGAATCCTTGGGTCAAGGACAGTAATCCTAGGAAGCATCTTAATACAAGCCTATTGGCTCAGGAACCTGCTAGGTTGAGATATTCCTTATTTCCAGATTCTGAACCTGTCTTGTAGCTTTCTGGTTTTTTGACTAAGATGATGTGTTTTCTGTGCACTGGCAGCATTCAGCTCAGGCTTTTCCCTGGGTAGGCAGAAATTCACATCTTATATGAAAAGGAATTCATATCTTGAAAATATCACTGAGCCCAGGTAAACAATCCCTGCAGAAATACTTCTGACATCTACTACATGAAAATGCAAAATATCATCAACAGTATGTTTTAAAATCAGATCCTGAAATAGCTGCCTAAACTTCAACCCAAATTCTAGACTGAAGTGGAAGTTCTGCAACAGTTTGTTCTCAGTGTTACTTTACCAGCTGCTTGTTCAGCATGCTGACTGTTTTTGACCCTACTCTGAGACACATAAATCTTCCCTAGTTCTGTCCGGGGAACACAGGCCCCTGATTCACTGCCAGATACAGTGGCAGCCATGCATAAAATTCTTTCCCCTTTGGGAGTCATGCATTTAAAAGTAGCATGGTTGTGCCTGTTACTGGATATACCTTTTGGCTGGATAGAACTGTGGGAGGCAAGAAATGAATTGTAGGGAAGTTCATTCTGACAGTTCATTCAAGCTGGATTCTTTCACTTTTTTTTTTTTTTTAATCAGGCCATAGACCTTGAAGAAAAGCCAAAAAAGAACTGCTATGACTCAACTTATATTATTTTTTTAGGATGATGCTTTGTTTTGGGGGGTTAGCAATTTTGTCTAATCCTTCAGTGTATTATTGGTCAGCTGGCTTGGAGCTGGCATCTGTAATGGGGTGTAAGTAGTTGTTAAGTTTGGGAGCTTCCTTTGTGCCATTAGTTTCTTTATGGGGTATTTCTATCTCTTTGGTGGCTGATCCTTTTCTAGAGATTATAGGGGATTGACACACTGTGGGGTAATTCCTAGAATCATAGTTCCAGGCAACAGAAGGCAATACAGAGAAGGATGAATCCCATGATTGGAGTGCAGCTGTTGATGGTACCTCCTATTCATAAGAGACCACCAAGGAAGGAGGGGTGGAGGTGTTACCTTCTACATCAAGACCTGGATTAAGCGTGAAGAGTTGTCTCTGAAGAACAGCCATAAGAAAATTGAAAGCTTGTGGGTAAGAATCAGAGTCCAAGGCAACAAAAGGAATTATTTGTCTGTGTCTGCTACAGGCTTCCCTTGATCATGCAGAGTGATGTTCACAGGGTCTTTGTCCTCCTGGGGGGCTTCAACTACCCCAACATCTACTGGAAAAATAGCACAACAAGCTGTAGGCAATCCAGGAGATTCTTGTAATGCATGGAGGATAATTTCCTGACACTTGTAATAGACAGCCCTACCAGAGGTGTGAATTTCTGGACTTGATGATCATCAATGCAAGTGAACTCATCAGTGGCATCAAAACTGAAGACAGCTTGGGCTACAATGATTGCACACTGCTGTAATTTACAGTCCAGAGGGATACGGGTCAGGTGAAGAAAAAAGTACCCTGAATTTTAAGAAAGGCATATTTCAGTTCTTCAAAAGAGTTAGTCAGCAGGACCCTCTGGGAAACTGTCCTCAGGGAGAAGGGAGCAGAACAGAGTTTGCAGATCATTCCACAGGGCAAGAGAGCTCTTGGTCTCCAGGTGTAAGAAATCAGGAAAGGAAGGCAAGAGCTCAGTTTGGCTGAGTAGGAAACTACTGATCAAACTAAAGAGCTAGAAGCAAACGCAAGGGAAAAAAGGGATTTCTTGATGGATGGGATACCATCCAGAGGGACATATACAGAGGTATAGGGTCTATATATAGGCCCTATACCTATACCCTCTCAAGGTACAGAGGGACCTTGAGAACTAATAAGATTCAACAAGGCCAAGTGCAGGATCCTGCACATAGGTCAGGACAACCCAGACATGAGCACAGACTGGGAGAAGACTGAGGAGAAGGACTTGAGGGTTCTGGTGAATTAAAAACTGGATATGAGCCACTGTGTGTACCTAAACCCTGAAGGCCAACCATATACTGGACTGCATCAAAAGAGGAATGGCTAGCAGGTTGAGGGAGGTGATTGTCCACCTCTACTCTATTATTCTGAAACACCACCTGGAACACTTCTTCCAGGTCTGAGGGCCCCAACATATGAATGACATAGGGAGCGAGTCCAGAGGAGGGTCACAAAGATGGTGACAGGACTGGAGCACCTCTCCTATGAGGAAAGGCCAAGAGAGCTGGGGTTGTTCAGCCTGGAGAAGACAAGGCTCCAGGAAGACCTCAATGAAGGCATGTTGCAACAGAAGGGGTAAGGGTTTTAAACTTTGAAAAAGGCCATTTTGGACTAGGCAACAGGGTGGTGAAACACTGGAACAGGTTGACCAGGTGGATGACTTATCCATGGAAACATCCAAGGTCAGGTCATGTCGGATGGAGCAACCTGACTGAGCTGATGATATCTGTGGTATTTGAAGGGAGGATTGGACTAGATGACATCTGAAGGTCCCTTCCAACATAAACTATTCTACGATTCTAAGGCAAAGAGCTGTTTAAAAATAAAAATGAAGCAAATTTTTAACATCAACAGACAAAGGACTTTTACAAGTCTGGATGTTACCATTTTGATGGTGGTCTTTCAGACTGATTTAAGAGGGAACTCTTCTAATCAACACTACAAAAGTCCTTTACCAGTAGTGGTGACATTAGGGTCTTTAGTGCTTCTTTGCCAACACAAAGTTTGATAAAGTTGCTCAAGTTACTGCTACACAGAGATATCAATAGCCCCAAATCAGATGGGTTAGGTTTACCTTACTCTGTAGAAAATAGAAGTAAAAATAGTAGTACTTCAAAATAGTAGTACTTCAAAATAAGCATTTCTGAGCTAGAGATAAACTTCTGCTTATACAGTAGAAATGCAGGAAGAGACAATGAATGAACTAAAAAATTGAAAAGTCACAGAACTAAGTCACTATTCTATTTTGTAGTGGATATTAAAAATACCATCTTGTGGCAAAATCTCTGGTTGTGAAACAATGTTCCATTGCCATATCCTTCAGAATGTAGTATGTACTGTAAGGGACGAGACCTGAACACTACTTCAAGACTGAAGAGAGACATTGAAAATATTAAACAGATAAATGGACCTTCTGCTTCAACTTCAAAAATTACAAATAGGAGGATCAGCATTACAAAGAAATGAGGATAATGAACATTTCTGGAGTTGCTATTTGACCATAGGATAAAAGAAGAGATAGACATAGGTGCTGTCATTAAATGTGGAATTTGGATTCAGCTCCTAGCAGGCTGACATATTTTCATTTTCAGAAATACATTAAAGTCATCCAAAAGAACCAGAGTAATGTAATTGGCTTGAAAATATGATTGATATAGCTCTTTGAATTCAAGAGCTGGTAAGAAGAAAGAGAATGCTGTTGCCAGAACATGAATCTGACTTCACTAGCAGTTCCAATAAAGACTAAGAGTAAAAATATTAATATAAAGACCTTGAAAATTAAAAAGAAAAATGTGATGTTTCACTAATTGATGGGAAACAAAGAATATCCTAGAAAAACAAAGCATGTCACTAGGTCATATAGAATATTATTTAGAGTGTTTGAATTTGTCACCAGAGTGCAAAATGATTCAAGATCTGTTATAAATATGTCTTCTCTAAAAATACCCATATATGGCCTTTTCCTTAACGCTGAAGTTTAATATTATAAAATACCTTTATAGTACTGGGCAAAAGCAGGTACTTTTGGTTGTATGCCAGCAATGCCATAACCTTGGCAATCAATTTGAAATACATCTAGTTAACTTTGCTTGACAAAAATCTGCTGTGCATCTGTAATAGTCTCTCTCCAAATTCATTCATACACCGTGGTGGCCTGATGTTGTACTTATAAAACACGCAGATCTTTCGAAACGTCATTCCAGAAGCAGATCCTTGCATGAAATAAAGAAAAAAAAACCAAACCCGAACACTCCTTTTAATTCTCTGTCAATAATATTTTTATAAACATGAAGGAAATTATAAAGGAACAATTATGTTTCTCAATTCCACAGAATGTTATATTTCTAACAGAATTTCATATGAAGCTTAAAGACAATTTGAGAAAGTTATCTCTGCTTTAATGGACATGATACAGACTTTTAAATTGTTCTTGTCGCAGCAAATTCTCAAAAAGCTGTTAGTGTCGGTAGATCCACTTTTCATCATATGTCTTGAAAAGGACATTGTTTTTTCCCCGGTAAGTTGAAAGCCTGTTTTTCATCTGGTAAAGCAAGTTGGTAAGCACTGGTTATTAGATTGATAACAGTTGTCCTAAAAGATAACACTTGCTGTGCTGACTGATTGCCAAACAGTGACAAAAGAAAACACAAACCAAAAAAACCTACCAAAGAGGCCAACAAAAAAAATTCCCTTACTAATGCAGATACCATCAAATGCTTCAGATGACCTGAGCAATCACTGATATGGCTTCCAATCTGAGAAAGAGTGAATGGCTTCATTTTTATTTCTCAGATTTTCCAGAGACTTCTAAATATTGGATTGTCATTTCCTATAGTGAAAATTACTATAGTAATTTCCTGCCTATAGTGAATAGTGCTCTCATATTGGGCAATGCAGAGCTCTGTTTTATTTTCCCTTTGTTAATCAGTTAATGAAGTTACAATAATGCAGGGGAAGAACCAGAAATTATAGTTTCTTTAATACAAAGAAGACAAAGTAGAAAAAGCTTTTGAAAAACCAAAATGTTATCTGAATTCAGTGTGTGGCTTAGGCAATAATGCTAAGTACCTGTTGTTACAGCTTTTCCTTTTGCTTGAGTCCTGTTTGGACAAAGATGACATGAGTGATGGCTTATTTTCAGGTCAAGCAAAATATTAGTTTAAGGTGAGAAGAATGAAAAAAATTTAAATAATACCATATTTTTCTTTCAAAATTCTTTAACTTATGCTTACAGTGTTGCAAACGTTATCAACCCTTAGTCTGACCATGAGTCTCATCTTATTTCTAAATAAATTCTATAGCCCTGTACAGAGCCTAATAATGTAATAGGCAACAAGCCAAAACTGAAGAATAGTGGCTGGGACTAGAACCAGGCCTTTCACTCAGAAACAGATGGGGATCATGTTGAAAGAAATATAGGAAGAAAGAATGAAACAAAAAAACAAAAAACCATCAACAACTACAAAAAAAACCCCCAACCCTTGCAAAAACCACAAAACCCAACCCCAAGATGCAAACCTAATTAAATATTTATTTATCTTTCTTTTCTGATATACCTTTAAACAATGTCATAATCCTTCACATTAAATAGATTGACTTGATATTTAATTTTACATGTAAAATATTTCTCTCTAGTTTAGATCTAGCCATGAAACATTTTGAAATTGTTGTAGCTTTTGCACTTACGTTTGATTAAATGCAATTAAAATCCAATCACATTCAACTGATGGGCTTTGAAATATTAAACATAACTAGTACATGATTGGACAATTGAATAAATTTGAAAAGCAAATTTATTAAGTTTTCCAAGCAAAGATGGATAATTCTGGTTTGTTTTTCTGTTCTGTCACTGATATTTTTAGATCTATTAACTGTAATTAGTGGCCTAGATATCTACCTTGTTAAACAAGGGTGAAGTTTGCCTGATTTAGCTTCAGCATTGGTACATGCTTACTTGAGACAATGTGTTGTCATTCTGCTTTTGTTGTTGTATAAAAAAGAAAATGTGGATTTTAGAAAGTATCTGTTCATACAAATCACGATTAATAGTGAAATATGCAACAGATGGTGAAACTTATAATCATTCTATCAGACTAATAGTATACGGTCTTCATTTTGGAATTTGCTTTTCCCAAAAGATGCTGTTGGGCTGAAGCCATATTGACAGCTGGTGTGTTCCTAATGTAGTTAGTTTGATATACCTCATCTATTAAATTCTGTGCATTTTCCAAAATAACAGATGACAAGTGCAATTGACCACCTGGGAAAATGCATCTTCAGTAGAAAGCTTAAAATGATCTTTATTTGTGTGGGATTGTAGAGCTATGTAATGCTTTTCTATTTTGGGTGACATCATAAACTACTGGCATTCTATCTGCCTTCCAAAAGTACGGCAGTTTTTGTACACATACAGTGATCAAAAATTATCTGAGGACAACTAACAGATGCTATAACTACCATGCTTTTGGAAAACTATGACATGCTTATCTAACTCCTCTCTTCAAATGTGGTATTTAGGAATCATATTGCAGAGACTGAATTATCAGTCTCAGGCAGTAGTGCTGTAAAGTGAGTACAGAATGTATCCTGCAGAAAGCTGTGTAGCAGATAGACATTTAAAAGAATCAATAATTTTTCTCTCAGGTAATGTACAGTGATATATTTACTAGAAAACATGTTGGTTTGTTGTGGGTTTTTTATTTTTTAATGAATGCACCAGTGTATGTTATTGATCCCATTATTAAAATAAGAAATCAAAATCGTTTATAGCTTTGAAAACATGTGAAGTAAAATCTATGTATACATTGTACATAATTTAGATTTGGTCATATTCAAAATTCTTTGACTTTTGAAAATAAATTATTTTCAAGTGTTGTTCAGTCAGTTTATTGATGATACATTTATAAATATTTATATTCTATCTGTCTGTCTATCTATCTATCTATCTATCTATCTATCTATCTATCTATCTATCCATATATACAATAAGGCTAGTCCCACCAGCAGGCAAGTGTCTACTACTCAGCTTCCTCAGGTTTTCCCATTATATATCCAGAATAGGGATGTTTTAGAGAAGGATTTAGGAAAATACACAAGGCATTGGACTGGTATGATATGTTGGAAAAAAACCAATTTGTTCACCAAAGCAATGCCTACTGAGCTGTTGACTCTTGTATGGGGTGGTGGACCCGTGACATGAGGTACACATTTTTTCTGAGAACCAGTCCCAAAGTAAGGTGCTGATCCTACTCATTCTTCAGGGAGTCACCTGAAGATTAGACAGAAAAGTATGCGTGGGGAGAGCAGTGGCAGGACACACTGTCAGGGCAGGAGTGTGAACTGCTACTGAACATGGGTGGGGAAAGATGATATTGGATTATGGGACTAGAGCAGCTAGTGTCTTTTTAAAGCTAAAAAGCTGCTTGAGTAGCTGTGACCTGGGAGCTGTTCTTGGGACACATGACCAATAACAAGGGGAAGAAGGGCTGTGCATTAATTAATGTATCACTTGTATGGGGAGGATGTTTGTTTTGACTCCAGAGGGTCAGTCACACTTAGTGCAGGTTAAATGGAAAGAAAGATTGTCTGGTGAATCCTGCTTGAAGTTTAAAACTAGATGTTATGCTAAGGAAGTACAAAATCTGTAAGAAAGGATTCAAGTTATGGGGGCATGAGGGAGTTGTTTTGCTATTCAGAACTCAGTTTCATTATTGTGTTCTGTTGCAGCGTGTGTCAACTGAGTTCATCGTGACCAGGGAGAATGCAGCAGCTGGCATGGGGCAGGGGAGCAAAGGTCCTCGTTTCAGAAAGCTCCAGAATCCATCTATGACCCCGGGGCAGGAGGGGAAGGATGAAGACAAAAGACTGGGCAAAGGCGGGGTTGTGGGCTTTTACAAGGTATCACAGGGGGGTAGTTCAGGATTTGGGTCAAGGGAGGTCATTATTAGCAACACAAGAAGGGTAAGATCAAATTCCTGCCTCTTAGGAACAGGGGCAATCCACAGTGTTTCCAGGTGGATTTTGTAATGGATTATAAAAGAAGAGAGGTGCAGGTGGGGGGAGAGAAGGGAAGATTAGTACTGGAACAATCTAGTAACATAGAATATAAATGAAACAATCAGTAAACTGACGAAATCAAAGGCCTTTTACATAACTAAATTACCAAGAAGGCATTCTAGAGGAATTATTATTAAAATTAATGTCAGCAAAATCACAGAGTCAGAGAATGGTAAGGTTGGAAGAGAGTACAGTGAGTCATCTGGTCCAACCTCCCTGTTTAAGCAAGTTACTATGGAACTTTTGCCAAATTTGGCAATAAAAAATAAAGAGTCTGATAATTAAGCTCCTATGTTATCCAAAGCTTACCCATGAAAGTAGTTTTCTAAGAGGATAATTAAATCAAGTAAATACCAATAGGAGTTAGAACTGAATAATGCGGTCCTGAGTAACTGCTTATAATCTTCTTTTTTTAAACACAGTGAGTGTTCTCTTTTGTGAGCATAATCTAAACCTTCTGCTCAAGATATTTTAACAGAGACCCAGAACTCATATGAAAGTCTCATTATTTGATGGATGTTGAATGGATATGTTTATTTATTTTGCATTTTCCTTGACAAAGGCTGTGGCAAAACTGCATGACTACTTTCTAGTTGTCATGCTTTCTTCTCTTAGTTCTCTGCAGCACTATGCAGCAGTCTTACACTAAAGCAATAGTTTGAAGTACCATTTTGCTCCAAATGGATATTTAAAGGCAGAAATCTGTTTTACTGCTTCATATTGTTATCTCAACAGGCTAATACAATGAAACAGTCTGGAAGATAGGGATGAGGTGGGGTGCTTCAGGTCAAATATTTCATATAATTTTCCATTAATTTCAGTCCTTCAAAATTTTGTTACAAAGAGTAAAGATATCTAAGTAATACCTGAAAAGACTTTTGAAATATCATTATACTGCTGTCATATATACCATTTTAAGAAATATAGCTGTCATCTTCTGAACAAAGAATAATTCTGTCCTAACCATGTATTTTAGTAATAAACTAATAATTTAAATATTATTTTTTAAATTTATTTTTTCCTTCCTGCATTTTTTAACTGCCTTATCTATTGTCTTCATAGGATATATGTCTCCACAGATTCCATTTATGCAAAATAACATTTTTAGCATTTATTTTCAAATATTTTTCTAGGTTAGTAAAAAATCAGAGTGTAATATTGCATGGGTGTAATCAAAATGATACTGAGTGGCATGCTTCTCTTTTCACTTGTATCCATCCAGTATTAGGGGCTTATTACAGCGAAAAAAGTGTAAGTTAAAAACAATTAGAGCTGCAAAAATAAAACACCTAAGAAAGAAGAAAGGTTGGAATCCAATCCAGTGTCTAAGGATTAATAACCTAATATAGTAAATAGTGCTCAGACATTATGGAGGCACTCAGATACTATGGTTAAGACTGCCAATATGTGAACCTATGTAGATAGATGATGGAAAACACTGACTCATTAGATCTGTTATCTGCCAAAGTATAAACAGGATTCAACAGTTTTATGAGTAGAGTATCTATTAAGTTCTTTATTCACAGCCATCTAGCAAAATGAATCAAAATGACATGGATATTATTGCATTGAAGTGAGTATGGAAAGAGATGTCTTTCAGATACTTTAATGAGGAACTTAGGATACAAACTTGGATGGATGGATTGTTAGATGGATCAACTGCTATTCATCCCTGTCTGAAACATAGCTTATTGTGATAAAGATTAAAGTGCATATGTTCTCCCACTGCGTGATTTTTAACAAAGTACCCAACCAAGCATTAAAAGAAAAAGGTGGTTTATTTTGCTATTTAAAATCTGTGTCTTTTCCCTCTAGTGTAATGACACCACTGCAAAATAGGCATAATATAAATGTGCATATATTTCAAAAATATTGGGAAACATTTGGAACATTTGGAAATTTTATTGAAATCCTAATAATTCATTTCCTTATGAACAACAAAAAAAAAAAGGGGCTAATACTTCACTGTATTGCTTCAGGTTTTTGGATTTTGTCTTTCTGATTTTCCATAATGTATTTGTTATTTGTTTGGTTTAGTATTTGTTTATAGGTGGTTTACATTTCTATGTTTTCCATAGGAAAGGCTCAGAAATGATCTTTGCTGCACTTGATAGGATTGCATCAGGTTTAAAGACAGGGTACTACAATATAATCTTGAGTTATTTCAATGTCCTTTCTAATGGAAGAAGAAAAAATAATTATATTGGATACCCTTCATTAAGGCACCTCTAAGGTGCCTACATAAAGTAGGAAGAATCCAATTGCAGTTTTAGTAGCAGAGCTACTTAGGAAAATATCACAGTTTGCTTTCCTACCTCTTATAATCATTGCCTAGGGTTCTGCTCCTGGCCATTGTTAATGCCTGATTTTCAACACACTATAGCAAGGAACCTGCTCTAACACAAACAAAGCCCCGATTTGTGCAATTAGTCTTATGTTCTTCATGAAACAAAATGAGCTTCATCCACTCCACCTGTGTCCAGTCCCTACTGATTACCAGATCTGGCTAATATCAGACACCATGTTGGATTTAAAGTCATCCTTATCTTAAGAATAGAAACAGCTGAGGGGAAGTGCCATCAGCTACCTGAAAGGGAAATTAAAATCATAACTGCCTTGCACTGGAAACTTGTGGCCAAAGATATGTCTGGCCGGAAGCAGAAAAGCCAGAAACAACACAATTACCTGTAAGGGAGTGATCTTACTTTGGTGATAAGTTAAGAAATCATCACAGCATTGTCTTGTAGCCTTCCTGGTATGCAAACACTCGAGGCCACCTTTGGGCAGCAGGTGTGGTGATTAGGGATGGACCAATGCCAGAGTGAGGCAGTCTATGTTGTCACTTACAGGCCTGATGCTGGTGCAAGGGTATGTGCAGAACTGGCTTGTGACATCAGTTTGCAGACTCTTTATGGAACTCTTAACAGCCATAAGGCTCCAACCAGTGCATTGTTCATGAATATATTTTTAAATATGTATTTAAGCAAAAATGTGACTTTGCCTCAAAAAGTAATTTCTGAATGTAGTCCTAGCTATCAAGGGACTCTCTTTCTTTTTTTTCCTCAATGAATACACTTACTTATTTACTTTTACTTATTATGGCTTCTCTGCCAGAAGTTACTCTGATGACAAGACTCAGCAGAGCAGGATTTGGGCTTTCCCTACAGAACTGATTTTGCAGCCTGTATAGAAAAAGAAGCAGTTGCATAACATTCTCATTTAATATCCTTCATATGAACTATCTATGCCTTTTGCAAAAAAGAGTGAAAATTTACTTTTATTTCAGAATAAACGCTGTCAGCCAAAACTTTTTCTTAGGTAACTGTATAGAGAAAATTTGCACTAACTAGCAATAGGCATAGCCACAAAGAAATAAAAATAAATATTTTTTGGTTTTGTAAATCTTCTAACGAGTCTTAAACTTTATGCATGTTACCTGCCTTCCTTACACATACTTCCACAGTGCATTATTTTTTCTTCCATTTAATATAAATCTTAGGTCCCCACCAGTTTTCAGTTTTAAAACAAGGAACAATGAATCAAAATCCAGAAGTAGAAAGAAAATAAGTGGTTGGATAGCAAAAAAAACCAAAACAACAACAAAAAAAAAAAAAACCCTGGACTGTCAGTACGTTTTAGTGGGAGAGATATGTTTCATTGTATATGTCACACATGCAACTCACACATACACAAATATTGAGGAAAACGATTCATAGAAACTGAGCAGCTTAGCCCATATACATATGTGTATGCATAAAAAAAGAAAAGATCAAGAATATCAACAAGATCATGACCTGAATTTTCCATCAGTTATCAAGTTATGATGAATGCAAGGACAAAATTTTTTAATGACTGCAATAAAGAATTTTCAAGGGATAAAGAATTGTCTAAATCCAGTAGAAAGTATTGCTTCAGCACTATATTACTATTCCATTAGCTATATTATACACAGAAAAAACCCAAGAAAACATGTAAACCACAAAAACAAAAAAAGTGGACTACAGTAATTTAAAAATCTTTATATCTCAATATTTGGCTTACTTTCTATTCCTTCTTTTGAGCCTTGACTGCAATCTAAGAATACAAGCCTACAAGTACTGCTCAGTCTGGACATTTGGATTGTGAAGTGTCAAAAACGAAAGCATTTCGTTTGGCATTGTGAACATCTTAGAGGTACCAATTTACTATGCTCAGAAGTGACTGGAGAAAAATTTCTTATCTTCTTATTTTTATTCTACTGCTCTCTCTTCTTTAATCCTCCCTAATCCACTCAAAAAATTATCAGCTAGGATTTTGCCCATGTCAAGTTTTTGAACTGAGGGTGGTTTTACTCTGGCTTTGTTCTCAGAAGCGTGACGGCCCTTGGATCACTTTTGCAGCAGGAATTGAATTTTTTCCCCACTCTCATAAGTTAGAGAGAATTGCAAAAGGATTTTGGATTAAAGCCACAGAAGGATTTTATCAACCAAATCTTACCTTACCCTTTCATGAAGATTTCCCACTCAGGTGCTGTCTGACCCATAGATGTTGATGCTTATAAAACTTAAAATTACCTACATGGTTAAAGGCTTGCTGGTAGGACCCAAACTGCCTAACACCAACCAGGTGATTGTTGCATACTGCAACACAGAAACTAGATTTCATATAGAAATAACAAGACATACTTTGGCACTGTCGCTTTTGGCACTGTAAAAATCATATCTAAAAATCCCATGAGTATTGGACATAAAATTTGGAAGAATTTCTTAAAATACTAAAACCAGATTTCTCCTGTCATAGTCAATTATCTGATATAGAAGCATAACTTTAAATAAGCTGGTTTTATTCCTGCCACTTCTTCAGCTCTCACTTGCTGGTGATTAGAAGCTTCGTTTAATTTCCTGTGTTTCTTCTTGGTGAATTTACACCTGCTTGTTTATTTACCAGCATGAATTGGCTTCTTGGTGTCCTTGTACATTTGCAAATAGTAACCTTAAGCTTTTTTCTTCTTTTCAATAAAACTTGTTCCTAGAATGTATATTTGACTGAGGTCTCAACCCAAGAGCTTGCCTTTATCTACACTCCCTAACATAAAATCCTTACAGGCCTGAGGTGCTGATTATACTATAGTGTGTTATAGCCTCCTCTGTGCCAAGCTAGGGATCATGTTGATAAACACCAGAGCCAGAATGCCAAATAATTAAAACAGCTATGATTGAGGACTGTTTAAAGAACTTTTGTTCTCTAACCATCTGTTTAGGAAGCTGCTAATTATACCAATACCATGCCATTCAGTATCAAAAAGTCTCAATGAAAAGGCAGTGCTGTTCAGGCTCAGTATTGGGACTGGGGCTGTTTAACATCTTTGTCATGAACAGTGGGGCTCAGAGTGTGTGATGATGCCAAATGCAGTGCAGCCGATAATCTGAAGGAAGGGGATACCTTCTGACTAAGAAGAGAGCTAATTGCACAGGCTTGAGCAGTGGACCTGTGTGAACATCATGAAGTACAACAAGGCCACATGCAAGGTCCTGCACACAGGCTGGAGCAATCCCAAGCAGAAATACAGGCTATGCAGAGAATTGAGAGCAACCCTGAGGAGAATGGCTTGGGGTGTTGGTTGCTGAGAAGCACAATGTGACCAGATGTGCATTTGCAGCCCAGAAAGCCAGATGCATCCTGGATTGCATCAAAAGAAGTGGGAGCAACAAGTTGAGGGAGGTGATTCTCCCACTCCATTCTTGTGAGATCCCACCTGGAGCACTGCATCCAGTTCCTGGGCCCCAGCATAAGAACGATGTGGACCTGTTGGGATAAGTCCAGGTGAGGGACACAAAAATTATCTGAGAACTGAAGCATCTCTGCTTTGAAGACGGGTGGAGAGAGTTGGAGTTGTTGAGCATGGAGAAGAGAAGGCTCCAGGAAGAGCAGCCTTTCAGTATCTAAAAGGGGCCTGTGAGAAAGCTGAAAAGGGGCTTCTACAGGGACATGTAGTGCTTGTACAAGGAGGAATGGCTTCAAACTGAAAGAGGGCATGTTTAGACTAGATATTAGGAACTAATTCTTTGTTACGAGAGTTGAGATATAGGAACGGGTTGCCAAAGAAACTGTGGATACCTCATTCCTGTAAGTATTCATGTGGGATGGAGCTTGGAGCAACTTGGTCAAGTGTAATGTTCCCTGCACATGGTAGAGGAACTGGAACTTAGATGATCTGTAAGGTCCCTTCCAATTCAAACCATTCCATGATTCATTGATCCCTACTTGGTATAGAGGATGAGAGGAACGTTCCCACCGTGTCTCTTTTTAGAAGGTTCTATTAATCTTTTACTTCAGGTTGAGACTGATGACCACTAGCATAATCAGCTTTGCTATAGTCAGGTGGAATTCTATGCTCATGGCTGGCTTCAACAAACAACATCTATCTGCTGAAAGGTAATGAGAAGTGGTCTCAGCTGTGGGAAACAGCTGCAAACAACTCCTGCATGCAAACAGGTGGTCTTTAATTGCACACAGACTAGAAAAATGAAGCATGCTCTCAGAGGTGTTCACTGGAAGTAAGCAGCAGTGATTGCTGCCTTCAGGTGGGTGGTGAGAGGCCCTAAGTCTAGTGTTTGTCATTGAGTGCTTCTCCCCTGGAGTTAGCCCATCTGACTGCAGATGGAAGAGGCTGCTGCCTTTTAGGGAGCTTTGCAACAGCCACCTCCCTGCACACCTGGATACTCAATGTGTTCTCATTTATATTCAAAGGCAGTTGCCCAGGAACTTTACAAAGTCAACATCTGAGGCTCATTTTTTGATCACTGCAGCTGTGAGACATTCTTGCCCCTGTTCCAATCTGCAAGCATCTTCACTAACTATTTGGTGGGCCAAAAATGCATATAGTATTACAGAAAAGATTGTTACTACATATAATGAAATTAATAACTCCTTTATTCGGTAAGTAAAACCTAGTCTGACAAATTATAGGACTATTTTCCACTTTTATTATGTCACTCTGGCATTCTGTAGACTTTCAATGACTAATATATGCAAACTTTTCTGGTTTTCAGCAGTTTTTAGCTAATGAGACTACAACTTCTTGAAGAATTTCTTCTCATTAGCTCCTAAATGAAAGATATTTTAGTCTCCAATGTTTATTCCATTTCTATTGCTTTATTTCTCAGGTAAAAAAAAAACCTTCCTCCCAATGTATCTATCTGAAAAATTTATCAACACATACATAAATTTTGTGCCAGGAAAATTAAAAAGAAAGCAGTATTGCATCATTCAATGGATATTTCTTGAGGGGTTCCATAGCTAGGACATATAATTTTGCAATTACTGATTGAAAAAATCTTGACCTTGACCTGCCATGGTCATGCTGGCTCCTGTGCTCCAGCTTCAGCTCTGGACATACACTCTCCCCCAGTCCCCAAGTCATTGTCTGCCACACAATATCTCTGTGTGTGCATGGGGCTGGGAGACACCGCCAGGCTGCAGTGGGAAAGTGAGATGTGATTAAAAAACTAAGAAAACTAAGCCAAGAAAAGCTCACATCCAAGCAGGAGGAAACCTCTTCACCATGAATACCATAGCCCTCCCTCAAGAGACCTCACAATGCTGAAATTTGCTGTATGCCTCCTACACCAGCTAAAACCATCCTTCTTAGAATACAGAGGAATATTAGAATAATGAGCACACTAGCTGGGGAAAGGGATAGATAATGGCAGGTTTGTCATATATAATAACTTCTACCTTTAGTATTACTAGCAAGATCTATATTGTATTGATTAGATAATTTAGAAAGTGAGTGTTAGTATTATTGTAGCTGGACTAATAATAATGTTTATTGCATTTTTCTACACTGGTAAAACTTTTAAGAATACTAAAAATGAATTCTCAGCTTCACATATGTGTAATACTCCTCTTTTTCTTTTGTTCATATAATGTCTTAACTGTTAAAAGCTTTACTAAGCATTCATTTTAGTAGTCCTACTTCAATATGATGTATCCATGAGTACTCTTCAGTTAATTCTCTCCCTATACTCAGTTTCTCTTTCAGTCCCTTTCTCTACTTTCCTATTTGGCACCTTTGCAAGTATATATCTGAAATCCAGAGAGCTTAGATCTGCTGCCTTCTTTTATTTAATAGGAGGTCAGTAGTGGCCTCCAAACATTAATGAAATTGGTCAGGTGTGATCCACATTTGGTAATCTTTATGCCATTTTTCATTAATATCTTCAGCCTTTTGTTCAAACATTTTCTAAAGAAGGAGAATACAACTCAAGTGAGTGGTCAAGCTCTGAAGAACTTTGACTTATCAGACTGAATATGTCTGTAGCTCTCATGACCTCCTTCAATCTCTCCTAGATATTGTCATGCCTATACATCTCAGTTCCTTTCAGGATTCACTCTACTTGGCCTTCATACTTTATTGAAGTCCAACTCCTGTCCCTGCACAGGAGAGCCCCAAGAATCACACCATATGCCTGAGAGCATTGTTCAAATGCTTCATGAACCTGTGTGAGGCTTGGTGTTGTGACCACTACAGCAGTTCTGTCGCCTGCAGCATGAAAATAGGGAAAATTGGAAAGCAGAGAAGGAAGGTGAGCAACATTTGGAGGTCATACTAACAGCATCTGATGTCACTTGTCTTGCTCAACCTGGAAAAGAGGAGACTGAGGTAAGACCTAATCACAGCATATAGCTTCCTCACAAAGGGAAGAGGAGGGGCAGACACTGATCTCTTCTCTGTGGTGACCAGTGACAGGACCCAAGGAAATGGCCTGAAGCTGTGTCAGAAGAAGTTTAGATTAAATGTTAGAAAAATCTGTTTCTTCTCCTGGAGGCTGGTTGGGTGCTGGGACAGGCTCCTGTCCAGGCTACAGGACTTCTGTAGTGGTCACAACACCAAGCCTGACACAAGTTCATGAAGCATTTGAACAATGCTCTCAGGCACGTGGTGTGATTCTTGGGGGCTCTCCTGTGCAGGGACAGGAGCTGAGCTTCAATAACTCTTGTGGGTTCCTTCCAACTCAGCATATTCTGTGACTCTATTTTTTTTTTTTTCAATAATTTGCTGGTCTAATGGGAAAACTCAACTCGTGTAGTTTAGTCTAATCAGTATAGAGGCAAGTTTTCAACATATTAACATTAACTGTCCACCAATAAAAGCAGAACAAAAGATACACCACAATATTTGATGCATAAAACATTATCAAACCACTTCAATTTAATAACAACCCTTCTCTAACTCATTCTTGAAAACGCACGCACTGGCTGAAATGTAACCCACCTAGTGTGTAGGTGAGGCTCCACCACATGTAGATTGTTGTTGTAGTGTGTTTTTATATTTTGTAATACTTTGAAGTAGTTTTGTTTTGTATCCCCATATTTTTCCCAAATGGTTTATCCCAAACTGTACCCCCCTCCCTTTACCTGTGTTATCTCTCTCCCGGGATGAGATCATCCCCAAACCCCCACCCTGGCTCTCTGTCAATCACTCAGCATCCCATCCCTCCATCCAGAAGTTTCAGTCCAAGTCATCGAGTGATCAGCCAGAGGCTAGGAGTCAGCCCCCCAAGCCTTGCCCCATACGCTGTCATAAATGTCTATCCCCCAGTACCCATCCCTTAGGGTCACTTATTGGTTGGTAAAATGTTATCTGCTTTCGGTTTCCACCTCCCTTTAAATGTGACCTTGGCACCACTCCCAGAGCTGTGGGCAGGAGGCCCCCTGAGGTGCAGGAGCTCCTTCGGGACTCCTAATAAAACCTTGGATTAACCCCTGCTAAGAGTCGGCCCTTTCTCTTCTACCGATGTCTCTGGTGTCTCTTGTGCTGCACAGGCGGCCAGCCCAGGTGGCCTCAGTACCCTCGGGGCACAGAGAGTGTCTCCCTGCCAGCCCAGGTGCCCTCAGTACCCTCAGGGCACACACAGAGAGTGTCTCCCTGCCAGCCCAGGTGGCCTCAGTACCCTCGGGGCACACACAGACAGTGTCTCCCTGCCAGCCCAGGTGCCCTCAGTACCCTCGGGGCACACACAGAGAGTGTCTCCCTGCTGTCAGCCCAGGTGCCCTCAGCACCCTCGGGGCACACACAGAGAGTGTCTCCCTGCTGTCAGCCCAGGTGCCCTCAGCACCCTCGGGGCACACACAGACAGTGTCTCCCCACTGTCGGCCATGTCGGGGCTGCCCCCAGTGTCTGCCAACTCGGGAGTGGCCCAGGGTTCCTGAGAGGCTCGCAGAGGGACCGAGACAGATTGTTCTGTGAAGGTGTGGATGCACTACATGAGTAGGTACCCGTGCCACTGCTGGCACCCCACTAAGGCACCATCTGTGGGCAGGGCCCCCAGGTAGACCCACACACTCGAAGCAGAGGCGGCCCCACACTGGTCCTGTGGTGTAGGCAAGTTGCAAGCTGTTTCTGTGTCCTAAACAAAGTGCTGAGTCTTGTAAAGGTAGGGCTAGAAATGCCACAGGCGATGCCCTGCAGGGCCCAGCTAGAGGCACTGCTCATCATCCTGCTCCAAGGCCTCTACCCCCACCTTTTACACATTTATTTGTTTCTTTTATATTTCTTTCCTGTTGAACTTTTTGTACCTCTTTGTAATTCCCTGGTTAATATTTAAAACCTCCTCTCAGGCAGTTTTTCATGTTTGATTTACACACCCACCCTTGCACTTACATTTCTATCTTAAAGAGTGGATTCCACATTCTTGTCATATGTATATGACATGTACATAGAAAATATGTAGTTTTGTTTAAAGCAATGGACTGCAGGCCACATTTGGCTTACTTTACTACCAAGGGCAAACCGAATTGTCTGATGTTTCTTGAATGTAAGTGGAATATTTGCTATTCTAAAATCACATAGCACTAGCCCTGGTTCAACAGACCCATTAAAGATCATCATTGCTTGCTACAACTATGATTATGTGTGCCAATTCTTGCAATATTATAGGATTGATATTGTCAGGCTCCTCAACAGAAAAAAAAATTCTTAAAAGCCTAAATTCTATTCTCATGACATATATGATAGTTTTCTTTTTTCTTTTGTATATGAACTCAATATCCCACTTGTCTTTGCTAGGCAGTTCTTACTAAAATGTGATACAAAGGTTTTGGGATATCTTTAGACAGTCTATCTTTAGTAATGATAGACATACTATCATTATTATCTGGCTTATCCTCATAACTATCCACCCCCATTAGATAGCAAAGCCAATTATTTTATCTTTATTTTTTAGGAGAATAAATAACAAAAAATGGTAATGTTATTATTTCTTTTGCAATCAGATACGTTCATTCTTGCCAAGTCTGTCTTTATTTCTATTTTTGCAGTCTCTAAAAGTATTTTTAGTCAGATCCTTTTTTCCAATTTCTTTAGTCTCTCAGCTTATCTCCAATACTTCTTTTGTCTTGAGTTTTTACTAATATTTTGTGTCTTTGAGTAAAGATCAAACATGGTAAACATTTTAGAAGTTTTTTAAGTTATTTCTTATTATTTATAATGAAGAAGTAACACAGGGAAAAATGACTTTATGTTATTTACTGCTTAGTAAATTTTAATACATCCAGTCTTGTGCTAGTTGAGATGTTAATGTTATTGTTACAAAGACCATAATTCTACACATGCATTTATGACAAGTAGCCATCAGAGTGAACTGTCCTATACTGCTCCTTATTGGAAAGAAGATGGACATCAAAAAATAGAAAGTTAAACACATAGTGTGTCTCACCAAAGTCATACAAGTAACTTGCAACAAATCCAACAATGGAGAATTAAATTTTTTGAAATTCTCTTTTATTCACAGAATCACAAAGTAAACTGAGTTGGAAGAAATCCTCAAGGATCATCGAAGTTCTGCTCCAAGTTTCTCACAGCACCATCCCCAAGAATCTAACCATATGCCTGAGAGTATTGTCCACATATTTCTTGAACTCTGTCAGGCTGGTGCAGTTACCACTTACCACTGGCAGTCTGTTCCAGGGCCAGCCACCCTCTGGGGGAAAAACCCTTTTCTAAAATCCAACCTAAACCTCCCCTGACACAACTTCAGGCCATTCCCTTGGATCCTGTCACTGGGCAGCAGAAAGAAGAGATCAGTGCCTGCCCCTCCCTTGCCCCTCACAAAGAAGCTTTAAACTGCAATGAGGTCTCCCCTCACTCTCCTCCGGGCTGAACAGACCCCTTGCCCTCAGCTGCTCCTCACACAGCTTCCCCTCAAGGCCCTTCACCATCTTTGTTGCCATCATTTGGATGCCCTTTAAGAGTTAAATGTCTTTCTTATATTGCAGTACCAAAACTGCCCCAAGCATTTGAAGTGAGGCTGCCCCAGTGCAGAGCAGAGCAGGACAATCCCCTCCCTTGCCCAGCTGGTGATGCTGTGCCTGATGCCCCGCAGGACAGGGTTGGCTCTCCTGGCTGCCACAGAACTGCTGACTCATGTTCAACTTTCTGTCAGCCAGGACCCCCAGGTCCCTTTCTGTGTCACTGCTTTCCAGCAGCTCATTCCCCAGTCTGTACAATTACCCAGGGTTGCCCCAGCCTGGGTGCAGAATCCAGCATTCATTTCTTTTGCATCAGTGAAACTTCCACTGAAGATCAGGATTATCTATTAGTGGACTTAGTGGAGGTTATTCTGGTAGATATCATAGCCAGACAAAAGTTAACTGAATAAGTTTCAGACATTAAGAATGAGTTTCAGACTGAAACTCTAGGAGATGAAAGATGAAAGTTGCCTCAGTCCTACAGCATTTGTGTGCATCCATACCATCAACAGAACTAGGACACGGAGAAAAAGAGGACACTCAGATTAATATAATAAATTTTTATCAAGGATAAAATCCCAGAAAAAAAAATTCCCACCATATCTGCCTTATTGGCCTTCCCCATCCTTATTCTTAACCATAAGCACTCAACGCTGTCATCACCATCCTTAAATCATCAACAACCAAAAAATTCCCTAACATACAGGACTACCCTACCACCTCTCCTTCCTTGCCTATCCTACCTGAAGGGTTTATAGCCATCTGTGGCAACACGTCAGTTTTGACAGTCCCACCATCTTTCCATGATGACAATTTTTTTGTATTCTTCCTGCTGCTCAATGGCTTCTGGCTCCTTCTACTAGTAGCTCATGCTGTGTGCATTGGTGTAGATGCACTTCAGTTGGGCTATTGAATCCACCACCTTTTGGGGAGACTAGCCCTAATTCCTATGTGATCAACCTTGGATCTTTACCACTGGATGGATCTACATCTCCTACTTACGCTGAAATAGTAGACTGAAGGATCCCAAACACTGCTGAACTGCTCCCAGGTTTATCCTGGGTTTACTCCCTTCCTCATTCAAATTAGTTTAAAGCTCCCTGCTAACTCCTGTGCAAAGATCCTTTTCCCCCTTTGGGACAGGTTCACAGCAGAACCCTTATTTACTAATCAGGCTCCATCCAAAAAACCTTAAACAAATACATTGCTTACACACCAAACATATCACTGATTTAGTCTTTACTGATTTGTAGTTTATATTCCTTCAATCTATGGGATCAACTCTTGCATCTTTGGTTATAACAGTAAAGTGAAAAAATTGTAGCTCTTTAAAACCTTATGGGTCTGATCAGTCGGACAAGGAAAAAGAAAAAAAAAAGATGGTAAACACTACACAATGGCTTCCTACTCTTGTTGAGAAATGAAATGAAAGCTAGATGTCCTCTAGTGCAAATCCTCTTTGAAGTTAATTCAGTCAGAACTTCATGACTCTTCATGTTTAATTAATAGATCCTTTTAAAATTCAACCAAAAAGTTTCATAACACCAATGTTAAAACATTTCTGATTTTTCATAGCCTATATTCATAATTATTATTACTGTAATCCATCATTACTTACTTGAAAAATGTATACAATTTCAGGTTATATGCACCAGATATCTTCACGGGTGCATCACCTTTTTTCTTTTAGTCACTACCTCATGTTTTTTTGTATCTGTTGGATGATGGGTTTCTAAAAGTGTGTCTATAATATCTTAGAAGCTTAAGGATCAAGCTTGTCCTCCAGCTCAGACTTCTTGGTGTTGTTTCTGTGCCAACTTTCATCAAAGTGGCAGGATGAAGGCAGACAACTCTTTCTATAGATAGATAAATTAAGTTGAGAAATTAAGGCAAAGGTAAATAGTTCACACTTGAGTTGTGCCAATAAGCTGAACGTGGTCTGTGCTACTGTAGCCTAGAAAAATAAGACTTTTGCCACTGCTTGCATAAGGTCCTCGGCTCCTGTGCATTGATCTGACAGTACAAGGGCTCCACTTTGTTATGACCTGGACTGGTGTTGTTTAACCCTTGTGCAGGTGCTGGTGGCTGCTGCCTCCCCTGCTCCAACTTGAGCTCTTGGGGTATCTCTGTTGGGGTCAGACATCCCCTTTCTGTCTGTCTGACAAACCCTTGGGGCAGAGAGGGGAGGGTGGCTCTGGGGGATGGTGCCAGGCTACAGCTTTCTGTGTGGGGGAAGCGAGTGAGCTGTGACAGTGAAAAATTTAAACTCAAACTCAAACATACTGCAAACTTGAACTGCAAGAAATTATAATCCCCATACTTCTCCTGGCAAAAAGTAGGAGGAAAACCCTAGCTGGCAAATCATCCTCTTCCCTTCAAAACCATCAGGGTGCTGACAGCTCACTGCAACCTGCCCTCATTCTCCCTTCTTCTAGGCTGACAATGTTAGGATGCCAGAGATAGGGGAGGGAGAGCACAGCACCAGGACAAGTGGTTTAGTTTGGTTTATTCCCTTTCTCCCACTACAACCTGTTAGCTATATTAGCTAACATTAGAGGTTTCTCTGTGTTAATTTGGATTATTAGTGAATAATTCCGTAACGGAACTAACACTTTGGATTACTATGTTTAAACTTTGAGCTAATAATAAACTCTTTGCACTATGTATGTGGTTCGTGCCCTTGTGTTCATAGCAAACCCATGACCACAGCACCATTTGGTTCCAAGAATGTAAGTCTCTTCTTGACCACAGGTGCTAAAGCAGTCTGGACATGTCTAACCAATCTGAGTACATGTTGATGAACATGAGGATAGGAGGACAGGATTGGATTGCTTCTACTCAATTGTAGATCATTCTGTTTGAAAGGGTCTATAATACAATTTTCAGGCAGTATCAGAAATTTAGCTGATTCAATAATTTGGTAAGGATTTCTGTCCTGTTTTATTTCCCTTGGCATTGCAAAACTGTTGGGTTTTTTACTTGTTCATGTGCATTCACGAATTTTATTATGCATGCAAGTCTCAGACTGTAGCTATTTTTATCTATTATTTATCTTTTCTTTTCTTTGTTGTATTACTACATCCAATGCCTTCAAAGTTAAAAGAGCATGCTTTTTTGCAGCAACATAAAAGCATATATTTCACATTTCAGTGCACTGAACAATAGTTAATGGCATTCTGATTTAGCCTTACATTTGAGTAAGCTTAATTGTATTCTTATTTTATTTAAGCAAGTTGCAGTATTAGGGAAACTCATTAAGGTTGTACTTGCTTCTTCCTCAGGGAAGGCTGAGCCATATATCTCCAATTACAATATTCAGCATGACAGAAATACTAAAGATCTACTTCACATGGTGTCATTGTCTTCCCACAAAATGGGTCACAGAAACTAAAATATGTAGGGAAGTTTTCTTTGGATAACTTTTAGATGTACCAGTACTGGTTTTTATTTTTAATTGGAGAATGTGATACTTGAGAGCTGTCAGTGTGGCACCTCCTACAGTCTGAAGTTTTCTCTTTATGAATATTAAATGTGTAATGTTCCAAGTAGGTGCTCACAATTCCGTAGTCTTTGAATCTGAGCCATGGAGAAACCACCCTTAGAACTATGAATCAGATCTATATGTCTTCCAAAGAGAAAAGCTTAAAATTTATACAGACTAGCAAATGTGGGTGTTGATCTGTCCAAAGGGGTCTGATATTTAAGCCCTTCTGTTCTCAATATGACAAAATCTAAAAAAAATTGCTGAATCTGATCTTCTGAATCTTTTCTTCATCAAATGCAGAACTATAATGTTCTTTGAGGATGACCAATTAAGTCTTTGTGTATCCTAGTATTTCCCATTACTGTCGTACTTTGAAACTTAAAGTCAGCTCTAAACAGCTCCCTTCAAGTACTCAGATACCTGTATTATCCAAGTGACTCTGCTTACACAGATTACTTAGGCTTAGCCCCAAAGAGAAGCTTTTTCCTCTGCTTTATGTTCTTGCAACAGATGCTGTCTGTCAAAATTTCAAAAGCAGAAACAGAATAAATTTCTAGTTATAATCTCTTTTGAGGTCCTCAGTTGAAAATTGGAGCATAAGAGAAATTTTTACTTATTTCAAGGGAGCAGCCTTCCCATGCTGGTTTTGTGAAAATTATATGCATTTCTATAGTTATTTTGTCAGGTGAGGCTCATACTCTTCACAAAATGGAAGAGGCATCTCTTTTAATATCTGTTTCATGCAAGTTTACGGTCAATTTTGCCAGACTGTTTTTTTTTCCCTTTGCCTAGTAATGAGCTGAGAAAAAATTGTAAAAAATTGTAAAAAAATTGCTTTAAGACCAAATTTCGGTCAATTTAAGTTTTTTGTGAAGACAGCTTAAAAGAGCCAAGAGCTTGACTCCTAAACAATCCCACTCACACAGAGCAACACATATGTTTTAATTACACAATAAATTCATCAATTTAATATATTCATATTTATTACATAAGGACAGTGAAATCGATAGGGAAGAGACTATACAGCTTATTGTTCATACCACTGGTCTCATTATGTGCTGTAAGGATTCTTTTCACTGGACATCTCTGAACAAGATAAAAAGGTAATGTTGGTCGTGGTAGGGAAATCTGTGGGAAATCAGTGTCATGGGCATAAATGCTAGCCTAGTAAGCTTGTTTTGAAATGAATATACACCTGATTGGGGGAGCTCTGAATACAGAATCATTAGTTGATTCAATGACCATAATGTACCAGTAATTTTAATGTCAAAGATGAGAAAAACCCAAAAGCATATTCTACAGAGGCTACATATCAATCATAATGTAATTAGAAGAACTGCTAAATTTGCATAAGGTTGCAATGTCCTTTATAATAGCCTGAAGGTTTTAGATAAATATAGACAAATTTCCATAATGAGCTGTTATTTTTTTTTGTATCTGTATTTTTCTTTTCCTTTGAAGTAATCTGTGTTTCTAATGATATCTTTTTAAATGAATAAATAAATAAAGTGAACTATACACTTCCTGTTGGGTAGAAATTCATGGAAAACAGTATAACGTTCCTTATCTGGCCTGATATTTATATGTAGTTATTCAGTATGAAAGTCATCTGAATTATAATTATAAATTTGAGATATATATATTCCTGTACTTGTCTCAGTTTTTAAAGAAATATTATGGAGAAGAAAGTTAAAGAGCAGATTGAAGTAAAGCAAAGAATTTTTTTACATATGTATTGCTTTCACTTCATAATGAAGGTTTTATTTTTTTTAAGAATTTTGATGTTGATGTCATTGGTTGATGATTTTGTTAAGGTGTCCATTAATTTAGAATATTTAGATATTCCAGAGGCACTTTGTCTCAGCTTCATTAATATTTTCATTGAAAATCACTTCAAAGCTTCATCTCATACTGAAGTATCTCCATGCCCATCTAAGAATATTTTAGTTCTAGTCCAAAACTACTATAGCTAGCAGCTTACTTCTTAATAAAGTTAAGTATATATAATAAGGTAAATTTAATTGCATATTTAAAATTACATTCTGTTTATTAATTATAAATTTCATTATATGTGCATATTCACCCACTCAGATTAACACCAGTTTTGTTCCCACCGGCCAGCACTGTTGGTATGAGCTGCATTCAAGGTTTCAGGTTGACTCTTCATGAAAACACCTGCTTTAATTTACTTCTGTGTTTGCTGTCTTCCTTATCCCTCAGTTGGGGTCCTCTTTTGCAAAGTCTTATGGCCTGACCACATCATAAAAATGTAACAATATTCACTCCTTTGTGCACAAGGTAGCATTTCTGAACAATATTCCACTTAAAAATTCATTCTACTGAAAAGGTTGACAACTGAAGAGGAGGAAGCAAGCTATAATATTTTTATCTTGTGAGAAACAGTGGGTTAAAACTCCAGAGATAATTTCCTATATACTATGTTTCAGCAGTGTTTCTATTTATAAGCAATCTGCTGATTATATTCCATGGGTTGGGAAAAACAAGGTATGGTTCTCCAAAGGAATTAGTGTGCTCAATAACTCTAATTAATGAATACAATGCACATAAATCATAAAACAGGGACTGGATCACCAACTAGGGCTGATTGCTGAATAGTTATCTGCATTTATTTTTCAGTGGTGTACAATATGAGGCATACTTTTGTAATATTTTTACCATTGTTTTCATTAAATTCCCTTTGAACTTTTCTTTCTTTTAATTGAAAGAATATCAATGAGCAACATCTTCATTCATCTTGTTTCATTTTTAACTTTGTACTGTCTTACAAGAACTCTATTGAGTAGGTGATCAAGTTCTGATGACTATTCTTTGGTATTTTCTTTTCAAATACTGCCACATTCTTTTCCTTCCCTGTTGGCAGATGAAACCTATTTGATTAGTATGATAAATATTTAATTTTTTTTTTTTCTGACAAAACTGGAGCTGGATTATGTTAATGCACATGTCATTAGTAAAAGGGCTTGATTACAGTTCATGTTTTTGCCTTCATTGCCCAAGTCCTAGACTTCCAACTCTGAAACATCAGGTCATGTCAAGGAGAAACTGGCTGTACCAGTTGGGCATCCAAAGTGCATACTTAATTTCTGTGCATGAAATTCATGTCAAGCAAGTAAGAAGCTCAATTTTTCTGTCTGTTAAACTCCTCTGCAGCATTAGGAATGTAATCATATAAGATGGATTGTTGTGTTGAACTGTGACTGTCCTAAAGACAACACAACATCTTAAATTTGCATAGCTCAAGGGAAGCACTCTTAGTTCCAATTACCTTGACAGGATAGCCATTAGCTCCTTAGTTATTTGAGAAATAGCTCATCTGGATTTCATGCATAGTAGAGTAACTTTTTCTGCAAGAACCAAAATATTGAAGACTTCTGCTTACTTCTAGCAGACTAAGGTGGTGAATCTCCTAGTTTTATAAAATCTCATTCTCTGACATTTGTTATTCTCTGTCTTTGTATCATTTTATGGAGTCTAGAACCAAAGTACTTAGAACAAAGAGGAAAATAAAGTTAAATGTCAAAATAGTGTTATAGATCTAGACACTTTAGATCTAATAGTCTGTATCTAGATCTAAAAAATAAACACTGAGTATTAATTTTGGAGGATTTATTTTAATTTTTACAAAGGTACTATCTAGTAATTTTGGTTAACCATGCTACAGTATAAATATATTTAGGGAAACATAAAACTGTTCACTCACTCACTCTTAAATATTTTGCGTCCACATCTTTAAGCTATGATAGATATTTTTGTTTCAAATCAGCCTCAATAAGAAAAAGAAAATTTGATCATGTTTTCTATTTTCTGTTCCTGTGACCATTAGGGAAAGGTGGATCTTAATGATCTATGCACTTTCCTCTCAATCACCAGAATGGATTCATTGACATTTGTACCTTAAACGGTATGTACACATTTGCTATCAAATATTATTTGGCTGTACAAATATTTATCTGCCATAATACTGACCATATTAGCATAATCTGACAAATAATCAATAATTATGTGAAGCTCTAGAGTCCTGACAGTTAATCCTGAATACTATAATTGGATGGTGAATGATGGAAAATATTTATATGATATTTGACCTTCTTCCAAAGTTCTCCATATATTCAACAGGGTTTCCAAGACTGACAAGCTCAAATTAACTCTTAGAATTCTGGAACTTCATCTGGAAAAAGAATTCTTCAAGTGGAAGGCATACTTAGTGTTAATGGAAATTTATAAAAACAAGATTTTGCATAGGAATTTCAGAAGGAGTTCTTATTTTAAAAAGACTTTGGGGATAAGAATGTTTAAGAAAATGTTATTTTTATTAAATTAGAAATATTTTTAAACATGCATAATTTTTAACAAAAAATATTTTAAGTGAAGAAGCAAATGCAAAATGGTGATAAGAGAAGAAAGAGAAAAAGGACAAGTGGAAAATGAGAATAGGGAAAGAAATTGAAGAGTTAGTAAATTAAAAAAAAAAAAGTTATATTTTGCCAAATAGGCCAGCCACTTAAAATAATAGAGAACAAGATCTTTCTCTCTAATTTTTAAGGTAAAAGTTCATCCAAATAAATATGTTAATAAAATAATCAGATTTTTCAGATTTTTTGTATTTCTTTAGCAAAAGAGATTTCTTGTATTTATTAAAATATATCAACCTTTCACATTTGGAATGAAAAATTTATCTTGGAATCTATATCATAACAGTACTGAAATACTGTGGATTCTGTTCCTACATTAGCAGGAAATAAGCTCTTGCTCCTTTATACTGTTGAGCTAAGGCATTTTTAAATGTTATTTGAGGAAAAGATTTGAAATTTACATCTCTGGATGTTCCTTTCTGGAAATAGATATCATTTACTGTTGTGGATTAAATATTATCCAGTGGTAATTTTCTCCTTTTTTTTTTTTGTAGCTACTAAAATGTTTAATTAAAAAAATCCCCCTAAGTCTCAACCTAGAAAATAGTTGAAATTGAGCCAGAATGAGTCTTATTTATTGTGCATATGTATGATACTACTGGGCCTAAAGGCTGTTCTGTAAATTACTTTTCAATATCTTTTAAAAGTAAATGTCAGAGATTAAAAACTGAATAGCAAACTTGTATGCACGTTTGTCAGATTTAGTAGACACAGCAATACCTGAATTTATTTAACTTTAATCTTAAATTCACTGCCTCTATACTTAACCTAATCTAGTTTTCATTAACTTGAATGCTTAAGTATTTCGTTATTTTAATCAAGATAAACCAAAATAGTATCAAGAGCTATATCAGGCTATATTTTTTAAAATCCTTTCTTGAATAATCCTGTTGTTTTTGTATTAGTAGCTTTTTTTCCAAGAGGAAGCAAACTAAAATTCGTCAGATACTAATGAAAACTTTAAACTAGTTCATCATGTGAGATAAAGTGCTATTGAAAAAACTAATTACCAATATATTCAGTAGTACCCAGTAGCTCTTATTCTTCAAGTAAAAGTATTTTTACACCTGTTAGAGTGATACTTCACCCACTTGGGTCCCAAAAACCCCGTGCAGTGCTACAGGCTGAGGCAAAAGTGTCTGGAAAACTGCCCAGCAGACAAGGGTCTGGTGGTGCTGGGCAACAGCAGCTGGACATGAGCCAGCATGTGCCCAGGTGGCCCAGAAGGCCAATGGCATCCTGGCCTGTATCACAAGAGTGTGGCCAGCAGGGTCAGGGCAGGGATTGTCCCTCTGTGCTCAGAACTGGTGGGACTGCACCTCAAAATCCTGTGTCCAGTCCTGGGCTCCTCGGTACAAGAAGGAAATTGAGGTGCTGGAGCATGTCCATGGAAGGGCAATGGAGCTGGTGAAGGGTCTGAAGAGTAAGTCCTATGAGAAATGGCAGGGGTTGTTTAGCTTGAGGAAAAAGGGGTTCAGGGAGACCTTACCACTGTCTATAACTACCTGAGAGTGTAGTGAGGTGAGAGTTGGCCTTTTTTCCCAGTCAGTCAGTGACAGGAGAAGAGGATATGGCCTCAGGATGCACCAGGAGAGGTTCAGGTTGGACATAAGAAAGAATTTGTTAGTGGAAAGGATTGCTAGGAATTGGGACAGGGAGGTGGTGAAGTTAACATTCCTGGAGGTGTCCAAGAAATAACCAAAAGCAGACTGGCATTTAGTGCTATGGTCTATTTGTCAAAGTGATGATAAAAAGTCAGACTCAGTGTTCTTGGAGGTCTTCTCCAACCTGAATGATTCTCTGATTCCAAAACATAGTGTCTTAGCAGAGCTGGATGCTGACACCTTCCATTTTGAAAAATTTTTGTTACAATTGTCATTACCTCTAAACTTTGCACCTAAGTTCTATACTTTTTATAAGCTCAGAGGAACATAAAAACACATAAACTCTTTGAAACTATAGAAGTCCCTCAGTGGACTTCAAAAAATTTAGCATGCACTTTAATTACTATGACTGACACCTTAAGTTCAAGGCCAGTAACTTCAGGCATAAATTTATTAAAACTCATAATTCTGGACAATATTGTAGTATATGTCATAGAAAACTTCAGTTAATCAGTGAATCCACATGCTTGCTAAGCCAGGGCAGTATTTGTGCTCTCTGCCTGTTTTAGTACCTATTAAAATGTCCTTAAACTATAATAGATTTCTTTTTAATTCAGCTTTCAATATCATTAACTAGGTTAAATATATCCTAAGAGTGTTTCTTAGCCATATGCAAATCTGTCTTTCCTAAGGTATTTAGTGAAACTTAGGTTATTTCTCTCAATAGTACAGGAATAGGGTTCTTTCATTATTATATCTCCATTTAGTTAGTATTTTCGAATACTTACTTTATCAGGAAAGTCCCTTGTTGCACCCTGTGAGTTAGACAATGTGATGGTAGTTACCTTGCTACTTACTGTCAAATGTTCAAGGAATTTAATGGTGCATTTTGAGGCATATATTATGACAGAAAAAAATTGTCTAGGAGACTGAGTCTATGCCCATTTGTCTATTAATATGGGATTTTTTAAAAAGATATTCCCTAAAGAGAGGGCATATCTGAAATTGTTCTGACCTATAAGATGTCTGGCACTCTTTGTCTTTGAGTAATATAGATGATTAATTTAAAAAGAAAATGCTAATAACATCAGAAAAATATGAATTATAAAAATAAAATGTGATCTTCTGGTAAATATAGGCAGATGGTGTGGCTAATCTTACAACAATCCTGTGTGTCTGCCTTTGAAAAACATATCCTTCAAACTGATGGAAGAACAGCTATAAAAAGAAAATTTTTATATTAATTTAATTCTTTAAATAGCCTGTGAGGGTTTATAACTAGACTTTTTGTCAGGACATATTTAAATACATACTAAGTTTATGCAGCAGAACAGTAGTTTTAACTTCCAAGGGGCCAATCTTTCCCCAGTCTACTAAAAAGATCTAGAAGACCAATGTTCTCACCTAAAAAGCAACCTAGTGTGAAAGAAAATTGCTGTTACTTACAGTAGTTGTATTGTAGCTCTTTTACACATTTATTTTAAATTTTGTCTGAGAACTTAAAGTTTGTGCCCCCATTCAAAAAAGTGGAAAGATGGTAAATAATATTGCATCTTGGTACAACGTGTTAGTAACACCCTTCTAGTGAAAGCATGAGAAAATTGAGTTTATGAATGCTCACAGACACAGAAATAGGTTTCTGCAGTGATCTGGTGCAATGAAAGCCTGAATGAGCTGTTTACAGTCTGTACAAGATAAGGATGACTGAAGTCTAGCAATAGTCTACAAATGATAATATAAAATATTGAGCAGGTATCAAATGTAATGTTCAAAATTTAATTCAGATTCTCCAAATAAATCAGGTTCCTTACTGTGATCATAGGCATAATTCATCAACATCTAGAAGTCATTTAATACCAACTTTATGTTCACAGTCTTCTAAAAATTCATCCAAAGTAGCACAAAATGAGTGCCATTTTTCAGTTATAGGTAATATAGCTGATAAACAGTTTTACTGAATAACTACTCCTGCCTTTGGCTCTCAAGGAAAGCTTATTTGAGAGTTTCAGCTGTTACTCTAACTAATCATGCTTTTAAATTACCAAGACAAAATTAAACCCCTCTATTTTTACATTGATGCAAAGCAGGTTCATTTACCAGATTGTGAGAATATACCATTCTTATCACTCAGGACATGTTAGTTATATAAGCTTAGCCCTGAGTACATGGAGTAATTTATCTTCCTGAAGCCTGTGAAAGCAGCTGAAAACTGAACTTCAGTTTAATTTTTTTACCTGTGTCTTCTGCTAATTCATACACTGGGTGGCAAGTTTTACTGTCAGAGAAAGATGTTACAATAATCTTGCATGACCTCCTGAGTAATTTTAAATTGCTGTTTAAAATTTGCGAATTTTCAGTCCAGAATTACTTTTTAAACCAGAACATACAACTACTTGGCTATAGTATGGCTTTTTATGCTAAGAAAAACCTGTTCAGCAGAAAAAGATGGTCTTCGAAGATTGCAATTGCCTCCATCTCTTGGCAAAATGAATAGTAAAAATCTTAAATTCTTATTTTATTACTCACAGATCTCTTTCCAATATTTTTAACTTCCATTACAAAATAAGGACACTAGAACAAAGCCAAATACTCTAGCAAGAGACTCACTATGTCATACAGACAGTTACTACTAGTATCTTATTTCTACTTAATATTTGTGGTTAGTATATCCAGCCATGCCATTCAAACTGGAAATAAGTAGAATCATACCTTACAAAATGTTGGGCTGCCATACAATAATATTATCTAGTTTGTTGACAAATTAACTGGTTCATACTGAATTGAAAATTTTGTAAGTTCTGTGATGCACTGAGTTGATTTTTGTTCCTGATTTTTGTTATACATTATCTCTGGTACTGATTTGTCTTTGGGTGTAAGTGCATGATTATTTCATGCATTAGAGAGCTGTTGTTGTGTTAGATTCTTTGTTTCAAAGTACTTGAAATACATGACCAATGTGCAAATAAGGATATTAAGTTACAAACTGTAAAGCTGCATCAAACTTCAGGCTTCAGAATCTGAAGTTGAAAATCTAAAAATAATCTTAGACTTTCAGCCTCTCAGAAAAATAAACTTTGTTTTAAATTGTAGGAATTTGCATCGCACACTAAATTCTGGAGTTTAACAGACTATCTATAAATACCAGATTTCATTCCACTTAAAAACTTTGTGTAAAACTGGTACAGTTAGAATGTAAGTATATAACAAAAATGAATATTTTTGTAGCTGACATAATGTGATTTTAATAACTTCGCCAGTAACAACTTGGAGATTTTCACTTGGTAGTTTTTACTTATGGATAAGTTGAGATCAATGAGCATGAAATAAATCACTGTGCCTAAAAAGCATATTTTGAACTTGCTTTCATAACATTTTATTTGTGGGCATGGATAGAACATGACTGCATTTAATTTAGTTACAATGCACAGTAAGCAATAACATTGTATCTCAACAGAGAAGCTGAAGTATTGGGATAATTTCCCAGTATTACCGGGTGGGACGTGCCTGGCCCCGTCTGACCCTCGCTGCTGGGCCAAAGGCGGCAGCTGTGGTGTTTCACCTCAGAGATACCTTTGGCCGGCTGGGTGCTGCAGCTGGGCACTCGGAACAAATCCAGGCAAAGTAGGAACTCAGTTTACCTCTGGTGGAAAAGGTTCAGGTGATGGTGAAGAGAAAGGAGAGGATTCTATCATAGAGTCTTAATCCAGAGTTTTATTCCAGGATGACAGACCTCTGAATGTGGTAACAGCTCCCAACAGAATCCGGCCCACATGCTCCCGTCTCCTTTTAAGCCCCGGGGACAGGGGGAGGGGAAGGGACAGGTGAGGGCCAGCCAGGTGTGAGGAGGGGAAAGCTCAAGGGATACAGACACTTGGACAGGCCAATGAGCCTGGACCTGAGGGGCATCTTTAGAACTTCTGCCAACCACACAATGCCCCTGCTGGAATGTTAAGATTGATGGACAGCTCTCAGCAGGAGGGCAAAGGGGAAAGGAAAGGTTGGCACACCTGAGGGGTTGGGATAGGTGAAACAGGAAATGGCATCACACTGCCACACTGAAGTATATTTTTCATAGATACATAAGTATTGATAAATTATATTAATAATTTCTGTGAGGATTTATTTGCATTATTTACAATTAGTCTTACTACAGTTTACTGTCTTTATATTTGGGTGGGATCATTCAATTCTTCTTGGTCAATCTTCTTAGTCAACAGGTATCTGATATTGTCAGCACCAATTTACACCTGACACGGTGTTTGGTACAGACAGGTAGTAAGAGGACGACTTGTGCATGTTTCGGTCATGAATGTAAACGTGTTGGTTTCTGACTAAGTTTATCAAGTTATATTTTATGATTAGAAAGAATTCTTCCACAAGATGACTTCACCATGTTGTGGTCTGTGCTTTTAAGGTATGAATGCACCTAGTTAAATCTGCAGTATTCTGCATTGTTCTTAAGGAAAAAAAAAAACCTCCAATAATTCATGTTTCAATACATTAAGAGGAACAGTACCATAAACCCCTGTCATGGTTTAGAAATGGTATTTTCCAATTTAGTGCTTCCACTAAAACCGTGCACCGCTCCTCTTCCCGGCTATGACTGAAAGCACAAAAGGCAAAGATCATGAGTTGAGTTAAGAACAATTTCCTGGAAACCACAATGAGATAAAATGAACAGTAACAGCAGGAATACCAATGACAGAGGATATAAGTCAGAACAAACTCATGTATACACACTGCCCTCCCCCCACCCCCAAAAAACAGATATTACCAGAAGGCTCACTCCATCACATTTTTTCAACCAGAATGAAACCCTTCACCTTTTTCCTTATCCCTGGCAATGGTGTGAGGTTATAACATAACCTCTGTGCCCTCCCATGTCCCCTCACAGCTACTGCAGTAATTAACCTTGTCTTGTCTGGAATCTGGAAAACCCAAATCTGTTTCTTAGATTTACACACCTTGATCTTATTCAGTGTCAAATCTGTATTTGAGTCACTCACTATTCTGTTTCTTTTATTTTTTTTTCCTTAGCTTTCTCATTTTCATTTCCCAAATATATAGTCAAAACAGAGCAAAAGCTGTGAAATGGTCCTGTCTCATTGTGCTTTACAAATGCTTTTCTTGGCAGTGATACATATTTATATCTCACACCTTTATCTTGGGCTATTGCCAGTGATGCACTATTTATGATGAAACTGGTCACTATTCTCCTCCATAGGATTCTGAGCAGTCATCTGACTCTTTCCTAAATGTCTGTATTTTAAAAATACTTGTCTGAGGACACAACAGCAGCAAAACAGTGCTGTTTAGAGAATGATATATTTGCCTGTAGGAAGCCCATTTCACAAAGCCATTTTATATGTAAGCATGGCAGAAATTTGCCTATGTTTGGGGAAATAAATCTCTAAGGATTTGCTAATCATAAGAAGAATTTAAACATCTTTTCTGAGTCACCAAGAAAATGATTAGCTGGAGTTTTTTGAATGATTTGAGGTGTATAACATGCACAGGTGCTGAAAGAACCCAGGGCATTTCATGCCTTTTGTTCTTGGGCTAGATTCCCAAGTTTTCTGGTAAAAATCTGACTGGAATTGTGTTTGTTGAAAATGAAATTATGCTTCTTTTATGCAAACTCTCAGTGTGTTGCGTTTTTGTACTTCTTATTTATCTTCTGTGAACCTGAGCAGATTCTCTATATTAAGACACTCTAAATATGTGGCTATATTGCCTACATAGCCATGATTTTTAGTAAGGGCCTTCATAATGGACTTGATGATCACAAAGATCTTTTCCCACCTAGTTTATTCTTTGATAACTGCAAACTTTTCAGCAACTGCTGAAAATAGAATATTTTATTGTGATACTTTATTTCATACCCTGTAGATTTCATATCCTGTAGATCTTCTGTAACCTCAATTAAAATCATTAGTTCTTTACATCTGACCTCGTGATAATTTTTGCTTGAGTGTATAGATGGAAAAGCACAGTTATGCCTCTCTAAATGCACAGGGCATATTTCAAAACACAATTGTTAAATGGAGAAAACATAAATTACCTAAACAAAAAATGAAACATATTTAGAAGCAGAAGTACTCTGGGGAGACTTCTCCTTCAGCACAGTTAAATGTAATTCTAATAAAAATTATAGGTGGTTGTAGAAAATATTTGCTTTTAAAGCTAAACTAGTAGGATAATAAATATTAAATAAAATATGATATGGTTACGAGTATGGTTTGGATCATCTGGTAATTTGGTTACAATGTGAGATAATTATTTCAATGCAACCACATGCAAAGCTGTCCATATAAAAATTTTATGGGATGACTGCCCTGAAAAGCACCAAGTCAGAGGTCTGATATTCTTTAGAGAGATCTTCCTCATACTGAGTGAACCACTGCTATACCAAACACTAATTAAATGCTTATAAAAAGAGAAACAAGTAGTGAACAGAGAAATCAGTTTTCCTTTCAGCACTTGAATGGTCAGCCCATAGGAGTCTGCCCCTGCTAGTGGTGCCAGCTCATTGAACTGAATGGGAAACACCTGGAAAACCTCTAACTAGAAATAGACACAGTCCAGTATGCAAAGTGGGAAAAGCTGTACTGTGTGAATCTTGTGGAGTGCTACCTATTTGCCCTATTAATAGGCCTCAGAAAACTTCTCTGATCACTCTGTATCTGTGTATAAACCTCTGAAAAGATCTGAAAAGTTTGAGTTTGAAAGTCAAAGAAATTATGCATGAAAAAGATTTCCTAAAGAAAGATAATTCATAATCAGATAAGGTTAATAGGAAGAGAATAAACTTGCAGTAGATGCACTTTGTAGTTTATGGACATGTGAGAGGTCTTGCATTAAGCCAAGTTAGTTTTGTCCCAACTACCATGAGAGTTACTAACTTAAGACCACCATCAGTGTGCTGGATCATGAAGCATTACTCCAGTAATGCAAAATAATAATAATAATAATAATAATAATAATAATAATAATAATAATAATAATAATAATAATAATAATAATAAATCTATCAGTAGTTCTAGACCTCTTCAGCCCTTGGAGGATGATGGTGGAGCAGATCTACACCATGTAGCTTCTGGAGAACCCCATGCTAGAGCAAGTGGCAATGTCTCATATTGTAACAGGTCTTACTGAATAGTTTGTCCTCATCTTATGGGGAAAGGCCTCTACTCCTTGAAGCAGAGAAACACTGCAATGAGATATCTCCAGAGCCTTTTCTTCTCCAGTCTGAACAACTCCAACTCTCTCAGACTTTCCTCATAGGAAAGGTGCTCCAGCCCTCTGATAATTTTTACGGCTCTTCTCTAGACCCACCCCAGTTGGTCCTTGTCCTTCTTGTACTGAGGACTCCAGAGCTGGACATGATACCCCAAGTGGAGTCTCACCAGAGCAGAGTGGAGCAGTAGAACCACCCTCCCTTGCCTGCTGGGCCATACATCTTTTCATGAAACCCAGGTTGTGAATAACATTCTTGGTTGCCAACTGACATTGCCAAGTCATATTTTGCTTCTTTTCAACCCACATCTCAAGTCCTTCTTCTCAGGGCTACTCTCAATCCATTCTCTGCTCAGCCTGAATTTATGATTGGGATTACATAGACTCACATGCAGGACCTTCCACCTGCCCTTGTTGAACTTCATGAGGTTTGCACAGACTCTCCTTGTCAAGGTCCCCCTGGATGATGTCCTTTCCCCTTTACCATGTCATTCAACTTGATGGGTTCTGCAAACTGTCTGAGAGTGCACTCAATCCCACTGTGACATTGATGAAAATTTTAACATAATGCAGGATCTAAAAGAAACCTTTTCCTTTTTGGGGTAGCAGAAATCATACTCCAACTTCTGTAATTCTAATTTAGGCTTTGGAGTTTTGCCCATTACTGGATAATTTTTATAGATTAAAAGCACCACCAAATTCACATGGCCCAGGCCTGTGGTTATGCAGGATTAAGTAAAATATTACCATCATGTGTACACATGTTCTACATGTCTACACAGACAGGTGATGTCTAAGCCTGAGGTGAGACTCATTGTCATACCAGTGTCAGTGTCTCTGAACATCTTTATTTGATCTTCCTAGGCAAGGATTGTAGGCTGAGACCATAGTACAAAATTAATCCCCTCCGTTATTGACAACAGTATGGGAAGAACTGACTTATCTCTACTATTAAAATGTAGATACTCTTAATTCAAAGATCTCTTCCATGTCAAGAATACCATTAGCATTCTAATGTAACTGGCTTCCATTCCTGGAAGCCATATGCAGCCAGGCGAAATAAACATGACAATGTCATCATCTCTTTATACCAAATGATATTTTAAGTGCAACTGTAAATATTATAATGCTATCTGATGCCATTTTTAATGTTTTCTCATTTGCTGTGTGCAAACTAAACTCATGTCTTATCTGATACAATGAAAACACATTTAAACTGCTTTTTTAAGTTGCAAGTCATCAAACGTGTCTGTGTGGCATGTGGATATTGTGCTAGTAGGACTTATATAAAGATAGAAAAGAAATAAGTACATTTTAATTAGAATGAATGTAAGAATAACAGATCAAATATATTGTGTCATATCTGTTATACAGAAAGCATTGAAGCCTTAAGAAAGTTTCTGTTAATTAAGTTAATCAAGTCATTGCTTAACTAGACATAGGAGGTATTAGCATGGACAGAAAAGAAAAATGAATGACCTGCTATATCTCTCTGTTCAATGAGGTTTCAGATAAACGCATACAATTCACCAACGGCTTAATTGTTCCAGTGGTACAGCACTCAATTATATGGTTTGAAAAGAAAAAGGAAAAAAAGAAAAAAATTTAATGAGCTGTTCCAGCACTACAAGTAATTGCTTTCATAACTAATACAAGTTAAGTTCTACTGGATACAGAAGACTTAGAACACTATTATATCAACTAAAAAGGCATAGTTAAAGAGAAACTGTAGTTGAAGCTTTTCTGGCATCATTGATAGAGTTTGGGCATTTTTTTGGTTTTGGAAAAAAAGTGCTTGCTATGCTCTTCTTCTTTTGGTTCTTTTTCTAAGTACAAGTAAAATAATGTTATTGGTAAAAAGAAATTCACAGTCAGTGGTTCTCACTTTAGTATGACATTTGTATATTTTTCATGGGCTTTCTATTCCTATTAAATAATGTAACTCATTTCTCAGCTCTAACTCATGTGATTTGGAATTAATAGAGTAGTATCACTAAAATCTTTGTCTTATGTGATAGTAAGTATATGATTTTGGCAAATTAATACTTTGACACATTCTGAAATGGAATTCTAAAAGAATTTGTTTTCTTTCCTTGCTTGAAAGATGAAAATGTCATACATGGAAATTTAGTCTTAAAATGTAGAATTAGTCTCTGACCTGTCATTATTGGGGTGGTCTGTCATCATATAGAAATATACCGGTGGAATTCCACACTGTTTTAAAAACTGAAGGGATGTTTGTAAAGATAGATTGAATTTGAACAGTGTAGTAGAGTTTGGAATACCTGTTTGCATAAAGAAAAAGACAGGGAAAATTTGCTTAATAGATTTCTCCATAAAATGATTGGAAGCTATCCTGAGCATGTGTGGCCTTGCATTACTGAAGTGAAACTATTGTAAAAAAATGAAATGGTCAGCACATAGGTCCATGACTGCAGTAGCTGTAGGATTTTTAGTCTAAAGGCGTTTGCAGTGAGAGCATACGGCAGTCTTCATAAGTTAAATAGTGGTGCAAAGAGGAGGACAACCTGTTTACTAAGTCTTCAGTAGAGTACTGTGTTCAGCTCTGCAGACCCCAACGGAGCAAGAAGATGAACCTCTTGGAGCAAGTGCAGAGTAGGGCTAAGGAAGATATTAGAGGATGGAACACCTCTTCTATGAGGAAAGGCTGACAGATTTGGAATCATTTAGCCTGGAGGAGAGAAGGCTCCAGAATCACCTAATTGCAGCCTTTCAGTACCTGAAAGGAGCATACAAAACAGATGGAGAGGGACTTTTGACAAGAGTATGTAGTGACAGGGCAAGGGGGAAGGGATTCAGACTGAAATATGGTAGGTTTAGATGAGATATTAGGAAAAGAATTCCTAACTGTGAGGGAGGAAAGGCACTGGAATAGGTTGTCTAGACAAGTTGTGGATGCCTCATCCCACAAATGCTCAAGGTCAGGTTGGATGGGACTTCAGGCAACCTGATGTAGTGGCATCCTGCCCATGGTGAGGGGATTAGAACTAGAGGATCTTTACAGCCCCTTCCAATCCAAACCATTCTATGATTCTATGGAGAAGTGTTGAAAATTAAATTCAGCAAGAAAGTTTCCAGTTAGACATTTAGAAAAAATTACAATAGTAATAATAATTAAGTGCTGGCATACACTGTTTGGAGGAAGATTTTGGCATCCATCAGTGGATGGGTATTTAAAAACATATTTAAACAAGTGTAAGTCAGGAATTTTATCTCCTTAGATTAGAGGGATAAAATGTAAGCCTTCTCAAGATCATTTCCAGTCCAGTTTTTATAAGAAATCAGAATGACTAATTGGTTAAAATTATCTGATTGTTCTTAAGAGGTGAATTTGCAAAATTAGGGAAAATAAGTAAGAAACAGATGGGAAATACGATTTTGCCTAGGCATAGAATTAGAGTTCCTTGTTTTATAGGTTTAATTTGAGGGATAAACTTTTTCTGTGATTCACTGAGTTTGTAAGTGTGAATTTCTGTACTTTTTACTTTTCTTGTTCTAATTCTATATGTTGGAATGCCACATTTTAAAATCACAGTACATTAAGATTTTTTTGTCTTGTGTCTGCTATGCATTCATTGCCATTTCTAACTGAAATGACCTGAATTTGAATTTCCATTGGGGGAAATATTAAAACATGTTCTTGACTTGCAGTCTGTCCTTGCAGTGCAACAGTAGGATATAGAATAAAAGTATAATTACCATCTCAGCAACACAAATAAATTAAATTATACAAGTTTAGTGACACAAAGCTGCAAAGACTGAACCTCCATGCATTCTGTCGCAATTTTTGTTGCTGAGTTAATGTGAGAGTGCCTGTATGGTCCACCCTTGAAAACATCATGGATGACAACACCTGTTATGTTGTAGATGTAATAGCGTGTGCACATCCAGTATACTGTCAGTAGGATGTTTGCCCAAAACCTCTTGCATTTGAGTGAAAAAGGTACCCTCATTACCTCAAACGATTGTGTTTAACATGGAAGGAGCCCCCAGCTTTTGTGTCTGCTGTCTGTGTTGTCTGTGTCCAGGCATTCACAATGCTTAAGAAAGCACAGGAAACACCAGAGAGGAAAAAGGGGTGAAAAAAGCAAACAAACAAAAAAACCCCAAAAAACCCAAAATTTACAGAACACACCTGTGAACACCAAGAGAAAGAAGAAGGGGACAAAGTGCTCCAGGTACCCAAGCAGGTATCTAGAACGTAGCACATTGAGAACCTGATACCTGATAAGGAAACTGAAGCTCAAGCACAGTCCATGATGAAACAGAAAGAAAAAAAGAGGAGGAAAAGACAAATTTATGGGCTACCCATAACTCCCTCATTCCCCCATCCCACTGCACTTGGCAAGTGGGAAAGAATGAAGAGTCAGGAATGAAGGAGTTAATTTGAGCCTTGAGAAAGGGAGGATGGAAGAAGGTTTTATTTTAATTTTGTCTTTGCTTCTCAAAATCCAAGTATATTTTAATATTTTCCCAAAATGAGTCCATTGTGTCTGTCATGGTTTGAGAGGAAGTGAGTTTTTTGGGATGCTGTGGTCAAACCAATAGGTGTTCAGATTTGAATATTGGCACCTGGTGTGGCCACTGGGGAGATGGATACACCTCTGACAACACAAGGAGTTAAAAGCAGAGAACTCCCGGGAAATCTTTCTCTTGGGTTCTGCCAGGGAAACAAGTCAGACCTCTCCCTTGCCCAGCTGCCATGTGGCCAGGTGAGGGAGGCCTGGGCCCCGAGGATGGAAGTGGAAGGGAGGAGGAAGACCAAGAGGCATCAGGCTGCCACCCCCCCGCCCCCCATCCCCCCTTCCACTTCAGAGAGAGAGAGAGAGAGAGAGAGAGAGAGAGAGCTGGTGTCTGTGCCTGTGCCACCTTGAAATTTGATAGCACGGCCAGCTGAGAAGGAGCAGGGGAGGGTGCGGCGAGAAGGTCCCTGGCAGGGCAGCGTGGGAGTTCATGGACAGGCAGAGACTGAGATTTTTAACTCTTTTCTTGGATGATGGAAACCTTAAAAATGCTTATCCTCCTGGAGCTGAATGAGAAGAGAGATAGAGATAAGAGGAAATGGGCCAGGAGAGAAGTGGAGAAGAATCTTAGGTGGGAGGATCTTAGGATGGAGTGGCCTTTGGCTGGACTTTTCTTGTATAGCCATGGACAGAACCATTTTTTTCCTGTGACAGAGAGACTGCATTTAGGGGGAGGCAATGGCTTGGAGCCAAGAGAGTGCAATGATGTTATGGGTGTGAACGAACAGAGACAATGGATGAGGAGGGTGGTTGGTGCCCTTGATCTTCAGTGGAGGAGAAGATCTCTGTTCCTGAGACCCCTCAGCCCCAGGGGGTGAATTTGGGGGGGACAGCTGTCCCAAAAGTGAGAGACTGTGCTCTTTTGGAACTGGGCAAAGCACCCTTAAAAGGAAACCCCTAGAAGCAGCTCTGGTCCATGCGCAGTGGTGGGAGCACTGGGCATGGAAGGAAGACGTCACGATGGCAAATGATCTCTGGGTGGTGCCACGAGTGACAGGAAACACACGAGGTCTCAATTGTGTTTCCAGGGGAAGCCTATGGCACAAGGGGGACTCTTCACTCCTTGATGAACTGAGAATTGATTATCTAAAGGGTGGTGATGGACGGAGGGTTGGTGATCTGAGGGGTGGATGTATTGGAAATTTGGTGGGGGGAGGAGGAAATGTTTTTGGAAGGTTTTCATTCTTTCTGTGTGTTTCTTTTTACATGTAGTTGTAAGTTAATAAAGTTTTCTCTTCTTTATTTCTAAGTGGGGGCCTGCTTTGCTTATTCCTGGTCACATCTCACAGCAGACACCAGGGAGAATGACTGTAATTTGGTAAATCATCTCCCTGTTTTATCTCAATCCAGGAGTTTTTCCACCCTATTTTATCCCCTCATTCTGCTGATGGTGAGAAAGAGAAAGGCTGTCTGGGAGCTTGGCAGACAGTCAAGATCAAATCGGGGAATTACAGGAAGACACTAAAACTTAGTGAAACTGAAAGCAAACCTGAAATTTTTTAAAAGGTGGAAAAGAAGCCTTGAAGTGGGATTAGGAGCAGCAGCCTTGATTGGACACTGCCAAGTATCACCTTGTGGCACTTGAATTCCTGCCTGGGCCAGGCCCAGCACCTCGCAGTTGAACTGAGGAACAGCCTTCACCCAGCCCGTGACCAGGATGCACAACTTCCCAGGATGGATGTGGGGCTGCACGTTGCTTCTGCCCATGCATTTTCCTTTCTCTGGGCATGGGCAGTAGCAAGCATACATGCTCAGCTGGAGCACCCACATCTCCACAGGAGAGTTTGTGCTTGGGAAACCTGCATCCACACTCTGGGATGGGGGTTATGTGTAAACCACACTGGCTGGGATTGCATGTAAATGTGTGTGTGTGTGTGTGTGTGTGTGTGTGTGATTGACATCTGGGATTAGATATATAAGTTAGTTTAGCAAAAAAATAGGTCTTTATTAGCATTTTGTAACTGAGCGTATTGCTGATTATCTGCTGTATTACTGATATGGATTCTCAATATATAGTTCATTGACTGCCAGTTAATTAAATGCCATTAATAAATGGATGAATCAATCCTGATTGGATTTAAACTCCATAAAGTGAGTTTAAATTGAACTGCTCAGCAGTTTTTCCCAGCAACAACTTGCTACTTTTCTTTTGGTAAAGCCAAAGTTTGGATCTGTAAGGTCTTATAGGTACCAAACTCTAATCACAGAATTTACACTTTGTTGTTAGGTACGTTTTCCCCAAAATTTCCTTAAACATTTACAGTTTTTGAGTGAATGTCTCCATTAGGGTAGATTTTTATGACCTAAAAATAAATATTTGCCAACAGATTTTGATGCCATTCTAGGTGACTAAGTTTCTGTCACACACAGTAAAATTTAATCAACATAGTCAATAGCAAAAAGTTTTCTTAAAAAACCCAAAGTTATTCTGACTGATCACCAGATACTGGATTATGTGGGCATACTAATAATGTTTCTCAGCTGTCTTAAAGGTGTCTCCTTGCTCTTCTATATTCTCACATAGGCTCTGTGTCACTCCTCCTAGAACTGTATTAATGCCTTAACTGTTCTACTGAGTTCTGTTTGGGAATAAATGTCTTTCAGGAGCTGAATGAAACTACAGAGGTTGATTTTAGAGTGAGCTAATTTTTGGGGGGAGATTTGTTAACTAAGCATCTATTATTCCTTATACCAGGCTATTTAGCACAGGTATAGGTATTTATATGTAGACTTCTAAAATAAGTTATTTTTAATTGTAACTAAATCTCACCCCATGTGTCAGATACTAAACAACTATCTTAGCCGAAGGAAATTTAGTAGGATGAAAATCAGACACATATAAGTGACATTTTTTTTCTTCAATCTACTTGTAAACATAAACTTTGTAATCAGAGCTCTTCAAGTGGACCATTTCGAGTCTCACAATTTCAAATTGGTAGGAGTTATCTAAGCTAACCTGACATCCAAACAAAAAAATTGTCCTATTGGTGAACTGCATTATCAGAATGTCTATTATTATTCAATTTCAACTCCTATGAATTTGGTATTTCTGGTTACAGATTGTTGAATGTCAACTAAGATGAAGGAACTAAATTTTATTCTTTTTAGGCTTGCATTAGAGCACAGTGTTGGCCATCAATCCAAATTCTTCAGACTAAGATTTTCTTAGGTTTCTGCTTCCCAGATACATTGTGTAATCCAGAGGATGTTTTGAAAAATTCGGCAACTGCTCCCTGCAGGGATAAAATACAGGCAGCCAATGTTAGACATTTTGTTCATCCTGTTTGGTTACTATTTGAAATTTGCATGTTCTCACTTTTCATTCTGAGTTTTTCAAATCTCATTCCAATTTTTTTCTACAGGTTTCTAGTTCTGTATTTTGAAAGGCCCTTTCAGAACTACATACTTATTTCTTACATACTGTAGTCTTGTATGTCATAGTTCCTACAACCATCTGACAATCTGGCTCTTCATCTTTTCTGGCCAAACTAAGCCTTGTGTAAGTTGCTGCAATTTCAGCGAATTAAACTACTTGATTCCAAGTCTTCTTTCTGTACAAACAGAATGGAGAAATCAATTTCTAATTTGTAAAATTGCTTAGAAGATTAATTAGTTATTGTTGTTGCAATCCTCTTAAGATTAAAATACTACATGAAGAAAACTATTATCATTTAAATGGTCTTCCTGAAAACATAGGCTACAATTTGTTGGATGAATGTAAATGCTTTTTTTTGGTGGGGTTTTTGTGTGTGTGTGTGTGTGTTGGTGTTTTTTGTTTTCTGGGGTTTTTTGTTTGTTTGTTTAGCCTACTTCAGTTTTTTGTTTGTTTGTTTGGGTTCTTTTTTTTTTTTTTTTTTTTTTTTCTTTTTTGAGAGTAGGAAGTGTTTCACAGCATAATTGAATTTCCCATTGTCTGGGACAAACAGCCTTCTAGGTAAAGATAAACAAATGTCCTTTTTCGATTGCTTTATTCTTTTGGGGTTTTTTTCCCTTAAGCCACATTGAATTCATCACTGAAATTTGTCTTGTTGCAACAACTTTTATTGTCAATAGAGGTAAAACTTTGTCTCTTGTTCACTATAGGTCAAACTAGTCTGAGGCATGTTTCTTGAGAGATTCATTTGCATGCAGAAGCTGTGTCCTTCTTTCTTTGTGAAATGAATTTTCAAACAAGCATGGTTCTCACTAAATAAATGACATTTTATGAAAACACAAAATGTGCCTAAAACAGCATAATGGCTTTAAAGCATTTTAATTAGCTTTTGGCAAATCAACAGATGCAGAGTACCAATGAACATGCATAATTTATCTACCAATAGTAGTGTTTCTACTTTTTAGGAGGTCATAAAACGGCCTTTTATTTGTGCTTTAATACACCACTGGTGGTAATCCTAACACAGTTTGCGAGAATTTTAAACACAAAGCTCTCAGAACAGTGAAATTCTAAATACAAGAATGTATCTAGATCTATACTAACAATATAATGTCTTTCATTGTTACTAGCTATACTTAAAAAAGCTTCAGAGGAACTATATTGTTAATATCAGATTTGTTTATTCCTTAATGTTTAAAAATTATATAAACTATTTAAATATTATGATGGCAGTGCAACATCTTTTATCTGAGAGCAAGGAAGATCAGAATCTTTGCAAATCCTAGAGCACCTCCTGGAACTACTAGGATGACTAACATAGTGATATTAAAGCCATTATCATTTGACACTGTTATATATTCCTTATTTATATGTTTGTTACCAGTGGTTGCTCTTGAGTAACCTATAACTACTTTCCTTTTATTTCTTTTGCTTTTTTCTTCACAAGAGGTTAAAGAGATATAGAGATATGCTGGCATCTGTTTCCTAAATATCCAGTATCGTTCCATATGCTGAAAGGTGCCAAAGAGACGTGAGAAAATGAGAGGTATGACACAGATCCTAATCAGAAAAATTTCTCTCTGAGCTGGTGACAGGAATCTAGATAAGATACTGAAATGGCACTGCAAGTTTGTTTTTAGGCAGGTGAATCACATCCAGTTTTGATTCAGTTCAAGATTTAATTACCCACATTTATATTTCCAACTGTCTAAAACTTCTTAGTGGTGTATAAATCTCATTACAATCATCACCCATCTCAGTATAGTCCATATAACTTGGGAAGCAATTTAGTTAATAAAAAAATACTCCTCTAATGCCTGAATCAAACCTTGAGGCTCTGGCATTTGAAGTCACTTGAAACATGCTGGGATGTCCTACCTGACCCTCAGCTTCCATTCCAGAAGAGCTATGACCCATGCAGTGTCTCAGCTGGCACTTGGTCCTATGTCTGGGCAATCAATCCTAACCTGGTAGCTGATTAGTGGAATATGCTGACAGTACTGACTGGACTCATTCATTTACAAGTTGACACAAATTTTCAGAGACGCCATATTATATGTCCTAACCTAGAGCTGGAATCATCCTGTAAAAGGCTTTGATTATATTAAGACAGCCTTCTAGTTTGTAGCCTATAACTCAAAAAGGTCACCACAGAATAATTTCTTCCTACCATGGCTCTGAAACTCAGTTTACAAATGACTTTTCTGTCAGTCTTTCCAGTTTCTGATATGCAATTTTACATTCTCTTCATCCTCCATTTTGCCATACATTAAGGATTCATGAAAGATGAAAGTTATCTATCACATTCTGAGTTCCAGGAAGAACTCAGAATTTGTTATGTCTGACAACATAACAGGGAAATATTCTATTGCATCTGCATGGGCTCTCCTCTGTTCCTCAGCTCTGTACTCATTTTACAGAGTCAGCTGCTTCTGTTGAAGTCTGTAGATTTTCTTGGTTATTATTTGGTAGTTAAAATAAGGGGCTGCGCTCAGAGTCTGGTATTGCAGCAAAGAACTCTGATTTCTTTCTTTTAGCTGATTTTGAAAGCCTGAAATTGGTAGTAGCATTTCTCTTGCAGGAAGCCAGCAAGACTAATAAAGCTGCTACAGATGAGAGTTTTGTTAGTATACTTATTGAGTGGCTGACAGAAGAACACAATAATGCAAAGGAAAAAACAGGATATGAGTGGTAATAAAAAGTTACAGGAAAATGTTTTGTGCTAAGAGGAAAGATTATAGATTGAAAATAATGGTATGTTCCCTTAATATATTTCCCCAGCTCTTCCAGTTTTGGGGATTTATCAAGTAAAAGCTTCCAGTAGCAGCGTACCAAAAGAGGAAAACCACTGTCAATACTAAGAAATCATTTTTATCAGAACCCTGGGATCTGTAGCAAAATCTTCATTCAGGTAGTTGGCAGTGTGAGCTGAAGGTCTAAGATATCCTGCTTTTCTCCTGGGACAAAAGAAGACCTCTTCACAAGGGAAGAAGATGAACATAAAATATAAAATTATACGTATGTATGTATATCAGAGCTAGGAGGGAAGAAATGTGTTGAATTCAGTCACAAACACATCTACAAAATAATTCTCAGATACCATCCATCCTCTGATATGTCATCAGGTTGCATCTGCAGGAAACAACTGTGAATCAGAAACAGAATTTTTTTTTTTGATACAGTATAATGCCAAAAGTACTAGAAACAGTACTTAAAAAAATATGTTTAGATGATGCATTTGTCTATACAGATGCATCTAACAAAAAAAATGGCTTTCCAGCTATACATTCAAAGGAAAACTGATACAAAGGGCTCATGCATGTGAGTCCTCATGATGGCATGCTACAGCAAATAAACTTGCATCTGTGATATATGTGTGTTTATGTAGGTCATACATAAGGTCTTTTACTTCAGCTCATTTAGCATTATACTTGACTTTCACGTGTACAAATTTGTGTGTGAGGTTGGGGAACTATACATCCCAAGGTAATTAGATAACAGTTGCAAACATAAAGTGCTGGTGCCAATATTAATTATGTTATATTTCTGAAAAAATAATTTAATAACAACAACAATTTACTGAGTCAATTGCAGGTAAGTTTTTAATTTCCCAGGCTACAGAAAATAAATTGTTCTGCTGTCAATCGTCATATATGCAATAAACAAGTCTTATCTTCCTCTACAATTCTTATCCTGTGACACCAGAATGATGGTTTCTCTGTGTGATTGAATCACATTGGGAATTCTCTCATTTCTTCTTGTTGTTGTTGTCTATCTTTTTTATTTTGATTTGTTTTTAACTTATGGATTTTTTTTGGACATTATTTGATTTGTGAAGACTTTTTTGGGTCAAGCCTGGGATAGTAAAAAACTTTTAGTTTATATCTTTGATTTTTTTAAAAATTTAATTTTCATACAAACAAGTATGAATAATTTGTGCTCTTTCATTAATATTGAAATTGATATGGAAATAACCCTATATTCATTTACACTTTAAAACCAAAATACTAAATAATTTTTCAATTAAAAATGAATACGAAAGCAGAAAGGTTTTAATGATCCTAGTTATTGTGAATTCAATCTAGGCCATGATTCAAGAAAATAATTTAAAATACTAGTAGTTCCATAAAGTAAAAGGTTTTCTTGAGGGATTTGCAACATCAAAGTAACAAGAATGCTTCTATAAAGGATACAGCAATCATCTAATATCTTTAATAAAGTGGAAATTTTTCTGTGCTTGTAGATTTACATTTTTATGCAAATCCATTCCTAAGCACATGTAACTATATTTAATCTAATTTATTTGCTATTAGGGATATTACACTTAAATGTGTGCATAAAGGATCAAAACCCAGTGCCTTTCATTCAGGTGAATTAATTTTCTTTAGTCAAAGAATTTGAAAGTGTTGACAAAAATTACAGTCTTGTGTAAAAAAAAGTGATATCATTTAGCAGTTTTTTCTCATATTATGGCCTAATTCAGCTGTTGCTAGTATAAATAAAAAACCTTTCATGGAATCAGAATTGGTTGTAATATTCAGGAAACTAAGCCATAGTCACAGTTTGTATTTATTGTTCTTCCAATGCTCTCTGTAGTCTAAAATATTCTCAAATCTAAAACAATAGGGAAAGGATTGTATGTAGAAAAGGAGCACTATTAAGTAAAAGAAATCATTAATCTAAAAATGCTATACATATGGTGTACATATGGCCTTCAGAAAGGCATACTTCAGTCTACAGGCATGTAGTTTAAGAATTCTTGCCTTTTTTAAAAATAGAACCAGAGTTTTCAAAGTTATGAATCTTGGACTCATTCTCTATACTCCCTCTATACTTCTCAGATTGATTTAATATCTTTATTAAGTGCATCATATTTAACATATCATTAAAGCATCTGAACTGGGAGCATAATAAATGTATGTAGTAAATATAGCTGGTTTGATCTAAAGCAAAATTTTTTAAGGTGTTTTGATCTAACTCAAATTTTTTTAAGGTGACCTATGTTTTTAAATTTTTATGCACAGAAGCCAGGCAATCTATGCTTCTGTATTAGGTTTGCATGGCCAAGCTGTTGTAGCAGGGCCACTACAAGGGTGGTGTCTGTGACAAGCTGCTAGAAGCTCCCTCCTTGTCCAGCAGAGCCAATCCCTGGTAGCTCCAAAGGTGCACATGCTGCTGGTCAAGGCTGGGCCAGTTAGACATGGTGGTAACACCTCTGCAATAACTCTGTGACATTTAAAAAGAAGAAATAAAATGTTCTTGTGCTGTTGTAGTTGTAGCCAAAGAAAAGGGTGAGAACATGTGGGAGGAACAGCTCTGCAGACACCAAGGTCAGTGCAGAAGGAGGGGCAGGAGGTGCTCCAGGCACCAGAGCTGAGATTCCCCTGCAGCCCCTGGTGCAGCCCCTGGTGAGGCAGCTGTGCCCCTAGAGGGCAACCCATGGAGGGCCAGGGGGTGCAGAGACCCACCTGCAGCACCTGGAGGAGACCCACACTGGAGCAAGTGGGTGCCTGGGAGGAGACTGTGACCCCATGAGAGATCATGAGAGAGGAGCCCATGCTGGAGCAGCCTGTCCTTGAAGGACTGCACCCTGTGGCAGTGATCCAAATTACAGCAGTTTGGGAAGGCCTGCTGCCCATGGGATGGATTCAGGTTGAAGCAGTCCATGGAGAACTATGTCCTGTGGGAAGGACTTCACTGTGGAGTGGGGCAAGGTCCTCTCCCAGAGCAGTGGAAGAAACAAAGGATGATGAAATGACCATAACCCCCATTCCCTTTCTCATTGGGCCCTAGGGGAGGAGGTAAAGCTGGGAAGGAGGGAGGAGTGAGGGCAAAAGTGTTTTGGAGATTTTATTTTACTTCTCATTATCCTGCTCTGATTTTATTAGCAGTAAATTCAATTAATATCTCTAATTTGAGTCTGTTTTGCCCATGAAGGTATTTGGTGAGTGATCTCTCTCTGTCCTTAGCTCAGGAACCGATTGTTATATATTCTCTCTCCTGTCCAGCTGCAGAGGGGAGTGATAGGCTTTGGTGTGTGCCTGGCATCCAGCCAGGGTCAACCCATTACAGCTTCTAACTTGGATGCCTCAAAAAGTTAGCATGAATAAATATTTTTAAGTGTTTCCAGTCTTCTTCTTTCTGATGTGAATAATTACTGTTCTTTGAAATAATTTAACACAAAGGGTTCATAAGATAGGTCTTGTCTAATCCAACCTGAAAACCAAATAGTGTTTTCTGTTAAGTCAGAAAGAATATTTATTAGATCTTGACTTGTAAATCATGGCATCCTATTACTTAGAAAAGACCTTTGGTAAAAAATAATTCAGCAGAGAATACAGTTAACATTTATAAGTGCTGAAAAAACCCATTTCTTGAAATGACAGTGTTTCAACTGTAAAAACTTCTATTGTTATACAATATTCAAAGGGACAACCAGAGTGTGGAATGTGCTCCTCAGAAACAGAGAATAGTCTGTCGTGATGAAAAGCCCTTTAAAGGATTACTTAGTTTATGAAAATACAAGAAGTTTATGCTTTTAAAGTAAAAAATGTGACAATAAAATCCAATTATATTCATCACATTAAATTAATTTCAAAGGTGTATCAAGTAGGCAGAACATAAGTTTTACACTGGTCATGCCAGAAGTAGCATACCTAACGCAAGAGACCCCATGCACTCAAATTCATTGGTAATATATAGAGAATCTATCGGAACAGTACCTTTGAACTCTTCGTTGACATTCATCAGCCTCCTCACGGATGCTTTAACTTTTTTTTAAAAATTTCTTGAGGATACCTTCATTAAGCAAAATACCTTCGTATTGTCTCAGGCATGTTTTACCACTAAACTCATACTAGAGACTGGTTTATATATACAATATCTAGCTTTTGAAAAAGCAACAGCTTTTTTGAATGGTATGTATATACCCCTTTTCAAATGCTTGCACAGTATCTAGTTGTTCAAATAATCAGTTAGGGAAGAATTATACTTTTTAAAGGAAAATTCACCTGAAGGATCACACTCATATATTTTAGAAGGAGGTTTAACATCCTATAAAATTATTTCTAGAAATAGATATTTCTCTGGACTGGTACTGAGAAAATCTGTGCTGATCGGCTTAGAATTAAATGTCTGGTTTTTAGATGACCCAATTAGGCATTTGGAATTCTTCCACTAGCCTTAATTTTTTTCACATTGAAGGGCTGCAGCCAGCCATCCTGTGGCCTAGGTATTCCAGAAAAGTAAAAAAAGCTATCCAATTCAGGTAGGATAAATTCCTCAGTGTTTTAAATGTCTCTGTTTGCTGTAAATTTCAGTAAAGTTTATATAACATTTCAATACATATTTTGAGATTTCATTTCCCACCAAATGTCTCAATTTGAAGCAGAAAATTCTCGCTGAAATTCTGAAAACTATACACTAGTTTTCAGAATTTCACAATATACAGTAGCCTGGGAAGCATGCTAACAAGAATGAACACCTCAACTATTATTTGTAGTCTTTAACTATATTATCTCATATTTTATGTTAGAAATGTTAGAATCATAGCTTTCCTCATAACTTTTGTTCCCTAAACATGAAGGTGTCTGTGATATATGCCATAGACCTATTCTAACTGGTGAAATACTAAGAACTGTGCAGTGTTTTAGCTGAGTTATGACAACCTATACCAGTTCTGAAGGCCATTTGTAGTGTTCTTGGTGTCTAAATTTCTGACAAAAGAGGCAACACATCTGTGCTGGCTCACAAAACTGCTGGTTTGCTCAAGGAAAGCAGGCACAGAAAATTATGAACAAATGGCAGTCTTTCAAGAAAAGTTACAGAAAAATTTCTCCACACTAAAAAACTATAAGAAGACCCATTTCCTTGACAAGAATACTAAAATAATTCCAAGCGTATTCCTGTAACAACAGGAGTATGTCTAGTTGTTAAAGAGATGTAAATTGGTAGGTATAATTTTTCTGATCCTGTTGACACATAAATGGAGATATTTCAAGTCTAAACTTCAAGCTGTGAAGCAAATACTCTGTAACTGCAGACAGATGTTTTAGTTTATTGATTACTTTCTGAGTGTTGGTTCCAAAATCATAGTTAAAAAAAAAAAGGGGGAAATAAAAGTATTCTGAAGAAGGCTGTCAGTGCCCTTGCACAAAGCTGTAGGAAATGAGTTCCTCACAGATTCAATGCATTCTGATCTTCAATAAACAGTTCATAGATTCACACTTTCATTTTTCTTTGGACAAGAAAGAACAACTTACTTGTGGCAATTCCTATACACATTTCTTGCCTATTTGTGAAAACACAAATGCTGCTATACCACTAACTGGTTTTCTTTCTGGCTTCTTTTTCTATCTTAGTTAACCCTCCTGCTCTAAACTCTGTAGGTACTAGTTCAGCTGCATTAAAAGGCTTTTCAAACTAGTCATCAAAGACTATTTATCTACATATGCTATCCATATCTGCATGTTCCCGTGAGTGAAATGAACATGCGAGTGCTGTGATATAAGCATTTGGCCCAACAGGAGTGGATTGAAGCAGATGATGGTTAGATTAAACTAGATTTAATATGGTCCTTGAACATTTTGCTTACATCTGATACAGTACTCCAAAAGGTACCAAGTCTGTCTGCCCAAAACTGCAGACTAAGAAAATATACTCTAAGTAAGAACTATTGGAAGGTTCATTAACAAATCACACTATTCTGGATAAAATACTCATGTAGGTAAAATCTGTATATATTGTTTATTTGTCTCACTGAAAATCTGTTTTTACATAGATGAAAAATGCTTATGAATTGAAGAGCTTTCCTTTAAGGGCAGTCTCACTGCATCCACAAGAGATATTGCATCTAGGTGAATTTCCAAATATTAAAAGAAAAGTAACTTCTTTAGAATAAGGAGAAAATATGGAAATAATTTTGCTTGGGAAGGGTGTCTGAGAAAGATGTTTTATGATTCCAGTTTTGAATTTCAATTGTTCGTACACTCTTTGGGCAGTTTTAAACAGATCTAACAAAAGTTTCATATTCTTCAGTAGAATTCATAACATTCTCTCATAGAATTGCAATATTAACAATCAGAGAATGAGTGCTAATATCACAAATTTAGAGTGTCAGACAATTTGTTTTTTGAATGTTGAATTTCATATCAAATCACAATGATTTTCACTATTTCACTACTTAAATACTTGGTTGAACTGTTGTTCTTATATGTTTAAGAACTTTACAAATAAATCTAATTGAAAATATAGCTCCTTAAAATGTATTTGGAAAGGTTTTAGGATGTTTTAGAAAGCAGAAACTGCATTATTCTCCTTTTCAATCAGAAGAATAATTTCTCATGGCAGGAAGTACTTCTATCCTCAGACCGCAAAGTTGGCAGCTTCTTAGTTGGATGTTAATTCATCTTTTTCCTAATTGCAGACTACATTTATCAGTTTACAGCTCTTCAGAATTAAATGTAGATATAAGAATATGTTTTAAATGGCATTGCTGAATTGTTTCTGTATTCAAAAATTAGAAGGTTACTAAGAAACAAAAAGAACACTGGACTCAATTTTCCATGGTATTCTGAAACTTCACCTTAATTGAAACTAGAACTTTTATTTCCGTTCATTTGGGTCTGATGATTTAAAATGATCCCTACAAATAAAACACTTAAAGAAAGAGGGTTTGATAAAAAATGTGATTAAAAACCCTTAATGGATGGTCACTGATATAATTTTTGTTTCTGTTTTTTTGATATCTGATAGCTTTAATGACTTTGTTACTTTTGGGAAACTCCTAAATCCACTTTGTTTTCTGCAGCTTCAGCTTTCTGCAGAAGATTAAGCTATGTTTTCTACAATATTACCATAATATTACAGAAATTTTACCATAATAACACAAACATTTTGTTCTACCTTAAGACATTTAAGTTTTAATCTTCTTGATATGCAAGTGGAGTCTCTCAGACATCACTTGAACTCATTAACAGACCTGCCACATATATTTTAAGAAAGATATGACTACAATGTAAATATATAAAAAATATATACAAAGCTAAGAGGCTTGCTAGATTTAGGCCACTGATTATAGTGTAACAGAGAGCCAGAACTTTACTGACATTTTTAATAATTTTGCATTACTGGCGATAGTGTTAATGTCAACATTGACTTATTGTCAATAAAGTAAATACATTTTCACAGAGGGATCATATATATATGTTGGCTTTTCAATAAGAAAATTACTAAATTATAAATTGAAACACTGATATTTATAACTCTAAGTATGACATGTTTATACAAGGAATTTTGGAACTAGGACATAATACTCCTCTTCAATATCTTTATAGTACATGTGTCACTGATCTGTCTAAGGCTAGTCCAATGACCAATGTAAACTAAATAAAAAGCACATATAAAACGTCATCTACTTTTTTCTTTTTCTTCATCACTACTATTTCAGTGTAAAATTTCACAGGAATTGGGAACAAAAACCTATGATGCTGAATATGATAATTTTAGAGGTACAAAAATGTGATCATTTTAGAGGTACAAAATGGACCATGAAAGTAAAAATAAAAGAAATTTCCTAAATGAGATTGTGATTGAATATTTCTTCCTATACATGTAAACTTTATGCACACAAGAGCAGCCAAGCAACCAAGCCCCTACTTATAGTCACAAAACTTCCTTTGCTACCTTCCCTCAAAAAAACTACATTTGCTACTTAAATGGAGTTGTACTAAACAGATAAAATAGTTAAAAGATTTAAACCATTCATGAGTAATTCACAAGATTCACTTCCGCCTGCCAAATATTTGGATCATATGTTGTCTATTTACAGTCACAGAATGTACCCAGAATGAATTCTGTTGCAGAACACCTAATGCCTGACATTACATTATTGTAACACTCTGTATTGAATTAATCTGAAAGGAATATATTGATGTGCTAGTATAATGGCTTTCAGATCAGACACCATTTATCAACTACTTAGCTAATATCCACTCTTAAATTCAAAGAGTGGACGGAAACAAAGGGTAAACACCAACGTCTGCCATGCTTATCGCTTTCAATTGTATGGTTGGCTGGCCAGCTGTATTTGATTTGGCTAGTTCAGTATGTCTTTTTTTTTTTCTCTCTGCTAATGAATACAAATTCACTGTGCAATTCAGGATGCAGTAAATTACACTATATGGCTGATGCTGTCAGTGAAATGCTGGGCATTGAGTCTGATAATTAAAGAATGACATTTAACGGAATAGCATATCTGGAACTGAATGCGTTTTGCTGAGAAATGAACATGAAGGCCAAACAGAGGTTCTTGTTATTTTAAAAAAGAATGTTGGCAGAAAGAATGGTCAGAGGAGATATGCTGATATCTCTGCATTAGTTGATGAGATAGTATTGCATGGCAGGTTTAATAAATAATAATAATAATTTGTTATGTAAAATTCACAGTTACCTTGAATACAAGTTCACTTTTGGCACTACAGCTTCAAGAAATCCAAACATTATTATGCTTCCTTTGCATATTTTGATATACAGTAAATAATTTAGGAACTCAAATTATGTCATAATTTTTACTGATATTGTGATTATTTGAAGAAGCAACGTGCTTGAGGTATGCATAAAGGTCTGTTGATAGAAGCACAGAAACAAATCTTCAATTCCAAACTGCAATGTCTGATTTTCCTGGTTCTCCCAACTGGCATTTACAAGATCCCATTTACAGCTGTGGTCAAAACTTTAACCTACAAGCTGTTTAGAGCACTAAAAAGCTATCATGGACTAATGTCATTTGAGCTTTGATATATAGAGCAAAATAACTACTACTTTTATAGTATTTTGTTTGCTTTATGTTTTAATTCAGCTCAGCTACTTGACGGACAAAGGCAATTCAGTGAGTGCAAAAATAAAATATATTTTTGCTCAAAATATTTAACTTTTTCATATATAAATTTCTATGTTTTGAAATATTAAAGTCTTTTAAATATGCTCAGAATATATACTATCCAAAATCACTGAAATAGACTGTGAAAAGAAGCAGTTCTGTCAAATGTATTTTTTTGTTTTCTTGTATTAGAAAGTTCCATTGGTTTGAATTTTCAGAAAAATACATGACTGCTTAATGGAAGCAGAGGTTAAAAACCTGGTGTTATTATACTAGACCTGCATCAGTTTATCAAGAATCAAATGTCCCCAGTAATATTGAATCGGTCTGTGTACTACGGAGTCCAGTTCTGAAGATATTTAGCCTCTGGCTAAAACAATATAGATGTCAAAATCAATTAAAAAGTATATTAAAAGCTTCTTAATTTTTTTATATCTATATATAAATAAATCTCAAAAGTGAAGGAGCATTTTATAAAAATAATGTAATTTTGCCTGCAAGTTTCAGATAACTATTTCTTTGCAAATGAATATTTATATTTTACAGTATTATATTTAAATACAGTGTTGATTCAATTTAATACATTGAAATACAGTGATATAATTATTTATAGTTTTTTAGGCATTCATAGGGCAAAACCTAACAGACAGCTTCAACTTTTTCACAGGTTAAACACAATACAAATAACCTTTAATACAGCCTATTGCAAAAGCTGTGTCGCTCATGTCTTTGGAAAATTAAACTGTTATGCAGGATTTTACATAAATATCAGATCATAAAAATTTACCCTTTGCATTCAAATTTATTTATCTTTTTTAATCATAGAATCATTAAGGTTTTTTCAACCTCTAAGATTGAGTCCAACCATTAACCTTACACTGACTGGTCCACTAAACACTATGTGACTCTATGTCAAATTCTTTATCACATGAAGTGAGAGAGCTTTTTTGACTCAAGGCTTTACTTCTAGGGACTATTTTAAAGCATCAGACCCAAATTAATCCTACAAGTGCAATACTTACATAAAGCTTAAATCTCAGGTTTAATGGTATCATAGTAGTAAAACATTATGTTAGGGGTTAATAATTTCCATTTACCTGTCATAATAAATAAGATACCAGAATGAAACTGATGGGAAACAGTTCTCATTTATGTTTTGATTCTATTGAATTTTGCTGTAAATAGGAGAAAATCTTTCATCATCAATTAAAGCTAGTATAAGGATATATTGAAAGCCTCTTCAGAAAAATATTATATGAATTCACTGTGGTTTAATATGTTCACCCTGTGAATGAGAAATCTGGAGTGATAGAGACCTGAATCTTTGGGTAAGGCTTGTATCATGCCCCTAATGTGGGACAACCATGCTGACTGGAAGCAGAATGGCATCACATTGTGTTAGCAGATGATGTTCAAATTCACACATATTTCAAAGCAATGTTGGCAGCGACAAGTATGGAGTGAAGCTGGTGTGTAAAGCTGAAGTAAAGCTGAATGTTCTCCAGGCATATCTTGGATACCTTTATAGCTTAGCCATTTCAAACAGGCATGATTTATTTCTGTGTATACCCGCTGAGGTGAATAACCATGTGCAGAATGAGTGAAACTAATAACTTTTCCTTTACTCTAGCACAGAATCATAGAATCATAGACACATAGAACAGTTTGGGTTAGATGAGACCTTAAAGTTCACCTAGGTTCAACCCACCTGCAATGGGCAGGGAGATCTCTAGATGCAACTCTTTCTAGATGCTTTCTTAATATATGTATATTTCTCTTCCTAAATTCTATAAGCAGGATTTCTTAGGATATAGCTAGAAGAAAACAAACAAAAAAACCAAACACAAAAAAAAAAACCAAACAAAAAAAAAAAAACCAAACAAAAAACCAAAGCCCTGGATGAGTAGTTTTGCAACATGTTATAAAAAGTTTCATTTATTTTAGAACACAGATGAATAAAGAGATTATGTCATAACCATGCAATGCTTTCACATATGGGAAATGAAAATATAGTCCCTTCCTGTGCCTTAGGAGTTTCAAACAGACTAGCAGACGAGACTGTCTGCATTGGAAAATGAGGAAGAGTTTACCACATTTCCCCAGATGGATAAAGTGATAGCATTTTCTGTAGGAAAAACTTGTGATGGACAGAAAAAGAATGGGAAGAATCTGTCTCTCACAGTAATTGTATAGAGTGCTCATCTGGGAAACAGGCTAATCATCTGTATTTCAGATTGCTCTAGGAACAGTACACATTATTAAATATTTTTTCTAAGCAAATCTATTTCAAGTTGGAGACAATGCCTATGATTACTTTTGAGTGTTGGGAGCTGTTTTTAAATGTGTTATAAATAATAGAGTTCCTTTTCTGATGGAAATTAGCATTCTTCATTCCTCCTAGGTAGTATTTCCCCTTTGAGATGAAAATTTATAAAACATTGGAATCAGTAAAAAGGAGGGCTCGAGAAGATCTCATATGTTATATTAGTTTAACACCTGAACAGTAAGGTTGGTTGGTTGGACCCAGATAAGAATCTCACTAACTTTTTGAATTGACATTTGGACACCTTGGTATCTGTCCCTCTGACTGAAGTGTGATGACAATGCTGCTTTTTCCTCTATCACATGGTAATGAAGTAATTGATTATTTTGCTTCCTTCAGGACTTGTGGTCAGTAGCAATGTTTTTATGCTCAAAATTCTATTCAATTTTCATAGCAATATGATTATCCTATTGTTTTTATATGTTTACTAACCCATTCAGGGAAATGAAAAATTAAATTTGCTTGTAAATAAGGGCATTATCAAGGCCTTTGTTTTATTCCATTTTCAGACTTTATTTTTGGCTGAGACTTTGGTTGAGAGGAATGCAATACAGATGTTTGTCTACTGAACAGAAAATAGTAGATTCAAATATGTAAAGGTAGAGAAAAGGAAACTAAATCATTATGATAATAACACAGTGAAAAAAATCTCTCCTACATCAATATGTAAGTGCATTTCAAATATAAATGAATTGCAAATATTCAGAGAATTTAAAGGCAATAATCCTCTATTGTGTAGGTTCTATGTGTTTCATATTTTGAAGGCAGGTAGCATTTCCTTCTCATAAATAACTTTTTAGTGGAATGAATTTTGAATGTGAGCCGAGTATCGCCTCAACTGGAATTATCATTAATAAGAGAACAGCAATCTGAGTTCTATATAGAAACTAGAGGTGCTTTGGCAGTGTGAGATCCTATGAAAGGAACTAGCAATTGCTTGTGATTGGTTTGTGAACTGAGGAGGACCCAGCTGAGATTGAACTGCTGCATTTGAGGCCTGTAAGAAAGCTGTTACTGAAAGATGGTTATCTAGCCTGTGTAAATGGAAATACTGGATTTCTGTTCAGACAGACATGCATTCTTTCTGATAAGGAACAATATTTAAAGAAGAAAAAGTGTTAGTGAAGGATGCATCTTGTGAGTAATTGCAATCAATAAAAACCTGATCCCTCAAGTGCCTCTATATCAGAATAACGGTGAGTTCACTGTGCACCTGGTTTTGCAATCCTGTTGCATTTTAAAAAATAAGTTTGTTCCTGATGTTGAGTTTAAAGCTTTATGGAATGAAAAAAAAAAGAAATAGAGAAAATGAATACTCACTTACTTGTGACATGGAAAAGAAAGAATGCTTTTGTGTTATACTGTTTTAAGTTTCAAGAGAGGCTATTATGAGATTCAGGTTGAAAGAGTCATGCTGAGGTGGAAGAATGTAGGATCCAATCAAAAGAAGAACAGGAGGAAACTGAAGTATCATGGGAACACGAGTAAACATGAATTCAGGAAAGAAATATTTTCACATTGAAATGGAGTCGCAGTTTTTAAAATTCCATTAATAACTCTAAATTTAAAACTAGTTGGCAGATATTTTGGACCATCAGATGGGCTTCAAAGGAAATTTGCTAAAATATCTTCTCAGTTATACCAAGAGAAAGAGTTAGACATTCTCTGACAGTAAGTTTCCATTGTGCTCTACTTTTGAGCAGCAAACCAAATTTTGAAGGAAACAAGAGTTTCAGGATCTGGTGAACTTCAATTCAGATTTTGAAACAAAAATTACACTTGGTGAAATTTACTTGTTATTCAGAGCTTATTAAATATTGACCGGTCTATTTTGTATGAAAGCTGTACATTAATGTACATGGACATTTTAATGCAACATATCTATTTGCCTCTCAATCTGTCTCTCTCTCCCTCTCCATCCACACCCTCATTACTAAGTACATCCTAGTCAAGTATTTTACTGGACTAATATTTTGTACTTTAAACTTCTAATTCCACTGAAATTCTGAGTATGATGTAATAATTAGTTTAGTGCACACTTTATGATTCCCTCTTTCCATTCATATGTCATTCAGTTGTACCTCTTACATTTATCAGAATCTTAAAAGAAATAGTATTACTACAAAAAATTACCCTCTGGGCTTAAATTGTGCAGACATGCTTCAGAAGCCTCGTAGAGATTTTTTTTTAGGTTTAGGTTTTTCTGCAAGTTAAGTGCACAGTTGTTATTAAAAGAAATATGTTAATAAGGAAAAATAATTGAGTTACACTGTACAAAACACAGGTAACTTCAAACATTCCTAACCCTTGGTATAACAGCTGTATTTTCTAGTTAATAAATGCATTTGGTTTTCTTATATATGTGTAAATTAGCACTTCAGTGGAGCTTGGTTCATCCAGGGAAAGCTCCCATTGAGCCATGAATACATCAAGAATAATGTGCTGGTACTACAAGAGTCACATACTTAATATACATGCTTACAAATAAGTCATAACCACAGGTTGAATCCTTCACCGCAAAATTTCCAAGTATAGTCTCCAAAATATTTCACAATGTTAGGAAAATTCTAATGAAGTATGAAGGTGTTTAACTTATCATAAATCACAGTTCAATTCTGTCATATAACTTTCCCTAAAGCTCTGAATTCAATATTGCATGTTCTATGAACAGATTAAACTAGCATTTTCTTCCTATGGGCAAAATTAGAAGCAGTTTTTCTAATTTGTGGCATACAAATCCATTCAGTATTTGTGACAGTTGTAAGAGAAATAAAGGTCAAGCTGTACCCTGTGGTACCTATATTCATTCAATTTTGCCACTTGAAAAGTACATTTAATCAAACTTTTCAAATTTATGGCTTTATAAATGGCTGTTTATTTCTGGCCTTGGATTTGAAATTTGCATTACTTTTTTTACCCACTTCATCATGTGCATAATTATCTGTCCAATTCAAAAATTATGAACACTTTTTGAAGAAGTTCAGTTCTAACCAGAGTTGAAGCCTCTCTCGTTTTTCTTCTACACTCTTTCCAATACTTGAGTAAAACATCAAGGTTTATCTTGATGTTTTATTTAATTCTTCCTGGAGGATTACTTTACCCTGCAACAAACACACACACATGAAAAAAAACACTCAGTATTGTCTTCTGACCTCAGACTGTTTAGGTATCTGAGAAAAACATGCATGAGCAGTGAATTTAAAGCTGACCTTTGAACACTGAAGCCACTTTTAGGTTGAGATTTTTGTCTGCTAACTATAGTTTATACACCTCAGTGAAATAGAGATGGTAGGTGGAGAAGTATATCACCAAAGAGAAGCAAGGAGATTTTACTTGAAATATAACAACTGCTATGAACAATTAATTTGGATGTTGCTCACAGACCCACTTTGAGCACAGAATATTATTTAGAAAAAAAAGCCAAGAATATGTAGGAAATGCGAGCTAAAAGTTAGATAAATCCTTAGGGCCAGCTGATCTTATCTTAAGGTTAAGCTATAAAACATTTCCAGAATAGTTTAGAAAGTTCTGAAGTTTGAAAAAATAGAATAAAAATAAATAATATATTGTTTCAAAAATATTATAGCAAAAGATATTATCAAGTTGGGATTTTTTTGTTTTGTTTTTCATAAAAAAATCTTTTTTAATATTGTTTGTATGGAGGAAAAATCCATTTGAGTGGATAAATAAAACAGGATGTGGGAATCACAGACTGCACATTGTAGATTACAAGTGAATCTTGAAGTCAGAATGAGACTCTTGGAACTGTTTAGCTCTTTCCTAATTAGACAAAAACTATTCTGGGCCTCTGCAGAATATGCATGGTAAACATTTACCTTTATTTATGTTGTTATGTTGGGGATACATCTCTCTTATTTATGATATATCCTGGTTATGTTCCATGTAACTATAAAATTTTCCAGTATACTCTGTAATATACTCTGGCAATGTATATTTCTGATGTTTTTTAGGGTTTGATGATCTTTTTAAGCTTTGCATGGTGTCAGGATGACCATCCTGATATAATTTTTCTTCAGAAAAAGAACAAGAAATCAAATACACTAATAACTGAATAAAATGGTCTGCATCCAAAGCAGTAGACTTGGGACCTCCATGTGGATGAGAATAAGGATGGTCTTGGATGAGTTTTGTTGAGACTTTAGCCTTAGTGAGGATGAGTAAACAAACTTCGCACACATAAGCCTGGGTAGGCAACTATTCAAGTCCTATTGGCAAAGTCCATCAAAATTTCTGAATCTGCCTGTATCTTACAAGTCCAATGCTTCTGACTTCAGGCCATCAGCATGGAGATTTGATGTTGGTTCCAGCAGCATGGACAAGCAACTGCAGCAACTGCTGTAACAAACCTGTACTTCATCACATTCAACAGAGAAAAAAAAAACATTGATGGGGAACACCATCCTCACACTACAACACAACTTCATAAAGTCAGTACACAGTTACCCAGTGTCACATGAACCTCAACCCTGCTTACACTACCTGGACAGATGTGGGTGCTGTCAGGACAAACAAAAAAAGCTGTCATGAAGCAATCTTATCACTATCCCAAATACTAGAAAAGAAAGAAAAAGTACTAGAGAGCTAGACAGTGATTTAGTGGGTAGAATGGCAGCACTGAAATCAGCCTTGCAGCACTTGGAAATTATAGACCATTCAGACTGTATTTTGGAGCTGTTGCTAACAGCAAAGAGCACAGAAACTTTATCAGGAGAGACAGCACCTATGCTATCATTTGTTATACTGCCAGGATGAAGAAAATACTAAAGGAAGATGAGAAAATGGCCATGAGCGACTGTGTATATGGCTGCAAGGATCATGATTTGTTTGGTTTTTATTGTTTAGCTTTAGTACATATTCAAGGTTGTATTTGTCATTGAAAACAGTTTGAAAGAAGTACTTGCAATTGGAAGAGTTTTGTTCAGCCATAATTTTCTAGGTAGTCCTCTGAATCCTTATTTATATATACAAGGTGAAGACTTTGTTGCTTAGAATATGGGTGTGCTAATAACAAGAAAAAAAAATCCTATTTTACATAACAGCTCTACACTTCAAACATTGACTATTATGACTGCTTTCTGCCCGTAACTATGTATGTACCGGTGGTGATGGAATATAATTTTTAGTAATGGAATTCAGGCTCCTCTTATGTTCAGATGATATCACTGCAAGATAGTCTCTTTAATTTCCAAACATCTGTTCTATTTGAACCTTCTTTCCAAGCATGAAGAAAGAATTTATTAAGAACTGAGAATTCTAATTTTATTATGAATAATTTTATTAATGAATCTTCTACTGCTATTTTTAATGTTTATTGGTTTAATGTAATTACAGCAAAATATAGTTGGGTCTTTGATTACATGGGTGCATGCAGTGTCATGCCGTGTAGCCCCAGGTGCTGCCCCCTCCATCATTCCATTCCCCCTGTTGTCATCACCCCCACCCCATCACCTTGCCTGCCTTTCCACCATCTCTGATCAGGGCTTCAAAGAGGTTTGTACTGTATCCTACAGATAGTACCATCTGCTGTCACAAAGCACATGGATGAGACCTTTCACATCCTGAGAAAGGGGCAATTTCTTCCTCTTGCTGCACCTCATCAGCACTGACCTTAGAGCAGGTTACTCAGGTTTGGTCCACCCAGCTCTCAGAAGCCTCTGATGATGGAGCTTACACAAATGGCTTGGTAACTTCTTCCAATTCTTACTGGTTTTCACAGTGAATTGCTGCTCCTGTGTTCAGTCTGAACTTCCCCTGTCACCCTGTTAGGGTTTTGGACACTGGTGGGTAGATGGCTGGCTCTAACATCTTGATGATCTCTCTGAAAGTATTGAAGATTGCAATTAGCTCCTGACCACCTCAGATGGCTGTTTTCCAGTTTATGAATATTTTTCTTTTATTTGGGTTGCAAAACTGGACATAGCATTTCAGACACAGTCAAGAACAATCAAGCATGATTTATCTTGATGAATTTATGCTGGCTATTTCCAATCACCTTTCGTCTCTCAGTAAAAAAGTGAAGGGGAGAAAGATGAGATAAGCACAAAATTACCTTTTTTAAAATAGAAGGAAGCATAAAAAGAACCATTTTTAAGCTCAGTTTCCATATCCAGTGGAAATAGGACCAGTTTTAAGAAATCAAGTTTGCCAATTTCTCTTTACATAAAGAATAAACAAACTTCAGGAGGGAGATACGAGAAGTATTTCTATACCAAGAAAATCAAGAAACGGGTATTCTTACCCCCTGAGTGATCAAGTAGTCATTCTTTCTGCATGTAGAAGGTGAATCTGACATAGTGACAGAGCAGCAGCATCCCAAATTCCTCTGTTCATCTGTAAAGGGAAGTCTTGCTCATTGACAGTAACATTTTTCTACCATATCTGTGTTGTCCTAGGCTCTAATTTCATATTTATATGTACTTTGAGGGATGACTTTATAATGTGCACAGGTAGACAAAGGTATTATATTCCACAAAGCCTTCTTCACTTGTAAATATTCGTCTTTTTCAGAAGTTTCTGTGCAATGGTTATCTTACAGAAAAGCGGATTCTTTTCTTACAGAGGAATTTCATGTGTCAGAAACTATAATAATCATTATTTACTTAAATCTTTATTTAATTCCATAGCTCAGTCATGCAGCAGGTACATATCATTATAGACCTACCTTTTGTGCATGCTTGGCTTACTAATTCCTGCATTAGAATGAAATATTGAGATGAAAAAGAAAAGTTTTGGCAAAGTGTGAAGAAAATTGATCACAATACTTTAAATGATAGATAATTTTTTTAACAAAATCACTTGAAATAGTAAGTGATTAGATTGCCTAATATTTCTAAGACTATATTAGAGAAAATTCGTCTCTAATATAGTCAGACATATTTTGCTTATACTTTGCTTATAATTGAAACAATGAAAAAATTCTCAGCCAGTAATCTGTAGACCCAACACAATTCTTCATAGATAATTGTCACAATTTTCAAAGTGTTAAACAAAGGGCATCAGAGTATCACTATATCTTTTGGTGTATTTAATCAATTTTTCAGTTATCTTAAAACCATAGGCACATAGTAAAGTAAGAATTTTCAGATCACATTGTTTGTGTGTATCCTGCTAATTTGGACCTCTCTTGCTTCATTACAGAATGAACCATACATAATCAAAGTGGCAGATCACGCTCGGGTTTTCCTGGGACCAGACAAATTGTTTGAATTAATAGTCGGGAGACTGGCAAAACCTGGTAATATTTAGCCATTAGATGTAATCAAATCTCTGCAATAAGCATTATGCACAGGACCACACAAAACCATCTTCCTTCCTCAAGCCTCAGTGTCCTGAGAGAACACTTTCAGGATTTTGCTTCAAAAGAACAGAGTACTAGCAAAGTTGCTTACTTGGTTCAGAGAGGTTTATTTGCTTGTCTTTCAGATTTTCACTGAAAGAGGAAGATATTCCTCTTCGAAATTTAATCTGGACTAAAATTTTACTGCTGTCATTCCTTTATTGGCTGAACATGAATTTGATAGTTTCAGTTGCATTTTAAATTTGTAAGTATTTAATCTTTCAACAATGCAGCAGATTGGTAATTTTGTGCTTGTAAAAAGCTAGTCTAACAACATCTTTACAAAGTTGTTTTCAATTATAGATATTTTTAAAGACATTATTTTGGATGCATCAATATTATGGATAAGACACAAAATTATTTTTAAAAATATTCCTAACACTTGTTATATTTTCATAGAAATGCTTTCAGCCTAAGGGCTGTCTTTTTCATGATCACCAGAGACAAAACTCAAAAGCTTTTCAAGATTTATTTTCTTTAGAATTATTCTTTTCTATTTTTTGTTATAAATAAATGCTTTATGATTTCCAGGTACATTACTAATCCTCCTGTAAATATTCTACACTAGGCTTGATTACTTTAGCAATAGTAACCAATTTGGTTATGTTGGTGAATGCATACTTACTAGCCACATGACGAAATTATAAGATATTTATACTTAGAAGGAACATTTCAGAGAAATAGTTTCCTTGGATTACTCTCTGAAAAGTTAGATAATTAAGAAGGGAAAACTATTTCTAATTTTTAAAGCATATTTAAAATTTTGCAATTTTTAAAGGGAGAGAAAACTCACAGTTAATTATAGTGCATTAACTTTCCTTTTTATGCAGAGAAAGGAGACTGAAAAAAAGTAATATCCTCTTTTCTGTCTTCCTGATCTGGTGCTTGTTGAAGAAGAAGAAAATAGAGAACTTTCAGAGATCATTCCCTATGAATCATTTCCCTGTCACTTCATAAGCATTATTTTATTCTTTTTTTCCTAGCTTCCATGAATTTAGAAACAATACATTTTTACCAAAAACACACATGCAGTGTCTAGAATGTTACTGCTAAGGTCTCAACAGTCTTATCATGACCTCCAAGTTATATTGAATTTTATTTAAAAAAAAAATACTGGAATCTGTAGTAACTTATGAATGTATATTTTATTCTACATTTCAGATAGATAAAATTTATTTGCAAGGATGCTTTATCAGTTAAAAAAAAATTATTCTTCATTTAATGAAATTTTATGGAAAGTATTTTTTGGAAAATATCCTTAGTATTATAATTTTAGTATCAGCTGATAGGTTCTAAGTCCATTTTTCACTAAACTTTATCAAAATTCTGTATGTCTTTGTCATTAGATTTGGCATGCAAGTCATTACCTAGTAACATATATTTCAATACATTTTGCTCCAGTATTTTTAATATTTTTGCTCTGAATAGCTACCTTAAACAGTTCTTCAAGCTATCACAAAATAATCTCACATATCCCACCTCATCTCAGTTTTCTTCCCTCAAAATAATATTTGCTAGTAATTGCATTTATTTTATCAGGAAAAGTTTACATCTTCCTCATGCAGTTCAAAATTAGAGATTATAGAAAATAATTTGGAGATAAAAACATACAATTTTAAATAAGATTTGTGCAAGCTGATGATTAATTTTTGATGTTAAAAAAAAGAAAAAGCAGATTTTTAAATAAAATTAAAACTCTTTTAGCCTTTTAAATGTGGTTATTTTCTAGATGACTTTAAAAATATGAAACAATTCAAGCCAATTAGAAGCTTTAGTCCACTATAAATATTTAATCTTATTTTTTGCTTTTAACCATTTTAAGAAACTTCCAAATTCTTTTAGTTTCTATATATTAACTATTTTATCTGACTTCAAAATGATATTAAGATTATATAGATTATATTCTATATATTAAATTATATAGATTAGTTTATATAGCTTATGTTGTTTAATGAATAAATCAATTATTATGTAATCTCATATAAATCATATTGTAGACCTGGTTTTCTATTTCAAATAAGAAATTATTTTTCTATTCATTTTTCTTTTAACCAGACAAGGATTGTGTATTTATTTGCAAGAGGGGAAAAAAAAACTATTCGGAGAGAATGACATATAATAATGGGCATAAATTTTGTTAATTTTTTTTCAGTAAAACTTTCAATGCCGTAATAAACTGTGGTCTGTTTCTTCAGAAGGTACCATATTTTTCATGCAAGTTTTAAGGCTGTTGCTTAGGAAATGTTATTATCTGATGTATACATTTTAAAAGTCACAAAAATTGAGAAATGGTTGTCATAATTGCCATTTGTTTCATTTTTTTATCTAGAATTAAGTTATCTGCTTCAAACAGAAAGCCTATCTCTACTTTGAATCCTCCCCAAGCCCTTGAGATAATGTTGATTGAGAGCTAGAATTTGTATTGACTTTTATGATGAGGTTAATTTCCTGTGGATTGTGGACTAGCACCTGGTGAGGAGCATAAACACTGCTAATAGGAATTGAAGGAAGTATAAAATTTCAAATCTTAGTACATATAATTTTCAAATTAACTTATTTTTCTGACAGGTGGTTTTATTATATTAATTATGCTCACACACTTCAAAAAATTATATATATAAAATTCTTCCTTTATTTCTATCAGCCGAGTGACCAGTTATGCAGTATTTAGTGTTCAAGACAAATTCACATGTTTGTCACGAATTACCTACTCACTGAGAGTTTCTGCTCATAGTTCATTGTACATGTCCTACGTATTGTATAGAACAAGATGGGAAGCAGAGAGGAGAAGTGATTTCATTGTCAAGGCTGCTGCATGCTTTGGCAGGCAGGACCAAGGGGAAAGGGAACATTTCTACTCCATTGAGTTAATGGATGCATGCACAGTGGGGAGAATCTCCAAGATCATGGGTTAGGCAAGTATACAGGAGCAGAGAGGGCACATCCTGACCCATGCAGAATGTGGTGAGCAGAGGAGAAGCCAATGCAGAGAGCAAAGCCAAGTCTAACCTTAAAAAGGGTCAACAACTACTCCTATAGACAAGGAAGCTGTTATGCTCACAGTAAGAATGTTTGAAGTCCTGAAGTTGCCAAATTTGTCAGAAAAATGGAGTTGGAAAGTCAGAAAGTTGGAAATCTTTATTTTTTAAACCTTGTGCTTAATCAATTTGGGGCAGCAAGTCTGATTTTTACTTTGCTCAAGTTTCTGGTTCGTGTTCTAATAGAACTGTTATATGTTGGCAAATTACAGTGCACCATACAGTGCTAGCTCCTCTTTTTATAATATGTATTGCTATGCTTGTGCAAATATATTTTTATTATTTTTATTTTTATAAACACCAGTTTTAGGTGCTATTAACTAAATAAAAAATGAAATTTTATAAATAATATAATAACAATAACTGTTGATATAGGAAGGACAAAAAAATGCTAACGCTTTTTCATCTATTTTCCTAAAGGTCTGTCCTTGCTGAAACTCCTGTGAGGGTTTTAGCCCATCAAACCTTTTATTACACCAATGAATGCAAGTGCCTTCAAGCCAAGATAAGACAGGAGGCAACATTAATATCCCAGTCTGAGAAAATACTAGGTGTGTGTTTTTTAAGCTGTAGTTATACTGTTTCCTTCTCTAAATTAATGTACATAAGATTTAAAAGGAGTAATATAAAGGGAGGAGGAAATGGGAGAAATCTTCATTCAAAGATTTCTTTAATTCAAAGTCTTTCTGGGCTGAAGTTAAATTAGCTGTTAGTCAAGTTTTCTTTGGTCCATATTCCTCCTGAGGTGTTTTATTTCTCTGATAGTTATGTGGTATTGTGGGCTGGATTTATCTACTTTCTTTGAGAAAGAGACCGGGAATTTAGCTGTTTTAAACTCCTTTAACGTACAATGTAGAGGGGCATATTTATTTGTGGGAATTCAGCCTTTTCCTAACAGACTAAATGGTAGTTTGTAATGTTCTATGTGGTTTTTAAGGTATTTTACACATACTTAGCCTACTGCCTTGTTTATAGGGCAGCAACTCTTAATTTTCACTTCTTATAGAGGTAAACTCTTCAATTTTTCAATTTAAAAAGTCTTTCTGATGTTATAGAAGATCATGATTATGAGAACTTTTTTGTCCTAAGACATAACCCAAGGAAAAAAGTGAGCATTACAAAGCTTCAAAGAATTCAGCAAATAAAAAACTGAACAAGAACTTGGTTGGAAATTTCTCTTTCTACACGGAGGGGAAAATTTTTCCCTAGATAGGTTTTAGTAAAGGTGATAAATTCAGATTATTTTCCCTTTATGTAGATTTACAGCTATATTTTCAGCTTACATTTCAACTTTTTTTTCAAAAGGAAACTAGAAATTGCCAAGGTATTAATCATGCTTCAAATATTTATAGTATAACAGCCAATTCAACTTCAACTATAGAATTGCTACCACTATCCCTAAGGTAACTCAATTATACTTATTTTGTATTACATGATGTAATGCATCAGTCTAGGAGCATAATGACATAATAAATAAAAGCTGAGAGAAAAAGGAAATCTGAAATAACTAATTGAAATAAGCTTTGCCAGACATGAAGAGAGACTGCAGAAATTAACTAAAATAGTTTTTTCAAGAGATGGAAAGACTTACAGCAAAATTTTGGCCTTCAATCAAAAAATATCTTCCATGTACTCCTATCATATTAGAGCCACTCATTAACTTGCAGTCTCAAGATCTGTCAATTTAAAATTAATGTGTTGCTAACAACGCACTGTACAACTGCTCACCATCCAATGACTGATGCACAACTCAGCCCCAAATAATGATTGGCTCCTCCTATCTAACTCTGTCCTGTTTATATACTGACCATGATGCTATGTTGTGTAGAATATCCCTTTGGCTGATTTGGGTCAACTGTTCCAGCTGTGCTTCCTCCCAATTACTTGTGCACCTGCTCAATGGCAGACTCTGACACACTAGAAAGTCTTAGATTTAGAATTAAAACATCAGTGTTTTATCAATATTATTCTCATACTAAATCCAAAACAGCACTGTACCAGCTACTTAGAAGACAACTAAATCTATCCCAGCTGAAATCAGGTCAGTTAGAAAAAGAATTTGAAATTGTCAGTAGAGTAATCTGTAGGTAGAAAAAAGAAGAAATAATTAGGTTGCAGTAAGATGAATCCTACCAGTCAGGTAATCAAGTAGGTGAAGGGATTATTACAGCACCAAAAAACTAGACCAAAAATAGCTATAAAAATGGCAAATACTCCTTTATAATTGCTTTCAAGAAGCATTCATGTATGTTAGCTTATCTTCCAAGAAGCTCCTTATTCTACAAAATAGATTTTGTCTTCACTTCCTTTTCACTGGAACTATTTATTAAAGTGGGTTCCTTTCCCCAGAGCTGTTACATCTACTCTGTGACTACTAGCAGGAAAATGTAAACAATTGTTTAAAATTTGTGAACCAACAATTCTAAACACAGTTCTTGTGTTTGTGTTTATTAACATTCAAGCATCGATAAAGAGATCTGATATTTTCCAGTTCCTTTGGGCCAAAATCCCACCAATGCCTCTCAGCATGAATCCAATGTGTTTCCAATGTGACCAATTAATTTTGCAAATGAAAAGCATCTGTGCAGGGTGCATGTCTCAGATTTGAATTCATTTCACACTACATATATAGCACACTGTATCTCTGGAAACATTTCTGTTTAGAAAATGACAGATAGAAGTATGAGAAGGAGGAATTTAAAGAAAAGAACAGTTTTCTGGAAAAAAAAAAAAACAACCCAAAACCAACTGTAAACCTAAGCTTGATTTTAGCACTTTATGTGTAATATTTCTTTCTTTTGGACTGTTTTCTAAATACTTAAGAAGCAGTGCAACTACACATAGAACAATTATTACATTCCCTGTGAATAAGAAGACAAATCTTAAAATGAAATAACAAAAAAAAAAAAAACTGAAATAACAAAATGGACTTGGATGGAAATTAACTTTCCAAAATCCAAGATGGTGACTGGGGGGAAGGGAGGGGGCAAGAAAAGAAACTAAACCAAATTAAAAAATAAACAAAAACAAACCCAACCAAGAACACAGAAACCCCAAAACCAAAACCAAACAACATAACCCAAAAACCCACAAAGAAACAAACATATTTAGCTGTCAGTAACTAGTTGGTAAAAAAGAAATGGGAAGGGAGGTTTCCCAGTTCACAAGTTTAGTTCTAGGTGTGCAGTGTAGCCATGAAGAAGTAGTAATTAAGATTTCATCTTTGAAAGGTAGCTGTGTTTTGAGAAAGGGACTGATCAGGATTTTAGATTTACCTTCAATAGAATCCTTCTGGTTATTAATGTTATGAGGAATAAAGTTGCTCTGTATAACTAAAAGAAAGCGATGAAGTAAATAGAGACAAGATTGACTCTTTTTCACCCCTCCACACTGTTGCACCATATAAATCTCACTAAGACCTTGTAAGACTGAGCCTGAGAAATTCCTGTTGACTGACAGTCAGCCTGTATTTTTCTGTTAGGCATTTACAGGAAACATCTTACTCCATCACTACATTCATTGCAGTATCAAATCTATCTCTATTGTAGTGTCTCTCCTCTTTGGTTGTACAAGAAAAAGAAACACTTCCTATCAAGGACTCATCTAGTCCAACACATTTGACCTGATAGAGAAATTCTCTACCTTGGAATGAGGCTTTATGAGATAAACTACAAAAATTGGTTGTTTTGCACCTACAGAAAACTTTTTTTTTTTAGAAGATGTAAAACCATTCTGTAGTTTCTCTTATATTTTGTTTTTAGTATATTTTCTGTCGTTGCTGTTGTAAATATTGTTCAAGAAAGCTTAGACTTTTTTCTTGTCTTTTTTATTTTTAATTTCAGGCATCTACCATTAATTACATCTCATTGCAATATGTCCCATAGGACACATAATTGATTAGGCATTGTATAAATAAGTGTTTCTATTTATCATTTTTTAAATTTTCTGCATACCTATGCTCATTGTAAGTCAAGTAGTGAATATTTAAGTGTTTGTGACCTTTCTTCTTAAATGAATTTCTCAAGCAATCTAATCGTGTTACCTGCTTTTCTCTGATCTTCATTCAGCTTGTTCCTTTTTCCTTCCCAATCAGGTACCAAGATGTTGAGAAATATATAAAGTATGCCAGACACAGTCTTAACAGACCTGATAGACAGTGACTAATACTTTCATGATTGATTAGTTAATGTTTTGGCATATGATACCAAAATCTCCATTGACCTTGGATTATTTTTTGCCCTGAAACATCACATTTAGAGCTGAAAGAGAAATGTCAATACTTCCAGAATTTTTTCAAATATTAGATGTTCTCCTTTTTTTAAGAACTGAATTAAATAGTAAAAAAAATATATGAACCAATAATCTCCTATATTAAAGTCAGTTAGAATATTTCATTTTGGCATTTTCCAAATGTTGCAATTTTATCCTTCTGAATGACGTCACCTATAATTAACTAACATTTTTTCATAAAAAGCTAATAATTTTTTAAGCATATTGAAGGTCAAAATAGGATATTCTGAATAATTCTGCATGATTTAGTATGCAACGAGATGTAGAAATCCACTTTTTCTATGGATATTCATAGCATAAACAATTTGACACATCCTAAAAAAATGAACTCAGTAAAAATATTCTTACCATTTTTAATCATAGTGAATATTTGTTTTAAATTATTGCTATTTTAACAATATCATCCATGTGTTACCTTCCTACATAATACTTTTTTTTTCCAATTAAAATGTTTTTCAAATTTTTTCTTCAAATACTTCTGTACTTTCTACTTGAATTTGTATTCTTTCTCACGAATGCTCACTGCACTTTCAGTTGCAAGTTTCATTAATATGCTCTTTACTCTCACTTTCAGGTTGTTAATGAAGATGTCTAATAGGACAAGAGATGATTCTGACCCCTGGGGCAGTATATGACACTTCATTTCATCTTGAAATGTTGTTCTTGATTATTCTCTGCATTGCCTCAGTGAATCTTCATCCATAGTACTTCATGCCTATTTAGATCTGAACTAAAAGTCTAAAATTTCTTTGGACATTATATCAAATAATAAAATTTTAAAAAAAAGATAATATCTCCCCAGCCCAAATCCTATATGCCTAGATTGCTCTCTATAATTCTTTCTACAGTTCTGTCAAAGATAAGATGGGTTTATCACAGCATAGAGAGAGCTTCTGCCACGTATGCTTCTTGTTGATCATGATTCCACTATTATTAATGCACTGCATATGTAGGCAATGAAATTCCATGAACTTTCCATGACCCCGGGAACTAAGAGAAAGACACTTTCTTGAAAAGTTATTGTCGAAATTTGACATGGTCAGAAGAAAGCAACAGTGCTGCAGTGACAGACCTTTTTCCTCAGCCATTGCTCAGCCACTCTAAGTAGGTGTCCTCATCTTCACCAGACATTTTCTGCAACCCCTCTTCTGGAACAGATACAGACCCAGAGCATCTGGTCAGAATGTTCTGCTTGTGCTTTTGTTAGACCTTGACTAGAACTAAAGAAAGACTAAGAGTTAGATAGCAAGGGAGCCCAGCTTCTCTGAAAGGCAGAGCTTGGCTGCTGCTCTTAGCACTGTCCTAGTGCATACAGACCAGGACAAGCCCCTGCCCAAGAAGTAAGAGCTGCTAGCTTTTTTATAGCATTTTATTTTTAAGTTGAAGAATGTAATCAGGAAGTTGTAAAGATCTTGTGTTAGAAAATAATTAATGGACGTGTTTAGGAGTTAGGAAATCTGAATTAATTGTTGTCTTTTTCCAGACTTCTAAGTCCTAAAGGCAACTTTCTCATGGAATATGCAGCAAAGCATGCTTTAGCAGAAGGATGACCTAGTCACAAGAAATTACTTAAGTCCAGAACACTCTTGTGTCATCTCAGGACACTGACCAGTAGCTGTATTCTTTTGTTCTCCTTCCTTCATAGCAGATAAGATTTTACACTAGCCTGAGGATTCATCAGGAATCTTTATAAGAAGTGGTATCTTGCTATCTGTCAGATAAAAGTTTAATTGACTCAGTCTTGAGAAAAGTTTGGAATTATCTTCAAGAAGGGGCCAATGACTATGAATCTCAAGCAGATGAAGGTATACAAAACAAATAAATTTGAATTTCACAATTTACCATAGGTTTAATCTTAAGGTTTTATATTTTGTTTTGTTTTCTTTGCAGAACTGGTGAAACATCTGACTTTAGACAGTTCTTCAGAACCGATCAGTCAGATCCTCATCTGTTGCAAGTCAGCCATGGATAATTTGGCTTTAGTTTGAATCTGTAAGCAAACTTATTTACACCAACAAAACATCTCAAGGGCTCATACCTTTCTTTTTTGATTGATGGTTCTGAACCTTTGATTGTGATTCAGAAGATTGTGAGTCAGAAAGCAAGACTGACTCACATTAAAAACAGTTCAGTGCTCTTTTCAGCAAGAAGGGAACAAAGCATTTTCTGCTTATAAATCTGATTCAAAATTTCCTTCTATTTCATTTTTCTCCCAGCTCCTGCTGGCTTGGTTTGGAGGAGGTGTTTTCATGTTTTGTTTAGGTTTTGCGGCTTTGTTTTGTTTTTTGTGGTTATGTTTTGTTTTAGATTTAATGTATTTGAATTACAGCAGGGTTTTTGTAGCAGAGGCAGGGCTTGATAAGAGACACCAAGAGCTGCCCCACTGTTGGATGTAGACAGTTCCAACCATGTCTAAGGACCTGTCACTGGTTGATGTGAAGCCATCAGTGATGCTGTTACCATCTCATTGTTAAGAAGGGGAAAAAATGCTGAAGTTGTGAGACAGAGGAGTGAGAATATGTGAGAACAAAACTGTGTTGACTCCAGCATCAGTGAGAGAAGGGAAGAAGCTGTTCCACTTCCCAGAGCAAAGATTCCCTGCAGCAGTAATTAATACTTACTTGCATATTAGAACAACAAAAATTTCTGCAGATTATTATTTTCCAACTTATGATTTTCCAACTTATGATTTTTGCATGCTACCTATATCAGTTTTATCAGCTTTTTGAAGAAAATTTAGTGTGAAAGGTAGGAAAATGTATTGATTTCCTTGGCATAGTCAGCCTTTTTAAACATGTAAAATGCTTTATAAGAAGACATTTGAAAGATTATTGAACAAAAAAGGCTCTTTTCTAGAAAAAAAATTATGTGCTTGAGATTTACAGAGTATAGGCTAAAGAAATAAATAAAGGAAATCACCAAATTCTAAACAAATATCAAGGGTCATTTCTTCATGCAGAGAATTCTAACTATGTTAGTGTTACATAATGGTTTTCAACTCAATTGGGTTGGAAAAATAGAGAGGAAAGGCAGTGAATAATCATTAGAGTGTTCCCTGTGGAGGAATAGAATTTGAAGAGGGAAAGGACCAATACTTCTGCACCTTCTTGGTGGAAAGCTTTAAAGTAATGTCTAATGTACTACATTTGTCTGCATTCTGGCCCATTAGTTCTTTGGTCAAAGTCCCTACCTTCAGTGAGAAAACTAATAATAAAATTCAGCAATGTGAAGAACTTAATATGAATGAAAACCAGAAATGTTTAAATATACCAAGGCCATGGCAAAAAATCAGTGCATGTTTGGGACCTAAAAACAAAGTTCAGCAAGAATAATTGTGCATATTGGCTACAGCACACCAGTGACAAACTGCACACTATAGGAGCAGGAGCACTGAGGGTGCTTGGTGTGCTGCTCTAAAGCAGATATAAAACAAAAGATTGCACATAGGTGCTTACAGTGGTGCTCTGTTGAAATCAATGCAGGTATGAAACAAAGATGGAGCAACACAGCAGTGTTGTGATTGTTGCTGTGGTTGTGCTCCATCAAGAACCATACAGCCAGTAGGAACTCGATCAAAAGAATGATCAGATGATAACAGAAAGCTGAACTTTGCTTCATTAACTTGAAAATGCATATTACTTTTTATGTCCCTACATATGCTAATGACTAAAGTCACTTCAATTCCACCCAAACATGAAATAACATCAGCTGTAACTTCATCACTTCCTCTTCCTCAAAGCAAATGATGTAAATGTAGCTTAAGTGGGCTAAAGACTACTTCATTGTAACTTCTGGGATTGGTCAGTGGGCTAAACCTGTCTTTTCTTTCATATGGAGGCCTACTGGGTAAGAGCCATACTTTGTGTGTGCTAAATTATCACCTCAAGCTAGCTTTAAGTGGTGACTAGAGTTTATCTGTATAGTGCTTCAGATTCATCTTTGCAGTCAGTTACTACCAACAACAATCTCTGAACTTTGTCACTAATGTTTTCTATTATCTGTGTGTTTGTTAAGAAAGTGTGTTATTCCATGAACTGTGAGTCCTTCAAGGACAGCAGCAGCAGCCAGCAGTGGAAAATATACCAAGAATGTGCATGCTGTCATTGTGTGACCCTGAATATATTAGTCAGACCACACTCTGATACAGTGGGCTGTGTGATGTGTGATGCCTAAAAATTTTTAATTTTTATGCATTTTTCATATATTCATAGCTCTGTATACTAATTATGAAGCTCCTGGTATTTTTTCTGCCCTGTTAGATTTCAGAGTAATAAACTAACCTTCTAACATATTCCTGAAATAGTGTTTAGTATTATTTCCAAGTAGGGCAAAGAAGACATAATGAGAAGTTGGGCAAAGAAGCCCTTGGACCAGCACCAAGGGGCTGACTCAGGGGTGGGTTACTGGGGCAACTGAACCTCTTATTGGATGTACCTGTTGTCTATCTTAATTAATAAACCTTATAAAATTGCAGAAATCTGATGAACATGTGCCCATCACCACCAGGAATCTTCCAAATAAAGGTCTACTTTTTACTTTACTATTTTAAAACTGTTGCAAGGGTTTTTGCTCCTTTGATTTTAGGCAACAAGTGGGATCCATATAAATAGCCACAGACAGACTGGCAAAGCCCAAGGATCTTGTTTATACTGGGGCTCTAACAGTTTGATCAAATATAAAGGGTTCAAGAAAATCTTCCCCTTTCATATGACAGCATGTCACATCTATACCTGCCTTATGAACCTCATTTTGATGGTAAGGGGTCCAGTAAATCTCTAACAGACAAAAATTGTTTAAATACACTATTTTATTTGAGAGTACAGCTAAATTATTGATTTTCACCTCACCCAGGAACAAACTCCTGAACAAGTGAAAAAACACTTCTTGCTTTGTTAGGTTGCTCTTATTGTTTAGTGTGGTTTTGTTTTGTTGGTTGGTTAATTTGTTTTTCCTGTGATGGCTATTACTTTTCTGTATCTTTCCAGCATAAAATCTTCAGGACAGGATCTTCACATATGCAGTGTTATGTAAACTGCTGTGTTACAAATCAGATGCACAAAGGAAGTAAATTAGCACCGTCTCATTGAAGTTCAGCTTTGGATTGCCAATTAACCAAAGGTAGTTAAAAAGTCTAAAACTTCTTACCAGTCTGAAACTTCTTTTTGGATGAGAAATATTAATAGGTATTTTCCTTACTGTTGAACCACACTGTTTAATTGAATTCCATTGTTCTTTGAGTTAGGAATTAATGAAAGCCCTGAAGAAATGCATCCTTTTTGCCTAACCCTGCAAAACAGTTTTGAAAGAAGCCTTTTATTTTGTTACCCACAGCCTAGATCCACAGTCTTTGTCAAGCTCTTAACAGCCAAATTGTAGATAAACGGAGACAAGGATTTTAGTGGATTTTTTAAATAATCATACCAGGGATGTATACATAGACAAACAATACTATGAAATCAAATGAGGCACAGTCAATACAAAACTTGGTGTGAATGTACTAATAAACAGGTAAAAGTACTTAATATTATCTCCCCACATGAGACCGAGCTATATCATTATTACCTCAATGAGAAGGTTATGTTGTTTTAATTGTAGTGTAACAGATTAAAGGGTAATTTTTTTTTCTGTTAAGTCAGAGTTTCACAGCAGCATTGAAAATCTAAGTTCCAAACCAACACTGTGCAAGCTCTATCTGATTCTCAGTTAAGATTCAAAATGAGTTAGTCCCAGACAAGTGCTCAGATTCAGTAGACACATAGTATCAAAACTGCAACACCACAGTCTATGTTATGCTCAGAAGTGTCTGTCATGAACCTTTATAGAACCTTTAATTTCATGGTTACAAAAAAGTCATTAAGTTAGTACCCTAAACTTCTGAATTCTTCAAAGGAAAGAATTGGGATTTAAGGCACTACCGTATTTTCTGCCAGTTCATTTTACCATCCTGTCTTCAAGATAGGAGTAGTAGTGAGATGATGTCTACCTTGCCTTTTATTCCTGGTTCCTGCCATGGGTTCCTATGTAAGTCACCTAGTGTATAAACCATCCAGACATGACTCCTGGATGTACCCAAATTAATATTAAATCATGCAGGGTACATAGCCTGAATTAGTGAGATTGATCTATTTAAACCTGTTTAAGGGATTTAGCCAAATAGCTCTAATGTAAATTGTTGTTAAATATTCTCAATACATTGAGAAACTTCTGTTTCTCAACATAATCTCTGATGATCAGCAGATGCCATTGTATATACCATAAACTACCTTTTCAGAAAATATTTCTACATAGTCATCTGAAAAGAGTATGGTTCTCTAAGGTCTTAAAGACCACAGTTTCCCACCTCAAGCACTGTTAAGGACACAAAAGGACATTGCCATGAGATAAGCACAGAAAGGAGAGACAGGACACTAACTCCAAGCCTGGCTGAGAAAAGATCTAGTTAGTACATACCGGGTAATGCATCCAGATAAAAATTCCCACTATGGCAAACTCTGTGAAGAAGCAACTGCTTATACACCTATCACCAGTCAAATAAAGATCACTTCAAGTTCTGTGACTCCTGTGACTACCAGCAACTACTGAAACCCCCTTGAAGATTCTTCCATGGATACCTGGAACTGTGGTTAAGCCACCACAGAAACTTGAAGGCAAAGGTGGTACTATCATCTTATCTCAGACCTTGTGCGAGGTTAACAAAGCTGAGGGAGAAGAATTTATCGCTGACAATGGACAAAAAGAATGCAGAATTTAAGGGCCACAAAGAAAGCCAGCTCAGCAACTGTTCTGAAATCAGCTCTGACGAGGTAAAAGGTAATTCTGGAGGGGGGAAATCATGACCACCAACTCATATCCCACCAATCCAAGAATTCCACTAACTCAAAAGAAGAGAAAGAGAGAAAGATTAAGCATATGAATTAGTTAGCCTTAGAAGTGAGGGAATCATTTGAGCAATAAAGAGAACCATGTTGCCAGTGAGCATTGCTTACTCAGTTTGTTAAAAGGTATGAACAGTGAAGTTTTGAATACCCTCAGAACCGCCAGCAATGAGAAGCCCTGAGTGAAGAAAGACCAAAGGAATCCATGACAGATGACTTTCTTCTGCTTGATATTGATATGTTGATCTCTCTCTCCCCCTCCCCTTCCTATTTATTTCAATCTCTATACCTCACATTTTATTGTTAAATAAAATCCCTATTATGGACTTCAGCACATGGTATCTTTTGCACCTTGATTCAGGCAGAGGCATCTCTCAATAATCATATCTTAATAGGTTCAAATATTATTTGATGCAAAAGGAAAAGATGACATACTGCTCAGGAAGAGATGACTTACTGCAGTTGGGAATTTGATTTTCTAATACAGATAGAGCAGGTATTCCTTTCATGCCTCTCAATGCTGTGGGGTAAGTTTGTAATGCAATTTGCCATATTCATGTGAAAGCACTGCAAATGATTCTTTAAAATTTTCACTCTCCTCATGCTCACTACTGTTTTTCTGATCGTTCACAGCTGTACAGCACTATAGTCCAAACATTATGTGCTCTAAATTCTGATAGAACAGTTGCAGACTATAATTACTCCTTTACTGTTTTGCCCTACAGTGACTGATTAGACACATCGGAATACTATTTCCAATATCCACCAATGTATTCATTTTTTAGGTGATATTGACTTGACAGTAGTTAGGTTTTGTCTTTGAACAATAAAATATTTTACCACATGCTAATAGAATTAAAACTATAATTTAAGAAAATTACAGATTCCTTTCATCAAATAAAACTAGGAAAATGTTTGTTTTTATTCATTTTGACCATATAAAAACATAGTAGACATAATTTTATGTTTGAGAATTGGTATTAGTATCAAGATATTTTATTAATATCAAATTTCAACCAACATAGGAGTTCTAAGTGCAAAGTATTGTCAGCTAATCACCCTCTTCCAGCTCAAGCATAAATGGACAATAAATCCACTAAGTCTCCCAAATTAATTTTATTATTCGTGTATGAATATAAGGATCTAAGCCATCAAAGCAAAACAAGCTTGACATTCTCTAAAGCCTGTGTGTTCTTCATCTCTAGCAGCAAAAGCATTCTGTTTCATGTTGGAGACATCCTTTGAATTTCTGGTGATTTTTCAACAGCTTTTTATTAGCACCTACATATCAATTTCTGCTACAGCAAGGTGAGTTGCTTCTCTGTGTTCTTTGTGTTCTTAAGTGTACACATTTTTGGTCTTCTGCTTAACTGGGGGCAGAATGGGTCAATAAAATACTGAAGCATAAGGGAATTAATTAAAAGAAAATATTTCTGTAGGGGGCAGTCTTAGTTATATTTATCTCCAGCTAAGGATAACTCCAAACACTTCAATGAGCATGGAATTTTTTTTTCTTATTTCTTTAGTGTGAGTTTTTCTTACACTTTCGTATGATATTTTGGAAGGGTTTGTTAGGGTTTAGTTTGTTTTTACTTTCATTTTTTGCCTTATTTTAAAGTGAACACACCTATACTATTTATAACTACTTTAATCTATTTTCTAATGTAGCTATTTGAATTTAGAATCTCTGCCTGCTTTGAAGAGTTAAATATTTATTTCAATAAAGTGTTTGGAAAAATAGTTGGACTGAATTTATGTGTCATATATCTATCTACATAAGCTCCTAAATTTCTGAAGGTTTTATGCTTTTTTAAGTTTTCATTGTCCAGTTTTCATGTTAGAATAAAAATTGGAAGCCAATAACAGAGATACAAGTGTCTTGTGAAGGTTTTAATGATTAAAAAAAAAATCAGTACAAAGGAAAGCATTTCCATTTGCTATATCCTTATTCACTGTTCACACTATTTGCTTCATAGCAAGACCCCATATTCTCTCACTTCTCTGCATTAGTGATGATGTGCTTTGCATGTTCAAACATCAAGAGACTTCTATCACTCAGCCTTCAGCAGATGTGTTCCAATTTTTGTCAAATGAAAGGTGTTTTCTCACAACTGTAAAGTAAAAAAGAAAGAATGGAATGCATTGGTCTGGAATAAATCACATCTATCATTCATGGTTGCCCCAAAAACTACTCTTCAATATAAGAAAGGTATTTTTGATTGTTCCATTAACTCTGTCAATTCATGGTAAGTCATGGTAGACAGGCACAAAACAAACCATTAGGTAAATGTAACAGTGAATTTCAAACAGTGATTAGATTTTGTAACTACGTTCTATATCATTTAATTCTATACTCTCAGTTGAAAATATCGGATATGTGAAAAAAGAAGCTTATGGAACTAAAACTTGCAACCTGCTTAATTGAATATAAAACACAAAATTAGATATTTAATTCCTAGGAATTGGCCAACTAAAAATCTGTGATCTTACAGAGCTATTGATTTTGTTGAAATAAAATCTATGTTGAATTTAAAGAATTGGTTTTAGATTACTTTGAATCATTTTTTCCAGCTTCTATACACACACCCAACTTACCCATGAGGAAACATACAATCAAAGAGGTGTTTCTTAGCATGAAAAGCTACCTCCTCTGTTTAAGTTTTGAGAAAGCATGTGTTAGCACAGATATAATCTTTATTTTTCAATCTGCCCAGCAAAATCCTCTAAATCCTTTTAGGGAACTACATCACTTATTCTACCCACAGAAGTTTTGCTCCCAGTTATTATTGTGAATTACTTTCCTACTTAATAGTATAGAATATTGACAACTGTTGTCTAAAGTGAGAATCTGAGAGTACAGAAGGCACAGAAGGTCTGCCAGCTTTCCTTCTCTCTGTCACAATTCACAACCATAATGCAGTCTTTGACTCAGTGTTACTAAGGATGAGCATTAAGATGAGGAGCTTACGTTATGATTAGTCTACACTGACTCTTGTAGCAGAGACTACGAGAGAGAGAAAAATAGGCATTTGTAGCATTTGACTTACCTATTTAAAGATGAGATGAGCTAAACCTTAAAAGTATCTCCACAGACTATGAATGGAGTCAAGGGCATCTAAATCAACTACTGTTTTCTGCAATGTAGGCATCTGTATTTCATGAGTTGATCCCCAGCCCTAAGAGCCCGCTTTTGCTGCAATTCACACCTCACATTACATCTGAAATAAATGAGATTTATGTCTTCAATAAATGAAATTTACAAAATTTTACATTCTTCTAAGGAAGCAGATCTCAGAAATCTCAAAATGTTCATAAGCTTCAGTCATTCATATCGCTTTATCTCTGCTATCCACCTTTTAAACAGGAATAATACCCTCTCATTTCACAGGAGTTCTGTTAAAACAAATTAATTATTATTTGTGAAGCATTAGATGCTACAATGATCATTGCCATCAAATAAAACATGAGGAGATTAATAATTCTGTCTCCCTAGCAGCCCTTCAATAGTGGCCTTAGGCTGCTCAGTGAATAATAACAAGAAAACAAAATATTGAATTGCTACCTATTTCCTGAATGCTATTTATCATGTGTGCTGAATGATGCAAGGGTCTCATGGACAGAACAGTACACGAGCAATGAATTAAAAACTTTATTATACTGCTTATGCTCAAGAACACAAGATTCTGTGGATTACTTCATACTAACTTGTTCTAACTTTGGAGTGATTTGCTTTGCAAATATAATATCAACTATTATTAAAGTTGAAAATGAAAGGCACTTTCATAATTTATCAAAGTTTTTGATGTTGTTTCCACAGACCTTCAAATAAAGTTATACCCATCGATCCAGAAGTATATTTGAAGAATCGTCAAAACTAACGTTAAGTACTATTTATGGTTGAATTACTTTGTAATTTTAAAAGTAAATAAGCTTAAGAACAAGTTGCACAGATTAACTTACAAATTCAGAGACACAGGCCACACAGAAAAAAAGCCCTGAAAAATTACGGCATATTTTTCTTTTTGATAAATATTACAAACAATAGGTGAAACATTGGTCTTACATGTCTAATTTGAGGAAAAATACAAAGAAAAGCAAACCAGAGTTTAATAAACTGCTGGTTAAGTAGATCTTGATAGACAAAATGTATTTACCAGAAAATAATTCTGAAAAACAAATTGCTTTCGCTTTTGAGCTACTACCAAATTGGTTGTCTTTCTCAAATTATACAAGGTCCCTGTGCTCTAGCACATTGTACACCCCTTTCTGGAATATCTGAGGCATGTCTTTTCTTCAAACCAACAGTTCTCGTATCTGAATAATAATTTCAGCATTTTTGGTACTTACTGTTATCAGAAATTACTTAATTGTAAAAATTACTCCCCTGCATTTTTTCTTTTCCCTTTGCTTTGTCTTGCATAAATACAATCAGTGCAATAATAGAATAGGGTTTTATTTACTTTCATGTTTCAAGAAGCCACTTTACCTCATAGATTGATCCATGCTCAGAATGAAATGTTGTATATTTATAAAAGAAAGCTGTTTAATCATTCAGAAACAAGTTTCTATATTTTTTCTGTCTTCCATGAAACTGTTGCCAAGTGTTGCTAAAAGGCACCATTGAAATGAAATTACACTAGACACTGTGTTTTATATCACATTTTGTTTTATATCTATTATTCCATTTAGTTTAAAAAATGTAAATGTCTGTCAGATGTGTGGCACATTGTGGTCTTTTGCATTTGATGAACATTTGTATCAGAATAAAGTTACAATATTTGCAAATGTTTCAAAACATTTCCAATATCAAAAGTCAAATGCTTCTTTCAGTGTACCTACTAAAATTGCCTCTGCTGCTTCTCTTATTTTGATATTCATGCAAACTGAAATTAAAACTCAATAGCAAAACATGAGTCAATATCAGTCTATGAAAGCAATAGGATTGCTAATGTCCTTGACCACCTTCCCCAAAACCTGAGCAAAGGAGAAAAGCTCAAAGCAGAATGAGCAGAAAGCACCAATTCCTTGAAAGGCTTTTTAATTCTGCTGATTATGTAATCTAATGGCTGGTCATGTAATCTAATCTTCATCACAATATTTTATCTGTAATTGCCATGTTTTGCTCTTTTTAATATGTACTTTTCTTCCCAAACTATAGCCCAAATTTAATACAGAAAGTATTGCATTAAAGAGCCTGTCAGTTTTCAAAGGGCTGCAAAAACAAAACAAAACAAAAAAATAGAAAAGAAGAAAAGTAAACAAAAGAAAAAGAGTAATAATCAGGTTAACAAAATTTGAATAGTACTTTTAGAGTGATTTGTTATGAACAAATTATAGGCAAAAAAATAAACCACCTCACATAATAATGAATAGTACCCAGTGTAAGTTCAAAATGTCTATAAGAAATTTAAGGGTTTCATGTTATTTCATATTGAACACAAAAAACTAAAAAACTCAGACAGCAAAAGTCACACTTGATTTGCAGCTGAAGGCACTGCCCAGTGTATTTGAGCTGTGGTTCTTGTTTCAGCTCATATGAATCTTGCATTTACATTACGGCTCAGCTGAGACAGCAAAAAGATATAATGATTTTTCTTTAAAAGAAGAGATATTCATTCATCATCCCTAAATTTTAAGAATTACTGAAGCTCAGGTTTCCACCTTTCCCTGGGAATTAATTTACCATCTACCTCATCTACAGAAGTAGATTTTTCCTTTAACTTTTCCCTTTAATGCCTAACTAGAAGCTAAAGATCCAGTGCAGGGCCAGGACTTGGACTCAAATTATCCTTGTGGGTCCCTTCCAGCTGAGCAAATTCTGTGATTCTGTGAAATTCTGGTGGAAGTGAGATTTGTGGGAGCACTTTCCTTTCTACTTAGTATTTTGCCTAAAGTGAGTCCCATGCTTAGGCACCTCTATCTTTTCAGTTAAAAATAAAAATTAAAATTATAACGTTGCAGAGAAAAGCATAACTCAGTGCTGAGCATCACAAGGTTCATGTATATTTTTGGACATTTACCATCACACTTTGCATCTAAGAACTGTTAGAAATAGCAAATAATGTACTTCCTAAAGCAGTAAACATACAGATTTATTCCAGGAACAACTTTCTTTTTTCTAGGAAGCTAATTCCTTTATCCATTTTTCCATTATTGCACAAAAGTTACTTTCACCTCTTGTGGGAATCAGCTGAAGCTTTCCAATTACTTTAGTGGCAATAAACAAGGCATCTATCACATAGTATTTAACAAAAAAAAAAATCTTTTCATTTCTCATGGCTGTAAGCATATAATTTTTTTTTTTTTTTAGTGGCAATATGTTCACACTTTGGTTTAAGGTTTTCTCTTAACATTTAAGATGCTGTTTTCAAAACAGAACATTTTTTTTACATTCTCAAAACTATCTCTGGGATGTGAACAGCCACAATAAACTCTGTATTTGCAGACATTTTCAGACTTCAGCTGAGGTTTTTCTTCTTGGACGTAACATTAAAACACTGGCATTGAAGGTAAAAGTCTGCCCTTCTTGTATCTGAGCATACTATTTAACTAAGTACAGGCCAGATGAGACTGGAATTTTTAAGGTGGATTTGAAGTGGAGTAATTCCTCTTTATCCTTTTTTCCTGCAGGGTAAATATGGAGCCTCTCAGAGCTGTCACATGACCTGGATGAAAACTGTATAAAAGCTGCAAAATTGTATCACTGGTTCAACTGTTGCAAACATATCAATTACAGAAGAGGCAAAACTGGCAATGGAATGAGCGCTGTGTCACTTCACATTGTTGGCAGAGAGATGACTTTTAGCGCTCTAGCTAAGTTGTGTCATTGCACATGTCATCAAGAGTCATAACAATGTCATATATTTAACTGACAAACCTCCAACTCCTTACTGAGCATTTACGGAGGGTGAATGCAACTATATCAGCTGGGAAAGTGGCTGTCACCTGACAAGCTGACTTTCCTACCTGAAAAAGACATATGAAATGTATCAAAACGACAGTTTCTTGTAGATAGCTTCTAGTTCTCTGAGACAGGTGTAAAATGTGACCATATTATACTGCAGCCCTCCTTCTTTTTATGTGTCCACCCTCAGAGCAGGGATCACCTGCCTTTCCCAGATGGTAAAACCACCTCTATTTTTCTTCCCTTAATTAGAATTTAAATGCATCAGCAACAAGTCAACATGACCTTGCAGAGCCTGACTCTGAGTCAATTATACACAAGTATTTTTCTGTGTGTGATGCAAGATCTCCTGAATAACAATAATGATGTAGGTATTCAGATAAATATTTTGTTTCAGAGATGTCTGTCTCATCTGTCATCCCTGTCCCAGCTGCCTGTTGCTTACTCAACTTCAGTGAATGACTGTAATGGCTTTGAGGCTGTGCTAGCTATGTCTTTTAAATGTAAAAAATGAAAATAAGAAAAATTTTCAAAGCAAGAGCATTAAGATATAGAGAGGGAGACAAATAAGTTCTCATAAAGAGTCTTAAGACAGAGTCTCTAGACAAGAAAGTCTTTTTTTCCTGCATGCCAGTGGTATGCAGGAAAAACAATGCTATAGTTTTCTAAAAAAACAACCAAAATTATGTATATATTTCCACATATATTTTATAGATGTGTTTCTATGTATATCTTTGTATTTGATTTTCCAACAGTGAATCCAAATGATAGACTCTGAAATAAAATGTTCTTTACCCCATTTATGCCTACATGTCACTCAACTTGGAATATAATTCTAATGTTTTGCTTAAAAAATGAGTAATATTATTCTATAAAGCACTATAATAAGCATGTATTCTAGTTATGTATTAATTCTTATTACTGAAAATTTCAAAGAATAGTATTTCTAATTCATGTGTAAGCATAATGAAATTTAAGCCCACAGCAATGAAACTATAAACTATTCTGCATACTAACTTGCTTTAGTTACTTGTGATATGTGCATAGGACAGCAGGATAGACTAAATAAGAAGTGTGCTGCAAGACCAGTCTTGTAAAAACTGTTCAGATTCATGGTAACCTTCAGATTACTTACAGAGCTTGGTTTTAAATTATACAGTGAGCAAAGCATGATGATATAATAGCTGCCCACTACCTGAGCCACCCATAATAAAGGGACTGTATAGAAATTTGACTGTTAGTTAAACAGGGGAAAATTACATTTGTATAATAAACCAGTGGCAAAGCATGTTGTTTGACATTGTTAGTCGTTGTTTCTAAAAGAATACACATTAATAGTGTATAAAAATAATTTTTCTCCTAGTGGTAAAAAAAAGTTAAAATCTATCTGACTGAATTTTGGAAGATAAATTCAGATATCCAAAATGAGGAAGCAAGCTATTATGGATCCAAGAATGCTTATGGTTCTTCAACTCAAAAAAAAAAATAAATAAAGCAGTGCAAGGATTTTATAGTATCAACTGAATCAGGTGGATTATATATATGTCTGAGGGCTGTTTTCAACTTTAGGATATAATTTTGAGTTCAGTCTAAAATTAGACTGCAAACAAATGATAGCAGGAGCCCACAGTTGTAATGTACATGGTGGAAGCTTGTGAGGCCCTAGAAGGCACTTGCCAAAGTCCCTTAAAGGAGCTTACGGTTGTGTTTTTTACATACCTTGAGTTTAAAGAGAAACATTGACAAGATTTTCTCAAAGGTCAAAACAACAAAAAACTTTACTGGCAAACTTCAGAAAATCAGGGAGCTTTGGCAAAAGTTTATGACAACATTCAATCAATATAAAGCCTTTCACAAAGCATTACCTTAGCAAACTCTAAGCCCATTCAACTCAGCACATTCCAACCCATAAGATTTAAGTTACTCAAACTTCAGGAAGAAGGAATTAGAAGAACAAGAAAGAGCTAGGAGTTATAGAAAAGAACAATTATAGCTACCACTCCTGATTCCAATGGTGTTTTACCTGATATAAAATCCAAGGGAAGGTAGGGCAAAGACATGCTCAGGTGATGCTTTGGCTTAAGTTCAGTTTGGCTTTCCTGGGCCCTTCCCTTAGGAGGGACTTCTGGTCATTTTGCCGCTTGGGAGCTGGGTTAGGGGCTCCAGGGTTGGAGTGTGGAGCATTGCCTCCCACATGCCAGGGTTTGGCCCCACTGCTGGAATCCAGCCCCTGGGGGTGCAGGGTGTGTGGAGCAGGGCAGCACCTTGCCAGGGCAAGACCTGACCTGCCCCTTTCCCCACTCGTGTGCCTGAAATGTTTCAAGCCAGCAGTCCTTCCAGTCCCTCACAAAGCCTGAAACCATTACAACACATGTTTTAAAGGCTCATGTCTTTGCAAATACATCTCTACACACTGGAGTTCATACTGCTTCGGGTTATGACTGATAACTTTCATGAATAAATAATCATTGATTAGCTCTAGGTGGCCACATCAGATTTTAGAATGAAAAGTCAATTGAAGAATATATCATATATCTCATGTTCCATATGAAAAAAAAAAAAACCACAAAAAAAACTGTTTCCAGAGTTCATGACCTCAGATTTTTCCATTGAACTGTGTGTAATTAAAATTTGAAAGTTTAAGTTTCTGTATTTTATCTAGATGATTACATTTTCTATCTTACCTTCTCATTTTTGCCACATGGGAAGAGAAGCAGAGCACTTTCACATCAACTTAAATACTGCTTATGACAGAAAATATTTTTAGTTCTGGAAACAAAATTCTTTTAATGGAAGAAGCATATATCTTTAAAGTCACAAACTGTCACTCACAGATGGAAGAAATACTGGTTTCACATATTCTAAATCACTCACATAGATGTGAAAAGTGAGCTTTCTAGCAGACTGGCAGATTGCCTTTATACAGAGGAGAATTAAGGAGACGTATTCTTTGCAGGTTTTGTTTAGCTTGTTTCTTGAAAAACTTCATAAGTGACTATAAAACATCTGCAATATATATTTGAACTCATGTCTTTTCATTTCAAATTGATATTTTATGATTTTTTTTTGCATAAAAAAGAATTTATGTTTGTCCTGTTCACACCAATTCCCTGCATTTCTGCAATCCTTTTGTAGAAAGTACAGTGAAAATAGAAATGGACAGGATACCTTCATACCTGAATACACTGAATGTGCACCATTTCAAGGCAGACATATGTATTTTTACCCCTCTAATATATTCTATTATGTGTGATGGATATGAAACTGTATTTGAGAGCATATAAGGAAATTAAAGTAAAATAATGCACTTGTGCGGATTTTCTTCCTGCCTTCAAATATACAAAACACTAATTTGGCTGATAGATTTTTATCAGAAATGTTACCTGGATTTTAAGACTATCATTAATCTCTTATGTGATTGGAGCCCTATTAAAGAAGATGATAATCATCACCTGCAATATACATTTTGTTATTGTTATATACTCACTCCTCTCCCATATACAATGTGTACTGAACAACTATTGATCTTAAACTTTATATATCATCTCATACTTGACAATTTTCTTCCAAGATGCTGAGTTACTGATCTTTCTAGATGAAAAAAGAAGCCTAATACAGTTCATACTTGGAAACGGTGCATGTTGAAATTCAGTTGGCATTTTTTCGTTTTGATTATCCTTCACTGCTTAAAGATTAGAGAAGAAAAACCTATCATATGTTCTCTTTTAGTCTGGTGTGCAAGAATTTGTCACTGATTCTGAACCTGATCCAGCTCTGTTTAAACTGGGTGTATAGACAACCACTGATTTTAAAAGAAGTAGGACTGATGCAGTATTTGCAATGTAAAACTGTGGATATAATTTCAAGTTTCAAAATAGGAATATTTGCTGTTTAAATCTGATAAAATTTAAATTAGACAAAATTTTTCCCACAAAAGTGTGAAGCACATTAACTGTCAAATTTTTGTATTAATTTAAAAGGAAGTGTATTAGATGATATAGTTACTAAACATGTATAGGGAGGGGGAAAGTAAAATAAAATATTCAAGTGAAATTAGCTAGGAGTAGGGATGACAATTTTAGGACTCATTTTACAGTTTCATCCAGCATCAAGTCAATATCTGTCAGAAAATATCAGGTATGCTACACAAAATAGTTCATCTAAAGCATTTGAACCTTAGAAATATCAGAGATCCTTCTAATAGCAAGATTATTGGAATAATACATACATATACATATATACATATATATGTATATACATATATACATATATACATGTATACATGTATACATGTATACATGTATACATATATACATGTATACATATATACATGTATACATGTATACATACATACATACATGATGCAGTAGAATTTTCCACTATGTTTTTCCTTTTTCATAAATTCTGTTCATTTTTGCATGTACTCTCTTCCAACTGTGTGTAGTTAATGGAGCTTTATTCATTAGAAATAATTTAGTCCCCAAATCCTCAGCCTGATTTATAAAGAAGCACTTCAGAAAATACTAATCTAACATGGTTTCCTGATCTTTTTTCCTCAAATTTCTTTTTCCTAGTTTAGAACAAGCCACTAATAAAATACTGACTCTAGCCATGGAAATTAATCTGAAGAAAAAACTGCTGCAAATACAGTCCATTTATATTTTGCTATTAAACTTTGTGAGTTATAAAAGTGTTACTAGATAATTTATTGTGGAATGACAAAAACTAGAAGAGGCAATAAGCAGAAAGAATTATTCATTTGTAGGTTTATGATAAAGGAGCTACAATTCAACTGCTCTTCTGTTCTGAATTGATACTGACTTACTGACAATGTATTATTAGTACAGAATGCTGATATATGGAGATCAGTCATCTGAAAAATAATGTATCTATTGTGATCAGTGGGAATGTCATTAATTATAGTAAACAGAGGATACTTTGGTACTTAGCTATATCTCACCATTAGAAAGCAGGAAAGTTTAGAAGAAAATAGGTTAATCATTCCACTTTAACTCTCCCATCACTAAAGTAGCATAAAGTGACAAAAATCTATATCATACATCCTAGGTAAATTGTAATAAATATTAGAACCTATAATTTTATTAGGGAATGTATGCCTATATTCAAGCCCATGTAAATAAATTTAAAAAATATATACATGTAACTGAGCATTGACAGTAGTACACAGCAATACCTATTTTTGAGTTGGCAAATTATTTCTCAGAGTCTGCTATTTCTTAAAATAATTGAAGAGAGTATGATTGAGCAGCTAAAAAGAAGCAACACTCTTCAAATAGCTTAATAGCCATGAGTTCAGTAACACAAATGATGGCTGACCACATACTCTACCCTCCTGTTCCCTCTCACATTCCACAAAGAACATTATGTAGTTGTTGACTGAAACAGTCTATCCAAACTAAAACATAGTCAAAGTTTGGTAAAGCTATGATTGTCTGTCTTGGGAATTTATAGGAATGTGTTCTCTGCCAGTGTTAAACAATGTAGTGCTCAGTCCCTCAAACAAAATCCACAGAGCTTCTGAAACTAATCAGCCTGAAAGCCAAATGAATCCCTTGGTTTGATTCTTTCCATGTTGAAGATCCTTGATTTGATTCATGTCAGATTTTCATTTAATGGTTTGAAGGAGTAAAAGAGGGAGATGTGCCAGACAATAGTTATCATTCACTGCTCTGACAAATTTAATTCCTGGAATAAATGAATAGCTTTTACATTGAACCTTGAAGAACCTGGCTGTATTTTGACTTTGTATTGCCCTCCTGATGTTTAACAATGAAATCTTTCTGCCTTTCTTAGAAGGCTCATATTTTAAAATAAAAATAGAAAGACCAATCAGTGTAATCACTGTACCCCTTGTTTATTTTTTTCTTTTTTTCTTTTGGTATCTTCTCTTAGGGCTGCTCTGGAAGCGCTTTATTTTGCATTTGTTAATCAAGCACTGGAATGCAGCACAAGTATCATAAACAAAAAATTAATTACTGAGTACATTTTATCCCTTTCAGAAGTGTTTTTGTTATGTAAAACACTCAATTACATTTGCATTTTTTACAGAATGCTCAGCTGTTGTGTAGCAAATTCTTTGGTTGTTTAGTGATATAATTTCCTAACAGCTAATAAAGGAACATTCAACAACTGAACCACGCACTCAATTTAGATAGGAGCATCCCAATTATTTGCACTTTTTTGGCAGGTAGGCAGCTGTGTAGGCTGGTGGTTGCCTTCTGGCTTTCATATTTGTTTAAAACCTTTTGTTAGTCTCTCTCTTTCCTGGTAGTTCATCATCTTTTTCCCTCCACTCATGCATGATGAACACCAGTGATAAACACAAAGCCTGTTAAAATCCAGGCTTAAAAGAAAAAAAAATCCTCTTGTTAGTTTGCGTTACATGCCTGTTTGTTTTCCTTTAGTGATTTCCATTCAAAACTATAGATTTTCTAATTGTCATATCCAAATTAATGAAACAGGCTACTCTTGCAGATCTTGTTTTTGCAATTTCTTTCTTTTCTTGCTGATAAGGGGCCCAACACTCCTGATTCTATGTAAGTGACAAATGTTATTGATTTTCTTATCCAAATTCATCTTTGTCATTCTGTATTTAATCATAATCATCAAGAACCTTATTATCTTGTCTTTTCACCATTTTCAGCATCAAGATACATTCCTTTTTAGTTTGATGATGAAGGGAGAGATATGGACAACTTGGATTTCTGTTCACTGTAGTTTTCAGTTTTATCACACTTACAATTGCTTAATATTAGTTTTCTTATTATTCTAGATGCATTATAAGCACTAAATGAGATCGGCAAGACTTGTATTACTTGAAAGAGCTGTCTGCCAAATATAATATTTACAAGTAAAAAGATACAGATTTGTCACAGACCAAAGAAGTCTGCAAAAAGCCTTGTTTCCACAAAGAACCTACCTTAATATATTGTAAAAAACGCCATAGTACTTAAAATTTCTTATCATCCAAAAACTGAAGAAACATCTCTGTCCATTTTGCCTGTAGTTAGATGCCTTATTGAGATTCTGAAATTCACATGTAGCTTTCCTTGTGTAGTAGAGAGAAATACACATTTCTAGAAAGCTTTCCACAGCTAAATTTTTTTTGGTTCTGTTTTTTAAAACACCTCTTCACATATAGGAATTAAGTATTGACTGTGGTGGTGCACTATAAGATACAGATTCAAGAGTTTTTATGTACTTTATTCTCTTCAAGTTCCTGCTTGTTATTTTAACACAATTTTTAAACCATCTAAAGATAATGTGAGCATTTCATATAATGCATATCTTTTTATTTAGAGAAATTATCCTGAGATGAGACACAAATTTATATTATAAATAAGAATTAGTCTCTTACATGTGACAAAGCAATCATAACATGGTTGTTAAGTAATGCATTCAAAAGAGACCTGGAAGGAAACACTTATTTCTCCTTTCTGAATATTCTCAACTCTTTCGTTAGGTAAGAAGCATAAATAAATGAAAGAGAATCCAATGCTAAAATAATCAAGTGTTGGAATTTAAGATATATGGGATAGATACTTATCTTAACTCCTGCTAAGCCTTGACCCAGCTGCAACAAATGCCATACAATAGGCAAATACCTGCTACAAACTCAGGTTGAGTGCATTTCCTTTGACTTTGTTCTTATTTAGCTGAGAAAATTCAACAATACAACAGGATTTGTCTTCTACACAAAATAAATGCCACAAGTATTTTGAAATTTTATATCAAATATTTTCATATAATAATACATTTTTGAAGTATCCACTTAATAAATACATATTACTTTAATATTTCATATTGATGCATGTATTTGAATTATTCTTCAGATGAGAAAGAAAATAGAGGTCCTAACAGACCTCTGACTGACTTTTGTGAAACATTTCAGCCTTGCAAGGGGTACATGTTACTACTTTGAGTAACAGCAGAGTAGTATTATGTTATCTGAATACATAGTCCTTTCATCGGTATGTACAATTACCCAAAAAATTATAGCGTGCTGGGCTTAGGCTGGGTAGAGTTAATTTTCTTCCCAATGGCTGGCATGGGGCTGTATTGGATTTGTGCTGAACACAGGGTAGATAATAAAGAGGCAATTTTTGTTATTGCTGGGCAGGGCTTACACGGAGCCAAGGCCTTTTCTGCTATTGGTGTGGCCAGGCTGATGACAAAGTTGGGGGTGCAAGGGGGATTGGGAGGAAATTCAGCCCAGAAAAGTGACCCAAACTGACCTAAGAGATTCCAGATGATATGTCATCATGCTCAGTGTGTACAGTGGGGGTTAGAAGGGGTAAGGGGAAATGTTTGGAGTGATGGTGTTTGTATTCCCAAGTCCCTGTTAACTGTGATGGGGCCTGCTCTCCTGGTGATGGCTGAACACCTGCCTGCCCATGGGCAGCACTGAACTCATTCCTGGTTTTGCTTTGCTTGTGTGCACAGGTTTTGCTTTCCCTGGTAAACTGTCTTTGTCTCAACCTATGAGTTTCCAGCTTTTACCCTTCCAATTCTCTCCCCAGTCCTGCTGGTGTGGGAGTGAGTGGCTGTGAGGGGCTTGGCTGCTGGCTGGGGTTAAAAACCATGACGTATGAAATCAGTAACAGGAAAACATAAAAAACTGTATCAGGTATTGTCACCTTCAAATGTAGCCGCATATATTTTAGTGATGTGGATAATGTCCGTCCTCTGAATCTGGATTATGGACATACTTCAGCAGCATGTGTAAATACCTGTGCAATATGAACTTTTTTAGAAATTAATTTAATCATGTTCTTTATACTACTAAAAATTGGAGTTTCACATTACTCTTGATCAAAAAGGATGCATTTATGTTACCCCAAGGCAAAACCTCTGCATTTAAAATCATGTATTTTGTTGCTTAAATGAATTTAAAATTTTATTTCATACTGCCTTGTAGACCTTCCATTTTCTAACATTTTTATGGGATGTAGCTGATAGGCATTATTCTTAGAGACTGGAAGAAGCACATATGTGATTTGGTGTAACTTCTCATAGTAAAAAGAAGCATAGGAAATTGTTTTAAACAGATCTCCTCAGAAAAAATAAAGGAAAAACTTATGTAAGAACCCAAACCCAAGCTTTCTTTGAAAATTAGCTTTCCTTATATATATTTTCTGACTTTTCTTAGTGCTGTTTTGTGGCTCCTCTTCAGAATAGAGAAAAAATAAACAAACAAAACCTAAACCCCCTGCAGTATAGTAAATTATAAAGCTCATGGAAGCAGTGATTGAAAAGTGGTGTCAGTATTCTCTCTGTGCCTTGGACAGTGAGCTTTCATTTCATACATCATTTATAAGTAGCTTCAGTGACTTCACCAAGTCAGTAAAAAACCTTTTAGACAATGAAAGTCAGATAGTCAGATTTATATATTTGTTCTGAATGTTAAAAACTCTATTTTTAATTGAAGAATTTTCATTAAAATCCCTGGTTTTCAAATGAAAACCTTAAATAGGTTAAGACTGCCTTGCTTCCCTCAGGATTAGTCATTGCCTTAAAATGGGGGTGTATATTTAGTTTTCAGGAAGCTGGGAAAAATCCACTTTCCCACTTTTTTTAGTCTAGTGCCAGAGTGTGACAGGCTGTTCTCCATTATGAAAAAAAAAAAAAGGAAAAAAAAAGGAGGAACGATTTAAAGCTTTTTTTTTAAATGTAGACTTACATAAAAACAAGCTATTCTTCGCAATTTTTAAAACCATTAGCCTAGACTGCCACCTATATAGCAATATAAGAAATATTTTTTCTCTCAAAAATACTGGAAAATTTCCCCAAATTAATATTTTTTTTATTTTATTTTAAGGTTCTGTTCCAGGTTTTCAAGTTCTCTCCTGATTTGAACCTTGGATAACATGCTGGATTGCCATGTCTCTCCCTGTTCCAGTCTCAGCAACATTAATTACAGGTTTTTCAGTCCTCCATATCTTCTCTCTTGGCTCTAAACATTTGTTAAATATTTTCCTAGCTATTATCTCGCGAATCCCTTTGTTTACATGTTTTAAATTCTACAGTAATACTGGTTTACCACACAGATATGACCTGATCATCCCATGCAGGCTTAAATCTGCACTAGGGATACTGTCAGATCCAGAGCACAAGCTGGAGTAATGAAGCAGCGTAGCCCTGAATTGTTAGCAGGATCCCCAGCACCATTTTAGCTCCATCCAACCATTAATCTCTCGTGCAATGCATAGGCTCAGCTCAGAGGCTGCTGCCTGTAGAGAACCAGGTATAAGCATGTTTTGTCTCAAACTTAGCAGAGATGGTTTCACCTGGAAACTTATGCTCAGTAATGCCCTGCCTCAGACTCGCTTCCTGGAGGAGAGCTCAAAAGGGCTGGCTGCACCTGCATGAATGAAATGGCCCAAAAAGTCTTGTTTACATAAGAGGCATGCTCCAGGTTAACTTTAATAAATGAAGCAAATTGGTCCCCCTCTGTCTCTTTTGCTTCTCTTTCACATTCTTTGTTTAACTAATCCAGATCTGGACCATCCACGTGGCAAGACCACCTGAGGACAGGTGGTCTTTGTCCTCTTTCTCTCTTTTCCACCTGTATTTCTCTCCTGCTTTGCTTCATCTGGGCAAATAATGTCAGTCATATTCTACCCCATACTCCATACTGAGGTTTGTTGTGGGAGTGGGGAGCTTGAGGAGGTGTGTTGTGACTTTTAAGCCAGCACCTTTTAACCCAGCACTGTTGAGAAGTTGATTGTGGGAGCTGGGAGTTTATTGAAGTATACTCTAAGAATTTAAGAGCTGTAAAAAAAAAGAGCTAGTCAGTCACCACTTTTGAGAAGTAAAATTTGAGGGCATTAGCCAACACTTTTTGAGTCTAAATAGTGGGCTTATTGCCAAAGTTAAGGCAACTAATAAAAGCACAAATGTTCCCTTGATGTGAGGTCTGGTGTCATTTTCAGCCTGAGGAGAATTTATAATGAATATCATCTCCCTTATCAGTGGGTCATGACACCATCATCCCTGGTATCACTCATAGGTGTGGTAGTAGTACTATAGGGCTGGAAGAAGCCATAAAGGGGGACCTTCTCCAACTGCTATGTCAAATAATGTTCAATTAAGCCCAAAATGAAACAATGGTGGGCCTTGGCAGCTAAAAGTACTGACAGTGTCCTTGGGAGCATTAAGCACAGCATAACTGGTCAAAGGAAGGGATTGCCCCACTAGACTTTGAATTGGTGCAGTCTCACCAATAATGTGAATAGATTTGAGCTCCACAGTATAAGAAGAACATAAAAATATTGGGATGTGTCCAAAGGAGGATAAAAGAGAAGTAAAAGTACTAGAGGCATGACTTACGTGAAGTGTCTAAGAATGCTTTGTTCAGTTTCTGAGGAGTGACCTCATTGCTGTCCACAACATTTTATAAGACAGGATGGAGAAGGGGGTGTTAATAATGCCAAATTTGTGGCCCTCAATGGGCCATTCACTTTAGAGTTGAGCTCAGTGATCCTTGTGAGTCCCTTCCAACTCAGAATACTTTGAGATTTTGTGTCTATCTCTTCTTTCTAGTGTCTTATAGAACACATGGAAATGGTGTAAAGCTGCCCCAGAGGAAGTTCAGATTGGATATTAGGGAAAAGTTCTTTACTGAGAGGATGATCAAGCACTGGAACAAGTTCCCTAGGGAAGTGGTTATGACCTCTCTTGTTCAACAAGTGTAAAGACAACAAGTGTATATGTTCTTATACATATAGTTGAACTTTTATGTTGCCTTATGTGCAGTCAACAATTGGACTTCATGATCGTAAATGAATCTCCTCCAACCCATAATATTCTATTTTAATTCTACTTAATTTGAACTTTTATTTTTTTCCTAATGTATATCTAAAAATCTTTAGCCATCTTATTTCCATAGACTGCCTAAGTGACTCACTTGGGTGCTTAGTTCTCTCCCCATCAGGAAGCCTTTATTTATGCTCAGGCTTAATCTTTCCTGCAAAATAGGCCTGTGGTTTCTTGTCTTGTTCATAGTGTAGAGGGCAATTATTTATTTGCTTCTTTGCCACAATCTTTCATAGAATGCTATTATTGTACACTTCTGAAATCTTTTCTACTTACTGTCATAAAATACTAGCTCTTTCAATATTTTGTTTAGGACACATTTTCTAGAACACAATTTTCTGCTCTAACTAAACCAACATATGTTTGAAGTGTGGTGCCGAGACGTGGGCAGGGTAAAAAGGCAGAACTGCATTACAAAGACTTGAATAAGAGCCAGAGCTTGCTCCATGACCCTGAAGTAAACAGTCTAAATATCCACACTATTCAATTCCTAAAATTTCATACCAAGGATGTTACATCCAGATTGCCTATTGGGAACAGTACCTGACCTATGCCAGCCATAAAATAGCGCCTGGAAATTTCCTGGGTGGAGACAAGTTGAACCATCTCAAAGAAAGCTAGGGATGGTGCTATTAATTTAACATTAGTGTTAATTTAACATTGAGTTACAGTGATCATATCTGTGATCTGATCAGTTAACAGAGCAATTTGGGTTTTTTGGCTATGCCCAGAATTATGCAACACTTTATTGTAACAACAGTTTACCTCCAGTCAGGTACATATCATACCTTTCTACAGTAAAGGTAGGTACCATTTACCTTGCAAAGCCATGGACAGGTTCCAACATAGGAGCTTGCAGATGGGTGTTGGAAAAGTCTCTGCAGGAGTCTATTGCAAAACCAGCCCTGGATGTTCCCATAGTCAAGTTGTAGCATAACCTGAATAATGCTAATTTTATTAGCCCCTGGCTTCCTCATAGAAAACCAACGATCTCAAGGCCAAGACTGCTTTGGTAATGATTACCTGAAGCAGCTCAAACTGTTAGACAGCATCTTTAGTAGCATAGAAAGAGCAAAAAACTTATTTGCTATCTTGCAAAAAGGATTTGTAAGTTTAGAGTATAGAAATTTGGAAGGATATAAACACCCTTGCTTTCTAGCTGGACCTCAGAGATTAGGAGGGCTGATTGTGTTGTGCTTAAAAATGGGATTTGTCATCCAGTGTGCAATAAACCAATCTCACACACAGAGCAGAGGTCTTCATTTATTTCATATTGCGTGAAGATGGGTGCTAGGTAGTAAATCCACTAGGCCAGCACACCGATTCTCAAAAATTTACACTATTTATGCATTTTAATACACAGAAGTATTACGGTTCATTTACTACAAGTTACATAGTTCTTGTCTTAATTGGTATTCTGCCTTATATTGCTTATATTACCTTATATTAAATGATTCTCTTGCTTCTCATGATAACTAGTCCACATACTCAGTCTTTCTCTTCTTCTGAGCTGAATGATTTCTTGAGTAGGTGGGTTGTGTGTTGCAATCTCCTCCTGCTGGAATTACCTTTTACCTAGTTTGAACTGATTTCAGCACAGTTGCTGAACTGATTTGGTTAATTTCTCATCTCTGCCAAATGTTATTGAGCTCTGTCCACTACCAATAGCACATCCTACCCAAGCTCTGCTGTAAAACTGTAGGCCTAAACAAACTAAGCAAAGCAGTATATAATTCCCCATCTTTGAGACTGTGAGGCTTGTTTTTCAATTTACTGACTGATAAGGCAAGACCCTCTTTCAGAATCCACTTCACTTTCCTTGTGACTCCCTAGGCTTATTATTAACTGTCTCTGACTCTTGAGATATCAGGTGTAGCTGGGGTTAATTTCTGGTTGTAGCCATTTTGACGTTGTAAGACTGCAATGTTCAACAAGAACTTTTACAATCACAGATTCATGGTTTGTTGAAACTACAGAGATACAAATTCAGAATTGCCATTCATAAATGTAGCAATTCAATCAGGCTAATTTTGACATCAATTAAACTTAAATTCACCTGGGTATCATTCGATGCAGCCAGAAGGGCAAATCCTACCAAAGAAATGTCCCTGTATTCTTCCATGGAGTATTAGAAATGACAAAATTATATTTTGGGAGAAGTGGAGGTGAGGCAGTAGCCAAATGACTTGTTGCTGCCCTCTAAAGAGGAGGAGGGGGAGAGGGAAAGGCAGCCACTTCACATGTAAATGAGGGGGTTTGAGTTAGTATCTCTCTTTGTAACTAAAGGGCAAGATCACAAAGACTGCAGATCACGCGTCTGGCACCTCAGTATCACTCCCCCACCACAGGGCTGATTGTAGCAGTAAGGGTCATCCTCTGCTTGATAACCTGGTATCCTTATCAGCAGCCTATCATAGTAATCACTTCACCACATATCTCACAGCTATAGGCCTCATGCCTAAAGGGGAAAGGTATGTTTATATGTTCATAACAGGCTGCAAAATGAAAAAGTAAAGCATGGTTTCTATGCACACAATAGAAAAGGAAAAAAAAATGAGATTATATTGCAGTAAAAAAAAAAAGTTCAAACGTTAGATAAAAATCAGGAGAATAAAGCATATACTCTAAGTCCTTGAGAACAAACTGGACAAACACTGGTCGAGGATGACACAGAATATTTTTGTAATGAATCAGAGATAGAACAGACAGACACCTGAGGCTATTCATACCTTGTTCTTTGGGATAACATCTTTTGTGGTCCACTTCAATTCTTTAGTCACATTCTGCAGTGAAATTTGATTTAGCCCACTATTTATCATTTTGAATATATACACTGATTAGTATTCCTACCCAGATGAAATATTTTGTACTCTCCTCTATGGTACTTTATTTCAAACTATTCCTTTAACTTTTCAACAGCACTGTGTATTTGTGATCCTGCATTCCAGAATTCTTACTAATTTGCCTAGCTCACTGATATAAGAAATTCTTTATTTCATCTTTCAGGTCAAATTTTTGAATGGTATTAAAGCCAAGCATGTGATTCTTACAATATCCAACATATATCAAATTCATACATCCTCTCAGCAAGCACAGAAGTTGAAAATTGACCAGACTGAGCTGGGTGTCATTGTTTTAAGCCCTGCACCAGAGCCGGTTACTTCTACTTCCCCTGTTTCAGCTTCAGCTCTGAGGTTAACAGAGAGGTGTCACCCCTTTCCACTGCAGTCAGTGTCTGAAAAACTATAGCTCTTTGTGTGCCTGGGGTCCCTTTGGGATGATAGGGCCCACTGCCAGGCTGCAGCTGGCAGTGCAGGAGAAGTGGAATGTGACAGGGAAACCTATAAATATAGCACCAGACAGAGCCCAAGCCTGAGGAGAAAGAAAACATCAATGTCACACTTCTCTTGGCAGACACCTGCACATGCTGACAAGTAACTGTGACCCTGTCTCCCATACTTCTTGAGAAGGGCTGAAGCATCAACCTTAGGACCCAGAGGGATGTTGTGAAGATAATTGTAACATCAGAGAAAATGCATAGATACTAGGGAGACTTTAAAAAACAACCCCACAATTTAACTGTATTATTAATGAGACTATGGCCTATAACATGACTTTGAGTGTAAGAACATGCCTTCAAATAATTTCATCTACTACATATCTTCACCAGATCATAAATATTTAAATTAAATCAAGCAGGAATAACACTTCAAAACTGAAGATCTTTTTCTGGATCTCTTTCAATAGTATCACTAAAAAAATTGTGCTTTTTTTTTACATGCATTATTTTTACAGTTCTTCATGTTGTTGTTATGTAGGTGACAAAAAAATCCAAAACATGCCTGCTTACTCTAGCAGTGCCCACTGCCTTATGCACTAGGGAGCCCTGAACTCCAGAAATCTGTGACCACCACTGATGCTTTAACAGGTAAGCCATCTAGTGTAAATTGATTATTTTCCTTTCTTTCATAAGTGTTCGAAGACATATGGAGGTCAGATGCTTGAATACAGTCTGACTAAAATAGAACACTCAGCAGGGATCTAAAGGTAAAATAAAAATATTTTCCAACTTATGATTGCAATATTTATTCCAGTTTAAGTTTCATGTTGCTTCAGTGTACATATTGTCCATAAAATACATCACTTAATAGTGTTGGCATCTTCATATATTTGTGCAAAGACCTCCAACTCCATTTTAAAGACACTAGAAGAGCCTATGTAAGATACCAGTGAATAAATGTTTCAGAAAAGTTTCATTTCCTTTACCAAACCTTGATAGCCCTGTCTAGATATTGCAGGCTCATAGAAGGATGCAAGTTAGAAGTTGGAAGTCACCTAGTGCAATGTCTTGTATACAACAAGATTAAATTTGAAGTAATACAGTTTTGTTCAAGGCCAGTTTAGTTTCATACATCTCTAGAGACAGGAAATTCACTATTTCTCTCTGAAAACTGCTCCCATGCTTGCTCACATCTGTGCTGAAAATGTTTTTCTTCAACTCTAATTAGATTTTTTCTTATTGAAACTCCTCTCCACTGTCTCTATTCCTCACACTGTTCACCTTAAAAAAAGCCTGAGTCTGATTTCTCCACACACAGCCATTCTCTGGTGAGCCCCCACCTTGAGTACTGCATCCAGCTCTGGGGATCCCAATACCAGAAGGACATGGACCTGTTGGAGTGAGTCCAGAGGAGAGCCATGAAGATAATTCTGTAAATGGATGGAGCACCTCTCCTATGAGGAAAGGCTGGAAGAATTGGGATTTTTCTGCCTGAAGAAGAGAAGGCTTTGGGGTCACCCAACTGCAGCTTTCTAGTACCTGAAGGGAGCCCACGAGGGAGATGGAGAGGGACTTTTTACAAGAGCATGTAGTGACAGGACTAGGGAGAATGGATCCAAACTGAGAGAGAACAGGTTTAGGTTAGAGATTATGAAAAAAATCTTTACTGTGGAGGCAGTGAGACACTGGAATAGGCTGCCCAGAGAAGTTGTGGGCGTTCCATCCCTGAAAGTATTTACAGTCAGGCTGGATAAAGTTCTGAGCAACCTGGTCTAATGAAAGATGTGCCTACCTGAAGCAGAGAGATTGGAACTAGATGGTCTTTAAGGTCCCTTCTAACTTAGACTGTTCAATGATTCTATGATTAGGTAATTGAACATGGCATTTTCTTCCTTCCTATTCAACTTCTTCAGGCTGAACAAACTCTGTTGTGTAGCCTCACCTCATTCCTCTGAACTCCAGCCTGTCACTCAGCAGCAATTTTTGGAACTTTCTCCAGTCTTGCAATATCTTTCTGCACTTCAAATCCCCAAACTAGACACAAAACTGTAGATTTGGTCTCATACATGATGGACAGATTTGAGTAACCCCATCATTCTATCTGTCAGCTTAGTTTTTATTTATGCAGACCAAACATATTTTATCTTCACCCCTGCATGGGTGCACTGGTGACTCATGATCAACAGGATGCCCATCAGGAAACTGAATCCTTTGCTGCAAAGCTGCTTTCTGCTCTTTTCAATTACCACCTTCTCCTCTTGCTGCCTAATTCTATCCCAAGTGCAAGGCTGGTCATTTTCTTTTCCTGAACTTCATGTTTTTTCTTTATATCCACTTCTCTAATTTGTTGAATACTCTTTGAATAAATAGCTTTCCTTCAGAATACTGTTTGCTTTTTTTGGACTAAATAAAGTCCTTCACTTCCTTCATAGGAAACAACTGATATTTACAATTAAAGGTCATACATGCAGTGAGTACAAACCTATACTTAATTTTACATCCTAATTCTAAATTAAATTAAAATTGTTAGTATATCACACAGAAAAAGAAATATGCATGTAGGTATAAAGCAAAATTTTATTCAAACCATGCTGCAATTTTTGAGTCATGAAATAATTTCTAACAAGTCATCTCAAATGTTTTAAATTATGTAAGGTTTTTTTCAGTTAAGGTCTGTTATAGGGAAGAAGAATCTTCATTGTTCTGAAAGTTCTCTGCAGATATATTCTGTATATTCTGCACTTGATTGGAGATAATAAACTATCTCTGAGAATATTTACCAACATAGACAAGTTCATTTCAAGTTTCTATGAACTTGTTGCATACTTTATATTTCACTGAAGTTTTACTCTCCTAAGAATGTGGATGTGGCTGGCTGTCAATAGCAATCATCTGTCTCATAATGTCAAACATAATGAAAAAAACAAAGTAACACATAAAAAATCTGATGCTAGAAATTCCTATGTGTTCTACTTGTACAAAAACCATGAGGTCTTAGTGTAAGAAGTAAATCTAAATTTGACATGGGTTGCAGTTTTTTACTGTATTGTGGAATATTATCTGTCAAAACATGGCCCATGGAAAAGAATACTACCAATGCAAGTTGCTAGCCTGACAAAGTCATTTCAGCTATGACACTGAGCACCATGGAAAACCTACTGTTCATCACTTTTTTAATCTTCTGCTACCAAATAAAATGCCGTTGAAAATCTAAGGTTTCTTGCTGGGGAAAAAAAATTGAAACCTTATTAATAGTTTTCATTCCCTTGCAGCATGAACTGGCTAGAAAAAAAATTACAAAATACAAGTAGTGCAGTGATGGTGAATATATACTGATCTCAATAAAGTCCTCAGACAAAATAAGAATTATAAATATCTCCAGAGAAAAGATGGCATACTGCAGACAGAACACTATTTGTGGCAACTTTGAATTGTAATAGAGAAGGTAGACTATCCTTTTCTGCACTGGAGCCACAAAAACTGAACACTATGTTGAATTGAATTCATAAATAATAGTTTTAAATCTCTAAATATCAAGCATTGTAGTAAGAGTGTTTCAATTTTCTCTGTTCTGCTGAGAACCAGTTTCTATGGAAGGCATTGGATTCTTCTTCTTGTGTGCACTACCTGTTACAAAAAGTCATAAACTAAGGGGAAATTGAGATTATTTCTTGAACTTTCAGGGCATTAGGTAACAGGTGATTGTAGCCATGAACCACATCTGATTTTATGTGTTTGATACTTTCTTCAACAGGTATCCAGTAGTTGCTACAGATTATGGAATAATCAAAATACATTTAATACTGATGATGCTTCTTTGTTCCATAAATAATGAGATGCCTGTTAGAAATCTTTGAATTACTGTACATTCTTGCTGAAAGTAAAGCTTTTGGTTTGTAGAAAGAAATCTCTACTGGTAGTAATTACTGATTTAGTTTATAAACTCTCCAGTGATGTAAACTAACAAACTCTGACAAATAAGTTGAAAGAAGACAAAAATAAGCTCTTACAGGTATTTATGATAAAGTTACACAGAGGATAATTTGAAAATTTTGGTAGTTTTCTTTGTGTTTTCTTGCTCTCTTTTTTTTCCCTTATCTTTCCTATAAATTTAGACAAAATCTGCAGTTAGTGACTTTTCAAAAACTTAAAACATGAATATGTATCTTTAACAGATTATAGAGCTGCATTCAAAGCACTTTCACCTCTTTTGCTTTTTCTTCTTTTAACCCTGTAACTCATTTTCCTAAGCCTTATAATCTGCTCCATCAATGAGTAATGCAAACTGCAATACTAAATTCCTAGATTCAAAACTGGACACATTTCAACACATTGAAAAATTTTCTTTAACAAGAAATCAAAATATTTTGCACTAATTAATGAACAGATTGTAGCTTTAAATGCCTTTTTTTACCTCCTTTTTGTTCTCCCACAAGAATTATTAAACATTGTAGAGATGATACAGAGGTGTGGTTTGAAGAAATGTTTTGGTTTTTTCTGATATATTATTTACCATCAAGAACCCTGATTACAAAGTGCACTACTCTTCCCATATACATTGTAGTTTCAGTGATTTGCACACAAATATGTCTAGACACCAACTCTGATTTAATTTACTGTAGTGCAGTCTATTTACTAATGATGTGCAACCAGAGATCATGCTGCTTTTACAATTACAGTATCTGACCCAGACTTAAATACTTTGTTGCCTAAATGGACACATAGTATGATTTTTAGTAACTCATAGCTTTTCTTTCAAGAGCAGTAAGGCTAATGAAAGCCCAGTGGCATAGTAAAAATGTCAGTGGCTGCTTGTCTTCATCCTCAGATAGCTATCTATCTTCTGAAATCAAGTTCATTCTTCTTTGTCTGTATTTCCCATCAGTGTTTCATGACATTGTATTTTTCTTTCAATTCTTATCAGGCTGAATGTTCAAAAATTTCATCTTCACACATATAATTCAGGACAAAGATGGAGCTATTGCAATCACAGCCACCTGTATGAACAGCAGCACTGTGTAAGTACTTGCTTAACATGTGAAAGTATCACAATCAATTCTCCCAACTCTTTAATTCACACAAGTAGCAGCACTTTAGCTAAAATAAGACATCATTGCTCTCATGATACTATAGTTGGAACTTTTTCCTCTGTATGATGTTATAACACAAAAAGGGGAGAGGACGCCTCTTACCTTTAATGTCTTTAGAAAGCACTATAGTCTTGCTAAACTACAAAATCAGTTCATATGGCATTGTCCCATTGGTTTGATTAAAATTTCATAACACAGTTAAAGGTAGACTCTTAAAGATGAGACTAAAAAAAAGGAAAAACTTTCTCCAGCATTATCATTATGAAAGAAGCCTTTAATAAAGTCCTTAAAGTTCCCTTCATTAAAGCCAAAATTTACATTCAATATTACATAAAAGAGGAGAGTTCAGGAATAACTACTATTTAGGATAATATATTAGAAATAAATATTAATTTTTATTTAAATCAAATAAACAGAGGTTTTTAAAAATTACCTTTTTTTCCTAGAGAAAAAATGAATGCGTTGCCAAAAGTTGTTGGCTTTTTTGAGTGGAAGTATATACAGTTATATAAGAAAGACTTCTGACAAAATACCAAGAACATTTTTGTAAACTCAGATATGCTAAGCCATTTCTCAAGGTGAGTTGACACGGCTACCTGACTGTCACATGGCCACTCTTGCTCTCTCTTCTCAGCAAAACGGGGAGAAAAGAAAGACAGAAAATCTTTATGGATCAAGATAATGACAGGAAAATCACTCATGAATTGCCATCATGAGAACAACAGACTTGACTGTGGGAAGATTGTTTTAATTTGTTACCAGTTAAAAGTATGGTGGGATGGTGATAAACATCCCAGCCTCAACTTCAGTCCTTTAGACTCATCTCCTCTACTGCCCCGAGTTGTGCAGGGAGATGGAACAGGGTGTTGTGATCAGTCCAGAACAGATGCTCTCCGCCACTGCTCCTTTCACACCTTTCCCCTGCTGTGATGTGTGCTCCTCTTCACAGTCACCATCTTCCTTCAGGGCACATCCACCTGATTCAACAAGAGGTCCTCCATATCTCTAGGTGGATATCTGCTCCCCAGAGACCTCCATGAGCTACAGGGGGATAGACTGCTCTACCACGGTCTTTTCCAGATGTTGCACAGCAATCTCTGCTCCAGCTCCTGAAGCACCTCAACCCCCTCCTTCTTTAATGACCTTGGTGTCTGTAGAATTGTTGCTGTCACAGATTCTCACTCCTCTCTCTCACAATTCCAGTTTTTTGGTGCTTATCTTCTTTTCCTCCTTAAATACATTTCCCCTGAGGTGTCTCCTCCCACCACCCACCTCAGCTGTGCCCTGTAATGGGTGGATTGGAGCCAGCTGGAACCATCTGTGTCCTGCATGGGGCAGCCTGAGCCTCTCCTCACAGACACTCTCTGCAGCCCCTGCTGAGCTCAGCACCAGGGCACCTTCACCCTGTACACTTGTCTACCTTCATTTTCCCTAAATAAACAGTAACTGGAATCAGGGAAACCTTGGATCAGGAAATCATGCCTGCTCCTGTCCTCCTCTGCTCTCTAATTTTAGCTCAGCTCTTGAAGATACTGTTTACTATAAAAAGAAGTGGAAGTATTTCAAAGTCAGGTATAACTTTAAGATACACTGATCTGAAGATTTCAAAAAGAGGATTAATTGGTACTCCATTAGTGCTGGCAAATGAGAACAGATCTGATAACATTTTATTCTTTTCTGTTTAGTGAAATACTGAAATACTACTGAAAACCTCCTGAAATACTTTCTAATATAGGGATCTGCATCAAGACTTTAGATAACACACAGTTGTGACCAGCACTTCCAGTGAATTTTATTGAGCTTCAAAATTATTATTTCTGGTTTGGGGTTTGTTTTCTTTTCAAGCTTACGTCTGTAAATCATTAGTCCCAAAATTTCATTCATGCTATGCTTCCATAAAAATGAGTAAATAAGGGGTTTTTTTAAAAATATCACTGTGATAACTTACAGAGCAGCTGCTAGTGGCTGTGCATGATTAAAAATGTTAAGCACTATCCTTTGATCTTAAAAGATGAAGTGTTGAGACTCAACTAAATCCCAAGTATTGGTTTTGCACTTTTTTAATGTATACCAGAGTTTATCCTAGAAATTAAAGGGTTAAATTCTCAGCCATCCGCAGTATTAAGCAGGATGAGAACTTTTCTTTCACACACAGATCAAAGAAGTGATTTTCATGAATATATTTTTTTCATTTCCTACTGAAATTCTACAGCGTGAAAGCAGAGACTCATGAAGAGCAGGTGGAAGATAGGCTATTTCTAATCTCAAAGGTTATTTTCACCTTCCTCCTCCCCTCTTTTTTTTTTTTTTCTTTTCTTTTTTTTTTTTCCTGGCTATGTTTTAATGCAAAGTCCAGGAATATAGGCTTCTTATCATGTTTTAGTATTTCTTCATCTGGCCTGAAAAATCCAACAAAGCCATTGTTCAAGCAAAAGTGGCTTATTGATTAAAAGGCTGGTTTTTGACAATGTTCTTTGAGCTGCATAACTTTTCTTGCCCAAGCTCAGGTGTCAGTAAACCAATATGCTGTATAACATTTTGGATCTAAATTTAAGGATGTGTTTATATAATTCAGCCCCATAAAGACATGTCTGAATTAACTTCAGCAAATAAATCCAAGCACAGTACTACCATTTTTCTCTAGGATCAGAAATAACTTGCATGCATCTGCAGAGAAGTATCTTGGATCATAAGCGTGAGCAGGTACTGCCTGATCTGGAGGAGAGCAGCTGCTCAGAGTTACTACACTGGTTATGCTAATGAAGAAACTCCAGCCACACTCTCCTCTTTCCCATGTGGCTATTAGCAAGAAGAGATTTTCTTTGGGGCAGCTGATAGGAGACAAAGGAAAAAGAAGAGAAAGAAATTCAGTAGAGAAGATGAAGAGCTATCACATCTTAGGTCCTTCATATGGCAATTTACTCATGAAGGGTGTTACCCCTCTCAGAGATTTCCTGCACATCCTCCCTGCACTTCCTTACTTATTCAAGTTCACCAAGCAATATAATGACAGAATTTTAACCATGTTGGTTGGGTCTCCAAATACCAAGCTCATGCACTCGAATGGATGAGCACAAGAGATGTGAGGGCAGACATTGGAGTGCAGCTAATCTCAGAAACTTTGCTGAATTTGCAAATACATATTTTGGTTTTTTCTTTCTTTAGTCCACTTCATTACTGAGGAATTCAAATATTTCATATTACAGTTGGAACCTGAAGTATAAGCATGACAATGTTACAAGTGAACCTTTCCTCCTTAGATCTGTTATCCAAAATTTAACACTTGATTTTTTAACAAGTCACAATCAGATCAGGTTGAACATTGGTAAACTTATTCATCAAATATTATATTAAAAAAAAAAGCTTATAACATTGTTCTGATAATATTCATTACACTTTATTTGAGCTGGGTAATGAGTAAACATCTGACTCAGAGACGTGAACAAATACATTTAGATTTATTCACAATGCACATTTTTCTGGAAATATGGGAATAATACAAACCAGGCCAGAACAAGTATGAAAATTCTGCACTGAAGCTTCTGCAAAGAAATTAATAAATAACATGCATTGGCTGTTAGATGGATAAGAAATAATGGCTGGACATCTGTATCCAGAGGGTAGTGGTCAATGGGTCAGAATCCCAAGGGACAAGAGCAACATGTTATGTCCCTTGAGGTCCATAATGGGTCCAGTGTTATTTAATATCTATATTAATGACATAGATGAAGGCACTAAGTGCACCCTCAGCACATTTGAGATGACTCAAGCTGAATGGTGTGGTGGACATGCCTGAAGGACAGGATACCAGCCAGAGGGACCTGGACAAGCTTGAGAAGTGGGCCCTTGGGAATCTCATGTGCCTTAACAAGACCAAGTGCAAAGTGCTGCACTGGATCAGGACAACACCAGGTATCAATACAGGCTGGTGGATGAACAGATCAAGAGCATGATCCTACTGAGAAGGATTTGGGGGTGCTGGTGGATGAGAGGGTGAACATGACCTGACCATGTGCACTCCTGGGCTGCATCAAAAGCAGCATGGCTAGCAGGACGAGGGAGATGATTCTGCCTTCCAGCACCTGAAGGGAGCCTACAAGGAAGATGGAGAGGGACTTTTTACAAAAACATGTAGTGACAGAAGGAGGGGGAACGGATTCAAACTGAAAAAGAATAGCTTTAGATTAGATATTGGGAAAAAAATCTTTACATTGGAGGTAGTGAAGCACTGGAACATAGTGAGGCATTTGTCCAGACAAGCTGTGGATGCTCCATGCCTGGAAGTGCTTAAGACCAGGTTGGATGGAGCACCCCAGTCTAGTGAAAAGTGCCCTTGTCTATGGCATGGGTGTTTAGAACTAGATAAGCTTTAAAGTCCCTTCCAATTCAAACCATTCTATGATTATTTGATTAAATAAATGGTATAGGGAAAATTCTGAATATTAGTAACCTATAAAATAAAACCATTCTAAATTATCCTCTGGTGAAAATAAACACATGACATTTAGTATTTTCATAAAATCACCTGAGTGGAGATAAACAAATGCTAATTCTCTTGCTCTCTGATGCAATAAAAGCCATGGAAATATATTAGGACCTGTTTGTGATCAACATAGAATGGAAAACAAGCAAGTGAGACAGTATCTGAATGAAATCAGTGCTCAATTCAGAGTGAAAATACTGGGGTCTTTTGATCAGTTTCCTTATGTCAGGGTTAAGAATTGTGCAATAGTTGTGTGGAAAGTTGAATGTAGGAACTACAGTGGATTGAATACACTAGCTATCAAGATATTAATGTATTAATTTACTTTATAGTATCATAGGTTATGTGTAAGCATAATTTATTGAAATATTTCCTTCAGGCATTTAAACTTTATTTGGCCTACAGGAGCAAATTTAGTTACATGGGCATCCATCTTGTAGCAAAGTTCTTGTGCATTGTATGGCTGACTAAATGATGAAAGTTCTTCGTTAAGTCAATTTGAAAGCTATAGTTTATAATAAGGGAAAAAATGCACATGAGGTTGAGTTTTCAATGTGTGTAGCTTGGTTTTTTTCTATTTATTAATTTAAGCTTAGCCCTATAATAAATGTTCTGAGGACCTTCAGATGCAGATATGCTCCTCTCTGTCTTGCTGCATGCTGTAGAATTTTTTTATTTAACCACATCCACAGCAAAATACTCTATTCTCCTTCATGCTGTCTATCAAGATACCTTGTTCACTACTTTTTCAAGCATGCAATTCTTCTATTTAGATACATTCTCACAATAAAGAGGCCCAGTTCTTCACTCCACTGTTTTTGTACACCTAGAATTGGCAAATGCTTTCTTTAAATTTATGGAAAATTAGGAAAACTGCAAATTTCAGCTGTTATTCATACTCAAGAAGAAATGAAACAATTGTAAAGTTTCTTCATAACAAAAATCAGCCTGAAAAAATCTCCTCTTAAAGCCAGTGAAGTTGCTGTAAATATTTTCTTGAAGTGGACTTTTCAGCAACTTTATCTCACTAGAACAGAATAGATCCAGTTGGAAGCTAATGGCAGCAATTATCTCATCCAACTGTGTTTCTGCATGTGTTGAATTTAAAGTTTAATTATCTAAAGATAACTGTCTCTTTTGGAAAAATTATGTTTGATTCTTTTTTTCTCTAGGAAATCCTTCCAAATTAAACCTTCTGTCTCTCCTTATGAAAATAATAATAATAATAATAATAATAATAATAATAATAATAATAATAATAATAATAATAATAATAATAATAAGTAAAATTGTGTTTCCCTCACATAAATTCAAGTTAGATGATCTGTAATCCTATAAACAAATTAAGGATTTCCTCACTTCTTTGTAACAGCATAAGTCACAATTATAAAAATAAAAACTGTCCCTCCAGTTATAATTGATTCAAGGATTTCCCTTTTACTGTAAGTTTAAGTGTAGTGTTTCCCTCCATTGAACTGTGCATTTTTTTTTGATTTAGAGATTAACAGATTAATAAGTGAACTTGATACAAGTACTTTAATATAAATGTTTACAATTGATTATTTTAAATTATATAGCATTATTATATCATTTTGGAATGACTTTAGGCTTCTGATGATCAATTGACTTCCAAAACCTTCCATCTAAAAATACAATAGGATGGGGTTGTTTGGATTTTTTGAAAGACATGCTGCAAACAGCAGGCTTAAAAACAATGTTTCACACTTTCTCCAGACATTCACTGCAGTGTGGTTAAGTAGCCAAAACCAGCAAAAATTGAGTGATATCAGAAGCTCACAACTTCATGGCAACGTATCCTACCTCATGTTGTTTCAACATGTAGCTTGATGAGCGAATTGGAAAATGCAATCAATGTGCAAGGTATCTGCCATCCTCCCTTTATATGATGGACAGAACCATAGTGATCTATTTTGCTACAGCAAGTTCAGATTTGAAATTTTAGAAAGTTTAGAAACCATGGCAGTGTTAAAATTAATTTTGGTTTTATCTATTTTAATAATACCTGCATTGTGTTTGGAGATTAATTTTGTTCCATTATTCATCAAATATGAACAATTTGGTTGTGGTTGTAAGGATCATAGTATTGATCCACCAGGATGTTTCCCTTTTTATCTCAAAAGATAATTCTCAGTATGATTGGATGCTCAATGCATGTGGTAGCTGCAATTTCCTGAATGAGAGGTGGCTGCATTGTTAGGAGCTGTCAGGATCAAAACTAATCTTGTAAAAGCTTCTTAGCTTTTTTTGAATGCTCCTTTATTTGTATGGAAAACATATTACTACACAAACAATGATAAGGAATCAACCTCAAAAGATAAATAAACAAAATGCAAAAATTTTTTTCTGTTGCCTCAGCTTACCAGTTCTGTCTTCACTGTGTATATTACTATTAGAAGGTAATATTATTGAGAATACAATTAGGTCCTATTTATTTAAATATTCAAGGAAACCTTCTGAAATTTCTTCTGTGTTGATGTTTCTGGTGATATAATCTTGCATGCGTGGTTGCCAAAATAGACATCTAAAACTATACAGCATTAAAAAAAATCCTGCTTTTCTAACTATATTTCTTTTATATTTTCAGTCCCTTTAGTGTGGAGAAAAAAATAATAACAAGAGTTTGACAACCAGTTACAAATACACCATCTATGCAGGTGAATTATGAAGGGTATAAAGAGACTTTTGATCCTAACTCTTCCTTTTGAAAGGGAATTCATAAAAGCACTTAATTGTACTTAAATTCTAAAGACATAAGTAACTTGATTGATCTATTCCCCTGTTTAAAACGAGCACTTCTCAAGCACTTTGCTGAATTGAGTCCTAACAGCCCAGCAAATCAGTAATGTCAGCACTGAGGCTGATGCAACAATCGAGAATAAAGATGATTAAAAACAAGAATCACAGAGTATTTATGATCAAAAGTATGTTGCTCATCACAGCTAAGTTCTCTTGGTAGATTCATAAGCTGAAAAAAATGATGTTGTATTTTTCTTTTATAGGTCCTTCAAATATTGAGGGAAACTCAATGAGGAAAGATTATACTTACTAGATTTAATACTGTTAATTCTGGGGTAAAATGCTATTTTGTATTGGCAGTTGAATAAAAAAGTGAATTCACAGTTCTTCATATAATTATTTTTAGATTACAATTGCCTCATAAAAATGTGTAAATAGTAAAAAGCCAACATAACAGACTTAAATAAACCAATAATGCTTCTCTTTTGCTTCAGAAAAAAGGTAGCAGTAAAGGAAAAAAAAAATCAGGCTTAATTTTTGTTGCAGCCAACTGAATCTACTTATTTGTATGACATTGCCAATTCATGAGCTATTTGAGATTAAAAAAAAAATTTAAAAAACCTAAAGAAAGAAAAAGAAGACTCATAAATGTATGACACAGCTAGATTGATAACAGGAAATCAAAATAATTATATCTTATAAACACAAAAATGCTATATTCATAGCTAACACACAAATATGTAAAATAAATTGAACAAGTATCACATGTTTTGATACATTCCATTCCACATATATGGAATTGTCATACTGAAAACATTCTGCCCTGAGATCCAGCAGTAATATTTTTTTTTTACCAAAAGCATTAATTCCAAAACTAAGTATCTCATTATTGTGTGACAACTGTACATTTGAGATTCATACTAGACACTAAAATTTGGATAAATTTCATAATTAACCAAGAGAGTGTTGTTTTCCCTCCATATGTTCGAAGACAGAATGACACACAGCAAAAGAATATTTGAAGGAGTCCTTAGAGCAATATAAAAGTTTTCCATGGCAACAACATCTAAAAGATGATGAAACCCACACTGCAGAGATGGTGCCTGAGGACATCCATTTTAAGATTATAACATGCTTAACCCTCATCAGTAGAGGGAAACATGCCTCCTTGTGCAGTATAATGTCAGCCAAATTTAGGATCTAGCCCAGAGCTCATTAGCTGGGATGAATGGATAAATCTCATTTAATAATTTGAGAAATTTACTTCTTCACAGTTTCCCCAGAAAACAGAGTTTTAAAGATGCATTTCCCAATGGTGAAAGACTGTTCTCCTTATAGTTGTTTAAGCATAAATAGTAAGTGTTTTCTTATCTTTCAAAAAGGTTGGAATCATATAATGATATATATATAAGAAAAAGGAGCTCTAGAATTTTGCAATAGTATGTTGAGAATTGACAAAACTGTTGTCTTGAAAAATAAGTTTTTTTAATAATAACCTTTAAAAAAATAAATTGCATTTTTTTGTTAAAATATTTACTTCTTGAATTTAAATACCAGAGAATAAACTTCAAAGCTACTTCCCATTGAAAGCTGTTAGTTCTCTGTAGCAACCAAGAAGAATTTTGTGCAAGAGATCTGGTGGGCATATTCACTCTCTTCATCCCAGCTACTTCAGACTAAAAGGAGATGAAGTCAATGAAAAGAAATAGCTCCTTCAGGGAAATGCAGAACATGTAAACACAGTGTATTTTTGGAAGAGCTTCTCTCTCTTTCTCTGAACTATGTAGGTTATAAAGAATATTTCTGACATATTTTCAACAGTTATGCAACAGATGTGTTCTCTTCCCTTATCCTTTATTATTAATAGATCATTAACCATGCATACCAGCTCTAGCTTGAAAAGATAAAAATGAAAGGGTTTATTAAGAAAAATTTAATGCCTCCTTCTGCCCCATTGGGTCTTCTAGTGCACCTGTATGTATCAGCAGCAGTGTATGTGTCCACCAGCCCAAGTCTTCTTTTACGTGATGACCTGAGTTGGACTGTAAAGTATTATTTACAAAAAAAGAGAATTTGGAATATGTACCAGAAAGTTAATCTCATGCACTTCACTAGAATGCAGATATAAACCACTTCTTATATGGGAAACCAATTTATTTTAACAAGGTTATTTCCATATCATTACCTTACCTGCAGTAAATGAAAACATGGAATAGTAACAAACTCCGGAAGTGAGAAGCTGATCACCACACCTGCTGCTCAAGAACCAGATAGCATTAAGAAGAATCAGTATGATGCCCTCTACTAAGACCAGATGCCCATGATGTAGTCCTCTTAAAAACCCTAAAATTATTACTCTATTTGGCCATCTCAGCCATCCTTAGAAGATGGGTAAAGGAAGAACCTAGAAGGAATACATTTGATAACATTATTTTCCAGTAATGATTCATTTTTACACCTTTCTCTTATGTCAGCTGGTTATATGTCATGCAATTGGCTATTCCAAATGATAGATTTTGATGAAGATACACTGGAGGTTTTCCATATCTTTTCAATGAGTATAAAATATTTAAAATATTTTAAAAAATAATAATTTTCCCATGTGCATCCCCAGTTTCCTGTCAGCATTGTAAAAATATATACATGGCATTTCATAATTTCAAAATACACCTGACTAATTGAGAACCTCTTTTTTGAAAGCAGTGTTCCCATCTGGCATTCAGCAAGAAGGCTTCTTGCATTGGTGTTTTCAGGATGAATAAATAAACTAACAAACAACTTCCTGTTTTCCCAAAGATTCTTAGAGAAAAAATGTAACTAGCAGTTCTTACAGAAATTTCTAAGACTGTTTTGCTACAGTTTTTGACATTTTAAGTGCCACATGTGGATTATTTTTATAAAAAATCCATTATTCCTGTTACTACTTTAGAAGAGGATGACAGGTAAAGGATTCAATGAGTGTTGCAAATACCCATGAATATTGCCAGTGCTGAAAGACTTACAGCCTCTGTTCTGATTTTTAAGTTCTTCTAAGCCCTCTGATGTTTACATTTTTGTAATGGAGCTTCTCACTCACTTTTCATGTAAGTAATGATTGTTTTGCATTCCTTTCTGGAGGAGGAGAAATTTGATAGACTGTTGGTCTGACCACTGTAGCTGGAGAGGTAGCAATTTCATCCTCCAATCCATGGTCACTTTTGAAAGTCTACAAATATTGGAGTCGGAAATAAACTACGCTCTTTTTACCTTGAACGTCGCAGCTCCTGCGCGTCATTCATTTCATGTCCCATTGTGACAGGGTCAGTATGTCAGCTCCTCTTGGACAGCTGGGTGACTGGACAGCACTGCTGTTCCACTGGTACACAGTCACACCCAGAGCACCACAACAAAAGTGAAGTTGTCTCTTTGACTTTCTCTTTGGAAGACAAGGCACAGTTACAGGAGCGCCTACAAGACTGCGCTACTGTAGGAGCACCTATTGCACTGACTCAGGAGAGGTAGCTGAGTCTCTCTAACCTGTCCACAGGACTGTACTATACATCACTGGTGGAGCAGAGATACAATTACAGATACTGAGATCTGGGTGTAAGGTTTAAAGAGGGATATGTCAGTAAAAAAGTCTGTTTTAAAAATTAGTCAATTTAAACCTAAACAAAACCTGATAAGTGGACAATATCCCTTTAAGTGGAAACAGCAGCAGTATTCAAGCACAACTATTTCATTCTAAAAGTAGTAAACGTGAGGAATAAGTTGTCAGGTAAGCCCACTGAAGCACATACTATAAATGAATTTAAGAGACAGCTAGAAGTTTTTATAGAGCTAGAGGGGAAATTAAAGACAGTGACAAAGCAGGAAAACTACGCTGAACTAACATATAAAAGACAAGTTTTCTGGTTCTTCCCTCCAACATTTCTTTATGTTCATTACAAAGTGTATCTGATACTTGTTATTTATGTTAGAGAAAGGCAGAAAAAAATGAAGCTGTTTCAAGTATATTATCCCAAAGGTGCCAGAAACTTCACCTTCACTCCACTTATGGATGGGAAAAGTGAAAAAAAAAAGGTAGCCATGTTGAGACCTTGACTTTACCTAATTTGACATGCTGTGAAGCTAACACGGCCCAAAGAACCACTGGTAGGTCATAGGGGAGAAAACACAAAAGATATGGCTGAACTTAGATTTTTCTCATTGCATTGAATCATATTTCCAGCTTTAGTTTTCATTCTGCTGGATTGCAAGAGTCCTACAGCTGCATAAATAAACTTCCCATTGGGTCTGATCCGTCTCCTATAGAAGGTGGGAAGATCGTTATTGATTCACCTTTGAACTGGACAACTTTGAAATTATGGTCCATCCTGTTCAGGGAAAAAAGAGACGTACTGCAGCTGGTTGAAATGCATTCAGCAGAAATACGTTAGGAATTTTTCCAATTTTTTTATTACTGAAATTGTCAATATTTTCCATTTGTCTTAGCAGCTGGGCATTGTTTTCCCTAATTTTTAGTGAAAATACATTGTGGGAATTGTTAAATTATTTCATTTACCAGAACCAATTAAGTAAAAGGTTCAAGAGTTTCCATTTGAATATTGCTTAGTTTTTTTAAAAAAAATTATATTCTTGAATAAAAAAGTATAAAAATATTTCTGATCAGCATTTGTGTTTCCATTGTACGGGGAAATAAAAAGGGAACTTTGAAAGTTAAGCTTTCTCAGTTGTTCATGTCTAAAAAAACCAGCTTTTCTTAACTGACAGTTTCAGGATTAGGATCTAATAATAATTCCATTCGCTTCAGGTTTTCCTGCTGGAACTTGACACCTGCATAGATTTTGTGTTTGGGATTTATATATCTCCACAAGTGACTTCTAGTGAAATGACTCACCTGTATACAGATATACTGAACCCATCATTCTTAATATTTTTACCATATCTGTCTCAAGATTGCTACCAATAAAACATGCACATAAAGATCAGAATTTACGCCTATAGGTATTTTCTTATATTTATTGTAGCTCATATATTACATACAGTAGCAATTAGTCTCAGCAAAATACAAACAAAATACTGTTTCTCCATATGGAATTTAAATTACATCTGTTGGACTGTTTTTGTTGAACACTTTAATGAAGCATTCCATTAAACATATAAAACAGGTTAATTGCTATAATAGAATGTTTATCTTTTAATAAGCAGCAAAATTATACCTTGGTTTATGAACAAAAAGAAAACTAAAAAGCAAGAAAAACGTCAGCTCTGAATTTGAGTTTTTATCACCCAGATTCAGTAGATCTGCTTTCAGGTCTATGGTCCAAAGCACAAGATGTAAGAGCTGTAATAGTCATTTATAGCTGGGTATTGCACATCTCTAATCCTCATGATGCTACTTGATAGCTGTCTAACAGTATTTTGATGATGCAGTGTGAAGCTGAAACTTAGGATGGCTTGAGATAGTGGCAGAAGGGTCTAAAATGTCAAGTGGGGATTGGCATAATTATGGGCCCTCCAAGCACTTCTGCAGATAATAAATCCACAGTGACAAGAAATGTGGAAATTGGCCTTTGGAGACTGCAATCCAGCTGCTGTAGTAAGAGTCTTCATCTTACTAAAGGATGTAACACAAAAGAAAAATTACTGGCTGCTGCTTTAACAGGAAAATAATGCTGCAAAGAATTAGATATTAATTATTTCAAAGTTATAGCAAAATTAAACGAAAAATATTGGCATATTGATGTGTATTTCTTGTTCCAAATTTAGCTTCAGGATACATTATCTACTTTTTATTATTTGAGTGTTCTGAGTCAAGCTGGTGATGACTATTTAATTTTGCGAGATTATAAATATTCCACAATTCACCTGTAAAAGTGGCTATAGAATTATACATCCTCAAAATCCTATAATTTGTAATTTCATTTTTCAGTGTATATAAATAAGCACACATTTTTGTAATGATAACTATCCTATTTAACAATACACATTTTAATCTGATTTTCAGGACATGTGCAGGAACAAATATGTATACGATGTTTTGAATTGCTCAAATCACAATTTATGGGCAGTGAGATGCAAAAAAAAAAAAAAGCAGGGAAAGGATTAGAGGACAGGTGCTATAGATATGTTTATCAGATAAATTGGAATGTATGAGGCAGATTTATCATACTTTGTTCTTGCTTAAGGTAAGAGTTTTGTCTCATCAGAAATCACCTCAAATCTCTGAAATAAAGGGAGCAATTCACTTTCCAGTGCTGTAGTGATAACTATGAGAAGTTGGAAAAGAACAAGCTGAGAGGAGATAAGAGCAGGTGGCTCTATGTTATCTCCAGAGAGTTATTCAAATAATTTAAAATCTTCATTCAGAAGTTATTCTTCTCTGCCTCTGGTTGCGAAGGAAGCTAACGACCTTGAGCTATCACAGTGACTATAGGCTTCAACATTCATTGTGTAAAAGTATATTAGAAAACTCTCTAAATGTTATATTCAATCTTTTCCAAATATGTGAAGACTCTTGGGTTTTTGAGGTTTTTTTTTTTCATTTGGTTTGGTTTCCTGTTTTGTTTTAGTTTGATGTGTTTTTTGGGGGCTTTTTAGGGGGGGGGGCACTGGGTTTGTTTGTTTTTGGGGTTTTTTTCCCTGGGGAGAGGGTCTACATGTTTGATTTGAACAGAATTGGAGCATACAGTAAATCAGATGGTCTGAGAGCTATATTAATCTCTCTGAAAACTTGTAAAAAGACAGGTTAAAGCATTTTAAAAAATCTAAAAATAAAGACAATTTTTAACAAAAAATTCTTCTGGATATAAATAATTATTGCAACCACATACTTCAGATTTCAGTTGAGTGAAAAAGCCATATATAAATATATATCTGTATCCAGCCGCAACCTTTAAATGTGCTGGTACTACCTCTGTTGAATATTGCTTCATTTTAGAGGCTCTTTATTGTCCTTACATACAGGTTTTTCAAAAATAAATACAAATTATTTTGAATTTTTTTTTTCACCACGTAAGATGTAATGTCCCTGTCTTGATGAGTATAAATTCCAGTAATCATTTCATTATGTTTTTATCTCTAATGAATTATTGACACTTAAGCATTTTATCTATGCAGTTAATTCGAGCTGCCATTTATTTATATATATATAAATATATATATATATATATATATATATATATATATATATTTGCTTTCTTATATCTTTCCTTCTTTTGTAAAACCTGGAAGCAGTGCAGGTTCACCTTATTTTTTTTTCAACTATAAAATATGTGCAAAATTAAAGTTGCAGTCACATGATTAATATTTTTTTTTATTTACTGGTTGATTCTTTTCTGCACATTTTCATTTCAAATAATATTATAACTTCATGTTTGTGGTTGTTTGCTATCCATTTTCAGTTCATTTAGAATGTAGAGTCATACAAAGGTACCAGAAATTCTGAATATGTGAAAATACAATGCTGACATTGAGTTAACTTGACATAAATGTCCTAAAACTTTAGATACCCACTGTGGACATAAACTATTGTCTCTTTCAATTAGGAGCTACGTATTATTAAGATCTTCTACGTATTTTACTTAAAATTTGATTTTATAGTAAGTGAAATAAATGCACTAAGTCTAGAGAGAAATAACACATCATTAAAGGAAGAAAAGATATTTACTTATATTTAAACATATACCTAAATTACTATTTAGATTCTAAAAAAATGTAATATCAAGTTAATAATAAATTAGAAAAGGAAAATTGCATTAAGAAGTCGTGTGAAGCCTCTCCTGGAAGTGGTCATGTTTTATGGTGTTGTCAAATATAATTTTTGTAATGGGCATAAGGTCTGTGACACACACATAATTCTTTGCTAGCAAGTAAAATTGTCACTTTTAATAGCTATTATTTAAAGCAATGTGACAAACAATTGCTCCTACAGTACCTATGCAGAGAGGTGTTTCCTATTTCATTCCTTGAAAATACCACCTCAAGAAAGCAGCAATGAAGGGGGAAAAGTTAGAGAAGAGAATTTCCTAAAATATCTTGTCTTTTACTCCATTTGCTTTAATGTAGATTTTTATGTAGGCGGAAAAGATAGCTTTTCAGAACACTGTTGTCCTTTGTCTTTAGGGAGTTTTCATTTCATAAGCAGAAAATTTAAAAAAAAAAAAGAAAGCCAAAAAGAGGTTCCAAAAAAGCCACAGTGTGCACATTCATCTGGAGGAAAGCAGTTCAGCAGTGACATCATCAAAGGGATCCCCAGCCAGGGTAGTACTTCATGTACCTCTGGCCATCTACCAGATAAATGTCGTGCCACAGTTGGTGTCATGCCAGTTATGTCTCTCATTTTCTCCCCAGTCTGAAGAGAACAGATGCCTGCACTGATGATTCATTCTATCTGCACCAGGGTCTGGGACATTGCGAATAAATCTCTCTATGCAGGTGCTTTTTTGTAACCATTTCATGGGGAGAGACTCTGAAGACTTATCAGAGCACTAACCAGTTCTGCAATCTCAGAGATCTAAATCACATCAGATGTCTAATTTAACCAAAGAAAAATAGATTATTTTTACCCTAAATTATCTTCCTACTGGGGAGAAAAAAAAATATTTGAAGAAAAAGCCTAAGATTCCCAATCTTACTAATATTTTTTGAAATATAAATCCAAAATATTAATATACACAGAGAAAGTTCTGGGGGCAAGTCTACCAAAACTTTTGAAGGATCATTCAATAACTCTATCTATATACAAATATCTACACTCTCTTTAACACAGCTTCATGTGAATCTGAAAGTGAATACTTGTGGTTCTTAGTGCAAGAAGATTCTCAAGACTTGCTTAAAATAACTCAAAAAGGGCCATTGTTTTGAAATGCTACAGAGCAGCTTAGTGCTATCCTATAGAGGTACAATGATTCTCTTCATGAAAAAACATTACAAGTGAATCTTGCTACTTACATGTGCCTTCCTTTCTGCTCTCTGTCTGTTCACATAGTTTTAAATGCATGTCAAGCCAGTAATGTAAGTAATGAAGTAATAATAGCTTCACACATACTGACAGCCACCAGGAAGTTATATAAGGGACTGAAAACAGGACTCACCAAAACTACTTCAAAAGAATGTTAATTATTATCACACAATTGCTATTTTGCCTAAGGGATAAAAGTGATAAGATGTTACTTTGTAACAACCCACTCCTATGTGTCTGTTAGAAAAATCTTTTTTAACTGGACTACTTTATATGATTGTATCTTTTTTTTTCTGTTCATAATGCCTTTGAATTTTGGATGGCTTTACACGTGCTTTGCAGTTATGTTCAATCTCCAAAGATAATATTTAGAGCGCCAGTTTGGATATCTTTATTTTTCAATTATTTAATCTTCCCTCAAAGACCCTGTACACAAGTTCTTCATAATAGTGGCTCTGGTGTCAAATAGAAGTCAGGTAAATTTGATTTGCAATAGATTACCATTTTTATACTCCACTTCCTTATATACTTCCATATATTTAAAAAACTTTGAGTAATTTGGACTGTCTTTTGTGCCTGCAGTTGTGCAATTACTAAGTTACATTCAGATGCACGTACACAAATAAAGCCAGCCTCATCTCAGGAATCTCAGATCATGTGAGACCCCACAGCTTGTTGAGAGACAAGCTTGCAGGGAAGATTATGAGAAATTTGAAGTTACATTATTATTCTTAGTTGATTGAAGTATTCATCACATGTCTTGTATTTGCTGACTGTAGCCCTTTATTCTGTCTCTCTGAACAGATGGAAATTTGTATACTTTTGTTTCTCAGGACTCCTCCAGTAGTTACTGCAAATATATTTGAGCTTTGGGATTTTGGTGAACTTCAGCAGAATATTCAGTTACTAGTATATTATTTGCAATTCACTATTTAAGATTTGATTGGTCTCTTAATCAATGTAATTCTTGCACTCCTAAATTTTCAGACTAGAGGGACTATAATGTTTAAGCTTACCTCCTGCTTACAACAGGGACATTCTTTACCCAGGGCAGCATTAGAGCAGAGCTCAGAATGAGGAGAATGCATATGAGCTTTTAGCAAATTGCAACTTTTTTCTCCTGTGTCTTTAATTTGCCTCTCTCAAAACAATCTCTTCTTTTTTTAAAGACGGATGGTAAATGTTGGAGAGGCTGTAATACCTTCTCTTTGTGCTCTTACTAAGACTGGAATCCAAAACCAAACAGATCTGCCCATCTTCCACTCTACACATGTGAGGCACTCAAACATCACAATTACCTTAAACGCTGTCAATGTGACAGAAGGAACTTGTAAGATGATCCCCCCACAGTGAGAACTTAAGACAAGAACAGAAGGGAGGAATCTGTGACAGGAAGACATTAGTTCCAGGCCTGGTGAGGCAGATCTGGGTAGCATCCATCCTGGCTGATGCATCCACACAAAAATCCCACTCTGGCAAACTGTGGAGAAGAAAGCAACAACCTACACACATGCCATCCCAAGTTGTGAGAAAAGCCTCTGTGCCCCATGTATTCTCAGAACTTGGACTGTATAAAGCTGATACCAAAGAAGAACAACCTAGGAATCCCCAACACTGACAAGACCAGAAGGACCATTAGGGCACCCTCTGGATCCATGGGGTGGTGATAGAATTCTACTTTATCTGTCCTTCCTCACTCTCTTTCTCTCCCTCCCACTCTTTTTCCTATTTCTTTCTATCTGTCTCTACCTGACATTTACTGTGGAATAAAATCTGTACTATTGACTTTGGTATACGGTCTTGTATACGCTCTTGCACCTTGATTCAGGCAGAGACATCTCTTAATAACTGGATTGTAACAGCAGGTCACTGGAGGAGATCCACTTATGTGTATGGTACGTGAAGGAAGCAATGCAAATTTATGGTCCACTGTCCAGTCACTTGAGGAAGTGTGAATCAAACTTGTACATTAGGCAAGCACAAATGAAACTGACTTTGGCAGGTTGCTTCAAGACATTGACCCTTCTCTACATCTGTGAAGATAAATTTGCCATCATGTGGTCCAGTGTGCACCATTTGGTTTCTCTTTTGCTAATATTTTTTATTGTCACTTTTAGAAGAATTATCTGTGGGAACAACTTTTTTTTGCAGTGACTTCCATGGAAAGAGGGTTTTTTAACACTTTATACTACTGATAGTTATTGGTATATTTTCATTGCACTTAACTATTGTATTCCTTTTGAATGAATGCTCTGGCAGCTTTACCTATACTGAATATTCTCATGCATTTCAGAAGTTTTGTTTCTCCAAATTTATTTTCAGATTTAATATTAGAACTATTCAGTTTTGATATGTCAATTAAACTATAAATTATACTACAAAAATTATTAAAGAAACAAGAGAAAAATACAGAGATTTTAGGATTTGGAGAATAAATACACTTAGTTTCTAAGTCTACAGACAGATTTTCATTATCATAACAGTATCTAAGAGAACCAAAAAATGCCATGGCTAGATTTTGCTAAATGCTACACTAATATAAGGAGAGACACTAAAAAACCTGGCAGTCTAAGAGACATCTGAATAATTAAAAAAAGGTTTAATTTCTTACCTTACCTGATTTTAATTTTTTTTCATTAAGCATAAGATGATGTTAGCTACCTGTAGATAAAGTCTATCTAATGAAAACTAGTAACAAATGGGGCTAATTTTTTGGGACAAACTTGTAGCCTCTTTATTATTTTAATGTCTTGATTATAAGCCATTCTTTTGGCCTACCTTCAATAGTAAAATTTCTATTATCGTTAATGAATCACAGCTCATTTCTTCTGAGTTAAGTGCTAGTGAATTATGAACATTTGTAAAATATATATAAGGTTGCTGTAGCCTCATTTGTACAGCTGTCATTTCAGACTCTGAGGAAATAAAGGCACTTTTTCAAAAAGTATGAGCCATTCATAGCCTTTTATCACAACTTTTACACCCTTGAAAGCAAAAACTGGTGTCCTTGAAAGTTTTCTTGGAAGCCTAAAACTCCTTGCTATATTCAGATACTGAAGGGATTGTTTCAGTGTATCTATCTTTCTGAGACCATGCAAGAAATGAAAAGCTGCCATTCAGATGTGTTCAATTAAAGAATTTTACTACTTCACAGCTCTATTTATCTTTGAAGTTATGTCAGAAATACTTAGTTAACTATTAACATTCTAGGCCAGAGGGCTTCTTTCTTGTTGTTTTGAGCATCAGCTAGGTCTCATGCAGGCATGCAAAGAATAAACTGCAGGATATTTTTATTGTAAAACTTCAAAAATTGCTCATTATTACTATTGTTTCTCTGCTTACAAGGTGTAAAAGTGCTTTTAACAATAACTACAACTCTGTGTGCTTCATTAATCATGAAGTGTTATGTGAAATTTTCCTTATTTAGAAGTAATTAGCCACGTACTAAGTAATCAAACCTATAAAAAAACTCCTAACTTTCCCTTTCTGGTTGTAATGGTTATATCTCTGTCATGTTTTGAAATTCTGATGCATTTTTATAAATTATAAAAGTGAATATCAATATTCATTTCTAAAATGGTATCTGATAAAGATTTTGTGAAAATAAAACCAAAAAACTCCAGATATAGCTAATGTTGACCTCAAAAAAAACAAACCCACATAAAAATACCCCTAAGAGTGTAAGTAATAGACGAAGTAAAAATTAAGGGATAAAATTATTTCTTAAGCACACTGAACACAATATTTGACTAGAGTCTCAGCATGGCAAGATGTTTCAGGCCAAAATCATACTTTTATAAAACACTGTTGTGGGGTGATGCCAGGCATCCATGAAAGCCAGTCACTCACTCCCCTCTGCAGCTGGACAAAGGAGAAAAGATTCAACAAAGGGTACATGAGTTGAGAAAATGACTGGGAGAGATCATTCATTAAATACTATCAAGGACAAAACAGGTTCAGCTTAGTGATATAATATAAATTTATTACTCACAAAATCAGAGCAGGATTACGAGAAATAAAATAAGCCCTTAAAAACACCACTCACGCCTTCCCAGCAGCACAAGGAGACAGGGAATGGGGGTTTAGGTCAGTTCATCACCCAAGACTTCTCCCACTGCTCAGGGAGAGGAGTCCTATCCCTGCTGCACAGTGGGGTCCCTTCCATGGCAGACAGTTGTCCATGAACTTCTCCAACATGGCTCCATCTCATGGGAAACAGTCCCCCAAAAACTGCTCCACCATGGGTCCATCTCACTGACATCATTACCTCTCAGGCTGCTGAGGCATGGGTCACTCTTCCACAGGGTGCAGTCCTTCAAGGACAGGCTGCTCCAGCATAGAAGCATGGGCTCTCTCTCCATGGGCCTCCCACAGACTCACAGCCTCCTCCAGGCATCCACCTGCTCCATGAGCACCTCCCCACGGGCTGAGGGTGGATCTCTGCATCCCCCATGGATCCCCATGGGCTGCGCCACGGTCTGCAGGGGAATCTCAGCTCCAGTGCCTGGAGCACCTCCTGCCCCTCCTTCTCCACTGACCTTGGTGTCTGCTGAGCTGTTTCTCTCATGTGTTCTCACCCCACTCATGTCTGGCTGGAATTAAAACTGCCCCATAACCTTTGTTTTGATTTCTTCTTAAATATGGTATCAAAGAGGCATTACCACCATTTCTAATTGGCCCAGCCTTGGCTGGCAGCATGTCCATCTTTGGAGTCAACAAGGATTGCCTCTGTTGGATATGGTGGAAGCTTCTAGCAGCTTCTCACAGAACCCACCTCTGTGCTCTTATACTACCAAAAACCAGGTCATGCAAATCCAATACAAATCCATTAACATTTTTTAAAATCTAAATGATTGAGGCCAGGTCATTTTCTTAGTTTTAAATAGAAAGCTTTTTTTAAATTAGTTAGCAAAAGTCTATATTCCTTATTGTTGGCAAAAGCTTTTAATAACAGAATTAGTCCCAAAATGTTTATGTGTACTAAAGGATCTGGAACAATACAGGATGGGTAAATCATCATATCTTCATATTTACTAATCTTGAAAGTGCCCTGGCTACTTCTTTTCATTTCTCTTCTTCTGCAAAAGACTCATTTAAGATATGTTAGTATATTTTATGGCCCATTTAGTATCTGATCAGGCTGATAAGACCGCCACAGATGTGAACATTGTAATGCGGACAACTTCCCAGCAGGAACTGGAATTCCAAATAACTTCATGTCTGCTAATGAAGAGGTCAATGGATAGTGCTAATGTTCTGCGAAAAAAGCTCTATAGACCATTAGCAGTTCCTGGAAGCAGTCATATGAAGAGATAGAGCTTTTGAAATCAGATGAAGATTTTTAATCTGTTAAAGAAAAAGGAGAAATAGGTATCATCTTTCATGCAGATAAGTAATTTTCATTCTTTACTTAGCCTCCTCATCAAAAAGATTTATTAGTATGGAAATTATTTTCATCATATTATTGATCTCATTTATATAATTCTAAGCTTATGAATGTTATTTGTTAAACAAAAGCATTCATAGAAATTGGAAATACACTGCAGAGACTGGTACGCAGAATAAAATGCAAATTATCTGAATAAAGCTAAGCATAAATAGGCACTTAGGTGTGTTATGTTTATTCAGATCATTCTGTAATTATGACACTACTTTTATAAGTTAGGACTTGATTTCTCAAAACACTGCAGATGTTATTTATTCCTATTTAATATGCCTCCTTCCAGCCCTGCTACTATGGGTGCTTGTAATTCTAAGGCAGATAAGAAGAATACAGAAGTGGTTAAGAGACAACAGGAACTGAGTGTAAAGTGAATGCACTTAAAGATAAAACTAAGGTAAGCTTATGTGAAATGTCCTGCAAATTAGCATAAAGCAGACTGACGTTGTCACGTTGCTGTACTACAGGAAGTTTCTAATATCACTTTGCCATCACTTCTTCAGCAGATGGTCTACTTTTTCTTCAGCAAATGAAAAAAATGAGAAATATAAATAGAAATTTTTGTCTTTCTTATTGTGAGTATTCATACTGTTGGTATCTGAATATTATTACTACTATTTTGTTTCTGCACGTTCTGTGACAAATAATATACTTCATCACTCACAAAAAACAAGCAGTTTTTACCATAGAGACTTAAAGACTAAAATAAATATAATACATATTATCCATGTCATTAAAAAGTATGGAAGATAAAGTTTGAAAATAGATGGAAGGCAAAATATTTTTTAAAAATGACAAAATATTTATCCAAATGTTTCTTGTTCAAATTAATGATTTTGTAATAATAAAAATGGACACATTATCTCTTTACTCACATGGCATTCCTATGGCACAGAGCAGAGAATGGTTTCCAGTAAGTACAGGGAATTTCTTGGAACAGACAATATGACTCCAAAGTAGCTTTGAGTGAATTCTTTGGCTCACAGAAGAAAACAATGATAGGCTGCATTAGAGCAGTTTCAATTTTATTCATGTTTTTTATAAATTTTGATCAAAGTACAGAGGTTAAAAGACATTCTGTAATCACTTGCCTTGAAGCCACAGTGGCATCTTCCTCTGTTATGAAGGATCAGTCTTAACTTGACAGTGACAGAGAGAAAAGGACAAACTGGGATAAAGCTCAGAGTTAAATGCACATGAGCGGATAGAGGGGCCTTTTCATTTACTGGCTGTGAATGGAGGAATCTGTCGCTATCATCTGTGCAGCAACACACAAGGCATGAACTCTCAAGGAATCAATGTTCAGCATTTTTACAATTATTAAATTACTGTACCATTTCCAAACAGCTTTCCTCTGGGCCATATATTTTGGCCTTAGTAACTAAGCTTGTTTGTTCTATATATTGGAAATGAGACTGTCATTACATTTTTATGACACTTTTATCTAGTCATGTTGTTAATACTAACAGCATTTTTAAAGGCATAAGGAGTATCTTTGCATCTTTCTCTAATAAAGCCTGGTGGAAAGTGCATTTCTAAACTGGTAATGTTTCTGCCTTTAATTTAAATACATTTGTTTCTAATTCACCCTTGAGAGTGCAAATAGTGGATATGTGGTGGCTAAGTAGCATTAATACAGTGTATGTTGCCATAATAATTTCTGGGGAGAGAAGAGCTTTAAAAGGAAATGGTCTCCTCATATTTAGTTACATGCTTGAGAGACTGCATGCTTTTCAGCAGCCATTCTCAAAGGCTTCCAAACTGCATCTTGAACACTGCATCAGACACATAGTCTGCAGGCCACTGGAAACATTATTCCATGCATTAAAGTTATCCTCCTAAGCAGGGAAGCTGAAATATTACCACAAAGAATTAGCATTATAACCACTCAAAGCAGTTAAACTTTTAGCAGGCTTGTAAAAGCACTGCAACATCAAGGCCTACACATGGGATCAGGGGCTTTATTTTTCCAGAAACTCCAAAAAAAGGCAGTAAAAGTAATGAAAGTGCAATTACAGCAAAAATGTTTACATAGAAAGTTCTTGGTCTGTTCACAAAAAAGTCAGGTTGCTACCATCATACTGGAATGACTAGTCAGTTTTAAAAATTCTTACTAATACACCTTCCATGCTTAAAGAAGGTAATTTCTTGTTTTCAAAATAGCTTATTTATTAAATTAGATATCTGGCATAACTGGAAAAATTTTGTTGCTCTTGTTAAAAAATAAAATTCTCATTCATTTGAGAAATGAATACTAACTTGTTATATACTGGTTTTGTTCTTCTAGATGCTGTGTGACTTTTAACTGTTTTCAAGGAATCTACTTTGTCTTCCTGTTTTCATACTCATCACTTATTCTTCTCTTCCCTGATGGCTACAATAAGAATCTTTCTGTTGTTTCAGCTGTCAAGAATACTTGATATCAATAGGAAGTTCCATTTTAATACAAATTTCTAATTTATTTGCACTTCATGCTAGGGATTTTCTGTAGCTCCAGTCCTATCTCTAGCACATGGGGAAAAGAATATAATCTCCTATATTAAATTTATTTTGTTGTCCTGAGTGGGAAAGCTTTTAGTAACAAATCCTAAATTGCTGCTGATGTATGTTGCTAATGAAATCTGTACACTTAGATGAGACAATCTTAAGTTTCAAAATATGTGAAAGTACATAGGAGGCAACTGTCCATTAAAATCAGCTAGAATTTATGCAGTTTCACTAGTTCACTTTTTTATTTCCTATGTTAGTCACCATCACAATCCATCTCCTAAAGTCCAGATGATGTGCTTTTTTCCTCATGTACTGTATTTATTTCTGTTAAAATAGTGATCAATTTGAAGCAGTCAAGTCACTATCCTTTAACTGATTTTGCCATGTGTCTGTGTTTCTCCTTTTGAGTCCTAGACTCTGTTAATGGCAGTGGAGCTCTGTGTGTGCACCTGTAATTCCCTGTGGAAATGAGCTTGCCATCTCCATTTTTTAAGTGCCTCAGTATATGTCCGTTGTACTGTGCGTGCTAGGTGGGTTACTGGTGCTGAAGCACTGAAGCTGCTGCTTAAAGTAAAATTCACTCTAATTTAATTAAGTATCAACAGAGTCATGGTATTGCTTTGCTTTTTGATCTTTAAGCAGCAAATTACATTTCCATCCAAGCAACTCATTTGCTTTTAGAAATACAGTTAGTTCACCAACTGTATGATACAAATAATATGAACATTTTTTACAAAAAATTCCACAATTTATCAGTGTTTTACACTTCATTAAACAGAAAAATGAAACAAATTATGTTGGAGACAGAATATGGTTTTAATGCTGAAAATTTTATATAGTCATTTAAAATGCACTCATACACATCTGCCAAAGATGGTAAGTATCTAATTATAATTTTCCCCATACAATATACAATAATGTGGTGATAAAATATCTCTTCAGAAGCATCTGTAGGACACAATCTACAGTAAACAAAAAAGTTGAAGGGACTGAATTGCTCAGATTATATTTTTATATTTCTTCATTTCTTTGTTAATGGGAAAGGAAAAGCATAAGTTTGTGATGTTGATTTTTCTTGGTTTTTCTTTTGTCAAAAAGCTTGCATTTAAAATTGTCAATCCTTTCATGGCACCTGTTTGAGTATTTGACTGCTCACCAGACTTTGTGTCACAGAGGTTTCAAGTGACATCTATTTCAGCCTCTCTTTTACCTTATGCAGATAATATTCAGATATAATGAAGAATCTCTGGAGAAATTTTGTATTTTACTTCTTTTTTCAGACTAGTAACTTCTGTTTGAATAAGCTGGTTCTGTCTAAATAATTTTCACAGTAGATAAGAAACCTAAACCTATATAACTTTAAGTCATTTACTTAATAGAGCTGAGTATTAATTCTACCACACTAGCTAAAATAAAATAAATTGGGGAAAAAAAAGGCAACAAAACAGGGAAGAAAATAATTCAGGAAGAGAAATAGCAACTAGTCCTTGTGCAAAAATATGTCTCTGATCAGCATGAACAGGCATAAAAATAGCAAAAAATATCAGCATGCTTTTTTGGAACATTAATCATATAGTCATAATTATATATACATATATATATATATATATATATATATATATATATATATATATATATGTTTTACCATGCGTTTGCAGTGTTACCAAGTTTGCAATTTAGACTTGGCCAAGAAATTTAAAAACAGGTTTTCAAATTGACATTTCAGAAAGCTATTAGTATTTTCCTGATATTATCTTTAAAAGCCCTGTTACACATATTGACTTTTCTGTGTATGCCAGCCTAACATTCTGTGTTGTACTAAATATACCACTCAGGTTCATGGCATGTTAGAAATTTGCATGCACTGCCATGAACACCTTGGTCCATCTCTTCAACACCTCTCTGTAAGCATCAGGAGTTCCTGCCAGGTCCTCCCAGGGGTGTCTCTTCCACAGGCTTTCTCCAAAAGGCAAATGCTCCTGACCCTGTACATTCTGGTTGCCCTTCAACAGACTTCTTTCAGTTTATTAGTATTTTTTTCTGTTGTTGAGCAGCCCAGAAAAGGTATTCAACTGAGGAGGTCAAGAACAAATCTCCCCATACAGGTGAAGGCAATGTCACATGGTAACTCTGCTATGTTTTTGAGCAAGACCTCTTTTGGAAGGTTCTCAGAATCTCTGCTGGTCAGAGTGACTCTGAGATGCTTACAAGTTTCTTTTTCCCAGCCTGGCCATCAAAGAAGGAGTCAGAATTTTTCTGTTCTTGTTCTCGAAGTTGTTTATTATTTCTTATCTATAACATTCTTTCTCTGACCCGCCACAGGTCTGTCTGGCAGATCGGTCAGAGGCACACTGCCCACCTCAGAGGCTGTGCTGTCTTTTTATACTAAAAACTATGTGTACATTATTTACTATAACTTCCCAATACCTATCACCTATGTTAGACAGTGAGTTTCTACCTTAAACCAATCCAAAAGTGCCAGCATCACCCGGAACATGGAGGCTAAGAAGAAGAAAGAAGAAGGACAGGGTACGCCCAAAGTCCTTCATCTTGGAACTCCAAGCCCCCATTCTAAAAACCCCAAAAATCTATTTTTCACCCTGTGAAAAACTAAATATTGTTCTAGTTAAACTCTCTTGACTTGCAATTCTTCATATAATGGTGGTAATTTGCCCCATGGATAAAATCAAAGTTACAGGCATCTTGGGCTCCATGCCAAGGTCTCTGAGCCCCTTGGGCAGGGGCTCGAGCCATTCAAGACAGCCAGGAGATGTCCTGGCTTCCGACAGAAGGTGTTGAAAACCTTTAGACCTTTTTGCTTATTTTCTACTATTGAACTACAATAACTTCAGCAAAGTTCAAACTCTCCTTTGGAATTCTAAAATAAAAAATAATGAAAATGCAGCTCCCTCTAAATAAAAAATAATGAAAATGCAGCTCCCATCTCCCTCTAAATGGAAAAAAAAAAAACCAAAAACAAACCAACAAACAAAATAAAAAAACACATTGCCTGAGAAAAAAAATTACATAAATTTAAAGTGGTTTAATAGAGGTTATTTTTATTTAATCTCATGTAGCTTTATCGTTAAAGAGAGAATAGTGCAATTTTTAAAGTTTGATATTGCATACTTGCTGGATGACTTTAAAGATCTCTTACATCCATTTTTAATCTTACACAAAGGAAATTCAGGTACTAAAGATATCTGGCATATAGAATTCTCTTAGAAATTCAAAACTGGGATTCAGTGATCAATTGAAGATAAAGAAAGAGAAATCTATTAGGTGTTTTTCTTGTGTCATCTCTCCTTGCCATCTTACATATTCTGTTGTATCATTACACCAATCTGAATGGTATTTTCAATTTCAGCAGATATTTCACTATGTTTCATACACTCACATTGGCTGGAAAAGCAACATCAGAATAATATAGTTAGTTGTCCATCACCACCGTGACATATGCTGGTACAAATGGGCTGAAAAATTTTAAGATAATTGCTCTGGGATTGGCTATTCAGACTGTTGTATTACATTAATGCTCTGCTAAACTTGGCATAGAGACAATCACAATGACTAAGCAGCGAAAGACATATGTCAAAGACATATATAGAATGCTGTAGATAGTTTGGCTTTTACACCCAAAACCATATAGAATATAGAGAAATATTAGAAATGTGACTGGGAGCCATTTCCCAGGCTGCCTAAGTTAAATCAGTGTTGGAGATTGGGAGACAGCGGTGTAATAAAGATCACCTTTAAGATCAGTATGTGTTGCCTCTGTTCCAGTTATAAAACTTCTCCTTGAAAAATGTGTCAGGATAGAATTTCACTCTTTACATATGGCCCACAAATTCCCTGAAACTATAATATTCAGTAGTTTCTTTATCCAGCATAACTGAAGTAGTTGGACTGGAAGAATATTGTGCCATTCAGAATCAGGTGACCTACAAAGTAAAGAAGAGCTTAATTTATGCTAGAGAAGCTTAAAGCTTATCAGCATGATGAATAAAAGCTAAAAATAGCAGAGGCTATTTTACAGACCTGGGTTAAGCTTTTGAAGATAGCTTCATTAAATATAAAATATCACTAAAAAACTGTCACTTGCTTTTCTGTAAGTACAGAAGGACCCCACTAGATATCCTTATCAGGTTTTCTCCCTTTTTTAGGATTTCTTTTTCTTTTCATTATCTAAAAGGTATATATGGTCACTGTAGAGGATTTATTTTTAATATCCTTTATTTATTGTTTATGGATGGACTTGACTATGCATTTGAATTACGGTTTGTGTCAGTGATAGGCATGAGTGTAAAATGAAAAAAATGCACAAGCGCTGCAGTTCCTGTACTGAATCTTATCTTAAAGAAACTCAACTTCCAAGATCACAAACCCTGCACACATAAAAAAAGAAAATTATGATGTAGCTTCCTGAAATATTTTTCATTGTAACAGATCAGTAGAGGTGAAAAACAATGGGCAAAAGAGTCCAAGGAATGGAAGTAAATAATTTTACTCTATTTTTTATCTCAAATGACACTGAACTTACTCAGAGCTTTGGCCTAACAAATTATTACTCATGAGATAAGCTTAGAGATACTAAAGATGCCCATTGAAATAAAATTACAAAGACCTGTCAATATTTTACTGGCTCAGATTCCAGGAATACTAATTTATATTTGGACTTGATGATCTTAAAGATCTTTTTCAAGCTAAATAAATATATTATTCTGTGAATCAGGGGGGAAACTTCTAATTAGGAAAAATGCCTTTTTGAGCCAGGAGAATAGGAAAAATTGGGGAGGATGAGGATTTGGAAGAGGATGAGCAATTGTTTAGGACATGCACAGAAGGAAGAGATTTGAAGGCTATATAAGATTTTGAATGTGCATTTAGGACACACACATTCTAGGAAAAGATTTGAAGAGTGAGCAAAAGCATGAAAGAGATGCTCCTGTCTAACAAAGTGCCTGCTTGAAGGCTTACTAAGACTGAAAAATGTCAGAGTAGAAGAAAAGTGGAGAAAGACTCCTATGATGGCAGGGGAAATAGTGCTTTACACTTACAGTTGAAAGCTTTCTTTGGAAATCACACAAAAATAAAACTAATAGAATAAGAAGGTATTCTTTTTCATGCAAAATAAAAGGATTTCTTACAGTGGATAAAATCCATAGACACATAACAGAACTATTTTATATAGTAAAAGAGCATGCAAAATATGTAAGGTCCAATTCAGAAATACTGGACAGGGAATTTTGGCATATGTACTGTGATTTAGTATTGCTTTTTCAGAATTGAATTTCTTTTTATGTGATTCTTTTTCAGTACATAATAATATATGATCAAAACAAACTCCCCTGATCTGCATATCATTTATAATTATCTAACATATTAGTGAAATAGGTAAGGATAGAACTTCGTATTTTGAAATATGAAAGAAGATTTATGGACTTTCTGATTAATATGATTTTAATGTGGGCTAGGATGAAGTACAGAATATCATATGAGAGCCTCATTAATCTTAATAGATTGCTGATTATGCAGATGGCAATCATTAGACAGACCTATCTGACCTATTTCACTCTCTGTCGTTGGCTGCTAGAAAATGAGCCACATTCCACAAATGTTCACGGTTAAAACTTCTGCAACTGTAGTGCTGTGATATCAGATCCTCAGTTAACTCACATAAAGAATAAGGACTGTGTTGTACACAACTTTAAGCCAAAGTTTTCAAAACAGTTGGCTGTAGGAAGCTGATAATTTGATTCTAGACAAATATCTCAGTGTTCCCAGCTTCGTAAAAGATAAGTTACCTATGTAAGTCAGTGGCATTTTAGGGAAACTGAAGAAATTCTGTTCTGAAAATCTGACTTTTCAGTAACAGCTGAAGCCAACCATCAACCTGATAAAAAGAAACTCAAAGCCTGCAATAAGACAGAAAAACACCAATTTGTTGAATTAATTTCTATTATCTTCATCCTTTGGTGGCAAAATGCTGTTCTCCCAGCATGCTGCGCTTCCTTTAACAGCTCAGGAAACAGAGACCGGCTGATCTCCCCAGCCCTGAAAATGAGCTGTGGAGGCTTGCTGGATGCTTTCTTCATCTTGGTAGAGTAAAATGGAACACACACCACACGGCATACCAGGAGATGTCAAGAGCATCACTTGCTGCCTTTCTTTCACTTCTTTCCTAGTTGCCCAGGGGAGATCACTGCGCACTCAGAATTACAGAGTTCAATGAAATTAAGCAGTGAGGCATGCACACACGTTCCAAAGCTGAACACATAATTTTGTCCTCTGCAAAGACAGTGCCTTGGAGAAACTTTTGCTGTTGGGCAAGGGAATACAGTCATGAATAGGACATCTCTATCACTTAGACCTGAAGTTTTGTTACCCCTTTCCTAACTGGCTCTATGAAGAGTGGCCAATTGGTTTCATTTTTATGCAGTCACTGCCCTGTGCTCTGCAACTTTACATGAAAACATTACGTCTAGCATTCACATCAGAGTAGTTTAGCTAGGCAATTATTTGTGTGTTTTGCTATTCTGGAAATAGAAGTTCCTTTAAACTTCCAATTAACGTGAGCTGACTACTGCCTACTGCCTTTTAGATCAAGGCGCATTTTTATGTTGAGTTTCAGATATTGTACAGCTTCACTGCTCTGGTCTCATGCAATGTGAGAAAACATGTGATTTGGGCAATGTTTTGAGAAGAAATAGAGCCATGTGAAATAATTTCACATTTTTATTAAATATTTCCCAACAGCAATTGCCATGCACATAAGGCTATAACTGATAGCTGAGTGTGAACTGTACTACAAAGACCTTTTCTGATTAAACCTGTGATATACATCAAATAAAGGATATGGAAGAACAGAAACAGGAAAATCTGATGATTTAGGTTTATTGGCACCTTAGGTCTAACAATCATAGACATATTACATTGTATGCTGTACTGTCAGAACACAATGGACATGAGAATGGAAATGAAAGAATCCTGCCCTCATTATATGTTGGCATGACACAAATAGTTTGAATATGTTTCTGGGAGTAATTCAGTAGCTGCTTCTAAACTCTTTGCTGACTCCAGAGCAGGAGCCATGAATTAAGGCTACAGGGAGTGGTATATATCAGCAAATTGTGTGGCTCTTTGCCATACAATACCAAAGGTTACGTATTTCCCATTTTTAGAATATATTAACCAAAGTCCATCATGTTATTGGGCAATGATGCATTCATTTACTTTTTAAAGGAAATGTAATTTTTTTTTTACATTCAGTGATATTTTCAAACCTGTTTTCTAAAATCAATTTCCAGTCCTAGATTTAACATTTAAAGCATTCTGCCAAATTAATCATTCTAACAGGGTTGTAAAAAAGTTTATCCTTTAAACTCAGAAGTTTTAGGAATAAACACTGTGCATTTTTTTCCTGCTGATACTTATTTCACTAATTTTAAATTGATCTTTTTCCTAAATAAGAATTTCATGACAGTATGGTGGGTAAAATTTAAAAAGAAAATTGCAGCCTTGCTGATGAAGGGAAAGGAATATTTATATACCAAATCAGTAGCAGGAAAGTGATGACTCACATACTCTTAAATGATCTTACATTTTAAACCAAAAATTGCTGACAATTTCATTAAATATGAAACATTAGATTAATGGATTCAGAATCTTGAAGATCTTCTATGGCAATTATCCTTAATCTATAGCCTAATTGGACAATCATAAATTAGGCTCAGCGATAGATCTATTTTCTAATTTAGATGACTTTTTATTCAACTCATAAAGCGCTAATACTTGTTAAAACCATATATTGGTATGTATTAATTTGTACTAATTGTTTGCACTGTGACTGAGATTATTCTATCATTTTTACTACCTACAGAAACACATGTACTGTTGAGCCATTTGCAGTCTAAAATTAGACATAAAATTCACAAACTACATTAGATGGAGGAATGGTAGGGGAAAAGATGACATGCCTCAGAGCTGAGATCATAGGATCATCTAGTTCCAACCACCCTGCCACAGGCAGGTTCACTTTCCCCTAGATCATGTTGCTCAGAGCTTCCTCCAACCTTGAACTCTTCCAGGGATGCAGCATCCGCTTCTCTGGGTAACCTGTTCCAGTGCCTCACCATCCTCACTAAAGATTTGTTTCCTAACATCTAACATACAGCTCTTTTTCAGTTTAAAACCATTCCCTCTTGTCCTATCACTATGTGCCCATGTGAAAAATCTCTCTTTCTCTTTTTTATAAGCCCCCATTTAAATACTGGAAAGATGCAATAAGGTTTCCAAAGAGTCGAGTCTTCTCTATGCTGAACAATTTAAACTCTCAGCCTGTCCTCATAAGGGAGGTACTCCAGCCCTCGGATCACCTTTGTGGACTCCTCTGGAACCATTCTAACATGTTTCTTGTGCTTCAAGCACTTCTGTTGCTCATATTGAGCCCTCCTTTCACCAGAACTCGTTCTCAATGAGCTCATGTCCCACTCATGAGTGGGATTGGCTGGGCCCAGGTGCAGCACCTTGCCCTTAGGAAAACTTCATGACATCCTCTTGTCATCATTTCTCAGTCTTGTCCATGTCTCTCTTGAATGGCATCCCTTCCTTCCATTGAATCACCTTCCCTGGTCAGCTTTATGTTAAGTACAGTCTTGCTGAGTGATATAGCCATAACATAAGAGAAAAAGTCATGAGCAAGACCTGTGGTACTGACCATACACACAGAAGAGGAAAGAGGGATAAAAGTGAACTTTTCCAAGTATCTCACAGGAAATATTCTTTTAAGGTGTGTCCTGGCTATAAGACTACTGAATATTTATATAGGACTTTTATGATCACATAGAAAATACTATTGCTAAATATACCAATAATTAGTAGGATTGAAAATTAAAATAGTGCCCAGAAACTGTAGCATGGTGGGAAAAAAGTCAACATAATTAAAGAATTAAAAATTCTTTATAACATTTATAAGAAAAGGGAAGCAAGTAGACAAAAGTTCTGTTAAGAAGATTCTTAGGGCTATTACTTCAGACCCTAAGATGAACTTGAACAGTATTGTCACATTCCAAAAAAAGTCAGTCACAAAATCTGTATGAATGAACAAGAATCTATCTTCCATATTAGATGAATTCACTTTTCCTCTCTTGCTAGTATTAGCAATGTCTTAACTGAATCCTCTTGTGGAAAAACTGGGCATAAATATTATGGAAGATGTAAACTACCAGATAACAGCCTAAGAGCATCAAGAAAAATAATAAAAGATCCACAACAAAAGATTAACCTAGTTTATAGAAGAGAAGACTGGGAGGAGACATGCTAAAGCATTCAAATACGCAAAATGTACCATAAAAAGTCACATTTGTAATAAGTAAGATTAGGAATAATGGATTTAATTTTTATTGGATTTCACCTCAGTAAGAAATTAGGAAAGAAAAAGCTTATAAAAACACTCTATGGATTTTGTAATTGTGAAACAGTGAAATATTTCACTCATAATAGTGAATCCACTGTAATGGTTTAAAGAAGTTGTGATGCGTCTGTCACTGACTCCTTTGTAAAATCCTGGAGAATATCTCTCAGGAATAAGATTTATTAGATTAAGACATGGATTAGGAAGGGAACAAATGACCTTTCAACCTTCTTTCTTATAATTTTATCTGATTTTCCACCCAAAACAAATACTCCATCAAACGTACATTCAATTAGTCATAGCAAAAATTGTTTTTTAAATACTCAGAGTATTTTTTAAATACTCAGAGTAGGTTTCAGGAATGGATTTAATTAGGAAAAATGTAATAAAAAGTGTTAAAAGATTTGTGATTCTAAGATAGTAAAAAATTCCATGAGAAATCAAAACTCTTGGACCACTTCATTATTTTAAAATATCACGGGATTCTGGGTTGATCCAAGGAGTAACTTAACTGATTTTTGCCAGAGTTCATTTTGTATATAATAGAGCACATGATGAAAAACTCTAAAAGTATTATCACTAGGCATTAGTCACAATCCAGTATCCAGAAGTCTCATGTTAAATTTGAAAATCATCTCAAGTCCATTTTAGAGTGTTTGAAACTATTTCCTTATGCATCATTAACTGTTAATTGAATATTGGGTTGCTCACTTAATAGAAGTACTATTTATAACTCATTTAATAGTTAGAAGAGTTAGAGGTGAAATTTTCATCCTATGGTCATCAGTAACTGGACATTGGCTTCATCATTGTTGGAAGGTCACTTAGAAGCTTCTACAGCAGCATCAAGAACACTGGATATATATGTTAACTGTTATTTTTTTTTTAAATAATGGACATTTTTACAGTGAGGTAATTACCTAATGCTTTCAAAAACTCATATCTTATATTGAACATACTGAGTTGAGTTTACTATGTTTTCATTTTTTCCAATAATTTCTTTCTTACTAACCTACATTGGTAAAATTCTGTTGTAATATCTATTAAAATTATCTTCCTTCAGCTTAATAGAGGTTTAAAATCATTAATGATTATAGAATATTAATCCCAATATTTCCAGGTGGGATGTGCCTGGCCCCGTCTGGCCCTTGCTGCTGGGCCAAAGGCTGCAGCTGTGGTGTTTCACCTCAGAGATACCTTTGGCCAGCTGGGTGCTGCAGCTGGACACTCAGAACAAATCCAGGCAAAGTAGGAACTCAGTTTACCTCTGGTGGAAAAGGTTCAGGCAACAGTGAAAAGAAAGGAGGGGATTCTATCATAGAGTTTTAATCCAGAGTTTTATTCCAGGATGGCAGACCTCTGAATGTGGTAACAGCTCCCAACAGAATCCGGGCCACATGGTCCCGTCTCCTTTTAAGCCCCGGGGACAGGGGGAGGGGAAGGGACAGGTGAGGGCCAGCCAGGTGTGAGGAGGGGAAGGCTCAAGGGATACAGACACTTGGACAGGCCAATGAGCCCGGACCTGAGGGGCATCTTTAGAACTTCTGCCAACCACACAATGCCCTTGCTGGAATGTTAAGATTGATGGACAGCTCTTAGCAGGAGGGCAAAGGGGAAAGGAAAGGTTGGCACACCTGAGGGGTTGGGATAGGCGAAACAGGAAATGGCATCACACTGCAACAAATGATTTCATCACTGAATTCTTACTTGGAAGAAATAGTTTTAACTGCAAAGCAACTGTTTCTATTTCTTCTGTTTAATCTATAGTAGTAATTTTGAAAACATAATTATTTTCCCCCTCACCTTCTTAAGGAGATTCTTTAGGACAAATAATCATGAAATCATAGAACCATTTGAATTAGAAAAGACCTTTAGGATGATCAAGTCTAGTAAGCAATAAAAAAGCCCTAAATTAGTCTATTGAATCTTTACATCTCTACTGTATTTTGTGTATTTCTATTCTATAAAGTTAATTAATGTTAGAAATACTCAAACTCCAGTAACTTGTAGGAAATAAAATTTTAAAAGAGTCCACAGGCACCAAAAATTTTTATTTGTTAATATTATGAAAGTGTGTACTTTAGTGTATATACACACACATATATATATATATATATATGTAAGTATGTATGTGCTGTTGAAATCAATATATACAAATACCTGCCATGAAGTGAAAAGTATACAATGTACAGCCAGACTCTTCATAGAGGGGTTCCGTAAAAGGGCAAGAAGGAATGGGAAAAGTTTGAAATACTGAATCATAGATTCATTTCATTCATTTCATTCATTTCATTCATGAAATACTGAATCATGATTCATAATGAATCACAGATTCATTAAAATTAGAAAAGACCTCCAAGATCATCAAATCCAACCTTTGACCAAACACCACCTTGTCAACTAGACAATGGCACTAGGTGCCCCATCCAGTCGTTTCTTGAACATTTACAGAGATGGCAACTCTACCACTTCCCTAGGCAGCCCATTCCAATGTTTAACCACTCTTTCAGTGATGAAAGTGTTCCTGATGTCCAAAAGGAACTTTTCCTGGCATAGCTTTTGGTGATTTCCTCTTATCTTGTCAGTAGTTGCCTGGGAGAAGAGATTAACTCCTACCTTGCTGCAACCTCCTTTCATTTGTATGAAGAAATAAAGTGCCCCTTGACCCTCCTTTTCTCCAGGCTATAAATAAGATTTCCCATGGGAAAACCATTTCATAGAACCATCAAGCTTGGAAAAGACCCTTAGTATCAAGAGCATCCCATCAAACTGTCAAACTGGCACTACCCCCGTAACCACATAACCACTAAACCACATCACCCAGTGCCAGATCCCGACGTCTCTTGGACATAGTTCCTGTATGAGAAATAGGAGAGGTTTTTTATTGTTTTGTTGTTTCTTTTTTAAACAGTGAAGGTGCTGAAACAGTAGAACAGCTTGTGTTATCCAGAGTGGTCATGGCATTTGCATCCCTGAAGAAATTTTGAACTTGACTGTACTCAGCCCTGAGTAACTTGCTCCAGCTGACCTCGTTTCAGCAGGTAGATGGACATCTCCCCAGGTTCCTAGAACATCATTTATGTCATGATTCTGTGAAATCTGTGCAAATAATTCTGAAGTTTTATTAACTTTCAAAAATATTTGGATTAAGAGAATTCATACACAGCTTAAAAAATAATATTTTATTCTCTCTTGTGCTCTGGGTATGCTAGGTTTATTCTATTACTCTTTGAAATTGCTTTTATTAACATAAGCCCACAAACTTTGTTTTCTAAATTTAAAGGGTTTGAAAACTTATGATAGTGAAATATTAACTTGATGAATAATTCAGAGTGGAAAGAAGTAGTAGAAGTCATAAAGTCACATTTTGAACTGTAGTTTTGTGGTTGAATAACATGACCTTTCACATTCGAAACCATGATTTATGTTTAATCTATAGTCCTCTAGGAAATTAATTTGGCCCATAGTCCATACCAGGGACCTATTTCATAATCTTGAAAGATATTAACTGTAGAATATCCTATGCTATTGAAACAGATTTTTTTATACAAAATCCAGTATGCTGCAATTTTCTTTATAGACTGAAATGGCAATTATAGTATTATTGGCAAACATTTGGAAGGCAATAGAAATTAGAGGCGTTGGACGTAACTGATAGCTGGCTAAGTTTATGTAATTAAATTAGTCCTTGACAAGTACTAAGTAGGTCACAAGGCAATAGAGGATGAAGGACAACCTATGCAGCTTATTCAGGGCCTCTGACCTACTAACACAGGAACTTCTGCTCCATAATGCTCTCCCTGGACCCTGACGGATGATAAAAGAGAAATCGGTGCCTTTCTATATTCACATGAGAAATAATTGTATGCAGTTATAATTCTTGAGACTTTTGGAAAAGTTCTAGCCTCCACTGGAATCAGGATGAGCATGCAGTAAGTTAGTTCAGGCCTTCTACCTCAGCTCCTATAGCTAACATTGGCTACACTGGTTATTGGCTATTCAGTATTCAGTAATTAATTTGCTAGAATGGTGATGGAATTCAGAGGTGGAAGCACTGAGACACAGTTACTGAGGTTATCTAATGAATAAAGCATGATGAGCAATGACTTAAAAATAAATTATGAAGTTACTGGAAATTTCATTAATTACCTTTGAAAAATACCCAAATCAGTTGCAAGATATGAGATGAGGTCAATTTCTAGAATAGTCTAGAAATAACTGTCTGCATTAACTGTAGAGTTAATTTAAAATAATTCACCTTAAATGATAAGATTTCAAACTTGTAAATTAAAGGGAGGTAAATCTTACAACTAATATTAAAGACACTAATGAAGAATCTTGATGGCCATAACATCTTCAACTCTAATATTTAGGCAATATATAAGTTTTGGAGGGGTGTTTGGTTTTGCTTATTTTAGATGAAGGGGAAAAAATAGCTCTGTAAGAGTCCCAGATATCCTCTTTGTAGTAAGGGCCCAGAAGGTCAAAAATTAAAGCAGTTTTACAGAGTCACAGAATCATTTATGTTGGAAAAGACCCCTGGGACCATCAAGTCTAATCTTTGGCTGCTCATCACCACATCAACTAGACCGTGGCAATAAGTGCCACATGCAGTAATTTCTTGAACATTTCCAGGGACACCGACTCCACAACCTTCCTGGGCAGTCCGTTCCAATGTTTGACAACCCTGTCTATGAAGAAATTCCTCCTGATGTCCAGCCTAACCTTCCCTAGCATAGCTTGAGGCTATGTCCTCTCATCTCTTGCTGGTTGCCTGATAGAAGAGGCTGATCTCCACCTTTCTACACCCTCCTTTCAGGGAGCTTTGAGAGCGATAATGTTACTCCTGAGCCTCCTTTTCTCCAGACTAAGCACACCCAGCTTCCTCAGCTGCTCCTCATAGGGCTGGTGCACCAAACCCTTCAGCAGCTCCACTGCCTTTCTCTGGACATGCTCCAGCCCCTCAATTTCTTTCTTGGTGAGGGGCCCAGAACTGGACACCAGGAACTGGTGAGGTGTGGCCTCACCAATGCTGAGCACAGAGGGCCAGTTCCTGTCCTGGTCCTGCTGGCCACAGTCTTGCTGGTACAGGCCAGGATGCCATTGGCTTTCTTGGACACCTGGGCACACTCTGGCTCATGTTCAGCTGCTGTTTCCCAGTACCCCCAGTCTGCTGGTCCCCTTTCCAGCCAATCTGCCCCCAGCCTGTAGCACTGCAGGGGGCTGTTGTGACCTGAGTGCTGGAGCCAGCACTTGGTGATGGTAAACCTCATACAATGAGCCTTGGCTCATCAATCCAGCCTGTCCAGATGCTTCTGTAGAGCCTTCCTGCTTTCCAGCAGATTAACACTCCTGCCCAACTTGATGTCATGAACAAACTGACTGAGAATTCACTCAGCCCCTTTATACAGCTTATCAATAAAGATATTAAACATGCCTGTTTTCAATACTGAGCCCTAGAGAACACCACTTTGACTGGCCTACTCTGGATTTAACTCCATTCACCACCACCCTTTGGGCCTGGCCATCCAATCATTTTTTAACTGACTTAGTCAAGATTAAAGAACAAAACATACAACTCTTGAGAATAAACTTTTTGCAAGACACCCACCAATCCTAATTTAACTTAACTAAAAACTACTTTGCCTCTACTAAAACAAATAACATTTTTTCAAAATATAGGAAAAAATAGCATATTTTATTATTTTAGCAAGTACATTCTTATTTTGTAACACTTAAAGATATTACCCTCAATGCATGATAACACAGTACATGGACTAATAAACCTATTTGGAGTGAGTGATTTCCTGCTTTGATATACCAGCTATTAGCTAAACATTTCAATTCAAAATAAAAGCCCAAATGTGTTGCTTTCAGCTTAGAATTTAGAAAATAATATCTTTCTGAGAATTAATATCTGGGGTTATTTCTGGATGTCATCTCTTTCTTATTCACCCAAAGAACATTGTACCTACTCTTTGCTTTACTAATGGGTATTTAGAATCCAAAATGAAAATATTAAAAAAGTAAATACTTCTATGAATCATCAAGTCCAGAAAGACCATATTGAGCCCTTTGACAGAGTCCTGGAGTACATGCCTAAATTGAATGAATCACTGTTTATTCCTTAACCCCAATTGTAATATTGCAGGAGAAAGCAGGACTGTAAGGAAATGAGAAAAGAATTCAAATGAAAAAAGTTAAAAAATGGAAAGAGAATAAATCAAGCAAAGATTATGACTTTCTCCTAGAATTCGAAGTGTTAATAAGCACTACTGTTTTCTACTCCTTCTCTGATCCTGAATTTTTCATTCATTGAAGTGATCAGGTTCTCAGTAAATTAGTTATTTTAGTTCTTGATTGTGCATTTGATGAATTAGCAGGTACTTTCTCCCTTACTTATTTTGATAGAATCCTGTGCAATATGGTAGAGTAATATTTGACCCCATATGTAATGATACACTAAATTAAAATAATGAAAAAGGCCAGCTATTGACATGCTCATGGTGAGATATTTTCTAGATGTCTGTGATGTCAATCTGGCTTCTGTCACTGATGCAATATGGTATATGTCTCCTCTGATTTTGCTGCAAATTACTTCAGCTTCTTGTACTGATAAGAGCACTCTGGGGCTTTTTTCTGAGCTATGTTATTTCATACCTTGAGTACAGAAAACTCAAAGAAACTTTCTGCTTTGGAATTTGGGATTGCATTACTTTTTTTCTCTGTTAACAGCTATTGGTTTTTAGTATCATTCAAAACCAGCATTTTAGTTACTTCTGAGTACAGCTATCCTGAGACTGCACAGAAAAAGTGATCTATAATACTAAACAGGCTTAACCACACACAAATAAAAAAAACACACAGCTTGTCTCACTCCTACACTAGCATTCCCTGTCCACATACACCTGCAGATTCATACAGGCATTCTAAAAGTTGCGAATACTGTAGATAGTTTTGAGAAGAAGAAAAAAATTCCAAATATAGCACTCTCTTTCAGAGAGACAATATTAATTTCAGAATTAATGGAGAACATTTACAAAATAGTCATAAATCTTCACATTAGTTATTGATCCACGGGAAGAATCTGTTGCAAATGAAATTCTGATTCCCAGCGAGTTGTAAGACACAGTGCAGAATTCTCTGTCTCCTAGACTAAATGGTTGTGCTTAAATAAATGCAGAACGGGCTGATACAAAATCTTCCATTTGAATTTCTGCACTTGGTTGACTTGATCTTGTGAAAACAATGCAATCTATTTGCACGTGCAGCTGTAATTCATTGTATTTGATGTTTCTTGTCTTTTTAAACCCCAAACACCTCAGTGTTCTTGTATACAGCATTCCAACAGAAAACTTGATTTCACTTAAATATTCCTATCTGCAGTACTATTTTATAAGGTAGTTGTAGACAGACATAAAATTTACTAAGGAGTTTAATTAGGTGGAAATTTTAGATCGAGTAAAGCATTTTTCCTACTGATAAAGGTCTATTTGCCTAAAAAGCGCCCTTGCAAGAGGAAAAAACCCTCACTATTCCTTGCAAGCATATTACAAGTTGAATGTGTTTTCTGTGTTAACTATTCGCAGACGGAGTAAGACATAATCTGAATGGAACACAAGAAAATATATTTTTTGTCATTATGGTAATACAACCATAATTCAGTTATTTAAAAGGTGGCATTGCACTACTGCAGAAGCAGGGCTCTATTTTCTTGATAGGCACTCTAAAAACTTACTCAATTCCAAATTGAAACATTTTGGGAACTTGTTACAGCTAGATCACACCATTTTTTCAGTAAAAAACTAAGCCTTGAATAGTATTACTGAGGGCAATAAAATGTACTATTGTAAGATCAACGAGGTTTGAGATGAGTATATCCTCATAAGCTAAAGAAGACAATCAATATGATAATTAGAGCATGTTAATTACTCTCCACTAGCAACAAAAAATGCAAATTTTATACAGCAGGAGATTAACAGCAGTTACTGCTCAATATTGCATGACTTTTCCATTAAGTATAATAAGAAAAGTTGTTAAATTATAGAAAATAAGAATAATGAAACTGTAATATTAAAGAAGCTTAGGTTTCCAGTCTGGCTATGGAGGGAATTATTAGAAAGTTTGATTTGATACAGAGGATTTGATACTGTCCATACAGGTTAGGCACACTTGTGCAGTACAGCTGGGGAAATCTTTATGCATTGTTTTATTTTTGCAAGGTAAAACAAGATTGGGTATTCTGGCTCAGCTGGAAGCAGTACAATGACCTGTTCTGAATAATAGCTGTATTGGAAAACAGCTCAAAAATGTCATTCCTCTTTTTTTTTTTCTTTTTCTTTTTCTTTTTCTTTTTCTTTTTCTTTTTCTTTTTCTTTTTCTTTTTCTTTTTCTTTTTCTTTTTCTTTTTCTTTTTCGAAAAACAAAGATTGAAGTTGTTTATGATGGAGTGTTTTTGAGAACAAACAAGCCAACAAAGTAAAAAGAGCTAATAAAATTCTGACCCCTGGAATTGTTTAAAACCAAACATTGCAGTCTCTTTTAGACTGAGAACTTACACCAGCACAAGAAAAAAATGGTAGAAGTGAATGACTGGTTTTTAAAGCATATTCTGAGGACTATCAGCAATCTTATTGAAACAGTGACATGGCTTTTACTGTCAACTACCACTGAGCAGCAGATAAAGAAATACTGACTTTTTAATCAGTTAGGTGGGGTTTTTTTTAAAAACATGAGGGACAGTCCTCCATGCCTGTAACAGGCATGTTTTATGAAGCATTAAATCAATTCACAATTTCCCAAAGAGTTCAACAAGCCTTTAATTATGATCATTGACATATCAATTTAGGTTCATGGGACCAAAACATATTCATCATTGACACAATATAAGACAAATGGACATTTTACAAGAGCTTAAAATATGGATACAAAAACATAGCCTTCAATAAATATTTAAAAATTATTTCTTCTGTTTGGCAAAAAAAACCACCCAGCAGACAGTTACATTACAGTTTCTTAAATAATTGGATTTCCTAGTGCCTTAATATTCTCAGGTAGCTATTGGCATTCCAGTAAATTGTAAGATTTAGGACATCTACAGCGCTGTCAGTGTGAGTTGTTTTTAGGGTTTTATGTATGTATTAAGTGTCTTAAAGGCCCATAATCACAGAAGTAATGTTACTGAATTTTTTTAAAGCATTTTCTTGTTTCTAGATTACAACAGAGCCTGTGCTTGCCTTGTGGTTGTTTGCTTTTTTCATGTTATCATGAATAATTGTTTAGGTTGAATAAGAGAGATAAAAATGGGTGGTGTATCTGTTTTGCTTTCAGATGTATTTGTTTGGTTGGGTTGTTTTTCCCTCCTCATCCCTGGGTGTTCCAAGTTTTCCAGAAAAATGGCTCACTTCAGATGGATTCCTGATAAAAGCAGAACAAATCATCATGGTAAATGGGCTGACTTGACCAAAGAGAAGTGAAAACAACAGTAAAGGAATCTGAAAAAAAATCAAAATACCAAAATTAATTAGGACACACATTATAGAAGAAATTATTTAACTATTTGTTGACCTAAACTGTTAAGCAAGAATAATGAAACAAAGACTTTTTATAAACATCAGTTCAGCCAAACTAAAATTTGAAACTAAAATTCTTATGACTGGAATGATGAAGCATTGATATATTATAATTGTATCTACACTGACATGAAAAAAATATGTTTATAACAGACTGATGTAATATACCAAAAAGGGAAATTGATAACAAGTAGTAAAAAGAAACAAAAAAGTCAAGATCTATAACACTCAAGGGAAACAACATGACTAAAATACTTCTGGAGTATAGAAGACCACAAGTAGTGAGCAGATGCTGGTCAGCAGCTAAGCTCCACACAACTGCTGGCTTACTCCCTCACCCCATCAGGATGGGGGAGACAATAGGAAGAGCAAAGGAGAGAAAACTCATGGGTCATAAGGATAGTTTTAGAAGTTAAGAAAAAGAAAAACATAAAAAAAAAAAATAATGGAAGCAAAAGTGATGCAAGGACAATCACTCAAAAACCTCCACAAGAAGACGGACACCCAGCCATCTCTAAGAAATGGTTAAAGTCCCCCAAAAACTCTGCTGAGTTTTTATTGCTGAATATGATATATGTCATAGAATATCCCTTTGGTCAACTCAAATCACCTCTCCTGTCTGAGTTCCCTCCTAAGTCCTTAATGACTCCAGCCTCCTCACTGGGGAGGCCATGTGAGAGACAGAGAAAACCTTGACACTGTGCAAATGCTGCTCAGAAACAGCCAAATCACTGGTGTCTTATCAACACTGTTTAATTCACAAATCCAAAACTATTAGAATATGGCCTGTTAGGAAAAAATAACTCCATCCCAGCCAGAGCCAGTGTAACAACAAAAGCAGAATTTAATAAATATCAAAAGGAAAAACAGTCTTAAAATATTCATTGTTTTTTTACCAGAAGGTAGAGTTTTAAATGTCAATGACAACAGAATTGCAGAAGTTCTATGAAAGGAAAATTTTGGGTCACTTTGGTCAATTTTTTGTATGTCTGGAACCACCATCAAATATCCAGAGGAAAAAGACTACTGATGAGGAAACAGGAAAAATGAACAATGACCTGGATATCAGGACAAACTGTGTACTCAACAAGTGCTCAGAAATGTGAAATATGTTCGTGGAGGGTGGTGCTGGTGCATTGGAAGGCAGGACAGCTACTGAGGGACCAGACTTGCTGAAATTGACTGACAAACTTCAGGAAGTCTAACAAAAGCAAATGCAAAAAAAATGCACATGATAAGGATTAAACCCATGTACAGGTGACCACCTGGGGCTGGTGTACATGACAGACAAGGGAAAGCTGAAAGAACTGGACAGAGAGTGGAGAGAGTGTCAAACCCTGGTGATAATTCAAGTCTTGACTGGACACAGTCCTGTACAACCAGCTCAAAATAGCAATTCCTGCTTTGAATAACCAGAATATTTTTTTTCTAATCAGAATAATCATCTGATCATTTGATTTTGTATCATCTTTATACTCAATTTTTAACTTTGCAGGTAATTTGAAGAATATAGTAAAATCAGATCTGTGCATTTTCCCCTACAAATACAGAAAATTATCCTTATGTAACTAGATATAGCTTAATGAAAAAAAACCAAAAACTATATCACATGAATGTTAACTGTATTATGGTTATCAGGAAAGCATTTTGGTAGAGTAATCTGAAAGCAAACAAGCAAAGATGTATAAAAACATTTCTATAATCTTGGAAGAGTGATAATTTGGAAACTGTATGTTTGATACACAATTACTTGAATTACCTGAGGCACAAACAGTTTGTACTTTTAGATGGCATATCTACTCCATACAAAGACAGAAGAAAACAAAACAAAACAAAACAAAACAAAACAAAACAAAATAGGCTAGACTTGCAAGATAGAACACCTTGCCTCATGTGAAGGACTCTGTGAACAGCATGTAGGGTAGATTTATTGTTTTGAAATGTAAAAAAAAAATCCTACAGCAGTCTGAGAAAAAAGTAGTAGACCAAAAAAACAATGGCATCTCTGGTATAGACTGAGGGGAGTTAGGTTGTATCAATGCTTGATGCAATATCTTTAATTGCTAGTCTATACTTTAAACATCTTTGTGTCTAGAATCCACAGAAATTTCATTCTACTTTAATAATAAACAAAAGTATTGCTCTGAAACAGTTAATCTCTTTGAAATCATTATCTAACAAGTAATTTTCTCCTCTTTTCTCATTTGGGTGTTATTTAACATCTAAAAACAATGTTGCAGCAATATTGGAATCTTGTTCAACATCCATAACTGAAATTATTCAACCACAGAATTATTGGCACAATTTAGAACATTTGTAGATGAATACAAGCTGTTGCTGACTACACAATAGAATTCATGGTTTCTGTTTTGTAACATCATTACATTTCAGGTAGGCAATTCTTCTTAAAAAAATATTATTGTTAAAAAAACCTAAAAAAAATATTTTCCACTAGATATACACTTTAAAGATTAGTACTGTGAGTTCTTTGGCATTGCATCCAGTTATAATTTACCTGTTCATATTGAAAGCATATAGATTGAACTTTAGAGTTAGGTTGTTGTGAGAGACGAGGAAGAACTTGGCTCAAAACATTTTTCAGGCTCATGTGTGGCGAAAGGGTCAAGTGTTGCCCTGACAAGGTGTGCCCTGCTCCACACACCCCACACCCCAGGGGCTGTACCCAGCCCTGCAGTGGGGTCAAACCCAGTCACTGGGAGGCAATGCTCCACATCCTGACCCTGGAGCCCCTAGCCCAGCTCCTGAGTGGCCAACGGACTGGAAGTCCCACATGGGGGAAGGGCCCAGGAAAGCCAAAGGTTACTTAAACCAGAGCATGAGGGACACACAGGTCTTGATCCTACCTCCTCTTGGGCTTTGAACCAGCTAAAACACTACTGCAGCCATGGGTGGTAGCTACATTTGTTCTTTTCTGTATCTCTTCTCTCTTTTTTTCTTCTTCTCAAAGTTTGAGTGACTTAAAACTGGTTGAATTGGAGTTTGCTTACCGAATGCTTTGTGAAATGCTTTATTTTGTTTGAATGTTGCTTTTAACTTTTTCTAAAGTTCCCTTATTTTCTGAAGTTTGCCTTAAAGGTTTTGACCTCTTAAGGAATATCTTGTTGGGTACATAAAAGAATCTCAAGCCTTTTTAGACCCTTGTTGAATAAGCTCTGGGACCTTACAGTTATCCATCCACATTAATCACAATTGTTGTTTTACAGGGTACAGATGAAGTACATAGATTTTGGTAAATCCAACATGCCCCATACAAAAAACTTTTCTTTAGTAAGCGCATCTAGTTTGAATACACTTGAAAAGTACGAATATGAATGACGTTCAGATGCCTTAAGCATACATTTATTATGTGATTTAAAATTCTCTTTAGGAAGATAAAAATAAATTCCAATGAGATTTTATATTGCAAAAACATCATCCTTACTGAATGACTGCTGTTGATTTACCAATTAAAGACTAGGAATACTGTAGCTTGAAAAGAAAATTGTTGAACAGAAAAACGCATATGATAACATTTTGTTACTTTGTAGAGGAGAAGAAAGCATGTTAATATGAGCAATGGCAGGGAAATAAAGACATTTTGAAATTGCATTTCACCAAATAAGACTGAAATAACACTCTTTTTGTTATAAATATACAATTTCTTTATACCTATCAAACACATGCACCTGGAAAAGAAAAGAAGGAAAAAGAGAGAGAGGATAGGAATATGGTTAAGAAGAGGTCTAAGAATGAATACAAATAAAACTTTTAAAGAATAGTCTTTTTTTTTCAGTCAGTGAGAAATAATTTTTCCAAAGATTTTTTTTTTGCTTCCGTTGTACTGCATATTAATGTTTGAGCTTTGGCAGAATTCTCTAAATGTTCAGATCAAACTTCTAAACTTGTAAAATTCTATTTGATATTTGGTTTAAAAGTGTATTTAATTCATGTTTTCTACTGCCATCAGTTTTCTTTTCACAGACGCATACTTAAATATAGCTAGAATTTCAAAACTCTCATAAAACAATACAATGACAGAAATTCTGTTGACAATGAAGAGGAATTGACGTGTGTGTCTATCGAGCCATCACCATAAAGGATTCTAAAAGACATGCAGTAATTCAATATCATACTAGCTGTTAAGAAAGCAAATATAATAATATAATGGTATTACAGTTGTCAATAAATTGGTACTATTTATTTTTAATCTACAATATATTATCATAAATGACAGTTTGGGTACAAGATACTGCTTTTCAGATTTTACTAATATTTCCTGATCAATCCATGGTTCCAATGATTCATTTTCAACTACCTATCTATCATCTGGTGGTTTGCTGTCTTTCTATCTAAAAGTAGGACTTGTATATGAATCATCTTGTATTTATTGTTGTACATGTACATATGCTCCTATTAATAATGGAGGAAAAAGGATTAGTCTCCATTGAAATGGGGTTTATATCACTTTTTTAATATTCAATTAATTTTATTTAAATTCCTAGATTCAAAAAAGGAATACGATAGATATGATGTTTTATAAGACTACAATGACATATAGCCATGAATCCTGACTCTGTCTGCACGTGCAGAATTGTGAGATCTTTCCAGGTCTGGGTAAACATTCTGACCATAGAAGCACAGAACAGTTCAAGTGAGAAGGGAACTCAGGAGATCTCTAACCCAACCTCCTGCTCCAAACAGGATCAGCTATGGAGTCAAACCAGGAATCTCAGGGCTTTATCAATTGAATGTAGAAAAAATCCAGAGTTGGATGCTGCACAGTGTCTCTGGGCAACTTCCTCCACTGCTGGATCATGCTCATGGGAAAAAAAAAAAAAAAAAGAGGTTTTCTTGGTACCCAGTCTGAATAACTGCTGTTTAATTTTAAAACTCTTCTCTTGTCTTTCTGCTGTGTAATGCTATTAACAGCTCATCTACCTTGTCCCATATACATCTGGTGCTTCTCTAACATACCCCCAAAGTGTTTTCTTTCCTGGACAGAACAAGCTCATCTTCTTCACTATTCCCTCACAGGCCAAGTGTTCCAATGCACAAGCACTCTGGTGGCCTCTGCTAAAGTTACTCAAGTATAGCAATATCTTGCTTGTATTGGTGAAAACAGAATATTTTCCAATTGCATTGGAAACAGTAGCCTAGATATGGTCTGTTGAGTGCCTAATAATAAATTAAATAAAACCCACATCTCAATCCTTTGTGTGAGCTGTGTAACATTTGTCTTACAGCTAAATAATCCACAATGATTCTACATAGAATCTCTGAAATGAAAAACAAAAGATTACTTCCTAAAGAGATAGAAAAGCTTCAGGAGTTTTTGAGATCCTCTAATTTAACTTTCAGTTAAGTCTGTAAATTCTTTCCAAAGCCTTAATGTAAACAGACCAAAAATAGGGAAAGAGAGATATGGTTTGACCATACCTAATAAGTTGTCTTCATTCACTTCATGTGTGGAAATCTTCACTTCTGGTGCAGAAAAAACCTAGAGCTAACTCAGGATGTATTCATGTAGATATTCATGTATAAACCTGTCTCAGGATCTTACCTCTATTCTGCAGGCAGACCATTGTCACTTAGTCTCAAAAAAGAACAAGGAATGAATTGTGAAATAGGAATTTAAAGGCTGCTCATGGGATGATGAACTGTATGAACTACAGCTTCAAATGATACTGCTGAAAAGCACTTCCTTCTGTGTGACTAGGTATTACATTTTATGCTCCAAACCTTGTTATATGTAAAAATAGAACACAGTGTGCATATGTGGAACAAATAATTTATTAACCTAATTATAATCTTAACAACTAGATAAAAATACAGACTTTTTTTTGTATTTAAGTTACAGTAATACTGTGAAACTGGGATCATTTTGGGTTTAAGGCTGATGGATTCGATGATCTCAAAGGTCTTTTCCACCACAGTTAATTTTGTGATTCAGTGTGATTCTGTTGGCAATGTCAGAAAAAGTAGTGAGGGTGGCACATGGAGCTGCCAGCATCCTGCCTTCCGAAGAGTGGGAGGGGCATGATGGTGGGTGGAACCTTCGCCTCTGGCCTTGGTTATTCTTGGTTTTATCTTTATAAATGTTCTCATCCATTTGGCATCCTCCTCCTGGTCTGCCAGCTGAAGTTCTTCCAGCCCCATGCACACAAAGGGCTGTGCATTGTCAGGCAGTGACAGGCAGGGGGGTGTCACCCCTTCTGCAGTGGGGGCACCACAGGGCTGGAGCTGGAGCAGGGGAGGCAGCAGCCACTGGCCCCAGCACAGGGGTTAAACCAGCAACACCCAGATCAGGCCATGGCAACACTGAGCCCCCAAAGTGCCAGGTTAGCACACAGCAGGGCCATGCCCTCTACAGACAGACAGCATATTTACTGGGCTACTGAGAAAATTTAATCATGTTGAATATATATACATGTGTCTCCATACTGCTAATCCTTGTTTTTCTGTCAGCTAGGTAATGATTCACAGCTATATTCTCGTAGAAAACAAACAATGAAGTCAACTGTAAATAAACTGTTTTTTCTCTCCTCCTTCACCCTTAATTCCAAACTTTTACTTGATAACTGAAAGACAAAATTTATGTCCTTTCCCAATTGCTGATTAGGGAGCAGAATGTGCTTTACTCTTCCTTTCATTGCAGTATAGTAGCTCTTTAGTTTCCACTGATTACGCCACTTCAATTAAAGTGGTTTGTGCAAAATAAATCAGCAATACAAACAGCTTTATTTTCCCCTGACTGAATAAACCAAATTTGGTCACAAAACTGGAATAATAGAATTAAGTCACTTGCTTGGAATGTTTTTGATGACAATGACATGAAAAGACATCTCTCTCATTTTCATTGTCTGTTGATGCAACATAAATATTATGCCAATACATCTCATTACTGCTTCGTAGAGGAGTTTATTGTAAAGTTTATTTTTTATTTGGTTTGCATATAAAAGTTTAGAAAATATATTTGATTAATCTAAGACCTAGAGAAAGCATGTGATAATTCATATGAATGACTGAAAGAAAAAGATTTAAAAATGTATTTAATTTTCAGTGTATTTCAAATCAATACACTACGAAGCCTGAAAAATATGCTGAGCAGTTGATATTCCTGGGAATATCCTAAGAAAAAAAATATAGAGGAAGGAATGGAATATTAGCATGACATAAAAGCTAAATTATTTAAAGGCTTGGGAATGGTTTAAAGATTAACTGAAAAATATATTTTTTGTCATTGTCAAAATTTTGACTGGTAGGAAATTCCCATTTAGATAGAACTTCCCTCTTTACTTGGGAGGACTAAAAAAATGCATGTGGAAAGATCAGAAACAGAGACTTCTCATTTTTGGTTTTTAAATATTAGACAATTAGACATAGACAAGCCTGTATGTACAAATGCAATGTATCCATGGCTACCAGAGGAGCTGGCTGATGTTGCTGAGGGGCCAACCTTATAATTTTCAAAATAAAATGTAAATTGTGAAAGGTTTCTGATGGCTGGAAAAAGGCAAACACCACATTCATCTTCCAGGAGAAGGATCCAGGTAAAGATCTTATCTCATCTGTTATGGGGCAGATCCTATCAGAAGCTATTTCTCAAGACACAATAGGCAATTTAAATAACTGGAAGCAGCAGCATGAATGTACCAAGGGTAACTCATCCCTGGGCAACCTTACTGCTTTCTGCAACCGTGATTATTACTGATGCTTCACACTTTGACATTAGGAAGGTCTTTGAAAGAGTCCCTCATAGTCTCCTTAGTATTGAAATTTTGAGATATGGTGTGGAGAGGTAGACATCAAGGTACACAGAAAATAGATTGAACTGCTGGACTCAAAGACCAGAAGTTAATGCTGGAAAGAGCAGATGCTGGACTGATGTATGCTGATGTTGAGGCATCATTCAGGAATCAGTCCTGGAAAAAATGCATCTTAATTTCTTTATAACAACCTAGATGGTGGGACAGAGTGTGCTCTCAGCAAATTTGTGAACAACCCCAGAGTATGAAAAGCACATAGAGGGCAGGACTGTTACTACGAGGGACAGGTGGGAGAAATGGGCTAACAGGAACCTCAGGAAGTTCACTAAAAGCAAATGCAAAAGTCTGCACCTGGAGAGGAGTAAGCCCAATTACTAGTACATGCTGGGGGTTGACCAGATGGAGAGCAGCTTTGCAGAAGCTGGTAGGCTCTAAGCAGGTGAAGAGCCAGAGTGCATCCTTGCAGCAGAGGCCAATTGCCTTCTGGGCTGCACAAGCAGGACTGCAGCCAGCAGGCTCAGGGAAATGATCCTCATCCTCAGTTCAACACCAGCAAAACCACAGAATCTGGGCTACCCCTTACAAAACAACATGGACATCCTGGGGGTTGTCCAGCACGGGCCACTGTGTCTGTCATGGGGCTGGAGCACATGATAGACAAGGGAAAGCTGAGAGAACAGACTCAATCTGCAGAAAAGAAGGCTCAGGGAGATCATATTGCTGTCTGCAGCTCCCTGATCTGAGGATACAGAAGTCATAGAGCAACCTCATGGAAATGCCCAGTGATTGGCAAAGGACAGTAGTCAGAACATGGGAAATTCTGGTTAAATGCTAGGATTTTTATACAGTGCAGATAGCCAAACCTTGGAGGAAGTTACCCAGAGAATAGTGCAGTGAGTGTCAAACCCTGGAGGTCTTTAAGCCTTGGAGACATAGTCCTGCACAGCCTGACTGAATTTGTCCTGCCTTGAATAGGATGTTGGACTGAAATACAAGTCCCTCCTGGCCTTAATATTCTTTGATTCGGTGATTCCATGATATTACTTTATTGCTTGTTGAAAACAATAGTTGTTTGATTATTTTGACTGAGATATTCTCAATGGCAAGGAAGTCCAAGTCCATTTCCACAACTAGCCTGCCTGGACTTGGTTTATTTTAACAGCTCCAGAGAGTTACAGCAGATAATCTTTAGATATTAAATAAGTCTCATTTTAGACAAAATTTCAGTTCCACAAAGTATGGGTTAGAACACACATACTTAATAATGGTTTCTGAATTTTCATTTAAGGTTAACACATTGTAGTGAGTAAGAAGCACTGAAACAAAATCCAGAACTGTACCATTTTAGGAAAAAAATATCTTACTAGGCTGAAAAATCACACTTTTGTTGTTTTTTTTCTTGCCTTACAATTCTTTTCTTCATTTTCTAATGCAAATCTAGGAGGAAGCCTGGAGAGGAAAAAAAATAAATCAGAATTTTTTACAGTCTGGCAACTAAGGAATTATCAAGCTAACTGGGAAATATGGGTATCAGCTCTCATAGATATAGGACCATGATCTCCTGTGGTTTAGAGAAACAACCTGCAAAAAGCTTATTCCCTGTGGTTTTTGGTACCTTTTTTTTCCTGGGCAGACAAGAGCCTACATTTAAAATTAAATAATAATTTTTAAAAATAATTACAAAAATTATAAAGGAAAAATGTATTTGAAATATCTATGTAAATTAATTTTGTAATTTTGGAAAATGTGAATAGAAAGACTTAAAAATGTGAGGCAGACGGACAGAAGGCTCTGTCATTTTAGCAAAATCTTTGCTCTTAATAATTAATGTGTCTTAATTTCACTGACAGTATTTAAAGCTGAAATAGAGGCTGGAAAACATAAAAGTGTTATGAAAGTACAGGATGCATATATTTAATGAGGCTCATGCCAAATGATATAGGATATTTTATCATCAGCATGAGAAGAAGTTAAAACCAAAAATATCTTACTCCTCCTGTGAATTAATATCCTGTTTTTGCTCATCAATAATTTATCTGGTTCTTGTGGCTACTACACAGTGTGAGTTCTGTGTCCTAGATCTGAATAAAGTAGAATTTCTGCCCCAGTTTTCACAAAGAATTATGTAATTTCTTGACCAATAGATCTTTAGGCGCATATGGAAACTGTAGCTGGAAGGACTTCACTTTTTAAATTTTACCTTTTTGCTTTGTTTTACAAATTATTGCTCTCTGGAGATGTGTTGCATTCTGACACTTTGGCTTTAACTGTAGAATTGTTAGGAAGTATTGCAGTAATGCCTGTAAAAGCACACATAAGTCAAATGAAATATACTATTATTTCAGGCAGTTTGAGTTCTGGTTGCACTCAAGGAATTAGATGGCTGAGACTGTCAGCTGTTCAAACCTTAGGGGAGGAGAATCAACACTGAGGCCCTTCATAACTTTGTAAATCATAGCAGAAGTGAGCAAAATTATACACAGTGTCATCTGAACACTGATAGCTGAGTGAGTAACTCTCCAGCAAGGAAGTACCAATCTGTTGGGTGACAGGGCAGCACAGGCACAGAAGTTAAGTGTTGGATGCAATTGCAGCTAGGTGAGTTAACAGGCCATATGCTCCTGGAAATTAGGGAGTAAACTTGAAAGGAAGTCTAATGTTTATTCTCCTCAGTAAGTTAGGAGCTTTCAGATATAATATACATCTTTGGAAGGACTTTTTTTTTATCTTTGAGCCAAAACTTTTTGTCAAAAAAATTTAATTTAAATTCATTCCTCTTAGCTTCTGGCACCTTCCTGAGGAGTCTAACCTAGGCACAAAAATGGCATAAGCTATTTCTGGACTTAACAGAATGACACCTCAAGAGAGAAATTTAAATGAGATAAGTTCTGAATCATCCTGTGGAGAGCCTACTTCTCTCCAACAGGTATAGACACAAATATCTGTCTGAAGACTAAAGTGAGGTTGAATAAATCCAGACTTTGTGCTATTTTAAGCAAATGGAGGCTTAAAAGCATTCAGACCAATGTCAAGTTAATTAGGAAGGTACTAGAAGGATTGCTTAAGAGTATAAGCAATGTATTGCCTGTTTAGTTCTGTCTTTCTGGTGCTACACAGTAAAATAGGAATTTAATCTTTCTTTGCAAAAATAAAAAAGAAAAGGAAAAAAAATTTACAATGTGGTCTAACAAGTAATAAAGCAATGTTTCCCTGAGCAGGCAAGCAGAGTAAAAATCTCTCTCACAATGATATGAACTGTGTAGCAAAGCACTTCTACCAGACCAGAAGATGTGGATATGAAAGTACAAAAGATCCCACACTGACTGGCTGGCTGCATTGATTGTTTTATCTGTTCACAGCACTGCTAAGGCTGCTCTAAAGATCAGAGGTACCTAACTTCTATATTACCTACCTGAAAGTTAACCTCTGGAGAGTGATTCCATTCATTCCGAAGTAGTCTCCTGGTCCAACCCTCCCTTACTGAACTACAATTTCTCCAGGCATATTTTGCTCTGCACAAAGAGACCTTGAGAGCAAGATGCACACTCCCATAAGCATCCAGAAAATATTTACTGTCTGATAGATACAGCAGAGAAGCAGGACATGCAAATATGGGGCTAATCATTAATGTTCTGCCTAATCTCACCTTGAGCTAACTTGTGTCTCATCAGTCATCTGGGAAAAGGCTTGGCTTTCATTGCTCTTTGGAACAGCATAACCCCTGATATTGTCAGGTTGAGATCTCCCATCTCCCTGCTCTTTCTTTTGCTTAGTCTTTTTTATGCATCCTACTGAGTTGGTGTTTCTCTTCTAGATCTTTGTGTTGGTATTATCATCTCAACACTTCTATTTCTCTGTTTTCACTCTACGTATCTTGCCTGGCTTTGCCTTCTGTAGTCTGTCACAGCTCAGCAACAGTGTTTGTGGTAAAACTTGGTGAATATCATGCAGCCATTCTGCAAAGTGCTTCAAATTGCAGGTGGCTCAAGCCCTGGTCATTGGTCACCTTAGGGCTTGTTTCAGAAACCTAAATCTAGGCCTTTAACTACCAGTAAGGGAAACTTAAGATGTAGTTATATTAAAGAACAATATCAGTCTCCCCTCAGTTTGTTCCAAGAAGGTGCTGTTCTCCTAGCTGGAAAATGTCTTCTTACATGGGTTCCCTACGCTTCCTAATTTTGATGGGAAGTAATGAAAAGCCTGCACTCTTGGCTGCTCTGAAAGTGTTGATTTGCCTCAATCTTTTTGAAAGCAGCTAATTCTCCTCTTTGTTTATCAAGGAAGTCATTTAGTACAAGATATCTTAGGCTGTGGATTGCCTCAGCTGCAGATTCAGATATTCTTGTGCGGGTTTTGGCTGGAATGGAGTTAGTTTTCTTTATAGTGGATGTGTTTTGGATTTGTGCTGAACACAGTGATGGTAATAGAAATGTTTTTGCTATTGCTGAGCAGGGTTTACACAGAGCCAAGGCCTTTTCTGCTTTTCAGACTGCCAGCCTGGTGAGGAAGTTGGGGCTGCATGGGGAAGTTGGAAGGAGACACAGCCAGGCTGACTCCAAGTGACCAAAGGATATTCCAGACCATATGAAATCATGCTCAGCATTAAAGTGAGGCAAAGAAGGAGGAAGTGAGGAACATTTGGAGTGATAGCATCTGTCTTCCCAAAGAACCATTTATGCGTGATGTGCCCCAGCTCTCCTGGGGATGGCTGAACCGCTGCCTGCCCATGGGATGCAGCGAATTAATTCCTTGTTTTGCTTTGCATGCGTATGTGCTTTTTGCTTTCCCTATGTAAACTGTTTTCATCTCAAGTCACAAGTTTCCAGCTTTTACTCTTCCAATTGTCTCCCCAATGCTTCTGGTGGAGGAGTGAGAGAGCTGCTGAGTGGGACTTGATTGTTGGCTGGGGTTAAACCATGACATATTCTCAGATATGCTGTAACACAAGAGTCACACAAGAGAATATCCTTCCTCAGTTGGCAAACTCTCGTCATATTACAAACTGTCAAACAGAAAACATTCTCTTTCTTTGTAGTGAAAATGACTAGAATCACTCCTTATGCTTCTCCAGATGGAAATCATGTAAATGGAGGTTTTTAACAGAACAAATTTCAACTCAGCTCTCTTAATCACAGACAGTGTGAGACTCCACCTAAAGTACTGTGTCCAGGTCTGGAGTTCTCAGCACAGGACAGATATGGGAGTGGGTTAGAGTGGGTCTAGAGGAAGGCCACAACAATTATTTGATGGCTGGAGCACCTCTCCTACAAAGACAGGCTGGGAGAGATGGGGTTGCTCAGCCTGGAGATGAGAAGGCACTGGGGAAACCTTGTTACAGCCTTCAAGTAGTTAAAGGAGGTTTAAAAAAAAAGAGCAAGAGTGACTTGTTACATGGGCAGACAGTGATAGAACAAAGGGTAACAATTTTAAACTGAAAGAGTAGAGATTTAAATTAAGTTTTAAGAAGAAATTCTTTATTCAGAGGGGAGTGAGACACTAAAACTGTTTGCCCAGAAAAGTTGTGGATGCCCCATCTGTGACAGTGTTCAAATCCAAGTGGGATGGGTCCCTGAGCAACCTGATCTACTGGAAGGTGTCCCTGCCCATGGCAGGGAATGGGGGTGTTAGAATAGATGATCATTAAAGGTGCCTTTCTACCCAAACCATTCTTTGATTCTATGATTAAACAAATCAGGTACAGTCTTATTTCTGTTATATATCAAAGTGTAGAACTACACTTATTGAAGTAGTATCTCTTCATATTCACTATAAATTAACTCCTGCCAATTGCAATACGTATCATGTAGCATACCTAAATTTTATTAGTAAAAAAAAATTTCCTTTTTAAAGTCCATTTATTTCTTAGATTGGTCAAAATTTCAAATCACAGCATTTTGTTTCCATAGGGATTAATTACAAAAACAAGCACTCTGGCAGTCCTCTGCCTTCTGCAATGCAAACTTTCTAAGACATTTGGTACTTAATGTAGAAACGAGTAGGCTGAACCCAACTGTTTGGGTGCTCTGATGTTGACAAAAAAGAATCAGTTGGGCTATGAACAACAAACAGAACTTCTCTGGTGATGAGATTAAACATTTTCTCAAATAAAGAAATTGTAATTGAGCTGCTCTGGTGTGTGGAATTCATAGGTATGAAAGTGCATGGAATTCCACCCTGAAAGGAATCATCTTTGAGTGACATAGAATTTAGCCCTTGAAAAAAAGCATGAAGTCTCCTGATAAAGGATTTACTCCTCAGTCGCTTAGGTGGCTTCTCCAGCCTCCACAATGAACGCAAGCAGCATTGAACACTCTCAGTATATTAATGAGGTTGTTAAAAAATTTTCTACATGTTACAAAACAGGTTATTGTCTTACTGTGAGGCTTATCAGTAAAATCATTATTGGTAGGAAATTTTAGTAAGATCTGTGGCAGGTTTTGTCTGACATCTGAGGATACTTTATCTCCCATTGTTTTGCATGCTAAAATATAATTAAGAGAATGAAATTACAGAGATGTCATGAGGTGAACAGGCCCAGGGGAAACATTCAGCTGCAGAGAGCTATAAACTGCAAATACATCCCTAAAATGTTTATAAAATTATTGAGTAAATGAAAAAAAAGAAATTCCTGATAAATTTTTGGAAGTTTGGAAAGGAGACATAAAGTTGAAATGGTCTAAAGACAACAACAAAAATATTTTCTGTGTGATGAAAATTATAACCAAGAAAACAGGAAAGGAGAGGGAGTAAAAAGATTGCACACAATTAAGCATGAAGGTTGTATAAAAGGGCAGTCCACAGGGAGCGAAAGTGCCATTGCCCTAGGAAACAATGCTATGAGAAGGTAGGAAACTATTTAAGGTGTTTTGTTAGTTTTTAATTGTTTTGGTTTTTTATTATTATTATTTTTTAATTTACATAGTTGCTGGTCGGTAAAGAAAAGAGACACTGTATGCCTAAAAACCCTTGCCTTCCAGCTGGGTTTTCTGCAGTTCTTGTCAAGATGGAATGACAATAAACCAGTGACAGAAAAAAAGGTTTTTATCTCATCCACACAAATCTCTAAGTAGACAAGGATTATAGCAAGGAAATAAATAGAAGCCAGAAACAAAGCAAATAAAGGAAGGGGGAGAAGAAAAACAAATTTGACTGAACTAGTATAGCAGGCCTCAGTTTTATTAGATCTCAAACAAGTTATTTTTAAGTGCTCACTATATTGTTTGCATACGAATATTATAAATAAATACAATAATGCAATCCTCCTGTAGACTCGTTCTTTTATTTGCTACAGGGGAAATTAATGTAAAAGTATGTCAGCAGAAGTAAATCTCAGTAGAACAGACAGCCAAAAAGTAAGGAAAATTTTTCTTACTTTTAGTACTAAGAAATGCTTAGTTTTCCATTTACATCCTCCCAAATGCTGTCTTTAGCAAGACATATATGCTGCATTTTGTGCTCAGATGCCAAAAAGCATGAACAACAACAAAAAAAAATCCATCATGACAAGGGTGAAGAAAAACGTTAGCCCACACAACAGATTTCCTGGGAATGTGGTTTTATAATACAAGATAGATAGAACTGGAAGCAATGTTCAAATCTGCATGCATGTCTTGAGATTTTCTGCACTTACATATATATACCAACCCTGCTTGCAAGTGATAAGGAAATCCTACTCTTCTGCAGAATAAAAACCCCCAACATAATCATGGCCTATTCTTACTTCAATCATATTTTTCTTGGATTTTTTTTTTAACTTTATATATGCCAAAGCATTTTACTGATCTATTGTGTCACAAATGCTAAGAATCTTAGTTATTAGTGAGCTACAAGGTGAATTTCCAGCCTGCCCTTTAATTAGAACTATGATGTGGATGGACATCAGGATGGTGATGTTAATTCCCAGGTTGCTCAGGAACTCCCCAGCCAGCCATCTGCATACATGAGATAACTGATGGTAGACAAAGGACTTTTAACCAGTTGACTGACTACACCACCACCTTTATAATCCAGCATTTCATCCAGAAGGATACTATGAGAGACAGGATCAAAACCTTTGCTGAAGTCCAAAGTCTACTGGCTTTGCTAGATCACCTAAGTGGTTTACCCTGTCATAGAAGGAAGTCAGGTTCAACAAACAGGACCATCCCCTCATGAAGCTGTGCTGTCTGGTACCAATGACTATGTTGTCTCCAGGTGTTTTTCAGTACTTCGCAGAATACCCTTTTCCATGATTTTACCAGGCACTGAAGTGAGACTGGTGGGCCTGAATTTTCTGGGGTTCTCCTTCTTTCTCTTCTTGAAAACTGGGACATTTGTCAGCTTCCACTCACCTGGGACCTCTCTGGATCCCCAAATGCTCAAAAATCAAGTTGCCCTTAAGTCTGCTGATTTTTATATCCCATGTGAATTATCCCAAAGTCTTCCAGGCAGCTTCTGCTGCAGAACTGATCAAACTGTACATAGAACAAATATTTGTAAAGAGGCAGTAGAGAACTCCTCATAGAAATACAAAAAAGGTCATGCAGAACAGCGTTTTGTACATAGTTGAGATATTTGAGAGATGTTTTATATGTAGTTAGGGTAATTGATAGCAGTGAGTTATTCATGTGCTGGAGTGGTCACACAGGATCATGGAGCAGCTGGAATTTTACCCAACCTTGCTGAAGATTCCACTGCAGTGAAGACCCTCATTGCCATCAGCCAACAATTGATCATGCTGTTCAATAGACTTGATTTCCCATATGAATGCTATCTTTTGCCAAGATACTGATAAATTAGTTTTGCCTTTTAACAAACACTTTGTCCATGAGACTGTGAGTGCCTCCCTAAGAGTTCACATACACATAATTACTATAGTAGGATTAATGTGTCTGGAAAAGTGAAGAAAATTTTATTCATGTTTCAGGTCAAGAGAGCATTTGAAGCTCAGCTGCAAGAGAATTGCAAATTTCAGGGACAAAACACAGACCTGAGGAAAAAATTGGCCTAGTCAAATGCAGTCTTTTTGAAATAGGATAGCAAAATTTGAAAAAACAAGTTATTTGTCAGGAAGTCATTAAAGATCTCCAGCTATGCATACTTTCCAATTACTTGACCACACTTTATGAAAGAAGGCAAAGCATAAAAGAAATGAAAATAGGTGGATTTTAAATATGTGGCACTTATATGTAGGCTTATCTCAAATATTCCTGTTCTGTGGATCACAGGGCATTCATGAATGTGGCAAGGGGAGCCTTCTTAAAAATAATGTTGGTGTAATCAATGAGTATCTTACCCAAACATGATGAAAGCTCTAGCATGCTTGATAAAAGGTCTGTCTCTGAACTTTAATAACAGAATCATTAAAATGCTTTACTTATTAGACATATAACCAGTATCAGTCAAGGGATCTGATTTTCAAAAACACCACCTCTATGTTGCCATTTCCATTAACGGGTAAGCGGGCAGGGGACTGCAGTGTGCAGTGGGGTGGGGGATACACCTTCATTTACCTTGATAAAACCAGGTCATATACCTGAAGCAAAAGCAGGAAAATGCTTTTAGATCTGGTGACACAAATGTAGCCACTAAGAACCGGCCTTCCTATTTTCACACAAACCTTTCCATTTGAAGGTAGTGTGCTGGTCTTGCACCATGGAAGTGGTGTTCTAAGATAAGCTGCTAGGAGTTTCCTCAGCATCTGAAAAAATCTAATCAGTAATTAGGTTTGAGAATTGACAGTCTGTTAAACCACTGAGAACACTGATATGCCTCTGTGAACACCCATGTAAAAATGAATGATCCAGGGAATTTCCTTTTTCCCTTCTGTCTGGCAAGAAAGCAACAAGGCTAGCCCAGCCCTCATCTCAGGGAAATTGCTATATTTTGTTTTAAAATACATGTCTCATGGAGTTAAAAAATTCAGATAAGGATAATTAGCTTCATCAACCAGATTCATAATCTTTCCAAATAATACTACCCAGGTACTTATTTAAGCACTAAGTAAAGCTAATTAGTTGCTATCCTTACACAATGGACAGTGGTTTAAATTCTTCTACACTTCTTTTCATGCTTTATTGACTAAAACCTAAGTCAACTATCTCATTAGTTTCTGAGAATCAATTTCTACTTGATATATTTGTAATTTGTATTATAGTGCACTCTATAACTGTGAAATACCTCATACTATCTTCTGGTTTTCTTCTTCGTTCTTGTCTTTCACACATTTTATCTAGTTTACCATATTTAATCTCATCTACATTTGAACCTCTTGAATTTGAAACTCTTGTGAAATAGTGTTTTATTAAAAAAAATCTGAACATTGGTGTCATATCTCAGTGCTGGAGATCTATTACATGGAGAGGGAAAATAAGATGACCACTATCTTTTATTTTAAACAACAATTTTTTTAACACACTTCAAATTAAAAACAATGCATTTTCCACTTTTGACACTAGTGAATCAAGAAATTCTTGAGGTATATCTGAGATTCCATTTTTACTAGTATATTTCTCTTAGCTCAGCCAGTCAATACCATGATACTGTTGGAATGCTGAGCTAAACCTCTCTGAAAATAATTTTTTTACAAAGTATAGTATTTTTCCTCTTGAGTATTTTTCCTCCATTGAGAAAGTGAAAATTAAAATCTTGACTAATATTTCTTAGTAATCTTGATTTCAAAAATAAGATAAATTTGAAAAATGGGATTTCATTTGTTTCAAAAAAGTCAAAAAGTTAGAGACAGATATTTACCTTTTTTAGACTATCACAAAGACATTAGAAACTGTTGTAGGAAGCAATTAGCCCTCAGTAGATCTAATCATCTGGGATACTTCAGAGATGTGCCTTCATATGATTAGCTTGGCCTCTCTTGCAGTGGTGTTTAAGCAGAAAAAATCTTTTTGTGTATTGAAATAACCTTGAAACTCCAATTCTATGATACATAGTCATGTAGTCTATTTTTAAATGTTCACTACATCCCACACTTTTGAATTAGCATAAATATTGTCATTCAGAGTTTCTTTGTACTCAAATACAAAAGCATCCAATTAAGCCAAAGCTTCCAGATATACGTGACAGCACATAACCTCTGTGGAAAAATCCAGGCCAAAATCCAAAGATACCAAGAGTTAAAGTCAGTCCTTTACTTAAGTATGGACTACCCATTACTATTGACTGAATACTCAGCCCATTGTATCTCATTATTTGTCTATTTTAAGTGAAATAGAAGCTACAGTTTCACTTAGCTGGACCCACTGCCAACAGTACAATTTGATTTGAAAACTAATACTTTGTATGACTTTGTACTTGGGTAACTAGAGAGGATTGTGGCATTACAAGAAGACAGTAACAAGGACAGATAAGTTTGTACCCATTGCCCTTTACCTCGCAAGGTTTGTCACAAGGATGGATTAATGTTGTACTATTTTCTGTTCTCATTATGCTCTACCTAAAAGAGAATGAAGCATCAGAATTTTAATTCCTCCTGTTTCTAACACTTAATAATGTTCTGCAGTTTCTAGTAGAATGATGGGATTTTTTTCTTCATTCAGTGCTTTGTTTTGAGTAACTTAATTGTTTGAGACACTCTGATAGGGTTTAAGTTCTGTTGTGCATATTCTGATTCTCATAAACATATAATTATAAATTATAAATAATATAATAAATAATGGTCAGATAAATTTCTTACCATTGTGAACTAGATAAAGAACAAACACATACAATACTGACATGCAGTTATGAAGATACTACACTCCATGCTTTATTTTGAGCTTGATTTTGGGAAGCAGTTTCAATTTTCTGCCTATGATAATTTGCAAGCATAATTAGTCAGGTACATTATTACCTGGCTTGTTCTCTGCAACACTAATGAAGTAATGAAGTCAACACTATAGTCAACACACAATGAACTTCCAGCAGTCCCAGGTATGAAGGTAAATGCCGAACACAGGGAAAAACCCCACCAAACAAACATCTTTGTGAACCTTGTGATAAAAAATACAATATTAACCCATTTATAGAGGTTGTATAGTTGTTTCTAATTTTGGCAGCTTCAATTCAGATAAATCTCTTTAGAGGCATATGATTTTATCTGGCTATTTACAGATGCAACCTCTCTATTTTGACTATAAAAGAAATTTATATATCTGAAGTCTTTTTTTTTCTTTTTTTTCCTATAAAGGCACATTTAGAAATATGCCACACAATAGTATATGAGCATCCATATCATATCAATACTTGTCTGGGGCATTTTAAAAAGCATCCATATTCAACGGTAGTCAATTGAAGCAATAAGTCCCAAAAACCAAAAGCGTTTCAGTTTTGAGGTGTTCACAAGTCTACATTAGCATACATTTGTTTGGTCTACAATCAGAATGTTCATTTCTGTGTACATTATTTCCTTCAAAAGAGAGTGTATCTTCCAGCATGCATATAGATCAGTCACTTTGTCTGTCTTTCACTTCAGATTGATTACAATTGAATTACTCACAGATTTCACAGAATATTCTTTGTTGCAAGGGACCCACAAAGATCATTAAGTCAAGTTCCTAAGTGAATGGTGAATTGTACAGACTGTAAATTTGGTGGTGCCTTGAATATCTTTGTTGTGTGATTTTTCAGAAAACTCAAGCTGACCTAAAACTTATTCCTTGATAGCTTGTATTTCATTTTGTCGTTTTATTGGTAGATTTCAAGTTCCAAACTAAAAAATACTTGAGGGTTAATAAACAGAGGAAAAAAAAAAGCAAATATTGCATGGGCAATAAAAAACTAAAATAAATCTTAAGTACTTTCCATGTGGTCTGAAATGAATCCCTTTTTTTCAATTTAAGAAAAGAAAAAAAGGTTTAGTTAGACTCAAGAATGACAAATTTCACCTTAACAAATGCACATTTGTTCTGGTATTGTATGAGAGGATAATAAAGATGTCTTGTAAAACATTAAGCAGAAATAGTATATATCAGATGTATGATAACATCCCTTGAATTTTTATTTTGTCATATTGAGCAATCTTCTTAATTTGACAATATTTATTAAATTAAAAAGAATAGATTTCATGTTTATGCTTTCCTTTCTAATTTATGGCTGGAACTAATTATTTCTCTACTATTAATCCAGGATGCCAAATAACTGAGCCATTCACAAATTATAGTTTTTTTAATGGTTGTGTAGAGTCTTCTATAAGCCCTTTCACAGCTGCATAAATTTACATTTCATAACAAACAATAAGACAGAGGCTTGAAGAAAAGTTTTACAGCATTCTATTATTTTGTGAACATCTCAACTTGTCTTTGTAGGTTTTGTAGGTATTGTTTTAATTATCACTATTATTGTTTATTTTCAATAATATGACCACCAAGTCATGGGTTCTTCTGTGAAGCCAAGTCAAGGGAGGCTGCCCAATTGAACAGCCACTGAGTCACTAGTATATGAAATCCTCATAGCAGTCCCTTTGTGGTTACCTGTACTCTTCAGAGAACCCAGTGTGGTGTTACAAAGGACAGTAACATGAAGTGTAACTCTGTCTTTACCATCTCTGCTACCATACATTCAAAAGAGAGAGAGAGCACTTAACACCAATTCCCTCCTGACTTTGCTGAACAGAGGAAACTGTGGCAGCACAAGTTACAGGTTTCTGTGCCACAAATGCTTTTAGTCATCTGATCTGAACACATTTCTCTAACAAAAAGAATGCATGAAGATATGGGATTCCTGGTTTTTCAAAGATAGAACATAACAAAGGGAGGGGAAAAAATGTAGCAAAATGCTTTAGGTTGCAATGCAAGATGTAACTGAAAGTATGTATTCTCTTACCATCTGTTAAAACCAGGTGGAGTAGGTATCTTCTATTAATGGGCCAGCTCTTAAAACCAGGTGGAGCAGTTTTCTTTATCCCTTCCATGACTCATTCTCCCTCCAGGGAGATATCTTCTGTTAATGAGCCATTGAGTCTCACTGCATGGCTGAGGAAAATTACATCATCCCATTGTGAGATGCTCTGCTCAGGGAGAGGAGCCAAGGATTCCTACCTGGATATAATCTGAGATTTGGAACACCACAGACAGCCTTTTCCCACTGGATTCCCAGAAGGAAGATCAGACCTGTCTGCACCAGCACTGGGCCTCCAGAGGAAAACTACACCCTTCTTCAGGATCACCACTTCAATAGAACCAAACCTGTCGCTCCAGGAAGACTGCAACCACCATTTCAATTGGACTGCTACCAACACCCTGACCCACAGGGTGTCAGGTCATATTCTGACTCTGTCAGTGTTTTGTTTTGTTTGTTTGGTTTTTGTTGGGTTTCTTTTTGTACTACTGCATTTTTATTTTAATTTTCCTAGTAATGAACTGCTATTCCTATTCTCATATCTTTGTCTGAGAGCCCCTTAATTTTATGCTTATAGTAATTTGGAGGGAAGGGGTATGCATTTTCAATTTCAAGGGATACTCCTGCCTTCCTTACCTGTCTTTTCAAATCAAGACAAAACCCAACAAATTAAAAATGCCAACAAACAAACAAAACAAAAATTCCAAAGTCAGCCTGTACATTTGACAATACAGAAAATCACCTGACACTATGGAAGCAATACAGAATGCCGTCACTTGTGAATTAGAACTTGGGCATTTTCCTGAGCACTTCTTTTCTCCATTATACTAGAGCAGTATAAAAGGAAAGATATTATTTTTCCTCTCAAAATCCTCAGATGACACCAAATTACTGGTAAAATGCTAACATACTCCTACTGAAAGCAAATCACAGTGGTTGTCAAGAAAACTGGAGACTGACAAGAGAAAATTTAACACCACAGGGCACTTACAAATATGAATTTTGGAGCAGAGGTGTTGATTGGATGGCCTAAACTTCTGGTTCATCTTTGAAATTGAAAATTCACCATCATCCATAGGCACATTGCAGAAACTTCTCTCTTGAAGCATAATTCGGCTTTAATAAGAAAATCTTAAAACTAAGAATTAAGATGGGCAAATTTATAGCATTGTGATTACTGTGAACTCCAGAACAGTTCTATACTGATCTGATTAAATAGAATCCGCGTGTTGAAAATGACAGCTGCTGTCTTTTTTGTATATTAATGTATATAGTACATTTCATGGTTATTGCAGAGCTTTTTTAAGGACTGAACCTGAACTTATTATTTTGCTTTTCTTAGGTCAAAGCTGCTGCAAAATAAACACCTTCACTAAATCAAGTTGAGAGATAAAATTAGTTCAATAAATCTATTTATTTTTAGCTTATATCGTTCTCTAATTTTACATAGCCAGATTTCATGTTTACATAGCCAAATGTCATGTAAGGTTTGCAGATAGCATTACACCTTCCAAGGGATACATTCAGTAAAACTGCCTTTGGGACCAACTAGTCAAATTCCAAACATCTGATTGATTTGGTTTTTATAGCTCTTCCTCATTTATTGTGTGCAAATATGCACAAGGAAAGACTTTAGTGTTCTGATATGTTGGAGAATTGCTATTTTTTCATGGAACAAAATGTATTTGCAAACATTAAAGAACTATTTCTGCTGAAAGGGTAACATCTACTACAGCAATCACTACAATGGGTGATTCTGCAGAAATCCCCCTTGACCTTGGAATTCCTTTATCTTATATGATTTAGTGCTACTTAATCAATTTTCAGGAGAAAATGGAACTTTAAAAAAACACTGTGTGGCTACTTGCCATAGGGGAAGTTTTCCCTTTTGTTAGAGGGCTCAAGGTTCTTTAATTTTTTTTCCCCTTCTCTCTTTTTTTGGCTCATTTGACCCATATATAACATTAAGCAGCTCCCTGGCTGACAGACAAGGCCATCTCATCATAAGGTAAATGCTGATATGCTCCATTACACAGTAAGTTTAAAATCACAGCCACAATGAGAAGGTTGTACTCTGAAATTAAATGCCTCTTCTGGAAGGTATCAGCCACTAGCTAAATACATGAATGTTATCATCATACTGTGAAGTTCCCATACCTTCTTAGTGATTTCTCATAGGTAGTTGCTCACAGCACTGACTCCTCCTTCTTCACAGCACAACCAACAAACCACCTCCCCTCCTCACCCAGCTAATCCACTCTTTTGTAGCACTCATCCTTATTGGACACAGCTGTGGCCTGTTAAGGGCAGGCCTGTTCCTAATCTTTGGTGATCAGTATAGCTGCAACTCCTCGGGTCGGAGCCTACCTTCTGCACTATTTTCTTACGTTCTATCCCTCCACACAAGAATAGGGCAGAGCCCACGTAGCCCAGCAAAGGTTTCAGAAGAACTTCTTGTACGTCCACCATGGATTATTCTCCTTTGCATGATTACATTTCTTTGTGTTCATTCTCTCCCATTCCATAATTACTTCTCACCCCACAGATAGAAAAGATGAAATTTCTTTTCCCCCTTTTCCAGCATGCAGACATACACTAGCAGGTTGTATGTAGAAAAGTAGAATTTTTTACCATGAAAATGTCACAGTTTTGTGGAAATGTTTTATTTTCTTCATCCATATTTGGTCCTCTCTTCTATCTGATATTCCCTCCACCCACAGTATCAGCATCTACAGCTAGACTTATATAAGCTATCACACTGTTTTTCATAGCTGGTCACAGCAGATGCCAGTCTCAAAGTTTGGAGGATAGCATAGAAGACTCAGAGATTACATAAAAGAAATGTAATCTTTCTACAGGTGTAGCATATGATAGTTCTTCTCAGGAAACAGTATCACCAAATAGGGAACTATTGCCTGCAACATATTCAGATTATATATATATGTATATATATTTAGTACCTCACATAGTCTACACTTTTTGAAAAGCATCAGGAATGAAAATGAAGTCTGGCACCCTTTGATAATTACACCTACTCAGAAGTAAAAACAGAGTGGATTCAAAGGTAGGAATATTTTAAGGAAAATAAAAACCCATGGGCATTATGGGGAGATATTGTTGGCAGGGGAGGTATGGAAAAGAAGGAAATTTTACAGTAGGGTTCACACTATACTAAATAATGTCAATATTATTATATAGATAATGTTAAATTTTAAGTAGTTATGTGCCACATGCATGAAAGTCTCAGCACTGTTGAAAAACAGAAGCATTAAGTTTGGATGCACTGACAAACCACTATGTATTCCATAGCAATATTATTCTGCCAGTGGGGTTTAATTTCATACACTGAAAAAAAGCTCCAAGTTTTGAAACAAAAATTGTTAAGAGTCACCATAATATCAAAATATTAAAGAATTTAGAGAGAAGGCAGTAAAAAAAAAAGGGGTCAGAATACCTTATAGGAAGAGTTAATCACGTGTGATATTGAAACAGCAGAAATGTGACAAAATAAAGTTTTATGTAATGTAATGTCATGAGCTTTATGCTTTTCATTGTAATAAGAATATCTCTAAGTTAGTATGGTATGAGAAGATGTATCATCTGTCTATATGAAAACTCTAATCACATTATTGTGTATAGGACTAATGAGTTATAGTTAATAATTATGTCCACTGGTTTGAGCATCTTTGCTGAAGAATAAGATTTTCAGACATGTATGGTACAGGGAAGCAAAGAAATAGACAGATAACACCTTTCAAGTGAGAGCCTGGACCACAACACCATTGCACACCAGTACAAGTTCACATTTAGTCTGAAATATTACAGAGCTTTGAAAAAAGAAAGATATATTCAAATATTTTCATGAAACTCCTGAGTATTTAATCAAATAATCTTTCAAATTGAAAAGATTAAAATTAAAATTACAATTTTTTTGCTAGCTTGGATCGATTTTAAAAATGTTTTTAGCTTCATTCTTCTTTTTCCTGTCATGATACATAGTACTGTGTATTCAAGGAAAGTTGTTCATTGTACTTTTATTTTTCTGTAATATTCAGAACTATCACCTCATTTTAAATGGGGAAAATTGCTTTATTCCAAGTACAAACCATGACTATATTTTGCAAGTCTACTTGGAAGAGTTAACAGGAAGATGGAAAATTATAATTTCTCAGGCACATTTTCAAAGTTCAAATTCAAACTTTATTGGCAATAAATAGACAAACTCAACATCTGACATTTTATTTAGTGATAGGCTTGATTGACAAAGTTATAAAACTCAGTCTTATTCAGAATATTCCTGACACTTTGAGTAGCTATGATTTGAGAAGGTTGTTTCAGCTTCACAAGTACAGCAAGATTTTGAGAAGACCTCAAGGCCAGATTTTTAAGTACTCTTCCTCTAAAACTGGAAATAATTATTTTAAAATAATATTTTTTCTTCTAAAGGAAAAAAAAAGAGCAAAACGCAATAGCTCCAATCATAACACTTAGGATATACTTTTCTAATTGAATCTCTTTTGGCAATCTTTTGGCCAATTAGAGTGCTAAAGGGGAGCTTTAGGAAACATGACCTCAGCCAGAGGTGCTGAGTCTTTTTTAGCTTTTACCAGTTTGATCTTCATGAAATTCAGACACTACAATTTTTCACATCTAAAGAAGAAAAATGAAAAAAAAATTATATGATCAGTTGTACAGTTGATCCTTTAATACAGTATCTATACACATAAGAGATGTATATATATATAGAGATAAGTATATATACATAAATATATGTGTTGCCTGGTCAGTCACATCTGAAGATTCTGAGGGATTTTTTAAACTTAAGGACATAAGGATTATAAGCAACTGCAATAAGGCACCTAACACGATGGAATCCAAACTGGAATTGAAATTTCCTTCAAGTTTAAACAAAGTACAATGTTTAAACATCATGATCACTTCTTGGATTTTTTTAAACTCAAAGTTTTTAGTAACTCCTGTGCTTATAAAAAAAAATTTTGCTCACATTTTACTGTGTAACATCAGAATTCAAGCAAGTTGTATATGTTCAGCATCTCTTCCACATTTGCATAAATACAGGTAAAATGAATAACTAACTTTCAGACTGGTGACCATGGACTGACTTTTTGCAAGGACGAGGTTTTGTACCAGCAAATACACAAAAGGAAGAGGCTTTCCAGTTGTAATAGCTCAGTTGTGAGATGAGATCTAATTTGAGATATGTCCTCAAGCAGTAATTTTCTTTGAAATAAGGAGCCTGACAACTTTTCTTTCCCATTCAAGACAGTGCAAGATAAATTGCAGTAAAACAGATTCAACAGCATTGTGAAAGCCAAATACTCTTTAGGAGACTACTCAGCAGACAGAAAACTGTTCACAAAGGTTTAATCAAGCTACTGGAGGATGGGTTGACTTAGGAGTGGGCTAAAGCGTTTTACTTCAGGACCCATGCACTTAATGACCATCTTTTTAGCTATTAGCTCAGCAAGAGACTGGCCTCAAAATGCTTTCTGTAGACATAGAGACAGATGTGCTTAGAGAGGAAGACAGTACATATTCCTTCTGGACAGTAAGGCCAAGTGTCTGTCTATGAGTTAAAATGTTAATCATGCTGAAGCTCTCTATTCAAGCTACAACCCGAGCTATAATGGTCTGTTGAGCAAAACATAGGGGTGGCAGGTATGTTAGATGGACAAGGCTGAAATATGACTGGGGCTTGTATCCATCATATGAAGACAGAAAAAAAATTTCCTCCATCTCCAAGATCCTCAAAACTACATGCATATAGATGCAGACAGATAAAACGACAATAGATGAAAAAACAAAGGATGTAATTATGGGTGGCACAATTGTTATAATGGATGGCAGCTCCCTCCACCCTGAGTCATCAAAAATTGCAGAAAATAAGGAAACCAAGGAACTACTTAAGAAGATAAGGAAATAATTTCTTTATTCATTTCTTGTAGAGTCTAGTTTTGTAACTCTGAGCAAGGTAGGTGAAAAATAATTTATGTGCACTGTTAACATGTGTATAAGATTTTTTTTCAGATAGTTTCAGCTATAATTATGTGAATGAGAACCCGAAATTATTATTGTCATTGCTCAGCTAATATGCAAAATTAAGAACCTAAGAGAATAGATATTACTATATTCATCTGATGTTCATTGTATAAAAACTTATTTCAAGAAGTCCACCCCCTTCATACATACATATACATAGAAAATATGCAAAGGAAAATAATGCACACATTAAATAATAAAATACAGTATGTGGTTATCTAAGAAAATTGTTGATTATCCACATTTGTTTGTTTTTACTTAAGGAAATGACCATTGTAGGAGCATAGATTATGGGACATTAGGATTGGTGCCGCAGCCAAGCCTCATCCCTAATAGGACACAGCTGTGTAAAACAGGTGACCATTGTTAGGAGAAAAATATCACAGAATGCTGAGGTGCATTGACATCACAAAAGAGTAAAAAGGCACACAGGTGTGGTGCATGTGGTACAGGTGAGGGTATAAAAGGTGTACTGGGGAATAGTAGAGTGTTGATGCTTAAAACCATTCTTGGTGTTGGTTGTGAGTCCTCCATCAGACCACTACTAGCTTTAATGATTGAAGGGAAAAGATGATTATGAAAACTGATAGCTCATATAAGATTAGGTTCTGTTGCCTTTCTACACAGTGAATTTATTCAGGTACATGCCAATGAGACAAACTATGTTGTAAGGTGTTATTCAGTGTGACTGAGTCTCGCAACTTTGGGTTTAAGTCTAATTTAAAAAGCCAAACAGCTGTTGGAAAACAGCTATTAAAAATGTATATAACAACAGGTTAAAACTCAGAGAAGTGACTCAAATTTAAGCCAACAAGGCTTCCTAGTCCTGCAGCACCTCAGTAACAAGTCTGCGTGCAATTAATATTTAAGTTCTGTTTCAAATATGTTTCTTTTAAATTCTGAACCTGAATAAGCAAAGAAGGAGCAACTGATTTTCTTCATATCCTCTAGTCTTAAATTAAATTTTATAGATTAGATGGTATAGAATATGTCAATATTCAATTCTTTTAGAGAAATATGATAGCGCTAAGGCTTTGCACAACTGAGGGCAATCACAGTCTATTCACTAGAAGATTACATTCACATGCATTTAGGTTAAATACAGCAAAGATGGATAGGTCATGTGATGACTTAATATATAATGGAATTTCTAACATTTTAAACAGAAATGTAATGCCAGATATGTGCTAAATTATCACTTTCCTGTCCACACTGCCAGCATGCATTGATATCCAGCAAACATATTTGAAGCGTGCCATAGATCAGTTAAACCTTGCTTAAGTTTAAATTAATTTTCACTTTGATCCCACAAATATCTTTTTGTTCTGTCTCTGGTGTATTTGAATAGTACAAGAAATTAAGACTTTTAAGAAAGAAATGTGAACTCTGATGTTGGACATGAGATAACCCTGGCACAATACTATAGAAGCTTAAATGGATCATATAATTGGCAAATATTGGTAGAACTGAAAGTGCTTTCACTTTATATTGGGAAAAAACAGAAGCAGGAGAGCAGAAATAGGGTGAAGAAAAATGACTGATAGAAGAATTTGGAGGACAATTATTTACAAATATTGTTTCTCAAAAGCTCATGGAACAGGTTTGTCATTATAACATTTACTCAATTAAATAAAAACAAAATTTAATTAAAATACAACATTTGATAAAATCATTAAATATATTTTCTATTAAATAATACATAATTCCATAGTCTTTATTTTGCAAAATAAATTTCTGATTATGTCAACATATGTAAATATAGAATTCTCATAAAGTCATAGTGTTTTATTATGTAGAAATAAACAGAAAATAGATTATTCCTATGTATTAATTTATTAGATTTTTTTGAAATACATTGTTGGAAATCCAGAAAGCAGAAAAATTTCCTGAGAATCTAAAACATCCTCACCAATGTAACTGAGGCATGTGAGACTGCTTATAAAATGTGTCAAGTTAATGGAACAAAAATGCTGTAAATGAATTGAAAGACTCAACCTTGTAAACCCAAACCCAGATTTAGTAATTGAACCTGTTTTCAGCTTACATGTAAGAAGGAAATTATAGTCTCTCTATAATATTTGTGTGTTTAATACTGGACCATAAGGAATTTGATCTAGAAGGCAAAGTGTAATTGACTAGGGTCTTATATAAAAGACCCCAAAAAAATGTTCTTTAATATGATCTCAAAACTCAGAATGCTCAAAAACTGGTAACACAGTGGATAAAAAACAATTTTTAATTAGCATGTGAAAGAAAATATCTGTTAGTTATTAGATAACGAAAAAGAGAACTAATAAAGCAGTTCAGGTGTCCACTGTGGTTTCATGAAAGTCATTCATCTCTCTTAGAAAATCTGTTTGATGGAACTGTCAGTTCTAAACCTGAAATTAAAGGCAAAGTTTATTAGCTCCTGTGCCTGAAGAAAAATAAAATCTGAACAAAAAGCAATGTCCTAAACAAGTTTTTGGAGGGGAACCAAGACACATAAACAATAACAAACTGAGAATTGAAGGAGATGCTGTTTCTTTGTTTTCAATGATATATACTCATACATATTTAAGTAGTTGGAACACTGATAGAAATCCATCTCTGACATTTACATGAAGGGCTGGAGTAGAAATTCTTATTTTTAAGCCTGGAGATGTTTCTTTTATAAATGAAATTACAGGGCACTGCCAGACCATATACTGTAGATGGTATAATTTAAGTTTGATATAGAAAGACTTTTGATACGTGACAAAGGCTATTAGTTGTGTTTTTTTCAAAAAAGAACGTGTCAAACATTTAATGCAGCCACTCAGTAGCAGAAAGTCCTCATAAATTCTCTGCAGCATACCAAAGCTTCTCTCAGGTTTTCATACATTTCACTATTTTCTTCCATGTTGCCTTCTTAAGTGCTAGCAGGAAAATCCCTTGGAATTGCATCCCCAAATTGCAAGTAATATCACATTGCTGAGAAATACAGCAGACCAAGTTACAAGATAAAAGAAAGGAGGATCAAATACAGCTCAAATACAGCTAAAATACAAAAGATGAAATGAAAACAGATGATAGCAGCCTTAGGTTGCTCTTTACAATCCTTATTCAGACTGGTCAACAGCAGTGAAACTATACATGGCTATGAAACAAAACCACTCTACCTAAATGCAGACTTAAATTTTAGTTTGATAAAGCGAACCATGATTGATAGATTTCAGTAGAACTGTAATTTGTTTTAAGCCACACAATATAGTTTTAGAAATGCTTTCTGAATAACTAGTATGGTTTGTAAATTTAAAACATCATACTACCTCCCAGGTAGGTTTTCCTGCACATTTTCTAGCTGGAATATATTTGCTGTGATGAATGTAGACAAGTAAGAAACTGCAATAATAATGGGCCATGTTTCATTCTCTTTATCCATCTGAAAAGTTAATCTAACTGGAGAATGAAAACCAAATGACATGGACAGGAAGAAATCCGATTGTTACTGTTTGAGACATCCTGACATCATAATAAAATTTTAATAATTTCAGACTAAATAAATATTTTAGGGTTTTGAATGTTCAGCTCCTCCTCAACATAAATACATGGAAAACAGCAATGACAAAGAAATCACCAATGTGTTAGCCTTCTGCCTAACATTATTTGTGTATTTACCCATTTGCATGATCTCTAGGTTTATGTATGTACAGCTATAATCTCTTGGCCCACAAAATATATGCACACACAGCTCTTTTACTGGCATCATGAAAATAGTGGAAACCGTTCTACTTCCCAGGCTGAATCTTGTATTTATTACTTGAGATGTGCTTCCCTCACTAGACATCAGTTAACAAAAATTGAAGTTCCGTAAGCTAATAATTTATGTTTCTGTGGGAACTGATAAGAGACAGATAAGCTGTGGTAATGTCAAATTGTCCTTAACAGGTACTGGCCCTTGGTGTAAAGTAGAGAAATAGTTTAAATAACTACTTACAATTAGTTTTCTTTTCTTTTATCTTCTCTTCTTTTTCTTCTTTTTTTTTTTTCAAATATTTAAAAAAAAAAAAAAAAACAAATACTAAAAAACCTAAGCATTTTAATTCAAATGTTTCTATCAGCATCTGGAATAGCATTTCCAGTCCATTAATCACAATCAGAAACACTCTGAATCCAAATATAAATCTATGTTCTGTCAAAGCCAACTGTAAAAATATAGGGGTTTTTAGAGCACCTTGACTGCAAATTCTCTGGTCCCCTCAAAATCATGACACTATCTCTGCTGGTATCCTGCATGGTAAGTGAGAATTTCTCTGAATAAGAAATTCGCATAATAAGGTAAAATCAGCATAGGATTTGGAGACATTAGAGAAGTTAAGAGGTGTAGGTGGTGTTACCATAGCAAAACCCATTTCTGCAGTCTAGTTCCCTAACTCCCTGGAGTACCTTCATACCTTTTAACGAAGTTGCTGGTTCTTCTTTCTGTTTTCCTAGCTATGCATCATTATGTACACTTGTAAGAAAATAGGTTTCATGGTCGAGAGTTCTCAAGTTTCTCCTTTTAAACCACATCTGAAGACAGAATTTGAGGGTGTTTTTTACACTTTGTTTATAATGACAATTCATCTGGTTCCTCTAAATGTAACGCTGATGTCTTGAACACTGGATTATGACTTCAGGCTGAGAATCAGCAGCAGTAGCAGATGCACTCCCGAAAAACAAAGATCCTGTTTTCATGCAAATGCTCCTAGTAGTAAAGGACAATGGAAGATAAATATTGAAAAATATATAATATGGGAACAGAATGGCTTGTAAACAGTGCTTTCAGAGTCAGCTGCTCTTTAAGCAAACTAGAATAGAGTAGCTCTAGAGACACATTACATGATTCAGTGTAATTACTAGCTTGTTCAAGTAAGTGCGTTTTATCTGATTCTAATCTGAATCCTTCAGTTCAGCTATATGGTACAATGATCTACTTTGCATTTTGGAAAATGTACCATAGAGTTACACTGACAATACATCTTCACAATTTCATAAAGTATTTGATGTTATGACAGAAAAATGAAATACAGAAGGGATTTTCAGCAAAGTAATATTTTCAGAGTGATGAGAAGAGTTTGGAGACACTGTAAAACACTTTTTTTTTTAGTTAAAAACCACAAAAATTTACCTTATTTGCAGTTACTTTTATTAATTTCCTTGGAACATTTTCTGGGGTGATTTTTGTTTCCTTGCAATGTTCCCAGAAAGCAAAAATCTTTTTCATATTTAGACATCATTGTACACATACGCTTTATGTATGTGTTTTTTCCCTTGAAAATATCCTAACCACTAAGATATTTGATATGATGATATCACAGGTATCAATCACATCATTTTCACTCATTTTTTTCTTAAATGGAACATGACAAAGTAAGAGAAAATCAAATAAATTAGACCAGAAAAAGGAAACAAGGATTCTAGAAAATGTATAGCTCAAACAGTTGGAGTGAGAAGCCCAGCATAATTTTCCTTGTGTTATGAGTGCTGTTTTTACATATCACATGTAAATTGTTGTCCAGAAAAGCTGTTGATACCCCATTGTTGTGTTGTGTCTGTATAAGTTGGACTGTTCTGTTCCCCCTGTCATGTTCTGCCCTGGTTCTCCCTTCCCTCCTTTATGCTGCCAGTTATCCCAACTCCTCCCCACTTGCCTTGGGGATCAATGTACCCTTTCTCAAATCCCTCCCTGGTGCCCTGTCCTTCACTTGGCGCTCCCACCCTTCTCTCTAGAACTCTCTAGACACTTCCAGCTTGAGCATCGAGTGATTGGCTCAGGGGCTGGGGCCCCACCCTCAAGTTATCCCCATTGGTGTTCTCCCTAAGTCAATCTTTTGTATCCCACTCCCCTCTGAAACCCTATTCATCCAAGGACCGGCTCCTCCCTTTTTTCCCTCCCTCCTTATAAGCTGTTGCAACTTCCCCCTCTTTCTCTTTGGCTGTCAGTTCCCCTGTGACCCAATAAATTTGGATTCACCACAGCTGGAGAGCGCTCTCTTATTTCTGCTGACTGTAGCCACAAGCCAAGCCACGTCCTACCACAAGGTCACGCTGCTGTCACAGCACAGAGCGTTTGCCTCAGGTGCTGTCCTGAACCACGGAGATCGGGATAGAGCCCCCGTGCTGCTAGCGGTGCTGGATAGCTGGCCGGGATGTCTGAGAAGGACAATCCTTCTCCAGCTGGACCGCTTCACCCCATCCCTGGAAGTGTTCAAGGCCAGGTTGGATGTGGTGTTGAGCAACCTGTTCTAGTGGTAAGTGTCCCTGTCCATAGCAGCGGAGGTGGGACTAAGTGATCTTGGTTTTTTCCAACACAAAGTATTTTATGATTTTATGAGTCTGTGAAGGTGACTTGGATACAAGACCAGGATACAAATTATTATGTTAAATCATCTATTGCTTCTCTTTCCACTCCAAAATAATTTGAATTATTTTCTTCACCAGAAAGGAAGTTAACACTTTGAAAAAGATGAATGAAATATCTCAGTGCAGGATGGTCTCTAGCTAGAGGGTCATATGAAATTTGTAGATATCAAATTGTCTCCATTTGGACTGAATTTTGATAGAGAAGACTAGATCAGGGAAAATGTTGATCTCTTGTCCCATAGCTGTGCATGTATGGTTGCATTTATGTGTAATCAGTTTTTTAAAGTAGCATGATTGCTGCCAACACAAGAAGCAGGAAACTGCTTTGTAATTGGAAAGCTGGATCCTGTCACTGAAACTCAGTGGGATGAACAACATGATGGAACACCCAGAACTTTCCTGAACAATATGTTCCACTGTCTCACCACCCTCACTGTAAAACATTTCTTCCTTATATCCAACCCCTTTCAGTTTAATGTTCTTTCCCTTTTCCTGCCACTACAGGGCCTGGTAAAAATTCTCTCTCTCCATCTTCTTTTTAAGCTCCCTTTATATATTTAAAGGCTGCAATGAAGTATTCCCAAACCCTTCTCCTCTCCAGCTGAGAAAAACCTCAACTCTTTTGAGTTTTCTTTGGAGAGTTTTTCCAGCTCTCTGACATTTTCATGGTCAGGGCATGATCACTGCAGCCCAGGCTGCCACCAGTCTTAACCTCTGTAATTAGTTCTTGTAAGTTGGCAAGCACAGGGCTAACAACAATTTTCTGGCCAGGCTGTATCACATGAATTAAGAAATTATTCTCAATACATTCCAAGAGTCTTCTGGACTGCTTGCAGCTTGCTGTGCTGCTTATTCAGGTGTCAGGGGGTTACTGTTCCCCAGCAGGATCAGAGCATGCAAATGTGATTCATCCTGCCAAGTTTCTGTGACAGTGAACTGAACCATCATAGCTTTCCAGCTGCACCATAACTTCCAGACACTCCTGTTTGCTACCCATTGGTATAGAGACACATCAGCTGCATTGCTGACTGCCTCACCCTTTTGGCACAGCCTTTTGGAGGGTTGGAAGACATGCCTCATTACTTTCATAGGTAACATCCAGCCCATTAGTTATCAATACACAAGTGTTACAGCTTTGGACCCTATCCCTCAAGTTTGTTAGCTTAAGGTGTGAATCACTAATTAAGCCAATCTGCCAGCTAAGGTGTTCCTTCCACTTCTAGATAGGTGGATCCAGGTCAGATTATGGATTCAGAAAGGCCTGTTTATTTTGGTTGGTTGTTTCTCCCCAGTGAGTCTCAAGGCAAAATTCTAACTAGATCATTGCATCTTTCTGCTTCAGTTTCAATAAATGAGCTGGGAAGGATTAGATTCTCTTCTCATGAGTGTGTCACTCCATTCCTCTAAGTGTTCTCTCTAAGATTTTAGGGTAAAAATGGTATTAAATTCATTTACAGCCCTAAAAGCTATGTTTACAGTGAAATTTTTTATACTACTTCCAGGACAAGTACTTCAAATTAGTAAAATAATAGGAAATGCTCTTTTGTGGTGCAGGAGGGAAGAATCCTAACAAAGATCTCTAACTCCTATCCTTTATTTTAGGATTTTTGCAGAACCTTAATGCCTATAAAAAGTACAGAAAAAGAGTAAGTTTAAGATACATATTATCTGTTGATTGCACTGTACAATAACAGGTTACTTTGCTGTAATAATTTGCTATCTATATCATAGGAATTGCTTTATCTTGATGAGTTGTGCCTAGAAAGAGGCTTATGCTATCACTCAGGGATTTTTTATTTTTTTATGATAGCAGTTCTATACAATTTGCTTCCTTGCAAACTCTTTGCAATTCCACAGACCTTTATTGATCTGCTTTCAATCAATTGACCACAGTCTTACAGAATAACATAAATAGTTGACGTACTAATGAGAATTTCGGACCCTTTTCAAATGAATACTTGACCATTCAGTGGAACTCTCAACAAATCTGTAACTTCATCACTAGCAGAAATGTCAATCAATAAAAAGGTTATCTTTTAATGCTGTTTGAAAGACAGAGACAAGAGGGATTGCTTAAGAGATACAAAGAGACAGATACACTCATTCTACATACAGACAGGGAGGCTGCTGGTCACACAGATCATGGAATCACATCACTTCTACTGTAAAGGTGCTCTATCTCATGTACAAATCAAAATAAGTAGTTTCAGGGCACTCACACTTTATAAAAGAAACTAAAACCTCCAAACAACCTTGCCAAAAAAATAATTCTTTTCCTCTGAATGCTTAATTCCTTATAACTCTGATGGTGCAAGGCATGAATATTGTGTTTGAACTAGTGAAGATTCACATCTCTTCATAAAAGATTGCATTCAAATATTTTAACAGACATTCTTTTTCTCTCCCATTCTTTCAGTTTGTTTCTTTCCCATTATTATTATAAAGCTTAAAAAATAGAAATGCTCTGGATTTTCTGTCAGTAGATGTAGATAATAGGAACTAAATCCATAAATGCAGAACAGTATTAAAGAACAGAAAACACCTTCTTGAACATATAACAGAAAAAAATAACATTAGCCCAGCCTCTTAGGCTTACTTTTCTCAGCTTTTTTTTGTCCCTTGGAATATAGAGAATTTTTAAAATGTGTTGTGCATTATTGCAAACTTCCTTCAAAAAGAGAACTTGCTTGGAGTCATTAAGTAGAAAAGCATTTTCTTAAGCAGTGATGGAAATCTCTTTTATGTTGCAGTGTTTCAGTTTTCAGAATTACTTTGTGACAAGATATACTATATTTTTAGGTATTGATATTTGGACATTCATTTGATTTTACTTAAAAACTGTTTTTCGGATGTGTATTCAAGGGAAAATGGGTATAACATATTATCATTAAATGTTTCCAGCTATTCGAGTAATTTTAAAAAACAGATGACACAATCTGAAATTAACTCAGTCATGGTCCATATTTTAAAAATTACGCATTTACCACAACTATTAAGACCTGAAATTAAGGCAGGAGAAAGCAGCAGCAGAGACAAACTGTGATGAACTGACCATAACCCCATTCCCAGTATCCCTGTGCTGCTGTGGGGGAGGTAGAAACCAGGAAAGAGGGAGGGGTGGGAGTAATGAGTTTTTAAGATTTTTTTCACTTCTCATTATCCTGCTCTGATTTTGATTCAGGTAATTTCCCCAATTCAAGTCTGTTTTTCCCATGATGATATTCAGTGAGTGATCTCTCACATGATCCTTAACTCTTGAATTTTGGCTGTATTTTCTCTGTGTCCAGTTGCACAGGTGAGTGGTGGGGAGGCTTTGATGGGTGCCTGGCATCCAGCCAGGATCAACCCACTGCATAAATGCAGGATAAAATTTATCTTTCCTTCTCTATTGTTTTAATCCTTTGCATACCTTAGTGATATACAAGGTATAGATGGGACTTCGAACAAGCAAATTTATATTTTACATAGTGGGATGTTTACAATTAATGATTCTGGGATTCTTCTCTGTTTTTTTCCCTAACTCTTTAATGACATATATTTAAATCTTTATAGATTTTTCTTCTAAAATGCTTCACTTATTTTAAAATACTTTCTAGTGGAGTCTAAATTTCTTCAATCATTCATACCTCCAGAATGCCTATGCGTTGTTTCTTCAAATAGTGATGCTTGCTTTTTGACCTTTTTCTAAAGCAGCCTAAATCTTCCAGTTTAATACAAGACCAAGTAAAATATGTTGATTTCACCTGAACTGTGCTTTTGTATTTTATTTTCTGCTGACAGTGAAATTAATATCATAGCTGATGTGAATATCCAAGAACAAAATGCTTGACAGAAAGTGCTCCATAATCTGATGGATTTAGGTACAGTAAGGACTGGAAACCCCCAGAACACCCTGGGCCCAGTATCAGGTAGCATCTTTTCTTTCTACTGCTTCTACTACTTCAAAACATCCATGGTTTCTTGAGAGCAGATATCTTTTTTTGCTTTCTCTATCACTAATCACAAAGCAAGAGAGTCCTCTTCTCCCATATTGCCATAATGCTACTGGCTGAACAGGACCAGACCTCGTAAAGTTATCCCTAGGCAGAAGGACAAGATTGCTGCCATTGTGGAGAGGACTGCACAGTTCTAGAGATGCTTAAGACCTCTGCCGAGAAAGCAGGACCTGAGACAAACTCTAATTTAGAAAAGGAATCTGTGGTTCATTAAATTCCTGCCCCTCAGCATGAACCACTATTTTAAATAATAAATTATATCTACATTTAAAAGTGTATTGCAGGTGGCTGCTATTTCTGTGCAATTCATTGGTGGGCATTTTTCAGATTATACTGAAAGAGACTTATTCCATAAAAGCTTGAGTTTTCTGTTTGGTTTTTTTCAAGGTCTGTAGGACCTTTTTCTCTGGTAAGGATGACAAAGAAGAATGGATATATTAATGGATATAATGCATATATAGGAGACTGTACATGCAATTTAAGGACCAGACTTTACCATAAGATTTAGCCCTCCATTCCTTCTAAATCCATTAGGGCTATGACGGATTTCTTTCTTCCCCCAGAACATAAGGGGTTGAAAGAATAAGTTTTAGAATCATACATAACAAACAATGTATCATCCTGATATATCACTATGATCATTTTTTCCACTTAGAATTAAAAGAATCAGACTTCGGAAGAATGGCAAGGTAACCACAACAAAAATAGATTCATCACATTAAAACAAGACAGAATGACAATGAGAGTTGTATTGTAATTGTGAATCAGTTTATAACAAGAACACTACTCTAAACAGGGTCTGGATGAAGAATGAGCTTCAAATAATGAAATTCTCAGAAAATGTATTAGCCAATACAGAGAATCAAAAGGAAACGTGAACAGAACCTGAAAATTGAGGAGAACAGAAGGATATTTTAGTGCAATAAAAATAATCCTACATTTTTATCCAGCTGACTAATATGTTTGGTTCAAAAATTTCTAGCATTGCTACTTCCTGAAGCAAATTTTAAACATTTGAGACTGGTATTTTTGTTAAAAGTAAATTAGCTTGTCTCAATACATGAGAACTGACCCAAGTTATCACAGGCTTAACCAGAAGGGAAAAAATAAAACAAACCAGGAACTTTCTGAAGAAATACATTAATTTATATTTAACTTTAATCTTCACATGTTCACATTTTTCTGACTTCTGCTACTGTAAGTAAAAGCTACAGTACAATAAATTTTGAAGATATATGCCATGTTTTTTTTAAATATTGTTATTGAAATTCTACATACACATATATGACCTTACTTTTTTCATTAACTAATCTTATAGGTAATTTAGAGCTCTCCATATTGTAGCTACAGGATGTTCTGCAGAGTTGAACAGGTCTTTAAATACAAACAGATATGACTTTAAGCACAAATGAGTTAATTCAGAATCTCTTAAAGTAAATCAACATTCAATTGTATTAGAATGAATATTTCCAAACATGAGCATAATGTGTTAGATTGACAATTAAAGGCTTTTAATTGTCAATCTAACACATTATGCTCATGTTTGGAAATAAATTCCTGTCAGATATCTGGAGATACTGAACTGATCACTAATCCAAAACCTTTATATTAATGAAAATTCAGTTGAGTTACAACTCAAGGCTTCTGTGATTAAAAAAGGATAGTTTCCAGAGTATTTCAAGTTTTACTTTGAAAAATAAAATTATATAATGGCATAAACAGGAAAAGATTGTGTGCTTCAGTTTCTGTCTAATTAGCTTTAACTGAGAATTTCAAAGAATGGTTCTATCATTTCATAAAATGAAACTATTATTTCAGGTTGATGCAGTATCTTCTTCCATTTTATCTCTTTTCCTAATGCATCATCACAACACATATAAATTTGCTTTTAGTCATATTTTTCTGTTAATAGCAGTAATTTCAAAATAAGATGCTTCAGACTTTAGTCAATAGGAGGAAGAATGATACAAAAATCCCTACTCAAATATTGTGAAAAACAATTAAAATGGGTTAAATTTAAAACAGTTAAATGTGTTTAAATGTTTTTCAGAACTCAATATAAATATATTGTCATCTGAGAAAATATATTTTAATAGTTAATCGAATTATAAAAATTTGTATGATAATGAAATGTTTAAAAAAAAAGAGAGATTGCAACATTTAAAAATCTCCTCAGCTTTATTGTGAATCTTAAGATGAATATGTGTTGTTGGCTTGAACTCATGCTCAAATGCATCAACAATGTAGCTGTACTAGTAAATAAAAAGAGATAAGAAACGTAACTCTACAAGAATGTTCCAAGAACATTCTCAGCACACAATGCAATTAACAAGCAAATATTCAATTACTCATTTTTGCATAGCACAGAGAAACACAAACTGCAACCGATGTGTCATTTGGTGGTTTTGTGCTTTTGTTTTGATATTAGACTTTCTTTTTTCAAAAGTAATAGTTTGGGGTTTTCAATTTAAAAGAAAACAAGCACTTCTAGCTAATTGAGTATAAAATGAAAAAGTTACCTGGGACATATAACATGCATCTCCAGGCTGTTTTATGTGAAGAAAATGGGAATGAGATCTTTTTAAAGGTTAGTTTCTTTCTCTGAGGCAGCTTAGATTTTAAGCACCTATCTATTTCTCATGTCTACTCTTCTCTGTCTACACTAGCCGAAGGCTGAGGCTCTGTCTGGCTTTCTGTTTCTAAAATGAGCCCAATCTTGGTTTCACCTTTAAATTAGTCTTTGCTTCTTACAGCTGAAGAACTTTTCATCACCTGAATATGAAGATATTTACTAATTAGGTATTTATTATTAGGATGACCACATCGTACCGGCCTGAAGTCTCTGGAAATGGTTTGAGATTATGGCTTTTCAATTGGTGGAACTGACTTATAAACTGAGATGTTTCACCTTAATTATTTAGGCTTTAAATTATGTCCAAGAACAGAATTAAAGGTCAGAAATCTACAGAGGAGCCCTCACTGATTTTTTTCTCTAGATCTTTTTTCGTTATTGTGTTTCTACCTATTTTCCCTATAAGTGGCTGGAGGTCTTGTTGGATGTCTTGTCTGTTCATTGTTCGTTAGCATTCTAAGTGCTACATTCTACAGGCTCTTCTTTAATGTGTCTTTTGGCACATCTAGAATTAAGAAAAATCATAATCTCTACCTTCTCTACCTAAAATATCTTTAAATAAATATGTTGATGCTTTGTCAGAGATGCTATTTTACATAGAAATAAACCTTCCCCCACAAGCAATCTGTGTAACCTCAGTAATATAAACAACAGTCCAAATCCTAACCTGTACCCAAATTTCAGGCTTTTATATTTGACCAACATCTTAGCATTATATCTAATTTTGAATTGCCTCCTGCTTGCTTGCTTACTTCCTTCTTTTCTTCGTTCTTCCTGAGTTCACATGTCTTGGTATTCTTTCAGAAATGTTTGGAATCTGCTATGTTTCAATATCCTGAATGATACTTCATGGTAGTCATGAAATGCTGACTTCTAGATCTCTAAACTGTTCTTCTGCCATAAAGTATGCCTATTGACAAGTAAAACTGAATAGTTTATCACAAGTGTCCTTCTCTTATGCACCTGATATTTTCCACAGCATATATCATGCCACTGATTCTAATACTGTCAACTTCATGATGTCATGGTAGGAAAGTTCTAGTGGGGCTCTACTGCTGAAAACTTTCTTAGCACTTACATTAATCCTTGAATAAATGTACATGTCATTAGGAAAACATAAAATATAGCAATTTATCAAGAATGTAAGTATGAAACATAAAAGAATAAATGCAAATTAAGTTAAACATATTATACACACAGATCATATACATGTATGTGCATACAAAAGACCACACACATACCCTATTAAATCAAATTTCTTAATAATAAAGTGTGGCTCAGAACCTTAACAAGATTAATTCAACCCAGAAGACATTTCTGAATTTGAGTGTACATAACAAAGTAATTGGTCAGTATATCTGGCTGCCTTTGATTGCTGCAACTGACTTTCCAGTAGCCACTTATAATTAGACTGATTAAAGTAGCCTTTTCACTGAACAGACTAATGCATAAATCCCTATTTTTTTGATATTTGACAAATAATTTAGCCATTACTCTCCCCAATCCCCTGAAATAATGTTGATTAAAATAACACCAGAGATAATAGTTATGTCTTTTTGATTCCACATATTTATTGTTATACTGAGGAATCTCTGTAGGTTGCAATTTCGTATGATGGAGTATTTCTCCTATCGATGTTTCAGAACATTAGATCAATTAATATTTAGCTTTGATTGGTAGTACTCATGTAATATTTACATCCTTTACTTAAATGATAAATTATTTTAGCTGCTTGTGGTGAATCGCTTGGTCTTTTCCTTTCTCATATTCAGACAAATACCTAATCCAGAAATGTTCCTGCTTCCTGTTACAGAGTTTCATGAAGATGTTCAGGATGTAATTTATCCTGGCCTGGTACTATGTCAGTTTTAATAGGTCTAATTTCCTTACTCCCTGCTTCATTGTGACCATAAAGCCTTTTAGCATTTCACTTGCTTCACCAGGAAAATTTATCCCAGGCTGTGGAATATGACCTTCAAATTCTTTCATGCATACACTAGCAAAGGATTCATTCAGCCTCTTGGCAATATGAACCTCATTTGTCATTAGCATCTCACTCTTGTCCTTCAATAGTTCGTCTGACTCCTTGTCTACCTTCCAGCCAGTATTGTAATTGTAACATTTTAATCCATTTATTATTTTAGTCTTCATCATTGTTAGCACTAAGAACCCTAGCTTATGGTCTCAGTCTTCTTTTTTTCTTTGGACTTGTCTCCAAGGAATTTTCTTTCAACACTTTGAGAACACCTATTTTCTTGAACTGCTTTTTTCATATCTAATAAAAAGCCTTATTTATGCATTGTGTTTGCTTCCTATAGCATCACTCCTTATGATCCCTGTCTCTTTTCAATGTCCCTTTCTTCTTTCTCCCAATTCATCCATTTTATACAACACCATGTGTATTTTCCAAATGAATAGAATAAAGTGTCAGATAATATTCTGGGTTTTATATTGTCATCTCAGTTATATCTATGTCTGGATTGACTAATACCCCAGAGGGTCATGCTGCCATCCAGGGGGGCCTGGACTCGCTGGAGAAATGGACTGAAAAGAATCTCATGAATGTCATCAAGGGGAATTGCAAAGTCCTAAACCTGGAGAGGAAAACCCTAAGGTGTCAATATACAATGGGAGCTAGCCATCTAGGAAGGAACGTGACAAAAAGACCTGGGGTACCGCAGTACACGTGGCCTCCATTATATAAGGTATTGACAGCAGGTTGACAGAGGTGATCCTCCTCTACTCTGCCACAGCTGGAGCCATGTGTCCAGTTCTGGGCCTCCCTTGTGTGAGAGAGGCATGGACATACTGGAGAGAGTCCAATGAAGAGCCACAAAGGTGAAAAAAAAAAAAGCTGTGACTGTTTACCACAGAAAAGAGAAGGCTCAGGGGCAGTCTCATCATTGGGTATAAATTCCTAAGAGAACATAGAGTGTGCACAAAGCCTACATCTTTCCAGTTGCAGAAAGATGTAGGCTTTCTGTCTACAGAGCCAATGGGCACAAACTGAAACAGAGGTCACCCTGTCTGGATGTCACAATTTTTTCACTGTCAGGGTGACTGAGAACTGGCACAGGTTAAAAAGGGAGGGTGTGGAGTTTTCTTCCATGGAGAAATTCAAAAGCCATCTGTACACAGACCTTGCCAACCAGCTCTAGCTATCCCTCCTTGAGCAGGGCAGCTGGACCAAATGACCTTCAGAGGTCCCTTCTGGCCTCAACCATTTTGGGATTCTGTGAGGAGTCCCTAAACTTGGTCATTGTTCTGCATTGTCTTGTAACACATGTGTATACAAATACTTTGGAAAACCAGTCATAGTCTTTTTTTGTAAAGTGAATTCAAATATTTTTCTTCCATTTTTTTAGTCACAAAGGGAAAACTTAAGTAATTTTTCCTAATATTTCTCCCCACATTTTCAATTTCGAAATTAATTAATATGTAAGTGGCGACACATGAAGCAAAACTATATCACATGCAACCTGCTTATTCTCGGATTGTATGATTCTGTTTGCCAGTTCAAAACCATATAAAACCTTTAATATTAATCGCGGAATAATATCTATTTCCCGAAAAAAATTTGAAAGCACTTCCCAAATCTGTTTTCCTCACTATTTCTGCTTTGACATATAAACACTTATCAGCTGTACTCTTCCATTTTCTGTTATTTTGGCCATGAAGTGAGGTGTTGTTGAATGGCTGTAATGAGCTGATTTTGGACTGCCACAATCTGCCATCCTTGATTACTTGCCCTACAAAGATAAACTGATAGAATTGTTGCAATTATACTTTTACTAAGACTTTCAGTAGCAGGACGGGAGTGATCTCTGCTAGCAGCAATTTTTGGTGACAACATAGACCCACTAAAGTATATTAAAATATACTTACTTAGGAGAAGTGGCATGATTTGTGCTTTCTGAGGAGTTTGAGGAATATAAGCACAGGTAAATTAAACCTAGTATAGTCTCACTCAGCAATAAATATCGTAAAGAAAATACAGAATATATTTACATAGTATTTTGATGAAGTCAAGTTATTTTGATATATCTCATACACTGCAATTTAGACATGAGAGTTGTATTATTACTGAAAATTCATTGCAGTTATAGACATTATTAGCTGTAATCAGTGTAGGAATAGGGAGGGTATCCTGCCTCTTGTCCCATGGAATACTGTGTAAAAGGCTCCCACTCCATCCCTCTGATTTTGAAAAAAAACTCTATGCTTACTAAATCAGTCATATATACAAAGCATCAAAAATTATTTTTATTATTCATTTAGAAAATATATTAAAAAGACATTTGCAAAATTTAAAAATGAATTATATCTAAAAATAGGTAGATAGCAAAGGCTTCCCCTTTTGAGTATAGAGAAATGCAGGTGAATACACTGTACATGCTGAAAGATCACGTTTAAGAGAGTGGACAGATATGGAAGTCTAAATGATAAATTTTCATTAGCAAATTGTTGTGGAAATGGTGGGAAATAATTTGAATGTTTAGGACACTACAGCAAGAGCTACTTAGAACTGTTTATTATAATGAAACTTGCCTTAAACTGTGCTAGTCTGCCAATAAACCACTCTGGAACAGACTATTTTTGAGTGACTTTTGACCACAAGATAGACCAGAAATAAAACATGGAAACTAAAAATACATAATTTGCATGAGAGAGAAAGAAAAGACATCTATCTCTTAAGAAACTTCTTAAAAATATTTAAGCAGCTTGAATATTATTTACTTTTTGCAAAATGTTAAGAAGTTCAGATCTTATGAACTAACTCCAAAGTTTTTGATGTTTCCTGTAGCTTGTAGCAAGTTAGGAAAAGAAAATTAAAATACAGATGAAGACAACTTCACTTATTCTGAAGCAGGACACATACAGGATGTTTTTAAGTATGTAGTCAAAAGAAAGATAAAAACAAAGCACTTATAACTAAACTACTTTTTGACTAAGACAGAGTGAGTAAGCCTGTTCAAACTAGCAAAAGCCAGCTCATTTGTTCTTAACATAAGAGACTGCTTATTTGCTTTCACAGCTTCTGAAATATGGCCTGTGTTCTGACACTGGAAATATTTCTTCAAATTCTAAACAGAAACAGTAAACAATTTTGAAGCAGGGCACTATGCAGAGATTTGAGTTACAATTATTCAACCAACAAAAAGCACATGTAACTGTATGGTTAAGGAATTGATGCAACAGAAGGCAATGTCATGACCCAAAGGAAAGGTATTGAGAACTGCAATAATTTGCGGGATTTTTTTCAAGAATTTGCAAGTGCCATGCCACAAATGCTTTAGGTCACTTAAAGAATCACCAGGAAGGTATCAGCAAAAGCAGAAGTTTTGGGAGCAGACAGTGTTTCTGATGAAGTCAAGGGCAGCTGAACTGCCAGTAATGAAGGCCGAGGGCTAAAGAGCATTCCTGTGATCATAGTGTTATATGGCCAAGAGTGGTGGTGATTATGCACTACCAAATGTTATGAGAGGTTAGCAAACAGAACAAAGAAAATCTCAGACTGTTAGTTCAGAGGAGTAATTCACAACGACCATACTCAGCATTTTTGCATAAGATAAATAAGCTAGCAGTCTGAAATAAAATGCAGTATTTGTATGGGCACAGATGCACACATTAATGTGATGCTATTAAAATTGATACCAGACTGATACTAGCAATTAATGGGACACAGAGAAAATAAAGGTTTCACTAGAAAACCGTATGAATTAGTGGGTATGTAACTCCTTCATTAAGAGAAAAATGCTTTATAGAATCAAAGAATCTGGCAGAATGAGGAAGATATTAAAGATTTCAGCACAGTTGTAAGGCTAAAAGGAAACAAACACTTCAGTCTTTTACATTTATTAATTTTTTTCTACCTTTAGACAAACATTAAATGTTGGATGAAATCTGTTTCCTACTGTAGATGGCACAGAACAAAAAGAGAATATTCATTGAAAGAAGGAAATCTTGAGACATTCAATTACATACAAACTCAAGGGAAGACATTCTAAGAAATATGCCTGCACACAGGGTCATTATAAAAAGCCCTACCTTTTGAATTATATAAATGACACTCAGAATTGTGCAGTTTTTTGATCTACATCTAACCATCTACATTAAAGATAAACACAGTGTGAAATGCTATAGAAGGACTAAAACTGGCTGTGGAGAGGAGTTAACACACTGAGGTGAAGGTAGTCAAGAGTAAGATTATTAATTACCTCTTTCTGGAAAACAAAAAGAAGTAGCTTTTTCTGTATGGAGAATTGGTGAATCTTCAAATCAGGAAAACTCTTCTATGGAGCTGCTAAACAGCGAAGGGCTTGCATTTTAAATATGCATTTCCAAAAACCAAAATTAATAAAGAACTCTTGGTCTTAATTCTTATATTTAAGTTTTTTTGGGGGGGGAAGATGAGGGAGTAAAATATATATTATTGAATCTGACTCCAAAAGACTAGTGTTGTAAGAAGAGGACTAACATACAAGAAGAATTTACTTTTGTGATTCATGATTTATCCACAAGAAAGTTGTGCATTTAAAAAGCCTAGTGGATCAAAGTACTGATCTACACATTGTATATATCAGTACTGATCTACACATTGTATATATAGGAGGGCTCTTTTGGAACTGGGTTTGATGTGAACTGTGATTGCCATATCTAGTGCTGAATGGGAAATTTAGAAAAAAAACAACTAAGATTTTACTACTGGTGTAGCCTAATTAAAGACATAATTTTTAAAGAGGGCAAGATTACAATTGATGAGGAAAATGTATGAAACAGAATGTACTGTGGTCATTAACAGAATATGAATAGGATCATTTGTGAGGGGGCAGTGGAAACCAATGGCCCTTTGAAGAAAAATAGACTCTTTTTTAACATATAGGACCTGGGGGAAAAAGGAAAAATAAATTTATATAGTACCTCTTGTCTCTTTTCTTGTCTATTTTCAAAATTTTGAAAGAGTTAAAATAAAAACTGATGCCTCTCTTGATTTTTAAATCAATCTTTCTTTAACATGCAAGAAGATTTATGTATTTGATGTACAATCATTGGACAGTGATTTTTTTGTTTGTATTCCAATCATTAATAAATTTTAGTATCTTTAAGAAAAACTCTGGTTAAACATAAAATCAAAATAATAATTAAAGTATGGAAATAATTTATAGTGTCAGAATTTTTTTTTGATGCAACCAAACTACAGATGGTCTTTAACAAAGCAAAATGACACTGTGATCATTGGATCCCAGGGCAGAGTAGCATCACTTATCATAATGATGACGTTTCAAGAAGAGCCACGGTCAGAGCAGGGAGCTCAGACTATCTCTGTATTAGCCAGTGAAGGATTTCCAGGCTCTGGATTGCTCCTGTCCACTGGAACTGTGTGTCTGCTCTGATCAGATCTTTGAGTGGTCCTGGTCCTGGGCTAGGCCACTTTGCTCCCTCTTAGGCATACCCTGACAAAAGCAAGCAGAACTTTGGATATGTAATATGCTGGCTATGAGGAATTTCCCATGTGATTTACCCTTAAGAAATTTTCCTTAAAGCCTTTTTTTTCTGTTTCCCACATATTAGAGAGTCTAGATGACATTGTGTTATATTACTGTATTATTGATTACTGTATTAGGATTTTATTAATGTTAATGTATTAAAATACATTATGTATATCACTGCACAGTATTGAACCCATTGACAGAATGAGGTCATTAAGCAAGAAATGGGAAGAGACCTTTGTCACACCAAGGACAAAGATGGTTCAGTGATAGCTATCTCTATACCTGTATTAGTTTGATGTAAAAGGATTTTGTATTAGCTTTATTTTAGATTTAATGCGTATTTGGATTTTTAGTTGGCTTTTTTTTTTCACTGTGCATAAATATTCAGTCATTGTTGTAATAATTATTTAAAATCCAAAACCTACTTCAATGTATTTTCATTAATAGTAATAATGTCAAAACAACTGTTTCTGTCATCACATCTGACATTCTGTGAAAAACAGGACAGTTTTAAATAGATTTGGACACAGTATTTCACACTAAGGTCTGAAGACCAGTTTTCTCTGATGAACACAGAGAAAACAGATAATGGATAATTCTGAAAAAATGATTAGTTAGCCATTTTGTTTTGCTTGCAGTGCTCACTTGGGCTTCTGCTACTGTAGTCTCTTTCTTCAGAGTTCTTGTTCTGTTTCTGTCTGATCAGTCAATATTTTGTTTAACTCCTCCCTAAAATTATTTGCTATCTATGAAGCAAGTTGCTGACAATCGCAGTAATGGTGCTGTCTGCTTTAAAATAAATACAAAAGTTTTTTCTATAAAATTCACTCTATAAAAATCAAAACATTTTGCACAGTTGCCTATCTGAGCTTGTTAACTCCTGGGTGAGGAGTACATCTAAGTCACTCCTGTTTACAATTGTATCATCTTCTCTGAGTTAGGTTTCTTTTCTTGTTTCTACAGCAATTACTGAGAGCCTATGCTATTCCATTCAACCCTTTTAATTCCTCCACATGAGTCAAATATATTTATCTGACTTGCTGTTATAACAAGACTTTGTACTGCAGCTTTGTCTTTAATGTGTAATTTCTTTTGCAGTCAAGTAGAATTATTAGTTCCTTTTCTTCAGCACATGAAGCTTTTCTCATCTTCATTGCTTTAAAATGGAGTTTTTTCCAGCTGAAAAAGCCTTCTTTGCTCATGTTTTTTTGGTCCTTGGTTTTTCCACAGCTCTGCAGGAACTCATCAAGATTTCTTACTAAATATAAGAGATTTTTTTTCTCTGTCAATAGTATTCCAGATATCTTAAAAATTAATGCATTCTGTGTATCCATCAAATTTTAACTTGGAATATTCATAGAATGGTTTCAGCTGGGATTGTCAAGAGTATAAACTTTGATTTAGCACTGTTGCTACTGATAACTATCATTCCTTCTTTATTCTCGAGAGTTATATTATGATATTTGCACTTTGAACAGCATCTCACTTGTACATATTTTATTTAAATGTTACACTTATCATGGGGAAAATATAATGCAGAAATTAATTACAAGTGAAGAAGATGATTTTACATTCAGCAAGGGTTGTTGTTGAAAATCTTTATTTCACTGGAATTAATTTCCGTACAATAACTGTTACTGGAATAAAAAGTCCTACTCGAAATACAGATTTGGTGAATCTTGCCTGAATTTGATCTTAAACTGCACTTTTTCAGGAAAGGAAGAGGATGTTTCAGCTTTACCATAACTTAAATAAATTTAGACTCTTCCAATATCAGAATTTAAAGGCTATCCGATTGTTGGTATATGCTGTATGCAGATGAAAATTCTGATAATGACAAATTCTAACCAATGAAGGAAACCTTAGCAATGTCTTTTGTACAATATTGTGAAATTGACAAAAGGTATAATGCAAATGTGGAATTGGTTAAATTCTACATAACTTGAGTATGTTTCAAGCATGAAAGAAAAAATTTAATCTAAGCTATATCTAATTGGATCTATTTTCTCCTTATGCCTACAATGTTCACATTACGCAATCAACAGAGGAAGCAAAATATGAAGAAAGAATATAAAAGTCATATTTGATACAGTGAGAAAAGAATTTACATGCTATTCAAAGACAAACATTTCTATTTTTCTCATTAAAGTAAAACTTCACAACATACTTCTGACATTAAAGAACATAATTTTCAATCAGTGTGAGTTGTGAGAAGCATTTTTAAACATTTAAAAATAAATTATATTCAGAGTAAACATATTAAATATTTAAAATATTATACATATTGAAATTTTATTATCAATTTATCAACCAAGAGATGGCATGCAGTAGAACATGGGGAATATTAATTTAAAGTAATCTCTTAATTGTATGCTAAAAAGTGTAAGACAGACGCTACTTTCCCAAAGGCAGAAAGAGAATTGTATTTACAATTCAGTTATGGACAGGTGCCCAGATTTTGGCTTATCTATCATTTGCTACATGCTGAGTTTGCTGCATACAAGCTGCCATTACTAATAGTCTGGGAGAGAGCCATGAAATTTCAAGTACTGTATATTCCAGGTCAGAGCACAATCTAGTTAGTGTCATCTGAAATTCATCCACCATTCCTCTGTTAATAAAACCTGCTGGTGACCAATTGAAATGCAACAGTGGTATACTTCCATATGCTTTTTTTTATATGCTAATTTTTTCTTTTGCCTATGCTTTAGAAACTATTTCTTGTGGAAAATCCTTTCGTTTCTAGTATGTTTGCAATTTCATTTTCAATATCTTTTTTTACACATTCTACCCAGGTAACACAGACTACACAGTAGGCAATTCCACAGATAGCAGAAACAGGAACTTTGATTTTAAGTAAAACATCACCTTCCAAAAAACAAAATAAAACTGCTCTACATTCAGCATCTAATCTTTGGAAATAAGTTAGAACATACCTAGTTTTTGGCTTTTTATCTATATGGTGCAGAACTGAACGAACATTGCAATGGAAGATGCTACAAGGAAGATGCTACAAATAGTTTCTTTTACAAACCACATTGGAATTTCTATTTGAACTTTAAGGTCAGTGCATTGCTGGCTTGTTTAGAAAGTGCATATGTGGTATTATTCTAGTGACAATTTCATCAAAGTGATACTGAATTTAGATACTTTTATGTGCAAAACCTATTCTGCTTTTTTTTTAGTTTTGGTGGGAGAGCATTCTAAAAGCCATACCACTATACTGAGGCTATTATTTTTGTGAATTTTTTCCTAAATTCTTAACCATGGTCAATATTTTCAATATTCAGCTTATGCATATTAAAATAATTAATTTATCTTTACTAATATTTATATTATTAAAATATTATTAGAAATTATTATTATTGTTATTATTAGAAACATGTGCAGTAAGTAGGTAGTATGACAGAATAGCAATAAATATCCCAAGACTGTACTGACATATTTATATTGACAATAAAAATTACATTTCTAAACATGGATTACTTGGTCTGGATGAATCTGAAGAATCTGAATGCCTGGATAACTGCACCATGTAGACTGCCCCAACATAAAATTGCTGACAAAGTGAAGAAGTTTTCTTAAACTGTCCCAGACCTTTTTTGTGTTCCTAGCTGAATGACATTTCCAGTGTTACCTTAACCCTACACCCTGCTGTCTCCCACTTTTACAGACTGCTCCAAGACTACAGCATTTTGAAATTTTTAAGTGTTTATAAACCCAACATGTAAGAATATTATCAAAGTATAACTTTCATATAATATGCATCATAACAAAAGAAAAACACCAAATTTTTAAAGTTCTATATAATAATTTTAAAGCTCTTTATCAAAAAGATACTGATAAAAAATCTATTGATAAAACTCAGCCAATGGTATAGAAACCCCTGGAAGAAGAATAAGCAGAGCTGGTCTCCTTCACAATGTGCAGCCTGTGTTCTATGCAATAATTCAAAATTATTATTTTTTATTCCCTATTGAACATTCACAGCTTCATTCCAAGAACTTTTGAGTGAGTGACAGAAAGCAGAGTATGACATTTTCAAATCACCCAAAGGTTTCCACACTTGAAAAGAAAATGTATTTTTCACTTGCTACTCTGGAGTAAGTTAAATACATTGAATTTCAACAAACTAAATTGAACTAATTCCCTTTCTCCTCTTGAGTTCAAATGCAGCACAGGCTGGTCTCTTCATTACAAAGCTGGCTGGAATTTACATGTTCCTTTAAAACATTTTATTAGAGTCATTAAAATAATAAGCCCTTCAGTTTGATCACAACCTCGTTCTGGACTTCACAACTTATAGTTATTAAGGTGTCATAACTTAATGTACATGCTCAGGGAGTCTTAGATCCTCTCCTGGAAGATGCCAAGGGAAACTAAATCAGCAGCTGCTACTTTTTCATCTTCATGGTTGGCTGCTGTCAAAACAATCCATATATAAAATGGGATTTTCCAGCCAGGTGGCCACCAAGAACAGTTGGTCTCACAGGCCCTCTAAAGTCACAACTTGAAGCTTTCAATTAAGACAGTTTTTCACTATGTTTTATAGCACTTTTTTGATTGGTTTATCACCATGTTATCAGTGAAGTTTCTTTAAATTGCATTGATTGCTTACCCTAAAGATGAAACTGCTGTAAAGTAACTGTTTTATGGAAACACTAACCCCTGTTCTTTTTTTCCATCCTAAGAATTGGACAGCAGGTAATGTCATGTATTTGTCAACATTGTTGGGATTGCCAGGCAAATCCAAAATACCTAGCAAGTCTTCTGTGAAGGCAAGTCAAGGCTTTTTTTGGAAAAGAGACATTTGAGGAGAAGATGTCTGTTAGTTTAAGAACATTTTGTATCAGCAGAAAAAAAAAATTACTCCCATTTGCTTTGCGCAAGAGGTGCATCAGGAGTAGCATAACTCTGATAGCTTAATTACAGGAATATTACACATACAAACAGACATTTCAAAATACTTCAAATTAGGATAAAAAAGACGCTATTTTTTTAGAAAACCTGCTAAAGTTGATTTGCTTAGAAAAAACTATTTATGACTTTTTTTTTTAATGTATGCATGTAGATAAGAATGGTAGTAGAAAGGAGCATAGTCTCATTAAGCCTCATTGAAGCCTATATGATAATTAGTGATCAATTTGCCACTAGAGGTTAAGTGAAAATGTAGGTCTCTAAAATGTATAGCTGTCTTTAAAAAAAAAAATCTCTTTCTCTGCCTCAGCAATAACTAATGTCAGCGGAGTTGGTTTTTTTTGGTTTCTTTCATATCTGGAATCTTGAAAACAAATATAATATTTTTAGCTGTTCGTCTTTATAATCATTTGGTATCCAAAGAGTTGTGAAAGTCTACACATAAAACTTTCAACAACATTCATATGAAAGACTGATTTAAAATGCTCATTAAATACCTTCCTCCTCTATAAAAATCTTAAATCTTTAAGTTTGAGAGTCTGAGTTTGAATCAAGGTATTACATGTAACTAGAGAAGTGTACAGAACCCAGAACCCAAAAAATCAGTGAGTTTCCTCAGTTTTCCATTGACTGGTCCAATGGAAGTTGGTTCTTTAACAACAGTACTATCAAAGAAAACAAAATCAACTTTGAATATCCCATTCCTGAAAATAGTCTTGCAATTAAAAAAAAAATTCTTGATTATTACTTTATTAAAATGGCTTTTGATATGTCCTAAAACAACTGTTCAACTTGTTTGTGTTAAAACATGAATTTAAAAATTAGTTGACAAATTGAACATATCAACATGTTAAAGCTTATTTGCCTATATAATTGTAGATAGGTATTATTTCCTTTCCAATAGAAAAATTGAGTAATTTTTAGTGCACTGGTTTTCAAACTTGTTTGTATTCACTTTTAATAAGCCCCCCTTCTTTTTTCCTGTTCTCTACTCCCAGTTCCTCAGTTACATAGAGGTTGTTGTAAATTTATATTAAGGGAAAACATTAAAATATCTCTAATTTCCTTATATATAGCAAGAAATATATTTAATTCTTCCTCCCTGCTCCAGGTAATGTTTTCAGATTTGCTACCTCAAATTTCCTCAACCTGTATTGTTTAAACTATAAATTAGGAGAGCTGAAGAAATCCAGATACTTCATGTACAGCCATAACTCATTTTCTGCTCATCTTTCTCTTGGAAATTGCTTACATAAGTGCATGAAACAATACCCATGCAACACTCATGCTGTTTCCTGCTGCTTTGAATAAATCTTCATTTCCTCTGAAAGAAAGGTAATGAAAAAATCAAGGCAGCATAAATGGGACCCTAGGGCTTATTAGTCCAGGTATCTTAATAAGTTTCAGAAGTTTGTGAATGCAATGAGGAATTATCTAATAGTTCATACAAAAATCTTGTTGTAATAACTACCTATATCTCCTCTAGTGTTTAAGAGAAATTTTTGCTTGGCATTTGGAAATTTCCCCCTAATACCAGAACTGAACAAGGAAATAAGTGAGCCTTGGTGACCAATTTATCAATCAATGTGCCAGTATAGTCATTTATTCAAACTAGGATGCTGCAAGATCTTGAACCACAATCATTATTTGTATTAGATAAAAGCATCACTGACAGGAAATTAATGACATTTTGTCTTTTTTCTTTCCCACACAGTTACATAATTTTATCCTATTTCATGACATAAAAAATATTCAGTGGGGTAAAAAAAAATCAGATTCTCATGTATTACTCTCCATTTTTATTTTATTTTAGCTTGTTAAGGAATGATTTACAAGTGACTCTTGTGAAGGCCTCCTGAAAAAAGGACAGCCTCATAGCTCATCCAGAGAATTTTTGTGTGACCATACTCAACTGTATCACTGAGAGAACAAATTAAAAAAAAAACATTGTCCTATCACATGGGATTTTGCACAAATACGTAAAATTACAAGGGTCTCCAATAAAAGAAATAAATAATAAAAATGCCTGCAGTAATTAGGAACAGGTCCTTATAAAAGCCTGTTGACTTTGTCATTGCTATATGTGTTTTGTGGTGCATACTGCTGAGATAGATGTGGGTAAAATGTGCTGTAGCTTGATTGCTCAGAGCAGACAGAAACACTAGGAGAAACTACAGCTGTGTCTGTGCATCAAGATTAATTACTGAGAGGCAAATGGAAAATGCAGCTTACAGATTTACATGGACAGTACTTGATTACAAAGAGAGCTACCCGACTGCCTAGACCTGACTGAACGGACAAGACAAGAGAATTAAATCCAAAAGACACAGTTTGAAATATCATGGAAATCAATATGATACATTTTAGACAAAATTATAACAGTTTAAATAAAACAATATTAAAAAGCCCCAATCCTTTTCCTGGTCACATGGTGTAAAGCTTTCCCATTTTAAACTCTTGAGGCACCCTACAAGTCAAATGTAGAAGGTACTTGACAAAAGCCAACATGAATTTACCAAAGGTGAATCATGCCAGATTAACCTGATTGCTCTCTACAACAAAATAGTGTCTTCTGTCTAGCAGGTGAATTGTTAGAAACAAAGATCCTGCTCTTATATAAATGGGTTTGTCAATTAAAAAAAGGGAATTGGAAAAAACGTCTTGCATTGTGTAATATAGAGGGTGATTTACAATAGGTTTTGAGACTCTAAAACCATGCAACAACTGTATGAGTGACTCAAAATTATGACCATTAAAACAGAATAACAGCCTACATCTGAAATCTTTGGTTTCAGAAAGAATTGTGTTAACATATATGGGACTGCTGTTTCTGTGTATGGAGCATTTGTTACAGAAATACTGTAATAAAAAACATATTGTATAATTTAACAACATGATTTGATCCTGACCTTACAAAACAACCTATACAATTCAGATGCTCAAGGATATTTTTTTCTTTTCAGAAATACCTCTTTCTTTTCAGAAAGATGTCTAATTGACAAGGAACCTGACTGCTATAAATTTCATTGCTTCAGGCTGTGCAGTAGAATCTATGAAACTGAGTCAGGCACCCATGTTCCCTACAGTAACTGCAGGGGTTGAAGCATCATGTTATGGCATTCATAGCACACAGCACTGTCTTAACAAGGAAGACCTGATGAAATAAATACATCTGAAATCCCACACTAAATTGGGTGCATTAAATTGTTTTAAAGTGACATTTCTGAATTTTTTCTCACTGGATGGCTAGCACAGCACCAGCTCTACAGTGAGACAAGCAACCCTGCCTAAGTTTTCAGACACTCTTAACTTATACCTTCTCAAGTTTTCATTTTTTCCCTATCCACACATACACATTCAAGTGTCTCAGGATCATGAAAAAGCATTGCTACAGAATCATGTAAGAGGATTTCCTATATAGCCTTGAACACTAAGGTTGCAATTTATTTTTCTTTCTCTAAGAATGACATCAGAAGTCTAACCTACATTTCTAATGTGATCTGTGAGTCTCTCCAGGGGGAGAAAAATAAAGCCAAGAGAAAAAAGACACAAAAAAAGGCCAGAGGAATAACAGAGAGAGGGAAAATGACAAGAGGCTGAGAAGCAGAAGAGAGTAGAATGATGAGAAGAAAAATAAAAGCTTAGAATGCATACAACAAGATTTAATATTAAAAGTAGACAATTTTACAAAGTTTCAAAAATAGATGTTTTAAGGTAAAAGTAGTATTTAGCATATTTACCATCTTTTTATAAAAGAAATCTGAACGTCTCTGTACAGTTACTATGATTTCCAAGCTATAACAAACCTTGTATACTTTCCTTATGCTGCAATATTATAGTCTCAGTGCAAATGATCTCATTAACTCCCTGGTCTATAACCTATGTTTCAGTAGAGTTAGAGGACATACTATGATGAAGGATGGTTAAATGAACACAAGTAAGATAGGACAGTTTTCTGAGAATTTTTTGTGGGTTTCTTTTTTTTATTTTCTTTTAAATATTTTAGTTTCAAATGCTGCTTATGGATAACATCTTGAAATTAGCCCTGCTACTGGATAAAACCTTCAAAAAACCCCCAACTTTCTAGGCTGCTAATCTATCCTGATTAGCAAATTGAAAAGAGTAAACTGAAGATTTGTGGGTATCCTGGAGTATTTTGGTATCACACCAAAAAGACAATGCTAAATGAGTTCTGAAAGAAGCAATTTGCATAGACCTTCTCACAAAGGGCTGATAGGCTCCTCCATCATCTTCCTTTTTTGTGGAAATCTCTTTTCAATAATGAAAGACTGTTTAGCTCTGGCATTCCTAAACTGACACTGCCTAATTCTGAGCACCTGAAAATTAGTGCTTACATTTTAAGAGAAGTACCTCCATCTAATTCTGTTAGATTTTAAAGCTCTTTCATATAATCCAGAATACATCTTGCTGAAGCTAGTTCTTGTATTATGCTGAACATGACCACTTATCAGAGAATCTGCATACATGCAGTCATAAAAAAGAAATCAACACAATAAAAATCAGTAAATTAAGTGTTGTAGATATTATTGTCACCTCTCTCTATGATCTGCCATAGAAGTGCTTATTTATCACAATTCTTGATATTATAGGCAAGAGAAGGAGCATTGACAAACAGCTTTTGTACTTATAACTTTTGATGTTTCAAAACAACAGATTTCTCAGTATATAGAAAACATAGAGGACTGAAGCCAGGCATGGCTAAGAGGAACAAAAAAGTTTAAGATTTTTTCTTCACAATTAATATAATTTATTGTGCTTTGTACTCCCTATCATGTTACAGGCAACAAGTTTTCTTGTCTTAGAAACCTAATCTTCATATCAATCTGTCATGAACATTGCATTAAATCCCCCTAAAGGCAAAATAAAAACTTACTGGTTTCCATGTACAACTTCATTGGTGTGTATACCCAAATTTGTCTCTCTAGAGTGTGAAGTTAGTGAGGTAAATGCACTTATAAAGTGAATGTGGAAAAAAAAATCTCTTGTGAGCTAGCTCTTAGTTCACAAAATATTTCAGTTTCCTTACACAGTAATTCTCCAGTCAGTGTGACCTGTGGCTATGGTCTCTCGTATTGAGGATCTCACAGCTCATCAGTCCCTCCACTGTACCATGAGGGGACCTCCTGCAAGCATATATTGGCAGTAAAATTATTTTGCTAAAGGGGGTAGGACAAATGTCTTCTTCAAGATGCTGGGGGACTTCCTTCCAGCAAAGACACTTTGGAAAAGTAAGTTTTAATACCTAGAACTTCTGGCCTTTATTTAAAATGTAGAAAGAGAAGAAAAATACAAGCTGGACTCTGCTGGTAATAAGAACAGAAAAACCGATCCCTGAACAAATGCTCACTATACATAGTGTTTAGTTGTCACTAGATTGCATTGGAAACACCCAAGGTAACTGCTCCAAGGTACCTGATCTAAAGGCAGCTTGCAAAAGAAGAGAGATGAAACAAAGACCTTATAAGTGGAAACATCAGAAAAAGTAGTGAAAAATTATATCACAGACAAAAAAAATCAAACTGGAAATATGGTGCAATAAAAAACCAGAGCTTGTAGCAACATCAGTGAAGGATTGAGTACCAATAAATGCTGAGGAAAAGAAGTATTGAAAATGAGGAAAAAAAATGGCAGAACAGCATATAGATGAAATGATACTGGAAAATCAAGGCCTAGAGAAACTTAAAGAAGGACTATTTTTAAAATAAGATAAATCAGCCAGAAGGGATAGAGACATAAAGCTTCTTGAACAAGTCAAGACCTTTAAAAACAGATGGAATTCTTGGCCATACTATTTCTTTCCATGAGATAGTTACAAAATGTTGCTTCCAGACCTCAGCTTGGTAATCTGATATGTCATCTCCCCATTATGAATCAAGAAACCTGAAGCATCCTTACAGGGAGTCTGCAGTGGCCAGTTTAGTTTTAATTTTTCTTAAAAGCAGCAAGGGGGTAAAACATAGATATTGTATCTGGTCTGATAGCAACAAGGGAGGGAAAAAAGAAAGAAGTCAATGCAGATGCAGAAAATTGTCAATCAAAATAACATTGTTCTGATTAATACAGGAATTTAATGATATAGATATTTATGTTATTATGCTTAGTGCAGATTGATTGGGGTAAGTCACAGTCCCCATTATTTATATCTATCTGTTAATATGCACACCTGTGGTTATTATTTATTCTTATAATCGTCTCCTTTAACCATTTGAGTGGCAGTGACATTCCGTCAGAGAAATACTTCATTGGGATAGAATGATCCTTTAGGTCTCTGCTCTTCAGTGGCAATTCATTCCAATGGCTTCTACTTTATTAATGTTGTCTTTGGTACGTGCAGTATGTAGGACTTCTTAACTCTAGTAGGAAATGCATAGGAATGCACTTTAATCAAGTAAACAAAAAAGACCGTGCTCACCTTGACTTTTCTGTTACCGTGGTGCTTCAGCTATAAAACTAAATCTAATTCAAACTAAACTGCCCTCAATTAGAGTAAATGGAGAGGTAAATGATGCTGTTGTACAACAGAATAGCCATTACACTAAAAAAATTGTAGATGACCTACTTTGTACCAGAGTATGGAATAGCTGCCAAAACTGCATAAAGAATTAGATATTTTTAGTTATGCTCAATTTTGCAATTCAGATTATGCCAGCTTTAACTTAATGAAGTTGGCTGAGATGCTTCATCTAGAAAGGAATGTAGTTAAGCCAGGTCTCTTTTACCAAAATTGCACTTGTAACTTCTTCCCAGGACAAACAAAGATAATATGGGAGAGAAAGAGGAAGAAATAAGATCATGATAAGGCTGCAAGTTTTATAGTCACAAATATTACTGTTTCAACCAATACAGAGTTGTAATTCCACTTAAGGTTCGTAATATTAAGTTACTTAATTGTTGTGAATTCTAAAAATCTTGAAAATACAGAATGTCCATTTCAGGCTTATTGGTATAATCAGGGCTTTCATTTAAAATCTTCCTTTCCCTAAATACCAGTTTAAAAGTTTTAAGTTATTTAACATTTTCTTGTTAACACTTCTGTCTGGCATGTCTAGAAGAAAACTGATGGAGTTAAAATTTGACAGTCCCCTAAGCTGTGGGAGTATATGTGATTTTTATCATAAGTTTCCCAACAGAATCAATTACCAATGACACCTTTTCTTTTAGAAAAGTATAAAAAAGTCACCTCAAATGCCAGCAACATTTTAACAGAAAACACCAGAATGTTGCTTCTCCCTGTCATTCTTTCTTTCCATCTAATGAGAGAACATACAATCCATCAGGAGAGGAGAGAGGATGGTGTTTATCACTAATAAATGCTGACACTTTTATATGTCAAACATTCCAGCCATGTTAATCTTTTACAGTACTGGTGGCAACTGTTCAAAATTTAACATCGTAGCAAGTGTTTGAAAACAGTAAAAAAGGTAGAAGTCTTAAAATGTCATCTGACTTGGTGAAGTACAAAATGTGTATGTTAATCAATAGGGTTTTTTGTATAGAATGATTTCTTATTCAGGTTGTCATCAAAACTGTCTTTGTTATAACAGCACTCAGAATTTTTCAGCAGTGAATTAAATATTTGGGGGAATTTCTTTTTTCCCAAAAAATATAGATAAAAGATAAAATAGATAAAATTTCGTAAATGACCCCAATCCATGTTATTGAATGCCTTAGAAGATCACATATTTTTTTTCCAACATTGTTATGATACACACATTTTTACTTGATGCTGACAAGTTACTACAAGTATTAAAGAATTGTATCTTAATTTTTAATATATTTGTGCTTAAGTTTATACTGGTATCACAGTTTATTTTTATTCAGCTGATAAAGATGCTTTTTAGATGAAAATATTGCACAGCAGTACATCTTTTAACTCATAATAAGTGAACAGTCTTAGTGATTAAAGAAGTCATATTATTTTTGTTCTATAAATATGCAAAAGAACATTACATGATCAATATTTCTTTCACATATCTATATTTGCTTATTTATCAAGAATACATATTTGTCTTAGTTTAATTTGATAGAAGTTTAAAAAACCAAACTTGAATATATACATGTATTTTTGAAAATAAGTTCTATGAATGCATAAAAGGCAGTTTTTGAAAGTGCAAGGAAAAATCACTGGGTGATCAGTTGCATGTGACTAACATCCATAGTTTTGACTTTTGAAAGAGCATGTTCCTGGGGCCACCTGTAACAGAAAGATACTTGGACTTCATTTTATAAAGCTAGCATTTTTTAGATTCATGAGGACATATCAAAGTATGTATAATTCTCTAATTTCTTGTAAACTCACTACTTCAGGTCTTTGGGAAGGTGTATTGACTGGACTGGTCAAAGTGCATGATGGCAATTTTTTTCTTGATTTTACTTTTCCCCCTGAATCCCATTTTAACTGCTAATATCTCACAAATCTATTTTCTCCTAGTTTTTGAAGTAACTATACCTTATCTAGCTTGTGTGAAGATTCTGTATGAATATTAAGTACTGGCAGGGGAGTTATTCACAGTGGGCTGCTCTATTCATCAGTTAGAAAAATCTTCATCAATAACTTTACTTTGGGAATGGGAGGTTGGCCCATTTTATGTGCATATGCTTAGTCTTTTGACTTTTCTTGTGATCTTTATGCAATGGGTGAAGTTCCACTTTGGATAGTTTTAGACTTTTCTCTTCCTAAGTCTCTTCTAAAACAACAGAACTTTTACAAGAATGATATTATTCTACCAATTGCCCAGAAGTTGCAACCTGGTTTTCTTTGCTCTAATGTAGTTTTCTTGTGGGTTTCAATGTTACTGATGGAAATTTTTTTTCAAATGAAGTACCCATGCCCATATGTTTTTAAATTCTGTAGCCAGGTAATATTGTTGAAGCCATTTACTATCACTTTAAAGTGTTTCTACGTTGACTAAGATTGCACATGTATATAATGTCAACAAACTGTGTCCAAGTTGTTTGATTTTTGTTTGGGTTTTTTTCCTTGAGGAAAAAATGTTTCAACATCTTGGCCTAATATTGAAATAGGATCATCCTTGACCTTATTTATACTCTAAATGATGAATTTATCTAGCCCATCCTACACAAAAATAACTTTTGACACAGTTTTTGCTCTTTGACAGTGGTTTTGCTCAGATTTAGACTAGCTTCATATTTTTGCCTACTGTCTAGATTATTTTTCTTCCAAGAGATTGCAGGCAGCAATGCTTTACTTGGCTAGGGCAAATTAATTTTTCCTCAGAGAAATGGACAATAGGAAGATATAAATAATTGAAAGGGATATGTACAATGATTATTCCTTAGGGGATATAAAGAACCCCGCTCCATTGATACTGGTTAAATTGCACCTTCTATATCATCATGACTGTGCCCATCAAGTGATGGATGTCCTTTGTAACATGCATTACATTGTTTTCCCTCTTCTTGTATGCTGGTCTAGATATAATCTGTAACAGCAGAAAGTAATTGCTGTGATAGTGTAATGGATCTGTGCTGCAACTTTTACTCTACTTTCCTAATAGTGAATTGTAACAATATCTTGCAAAATGAGACATTTCAATTATCTTTAATGGACCAGAGGTGTCACTTCATGTATTTGTTAAACATCTAAGCACAAGAACAAAGGAGGAGAGGGGCTAAAAAAAGTAGTTGAGTATTACTGGTCACTGAAAAAGGATGTTAACAAATGGAGTTTAAAAGAGGGTGATTTTATGACTTACTTTAACCCTTGAGTAGGAAGGAAATTTACTGAAAAAAGAGACATGAGTTCAAACAGTCACTAAAAACAGAGATCTAGTGCAACTCATCAGTTGGGTAAGTTTTTGCCAATAAAACCATGTTCAGAACACATTGATGAAGATGCTTTGAAATTTTCACTTCTCAAAAATGAAAGACTATCCACTCAAAACCATTTAAATTTGAAATTCATTGACCTTTTCATTATAATGTGTTCATAGAGTTAAAATTATTAATGTCACTTTTTTCTTCTTTGTTTTTTTTGTCTACAAATGACACATTTTTCTGAAGCAGAGATTTTTGTTGCATAATTCTTTCTCATTCTTTCTTTTGAGTCGGATCAAAACAGGAACTCAAGTATAAAGTATAGTGCTCAAATATGTTTCATGTTGGACTCATCAGAACTCAGTATTACGTTAATAGGTGTTTGCTAATTCTACCACATCAGGGAAGCTCAGAATGATAAGCAAAGTCTGTTTCAAACTTTGAGGCTTGATATAAATACTTTCAGTCTCCAGTAAAGGCTAGGGATGAGCCCCTAAAGCAATGGGGACTGGATCTTGTCTGTGTAACATGGTGAGACCAAGACAAAAGACGTCAGCCATGAGACTTACTTTCCTGTTCATGATATATTATTTTTTATTTAAGATTAAGTTCAATTGTACTCTGAAACACAGAGGAAAACATCTCTGGGAGAACAAAATCTATTAACATCGCCCAAAAACCTATTTTCCTTTGTGTTTATTTTGACATCATGTATTTTGCTTTTGTGTTTTGTTTAAATTTTACTAACAAAATGAAGCAATAATTTAGCCAGAAGCAAAATATTTACATTGCAAACAAATCTCTTGCCAACCTGTACAATTCTCTAGAGAATTTCATGGCATTTGTATAAGAAAACTACCTCCCTAAGAAGAAGGATCACACAGGCAACTGAAGACTCACCATGGGAAAAATCCTATAAAATAGTAAATGTTAAAGAGAGTATGAGAAGTTTTTTTAAGAAAAATCACCTTGAAAAATCATACAGTAAGCATATAATGTTAACCCCTTTAAAGGTAACATCTTAAAGTAGAATCAAGACTAAATTGTCCTTGAGGTCCTTCTGGAAATTAAGTGGGGTGACTTTTTTTTAATTTACAATAAGTATTTTTGAGGATATGTTTGCCAATTCTGAACAAGAACCATAAGTTTTAAAAATAACTAGAACATGTTGACTAGTTCTGTATTGTTTGTCATGATTTGAACAGTCAGAAATAGTTTTAGTATGTCATTATAGAATTGTAGGACTAAATTAAAACTTTACCAGATTAGCCCTAAATTAGCAACCTAGGGACAATGAAGAATTTCACAAGTCTTCACGAGGGTAGGCAGAAAACTCTTCATGCTAATCCTTTGCATATGCTGAGGCACAGAATATTTTTATACCTATCATTTTCCAAGGCTAAAATTCTTTCCTTTTCGGACTCAAAGAAGGATTTCTCTCATGCCAAGGGATCATAAACTTTATGGAATTGTAATTGTCTTTTAAAATTTTTTACTTACTGCAAAATTGGATCCACACATCTTTTGGAAAAGGTCAAGACTTCTTTTCAAAATACTTCTCCTGTTTGGTCACAGTTTAAAAAATTCACCTGATATGAAATTTCTGGGCTCACATCCAGTTTTCCTGAGAGATTTAAACCATATATCCCATGAAAGTGTCCTAAATGACACCCTGGCCTGAGGCTTTATTTTCACATAGTTCTCATTAGTTTACATAGAAACCTGTTTGTGGACATATGACTGTATAATATGTCTGTACAAGCAATATATATGATGGATTTTGGTTTTATCATTTATGCACCTCTAAGAACATTTATTAATACTCAGTGTACAATATGATCTAATCTATTGCATACTGCTAAGCGTAACAATGGGAGTCCACCTTCCTGAGGAGCACTGAGCCTTCAGAAGAGTCAAAGGGAACACTGCCACTCAGAAATTCTGGGAGGGTCTGCTTCTACAAAATGCATTACAAATGATTGTTAAGGGAGGACACTAAATAGAAACAAAGATCTGAACCCAACTGTCACATAAGCACTTAAAGTACAACAAAATGGTAAGATCAAGCAAGAAAAGTAAAAAAAAGTGACTTAGTTAAACCTCCAGAATTAGCACAGAAATCATTCTTCTAGTGCTTGAAAGTTTGGAAAAAATAATAACAGAAACCAAACCAACAAAACAAACAAACAAGCAAATAAAAACAAACAAAACCAAACAAAAAGTTACAAAAAATTAAGACAGTTAAGGAAAATTTCTCATTTTTAAATCTGTAAAAAGTATTTATTTGGTAAAAAAAAAAGAGAAAAAATAACAATGAAAGAATCATAGGAAGCTGAAAATATGAAAACCCTCAGAGAGCAACTCTAAAATATGTTACTAATTTATCACATGATTTTAGCATCTAAAATTGTTTTTGTGTAGAGTTATTTTATTGCTACCAATGCATTAAATGTTGTAATAATTGCTCAATTACAAATTGAGGTTTTTTATTCTTTCCATATGTGATAAGGATGAAGGTGATAAGGATGAAGGTGCTGTGATATATTGAACCATAGATGGAAAGAAAACAAAAAAGCTTACCTGAGACATCTCTCTGGGATAGGGATATAGGGATTTTATTTCCTATGCCACTGAAAACAGAGGATAAAACAATTAAATACCACGGTAGTACCTGCCCTACTCTTTGTAGAGCTACACTCTTTGTGTGATCTTTTTCCTGGCCCAGTTACCTTTGAATTCTTTACATCCATTTATTAGTTCAAAGGATATCATTGTCCCCCCATTACCTAAAGAACACCTGACCTGTAATGAGAACTTTGCAAGAATATACCACATAGCCCCCATTCTAGTGAGGGATGTTAAGAGAAAAGTAGGCATTTGTGCATCCTGGTGAAGCTAAGCATCAATAAAATGCTGCCACAGTACTTGGCTCATGTGAGACTAAAGCCGTTTTTGAAAACAGTAAGTTCAGGTTTAGCGTATTTTCAAATATTTTCCACGTATTCTTAATAAAAAAATTGTGTTGAAGCTACTATATGGATGCAAGACTGCTAAAAACAGTGGGAAAAGCTACTGGGAACAATGACACCAACTAATTATAGCCTTTTCTTCAACAGCTCTTAAATAGCCAATGAAGCATTGTTAGGAAGTAATGAGAAATATCAAATTATCTGTAAAACAGGTAAGTGTAAACATTGTGGTGTTTAAAAAATTCAGTTACTGTTTACTTCAGTGTCATTCTCATAATGAATTTAAAAAGGCAAATTAAAATTTTCTGCAGTTCTCCTTCAATTTCAGCTGGATATTGGATTCTGCTCTATTTCCTTTAAAACCATCTTTGCAAAATCATTGTGTTTGTCATCAAATTTGTCTGTAAATTTAAAATTGGGTTTAAACCAAAAAGAAAAATTTTAATTTTTATTTCCTTTGTGTTCATAATTAAAAAAAAAAAAGAAAAGAGGTTCTCCAATATATTGGATCATGTAGCTAAGAAGTTAAAAAAAAAGCATAAGACATCCCAAATGTAATCAGTATTTAATTTCACTGGTAAATTACTTTTTAAATCAATGTTAAAAGTATTTCTGGAGGAAAAGTCATTTTCCTCCAAAAGATCTGATTCCTTTCTGGACATCCCTTTCCAATTCATAAAAAAGACACTAGAGTGAAGCACTTGATGTAGATAAATGTCTACATTATCTTCTTGCAGTATCAGCCTCTTCATATAAAATTTAACATGGAGGATACCTCTGTTTCAGTGGTGTTTAAATCCTTATAAGGAACATCTGAGCCTAGCCTGGATTCACTTTCATGGAAAGCAATTTTTGGATTATATGCAAATGCAACTTGCTTGATACTATCAAGAGGAGGAATCTTTGGGAAGGAGCCACGTGATTTACAGTGGTTGTTTGCATGGTTTTAAGAACAGCCAATAACTACATGTCACTAATACTATATAATAGGTATGCTGGAAGAAGTAGAACAGGAAATTAAAGAGAAGGGTTTGAAATTTCCTGGGAAATTTTGAGGGAATCATTTCAGAAATTTGTTTAAAGCTTTTTCTTTTTCTTTTAGCTATGTAAAATCTGAACATTATCATAATTAATGAAGCTACTTGAATTTAAGTTCATGTATCCTAAGAATTTATGAAAGAGTCAGAAATGCAGAAGAAATTATCACCAGTCTGATTTGTAGTTCAAATCTCATGTCCATCTAATGCATACTTATTTTCTTCATGCACATGTTTGGGAGTCTTAAAGACACTCTTATTATGCTCACCTTCTCCTTTCATAGAAAATTTAGAAAGCATCAGCATCATCCACTCTAACACTGATATTTCATTTCCAAAAGATCTATATCCCCTTGTCAGTCAAATGTAAATGAAGAAAATAAGTTTAATTTAGTAGCTGTAACATCCTGCCTAGAACACTGAAGAAATCTTTTGGTCATTTACATGTAGTGTGAACAAACTTTGACTAGAGAAGAGTCCGAAAACGTTATAAAATCAGACCTGCATATTTCTTTTTTTAAATACTGACTAGTGTGATTTCAGACACTAAAAGTTCAGAAATATACACCAACAGGCACAGACACACAAAAATGTCATGGTCAACAACACTTTTAGCTAGCAAGCAGTTTTATGCAACCTCAGTGAATATGTATTAAACTCCATACTATTAGTGGTGTACAAACCCCACTGGATTATATAACATCAAGCTTGACATTAGAAAACACATCAATCAAATTTCATGCCTGAATCTCAGAAAGGAAGTGACACTTCTGAATGGCACTTCAGATATATTCCTTTATATTTTGTTAATAAAGAGAAATCTTATTAGTGGGAGATTCAAGATGGTATAAACAAGTTTTTGAGCTCAATATACCATATGTTATAGCTGCCAATTATGTTCTTGTTGACATTTTCTGCATGTGGGAATATTATGATCTTAAATTCATTATGCTTCTGTTCACATGTACTGTGTTAATTGGCATGTGACACTTTTGAAAATCTGTTCTCAGGCAGTATTCATAAATAGTTCTTTTTTTATATGAGCAATGTATTCAGTGGGCCTAATACTTAAAAGAATGCAGCAATATGATTTTTTTATTTTCCACTGATTTTTTTTTTAAATAAGTTACTTTTAATTTGTTTATTTTTTTAAAACCATGATTTATTCCACTTTACTGTGATATGTCATGTTTAGTGATTTATTGTCCAAAAGCGAAGGGGCTTTATATATCACTTAATTTTACTGCACTTTTTGAAATTAGTATGAGCAAATTAACCAAATAATCCAAAACACCTTTTTCCATTTAGCATTTTCAACAAAAACCATAGAGTAGTAAAGGACAAGAGAGGATGTGTAAGCTGTGTTCCACAGAAGAGGTGAGATTTCATATATTTCAAAGATGACATCTTAATTACAGCACTACAAGTGCAGACTGCAGAAAATGAGTAGGCTATATCAGAAGATCCAAGGATGTAAACAATAACAGCTCTGTCACTAGAAAAGACAGTAAGGGCTTTGTCATCAGCACCCTCTAGAGAAGAACTGAGTGAAGAGTTCAGGATGCATCTCATCTAAAAATGACATCAAAATGAGGCTTCTGGGTCAGAACATTATCATATTAGAGTGCTTGCAGTGTTAATACACACTGATAGACATGCCTGAAGAATGGCTCAGATCTCGGGTGGGTTGAATCACCTTATTAGACAGCACTGTGTTTTATCTACAACTATTTTGGAAGCCAAAGCCGACTCTTCTTTTTTTAGTTCTTATGCTAGCATTTAATAAGAGGATTTTTCATTCTCATAATTCCTAATCATACCATCTGGGCAATATTTGCATGTTTTTATGGTCTACAAGTGAAATAACAACACACCTGGCCTCTCCTACTGACATTTGTTACCACATCTATCCACATATCTGCTCTTTGGCTCCTGTTTCTCTGTTGCTAGCATGATGTTTTCCATTTTGCACTTTGGGGGAAAATGGTATTTAGTTTTTCTTCCTTGTTCTTTGCAAGTTCCTGTTTCATCTTATGCTCACAAGCATTATTTTTACCTTCTGTAATATATGAATATAAATAGCTGAAACAGGAAAAAAACATTGCTATATGCCAAATACAGACTCTTGCTGTTACCAGGCAAGAATCTCAGTTCCATCTAATAAGTGTACATCCTCCATCTCTGTTAGAAACATGAATTAATCAGACCTTTGCTTGAGGAAACTATAAATTTAGTCAGTTTTAAGTGCATTTACATCTATGATAGACAGGATGGATGTATATTCTCACAAGGAAGAACCAATATTTCCAGAGAACCTGGTCACAGTCTCTTCATCTCTGTCTCCTTTACAGCCAATTAATAACATTTGGCTCATAGCATCCATAGACTATATACTAATCACTTGATATCTGGACATCTGGAAAACCTTGTACAGTGTTAATGGTGTGCTTCAAGTTGCATAATTTAGTTCTGCAATAATACAAATTACCCTGCAGAAGGCCACGGCCAGATATGAGGAAGGACAATATGTAGCACTCACTGATGCACAGCCAAAGCAACAGACTGTGAAGAGTATTGGAACAGAAAATGTAGTCAGAATCTATTACTATTTTATATGCATTTATTTACATTTAAATGGTGCATATAGTTAATCAATTTTACCATTTTTTTTCTGTCTTGTCTACTACTAGGAGTTGAAGAATTCAGTAGCTCAGTAAACACAAGTCTGCCGCAGCCCCATATTCTGTGTTGCCATTATTAATGAGTGATGAAGCTGAGCATGCATCCCTAGCAGACACACATGCTCATGTACTCACAATACATGTGTGTGGCCACACAGATCAACACAGATGGAGCACTCAGCATTAATGCAAACAGTAGTAATGGCCTGACCTTGTTCACTTTTTGGCTGCTCGGTGCAAATATTGTCTAGGTACAATCACATTTTCTACAATTAATTTAAGTTTTCTATTTCTTATTCCTTGTACTATATGTTTTGAAAGTAATTTTCCTTTTCTGTATTTCCCTTATGTTTCACAAAAAAGGGAAAAAGGGAATTACAACTGACTCTCTAAATTGTTTATTATTGGAAGTTAATGATACGCACACACAAAAAAAAAAAAAAAAGAAAGATGATGGCTCTCCTTTCCCAGTTATTGTCTTCATCTAGACTAGTTCCATCCATTAGTGTTTGTACAAAACCTTACTCTGCTTGTATCATGTCCCTAAGTCTTTTAGTCTTTTATTCCTTGTAGACCAAAAGTGTTCTTATTCTCTGACTTGAGGGTATATGTTCTTTGTAACATTAGTAGGCAATTCATTGAGTAAGAAGACTTCAGCACTAATTCTAACTGAAATAAGAATGACAGGATTTTACCTTCAGCCATCTGCAAGCTACATACTTTTCCAAACTGAAGAACACATATTCTCAATATAACTAATGAGAACTAGACAATCAAGCCGAAGTTTCACTTTAAGATAGATGTCTAGGAGAGGATAAATGGCAAATAAAAATAGCAACTTATAATTTTCCACCGACTATAAAAGCATACTACAGATTGACATTAAACAAGCCTTTTTGTAATTTATTGACACATATATGCCTTAGAATACTTCTTAAGTTATTTGATAATTTTATGGGATTATTTTTGGAGCTTTCAAAATAGATAATTTAGATGCTGAATTACACTTACATTATGTATGCCAGGTATGTACCACCACCATTTTAACTAAACTCATGATACAGGTATTTCCAAAATGGAGAATTATTTGTTTTGTTCTTGCTGCAGAGAAATTGATGTTCTAAATGAAATGTTTAGCAAACACCATTCATAAGACCTGTAAGCCATAAGACCTGTAAGCACATTATAAGAAATTTCAAGAACTTATGAAAAGATAGGATCTGCTAACAGAGCTGACATTCAACATATTCATAAGTTGCTTAGAAAAAGGCAAAATGGTTACAGACTTTGACATGTATGCAAGGTATTACAGGATAGTGAAAAAAAAATTGTGAAAAGGTGCAGGAACATCTCATGATGGGTAGTAAGTTGGCAGATAAAATTCAGTATGAATAGCTGTAAAATTATTTGTATGTAAACAAGCAACCTCAAAAAATCTGTATAAAATGCAACCATTTAAATTATCTATTACTTTTCCAGAAAAGAGATCTTAGAATTTCTAAGGAGATGTATCTGAAAATACTAACTCAGTGATAAAAAGGACAAGCAAATAATTGAACAAATTTAAATGAAAAGAGAGAATTACTTAAAAAAAATTTAACAAATTTAAATAAATCAAATGGAACACTGTGTGTTACTCAATAATATAAAACATTGCTGCAGAGACATGGTTGCTTGGAACAATCTTGAATTCAAAAAGTTCCCAGACAATTTTAGAAAATACAAATTTACTGAAAGGTATTAAACATTAAAATTACAATTTGTGAGTCCAAAAAAAAATCTCTAGCCCCCAAATTGCTACAAACTGAAAGAGCAAATAAGAACTGTCCCCCTGCCAAAAAACCCCACTAATGTACACTTTGATGTACATGCAATCTTCCTTTAGTGTTACTGGCTACCGTCAGATTCATGAATATCAGGGTAAACAGAGTTTTTATATTGCACAATATTTTCATCTTATGTTTTAATCACACATTGTGTCTTGACTTCTATCATACAGGAAAAGTGATCATGGCTAAATACAACTAACACTTTAATTAAGACATTAATACCTATTAATTTGTCGCAAAGAGATGGACAAAGACACCTGTTCTTCATAACAGAATTCATAGCAGAATAGCTGAATCTTTATTCACATTGCTCATATTTATATGATTATCAGAAAGCACTGTGTTTAACTCCAATTGGTCAGCAATTCACTGAAACACAGTTCATTGGTTGGTAGTGGCTTGTGTACGTGTCCTTCAAACTTTTTCTACATATGTTTACATTTTTGTCTCCTGGGAGGTGGGTGTTTCACATGGGGAGAATCTTTCTCTGCACAGGTGCAAACTGTCTTCCCACAAGAATAGATTGTTGTGCTAACTGATTCTCACTGTTACAATTATTTTCTCATGGGAATTTATCAGGCTAGCTGTTACCTTAGCCCAAGTAACAAGGCCTGATTTTACAAGGCCTTTCTTTCTTAAGGTTTTACTATATCTAACATTAATTAACATGTAAAATTTAGGTTTACTGCTTTTTTTAGCCTTCTTATCACCTGAGCAACAAATTATCAAAGAGATTTTGAGTTACATTTCATTTGGGCAGAATTAGATCTTCATTTTATCAAGGTGAGACATTTAAGCACTTAGTTTTATGAGCAAAGCACCATGATAGTAATTTCTGATGTTCAGTAATGTAGGTAGGCTAGTTATGTCAGTGGAGCTTTAAAATAATAATGTATTTTTTTTTCAGCTGCGGTTGACTGATAGAGAGACTTTTGAAGATCCTGACAATAGCAGCAAAGGAATAGCTGTGAAGAATTAGTATCTTAATATTAGTAATCAAAATATGGAAGAAAATGTCCACTCTTCACAGAAACTGATGAAAACTTGAAGCTTTTAGAAAGAAATATTAGGAAAATCAGGCTTTATGTGTGCAGAATGGAAATTTTACTATATTTTGGTAACATTTGGAAGTGGTACAAAATATTATTCTGGGAGAATAGATATGAGCATGCAAGTAAATTGAAAATTTTTGTTGTATTCTCCAGAGTTTTAGTCAAGAAAAATAAGGTAGCTTAAAGATCTCTTGAGGATGTGCTGCATATCAGCTCTAATCAATTCAGAAGCAGTTGACATGTCTTTAGGTGAGATTTCAGTTTTGATCAAGTACATGCACCCTCAGTATTTGTTTCTGTCACAGTCAGATGCCCAAGTGTCGGGAGAGATTTGGTATTTGTAATCAAGAAGACATAAAGGTTAGAAGTAGGCTGCTTTGACCATTACCTGTCTTATAAAGGAAACCAGCCAATATATATGTGATTAAATTGTTAATCAACTCAAAATCAGGTAATTCCCGTGCTGTTCAATGCAATCCATTTTCTTCATCAAAAGAAAACACATGAAAGAGGAATTTAATAAATTGCTTGTTAATTACCATTAGGCAACAACTTTAAAACAGATTTGTTTTATTCTATAACATGCATGTTGATTCCTTTTGTGTAAGTGAGTAATATTAACTAAGAAAATTGAATTAATTACTAAATATTGATGAACAATAAATATTAAATATGTGTTTAGAAATTACTAAGAAATGATGCTTCATTTAACATGTGTTCAGCTGTAAATACATATTTATCATTAAATTCTAACTTGTGTATTACTGAGGGTTAACAAGAATAATGTGAATTGAGATAACCATAGCAAAATATAATTATTCCATTTTCAAAAAGGATGATACATCCTTTTGTCTTTATCTTCATGTTTATTTATAACTGGTCAGAAACTGCTTTATCTTTCCTAATTAGCACAGAACAAGAACAGAATAAAAGTGAAAATTCCATGTAAAATGTAGCTTAGAATGCTTGCTGATTCAAATCGTAAATTACCAAGAAGTTAAATAATTAATTTGGATTTAAACATCTATTTGATATAAAAAAATATATTTTAAAATCAGCAAACAGGTGAGCTCTATCACACTGTGCAACATTTTGTTTTTAGATATCTAAAAGTCTGTTTCTGGTACAGATTTCATTTTTAAGTATTTCTCTCTTTCTGATATTCCTTGGAGTTTTTCTTCAACTTTGTTCCTAGGTTATTCCTGAGCTGCAATTGTTCAGCCTTACAGGACAACTTCAAGGAATTATTCTCTGGGAAGTAGTTAGAAAAATAACTTGGCACTAATATCATTTAAATGAGTGGGAAGCCCAAAAGAAGCAGTGATTGAAGTGTATTTATAATCTCTGCCTCTCCTAAAGTGCAGACTTTTGAGGGCAAAAAATCATGTTCCATATAATATTAAATACATCTTTCACATGAATTAAGGTGCACATGTAGGAATTTCAAGAATCTCTGAATTTTATGGCAGTGTCTACATTTCAAGATAGATTTTCTTATCAGCCTAAAACCTGTCAAGTCATCCATTGAACTCTTCTGGTATAACCAAGAATCTTCTTTAGAGGCAACAGGCACACAGGTGGGTGTGTTCCTTTCGGGTGTCAACACAGACTTGGGTTTTTGTACAGGGACAAACTACATACTTAGCACTCAGATACCCAAAGCCACCACAGAGTATGAGCAACTACTTGTAGTATCGCTACCAGTGACTACTTAGTATCACTAAAAGTAATAAAAAATGAGCACTTTTCTAGAGTAATGAGTTCACATCAATGTTCTAGGTCTGAGTTCACATTGATGCTCTTTTTTAAAAATTGCAGGTTTCTAAGGATGTGGATTATTTTTCTGAACATTGGAATAATAATATTGATAGGAAACAATATGTTCACACTGTGGTTTTTTGTTTTGTATTTACTATATGTAATGTGAGGTACTTCCCATATGCAATGCACAAGACTGGCCCCAAATTTTCATTCATTCAGGAGCTTTACAAGCTCAGTAGACTATTGATCCCTACTGCCAAAATAACGGCCTTCAAAATTGACAATCAATTTTGTTTCATGTTGAAAACAAGGGTCAGTGGTTGAATGAAGACAACTGGAGAATTTTACTCTTCTTTTTGAAAACTAAAATACACCTAATTACTACTATCCTGGTGGGCATCTTAAATAAATAATCTAACTTCCTAGAAATCAAATTTTAACTTTATTGAATTCAGTGAAATAACTTAGGTTAAGTTTATCATGCTAATATAGAAAAGAGTTGAGCATTCATGTTATATGTTAAATTAGGGACAAATAATTGCATAGAAAATAAAACTGCATGCTTAAAACTGGATTTTATGGGTCACTAGTTCTGTGAACAATCTTTCCTGTCTTTTAATCTCTCAGACATACATAGTTAATCTCTGTCCCATGTATTTCTGTACTACTTATTTATATCATAACCTCATAGTCATTGCAAAAACCTGCTAGCCAATCTTTTTAACTGTGTAGGGATTTTACACTATAGTTAAATTCAAACTCAAGTAAAAAAATTAATATTCATTTCCAAATGATCACTCAATGGATGTCTGTTTCTAGAGATGAATATCTTATCCACTGAGCCATGTTGTTCTCCTTCCCAGGAAATGCCGTCTTTTAATAACATACTTAGTGTAATCAATATTGACAGAGACAATATGCAAACAATTACTTAGAACAAGAGTGCTATAATTTGAAGGCAGCATGTATTTGTAAATTGTTACATACCTCCTACCTCAATGTACCATGCAGAGATTCCTCATCTCAGCAAGGTCACAACATGAAATATGTAATTTATTGGAGTTGAGATGAGTTTTTCAGGTGCTTTCCTATAAAACTGCTTAATTGCAAGCGTTTTCTCCCCAGTTTAGATGTTCCTCTACAAATCTTTTCTAATTCAACTAAGTCTTTGAAATCTCTTCAAAAGCTCTTAGAGTTTAGACCCTTTGTTTTGTGGAAATAATGTTTCATTTGATACATGCTATAGCTTATTTTAACACACTGTCATTTGCTGAAGCTCAAGGAATAAGTAACTTAATTTTTACACTAAGTATGTTATTAAAAGATAGCATTTTCTGGGAAGGAGAACAACATGGCTCAGTGGATAAGATATTCATCTCTAGAAACAGACATCCATTGAGTGATCATTTGGAAATGAATATTAATTTTTTTTACTTGAGTTTGAATTTAACTATAGTGTAAAATCCCTACACAGTTAAAAAGATTGGCTAGCAGGTTTTTGCAATGACTATGAGGTTATGAGCTGTACTGATTTACATATTTTTCAAAATAGAAATTTAGGACAAAATAATTCTGGAAGTAATGTTTCTTACTTAAAATTTTGTTATGATATCCTCGCCTGCATTTATAATGCGTATAATAATCAGAAGGAATTCTAATTCATAGACAAACCAGATTGTTACCCAGACAGATTATTATCATTGCTGTTCCTACCAATTACAATTTGCATGTTCGATCACTAAGATCCCAATTCACCACATTTCTTCAGCAAGGTGTCTTCAAGGGGTAACTCAAATATTTGTATGTGGTAATTGCTGAAATGCCTTACTGAATCTGGAATACTAAGTACAGCTACCTCGAAAGGGAAAGAGCATATGAAGCTGGAGAAAATGGAACAATATCAAAATAAATATCTTAGTTGTACCTATATTGCCACTCTGTTGCTAAAGCAGTTCCCAAGGACCACAAAAGGGGATATATCACTGCATAGTTTGCAACCTGGCTGATTTCTGGTATTTGTGCACTGGTTAGAATATTTATATGTGCTTTATATTGTTCACAGCAGCAGTGTAAGGACTTTCTCATGTGTCACTTCTATTAGCTAACAGTAATACTTTTCTAATTATTGAAATTGCTATTCAGTCCCAGTGTAAGCAAAGACATTATACAAAAAGAGAGGGGAGGAGGCATTCTGTCTCAACACACACATCACATAAATGTTACTCGATTATTATTATTATTATTATTATTATTATGCAGATTGTCTCCACACACATAAACAAAAGCGTATATTTAAATGAAATAGAAGGCAAACAAAGAGAAAATAGCAATAATAATACTTATAGATTAAGAGATTTATAAAAGAAGATAATATCTTTATTTGGAAGTCTGATTTCTGAGCAAGCCTAGAAGAGAGTACCACTACAGGATTCTTCAGAAGGAAAAAAATATTTTTCAGGAAAACAAGAGTTGGTTATGAATCTCAAGCAGGAAAACAGGGAAAGTCTATTACTGAAGTAAAATCTGTTTCTCTTTTCTTTACAACCAGAAATATCAATAACTAGGATGTCTGGAACTTGCAAAAATTTGAACAGTTTAAGCCTAGATATGAACAGAATACATATAATTTTTCTTTACTTCTCTTTGCCCTACATGATGCATTATTAGAGGTTATCGCTTTGGGTTTTTTTTACAGTTCAAACTATCTTGAACTCTATTTATTTCTTGTCAAACAGAATATGATACATGAAGAGTACTAAACATATTAGTATCCTGTATGAAGAAAAAAAAGAAAAGAATAGCAACACCTAAGAAATAGTAATTTTCCAGTATTGTTGAACCACATGATTCCACTATGAAAGGGGCACAGGAACTTGAATTTCTTGATAAAAAGGCAGATTAAAAGTAAAACCTGCCTCTGCTACAAGACAGAATAAGCAAACATGTCTTTGAGAAATATGATTTCAAACACATTCAAGGTCAGGTGACAGAATAGAGTCACATCGTTTTAAAAGCCCTCAAATATATTCCATTCATTTTGCTTGCATTGAAATGTTAAGTCTTAATAGAAATAATGGAAAGGATGTTAAATTTCCTTCCATTTGAGCTAATAACAATTTGAGTGGACATTCTGTTCTTTCCCTGACAGCTCCCTACCTGAATGAGACCTAAATATTTAGAGTGTGTAGTAACTAGCGCATCTCAGTGGGTTATGGCCTTCAGACACAAACAATAAATGCTGAAGATGCAGTGTCCACACCATTTGAGGCTTTGCTCTTGCTACTGCTGGACTGGAGCCCTGGGTTTTTGCAATTTTAGCTGGTAGAGAATACTAGAAGTATTTCTTTTCTGTTTTTGGCCTCATTTTCATCCAGAATGGAAACAGCTGACACTCTGAAACCACTCTGTGATATGGATGTGTGTGAAGAGTGAGAATAATTAAGAGTATCCCTTCAAAATTATATTCTTGACCTAAACTAAAACATCAATGTAAGTTGTTCATTTACTCTTTTCAGGAAAACAGGTTTTCATTATCTTGCTGAAATACAAACAGTCAATGGAAAAAGCAACATTAACTAAGGAAACCCTACTAATATAACTATATCTAAATGAAGATGCTCTTCTCTAGATCATTAAATAAATTCAATAATGAGAACACTTCAATTGAAATTGTTTGTAGTAGTTATTAGATAAAATTAAGTGGGATTTTTTCTTCTGATAATGTTTGGATATTTGTGAGCATTGCAAGGAAAAAAATTTTAAATGTGATTGTGTATATACTGACATTTAGCCAAATCTTTCATAAGAAAAGTGGTTTATAGAAACCTGAGCTGCAGATTTAAAAATTTTTTATTAAATTATTGCCTTCATTACTGTCAACTGAAAAATTATGCCCCCCCCTCAAAATTTTCATGAACAAAACCTTCCTAATTACATTTTATCATTAAAAAACATTCCATTAAAATAAATCTCCCTCTAATTTTAATGAAATTCCTTTATTTGATATTTTTGGATACATTTTTATTTCAATTTTTACATATTCTCCAAAACCAAAACTAAACCTCTCTAATTTTTTTGAAGAGGTGGACTTCTATGGAAATCAATGCTTTTGCCTTAATTTTTACCTGAACTAAATTTTTTTCAAGAGGCAAAAGGACTTATGTTAATTTGTTTAAATCTTTTAAAACTTGAAAAACATAAATAGGATTAGCAAATAATGTAATGAGATTTGGTTTAACATGAACATTACAATTGCAAAACTGTTGAAGAGGTTTTCTCAAAAGGTGTCATAGCTAATTGGCAAGGACTACTCTACTTATGTAAATTTGCTATTGGATCCATTTTGTAAGTAGTACAGTCACCACACTGCTATCAGGGACCAGGAACTTGGTTTCACCTACTAATAAAACATGATTAAAGGTGCTATTTTCTTTGGTATTATCCTTGAATTAAAGGCCTTGGTAGCTAAGACTCTAGCTATATATTATAAATTTTTTTTGAGTTTCTCTCAAAAGTCTAAAAAGTAGTTTTGTGTAGTGTGATAGAATATAAGAAAATAAAGATAGTGTAGAAATTAATCTTACCCCTAAGGAGTTGCAGCTGGGTTAATTATAAAAGATTAGGAGCAGGCCTGACTTTAACAGGCCACAGCTGTAACCAATGAGAAGAAGAGTGCTATAAAAGAGTGGGTTGGGTGGTTGAGAAGGGAACTGGAGTCAGTTGGCTATTTCTGAAGAAGAAAGCATTAGTGCTCTGAGGAGATGCCCATGAGAAGCACCAAGAAGGTGTGAAACTTCTGCTATAAGGAGACAGCAGTATGGAACCCCTGCAATAAGATGACAACAGCTTTGTTCACAGAGGGTCTCTCTCTATTGTAAGGTCTGAAAAGAAATCATATTCCTCCTATAAGCAGACAGAAGTGCTGAAGAAAATTATGTTTTTTCTAGACTTGTTGTTTGCTGCGTGCTGAAATTTGTTTCCTCACAATGAAATCAGAGATAATATTCATGAAAGAAGATTTTGTCTTGGAACAATGCTTTCTCCTAACACTCAAACAATCCCTGATCTTACTAAATTAATTTTCAGAATCAATATACATGAAGAAAGTAGTATATTGAATAATTTTGTTGAAGATTAAAGTATATAACTATTTCATCCAAATGAGCTGGGCTGAAAATAAGTATTAAAGGCTATCCATGCCCAGTTACCAATGGGACAATACTTTCACTAAAAATCTAAGGTTTGATTGAAGTTCAATGAAACACCTTCTTAAGGTCCTGGTAGTTGAAATTCATAGCTGACTTAAATTTTAAGAAGGAAAAAAGAAATCAAGTAATTAAAAATGCTTATTTCATCATTTTTGACTTTCCACAGTTCTCATTTCTTCCTCAGGACAGATGGTATCTTGTCATACAGATACTAGCCTTGTCATTTTTCCTATTCTAAAACGGTTCCTCATTTTCAGCTGCTACCTAGCTTTTTATTCAAATTGCCTAATTGAGGAACAGAATCAAGCTAAACCCAGAAAAGTTGCTCTTGAATTGTTGCTAGATTGTGTGACTGTTGTTTCTCTTCTAAGACCTAAATGAAGGCTGTTTCTGAAAACTTTTTTTAAATTCTATCGGCTTTTCAGCTACTACCCCTTCCTACAAACTTTGTCTCAGAGCATAATTATGATGAGGAATTTTCACTTAGGAGGTGGCTCCCGTAGTAAACAAAATACAGGGGAATGTCAGTGTCTTGAAGCATGTGCTCAGAGCAACCACCTTCAGCAAAGAAAGAGCCAAATAATCCAATTTCAATTAGACTGCAAAAGAAAGATAAGAAGAGAATGAGTGAATAGCCTGTGCAGTCAGCATCAAAGAAGCTGGAGCAGCTTTGCTTAACCAGTTTCAAGACCCTTTGCATAAGAGTCTCAGGAAATTTCACCTGATCATTAGGAAAGATGAAGTAATCATGTCACTAATGGAATGCAGTTGGCTTCAATACTGAACACTTCAAGAATACCCAAAGCATTTTGCACTTTTTTCAAATAGAATATCACTTGGCAAAAAAAAATTATGCTTTTATGTTTTTATTTTATTAATGATATAAAGACCTCGCAGAAGAACTTATTTCCTCTTACCTTACTGATGAATAGTGACAAATAGACAGGTAGTTAAAGATATCATTACCTTTCTTCTAACACTGAAGGGACGCATGCAGAATCTGATAATGCCATAGAAGTCCCTCCTATGGTTCTTCTATTAGAAAACAGTAGGTATCATTTATTTTCTCTAACATTTTTAAAAATTTATTTGAGATATTTTCACACCTTGATAGTATTCTTAGACTTTGTACTTCTGAAAGGCAAAAAATATTGACTGCATTATTCAGCTGCAGAAGTCTCTGAATGGTGAACATTAACTCATATTTATGAATGTTAAATAACTGTGGAAGTTTATACACACATTCATACGAAGAATTTCAACTTTTAATTCTGACAGCTTATATCTGTGAATGAGAGGTGCAAATAAAAGAAAAAATGGAAATATACGTGTCCTATATGTGCTCTTGAAAATAGCCTTACCCCATCTTTCCTTATGATCCCTTCAGGTAGAGGAAGGCTGCAACTAGGTCACCCAAAACCCTCCTCTTTTCCAGGCTGAACAATCCCAATTCTCAGCCTCTCTTCACTGAAGATGTAAGACATCACCTGGAGTTCTGCATCCAGCTCTGGGGTCTTAAAGAAAAGATATAATAGTTTCACTTTTTATTTTTCATTATAAAACATAGAATAAGCTGTTTTTCTGAATTGTTTTTTGAGGTTCATGACTATGAATTAAAGTTCCCACCACCAGATCATTTAACTCAACTCTCTGTCTATCTGCTAATTAGGCAAAGCTTAAACCACCACACTGAGACTGACAGCTTCCATTGAAAGAGCCTGCTTATCCTTACTCCTAACTTTGTCATAGTAAAAGTAATTGAACTCTAAATCAGATTTCTCTACTGAGAAATGGCTAGAGTATGATTTTGTTGTTGTCCGTTTATCTTTACTTAGTCTTTTGAAAAAGTATTTTGATATAAGATTAGAGAATTGGAAACTGCAGGTTTCACGATTCATGTCCTCTGAAGGTCAAGGGCTGTATAATCAGAATAGTGACTTTTATTTTCCCCTGGCATGGTACCAGAACAGAGCTGTCTTGCCTGAACTTTCACTAATCTTTTACCGACCTTTGAAGCAAGGAAGTGAAAGAAATGACCAAAGCACCCTTAATAGGCTTGTATGATGAGAAAAATAAGAAAATTGAACTGCTAAAAGTAATAGAAATCAAAAATGAATCAGTAAATCTGATTTTGGTCAAGTTAAACATTCACAAGTCACTAAGTGATGGAACAAAAAAGACTAAAATTGCAGTTCATATTTATTTCTTTTGGAAATATAAATATTTAATTACAAGATCTGATGCTTTATAACCCACAGATCTTCCTGTGGCTTAGTGTTCTCTTTATCTTTAAAAATAGGTCTGAGATCCACCCCTCACTGCTTAAGAATATTGCTCAAGAATATGGCAATTTAAAAAGGAATGAGTTTAAATTACGGGTATAAGAAGACACAAAGCAACTGAAGCCTAAGCTCCTTCTGTTTCAAAAGGGTAGTTATAACTAGAATTCATTGCATCCAAACAGGTTACATTTGCAACACATAGGACTTTTTATTTTGTCTCCCTTTCTTAATCAATACATGGCTATCAAAAGAGGAAAAAAAAATATGGTGGAATGAAATGTGACCACCACCTTGATTCTGAAATTTTCCAACACTTTCGAGTTTAATGTTGTTTAGATACATAGTTTCAAAGGGAATTTTATGCATAAATCAGTGTTTTCAAATGAGATGCCTATATGCCTTTTAGTGCTTTCAAACCTGAGGGAAATTCTGGGCTGAAAAGTTTTTCTCCAAAATATCAGTTAGTCTAGTAAAAGAATTTATTTTGTCCTTCAAATTAGACATTGCATATATCTATGAAGCATTCTGGGTGTGGCATTAATCAATATGGGTAAGATTTGTAGATTCTGTGCTATTCTACCGTTCTATGATTTGTCCAACTAATTAAGGTGTCTGGCACAAACCAAGAACTTGCATTGCCAAATATCAGAGGCCCTGTAAAGCCAGCCAAACACTGAACTGCCACTGTCTCAAAAAAAAAAATCAAACTTCTTCCTTTAAATCTCGGATGGCAACACTTATTACAAAAAAATTTACAAACACAGAGAAGAGTAAATAAATACTGCAAGGATGTGAGGGGGCATGGTGTGATCAGTTACAACATTTAAAATGGGAAGAAATTTTTTCAGTTTTTGCCAGTACAGTCATTAGGTTGGCTTGCAACCTGCACAGTTGATGAAATGGTTAAGGCAACACTGAATGTATGAAAATTCTTATAATACTGTGGTTTTGTTTTGTCAACTAAAACTGTTTCTGGTGTACACATTAATACTGATCTGTACACTTTTTTTTTTTTGTATTTTGATATAACTTTGGGCTGAATAAGACAAAATCAAACCACTTAGAAGCTTTTGGGAAAACTGACATAATTTACTTTCACTCAAAGGAAAGGCCACAGTATTTTAGTGGCTCTGTGAAACTGAAATCTGAAAGACTGAAAGGTAAAAAGAAAAGAAAAATTATGTTCTTTCCCCTTGTGTTAAATAAGTCTGAGAAATCTATGTCAAGATAGAGCATCACTGGTAGATTTTGAGACAATAATTCAGAGACCTTTAAAGACAGCATTTTTTTGTATATTACTAAAGACAAAATTTTGTCAAATTATATAGTGGTAATAGCATGAATTTCTTTATTTTGTAACTTTATTTTAATCACTTCACTACAGTTCAAAATATTACAGTTACAGTGAAGGATTACAAAGATATACTACCAAGTATCAGTTGATTATAATTTCAGTTTGAACACATCAACTGATTTTGACCAAAGGACAAGCTGATAAAAAGACACCAACATAGATTGTACTGAAATTTACATGTTGCAAAATATATTAACGTTCTTTCTAACAATATACTTGAGCTGAAAAAAGAGAAACCTTGTGATAATCTTAAAACAATCTATAAAATAACAAGAAAAATCAAGAATTGATTCTCCAGGGGCTTTTATTGTTAAAAATATAAATTTGGTAATTTCTGTTAAAAAATACATTTTATTTTTTTTTATATAATTTGTGATGCTTACGTTGAGGGGTGGTTTTGGGTATTTTTTTATGAGTGGGATTATCTTTCCTTCCAATCTTCTTCAGTTACATAATTTGAAATAGTTTATTGTTTAGCATTAAAAACAAATTCTTTCATTTATCCTTAAGACTGAACATCTTAAAATTTATGTTTTGTCAAATGTAGTTACTAAGTCTTTTAACAGAGACATGACCTATCATGTGCTTCTAATGTAACTCCTGAACAGAAGAATGCCTATTATCTTAATTTTGTTAAAATTAAAATTTTTGGGGAAAATAAAATGCTTGTTAGTAGACCATAGGTGGGGTTGTTCGTAAAGAATTTGATGAATATTTATTCTATCAAGTAACTTTTAAATTTATGGCAAGTAAGTCTTCATAAAATCTTTACTGTAAATAAAACCACAAACTGCAACATTACCAATTCTTCATATAAAAATTAATGTTTTATTCTTGTTGGTAATCTATTTCTCAGAATCTTTGTTCATATTTCAAAGCATTTTCAGGGTCAAGGCTTCACAAAAGGTAGCTGATAAATACACCTAGGAAAGATGAAAGGTAAAATATTCAAGAATGGGAAAACAACTATTCAAAAATATGAACTCAAATCCCGGAGCAGGGTTTTCATTGTAGGTTTTCCACTCTTTATAGTGCCTTTTATTTTGTTTTTCTAATTATTAAAATTTTATTTCATAGCCTTTATCTTTATTGTCTGATTTCCTATTTAGAAGCAAAATGTGTAAACATTATTCATATGAACAGACTTATTGAGAGCAAGATGGGGATTAGTGATGCATATAATTACTTGTGTACAATTGTAGTATGATGGTATTCAATTAGAAAAATCATAGCAGTAAGCTATACTCTTACAAGTTTTATAAAATATCTGGCAGCTTTTTGTACAAGCAACATAGCAATTAATTAAATTAATATAACATAATTTCTCAAATACTATGTAGCACATTAAAGAGCAATAGCACTGAAGTTTAGATTGTTGTTTACAATGTCTTCTAATGTCATTAATTTGTTTATCTTTCAGAACTAGTATTTTGTGCTATTTTTTCATCTACAATTTGAGATGTTTTGTCCCAGAAAAAAAACGTAGAAAATTCTTTATTTTAAAAAACCAAAAGAAAAATATACATGCTGTTTCCTTGCCTTGCTTTAGAACTTAGGGTGGACTAGTTTTTTAAAAACTTTTAAATCATGGATTCATAGAATCATTTAGGTTGGAAAAAGCCTCATAAGGTCATGGAATCCTACCATTATCCCTGCACTGCCAAGTCCACCAATAAACCATGTCATTAAATGTCATGGCCTGCACACCTTTCAGGCAGGATGACTCAACCACTTCTCTGAGCAGTCTCTTCCAATGTTTGGAAACCCTTTCAGTGAAGAATCTTTTCCTAACATCCTAAATATTGTGCAGAAAGAAAAACTGCAGTTGTTTTTTTTTGCAATGGATTGCTCTGAAGATGGTGATCAGCCACAGCTCAGCTCCAGACCCATAGGTATCAGCCAGGCCCCTGAGTCTGACCATGCAGTCAGGAATTACCAATTTACCATCATGGACAAAACAGACTCAACTTGTGGAACATTATTTAATTTATTAGGAAGTTTTATCTTTTTTAAAATTCTATTTTCTACTGTGGAAATTTTTCTTTCTAAAATATCCAATAATATTATGAAAAGGGGAAAATTTTTGCTCAGAATCATATATATTTAGAAATATTCACTAAAGCTGTACATTCTGTACGATCTCATATATCACACAGGTAAATCTACACTGAACCATTTTTGTTGTATCTTACTCAAATATATTCAAGTTTGGCAGTATATTTTCAGAAAATAAAACATGGGAAATTCATAAATATTGATAATCTGATGAGCAATGTGTAGAGCATTTGGAATATGTATGAGGTTAGAGTTCTAGGTGAAGTTCTTACCCTAGATTTAGTATATTCTCATGACAACGAAGGACCCACTGTTGCCACTTTTAGTCTTCTAAGGAGATATTTGCCAGGGCTAAAGAAACATTTGCCATGAGGATCTGTGAAATTATTGATAATTGGGAAATACTTGAATAATAAACAAGCTACCACTACCCCTTACCGAGTGACCTGCTCACCCTGCCACAGGCTAAGTCTGAAGGTAAATCAATGGGCAGTCCAAAGTCTCCATCCAGCAGGTAGATTTCTTGATAGACAACATTCTTCCTTGGCTTTGAGGTCTCCTTAGAGTACCTTTTATGAATTTAATGCAAACACATACTGAAAGGATCTGAGTATTTACAAAGGTGTCAAGTTCTCACTGGGTGGCTCTTTAAAATGTTTATGGAGCTTGCATAAATTAAACTAAACTTGCCCAGTAAAGCTGCAGGAACCACGTTAACTGTTTGCAGTCACTCTGCTCTCTCAGACACGTGTGCCACAGGGTGTGTCATCATCATGCTTCGCTCACATTAAAGCTTTTCCTCAGCTTCACTCATGAGTTAGGTTAAGTCTAACAGAGATATATTACTTACAGCCCCAAAGCTGGTTCAAGTGAGGTCAATCCAAGCTAACATCTCTGCACAATACTCACATCCTTTAAAAACTTCAGAGCCAAATCCATTGAAAATCACTGGGACATTGATCAAGAATCATACAGCCCTTTCAAAAATCAAACTTACTTTTTATTTTCCTGTTGTTCAGGATGAGCATAAGGAGCTTCTGATCTGTCAGAATATTTTGGTCACGTTTTCTGTAGAAAAATTTCAGCAGCATCAGCAAAATTCAACATGAGGAGCAAAAAAAAGGTTTATTTTATGAGAATTGTAGGCCACAAAACAAGCAAGATTGATCAATGATTTACATTAAAACTGAAATGGAAACTGTTTGCGATCCATTTGATTACTGAGACAAGAGTTTTGCTCTGACGCAGTCAGCAACACTGCACACTCCCTCCACAGGCAGTAAACCTGAACTAGGGATTAACTGGGTCTTTAATTTTTTATTCAGTAGAACTTATTTTCCTCTAATGCTTTTTTCCCCCCAGAAAATAGACCCACAATAATTTTCAGATATGGGAACTTTGCAATTTCATACAAGTACTGGTAGATTAATTCATAGAAAATTCTAATTCTTCTTTCAGTTTGCAAACATGAAAAATCATTTATCTGATTGGGTTCTCTGGGTGAAAATCTCCCTTTATAATGATTCTTTTTGTTACCAAATATATGCTTTATTTAAATGCTGTTATTGAAAACTGTGCTTAAAAAGCCATTTTAACATATTATTACTATTATTATTATACAAGGTTCACAACAGGTTTTAATTTAAAAGAAACTTAATCAACATTTATCTGACACGTGTAATGAAAAAGAATTTACACAGAAAGAAACTTAAAAAATTAAGTCACAACAAGCTGAAAATGCAAGCCTTTTTTTTTTTCTAATTTGCCCATGTAGTTTATGACTAAAGAAAAGGTCTTTTATATATGCACCAAGTCTCTTTGAAAATTGATATTTGTACTACTTTGGATAAACCATAAATATGTTAATATAGATAATGATATATAAATTTATTAATGCTACTAGTTTATATCAGAGTTGTGGAACTCACTGTTTGTTGCAAGTATCACATTCTGAGCACTGAATAAGAATTTAGAATATAATGTCAAAGAATAATGCAGTCTGCTTTTTATGCAACAGCATTAAGTCTCCTCTCCTTTTTCCTTTCTATCCTGTTTACAACAAATTTTAGTAAAGCAATCATAGGTGATAATGTGGCAAAATCCAGAGTTCATGTTTAATTATGATCAGTTTAAGATGCCTCTAGGCCAATCTCACTTATTACTGAGAGCGTGGAAAAAATTACTCTCAAAATTAACAAGGCTTAGGACAGATTATTGGTATTTTCTTTTTTAGTATCATCTTTAAGATCTTTAAGAAATCAAATCCTGCCTTTCCTCAAGGTACAATGGCAACTAAGATGAGATGATTTTTTTGTTAGTGACTAAAGAATAACTGAATGGTCATTTGTAAAATACTGTAGCTTAAAAAAAAAAAAATTAGCTTTGGCTTGAGATACCCTTCTGTTTTCTGGAAAATAGGTGAAATTCTTTTAAGTGTGGGAAATTTGATGCAATCTTTTTTTAGAAGACAAAACATGGGGAAATATTTCTCGATTTAGGCACGATTGCATGTTCTGATGAACTTTAAAGAATGTTGTAAGCTACATAAGGTCTTCATTTTTGTCAGCAGATCTATGAAAGACTACAATTCAGATATTAAAATGTTTCATTTTTATATAGCTGATATTTCTGATATTTTTATTTAAATATTGGTCAGTCAATGAACCATTGCAACCAGAGCTTTAACCACAAAAGAATGTCTCAACTTTGATAACTAAATTCAAACTGTAGCTCCTCACAGCCACAGTTAAGTTGCCACCTGTTCCTGAAAGCTCTTGAGACAAAGAGATGTAATTTCCTTTTTCCAAAAGTTTATATCCTGACATATTCAGCTTTTACAACATTAGACAGTCCATAGTTTTGTTTATATTTAAACTTTCCCATCAAACACAGGGTAGATGTGATGTCCCCTTTAAATAATATCTCAATAAGTCAGGAAAAGATTAATTTAGCTAAATTGAAGATAGCTCAGACCAAAGATTAATTTTCTCTAGTGTCCAGAGAAATCCAAGCCCTTATCTATCATCTGAGTCCTACATCCCAACACACTGTAGACAGCAGTTAAACATAATTTCTAGAAACTCCATGTCTTTAGAAATGCTGTAGTAAGTGGAAAAGGAAATTCTTAAGACAGCAGTGTTTTGGGGTGTCAGCAAGATGCATTCTGGGAACCAGCTCTGTGTTTTGAGCATCTCAAAATTTCTGAGCAAAATGCAATTAGGTAATTATCATTAATTCTAATTAGTCAAATAAAAGTAATTAAAACACACCTCCAGGTGTCATATTTATTAAGGGACAGTTTGTTTTGTTATGTCAGTGGTACTTTTATTTCAGTCCCACACTCATTTCCAGGCAGGGCTACTGTAGCAAGAATGATGCTAATAAGATATTTATTACAGGGAAATAAGTTTTTCTCTGATGCTGAATGCTGAAATGCTGTGATACTCAGAGTATTGATACCAATCTACTTGTGTTTTTATTATTTGAAAGGACATCAAGAAGCCAGCAAAAAGATCACATTCTGCTGCAGTGAATGCAGTACATATGCTGTATTAAGAATGTCAACTATGAAAATGATAGGATTTTAATTTTTTAACTTCTACTGGAAGTAGCAGATTCTTGCATATGTAGCTGTTTTAAAATTTGAAGTCCTTATTATTTAGATTGAGAAGTTCACTTTAACTTTTGGTTGGTATCACCAACAAACTTGGGCAAATTTAGGACTGTTTAAAGTGACAATGTGTCGTGATCTTGTACTTTCTGTAATAAAACAAAACTTTAAATTCAATGGGAAGTTGATATATCAATGCAAAAATATTAATATCTTTTAAACAATCTTTTCAGGGAGTTTTGAATAGTATCCAAACTAACCATAGATGAAGCTCTCTACATTTAAATATTAAGCATACAGTCAATAGAGGCATTAGCAGAAAGAAACTTAAAAACCCTGACTACTATCTCTAAAATGCATCACTGAAAATGAACTCAGTGTAATACAGATTAAAAAAAATCTCAGGGTGCTTTATTTATTTTGGGATTTTTTTAGATCTGTTGTACATATTAATTATAAATTAAAGACACAGATCTGAACTGAAGAGTATAAATGTTTAAGAAGTTACAAATAATTGAAAAAGCAGAAAGCCCTTTAGGACTTCATCTTTCTTTAAAAGGATTCTGTTTCTCATTTTGTTTGTGGAAAGCTGAATTCTTGGACTCATGGGAAGGTTCTTTATAATGCAGGCATGTGACTTCTGTCCAGAGCTGACTGACCAGATCAAATCTAATCTACATGGGTTGTTATTATCAGAAATATTTTAATTATAGCTTTATACATGATTTACTAGATTTAGGAAATTTATCTAAAGTAATGTTGAAAAATAAAATCTCAGCTATCAAGCATTTGCTGGCTTTATTATTAATAAATTAATTTTATTGCCGCTCAGGTATAGATCAAACAGATGGTTGAACCTGATGTCTTTCTGTTACAGTTTTCTCCCCAAAGTAATTTATAAATTCTCTTTTTCTCCTTACTTGTTCATCTGACCAGAAACGAATGCACATACTTGAACATATACAGGTGTTTGTATGAGAAATCAAGCTACCAAATAGAGAAAGTAGAAATTATTTAAATAGAAAAAGCATGTGCTTGCCACTTCAATATAGTCCAAAGATCCTCCACCTACAGCAATTTTATGCATATATTAGCAATTCTACACAGCAGTGAATTGAAATTATTCAGGCCATGTATAAGCAAGGTTGTCTATTTTGGCAGAGTCAAGAAAGTTAATTTAAAATAAAATATAAATTCAAAATACTACATTAATCTATAAATATAATGACAATTTATCTATCTTAAACTGAAATATAACTAGATATACATTTGTAATAAAATTTATTAATTTTTAAAATTTTATTTCTTTAGTTAAAACTTTTCACCAGCCTAAATAGCACCTCCCAAGTCAGTGGGGTGGGGTGGGAATTCTTGGAATTATGAGAGATCTGACTGTGCAGTATCTTCTAGAAAAGACTTGTCCTTTGGAACATTTAATCTATAATATTAATCACTTCTTTCTTGTAGTATGATGAAAGTAAGTCATTGTTTTTTATCTTACAAAGCCATGAGGCAAAGCTTTGGCACAAAGGGAATGTAAAAAGGTATTGTAGAAATAAGATTTTGTTCTAAACAATTTTGAAGAAAACTAGCACAGTACCAAAGAGTTTTAGAGGAATAAAATACAATGGGTTAAGAAAATGCTTGCTCAAAGTAGAAAAAATAGATGGAAAGCATTGTGTCTGTTCAGAGGGAAGGGGAGAGTGGGGGAGGATGCTAGATATGGGAAAAGAAACCTGGTTAGTCAGTGATTTTTATGAGCTGCTTTTTTATACATCCACACTCTTATTTCATGAAATGGAATATTTTCTTCCCTCAGGGATGAAAGCATTTTAGATTTGTTGATGTTCTGCCTTTAACTTTGCAGCCAAAACCAACATTTTTCTAATGGTAATGTATTTCTATTTAAAAGACATTTGCAGTAAAAAGTTTATTCTGGTCTGCTCATGTGCAATCCAGTCATTCTGTAATTGCTTCTACAGGCAATATAGCTATAGGCAAGTTGTCAGTATTTATGCTTACGATAAAAATCCTGGTTATAAGGAATTTTTCCATTGGGATAAACAATAGCCTGGAGGAAAAGGCAAGAGAAGGAAACCATATTTCTAAAAAATTAAATAAAAATGGAAAGACAAAATCTAGCACAAAAAGCTGTAAGGCATTTGCAGTTGGCTCTTCCTGTGAAATCAATGTATATTGTGCCTACTCATACACCCACAGGCACTTAAACACACTTGCATATATGTTAAGCTTTGTCTTGCCTTACAGTAGGAGATCTTTAAAAGCAGAAATATATGAAAACACTAAAGAAACAGAACTTGTCTAAACTGTTTAAAATCCAATTCTTTTATATCTATTTGATTAACTTCTGAGCTTAACTAACTGAGCTTCACCTTAAACCTATCTGTTTGGTAGAAAAACAATAAGAAGCACACTTTTCCTTTTTTTCCTTTTTTTTTTTCTGGATTTATTACAATTCAGTCACATGGCTATTTATTTCTGGTTTAAGAGATAGCCCTATACCAAATCAAGACGGTACCCAATGTTTCTAGCTAAAAAGAAAGCAAAGCCTAACCTGCTGAGCCGTGAAAACCTTTACAGTGAGGAGTGAATATAGGCATATTTGCTGACAGTCTGAAGGAATAAAAATTTATTCCAATTGCTTGATGTAGAAGTAGGTGTCCAGATTTTAGAATTACAGAAGGAGTGAAGTCAAAAGGGACCACAGTGGGTCATCTGGTCCAACCTTGCTTATCAGGCAGGGTCATCCTAGAGTACATGGCACAGGATTCTGTCCCAAGGGTTCTTGAGTACCTCCAGTCAGGGAGACTCCACAATCTCCCTGGAAACCTGTTACAGTGCTTGGTCACTCACACAGTCACTAAGTTATTCCTCATGTTCAGGAGGAACTTCCTGTGCATCAGTTTCTGCTCATTGCCTTTTGTCCTATTGCTTGACACCATAAAGAAGGGCTTGGCCCCATCCTTCTGACACCCTCCCATTAGACACTCATACACATTGATGAGGTTCCCTCTCAGTTGTCTCTTCTCAAGGCTGACCAGGCCCAGCTCCTTCAGCCTATCCTTGTAAGAGAGATGCTCCATTCCCCTGATCATCTTTGTTGCCATCCACTGGACCTGCTCCAGGAGCTCTGTGTCTCTCTTGCACTGAGGAGCCCAGAACAGGACACAGCACTCCAGATGTGCCTCAGTGGGGCTGAGTAGAGGGGCAGGATCACATCCCTAGACCTGCTGGCAATGCTCTTCCTAACGCACTCCAGGATAACATTGGCCTTCTGGCTACAAGGGCACTGCTGGCTCATGAACAGCTGGTTGCCTGCCATTGTGCACACAATCACCACCAGTGTCAAAACACCTTCCCCCCGACTCCTGCCAAGTTCTTGGCCTTAAATTCACTCACAGTTTTTCTCTACCTCCTAGCCACCCAGCAGTCCAGGGGTACTGGTTGGCATCAGTTCTTCACATGTTGTCTTTTCCCCTCCTTAGAGGGAGCACTCCTCAGACTCTGCCCCTGATCCCCTGTAGAGTCTCTTTCTTGGGAGATAATCCTCCATGAACTTCTCCAATTTGGTTCTTCCCATGGGCTGCAGTTCTTCACAAACTGCTCCAGCATGGGACTTCTCCACAGGGTTCAGTCCTTCAGGAATAGATTGCTCCAGCATGGGTTCCCTGTGTGATAGCGAGTCCTTGCAGCAAACCTGCTTCAGTGTGAGCTCTGCTCTCCATGGGTCCACAGGTCCTGCCAAGATCCTGCTAAACTGCAGCATTCCCACAGTCACAGCCTCCTTCAGACAGCTGTCTGGTCTGGTGTGTGGGCTGTGGGCTTCAGGTGCATCTCTACTCCAGCATGGACCTCCATGAGCTGCAGGGGCACAGCTCCCTCTCCATGTGTGAGAGACTGAAATATGAAAGGTTAATGTCTCAAACAATTGGCCAATTGCAAAAGCAGCAGGTGCTTTGCTGAGGCCAGGTTTTTACCCTCCAATCAAAGGAGAGGAGGAGAGTTCTTAGGTGTTTTATTGCAAAACCTCTTACCTGCCTAAGAACAGCCCTGGTGCAGAAGAGCTCCACCACCAGAGGATGGAAACCAAACGTTTAGCAGCAAGCTGGATTTTGAGTCAGATGGGTGAGAATGCTGATAAGAAGCAGATCCTGCAGAGGTGGGATAATGCTTTTTACTATGCCAGTATCCTCCCTTACACAATAGGCTCTGGTGTCCTCTGAGAAAAGTATCAGGACATTCACATGTTGGCCTGAAGATGTTCATCCCTTCTGATGGGCCATAACTGACTTAACGAGGCTGTCATGGCCTAGTGTCTAGGTCACATCCTAGAAGGTGTCATAAATCAGATGAATTTCTGGGGCTTCCACCAAAAGATTGTGCATGATCCACAGTGTTGCATAACAGTGTAAAACTCTCATCCTCAGGGGAAGAATGTGGGCGTTCTCACCTGAACCTGAACATATATTTACCCATAGAAATTTGTGCTCCTCTTTTCGACTGCACTTGCTTAGTTATTTTGGGTTTTTTCCGCCCTCTTCCTGACTGTATTTTCTTAGAGGCACCACCACTGTTCCTGATGAACTCAGTCTTGGACAGTGTCAAACCAATCTTGAAGCCAGCTGGCATTGGCTCTATCAGATGTAGGGGAAGTTTCTAGCAGCTTTTCACAAAAACCACCCCCGTAGCTTCCCCCTGCTACATTTCTACACAAACCCAATTCACACAACTATCTATGGATTAAATTTTAATTAAGGTCCTCTTCACCTAGAAAAAAATTAGTGTTTAATTTAATCATTTAAATTTGCAATATTCAGAAAAGAAGCTTAAATTAGTCCTGTTCTCTGATTCATCTCCCATGACTAGGTATTATAAAATATCTAGGCAGATCTGGAAAGAGGTGGCAGAATCTCCTCCCATGTGATTATCCCAGCCTTTAAAAGAAACGTGCTTTCTTTATCATATTTTCTTTTTGCAAAGAGGATGTAATACCCAAGAAATAACAATGCATAATAAATCACTCTACTCTTGTATGTACTTGTGTGTGCATACACATATATATATGTGCATATACATTTAATGAAATTGATTATAGAATAGACAATTCATTGTCACCAGAAAATTCATTGTCACCACAAAACAGAAAAAAACAAGCCCAGACAAGGTTATCTAGGAAAATCTGTTGACCAAAAAAAAAAGACTTAAACAAGATAAACTAAGGTTATGAATTAATAGGATTGAATATCAAAAAGGTTACAGGTCACTGTATTCAGAACAGCATATGAGAAATTTAGCTGAAGATGGATTCATAGCTGAACTGAATTAATTATATGAAAATAAAATAATGTAGATCTTAAGAACAGGAAGCAAGATCCATCGGTTATCTATCAGAGCTGATTGAGTGGTTCCAAATATTTAGACTCCATTATTTGTATCAAATCTAAGAATGTGGTAAATAAAGTATATTATAACTAAAAGGGAAAGGTTATACTGTTCTTAGAACCTCAAGATCTTGAAGTTTATTAAATATCTTCTAATGAACTGTCAGTGAGTTGCAGGAAACCTGATCTAAATCTTATTTACTGATATTTTCTCCACATAATTTAATGGATGGCGAACTTAGCCCAAAATTCTTAATAAAATCTGTACATGAGTTGTTTATACAGAATATGCTGCTTCAAAACTGTTAAGTTTACCTTCATTTAAAAACTGTATTAAGATCATAGTTGGAAACCAAGGCACAAACTAATGAGACAGATTTGTGAATTCTTGAAAGGCATGAAAAGAAAAAGAATCATGACACAAAAATATTTTGCTTGCCTTCTGTTTTGGTTGAAAGGAACATCCAGGGATGACTGTGTGTTCTCACAAATGACTGCATCAAAAGTATTCAATGCTTTTTTCTTCATAATATATCTAATAAAATACGCATCTATTTTAAAGATTTGTAAGCTTCACATAGGTATCGAGAACACAGAAAAAGCAAATGGAAAGTTTGTAGGACTTGGTAAGCAAGTTTAAACGAGCAATAAAAACATCGATAGTGAGAAATGTTTACTAAGTTCTTCATCTTTATACAGTTCAGTATCTCTTTCTGCATGACAGGTAGAAAATATTCTCATTAATACTGTCCTGCTCCTTTTCCCAAATTCTTTTTACCTGGTTTCCTTAACAGTTTTCAACAACATGAAGGAATGAATTCTTCAAATCAAGCATGCACAAGGAAACAATCTTCAAAGAAGCTTTTACCAGAAACTTTCTATTTTACTTTCTACTCCTACGGCATGTACTGCAACAGTTGAATTTTTTCCTTCAGAAAATTCTAGTGTGATAAGGAGAGAGGGGGAAGAGGGTTTGGGGTGAGGGGAGGAAGCTTTGTCAAGGAGTAACTTCTCTGGAAGTCCTTTAATTAGCACTATTTATCAGGTCCAGGGTGAATTCCTGATCAGAAGCAGTGAAAGGCTTATTCTTTAATTGGTAATCGATTAATGTAGTAGAAACAGCATTTAGTCACTATTACATGTCAGTAAGATCTTCAACATTGCAGGTATTTTACCCTGCAAAACATATATCTATATATATATATATATATATAGATATATATATATACACATTTCCACAACGCGCCACAGATCACAAGGAATATAAATGAACTATACAGGACTCACACAGAGCAAGATACAACATACCTAAATGGATATAATTTTGTTTGTCTAAATATCCATGTCTACAAGTAAAGTATAAGTTTAGTTAACCTAATATCATCATAAATTCTTGTGCTAGTGTCTTTCTGCATGATTCTGCATTCATTGTGCCAAAGAGAAGTTTGAGAGTTTGTTGCATGTGATAGAAACAATTGGTGTTGGATTTTTTATTAATAAAAGTATTTCCACAGGCATTAGTCACAAAAAAAAACTGGGAAATTGAGTTGTGCCATGGCCTCCTTTTGTTTGAATGTAATTTTTAATTCTTCAAAAAAAAAATAAAAATCAAGAAATCTGAACATGGAAGTGCAAATCACTAGAAATTCAAATCTCTGAGATAGACCACTCTTATTCTTCTAGCATATTTATATGAAAAAATAAAAAAAGAATCACCAAAATAAACCAAACCAAAATTGCTTGCTTTAAACTCATATATAGACAATAAATAAACTTGGACACTCGTAAAAACTTGACCCAAAAACTGAAACAATGGTGATAACAATTGTATCCTAGAATTGAAACTAGACACCAAGACCCTTGGAAATGGTGCATGGATCATTTCCATTTTCATCTTAGCAGGCTTCCCACAATGGATGCAGTTTTCTAACACCTGTCTAAATGTGTATACAACTGTACAAATGTGTATACTGAGCTGATAAACACTGGCCATAGTTTCAATATGTACTGAAGTTTCTGGCTCAGCTCTCATACAACAAGGATCATAACTAACCTTTTCTATTGCTCTGGAAAAGTTGGAGGGCCAGTCCTCAAACTCGTAATTATGTCATCACCCAGATATTCATCACCTACTATTTAAAGACATGTCAGAATTACACTTTTCATGTGGATAAGCCACCACTTTCTACACAGACCAGACCTGTCTGGTTGTTCTCTGCCCTCAGAGCTGAGCACCCTGGCCTTGTCTCTGAGTTATGACATTGTCTGGGTGCCCAAAACCCTTGCTTGAGTTTTGATGTGAGAAGAACTATCTGTAGCCTCCTGACAGCTGTTTCACAAAATACAAAATATATGCTATAAAATATTGGAAAGCATCTCTGAAGTTCACCTAGTACAACTTCATGCTCAAAGAATGCTGACTTCAATGATACATCAGGTTGTTCAGATGCTTATCCAGACAAGTTTTCACAATTTCTAACTCTGGGGATTTTGTAACCTCTTGGATGACTTTTAGCACCATCATTTAAATGCATTGCAACTTTATGAGTTTAAGATTGGCCAACAGAACAAAAATATGTTGGAAGTTCCCAAAAATATAGTAAGCTTCTTCAGGAAGGGTAAGGATAATTTTTGAAACTGCATCTTAAGGAAAACCTATATTATTCTCTGTTCTCTTTGATGAACCCATAGCAAAAGAATATAATGCAAACAAACAACCAAATCAAAAATTAGGAGGACTGAAAAAGACTAGAACTTAAACTATGCATCTTTATTTTATGGAGAAATGTAAATAAAATATATTTTAAATGTTATGGGGTTTTAAACAAAACAAACAAACAAAAAAACAACAGAAATCCCCCAAAACCCTAGAACTCCAAAAACTAAAATCAATAGCATAGACTGGATTTAATAGAAGAAATCAGAGTTTTAGAAACTATAGATTAGAGAAGTGATTTGTTAAAATACATTGTTAGAGTATTCTTGAAGATCTGTTTAGCAGTAATTTTTTTATATAGAGGAAGTTGACAACTGAATTAGAAATTACCACAATGAAACAAACCTATATTTTCACCAATTAAGACAAAAGTTCTGGTTCCTGTATATCATGGTTTTCTGATACTGGAGAAGATCTACTAAGTCCCTTTTAATTTTCCATTTCTTTCCTCAGCTGCAATTAGTATTTGAAAAAATACTTTTTCTCTGTATAAGGCTCTCCTTTTTGCTGCAATGGACTCTTTTGTTATTGTTACCAGTAAAGAAGAGATATGTCAATAAACAGTCAGAATAAAATAAATAAGAGATTACTTCACCTCAGACAATTATTTAGTGGTGCTTTTCACTCCAGATATGCCAAAGACCCAGATTTGTCTGTCACACATGTTGTTTTGGCCTTTCTAAATACATTGTTTTAATACCCAGATGAGAATTAAACAATTACAGATTCACATGAGTGTTCCTTTGGAATTTGTACTGCTTCAGCTCTTGGTTATCTTTCAAATCCCTAGTAATACACATATCTGCCTGACAGCTTACAGAATTCTTTTGGGATACACAGAGAAAAGCAGGAACGGATGATGAGGATTCAATCAACACAGATGCATTAGGATCAGACAGAATACCAGAACATTCTAAGGTCTATCCAAGAATTTTCAAGTATTGGCATATAGTGATCTCAACAATTGACTTTGGAAGGGTATTTCAGATCTTACCCTATTAATCAAATAGAAATTTCAGGGGATTACAAAAGAGAGACAGAAAAGATTTATAGACTGGCAATTCAGATTTTTGCCTACTACGATATTTTCTAACTCCATGCAAAATCTACCCTTAAAGAGACATCACTATCTCCCCACTGCCAAGTGTTCCCAAGTGTACAAATTTTCTTTTCCTTTTTATTTGTTATTCCACTATTCTACAAAATGATCAGTCCCTATACATCATAACAGCCTTCAAATATTTGTAGAATGTCATGACCTACTTTTTCATCATCTACCTGTTAAAATTAGTTCTTTTAATCTTTACACAGAAGTCCATATATTTCTCCTGTTCTTTCTAGTTACTTTCTAAGACATAGTACATTAGGCTAGAAGAAGATTTTACCATTTTCCCATTTCTTACTCTAGGCTAATAATATTCATAGCTATCATACTAACAAATGTTCAAACTTATAGAAACATAGAATCATTAAGGTCAGAAAAGACCTTCAAGATCGATGAAGTTCGACCATTAACCCAGCAGCATCAAGTCCACCAATAAACTACAACGCTAAAGGCCATGTGTACAAGTCTTTTAAATACCTTCAGGGATGGTGACTCAACCACTTCCTTTGGAAGCCTGTTCCAATGTTTGACAACCCTTTCAGTGAAGAAATTTTTCCTAATATCCAAAATCCTGGCACAACTTGAAGCCATTACCTCCTGTCCTGTTGCTTGTTACTTGCGAGACAAGACTGATCCCCAGCTCACTACAACCTCCTCTCAGGTTATCTGTAGGAGCAAGTGATAAGGTCTTCTCTGAGATGCCTTTTCTCCAGGCTAAACAACCCCAGCTTCCTCAGCCCCTCCTCATAGAGCTCCTCTCTAGACCCTTCACCAGCATTGTTGCCTTTCTCTGAACACACTCCAGAGCCTCAATGTCCTTCTGCTAGTGAGGGACCCAGAACTGAACACAAGATTTAAGGTGTAGCATCGCCAGTACCAAGTACAGAGGGACAGAAACTTTCCTAGTCCTGTTGGCCACACCTTTTTTGTTACAGGCTAGGATACCACTGGCCTTCTTGGTCACATGGACACACTCTGGATCATGTTCAGCAGACTGTTGACCAGCACCACCAGCTCCTTTTCCACCAGGCAGCTTTCCAGACACTCTGTCCCCAGCCTGAACCACTGCAGGGCATTGTTGTGACCAAGTGCTGGACCTGGCACTTGGCCTTGTTCAACCTCATTTTGTTGGCCTTGGCCCATCAATCCAGTGTGTCCAGGAGCCTTCCTGCCCTCCAGAAGATCAATGCCCCCACCCACTTTGGTGTCTTCAGCAAGCTGCCTGTCATTAACCACTTTCCTTTGGATAATGGGGGCTTTATTCTGCTCCCTGTCCCTCTCTTCTAACTCAATGAGATCAACACCTGGAGAACAACTGCTCTTACTGTTAAAGACTGGTGCAAAGAAGACAATAAGTACTTCAGCCTTTTCTTCATCCTTTGTCACTATGTTTCCGTGTTACATATTTAGGTATTGGACTAGAGAAAGATTCAGTACAGAAATTCTTGGAGTCTAGTAATAAAAGGATATATTGTAGTATAAATCAGCTAAAAGTAGTTCCAACTGAGCCACTACAAAAAAAAAAGACTACTAAAAAATCTGAAAGAGAAAAAAGTAAGTTAAAGCAACAGAATTTAAAAGAAAAATTAAATCTTGGGGGGGGAAATCACTTTGTATTAGGAAAGTTAACAGAGAACTTATTTTTAACATAAAACCTTATTTTAACGTTAAGCTTGTAAAAATTAGCCCTCCCGAAAACATCCACACACAAACATCCACACACATACAAAAAAATTCTTCTACTAGTAATTTGAAATTGCTGAACAATTCTTCATGAAAATATTTAGAAAGACAGAGCTATGCAGAAAAAAAACCCCAAAAAACCAAAAAACCCAAACAACAGAACCCAATGCAATTTGCTGCAGTAAAATATTAAAATAAAAAAAACAAAATTGTAAAACCCAGAAACCATTGCAGGAACTGAATTTGTCTGTCTAGGAATATGAGGCAAAAATTCCATAAACATAGTAGCATTCAATGAGAGAGGAAAAGACTCACAAAAAATTCCAGTTCACATAGTGTATTTCATAATATGTTTGGTTCCAATAGAAAAATGAAAACAAAGCTGTAATTTTTTATGCATTCTCAAACATCCATATCCCCATTTTACTAGCTCATCTTCTGTCGTTCTTTACAGTCTCATCTAACCTAGTCTATGTAAAGGTGATTGTTTTAATTCCATAATCAAATGTCCACTATTCATTCATTTTGACTCGTCTTTCTTTCTATATAAATTTTGATTTTTGCACTCAGGTTTGGAAAATAATTTCTTAACTATTATAATTCAATAACATATCAACAGAATGTTTGGGGAAAGTGGACCATTATTTAACATATCACTCCAAAAAGAACAGGCAGGATGAAAGGCAGAAAAATCTTTCTATCTTATGATGTTAGTTTTTTTAGCTCCAAGAAATTTAGATTTGTATAAAAGGTGTCCTTACAATTTTCTCAGTACTAGCTTTACAAAACCCCATACTATACATGACCTGCTGCAAAGCTTTCCTTAATGCCAAAGATTCATGCTTTCTTAAAGATGAGAATATTTTAACACAGTGAGTAGTTTCTTTGTACTTTGACTTAAATTCCGTAGTTCTGTTTTCTATGTTTGATACAAAAGAAATATTTAAATTCATTTCAGTTCCACAGGAAGAAAATCAAAATGTATCATTAAAAAAAAGAACTTGTATCAATAGGAAAATGTGACCAGACACTGATTTTCAGGCCATTTAAAATATGTTTTCCAAGCATAGTAAGTACTCTGCTCATGGACTGTCCCAGTTTCTCTGCAAGCCTCTCAAGTCCCTGGGCCTTACCCGGGTCGGCAGAGAGTGGGGGGGGTAGCCCCACCACGGCCGACTGCAGGGAGACACTCTCTGTGCCCCGAGGGTGCTGAGGGCACTCAGGCTGGTTGCCTTCGTTGCAGCAGAGACGACCGAGACGTCGGTGGAAGAGGAAAGGGGCCGACTCCCAGCAGGGGATATTCCAAGGTTTTATTAAGGAGTCCCGAGCGAGCTCCTATACCTCAGGGGGTCCTCCTGCCGAGAGCACTGGGGGACGTTTGGAGCTTACATTTAAAGGGGGGAGGAAACTAACATAGATAAAATCCTACTGACCAATAGGTATCTCTGGGGGATGGGTGCTGGGGGGATAGACATACAAAACGGCGTATGGGGCAGGACTTGGGGGGTTGACCCTTGGCCCCTGGCTAATCACTCGACAACTTGGACCGAAACTTCTAGGTAGGGGGCTGGGATGTCGAGGTGACTGGCAGAGAGCCAGGGTGGGGGTTTTGGAGATCTTATCCCGGGAAAGGGATAACACAAGTAGAGGGAAAAGGAGGGGGGGGGGTACAGACCATTTGGGAAAAACATGGGGATACAAAACCAACTACTTCAAAGTATTACAAAATATAAGAACGCACTACAACATCTCCCTCTTTTCGTTTAAATAAAAAAAGGAAGAGGCACCTAAACATTAGATTTCAGCTCGGAGTGCTATCAATCATCAGCAAACCAAGGCTGTTTTGTAAATTCTGCAGAGGTTTCTGTCCCTTCCTCAGAAGAGGTGGGAACAGTCACCTGATTGACCTCTAAAGGGGAAATAGCCTTCGAGATCAGTTTGGTCACAATGCTCTTGATGATCCCAAAACTGATCAAAATAACAAGAAGAACAAACAAAACTAAAAATACAGATTTCAAAATGGATTTGACCCAGCCCGAGAGTCCCCATCCCTGAAAGAGTCCATCCATCCAGTCCGCTGTTTCTTGCTTGATGTCTTGGACCATTTGTTGCATCTTTCCGATGATTTTGTGGACATTTTCAGCTTTGGATGACAGATTCAGGCAACAGAGACCTTCAAACTCCTCACAACGATGGTTATGTAGCAAGAGGAGAAAATCAATTGCAGCCCGATTTTGTAGGGTGGCTTTCCTTGTTGTTTCATCGTCTGCCAGGAGGTCTGAAAGTGCAGCTGATGTAATATTGGCCTGTTTAGCAACCCAACACTCTAGATGTGATAATTCGCCTAGAGCTTTGGCTGCAGACACCCATGGCAAAAACACGGTGATCGCAACTCCTTTTGGTTTGGACCAATGTACAATTTCAGAATCGCAATTTGGGTCCAGATTCCTTAAATCTCTCTTTTTGCGGGCCGAATTGCGGGTGTTGGTTTTGGTTCGCCAATCCATAATTTGGGTTTTGTTGGGTGTAAACAGGCTCAGCTTTCCAATGGTGCATGGACCTCCGATTAGACAAGAGGGGATGCCTGCCCATGCCCTGTCCCCGCAAATGAGGAAAAACCCCTTAGGAAGGGCACGGGGCTTATTATCAGGGGTAGAAGGTATTCCTACTTGGGAAATTTTCTTACACCAAATTTTTGCTGTATAGTTCACTTTAAACTGTTTGACTTCATGGTACAAATCTACTTGATCTTTTGGTGTAAACGTAAACTGAACACAATAGAATGCCTTGGCAGAACCAAGGAGTTCAAATTCTTGGGGTTCTTTTTCTGCTACCGCTTGTCTATCAATTAATTTTGACCAAGGGGATAACGGATTATATACTGGGGGAAGGGGAGCAGCTAATGTTGGCGGAAACTCATCATATTTAGATGGGATCCCCACAAGGCAAGTGGACATCGGGTCAGACACAGAAGAGGTGGACAGGCAAATGTGGTCTTGGTTGAGGACTCTGGCGAGGGTGGTCCACACATTTGCTTGGGGCTGCGGAACAATCCACATCTGACTTGGATGGACGGCTGTCAACAGAAGCAACGGAAGGATGGGGCTCATTCTGATGACACCAGGGCTGAGTTCAGATCAAAGGAAAACACTAAAACTGAAAATAAAAAATGTTAGGGATGAGGTCCAGGTAACAACAATTTAACTTTAAAGAGTCTGACGGCGCTTCCTCCTCCAGCAGGCACTGGCTACCTGTGTTGCAGCTTTGTCCTTTGACACCTTAGGAATGTACGGTCTCACCCACCTGGAGGGGATCCATCTCAAGCCTGAGGGAGTGGATACGCACGCATACCCCCTACCCCAGACTACGAGCTCATGGGGCCCCTCTATTTTCCAAGTTTCAGGGTCCTTTATGAGGACTGGCGGACGCACTTTTAATTTGTGCTGACTGTTCTCGTTAAAATGTCTTACAATAGGTGGGTTAAGGTTTTCAAAGGTACAGTTCAAAAAGTTCAGTGTGAACAGCGCTTTGGACAGCTGGATTTGAGGGGTCTCTGTTTTCATCACTTCACGTTGTCGGTGAAGAACCTTTTTTAGATTCTGATGGGCTCTCTCCACCACAGCTTGACCTGTCGGGGAATAGGGGATGCCTGTTTTGTGTTCTATTCCCCATTGCTGCAGGAAGCTCTGAAGGTCTTTGGACTTGTACGCTGGGCCATTGTCTGTTTTGATGACCTTAGGGATTCCTAATGTGGAAAAGGCTTGCATGAAATGCTTCTTTACCTCACTGGCTTTCTCCCCTGTGTGGGCCGAAGCATAGATGGCACCAGAAAAGGTATCCACGGAGACATGGACATATTTAAATCTGCCAAATGATGGGATGTGGGTTACATCTGTCTGCCACACTTCGCAGCTCTGCAAGCCCCTAGGGTTTGCACCTGCACTTAAGGTAGGTAGTGACTGATTTTGACAAGAAGGGCAGGTGGCTACGATGGCTTGGGCTTGTTTGTGCTTTAGATGGAATTGTCGAACCAAGGCAGGTGCATTCTGATGAAAAAATTGATGACTGATCTTTGCTTGTTGGAATACCTCTGGGAGCGGGGCCATCTTGGCTGTAGCCGCAAGGGCATCAGCTTTCCGGTTACCTTCTGCAATGAACCCCGGCAGGTCTGTGTGTGACCTAACATGCATTACATAAAATGGGTGTTCTCGGCCAGAAATAATTCTTACTAACTTAGAAAGTAATTCATATAAAGGAATGTTGGAAACTTCTTGCAACACAGCATTCTCTGCCCTAGACACTACACCTGCAACATAAGCTGAATCAGTAACTACATTTAAAGGCTCAGGAAACTTCTCAAAAGCTCTGACTACAGCGGCCAATTCAGCAATTTGGGGTGATCCTTCCACCTTGGCAATATCTGCTTCCCACTGTTGAGTTTGGGGATCTTTCCAAGTTACCACTGACTTGTGAGATGCACCAGACGCGTCAGTAAAAACTGTCAGTGCTTTTAGAGGTGTCCTGCTCTGAATACTTGTCAGTGATAATGAAAACTGAACATCTGAGTTGAAAATTTTGTGGGCCGGTCTGTGAATTGAAATTTGGCCTGTGTAGCTATCTAGGGCTAATTGCAAGGCTTCATTCTCTTGATAAAATTGCTCTAGCATTGCTTGAGACAGATGGCCTGATTTCAGGTTTAAGGAAATGTAAATGCAGTCAAAGTCACACCCTGCCAATTCTCTGATCCGTATCCTTGCTTTCCGGATCAATTCTGCCATCAGCTCTTGTGGCATTGTCATCCTTTTTGACCTGTTGTGACTGAGAAAGACCCACTCTATAATTAAGAGGGGATCTTTCTTGACCTGGTCCTTTTTCTTTGCCTGGACAGTTTCCCACTGAAAAATCATACCATGGAGGTGTGGCAATTTGCCTAGAATGATAAATTTGAAGGGGAGACCCTGCTGGCACCTGTGGGCCTGCCTAGTAGACATGATTTCCTGAACTTTCTCCAGTGCGGTTTTCGCTTCCTGGGTGAGGGTCCTAGGAGCACTAAGGTCATCTCCCCCTTTTAACAAATTGAAAAGGGGGGCTAGGTCTTCGGTGGAAATGCCTAGCCAAGGTCTCACCCAATTTAAGGATCCACAAAGTTGATGGAGATCCGCTAAGGTTTTGATATCGTGTTTGATAGTCAATTTTTGCGGCACAATGGTCCGCTTTCCAATTTCAAGGCCCAGGTACTTCCAAGGTGGCATCTTTTGAATCTTTTCTTCTTGGAGCTCGAACCCTGCAGCAACCAATGCATTGATTGTCAGGTCAAGTGTGTGAGTAAGCATGTCATCACTTGGGGCACACACCAGGATGTCATCCATGTAGTGCAGGATGATGGAATCTCCTGCAGCTTCACGGACTGGAGACAACAAGGAAGAGACATACCTCTGGCAAATCACAGGACTGACTTTTAGTCCCTGAGGGAGGGTCGTCCAATGGTATCTCTTCATTGGGGCCTCCAGGTTAATGGTGGGAACCGAGAAGGCAAAACGCGGAGCATCGTCAGGATGTAGGGGAATGTGAAAAAAACAATCTTTGATGTCAATGACAGCTAAAGACCAATTTTGTGGAAGCATGCTGGGTGAGGGCATCCCTGGTTGTAGGGACCCCATGTCCTCAATAACGTTGTTGATTTGACGGAGGTCATGGAGTAGTCTCCACTTGTCTTTGTTTGGTTTTTTAATGACAAAGACAGGCGAATTCCACGGCGACGTGGTTTCCACAATGTGACCTTTTTCTAACTGTTCTTGTACAAGTTCTTCAAGCGCCTTTAATTTGGTTTTATTGAGCGGCCACTGAACTACCCTTATTGGAGTATCAGTTTTCCAAATCAATTTTTGGGCGTGGCGCACCTCAGCGACCGCTCCCCGAAAAACCTGCGGGTTTTCTGGGATGTCAATTGTGGTTCCCCATTGAACCATTAAATCTCTGCCCCAGAGGGGCTCTGTGTAGTCTAAGACAAACGGGCGAATGGAAGCTATTTTGCCATTGGGTCCCTCAATTTGAACAACGTTTTTTGACTGTCTTGCCAATTGAATTCCCCCTACACCTTGCACGTGTCCTGCTACGTTTTGCAATTCCCAGTGTGATGGCCACTCTTTAGATGGAATAATCGTGACATCTGCTCCAGTATCTAAAAGTCCTTGTATGGACTTGTACTCGCCACCACGGTGTAAGCCACATGATAGCTTGGGTTTTTCTCTTCCCAATACCTGAGTCCAGCAGACATTGGGACGGAGTTTACCTCTGAGGGTGTTTGCTTGCTCCTGGTCCCATGGAGGCTCAGGTACTGGGATGGCTTGGGCTATGATTTGGCCTTTGGGCAAGTACACGGGTGGATGAGTACAGTGAAGCCATATGACAAATTGTTTCGGGTCTGATGATATGAGACCCGGAGGAATAATAATTTCTTGGGGTGTGTGTTTTGTGTCCCCAAGGACGACATACTTACTGTGACGCTTCTGGCAAAGCTGTGTCCAAGTACCTGGTTGTTCAGGGTTAACAGATATGAAATGCCAGTTAGTGTCTCTGAGATGGAGAGGTTCTGTCAACGCCAGCCTGTAAGGATTATGTGAAGAGTCAGTGGTTAAAATTGGTCTGGGATTATTCCAATGAAATGAATGTTCTGTTTTGTTTAAAGCCAGTGCCTCGCTTGGCACCGATACATCTTTTACACTAGATTTCTTTTCCCTCCCCCGTACTTGAATTGAGCCCACCCTATTTTTGTCATAGCGCTGGGGAAAGGAGCGCTCTTTACTCAGTTTTTTGAGAGGTGGTCCTTTGGGGGATTCTGGTTTTTAAGCATATTGTATTTAAAATCTAAAAACTGCTTTTTCAGAGGGCAGCCAGGCATCCAATGCCCCAACTTCCCACAAAGATGGCAAGGTCTATTAGAGCTGGAGATTCTCTCTTGTGGTCTCATGACATGCTGGAGCTGGCTGGTAAATGGTGGCTCAGGGGTTTCCACTGCAGCAATCCTCCTCTGTGGTTTTGGTCTCTCGTCGGTGTCAGCCAGGGTGATGGTAACTTTCTTCTCACACACTTCAAGCATGGCCTGCAGCGTAGGCGTTGGGTCAAGAGGCAGGCTGAGGATAGCAGCTTTGCACTTCTCATTGGCATTTTCTTTAGCAATTTCGGTGAGGATTTCCATCCTGGCTCCTTCATTCTGAACTTGCAATTCAACAGCTTTTCTCAACCTTTCCACAAAACTCAAAAAGGACTCAAATGGAGATTGTGTTATTTTCAAATAATTTTCAATTGGAATACTAGGACGAAGCCCAAAGAAAGCTTTCTCAGCTGCTCTAGCACTTTCTCTGAAAGCCCTTGTGGGAATGCTTTCTGCCTGGATCACGGCGTTTTCCCAACCCCCCTGTCCACAGAGATGATCGAGGGATAACATATTACCATAAACATCACGAGCAGTAGCTTCATCAGCCCACAGAGCTGGTAAAATTGCTCTCAATCCTTTTTGCCATGCAACCTCCCACAAGAGATATTCAGAAGAGGATAACAGGCAGGAAAAAAGGTGTTTTATATCAGCAGGGGTTAGAATGTGAGCGAATAATGTAGCTTTAAGGAGCCCTCTAAAATATTCACTTGATCTCCCAAAATCTTTTTGGGCTTTGGCTAGTTCTTTAACAGAATCAACAGAAAGGGGGCTATAATTTGGCTGGAATGCCCCATTGAAATCAGGGATATATGAGACAGGGGCAGCAGAAAAGGACGGTGCTGTTTCCGGGTTCTGACTCCCGGCGACAGCGTCTCTTATTACACTGGTCTGAGGGCCGGAGGGCGGGCCGTGGGGGGGGCGGAGGGAGCCCGCGGCGGGCGGGCAGAGCTCTGAGGGGGCGGGGCCGGCCAGGGCCAGGGCAGGAGGGGCGGCCGGGGCCGGGGCGGGAGGAGCCGGGGGAGGGGCCGGGGGAGGAGACGGGGGAAGGGTGGGAGGGCGGGTTTCGGGGGCGGGGTGCTCCGAGCAGAATGGGTTGTTGGGAGAGCGAAAGGAATTCTGGGAAGGCGAGGAAACCACCATTGCCACGTGGTGTCCGCCATTATGGTCCGGGGAAGTTACCGGGCGCGTCTCAGGGGTACCAAGGCGGGCACTAAGGTTGTGAGACACGGTATTATAACTTGGGGAAGCAGGGGGGAGGGTAGGATTTCGGGAATTCAGGGCAGAAGTGTCCGGGTTGGAGATAGGAAGCCTCGGGGGGGGAGCAGGGGTTTGTGCAGGGGCTGGGAGTGGGGGAAGGGGGGTGGGGGAAGGAGAACCGAACTCGGAGGGCGGTAGATCGGGTTTTTGGGAAACAGAGATATTGAAACTGTTGCCAGATGGCTGTTCTTGCGTCTTTAAATTAAATTTTACAACATTTCTTATCTGCAGGGCTAAAAAAGCGAATTTTGACGGAGATATGTCTCCTGCTTTCCCTGCCTTCAATAATTCACTACCAATTTTGTCCCAAAAAGCCAAATCACTGAGACTTTCAGTGGACACGTCAGGGAAGTGAAGGAAAAGCCATCTGACGAACTGTTTAACATCTGTTTTTGAAAATCGGATTTTTTCACTCTTAAGAATGTTTAAAAGATGATAATAGACACCCTTGTGAGATACAGAAAGCCTAGCACCCATTTTGGCTCTGATTTTAAATTTGTATCTCAAATTTCAGCAACCCAGGTGGGGGGGGGGAGGAGAAAAGCCTACAGCTGGCAGTCTGCCCACAATAGAGAGAAAAGAAAAAAAACTTCAGCCCTCCGCGGCGGGGCTGAGAACAAAGGGCAGGGAAACACCCCCTCCCAAAGAGGGGAAAAACAAGAGAAGGGTAAAACTTACCAATCCAACTGCAGGAGAGGGGAACGAAAAAGCCTGGGTTGTTGATTTCCACCTAAAGCTGACTTCTTCGGGTACATAAGAAGCTCCCAGCTTCGTCCACAGGAGAGCAACTCACTAAAACGGAGTTTTTTCTTTCCTGAGGTAGCTTGCCGGCCGAAGGCTTATCGAACAGACTGAAAGAATGTCCGAGCCCCTTTCCGTGGGCTCCTGGAATGGTTCCAGAGCCCCACGGCTGGGCGCCAAGCTGTCCCAGTTTCTCTGCAAGCCTCTCAAGTCCCTGGGCCTTACCCGGGTCGGCAGAGAGTGGGGGGGGTAGCCCCACCACGGCCGACTGCAGGGAGACACTCTCTGTGCCCCGAGGGTGCTGAGGGCACTCAGGCTGGTTGCCTTCGTTGCAGCAGAGACGACCGAGACGTCGGTGGAAGAGGAAAGGGGCCGACTCCCAGCAGGGGATATTCCAAGGTTTTATTAAGGAGTCCCGAGCGAGCTCCTATACCTCAGGGGGTCCTCCTGCCGAGAGCACTGGGGGACGTTTGGAGCTTACATTTAAAGGGGGGAGGAAACTAACATAGATAAAATCCTACTGACCAATAGGTATCTCTGGGGGATGGGTGCTGGGGGGATAGACATACAAAACGGCGTATGGGGCAGGACTTGGGGGGTTGACCCTTGGCCCCTGGCTAATCACTCGACAACTTGGACCGAAACTTCTAGGTAGGGGGCTGGGATGTCGAGGTGACTGGCAGAGAGCCAGGGTGGGGGTTTTGGAGATCTTATCCCGGGAAAGGGATAACACAAGTAGAGGGAAAAGGAGGGGGGGGGGTACAGACCATTTGGGAAAAACATGGGGATACAAAACCAACTACTTCAAAGTATTACAAAATATAAGAACGCACTACAACAATGGACACCTGCATGAATAAAGGGAGAAATCATTCTGGATTGTTAGATTGTCCCAGAGGAATCCTACAGGATTTTTGTCTATCAGTGAAGGAACAGGGTCAGAGCCAAGGTTCTCCTTACTGCTTTTAAGGGTCCTTCCACTTTCCCTCACCTTAATTCTCTGTAACCTCACCATCCTACAGCTGTTGTTCTTTATATATTTTTCTTTTTGAAAGAACTAGTGGGACAGGGAAGATTAGTTGCAAAAACAGATGAATAGAAATATATCCATTTTATGGTTTTGCTAATGTGTACAGAGAATTTCTTATAGCTTCAGAAAATTGTACTTGTAGCATTTCAGTCTGAGACTAGTAATCTGATTTGATAAGAAGGAAATTGAATCAACTTCCTCCATTATTGGTATTATTAAAATCCTCTTGCCATTCTCCAAAAGAATCACTTCATTATGCTGAAAGTAACATATCTTTATTTTGAGTAATACTGACTAGAGAGAAGGATTTTTCTTTTAAAAAATTCTCCATAGGAACTAATAATAGAATCATTGAATCATAGAATTGCCTGGGTTGGAAGGGACCTAGTTACAACTCCCTGTCAGGGGCAGGGATACCTCCCACTAGATCAGCTTCCTCAGAGCTCCATCCAACCTGGACTTGAACATTTCCAAGGATGGAACATCCACAACTTCTCTGGGCAACCTGTCCCAGTTCCTCACTAGCCTTACAGAAAAGAACTTTTTAATATCTAATCTAAACCTATTCTCTTTCAATTTGAATCCATTCCCCCTTGTCCTGTCACAATATGCTCTTGTAAAAAGTCCCTTTCCATCTTTGTAGGTTTTCTTATAGGACTGGAAGGCTGAAATTTAGTCATCCCAAAGTCTTCTCTTTTCCAAGCTGAACAAACATAATTCTATCAACCTTTCCTCATAAGAAAAGTAATAAACTCCATCCCTTTTACCATTTTGCTGGGCCTCCTCTGGATTTGAAAATACAGGCCTGTGTGCTGGGGACCCCAGAACTGGATGCAGCTCTGAAGGTGGGGTCTCACAAGGGCAGGGCAGAGGGGCAGAATCCCCTCCCTCACTCTGCTGACCACACTGCTTTGGTGCAGCCCAGGATAAAGTTGGCTTTTGGGGGCGCAAGGACACGTTGCCAGGTCATGTCCAGCCACTCATCCATCAGTACCCCCAAGTTCTTCTTGGCAGGGCTGCTCTGGATCTTCTCATACCCCAGCATCTATTGATACCATTCTCTGATCCAAGTGCAGCACCTTGCACTTGGTGGTGTTAAACCTCATGAAATTACCATGGGACCACTTCTGGAGCTTGTCCAGGTCCCTCTGGATGATGTTCCACCCTTGGTTGTGCCAAATGCACCACTCATCTTGGAGTCATTGCATATTTGCTGAGGGAGCACTTGATCCCTTCATATTATGTCATTAATGAGGATGTTAAATAACTGTTCTGTCATGACACAAATCCCTGAGGGGCACCAATTGTCATTGATATACATTTATGAACGATGTGGGAAAGAACTATGTGGGAGAGAATATATATGCCCTTTCAATATTTATAATATCTTCCATTGTGTTTTCAACATTTGTTTTCTGTTTGCTGCCACATGCCATATGCAGACAAGAGTCAGACAAGTTACCTGTAACACAGGCCTCATGCCCTTCCAGTAGAACAGGCTGAAGGCTGGCTTTCTAAGGACTGGCATTACTGACCATTTGAAACTTACAACCAAGAAATCTTTTGAAATTTACTTATTGCCTATTCCTTCTTAGACACTTTTCACTTTTCAGACCCCACAGGGGAGAGGCAGAAAGAAGGAGATGGGTGAGTGAGTGCACAAAGTATAAAAGAATTGGGGAAAGGAAGAAGCATTGGCTACAAGGAAGAATAATGGTGATATTCCTGTACATGAAATGGTGTCTATGATCTCACATAAGAAAAAAACAATATGGGAAAGGGAACAAATGAGGTGATTAAATGAGGGGCATTCTCTCACACAAAATCAAGTATGTGCTGTTTATCTGTGTCTAGGTTTTGGAGTGTAACCATGCTTCATTTTTGTTTGTTACCCACCAGTAATAGAAAATTACATTTTGAAACTATTTAGTTTTTAGTAGACATCCACCTGTTAATTAGTTACTATAAAACAATACAAGTCAGAGGACAAATGCTAATATATAAACTCAGGAAGCTGAAGTTTTTATGGTTTTTAGGACTAAATTTTTCTTTTGAAAGGCAGATTTTGCTAAAAAGAAATGGTATCATTTTCATAAGAATATCAAATAAGGCCAAATATTCATTCAGATTTTCAGGGGGCAATGAAATAACAATATATTCCTATAAATGATACTGGGTTTGGCCTGAAATTATAGGAAAATGAATGAATTATTATATTTACAAATTGAACTAAGTTCCTACTTTAACAGAGAGGTCATTTATGCCTATAGGGATGTAGAAAAATTGTTCAGATGTATAATTTGGTGTGTAACATTGTCGTCAAACTCCATGTATAACACCTATTTTTTCACAATATCAAAAATTCCATTTCCTGGCTCTCTAAATAATCTAAAGCATTTATAAAGATACTTTAAAATATGGTCCTGGAAGAGCTTGGCCAAAATATGACCCAATAATAACTTTTAAATCACTGCAATTCACAGGGCTGGAAATAGAAACTTCGGGCTGAGTCATAGTCCATATTCTGCTCTTCCCAATCACTGTAATAAAGTTCAAAGTCACATTGCTTCTATGTATTTTAATCATATCAAGCCTGAAGACTGAATGCTGTTTTTCTTAAGGAAAATAGAAAACATTTTGTAAATATTTTAAAAAATTTAATAGAAGAAATTAGTCAAAAGAATATTTAATGTTTCAAAACATGCTCTAAAATTGTTAACAGATTGACTATTGACCTAATTTTTAACCAAAGAAATCTTTAAAAGAAAACAATATGGTAAAAAGTGTTCAGCAATCTGTGATATTTTTTGCTTTCTAAACACTTATAAGAACAATTTATGGAGAACTGAGAGTATAAAGCTGTTAGCAGCATGTGCTAACATGCATCTTTTTTGAGTGATTTCTTTTTTAAAAAACAACATACAAGGTAGATCTATCTTTTAAAAAATGCATGCATTTAAAAAATCCCAAACATCTATGAGTTATGAGGGGTTTTACATTTTGTTTCGGATTTTATTTATATAGATTTATATATATGTTTTGTTTTTTTTGAAATGTTCAAATGAGTTAGCAGCATACAATCTGGGTAGATAATAAACATATTTTTAGAATTTAGTGGAAGATTAAGCAAAAAATGTTTAAATCTTAATTGAAATCTGCCACATTCCCATAGCTAATGATGAAATACATTATCAAAGAGATATCTGAAAGATACTTTATTTAACACATATATAAGTGTATGCATACAAATAAACATAAATATATGTTTGAACATACATATATCTATGTATGTTTTTGAAGTGAATTAAATTGTATTTTCTGTTTTATTTTTTTGTTCAAAGGCTCCACAAACATCTTTACTGTCAATCACGTTAACATATTCAATAAGAGGAAACTTACTGCTGGACATTTAAAGGTCTCACAGACTCAAACTGAAGAAAAACCATTTTTGTAATAGGGGTCTGCATTATTTTTCTGTTTACATCATGTGTCATTTAACTATCAAACCTGCCAGATGTTCTGATGGAAATGTCACCTATGCTGTAATTTTAGGAGGTCTTCCAGTGTGGTTTTTGCTGATATTATATAAACAAAAAAATTATTTAAGAAGGAAATGTAAAAGTTTTTGACAAGATATGGTCATTTAGCTGGGCAAGCCCTTACCCTTTACATTTACTTTATCTCCTATTCCTGTTTTGTCATAAAGAGCTGAAATTCTCATTAGACTTTGCAAAGCATTTGGCGTGATATTAAAGCATAAAAATTTGCCCTTTTATGAAGTCTGAAATTTCCCATTAAATTTATGTTTTATAAATGTAAAGATGTGTGTGAAAATATTATAGTCAATACCAAAGACACCTTTTTCCTTCACTGATCACATTTTTTCCTCATTTTATTCTTCTTGTCTTTCTTGGATAACTAGAGATAATCATGCTTGTGAATACCCTTTTTTTGAAACTATGTAGCTATGCTTACAGCACCTTTAATGGGATACTGGAGAAATTTTGACTTATAGAAGTTGTTTAAGTCAAGATTAGTTGGTGAACTCAAGACTAAAAATATTGTCATTATCAAGGAAAAAGCCATATCAAGATGGTGGAAATAATTACTTTGCTTGGTAGTAATCAGTGTTAAGCACTCATAGGTGTAATCCACTTTTGGAGCATTCATAGAAGACCTTACTGTGGTATATCAATACTTAAAGGGGGCTCTAAAGGTAGAGGTTTAACTAAAGCCTGCAGTGATAGGACAAGGGGAATGGTTTTTAACAAAGAGAGAATAGGTTTAGATTAGATATAAGGAAGAAATTTTTTATGAGGTGGATAGTGAGGCACTGTAACAGGTTGCCCGGAGAAGTTGTGCATACCCCATTCCTGGAAGTGTTCAAAGTCAGGTTAGACCATAGTGATCTAAGCAGAAGATATCCCTGTCCATGGCAGAGTTTAAAACTAGATGATCTTCAAGGTCTCTTCCAACCCATACTTTTGATGATTTTATGATTCTGATGAGCTTCCTTGTTTCTAACAACTTGTGTATATTAAGACATACAAATAGGTGGCTGGCTTTGCAGGATTCAGTCACTGAGACTTTCTCTATAGTGTTCACATACTTATCCCCAATATCCTGCTAGTTTGAGAATCTGATGTCTGTTTTCACTGCCTCAGGTTTCCCATGTGTTTTTGTGTAGCATCACTTTGTGGCTAGGCAAGACTCCCTGAGAGATGGGAACTTTCTCTATGGTGTTCACATACATATTTATCCCCAATATCCTACACAGTTTGAGAAAGAAATAAAAGAGATTGTTTCTGGTTTTGTGACAGCAGTTTCCATCCTCCTATCCCCCATCAGAGACTTATGTCTAATAACATAAAAATTGATGACTTTCCTTTTGCAATGGAAATTTTTGGGGGGGCAACAACTCAGGGACTTCTTCCAGCTAAGAAAAAGTAGGTAGCTGAAGCAGAATGGAACTGGCTTCTGTTATCAACCATGTACAGGGAAAACGCCCACTGAACTGTGCCAAAACCTTCAGTCATTGAAACTCAGTAAAATTAATTTTATATCTGTTTTCCCTGCCTCGGCTTTCGCATGTGTTTTTGTGTAGCATCACTGTGTAGCAAGGGAAGTTTCCCTGAGAGATGAGAACTCCTGAATTTTCATTAAGGTCTATTACTGCAGTTTTTCATTTTCTACAGTTAATCCTGATGCTTAAAGCAAGATTGAGTGGATGTAGGAATCTTTTTAGATTTAGTCCTGTGTTTGGAACTAGCATTTATGTGGCTTAAAATACTCCCTTTCATTCTTTGCCAGAAATTATTTTCATGTAGTCATACCTATTTTTTTTTTTTTTTCTGACAGATGCTACCTTGAATTTCTGTATAATTCTTCTGTATGCTACATCTGGAGCCCCTTTTCTTCATATACTCATTCAATGTGACTTCATTCAAAAACATTCTCTCTCCTGAATTCTTTACTATTAATATTGTTTCTTGGCTTCTAAACAGTGATGTCTTGCTGGGCCATCAGCGAGATTTAAGTGCTATAGTTTGCACATATCCTTGTAAATCATATTTCATATGGAGGAGAACTTAACCACACAGTCTCTTATTATATTCTGAGTGCAACTAAGGTGAAAAATGTGATTAATTTTGAGATAAAACATTTCAAATTCACTTTCCCAACTCTTCTAAATCCAATTATAATATTTCCTCATCATTTTTACAAACTGATTTCACACCCACAGCAGTGCATTTCAAGGAGGTTTATTGATAATCCATATCACTCAGCAAGTCATGAATCATACAATTACGCTGTCCCTTCAGAAAGCAGGTACCTCCATACAGACTGAGCACTAGAACTGATCCCCCTGTTGATGCCTTAAATCCTTGGACTATACTCAGGCATTGCATCAGACAGGACTAGCTGTGCTCAGTTGAGAGCCTCACAGACAGTGTTAATAGCAACAGAATGGGTAAGCTAAAATTTTCCAGACACTTGTGATGCCTGGAGGGGATACCTAGAACAGAGGCTGGACAGAGTTAAAGGAATAAAGTAGGTGTTTATTGAAAAGCCTTCAAAGGATACACCTTGGGCAGCACAAGAGCCTGGCTGGGGCTCTGCCCAAGACAGACCCAAGATGGACCCAGGATGGATGACTGGTTATGAGTTTTCACACTTTTATAGGTTTTGGTCCATTTACATATTGGGGTTAGTTGTCAATTACAGCTTCAGGTTATGCAGTCCCATCCTCCCAGATTGCTCTGCTCAATTCGCTGTTGTTTGTAATTTTTGGGCCTGAAGCTGCAATGGTGTCCTTGGTTCTCAGGCTGGAAAAGGATTTTGTCCAACTAAACTATGAAGAGAACTTGCAAACCCTTTACATGAAGTTCAGAGTTATGTATTAATGCAGTCCAGAATCTGGAAAATATGAAAGCTGAAACTTAAGCCATCACCTGTTTGTCCAGATGCTTGTGGTCAGATTCATGCTATGACATTGTTTTACTCATATAAGTTTACATTTTTAATCAAGACACTGACTTTTTTTGTAATATTTCATAAGCAAAGAAAGAAATAAAACATAAAAGGATGATGTTCTACTATAATAAAGGAAACAAAATTGTTGAAGGCTTAATCTGCACAAGTGAAAAAAATGAAAATTATGAAAATAGGAAGATATTTTAAATATCTTGATTAGTTCAGATGCAAGCAAACTACTCATAAAAGATACATTACAGAAAAAATGCTGGGTTTGATATAAAATTAGTGAAGAAAAATGTAATTACTTTTAATATGCTGGTCAGACTAGATGTCCTAATAATTTCTTATGACCTTACACTTTTTTATTTTACCAATCTATGATGAAATAAAATACTTGATAAATTAGTGGTAAGCTCTCTCATTTCAACACACAGGTATATTCTTTGCAACCTGCAGTTTTTTCAAGGTTGTGTCTTAAGTACAAAGTATATTGGTTGCTGCACAAACAATATAGATCATTATACTAATTGTGCAATTTTCTTTTCAGTTTATTGTCTCCCCTACTATTACAACACTATTTTGAATGGTGTTTGGAGGGTTGCATGTGTGCCTATACATCTCTGCATGGGGTAAACTCATTGGGTAGAAAAATGATTAAAAACTGATAAACTTCAAATGTTTGAGAAACTATTTATAGTGCTCCAAAAGCATTACTTGCAATTTGGAAAATGCAGAAGAGAATAAAGAAAAATTAAACTTTTGAAGTATGAGATATTACAAAATAAATTTAGTTACATAGAAGCAATGCTTATTTTCAAATCACTATATTAAAACAAGCAAAGATGTTCAGTTTAACTGGTCAATCCATTGTAGTATGGATTTACACATCCCTTTTGTCATTTTTAACAAAACCAGACATCTTAACTTCAGTATTTCCTCAAAAGAATGGCAGATAAAATCTCATTTCAAGTATTATCACACAGTAGTGTGATGACATGTAAACAAAACCAGTGCTGTTTTTTTCCAGAGTATAAGGCATTTTTTAACATACTTGGTTTAAACTTTGTAAAATCAATGAAACCAGAAATTGAAAAGGTAATTCAGCTTTTTTCCTGCTGATGAGAGACATGGTATTATGGGTTTTTTTCCTCATGTAATCAGAATTACCTCAAAGAGGTTCTCTGACTAATAAGCTATTACTGGGCTGTTGCTCCTCTGGCAGCCAAAGGTACAAATCAGCACCTTTTTTTCCCAATGAAATAACAAGAAGGATTTTGGAGGTTCGTGATCATCCAACAATAACCTGATTTAATCTTCCAAAAGTAGCTGTTAGTCACTCTCTCTTAATCCTGCCACTCAAAGATATAGGCAGATTCTTTTGAAAACCACAACTATATCATACTTAGGAGCTTTCTTTGGCCTGAGATCTGCTGACAATCAAAGGATCTTTGAAAATTTTCCAGACACCTGTTTGTGATTTTATCATTGTGAGCAGCAGCTTTTCCCATGTGGGCATTTGGAAATAGTGGGATAATATTAATTTGCAGTAGATAAACAATGCTAATACAAATAAAAATTTTAGGTTGGGAAAAAAAAAAAAAAAAAAGAAGAAGAAATATTCCAGAATCTTGGCTGAAATAAATACCAAAGTTACTTGTAAGCCCAAACATCCCAAACATGCAATTTGGTCAACATGGCAAAATATTGGAGGGGGAAAATGTTGACAAAATTATTTGTTTTGCTTAGCTAAACTGAAGCAAATTTTGAAGTGACTGATTTTTTTTATGATAACTGTAATAATTTGACATCATATTTAAGCAATTTTACTCAGAAACATTATTTTTTCATTGAAAATGTTTTTAACAAGATGTTTAGTCCACTATTGTCACTGATATAATTTCCATCATTTAAAGGCACCATCTATTTCAGTTTCTAACACATCTCATTATCTGATTGTGTGAGATTTCTTCCTTTTTAACACTTTAGACTAAATTTGCTTTTTTTGTAATTCTTACTTGAAATCTTATCCAATAATAGTGAAACATTTGCAGTTCTTAAATTTTTTTCAAGCTATATTTTTCAAGTTTTTAAACGCTATTTTTGTGTTTTGGAAGTAATGCTAGAAAAGAAAGATGATGATCAAAAAATAATATAATTAAGTAGAGCTAAATTTTATTTTTTTTTTCTGTTGCAGACCTTAACTCAAAGGGTTCAAAGTCTATGAGTGTCCAAGTGCCTTTCATGAGTGCATTTTGTCCCTTTTAAAAGATGCTTGAATATATGGGTGTAAAATGATGCTAAAACATCATTATTTGAGAGAGAGCACATATTTGCAAAACTCATAAAGAATTTACTTGAATTACTTAATTTTTCTTTCTGCTCTCTGATTCTTTTATGACTGGAAAACTTCAGTGATAAACAATAACTGTCTCTTGTTCTCTAATTCTCTCCTGCTTCTCTTTCTTTGTTCATGGAGTGTAACACTTTTAATAAATCAATTCACAATGAGAGTGAATTATTTCAAAATTTTTGATGACATTTTATTTTGCAGAGAAAACAGATGGCTAGCAGTTATGGTCCCATGGTCTGCTTTTGGCTATTCATTGGTGCAGGAGAGAGAAAAAAGGAGAAAAGCACTAGCAACCAGGCTCCCTCAAGCAAAAAGCACTTCCACAAGAGTGAGTCAGAGCACCTGAGGGAGGCAAGCAGAGTGCTTATCATCTCTCTCATTTATTACCTGAGAGGCTGATGGCAGATGGAGTGAGAGAACATAGGTCTCCTGTAGGGCTAGATATGGAAACAAGATCATTGATTGCTATGTAAAAAAGCACAATAAAGAAACCGGTGGAAAAACTGCCTGGAAGCAAAATAAGAAAATGCATAAAACAGCAATAAAAACAATAAGACCAATAACAATAATAAGCAACCAGGCATCATAGAGCTGTGAAACCTCAACCTCTCTTCTCTTTTGTCTCATAATATGATGTGCCAGTTCTAGTCTTACAAAAAAAATTTTTATGAAATGTAGCTTGTGGTTTTAACATCACAAGCTCCCCTTCCACAAGTCTAACATTGCCCTCCTAATAGATTCCAGGGCGTTAGGGAAAAACAGGTGTTCAACAATCTGTGGCATGTGGAGTTTCTACTCTCTGACTTTAATTTACTTCTGTTCCTTTCTCTGTGAACTGCACCATGATATACCTAGTTTCCCTTTGAGTAAACATGGAATAGTTAAAAAACAAGTTTTTTTTCTTTTTTCTCTTTTCTTTTCTTTTCTTTTCTTTTCTTTTCTTTTCTTTTCTTTTCTTTTCTTTTCTTTTCTTTTCTTTTCCTTTCTTTTCTTCCAACTCTTTCAACATTAACAATGCAGAATATTCTGGTGGCTGGAGAGGAGCTGTGTGAAATACATTGCAAATCAAAAGGAATGTTTCAATTTTGCTTTGTGTCAAAGCTAGGCAAGCCAACATAAAAATTTCAATTTTGCATGTTTCCACAGACTATGGAATGAATCTGCAGAACTTGAAAGAATGAGACTAGTTAAAGATTCAACCAATATTCCACTTGTTGGCCTACTTTTCAGTACCTTTGTTATTGTTTAAAGTTATACTATCTGTCCTGAAAATTCTTTTGCCTAGTTTGAAACTACAAAAGAGGAATGTTTTGAAAGTTCAAAGCAAATCAGCCAAGCTGCTTTCAGCTTGTAGGGCAGCAAAAATGTAACAAGTTTCTGCTTCAATTTACACATTCATTATGTTAATTCTTTGAAGTTATTTTGGGAGAAATGTGTTAGCAACCTTCACTGAAACATATTCTGTTTCATGCATGCATGCATTCATGTTCTTGCATATTTCTTCAGGAAAAAAAATTGTATATGGTTTAAAATAAAATTGTCCTCACTTGGCAAGCTGTTTTTTTGGTTTTTTTTTTTCTCTCACAGTTTTGTGGATTTTGCTATTGAATTGTAGTGAGATTGGTTATTTTGGACAATCAAGTATTCTCACTCCCCAAGTCTCCTGAAAGTGTCTCTTTATAAGTGAAATATATTCACTATAGCTGAGATCATGGATAATATATTAATTCTGATTTTAGTTTGTATGGCCCTTTTCTCTTTCACATTGTTGCTGATGTCAGATTGGTGATATCATAGGCTAAGTCTGCATTAACCACAGAATCACAGAATAACAGAATCAGCCAGGTTGGAAAAGACCTTGGAGATCATCGAGTCCAACCTATGACCTAGCACCAGCTTAGCAACTAAACCATGGCACTGAGTGCCATATCCAGTCTGGTTTTAAACACCTACAGGGGTAATGACTCCACCTTTTTCATGGGTAACCCATTCCAATGCCCAACCATACTTCCTGTAAGGCATTGTTTTTTTAATGCCTAGTCTAAACTTCCCCTGTGGCAGTTTAAGACTGTGTCCTCTCACTCTGTCACTGGTGGCCTGTGAGAAGAGGCCAACCCCCACCTGGCTACAGCCTCCTGTCAGGGAGTTGTAGAGAGGGATAAGGTCTCCCCTGAACCTCCTTTTCTCCAGGCTAAACAACCTCAGCTCCCTCAGCTGCTCTTCATTGGTCTTGTGGTTTAGACCCTTCACCAGCCTCTTTGCCCTTCTCTGGATGTGTCTGAGCATCTCAACATCCTTTCTAAATTGAGAAGCCCAGAGCTGGACACAGCACCCAAAGTGCAGCCTCACCAGTGCTAAGTACAGGGGAAGAATGGATTCCTGCTGGCCACATCATTCCTGATACAGGCCAGGATGCCATTGGCCTTCCTGGCCACCTGGAAACACTGGCAAATCAATTATACATGCCTGTATTTTCTCTGTGGGGTTGAAGTTTGCATTATTAAACTCTCTCACCCCAAGCCCACTACTGGGAAGGCATGTCAAAACTGTGTGGTGTTAAGAGTTACTGTGCAATACTACCCCTCAAAGCATGCCCAAGTGTAACTTGGGGAGTACTGGTTGTCCCTGACCAAACTGCTAAATGTGGCAGTAATTTAATGAGAGGTTTTTTGTCTTCCAGTACCTTGTGATGGTCCCTGACCCAGTCAGATAAACCAGCATAGGTGTAACCTGTGTATAACCCTCCTCCCAGGGATTCATTTGGCTGAGATACAAAGCCTGGTTTTGATAGAGAACAGCTGTGAAACCTTGGCTTAGATATTTGAGAAAACTGCTAAGCAGTAGGAAGGAGCCATCAGAAAGTGCATAAGCTGTAAGCCATTCAAAGTAAGAAAGGTAAAATTTCAGACAGAGAGAAGACTATTGAGACTGGGTGGTTAGTAGATCAAGGATTCAGGAGGGAAAACACTGATATGAAAGTGTAAGAAATCCTAGGGGAAAAAAAAGAAAATTTGGAAACAGCAACTTGGTAAAGTAAAAGAGCAGTAGAATTTGGTAAGTAACAGCAGTCATCCCTTATTTATCTTCTTGGTGAGGGAGTAAACAACAGAGACCTATTAGGTGTCCTACCATGAGCAGTGAATTTATTAATGCTTAACCTGTTGATCCTCATAATCTATTGTTTATGTTAGTCTATAAGCAATTGTTTTGGTCTTTAAAATGGCATATCACAGAATAACCTGAGTTGGAAGGGACCCACAAGGATCAGGTCCAATTCCCTGCCCTGCACGAGTCCACTCCCAAGAGTCACATAATGTACCTGAGAGCATTGCCCAAATGCCCCTTGAACTCTGTAACACTGGAGCTGTGACCTCTTCCCTGGGAGACTCTTCAAGGGTCAATCAACCTCTGGAAGAAGAACCTTTTCCTGATATCAAACCTAAACCTCCCCTGACACAACTTCAGGCCATTCCCTCAGGTCCTGTCACTATGAAAAGATTATATGAGTCGTCAATATGAAAAGATTATGTGATTGTACATCAATTTGATGATACTCACTTAAAAACAATCTCTCTCTATGAAATGGGCTTTTCCCATTGTACAAAGCACAGAATAAAATAAAACGGATTTCATGTATTTTAATGGTGTTAATGTGGTTTCAAAATTTATGGCCCTGATCTTGTAGAGAACTTGATTTTACATAAATATCACAGGTAAATTATTCATTGCAAGATTAGGATTATATTAGAATATAATTAATTGGACTGCAGCCCTAGGAAAATTGTATTGTATTAATGTGTCCTCAGTCAGGGATTATGGTTTTTTTCATTAATTATTTTTCATGAGAGCAATGCTGTGGGGAACCAGGTAACATTTCAAGAAACAATTAAAACAAATAAGAATCAAAATATGGATGGCCAGGCTCTGGTGATGCCTTCATGTTCAGCTGTGCTCCCCTTCCAACTTCTCTGCATATTATTGAGTTTGAATGGCCAATAAAGATTTGAGTTACTGGACATATAAATTTGAACTACTAAAAAAATATCTATCACCTAATTTTCCTCATTCTGCATTCAAGTTTTGTTATTTTGGCTTGTAAGCTCTTGTAAAATTAGACAGTGGTGATTTAATATATAGGGCATCTGTTACTGTGTGGTTGTGCATGCCTTCTCAGAGGACATCTATGCAGGCAGTATATATAAAGGATAAAATAGTAATACAAAGAAAAAATAGAACAAATCCTAGCTTTTTATTTAGGCACTGTCACAATTTAACCTCAACTGGTGAATAAGCATCATGTAACTGCTCACTCATTCCCTCATCAGCAGGATAAGAGAATTGGAAGAGTAAAAATGAGAAAACTGGTGGGTTGAGATAAAGACATTTTAACAGGTGAAGAAAAAGCTGTGTGCACAAACAAAACAAAGCAAGGAATTCATTCACTGCTTCCCATGGGTAGGCAGGTATTCAGCCATCTCCAGGAAATCAGGCCTTCATCACAGTTTTTTTTTTTTTTTTTAAGACAAAGCCCTCATTCCAAATGTCATCCTTTTCCTGCTTCCCTCAGTTTTACAAAGTAAGCATGACACTATGTGTTATGGGATAGCTCTTTGGCCACTTGGAGTCAGCTGTTATGGCTGTTTTCCCTCCCAGCTCCTGGTGCACCCCCAGACTCCTGCTAGCATGGCAGTAGGAGAAGTAGGAAGGACCTTGGCTCTATGTAAGCTCTGCTCAGCCATGACAAAAACATCTCTATATTGTCAGTCCTGTTTTCAGCACAAATCCAAAACACAGCCCATAGCAGCTACTGTGAAGAAAATTAACCCCAGCTGAAACCAGCATTTTATTTACCCCCAGTTCCACATGGTGTCATGTTCAGTATATAAAGGTGGGGGAAGAAGAAGGAAGTGGATACACATGGAGTGATGTTTTTTTTCTTTCCAAGACTCTGTTACGTGTGATGGAGTCCTGCTTTACTGGTGATGGCTGAACACCCGTCTGTCAGTTGGAGACAGTGAATTAATTCTTTCTCTTGCTTTGCTTGCAAGTGCAGCTTTTGCTTTCCCTATTAAGCTGTCTTTGCCTCAGCCCATGAGTTTTCTCACTTTTTGCCCTTCTGATTCTCCCCCCCACCCCTTTATTGATGGAGTCAGCAAGTGGTTGCATGGTGCTTGGTTGATAGCTGGGGTTAAACCCTGATAGGCACAAAGTTTCATATTCAAGAAGGTCTGTCCTCATGTTTCCTTTTGGTTTTCAGAGTTCAGACACTTCTCTTTCCATCAATGTATTTCAACAGACAGGCTTTACAACAATGAGCACATGAAGGTAAAGCATCCAAGATATCTAAGCTTAGTGTAGTGTAAATTAATAAATAAATATGGATTTTATCACAGGATTATCATATTTTGATCTCCCTGCCATAGTCATAGAGAACAAAAAGAAACATGAAAAAATGACATTTAAATAGAAAATATATTTTACCTGATAAAAGGTTTAACATGCATACCTGTTGTTCCTCTTCAGTCATTTCTACATGCTTCAAAGTTAGCTTGCAGTGTATATACTCTGTTTTTAGGCTTTTTCATTCATTTAAGCAAAGAAATAGGAAGGTACAGCATAAACATATTAAAGGAAGCAGTTCCCATAGTCAGTCTCATCCCCTTAGAACTGTATGCCCTGCTCAGAATGTAGTACTTGAGTCACAGTCTTGATGATGGGTTTCAAAACTTTCTGCTTCTTGAGAGTGAGTAACATGCCGGACTTGGCAAACTTGTATAAAGCTCTTTATTTTACAGCTGGAATATACTAACCTAAGCTGTTGGTTCAGTGATTTGTTTTGCTTCTGCTTCCCATTCATAAGTAGTACTTCCCATTCCCCTGCTTCCCACCCTTGGATATCTGCTAGCTAATTCTTTCCAATATTCATAGATGCCAGGACAGTAATTTTTGCAGTAGCCAGGAGGGGGCATGGCTACGCCCCGGAGGTCATTCTACACCAACTCAAATAACTTTGCAAGGACTGGGGCAGGGGTCTCTTCCAGGTGACGTAGCACAACGGTGCAGTGAGTTATTGTTGGGATGACCACACGTGTGTGAATTGTTTGTTTCTTGTACTCTCTATTATTAGTATTGTTCTTGTTACTGCTCGTTTTCTCATCTAATTGCTGTTTCCAATGAACTGTTGTTATCTCAATCCATGATCTTTACATTTTGTGTCTCCCATTCTCTCCAGCCCGATATGCTGGGGGAGGAGGAGAAGGAGTGAGGAGTGATCAAGCAGCACAGAGCATTTCAGTCAGAACACTAAACTGGGGAATACCATTCCTAAACTACAACAATATATATAATTTCAAAAAACTGTTGAAGGATTACTCAAGTTGTGTAAAACCATAGCATCTGTGGAGCTTTAAAATAATGGTAGGAATCCTCTGAAAATTAGCTTCCTATGACCTTGAGATGGAATTGAAAATTCAAGTTTTACAAACAACGGTTAGTTGAAAATTTTGCTACTTACATGAGCTCCCTTTCTTTTCAGTTTCATTCCACATTACTCTTTGCCCATATAGCTGTCTCCATCATCAAAGCTCGTCATTTGAATGACATCAAAAGTTTATTCAGCTCCATTAGGTGAAGAATGACAGTTGAATACAATTACCGTGCAAGAGTGTACTGAAATATTTGGCAGCTCTTTCTACAGTAGTGACAATAACAGCAATAGTTTGCAACTTGCTTGTAATTCCTCAGTTTAAGCACAGACCAGCTGAGACATAAACAGACCTTGGGCTAAAAACTGATCATGACACTTTGTTAGCTCAGAACTTTGGTCTTTGACCTAGCTACGCATTTCCTGAGCAATTTGATGTATCTCTGTTCTAAAGTTTCCCAAACAAATATCAATATAGCAGTATTGAAAAGAATCAAAAATATGGTTTAGGTGCTGAGGAAGTTTTTTGCTGTATCATAAATATTGCAACATAAATCCCTTTATTTATTTATACATACTTAGATTTCCTAATAATATGCATGTCAAAAAGAACCAGGAGCAAATTTGAAGAGCAACCAAAAACCTTTTGGGTCTGCACAGGCAAAGAATTGGAGTAAGATTCCTAGATAAGTAAACTGGATTTTTATTGGCACATTTTATTGGCATGTTTTACAAAACTGTCGGTTTATTTATTTTAATGTATTGCTAACCAGGAGGGTTTGAAGGTATGTTCAAGTGAGATGTAAATTCATTTTTAACAAGTAAGGACTCCTTTAAATGTACAGCTTTCCTTTTTAAAGAAAAAATCATACTTAATATCTTTTAAGTTTCTTAATAGATAAAAATCATATTGATAAATAAATAGAGATACAGTATTATGAACATACTGTTGTGAAATTAAATTAAAATAAACCAGGCTTTTAGAACTGAAAATGATGTCATAAGCAGTTTAACATTTAGGTCCTTTCCTGGTATATCATTGGAGTATTTTTCATTAGCCATTGTTTTCAGAATATTTTTTAACTCTTTCATTGTCCATGCATCAGTTCTTGCATATGGTTCAAGCTAAATTAAAGTGGTTCAATTCATAGATTCACCAAATAAAGAAAAAAGTCTCTTTCAGAGAATATTTAGATTTTCCAATTATTTTCTTTTTAGTGAACTCAATTTTATAGAACATGGAATCATAGAACCACATTGGTTTGGGTTGGAAGAAACCTCAAAGATCACTGAGTTCCAAATCTCCTGCCATAGGCAGGTGCATCTCCCAGTAGACCAGGTTGCTGAAAGTCCCATCCAACACTTCAGAGATGGAAAAGTTGTTCATTGAAACACTCCAGCAGTGTTTTATTTGCAAAAACTCCCTGCCAGACATAGTTTTATTAAGCTACTGAAAGAAGCAAATATTAAGTCACTCCAAAACATTTTTGAAACTGGTGACCTTGTTGACAGGCAATTCTCAGATATGGTTTCTTACCACATTTTAGAAAAAGGTGGTTTGATAGCTGCTTATTTCTACTCTGAGGAGTTTCCCATTGGCATGCTCAGATTTGAAATTGCTTCAGCAAAGATAAATAGTAAATATATTTGCTTGAAGTAGCACTAACAGATTCATGTGTGTTTCAAGCCCATTATTTACCCCCTGAGACTTTGTTACCACAATGTCCTAAACAGCCCTAACAGTACAAACCACTGGGGGATGTCTCTCTTGATCATTTTAAGTTAGACAAAATGTGTTCTAAAGCTCACATCATCATGTGTTCTGGACATTACTAAGGCACCCCTGAATTTATCAGAATTGTCATTTAGTCTCCTGTGAAATCAGTCACAACTACAGTTTTTTGAGTACCTGAATTGCTACCCATTGACTGGTGTATATAGTGAAAAATTCCAGGCAGCATCCAGTGGTGTTCTTTGGCTAAAACGCTAAAGACACAAATTCCTGAAGCACAGGTTTGTCATAATGCAAGATAACTTCAGCTTTATTCTATGTGCTAAAAATAGAATGAAGCCAAGGGGGGTATCCTTATATAGGAGATTCCTGTTTCTGTGCTTCTCTGGTCTCCCATGCCTTACCGTGCCTGCAGAATGCAGTAAGTGCTTTGTATTTCATGAAAACTGATAAAGAGGTTGCTAAGAACGTGTAATAACTAAAATCATATTTTATTTTATATTTTCTCCCTGCATATTAAAAAGAAGTAGAACTCTATTGTTAGTGACAGGATAGACATACCGTAAGGTTTTAAGAGCCACATTCTAACAGGTTGTGTGGCATAAAATTGTGCCACAATTATTCTAGTGATATCTTATTGTTACAGAAGAACAGACACTTTACAATTCAAAAAAGCTGTGTATAAAAATAAATGTGTATAAGAATATATTTTCAAAGAGGTCTCCTATAGCTACACACAAACCTCAGGATCTGTGCAGTAAATCAAGACAGTAAATATTTCTGCAAACATTTCAATATTGTTCTTCATGAGAAGTATCTGAATGAATAGATTTCTGACACTATCCTTTCATTGATATTGGTCAAAATATAAGTACCTTTTTTTTTTGCCTTTTCCCTGTACTATCACATACAGTTTGACTAATAAACATTTTCCTCACATCAGAACAGACACAAAATTATGGGCACATTTTTGCTATTCCTGAACTGGCTTGTGCAGAGGCAGTTTGTCTGTCACACCACCAGACGTCCCAGTTGACAGACTTTAGTTATAGCACACATCACAGGATAAGAAAGTCTTAGCTCTGCACCTTTACAACAGATTTTTTTTATGTCTTATAGCATGCTATATACTATATATACTACAGTCTAGTGGACTATATAAAGTGCAGTATACTATGAAGTACACATTGGGGTTTGTGATGAAGAAATAAATCCCCATTTTTTTTTATCTTATCAATACATAAAATTTAATTAGACTAGTCTAGGCAACTCCAATACAAATAGACTGGTATAGCAAATAAATTATTAAACTGGTTTCCGGTTTTCCATCAATTACAAAATATGCATGAATTGGAAATTTTACCATTAAATGTCCACGTTGAAAACATTGTGAGAAAAGTATTTAATTGAAATGATAAAAACCCTACCATTGTTATGTCTTCCAACTCAGCCTCTGCAGATATAGAATTGCAGCCTTTCTGGAAGATGAGATCTCACTGAACTTATTGACATGATTTTTAATTTTCTCTGTAGTAATACTTCCAGTGATAGAACATTGGCCCACATTTTCCTTTTCCACAGTCATGTTACAATTGGGCCTTACAGTTATTCTAACTTAGTCATTGGTTATGTTGAGGTCTTTTTAAGCTTTTACAAAATGATAATGTTCCTTAATACAGAAATATGGATTCTTCACAAAATTTCTAGTAGAATAGTTTGGTGAGTTTTTGGAGATGTGCTGGCCTTTGAAGTGACAAGGTCTGTAGAAATAACTCCTACCTTGCTGAAATCTTTTTTGAACATTATTTAGGTTAAATATTATGCCCCAAAGACTTATTTATTGTACTGAGTATTGAAACTGCCCAAGAACCAACTGTGTAAGAATGCAACACTCCAAGCTGTCAGTTTAATTTATATTATTATTCCCTAAATGCATCTTCCTACATTTTATAACATTAAATTTAATATCACATTTTTAATTGTTATCCATTCCTTATTATATGATATCTCATTTCTCTTTTAATGAATAATTCTTATAAAATTCTGCCCATGAAACCTTCTGCTGCACTTTCTGTCTTTCTTCCCGCATGGGAATACTTTAGTAGTACTTATCACAGCTTGCAACTGTACACATATTATTTTTTCTAATCACTAGAACCATCTATAAATAGATGAACTTTGGAGAGAGAAAGACAGAGAAAGGTCATGGACCTTAGTTCTTTAAAATTAAAGCAGCTTTGTCTGCTTTCATTGGCATGAAAATATATGCAGAGCCTTATGCAGAGGTGTTGAGTGTTTTCAGTGTTCCTTATTCAAAATTTGAGCTGCCATGCTTGTGTAACTTTGGAACTCTTTCACTTTGGTACTTTTTAGTAGAATTTGTGTGAATAATCAGGTCTGATTTATCACTAAGTACTGCTAAGTATTGTTATTTGTTGACGTCAGGAGTGAGATTTATGATTATGTTTTGGAGAACTAAGGAGAGCATAAAGGTTTTTGATCTGTGATATGTGCATTGACTGGTTATTGTGGTGTGGCACTGCAAAGGAACTAATAATGTTTGTGATGTGCAATTGGTTTGTAGTGCAGTTTTAAGGAATAAGTACTGTTTGTTGGGCATTATTATAATTTGCTAAATCTCAGCAGATGGCTAAAAGAAGAGTTCTGTTTATTTCTCATGGATGGGGATTTAGACTCCTATAGAAAGTAGAAAGTACAGAGAGGGGTTCAATTATTTGTGTTTGAGACCTTTAGAAGTTTTTCAAGTCACTGCCATTTCAACAACATGCTCAAATTCAAATTCTGAATGCTGATTTTGCTTAAGAAATAACAATGTACCATCAGCAGTTATGTATTATTTTAATTTAGAAGTGCTATTCCCTTCCTGATTTTCGAAATTTAGCTTTTTTTTTCTATAATCAATACATTCCTCTAGGAAAAGAACATGTAGTAAGTTAAAACTGTTGCACATAAGGAAAGATTTAGTTTTGTACTTGAATAGCCATAGGTAGATAGTGGACAAGTTATGTTTGAATTCAGGAATTCTTGGTAACTAACAAATAGGTAAACATTGCTCATATAAATCATTCAAAAAACATTGTAAAATGTATTAACTGTGGAAAATTACTACTTTTGTGCAAATTTGGACCTTTAAACTGGAAGCTTCAAACCAGAAAAATACTCTTAAATATGGACTGCACTGTTCAGCAGAAGATTTATAACCCTAAATATTGAATAACATGGTTGCTCTACCTCAATACTCTGGGGAACTCTCCATTTTTGTAGTAAAAAAAGTGACTCTTAAAGAAAAAAAAATTCTTTCAGGGCTAGAAACAATTTAATCCAAATCCTTGCCTATTTTTAAGAGTATGTCATCTATCCTGAGTTACTGGTTTTTGTTTTAAGTGATCTATTCTGACTGTTCCATTTCTTGGTTCACATATACGCATGTATATATAATTTTAAATTTTTCAGCCAGTTTAAAAGGATTTTGGAGTAGAAATTTATTTTCCATCTATATCTAAAGAACCTAAAAGTGCAAAGAATCTTGAAAAGTGACCCTAAGTAATAAATACAGTAGCTGAGAAACAGAACAGCAAAGTAAAAAATATCATAACAAGTGAAAACAAAATGTAGAAATTGTAACTTTGAAATGAACATATATTTGATTAGAATTAGGAAATAATCTTGTCATCAAAGGATTTATTATGCTCTGTTAATTTGATAACGTATCACATAAATTTTGTTTACAAAGAGGTATGACTAATAAAATAATAGAATGAATTGTGGTGTTTTAAATATAAATTCATATATTTTAATTTTTTTCTTTATATATATATATATATATATATATATATAAATATAATTTTTCTTTATATATAACATACTGATATTCTTTCTATGAGAAATCAAAAAAAAAAACCAAAACAGCACTATTTATAAGACTCCTACAAAGAAATACCTCATATAGATGCTAAAAGTGATGGAATGTGATTCTGGAATTTAAATTTTGTATTTGATTTTTTTTTTGTTTTCCTTTTCTTGTTTGCTCTTATTGTCTAAAGTCTCAGGTTGTTCTGATGCCCATGTGTGCAAGTTTCCTCATGGTTTCTAAAGATGACATGGAAACTCTACAAGCTTTCTTTTTGTGTAACCTTATGAAGTGAAGATTATTTGTCATTTTGCAAAGATTCACAGAATCAAAGGTAGCCTAGCACAGAGTGCTGAGACACTTCAGAAGTAGATTAAAAGATATTCACTATCCAAATTTCTTAATGTACAAAATGACCACCCCTTTTATGCCAGTTTTTAATTTGGAATAGCAATTAGATTGGTGGCTGTTTGAGGCAGAAGCACATCAGTCTCATCTGGGATGTTGGATGGGCAAAATACATTGTTTCAAATGCTCTTGAACCCATAAATATCAACTAGTAATTTTAGAATGGTACAAATAACAGCATATACTTGATGTCTATTATTTAGGTAACATCAATAACAGAAATAAGAAAAGAAAAGAAAAAACGATAACATTTTAAAGGCTTGTACTTCTGCCTGTACTTGTAGTCAGGTAAGAGTAGACCTATGTATAATGCAGTGCTTCTAAAGTCTTTGTTTATATCTGAAAGTAAGTTGTTTGATGTGCCAGAATACAGGGTTCATTTCTCTTTGCTCTTTTGCTATGGTGAGAAATCACTCCATTAAAATATTTATATTTAGAGTTAACAGTCGCACGTTCACTAAACAAGCACCATCAATAAATTTCACTTTGATGCGTTTTATGATAATACACTGTAATTGGATTCAGCAGTAAATCCAAACACAGCTCTGAGGCATTGATTTTCCAAGCAGTTCTTTCAAAATTATGCAGTAAGAAATGAAGCAGCATCTTGATAAGGCATATAATAAAATTACTTTAAAATATTATTTTTGAGCATAAGATATCAATAAGTTGAGAGTAGTTTTTATTATGACAATCCTAGAAGGGACATCTAAGGAACTGATATAATTTTCCATACTGACCTTTTGTAAATGCACATTGGCAGACAGAGACAGTGTTTTTAATTTGTTGAGACTGACAAGCAAAATGCCTGTCAGTGATGTCAGAGGTGATGAGTGATGGTTCAACTGGGAAAGAAATAAAAGAAAACACCCAGAAAAAAAAAAACAACCAACAAAACAGAACGACAACAAGAAAAAAGCCATACTCCATATCTTTCTGACAAACACAGAAGCATTTTTAGGCTTAAACTCATATTATCCTATATTCAAATCCATCTCTCTGAGTAAAAGAATGAGAAAATTATTTGCTGTAGGGTACATGAATAGGAAAATTAAGCTTGCGGCAAACAGTACAGTAGACTTTATACAAATGAGCATGAAGACATGACCAGTTCAGGAATCAGGGTGCAGTGCTATGTATGAGCTATGCCAAACTCAAATCTTATCAAAATCAATATACATTGATTTGCAGCTGAACAAGTTGTTCACTCATTCACAAGGTAAAATATCCAAGTTTTCGTTTTGTACCTCCAGTTTGCCCTTGCCTGAGTTACACTGTGGATACTTTCTCAAGATTTTTTTTAAACTACTGGGTTTGAATGTATTTTAATATGTGAGCAAAATTTTAAACTACTTTTAAAAGCTTAAAGTATATAACCACCATTATGTTATCATCTATTTTACTTTGCCTAAACTGCTTAAACCACCAGAAATTTTCTGTGAGGAAAACAAGAAAGCAATTTATCACTGCAAAAGAAACTCTATTCAGTCTTCTACTATGTTCTTAATATTTTGAGAATATACTTGTTTCAGCTCTAAGATGACAGTGTGAAAGTATTTTCAGTCCAAATGTTGCTAAAACTGACTTCTGAATGATAGTAATAATACTTATTCCATGAATAACACTAATTATGCAAATAATAAATGTATAGGATATGCCTGGGCAAGATAAAACCACAGTTTATTACTATTAGTTGTAGAGGTTTGTTTTGTTTATTTTGTTGTTTTGGGGGATTTTTTTTAGGTGACAAAAAGCCAAATTCCATTTAAAGAAAATATATGATAGAAATAAGTAATATTTATTAAAACTTTTCATATGAAGGCTGAGTTCAACGTGTTTTAGTGATGTGTTTTAGGGATTTTAGTGGTGCCAAAAAGACATAAGCTTGTACTAGAGATTGTGATTACAGCCCAAAAATGAAATGGTGCAAGAAAGGAGATTACTTACAATTCACAATGGGAGGTTACAAACACATGACTTACACAAATGGCTACAACTCAGTCTGAAGGTTGACACTGATGTCTTGAAAGAGAGTTAGGGAATAGCTTCCAAGGATGAGATAGATGAAGACAGTGGTTATAACACACAGCAGCAGGAAGCTGAAGATATGAGGCCTTAATGAGTTTCAATTTTAGGGTTATTTTACACACTAGAAAAAAGGTAGAGATTACTTTACATTATCCAGTGAAATAGGCTTTGAAACAATCTATGTTAAAAAAACCAATTCCTGGAGAACTCGTTCATCTAAATAAATTAGACTAAAAGAAAAGAAAATACTAGCTTTTAAAATCTCAGGCTATAAGTGGATTGTATCCAGAGATGAGAAGGAAAGATGAAGCTGAAAGACAGTTTTGAACATCTATCTGTAATTACACTGAAATTTTAATGACACCTTTCTAGGTGACTGTCTGAATCTTTTATTAACTGCTTAAGAAAAAAATTTATGCAACCATTCCACAAGAGTAAATTTCATCTTTGTGCAATAATATTCGACAAATATCTGGAACACATTTATCTTCCTAAACAGAGAAAAAATGGAATTGTGTTGTTATGTTATTTAAAATGTCTTTGGTGACCAGTTTCCTAAAGGTTGGTATAACCTAGAAAGCCCATCAAGCACAAGCTGTCACTACTCAGTCAATTAGGGTTAGGGTTGCTCAGCAGGCTGCTTACAGCCAATCGTATGTTCAAATTCCTTTCTCAATAAATGTCCACAGAGAGAGAAAACACCTGTTATACCAAAACAAAATTACTCAACATAAAATTACTGTTAGGGTCATGTGTGCCAGAGGACATGCCTCTCTGAGGATCTCAATCACCCTGTTGACCCCATGAGTACTCTGCAGTAGCCTAGAGCAAAAGCCATAGCTTAGCTCTGGTTTCCTAAATCCAGATTTTTATAGAAGATTTTTCTGTCCATCTTTTTTTCAGGATGTCATTCTATTAATAACTCACATCATATATGAACTGCATACATTTCTTTAAATACAGAGACAAAAAATCTACAGGTTGAAGGAAGAAGAAGTTAATATCGATGTGGTTTTTTAAGATAAATTCAGAAGAATTTTTATTTTATTCTGAAGAAATACTTCAATTTACAACTGAAAACTTGATGATAATCCTATATAAGAATGTTCACTTTAAGGTGGTTGGGTTGAATGAACATATTTTTTACTTGTTTCCAGAAACAACTTTGTCACTGATTTTCTACGGATGATTTAATTTAGTTAGGCAGTTCCTGTTAACTGCAATTTGTTCTAAGATTTGTGAAATCTTTCAGTTTGGACATTTCAATCCCACTAGCAGCACTTTTGTTTGAACACTGCAGGAAGAATATAAACATCTGTAAATCTGAAAATCACATCTGTAAATCACCCTTCCTTCCATCTTCCTACTCTGTCTGCAAATAGCTTTCTCTTTCATTTGAAAGTCTTCAGTTATAGGTGTCCCCTTTATGTAGATTAGCAGATTTTTCTTTAGATTTACAAATTATTTTAATTAAAATGATGGAAAATTTAATTCAAGGGAGGAGAACTGCCACATCTCTCTTACTGTCATTACTGAGCAGGCTAAGACTATGTAAATCTACACAGAAAAATGCTACAAGGCTTACAAAGTAAACCATTTGTACCAGCAAGCACACACTAAATTTAAAAACTGAAAAACAAAACTTTTCTTTTTTTACTATGAAAATAATTTCCCACAAACAGAAAATTAATTAAAATAGAAAGGTGTAATAATTCATGATTTTTTTTCTTAATATCATTATCTGGTCTGCTTTATTCTATGTCTTCAGTTTTAGCGATTCCAATAATTTGGTATACAGAAAGATAACGTAGCACTCAATACCTTAACAGTAGGACAAATCTGAGGAAGGGCTGGGAGTCCATGAGAGAAAAACATAACAAAGTAAAAGTCAGACAAATTCACTTAGAAGCAAGGTTTTAATTGAATTGCTAATTTAACATTTACTCAAATTATGGCAAATCTCTTGACAAATTTAATTTATGAATAGATGTCCTTCTTTGGAAATGCTTCAGTCATAAATAAATAATGTGTCTAACACAGGCCTAAAAGTATCAAATTCTACAGTTTATGTTAATCAGCAAGTCAAATTAGATAACCCAATTGTGTCTTCTAGAATTAAACACTCATTGACTATATAAATCTATTTATCATCCCATTAAATCAAATGGTTAGCACTTCTGCTGGAGTGTTAACTTCAAGAAAAAGAAGTCATCAAATTCTACTCTGTAGTGTACTGATAAAGTTGGTAGCACTGACAAAATAATGTATAATGTAAAGATATAGCAAAATACCAGTTTTTCAAGAATTTCTGATAACATAGGTAAAAATAGTAGTAGATGAGGGTGAGGAGAGCTCATTTAATGAAATAGTAAACCCATGTCTATAAACGTTATGATAATGGATTCTCTAGGATCATGGTGAAAGAGATAAAATGTATAGAGAAAAAGAAAGAAACAGAAAGAAAAATGAGATTAATTACCTGAACAGTGAATCTTAAAAATAAGCTTTCCTGTAATTGGAGAAAATTTAAGTATTCCATCTTGACCATCAGGCTATCTTATCCAGCTTTTCATTATTCAGGCAAAGCATTGTCACTAAAATGAATTCATCAGTGTAACAGAGATAAATGATCCAACATGGAACAGACAGAACTATTTTCCTGTTCTTATGAAGAAAATTGTCTCTCTGTACTATTATATCAGTGACAAAGATGTCTGGACTTCATAAGCATTTCTTTCCATTTAGTCTGCCTTAAATATTAATGAAGCAAGGATATAACCTCTCTTTGCTAAGTTCAAGAAGGAGTTTAAAAGCCCTAGTAATGAATAGGACTGTTTCAAGCATAAAATAATCAAATTATTAAAAAGATGTGTCTAGCTCTTACCATGTTGAAAGAAGTAATAAAGTTAAATAAAAAGGAGATGAGTTGAAATGAATCTAAAATACACTGAATTTTTGTCTAACCTATAAAGTTTTTTCAAGAGAAAATGCATTTATTATATTCCTCAAAGTATTGTGTATATGGATATAATAATTTTAATAATAAACATAACCATCACTAGTAGTTCCATAAATCTCAGGGTGAAAAAGTGTTTCAAAAATAAATAAAAAACAAAGCCAAACCCCACAACAAACTAACAGCAAAAGAAAGATGTTTTGGAAATGTATTGCCAGATAATATTTAACTGTGGTGGAAAAGAGATTGAATAATGGATTATCAGATCTCAGCATATCAGAATCAAGGTTACCTACAGTATTATCTACACTTTGTCTCTCCCCATTGCTTCCTATATTGAAACATAGGAGTAAAGAGTAAACTGAAGCATATTAGCTGTTCAAATGAAGTAGGCATATTTTCAAATGCCAAATGGTAAAGATAGTTTCATGATTACTTCTCCAGCTAGAATCAGAAATACTGACAAACAAATACTCTCAGTTACTCAGCTCCATGATTCTCCATAGGGACTTTATTTGGTTTTCTTTCAATAAGCCTAAGTACGAATGCCAGACAAAGTCTACAAGAGGAGAGCAAAGCTCCCTATCTCACATTATAAACTTACCTCTTGTATTGTCCTTGGGTATTAACTGAGGATAAGTTGGAAACAAACAGGTGTACGTTTTTATAGATGAATGAGTGCATGAAAACCCGAGTTTGGCAACTTTCTCTTAGCGCTATGTAAGAAAGGCTCAGACTTTGGTAGGATATGCAGCAATTAAGAATCTCTAGGACAATTTTATGAAATGACGCAAACTTTAGAAAGAGCACTTCATTTTTAGCTGCTGTTAGATTTTTTGTAGGGATTTGTTCAAAGTAAAACTGCTTAACAGTTGCTTACACATGAAGACGTTCACTAAGGGAGTTTCCCTACTGTCACAACATAAAGTGAAACAGAGGAGATCTCCCTTCTCCTCCTCCCTTCGATTCTAACACCTCAGAGGAAAAAAAAAAAAAAAAGACAACATCCAAGAGTAATAAACAAAATATATTTGGGATGACTGTTCAACAGAAGGTTGTGTTTAACCATATCAGAAAATCCAGTCTCTACTAAAGGAGTTAATGAAATAGAAATCAAGAGGCTCAGATAATGCAAAATGTAACAGAGTATCAAGTAGAAGGTATTCTACAGAAGTAAAATTTACCACTATTATAGCACCCAGAATTTCCAGTCTTCCTGGGAACTATTCCAATAGCAACTTTAGTAGATGTCCTAGTCCAAATTTTAAGTTTCCCTTAAAATGTATGCAGTTCAAAACCCAGAGCTGACAGAAAAAAATATCTAATCCATTTCTCTGAATGGAAGGGAATTGCTGAGAAGCAAATTAAAGATAGAGGGAGTGGTGTTGAACTAAAATATTTTCTTAGGAATAAAGAATTTGTGTATTAATTGTATCTCTGCTGCAAAGCACACATCACATTTCCTAAGAGAAACTTTCAATTAGTCTCCCAGCCCAGTAAGACTTCCCTGTTAATGGATGATGTCTCCCTCTTATTTAAGAAATTAGACTCTTTCCCAACATTGTCTGCTTTAGTGCATAAACCCTTTCTTTAGACATCTCACCAAAATACCAGCAGATAGCATTCAAGAGGTGATAGGCTATCAGTTTAAAAGGAATGACTCTGTTAAGAGGGGACCTTGACACCCAAACATCAAAACTGGAAGCATGTTTCTGAAAAGGCAAACAGAATAAGAACACAAGGAAGAAAATGACAGAAAAAAAATTCTGAGACTTAAACAAAAATGAAACAACTGTTACTTAGGAAATTATGCCAGAAAAATCAATACCAGATCTGAGAATATTTAGAAACTTAGAAAGTCCTACAAGCATGCAAAAATAGAATTAATCAGGTGTGCAATAATTCCACTCACATTAATTTATTTGCTGTGTAGTCAGGCTCAGATTGCTGTTTCTTTTTTTTTTTTTTCCCCTTTTTTCATTTAACTGTGATGTGTAGATTTAAGGTAAACAAGATTGCCATCAACCCAAAGACTCTGCTCCATGACCATGGGTAAATCTGACATCAAATGCTGAAGAGAAAAAAAGAGCAAAACCTATATCTATATAGTTTTAGAATTTTCAATAAGACAGGCAGGCATTACTTTTCTGAATTCCAAGGCTAAAAAAAAACCAAAACAAACTTAGATAAAAAACAATAATGGAAAACCTGAAAAAGGTGTAACTAACTAGATAAACTAAGTTTATCTAGCCACAGATAAAAATGAGAGAAAGAAAGAAAATAACTTAATCTATCCTTAAAATTGAGACTGGATAAAGCTAATAAGTGTGCACAGGCACAACTAATGCAAAAGATTCTTTGAATTCCTTCTTTCAGCTAGGACAAATTTTTCCAAGCTTTTTATTTTTTTCCTTTTCTTTTTATTTTTTTTACTTTTTTAAATTTTTTTTATTACATTGGTGGCACATAAGGAATTTATGGAACTCATGGCTTCAAAAAGAAAAAAATTAGGTATTTAAGCTCTCGTTAGTCAGTGGAGAATTCTAAATGATTAGCAGGGCATAGAGAGCTATTAAGCTCAATCTAAAACACAAGTTTTGAATCAGTGAATATTTGAAAAGAGATGAAGATCTGTAAAATTTCTGGTTAATAATTCCTAAAGTCCTCAACTGTAGTTTTTATAATAAGTTTAAAATTAAGAAGTGGTTCAATTTGGGCTTTTGGGTGATTTGGGCTGAGTTGATATTTGAACTTTTAATTTCTGATCCATTAAGAGATATCTCCTACCAAAAGTCCTTGACATTTAAAATTTTATTCAGATATAGTATTTGGTCATCTGATCATATGGGCTTCTTCTTTAGATATTTACATTTGAGCTACCACTTTACAGACAACACCAGAAAGAAATAATACACTTTTTCATCAATTTCATCCTGATACGTGTTCACATCTGACCAGTGAACGTTTCTATTTCTTCTTTTTAGCAACAGAGGAAGACTGAGGGTATTCATACATTCATAGAATATTCGAATTAGAAGGAATCCAGAAGGACCACTGAACCCCACATCTTGGCTCTGCAGAAGAGCATTCTAAGAGTCACACTACTGACTATCTTAAATCAAAATGTTTATGATTTAGAACTATACTATTATTTACAAAAACCTTGAGAAATCCTGGAACGCTGAAAAAAATGAAAGATGTAAAGGAATAGGATATTCTATTTGGTCAAGCCATAATTTCAGGTGCAATTGCTATACTATTCTTTTAGACTTTGAATTAAAACTTCTAGATCTTCAGCTACCTCATCCTTTAAATATTTATTTGTACTTTATTAGAAAAATTATATTATTTTGTTTAATCACAAAAATTTTCACTGTATGTACTGAACACTACAATGCACTGGAAAAGAGACTGATAATTAACATCTTCAACAGTGGAAAAAAAGGAAGAAAATAAATGTCAAAACATTTTCTTTCAGAGAAAACAGAATTACCCACATTTTGCATGTTTGATTTTTGTCTTAATAGAGAGCAAAAATATAGCATATTATATGAATAATATAATATGATGTAGGGATTTTTTTTTACAAAATAGCCATAAATTAATCTTCAAAATTCAAATGCAAAAATGGCAGTGAAAATTTGAATCATTAAATTCAACTTTGTAACAAGCGTCACTTAATAAAGAATATGGTCTCTGTATGAGGAGCACTTAAAAGATTATGGATATTAAAATTTCTCCAGGAATATAGGTCAGGTTTCTCTCTGATTTAATCTTCTTTCCCTGCATGCAATTTTGTATTGCATGTCTGTTGAACTAAGTGGTGGAGAAAACCACCTCAGAATGAAAAAAAAGGTGCTGAAAAGCTTGTACTTTTTTCTGATAAATTAGATTCAGTTTTCAAAGAAATATCATTATATTTTAACCTACATATCTTCCTACATAGAAACAGAGATAATGTACTTTTCTAGATGTTCTATAAATCCCATAACAATTACAAAAGCAGTTACAACTATCTTCATAACTGTAGTGCCAACACTGATACTTGAAAGTGCTTCTGTGGGTGTTAAATAATGCAGAGTTGGAGACAGAAAAAAAGAAATCAATAAAATAAAATAAAAGTACATTTAACTGCTCTTTTTGAGATATTTCTTGATGGCAAAAGATTATTTTAAAAACCAAGTAACTTAGACTGGAGGGACCTTTAGAAGCTGTGCAGTTCAGTCTCCTTTCCTAGAAGCAGTGCTGACCCAGAGCAGGTTGCTCAAGGTCTTTTCCAGTTCAATGTTGGAGAAGGGGGTTCCAGCAAGCTGTTCCAGCACCTGATTACTGTCAGAGTGAAAAAAATCCACTATGACACTATAAATTTCCAGTGCAATATGTGACTCTACTTATCTAGTTGCTACACACCTCTGAGGGAGTTTGGCACTATCTTGTATTTGTCAGACAAGTTTACAATTCTCTCCCAAAGCTGTGTCTTTTCCAGCCTGAACAAGACCTGCTCCATGAACTTCTTCTCATAGGGCAAGTGCTAAAGGCTCCAACTGTCTTGATGACTTCTGCTGCAGTTTCTCCAATATTTCAATGTCTTTTTGGTGCTGGAATGGTCCAAAACTGCAAATAACAAGCTGCCTAATTAATTTCTGAGTCCCAGTGGTCCAACCCATAATGTATCTTTATGATCTTCCAAATAATTCTTAAATCAAATGTTCACTTACAACTAAATGTGAAAGAAGAATATTTATAGATATTTCATTCTCTCATCCTCTTAGTTTTTGGAGAAGTTGTGGGGGGAAGGAGGGATGTTGTTGTTTTGGGTTTTCTTTTTGTTTTTGTGTTGGGGTTTTTTGTTTTTTTGGTGGAGTTTTGTCTGTTTGTTTTTGGGTTTGGTTTTGGGTTTTTTTTTTGTGAAAATGACTGGCCACTTTACAAGGACTTAAAAAGAACCCGAGGACTACTGAAGCAGTTCTTCATGAAGGACTGTATAGAATAGAAAGAACAGAATATATTAAAATAGAGGAGAATAAAATAATTTCAGTTGGAAGGGACCTACAGTGATCATCTTGTCCAACTGTCTGACCAACTTATGGCTGACCAAACATTAAAGCATGTTACTTTGTCTAAATGCCTCTTTACTCTGAAAGGCTTGGGGCATTCATTTTCACAATAAATTAGATTAATTTGTCTAATTCGAGTCTGTTTTGACTGTGATAGTAATTGGTAAGTGATCTCCCTGTTCTTAACATGATCCATTGGCTTTTCATAGTAATTTCTCCCCCTGTCCTACTGATGAGAGAGTCCCAGAGTGGCTTGATGGGCATCTGGCAATCATCAAAGGTCAACCAACCATGTTCTTTCACAATTTTTTTTCTCCCTATGTGGACAACATCTTAAAAACTCCAGTTTTTCCTTTCAACTTGAAAATAAACAGCTATGCTGTAAGGATAGCAGCGTTCAAAACTGCAAGGAAGAGGAAGGATTCTGCAGTCAAATTGAGTTGTTGACATATTTATGTGGCAACAAATGTAAGAAACAGTAAGATTCCTCCAGCAATGCCCATATTTAATATTCAGTGAGAATTTATATTATCTTTTCAAATTATACTGCAGGATCTGTGATGTTAGGTATACAAATTAGGCATTGCTTTTGAAAACATAAGCATTTATTTGATATAAAGATATATTTTCTATATTGAAAAATGGTTTAAAATGTGGATAATGACATCTGATACTTAAGGGAATTTACTAATTACTACAGGGAGCAGAAAAAAATTCTTTTTCTTTCAAACACAGGACTATATGAATAGATATAAAAGATATAGATATAAAATAGTTTAGGGATTTGTCTTCCCATGCAGTTGTAAAAATCACCTGATGATTTAAAAACACAAAACCAAACCCCCAAAAGCTATAAGGCAATTCATTTAATGAGAAATAAATAAAACATTTGTATAAAAATAAAGTATCTGGCAATGTAGCCATTGTTGCGTAGCTAATGTGTCTGAATATTTTGTAATTGACTTATAATAATCCCTTAGGGAGAAAATCTCCAAATTTCACCTTTAAATATTTACATGAGGGAATTAGTCCTTCTATACAGTGAATTAATGGTAGAAGAGAGGATTCTATCCAAGAAAAAAAAATCAGTAGCAATGGGGTTATGAGTACTAAAACTAGTCATGATTCTGTTTTTAATTGGAACAGGATTTTAAGAAATGATCCAAAGCATGATTCAACAGATAAAAATATTTGGTAAACTGGACTGATGAGGATGTAGAGTGATCCTCATTACAGTTATGTAAGTGAAAAAATCTGATTTCAGTTCATTGGTTTAATGTTCTTTTTTTAACATTTATTAAGAAAAAGAGGAAAAGGAGTAATTCTTAAACTAATGACAGATGTCACCCTTAAAAAACAAAAATTGGCAAAATTTGTTTGTAGTAATAAGATCAGAATTGCTGGTTGTGGAAGGATTTTGCAATGAATAGTCCAGCCATCCTTCCATCTTAGTATTCGTTTTGTATTGCTTGCAAAACTGAAAGATTGGGTACCAGCGAGAAATAATAAAGTACCAGGGGAAGGGAAGTTACAGACAAAAGAAATAACTATTTGTGATACCATTAAGAGTAATTTTTAGGTAATGACTTGGAGCAGAATAATATAGCAAACATGTACAAATATTATTTTAATTCTTAAATAGTTATTCAATATAGTCTATATTCTTTATATTCAAATAGCTAAAATGGCTTAACCAGACATTTCTTTCAACTTTTTGCTTATGAATATAAAATGGCCATATTTCTTTTCATTGTTGTTAAAGGTAAGCAAAATATTTATGTAACCTTCATGGAAAAAATAGACACTATATAGACTATGGTCTATAGTACCAATTGATAGCATACTAAAGAAACATTGCATATATATGTGCATTTTAAAATTCAATGTAACTTATAATGTTTTGATTTGAGGTACATAATTTTGCTTTCAGAGTATCTTGGTTGAACACAATGGAAACAGAACTAAGGAAAGGAAATTTGCAGTTCTTAATACTGTGACCTAGCTTTAACAATAAACACAATTTTACACTTTCCTTAAACAAGAGATGCCATACTTTTTCTCAAGCATGTTTCTCTTCTTTTCTCCTAATTTCAGAGAAGTGTAGGTACTGTCAACCAGACTAGCTAATTATTCTGTTTCAACCTCTGCATCAATTTTTCTATCTAGGTTTTAGATATATATATGTATGTATGTATGTAATGTAAACATTTCTGGTCTTTGTTTCTCTGTGGTAGTAGGTAGAAAAGAAGTCTCTACATTTCACGTTTTTTGACAAAACTAACATAAATGGGCATCATTAGGATCAGTTTTGTTGTGTCCTTTATTCCATCCCTTGAAAAATTCAAGTTACCTGTTGGTATTTAATTAGACTTCTATTGTAAACTTAGCACCTGTTTTGATAATGTCACCTTCCTCAATTCATTCCTGACTCACCCATTCAACCATTTTCTGTCACGTTCAACAAATAGCTTCTCCCCCCTCTCAAGGTTCTTCAACACTTATCTTCCCCTCATAAACTTATACTTTTTAAACACATTGACCTTTAACATGCCACTTTGTGCCCCCAATCCTTTAGTGATGCCAATCTCCCCCATCCACCTGTTAAATTTTCAAGGAAGCATGCTATTTGCTTTGTCCCCTAAAGCACCTGGGACTAAACCAGGACTTGTTCTAAGTTATTTTTCATATCTCATTTCAAAATATACATTTGTGTGGCCCATATCCCACTCCATACAGAGAACAAGACAATCCAAAACAAACCAAAAACTGAGTAGACAACAGACAGATGGTGCACTGGGATTACTTACTACCCGGTTGAATGAGATAGTTTGACCATTTACTTGGCTGTCTCCCATCTGTCTATCTGTCTGTCATTTCTTCTTTTCTTTTTTCTTAGACAATAATCACATTTTGCTGGTGTCAGTGATTTCTCCCTCCCTGCTTTACCTGCAGCTCCAGGAACAGCATTGCAAGATTTAAAAGCTTGTTACCTTCAAAAAACGAATGTGCCAAACACAGGGATCTAAGGAATTACGGCTAGCCCAATTAATATTTTAATAGTTGAACAGTCCAAATTACGTATTGAAACAGAACAGCTTTATAAACTTTACAGTTTTCACTTTTGTACAAAAACACTTACATGCTGGTGCCCATCCCTTTCCCCAGCAAGAACTTCAGCCTACCATAGTCCCTGAAGCTTGAGCTGTCTCTGGTGAGGTCCAGCCTGGGAGATTGTTGAGAGTGGGGAAGGTAGAGGCCTCAGCCACCATGGGCATCACTCCAAAGGAGAACTGGCCTGGCTGTGGTCCTGATTTCTTCGTTTTTCCATTTGGAGTCCATGTGGTCTTACTTTCATAATATTCTAACCACGCTCCAATCCTTCCCTCAGATACTCAACAGGATTTCCCTTGCTAAGACAAAAATTACGTTTTCTGGGCAATGAAGTATGGCAGTTTTGTATTATCACTGTTAGAACTGGTGATGGTAGTAATAACAGTGGTAGTAGCAGTTTTAGCCATCTTATTATATCCTATTAAATACTAATGTCCTAAGTGTAGCCTTTGGCCTCCATTTGTGTCATTCAAAGCATAGTGTAAATCACAAAGTCCTGAAGGGCTTCAGGATGAAAAAGTCCTGTCAAACACAAACCAAATAAACAAACCCCATTAATGATAACTGTTATCTTAATCCTTTATTTGATAAGAAAACATAAAATAATAATATTACCATTTTAATATTATGATAATATTATAATTTTAATATTAATATAATAATATAATTAAAAATATAATACATTCAAATTACCATTTGAATAAAATTTGGAGCACTGTTTCTTCAGTAGGCTTTGTTTATTCTAGAACAATATACTTAAACCAGGACAAAAATACATCTAATTTTTAAAATAATCCATGTCCTCTTTCCTCAAATGATATTATAAAATGTCTTATACACCATGAATATCTAGAATGCTTTTCCTTTTCTTCAGATTTTTTTTAAAATTACATTGTTGTGTACTCTACTTATAATTAATATTTCTGTAGAGACCTCAGGTGTTCAGTGTTGTACTGTCCTATCTTCATGATAAAATTGTTCACACTCCGTAGTGACTGATTGAAAATATAGAGTACATAAAAAGAAGAAAATAAGACTAATCAATCAATGAATATTCCACATGTGAAACCGTTTGTAAAAAAGTGATGGCTTTGCTCATCAAGCTAGATCTCAGACGCATTGCTGCAAGTTAACTTCCCACTCACAGGCCTGTAGAATGAGACATTTATGCAAGCCTGACATCAGTTCACTAGCTGGAAGAATTAAATCCACTTTTAATACCCATACTTAAGCAGATTTGATTACTTTAAGCATATATCTCAGATGCATCCATAAAAATAAAATACACTCTGGGAAGGTAAAAATATATCTCTTATATTCCAAAACAAAAAATAAAATCAAAACTGGTGAAAACATATTTTTTATCTATTTTATCCTGCCATCTTAGAAAAAAAAGAGCACAGCTCAAGCAATAAGAACACAAGACAGCAATGTAATTTTTCACATTGATATATTTTTAGAGTGAAAATCAAAACCTTTCTGGAATTCAAATATTTCAAATCGCTTTCAGTATTTTATAATATGAGCAGTATTTCTAATTGCATTTCCCTGTTATTTTGTGCACATTAATTGAATTTTCTCAGAAAAAATGTTACTTACAAAATGCTCTTTTGGAGCATTTTTAAGATATACAGAAACATCTTTATATATTTTAATCCTCTTGATTTCAAAGTGTGAAAATCATGTAATGATATATGCAGTCATTGCAGATTTTTATATTATTTGGTGAAGTACAGGGCTGTAAAAAATTATAACAATTTATAACATTATGATAAGAAAATATATATGCTTGCTGTTTATCTGTTGGTGTTTCCTAACCTTAATGGTGGCTGACTTGATTTGACATCCAGATGTGTGTCTGTGTGCATTTTGTCAGAGAGTGATGTATAATAGCTCTTATGTAAAATTATATAAAAACAAAGAGTGTCACCAAGAAGCAGAATTGCTGTGCAGGAAAAACAGTCACTAATTTTGAAAATTTAAACTGAAAATCACAGGTCTCCAAATATATATCTATTCTGTTACATAGTCATTCAAAAAAGGCTGCTTTATCTAAACCATCACGGCCAATGATAAGTCAAGCTAAAAAGGTTTAAAGGTTTTAGGCTTTACAGAAAAACTAAGAGGAAAAGATCTGATGGAAATAAACACTCTACCTGTCAGTCTATGCCTTCTCCTCTTCTTAGGAATTGCACACAAAACTCTTCAATGATTCTTGTGTAAATTTTCATAGCAGAATAGACCAATTTCCTGATTTCTTTTTAAATCAGGATTCATCACAAGCAAGGAAAACTTTTTTACTAATCTCTCACTCTTTCTCTCTATTTTAGGATTTTATTTCCTAAAAATAATGTCGTTATTTTTCAAACAGGATTATATTTGATACTTTTAACTCTGGGAGCTTCTCATGGCTTTATTGTCCCAAATTTTATCCTTCTGTGAAATGAAATAGTTGTATTTCTGATTTCTGAAGAAAAGGCAGTTAAACTGAGTAGTTAATATTTCGCACCTTTTGTGAACCAAAAAAACACTGGTGACCCCAGTCTAACTACTTTGTAAGCAGTAACAGATTGATTTCAAGTTGAAACAGTTTTCTTCTCTAATGTTTGTCTTAATTTTGGATCTGGAAATATGCTTAAATATCCCATGCGACTGAAATTTAGAAAAATACAAGCTCTGTATTAAAAACAACTTTATGAAAAATTTAAAATATATGTTTAAAGATAAAACAAGAAGAGAATGAATTTTCCATTTATTAAGGGAGTACATTTACTCTCCAGTAACAGTTCAGAGACTTATTTTTGTATCATTTTCTGACAAAATTTGCTTAGATTTTAGAATAATATTGCGTTGAATCATATGCTGTGTTCAGAAAACAGAACGCTGACTTTCATTATTGATTCATTTTCTAACTACAGTAGATATGACATTATAACATTTTCTAGAAGTTCTCATAGAGGCATATCTAGTGCACTGCAGAATTTTTCAGCTTCACTTTACCTCAGTGACTGACAGTCTTTAAAAAAACCAAAATGATCTGATGTTCACATAAACACATCTGCAGCCTGATTTCTAAACATGTAATTTATCTTTACAGATGTAGTAAAATGATTAGGCATCTAAAACATCTAACCAGAAGACCAAGTAAATGAAAACATCATTTTGTACTTATGAAGCATAGCATTTATTTTCTTCTGAAATCCAAGAGAAAAACCCCCAAAATCAATTGAAAATATGAAGAAACTTCAAATCTTCAAAGGTATTTATGATAGTGTCTGAGAGAAGGAAAAGCCCTCAGCTTCATGGAAGAGAAAAAGGATCAAACATCTTTAGAAGTCAAGGGTTATTTCTTTGGGATTGACTTTATGCTGAAATGTATTTACTATGCCAGCTTTCCATTAACATAATTCAATTCTCAAAACATTTTTTTTCCGCTCATATTTATCATTTCCTATTTTGATGGAAAGCTGGTACTACATTAATTTAGTACCAGATTTTGAGGTATTTGTCTTTGTCATCTTCTGATGTCAGTATTTCATGACTCTTATACAGGCCAAAAATCTATGGCTGCACCTGGCTCAAATGACTGGAACCCAGGGATGGCTGAACACACTCATGGATATGTATACTTTTTGTGCTGTTTATGAATCTCCAAACTATGCCTTAACTAAATCTTTCTGTTCACTGCAAGCCCCATTTTCCCTGCTCCCAAGTTCAGCTTGACACAGTACCTGCCTTGCCCCTATTCTGTTTCCACCATACCTTTAGAAATTATTCCAAATTCCCACTTCTAGACTTTGACACAACTAAATTAAAGAGGTTATTTCTATTCTTTGCAGTACTCTTATTCCATAGGCTATGAGTTCTTTATAGTTCTCAGATTTTTTTGCCTTTCTTGCCTTCAATTTGTCTACATATGTACCTTCAGAATAATAAATTGCAATGAGGTCTGCCAAGTATTAAGGTTCAGAATTTTGTGTTTCTTTTTTTCTGAGTCACATAAGTTCTGATTTAAGAGTAGGTTCAACTGCTAATGCGTAAAGATTAGAGCGAGTTCAAAGAGTTTTCAGCTCAACAAGTTTTAAGTTTGTTGGATAGTAGGTTGTATACACTACTGAAATTTTATCTGTAATATTTTTTATTCTGTGTGTTTTCATCATAGTAAATAACAGGTGGATATATGCTGAAAGCCTGTACAGACTTTTAATTCAAAAGATACTTGTTTTCAGAAGGAAGACCTAAAAAATTGCAAACTATGTCACCACTTTCAGAGTAACTGTCTTTTAACTGTGTTTTTGTGAACATAAGTGGATCTTTCAAAACTGAATAATTTATTCCAATACTAAAAAGTAGCTCAAAGAAGAATGAAGCATATTAAAAAAATACAAACCTTTATTACAGGAAGTGTGTTGTTTGACAGGTAACTGTCCTCTAGTGGCCGAAGTAAATTGCTATCAGCCACCATGTTTTTAAATATTTTACTTAAGTTTGAAAAGTTTACATTTACATCAGCTGTATTAAAGAAAAAATTTTCTTGACTAACACTGCTCAAATATATGATATGTCATTTAAATAATAGCAAAGTTTTAAAGACTTTTTTTAAAATATCTGATCTAGATTTGTTCATGCTATGATTTCTTAGAATTTCTATTTAGCCTGTTAAATGGTAAAAAAAATTTGATATACTCAGTCTTTGAAAATTAAATTTTACACATCTTCTCTTTTACTCTTTTGTTTACCTTTAAGCACAATTCTTGCACAAGACTTGGATCAGACAATATCATCCCCAGTAATAATTTAGTTGCATGGTATTGGGAAGAGGCTGGATATGATTATGGCTTCATCACTTCCATAAAATATACCATCTTGCATTTATTAATATACTACAAGGTAAAATTATAAATAACGTAGGATCTGTTTCTCCAACAAAGAACCAGACTGAATTCAATGGTACATTGATTTTTTTTTTTTTTAATGTGTGATTGTTTACATATCCTTGGGGTAGCCTTCCCAGACCTTAGTATAATATATCAAAAATTCTTCTGTGGCAGTAAGGATCATAGAAGTTGCAATAGAGGCACTTTTATCCACAATCCACTTTAAAACCCCTAAACTGTAGCTATCTAGTTTTCTTAAAATCTCTATGATTAAAAATACCACTGTTAAGATATTCACTGTGAATATCTCGAAACAATAACAAATGCTACTTTGGAAATTTATATTTTAAAGGTTCAAAAATATGTTTTAAGCATACTTTAACTTTGTCCTTTCCATATGCTGCATGTAAAAGGAACTACATATACTAACTCTTTGAATAAACTGAAATAAGAAGACTGGATCAAATTTGATTGGTTGGTTGGTTGGTTGGTTTGGTTTTGTGCCAATGTATAATAAAATATATACTTCAGGGAAAAAATACAGAATTGAGCTTATAGGAACATCACACACTTCAAAAAAGGGAATTGCAAAATCCTGCACCTGGAGAATAATCCCAGGTACCAGTATATGCTGGCGGCTGCACAGCTGAAAAGCCTGGAAGGACCTTGGGAGGTTGGTGGGTGCAAAGATGAACATGAGCCACCAATATGCCCTTTTGTCACAGGCAGCTCCCTGTACCCTTGACTGCATTAGGAAGAGCATTGTCAACATGCCAAGGGACATGATCCCTCTCCTTTACTTATCACTAATTAGGCCAAGCTTGAAATGTTGTATGCCTGGATCCTCAGGGATACAACAGGGACACAGGAGTAAAACAGAGACACAGCAGACAGGACCATGGGAAGGACCATGAAGATTATTAAGAGTCCTGAGCATCTCTCCTATAAAGAATGTCTGAGACGGCTGGGGCTATTCATCCTGGCAATAAAAAGGCCCAGAAAGGATCTCATCAATGTGTGCAAATACTTGGAGGGAGCATGCAAGGAAGACTTCCAGGCTCTTTCAGTGTTTCCCAGTGACGGGATCAGAGGCAATGGGCACAAAATAGACCACAGTACATCTGACATCTGAACATCAGAAGATGCATTTGCATGGTGGGAGTAGCCTAGAGCAGGCACAGGCTGGCCAGGAAGGTTGTGGAGTCATTGTCCTTGAAGATATTCAAGAGCTCTACTTGAACAGGGGGATTAAACCAGACCCTATCCAGAATCTCCTTCCAACCTTAACCATTCTGTAATTATGAAAATATAACTAAATGCTATACATGCAGCAACTTTTTACCATTCGCTACTAAGCAACATATAACAGCATTTTACTAATCTTTATAAAAAATTCCTACATGATACCTTATTTCATTTGTGGTTTGGGAAAATATGATCTAGTGATTCTACACACATACACACACCTTTCAGGGAACCCTATGGAGTTTTCTAGAACTTCTAAACTGCAATTTGAACTGGAGCTTGGTTTTCAATGTTCACTTTTTTCTATCAGCTAAGGCTTGGTACTTCATGCTCTACTTCTTGTGTTTGGAAGAGCTGCTTTCTGGTTTCTGATGTTGCAATGTAATCAGCAAGAGGGGATTTTTGTAGGTGAAGGGGGAAACGCTTTCTTCTTAGGAGACTTCTTCAAAGAAGAAAGCAAACCTCTAAAATTGTACAGAAGTAAAAATGTTATGATATGTGTCTGTTTTTTCTTTTTTTTTTTTAAATACAAGTAAATTAATTAGATTTTTTGTCCTGGGTACATCACTTTGAAATTTGCTTTTGTGTTGCTTTTAGTCCTTGGTCAGGCTGTAAATGAAGATGGGCATTCTTGCCTTATGATTTATACAGGTTAGAATTCATCTATTTCCCTATAATACTATTAATATTTAACAGCAAAACAGCTTATTAATTTGTATTTCTGGAACTTTTTAGATGTTGAAAATGTAAATGATTTCCCAAAGAATGAATTCTGTTAAGATCCTTTTGAGATTTTTCCAGTTAAAAATGTTTTCATTATAGATCATGGATACACACATAGAAAGTATTTCTTGATAAGAGAAATACAGGTTTGGTGAATACTTTCTAATTCTGAGAGGCAAAAATATTATTTTCTAAAGAAAATAATAATGCTTGCTTGCTAGACTTTATTTCTGCTGGTGGGCTTGCTGACTTTTTCTTCCTATGCAGTACTGCTCTGAGCAAAATTGTCTCCAAGAATTTGTAGTACCTCAACTTATTTGAGAAAAAAAAAAGATTTCTTTGAAAAAAAAATGCTAAAGAAACAGTTCACTATGGTCCTGCACAATGGATGCACCTGTCAAATTCTGAAATTTTTAAAACATTCATAAAACCAAAAAGATTAAATACTGCAATGACTTATTGTTCTATTTGAATAAGTCTCAATTACTCAGATTCACCTGTTTCTCTCTGGTTATTACAGCCTGTGTATCTAGGGCATGCTCAAATAAAGACAGCTTCGCTGCAAAATTTTGCTTTAGTTTATCTTGATTTTTGTGTGTTATTGAGAAATAGTAAAAGTATAATGTATATTATAAAGTAAGATTTTGCATTGTGTTTCACATTCAGCTCAGCAGAGATAACAGCATTCCCAAGGACTTCTGAGAATCCAGGGCAGGCTGGAAAGTAGCTTGAGGCCCACTGTACTCAGATGGTTTAAATGCCTACAGCCAGTGGAGAAATGTAGGACCTGAGTCAGCCACCAGCAAGAAATAAAATTATTTTTTTGTAATTACTTGACTCTTTAACATGGTCTAATCAGATCGCTAGAGAAATGCTGTAAATTTCAAGTACTAGTATTGCTCCAAGAGAATGCCTACAGATGGTAAATCCTATGTACTCTTCTAGCTGTGACACTGTATCTTCTTGGGCCTCACTGCAAATGTAAGTGGGATATGATCAAGCTTTTCATAGTGTGCCCAGCATGTCCATAGTTTTTCATATGCACCATTATGAATGTTACAGAGATTGTTGGCAGCAGGTTCCCACCTCCACCAGATAGATTTATTGGTACAGATCAGTTATGTTACCTGGTAGCTCAAGATAGATGCCTCACAAGAGGGACCCTGAACAAAGAAATCCCTTGGCAATTATACTCTTACAATCTAAACTCCCCATCCCTCATGCAACAGTCTGGACCAATAGCAGTATTAGGATCTGGAGTCTTTTCAGTTTTCCTTGGTTTGCTTCTTCATTACCAAGGGGCCATAACTTGGTCATCTTCTTTCAGGTTGCTTTCAACAAGGGTTTTCATGAGTTCTGTAATCCATGTTATAACAAGGATGTTACAGTTTATGTGCTGTTCACTCTAGCTATGAATTTTTAAGCAATATTTAAGCTACAGTTTAGTCTATTCTAACTATTATTAGATTGTTAGCTCCGAGTTTCATTATGATCCCTCTTTGACCTAAACATAGCCACATAGTTCAAATTGAGTTCAGCTTGCTGCCTAACATTGCTAGCTATATATGTCAAGCAAGCACTTAGCTATTTTCAAGTAATATACAATTTTCCATAATGATCCTGTCAAACTATGTCATAATCTCAAGAGGCACAGACTTCCATCTACACGTTTCTATAAGAGGTAATTTGTAAACAAAGATCTGGGATTGTGTTCAACATGTAGTGCCCACTTAGTTTCCCTACTTCCACCTTAGTCTCCTAATACTAAACATAAAAAAGTGGGCAGAAAAGATTTTTTTCTATCACCTTACTGCATGAAAGGGCTATTCTTTTTATACTGTAAAACCTTATTGATAACACTTTATAACCTATCTAATCTTAGACCTTCTCTGAACAGATTAAATACTGAAGACTAGTTGCACAAAAATCAGCTTTTTTCTTAAATGCTGAAATAACAGTCCATCACTTCCAAAGTGACAGAGTTTTGTGAGAATAAATATATTTTTATTACTTTGATGATGATAGATATTTCTTAACCACTGCTGAGCTATACAAAGGGACAGTATCCTCAGATGTTAACACTCCATGCAAAATGCGGAAGCACTTCTAGCTTATCAAGATAAAAATAAGCTGAAATTACTCATATAATGTATGTGAATAAAATTACTCCTAATCAAAATGAACTGCCCACATGAAGAGCCCAAATCAACAATACAAGAAATGGAACTAAAAATAATGATGACAGCTATCCTTTTTCTCTATAGAGCATAAATATTTAGTACAGTAAACAGCTAAATATGAGCATGCCTTCACAATGACACAGTTTTAATCTAACTTTCTTCTCCAGTCAATCTGAATTTTATCACTGGGAGTTTAGAGGAAATTATGCTGCACTCCGCAAAAACTTTTATCTGAAACTCTTCCATTTTCCTAGATTCTAAATAAATGTTTCCTGTTAGCAAGTCTTAAACATTTCATTTTGCATTTCGAAATGTTTTTTCTGCTTCTTTGCTTTCAGTGCTTTCAGTGTTACAATTATTAATACCAGCATTGAAATTAATCCTCAATCACAGAACAATTTGGGTGGGAAAAGACCTCTCAGATCATTGAGTCCCACCTTTGACCAATCACCATCTTGTTAGCTAGATCATGGCACTAAGTGCCACATCAAGTTGTTTCTTGAACACCACCTGGGATGATGCAGCCTGAGGAGCTCCCTGAGGAGCCCATTTTAATGCTTAACAACCCTTTCCACAAAGATATCCAATCTAAACCTCCTTAAGTCATGAAATGACCCAGAATATTTGGAGTTGCCAATATTTGTTCAGGAGGAAATTTTCTCATTGTATTCTTGTAGTTTGGATTGTATCAAGTAAGGTATGGCGTATTCTGCTTCTGTTCAATATGAACAAGTACCCTCTCCCTAAAATTTGTTTCTATTTATTAAACTAAAGTGTTATTTCTTCAGATGTAGTATAAAATTCTTAAACCTTGCCCTCAATTAAACCAATAGCAGAAGTTGTACTAACTGTGGCAGACTAAGCATTGCACCATAAGGACTCTGTAGGTAGATACTGCATGATATTGTGTATAGATATAATAACCTTTATCAATGCACAAGTTCTATAAATATATATATATATATGTACACTATTTATATTATATGCATACATATCTTTTAATATGTTCACATTATTTATATGCCCACACAAATAAGAAATTTCCAAAATAAAATAAAATTAAGCAAATAACAAAACTCTGGACATTATAAGGAGTCCTATATATTAGGCAAAGAAAAAAAAGAAAAGAAAAAGACAAAACCCTATAATCCTAATCCAATTGAAGATTAGACTCAAACAGAGAAAGGGAAAACAAAGAAACAAACAAAAAAAAGACAAGTTAAAAAAGAGACTCCCATTGAAACTAGGATTTCCAGAGTTTTAGTCCTGGGCAAAATGAAATGAAGTACTGGTTTGACAATGCCCAAGCCAGAAGACTCCAGTGAGTGCCTCTTTATTCTGACAGAGGGAGAATGCGACCGAGCAGCCCCCCCAAGGTGGTGAGCAGCAGGTCCAGCCCTCGGGCTCCTGCCTTTGTGCCAAGCCAGAGGCCGGAGTGCCAGCACAGGGCTTCCCTCCAGCTTCCTCTGCTCAAAGTGGGTTATGGTTCTGTGGCTCCCTGCCTTGTAGGCTTATGTTCATTTTGTTTTTTCCTCTGCAAGCAGAGAATGAAACTGACAAGACCATTCCAGGAGGGCAGCCAAGAAGATGTCAGTGTATTTTTCCTAGCTGGGCATAAAAGTGATGGTAATGATACGATGATTTTTCGTCTCTGAAAATTTCCCATGCACACTGTTCATAAAGAGGCATTTTCTGTTTTAAAAACATGTCAGTGGAATAAAAGGGTAAATTAAAGATTTTGAAGTAGAGAGACAGGCAGTTGTTCCCTACATGAATTAAATATTAAAGAAATTACTGCAAGTCCTTGTGTTTTGAAGAACTCAGGCCTCACACTGCTGGGCTTTGTTGTTTTTTAAGAGAAAATAATTGCCCTATTTGCAGTCCTCATTATAGCAGGCAACTAAATTGCATGATGAAGACATACTTATAAAATAAATATGCATTTAACAATTACAGACATCCTGGACTGCATTTTCATAATATGTCCAGCACCCCAGTTTTTTCCTAAAAACAGCCTTTTACATTGGCCAAGACAACTCACATAGGGGCATCATTGCTTTGTAGTTTTAGCCCTTTGAGCCACTTTGAGTTCTGTAGACAGAAATTTCCCCTAAGAAGGGAAGCACAGCTGGTTTGCTGCTTTTCAGACTTACATGAAGCCAGTGAAATAGGCTGAAAAGGGGTCTTCGTGTTTGTCAGGAGACAAAAGTCTAGCAACATACCAGTTATTCTTTCATCTCCTTTTCCCTTGCCATTTAACTAAGTTCAGAAACAGCTCATGCTTTTTTTGAACCCAAATTGGTGGCAATTTATTACTGTATTTTTCATTGCATAACTACAGTTGAAGATCACCTCAGCTAGCTCTGTCAAGGCCACTTCAAGCAATAAAGAGAGATACACACTGGCATTTTGTAAAGAACTGTGTTTAGCTTCAGTGTTCTTTAATATTAGTTTTATTTTCCTTAATCATAACTTCATGTTATTTTTTAATTTTCTCCTCCCAATTACCAGTGTGCTGAAACTGGAAATGACAATTATAGGACTGAGCAATTTGTCTTCATTCCATATGTTCTCCATATTCTCAGTGCATTTAAGGATCCTATTATGTACTAACTATTGACTTATTTAAAAGTGTTTATTTATTCATTTGTAAGATATTTTCTTGAATTTCTGTTTTCTGATTAGTGTTAACACAATATTTTGTAGAAAATACGTTTTTATTGATTCACAATTTTTTCAAAGATAGATATTTTGCCTTTGAAGATATTTTGTTCAGTGTCTCTTATAATGGTTCTTTCCTATGCGCTTTGCTATTTATTCATATTTTGTAATAGAATGCCCCTTTGCTGAAATGCACAGTGAAACATGCTAAAAATATATATTTTATATTAATACATTTCTATGTATTAATATATATATTATAATACATTTTATTTTATGTTAATACATTTCTATGTATTAATATACATTCCAGGACATGAAACATTGTGGTATACATACCAGTTAATAAAATTTAGAATAATCACTTACTCATTTTCATAACCTTTCCAGTCTTCCTTATTGACTCAGATCTACTTTATTTTCTGGAGTGAATTGTATATTCCTTTGAATTGTATAATGCATTAACTTACAATGTTGTAACATTACAAAATAATGCAGGCAAAATGGCCATGGATTTCATTTTGGTAAGCAAGGAAATGAGTCAGATAGATATCACAATGGCACATCAAATGGGAGGGGTGGCTTTACAGTAATCAACTTTTAGGAAGAGGTAATAAAAATAAAGCAAGACAGTTGCATTGAAATGTTTCAATTCATTGTTCGAGGCTTGGGCATTTTCAGGTGTAAAAATTCACAAGATACTCAAGGGACATACAAAAGCTAAAATCTAATTTCTGTTTTGAATCAGCTAGAACAGGTATTGGAATATGGTCCCTCTTCTTAAAAGTCATCCATAATCTCCATACTGTAGAATTTATCTTCCATGTAGCTGTTTATAGAGAAAGGAAGATACACCAAAGAAGAATTTGACATTTTAGAAGAGGCTGATGCTATAATTTGATGAGCAAGAATCTTGCCTTCTATGTGGGATGGAGTCTGTGGGAGCCTAATCTGTCATAAACAAGCAGATTGGTTACTCCCACGCCCAAGTTAAATGTTCTAGTCAGTGGGTTATTGTCTGGGCATTGGGTAGGCTGAGAGAATATCTATCACAACCTTCTCACAAAGAAAAACACATTCTCCAAAAGTGTCATTTTGATTCTACATCAGAAAAGTAATGTAAAGTAAAAATATTTTGAAACTATATGATTTCTCCTTTCTTTTATGAAACTGAAAAATATTTTTCTGATCAGGACTAGAAAATAATACAATTCTCACATTCTTTCCTCAGTTTGTCAATTGTGAAACCAAGTGAAAAATAATCTAGGTTACTAAAGTTTATTTTGGGAAGAACCACCATGAAATACAAGTAGAAATAATAAATCCAACCAAACAAACAACAAGACAACCAAACAAGCAGTTCTGCTGGCCCTGCTTCCATCTGCAGGCAAAGGGAAAAAAATCTTGAGTGGGCATTTATTTATAATTAATTATATCTATCTAAATATAGAGAGATACATTTCTATAAAGTATATACAAGAAATCAATCCACAAACAGGTATTTCTGTAACCTCATATATCTGGGAATTCTTTGAAATCAGCAGAGAATTCACTGCTTGAAGTTTATCCACATGAAACATATCTAGATATATGGACGGATATCTAAAAATGGATGTCATGAAAACCTCTAACTTTCCCTAGTTAAATCAAATGATTGATTTATTTTAACACTAAAGATAATCATATCACCATCTGTGAGTTTTGACCATTGAAATTAGACAGTATCATCTTTTAATCAGATATGATTCTGTCTATATTAACAAATAGTGTGGCACAATATCATAGAGTGAAATAGTTATTTCAGAGGACAACAAATCTACACTATCTTTTTGAACATTTTTTACTTCAGTTTAGCTGTAGTCTGCTCCTGTGGACTAGATGACCATAAACAGCTGGAACACATTGGATGATGTTCAAGGCATTTTTTAGTCCAGCCTCATTCAAAAAAGAAACCATTTTACACCCTCAACAAGAGCAGCTTTGTGAAGCCAAAGCACAGGCTGTGAGGACTGCTGGGAGATTAACTCCAAAAGTGATTGCTGTTCTTCATAAATGGCAATCATAGATGCACTCAAGATAAGAAGAATGACATGACTTAGTCCCTAAGCTAAATGTTTCCTCATATTTAGAGAAATGCTGTGCTCTGAAGACAGAGGACAAATTTGCTGCTGAGATAAGAAACTCAAGGATTAATTCTCAGTTTCAAGAATTCCTGAACTCTTTAGAGAAGGAAAATCCACCAGTATCTGCTGATGGGAACACTCACATAGTAAAAATGATGCCATGCAGAAATGGGATTTCTCAGTCATCCCATCCCTCAGTTGGAGTGGGATTTAAAATTCAAATAAAAATGCTATAAAAAGCCTGCTTTTGAAGTGAATCTCTCCATCATTCCCATTTACCAGGTACCAGTTCACATTGCAGAGAAGTTTCAGAATTTGAGAGAGGAGTCTTCTCATATGAAATTGTAATGAAAGTGTCTGAGACTGAACTGACTGAAGAATTACAGTTATCAGTACTTAGCTATTATGTATTTGGTCATAAGAAGATGAAAAATGGTAAAGTGATAAAGCTCTTCCTGAACCCAGGGCTGAAGTAAAAGAAGTTAAAGGAAAGACAAGGTCCCAAGGCTACCCTTAGAAGCTTTAAAATTAATGGAGATACTCAGCAGTTTAAAAACAAAGCAAAACAAAGCAAAACAAGGCAAAACAACAGAAAGCAAACAAAACAAAACAAAGCAAAACAAACTCAAGTAAAACCAAACAAAACCAAACAATACTTTACTTGATGGATATTCTTCCACAACATCGAAAATTTTGTCTAAGAAAATGAAAAAGCATTAATAACAGTGAGAAAAATACTGCTCAGCTGTTCAAAAACTCATTTCACCTGTCATGTTGTTTTGTGATACCAGTCGTAAGTGGGCATTCATCTGTATCACCTAATAGACTTCCCTTTTTTCTTTCTTATTCCACACATCTTTTTGGCATGTGTGATAAATTTACTTGTCTGTCCTTATTCAAACATATCTTGAAGATATATTTTGTCTTTGAGCCTTCATAAAAAGCTTCAAGAAGATCAAATTCTCTAGCCTACAAAACATATGATACTTGCATGATATATTCTGTTTCTAATGTACCCTTAAGATTTTGGTTACTGTAGAATCCTTGGATGTTGTTCAAAACTGAATATATTAAATTTTAAAATACCTTTTCTTGGTAGGTATTATCTCTATTATGCAGAAAGTGGTAGTACAATCCTGAATAGGATTTCTGTGACACAATTCTGTGATAGAACATACTCCAAATCTGGGAAGTATAGAAAACAACATAAAGGTTTACTTCATGTTCTGTGTGCTCCACAAATCGAAGTCTAATTATTCTTGAAAACCTACCTTTCTTTAACAGATTTTGACCTTTTTACTAATAGACCTAGATAGCTTGATAATTATACTGGGGAAATACACTTTTTCAGATATGTTTCATAATCTGAAGCATAGTCATAACATGTTACACTATTCCTACACCATCCTGGATGTCAGCAGCCTTTGTTTGCATTTGCTTGGAGGATGTGAAGGAGGTTTTGTGGTAGATCTATTTATTCAATTTCATTTTTGTGGAAATGATCTGTTTAAACCATGGCTCTGAGGTGGAGTCGAGTTTGTCAATATTCAGAGCAGTAAGAGAAGGCAACGAGCACAACTTGAAAAAAAAAAATTCAGACTGGATGCAGGGAACACTTCTTTCACCATGCAGATAGTCCATCAGTGGTGCCAGTGAGCAGAAAGGTTGTGCAGTCTCTGTCCTTCATGGTGTTGAAGACCCAAGAGGTCGAAGCCCTGAGCAACCTGGTCTGAATGATAACTGACAGCTTGGAGCAGGAGGATGAATTCAAGAGGTCCTAAGGATACTTCAATCCTGAATTATTACATGATTCAAAGTTTTTACATTGTTTTAAAGTCACATAATTGAAATCATATCTCTCCTTTAAATTAAGGCACAACATAGAAGGTTTGTATGGAGGTAAAAATACTAAGTGCACCTTCTATTTCTAAAGAAACATAGAACTGATCAGAAAGCTAGGTTAGCTGTGGAAGAGTCTGTGATCTGGGATGTTGCTGATACAGTTTTGATAAAGGATCATGAAAACAAATAAAGTCCAGTTGCAAACCATCACTAAAAACTTGAATTATTTTCTAGACAATAGTAAAAAAGGAATGCTGATGAAGCTCCCAAAGAGACGTTCAGCTATCTATGTAGCCTTATTGGCTATGAGACTTGATTTCTTCTTCTATCTTAATGTATCAGCAATAAAAAAACCATGCAACTACTTAGAAGAAAAGATTTCCCTATGCTGACTCGTGAAAATAAGAGAAAAATAGAGATAATTCAAGGCAGATTAGAATACACAGAGAAGAAAGCATCAAAAGCTATCAGTTTGCTTATAAAATTCATAAGAGAAATTGAAGATAAGGCCTGGAAGGAACCCAGTGATCTCTACTTAGAAAAATTTCTATTAAAAAAAAGCTACTTTCTTCTTTTTTATGCCTGTTCTAATGAAAATTACTAAAAACTTTGAAGCACATTGAAGGTGCCAAAAACATTTGGCTTTATCAGCTAGAATCATTGTTACTCATAGAGTATTGAAGTGCACTGAGAACGATGTGTCTAAATAAGGTGGCATTTTAATATCAACATAGTGGAAACAATGTTGAAAATGTCTGCAATGAATATAGTAAAGACACTAACTGAAGAAATTAGCTCTTCACAGCCCCTAAAACCATAAAAAGATTAACTGAGGGATGGAGGAACAAAAAAAACAGTGAAAAAGCAGATTGCTAGCCTTATCATCAAGGAGCAACACCGGGAATGAGAAAAAATATAAAAACCTTGACTCTCTGTGTAGACATACCATGATATGTTGAAATCCAACTAAGACATAATTCTACTTAGTTATAGTAGGCATAAGGTTAGTGACAAAGAAATTACACATCAGGAGGCATTGAGTGCCACTGTATTCATATTTTGAAGTGGAATAGTTATTCATCCCTCTTGCAGGGATTTCAATTTCCTCTGAGAACCTGCTACTCCAGTCGGTGAGTAAGGGTATTTACTCAATGAATTGGTGAGCAGCAGCAGTCATCAACTGATGACAAACAGTTGTTAAGGTGTAGAACAAAACAAAACGGCCTGATTGTTAACAATTAAAACATATATATTGAGTATATATATTAAAACAAATATAATGAGTAAAAACCTTTTTTCAACAAATTGAAAAAGTTATATTCTACATAGCAAAAGAAGTTTTTATCTTCTCACTGATGGCTTTTGCAATTTCATGAGCATATGGAATAGCTGATATATATTATTAATCTTCTTTGAAGCATAGGGATGGACTGATGCACAGCTTTATAAATCTGATCTTTTTAAATTATGATGAATATTATTTGTGTTAAGAAAATACAATTACACAAAAATCCAACATTATCTAAATGTTTGATTTCCATAAGTAATTTGTAGTTTTGCAAGGTTTTGTTTGTCTGTTAGCTTTTTGTGACTTATTAAAAATCTTCATTAAATGTAGACTACAAGTCTGTTCAGTAAAATACAGGTGATGCCGTCTGTGCTATGCAATTGTCAATGAAAGGACTCTGCTTTGTGGGAAACTATCCTATCTCTGAAAAATCTCAATCCTTGGAAATTGAGGGGAAATTGAGGGAAAGAAATACTGTATTGCACTTTTATAGACTCTTCTTTTCTTTCCCTCTGAGGCTTATGAAATAGGATCCTTTTGTTGGCAAAGTTTGCTCCATGTATAGGTATTTTACTGAATGACCAGTAATGAAACGGCTAAGGAAAAAAGTTAGAAAATTATCCAGTCTATTCTGGGGTTCAATTTGCTTGACTTGGATTCCTAACAGCAAATTGTTGAATTCTAAACTAATGACTGTCTGCTCCATTTTATTCAGTGGAGAAAGATACATTCAGGAGAGATTCTTCTTGGCTCAAGATGACTGTCTAAACTTAGTGAGACAGATTGTGTTTTGCAGGTCTCTATTTTCACTAAGCTGCAGAAAGTACCTAGGGTTATTATTTTAGCCTAAGATAACTAATTGTTTCATGTCTAAGCTTAGGTAAGATAAATCCTATCTGAAATGCCTTTTTCATTTATTTACTTTACATTTCAGTGTAAATATTTTCATATAAATGAGTAAAAATAAACCCATTTTAATCTGTGACATAATATAAATTCTAATGAAGGTGCTGAGAATCTTACATTTGCTGTCTGTGAGATTTGGATTAGACAAATAATTTCTTCCTTTGATGGAGTCTCTGGAGAATTCTCATTAATCTAATTATATGTGGAGTTTTTAGGCTCTAGACATTCTCTTCTTAAATCCATCTTTTCCTTTGTGTACATGCCAAGCGTAGACTCTAGAGATGAGATTCAGCCATGCAGTTTTAGCTGCCTTACAATCATGTGGACTAAGCTATTCATCCAGGTTTATTCAGTATCAATGCAGATACATGCTCATGCCCAGAGGGTAGCCCCTCTTGGATAAGAGCCTTAGGGATAATTTGCCTTCTGGAAGTGCCTGCCTTATTACACAACAGAAGCAGGGCAAACAATTTACATTATTTTTCATAGCTTCACAGATGCTTAACAGATAAATAGAAGAGGCAGACTGGCTCATTCTCAATGCAACAAAATGAAATATTGTGTCATGGTGCAAACTGAAGCGAGACTGCAAACTTAAATTGAACTGATTGTGGATGAACTTTTTTTAAAAAAAATCTGATACTTGTAAAATGTCTTTTTATTCCCAAGAAAATGATGACTAAATTTTCATGAAATTTTCACTATTTGATTGAACAGTACAGCAAAAGTAAGAGCAAATTGCCAGCTACAGGAATATTCTGAAACTCCTCAGTTCAGTTGCTTCATAGCCAGCTTGCATTCAGGTGATTATTCACTTAACAGCATCTCAGCACCTCTTGTTTTTGTAGTTGCTATGAACGAAGGAAGAAGTAGTGTGACAAAATTGTTAACTGAACATTTTCAATGCACCATTTGATTGGTTGATTGGCTTTTCAATTAATTGCATTCCAGTCTGGTTCTAGAATGTTCTGGTTCTAGTCCATCAACAAGAGTAAAAAACCCTCATAGATCTAAATAAAATGAAAGTATTATTTGCAAAAAGCCAAAGTAAGCCTCAGGAAAAATAAACAGATTTATTCTGTTTTCATAATAATCTTGGTCACTTATTCTACTGATGGAAGAACTTGCAGCACGAGATGTCATGCTGGTCAATGATTACTTAGTAAAGACTACTTAATAGAAATTCTCTCATACTGCTCCCTTTCACTCTTTGTATATAAGAAATGCTGTCTTGGCAGAAGTAGACAAATTCTGTTTTATATTGCAGAGGTAGAATAGTATTTCCTATTGTCCTTGATAGTAGTTTTGTGTGAAGGTAGGACTTACAGAGTATGCACTTGAGCTCATAGATTTTACCCTTAAAAACTGGTTAGAATTGGTCCCCTGGACTTGACTGTTTCCAATACTGAAGATATTGAAGCTATTCTTGGCTGCAGTTTGTCAAAGATCACTCTTTCCTTATCTCACCAGCCTTTCCACTTGGATCTTTACAACATGTTTTTGTATGGGTGCTACATAATCACAGTCTGGTGTGTGTTTGCCTAGTTAGTTGTCTGACTGTTTGCACCTCAAACAACTGCTGCACAACTAGGCAATTTCAATCACATTCTCCTTTAAATTTGGCAAACTCCTGGTCTTCAAAAGGTTATTAAGTTTCTGTACTTTTTGTGAAAGATGACAGCAAAATAAAGGATATACTCCCAGCTGAGCTGTTCTTGAGAGAAAAGCTGCAGTATAAACACAACCTTTATTCAATGTCATATAATCCACACAGAAAAGAAATCATGAACACTTCAGATAAAGGGAGCTTTAAATTGGACTCCTCTTAGGCACCGGCATAAGGATCAAATCCATGGAAACCAGGATTCATTAGCTGAGCACTCACAAAATTACCTCTTCTTTTTTTCCTTCTGGTTTTCTCATCATGTCCTTGGGCTTCACTTTGAGTGGCTTTATTTTTTGATTGTGTGCTGGTTTTGTTTGGATGTGGGTTTTTTTTGTTTCCTTTTTAGTTTTCCTATTTTAGCATTGTTTAAAAGATGTTTTGCAGTTTTCAGCATGAAGCTTAGTGTTTCTCTAAGAGGAACTTTTTTCCAGATATAAAATGCATTATTATCATGCACTTTTTTACCTCAAATGAGCCATTTCCCCCATTAATAAATTTATACATATATGGCAGGTATACATCCATGGATCCTAGGTCTTACTATATGCTATGCTGTGATGCCACATTTCTGGTTTCAAAGAATGGAATATTAAATGAAGAATTAGTAAGAACTGAACAGTCTGTAACCAGTACATCCATTAACTTTCTTTCAAAAACTAGATTACCTCGGGGAATGGGGGAGGCAAAATTGTTGTGTTTTTTTTTGGTTGAAAATCACATTTTACACATAGGAAACATGATTTTGAGAAACACCATGATTTTGAGAAACACATTGAAGAATGCAAGGAAGAATGTGCTTCAATTCAAAGTTTCAAAGAAAAAAATAATGTTAAAAAATTGCTTCAAACTAATTTTGAAATTGTCATTTCTAAAATTACTTTAGTAACTAAATGTATAAGGACAGAAAAATGTCATTTATGGAGAAATTTCAAAATCTCATATTTTGAGACTAGGAATAAAAATCCTTGGAAAATGTACACATTTCATGCAATGGAAACTCATTTTGAATTACTACAACTTTTTGGAATTTATTTTTTAATAATTCAAATACTGATAGAAAATCACCCAATTTTTGAAGGAAATCACCTAATTATGAAAGAGAAATGAGGTTCAAAAGATATTGGAGTTTACTTCCTTAACCTGCAATAGGATACCTGAAGGTATATTGCCCCTGAAAGTAATTTTTGATGGTGTTTTTTGCAAACTTGTAAAGAGAAGGATTTAAATTGTTAAAATATTCAGAGTCATATATTAAAGGATAAGCTGGTAGCTATAGAAAAGTGGTTTAAGTCTAAGAATACATAAAGATAAAACTGGAACAATACAATGCAGTCCTGGAAAGTTAATTTATCTGGGCTTTAAAGGGACTATATAGAGAAATGATTCTCAGAGAATGTAGAAAAAGAGTCCTCCTAAAATATGACATAGGTAGTTAACTAGCTGAAATAAAAAATCTTCCATGGAGAAAGATCACATTACTTTTCCAGCCCAAATCTCTTTATCCCATGGATGTAGCTATGCTAAAGGAGCTCCAGGGCTAATTACTCATTCAGGAATATTACCTGGGATTTACCTGACTGCCATGACTTCTCAAACATCATGCAGAGTGGTTTGACAACTACATCAGTCAATTCCTTCAGGACTTTGGGCTGCATCTCATGGAGTGCCACAGACTTATGTCTGTTCATCTGCTCCTCAAGTGGTGATGAACCTGATGTTCTCTTACACAGGAGGGACTTTGCTCCCCTAGCCTTCATCTTGCAGATATACATCAGAAGCATTAATTAATTGCACTTACTTATGTATTGGACAGCCTGTAAGAGGCTTTAAGAGAAGGTACCTTTAATTTGTGTACTGACTCAAATGAAACAATTTGAAAAACAGAGAGTTGAATTCTCCTGTTACTAGAAAAATCGAAATTAAATTCTTTCCAGATTTCACAACAGCTCAGTAAAAAACATATAAATTTCTGGCTAGCTTATATAATAATTTTTTCTAGTTAAAAAAAATTACCTAGTTTTGCCTAATGCTATCTTCATAGGAATTAGTGACAGTTAAAAAAGGGCAGCCAAAATGCCCAAAAAATTTTAGCAATTTTAGAGAATGATAATCCCCTAGATCTGCCAGTCTGCCTTATACTTTTTATCATATTATGAAATCATAAGCAATTTTCAGTATAGAATATCATAAAAGTTTGCAGCATACAGCATGCAGCAAACTTTCAGCAAGCCTGAACCATTTGTTCCCGCAGGTAGTTCTCAAAAAGATGTTTATCCACCACATTATAGTCATAAATTCTTTCGTAAATATGATGAATTTAAACATATTTATAATTTTGATTAGAATTAGACAAATAATTTGTTTAAAAAAATGTCGAAGACAAACTATAAATTATCCTTTACATACATCCCTTACATGTAGATTGCCAACCAATATCAGACCAAGAAACTTTGTTTTCTTTATCAATCTTTTCTGTTAATTAAACTTTCTTTACTATCCTTATTAGAATTCATTAGGTCAGTTAGTGAATTTTATGCATGTCACATAATGACTAATGATTCATGTTCTCAGAGAATGAATGATCTCCTAAATTACCTTTTTTTCCCTTTCAAAAATAATTTCACTTTGTGATTTAACTACTTCTCCTAGTCATCAAATAAAAGGAAACCTTAATGCTCATATGAAACATATTTAAATCAAATAGCTGTTCATTAGTAAAAAAGACCATTAAGGAGTTGAGTCAAATTCCATGCTCTAATTTGGTAAGCAGTGTCTGGATCAAGATAGTATACTCTTTTACAATGTCTTACCTATGATTTCCATTGAAAAATAACTTGAAATCAAGTGTGAAATCACCAGTGTTATGTTATGCTATGAAATTTGGATAATAATATGGTTCTGAGATATAGAAAGTTTTCATCTTTATTGTTGACCTATAATCCCAGTACAGCACCTTAACTGTGAACTCAGCCCTCTTCTCTACAGACAAACCTTTCCTATTAAGGCTCTGCCTGCTTGTCTGGCTTTAGTCCTACATTTCCAAAAACAGTCTTGTAGAGTAACTACCTAAGAGATGAGAAGACTGTTGAGATTGTTTCTACTGTATAACTTCCACTCAATGTAGGTTTTCTGATGTGAAGTAGCTTTCAGAATTACCTACCTACTGTTTCTATGAATATGGGGCAATGACAGAGTTTAAAGCTTACAAAACTGTTTTGATGATTAAAATAAACATAATTTTTCTCAAAGTCACAGTGCTTTCTCAGCCTATTGTTGTATTGAAGAAGTTAAGCAGCTAAGACATTCAGAGTGGCTTATAATACTTTATACATGACTTTTGTCAGCTTTATTATAGTTTGTGCTGTAAATCCTTTGGCATAGCCATGGTCTACTAGGCCCATAATCTCGTTTCTGAAATGCCTCTAAATACGTATTTACATGAAAGCATAATAGTTACAAAGAAGCAATTATGGCCAAGGAAGTTAACAAGCCATGTTTAAAAAGTCCAGAAATTTTTACATTCTTCTCAGTTAATTCAGATGTTACGTTTCTATAAAGTAACTTATTTTATTCTCTATTAGCCATTCTTTTAAATTAACCTCTCATGCAATTAATACAGCAGCATGTTAAATTCAAGGGGTGTCATTCCAGCTGCTGCTGAAGGTAATGAAAATATCCCAACTACATTTTACTAAAACTGTACACAATGTGAACAACATAAATTTCTGGGGAAAAAACATTACATATATAAACCAATGACAGGAGTGTCATACTGCAAAGCAACAATTGGAAAATGCTGTTTTAGCAGAACTGTTGATAAGAAACAGAATCATGGAATCATAGAATTGTTTGGATTTGAAGGGACTTCAGGATAATCTAGTTCCACCCTCCTGCCATGGATAGAGACATCTTCCATAAGACGAGGTTGCTTAAAGCCCCATCCAACCTGGTCTTGAACACCTCCAGAGATTGGGCGCCCACAGCTTCTCTGAGCAACCTGTTTGAATGCTTCATCACTCTGAAAGGAAATAACTTCTTTTTATTATCTAATCTAAACCTACCCTCCTTCAGTTTGAATCCATTCCCCCTTGTCCTGTCACTACATGCTCTTGCAAATGCTCTAACTTTCCATCTTTTTGCATCTTGCTTCATTTAAGATTGTAAAAAGACAGTAGCTAAATATTCAAAATTAAAATCACTATCCACATGTCAGATGCATCAGTGATAATCTACATAAATTTATTAGACTATCAACTTTAAAATTATCTGTATAATACAAATTTCAAACCTTTATCATAAATTTTCAAGCATGCAATAAACAGCTTTTGCACAACATTTATTTATATTTTTTCAGTTCCCTTTATCTGCTATTTGCTCATAAGGACAATTAAACACAGATCCTTCATGGAGTTTTTCTTTATATTCTGAAAAGAAAAAAATCCTCTACCTTTGTATCTGTCTCCTCATACTGAAAACACATGGAATAGAAATCAAAATCTGCCATAGATATAACCAACAGAAAAAGAAGATTTTTAATATGATTCAGAGTGAAGCAGGCCCATTTGCCTGCTAAACAAACTTTTGCCTGGAATAACCATTTATATGCATAATTCAGAGCAGTTTACAATTATTTCTGAGCACTTTGTTTTATCTAAAAGAAATTTACATTTTCATCAGCACATGAAGCTGATAATTAGTATTCAGAACTGATATACATCTTACCCAGAGCTTTTATACAGCATGACATTCTCTTTTCATGGGATCACACCCTGGGAAATGCATTTTTACCTACATGTTCTGATTGATATGTCTAGGTGTCTGAGTGCTTTTTAAAATTATTTTTTTCCCCACATAAACTATCATTTGTAGCCATTTTCACACTTGGCAGTTTTGCATCCTGTTTTTCCTGAAAGTCTCCATTCAGACTCACCCTGGATGTTTGCCAGAACCAAAACAATTCTCATTCCACTTAAAATGCTTGCCCTCATATACATATATGTCTGTAATAGGAAATAGATCTGAATTTAACTTTACAGGACGATGAGCTAGGCATATCTGTCTCCCTGATCCATTAGGCACTGGGGAACACAGATCACCGTAGGAGACACACTCCATTGATGCCTTCCTATTTTGCTAATACTCAGCTTTTAACTGACATCAGCACCGTGTGGTAAAATTGCTTCCAACCTCATTTAAACAGCTGCACGTTTGAACAGCCTTAAATGATGGGTTTTAGTAAATTGGTGAAGCATAAGTTTGCGTATGCATAAATTAACCTGGCCAAAAGCCAGCTTTTAAGAAATCCATTCTTACTTAGCAGCTGAAAATACATGGCTTCTGTCCAGGGGTAAGGGAAAGAAGGTGGGGGTAGTAAGGGAGACCTTACTTAACATCCCATTGATTTCAACCTCCCAGATGATGCACATCATTGGTGTGCCCAAGCCTGTGGATTGAGCAGATCAGTGCTGACCTACTACCTCTGACCTCACAGCTGCTCGGGCTTTACTTTCTCAGTGCACACTGAACTGAAAGAACGCTTTGGAGCTCCTGCCTGATTTTCACAGCCTTCCTATGGCAGTACAATATACACTGCTGTTTCCCTCTCATTGAAGCGTATCTTTCATATTTCCCCCCTTTTCTCATTCACAGTAGTCTACACAGGCTTCATTATCATTTCTTTCTCTTTTCCACAGAAATTGCTCTTTTGCAGCATTAATATAAACTGTCCTCCAAAGATTTCTGCAGGCTGCTTATATAAATCAAATCATGTGAAATCTCAAAGAACGAAAGAAAGCACTGAAATCTTACTGGAAAATCTTGAAAGCATTTCTAACCTTCTGCCCCCATCCTCCTGCTTTTGTTTGTGAATTTTTTTTATTTTTTAAAATATTTAAATCATTCTTCAAATTGACTTGTTTTGGTAAATGAGGTCAAATCAAATACTGCCTTGTAAACACTAGTTGAAATATATTGTGATTTACTTCCTTCTACTCCTAAACTTTCAGTGGCTTTAACACATATTTGTGAAAGTTAGCTTCTTAAATACCTTTTTTTCCTTTTTCCTGAAAATGCTAGATGCTCCATCTAGTGGACTAATTGAGCACGATTGAAACTTATCACAGGTGGAATCCTTTAAAGTGTCAAGAAAAAAAATAACCTTATTGTAGCAAATAAGAAGAAGAGGGGAAAAAAAGAAAAATGCAGATTTAAATTTGTACACAACATGTAGACATTTGAGCAATAATTACAAGCATTATAATGCATTATAAGAATTTATTCTCTTCACAAGCAATACCTCATTGAGATAGCCCATTGTTGCCATGGCAATATGTCATAAATTTCTGTCAACTACCTAAAATAGCTGCAGATCACAAGGTATTCAGGTTGGGTTTGTTTAGTTATTTTAAGTGCATTATAGCCTTTTAAATTTCATTAGAAATAATCTTTGCTTTGTAATTCGTAGGCACCTTGGTTGAAATTTGATGAACAAAGCAACATTACATTTTTTCACTGTGAAATGTTTTACATGCATTAAAATACCTTAAAGTGTATATAGATTTCTTCCTTGACTGATATCTATTTGTTTCCTCTAATTTATGCTCTGAGCACTGATAAGGCTGGAAGAATGTGCTGTGTTGTTGTGACTTCTCTACGGATCTTAGTCATCACTCCTGTCATTATTTATAATAAGATTTTCAGCATGGTCAAACACTTATTTCGCCAGTGAAAGAAAAATACAATATTGAGTTTAAAAATGCTAAAGAGCAGGCCATCATTAAATCCAGAAAGAGTCATGTGTGTACAGGAAAGGATAATTGAGAGTAAATGTGAATTCACCTACAATGTCACCTACTCACCAAGGTGCTCTATTCATCAGTGTGATTGAAAGCTGCCATCCATGACAGAAATGTTACACAGATCTGCTTGAAATGATATCATGATATTAGGGACTGCAGAATTTCTATCACTAAAAAGGCAACAGCATATTATAATTCTTTGGGGAAGTATTAAAATTTTATAGAAACATTTACACAATCAATTTAAACTTTAAAACCATATTTGAATTTGTGGGGGTGGGGATTTCAGGTTGAAAAGCAGCTTTTTTCCTTTCTTTTTTCCTTTGTTTTATCCACCCCAGTTTAACCTTTCTGCCTATGCATATATTTGCATTTTGTGCAACAAATCAAAGAAACCAAAGTCACTTATTTACTCTGCACGTTGGCATATGATTACAAACAGCAAGCCTATGCCTTTGTCTTTTACATTCTGCTTTGATAGATGTGTATTAAAACCAGGCAGTGCAACCACTGCTTATCAGAAACTTCTGCTGTGTTTTTGTGATGTAATTTAGCCTGAAATACTTAATATCATTAACATTCTACTCAAGCTTCACGTACATAATGCTGCAGACTCTATAGCTACCAAAGCCAAAGACATAAACAGGCTTTAGTGTCCTGAGGAAAAAAAAAAAGCAACCTCACATTTGGTAGTTGACGACCCTATTCATTGATATAGTCAGCCTTGTTTGCTGAGTGTGAGAGGAGGTTTGCAGAACAGAAAAGACTATATTAAACATTCATGAGCTGGGGCATTTATTATAAACTACTCATAAAATACATATTTTGCCTATAAATGAGCCAACTGAACATAATTTTAATATATACATAGCTCAATTCCTAAGAAAACTATTATAATTAAGGCAACAGGTCTCAACATTCATTGCTTCTAAAAATAAAAGAAAACAGACACAGAAAACTTAGTGTAAAGTCCTTTATCTTCTTTTTTTCCCTTTTTATCTCCCCACAGTTTTATAAATCTCTGAAAGAAAAATCCAGAACTTTCACTATATACACAAGGTGAAAAGGCATATAAAGTTTTAAGTTCACTTATTTTCATGCTTGCAAAACACTTAAGCAATAAATAGTAAGAGGAGATTCACAGAATGACAGCAGTTAAAATCCTTGCTATATATAAATACACACACACATATACCTCCATACATGGATACAACTGAAACACCCAAAACTGTATTTGAGGAAAAGAAAAAAGGCCAATTGTATCAGCCTAGGCTCACCTCTAAAATATAGACCACAGAGTATACTTCCTGGAAGGGGAAAGTTGGTATAAAATTACTATGTCATGACTAAAAAAAATACAATTATTATAAGAAAATCAAGCTTCTTGCTGATATACAAGCTGCTTTTCAAGACATCAGTGGAAAGGATATAAAAAGGGGAAAACTGTATTAAAAATATTAATTTATCCAATTTTGATATTCTAATTTATAATCTGCATTCCATATAGAAATTATATCTAGGTCCTTCAATTTGGATAATATCTAAATCTCTCCTTTTCATGCTTTTACAATTGAAAACAATATGTTACCAATTTCACATGCAGATCAAGACTTCTCTGATGTCAGGACGCTGAAGTTTTTCCCCTTTGCCTGGCTGTCCAGTACTGTGAGTGCTGGAATGGAAATAAAACATACTGCTGGTAAAAAATTAAGTAGTATATTTAATAAATGTACCATTTTTCCAGAAAAAAAAAACCAATTTGGCTCAAGCTATGAAAATGTATTAAAAGAATGGACAATAACTTCAAATCAGAAGATATTTACTAGATGAAATTTTCTTTTAGCAGTTTTCATTACTTATATGTCAGAGATTTAATTTTATACCTTCTTTTAAGCTAACCATTCTATTTTCAGGTGTATATCTGAATGGAACTGACATCCTACCCAGGGCAGTTTCTAAACATAATCAGTAGTTCTCCACAGAAGGAAGAAACAGCAGAAATACCCTTTTTAGAAAAAGTTATCACAGGTACTAGCCCAGCTTTAGTGGTTAAATATCTTTCACGAAAGTTCTTCCAAAGCTGACTAATATTATTTTTTTCCATCAGAATAAGTTACAGTTTATTTCTTTTTATACTAATGTTTTATTATCATTTTGTTTAGTTAAGTTTTCTGAAGTTCTTTTTGTGGTCATAATACATGCCAATGCTATGGTACTCTTTTTTCCAAAATCAAAAAAATATAATTGATCTTATTTGAAAGTTTCATGCTCATGCCTTCTGTCACAGAAACTCTTGACAATCTTTTCCCATCTGCTTAGAAATCCAGCTTCATTTTGTTGAGATTGAGACCCTAGAAAGCTGATCCCAACAAAAGACTGTTTATCCCAAAGACCACTTGACTATGGATTCAAGGGAGAAGGCAATTCTCACAATAAGCATAACGGGAATTTTAGGTACCTGATCACTTCAGTTTCAAACCTAAAGTTACTTACAAGCAGGGCTTTGTGAATTCCTCTTAATTCCATCCTTGGGTACTCTTGGACCTCTGGATTTATCACAAGAAATGGCTTCTCTTGAGATGTTTGATTGATTTACTATGGCTAGTGCACTGGCTTCCTGGTACACAGAAAACTGAACTGTGATGTGGCATCTGAACTGTCTTACAACATAACATATAATGTCTTTGGTTTCAGTTTACCTTATCCAGAATTTGCAAAGCTTTGGTTGCCACCTAGAAATCCAAACCTTTAGTCTGGCAGAATATCAGTTTCCCTGACTAAAATGTCGCCCAAAATCAGTATGTGAAATACTAAAGCAGCACTACTATGCATGAATGTAAAACAGCCTTTTAAGCCCCTCCCATGTCGTTGGGGCCATAACTTATTTCACTCAGTCTAGTCCTGTCCTAACTACCCTTAAAAAAGCAGCAAAAAACCAGCAAATTTTAAAAAAATACAAACCCAGAAAAACCACCAAAAATGTAATAGAAATAAAAGGCAATTATTTAAAGTTTGAAATACCTTATATTAATTTTTAAGTAAAGTCAGTAATGTTCTTAAAATGACATTATTATTGATTAGCTAAAATGAATGACAGATATCAATGAAATTCATATTAGGAAAATGCCAGTTTGGCTGACTTTCCATCTTAAAACTGCATCTCAGAATCACTTGTAAGAAGGATGCAGCAATAAGGGACAAGATGAATCCATCAATCAATTGCAATATTTTAAAGTAAAAAGGAGTTGAACTAATAATACTAAATATTTCCTGGGTGAGTAAGGTAATCCATAAAAAGTATTTCTATAATCCTCCCTCAGAATTTCTACATAAAATCATAGCAGAGGTTTATTTAACTCAATATTAGCTGTTAGGAAATATTACCTGTTAACCAATAGTATCCTGTCATGTACTCTGCCTTATTTTGACCAAACAGGAAGCTCATTTGCCTAGTTCCAGGACTACAGTTTTTTCTTTTAGGGTTTGTGAGTTATCATAACAGAATGACAATATAATTTTTGACAGATATGAATTATTTCTGCAACAGAGATTTTACTTAACTCAGTAAAAGCTTTCTACTATTTTTAGAGAAAAATATTTTAGAAGTGATTTTTCATTAATATTTCAACAGGCTAATAACAATAACCCTGACTCTAGTGTTCATCTTTCCTTCTTTAGAAGACAAAAATATTTTGTAGAGAAGTTTAAATAATATTTTCTTAAGAAAAAAGCCACACCTATTGAATTAATTACCTATCTGATAAATATTTTATCTCCTACTGGTGAATACTAATTTTGAGCATAAGTTAATCATTCAATATATGTAATAGTTAAATAAATATAAATATTATAGTTATCCAATATATACAAAAGGTAGAAAACTCACTTCATTGAAATCATTAGTTCAATGAACTTGTAGTTTTTCCCATCAATGCCTGAGCATGCTATCAGTTATCACAATTCTACAATTGGATTTCTTTTTTCGCTTATTGTGTCAGAAGACATTTTGCCAACCTTCTCAAGAGGTTCCTGTTTATGATAATATTGATTTATGAAAGGAAACTTTCATTTCTATAGGTTACATCTTTGTCAATTACTGTGTGACATGGGTGTAACAGCAAACAAAAATATTACATTCTTTCAATAAATTTTAGAAGAACATTTATTCATAATTTTGTTTGGTTTATTCTTAGATTTTTTTCCCACTTTAGTATATTTCTACCCTAATTAGCCAATTTTACAAACAGGAAAACTTGCATGATCACAATATTTAGTGTATGCATATGAATGTGTTTCAATCTCTCCTAAATGTCTATACCTGTAGTAGTAATACATAAGAAGAGAAACTGTTTATTTTCAGTCTCACATACCCAAACTCTTGGCGCTGCATGAATCATTAAAATTAATGGAGTCCTGAAACATTGCCAGACTCCTTCTTTCATTGTTTAGGGCTTGTTTTTGCTCACAGTGATTTCAGCTGGAATTTTGCCATTAATTTCAAAGTAGGAATAGGTCATTAGAATAATCTCATTTTTCCTGAAGTTTCCATAGGAGATCACTTTGCTAATTGAACCACATCATAATTTTATCTTTGCATTGTCCATTTCTTCAAGTTTAATTATTGAACCAAATTCTTGAATTCTCTGTTTATGTTAACAATGGGTATTTTTTTGTTGTTTTCTGTCTCTCTCAAATTAATGTCTAGTTCATTTAATTAATGAATTCAATGAATACCTCTGGCACATTAAGCACTTAGTTTGTTCTCCCTTGTCATCTGTGTATCTGTGTATTATTACCCATAGTTAGAATACCTTAGCTCTCACCATGAATGTTTATACAACTGAGAAAATTGCAATAGTTTAGCACATGAACCATGGCTAAAATTTACTGGTTATGCTAATAATGAGGTTCTTGACCATTTTGTCATGTAGTCACATTCATGGATTCTCGGCATGTCAATCAAGCAGCATTCTTAGACCTCTAAGCAAAACAATGTAAATTCTGCTTAATGTTGTACCTGTGGTAAAAAGACTCAGTAATTTGGATATTGGGAATTTGGACAATGACCACCAACTTTCTGTAGTAAAACTGCAGGATCATATTTCACTTCCTCAGAATATAGTTTTAGTAGGATTTCCTGCAGCTAAAAATAGATACTGGAAACTATGTAACATGTTCTTTAATTATGTTACCTTTTTAATGGTGCCCAAAATCTGAACAATATGGTATCATTACATAAATTTTGTAAAGGATCATAGAATTTTACTGCAGAATCAATTTAATTTTACCCTTCAGGATCCTTGATGAGCATTAAATGGGGGTGAAAAAGATTGTAAGATAAACTTTGAATCAGGCTCTCTTCTATTTGGTTTTTAGAAAGAGCTCTCAAATTATACCAAATTTATTCCTTTCATTGCAACTCTAAAGTAACATGTTTTGGCATTTCAGTGCAAAGTGCCTTTTCTTTGGACATAATGGCATTCTCTGACCCTTCTGGACTATTCAAGCCTGCTTTTGTGAACAAAATATATTTGATTAACCTATAATTTACGTAGGGCTATTCAGGGGCTACCATGTCAGGACATCACATTATTAAGAGTAAGGAACATATGTTCAAAAATTTTAAGAAAGTAGAAAAAACAATTATGGAAAATTAAATGAGATAATGGGTGTGGCATCAAAAAAATTGTTTTCACTGTCATTTAAGCAATATTGCTCTATTTCTCTCCATAATATGAACAAAAAAGAGATAATTTCATTTTATTGTCTTGAGTAGAACTGTGTTCTATGGTATTTTTCACATAAAACACATAACCAGCTTTTGTTTGTAACTTTTTCATTAAATGATGTAGATCAATAAGTTGTGATCTTCCTTAGAGTTTTCAAGTATGTTCAGTTTATTTATGTCAATTATTATCACTCATTTACACTGCTTTCTGCTGGAGAAAATGAAGGATTGCATATTTTCCTTTGTGATTTTGCCTACTTTTCTTTAAACATTGAATTGAGTGGTAGTATCTGTGTCACTTCTGTTTTACTCATCATGAGCAAATAAAATTTTAGCAAGTTTTGCTCACAGCTTTCTCTAAAGAGCAAATTCAATGGCAATTATCAACTGACATTAGGGATCTAGAAGAAAGAATTTCAACACAAAACATGGGGTTTTGTCAATATAATACTCCAAGATAAAGGGCTATATTTCTTGGTGAAATTCTGGCTGTCAAGCTCTCAATAAAAATTGTCAGTCTTTTACTCTCCACAAGACTCTTAAAACTTTGAAAAAGTAAGTCAACATTCTTTTCAATATGTTTTAAGTACCCCCCTCACTTCACAGTTAGGAGCAAGAAAAGCATGTTGAAACAAGCTGTCTATCTCTAATGAAACAAGCCTTACTCTTTCTCCTGTCAGGGGAGGAACAGCTGTTAGGGGGAAAAGTCAGAAATATTTGAATGAATTCTTAAAAATAATTTATGTAAAAGACATATTGGTGTTTTAGTAGAGCTTAAATATTTTGTAGAATTTCATCTTGGATAGATTTCTAAAGAAATGTTCATAAAATAGGGAAAAGATTTTTTTTATGCTCATGCTTTATATCAGAATATAATAGAAACTTCTGGTAGCTATGGTACCAGGACAAATCTGATATTGAATATATTTGACGAAGATAATATTTAGCATTACAAAATAATTACAAAAATGGTAATTATGAACCACAGTAGCATACAGGTCAAGGTCCTCTCTGACCCCTGAAGTTAAATATTAATATCCAAATAATTTTTTAATACTAAAATATATTTGTTCTTCATTTGTGCAAAGTCTGATCAATGTTACAGTAATTTCTCTAACTTAAGTGTTGTATTGAGTAACTCATAATTAATACATAATGAAGAAAGATTTACTAATATCTTCTTGAAAGAGTCGTAACTGTATGCATGAAAAAAATCCAAAGATATTATATAAGTAATTTTTTTTTACATTATAATCAAAATATTTTAAAAATAATTAAAGGCAATTGAATCAGAGAAGTTGAGAATAAACTGTTTGCATACAGGGGCTTGTATACTCTTCTCAAATTGACTCCAGCCATTACTTAGACACATGGGAAATTATTTTAATAATTTCTACCTAAGGAACATTTTTAGAATTCAGTGAAATAAAACCACATAGAAAAACAGAAGTGTAATTCAGTGATTCATCTATTCACCCGCTGTGGATGCCTACTTTGAGAAAAGATGAATCATTCCCTTGAAGTCTCATGCCTTTTCATTGACTATAAAGAGGATCTAGATAGGTTGCACCTCACATAACTGTAGTAATTTCCAGTATTGGTGTCCATATATTGTTTAGCCATCTTTAGACAACACAGTCTCTACATTTGTGCATAGTCAGTGGAAGGGTAGTTTTATGATAAAATCATCTGAAAAAATAACAAAATCCTAATTCTAAACTAACTTCTTTTTCAAAAAACTTGTTTCTTTCACTGGCTCTAAAGGAGGCCTGCAGTGATGAACTCAGATGCAGACAAAGCATTATTCAATACATCAGACAATCACACAAGAATTCCAACCCATTAACGTTTTGCAGTCCATTTGTGTGATGTCAGTGATACACAATGTGCAAGGAGCCAGAAAATGATGCCAGTATTATATTATGATACAGCTAAGGAACTGTGTAGTGGATGATGCTGACTGTGTGATGTCATTCTGCAGGATCATAAACAAATACCTATCTCAGCAAAATAACAAAAAAGCTCTCTTAAAAGATCATTCCTCTTTCTATTAGGTGACCTAGTTAAGAAATGCTCTTATTACTAGAGAGATAAAATAACTAGGAACACTAGTCTGGCAACAGCCAAAATTAAACAGAAGCATTTAAAAAAGTATTTATCAAAGCCTACTGATCACTGATATACCTTGAGGCAAATGGTTTTTTTACCCCCAGATGGTTTTATTGAAAATATTTTAACTCAAAAATTCATACAGGAAGAAGATTAGCTGTATGTACATAAACACACTGGCATTTTTCCACACACACAATTACATATGGGTAACAGGTAATGTAGGCAATGTTACTAATTCATTTTTGCAGTATCTGTTACAAGTATCTGGTATTTTTTTGTACAGAGGAACAAAGGAGCTTTAACATCTTCATTACCTCTGTCCTGCACCAAATAAGGGTCTGAAGGGACAGGGAAAGTATGCTAAGCAATGTGTACAGTCTCCCTTTCTTTTTCCTTCCATCATGTACTAAAAGGATTGTATGCAAGCACTCACTCTGCCAGAATATTTGATTTGCCTTCCAATGGAAATTAATACATGTGAGATTTTAGCATGCAGCCAGGTCCCATCCTGAATGGCAGCCTGGGTGACCCAGCAGATGGGGATGACATTTAGACCTGTCCTGTATATAGAAATTTTCTAAATGAGAAAGATGCTGAAAGATTGCTTGCAAGGCTGAGCAGATCCCTCTCCTCATGCAGATCAGAGCTCACTTCAGATATTATTCAGTACTTGACTGACTCTTTTTATGTTTCTGTGTTTTTTCTGTAGCATCTTAGCTGACCTCAGCACATGTAACATGGAAGGAAGACCTAAGCATTTCAAGAATGTTATTACTATACTGGCATCTAATTTCTAAATAGTTATAATATTCCTGTGACTCTTTCATCCTATTGAATGATGTATCGGGAGTTTTTTTGGTGATGGGCTTTTTGTTCTTCCCCCACCCTGGCTCTCTTCAAAGTAATGGCACTATTTTTGTGAATAGCTCGTCCTGAATAGAAATTCAAAGGTTGAGAACTACAGCTAAAATATACAAATTCCTACTTCAAACCCCCTTTTTACATTATTTTCTGTACAAACTTTCCCATGTTTTCTCACAATCAAGAAGCAAGAATAATAATCACCCATAAGAATATTCATAGAAATTGCTCTGTAATCTTAACATAATTTTCATGGAACATCTATTCATTGTACCATTAAGAAACTGAAGCTATGAAAAACAAGAAACCTTGTAGTGCTGATAAAAACACCAAAAAAATGGGAATAGGCATGAATATGAACAAAACTACTTGAATGGTATTTCTTTTCCATTTAAAAGCTGTGAATTTAAAATGTCATACAATAAATACTTCTGTATGGACATTTCAAGGAAACCTCCTTGATTAAATTGAAGAATTAGTTTAAAATTAATATTTATTTATTTATAATATATGAAATGGATTCTTCTGCTCTTCTGTTAACTTTAATACTCTGGAAACTCTTCATTCATAACAATTAAAGTTTTCTTACCCATAAACCCATATAGTCAATATATGAATGAATATAGAAAAACAAAATAATGCCAAGAAGTCAACAATTAAATTTAGAAAATGTCAAAATTAAGGGGAGAAATTTCTCACATATACAGATGCATGAGTACTTATTTAATTACTTAAATGATTTTTTGGAGGGCAGGGCAGGGGAAGGCAGGGCAGGGAAGATAAAGGAAGGGAAGGAAAGGCAAGGGACTTACATGTGGCATAAACATCACCCCTGCACGGGAAGATATGCAATTTGATGTAAAAGGATCTACGTGTTTCAAGTTTTCACAACTTAAAATCAGTGATATTTTGAAGTATTTTAATGATATTTTGATATTTTGAAGTATTTTTAATTCCAAATAAATATCAGTATTCAGTTATGAATATACCTAATAAGGAAGTTCTCATGCCTGTAGATATTAGGCTAATGCATAAAGAAAAATTAATATACAGAATTATGGTTGTGAAATGTGGCAAAGAGCCTAGAGACTGAGCTTAGGCACTGTATTAACTATTTGTTATCTGATTCTTTAAAAAAATAATAAAACTATGCCTACGGTTTTAGCACAGAAAGAAGTCTTAAAAACTTAAATGAAGAGCAGTGGGATCACAGAGCAAATATTAATGAAGAGAGATGTTTAAACATAATCATTATTTTTAAAACTTTTCTGTGTCCAGACATCTTTTTCTGTCCTCATTACGGACTTTCTTCTTTTGATATAACTGAAGAGGGTGACTGTTGTTATTTTAAAAGAAAACATGTTGGAAAGCCTCTAAACAAATGCATATTCTTTTACTCAGAAACTTATAATTTCAGTGTGTTCACAGTCCTGAGAAGACTTCATAATATTTTTTTTTTTTAGTGTTCAGGGCTAATAGCCAGTCCATAAGCCTCTCAAGCAATTCCTTTTTGACACAGACCATGTCACTAGCAGCCATGTTTTCTGAATTTATACGTACATATTAAAAAGTATCTCTATGCATTTACTTGTAGTATTTATAAAAATAAATAATATTGATTATTTATTTTTATCTATGTTGTTCTACATCTTAAAAATTTACAAATATTTATAGCAGAAATTCCATCTATTTCACAGTATATTTTTCTTTCTGATTCTTTGGGAAATAACAAACTTACACTTGAACTAGTCTTTTCCTGTTTTAACAAAGGTAAGTTCTTTTTTGTATTTCAGTAAATTCCCTGGGGTCTTATTCTCTTGTCTTTTTTTAATTACTATAGGCATGTATTTGAATGTGGTAGTCATTGTACACTTCAATAAAAATGACATAAGGTTAAGAGAACAATTTTATAAATACCTTTGTGTTACATTAGAGGCAGCAGTGGGTGGTGATAATGGCTTCTTTGTATGGCATTAGACATCACTTAAATTTGGTGGTGACACACTGCTATTCAATGTGGTACTCTAGAGAATCAACATCTCCCGATGATTCACCTTTAATTGCTGAATTTTATCTTTCTTACTAGAATGTCAAAATTTTCTTCAGTTGTGAAAGATATATAATACCATAAAAATAACAATAGTGTGTTAAGTTATTATCTAATGAACCCTTTTTGAACAGTATGAACTCTTTGGAAAGTACATATTGTTTTAGTAACTCAAACCTCAGGAAATACAAAGTAGGAGATAGCAATGTTTTTCTATTGCACCATGCTAGCTATGGAACCACAGCAAATGCTGAAAAAAAGATGATGTGATATATGATGGAAAAAAAACTTAAACAAAACCAAAACCAGCAAAACAAAACAAAAAAAGCAACACCATTTTTTAATTATACATAAGTGGGTCACCTGAGGATGTAAGAAATTTTACCTGAGGCAGGAAAAAAGCACACTGGAGACTAATCCAAAGCAGAAATTGACTAATAAGGTTTATTATATAATCTTAACTATTTTTAAAAGTGTGAAAAATCAAAATATTCAATTCTATAAGAGGAAATTATTAATTTTTACTATATTCTTTTTCTCACCTTGATCTTGTAGCTTAAATTAAAATGATCTTGGCCTCAGCAAAGCTATGTCAAATCGCTAAAATGTGAATTCAAAGAAGGTGTTCTAAAACCTGTTCATGTTTTGAGCCTCAGTCATTACAGTTTACTGATGATAGTAGAATGCCATTTCATTAAGAATGTTCATAGAGCGTTTTGGTGCAACTTAAACAATGACAATCTTGGTTCTAGTGTCCAATTCACTCAACAAAATACGACAGACATTAATGACTGAGAAATTACACTCTACTGTGAGACAGCAAATAGCTCACTCTGTACTGGGAAACACCATCTAGCTGTGAACAGAAGTTATAGTGCAACATATAAAAATCAATAGACTCAATTCACCTATGCCCTACAGCATACCTTCATGATTTTCTATAGTTATCTTTCTACTCAGCCTTTCTTTACGGCTGTCTTTGATCATATCTTTCTCTTTTCACCTACTATATAATGTAACCAGTATTTGCTTAGCAGTTTATCAGAGATGGGCAGTTTAAATCTGAAGGCTTTCTTCCACAGCAAAAGATCCTAACAGAATTCATCTAATGTCTACACTGACAAACTACAAGTAACCTTTATGGGTATTAGGTCAGGTCCCAGATCAGCAGAGCTGTCTAGAAAGGACTCCTAAATTGCAGCCAGTAGTCTGGAATGCACTGACTTCAAAAAATAGCTCTATTTCTTACTTTGAAGCACTATAAAAACTGCTGTCTCTCCAACTATAGCCTCTAACACTGATTTTGAGACTGTTCAGATCTCCTTGAACATTTAATGTCTTTTAAAAAAGTTGTATTGGAAGCAGAATAAAACACCAGTTCCATCTCTTTAGTTATAAATAAAACAAAACTCCAAATCCAGCATTTTAACAAAAATCATCACAAAAGTTTGAAACACTTTTTTTTCCTATGAACTAAGAAACACCAACCAGAGATAAATCATGAGTTTACAGCTTTGAAGTAAAAATAGTCTGTCAACCAGAGCACAGACTTAGTTCATGAGATAAAATTCATATAATCAAACGTACTACTGTTGGAATGGGTTCTTTTGTGTGAACAAATGTTTGCAAGTGTATATTTCCTTTAACTAGAAGCTCATTTATCCTGTTTTCCCTTGATTTCAGATTTTCCATTCTGCAGTGTAATAAGTTGTTCAAACTCTGATTGATCAGTGGTACCAACTAGTATTAGTAAAAATCAGGGAGCAACTGATCTTTAATACCTTATTTAATACCTTTTAATCAGTAACAGGGGCATCAAATAAAGCCAGAGTCTCTAGAGTGGAGGGATTGGCTACCTTACCTAACTTGATGGAGACTGAACAACCAAAAAACAAAGGCAGAGGAATCCTCTCATTTCTAGACAAATAGTAGAATTCGATGTTACAGAATAATTGAAGGTTGAATTAAACTCCCAGAAGTAAGGCTGACCCTTTTCCAATACTGTTCTACATATATGTAGCTTTGAACACTCCAGGAGTCAATACATGAGCATGATGAACCTTTGGTCTAATTTATCATGAAAAATCTGCTAACAAATAATCCTTGAACAGTTGTGTCACCTATTTGTTTTTGTCATTATCCAAAAATATTTAACAATCTGTTTAGATTAGCAAGAAGATTACTTAGAAACTGCTGATGTTTTTGCTTCCTCAATCAGGAGGTAGATAAAGTATTAGCTTTTTTCATTTCAAAACCTAATAACAAAATATTTGATATAAAAAAAAATTAGTCTGCTCTTCTGCTACTATATACCAATGCCACCTTAATTTCAATGTACAGGATAAATTTTTATTCATAATGGAGACATACAATATTTCTTTTGACAATTTCCCACCTTAACAAAAACACGGATGTGCTGAATAAAAAAGACCTATACATATACAAAGACCTACCCATACATAGTAAACATTGTACAGTTTCAGCAATGTGTTTTTACACATCTGTTCATTATTTATATTTTACCTTATCTCAAATTAATTATTCCATTTTAAAATTACATATATACAGGAAAATAATCTCAATTAGTAACAATGCAACTAGATTGAGGATTCTTAATATTTTAAAATTTTCAGGCCAAAAATTGTAGGGGTTTGTTAAATTGATTTTTGTTTTCCTCTTCCTTTTGCTAGCAGTTCAGCTTACTTCAGTTGCAAGTTAAACAAATGTTTTGCAGGAAATCAGGTTATCTAACTGCAATAATCCTATACTTAAGTTTCTGTCTTTAAGTGCACATTATTTGTATCCTGAGGTCTTCAGGGATATCTACAACACATCACTTGCAGTCAGGTAAAAACTATTTCTGTCTTTATCAGTGGGGCACCCTGGTCTTGGCGCTGACCCCTCGGAGAGGTGGCTCAGCCTCACAGTGGCCTGGGCTGGGTGTCACTGGTTTAACCCCTGCCCTGGGACCAGCCACTGCTGCCTCTCCCGCTCCAGCTTCACCTCTGGAAGTTGTACCCTTCCTGAATAAACATCCCTTTTTGGGGACCTGGGGCTGAAGGCTGAGGGATGGAGGCATGAGAGTGTCCCAGAGGAAAGGGGTCATCCTGGGAAGCGGTGTTTTGTGCAACAGTTTCTTCTGTTTTGTTACTGAGGCTTTCCTGTGCTACACGCTACATTCCCTCCTCTGCAGTCTGTGCCAAAGTTCACTATCTAAATTAGTCAGCACTTGACATGACTAGTTCAGGGATTTTTCTGCTGAAATAATGGAAATAGAAAAGAATAGTTTCAATACATTTAATATTGAAGTAGAAAGACTTGGCTTTGACAGGAATAATTGTGCCACTTTGTGTTTGGTTCATACAAAGATCTTCAAAGAATGATGAACAGCCAAATAAGTGACCTCATGACAATCTGCTTAATTAGAATAAATTAGGAGAAAATATTGTTTTAGCAGAAGAAAATCACTAGAGTTGTCTCTAACAAGACACTTAATTATATACATCAAGGGGAATTTCTTAAGGGACATCTTTTTTCTTCATCTATGTAACTCATTTAACATATTTCCATCTTTGTAAATGTGACTGGGGAGATACATCAAACCGGATAAATTAGATCTAATTTCAGCACCCATATAAACTTTGTAAAAGTTCCAACCAATCAAGAAAGATTAAATCCCAAAGCTGATTCTGACTTTAATAAAAATTAGTTTTTTTACTTGTGATGAGTGACAAAATTAGAGTGTAATAGCTTAACGACAGACTGAAATGAAAAATTGCCATTGTTTTACACTTCAAGCAGATGTCTAGAGTTATGAATAGTAATACAGATTTGAAAAACAAAACAAAATATATCCAAGAAGAATGAAAGAACCTTATTTTATCATTAGGATTTTTTCCCTTTAAATCACAATACTAAACATTTTAATTTAGGAGATAAAGCAGAAATTGTGTATAATACTTTGTTTAAAAAGATACATTGCAGGACAATTAACAGAAGAACTTAATCTACCCTCAGGACTGTATGAATTATCTATCTAAACACAAAGACATAGCCACATTTACATTTACATACACAGGAATATACAGACTATAAATAATCTTACATATTGCACCAAAAAATAGAAAAGATAAATCCTTACATATAGCATTATTACTATGTATTCCAATATTTTATTATACCCTCTCCTACTATTATCTGAGACAACAAACTGCAAAACAGAAACTGTTAAAAGAAAGATGGCTAACAGAAAAACTTCAGCTTCTACATATCAGTCCTGAGAGGCATTAAATGCTGGTAAAAAAAGCTTGAAGACTGAAAGGATTAATGTTCATGATTTTATTATAATTCAGTTTACATAGTAGTATTGGATCATGATACTGTCTTGTATTTTAAATCAGAACAACTCAGAAAAAGACTGGAAAACTGCTTCCATAGTAGTTTCAGAGTCACATATGTTTAAATCAATTTTATAAAGCTAGTTTATCCTTTGTCCAATGTAGACAGCATACTCTAAACTGTGCTCTTGATTCAGATTTAAAATATCAAGCTTAAAAAGTCTTCAAAGTAAGAAAAAAAGTTAGATTATGTATTGTTTCTTAGAGGATTATATCTTGAAGCTAATTTTCATACTGAAGGCCTTTTCCTTCCTTAGACTAAGTCATCAGGTGAAACTTCCTAAGGAAGAGCTCACAAAATAAAGATAGAAAATAGATTTTTTTTTTAAGTGATTTCATTTTGTATGTTGTAGTTTTTTGGGTTTTTTCCTTATCAGCTTCCGATCTATTTAATTCTCATGCTTAGAAGTATTTGGATGTCCTCCCAGCTTGATGACATAATTTTAAATTTTCTTTGTTTTAATTTGTTTCACATTTAAATTGCGCCCTGATGAGTACATTCCATCTGCTTACCGTGCAACTGACAAATAGCTTGCAAATTAATGATCTCAAGCTGTGAGGAACCTCTCTCTCTTGAGTTCAAAACTCATATGAACTCAATGTTGAAGTTCCTGACATTTTTGAGGGTCTGAAATGCCATTAGTGAACTACATAATGAAGTACATTTAGAAATGGTTTTAATGGAAAATTGTGTAATAAGATGTCCTTGTAAGAAGATTGTAATTTCTTTTTCATGTTGCCATTGCATTTTTTTCCCACAAAACTGTATACAACTTTCAGCTCTTTTTTAATGAGAGCTTTATATCTTCTATTTTTTATATCTTCTATTTACATAATACCTCTTGGTAGGTAAAGCTACATAGCTCTTTCCACTAATGGATTGACCACAGACAAATCAACATCATTTATTCTCATTAGAAAAAATTAAATCAAGGAATACAGAGTATTTGCTCTAAATCTTGTTTTCAAATTCCTATAATAAATAATCATTTATGACTCAGATAATAGATGTTAAATCTTTTCAGAAATCAGATTAAAACAAGGGGACCTTTATCCCCTTGGCAGTATGTGTATTGATAAGGCTGTAATGGGACACATCAGCACTAGAGTTCTGGAATAGGTAAACACGGCATAAGACCTTTTTAGAAAAAAACATACTATTTTGTAGCAACTAGAGATATAAAAGGAACAGCTGAGTCTCTCAAATATCTTAAAAAACTTATGTTTAGATTACTGAATCCTGATTTTGGTCAACACAGCTCATTGCTTTAAACTAGAACTGTGCCATGGTTGCAATGATGGACATCACAAGTTAATTACATTAACATCGTTGCATGAAGAGCAACAAACGTCCCAACTCTATCTACAAACTGCAATTTATTTTTCATGTTAGCAAGGTCTTGGAATTCACAAGGTTGATTTTTGATGAAACTACACTGAAAAGTTTATTTCAGGAGTATATGTAAGATATTTAGACTGCTAAGGGCTTTTATCTAGCCATAGTAATCGAAAATGTTCTAGCTAAAGCTAATTCTCCTTACAATGAAAATATTAAGGTTGAAGGAAGACAACCAAGGTGTCCACTACATGTCATCTGAGCTTCTCCTTGACTACACCGCCATTAACGATAATGTGATTTTAAATGCTTTGCCCCCATACACATACCTCAATTGAGATATCAATCTTGAACTGAAACCAATCACAGAAGAAAAATGTATGTGAAAAATAAGAAAAAGAACACAATAATCAACTAGTCATCTTGAATAATTACTCAATTTTCAAATGTTCTAATCTGAACAGCCTCAGGGTTTTCATATGATCACTCATCCCAAAACAGTTATGATCTTCATTTTCCTCAGATGCACTGGGGAACTCTTTTGGACTCATCTCTCTTCTATTGCAACTACTATCCAGGAAATCTCTCTAACTATAAAATTGAAAAATGTTCTTGGGCCTACAACAGCAAACATCAAGTGAGGAAAATTTTACACTGTGCTACAAGTGTTCTAGATATAAGTACTTTAAAAAATAATTTAGCTCCTAGTTACATTATGGTATCTGAATCCAAAGCACTTTAATCAATTATTCTTCTCAGAGCTTTCTTCTAAAATACAAAAGAACATATTAATCTTGTTAAATTATCACTACAAATTTTAATCAGCTCTCCAGTTCTGTTCCTTTTTTTCTCCTGATAAAAGTAACTCATTTAACATAACTATCCTATTAATGCAATTTCCTTATATAAAAATTCTGCATTTTGTTTTGAACCTGTAGTTCTGATAGCTGAAGCTTTCTCTAGAAGTTTCATAAATTTGCTTATCGAGCAGGTTATCTTTGTACTTTATCTCTGTAAAGCCTATAGTGTGTTTCCAGTTAACTGCAAAGTTTACTTAAATTGTCTCAATTTTGTGTTTGCACTCATAAATCTCATGAAACTGAAAGCCCTTAAAAATGAATTTTGACTATCCATGAATTGAGGAATCTTCTACTCACAAAATCTTGGCTGGCAAAGGCAGAACTGTTTTAGCATTGTGGTCTGTCCCATTCACTCTAGAATTTCTTATATTTCATATGAACTAGCTAAATGGATGAAGATGGGATAAGTCTGGATGAAAATGTAATTTTAGAATTAAATTTTCTTTATTTTTGAAGGAAAAGAGCACAAAATCCCATGAGGCTAAGAGACGGTGATTGCAGGTACCTCTACTGCTCTCAAAGCATAGTGGCAAAAGGCAGGGACTGTATGAAAGAAGACAAGAAAGTTAGCTTTACTATGAAAGAATTTTATATACATTGAAACACTGAGTAAGAGAAGTATTAGAAATGTTGCTTTGTTTAATTTCAAAAGAACTTCTTTGCATAGGAGACATTCCTTATTCAACATTTCTTCTTTGTCCCAGGAGAACATAAAGTAATGTCATGATAATTGTAATTTTTACAAATTATTTTGCTTTGTCAAATCACCTTACATATATGCTATAAATTTAACTCAAACATTTAAACCTTCAATCATTAAAAAAAAGAGAGACAGTGAGATTCTTTCATGAAATCCTTACAGGCCAAGTCAAGAATTGCGTCTCAGATTAAGGGACAGTGGGATGGATTGAGAACTGGTTGAGGTCATGGAGTCTCCCTCACTGGAGATATCCAAGAACCATCTGGATACAGTCCAGTGCTGTGTGCTCTGGGATGATCCTGCTTGAGCAGAGAGGCTGGAGAGCTTGACCAACTGTGGTCCCTTCCAACCTGATCCATTCTGTGATTCTCTGATTCTGTGATACAAGAAAAGAAAACATAATTCTACTAAGTGCATTGTAGCTGGGAATGCAGATTCACATCATGGTAAGACTACTTTCTATGAGATAGGAATAATTAATAATTTAGTAATTTATTTGAATTACTCATACATCCACAGAGATAAAGACATCCTGGTTTGAGATTTATTCCTCATAAGACTTATGTCCCCTTTTCCACCGTCTTGGAATTTAAAATTATCAGTTACAGTTGGTACCGTTTATTATCTGAACATTTTAAGAATTATTAAAAATAATACAAATTTTTAAAGTAATAAATTTTTTAAAGCGTCTTATAATTCATCTTCCTCTAGGGTACATATTTTTTTCAAAACCCAGTTCATGTTTTGTACCCCTGATATATACTCTGTAGAATTTCTCCATGATATTTCAAGTGCTGCAATAAGTGGAAAAAACTTGCTCTTAGCATTTTGGAAGACAATATTCTGATTCGTATCAAAAGGGTGTGTAATCTTACTTGAGAAGTATTCTGCTACCATTTTGTTTGATTGTCTTAGTTTACCTCCTCCACAGTTTTCAAGTTTAATAGAAGTCACCTCAAAAAAAATTGAAAATACTGTAAAAACTGGCTTATATAAAATAATAGCCCAGGACTTCATGTTGATTTAAAGAATTAGCATTCTAATTTAATTTGCTTAGTTTCTAATGTATTCTCCTTTTTTTAGTTTCACACAGTGCATATCTAATATTACCACATTAATATTTATCAGTGTTACAAATATGCTGCTATTATAAAAACCCCCACCTTCTGCCTCTACTGCAAGGTAAAATGAAGAGATGCTTCTGCAAAATGGTCATAGCTGAAACTGGCATAAACAGGGATTCATCACAGAATCATTTGGGTTGGAGGGAACCTTAAAGGTCATCTAGTTCCAGCCCCCTATCATGGATAGGGATACCTCCCACTGGACCAGCTTGTTCAACGCCCTATGCAACCTGACCTTTAACACATTCCAGTGAAGAATTTCTTCCCAATATCTTGTATAAATCTACCCTCTTTCAGTTTGAAGCCATTACCCCTTGTCCTACATGTACACATCATTGTAAAGTCCTTTTCCATCTTTCCTGTCAGCCTCCTTCAGGTACTGCCAGGCTGCTCTAAGGCCTTCCTGAAACCTAATCTCCACACTGAACAACCCCAACTCTCTCAATCTGTCTTCATAGGAGAGGTGCACCAGCTCTCTGATCTTGTTTGTGGCCTACTCTAGACACACTCCAACAGATTCATATCCTTCCTGTGTTGGGAACCTCATGAGAGTAGAGTACAGAGCTAGAATCACTTCCCTCAACCTGCTGGACAAGCTTGTCGTAATCCACCCCAAGTTTCAGGCTGCAAGTGCACATTGCCAGCTCATGTTGAGTTTCCCATTCACCAACACCCCCAAGTTCTCCTAAGGGCTGCTCTTAGTCTTTTCTCTGCACAGTTTGCATTTCTGCTTGCCTTGTTTAGCTTCCTGAGATATGCACAGGCCAACCTCTCAAGCCTGCCAATGTCCCTCTGGATGTTATCCCTTCCCTCCAGCATGTTGACTGCACCACACAGCTTGGTGCTGTCTTGCAAACTTGCTGAGCACGCACTCAATCCCACTGTCAATGTCACCAATGAAGATGTTTATTAGTGCCAACCCCAATACTGACCCCTGAGAAATGTCACTCAACACTGGTTCTCTATTTGGACATTGACTGTAAATCTTTGAATGAGAACATTCCGGCCAATTCCAAGCTAGTAATGGAATTGCTGGGTTCAAAAATTACAAACTCTAGGTGACTACATAATATCTTAATTTTTCATACTGTACATCAGCAGTTGATGGGCAGTCCTTTTTCATTTCACTTGATGTTTGTTGTCTGGCTCACTGTTTTATCTATGTCATATGATTTAGCAGCTTTAGTGAGTTTACAATAAGCTACTTGCATTAATTAGATTTTAAATAGCAGAAAATTGAATGAGTAGATTAAACTCTAGCAAACATGTCTTCCATCTACTATTATTTTAGGTGATGCTATTTTTAGTACTTATACCATGCCTTCCAGGCCAAAGATTCATGCCAACACAGTAGGTATATCTGCGACTGTAAGCTGTGATTTATAACCCTATCCATTAATAGAGTGAACAAAAACTGTCATGTATTCCAGGGGTATAACTGTGATAATGAGCACCATTGGCACAGCACAAAGCTTTCTCTCTGCCTGTATTCCTATTTAAATACACATCATGCAACATATGGGAAGCATATGTGGGTTTACAGCCATTTCTGTCAAAACATGGCATTAAGGTCCCAAGTATTTTATCACTACTGTTTGTTTGGTTTCTTAATACAAGACAATTTTAAACAACACTATCAGGTACCTTTGGCTGTGTAGTAGAATCTATGGATTTCTCAGAAAAGCAGCTTGAATAAACGATGTTTATATTAGCGGTGAATTTGCACTGAATGGTTTGCTATCTGTCATGGAATTTTCATTGGGTGGAGGAATTGAAAGTTCCTCCTATTTTTCAGCAGAAAATAATCAAATAACAAAAGAAATTATATTGTGAATTTTGTTTGCTTTCAACTCTTTTACTGCAAATCCCTTAAAAAAAAAGAAATTTCGAGAAGCAATCGTTATTTACTCTCAATTTCATTTTCATGTTTCATACAATTAAACTTCCAAGGACATGTGGATGGTATCTTTTCGATACAATTTTGCTCAATTATTCCTAGAAAGACTTGAGTTAAACTAGTCTTTCAGATATATGGCATAGTTTAGTGGGACTTTTCCTTTTGATATCTCTTTACTCACTATAAATACAATTGTGTGTAATTTCAAACAGATTAGCAAGTTTCATTTAACAAGTGGCAATTTTCATATTTTAGCTTAATAGACTAGAAGAGCTATGGCTATGCTTTTTCTGCTTAGTGTGAGCTCAATGTAAAAAAAATCTAATCTACATTTAACATAAAATTCTATAGGTGGGACTCTTTCCTCTTGATTTTCTAGGTGCCATCTTTAAACCAAATTAAAAAAAAACTTGAAAATTCATATTATGATTAAGCAAATATTTAAGTCCCACTAAAACATCAGAGGTACATGCTGAAAGCTAAAATCATGTGTTTTATTTTCCTAAATAGGGTCTCAACTCTTGTCTAAAATAATGTTTTATTGAGACTCTCCACCTCCAACATAAGAGATCCAAAGCTCTTCAGTCTTTGAAGAATGATTAAAAATATTACATGAACTGTCTCATCTATTCATACAGAATATATTCATTCCAAAAGGCATCTTTATCCATATGAATGAGAAGAAGGTTTTCAAAAGTAGTTAACATGGACTCACTAAAGGTTAATCTTGTTTGACCAACCTGATCACCAAAGAACAGGACACAATGTAGTAGTGTCCATCACTGATACTTCTTGAGCTGGGCATTGAAAAGGTAAGATTGCTGAGATGTAGTTTACAAAAAAGGAAAAAATAAAAAGCAACACTTACTTTACCTTAATCGATTAAATTGTAGTCTAAGAGTTCAGAAGGAAGGTGCAGTTCCAGAAAAGACTGAGAAAACCTTCCAAAGTCATTAAATAAATATCAAAATGCCATTGAAAGTTGTTCCTTGGTAAAAATTCAGGAGAAACTTAAATGTACAGCTGTTCACAGAAAAAGATTAAAGGATAAAGCAAAAAGTAGAACATCTATAGAGATGGGTATGAAACTACTCCAGAGAAAAGTTTTTAAGATTTACCCATTTTTCCATTTCTTTTTCCATTTGCTTTTAGAAAGCAAGTAGAAAAATTCTACAAAAAATATTTTTCATATTATAAATAATTTTTGAAATAGGTTTGTGTCTTACATGATGTCTATTATTGTGATCACTACTTTCCTGAAGTGCCAGTTGCAGGCTGTTTGGAGGTAATACATAACCTAAGACTGTATAACGCAAGTCACTCTATAGACCCATAACCGTGACTCGTATTGGGTAGGCTATTAATGAAAGTTGCCTGTGAAGGGATATGTATAATTCCTGGGAATAACAGAAGGGGATAGAAATGAACTAAATTAATTTTTTAAAATTAATTTAGTTAATCCAACAGCAGGAGCTCACATCACTGTCACTTGAATTCTTCATGTGGCACATGATGACAGAGGCTTCCATTATTGTCAAGTTCAAGGCAGGATGAAAGAATAATTTCACAAATCAAAATAGGTTAGGGTTTTATTTTTGACTGTAATAACAAATACCATATGAAAAATTATAATGTTTCTACTGATACTGCTCTGTGCTATGAAGACATAAAAATAGCATTGCTTCAGTACTTAGAGGTTGTACGGATTGTATTAAATTTGAAAAGTTACAAAGCTGAGAAATTTCTTGATGTCAAAAAACACTAAACTGGAAAATCCAACCTGAATCCTGAAGTTTCCAGAATAAAAACTGCAGTTAAATTCCTCAGTTTTAGAGATTTGTTGAGAACATATAAATAGTTTTAAATACTAAGAAACAAATTTTTTTTCTAGTTGATTGATAAAAAAAAGCATTGGTTGCTGGAAGAATCTAATACTTGCATCTTAAATTTTAAGTGCAATGTAATATTGGGAAGATTATTTTGCTAAATTGGTGGGTTAACAATTTGTAATACTACAGATGTATACACCTACTCAGACAGAGTAGCAGTCACAAAGGCACAAAAAAGCTTTGAGAAGGGCAGATGAGGCATTGATGAAGGTTTGGGTTTCATTGATTTCCAAGTCTGTCTGCAAAACCACCATCAAAAAGAAATAGGATAAAATAAATGGTTCTTTCTTCAGTATGCTGACATACATATCTTCTTACATATCATACATGCTGACATTATATCTTCCAAGATATCTACCACAAAAGATATCTTGAGAAGAAAGATAAAAATTTTTCCAAACCTTGAGAAGGTATACCATTATTATATTGACAGGCTCAATTGCTGTCTAAAATAAAAATACCTACTGCATCCTAAAATTAAAAAAAAAAACCTTTAGGTGGGAATACTGTACTTTCACAACAAAGACATCTTAATACTTTTAATATTTGATCTTTATTGTGTTTCACAATGACTGGAACAGAAGATTTCTAAAACAGGTAAATTGCATGATGACAAAACCAGACTTTGCTCTAAGTCCCATTTAAGCCCTGGAGTTTAATGAAAAAAAAATTAGATTGCCCAGTTTTACAAATGTGTTTACTCCATAGACTAGATGACTATACAAATGCTTCTTGTTTGTGGCTTTTTATGTATATCAAACAACATAAAGCTAGGTGATTTTCTAAATAGAAACTTATTATTTTCTTTCCCATGAAAGATTATTTAGTCTTATGTTTGTGGGCTGTTTTGTGCTCTGCTTTCAAAAAAAAAAAAACAACCCTATAATTTCTTGAAAACACCATGTAAATAAATTTAAAGAATTCTAGATTTTTCTTCAAGAATTATGACAGAGAAAAATTAATTAGGTTAGCCCATGGTTTTTCATTAAACAGTGCCCACAGTTTCCAATCCATTCATTTTCCAAATTGTCCATTAAAAATGAATTTATTTCTTATTGGTATTAGGCTAGCTGACATATCTTCAGATCTTTGCCACCTTTAAATTTCCAGTGTAAACAATCCATTTCAATTGTCAACTACTGCCTTACAAGGCTTAACAGCAGGCGCACAAGTAGGCTACTCTGCCAGTTACTGTATACACAGCCAGCATATTCTTATGGAATATATGGAATACTGGAACATTGCAACAGAGGATCATGAATGATATTTTAAAGAGTCAATGAAATGAATTTTAATTATATAGTTAATTTTGTTCTTCAGTATTTTGAAGTGTATTGATGATTTATACAGAAAAACTAATGTCCCAAATCAGTTCTGTATGCAAATTTAAAAAGCAGATAGTTCAGCTTAATATGAAGCTCCAGGTGACATATAATGTCAAGAAGAACCTCAATATCTGCACTAGATTTTATTCAAGCTTAAGACACTTAAAACTAAGGGGGAAATCAAAGAACCAAAATTAACATATAATCTATTCCTCTGGTAAATAGGAACACAATTTTATTGTCTTCCTATTTACCAGAGGAATACATTATTAGTTTCTTTTCTCACAATAAGCTTGTCTTAGTTTCTGCCACAGGTCATGCCCAAGATTTGAGAAAAGATAAGCATCTCAGAACCCAATCTATTGCTACTACAACTCTTAAATTTTTGTAAGTTAGCCAGCAGTAAACTTTTCCTAACTTTTGGTTCCTTCACTGTGTTCTTAGTATGCCTAACACACCCCAAACAATGTTTAATACAATTATCATAATCAATTGCCTCTAAACCAAAGAATACTTGGAGATATCTAAGAGGATAAAGGCTCCTAGTCTGAAGGCTGTGAGAATAAAAAAAATAATTCAAAGAGAATAAAACTTTTCATCAATAATTTGTAAATTACTCTCATCAGACTCATAAATTCTCCATTTTTTCCAGTCACACTGCTGTCAAAATTATAATGCAAATATTGTAAGATAAGGGAAAGTAATGAAAAGAGATCAAATTCTATCAGTAGAACTCTCAACCAAGACAAGAGGGCCCTGGTTTCTATTGTTTAAATTGCTTATATATTTGTATTATTCTGTCACCAAACAAAAAGCAGAAATAATTAGAGACCTGAGTCCCATATTTGAATATTGTGTGTTGTAGCCATCAACAGTATTAATTTCTGTCTTGGCTTCCATCTTGCTCGTTTCCTTCTGCACAGAACAACAGATCCATGAAGCAGCTTGAGTTTTTCATCATGAATGCTGTAGCTTTGAATACCCTTAGGTCAAACCTGGATTCCTGACTTGCTATACCAACAAGGTTTTGTACAAAAAGGGTGAGGAGCTTTCAAACATCTAATTCTGCAAGCACTTCTAGATGCTTGTCTATCCTTTAGTGACAGTGCTACTAAGCAAACAAAGTAGGTCTCCTGGATAGAACTGAAACCTTGAGTTCAAAACTATAATCCAAGAACAACCCAGTACATCTGGAGCTACTAGACACTTCTCTGGTTTTTTGGGGTTTTTTTAAAGGAATGGGATTGTTATAATTTTATTTAACTATCTAATATTTGCACATTTTTCTCAGCTTTTCACCAAGTGAATTTCTTTGAAGACAGGTATGTAAGACTCTAAAGGAAGCACAGGCAATTTTTGTTTAAGACTGCTTGCCTACATTTTTCGGTAAAGTTAGATTAAAAGGCCTCTATTTTATCAGATTCCAGATTTATGTAGGTTTTTTTTTGTGTTTATTGCACAGTTAAGGCCATTCAAATTTATTACAGTCTAGCACTTACCTTACAACTACTCGTGGTTGAGGTTGCAGCACAGAGGGCTTTGAAGTACCCTATTTGGTGTGGAAAGCATGTCTAATGAAAGTCAAAATATGCATTTTCTTACAGTAGAAACTGCATTTTAGAAAACAGCACATGCAGAAGAAAAGCTGTGGCCACTATTATGCACTATTTTAAACAAAGCAGATTAGTGGCTAATTCATCCAGTCAGAGATTGAGATTCAACTCCCTCCTTGGCCTGAAGGGGAGATTTACAGTGCCAAAAAAAAAACCTTTTTATCCTGGAGACAGAATAATGCCCTGTACTAATTTCTAGGGTATATGAACAGGATCAGAAAGTAGGAGAAAATGACAGGGAAGTGCAATAGAAACAGCTGAAAAATAATATTGCAGTAATACATATCACATCAATGTCTTCAATTTCTATGAGGTAGCATGAATTAAATTTTCCCCAACCAAAAACCTGAAGAATGGTATATCAATGACATTTTATGACTTTGATAGTCAAAGAATATAAATACAAGAAAACTAATCCAACCTCATAGGCAATAGGTTTTTTCCTTTCTTTTTGATTTTCCTTTTGGAAGCTTTCTATCAATCCCTCTGAAAGTAATATTGTCCATTATTTAAATAAATAAAATAGGTCAAAGACTAAGTTTTGAGCCCTTTCCAAAATAGTAACAAATTTGTTCATGGAGTTCACTTTCATACACAACTATCCAAAAAAAACCAAAAAAAACATAAAACCAACCAACAAAAAAACCCCTAAGTGACTGCCTGCAAACTGACTGTAAGCAGGTTTTCAGCACTACTGTTATACCTAGACTAAAACTGATAAATTTTTGACACAATGTAGCTAATTTGGGCCACAGCCAAAGGGTTATCCTTACAATAAACTGTATGGACAACTTTGTATTAGTGTTCAGATCTGTATTTTGTTCCTTTTCCTTTTTCTGCTATAGAGGTATTTATCTAATCAGCAGTAGTAATATGGATTTGCAATATCTGTGCCAGGTGAGAATTAGGTAACTAACTTCACTCGTTAAGTAAATATACATATATATCCTATCAACCAGCAATACTTCCCTTCTTACTGTGGTGATGACTCCATAGGTGTGGAGATTTTTCTGAAACACTGAATCTTTTATGGTTAGCTCTAACTGCTGCATTTTGGCTTTACAGTCCTTTCAGATATAGAAGAAGCAATGTGACAAAAGGCAAGAAATGTATCTCAGTCCCCTCCAAAAATTCTTTCAGTCTGAGGGATACTTGAGTACAACTTTATGGACTGAGGTACAAATATAAACCAAGAGGATTCCATCAGGAAAAAAAATTCCCTAGCCTAATAATAAAACATATTTAAGGAAATTGAAGCACAGAATGATTGATTGCATTGAACACCTGGGTTTTTCTGGGTGCAAAACCACTATCCAGGGAGCATGGCATACATCTCTGCTAATTTTGAGGAGGTGATAACACTATTTTCCTTGATAATCTCTTAATTTATTAGTCTCACTTCTTTTCTTAAGAGACTCTGAAACTGTGGCAGTAAGTGTTAGGAAAAAATGGTAGGAAATCCCTGGTAGAACACTTACAATACTTAAAAGTTACCAATTTGAGAAAATCTAAATGTTTATTATAGGAATATGTTCTCTGATAAATTTTAGTTTATGAGAGTGAAATCTCATTTTGTAAAGTGCATATTATTATTTTCAATTTTATCACTGACAAATATCAGAAAATAGAATACATGGCTATTTATAATCTTAATTAGTGCATCCACCATAAATTAAACTAAAATATGGAAAAGAACAGGCAAATACTCTAGCAAGATATTAGGTAAAATTCACATGTTCTTAACTATACTCTCAATGAAATTACAGAAGTCTATTTCTGAGCATACTCATTTATTAAGATAAAAGCCCAAAAAAGGCATGTAAAGATCAGTCTTGTAGGAGCTTCACTCAATAGGTGGGATCACTTAAGGAATTCACAATTTTTTTCTCTATTAACCAGGATGGAGCAATGGTTGGATTTGTTTTCCACTGTAGCCGATAAGAGAAAGTAAAAATTATATTGTTGTACATTTATTTCAAATCACTAATTGCATGAAAAAGCCTTTCATCAACACCTTCTGATTTTAACAAATTGATAATCTCAACAGTTTTTTCATTGAGGTGGAAGGATCAACAGATGAAAGGCCGTGAAATCGATGAGGTTTCAGGGTAGACTTCCTGCTTTGGAAGAAAATTGTCTGGTGCCTTCAGAAAAGCTCTCCCTGTGAGAATTGCATAAAGTTTCTCCTTGTCTCCATTGAGTCAGCTGCAGGGACAGGGACAGAGTTCAGTGTTACTGTTACTGATAAAATATTTATATTTTTTTTGTTAGTTGAAGTAAGACGAAAAATTAGGAATTTTCCATCATCATCCATTGCTTATTGTATGTATTTTCACAGGCAAGAAATATGCTGTTACTAATTTTAGTTTGCTATTTTCATCACATTTTACCTTTGATAGCTTACAAATGTGACTGCCTGCTGTGATATGACCTAAGTTTCATGAAATAAGAACCTACCGGGACTCTGCTGTGTAAGGTGTGCTGTACAGCTCAAAGCATATGAAATGTTTGAAATCACAATACTTCTTCAGTTCTGTTTAAATAAATGATCCTGGTTGATTAGGGGAAATCAGGAAAGTCCAGAAAAAAGGAAGGTGTTTGGAGTGCTGGGTTCTAAAGGATGAAACATTGATATGATCCCAGTCAATGAAGTGCTACCTTTCAGCCTATTTTGAGTTGGTGATTTTCCCTCTCATTAGGTGGTAGTATGCCAAACAATGGTTCGGTCTTCTGTTCTTTAGACAATTATAGTTACTCTGTTCCTAGTTGCAATATATATAAGGAAAAAATGGAAGAGGAAAATTTTTAGGTGCTCTGTGAGATTCTACATAGTCTCTTTTCTTTTTATGGTCTCTCATTTCTTATATCTGTGCATCATTTGTTATGGTAAAATTAATTGTGTATCAGGAAGTTTATCTGTTAATTAGATGGTGTATGCATAAAATTTATTGTAATGGTTTGAAATACTTTTGAAAACATGTCCAGGACTCTTTTCATAACAGAATTCCGACAGAACTTAAACTACATTTTTGTTTCCCTTTTGTGATTTTGTCTAACTTCCTTTAGTACCTCAATAGAATATTCTTTGTGAAATACAAACTAAAGTGAACAACCAACAATCTGTGATACAGAACATCTTGTGGAATTGAAAAATCAAAAATCTGATGTTATTTGGTGATTTACTCACACTGTAAGAAAAAAAAATATGTGCAGTGTATGATTTTTTTTGTGAATTTGACAAGTTCCATACCAAATTTTATGCAACTAGAGAAAAGGAGATTCTAAAATCCAAACATCCACCCTTATAGACTGCTTCCTCTCCTCTGTATCATATGTTCTATACCCCATATGCCTCCCATATGCCATTCATTTTCTCACTCATCCACGCAGTAGCTATATTCATACCAAATAAAGCTCTTAAATAATGGACACAGACAAAGACTGAGAGTTGGAAACTAGTCTAAAAAATTCCTTCTCACACTATACTTCCCTTAGTGAGCACAGGAAAATCTCTGCTCCCAGTTTAAGACAATGCATTTCCCACTTTTCCTTTATTTCCCCAGAAGACACACTTAATTCTAAACTGCATTTCTCTCAGCCCCTCCAGAGATCTAGAAAAATGTACAGGGACACTTTTTTTCCTAATTTAGACACTCAGGTTTGTGTATCTCACAGTCATGGAAAAATTTAGAAAGAATTTCTAAAAGTCGTTTAGTCCAAGACCTCACTTCAAGCAGCATCAAATAGATCAAGGTATTAAGAAGCTTGAGCTTAAAATCTCTCATCCTCAGGGATGGAGATTCCATCCCTAGCCTCTCTGGGAAACTGTCCCAGTTTTTAGCTATTTTAGTGGTGAAAATCTTTATCCTGATATCTGATTTTTTTTCGTAATATCCAAGTTTCTGCCATTGCAATTTCTGTTCTCCAGAGCTTCTTGTTCATCACTACATATCTCCAAGAAGAGTCTATCTCTCTTCTCCTCATAAAACTTCATTAATATTTTCCTAAGCCTGATCTTAACACTGCACAAACTCAGGTATCTCAGCCTCTTAAACATTTTGTGTTCCATACTCCTAATCATTGTGATAGTTCTCTGACATATTCATTCCAGCACGTCATTATATTTCTTGCACCAGGGAATAAAAACTTGACACAGTACTCCAAAAGCAGACTCACAGCCACCAAACAGCAGGGAATAATAACTTTTCTTGACCTGCAGGAAACACTGTTCCTGCAAAGATATCTTTTGCACTCCACTTGCAGGTCCCTTTCTCACATCTTCTTACATAGTCTCTGGTGTCCTCAGATGATGTAAATACACTTTTAAATGAGCTCTAGAAAACAACTGGAAGGTAAAGTAGGAGAATATGGTGTGTCAAGTAGTGTTTACCTGCAGTGACTTACAGATGTCACTTACAGAAGGTGAGAGTATGTGATCTCAGTTATACCTTTTGGGATTAAAAATTAATACCTTATAATGGTATTAGTATCTCCAGTATGTTGTTTTCTATTTAATCTCTAAGCGACTTCTATGAATTATAGTGTCTCAATATCTTTCATTTCATTAAAGTGTACAACACCACCTTGCTTTGGTACATATCTCCAGTCATTAAAGAAAAGTGCTTGAATGTAGGCCATTTCTGTGGCAAACATAAGGTTTGTTGCCTGTGATGTTCCTATTGAGACAGAAAGTACTTAAGTAGAATTTCTCAATAACAATAAATTATGGGGTAGGTAGCATACTGGCTATTGTGTAAATTTTTAGCATTCCAGACTATTTCACTTTTTTTCAAAGATTTCAATGTTTCTACAAAGCGAATTCTTTTTTAAGATAAGTGAGAGGGAATCTATAGTTTAAGAAAAACAAAATACCCAGAACTGTCCTTCTCATTTGGTTTGTAAAATTTATATGGAAAATTTAAAGCATACTCTATCTTCAAACAACTTGTGTCCTATGAGTTTCGCTTTTTTATGTACGCAACAGATTACAAAGAAATTCTGATATAGTGATAAACTCATGAAGTAAATTATCATAGGATTTCCATCAAGTACAAAGAAATAACAGAAATAAATACTAATGTGACATTCTATTTTATTTGTCTCTCAATTTTTTTCTCATCTTTCTTTTCTATAAGAAAAATTCAGGGAGTATAAAAAAATATAGTGATGTGCTGCAAATATTTTTTGAAAGGATTTTCCTGAAAATTTTCCTTTTATTTTGTAATTATGATCTATCTCAATGGTGCCTTTATTTTCAGATAAAATGAGTAAAAATTAGAACGTGTTTTTCCTTGGAAATAGGATTTTTTCCCAATAATTCTTAAAAAAATAATTTAACTGCAGCACTCAGTTTGACTGTGATTTTTTTGGGGTTTTTTTTGTTTGTTTTTAGTTGTTGTTGTTGCTTTATGGTAACAACTTTCTATCTGTTTGCACTTCTGTTTTTTTGAAAAGCAACCTGTAGTTTTTCATGCCTTTGAAAGGCATCTCTTATATAACTTATGTTCAAAGGAATAAATAGGTCTGTAATAAAAATGCATTCTAATTTTAAATCTCTTTCTTGAATCCCTTTGTATGCTCTCTTCCTATTTATTTCAAGACTATTTATTCTGAAAAAAGTAGGACATCACTTGTCTTCTGCTGAAGATGTAATCCGTACTTCATGTTACCTATAATCATCAAACCATACTACAAAATATCTGCAAGCACAGCTTACCTCAGAGTAGCTGAGACCCATTTTTGTGTGTCTTGAAAGTAATCTTATTTGGCATTTTCTCCACAGTGAAAGATTCCCAGTGAAGTACTGTGCAGCACTAGTGTGTCAGAAAAAAAATACAAACACATGACACCTAACTGTCTTGATCACCTTGCTGTTAAAAGTAAAGCTTCCAGATCAGATGCAGCTGATCTATCAACCTCTGAAGATCTGGGACACTTTCACAGAGGACTGCTAAACTCTTGATGTCTTTGCTTTGATTGCCTTCTTCCTCTCCTTATTTTTTCACAGGGTCTTGACAGAAGAGAGAAAATGGTCAGGCAGGATAAAACAAAAAACAATTCAGTGGAGCAGTATCCTGCCCTGCCACAGGCTCTTTTCTCATAGCAGCAGGTTTTCCATCCACTATGCCAACATGACCAGAAGACACAATTAAACCTTTTATGTTTGATAGGCCAGCAGACTGGCTGGTTCTTTTACAATTTCTATGGGAAACAACTCAAACTTGGAAAGAAAACAAGACTCCTATCCTAAAAATCTCATTCACTATTGTTCTTCTTCAATTAAAGAAATATTAATCAAATGAAAACATTCCTACAGCATGAAGTATACATAAATTGCATTAACTTCAAAATATTCAATTGCTGACTTAAGCAGTCTGTGACAATAGATTGTCTATTAACTCTTCATGAGTCCTCAATGGTGTCTACTTTGTGGCTTAAAAAAAAAAGCACTTAACATAATTTTTAAAATAACACAGCTTTTAAAATGTGATTATTCATTGTGGAAATAAACTGTACTACATACTGTAATATAAGATTTTGAATCTGACCATCTCACGACCATTTTATAGTGTAATAAAGAAATAAAGAGCTATTGGATGTAGTTAGGATGTAGAAGGAATCACTTATTTTTTTAAATGTAATATAGAGATGTTACTTATACATAAAACATATTGAGACAGTTTTCAAGTCAAGACAGAGCTGAATCTTGCAAAGATTGTGCATCATCCTCAGTGCCTTATCCACATATTGAGGAAATACTGTGCTTAGAACTCCATACAGAAATGGTGTTAAGTTTCACCTTCACTTGCAAGTTTTTGAATTTAATATTTCATTACCAAGAAAGGAAGTGAAATGCTCCAGAACACTAACTATAATGAAACAGTTTTCAAAACCATATTATATCTTTAATAAAGTAATTAATGTGTAGTTTTTTATTGTTCTACATTATGAGAGCACTCATAAGAAATGTGAAACACAGTACGTAAAGTTTATTTTTCCTAGGATCAATTACAGTACAGTCAGTCATAAGGGATCTACCAGCACAAGGGGTAGACTTTGATGACAGACATCCAATCAGAAGGAGACTGCAGTGAGAAAACCACTAATCATATGAAAATTTATAGTCTCAAAATTTATTCCCTTTAGACACTTCAGGAGAAAATCATCAGTGAGAGGAAAACTTTGTAAAAATATTATCAGAGGAAAATACTTATAAATAAAAGATCAATTGAACAGGAAAAACACATTTGGAAACCAGAATGCTATTAACTTTCTAAGGAATATGTGTGCACATGTATATAATTCATACATATGTTAAAGCACCAATGAAACAAGTGAGGTTTCCATTACACTTGAATATGGCATTTTTGTATGGCATAGATAATGTATAAAACAGAATATTTTACTTGATTTTTTTTTAAAGAGTAGTGTCTACAAACCTTTGGCCTGAAAATCAGTGTATTAGCTATCTCATAATAAAAACATGGAATTTCAATTTGAATGAATTATTGGCAATTGCATTTGCTTCAGCTATTTGAACTAAAAGAAAGATAATCTCATGACAGCCAGATATAATTTTATTATTTTACTTGAATTAGAGGAAAGAAACAATGATGAACAGGGATGAAAACAATGGAATTACTATACTGAATGTGTTTTTAAACTATTTAGCATGAAATGAAGTGCCAAGGCAAGCGTAAACCTGTTGCATTGTAGATGTTAAGAAATAAAAATTAGATTAATTGCATTGAAAATTATCAGGGCCACTTTTTAGCAATATCAATTATGCAGCCAAAATAGAAGGTTCTGATAGTGATTTTTCACATCCCTGCACCCTGGCAAACTAATAGATGTACCTTTCTCTTTTTTCATGAATTCCTAATTTAATTAACACAATTATGCATCCTTTTTCCATGTCTATGGAATAGTTCATGCAGTATACTAAATACTCAACTAGGCTCAGCAGCTGCAAGTTAGACTATTTTTTTTTTGAGTTTTTTCAAAAAAATCTAACTTCCAATGATATTTCATAAAAAATAGCCATATTTTCAAGGAAACTTATCATCTGGGATGTAATAAATTCCATTTTTTCTGTATAAAACCTGTTCTAAGCCACTCAAAAAATTTAATAGCAAATGATAACCTTTCAGAACAGAACAGAATATCTAAAGATTTCCTATACGATAATGCCATCTGGGAAAGTGAACACTGATATTTTTAAAGTGGGAGATTAGTCCTTTCTGTTTATATAATAAAAGTTACCATCACTTCTTTCACCACCTTTCCTTAGAAATCAATACAGTTGTAAAACCACTCTGCATTTTTACTAGGTTCAATTCATTTTCTGTGTAACTTCCATGTTCCGCATCAGGGAATTCCTGCCTGAAATGAATTAATCTATTGTCTGTGAAGGAGAAACTCGAGAAAGATATCATGGTCTGCATTATTTCCTTGGCAGAAGCTGTTTGAAAACTATTGCCTATTGAGATGTAGTTTTAATTTTCTTATTTAAACCTGAATTTAGAATTGTTGTCAGTAGATAAGTGGATCAGAATTATTCCAAATCACATAAATACATGAAGTATTTATTATTTTCTTCCCTCTGCTTTTTTTTTCCTGCTGAAGCTACCGCTTAAGGACCTTGTTCCTTTTCAGATAAGATCTGGTTTTTGTCAGGTAAAAGTATGTCTGGGTCTTCTAAAATCTGGCATAAACATACATAACTGAATTGACTTCTCAAGTGGCCACCACCACAACAGAAGAGCTAATCAAAATGACAAGTACATTAAAAACAGCAGAAGTCAGTCCACTGTCAATCTTGTCTATGTTGTATTATTCTGTCTACTTTGCTGTTTTCCTTTGCTTCCAAGATCACTCACCCACATAATAAGTAGATTTTCAATGTGTGGTACTTCCTTCATTAGTTGTTCTAATGCACTGGTGCAATCAGAGATTTTCTACCTTTTTCCTAAGCAGGCTACAGGGATAAAGTAAATGCAAGTTATTCAAGTTACAACAGAAATATCTGCTGGGTTTGCTTATCCAGTGTTTTTCCTATGTTTTACACGTATTATCCTGTATTTTCAAATGCAGTTTTATGCTTCAAATCTGCCAGAATTTATGCCATAAATGATATTCTGGAAAAAAAAAAAACAAACGTGAAACTTACCAAGTTTCAGTCATTGGTTGCTTTCATCAGTACAGGAGGCAGCTCAGAAGCAGTCAAAGAAATCACTGATACTAATGATATTTTGCTCTACATTTCTTTCTCAAGAGGTATCATAACTGTAAGGTTCAGACATAACTCAAGTCTCATAACTGTGGTATGTCAAGCCTAGATTCATGACAGACCTAAGGAATAGCAGCACTGCTTCAGCTGTAATCTAAAGCAAAAGTGATTAAAGGATGTGACTGGCTAACGTGAGAAGATCAAATGCTCAAACCTTTCTCAGCCTTTTGGATTTCAAGCTTTCAACTTTAATCTCTTAGGAGAAAAACAGAAATAAATTATTCTCTTCTGTTCTGATTTTGGGAATGGTATTTCCAATTGTCTGTCTAAGGAAGGGCAAGATAAGAATAAAAAAATATGGTAAACTAGATAAGAGGATACAAAGCAACTCAGGAGAGAGGAGATCTTGGCTCCATTAAGTGCTTAAGGGTTTACTTTATATTAACAGTGAACAAAATCCGTGAATGTGTCTTGTGAACAAGGCTCAAAACTTATTTGCCTTTTTCCAGGAAATTTTTCCATCAATCAGCTCTTCTCTTTGAGCTAAAGACAGTGAGTGATCATTCATGTAGACAGTCTGCATGTGAGAGCAAACCAAACTTTCAGTCATAATGCCTATAGATATTTTTATTTACCAGGAAAGAGAGCACTAATAAGAACAGCTATGGTAAATGAAAAAGTAAAGAGTAACAATATAGATTATAAAAAAGCAGAAAAGTGTTGTGACTCCAGTGAAAGGATAGTTTTAAGTTTCATTTTTCTAGGAATGGGTCAAGCAGGTAATTAGAGAATGGTCTGTAAGAGGCCAGAAAGTTGATTAAAGTTCAGGAATTTTCTAGCAAATCAATTTATCTAGCAGAGGGAGAAAGAGAGCTATTCCCTTGTAGGCCCAGGTTACTGTTAGATTTTATGAGGATTCAATATGAAACCAAACTGAAGGGACAATCAAGGTGCTTAGTGTGTGTGTGCGTGTGTGTGTGTGTGTGTGTGTATAATACAACCAGAAAAAACAAAGCTATTTTTAATTTGGAAAAAAAATCACAATAGCAAATCACCAAACAGTTGCCTAAGACATTATTTTATCAGACACTTGAAACACGTTCTGATGTAGTAATTTATATATATATATATATTCTGTACATAAGGAAAATAGTATCAGGAAGAGACATATGCTGAAAGAGCTGTAAAAGGAATTATTTTCTGGCATGCATAAAGCCTGTATGCCAATATTATATTTATTAGCTATTTAAATAAACAAACAATGCCCCTCCTAAGTCAAACCAGAACAAAAAGCTATTATCTTCAATAAAAAAGGCTGTCTCATAGTTCTGTTTTCCCAATCAATCCTATAATGCTTTTGAATATATTTAGTGCAATGATTGTCATGTTAAAGCTTACAAAATCAATCTAATTTTATTTAACATATATATCAGTGAAATGTATTTTCCAAATAATTAAATCAGTCATCATTTAACATATTTATAATATTTCCTCTTGAAATCACCTCAGTGAGATAAAGCTCTGTTAATGTGTAAAACTGGGATGAGATTTAATAGTTCTTTAATGTTTAGATCCCCAAAATGGAATAGATGTTTAATTCTGAACATAATAATGAAATCAGTAGGAGATCATACTTTCCAGCTTCAGAATTCTCTTCCTTACATCAGACTCTCAAAGTCAATAGGCTGATTAAACAGAAACACGCAAAATATCTGGGTCATTTTTTTAGAACTAATGTTAATATTGTTTTTTGTCCTTAGGTACTCATCTGTGGCACAGCAAAGTGAGCTTTAAGAGAGATTTGTCTACTCAATGTTAGTTTAATGGTGGGACAATACAAATTTTTTCTGTAATATGGTCTTAGTCAGATTTTGTGGAAAACAAACCCTCAAAGGAGTTAACTTTTTTTTTTTGTTATAGCAAATTCACAGCAACATTATATATATTTGCCAGTAAACACAGTTGTAAGTAATATAATTATGATGTAACATAATACTCACATGTCATGTAGCTTGCAGTTAATGTTACATGGAAAATAACTGTAATTATTTAAAAAATTATACATAGTAGCATCAGGACAAACAGGCACAGGAAAATTCAGTTATTATTAAGGTGTAATAACCCTTAGGATGTCTCCACCAGAAGGAAGGATACTGTTGTGCAGTGAGAACTAGAGCTTAAGATCAGCTTTCCCTTCAGTGTGTGCGTCAGCTTTATCCCTTCCTTGAGGCCAATAGGAATACCAAGCCCAAACCTGCAGGAATCTCTCCTCCCCTTAGTCCTTCTGCAAGCTCTTACCTTCTCTCCCCCTTCTACCTGTGGTAGAAGCAGGTACCACACAGAACCTCTTCATATTCTTTACAGAACATGCAATTCTGCCTGCACTGCTGACACGCCATAAACTAGCTCTGAGAGGCATTACATAGCATTTCATAGTGACTTAGAACCCTTTAATGGAATTCCCAATGCTTTTTAATCCTCTCTGATTATTAGGAATTAAAATTTGTGCTACCATTCTATTACTCCTTGAAAACTTTTTTTTTTTTAACAGATGATATCAAAATATCACCAAATTTTGACTAAAAATAGAAGAAACTTTTGTTTGTCAGTTGAATAGTTCTTTTTAGCTGAAGTGATATGAAGGACTGGAAGAACCAGCTAGCTTAACCCCATGATTTTTGGAGGCATCCATTAAAAATAAACAATTCATAGTTCTGCCACTTTCCATTTTAAATATAAACCTGTTCCTATCCTTCATATAAGCAGGTATCAGACTAATCCTCAAAGTGGAAAGTTTCACTTTCCTGAAAGTGACCATACTAAAAGATACTGAATAGTTTCCAAATTCCTAGGAAAGGTATTTTTAGAACACAGTCTAAAGTCTGCAGATAGGTAATTTCCACTCTCCACAGGGAAGACTCAGAACTTCTCAGTGAGAGAAATTAAATGAAAAGGTTTCAAAACACTGAAAATCCACTTCATTTTCTTGAACTAGAACTTTCTTATTCTGCAAAAAATACATAATCTGAAATTTTATGGGTTTTTTTAATAAGCTGGTTTATCTAGTTCCATCTTTGTTTTTCCTTAAGCATTTCCAAGAAAAGTTCCTACATTTTTTTCTGAAAGCCTAACTATTTATTCTATTTAATATAATAATGTTTCAACCTATTTCTGATATTTTAGCCCTAAAGTGGAAACATTCCTTTCTACAATGCAGCAGAGTTGCACTTGGAATTGATTGCACTGTCTTTAAATTGCAGCCAGACATTCCTCTTCTTATATTTAATAAACAAAAATAGCAACTGAAATTTGCTCCTCAAACATCTTTCAATAATCCCTGTAATAAGTTCCTTCCATTCTGATTTCTTCCTAGACAGAATTCAGCAACTGATATGGGGAGACATTCTGAATTTATTATTCTTCTGAGTTTTACTACATGAAACTTAGCACTTGAAATTTTTACCTCTCATTCCTATTCTGTCTATGCTATCCTATGTTCAGTAATATGTTCCTATCACTTTAACCTTTACTGACATCATACACAGCAGCTCTGCTACTTTTCCAACTGTATTTGTTTTACTACAAGTATTCATATGGTTTCTACTTTGCTTTATTTTCCTTTCAAAAAAATTACTCTGACTTTTGAGAGTTTTTACTATCTACTCATAATTTGTAATGTACGTTCAATTTTTCTGACTACATTTAATATTCTAAGGTTTTTTTGACTACTACTAGTATTCTTCCTTAGAATGCTGTATATTCAAGTAGTTCTTACACTAAATTTTTTTTTTCAAGGTACAATCAGTCAAAATTTCAGTTGAAAAGAAATATAGGAAATCGTGTTTACTTGAGTAGAATTTTCTGTGGAGCTAACATAACTTACCAGTTCATTTAATTTTTGATTTTGCCATTTTTAAATACAGAACTTTAGTTACAAACCTCACTTCAGAAATTTGTGAAATAAGTTTCTCCGTGTTTGTGAAATACTCTGTTGCCATAGCGATGACTGTGCTAGAAAAAGCTACAAGAAAAGCAGTAACTGTCTTGAGGAAATGGCTTCAATACAGTCTAATAAATGAAATATACAGCTGTACAGGGAAAATAAAAAGATAAGAAAAAAAAATTGAATACTTTTTTTTTCCCCATGAGGATCATCCATTTTACACACATGATGACATAGTCCTGGGGGAAGAGGAGGTGGCTGGAAGGAAAGGATGCAATTGTACAATTTTTATGTACTTGCGAAGTTACAAGGAAGTGCACTGTTGAAAAGCAACCTTAATTCTAGAATTTCCTAGTCTATTAGGCTTGGAGATATTTTTCTTGAACAAAATACTGTCTGGCCCTTTCCTGGATATGCAAGAGATATAGCTTCAATTCTGTGATACTGACATTCCTATAATTTTTTTTCCTCTGGAAGATTAGAGCCTTTTCTTCTGCACCTTTTTATTTTTTTTTTTCTTTTCCTTCCAGTCAAGAAGAAACCAGCACTACTGTACACTATCCAGGGAGGCCTGGCTGATTCACGAGACCCTTTTTGTCAGCACCATCTGGTTTTGGGTTAATCTAGTTCTGCTAGCACACATACATCATTGCTTACATAACTGTCAGATGTAGCCCAGAGACAGATATCCTAAATAGTTTATGATGATTTAAAACTGATTGAGTCCTATCTAACTTTCACATGAAAAACAGACAAACTTTGTTGGAACAAAACATAAAAACAAATCTATGGCTAAATGTCTCTTGGGTAAAAATGTCACAGTTTTCTTAAGATATTGGGGAATGTGATCCCTAGCTATATTCTTGGTTTTGGCAATGTGTGTATCAGAATACATACAAAAAATATGTTTAAATTCTTAACAAGCTTTTGGTGACACAATACATGGGCAGAGGACTGCATATTTAATACCATTTTGAAATACAACATATTTACTGAAGTAAGATCTGTTTCCAAATGTTGATAAAATGAAATGAGATAACTGAGCTGTAGCAATCATATTATGGAACAGTTTCTACTATCCAGGATGCTGAGTCATTCTTATCAATCCTGTATACTTAATGTATGCTTGTGTGTATCTATAGATTTTGTCTTGCTTATTCATAATAGTGAATACTGTTATTCCATACTTGATTCAGATGTCATTTTCTCCAAACATTGTAGATGGTAAAGCATAAGTATGACATTTGGGCAATGCATACACCAACGTGGAAAATTTAGATACACTTTGCCACTTTGAAGATCCTCATGGATCCCTTCCAATCAAAAATATTATATGATTCTATGATTTTGTGATGCATAGCAACCAGTGTGGCACAAGTATCAGATACAACAATTTAATAAAGATTAAGCTGCACTATTGTCTGAGTGTTTTTTGCTGGGGTTTTTAAGATTAAAAACAATTTTGTGGTAATTCAAGAACCTGTCAGTAAGGTTTCTAGAACTATGTCACTGTCAGAAATGTAGTGCTTTTGCACAGTAAAATATTTATTAAATACATAAATATAATTTTATCTGCTCCTGCCTGAAAAAGGTGAATTCCAAAAGAAATCTATAGGCTCCTTTGCTGTAGATGTCACAGCTGACCATCCTGAGTTCATCTTTAGGAAAAAGTACACAAAAAATATGCAGGACTAATATCACCCAGTCCTGCAGAATGCTAACCTTTGGGATTTAGCTATGACTTCTCAAAACCAAATTGTTTCTGGCAGACTCTCTGACAAAGTGCTAAAATAAATAGTGATAAGCAAACTTGGGGTTTTTTTTAACATTTTAGGAAACTTTAATAAAATCGATGAATGTAGGACCTGCTACTTTAAATTTTTCTTATGTAGAGATGTCCAATGTACTCATATAGTTTCTTGGATGGGAATATTCCTTTTGTTAAGTATGAGGTTATAGTGCTAAGCATTTAACAATTGAAATTTCTTTCTGTTTTTTGGTAATTACTATTTCTGAAAACCAGCTCAAGGCTCCTCAGAAGTTTGCACAGAATTATCATTGTTACTCTGGAGTGAAGAACCAACTTTTTCTTACCTGGATAAGGGGAAGGTCAAAGATGGGAGTAAATCCTTCGGAGGCTTGACTTGCTCTGTGGCTGTTGGAGGGAAGTTCTGGGAATTGGGCAATGACTACTTCTGTTGGGAAAGGTCACCTCTCTCCCCTTCCTTCATCAGGAGATGTCAGTTTATCACAGAGATTGGGATACACTGAGAGAAATCTCTTTTTTTGGTGTCTGATAGAAGAAAGAAAGTAACAGCTTCAACAGTTTTACTGCCCCAGCAGTCTGTTCCCAAGGCAACTGCATCATTCACCTGAGCCCAGAGTGTGAGAGGCTGAAATGTTAGAGTTAATGGCTTAAACATTATTATGAAGGATTTTTGTCCATTATGAAAAAACTATATAAAGAAACTGCGACCCCCAAAGCCTGTCCATTATGAAAAAACTATTTAAAGAAACTGCGACCTCCCTGAATATGCCTCCTGCCTGGAACTTTGGACTAGGCCTCCTAAGGGGATTTAATACCAGATTTACACTATTGTTCAATTATCTCATGTCTAGGTGTCGAGGCTGTTACTGGGTCTAGGGTCTTCAAGGAGACAAGAGCCGTTGTTGGTTGTTATAAAGTTGTTTATTGCATGAATATATCAGTCTTGAAGGCAGAGTTCAAGGTGTTAGAGTCCATGTTAAAGCTTTCTGGCATAAAGTCCCAAGGAGAAGCAGCAGCTGTAAGGCTGCTTTCCAGTACAGAGTCCCAGGTTCCTTACAGGAACAGCAGCAGCAGTAGCAGTTGTTCCCTGGCATAGAGTCCAATGTCCTGGGCAGCAGCAGCAGTAGTAGAATCTGATGTTCCAAGCAGCAGCAGCAGGGACCACAGCTTTCTTTCTTCCTCTTTCTTATTTCTTCTACTTCAGGTTGCTGATGTGTTGATGATGATGGTGAAGATGATGATGATGATGGTGATGATCCTTGTACCCCACTGTGGGGCTTTTTATTCATAAAACATCCAATCAGCTAAAAACACGATTCTAAAGCATTCTTTCTAAACCAATCTGAACTTGATTCCGATGTGCGAAGGTAGTATGAAAGTAATATGAAAGTAGTGTCAATCCTCACCTAAAAAACTATGCATTTTGTATTATCTATTTACACAAATGAACTATCTCTTTTCTTACTTAAAATTTGCATGTGTAAGTTAATCTATTAACGTGAATAGTTCTATCTATTTACACATGTAGTTCTATCTTTTTTGCATTAATAATTCTATCTGTTTTAATCACAAGGTTCTACTATGCTTTTGCTGTGTCTAGGGCTAAGCTGCTGAACTTTTAACAAGGCCTTAGGGCCTTTGCTAGTTAATACAGTTTCTTAAAGCATCTACAATGTATTTCTACTTATTTAAAACCTAAAACTGAAACTTAAACTTACTTAAAACTATAACTTACACTTCTATTTACTTAAAACTTAAACCTACACTTCCACTTCATATCTAAGTGGCTTAGTATATCTTAATTTCTCTAAAGGCTTTAATTCAACCCCTGCATTCATCTCCCTCTCTGAGGACCTCATTCCAACATCTAGGAAGTAAACAAGGTTGAGGAAGAAGAATGTATCTACCAGGAAAGCCAAACCCAGCAGCTGTCCTGAAAATCAGCTCTGTCTGGGTTTGTGGTGGGGAAGCCAAAGGCCACAGGCTCATCTGCTGAGGCCAGGTTTGCACACATCCCCCCAGTCAAAAGGGAGGGAGGAGAGTTTTGGGTGTGTGGTGTATCCTCTGGTCAGAGGCAGTGAACAGCCATCCTCCCTTACACAAACTGGCTCAGTTGTGAAACCCCCACCCTGGGAAGGCCACACACATGTGGGACATTCACCTGAGAGGCAGCTGAGAAGTCTCATAAACCATCAAAGACCCCCAAAGTGCCCCCAACACCCAACTGATTCCTGAGGCCTTGCACCAGCCCTGCATGTGACACAAAGTGATGCAATGGATCCAGAGTCTGCTGCAAGGGACTGTGGAACTTGTCCCCTCCAGGGGAGGTACCTGGGCACTCCCATCCAGCCCAAATGTGTATTAATCTGTTTCAATGGACCCTCACCTCTGAGGATATCAGAAGAAGAAGATCAATGGGACACCATAAAGATCCACATAGTGGTAACATTTTCCTCTTAATCTGTGTCTCTGGCACTTTCTTTCTCTTCCACCACCTCTTCTTCTATTTCTTTCTCTCTCTCTCCCTCTCTCTCTTCCCCCCTCACATTTACTCTTAAATATAATCCATACTATTGACTTTGGCATATGGTCTTGTTTGCACCTTAATTCTGAGAGAGACATCCCACTATAATTTTAAAAACCAGATCCTAACGCTGAATTGGCCTTGGTGCTTCCTAAGGAAAATGTTTTCTTATATGTTCCTGTCTTCATTTTTATCACTCTCATTACAGACTAACAGTATGCACGATTTCTCTCAATTTTTTTTTCTTCAATCTCCTTTAAAGTAAAAAACCTATCACTGCTGATGAACAAATGTCCTGTGCCTGAACTTCCTGTGCCTGAACTCCTTGATAATAAAGTTCATAACATCCCAGATATTCTCCTATAAACAAAAATATAAATTAGAAAATTATTTAAACTCAAAAGTTCTACAGGAACATGCCAGTACTTTTTCAAGAACTCTGGGACTTAGGGTGCCCTCCCAATGCCCTTGTGCCAAAGAGTCTCTTATCTGTCAGTATTCACTAGAAGACAGTTATTTCTCTCCTGGAAGTGCAAGGCACCTCTCAAATTGTATTAGTGTTGTCTTCGGAATAAAAGTCCACAAACATGCACAAACTATCAGCTGTCCCCCTCTAACAAACCACCAACCAAATCAAACCAAAACAAACCAAACAACCAAACAAAAAAATCTCGTATTGAAACTTTGGAATAACAGAGTATGCTCAGTTGTCATTGTTCAAGTATGATCTTTTTTTCTTTTTTATTTTTCAGATGATTGTGTGAAGACAAAATTATTTGTATTCTGTTACCTTGGTATCCACAAAAAACATTTACAAGTGAGAGAAGGGACTCAGATATTGATATGAAATATTATCATAATAACCCAACATTTGCAGTGATATTGAATTTAAGATGATGGCCTCCTAAAATTTTACTAAGATAAAAAGGTTTCAGGATTATTTTAATTTTTTTTTCTTAACAACAAAATAGAATTTGTAATAAAAAGCCCAGAGGAACATGTCCTCATTCTTTCTGGAAACACTCAAGCATCTATATATTCATAAAGGATATAGGAAGCACATGTTCTTATCTTAGAGTAGATGTTATCTTGGCTTAGACTCTAATAAAGATGAGCCAGCTATAAATGATTAATCTCACCCTCTCAGATTTGAGCTGTTTTTCTCCACCAAATGATTGTATTTTTTTTTTTGAAACAAGGATGTTAACCTCAACTTTCCTTAACTGTTCCAACTTCCAGGCTATTGAATCTGTTCTTTCGCAAGTATTGGGTATTTAATTATTCATAGCTAGTGAAACAGTGTCATCAATAAAGACATGCATAATTCTATCTAGTTTTACACTAAACCAAAGATAGAAAATATGCAGCAAATAGGAGGCGCACTTTCATCAGTTTCATTACATCCAAGAAAACCAAACAGAAACTTGCACCCGTATTTCTCATTCTTTAATAACCATTATATATTAGGTATTTTGAAGAAGGCACATGTGTCTGGATTATGAAAAGAATAGAATATTTTTTAAATTAGGAAAAACAAAAAAAAAAAACATTAAAAGAATGGTCTGTTGAACAGAAAAACTTTGTGTTTCTCTAGTCTGTGCATTTTAGCAAGTTCTTGGAATGCTAGCCTATCATCAAGTTCCTCAGGGATTCTGTGGGGACCACACCAAAAGCCTTGGAGAAATCCAGGTAGACAATGACCTATGCTCACACCATATCAGCTGAGCAGGTTATTTTGTCATAGAAGGCAATCAGATTAGTCAAGAAAAAATTACCTTTGATGAATCGATGCAGCCTTTTCTCAATCACATCTTTCCTTTCACTTGTGATAGCCCCTAGGTGGATTCATTCCCTAACTTTCCCAGGAACTAAAGTTTGACCGATGAGCTTAAAATTTCCTGGAACTTCCTTTGAACCCTTCTTAGATGAAGGTGACACTAGCCTTCTCCCAGTGACTTTTCAAAGACTGTGGAGAATAGCCTCACAACAGTGTCAGTTGCCTCTTCTAACAGCCAATCTTTTGGATGCGTGTTGGCATGGCCCATCGATTTGCAGGGATCAAGCTCCTACAGTAGTTCATGTACTCAGTGAGAGTGGGTCTGCGTTTGCAGCAACCTGGATTTTTGTTCCCAAGGTCTGGGGCCCGACAGTGGTGATAAAGACAGAAGTGGTGAAAGCACTTACAACCTTTTCAGCCTTGTTGGTAACTACTTCAACTCCCTGACTGGCAAAATCCAAGCTAGGTCAGTCTTCCTCATAAAGCTGCCAGTTAAAGCTGCCAGTTCCTTGCAGAGCTCTCTGTTCTTCCTTGTTTTGTTCCTGGCTTTGGAAATCCACATCTTTATCTAGCACTCAGCCACAGAACTGAACATTGCCACAGCTGCTCTGACAACTGTGGATAAAGATCAAAAAATATAGTGGAAAAACGTGCCACACAATAATGTGCAGGAGATAACTACAGAGAATGTCAGGTGTTTACTACCACCTCCTCACCATGCCTGAATCATTATGCATTGCAGAGTTGTGTTTTTGGGATTTTCACTTTTAATTTCTATGTGGTAAAGGCTTTCTTAGTAAGATATTAACCACAACATACAAAAACTACAGACAGTTGTCAAGAAACAGTAAGAATTTGAGAAAACGTTGAAAAATGTGGCCTATTATTCCTCTGCTCAAGTAAAGCACAGTGAAAAGCTCTTTGAGCACTGAATACACAGCTGGGAGGGAAAAGGGATGTGTAGTCAGTAGAAGCACAAAGTATAAAATATATTGATGTTCAAAAATGTACAGGGAGTGGAGGCTCAGCTGTGCAATTAGTACAGAGCCAAATTAGAAATGATAAACACACAATATAAAACATAATATGGATCTGTAGTCTAGAATGAAAGAATTGAAGACCCTGCCCACATTTCTATCATGGTTTAGAGTAAGGGCAACAGGAGGATTACTACATTGCAACAACAGTAGTTTCAAGGATGTTATTTTTTGGTAATTCCTCCGCAGTGCAAATATTAAGGATGTCATGGCAACAGTCCGTAATATCATCAAAATAATTTTCTAAACCTACAACAAAAAAATGCTAAAACAAGACAAAAGAGGAGGAGGCAGGACTCAGTCTCCAGCAGCATGGTCTTCAACCATGCACTCTCTGACTTCAGCTAATATGCAGGTGTCCACAGGTTGAACTGAGTTAAGAATTTTCCTGGTAAACATTTAGCAGATGGAAAAGCAGTGTGCATGCATCTACGTCCAAGATTTCAAAGCACCACAGAAAGTTTTATAGCTTTCCAAACACTGTGAGGCTGATTTCTCATTCCAAAGGTGAAAAGTGTGAGAAGATTCACAAGTATGCTTTAGTTTCGAAGATCAGATTTCAATGAACTTGGGTTTGGTGCAGCCTTGAGGCATCCATTTGAACCATGCTGAGAACTTGGCTTCTGCTCTGACAAGTGCTTTACAGACTTCCTACTAGTTTAAGACTAACTTCATATGCCCATCACAGTTTGTCAAACTCAACTGTACATGTTTCTACAGAAAACAAAATTTTACTTTCTTATTTCTTTAACCATAATCAAAAGGAAAAACTTCTATAACTTTTAAAAGATGGATTTCCGTCACTATATTCTCACAGTGAATTGTGGTTCAGTACTGGTCAGCGGCTCAGAAAATTGTGTCGCTTTCCTAACATGTCTAACTACTGAAGAATTAATGACATTTGCAGGAGATAATAAATAGTGAGATACTGTAATTATCATCCAGCTCAGAAACTGTGCAGTTCAAGAGACCAAAAAAGGGTCAGGAAGTAGCAAACATTCATGACAGAAGGCCGATATATCATTTTTATTGTCCTAAATGTCACCAGTTTCTTATTCCAGATCTAAATGATGCTGAATGTAATCAGGCTAAGGAGCTTCCTAAGAATTACCTCCTGTGACCTTTTCTTTTACTACATATCCTGTAGTCAGCCAATGGGGAAACTGCTCTCAGTGAGAACTTTGAACTAGACAACCTGTATTGTCTCACAAGGGTTCAGCCTCCAGTCCCCATAAGAATGTGTAGAAAGGAAAGATCCATAAGAGGAAAGATCATTCTGAATAGGTGAGCTGCTGAGACACATGTCTACTGAATAACAATCTACTGACTTTCTGATTTAAGAAGCTCAGGGCAGGTTGTTTAAAGGCTCACCTGAAACAATATCTGGAAACTGGAAGAAGCCTGTAGGCTACAAAAAAGAAAGATTTGTTCTGGGTAATGGCAAGTTAATAAGTTTCTATGTGGGCTGAAACAGTGAGCAGTTGTGTAATGAGTGTAATGACTACAATTAATAAAGAACCTCTTTGATTTTAGGAACCAAAAAACTTCTATTTTATTACTCAGTAAACATTATTTAAAGTAATGTAGGCATTGTCAGTGTAGGTAACTCCTGTGCAAGAGAGTATACTAGGCAAACAAACAGAACAACAGAAAAACAGAACATTGCCAAATGAATGTTGCATTAGCATTAAAAAATACCACAAACAAAAAAGACTTGATTAAGCTTTGAAGCACTATCAGGAAAAACTAAGTCACACAGAACTAATGTATAGGAGAAAAAAGGTAAAACTTTATTGCTATTTACACAAAGAAAAGGAGGGGGAAAAGAAAGAGGACAAGGGCAAAAAGAAAAAGAACAAAGTTGAATTTCCAGGGAGAGTTGACAGCTTCTTAAAGTTAGAAATGTGGAAGCACTTATATTCCAGATTCATAAAGGGTTCATAACTGGATAGTCTTTACATTCAAAGGACTATCAGGGTCAAGTCCTGCATCCCAGGTTCAGAAAATATGTCAGGGAGAGAAAAGGAACTTTATGTAGGTTGTGAGACTTGAGTCTGATATAGAGAAATTCCTACAATTGCATGGGACACCTACTAAAAAATTGTCCTTCAGACATTGAAATAATTGATTAAAGCATTTTGATAAGTTCTATGACTCAAGCAAGAGAGACACTACAGGCATACAAATTTTGGGAAGTTTTTTGGTATGTTTTTAAAAATGGCATCAAAAACGCTAGAAGTATATAGAAGAAGAAACAGACACTCATGTTGGTGTTCACAACCACATGTAACATTTAAAACACTGGAGATATTCTAATGTACAAATTTGAGATAACAGAGATTTACTTCTGTTATACCAAAAAAGCCATGCCCAAAACAATGAACTATCCTGGGAAAGCATGAAAACAGCAAGTACTATTGAATGCATATGCAAGCTGAAAGTAACCCAGAAAAAGATGTCAACACAAAACTACAAAACTGGTTAAACTGTGTCCAATGTCTCAAAAACGCTAAAAAGAATGTTAATGTCAGATAAAAAATACTCAGTAGATGGACACAGATTTCAGGGTTCTGAAAAAACCAAAACATATTCATAGCTTGAGAATGGAAATATTTCAAATACTAAGCATGTTTGCTGCTGTGCCACAATCCAATCCCACAGTTAGCAAATAAACTTTGCAGAAGGCAGCTGCAACCCAGTTGGCAGCTGTATCTGCAACCAAGCTACAATTTATAAACAACAAATCAGTGACCTGCTTGTTTTCAGTTCTTCTTCAAACCCACCTATGAGTAATCCTAACAACACTGATTTATAAAAAATATTAGATAACCTGGGACTAAAGCAGTTTTAAAAAAGCAAGAAACACTCAAACCCCCATTCTGCTAAGAGAATTGCAGAATCCTGGATGTTTCCAGCAGCTGTCAGAAAAACACACCATGCTCTGCTGCTGCCAGATGTTTGTAGTCTACAGAGTTGCTTGAAGCAGAAGATTCACACAGACGTGAAAGTAAGTGAGAGTTACCATGACCTCCTACTGACAGTACGGAACGTGTGACTTATTTTAAGGAGATGGACACTAGCTAGCAAATTGAAGTTAAAAATAAACTACAAGGACACTAATTTTAGGATGTACATGGATACCTAGAGATGGCCAATTTTGTAACCACAATCAGTGACTATTATTCAGAAACCTGTGAATATTCCACAGGGCAAACAAATTTTACAGAAAAGGTCAATGACCCAAGAATTAGTACTTGAAAGAGCAGCTATCAATTTCAACTTCATCTGTAAGTATCTTAAATCATGCAGCTTAAAAGAAAGTGAGCTCTGCCTGATATTGAACCTGGCCTGTGCACTGACACCCTTGCATGCTTTGGCCTATCCTATTCCCCACGGCCTTGCCAGACATTCTGGGACTGTGTCTAACTCTGGGTCTACTCACTGGGCATGACTCTGCACCCCACCTGTGGGATCACATCCTGGCCCACCCTTGAGCCATTCCTGTCCCCAGGCACACACATGATGATGGGGCTGGGAAAGACCCAGTGCTATCTGGTTGCTCCAGTCATGGTTAGAGGGATAGAATGAGTCCTGGCTGCCTGACTCTGCCCTGACAGACACCTGGGGAGCCCCAACCGCTCCCAGTTCTCAACTCCATGGAGCCATCAGTCTCAGATGTATCCTGAAAATGTCTACTGAAGACAGGTGCATCCTACAGGGTGACACAAACTATATTTTCTCCTGAAGGATTCACATAAAATCATCCAGTGCCACGACAATTAATTTATACTCAGATTTGTGGAAGGGGTAGATGAGTACTACTACCTTATCCCCAAGCCCCAAATACCACATAATCTTAGCAACAAAGGCATATGGGGTATACTGTCATAAATCCAGCTGTTTAGAACATTTATTGTTCAAAAATTTTCCATACACAAGGAACTGAAAGAGAGAGGCAAAAATTATGTTAGTTGTGCTTTTATTGTACAACAGTGATCTGTGGCCATATCCAGTCCTACAATAAAGGTATAAATCAGAAGGCAAGAGTAACTATGGAGCGACAGAGAAAACTGCTCCTAAGTACAGTAGATAGCACTGAGAGACATGTTAGTTCAATGATATGAGGGTACAAAATCAAGAAGCAGTTTCTAGTTAGGTAAACTGAAAACACCACAGCCAGTCTAAAATGCACCTGTATCAGTGGTGTCCGCTTTCATCAAGAAAGTACTGAGGTGGAAGACCTTCTGGAGTACTACCTGTCTTCACAGAAATTGCCACTGTAGGCAGTGCTCAGGTGTCCAGATTCATTATTGCACCCACTGAGAGCAGAAGTGCTTAGTATGTATCATCAGGAATGTTCCCAGCTGTGTTTTTCAGGACACTGATTACAGACTGAGTGTGAATTTGCAGTAAAAAAGAATATTTGTACACTGAATTACTGATGCAGACACACTTCATACCAGGCAACTGCCATATCTGGGAAGTGTATTGCCAGGTGTGAATATGAGTTATAATTCGGGATAGGTATCTATGTAACAGTTTATTGTAAATACATTTCAAATAAACTGTTTTACAAGTCAAAGTTGATTTAGTGAAATTGACGCTTGTTTTTTTTTTGTCTGTAAAATCATGCACTTGTTCAAAGAGTTATCATTAAACATATTGGAAACTTTTGAATTTTAAACAGTTTCATTTTAAAAATTAAAAATGTCACTTCAAATGTTAATTTATACATCTTGTTGATAACCTTTTAGTGCTATGGATTGATAATATGGCACAGTGTTGCAGCACAAGCAGATGGCAGGCTGATACAGCGTTCCTGAAGCGTCCCCACAAGGAGAGCACTCCACCAAGCCCACAGCAAATACCACACTCACACGCAGCAGCTGGTTACCCAAGATGGAGAAGGCAGTATAGGTTTCCAGCGGTAGCTTGTTTCACCCACACAGTGAAACGGTCCAGAGACAAAGACTGAGAGAGGGAGAGGGTCCAGGATTATACACTGTTACAAAGGGGCAGAGCCAGCAGCAACAACCAATCGCCTGAAGGTGTGGGCGGGGAAAGGGTTACAGTGACCAAAACACAAGGCTAAACAGACAGGGGTACAGACCAACGAGGATACAAAGAACAAAGGAACTGCTAGAACCTTGACCATATATGGTTAACAGGCGGTTGAATAGCCAATGGGCCAACAGTGGGAGTGGCACTGGGGTTGATTGACAGCACATCACAGGAGTCCATGGGAGAGGTTAAAGTCTAGGGGACATTCTTCCAGGGCATAGCCCCAGGAAGTCCCCTATCAGGCCCACACACCTCCACAACAAAACATCTGAAAAAAAAAATGGCAGATGGGCTCCTTCCTCTCAATTCTACTTATAAATGAGAGGAACTAAGTCTCTTAACTGCTTCTTTATCTGACAGGGATAAAGCTTAACATTAATCATAAAGAATATGATTGAATCCTTTAATGTCCTAAATGTTCCTTTTTGGACAAACCACACACTTAGATTAAAATAAAATCTAAATTAATGGGAGGTTTTTCTTGTAGTTGTTCTTTTAATTTTTCCAACTGTGTGGGTCAGATAGAAATTAACTATGTCCTTTAATTTTAATGTCAAGTGGTAATTCAATTAACTAAAGAACAACACACTGATCCTTTTTGTACTTCTATAATTTGTAGAATCAGTTCCTATTTGTTGCACAGTTCAATTGATTGCATTGTTGTCACATTGTGACAGATGTACTCAACTCCTTAACAAAGCCAGCAATAATTTGGTATAGGCTCCAAGGGAGGTAAAGGCCTGAGCCATAGCCAGATCAAAAACTCTGCTAGTTTCAACCCCTCCTCTGAAAAGCCACAAAGGACCTGAGAGATACAGTGAGGGGAGAAGTGTATGAGCTTGAAAACTGAAGCCATTAGCACATGAATAGCATGTGGCTTTTCTAAGACTAATTTCTTTAGTACCAAAGTAAGTTGGGATATAAGTGGTCACATACCTGCTTTTTTCATCACATGCAGTTTGACTATGAGTCAGCCACTTTATCCTGTGAGTATGACAGCCTGACTGAGCCTTTTTCAAGCTCTTTCTCAAGCTGTGAGGCAGTGTTGGTCCATGGCTGTGATCTCCCCTTGAGCTTGGATACCAATGTCAGACCTTTGGTAACACAACCAATATCACAGATAACCCCGTAGTGCAGTAACTTCAATTTGTGCCTTGATAACTTTAAATCATTGATCAAATGATTGTGCTGTAATAGAGTGAACCTTGCCATCAAACTTTCCTAAAATGAACTCTTACAACATCATCATAATACAACTTTTACTAATACCTTTGACAATGGTTCTTCAAGCAATCTAAATCATCCATTCATGACATTATGCTGAAAATGGTTGAATAATTAAATCCTTTCTTGGTTGAATAATGGAATTTGCTCCAGGGCTCTCAGCTATTCTGTAGCATGGGTACAGTGTTGCATTTCTAATGTGCTACTCCTTATTGTCATAGCATATATATGAGTGTGTCTGTGTGTCTCTGTGCATGTAGAGTTCGTAAAGAGGAGGCCCAGTTACTGTCCTTATGCTTTTTGCAGGCTAAATCAGATTTATTTCCACCAGGCTTGTTCCTGGGCAGTTCACAACTTCAGAGCTAGGCTTGAAGCTTCTGACTATCTTCTGACAGATTTAGTTTTGGCTAAATCTCTAATTAGGTGCATAAATTAGTTATTGTATCCAGCCCAATGGAATAATTATAATCCTTCTTGACTGATATTCCAGATTCTCTAAATAAAACCAACAAATCCTCTCTAATTTTGGAGTTGTCTCAACTATTGCACACATAGTTGGCAGGCAATGGAAAAATAGCACCATTTGTCACCTTGGTCAATTAAAGACAAGCCAAGTTTCTAGCACAAAGAGATTCCTGAGTTTAAAAAACTGTGCTTTCCTGAATCAGCAGCCAAATAATCCACAGGACAAGAACAGAAGCCTTTATCAGATTTTTTTATCCTTGCTATATACACATGGTCTGAGCTTTCTCAGGAGACCACCAGATGGTTGGACATCAGACCAGAGAAAATAAATCTGCACATAACAAAAGATACTATTAAATCTAAATTATTCTGTATCATTCAGAAAGGAAATGGAATTTCAAGTGTAGTTAAGAGAGTGAACTTGGTTTCTATAGCTGTAGGACAATATGCAGGTCATCTACTGAGGATATTGAATCCAGGTATTTCAGGTCCTTACACAGGGATGTGGGGACCAGATACCGTGTTGAAAATGTCTAGAATTATTAAAAGACCATTTCTAATTATATCCTTTTTTGGTTTACGTTGGCCTCTCTCTGTGGTAAATTACTATAGAAGTACAGCAGTTCTGAAAGCACAGGGCTCACCAATGAGCTGAAAATTATTGCTATTATTCAAAAGTGGGTTCTTTGACACAGTTTGGTTAAACTAAGATATCTCTAAATTCTAATATGTAATTTGGTATCTGTATGCAAGAACATTTAATTAATTAAACATTTGTTAAACTGTAATGGAGAAAGTAGTTATTAGCCAACCACAACTGAATTTCCATTATTCCCTGTAGATTTATTCTCAATTGTGCTTTTTTTTTTCTGCTGAAATTTTTGAGGCAGAGAACTTTTCATTATATCATGTTTCATTGTATAGCTCATTCAGAATTTTTCGATACATAACTGTTAAAATCCATTGAAAAATCCAGATGTTATAACCAAAACTAGATGCCTTGAAGTTAAGAGTGAAGTTACTGAACCCAAAAACATGGTTTGGACCATGTCATTCAGGGACTGCAATCAGTTTACTATGCACTGAAAGAAATAGCTGCATTGAAAAGATGATCTATAAAATTCACCATCTGTAACTACTTGATAGGGAAAAAATGGGCATTAAATTCTAATATTTGTCTTTCCAAGGCCTCAGTGCCTGAATCAGGATTTCAAGCATCTTCTTCCTAGAAGGGCCAGGTATCAGTAATTTTTTTTTTTCAAATATTCACTTCTTTTCAAAATTACTGAGTTATGATGTTAAGGACACTCTGTAGTTAGAATACCTCACATGAATACAAAGGTTAATTTAAGAAAAACTTAACTTCTACAAGAGCACAAATTAAATTCCTAACTGCTTTGTGAGAAAGACTAAAGTGAAAGAGTTAATATTCAGTTGAAATTTCAAAAATAAATAGAATACAATGAAACTGAACTAATACACACATAGAAAAGCAATATACTTTCTGAAATAGTGGTTTGACTTTGATTTTAAAATCTATGGATTTAAACATGAATAGTGTAAAAAAATCTCAAAGGCCAGCCCAGTCCTCCCTTTTCCTAAATAACTAGCTGATATGTCATTTGATACTTCTGATCCTCAGCACAGCCAGTACTCATTATCTTTTGGCATACTGAATCCTATGTTACTTTTTGTAGAGTAGCCCTGCTTGAACAAGAAGGGCAGCGTTATTCTAAATGCATTTAATTATTTCTTCCCATAAATGGGTGTTTAGGTACTTGTATCCCAGAAAATGGGTTAGAATTGCCTTTATCTTCAAAGAGTTTTGGTAAGAGCCTTGGTTTTGTGGTGGTACTCTCTAACCATGAAGTACGTAAAGGAAAGCAAAACTTGTAATGAATAGATGCATGAATCTTTGAGGTGTATGTTTCATATAACAATTTTTTAGGCATACTAGGGATGTCTTTATCTGGTGTCACTTTAAGAGTAATTACAAGATTCTGTGCCTTCAGCAAATGGTTGGATATCCATGGATGTCTTCTCTGTTTTTCCTTGCTTTTTACTTTCTAATGTCTCAAAAGCTGATGGTAGCCTTGCTGGTCCCATCACCCCAGACACCTTTCTGTGACTTACCTGATATCAAAAGTCAATTGTTACACAAGCTGTTATCAACTTCTGTCCCATACCCCAAGTAGGGTATACAGACATGAGTTGTTAAGAATTCATCTGTAGGTTTATTTTTTGGGTCTGTTTTTGTCTCTTCCCCCAGCCCCACTATTCAAAGATATGTAATATATATTATCAAGATATAATATATATTATCAAGATATAATATATATCAGACATAAATATTATTTGTATATACACTATATATATAAAAAACACTAGAACAGGGAAGAATAATCTACAGCTTTTTGGGAAAGCCTTGCCTCAATTAAGTTACTGTTATTTTCCTTATTTTCCCGTCATATACCAGCATCGTCTAATGATGAAGCAGCGCTTTCAGGCAGGCTTACCCCCACTGCATATTGTTCTTACTGATATCAACTCTATGGGATTCAGCTGAAAAGCTGCAGAGTTCAAGTCAAAATTTTGCAAAAGGATACACAATCTAGTTTTCCCTGGACCACATACATTTTGAAAAGTGGAGGTAGGAACTTGAATAAAGGCATTTTGGAATGAAAGTTTCTGATTGTTTCTGTGTTTGACAACTCCTCTTTAAAATTAGGTTTAAAACTCCTTATTTTTATTCAGCATGAAGATAAAATTTTTTATGTAGCAGTTGTGAAATAGGTGTTCTATGTTCCCTTCATTCCTCATGCTGCTTGAGTGCATATCATGAATAGGTATTCCAAGTGACCTACTTTTTAGTACTTATCACATGAAAATGCAAAAAAATTCCCAGGTGTTCATCCTAGTACTTGTAGCTAAGGCACAAAAAGCCAGCACAGATGTTTGAAAGTTTAATTTCAAATGAAATTAAGATATATCAGGATTTGAGTACTCATACTTTATCTCAAAAAAAATCATTTTGAGCTGTTAATAATATTTATCTGTAGGTAACTTAGATACTTGCCTATTGATTTATTTACTGGCTAGAAGAAATTTAAAGTAATACCAGATATGTGGGGATAAAAGTGATGGTACCAGAGGTGTGGATGAAGTGTAAACATAAAATAAAGAAGACTTAGGAAATTTTCACCAATAAATGCATTCCTTCCAAAAGTTCTTGTTCAATAGCTAAGGTATTGGAAGTCCCAAGGTTATAGATTGATTTTTTTTTAAAGTAACTAAAATTCTTGATATGAAAATGTTTGTCACCAAATCTCCAAGTTCTAAGCACCAAAATATATCTGTCTTCTTCAATTGTTAATTGTCATGTTCTTTTCAAATGTGAAACTAGAAGGAAAAGACCAACTAATTGAAAAGTTTTAACATTGTTCTCATCTTGAACTGACTTGTTAAACATCATTTAAAACCTTTGCAAGTTTAAGTACATATTTCCCAATGTAACATGCCCTTTAAAAACATGGGACAACATATTTAACTAAGAATATAAAGTACCTTTTTTAATTCCTGATGAAATTTATACAGGTGAATGGACTGTTGAAGAGCTCTTTTTGAGGATTTTAAAAATAAGTTTCTTTAAAAATGCCTAAACTTGATTATAAAATAAAGACAGACAGATTTGTGGGTCATTTTAATATCTTAAACATACATGTACCGTGGTTTTTTACAATTCTGAGTTTTCTGATGGTAAAATAGGATAATAATTAGCAATATTATTCTACAACATTTGTTCTATTGTCCTATTATTTATAGGACAAATCAGTAAAGGTTGATTCATTTTCTTGAAGAAGCACATAAAATTTACTCAATTAAACTGGTAGGTAGGTAGGTTGCAGTAATGTTAGGAAGATGAAAAATCTCAACCATTCATGGGGACTCTGAATAATACATGGGGAAAGAAACACAACAACAATTAAACAAAACATAAGTGTAAGTGTGCAGAAACCATTATAAGAATAAAACATTTCTGGCGCACTGGGGGAAGTCCTAAATAGCATGGTGATGTCTAAAATGTCTAAAAAAGGCCTGAGGCAAAGGGAAAGTTTCTAAAATTGAAAGACTAAAGCAGGTAACCTTACTTAAGCCAAACTGTTTGCCTAAATCATTTAATATTTCTAGGAAAAGCCTTTTGACTCACCTGAAGTCTTACAGCATTATACGTTAACTTGCGGCTTTTCCATACTGCCACCTATCACCTTTACCAGGTAGTTTAAATGTTAGAAATAACTCCCCTAAGAGATTGATTCTCTGGAGTTGCTAGTATCTGACCCCACAGAGAACTGAGGTCAGGCCAAACCACAGCTAGAATTAACAGAAGTACTCACTTCTCTTTGCAAAATACAGTGTCAGAAAAAAAATAAAATTGGGGCAGTGAGGGATAAAGGCAATTGAAGTTAGAGAATAATGCAATAATGCAATAATCTGAGTTTTAATATTACATACCATAAAATATTTGATTGGGTAATGGCAGATGAGGTTTCTAAATCTTTGTCAGTCCAATAGTCTCTGACCGGAGTCTTTTTGATATTCCATGTATGGAAGGTGCAATGTATAATATAAAATTTACTTATTTGAAGATAGTTATTGTTACACAATATTTATGATTTATCAGAGTGATACAAAACATATTGGAAACACAGCAAAATTATAAGATACACTTAACAAACCATAGTCATGGCAATACACAGTTCAATCCCAGTCACCAATCTCTGTAATATACTCACCATCACAACACTGTGTGCCCCTATTAGCTATGAAGAAAAGCATTAGTTGGTGTCATCTCAAACTCCTTGCTGTCTTCAAAATTCTTTTGTCAGTTTTTCAGGTTTTATACTCAGAGTTAGGCTGAACCATGTGTACTCTCTCCACATTGCAGGTCAACTAACTCTTACATTCCCATTCTTAATGAACATAAAAAAAACTTATGTAACCCACTGGCTGATCTACTCAAATGACATAGCTTTTTATCTAAAACAAAACTCACCTGCTGATGCCTTCTGTGTTCAGATAAAATCAGCCTTTATTTCAACAGCTCTGGTCAGTCACACACTACATATTCCCTGACCTTCTTGGGAATATTTTCCTGCCCAGTCTCCACTGAGTTATTTTCCATCATAGAAGTTTACTGCTCAGTCACAGTCTTCTTAGTCGAAAAGACCTAATGCATAAATATACATAGATTGCAATAAATTGTCGAAGCATTATCTTAAAGGATGTTTAGCCATAAACAGTCAGTGTCTGTAAAGACTAGATAATACAGGGAAAATGTAAGCAAAAATGCATAAGAGGTGTCTGACACATTTATTTGGAAGGGAAGCACTTTAGGATATTCATTACATCAGAACATTATTACTTCAACGTGTTATTGCTCTTTTAGTGCAATACAATTAAAAGTTTTAAAAACAATCCCTGAAATCCCCAAGTGAGGATAAAAACATATCTGGCAACATAACTTTAGTTAAATTCTTTCACTGTGTCACCTTGCATGTGAATCCTTTTAACTGTGCTGTATTGGCAGAGATCAAGTTGATTTTCTTTATCACAGCCGCTATTGGGTTATGTTTTGGATTTGTGCTGGGTAAGGATGTTTTATTTATTGCTGAGCAGCCCTTACACAGTATTAAAGGCTTTTCTGCTTTTATCCCCATCCCACCAGAGAGCAGGCTAGGGGTGTGCAAGGAGTTGGAAGGGAGCAGAGATGGAACAAATGACCAAAGGAATATTCCACACCATATGATGTCTTGGTCAGCATATAAATCTGGGAGAAGAGTTGTCCAGGGGCCTGCTGCTCATGAACTGGCTGAGTATCAGTCAGCTGGTGGTGAACAGCTATTTTAATTTGCATTGCTTCTCTTTCTGGGATTTTATTTCTCTCTCTTTGTTATTTATATTCTAAATTATTATTGGTGTTAGTATTACTAAATTTTCCTTATCCCAGTTTCCAAATTTTCTTGATTTTACTCTTCCAATTATTTTCCACCTATCCTGCTGGGGCAGGGGAGTGAGGGAGCAGCTGTGTGATGCTTAGATGCCAGCTGGTGTTAAACAACACTATAAACAAAGGTATGTTCAGAGTGTTTTTAATTAGGATACTTAAAAATCCTGGAGAGATGGAGGTAAACCAGTCAGGAGTCAGTCCTGATTGTGACTCACCTCAGAAATTTAGTTGTCTGGCAATGCAGAATAGGGGTTTAACAACCTGAATGGAGTAAATTGTAACAATACAGCACTTTAGGGCTCCTAAGTAATGCACTGCAGGAGGCCTGAGGTGATCTCCTGGTGGACTTAAAATCATTATAACTTTGAATAGCTCTAGATTTCTCACAAAACCTCTTATAGAGAACCTGAGACTTTGGTTTTCGGCATAATCCTTCAGGTACAATCTTGAGAAATCTCCAGAATAAACCAGGAAGGGACGTGTTCAGGGTGTTCAGTTTTCTACACATAATAAATAGGACTTCTATTGAACTTTATATATTAAGTTTTTTTCTTTTTGGCCTTCTTGTTGCCATATTGGGTTATTATTTTACCTTGATTTCTTGACAGTTCTTTCAATCAGAACCTACCTGTTCCTGTATTTCCATCTATATAGCAGCTTGAAGTCAGTTTTCCATTTATATTACTCCCTTTACTTCCAGTATTTGGGCATTCCTGGTTAGAGATGTCCTTCCTTTGAACAACAAGAATGGAAGCACTCACATCTTGCATATAACTTAGCCTCATGGTTAGGCAAACTCTCCTGGAATGAGTGCCAGACTGAGAAAAAGCTCAGATTTGAAGCATCTTATTTCTTGAGCAAGGAATTGAATAATGATTTTATTATGTATATGCTTTTATTAATTTTAATTTTTAAAAATCCTAGTGGAATTAATCAAAATATATCTTTAATTGATTCTTTTAGATTTCCCTAGAGGGGAAATAAGTAAATCTTCATATAAACAGAATTTTGTTAAGAATATGGCAGCTTTGATTCAATTATATTCTTGTGCTCAAAATGAAGAGAACTGAAAATACTGCATTTTTAAATACTTTCTAGTGTACCTTTTTAACTATATCATAGCTGTAGTAGAGTCTACTTTGCCTCCTTTCTCTCCATGTACAACTCCAACAACAGTAAATGCTAAACCAATTTATGATAAACATCCGTTTTACTGCTAAGCACTAGTGAAGTGATTTAGAAAGAGGTGTGGGAAGGATGAGGTGTAGGATGAAGACCATAAAGCTGAAAATATATGGGCCTAATTTTAGAAAAAGATGAATATAACAGTGAAGCTAAAATCAATAAAAAAGAAAAGTGCTATGGTGGAAACAGAAAGTCAGCTTTAAGTACAGCATAGAAACTCTGCTGGGTGCTGCCATAGAGGATGATTATAATAAATCCCGAAGAGTGAAAGGAGAAAAGATCCTGAGTAGAGCCATTTCTATCCTGAGGATAACCTTACTTTGATTTGTGTCTTTATGCATGCTCATCCTTTTTTTATTGCAGATATTTTACAGTTCATTGACTGCACCATACTTTCAGTTTCAAATAGAAAAATTATGAATTTTGCTATAAGTGGCTAGGTATAGGTTAACCACATATATTAAATTGGTAAGTAGATATACCAAGAAGTAAATTACTATATCTAAGCCTAAACATTTGTCTAAAGTTAGATATGTTATGAAATATCCTCAGGATATTTTCACAGTTCTTAGATTGTGTATAGAGTTCTTACCTACAGTTGACCGTCTAGTTTTCCTTTCTTTTTTTTTTTTTCCTCAGAACTGCTTAGCAATATGGAACTAAAATTCATTGTAAATATGATGGTCCATTGTAAGCAATACTGATTAAACTTCTATATATTTTTTTCCTTCCAAATAATTTCAAAGCTTAGTGTATTGTTAATATTGGGCTAACATGATCATACTTACTGAGAACACAGTCTTCTATTTCATAAACAAAGTGCAACATATTTTCCCCATCACTTCATACATATTTTCCCATCACTTCATGCATCGCTAGCAGAATGTTTTCTATAAAATTTTTTGCATCATTTCTGAAAATCAAGTTATTAATGTAGGGATCAGTTTATTGCTTACCCAATGTGTGTTAATGCTTTCCTCATTATATATAGCAAGCTATGCTTCCACATACTTAGTTCCATTGGTGTCCAGCCATAACTATTACTCTTCCTGAAAACCTTTAGTTATTTCTTGTTACCTTTCACCTTACTCCATCCTTTCTGGTAATCTATTGCTATCCTCTTTTTATTTATACATCTAGAAACTATTCAACTGCATCATATATTCTTTATAAGCTATTTGAGCTTGTTATTTTCCAGATTTCTCTTTACCTTTCCTGAATTTCTTGACTTCTGAATACACATATGCAACTTGTGGTTTTTGTCTATTTTCAACTTTTTTGCTTATTCAGATTTGTTTTTTTCAAGTTATTTTTTAATTAGGGACTCTTTTTTCCTAAGTTTACTTATGACTTCAGCTCAGGAGTCCTTTTCTGTGATTGCTCCAGCCTGCTATCTTGGCAGGTAGAATGGCTGGGTTGTGAGTACAAGAGCAACCAAGAATCAAGGTAAAATGACAACCCTCTATGCTATATAGTGTAACAAATATTCCCAAAAGAATATATAAGAAATAAAGTGAGAGATGAATCCTAATTAATACCGTCCAACTGGAGAACTAAACTGATCCCATCCCTTTGTGGTTTGCTGAGGAAATTTCTCAAGCTGCAGGCTGGGCGAGAGAAGCCCCGGCAGAACAAGCATAAGGAGCCTCAGCCTGAGCCCTCACAAGTTCAGCACAAGGCTTATAACAATACAAAACTGTAGCCAACTGCATGATTATAAAGAACAGAAGTCTCTAGATTCACAAATTGCAGAGAAATAGCTATTTTGGCAGAGGAGAGGAAGCTCTTTTAATTTTTCCAGGAGTAATGAAAGTTTTCTGTGAAACCTATGCTTAGTCACTCAGGGCAGTCAACCATAGACAAAACTGTAAGAAACCAGTCCTAAATTCTAGTCCATATGAATCTTCTACTTTGGTTTTTGGTTTTTTGGGTTTTTTTGGTCTTACTGTCTGCCTACTATGTTTTTCTTTTTTTACCTCATCCCTGCCAGTAACTGGCTGAATTTGATGCTTTTAAGCTATTAAAAAAAATCACAATCACTGAATCTCTTATATTGAGAATGAAAAATTCTTTGAAAGATTGTAATAATTTTTTATTTCTTTTAAAGCTACAACTGCTGTCTCTCCAGATGATAGTACAAAATAAATATACAGTGTTCAGTATTTGCTGTGACGTATTTTACTCCTTTTTTCATCCTTTACATACGGCTTTTATCCTTTCAGAAGAGAATATGTATTTATACACTACGTGTCACTTTTTAAGCTGTGCTTTAGAATTTACTTAATACCTTAATAAAAAAAAAACAGGAAGAAAATGAAAGATTTTAATAACTGCCAAGTTAAATAAATTTAAAGGGCCTAGGGTTTGTTTGAGGTTTTTTTCCCCTTGCTCCTTTTAAGCATTTCAATCATTCAAGAGTAATCACTGTTTCATTTTATTTTAACTGACTGAAGTAAGTTAGATTCAGTGTTTGTGTTGGTCTTCACAAAACAGAAACACTTTATCTAAAGTGAAAATGGCACCAGTTTTTAGAATGGTAAAAATGCTTTTAAAGTAAATTATTTTAAAGGGGGAAATAGTATGAATCCAAATGCAATTAGACTTTTATAAGGATAGTCAATAGACAATATTAACTACTAAATAAAGACAAGATATGGCCTGCTGTAGCTATCTAGGAACATGAAAAACTGTTGTATAAATACTGACTTAGCTTTATGCATTGTCTTTACCATTATTCAATAAAAAGGAAGAAAAAGCATTTTTCTATAGCTAAAGGTCAAATATCTTCAGAATAAAGAACTACCTTCGTGCTAGCTTTTCAGGGTACTCTATAACTTGTGGTAGTTACAATGTGGTATATGCATAGTGTGTGACCATGTTACAGGTACTAAATCCAGTAAGAGCCAAACTGTATGAATTAAGGGGGGAAAAGGAACAGTTCTATGATTTTCCAGGAGACTGCCATCTTGCTTACACTTGAGCTTCATTTGCTGCCTTTATTGTAATCTCCTTCTGTGATCATGTCCAGAGTTATAAATATTAATGGTTACAGTAATACAGCAATTTCCACTTCTGTATTGCTAATACTTATAGTGAACATATGGAAGATATGCCTCACTTTTGTTTCATTTACCTTTATACCCTTTGGGGATGAAATACTAGAATTAAGAATGTTTCAGTGCATAAGAAATAACTTTAATTTTTGATGCCTTCACAATAATATTTTCATATTACTCTCCAATATTATATTATACACTACAATATTACTCTGCTTTGACTTGATTCATCTAAAGAGTTTGCCTACCTATTTGAGAATACACTATTTGCATCATGTTTGTACCACTTGATGCTTTTGTTATTACATACTACAGTCCCAGATCCACACTGGAACAGGCTCCTCAGGGCAGTGGTCACAGCACCAGCCTGACAGAGTTCAAGAAGCATTTGGACAATGCTCTCAGGCACTTGGTGTGACTCTTGGGGATGGCCCAGTGCAGGGTCAGGAGTTGGACTCAGTGATCCTTGTGGGTCCTTTCCAGCTCAGCATATGTTATGATTCTGTGATTTTGCAATTGTAGTGGGAACTTTAGCACCTAGCTCCCATATAAGCATTTTGAACTACAGTGGAATCCCATGCTGAGTGTTGAAAATATAACTTAGCTGTCCATATACAGACAGCTGCATTTGAATTGTCCTAGTGTACCTGGTTGAGCTCCAGCTGTCATTCAGACATACCTTGAGAAGGTTACCTACGCATCACTTCTGCCAACCCTCTTCAGAAATTTTGGACACCCCACAGTATTAGAGAAGCTGTTAGATGTGGCAAATAAATTAAGCCCAAATATGGAATTAGCATGCTGTATTCGTAAAGCATTCACATATTTACACATGTCCTCTCCATATACTTGACATTATGGAAAGATATAAAAGAAGATGATCATAGCTAAAACAAGCTGGGTAGTATTATTGCAGATCTTATTTAGGTTTTGAGTGTTGGAAAACTATAGCCCTGGATAGTTACAAAAAAGCAAGTCAAGGTTCTTGGATAGATCATGCATCTGAGGTAGGGTAAACTGCAGAAGGAATAACTTCTGTCAACTGTCACAGCTATTCTGAGCTATGCCCCACTCATCAGCCCAGCCACTCAGAAAATGTACAAATGTCACAGTTTTAATGTTCAGCTGTCCCACTCCTTGGCAATTTTTATTTCCACTATATCTACCGACTTTAAGTAACAGAGGCACCATTCCATTGCAATTTATAAGTGAATGTATTAAAGCTGGCACCAATTTTGTGACATCTCATAGAATGAATTCAAACTGCTACAGTTCAGAAGTTGTTAGATGAATTCCTGAAGGAATTTTATACTATGCAGGGAGAAGCTACTAAATAAATGGGAAAACAAGTGGAGAAAGAGCAATCATAAACATTCTGTAGAAAGTTATGCTTACTGATATGTCAGAGCCCAAAGCTTCATTGCATTATTCTGGCTGTAGCCATTTGCTCACTAAAGCAACTAAATGTCAGCAAAATAAAGAGTTCATTGGTTATAGTGCTTGATGTTTGGCTCACAAAAAATGGCAGCTACATGGTCTTTAGAAAGGAAATGTCCATAGCACAATATGGCACATTATTATTGTTAAAAAATTATCAGCTTACTCCCACAGGCAGCCCCCACATACAAAAGCCAATTACATATAAGATACATAATGGGAATGGGGAGGTTGGGACAGCTGCACTCTTAGTATTTTTTTTTTTTTTTAATGTTATCATAAAAAACTCAGAAGGGATTATTTTGCAGAAGGGAAGCTGACAATGGTAGCTGGGGATATAGTTAGGTCAGTAGATAAAGAATTTCTAGTTGCTAATGAATGAAAGTCAGTACTTTGTGCATTTCTGTGTAAAATGACGTAGTACTCAGAAATCTTATTTACGGAAGAAAAGCATTCTTATAATTGCATAAAAAAGTTATCATTCCCTCACTGTTCATGTTATTGCTAAAGGCTGAATGGTCAAGCACCTGAGTAATCACAGGGGCATTCAGACTTTCAGGATGCAATTCGAAACTGAACATCCTCATTCCTGGCATGGAAAATAATTAAATGCTAATGCTTCAGTTTATTTCTTTGCCCAGTAAGAATGCATCCTGTTTCACAACAGCGTTTGCAAATTGCTGTGCAGGTCCACCACAATTCCTCTTAAATGAACAAAGAATATTGTTCTTACCTAAAGAAATATTTTTTCCAAAGCAAAAATGAGATTTATGAGTCTGCCTCGGGACACACTCTTGAGTTTCTTCAGTTAAACTGAAGAACTCAGGCTTTTTATCATTGTTTTTTACATGCATACCAAGGACTTTTCAGAAAGAAGAAATGACCTGTGAAAATAGGAGTAATTATCCAAATAATTTTTGAGGGTTGTTTTTTTGTTTTTAATTTTCCTCTTTTAAATATTTATTTCATAGATTTTGTACTGTAATTTTATACTGTAATTTGCAGGCCATATGCCGGTGCAACATCGTCCTTGCCCTTCCTTTGTTCCTATACTTTGTTATTTAAGTACTGTAAATCATGTAATTAAACTTGGCATTACCGAAAAAGTAGTTAGCAAGAAGTAATTCATATTCATTTGGAGACTAATCACATCATTTTTTAATTATTAATAAACAGACTTTGTTTTGAAAAAGTGTGCTACTTCATTTCTTCCATTCATAGTTCACATATTTTAAAGGGAAGAGAAAGTAAACCTTTCAGTATTTCCTCATGACGACACAGAACAATGTTTTTTTGAGACGGAAAAAGTGTCATATTTGCATATTGACATGAAGCTCTGCTGATATTTGAGGGGAGAAATATAAGGGTATTCACTGCTTTATGAGATTACATTAGACACATTCAGTAGTTTTGTAAAAAGCTATGAAAATCATAGTTATACTGGGAACATGTGACAAATGAATTGTATTTTTATACACAGGTGCCAGTTTCTTTCCTCCCACAGTGAGATGGGGTAGAGAATTGAAAGAGTAAAAGTGAGTAAAGTCATGGGCTGAGATAAGCTGCACACACAAACAAAGCAAAACAAGGAATTTATTCACTACCTTCCATGAGCAGGCAGGCTTTTAGCCATCCCCAGAAAAGAAGGGCTCCATCACATCTTAGCATTTACTGGGGAAAACAAACATTACCACAGTGAACATCCTTCCCATTCCTTCCTTCTTCTTAACCTAGTTTTATATATTCTAAGCATGATACCAGATATTCTGGGATATCCCTTTCTTCAGCTGGGGATCAGCTTTCCTGGCTGTGACCCCCAGCCTTGTCACTTGTGGGTTGGGGGGAGGAACAGAAAAGGCCTTGGCTCTGTGTAAGGGTTGTTCAGCAATAACTAAAACAACCCTGTGTTATTAACACCATTTCCAGCACAAATCAAAACCTAGCCTGTACTGGCTGCTGTGAAGAAAATTAATCTACCCCAGCCAAAACCAGCACATAAATGGAGAGCAAGAGCTTTTAGTTTTAGGTAAGTTCACGTATTTCAATACACTCATGTTGCATATTTATCCCTAAATACTCTGGATATTATACATGATAAGGTGAGATAGAATAGGCCCACAATCAATGTATGATGAAAGTGTTAGCTTTGAACTGTTGATGTGCCTGTGATTAGATGGAGTCCATTAGAATATTCAAACACATCTCTCAGGGGAATTACAAGGTTACTGATATAACAGCCTTGAAACCCAGGTGTATTCCCTTGATCTTTTTAGATCTTTTGTTAATAAACTGAAAATTGAAAACATTATTGTTAATTAAGATCTGAAGAAAGACTCATGACAGCAAGAAGAAGGATACCTTTTTTGATGCTTTCTTTTATGGAATAACTGTTCTGACTGGCAAGACCAGATGCTGTATATTAAGCATGTACCACACTAAATCAACAATTCTCTTTGTTTTGGAACCTTTTATTCCCTTAGCTCTTTTGATACTTCTTGTCAAAAGCTTCCTTACATGAATATTTTTAAAATAAACACACCTTTTGAGCCTTCTTTTCTGTCAAGCTCCTTAGGAGATTTTTTCATATAAGGAATGTCTTTAGATTAATTCTCTGTTATCCATCTCCTCTTGATATGACATCAGTGTTTTCATTGTTTACCCCTTCTGGCTGGATGGTTCCTATTGTCCCTGGCAATGTGAGGACTGCAGACAATAGAAGTTAGGATTCTGAACACATATTTCCTTGTGTTTGTTTGATTTAGTATCTCAAATTCCCTCTTTATTTTCCAAGAAGGAATATGTTCTTTATTTTGGCTCACTAATTACCAGGTCTTCCTGGACTTACAGTCTCTTTTTAACTGAAAGATAGTATTCAGTGAAAAGAAAAAAAAAAAAAAACAGACAAGAAAAATGGACCTTGCTGTAACAGGCATTGTTTAATTTGGCTCTCTGGGGCTGCCTACAAATTCTCCTTATTCTTAGTTGTAGAAACTGCTAGCCTGGAAACAAGCTAAGAAAAAAGGAAATATAATTTCTTGCTGTTTAGCTTTTTACACAAAATATAAGTGTCAAGTTTCTAAGCATCTGCCTTTACTTGATTAAGTTGCTGTTAATTTGGTGGCTCTATCTAAGCCTCTTTGAACTGATGACTTCATGATTTTGATAATACTAAGGACATACCTATAAGGACTATATATATATAGGTTTTCAATTGAATGGCAACTGAGAACAAACCTGAAAATGAGCATAATAATTTAATTCATAAATTAAAATGATCAATTGATCATTTACAATAAACAAATTGCAGTGTTTGTGCTTGTAGAAAGTAAATTAAAAAGCCTTGAGAGCCCAAGAAGGTAGTCAGGTGTTTACCCAGCCTTTTTGGCTCAAGTCAGTACTGGTCAGACCTGAGCCCAAAATATTTTAACTCAGCTTAATGTGAAACACACTTTACGACACATTATCTTCTTCAAAATCGTTGTGCTTCTGAATGTGAGTGCTCCAGCAGACTTACTGATGGTCTCTGGAAAAAAGATTTGGCTCTAAAACTCAGATTCTTATTCAACCTAATAGTATATAGGAAATAGAACCTTAGTCAGAAAGACTTTAAATTTTTTTAATGCCTGCCAGGACAGAACATTACAAAAGAATATTGCAATAAATTCTCACTACCCCAGAAATGTTACCCAAATCTGTGAGTACCAAAATATTCTTAAAGTTTGAACCTGAAGCTGCTGAAATGAAGCCCTGTTACTATTAGAGAATATTCTCTTTCTTAGTGATTATTCCATCCTTTATTTGCTACAAAGTAACTCTACATTTTAATAAAATAGTTTAGAACAAAAGATGGATTAGTAAAATGAAATTAAATTATCCTTTTATTTTCTTAGTCTCATAATAAAGTTTATAATGAGATTTTTTTCAACAGATTATATAATTTGCTGGTTTTGCTTATAAAAAAGTGAAATAGAGAAAAGAAAACTTTTTTAACATTAGCAAATAAGCCCTAACCTTGAAAGCACTGTTGATAAAATGTTTAGTCCAGGCTTTAATGTTAAAATCTAAAGTTAATTTTTTTAATGGTTAAACTGATGAACAGGAGCAACAGAGGGAAGATAGAAAAGAGTGAGAAACATTCGAAGGAACATCAAGGGCAGGATGAGGACAAGCTCTCCATGTCAGAGCAGATATCCACACCACAGGGCATGGAGAACCCCATGCCAGATCAGGCTTCCATTTTCTAAAATAATTGCAACCCATGGAGAGCCCATGCTAGAGTGGAGTTTTTTTTCCTGAAGGCACTGCAGATAGTGTAGAGTGCCAGCACTGAAGCAGGTGAAAAGTTTGAGAGAAAAGCAACAACAGAGAAGGAGAAATGGCTGTGTACTATCCATGCCCCTTACCATGCTGGTCAGTTGGGAATAGGGGAGTCAGGAGCTAAGGAATGAAGCTGAATTCTGAAGAGCCAATAGGGAAGGTGTTGTTTCAATGTCCTTGTTTTTCACTACTCAAATCTATTTTGATTGCCAGTAAATTAGATTATCTTCCCAAAGTTTAGTCTCTTTTGACCACAGCAGTAAAATACAAGGGGTCTCACTGGCTTTACTTAGAGACATGAGTTTTCACATCCTGTTTTCTCCCACTGAGGAGGAAAAAAAAGATGGCAGCAAGGTGCAAGCTTGGCCTTTACCCAACACTAGCCTGCTACGGATGCCTAAGTCACATGATGACCTATATGTATTTTCTATAATGTATCCAGTCAATTCAATGTTGGTGATTTTAATTCAGTCTTTTAACAATGAAGTAATTAATTTATTTCCAACCTCTTGAAATAATTTTTCAAGACCAGACCTTATTATGTTCACGAATAAAACTAACAGAAAAATCAAAAATATCTTGAAAATTCTGCAAACTGTATTTATAGAATCACTGAATTTCAGAACCACAGAATGGTCAAAAGTGTCTGCGGGATGTTGATTGGTTCAACCTCCCTGCTCAAACAGGGTGATCTACAGCCAGTTATCCAGAATTTTGTACAGATAATTTTTGAGTAATTCTATGGATGGAGACCCCACAACCTCTCTGAACAAGCTCTGTTAGTGTTTAGTCACCCTCACACTGAAAAAGGGCTTCCTGTTGTTCAGATAGAGCTTCCTGTGATTCATTGTGTGTCTGTTGACTCTGCTCCTGTCGCTGGTCACCACTGGAAACAGCCTGGCCACGTCTTCTTTGTACCTTCATTTCAGGTGTATTTTGATGAAATTCCCCCAAGACTTCTTGTCTCTAGGCCAAGCAGCCTCAGCCTTTTGTCATAGGAGATCTGCTCCAGACCCTTCATCATTTTCATGGTCCTTTCCTGGAATGTCTCCTGTGTGTCCATGTCTCTCTTGAGCCCAAGGCTAGACACCATCTGTCAGGCGTTGCATCACTAGTGCAGAGAAGAAGAATCACCTCCCTCAATCTGCTGGCAGTACTCCTAATGCATCCCAGGATACCATTTGTCTTCTTTGCCACAAGGACACATTATGGGTTCATGTTCAAGTCAGTGTCTGCCAGGACCCCTAGGTCATTTTCTGGAAGGCTGCTTTCCAGCCATATACTGGCATATCAGAGAATATATGGATTTGCAATGAATCAAGGAAATTGCTTAATGGAGGAAAATCCATCTTTTCAAGTAGTTAAATTTAACTAATTCAGTTATCTGAAAAAAAAAAATCAAAATATCCTTTACCTGGGTAGAAAATACCTCAACATTTATACCTCCAGACATGGACAACAGAAACTGGATTCCTTTGAGGACTATGAAAAAACCTCCATTCTATTAAGATTCTGAATATTATTACGCATATATCTTTATATCAAGTGTGTGATGATCTACATTTCGGTGAACAGTAACATAAGGTATGGAAGATTACATAATAGATTGTGCCAACATCCATCTGTCTTGACATATCCAATAGTCTTTTGTCTTATAAAGTTAAACTCATCCAAGAGTATAAGTATAGTATCATACAAACATTAAGTATGTGATGGCAAATTTAAAGATCAGCACTTGAGTATTAACCCTTTTTTGTGCATGTGCATTAATCATAGAATCACAGAATGGTTTGGGTTGGAAGGGGCCTTCCAAGAGATTGCCTGGTTGAAACAGCCCAGCCATGGACCCTCTACAAAACTGTGTTGCTCAGGGCCCCATCCAACCTGGCCTTGAACACTTCCAGGGAAGGAATATTATTAAAAATGCAGCATGAGGTTTTACTATAAAAACACTGTTTGATCTAAAATCAGTTTGTTTGGTTTTTTTCATGACCTAGTTTATAGACATTTAGTCTGTACTTCATAAATACCAATTTTAAAACATTCATCACGTCTCAATTTGTGGTACTTGCTGATTCATATTTATTTTCTATTAATTAGTTGGTCTTATTCTTAAAAGTTAATAAAGCTGCACCCTACTGACAGAAAAGAAAGCTCATATTTTTTATAAATTAAGACTGTGAGATCAAAGATTAACCATCCCAAGAGACAATATGTTATTCTCAGCACTTTGTTAAAATGATCACGAGAGACTGGGAAACAAAGAATTTTATTCCACTTGAATCCAGCAGAGTTGTTAGGATTTTTGTGCCAGTGTGAAGAATTCTTTCTTCCAAGGATCATCTGGGCATATTTCACTCTTTTTTGAGGGGTTTAAAGCACTGCTTGAGCTTTTGATCTCTTCGGAAAGCTTTTGTGCTGGATTGTTGGTCTGTTGGTGAACTGTCTGGTCTGTGAACTACAATGTAGTTGTAGGATTCTGGGGATGACTAGTTCAATGTTTAATGTTAATGTGTTCACAACTGCAGGAGACATATTCAGTGACCAAATCACCATTATTATTTTCTTATTTTCTTCAGTATGAAAGATGATATAACCCTTTTAAACATGCATAATTTAATAATGTTAAAGCAGTAGAATTTTGGCATTAAAAAGTGTTCAATTTTCATAATCTAGGAACTCTTTGTGGGGGGGGGGGATGGGTTAGGATATATTCATGCAAACCTAAGGTTTGTTTTATTGATTTATAGTTGTGTACACATTTCAAAACAGATTAGGAAAAAGTTCCTCAATCAAGCACCCTGAAAACAAGAAAACTGTGAAAATTTTGGCAGTAGTTCAGAATTACATGCATATTATACCTCATGATGTTACTTCAGACAGTCTTAAGAATCTAGTCCTTGTACTAGAGTTTGTTATAATACCTAATTGCATGCTGTCTATCTAAACTACTTGGAAAAATATGTATTTCAAAATATGATTCACAAAAGACACTCTATGAATAGGAATTTTCAAAAAGTTCATTTCAGAGTAATTTTTTGTCAGCTATACAGAAGAATAATTTATTTTTACCTTAGCACTTCTGCAGACACAAATTTCTCCCAAACAGATCCCCCCCCCCTTTTTTTTTTTTAAGATCATTAACCATTTTATTTAAATAAATAGCAAGTAAAGCACTGGTTCTGTAACTTGCCCGAAAAGTAGGACATAAGAACTATTTTTTTAATATAGTTCCCTTATGTGAGAGTATTTGCAATATTGATTTAAGTCTTGATTCAATCTAGGGTATCCTATTTTTCAACTTACAGAGCAGGCCATGTGGATGAAGTAATCAATCCGAATCATTCTGTTGACTTATTTTTTATCCTAGACTAATTAATTAGTAGATTTGAGAGTAGTTTTAGCTTCCACTGAGACAAAACTGAGCTCTGGCTCCATGTCTTTTTAGTTCCAGGTAGGTTTGATCAACATGGTTGAAAACTTAATATCTTCCACACAGAACAACACAACTCAACTTTACTGATGACAGTAAATATTATCAGTAAAAGAGGGTATGGAATGGCTTTAGATGAAGAAAGAACAATTTTGAATTCAAAGATATTTACAAGAAGCAAAGTAACAGTCTAATCAAAAGTGTTTAAGGTGTGCTTTTCCTTGGACAGAGAAATTCTTATTCCATTTTTGACTTTCACTCACATTTAGCATCTCATGGAAATATGATTCTCTAATCTACTTTAAAGTAGATTTATAGTCTTTATAGTCTTCAGTCCTCAACAAATTTCAGATGTTAGTTGTGCACTCTTACTCATTTCTCCTTCAGCTGTTTTCTCCTCTGGGGTCCCATCTAATAGTCTATTGACTATATGCACTGGGTATTCTGTCTGAGATATATTCATCCTGTCAGCTTTTTTCTAGTCCTGTTAAAGTTCATGTTCCAAATACCTTTTATTAACTTCGTTTTTAGCCAGTTTCCTCTTCCCTCCAAACTGATTTCTTGTCTCCTTATCATAGATTTTTTTCCTCATGGTTCTATTTCTCTAAACATTTTTCCACCTTCATGTGCATCTACTTTCAACAATCCCATTATCCTAAATTCTTCTTCCTTCTTCTCTGTAGTTTTAGATTATATGCCTCACAGACTACCAGTCACAAAAGTTTCCCCTGATTCCAAGTAAGGGCAGCTTAGCCTAATATAATAAACTAAACATGTAGTGATAATTCCCCAGAAGTCCAGCATTTTCACTCATGAAATTCTTGAGCCAGGATAACTTTTCTAAATTTCAAATGACAATATTATTTTAAATAAAAACAAAAAATATGCCACAACTCTTTTTAAAATTCACAGAAGTTGGAAGTCCAATAAGATCAACAGCAGGTTTCTTAGTGAATTTTGTTGTCTAATCAATGCCAGGTCCTTGAGTAGAATTAAGCAGAAGTGAAAGACAGAAACATCTAGAAGTTCAAAAAAGCAGACTAATGATCACATCCTTATTGACTGATTTATTTTATAATACTTTAAATTAGGAGTAATTTTGAATTATGCATCAAGCCATCACTGAATGGCAATCTATGCACATCAGGGATAAAAATGGAACATATGAAACTTTTGACAATTTAATAGTTATCCCATATTAGCTCTCCTCTAAAAGAGAACATAGCTTTAATGTAGTTTGGGTGAAATTCCATGACTTTCTTTCTTGAGGCTTTAAATTTGTTTGAAATGCTTATATTTCTGTTAGTAGTAGTAGTAATTTTTTCAACACCATCATATAAAAAAATTAAATTATTTTATAGAGATTGTTAATATAAAACAGTGTTTAAAATACTAGTTTATTGGAGTGCATTGGATTTTGCTTATTATGACAGGGCAATTTTGTTACCAAAAAAAGCCAACAAATACCAATATTTTACTGAACTAAATTTTGTCAATTGTTTTTGACATGGATTTCAGCAGGACCACATTTTGTTTCAGCTGCCTTTTATCAACCAGCTATACTTAGATCACATGAAGATACTGTTTGGTACTATATAAAACATTTCACATTTAGATTTGTATGCACATAACCTTGTAGAGTTTTTTCTCAGTGTCATTCAGTTTTCTGTCTATGATGCTTATATATCATTAGCCATACACTGGTTTTCGGTTGTGATGGCAAAAAGTGGAAAGATATTAGAAAAACTTTATGTCAATTTTCTTATTTCTAAAATACTGAAGACTCAGCTTATGCTTCGTGTTGCTGTACTGCTACTATAGAAGTACTTTGTGATATCATGAAGTAGATTCGACTTTGGGTCCTATGCTCAGCAGCCTAATTCCCTGCTAGAGTAGTAAAGATAGAATTTAACAACTGCAATACAGGGAGGATTTGCACTTTCTGAAATAGTTCTTGTCACTGAACTGAGCTTCCTTCAGCAAAAACATTTTTACTAATCATAGAAGGCAAGGAAGTGTGCTAATATATCTGTAAGTTGTTGGAAAACTCATGGTGTTAGTTCAGCCTTGCTTTGTATTAGCTCTGACAGTTCAAGGGCTGATATTTTCTGGTCTTATGCACATATATTTTAATAATATATTTTTGTTCTCAGGATTCTATAAAATGTGCTTGAAACCTAAAATAAAATCACTATCTTCTCCCCAGGGAACATTAATTTTAGATTTACTGTAACATCATAAACAAAAATAAGAAACAAGTAAAGGAGAAAAAGAAAACAGAGAGCTTCTTATTGAAATGAGTACATCTCAATAGTTTTCTTATTTTAACAGTGTTCTTGCTGTTTGGTTTATTGAAGTGTCTTCAGAAACTAACTGAATTACTAGGTCTGCTGAAAAGCTTTTCAGTATTTTGAAACAAAGGCTGCTACTATGTCATGTCTTAATGTTCTGGAACATGAATCAAAAGCTTTCACTGAAACAAGGAATAAATGGCAAAGTTCCATGTGGCAGAGGAATGCTTCTTGATATTTACTCAGGATGTACAGTGGTATTGAAACATGCAACAGTATGGGCTGCTGTGATTAAAGAAGAACACTTTGTAAAAAAGAAACAATGCAACTTTTTCATAAAATACATAATAATTATTAATTATTCCTTATTTATAATCTTTTAAAATGTGCATCTATGAAATGTCAATTAATAATGTCAGAAGAATTCTTAGCTTTTTGAATTCAAACACTGGCCACGACAAAACCCCAAACAAAACAACAAAAACACCAAAACAATAACAAAAGACAAAAAACCCCAACAACAGCAAAACAAAACAAAAAAAAAAACACCACCAAAAAGCTAAAAGGAAGAAATTAATAAATGCAGTTATACTTTACTCTCTATTCAGTAAAATGAGTATCAATTAAGATATAACACACTTTTTTTTGACATAATACTTTTTCTCTCTCTAAATCTAACATTTATTGCAATTTTATTCTTTATAAATTGTCTTCTTTTGATTCTTCAGTACATGAAAAGAGCTTTGCAATTTTATCAGAGGCAGAATTTTCACATTTTATATTTTCAGGCGCGGTAAGTAAATTACATATGTGTGTATAAGATCCTTGCTTTTCAGATTCTCCCTGCAGGACTTTCAACTTCTCAACAATGTTCTTATCACAAAGTTTTGTATGAATGGATGCATGAAAAAGTAACATTTAGCAGGTAATTTCCCCAAATTTTCCCATATATTGTTTACTGATAATTAGAAATACAGCAGATTTTTTCAGAAACACACTGAAGGTAAGTAAATATTCCCATTCCCAAACTCAAATACCTAGAAGACACTTTTGTCATGATACCATTTGCACACTCAAGTATAGAGAAATTGATAATGATTCCTTGGAAAACAAATATAAGCATTATTTTACAAATTAAACAGCATATCAAGGTATTCAAACATTTCTTTCTTGTATGAAAGAAATTGAAAACATGTTTTGTGCATTTCTTTTAAAAGTAACTACGCAGTAGAGAGGAAGCAATTAACTTTACGATAAAAACTCCTTTTGGGGGAAAAGAATTTGGTAGAGACATGGCAACCGCAGCCCCTCAGTATCTTCAACTTGTGCATCAAAACTAGATTCTTTGTTTTTAGAAATTAAATAAATGCATCACAGTGTTAACTTTCTTTGCAAAATGCAAAAGACCACACACCCTATTCCTAGGTAAATGCATGTTCTCCGAATAAATATGATATTTTTCCATAGCTTTGCTAAATAATTAGTTAAACCATAGCCTATGAAACATAAGTTATTTTGGAAAAGTAAATTGGAATAAATAAAATCTCTTCCTGATAAATTATTATCCCCTTGGGATGATGTCACATGTGAAAACATGCAACTGGGGCATACAAGTTACATAACATCTACACCACTTAAGGCTTGACTCACAGAAGTGTGTCATCTTTTATAGTGTGCGTTACAGCTATCCTCATACTGTGAAATGAATAAATGAAAAAATGCTTATAGAAAAACTGCAGTGTTTCAAAGCACAAAAGGTGGGTAGAATTTGAAAAAATAATTCTCATTTTATTTCTTTTATTTCTCTGTTATTGTTGTGTTCTACCTTGGGAAACAACTCCTGCAAAGGAGCAAACAAAGATTCAAAAGAAGTTGGTTTTGGTTTTTTTTTAATATTAATTTATCTCCCAAATAAGAAGGTTATTTGATATATCCCTATTATTAGTCAGATAAAATTTAACACTAGAAAATCTAAAGGTAAAAAAGACTATTGCCTCTGATAACTTTACCTGACATGTTTAAATATCTCAAATCTTTATTTGAAATTAGGTGTTAATGAACTCTTCCTGCCCTGCCTCTTCTACCTGTTGTTGGTAATATTTGCACTAATTAATCCTGTTTTATAGAGCACATTCTATTCTTTGCTTGTATTAGTTCCAGAAAGGAAGCTTTCTTACTATTTATAATATTCTAATTCCTATATAATTTTTTTTAATTATTCAGTCATAGATTTCAGATGAAGAAAGACATTGAAGCTAGCTACTCCTGTGCAATTATTGTTAATCTGGATACTATGATGCTCTTTATGGAATCCCTCTATTACAGAGGGGATACAGAGAAACAGCATATATTGATCTCACAAGTCCAATAAACCTTTTAAATTTTGCTTATTCAGCCTATGTACAGTACTTCATATTGTTTAAAAATGAGAAAAGCTTATTTTTATGTGCTATCTCAACATATATATTGTTTTAATCTCTAAAAAGTTTATGGAAGTAAAAAGGATTCCACCAGGAGAAAAATATTGTTTGAGGATCCAATTTTAGTATCAATTTCAGAAAATGACTCCCTGGAAACAAAGATAAACAGACATATAAATCTCTGTGTGAATAGAAGTTGATGGCTTATAGTCTTTTCTACAGAACTGAAGCTGTGGACTCTGTCATGAAGAAATATGTCTATAATAAATTTGGAATCTTTGCTTCATTCCCTGTCTTACTATGTCAGAAAATATGTAGCAAACACCTTATGTGTGCAAGGCTTTATACAATTACCCTTATTTTACAGAATTAACTAAGGAAGACAGTGTAAGTTGTTCAAACAGACAAAGGGCGTGAACTCCTGAGTTCAGTTCAGCTTGCTGCTTTACTTGAGGGAAAGAGAAGCTGATTCGATATTCATTCAAGTCAGGGCTAAGTCTTCTGTGCACTAGCAGATATTTTAAGATAAATAACAGAGTGAGTGATTTATCTAATAGGTGTTTAAAAAAGAAAAAGCAGTAAGTGAAGAACTTTCATCAACATCTAAGTTTGGGAAACAAACTCCAACCCAATACCAAAGAGGGAAGTGGTATACGTTCAGCTATCATATTAAAGTACAAACAAAGATACTAGAAACAGAAAAATATTAAAAGCTCAGTTAGCTTTCAAGTAAATTTCAATATTTCAATGCTGTTAACATTAACAATCAATAAAATTTAACACTGGGAGTACAGAACAATCAATTTCTTTGTGGTGTTCAGGTGGAAGCACCAAAATTCTGCCAAAAAGAATATATGCCTCTGTGATGGTTTCAAGACTTCTAAATCATTAGGTTGATTTGTGCAATTTCAAGAATGAAAATGAAGGAATATATTTCACAACCATTTGGTATTATATTCTTGCTTGTGCAGAATGCCAAAAGAGAGAAAATGTAACTGTGTGTCACAATCCAAACTGAATAGGGAATACTGAATGTTTAATTTTGGGTTTATGTTAGAACATGCTGGGTTAAATTTGTTATTTATGGTTATGAAGCAATGCTGAAATAGCCAACATTCTTGGCAGCTGTGCTTAGCTTGTTTGAAGGAAGGTAGTACACAGAAAACCAAAGCCACTAGATGTAATCTCCAATGCTGTAGCTGGTGTGTTTTTAGATAATGATACTACTATGCAGTAAAATATTTTTACTGTGAGAATGCTGATTTGATAAGATAAAAGTTCATACATGGGTCAAAGTCGTTAAAGATTTGATTTACAATTTTACTATATTTCTACATCCATTTATTAATTTGGAATGCTTACTTTCTAAATAAATTAATGGTATCCAATATAGAAGAATTTTTTTTAAAGTTCCCTTTCTGGTATTATTGGTTTTCTTAAAATTTTGGCAGCAAATTCAAATAATAAAATATAAATAAAGCACCTTCTATAATATCGAAATAATTCAACCATCTGTTTCCTATATTTAAATATTGTAAATAGAAAAAGTCCAAAGGTGAATTTTACTTAAATATTTTGTGTCCCATAAAAAAAAATATGATATGCTATATTCTATTATTTTGCTAATTGAACACTACCACCTGTTAGGAGCAATGAATAATATAATAATACTGTTACTCACAAGTTACCAAAGACAGAAATTTGCTGATGATTATCATTCAAGGCAAACACAAATTTAAATTTTCATTTGCCTCAATTTAAGTCCGTGATTGATGTTGGAGCAGAGTGATGGCATGTGCTGAAATGTTTGACCTACAGTGTGCTCACTGCAAGCCCACCCTGTGCTGGTATATAGACTTACTCTGGTCTCATTGTAAGACATTGGTTTTGCCTCTGATGAATTTAATGACATTCCGATTGTCTCACCAGCAATGAAGATTCCACTGGAATGAGATGCCAGTATTCTCTTTCACATGGCCAGTTAAATGTTTCTGCAGTCTGGGAAAAGAAGATGCAACAAGAAATTACTCAAAAATCCAACCAGATGAGCTAGCTAGATGAAGTCAAAACATCAAAGCAGTAATTGTGCATTGCATTTTAAGAACTACTGAACTCACAGGTTTGAAAATTTGTCTGGATTTCACAAGACCTCTCTATAAACCCAAACAAAAGAGGAGCAAGATGCAAACATCTTCTAGCAAGATGTTTAGCACAAGTGCTTAATTTTAAATTGATATAATCTTTTTAACTTCAGTGAGTCTTATGCATGCTTGAAGTTAGGTATGAATTAAGTGTCTCAAAGAACTAAAAATGTGAACAATGGCAGAAGTTCAAACAAGAATATTTATGGAAACATTATTCCAAAACCTTTGGAGGTTGAGATCTTAATCATTGATACCTACATTTTTTCTTATGCTTATAATCCTAGTTTTAGTATGGTAAACCACTGAGTTATTAAACATCTATATTGGCCACAAATATATGTAAGAAATCAACATTTCTATGTTTAAAAGAGCTTGGAACACATCATCTCTCCAGCAATAAATTTCAAACAAATGAGATATGCATGGGTCACTTATGGTTTCACATCGAAACTTTAATGAAAATAGAACAGAGGAAAATATGAGTTTTGGTGTATTTAGTATTTTGTGTCTGATAAATTTCAAATCTTTTTCTGATGACTAGATATGACTAGTGCAATATATCTCAGCTGCACTTTAGATACAGTACAGATCAGAAATTACAGTTCCCTAGAGAAGCAAGGATAAGTATAATTAACAGATACCAAGAGATGACAATAATTTACAAATGCTTGTTCTCTTAATAAAGAGAGTATTCTTTCCCTGTGGAGCAGCTTTTTAACTTAATATTTTCATTGACTCACTTTGCAAAAAATCTGCAATTGTGTAATGAAGTTCAAGAATTGCAGAAAACTAGGGAGTAATATTACTTTCAGGAAGGAAATTGTATCATACTCAGGCAAGGAAATGAGGCTGAAAACTAAAACATGTGGCTCCAAGCATTGTGGTTTAAATGAGTGGGGGATTCTCACATTGGGGTACTGTGGTGGGTTTCCTTGGCTGGATGCAGGGTACCCACCAAGCTTCTCTATCACTCCCCCTTCTCAGCTGGACAGGAGAGAGAAAATAAGGTGGAAAATAACTCATAGGTTAAGATGCAGTTTACTAAAGCAAAAGTGAAAGGTTGCCAGCAAAGGTTGAATCAAATTTAAAACCCAATGATTTTATTCTCTATTCCCAGCAGCACTTCCTGGGAAGTCAGGCCACTTCCTGGGAAGCAGGGCTTTGGCACAGGGAGCAGCTGATTTGGAAGACAAATGTAAAAGATGAATGCCCCCTCTTCCTCCTTCTCTTAGCTTTCACATCTAAGTTGAAATCATATGGTGTGGAATTACCCTTAGGCCAATTTGGGTCAGCTGTCTTAATTGTGTCACATCCCAAGATCTTGCCCACCCGCAGACTGCTGTGAAATGTTGGACAGCACTGATGCTGTGCCAGGGCTGCTCAGCAGTGCCCAAAACACCAACCAAAGGTGTGTTATCAGCACCTTTCTAGCCACCAATGCAGAGCACTGCACTGTGAGGGCTGCTGAGGGAAAAATAAACTCCTTCTCAGCCAGACCCAATACAGCCCCACACACACAAAAAAAAAAAAAAAAAAAAAAAAAACCAACAACAAACAAACCCCAAAAAACCCCAAAAAACCAAAAAAACAAACCAAAAACAAACAAACCCAAAACCTAACAACAACAAAAAAGATTTCTTGGCATGTTATCAGTTACTCATGGCCTAACTACACCGTTGTCATAAATAATGCAAATAATATTAGGATGCTACTAAATTCAAGAAAAGCAGAAGTGCCATGCCATTTTACAAGGCTGTGATAATACTGAAACAGAGAATGGTTTTTTTTTCAATGTTCAAGGATAGCAAACAATCAGGTAAAGTTCAATTCTAAGCAGGTCTGAAGACTTAGTAGAGCAGTCTAAAATAAACCTGGACTGTTTAGCTCAGAAGAGTAAAATAATCAGACTTCCCTGATGACTGTCCCTAAATCATTAAGGAAACAAATTCCAGAGAAGAAAAGATATTTAAGCTGATGGAGAAATGATATAATGAGGGAAATGCCTATAACAGAACCATGAATTAATTCAGCTTGAAAAATAGAGCTTATTAGGGTAAGAATTTTTATAAAAAGAATAATCTTGGAACAATCTTCTAGAAAGCTAGCATTTCTGTCTTTCCAATAGATCTGCCATAGCCAGGGACCAGTATACATGACCTCAAAGACCACTTTAATTTTCAAGTTCCTATGAAAGATATCACAATTTCTTTGATGTATTGCTACTGTAACCATTGTTTTTTAGCTTTTTGCTGAGACCAGTTCAATTTCAGCACATCCCACTGTGATGCTGAAAAGTCAATTGTTACGATTTTCTTCTATTTCTTTGAAGATATTCCCAACTGCAATATTGTTTTGTTACAGATTATTATGCCGGTAATATTTGAAAATTTTTATATTGTTTAAAAACAACTTCATTATTGCTTGTGTTTATTTGATTTTTTAAGTGGCTGATGCCCCTTGTGATTTGGTAAATAAGATGATAAAAAAAATATTTTAAAGTGAAAACAGGAAACTGAGAAGAGCCTAATTAACCTAACAGTGTAGTTCAAAATTATACAGAGAGAAAAAAATCAGACATTAAACATACAGTACAGAAATTAGTGACATGGTTTTTTCTCATTAAATAATTAAAAATTTGTTGTTGGAACATAGGTGATTTTGCTGAGTCTTACTATTATAAGAGCAATTTTTTTTTTTTTGTATAGTAGATATTACTTATTAATTTAGTATTGTTTAACAAAATTAAATATGTCTTGAACCTGATAATTCTCTAAGTATATTCTTTCCTGAAAACATGACTAAATCTACTGTCTTTAGGAATATAATCTGTGACTGTAAGTAAATATGTTTTCTCCAAAGCACCATAGTTCAGTACTTCAGGCTTTCTCAAGATAATTAAAATACTGTATTTGTTGTAGTTTGTCCTGGTTTAGGGCAAATTTGGTAGAGAATTTCCAAAGGGGGCCCCTCCAGAAAGCAAACCCACATGGCCCCTCCTCCCAACCGGTTCAGGAAGAATTCCTCGCAGAGGAGTGGAAAGAACCTGTTTATTTAACAGGCACAGCACCCCCCAGCACACAAAATGAACAATACCGGATGGCACTGCTCTGAAAAAGATGACAAATTCAGAAAGTCTCTCCTGGGGATGGTCACTCTGTTCTCAGTCCCTCCGGCGCTGGGGCTGCTGCTGCAGCCACAGGGTGCAAACTCTCGGTGTTCCCAGGTCCCAGTCCAGAGCCGGTTTGAGATGGTCAAAAAAAAGGAAAGGAGAAACAGTCCAGGAAGAAATTTGGACTGTTTAGCTAACCTAGCTAATGAGCAGAAGCAAGAGCAAGCAGAAGCGAAGCAGAAGCAAGAGCGAGAGAGCAAAGCGAAAAGCAAAAGCAAGAAAGCAAAAGCAGCACTATGTCTCTGTGTCCCGCCAGGCTGATAAGAAAACCCAAACAGAACTTTCACTCTTCAGAGCCAGTCTTAAAGGCACAGAACATAATATACAGCATAAACAGAACACATGAATGGGGATACTTGCATCATAACGTCACCCTAGGACATAGTTATACATAAATACAAGTAACTTAGTAACATTGAGAGTGGGACTGACTTTAACATTATGTAGAATTTACTTCTGATGTTTACTTGTGATGATTCCTTCACCAAACACCCACCCTGTTCAATGAAAGATTTGACAGATTAAACAATTTATTAGTCAGATCCAGATGCCTTCTTTAATACACAATCACATCTGACCTCATAACCATATGACACACAAGTCTTTTTTTGATAACTCAACAGGTCTTTTTTCCACACAAGTAAGGGTTCTTTTCTTTATTTTTTCTTTCCAAGTTCCATTTCTATAGTATTTTAGCACTTATTTGGATTCAAAATTGAAGATGTTTTCTAGCCCACAAGGGTGCAACAGGGAGCTCAGAGTACCAGAATATTTTTCTTAGGCCTTGACTAACTTTATATTTGTATTTCAGTTCATACTGAATTGCAAACATAAACACAGCTAGAAAACAAATCATCTCTCAAGAAAAACAATAAGGTACCTGATGTTTTATTGTTAAGATGGAACAAGTTTAAATTGTTTCTAGTGCTAATGCATGCTACCCTCTGCAATAAACATTTGTAACAGTGAAAGAATCACTTGTTTTCAGTGTCCAGTTAAATTAATAACAAGGCAATGTCTTCAGAAAGGTTTGGGATTATGGCCTGATGCATTTCCTGCATTTAGTATGGGCCCTACATGTTCACTAAACTTGAAGTGAAGATAAAAAATGCAGTTTTGGCATTAATCCTGTTTTGGTGTAACTGGTTGTGCCTTACTATACTTCAAATTTTATTTAATGTATTCACTTTTTTAATTACCGATTAAAGGATTCATTCCTGTCTCTTGTAGGCCTGAAAGGACATTTCTATAGCTGTCAAATTTATTAACATAACAATAGTTATTCAAAAATCATACTTCATCCTAATATATTTACTTTGAAATAGATTCCATATGCAGATATGAAATTTTTCCAAATCTAGTCAGGTTACAATTTAATCTCATTGATCTTTATCTGCAATCCAGGCATTCCATCATAAAAGAGCATTTGAGTAAGTTCACAGTGGGCTGAGGACAGCTCTTGGATAGGGTTTATGTTCATAGCCATGGTCTTTAAATGTTTTTAGATGGACTTAAAAAGTTCAAAAATAGGTTGTGACACGCTGACCTTGACTGGCTGCTGACCCCTGCTTAACTGTTCTCTCCCTCTCTGCAACTGGACAGGAGAAAAGAGAACAAAAACCTCCTGGGATGAGGTAAAGACAGGGAGATCACTTACCAATTTCCATCATGGGCAAAATACGCTTTACTTGGGGAACATAAATTTAATGTATTGCTAGTTAAAATAGAGTAAGGTGGTGAAGGTGAATGAAGACAAAATTAAAATCACCTTTTCTTGTCCTCCCTTTTTCCCAATCTCAGCTTCACTTCTTCACTCCACAATCCTCTGCTTCCTCACACTAAGCAGTCCAGGAGTTGTGGTCAGTCCATAACAGTTGATCTTTATTGCTATGTCCTCCTCACTCTTTTCCCTGGTCCTGCAAGGGTCATCTCCACAGGCTCTAGTCCTTTAGCCCTGTTCTTGTGTGGAACTACCTGAGCCAAGTTCCTTCAGCAAACAGCCATCCATTCCAGCAAGTGGACCCCACTGCCCTCCACGGGCTGCAGAGAAATCTGCTCTGGTGCTGGAACATCTCCTTTCCTCCTTCTTCAGTGGCATTGATGTTATCACCATTGTTTCTCTTCTCCCACCTTCACTCTTCACACTGCTTGTGTGGCTATTCCCCTTTCTCTAACATATTTTCTCAGAGGTTCCCTCACCTCAGCTGGCAGGGCTCAGCTGTGCCCTGTTGCAGATGGGCTGGAGCCAGCTGGAAATGGCCATGTCCAGCAAAATGCAGTCCCAGCCAGTGCTCACTGCAGCCACTGCTGCTGCCAGCACTTGTCCATCAGCACCCTATACAGAGAACTAGAGGTGGTTTTTTGTGTTTGTTTTAGTCTACACTGGAAAATAGAAATGTCCAGGTTCTATATTGGATTATAGTCTGAGGGAATTCCACTGACTGCTTCACTACATGAAATGAAAAGTGGTAAGACTGAAATGGATAGCTTAAAAAAGAAAAAAAAGAATGTGAATATTTAATCAGAGATACTTGAATCATATGAGTTGTTATAGTCAATCTGAGTATGATTGCTAAGTGGTGAGAGTCTCAGTATGTTTTGGATTTATAGCTCAGTTTCAATGAGAAAGACATGGCCTTGCTGGATGATTTTCTTTGCATGTAGCACCAGATTTGACCTTTGTAAGTAAAGAATTTCAATAGTAGAAAATGTTTAAAGGTCGTTCTGTGATTTGTACAAATGTTTCCCTGGGACTAAGCAGAGATTATCAAACTCATTTCTCTTTTGACCCAAAGCAGATCTCTTAACCTAGCTCTTCTGTGTCAAAAGACTTGGGCACTAATCCACTAATCCTCCCAGTCTCAAAAACTATTGGAATTCTATTATCTACAAGCTCAGACTGAAGATCTATTGAAAATACTGACCTCAGGGAAGCTCAGATAATGACATATTGCAGGGGGAAAAATAGTGACTAAAGATGAGGAAAAGGCTGAGGGACTTAATGCTTTAATAGTAAGAACAGTCTCCTGAGCTGGAAGACAGGTACAGGAAGAATGAGCACCTAAGTGGTGTAGCAGGTAATGGTGGCCTGCTACAGCACTTAGAGGGCTCTGCACAGGGGTCTGGACAAGCTGGATAAATGGGCCAAGGCCAGTGTTATGAGGTTCAACAGTGCCCAATGGCAAATCCTGCACTTGGGTCACAACGACCCCATACAGAGCTACAGGCTGGGGACAGAGTGGTTGGAAAGCTGCCTTGTGGAAAAGGACCTAGGTGTGCTGGTCAACAGCGGCTGAACATGAGCCAGTGTGTGCCCAGGTGGCCCAGGTGGCCAATGTCAGCAGTAGTGATAAATTCTTTCCACTTACTAGTCTGAATCTTCCAAAGTTTCACTTCTTTCAACTTCTTTTATATTTTTCATTCTAAATGGATAAATACTTGTGGCTTTCTCAATACACTGCCAGAAAATACCTAAGAACAATGCCAGATTCTCTTCTGTTTCTTTGCCCTTTGCTGATAAATATATCACTTTTCTTTATCTATGAATGTGCACCTTTAACATCAACACTAGCTTGAAGCATTCTTCAGAACTTTCTGTTTATAGCAGTAGCTAATATGAGTTGTGGTGACATAGTGAAACATATAAAAAGCCTCATGATATTTCTGAGATTACACACATATTTATGTGGAATTTCACTTAGTAGAGAGAATGTGGATACATGAAAATAACAGTCAGAAAATATATTACTAGAAAAGGTGCTATGAACAATAGCTTGTGATAAGAACTGGAATTATGTGTGGGATTGGATATATATGTAACACATTTTGTGTGTAATTTAAAAGGTGTATTTACTGACATAATACACACTTGCTGGTCCAGATACTTTGCTGAATTATTGGTCATCTAAGGAAAAAAACCCCAGACCTTCACTTTTAAATGCTGTAACATGTATTGAAGCCATGTATTGAATTCATTCTTGCATTCACATCTAAAGAAGGAAAAAAAAAAACCCAAAGTGTATTAGCAATTATAGTGTCAAACCCGATTTTTCATTATTGCTTCAAAGAAGAAACTGCAAGTATGCAAGGCTGGATTAAAAAAAAAACATGAGGGACTTTGCCTGTGACACCACCACTGGACAAACTGACCAGATTTCTCTCTGCCCACATTAATTGTGATAATGAAATACTGAGAAAAGATAACACAAATTTGGGCTACCATATTTGAATCAAATTAACCATGTTTTATTCAATAGAGGTAGGAGGGCTTGTCAGCTCTTGTTTTCTATCTCTGACAATGCACCATTCAAACACAATTATTTCTCTGTGAAAGTAAATTGCAGCTTAGTGTATCTCTCACTAGTAATATTCCTTTCATTCACAACAATGTCCAGAGACTTGCCCAATTACCCATCAGTGTCACAGGTTTAGATCCCTTCTGCTAACTTAATCTTGATTTTGCAATGAGTTTTGAGAATGAAATCTTAGTATGTGTCATTCTTATACTAAAGCTAACATGATATCACCTAGATAGCTTTGTCTTCTTGCCTAATGCTAACACATTTAATATCACAGGAAGCCTGGAAAGAAGAGAGGCGCGCAGGAGAAAGTGTTCTGATTTTGTCCTAATACATCACCTGATATATCTTACTTCATTTCATTAATAGATTAATTTAATTCATTTCATTAATAGATTAATTTAACTTAAAATTCTCCAAGTCAAGTTTATTTTGCTGTGATAGCAATTCTTAAGCGATCTCCCAATCTTTATATTGACCCATATTCTTTTTCATTCTTCTTTCTGAGCTCTTTTTAGGAAGAAGAGTTCTGTGAGTCTGGCAGTCAACCAAGGTCAACCCAACACAACGTCACATATTTATCTTTTGGAGGATGTGAGACTTTAAAGAATTTGACTGCTTTGGACTCAGACACGGGATGTTAGCATGGTACTACAATAACAGTGCAACTTCACATGCACCTCAATTACAGGAAAATGTATTGTGCATGTGAAATGCCTGTCAGTAGCCCAGTGTTGTGGGATCAAAAGAGACAGTAATTGTCATACAGAAATCTCCATTGTTTTTTTCCTAAACTACATTTCCCTATCCCTGATGTAAAACCATCAGGATATTAGCTCCAAAGCTTTATTCCATGTATGTTACCTGTGAAGCCAGACTCTGGTGTAATAGATGTGTGCCAGCTAACACACCTACATGGCACAACTTCCAGACAGAAGTCTCACAGGATTACCTCCCAAGGTCTTTTGCTCACAGACTCCAGTTATGAACCCCAAACTTTCATTTAAAGAACAATTCCCTGCACTAGAGCTCTGATGAGATGTATCTGATTTCTGAGGACAGAGTTCCATTTTTTGTTGGTTTGGTTTTCTTCTTTTTCTGTAATATCATACAGTTTTTGATTCACATCCTTTAATCTCATCCCTGTTTTAACATGTGACAGAGTCATTCACTTAGTTCTGCCACAAGAACCTTCACTTGGAAGTGCTTAAAACCCAGGTGCTGATCTACAGAATAAAAAAAACAGCAGAGAAAATTTTCAGCTTTCTTTTTGGCTCTCTCATCTCTCCACTCTTCATTTCCCAGCAGGGTAATTAGCCTTTATTTCTAGGAGACCATTTATCTTCATGTGAGACCATCTGTCTTCTTAACTACAAAGATTATCACCAAAGCAGGGACATTCCTACCCCCTCTTTGGTCTCTGACTCCTGAGGCATGGGTAGTCAGGGTAAACTCTCTGATTCCTAGTGGGAAGCTGTTTCTATAGCCCAGAGTCCTGGCAGGACTTATTTAGCTATCTGAAATCCCTCTGCTATCCAGACACAATGATGATGATGAAAATTCACAAAACTCCAAATTATATGGAAACAAACCCCTCCCCTATGGATTAAATGTAGTGTCAGCTTGTTTCAAGAATAGAGGAATCCAGGTACCAGAGGACACCTAAGGCCAACGTGTGATTTACCACAAGTTACAGGAGGCACAGCTTTTTTTGTGCCCTTTCTTCCTTGGATTTGTCTTCCAGGCCTTGCAGTGCTGCAGCTGTAGAAGTCAGGATTTTCTGTTCCTTAGCAAAAGAGCAACATGCAATGAAACCTCTCTATCCCAGCTGCAGTTATATCCTGATAAAAATGTTCATACCCTGCATTACTACTCTAGAACCAAGGACTGGAAGATTATTCCTTTCCCAAATGCCCAATGTTCAATGTTGCACAATAGACATAGGTTTGCTCTTTTTTTTACACACAGGTCACAAAGCTTTAATTCTCTGCTGAATCCTGACAGAACTTCAACAGAGAAGTGATGATTTTTACTACTGATTAATGTATTCTTCGTAGAGTAGTAGGCTTCAAGCTGTCAATTTGTTCCAAAGTGGATCTATTACTATTTGGAAGCACTGATAGGTACCTGTTCTGAGGAGAAGACCACCATATCGACTGGCATAAATTCTGCAGTCATGAGTTATTTTCATAAATGACAAAGAGGCATGGACAAATCAACCAGGTACTTCATATTTCTTCAGTACAAACTGCATTAGAAAGGGATTGAGACCAACCCTACAGAAAAGGACTTGGGGTATACCAGTGGGTGAAAAATTAGACATGAGCTGAAAATGTGCATTCACAGTCCTGAAAGTAAATGGACCCAGGACTGCATAAAAAGACACATGACCAGCAGATCGAGAGAAGTGATTCTTCCCAGTACCACACTTGTGAGACCTTGCATTGCACAGCACATATAGTTCTGGGGCCCCTAGCACAACATGGACCTATTAGAGTGGGTCCAAAGGAGGACCACAAAATTGGTCAGAGAGACTATTTTCATAAAGAGAGACTGAGAGAGTTGAGATTGTGTAGCCTCGGCAAGTGAAGGTTCTGGAGAGACCTTATTGATATTTAAAGGGGGCCTATAAGAAAGATGGGGAGAGACATTTAACCAGGGCTCGTATGAATAAGACAAGAAATAATGGTTTTAAAACTGAACGAAGGTAGATTTTGACCAGATATTACATTATATATTAAGAACAAAGTATTTAATGTGAGGGTGATGAGACACTAGAACAGGTTGCCCAACAAAGTTGTGGATGCCCCATCATTGGAAATTTTCAAGGCTAGGTTGAATAGGACTTTGAGCCATGTGCAATGGTGAAAGTAGCCCCTGTCCACAGCAAGGCAGCTGAACTAGATGATATTTAAAGATCACATCTGGACAAGGTTACAATACATTTTTCCAGAAATAACTAACACATTTTACTGCTTTAAATGTCAATTTGTAATTCATGCCACGCTTTTATGTGGCATGGGGCCTACAGTAAAAAGGGGACTCTAGTAAAGGGGACTACAGTATTCAAATCAAGAAATACTGTAAGGTGGTAGAATTATCTGTAGAATTTGTGGGATTTTTTTCTCAGCTGAAAATTTAGCCAGTCATCTTCACCAATATTTTCAGCATATTAAAAACTATATTTGTACCAGACAAATCTTCACTCTACTTTTCTGTTCTTCCTACTTAGGAATTTAATAAAGCCCATTTCAGCTTTTGAAGATCAACCATCAATCAAGTTTTAAATAGTGTGATATCCTAGTGTGAAGTTAAAGTTTACTGTATTGATATGTATTTAGTATACTCTAGAGCTGCCAGAGATTCACAAAGCAATTAGCCAATAATGTTAAGAAGTAATGGCTAATTTAACTAATCCTTAATGAAGCCTACTAACGTTGTCAGGATTGATGAGTCCAGTGAGATTTTGTGCAAAAACACATTAAAGTAAGGGTCTTCATCTCAATTTGTCAGATTAATCATTATCCTAAATGATAGTGTTTCTTTCTGCTGATATAAAAAGTATGTATTTTCTTCTTTCTAAAATTTCTTAAAGGTGTAAGTATGTGTAGTTGGACATGGATTTTATGTCTGAGGAAACAGTTTCTGGTGATCATCCATTCTTATAAAGTAAGTATAGTATATTTGAATGTCATAATCACTGGGACAAATAAGAGTTATGTGCATTGGTGTCCTGATATTTTCTTAAATGAATCATTAGGATTCAATGAAAATATGAGATATCAAAATAATACTAAGCAAAAAAGTATTCTAGAGGAGAATTAGCACCACAAAATATTAAAACATAAGAAAATAACATAATGTCCTATAGACAGAAGCCTGAAAGTTGTAGTCTAAGGGATGAACACCTTTTGAAATTTCTTTTATTAATGAAGTGGTGCGTGCTTTTACAAGCTGTTTGGTTTTTCCTACACAGCTCATGTGACAGCATAGATATCCTTCCTCTAGAAAGCTCTGTACCCACTGTGCATTTCACTTGCTTCCAAAGTGAATGTCCAAGTTCACAAATTCAGGTAATGCATCAGATACTGGATTAACAAGTAACAAAAGCTCCAATAAAGATCTGTATTCCACACTGCATATATACATGCATAGTAAGACACAAAGGGGATTCTCCCTAAAAAAAGACTTCCAGCTGGTAGGTATATTTGATAGAATTATGAAACATCTCTTTTTGAAATTTGGTGAAAATATATAAAACATTACTCCCATGAAGGAAAAAACAATTTGGAAAAAAACCCCAAAAATTTATTTTCACTTAGCTATTAATATTGGTGTTTTGATCTTCGCACTCAGGCTTCTAGTGCTATGAATAATCAATTTCATTTAGGGAAAAAATGCAAAAGCTAATCTGCCATTAACTGTGTAACTACTAAATACAAAGAAATTTATTTATTGAACCCAAAGAAAACTATCACAGAGATAGGAAACACAGTCTTCAAAACATGCATGGAATAGCCAATTATGCTTAATTACTTTTAAAATTTATTTTTAATTTATTAACAGATAGGAAAAAACCCTATATGAGTTGTGGAAAACGTCTTGATCTTATTATACAGAAGCAAATTATCTCTTTTCCTTTCTTCAGAAGCATTTAAAAACTTGTATAAATTGATGTCTATATAACTTAGACCAAAGTTACAAGGTGCTTATATAGCTTGAGTTCTAAATATCCATATAACCTGATATCAATATACCTATATAACCTGATACCTATATAACCTGAAACCTATATAACCTGAATCATAGTTTTTTATACCTATATAACCTGAATCATAACTTTTGTACCTATATAACATGATATAAATAACTTTTTTTACAATGTAATGGCTTGTACATGTTAACTAATGCTTAATGCTGAATAGACAAAAAAACCTCACCAGGTGAATAGCTTTAGAGATAGCTAAGTATAGTACTAATGAAAAATTGGCAAGTGCAAAGCCCATTAGCCACAAAAAAAAAAAAGAATTTAGACCTGTTGAGTCCAGACAGACCAAGGAACACCATGACTGCACATGCTCTGAAGACAAAGTTGAAAAGTCCAGATGCAAAGACCTTGGAAGCTTTCATCAAAGACCCCTGATGACTCCTGAAGACTCCCAAACTGGGGAGGCATAAGTGCAGTGCAAAAGAACTATCTAAAAACCATGAGATCACACTATGTAAATTAGTTCTGGTGCATTATGTGATGATGTTATAGCAACATAATAACACTAAGCAATGCTTTCTGTATAAATATACCACAGCACTTGACAAAGGTGGGTGAGTTAAATGGAGATATCCCTCTCACCACCAGCATTGCAATAAACAAATACCTGCTCTATAGACATCAGTCTATGATGATTTATTTACAGCCTATCTTTCAGGGATCAGAATAATTAATGCTAAGGAAAAAACCCAATACTAGTCAATAAAGTCTCCATGAAATAAAATTGACTCAAATGAAAGCCTTATATAAAACATTGTAACCATTATTCAAATAAAAATAAACAATACCACTGTAGGAAAACAGAGCTGGAACAGTCTAAGCTAATAATTTCTGTAACAAAGGACATGGTAATAAAATAAGAAGCCTCAAAGTAAATTTGGCCTGTCACAGCAAGAACACAACAACATTGTAAGCACTTATTTTCTCCATGAAGAGAAATTGCTATAAAGCTATCACATGCAAATTATAGGGACATATTATATTGAAGATATATATTATTAGGGTTATTACTTTGCATAAGATACTGGACAAAGGATACAATTTGAAAACATCCTTACTTCCTGTTCATAAATGATTTATAAATTATAATGTTGTGAGGAGCCAATAACTTTTTTTATATCTCAACAATGGTTGTCAGAGGCACGTGGGGGAGGAGTTGTACACGTGCCACATCCAGGAAACAGCCAGGAGAAGATGGAGCAAAGCCTTGTCTCTGGGGGCACTTTGTCTGGCCACCATGTCATGTCTCACATGGGACAGGCAGTCAGCAGGGGAACACCAAAGACCCTGTACCCCAGAGATGCTCTCCAGTCAGATGGCAAAAGGTCTCTGCCAATGGACTGCACTGGGACATCAGACAGGGCCCAAGGTCTCCTGTCAGCAGGCAGACTTTGGGAAGAGCCAGGGGCATAAAAAGTAACTGCACCCCAAGCTCCCTGGGCCATTCTGTCCTTTGCCTTTTGACTCTTTTGGGGGCTTTTCGAACTTGCTTTTGGAGTCCTGCCTTTCAGCTTTCCTGCCCTGGCTGGCTCTTGCTCACCCTTACATCTGTCCTGCCTCTCTGTGTCCCTGCTTGCTCCATCTGTGCATCCCTGCCTGAGGCACCTGTGATCCAGCTGCCCCATGCCAGCCCACTGCCCATCCTTGCCATGACCCGGTCCAGGCTCCTGGCCCTCTTGCCCGATGTCCCCTCACCTGGTGTCCGGCCACTTGTTGCCACAGGAGCCGTGCCCAGGCAGGCAGCATGCACAGCCCTGCCTCAGGACATCAACGGCACTCCCTGACCTCCAGTGGTAAAGCCCTCTTCTTACCCCTCCCTGCCCCATTTCTCTTTCTCTTGCTCTACCTTTTCTGGCCCTTTTTAGTGGGGTAGCTCCCTTTTATTTTGCTCTTTCATTACCAATAAATGGTTCTTCAATACAATGCTTGCCTCGTTTGGCTTAATTTCATTCCTGACCATCCATTATTATTAAAAGAACTCCTCGCAGTTTCCCACAGTGGAACGCGACAAACAGGATCAGTGCATTTCAGTGTTTCTTATATTTTAAATCTTTCTGGATTGTTTACTCATGGCTTCCTGTAATTACATAGTTAATTCATCCTCTTCTGAGAAATTTTAGGAACATTTTTACAACAATGATGCTTATGTGAGCATGGTCCCACTTAAGTAGAACTTTACACAAAATTCAGAACTGTTGATTTTAAAAATAAAACTTTCAGATATCTCAGGACCATGGTCAAAAGGCTGATATTTTTATAATATTTTTTCTGGCCATCACTATTTAATAAACCCTTAGATTCAGACAAGAAATATTTGCATACCAGAAGATAATTGGAAACAACATTCTGCTTCTTCTAATTAATCAAAATAAGTGCTGTCAGAGGCTTTTTTTTTATATTTCACATTGTCTACCTCTCCTTTTATGTTCTCAGACAAAAGTAAATCCAGTTTTTGTTTTATAATGGTGTCAGTAAAACGAATAAAACAAACAAAACTCAGACTGACTCTGTAACTTTCTGAGTAATGAAACACCAAGGTGAACAAGATCTGTAGGATGGGATGGCATCTAGAGGGATGTGGACAAACTTGAGAAGTGCACCTATGGGAATGTCATGAAATTTAGCAATATCAAATACGTAATGTTGCACCTGGGTCAGGACAACCCTTGCTATCAGCACAGGCTGGGGGATGAACACATCAAGAGCAGCTCTGCCAAGAAGGGCTTGGGTGGATGACAATGGGCACTCCTGGGCTGTGGTGGATGGGCAATGCGCACTCCTGGGCTGCACCCAAAGCAGCATGGCCAGCAGGGAGAGGGAGGTGATCCTGCCCCTCCACTCCAATCTTATGAGACCCCACCTGCACTGCTGCCTCAGTTCTGGGGTCCCCAGCACAGGAAGGACATGGACCTGTTTGAGTGAGTCTAGAGGAAGGCCACCAAGTTGATTAGAGGGAAGGAGCACCTCTCCTATGAGTAAAAGCTGAGGGAATTGGGATTGTTCAGGAAAAGAGTAGGCTTCAGGTGCCCTAATTGCAGCCTTCCAGCACCTGAAGGGAGCCTACAAGAAAGATGGAGAGAGAGGTTTCACAAGAGCACAGAGTGGCAGGAAGTGGGAATGGCTTCAAACTGAAAGAGGGGTTTGGATTAGATATTAGGAAGAAATTCTTTCCTGTTAGGATGGTGAGACACTGGAATAGGTTGCCCATGGTAGCAAGTGTTTAATGCCAGTTAGATGGGGTCTGAGCACCCTGGTCTAGTGAAAGGTGTCCCTGCCCATAGCAGGGAGGTTGGAAGTAAATGACCTTTAAGGTTCCTGCCAGTCCAGGCCATTCTATGATCATGATGATTCTGGGATTCTACGAATTTGGATTTTTGCAGATATGAGGGAGGTAATTGGAAGGGTAAAGGTGAGAAAATGTGTGGGTTTACATAAAGACAGTTTGATACATAAAGTCAAAGCTGTACATGCAAGCAAAGCCAAACAAGAAATTCCCCCACTGCTTCCCATTAGCAGGCAAATGTTCAGACATCCCCAGAAAGAAAAGTTCCAGCATGCATAAAGGCTGCTTGGGAAGACAAAGGAAGACAAATGCCCTCACTATGAACATCCTCCATTTCTCCTAAGATGTCAACCTAGTAACAACATCATATACTCATTATTTTCTATAGACACCTTAGTAATGTCATTGATAAATTTTAATGTATTTATGCTATATGAGAGAACTATATGCTGTCTTTGAAATTTTACTTTGCCACCTGGGATGATCAAACCCTAAACTGAATAACACTAGCTGCAGGTTGGAAAAAAATAATTAAAAAAAAAGAAATAGAGAAAACCACTAAGCTTTTGGTATTAAATTTCAGTAAGTATTTAAAACTGACAATCTTGGGTTTTAGCTAGAAACTAATGGTATAGATATAATATAGTTTAAACAGTGCAATCTTAGGGAAAATACAGGTAGGAAGAAAATAGCAAGAAAATAAAAAGAAGCACAGATAATAATTGTTCCAGTGATTTAGGGAAAATTTCTAAGAAGCTCTTTCCTGAAAGGCTGAGAATATTTGTTTGAAAATAGGAAATTTTTTTATGAGTTTGTGAGAAATAGATAAAATATTTGAGTTTTCTTCACTGTAAAAGTAAAAAGTTTGGACTTTAACACCTATACAAAAAAACTAATTTCAACTATATATTTACTTTTTTATATAGATTTTGTTTTACTGACTTCACCTGGAAACTGAAACTACCTCTATCTTACAGGGAAGATGAAAAAAATCAGAGAAACTCTTTCTTTTCTGCAACTATATAAATAAAAGTTTTCTCAAGACCAATAATTCCATTTTTGAGCCTGACCACTAAAAAAAAGATTGTTTTTATACACCTATTTATTGAAGGTTTGGGGATTTTTGTTTTTGTTTTTTGGGTTTAGTTTTGTGTTTTGGTTTGCTTTTTTACATCCAGATTTCAAAATGCAGGTATTTAGATAACTGGAATTGTTTTGGTATAAATTATTTAGTTTGTATTCTAAATGTGCTTGACAATTCTGATAAGACTCAATGAAATAGCATATTAAAAATTCCAGTGTTTTTACATACCTAAAGAAGATAGAGAATCCAACAGTTAAATAGTTGCTGTTGCAGTAAAACAGATACTTTTTCAAGTGAGAATTATAATGTACATTGTTTGTTGTTCTCCTGCAGCAGATTCCTACAAGGCAGTCTTTTACACTCATGACTGGTGACTTTAAAGAAAAATCAAGATTACACAATGTAGTCTTTTCATTTCTTCAGATAAGAAATTCCCAGATATGGACAAGTCCAGCTCATTTATTTACTGCAGTGAGCAGTTTATGCTTGTTTTTTCTCTAATGGAAACAAAATTAATATATCACATATCTTTTCTTCTGATCATTATGCATATGTTCAGAATTTTACCCTTGAATAACTTCCATATTGCACATACCAATTGCAATCTGACAGCTTGTTTAACAAAACACAATTGCAGTTCAGCTGGAAATCTCATTTCTAAATGGTACTGTAATGAGAAATTTGCAGGGCAGTTTTTGGGTTACTTTGCTTTAGGTTTAACTTTGAAATGACTGATTGAAGATCAGGATTTACATACTTCTTAATCACCGCTAGTGAGTTGAATAAAGACTTTTATTTTCTCCTACTTTATGCTTAGTATGGGAAGTATTTTTCTTATGTTCATTTAGAGTAAAATTTAAATAAATAACTATTTTCAGGCTACAAGATTCACAGTTTTATTTATCTGATAGATTGTTTTCCAAAAATAGCATATTTGACTTTATGAGACCAAAAAGGAGTCAAATTTTTAAAATATATTATTTTTAGGATCAAGTTCAGAATAGTTCAATTATTTGAAGTTACTAGTTGGTTACTCTTTTGTAGGAAAAAAGGTCACCCTTTTGATCTGTTCTTTCTGTGTAGGAAACTCATTCAGTGCCCCCACTTTTATGTCTTCTACTAAGCTGAGTTCTCTATCACAAGGCATCCCTACCAAGGTCAATGGATTTTTGCAAGACAATATTACAATCTGTTCCCTTTATGACTCAGTCATGATAAACTGTTCCAGGAAAGTGTGAAGAGAAAAGTACAAGAAGTCTTTCTGATCTCTGCTTCCTACTACACTGTTCAAAGACACTAGAACAGTAACACAGCCTCAAGAAGTAACAGGATTTCCTGCATTTGGGCTACATCCACATATGTACAGGACCAAGAATGTAATATCTTAAAATCGCTGGAAATTATTTTTTAATAGCTGAGTTACTTTAGTATGCACTCATCCCTTGGCTATGGCAATTTAGTACATGTGTGGCTTGTGGTTGGTTTGGGGTTTTTTTTTGCCTGTCATATACTGCAGGTCTTTGCTGCTACCTGTGCAAATGAGTCAGAAACTTTTTTTCTACAACACTTTAAATACACACGCATTCTGTAATTTTTTTTGCAGTCATCTATGACTTCAGAAAGGTAGATCAATTTATTACAATAAAAGTGTTTGCAATATTTATAAATACTGAATTCTACCTTTTTTTTTTTTTTTTGTCTTTTATATATTATGGACACATGGCCTATTATTAAAAGACTAAAAGGGAATAAAAGCAAACTTTGATCATGTTGGATTAAATAATGCAGAAAGAAGCCTAAAGAATACTTGATGCAAACATTGATTTCTATGTGTCTTTCACTCAGAAAATAAATTCTTCAGTTTAATTTTGGTAGTTTACTTCCAGGTGAAACATGTAAAATCAAATTTTAATGTAAATATCATTTTGCTTTCTTTTGCATTTTCATCTTTTTCTCATGCTATGATCTAATGAACATACCAGGCCTTTGATATGACTTTAAAGGAAATTCAGTCATACCAATGGAATTGCTGTTATCCCTCTTACTAATCAAATTTCTTTTCCATGAGTAGAGTGGTGCAAGGACTTTAACTACTTTTTCTTTTGGTATTAATTTTTGCTTAGAGGTTTCTGAATCACTGAGAGCAGCACAGGAGGCCTTGGGTAATAGGATGCTTATTCCACAGGAAGAAACCCCACTGTGAGCCCGCCCAGCTGGTGCTGTGAGCCATGGTAGCGCCTGACACACAGAAAATGCTGCTCTGCACTGCTTCAGAGCCCCTGACGTTAGTTCCACCATAGATTACAGGGAAGATGAGGCCCTAAGAACCAGATTTCTGGAAGCTGGGGAAGACTAGTTAATACTAAATAATAAAATAATTTAGATTTTCCTGGATCATATTAAAGGCATATTTAGATCTAGGTGATAAAAAACAAATAGCTTACATGTAATTTAGTCTCTGATCAGTAGCTGAAGAGTGTCACAGAACCCAAAATGTTGTTACATTGCTGCAATCACTGCCTGTTATTATCACCCAAAGTTTTCTAGGAAATCTGTAGCCATTTCTCACCCCTGATACTGACAAACTTCCTAATAATTCTTCATTCCATTATCATAAGCTACATAAAACAGAAATAAAGTAGAGGGTATAAGTCAAATTTAGAAAGAAGAAAAGAATTTTAAAATGTAACCATCTAAAAAAGTTTAGGAAATGAAACTGACAAAACATTGCAAATTTAACTATAAAGCCAGTGACCCGAAATTCATTGGTGTTATAGATCAATAAATGCCTTATTTTTAGTCTGAATAGTAAAATATACTATATCTCTATTGTGTGCAGGTAACCAAATTCATCAATGTAACTGTTTTTTGAAAAGCATTGTTAAAAAGTAAAATACAAATATTACCATATTGTTTTCCTCAAGTCGGGGAAAGGATTAAATGCATTAAATTTATTTCAACTCACTTCTAGTGAATGACTCCATGAATGTAATAAATTTACAGACATCCAAAGTACAATATCAGCAGTTAGGAAGCCTTTAGTTAACACAGATTCATTCATTGCATATCTATGTAAAACATGAACTAAATTCCATGAACAATGAATTTTTTAAAAAAGGGTTAAAATTTTGATGTACACTTCCATTAAAAATTCTGCAAGACGGAGTCTTTAATAGTACCTAAAGTCTCAAGTTAAAGGTTCAGGTTAAAAAGTTATATTTAACAGAATAAACTACTGTGGAGAGAGCTAAGTACATGTAGAAAGGGAAAAGATTTTATCTTATTTTCTCTTCTGATCTGGAACAAGTAACCTGTGAGATCCGGTTCTCCCCTCAGGAAAGTGAAGATTTGCATTATGGTTTTTTTTGTGGTCCTCATCACCATATTTTTGAGGTACTTCATCTGAAAAAAGGTCAAGGCTTTCCTTTGCCTAGACAAGTTAAAATTCTTAGTGTATTTCTCAGGTACAGAAATAATATCACAATCTCAGAGGCCAAATGTGACAATTTTCCATCCACAAGAAAAATGTATTGAGAAGATAAACCTTTCTGGACAGAATTTAACGACAACCCTTTATAGCTTTGTGTTATCGTGGCAAGATTTTAAATTTCCTTTATCTAACAGAATGCAGAAAGATAGCATTATCATTCATTCCTGAATACTTTGGTTTATATGTCGCTTATCTTTGGCTAGATGTTCTATGCACTGATATCCTTATAAGTAGTTCAGTTGGCTACAGCAGGGTAATAACATTATGGTCGTGTGTTCAAGCCCCATGCAGGTCATTTACTTAAGAGTTGGAGTTGATCATCATTGTGGGTCCCTTCCAACTCAGAATATTCTGTAAAATACCACCATTTTAAGAGGAAGATATTGTCCCATTTTAACTACAAGCTGCACAGAAATTAATTTCACACAAAAAAAGCAGAGATTATGAATTAAAAAACTTACTACTCCATGATCTATTGTAAATACTGATTTTTCACTATTGTAAAATTATTGGCAAATTATGTTCTCCTAATTTAGAAAGTTAAATTTTTGAACCTAGGGTCTTTGAATGAGTTTTCTCTCAGGTATGTATATTTTTATCTTCCAGCCCCCAGGCTGTGGAATTTGTAATGTCTTTTTCTCTCCATATACTCTTAGAAACCAAATCAATTAAATCATCCATTTTGATTCTCAACCATTTCACTCAATCCCAAAGATAACAGCATTGTAAGTCTTCACATTCTTGAAAATAATTTTTATCAATCACATTCATTCTCAACCTCCGTATCTTGGTGCCTCCTATCAGTTAGCATTGTAATAGCCAAGAAAAATCCATATTTAGCATGTTTGTGATAAAAATAATTGAAAACAAATGGCTTACAAAATATTCATCTGCTTGAATGGTTTTTGATGGATCAACATGTCCTTATAAAGGTCTAGTGAGGAAAAATCCATAATGCATGTAGGCAATCTATCACACGTTTTAAAAATAGCTTATGTTTTTCCTAATCTCTACCTAAAGTCCCATTTGATGCAATTTACATCCATTACTTCCAGTTTGCTTGACTGTGAGTATGCAAAACACTTTAATTTTTATCATTGGTGTTTGCAACCATATTTTTGTGTATTTGAAAAAGGTTATAACCTCCTCCTTGCCTCTCCACCCATGTAAGTCAAATGCTTTCAAACTGTTCTTGTAAATTACATTTTTATAGCCCTGGCTTTCCCCAGCTGATCTATACACTAGAGACAGAGTATACACTATAATTTAACAAGTTCAGGTACAGAAAAACTATTACCCTTACAGACACCACATAATTGTACACCTCAACCTAATATTTATCTTTTTTTTCAGAATAGCAAACTAGTTCAATAGTAGTTCACCACAGTTTACTTTGTATCTTAATCCCCAAATCCTGCTCTGGTGATTGCAATTTACCCTCACTCCGCTCTTCCCGTTTCTGAAATCATTTGTTCCATAAGTGCAGAATTATGCCTTTGACTTCATTAAACCTTTTTCTTCCTAACAGTTTTCCAGTCTCAAAATGATTGAAATTCTAATCCATTCCTGCTACTGAAATTTCCTCCATTGTGGTAATGTATACAGATTTAATAAATATTAATAGAGTACTGAATAGTATTGAATAGTACTGGATAGAACCCAGGAGAAGAGCATCTCAGTAGGTCCTTTCAGTTTAAAGTGAACCATTGCTGACACTTTATAGTTTTTCATCTATCATTCTAGATTAGTTATACTATTTGTCAAGGATTAACTTTTGAAAATTCTAAGGTGCTATAGTATAAATCAAATGGACAAAAGGTTTGTCAGTCCACAGGTAATGTAAACTATATTTTTAATGTGTGTATTTTCTCTTCCTGTCTGATGGCTTGTGGTTTAGGTTTTGAAACTGTGTAGGTCTCAACTGAAGCCATTTCATATTCATATGCAATATAACAGTATAAATGAATTCATTTTGTCAGAGAGATTATTGTTTTTTCATAAATATCCATATTTCTATAGATTAAATTTATAAAGTTTTTGACAAAAATGAAAAAATCCAAAAACTTTTAAAAACATTTTACTACACTGGAATTACTACTTTCAATTCTTTAAGTAGTGAAAATCAAAGCATGTGTCTAGACATTTCCATTTACAGGAAAATATGTAAATGGCATAACAACTGTATTGAATTAGGAAACCAACTAGTAATAAAAGAAGAACTTTTGGGACCATTTTAGCAAGTAAAGGTTAGGAAAAAAATAATATAAAGTGAATTACAAAGTGGCATTCTGTAATAGAAATATCATGTCAGAGTTCTTACTGCATTTGAGTATTACTTACAAAGAGCTCATTATGGCAAAAGAAACCCTAAAGCAAATAAAAACTTTATAATACTGTGTATTTCACATGGTACAGTACTGGATCAAAATTACAGAAACTTTAACTATTATCAAATTTAAATTAAAAATTGTATTAGTTCAAGAAACGTATTACTATATAATTGTATTTCCCTTTCTTTTCTTATCCTTTCTTATCAGTTGAAATATAATTTCCACAGTATTTTACACAAAGAAGGAAATAATCACAGTTGTGTGTTTTTTGACAAAAAGAATACTTGAAAATGCCTTGAAGCTTTAACTAAGAAAACTAAGAAAACAGCAAAATTAATTTACAGTGTAAATGACAGTATATTCTCACTGCACACATTCAAAATATCAGGAAAGAAGGATCCATAGGAAATGTCCTCTGATGATAGATGCAAGAGATCTTAGAGGAAGGATAGATAGCAGCAGTAGGATCCTCTCATCTTGGTGACCAGAGGTCGACAGCCCTGATTCAGCCCAGCTGCTTTGCCAAGAGCACTTCACTCCGTGCCATCACATCCCACACTCATTGCAGCCATCAAACAGTTTAATGATTGGCAGAGCTGGGTTCATGAACTGAAATGGGCAGATGTTCTCTATTTATTTGCTGTCTATTTTTATGAATTTGCAATTTTACATATTTTTCATTTTCAATAAATGGTGTTGATTGCAGAGTGTCTTACCCTGTGGAATAGAAAAACAGAAAAGCAGAGTTGAAAATTAGTTCTACAGCTTTGAACAATTTTAAGCAAATTTTCAATCATATATATCGCTATTAAATTCAGAGACATATGTCAGATGCAACACCATTTAGCAGCATGTCTAATATCACTGGAAGTCCTCAAGGACAGGTTTAATGAGGGCTTTGAGCAACCTTGACACCTAGGGAAAATGTTCTATGGTGGTGGCTGGGGCATGGGTTAGACTAGATGAACTTTAAGAAGAGCCCTTCTGATTCAAATAATTTTATGATGCTATGACTCTTATGACTTCAATATAACATATCTTAGTGTTCAGCCTTGTGTGAATCATGATTCAGTTTTGGAGAGTGCTTTCATGCCTACTTAAGTCTAACACTTCAGTACTTACAAAATTTCTTTTGGTTGCCCAAGCTGAAACCCCTCATAACAGCTATTGTACAGTCCCCCAGAAGATGCACAATTATATAATCTGAAATACATGTTTAAATTCTTGAACATTTCTTTGTCTTATCTTATAGCAGTAGTAAGTATTGTGGCATTTAAAATATTTTGGAGGCAGCATCCACAAAATTGCCTCCACAGACTGCTATGACTCAGTATCTTCCAGGTTACTTGCTTAAAAAAAATCTTCTGAAAATATCTTCATGGTCAGAGAATGGTTTCCTCTGCTTTGAAGGACCCATAAAGTCCTAAAGAAACTTTGTGACTGGAAAAGTGGAATTCAACCATCTTACTGTTAGTACAATCTTCTGAATGTACACAGGCAAGAACCAACACTTTGCCCATAATATCTTAGCCCAGGAGGACTGAAACCATCATTTAGCAATTCCATCACCAACTGTGTTCAGTGAAAAATGTGCTTTCAGTAATATATATATCATAGTATAATATACCTCAACTACTTTTACTTCAACCACCAAAATGCTGTTTTTCCTTTTGAACACATATTTTTGCTTTTTTGTGTGTAATCAGCTTTTTCTTAAAATGAACATGATAATTTCCATAGGAATTACAAGGAATTACAAATACCTGTGTATGTCACAGCTGGAGTTCACAAGGTGAAATAAGATTTAAGTGAAACTAACTTATTTTGCAATTACTTTCTGTACTAAGCCCCCTCTCATGCTTGATGTATAAAGGCATGCTTCACATTCAGCTTGATGAATTCTACACTCTTAAATTTTGGAGTTATACAAATGAGAGCAGAAGCTGTTGGCAGTTTTTAAATAAAACATTATAAGCACATTATATAATTGTAAAATTTATCTATTTATTGATCTATGTTTTTTTAAATCACTAAAGAATGTAGTTTTATGTATCTCAAAACCACCTGTAATCTAAGGTTTATTTAGAAAAATGGTTGATTTTTTATTATGTATAAGGGGATTTGAACTTTTATATCCCAGGAAATTTCCAAGTTGTAGAGTCTTCAGTGGAACTATTATTGTCCTTACAGCTGTCATAGGTTTTACAAAGAACTATTTCCTCTGTGCACCTTTTACATTCCCACGGTGCTGTAGCACTACTGCCTTGGGCTTGACACTAAGGTAATTCACTTAGGTAATTCACTTAGTCATCTCACATCTCTAACCATGAACTTTGAAAATTTCTGTTAAGTACATGAACAAAAAATATAATGCTGCTGCTTTTGCACTTTGCTACGAAACACCTTATACCATTTCTTTATTAAAAGCTTCCTAAAATCGCTTTATTCTTTCATATTACTTCTTCAAAGATTTAATATACTGTAACTAAATGTGTTTTCTACTTAGTGATAAGCAATTATTATTCATTATATTCACTAGTTTTTCTATCAGTCTGTTTTGCTTTAGGATTTAGCAACAAATTCCAAACAATTAAAGATCAGTTATGATGCCCTTGCAGGGGAAACTTCACATGTAGGTTTCTAATTTAAACACATGTAATCAATTGTCTGTGATCCTTTGACTTTCCCTTCTAAACACCTTCCACTTATTGGTGGACAAACTTCTAATGGATGATAGAAAAGTTGCCTGGAATTTCGAAAAGATGCACTTAACACCAGCACGACATCTACGTAATGATGACCTATATCTAAATTCTGGGCTTTTTCCAAAAAATGCAGTTGTAGCTGCAGAAATTTGTCTAAAGCAATTAATTGACTTTTACAAAAAAAAAAAAAAAAAAAAAGGTATTTTAATTGGAAAATAAAATTAAATAGTAGAGACAGTCTTTTGTAAGGGGTGCCTCTTCATGAGAGTCATAGTTTAGAAACAAATCCATTTCCCCATTATCTTCACCAACACCCTGGTGTGCCATGCAGTCTGCTTCCAGACTGCTAAAGCTGAGTTCCTTTTAGGTAAAAATAACATGGAAGAATGATTCCAGGGGATTACATCTAATGGACATCAACTGCTGACAACCACTAATTTCAAGGAACCAAATCAGAAATTGTTTAAAGTCTCTAATGTGGATAATGTAGATACCAGTTCTACCAGTAAAGTTGTCTATTTCCCCCAAAATGGATAAAATACAAGAGAAAAAAATATTTTTTGTGCCCTTTGGCACAAATATTCTGAAAGAAAATACTAACTGGGAAAAAAACCAAATCATTAAACATGCTGTTCAAGTACTAAGCTTATCCATTTTGATACAGGATTTCACTGTAATTATGATCTTAATGTAATAACATGAATATCAGTTAAACTATATATCTGCACAGTTTCTATAAGAGAAGTGTATTGAAATGCCATTACAATCCTACTGGCATATAAAATTTAAAAAATCCCTAAAAAGTAGATATATATTGTAGTAGTTACTTTTCCAGAGGCAATGATACAAGTTTGGGTGTAGGATCTTATACATGTGAATGATTGTTATTGTTCAGAATCCTCCAAGTACAGCACAAGAGAGAAAAAAGCACTTTGATAGGCATTGGAGTGAGCCCAGGAAACAACAGGAGTGGTCGATCTGAAGGTAAGCAGTGTCACAGATTCCTGGAAGTATTTAATACTAGTGGGGAAGACCCCTTGGAACAAGAGGAGTAGTGACCATGGTTAGGCACTGCCAAGCATCACCCTGTGGCAGCCCCAGCCTTGCCTGGGCCAGATCCAGCACCCAGCCAGGCTCCATGGCACCCACCAGGTCCCATGGCGGGAGAGGAAGTCTCCTCCATGTTCCCAGGGATCACATGGGACCACATGTCCATGCTGGTGCCATAGCCAGGTGCTAGTTACAGAAATATATTTTGAAATTTCTAGGTGTAATAACATTTTCCTACTCTCTGAGATTGTGTATTATTGGTAGTATTGCTGATGAACCTGAATATGTAGTCTGCCAGATAATTATGTGTGGTTTACTACCTCTCTGGTCCTGATCTGATTTGAGCTATGTGAATTGAACAATTTTTCTCTATGACAACAATGAGGTAGCTTAAGTTATAGGAGCTTAGAGTGGGAGAAACTGCAGAAGAGTTTGTTTATAAATTTAACCAGTGAGTGATAAATGTTGATATCATAACCATACAGATGTAGAAGTTGACCTTTCATCATTTTGTGATAGATTATGGGTAAGAAGAGAAACATGAAAGGAAACAAAAATAACTCATTCTCTATATGATAAGGGAATGAAAGCCAGTTGAGAGATATAAAGAAGTTAAAGATTTCAAGCTTATGAAAGCTAATCTTTCTAATATTATATCAGCTAAATGGGAAACTGAAATTATTACCATTAACAGTTTTCACTTTGCCTTCATTTTTTTCATTCATTAAAAGCTGTGGTTTTTTCACAAAAATATTTATTTGAAAAATATCTAACTGGATCTATTATTGTAAGAAAAATGGATTTGCTACGGTTTTATAATTTTCATGTAAATGTTGGATTTCATTTTCTCCCCTTTGAATTTGCCAGCAAAACACACAAACTCAATACTTTCCCTAAATTTTAACACTGTACTGATGAATACTTGAATATATATTAATTAGTCCTAAAATCTGGATATGTAGTGGTCCCTGAAATTTTTGCTGAGATCATTCCCAAAGGTTTGTAAATTCTAACAGTGTAACAGTTCCAATTTTCTAGTTTAGGTTTCAGTTTAAGATATTGAAATGGATTCTCTTATACTCCATAGCTGTGCTTTTTGTAGCCCACTCTGAAGAATATTAAAATTCTCGTTCCAGTGAAGCTCCTTTGCTTTAAATCACAGAATTATAGTCCTAAATCTATATTTACTTGAAGTCCCCAAAGATTACTTTCAATGTAATGAATACCCTGCTCTTATCTCTAATTTTTGCCTATCAACCACAATGTTAATAAGCAGCTGAGGCAAATTATTTCACATGATTCCTGTTTGCTTTAGACAGACCCAAATGTTTAGGGCCCTATTTTATGAGAGATAAATTTTCCTTTGGACCCATTTATCTGTTAATTTATAAAGTACTAAAGTGTTTTAAACCTCTTTTCAAGTTTAGACTATAGCCAAGATCTTGATTTTTATGAGTCACCATCTGGATATCAAATTTGTACATAATACTTCAATTTTCTCATAGAAAACTAAAACTGTGGAAGTTTTCTTGTCTTGCGGGTTTTCTTGTTGACTCTTAAAGTTGATCTTTTTCATTTCAGATCTGTGCCATACACAACAAAGAACTATACCCAGTAGGACTAGAAAGAGATTTTCCATGGTCTCAAAACCAAAAAACCAACCAACCAAAAAAAAAAAACCAAAAAACAACAAAACCCACCAAAAAACAAAACAACAACAACAACAAACCACCAAAAAAATTCCACCAAAACAACAAAAAAGCAACCAACCAAAAAAACCCAAAACCAAACCTTGTAATATCACAGATGCAGTCAAAATTTCCCATTTTTATTATTAAGACAAATAATACCCAGGAAATGCTTGTATTTAAGTATGCCTTGTCCAACTTTATTTTTATGTCCATTATTTAAAAACTGTGTTTTATTTGCTGATGATTATCAGACACATAATGTTCCTTCCCTGATTTCCTTAATATCAAGATATACAAACCCACAAGGAGCAGGGGCTGTGAGGGTGCATCCTGCAATCTTTCCATTATTCTGGGATAATAAATTTGGAATGAAACATTGTCAGTGCTCTACCATTAATGAATTAAAGTCTTGGTTTGAGTTCATGTCCTAACTTTATTATTTTGAAATGCATGCAACAAAAATTATAAAGCCTGTTTCAGGGTAATTCTTAAAAAGTGTTGTAAAATCTGCTTTGCATGTAAAAATCTTAGTTTTTCTTTGTCATAACTGAACAGTATTTTACTTCATGGGACCTCTAGGGAGAAAATAATATTTTTCTCTCCTACTTCTTGTTATGACTCTCTGATCAATTACCTTAAAAAGCTTTTGCTGAAAACTCAAGATAAATATTTAGATATGATATTTTGATAAACAGTAAAAAATGTAATTTTCTTAAAGATATGTAAACCCTCTTCCACGGAACTTCATTTAAGACAGTGTTAATCACAGTATCTTTACTTGTGAAATCAAGAACAAGGATTTTTAAATTAAATTGTACCTCATTTTATTTTCTTTGGTTAATTCCTTTGTCTTTGGGATACTTTTCCTCAAATTCTTAAATATAATTATGGTACTTTCTAACCAGTCAATATTTATAATGCCTGTACATTCATATTTTTTTTTCTTTCATGAAAATACATTTCTTCCTTCATATCTGTGCTATATTGCCTAGGTGTTCTTTTTAAATGTTGGAATGGTTAACTACTCCAGCAGAGGCACAGGAATAAATAGCTTTGTAACTACTAACAAGAAAATAAGGTAAATATTATTTGAAGAAACTGTGCAAAAGCATTTATTTCATAAGGTTTTTTTTATTGACTTATTTACTGTGCAGTTTGACAAAACTTCATAACCATTTGCTCATCTGAATATCTTAAAAATTGCCCTGACTTAAAGAAAGTACAGATTACTGAAGCCTAGGTATTGCTCAAGATTTTGAGGTACAATTTAATTGCTTTTTTTCTAGTAATTCCTTGAAAAGTTTTAGCTGTCAGAAATGCTGTCTGTTTCTTTTTATTTGAGTAATTGGATATTTTAGTTTCCAGAGGCAATTAATAGATGAATAGATATGGATTTAGTTCTCTCTATTTTTTTTCTTTATTGCACTGACATTATAAAGGATATAAAATGTAATTGAAAAAATTTCAATGGAAAATAGCCCACGAAACCATATCTTTCCATGGTGGGTGATAACTTTGTTGCTATATTTTATGTTGTAGAACATGTTCATTGGTAACCAGCATTTTATTTCTAAGTTTATGTTATGCTATACATTCCTAAATTAAAAAAACCCTGGGCTTTAAAGAAATGTCTGGAACCATCAAAAGTTAATTCAATGCCAAAGCTATGAAAATTTGGAATCTCAGATATTTCTACAAATCAGGCATTCCGATGTCTAGACAATGAAACACTTTCATTGAAAACTTTCATTTTATAATGTGAGCTGTTTGACCATATCTCCTGCTCAACTTGATAAACAGTCTTGATTGATCTCCAAAAGTCATAAAAATTATGTAATTGAAGAAAATTTCCTCAGTAGGTACTTTAGGTCTAACATACTGATTGGATTGCTCAACTGAAAGAAGAGACAAAAAAATTATTTTATGCCTCAAGTATCCACCTGCTTCAGTTTATCACATATTTAAGTGCTTTTTGACCTCCAGTCTCTTTTACATTATGTAATTCTCACATTTTTTGCAATCATACTATGGTTGTAGGGGCTAAAAAATGGTCACCTGACAATAATGATATTATTTAGAAAAAGTACTTCCATACCTTTTATTATACATGTCACATATTCCACATTATGCCTATGCATTTTATTTTCCTTCCATTCTTACCAATGTAAAGTCTAGCCCTGTAGCATTATCACTGTAATAGGCTATAATTTTCAAATAAGTTTCAAAGATTTTCAAAAGCCTGACATACTTTTGCCATTGCAAAGTATTTATCAATTATTTTAGACGTTGGAGGTTTTTTATCAATTTGGTTCTTTTTTCTATTCCAGGTCTCCCTCCTCTCTTCCTTGAAGAACTCTAATGCGTCCCTTCCAAAATATCTGCAGTCTGCTGCTACACTTCTAGACTGTGAGCATCAAATGTTCTTATTTATTTGTCTCATCAAACTTTTTGATGTTGTAAATATATATAATCTGTTCCAAAACCTCAGTTTTGCATACACTGTGTCTCAGAAACTTCTGGCTAATGATGTTGCACTTTTGCAGTACTGTGTGTATTCCAGGTTTTCTAAGGTGGCTGTTATTTATTAAACCTACCACCCAAATTGTCCTTTTACCTTTTTCTTTGCTTCTTAAGTAACTTCCATACTTCTGCTCCCCAGTTCTAGTCACCAGCTATAGTTAAGGTCAAGCAGAAGGTGATGTTTCATCAATATTAATATATTTCATGGTGACTTCTATGTAAGAAACTCAATCTAAATTTCAGTCGTTATATTATTGAGACCTATACTAGCAGTAGGTTCACTTATTGCAATTTTCAAGTTAATTCTTAGACACATTGCACCTGTTTATTTCTGTCTAGACTTTTGCCCTCTCTACCCTCTTAATGAAAACTGAAATATGTGCTTTTTCTGTTCAAGTCCATGTATACAATTATCCTATTTTTGCTGTAAGGGAAAGAGATATGAAAGACTTGAGTGATTTTGCTTAGGTCACATAGGATAAATATTATCCTCAGGAAGTTTGTCAGATGTTAGGACCTCTTGTTTATTTGTTTTATTTCTTCTCAAGGGGCTTTATTTAATCTGAACTATACACACATGAATGGCAGAGTAGCCGCTGCTGGCAAAGATCAGTCTGCTTCATTTTAAGTATCAAATTAATATTTTTTTTCCTTAATAGGGACAAATTAGGGACAAATAGGGACTAGGATTACATAGGAAATTAAAAAAGAGGGCAGTAATTGCATGTGTCTACTGCATTTGCCCACAATCACAGCTGAAAATATAGGGACAGTATCAGGGATAATTTTATTGCCTTGGGGAATATTAGAAGTTTTTTATGACATGGTTTTAAAAATAGTTTTATTTGATGATTTTTTATATTGAAAAATCATTCAGCTATGAAAATAATATGTATTTTAATACTGGATTTAAAATGCTGGAAAGTTTATGTTTCCTGACTTCAAGAAAAAAAGGATTGCAAAAAATCCCCAAACCACAAAGCTACATGAAAATAGATAAAAGTGTATTGAAAAGCATTAACCTGAATCAATATTCTGGAACACACAAAAATGAAGGGAGCACAAGAAATAATGCAATTGGGAAGGAATAATAAAACTTCCTGAAGGAACAGTGCACGAGTGGGGAAAAATATCACTGGGAAATGCTTCAGCTATGTGGTGAAGTTGGTTCTTTTCATTCCCGAATTTAGAGTTTAACTGCATCGTAAATTACCAAAGTCATTGGGTTACACAGAGAGTGAAGTTTTCTAGTACTTGCCAAGGAAAATATATAACCTCTGTCAGGTATGAAGCTGCACTTAGTTGCACTAAGCAACTGCCATTTTCTGATCATTTGCTTTAGTAAATATTTTTTCATGGCATATTGAAATTACCCTAAAGTTTCCACTTTGAGAAATTATTCTGTTCTTTTGGACTTGCTTAAAAATAGCAGTCATTGATGCTTGTGGCACACTGGCCACTCAGAAAAGTTCATATCTAAATAATTGAGCATAAAACAAATTAATTTGATTTTCCAGTATCAGCTTTGGTTGTTTAAAGATGTCAGAGCAGTGGAGTGAAGCACAGCCATCTTATCACTTACATCCAAAGTCACTGCATGAAGTTAACATGGTTAAGTTCAGTTAACCATGTCAAGTGGAAAGCACTTAGGAGGCAACTGATATGCCAGCTGAGTACTCTAACTGCTGCTACTGTCAGTGATGCAAATTCCGGATGTAGCTTGTTCGAAGCAAGGTCAAGAAGTACTTCATGGGCTGTACTGTGTGCTATATTCTTATTATGCAACCCCAAAATGGTATTCTTATGTTCCAGATGATATACAGTGCAGTTAAAAGCTATAAACAATTTGCTATAGATTAGAGCCAATCAGCATTGAGCAATAAAAGTATAAATTAGGTGGATTTATATACTTATGTCCAACAGAGAAATCGAGAAAAACCTTCCAAAAATGGTAAGAAGCATCAGGATGCATAAGCATTTACATGAAAACTCATTTAAAACACTGGAAATTTTGCTACTGTTCATGCCCTGAAGTCTCACTGTCTGGGCTGGTTTAGCATCAGATGCTGTGTTAATCAGCCTCATCGAGCAGCAAGATACATGAACTCGAGGTAATACAGTTGTATGGCTTCCTGGCTGAATTTACTTCTGACCTAGCCAGCTCTGATCTGACTGTGACTGTCTGACATGTCAGAACAGTCAGCAAATAGTCAGGTTGAGACCAGAGGAATGTCACCAAGCATCTGTCTCTCTTGTTCTAGTTCAGTTTTGTACTAGTGTATTGCACTGCTTTTCAGTTCTATTTTTCTTTTCTCTTTTTTCTGTTTTAGACTTCAGTGAATGTGCACTCCATAGCCATTCAAAGGTTTCAGTAACAATTGGCATTTCCTTCAGGAGTTACCAAGCAGAGACAAGTTTATTTGGAGGAGAGAATAGCAGAAGAATAAAAGCAATCTCTGCAGCCACAGTAGCCCTGATAGGAACAGGCTCCCAAACTCCCTCTGAGGGAATGAGACAGGAGGGTTATGGAACTGGGAACTGGATCTCAATGTCACAGGGCTTCAGGCTGCCATGGGACTACTGTCCTTCCCAACACAGACAGGAAGTCAGTGGTCATATGTGCACAGCACAGCCAGCCCTACACAATCCCTGAGGAAACAGAGGTTCTCTGGTGTAATGCTATGTGTGTGATGCCAGCAGTCTGTCAGGGAGATGGGGACCTGTCATTTCTTTGTCAGGGAGATGGGGACCTGTCAGTTTCTTTGTAAATCCTTCCTTGCTTTGAGGCCTTTTGACACACTTTTGTCCTCTGTAGGTCTGTGGTGACAGCTCCCTCTTGAAGTGATATTACCCATTTTTTAAGGAATATTATCCACAAATTTCCAGATTTTCCATACACACCCTTATTTTCCAATGAGCTGCTTACAGTCTGAGCTGCTGATCTTTTAATATTTTCTTCATCTTTGTTCACTTAACTGCTATACAGTACTACAACCAGCAAACACACAGCTGTGATCAGGGAAGGGCAAGACTGTTTTACACTCAGAAATCTGTTCCTGCTGCTGCTGTGGCTGCAGTTCCAGTTTTGTTAGAAACTAAAGCTTTAGAAAGGCACATCATACCAAGAAAGCCAGCATGAATGCAAACTTAATAACATTTCTAAACCCATACCCCCTGTGATCCACCTTTCTCAACTCTCTTGTGAAAACATTCTAATTAACTCCACTGTGCCTTAGATAGCTGAACAGAAGACAAGACTGAGAAAATTATGAGGTACACTTTCTCCTTTCACCTTTGTCTTTTGATAGTGAAATACTTTGCTGTTCCTTTTGTATAAATATTTTGCTTTTCCAAAAACTGCAATAAACCTTCAAGAAGAGCAGCATAGCAAACAGAGAAAAAAGATTCCCTCATCTCCATCCTTCATGACAAGTTTGAGGGAAAGGAGGGGGACATTTTCTTTTCCTCTGGTATATGTCTAATGACATGTTATATTATATATCAAAACTACTAAAGTAATTTTTAATCTCTTGGATCCTATTATGCTGTATCATACTCATGGATCTGATTGAACACCAAATTTAGATTCTTGCTCTCCAGATCTTCCTGAGGAGGGAAAAGGTGGTGAACTTTTGGATGAAAAGGGAGGTGCTGAACTCTTCCCCTTGTATACAGTGACAGAATATGTAGGAATGCTTTAAAGCTGCATCAAGGGAGATTCAGAATGGACATCAGGAAGCATTTTATTTTTACCAAGAGGTTGGACAAACACTTGTCAAACACACTAGGCTGCCTAGAAGGGTGGTTGATAATCCAAGCTTGTTAATGTTCAAGAGGCATTACAACAACACCCCTAAGAATATGCCTTAACTTTTGGTCACACCTGATGTGGTCAGGCACTTGAACTAGGTGATCATTGTAACTGCACTATTCTATTCTAATTCTATTCTATTCTATCCTAAACTTGCAAAGATTCTATCCTAAACATTTTGTGAATGTTTCTGTAAAATGTTTATTTCCTCTAAATGTCACTACTGTCCTAAGTGAATTAAGACAACTGGAACTTTAGATCACCATATTTTATTCTACATTCTTCAGTGTAAAAGCATTGTGAATTGCAATATTAAGAAAATGATTCAATATTTGTTTACATTTTCATGAACAGCATTGTTATATTTCAAGGAAGCAATTAATCCAAAGACAGTGAATATAAGAATGAGTCACACAATTTCTGAATACAATAACTCTTTTTATTTCTGCCTTATTGTACTGTACATAAATAAGATAATACCTGTCAGGGTGACACTGGAATTGTTTTGACATTGAAGTGTATTGCTTAAATTAAAAATGTGTACTCTTCAAATCATTAGTGAGTTGGGAGGCAAAGAAATTCTGAATTAATTATTGGCTTCTTGTCATTTTCTGAACAGAGGAGAGTAATTCAACTGTGAGCTCCAGAATTATTGGCTAGGTATTTGACACTTGTAAATATATGCAATTCAAGGAACTGCGATCATACCCTCAACCCAAACGGATCTTCAGTTCATTTAAAGAAACTATAGGCCAAAGATATTAGGTTTTAGTAGAGCTGATCAAGAGATATTTTCTCTTTCTTTGAACAGATTTTAAACATGTTTCTGTTGCCACTGTGAGGAAAACAAAATTTCAGAAGTCTTGTGCTAAAAATTCTTCCAGGAAAACATTCTTAGAGTAGCTCAACATATAAAGCACTTGTAGATTTATGTAAGAGGAAGGGTTCGATTCTGTATTATATTTACTCTTTTACTATCTATTTAAATAGAACAGTTATAACAGAAGACCTTTGGAAAATGGACCTAGATGAGGGAAGTATTCATAAAAATTACATGGTATTTGTAAAACTGTTACCCAGTCCAAATTCTACATTATTTTTTCTTTATACCAAATAAGAGTCTAGATAATGGCAGCCACAAAATCCATCTGGTTTTGACTGGATTTCTTTCCTGGTCCAAGGAAACACCTAAAAATTATTTTCTATTCATCAGAATTTTCCAATTGAAAATACCACAACAGTTTTTAATAGAGCCTAGTTTCCACAGAAGATGTATACATGAACACATTTCTAAAATATAGAAGTTTAAGATTTGCAAATCTGATGTTGACAGTTGGTGCAAATTCTTTGACTGCAGGCAGAAAAGCTATTCTGCATTTTAAAACTGGGGGGCTTTTGTTCTTTATTAGGAAACCCTATTCAAATAATTTTAAACAAAGTAAAATGCACCCTAACATTTTCTGATTTTTAATAACCCTTAATGTTTAAAATCAGAGATAACTATCTAAGTTTTCTAAATAATTCAAATGCTTTATATTATTATTAGACTTCAGATAACCTTTGGCAATTAATATAGTTGCAATCCTGTAATTGGAAAACACAATGTCTGTTTGCGTCTTTGCTCTTTGAGCAAGATAGCCTGGAGCAGACTCTGAACTTATCTTGATTAGAATAAAGAAATTATGGACACAAGAACCACTTAACAGTTTCTTCTTAATTCTTGCTGCCAGAAAGTTATTTTTCTGCTCTTTTTAGTCCCCTCTTCACACACAGTAGCACAGAATTTTAAAAGGCTTATCCTAAAGTTTATTAATAAACCAAAGGATAGAAACTCCATAAGATATTTTAAGAGCAGGATGGACTCATTATTACAGATGAAAGGCTTGGATGCTTGTCTTTAACTTTTGGAGCATTATGAAAGGCATTATTTTCTCACAAAGATGTATGAATACACTCATGGTCCTCACAAATTCCTAGAGAGATGAAGTCAAAAAAAGCTTTCCTAAAGCAGTAGAGTATGAGTTCTGAAATTCCTCGGGTTTTTTCTTGTCCTTACACTGATGGTTGTTACTGAATTGGAATTGTTGCACATTTCAAACTGACTATCATCTCTCAGATTGAAGACTGGTATAATTGAGCACCACAGCCTTTTAATTCTTCTTTCTCCTACTGAGATACTTTTGCAGTCAAAATGAGGATATTTCTTTTCTATATGGTCTTGGACTTAAGAGACGTTCCCGTGCATATCTATTTCTTTTTCTATATATATAGTGAATTTAACTCTAAATTTCTTGAAAGATAAACAAAGAGATAAAACATTATGGTGCTTAAAAATGTACTGCCCAGAAATGAAAGATCCCCATCCCAAAATGAAGCACATAATGTTGGCTTAGATACCCAGTTCCTGTAGCCATAATACTAGATTGGCTCCCATATGGGGGAATGACAGCAGCATTGTCCTGAGTTAGAGGGACCTCTGAGTCAGACAAAGGGCAGCTGAAATTGCCTAAGAGCCCTATCTCAGTAGGTGCTACTATGAAATGAGTATTTTAGATTCTAATCCACAATTTAGGGTCCTAAAAATTTAGAAGAACTTAATAAATTCACACAGGGACAAAAATAAAAACATTAAAACCAGACTTATCAAGCTCAGATACTTCAGATAATTTAATATCTAAGTTTTAAATAAACAATTATTTGCCTCTAGGGTGTGGTTTTCTTTTAGTGTGTGATTACTAACTGGCATCTCAGTTCAGTAATTATTAAAAATGAGTTTAGCTGTCCAGAGTTTGGACACATCAGTGTTTCAATCCTCATTTGTAACCATCTGATTTTAACAACGGAGTGGAGAGCAGAAACTCTTTGCATGTTCTACAATTTAGTAGTTTGGAAACATGTCTGGGATTTCAGAAATTACTTAGGTTTGTGAATCAAACTCTTAGACTGAAGTGGCTTACAGTTTCCTTCAACAACTACATCGGCAAGTGCTCTCCAGTATGGGATGAAAAATGCCCTTGAGATATAGGTGCTAGGAAGTTATTTCACAGTGGCAGGGGGGATTACAGTCAGAAAGATTCTGCCTGAAATCTTTGTTGCCAATTTATCCAAGGCAGCTTAGCAGGGTTGGGTATGTGGGCGATGAGCAGCAGTATTACAAAGAATGGGTGAACTTTCTATTCTAAATGCCTGAATATTTAGCTATGAAAAAATACAAGAAAAATAACATGAATAAAAAAAAATCCAAAGCACAAACAAAAAAAAAAAACTCCAACTAAATTCAAGTAAAACAAAACAACAAAATCAAACCCAAAGGACTCTTAACTGTAAATTACTGTATCACAAATAACAGCATATAATATGCCAAAAATATACCACAGAAACTGGATGAGAAACCTGAAGCAAAGGATCTCTCAGCACATTTACAGGTAATGACCAGGTTACTTACATGCTCATCCTCATTATCATAATCTTTTAAATCAGTCAGGTTAATTCCATTTCTGAGGCTTAACAATTTGGTAAGTAATCATGAGACTTTGTTTCAGAAAATAGATAAAGAAATAGATCGTTGGCTTGCATAAGAAATTCTAGTTTCACATCTGTATGGGAATATGTTTGTTTATTTATTTAAATACAGGAGCGAGTATGAGCTCGCAGTTTCCATAATGGTCTTACTCTGCCTTAGTGGGAAAGCAATGAGGAGCATCCAGCAATCAAGGTCTCAAAAATGTAGCTAAAAAGAATTCTGATATCTTTAATTCTGAATGGGGGCAGTTAATCATATTTAAGTTAAAGATCCCACCATCCATGGTGGAAGAATTTTTGATGGAAGTTCTAAAATAAATTTCTTAAAATTTTCTTTTTTTTTCCTGTATAACTTTCCAAACTCAGACTTTCAATGTGAAAGATTTCATTTATAGATAGCACATTTTTAGTAAAATTAAAGTTGTAGCAGTGCTGCTATTCCACACACTTTTCTCTCAGGAAGAAAAATGACAAACCTCCTACACACAGGCACAGATAATTTTTTTTTCTTCAAATAATTTTACATCCTATCAAATCTAGCCCATTTTACATGTGTGTTTTTTCAGTAGTTTTGCAAGTATAGTTTTATAATAAGCCAAACATTCACGACATAAAGGCCATTTTATTCCTAATAAAGGTATGTATTTCAAAGGGGCAGGGTCCTGACTCCTCTCTACTCCTCATCAATTCTCCAGCTCAGGCTTCTCTCTGGAATTCAGTGACAGTACAGTCACAAAGGTAATGAGGTAGTCTCTTGAGGAAAGGATTTTCTCAGGACTCTAAGGTACTCCAGTTAGAGATAGTTTCCCCAAAATGCATTGCTTGAAGAGAATGATTCTTTGACTCTTCATTGCCCTGAGGCATTTACCAGGATAATGAGACAAGTCATTCATTTCCTAAGGCAAACTAGAGTTTGCTCACTGGCACTCTGTGGAGTGCCAGTGAACCGTGGATCTCTTGATGTTGTCCCAGGGAGCACTGACTGGGTACAGGATGGCAGATTTCCTCCTCGTTTCCAGCTTCTATATTGCACTAAAGACAGATAAAAATATATTAGATACTTCTCTAACATTATTTTCTCTTGTAAGCAATTGCTGCTGTTGCCACAGGAATCTTAAGGATTCTGAAGTGAGAAAAACAGTCCAACACATCATGTAGAGGTTAGTGAGACAATCTCTCCATTACTGAGGGTTCTAATAACAATACAAAAAAGCAGCTTGCAAGTTTAGGCACAAAAACATAGCTAAAAATACAAGCATAGCAACAGCTTTCCATGTCTGTAATCTATTAATAAAGGAAAATGATCTAAGTGATGAGAGGTGTCATCATGCTGGTATTACTTGTCATGTGCTAGGATACAGAACTGGAAATCCCCTGAGAAAGATCTCTCTCCAGTTTTGAATGAGTGTCAAAAAAACAGGTCACCAATTAATCATTGTTTGGAGATTTTTTAAATACATTTTGATTCAATTTCTGAGAAAAAAATTCTGAAGCATGTTTGTGAAGGTGGTTTGGCTGTGATGACTTCTGGATTGAGATGATGCTTTCACCGCTGTCCATGTTGGAGAGAGCACGAAGTGCGGCACTTGCTTCAACATCCTCATAATACCTGAGGCTTTACATTAAGATAATGATTATAATTAAATCTAATGCTTCACCTACCTACTAGGAGCGGACCAGCCTGTTTTCCACAGTGAACAATTGGAGAGGTTTTCTTTCTTCACATCTCCCTGGGCATCAATAAATATTTGCATTTGAAGACAGACAAGACCCAGCGGGAAATATTCAGATCTCTTTGTTTTGGTACTCTGCTGGTGAAGTTTTCTTAGAGATTGGCAGGAAAGAGATTACTTAGACTAGAAAATGGAAACAAAATAAGTTTGGAAAGGCTCTTGGTATTCTTGGCTTACTTGGCAAGAATTTTTAAGTGTTTTTTTCACTTTTCCTGGAAGGAATAAAAAAAAAAAAAGGTGCTAAAAGAGTTTAACTCAAATTATAGACTTGTAATTAATAACACAAGAGTTTCTTTTGTTGATTTTTTCTCTTATTTTCATTTCTATTATGCCCAGTTGAATATAAACAATAATCCACATGTGTTCATATATATGACTGTGTCTTCACACAAGTCTTTTGACTCAGCAAAGAACCAATGGTTTCTTATTCTAACCTAGTAACCCATTTTGGTTTTGGCTGGTATAGAGATATTTTCCTTCACAGTAGCTAACTTGGGACTATTTTATGGATTTGTTCATTGCCAACAACATAGGCATGTTTCAGGTAATTGCTGAGCAGCCCTTACACAGGCTCGAGGTGTTTTCTACTCTTCACCCAACTCCACTGATGCCTTTTTCATCACAATACCTCCTGTAAAGGGGCTGGGCGCACAAGGAGTTGGGAGGTGACACTGCTGGGACAGCAGACCTCAACTGACCCAAGGGATATTCCACACCTTAGAGCATCATGCTCAGAATATAGGTGGGAGGAAGAAGAAGAAAGCAGGGGGTGTTTTATGTGATGGCATTTTTTTTACCAAATCACTGTTAGGTGATCCCTGCCTTCCTGGCGATGGCTGAACACCTGCCTGCCCATGGGAAACAGGGAATTAATTCCACGTTTGGCTTTGCTTGTGTGTGCCACTTTTGCTTTATTTTAACTGTCTTTTTGTGAACACAAGAGTTTTCTCACTTTTATCCCTCCTATTCTCCCCTCCAACTCACTGCCAGGCAATGAGCAAACAGCTATGCAGGGCTGAGCTGTCAGCTGGGGTTAATAACAGCTCTCTTAACTTCATTTGCACAAACAGAAACAGACTGAGCAAAATTTTGAGCTTAGTCCAGTGAAGTGCAATCATGATAAAACTGAAAGCTTTAAATACAATTTAATAATATATAAATATGAAAACACTTGAGAATGTCAAAATCTCTAAACACTATCATGAAAATAAGCTTCTTAAGACACAACAAACCTGATCAAAACTAAATAATTTTCTATGGAAAGAACTAAACTATCAAAACTAAACAATCAAATTACACAGAAAATACATTTTGTTTCCAATACTCTCTAATGGGTTGTTTTTGTTTTGTTTTCTGTGAAGTGTACAGGGTTTTTTCTTCTTTGTTTTATTTTCAATGAAAGCTAAAATGTTATTTACAGATTTTTTGTCTATTTCCTCTTCTATAAATTTATTTTTACTGGCAGTGCTATAAATAATTTTTAAATAGCTATAGGTGAAAGGGCTTTTCTATGACTGCAAAACTTTTGCTTGTGCAGTCCTGAATATGCAGGTTTTTGAATGCCTTTGTCCTGTGTAAATGCTAGTTATTGTACTTAATAGATGCTCTCATCAGCTCTTAGGCAAAGACTACATATGCTCAAACTCTGGAACCTATTTAATCCTAAATTACTTGTTCACTTTGAATATAATTTGCACAGAGTTAAATGAGTAGTTTTTACATAGTGAAAATATGTTTAATAATTAAATATGAAAACCCAAATTTAGCTTCGCTAGTATTTCATATTAATATGAAGTGTGCCCTTTTTCCCCCCCCATTTATTTGTAAGAATTTACAATGTAAATGTAAATTTTAAATACAATGTCACTTTTCAGTAGCAGTTCTGAGTTAAGTACTAGAGTTGTATAAACCTTCCAGGACCATTCTCACAGGTAAATGAAATAGTCAAATACTTTTGTTTTGTTCATAGACACCTCTCAGGCAGAGATTCTCTATGACACATTCTTAGACAGAAGGAATTTATTTCAGATACTTTAAAAACTAATTTAATTGAAAACCAAAGAAACTAGCAAGTTACAGATTCTCTAGGTAGGAAATTGGATAGCAATTTGTTGGCCACACTTTAGAGGGTGGCGTTGAATGTTTTTCACTAGACTGGCAGTCTATCAAAAAGGGTCTACCTCGAGAATTGAAGCTATCCTCACCACATGTACTGATATCTTAAAGCTGGGTGGTGAGGTGAACACCTCACTTAGACGATGGCTAGAAGGGAAAGCTATCTTACAGAAAGACCTAAATGGGCTGAGAGAACAGTATGAAGTATAACAAAGACAAGAGCGAAGTTCTGCACCTGAGGCAACATAACCAAAGATCAAATTACAGGTTAGGATCTGTGTAGCTGTGAAGCAGAAAGGGAAAGAGGAGTCCTGGTAGACAAGTTGAACATGGGTTGGCATGCGGTGCTGCAGCTAAAATGGCAAATCAGTTCCTGGGCTGCACCTGCAAGGTTGTTACTCTCAGAGCTAGAAATGTGATCATCCCGATCTCCTCAGTGCTAATCAGGCTACACCTGGGGTGTGGTGGCTATGTTTAGTCCCCACAGTTCAAGAAAGATACAGTCAGCTTCTCTGTTCACAAGGAGCTAAAAATGCAATAGTTGGATGGTGGGTGCTGCTGTCTATTATCTCCTCTCCTGCAGAAAAGCAGGTTGAGTTAACATTCAGGAAACACAGTCAGATCCACACACAACACTCACCACAGCTGCCTCAGTGAGATGCAAAAAGTTCCCTTTGTGAGGTTTTATTTCAGTGAGATATCATGCATAGCAGCTGCAAGACAGCAGGCAACAGAGAGACATGTGGAACAGGCAGCTTAAAAAGGGGAAGGGGGCGGAGCTAAGGGCGGGGCAAACGGGATTGGTCTCCAGAGGAAGGGGGGCAGTCCCCACGGGTATCCAACCAATGAGGGAACAGGGAAAGGAGAAACCATGGTAGGTGAGAAATACAGGGATCACTGAGACAAAGTCCATGTGGGAGTCTTGTATTTTCCCATAGGAGGAATGACTCTGTGGGTCTTTCCAGGGCAGTGGGCTTAGGATTTGGCTAAGGGGAGAGAGTTTAGGGGATGCTACAGCGATCCACATGGGGAAGACAAGGGTTACAGGTAAAAGTTGCACTGGGAAAGATTTCATATCTACAGAAAAAAATTTGTTTTACACTGGGAACAATCACTCACTGGAGCAGCTTCTCTGAGGACATAGTGTTGAAGCCATCATTGGAGGTTTTTAAGAGGTGAATGGACATGGTACTAGATAATCTCATCTAAGTCCCTGTTCCCACAGAGAGTTGAACCAGATCATCTTTTCAGGTGGCTTCCAACCTGAGGTGTTCTGTAATGCCATGAAAAAAAACAAATGAAACTCCAGCTGTTCCAAAATTTCTCTTCATCTAAAAATTTTAGAGGCTAAAATGTTTTTATATGAAACTTTGGCAAGGCTCTTTTTTTTCGCTGCTGCATTTTCTTCTGTTAAAAAGTAGCACAAAAGCTTTTTGAGGAAAGGAATTTTGAAGAAACAGGTTTTTCTGCTGCCACGTAGTCACTAAAGCTGTTAAGGTACTTAGCTTAGAATGGAAATTGAAATTTTATTGAAGCTGATGTATTTTACAGACGTAACAGTTTCAACAAGAATTGTAAACACGAAGATTTCTTAGGAAAACTGTCAATACCCCAGTATTTCTCAAGAGAGTACAAAACAAGACTCCAAAGGCAACAGACCAAAATAAATTGAATTTAAATCACAATCTTTCCAGCCTGAAAATGGATATTCGTACAAAACAGATCCTCAAATGCATTTAATGTTTTTCTTGTTGTTCCAATGTAACAATATGTATTTTAAAACATAATTTTGTGAAATTACCTCAAGATTGAACACTTGGTCTCTCAGGAGCTCTAATACTTTATTGAAACTGTCAACTTAGCACAGAATAGATAATATAAGACAAGAATTACCTGTTTTTAACACAGCTGTGACTTCCACTCTTACGAGGCTGTGTCATAGCCTGAGATTTCTTTTGTTAAGGGAGTAGAGGGAAGTTTGTTTCTGACTTGACTTTTGCTTAAAATTAGCCAGTTAATATGTCCTCCTACACATAAGAAACATTTTTCAAACAAAAATTGCTGGTTTTGCCATTACCATTAAGAGATGTTATCTCATGTTAGCTAAACCAAGGAATATGAGTCTTCTTCAGCTCACAACTTCTGTCCTAGTACTTCCACACCCAATGGGCTAGGAGATTGCAAAGAGGGACAACTGAAAATCTAATATGTATGTGACATCAGCTTTCAATTACTTCATTCAATGTGGCTAGAAATCTGTCAGGATTTTTTTTTTTTTGTTACAGAAAACTGACATTTACTCATCATGTTGACACAAGACAATACTAATGTTAATTTTCTGTGCCTTTATGGACCTGCCTTGCATGACTCTGCTGCCTGTTCCAGCTTCAGCAAAGTGGAAACTTGTCACATCATCCAGGTTACCAAGAAATCATGACTTTACCAGTTTCAAAGGTAAAGCTCAGAAAAGTGGAGAGTCTTTGGCAACATGCCCACAGACTCAGTATCAATTCTGGGAGATTGGCGGGGCCAGTCATTTCCCATCCATGCTACAGAGCACAGAAGCAAAGTAATTTCTGCAACTGAACATTTCAGCAGGTGCAATCTAATACAGAAGTACAAGTTAGTATAGGGAATAGGTAAAAAAAAAAAAAAGGAATCAAGGAAAAATGCAAGGTTCTTGCCCCTTCTCCTTAGAAGGAAAAAAAAGGGATGGGGGGAAAAGGGAAATTGGTATCATTTCTTAAATGTGCCTGTGTGATACCAAGAGGTTAAAGAAGAAAAGGAGACTATAAATATTTCTGGATTCAAAATCTATCTGAAGGGCACAGCCACTCACATATCATCACATTGGAATTTGAAGGATTTTAAATTAAATTATTACTATTTTGTAACTTCATACGAATAATCTAAACACAAAGATTTTGTACATTATCTCACTAGTTAGGCAAGTGTAATTCACAAGTACAGAAACTGAACAAAGAGGCACCGTCTCTATGCTTCCTTTTCTCCCTTAAAAACCATATCCCCAGTGGTTTACCAAAATGCCATGAAAAAAAGAGAGAACAGATTAGTTTAATGTAAAATTGATCTTTTTTCTAAAGATTTTTTTTCTGATTGGTGTTCAGACACCACAGATGGATTTTTTTATTCACGTATTCCCTGTGGATTATTTTATTCACTGCTTGCCATAAGAAGTGTGCTATGGATCTAAATATACCTGCTTTGATTATGCAATTTGTATAATCCAGGCAGTTTGATTCATCTCTCTGATGGTAAAACATTGTAATGTATTTTAACTGATACCTAGGAAATAAGCATTCTTGGAAAAAATACAATACTCTTGAAGCTTTGAATTTCAGCTAAGGCTTTATCTAGTCAAATAAAGCAATTAAACTTCAGTGAAGGGTTATAAAATCAAATGATGATGCCGTGGGTTTTAATGATATACTTTGCAGGTGGCATGAATAATATGCTCTGCATAGTTGATAGCCTGGATAGACCAAATGAAAGAAAAGAGAAGTTAATGCTTTTAAGATAAAAATAAAATCACTGAAGAAAACTGTAAATAGAGTTGTTCTAGGCTGGGAAAGTAAAGTATAAACATTAATTGTTCAGATAACTGTGCTCTTCATGGCAAGATCAGTTACATCCATCAGTCTTAGGGCAACAGGCTTTTCTGTTAAAAAGCTTACTTGATTTTTTCCAAGATAAAACTCATTTTAGTTCTGTATTTATTTTCCATATGTTAGTGATTCAGAATTATCAAAATTTATCCATTTGATATCCATCTTAGGTCAACTATTCTCAAGCATTTTTCAAAAAGAGGGCCAGTGAGCAAGGTTTAGCAATATTCTGATAATATTCCTGTAATGAAAATTTCTGCATAATGTTAAATTGTGTGATTAGGTATAGTACTTGCTGAGCAAAAATGATACAATTTTTACTCTTGTTCATTGCAGGATCAGTCTGTTGCTCAGGGAGCAGCTTGGGCAGTTGTTCTATTGCCTATTATTTATATGATGCAAAATTCCCTTGACTTGAAAAAAGGAACTTGCATCATTGACTTCAATGGGATTTGACAACAGTGATACACCAGAATGTTGCATATTCAAATAGGCCAGAGATAGAGCAATCTGTTTTGCTCTCAGCTGTGCAGTTACCACATTATTGCTACACAGACTAGAGTTCACTTGTTTCCAAACAAAACATGTCCATATGAGCCAAAAGTGCATCCTTCTTTTAAAAACAAACAAGGACCTCTACCCTCAATTTTTCTTTAGGATCATGTACTAATTAGTAAATGATAAATCTGAGTAGTTTTGACATCAAGAAGAAATTTGACAGTTCCAAACCAGATGAAGATATAATCAACTGAAAACTATTGACACTAGAGATTATTTTGACCAGATCAAATAGACATATTGTATACATAATTATTTTACACAATAATTATATGTGAATGTACGTATTTACATTAATCCAAAATATTTTGTGCTGAAGGTATATGTTAATTAGGAAAGAACAGACACAGATGCATATTATGTGTTAAGATAGTCTTACTGGAGGGAGATGAAAATGAACTTGTTGAGTTTAATTTCTATCTACCTGCAGTTAAACAAATATAGAAAGATGGAGTCAATGATGAAAGTTATTATTGTATGTACACAATAAAATACAGTTCATTTCACCTTTGTGACAAAACACAGGTCAGCAAAAAATCACAACTTGTTACAGACATCGACTGATGACAGCACCGTACAACACTGCACAACACCGCTCAGCGCTGCACATGACAAACAGTTGAAGGACTTAAACAATGTGTTGGCAGACTTACTGATGCAATGTTTTGTCTTCCTGAAATTTAAGAAAAGAAGGAAAAGTAATGAAAAAACACTCGAAGTTAATTTTCTTTTTTAAAAAGCACTATCTACTTAGAACAAAGACAAATTTAGAGCATTTTGAATGCCCAGCACTTAGGTGCTACCTACCACAGGTTTCTGACAAGAAACAGGCATTAAAAAATGGAGAATAATAAAAATTCTCAAAGAAAGAAGGAAAAAGAATGAAAGGAAGAAACAGGAAGGAAGGGAAAGAATGAGTTCACTGATGCTTTGAAAAGGCACACTGAATAATAACTTCTCTACATGAAAAGTTTCTGAGCTCACTTTATTTCAGACTTGAATAGAAAGTCCAGAGAAAACATTAAATGAAGGGAATCTTCCTCAATACACTATAAAAAGCAACTGCACTTTTAATTCTGCCCCATCTTTGCTGAACAACAGAACCCAGTTGACAAAGAATTCCTACAGAAACCTACTCGATTATGTATGATCTCTTGGAATGAAGTCACAAAAGCAGACTACATGTAGTATATCTTATCCATTCTCTTGTTAACTGACTCACTGTTTCAGAGTGGGGAATAGCATTTTCTGCAACAACAAGTAAAACCATCTTTACTTCTTTTCTAATTGAAGTCACCTTGGCCTTCTATGGCAATTTTTTTTTCTTTTTTCTTTAAGAACCCATTGATGTTGCCTAATTTGTTTCATTTACTACGCTTATTTATTTGGTTAAAACAGAACACCTGAATATTCAGTCATGTGTTTAGTTTAGCTATCCCTTTCTCTTTTCATCATTTACAATGTCATTATGATGTTCAACTCCTATATTTCCCCTTCTTCTGCTCTTTCTCCTCATTCTTTGCAGTTATATGTTTTTTCTTTAAGCAGTATATTTAAGAAGTGATAATTCCATATCAAAAAGTGCTCCCTTCTCTTATATTGCTATCAGAACATTAGCAATGCTCCTCACTCTGAAGTTATTAATAAAACTTAAAAACAGATTTTAAAAGTCTCCAATAGCAAAATAGGAGAATATATTTTTAGAAGCACCTGATTTTAAAGGAATAAAGCCACTAAAAAAGCTTAAATGTGACTGATTCGTTTAAATTTAAGAAGCTAACAGATAATGCATGATTAAACTGCATAAAGAAAGTCACTCAATTATATTATTATCAATTTCCCTCAAAGGAAAACTTTGAAGTCATGTCCTGCTTAAAATTCATAAAACCTGTAAGTCTTCCAAACTATGAAACATTGTGCCTGATACAAGTTAAACTAATGATCAGTTCTAAAAGAAGCCAGCAACTGATACAGAAAAAGATGGCAATCTATCTGACTTTCTGTTATGATAATAATAAATTCTCTACAAGAGTTTGGGCAGAGAAATTGGAAAATAAACACATACAATTGTAAAGTCCCTGTTTCTATACAATATTATATTTGTAGAAATTTTAAGTTTCCTTATTCTTAACCAATATTTTTAATATTTTGCCTTTTTCATTGACTGTTAGATGGGTGTCATGTCTCAATTACAGAAACAAGATTAGTTTCATATATCCAAGAGGAAAAAGGCTTATAGTTACCACATAAATATATCCATACATATGTTGTTATATACTTCACTGAATACATATATACATGTAGAGAGAGAGACAGAGCATTCTGTGACTGTAGCAAGTTTCCTGAAGTAGGAACTTATAAGACAAATATAAAAAGCTGTCAACCCAACTTTCAAGGAAGTTGCATGTTTCTAATTTGAAGGAATCTTCAGAAATCACAATATCATCACATACATGATCTGATAGCAATATTTGGCCTGAATAGAAAATAACAGCAATAGTAGTGGTAATAATAATGGTAATGATGATGATGATAACAATAGTGGTTTGTACCCTGACATGGTCATTGTGGTTTCATGTATATTCAGGTTTCAGGCTTTTTTGTGTAAACACTGGCATAGCCATTTTAAAAGTACTATTTCTCAAGAAGAAAGCATGAGTGAAAACAGATGAACACTGGTTCATTTCATGTAAATAAACCTATCATAATATATTCTAGTGGCTATCATAATATATTCTGTGTAGAAGAAAAACATGACTGACTTGATTGGATGCACAGCTCACACAAAAAACACCCGTATCTGGCCTCTTTGGAAAGCAGTTATATTTGAGTACATAGTGGAGGAGAAATAAAGTGTTTTTTAAGTGGCATAGGAAAAATCTAATACCAAAAATAAAATATACAATGAAAGCTTGGTTATCACTGGATCTGCCATTTATCAATGGAAGTTTTATTTTTCTATTAAATATTTTCTACGTTTCTGAATATTTTTATCACTGAATAAGCCCTTGGAGATCATATAAAAAAAAACTCTAATCTAGATTCAGAAATTAATTAAAATTCAGCATTGCAATACCTAACAGTAATGCCCAATGTCATAGGATATCAGAACACCTGTTAACATTTTTTATCCCTGCAGAATGAGAGGGAACACAGCTGAGTAAAGCACTCATAAAAGGTATTGTATAGACAAAGGAAGATCAGGAAAGATCAAAGATGGGAGTTATGCTTTATAGGAACTGGTGAAGTAATTTTGGAACAAAAGAAGCCACTGTCTCTATGGAGATTTACTGCCATCATCTCTGAATTAGTCCTAGAAGTCATATCAGCCTTCTGTCTCACAATTCCCCTTATGTGATCAATGTGAATGTATCCTCTAAAAAATCAGGAATATTAAAGAAAAAGTTCATCAACATTCTCAAATTTCAGCACATGGTAAAAAGATGATAAAAAAGGCTCCTCTCTGGTATCTGAAGCTTTCAAGGTTAAATGTTAGACATCCTGAAACGCACTAAGAAACAGATAAAAAAATGTACTGCATTCATAGGCAGTGACAGTTTTTTGTTTGTACTAACAACAGAAGGTAACAATGGCAGATTCTTTGCACATATGAAGATTGGGAGCTTTATTTTTTCCCATCATCCAGTTACCAGTAATAGTGCCATAATGTGTTTGGCCTTTTGATCAAATGTTTCAACCCTGAGACACTGCAAACATAGGAATCCCAGAATGAGTGGTCTAACTATTTTGTAATATTGTAATTATTCCAGAGCTGTGTTTTTTTAAGAAATCATACCTTTTTTCTCCCTGTTATTTGTTAAATGACTAAACTACTCCTGGGAAATTAAATAACTGTTCCTTTCAAGTTGGTCTGTTGAGACACCCAACATAGAATTTGCTAAATGCTACAACTTATCACTTCTAAGTCAAAACATGGGAAATATACTAACAATAAAAATGAATTTTAAAAGATAACAAAATAGAAAGCTTGATGTCAGTGAATGCTCTAGTTACCATGGAAACATGTGGAACACCAGCTTTGACAACAGGGTTCCTTTTTTTTTATTATTATTAGTCAGGCCACAAGACATGAAATCTCTGTTTGACATCCCCACCCAGCTCTTCTGACATCTGCATAAGGGAAGAGAATTTAAAACACTTGTTTAGAACAGCACCAGTTGCCTTCACAGTAACCTTCAGTCTCCAACTTAACCTGTTTGTGGACAAACCAAAACATGTAGTGGTCATACCATGGTGGTTTAACACCAGATGGAAAATATACTCCAAAAAGGCCATTTCCTTTCTCCCACCTCTTGTGGTAGGAGAGGGACAAAGGCAGAGATTAGGGGTGAAGTTAACTTACTGAAAGCAAACAGCAGTGGGATGAGATAGGCACAGTAACAACAAAAATATTATTAACAAAAGAGAAGGTGCTTTACACACAAAAAGGTGTTCAATGGTTCAATGCTTTGACTTAGTTCTGCATGTCTGCCAGCACAAAGACAAGGTCTTGGGGAGGGACTCCTGTGGCTAGTGTTTCCTGTCCCTAAAGCAGAGAAAAACAACACATTCCCAAAAGCAAGATCATCTGAGACACACTGTGATGGGCTCAGTTCTGTGCTGGTGCTTCCAGCAACACTTCAGAATGCTCCAGAGTGCTGGGGGTCAGTCCTGCATGGTGCTGCCATTTTGCTACCTCTTCACTGCACTCCTTTTGGCTCAGCTGGATTAAGGCTCCCTGCCTCAGCTCCATTGCCTGCAACAGCCTGCCCCACTGGCCCTGTCCTTCAGCATCATGTTGGTATCATGTTTCACCACTTTTCTGCAGCACCATGTCCTGTAGCTGCATTTCAGAGAAACAGGAGGGGATGGAGGGTGGCAGCAGATGACAGAGTCTGCAGTCCTTCTGCCAGCAGCCTTCCTACAACTCATTGATTGGCACGACCAAAAGGAACCTCAGTCTGTCCTCTTGATATCCTCCCTTCAGATGCTTATAGACATTGGTGAGGCCCCCTCTCAGCAATCTCTCCTCAAGGCTGAACAGACCTTGCTCCCTTTAGTTTTTCTTTGTAACCTAGAGGCTCCAATCCCTTAATCATCTTTGTTGTCCTCCCCTCGACCTGCTCCAGGATCTCCATATCCCTCTTGTACTGAGGAGCCCAGAACTGAACACAGCACTCCAAATGTGGCTATGCCAGGCTGAATGGCAAAATCTCCCTCACCCTGCTGACAATGCTCTTCCCAATGCACCCCAGGATACCATCAGGGACATGCCTACCTAGGATTATTTCTCCCCAGGTGCAGGACTCTGCACTTTCCTTTGTTGAGTTTCAGAGTGTTCTTTGCCCGTCTCTCCAGCCTGTACTGGTCCCTCTGAAGGGCTGCACAGCCCTCTGGAGTATCAGCCACTCCTCCCAGCTTTGTGTCATCAGCAAACCTGCTGAGGAGGCATCTGCCCCTTCATCCAAGTCACTGATGAATAACTTTAACAATACTGGGCTTGATATTGAACCCTGGGGGACATCAGCAGTGATAGGCCTCTGACTAGATATGTTGCTAGGTTTCACTGCTGGCTGCTGATTCTATTCTTGCTGAAATCCATGACAGTCAACATCAAATTAATGGATATAATATGTATCAAATTACATAAATTTCTTATAAAACAGAACAGTATTAGTTTTTGACATGCAGTGCTTTGTATTTATGTGACAGTCAGTGACTTTCCTCAGTCAGTAGATCAGATCAACCTATGCAACATTCCTCTGGAACCTGATGTTATAACTAACATTATATAAAAAAAATAAATTGCAATGTATGAATTCAATTAGAGTAACGTATAGTATGGGTTGATATTTTCAACATTTTTTTTTTTATAAAACATGTACACTTTCTTTGGTACTAGGCAGCACTACAAATTCCACAGTAGTGGAAAAAAACACTTAATTTTTTTCCAGCTGTGCTTGTAGATTTCAACTGCAGATGGAAAAAAATCAGGTAACAGAGATTTATGAAGAAATCATAAATCCTTTAAGTTAACAGGACAAAGAAAAACATAAAAGTAATTTTCTACAATGTAGAGAAAAAAAAAAAAAGACTGTTCTTCCATAATGTCTTGGAGGGACATAAAGAGTATTCACCATGGCAGAACCACATGAAAAATTATAACAAAAAATCAATATATTCTAAGAATTTATTCCTATTCTCAGATGTCTATTAAACAATCCACTTTAAATATAAAAGCAACATTACATACTTTACACAACTTTCAGTTCTACAGAAGTGTTTGCACAGGACTGCTTTTTCTACCCAGCTGGCAGCATTGTCCAGGTAGTCATTCACAGTAATTCAGCACAGTTAGGGCCAATTATCTCACTTTCAATGTATGAGTAGCTGCTATCTGCAATCACCCTTTGCTGGCCACAAATACATGAAAACTTTTTGTCCTATTGTAGTCTGCCTGCAAATTGACCTTTCCTGTCTATAATAAAAAAAGAACTAATCCGTGTTGGAATGTGTATATTTTCTTAACAAACTAGTTGAAAAGAATAGATCAATAGTAGCAACATTCATGCATGTATTCTCTAATCATGTCAAGCTGTTTCATAGGAGATTATATCTATTGCACCTCATTTTCCTCAGTTCTATGTATGACTCAGATGGAATTTATGGATTCATTTTTATGGGAAAACAGTATTATTTGTGTTATTATGTTTATCTACTTGGATGAGAACCTACAAGGAAGGAAAAATAAATTATACAGGGTTTCAGATAAACCACACTCAGAAAATATATTATGTATATCAAAAACCAAACAAAACCCCCAATCTGCTGCCTTTAAAGATTTCAATTTTTTCTTCCAGTCAAACAAATAAAAAATTTGTGTTAGTTTTATCATGAACTTTAAAGCCTTGAATGTTACAAAAACAAGAATTTTCTAGCAGGAAAAACATTTTTTTCCACAAAGAGAGATTCATTATGTTTTCTTTCGTAGCTTTATCTGGGATGAAAAAAACTTATGTTTTCCTGTGTGAGACTACACTTCAAATAAAATAAATGTGCATATGGATGGTAATATTTGAGCATTGAAAACATGATACAGTAGGAAAGTTCAATAGAAAATTATTGGGTAGAAATTTGAAAGCACAGTTGAGAGCAGAAGGAAGTATAACAAATGGCCTTTCAAACAGACTTTCTAATTCAATAGAAATATATTTCTATGTAAGAGTAATAAATTATATTAAGAGTTATATATTGACACAGTTGGGTTCCATAGAAACCTTGCTTCAAACACAGCATGCTTTGTAAAAAAATAGCATCAAAATATCCACATTGAGAAAAAGTATCAAAGTGAATGATCTGATGGATAAAAAGAAGTGGGGAAAAAAAAAAAGAAGAAAGAGGACCAGACCCTCCTATATTTTCAACAGCTGTATATTGAAAAGAAAGAGATCTCATGATCAGAAGATCAGGACCAAAATTTGAGTCAAGTAAAGAAACCTAGAATTAAATATCAAGATCTTGCAGATGGATGGTATTTTAAATCTACCTACATTTAATTCCACTGTATTTTATTTGGTTGCCAAAGAGAGTTCTTCAATGTGGTGGTTCTGAATTTGCTATTATAGGGTTATTTCGTCAAGAACTTTGAGGTGAACGTACCCACATACCAATGGGTTTTTTTCCCCTACTTAGATGAAAGATCTAAATGCATATCTTGGTATTGTAAATTTTGAGTTGTCAGTAGAATTCCATCCATAGAGGTGAAATGAAATAATTGCTTAACTTTCTTCAACATTGCATTGAATCAAAACAAGTTGCATGCATATTGCCAAGCAGAGTAGTGCCTTGTTCCAAAAAGTCTTTCTTAGGTGTGACAGCATATCTTTCCATAATTAATAAGCAGCCTGAACTCAGACTGCTTCCTAAAATACTTGATGAAAAATATGATGCAGTAGGATGGACACAGGGAGAAGGTCAAGGAAAGTAGATAGCTTTGACTTCCTCCTTGCATAGATGCACAGTGTATGTCTGTGCTGCTTAATCAAACGCGCTCAATCATGTCTTTACACTGAAGCCAACTAACACTGCAGAAAACCAGCACAGCAGAAATCATGCTAATAAATTCTGTTCTCATTTAAAGTGGAGAAGATGCATCAAAACCACTTCTTCAAAATAGAACCATACTAGCATCAAAGCAAAAGTCACAAATGGGTGGATTAGTGACCAGCACTGGACAAAAGCATTCCAAACACACTAATTTATCCAAAAACCTGGCACAGCTTATCTTCCCAGGATCATTTCCTGGTACTACTTCGCTTTTCTATGCTAAGACTACACTGCATTGAGAAATTCAGTAACAAACCCTATTACTGTGAACAAATCCTTCATTTCTAGTAGGAACTCATCTAAGGATAATGCTCATCAAAACTAGCAAAACCCCTATACAGATAAAGGGGTTTTACTCTTCAATTGGCATGAAGCTTTAATGCATTGTTAGAACAAGAAAACACTTAGAAGAGACTAGTAAGATGCTGAAAGCTCTAAGCAAGGCATTTAAGATATGGCATATGTATTTTCCTGAGGTTGCTAAAAAATTTATTCTTATACAATAAAACAAAACTCAACAGCATTACACATTAACAGATAATACATTAACACAAATATATTTACACTTTGCCTCTCCCTAGTTAATTCCTATTCAATGGCAATACAATGAATCATTAAGAGTCCATTTACGTAACATGCAAAGAAATTGGGGAATCAGCATTGAAATTGCTCCAACATAAAGACTTGGAAGATATTAGAAAAATAAAGTGAATAACCTCTCCTTCTCTTTTATATAATACAAACCAATATAATGGTTTGTATTATATAAAAGATGTCATTTCCATATAAGTTTTGTGTGCTGACTTGATATTTAATAATATATAGCTTTAATCAAAGAGTAAAAATACAGAAATTTTTGAACCTTGCAAAGTAATTCCTATATATTTAAAGAATATATGTAAAATATGTTGTCAGAATATCACAAAATTGTAAAATAATATTTACAGAGAAGGATTTTTTTTGTTTAATCCTGATTATTGAGCAGATGAAACTGCTGTCCTCTTTGCAGCATCTCTGTGTTTCTATATCCCTTTTTATGGCAGGGCCATATAATTGTAGAACATCTTGTCCCATTTCAATCAAAATTGACAGTAAAATGATGACCAAAAAATTTCTTTGAATATCTTTAAGACATCTTAATATTGAATTACACTCTAAATGTGATAACTGATTATAAATGAAAGCTACATGGTTAAGGTGTAAATGTCCTCATCTGGTGTGACAAACCTTATGAAAATCTTCAAGAACCCAGCTAGAGGAAAGACACTTTATTACTAGCAGCTTTGGGGGAATGCAATTAACAGGGTTATTATATCTCAGATTCTCTGAGTGAATTATGCTGTTTACCAGCACTGTTTCAAACACATATTAAAATACCCTAAAATAAAATTGATGTCTGGATACGTTGCACTTCCAAACTTCTTAAATGCCAATAAAAGAATCTGGCGACAACTAAATACCTTGAAATCCATAACTGGAACAGAGTCATCTCTTCTTAGTATGTTATACAGGAACACAAGACAAGAATTCTAACTTAAAGTAAGGAAAAATAATTCTGAAAATCAGTAACAACTCTTTTGTTTTTTGCTTTTGGGAAAAATCACCCCACATCAAAGAATATAGCTTCAGCTGTGTGCCTCTTGGTGTTTTGGTATATCTCCACTGTCTATAACAAATGGCAAGCTTGATCTCATCTGGAAGTTGTTAAATGGTGCCTGTCAGCTATTCCATAATACATGAGTGGCATATCACTCTCGATTTCCCTTGACAACACTTACCTTGTGCAGACAGATGAAAGGTTTGGATGCTGATAAGCTCACCTTCATCCATACTGATAATATAGAAAACTTGCATATCTGTGGACTTTTAATGTTTAACTCTGAAACTACTGGTGTAATTAGTGAAAAACTTTGTAAGGCATTTAAAATATAATCCAATGAAATGGAAAGAAATAACACAGTGCATCTCAAAAAAAATTGTAGTTTTTTTGAAGGTCAGCTCTCCTGGAAACAGTACCTAGTTCACGTGTCCTGGAACAATTAGCTTTCCGCAGGCAACTGCTGAACAAACCCCAAATACTGTTTTGTTAGAGCTTTAAGGGAAAGATAAAAACCCACAACATAACTATGGAGGCAGTAATTCCAATTATGCAAGATGATTCCTTAAAATAGGGAAAACCTGTAAAATATTTAAAGAAGAAAATCAGTAGTGCATCAAGTCTTCCTGAGAGGTTTTGTTTTGGCTTTAATATTTTTTTGCTTTCTTTTCTTTAACATCTTCTACAGCTGAAAGAGGCATATGGAATAAATGTGATTCTGCATAAGTCTGATTATATTTGTGTGATAGGTTTTAATATTTCCATAAAAAATTGGTTTGTGCAATGGCTTTCTATTGTTCAAGTAACTAAACTTCACCTACTGCCTCAGGCCTACACTAAGGTAGTGATTCCTAAAATTATTGGAGACCACTTCTATCTTATCTGCTTACCTAGGTCCTTCAAAATTTGAAGTCTATAGCCTGACAGTCCAACATTTCTTCTTATATGGGAAATACCTATCTCAGTCTGTTCTATATATCTAAACTGTGAATCTATAACTCAATCTTCAGTCTTTCTAAGTAAACTTAAAGCCTGTAAAACTTTGTGAATATTATCTCTGCTATAGAAGCTACTTTTCTTTCTGAACAGAAAATAATTAAAGGTATTTCAATTATTTAAAAAGTATGTTTTGTTTTCTCAAAACATTGACTAGTATAAGTTAATTCAATGTTCTGCATTCTTGGCATTGCCTTCCCATAGATCATTTCAAGCCCTGGGCCTGTGAGATTTTAAGTATGTGTCATCACGGACAAAATTTGGCTCAGGCATCAACAACTTGATCCACAGGATAGGAACTCTCACTTCCTTTACTTATGCTAATCAATATGGAAGCTATAGACAAGTCTGCACCATATATACTTCTCAATTGGGTGTACAATTTATTCTGGCAGCAATTATAAGGAAAGGAGATGATGGAGCTTTTCTCAGTTAAATTTGAAAAGTAACTTTCAAATTTAAAAGGTACATTTGAAAGGTAACTTTCAACTGAATTTGAAAGGGAATTCCCATCCTGGAACTGCCTGCAAAGTCACAGTGTTTAAAAATACAAGATGCTTTAAAGTACACAAAGATATATACACCATGTGTTTATACTTGAAGTTTATAAACTAAGAGTCAGCATTAGATAATAGATGTAGAAACACCATTCCTGAAATTTTTGAAAAGGAGGGGACTGATCTCATGGTGAGGACTGTAGCTATGTCTCTCAGTTTGCACATCATTTTAATTCTTGAAATGAATACATAAGTAAATTGATAAATCAAGGTTTCATTATTTTTTCTTTTAAAGATATGTGCAAATCTTATTTCTAGTATCAAATGTGAACTTTCCATCCTAAGTGTAGTTTGAAAGTTTGTTTTGTGATGAATAATCCTTAGCAGTATATACCAGAATAGTTTTTCAGCAAGTAAGAAGACAAAAACTAGTCAGTAGGAGGTTGTCTTTAGATTTCGTAAGAGTACAGTTCACTGTACTCTATACTGTAATAAATAAAGTTGTATGACCTTACCATAGATCTAGACTTTTGCCCTCTCAGTATTCTAAAAAGGGGATAATTAGGGTGCTTTAAGCCATTGAATTTGATAACCCATCATGAATATACCAGTGCCTCTTTCTTCAGATATGTGGTCCATAACAAGATTGCTCATTGCAGGATGACACTTTTCAGATTACTTTCATGAAGAAATACTAATTTATTTCAGTAGACAAAGGTGGATGACTAATTTATAAATAAAAATCTAAATATGCTTAAAACTGAGAAAAATCCAGTATGTTTGTTTTGTTACCCTGAGAAGATGAGACCATTTCAAGGACAGTCTTCCTGGGTGCAAAGCTCTTGGAAGTTTTTTAGGCAACAGTAATCATTAACAAAGTAAACTCATTAGCTCATTATACAGTCCTGGGCTCTTCACAAGAGTGTTGTCTTTCTGCCCCACGTCTCTGTAAGTCAGTCTGATCTCTATGATAGCAATATTTCTAACATGCCTTATTTTAACTCAAGAACTGTGGCAGTACAGTTCTTTTCAGACAGCATGTGGTCTCTAAATAAATTCTTTCTCATTTTCTTTACATTTCGAACTGCAGTTGGAACCCTCTCAAGATTCTTCTCATTTCCCCATGGTTTTGTTAGCTGGTAGAGAAACTGTATATTACTGAGGACGCCAGATTAGCAGCTCTGTCAGTTTTATTGTTACTTTAGTTAACACCATATCTTGCAGCGTATCACTTTTTCAATTTCCTTTGATTTCACATTCAAGGGTCATGGTGTTTTAGTTTTAGTAACATATAATCTTTCAGTAATAATAGTACCCAACTTTGAAGTATACTGATTTAGAAAGCATTTTTTAAATACTTTACTGTGTTGACATTTTTGTAGCCACCTGCCCAGTCTTAGTTTCAGGGCACAGTAAATTAGTAACTCACACTGACTAAGGGTGCCAATTTACACTGTTTCAGCTACTCCATAGTAATTATGATGTGCCTCTGCAAATAGGAAAAATTAGAGGTTTATTGTTTGCTTTCACTGAAAGTATATTTTTTACAATGGGTTAAAAGTATGTGTCTGTATGAGTCTTTCTACTATATAGCAATTTGTTGGAATTTGTGTTGCTTTAATGTCTAAAAAATGTACCCACAGCAATTTGCATATTTTTAGAAGGGCCAAGAGGGAGAGAATCACAGTTTTAATTTTTGTGAATTTAGTATTCACATAGGTAATTATCTATAGCAGACAGCCCAGGTCTGTGATATTAATTCAGTCAAGGTTTAATATTTCTCTTTTTTTATAAAGCAGAACACCTCTATAGGGATGCAATGATATCAAAGGTATGTTTTATCAGAAAATTATCAGTGATCCTAACAGTCAGATTGAAGAAATATATGCTGATCTGTGAAAGAACCATTTGCTTTTCATAGAAACAAAACAAAACAAAACAAAACAAAACAAAACAAAACAAAACAAAACAAAAAAAGATGAAAAATAGGAAAGGCAGAATATGCCCAAATGTTGAGCATCACATGCCCTGTGAAGCAAAAATAATTGCCCCATTGCTTTCTGCCTTTAAATGCAGGATGTTCTACATACAAAAGAAAGAGCAATAGGTATTTTAGGTTCCAAAATCTGTAGAAAGAAGTATAAGTCTTGACAATATTTTCATTTTTGTATGACTAGATGATGTTCAAATTAAAATCTTTTATTCTTTATAAAATGTATTTAATGAGTAATTATTTATGTATGATTGCATACAGATTTCTTTTATGTTCAGAGCCATGCAGCTTTGTTGCTATTGATATTGTTTGTCAGCATCTGCTTTGTAATCCTGATAGACTGTGTCTTCCAATGGACTAAACCATTAAAGATATTAGTTTTATGCTATGAAAAATTAAAGTGAAGGGAATGAAAATAAAATAACAGATGCAGTAAAATAGATTTTTAAAAAATTTTTCTTTAACAATACATTTATTTTTTCTTAACTATCTGGAAAATTATTTAATAATTTAATTAGGTATTCTGAAATTAATCTGTATGTTTGGGTGACAAACAATTACTTGTGACTCATCTATGAATTCAGTTAGTGTTATAATCTGCTCTCACTATTTTGGTTTCTTCAGATTAAGAAACAATATGAACAAAATCATTTATCTTCATTCAAACCCCACATTTAACAGTATATTCTAATAAAAATATATCATGTTATCCTAAATAAGCCATTACTTTTTTGACAGAGTCCACAGTTTTCTTACTTTTCAGCAATAAGTAGTTACCATAGCAATAATCAAGTAGCAAATAGATTCCACCTAGCTTGAATATACAAACCTATGTTAACTGATCTTCATTGATGATAAGAATTAATATACCCTAGAAGTCATCAACACAAGTTCTACTATACTGATAGAAAAAAACCCCCTTTTATTCTATGTTATTTAGAACTGTATTTGTCTGTTTCAAAAAGGAAGAAAAAAAAACTGTTGGCATTCAAATTTTATCTCTGTTCCAAGAATTATATGTAGCATCCTAAAATAAGATAACAATCATAAAGAAACTTGGATTCACCTCCTATATGAAAATCCTACTCCATAAATCTAAACACTAATTCCACTGTTGTCATGCTATTCAAACAGCAGGGAAGTATAGATAAGAGATTGAATTGGAGCTAGGTTACCAGCTTCTGCAGGAAGTCTGTTGTACTCTTAAATCCTTTCGTTATTATGTTCTGCCTTCATTGAAATGTAGACCTTGTTTGGACACAGAACCTCAAGGCAGATGACCTTTGAATTTTAGAATGTCTCAGAAAAAGAAAAGTTATGTGATTGAAGATGAAGCTATTCTTGTTCAGTTAGACTTATAAGAAAAAACAAGACAAATCTAGAAAAAAACCCAAGAAAACACTTGTTTATCATTTTTACAACTTATCTGCCACCTAACTTGATAATGAAAAATGAGATAGATATTATTATTTCCCTTGCCTATGTTTGGCAAACTCGTAGCTACTTTGGACTTTTCAAGGCTTTTTAGTAGTAGGATCCCAACACTGATATGAATAGTGGTCACCAAGAGCTCTACTAGAGTATAGGAACAAAAGAAAACAAGAGTCAGACTATATTTTAAGATGATACACCAGAAAAAGGCTATTATATGTATGTCACATTGTATAAAAATATTGCTGACAAGGTAGACTGGGATTACAAACAATCAATGAAAGTCAAGGGCAGGACATTTAAAACTGAAAAAAATATATAATTTTACATGACACATAATTGATGTAATTCCTTACCACATGATAATACTGGCATCTGGAGGAGTATTGTTACATATAGAAACTCTATACAGAAAGTAAGAAAAATAATAATTATATAGTAGAGGATAAAATATTTTAGATTAATATAAACCCATAAGCTCTAAGATATAAATTAACCACAAGCAGACAGTAGAGAGAAATAATTTTTTTCCATTGGACAAGTCATTCCTTGTGTGTTTCAGAATTTTCTGCATCTTTCTCTGATTATTCTAGTAGGGCTGTTGGGTGAGCTGGGCAATGTGTTATGGCAATTCTGAAGCATTCTTTATCCTTGACCTTCAAAACCAAAACCAAAACCAAAAACTAAACCTTTGCTTTAGTTGCCCTTTTCTATGTTATTTTTGAAATGTGAAATTAATTAAGATCTGATGTGATCTATATGTCCAGGAAATCTCATCAAAGCAACATATTGAAAATTAATCAAAAACATGTACTCTGTAAAAGTAAAATTTCTCTCATCAAAATGTGCCTGTTCATATATAAATGTCATGAAATTGGGGAAAAAATTAGAAGGAAAAATTATAAAAATATTTTCTTTGTTAGAGAAGAATAGTAACAGGGAAGAGAGTTGAAATTCCTCTATAGGACTTGGCAGCAATAAAAAATACTCCACACTGAACATAACTTTCTAAGTTGCTGTGATAGCTCTTGACAAATCTGTATTTTACCAACAGTTTACTGCACACAAGGAACATCAAGCATTACAGAATATATAGTTATCTCTCTGAATGTGCTCATACTGCAGCCAATGATGGTTCAAGGAGACTGAAATCCTGGGAACATATGCTTCATGTCATGCTTGGAAATATCAACCACTAGGATATCCCTTAACTATTGTTTTTCAAGCTGCATAATCTTGTGGTTGAGGTAGCAACAAAATGCTAGTGTTTAACTTTTTAATTAGAGTATAGAGATAAATACAATCTGTTGAGCTACAAAAAAATCTGGATTTTTGCTATTAACTGAAATTACATGTTATTCTCTGTTTGGTGTCATCTACTTAATCACAAAATAAAGAAAATGCATTCTTTAAACATGCAAAAGGAAAGCAAGAATTAACATTCTCTAATCAGGAATTTTGCTACATCCTCTTCTTGTCCCTTCACTTTCTACTGTCACTATTGATGGTCTACGGGAAAAAATACATTTTGATCTCTCAGAAGCAGGGTAGCCTGCTTGCTCAAGCACTACCCTTCCACCTTTCCAGTTTGGTAACCTATCTACTGAATAAAACCCTACTTAAATTTGATGATATCTGCTCAATGCTTAGGACATGATTAACATCACAGGTGGAACACATCTAACAGTTTGCCTTAGTTTGCCTCTTTTGATCAGGAAATGCTCAGAGCTGAGATTTCATAAAGAGAGATTATGGCTTTTTTCTTCAAGAGGAGGCCCTTTATGTTCAGGAAGGAGTTCTGCAAGGCTCCATCTTAGAACAAATTTTCTTCAATGTGTTCATAAACAATCTGGACATAGGGCTCTAAAGTATACTAATTTTGCCAACAATACTAAATTGGGACTAGCTGTTGGCTCCCTTAAATGTGGAAAGGCCCTGCAAGAGAGACCTTGACTAATGAGAGGGCTGGAAAATCACCAACCATATGAAGTTCAGCAAGAGAAATGAATGCTGGATTCTGCACCTGGGATGGCATAACCCTGGACATATGTACAGAGAGGGGAATGAGATGCTGGAAAGGGACCTGGGGGTCCTGGTCGATGGCAGGATGAATGTGAGCCAGCAGTGCCCTGACAGCCAGGAGAGCCAACCCTGTCCTGGGTGCATCAGGCACAGCATCACCAGCTGGGCAAGGGAGGGCATTGTCCTGCTCTGCTCTGCACTCGGGCAGCCTCACCTCGAGTGCTGGGGGCAGCTTTGGGAATCCCAATATAAGAAAGACATTAAACTATTAGAGAGCATCTGAATGAGGGCAATGAAGTTGGTGAGTGGTCTGGAGGGGAAGCTATGAGGAGCAGCTGAGGTCATTTGGCTTGTTCAGCCCACAGATTTGAGGGAAGACATAGCAGTCTACCATTTTCTCATGGTGGGAAGGGACAGACACTGACATCTGTGGCAACCAATAACAGGACCTGAGGACAAGGCCTGAAGTTTTGTCAGGGAGGTTTGGGTTGGATTTTAGAAAAAGGTTCTTCACCCAGAGGGTGGTTGCACATCAGAACAGGCTCCTCAGGGAAGTGATTGCAGCACCAAACTGTGTTGCAGAGGTCAAGAAGCATTTGGACAATGCACTCAGGTATGTGGTGCAATTCTTAGGGTTGTCCTGGGCAGGTCCAGGATTTGGACTTAGATGATCCTTGTGGGTCCCTTTCAACTGATGATATTCCATTTTGCTATGATTTTATCATTCCATGGAGGGATCATGGGAAGAATAGTGTAAGATGCTTCAGTTTTGACTAAATGGAAATTTGTACAGTTTTAGCACTTTATTGAAAGGTATGAAGCAATGTATCTGAAAGATCTCTCAAGATTTTCAAGTAAAATCTCAGTTAATGGAACTCAGGGTATATTCTTCTACTTTTCCATAATAATTAAATGTAAATTCAAGACAGCAGAACATTAAACCAAAGTATCTCCAGGGCACTCTACAAGGCATTCACGTGCTATTGAACAAGTTTTCTTATACATATGAAGTAATTTACATATTTTAGAAAAATTGCAGTCAAATGGGTGAAAAAAGCAACCCAAATGTATGACTTAATGACAATAATGGTATTGTTCCTCTTGATGTTGAATTTCTCATTGGAAAATACAAAAATCAAGTGATTTTCTCCTGCAAGTCCCCACGTGACCTTTATTTTGACCTCTGCTGGTGGTAGTAGGCAGATACTCCGTTTTAATTTTTGAAAGATGCCCTGCGACACTCAAAATAGTACTAAAATGATCTCCCATTCACCAAATGCTTGCCCTTACAGAGAAGTTCAGTAAAGTAGCTGCATGAGAGCTAAGATACACACTTGCTACTGAAGTGAAATTCCTCATGGCGTGACCCAGTATCCTTCGGTTGAGAATCTCTATGAGAATAACAGATTATTTTTTTATGAAAAGAAAAAAACACTCAAAATAGTTTTAAAGCCTTTAAAACAATAAATAAATGCATCAGAAGGGAGTTACAACTACAACTCCTATATATTCACTTTTTTTAAAATTAACCTAATCTTAGAAGACCAACAAATATGGATTTCTTGTCTTCATGTAATAGCAGTACTTAATTAGTTTAGTCACGTCCTTTATGAGGCAAAGGGTAACACTCTGTGCCTTAAACTGTGGGGCTTTTAATACATCATGTCACAAAAGTATTCACAGTATTTAGCATAAAGTTCCATGGGGTTTTATGGATTAGGGTTTTATGGTACTAAACTTTCTAAAAGAATTAATATTTTCTCTAGAAGAAAGCATGATTTTAAACCTTACCCGTTATGTTTGATGAAACCTCTTAACAAAAGATTGAGATAGTTAACATACAGATCAGTGGGTTGAGTACAGTTGAATTTTGAGCCATACTCAAAAGGAAGTTGAAGCATTTGGATCTTTTGAAAATAGGATCTCCACCACTGTTTGAGGGAACTTGACAATTCTGCTTCTGCTCCTAAGTTCAATATTCTCAAGCTCAATCTCCAGTGTCCAAGTCACTACAAAGCTCTTACATCTGAAGGAAAGAAAATCTGTAAAAAGTACAGCAAAACTATAAATTACTAAACTTAGGGACTAAATATTTGATTGTAGTTAAAAATGTAATAAAATAATAATCACATACCTTAAAAACCAGAAATTATGCTCTTTTTTTACCTAAGAAATTTTTCTTACTGAATATTAAAATTAAAATATTTAGAGTTTTCTTTTTGCTTTTTATTTTTCCCCTCTAATAACTCCGTTGTTAATAGCTGGAGGAAAGAGGTAGGATGGGAAAAAGGAGGCAAAAGATGAAATTGCATTCTCAGAGACTGCTTAAAGATTCAATACTGTTTCTCCAGCTATGGAGAAATGAAGTTTCCTTAAAAAAATCTTCAACTAGAGGTATAATAAAGATAAAATACCCATGCACACGAGCATAAGACTAAAGTTCACTAGTAAAGAATACTTAGAAAATTTGCTTAATTTCACCCCCCCCCCCAATCTTTTTTTAATACTTAACATTGGAATATTTCCCATAAAGTATCAAATTTATCCCCATGGGTACACTTGAAATTCAGACTTCATGAGAAAAGATTCAGCTGAATTGTATCATGAAAGACAGGATTTACTTTCCAAAAACTGTTGCAGAGAACCTTCCAGTATGGAATAGAGAAAGAAAAAAGTTCAAGAAAACCACAGACCAAAAAGATAATTTTTACTTCCCAAAAATAAATGGGATCTTTAAGCTGTAGGTTGTTGCAAATATCCAGAGGTTGATATATGACAAACTTCACAGCCACAAGTTTGTCTGCATTCTGTGATCAGGTGAGAATGGAATTGTTAAGAGGTGAGAAAACAGTTCTGTTCATCTTGAAAGTGTAGTAATATACTTTGTTGTCATGGGGTTTTTTCTACTAGTAACTCTAGACATATATAGGACTCTGACTGTCTCTGTCTAAACCACCATAAAATAGGATGTGTTAAAAGAGGAATTAGAGGAAACATAAGAACTTAATGAAACATAGCTGCCACAAGTAAGGGAGATGAATATTTTCAGTTGGTGTGTGTCACATGACAATAGCTTACATATATATATAAGGTGATGCATAGTATACGTTTGTTTAATAGTATTATGGTTGTTTATGTAGTAACATAGTATATGTTGTTTAATAGATAGGCACTATAGAAGATGAGTTTAAGGGCTTCCCAGACCCTGGAATATTGTCTCAAAAAAGAGATAAGTATTGCACAGAGTGTGATTTCCTTCTGTGAACTTTCTCCTCTGCAAGAAAAAAAGCATAAAGTCACTTTCTGATGTGATATAGGTGATTTCGACCTACTTCTGAAACCGGCAGCACTTCTCACATTCATTTGGATGGTCAGAAAAATGTAAAAAGAGAAGAGGTAACTGTATTCTTATCCTTCCTTATCTTCTCTGGACTAGAGGCTCTAAAGAGACTATGTTTAAGTAGTTTAGATATAGAACAACCCCAAAAGGTAAAAGGGAGAGAGATGAAGTCTTCTTTCCCCTCAAGCAATTAACTCCAGCTCCCAGTGGAAGAATGAGTGCAATTGTTTTATTTTCAGTTAAATTTTTTTGCTGTCTTCCACAAAGGCCATTTAGGTCCTCAGTGAGACTGTTTAGGTGACGTGGATACTCATATATCTTATTGCAGGTTGAACAAATTGAACCATGATCTTTATGAAAAAGTGTTAAAAACCAAAATACAGCATATACCCTTTTGAAAATTGCTTCTCCTTTGTACCTGACATACAGAAAAAATAAGCTGAAAAGAAAGACTAAACAGAGATAACATTGTTCTCAAAAGCTTTAATTTTGTTACCAACATACCTAATGCATGGGTGAAAAAAAAGGAGAATAACAAACACATTTGTCTCATCTACTCATTTCCTATTTATTCTATTCCTTTTGGGAAAAAAACCTAAACCAATATTTTAAACTTGTAAATTCTTCTGCATCATATCAATAATCCTTTTTATATTAATTAACCTGTAAGAGTACAAACACATATTGACAGTTATCTTGTTCTCATTTCTTGATCAGTGTAGGAATTTAATGATCTCACAATGGGTGTTAGAAAAAGTAAACATACTTATCACCTTTGAAAAATCCTAACAAACCCAAAAGAATACTTTCAGCAGAATAACTTCCAGCTGTGACTATGCTGTATGCTTTCTAGTCAAAGAAAATTTTTCCTCTACGGGATTTGAAATTAAAGAGACTATCAAATTACTTTTATTTTATTTCTTATTGTTTCTATGTAATCATCCATTTGATTGCTACTCAAAATGCTACTGAGAAAGTTTTAGAGGTGTGGAGGTACAGATTTAAATATAGGAACTTTCTATCAAAGTGCTTTAAAATTTCTCCTTTAAAGGCTTGAATAATATATATTCCTTTTACTTATGAAAGCGTACAATTTAAAATGAACAATTCAATATGTTGCATAATTGAAGTTTTAAAATAAGCTCCCAAGATTTCCAAGTTAACCATTCTCTCAATGATTATATTTACTCTTTTCTGTGTACTCTTTCTGTTTTTCTTTTTTGCACATTTGAATAACAAAAGCATCTCTCATAATATCAACCCTCTGCACAAATCCAATACACAGCCCCATACCAGTAATTGTGAAGAAAATTTCCATTACTGCAGCCAAAATCAGAATGCCCAGGTATTTGCACAGTAAAAAAGTTTTGAGGAAAGAAGAAATTGAGCAACAGTAAGCCATTTACAATTATGTCCAGTGGTTTTGTTTGACATCAGGGAAGAAGAATAACAGATTGGCAGTTTGTTTTTAGAGTTCAGAGCAGGAAAAGATAGTCAGAGGTTACAGTCAAATGGGCAGACAGTGAAGACTCCCTACATGGTGACTTATGGCAGCCTCTGGTGCTCATCTCTGGATAGCTATAGTCCTCACAGAGATCTACAGAAGGCTTCCTTCAGAAAGCTGTGGCAGCAGAAATTAACCAGTTCCCTCTGGGAAGGTATCTAGTCTGGCTGAACCTGATCCATGTGTCAGAAACAAGAGAAAGCCATGTATGACTGTAATGGACACTGTGGGAGATTAAGACATCCATCTGCTGACCAGATGTACAGTTTTGGGAGGCTGTAAGTTTCCTTCTCACATAAGCCTCTTGTCCCAATAGCAGGACTAAGGGTGACATCACCTGGACCCACAGGCTGTTACCCTAGTTCCCTGAGCCCTGCAGGAAATCCTGATGCATTCAAGAAAACAAATGACACTCCAAAGACTGGATGCAACATTTTGAATTTAACCTACCAACCTCCCAATGATTCTTCACACACTTTCCCTTCTACAGAGGAAACAGCCCTTTATGAACTTCTCCAGTGTGAGTGCTTCCACAGGCTGAAGTTATTCATGAACCATTCCAGCACGGATCTCTTCCATAGGATGCAGTCCTTCTGGAAGGATCAACTCCAGCATGGGTCCCCTGCCTGGTCACAAGTCCTGCCAGAACACATGGTCCAGTGTGGGCTCCTCTCTCCATGGGTTCACAGGTCCTGCTTGGAGTCTCTTACTTCCTACATGGCCTTTCCATGGAATCACAGGAATCTTTGAGCATCTCCCGGATCCAGTGAGGAGTCCTTCCTTGGCTGCAGATGCATCTCTGCTCCACCATAAACCTCTGTGGACTGTGAGCAGGCAGCCATGGTCCTCTTCAGGGGTTGATCTGAAAAAATTGGTGGTCTGAAGAAATTCCTGAGGATTGGAAAAAGGCAAATATTGCACCCATCTTTAGCCAACAAAAGATGTTCCAAGGAACAAAATACCAATGACCACATCTTTCTGAAAGACAAATGTGTCGCAGACATCTTTTATGAAAAATCCTTTCCTTAGGATTTTTCCTCCTGAGAAGCTGAGAGGCCTCAGGAACAAAATGTAAACATTGATTATCTGCTGCTGTGGAATGCAACAGGTGGATCTTTGATTGGCCCATGTTGGTTGTTTCTAATTAATGGCCAATCACAGCCCAGCTGGATCAGACAGTCCGAGCCACAAGCCTTTGTTGTCATTCTTTCCTATTCTATTCTTAGCTAGCCTTCTGAGTAAATCCTTTCTTCTATTCTTTTAATATTTTTTTAATGTAATATATATAATAAAATAATAAATCAAGCCTTCTGAAACATGGGGTCAAACCCATGTCTCTTCCCTCAACCTGAGACCCCTGTTAACACGGTCATACAAATGCAGGAAGGATAATGCAGGACCCTAAGGACTACTGACATCTGAATGACCTTCAGTCATAGGCCCTGCTCAGGCAGCCCATGCTACAGGATACTTGTGTTCAGGCCTGCCCCCAAGTCCCATCTTGAAATCTGCCTTCCTAACTTTCTCTGCTGGATCCAGACCCAATTATTTAGATTGCATTATCTGACTGTAGACAAAACTCACCAACTCATACTCAAGACAGACTATTAGAGTGTATTATTCAAATAGTACAGTGTAACAAATTTTGTTATAAATAACCAGAATGTTAAACAGTTTTAGGAATACAGTAACCCAAAACTGCAAGTGCCTAATGTGTTATGAATTTCACAGAATACTTTGTCTTATATTTCTTATTATGGGATCTAAAACACTGCAAATATAGTTCATCAGACAGTTGATTAGCTTGCAAATGAGCCCTTAGAGAGAGAGGCTGCAGTGCTTCTAGCACATTTACTTGCAGAAGGCAAATGTAAATTTACATGATTGATGAACTTGCTGAACATTTTCAAACCTCTAACTCTGGAGACCTTGGAATGCTTCTTCTAAATTGTGTACTCTCCAGTGATTCAAAATAGCATTTAATAAAAGGTCTACCTTAGTAATTGCCAGAGTTTATTGAGTTTTATTTGTTGTGACACTGCCTTTCGAGGAATTTGTGATTACTTATGCATTCAAACTCAGTGGATTTCTTTCCTAAAGTACCAACACAACTTCTATGCTCTACTTTTTCTGTCCTATATAATGGTCAAACCTTCTGTTAGAAACACTTCATTGAGATAGTATCATAGAAACATGGTTGGGTTGGAAGGGACTTTATATAGTTCCAACTCCAAGGCCATGGGAAGGGATACCATTCACAACACTGGATTGCTTAGGGCCCCATGCAAACTTGGATAGTTGTCAGGTTGCTTCTATATTTTTTATATACACATATATTTTTTATACGCACATATATTTTTTTAATTAAGGAAAGAATAAATGTGATTTTCCTAAGACTACTTTATCTCCCAGTGCAGCAAAAATGTATGAAATTTAAATAAATTATTCTACTTGTTTTTAGAGCAAAATCTGATCTTATTTGCTAAGATAGATTAATAAAATAAATTTAATTTTTAAACTAAATTTTTCTGAGTCTTATGCAAAAGTTTGAGCCATCTTATTTCCTGCAGTCTTCACTGGAATCACAATATATGGATTCTGCAGGAACTTAGAGGACCAGATACCCTATAAACAAGTGATTAACTTTGAAATCTAGATTTTATTGAAAAACTTCAGTAGACAAAATATATTTTATCTGAAGGCACTTTCAAATGTAATTATTTAGCTGGCTGTTAACAGTAACATAAACTTCATTCAATTCAGGATTAAACATCCTAAGACTGCTAATTGATAGTAAAATATATCATATATATAAGTTAGGGTCATGGCATCATAGAATTGTGGAATCATGGAATGGTTTGGGTTGGAAGGTACCATAAAAATCATCTAGTTCCAACCCCCTGCTATGAGCAGGGACACTTCCCACTAGACCAGGTTGTTCAATGCCCCATCCAATCAGGCCTTGAACACTTCCAGGGATGGGACAACCACACCTTCTCTGAGCAATCTATTCAAGTGGGTCCTCACCCTCACAATAAAGTATTTGTTCCTTATGTCTAACATAAATTCCCCTCTTTGTTTGATCTCATTAGTACTTGTCATATCATTAGAGTTTCTGATTAAGAGTCCCTTTCTGACTTCCTTGCAGGTCCCCTTCTGATACTGGAGGATTGCTGTGAGGTCTCCACATGACTTTCTCTTCTACAGACTGAATTTTCTCAGCCTGGTTTCATAGACAAGGCACTCTAGTCCCCTTATCAACTTCACGACATTCCTCTGGGTTAGCTCCAAGCATGCCATGTCCTTCTTACATTGGGAACACCAGAACTGTACACAGGTACAGGTGGGGTTTCATGGGAGCAGAGTAGGGGGGCAGAATCTCTTCCTCTGACCTGCTGGTCACATTTTTTGGTGCATCCCAGGATAGGGGTGGCTTTCTGGGCACACACTACAGGCTCACCCTGAGTTTTCCATCAACCATGACCTGCAAGTCATTCTCTGCAGTGCTGCTCTCAATCACTTCTCTGGCTAGCTAGTAGATGTTGGAAATCTGGAAATAATCAGGATATAATGTCTGAAAATTAAGAATGGACTTGAGCAAGTTGTCAGCTTTCTATTCAATTTAGTGAGCCTAATGTAGGTGAAAACTCCATATAGTCTTGATACAATATTAAGATTAAAATAATGTGAGAGAATAAAGTACATTCTGTCATGCCTCATATATTTAGACTATGACATTTATAAGAAATAAGTAGAAAACAAAATGAGAAAAATAAGTTGGGTGATGAACTACATATCTTAGTAGAAACCTTGCAGACTCAGGGACAGAAAAGAATTTTGAAAAGTCTTGCAAGAACACTGACAAAAAAGGCTAGTTTTCAAGCACTTATATAATTAATTGGAACTTTTGCTTCCATAAGTAAAGAATACATTTGTTGTTTAAGGTCATCTGCCATGTGAAGAGGAAAGGACAGACTGAAATGTTGTGGCCTCTTTTTGTCCTTTGTCTTTGAACGTGTAAGCAACTCAAACCAGCAAGGTATTTCATTTTTCATTTGTGTAACAGTGTATTTTTAGGTTCACAGGGAATAATAAGCAGGAATTATACATTAAAGTACATCCAGTGCTCTGTATTGGTGCTGGTTTTAGCTGGGGTAGAATTAATTTTCTTCACAGTGGCTAGTATGTGGGTGTATTCTGGATTTTTGCTGGAAAGTGTTGATGCATTTTAAAAATAATAAATCCTGAAACAAAATATAAGATATGAAAAGAGTAGACTAAACATGATCACGTGATTTCTTATTAAAAATTCTCCTACCATAACATTTACACAGTATTTTAAATGGCTACAGTGACAAGTTTGGACATCCTAATTCTGATATTTAAATACATGTCGGAATTTAAGCACAAGGAAGACTGTATTAATTCAAATGGTACTAGCCGTGAAATGTAATCTTAGACATACATTAGACACTTCCAGGTGTAAATCAGCAAAATTTTTATCTTGTGTGCACTGGAAACACCTGAAAGCTTACATTCTGAGGGCATAGACAAATAAATCAAATGCAATAACTGTCAACCAAAATACGAGTCTAGTCAGGGTCTGACAAAAACATTTTTATTAAAATTTAACCTCAGATTTCAAAGAATTTGACCATTACCCTGGGGTTTTTTTAGTATTATTGACTAAACTGCAGTTGAATTCACTAGCCCTATATGCAGAGTACAGAGGTTAAACAGCAAAAACCCAGGTAAAACAACAGGAAACTGAAAAATAACATTTTCTTGCAGCTTTTGTGTCTTATCGTGGCTGGAAATCACAAGGGAGACAGAAGAATAAGCACACTGAAAACAGATGAGGAGCAAAAGTTATCACTGCTGCTACTTACTGGTGCCAAGATATGGTTAAGACATGGAAAAGAACCCTATCAAACTCAACATCTGGTAGTAGTCCTACCTTAATGATAACAAGTACCTTAACATGTGAGAAAATAACAGAAAAAACACAGGTCTGTTTGTGCTTTGATGGTTTGAAATTGCATACTTAGGTCAGAAAAGCACCTTTGTTCAAAAGAGCACACTAATGATGTTTTTTTTTTTTCCAAAATCTGTATATGCTCCTGAGGACATATGTGAGGCTAATAATACATGAACACACGAGAGAAATGCAGTATTTTGGCCTTGATAAGTACATTTTGAATGCAGTCATTTAAATTACAATAATTAATGCATGTGTAATGCTCTGTTTATAAAGATCATTCCTGATGATGGTACAATATCTAAATAGATACAACACATCCAACAGAAGAATACATATCTAGGAAAATCTCTCTCAGTAAGACTGATTTGTTCAGAAACAAAAATGATCACCAAACCTTTCTTTGGTTTTGTCACAAAATTAATTTAACACAATATACCAAGACCAGAAAATGGGCCCATGTACTGACACATGCTTGTCTATTAATTTCTAGTTAGCACTCATGATGACTTTGACTCAGACAAGGAAGATCCTCCCAGATAATGTCTGAACATACTTTTAAATCATTACAGGTTGGGGAAAATGTCCTATAAACAAAATTTACTTGGTTAAAGAAAAAAAGCACCATATGTTTGTGGGTTGCACCATGTCATTCACCAGCAGGATCAGATGAGCAGCCTTAATCCTTAATCCTGAAAGGGGACACACTGAGAAAGGATTGTATTGAATTGTCTAGTACTAGGTACTCCAGCAAGTATAAGTCAACATTTCTATACTCTAGAAAGCTAGAAATAGCTTATTCTTTTTTAGCTTAGTTACCCAACCATAAAGAAAGAGCACCAACTTTCTCTGTCTAGAGGATACACACATAAAAGAATTTAGGCTGTTCCAGTCAGTTGCTGATACTGTCAGTAATATGAACCCAGGACAAGGACTTGTGTCCCCATACTCTAATTTTTACTCACATTGCCAAGTACTGTAGCAATTCAATACTAAGTACTTGTGTCCTGTGACTGAGGGTTAGAAAATTATTGCATCATACAAAGAATAAGCAAATCTTATGATTAGGTAGAGTGTATATTTCTCAGTATTCTTCTACAAAACTACCTATTACAGTTTTTTCATACTTTGCAATTTTCTAAATTCTGAGACTATACTTCAACATGTAGAAAAAGAGTGTGATATGGAACCACCAGCCAGTCAGAAGTCACCAATATTCTGAAGTTCAGTTTGGGTCAAACAGCTGCAATTTCTTTTCTCTATGTGTCATTTAATGCCTTTCCTTACCCGGAAGAAAAAATTCTATCTATGTGATGTGAGGATGATCAGAAAAACCTGAGATTTCGCTCATGAAATTCTCTTAACGTCCTTTACAAATCTTCATAGAAGTAGCAATTAAAAGTCTTAATAAGCACACTACTTTAAGATTAACTGTTCCTTAAAAGACATTCAAGTTTTACAACAAATTATTCCTCAAAATTGAAAATTAATCAATTTTTCTGTTATACTTTTGTTTGATTATTTTTTCTTCTTTTGAGTGCCAAAGTAATTATAGGTATAAAGGTTAATTTCATATGCCAAAAATTTCTTTTGTCCATTTTTAAATGTTGATTACACATGCTTTCATCTCAGCTATACAACATACAGCAACAAATTTTCTTTGACTTTAATGAAAGTAAGGTCAGATCTACATCACTTTCTGATGTATGACTTTCATATTTTCTATTAGATCATGTGATTAAAAACTTGCCTGAATACTCACAAAGGAGCACACAGAGAAAATGAGTAGTAGGGAAAATCCATATAAAAATCTGTCTCAGCTCCTCCTAGACCCATCCCAGGAGCCACCAGACCATCAAAGGCCCATCTTCACAAGCCCAGAGGAGCAAAGAGCCCAGAGTCATGTAAGGATGCAAATAAATGACTGAGAGGAATGGACAGTCTGTTCCTCTTCCTCACAGGGCTGTTCCGGGAGACTCTTGGAGTCTCCAAAGGTGAGTCCATTGGATTACCAGCTTTGGGGGGTGGGAGTAGTACCAAAGAGTTTTCTTTTTGTGTGTGTGTGTGACAGTCTGCGCCAGAAAGTCTAGTTTTCAAGCTTGAGGAATTTTTTCTGTCTTGTCAAGATGATTCTGGTTTAACCCATATTTCATTATGCTCATTTTAGGTTCTTAGCAATCTTTATTATTATTTGTGATTTGGGGATGTGATAGGGAAAAATGCAAAGACAGACATATTGCAAAGACTGTAACAATTGTAAACTATTTTGTATAAGATCATATACCTTAATGTGGTAGGAAGAAGATGGTGACTATACTGCAGACATTTTACTTAAATGTGCATATGGAGGGTTGACTTTGGATGATTTGACAGCTAATCCAGCTGCTATATATGCCCCTTCTCTACAGGGGGAGGTGAGAAAGTAAGATAAAAAAACCTACTGGGTCAAGAGAAAGACAAGAAAATGACCATAACCATCACAGAGAGAGACTGGATTGTTGTGTTGTGTCTGTATAAGTTGGACTGTTCTGTTCCCCCTGTCATGTAATGGTTCTGCCCTGGTTCTCCCTTCCCTCCTTTATGCTGCCAGTTATCCCAACTCCTCCCCAGTTGCCTTGGGGATCAATGTACCCTTTCTCAAATCCCTCCCTGGTGCCCTGTCCGTCACTTGGCGCTCCCACCCTTCTCTCTAGAACTCTCTAGAAACTTCCAGCTAGAGCATCGAGTGATTGGATCAGGGGCCGGGGCCCCACCCTCAAGTTCTCCCCATTGGTGTTCTCCCTAAGTCAATCTTTTGTATCCCACTCCCCTCTGAAATCCTATTCGTCCAAGGACTGACTCCTCCCTTGTTTCCCTCCCTCCTTATAAGCTGTTGCAACTTCCCCCTCTTTCTCTTTGGCTGTCGATTCCCTTGGGGCCCAATAACCCTGGATTCACCACAGCTGGAGAGCGCTCTCTTGTTTCTGCTGACTGTAGCCACAAGCCAAGCCATGTCCTACCACAAGGCAGTGCTGCTGTCACAGCACAGAGCGTTTGCCTCAGGTGCTGTCCCGAACCACGGAGATCAGGATAGAGCCCCCGTACTGCTAGCGGTGCTGGATAGCTGGCCGGGATGTCCGAGAAGGACAATCCTCCAGCTGCACCGCTTCACTGGACTGGGAAGTATTTTTTACTGCTTCTTAAGTACATATAAAGAAGAAATTAATTCAAAAGAATTCAGCTATTCAGATGTACAGGGGTCCCATGGACTCTTCTCACAGAGGACATCCCCAAAGCCCTCACCTCCCCAAACTTTGTCATGTAAACCAAGACCAGTGCATCAACTGGGGTTTAGGTTTTTCTCCTGTGCTCTCTGGGTAGAGGTAATCCCAGAAGACAACAACTGATCTATTTATTCTAGTGTTGGGTGTGCTGCCCATAAGTATCCCTGAAGGGACTTTGATTTCTTTTTCTCTTGCCCATTAATACTTCCACCCAAACATCTCTCTGTCCTTTATATCTTCTTTTGGAGATATGACTTGTCTGGATACCCACAAATACCCACAAATCTGCTGAACACATGTCTTTTGACAGGTATTCCTTTGTGAACTCCATCTCTCTTCTACATACACAGAAGACAGGTATATAACTCTATAAATGACTATATTTGTTTCAATGGAAAACAGTTATAATTCTCTGCATATACAGATAGGGCTCTGGTTTTTTTGAGGTTTTTTTATTTCCCTTCCCCCAGAGACTTGTATAAAGTTTTGGCAAACCAGGAAAGAAAAAGATGTTTTATTTATCCTTTGCTGAATATTTATCTAAATTTTCTGAGATTCTACAATTCCATCACAGCAAATTTTACAGAGAGAGGACAAAGAAACAGTTCCATATGATGGTACACAGAACTATTGAATGTGATATGTCTTTCCTTTACATCTGTGAAAATAATATGTATTTCAAGAGCTAGGCTAATTAAGCAGGTTTTCACTTAATATAATCCCCATAATTTACACACTTTTCAAAAAAAAGACTTCACTGCAATTGGCATCAGAGGGATTAACTGTCCTTCAAAGGAAAATCATCTTCATATTGAACTTTCAAGATACTCACAATTTTACATATTTATATCTGTAAATAATTAACTGAGTAGTTTTTCATCAGATTATATTTAATTATTAATGTAAAAATTATTTAAATGTATATGCATGGTGACCAGAAAGCTGAAATCCAACATCTTCAAATGAGACTTTTTTGGTTGCTGGAAGATCTTTTTAAATATAGATTCAAAATGCTAATTATGTCTTCATGAAGAAAATTGCTGGAGGTCAAACATAATGATAATAAAATAAATGGTTTTTTTGGAAAGAAATATTTGTAAAAATCTGTGAATGGTTAAGTCATCATTGCTACTAGGTAGCTTCATTTTTGATTCCTCTCTTACCATAGAAAGATTTTTTGATTTTTTGACTCCTGCTTTCCACCTGTTGCTTCTTTCAAGGGGGAAAGGAATAATTATGCAGTGCATAATTAATTAAGTTAAATTGAGTAGAACTATTTATTTTACAAAAACTGGTTCTATAAAATGACAATTAGTAAATGCTAAGTAAGACAAATACAATTTGATTTGAAATTACTATCTGTAAAGTATGCTTATTTATAATCACTTTTAATGGTGGCTGCAAATGTTAATTTTGCTAATTCAGTTTGGAGATAAAGAATAGTAACCAGCTCCATATTAATTTACTAAGGATTAGCAAGAGGAGTGTTGAGAATACTTGAATAGCATAGTCATGTGAAAATACAAGTACAAATCAAAAGAAATCAGATATTCAGATGCAATTCTAGGTTCAGTTTATATTCCTTCACAGACTAAAAATAATCTAAAAAATAGTATAAAAAATTATTTGACGATTTTTGAAATTGATGAAGCTGAACTATATTTCTAGCTCTTTTTGAAAACCGTTTTTACAGCTATCTAGTTGAAGTCAAAGTTAGTATAAGTGTATGATATATGTCTTAGCTGCATTTAATAAAATGCGATGTAAGAATGTGATTCTCTATTAATTGTAAATCTCTTTCATGTCAAGATAAAAACAATGTGATTGGTAATAGTAATCTCATCATTGTTGGTATTTCCTACTTGGTTATAGTTGATACTCTCACAGCATCTAAATATTTCACCCATGAACAAGGCTGTTCATCAAGACTCATCTTACATAAGAAAAAAAGATCTAAATAAATCTATACTGATTTGAAGGTCCAGGATTAAATTATTTTGTTTAATCTACAGGAATAATTACACCCCTGCTGATGTGTTAAAGTCCAATGGAAATTAACTTTTGACTCCAGAACTGAATAAACATTTATGGTCATGCCATGAAAAAACCCCAGACCATGGCTCTTTCTTAGGCTCCTATGGATTTCTATTTTTTGAGGTAAAAAGGGAACCTTCATTTAAATTTTTTGAGATTCTCTTGAACATATTTGGTTTTGTTGAGGGGGAGAAAAGTGGATTGCAATGCTATGAATTGGTTCCCGCAAACTGTGGGGAAATGCTTATAACTCCTGTCTTCTGAGAATCGTAAACGGCTTGGGCTGGAAGAAATCTTAAAGACCATCCGGGTCAAACCCCCTTGCAAAGGACACAGACACTTTTTACTAAATTAGGTTGTTCAGAGCCCCATCCAATCTGACCTTTAACACTCCAAGGGGTAGGATATCAAGACCATCTCTGGAGAGGATGTTGTAGTGCCTCCCCAACCTCAGTGTAAAAAATTTATTCCTAAGAGCAGATCTAAACCTACTCTGTTACAGACTGAAGCCATTCTCCCTTGTCTTATCACTACACACCCTTGTAAAAAGTCTTCCTCTTTCTTGTAGGCTCCCTTCAGGTACTGGAAAGCCACAATTAGGTCATCCCAAAGCCCATCCCACAATTAGCCCCATTCCAAATCCAAAGCATTTTACTACTGAATGTAAAGAGAAAAATAATATTTGAGTCATTTTAATAAAATCAATAGTATTCTGTTCTAAAAATTCAGTAACTGGCAACTGATACTTGGGAAAATTATTATACATAGCCACTAGTGGAAAAAATTAATCATTTTGGCTGGACACTGATACTGAAAAGGGCTGTTGAAGTAAGAGTAGTGAAAATACTGCTTTCTTATCTATAGCAAAAAAAAAAACCCAATAGAGTGAAATTTTAGGAAATACCACAGACATTTCATGACAAATCAATAGTTTCTTAGTGAAGAACCAAAGTAATGTATCTATTTCATCTGCAAGCCTCTAAAATTCATTTGGATTCTATGGAATTCATATTTAACCAAAACTTTTTTCCAACTTCTTCTTAAAATACCTAAATCAAAGAGTAGATGATTTTCATGGATTAATAAGGTTTGCCTGGTTTACAATTCTCTCATTATATCTCCTTGGGAACTCAATATTTGCAATCTACAGAGGGAAAAAGACTTCAAGCTCCTGACTTTTGTTACTTCCTTAATAACTTCAACTTCATAATAATTTCCCGTTAAAAGATATTTTTAGAAAGTCTTTGTTTGTAAATAAAATGCAAACTTCCAGCGTATTTTAGATCTAATTTTCAGTAAGTGTCTCTCACTCACTGGACCCTTTGTAAGAGTCTGTATATGTATAATAAACTGTTTTATCTTACACTTATTTCACCACTGCTTCTTTTTTATTTTCTTTACTAATTTAATTCTTAAAATGTAATAGTACAATTTTCTTCCCTTATTTCTTCTTTGCAGAGGCTCATCTGCTCAATTACCAAAGTCTGTGAAATTTCAGAATGTATTTTGTGAATATGAGCCTATGTTCTTCCAAGTCAGGCCTATCCACTCACAGCCTGAAATTTCAAAAACCATAAATACTGTACTTTTGTTTGGTAGGTTTATAGCCACACTATTCCTGAGACATGGAGTAGGAGAATAAATCTAGAACTTGAATATATCTCTCCTCGTGTAAATTTGGCAAAACTATCCGACAAAAAAAGGACAACATATCTTATTTTCAGCACAGTGTTTTACCTTTGCAGTCACCTGCTGTTTCAACTACTTTACAAAGTTTAATACATAATTCTAGCAGATTCAATTTAATTACCTAAAAGCTACACATCTCATCCAAGTTATTTGTCTCTGTCTCATCAGTAGACAAACAGAAGTTCATTAAAGAAGGAGATTCACAATACTTATCTGTGTGAGGGAAAAGCCACATATAACACAAAAATACTGTATTGCTATGAAAGTTACATTACATTAGATATGCACTTTCTAGCAAGGTATAAAGTTTATTCAGTCACATTAATGTGTTTAATGCCATTTGAGATATCTTAAGGTATGAAAGACCTTTACATATGATTGGCAGATGCTGTGGTCGCAATGCAGATAATAGTCTGGTGGCAGGAAATCAAATAAAATATCCTATAGGATCTTAGATGCTATTCTAAATGTGTTTAGTTGAGTGACTTGAGCCAAACTTATGATAAATAAGATAGCATGGAGGATGGATATAAGAGATGGAAAATTTTAAAGCTAGAAATGAGATTATGCTACTTGTTATACAGCCAGATGTTTAGAAAGGACCTTTCTTAACAACTCAATAATGCTTTTTCTAATTCAATTGTCTGTTTACTTCATCAATTGCATTGCAATTATTTAACAACCTCTAAATTAATGATGGGGTGATAAATAAGGCTTCATTAAAATGCAGACATGAAGAAAACCATGAAAGACAGGGATTAAAAAGATTCCTTTAGGCTGCCCAGTTTATGTTTTTGACAATGAAAAATTGTGTCTTTTTTTTTCTCAAATACTCACATATACACCTACATGGACACATGTTCATGTACATAGTACTTGAGTATTTTGTATTAAATATTACAGTAGTACTTTCTCACATTTAGTTTTGAATGCCCTAAGCAGGGTGCTTTCAAGAGATTTTTTGTCTTTGTCTCAGAAATTGTTTTCTGACAGACTTATTATTTACCTTCATCTTTTTGTAAAAAGTTTTCATCATTACTCCTAGCACATTTACAAACATAATTTTTCAATAGTATTTGCAAGTTTTGACTGCTTGTCATGATTAAAAATATTTTTTCATGATTCAATCTTTTCATAGTAATGTACAGAGTGTTGCAGTACAATAATGCACTTACTATAGCCTGCAAAAGATGGCTTTCACTACTCCCATGAAATGAGTGAAGGCTCTGTGCCAACCCAGCAGTGCAGAATCTCAGCCTCAACTTGACCCAATCTTGGTTCATCTCATTTAACTCCTGCACTGGGGCCTAGTGACTGCTGCTTCCTCAGGTTGTCCTGGGGATTCCTCCAGGATAGCTCTGGGGATGTGACAGAGGCTGCCAACAGTTTGGAGGCCATTGTCAACCTGCAGCTGAAAGCCCAAGAGAAGGAGACACTGTGATAAGAAAAAAAGACCCAAGGCCAAGTAAGAAGAAATCACTTTCCAGGAATATCACATTCCAAAAAGAATGATGACCTTTGGACATAATTCATCATTACAATCCACTCCTTTCTTCTTAAAGAGGTGTTGACTTCGAGACTCAAAAACATACTGATAGTATTAGCATTAAAGGAAACAAAAGGAGGGTTTTTTTTTACTAATTTTAACATTACTATAGATTAGACTTCTCTTTTTACTTAGAGATTGGACAATTCAACTGTCAGGAGACGAATTGGTTAAATTCTTGACTTTAAGTGTTGATGTTTTTCATTTTATCTGTAAAAGTAGTCTGCATGTCATGTTACAAAATTTGTATATTTCATTCTTTCTTTTTAGTATTCCTTAAGAACTATTCTTCTATCTGGCATCAATATTATTTCTGCAAATACATTACTGTAAAATATCCTTCCTGACTGCATTTTCTCCCCATATTTTGTCTGTCATTTGAATTGCTAGTTCTTCTTGGCAGCAATTATGATTTACATAGCCAGTAAAAAATACTCATAAAAAGTAGGAAAAGTATTTTGTCTATCATTAAAAGAACAAATATTTGATTTCTGAGAAATTGTTACCAAAAAAATACTACTGAATTTGATGTACAACTTCAAAAACACACAATGAAGGGGGTTTTGTCCTTCTTTTATTGTTTTGAGGTTTCTTGTGTGTTTTCTCTGTTTATTCAACAACATTAACAAAAATAATTCAAATTTAATAATTGCATTGTGTATGAAAAAACTATACAACAATAATGATGACAGAGATAATAAAACTTACATGTAATTACTGCCTATTCCTTTAATAGCTCTTACAAAATCATTTTCATGGCATGCCATGGAGGCTAAGTTTATACATGTAGCATATTTATTTTGCGCATCTCTGTGAGAAAAACTGAACGTGATATAAGTGTTGAATGCTTTTAATATTTATTAATGTCACAGCATTGTGATATCTTCTTTAGGTTAAAACACTTCATTTAATGAGAATTATTTCTAGTAACACAATAAAGCACAGAAGACAAAACAATCCATTTTTACACACGCCTTATAATAATACAGAAAGTATTCTTTCCTAGAATTTTTCAAACTGAAAATTTCTATTTATTTCTTTGCAAGATAAGAAAAATGACAAGACTTGCTTTAGAGTATTTTCTACATTGAAATTGCAGGGCTTCTCAAATGGGAGTAGTAACATACTCTTCTGGAAGACAAATAAAGTGATCTAAAAATGTAATATTAATTTCTTGGGGGAAAAAAAAGTATCTAAAATCTAAAATATGGTTTTACTTGTTTTAACCCCAAAGTAAAGTTCACGAAAAAATTAATTGAAAACAAATCCAAATCCCAGCTAAATAAGAGGACTCTAAAGCAAATAATTATTTTCTTTTAAGAAACTGTACCAAAATGTTATTGGAAATGCAGTGCTTGTATTGGAAAATACATTGGAAAAACACCTGCTTGTTGTGTCATTGAATGCTTCTGTCTGAAAAACTGGCAATAGCCTGAAAAGAAGAATGTAGGTTTTGCCTCTCATGCTTTTCTTTCTTCGACAGCCTTAGGGAGCTGAACTTGTTAAGCCTGAAGAAGAGAAGGCTGCAGGGAGACCTCATGGCAGCCTTCCAGTACCTAAAGGGACCTACAAGAAAGCTGAAAAGGGACATTTTACAAGGCTGTGCTAGGACAAGAGGAGACAGCTTTCAACTGAAAGACAATAGGTTTATATTAGATAATAGTAATAAATTCTTTACTGTGGTGCTGGTAAGGCACTGGAAAAGGTTTCTCAGAGAAATTTTGGATGCCCCATCCCTGGGGGTGTTCAAGGCTAAACTGGATGGATCTCTGAATCACTTTATCTTGGGGAAAGTGGCCCTGACTATGGCAATGGGATTGGAGTGGGATGAGATTTAAGATCCCTTTCAACCCAAACTACTCTGTTATTCTACGACTCTGTGAGAGAGACGTTAAGAGAAGGAGCAGAAATCAGGAATATAGTAGGTGGATATTGTGTAGCAGTTATTAAATTTTGCTTTGTCCTGAAACACCATCAATATAAAATGTTGAGAAGCTCTTGGCAGGCACATGATCTTTGATTTTTGCATATTAATTTGAAAATAATTACATTTTCATCAAGGCGTATAAAGAAAGAATAAAAGAATAAAGTCAGGCACTAAAATCCCCAGGATCTATCAAGGTTGTCCTAAGGTCCACCCATCCTAGCACCATTCTGCAGCAATAGTAACCAGGAGAAAAAGAGTTGAGAGATACAATGTTTGCATACTAAGACTGCAAACAGTTATCTCTATCATGTCTCCAAAACACTCCTGCTGCTTTTTGTTGTTCTTTGTCTCATTTCCTTTCACTTATCCTTTTTTCTATAACAAACAGTTACAGGCTACTTAGCCATTCCTATTGTAAATACATTATATGCCTCTAACTTTTTGACAGAACTTCAACTTTCAAAGTTTCAACTTACAGTGCAACATAATTAAAGGTAGGGAACTATGCTTTTCTACAGCAGAATAACAATGTTCTTTGTTTTGTTCACTGATTTACTTGTTTCTTATACCACCTCAATATTTTATTTGCCGTTTTAATTGCTTGTGAACAGTTGCTGATTGACATCATAAATTATCTAACATTGTTCAAGTTCTTATTTCTGTGTAATAAAGGTAAGCTCTAAACTCGGCCTTTTACACATGAAATTATTTCTTTTGTACTCATATTGCTGCACCATAGTTACTTTGTTAATCTTTCATGAATAGCTAATATTTCGGAACCAACTATTCAGAACAGTGGGTTTTACATCAGTCATTAAAATTGCAAATTTCTCAGTAATTTAACAATGTCAGGATTTTACCTGGATATTTGAAACTACTAAATATTAAAATAAGTTAAGTATTCATTCTGAAATGTTAATGGGCAAGAGAGAGCTCTACCAGGACAGTTCAGTCTGATTTGATGGGCAGGTAGGGATAGCTGAGATGCCCCGGGGTTTCCCTTCTGGCTCCAAATTCTTAGTCCGGAAGGGCACACATCTCTTTTTAACCTTGTGTCATCAGGATGAGTTAGAGACTGAGGGACAGAGCAAATGACAATAGGTATTTTCAGGCAGCTGAAATATACTTTAGATCAAATATGTCATCTCAACAGGAAATGGTGGTTTTTTACTGTCATGTAATATATCACTCAAAATGAGAGTCAGGTTTTTTCATGGGAACATATAAAGTCAATCCTGCAGAGTAAATACCCCAGCTTTTTTCCCAGCATATGAATGCTTATCAGAACACAGTTTTAAAGCTGGATTATGTCTTATTGTCATTAAATCTATTTTAACACCAATCTATTATAATTACATTTAGAAATTCCTTTCCTTTCTGATTGTGCCTTAATAGTCCAAATAAGTTGTCATTCCAATAATCATTAAATGTATATTTCTATGACTTAAGCAATAAATGAGTGGTGCCTGCCACATACCTTTGTTCTTTCATCCTCCCCACTATGTGTCAGAAGGTTACTCAGGGCCAAAGATACCCTGGACTTCAAAATGTCTTTTGTAAGATTTAGAAATAAATATAGTAACATTGCACAGCTGTTTTCAAGTGTTATTCTGCCTGCAGCTTTGAGTGTAGAGGATATGCTGGAGCAGGGCCATGAGGAAAGGGATTGAGGCTGGAGCAGTAATGCTTGTCAAACCCTTGAGGAGGGTAATAATAGATCAGAAGAGGACATTTGAAGCTGAAAGTTGAAACCAGTATATTTGTTGGGAAACCACAAATTACTCCTTAGCAAATAATGTAAAGAAAAGAAAGCCTGATCTAAAAAAGCATTGCAAGCAAAACCAATACAAAATAGATGACTATCCAGGGAATGTGTAAAAAATAGTAATCTTTTTTAAGGACGTATGATAAAATTTCCTGCAACCCTAATAAAAGACCTGCATTTCATAAATTTTAGGGAAATAAAAAATAAAATAGATTCATTTCTACCAATATAGTAAACATATATTTTCATTAGTTATTACACATATACATAATATGCATGTCTTTGAAATCATTATACTACAACATGGTGTCTCTGATTTAAAGTCAAAAGTCTGCTTAGGAATAAAAATGTCCTCATAGAGTACAAATGGAGTACTTGGTTATCCTAAGAACCACATTCAGGCAATCAAGATGAAACATAAGATAGAATATAAGTATTCATGTAGATTTCTAATTTTTTAAAAACTTTGATTCAAAAATACATGAAGGTTTTACATAAAGGGCACACTTACTTCTAAGCATGTAAAATTCTGACTTGCTGCAATACAAATATTCCTACCGTGAGACCACATGACTGGTCTGGCAATTTGTGTCAACTGATGGGGTCGATATCTCATATGTCAAACTCTGGCAAGTAGCCACAGAAAACACTATGTGACCCTATAGCAGCAATAGCTTGTTAGTAGAATTGCATTTCCTACTTCCACTTATCAAAGAGACATAAAATGAAACATAAATGCTTTGTCAAGTAAAGGGAAAGTGTGTAATCATGCTTCTTCAAAGAATACAAAGTGAATATGCACAGACAATAGAAATATAAACTCGGCTTTATGTATTATGGCTGCTTTTACAGACAAGAAATTCCTTCTGGGGGGAGGTGGGAGGGTGTGCTGGAATATCTTTTCCATAATTTTCTTTTCCTACTCTAGGCACTAATGTTAAAATTACTGTATCAGCTACTTTCAGAAAAATGTACTGTAAAAAACAGAGTAAAACAGAGAAAACCAAAGATTCTAATTTAATAAACATAATTTTTATGTAATCTGTCAGATCTTTACCTTCTAGAGTTCATATACTAAAATAGCCAATAAAGAGGAACCAGGAAACTCGGGTGCAAGATATAAATTATTCATTGATATAGTAATAAGTGGCATTACATAAAAACTGTTACTCGTAGTAAAATCTTAAAGCTTCCTTATATGTAATAGGATGTATCTTCATAAATGTTTTGTTATCAAAGCCAAATATTAGTAAAATCAATAAATTTTACTGATTAGTTAATAGAAAATGTGGTTTGTTTTGTCAGTTTTGGTAGTTGTTCCCTACAAAAAAAGAAAATGGACAACCTAAACATCATCTTGTGTAGCTGTAGAACTCCATTTTAAAAAACTGAAGCAAACAAAATGGTTTAATATACTTATTTCAAGGCCAAATAGATTTCCATTTTAAGAAGTAAATATCACGAAAGGTGACAAAATAAAGAAATCAGACAACTAAACTAGTCAGGCAGCTTCCTTTAAGAGATGGACCTTGAGCTTTGTTCAGTTTCCTGTTTATGGTTTCATGGAAACATGATGAGAAATAAAAAAAATCCAACTAGAGGGAAGAATTCCAGCATTTTAAAATACAGCAAAACTCAGTGGATATCCACACTTTCTATGTTTCCCACTGGTTTTTTGATGAGAAGTGTTAGAGGAGGATCTAATCATTAATGGTCTCCAGAAAGCAGGTAATGGATTATTGCTGCAGTTAAAAGTAAAGCCAGTATGGTTTCTTTCCCCATCTTCCCCCAGTACCAGAAATTGGTCTTTATATCAAGAAACCAGAGATGAGAGATACTTTTGGCATCTTTTATTGTTAAAACTGGCCTATATATCGGATAGATGGACAGTTTTAAAAACTAACATTAAAAGGTTCACTTTCTCTTCCCTCCTCCTTTATTCTTATAAGAAAACAAAATATTCTTCTTTGGGAGCAATAATTGTCTGTAAGTGATTCACTGAGAGCAAACAAGGGGTCTCATGAGTGTGGTTCTTGCATCTGTGTGCTTCAGGTAACCCTTTGGGCTAATGTCATCTACTTTCTTTTTTCTTCTCTTCTTGTTTTTGACCTTGTTAGTTGCATATAACAACTGTATCTCCCCAGGGCAGGAGTACATCCAGAACAATTTCCTCATGGAACTATTCTCACACATTTGATTTTAGTATATTGAAATTGTGGTGTTATTAATAAGCTTTAGGTGTTTTCCATGTCCTGGTGCATTCAGCAAAAAAATCAAAAAACTGATTCAAAACTGATCAGAAAAATATTGAACATTTTTTCTTCATTAATAATTTAAGAGAATTCTCTGACAACACCTGTTGAATGCTGGTTTTCTTACTTAATTTCAGTCATCATCAAACATAAATAAATAATATTTCTTTGTTTTTACCTTTAACTTCCTTTGACTTATGTGCTTTGTAATATTTTGTGCAACTCTATTAAGTGTAATGAATATATATTTTAAATGCAATTTTCCTCTGCAAATATCTATTGATCACATTTATAATAAACATTTTTATATTGTTTAATCAAAACTTCTCTTAAAAAAGAAATCATGTTTCCTCTGAGATCTCTCATTTTTATTTAGAATTAGTTAATTGCCTGGTGATATTATGTCTTTTCAAACTGGAAACATTTCTGGTCCAGTTTCATCTATGTAAATGTAAGTGTATGACTGAAGCAAAAAGGTGTCTTTAAATGCCTCAAAAATTTCCTGTGAGCCAATTCATGTGTTCAGAAGCAGCATAGGGAGAATTGGGAGTTCTCGAAAAATGTTTGATGTATTACAAAATCGATGTATTTCTCTATATTCTTTCAAATACCATGTATATTTATATGGTCAAAGATTTAGTCGTCAATGAGAAAAGTTGTAAGGAATATGTATGATCTTCTCAGCAGCATTCAATTGATGTAAAAGGAAATGGGGTCATCATTCTCCTCAAGATGTGCCCAAGCTTTTTGCTTTTTGGCATCAAAGCAACACAAGCTACTTCTATCAACGTTGCCACATCTAAGTTTTCTGCTAGGAAAATAGTCACATATACATGAAGAAATTAAAAGAGCAAAGAAGAGGAAGGGACAGAGAAAAGAAAGGAAAATGTAACAGAGTGCTGCAGACTAAGTAACAAAGTTTTCTATTTCTTATGTTTTGTAGTATGACTATTGGTAAACAGATGGACACCACATATCTGTAAAAATTGTTCAAGGAATATTAGGCACAGAAGAACACAAATCAGCAATCACTCTCTGTAGAATCCCACTGAAAACCCTTTATCTACACAATTGAAACACAGTCTACTGCAGCACAGGGAAGATATGTGTAGCATAACACATTGAATGGCAGAATGCTGGACATGAATCAGCAAAGCAGTTTCTCTCTCAGAAAGTATTTCTTCTCTTTAACCTTTCCCTAATAAATGATATCACAGCATATATCAAATATATTTTTATATATTGATATATTTATATATTTTATTTATTTGTGTTACATATTTCTGGTTTGTGCAACTGACCAAAAAGAAACTAAACACATGTATATGTATTTCTAAGTTATCTTAATACATTTATTCTTCTCTGATGCAGCGCAATAGGCATTTTTGTAGTTATTATCAATTTTTTAAATATGTTTTAGACTTACTATCTCATCAGACATATTTTGATAGCTTTGAATTATATTAATTCTTACAATAGAAAAAAATTTGTTGCTGTCTTTGAAAATCTTTAATTATTGAAGTATATGTTTATTTACTTATATTTAAAATTGTCAGAAGCCTTTACCCCACCCAATCAAAAGTCTAGTTTGAAGACCTGTGTTTTCATCCTGTGCTGATTGAGCCTTCTGAATGAACTACAATATTGAGAATATACATCATCTTCTGCCTTATTGTGGGGATATGTTACACATAAAATGCATTATAGAGGTGCTTCCAAGTAGCAAATTGTCCAGGCCAGAGGAGCTAGTTGGTCAAAATCATCTTGTAATTTTTGATTTCCTGAAAGATAACAAGCACATGTTAAAATATTTTGGTTTTGGGACAGCCTGTTATAATTTTTAAATATAAGGAGATTTTTTTCTTATATTTACTTTTGAAAATAGTAGCATTCATAACTTGTGACTTGGATACATTCAACTTCAAACTTACTTTCTATCAAAAAATATTTCCTAGAGAAAATTTCAGGCTTGAATTAGTTATTAGATAACAATTTTACTGTTATTAAAGTTATTGTATTCCATTTAAGGGAGCTAGTTGGACTAAATCTGCAAGAATCTTTTCCTTCCTTCCTTCCTTCCTTCCTTCCTTCCTTCCTTCCTTCCTTCCTTCCTTCCTTCCTTCCTTCCTTCCTTCCTTCCTTCCTTCCTTCCTTCCTTCCTTCCTTCCTTCCTTCCTTCCTTCCTTCCCCCTTGCAGCTGTTTGCTGTAGATTGTATCTGAATAATTCTTCATAGCCATCAGCAGCAACTTTCCCTATCTCTGTCTTATCTACAAAAAGAAAATTAGAATTGGCATAAATGATAAGAATTTGGGTCAAAAAGAGGAACTTGTGGCATGATAAAACTTTAAAGCATGTCCTAATTTCATCCTTGACTGTCCACAATTTTCAAAATTCCCCTGAAGTCAAAACAGGGAGGAAATTTTTTCTGAGTGCAATGGAATAAGTGATTTTCCACAGTTTCTAGGCAAGGGGAGCATGTATCTATACACATGAAACTCAGGGTAACGTTTAGGCATTGCTTGCATCATGCTACATCTTTGTCATAGGAAGTTGCAGAAGACTCGGTAGGAGAGAATTATTTTTAAAGCTTTGAAATTCTTTCAACGTATACAAAACCTTGGTTTAGTACTGCCATTGGTGTTCACACAAGAAATTGCCATTCAAATGCATAATCCTGCTTTATTAATAGCCCAAATCCACTGCCAGACAAAGGTTTCATTGTTAGAAATGTTGATTGTGGCACAAGTCATTTTGGATTACAAACCTACAATGAATACCAATGTCTGTAAAGCCTTATTCCAAAGGTAATAAAAAACATCTTCATATAATTTGTTCTGAAAAATGACATTAATTTAAACTAACATCTAGTAGTTACAAGCGGACAAATAAGCAAAAGAAAATTTATTTGGGACAAAATAAAAATCCTTTTAAGAGTTACTAATTTAGTTTTAAGGACTAAGAGGTGATGAAAGAAAAGGGGATTAATGCACTTCAGGTCCCATTGATTCTAGTTCAGACTCAATATCTAAGTTTTTTTGTTCCACTTTTGCAGCGTAGAATCAAGATCCCCTGTCACTGAACTGAATTAGTTTCTCATTTATTAATTATCAATCATTTGTAGTAGTAGTACTAGTAGTAGTAGTAGTAGTAGTAGTAGTAGTAGTAGTAGTAGTGTTTGTACAAAGGAGCTAAATTCTTTTCCTTACTGCCATATAAATATTCAGCAGAAATAAAACATGTGCCTTGTGGCTGTTTTCTCATTGTACAGCAATAAAGAACTAAGAGAAGCTGGTAAAGGAGTATGAAGACAAAATGACTTGTGACAGACTCTAGTGTCACTATATCTATAGACAAATAGTTTCTAACTTCTTGGGTTTGGGGTGGCCTGTCTAAGCTCACTAAAAAGTTTTGACGAAAAATTTTAAAGAAAAGAAGGTGATATTAGAGTATTATTTTTAATACTCTAATATCACCTTCTTTCTTTAAAATTTCTCTTCAAAAAGATGGAAGATTTTAGCCTCTCCAGAATGTAAAGCAATGTGGGAGAGAGAAGAGAACAATTTTTATGAACCCAATATAGAGTGTGGCAACATTTGCTGATCAGATTTAGTAGCTAGCCTACTCAAACTGAAGAAAGATGATGGGAATAGACTACAAATTTGAAAGAGAGTGGTGATGTTTGATACCAGGGGTAAGAGGGAATAAGTGAATGCTAAAAAGTGATAGAGGCAAAGCAGAAAACTCAGGAAACCAAATGTTTTGAATGGATTTGAGTAGTAAGGATTACTTATCAGGCTGAGAATTTTAGCTAGGCAAAACCAGAAAAGGATCATCAAAATTTATTTGTGAGTGGTGGAGGTATAAATTTATTACATGTTCATTCAAATCCATTGATAAGATGGAGACATTTTAGACACCCACAATCTAGACATTTATCTCTGAGCTAATCATAGGACCATTTAACAGCCTAAGGGTGATATAGATAATAGATGATAACAGATAATAGATAATAGATAATAGATAATAGATAATAGGTAATAGTTGAGGGCCATACCAAGCTAGAAAGATTTTTCTTCCCTTCTTTATCCCAGGCCCCAAGAAGGCAGTAAACTTCCCTAAGAAGTAGTTCCAGTCTGCATTTTGGACTTTCTCTTCCACTCTGCAGAGAGTCTCCTCTGAGAATGAGCTGTCTTTTTCCTTTATGGAAGTGGTTTTATTGTAGGGTGTAGGTCATCCTTGGTGATGACTTTGAGTTAAATAGACCATTGTACTCATTATTGTTTGGTTCCACTTGCAGAGCCTGGTACTCACTATTATGCATGTTTGGTAACTCACAGATGATGACATTAAACTTCCACTACTGTGGTTTGTTGATGGATTTTGTTAATGAATGATTTATTATAGATGCAGAAAGTGTAATTGCAGTAGTATATGTTTTAAGATGTTTTTCAATGTAAGGGAAAATTTATATCCATTAGCTGGTAGTTATAGAATTAGTTTGATTTAGTATTTGACGTATTTTATGTGAGTTCAAGCATCGGTGGCTGAATTGAATTAGGGATAAGTCTGGTCTTTTATTTGAACCATATCACCTCACAGGAACCTCAGCAGCTGTGTAAACTGAATTACAGGACACAATCTGGGAATTAAGGCAGAGTAATTATCTTGAACACTGTTAGCAGCCATCCCAAAATACAGATTAAGGTTGTCATTTTCCACTTTGTCTCCAAAAATGTTTACCAGTATCATCAGTTGTAAATAATTAAATCTGCTAATCCATGAAGGATGCTTTGAAGGCAATATAAATTATAAAAAATGTGGGTTTAATATGTAAATTGTTTACTTTTAGTTTCACATCTAGCCGTGTTTTAATGAAACCCTTCTACTTCAGGGAGAATATTAGATGGAGGATACTTTCCAGTGAAACTAAATAGCTGTGTCATTAGGGAAAAGAGCTTGAGTGACCACATATCCACCAGTGGTCTGATTAGCCTCTGAACACAGAGCTCTCTCAGCTGCTCATTGCTGTTTTTTTTAAATATCAGAAAAATGAACTGTCCATCAGACATGAAGGAAATTCACAAAAGAGTAAAAGGAGAGGCAGGCTTTTTCTTCCTTCCTTGTCGCTACATTTCTGATACAAAAAGATTTCACCAACAATGCCAGACCTCTAAAACATTGTGTTCTCATTGTAGCAGAATACAAAAGAATACACAGAATTTTAATGCTCTAATGCACAATCTTTTCCTTTGGAAATATATGGCACCAGATTAAAGAATATTTTAATGAGGGTATTCTTGCCACTTGAAGGTTAGAGGTAACTCAAAACAAGCCAAGAAGTATTATATCATTGCTCCCCAGTTATTTTAGTATCAGCAAAGTACCCTCACAGGGTGTTCATCATGATTCTTGGAAGCACTTTCATATGTGGACAGTTCTGGGAATATTTACATATGGGAGGGAACCACATGCCATATTCTACCTCCTCCATAACACAGTCAGAGCAGGAGGTTTAATAGAACAAGAACTTTGGCATAAAAAATGCTGGACATCGAAAGTACTACGTTCATTTGTCAACAATATTTTTCAGTAGAAAATTAGAGCATTTTCTATTATAATTTACAAGTTCATTAAAAACATGGTTCAACAGAAAAAGTGAGTAATGGAAAAACTAAGTGTCTTTAATGAATACTCACTGAATATTTCACTGAGACCTGATCCTGTTGGGATATCCATGGCACAGCATGCTGGCTTTTGGGTCCTACCCTCCCTGATCCTTCCCATCTCTTTTCTTCCCTATATTTAATGTTATTAGTTGCAAATTCAACAAAATTTGCAATAACAATATAAATATTTGAGAGATAATAACACAGCATTATGTACTGTACACATTTTAATCCTTTGCTTCCGTTATCATAATGATGGTGAACTGTTATGTAAAGGCATGCAAATGTAGAATCTTTCGCATATATTTGATCTACAATCTCATGTCTTTCCAACTCTTTTACTAGATCCTTTCCATAATTTTCTCATAATCATCCTTCCACTTTTTAGTCTCACAGTCAGTAGTTACTTGCCTCTTTTCTATTTTGAGAGACCATACTTTTATCATGGAAACTCAGGGTTTTGTCATTAAAATACCAAAACAATTCAAATTCAGACTTCAAGTTTCTCAAAATAAATCTCTGGATCATTAAGGTGTCAGAACAACTGTATTTGGTTTACATGGCAAGATAAGGAAAGGCTTCAGGTGTGGCCTCTATGAAAAAAGATGAGGAGTGGTCCTCATGTTGAACAGCCAGTTTCAGTTGACTCCAAAATGAGCCCACTGATGCCCAAAACAGCCCATCTATGATGTTGGCAGTGCCCCTGTGGCAACATATTTAAGAAAGGATAAAAATACTGTGCAGCAGCTGTGAGAAAGGCATGAGAAATACATGTAAGAAACTGCCATGAAGATGTCAACAGCTACAAAGAATGTGGGGGAGGACATGTTCCAGTTGCTGGAGCAGAAATTCCCCTGCAGCCTGGGGGCAAGAGCATGGTGAAGCCAGGGAAAAGTTCAAGGAGCAAGGAGTAGCAGGAAGGAACTACTGTGGACAGATCATAAGTGTCATTTCCCCATCCCCCTGCACTGCTTGTTGGAGGAGGAAGAAGAGTCAGGAATGGATCAGTTTAGTTGAGCCTGGGATGAAGGGAAGTGCAAGGAGAACATGCTTTTAGTTTTGACTGGTTTTCACCATCCTACTTTATTTTTATTTGGCAAGAAATTATATTAAGATTTCCCAATCTAAGTTTGTCTTGGCCTGATGATAATTACTAAGTAAACTCCATGTGTCTATCTCAGCCCATGAGCTTTTCCATCTTATTTTCTTTTCCTATCCTGTCCTCTCATCCATCCCACTGGGAGGGAGTGAGCAAGCCATTGTGTGGTGTTTAACTGCTTACCTACAGAGGGGGAGTGAGAGCAACAGCTTGGTGTGTGTTTGTCAGCCAGCCAAGGATAAACCATCACAAGAACCTATCAGGGGAAAGGTCAGCTTTGCTCACTGTTTATACTTTTAAATATTACCTAGTAATTCAGTCCAGGATAAAAGTCTTGGGTGAATCCACAAACTGTAAACAGACTGCAGACTCAAAATGCCACACTGAAGTCACAGTTATTTGATAACTGACATTTTCCTGTAAGTCACCTGTTTCTTTGACTCAAGAAAATCATTATTTGGGGAATTGTTTATTTTATCAAATTATGTTGGACATGTTTTCTTGTTATATGGTTGTCACGTTTTTTGTTTTATATATTTGAAGGCACATAGTACAGTAATGAAAGGAAGAATTTATAACATTCATACTTATTTTTTTAAAATTTCATATTTATTCAAATTCAGTTCTTTTTTTAAGAATAGCTTTACATTTCTTATGCCTTATTGCATCATTCCTTAGTAATATGGTGCTTAACTTTGAGCTTAGAAAGAAAAAAACCCAAACAAAACAAAACAAAACAAACAAAAAATCAAATGCTGAAAAATCTGTTGATACAAGAAAGAGAGATATAGTTTCAGTCAGACAATGTTTGGCTCTATCTGTGTTTAAAATTCACATTTGAATTATGATGCATATTCCAAAAGGTCAATGTTACACTTTGACTTCTGGATGGTACAACCTGTGGACTTCTGTTAATAACTATGTAACATGTGAAAATGTCCTTGTTCATTGCAGCAGGGTTTGAACTTTGAGGTTCCTTTTCAGTCCAAATTTATCTATTACCATGAAAGTGTTAATTCTGACGCTGTATAAACTTTCTCTGTATCTGTTCTGCCTTACTGTGGTTTAACCCCAACCAGCAACTAAGCACCCCACAGCCGTTTGCTCATTTCCCTCTTTTGGTGCCCAGCTAGATGGGGAGTAGGATCAGAAATAGATAGAATACTGGGTTTATGTAATGACAGTTTAATAATGATTTACTATTATTATTATTATTATTATTATTATTATTATTATTATTATTATTATTACTACTGACATAATTGGGAATACTTTGGTGTGAAAACTAAGCAGATAAGTTCCTAAAAATACATTATTGACCTCACAAGTATAATTTGTTCCTTCCTCATCATCTGAGAGATGATGACCTGAATCCTGAAAATACTATCTGTACAAGATGCTTCCAAGAATCTTGTATTTATTACTCATTAACTTTATAAATGAAGGCAAGTGTTTTATTTTCTCATTTTCTGCAGGTAAAAATACAATACACTGAAGTTATATCAAGTGGATGTTGCGAGAGAAGCCTTAGGCACTCTGCACTGTTTCAGTATTGTATATTGTAAGCATTGCCTTTGAATTGTACAGGTGCAGTTAGCTTATCAAAGACATTTCTTGAATAGGCTTTTCAGGGTATAGGTATGTCTTAAAATTTGCACTGTATACTGCTTTTAGAAATCTGTTTCCTGAATATCTCTTAAGCCCTCAGAAATTCTCAAGACAGCAGAAATGTTAAGTGTAATGTCCCTTGTTTAGCTTTTCTGTGATGTCATGAGTAGTTGTGGAGTTGAATGGCAAAATTTAGAAGCAATATCATTATACAGAGTAATAAAATCTTGTGTGCAACTGACTGGTTTTTTTTTTTTTTTTTAAGGACTGTCTGCAGCTGAAATGTGCAGCCTTGCTTTCTCATATGATTATTTAGGCATCATCCAGTGGAAACTCACAGGCAGCCCTTCGTCTATATATTGGACATCTTGTGGACCTTATGTAGAGAAAACATAACACTTTGTTGTTGTTGTTGGAGTTTTTATAAATTACTTTTTGTTTGTTTGTCTGGGTTTTTTTGTTGTTGTTGTTTGTTTTTAAAATTAATTCCTGTGAATGTAAAACTGATTGCATTTCTTTATCCTTTAAAAGTATCACAGTGTTGGTTGTTAGGGGACCTGGTAGGCAGACAATGGTGTGTGAGCTAACAACAAATCCCTGTAAGTACTAGGTTCAACACCTTGTACTTTGTTTTGCTGTGCCCACCACTGACTAAGATCAAGTTATGTTTAAAATGCCCTGGCAATTTACAGTCAAACTACATTAATGCTTTCACCAATGAAGGAACAGGTTGTAAGTAATTCCCTCCACTGTTGCTCATGGCTTTGTTTCTTCATGTTTCTGTTCACTGCTATCTCCATTGTGGAGTACAGTGCTTTGGGAGACAACATTGCAACTAAAATACTAAAACAAAGGACAATACACTTCTGTCTGGAAAAAAGAATGAGGCGGTATTTTAAATTTACTCTTATTACTGTTTTAATAGAAATAAGCATGAAGATCCAGGTTACCATTTCGACTTGAGATACAGAATTAAAGGGTAAGAAATTTCTAGAAAGGTTTTGTTATTAGATGAAGATTATGTTCTCTCTTTGTGTGTCCATCTCTATAAAGAGGGATAGGAGCAGCAAATCACATCCACTTTAGGGCTACAAAATATTCCATTTGCTTTGTACTGTCCTGATGAAATCACACCCCAGTTACTATGCTGTATATCTGGCACATATAAAGTGATGGTGTATTTTTAGCATACATTAGAGGGTGAAGCACTTCCAGCAATCTCCAGACTTCACTGTAGAATTATATATAGGTAAATTAACAGCTGAAAGCAACATATGAATAGAATTTAATTATGGCACTTTGACTAGGAAGAATATTCCCTTTGGCATCAGTTTCTGAAGAAACTGCAGTGAAGCAAGTTCCTGATGCTGGTCGTATGATTCTGCCTTGTCACGAGTGTATCTCTGCAATAAGTTGCTGATGGATTGGAGCTTTTACTTATGGCAAGTGGAAAATGTGTTATGGATAATTCTCATTCTATCTTTTTTTTTTATTGCAAAGCTACATCACTGCTTGCACATAAAAATGTTCTCCTCTTAATCACTATGTTTGAGAGCCCTTGAAATATAATGGTGATGACTCCTAGCTAGCAAGCTAGATGGATGTAAATGCAAAATGAGTCATTACAATTTAGGTATGACCTACTGCCTAACACATTCAAATAATTTGGAAGAGTGATATAAGCATGGTATACAAATCATATTATGTCTCTAACCAGTTTGAAATAGTGCACTCTATTTTCTCAATCATATTAAGGCAAAGCATGGTCTGGCAATCCATCTCACTGACCTTTCTCTTCTTTTGTGGGTCAGGCACATGAATTCTTTTAGCTTGCAGAATTAAGTGTATAATACACATACACAGTTCATATATTAAGCAGTGAATATGGGCCATTGAAAAAATAAGTGAAATTACCCATTGAACTCCTTTAGACAAAAGTCATTAATTAGTACCATCACATTTAATACTTCCAGAAATTAGATTATATTCTGTGTCCAATCTTCAGAAGAAATGTGCTAATGGAAGATCACCACACCACATTGTCTTGTCTATACCACAGCTGGAAAATGTGTTGACATGATCTACAAAGTTGGTAATCTGTAGAAATATACACAGTGATGTCTATACAAACCAGCAGGATCAGAACAGTATAGTGATTTTCAGCCATATATTGCTATGTAAATTGCATTTCTTGCTGTGGAACTCTATATATCTATGAATTAAAGAAAAAAATGGAAAATAAAAGAAAATATGTTTTCTGACCGCATTTTTTAAAAATAGCAAGTGCTATTTGACTTTTCATGTCCTTAATGTGATAGCGGAAAAAAAGGCAAGATAATATGCAGTATCATTGCTGACTACTTTAAAGGATTATTAAGAACACTTCCTCAGTGCTCTTTACATGACCATGTTATGATTTCCTTTAACCAATATCTAAACAGTTACTTACTGATTAATAAAAGTTTTCAAAAAAAATTGTTGAATCCCTGATTAATGGAAAGTGTCAAAATTTATATTGACAGAAACTTCTCTTCACAATAGAATAAGTGGACAAGAGCAAAAGTGTAGGTTTAACTGGAAGCTGAGCCTTTATTAATAACATATTTTCTGTTACTTGTGTTGCAAATGGGAAAAAAAAGTACAAAATGTTGTAGAATTTCTTTTAGAAATATTTATGTTTGATCTTATCATGCAGAGACTATGATTGAAATAAGAATAAGCATGAGCAATTTAAAAATTTTAACTTGCTCAGGAGTTTATACCACTTTGATGCATTGAGCATATAAATATTCATAAAATCAATCATTTCCTTCTGTGTCTAGAAATCAGCTTTGAATCGATTATGCCTAGTTATCTGTTGTGTTTGTGACAACATGAAAATGGGCACAATCTTCTTTCATTGATTTACTGTCCAATAAATAATTGCTATTCATTATTTATTGATTGTAAAGTTACATAATAATTTTACTTCCTTCCTCTTTCTGCAATCTGTGTCAGTTCTAAAGCTAGAACAATCTTCTTGATCAAATTTTAAAATTGGTCCTGCACACAGAAAAAATAGTATTCCACAGAGCTGTTTAATTTCATATGGGAACAATAGGTTTGCATACTTCAACCCATATACACCATTTTAGAGCCCTGCATTGAGGAGGACAATGTAATCATAATCCAAGAGAAGCTGTCCACAGTTTATGACAACTAAAGCAATGTAATTAATATTTCCTTTTTTTTTTTTTTTTTTTGAGGATGCTAGAGACAGGAGAATTTGTGTATCATTTTGTCACAAAAAATACCAGAGCCAGGTGCATGATGAAAATGACATATCATTACTTCATTACTACACATAAATTTTCACTATAATAACGGGAAAAAGATCTTTCTTATTAAAATAGAAACAACTTTTTAAAAGCTTTTTCCCCTCCCCCACCAGTTGTCTGTCATAAAGAAAATAAATTTCACACTTGAGGAAAGCAAATTTTTCAAAATGAGTACCTAATAGACGTATTTGTAAATGAAAATAATTTTAGTTCTGTGGCATTTACTGTGAATTTCTTTAAACAACACAATCTCTGAAAGTACTGATTAGAAGTATGCACTGTACGAAAAAGAGAACTTTCCTATAGGATGATTCTGAGCCTACAGTATTTTTGTGTCTTCTGGGTTTTAGTCTGGATCATTCTTCTCCAAGCTATCAAAGCTCATCAAAGCTGTAGTGTTATCATTTATCAGCACCATAATGTATTTTACACATTCTCTGCTTTTGGTCCTTTAATTCTGAACTCAGAACACGAATGAAAGGTAAATGAACAGAAAAACAATCAGAACTACTCAGTGAACAGATACATTTTTTATCTTCAAAATACTTTTTTGACTTTGTGGTTTTACCACACGTGTTAAAAGCAAAGTCTGATTAATCTCAAAGAAAAAGAAGCACATGAATTAAAGCTGTTCACAGGAATTTGCTTTATGACCCTACAGTTCAGTAACAATAAGTAATTCCCATAGCAACCCCTACTGCCATATGTCACCAAAACCTACTCTCATACCCTTAGGAAAAGATCTTACCAGACTGAAAAACAATGTTCAAAAAAACCCAGTTTTGTAATTCTAAATTTTATCCTAGGGACAGTATGGTAAATTACCTTGAAAAGTAAAAGAGAGATTTTCATACTACATATTTCATAATGTTCCCCATAAACTTTGGTTAGGACAATAATCTTAAAATAGAGTTCTGCATTTTTATATTGCCCCTCTTCAAGTGATGATGAATTATGACAGTCATGGCAAGAAGCACAATATTTACCTTTATGTGAAGGGATGCATGCTGAAATGTTAAATCTGTCCTAGCCATGGGCTAAACCAAAACAACCATTTTAAGAAAAATTCCCCATTTGGCAAATAATGGAAGTTATGGAAATTATGGAAAAAAATGGAAATTATTTGGGAAATAAAGGAAAAAATGTGCTTTATGTAGTACATGATAATATGAAATAGCCATATTTATTCAAGGGTGTCTGCATCCTTGGTATGTAGTTATGATGTGGCAGATTCAGTAGCCCATCAAACCTTGGCAGAACTGTCCTGTCAAAAGGCAAATATTAAGATCACAATCATGTATCATCACAGGAACATAAAATTTGTGTTGCAAGGGACACTAGAAGATTGGTAATCAAACCTCCAGCTCAAAGTGAGATCAGCTCTGACATCAGCTCACATAAAGGAGTCTATAAATAGTGCAAGACTAGAGCAGAAGTTTGTGCAGGACTGTGTGTCTTGCCATAATCTCAAGATTAAGACAGAGAAAACAAGCCAAGAGGCATCCACATCCACCAGGATATCCTGCTGCCAAAACAAACCAAAGGGAGTCAGAAGCAGCCACCACAAGGCAAACTCCACACCAAAGCAGCTGTTAGTATCCTAGTTTTCCTATTATTTTTATTACTATTTTAAGAAAATATGCAAATAAATTATTTTCCTCAGTTACACGAAGTTGGCTGAACACCTTACACTCAATGTTATTCACATAAATACATGTACACATGTATGTGCCTGTGTGCATACATGATTTCCTTCCTGTGGCAACCTAACCACTGTCTAGGTTGTTCTGTGGTTGAAAACATACAGGACAATTGGGATGGTGATGTCTTAAACACATTCTCTCCAACCTAGGGGAACAGCTGCTAAGAAGATTGGAGGTGGGGTAATGCTTTTTCAAATTCAGCTTCCCCCTTTTCATCATAAGACACCCTGCATGGTCACTAGAGGTGGTGTCAAACATCAGTGATATCCCTAAGGGGGGCTATGGACCACCAAGGACCCAAAAATTCCTCTCAGATCTTTTCAGGAGCTCTCCATCAGAAGGCTGTGCTTGCCCCCTGGTATTAACACCACACACAAAGAATCCCCTCCCTGGAAAGGGATCTAGGCATTCCCATGCCAACTTGAATGTGTGTAAACTGACACACAGATCGAGTCTGCAACCATTACTTTCCTCACAGACATCAAAATTACATTTAAATCAACATGTCAACAATCAAGACTCATTGCTGAATCCACAGGTGGTGATATCTTTCCTCTCAACTTTCTACTCTATACTTCTCTTTCTTTCTTTCTTTCCCCTGTATTTATAATTTTATATTTTTGTAGTAAAGAAGCAAAGCAGCTCCTTCAAACTTTAATTAAATTGTTTTAAAATAGCCCTGCCTCATATGTATGCACCAGTCATTCAGTGTCATTTCACTTTGTTTCCAGGGGATCCCAAGGGTTTTATTACCAGGAACCTCATTTACTCTGCCTCAGAGACGAGTCATAACATATCCATGTGTAGGAAATCACAATTCATAACCTGGGCATCCTGAAGGCTCTTACACAGTGTAGCATACATCTATATATCTTCATCACTTCTTACTTTTAAGAACTTTAGCAAGACAAATCTATATAATAGAGTAAAAGACAAATAGTACCAAACAGTAAAAGATAATACCTACCCACATGTAGAAAGCTGTAGAATGTGAGGATCAAAGAGAAGACATAATAGTCTATAGCAGAAAATGTATATGTTGTTGATCTTACTGGGTTGACATTCAATTGCCTTTTCTTCACAAATTACTCTTACAGTGTCCTGATTAGTATCATCTTTTGAACTGAGTCTTTTTTCATCTGAATGTCAAGACCATTGGTTTAAGAAAATAGCTATTACACCTGCTTTTTATTCTCATTGAAGGGTACATATGAGTAATAGGCTTGTATTCTTTTAATTTTTTTTAAATTTTCTTCCTTGGCTACTTTACTACATCCTCTAAACTGAGACCTACAAACCTGTGTGCCAATATTTCTACAATGAAGATCTCCTAAATGCTGTGCTGACTCCTGCCTTGAAACCTGCCTTTAAGTGTATAATTTAGATCCTCAAAGATACATAACTGTTGAGATATATAATGCAGGCTTACCATGAGTCTAAAATAAAGTACTTTTTACTTAGGAAACAGAGCAAACTCACAATCTTCATGGTTCTTATCATCACCTTAAAATATGCTCTGTCCTGAGGTCATATTCCTTCAGCACTTCCAGATTCTGGCTTTGCTTACTAACTACATGTTCTAGCTGTGTTCTAGGTTGACTTCCAGCCAAGCTGGTTTCACATTCTATGATAAATATTATGGCTAAACTGTTCTTGTTTTCCAGACACACATGCCATTTTACTTCATTTCAAGTCAGTACATTTCCTAGCAATATTTGGCTCCAAATGCAAGGTGTATTCATGCAGTGTTGACAAACAAAATCATCCTTCTAGGACTGAGCCATTTTTCCTTTGTTCTCTAACTCCATAAATATTTGGAGTTAAAGAACAAATAATAGTTCTCATCAGAGCTGCTTAGTAAAAGATCAGTTTTATACACTTTGACATTTTCCAGAATATTATCAGAGTTCCAATTGCCACCTTGATGAGGGATTCTAGGTGAGGGCTCCTATCATTACAAACACCAAAAATAATTTTCAAGCTGCATATAGTCAGATACTACAGAATCAGCACAGTCTGCCACAATTGTTCAACCATCTGTAACAGGAATGATAACAGACATTTGGGAAATTCCTACTTTTCTGTTTTTTAATATTTTTTTCCATGTGAAAATGATAGTATATAGAGCTGAATTTACAAGGGTTCTAATAGTTACCTAGAGAAAAAAAGGAAAATAGCACAGTATATCATTGGACTGAAGAAAAATAGCAGAATACACAATGGCAGAAGGGCCCAAAATTACAGAACACTGACAATAACAATAAAGCCCTGAATTTCCTGCTGTTGGGAAGAACATTTCTGTTCAAATAAAAGACTTAACTGAACATAGTGTTGCATCCACTGGCTGTTTTCAGTGGACCATTTTCAAAGATATGAGCCTGAGAGTAAATAAACTGTGAACATTTTTGCAGGTAAGCACAAAAGCTGTAACTGTAACTATCTGAAAATAAATAAATAAAAAAACCAGCTATTGTTACAGTAACTTTAATACCCGAGAGAATTCAGTTTTATTAAGGAACTTTTGCCTTAAATAGGTATCTCCTTTGTTTAAAAGAAAAGTGTAAGCACTGTGTTATTTAATTCCTTACATTTAGATATTAATATGCCCTGTGGAAAAAGGAATAATCTTTCTAATAGACCAATAGTTACATAGAAAGGCTAGCCATTCCTAGACTTTGGATATGACTCCATAAACCATGGGTTTGGGCAGTTGCCACTGCAGTGCAAGATACCAGATTTGTAGAGTTCTGAGCATGTGATCAAGCTGAAAACTAGACCTAGGAAGAGTTCTGAACCAAATATTCAGGTAAAAAAGAGTTCCTGTGGTTCAACTAAGTCTTGAGCAAATATCTGAAGTGAAATCACTCTTTGTTGGATAAAATAATTGAGATCATACTATATTGCACATTTAAGGTTTACTTAAAATACAAGATTTAGGTCAAATTTATATTTTTGACTCGATCTGGCATCAGTTTCATACCCAGTAACAGAAACTAGCTCTATTTGAATCATTATCTTCCATGTGAGACAATTCAAAGCCAGCTGACTGCAGTGACATGTTTTATGGGGTGCTTGCGACTAGATTTTTAGCCTATAAATTCTTTCCATGAGAATGTAATTTAATATTCAGAGTAGTTTTTCAGGATGTTAATTTTGCCGTAGTATAAGCTGACAGTACAAAGATCCTTTCATGATTACTTTTGAAATGTTATTTAAAAGGGGAATGAAAATACACAAGATTAATATAGCAATTGTCTAAGCTGTCACTAGGTACAGGAAAATAAAGAAAACAGAAAAAAATTATAAACTTTTAATTTTTTAAGAGCAAGGTGTTATTGGATTTGAATAATAAATTCAGCAATCTAGAATATGCGTTATTTACTATGTCAACGTGAAAATAATAAAAGAAAACCTTGCATTTTGCTGTTTAGGAGTGAAGACAAACTTCCCCAAAAACTGTTAAAGGATCAGAAAGGTGTTCAGCTATTTGGTGTTTTCTCCAAACAAGTCTCAAACAACAAAGGGGTTTGAAATGGGTCTGGAGTCATGACAGAGTAGATCATGAATCATCCCAAAATGAACTTGTATAGAATTCTACTGGTTTTGTTAAATGCATATATATATATATATATATATATATATATATATATATAAGTCACAACATGATTTTAACAGATTAAACAAAGCTTTCAAAGACTGCTAATGCCTTTAAGAGAGGTCCCTAAATTTTGACATAATGACTAAAAGAATACAAAATATTATGAATACTGCATTTAGTCTTTGGGAAGAATTGCCTGAAGTGTCATAAGCAAACCAATTGTTAAAAAATAAATTAAAAATATATTAGTAGGAAAAACCCCACCAGTTTGAAATACATTGTTATTTTAATTTCAAATGCAATTAACCTCTATAGATACCTAAAATCCTAATATAATAAAAAAAACTCTGTATAACAAGAAAGACTTTTCAGTTAGTATTTTTTCAGTCAATATTGAGCTCTGCAAGTATCTTTACTAGTATTCTGTTTTCTTTAACAGCAGGGGAGTAAGCTAAAATTAATTCCCTCAAGGACACTCTTCTTAAAATGTCTATTGTTCTCAAGGCAGAGAGGTTATGAAAACTGTCAGTTGCTTTTACAAATGCCCTTTATCAAAATGGCCTAAACCTTCCATCACTGTTAATAGGAGTAAGAGAAACTGCCTTTACAGAAGAGAGGCACTTCCTTAGTGCTTAGGAGTTTCCCTGACACCTCACAATTAAAAGAAAAATTAAAAATGAGTAGAACTTAATTTTGAGACCCAAAAAGCAGCCAATAGTTAATAGTTAGCAGTTAATAGTAACTGTCAATGAGGATCCAAAGGTGGCCATTCATTTCACCACCCATGCAGAATTGTTTGTGTACAGTCTTTCTATTTACTTCTTTATACAGCCAAATCTATATCTTCCTTTAAAATAATTAAAATTTATTTTATCTAATATTTAATGTTTTTAACAGGCTTTTCTTTTACCTAGAGTTTATTGAACAGCATGATTAACATTTATCACAGTCCTTTTGCCAGTATTAGGGCCTACATTTCTAAAATAAAGTGTGGATTATATTGTGAATATTTTATATGTAGTTCAATTTATCTTTGTTTTAAAATATTTAGATTTATGGAGACAAAGACAAAGGCAGTTGAAAGATGCAGTGTTTTGCAATTAGCCACCCCCAGTCAAGACCTGCAAGATCTCTGTTTGTGGACACAGCTGTTAAAGTAATTTAAGATGGCTTTGTTCAGGCATCATTAGCTGGGCACAAAGAGTTTTCATGCAGAATACATGTAACTCAGAAGTCTAAATCAATTATGTAGTAGATAATGCACATTAAAATCAGATCATATTTAGCAAACTATGAAGTTAAGTGTGATGGTACAGCACTTGGAGAGTGTTCACTGGCCAGGTTGGTGAGGAGGGAAGGGTCAGTGGTCATGGCTGCACCTTCATCATCACAGCTCCATCAGCAGTGACAGCCCTGATAGCCTGAACCCAGCATTGCTGACCCTGACTATCCTGGAATGGTCACCCTCCAGCCACCCTCTATGCATTGCTTTATTTAAGATTTTATCTTTTCTGTCAGTGTTTTCTCTGTTGAATTTTTGGTCCAACAATGATTGCAGATATGTAATTTTGACTTTTCTTATCACTTTAGAGATGGTATCATGGCTTTGTCTCAGCAGTCTGAGTCCAGGTTCCACAGCTGAAATGTATCAAAGCTGGACCCCTGTAAAATGACAGCTAAATCCTTTGGGGGAGAAATTACAGCAGGAATCACAGAGAAAAGGGTTACACCATTTGGCTTTAAGAATCACAATTTAAGAAGGAAGTTAATAAATTGTTAACAAGCAAAGGACTAGAATGATTAGAAGTATATAATCTTCTGGAAAAGGTTGAAAGTAAGGTAAGGAAAGAGGCTGGAAGGGAAGAGACTAGAGAAGAGGAAGAAGAGGTAACACAAAAGACTTCTAATATACAGATATATCTATAAAAATGGAGACAGTGGTGTTAGAAGATTAATTGCTGAAACAACAGATGGGGAATTTCAATATTTTCATAGGAAATTTTTCTATGGTGATAAATAGTTAAATATTGCCCTGGATTAAATTGCTATCAGTTATCTGTAAAACATTTCAAAATGTGATAATGGTGCTCAACTAGTAGTCAGTGATAATCTCTTCTTTCTATAGACTAGAAGTTCCTAAGAAGAATCTACCTCTAAAAAGATGTTGTCTATTGTGTTAGAAGAGCCAAACTGTCAATCTTTATCTTGGAACTTCTGGAGGTCTTTCAGATACCTTGGAGTAAAGCCACAATGTGTCATGAACATAATTTTATGGAAGTTACTATAGAAAATACAGCACAGCTTTGATGTGTTTTTGGTGGTCTATACTTCTGTATTTATTTGGAGTTTCCTAAACACTCCAGGCTTCTTGCCCAGGTATATCACATTTCTGTAATCTGGCCAAGAGATTGATGAAAATGTGAGTAACAAAGGCCAAGGCTAGCTCATCATATGCCAAAATCTTCTAGCCAGATGGAAATGCTAGGAATACTTTTTTCTTTTTTTTTTTCCTTTCTGCTAGATGAGATCACTATTTAGGAGTGCACATCAATTTGATCAGAAAATTTGTGTTACTCTTTGAGCCTTGGGAAGTACAAATGGGTTGCAAATTCTTCAAATTCTTTACCTGTGGTACTGGTGGATGAAAAAATAGAGAATGAGCCAGCAAAATCTGTTTGCAGCTCAGTAGCCTGAACTGCATTAAAAGAAGTGTGACCAACTGGTTGAGGGAGGGAATTCTCCCCCTTTACTATGCTCTCATGAGACCCAGCCTGGTATCACATCCAGTCCTGAGGTCTCTATCTTTCTGCTTCTGTTGTGTGGTCCTCCAGTGGCCCAGATCTATTATGTTTCTTCAATAAATCACATTTTCAATATGTTCAGTGCTGCTGTATACACACAATGTTCTGGATATGAAATGGAAGACTCTCCTCTTTCCAAATTAAATCAACTACATGTGCCATCAGTACAATTTCAGTTGACACTGACAAGTGTGTCAATCACTAAAAACACAATTCAAGACTGGATTTCATAAAATTAATTTTGTCATGACCTTACATTAGAAATTATTGCTTAAATTATTTTTTTCTGAATGTTATATCCTAGTATTAGTTTTACAGAAATGTTAGAAATATATTCAAACACAAAATAGCCCTTTCAGAGTTAAATTACAAATGAGGAGCAAAGTGGAGTGCTACTTTTATGCCATACTTACAAAATCAGGCAGTTTCTAAGCCAAAATATAAGACTGATGTCTAATTCCTCTGCCTTCAGAAAAGAATTAAAGTTGAAAGAAAAATAATAGCTGATATATTAAAATTTAGATTAAAAATGCTCCTTAAGTCCTCGAGTAATACAAAACCTAAATCAAAGAATAATCCCATCTTCAACTTATATTTTCTTGACAGCTTTCGTCTTTCTCCTCCTTACATCTTCCTGCTTATTTCCTCCTTGGAAGAAAAATGAATGAGAAGCCTTACAAGCCTAGAAATGGAACAGGCCTTTTCAGTTTCAGTAGCAGTGTTTTTTCCTGAGTGGTTTGAATGTATTGTAACTTTATACTTAAATGTTCTAGGAAAATGCAGAACACTGCTCTTTAAAAAGACATCTTTTGGGTTTTTTCTCATAGCAAAAATTTTTTAAAAAATAGAAAAATTAAATCTAAGCCTTTCAAGCTAATCAGTTCAAATGCATAATATTAACAAAGATGTACCAAAACTTTATAACTGAACATTTATTTTAAGCAATATATGTTTGAGATATATACACATTTATTTATACATATGGGTCTTTCCAATGGTGCTGTACAGTTCAAATGTCCAGCTATGTACAGCACAAGGCCATACCTAATGTCATCATATCCCTTTTATTTTAGGATAAAATTTGACCTCATTTTTAATTTGAATTACCAGGCTATATTTACCCATGCAAATATACCTAACTTATGTGTCTTTGCTGCTGTCATGTCCAAGCTAGCTCAATTATCTCAAGGTAATATAGCATGAAGGCACAGTGATGCAGACAACATTCATTTTGAAACATCATACATCTTTTGGGTTCTGTCTTTAAAAATGGAGTTTCTCTCTGTTATATATATCCTTACATCTGGTGCTGGAAAGATTTACATCAAAACTCATGGTAGCTGAAGCATTCATCAATAATGTTAGAAACTCGTACTCATTGAACCTTTTATTCTGATTTGACATGGTATTTGAATCAGTCCTTACTTGTAACATCGGAACTGCTGAGCAGTTAAGAAACTATTTCTCTAGGTTTCCATTACAAAAGTTTTATTTTTTATGTGTATTGTGATAGATATGAAACAGTATGACAGTCTGAAAGACTGAAAGATGCTATAAGGACAGAGTACCTAAGTCAGTTTGACTATGGTTTGATATTAAATTAGATGTAAATAGTTTTCAAAACCTCTCTATATAGGAGCCCAGGTCAGTAATCTACTGCATAAAAGAAAATTATCCATTAGGTTTCTTCTTATATCAGTATGAGTTATGGTGAAAGTAGTTAATATACTTGAAAGAAATTCCAGGATTATTAAAAAAAAATGTTACTAGCAAATAGTTGTTTAAAATGTCCTTGCTTTTGTTCATGTTTACAGCTCCAGCTTCAAGATATCTCTATACTTACATGAACATAAACCTTTCTGTAATTCTGAAAATCTCTGTTCATGTCTGTCTCCATCTGGAAGAGAATCCGGACACAGACATGTTACACGTTACACATTCTATGCAGATATGTACATAAAAACGGAAGTGATTACTTTCTGGCTTTTAATATTTCCTACAGGAATGTAAATAATGTTATTAAAAATGTAAGTAGCTATTTTATCTATGAGAACTTTTCTGAGTTTCAAAACCAGATCCTATAACCTTGAAAGTCACTAAATATATTTCCCATGCCTTGTACAGTTGCAGTGTGGACAAAATCACAAAAAACTTGCTTTTAAACAAGTGTGAAAGTTTCTTTCCTTGTTTCCTTTAAGAAGTGGGCTCTAAGAAGAAATTTTGCTCTATCCCACCCAAAATCAGCACAAGCAGCTATTGTGTTGGTATGCCTGGCATGGAGTGGTTGTTGTTTCCATCTCCACCAGATCTTTCAATACGTTGAGGAAAGATTAATTCCTCTGGACAAATATTACTTATATGAATGCTAGAGATATACAACATATTCTGCTTCAAATGGAGAAAGCAAATCTTAAGAGTAGCTCACTTTTCTTTGTCAGGCTGTTATTTCTTCTCAAAGTGGTTTTTCACATCTAACGGTGACTCATGCTGAGAAAACAGCTTTGTATACAAAAGTATTTGCCTATTGCGATTAAGGTTCATTTAACTAATGGTTTCCAATGGTACTGGGTTTAGCTTAGGCAGAAGGAATACTCTGGGAAATATACAGAAGATCTATTCAGGCTGATTTTAGTAATTTTTATTCTCATTTTGAGTATGTTGCTTAAGAGAAAAAATTTAACAATATATTTATATGATTGCTCATAAAAATGTAATTATATTCATTGTCTTCAAGCTCTACATTTTCCTGTCCCATTAAAGAAATTCATGGTCATTATGCTTCTCTCCCCCCTTAAACCACTATGTTGCCATAAGCAAAATAAGATAAGTAGGAAATTTATCTGACAAACGCATGGTGAAATTTCTGTCTACCAAACGCTTTTCAAATCAGAAACAAAAGCAGCCTTGGGAGATAAATCTACAGAAATTGAAACAGCCGTACAGAAATTGCCAAAATAATCCCCTGCATTGCCCAAAGCAAGATATAAATTAAGAAGCAATACACTATGAGTGTAATGGAGCATTTACCTTTCATGCTTCCATTCATCTCATATAAACAGCTTGTACACTGCACCTCACAGGAATAATTACAAAATCATAGAATATCTGAAATCAAACATATTAAGACAGAAAATAAAAAGACAACATTTTATTTTTATTTTTCTAATTATTTTAAGCCTTTTTTTAATTTAAAAAAGTTGCTATCTTGTTTTCTAATTATCAACTTACACAGGTAAAAAGTCAAAAGAATTAAAAAGGCTTTAGGCAAAATCAGCAGGGAAGTTATGCATCCTTTCTGTTGAAAACAGGTGTGAACTTACTGGCTGATATGTTGGCAGTATTCTGCCCTTTCATATAGGACATAAATACTTAAAAAGACCTCAGAATTTCCAGTTTTTAAAATCCCAAGGACAGAGTGGGTTACAGAATTATAGCTTGCTTATTTTGGTGGAAGAGAAAATGAATTAAAGATATACCATATGAAAGATATATTAAAATTAGTATCAAGGAATTTTTAAAATCAAGAAATTTTTCAAATTTCAAATTCAAATTTCTGCTTCAGAAGATCATCTCTACTACTACAGTTTAATCTCCTCATTAATTGCATGAAACAACAAGCACAAAGAAGTGACAACTACACTGCTACTGCTTCTGCAAATCTGTCCCACTCCACAAGTTCATTCTCCACTGTCACCATTAAATACCATTACTTTTATACTTAATACTTGTCACTTCCATTTAACAAATTGATCATAGAAGAATAAGTGGAAACCAATAACTAAATGACATTAGGGACATCAGCTGCAAGCAGATATCCAAATGATGAGATGAAAAATGATGGTTAACTGAATAACACATTGTGCCTTTTCAACTTAATTAAGCAGCTAAACATAAAGAGTACAGTATCATATGGATAATTTCCCAGAATAAAATACACAAGGCATAGCACTCAGAAAGCATTGTGTGTTTTCTTTGAAATTCTGTGATATTTACTGAAAGCAAATGCCTGCCAAATGAGAAAATGGCCCAACTAATCAAAGGCACTGATAAACCTGGTCTGATTACATGACTGGCTCCATTTTGAGGTCTTTCCCAACCTCAATTATTCTGCAACCCTATCCTGTAATTTTAATACTGATAAAATTTCCTTTTGGATTTTTATTTGTTTGGCTGTTTGCTGAAACAGCTAATGATTGTATGGTTGGATCCAATATAAAACTAGATAGAAGTAAAAACCAATTTTTCTAGCAGCAGAGTAAGTTTCCCAGAAAGGTTGTGCCATCTCTGTCCTTGAGGATTTTCAAAATGCACTGGGACAAAACCCTGAGCAAACTGATCTGAACCTGTAGTGGACATTGTTTTGAGCAGGAGTTTGGTTTATACACTGAGGTACATTCCAACCTGAATTATTCTATGATTTTTAGCGTGTAAGAGGTCCGCTGGTCAACTTTTGAGTTTCAGACTCACCTGCAAAAGTGCCCTTATTTTTTCAGTGCCAATTTTTTGCAACAGTGGGGTATTATGTAAAAGCTGTTCATTTACCCAGTATTCCATTGGGTCCACTGCACTGTTGTTAACAGTAAAGCAGGACTGAGAGCCTTCAGTCTGAGAAATTAAATTTTCTCTGCTCCTCTACCTAATGAATGACAACAAGAAGTGGTTTCATGTAAGCTTGGCACTAAGTAGTCAAGGAATCCTAAAGCAGGCACACTTATCCTCTTTCTTTTCAGTGGTTTCTGACTTTATTTTCGTCTTTGCCCTCGCAATCAAACAAATGCCCTGGTAAGGAGACAAATTAAAAATAGGTGGTCATAAGACAAACATAAGGATAATACATGAGGCAAGAAAATTACTAAATGGGGTTTTAACTTCATTAGACTCTAGAATAGGAAGATTACAACTGTAGTTAAAAAAGTTAGAAGATTCCTGTGCCAGGTAATTCTGTGGAACTTCATGATTTTAAATTATGAGCATTTGATCACAACTAATAACTAAAAATTTATTTCCAGTCAGTTTGAGTTTACAAAATACCCAGATTATTTTAAAAGGCAATGTTTATATTTTTAATTGTACATTTGTTTATGACAGTGGGTATGATCACACAATGTCGAGTTCATAAGGACAGATACACACTTGTCCATATAAATTAGAAGAAATTTGGTAAAATATCATGAATAAAATTTTATGCACTTTACTCACTCTCACTATATCTCAAAGTGATATGAAAAATTTTATGTGTTCAGGTTAATATGCATCTCCTATGGGTAGTGCCATTCAAAAATTAAAAACTCTATTGGTTGAAAAATAGCTAAACCAATTTTTCCCTTACAAAAACAAAACAGAGAAAGTTCAACTCTAAGCTCATCACTCAGAAAGTTAAGGCTTTCACTTGAGATGTACAAAGGAATCACGTAAACTATAGACATAATTCAGCCTGTTAGTCATAATGTGAAACTCAATATAGGCTTCAAGTTCTGACAATTATTTTCCCATGTATTTTCACATTCTGGTTTTTGTGTAAACACACACATCCTGATCTTTCGAAAGTTTTAGAATTCATGAAATACATAAGTACAATGAGAATGGAAGAGTTTGTGATTTCTCCAAATACTTCCCATAGCTGTTCAATATATTGTGATGTACATACAGCTCAAAAAATCATTGTCTCTTCCCTTTCTGGAGCACAGCTGGGAGAAAGAGTCACATGTGCTCTACCCAAAATATGTTCCCATATACACATATTGGCAGAGACATAATAATCAGTAAGGAGAAGGTTCAACATCACATCCAAGCCTCTCAACTTGATATCTGGGCTGTAGGCTATACTGGGGTTAAGAATATTTTTTCCTCTTCTTTTTGAAGCTGTTTCACTGTGCAGAAAATAATTAAAATTTATAGGATCAGTAAGAGAGCAAGCATAATGACAACTCAGTAGCCTGCTGGTTCAAAATATCACTTGAGAAAAGAGACTGGGATTCTGTTTTGTATTCCAAAGACTATACATTTTACATGAGACAGACACTGGATAACGTGTAAGTAGCTCTTGAAGCAACCTAGAATTTTTTCATCCCAAGTGAATACCTTAACCAGCTGACATGAGACCCTTACTCGCTGCTGGACTTTCCACTGACTTCCATGAATATTGCATTGTAAACATCTCACAATCACTATGACTTAACATGCAATCTCATGTTTAAAATGAACTCCTGGATTTTTTGTTTGATATCATGCAGTAAAAAGACAAAAAAAATCTAATGACTATGGTAATTAAGTTATGAGAAGTTCTTCATAGCCATTAACTACCTATAATGCAGTGTTCCCTTTTAAGATCTTTCTGCTGTGCTCACTTGAAGACAGTTCAGTCACCTCCAGCTGAAATTTCTAGGATTATTAATTTTCTAAAAAAATGATAAGGACTAATAACATTCCCAACTTAGATTAAAAAATCTGAAAGAAATATTTTGCATAATATTTATTATTAAGAAATATATTTGCATAATATTTATTATTAAGAAATATTTATTCTTTGTTATTTTCTCAATGATTATTATGTTGGCTTGTAACAATTTGTCAGATTCTGGTGTTGTTGACACAGCATACTAATTTTTTTTTAGAAGTTTGTAGCATTCTACTTCTGTGACTGAGAAATACACCCTTAAAATGGGAAAAGACTCAGAGGAGATGATAAGCAAGAGAGATGTATCCACGAAGAGCAGAAAGTTATGCAGGGTGGGACTGACCACAGTGTTTGCAAGGAAGCTGACTTCATCTCATCACAAAGGGGACCAAAGGGCACCCTTTATTTTAGATGAGCACCTATCAACAGTTCAGCAGATCTGCTGCCTCTATAAATGTTTCTCCAAGTTCACTAAAAGTTTGACTATTTCACTGGGCTAGCCAGATCAGCATGGGGGTAATGAATGTGAGGCTCAGCTAAACATAGAGTATAAAACAAGACAAGTGTCAAAAGAATTTAAAAGACAGCAATAAGTTTGAGATGGCTTCAACCCACATTTTCCTTTCCAGCAGCTGGGGACTCCAGCATCCTGACAGTACAAGTATTATAGATACCAATAATGGAGAACACATTGGTGCTGTGATTCAACTCTCTATTGATATGTCTTTATTTTGTTCAATTTAACTAATATTTGTATTCATTTCTGCAGTATATTTTAATCACTCTGATAAATCAGAAATCCTATGCAATACCAACTATCTTCATATAACAAAATTTGATAATAAATATTAAACCTTCCACATGTGGAATATATCAAAGAACCTGGCCAGAGAGTGTCAGACTAAAAAATTAATTGTTCTATCAATAAATGCAATTTTTAATAAATTCACCACTATGTAAAGGTATTTCTTAGTAATATTTTTTTATTTTTTTCTAGATATCCTGGAAGTTTATTTGCTTATTAAATTCAGCTTCTATGTGTATCACGTGGTTAATTTCCACAGATTCTTTCATTATTTCTGTGTATCTTTCTTTCTCTTTGCTTTCTTGATGGAATATGTACATCACATATTTTCTCCAAATGTCTACAAACATATCTATCTGGGTCAGAAGTTGTTCAAGCAGAACTTTTGTATTATTACTATATTTTTTAATTCCAGTTTCTTATTCTGCAGTCCAGATCCGTGGAATGGGAAAGAAACTACTGCTACCTAGCTTCAGGAAGGTGGAGCAAACATCTGCTTGTTTTCAGATGAGTGTTTTGATTTCCTTACTGCATTTTTCTTTGTTAAGAGTAGAAAGTGAGAAGTTGCAGGATCAAATGCCAGTGTCAGATTTCCTCCTTTGCCTTCTGCATTCTGGAACATATTTTAGCTAATGAAAATGAACATCCTCATGACAGCAAAAGTTGATAGGTATGAGAAGGATTGTATGTGTAATTCAACCTTTGAGACGGGGTTTGAGTCCCAATGCACACAACACAGTCTGTCTCCTTATAGTATTCTCTCATTCTTCTGATTCAAAAATGTATTTCCCATTCCTCCTAATACTTAATAGTTTCTTGATTTTTTTTCCATTTTCATTTTCCAAAACCTGCAAATCAGTAAAATTAGGAGGTTATGGCTTGTGAAATTTTATTGTGGATGTGGAAGCAAATAAATGATGGGGTGAGAACAATTGTCATTTTATTGGAGCAGTCATTAACAGCATATTAATATTTATTTCAGTGTAAGGGGTTATTTTCTTACCCTTGCTCAAAGTGACATGTATTCATGAAAGCTTATTGAGCCAGAGCCAACTATTCAGTGTGAAGAAAGTAAAATAAATCAGGAAAGCATATCACTTTCAGCATCACAGCTGTTCTCACTTCGTGTCCTACTTGGTAGCTGGGCTACTGAGAAAAGCAAATACTTCTTTGTCTTATTTCTGCACTAAGTAAATGTCATAGCAACCTATTAGCATTGACAAGGTCCTTGTTCCTGAATATCAACTACTTTAACCCTTTCTTTTACACCAACAAATTTTCCATTATATAAGACATAGCAATCAATGTCTTTTGTCTATGATTACATGCAGTCACAATATTTGATTTTTCAAAAATAATGAAAAGATAATTTTATTCTGATTACACATTTCTGCTGGCTTTTGAAGAAGTTATGCAGTCTTTAAAACATGATGCTTGTATTCTCAGTAGTTAGTCTTCTTTAGCAGATTCTGAATAGAAAATTGTTACTACTACACAAGACTGGTCAAAATAAATTTAGTTTAATGAAAAGAGTGTGGGAGTTTTGTGGACTGATGGAGCTGCTTCTTAACTTACATCATAATTTGAAATGGACATCAAATTATATATGTTTGTTATATATATGTTATATATATAAACATATATAAATATATATGGTATATATTTTTGGAACATATATATGGAAATATATGTTCCAAAACATATTGAAATCGGCAGTAAAAGCTTTACTTCTGGTAACTTTGTTGACTTGGATCAGATTAATAGAGTAAAAATTTTTCAGGTCTTTTGTTTCATTACCCATATACTCTTGCAATGAAAAATTGATATAATCTTTAATTACCTAACTCTCAAAAGTATCTGAAAAGTCCTTGGTGCTTTTTAGGATCCCAAATATTTCTGTATGTTTACGTTAAACTTCTTAGAAGTGTCCTTTTGTTACCTTTCTTCCCTATATTAACTTGAAGTTTCAAAAATTGAATCTTGTCAGTGTATAAATAAATCATCAAGTACAAGGTAGCAGGCAATAATTGTCAAACCTGTCATGGCTGATATTCTCCCAGAAATCCTGACATACTCTTGCTTCAGAGGCTAGTAAAGTCTTCGTTGGTTGCTGTAGAATAGCTACACAGAATATGAAGATTTTCACTTATTTTTCTCTTCACTTTTCTAAAAAATTGATTCTAAAAAGAGAGAAGCAGAGTTAAATTACCATCTGCTTTTGGTTGCAGGAAACCTGAGTACATTCATTTTCATCTACTTGTTTTTCCAACTAATTAATAAATTATTACAGAGAAAGATGACAACTTAACTTACTAGTCACACAGGACACAGATTTATGCTGTTCGGCAGTTTCTGACAGATTGAATTATTGGATACAGTTAAGTTGATGGAAAAAAGCAAAGGGATGGGTTAGAAGTTCAGGATTCTTGCTGACTGCACTACCTTCTTATGGAATCATGCTAAAGGTTGAGTTCAGCAACATACATTAAATCCCCTTTCTTCCAATCAAGCAAAACATAGCTAATAAATCATATAATAGGACATAGTACAAAACTGCTTTAGTTTCAGGAGAGCAGTGACAAAGTAAGCTGAGCACAGGACTATACCATGCTGGTATAAAAACACTTCCAAATTATTTCCACCAATGTCAGTGTTTACATTATGTAAGCTTATTTACAAACAGAAATAAATCCTAAATGCATGTAGTGCAGGGAATTTCTTTTACTTTCACCTAACACAATTTAGAACTATTAATACTGATCCTTGGAGAAAACTGGGTCCTTATTCCTGTCATGTAAACAGGCCTGCTCTTAACAGTTTTGCAATTGTTTTATAATTGTCTATATATGCTTAAGCTTTTGAGTTAGTAAATATACCCTTAGAGTATCCATTGAGGTCAGATGGCTTTAATCTTCATTTTTCTAATTAATTTCTGTTGTTTTTCTAACTCATTTCTGTCATTGATATGTGCATTAAAGAAATATGTACTATGAATGTGCAGAGAACTTATTAAAATGGGGCTCAGATCCTTATCTGGATGCAAAATCAAGATTAATATATTTTATCTAATCAATGGTTAATAATGCACTACTTCACTAGATAAAAAAGAAATTGTTTCCAGAACTACTTTGGATTTGTTTCAGATAAGATTTCATTTGGAAAAAAATAAATGTTTCACTTCCTCAGACATATGTTTTATGTAGAAAGGCTGTGTGAAAATTTAGTATTCAGATTGCTTTGCTTAATTTAATTTTTAGCACTAAAAAAGCATAGAATTTTAATTTTTATGACTACTATGACACTAAATACCTGTTAACCCAATAATGACTTGTATGTCAAATGATAAAAGTGTACAGTAATCTGTTACACCAAAGCCATATTATGGCCAAAAAATGAAAAACAACACATATACTGATCTATAAAATTGTTGCTAGTCTGCATAGAATTTTAACAAGCTGGTCTAACTTGTCAGGATAATACATGACAACCTTATTATTAATGCACTTAAAATTGACCAGAGGACCAAAGGGTCATCTCTGCTTTAGATAAAGGGCTGAATAGGTTGACTGGGATCAGGTGGCTCTGTACATAGCCTTCCCTGGCTTAATCAGAGTGTGACAGTTTCCTGAGTGAGCCAGACCAGCATGGGGGAACTGGTTCAGTCCAACACAGAGTATAAAACTGAACAATCAGCAGAAAGAATTTTGAAGAGGAGAGTGGGTTTGAGCTGACTTCAGACCATGTATTCTTTCATCACAGAGACCAGTAATGAGAATCAGGTTTGTGTTTTGATCCAATCATATATTGAAAGACTGTGTTGTGCTTGTTTTTTTGTTTTTTTTGGTTTTTTTTTTTAATTTCAGTGAACTGCTGTATGGTTAAATCAAAATCCCAGTAAATACATTTAATATTAAAACAAAACCTCATTGTGTAGAATATCTTCTGACAGTGGGAAATGTGAATAAAAAGTTGAACCTGGCTTCTTCAGGCTCCATGACAAATATTTACTTTTTCTTTAGTATTCTCAATATTATGTGGAAAGTGGTAATGACTTTCTGTAGAAAATTAGTCTCTTATAGCAGAAATAGATATTTTAGGGCATCTATTTTTTTTTTTTTTTTAAATCCGTATTATCTTCTAAGGTTTTGAACACCAAAAGTGAAATCAGGACCTAGGATCTGGTTTTGACTGTTAAACTAATTCTAATAAAAGGTTAATATCAAGATGACCATTGCAATAACTCAGGGTATATCACCTGCTTTAAATGACATCTATAGTAAACCACAGAATAGCAAGTTTGCAATGCCTTGGATCTGGCTTACTTATACCTATACTTGGGTTCTGATTTAGCTTGAGAACCTGTGTTGCAGAGGTCATGTTCTGGTAAATATCCTAAAACACTTTGGCCACATCAAAGATAAAAGAACAGCTCTTGAAGAGTCACAGGTATTTACTGACTGGAAGTGTTACTGAAATTATGTCATACCTAACAAAACAATATGTTCTTAATGTTTTTAATAAAAATGTTGCCCAAGCTCTACAGTGGGGAAGTTCATAAAATGTAAAAATACAAAAATTGGAAGGGCCATTTGCACAAAGACTCAGGTAGGCAACAGGGTATGGAATTAACCGAGTGGAAGGTGGGAAACCACATCATCTACAGCACGTTATGGAATGCACTCATTCCCACCACATATTTGAATCTGGTTTTTATTTGCCTTACTCCAATTTTGTTCCAACAGTACTGTTCATCGGTCCTTAAACACAGTCACAGTTTTATCCCATGGCAGTATTTCTTGTACCCTCACAGCACTCCAAGGAAACCATTCCTGCATTTGCCTTGATGTGCCACAGAAAGACCATCTTGGTGTCCAGTGTTCTCCCCTGCTTTGACACCTGTTTGCTGTGACTGACAATTTGCCCCTGTAAGCAGTGACAAATTTCAGCTCGACCATACTGTGGCTGTCAGACAGATTGGCATAATACACCAGCATTATCAATATCTATGTAACAACATCACACCATTTTTTACATCCTGTCACATAACCATGCAACTAATGCATGTTCCTATCTTATACTTGATACTTCCTTACACTTTACTTTTTTTTTGCACTTTTTTAGTCACTACACAATATCTTCATTACTATAAAAGTGTTAAAATTCTCAAGACTTAAAAAATCTTCTGTAAGGAGGAGAGAAAGAAAAAATCTTCTTTGCTGAAGGAAGTATCTAAAAATAATGTAAAAAACCTTAAACAGCATATTATGCAAAACAATAAAAATAAGAAAAGGAAAAACATATGCAATGAATTCCAATATGCAGACTCAAAACATACCACTAGAATCCAGCTTTCATTAATCATAGACACAGACTCGGATTCAAAGAAAGTATTTTTTCTGAAGAATTTTAAAGAGTTAATACTAAATGAACTCTTTTAGGAGACAAAGACCTAGTTTCTCAGTAAAACTTAATGTCAAAGGAAAAAGAACTAAGAATAAAAATGTGTTTGCATACTGTTCTAACACATATTTTTTCATTAAAATCCCCCTACTGGGACTGCACTAGTATGTACCTCCAGTGCTAGAGATTGGCACACTGAACTACAGAATGGGGTTTTCCAAAGAACATTTCTTAATGAGTAAAAGGCGTTTGGAAATTTATAAGCATATAAGAATTTCTGTTTCTAAGACTTTTCCTTTCTACCAGCTCTATTAAAATTGTGTAATTCTATAAAATGAGAAGAAAAAAAATCTCCTTATGAGAATAATATTTTAAAATTTACTACTAATTTCACTAGCTCTTGGTAACAAAGCTTAATTCAAAACAACTGTGGAAGATATGAGTCTTAAATAATGTGATCCTGTTACTTAAGAGTTACTTTGCAAAACAACAGATAGCATAGGATCATTAGTCAACACTACTTGTCTGGCAAATGAGCAGCTTTATGCATTATTTGCTGCATCATTGTTGTAATCCTGTTCTGGAAAACTTCATTCTCCATGCCTTATTATGTGGAAGTGCTCATTTCAGGCTATAGTTTCTTTTCCAATGAGCTGGTACCACAAAGAGCTCCTAGCAACCTTGTGTGATCTGTAGTATTAATGGTTGAGATGTTAACTTTAAAAAAAAACAATAAAATAATAAGGTCAGTAATGACTTTTGCCCTTGCTTTGGAGTGTGAGGTCAGACTGGAGCTCTTAGGTCCTATTACGGACTCATATGGACATACAGAAGAGTAGGCCTGTAAGGATACTGGTTCCTATTCTGCTCGATTCTAAGGCCTTATCTGTGGTAGATAATCAGTGTTTAGTTATGAGCTTCTAATATTTTTATGAGTTTATTTTTTCTTCTATCATTGCACTTTGCACAAAGCACCAGATTTTTCCAAGCAATGGTCCCACCAGTTTCCTGCAATGTGGTTCCAAACAGCCAGCAGCTATTTCCTGCCTTAGCTAAGAATGTAGATGTGTAAATCTTTAGCAACACCCACAACCAGATAATCAACATGCAAATGACCTTAAATTTACCCTCAAGAATGGATGTCAGATTAAGGAGAACATGAAACTTCACTTTGAGTGTTCAGGCATAGAAAAACATATCTTACTTCCTACTTACCTCTGCCTTCTTCACTTTAGCATAATGTAAATAAAATAATAGTTTATCCTCTAGCACATCTGCTTCTAATATATATAGTATGGAAACACATTGTTCAGACAATTATTCAGACCTATAGCACCAGAGAAAAAAATCTCCCTGATACAAACTCCATACATTTATGCTAGAGAAGGAGGAGCTCAGCATTATACAACAGAGATCTGACCTTTTGCTGAGGGCTATTGGCAAAAATATGTGTAGACTGATGATTTGGCTTGCAATGAAAATTTATCACAGACAGCGATAAATTAGAAGCTGGTTTTAATGTAAGCATTTTTATATAATAGAGATGCAATCCTTTTCTTTGCATAATCTGTGTATTCATAATTTAAGATGATAATTGCTATACAAACCTGTAACTTCCTAAGTCCATGAGGTTCTTGTTAAATGTATTATTGTGCATGTTTTGACAACTTTATTTTAAAACATGAAATTTTCATCAGTTCTCTCTGCAACTGAACAAGAGCTGAACAACAGAAAAAATATATACAGATACAGAAAAAAAAAATACTTCTTTTTATTTCAGGCAACTGCTAGAATGTTACCAAAGCAATAGCAAGCTTCCTAAAAGAGAAGAGACATGCATATATGTACAGGACTTCAAAAGCAATGTCATTGCTCTTATCTTCCTTTAGCAATACAAACTTTGTTTATGGCATTACACCACCAAACATTTTAAAACGCAGAAATAAGAAGGTCGAGCCATTCATGCTGGTTTTGGCCGGGGTACAGTTAAGTTTCCTCACAGTAGCTGGTATGGGGTTATGCTTTATATTTGTGCTGAGCACAGGGTTGATAATATAGAGGGTTTTTCTATTGCTGAGAAGGACTGACGCAGAGGCAAAGACTTTTCTGCTTTTCCTACTGCCAGTCTGTCAGGGATGTTGGGAATACATGGGAGGCTGGGGAGGAGACAGAGCCAAGACAGGTGACCCATACTGACAAAAAGAATATTCCATACTATATGACATCATGCTCAGTATTTACAGAGGGGGAAGAAGGAAGAAGGGGAAATGTTTGGAGTGATGGAGTTTGTCTTCCCAAGTCACTGTTATACATGATGGGGCCCCGCTCTCCTGAAGATGGCCGAACACTTGCCTGCCCTTGGGAAGCAGTGAATTAATTTTTTTGCATGTGAAGTTTTGTTTTCCTTATTAAAGTATCTTTATCTCAATCCATAGGAATTCTGGCTTTTACCTTTGTGATACTCCCTGTCTCACATTCCACTGGCAAAGGAGTGAGTGAGGCAGCTGTGTGGTATTTGGTTGCTGGATGGGGTTAGACTATGACAGCTCCAAAAATATTTTAAAAATTTTACCTAAAGAAAAGTATGTGATGTGAAACTTGAGCAAACATGGAACAAAGTCTTTTGACCACTACATTTTTTTAGACATGCATAGCAATTTTTTTTTTAGAAATTTGAAATTTATTATGATAACAAAAAAATTGAGCATAAACTGTTGAAAAATTTGGGTTTTAGCTCTATATAGAAGAAAGGCCATTTTATAGTGCTTGTTTCTTTTTCTGACTCCCAAATCTTTAACAAAGTACTTTTGACTCTCAAATCTTTAACATATTAACAAAGCAGAAAATAGAAATGGAGTGGGATAATACATACTGTAGTATATAGTAGAGATAATTCATGCTATTTATGTATAAAATATTGTAAAATCCAAGCTATGTCTTTGACCACCTGGCTGGGAGCAGAGTCTGATGTTTATTCAATTAATTCCCGGATAATGTTAAGATAATATCAAGTCTGTTAACGTACGAATGAAACCTTCCCGGGCCATGATTGCTGACTTCCCTGGAATGTCCGGACCACTCAGGAGGACCTGCACCTGGGAGATTGCATCTACCTCACTCAAGCACAGGCACCACTCTGCTACATGTGAATGCAGACTCTTCCGAAGTGTTCAGACATCCATCTGGACACCTGGACTCACTTTTGTCTATTCCTGCACATGTATGGCCCCAGTTCTACCTGTGAAGGGACACAAAGGAACGTTCGGTCATCTCTGCCTCAGGCAGAATAAACTGTATATAAACTTGCTGCATGAAGCAGTCAGGGTGAACCACCGGGGAGACGCTGACACTTTGTCAGACGGATCCGGGTTCACCCGGCGCCGACACCCAGGGTTGACGCTGCCTTGGCTGTGGTGGTTTTTTTCTCGGAATTCTTGTTAAAGATCTAATAAATCATTGCTAAATTTTCTTATAAATTTGGTTTCCGATTTGATCATTTATAACATACTATCTTCTACATCAGTCAGAAATAATGACTTGGTGACCCTGGAGGTATAGTACCTTTATTAATTTCAGTGAAATCAAGTAGTATGAGGCCACCATAATGTCAGATAAATTAAGGTTTACAGTATGTCATTTCTGGAAAGCAGCTGCAGTCAGAGCAGCTATTAAAAGAGTGTCTTTGTTAAATGAGTGGCATTAACTGGAGTTTCTTGATAGTTAGTCAAACTCATGAAAAGAAAAAACAACTGAAAAAGGCTCTACAGAACATATAACCAATGTGTCAATGCTCTAAAGCAGTAACAACCACTTTTGTGGGAGATAAAAGCTTCCACTTGCTCATAAATTCAATAATACATTTTGTACAACAATTATTTACAGAACTAAAGCTGGCTTCCTCTGTTATACACCTTGAGACATTCTGATAAATACTGCTGATATAAGATGTAAGCATTGTAACTTTACCACTACAGATGGAAAGGATGACTGGATTTCAATGTTTTGTAAGGTACATGAACTCCTATAGGTTATAGATGATAACTGAAGTTCTGAAGGTAGTTTAAGCATTTTTGTCATGTACTTGAGAAAAGTTATCATAAATCTCAAAATACCCAAGAAGCTTGAGTTCAGGGAATGAGTTCTGCAAAATAATGGTAAATTACTCTTCTATCATGCATAGCAGATGTAACAGAGAATGAGTCCTTCTCCAGAAGGGTAATTATGGATCTGTTATAACCATTAACAAATACAATTAGCATACCTTAGGTCTAGGATGCCATTTACCTTTCTTGTTCCAGCAAGAATCAACACAATCAAGACTACTACTGCTGCTACTGCTTTTCATTTTGCTTCACATATTTCTATGCTCAATAATCTTTAAGGTTTCCTCAAAAACCATTAAGGTTTTCTACAACATTTTGTCAATGATCTTTAGATATATAGAAATCACTAAGACTATCTGTGTTCTTAGAGAGTGCATTAATGACTCAGTTTAGTAAAATGACTGGGAAAATACCTTTTTAGACTAGATTACTTAGAGCTAGATTGTCAGGACTATTCAGACCTAATTTGTACTAATTCTTAGCATTCCGCAGAGTAACTACTTAATTCAGATGTATCACTAAATACTAAGACATATATAAAAGAATGTAGACTTTGGAGGTTTAAGATGTAATATGAATCCTCTGTTTTGCAAGAGGTTTTCTTCATGCCTTTTCATCTAAAATCGATATATTTAGGTATGCAATATATAAGAAGATAATAAATCCTTATAATATTAAATTTCAATTACATAGATATTCGTGAAATAAATATATTGTAAAGAATATTTTTAATATAATTTCACATCTTAAAAATAAATTATTACTGTGAACTTTTTTATAAAGTAATTTATTTTCATTTGGGATTCATAGTCAATCCATGTTGGAATGACCAGTCTTACACTGTCAAGATATTCTCTTGAAAAAAAGCACTGTCAGATCTCCTACAGTCTTCTGTGAACTCAGGCGGTTGTGCCACCATGGACTGTAATCCTGTCAGACCTAACAAGCTAAGCACATTCAGGCTGAATTAATAGAGGAGTGGGAGACCTCTAAGGAACACTTCAGTGTTGTAGCAAGTTTTTTAGTGCTACTGACTCAGTGGGAGACATTCTTCTATGTAAGTTAGTGCTGAAATAATGCCCCAGCCAGGCAATTTTGAAAGACACTAAAATTAAGATGCAATTGGCTAAAATGCTCAGAAATAGAGAATGTGAAACAGTCTGACTGATGTCATGGCAAGTGTCTTAATGCATGAACTGGAGAAAAGCAACTGCTAGAAGGAAAAAAATAACCTGGAAAATGTTAGCAAAGAATATAAAATATATCTTATGGTTGGATAGTGAAATGAAAAAGCAGTAGAAAGCTTGGTTTGATGTGATCAGCACAAGACAATTTAACTGATGCATATGATGAATTTACAAGACCATATACAGGAAAAAGACCTTGCAACAAAAAAGAGAGAGATAAAATTAATTCTCAATCAGTTTTAGCTGATGTGTTGCTCATTATATGTTAAAAATGGCCTTCCACAAAAGTAGTCCCCCAGGGGTCTTTACACAATCATAAAAGAAGCAACATTCTGCTATAAAACTCCTAATACACAATACAGCTCTGAATATTTAATAAATACTGAAGTAAAGAATAAATTCTACAGAAAAGCTAGTCTAATATTTCTAAGTACTGGGCAATCATTCAAATATTTTTATTTTCATGCATGGTTACTCCTTCACAGAGCAAAAAGTCTTACCTCTCTTCTCATAAATATTATCTTAGAAAGAAACTAAAGAAAGGTGAACTCTGTATCACAAAATATGTTCTTAGTTTTATCAGTCAGGGAATATTTGTCCATCTGTCTCAAAATCAATTCAGTTCCCTTTTATGCAACATGATCAACAAGCAGCCAAAGTCATCTTAAAACAGATATATCATATTGACATTACTTTTTAGTTAAATTTAAAATAAAGTAAGCAGTGATCACAAAAATTTGCAGTAGTTTCTGCAGTCTGTGAATTAAATGCACAGACTGCCAGGATATGACTCTCTCTAGACCCTGACAAGTAATGTGTTGTGGGAAGTTCTGGGAAAATTGCTGAGCAAGTGTAACTCTAATAGATGAACACAAGAAATGAGGGATAAAAAAATAAAAATAATTGATGTGACAGTCCCTGAAGGGCAGTATTTCAAATTAGTAGATAGAGCTTCCATTAATGTTTTAATGGAAGCATTCTACTTTAGGAATTCCTAAATTAGGGATTTTCTCCATAATTTTTTAACACTGAATTCCATTGCTCAACTTTCCAATCACTCAGACAATAAATAAAGTTAACAGAATACTTAGCTGCTCATATAAATTATTAGATACTTGATGACTGTATTCAGTAAAAAGCATATGAGAAGCTAGAAGTGCACTGAATATTCTAAGTTTTAGTTCTCAGTACAACTTTTCAATATGTATTGAAGTTATAGGGAAGATAATATTTTCAAAAGGTTGCTATGGAACATCTTAAAAATTTTCTATAAATTCTGAAGAAGTATGTTAGAACTTAATTTCCTGATGACAGGAAGAAGACTCTAGAATCAATCCCTTACCCAGAAAAATACTAAAAAGCAAAACAATAAGACAGATTATTTTTCTGATTTTCATGCTATTGGAGACCTAACAGATGTACATCTGTTTGGGCATATTTCCTTGATGTTCCCAAAGGCCATTATAGAAAATAGTCTTGTATTTTTGTAATATTTTCACTTTTAAAAGTAGAAGCATAAAAAGTTTCCATGTATGAATGTAGTCTCAGAATCATAAATAAACTTTTATTCAGTTCAGCACAAGGCGTTTACAAATGGTGCATGATGACTCCCTGTTTTAGGTAAACTCAAACATCATCCAGAGGCAGCAGTATTGCTTCTGGCAAATGAAAAAAGGTGGTAGATGAAATGGGAAAAGGTTCTGTCTTGGTGGGTGCTACTTAAGTGCATTCATCTATTGAGGGAGAATAAGAGAAGAAATTTACTGTTACAATAATGCTAAAGGTGAAGTTGTAAGGCATTATAAATTTAACAAAATGTTAAAAAATAATTCCGTTTAAGAAGATTAGTTAAAGTCCCATAATACATTTTCAAACTTAGTTGTCCAACTAACCTCATTTTCTTTGGACAATTCTACTTTGCCCACCAGAAATTTTGATTCATTATTTCAGCATATTTTTCTCATCTGGAAATTAATACTCTAAGAAGATTTTTTTTCCAGGACTTGTGTTCAGTGATATTTTATTTTTCACTCTCCCAAATGCAAAGAACATTTTTTCCCTTTTCTCAGAAGGCCTCTAAAGTCTGTATACTTAGTTACAAAATTCAGCCTTTTTTTCTTTTTTTTTCAGTCCTAATTTTCAGGTTAGGGCCTGAAAAAATAATGTGAAGAAAAATTCAGATTAAAATTGTTGGGGGCAATTCTTTTCTGTGTATGAACATTGGTTATTGCATATACAGTTAATTTTAGATAGACAGGTGGCTTTAAAATTCTCAACCAGAGATGTTTCCCAAACCTAGGTTCTTACGAATTTTCAGTTTACAAATGTTATTTTATCTTTCCTGATTACAGGATATCTGCTATGTAATGTAGGCCATTTCCCTCTGTATTATAGTGGAAGGTACTTTGCAGACTAGAAAGCATTGCTTATTCAGGCAGATACAGTATTAAATACAGACTTTGTAACTGAGTACAGCAGCTTGCCAGGCAGTAAAGTTCACCAGACTACTGCCTATTCAAAGGCATTTCTCTATCTTTTTCTTGTGAAATTAATATCTTTACATTTCTAACTGCTCCCTGCTCCCTATGGCGTTTATGCAGCTTGTGGGTATGTTGGTCAGACAGAGATCTCTTAACAATGATCAGAAAAGCTGACACATGGAACAACAGAAGCTCTGCTATGAATAGGGTCCTGTACATTTAACATTCTCTGAAAACACAAGAATTTTTTCCATTGACTCATGGGTGGCTGAAAGTGCCCACTAGAAAATACCAAAGGAATTAATATGATTTGCTTGTGCTAAGAGGTATGACAGTCCATCAGCAATATTTTCAGTTTCTGTTTGAGAAGAAAAGAACAATCTGTATCATCATAAATTACTTCTCTGTCAGACTCTGTGTAATACTTAACAAGACAGTTGCATTCTCCAGTAAAATCTATGGATCACAGGTGCTGGTTCTAAATCTTGGTAGACATGCTCAGCCGTGAGGGATAGGTTACATCTCTAGCTAATCATTCAAATGTCTCCTGCAGGTAGCAGACCAAAGAACATGGAGAATCTGTAAAATTGGAAGAGACTTCCACAGGTTATCAAAAACACAGATTGTTCTTGCTTCATCATCCAATGTGAACAAAATTCAGTCATGTGCATTAGCTATCCAAGCTCAGCTGATTTTCTCAAACAGTAAAGGCATTCAAGGCATCCACATATTGCTGACAATGGATGAAAGACATGCCATTCTGAAGAGGAAGATAAAGCTCCACAGATGGCATGTCAAGACAGTGTTGGGTGCTCATGAATGAACATCAACTCTATAAATCTATATAACATCCTTCTACTTGTATGCAGAAAGATTTATAGTGAGAATGACTTTATCATTTCCTTATGGAAGTACAGTAGTGGCATAAATTGTCTCAGAAGGAAATGCGATCACCTAGCAACAGTTCTGATCTCCAATTTTCTAAATCTCAGGATTAAGAACATATTTTTCAAGGATGTAGCGTACTTTCAAGTCACTCACATGGCTGTTCACTCTCTCTGTTGACTTAAGCACTTTTCCCTGCCTTTGCCCAATTTGTGTCATCATCGTTCACTTCTGTGTAAAGAGTGTTCATACACTTGTACTGCAAGCAGGGCAACTCCATTGTGACAAGCAGTTTCCCCTTTGGCTCTGAGACTAAAATTAAAAATATATAGCTCTTTTTCACAATTATTCATGATAAAGAGGGTATATTTTAGAATTTATACAAATGTACAAATGTGTAAATATATAAATTAATGGAAACCTTGCTTTGCATATGTCATTTCTCCTACTGCCTCACTAATTTAATTACAGTGTTCACATGAAAAATTAGTGCCGACAATTAAATCCCTTTCTCTCCATAGATTTAATTGTCAGTGAAGGAACCAAAGTTCTGTTGAATTTGTGTTTGAAAAGATACACTTAACATCCCTACAGTTCTCAAATAGATAATTACCTTACTACGGAGAATCCCTGAATCAGTAAGTTTTAACAGCAAATTCTCACAGACACGTCTACCACATTGCAGAATCTTGCTCTGCTCCTTGCAAAGATCTAATAATTTTCTGTTTTCAGACTTGCTTTTATAAAGCTGTTCTTTAAGAAGAAGAGTTTTCTCTTTTTCTTTCATGACTGAAGTAACTCATTAATTCTTTGTGTTAGGACCAGACTCACAGATTGAGGCAGAACTATTGAAAACAAAATTAGGATTTCAGTGTTATGATAATTTCTTGATATGATTACAGTTCCAGACACAAGGACTGGCGAGCTTTGAGCATGTTCTATGCTGTATTTTAGCCTGGGCTCTTTAGCTGTCTCTCAGCCAATGTCCAGACAGGGCTCAGGACAGGACAGATTTAATTCTCAAAAGCAGTTTAGATATAGTCACTCTCTTTTGGTTGGAAGGAGAGTTTAGCTGTGCAAACACAAGCTAATATGTGCCAGGTGGTTTCATATTTAGTGCCTGAAGTCTCTCATTTACTAGAGTCCGCAAAACCCGTGCATCTTAAAATTATGCATTACTATGTACTGGAATAAATGGCTATTGATTACTTCTTATAGCTTCTTCCAGGATTGGTAGAATGTCACAAAAATACTAGTCTGTATAAAAAAAATTAGGATCCTTAGCTCAATTAATAGGGCTACACAAGGCAACAGAACAGTAATCTAAGAATTGCTGAACTAATCCCTGTCTTTGTGCTCCTTGGACATAAGGTATACTTGATCGTTGCAATGATGGAGGCTCTTTAGAGGAGATGCTCTTTTGCATTCATATTCCCCATGAACTCATTCAAGGTATAATTTATCCCTTCTAATGTGTTAATTAATCCAATATGATATATAAATCCTATTGTTCAACAACTATTTAAAATGAGGCAAATCTTCATAACTTTTGTAGGCAGCATGGTCCAATAAAGATTGAATAAAAGCTAATATTGATCTCATGAACTGAAAACATGCTTCTCTTTACAGAACACTGTAGCTTCAGTATCAAAACATTAACTTCACAGTGGATTACAGCTTTGTGTTTCTAAAGATGCTCATTCATGTAAAGTTACCTGGTATCTGGTCTCCTACCACAATTACAGACTCAGATAGCAGCATCAAAACAAAACGGGGTGTAAGGATCACATACACAGGACTCAGATTGCTCACACTGAAATTTTTTTATACAACAAATATTTCTTTAAAAGTCCAATAATAAACTTGTATTAGCAGAGGAAAGGCCTCATCTACTCAACTGACCTCTATGGAACTGCTGATTTATACTGACCATACCAACAATAAAAAAACCTGTATTTTCATCAAGAGAACAAATCTTGAGCCATCTATTGCATTTTACAGATACAAGCACATTCTTTTTATATTAACCATTTTAGAATTTTTTTGGTGTTGTCTTCTTTTTCTTGAGCTAATATATTTATTGCTTTCAAACTGACAAAAATATCATTTAATAGCTGTATTTCCTGTATATTTCAATACTGAAGTGTTTTATCCCTTTTCTAAGAATTGGGTAAGATTTACATTTCATAGGACATCTAAATAATTAGTTCATAACCACCTTCAATATAAATATTCTGAAGGTGCTCTAGTATGATTTTCATTTTTTTCTAGTTATATCAGAGGTAATTTTTTATGAAATAGGTTACTGTTAACCCTACTACCAAGACAGCTTTTACAGTGAATGAAAAACTGTAGAATAACTAACATCTTAGCACTTTATTTATTTACTTATGACTACTAGATATTCCTCATTAATCTGAATAACCATCAATCTTTCCTTCTTCTTAAGAAATGTAATGAACATAAAATGGTCACCTGGTCTTCTGATTCTTTCCAGATCATTGATTAATACATGTCATTTCAGAAAAGAATGCCTTTAAATATATATATAGATGTATATATATACATATGAAATAAAGAAATATTATTTCTTTAAAAATCTTTTTAAGAAATAAACTAGATATATTTAAGTCATACATAAAACATAAAATAGGATAAATTAATATTTTCCTAAACATTATCATTGAGAAGTCACTTCAAAGCCTTGTAAGAACAGAAGTGACTAGAATATTTTATGGAAGCCTTTTCTATCAGTCAGAGTAAACAATCTACTTAGAAATTCTTGCTGCTGCAGCGTACCAGGAAAAGGCTTTGTTGACAAGAGATCTTTGCTTTCTTTATTCAACACAAATATCTTACCTCCAACCATATCTAAAATTTCAAGCCTTAAACATAATACTGAATATAAATCAGGGCACTAAAGCCAAAATTTTGTCTCATGGGGACCCCCTTAAAGGGAAGTTTTTAACATGAGAAAATATTTTGGTCTTAAGGCAAACCCAAAATAGATGAACTGGTGCCAGAAGTGTTATTAAAATTTGGAATATGTTAACACAGTGTTCAGAGAGATATCTCCAGCAAAGTCTGAGTTCTAGAAAAAGTGCAACAATGTTGTTATGTTGTGTCTGTATAAGTTGGACTGTTCTGTTCCCCCTGTCATGTAATGGTTCTGCCCTGGTTCTCCCTTCCCTCCTTTATGCTTCCAGTTATCCCAACTCCTCCCCAGTTGCCTTGGCGATCAAGGTACCCTTTCTCAAATCCCTTCCTGGTGCCCTGTCCGTCACTCGGTGCTCCCACCCTTCTCTCTAGAACTCTCTAGAAACTTCCAGCTAGAGCGGCGAGTGATTGGATCAGGGGCCGGGGCCCCACCCTCAAGTTCTCCCCATTGGTGTTCTCCCTAAGTCAATCTTTTGTATCCCACTCCCCTCTGAAACCCTATTCATCCAAGGACTGACTCCTCCCTTGTTTCCCTCCCTCCTTATAAGCTGTTGCAACTTCACCTCTTTGGCTGTCGATTCCCTTGGGGCCCAATAACCCTGGATTCTCCACAGCTGGAGAGCGCTCTCTTATTTCTGCTGCCTGTAGCCACAAGCCAAGCCACGTCCTACCACAAGGTCACGCTGCTGTCATAGCACAGAGCGTTTGCCTCAGGTGCTGTCCCGAGCCACGGAGATCGGGATAGAGCCCCCGTACTGCTAGCGGTGCTGGATAGCTGGCCGGGATGTCCGAGAAGGACAATCCTTCTCCAGCTGGACCGCTTCACAATGTGTTTGGTCTCTTCATAGACTAAAGCAGGACCCAAGCTGGTTACATTAATTTTGTGGAGATTGTCAATACTAGTGATGCTATGAATCCACATTTGCTCCTGTCATTTGGACTAACTTTTCTTCTCTCATTGGGCAGATAGATAATTTCATCTGGTTAAACTTGGAACAATTGCTCTTTACTTATGGTTCATTTTGAAGTTGGCCATTTCTCTTTCAAGCCTCTTACACCATGGGATTATTTAAAGAGAAATTACTCTGGTTTTGCAAATATGTTATCTAATGTAATGAAAAATTATTACTTCACCATGAAGAACTTGACACTGGAATACAATCCTTAATTCTAGCAATGTTTTCCATAGAAAATGTGTAACTATTGACAATATGAACAGTGGATATCACCACATGCAAGTATGCCCCCAGATCTGGTCTCAGGAGCTTTTGCATGATTGAGTTGTTAATTGATATTGGATGATAAATAAATGTAATCTGACCAAGATGATTCACTAATATTCACCAAGGTATTGCTATTTTGGAAGTAAGCATTATTCCTGTGCTGCCTTTATCTTGACACAATATTGGATGTAGTAATTTTCTAAGTCTTAGGTTTCTTTGTGTTTTAATATGCATCAGTATTATGAAATGACAGCCTTAAAATCTTATTGGTTTATCAAACTGTTTATGTGCAATTCAGTTTTAACTCTGTGCATTTTCTATCGTATTAAAACAAGAGTCACCAAAGACACTAAGAATACCTTAAATTAAATAGCCTGTTTTCACATAATGCTTTTTTTAATCAGGATTCTGTGAAGCTCATTGGTATGATTAAGTTTCACTAATCACAGGTCTAGAAACATCAAGGTGTTTGTTCTTAGCATTTATCCTTGTTAGTTATTCCATAGAGAAATATTAATTTACACTAGATGCTTTACTAATGACCTCTTAACTTGGAGATAAAAATACAGCACTGTGCTATGAGCATTTTTTTTCTATTAACAAAAACAAAACATGCCAAATTATCATAACAGAAAAATTATGATATTATGGTGCCTTTATAAAATGCTCAATATGTATATTATACATATATTCCCATAACATTGTAAAGGAAATAATACATGTTTACATCATTTATTGGTTACAAAGATTTTGCTGTATTTCATATTTATTCATGCTTGAATGAATCCCTCCAACCAGCTACTTTTTTAAAATTACAGGTGAGTGAAACCATAAATTTCAACATGGCTTCATTCTTAACAGTCTATGAAGCAGTAGATTGGAAGCATAAAATAAAGTGAGCAGAATCATGTCGTGTTCTGCTGGGAGATATATTTTTACCCTTCAGCAGCATATTAAAAACGCATGTTCTTGAAATTGAGGCAAGGCATACAGTACCTCCTTCCCATGAGATATATTTCTCTGCCTAGAGCAGAATTTTCCTCTTGGCAGTGTGTTTCAGAACTGGCAAGTTCAACAGTTTTATCTCTAGCATTTGCATTACATTTTCCAATTCAGAAAAAAAATTTAAAAAATATTTCTATCATACTGCTAAAGTGTTGGATTTGGGTTTTTTCAAATAATTTAATTCACATGAACAAGATCAGTTTTTTTGGGTTTTTTTTCCCCACAAACAGGATAATTAAACTGGTGGGATAGCATGGTTTTCATTATGAAATTTTAATAATATGGTCACATTGCATTATCTCTACATTTCCTAGTAAGATATTCAAAATAAATTGCAAAGATAAATTCTGGAAATGTTGGAAAACAATCTAGTTTGAAGAAGAGATGTTATACCACATTTAAGTGCTGCAGTTTATATTACATAGTCTTTCCCACTCCACTGTGTAGTTAGCAGAATACTACTAGCAGAACAATTCTTCTGGAGTGGATATAAAACACAAAGAGTGTGCCCTTCACTAAGACCCTCTTGAAAATGTTTATCATTAAAATATGAAACTGCTAATTAAAAACTCTTTTGATTATGTAGACAGTACAATTTCTACTTGCTAGCATGCTACTGCACTTAGAATACAAGTAATATTTCAGTAGTTAAAAACAACTTACTTGCAGGTCTGTAGAGTTGACAACAGAAGAAGGTACACCTTCCATGAATTTCGTATTCCTCAGAATAAGAATTCATTGATTTCACTGAGGAAAAGAAGCCTTGGTTAAAAAAACACATTAATCATTTGAAGGATACTGCTGGAATAAGGGAGTATGAGGAACTACTCATTATCAATCATACAACTGATTATCTGTGAACTAGGAAAGGAAAGGGAAACTATGGGTATGATATCCTCATGGGTTGTGTAAACAGTAGTCCTCATGAACCACTGTTCAGTTTGTTTTGAAATTAGAAAGATGTAGGGGCAGCCAAAGACAAAGTTAAAGACAATTTTGCAGTACCGAGTGCAGTACCTCAAAGACAATTTTGCAGTACCTTTTTGGTATTGGGTACTGTCTTACAGTAATTGCAGAGAAGAACATGTGAGCTCTTTTAGTCTATTAAAATCTGAAAGTATATTGAGTGTTACAGTTTTTAAGAACTCTTAAGTGTATGAACTTGACTCACACTTAAACTCAGAACATTCACAATTAGGGACAAATTAAGAAAAAAAAACCCAATCAAACCAGAGGAACAAAAAACCCCCAAACCAACCAACCAACCAACCAACCAACCAACCAACCAACCAACCAACCATCAGAAGTTAAAGAATACAAAAAAAGGAGTCATGGGGATGCAAACAGCAATAGAAATATCAAACATAAAGATGACAGGCACTTTTGGAGGCAGCATTTATTAAAATTCTGAAATGTTAAATGTCTGAAATCTTTACAGTTTCTTTTTATTTCTCCAAAGGAAGGTAGCAATGAAGGCAGATTTTTTAATTAATAGAACTGTCAATGGTGTTTCTATAATTTTTTTCACTTTAGATATCTATAATTGTTTTCTCTATATGACATAACAATAGTCTACAGTAACCCAGCTCTAGAGAATTTTATTTTGTTGTCATTTTTGGGACTTGTCTGACATCATTCAAAGCTTTTCACAGTGGTAGCTCAGTATAGCAGATGCAAAGTAACCCCAGATGCAGCCCCACCACCACTGCTGTTCATCTTATTGAGGCTTCACAGTCCCTGTGAAAAAATATGAAATACAGCAAAATCTTTGTAACCAATAAATGATGTAAACATGTATTATTTCCTTTACAATGTTATGGGAATATATATATATATATATATATATACATATATATATATATACATATATATATACATATATATGTATATCCTCAACCACAAGACATTACAGCAAAGTACAGAAAAGAAGAGCTGTCCTCTAGTGAATGCTGAACTCTTTCTGGAATGGAAAAAGGGCTGCTGTCTGCAGCTCATCTCAGATGCATGTTTACATCTTTGTTCTTATGTTGTATTTTCATGTCTCTGGTGCTCAGATAGAACTTTGTATTTCAAAATTTAGTTCAATCTGTGAATTATTCAGGAACATGACCCAAAAGGCATTAACAATTTAAATCTGCCAATAACTGGTTTTCATAAATTTTTTTCTGTAGAAGCAAAACATGAGTAGATTGTATAATGGATCTGTTGCTGGATACTATTAAATGAGTTTTCTGAAGTAAATAATTGACATGCATATGAGATAAAAATATTCTGATCTTCAGTTGAACTAAAGATGATAAATAAGATATAACTACAGGAAAGGAAAAATAGACTCCAGAATATAAACAAATACCAAGACCTATGCCAAGTAACTTTCAGCCATTCATTTCAATTACATTTTATTTCATCAAAAAATAGGAAAGGCATATGCACTGATTGACTTACACTTTTTTCTATTTTTCAAAATAACTTTTGATGAAATCCTAATCTTCAGGTTTAGATTAAGCTAAAGATACAAATAACTTGTCCTCACTGCTTCCATTTTTGTCAAATAGAAGGTGCTAGAAAGTTAGACATTTACTGCCTAGATTTTCTTCTGGATCAGAAACTCATCTTCTTGGGTTCTTATCCACATAAACACCAAAGGAAATTAGTTCTAATTTCATATTCCAAAAGAGAAATGAGATTTTTCCAATAGAAGGAATATTGGAGTTCTACCATCACATTAATCTATTTTTATCCAGAGTTTCTACCTTTTTTTTGGATGTGCTATGTCTCAAATAGTCCAGTGGATAGTAATAGAAACAAGACTGAAAAACTCCAACCAAATAAAAAAAAAACAAACACAAAAAACATCCCAAAAATAGAGTGGGAAAAAAAAGGTCATAGTGTTTATTTCCAAAATATTCAGAGGCTCTGAGAATTTTCTCAAAAATAGAGAAGGGAGGAACAGATCTTCTTCAAGATACAGGTTAGGGAGTGGTGATACAAGGAAAGAAATGGGAGAGGTCAAGGGGAGAAAATAAGAGCTAAAAAGGTTCTGAAAAACTACAGAAGCAGAAACATTATAAGACAGATAGGAAGTTACTAGTGAAAACAAAGATGAAGCTCTATTGTCCAAGACCTGCTTCACAAAGAGATGAGTAAATAATAAGATTATAACAGATTGGATCAATATTTTAGGGAAAATAATTGTAGGATTTCATGACAGTAACAGGATTACAAAGCTATTGAAAAGTATGAGATATATGCACAGAATAGATGACAGAAATCACTATGTAATCAAAAAGCCAATTGGAAAATTATATAAGATTGTGTCTAAATGGTAATAACACATTGAATATAAATGCTAGTTTAATTTTGGATAGTTTACTACCGAATGAGATTGATACTGTGAAATAAAAATCTAAACATAATTATTTATGTGTGTTTGACAAAAGGATGTAAACATAATTTCTTCTCTATAGACTAAGGATTTTAAAGAGTTTAATGAAAAATGTCATGGATAATTTATCACTCTACTGATTTATTATCTTTATTATTTCTCCCCTGACGATGAATGAAGGTTTAAAGGGGAAAATCAACAAAATAAATGCTCTAAGAATTATTTGATGTATAGTGCACATTTATTTCTTCTCAAAAGTCTATGTCAAATACTCATTATTTGCTTGACTACTTGTCTCTAGTACTCTATGTAAAATTTTACTCTGTTATAGTAAAATAAAATTACTAGTTTGTTTTTTTTTTACTATAGTAGATAATAAAAAAAGATTGAACTGTTGACTTTAGATGAGTTGAATGGCCAAATATCAGTCTGAATATGACAAAAAATACTCACTTTCTCTTTCTACATGGGAGGAGGAAGGATTACAGACCATAAAAAATAAATTGACAAGCTGGAGACAGTCACTGACTTGTCTATCATAAACTGATGGATTGAGAGAAACATGACAAGGCATGCAGACCTAAAATGCTTGACCACACAACTTATACATTTGCCTTATTTTTCCAAAGCAATTTGCTATCCCAGTGCCCAATTCAAATGCAACCTAAAGTAAGTACCTTGTCTTTTGAAGTGTACATGAAGCCCCTAAAAACTGTTAGGGTGTGTACTACAAAAAAAACTGTAATAGATTCAATTTTGAGCAGCTATAGCTTAAGCCTTTAGGTAATTTGTTACATAGCATTCGATAATTTTCCCAATACAATAATATCTGATAGTATTAAAGAGGAACTATATTGATGACAGGTTATATAACAAATGAGGAAAAAAGTTTTAACTACAGGGACAATTCAGGTTGAACAAAAGTAGATAAGGACACAATGGATGTGAAAATAAATGTCTGCTCTTCACTGAAGCAAGAGTGATGATCTGTAACTTCTGGTTAGAACTAGATATTCTAGTTGGATTTGTCATAAAATTATATTTCAAAGCCATTATTTATCATCTATTAGACAATGGCATTCAACAGTCAGTCAGTAATAGGCTTAGAGAAGTATCAAATCTATGTTTATGAAATCCAGTGCCAAGGTTAGTTTTGTACCCAATCAGATCAAACTATCTATGATGTCCACTTGCATATTTCTGATCCAACAGTGTTGTGATAGTATGAGTCAAAGCTGTGAGAAGGGACTGTTTCACTTTCCTCACACTTACGCTGAAGGCCAAAAACCTCCATTATGTAAAACTATTGTCCTTCAAGTTGGATTGTATGTAACATGAAATTCCTCTCATGAAAATGTAATGTAGAACCATGCAGATAAGTGTAAGTGGTGTTTATGTGAAGAAAATTAATTTTAGTAAGAAATAATAACTCTATATTTTATCTAGGGATGACTGGATTTTGCAAGATTCATATGTTGTTACACCCAATTTTCAGAAGACTTAAGAAAATAGAAGGCAAGGAAGTCCTGAAATAAATAAGTATTCAATGGAGAAGTGTGTTGATTGTTAAAATAATCATCTCCTCCAGTAGTTAGGGCATTGATAGACGAGAGTGTTCTTGCTCTTCAGCAATTTATCCCTTAACTGTGACACAGAAGATAAACAATTTAAATCTAAGATCTTAGTTGTTACTGTATTCTGCTGTTAGAATGTTTATTTAGCAGCCTAAATAGTGAAGCTAGGTCCTTTTAGCAAAAATACAGAGTTTTGACAGTCTTCAGGACTCAGGCAATTATGCCCAAATACAAAAGTTTATTAAGCACTTATTCTCAGGCTGATTAAAATTGTATTAACTGTATTTGTTCCTGTGTTCTTTAAGTTACCACAAGAATTAAATTGAGGGTGTTGGTACTTAAGATCAACTATTAAACTTCAAAGGGTAAGGTGAAGAGTGAATAGTAATAGTGACTAATTTTAGTGCCTGAAGAAATTTTTGGTGCCTAAATCCCTATTGTAATTCCAGTCATTAGGTTTTAGCAAGAAAACTTGTATAATAGTATCAAAAATGCAGAAAAAAAAATCACTGAAGTCTTATGAGACTAAACTAGCAATTACTTGAAGAATACTTTAAAGATACAAAGTGATGTCTCAATCAGAGAATAATAGAAAGGTTTGAGTAGGAGGAACCTCAAAGATCATCAAGTTCTAAACCCCCTGCACTGGACAGGGACACCTTCCGGGTTGCCTAGTAATTCCTAATGTATAAACCAACCCTCTTTCAGTTTAAAGATCTTACCCCTTTGTCATATCACTACATGCTTTTCTAAAAAGTCCCTCTCCCTCTCTTGTAGCTTCCCCAGAAAGGAAGTGCAGATATTCCTTAGAGCAAATCAATGAAATGGAGTTTGACAGTAAGAAATAGTGAATCTACAAAGTACAAACACTAAGGCAGAAAGACAGTTCCATGAAATAATCATTAGCATTCTCAAATGGAATAACTTTTCTCTCAAGAAAAGCGAAGAATCAATTCCTGGGAGCTAAATTGTACTTAAAGCTCTTACTTTCACTCTGCACTCTTTGTGGATGCTACTACATTAGCATTTCAGATGAAATCCTAGTGTTTGAATTAAAATTTCCAGTCATACACACTTCCATGCACCTTCAACTCCATACATCCTAGTATCCTGCTAGAGAGAACCACTTTCCTTGCATATAAAAATAAACTGTAAGAAAGTCCTCTGGAGTGTAACTTGTGAACTTTGATTACTGTAAGGTTTCTATGTAAGTAACCAAGCCAGAATTAGTCCAAATATTATTTTTATAGGAGGGGTGGGGAAGCAAAGGAACAGGGCAACTGCTTAAACAGAATTTGCAGCAAACAGTGTTGAAATATTTGACTCTATCCTGAATCAGTTAGTATTCTACTCAAAGCATTGTCAGGAAGCAGAGATGATCATAAAAGGGAAGAGAAAAAAAAGGTTCAGTTTTTCTTCCTAGATTATTTCCTAGGTAAAAAAAAAAAAAAAAAAACAAACACAAGAACAAAAAACAATCTACAATTCTTGAACTGAGATTTAGAATCACACATTTATAATTAATTTGAACCAGAGCTAGAATATTAAAAATTATACTTTGCATCCAGGCTTCCTTTATTATTTACGCTGTCATTTTGGCAAAGGAATATGAGAAGTCTAATTTTGGTGGCTTATTATACACACTTTTCACTGTCTTTGTTCAGATGTAAGCTATACAAAGTATGGGCCAATAGAGAAGCACATTTAAAAAGTTTAGAAAAATTTAGTGAAGTTTTTTCATCTGTGTTTATTATAAGAAAACTACTTTTTAGTAATTCTGCTTCTGACCAAGTAAACGTTACATTTATCCTCAGGGATAAAAATAGAAATATTCTGTGGAGAAAAGACAATCTATCTATATATATTTATGCACAGTAAAAAGGTATCTTTCTTCATTGTACTTAAGAGCAGCTTCCTTGTTCTAAAAGAAATGGTTTTCTTGCAACAACAGGGCACTGTGAGCTGATGGGTTTTGTTGTTTGTCTGTTTGTTTGTTTGTTTGCTTGTTTTAAGAACAGCAACTGTAATGCCTATTTGTGACTTGCAGTCCCTGGACTAGTCTTGTGTACTCTGTTAATGTCCGTGGTTTCCCTGGGGTTTTCCTGTTCCTTCTGTCAGTGTTGTACCACAGATTGCTTCTGGTCCAGTAAATTTGCTGTCCGAAGATCCCAAGGAATGACCGCGGGCTCTGACAAGGACAATTTCATTGTGTGCAGATTACAGCACTAACATGTTCAAGATCTAATTGGGAAGGAATTACTGTCCTTTTACAGACTGATCAAAATAAGAGCATATTATTTTACATTGGTCTCTTAAGTGTTTATACTCTATTTTATCATTTACATTACCATACCTACCACTTAGTAAGTTTGCACTTCTCCCTTGCTTCTAATTTTTTCCTGATATTTTCCAGGACCAAATATTTTCTATCACTCTCCTTGCTTAGAGGAATCTGTCTCTTGAGCAGTGCTTGTAAAATTCCTACTTTGGTTAGGATTGTAAAATTCCTACTTGAGATTAAGCAAAATATTTCAGTTTTTCTACGCACTTATCCTTGCTAAAGGGAAGTCTACAATGATCAGAAGAGTGTAGCTTGGGTAGGAATGAAAAAAAATGTTCAGGAAAAGAAAATCATGGCTTATATTATACCAAATAATTTTTTAATTTCTTTAAGAATTGTATTTGTACACTAGTGCCATATACTTGTTGGGGCTTGGACAAGTGAAAGGCATGGTTATTGGAGGTTTGATCTTTACTTAGTTGTGCTGGGTCTCTATTTCCAGTCAAGCATACTGGGAAGAAAATGTATGGTCAAAAATATACTTATTATTAAATTTTATTTCACTACTTTCCTTTTACATGATACAAAGAGGATAGAACATACTTTTTATTTCAGATGGGACTATTTAAATGTAAATGCTTCACTAACTGCCTAAAACAGTTTTTTTTCTTAAAACATTCTTAAGCATTATTGCAAAAAAAACCCAAACTAAACCAAACAAAACAAAAACCCAAACAAAATCCCAAACAAAAACCCAAAACAAAACAAAACCAAAACCAAAAATTCCCAAAACCCAAAAAAAACCCCAACCTAACCCCAAAAACATGATTCAGCATAAATAGTAGTTCACAATTGCAAGAACAACCTTTTAATCTTTGAAGTATTGTTAAACCTATGTGTGACACACAATATTCTGGAAAAATATATGGAAATCCTGTAGGATTTAAAATTTCCTCTAGGAATATTTTTTTAGAGCTCTAGGTTGACGAAACTTCTAATTGAAGAGAAATCAAGAGGAATGTTTGTCACCATTAGTTCTTTTAGATAATACTAACTCTTATAGGCAAAGGGAGAAGGGTTTTTTGCTTACTATCTGCATGCAACAAAATTGAAATTTAAGTAGAAAATGGGAGACAACTGAGGGAACATTCTCAAAACAAAATTATATTGTGATATTACCATGAGAAAGACTAAAGTGAAGGGACATGCAAGACAATGTGGAGTGAAAATGAAGACTTAAAATACAAGGAATTTCAGAAAACAAAAAACGTTGTAAAGATCCAAGTATCCAGTAATTCAGGTTGTTCTACCATTTTTTTCCTTTTCATCTCCATGAAAAGCAAAATTTTAAAATGGTTTAGTCTGTAATCCTATTTAGAAGCTATGTTTCCAGTAAAATCTTCTCAGTGGTAGCATAACATTAATAGATCTTCTTGAAAATGGTTACACTAAGGGTCTTGCCTTCCCACACAGACAATTCCCATCTATGCAGTTCCATACATGCCTTCAGCGAGATACTTCACTTGTGAAAAGTGAATCACATTAACTCTTTAAAGCTTCTTCATCTTCATTGGCAATATTGAGCCACAGCTGTAAATGCCTTATGTTAATAATCAAGCTACAGGAGATCAGTTGGAGAGGTCCTATTATCAGAAAGTGATATGAGAATCCTTTGCATCCTGTTACAGAACAGCATTTGCTGTTCCTTTCAAGTAATGAAAACATTTTCAGTAATACTGAAAGATCTCCAACTTATTATCAAATATTACTAAGCAAGTGTTATGTGGCACTCAAAGAGTAAGCTGTTCTATTAAGAAGACTTCTTCTTTAATACTGAAGAGTAGAAACTAGTTTAATTTCAGTACAAGAAAAACAGAATCTGAATTTTCATTAGATAAGGTAGGAGTGCCACTAAAGGCATGTGTGTTGCCTATGAAAGATTACTATCAAAATGTATAGACTTTAGGTATAATTTGCATTCTTTAATGAGTTTTGGTAGAAGAAAAACTCTACATCAGTATAAATATGATTATATGTAGAAAAATCAAACAATTGGATACTCTTGGTCATTTTGCCCAGTACAAGATTGGTTTCTTGGTGCTCTGTACAATATTTTTTTCTGAATGTTTGAAGTCAGATACAAGAGGCCTAATTCTAGTCGAGTTTGTCTGTCCCCATAAGAAATTTTTCACTGTGTCCAACCCTTTGATTTAACTATGGTTTATTTTGGAAGAAAAATAGAACACTCAAGATTTTGATTTCCTTCAATGCCACACAAAAGCAGACTTTGAAAACCTCACAGGTTTTACTGGAGTTTTTTTTACCCCACAATCATAAAAGTCAACTCCATCAACCCATACAGAATCTCAGAATTACAGAAAGGTGAGATTGGAAGGGACTATCTGGAGGTCAAGTTGTCCAATCCTCCTGCTCTGGTGCTGATTCATATAGATGAATCACAGACATATGAATCTGTGTGTGATTCATAATGTCATGTTTAACATTCTTTAAATACACTTTTATTTCTAAAGCATAGTCCTCATCAGTGGGTTTGGCTTACTAACATATGCGCCAAGTGATTTATTCTGCAGTTTTGAACAAGACTAATTACATAATCTTTTTCTCAATAAGGCAGCACATCAACTGTCTGTTTGTGAGTAGTGAATTGTAACTCTCCTCTAATTTATCTTCATATAGATGTTTAATCCATTTTTAAGCATCAAAAAGAGTTACACACAAAAGCTCCACATTGCAGATGATATTTTGCTGGAACAGCACTTCAGCTATTATAAAAACTACTACCTCAATGATAGTTAGAAGTCTCCTTTTTATCTGTAGCTCAGCTTCTAGTTGAATTTTTTTGCTTTCTTCATAGACTCTAAATTTTGTTTACTCAGGTACATAATTTTTCTAAAATAATTTCTCTTCTGAAAGAGTTTTTGAATGGGCTTATTATCTGCTGCTTGTTTCTACATGTAGAAATACTTTTAAACCAGGTGGTACTAATTTTACTTCAATCTTACCCCTTTGAAAAATTTTGGAATAAGGAACCTGATAATTAAAATGGACTGACATTTTTATCATTCAGGATGAAAGGATTGATTAAGGTACTCTATTTATGAAAATTTTAAACAAAAGCAAAGGAAGATACATATCTTCAAAGGAACACTAAAATAATCAGTGCTGAAAATCTCCAATTTTTAGTAAATCAATATATTTTATAGGACTGGAAGTAGTGTGAATTTATTGAAAGAGATTTTTGTTTGCAAGTCTTCTCTCAGTGAAATTTAAATTGTAAAAACTGCAATCACACCTGTATCTAACTTATCTTGTCAAAGGACTAGTAAGCTGCATGAATCATAGAGGCCAACAAGTGGGCAATGAGAGTTTTAATTAAAATGACTCTGCAGGTCATTCTCATTTAGATGTACATGGACTTAGAAACAGATAAATCACAATATCCATTAGAGAACACCAACAGTCCGGAACATGTGGATAGGTTATCCTTGGATACTGTGTAGTGAAATTCAATGGAACTTGATTGAAAAAAGCTATCTGAGGACATATTTGCTTTGCTACACATGGTACATTTGTGCATTCATTTGTCTCAAAGTGGTTAAGCAAGAGTTCAGCTGAGCTCTGACCTTGGTGCCTTAAGCTTTCTGGTGCTTAAGATGCTTTAAAATGGTGCTTAAAATGTTTTAGATGCCATTTACAAAACTGGTAGGAGTAATTTACATCATCAGCAATATAGGAAGAAAGAACAAATCATTATTGAAGGAGTCAGATGTATTTCACAAACACCAGGGCTCTCAAAGCAAATGCCAGTCCACTTTCCTGAGTGTTGTCCAACAGTGCAGCTGAATTGCATCTCTGGTACATTTTTTCAGGATACCCAATTTTATGGAAACATCTCATCTAAACACATTGTTAAAAACCAGGAATTGTCATCTGATTTTACCAACACACTGTGCATTCAATTTTAATCAACTTCAGTTTGGAGTAACAAATTCTCTTATATTGATACACAGTCACTGACTAGCATTACTAAAGAGACAGAAGGAATTTTCTGGCAGCCTGATGACATACAGACAAAAGGTTGTCTTTTTTTTTTTACTTTCTTTTTTTTTACTTTTAAAGAACAATATAGTTCAATAAAATTTTATTATTTTTTTTACCTTTACCTTTTACCTGTATAATTTTTTCTTTGTTATCTCCCTTATCTGTTTATACAGGTAGGATACACACACATTCTTTCTCATTTAGATAAAGAATCTTACTGGATTTAGCGCAGAAGTTTATTTGTAATGTCTTTGAGCACTGCTTCTTTGAACAATTCATCAAGAAATAATTTTTTTTATTAGAGATTTTTGGCTTAAATTTGTGTTCTGCAGAAATAATTCTCTCCTTCACACCACCTCTGTGAAGTACATCTTTGTCTCAAAGAGACATAAATTATAATTTTAAAGAGAATTTAACAAAGAAAGTGTCAGAAAATGCATTTTTTACCTAATTTGGTTGTGAAATGAAGCCATTGAATTCAATCAACATTTGAAGTCACATATACACCGCAGTATACTGTTAAATAGTTGACATGTTAATGGATTTTACTTTTCCTATGAAGAGCATACTAGCAGTAACAGAGAATTTTTTACAACCTCAAGAATACTACATCCATCAGAAAGGAAACAAGTACATATGTAAATAATGCACATATTAAAAGTTCATACTCCCTTACCTGGAGACAGAGAAACTCAGTACCTGTCTGCTTTCATTAAAGTGCATTTTCATGGTTTGTAAAGACTGTGGGAGAAATGAGGTGGCCTCAGGTTCAATCTGCATTTGCTTGAGTCTTTTCCTCTTGTATCAAGAGCTGTGCACCCTTCAGTAAAGTGCTGCACTAACCTTCATGAATAAGATATGTTAATACTGATTGTATCTATGCTTGCCTATGCTATCTGCAGCCACCTTTATGACAGTGATGTTCTGAAACACTGACACCTCATGCTGCTTTACTCAGAATTAAATACTGTCAGTGCAGACCTAGCAGATATGTTTCACTTTTGATTGTCCTTAAGAATAGTGTTTTTAAATAAAAAAAAAAGCAAAAAACTTGGCTTCTTAGACTTCACACCAGAGACAGAGTGAAAAATTTAGCAAGATTAGTTTAAAAAATTTTGCTTGGATTTCCTTGGAAAAATGTGTAAGCCAAAAAATAATTTAGTCATGACTGTAACCAATAATTAGCACACAGAATAAACATGGCTTTCTGGGTAATGGTGAAATTAAATCCAGACATTTGAAAGGACTTGGATTCTCTAGGGACTTATCTTGTGGTCACCAGAACTTGGAATCTAGTCAGTCTCATTCAAAGACCAAGAATCAATACCTTGCTCTTTTTGACACATGCAAATCCTTCAGTCTCCTTAAAACACCTGCAGACTACATGCTGCAAAATACAATGGGGCACCTTTATCCTCAATGTACCCATTATGACTACTCTCTTCAGAAAAGAAGAAAAATGACATGAAGGAGAGAGAACTTGGTTAAAACCATTGAATATAACTGAAGTAAGAACATACACTTAGGAAGGAAAAATTTTGAATTATGGGTGTGGAAAGAGTGTGGCCAGCAGTGTTTTCTTGGCTTGCCATTTATGCTGTTATTAATTCAGGATATTGATTATGATAGGGATAACTTCTTCCTTCTTATAATTTTTAAGAGTTCAGTGTTTCCTTCAGCATCAGTATGTGCTGACATATAATTGTGATGTAATTAGCTTTTTGATGAATGAGAGAACAACTAAGGCCAGAAAATGTATGCCCATTGTTAAAGCAGAGCAATTACAGCTGCTGAGAGGTTCATGAACATGTATGGCTATTTTACAATGGAAGAGGAAACGTGAATAACTCTTCTGATTTTTTTTTCAAACTAATAGGCTTTTATACATCAAAGATAAGAAAAGGTGGTCAGAAATGTTATTTCCTTGGTAACACTTTGGGGAGATTCTAAGTCCACAAGGTGTCAAGAATTCATGTGGTTTAAGAGAGATTTTTTGTGGCTTGTTGCTCTCCAGAAAGTAATCACATCACAGAACAATGTAACAATTACTACAAACATAGCAGTGTGCACAATGCTAATGATAAGACCTACAAGTCATGCCCTAAATTTTTCACTAGACAATTCTCACCAAAACGCAGTATATAACATTTAAGAATCTGACCATCAAGGTAGCAGAAATTTGCTTCTCATTATAAGGAAATTTCCAAATGCCCACTTTAATATTTCTGTCTGCAGGCACTCTGCAGACTGAAGATATCAGACAACTGCCCAGCCACACAACTAACCACCTGCACCTAACATCACTGCTGAGTTTCACTTCTGATTTACTATGTAAGAAACTACTTTGAGACAATCATAAATAATCCTGTTAGTACAGCAAATTATATGTAATTCAATGGATAAATGTTCTAACCTTTATTTTATAATAATTTTTACATGTATTTTTTGTGCAGTACTCTACTAAAACAGATATTGCGATTCTTGGGTGGTTCTCTTTTATGCTAGTGTGCCTTGCAGCAGTTCCAGGTTAAGTGTCACTGATTTAAATCAACATGATTTTTATTTATCATGCTGCTTCTTGGTTTTCTTCACAGCAACATTTACTTGGAACTCTTTATTGCTAGTCAGGTTTTCAAGTATGATTACCTAAGAAAAAAAACCCAAAACATAATAACATGAAAAAGACCTACAGCATTTTCATTTTCTTCAATAAGGAAAACTATCCTATTCAGTACAGTATTATAACTTAAACTGTGAAACTAAATATTCTATCACACCCTAAGTTAGGGTTTTTTTTAATATGCTGTGTGTATCCCTGATATAATTTATTCTATATTCAAAATGAGAAAATCAAATTAAATCTCTACAAAACAAAATTATTTAAATTGTTCTCCAAAAATCTTTATTTATGGAAATTTTTAATTACTTAAAACAAATGTTATGTCTGCTTACATAACCTTCTAACTAGACCTTAGGATGTTTTCAATAAAGTCTTTTATTTCAGTTAAAGATTTGAGAGAATTCTTGGATTTTAATGACTATTTTCTTTAAGAACATCCAATAAAACATGTTTTTAGCAGGAAAAATTGACATGGAATGTGTAAACAAAGGATAGGATGGAGAAATTAGAATGAAGAATGCTCAAATGCTAATATAGGATGGGGCTCTGAATCCATCACTTCAGAAAGTCACTGTGTTGAATGACTCACCAAAGTTTGGACAGGAATTGGACTGCACCTGGACAAGGTTTCCATTCCCCTTCTTTAATTCCAGAGTTTTAAAAAAATCAGTGAAGGCAATCCCAAAAAAGAACAGTACTTCAGCTGTCTAGGATATTTTTCAAAGGTTAATAAAATTATATTTGCTTTTTAATTTTTTATGATACCTGCTAAATTTTCCACTTCATAGGTAAAAAAAAATCAAGTTAACAAGTTAATTACTCTCTTTAGGTTCCATTCCCAAATATTCTTGGACATGAAAAAGCTGTTTTCATAAATATACAGTCAAAATTTCTTTATGGAGTATGGTTTAATTTAATTTATTTAAAAATATCACATTCTGCTAAGGAATACTCAGGCTAAATAAAACTTTTTGATAGATAGCACATATGTCCAGTATTTGTTACTAGCCCAATTATGAAAATATTATACTTTTAAAAAAGTTATTCTTCCATTAACACTTCAAGGTGCAAGGTATTTTCTTAAATTAATAGGGGTTATAAAGATCAGAAAAAGACTGATGAAAAATTGTCCCAAAACCATTCTACCTAGATGTCATAGGTAACTATATGATACCATGATATTAGGTAACTAATAAGCAACTATGAGGCTCCCATAGTATACATCTTATTTCCTTTGAGTCAAAGGGCAGGCACAGATCACAATATTTCTTATGAAAGCTTTTAAACACTAACTTGTTATTATCAAAAGAATTATTACTAATGTGATTTCTAAAAAAACACCTACACCTCCAAAAAACACGCATACACCCATGCGCATTTATTCACTCAATAGTGAATAAATGTGTATGTGTGTATACACACACATAAAGCTCACTTACACAGGTATTCTCATGGTTATCTGCCCAGGTACCAGTCTGGACTTTATTTTTGAACAGTAGACACAAGGACAGAGTTACAGGCACACCAGCGTCTTGTATAGAGGTGTTTATAAAGGCCTTCAGAGGTCTGTTTCACCACTCATAGACCTACAGCTTTCACCTGCATTCAAGCAGTCCCTGACATAGATGCAGCCTATGTTGCACAACCATGCAACCACTGTGTGGAGGAAGCCCCTTCGTCTCCCAAGACTATCCATTCCTGCAGAATGAGCAGCTCCTCTGGGCTTACAAATCCTATGGAAACTTTCAGACAGTGCTTTCTCAGCACACAGCTTTCTTCACTTTGGTTTGCTGGCGACTGGCAACAATTTCTCTTTCCAAAGCTATGGAAATGCCACTTACACAAAGCACATAAAAGAGAGAAATTCATTACTATTAAAGACAACAAATGGAGGAAGATACACTTATGGACAAAATATATTCCTCTGAAATTCTGCCACCCTTCGAGAGCACTTATTTATTTTGTTGCATTGTTTGTATAAGGAATCAGAACCATTGACTCCTAACTGAGATCCTCAATCACATTTCCATAGGTGTATTGGACGGGCCCGAGGTAGTTCATAAAAACAAATTACATGAGGTCTAATCTTCCTGGGATCAAAACTTTGTTTCTTCTTATCTTGATTTAAGACAATTCAAGAGGTAGACACTGTAAAATAAGTTTCCTACCCTTGTAGTTTTAACTAAACCCTTTACACCAATAAGGAGGAATGATACGAGTATTTTTTGAAAGCATCTTGTGTTGAGGCCTTCATAAAGTATTAGATGTCAAATTTTTAGAAAGAACAAACTCCTATAAGTGATTTGTCCATGGCAAAGATTTTTGGACATTCTTACGTACATAGGAGGTATTTGATATGACTCCGACTTTAAGATAGATAAGATGGACAAAAATTGCCCAAGTTTCAGTGTTTTCACTTTTTAAACCAGCTAGGGCACTTCAAATATCTAAAGATCCAACTGCAATGTAGCATTAAAGTATCTGCCTAACTTTAGGCAGAAAGAAATAGTTTAGTTGAATGTGTTGCATTATTTTCCTTCTTAGACATAGTTATGTGCTTTAATACATTACTGACTTGAAATCAAGGTCAATATCTGGCTCACTTAGACCAATGAGACATTTAGCAGTCTTGAAAAGAACATGCCACAGATCCAGAGGCTGATCAATGCACACTAGACTGAGTGGCTGGAGTCAGGGCCAGAAGATGAAGTTACTGAACAATAACTAATTAATCAGCAGTGCCCCACTGGGGACTAAAATGCTAATTGAAGCAGAACTAATACAAGATTGAGATAAAATAACCCTGGAGTTAGACAGATCAACCACTGAGACAGAATCATTTTAAATAGGATCTGTCTCTCATCTACCTAGGAAAGCTTCTTGTTATTAATTATTTATTGAACAATTCCTCCCTTTAGAAGTTATGTGTCCAACCACCAAGGAGGATAACATAACTTCCATAGAGCTAACATCTGCTCATTCAGAATTCAAAGCACTTCATCAAATAGTTATATCAACAGAATCATGATGAAAAGGAGTGTTGGAAGGGCACAAAGGGAATTTGAGAAGCTTCTTCAGCATACAAGAATAGAGACAGCTCCAAGCAGTTTATAACTATGTGCTATACTGCATTTGATTGTGTTTACAATGGCCATATTACGACTGTAGCAACTAGAGCATCACACACAGTTGTGTAAAGATGATTTTAATATTAGTCTTGAAACATTACTTGATTTCAAAAACTTTCATTTAATTGTTGAGAGGTGATGTAAGAACCCATTCTGAAAACTATAGTATACCACACAAGAAACATTTTGTCTAACATTCATTGGCAGCAGAAGTAAGCTGGGTGGAAGTGTCTGGAATCCTTAATCTTCTTACTCAAATATAATGAAAAAATGACACAAATTTTGGCATTTCTTAAGACACATGATGGTATGAAAGGAAAAAGAGAGTTTTCATACTCTGCCCACCATTGCCAAATTTAATACAATCAGAGACCAACTTAAGAATCAAAAAGACATTCACTAATAAATAATAAAATATAGAGGAAGTCAGTGAGGATGCAGGAAATATTTCCAGATCCTGCTCATGAAAGATAGTGACAACCTAGGTAAAAATTTAAAAAATCATAATCAATCTGCTGATAAAGCAAAACCTAAAACAACTAAACTTAGAAGCAATTTCTTTTTTAATTCACTCCCCAAATTATTGTCCAAAATTTTACAACTTAATGTGTTTTATCCTATACTGAACACAGGAAAAGACATTATTTTATTGTGCATGACCTAATAATTTACCAATTATAGATATCTTTGAACTTGCGGTCATTTTGGTGCAACCAGAATTTAATTCTGAAAACAACAGAGAAAATAATTTAGCTAGGTTTTAATCATACTGTCCTGGGAAAAGTGGGTGGGAAAAGATATAGCTCACAATCAAACTAAAGTAAAAATAGAAATGGCTTGCTAACAAATAGCCTATCCAGTAAGCCAAGGTTCTTAAAAATGAATCAACTGAAAAATATGAGAAACATTGTAGTTTATTCTGTCTTATCAGGCTCCAATGCCAGCTGTACATACACAATCTTGTTTTGAACCTAAATTTATGCTCAGCTTCTTTCTTTGCATGTATAAACTCTTGTTCTTAGAGCATACCTTTCAGATGACTTCAACAGAAGTACTTATTTACATTCCCTCAGATGAATGAGAGAGATATTTCTGGGTCTCTGATCAGCTACACTCACAGGTAAATTAGAATAAGTTAGAAACAGAAAGATTTAGATGCAATTTCAGACCAAATTAATTGTTTTTTCATCTGTCTTAGGATACAGAATATTCCATATCCTAATGGCAGAATTTTAGGGGGACTATAAATTAGAAAGAATAAAAATGTCATAATACTCCATACATCTGCAAGTGATATATAAAGTCCATGGGTAGAATAAATGCAGACTAAAGAAATGCCACTTCAAGCCAAATATAAACCGATCTAAATCCTCATTACTGCAAAACATGTGATCCTAATCCCTCTTTTTTCTGCCTAATGTATTCTTCTTCTGCCTTCAGCACCAGTGAAGATTAAAAATAAGAGAATACATTAATGTGTAGCTATAATGGGAAGTCTTGTTTTCCCACAGACTGCAAAATGAGAAAATATGAATATCTATTTTACAACACAAAAGCATTTTATATGCTAGAAATATAGAACCAAAAATTAATTCAGTCATTATTATTAATGAGAATAGTAAGTGATTACTACTACTATATGTAGATGTCACAGACACTTGTATTTTAGATACACTTTTTTTTGTGGGGGTATTAGGCCACAGCATATTTTATTTTTTTCCCCCTCATTCACAAATAAAGCATGCAATAATTGCTTGCTGTCTGTGTGGTAGGAGGAAAACATAGCTTTGAGGTATTATAGTCCAGCTGAATTTTCCCATCAAAAGGAGCAAATAAATGTAGAGTACAATGAAGATAATCCAAATCTGCCTAAAAGTGATAAGTAGTTGTGATTGATATAGTGGAAAAAGTAGTTACAACAGCAGCAAGGAAGGAAGGGGTAAGGCCAAAGACTATGGTACAAAGGTAGTCATACTTTTAATACATGTAGATTCATTAGGACAGTATTTCTAAATAATGCAGATCACATTTAGAATTAGAAATACTTTCCCTTTTGTTTTCAAAAGCGTGGAAGTGAAATATGCATGCTGGCTTGCATACAGATGATTCAGACCATTGGAAATGCAGCCTTGAGCAATGATTTCTTTCTCTTGTAATGGTGAAATGTTTATTGGATTCATGTGAAGTGCCTACACATCAACATCTGTGATCCTGGATTGTAAAAACCCAAAAGAGCAACTGCAGGAAATGCAATGATCTGAATGTTAGCAAACATTCAGATTGTGCTTCATTTTTGTACCTTCCATTTACTACTTCATCTATGTATCTTCCATTTTCCATTAAACAATGACAGCCAGTCTAAAGTGTGTATAAAGAAGAAATACCCAGAGCAGAATAGAATCAGAGAACTGTTTAGGTCAGAAAAGACCTTTGAATCCAGCCATTAACCCAGCATTGTCAAGTCCACTGTTAAACCATGTCCTTTTGTGTCACATTTACATGTCTGTTAAATATGTGTATGGTGTCTCAACCATGTTCCTGGGAATCCTATTCCAAGGGCTGAAGAAGAAAATAAAAGGAAAAAACATATAGTTATTGCAAAGAATAATATACTGTGTCTCTGAGCCATTATATACTTTCCTAACTAAAACGATACTTCAAAGCTAATGGATAGAAGGACTTAGATGTATATAACACCAAAATGCACCAACCTTATAGTTTCTCCCCATAGTTTCTGTAATGTTTTAGATACCTAAGTTTCTGATAGTGCTGATTTGCAATTTTTATGAGGTAACTCTAGTCTGACCACTGCTGCCATGTGGTTTAATGGTCTTTCTTATAATCATTACAAGAATGAAAACTATACAGCAATGTTTTCCCCTCCTATCTTTGCTAATGATGGAGATGGATCCAGTCACACCCATCCCTACAATAGTGTTACCAAAAATTCAGTACAAATAAAAAAAAAAACCAAACAAAAAATAACATTTTAACACCAACATTTTCCCTCCCCTTTATGAATGCATTCTTCTGTCCTGCGGATCTCTTTGGTGGTCCCTAGTGGCTGGGGACCCCAAAGTTATAGCTGACTGACTCTGACCTCATAAATTGGGCAGAAAACTGGGCCTGGTTGCCTTCCAGTTCTCCATCTCTCACAATGGGCATTGTGCAGTTCTGTGAGCCAGTGAGCTTTGAAGAATAAGCATTTTGTTAGTTCACCAGGTGCAGACAATTTTTCATCTGGTAATGTTATTAAGAGCCCTTGTCCAAGGTGCTCCTAGCAGATATTCCATTTTCAGTACACTGTCTACAGTTTATAAGACCATGCCTTGACTGAGCCTCATACAAATGCAGTTAAGTACATGGCCACGTTCTTGATTACATTTTTATGCACTTGTCAAAATCTCTTCAATTACAACCAATCTGGGACATTAAAAAGTTAGGCTTGCATACCCATTTTATCTGCTTTATAGTTGAGGTGTCTTACAGCTGGGTGGAGGAAGAAATTTCCACTTGGCCTGGATTTGGATGCTTGGGAATGAAAAGGAGTAGAAAATATGCCTAATCTGATCCTTTTAATTTTCTGCTCTTTAACTGAGGTAGCCAACAGGGTTGTGAAATCCTCTTTTAGGTGCCTATCTCCTTGACAGCAACTTCTCACTAATTCTCAGCCATTAACTACACTGTCAAGAAATACAGTTGAATACTATGAGCTACAGTATGTGAGCAAACTGTGGTTCCCTGGTACCTTTCTCTTTATATAGTTGATCATAATTGAAGCAAATCTTGACTATCAGACCGTGTATATCAACAGGTTTGTTTCTATTTCTGATTATTTCACAACAAACACAAAAAATATTTTCCAAATAGCTTGCAAAATAATTAGTAGATGTAGAAAATGCCCTATATCCCACAGGTTTCATGTCTTAAATATAAAAATCTAATTTTGTGTCTATTACAGAAACAGCGAATCTTTAAGAAAAATTTTAATAACGAAAGAGCAGCAATAGGAAAGCACTTTTCACTCAGGCCTTTTACTGAGTTCTCACCTCTGAGACGTTTTCCTCAACCATCATAAACTTTACAACTCCAGCACTCACTTCATTCACTTTTGCTTCCAAACTCTTCCCCTGTCTGTGAGTACAGAAATACTGTTGCATCTCTATTTACTAATAAATTATATAACTGAATTCAAAATCCAAGTATTGAAAAAATTTAATCAACCACTTCCAAACAGGCAACAGAAGATGAGTATGATCTGTAAATTACTTTAGAAAAACAAATCCAACAATATTGAAATTGGCTGTCATCGGCTTTCAGATTATTTATTATAAATTATTTACTTCCTAATTCAAAGCAACAGCATTCCCATATCCAATTTATGAACCACACCTGAGTCTTGCTCAGGGTCCTGAGTAAGTTATCTCTGCTAAGGAGTGAATTAGGGGGTAATGTACATTTTTTTCCTTCGAAAATAAGAAATAATGAGGCACTGGTGGAGAATATATGGCTAAACTTCCTGCAGCAGCAGAAAATAGAGCAATGATGCTGTTTATGTATCTGCAGATTTTGATATTGTAAATAAAAGGTCATTTTTTTTCCTATAGCCTTTGTGAAGACTAGCAGGAAAATAATGTGATATTTATGAGACCTCTTCCAGTATTCCCTCTGAATCAAGTTTCCCTTAATCTTCCATCTTACTGAGGTCAGGTCACATTAATCTTATTGTCATGCATAATGCTACCATGTACGGATGCCTACATGATCCTATCAACATTAAATTTTATCTTCCTATTATCTTACTTCCAATTTTGCCCAAGTTAATGAAACAGCAAATTCCTTCCCCAATGTGACTTCACATGTAGAAAAGACAAGCAAGGTCCTGAGTCACAAAGATCTACAAGCTGGTTTTGAGAGGATTTTATTGTTTCATGTAGTGTTTCTTACCTTGCAAGAGTTCTCAGATAAATTGCTTAATTGTGCAGAGGCCATAGTAGGGCAATTGTACACTAGCTGTTCACAGACTTTTAGAAAAAGCAATTAATCTAGTAAAGCACTGGATATTCTGTTAATTGTAGGTATTTGTTGAACTGACTTATAGTATTTGGGTTTTATCTGTAATGCCAATTTTATGTCAATTTATGTGGATAAAAACAATATGGGAAAACTCCAGTTAAGGAAATGTAAGACATTGTGCTGCTCTTATAATGAAAGGGAAAACAATATATTTAAAGAAAAATAAAAACTCCCCCTACAATAATTCTTTCTAGCAGTGTTTTGGAGGTGCCTAGTGCTAAATGCTGAAGTTGCCTAAAAACCAAAACATGAACCCATTACTCACTTTCAGTTGTCTTATATACTTTATATCACCCACCAGAATGAAAAAGATAAAAGTGTTATATCTCTGAAAAAGATTAAGTCACACAGACACAAAGGTGTCTTTAAACACATATGTCATGGTGGTAGATGGAGCCCCTTACAGAAAATTACTTGTGTTCCAAGAATGCCAGCTTCAACTTTCCACACTCCATCTCAAGTAAAGCAAGATTTCATAAGTAAGCAAAACTTGTCTTATACATTCTGTTCTTACAGGTCCACAAAATAGAGCATCATCAAGAAAGAGGAGAGAGGAGGAGAGAGAAGGGGTGGAGTAAGGAACAGGAAGAGAGAGGAAGAGAAGCATCCGTATAAACACCAAAAAATCACATGATGCAGGAAGATCACATGTTCCAGAACAAGTGGCCTTTGTTTTTCATGCTCCATAAAAGAATTTTTAATTTCCATTCAATATAATATGTGTCAAGGAAAAAAAAAAAGAAATAAAATAAACTGGACAAAATTATATATATGTATCGTACATACTCTTAGAAGTTAGAAGTATAACAGAAATAGAGCTTCTTTAAAAGACAAGGAAGAGGCCTGAATTATATGGAAAATAAAATGACTACTGCATACTTAATATAAGGTATTTTTAATAAAAACAGTAAAGTAGTACAGACACATGCTAACTCACATGTTAACAGACAGACATGCTGGTTCCAGTCTTAATGATAATTTAAATAGTTTTTGCACCTCTGTGAAACAGTGCCGGCAAGGCTGATGATATTGGATGTGTCATACCTGCATGTATGTCAAATGCCATGCTCTAGCCTTATAAAATCATAAGGTTTCACAGTTTCACAAAAAAATTATTTCCATTTTAGCCAATCATAATTTTGACAAGGCACTGCATTTGAACATATAATTTCTTTCTAATAATGGTTTCTTACCTTAACATATTTGGAAAACTTTAATGCTGTACTGCCTATTTAACATTTTAGATAACATGTAATAATATCTAAAGATTTAGGATCTTCAATGACAAAATTTTTATCTTTCACCCCACTGAATTTTTTCTCTAAGAAAGTGTGAAAAAATTAAAAAAAAGGAAAATAGTTTCACAAAAAGGAAACTTGGACATTGAGTGCACAATAATCAAGCAGAATAGCCCAAGGTTCTCTTGGTATCAAATGCGCTGTCACTATTTCACTATTTTTACAGACATTTTATACACTACAGAATAAGAGAAAGTGTAAAAGGTCCTGACAGTATGGATTAAATAATCTTCACAATAGGTCATAAGGGAGGAATTAGTTCACAGATTTAGGACTAGTAACCAACATTTTTAAACAACTAGAATTCCCAGATAGTTAGTACAAAATAAATTGTTCCCTTCATCAGGACTCCTACATTCACAGTCTTGCTAGTAAAGTTTATTTTTATTTGAGTTGTGAAATTCAATTCAACTAGTCATATGTATGAGTCTTCTATACTGCTAAATGCTTCCAAACTGGAACAATGGCTGTAAGATCTAAGTTCTTCAAGGAATCCTTGTGACCATGTTTTCTACTGCAGTATGTCTTTGTGCCACGCCAAAAGGAATTGTTAACTGAGATAAATACGCTCATGCACACATGCACACACTCTGCAGCAAAACAACTGTGTTCATGAACTTGTTCTGAAAAATTCACCTGTCTACTTCAGGTTTAAATAAGGTGGTCCTGATGTAAAGGACCTTTTTAGCTTTTATGTTACCCCACTCCAGCCTTGCTGTACTAGCAAAGTTCTATGTGACTCCTTTCTTGCCCGTCTTCATCACCTACTACCATTATCATGTCTTCTTCAAGAACTTTCCTTCTTCATGGAATTACTTTCCTAAACTGGTCCCAGAAGTTGCTTCATGTCTCTGCATCAACCTCACTAATTTCATAATTGAAAACTTTCTAACATGCAGATAACAAGTGTTAGAATAAATATTCCATGCGATTTATTTTGGGTTTTCTTTCCCTTATATAGCCTGTCATTTTTGCAGGCATTTTTTGATTGGGCAGGGATTCAATATTATTATTACAAGTATGCAAACAAAATATTATTTTGATTCTCTAAATTTAGCATTCAAAATAATAAACAAAATAAAAACTTACATGCCTTAAATCTAAATGGACATGAATAAAAATATCATAATAATTCATCTAATAAATTTAGCATGTCTACATTTTGATTACTATCACAGCCCTTGGTTGTTCATTGGAGCTCTGAATTGCAATTTTTGGAGGAATATCCTACTTATGTTCGCAATATTATATTTATGATCACATTTACTGTATCAATGTGTTGTCTGATCTCTTGAAAACATGCTGTCATCTTCCTCTTGAATCCATTATGGAAGAATGTTCTAGACACAGGAGATTAATTTTATTCTTACTTTAAGAGGAACTAACATGACTTGTTCCTGTTTATTAATTTCCTTGTGCATTGAAAATATTGTTATGTACTTGTCTGTGAAGAGCAAAATAAGAAATAAGAATTCCAAGAGATATTTAATGCACTGGGAAGAGGAAGTAAAATTAAAAGTACAGAAGAGTTCTCTATGACAGAATGGACCCCTCTGGGAGGATAAATGTCTGTATTGGAAAAGATTTTGAGGGCTGTCCATGAATCCTGATTAGGATTCCCATGATTTGCATGCTGACTGTATTGCCCTGTCAAACACATTATATGTGAAAAATCTTCGACTATTTACTTCTTTTCCTGGGCAATCCTCTCATGCCACTTTTAGCTCTTATAAATTGCTTAGCTTTACTTGATAATCTTCTCGGTAGTCTTTATATTTTATTTTATGTAATTTGATGCCTTTTTTCCCCCATCCTGATAGCTTTTATTACTTAGTTACCCATATGAGTCTCTCGTCTTTTCTTTTATTATTATTATTTCTGAGTAGTGATAATTACTCGGTTCAGAAGTATTTGCATTTACTTCCTTAATATTTCAAACTTTGTTACTTCTCTAATAAGACCTCAAAATGTCATTCATGGAGGTTTGAACTTCCCTCTTGTGGATGTGAATGCAACATTGATAGAAAAATTGCTCCATCAACTGGAGATAGCCTTCATATTTTACAGACTTAACATCTCAAATCATATCCTAAAATTCACACCCTTTAAGCACTTTTATTAATTTCTCAATGTAGGAGATGTTATACAGAGTTACAGGAAGTTGTCTACACCCTGATTTCTCTTTGGTTTTGTTTTCTATCAGAAAATGAGCATCTATAGCCCACATAGTTATGACTAAAAAAAAATGTTGTCTTGTTTTCTAAAAAAGTAATTTCTTTCATTCCTTAATAAAACATTAATATATTATTCCTAACTTCACCAAATTAAGGACACTGAAATGTATTTTTTTTTACTTTTTACTGTTTAAAAGCAAGATATATGCTGGTATTCTGGTCCTTTTTTCAATGTTAATCAATATCATCCAATTTTCAGAAGTGCCTTGGTGCTTGAATCTGTCACTCTCTTCTTATATGACCTTAGCCTAGCTTAATGAGTTATGGGGCTTTATCCATCCACAGCAGCTGAAAGCAACCAGGTGTCTCCATCATTAAACCACCAACATCAAATAGTATCCTTCTTGGTGTTGTAAGATGTGAAAAGCATCAAAACTCAGATATTCCTCTCTCCATTGAAGAAATACAGCTGTTATTTGATAACAATTGGCATTGAGAGCAAATGTGACTCCATGTCCATAATGACTCTCACTGTAAATGGCCTAAAAATAATTGTAACATGCATTGCATTAGTCTAAACATTTATTAGGTTGAGTAAAAAAATTTGTTTGGATTGCTAGATCTGACAGAATTTCTGATGAAAGGACATATAGTCAACTGTTAATACTTGTTTAAGAAAATTGTATTTAAAAGAGTCTTACAATTGGTTCCATGAATCCAATATTTTCATTCACTGAAAAATTGCTGCTATATGAAAAAATTATAGAGTAAAGAAAATGTTAATTTCTGTGTTCTAATATTCTGCAAAATGTGCTTATTTTATTCTATGCCATTTAAAAAACTTTTGTTTCCCATTTTTTTATAGGGTTTCTGGTTGAAACCAGACAGTGGTCATCTTCCTCTGTAACCTGACTGCTTCTGGGTAAACACATAAAAAAATTAAAATTTAAAATTAAATTCATATCCTTATCAGCCATTGTCATCCAGGTTATTTACCATCAGTGGGCTATGAAGACATCCCCAACAGAGTCATAGAATGGTTTGGGTTGGAAGTGACATTAAAGATCATCTAATTCCACCCTCTGCCATTGTAAGGGAGACCTTCTTCAAGACCAGATTGCTCAAAGCCCTATCCAACCTGGCATCAAACACTTCCAAGGATGGGACATGCACAATTTCTCTGGACAACCTGTTCCACTGCCTTACCAGCTTCACAATAAAAAATTTCTTCCTAATATCTGATCTAAATTGCTAGTCTGAAACTTGAGTACTTTCAAAATGAGATAGGCAGCTATAAGTGAAGTAGTTGTTCTCAACTCTCACAGCACCCTTTAGAAAGGGAACACACTGAAGCTGTACCCATGCATGGAATGGAACAGAACAACTCTTCATCTCCTCTGCCTGTATTTTCTCAAAAGTTTAAATATAAAGTTTAAATCTATCCACATCAACACATTTGTTAACAGTCTACCCTACCACGTCTCTCTGTTCCGAAAGTGAGGAATGCTCTGAACAAACACACATACAGAGCTCTAATTCCACCTTTTTGTTTTTCTATACTATAAATTTGCAAGCAGGCTTGAAAGATGAGTGTTTATTTACACTAATTTCTTAGAAATGTGACAGCCACCTACATAATACCATTTCCTAGTTACTTTCTCACTGCTTCTGGTATATTAACCAATAAAGAGTGGTTAGTATATATATATATATATAACTAGTGGTTAATAACAAACACTAAAGAGTATTTGTTAACCATTTTTTCACAAACCCATTACAAAACTCTCCAAAGTTTTTGACTAATTAACTGGGTTTTGGCCCTGTTTGTCATCTAGATCCCATTTCTCTTTATACGTTCTTGCTGCTCAGTGAGGATGTTGTGATTGTTAAGCCACAGTTGTTCCAGCAGCAATGTCTGGGTAGCCAGGCACTGACTCACAAGATGCATCCAGCACTGTTCAAGCTTCTCCATTTCACCCCTGGGGCCAAACCCACCATCACCTGGGCTCCCCTGCCTTTCACACTAGCCCCCTGGAATCTGTGTTTCCTGCTGATATTCTCCGAGTCTCCCCTGGCAATATCATTCATGGCCACATGGATGAGAGAAAACAGGTTATACCAAGGGATGGAGAGGATCTCTACATCCAGGTGAAATCTTATGTTTTTAATGAACCTACAGGTTTGTTATAAAAATGTCAAGCAACATAACATTGATACTCCATTTGAGAAATGGAGGAAAAAAAATACTTTAAAAAAATGGAAGAAACAAAACCCATGAACAGTTAAAGAGATGATTTCCAATTTCCAAGCTGGAAAACTGTGACTCAACATAGAAAGAGAGACAAGAAAAAAAATTTCCAATAATCAGATTATGTTGCAAAAGTTATAATGTCACTGCCTAGAAAAAAAATAAAAATAATAAAAATATTTTAATGATAACTGAAAGGAAGAAAATGTGTAAGTACTAAGAAATAAGCTTTTTACAATATTCTTGTGACACTTCATATTTAATTAGGTCTGAAAAGAAATCATGATTTATGAATGATAACACAGTACAATCTGGCTTTGTCTTTCCATCAAGATGTTCTTCAGAGAAAGGCTAAATTAAAAAATAAGTGAGTCATGTTTCATAAATTAAATTATTGTACAGAGCAATGCATTACATTAAAATCCTTCACAATTTCAGTCATTCAAACTCCAGCTGTGCTTCTGTAATAAAATGGAGTAGTAAAATTGAAGACAGAGGCACATTAAATTAATATGCATTTTGTAAACTGTGATATTGTATACCAGGAAAAGCCATATAATATATATAAAAAAAAAAGGAATAACCAACAAAACAACTAAAAATGAGGCAGAAAATCAAAAACTGCCCTCTCTTAAGAGAGCCCAGTTAAGAGAGCCCTCTCTTAACTGTTCTGTGCAGTCAAGTTCCCTCAACCAATCTTATAAGGAACATAAACACCTAATCAAGGAGAATTATTTCACTTGGCTTCTAAAATTTTAGGAAAACTTGGTGCCTAAGCAAGAACCACTGGCATATCCACAGAATTAGTCCCTTTATGCTGTTTCTCTTGGGCCATTCATCCTTACAGTTCAAGTACTTCATTTGTTATCATAAACTGCAAATCATGTGAAATATTATCCCCATTTTACAGGACAAGTAGGACTTAAGCAATAAAGACAAAATATATTATCCGGATATCAAGAGTTTTGGCCAAGTTTCTCCAAGTATGGTAGTGTATGATAGGATTCCTTATATTAAAGCAAAATTTTCCCCAAATTTAACAGGATTTGTGACTTTAGTAGGAATCAATTAATCACCATCCAATGACTCTCAAGGCTTTCTCTGTTACTTTTTCTGCTCTCCCATGGAAAGGATTGGTGTTTCACAAATAACTGCAAGTTACTTTCACATCAAAGATATGAAAGTAAAGTTCTGGACTTTTAAGACTGAGGTAAAAGAATTGTAATGCAGGTATGCTGGTATGCAGAGTTTATTTTTCCTTTGAAAATTTAGTGACCTTGTTTGCCAATTAAAAAGAAAAATAAAGGTTGATTGGTTTTTTTTTGTTGTTGTTGTTGTTGTTTTTTTTTTCCTTAGAAATCTTCTCTACAAATATTTTTATTTAATAAGAAAATAGAAAATCAAACTGCAGTTTGATGCTATCACTGGTGTTACACAGTAAGCTCTGATGTGAATTTGAAACCACAAAGAAATATATGTAAGAATTACAGGTAAGAATACTACCATATATGTATATGTAAGAATTTATCCTAATGTTTAAAATAAATCTTGTCATAATAAGGCAAAAAGATGTTAAAAATGAATAAATAATGCGAATACAATAGAATGCAAAGCATATGTCTAGGGAGATGTATTTTTAGGATTCACAAACTGATATTTTTGTACCATCATGCTGCATTGCTTTTTGTCATGCTAAATTCAGATCAACAAAGTTAATAATCTTTATTTTACAATCATTACTTTTTTCAATTGCAATAAAACCATGACATTCTGTGACAATTTCATTTGTATTGGTAAAAAAGAAGCTCAGCAATGGTAAAAATGGTTAATTACATCCTATAAAACAGATGATAATATTCTTATTTTTGAGCATTAGTTTTTTTTAGATGATACTATTTTTCATTAAAAAACCCAAACCAGAACAAAGCAAAAATTATTTCAATATTTTTTGCTTGTCATCTATCTCTGCATCTGCATATAAATCCCCGAAGTGTTATCTGAATTAAGGAAACTTCACTAAGAAGCCCCAGCTAACTGTCTCCTGCCATGTTTGTGAGCTACATTCAACTGCACTCAGAACTCCCTTTCAAGTCAATGAGAGCTCTGCACATAATTTTAAAGGTATTATACGGTTTAAAGGTCACTTTTCTATAAGGAATAGTATCATACTTGGAGAGTTTAGAATAGAATGAACAGGGCTTTCAAGCAGACAAAGCTTGAGCCACTATTCAGTAAACTCCAATAATCAATATTTCTGACTGATTGTGGGGTGTCTTTCACTATTTTCAGCACCACAGTTTGAATTGATCATATTGAACCCTGGATTCTTTAAATGCCCTGAAAGTAGAAATAAGCACCACTTTTATGTAATCTTTTATTGCAACACTCCTTGCCTTAATTTCCTTGTGTCAGCTTTCCCACTCCTTTTATAATGACACAATGAATAATCTATATTTATATATGTAGCCTAATAATCTATATTTATAAATGTAGCCTTTTCTTGATGAAGTAAAAATGTAGGAGTTAGAATATTTTCTATATTGTAAACAAAATACTAGAAGATGTGAACCAAAAAGGATACATTAGAAAAATCTAAAGCCAAGAAAACCATCCGAAAAGAACAATTTATTTGGCACTCTGTGACTTATGGTAAGATATATGATGACCATAAAAAGAAGTAATCACAGTCCATAGTCACAACTGCAGAAATGCTATGGTCAGATAGATGGACTGAGCAATTGTTAGAAGCAGGTATTAAATCTCATACTATATGAAAAAGAGCTCCTATCATTGATGAAATATTCAGTAAAGATTCATCCTGCAAGGTATCAAGCACCTGCTGAGAGCAGGTCTTGCCTTCAGATGTACTTTCACTGAAGCTAACAGAAAAGCTTTTTAAACACTTGGACATTCCTTCAAGGTAGAACTTTGTGCTAAAGGATGGTTTGGCATGACATCTTTTCCAGATACCTAATTTATCTGGTGGTATGCCACCTTACTATGTATTATCTCTGAATTAAATCTCTGTGTGCTGCAATGAGAAATAAAAAGAAATTAACATGGAGACAATGCAAAAAGCATTGCAAATACTGTTTGCTGCTACAGAATACAATTTAGAGAAAGAGAGAAAGAAAGGAAGAAAGGGAGAGAGAGAAAGATATAGAAATAGGGAGAGAAAGCAAGCATGCAAGATAGAAAGAGAAAATGTTTTTGAATATTTGGAACACCATTTTCCTGAGAACTCCCTGCACACCTTGAACCAATAAGGCTCTGAATAAAAACTCTTCCAGTCAATCTCATTCAAAGCTTTTATGATATTTTTTATTGTTTACTGTAAAGCACCAAATTGGGGATCTTGAGGAAAAAAAGTCATCTAACCTTTTCTAATCTTGTTTGTACCATAATACACCATCTGTACTGCAGAGCAGCCAAGCATACTGACCATGTGGCCAGTGAATGCTATTTTTCCTTTGTTGTAGAAACAAAGTGTACAACAATTTTTTGCTTTGCTGCTGTCCATTAGGAACCAAAATGTTCACTTAGTCTTTAAAATTTACCTGCCATTTATGAACTAATATATCCATTTGACAAAAGTATAGAGGTCAGAAAAACATATAGAGACATTTTTTCATGTCTTCAGAACAGTTTTTTGGGTGAATTTGGGGAAAAGGGAAAAAGTTATTGTAGAAGAATATGTAGATGGGCTGTTTCCATATGACTAAGGATTTCTTTATTTTAGGATCTAGCTCTCAAGGACTACTAGGACAAGCAAATAAAATGTATTTGCCAAATATCTTACGAATCAAAAATATGCTAGCATTTGTATCAGAGACTGTCATTCTAAAGAGTGAAAAATATATTACTTTTTTAAAAGACCAGCAACTGATATCATGAATTATATATCTTTTTCTTTCCTTTACTCCTTTGAGATGAAAATAGACAAATTTTCCTTTTCCTCTTTTCTTCAAATGAGACCTAGATATAACAGTCAATTTAACTGCCAGATGCTATGAAATATAAGTAAATAGTAACTTACCTGTAGTGCAATAAATTGAACCACATTTTTGTAGGATTTTTTTTGTAGGAATGGCTATGTGACTTTTTGACGTGTAAAAGTATACTGCATCACATTAATGCTATTCAGGTTTTGTATTAGAGTTTTGCATGTAGAAGTCATTGGAGATTATTTTGAAATATGTATCCTAGCACTAGTGAGATAAAACAAACAAGAAGCTGCATTACTGCATGAAAATAAAAACTTGTCTACTGACTCACAAGCAATCTATTTAAACTCTTCCCAGGCCCAGTCAGTAAAAAATAATTTTGAAGGATGTTAATACATTGTTTAGAAATAGCACCTAACAAGAAGCACATACAAATTAAGTGAAACAGATCACAACCATTCATATAAGCTTATAAATTTTAAGAACACCATTACACTCCTTCTTTTTGATTTATCACACAGACACCAAAATAAAACCAAACTTCTTTCAATAAGTTATCAAACTGGATGTTTTGGAAGAACCTTAAATCGCAATACATTTCATTTGTATCTTCATATAGGAAGAAGTGTTCAGACAGAGACTCTGACAGTAGGATATTGATGAAACTGTACCTCCAGTGGGCAGGGAATTGAATGCTGGATTAGGAAAAATTAACCTGAATTCCATTTTATATTTCTGTGTAGTCATATCTTTGATTCTTAAGCAGAAGGGCAGGTATCAATCTCTTCATTTCCATGACCAGTGACAAGACTTGAGGAAACAGCTTGAAGCTGTTTAGGCTGGAGATTAGGAGAAGGTTTTTCACCCAGAAGGTGATTGAGCACTGGAACAGACTCCCCAGGGAAGTGGTGGTCACAGCACCAGCCTGAGTTCAAGAAGCATCTGGACAATGTTCTCAGGCACACATGATGTAACTCTTGGTGACCGTCCTGCACAGGGCCAGGAGTTGGACTCAATGACCTGATGGGTTCCAACCTAGCATGTTCTGTTGCTATGATTCTATTCTGCTTCCTGATTAGCACACTCTTTCTCATCTCTACACATCATTCCTTTTAGATGAAGATTTGTGGGAATAATATGGCTTGTGATAGGCATACAGATCTTGGTATTTTAGGCAGAATGTGTGCAAACTGAATCCAGAAAAACTAGGTCAATAGTGCTCCTGAGTTTCACCTTGGACAGAAAGATATAGGACCTTGACAACTGTGAAAACTGTATTTAGAAAGCTAAAAAACTCATGTGAACATACTGTCTCTGAATACATCACTACCAAATTTCTTTTTTTTTAGTCGAGGTTTAAAGTTTTTTAGCTTTCCTTTTATCACTTTATCATCTGCAATACTACAGAAAACATTATTCATATAAAGTGCCTATATATCTATATATATTCATAAAGGTTTTAAAGTTTTCCACACATGCCCTTTTCCTAAGTAAGCATCCTTTCAGTGATGATTAATTTGGCCTCATTAAGGTCGCAATAACTGCACTACAAGGATGAACAGCAGTCAGTAGTCAGGCTAAGTTAAGTAATGTAGGATGAGAGATACCTGTTTAAAGTCAAAGAAACAATGTCAGTTCCCAGAAGTCAAATCTGTTTGAGTCAGTGAGCATTCTTGGTCCTGTCACCCTGCATTTTTCCTCTGCACTATCTATGCTTATCTTATCTTTCTCTTTCTTTCTTTGATAGATATGTGTATATGCACTGGCCATTCACTGTTATTTCACTCCAATCTGCCCCAAGGGTTTGTACTAAAAAGAATCTCAATTACCTGGCCCACAAGGGATGGGTGTATTATTAATTACAAAGACATGTAAACAAATAGTGATGGGCTCCTTGCACTAGGAGGAGAAGGCAAAATGCATTCCAATTCATCCCTTAGAAAAATTATATCCTGCATGCAGATCATAAGCTAGCTAACATATGTTAAAAAAAAAACAGGAAGCAAACTGTCTTGAAAATATGTATTTTCCACTTCATAAGTAAAACAAGAATGTGAATCATTAGAAAAAGATCTCAAGGGTCTGCCAATATGTACAAGTCCATAAAAGTATTTTCTTATAAAATCTAGTATAAATATATCACTTTGTACTAAGAGATCTCATTTCTTGCTCGTGATACCATCTAATTGTTTCTCCACAAACCTTTCTAAACTCATATATTACTTGTGCAGACTTTGTAGCTTTATACTCATTGTAGCACAATAGTAAATTATTTTCTGTAGCCAGGACAATTATGTGCCTATGGTGGGTTTACCCCAGCTGGTAGCTGTTTCCATCCTGTTATGCCACTCCTGTGGGATGAGGAAGAGAACCAGAACAGCAAAAGTGAGGCAAAAACAGTTTAACAGGTTAAGTAAAGATATATACAGAAGCAAAGAAAAAGAAAGAATTCATTCACTGCTTAACATCAGCAGGCATATGCTCAGCCTATGCCTGAAACCAGCATCTTAGCTTGGGTAAACTTACTTGGTATGACAAGCAATACAGCCATGAAAATGCCACCTTCCTCCTCCTTTCCATGAGCTCTTATACTTGAGCACAATGTCATGTGATATGGAATATCCCTTTGGCCTTGCATATCAGTTCCAGCTCTCCTTCCCAAAATCTTGCCTACTTGCTGGGAAGGTGGGGACAAGGCACCCCAGCCAGGTACCAGACAGTGGGAGGGATACTGAGGAAGCCTCAGCTCTGGGCATCAGGCACATCCCTGAGCACAGTCTGAGGGCAGGCTCAGCTTGAGCCAAAGAGTGAGCCCAGCTCAGCCTGAGCCAAAGAGTGAGCCCAGCTCAGCCTGAGCCAAAGAGTGAGCCCAGCCCAGCAGGGCCCAAGCCTGGGGACAGGGCAGGGCTGTGGGGGCTGGCAGCCTGCCCTGCCACAGCTTCAAGGGCCCAGCAGCACCAGCTGACACCCCAGGGGCTGTGGGCAGTGAGGAGAGGCACTGAACAGGGACACTGTGTCCTAGCACTGCTCTTGAGGCCCTGACAAAAGTTGTCTCTGTGGGCAATTTCACTCTTTCACTCATTATTTCAATCACAATCTGAAGAACATATATTTTTCTTTTATTATCAAAACGTCCTGCCTTGCATCAAAGCTGCCTTTTCTTTTGTCCTAGAGCTGCCATAAAGGCTTTCTTTTGCCTGAATTTGAAATCAGTGTAATTCTGGAAATATATATATTAGGTATTTTATGTTCTTTATTCTACGTTCTGCTTTACCTACATCTTTTCTGTTACATCTAGTGTGTGCGTAATGGGTTGATGCCGTCTGGCTGACAAATTCCCTCTCAGCCACTCTTTCACTCTCCATCCTCAGGAGGGCAGAGGAGAAAATGAGATGATGAAGCTCTTGAGCTCACATAAAGACATAGAGGTCCCTTGCCTGCTACTGTCATGGGCAAACAAGATTTGATCTGGGGTCTTCCCACATGCTTGAAAGGAATCTCTGCTCTAGTGCCTGGAGCACTGCCTTCCAGATTTCTTCTCTCCTCTTGGTGTTGCCTCTTTTTTTTTTTTTTTTCTCCTCATTATTTTTTATTTTGTCATCCCTCCATAGCTAACATTCTATTTTCCATTTTTTAATTGTGTTTTCCTGAAGCCAGTACACCCTCACCTGTGGGCTCAACTGTGTCCTGTGGTGGGTGAGTTGACTTGAAACATCTGTGGTCAGCATGGGACAGCCCCAGGCACCACTGCCATCACCTTGTTACACCTTCTACACTGGCTAGAGTTTTATTTAACTTTCCATCAAAGTCTAATTAAGTTTAGATTTTAATGATATTGTTTGAAAAAATATTAAAGCAAATAGTTTCTACTGAATTCCAGAATGAAAATATTGTAAGAGGAAAAAACAAAATGGACGAGAACATATTCTTCTCCACAACAAAATGGACTTCCTCCTAAGCTAAATAGAGTAAGATGATAAAAAATTACTAATAAAAGAAACAGTTTAGAAGCATAAATATGTATTACCAAACCAGAGGAGATTATTTGCTCCAAAAGTAATTTTTTCTTATGGCTATACTGCCAACTTCAAGAAATTATTAGAACATGCATTTATAGATTTTTAACATAAAAGACAGTATAAACAGAAATATATATAACTATAATTTTTAATAGAGTTTATATCATTATGTCCTGGGGTGACTTTATTATCCTTGTATCCCCACTTGTCTGTTCTGTTTGTGCTGGATATTAAGTTGTGCACCTTTAAGACTGGCTCCAAGAATGAAGGGGGAGAGAAGGAGTGTAGAGTTTGTTATCAGAAACTGCACTTGCTCCCTGCCATTCCTGCTCCTGGACTGTGTTGTCTGCAGGGAACAGCAGGAGAAAGCTCTCCTTTGCTTTTAGTTAGTTTTTAGCTAGCTGAGTCAGAGGTCCCTGGACTGTGGCTTTTCTTTTTCTTGGAACTGATCAGCCCTGCTCTGGACTGAACACACAGATCACTGTGGGCTCTCACCTGTGGCCCATCAGGGGCTGGGATGTGGCATTTTCCAGTACAGGAGGGACTGATAAGAGACTGAGTGAGCCAAGATACACCCCACAAAAAGGACTCTCTCTCTCTGAATTTGCCATCTCTTTAGAACAATGTGAGGTTCCATTGTTTAATATTATTCATTTTTGCATATTTGTGAGTACTTTGCTTAATAAATAAACAGTTTGCTCCACTTTTCTCAGAAATTACTTTTTAGAGGGACTCCTTTGGAGGTTTCCCCCAAATTTGCCCTAAACCCCGGGACAAATACTAACACTTAACTGTTAGCAGCTAGAACAAGAGAACTAAAAAGAAGAGGTACCCAATTGCATCTGTCAGTGTTATATTTGAGAGAACACAATATGCCTCTGTTTTCTAATGTGTATCAGAAAGGAAAAGTAGAGATGCATTGTCACTCATTTCTGCAAATACACACACAAGAAAGGCAGCCCATGTAGTCACATAAAGTGGCCTAGAAACATCTAATTGTAGAAGCCTGTACAATTTGCATAAATTGGGATCACAGATGCAAGATATTTAGTTTCATCCAGGACTGGGTGGCTGTGTCAAACTCAAAACACAATGTTATATATTATCAAATAACTTACAACAACAATTATGAATTATTTTGTTTATGTAAATTAACACTTGAGAATAAAATCCTTGCAAGTAGCAGATGCAATCAACAGAAAAAACAAACATAATCATATTTAGGCTGAGCATTAGATTTAGATTTGTCCATAAAAATACTATGATCTGTTGCTAGTAAGAGTTCACATCTGTGCTTCTGAGTTTAATCTTTGGTGTATGCAAACCAAAACAATGCTTTCTGCTTTTCAGTTCTCTTTTTTATAATGAATAATAATTTCTTTTACTTCATAATAAAAAACACCATGAAATTTTCAGAAATGTATTGAACATAATATATGTAAAAAAATATGGAAAGCAAAGCAGAAAGCCATTCTACAGTGTCACTGGAATACCAATCCCTATTATAGAATAGCCTTTTACGCTGTCAAGCATTGATCACTCTAAGTGGGATTCATTTTCTGTGAAGATGATATGATAGTAAAGACAAGAGGTGATAGGACTCTGAGAGACCTGGAGCCCATATATCTTGTTCCTTGCAAATTGGCTATTTAAAAATGGAGATTCTTAACTGAAAAGTGCTGCTTTGTAAAACCACTTTGATTTATTTTGTATTGCTGCAAAACCAAAGCAGATATGACATTGGCTGAATAGGTAGTACACAGATTTATATCTTACATGTCAGCTGTAGTCTACAGACTTAGGATTACACTTTCTTACAGTCTAAAGACTTGTTGCAGTCCTTATGCAGTGTCCATATGTGTTTGGTTTATGTAGCAGTTTGATAGTAGGGGGTGCTATGCAGGCTGCTTCCATGAGAAGACACTGGAAACAGATGGAGGTTTTCCTTCTGCAGCCCATGGAGGTCCTTGGTAGAGCTAATAGCCACCTGCAGCCCAGGGAGAAGCTCACACTGGAGCAGAAGGATGTTCCCAAAGGAGGGTTTGATCTTCTGAAGAGCCTGAAAATGAGCAGGGTCCTGGCAGAACCTGTGGCACTATGGAGAGGAGACCAAACTGGAACAGTTCATGAGGAACCACAGCCTGTGGCAGGGACTGAGACTGGAGAAGTTCACGAATGACTGTATCCCATGGGTGAAACCCCACAATTTATCAGAAGAGTGTGAAGAGAAAGAAGCAGCAGAGATAATGTTATGAGCTGACCACACCCCCCATTCCTCATCTACACATGCCACTCAGAGGGAAATAGGTAGAGAAATCAAAAGGGCAGTCGAACACAGGGAGAAGGAAGGAGGGGGAGGAAGATGTTTTTAATATTTGGGTTTATTTCTTCATTATCCTTTTTAGATTATTTGGAAATAAATTAAATTAATTTCCCTAAGCTGAGTCATATTTTCTTGTGACAGTAGCTGGTATGTGTTCTCTGTCCTCATCTTGATGCACAAGCTTTTCATTATATTTTCTCCCCCTCTCCTGTTGAGAAGAGACAATGATAGAGTGGATTGGTGAGCACCTGGAGGCCAATGAAGTCAACACACCACATCACAATAACTGGAAAGTTTTGTTCTTGTTATTATTACTAAATTCTGCCTCCTTTTTGTACTTCTTAATAAGATTTGTTATAAGAATAAATCAATCAAGAATATGTTTACTCACAACTAATTTGCTCAGTTCAGATGACAATAGAAGTAAGGTAGCAAAAGATTGTTGTGCATGTAAAAGAGATCATAATGCATAATGCAAGCATGTTGTGATTGCAAAAGATTTTTGTGCATGTAAAAATAGATCATAATACAATCTTCACTTTGGCTAAAAAGTGAGCCAAGAAAGGTTAAGAAGCTGAACAACCTAAATGTACTGGGTTTTTTTTCTCTCATATTTACAGATATCATTTCTTTTGCTTAATATGATTTGACTTGAAAAAACAAGGATGAGAATATCCATGTATCTAAGAGAACTACAGAATGGATGTAATTTTAGATACTGTTTTGCATGTGGATCACAAAAACCAGAACTGTGTTTTCAAGTGCCCAGAATCCATAAACCAGGTATAATTTAAAAATAATTCTTAAAATTACCATTTAGGTAACTGAGATGCAAATGATTTACAAAATTTTCCAGTTCATAGAGATCTCATTTTGTCAATTTGTCCATGTTCCAAAGCCCCTTCTAAAAATAAGAAGCAATAATGGTCCTTTAAGCCTAACTGATCTGTGCAGCCACAGATTCTATGGGTTCTGCCTTATACTTGTTCCTGAAAATAAAGCAGATTGTTCTGGAGCCAATAAAGCATTGTTTCTAAAGATTTGCAGTGGTTATATGTCTTGCCTCAGGAATTGATCTGGGAATCAAAGGACCATAATCATGTGGAAAGCCCAAGGCAAACAATTTTGGCTCCTCTTGAAATAAACCGAAGGAGTGAAGGCAGAAAGAGTGGACAACATATTTTAAATAAGACCTTAGGTGCAGAACTACTGGCAAGGAATAAATCAAGTAGTTCTCAAGGCAAGGACTATTCTGTGTTAAACTGTTTATTCTAGTTTTAAGCAAGTCACAGATCATTAAAAAATTGAATATTCCTTTATAACCAACCAAAATTATTATACTATTAACCTGAGATAAATTCTGCTATATTAGGTATTAAAAAAACCTACAAAAAAGACATAAAGGCCTGGAATAGCAGTGATTAAACTTAGGGACACTATTCACACAAAATATTTGAAGGTTCTTTTCTTGTGTAGTCCCAACACATTTATCTTGTCAAAGACTTAAATCTGCTATCTTTCTATCTCTGATGAGATTCTTTTTCCATTACTAGCAGATTCTGTACAGCCCCATAATGTCTTAGTAGCATTGTGTTGAATACCCTATAAGAAACACCACCTAAATATCTAAACTCATTTGTTTTCTCAGTCAGAACATTAATCCGTACATGGTGCATCCCTTTTAGAGCTTACTCCTTTTCAGAAAAAATTCAGAGTAAATTACTTTGGAAGACATAATGACTTTTCCTTGGTGTCAGAGACTGAAAACTATAGGTTATGAGTTAAACATTTTCATGAAAGACTTTTGTCTTTTATAACAGAACTGCACAAAAAAGCTGCACAGAATACCACCACTCCCCGAACAGGCCTTTGGACTGAGACACTATAGAGTTCACTGATGAAGATTAGGTAAAACTCAGGTCTGGGGACATTCACAAAGAACAATTTAGCACCTTCAGGGAGGAAATTATAGCCCCAGGTTTATCAGCTGCCAGGCTCCAACAGACCCTCACACCAAAGAGTGGAGGAGAGAGGCTTTGGAGTGTGTTGGAAAGCCTGTGGTGAGAGGCAGTGACCACCCATCCTCCTATGGGCAGAGGTGCCCAGCTGAGGGGCTCCTTCTCCCCTGGAAAAGCTTATCCACAGCAGAGGGGTGACATGGGCCATCAAAGAGCCCCAAAGGGGTCCCCAGACCCTACACCAGAGCACAGCAGAGGATGCAACAAACCCTCAGCATTGCAAGGGACAGTGTCAAACCAGGCCCTAGCAAGGGAGACACCTGGGCATTCCCACCTGCCAAATATGTGCATTAATCCATGGAATTCTGTACTCTGGCATGGCCTGGTGCTTTGTGTGGCATGTGGCCCTGTGAGGTGGCTACAGGGGATCCTCACCACCAAGAAAACCAGATGGAGGGGAGCAATGAGGCATCGCTGGCACCCTCAGATGGGTGATAAACTTCCATGTAATCCCTGTCCCCTTATCTGTCTCCCTGTCCCCATATCCCCATACACACTTCTTTTTCTATTTCTTTATTTCTTTTCTCTTTCTTTCTCTTTGCCTCTTTTACTATTAAATAAAATACATAAATTCTTTGGCAACAACATCTAACCTTGTTTGGTTTTAATCTTTTTTTTCTTTCCAATTTATACACAGAGACTTAATTTTCTTTGCCTTTCTGGATTTAAACTTGATTGTAAGACTTGGGAATATTACTTAAAAAAGCAATTCATCTCGCTTAATTTTAGCCATGCCTAATTGATAGTTATCTTGCTTGCAGGAGTTGTCTATGATCTTTCTTTCCCAGAGACATCTGTTTCTCTGTACTGACTATGATGAGATCCTGGAAGCTAGTTTAGATTAGATACCTACATTTTGAAAGTTGAAGAGAGAAAGAGATTATTTTCCCTCTTGCCACCACAAAGGTGCTTTATGTAGTAGTGTTACCATAGTGATTTACAAGAATATCAAAAACCCCATCAACTTTACCTACCTTTGAACCACAGATGCAATTACATGAAAAATTAGATAATGTGAAACCAAATCTGAGCAAGTATATTCTGTATTTCAAATGGATTTATGACCAGGGGTTGTCACCTCTGTCAGCCACATTCTTTCCCCGTCTTGTCATCTTTAGTTGAAAGAGATATTTCTTGCAGATATCACAAGAATCATAAAAAAGTCTATTCTGGAAGTGATGTCTAGAAAATCATTTGGTTCAACCTTTGTTTGAAAGAAAAGCCTTGGATTAGGTCATGCAGCATCAAGGCAATTCTGGAATAATTTCTGGAGGAAAGATTTCACCAGTTCTCTGAGTGGCCTAATCTTATGAATAACTGTTTTCATGAAAAAGAATTCCTTCTTATATTCAGACAGAATTTTCCCATTCCCAGAATTTTCCCTGAATTAGCTTATGCATTTTCCATCTTACCTATCACCAAGTATCTTTCTCCACCTCTTTAATTGTTTTTAGGTACTGGAAGAGTCCTTCTTAGAGGGTGCACTCAATTTCATCAACCTGACCATATATAAAGGTACTGAATACTAGCAGATGCAGTATCTATCTCTGAAAAACTCCACTCATGAACAAGTTATTGTCTGGTGTATGAAATGCCATCCTTTCAGCCTGGCAATTTAGGATGTCTTCTATCTGTTCTGTGGTCTTCCTTTCCAATTTTTATCTTGACCAGCTGTCCAACACGAATGTTGTGGGAGACCATGTCAAATGCTTTGCTAAAATCAAGATACACAGTGTCCACTGCTCTGCCTTCATCCACCAAACATCAAAGACAATGGGGGCGATCAAGAACAATTTACCTTTGGTAAATCTGTGTTGCCTTTCCCCATGACTTTTTACTGTTTGCTTTGTCCTTCATGTACTGGGAATTTTCTTCCAAGAGAACCTATTCATTAATTTTCACAGTGACTGATGTGATGCTAACTGGCCTGCAGTTTCCTGGATCTTTTTTTTTACCCTGTGCATAGATGGATGTATTCTCTTTTCCAGAGTAATTCAGGATTCCCTTTGGACCCTATAACCATTTCAGAGATGACAGAGAAAGATTTTTCAAGGATGTCATGCAACTCTCTTAGCACCCTGACGTATCCTGTCAGGCCGGCACGTGTGTATATATCCAAATTATTCGGGTGTTTGATCATTCTTTGCTCTTTGCTTCATCATTGCTCTTGGCAAAGAGAATTTGGAACTGACCTTAACTATGTAGACTGATGCAAAGAGGGCATTAACTACCTCAACTTTTTTATGCTATTTGTGAGTGATTTGCTAGTCCTATTCAGAAGTGGACCTACACAGTCCTTCTTGCACATGTGCTGTCCACTTACATAGGCAGAGAACTCTTTTATTTTTTTTTAATTGCTCTTAGAAGTTTGAGCTCCAGCTGAGATTTTGGCATTTCAATGTCACCTGTGAATGCTCAATCACTATTTCTATATACCTCTTTTGGAGCCTTTCTGTACTTATTTCTTGGTTTGGTTTTGTTTTATTTTGGTAGGGTTCACAGTTGCTTTGGTTTTAGGGTTTTGGTTTGGGCTTTTTGGTTGATTGGGTTTTGCTTTTCTTTTGTTGTTGCTGTTTGCTTATTTGGTTTTGTTTTTAAATTCATTCACTGCCTCTAACTGAGCTGGTCTTTATGTTATGCTTGTTCCTTCTCAGGCTGAATTGGTCGACTGATTCTTTAAGAAAGATATTTCTGAAATTCTCCTAGTATTCCTTAGCTCATTTGCTCCTTATCACAGACTCCCAGAGGTCACTCCCTGAAGAAGTTGTGTCATTCTGAAATCCAGGTCTTTAGTCCACTTATTTGCCTCATGATCTTCCAGATCTTAAAACTCTGTGATCTCATGGTCAGTGCAACCAAGACTGCCATTGATGGTCATGCTTTGAAACAGCTCTTCTTTATGTTTAGGTCCAGAAGAACCTCTCCTGGCTGGCATATTTAACAACTGAGTGAGGAAATTGTCCTTGATACATTTCAGAGATCTCCCGAATTGCTTATGTGCCACTGTATTGTTTTCCTAGCAAATAAAAATATAATAACAGTATAACTGAAGTCCTTCATGGGAACCAGAGCATGAAGACCTAAGGCTTCTTTGAATTGAGGAAGGTTTTGCTCATCAATCCTCCCTTACTGTGTGGTCTGTACAGAGATAGCAGATCAATACCACAAGGTATTCATTGATGGTGTTTCTTCTGATCTTGACCTATGTTATTCAACAGACCTGCCCTATTTTTCATATCTAACAGCTTATGTTAGATATGAAAAAAGTGCTTATGTCAAAGTTGTAGAGGAAAGGAGTGGAATTTCTAGTGCTGTTTAATTCCATACTACCCACATAAGAGATGGGGCTAAGATAATACTTTGTGGAATATTTGATGTTGATTGAATGCTGCTCTAAAACTTTTGTTAAAGTTCTCTGATCTTCTTAAGTTGCTGGTACATTTTTTTTGTTGTTTTGACCTCTTGAGAATATCTTGTTGGTATTTCTCCCATGTGTCTAGCTCAGATTACATGAAAAACTGTGAGCACTTTAAAGTGTCTCATTCAGCAAAGGAGACCTTACAAGTGGGGGAAAAGGGAAAGCTTGAGTGGGTTAAATTTTCTCACATTGTTTCAAACCAGCACATCTTTCACTGGTCTTTTACACAGAAAATAAAATTTTCTTATCTTTTATCCTCTGTCTTTCCCAAGTGGAGTAATGCAAAAGAAGATTATGGGACTTAGTCTCAGAACCTAACTTTCAGGTAGGTACATTTAGCTGAAAAGAATCACATGTTCTCTTTCCAGTCTGTAAAATAAGAATGGTTACTCTGATCTACTAAAACACTTCAAAATCAAAGACATTCAATTTCTGAAAAGCCTTTAAGTATTTTTAGCTGCTTTCACCTGTATGGTAGCGTCGTGGTTTAAAAAAATTTATATGGGGCAGACACTCCAGAAGGAGTTACTCCCCTTTTAGTTTTAACCACACTCTTTTCACCAATAAGGAGAGACAAATACAAGAAGATATATGAAAAAAAGAACAACAACAAACAGTTGTCTAAAACATAACAAAACCAAAACAGCACAAAACAGCTATAGCCAAGAAAACAATAATAATCACTAGATATAAATGTACTAAACCCCATGGACTCCCTGGGAGAAAAGGAAACAAGATGTGGGGAAGATCTTCCCCCATTATGGTGGCCTCCATAGCTGACTGCATTTTCCAGGGGACAAAGACAATGTGGCAGAGAAGCCTCCTTCTCCTGACCATGTGGCGGGAAAAGAGAACAAATGAAAAATAACAACCCACAGCAACTGAACCTCAATGATAACAAAACTCCCTCTTCCCTAAACAACAACCAATGGGAAACAAGGGCAAAAAAAACCAAAAAGAAACTTGGAGAACTATTGGTGTCCAAAACAAGTCCAATGCTGCTGAGCTGTTTGCTCTGTGCCACTGGACAAAGCCTCTCCCAGTGGTGGCAGCTCCATTGACAGTGGCAGCTGGAACTAGGTCAGCAGCTGGAACTGGTGGACTGTAGGGTGCAGGAGTCACACTTTTCATGGTGTGGTTGTCTTGAGCAGCTGCAGTGAAAAAAAGTCCAAAGATAATATTCTCCCCAGCTCCAGAGACAGGGATGTCCTCAGCAACTGTAGATAAAAAAAGGGGGTTATGAAATTCCTAAAGGGACTTTTAAAGAACCCTGGCACCCCACAACCTGCACAAACCCAGGGCAAGAAAATCTGGCTCTGTTTCTGTCCTCTGTGTCTTAAAGTGACTGTCCCACTCTTGGACAGATTAGCAGAGAAAAAATATGGAATACAATAGACATTTGTTGGGTTACCCAGGACAGGTGGAAAAGAGGAGCTAGCCTATAGATATGTTTGGACTTTAGGTCTATTTTATCAATAGAAAGATGAAAAAGTATGTTGCTGTGTTATCTTAGATACTTTTTATTTACCTGCTTCTTTACAGATTGCTCAGGGAAAGGTGACACAGAAGCTCAGATAAAAACTATGTCCATCTGTCATTACATGTGGAAAGGTATTAAACTACTTCAGTGAACAGATGTCCAGTTTTACTGCTGTCTCATTTACCGATTATCTTATACAACATTCTTATTTCATTTTAGGTTAACTAAAAAGTTTTGTTTTCACCATTCTGATGAAAATTTTCATTTCCTATACCAGCTAGATAAAGTTATGCATGCATAAAAAGAGGAATGAAAATAACCCCGCTTTTCTCATAAGAGCTGCCATTTAAGTAGAATTTTGACAACAAGGAAGCTTCTTTATATTTCCCATGTTTCTTCAAATATGGTTTGAATCAAAGTATTATCCTCCCACACTTGATAATAATTTGAAATCATGCTAATCTCTGACACAGCAGGTTTTTGATAGCTCTGTAAAACCTTAATATCATTGCTTCAGGCAAGGCTGACAGATGTAATCACCTTCTATAATTCATGTTTAATACCTAAGTGACAGAGAAGAATCATATTGTGTCCTTGATCCCAAATCCTCAACCATGCTATATCACCCACCTCTAAAAAATACTAGTGAAAATTGCTAAACCTATTCCAAATTTATTAATATTAAGAAAATATTTCTGTCAGCGTAAAAAGTGATCCAGCACAGAGGCATCATTTGTAAAGACAAATATATATTTTACAGGATTTCTTATATTCTTCTAAACTTTTTTCTGCAGTGTCAATATCCAAGAGAGATTTCTGTTGCCCACATTACACCTCTCCAAATTACTGATAAAAATTGGGAAATAGTTTGACACATGAAAGACCTTATCTTCATCCACTAGTTCTTATAATCTGCTTGCTTTTTGAAGAGTATCTTTAAAACTAATCCTAAGGAAAATTTTTTTATTGTGTTTGTTTTAGCTTTTTTTTTAAAGAACAGTTGTTGTAAAAAGACACATCTTTTAAAACTGCCATTAAAATTAAATGTGCAAACACATTTACACAATCTAAATTTTATATTTGCAATGAATAGAGGAGATATTTAAGAAAGAACTAAATATTGCATGTCCGAAGGACCTGTACAAATAGAAAAGGTTTCTATACAGGAACATGCAGATGGTCCTGTGTTCTGACTACATTCTAAAAGGGTTACACATGACTTGAGTCTGTGCATCAGCTTGAAGAACTGAGCCTGGAAAAACTAAGCTCACAAAGTATGTAAATTTCCATACCATCTGTGTCATCAGACACTTTTTTGGTTTCCTTTATTAGATAATGATCAGCTCTATTAGGCACTTAGACATGCCCTAATCTTTTCAAACAACTCCATACTTTATTATCTTTAGAAAGAAATGCAGCAAGTATAATTTCCATGTCTGTGCAAATGTTCTGTCACTTATTCCATAGCAGTTAAGTTTGATCTGATCTGAAATGACACAATTTCTACATTGATGTTATTCTAGGTCCCAAGGAATATGGAGATGACATGACCAATAGAATTATTCTTGCTAGAGAGTGGTATTATCTGTCAGAACACCTTTGTCTAAAACAGTGCCTGAATTATAGATTCATTGATCTTTGGGAGAATATTCATGGTAAGTATAACTATCCACATGCCTTATTCTTGTGTGTTCCCTGTTATTAACACCAGGATACATAGTTCAACAGACTGTTAAGGTGACCTATTTTAGCAACTAAACAAAAGAATTGAGCAGTGAGGTATGAGTGTAGCAAAAAAACAACAAAAACCTCTACAAAATGCTCAAAAAGCAAAAAAAACAAAGAATTATTTACTTCCATATCACCAGAACAAGAAATTGTGATTAAGTTTATTGTTTTCAAACCACACAAAACATTTCCAATTAATCTTGTTATAAAAGAAGGTGACCATCTGAACAAGTTTCTAAAATATTTATGAGTGTTAAAGGAAGAAAAAAATATTATATTCCAAGCAAGGGCTAGCATGAAATTTAGCCTAGTCTATGACATTTCCCATGAAAAAATAGTGCAGCTTGTATATATGCTACATATATGTATTTTTGATCACAACTACAACCTGTTTATAGAATAAAGGTGCTTCTTATCTTGAGGTTTAAGGACAAAATGAAGCCAGGCTAATGATGAGAAAGAGAAGATACCAGCATGACTTAATATGGAAGAGGAGATGGAAGCAGTAACATATGCTTCACTCAAATAAGGGTGCATCAGGATTCGAATTTAAACAGAGATTTGCTTGCTAGGAAAAAATGTAATTTTTTTTTTTTCATGTACTCATTTCAGGTAAAACTTCAAAATTTCCAGAGGGAAATCTCTTCTTACTTTTGTGTAAAAAAATGAATTTTTATACTCAGCTGAATTTAGTTTTCGCTTGTTTTAAGAGGGAAAAAACCCAACAAAACACTTACATTTGAAAACTAGCTTTAGACATTTGTAACTCAACCAATCAGCTACTAAATAGAATTATGAATAAGAACTTTTACATGTTTTATACAGACCTAATGCTAAATCCTATTCATGATAAATGTTTCTTTTTCTGAGGAGGTTTGGGTTTTCTTAGCTCATCCTATGGCAATGGTATTGAATGTTGTTAATGACAGTGATGATAGCTTTTCTTGGTTTTGTTTTCTTCTGTCCAAAAAATAATTTTATAAAATAAATATTCATAATCAAAATCACACTATGATTATGTGGCAGACTTGGTTAGAAGTCATACCTATATTACTATTTAATGCAAATCCTCATCCTCTATGGATGGATCAATATAATTACAATTCCTTTTTAAAATTTGTTATTTGTCAAAGGTAACAGTGGAAGAGAGCTTCATGACTCCCATTAGCAACAAATGGATTTTGCATTCCTCTGCTTTCTCGATGTAATATGGTTGATTTTACAAGGGAAGGAACATTAAATATTCACTAGAAATAGTAGCAGTTGCAGGGTAGAATGAAGTACTTTGCTCATAAAAACATGGACAGAACTTAGAGTTAAAAGATGAAGATTCTCTTTATTGTCTTCTATTTCTTCTATACTCTCTACAATGCAAATTTTGTTGTAAGACAGAATTTTATAATTACCTTAAAAAATACACAGTTTTGAAAATTGAGGTGGAAGGAGATATGTAAAGTAGATATTAACCTTCCTATAAGGAAATACTACTGTAGCTAATCTTTCTAACTCAAACACTAATCTAATTAATCAGATTAAGGCTCAATTTTTTTTTTTAAGTTTTCATTTTAAGGTGCGGGACAGGATAATCTAGGATTTTTTTTCTCTTACTATATTTCCCATCATATACACTAGTGGTAAACAACTGGTGACTCTTGACCTATAAGTGTTTGTTAGGTCATGTAAGGGAGGCTTTCTGTTTAGGAGGACAGCACACATCTAGCAGGAGTGTCTTTGATATGTGGTACTTTTTTGTGTTGTGTTGCCATAGGGGTATTTTCTGCATAGTTCAGAAGGTCTAGCATAGTAGATATTCCACACTTTTGCAATTCAACATTATTCTTTAGAATTCCTTTACATAAGGAAAGAAAAAAATAAGCAGTCTCTGGTCTATTCTGAGAATGTTATGACAGATAGATATAGAGTAATGATTTGTTCAGAAGTTTGGAAATACAAGACATTTATTAACCAAACTCTAACTGTGGGATCTCAGCACATCGTTCCCGATGTCCAGAGATGCCAGGAGAACCCTTGGGGGTCTCGAAAACCCTGGAATGTTGCCAAGAGTGTTTGGTAGCTTGATTTTGATCCATCCACAGAAGTAACAAGAGTCTGAGGACAAGAGAATCACTTTAGAGTACAAGGTGTAAAAGAGACACATTTAGAGGGTGAGATATAGACTTTAAGGTTTTTGGTACAGGGGGGTTATGGAGACAAGATGGAGGGATCAGGGCGTGTCTCGTCCTTCTTCTTTCTTCTTCTTGTCCTCCATCTCCTGTGATGATGTTGGCACTTGGGGATTGGTTTATGGTGAAGGTGCACTTGCCAACATGGGCAAAAAGCATTGGGAAATAAAGGTAAATATTGTATACGTAGGTTTTAGTATAAAAAGACATGACCGCCCCGTGGGTGGTCAGAGAGTGCCTGTGACTGCTTGCAGATCAGACCTCTGTTGGGCAGACAGAAAAATTTTGTAGATAAGAAATAATAAACAACCTGAAGACCGAAAAACTGAAGAGTCCAGACTCGTCCTTTGCATCGCGCCCACCAAAAAACCACCCTACCCGTGTCGGGGCAGAGACAGACAGCCGGACCCGACATCTAACAAAATATTTTTTGTATTTTAAAAATTAGCCAGGCTTTTCCTTAGGATCTACAGTCACTTGCATACAAAAGAAAAATTTAAGAATACTCAAAGCTTCTTTCAGAGAAGAAGTGCTGGTCCTGTAAATATCTGAAAACATGATGAAATTATAAAGACAGTAAGATAAAAAGTATATTATAAAATTTTGTAATTAAACTTTAAATACTCTTATGTATGAATTATGATGTAATTAGGTCCTTGAAAGCACACCTATAAAAGCTTTTCAAGATATTTTTTATGGGCCCAGATTGCTATTTAAATATTTAATATTTAAAAATAGCTATTTAATGAAGAAATTTATGTTCATTTGCTTAGTGAAAAGAGATTTTAGCTTCAAGTATTTAGTGACTGGATAAAATGAAAAGGTTGGTTAATATTGTATGTAAAAAGGTCAGGTAGTGTAACAAAATATTCTCCAGGAGATGTCAATTGAGTTGTAAAGTCCCAGAGAAATTTATGAGATCTAATATTTTTTGCTTTTTTTTTGGTTGGTTAGTTGGTTGCTTTTAGCTTCTTCAGACTTTTAGAACTTTCAGAATCTTTTCAAAGTCCAGGCACCTCACATACTAGCTTACATGATGGATATGTTCTTAGCATTTCAGAATTTTAGTGTTTACACTTCTGTTTGAGAAGCAATCCTCAGTTGCTCTGTCTGTGGTTTTTTTTTTGTGGAAGAACCTAAGAAACAAGTTTTTGTTAAATCTTCATCGCCACCCCAGCTTTAAACTAATTTACATTCTTTTTTTTTGTTAGCAGTGGATAACATACTTCAGTTTTCAAAACATTTCAAATGTTTTCGATATTTTCATGTATATTTAATACAAGTGCCTGCAGTTTACTGCCTGAATAGTTTTTAATGCTGTGAAAAGATGAAAATATCTCTTATTTGCTGCTTTTGTAAAATATTAATCTATTTGGCAAAGTTTTTCAAATTTGTTCTCTTGTAAAAGGGTGCCAAGATGTTTAGTGAACATTTAAACTAATATGAAGATATGCATTTAAAGAATAAATGGCTTTACATGTATTAAGTTTAGGAAAACCACATATTTATCTATAAAATTTTTTACATATCCAAGAATCACAAGTGCAATCACAGGTTTGCATGTTTAATTCTAAATTATAACACCTTTTTTGCATAACTCATCTCTTTTTCATTTATGAACACAAGAAATTTTGTTGATGAAACTCCATTTATGGAGATAATTTAAAAACAAATATTTTAAATAATGCATTTGAATATTTTCCTAACTCTATAGTCTCACATTTGAGTAATTTTTTTAAATGGAAAATGAATAATTTTCAGACCATGAAATATTACTAGTATTTAGTTTTGTCAGAAAAGATACTCTTTTTCTGGGCACTAAATATTCAGGAATGCTTAACAATAAATCCCATTTTTGAATTTACAAAGTTCCTAATAGTTATGTTACTCTGTCTTCCTTCACCAGGAATATGGTTTGGTCCTGCAATTAAAAGCTAAAAAATTAAACAAAATTTTCTCTAATAGTTAATAGGTATAGAATATGTCACGTCATCACTACAGAAAAATACTTAATACTACAGGACATTCATAAAAAATTACAACCATGTGTTAAGTATTTTATATGGAAAACTTCTCCCGTAGTCCTTGAAATTGTAATTTATAATGCTTAAAATCCCCTGGGCAAAGATTTTAAATATTTGTCAATATAGTCCCTATACAATGTTATTAATTCTCCAAGGCTACTGTATTTTTTTAGACTAGAATTTAAAAAGTGAAATTACCTCTCCTATGGCAAAACATTAATTTATACATTTCAACTTGATTTGTCAATTGGTACGTGTTGCCACCTTGTTACTGATTTCTTACACCTGTGCTTCTCTGGTATTCTGAAGACAATCAATATACTCGACTGCTAGCATTACTCTCAGAATTGAGAAAGAGATTTTTATCAAGGGTTGTAGGCCACTTTTATGATGCTGTTTAAAAGCTGGTAATATGTTGAATGTAGCATACTGTCACTCTTCTTATGCTTTTTGAAAATTGTCTGCCATCTAGAAAGCAGCAGATTGTGAGTGAAATCTGTAAGAGAACCGCATTAGGTACTTGCTCATAGTTACAGAACTCTCCCAGGACTGCTTGTCTTTGTGCTCTGGTGAGACATTGTGTCAGTAAAGAACAAAGCATTACAGGAGGTATAAATTTTATGGTTCGTAGTGTGCTGGACTCGTTGGGGAGGAAGCATGTCTATTCTATCCTAGAAAAGAGATTAATCCAATATAGCAGCACCCAGGGATATAACATTTATGGGTGACATGTTAAGGAACTTACATCTCTGACAATCAGTTGACATTTTTGAGTCTATGTCCTCAATGAGAGAATTGGTAACATTCTCTGGTTCAAAATGTATGAAAGTTGAGATTAGCATTGACATTTAGAAAGGCTGCTGAATGAATGGAAAAATTTTGACCCTAGTTTACATCTTTCTTTAGTATCTTATTTCTTTTGACCAAAACTATAAATGAAGAATTCAGCTATCAAGAAGAGATATTTCTACTGTGATTTTTCTTTCTAAGAGAAAATAAGTTGTCTGGAAAATTGGTAATATTCCAAACACTAAAGAACTAACCTTGCTGAAATTTGCACAAATATAATGAGTGCAGTGCTATTCTCATTTATTTCTCATAAAATTGTATTATAGTAAATGGATTGATATTGAAGAAAACGTCACAGAATTAAGCTCATTGATTCAGAACTAAAGGTCTAAGTGACAGCATTCTTCATTTGTATGGTAGATTACTTCATATTTTTGTACAGCTAAAAAGTGAAACAAATTACTGTATTTTTAATAGCATCATTAAATTGTATACGTAAATTTTATATGTCTGAGGTACCAAAAAGTCGCAAAAGAAGAGGAAATACCTCTCAAATATGCAAAAAAAAATTACTTATTACTTAGCCATAATCTTGAGCATAATACTCAATAATAAAAATGGGAGCTCAATCATTGCCCATAAAAAGAAAATTATTCTTTTATATGCTTTATGATTATGACTATTATACAAATATTCTAAAAATTTTAAACCCTAAGGGACAGCCACTGTGTCAGTATCTGAAAGTATTTTATCTCCTTCCAATTTAGATTCCTAATTTTAAATTTTTCCTAAAGTTAAACAACTTTTTTTTAAAGCATATAAAATCGAAGTTGTGTCTTCTGAAACAAAGTAGAAGGATCATCCTCCTCTTCTGATCTAACATGCTAAACATTTTTGCAGTTAGTGCATTCACTCATTATGTGAAATGGAATTTCAACTGCTTTTGCAGTGTGATGGGGCTCAAATTCCCAGATATCACATGCCATAGTGTACCTGAGCAGTCCAAATTTATTATTTGGTGGTTTTCCACTCTCTGGGCCTTACAATGTAAGGCCTGTGTAGATGTGTTTACATATTACCATTCAGGTGCACTCATTAGCTATTTATATTTATGCTTTTCTTGTCTCATGAAAGATGTAGTTTCCATTTTTTACAGTTAAAGTAGCTTCAAGAGGAAATCTACAAATGATATTTCTAAAATTTCCAATCTAGCATATCTATTTGTAGCTAAAGTATTTAAGAACAAAAGACTTTAAATCCTCCCCACATGGGATTTAAATCAAATTCACCAATTTCTTACATCATTTAATGTTAAATAATAAAGTAACCACAACAAGTTTCCACTTTTCTTTATTTGTTAAGTATTGCCAACTAATTTGCCTTCCATCATTTGATATCCTCTATGAAAATTTAATGATACATTTTCCCTCCATAAAAAATGCCTTGATTCTAAAGCACTGCTAAACTTTCTATACTGCCAATAAGAGGAGGCTTTGTTCAAAAACAAATTTTATCTATTTTAAGTAGTTACTGGTGAGAAATGAGGCATCATAACCATTTAGACACTTGTAATAACTTTTGAGGAATGGGTTTTAAAGCTGATACTTCAAATTTTCCATGTTTACTATTCAATGTAAACCAGATCTTGTCTAATGAAATTTTAGTTATGTGTCAGTTGAAAGCAGTCTAGCAAGGATCTTATCATTAACCAAGGCTTCAGTCTATGCAGAGCTCCACTGAACTAAGTGGGGATTCAGGAGAAGAGGCTACTTCTACTGGCTAATATGCAAATTTAGGGACTTGATATGACAATTGAAGTTCAAATTATAGTAAGTATTGAGACCAAAATAATATCTGATTTATTTACAATACTCAGAAACAGTGAGAAAGCTTAGCCACAGGGAATTATTTTGGATAAACTGAGTAGGATTCAGACTGCAATATAATCCTCCAAAGCCAGAGGCATACCACATCTATCTCTGAGGTAAGAAAACGATAATATGAAGATTGCACAGATAGGAGTATATGTGAACGAGATTAAGATTGCACAGACAAGAGTATTTGTGAAAGATTGCACAGATAGGAGTATATGTGAACGAGATTAAGATTGCACAGACAAGAGTATTTGTGAAAGATTGCACAGATAGGAGTATATGTGAAAGAGATTAAGAACCAAGATTTAGGAATGTAAGAAGACTATCTCAAATGGAAATGTCATGGACACCCAGTGAGAGGTCATTACAGCATTTCCAGCTGTGTTTATTCATTCAGCAGTACCTTATTATCCATATGAAATTCACAATTGTGTTTTCTTCAGCTGACAATGGCAATATTACATTCGAGAAAAGAACTACAAGATAATTTTTCACTTAGAGACTCAAGGAAAAAACATTATGACTTCTAAATTGTTGTCAGTACCAAAAGCACAAACATCAGAGGATATACATTTTTCTGAATAGTTGTCTACAGAGTGATTGATGAAAGACATTTAGAAGGTTGTAATTTTCACTATAATATGGGTCTTCAGCAAGAGAAGTTCAAATTGAGTTAGAAATGAGCAGTAATTTAGAAGAAGGATCTGCCCTGATCTATCATTTAATTTAAATAGTGGTGCATAGATATATATTTTTTTCCTGATTTCTCTATCACTACTGACTTTTCTAATGAGTTGTGTGCTTAAATCATTTGGCCAAAACAGACAAAATTAGGCCAGCCATAGCCCTTCACTGTATGGAAGGGATTAAAAGGAAGTCTCATCAATACCTGGAGAAGACAGTGTATACATAAGAGTTATGAACACATAAATCTTTCAGATTCAGCTATTAAACTAATACCTCAAAGGCCAAACTGACGCAAAACAAAACCAAAACCAACTATAAACAAACAAAACAAAACCAGCCAACCAACCAAAATTTAAAAAACCTAAAACATACAAACAAACTAAACAGGAAAAAAATCCCCAGCAAACAAAACTGCAGAAATCAACAGATTTTCCCTTTTTCACATCAAAAGAAATATTTTTTAATTTCTTCACTATACTCCAAATTTGACCCAAAAAATATAATATGCTTTTTAATATAATTTACAAAACTCATAGAATCTTAGAATCATTACGATTGGAAAAGATCTTCAAAATCTTAAAGCCTACTCTTTGTCTGAACACCACTTTATCAACTAAAAGTGTAACACCAAGTGACATATCCAGCCATTTCCTAAACATTTCCAGGGATGGTAACACCACCAGCTCCCTGGATAGTCCATCCCAATACCTAACCATGCTATCATACAAGAAATTCATCCTCATGTACAAGCCTGAAACACACCAAGCGCAGCTTGAGGCCATACCCTCGTCCAGGAGAAGACACTGACCCACCTTGCTACAACCTCCTTTCAAGTAATTGAGTAATAATGTCTCCCCTGAATGTGGAGGGATAGAATGTAAGAAAATAAAGCTAGTGCAGGAAGGTAATCTCACACCTGAAGAGTTGCAGCTGTACTAATCCCCAAAGATTAGGAACAGGCCTGCTCTTAATAGGCCACAGCTGTGTCCAATAAGACAACAAGTCCTACAAAAGAGCTGGTTAGGTGGTTGAGGAGAGAGTTGGAGTTTGCTGGCTGTGCTGTAAAGAAGGAGCCAGTGCTGTGAGGAGCTGCCCATGAGACATCACCAAGAAGATATGGAGCTTTTGCAATAAAATGAAAACACCTGAACCCTTTTTGTCTTCAGGCTAAACAACCCCATCTCCTTCAGCCACTTTTCATAGGTTTTACTCTCTAGACCCTTCTCCAGCTTCATTGCCCTTCTCTGGACTTGCTCCAGCACCGCAATGTCCTTGGTGAGGGACTCACAACTGGACACAGGACTCAACTCACCAGTGACAAGTACAGAGGGACAATCACTTCCTAGTTTGGCCTTCTTGGGCACCTGGGCACATTCTGGATCATGTCCATCTGCTGTTAACCAGCACTCCCAGGTCCTTTTCCAGCAGGCAGTTTTCCAGACACTGTCCCCAGCCTGTAGCACTGCAGGGGATTGCTGTGACCCAAGTGCTGGACCTGCCACTTGGTCTTGTTGAACTGTTGGCCTCAGCCCATCCATCCAGCCTGTCCCGATCCCTGTGCACAGCCTCCCTACCCTTCAGCAGGTGAACCCAATTTAGTGTCATTCACAAAGTTTCTGAGTGTGTACCAAATCTCTTCATCCAGATCAACAATAAATATATGAATTATGACTGGCCCCAATACTGAGCCTGACCAGGAACTGGACTCAGTGATCTTGATAAGGACCAGTATTTCAGTGGGCACTGAGTGGAATAGATGCAAATTAACATTTATATACATTTAATTTTGAAAGAATATATCAGACTTCTACCAATAAATGCTGTAATCTATCTAAATTTTATAACTCTTGAAATAACAGGCTGGAAAACATGATGTAAGAGAGAAACTGAATGGCTTTTCTCTCACCCATAGATAATTGACTTGATTAAACTGTGATTAGAAAAGTTAGACATTACCAGCTTATAGTTTAGTAGACTAATGTTTTAAGATGTGATTTTTTTCACATTTACATTTGATACAGACCTTTATGTTTCTCTTTTATACAAAAAAGGATAAGGTAAGGGAAATTAGATCAATAATTTTGTTTTAATCTATGTCTTTCATTTTACCCAAAGGGATATTTAAACTTCATTTTAAAGTCTGTATTAAAATAGCCCCACAAGCACTACTATGCATAAGAGTTTGCCAGAATATATATAAACTGAATCTGCAATAATTCAGGGTTAACATTTTGCTCTACTCTGAAAATGCCTAGACAAGATCTAAAGGTAAATGCTGGACAGAAGTATAATGAGGTAACATTATATTTAGTGATTTTGTCTTTTCATGTGCACGTGCCTGTGTATACACAATGCTCAGTTACACAGTCTTAGAGATGCTTGCAAAGGTCTAATACAAGAGAACTTAACCTTGTGATTTTTTAAATTTTTTTTCTCTATAGATGGATGTAAATCTGAATAGACTTTTCCATCCCTCTCAAGGTTTATCACACTCAGTGGATTACCCACCAATGTTGAAGAAGAACTCCTCCTTTTCATTGTGGCAGCAACATTGCTGAATCTTGTTTAATGCACCATGTATGCTTTTCCACTACACCCTTGGACTCATCCAGCAGGGCCAATTTTCCTGCATTTCCTTACATCAGTGCTGGTAAGACAATGAATACTGACTAGTACTGCTACTACAATTATTCAAATGACACAAAAATAACTGTCTTTTTACAGTACTGCTTATCTTGTGGCACTTCCTTGTCCTTGTTGCCAAAGGGAAATTTCCTATGTGCCCATACAGCTGCAAGTGGCAGAGTTACAAGGTACATCAAATATCTCTTGGAGCTGGATACTTTCTGTAAGGTCTCTTTTTTCTTCAGAAAACTTGATCAAATATTGAGTTTGGGATAAATATATGTAATACATATCATCAACTCTACTGGGAACTGATACAGAGAAATAGTATCTCCTGAAGTACTTTTTTAATGTAGATCTTAGAGATATCAAATTTTGTCGACCATTCTGTGGTTGCTCTTAAGTTGATAATTGTATTTTAGAAAGCCCTAAGAAACATTTAAAGTTTGGGTTTGGGAAAAGTGGGCTATGTGCTTTTTGCCCTTCTCCAATATTTTTATCTATTTCTCCAAGTCATGTGGTCTTTGACACACTACAATTGCCCCTCATCTGGGAGAAGCCTGAAATACAGCTCATTTTGCTGTAATCTTGAATATCTACATTAAAGTTTTTCTGTGTTATTAAAACACCCATTTTGCCTTATCATAATTATTAATTTATTTTCATTTTAATAAACATGCATGCATTAAACTAGCAGGAAAGCAATTATTGTTGAAAGCTTTGCATTGTCTTTTGACTTTTCTGCTCAGTGTTTCACCATTTGTCATTACCTAAGCTTTGGTTGTTTAGTCATAACAGGACAACCCTGTTATCTCTTTGGCATTGGACTGACAATAAATTATATCACATATTGCACTATGGTTAACAGTGGCCATTAAAGAAAAGATTAAGGCTATTGGACACAATGGATTCTGTGCTTTACATTTGTCATACACAATGCTAAGAACACTTTTTCAATTCCACTTAGGAATTTATTAATGATAATCAGAAATCCAGTGTATATGACTGATTTACAGTTCAATCCTCTTCCTGTCTTTAGAAGGACCAGATTGACTTTTATGATAAAAGTTTTCTATTAGCAATGAAATTATAATTGTGTTAATAGTATAGTAATTAGTGCAGAAATACAATTGAATCTGTTCAAATCTCATCTGTCAAGAAGGGGATATCCAGTGGGTGATTTAGGTTGATAGTAAAGATTACAGAATTATCATTTACAGAAAATTGTTCAACTCATCAGTCATAAATTAATTTTAAATAGGTCTATTATGAAAGACCTTGATCAAAAAAAGCTATTAACAGGAGTATTTTTACAGGTGATCTATGATTTTTGTAAGTTTTTGGTTTTTTTTTTTTTTTTTTTTTTATTGTTATTATTGGATGTTTTATTTAACACTTGCACAATGGGGAAATATTTTTCTGGAATGGCCTGTCCTTTCTTTTTTTCAGAGGGGTGTTGATAAAACCAGCAGCAATATTTGTTTCTAGCAGGAGGAACCACATCCCTTAACATCTCGTCTGTGTTTCTCTAAACATTATTTAGGTGCAAAGAAATAAAAAAGAGTATTTTAATAATAGCATTAACCAATAAAACTATATGGACTAGAGGGGACTACGGGTGCTTATCTGGTCCAACTCCATAATGAGAGCAAGATCTGCTTAGATCAGACTGCCTGGGACTTTGTCCAACTGTGTTTTGAGGCAAACAGCTAAAGAATTTATCTAAAACCTTTTCCTTCATATATTCCTAATTTAAAAGTTACAGTTATATCTAGGAGACTCAATCTCAGTTTTTTTCTCTTTCAAAATTTCTAATTTCTTTATAGCTTGAACCTGTCAACAGACTTCAATTAACTTCACATCTTCAACAGGATTTCATGGTAATCTATGAAATTAATTTTTTCACAGTGTCATGAGCCTATCTGATCCTTATTTTCATACTCAGTAATTAATATCCCCTTCTGAAGAAGGATATGCATAAGAAGAGAACTATGAAGCCAGCAGAAATTAATATGCAGTATTAATATGCTTCAGGATTAAAAGCAGGCTCCCTAAGAGTACACAGAGTTTCTCTGCATAAAGCAAACATGACATAATGACCACTGGTTTTTATATCTAAGTTGAAGCCACACTCTTCATAGAGATATTTTTCCAGAGCTAATTTTAGCCTTTCAGCTGGTAGTGTACACATATCATCAGACTGTCCTTCCCATCCTGCTGATGCCTTGTGAAGGCTGACTTAGAACAGAGTCTGGACAGAGCTAAAGAATAAAGTAGGTATTTATTAAGAGGTCTCAAATAGATGCATCTTGGGCAGCAGAGCCCAAAATGGCCACAAAATGGATGACAGGTCATGGGGACTCACACTTTTATAGGTTTTGGTCCATGAGTATATTGGAGCTAATTGTTCAATTATAGTTTTAGCCCATGAAGTCCCATCCTTTTTGTTTCCTGTCTTTGGTCCACCCTTGCTTATGCTCTTGGGCCAGAGATCTGGATCAGCTGTCCTTGGGTCCCAAGCAAGAGAAGGAATTGTTTTGTCTACCCATTCTGTGAAGAGAGCTTACTATCCCCTAATATGAAGCCTAGACTTACATGCTAAAGCCAAATAGAATCTGAAAAATATAAAAGGTGAAACCTGAGGCATCACTGCAACCAGCACAGATCTTATCCCTAATATCAGAGCCATATTCAAGTGATGAAAAGACAGAGCTGATTAGGGTAGGGATTTTATGGGCCAAAGGGACCAAACCAGATAGGCAAGAATAACAAATGCTTGGTCCTGTTAACATTTTCATAACTGAATAGTCCTATTTGTCTGACATAGAAAAACCTCAGTAACAAAGAGGTATGAACTGTTGCACAAAATAACTGCTGCATTCTGTATCTGCTTTGCCAGGAGAGTAAGGTCTCTGTGCTGGGTTCTCTCTCTACCCAGCCTCCATCCCCACCACCCCCATGGGCACAAAGCGCTATGGTTTGCAGAGAGTGCCTGTGTCTGGGAATGTCAGCCCCTCCCCAGCTGGGCCACCCCAGAGGGGAAGCTGGAGCAGAGGAGGCAGCAGTCACTGGCACTGACAGAGGCTCTAAACCAGTGACACCCAGCTCAGGGTTGGTGGCACACACAGCCATGGCACCCCCCTGATAAGGGCAGACATCATATTTACAAACATACATATTTACAGACTCCACCATCTGTCCTGCTTATCAGGACTCATTGCAAGTGAAGAGGCAGATTTCTCCTGGCTGCATGTCTCATTGTGAGACAGCAGTCCAGGGATCATAGTCTTGACCATAGAATGGGGGGACTGAATATTGATTAGTTCAGCATTCATCTCTCATCAGCATCCACTCTTCCCTCCACACTGCTGTACTCTTTACGAAGGAGGCACATTGTAAGAAGTCAGTAAGGAAACATTAAGAAGGCTTTACCATGTCCCCACTGAATGCACTTCAGAGAAGGTGCCTTTAGCAGTCAGTCAGCAAGGGCTTTGGGAAAAAGGAACTGTGAAACATATTTCTCCTATTCAGACAAGGATACTTAATGGTCAAGCTTTTTTTTCCTACTATTAAATCCACAAGGGTTTTGTTCAACAACAGAGTTTCTCCTGCTTTGTTCCACACAGTTACTCACATTAATTCAGCAGAGTTTATAAAATGCTACCTTTACTTTGAAGTGTTTTGCCCTCCTTGGAAGGATTTAGGTGTCAATACAAATGCAAGGTCACTGAGGAGGCACAAGATGTTTTCTGCTGAGCAACACCAAAATTGCTCTGCATGCTTTTCCATAGCATGCACTTCACAGTGTTCCACTGGTAGGTGTAACAATATAAATAATAAAACTTTATGCTGCACATAACAAGTTGGAAGATTCAGGACATTGGATGTATTGGAATAAAGAGTGAGGGGAGCAATTAGTGAGGATGGTAAAATAGCAGAGGAGTTAAATTAATTTTTTGCATCCATCTTTACTATCTAGGACTACAGGGAAATCACTCTTCCAAGGGCACTTTTCATGGGAAATTATATTGTGGCCTTAACAAAATGATAGCCTCCAAGGAGGAAGTTAAAGAGCAACTTAAAATATTAAGTGTAGTAAATCACTAAAACCAGATAATATTCATTTGAGGGTTGTGAAGGAAATTAAGTGTGAAATAGAGAAGTTACTGGCAAAGATATGCAGTGTATCATTAAAAAAGGAACTAATCCACAGGCTAAAAAGTCATTTTTATGGTTCTTGGCTTTGGAAAAACCTACCCTTTGTATTGTTTTTATATGATAATGGCTAGGGGAGCCTCTGAGTAATGTAAGTACTTAGGGCTGAAAGTAATCTTCTACTAAAGAAGTTCTTTACCACATGCTGTACACCACATAGAGTTTAAATTCTTCATACTGTAGAGATACTGAAAATATAATCCTAATATCAAAAGTTGTCTGATAAAAATAATTCCATTGAAGGATTTTGACTGTATAAAACTTAGTATCGGAACACACCAAATTTGCAAAATTACAGTGTCATCTCCTATATCATACTAAAAAGAATTTCTCTTTTGCCGTAAAACAGAAATAATGGCAAAACAAAGAAAAATAAAACAAAATAAAAATCTTTTTAGATTGAAATTGTAAGTTAAAAAATCAGAACTACTGATCCACAATTGAAGATCAATAGGAATGAGGCTTTTTCGAAAATCAGGTTATTTGCTGAAAAAAGATGCATTTACATAGTTTTGAAATATACAAAAGTTTAGGTTGCATTTTCTGTAGGGTTTTAGCTCATATATGTCTGGTGTTTTTCTTTAGTCTCCAAATCCACTAGAATTTGCCCTTTAATTTAACAGTTTAAGAGATTATAATGCATAATGTTCCAGGGCTAGGAAAAAGATTTAGATTTCCTCTTCTGCCATCCAATTCTGTAGATTTGAGTCCTGCCTTTGTAAAAGGTTATCCTATTAAATCATCAGTATGGCACCAAAAAGCTATGCTAAAATAAATGAACTGAGCCACTGTTTGTTTTTTTTTTTTCCTCCACAGGATCCCCTTGTTTAAAATAGGAATTTAAATAAGAAGGCATTGTTAAGAGCCATCTACATTGTGGCTGTTAGTCTCAAACTGAGTTCCAGTATTGATCTTTCATTTCCAATAAATGTATTTACCTTTGGAGTGTTTTACAAAGGAAAATGCACTTCAGTTTCTCTTTATTTTTTTTAATTATGCCTAGGCCTACACTGATATTTCCAATTTTTTGACTGGTTTTGTTAAGACAAGCTAATAAAATAGGACATCAAAAAGTACCAAACCAGAGGCCCACATACAATAAATACATCACTTGCCAATTGCAATTAAAAACCACCCTTTCCAACTAACTACTAGAGCAATGGAAGCAGACTAAAATACCCCAGCCAAACAAATAGAAACCCAACAAAAAACCTGCCAAAATTCACAAAGCAGAAGTAGTGTCACCTAAGAATATTGAGAGATATTAGGAGCATGGCTGTCTTTCCCAGGTGCTCTGATCCAGGTATCCCTCCTGCCTGGCCACACAGCCCAGGACAATGCCCTGGGGACCTGAGCATGTTGAGGAATGCAGCTTTTTCTTCCATGTGTAGATTCAGTCAGTAGTGAAGATGTGCATAAGTCCCAGAGGCACACACACAGAAGACACTGATGTGGCTGGTCACACAGATTACCACAAACAAGGTACTGTTTTCAATAACACTTAAATACATAAACACAGACAGCCATTCCTTCTTCTTCTGTTGGGCTGGCAGAGACAGAACACAAAACACTCCAGTTCCACAAGTACACGCATTGATGGGTGCCTTGAGCACAGCATCAATGTCCATCTGGCACTCATGCCCAGATCCTAGAGCCTCCCACCTGTCCCATGTGTCCCTTACTGGTCAGTCCATTTCTGTGTTCTCCAGCAAACAGTGCTCAAGTCTCCCTGAGTATGCCAGGGCAGACTATTGCCAGCTCCCCAGCCTGACCAGAATCAAAGCTGATGTTCCACAAAGTGATGCCTTTAGTTTGTTGCTAGCCCATTAATTAGTGTAATCAGCAGAGTTTGTTTCCTATTTTTGTCTCCATGTCTGTTTTGGTATGTCTGTGTGCTGCCTTTGATACTGTTTCCCACAGAATTCTCCAGGAGAAGCTGGCAGCCCACAGTTTGGACATGTGCACTCTTTCAGACTTAAAAATTGGCTGGATGGCCAGGCCCAGAGTGTGATGGTGAATGGTGCTGCATCCAGTTGGCAGCCAGTCACTAGTGGGGTTCCACAGGGCTCAGCACTGGGGCCAAGCCCGATTTTATGTCTTTACTGATGATCTGGATGAGGAAATTAAGTGCACCTTCAGTAAGTTTGTGGATCTGGAAAGGCTGGATCGATTAACAGAGGTCAACATTATGATGTTCAACAAGACCAAGTGCTGGGTCCTGCACTTGGATCACAACAACCTCAGGCAGTGTCCTGGTTTGAGAGGAAGTGAGTTTTTTGGGATGCTATGGTCAAACCAATGGCTGCTCAGATTTAAATACTGGCACCTGGTGTGGCCACTGAGGATATGGATATGCTTCTGAGAACACAGAGGGTTAAAAGCAGAGAACTCCCAGGAAAACTTTCTCTTGTGTTCCGGTGGTGAAAGGCTCAGACCTCTCCCCTGCTCGGCTGAGGGTTGGGCGGGGCAGGGGAAGCCATGCGGCCGGGTGAGGTGAGCCGGGGCCCTGGACAGAGAAAGGAGGTGAAGGCCCTTGCAGGATGAAAGGGTGGAGGAGCGCTGAGAGACATCGGGAAGTCCCTCCTCAGGGGAGAGAGAGAGAGAGCTGGTGTCTGTGCATGTGCCACCTTGAAATTGGATAGCACAGCCGGCTGAGAAGGAGAAGGGCGGGGGGGGGGGCAGCAAGAAGGTGCCCGGTAGGGCAGCGTGGGAGAGTTCATGGACAGGCAGAGACTGAGTTTTTTTTACCCTTTTCTTGGATGATGGAAACCTTACAAATGCAGATCCTCCTGGAGTTGAATGAGAAGAGAGATAGAAATGAGATAAGAGGAAGTGGGCCAGGAGAGAAGTGGAGAAGAATCTTGGGTGGGAGGAGGTGATGGAGTGGCCTTTGGCTGGACTTTTTCTTGTATAGCCATGGACAGAACCATTTTTTTTTCCTGTGACACAGAGACTGCATTTAGGGGGAGGCAATGGCTTGGAGCCAAGAGAGTGCAGTGATGTTATGTAAAGGAGTGTGTGAACACAAACGATGGGTGAGGAGCGTGGTGGTGGTGCCCTCCGTCTTCGGGGGAGAAGAAGATCTCTGTTCTCAAGACCCTCTCAGCCTCAGGGGGTAAATTTGGGGGGCACAGGTGTCCCGAAAGTGAGAGACTGTGCTCTTTTTGGAACTGGGAAAAGCACCCTTAAAAGGGGAACCCTAGAAGCAGCTCTGGTCCATGCGCAGTGGTGAGAGCACTGGGCATGGAAGGAAGATGTCACGATGGCAAATGATCTCTGGACGATGACATGTGTGACAGGAAACACAAGAGGTCTCAACTGTGTTTCCAAGGGAAGCCTATAGTACAAGAGGAACTCCTCACTCCTTGATGAACTGAAAATTGATTATCTAAATGGTGGTGATGGACTGAGAGTTGATGATCTGAGGGGTGGATGTATTGGTAATTTGGTGGGGGGAGGAGGAATGTTTTTGGAAGGTTTTCATTCTGTGTTTCTTTCTATATATAGTTGTAGGTTAATAAAGTTTTTTCTTTTTCATTCCTAAGTTGGAGCCTGCTTTGCTCTATTCCTGGTCACATCTCATAGCAGACACCAGGGAGCATATATTTTCATGGGGCACTGGCATTGAGCCAGTGTCAAACCATGACAGGCAGCACTAAAGGCTGGGGACAGAGTGGCTGGAAAGGGGTCCAGCAGAAAAGGACCTGGGGGTGCTGGTCAACAGCCTGCTGAACATACACCAGTGTGTGCCCAGGTGACTACAAGGGCAGTGACGCCCTGGATTGTAGTGAAAATAGTGTAGCCAGCAGGATGAAGGCAGTGATTTTCCCTCTGTACTCAGCACAGGTGAGGTGCGACCAATCCTGTGTCCAGTCCTGGGCCCCTCACTTCAAGAAAGACATTGAGGTGCTGAAGTGAGTTCAGATAAATTGAGTGGATAAATTGTGCAATGATCTCAAGTTGAACTGTCAAGATAAGAAATTTTAGGAAAAACTGTTATGGCAAACAATAAATCAGTAGAGACACATGATATTCATCTAGGACTTGCAGAGAAACTCACGTATGAAATTGCTGAAAGATTGATTGACTATGGTTTGTAACTCCTCAGCTAGATCAGTTTCACTACCAAAGGAATGTAAGCTGAAAATTTAAACTGATACCAGTTATCAGAAAGGCCTCTAACAATGATTTTAGCAAATGTAGATGAATAAATCTAACTCTCCAACAGGCAAGATAATAGATGCCATAATAAAGAGCAGTATCAGTAGATGCACTGTCACACATGATAGAATGAGAAGATCCATGCAGCTTTGGTGAAGGAAAGTCATGCTTCACCAGCCTATCAATGTTCTTGAAGAAGTAAATGATAGTATTGATTAATAAATATTTAATAATTAAAAGTACAAAAGAAAAATCATCTCATTAAAGAGGATTCATAACCATAAGGAAAGATCATTGAATAGTTTCATAGTTGGTTAAAGAGGAATATAGAGGACTGAATGGACAATTTGTTGTTCAATGATGAAAAATTATCATTCTCTCATTCATTATTTGAAAATTATTTAGAAAATGCAAAGTTTGCAACTGGTACACAACTGTTCAGTGTAGAAAACCTGAGGTAGCTATGAAGAGTTGTAGGATGATCTCATGACAGGTGAATAGCTGGGTAATGAAATGTCTGATTATATTTAGAATTGGCATAAAACCATTTATATGAGGAAAAAAAATTCCAATTATACATACAAAATGAACTGAAAATGTGCTAAATATCTTAGTAACATTCCTACATTATTTCCTTGATCCATTATGAATAGGTGTCTCAGAGTCAAAAGTTACAAATAATTCAAAAAAAGTAAGAAGAATTTCAGAAATTACTACAAAAGGAATAGGAATTACAATTTAGTGTGTCATTATATCACTGGGTGGTTTGATGCTGTGGAAGTTCTCATCTTTTGTATGAAGTATTGTTTTTGTTATGGCCTTTCTGAAAGGATATAATAGAAATGGAAGAGCTAAAGAGAAATAGACAAGAATTATGAAAAAAGAAACTACGTCTATGTGACAAACTAGACTCTAGCCCAGTCAATACAGTTTCTGCTCCAAGTTGGGGGATGCCCAAACTGATCCAGCAGTGCAAAGGCTCAGCCTTGCCATGGCCTGATCTAGTCGCTGGTTTAACCCCTGTGCTGGGGCCAGCGGCTGCTGCCTGCTCTGCTCTGGGGTGACACCCCCACCTGTCACTGCCTGACAAACCATGGCCCTCTGTGTGCATGGGACTGGGGGCATCTGTGAGCCACTGCCAGACTGAAGCTGGGAGAAGAAAGGTCCTGGTCTCTTTGTGAAGGTGTGATAGAAAAGACCCCTACCAACAACTCATTCACTTGCCCTTCTCAGCAGAAACGTTTGAGAGGATAAGATGGAAAAGCTCATAGGTCAAGATAAAAACAGGGAGATCACTTGCCAGTTACAAGTCTGATAACAAACAAAGTAGAATCAGATTGGGAAAAATAATGCAATGTGTGGCATATTAAGAGTATGTGTATAATACATCGCGTTCTTCTGAAACTAAACCCGAGTTTTATATAAAAAAATTTTGATAGGCTCTTTCATTCAGAAAAATAAGTTATTTTCATTTGGATGTGTTTTCAGTGTTTCTCTGATTCAGTTACTCTGATTCAGCAGGTTCAGTGATTCAGCTTCTGTACCAGAAAACCAGGTGGTCCCAGTCTTTCATAAATAAGCACATTATTTTTTAATAAATTATATATTTTATATATCCACATATTTCCATATGGAAATCATGTTCTCCCTAGAACTAAAGAGCATGCAGCATCAGTCCTGTGAATGATATATGTTAGGTTCCAATAGAAAAAAAAGGAGATATAAATCACTACTAACTTACAGAACTAGAAGTCCTGTTATGTTTTCATGTACTATGTAATTATATTTGCTGTCTTACTAATGTATCTTCTAAAATTTAACAGTTACACAGAGTTACATTTCAGGAGAAAATGAGATTAAATAAATGCCCCTGAATTTGTTGCATGATACCCATTCCAGATCTCTAAACAATTTGCATTACAAATTAAATCAAACTGTTTTCCTGTTTAAGGTATTTTTAAGAATGGAAAGATGCACTTTATATCGCCCACTGTGGAACCATTGTTTTATATCTACTAACATGAATATGGTTCCATTTCATGGAACCATATTCATGTTAGTAGATATAAAACAATGTGGTACACTTTATAGTTGGTCTTGAAATATGCCTTTGATTGCATACATCATGTCATAGGCTCCTATTTATGCATGTAGATGGTACATGTGGATACCACCTGTGACTGTGGTCACAAGGGTTTTCAGGATGAAGAAGAGACGAGAATGTTGACTCCATGATCAGAAGGCTTTATTTATTATTTTATGATATATGTTACATTAAGACTATACTAAAAAGCAATAGAAAGGAAAAGGTTTCTTCAGAAGCTAGCTAAGCTAAGAATAGAAAAGAATGAATAACAAAGATCTGTGTCTCAGACAGAGCAAGAGCCAGCTCTGCCACGAGTGGTCAAGAAATCCAAACACCCACAGGAGACCAATCACGGGTCTACCTGTTGCATTCCACAGCAGCAGATAACCATTGTTTACTTTGGTTGCTGAAACTGCAGCTTCTCACAAGGAAAAATGCTAAGAAAGGATTTTCATGAAAGATATCTGCGACATACCACCTATATATGTTATATACTCCCCAGCTGGGAATCACCTGACCTCTGTAAGCTAGATCTCTAATGCAAGAATCCATGGGTCTCTGGGCTGTTATAACACTCTAAGACAGCTTGAATGAATTATGCCTTAGAGGTATTTATTTCTTTTTAAACAGTACACAGAAATACTTGCTCTGTGTAGTTGCCTACACTCTAGATATCAAAGGTATGATACTATGAAAGAACAGAAGAATTCTGTCACATGGCTGCCATAATTCCTTCACAGGGCTGTGAAATAGACTTATTGTTGCTAAAAACAGATGGACTCTCATTTTAAAAACCACCAGATATGTCTTTCATCCTTCAGTGAACAGTGCTAATCTTACGCTTTTATATATAGGTAGTTTTTTTGGTTTTTCGTTGTGCTGTTTTTTTCAACAATATTCATATATTGCTGGAAGAATGGCTAGATTCCATTTGTTGTTTCTTTGTTAACTGAGAAAATAAAGTTTTATTTAAGGAGGCAAGAGGTATACAGACCTGGACCTATGCCTATACGTAGGCCATAAATGAACAAAGTATATATTTTTTATAGCCACTCTGCTGAGGTTCAGTTTAGATGGCAAATTTATTTAACCTGGAAAAGAGATGTTTTGACAATATCAAAAAAAGAGAGATGGGCTCTGACAGGGAGATGACAGACAAAGGTCATAAACTGAAAGGAGAGAGGTTTGGGCTGGCTTGTAAAGAAAAGCTTTTCCCCTATGAAGTCAGCCCAGCACTAGAGCAGGTTGTTTTTAGAGGTCATAGTATCCATTCCTGGTTTTCAAGACCCAGCAGCATAAAGCCTTGAGCAATCTGATCTGACCTCATATCTGACCCTCCTTTGAGCAGAACATTGAAGTAAAGAATTCCTGAGGTCCTTTCCAACCTGAATTATTCTATGATCCAATGTGGAGGAACAGAATGTAAGAAAATAAAGATAGTGCAGAAGGCTGTCTCACACCTGAGGAGTTACAGCCATACTAATCCCCAAAGATTAGGAACAGACCTGCCCTTAACAGGCCACAGCTGTGTCCAATAAGAAGAAGAGTGCTACAAAAGAGTGGATTAGCTAGTTGAGGAGAGAGATGGAGTTTGTTGGTTGTGCTGTGAGGAGTGCCCATGAGAAATCACCAAGAAGGTATGGGACCTTTGTAATAAGATCACAACAATCCAACCCTATTTACATTTATTTGTTTAGCTTTAATTGAATGGCTAAAAAACCAAGAGTTTGGTGCAAAAAAAAAATTTCTAGACCCGATGCCTGAAGATAATTTTGCTTCTACAAGCCCCTTTTTTTTCCATATCTAAGGTATCTTCATGTGCTTACCAAGATTGTATAAAGATATATGTTCACACTAACTGTGGTTTTTAACAAGCTTCTTCCTCTAATGATAATTTTTTCTAATAAAATGGGAAAACAATTTGTCTGTCTCACTTTGAAATTATGTTGGAACAGTAGCAGTAAACAGTTTTTGGAAAATATGTGTTATTAAAAGTAAATAATACAGCTGACCAGAAATCTTATATCGGTGTCAAGCCTACAATGTGTAGGTAAATAAAAATAATAGTAATTTTTAAAAATACATATTTCAGATGGGAAATATTTAAATATAATTTTCTGATGAATTCAGCATGATTATTCTGAGCTGTGATTTTGCATGTCTTTCTGTAAATTTTTTTTTTTATTCATTTAGAGCAGTAGTATTGTATTTTGGGGTATTTTTTGTGAAAACAGATGAAAACATAATTTTGCCTGGCTTTTTTTTTCCTGTTGTTATTGTTTTAGAAAAATGTTCAGCTAGAACCTTCAAAAAAGTTTTCTAAAGAACAGATCTTGTAATTTGTATGAATCCATTGATTTATCAGAAATGTCGGAACTGCCAAAGTGAAATCTGAAAAGCCATATTTTTCAATGGTTATTTCCAGTCAAACCACCTGTTCTAGATGATTTTATAAATATTTGCCCTCAAAAAATCAATGCTGGTATATGAATCTCTTGGTATAATAACATAAAAAGATATGAGCCCAGACATTTAGGGCAAAAATTGGTGTTTCATAATGCTGTTTTTTAGCTTGAATTTCTTTGCTTATTTTAATTTACTCTTTAGTAGCCTCATTATGTAAACTCATCTTAACAGTTATCTAAGTAGGTTTTCCCAAATATTTATTTAAAACACACACGTAAATACTTAATGTTATGTTGACTTATATTTTCTATATCTTTTGCATTTAATTGATAGAAGCGAGTGCTTCCATTTTCAGTATATTTTTCCTGAATGCTGTATGTTTTATATTTTAAAGCCCTCCATTAACTCTATTAAATTCTGTAAAAGTTTGCAAGAGTGTGTTTGAGGTATGTGATGTTATAACTCTGTAGTGTTGAGATGAATTGTCTGCTTCTTGACAATTTTTTCATAAAAGCACAGGAAGCTTTCAGCCCATCCCTACCAAAGAAAAATTGGTTTAGAAATTGTAAAGAACACAAGAAATAGAAGGCTTGATTCTCTATTATTTCCTTCATTGTATAAAGGCATTTCCATTGGCTTGAAGTAAAGGCAAAAGACTGCCAAAATCAATACAGTAGTATTTTCTGTTTAGTTTTCCCTTCTTTGAAATGCTCAGATGTGCACTAGATTAGAAAATCAGGCTAAAAGTTCCTAACATGTAAAGCTTACAGTTTAATGCTGCAGTTTCACATGCAATTAAAAATCCATGAAAAGCTGCATTTTTTTCTTTGGATTTATTTCCAAGGGCTAACAAGCTTTTTACACTAAATTGAATAATCTTTTTAAATAAGTTTGGTATTAAAGGGATAAACTGAACAGGTCAATGCTATAGTCCCCTTACCCAACCAAATAAACACTACAGAAATGATCCCCTGCTAGTGGTGGTCTATACCCAAAAGAGATTTGTCCCAGAGTGTTAGCTATCATGCTGAATCCTGGCTCAAATATATTAAGGGAATATAGACTATGTCCCAGGGAAAAGAGGATGAAGAGCATTTTTTCCCTCTCCTTTGATTTGCAGGCTGAGAAATTTAATTTGTTAAATTTGCATCAATACTTTTTGCTTCTGGCTGACTATCATTTGCAAATTAAGAGATCATTGGTCAAGGTGTTAGGGAGAATGGAGCTTTTTGTGAGTAGTTTTGAAATTAAGCATACCTAAAAATATAAAAATGGAAATGTTTCATATTTTCTTCTCTCATACTTTACTTTTCTTTCCAGTATGTCTCACAATGCAACAGATGTTTTGCATAATCATTCTACAAAGGGTAAATACATGAAAAAATTAAACAACAAAATGAAGCTTTTCTGTATTTCCCCCAGTAGGCATTCTAATTGCTTTCATGAGGCACTAATTATAATTAGCCCTTTTTTTGCAGCATCAGATACATGTTTTTTGTAGATATTCTTAGTACAGTAATGGATATCTATGCTCTTCTAAGGCCCCATTCCGTTGACATTTAAAGCAGAGGCAATTTCTGTTTATGTCAACTACCATTGCCAGCCGTGTGGGAATAAATGAGAGACACTTAGGCAAAATGATAATAATTGTGAGTTTCAGTACAGAAGACTGCTAGTCTCTTCTCAGTGAATGCAGAAAGCAATTTCTTACCAGCATTTAGCATGCCAGCATAGAAAAGAGACATTATGAAAAGTAGCTCCATTGAGTCTTAGCTACTGAAGACATCTGAGTCCATTGGCTTTTGGGATACCAGTAGAGCAGTCACTAAGACATGCACAGTGTTTGAATATAAATTTCATTTTCAGGCAGTTAGATTAATGAATTACAGATATTAGCTGTTTAGTCATCATCTACAGGAATGATATAATATCATGATATAATAAAATACATGTGGTTTGAAACCCTAGGCTATTGATGGCATAAAGTTTTACTTAATTTTAACTCCATTCTGATATTCTCATTTTCTTTAATTGTTTCCTTTTGAAGATTAGGCAAACAAAAATGAAGCCACAGGTTGACCTCTAAGAAAGGGGTGTGGCCGTTATTACACAAGAAGTGGTAATTTTTTTTTACTGTCTCTTTATGTCTAAATAGATCCAATAACAATGAGGTAACTAGCACTCACTCTCACCAGAGCAATGTGAAGCTACATCATAAAACACAGTAATCATGGATAGGCTGGATGCCAATGACCTGCATGATGTTTAATGCAGACGTGCCCACAGGTGTCACACAAGCTATTGGTGCCGTGAGTAGCATGAGGGGTGAAGTTAGCCCACACCCTGTCCTTACTGTCAGAACTGGGCAAAGGTGACTGAGGAGCATTTTGTAGCAACAGCCTTCTGTGGGGTGTCTAACAATCAGGTCACATGAAGATCTTACGGCTGCTTCTCCACTGCCTCTCTTTCTGGCTAACTGAGCCCTGACCTGTGCACAACACTTAGTGGATAGTACAGCTTCCTCCAGATTTCCATTGTGTCCTGTGGGTCCAGTCCCCCAGGAATTGTAACCTACAAAGAAATCTTTCCCAGCAACCTCATGGGAATATGGCAGGTGTTTTTAAAAGCAAGCTCACGTTTTTTCCAGTGTATTTTTAACTAGAGCTAGAGAAAATTATGAACAAAAGCACAGAAATTGTCACCAGATAGTCATCAGTTTAATTCAATTACTAAAAGTTACAGTTTATCGTGTTATTGTTATGTCAGGGTTATAGGTAAATTTAAAGACCAAAGTACCAATAGACGGATAGTGAATAAATGATGAAAACTTTGGCAGAAAGCAAGATTAGGAGAAAATGAAATTGCAATTTATCAGTATAGAGGTACTGATATTTTTTGTACAAGAGAGGCAGATTAATGTTCCTATTCAAGTCAGATAGGTGTTTGTCTGTCTTCTACATTTAGTATTTTATAAAAAACATTGTAGTGCCATTTTTTCACAAGTATGATTTTGCTGTTAGGAGGCCCCTGGCTGCATGCTGACCCAGCAGTGCAGGGACTCAGCCCCTCTCCATGATCTGAACTGGGTGTTGCTGCTTTGACACAGCATTGCTGTCTGCCCTTCATCCCTGGGATAGCAGAAGGATGACAGCCCCACCCACTGCAGTCCCTGCCTGGCAAACCTTAGTCCAGTGTGTCTGGGGAAGGCTGACGGGTGACACATCTGAGGAAATGGGCAGTTGCTAGGAAGAGACTTTTTTTTGTTTGGTTTGGTTTTGGTGAAACATTTTTAATCTTTATGTTCTTGAGACTTGGAGCAGTACTTTGGATCATGACTGTGAGTGTCACTAAGTGGACCAGCAATATCCATTCACTATATTTTAATGAAGCTATTAAAACATTAATTGGACTAACAAAAACTTCCTAGCTTCATATGTATTATTTGCTCTCTTTGAACATAACAAGCTTCTTCGTGTGATCCATCCAATAAAACTGAAAGCTAAGAAAGAAAACAGAAATAATTATGGCCATTATTATGGTCTTGGTATCATTCTAGCTATTGTCAACATATACTTGGAGAAAATAAGAAACTCCAGAGTAGAAAAATAGTTAGGTTAAAATTTTTTGCAATAGCAAATTTCCCCAGAGGTTGTGCATTGGCAGGAGATTAATGTTGGAGTACAAATTATCCATCATCTATCTAGTATAATATTTATTTGTGGTCTGAACAAATATTTAATCCAATATAGGCTTCACATTTATATTTTGTACGTAAATAAATTATATTTTTTTCTTTCTGCCTGATGATTTTATTACTTTTCTTTTTCCCCTTTCAGCATTTAGATAAGCAAAAAGCAATTGTAAGCAGCCAGCAACTGAAAATGTATCATAGTGTTGTCTACCATAGGCAGGAGGCCTTTAGAAATGAAACATTATCTATATTAGTAAGAGTTGACACAAGCTACTGATTCTCATTATTTTTTTTTTGCAACTATTATTACTGAATAGGAATTTCTTTCCACTTGTTTGTTTTCTCCAGACAACACCTGTATAGGTCTTGTTTTCCAGTTCTTTCAAACAGTGCTATAAGATATTCTTTTAGTGAAAATTCTACTATGAGATTGTGCAAATTTTATGATTTTTTCACCACTAGAGTAACTGTAACAACAATATATTAGTAGTAAAAGTGGAGAAATAAAAATTAAAAAAATAATGTAGGCCTGCCTTTAAATGAATATAGAATATCTTTCATTATATACTGTAGTCTGGATTTCTTGGGGCATCCCTTTTACATGCTATAGTATACCTTACAGAGGATGAAAAATTATGCTCAACAAAAAACCATGTCAAAATATGCTTTAGTTCCAGCTTCCAACAAAAGAGATGACGCAACCTCACTGCTTTAACTAGGTACCACTTGGAATTTGTAGACAGCTCACTGTGCAAAGACATTAGAATCTGACCAGTCTCTTAGTTATTATGTTCACATTGAATATGTGTTCCCATTCAGATTGAAGTTTTTCAAAAGAGATGGTCATTTATTCCCTAAATTATACTAAATTGCATAACAGTGAAACAGTTCTGAGATGGAGTGTGGTTATCCTGTTACTGGAAATGAAACAAACAGCTGTTTGAGGGTTTGTGTTGCAGCACCTGCTTCTGCATCCTCAAAGTAAATGGAAAAATTGGGTTAATGGTTTTGTTTATCAACAACTTTCCAGTTTTCTTTTTGCTCATTCTGAAAATAATGAACTTTTAAGGGACTTACAGTACTGTAAGACATGATAGCACATTTTAAAAGCATATTTTTAAAAAGTATGGAAAAAATTATTATTTGTTTGGAATTTTTAGGCTTGATCAGCTCCCACGCTAAGCATTTTACTTAAAAGTTATTCACCTATTCAGAATTAATATCCTTTGATAGAAGATAATAATTGTTTGCAAATTGCCAACTACACTGCCATAAAGAAGATACAGTAAATACAGTAACAACAAAGTAATTAGTGGCTTTGTTTTAAAGCACCAAAAGCAATTGGAAACATTCACCCTGGCTGTTAATGAACACCTGATATCCCTCAACTACCATTTCACACCATAAAATCAGAATTAGGATTACTAATTAACTGAAATTTGCAGCAAGACCTCCACAGTCTATGGTGCAAAAGTGGATCTGAGAAATTTTCTCAGTCACCTATGACATGTTCTCAAGCAGATGAGAGACATCCCTGTCATCTGCTCAGCTGGGGAGAAGGAAAGCCAATACTACCCCTTCTGTGTATCCTAATGGTTCTGCCAAAGGTCTTTCCCACTGAAGTGGGTTTTTTTTTTCCCAAGCATAAGCTTGTTGGAAAGATCCAATGAGAGTCACATACAAAGAAGTGTAGGCGGACACATAGAATTATTTTTCTTTTTTTCTATTCATAATGTGGAAAAGCTGTTGAGGCTAACCAATGTATGTCAACTATTCCAGTTTCTTTTATTTTTAGGGCAATTTTTCAAATCCAGTAAATTTATTTTTAGTAGGATATAACCATTTTGGGGGAGCATCCTGTATTTTATAGACAGTTTCCTTGGCTGAGTAACATCAGTGATTTTGTAACTATGTAGTGTAACTGCTGATGTTTGTTTGCTTTTACTGAATGTTTTGTTTTTGATTTTTTTTTTTCCAAAAATGCCAATGCAAAGTTGATGTAACTAATGCAAACTGATGTGTGACTTGCTTTAAGAAGCCATTGATATCCAGAAGTGTTTTGCATTTACCTTACATCAGGACCTGGATGGACGTTAGCAAAAGATTTCAAAAATTTTTGATGGATTCCTCTTGGCATAAATATTTTCCTTTTAACCATAGGAGTCCCATAATATTCAGCTTGATGGGAATATATGTGTGTCAGAAATTTCAGTCTATAATGTATGAGCTCCTAAATAGTTATTATTACAATTGTTTTAATATACACAGTCTTTCAAATGCAGAGGGGAATAATTCCCATTTTTATAACTTCAAGGATTATAGTGGCAAGAATTATTTTCTACACAAATATATCTGGCTTAATGGTGGGTGACTAATATCCATTCCAAAATAACACAATAAATGTTTATAGGAGTTAACTTTGAGCTGCTGCATGTAGTTGCACATCATCCACTGATTTAATTTCTAGATAAAACAACGCCCCCCAATGTTACATGATTTAGATTTTTCTTTCTTTTGAATCAGATGGTATATAATAATCTAGGATTTAAGGATATAGGTGTTTGCTGACTACTAGCTTTATTAGGGATATTATAAGCAGTGTACTTACTGAAGCAGTCTTACTATAATTATGTGGTTATTGAGATTTTCTGTTTTAGTTGAAAAGTATCATTAATTACATGGCCATTAGGTCCAAACTAAAGAAGAAACAGAAATAACCATATAAAAAGAAAATGGCAAAAAAAGGTAAATTTATCATTTGTCCTCTTTTTTTTTTTCTGTCCTATATTCCTATTTTCCTTTCATTTTGTTTAAGGCTTCCCTCATAGAATATGGTGAGAAGACCTTATAAAAAGTTAAGATAATCTAAAAATTTAATTAAAAATATGGTAGCTTTCTTCACATTCTCCTTTGCTAACTTTACCCAACTTTTTTCCTGCTTCTTTTCTCTTGAAATCTGAAATATATTCAAAATCGTCTGGAAAAGCAGTCAGAATTGATCATCAAGTTTCATTCAATATCTTTCATATTTACACTCTTAATAAAAAAAAACCCACACAGCCAACACAAATATTTTCCTTGGAAAAATATGTTTAAGTAATATATGAAATCATAAACTTACCATCCGAGTGATGAAACTGAGGAAGTGTTGTGCGCAGAACAGGAAGCTCTATACACAAAATGCAGAGAGGTAATTTTTCAAATACCATAAATGAATACACTTAACAAACTGTATTGAGTGTTTTGTCTTTCTTTTATAATGTTCCTCTTGCTACGTGGGATGTTTGTTTTTTTGGTGCTTTTTTTTTTTTGTGTATAACAGAATATTATAGTAAAATAAATCACAAAGCAATTATTAAAAAACCTGATGAATATACATGCAGACCAACTATTCTTTTTATCACTTGAATGAAAGTAGTGTTGCTGATGCAGTGAAGAAAAATTGTAATTATTTCAATGTAAAACTTTCAGGTGTACATTTAAAACCTGGGGGTATGCACAGGAAGCATTTCCAGCAGGGTCCCCTAAATTAACACACTTTCTCAATAAAAAAGTTGCTATTCAGTAGCATCTAGGAGGGGAAAAAAAAGGCAAACAAGGCTTCACAATGTGCTGGGAATATCAACCTGTATGATCAGGATTGATTGACCTCTTTCCTCCTTGATGAGTTCAAAAGTTTGATAACATTAATTATTTAAAAGTCTGATGTGCTCATTGAACTATTATCATGCTTGGCTGTTATATTCAATATAGAGAACACATGATAGTGGAAGTAATTGGAAAATTGGAGGCTCAGAAAGGTTAAGTGACTTTCCTGAGGTTACAATGTGGATTTTTTGGACCTCTTGACTTGAAGAGCCATATTTAGTTCCTTCTCCAGCTTAGTCCAATTAGTAGTTTGATTAGTAGTTTGATAATCAGTTCAGTCCAAAGAACAATTATTTTCAGCCATCTGCTTTTATCACATAGTATCTGAACCTGCCTTACATGCTCTGTTGGAGATGGACATGAAGTCACATACATGTTTCCTTTTGTGGTGTTCAGAACCTGTGGTAATCATAGCACTTCTTTGCAGAATAATGAATTGGGTTTGGTGCACTTTGCGTTTTACTGTGCCTGTCCTAGGCAAGTGCCTTGGTCTCCACATGATCTTTAGAAAGAACCCTGAGTACTTGAATAATTTTTCTCTCCTGCTTCAGCAGCTATAGCTATGGACATTAAACTGCATTGTGTTAGCCCTAAAATAAATGTGTGTAGCAGTTGGCAGATCTTTGCTTTAAATACACCATCATGAGAATTTGTCAAAATACAGTGCTTCAATCAATAAGGCATTAAATCCAACAATAAAGTGGGTAGTTCTAGGAATGCATTTACTCCACTTGATTGGGCATACTACCTACCGAGTAGTAGGGTTTTTTGCATTTTCCAAACACTATCAAGAGATTGCAATCAGACTGGTACAGAGAAAATTACTCTTCATAAGGACCATAGTACTGCTTTGTTGCCCTTCTATTTTCAGCTTATTTTGATGTCATATTTCTGTCTCCAGTACAGGGTTTCTTAAAAATACTTCATCAGTAACTAAGTCCTTTTTGACTGAGGATACCATAAGATTGGAGTGGTGTAAGGAAGAGGAAAAAGAATGTGTAAAATCATTGAGCTGAGCAAACCCAGGAGAAAGACTCTGCCTTTGAAGATGAACATAAGTGTTTTAAGAAAGAGTTAAATGGCTGTAGGAATATCCCTGGGAAAAATATGCAAATATTAGGAGAGAGAGAGAGAGGGAGAGTCCTAAATATCCAAAGCATGTTGAAGTCCTAGAATAATAGAATGATTTTGGCCTTTAAAGATCATCTAGTCCAACTCTCTAGCTGTGGGCAGGAATTTCACTCATCTTTATTAAATCACTTTTATTAAATATTGGTAATTTTACATTTCGCAATGCAAACGGGGAATTTTCAATTCTAGGAGAATGTTCTCTTTTTTCTTTCTCAAAACACATAATTTCTGGCCAAAGATTCAGTTACAGCTGAAACCTGCCCAACCACCATCTGAAGAAAGTAAATGAAAGCAGGTGCTGCAAGCAGGTGTCATCAGTTGCTACATGGATGATGCAAGTACAGCAGAGGAGAGCAGCTGTCAGGATGTCCTGTTCCACATTGCAAGATTGCAATCACCCAATCCTTTTAATTTAGTGGAAAATTAGCATTTTTTGTGAGCTTGATGCTTGTCTGTGGTCACTTGTTCCTGAAATTTGTTTTAAGTAACAGATACACTACTGAAGAATCATTGGCAACATCACTTTGTCTGCTTAATCAATGGTTTCATTTATCTTATATTTTCTGGAAAAAAGTTGCTTTTAATGGCATAGTGTAATGAACAGTCAAACATGTGAGTGATTATTTTTTAGCTGTTTAATAACTGGGAACTATTACATAGGGTAGATGAAAGCATGGTAACATGACAAGCAATGAATAAATACCATCACTGAAAGCCAGCATTGCTTTGTCATTGCATGAAATGCTCCAATTTGCCCATTTTCTTTATGTTGCCTGGCAATCCAAATGGTTTGATATCCTGGTGTTGTGACTTCAGGATGTTTCTGATACAGCAGAATGGCCTGAAATATACACACTGGATGAGATACCCATTCCTCTGCAGTCAGACCTTTGTCATGACTTCAGGACACAAGGAGATTTCTCCTGAAATTTGGAAATGATTCTTTGCTTGCTGGCTGTTAAGGCCATTGCAAACCAGCTTTAGTGAAGTATAAGTATTAAAATTTAGTCCTGCAACAAACAATGTGGAGAGAAGAAACTTCCCACACCAATACCACAAATGCCCAAGTAATTTCCTAATATTTCAGAAAAGCTTCTTGTTCATCAAAAATATTACTACTGAAATACAGTGCAGTATTATATGCACTGTTTCACTGAAGCAAGATTCAACACTGGTAGTAATTTGCTGTATTCCAGCTAGAGCTTTAATTCCTTCAATAAATAAATTATTAGAACTATTACTTTATGAGACAGAATTTTGCACTGTGCCTAATTCTAAAGCCTGAAGGAAGAAATCTTTTTGCACACTCCTTTTCCACAGATGTTTCAAAATTAGATAGTATTTAAAAATTTACTATCCTAATTACTGGGGAAAATTTCAACAGCTTTATTTTAGAATTAGTCTGGTAGTCTTGTATGAAATATTTGATGCTAAAAAGCTAGTAACATGTCAAATAACAGAATAATTTAAAAATTGAAGCTGGCATATTTATTAGGCTTAATTATTAGGGAAATGACCTTGAGTAATGCTGAAATAGAGTATTTGTAAGACATAGTTTAAAGGTATTAGTACATAATCAGGGCATGGAAGCACACCTATAAACATTAAGATCTGACCAAATTAATAAAAATACATTGGTTGAAATTTGCACTTCATCTTGTACTGCTAAATTTTTTAGCATTTTACCTTTTAAAAGTTAAATAAAACCCAATGTTTCCTACTTCTATAGACAGGTTTGTAATGGCTTTCAAATAATAATCATAAAGAGAGTTAATACATTAGTAGGTTTTTCTTCCATTGAAATAAATACTTTTAGCCCTGCAACTAAACTGTAATTTCCACAAAGATTGAAAAGGTGACAGATTTTTTGTATACATGTAGTACTATACAGGGAATGTTTTTCCCTGAAGTTTATTTTGATGTATTTTATCTATCTAGGAAAAGTCACGAACATTAAAGAATCATTCTTGTTACCTCTTTTGTAACAGTGCAGTGACAGTATAGTACAAGCCCAGCACAAATGTTACTGTTAGAAAATGTATGTCCCAACAATAATGAGCACAATTGCTGTCAAAGGCAGGCACTTTAAATGTGAACATAGAATTGTATGTGTTTGTGAATGTCTGTTTTCATTCATCAGTCAGGGTCAATATCTACATACAAAGTATCTCTGTCCAGCAAAAACAACCACAAAACTAACCAAACTTAGGAAAGAATTATCTGACTCTGTGAGAGTAACTTGGAAAATAAACTTGATTTTTTGAATAGCTGTTGAAAATGAGTTCCCAGAAAAGTCAGGAACTAATTTCTGAGGATTTTCTCCCATCTAAAGTTATTTGTGGCTAGAATGCTTAGATTTGCCTTATCATTTAATGTCATCAGGATTCATGGAAACTATTGTGTAATGACAGAACTTCTTATTTTTCAAGATAAATGCATGGTATTAGATTAATTATGTCAGTGATTATGGTAGTGTATATCATTATCAAGCTCCATCAATTTCTATTTTCAATATATTTCTTTTTAAGGGGTGGGATCAGGAGTTATTAATTTGATTTTTTGTTTATTTTCTCTTGCTAAAACTGGAGAATTTCCCAGCTTAATCAGGCTACTCTTCCAGCAGCTAATATAACTGCATTTTTTTCACCACATTCCACACTAACTTTGTTAGTGTCTTCATTTCAGGCACTGATAAACTGCATTTGAAGTTAAATAAAACTAAATCAACAAAAAACAACAACAACAAAAAGATAAATACATCCTTTAAAAGTTACCAGAGGACATATAGTTGGGTGATGTAATAGAGTTTTATAGGACTTTGATTTGATTAGGTTGTCATTCAACAAGTGATCTTCAGAACTTAATTTCTAATGTTTGAAAGCTTATTAGAGTATTGTTGCAGTCTGCATACTTTCCATCCCTGTCAAGTTAATACAGAGGTGACTGTATAAAATTAAATGTATGATATAGTAAGTTTCCTTCTTGCTCTAGGAGTGGCACAAGGGTTGCTTCTGTCAATGCCTCTTTAAGAGGCAAATTGCTATGTAGTGAGTCTTCTTGACATGGGAAAATTAATAAAACTAGGCCAAACTAAATATAGCTCAATAGCAGTATTCAGTTTATTGTGCTGTAGATTGCATTCATTGGAGGAAGAAACACACATTTAGCAGATACCTTCAGGTAGAAATTTTCATCTGAAACCTGGTAGGTTTTAAAGTTTCAGGTATAAGAGTACTTACCACTGCATAAATTATAATGTACTTGTTGCATACCAATAATTTTCATGTCTATGATAGCCCAAGATGAAATCATGCTTCTGATGTATATTTTCTTACCTATTAATCTCCCTAGGTACATTTTTTTATGGTACACAATATTACATTTGCAGCTGTTATTCATTAGAGACTCCAGCTGCCATGTGGTTATTTTTCATGCTTATTTTGGATGAAGTCTAGTGCTACTGTGTCCAAAATTTCTAAACCTACGTTATTGTTCATTCATATCTATCCTCTCACTGCATCAAAAGAAGAAAGTTTTCTCAAATTAAAATATTAAAACCATTAAACACCCTTGTGGCTAGTTTTTGTCATTTCCTCTACCTGGAGTCACAGATTTAAGTACACCTTTTCAAGATACTGAGATCACTGCACATTAATGACCAGCCTCTGAATTGTGAACATTTTTCAATTTAAACAAAATGAAATGCATGCATGTATTTAGTAACATGAAGGCAGGCACGATTCTTTCTTATTAGGCTGTGTGCAGGCTGTCCCATACCCTATACATGTCTGATTCTCTTTCTTGTCCATTCATCATAGGATGCTGCTGAGAAAGATGCTGAATGCTCACTTACAAGAGCACTCCTCTCCTCTTCCCTTCCCTTCTCTTCTTTTCCTTCCTTTCTCCTTTTCTTCCCTTGTCTTCTCTTCCTTTTCCTTTCCTTCCTGCACCTTTCTGCACCTTTTCTTTCCCTGGTTTTGTTTTTTGGTGGTTGTGGGGTTTTTTTTGTTTCAGGCAGAGGTTGAATGTTTCTTTGGGTTTTTTTTTTCTGTATGTGTGTGTGTGTATGTTTGTAGAACACCTCATCTAGAAACACTTTCTTCTTAGGCCTCACTTGGCATGTCTTCTAATGAAGAAAGCAACTCCAGGCAAATGGCAGATAAATTCTGAGATGCCAATCTCCTCCAGAGCCCCATGCTCTGCCTCTGACATTAGCAAATTTGCTTTGTGTACAAGATCTCTGACAACTGTCTGTGACCTTGAATAAAACAAAGCACTCTCACACACACCTTGTTTTTTACCTCTCATCAAACACAGAATGTAAAGACTTGTCCCTCTTATTCTGTACTTGTCAATAACCTTGCACAGAAAACACAGGAAGACAACAACAAATTTTTAAACCATATGAACTTAAGAATAAAAATACTCATTTGAGGACCAAAAGTGTTCCAAGGGGATAAATGCTTTTTTAAGCATGAACCTAAACCTGTATCAACAGATGTATGATGCAATAAAAAGAAATAAATCAAAATAAATCTACAGTTTTTATTCTATGTTATATTTTCCCACTGTTGATTGGTTGTCAGATTTGTGGTTTCTGTAATCACTCTATGCATCAGGTAAATTAGTTAGATGATGCAGTGACCAAATATTTTAGTTTGTTAGAATCACAATCATTTGCAGATCCATTCCAGACTTCCTGTATTCATAGCTATCACAATAATAAGGTACAGATAAATATATAGGTCTGAATAATTCAGGATGCAACTTTCTAAAGGTTTCTGTTTTCCCTTTTCTTAATTTCTTCTCTGCATCATAGTAATACCACTGTATATTTTCTCCTTTTCCCATTATCTCTCTCTCCTCTTCTATGATTATTTTCATTCTTGTTGCTTTCCCTCACTACCTCAGACTATTAAAAAATATGGTAATATTTTAATATTTTTTTTATGTTCAGTGTGGTTTTATCTACTCAATAAAAAATTTATCAAGCAAAACAAGATATAGACATAAATTTTGTGTACTTTTAAAAGCTCATGCTGTATAAGTGTTGTTAAGCTTTTGACTATCCCTTGTCAACTATCTTTTCCTAGTTCTAAGTTGAAGAATATTTAATTTATTTTCTGTACAAATCTTTTTAAATTTATTCTTTTTCGCACAAAGTCATGATGCTGTACAGATACTTAGGATGTTTCTGTGCTAAAAGTAAATAATAAACTCAACTTAATAAGCCTCAGAAATAATAAACCCATAACATAAATGGTATAAGAAAATGTTAATGAAGAGCTAACAAATAGGCTATTGAAATAACAATAAGGAATCTCTTGTTTAACTGGACACTAAACAGGAGTGAGGAAAAAAAAGAGCAAAACTATCCTTCAGCAGGAAATAATCTTACTTAAAATTACTGTTTAACTAATGTAGAATCTCAGACATTCTATGGAACTCTCACTATCAGTTTACAGTTATTTTTAGTGTATTAAAAAAATTAATCATTTTTATATTAAAATTTGACAGTATTACTCAACTTACTTTTCATCCATATTCTTGTACTCTTCAGTCCCTTAGAGACATTTATACCTGGAAGTACAGTCTGCTTTCTATTATATATCCAGTAACACTTCTTTTAGATTCTGTTCTTGCAGATATTCAATCTGTTGCTCTAGCACTCTTAGAACTTTTTTCAAGACTTTAGTTCTGAGAAATTGAAACATCCAAACTAGGATTTATAGAATTGCATAGCAAGATATAACTGCCTTCAAAACATATCAGCACAACCTTTACCCTAGCACTCTCAGTTTATTATCTGTTGGAAATAAACAAGCAAAGAAAGGAATGTTTCTTACTGAGTTCCTCAACTTTTCACTGATATTACTGTAGGAGTAAAATGCTATGAAAATGTATGTTGTGATAAGCATGGTTTTTTTATAGATTACAATTTCACAGACAATAGCAACATTCTTCATTATTCTTAGGACTCTAGCCCAAACCAGAACTACATGTGAAAAGACATACTCAAATCTTCATTGTTACAGAGTAAAAACAATCTCTAAGCATCTAGTCTTTCAACTGAGTAAACACACAGCTTTACTAAACAATTAAACTTAAGGCACAAACAAATGAGGATGTGATTTTTGTTGTTTATTTTAGTCCTTTGAAAGACTTAAATTATTGCCAAAGAGCCAGAAAGATTTTAATAGAAAGCTAAGACTGTTTCTATATGTTCCAGATACATCTTCTGTGGGATTTTCATACTTCATTGATTCTCTTGTCTTTAATGATCATTGCTAATCTGTGAAATGAACAAGCAGAAAATTTAACATGGACTAGCAATCTGTACTTTCAAGTAAATTTTATGGCAGTCTCTAAGTACTTGATATGCAGATTACAAGATTACATTTTATATTGACGTAATTAACAAGAATAATTGTACTGCACTCATGACTGTTTCCTAGGTAAAGTCAGACTTACAACACTACCATCTCCCATACTCTGAATAGAGATTACAGCATAAAATAATTGTCTGTCGTTTATCTTTTTTTTGGCTTTCTCCTTTTAATATAGCCAGTATTAGAGCTAACTTAGGCTGATAAGCTTGCAACTGAGGGGAAAAAGACTCAATCATAACTGACCAAAATACAGCTAGTTCAGAGAGGTTTTTGAGATCTCTAACCTGGTGTTCCATTTTACCACAGTTACTTGTTGAAGTTTTTATTCCTCCACTTGGCCATGAAAAGACTTATTACCCGGGTATAACCAAGGAATTTTGTGCTGGAGAGAAGCTTTGCATTTCTAGTGAAACTTACTTTTATAGTATCATAAAAATAGTATTTTCCACCAAAAACAATATAAAGCAGACAGATAAAATGATTTCAAATTATTTATCTTATTCAAGAGAAAGAATACACTCCATCTTGGCTCTGAGACACCAGCCAACACATTTAACTTTTTCAGATCTATGCAGGGATTGAAGTCAGGCTCTCAAACTCAGTGTAAGCATTGATGTCATTTTTCACACTGGCTACAGAGCTTTCATTCTGAATCAGAAAAAATTCACATTCATGAGAATATGTGAATTTTCATCCTGGAGGCTGACAGATCAAAAAGGTGTAAAGATGCCTCTACTGTGCACTATTTCAGAGGGTAGATGTGGCCTCAAAATTCATCACATCAAAGTACCTAAGTAAAGGTTTAACTTTATAACAAGCCTCACTAACTTGTATAGTGTACTTACTGTTAAAAATGGCTTAAAAATTGACTAACCTTAATGAACTCATGCATCAGGCCTCTAAAATGAAGGACTGGGTAATGGTACTTACACAAAATAATCAGAAATGTGGCACAATTTTGCTCGTAAGAAGTAAATATGAAGCAGATTCAGTCTATGTAATTTCTGTTATTACTATGATTTTTCTTTAGGTGAGAGAGTTCATTGACAAAAAAAAGGTCTATAAATTGTAACTACATTAGCCAGGATATAGCTGAACAGAAGCATAGTAAAGTAGTATAAAATAGTGTAAACAGCAATAGTATATAAGCATTCTGTTAAACATTTATGGCATAGCTAAAGACAATGTAGGAACATTTTGCATATGATCTGTGTGACCACCAAAGAGGCAACAAATTCAAGTAATAAAAATCAGTAAAAGTATGGGATAAGCAAAAGAAAAGATTAAAAATTGGCAAGGCATTCTGTATATATTCTGTATTCAAATATACAAGAAAGATGCATTCAAAAATACTGCTCCATTCAAAAACTATAAAAGCAGTATCCAGAGCAGATAAAACTTCCTCATATACTGTTTGTGGGGGGCACAACAATACAGAAACCTCAGGTATAAATCAGGAAAATCAGAGAAGAAAGAGGACAGGCTCACTTCAGATCTGACATCTTTCAGTGATGAGCTCCCTTGACCAATCTCCTGGGCCTCACAACCAACAGTCACCAAGGACTGTAGATATCAATGATAACGAAATAGTTTCAGCTCCACTGTATTATAAGATCTTATTTAGGTGGCAAGTGCTAAAGACAAAGTTTTTAAAATGCAGTAATATTAATTAATATAATGTAAGAGTAACTTACATGTTATGTAAGTTGCATAACATGTAAATGAATAATTTTAGAAAAAAAAATTATGTTTGAAATTTCTCATCACAGTTGTGTCTAGATACTGGACATATGTATCAACTCATACATATATGCATAAAAGCTTATGCAGTTCTGACAATTCTTAATACTTCACCAAACAAGTGAAGCATACCCTTCATGCTTTCAGGGTATGCATAGTAATGCATCACACTCTCTAGTACTACGTGCTAGTAGAACAATTTTCACCTCTGGCCTACTCACCAAAACTCAAAAATTCATAAAAAATAGATGGGGAGGGACAAACAGTGGAAATTATAATAAATTTCATTATTATAAATCTGGAAGTGATGGTTCCAAGGAAGCATTACTAAGAAAGATGAAACAGAAAGACTAACTGTATTATTTAATAGTTTCTCCTTTACTTTCCTATGAGAATCTACCTTTGTTTGTAACTCAAAGCTCTTACAGTTTCATTGCAAAATCAGTTTTAATCCCTACTGTTTAAATTGCTCTACTAGAGTTAGTAAAAGTTTCGGTTTGTTTTTCTTCAGGTGCTCAACATCAAAGAAAAATGTACTTAACAATTATGGCTAGTTAGGTTTCTACTCTTTTTTTCATTTTGCAGTAACAATTAAGTGTTCCATACCTTATGTTAAGATTTACCTAAAAGCTACATTTTTCAGGCTGTCATGTGCTACTGCCCGAACTGCTATTCACAGAGCATTGATGAAAAGTACTTCTATTTAACACAGAGCTAAATACAGTGTCAAATCATTTCAAGTTTTAGCACAGAATGACATATCCTTTCTTTACTGAAATACCAAGTAGCAACTTATGCTAAGCTTTTTAACAAAGGTAGAAAATAAATGTAACTTGTCAGGATTTTACAGCAAAAGGGACATATCTTCTTGTGAATGCTACATGTGTAATGGAACACATTACTCTTGACAGCTATTGATGACCATCACTTACTTGGAGTTTACCACTCCCACAGTAAAGCCAATAGAGAAACCCTTTGAGCATTCCTAACCCATTTAAGTGTAACCTCAAATCATTTTGTGTTAGAGTAGTCCTAACACATGAGATGGCTCATGGCGACTTGGCTGTCTTTGTCTAAAATACATTCTGTTCTATGCATTCTACAACTTCTGCCACTGAATAGAGGTATAGTAGTATTGAACTGTTGTCTCCAAAGTGATGGTGTGATTAAATTCTCATTCTGTTAGTAATTTCTAGCAGCAGCATTTTGACTCTCATGTCTTTCCAAAGCTCTCCTTGTTTTTCCTGGTTGTTAATTGACACAAGAAAGATAATTGCAAAATGTAATCTCATAACTTTGACTGTATCTGCAACAGAAAGTATTATTAGTACATAAACGGTACCTTTTAAATGAAATTAAAGTGCTATCCTCTGAACTTCATAAAGTTAGAAACACTTAATTTTTAGTAAGACATAGTCTTACTAAGATTGTGTTAAATACACCTTTTTCTGACTTATAAAAAAAAAGAGATTTTAGCTTTAAATTCAGAAACTGTAAAATATGCTTTTCTGAGACAAAAATCAGGGAACTAACTTTGCTAAAGGGTAGATCTTAATAAAAACACTAACCTCTGTTTCAGGTTCCCATGGCTGGAATTTATACATGCAGACTGACTTTATAGTCATAGAGCAAATTAAGTAATTTTATGATGTGATTAATTTCAACCTAAACAGATGTCTGAAAGAAGTTAGACAAACTGCATCCTTGAAGTGCATCTTGATATCTAAAAAAAGGGAAGTTTCGAGAGAGTAGAATGGTTGTAGACATCTATATTAAGTTTCTATTTTTCTGACTTTATGTTTCAATTGGAAATCTGTCATAGGGACCAATATGAGTTTCTAAAGGATATTTTCTTTTTTTTTAAAACTTCAGTGTAAAAATCTGCACTATGATGCAGACATTTCAAAAATCAACTATTTTAATTCTCATAAAATGGAATAAAATGGCCTATAGGTTTTGTTGAACTGATTTAGATTAATTTTCCTTGGGAGTTATATTATTTTAGTTTGGGGTTTTTTTTCTTTTGAAGTATATCTTATTTTTTCCTCTTATAAACAATAACTTCCAAAGATGACCTAAAAATGCAATGTTACAGAAAGGAAAAAAAATAATGTACTTTCAATTTATAATAAAAAATATTGTTCAATTGAAAACTTCCAAGCTTTTAACATAAACATATTTTTAAATGATTAAACATTTGTAAATAGAAAAGGATCAAAATGCTGTAAAGGTTACAAATTCAATAATTTAAAAGTTAGGATGCATTAAGTACATCATAGTGCATCCATTAAATGCATAAATTCATTGAAAGTTAACAAGAAACACGGTGACAGCAGCAACAGCAGTGACTATGGTCAATTCTGGAGCAAAACACCTGAGGGAGTTAGGCAGTGGGTTCCTGGAGTCAGGGCAAGCTGAGAGAAAGCAGAAAGACAGAGCAGGGAGAGAGGCTGACATGGTGAGGGCGTTGCTAAAGCAACCATAAACAGCCCCACAGACTTGTGAGTTTACCTGGACTTCAGCAAAGCCTGTGATGATGGCAGCCCACAGACTGGACAGGTGCACCTTTGCTGGGTTACAGCTGCTGGATGGCTGGAAGGTTCTGGATGGCCTAGAAGGTTCTGGTGAACGGAGTCAGTCCAGCCCTGTTTAATATCTGTACTGATGACCATCATGAGGGCATTGAGAGCACCCTCACTCAGTGTGGAGACAACAACCAGTTGGGTGGGGTGGTTGATCTGCTTGAGGGTAGGAAGATGCTGCAGAGGGGTCTGGACAGGTTGGGTTGATGGGCCCAGGCTAATTGTATAAGGCTCAAGAAGGCAAAGTGCACTTGGGTTACAACATTCCCCGGCAGCATTACATGCTGTACAGGGCTGGGAAGGAGTGGCAGGAAATCTGCCTGGTGAAAAACAACATGGGGGTGTCTTTAAGCATCCCAATAGATGTGATCCAGCAGTGTGCCAGGTGGCCAAGAAGGCCAGTGACATCCTGGCCTGTATGAAAAATAGTGTGGCCAGCAGGACCAGGGCAGTGACTGTCCTCCGTCCTCAGCACTGGTGAGGCCACACCTTAAGTCCTTTTTCCAGTTGATGACACTGAGGTGCTGGAGTGTGTCCAGAGAAGGGCAGTGAAGCTGGAGAAGGGTCCAGAGAGTAAATCCAATCAGGAATGGCTGGGGAAGCTGGGGTCCTTCATCCTGGAGAAAAGGAGGCTCGGGGAAGACCAGGGTACTTAGTGCTATAATCTAGTAAATGTGATGGTGTTCAGTCAGATGTTGGACTCCATGATCTTGGTGGTCTTTTCCAACCTTACTGATTCTGCAATTCTTGTAAGTTATCCAGAAAAGAATATTATATTTTTGGGTTAAATTTGGAATATAATGATTTTGCCTATTATCTAAAAACATCGTTATTTCTATGAATCTGTGGAACCTATGCCAAGGAAACAGATATATTTTCTGAGGTGGTGTACTACAAAGCAAAATTATAATTTACTAGCTAATAAGTAACTATAGTGTTCTCTATTGTACAAATTGAATTATATTTTTAAAGTAAAATACTATTTTCAGCAGCAGCCATTCAAATACAGTGTCATTCCAGGTTTGTGGTTTTTAGCATTTTATGAACAGCTTGCATTTATTTGCATATGGGAGGAAGGATTTCAGAATGCACCCTAGAGCTTTATTAAATTTGCCAACTGGAATATTATTCCAGAGCTCTTTTATTAAAGAGCACACATTGCAGCATTTTAGGAAAGAGCTGAAGAAATCTTTAATGTTTATTAAAAAAAGCAAAGAGACTCAGCATTTAAAATTAATGTAAGAAATTATTTTGTGGCTGAGATTATTTCCTGAAAACCCTTTGGAAATTCAGTGCCTAGTTTTGTTTTGTTGTTGGGTTTTTGTTGCATTTTGGTTTTTTATTTGGTTTGGGTTTTTTATTGGTTGGTTGGTTGGTTGTTTTGGGGGTTTTGATTTGTTTTTCTGTCTACTTTCTCATGATTTAATAATGGATGTTAACAGTCTAAATTCTGTTCACTTCTTGCAAGTACTATGACTGAAATGCATTTTTATGTTTTCAATATTAAAACTGCTTTCACACTTTTTTGAACATGCCCTCTTATTTTCTTGTAATTACGGTAAATGCTGAGAAAAACTGTGGAACAAGAGCATTGATCCAGTGTTAGCCTTATGGTCAGTCTTAAAGAGGACTTTAAGGATCTGCTCTTTAAGGAAGAAGATAAGTCCTATTTCCTATCTTCTCAAGAACCTCAACTTCCACACTGCCTGATCATTGACTTTTGTCTATCCTAATCTTTCTGATCTAATTGACTCCTCAAGAATTAGAAAAAAACTTTAAATTACTCATTCTCAAAGGTCCTCTCTGAACTATTAACCTTCCAAAAGCAGACTTCCCTTGTTACTCATGAAGTAGATAATGTCTCTTCTTTTAATGATTTATGATGGGCATTCAAAATGCCCCAGGTAAATATTAATTTAATAAGTCTCCTAAGAGGTGTGAGACCTTGAAACTAAAAGTCTGAGACTTTTATTCCCATCCAAATTTATATTGCTGATTCTCTTCACAATAATTAGTTTTGCTTAGTTGCAAAATGCAGTAAAACTGAAATGAAGGGTACAGATGCTCAACAATATTAGCCATCTTAGGCTACTTATGGGTATACCATGTATACTTAAATTCTAAAGAGGGAATCCTTTTTCCAAAATTATCACATTATCTTTTAACCAAAAAAAAAACAACAACAACCAAACCAAAAAATCCCCAACCAAAAAAGCCACCCACATAACTTAAATGAAAATTAATTTAGCTATCAATACAGTGGATCTAAACAGGACCAAAACTATTTAGACATTGTTTGAAATTCTAATTTAAGCTTATACAACACTTGAATTACAAAGTAAAAAAGATATCTAAAGTACTCAAAATAACTTGCCCTTCAGACATTTTCAGGAATAGCAAATGTTAGAAATATTTCTACTTCCAGACCAAATGATGTGAATGCCACTGTCTAAAGCCACTTAAACTCTGATTCTCTTCCATTGCTTATGTATATATATATATGAAGTATTTCCTTATTCTTCTCCCAAACTGAAATCAGGAGTCGGCTTGCAGCCAGCAAGAAATGATGGATAGTGTTAGTATTCTTCCTTGAGAATCTTAGTGCCCAAAATTCTGCATTAAAATCAGATGGTTTTGTTATTGGTACTGTAAATTGGATATCATATTCAGCTTCAGGAAATAATTCCATTTTTATTCTCCATAGAAATATTTGACCCACAGACCACTTTGATTATTATGGATTCATAAAAATAGCTGCTAGTAGCAAGAAAAGTGACAGAACTTGAGATGTTACTTTTAGCTCATTTCTACAAAAAAGGTTGTGCATATAGTCAGACTCACTGTCCCTTCCAATCTATTTTTATATTCATCTTCCAGCTGTCATTTCCATACTTGTTGAGCATCACTGCCACACAATACTTTGCTCACAGCCACTAAGGGCCAAATATCCACACAGAACAGGATTCTTATTGACTTTGGTGAAATTGTACTCATGTAAGAAATAAAGTTTAGTTCTCTGTCTCTTATATTCACCAGTGCCATCAAAGAAAGTTTAGCTTATTTTGTTGTTGTTTTTCCTTTTTGTTTTATATATAGAAATACAGTACAATCAAGATGAAGCAGTGTATTTCTTCTTTTGCTTGTGCTTGCTGCATTTACCACATACTTCCCTATAATTCCTTCTTTTTCTTCACCTGTCAAAAATATTGCAAATATTAACCATTTCTAATATGAAATATCGTTTGAAATATTATATATGCATATTAAGTACTGAGTTGTGTCTTCATAAAAAGTAAGAGTATTTTTCAAAAACTCTTATCATCATACTTTTAAAAGGGGTACTGTATTGGGAGCCATGTAAGTTAGGTCACAGTCACCTAAAAAGTCACTGGTCAATTTGTCAGTATGGGTAGAAAATGTTTCAAAGGGGAAATCACTGCAAACAGAAAACTAATTTCATAGTTCAAATTCACTGGTAAGGTATGATTTATCATAATTTTGTATACTTGGGAATAGTCTTATTAGTCTTAATAGTCCTCCATATGAAACCAGGTAAAATAAAAGAAATGTGAAAAGCTATTGTGGGCTAGATTTCTCAAATTAATTTCTTTTCATTTGTTGCACGATGGACAAGTGAAGAGGGGCTTGTTTTCAAGCTGATTGAGGAACAAAAGGGTTGGCAAGAGCTCTCACTTATCTCTGTAATGGTTTTGCCCAGGGAGGGAGGGTTTGGGATTCTAGTCTGGTGCTGGCTGCCTCTAGCAGCTTCCCTCAGAAGCACACCATGTGTGCTCCCTCTTTCCCCCACAAAACCTAGTCATGCAACCCCAGTATAGGGACAATAAAAGTGCTCTTTATTATTTATATCCCAGTAGTACAAAGGAAGTGGAGATGAAGATTCTTCCACTTTGAGAAATTCTTCACTTTTCAAAAATGAATTGTCATTTATTTTAGAGGAAAAAGGAAGTGCAGTGGAGACCCTCTTGTGAACTTCTGTCAGTAGATGACAGTGGATAGTCTTTAAAATATTCACTTTTTGCCAGAACTGGAATAAGGGGAAGAAATTATGGAGTCCTAGCTATCTACTGAACAGTCCAATTATCCTGCTGGACCTGCTGTAAACTGAAGAGAATCAAAGAGCAGATCTAGCACAATTATCAGATATAAATGTGGGGAATAAATAAACCCAACAGAACAAACAATTCCCCAAAAACAATGTAAATAGCTGAAGATTAAAATTTGGGTTCCATGTCCATATTTCTTTTGTATTCTTTTTGTGTATTTTTGTTGGGTTTTTTTCAGAATAGAAATTAATGAATAAGTTTTATATTATAACTTAGTTTTATAATATAACTTAGTTATAACTTAGTTTTATATTATAAACTTAGAGTGTAAAATATTGACAAGTGTTTTGCCTATTATTTGTGATCATATTTCTCCCACATTTTCAAAATTCATAAATTAAGGTGTGAGACATTTTAAGCAGTTCAAAGAAATCCCATAAAACTCAGAAAAACTTTGAATACTCAAACTAAATCCTTAAAGCCTAATTGCCTTCAATTAATAGGGCCACAACTCTAAATCTGATTCTGTAAATCAACCTTTACAGTTGAAAGTTACATAGAGGCATCTGTTCTTCTCAGTAAAGCTTAATTCTATTTTTTTTCCTTCTTTGGGAATAATTTCTGTTCATCCCTGTTGATAAAGATGCTCTAAAAACCTTATTCCTAGCCTTTCTCTTTAGCTCTCACTGATTTGAATGCAGGCCTTCTTTTCCATTATGCTTAGATCATACTGGTTGTCCCACTTGTTCACTATAGCTTGCAAGAGTTTTCATGAAGCATTTTAAGATTTGGAATGAAGTAAAGCACCGTGTACAGGAGTCTATCTTTCTACATGGACTTTGTACAGAACCTTAGGCATAGAATTTCTTAAGTTTGTACACTATTTATGTACTCAAAATTAGATAGGATGAATATGGGTCTCTGTATAGATTTTCATTATCTTGCATGTCTTGCACTACTTAACTATTTCAATTTTTTGTCTGGAAACAAGAAGATAAATCATATTTCTTCAGGTTGTTTGGGGTTTTTTTCCTTCAGATTTGATTCTGATTTTCTTTTTCCTATTTCATCTAATACAGCATTAAAATCTTTACTCAGTGTGAAAGAGAATGCTTCTCTTGTTTTTAAAGGCAAGAGTTTTCTGGATTTGTCAGCTTTTAGACTTTATTTTCTTGCAGTAAGTGTTTATAACTGAAAAAAACCCTACTTTTCTTTTTTGTTCATTTTTAAATTTTTTTCATTTTTGTTTGGTTGTTTGCTTTGGGTCTTTTTAAAACCAAAATCCAGCTATTGAATAAATACTGTAGGCACTTAAAAAGTTTGGAAGGAGTGACACAGTAATCTCTTACCTTGTTAAATTGCTGATTTTGCTTAAGTTGAATAAATTCTTGGGCATAACCAAAAAGCACTTTACCAAAAGCAGAGCTACCTTATCATGAGTTTAACTTGGCTGGATGACAGATGTCCACCAAAGCTGCTGTATCACTCCTCTTCTCAGCTGGACAGTAGAGCAAAGATATAATGAAAAACTTGTGGGTCCAGATATGAAGAGAGAGAGAGCACTCAGCCTCAGCAGTTACTGTCATGGGCAAAACAGACTCAACTAGGGAAATTAATTGAGTTTATTGCCAATAAAACCAGAGTAGGATAATTAGAAATAAAAAAAAATAAACCAAAGGAAAAAAAAAAAAAACAACAACAACAAAGCACCTTTCCCCCACCCCTCTCCTCTTCCAGGGCCTAATGCTACTCCTGATTTTCTCTACCTCCTCCCGCCATGCAGCAGAGGGACAGGAAATGGGAATTGCAGTTCATCACACATTGTCTCTGCTGCTCCTTTTTCCTCAGGGATAGGATCAAGAATAACAGCAAGAACTAATTTCTTATTCTATACATTTTTGTTAAGGTATCAAAGTAAACAGTAAAGCAGAATTACCTAAAGAAAAATTATTTACCTTGCTCTAAACGTTTTGAATTATAACATTTAGAATCTTTGGGGTTTTTTTAAAGTAAATATTTTTCATTGTGAAATTTGCTTTATTGTTCTTTAAAGTTACCATTATCAGGAAAAATTGTATGATAGGGAAATGTGTCTTCCCTAAAACCCATCTAAAATACAGCATTTTCCCATTTGGTTTGCACATTAAGTTTAGCTAGATTTTTCCATATTTCTCTCTGTAGGACTGTCTCCTCTGTGCCTTCAGGTTATCACTGCAAAACTCTTCAATCCATTTCTCATCAAGTTTACTATTTGGAAAGACCTAGGCTGTCATTCATGGGATTGAGGCTTTATGTCATAAAGGAAATAAAACTGTTTGATAGCACCTGTTCTATCTATTTTATATCTGAAATAAACTCTAGCTCAGTGCTGAAGCATTTCAGAAACATCTGAAAGTTACCATTGCATGGGCCCTGACTTGTGCTTCAGCTGTATTAACTGTTGTGTAGGAAAGATTTATAGTTATTTGCAGATTGGGCCAAATCCTCAAAGGCATAAAGGAAAAGGAAAATGCAGTTGTCTAACACTTTTCTACAGAAAAATAAGGCTCTTACATATCTAGATGAAATAGAGTGCTTTAAAAAATTATGTGAACGCAAGAACCCCTAGCAAAAATTAAGTATCTTACCATTAATCCTTTTGCCAATGGAACCTTGTCTATTTTGCTATAGCTCTTATCCCTACATATTTTTCTTATTTTATCATCATGTGCCTATTATATTATAAACGTTCTTACATTTCAAACAAGTCACCAATGCTACCAGTTTTCACTGGTAGAAGCATAACAATTTGATAAGGAAATATGAGCCATGATACATAGAAGGTTGGTTTTGGTTCATCCCCTCTCCCCTCACCCCATTTGTTGTAAATACACTTAGGCAAACCTCTGTTCTATGTAGGTTTCTGTACGGCCTGCATGGAATGACAGAGGATTGGTATGTCACCTAGCTAACCTTCAAGATCTAAGGCAATATTAGCTCTAGCTGTGAACCTACCTACAGGTGTTTACTTAACCTTTGTTTAAAGGTCTCCACAGTCTACTTATATCAAACTATTTAATTATTGTTACCATCAAAATGCTATTTTTAGACTGTAACCTGAATCTGCTGTGCTCAGTTTGAAACCCAGTTAAATATGGACATAAAGAACATTTTATTCCCTTTCTCATAGCAATAGTCTTTGATGAATTGTGAGAGCATCAATGCTCCTGTACTCAATCTTAAGTTTTAGAAATTAAATAAGTTCCTTTCTAAACCTGCCCTCATACATTTAATTTTTATTTACTGCTAATTTACTTTAGTCTCATTTGGATCCATGAACTGATCTCTTCTGGGGTGTACAGTGTTCAGATCTGAATGTAGTTCCCCAGTACAGACCCCAGCAATGGAGGGTAGAGAAGAATTTTCCCTTTCCACACCTTGTAGAAATTTTTTTTCCAAATTATCTATCAATAAATTGATTGTGTTTCTATGGGGGTAAATAAAAATTTGACCTAAGTGTAGCTTGATTATTTCCTCATACTAATTTCTATGGAACTGCTACTTGTCCTTATCCTGCTTTTATGCAAAGATTCTCAAGTGCAAAATGAGTAATTTTCTTAGGTTGCAATAGTGGATATTCTAAAAATCTTGTAACAGTCATCATTCTGAAATATCAAGCATAAAGATATGTAAAAAGTAGAATTACAATTGCAGAATTAATAATAACAGTAATTGTTTTTATCAAAATTTAAAGCGAGCTGGAATTCACGTGATTAATTTCTCTATTTAGACATCCAGAGTTTCTGGTTGTTTTTTTTTTTTATAAGACCAATTTATCTTTCTGATATTCAGTGGAGATTACTGCCTTGTAATATCAAACTCATACAAACAAAAAAGAAAAACACTTCTAGACAACTTTATTTCCTTCAGAACTATTAGAACAGATTTCCTCTGGCTCAGACCCAAATCTTTGTCAAGCCTGCGTATATGGGAAGTGGGTTTTCAGTCTTTCCTCAATAAAGATTTTAATGAATAGCTTAACTTAGTATTTTGTATTTTATTTTGTTGAGATTTTTAAATCACTCACTAGCATTTAAAAGCAAGTGTTTATTATCTCTCCTGAAAACTTAGTGCTAATAGCATAAACTTCCTGGGCTTTTTAAGATCCAAACTTATTGCTACTGTAAATCAACAGCACTGTGTGTAGAAGACAAGACGTTTTTTCAAGGCTATTTCTTAGAATTACTACCTTAAAAATAAGGGCTGTAAGATAAAAATAACCATGTAAGTCTAAATGGATCTGACCTTCTGGCATTAACATTAACAGTTTGGATTGGAAGGGACCTTAAATATCTTCTAGTTTTGACCCTTAATCCATGGGCAAGGACACTCTTCACTAGATCAGGTTGCAGAGCCCCATCAAAGTTTGCCTTGAATGTTTCCAGAGATGGGGCATCCACAGCTTCTCTGGGCAACCTGTTCCACTGCCTCAACACTTCTACAATAGAGAATATCTAATCTAAACCCAGTTTCTTTCAGTATGAAGCCATTTCCCTTTGTTCTATCACTGAATGCTTTTGTAAATAATCTCTCTTCTTTCTTGCTCCCCTCAGGACTGCAAACCCTGCCAAGGCATGATCACTGCAGCCTGGGCTGCCTCCAATCTCGGTGTCCCCAGCTGACTCTCTCATACTGGCGACCATAAGATCCTGTATCACATTCTCTCTGGCAGGGCTGTCTATTACCGGGTCAGGAAGTTATCTTCTGTGTTTTCCAGAGTTTTTTGGATTGCCTACAGCTCATTGTGCAACTTTCCCAGCAGATGTCAGGATGGCTGAAGCCCCCTGGGAAGACAAGAGCCTGTGAGCAAGAAGGCTTCGTCAGTAGGATCCCATTGATCAAGGGCCTGTAGTAGACACTGACCACAAAGTTTTCTTTGTTGCCACAGTCTCAGATTCTTACCCACAGGCTTTTGACCTTCTCATGGCTGTTCTTCAGAGACAACTCTTCACACTCAATCCCCCTCTTAATGCAGAGGGCATCCACCTCTCGTTCCTCCCTGGCTCTTCTAAATAGCCTGTAGCCTTCGATAGTCACACTCCAGGCATGGAATTCGTTCCATCAAAGTTTCAGGAATGGCAAAGTTCAGTTACAAGGTCATAGGTTTCTAGTAGCATGGTGGTAGCTTCCAATTCTATCTGTTTCTGCCCATGCTGCATGAATTGGTATAAAGGCACCTAAGCTGGACCTTTGGCTGTGTCACATTCCTAGAGGAGCAACCCTTAAATCTTTTGCAATATTTCTCTGGTGCTTCCCTTTTGGCTTTTCTTAACAGATGAGGCCCTGGCTTGTCTCTGTAAGACTGCAAGTGTGTTATCTAACTAAGTCTTGTCAATCATTGATCCATAAAGTTGGCTGAGATTTCAATAATTTGTAAAGTATAAACCCTTCCACTGCATTCTTCTCTTTGGTCATTCTTCTCTTTGGTCAGACTGATTCAGTTTGATCTAAATAAAATGAAGAAAGGTGCTGAGCTCCCAGCTTCTGTGACATGAGTGGCACATGTTATTGACAAAAGGAGTGAGCAGAGCTCAGGGATACTGGGTTACTGAATTCATACATAATATCTAAAAAGAGTACTGAGAGAAACACTCTCCTTCATGAAGAAATGTTTTTTATACAGTAAGGAAAGTAATCTGGGGCACTGAAGTCACAATTATGCAACTAATTACTGCTGACTGCTGGTGGCTGGCTGCTAATTTCCCAGCTAATCAATATATTGGTTTATCTCTGGGTGACAAAGACATAGGTGGAATTATTTCTCTTGTTACATTCCTGTTTTGACAGGATGCAGCATTCTTCTAATAAGAACAATTTTTTTGTGATCACAAGAAATAGATTTAATCCAAATGCAAAGGAAATAGAAAATAGTTTAAAAAATCAGAAAAAAAGAAAGAAGATTTCTTTGTGCAATAATCAGAACTGTTATGTTTAGTTCTGCTTACATGGCTACCAAGTAAAGCATGTCACAAATCACAGGCATTGCGCATTAATCAAGGGAATAGCTCCGTTTATTGAAAGCACTCGAATTTATTCTGGGCAATAATCAAGTAAAACAAGATCAGATTTAATAATTGTTACCAAACTAATTTTAGAATTGGTATCTAACAAGTGACCTTGATGATAAAATATGTGGATGGAAATAGGATATGGGGTAATAATTATTAGAGTGGTTAAGCCTTCTGCTCACCAGAAGGCCCCATGGGAAAGGCACAGCTGCCGGTTGGACAGGTGGAAGCCAGCTATGGAGTGAGAGGCAGTTATGAGGAGAGGGTCAGCTGGAAGGGAGATTGTGATTGGCTGGAGGAATGCATGGAGAGCGTATGAGCAGGAAGCTGATTGGCTGGAGGAATGCATGGAGAGCGTATGAGCAGGAAGCTGATTGGATGATAGGACAAGCAGTCAGCATTGTGGAAGCTGAGCCAGCCAATGGGTGCCTTCTTTCTGTTAAGTTCTGTTACATCTGGGTTTGGTTTCAGTTTTGTCAGGTTAATATTAAAGGTATAAAAAGGGGCCTTATTAATTTCTACAATAAAGGGATCTCCTTTGGATGCGGATGGGGGTCCACATCACTTTGTTCCCTGCTGCTACAGATGGAAACTGGACCTGCAAGAGGGACTCACAGTATCAACTTAATCTTGATCTCCTTCTCCTCTAATGTGTTTCAGTTCTGACTGAAATTAGGAGAGGTCTATTTTGAAAATGGAAAATGGAAATATTTAATGTATGGTATTATAAAATTTCACTAAGTATCAATAGTGCTGCATGTATTTTCCTATTAACATTCACTTCATAACTTTCTTTTCTACCACAGATTCGAGATCTATGCTATTTTCTTCTGTCAGCTGTGGTCTGACAAATATGAGTTATGCTGAGAACCCAGTTATATTGAATACCTTGATAAAAAGTATCAGTGATTTATTTTGTATTGTGCTGCAGTATGTTCTTTCAGAATAAATATCCAATCCTAGTAGGCATCCGTTTAATACTAACTTAATATAGGTTGAATATATTTTTAACATTATTTATACTTTTATAAATATTTTTTACTATAAAATATAAGTTATCATCAATTAGTTATTGTAGAGAAGTAATTAATTTTTTGTGCTGTTGTTCTGTGTTTTAAGTGAGTTTACATTATTGTTTAATTATAATATCAATATGCTTCAGCATTGAAAGACAAATAGTCATCTTCTAAGTTTTACATTGGTTTTGGATATTTGTTTGCAGTCCACTGAAGGAAAATTTAAGAAAATTTTTGTAAGACTTCTCTGATAGGGTTGAAAATGAATGTACTGGTAGCAGTATTTCAGGCTTTATGGTCAGCAGGCATATTGGTCAAGAGCACACTGCATTAATTAAATTCTCTGTACTTTCAAAAGGTACTTTCATGGGGGTTGTTTTCCTTGACCATCATGACAGCTGAATACTATTCTGACTTTGTAAATTCTGTTACTGTCCTCAGAATGTTGCACAATATTCATATGTCTCAGGAAATGATACCACAAACTGAATCTGATGTACAGTATAGATTCATATATAGAATTTCTAGGAGACTTGTATCAGTAAATGAAAAGGTCTCTAAACTTTAGATTAATGGAAAAAATGTACAACTCCTAAAACTAACAGAGGAATCTATTTGAAGTTGCAGGTACAGTTGTAGTACTTAAGATGGTAAGAATGTAAATGCTTAACTCACAAAATGAAGTAAAATCTAATTTACAATGTTTCTTATGTACATATAACACTACATAGTCAAATTCTCTCGGAATTCATAATTTAAATTTGCTGTCTAGAAGAAAAGAGGGAGAAGGTTTTTTTCTCTTTTTTTTTCTCTTTTCCAAATGAAATTCAATGATAAATTGTATTTTAAAAGGAAGGCTTATGCTTAAGTACCTGTTATTTGTTTTTTCCCTGGAAAATATTTGTCCTATGTTGATCACAAAGGTTTAGATCCAGATTATCAACTGATTTAAACAGATTCACTAAACTGAAATCAACAAAGGCAATGTACAACTAAGACAGCTGTGCTAGTAACAGAAAAGACCATGAGAACAAAGGAGACTCCTTTAAAACAGCTGCTGTATAATAATGTCAATGGAGACATAATGGTCCATATGAAGTGCTATCAAGTTTAAATGATGGAGTGACAGCTTCAGGAGGAGAAGTACATACGAAAGATTATCTAAAGAAAATATTTAAATGATAACTGATCAACATTTGTGAGTGCTGCAATGTATCAAAAGCTGGAATTCAGGAAAATATCAGGAAGGTAGAACACTGCATTTTTATTGAGATAAAGAGCTTTAGAAGACATAAAGTAAAATGGGTTTGAGAGAATGGGAATGTCTTTAATTTCTGGGTAGGCTGTTGTTTTCCCCTTTCTATTTGTATTCTAATCATCTTGGGTAAAAGATTATGCATTTGCAAAGTGTCCTGCTCAATATCATTTCAGTCTTGTCAGTATGCTATTTTATTTCCACTAATTGTACTATTTATTACAGCTCAGTTGGTTCACAGCTGACAACATAAAAAATATCCTCCAGTGATTGGCCTACTGAACAGAGCCCCATGCTTCCTTTATTGCCTATATCAGACATTAATAGAGAAACACTATTACTGAGATGTGTTGACATCATTGATTAGGATTTCGAATATACTGGAAAGTAAACAGAAACATTAATTTTAATTTTAAACTCCATTAGGAATTTGAGGGTAAAACAAAACTGATGCCTGCAGAATACAAGTGTAGATTTCTTAACTGAGCAGCAGACATTTACTTTGTGGTTTCTAAGGGAAACTTCCAGAACGGATAGAAAAAACAATTCTATAAAAATGAGATCATTTCACCAACAAACTATGAAATTCAAAGACACTTACTTTTGATTGGGAATGCAATATGAGAAAGAAGATTAAAAAAGGGCCATTCTTTAATCACTCATTGTAATGTGTCACTCATTGTTAACAGGTATTGTTATGTCACATTCTGGTGATTTTTATTCATAGAAATAATGTTGATAAGGCAAACTTATCTGTGACCAAAGCCTTGGATCACTGTTGCAAACAGTGACAGTTTTGCTATTTAATGAAAACAAAACATATTTCTCCATCTTATGGTATTCACCTCTCCGGTTGTATGCCAGCTGTAAAATGTTCAGGTCCAAATCCTCCACTAATGTAAATCTCAGCATAACAAAGCTGAGATCAATCATGTCAAAGAAAGCAGAAGCAAATGCAGAAAATGCAATAAAAATAAAGTAGTGGATGTGAACAGATTCTGCTGTGCCTAGTGTAGCAGGCCTTTTTTAGAATTGAAAATTTAAGTTTTATAATTTCTGCAGCATCAGGAAGCTCTTTGGTTATAGATATTGGTAATGCTTAATGTTGATACAATTTTATTACTTGTCTCTCAGGTTCTGATAATGATTTTGCACACTCCAATTTGTGCAAAACATTGGCCAGACATTTCTTTTATCATCTAATTTGATTATCGCAATATCTCTGCATCTTACAGTAAGTATCTTGTGTGTTTTTGGTTTTTTTTGTCTTACACAGTGTTTTTAACCCACATAATTTGATTAAGTTTTGAATTTGACAAAATGGGACAGGTTTGCAAAAGGTGCTTCTGTATTTCTTCTTTTGTCATTTTTGTTATTACTGTCTTTAATTCCTCTTTTCACTTTTTGTTTATTTCTACAAAATATTAATCCCTCATGATTACTTCTGTTATACATAGATAATTTTTGAGAAATATGTAATGCTTTCCTCCTTCTCTAAAGCAACTCAATTTTTACTCCACAATGTTGTAGAAATTACCTGAAGTAATCACACAGAGTATTCTAGATATTCACATATACTGCACTATCTTCATACAAGCATTGCAATCCTATATTTAAGCTACAACTCAAATTTTATGATACATAACCCATTCTGAATATAGCTCAAAAATCTTTATTAATAATAAAGTTAACTTTATTAATTTATTTTTAATTATTTATTATTTATTATTAACTTTATTAGTAATAAAGTTAATAAATTAACTTCATTAATGTCAATTGATTAGACAATGAAAGACAAAGGGGGTTTCACACCTGCAAAGCAAAAGATGAAATGTCAGTGATGACAATAATGAGGTTTATGGTATAATGCATATTTTTAAGGAGTAACAGTGTGAGACACTGAGAGTTTGGCAAGTCTTGAGAGATATTAGCTGTTTGGATTAATAAGTTATTTTTAAATACAAGTAAGTGACTTAGAGTTATAATATTGTGGCTTAATATGCTGTGAGCTTAGCTTAACTTGCTTGGCATCAATAAGTAGATTTGCTGAGGCCTTATGCTGGAAGCTGTGAACTTTCACCTAGAGTTGCTTTTGGATAGAATACAGTTAATTTTCTTAGTAACTTTCCTGGTTGCTAGTTCAGTGCCATATTTAAAATTTAGTGTGAGAATAAAGCTGATAGCACATTGATGTTCCAGCTGTTGCTACATAGTGTCTATTCTACACCAAGGACTTTTCAGTTTTCCATGTGCTGCCAACTATGTTAGTGGACAAGAAGTACAAGCCAGATGATAAAGAGGTTACAGTCACCACTAGAAGCTATAACTTCAGAAGAAAAGAACAGCTAATGACCTGCCTGCATGGACATGGATAAAGAATCCAACAGGGTGGAGAAAGAATCCAACAGGGTGTAAGAAGACCCGAGATCAAAAATCACCATGCGACCAAGAGGTGTGTGCAGGTTGCATTCAAGAGGTGTCAAGAACATGTGCATAGACTAGAAAGGTATAAAAGTTCAGGGATTTCTTTGTTCTGGGTGCCTCTTTGGGAGATGGAATACCTCTTGTTTGAGAAATGGCTAAAAGAATTGGGACTATACAGCCTGAAAAAGAGAAGGCTGTGGGGTGAGCCAATTACAGCCTTCCAGTACCTGAAGGGAGCCTACAAGTAAGATGGAGGGGGACTTTTTACAAGGTCATTTAGTGACAGGACAAGGGGAGTGACTTAAAACTGCAGGAGGGCAGATTTAGGTTAGATGCAGGTTAGATATTAGGAAGACATTTTTATTTTCAGGGTGGTGAGACACTGGAACGGGTTGCCCAGGGAAGCTGGGGATGCCCCATTTCTGGAAGTGTTCAAGGCCAGGCTGGATGGGGCTTGGAGCAATCTGGTCTAGTGAGGCCTTGTGGGGTTTGGCTGCTGGCTGGTATTCAACTGTGACAACTCTTCACTCTGATAAAATATAGAGACTTACTCATTAGGAGTCAGAACAATCTGATGTTACAAAAAAATTTTGATGACTTAGAAAATGAAAAGCAGAATTTTAAAATTCCAGTTACCTCACTGGACCTTAGACAACAAAAGACACCAAACCATACTCTATGGTGTACACATGCTGTCAGTGAACCTAATGCTTATGCCAAAGTTTATGACACTTCTTTAAAAAACAGTTTAGTCTCAGCGCTACAACACACCCATGATGTAATACAAAGCATATTTTTTTACAGCACAAGAAAGGCCTAATGGGCTAATGACTGCTTATTACATAAAAAAATTGATTGTCCCCTTTTAATAGCTAAGAGTCTGGAAACTATTGAGGTACTATGGAAGAGCTGAATTGAAATTATGGCACTTCAGATACCTTTAGATGCCACTTCACACACCTATGTGTGTGAAGTATATCACAATATAGTGATTCACAGTTATTTTCAGAGAGCGATTATAAATGTGGAACAGCACCTTCCAGTACAGGATTATGCTCATTTTCTTTTTTTGTTATAAAAGCTCCCTTTGGATACCTTTCTAGTACTGTAGCAGGAATATAATTATTAAAAATAATTAGTGTAACAAATGATGAACTTTTAACTCTTGATGCTCAAATTATCTGAAAGCTGAGGTTGATGAAAATTTCGGCATTCAGTTTAAAGTAAAAATGCAATTTTCATTTTATAATTATTCCCTTAATAAATATAGTACATTGAATTGTTATGAGGATTTAAAATATTAAAGTTTGAGAAAAAGACAATTCTAATAAACACCCTTTGTGCCTCCCTTATTATCACACTTCATCACTAGAAATTTGTATTCATTTCCCAGGGATTTTTCAATTTTAAGAAAAATGTGTTCCAGTTACAGCAAAGCATTAAAATCCATAATTATTTATAATAATTCACATATAATTCATAAAACAACCATTGCTTGAAAAAAAAATTGAAAATTGTATTTTTCCAGAAGTTATGAAAATTACATTTTCCTCCTGCAAAGGAGTCAGATGCTTACTTGTCAGTTATGAGATGTGGAATAGCCACTGGAGTGATAACCTTTAAAAATTAAATAGAGTAGTTTGAAAAGCATTCTGTGTGCTATAAAACCTATCTTTATTAGTTAATATCCAGTTAAGAAAAGAAAAATATCTAAGAATATTTTATACAGATTTACACAAGTAGGGTATCAGCTACTCTATTGACCATCAGGCATTAAGGAGAGGTTCTTCACTGAGACAGATGGTAGTCAGTCACTGAACAGGCACCCCAGGAATGTGGCTATGGCAATAAACCTGTCAGAGTTCAAGGAGTGTCTGGACAACAGGCTTAGTCATATGCTTTAGTTTTAGTTGTCCTACAAGGAACAGGCAGTTAACTTGATGATTCTTAGGATCCCTTTCAGTTTGAGATATTCTGTGATTCTAGAATTATATGATTACCAAAATAAAAAAAAATGCAGAGGGTTTTTTGTTTCTGTTTGAGAAAAATCAGTAAGAAAGTTTTCTTTCTCCATTGCCTGTCAGGATTTAAATTTCCCCTAAACTAACAGTAGCTCTTTGTTGAAGTGCTTCTGGTAAAATTACCTTATTTCTGCAGTCACCAGAATCAAAAATGATCTATATATATAAAAGTCTATATTCTATGTTTATAGTAAATTTGGTGGAGGATTTTCTTAAAATTTCAGGCTAGTTTGGGGGGAATAAGTTTGGGTGGGGGGTTTTTTGCTTGTTTTTTCCTTTTGGTACACAGATGATATACTTTTCTGACATTTTAAATCTCAAGGGGAAAATACTTTCAGCACCTGAGTATTTTCTAGTTCATGATCATGGTCAACAACTAGCACTTTACCTGTATGGATAAAGGGCATTAGTACTTTATGCCAGTCTATTGGCTCTGTAAAGGGAAAAAAGAAAGAAAAATAATTTCTTTAAATAAGTAATTAAATGTATAATATTAATAAAAATAAATAATGGATAGGTAAAAGAACTAGAGCAATCCCTCCAGGAATTCTTTTTTCTCTAAGATGGCAGTAGAAAGGATTTCCATTTCACAAAGTCTATTTAGAAAAATGAAGCATTTTTCAGCAAATGGTATCTTATGGGTCATGTACTGCCACAGTTGATTTAAAAGTAGGTGAAGATTAAACTATTTTTACTTATCAAAGAGCTTGCATATTTCTTATGACTAAATTCCCATTTCATGAAAACTGAATTAGTCAGAAGGTAAGTCAAACCCATTACTGAGTTACTCTATGTGATGTGTTGGCAGGTGCTCATGGGAATCATTTGTTAAAACATCAGCAAAGTAGGTTAGAGTAATTTCCCACCTCCTTTTTGAACTCTTGTATCTTCTTTCTCATAATAATTATCATTGTTCCTTTCTTTTTTTTTCCTGAATTAATGAAGTTAAACTAAACCGCTAGTCATAGACAAGAGACATCCTCTTGATATTGGATAGTACTTGGGAGCTGATATAATCTCTAAGATCCCTGACTGGGACAACTTCTATTCCTCTGTTAGAAAAACAGCCAATAGAACAGTGTAGAAGAGGGTTATAAAATTAAAGTGACAGACTAGGAAAAAAAGCTTTGTATTAGGTTTTTGGCTGCCTATCAGAAAGGCATGGTTGCATGTCATGAGGATAAGTGTAAACAAGGCTTTAGATGATCAAGATGAGAAACTATTCACAAGGTTACTCATGAGATTGACCCATAGAAAAGATGTCATTGGGCCATTATGCATAAGAATTCACCTAAATTTTAACAATATGGATGTTGGAGACTGGGGAAGAGCCTAAGCAGGAACTAATACACTTTTAAAGACTTACAAAAATGCTGTGACCATTTTAAAATCCAGTAAGATTTTAGGATAAAATCTGGATAAAGAAAAAACCCACAATATACAAAGTTACCAGACCAAAGAAAGTTATAATAAAACAGATTTTAATATTAGATACATGAAAGACAGTTTGCATTTGAAGAAAAATGCCATCTGAATTTCTTACTTACTGTTGTATTAATTTCTTCATAATTTCTGTAGAGAGCCATTTTAGTCCTGTGGTTTTGATATTTTTGTGGGATTCTCTTTTTTGTCCGTTGTTTTTTTTTACCTTTTTCAGGATGGATTGTTTTAAAGGGGTTTAGGAGAGAAATGTCACCAGAGTAAGTGTCTTTGTTACCCTCTTATTTTACCTCTTCACATGATGTCCATACATATTATAACACCAAGATAGAACACTGGAAAAATTATTTCATAGGCAAGTGTGATCTGCAACCCATAACAAAGAGATTCATAGGAGGGACATGTCAAACTACTCTTACAAACAAAAGGAAGACTGGGCAAAATTGCAGCCTTACATTGCATCACAGCACATTTTTCACTAAAAATAAAAAAAAAATAAAAGAAAATATGAGTATAAAGTTATGGAAAGTTAACAAGAATAATTGAGTGAATGAGCGTGCATAATAAGAAATTTTGAGATATGTTTATTGTACTGAGTGCATTCTGTCTCTAGCATTCAAGGGATTAAACTGTTGGTGCCTTGGACCTAAAATCAAAAAGTACAGAGACTTTACATGGCATGACAATTGTAATATTGTATTCCTTGTTAGAATTTCTAGGAATGCATGTAGAGTTTTCTGTATATTTTTGTGCTGAAGTTAAGTATGTACTATTTACTTTTGTAAAGGGATAAGTAAAAAAAAATTTAAACTGTGTTTTCTATGGGTCAATGCAGACTTGATATTCATTCAAAATGTGATTTAACTGGACTAAAAATAATTAAATAATTGAAAAGTTTTGTTAGTTCATTTGATACAGGTGGGAAAGAGATTACACAATCAGTCTCATCTGGCTGTCAGAACAGGTTCACTGATAAAGAATGGAGGTGAGAAACATACTGACAATCAAATTTGGTTTTACTGAAGACATTTCAACTATGGTATGACCAGATGTCCTATTTTCAGCTAGGATTGAGTTAATTCTTTTCCTGTAATTGGTACAGGAAACTGCTGTGTTTTACATTTAGGATGAGAATGATGTTGATAACACATTGATATTTCAGCTGTTGCTGAGCAGGACTTGCATTAAGTCAAAGACTGCAGCTTTTCACATCACACCACCACAGAGGAGGCTGGGGGTACACAAGAAGTTGGTAGGAGAGACAGGCAGGGCAGCAGACCCAAAGTGGCCAAAAGGATCTTCTAAATCATATGGTATCACACTCAGTGTATAAACTAGAGCAAAAGCTGACCCTGGGCCTGCTGAGCCACTGCCTGGGAATAGGCTGGGCATCAACTGGTGGGTGGTACACGGTTGCGTTGTACATAATTTGTTTGTATACTCATAATTATTGTTTCCCTTCATTTTCTGTCCTGTGAAGCCATCTTTATCTCAAACTGTGAGGGCTTTTTTTTTCCTTCTAATTTTCACCCCATCTCACAGCAGGGTGGAGGAATGAGGGCGTGGTTGTGTGGTGCTTAGCTGCCTGCTGGATTAAACCAGCAGGGGGAAACAAGAGAATGGAAATGGCAGGGATTTTAGTCTGATTTTTAACTTTCATATCTTGAACAGTTTTCTGTGGATTTCCAATTTCATGAATGGCTGCTTCTGATACTTGAAAGGGTTATGTGTTTAGTGGACAGAACAATGGAGGTGGACGGTCTGTGCCCCCTAATCCTCAAAGGGCTCCAGTTTTGATATCATGGGTCATCCTAAATCTTTGAATTTCATGTAGGAAGTAAAGGTGGATATTAGTTTGGCATTTTTTTGACCAACATGTTGGATTAACCTTGGCTGCCAAATGCCCAAAAAGCTACTCTCTCACTCCCTGCCCTCAGCCAAAGAAAGTGAGAAAATAAGATGAAAAACTCATGGGTCAAGAGAAAGACAACTTACCCTAAGAAAACAAAAGCTGCCAAAGATACAAAGCCAAAAAAAATGATTATCTACTTGTGATCAGAAGGAGATATCCAGACTTTTTCTGGTAAGTAGGTACTCAGTACATGTTGCAGTTTCTTCAAAAGACCACAAACTTAGTAACGAAATGTTCTGTGACCTCCTCTCACCTGTTTCCCTTAGCTTTTATCACCAAGAATGTTATCATATGGTTTGGGGTATCTTTTCAGTCACTTTGGCTCAACTGTCCCAGTTATGTTCTCTCCCAGACTTTTGCCTGACCACCTGCTCGCCTGTGAGAGTGTGTGTATGTGTGTAGAGACGTGGGTGACAGCATAAATGCTGCACAGGCACTACTCAGCAATTGCTAAAACACCAGTGTGTTATCAACATCATCTCAGCTACAAATACAAAGCACAGCACTATATGGACTGCTATGAGCAGTGTTAACCACATCCCAGCCAGTTCTGATGCCATATGCATATTTGTCAATACATGTTTGGTTTGGCAGAGTCACTCCACTTAAAGAGAATTTGAAGTACTGGGGGAATAATAAATATGTAGAAGGACAGCTAAGAAAACATAAGGCTCCTGAAAACATTATGCTAATTCAATGATTGCTAAGTAGCAATAGCTTTTCGACAGCAAATATTTCAACACAAGCTTAGCTACCACCTTTGCATTAAAAAAAAAAAAAAAAATTCTGTAACAATGTGTTTCACAGGATGGATAAGGGTGGAAGAGACCACAGTAGACCACAGTGGGTCATCTGTTACAGACTCTCTGCTTAAGCAGGGGCATCCTAAAGCACATGGCATAGGATTGTGCCCAGATTGTTTTTAAATAGTTCCAGTGAGGGAAACTCTACAACATCCCTGGGCAATCTGTTCCAGTGCTCAGTCACTGCAAAGTAAAGAATTTCTTCCTCATGTTCAGGTGGAACTTCCTGTGCATCAGTTTCTGCCCACTGCTTCTTTTCCTATTGCTTGGCACCACCAAGATGAGCCTGGAAACATCCTCTTGACACCCTTCCTCCAGATCCTTATTATAGACAGGGATGAGGTCCTCTCTTGTGGAAGAATGGCTACGTGACAGGGGCCACGTTCTGGACCAAGAATCGGGAGGATGCAGCTAATCTGGGTCCCTGCACCTGCAAAACACTGTGTCCTTGAGCACAGCTGTGGTACAATAACAAGTAGTGAGAGAGACATGAGATAAGAAAGACGTAACCCCTAAGGTATGAGGAAGAGCTGATATTGTAGTATAGCCAATAGATTGCTTAGCTTGCAGAATATGTATGAGCTTATTACTTGTTGTGCATAAAGGTCTGATGCTCTCTTCAATAAACGAAGCTTGCTAAACACTCATATTGAGTCTCCAAGTTTCCCTCACTGTGACGCTCTCTCAGTTGCTTCTTCTCAAGACTGAAGAGGCCTAAATCTCTCAACTCCTTTTCATAAGTGATTTGCTCCAGTCCCTTAATCATCTTTGTTGCCTTCCAATAGATCTGCTCTAGGAGCATCATGTCTTTTGTATGGAGAAGCGTTCTCAGAGCAGAGATGTAATTTTTCCCTCAGACTAAAAGAAATGTTTTGAGTTCCTAAAATATTATATTGGTTTTTTTTCTTTAAATCAGATATAAATTATTGCAAAAGCTTGTCCAGAGCTCCAAGCACCCTGCCACAATTAATCATATAATAAATGCAATTAAATCCTCAGCAAATTAAAACCAATTTCACATAAATGAGATTAGTAAATCAATCAGATAGGAACAGTCTCTATTGATTAGGAACCAAAGCAGTATCATTCCAGGGAGACCCTGTCACATAGATCTGTATTTTAAATATGCTTGGGAAATAATTTAATTTGGTCTATACAAAGAACCTGTCCTTCATACTACCCCCCTTTCTACTCTTCAGCATGCAGAATTTATCATTATCTTAAGATACTCCATGCTACACAGTATATTTTATTTTGTCACAAAATTAACATGAACAATAGTTTTATTCATTTTAAAAGAATAATACCATGATCTCTGCATTTCACATACAGAGAATGACTCTTTGGGTGAATTCCATAGATGTATGCTTTTGTAAAAGCATAAAAAATACATCTTTTTTGTAAAAAGATGTATGCTTTTGTAAAAAACCCAAACCAATGAACACCAAAAACCTGAAACTAACCTTCTTTTCACATAAATGTGGTCTTTTCAATTTGAAAAGCCCACTCCAGGGATTCTTGTTAATGTTGTTAATTGTTGTCAACAGAAAGAGAAGATTTGTTCCAAAGTCTGAAACTATGCACAAAAGGGAAACAGAAATATCATTTAATTAATCTCTTCTCTCATTTCTCTGTAGGGAAATAGCCATAATCTCTCTTCTTCTTATATCCATATATCCCACTCAAAAAGTTAAGACCATTCAGAAAGTCCACCCAGGTTTAAAAAGGGCACAGTGCAAGTAGTACACAGAATACTATACCATGTTAGTGTGACAAAAGGAACACAACCCAACAGTTGTTTCCATGTTTTAAACTTTTTTTGTTTAAAAGGAAATTTATATTTTCATATTCTACAGATGTGATCAGTTTATGCAAAGAAATCACACCCATCAAACTGTAGCCTCTCCTTTCTTAAACTAATTTATGCTGTTAATCTATCTTGAGTTGCCACAGGCAAAATATCTTAAGTATACTTGGTATCAGAGTTTAAGATTCCTGGTCTTGTTTTATTTCTACTGTTGTTGAGAGACTGCCTCAAAAAAAGAATAAAAAAGAGCACATAATAATACGGAATACGTAATTCTTACTAAAAAAATGGAATTTCCAGTATTTTAAAAGTTATTTTCTCAATTTTTCTTTACTAGGAAAATCTGTGTCATAACTGGGGCTTCTACACACACTCCCTTACTGGCATATTTAGATCATTTCAGCAATAAGAATGGTAAGGGTAATTTATTTTACTTTTTCTTACCAAGATACCCTTGAACACTTTATTATGCAAGTCCCAGAAATTTACCTTGACAGTAGAACTTTTTATATTTATATATTTATATTTATATTTATGCTTTTAAATTATATTAGACTTATTCTTTTGCCATCTGTGTGGATTTCCAACATTCATTTCCAGATACTGTTTTATTTTAAAAAATTGTCAGGTGTATAAACATGGGGCAACCCTTATACTGGCTGAGATTTTTTTTTCTGAAAATTCACACTGCCTAAAGAATATAATTGAGAATGCCTTGGGGAAACAATTTCTACCTCATTACCATGTAAATATTCCTTATTCCTGAGTGAGTGAGCAGATTACTGTGAAAAGGAGATGAATTTCTACTCAAATATTTAATAAGTTAAGGGATTTTTGGTATAATTTCTTGCACCTGAAATTGATTCTGTATTTTTTTCCATATTTTGAAGGTGACCCCTTTTAACCACATTTTGCTGCCAGAGGCTCCCTGAAAAACTGGCTAGTTTACTATATGAAAGCTCTCTGAGAGCTTTCAGGTAGGAAAGGCTTATTCTTTGAAGAGCTGGAAATCATTAAAAAAATGGCCTGTTTGAAGTACTTCAGACATTAGTGGGATTTACTATTGTCATAGAGACCTTGCAAAAGAACTGATGTTGAGGCTTTACCTTTATATTTTAAAAAAATTAACTACTAAGAGAAAAGTTATTTGAAGCCTGCTTGCTTGATTTGGATTCTGATCATTTCAGAGCCTTTGGAAGTTAAGATTATCCATCTAAACTCTCATTACAAATTACAATGCCACAAAGTTTTTATTAATTAAAGATTAGAAGTTGGGCTTGGTTTTTTGGTTTTGGTTTTATTTCATTGACCACACTATGTGTTTTTTAATAAAAAATTATGTAATGGTTATAGATTTGGATCAATTCTCTCTCAAATTATCATCTAAGTAAAAATTATTGTGTTCCATTTCCACTGTCCTTTTACTTAATAATATACTCCAAACATTTGCCTACATGAGTCATATTAATATCTATACTTCTGTATCTTATGTATATATAAAAAGGAATTTATATTCTATATTCCTACCTCCTCTTCAGATACTTACAAGAATCACATTATTTAAATATTTGAACTATTATATTTTACTTTTATTAACCTTTATAGAGTCTCCTATCTAAATTGAAGTGTTCTGAATATATTTTTGTCCCACATAAGCATTTTTCCAGTATTTTTGCTACCAGTGCTATTGTTAAAGTACAATTTTTTTTCTCCTTTTTTTTTCCTTTGCTTTTCTGCCTCGGGTCACTCAGCATTCTAAATTCAAGAGTGGTTTTGTGGAGGGATAGAATGTAAGAAAATAAAGATAGTGCAGAAGGTAGTCTCACACCTGAGGAGTTGCAGCTGTACTAATCACCAAAGATTAGGAACAGGCCTGCCCTTAACAGGCCACAGCTGTGTCCAATAAGAAGAAGAGTGCTACAAAAGAGTGGTTTAGCTGGGTGAGGAGTGAGATGGAGTTTGTTGTCTGTGCTGAGAAGGAGACGGAGTCAGTGCTGTGAGGAGGTGCCCATGAGAAATTGCCAAGAAGGTATGGGAACTTTTGCAAAAAGATGACAACATGGTTACAGACTAACTGATCCCAGGAAGGATCCTTCATGAAGGTATACTTGCTTTCACAAGGTAATGTGCAGTATCCAATTATGATTTTAGAAGACAATCATTAACCTACTAAGTCAGAAAAAATTCTCCTTAGAAAAGCTTTCAAGATTTTGCATTTTTTTTTCTTGAATAAAATTAAGAACTCTTGTAATTTATTTTCTTTATAAAGCAAACAGAAGGCCAACAGACTATGCCTGTATTAAGAGGGTGACTACTTTCAACATAGTAGTAAGCAGTAAGGTTTGATACTGCTAATCCATTCCCTATATAAATCTCACAATCTCGCATTTGTTGAAGAAGGTTATTCCCTCATTTTAGCTACCAAGTTTTCTATCTGTCTACCATGAAAATTGCCTATTTCATGTTTTTCATGGAAGAAGAATTTAGCTATCTTAGGTTCTGTAACAGATTCTGGTTTATAATTGATCTGGGCCATTTTACAAATTTTAAGAGTATTATCTGCACATATTTTTCACAAGATAAATAAATATCGTTAATTGTATTTCTGCAGATAAGAAATTAAGAAAGAATGTAACTGATTTCATACTGAACAAGTTACTAGGGAGTAACAGGTAATCCCATGAAAACTGTCCCCTAGTTTCTAGAGTACCTATACATGACAGCTCTTGCCTGGCAGAGTCTGGACTGATTTGAGAAGTGTTTAAATGTGAACTCATGCAGACAGAGATCAGGCCAGGCCTGATGGGCCCTGTCTGAGTCCCACTGAAATGTAGGCCAAAGCAAAATTTTTATATTTGTTGCTTTTTTCCCCAAAAATTATGTGCCAAGGTTTTATTTGGTCTGTTCTAGATTGGAAGCATGTGGGTAAACAAAAACCCAGACTCATTTCAGAAAAATAGTAACTATGATCTGTGTAAGCATTATTCTCCAAGCAGGCCTCTTTCCCAGCTGATGTTCTTGCTGTGAGAATCAAAACCTCCAAAACAGGTTCAGAAATAAATCTCCACTCCTTGGCTGATAGTGTGCATGACAGAGATTGGTCTATTTGTAACTATTTGATGGGGTTTTTTAATTAACACTTCTAAAATCTACAATCACCTGAGCTCTAGTGAAGTGACTCAAAAAACAATGATCAAATGTAATATTCATCTCTCTAATATGTCTGGCCTTTAACATCTTCCTGAAATGGCTACTTCTTCAGCTGTCTTTCTGATCAAATCAACTTTCCATACTTAAAATAAATTGCATTTGCACATGATTTTTGTGTCTCAACCCTTTCAGTAATTCACACATTTATTTATACCATTAAATTTGCTTCAGATTGTATGAAATAAGAAATATTCACATAAAAGTCATAATTGCTGTTGTAGTACTTAAATAATGCACATTTTTGAAGTTAATAACCTAAGCAATAACGTTATTTTTTTTAAACAACTAGAAAATAAACTACTATTCCATGTTATAAACTGTGGGAAAATATTTGCATAAAATCTCTCTCTGGGTCTCACCATCTGCACTTTTGTTTAGGCAAGGAAAATATGAAAAGATGTCCAGCTTTACTAAGTAAGAAAAAAAAATTAAAGCTGAATTGAATCAATGAATAAATGAGTAAAATCTTCAAACATAAAAATTAATATTTTCTTAGAAATAATTGATGTGAAGTTGACTTTATACAATCATTATCACTGTGATACCTTTTTATTAGACTAATAGACTATATGCTACCTTTATATTAGACAGCATGACTTTGCTAAAAATAATTTTTATAAAATAAGGACACTGATGTTCATAGTCATAGACTGACTGCAGGGTAATTTTTAACTGACACAAAACTTTTCCTGAAGCTTTCATTTTCTTTGTGGAACCTAGTATTTTTCCCTTAAGGAAAATACAGTTCTCATCCTTGGTAAAATTTTGAATTTTGTATTAATGGGATGCATGAAATGTGGCATTTCTGGGTTTTGTTTTTTAAGTATGAATTGAATGGGGATGGATTCTTCCATTCAGTAACTTGGAATTGCAGTACTAATTTTATGGATTTAGTATGTTGGAAGATTTTGGAAACTACAATACAAAGACTGCCAAGTCTTTCCAATATGTCTTCTATATTTGGCATGAAACAGGTCAGATTAAAACTATTCATAATGTGCTATTTTACATATCCAAGCAAAAGCTTTGAATAATCTTTTGCTAAGGCAGCATATTCAAACTGTCAAATGATTTCTGAGAAGAGTCATCTAATCTTGCTTTCTATGACCTTAAAGTAAAAAAATATATCCAGGCGTATTTCTACAATTGAAGACTTAAATTCAAAAAGTAATTCCCAAAAGTAGTATTTTGGAAGACTTCTTTCTTCCTGCAATACACAGCAGTTTTATCTAGAAAAAGATTTTTTGCCTTTTTTTTTTGTTTTAGTTAGAAAGAATTAAGAAATACCTGAATTATATTCCAGAATTGAAACAATGTGTAGTCAAAAAACATTTGCATGTTCTGCAAAATATTTCTTTCCATGATACATATGTCCTTATGACAATAAATATAATGAGATAATGTTTAGGCTTCCTTTGCTTTTACAATTGCTTCAAAGTTTATATTTTGGTTTACTAGCAAGTATGCTTACAGGTTATACTGTGACAAACTTTAGACTTAAGTACATCCACAATCAACATAAATACAATTTATATTGAAGAAGTGGTAACTTTTCTGAATTTGTTCATAGTTATAAATATTGGCCTACGAATAAAAAAGAAAGATACCTAGCAGGAAAGAAGCAAACATTTGAATTTTCCAAATTGAAGTAATATTTGCTGTGAAGATATCATCACACAAGCAAGATGGTATTTCTTATGAAGTCTTTAATACCATGAGCCTTGAGCAGCTCATCTACACTATCTATAAAAAAAACCCCAAAACCTAAAAACTTCTATTTATCTTATTTCTTAGATACAATACTTTTTACTGCTTTCCTCTATTGGTTCTAATAAAACATAAATTGTTTCTGTTTGTAGCAGTATTTGTAAAACTGTCCTATGGATTTAAGAAACACAGACTGAGATTAACATTCTGAGTTTTCCTTAACTATATACAATATATATAAACACATATGAAGATATATCAATATTTACACACAAATTAATTTATTTTCTTGCTTCTAATTGGCACTATACACAGATACAAGATTTGTGCTTGTGGTAGGTAAGCCTTGTCTAGCAGCCAAACTCCCACCCAGCTGCTTTTCACTCCTCTGTTCTGTGAGGCTGGGGAGAAAACAGGACAACAAGAACCCACCTGGTTCGAGGCAAAGAGCTGAAATAAAGACAAAAGACAAGTGTCAATTACTCTTATGGACAGAACAAATTCAGCTTTGGGGAATTAGCTTCATTTATTGTTAATTAATATAAATGTTTAATTATTGATTGAAGTATTTGAAATCAAAGAAAAAGAAAAAAAACCCAAACATTTCACAGCTGGGGAAAGCACCTTTTCTCCCCTTTTCCCATGCTCCATGTAAAAACAAGGTTGACTCTCCTGTAAAAATTAGGCAGTTTATTAAAGTACAATAGGAGACAAAGACCACAGAGCAGAGATATGGGGCTGTGTGCATCTTGGCACTCAGCCAAAAGGACACCTGCAATTTTGGAAACACCCTTTACATACCATTTCTATTGCATCAACCTTTCAGATCTTCATTAACAATCATGCATATTAAACTTTTCCCCAAACTAATTTACCAATTTCTAGAACTGTTTAGCTCCTCCTTGGGTCCCACCTTTTTAGGGCATGCATATTTCTTGGTTGTGGTTTTAGTCCATTCTTATCATCACCTCCAGTTTTGGGCCCTGGCCCACACTGTCTTCAGATGGTGAGTGCTGACAGTTGGCATATCTGTAGCTGGTGTCATCATCATATGTTCATTGGATGTTAGCCCATTCAAGCAGGCATTTTAACACCAGCATTATTGTATCAGCTATTTCAATACTATGTCTAACTTAATTAAAAACAGAAATAAAAACTTTGTTATAAAGTTACATTAACACCACACATATAGAATCCATTTTAATATTTGCAAAAAGCCAGTAATATATATCTATAATACTTCTCATCACCCCAGGTCCCTTTTCTTCTTTTATATGACTTCAAGTAACACTCAGGCTCTCTGTTGAGCAATCAGGGGCACTAGGTGTGTTGAGCTCAGGAGGCAGAAGTTTCCCTCTGCATGTCCATCCTTCTTTCTCTTTCTCTCTCCTGCTGCCCCAGAGCTCTCCACCACTGACTCCTTCTTCCTTTTCCTTCTTTCCTCACCTTGCTGTTCCCTGTTGCTTCTCATTCCTTTTTACTCCCCGCACCCCACTATCTTCCTGTGCCCTTCTTCCACACGCAGTCCCCGTAGTGCTCCCACCCTGGCCGTGGGCTTGGCCATGCCCTACATTGGTGGTTGGAACTGGCTGCCCTGGGCCATGGGCTCAGCCCTGCCCTGTGGTGGGTGGTTGGATCCGGCTGGAACTGGCTGCCATGGGCTCAGCCCTGCCCTGTGGTGGGTGGTTGGATCCGGCTGGAACTGGCTGCCATGGGCTCAGCCCTGCCCTGTGGTGGGTGGTTGGATCTGGCTGGAACTGGCTGCCCTGGGCCATGGGCTCAGCCCTGCCCTGTGGTGGGTGGTTGGATCTGGCTGGAACCGGCTGTGTCTGGCTGGGGCGGCCCCGGCCTCCCCTCACAGAGCCCCTGCAGCCGGCTGTGTGGGACATCCCATACAGCTCCAGAAGGAGTAACAGTTATTACATTTGTACACAGCTGTCCAACATGTATCGTGGATGTTTCCCATCCAGGCAAGTGCCATGACAAAGTTTCACAGCCATCTGTGAAAAACAGCTGTGTGGATACTTGGGCTCCTTTTGCCTCCCTTGCTCTCAAGGACCCCACCACAGGATCACACTGAATTACGCTGGAAGGAGACTAAAAAAAAACGCATAGTATGCCTGACTCTTAACCCTTCCAAACTTCATAGCCCATATACTATTGTCCTGGTTCTGGTAAGCCTGTGGGGTGACCAGAAGTTGAAATAACTTAAAAGCTATAAAAATGGCTGTGTAAAGACAAAAATACGTTTTTTTAAATTTATATACGCTAGTCCTGCATTTGTTTGCCTTCCACCTGTTCTGGTTCAATAATTATGTTGTGTTTGAAGAGTAGACTAAATAAATTATTACCTGTACTAAATGACAAAACAAAGACTTTGCGTAATTGATCACAATTTAGGGGATAAGATGCTTTTTTTTTTTTTAAGGACTGTGCTCCAGAGCAAGACATGTGAGGAAGTACATGCCTAACACATCTTTCACTCAGCTGCGAGACGTGTACAGATTATGAATGAAAACTAAGAAAGCTGAAATTGCAAGTAAGAAATACAGGCTCAACAGCTAGATTCATCACATAGAAGGAAACTTGACAGGGATGCCTTTGAAGGCAAGCCAGTATGAACTACCACACAAGGTTTTCATCGTTCCCTGTCCAATTACAATCACACTTTTAATGATTTCTGTCCTATATTGATTTGCCATGCTCACTGATTTATGCATGAAGTCTGGAAACAGCATAATAAATAAATGCTTCCCATGGATTATTTTTTCACTTTGTACTCAGTATCAATAGGAAGACGATACAATTCCTATCAATAGGAATACAAATACAGTTGTATTTCCCTGATGAGTGTGCTCTGACCACACTTCCTGTCCTCACTGACTATTTATAACCATCAATTCCTCCACCTGTAGGAGAATGAAGCCCCTTGAGAGAAGCCAACACGTTTTGCTTCAGATCTTGGTTTAAAGAAAGTCACAAATCCTACCATTTCCCCCTTTCTAGAAGAGAAGGCTTTTAAGCGCTGCCACAGTGCCATGGGATTCATACTCAGAATTCCTTTGAATTGCAGTTTCATGTCTTAACACGTACCTCACACGTAGCTCTTCTTTGTTAGGATGGGTAGTTGTAACAACCTGAAGATCAAATGAAAGCATTTTTTTATGGATGAAAAGTCCTCAGGTCAAACTCAGACGTGATTTCAGCAGAGAAACTTGTGTGTCCTTCGTAGAAGTTCAGCTGCTTAATATCACAGAATCAGAGAATCACAGAATTTCTAGGTTGGAAGAGACCTTTAAGATCATCGAGTCCAACCCATGTTCTAACACCTCAGCTAGATCATGGCACCAAGTGCCACATCCAGTCTTTTTTTAAACACATTGAGGGATGGTGACTTCACCACCTCCCTGGGTAGATGATTCCAGTATTTGACCACTCTTTCTGTAAAAAACTTCCTCCTTAATTCTAGCCTGTATCTCCCTTGGCGCAGCTTGAGACTGTGTCCTCTTGTTCTGTTGTTGTTGCCCAGAGAAAGAGACCGAGCCCCAGCTCACCACAGTCACCCTTCACGATCCAAAGAGCCATCATTTTTAGCTCAGAAACAGTTTCTACATTCATAGCTAGTCAATGATGTCAGTTAGCATTGAAGTCCCACTAAATAAACAGACAGATAAATAAACTAGAAAAGAACAATTCAAAAACCAGCACCTGTAATAAAGTTCAGTCATGCCTTCTACTGCACACAACAGTAAGCCCAAGAACAGTAACCCCAAATCATGCTGATCTTTTATTGTCTTTGAGCTAAATTTTCTACTATTCAATCAGATGAAAGAGTTTTTCTCATTTATGTTTTCTCTCAATTTTTTCTTGTAATGATCTACTAAACTCAGTTGTGAGCAATCAAAAAAGTAAGAATTTCTAAAGGAATAGGTCCTTAGTTTGATTGATTTTAGATCAACTCTGCAGGAAAAGTCTTGAAGGCATCAGTGAGAAAAAAAGATTTTACAGTCATTCTGATTGTTTACAAAAAAAAAAAAAAGGAAAAAATACATTAAAATACAGTGAATATGACACAAAGTAAAAACATGGCTTCAGGGTATTAAAAAAAAAGTTTCCCATTTCATAATAATGACCTGGCAAGTGACACAGTCCCTGACATTTGTAATTTTAAGAAAAGAAAAGATAATCAAATCAAACTACATTCTGTCAGGTGATTAAAACACAACTTATTGGTACCAATGCTAATTTTACCTACACTGTGCTCTTTATTTTTCATTTTATTTGCATAAAAAGAAAGGGAGAGTTCTTATGACTCTTCTATTCTAGATTTGTTTGGTTTGCTTAATTGTTCAGATCTGTGTTATTCCCTCAGCTTTCCTGAATTGACTTTTGAAAGCTTTTTTTGAATATTTTGTTTCTGCATCTGTTCAGTGAGATATAGAAAGAGAAAGTGAACTTGGATATATACATGATTTCAAAGCTGAGATTAAAAAAATTTTGAAAAAATTGTTTCCTGAAGAGCTAGTCAACAAGTAAAGCTTTTCCATTTTTTAAATTTGTTTTTAAAAAGGTTTTAAGTATTTAAAAATGTTTGTTGTAAACAGATTTTTTCCTCAGATTTAAAGGCTTTTAAAAACAGAATGTTTCTGGCAACATACTTTAATACTGGAAAACTCAAACCTTTTATTTGTGTTCTAAAATTATTCTCATCTGAGCAACAGAACAAAATCCTTCTTCATTAGAAAAATTAGCTGTCTCTTCCTTAGCTTTCTTAGTCTTCCTTATATAAAATAAACTAATAATGCAACTATGATAAAAATCAACCTTTTATCATCACAAATTACTCCAATCTGATACAAGATTTTCACAGATTATGATTCTCTATAATATGTTCAATAACTTAGTAAAATACAACTGAATCTCCCTCAACATATCTATGAGTATATGTGATTTTCAACCTACTGACCCTTCATACCAATAACTATTTAGCTAAGCACAGTGAATGCATAGAAAATTTACTTCTTACTCCAAAATATCTTCACCACTTGCTCAACAATTTGGTTTTTTAATGTGCCCCAAAGCTCTATTTTCTTATATTGCTTCTGTGTACAGGAAAATTTAAAGACCTTGAAACAAGGTAACAGCTTTCACATAAATAAAAAGCTATTGGAAAAAGGAAGACAAGTAATTGTTCTTTATTCCGTGGGCCCAAAAGTAATGGGATTAATTTGCAAGGAGGGATACTTAAGTTAGATGTAAAAAAAAAGATAAGGTTTTATCTGTTGTTAAGGGTAATTAGGCTTTGTAATACACAGTCCGAGCAGCTTTTAGAATCATATAATTGACATTTTCTTAAAAACAGATAAATAAGTTAGGAATACCTCATCTGCAGATGATTCTGTCCTAGGAACAGAATTCAATTACATAATACCTCAAGTTCCTTTCCAGGTCTACGTTATGTGTTTTGTAACACTGAAAATACTGAGTGGTAATCATATCCACTTTTCTAAGACAGTACTGGAAAATAAATAGAAGGAATTGATGTGCAGTAGGACACAGAGCAGTATCAATTACAGTGTCTGGTCTCCATTTCAGTACATGCTGGCATAGATTTCTGAAAAGCCTTATCCTCATTATCTTGTTGCTACCCAAACTGTGTGACAGAGCCACATGGCTGTGGGGCAGAGAGAATATCAGTAATGACAACAACTTTTACTGTTTGCTGTAATTTCAGGGAAATTTAGCAAAAAATAACTACCAGAATGTTGTAGTTTGTTTTTTCCTGTCTCTAGAGAATTGTGCCAGTCAGTCTCCCTGAGAAGCAAAACAAGTTTGGGTTGGTCATTTGTTTTTTGTTTGGATTTTTTTTTTCCTGACCAAAGAGATACATTGGTTAATTGTTCAAATTTTTAATATTGCATCCTAAATGTTATGCAGCTTGGACAGTCAGAGACTGCATCACTACTTAAGCTGGAATTGCAGCTACTTTGATATAATTTATGTCTATGTAAGACTTCTTTATGTTCATATAAGACTTTCTGGTGACTTATACTACCATAAATCTTCATATTCTACCACATGCCAAATTTCATCAGGGGATTCCAATTTGAAGAAGTAAATGTGGTTACAAAATACTCCAAAATTGACTGAGAAGAACATTTCAGATACTGAACTGATTTCAGAAGCAAGGGTGACACAAGCAGCTAGCCCACATAGCAAAATCAATCCCACTGTAGGTTTTTGTTGTCATTATAGCCTATACAAGAGAATAACTTGGCCCTGCTAACAGTATTTAAACCAAAAGTTTTTTTATTATTATAATAATTACTTCTAACAATCAAAGCTTTTGGTTATAGTCATTCAAACCTTCACCAAATAAGTCAAGTATGCTGCTAAATTCTGTATGTTTAACTGAACATGATTATATAACAACTAAAAAAATATATTTCTTGTCTCTTTCAGTGGAATAAAATGTGTAACACGAAAATAAAAACTATTCCTCCACATAGTTTTAGTTACGAAATTTGAGTTTTTAAGGTACTTTCACTTCCAATGAATATTTTTCAGTTAACATATACTTCAAGTTCTTTAGTAAAAAAATCCAAGTTCTCAGTCTCAAAGGAAAATACCAGGTCACTAAATAAAAATGATGGTAATAAAAATAATTGGGTACTTTTGAGAATGTTGTCTACAATATTTCTGGGATTCAGGAAAGAAGTATTTCTTTGAGTAAGTACGTAATTATAGTTTTTTAATAGTCATGCCATATGAAATGTCTTAAAATCTGACTATTTATCATACTCTGATATTTGTTGTTGCCATAAATGCTATTTATTGTAAAATTCCTTTTGTACTTGTAAGACTTGGAGAATGGCCAAGGGTCTCTATGAGGTAACATTAACATTTTTGTTTCCACAGGAACTTTTTCCTTGGGTTTGCCACATATGTAATGATGAAAATATTCAATGGCTTTGCTGAGCAGACCTTTTTCTTTGTACAGCACTATATGCATAGATTTTCTTATGCCTGTATCCTATGGTTATGAAATTTTCAAATTTGTAACAAATGCTTCAGTGAATCAGAGAATGTTTCAGCATGTCATTGTTTATAATGCTGTCATAATGATTCATTACTGTATGGGTGCCTCTGATACAGAAATCCCCTGAAGGAGCTTCCCAAACTTCTGTCACTCCATCATTTTCTTCCTGCAAAGAGGGTTATCTGAGTTCAATGATTTGAAAAGCGAGACCAATATTCAGCTTTGTAATTGGTAATGTTCTCACCATGCCCAAGTGTTTTCAGGTTGTTTTGCTTAGAAATATATTAATTGATTTCTCAGTTTGTATGCAGTTCAACAGCATGCCATACATGTAATACTCACAGTTCACTTTAAGGTATGCTGAGCAAGTTATTTACATTAACCACTCTATTTTAAGATTTATCCTAGAATGCATCTCTTCTCATATTACCATCCATGTTGTGAATACAGAATAAAAATAGAGAATTTAAACGAATTCAACAAATAACCTAGAAAAAGTGAGTATTAAAATACTAACTATTACCTCACATTTTCCTAAGTATTTGAACTAAATTAACCTAATTCTTATTAATTAAACTGAAGTACAGATGAAAATGAAATAATGATAATTTTTTCCCCACTGCTAAAAGCCTACAATTATTTAAAAGCAAATTTTAAATGGTGAAAAATTTTATTTCTCATCAAGAGATATTATCTACTTATAATTTCAAAATTACTTTTTACCGGATACGTAAAACACACTTTAAAATAGGATAAAAAAGAACAAAGAAAAATCACTTAAGGAAATGATATGATTTGAATATGCAATGAAAACATATTAAGATAAAAGTATAAGACATTCAAAATATAGGGTCACTTTGAGCACATTAACAGTAATAAATGCAACATAAAATGTACACAATGTACTACAGTTATATTTGAGTGCTTCTTTGTTCTTTCAAAGAAGTGCTAGTTAAATCTATGGTTATGTTTAGATAACTGTTTATACTCTACTCTGCTATTTTTGCTTACTTGGAATACTTTCAAATTTCACTGGGAGAATTCCTAGGTTTTCAACATTGCAGCTGGGGTAGCTTGGCATAAGCTTGTTGAAATTTGTGAGCTATGCTTCTCTAATGTCATGCACTGGCTCTTGGATCCATATCCATGCTGGAGTCTCTTGTGTTCCATTTTGATTTTTGTGGCTAGGCTACATGTAGAAAACCTTCTAAGTAAATTATATATTTTATATCTACATAAAGGAGTTCCTCTAAGTGGAAGAAGTTAGGCAGCATAAGCATACTCAGCAACAAAATGATAGAAATATTTTTTTCTTGACATTGAGAAAGTCCACCAGAAGTGGCATGAACCCTTTTATTGCATTTCACTTGCTGGAAAGTCTTTAATTCCACCTTGATGGAGAAATATACTTTTAAAACAGGAGATTACATCAAACAATAGACTTAATTAATGGGAACACTTGGTTTATGTTGTATGGAAGAAATAAAAAAATCTGCATCCATTATTTATGCTTGACATATTTTTCCTTGATTGATAAATAATTCCCCAAGTTATTTATTCTTCATGCACTATGACTACATAAATTAAGTCTATGTTTTTATATTATTTTGACTGACAGCTCTACAGATTTAAAACTCACATTCATGTAAGAAAATTATTGAATTTTGGCAAATGTGAATTTTAATTCACTCCTGCAGCTGATGGAAGATAATTTTCTGTATTCATATTTTGAAGTATAATTACTTGTACACACAGAAAAGTCTGTTTTTCTGATGTTGTCTTCTTGAACAGTATAGATGAATTAAGATCCTGCAGAATGAAAATAAGTAACAAATGAAGAGGACCTGGAATTCTATAAAATTTTTCAAGAATGCAACATAGTGTGACACTAAATGATTTAGTCATATTTTGCATTTTACTAAATCAGCTCTGTCTGGTAGTAATCACAGCTATAGTCATAATGTTAGTAGTAGTTTTACTAAAACGTGTAAAGAAATGTACCTCAGAAGTCAAACACTGAAGACAAAAAGCCATTTTCCAGCATCACACTTTCTTGAGTATGCAATGAGAGGAGTGGGGTAAACTACAGGGTACACAAAGCAAAGGACACATGGTATTTGCTGCAGGCATTCATCCTGCAGGACATTGCATGCACAAAGAACGCATCCAGGAGTACTACACAAATGTGCTCAGGAACAATTACATCACACTATTAAATAGAAGAAGCAAATGTATCTCTTGCACATGCTTCAGAGGATAAAAAGGAAAAAATATAGAGGCTGTGTATCAGTTAACAAGTGTGTAAAACCACAACACATTCCTGTGAAAATGTTTCCTAATGACCTTGGTTAAAAATTAGTTTTAATTAAGATAAAATTAAAAAGGACTTAGAGGTTGCTTCAAACTTTCAAACTTCCCTTCCATTAAATACTCCAAAATGAAGTCACAAACTAATTCAAACTAGGGTGAATGAGAAAGTTGAATCATGCCAATGCCTTTTTACATCAAAAATTGCAAACTTCTGCTTCATTTGTAAGACATAGAAATGCTCCCAGAGCTACTTCACTGCTAAGACCACCCTTCCCCACCCACCCCCCTCCAACCACACCACAATATCAGGAGGTTTTCAGACTTGTATTGAAATGGGGTGGCAAAGGTTAATTTGGTGGATGGGGTGAAGAGAGGGAGGGGCCAGCAGGAGGCCAGAGCAGGAGCTTCTGGGAGAAGTGCTAGAAGCTTCCCCATTGTTCAACAGAGCCAAGTGACTCTAGAACAGACCAACTGCTGCCCATCAGCTCGCCCATCAGAGATGGGCACTTCTGAAATAAAATTGTCAAAAAGCAGGAAAATCGTACTATGCAGAAGCAGTTGCAGTCAAGAGAGGAGAATGCAACTCAGACTCTCAGGAGTGAGAAACAACTGCAGATCTAAAAGCCAGAGAAGAAGCCTAAGGAGGTGTTCCACACGCTGGAACAGACATTCTTCTACAGTCCATGGTGAGGTAGCTGAGCCCCTGCAGCACATGGAGGTCCATGGTGGAGCCCAGAAAAACACGGAGCAGGTTCCTGTCATGACCCATGTGGCCATGGAGAGAGGAACCCAGGATGAAACAAGTTTTCCGTCAGGAATTGGGACCCAGAGGGGTACTGATCTCCCATGGGATGAACCCCACACTAGAGCAGGCTAAGAGTGTGAGGAGCATCCTCCCTGAGGAGGAAAAGCAGCAGAAATAGTATGTTTCTCAGAAACAACTGAGCACATCAGAAAACTGCATAAGAATTTATCCTAGTTTAACTTAGAAAGTCCTGGAATTTATCATGTAGCTGGAATTAGGACCCAGCAGTGTCCTTTGTAGGCATAGAGTGGATAAGAAACTGTATGTTTCAGCTCACTAAACAGCCAAAGTAATCAATCTGGAAACTGAGTCCAGGTTTTAATGAAGCCAACTAAGAAGCAAAGCACCTCAGAGCAGCAAGAGGTGGAAGCAGGGATGAATCTTGTTTCTTAGCCCACCTACGCAGCCAGTTTGCAAACTAGAACTGTTTTTCTTCAGAATTTCACTAAAATATTTTTTTAATCAATTTCTGAAATTCCTATTGTCACTTATGCTTGAAAATAGCAAAAAAAAGTTTTAAAACTATCTACACCTTACTATCTATCTCCTACCAAAATTCTCTGGGACTGTAAAACTTATGGATTAATTTCTTTGCAATTGGTATTCTAGACTTACCTTTTTCAAAGTGAATGGAATTATATGATTCAAAGACTTTTGATACAGTGAAACGCATTCAGGAAGTAGTTCTGTAAATCATACAAACTTTCTTGTTCTTGCACGATAATATAAAGCTGTTACAGAAGATTGTGACCACAGGTCACACAGTAAAAGCATTTGTTATCTCTGCAGTGAACTGTGTCCTATGCAAAAATGCCTATAATTTCAAAAATATTTTATATATTCAAAGCACTGTGTGATCAGTAGCTAATTGGTAACAAATTTTGAGCTGTTAATTTGTTGCATCTATACAAGCTGAGAACAGTTTGAAATTTTTTTTTGTTAACACTGCAAAACAGTCATAAAGCATCTGAAAATATTTATCATGGGTAAATAATTCTAGTATTGACAATAAAGCTGGTTACAGAAAAATGAAAGAAAAAAAAACCCTAAAATATCCCAAAATAACATACCTTAGAATTTTACCTCCTCAAGGCTTTTTGCAGGGGGGAAGATTTAAACTCAGAATTGAGCAACTAATACCCAGAACTTAAATAACTGAACAAACTGAGCAGCTTAAGAGATACAGTGAGAGGAGATTAAACCCTTACTCTAGTTCAAAATAAGCAGAAAGCTGAATGCCAGTCTCTGAAATGAAAAAGTGAGCTTCTCTGTAAGATACTAGTTACTCTACCATGTAAGCATTCTTACTTTCTCTAAGTAAAATTATTCAGGCAGTATCATTATTATACCGCAAAACAGGAATACTGCTGAGATACTGAGAAGATATGCAGAGAAAGAAAATTATCAGCCCAATGCAATTCAAAATCAGTAAAATGATTTCTGAAGAACAGTTTAACACATTCTACTTACTGTAAAGACACTTGTTTCTTTAGCACTCCTCTGCATAAATATAAAAATAAAATAATTAAACAGGTACATCATATAATGTCTAATGTAGAGGCTACCAAATTGCATTGAAAATTCATATGCAAAGCCATTACTGCATCTTATAGAGATCATTTCACACATCCTCTCAGTTTTAGATAAAACTCAGCACCTATTTACAATACACAGCAAACCTCACATAACATTTTACTAGAAGAGAAAGAAATAGAGTGTCCAAATAAAATGCAGGGGATTTACTGGCACAGTGCAATTGCTTTTGCTGGAAATTGTCCAGGACACTGTGGTTAAAGGTCCTACTGTTACGGAAAATCCCATGAGCTGTTTAATGGTTTCACATGGTAGAAGCTGGGGCTTGATTTGGTGTCTGATATAAAGTAGGTGATGATAATCTCTGAAAGGTATGTTTGAGTCTGCTTCCACTCTAGTTTGAGGGTAGCACAGCATTTACTGTTCTGTGCAGTTACCGATGGTCTGCATTAGCAAGAAAAAAGAAATGTCAGGTTTTCAGAAAGCTTTGTGATCCACTAAAGGCTGTTTTTCTTTGTATTAGGCATGCATAATATTGAAAGTATAGTGTACTGAAGGTCATGACTCAAAGAGTTACTCTCAGTATAAGAATTTATATATATATATATATAAATAAAAATTTCTAGGGAGAAAGCAGGAAGAAAGCAAACCCTTCAAGGCTGTATTTCAAATATAGTCACAGTCCTCCATAGCTCTGACCTGAAATGATAGCTCAATAAATAGAACCTCCCTACTTAAAATACAATCCTAGAATCTTATTAGGGAAGAACCATATTATATACTGCAAAGAAGACCTAGCAAGCAATATACAAAAAATATTAATCTGCAGTGAGAACTTTTCCTCTATGAGAGAACTCACAGATACTCAGGTCTTAGAAAAAACCTGTTCTCACTGATGTTGCTGTTTTAGCAGTGTGTATAATCAGAAAACTAATCCATATTAAGATAATTTGGGGAATAACTTGGGAAAAATTAATTTGGGAAAAAAATTAATCTGTTGTAAGTATTGAAAATTGAATGTATGCTAATATTGTTTCATGAGATATAATTTGTCTTATGAAATGGCAGATTGCACTAAATGAAAGATGCAATAATACAAAAGATCATATGGAAAAAACCAGGTATGTTTTAACAGGTGTTGAGCAGAAGTAGCTATAAAATGGTCAGGTCTTTATGAGTGCATGGACAGCTTTTTGTGGGATTCAAAAGATTAGGAATGTCAAAACACATTTTAACCCTCTGTTATCGTTAAAGGGATATTTTAACTTTGAAAATCAATTCTTATTAAATCTTTCAGAAAAATCTTTCAGTGTTCTTAAAAAGTGTTTTTAGAACATCACTTTCTCCTCTCTTTACAATTAATGTTGTTATAAACACATATAAGTCAGAATGTGAATGAAAAACCTGGTATGTAGATTTTATTTAAAATGTGCCTTATCTGGTTCATCCTTACTTCTGCGTTTTTTCAAGGCAGCTAATATAATTGTGTTGTTCCAATTTTCACTATTCTAGAAGTGAAAAACAGAAATCCACTCCTTATTTTTCATCCAAGATAAATTGCATGAACTGCCTTCTCTATCATAGTGACTAATGAAAGAGACTGATAGCTAGTTTATGAGAGATTAAATGTTCCAAAAATTTAGATGTCATGATCTCTGCATTACAAAAAAGTAAGTACCCTGGAAATTAAAGTGTGTCCTTGAAAATCTCTTTTAAATCTCTCTGCATGGTAATGATATCTATACGTCTAAGATTTTTTTTTTCACATTTATACTCAAAAATGTACAGAAATGCCTTTAAAACAGACTAAAAATATGCCATTATCTCCCTTTTGAAAATGGCAAACATACTCCATATTCACTATCATTCTTCTCACAGTTTTACCTTGTGTTCTTTGCTATAGTGAGGCAGCCATCAGAGCCCAGGCTAGCCCTGGAGAAACTCCAGCACCACACCAGGAGTGGAGAACAGCTGAGGTCTGGATTGTACCTGCACCTGAACACAGCTTGCTCCATGGTGAAGAGTGCCACAGCCACGTCAGGGATCAAGGCAGAGGAGAAGGAGGCCCTCTGGTCTTGAGGTTCTAACAGGGAGAACCGGACTGCAGTTGAAGAGGTCAAGAATAAAAAACCCTAACAGCCTGAGTGCACGGGATTAAATACAGTTCCAAGTCAAGGGGTGGATACAAACAATTAACCAATAGGAGATCCTTAGAGGAGGATTGAAGGGATTAAGTCACCTCCTCGAGGCAAATTAAAACAGGTGGGATGAGATGGTAGGTCACATGGTCCAATGGGGCCTCGAGGAATAGGGGAATTCTAAAGGGGTGGTACAGTCTGGGATTGGTCCAAGGAAGGATTGACAGGGATAGTTTGAGAACAAAAGGTGGGTTACAATGACAGGCAGGGAAGGTGCTGGAAAAAAGGCTGGGGGAATCAATGAAGGATGACTCGGGGTGGATACAACTTAGGGGCAAACCAACTTTAGGAGATACCTGGGGTGAGGAGGAACAGTGGACCATACCATTCAACAGCAACGTAATAAAATAAGCATGAACTGCAGCACTAGATGATGAACAAGAAAAGCTTTAGTACTCCAGCTATTACAAGGCTGAGCTTTGATTATTATGTGTAGCTTTAAGGACTGAGGCTCTTCTCCTCCTTTGGAAGGGGAAGACAAGATACAGAACTCAAAAGTCTGTTGCAATTTCATGTTATTGTTTTCCTTCATATTTTCTTTTATAGCATTAGAATCAACGATAAGCCATTGTTTATCCCTGACATTTTGTTCATCCCTGACAAGCATTTCTTCTTATCAAAGTTATTTACTTTGACCAAATAACTCATGATTTCACAATGGCTCTCAAAATGCTACTACTAGTGGTTCTGAATATAAAAGACCACTTGCAGCTTCCTGATTAAAACCATTTTTGAGTTAAATCCTTGCAGCTATGCACAAGATTTTTTTAATCCACATTGAACAAAAACAATTCTATTAAAAGAATTCTTCATTGTGCATTAGAAAATGAGACAGATTAGTTGTTTTTAACTTGTTCTAAAGAATGGAAGATAGCTAGTTGCTATCAAAAACTCTGAAAAAATCTTACTATATTCACAGGGGTATGTTGGAAGAAAGATTGTACAGTGATGAAAAAATTGGTGATAAGTCAAAAAAATGTTTCAGGCTTTGTTTTCTGCAGGTTTATGAAAATTAAGAGAAAGGTTCAGTCTCTGGCTTGTATTTTTCTTTCAGAGAAAAAAAAATTATAAAGTGTTACTGTAATTTTAACCAATTATTAACATTCTTCTGTGTAACCTTTCTATGTACAGTTTGCAAGTTATGTATAATACTGAGGACTTAAAAGTTCTTACAGAGTCTAACCAGAAACTCCACTTCTAGTTCTTTATATCCCACTTTATATTGAAATCTCATCACTCTTTAATGCAGGAATTAGTGTAGCAAATTTCTTGATCTTTAATAGTGTGTTATTCCAGGTGAAGTCCTTTTGTAGAAAAAAGACTGGCTTTTTTTTTATTTTTCTTCCCCTGCCTACCCAAGTCTGGATGATAAAAGGTGGCATTTTTCTCTGTTTCTTAACATGTTTTCTTACTATGTTTGTCCCAAATTGATAGAAATCTCTTGTCAGAGTCTGTTATGCTCTGCCACTCAATACCTTCAGTGAGGTGATGGGTAGCACAGGAAGTTGGACTCTGGACCTGGTTGTATCCTTCTTCTGTTAAATCCTTCCTACTTACTTTCCTCCTGGTGAGTTTATCCTGGCTAGGCGTGGGTGCCCACCAAATCTGCTCCATCACTCCCTTCCTCAGCTGGAAAGGGAAGGAAAAATTATAAAAGAAATTATGGGTAGAGGTAAGGACATAGAAAGATCACTTAAGTTAATCTCATGGGCAAAATAGGCTTGCTTTGGGGAAAAATTAATTTAATTTGTTACAAATCAAACCAGAGTAAGATAATGAGAAATAAAATTTAAATCTTAAAACCCTTTCTCCCACCCGTCCTTCTTTCTAGGCTCACCCTCACTCCCAAATTCTCTACCCCTGCCCCTACAGAAGTGCAGCAGGATGGAGGTTATGGTAAATTCATCCCATACACATTATGTCTGAAATTCCTCACATCCATACCCTTCATGCTTTGGTTTGGAGTCTTCAGTGATCTGCAGGTAGATCTCTGCTCCACTGTGGCTGCACAGGAACAATCTGCATGCCCACAGGCTGCGAGGTAATCTCTGCTTCACATTCTGGAGCACATATTGCCCCTTCTTCATTGGCCTTGGTGTCTGCAAGAGCCCTTGATTTCACATATTTGCTCTCCTCTCTCACTGCTGTTGTTTGTGCCACAGGGTTTGTTGTTGTTTTTTTTCCCCATCTTAAATACATAAGCCCAGAGATACTACTACTGTCTCCTCTGGGCTTGACCTTACCCAGTGGCAGGTCCACCTTGGAGCTGGCTGCCATTGGGTCTGCTGGACATGGAGGGAACTTCTTGCAGCCTCTCACAGAAGCCACTCCTGTGGTCTCCCCTCACTACCAAATCTTTACCACTCAAAACCAGTACATGTCTACAGTTCCTTGCTTTCTGTTCCTCCTCTGTACTGGTATGGGTTACTTTATGTGCTGTAGCCCCCTCAGGGGTGTCCCTGCTCTGGCATGGGTAAACCATTACTCCAGTCCTCTCAGAAGAATTTGTCCTCATAGCATGGAACTCCTTCCAAGACTGTGCATCCAGCTGTAAGCCCAGCAGTGTCCTTTTTGTGTCCACTATATCTCTCTGCTTCCTCCTTCATTTTCTCCAAAACTCTGCCTCCTCACAGTTTTCCTCTGGTGTTCTCTTTGGTTCTTCTACCTGTGTCCCTCTCACAGCTTTCCTTGCTGCGTCTCCTCACTTCTTTCAGCTTGTTTCTCCTTTCCTGTGTTCCCCCATATGAGTTCACATGAGTCTTCACATCTCCTCACAGCTGCCACCCTATCTTATTTACACCTGATGAGTGATGCTATCTGCTCCCCTCACCAGCTGCAGCTGTGGTACACAGCAGATTTTCAACCACTGCAGAGCCAAGAGCTCATGTTCTTCTCCTGAAAATTTGTTAATCTGAGGGGCAAGAAATCATGGTCTCACTTCTGAGAAGGATTAACAGGCAGAAATGTGACAGGAAGGAGCACTGCTCCTGTCCATTCAAAACTCAGGAAGCACAGGAATATAAAGATGAAAAATGCTGAGATCCAAATGCAGCAACGTGTGAGAGCAGCACAGCCTGAGATTTCCCAGACCTGCATGACATCTTCCAATTATTATTGCTTATGAGAAAAAACAGATACAGATAAACAGATAGTACTTGATTTGATTTTATGAAAGGAAGAGTATGAAAATAGATGCCATTAAGATCATAAATCACATTATGTAGCAGATACACATAAAGAAGTTATACACACTGTGTAATGAAAACCATTTGTTAAAGCATGAAATGCTTATATTTTACAGAGAAATTGCAACACGTAATTTAAAATGCATGCTATAATGCATCTTTTTATAATATAATAGACCCACCATGTGGACAATTTTTGAGGAAAATATTGTCTTGGACTCAAAGTATGTTATATTAATAAGTGAGAGAAATATATCTCTTTCTATATTTTCATATAAAACCTGGCAATACCAGAAGTTAGAAAATTCATTAAATTTCATTGCTTAGCCTTAGCCTTCTTGCATCTATCATGACCTCACTCATGGGTCACCAGTTCATGTTTTGTTATGGCCATTAGAGCTGTTTGATCATGACTTGTTAATAATTGCACACTGTTACTTCTGCTTCATCTCATGTAGAAGATGTGCTACAGTTCTGCTGGGAGATAGTTTGCATTTTGGAAGAAAATAGTTTAATAGTTATTAAAAAAATATAAATTGGTAAGGAAGATATATAAAGTGAAATACTGATAAGTAACAGCTCTTTCATTTAACTTTACAGGGAAAAAAGAAATTAGACATTTTAGACTGTCTATGTTTAATACATGCAAATGTGCCTTTGAAACAGAGGGCTTATATATGTTATTTCCTCAATTGGGTCTCCATATTGTCTAGGAAAGTGTTGTTTGGCCTGAAGCAAAGCCATGACAGAGATTATGTTAACAAAGAAAGGGATAGTCATGGCCAAGAGCTCAATCTCTTGCTTCTGTTTATTAACTTGTATTGATGTAGCAATAGAATTTATGGCCAAAAGCCCTGTTATGATAATTCACTCTTCATTTTGCCTAATGCTGGCCTTTAGGCAGGAAGCAACTAATTTTTTATTCATTCTTTTTACTACTAATCTATTACATATTTCTTAAAAAAGCATTCAGACCTGCAAAAAATTATCAAGTGAATTTTGATTCAGGTTTTTTTCCCATACTGGCAGTGCCATAAAGCCTCGACTGTTGAGTTCTTTATTCATAGAATCATAGAATAATAGATTTATGGAATCATGGAATCATAGCATAATGGAGTCATAGATAGGCTTGGGTTGGAAGGAACTTTAAAGACCTAGTTTCAGGACCTTGCAACTTGGTCATGTTAAACCACATGAGATTCCCATGGGCCACTTCTTGAGCTTATACAGGTCCCTCTGGATGACATCCGGTTCTTTAGGTGTATCAATCACTTAGTTCATTGTCATCTAAAAATTTGCTGAGAGTGCCCTCAATCCCTTCGTCCATGCCATTAATGAAGTTGTTAAATTACACTGGTCCCAATACAAACTCCTGAGGGAAACCACTTGTCACTCATCTTCATTGGAGTTCTGAGCTGTTGACCATAACCCTCTGGATGTGACCATTCAATCATTTTCTTATCCATGTAATGCTCCACCCATTGAATCCATCTCTCCAATTCACAAACAAAGACTTGCCCTTGGTTAAGTTGTGATGGTTGTCTTGAATCTCTTCTTTGTTCTCCATGTGCCTCAGCAGATTCCAGGAGGATCTGTTCCGTGATTTTTCCATGCACAGAGGTGAGGCTGACAGGTCCATAGTTCCAAGGGTCTTCCTTTCTACAATTTTCAAAGATGGGTACAATGTTTCCCTTTTTCCAGTAACTGTGTCTTCACCCAGCTGCCCTAACTTTTCAAATGTCATGAAGAGTGGCTTGGCAACTGCATCTACCAGTTCCCTCAGGACTCTGGGATGTGTCTCATCAGGTCCCACAGAGTTATGTATATTTAAGCTCTTCAGGTGGTGATGAACCTGATCTTCATTCACAAGAGAAGCCCTTTGCTCCCTCAATCTCCATCCACTCGAGAGTTTAGGTGAGAAAGTTGGCCACATTGAAGCTAAAAAGACTGAGGCCAAAAAGTTGTTGAGTACCTCAGTCTTTTCCTCATCCATGGTTACCAGTTTTCCAGCATTGTTTCATCAGGGCTATACCTTCTTTGACCTTTCTGTTCTGGCTAACATACCTGCAGAAGCTTGTTGTTTGCATCCCTTGCCAGGTTTAGTTCCAGCTTCTCACCTCCTCCTTACACAACTGAATTTCACTTCTATATTCCTCCCAGGTTACTTGTTCTACTGCCAGTGCATTTACTCCTGGGGATTGCTAGCTCTTTCACTCTATGGAAGACTTCCTTAAAGATTTGTCAGATCTATTCCACTCCCTTATTCCTGGAAGTCTCCCCAGGGATCCTATTGCCTATCTCCTAGAAGAGGTGGAAGTTTGGTTTCCTAAAGTTGAGGGGCCTAACTTGACACCTTAGTTGACCCATATTCCTCAGGATTGCAAACCCAACCAATGTATGATCACTGAAGCCCAGGCCGCCTCCAATCTTGATGTCCCCTCTTAGCTTTCTTCTATTGATCACCATCAGATCCACTATCACTCCTATCTGGCTCAAGAGTTATTGTTTTGGCTCTTAAAATGTGTCTAATTTCAAGTTTTATTTTTGTCTAAATTAATTTTGCATACTTTGCTTTATACTTGTCTTGCTATTGCTCATATATTCTGCATTGAGAAATCTTCTCACAGATGCATCCTCCTCTATGTGTTTTTAGATAGGTTATGATTTTTTTCTCTTCTCTCCTGAATGCCCATGCAAACAGGGAGTGAAATCCAGCTCTAAAACTCAGACATTTATACCCAGATATCTGTTATGTAGGTATCTGCATGTAGATTTGATAGATGTCTAAGTTTTTGTCACAGTCCGTAGACGTCTAATCAACACAAATGCTCCTAGTAAAGTCTTCATAGAGGTGTGTCTATTTTAGAATGAACTAAAAGTCTCTCTGTGTGCATCAATTATATTGATCAAAGCCCCAGACCATTTGTACAATTATAAGTATTTCATGCTATTTTATACACCTTAAGGCATCTGAGATACCCATGTGGGAATGGCAGATGTTACACAAGACACGCAGGAGAGACACAACCACCTAGAGTGATACCTACAGGGCAATACACACAGATAATTCAGTCATTCCTAAAATACATACTGAATATAAAGTAAGCTTAATCATTTAGTTCACTTGTAGAAATCTTCATTACAGACACATCAATTGTACATGAATGTATCCAATGCAACCCAACTTGCAAGGGCTAAATCCAAACTTTTGTGAAAATGTATTTTCGTTCTTTTATCACTTTTGCAAATTGTTCTAAAACACATTCAGTTCTTAAAATGAATTTCTGACTGTGAAATTCTAACAGGGATCTTATCAATGCTGAGTACACATGTAACATCTCTTTTTTTTTCCTGCTTAAAAATTCATACTTCTATGGAGGATCCCTTCATTCTTTAACTGTTGATGCTGCCTTGTGTAGTTGTTCTTCCATGATTATTTTTTTTAATCCTTTTCCAGAATAATGTATTTTCACTGTCTGTTTGACTATATTGAAATGAAAAGCATTTGCAGAAGGTCAACTTGATATTTTTTCCCTGAAGTGTTGTGACACTCTTCTTCAGATACCAAAAGCAAGAATCTCCAAAAAACAAGGAATTAAAGCTAGTGTAGTGTTTAAAGTCTAAAGACACTGCTTCCAAGAGCTTTACTAGCTGGGATAATCTGCATAATGAATCCACGGAATCACACTGTATCATTAGGTTGGAAGAGACCTTCAAATCATCGGGTCCAATCCACGCCCTAACACCTCAATTAAACCATGGCACCAAGTGCCACATCCAGCCTTTTTTTAAACACATCCAGGGATGGTGACTCCGTCAACTCCCTGGGCAGACAATTACTATACTTTATCACTCTTTCCATTAAAAAAAAATTTTCCTAATATCCAACCTATATTTTCCTTGGAGCAGGTTAAGTCTGTGTCCTCTGGTTCTGTCAGTTGCTGCCTGGAGAAAGAGACCAGCCCCCACCAGACTACATCCACCTTTCAGGAAGTTGGAGAGACTGATAAAGTCACCTCTGAGTCTCCTTTTCTCCAGGCTAAACACCCCCAGCTCCCTCAGTCATTCCTCACAGGGCTTGTGTTCCAAGCCCCTCACCAGCCTCGCTGCTCTCCTCTGGACACGCTCAAGCATCCCAACGTCCTTCCTAAACTGAGGGGCCAGAACTGGACACAGCACTCAAGGTGTGGCCTCACCAGTGCCGAGTACAGGGGAAGAATGACCTCCCTGCTCCTGCTGGCCACACTATTCCTGATCCAGGCCAGGATGCCCTTGGCCTTCTTGGCCACCAGTGCACACAGCTGGCCCATGTTCAGTCAGCTGTCAAGCAGTACCCCCAGGTCCCTTTCTGCCTGGGCACTGTCCAGCCACACCATCCCCAGCCTATAATGCTGCAGGGGGTTATTGTGGCCAAAGTGCAGGACTCAGCACTTGGATTTATTAAACTTCATCCTATTGGACTCTACCCATCCATCCAATCATTCCAAGTCTCTCTGCAGAGCCCTCCTACCTTCCAACAGATCAACACACGCTCCCAGCTTAGTGTCATCTGCAAATTTACTAATGAAAGACTCAATACCCTCATCCATGTCATCAATAAAAATATTGAACAGAACTAGCCCCAGCACAGACCCCTGAGGGATGCCACTGGTGACGACTGGCCGCCAGCTGGATGCAGCACCATTCACCACCACTCTCTGGGCCCGGCCATCCAGCCAGTTCCTAACCCAGCAGAGAGTGCTCCTGTCCAAGCTGTGGGCTTCCAGCTTTTCCAGGAGTGTGCTGTGGGAGACAGTGTCAAAGGCCTTGATGAAGTCCAGGTATACAACATCAACAGCTTTTCCTGCATCCACCAGGCATGTCACTTGGTCATAAAAGGAGACCAGGTTGGTCAAACATAGCCTACACCCCCTAAACCCATGCTGGCTGGGTCTGATACTCTTAATCCTGTAAGTGTTGTGTGATGACATTCATTAAAAACTGTTCCATTAACTTACTGGGTACTGAGGTCAGGCTGACTGGTCTATAAGTGCCAGGATCCCCCTTTCCATCCTTTTTATGAATGGGCGTCACATTGGCCAGCTTTCAGTCATCTGGAATCTCACCAGTGAGCCAGGACTGCTGGTAAATGATGGAGAGTGGCTTTGCAAGCTCATCTGCCTGCTCCCTCATCACCCTGGGATGGATCCCATCTGGTCCTATAGATTTATGAATATCCAAGTGGCTCAGCAGTTCTCTGACTGCCTCTTCCTGGATAACAGGGGGACCATTTTGCTCCCCGACACCATCTACCAGCCCAGGAGGACAGTTCTGAGGGCAAGCTGTCTTCCTATTAAAGACTGAGGCAAATAAGGTGTTAATGCACTTCCACCTTCTCCTCATCTGCAATTACTAAGTTCCCTCCTACATGCAGCAGAGAACAAATGTTTGTCTTACCCTTCCTTTTGCTGTTAATATATTTGTAAAAACATTTTTTAATGTTCTTTACAAAAGTTGCCAAATTGAGTTTGAATTGAGCTTTGGCCTCCCTATTTTTTTTTCCTACATGCCTTAGGAACCCCCTTAAATACTTCCCGAGAGACCTGACCCTCCTTCCAAAGATGATACATCCTCTTTTTATTCCTAAGTTCCTTCAAAACCTCATTGCCCATTCAAGCTGGATGCACATAGCATTTGACCAACTCTTTCTTTTAGAAGCTTTCTTCAAAACATGTTTACCACTAGAGATTTTTGCACCAAAAATAAACCTATAAGAAGACTAAGAGAACATCACAGGCTTAAAGGAAGCAGAGACAGAGGTTTTGTTGCCCAGGGTTAAACAGGTGTATATATCCTAAAGGTAGTTAAATTCCTCCAGAAAATATTTCTACCACACAAGAACATGCAAACAGATTTTCTTTTTTGAGCTTAAGGGTAAGTCCCACTGTTTCAGTAGACCTCAATAGAGGGGCAAGTTATTTATATGGGGAACAAGACAGTCAATAATATACGTCTGCAAAGCATCTTGAAAGAAATGAGGATAATTTAAAAATCAATATATTATCCAGCTTCCAATGAATAGAAATGCTCTTTTTTCATTGTTGCCTTTGTAGAACTCTTGCCATAAATAAAAATGTTATAAATGTAACATGCAAAAAACCCCTTTCTGCTAATTAGTCTTTGCCTTTTGTTACAACTATTTTGTGTCAAAGTACAGCAGTCTAGAAAGACCATAAGACTATCAGCTACCTTGATGACTGGAGATGTATGTCCTTAGTAGAACATGAAACAAAAATTTCAGCTAGCATTACTGATCTTTAGTCTGGGTTGAGCAAATTCTGATGGCTTCAGTTTTGCTGTTTGTGGGTTAAAAATACCATAACAGACAAAAAAGAAAGGTAACTAATATATATGCATAACTAATATGCAGCCTACAGCTGCAGAGCAAATGCCTGCCTCTCCAACAACACTGATTAGAAGCATATCAGGAGGGATGTGATGCTTCTGGTCATTTGCCAGATTTTGAGAACTAGAATTCTCTCTGAATGTACCAAAGTATTTTTCAATAAGGTTTAAAAAAAAAAAAAAGGACTTTATTCTAGCATAATTACATTTTAGGGGAAAAAAATATGATAGAGTACTTAAATTGCTGGTTCATTACATTTTAGCCTTTAACTGCAGGGGTTGTAGATCACCACTTTTCAGACAGTGCCAGTGAGGTTTTATGTATCACGTAATCCCATTTAAATTCTGCAGTGAGAAGCTAATTGAGACTTAGGTGATGTGTCATCCCTGTGCAGGCCATCTGCACAGGCTGAATTGCATTTGGAGTCAGCCTGTGAGAAACTACAGAGTACCCAATTGCTGCTTGTTGGGAAAATAAGTTACAAATTTATCTCCATCTAAAATAATGTGGTAAAATGAATTACAGGCAGTTATAAAATAGTCCAGGCTTCTGTACTTCTATATTGGTTGATCAGCTTTAGTTCAAAACCTGTTTTCACTCTCTCCAAAGTCCAAAGAAGCTGTCATTTAGCTAATTTTTTGTTTCTTTTTTTTTTTTTTTTTAATTCATGGTACTGTAAGTAACCCAGCAACTGATCCAGAGTCCTTATCCTCTGCATTTTGTATAGACAGAAACATAAAGAAATGTTCCTTGAGGTTTTCAATGTATTACATAATAAACCCTCATCCTCCCAACCCTCTCTCACTCTCAAATATATTTTTCTAAAGCTACTATAGTCACAATAAGAGTGAAATAGCAAAGAAGCAAAGAAGGAGAGGGGAAATCAACTCACAAAAGTCATGTATGTGGAGCTCAGAAAGGCTTCTGGTTTAGGAAGAGCTTTGCTTTGATTGTTGCTTTTGAAGGTCATTTTAGTGTATTACGTTCACCTCACAGCAAAAGTGCAAGAGGATCAAAAAAGGGCTGATTGCTGAGAAGCTGTATAAGAATAACAAACTCTAAATTCTCTATATTGGCTGGAGATATTTTGTGTCCCACTAAGCTAAATGCCTGTATGATAAAAAGGGAATGAGGGATGGAGAAGATAAGCCATCCTTCTAAAGCAAATACAGAGTTTTATAGAATTATAGAATGGACCAGGTTGGAAGGAGCCTTGAAGATTTTCTAGTTTCAACCCCCTGCCATGGGCAGGAACGCCTTACATTAGACCATGTTGCTCAATGCCCCATCCAACCTGGCCATGGAGTTTAGCAGCTTCATCTTCATCTCTGTTTGTTACTGGATGTATAAAAGGGGTAGATTGTTGAACAATCCGAGTAGTTTTCACATTCCTTCTTTACAGATAATAATACTTCTTGAAAAGAAGAAACAAACAAATAAACAAACAAAACCACAAACCCAAAAACAAACAAAAACCCACAAAAAAACCCCCCAAAACAACCAAAAAAAAAAACCAAAAAACACACACACAAGAAAACACCCCTAAAACCCAAAGAAGCCAAACCAAAAAAACGAAACAAATGAAATAAACAACATGACAGCTTTTAACTTGCCCAAAAACTTTTTTTATTTGGCTGTAGATATTGCATCTTTCTTAGTTCTGTAGAAAGGTGATTTCATTTGACTTACATGGGCAGTGAATCAGATAATTTTAAATAACAGTTCTAGAAACACTTCCATCAACAAAAGGCATATATAAATAGGGTTCAAATGTGTTTTTGATAGTGGAAAGGAATAATGGGAAATAAACTGTGTGGAGGAAGGCTACAATAAACTTCTGCACTAAAATAAAGCAAATTTCATACTGAAAAATGAAACTTCCCTCTCTTAAATCTAGTTGATAATAGGCTAACAACTAGACTGGAGGGTCTCATCCATGGAGGAGAATGACAGTCTGAGGCACTGAGTATAGAATTCTCCTAAGGTTTGACATCAATAGTATCACATAAATATTTAGGAGTTGTAGACAAAAATACTTCTTTCTTGGCTTTCATTTTTCTTGTTCCTGAAATGAAAGGGTTTTTTCTTTTTTTTATGGAATACTTAATCAATAACTCCAATTTCTATAAACACACACACTGCCCCCCACTTCTGAGGAAACATTTTCAAGATGTACAATTCTTTTTCCTGTAAAAAAATAGTTAATCTGGTAAAATGCATGGAAGAGCTTCTTGAGGTTTTGAAGTCTTGAAGTTTAACAGAATTTATAGAGGAATACACCCGTGAGTTGTTCCTCATTATTCCAGATACACCCACAGAAAAAATGCAAATGACATTTGCTGCCAACAAATAGACTCTACTCAGCTGATGCTTTAAAAAAAAACAGGGAGAAATAAAGCTTCATTACAAACTAGACATTTATATTCAGTGCTTTCATAGTGATCAAAGCCAGACATGAAGATAATGAAGAATTGGCTCCAGAAAATGTGCATTAGAATCATGGCATGACCAAGTTTGCTTATTTAGATTTCTCTGTCATAGCCATTTCTGCTTCATCTGTCACTAAAACCACAACTTTTCAAGTTTTGTTTAGCAATGTATTCATGTTCCCTACTGAATATTAATAACCACAGCAAATATAATACTTCAGGGTCTGGGGTTTTTTCCTACCAGACTTTCTAAATTCAACTGAAATCTGAGCTCTCTTTTTCAGGAGCTATGTGTGCATATCTAAGAACATGCAGGCAGAAGAGACGGGAAGTGGCTTCCCCTAGCTAGAAGATACCTTGGAAAAAACTGCCAGTCTTGTGACAGTTATATGGATGTCTAAAATCATTATGTAGTACTAGTTCACTTAAATTTAAAATGAAAGGTTCATCAACCAGACATTTGTGTGCTGTGAATTTACAGAGATATATCCTAGAAAGTGAAATAAAAGATTTAGCTTATATTCTCTTCTTGTTGCAGAGGTGCATTTACTATTAAAATTAATGGGACCAATGTCTATATATAAAAAGACTCTTCATTTACAAGATCTGATATGAAAGCAGAAGAATTATGAACGATTGGAAGAAGGATCATGTTAAATGAGATTCAAGCCTCATATAGTGTTGCAGTGTGATTTCCTGTTTCACCTATCCCAACCCCTCAGGTGTGCCAACCTTTCCTTTCCCCTTTGCCCTCCTGCTAAGAGCTGTCCATCAATCTTAACATTCCAGCAAGGGCGTCGTGTGGTTGGCAGAAGTTCAAAAGATGCCCCTCAGGTCTGGGCTCATTGGCCTGTCCAAGTGTCTGTATCCCTTGAGCCTTCCCCTCCTCACACCTGGTTGGCCCTCACCTGTCCCTTCCCCTCCCCCTGTCCCCGGGGCTTAAAAGGAGACGGGACCATGCGGCCGGGATTCTGTTGGGAGCTGTTACCACATTCAGAGGTCTGTCATCCTGGAATAAAACTCTGGATTAAAACTCTACGGCAGAATCCTCTCCTTTTTCTCTTCACCGTCACCTGAACCTTTTCCACCAGAGGTAAACTGAGTTCCTACTATGCCTGGATTTGTTCCGAGTGCCCAGCTGCAGCACCCAGCCGGCCAAAGGTATCTCTGAGGTGAAACACCACAGCTGCCGCCTTTGGTCCAGCAGCAAGGGCCAGACGAGGCCAGGCACGTCCCACCTGGAAATATTGGGATTAATATTCCATAATATAGTTCCTACTGCATTTAAAAATATTAAAACTAGTTAGAGAAGAATTGAAGGAGCAACTTAACAGAATATCTTATGATTCTGAACTTCAAAAATCACAGACCGTTGTTTTCATAAGTGCTTTTTTTAAATAGCAAAAATTAAAGTACAGATAGGAATAACATGTCAAGAAAAAATTTAAATAGTATATTTTGTATAATTGGTTGTATGAAAAAGCACATATAAAATTTCTTATCTGTTTGGGATTTTTTAGTGTTTTACTAACAAATTTGAAGTTAATGGAATAAAAAGAAATCTGATGTTGTTGTCTATAATGACATAATCTCTTTACAAATAAATATCCTTGAGACCATATACTCTCTCCTCTGTCTTAAAAGCTAAATTAAAAACTCTATTTGTACTAGTGCATGAGCTGTATATTTGCTTTTCTAAGCTTTGAATATGCCTGAATTTTTTTGGACACTTTATCATATTTCAGCATTCTTTGCAGGTAGCCTAATATCATTGGCCAGAATAATAGTTCCAAGAGGCGAAACTGAAAAAAAGAGAAAATGAGGCAGAAATATACCTGTCCTTCCAAAACAGTGGGGTACTCTTTAAGGTTGAATCATTAATGGCAGTCACTCAAGTCTCCTCACAGTTGGAATGGTGTCCAAAGGTTTGATTTGAAAAGAGAGAATAATCTCCTAGATATCGGGGTCAGTCTTTTTAAGTGCTATATAGATATAAAGAGTTCTATTACATTTTTACTCACACATTTTCAAGTTGTTATTCAAGCATATATTGCAAGAAATTGGATTGCTAAAATAGTACTCGATGAATGTTAATAATCACATTTTACAATTTATTGTATTTTACATCTTTCTTTCATCTAGTAAATAGAGAATTTGCATTTTTTCTTTTATTTTCTAAAAAAACAGGTTTTTTATTTTCTTAACAGGTAAAATATAACTCTAACTGGAGTAAGTTCTATTACAAAAAAGACTGTAAACACATATGGCACGGCTGTGTTTTATACTGTAGAACTAGAGGAAGTGCAAAACAACAATGAAGCCTCTCAGAAAATAATATTTTCTCTTCCCTTTTGAAATTACTGGGGCTGAAAAGGTAATTGTCTGAATTCATCCCAAGTGAAACTGAGCTTAGATGAAAGATGGTGACAAATGAATGTATATTTTAAGTTCAGCCTGCATTCATTCTATTGTGAACTTGCCAAATGACATTGGATAAGGTACAAAATCTTATCTGGATATCACGTCCCAGCTCCGGAAGACTTTCAGTCCCTTCTCTGTGCTAAAAGTTTAGAACAAAAGTAAAGAATAAGCTGGTTTTATTCATTACCCGGAACATATAACCATTTGTTCTTTCTCAAAAAGAAAGAGGAGCAGTTCCTAAAATTACTACCTGATGAGGGCATTCTCCTAAATAAAAAGAGATTTGAAGACAGCATTTTCAATCTCTTAAACATGTTGTTAAAGTAAATATTTGAGCAAAATATCTGCTCCGTACAGATAAATAATCTAGCTACAGCACATTCTACAGTGCTAGAAAAAGTACAAAAGGAAACAGTATTTTTCTGTTGATGTCATGCCATAATATAAAGTTGTTAAATTACCACTAATCAACAGAACAAATAATTATGATATGTAATACAAGTTGTCAGAAGGATAATTTTTTTTGTCCAAATAATTATAATATGTAATACAAGTTTTCAGAAAGATTTTTTTTTTTTGTCTGAGAGTAGTTCAAATTTCAGTAAAAATTCTGGGAGCTGAAATCAGATTGGAGACAGTGGTTTCATATTTTAGAACTGAACTCCTGGCTCATCAGGGAAGATCTTGTAGATAGGATTAGTAGGAAAAATCTTATTTGGTAAAATATGTTGGACCTTAGGTGCAAAAAGGGCACAAACAGGTGACTGGTGTTTCTCATATAGGTTGTTTTGACTTCTAGCAGAGGAAACAGAAGAGGCATAGAGAACAAAAACAGGTCTTCAGAGTTAAATTGATGGTATCCACACTTTTAGGTATGCCTTTTATGCTCAGTGCTACACCTTAAAAATATTCTAAATCTATTTCAGGATAAAAGCTAGATATGCATCACCCCAGTGTGCAACCTTGTTTCCTTGGAAGGGAGGAAATAATAGTGTAGTTCAAACAATCCCCTGTTCTGGAGACTGAGACTGCCTAAGATTCAGTATCCTGCAGTTCAAACCTGTCACTTAACACACCCAGGAGTCTAGGCCTAGGTTCTTTTTATTTTTAATATTATTTCTTTTTGTGATATTATTTGGAAAATGTGCACTGGAATCCCACAGGGGAAGACAAACTATTCTGAGTGCTTGTAGATGGAATAGGAAAAGAGACTAAACCTACTTCCTTTCATTAGAAAAAAAGTTTTAAATTCTTTTATTGAAACACACCAAAGAAAAAGTGTAAATCTCTTCCATTTAGAAAAGAACATATTTGCTAAAAGGCATCTGTAACTGAAAAAAAATCCAACCTGATAAAATTACTACAGGAATACGGTGTTCCTTTATTTTTCCAGCATTAAGCAAGGAGTTTTGGAAAAACAAATTAGCATGTATTTTCATACCTTGATATAGAATTCTTGATCCCTTATTATCAAGGACTTAACTGCTTATTATTCAGAAGAAATAAGCCAATATGAATAAACCTATCCATGCTGTGGAGAAATGGTTCAGATATTTTACTAAAAAAAAATTAAGTCTACATATTTATTTTAATAACAATCTTAAAAATGTTATTAATTAATAGCTGTAGTACTCCACTTTCTAGAAAGCCACAAGATGACATCAGAGAGATCATCTACTTATCTTTGAGTAAGTAACACCAAAAGTTTCTTTTATTTTAACAAACCAAGCAATAGCACATCCTGTTTTCTTTTTCTGAGGTAGCACATCCACATATGGCCACATATGTAAATTAAAATATCTTGGCCTATTAAACCAGAATCCAAACTGGATATTGGAAAATGTAAGCATAACTATTATTTAAGGAACTAAATGTGGAGAAAACCTGCTTTAGGGAAAATCTATAAACTCCACATATTTTGAGATGAGATTTCTGACTCAATTTCTCTAGCTCTCTGTGGTGTAGCCAAGTATAGGTGTAAGAAATAGCAACAATAAACCCAGTTCTGTGTCAATCTGTCTGGAAAAGAACAATTCTAATTTCTTTCATGCTTACACTAGTACTACAAACTGAGATTGCAACAAAATGCCCTATGCTTCCATTTCTCTAAATTGTCAAAGTCTCTCTGCAGGAAATGGAAACAAAAGTAAAATTTAAATGATACAGGGGTTTTTATAAAAAACCCAACCCAAAGCAAATTGCAATCCAGGGATGAAAAATCATGCCCAGCAGCAAAATATTCAATATTTTCTTACAGGCTTTACATAAAAAGGTGCAACTCTATTTACTGTAAGATAACTAAACTGATAGTTGTCAGATCTTCAACTTATTACTAAACAGAGTACAAAAATGCAAATCACTATGCTACATATATAAAATACTAGAGCACTATGATGTATATCTATTACACAATGTCTGAGTTATAGGCATGACAATATGGGATATGACAACATGAACCAAGGTTCCTTGAAGTGCTTATTTTATTTATTGTACTTTGTATGTAAGTATGTATACTGAAGGACAGAGATGAGATGAGGTGAAGTAATATGTATATAGATAAAGAGCTGTCTGCTCTAAATTCCTAAAAATGATAAATCTATAGATTGTTCACTGATGTCTGTTTCTACTCTGCTTCCAATAATGTTTTCTTGAAATCTTGCCAGATTTAAGTTTTGGTAAAACAGTGTTCTGAATTGCTTTCTATTGTTCATTATTTAACATTTTTATGTAGCTTCAAATATATGCATGTAGCAGTGGAGGGAGATAATATATAGTACTTGCCTGAAAGAGACCAGCTTTTACAAAGAAACAGAAAGAAATGATGCATACTAAAGTGAGAATAGAATTACTTATAGATAGTCCAGGTGTGGGGCACTTAAAGAGAGAGTATGAAAGAAGTAATGTCTGTTGCAAATCGCAGGACTGACAATATGGATTGCAATATGGATGAGCAGAGAGAATTTTTCTTCATATGATAACTGCATTGATAAACTTCTTGTTGATCTGTTAAAGCTGAGCCCCAGAACAAAAGAATGTTGGAGTTTTTTTGTTGTTTTGGGTTTTTTTTTGTTTTGTTTGTTTGTTTTTTTGGGTTTTTCTAAAATTTGAATTAATACAGGCTAATATATTCAGAAGTGTGACTTAACCAGGATGGGAGATCATTGTAGTATATTTGTATATTATATGAGTATATTAGTTTGTAAACTATGTTGAACTGGATGTTTCTGTCTTGTTGAAATATGCAGCATTTCTGTGGGAAGCTGAAACAATGGTTTTTCATTGCTTGCAGTTGCTGTGTGGTCATCAGTGGTAGACCTGAACACACTGGTCATTCAATGATTCCTGTGAGAGCCATGGTTTCCTTTGGTGTATAAACAAACTGCAGGTCTCATTGGCACTAGAATGACTCAAGCCTCAAACAATTTGCCCACCTCTATGGAAAAAAAAAGGCAAAATTTGCATATCACACTTAATTAGGACCCAGTGCAGGAGACAACCAAGGGTAGGACTATTCATGACAGAAAGTTGGGAAGCACCAAATCTATCTATCTATCTATCTATCTATCTATCTATCTATCTATCTATCTATCTATCTATCTTTTTTTAAAATAAAGAGGTAGACTTCAGAAAAATGATTATGCATGTGAGAATATTTAGATGTTAAATATCTCCCCATTTTACCCACAATGCACAGTACTCAACCAAAAGAATTTAATGTTCCCTTAATATATCTATTAATTTGACATAGGTACTATAACTGTACATTGATAAAGATTTTTTTTGTAATTCTGTTGTATAAATAGCAATATATTTTACCAGTTTTCTGACCAAATGTAAGTAGTATGTATACACAGACACACATGTAATTTACTATCTATTTTAGTGTCTATAGTGTCTATAACAGTAGAAATTGAATAATAGATATAGCACATGAATAATAGATAGAGCACTGGCTGTGAGTTTCAGTACTGGAAAACTACAGTCTTCTATACTGCATTTTATATATTTGGCTGTGCTCATGGAGCTGAAACACATAAACCAAAATCAAGTTAAAGTTCTAGATCAGAAGATTTGTCTTATTCACAAACTGCTGATCATCTGCCACTATATATTCAAAACTTGAAGTATCTGAATTATCTTGCTTATCCTGGGAGTTTGATTATACCTCTATTACTTTCATTTTTCACATTAATCTATGGCTAGTATAACTGTGCTGTAGTAGTTCTGAATTCCCCAAAGTTTCTAAATGAGAAATGATTCAGTTAATCAAAAGTTTTTGAATTATAGCAATTCATAACATGATACACTTAGGAATTAATAGCGAAGTAATTTCCTAAGAGGACAACATACAGCTTGGAAAGCTATCTTGCTAAAATGAGCCAAATATATGATCATAGAACCATAGAGTGGTTTGGGTTGGAAGGGACCTTAGAAATCCTCTAGTACCAACCCTTCTACTCTAGTTCCAGAGTTCTAGAAATCCTCTAGTTCCAACACTAGACCAGATTGCTCAGAGGTCCAGCCAACCTGGCCTTGAACACTTTTAGGGATGGGACATCACAACTTTTCTGAGAAACCTGTTCCAGTGTCTCACCATCATCACAGTAAAGAATTTCTTCCCAATATCTAACCTCAATCTATTGTCTCTTAGTTTTAAGCCTTCCCCCCTGTCCTTACATACTTTGGTAAATAGTCTCTCTCCATCTTACAGGCTTTTTAAGGTACTATAAAGCTGCAATTAGGTTACCACAAATCCTTCTCTTTTCAAGATTGAACAATCCCAACTGTCTCAGCCTTTCCTCATTGGAGAAGTGCTCCATCCCTCCAATAAGCTTGGTGGTTTTCCTCTGGATTTGCATCAGAGAATTTGATACAATTCTGGTTTTCCCATAGATGATTAAATTACATTTAAAGATGTTTAACATAGCTTTTCAGTTTAGTTTTTTTACATATTTTTACAAAGTACAATACTTTTAAAAGAGAACAATTCTGTTATACTGTGTTCCATGTCATCCTTTTCAATATTAATTTAGTGATACTTGAGATTTTTAATATTTCTCACAACGATCTTTCATCTAAAATAAACAATAGTAATTTTTTCAAAGCAGCACAATTTACATTCCGGCCATGATATCTAGCCATAATAGTCACAATAAGAATCAAAATGTTTTAGTGTGCTTTATTGTCATACCCTTTCCAACATATTTTTTAATGTCATATTTCTCACTGTCCCACTACAATTATGTATGGCATCTTTAGAGTGGAAGCAAGAATGCAGTGATTAACTTAGATTCAGAAAAGCATTATGGGACCCATTGCTGGCAAAATTCTAAAGACCAGGATCTGAATTTCACCTAACAGTTACTTCAGGATCTTTCAGGCTTTGAAGTTCAAGACTAAAAACATAGATGTGTTTATCTTTCCTTTAGAAAGAAATTTAGAAATGTTTTTTATGGAATTTAGAAATTCCATAAAAAACAACAACAACAACAACACAACAGCAAACATCTATCACCTAAAAAGAGCAAAACTTTATTCAAAGGTCTCCGATGCAGTGAATATTTTGAATAAAAACAAACTCAAAGAGACAAAGAGAATAGAAATGTAAGTATTTATAAGCAGCTCTGCCCCTTCTTGTGCATATCATCATTAAGAATTTCTCTTTCCTAAGATTAATTTCAACTGCTCAGTGACTTTTTGAGTTCTAGTGACATTTGCATGATTTTCCCTTGGCCTGTTTGTGGCCTAGGAGGCCTTTATGCTTCTCAGTCTTCTCAGAAGTTTTTCAGACTCCACTTAAAATTCATCCCTCCACTGTCTCACTCTGACTCTTTCATGTTCTTTTTTTGCAGAGTCCTGTGGTCTCTGGGCCATTGTCTAAGTATACCTGGTTGCTTTCAAGAAGTGAGTTCCCTTGGTCTTCACAGAGGTGATAAAGCCATTCTAACACTTCTTATGACACATGCAATCTGAAAATCAGAAGGAAGAAAACAAAAGATATCAAGACACCACAGGTCACAAAGATTAAAACCACAAATTATTATAAAATAACTTCAGCCTCTCTGTGATTTATGTTTTGAACATGATGAACTAAAAGAGATTTCAAAAACCAGATGCACGTTTTTTAGAGAAATTACTCTAAAAATATTTCTTTTACATTTTAACATAAAAAATGTTGTCATGTCATTTTTTTTCATTTGTTTTTCTTGGTAACTTCCATTAATAATTTCCCCTAGTTCAAAAATATTTAGAATAATTTTCTTTAATGTTTTCCTGCACCCTTCTCTTGAAGCCTCTTCAAAGCTCTTCTTTCAAACTTTAAGATGAAAAAGGTGAATGTACGTGCAGTATTTTATGTTCAAATACCATATATTCCTTTAAATATTATATCCTGTAGTGGGAATTTTTTTTTGCTAGGAGGTCTTCAAAGCTATTTCACAATGTACACTGTATGGGATATTTTATTGGCTTTGACAAGTATTACATATGCCCAAAAAGGAACTGGGAAAAGTTTCAGTCTAAACCAAAAATCTCAGAAAGAAATTGGTGAGCAGCTTGGACTAGAATATAGGGAAATTTTCCAAAAAGTTAGAAAGTAGTTCCTTGGTGAAATGTTAACATATTTTGTTTTGATTATTCAAAAAGAAATTTTTCTCTATTCAAAACACTTTATTTAAAAAGAATCCAAAATGTTTATACTGATTGTTTTTGGATGTTTTTCAAAAGGCATTAGTGCATTTAAGCCAAGATTACCTATATTGACTCCAAATTATTATTATTCTGTTGGTTTTTCTTTTTTATTGACAATAACCCTACTCTTTATCTTAAACTTCCTAAATCTTGCTCAAAACCAATAGAGCGAAAACATCAGCAATGAAGTTTTAATTTGACTATGGGTAAACAATTAATAGTTTTTTTCCCCAGTATTATTTTGGATCCAAAGAGAAAATATTATGGGGAAATTCAAAATAAGGAAATTCATAGGCTTCTCCTTGCTCTGACCAGTTTGTTTGGTGAGAGACTTTTTTGATTTTCAGTTTGTTTGTTTTTTAGTTTTGTTTTGTTAGGGTTTTTTGTGGATAGTAGGTAGAGGGAATGCTTGGAACTACTATTGACATAATCAGAAATTCCCTTTGATGCTAATGGAGAAGTCTGTTAATGGGGTTATCTTCATGTTTAAAATACCTAAGGCTCCAGGAGATACAGTCTAAAACCCCAGTAGGACTGAATCAATTTTTAACCTTCAAAGCCATATTGATCAAATGGTCTTGTGTGATGTTTGGTTTAGACCTTTGAAATGGCAGTCCTTTCTGCTCTATTGGGAGAGCAAAGTTGCAGTGGCCTTATCTTTGAAGGAAAGTAGCTGGTTTGGTGAGTACTATCAACAGGCTTTCCAATATTATGTAGTGGGAAATGTGTTTGCAAAATTCCTTGGAACAGAAGACCTTTATTTAATATAAAAATATTATTTCTGTGTATTTATATAAGCTCTGCAATGAACTAATATCCTGGAGCTCAGATGGACTACCAGAAAAAGAGACACATTTGATAGAAGAATCATGGGTTTTGTTTTCAGAGACTATTTCTCTTATAATTGTTAATCTACAAACAGTCAGCTAATCACAGACATACATGAAGTTCAGAAAGATTTGTGAAGTAGAAAGAGACTTTATAGAAGAGCATGTTGACCAGATAAATACATGCATTTTGACTGGTGATACTTTACTGTTCATACTGCCTGTGTTCAGAAGTACTGTTTCTGAGTTGTAATAGTATTTTAAAAGTTTTATCACAAAATAAAAGTATTTACAAAACTAAATTACTGAATATGAAGCAAACCTGTGAAATTTAATAGTTCCAGGCCCCTGTGAATCTGGAATTTGCTGGAAAATTTTCCTCTTTCTTTTTTTTACAGTAATTAATGATCTTGAAATGCTAAAAAAACCTAAAATGTTTTCATTTTTATAAGTTGTCAGTTTAAAAAAAATTATTTCAGGAATCATATATGTATATGAGTTAAATATTTATCAGACTAAAATACAGTATTAATTTTATAAACTTTACATTTTTACATATTGAATAAGGGTTTAGGAAGATTAGTTACCTGCATTGAGAGCTTCCAGACAGATTATGTTTCAAATTTTTTTTTTAACATTAATATAAATTCTTTGTATCTGCTATCAAATTAATATATTTGAGGCAATGAAAGGATTCCTCTGATAAAGCAAATTGAAAACATTTGGAATCCATTCCTATTTCTTATCAGCAGCATGCTGTCTAGTCCCTCAAGCAGACAATCTCTAGTACAATACCATCTGATGCTGTCATTAAATCCTCAGCGTCAGGTTTCCGTAGCAACAGCAGAGCTCTCTCTGCTCCACTGTCTGCATGAGAAACCCAACCTGGGACAAAAACAGTTAATTATATGTTGTTTTTCTACGTTTATTTGACAGCTTAAATCAGAGACCTTCTGTAGCTGGAAATAAGTGGTAAGTAGCTGTTAAAGTTTGTGATTATTAAATTGTGGGGCTGTATTGTAGTTGTTGATGTACATGCACACCAGATGGTGGCCTGCTGTATTCATCACCAGATTAGAAAGATAAAGTCTGGGCTATATGTAGGCCCACACACAGCTTAAGAGTTTATTTTGTAATGCATAATAGCTTTTAGTGCTTATTTAAAATAGCAAATCTTGGAAAGCTTTACTTTGATTTTGTTATAGATGTGTCAGGATGAATATATTCCCAAGGTGTTTAAAGTTAGTTTTCATGTTACTCTGTTATCCCTCTCCAGGCCAATGATAGCAAACCATATACAGGTTATATCAAGTTTGCTTGGTTTAGGAGTTAGTGATCACAGAACAGACAACTATCCTTGACTCAAAATAAGCAATGATAATTAAAAACTGTGACCAGAAATAATACATGGCTTTCTTACAAAAAAAAAAAAAAAAAAGAAAAATGTTTCAGAAAGGAATTTAGAAATTGAATGTTTTTACTTAGCAGCATATTCTAAATAAAAGCTTTCCTATGTTCACTAAAGCCAAAGAAAGTATCTTTTTCATTTCTAAGGCAGACAAATCTACTGAAAGCCATTAGAAGCCCAACCACCTAGCAAGGAGAGTTCCCATATCAGAGGAGTTTTGGGTTTCATTTTACTAATTATCTCTTCTTTCCCATTATATTTTTATAATATTGTTGCAATGTTTGATTTCAAAATATGCATGATTGTTTTATGGAATTTTACTTAGATACAGTATCCATTTTATGAAAGCAATATCAACTCAAAATGTAGTTGATACTTTTTTAAAAACATTGTTGTAAATAGGCATGAACTACTGTAGTTTTTGGTGAACAAAATTTGATCATGGTAAGTACAAAAGCTGTGGCATAGGTTGAATCAAGCAGCTGCTACTGTGCCTATATTGCTCAAGTTAAACCAGGACATTGTGCCTTTATACTTCTGAAGATTTAAAGAAAAAAAGGCAACACAGGTATAGTACACATTTTTGTTTATACACATATGAGAATATGTTTAGGTATATTTTATTTAGAAGGGACATATCTGAGATGAAGAGATACTGTAGCAAGTATCAAGAACTTTCATGGAATTGATAATTTTAACTTTTTTGAGGCATCTCCAGACATAAATTATTTCTATATTTGTTTTTGTACTAAAATAATACCATTATGCATTAGACTAATCTTTATACAACTGTGAATGCCATTTAAAATATAATTATAGTTTCATGTTTAATTTTTAAGTATTTTGCTAAATAATTCTGCTGACTAGTAAGAAGCCTTTGAGAAGTTTCACTAACAGACAATATTCATCCAGTTCAGGGTTAAACCTCTTTTCTGAAGAAATCAGGACCATCATGTTAATTTTCCAGGGGCCTTTTCCAATTAATATAAGTGGTAGCTGACTTTTGCTAAAGAATGACATGATACAAGAGAGAAGATAATCACATGAAAAGCACGTAAATAATTATTAATAATTTTGCCCACAGAAGCACAGTTGAGTATTTGAGGCTAGATGGAAACATCTTTTTATCATTACTATACATCTTTTTATCATTACTATACTGCTTGGTCTGGATTGATCTTAATCTTGATTATGTAGTATTTTTTTTTTTAAGATTATAAACAACTAGAAAAGAATTATGAGCAAATTTTAAGAAATTATGAATGCATTTGCCAAAGTTGGGATAATTTCCTTCCTGTATGCACTTATGTTGCAGAAAATGTGTGGCTGTTTGCACACAGGTCCATCCATTTTTATGCATATTCTTAAATAATATCAGTGAGCTTTTGCAAGAATAGGGAAGAGATAGGCAGACTGTAATATTTACCTCTTTTAAAAATACATTGTCTTTGTGAAAATGCTGTGTAATGAATGTTAGAAATTACATGGTATGATATTCAACAAACATAAACCTAGACATTTCATGTTCCCAAAACCATTTGGGAGAGCTGATTTTAATTTCTAGTGTCATATGTTGTCTTGATTTGTGGTTTCTGATTTTTTTTTCATAAACATTTGGTATATAAAGAGAAGATCTAGAAGAAAATTAGATTTATTATAGAGGGAGCATGCTGACAGACACTGACTTTGATACATGCTGTAATATGAGGATTTCATGTCCATACTGCTGCATTTTGTTTTTATCTCCCCGTCCTGTCAGTCTTGCTTCCCTTTTCTTGTGCCAGTCAAGTTAATCACATTTGAACCCCAAATTCCAGAGGTTTATTTAGCTGTAGAGAGTTGATAGAGAAAGAAAAATAATGCCATTGGTTTCACAAACCAAAATAATTTCTCTGGAAAACAAATTTATGATGAAATAAAATATAAAATAACAGCATTTCTATAGAGAGTTGCAAGCTTTTAGTCATTTTGTAAAATAACACATTTTTATGAAGTTAACAAATCAAATGGACAGATGATCAATGTCAAATCTACTGGAAAACTGCCTGTGCAAATGGAATGCCAGATTAGATAATAATCTGTCACTCAAAGTTCTGATGACCATGTGTATATTGCAAAGCATGCCTCAGACAAGAATTGTAGTAAAAGTCACCTTCATCCTAAAATGAATGTAGCATAACTTTTTTTGCTAAAATGTGAAAGATATTTAGGGTTTATAAAGATTTCCAAGGTACAGAATGAAGAAGCTGATATTAGCTATAAATATATCTTCAACATTGACTTTCTGCATTGGTCCAATCATTGCAACAATTATAAATATTTATTAAAAGAGACAAGGATTTTTTTTTTTGTGTGTGAACAATATTAATTGATCAAGGTTGTAAAATATCTTGGCATATTTTACATTGCCAAGACACTGCTGTGCTCATAGGACCCTTCTGAGCCCCCAAACTCTTACTAGTTTTCCTGCTTTTGTATGACTCCCAGGAGTGTGTTCTTTTGGAAATCTTCCTTTGGAAGATGCTAGCTGCTTTCATTTTATGTCTCAATAGGACAGGACTTGAACAGGGTAATTACACTATGGAGCCTGAAAGCAGTGGTTGTGGAAAGCTACTCACACAAGTAAGTGGCTGCAAGGTAGGAAATATAGGGCCCCTTTTTTCATTCATTAAATACCAGTTTTCATTCATTAAATACCAGTTTTCATTCATTAAATACCAGTTGCTCACAGACTGAGTGGATGCTTCTTGCATGTCTAGCAGCATACAGATAGATCACTGCCACGGCATACTATCAATCCAAGAAAAAGGAATCAAGTGAATACTATTAAAAAAAAAAAAAAGAAAAAGATATTAGGTGTGAAACAAGAGTTATGCATCTTGGCCTTCATCAGAAGGGGGAATTTAAGAGGCCTGGAAGATTTTAAAGTGACAAATTAAAGAAGTGATAATAGGTTCTTCAAAGATAGGCAGTAATTTTGAAACTGTGGAGCTGTTTCTCTTTTATAGTTAAGAAATTAACATGGCAGGAGTCTTCTGCTTCCTGCAAGGTCTAAGCTTCTTCTTGAATTTTCTTCAGGAGGGTCTTAGACTTTAATTTATGCAGTTATGCCTTTCGCTTCTTGCTCCCTGAGTGGAGCATATGTATTTTATGAAATTAGCTTCAACAAAATACCCAGAAAAACTCAAATCCTGGTATTTAAAAATTTTTACAAGGATGCAGAAAATTTAGCAAACACCTGAGCTACTTAGGTTAAAAGGCTACATTTCTTCTTTCATGAAATAGCATTTACCCTGCAAATTTTGAAGTAGAAATTACATACTCTGTCTTAAAATGGACAGAATTATGGGTTACTGTAGGAGCAGCTCTCTGGCCACAGAGAGAAACAAACAACTTTCCCAGGCATCATTCTGGGAAAGGCTGTAAGACAACCAGAGAAAAGAATTATAAACAATTCTTATCTTAATTTGCTGCACCTGGCATTGTGAACATGTAGGATTTGTTATAGAGATGTGTTACCCAAAGGGTGGTTTCCTAATTAGCCAATGGTGATGGTGTTTTGATTGGAGGGCCAGTTAGGTCCACCTGTAGTGAACTAGGGTATAAAAGTATTGGTTTCTTAATAGAGATATTATCAGTCTTCTGTAAATGCATTGAGTCTGTGTAAAACATTGCCTGGTCCTAGCCTGTTGAGCTGACAGATTTCTCTTGGGGGAAAACAAAAATGTTACCATACGCATAAATAAGGAAAACTAAATAAAAGGTCAGTGATTTATTTCCTTCTAGTTTATACAAAATGATTTCTCCACTTCTTTTAGACCTGCATTAAGCCAGTTGGACGAATGCTCTTTTATTCCTATGTAACTACATATTTTACCAGGAAACTTAAATTTTTCTTTAATACAATGTTTGTGAAAAGCTTAAATCAAGAAGTTAGGTTTTTTTTTGCAGATTGTCAGTGAAATTCATTTTGGTACTTAGGTATCTATCATTTGCAACATTCTATTGCCAAATAATACTGGACAGAAGTGTAAACTTGACATCAATGCTTGTACTACCAAATTATTACATATTTAATTTTTATATTTTTGCAGTATTATCTTTGAAAGTGCTTGTGATTGTTTTTCATGTCATTTTCTTTTTATTTAGCATGTCTAAATAAATGTGATCATCATATAAATGCCATGGAAAAAATGGGATACTTAAAAGTAAAAAAATCTTATTCAAAATTAGTCTTTCAATGTTGAATTTAAAAAGAATTAGATGGCACCTTAATTAACAATAAATAGGTTGGAGGGGTGAGTATTCTCACTGGCGAGAGCAATGATATAATTTCATTTATGCTGAACATTGGAAAGGGAGTTGATGATAATGGCAAAAATCCTGAACATAACTGTATGTGACAGAATTTGTGAATGTAACTTTTCAAATTAAAGACTATAAGGTTGCCTTAAAATATATTTAATAGAAATATTTCACTATTTCACATATTTTAAATATTTTTCAAATAATATAGAACATTGTTATTAGTGGATAACATAGAAAGTGATATATTTCTATGAATATAAAGCTAGAATATGGAAAATTGGAAAAAAGAAATGGAAGCAATGGAGTTTCCAGTACCTGATGCCCACCACAGGACAGGACTTTTTTTTCTACAAAGCATGACTTTGGCAACTCTAAGTACACACCGAAATGTAAAGTAAAGCAACATTAACAGGAAATCAGCTAAGATTATCTGCTTTCCTAAAAAAAACACATTCGCACAAAGAGCAAGAATGGTTTCTGTGAGTGGAAAAAGGAAAGAATGAATTATATTTTCTTAATATCTTCAGAATTTTTTATATTTTTGACAATTTTAATATGAAAACATTACTTTAGCCCACTATGTAAGGTAATTTTCAGTGTAAACTGATAACAATTCAAAGAGGAAAATGTTTACATAGTTTCATACTTTAGAATTACTGCTCAATCACAAAAAAGGAATATTCATAGGAGAAGTGCTACTAATAGAGCTTGTCAGATGAAAATAGAAATTAAATAGAGTTCTGAATGTCTCAACTCAAATTCTGTCTGGTCTTACTCTCAGCTCTTTAATGGGAAACAGAAATTTGAGAGAAATATTTGTTTTTCAGATGAAAACAGCAGTTGTTCAAAAGAAATTTGGGAGAGTGTGCTGGGAATTGTGTGCAAATGTCAGACATTCTGCCTTTTTGTGTCTCTGGTAGCATTGTTCAGCAAGCTTCAGTACAACACAGAAAGCTTTGAAATGGTTCTTGGCAACAAAAACAATCCATGTGGAAGACTTGGTATTCATATTATGCAGTTCAGGATTTTTTATTTTGGATTAACTCTAGTTTCTACCTGGAGATTGAATGCCTGTTAGCATTTGGATTTATTAGTTACACACTGGGAGTGCAGGTTCTGGTTTAATTTCATTAAAAAGGAATCCTATTCATGTGCTATGTGATGTGATCTGAAGCCCTGTAAGGAGGAACAATTAGGATATTCACTTAAAAACCACATTCCTCATCCAACAGTAAAGACTATGTAGCACAGCTCCTCCTTTAGCTATAGCTTTAGCCCTGCACTTTCCCATTGCTTTATACACTACTGTGTTTGAAATCATGTTCAGAAAACCAAAATGAAGAGCTGAGCAGTCTTTCTACTGAGTAGTGCACCTTTCTGTTTGATCTACGTTCTTTTTGTAAAATTTCATTTGCAGAGCTGCAGAGAGATATTCTGGAGCCTATTAGTTGTTACCATGCTCCCTCTTTGCCATGAACTTGTGGCTAGTTAACAGCTATGGACATCAGAAGTCACATACTTGCCCTTGTTTTTACTACATCCTTCTCCCCCTATATTTGCTGCAGCTTTGTCTATGGGGATACAGTTTTGGGAAAACTGTAAAAAAAAGAAAAAATAAAGGGGGCATGAAAATTAGGAAGTGTAAAAACACTACCAATTACCTTTGTAATTTTCCTCTTTTGTCATTTCATCCTTTTCAGTTGTGTCTATTCAATGCAGCGTTCTTGGGAAAGATTATGAAACCTATAGAAATCAGGGGTCTGAAAATCTTTACAAATTTTGGGGACAATACTTCCTAGAAGTTTTCCTAGAAAAGTATCTTTTTTTAAAGCAAAGAGCTTGTCATTGTATAGGAATATCAGCTTTTCCTTTTATGATGATCTCTATATTCATCAGATTAACTTCAACTTGTTATTTGTTGTCCATGGAAGGGGGATTAAACTTGGTGTATAGACAGATATTCACTGCTCTTCTCATGATCTCTCTGTGTTGCCAGTTTTACCCTATGTACACTTTAGGTGAAAACCTCATTGGACACTCCTGACATTTTGAAAACTATAAAGTAGCTCTGATGCAATGTTATTGATCAGAATTTCTTTTTTGTCCTTGCTGCTTTACAGCACTTTTTTTTCCCCTTTAAAAATAAATTATTCATTGCTGGAAGAACAGTAGTTATTTATACTCATGTACACGTGTGGAAGACACCTTTAGGTTAACTAATATTTAAAAAGTGAATCTCCTTATCATTGTACAACTACATGGATGAATCACTTTCTGTTACAAATATGTCCATATTTTCCTCACTTGTCATCCAGGAAATAATTTATTCTCATTCATTGTCAGATTTTGCATCTGTACAGGCTGAATCTATGTTGTGAAAATTAAATAGTGATTTATAATCTAAAGGAGAAAATTATTAGGACATTATGACCTTGTCAGAGTCTTGAATGGTTCTCTTGCTTTAAAATTAGATTATAATATTGCTATTTAGTCTGAGGCAACTGGTTTTTTTTGGAATTGGACTCTGAAACTCTTGAGTTGCTTATTGTGCCTCATTTACACCAATAGTCTTAAAATATATGTTTAAAAAAGCTATAAAACTCTATAGTCTTCTTTTGCTCTTAAATGTCATCTCCCCTTCTATAACCACAAGTGCAATATAGCAACAATATAGTCTTGAACACACTGACTTTCATATAAAGTACAATGAATTGCATTTAAAAACCATTAGCTATTGTAAACATGAAAAACCTACCTGAAGGTTGTGATGTACAGGAAAAGCGGTCTTGCTTTCCATATTCCTGTGAGATGTGCATTTGTTATAAACAAAGAAAGAAAGGATATTCCGTTTCCATTTTTGAAACAATACTTGAATGATTATTTAAATAATGGTGTATTTAGTCAAGTTCTTCTTCAATTCTTCGTTTCAGTTTCCTCATTTCAAGCTAATGTCAGGCTAACTCAGTTGTGAACCACCTCTATCAACTTTTGTAAATTTAGCCCATTTCCATTAATGCATTCTAATCAATCAGTACAGCAATGTGACTAAATTAGTTAAGTTATGCTCACTGACAAATACTACAGAGCCTAAAAGCCCATGACTACAACATAGAGGATGCTTTCTGTGCCATGAAATTTCTCTTAATTGCAGAACTTTTATCTTCTAGTTTGGCAAAAGACTAAGGTATGTTATTCACGCTATGTTAGTAACTGGAATAATTTAATATATTCTTTATCTTGAGGAAATGTTGTCTCTTACACAAACTGCCAACATATTTCATTCAAAAAAACAAAAAACTATTCTCCATCTACCTTTGTAACATAGTACAGGTAGCAACCTTAATTGCAAGTGAGAGAAGAGGGTGAAAAGCAGCTACATGTTGGAAAAAGAAAATCTTTTTTAGAACTAAGACTGGCAGGATGAATTAAGCATCTTTAATTTTGATCTACTAAACAATTTTCAACCCAATATCAAAGAAGAGGAATTTTTACCAAACATGTCAATATGACTAAAGTTTAATTGGTCATCCCTACTCCCCTTCTTGTTCAGCTAACCTAAAAGACTTAATTTCTTACCTCTTTGTTAATTTGCATAATAGAAGCCTTTATCACTTACTTATCATCTGTGAATGATGATTCTCTCTGTTGAAGGAAACAGAGGCCTGGTGGGTTTTTGTTTGTTTGTTTTTTTGTTTGTGTGGTTTTTGTGACTGATAATGTCCAAGAAGTCACCTCCCTTACAGCATTTGAATCAGACAGCAGAAGACAATTTTAAGATTAAGTGGGTGGGATTAATTTTTGGCCCTGTCAAATCCTTGCAGTAATCTTTATTGCAAGAAAAGATTATGTGCAATTTTCTTTTCTCATTACAATGATTGCATGAAAATAAGAGTATGGAATTGATTAGATTACAATAATTGTCAAGAATAAGAATTAATCATAAGATTTAGTATGGAGTTGATCAAAGACTACCAAATCACTGTATAAACTTTAACAGTATTTTCTGAAACTGTCATTAATCTGCCCCTTTCTAAAAGCAGAGGCTGTGACTGATTAGCAGATGAAACTGTACACTGTTGAAATGATTAAAATAACACTTTTGTCTATGTCCCACAGCAAACCCCCAAAGTCATGATGTACAACTGAAAGTGTTCAATATTCTTTGCCTCCTGCCAAGAACAAATCAGTCTGACCAAGTGCTGGCCCACAGCTGGAGGGCTGCCTGAAGTAACAGAACAACCATGCCATACTAAGGTGCCTTGCACATTAATCAGAAACTGTGTGATACAAGGATTGCACACAAAAAGACACAAGGAAATCCTGTACTTAAGGCAGGACACTGAAATATTTTCTTTTATTGGATTTTATTTTATATAGAAAGTCCATTACACTGTGTTTTAAGGCATCTATATGCTGTGTTACTGGCAGCATCTCATGTTAAAACAAAAATTGATAAAATATGTCAGTGTTAATCTATTTCTGTGTCAGATGAAAATTGAACACAGTGAACTAATGGTGTTAGTGCAACCACTTGGTATAATCTTCTTTTTTTGTTTTCTTGCTTTTATGAAATCTGGTTTGTTTTTTTTGTTGTGTACATATATCATGAGACTATTCAAAGAGGATATGTGTACTTCTGGACCTATAAGAATGGTAGTACTTGAGACCAAGGTGTAAACTGTTTATACCCATCACATCAGCAGGATGGGAATTATTTTGTATACTTGTGGAAACCGTATTCTTACAGAGACTAATTTAGACCCTGTATAGTATAAAAGCTGCAGAACAAGGCTGTTATTCAGCATCAGAAGGTCTGTTTTGTTTCTAACACTATTGCAGCTAAGGGTAAACCAATTGTGAGATTCAGTAATGAAAACCAGGACAGAGAGCAACTAAAGTCTCTGAGATCTTGTCACCAGTGTACCAGGACATAATTTGCCTGCCACTTTTAAGAACAGTCCTCTCAGTTGCTGTTAAACAGACATAAAACATAGTTCTTACCTGTGTCAGACACAGTCTGAAACAGTAATCTACAGTATTCCCAAATTAAAAGAATTACAGAAATTTTGCTGTAGCAAAACACATTCGTTGCTATTTTTCTTGTTACCTTTGAATGTTGCTTTAAGCTTTTGGTGCTATAGTGCAACAGTATTATGTAGACAGTTTTGCAGTAGATTTTCTGACATATCTATGTCAGACATATAGATACATATCTATGTATCTATATGTATATATCTATGTATATATGTACACTCATAGCCAATTCAAAAAACTTAGCTACTAAAATAGTCAAGTATATATGTATATCACTCCTCTTCCTTTGCATTCAGAGGTATTTACACTGCTACAGAATTCAAGGTGAACAGAAACCTGGCTCTTTAGATTCCCTTTGAGCGATGCCTTTTTTAAACCTTTGACCAATTCCCATCACTTTCAACAAGAATGACAGCGGAAAGTTGCTTTTGCTCAAAAGCAGCAAGTCCTTTTTCTTCAGTTCTTGTATTTCTGACACTCTTACATGTGTTTATTGTAAACACAAAGCTACTCATTTCTCTTTCCTACAGACCAGTGGCTTTGCCTGTTGTACCTGTTCCACTGGGACAAAGCCTATGCAGCATGATTCAGTCATACAAAACCAGCAGTTTGGAAAAACAGGTGATCTAAGAAAACATGCATGATGTGAGAACAGGAAAACAACAAAAAGAACTCACTACATCAGAAATAATTAATCAGATGCGCATGAGCACATGTTAATTCCCCAAATTGTAAAAACAGAAAAAAAAATTGACACGGAAATTAGTTTTTTCATATCTGCTAAAGAAGCGTTGCTGTAAGAGGTTATTAGTATAGCCTGTAATTCCTTTCCAGTGAAATGCCTTTCATATTCTATACAGAATACTATTTTCCTAATGAGGATTAAGGGAGTATATGTTTGAAAATTAATGTTAATCTCATTTCTAGTTTGATTGGAATCTTGTGTATATATATATACATATGTGCATATATAAGCATATTTTTTGCTTTTTCTTTTTTGTTCATTTGGCTCTTGTTTTAGGATTAGGTTTTTATTTAGTATCAGACCTAAGTCCATCTGTTACTAAATGCTTTAGATTTAATAACAGAATCATTTCTAAGTTTCTCTTTCAATCATATCATCCCAACTCTTGTAAGATTGTATGTTTCCTGTGAATTTAGCCAGGAGCCATCATGTCTCCTGGCTACCAGCTGAGTGTTAAAATATACAGTGGAAATAGAAGAATGGTTCTTTGTCAAGTATTATTCACAGCACCCTTGTGAAGGGCACTACAACTTAATATAGCATCTGTCCTTGGAAAAATCACTGAACCTACACAAAGAAGTTCAGTTAGAGATACTGGGTGTTCAGGACCAATTTTCAGATGGTCCAGACCAGTCAGCTTTTGCTTGGTTCAAGTAGTTCTATTTTAACTGCGTTGAGATTTGAGTGCTGTTATTCCCTGCTGTCTACACTGGCACAGCTCTCTTCAAAAACTGCCCTAGATATGATTTTCAAGAAATGTTATATGCAATTTTATAGCACTAACTCTTCATGAGAGCCTGAATCACCTTGAAGACAGTGTCTGATGTCACTGCCTGCAGAGATCATTTTGTTCATTAGGGGAACTGTATCAGCTGGTTCCTGTGAGGCAGCACCCTGACATCTTTAAGCAGATAGATACCTAGACATGACACAAAGACTCCATGGGTAAAAAAAGAGACAAAGGCCAACATAGCTAATATTTCAAGGGTGTTTTTGAATAAAAGTTTGAAATGGGCATTATATAGTGTATTAGAATTTTACTCTCCCTTGGTAAGTCCCGGCAATTGAATGTGTAAACTACTTTTCAAGTAAAGATGGAACAACTTTCTTTTGAAAAATAGATAAATCCTCAGATGATATAAATTACTGAGCAGAACTATTGCTTAATACCATCCAGAATCAATATACTTTATCTGCTTTCTTTTACTTTAAAACTTAGAAACTGCAAGGATGAAAAAAGAAGAGTAACCATGATTACACTTTGAAGATAATGGGTCAGTTCTGAATATTATTAGGATTTCAGAATAAAAAGTCAGATTTAATGTTGTAGGGTAAGGTGTATGGTAGAAGGCAAGACAATAAGATTAATTCAAAATTGCACTATGTTAATCATTCTTAGGTTGTTTTTACTCTTATTATGTATTTGAGAAATGAGTAGCTTAATTAGCTAGGTTTTATTCTTATTAGGTGCTTTGTCATGAGAACTCTGAAGAATTGCATAGCCAATAAATTATGTGAAATCACTTTAAAAGTTGTGCATTTTTCCTGGTTTTCCATATATTGTTTTGATGCAAATGTACCACTACTTTCAACTGCAGAGAAGGCAAACAGTGCTCAGGCTAATAAAAAGTCTGACTGATACAATGATCCATAGCTCACAGAAACTATCATAAAGAAAAAAAATTAAATTCAGACACACAAAAAGACATGGATATATAGTGCAAAGATTTATACTGTTGTTGCCTTTTAAGAACAAAACTTGCATAAATTATTTTTATAAAAAGGGAAGCAGATGTTAGAAGAGCATATGCATCCAGACTGCAACTGCAGTAAATATTTTTTTTTAAATAAATTGTATTCTAAAACTTTAAGGTGTTTGTTTTCACAAGCTCAATGCATGATGGAAAAACCTTCCACAGAGGTCTTTCACTAACCTCTATTGTCCTACTTTTTAAGTTGATTTCATGTTGGTCAGTTTGCATTCAACAGGCCAGACAGAAAGGAGATGCAGGAGATGGCCAGGTTGAGATAGACCTACCTCATTTTCGTGTCACATGGTCTCAGGCAGGCTTGTGATACACTACCATGGCAGAAAGTTCTTGTTATCACTTTATCAAGAGCTTCTGGTCACCAGCTTTCTTGATGTTATGGGGAGAACTGTGAAAAGAGAGTATCATAGGTCTCTATTCTGTCTTTGGAAGGCTCTTTTTAGCCATAATCACAAAAAGGATTTTATTTGCTGAAGCAATTTGATAGTCAGGCACTTTTCTCTCTCTATTTACAAAATGACAGAGTCCTGGATTTTTTTGAAAATCCTGGATTTTTCATTTACAGAGATTGTCCTGCAGTGATAGAAGGCGAAAACTTAAGAGACCATGGACACAAAGGAAGCTCATTCAAAAAGCCAAAAACTGGAATGTCAAGCTGGAATGCTTAAATTAGCTGTGCATCTGCTGGACTATTCAGTTTTTTCTGTTGAAACACTGGGCTGTATTTGCAGACTACAGTCTATCCTATTCTTGGACTGTCAGGTTCTATGGTGCTTGGAAATTTGAAGCAGAGAGAGTTGTTTAAGCTTTGCCAAAAAGCATGAAAAATGTAAAGCTAAAAATATGTTGGATATGATTATATTAAAGAGTGGAGCATACATACAAATTGATATATTTCTTTTATAAATAATAACTACATGATTATTATCTTCACATTCTTAAACCAAATGCTGACGTAATTTTGAGTAAAACTATTGATACAGCTGAAGCAATCTTACTGTACAAAATGAGCTGGTGGAAAAAAAATAGAGTTAATAAGTAGGATAGTTAAAATCAGAATGTGTTTCTTTGGAGCTTTATTTTGAGTGATCTTTCTGGATTTTAAATTGTATATATTTTTTATAAATGGTATGAATTTCTCTGTGTTAATATACAAAAACTTAATAATAGGTTTATTGTTAGCAATGCCATTTATTGACTTGTTTCTTCCTAATTCACACCCAGCAAAGTTTAATATTACAGAAATGAGAAAATATTTCTATGCTTACTCAGAAAAAATCTAAAGAAACTAAAAATAATTCCATGTTAATGAACTTGGAAATTTGATTTTAACTTGTAACAAAATTATTTTAAATTTTATGGAATCCAAACAATACTTTTTTTTTTTTTTTTTAAGGAAAACCATTTTGAGCTAAGAATTTCCAGTCCTATACTCTGCTTTTTCTTTTTTACATAAATATATTAGAAATATGGGGGTTTCTGCATTTTCACAGATCGGGTCATGAAATGCCACTTTCTTCAGAGTTCCATGACTGCTTCCTATGAACTATGTTTAAGGTTCATTAATAAATATTCTGTCATGTTTAGATAACTAAAACTGATCTAAAATCTTTTTAAAGCAAGAATTCAAACTATAGAGTGAAATGGTACATAATGGCAAGGAGATTCTCATCAAAGACATTAAAAATGTGGTTAAAATATAGATCTCTTCAGTCAGCCCACTAGCTGAGAGCTACAAGATTGCAATCATAACAGAGTAATGAAAATGGATTTAGCTGATGCCATTTCTCATTTTCATTACCATCATTTTCATGAAAATGAATTAATATTGTACTATTTTGTACTCTCATGGCAATTTTTGTCACAAAATGGATTCATGCCAAGCCATCTTCTGTTCCTGTTAATCTTTGTCAAAAAGGAAGTGCATCAAATTTTTCATGTCCTTTTGAGTTCACAGAAGTATGTAAAACTTTTACAACCCTGCAGGCTTCAAGATGTTTTTGGTGGTTGTGATAGTTTGACCCTAGGTAATGCTTACTAATGCACTAACAGTAAAGCACAGAAAGCACAAGAAAATGACAAAATATGAAGATTTTTTTTCTTGCTGTCATTTGTAGCGGGAACAGTCAAAAGTACACAACTGTAATACCAGTGGACATTAGGGAATAGTTGAAAAGTGATAGGTTAATATCTAGTTTTACCTATGCAAGCAAATGTAGGGATATATAGCCAAACCCTCATACCCATAGCATAGATAATTGTGTTAAACACTGAAATTTTTAAAATAAGTAATAATGTATTGATAACAACCAAACTTAAAATCCAGTAGGTTTTCATTGTAATGAAATACAGGGTGTACTGGCAAAGACAGTACCTCAAGAAAAATACAATTTTTAATGTATGTATAGAAAATTATTAATTGATGTGATAAATCATTACACTATTCGACTATAATGTTGAACTAGCATATTAATTTTTTTATTTTTCTCCTAATAATGTAGTTATGTTTCATGTTAGATATATAGATGACATATTTAGTAATGATTTTTTTACAAGATAGCTACATTGAAATTACATATCTTACAACCCGAATGTATTTTCACTTTGCAAATTATGTCCTGAAAGAAGAAAGAAAATAACATGGTAATTTAACTAGAGCAGTGGAAATGTATGAAACTCTTTGTCCATGTAAAGGAATGTCCTCATTCTTTTACTAAGACTGAACATGACCATTAAATAAAATGATGTACTGGGTATCCATAGCAAGTTGGTGAAACTGCCACAGGTGAAATGCTTTTACCAGAACCTGAATATGGAAAAAATCTGTTGAATTCTATGGACCTTTAGCAGCCAAATTATTTTGAGAGACATAGTAGCTATTTTGTTCAGAAACAAAAATGCCCTTAAAAGTCATCTGAACGCTTTACTTTTTCCTATACCTTTATCCCTACTACAGTATCTTCTGGTAAATTAGTTTAAAAAGTTAAATTAGTTAAAAAAGATTAAAAAGTTAGATGGTAGCACAAGCAATAATCAGAAAAGGGAATTTTCCCTTTATCAGTAATTTTCTCAATTCATGTCTAATCAGCTGATGAACTAGAGTTCTAATAAGCTGATCAAACACATTATACTGATTAGAACTTCTCCTAAATACTAAGTTATAAATACTTAGTAAGTTTTCCATCTTCCTAATTTCTCCTTGAATGTTAGATATTAGATATTTTGATATTAGATTTTACTGAATATATAGAAAATTATACAAAAGACTTGTTAGGTCTCTAATTTTGCAAACTAAATAATAAAAATCAGCTGAAGTCACAAGACTGGCTAACCATAAGCCATTATATTTTTGTACAGAGCAACTGTACAAAAAGACTAGTTCATATTCTTTCCCCAGTAAAATGCAGTACTAAATGCGTGCAGGATTATCATTGTCCATAAGATCAAGAGGTAACTTCTCGTCTGAAATACATGGAACACACTTTTAATTTAAAGTAGTGTATTTCAGACAGAGATAAATCTGGTAAAGCATTCTGTAGGGCTTTTCTTTTGAAAAGAAAAAAAATTGCTTTTTATAATAGAAACAAATATCTGTTTGTATTTTAATAAACAACTTTTTTAGATGGCATTAGATATATTTAATATAATATTTAATATGTTTAACATATCACATTATAGGTCTACTTATGACTTTTTATTAGAATTGAATATGACTTAAGTGAAAAATCCAGTAATATTAAGACATCTGATGTGTCACATAAAAAAATCTAGGAAATAGCTGAAAAGCTTCCAAAGCCCCTGAGGAGAGAGGATGTTGTCACAGGCAAATAAGCTACAAATACCTTATTCAGTGTATATTTAAGAGTGATCTCAATGTTTTCATAGACATTATGAAATTATTATCTATTTTTTCCAGTTAGTTGTGTGGCTTTCTTGTATAAAATATTGTATAGAAAAAGCAATGCAAAATCTTAATTTACCAAAGCTATATCTGAAGGGGGTTCACGTACAGAATACCTATTTGCATATTAGATAAATTATCAAATAGAAAGCTTTCACCTGGGTGTAAATGGGTTTTAATTAACAAACATTTGCAAAGTAGATGGAGATGCTAAGATTAGTCCTATCAACAGTCTGTTGTTTTAGACTGCTTTAAGGGTGAACGTATTTGTTTTTGTGCATAAGGTATTATTATATATTTTAAAAATAAACACATAAAATTGAAGCTATCAGCGTCTCAGATAGATGCCAATGAATTACATAACCCACTCGTTAAAGGCAGATTGATTGAATAGAATCAGAATGTCTACCATAGATTTTAGCACTCCGTGTCTGTAGATGTTATTCATCTTTCAACTTTTGTTTCATTGAAGCTCCTGTGTATTTGCAACCTTCTTGATGTTCTTACCCTCTTGCCTAGCTCTTTCACCTTGACTTCATATCCCAAAATACTAAGGATCAACACAAATCACATTTGTAAAAGTGTGAGAAATGTCTTCTTTTCTGGAACTTGTGAAGCACATTCAGCAAAAGGGATCTGACCTTAGAGCCCACTGTAAAAAAATCCTCTCTTACAGCCTGTTCAAATTTCCTCTTTACTGTGTAATATGAGTCAAAGGAAACAGACTGTGTCAGGTGATGAAAAGAACGGAGAAAACATTTCTGTGTCAACCTGAAAGGCATCTTCCAAATTTTTTTTGTCTTCCTTTTAAATGAGTAGATATTGTAGGTGAAAAGAGTTTTGTTCAAGTTAGGCCTTTGTTCATCTTCGTGGTTCGTTCAAATGATCCCTCAGTCACGAGCTTTTTGTGGAAATGCCTACCTGTCTGTTCACTTTTTCCCCTTTTGGCTGGTTTGATGGGATTGTGGTTAATGACTGGAAGCTTCAAGACACTATCATGACACAAATACCAAGAAAAAATTTGGAATTGTGGACTTGTTCCATCAGACAGGATGACTGTAAGATCTCAGAAAATATAAAGGGGTAAAATGTTGATTGTCTGACCACTGCTTAGGAATTGAAGTATTACCATGGATGACAATTACAGTTGGTGCCACATCCATAAACTGGAAGAACAGAGGCATTTCATGCTCACTTATGCAAGGAGTGGCTGCCTCATTCTGTTTTGACCTGTCTAGGATCAGGTTGATTTGAAAAGAAGGTTCAGTGGTTGCTTCTATAACATTGAGGATGTTCTTCTCTCAAGGACTAGAGAGGTGCAGCTGTTCTCAAGATAAATTGCTGTATGGAACAGAATGATTCTATTTCAGATGGTAGAATTTACTTTTCATATGAGATGAATTGATTCTCTAGAAACTACATCTGTTAATGTATTGTATTCATAATGTCTGTTAATTAAAAAGCATTCCATACACATAAAAATAGAAATGGAAAAGAAGCCTAATGATATCTCATTTAGAGTAAAATATAGCTTCGTACAATTTTTTTCCTTTTCTCTTGCATATTGGAGTACCATTGTCCATGGTCATCTGCCTAATTTCTTTTTCATTTTTTTGCAGACCCCTGGATTCTTAATAAGAAATTGTTATTTATTCATTACACAAATACTTAGAAATGCAGGCTTAGTGTTTAATTGTCAATTAGCATAGTACAGAAGAAAACTGATGACAACTTTTCCTTTATTAATTTTTTCATGGATTTTAATTTATATAGTGACTGATTGGTAAGTTTTTTACTATAGTGGCTTTTATTTTCACAAAGATTTAACTTCTATGCAGGTAAGAATGACTCTGATGTTACATGCTCAAGTGGGTGATTTTATTGTAAAGGATAATTGTTTCAAAAAAGATTCAATCACTTCCTTTGAAAATCAGCTGTTAGACTATTCAGTAATCTCTCATCTTCCTAAATTTAAATTCACTGAAGACTAAAAGCATAGGCATGTTTTGCTTATTAATACCATATTGATACTACTAAAGAGCCATTTGTTTGTAAAATGTTAAACTCCCAGCTGTCAAATAAGGCTGTTTGCATTACACATGTGACTATTCAGTATAACATTCATGTGTTGTCAGAGCATAATATAAGAGATGGTTTTGTAGTAAAAGTGTCTGTATTAAAAAAAAAAAAAATAGGAATAGCTTCACATTCCAAGGCAGTGCTTGAAGAAAATATTCTATATTATGCACATTTTGATGCTATGTGCTGAAAAACTCCAAAATAAACACAAGATGCAGGGCTTTCCCCTTTAATAACCTTCACTGACATTCCTACTCTTTTCATGAAACAGTGTTACTATATCACATGAGAGAATGCAAATTATGATAGTTTTCGATCATCTGCAAAGCCAGGGTTTTACTAATTTTGGAGAAATATATGAGTAGTCCAAACAACTGCCTTTCTAACAGATTATTTTTAGATAAAAAAATCCAATATACACAAGTTTTTTATATTACTGATGCAAAACATCTGCTGATATTTTTAGAACTCAGATTTCAAAGAGCTTTTGCAAAGAAGGTCATCATGACTATGTTTGTTCCTGCAAATAGTGATGAAACTTGGAAACTGTCCATTTTAATGACACTGGAATAATATGATTCAAGGGCTTAAAAGTAGGTAAGACAATATGAAAGTAGACAATACACAAAATAAATCTAATGCCTACAGTGTATTAGAACTGACAGAGAAATAAACAGTCACTCTGCAAATAATCTAGGGGCTTCTTAGAAAAGTTTAGCGCATAAAATGACATTTTCTCACTACTTCTGCATGGGTAAACAGATTTGCTGTATACTTCCAATAGCATTTGCATTTATCTAAAGTACCCCCAACCAAAGCTTTAGCTGTTTCAGAAAAATTCTAAATTCTTATATTTCTTAACCATTGTGGGAAATATTACATATACAATTCCCTACCGTCTTTCATACTCACATACATTTGAATTGTCCAGTGTGAATATAATGTTCAGAAGTTTTCAGTATTTCTGATAAATAAGCAAATGTTAGTGTGTCATTTAATTGTTAATTTAATGCTAATGATTGGCAAGATGACATTAAAAAACTTGGGCAATTTAATGATGTTTTTACATTAATAGATATAGATAGAGTCACATGTTAAGTAGGGTAGTGGGTTTTTCGAGGGGACTGGTTTTGCCACTTGTTTTTGTTGGGGTTTAGTGGTTTGGTTTGAAGAAAATTTGCCTTCTAGTCTAAAAGATATAAACCGGAAAACAGTAGTAATAGTAGTAGTAGAATTATTACAATAATAATAAAAATAATACCAGCAGAAATAAGAATAATAATACCATGACTCGTGGACGACTGTGTTCTGCAAAATCAAATCCATTTGTTTCAACTTTTCCATATAATCAAACTATACCAATAACTTTGCCTGATGAGCCTTAATCATGATTACAGAATTTACTTCAGGTTATTGAAAGTAATTATGTAAGTGCACAAATGATTGTACCAATTTTTATTGCAAATGTATTACTCATAAAATATTTAATCCAATAAACCTGTTTGCTAAAATTATGGAACATACACTGTAATCATGGCAACATAATAAATACCTGATTAAGGTCTCATTATGAGCAAAGACTTTTTGACAAAAGTGAAGTTTGCTCTGAAATTATAATAGTTGTGTTTTATTTTTCATTGCATCTACCAAAGGTATAACCTTTCCATCCCTTTTATGGATCATAATCATTCTGTGCTGATGTAAAATATGAAATAATATTACCAGAAGAGATTGCATACTATAGAAACTAGTGTTCATTTAAGTATAAAATCTGTAATATTTAAGTATCTTCAAATAATGGAATTTCTTGCATTTTTCAGTTCTTAATGTTTCATCTACAAATATAAACATTGTAATGAGGTCTATGGCCTACTAGAGATTATCTGTACTCATAAATGAGATAAAGATCTTATTCAAATCTTTTATTTCTCGAAGGTGAGACCTCTTTGTGGGTATTCAGTGTCATTCCTAGCCTGATTTAAAACAATTTAACATTTGTGGAAAAACAATGTGTAAAAAAAAAGGGTTCTACTCAAAATGAATACAAATACAAAAGCATTTCTTGTCTGACACAATACAGTTTCACCTTTGAGTTGAGTTTTAGCCTTTCATGTTTTCTCTGTGCATATATGAGCCACAGCTCTGTAATATTCTTTCTTCCTTCATTTTTTAGTATCCTTGCTAAATGTTATAATAAACCTGTTAATGCAACCAAAATGTTATCTATCTAAGCCCTTAGAGGTAGGAACTTCTAATAGTATTAAAATTTCAAATAAGATATTTTATCAAAATTATTTTTATATTGCAGGGTAATTCTTTTTAAAAATCAAACCTGTAATGTATTCCAAATAACAATATTAGAAAAAAAAATCTGAAAAATAATTTATTCTTATTTTAATTTTCTATCTGTTAGAACTTGTTATAAAAAACACATATACTTGTTAGTAATCGTACCGTAGAGATTTTGTACTTTTTTAATATGATGCAGGGAGGTACATATAAATTTATGGAGAACAAAAGGGATTTTTGACTGTCTTTTTTTAAAAAAGTAATGTGGGGAAATCATGGTTAACTATTGTATTAGAAAAGCACCACAAGTAGCATAGGCTTTTTTATTTCTGTCCAAAGGAATTATATATGGTAGTTTTAAAGACACAACTAAATATTTTAGATTCAGTTCTCAAAGTCATGAGATATAATAGATACTGTCTTTGAGGAAATTAAAAATTATACATATGCTTATTATATATAATATAATAAACATATGTTGTAAAATGCTATATTTATAAAAAAGAGGAGCTGGGCCCTCCAGTAATCTAATTAAGTTTCTCAGACAGCTTTTATAAGAGGAACTAGAGGAATTTTATTTCTCCTGCAGTTTATGTCATCTGAGTCTGCTTCAGTCATGTTCTTTTTCCTTCTGAATAACTCTCATTTCTATACTTCTAAACTCAGACAGCTCTTCATTGTCTTTAGGCTCTGGATTCCCACTACTGGCCATATAGGTCCTGCTACCCTTTGTCAGTACTTTCTAAAAGTACTCAGTAGTTTGTACAGAATGCTTTGCATGTAATGTATTTTTTTTCCTCTTTGTTAGAGTTTCTCATGTTCAAAGTACTTTAGATGTACTTTCTGTATAAATATTTCTCCCAGTAGATGAAAATGCCACTTTATCCCTACAAGGAGAGGTAAGTTGAGCATATTTAATAGGTACCAAAGAACTATTTTAAAAAAAAGATCTTGGACAATAAAGTATTTTTTTGATCCCATACCATAGGAACATATTCCTTAGCAATTTTCAGTATGTAGGAATTAGTGACTTAGATGACATGAAAAAATGCACAACTTCTAGATGAAATTGCAAATCTAACTGTATTTGTAAGTTTTTTTAAAATGTGTTTGCAAGACTCTAGACTGACATGTATTTATATGCTATTATATGAGATACATAAGTAACATCATCTTTTAGGGTTATTAAAAATATTTGAATTAAAAAGTTACCATGTGGCATAAATGATGAATCTATTCCTGAGGAACCATGAGGAAACATCTTTTTTTTCAGTCTAACTATATTTCAATAAACCCAAATCCCTTTTTAAAACAATTTTAAAGTATATTTCCTGATTCTTAACAAGAGACAAGTCTTGAATTACTTTTACCATAGTTCAAAAGTAACTTACTTGTTTAAAAGTGTGATAATTTAGCTTATTTATTCATTAATTAAGAACTATTTCTACAGTGACTAGAAAAATGAATTTTATTACATACTTCATAAGTTATGCTGATTCTCTGATAAAGTGGATATACCATAATTTATAATCATTTAATATCTTAATATTCACAGATTTTTCATTTTTGTATTGATGGTCTGTTCAGTGTCCTATCAAAAGCTCAAGTATTCTGTAAAGCAATGATTGTTTGTTTTCTGACTGAACAGCAAAAATTAAATTCCTTTAGTGTACATACAACACTGAGGAAAAGACCAGTGGAAATCTGTATATTTTTATCCTTTACTTTTCACTTTTCATTACAAAATATAGAATATAAAACATATACTGTATCTGTTCCTTTTTTGCACACTTTTTAAAAAAGTTTTAATTTCTATACTTGTGTACCTTAACAAAAAACACTTTCAGATTCTTTTCTTACTGATATAGTCACATAAGAGATTACTATATAAATCTGTGATTTTGCATACCCTAGTAGATTTCTGGCTTTGATTTGTACCCATATTTGCTAAGCAATATTTGCTTGTGGTACAGCAGCTAAATATATGTATCAAACATTTTATATCATGCTTCTAAGCAGAAGCAGAAAAAAATATACTTTTAAAGTGCAAAATTGCTATTGTTCTCCAAAATTTTTCCACAAATATCAGTTTTTCCTTAAAATCAGCATGGATATTAGAAAATTTTAAAGAAACTTTTAATTTGAAAGAATAAGATTCTGGTAATTTCCTGAAGATGCCATTCATCTGCCGCACAAAGACATTCAAATGGAAGAGAACTAATCTTCATGAGAAAGGTGTCAGGTGACAGCATTTATAGATAGAAAATTAAGCTATTTCTTGCAAATAACAGCACATGGTTTTTGGATGAAAAAGTCTTTAACATCCCTGCAACATAGTTCTTGATTTTCTGTTGGAAATTAGGGCAAGAACTGTGAGTACCAAGTAGCTTTCCACTGTGTACTCAGGTGCTTTTCTTTCCTTTAACTGTTAAAACTAAATCCAGATGATGAAAACCAAGCAAGAATAAAGAAATTTCTGTTCTAACGACTTCTACATTAACTTTACTGCTGTTATTGTTGCTATTAAGACTGATGAGTACACATTTTATACATGAATCTCAGAGGTTTCATGCTGTAAATGTACTCAAGTAAGTCTATAAGTTAGACCAGGTTCTTAGTATGCAATGATTGATTTTGTAAATAAAGATTTTAAGATAGTGTGAATGCTGTAACAAGAGGTTTAACGAGGTTTGCCTTCTTAATTAACAAACTGCTACCCATTCGCTTCAAGAATTTTTTTAAACAATTCCCGGGGTAGTTCAAATAGCTCTCTAATCTAAGAAATCAATATGGAGTTTAATAGAGACAACACCAATTGACTGAGGTATTAGATTCCTTAGTAGTTAGAAGACCAAGGCTTTTAGTTATAAGGCTTATTTTTAATCTAGTGCAACTTGTGTCCCTATAATCTAATGCAGTACACAAAGCATTATCCTCACAGGACATTTGTGATTTACCAGCCAAAACAATTTCCAAGCAGCAACTACATGAAAAACAGAAAAAGAACAGAGATTACAGTGAAAATCTTTGTATTCTATCTCTGTTTTTAAGGTCATGCTCTATTCTCAAAGATCATAAAATGCTAAAAAATACCTTTTGCAACCCCATATTCAGCATGAAAATATAACTATAATCACGTCAGTGTGCATACACAAGTTGATGGGTTAATAATTATTCTTTCAAGTTAAATTCTTCTCAATTCTCCATCAAAGCACTCAGTCTCTCAGCTTTGTGGGAGAAAAAAGGTGGAGCTTTCTGGTTTTCATCTACATCTCTTTGGTTCTTTCCTCTGAGAAAAAATTTTTAAAAAATCAAAAATATGCACTCACATACAATACTGCCACAAATTAATTTGTAGATAAGAAATAGTGGGGCCAGACTTCTGTACAAATTAAGAAAATCAGTATGTTTCATCTATACCTGGGGATCAAATAGAGCTTGCAGGCATGTAAAAAACTGCTAAGGGATAGTGTCCCATTTCAGGGAAGAATTGCATTACTGTGTAATTGGGATTCTATTTTTCCTTCACTCAGTAATTCTCTGTAGCACAGTTCATCGTAATTCTGGAGAGGAGAGGTGAGAAAGCCAGGAAAACCAGTGTGGAGCCCATAGCTTTTCCTGACTCGACCACCTGAACTTAAAACTAGAATGACAGAGTGAAAATGCCTCCAGTTACGCAAAAAATTCCCAAAAGGAATATTTTCAAATAATTCTGTCATGGAAGTCTTTTAACACCCACAATTAAATACCATCAGTTTCTGAAATCTGTAACTGCAGGTTTTCCTGCAGTAGCAGTGAAGATTTAATTTGTCAGCAGTCTTTTTTTTTCAGAAATTGTGACCGCTAAATAACCAGGGATTACATAACATACTCTAATACAAAACAAGACATGAACTTTTACCTGCATATATATATATATACATGTAAATTTTAATTAGTTAATGCAATAATGGATTAACTTTTGTATTACACATGCACACATTCTATTTTTACATGTGAGCAGGCTCAGGAGAATAGATAGTTTTCTTCATTTTCTTTCTTTGTTACTTAATTGGACTTTCAGATCAATTCCATCTTCAATTACCTCCCAAGGCATTAGGTTAGAGTTCACAACCTTTAACACCTGAAACAGATTAGAAATACCTATTCTTTTTATAGATTCAGTTTTAACAGAAGGTTATATCTACTGGAGTAAAACTCAAAGGCTAAATTAAGACCAAGTAGGTAAAAGAATTGAGTTTAAGAAAATTTGCTCACCACAGGTTTTTTTCCCCCAAAACCAGAATGAAGCTCAGAAGTTTCAGGCACATTTCTGCCTGCCAGCTACTTAAACTTTAAGAATAGAAGCGGCCGTTCATACCAGCTATGCTATGATCTCTGTTTCAGCAAGTTCATGACTGCAGAGAAGTGGGAATTAGGGGATTATTGTGAAGATGCATTGCCATATGCTTCCTTTTTTTTTTTTTTTTTTAATGATCTTTCCTGGGTCTAGTTCTGCCCACTGCTGGAAATGATTCAACAGTTTTGTGTTCTTAACACTGATTAATAAATAACTGGTTATTTCAAAAAGACAGTCAAATATTAAAAATTTACTTTTAGCTAGATATCAAGGGGTTTTTTTTATTGTTGCTAACTAAGCTATTTGCTGTCAAAGGAGGATTTTTTAACATAAAACCTTTATTACATAAATGTTTAAATAATTGTTCATAAGTTCTGTAGCTATAATTATAGGCATTTTAATTTTTAATAAGGAAAAATAAATTTCAGATAGATTTGGATTAAAACTCTCAGACTTCATAACTAAAGGAAAGAATAGGTATTTTCTCTGAGGGACTGGAAATACATTCACCAGTTGCCAGTGCACCTTTTGTTTAGATTGGTCATAAATAAAATCTAAATTTATGGAGATTTACTAAAAGACTAAGAACTTTGTTTTAGTTTTGAAAGAAGAGATAATGCTGATTAGGTGGGAAAATATTGTTAGAACAAAGATTAACATCTGTCGTAGCAAAGAAAATGTATCTACCATGCTAGGGAAGCATTAAATAAAAGCAGGTTATTGTTGTATAGATCTCTAAATTCAGCAGCATATTTCTGAACATTAAATTTCAAGGGACTTTTGTACTACATGAAGGAAATAAGTAGAATTACATTTATTTCCCATGTTCTTAACACTATAGTAAATATTTCTTTCAAGTAATCTTTGACATTTTTAAGTCAATGAAATGTGACTTCTAGAGCAGGACTGGGTAACTTTTCACACTAATTTCTGATAACTACTTCTTTATCATAGCCTGTTGTTCTATCAATTCCTGCTGAGAAATTGTGTATTGGCCAGGCTGTTGTATGATGGATTGCTGGATTGTATGAGGAGACAGCCTGTAGAGCAAATGTACAGGCTGAATGCCCCACACTTTTAATCTATAAATAAAGTATTTGAAAAGCTGTTTAGCTGCATAAAGCTACTATGGCATATGCAGCTTTGGGGACTTTCCCTTTAGCAAATGTCTCTTTCAAGTCTTTGTTTGCCTTCTAGGCACATGTATCACAACTTTTCAAACTGTACTCACACTTTTCCCTGACCTTTATCTTAACTTAGATTACTGGTGCAAGAGCCTTGATTTATTTTATTTTTTATTTATTTTGGATAGTATACTTTTCATTCAAATTTTGAGAAGCGGGAAGGGAAAGGTCAGATCAGTTCTGATTATGTGATATCTTCATAACTTTTTATTTTAATCCTTTTTTTTTTCCTATGGCAGTGCCTTTCTCTAAATATAGCTTCACTCTTCCATGAGTAATGTTTTCATTTCTTTTCTCTGTCTGAAATAGGGAAGAGCAGACCTATTTTAAGAGACATCCAATTTGCATTGGCTTAATTATGCCAGAGGATCTTTGTAGTAAGCCTGGCTTCATCTCCATCATATGTGCCTTAGCATTTTCATTATAGTGCAGAAAGCCACTTTCCAAATCCCAGGGACTTGAAGGCATTTCTGTGTAAGGAGCCTGGCATCTGGTTTTGAAAAAATGCCTGTAGACCAAACACTCATACTTAAAGGAAAAACTGCCTCCAGTATTGCTGATATCCTCACTGCAACAGCTGACCGTAATCCTCACTGAGCACTAAGCCTCACTAAGTCAGTGATGATGGTACCTACTGCCTATTTCTCTTCTTCAGCAATAAAAAATTTATCTCAAATCTGGGACTGTCAATATTCTTTTAAAGTCAGACATTTACAAGAACAAACAAACAAACAAACAAGCTAAACAAAGAACTACCACCTGTTTCTGTGAATCCTGAGAAATTTGTCCTCCTGGAATATCTGAGATCTTACATTTTTGTACTTCTAGAAATTCTACAACATTATGTCTTCTCTAACCTAAAGAATTTAGCTTCAAAATTGCTTTCATCTCTTTATGAGTCTTATGTAATCTTAATTTTAGAGCCCTTCTGGTTTCCAGAAATCCACAAGTATTGTAACATAATTGTTCAGAATCTTCTGGCTATATGTTCTGCTTTGCTAGGGCAGGTGTAATTTTAGACATCCAGGGTTCAAAATTCTTCTAAGAAATCATGTTTTACTATTTAGAGATTTTTCTTTCTCTGAACTTTAAAATGACTCGTTAACATATCCATGCTGTACGTGATGTGAACCATTAAGTACAAAAAACATTTAAAAACCTTTGATTAATAATGCAAAGTTTCTTCCTACTAAACTGAAGAATTTCAGAATGTGTTTTCAAAATGCACAACCCCTTTCTGACCTCCTTTCTGCTTTTAGAGGTCTCTCTGAAATATCAAGAGCACTGAGAGGAGCTGACAAGCAGAGAGACACACTGCAACATCATAAGTACACAGTACCTTATGAGCATATTCCATGGACATTCTTAATGTATATTTCCATCTTAGGTGCTTGCAAAGCATGCTGCAAATTGATGTGTAAACAATCAAACCATTTCTAGAAACCACAACTGCCATACACGTATTACTCTATAATGATTGCTAATTAATTACAGTTTATTGTCCCAAAACTTTGAGCATAGAAAATTAGTTTTTGTCTTGATTGGATGTATTGGGTTTGCATGGCCAGGTTTTGGTAATTGGGGGCCTGCAGCAGTGGCTTCTAGAGCAGGGAAAGGGTGTGAGGGGTCCTTTGCCTAAGGAGAAAGGTTGGGCAAGAGACAATGTGCAATGAACTGACACCAATGACTATTCCTGTTCCCCTATGCTGCTTATGGGGAGGAGGTAGGGAATTCAGGGATGATGTTAAGCCCGGGAAGAAAGCACTGGTGAGTGGAAAGTGTTTTATCAGATTTAGTTTTCTGTTTCTCATTATCCTACTTTGATTTTATTGTTAATAAATTCAATAATTTCCCCCCACATTTGGTCTAGTTTGCCTGTGGCAGTAACTGGTGAGTGGGCTCTCCCTGTCCTTACCTTGACCCATGAGCCTTTTGTTGTATTCTTTCCCCTGTGCACCTGAGGAGGAGGACTGACAGAGCAGCTTTGGTAGGCACCTGGCACCTACTTTGGGGTCAAGCCAGCATACTGGATTGCATAATTTTGTTAAGCAACTCCTTGATTTATAAAGAAAATAAAGAAGTAACCCAATCATATCAAAGCTTAATTAGCCAACCTTAAAAAGTATTCAATGTACTATTCACATTTCAATATATAGACTCTGACATCCACTTTAGGTCTATTTTGTCCTGCATCCAATACCAAAATTTGCGACCTTTTTCCTTGTCTTCCAGTATCCCTGGCTTCCTCAAAAATCTATGTACCTTGATTTATTACAAATTTACAGTAAATAATTAATCTGGATTCCTGTTTTAAAAGGAAAAAATATTCTCACACACTGTTCAATAGCTTAAGCTCATTTAATGGCAAAGGTCTACCTTAGCATCATCAGCAAGTTTGCAGACAACACAAAGCTCTGTGGTATAATCAGCATGTTGGAGGGAAGAGCCAATGTGAACCTCATGAAGGTCAATGAGGTCAAGTGTAAGGTTTTGTACATGGGTCAGGGCAACCCCAAGCACAAGTACAGGCTGGGCAGAGAATGGGCTGAGAGCAGCCCTGAGGAGAAAGACTTGAAAGGTTTTAAAGGATGACAAGATAAACATGACTCAGCAATGAGTAATTGCAGTCCAGAAAGCAAATAATATTCTGGGCTGCATTAAAAAGAAGTGTGGCCAGTGGGTTAAAGGAGGTGAAATCTCCTCCTCTGCTCTCCTAAGAACTCACCTGGACTACTGAGTAAGCTCTGGAGTTCCAAACATAGGAGGATGTGGAGAAAGTCCAGATGAGGGCCAAAATGATGGTTAGAGGGCTAGAGCACATCTCCTGTGCAGACTGAGAGTTGAGGCTCTTCAGCCTGGAGAAGAAAGGGCTCCAGCAAAATCTTATAGTGGCCTTCCAGTGCCTAAAGGGGCCCTAAATGAAAGCTGGATGGGGACTTTTTACAAGGGCATGTAGTGATAGGACAAGGGGTATTGGCTTCAAACTGAAAGAATGTAGATTTCTATTAGGTATAAGAAAGAAATTGTTTATTATGAGGATGCTGAGGCACTGGAACAATATACCCAGAAAAGTACTGGATACTTCACCTCTGGAAGTGTTCCAGGAAATATTGGATGGATTCCTGAGCAAACTCATCTAATGGAAGGTGTCCCTGCCCATTGCAGTGGAGTGGGAACCAGATTATCTTAAAGGTTCCTTTTTACCTTAACCACTATGATTCTATGAGAGTTAGATGTTAAAATCCTGTATCTCAAATTTGGAAATGAATGCTTTTATACCTAAGGCTCTGACATGGACAAAAGCAACTGTGTGCTGGTGGTTTAACAAGCTATTGCCCACCAGCTGAGCTACTGCAAATGTGCATATGCATTCTATTAGCACAGCCTAATTAGCTGAAAACCCCTGCCACTACAGTTAGTTCTGGGAAGTTTATAGGAAAGGTCTCATTATATTGCACTATTTGTAAAATGAGGTTTTTGTTTATAGACTGAACACCCACAGTTGTAGGCAGTGAATATAGAAAAAGTATCATTAAGTAAATATAAATGATAGAAGACTCATATTGTTTTTTTCTTCTGAAATTTTCTTAAATTTCTCTGAGGCCATAATTGGGAGCTGTCTTGCAAAATGCAACATAATACTTACCATCAATGTTTTTAAGGCTGTATAATGAAATACTACGTAACTTAGGATAATATGTTATTCATACTTATTCGGGTTTTTCTTCCTAAACTCAGCCTCTACATTTCATTGTTATTATTTCATTTTCAAATGTTCACTTTCTTATTCATTTTTCCTTCCTAAACCAGCAAATATTTCCATATTGTTACTGGGACAAAGAAATAAAAGAATGAACAAGAAAACTCACCTTTTTTGGATTTTAATGCTTGAATTTATCTTGTCTATAAAGAAGTCCTATTTATTATTTCACTTTGTATATATATATATATAGTTAGACATGACTTTAAATCTGTGGCTAGCTTAAAACAGAGGCATAGTTCTGTTGGATTACACTTTAAGGCAAGCCATTGCTTAACTCTTTTAATGAAACTAGAGGACTGGAAAAAAACTATCCATCTATACTTTTAAATAGTACTACAATTTTTAATTTTTTTTTCACCAAGCAAGATTTATTTGCCTTTTAGTAGCACAACACAGAAAGGACAAGGGCAAGCTCTTTCAAATCAGAGACATTGTCTTTTGGTTGGTTTGGTTTTTTTCTAATTAACCATGAAGATAATAGTTTTAGAATCTAAGAGCTTTAGATTTGTTTTACTGCCTTGGCAGCAATATGATAAACATTTCTGTACTTCTGGTAGATACCTTAATATGCACACACAATACATGTAAAACAGTGTCATAAGAGTGCTAGGTTAAGCACTGTAGGATTCAAGATCAGGAAGAGGATATGGCTTTCTACAGGCAGATTGAAGCAGCCTCACTCTCACAGGCACTGGTTCATGTGGAGGATTTTAACTACCCTGACATCCTCTGGGGAAGCCACACAGGAAAGCACAAACAGTCCAGGAGGTTCCTGGAGAGACTGATGACAATTCTCTGACAGTTAGTGGAGGATCTCACAAGGATTGGTGCGCTGCTTGACCTCATACAAACAAACAGGGAAGGCTGCATTGGAGATGTGAATGCTGGGGGCAGGCTTGGCTGCAGTGACAGTGAGATTATGGAATTCAGTGTCAGGTGAGGAGGAGGCAGGGCAGCAAGAGAGATTGCAGCCATGGGCTACAAAAGAGTTAACTTTTTCTGCTTCAGAGATGTTCTTGGAAGAAACCCATTGGAACAGCTCTTGCAGGAACAAGGGGTCCAGGAGACTTGGTTGATATTCAAGAATCACTTTCACCAGGCTCAAGAATGATACATCCCAATAAGCAGAGAAATTAGGCAAAAGGGGTAAGATGAATAAAAACTCCTGTCATTACTGAAGCCTAAGCAGTAAATATGCAGGAGATGGACACAGGTTAGGCCATTTGGAATAAATATAGAGAGATCAGAATAAGTAAAAGTGAGACAAGGAGGACTAAGGTCCATCTGTAATTATATCTGGTTGAGGATGTCGAGGAAAACAAGAAATTCCTCTTCATATACATCAATAACCAAAGGAAAACTAAGGAACACCTGTAAGGAAGCTCATTACTAAATAGAAGGAGGATCCTGGAAAAGAAGTTGCAGAAAAGGAAGAACTACTAAACGCCTTGCTTGCATTAGTCTTCACTGACGAGACCAGCCCTCAGAAATCTCTGACCCAGGAGACCAGGGTAAAGGAACATTAGAAGGAACACCACAGAACTCAACTTGATGAATCTCTTAAGAGGTCTTGTGTTCTTCTTTTTATGTACCCTGAGTTAGATGCAAGGGAGAAATACTGACAAGATATTTTTAAATACATAATGTCAAAACAACAAAAGCTTTGCTGGTAAACTTCAGAAAATCAGAGAGCTTTGACAAAAGTTTAGAACAACATTCAATCAACATAAAGCTTTTCAGGAATTATTAACTTTATCCATTCAACTTAACATACCTCAAACTCATCTGATTTTAAGTTACTCAAAACTGAGAAAAACGATTTAGAAGAAAAATAGAGAGAAAGACAAAAAATATTTAAAAAATAGCTATAGAACAAAAAAATAACAACAAAAAGAACAACAGCTATCATCCTGATTCCAGTGGTGTTCAGCTGACCTAAAATCCAAGAAACAGTAGGATCAAGACCTGTGTGTGCCTTGTGCTCTGGCCTAAGTCCCCTTTGGCTTTCCTGGGCCCTGTCCCCAGAGGGGATTTCCATTCAGTTGGCCACTCAAGATCTGGGTTAAGGGCTTCAGGGTCAGGGTGTGGAGCATTGCCTCCCAGGGACTGGTGGCCACTGGGGGACAATACAGGCTTTACAGGGGGTGGGCTGGGAGGAGCAGGGCATTTCCTCACCAGGGCAAGGCTCAACTTGCCCGTTTTCCACACACATGCAGCTGAAATGCCAGCAATCTCTTCCAATCTCTCACACCACACTTCTTGAGGGACAGCTGTTTTATATGCATTGTCCTTTTCTGAGTCTGCCTGTGGAAAAACAATTTTCAGGAAACATCTTGTTTTTGATTAAGAAAGGGTAACAACTGAGGTGTTTGTTGTTCTTTTCTTTTAAAAGCTGTTTTGCATGCCAGCATGAATTAATATTATCTTTTTATAGCTATAATGTCAAGTGTTATGGTTTTATCTACCAGTTCATGCTATTCAGCACTGTTCTTGGAAGGATAAGGATGTGGGAGCAAAAGGAAAAATTCATAACATTAAGAGAACAGATCACATTTCAGGAGACTCAATTGTTCAATATCAGTGCCATAGAACATGATGTTTTCAAGCAAAAGATAAACACCTTGATATTCTATATATGATATGTAAACAAAATGAGGTGATTTCAATAATCTTATATTCTTATCTGAGAAATGTACCATAAATTTAAAGCAGTTTACTAAGCAATGGGAAGATTACCTCAACATTTATTCAAAATAAAAATGTCCATTAACAAATGACTACATGTAAAATATGTAAATTGGAAAATAATTTATTTCCATAGTGTTTTAAAATATTCCAAATCATGGTTTCATTTTGACTGAAAAAAAGTAGGTGCCTGTTACAGGCAAGAAAAGAACTAAACTGAATCTTTTAAATACAATTATTAAAACAAAATATTTTGAGCAATTTATGTAGTTTACAGCATGTCAAGAAGCCATATTCTGGAGTATGAAAGAACTCAAGTATCTGTGCAGAGTTCATGTCAGGTGGTTCAGTACACCTGTCTTTCATAAACAACAGAACTCTCATTGCCCCACATTCCCAGGATATAGGAAGAGACCACTGTCACCCACAAAAAGACACAAAAAATGAGTCAGTTTTAATTAGAGTAGCTTGCAGCGCTTGTAACAAAGTAGCTTGTCAAGTATTTTTAGATGACCCAGAAAAATGTCTCCTTCAGAATAAGAAAGATAACAATGTTGAATATAACATATTTTATAATTTTTTTTCCTTTTCTGAGGAAAAAGTTGGGCTGTTTTTCTTCAGGAACTTTCATTTGTTAATCAACAGATGTAATGTTGTTGATTATACTGCAGACTTGGATATGTAATCTGTAAAAAGAATAAAACCACCAAATTAAGGATATATGAATATAAGATCTACCACAGCTATGACAGGAACTAGAAACATCTTCCTTAATTCCTTGTCAAGAAATAACACTACTTAATTATGTAGACATTTTTCCCAAGAGACTTTTTTCTAGTGAGGAATTTATTGTGCCTGAATTACAAGCCCATACAATAACACAATAATTTATTATCCAAACATTAAAAATACTGATGGTTTCTTTTACAAAGTAGATTATTTTGAAATTATTGTAATATCCAAACCTTATTGGTGTTGCTTCCAAAGATAAAGTGCCTTGTAGTTTAGTCTTTTGTATTTTAAAGCTAAAATAAACATGCTTTCTAATGACATTTATAAATATTGCTATCATACAAAAACTGATGGCTTAAAGTAAGACAAAAAAATTATGCATTTAAAAATGTTCTTTATACTTGAGGGGGAATGAAGCAGAGGGATCTTCAGATACAGTTTACAGGAAAGTGTACATCCATAAAAAATTTTTTACTCTATTACTTATAAATTGCAGTGAATTAAATAAGATATTCTGAGAAAGTTTTTGCTTAGATTTTCAAAAGAGTAAAGTATTGGGCATCCTTTGTTAATTCAGCATCTGTAATTTGTTCAGTATCTTCAGATATTTCAGATTTTCTGTTCAGCTGAATATTATTTTTTCCTGGAATTTTTTTATTTATTCTGTGAAATAATTAATAATGAGAAAAACAAACAACTTAAACCCCACAAGAATTACCATGCATATTAGACTTTCTTCAGTACTTTCATTTTCTCTGGTTATTTGCAGAATCTCTTGCTATGCATAACTCAAGAAATATTAACAGCTTTATTTTAACACCACAAGTATCTTAGACAAGGAAATTTTTGCATTTTCTGCCTTTACAGTATATTTCAAGGTTTTTACTCACTTATGTAGCTGTTAGGAGTTAATTAAAAATTATAAAAGGATAATAGTAAATTATCTGGGGTTTTTTCTGTCAAATTCAATTTTCTTGGGTTTTTTTCAAAGCAAAATAGAATATAAGATGATGGATAGAAAAAAAAGGGGCATCTGTGTTTCAGACCACAACTCTTCTCTCATCAAAAACTTATTTATTTCAATATGTCTATATCTGGAACAATCTGCATATTATAATATTGTTATTCATGAATTTATTGCTTTTAGAAATATTATTATTTCTATTAGCAATATTAGCAAATTATTCCAGCTATATATAGATTGTATAAATTCCAGGTCATTTTCATTATGAATCTGCTACGTGCTTTTTGCATCACTTTACAACTATATCACTTTACATTTACATTACCTTGAGGTCTTAAAGCAGGTTTTGTATCACTGTCTTTACTTGTATTATGCAACCCTTATTGACTTTATGGCACAGAGATCTTTTTAGTCTAGTTCTTTCAACAACTAGATTGACACCCATATGTACATTTTAAACTTAAGTTTGTCTATTTCACAGCATCCTTCTTCCCAGATACTTGAAAGGTGATCTTGCATTTTTTCCTGATACTGTTCCTACCCATTACCTTTTTGCAAAAGGTTTTTTTCTGAAATTCAATCATAAACTTCTGCTTAATAATGATGGCCTTGCCCTGGCCATGGTTGTTGTACTAAATGACTTCTTCAGATTGTCCTTCAACCTAAATTATTCTATGATTCCATGGAATTGTCAAATAGTTAATTAAGAAGGAAGAAGAATATCTCTGCAAATTACTGAATATTTGACCTAATGTGCAAATTGTACTTACCAAGTAATAGAACATTAAAGTCTTGGCTAGACAAAGACCAAGGAAAATACCATATCAAAGCTTTACAGAAATGAAAAATTATTAGGAAAAAGAAAAAAACCCTACAAACAAAGAACCAACAAGCAAACCAACCTAAAAAAACCCCAAAACAACCCCAACATCTAGCAACTAGTAAGATGAATGTGTTTTTACAATTGCCTGTAGTAATGTAAGACTTTGGTGCAGAATGTTTACTGATCAACAGACATTCCAGCCCTAAATATGTTCTAGAGCAAAGAGGAGAAGTTGAGCTGATGCACTGAATCTGAGGATCCTTGCACAAGAAATCCTATCCTATACCACATTGGCACCAGTGATCCTCCCTAGGAGGATTTCCTCCAACCCCTGGACTCTCAGATTCAAGCAGAGATCAGAACTCATGAATACCAACAGGATCCATCTAGGTGCATCTCCACGAATCCACAGGTGAGCCTTGAAAAGCCAGCATAGGCCCCACTCTTCATTCATCAGCAGACTACTGAGATTACTACAAAGCAAATTCTTTAAGGTACTAAAAGACCATTCACTCTTTTTTTCTGTCAACATTTCATGCTGACAGCAGGAAAAAATATTTTTCCTTCAGAAATTCCCTTCAGGGCCAGCTCTAGTCTGGTAATTTAGACTGACTTAGACATTGCAGGACTATAGCAAACTCTTAGGCAGCATTTAGTTTTTCTATGGCATTGACCACATGTCAGATGTTACCAAACAGAAATGTAAGCCCCTCTGAGTTCAGCTTTGAACTAAGTTGTTTCTCTCTAGCAGTAAAATGCACCTGCAACCTAGTGAAAAACAATAAAGAATCTCAGCCATTTTTTTAATGTAAAAAATGAAAATATTTAATGGCTTAGGCATGCATTGTTGCATTTTCACCCATGACTGTGCAGAATTTAGTTGTAAAAAATTGTTTTGTAGAATTCAGAGAGGAGGAAATATTATCAAGAGCAAGTAATTTGTACTATCTAGAACACATATCTTGAGGTCTGACTCTTAGCCATTCTCTCATTTTCTTACAGGCTTAGTACATTATGTTCCTTTGCTTTTTCAAAATCTATTAGTTACTGTCTTCTTTTCCAAAAAAGTGTTATCTCCTAAGTAAATGTTGTATATCATCAGAAAATTTTGGATTTCACTTTCTCAAATATATCCCTAACTATCAATATATAAGTGGTAGTAACTATTCTGCTGGCACAGACTTAAACTTTAAGGTCATAATTATTTTTGTTTTTAAAAACCTGTGTTTTATAGCATGCACATAAAATGCTAATCAATAATTTTGTTCTACGAAATAGAATATCAAGAAAACCTGGAAGGTGTTGATCTGAAGAAATTTTTTAATGGACTTTGATTATTTTGAAATATCATCTCAAGAATTTTGAATTTAAATTACAGTACAAAAAAAATCACCCAAAATCAAAAACCCCACTTTAAAACCCCGGAAATTGTGGCAAAGATTATTTCAGAAATGTTATCTCACTCTTTTCCCCCAAAGGAGATCATCATCCAAGCTGGTAACTGACAGATTGAAATCCTAACAGGATTGGATGTTCTGGGCTACAGCTCTCAAAAGCACTTCAGCAAGTAAAACATTTGATCTGTCTGGGCTACATTCTGTTCTGCTCCCTGAAGTTCTATTTTCAAGTGACTAAATGTGATTAGATATAACATATTTCAAACTTATTTCTTCAGAATCAAGCAATTAGAATTTTTTAACAGCAATTCTTTTTCATAAAATTTCTGATTAATGCTATGCATAAGCGGAGTTGGGTTCAAATACACATTTTACTTTTATAACATGTGTGACTTGTAACTATAGTTATGATAGAGTTTAAAACACAAGACAATGAGGCTTGTTAAGTACTTGTAGTTCAGGTTATGTATAGAGTACATTAAATATCAGCTGTGCAGAATTAATTTGAAATGAATGATGAAATAGCTTATATTTCATTCTTCATTTAAATTAATAATTCAGCTATTTATTTAGATAGAAGTATAATATATCTTTTCATTTCACTGATACTTTAGGCCCATTTGTATCCTTTATGGTTTTTCTTATATTATATAGTCAAATTGGTTATATGTACTGAGAATAATATAATTCTAAAGTCTTCTTGTTAAATTGCATCGAAATAACTGAGTTCCTGTTTTGCCTTCACTTAAATTAACAGTTTTATATCTTTACTGACTATTATAATAAGGAACTTTTCAGGAAACTTGGTCAAGTCAAAAATTACAGAATGTAAATGGCTTACAGTGATACTTTTACACATTTTTGCTTTGAGTAGGTTTTTGAGATTACATTTTAGCAATACTTGAATTATTCAGGTAATAGTATTTTAATTGGAAAGTAACATGAATCTGAAGTTGCATCTGCTAAAGAGTATATATTTCCACAAAGGTTAGCCATTTTTAGTAATGCTAGCTGGTGTTGCTAACAGACATCAATAGCAGCTATACAAAATAAGGCTGATTAGGTAAACAATTATTATCCTATTGTGTATTCTGGTGGATGTGATGGGCTAAGGTTCAATGAGGAACTCTTGAGGCTTAGCTTTCTAGTGACCAGTATTAGAGCATGGCCAGTTTCTAATGTAGCTGGATTTGGGGCTTGGGTTGGGGTTTGGTGAGAGTAATATATATATTATATATTATATATTATATATATATTATATATTATATATTACATATATATATATGTAATATATATAGCAAATTGAAACAGAAACCTTGCAAACATCAGACCTTTTCTTAACATCTGAGTCAGAAACTAATCAAATAAGATGAATCAATCACAAGTTGTAATATGGAGACAGTATTAGAGATGGTTGTAATGAACAGTGTTATATTTTTGTAAATCTTTGAATTTGGAGAAATTAAAATGCTGTAAAAAGTGACTGATCCATGGACAGCAGATGAAATTCAATAGTTTTATTGCTTATTTTGCAGCTATCTCACCTCTCTTTCTTCTTTACAACGCCTTTACATAATGATCACTTTCTTACCTATGACTAAAAAGCTAATGTAAGAGTAAAAAATTAGTTCTCAACAGTTACTTGACATGAATTACAACAATTGATAATTAAGAAATGATAATATATTACACTTTTTAATTGATAAGTCCAGGTGTTTGCTGCACTGTCATAGCAAAGAGTTTGTGCGCTGAGAACATCCCTTAAACTATCTGGAGATGTGTTGTATAGTTTTCATCAATATAAGACTCTTTCTTTCTTTTCTTGTCCACAATTGTTCTCATTTTTTTGTCTTCATAAGTATTCATAAGTAGTTGAACTGTAGAAGATTGCTACTAAAAAGATTGAGAATTCATTTGCACCACACAATCAAAGTACAAGAGTAACACAGCATAATTAAAAAATTATTTGGTTTAGGGTTTTTCTTCAAGAAAAGAGAAGCCCTGAGACAGCAAGGTAGCTTTTCCAGCACACATTTAGAAACAATTCTCCAAAGGAGCTCCTGGGCTTCAGAACTAAAGCCTGTGTGATTACAGCGTTCACACCTCCCAGATATAAAATTGTTGGGTTTTCCTTTATATTGATTTTCCCCTTCTTTCTTCTTGTTGCCAACCCTATTTGTATTAGACCACTGCTTAGACATATTTAATAACTAGTAGACATTTTTCTAATTTGTCATTCAAATGTTTCCACAGCCAACATATAATCTCTACTACTGTGTTGGTATTGATTTCTGGCTTAAACAGTATTTTTTTATTTGCTGATGCTTCTAACCTTGATATGTTTTTAAAGAGTTATCATACTCCTCTGTATTTTTTGCTAGATTGTTTCTGATACAAAGAACTTCACTGCCTAGCTTCTAGCAAAATAGTAGTTCCTTGGCTAATGTAAATATTTATGGGAAGTCCACACATTTCATATCTACAGGAAGCTGCTTCTAACACTGGAATTCTGAGTCCCAGCAGTATATTAGAAATACTATGCTAGACTGAGCAAGCCATGTTTTTCCATTTCCTCTTCTAAGATTAGCTCTGTACTCACTTTATCATTGTCATTGCTTTTGTCAGCAGGTTTTGTAGTTTGATGCTATCAGTCTTGAGCATGAGGAAAGAGAATCATATTCAGCATTTTGGAATATAATGGAAGCTGAATCACTGGGGTATTTTATGGAGGAAGTTTTAGCTGAAGTACCTTGGAATTTATTTTGCATCCACTGATCCACAGTGATAGGTCATTATAATTCCATGATCAGTTTGTATATCAGACTTTTGTCCGCAGCTGCTTATAGTCAGTAAGCTTGTGGAAAGGTGGTATAGCTAGGAGACACCTCTAGTCAGCAGTTCATTCTGATGTAAATATCCAAAATAAAAGTTAGCACCTTCTTGAAGTGGATATTCATTTATTTATTTACAATAATGGTGGAGATCCGTAAGGACAGCTTTACCTGGGAAGCTAATTTTTAGATAACTTAAGTGAAATGCAGTGAGAAAACTTGATCTTGTATTTTTCTAAATGTAAACACATGCATAATAGATATGTATTTTCCATCTACATAATACCTTTTCAATTTTCCAAATTTAAAAAAAGGTCTGGTTTCTCAATGTATGTATATACATATATCAAAGTATATAGAAAATGCAAGAATATCTTGAAAGAGACATCAAAAAATTGTTATTTTCCTGAGGTTTGTGCTTTCAAGAATTTATTTATTTTAAGAATACTCATCAAATTTATAAACTATCTGACATCTTCAAATCACTAAATCATGAGTAAAATTCTTAGTTTTCACTTTAGTTAATTGGTGCATTGAACATAAAAAGAATATTTCTCACAAATCTATAGAATAAAATGAATTTACTATATAAGAATGCTATATACTGCTGCCATAGATTAATGTGAATATACTACATATAAGTTCCTCTAAATAGCTAGCCAGCATTTTAAAATAAATTATATCACTATTCAAGAATTTTACTGACACTCAATGCTGAAAGGAAGGGTTGAAGTCTAGTGTGTCAGCATTTTTTGAAGCCTGTTAGACAATTTGTTGGTTATTGTCACATTATCTAGAAACAACTGCAATCCTTATGACTTCAATAATGACTTAGACATTAACCTTTTACCCACAGAATATAATCTATTTATGTTTCCATTGCACTTTTAATATCAAGTTTAAGTTCCCTGACAGTACTTACCTTTCAGTCAGTGATGTAGATTTCTTGACTTAGCAGATTTCCTTCCCAAATACCTTGATGGTATCAGAAACAGTGTGGCCAGAGGACTAGGGTGTCCTAGTCTTTGTTGTCACTAGTGAGGCCACATGTCGAGTGCTGTGATCCGTTCTGGGCCCCTCACTGCAAGAAGGACATTGAGGTGCTGGAATGAGCCCGGAGAAGGGCAAAGAGGCTGGTGAAGATTCTAGAGAACAAGTGCTCTGAGGAGCAGCTGAGGGAGCTGGGGGTGTTTAGCCTGGAGAAAAGGAGGCTTGAGAGACCTTATCCCTCTACAACTCCTTGAAAGGAGGCAATTGCCAGGCAGGGGGTCGGTCTCTTCTCTCCGGCAACCAGTGACAGGACAAGAGGACACAGTCTTAAACTGCACCAGGAGAGGTTTAGGCTGGATATTCATTAGGAAGAATTTCTTCACAGAAGGGATAATCAGACATGGAATGGGCTGCCCAGGGAGGTGGTAGAGTCACTGTCCCCAGAGGTGTTATGGAAAGACTGGATATGGCACTTAGTGCCATGGTCTAATAGACATGATGGTGTTCAGTCATGGATTGGAATGGATGATCTCAGAGGTCTTTTCCAAACTAAATGATTCTCTGATTCAGTGACTATCTTTTAATAGATATTATAAATGATCAGTAATTTAGCCACTATTTTAATCTCTCTTTTCCTATTAAATTAATTTATATGTTATAAGTAGATTCTTACCTCTGGGACTCTAACTTATATTGCTCAATCCCATATCTGTTTTCTAGTCTGTACTAAACTACTGCTTTTTAAACATCTGTCACATGAATCTTAATTTTGTTTTCCATGACAGCTGGATACTTGCTACAACAAGAATTGACATAATAATTTTAGGTAAAAATGGGAATTAACTTTGTCATGTCATACTCTTAAAAAGGACCACACATATATAAAATGAAAAAACACAGAACTTTGATTACAACCTTTTAAAAGAAATGACAAAGCAATAATGTAACAAGAGAGTGTCTGGAGGTACATGACAGTGTAGTTCAAAGTTCCCATCTCTCTTTCTATGGAAAATATTACCTGAAACATTTCAGTTTTTCTTTTGTTTATTTTATTTTACTCTATTCAATAGAGAATAGGTATCTTGACAAGTACACTCTCAGTTTCATTATTTCAAATTCCTTTCTCCAAACCCAATTATTCAGGCAGACATATTGTTTTAATGATGTAGGCACACAGGGACTAAGACAAGCCCAAGTAATAGAATTTAATTTGTGAACTGATGAGGATATGAGGATTTGAATTTAAGCCTCCAGTGACTAAAGTGCGTATTTCTGGCACCCCCTATTAATCTTTATGTTGGATAGCAGTATATCATAATCAACATATTCCTATGTGATACTGTGATCCAGGTAGTATTTGAAGTGCTGACCATTATATATATATATATATATATATATATATATATATATATATATATATATATATATTTCTGAAAAGATGAGACTTTAAGTTCCTAGTTGCTGGAAAATTATTAATGTAATAAATGGATTATTTTTACATTTGTATAAGGCTAAATATGTTCAGGTTTTTTTACTGGGACAAACATGCTTTGGGTAATTTTTATATGAAAAGTGGATAGAATAATTTCTTCTTTAATAAAGGATCAGTTAGACATTGGATATGTTTTCTTCAGTAAAGATATCTGAATTTAGTTAAAGTAATTAATTCTTTTTGTGTCTTTCTCTAAACCTAGTAAGCCCTTTATAATTTGTTTGGTTTTATTTGTTTTTTCTGATGAAATGAATTAAAAAACTATGATTAATTTGGATCTTTTTTTCTTATTGGAGTAGTTGAATTCATTTAATTCATTTGTGATATATGTTTTCTTTCTTGCTTTTATATGGGTTTTTTTCTTCTACTTGCAGTCTTTCCTGAATTTTTATGTGAAAAATGTAGTCATAAAAGAGTTAGTGAAAACTTAAAAATGGAAAATCATTTCACTCTCTGTCCATATTTTTTGTATAAAATTATTCTGGGCTTTTTTCTGTATTCTGACTTGACTTCCAAAGTCAATGCATTTTATGAATGCAATATTTATAAATATCAGTTTCATTTCCTGTTTTAAAGTATACTTATTTGATTTAGTTTTCTGTTTAATTGGCACCAGCTAATCATGTTGTAGACACTTCATAATTTATCTATCTTTCTAGTTCTTTTAAACACCAATATCTTTTATGTGACGTAAATATTTTACCCCTGGTCGTTAATTAAATACACTGAATTTGCATAGTATAGGCTGTTTATAGCATCATTTACCTATTTTACCAGCTTACTCATTGAAAATCTTAAATTATGTAAGAATTACATTTTGTGAGGAAATATAACACACTTTCTAGTTCCACACGTAACTGAAACCCATCTTGGAGAAAAGCAAAGGGAAAACGTGGAAAAACATTCAATCTCCATAGGCAGAAATTTATTGTTGCATGTATTTATTCCAGTGCTTTTGAGAAGTGGAAAATACATGGCATGAAACACAGTACCATGCTATTAAAAATTTCCCAGAGGTCAATATCTTAATTCCTGCATGCTGTTATCTAGTTTAACAGAAGCTTCATCTTCCACATTGTCATGTCACCATTCAATGTTTATTAGCAGTATTTTCCATTGCATTTGAAGTCAGTCTATGAAGCATTACCATTTAAAATATTTGTATGGATGCAACTTTTTAGTTAATGGACTGTGTAGAGAGTATTCTAAATATACTCCACAGAGACTACAAACTCACTTTATTCTGAAATATGCACATACCAGCAAAAGTGGAACCATCCTCACTGTACTGTATAAAGCAGGCTTGATGTCATCTGGAAAGGAGGAAAATTGAATGTCATTCATCAACAAAACTCAGCAGGTAGGCAGAAGCAGAAAACACTTTTCCCCTTTTCTTAAGCAAGTAACACTGTCATAGTGGAAAGATTTTAATTTGGGGAGAAATTAATGTATGTGATTGCACTGATAGGTGTGTTAATTTAAATTATTGTTCTATCTAACTCTAATGGGTTTCAGAAAAGTTGAAAATAAAAAAAATATTTTGTTGTGGAAGTAGAGTTCAGAGGCTAGGATTTTCTCTTCATGGACAAGGTTTATCAATCCTGATGGTGTGACAGTGGGTCAGGATAAGGAACTAATAGTGTATTGATTTTGCATTGTACAAATTCTATCTATTTTCTCAGATGTTTAAGGAGACATGTATAGGTCACTGATGGGAGCAGAGGCTGATGTATTAATCTTGTATAGAGTTGTGTGGTTGAGGTTTGTGTTTATGTGAGTTTATTAGTATTGTTTTTAAACTGCCGTGTTCTCTTTGTAAAGACTAAAGGTTGTAGCACTTCAGACATTGAGCTGTCATTTTGTAATGGCAAATAAATAGAAAAAAAGCTAGGAATTATCTTCAGATAATTCCTTGGGTGTTTTCTTTTCCTTTAGATAATTTTTAATTGAAGATCGATTAAAAATTATCTAAGCCGTAACTACATTTGGTTAGTTCAATAATTCAGCTGATATGGGTATGAAAAATTAAAGATATAGTGTCTTATTTTATTGCATTGCATGGAGTTTGTGCTAGGAGTTATTTTTTCTATAGATGTGTTTTGGAATTAGTTTACAGTATCAGTTAAGTTTCCACATAGACTAAGGAATGTTATGATACTGAAAAATACTAGTAATCTAAACAATACATATAGAGGTAATTCCAACTTGTCAAGCCATTATAAAAATATTAATATACCTATGTCACTTCCAATGACAAGATAAAAGCTTGATGTTCTCCAAAATGTTTCAGATTGAAGTAAAATGGAAGTTTTAATAAAAACAATGTTCCCTGAAATTTCTTTGACAATGACCTTCTTTTATTTTTTTTTTTATGATTCATAATGAAATGAAAAAATACCTATTTCCCATAAGTGTGAACATACATTACATCATTAAAAAAAGCTTCAAATTAAATTAATCTTCTGTGGTGTGTTGACCTTGGCTGGATACCACATGTCTGACAAGGCCACTCTATCACTTCCCGTTCTTAGCTGGTCAAGGGAAAGAAAATAAAGTAGAAAACAACTTGTGCATTGAGACAAGGCAGTTTAATAAAGCATAAGAGAAAGATGTTCTGCTACTTCCCAAAGAGCAGGGCTTCAGCATGAGTAGCAGTTCCTCTGGAAGGCAAAACTTATAAATAATGAATGCTCCCCTTTAATTCTCCTTTTCTTTGATTTTTAATGTCAGCAGACATCATATGGTGTGGAATACCCCTTTGGTCAGCTTGGGTCAGCTGTCCCAGTCCTGTCCTCTCCCAAGATCTTGCCCACTGACAGCCCACTGATGGTGATGGAAAGATGGAGAGACAGCACTGATGCTGTGCCAGGGCTGCTCAGCTGTGCCCAAAACACCAACCAAAGGTGTGTTACCAGCACCTTTCTAGCCACCAATGCAGAGCACTGCACTGTGAGGGCTGCTGGGGCAAAAATGAACTCCTTCTCAGCCAGACCCAATACATCTCCAAATTAAATTCTATTGGTAGTATTTGAGTATTTTAACTGAATACATAAAACTTTTTTTTTCAAGTCTGGCATATTAGACGCATAAGTTCTGAAAGACTCTTAATACTCACATTTATTTATTTGTAAATTTGGTATTTTTAAATATATTTCCTTTCACATTGATTTAAGTTTTGGCTCCACTTAGGTGGTTATCATAGCTCAAACTTCAATATTCTACTTTTTTATTCAAGAAGTTGCCTATCTAATCTAAATAAAGAACATTTTATCCAATTCTTATAACTACTATTTTAGTGATGATGAAAATGTTAAACGAGCCTTCAAACATTTAATTCTTTAGTTGTACTTTACTACACATGTAGAATTTAGTACATTTTGGTTGATTTTTTCTTTTCAAAATAAAACATAAAGATATTTGATGTCCTTATTTTTGCAAGTAATGAGCAATTAATTTCTGGTCTTTAATTACTCTGTACTAAACCCATGTAATCTAATGATCATTGATGTCCTCTAAACTTTTAGGAATCCAGCTAGTACATTGTTTTTAAAGGTGCCAATGATTTAAATTTTATGGAAGACAAAACCTAAACTTTACAGTGCAAAGAAAATACTAACACATTGGCAGGGATTAGGAAAACAGCAATTATGAATTTTGTATCCTTATTCACTTATCAATCTATACGATGGATTCTGCTTTATTATTTGAAAACAACATACCTCCTTATTTAGCAAGGTGTGATAAAAGATTAAAGTTATAAAATGTTATACATCTGTACATAGTGCTGGCTACACAGAATATAATTGCAGTTAAATATACATATCTGTAGCTGTAGAATGCAGTTGCTTTTGACAAAAACCCCCTAAGTTGCATGTCTAAGACATTAAAATAATATATCAATATAGACCTGAAAATTACAGCAGAAAATCATGGATTTTAAAGTAACTTTCATTGGCACAAAAAGGGCAGATATTTTATTATTAATCATATCCTTTCCCATGAACATAGACTTTAATTACTGAATTCCCTAAGTTTCAATTTTAAGATGATTTTATGTTCTTCCTTTAAATGTATTGTGACAATAGCAAGAGATAATTCACACAACTTATTAGGATTCCCTTGTGTCATATTGTCTTACCATCACAAGCCTCATCAAAAGGTATTTTAATGAAAATTTATTGAAATATTAATTCCTTCCTATATAGCCTACAGTTCAAAGTTACTTGTCTGGGAAGTATATTCCAGTGGAAAAAAAAATTCCAATAAACATTCTCCAGAGCACACTTCTTTTATACAATAGATATATTTTTCAAACATAAACTGGATACAGTAAAATAAATCTATGCTTTTCATCTTTGAAGTCATGTTTCATTGTGATCAAATAGAAAGAACTTCTAATATTTCTTTTCTAGGTATCATGTTTGGTTACATGATAAAAAACCCTTCTAAAAACCCTTCTTGTTTTTATAAAAGTAATGGGATTTCAGAACTACTGAGGCTATGAGACTCCTGACTTCTTCTAATTCATGCATTCTCCTAGCACTGTATTTTGGGTTTTGAAGCATCTTCAAACTGACTTGAAGAAGTCAGCCCAAACATATATCAGTCTCTGAATTTTGTCATTTAAAAACATTTTATTCACTCCTCCTTTTGAAATTGTGATTATTCTGTAAATATTCTAAAAGTATATACAGTCATAGTTTTATGTATTTGTTAACCTGCTCAGTTATGTTTCAGATACCCTTTGAAATTAAATTAAATTTAATAAGACATTCAGACATTCTTAACCCTACTAGTTACAGGCATCTTTACAGGCATTTTCTTCCTGCAACACTACTGCTTATCCTTTATATTATATGTAAAATTAAATATAAATTATGTCTTTTAGACTAGAAGTACATACTTCCCATGCCACCAAAGGGAAGGATAGTTATGAATAGTTTCAGGCTGACTGTAATCTCTAACATTACAGTAGGCATCTCAGACCCACACAGCTGCTTGCTTACTAGCCCCAGGGTGATGGTGAAGAGGCTGGAAAGGGGAAAAGACTGGAAAGAGTAAAAGTGAGAAAATTCCTGGGTTAAAATGAAGGCAGTTTTATAGGGAAAGCAAAAGCAATGCACACAAGTGAAGCTAAGGAAGGGATTAATCACCACTTCCAGGTGGCAGGCAGGTGTTCAGTTGTCCCCACAGAAGCAGGGCTCCATCGCTTCTAACAGTGAGTTGGGAAGACAAACATCATCAGTGCAAATATCTCCTTGTCACCATGATACTCTTCTGAAAAATCCCTTTGCCAGGATTTTTCTCCTGAGAAGCTGACAAGCCTCAGAAAAGAAATGTAAACAATATTATCTGATTGCTTCTCCCTTTATTTTGCTGCTTTGGAATGTGGCAGGTGCATCTTTGATTGGTTCCATGTGAATTGTTTTTAGTTAATGACCAATCCCAGTCCAGCTGTGTCAGACTCTCTGGTCAGTCACAGGTTTTTATTATTCATTCTTGTCTAGCTTTCTGATATATCCTTTCTCTTTCTTTAGTATAGTTTTAGTGTATAATTTCTTTTAATATAATATCATATCATAATATAATAAATCAGCCTTCTGAGAATCTGGAGTCAAATTCTCAACTCTCAGCTCATCCTGAGGACCCTCACAACACCACAACATCTCTTCTTCCTCTTTCTCCCCCTCTTGCCCCACATGACATTTCTGTTCTTTCAGAAATTTGCACTTGTCTTAAAAGAGCTAATGTGAATACCAGACAGGAAATGGAGGTTTTCACTGAACAGCTGACACTTTCCTTTTAAAATACTTATTAATTCTAAGTGACAATTAGTTTCAAAAAATGCAATTATCTATACAGAGAAGATCCAAACTTAATGGAAATAAAATGACTCCACCTAAAGCAAAAGGTTGAATTGGACCTGTTACAGGGTATTTTAGTTTAGGGATGGACAAAACTTACTTTACCTCTCTAAAACATCATTAGAGCTCATGGCAGTTGCACCATCTTTCAAAACCTCCTGGCAGCTTGATTTTTTTTTTCGCTGAATCTTTAAATGATATATTATTGATTGACTTAGGTTGAGGACAGTTTAACACATTACAATTGCTCTTAAGATATTTTTTAGTATTTTTAGTGTATCTGCAATGCAGTCCTGCATTGTATATTTTCCTTTCTCAGGCTATCCTTGTTCCTTGGTTCCTTGGTTGATTTTTGTTTTGATTTGGTTGATTTTTGGTTTGTGGCTTTTTTCTTTTTTTTTTTTTTTTTTTTGGTTATTGTTTTTTTGTCATGGGTTTGGTACTGTGCATAGTTTCAAAGTTCATGGTCAATATGAAACTCAGAAAAGGTTCACCTAGATAATAGATTTTAAAATAGATTTTTGAATGAATATATAGAAAGAAATGCTACTGAACTATAAAGAAAACAATAGGTCCAATAACTGCACATAGAAAACTGGCAAAATTTCTGCTTCCTTTTAGAATCTAATCTAAAGTTTTAATGTTGAAATTATTAGAAATCTTTCCCTAGTTTGGTGGATTGACATATTTCCTAGTGAATACTTAGCAAAATCTATATTTACTGGAAATATCAATTCAAACTGTCAAATACAAGAGACTGGTTAAGATTCCTTCAAAACTTCTTAAAAAAATGATGCATTATTAATACCTGAATATGTTAGAATTTTTATCTTTAAAAAGAAGTATAAACAAAGTGACCTAAAAGACCATGTTGAGAGCACTCTGTACATATCAGAATTTGAGGACTAAAGACAAGAACATACTGTTTACTCTTCTTATACCTCTGATACAGCTCCAACATTACTAAGAAGTTGTATAAGATGTAATGATGGTTTCCTAATGGAACTTAAAGTGGGACAGCAATACTGAGAAATATAAAACCAGGAGAAACCTTATCAAGCTGCATGCTGTTGCATGCTTTTTCTAATCTAAAGAAGATGTCAGCTCTATGTTGAGTTTCATCTTTTCAATAAACCTGTTGAGTTTTCTTCTGTTGTGCTGTTAAGGCTGTCCTCTTAATTTTCTTTTTTTAAATTTTGCTTTATTATTTTTACAGTACATGTATATCTATTTCCAACACTAGGTTTATCTTGCCTAATATTTATCTTCATGCCTATAAAACATCTATCATATCCCTTTCAGCTTTTATTTACCTAAGTTAAAACTAACAAACTAGCCTCTGTTTTCCATTCATGGTTCAATTTTCCATGTCCTTGATCACATCTGTGAATTCTATGTTAACTTTTCCTGACTTATTTCTTCATTCATGAGGAAAAATGCCAGCTGAGGTCTTGCACAATGACATTATTACTTATCCATTGCTTCTGGAAATGCTACTCTGCACATCCAAAACTTAGAAGTTTTATTTTTTTTCCTTCATATTGTATAGTTGGCTCTTAAACATCCTATGACACACAAATCTTGCTATTTTGTCTTTTTCTTCTGAAATTTTAAGAACCCCGAGTTTATAATAGAAATTCATAGTAACAAATTCTTACTAAACCCCAAAGTTACTTGGTGCAATAGAATTTATCAAACATAAGATACCTATGATAGAATTGAGAGAACAAACATCTGCAGTTAACCTACAGGACAAAATAAGACCTCAAAATATTAATTGCTAATATTTTTTCTGTCTTTTGTGGGATTTTGTTATAGATAGATAGATACATACATACATACATACTTTTCTCCTTTCTTCATTCCAAGTTTTTGAAATACTTTGATATTAAAGAAAACAGGTTACCTCTGTAATTTGACTACTGAGGACCCTAGTGACAAAGGGTGAAACTCCATTGTAGGATTTCACAAAAAGTTGTAATTGTATCATTTCTTGGAATATAGAAACTGCTTCAGGGAGGAGGAGAAGAAGGATGGACAGGAGGGAATGCAGGAATGTCTTGGTTCCAATCTATTTTCTAGTCTCGATAAAAACGTTGGGAGCAGAATAATGGTTCACAGAAATTTAATCCCTTTAAAAATAGAAACCAGGGCTTAAAGTGTGAAGATATGGACTATGAAAATAAAATTTGAGGTCACTAAGCCATAAACCTAAGTAAAATTGAACAACACAGAGTTCATCATCCTAAAAGCCTTAATAAAACCTCCACAATGAGAAGGAACTAACAGTCTTCAGGATTATGAATTTTGCAGCAAATATTTCAGATAGTGGATTAACCTGTTTGCCCATATCTTAAATAGCTTTTTATAAGATATTGGTTCTTTTTTTGTGTGTCTACTGTTACTATTTGTAACAATGTCTAAATGTAATCTGTAGGATAAAGCAAGTTTTTCACCCTTAGAAAAATAACAAATGTATTGACCTGTCTGCATTAAGGATTAATGGTGAGTATAGGGCCAGAGAATCCTTTGTGCTTCAGATAAACTAGAAATACAGTTAGCACTGCTATTGGAAGCCTATTATTGCAGTTCAGCCTATCTAAACATGGGGAAAAATTACTTGTCTTTGAGACTTGATTTATTCTGGCATAAAAAAGCTTAATCTGGTTACTGGTGGGTTTTATTTTAACTTTTTTAATCAGGAGTCCCTGATCTGAATGACATTGTTGCTTAACTCCATTGCCATTATATTTGCCTTAACATCAACATTAGAACTACTGATAGAGATTACTTTTGTAACTCATTTCTTCTATCAGTTTGACTTATTCTATAAGCTGCCGTGTATTCTTATTTTTCACTTCTGTCCACATTTTAAGTAGAAGTTAGTAAAAAGTTCATTATCTGAGCATAAATAAAACAGTGTCAAAACATTTTGGATATGTGGCTTTTTTTTCCATTCTGTATTGGCTGATGTACAAGGAAAGCAGAAATTTTATGAAGTTCAGAGGACTAAGCTGTGAGATTTTTGGAGATGGAAAGATAAAGTCTTGTATTTCTGCTTCAGAAACTTTTGCTGTTGTCTAATGCCTACAAAGTTAATATATTTTCCTTTGGGAAGTAAGAATTTTAGACTTTGCTGACATCAGACACTAGAATTGCAATACACTCTTTCCAATTCAGTACTACCTGTGCTGAAGTAACAAATCTTACTCCCCTCATTAAAATCATACAGTATTCAATCACCTTAAAATATTTGAGCAGGAGTTGGAAAAAAAATGTGTTCAAAGGCTCTACATGAATCTATTCTACAGAAATCTTAGCTGAAAATTCCTATTGTCTTCTGTCATTTATGCCTCTCCTTTTCTCCTACCAATAATTCCCTCTGATCTTCATCCAGGAGATATAATGATTTTGCTGTATCTTGTCAAGAACAAGCAAGCTGTTACAACAAAAGGAAGTTGAGGAAGCTGTCTCCACATGCTCAACTACCTTTGTAAATTCACCTTCAGGACAGTAAGGGAAGTAGGCAATCAACTGGTCAGTGATTCTTAAAACTAATGTGCAGTATTTTAAAATATCACAACTATCAAGTTACTACTGTATAACTCTGGATGATTGCCATGGTGCAATGCAATGTTAAAAGAAAAAAAAGTACATCTTAACAATATCTACATGTGTAAAGCATTCTGCAGAGTGGGAGATGGTGAACCTTTCAAGTAGATGCAAAACATTTCATAGAAATTTTTAATAGAATTTGGAACCCTGTCAGAAAAATCTTGTGAAAATGCAAAGATATTTATGTCAATATAGATTTTCTTCTTTTTGAAGGTATAAACTTCCACCATTACCAAGAAAGACAGGTTTGTTTTTACTCATCAAACTCCTAATCTGAGTGCATAAAGAACCCCAAACAACAAAACAAACCAACCAACAAACAAAACTCCCAGAAAATAATCACATAGCAATGATAGTGGAATGATTGATACCACCTGGCAGACAATGTTAACACAGTTAAATGCTCCAACTAAATGCAGAAGAAGAAATTTGTCTATAAGTGTTCTGGGTTTCCAAGATTTTCCTTAACGCTTGTTATTTTGTGTCCCTGAATAACAGCACTGCCTCTACCACTTACCTATTTTTTGCATTGTGCATTTGAATACACATTGCAGAGGAAATAGCTTTTGAAGTTTCATAAATAATTCTCTTTGCAGTGACATTCTGCATCTTTTGCACCAAAAAATAGATAAGCTTAGCTGGTTCTAAAACAGATTAAGTAAGGGAAGGGAAGGGAAGGAAAGGTAAGCTAAGGTACAGGATGTAAAGCTAAAAAGCTGAATTTTGACAAGGTTGCAGTCATAATACTATTTTAAAACACTGAAATGAAAAAAAAAAGTAATTGAAGTCTCAAACACTCCACATTTTATGTTTAGGAGGAAAAAATAAACAGAAAATCTTATTGAAATTAAGTATTCCTAAAAGGCAAAGCTTAAATCTTGTATGTTTAAATACTGATTGAGGTAGAGGTTATTTCATACCTCTTTTAAACTCCTTCACTGATAAAGATGGGCTTCAAAATGATACTTTTTCTAAAGGTATCACTGTATACATAGAAGCCATCTAGGAGGTTCGTGTTATCCAGCCTGCTGAAGAATGCATTGTTGTTAGACTCAAAAGATTCACAAGAGTCTAATTATCATTTCTCAAACTGTGGTCAGCAATAAGCAACTGTGTCATTTCCTGCCTTTCCCATAAAAAACATATAAAATCTGAATTGTAGCAAGCAATTGGTGCTGAAAGGTCAGTTAGGAACTATAAAAATTTGGAGTGCTGACAGCAATTTATTGATTGACAGACTCAGTTTTATAACCACTATACTCCTCGTCTTTAGTACCTAGACTAAGGAGCAGAAATTAACAGTAAATACATGAAAATACTAATCTATTTAGCTTTAACTAACACATCTTCTGTAAAAGAAAGGAAATCTATTAGGATAAGTAGATGACCATTCACATCCTAAAATAGATTCAAAGTACAAAGTCATAAAATCTACATGACACTTGCATCAAAGGTCTAGGTGACTTTTGTTGCATCTATAAAAAAAAACAGAACAAAACCAAAATTAGCAACTGAGCCTATCTTTTCTACTAAAAGATAGAAAGTCTTTAAAATCTTAGCAATATATGTTCATTTTAAATTTTCTAAACTTTATATTTTAACTGAGTAGTTAAATATACATAACCTTTGTGACTTATACATTTCATAATTAAGGGAGTTTGAATATGATGTAAATTCTGGAGATGCAGATGTCATAAGTGCATTGTCAGTGAAGAAGCTAAAATACAAAAAAATTAAGCTTTAATATGCATGCAGTAGTTAATAAAAAACGACTTCATTTTTCATGACATCAATAAATGTGTGATTTAACTTCGTTATTTATACTGCTAAGCTGGTAAAATGATAGGACTTTATTTATTTGCTACAGCAGGTTAGAGATTGCTTCAGAATCCCTGGCCTCATGAAACAGAGATGCAGGTAAATTGCTTTGACAGCAAGAGGGTAAAATCTTTGGCTATGACTACAATAAAAGTTTTACTAAACATGGTAGACAAAACTGAAGTCCAGCTCTTCTCAAAAAATCCTGGTTCAATGCCATCTACCTTTAAAACTGCTGTGCTTCAGTAAAGTTAATTGCAATTTTCACATAGGCTTGCAAGCTTATATAGAAAAAAATTAATCATGTGCAACTATAAAAACATCTATCAAACAAGTGCACTTGACATGAGAGAACAATACCCTTCCTCAAAAACAAAGTGCTTGGGAAAATATGTATATCAAAGGACTTTGAATAATTTCTCTATAGATAATCTTATAATTGAGCAGCATATATCAGCTTCATCTACTTTTACTGTATACAGCAACTATATTTTCTCATTGTCATGAGTTCCAGGTTTTTTGTGCATTTCCATTATTCGCGGTCTAAGGATGAGAAGTAAGGAGTTGTTTGTAGGCACGCAATATCATAAAAAAAAGAGTTCACGTGTGAAATCCATTAAAAAACAACAACAACAAAACCAATACCAAAAACAAATGAAAAAAAACACAGAAAAATTCTGTCAAAAAAATTAAAACTAAAACCAAAGCAACTAAAGAAATTTCTGATGTGGGAGGGTTTGTGTTAGCTTCAGCATGATAATGATCCCAGTACAGATTAAGCATATAGTTCTTTCATTCTGTTTAAATAGACAAGAAAGACAGCAAGCCACATTTTTTTTTCAGCAAAATTAGGTTTTCAAATGAATTATCTGAGTTTTATACTTCGTACAAGGAATATGTACAGATAAAAAATTTCCCAGGTTCTTTGTGGACACTTAGCTTGATTATTAGATTTGATGTATCTGGATGAAAAGACTGAGGTTTTAATTTTAATAAAACAAAATTTAAAAATTCAAAAATTTAATTAAGAGTAAATTTTTCACTATAGAGCTAGCTTTAGGCTCACTCCAAAGTATTTTTTACAGTTCTATGATACAACATGCAGGAGGCATATAAAAATGAGAGCGCTATTAACTCACAGCGAATACTCCCCGCAAAATCTTGGACTCAGAAAACCATTTATTTGAAATCTCTCCCGATTTACTGGCCCTCAAATAGGATGACTAATGGAACAGATAAAGACAAAATATGTCCCAAAAGCCAAACTCTAAATTCCTTTTTCTCTACTTAAAATGTTAAAGGCCATAAATTTGGATTTTAGATCAGCATACTTAAAAATAAAAATACAATGTACAAGGCTAGAAATGTTTGGAAACATTTAAATGAAATGTTTGCACTTTGTTTAAAGTCATTGCAAAGACATTTTCATTTAAATTATTTAAGCAGAATGGGAATAAACAAACTGAAGAGATTGCAAATGTTGGCAAGTTCTTTAAGTAGCTGAGATAGATGCTGACATCTCCTACAACTACTGGTAGATTGGTTTGATACAGGAGTGTTAATAACTCTGCTTTGATATCTTTGCACAAATTGAATACAGTTTTAAAATTTTGAATGTAAAGTTCAAGCTGTGTGTTTTCAGTCAAAGGCAATATGACTAAAATGTAAACTGTGCTTCAAAATACATAACTGAAAAAAAATCTTGCTTTTACTTTATTGGTTGTCTTGAAGCACCATATATAAAATCCATCAAATACAAGTTCTCTTTTTTTTTTTCTTTCATTACTGATCACGATAAAAACAAGACTTGTTCTTTCTTCCTCAAAGTTTTGAAGTTTTAATACTATATCCAATGCTAGAAACCAAAAAATGTTCAACATTTCATTCTCTTGTGACTCACTTATTACTGCAATCTTTTAAACAGAGGTTTTTTGAAATATCTGTCCTGTGTGGGTGGCTTGCTCAGGAGCTACTCAGGCAAAATATGTCTGTGATTGTGTTAATTTTGATGGGCCATCAAAGATCTGCATCATCCTCAAACCACCCACATCTGCTTTAATTGCTTTGACAGGTTTGTTAAACCAATTAACATCAAGTTTCTACAAACTTTCAGTCTTCTGACTCTACTCCATGCAGTTTACTGTTGTATTCACATCAGAATTTGTGTTTTACTGTTACAAAAAGGAAAAATTATTTTTTTTAAATAATTAACAAGAAAAAAAATTGAATACTGTTTTTTTCTATATTCTCCTGCCTTGTATCCATTCATAAGATAATTATATATATATATATACATATATTAATGGTAATTTTTAATGCAGTTCTAATATACATTCTATTAGAAAGAATGTTTAAAAACTAGGATTGACTGCTTTTTTTAAAAAAGAGGACTGTTGAGCATCCTATAGAGAATTCCAAGAGAACATTATACCCCTAGCCATCAATTAGTAGTTTTGAGAAATGTGGGAAGAAGTCAGGTGAAAACTTTCATTTTCCCCTGTAGAAAGGAAAATACAACATGCTTTTATCTAGATGATTCTTCCTTTGTTTGGCTGACAGTTTGAAATTATTTTATTTGTGAAAATCTTTCTCTTATATTCTTTGTGTGGTGTAAGCATATGTCACAATGTGCTTGGTCACATACAGAGGGTAGAAGCTGTGGTAATTTAACTGACTTTTGCCTTTTCAAGGCATTATCCTTATTTGAAAACTGATTTTATATGGCATAAAAAAACCCCCACCAAGAACAATATAACTACATTACTATCAAACATTTTGTATTTATAGAGTAATTTATATTTTTAGGTTCAAAGCTGTTCTCTAATGCTGACATTAAATTTAACAGATTTTGCTGGATTATAAAAAGTAAAAAGGCCTTTGATCCTTATTTTTTCTACATTGTTTTTGACCACATTCCTGGTCACTTGTCATTTTTTGAGGTATTACTTCATGCTCCAGCTATGCTTGCTTTCTTTGCTGATTCCTTGCTGAAGTGTTAATGTTTTACAGGTATTATTTTGCATTTGTTATCAGTAATTTCTGATGCTTCTCTTCTCACATTACATCTCCCTCAGCATCCTCAGGGATTAAATACTCCAATAATATAAACAAATTAACAATTGGTGAATTCAGTAAGAAATAAAAATCCCCTTCAGGTTCACTATAATGGAATCCTTTTACAACTTCAATGCCTTTCCCTTGAGAATGCTGGGATCTATGAGATACTGTCTTTTTCCTTCCCCTAGTAACAGAAGCAGAGTATACTCTATAATTATGCAGATGAGAAAAAAAGGTTTGTCTGGATCTTTAATTCATAGAATATTTACACAGTACAAGCAAGATCTTCAGCCTTATTGTCTTTCTTTACTGAACGTCACTTGCCATCTGCTGGCTGACTTGCAATTAAAGTGCTTTTGAATGCAATTTCATTTCTATTGTTTATCTTCCTAACTTTAGTGTGATGTAATTTAAAAAAAAATCAGCATATCTTGTCATTACCTGCTTCTGAATTTTACCTTTATATGCATTTTGAGGAACCATGTGGACTTTGACTACTAAATGCAATAATAATTAAAGAAACAAGCAACGTTTCATGCATTCCAGATATTATCAACCTTGTCTTCTGATATTAAGAATTGTCATAAATTTAGTAGGTTTTTGACAATCTTCAAAACAAAACACAGTATATCAGAAATGAGGAAATGAAATTAAACAATATCTGTATGAACTGTGGAGGAAAATAGGAAGTTTATGAAGTTGTAATGGAGTCAATTAGTGTAAAAAATTGATTAAAGCAAAATAAAATATTGAAAAAAAATCAAATATTTGTTAAAAAAGAAGACATCTGACAGACAGCATGTAAGGAAATGGGAAACTAAATTGTCAAGTAAAAGAACATTTAAATGGAAACAATTAAATGAGGAGTAGCCTGTGGTTATTTGCATATTTGTAAAATGGTGGGTTCCTCTGTTATTCTTTGACTAACCTATCCCTTACCATAGTGTGCAGGTATTTACCAGCTGTAATGGATTTGTTCACACAGTACCATTAAAAGCCTGAGGTTATTTCACAGAAGAAGAGAAAAGTGGTTCTCTCATCATTTACAAAAGAGCAGGAGACTAAAGAGAAATCTCCTTGTCCTCATGCGTTTTTCTAAATTCCTTCGTACTGAGGTCGACAACCTGTATTCAATTGAAATCAAGGTGATTGAGGAGGACACAAAGTAACACAATCTTAGTCCTTAAGATGAATGCAGATACATCTTAAACTGGAGCTCAGGAAAGAAATGTTGGTCAGTTTAAGGCCAGTTGAATTCACTCATGAGATATTAAGTCTAAAATACTGTTAAATATAAAATTTTGTATTTACAAATACAAATAAACAGTAGAAAAGTAGGTTACAACACTCTGCAGTTTATGTACAGATTGATAATCTTTGCCATAGGATAATTAATAGCACATTACTGATGAATGAATATAACCAGTGACAGTATAATAAATTCAATGAATAGTACTTATTCTTCTTAACTGAATCTTTTAGCATAAGAAACTGTACATATAATTTGATAGTCAACATTTTTACAAATGGTAGTGGGACAGGACCGAATGGTATAATTACAAATGAAGAATACAGAATTTGAGATTAAATTAATGACTTTTAAGAATTCATGATGTTGAAAACAGTTCACTTAGTCATAAAAATGTAACTCCTACTTATTTTAGGGTACACAGAAATCTCCCAACAACAACTGCAAAAAATTGATGTATGTGCTTCTAACACATGACCAATCTATGACTCCCTGAAAGAGCTACAAATAAAGAAGGAGTGAAAGCCAAGTAAAGTTCAAATCTGCACATGTAATTGATCCTTTTTGATTAAATCAGATGAGGCAGAAACAGTATTTGGTTTTTGGTTTTTAATAGAAATGAAAATATAATTTTTTTTAGAGGACTCAATTGGCTAAGAAGTGTTATCTTGCCCAAAAGAAACACAGGCAAATTGAGACTAGATTTGAAAATCTGTTAGTGGTTGCTCTGCCATTAAATGATATATGTCTAAGTACTCACTAGGAAAGTAGACCTTTAATTTAAATTACCTTCCTTGGAAAGGAAGGTAATTTGTACACCCATTTTGGATTACATGGGGGAACAAAGGCTGGTGGGTATAATTGCATATAAACATTTAAACATTTACTGAACCCCATGAAATAGAGGTTCATTCAAAACCTTAATTTATTTTCTGAGAGTTATCTGAGAATTATCTGTATAGCAGATCAGCTGCTCAAGGTCAACAACCCCAATAAACACATGAACACACAAAGACCAAGTTTAATAGTTGATAAGCTCCATAGAATAGTGAAATAGTGAAATAATACTGAACTACAGAGCTGCACAATGTTGTCAAGCAGTTCAAGCACAACTCCTGTGCTGGAGCAATGTGTAAGCAGCAGTGAAGCTTCCTTTGGCAGGGGGTTGTTAGACTGTCTGAGTACTTCGTCATGAAAAACAGCAAATTAGCAGGGACTGCTGAGGCTGATGCAGCTTTGTTGCAGCAGGACTGAGCAGTACACCCACTCTGGCTGATATTTGGTGTCTGAAAACTATTCTTGCTTCTCTTTTTTCCATATTTCTCCAGGATGCATTGTTTCTAGCTATACAAAGATTTATACCTGGTTTCAGAGAAAGCTAAGGCATGTAAAATAGGATCAAAAAGTATGTTCTGCTTTCCTAGAATTTTTTTATGTTGCATTCCTTGACTTTCATGACTGAAGTAATACTAATACTGATATAACTAATGCATATTTAATAGTAGCACATGACTGATGAATGTTGCTAATATGGGGAAACACAGTCATAAAGCTATTTCATATGTTTATTTTATATACTTTGCAGTTTTAAAATTATGCATAATTGCATCATTATAATATAAGATCTGTAACCTGTCAATGTTTAATTTCACTTTGATTTCTTCTAGACTCTCCTAAGCACACATTTCCTAGAGTAGTGTATGTAAAAGAAATCTGTTTTCTTTAAAAGTACCTTCAGTGTTTTTTTCTGAATAGCTGAGGTTTGCAGCCTTTTTTGGCAGTTCAAACTATCAAGCAACATCATGATTATCTGGTACAAACTGTATTTCTCATATCACCTTGAAAAAATAGAAGAAGGGAATCTCAGAATGAGAAAAGAAATTATTTATGATGTAGTAAGAACGTTGAGATGGCATGCTAAGCTGGGACCTTTTTTTTAAAAAATAGATCTGTGTTTTGACTGAAAGAATGGGGCTATTTATGTCAACAGGTAGTAGTGATTAACACCCAGCATCTGTAAAGGTAAATTAAAACTATGATTTTTCATGAAGATTCTCTTGATTACTGTTTTAATAAGACAATTAAGTAATAGTAATAACTAAAAATAATAATAAAAAATAATAACTACTGCTCTTACATATCTCAACCCTTTATTAGCTGAAAATAATTTTTTTCATTTCACCTCCTTGGAATGACAAAGGGTATTGTGGAAATTTATATATGACTAGGAAAAAAAAATCAGCCTTTGGCAAATTCTTTTATCTTGAAAGGTATATATATTTATATATATATATATATATATATAATATTATTTATTTTATATATACTATATTTATTTATTTATTTATTTATGATTATAAGAATCATATTAGCTAAAACTATGTCATGAGCTTAAAAGAGACAATTCTTCCCTACTCTTACCAAAATAAATGTGAAAATCCTTCAGTGTCTTATAGGTTAAGTCTCTCTTATTGTGGAAGGAGTTGTACATTTCTATATATTACTGAACCCAGTCCCCTCATAATGTTAGCAACCATATTGTAAATTGATTCACCTTTCTAATAAAATTAGCAATATATTTTTGTCCCACTTAGTCTACTGACTTACTACTCTCCACCATTGGCAGATTGAATGTTAAAAATATCTGGTTTTCTCCTAAATTTATTTCTGCTGCATTTATATCAATTTGTTCTTGTGCCAACTTTGCACTTTAGCTCTGTAATGTATTTATGAGAAATTAAAAACCTGAATAACCTTCATTTCACTAGGATAAGTAAGTCAATCTGGTTCATTATTTTGACTAAATTAAGCTATTTCTATGATAATAACTTTTCTGCATCTGATTAAATCTGTTCAAAACAAGACCCATACTGTATACAGCAAATATTGCCTATATTATATGTTTAAGGAATATAAGATAGTTTCCTCATGTGATAAAACTGTAGAACAGGCCATTTAGAATCAGAATTCAGAGTACTGTTGACAAAGTCTGGAGCTTATTTCTTTCTGTTAATTGCATAGGCTTACTTTTCTTATAATAATGATGTTCAAACTGGAAACATAAAATTAGGTCATAACAATTCTTCCCAATATTTCAGGTGAAATTTCCCTTGTGTTTTGGCCCAGCTCCTCACCTATTGCAAGTGCATGGTCTGATCAGCCCTACAAAACTCAATGACTTTTTCATGTCTCCATTATACTGCTAGCTGCTGAATTAATGCAGGATTTTGTCCTCCTTTGCCATTTCCAACTCAGAATCTCCGTGCATAAAAACTTTCACTATGAGCAATCATGCACTTTGTACTAATATAGTTCATTTTCCATTTCCATTTATGCTCCCTCAGAGTTAGTTCTTCCTGTTCTGATTCTTTCTATGAATGATGCTTTCCATATTTTGAGTTAGGGAAGTGTTATTAATACTTTGCTATATTTTTGTTCTTATTAGTGAGATCCCTAGGATAAGAATTTATTTTTATCCTGGTGGCTTCCCTTTGAATACTATTATTCTCAGTCTGGAGCAAAACTCCTTACAACTGCAGCCCTCATTCTCCAACTTCAGAAAAATTAGCTGTGTGGCTCTGTGTTGAATGCTTTGCATCACATCTCTACAGTTTAAAAAAAAAATAACCAGTGCCTTACAACTTTTCTGGGAAAAGCAACATCAGAGGAATGAGCACATTGAGAAGTAGGGTGAGCGCTTAATTTTTGACAATAGTATAAGTCATTTATATGAAATAGTTTCAACAATGCCATCTGATATGTATATGCAAGTTTATTCCTTGAATTTGGCATTTTTCTTTTTCTGTGAGCATGAATTGCCATGTTCCATATAGTAATTTATTTCTTAATCTCAATTTCATATAAATAGGATTAACTAAATGTAGTTCTTGATTAAATGTGATTTCTTGAGAAATAAGTGCAGACAAGGAATTTTTAAGGCTTCAATACAATCTCCCAAATACAGAGTAACTAAATTATGTTTTGTATGCTTTTTGCATCTGAGATATATAATTCATGAATTGTTCATACAAAGAATACACTATAACCCATTTGTTACTTTTATGACCTGATCCACACTAATCTCACTGCAAGAACAGTTAATCCAGTTACTTGTCTATTGAGGATTTTAAAATGCAAGAGCGTGTTGCGTATTACTTAATTTAGGGCATGGTAAAAGTTCTCATCCATATGAGAAAAGCTGCTGCTTTTATATTATTGACTCTGAGGATATTATATAATTGAAAGAGGTTTAAAAACCAGTGTCTCAATTATGGAGCAGTGCCAGTTTTCCTGAGCTGCATATAGTGTTCAGTGTGACAGTCTGTTAACTGGAACAATCTGTGAGTGACAGTTCTTCAGTAAGTGTAGGTTAAATTAATTTTCAAAAAGAAAAAAGAAAAGAAAATTCTGTTCTTTCTTGCTGTTTCTGATTTAATTGTCCTATAGTTTTAATTTTACATTTTTAGTTTGAATTTGTTTTCCTTATAGTATTTCTTATTTACATCTCTTATATAGGAAATTTTTTAAGTTATATTAAAAATCTGAAGAATTATAAGAATTTGGCTTTAATTTTTAACTCCCAAAGTCCTATTATCAAGGAAATCTAGGCTGGTTTATTCATAAATGTACAGCCAGTATGTTTTTGGTAGGACTTTTAACAATGGGATATAATTTGCAGGGGTAGCAAAACTAGCTCCGAGAGCAGATTTTACATGCTCTATTCAATAGAGATCTTTTTTCTCTTTTTTCCCAGTAGATGCAGATTATTTTTTTTTGGAAGGGAGAGAACAGAATATGTAACCACTTGCAAGAATGTTGCTTCCATGCAAAGATTAAGTGTATAATATGAATTCCAAATCCAAAGCAAGAGGGGAGAAAAATGTTTTAAAGAAAAAAAGAAAAGTGTTTTAAAGATTTGAAGATCAGACTTCTGAAGATTCGAGAAAGTGTTTGTTCTACTCTTGCTAATAGTAAATCTTGGATAAAGTTCCTAGCACCCTTTTTCAGAATGTCCTGGGCAATAATTGGCAAAATACTTCTGTAGACATTTTGATATTGTTTAGTAGTATATTTGCAATTCTGAACAGACCACAGACCTCACTTTTGAGGTTAAAAGTGCTACATTTTTTATCATATAGAACTGTAGCATAGAAGCATAACTAATCCCCCTTAGAGATGTTTTAGCAGTGGCAGCACAGGGACTTTTTTTTTTTTAGTGGAAATTGAAAACGTTCAGTTTCAATCTCTTCAAGGATCATATGGAGTCAACTCAAATCATGGAGTTGACCTGTCCCTCAATCACCTCCTGAGTAAATGTGAGATTTTCAAAGGGAATTACACTATGTAATTAATCCTGTGTCATCAATCCTATGTTATCCTAAATAAACCTGCTCCAGAATCCTCATTCTATAATAGGACCAACCTCAATAGGTTGACACATGCCTACAACCTAAGTAGTATCATCAGGGAAGTTAACAGCTGGCTCCAAGTTCTGGGTGTTGTGTTCCTTACAACCTTAAACCATATAGCAACAGCCTTCTGATTTCTGAGATCAATACATGGGGAAAAGATGACACTTTAAATAGTGAAATACTCATCTCTTTGGGTGAAATGGACTAACTTTAACTCTAAAAATAATTTTCCTCTTATGGAATCCAGCCTTCTTGCTCTCCAAGAAAGCTTTTAGTAATTAAGAGGCTCTATATGCTAAAATGTGCAGTTATTTACTCCCGTGAAAACTTCTTCCTTTTCATAATTTCTGAGACTTAGCTTTGAATTTCTTACCAGCTATATATCCTTGTCCTTTCTATTGCAGGCCCTCCTCTTGAACACATTGTCCCATTTATAGAAGCTTTTCCAAAACTGAGCACTCTCCAATGATCTCAATCTAATCTACTACCTGGAAGGTTTTCATGCAGGATGTGAAGGTCTGGGCCAGACAAGTGGACAGTCTACTTTCATGTCTTCAGTCACACTTTCTTTAACTGAAGACTATCTATCTGTTGTGCATCTCATTTTCAGATTTAAATTCAGAGTTGATTTCTTATGCAGTACAAAAACTTACATGCTTACTTATTTAGAATGGAGTTTAAAATGCAGTGTATAAAGCCTGTAGAGAGTATAGAAGAAAATGAAATATTTATATTTTGTTATTTCTTCAGGAGATGCTCTATCTTTATTTCAGGCATATGAATTCAATGACTGTTACTAGGCATCTAAAGGTGTGGAGTTTCTGATTGTATTTGTGCTTTGGTCAATAAAGAGCTTTATTTTCAAAGCTCTTTATATTGGGAGGCAAATGTTCTGACCCCAAAAAAACACTAGTTGATTGACACATTGATATTCTTCTTTCTGATGTTTTCCTGAGAGTTTTAATAGCTTCATTTGAAAATTTAAATAGCTCCATTTTAAACTGTACAGAAAACACAGAGGAGTATTATAAAATTAGTTTCATATATATATATATATATATATATATATATATATATATCTAAATATTTCTATCTTTTTAGGAAGACTTTGAAGAACTAAAAAATTGCTTTCATAAATCAAGAAATTTTTTGAAAGCTGTGAGATGCAAAGTTTATCATTATTGTCTCAGGCTGGTCCTTGGCTGCATGTTTCTGAAACAAAAAGAGCCCTGTTAATGGGCAGTTTCCTAGGTATTTACTATTGGCTTCTACTAAAGTCAAGAAACAATTTACATAGATCTACCCAAGGGCTGGTGAGTACTGCTCTGCTCTAAATAAAATAACCTTATAGCCAATGAGGTGTAGTAAAAATGAAGTTATCATTCATAATCCACCAGTGTTTTTATTTGATTATCACAATTGGCTTGTGATTGGTGTCATCTTTGTTCAGCTTTGCTTATTCCAAGATTTAAATCAGGTTGACATTCTTTGTTAAGAACACACAATTATTCATTATCATATTAAGGTCACTGCCCACATAAAAGGCAGAACACCTTGCTGACAAGATGATATCAAATAATTAAAATTATATATACCAAATATCTGATGTCTATGATATCTTTATCAAGAGTCAGTTTATAGTTAATCTGAAAAATATTATAATCTTGGCCTAATTATCAACTGAGTAAATTTTATTTTGTCAATACAAAGACTAATAGCAGATGCCAGAGAGTGATGATCATATCCCAGTTAATCAATTTTTTTGTGTACACTGTGGAAAAAGGACAACAACCTACAAATTTAGTGGGCCTGGTTACTATGACATTGTCTTCCAAATCCCATGAAATCCAATGCAGAAGGATCATCGTCAACAAACACTGAAGCTGGATTATTCCCGGGCACTTGCTTCCTGGATCACTTTTATGAATTAGCATAGAACAGGAAAACAGATGGAGTGTTTTCAAGGAAAAAGTTCAAATCAACAGATGTGTTTCATGAAGGCAAACAAATAAAACTTAACTTCAAATATATAAGCAGAGCTAGGTAAATACATTTCATTTATATTTGTAACTGTGATATTCAGACCATGGAATATATTCGATTTGCTTTTCTGATTAAAAACATGGATATTTAAACTCTTCCTAGTGCAGATTTACTTTGCAGAGTTTGTAAAGACATTATTAGTCTTAACAAAGCACACTGAATCATAGAGTCATAGCATGCTAAGGGTTGGAAAGGTCCTAAAAGATCACCTGGTCCCAGGACCCCCTGCCATGGGCAAGGGACACCTACTGGATCAGGTTGCTGAAGGCCTTATCAACCCAGCCTACAACACTGCCAGAGCTAGGGCATCCACAGCCTCCCTGGGGAGCATGTTCCAATATCTTACCAGCCTTACAGTAAAGAATTTTTCCCTAAAATCTAGCATAAATTTTCCCTCTTGCAATTTGTACCCATTACTCATTGTCCTATCACTGCAGTTTCTGACAAAGAGTCCCTCTCAAGCTTCCCTCTGGGAGGATTACTATCAGGTCTCCACACAACCTTCTCTTCTCCAGACTTAATAGCCCCAATCTTCTCAGTCTGTCTTCATAGGGAATGTGCTGTAGTTCTCTCAACTTCTTGGCCCTCCTGTCAACTTGTTCCAACAGTTCCATGTCCTTCTTTTGTTGGGGACACCAGAACTGTACACTGTACACCAGAACTGTATTCCAGGTGGGGTCTCACCGGGAGGGGAAGAGTGGACGGGGAGAATCACCTCCTTTGACCTGCTGGCCATGCTTCTTTTGACACAGCCCAGGATATGTTTGGCTTTCTAGGTACACAGTGCTGGCTCATGTTGAGTTTTTCATCAACCATCACATCCAAGTCTTTCTCTGATGGCTGCTTCCAACCACCTGTCTGCCCAACCCATGGGTGTGTTTGGGATTACCATGACCCAGGTACAGGACCTTGCACTTCATTTTGTTGAACTTCATGAGGTTTGCATCGGTCCATCTCTCAAATATGTCAAAGTCCCTCTAGATGGCATCCCTTCCCTTCACCTTGTCAACTGCACCGCACAGCCTGGTATTGTCAGTGAACTTGTTGAGGGTGCCCTTGATCACACTGTCCATGTTGCCAACAAAGATGTTGGAGAGTATCAGCCCCAGTAGTGACCCCCTGGACACCATTCACTACTGCTCTCTGTGCAGACAATGAGCTGTTGGCCACAACCCTTTTCATGCAGCCATCCAGTGAGTTCTTTACTCCTTGTCTTTATGGACAAAATGGTCCATCCATCCATGTCTGTCCAATTCAGCAACAAGGATGTTGAGGGGAACAGTGTCAAATGCTTTGCATAAATCCAGGTAGACAATGTTTCTCTGCCCTTATTCACCAATACTGTAGATCCTTCACAGAAGGGCATCAAATTTATCAGGCATGATTTCTTTGTAAAACCATGTTGGCTATTACCATTCACCTCTTTTTTTTTCATGTGTCTCAGCATAAGTTTTCCAGGAAAATCTACTCCATGATCTTGCCTGGCACAGAGATGAAATTGACTGGTCTGAATTCCCTGTCTTACACTTTTTCCTTTTTAAAGTAGAGCTCATGTTTCCCTTTTCCAGTCTTTGGAAACTTAACCTGACTGTCATGATTTTTCAAAAATTATGGATAATGGCTTAGCAACTTCATCTGCCAGCTCCCTCAGTACCCTCAGATAAATCTCAACAGGTACCACAGGATGACATTGTCATTTCAAGACTGCTGATCAAATGTAGTAGGATAGGCTTTTCACAGAAATATAGATAATAGTAAGTTTGATATTTTACTCCTAATACTTCAGTGAACATAAATGAGTCCTTGATGTAAACAGACATATACTTATTGTACAGTGAAAAGCTGGATCTGGACAAGGGAAAATGATATAATTTCCTTTAAATGTTATAATTGACTAAGGTACACTATAAAATTACACAAAAATGCTCAGAATTTCATGTTCATTTTTTGCAGGCTTTGTTGATCACACTTCAGTGACAGTTTTGGTTATATGTCATGGACTGTTTAGGATCATACATTTTTCTGTAATCAAATTTCTCCTAGGGAAACTACTGTCCTTGAACAGCTGCTCTACCTGTCACACTGAGCAGAGAAAATGTCTATTTTGAGATGCAGAAGCAGCTGGTTTTCCTTAGTAGGTGCTAAAGTGAAAGTCAGTGTCTAACAAGTTTACACTAAGTTCTGGTCCCTAGTGAACAAGTTTACACTAAGTTCTGGTCCTAAGTGTCATTCCTATTTAAACAATTCCTTTTCCAGTTACAATATTTTTCAAAGTCAGCATTATTAAAATATAAATTTCAAATATTTAATATGTTTTAACTATCTCTGTGGAAAAGTTGTAATTTTAACTGCTGGCTTTAGGGAATGTTCTATATAGACTTCTGGTTTTGTTGGGGTTTCACCCCAGCCAGCAACCAAGCCACATGCAGTCACTCTCCCCAGTCAATGGGATCAGAAGGTGAATCAGAAAGGTAAAAACTAGAAAACTGGTGGGTTGAGATAAAGTCAGTTTCATAGGGAAAACAAAAGTCTTGCACACAAGCAGAGCAAAACAGGGAATTCATTCAGCACTGCCCATGGGCAGGCAGGTGTTCAGCCGTCTCCAGGAGAGCAGGGGCCCATCACAGCTACATGAGAAGACTAACACCATCAGCCAAAATTACCACTTTCTTCCTTCTTCCCCCTCTTTACATACTGAGTTTGATGTCATGTGGAATGGAATATCCCTTAGGTCAGTTTGGGTCACCTGTCCTGGCCAAACTCCCATGCACCCCCAACTTCCTCATCAGCATGGCCCTATGAAAAGCAAAAAAGCCTTTGGCTTTGTGTAAGCTCTGCTCTATAGTAACAAAAATATCTCTCTATTATCAATCCTGTGTTCTGCACAGTTCTAAAACACAGAACCATGCTAGCCACTATGAAGACAATTTATTCTATCCCAGCCTAAATGAGCTGGAGAGGAATTCCTGTCAAATACTTTTATGAGGGAATGCCTTTTTACTTGCATAAAAAAAGAGAATCCCAAAGTAACAGTGTGTTCCAGGCCTGTGTGTATGAGGCTTACCAGTCAAATAATGTATAAGATAATATGACGTTGAAAAGAAAAATTTTCAAGCCTTTGTTCTTAGATCCAAACACTAAACGAAATCTGTTACAAGCTTGCAAAAGCAAATAACTAAAATTTTCTTACTATTATTCAAAGCAGAATCAAGGATTGCAAGTTTATTCTCATATATGTAATACATGTTTAGATTGTTTCAAATTATTATTTGATGGCATGCATTCTTTAAAATTGTGGGTTTTTTTCTGAAGAAGCTAATAAAGAAAATAAAATTAGCATAGCCAAGTATTAGCAAATCAGAGAAATAATACCACTACTAATAAATTAACACTAATTCTTGTTCCAGTCTGGTTCAAGTAGTTTAAAGCTATGAAAAACCAAAGTATATTACTCACAGTTTTCCTCAATATTTATTTAATTAGATAACTTTTCATGACAATGTTGTTTATGAAAAAAATGTATAAAAACTTCTAGATTCTGTCAGTTTCTTTATGTTTGTTTCATTGTAAAGTTTATTCTTGCTCAGCCATGTGTAAAGAGCTCCCCTCTTGATTGTCACCCTTGGCTGCCTGTTTGTCAGCTCCTCACAGAATCTCCCCATGCTTTCACTCACTCAGCTCCTTATGCATTGCACCTGATCCTGTGGCCTGTTGTGCAAGGCCCCTACACTGATCGTGTTTCAGGCCTTCTAAGGAGACATTTCTTTCATTCTGTAAGCTTGAAGGCACACAGTCTAGTGAACTTATGTTTCTTTTTGATCCTGCTTGAGAATTCTAGCCTGTAATTTCCCCCATAATTTTTCCATCTCTATCATTAGAATATAAATGCCTTCATGGTAGGGACCATCTTACAAGTGCAGAAATGTCTTGTACACTGAGAACACAACTATAAGCAATGTTTTGCTATAGAGTATGGATATGAACAGAATATGCAACATTTGGGGCATGCTGCATCTTTTCATTTTGAAGCAACTTACGATTACATTAGGCAACCAGTTACCCTGTAAAAATGAGAAATTTAGAAGTAGCCTCTGGACAAAATATAACTTAACTGAATGACATTCACTGATGGACAGGCACTTCAGCTTAACATAGTAGGAAAAAGAAAGGTGGATTTGTCCAGAAACATAGGAAATCAATTAAAAAACAAACAACAAAAAAAAAAAAAGGTGCTGTGTCTCTCAAGTTTGAGCTTCTTTGTACATAATCAAGCCTGGGATACAATTGTTACTTGCCATCCTGCTTTGACTAATTAGGCCATTTTCCTTTCCACATATAGACCTAAAGAACTCTCTTTTGATAGACAATCTCTTTTGTCTGCCAAAAATCCTTATCTTCTTGTTAGTTTGTTAAGAAAACTTTCAAGCACACCCTCTTTTTAACACTGGACTTTCATGAGCTCCATGGTTATAGGAATCAGAAACCTTGTGCCTGAAAGATATTAAAAATTTTGTTTAAAATCCTCTTTATTCAGTTTAGGTCCATAAACACAAGTATAAATGAACAGGTTTTAAAATCTGTGAAATTTTTGAGCAGCCACAAAGGTCTTATCATTGAGTCTGGATTACTCAAGAATTCAGAATTATGCTGAAATCATGGTACATTGATACCTGTACTCTACTAACAGAAATAATTAAACTCTGCAAAGATTTTTTGCTTGGATGGGAAAAGATTACAGAGTAAATAAATGATCTGACTTAAAAGGACCACAAGGATCAATGAGTCCAACACTGAAATGAGGGGATTGAACACATGACCTTGACATTATAAGCAGACACATATTTTTAAGACAAGAAATTATAAAACCTCAGGTTTTTTTTTCTTTTTAAATTTTTTGTAATAAGTTTTTGTATTTATCATACAGCAACATATATGAACCCTTCTGATAATTAGTATAATTGAATTTCCTTTTGCCATGCCTTATCACAATTGCTTCTGCAAATAAGTATTTATTACCGCCCAGCCACTAGGAGCTTGTCTCAGGAGAGTTAACACCTTTTTTCAAGTTCATTAACTGTTCTCATGATCATCATCTGAAATGCTTGAATGATCAAATCTCATTTTCCCAAAGCCTATAACTTACCTCTGTAAGCCCATCTTTTACAGTGATCTCCTGTATGTGTGAGATATCATTAGCACTCCTTCAGACATTCATGAGAAAGTGAGTTCTGTAAAGATTATGCTTGCTACACCAGAAGTTTACTCAGTTAAAGCCTGGAATAGACAGTTTTGAAACAGAGCATAAATCTTTTTCTCTCTCTCTGTCTCTCTCTTTTTCCATTTAAATGCTGAGCTGTTGACAGACCGAGACTGGTGCTACTAGATTTGTCAATGGGGAGACCTGACCAGCAAACACAGAGTCCTAAATATTGCACACCACAAATGCATTTACCTGGGCAAGATTTTTCTTAAAGAACATCTTTTTCTTCCTATTAGTTTTATATGTATTTTACATCTAAGTTTACATCTTTTTTCCTCTCCAGACAAAAATCTCCTATGTTGCAAATCTCCATTTTTACTTTGAGAGAGTTTTATTCACATAGGCTTTGTTTGCTGCCCTCTTTAGCAAATGTAGGAAGAACTAACGCTGATATATTCCTGAAGAAATTTACTAGCTGTACACCAAGTTCCTAATTCTAGGAATTTCTCTCTTAGAACAGGAAAGATAGGGATTCTATATGGTAACAAATGCCTCTAAGTAGCTATTGTGATTGCTCTTATGCAGTGCCTGCTCCACGCCACAAATAAATTAATCAGAATTTTAAAATAGGTAGTAAGTTTATGCTTGACTATTTCAGTCAAGAAAGATATATAGCAAAATAGAATATAATATACTGGCCTTTCCTGTAACAAAAATTACTGTCAAACCAATAAGTCTAAATAATTAGATGTTTAATTGAACTACCTTATGAGGAAATATGACTATTTTGAAGTACTTTATCCTGACAGTCAGCTAGTAGCAGACTTTTGTGTAATATTCTTTTGTTTTTTTCCTGTGATATTTTTAATGGTCCGTTGATTGCCAACTATGATTGTAAAATTATTTATGCAGAAAAATAAAAATTTCTGGGGTTTTTTTTCCCCTACTATCACTGAAGAATGTTCTGTCTACATTACTTTAGAAACTTAATCTTTAAGAAAAATCCATGGAATTTCAATACTAGGAAAAAATAAGATTGTATATGCGTCATCAAGATGTGAACTGCCACAAATATTTCCACACTATTATTACTGTTATTAATCAAGTTAAAACTTCTTTCTGGCATGGCAATGCAGTATTACATCTGTTCAGTAAGCTCAAATGAAAAAGCTACAGGGTTATTTGAGTGCATTAAATGTTCAGTCTAAGATAATGAGCATCAGTTTAAGAGTGTTTCCAAATGTAACATATGCCTACATACAATTCTATTATAAAGCTTTATTTTAGAGAAGCTGCCTGGCTCAGTTAATGTGCTTCATAGATAACAAGCTCTATGCCTCATATTGGAATGAGACATAGGTCTTGAAATAGAAACAGGAAATAATAACATAAATAGAAAATAACAAAAAACTGAATATAAGAATAGTATGTCTGTTTAAAAATTCCTATTGCAAAAATTTTTTATAGAGCCACAAAAGACTTCTCACAAGCCTATTTATTTTTGAAATGGAGGGAGGATGAAAAAGACAACAAGAAAAGGGAATATGTAATAATTTATACAGAAGTCAGCAAGATGTTATGTTTTAGATTTAGGACATTAATTTCTTTACTATGCTACTAAATTGAATTATTAAATTGGACTGTTTGGTTGGGGTTTTTTGTTTTGTTTTGGGGGTTTTTGGTTGTTTTCTTCGGTTTGGTTGGCTGGTTTGGTTTATGTGTCATTTGAATATCAAATAACCTTATATGTCTTTCAAAGTAAGGGTAGCTCATTTACTTCTGAAACAGTTACCTGTTTTCTAATGTGCAGAGATAGTGCATTGTGGCAAGGCAAAGTACAGTAAGCTCTGGCAAAAATAAAATGAGAAGTCATGTGAATTGTTTCTCTACTCAAATATTCAAAAAGCAAAAAACTAAGGAAATTTTGTCATATAATGAAAAAAAAAGGTTAAAATTCTAAACCAAAAATTGATAAATGCATTAAGTGTTGCAAAGAAAAATGTAGAAGTACATAATTTCTCAATTAATTCAACTTCACACTGATTGTGTGGGGGTGAGATGATGGTTAGAACCCAAAGACAGCTTTGGGAATGAGCTGGCAGAAAACATATCCATGCATTGTACTGACAGAAATATGTAATGCTTCGTAATTAATAAAAAATCTAAATTTCGGGAAGTTATTTCATTAAGAGATGAAAATAAAATATATAGAAAACAAAAAAGATTTTATTTTTTTCATATTATTTTCTCTTTTCTCCCCTTTTAAATGGAAAAGAAGACAAAGGGGCAAAAAATGCAAAAAAACCAAAAAATGAAACAACTATTTGAAAAAGGAAAATACTATGAAATGGTATATTTTAATATCCTTTTTTTTACATTTTTTCCCAAGTTTTCCTCTTTTATGCAAAGAAACCTAACAAGTTAACAAAATTTATTGAAGAAAATTCTCCTCCAAATGTCTAAAGAAATTGAATATTTTTGGGTCAACTCTGCTAATAAATCAGGTGTATTTATGGTGCTAATAATGACTTACCAGAATTTTTGGACTTCTTTTCTAAGAAGTCCACTTATTTCCATTTCACTCTGGAGTGTATCAGTACTGCTATAAATATTCTATTTGCAGTCAACCTATGAAAAAAAATTGAGGTGGCTCTGTAATAAATCAGGTGGTTTCTCTTGTTTCTCTTATCCCGTATATCTACATAATTTCACTATAAATATGAAAGAATTTAATTTAATGTACTTCTACTGCTTAAAGGATTAAAATAATTTTCTATTTCGACTACAAGTATGATCATGGAAAAAGGAACTATTTAAGAGGATTACTTGTGTGATGGGATTTATACTAAGATGCCACTGTCAGGCCAGAGTTTCAGCCTTAATTCTGTCAGGTCTTGGTTTCACAGTTTTAGGAGTCAAACCATCAAGAGTTTTAAATGTGTCCCTTTGTAATGGCAAAGTGTTTCCACAAAGGAAGTTGGAAGGTACATCCCCAAGGCAAGGCCTAAGAATAGAGTAATATCAAATGTACAACTCAAAAAACAGCTGGGGAAATTAGTAAATGGGGGAAATTAGTAAGACATAGTAAGGAAATTAGGAGGCTTTCAAACACTATATGGTGAGAATACAGAAATCTTTCAAGAATAATATGTCCCACATGAAAAAATATGAAGAAATAATATTGGGAGAGAGGAAAGGGGGATGACACCGAATGCCTGCAGGTAGATACATTTTTAATGACTTTCTAGAAAAGTTAGTAACTTTCTGACTCAGCTATAAATATTTTCTGTAACATTTTTTAATTTACAGACTGAGCTTAAGATACATGGCAATAGATATTTTTTCTACATTTGTGCAAGTCAATGGGCTAAAATCTCATTTATCATCATCTATAGCAATAATATGCCTCATAACTAAGGAGTAGAGATTAATAAAAGTAATGACACAGAGAAGACACATATTAAGTTAGAAAAACAAAAGAAAACACTTTTCTTACTCTGAGTGTGGTCAAATACTTGGGAGACTTGCCCAGGGAGGCTGTGAAAATCTCCCCCCTGTGCATGCATATTCAAAACATGACTGTCCTGCTTGAGAAGGAGTTTTGAACAGAATGATCTCAGGGGGTCCTCAAAACCATACTGAGATTCTGTGAAAGCCAAATATAGAACAGTAAATTCAAATTACATTTCTGTCATTAGAACTGGAAATTCTATTATCAACAACTTACAGCTGTAGGTTGACATAAGTATCACCTCCTTGACTGTAATACTTCAACTTTGATTTTTGATTCCCTCTCTTAGGTGTCATTTTTATAGATGGTCTTTTCCACAGGAGCCAAGCCCAAGGGCTACAGATCTTAATTTGCAATGAAATAACTTACCTGTTCTAACACTTCAGTCTTCCAGATGACCTAGGAGCCAATAAAAATTCAGTATCATTCCACAAAATAAAATTGCCTAAATATTCTCAGGAATATTCAGTATTAATTAAAAACCAAGTTTCCTTCAGAATTTTTCTGTCTGCACTTACACATGACGCATGACAATAGACTATGCAAAGAAGAATTAATAAAATAATAGGCAACTCCTAGACTAGGTGTTCTGAAAGGTGACATATTCTATATTTGAGAAATATATATGCTGGCATTATTTGTATAATGCAGAAAATTGGCTTTATTTTATATAAAATAACTTGCACACCCAGTACTTTTTTGAGAGACCAAATAAGAAATATTGTTCAGATATGCAGTTTTTAAGAGACAGTGATGCTTAATTCTGATAAAGGACTATAAGAAGTGAAAACAATTTGGGAAAATTGAATTTCACAGATGGAAAAGTAGAGTAATGCTATTGAAAAATGCAAGATCATGAATTAAATCATACATAAACTAAAAGTAATTGCAAATGCCTCAAACGGATATTCAAATTTCCAAGAATAGCTCACGAATTGCAATATAATGGAATTCAATAGACAAAATGTTTTAAACAGATCCTGCCTTTTGAATAAGAATGCTTATGCACAAAACAAGCTGACAAAATACCAGAAAACTTACAAGACACAGAAGTGAGAATAAAACATACTTAGATTGTAAATCCCAATTATGTGAGGTGAAGTTCCTGATGAGTTAGTCAATGCATATTATACTAATACCTTTTTCATTACATAATTGTAGAAAAGCAGTTAATGTGACTTACATATATGTCATAGCTTCTAGAATGTTGATTAAACATTTTGAAAAACTTTGGATAACACTTGAACTACTGTAAATTGAATTAATTTTAGATATTATTTGCAGAATTGTTAATACAATATTCCAAATTTAATGGAATTTATGTTAAACTCTCTATGTTAAACATTGATTTTATGTTAAACTCTCTATGTTAAACATTGATTTTAAGTCTTCTTAAAAACTCTCTATGCTAAAGGCAACACCACGACTGATGCTATTACTAACTCCAGCTTAAAAACTTTGGGAAAAGAAATTCCACTGTTTTCATTACGAATGTTGCATAACATTTTGAATGCCAAAATAAGTATTATAAAACTTGAAAACCCAGAAACTTTTCCCTTAGTACTTAAATTATACAGTTTAGATTAAATAGTTTTTTTTACTCTTATCAAGAGGGGGACAATATATCATCTGGTTTCTTTTGGGACTTACAAACTTCTCAGCTTGACCAATCAATTTTATAAGTTTCTACTTCTGTTTCCCTCAGCTTCTGGAAGATGATGAAAATTTTAGTTTTTTCCCTGTGTTTTGTTGTTTTGTTTTTTTCAAGATATACAAAACTAAGTGTGGCTGGGCAGCAGAGAATAGAGTTATATGCATTTCCTGCCTCAACAGATGGATACAGATATCTCTATGGAAAGAGGAAAAGATGCTGCTTTGTTCAATGGCATTTCTGAGCTTTGAAGATGCTCTTACAATGCAGGTGGTGAGCAAGAACCTCAGTATCAAGGACTGCCAAGCATGAATAGAGCCAGGGAGGTCTTGAAAAGAGGAGGTTTCAGTGACTACAGAAAATACTGATTTTTTTAGCTTATCTAGAGACAATAGTGTAGTTTTTCCTCTGAATACCTCTGAAAATTGCTGGATCACAGAAAAGAGTACACCATTCAGTTACATGTGGGTATTAGTGTTGCTGCTTAAAAATACCTCTTGTCTGATTAAATCTTAACTTCTACATATCTTGTTCTAGCAATCCTAGAAATTCAAAACCATTTCACTCCTAAATAAAACCCTGAAAAGGTGGTTTACCTATTTCAAAGCTGCAAGTGGATTGGGGTCAGGAGCCATTTATCAGTTTTTGGTTTCACAAATTATGGAAAAATTGTTTTCATCTTTGTCAGGTGTTCTGAGAGTTGTGGGGGGTTTTGTCTGTTTGTTTGTGTTTTGTTGTTTGGTTTGTTTTGTTTTGTTTTTGCTTGTTTGTTTTGTTGTTTTTGTTTTTGTAGTTTGGTTTGGTTTGGTTTGATTTCTACCCGTGAGCTCTGCTGAGTTTTGCCAAAGCCTACTGGGAAAATGAAGTGCTTTTAGCAGGAAGCATTGAACCACTTTCTGATGTGCTCTGAAAATTGCAGTCTGCATGCTTCCCTCAGAGTTAAAAGCTCTCCACCTTTTTCACGAATAATAAGGACAACAGCAAGGAATCTCTCACAGTTGTGTGAGAAATTAATTTTCTGAGGTTATTATGAGATTCTGAATAAAATTAATGTATTTTACTGATCCAAAATCTACTGTTGGAGCAGTGCTGCTCTAAGAGAACCTCCCTCAAATTTCAGATACCAATGAAAATAAATTTTGATGCATCAGTATCCTATTACCTCTGAGCCAAGAAGTATTTCAGCTTTGACTGCTAATGCAAGTGCAGTTGAATGAAATCATCACTTGAATGAAGGCAGTATGAGGTCCAAACCAGATCTTTCCAGGCAATTAAATACAAGCATAACCTCATCAGTTTCATAAAACTTTCTGTGCTGTATTGCTTTTCTGCAACTGAAACAGGTGATGATACTTGCTTCCTCCCAAGTAAAAAGTCTGAATACTCTTTCAGGAGCACTAAGACATTTATTGCAGCAAAATATAGCACATTGTGTTCATTATTTCTGATGAGAATCTGGAGAATAATGTTGATACAATTATTTTTTCCTATACACAGTTTGCTTTTTTCCCACCATCAGCTAAAATCCTCTTTTGAGGATTATTGTAGAGTCTTGGTTACTCCCCAAGAGACAGTTTTGCTGATGTTTTAGGAGAATTGCATGTTCATTTCTGTATTATACTTGTTAGCTTTTTCATTTTGACATCAAGACTGAAATTCTCTTATACAAACCACATGACACCTTCTTCAAAATTTAGATTAAAATTCTATTAATCTCACCTTGACTAATAGAAGGGTTGGCTTTAGGTTTTACTTTGCTTTTTTGTGCCATATGTGAAAAAGATTTTCCCCATATACCTGCTGCAACTTCACTCAGATGGCTAGAACTCAGGTTACTGACAGGACTTGCCTGATATTCATTGCTAATAGTGATTTCCAAAGATCTAGAAGGATTGACTCATCTGCCTATTTACTCATATTTTTCAAAATACAATTGGTGAAAATTGTGAGCTTTTCTGATTTTTCATTATCCCTGAAAAATAGTTGCCCCAATTCTTAATTTAGTGAATTCCTATAAGAGTTATGGTGGAGGTAACTAAAACCACAGAAAATTATCTATAACTCTAATACGCAGCATTAAGTACCTCTTTTTCTTTTTTCTTTTTTCAATTCTTTTAAGAATACAGCTAAGTAAAAAGCCTTAGCTAAATTCTCTATGAGTAGTGACAATCCCTCCAAGTCACTGCAAGTGAAAAAGTAGTTGGAGGAGCGGTGATGATTTAATTCTTGCAAAGTACTAACTTGCAAAATCCTAGCAACAATAAACCAGTTATTCAATTTCTCTTGTTTCCTAGATATACTGTTGTATATTTAATTTAAAATATATTAAATTATGGAATGACTTTATTAATTCTATCATTAAACAGAAGCTTCTGTCAAATATATTAGTGTATTTCAAGAGGCCTATTAGGAACATAGATTGTAAATATTGTCATTTATAGTGAGTATGTATTCCCTGTGTTCACTCAGTGTTGGTCTTTACACTGTTAGGTTTATGGCTGGATTTGATGATCTTAAAGGTCTTTTCCAACCTAAATGATTCTATGATTCTACAACTCTGTTTACACATGGTGTTAAGAATGGCCATTGTATCAGACAAGGCCATATGTAGATACATCACCTGGGCTTCGTAGGGATGCCCTTTTACACCTAAGTCTTCCCTGCCCTAGGGCTGAGTTTATCTCTTTCTATTCAAATTCATTATCATGCTGGGTTTAGAGGGTTTTTGGTGGTCTTGAGGTCCCTACTGGGTCTTTCTTTGGTCAACCATCCATGCCTACTTCTCAACCCACGGCCTCTGCTGTGCTCTTCTCCAGGAGCCAATTCAAGGAGTTTGTCCCAGAAAAGTGCTGGCCTGCCTCTGTATGGGCTCCTTCTCCAGGCACATCTGGTCCTTTCTCACAGCATGTTCTTGCCAACAATCCCTGTTTGCCTCCATAGTTATTTGGCTGTTGGTTTGGAGACATGCATGTTAGCTCCTTGTCTTCAGAGCTTCTACAGAGGACATGGTAAGGAGACTAGAGTAGCTCTCCTGTGATGGTAGGCTGATAAGGTTGGGACTGTTCAGCCTCAAGAAGAGAGGATTGCATGGACACCTCATAATATCCTTCCAGTATCTGAAGGGGGCCTATAAGGAAAATAGAGAGGGGTCCTTCATCAGGAACTGTAGTGATATGAAAAAGAGTAATGGATTCTAAGAGAAGAAGGTTTAGATTAGATGTTAGAAAGAAAATTTGTACTTTGAGGGTGATGAGGCACTGGAACAGATTGTCAACAATTGTGGGTGCCTCAACCCTGGCAGGGTTCAATGCCAGGTTGGATGGGGCTTTGAGCAACCTGGTCAAGTGCAAGGTGTCTCTGCCCACAGCAGGGAGGTTGGAACTAGATGATCCTTAAGATGCCTTCCAATCAAAGGCATTCTTTCATTCCATGCCATCTAGGACTCTCCAATTATCTTATTCTTCCTTTCTATCTAGCCTCAACTGAAGTTGGACACAATGGACTGTAATAGTCAAGACATCCTTAAATAATATGGCTCCTTAAGCATGAAAAAGTCAAGTTAATGCTTTCTCTAACAGAGTATTGAATGGAATTCACTTAGCCTGTATTATCTGGAGTTGATAAAAATTAATTTTCCTTTCAAGATTTGTGTTATTTTTCAGGGAGATTGGTCTTAATTCCTTTGCTCTAATTAAGGATCAATTATTTTGAATACAATAGAATTTAACTCCTTGAATACGTTAAGAAACTAGTTCTCTTTTAGTTCACATTCAGTTCACAGATTTGCCTATGTTTTCAAGCAGTATGGAGAGATAAGAGAGGACTTTAGCAGTGAAGCCAGGAAGCTGTGAAGCTACCTGATACCACTAAACTATATTCATGCTATTGTTCATTTAGGGGTTTTCCTGCTAACTAGCCTTACACATATGGATCAACCATCCATACTCACTGGGGTGTATCACGGACATTCTTCAAGCATTTTTTTCAGCTTTGTTCCATTTGAAGATTCACTTATTTTGAGATTGCTGCCTTAAGTAAACTAAAGCGTGCTATGTGGTGGTAATTTTAAAGTTAAGTATAGCTTAAGAAGCGTATTTTTGATCATAACAAAAAGTTTACTGTAAATGCACCTCTGAAATACCTGCTGTAGGAACTCCAAAACCTCAAAGAAATGGAAACAAAGTGATAATCCAGTTTAAATATACATATTGCTTTTATAGACAAGAAAATGCAGTAAACTTTTCTATTGCATTTAGAATCCTTTTGCAGTTTTACTTCGCCCATCATAATTTTCATGCCTTCTCCTTGAAAATCCTGTTTTTACTTTAAAGATGAGTGTACATGCTTTACTGGCATGACTAAATACTTTCAAACTTTAAAAACCAAATGAAAGGCAGCATGATGATGGACATGAGAAATGTGTATCCTGTTCTATCTGTTTTGACTTCATTGTTTATACAACACTAGTCAGACAAACTGTTTGAAGGAATTTAAGTGAAGTAAATACTCCATACATATTTCAATGAATGTCAATGCTCTTTATCATAATCCTTGGTGGTCACTTCCAGGACCTTGTTCTGTGATTGGGCTATAACTAATAAAGGCTCAAGATTTCTTGTCCATGGTTACGGACCTTGTGTTGTCAAATACAGCAGTGTTAAATGACAAAACATGTTTAAAACTACTTCTGCCTTCTCCCTTTTAATACAGCTGTAGTGCAATAAACTAAATATGACCTATATAAATTAGTATGTAGATTAAGAAACAATAGAAAGAAATTTCACGACAAGAACACAGTATTTTCCTTAACAATTTCCATTGTTAATATTTCTAGCTTTTGTTTTTATCCACAGGCACAATAAGCACCATGAGTGAATTCAACAAAGCTGTGAAATTCAGCAGAGGGATCAGTGGGACAAGAGAGAATGTAATTTTGAGTAGCATGGGATAGCGTTTCTTTCTTCTCTAATTTGTACTGCAACCACTGAGTGTCAATATGATCTAGTATGACACTGTATCATAACTGAACAATAAGTCCATCATAAGAATGTTTGTTGGTTATGGAGAGTCTCTATTGGAATTTCTATTACTGCTGTCTTTTTAGAGATTTGTTGTTGATTTTGATGCTATTACTTGCTCTTGGAATATTTTTCCCCTCTAGTGTTTGCATATGAATCTCTTTTTGCATTGCACCTATAAAGTTCTGTGATGCTTTTATTTAGTTTATTTACAGGAAATTTCAGATTGTAACGTCTGCTTCTTGCTTTCCTTCCCACACTCTTAGATATACCAGCTCCTTTTTATCTATTTTCAAGCCCTGACCAATTTTTAAATTTATTTTTAATACAGTATCCTTATATAATTTCTGTTTTTCCCCGGAGCACTTAATAGCATTGCCCAATTTTAAGCGTTCTTTTAACAAATTAACTCATTAATTGTTTCTCTTTTAGAAACTGAGGACAACTGTTGACCTTCTTTCAATTTAATTCTTTCTGCAGGCATTTTGAATTCAAATACATGATGGCCACTGCTAAAGAGACACACTTAACTAGAATCACATCAAAAGTTGCTTTGCCTTTTGTGTTCTTCAGCCTACTGCTCCATGAAACAGTAATAGATTCTACATAGAAATTTAATCTTTATTTAAACTGTCATGCTGTTTGTCTAATGTACATCGTAGCTGCAATCTCCCATTAGAGATAATTTTCTTTACTCACTCTTTGACCTCTGCAGGTCACACTCGTGGTAACATAGGGGCTTCATCATGGTCTTAGAAAGAAAACTACAATAAAGAAAACAGGTTAAAAGAGTGTGTATATAGATTTATTTAGGGGAAGCCATGCCACTTGAAACACTTTTTCTAGGATCTGTTTTTCTTCTATAACATCTTCAACTGCTTTTCTGGGCAGATTTTTAGTCCTTATACTGTTTTGTTGGGCACGCAAAACTGTGAGTGAAGTAAATGGGAGCCATGTGAGGTATAACAGGCATAGGGGACTGGTTTTGAGTAGGGGGTTCTTGTGAAATGAGGCCACCAACTACCTTCTGCTCCTCATAGATGCTTCCTGAAGTCTCTAGGTGGGGAAACCCATCTGTGCAAAGCTGTCATCAAGCTGGAGGAACTCCTGGCCCTTTTCAGGCATACTTATGGAAGGCACTGGCAGCTCGTAGGGGCTGGAGAGGTTTGTGCAAAGACACGACATGGGGGTACGGACATCCTCAGAGACTTCAGCCAAGAGACTTAATGTCCCAGGAGTGTAGAAACAAGTATCACAAATACTAAACCCAGGGCAGCAGAAAAAGTTGTGTTACATACTCTACCAAAACCTCCTCTGTGTATCTGGAAGAACTGGGACAGACTCCAGACACTTGAGTGTGGGCACAAAGATTGCTTATGTAGGGTGTTGTTTTGGTGATCATTTTTCTCACTTATCAGAACTTCTAAACAGAATTTTAGGCTGGCTGGTAAACTGGTTTTGACTTGATTGGAGTTTATTTTCTTCATAGGAGTCAGTATGGAGCTGTGCTTTTGATTTGTGATGAAAACACTGTTGATAAACAGTGCCTATACAGAGCCAAGGTCTTTTCTGCTCCTCACCTCACAATGAGGAGTCTGAGTGTACACAAGGAGTTGGGAGGGATCTCAGCTAGGACAGCTGACCCCAAGTGACCAAAGAGATATTCCATACCATTCCATACACAGTGTAGGATGTTGTGCTCAGCAGATAAAGCTGGGGGAAAAAGGACAACAGGGGCATATTTAGTGTTACAGTGTTAGTCTTCCCAAGTCACCGCTATGTGTGATGGTGCTCTGCTGTCCTGGGGATGGCTGGACACCTCCTTGCCTGTGAGAAGGTGTGAATTCCTTGCTTTGCTTTGCTTGTATGCACAGTCTCTGCTTTACCTACTACACTGTTTTTATCACAAATCACAAGTTTTCTCATTTTTACCCTTCTGACTCTGTCTCTCATCACAATAGGGGGAAATAAGCAGGCAGCTGTGTTGGGCTTAGTTGTCAGACAGGTTTAAACCATGGCAGCTAACAGTAAACTAGAGTAAAGTAGGATTCCCTGGCTTAATACTGTTATGCCTGCCATTAAAGACTAGCTACTAGAAACCCTGATAAGCAAGTTCAACACTCTCTGCATCACTACTCTGTCTATATTTACAGTACAACTCTAAGGTAGAAATAACGGTTCTGTGTTTTGAGGTGTTGGCAAATTCACCATCTAGCATGTTCAATATTGTTTAAACAAATGCCATATGTTTTAAATGTTGTCTAGTAAACAAGGAATCATTTGCAAGTAATTAGGATTGGCATAAATAAGGCAGAATTTACTAAGATTTATTAATTTTGTGATGAAAAATAAAAAGGTACAAAGGACCACTTGGTATATCATTTAGAATATTAGTGCATATTGCAAAGACAGAGAGTGGAAGTAAAATTTTGCAGGCATTGTAATTTATGGCTTTTCCTTTATTATATATACCTATTACATCATGCTTAAATTTGATGGTTTTAAATACACACCAGAAAAAAAAAAAAAAAATCACAGTACTGGGGAGTAGAAAACATGGGTTGCCATGCAAGGCTGGAGTGCTGGGAGAGTAACATCAGTGACATCAGCGACAAGAGGTACCATCCCATAGCATCCATGTGGGAAAGAGTGTGTCTGGGAAGGGTGCTCAGAGGCAGCCAACAGTCCAGTGGTACCCAGACACATAAACAGCAAGGAGACAGGCACTGAAGAGAGTAAGTCAAATATTTAGGATAGAGTCAAGGCCCAAGTAATCAAGGTATAAGGGCAAGTACCTGCTCACTTGCAGCATAGCCCAGATGAGTATCAAAGATCAGAACTTGAGCCTAAATGCAGCTCTTGAGGAAGGTAGGGGGGCACCCAGAAAGCATCGCCTGCCTCCCCAACAGCACCCTCTCAGTTACTTCATATCTCTTTGATCCAAGGTTGCAGTCCATCCTACCAAAGCTGCGCAAGCACAGGAAGGAATTTAACAAAGAGGTCATGTAACATGTGGGAAGGTGGAAAGAGGAGGTTCATTCCTGGCCAAAACATGGTGGCATGATATTGTTAAACATTTCCTGGTTATTCTCTTTTTTGACAGATTTTCTTTTCCTGAGAAGTTGTTAAAGTCAAATATCATCTGTGGGTGTTTCTCCAATCTCACTTATAATGCACTGTATTTTTGTTCTTAGTATGTAATACCAGTTATTAATAGAAAGAACACATAAGCCTTAAAATGCTAGACAGGAATGCAGATAATTTGGGATTAATTTTTGTTGAAATTTTGTATAAATCTACCTGCTTTATTCTCCTCTAGTGCAAAATAAAGCATTGTGCAGCTTTTCACCCAGCCTTATATAAGTTTAAGAGTTAGATTTTCTTCAAGTATCTCTGTGTCAATGCAAATCCCAGTCTTGAAATTTTCTTAGTCTTCATCAATTACATGGAGCCAGCACGTAAATAAATAGGGCTTATAAATAGGAGGATTTTATCCTTGCCAAAAGCAGGTGTAAGGTATAACAGTTGTCATAATCCCTTTCAAATTTCATCACATGACATCATTTTATCTCATGAGATGGCATCAGCATTTTGCAGTTATTTAATTTCTTTGCTGATTTTCTATATTATAACTGTATTTCATACAGAGTTTTTTACTTTTTATACTCTTCACTCCATAATTTTGTTTCCTTCATGATTTTATTGCTAAAAATCAATCTCTTGGTATTTATTTTCTATATTTCTTCAGGTTTTTTTAATTGCTTTTACAAGATGTTTTTGTTTATTATTATTAGTTATAGGGCTCCCTTAATAATTTTTATTGAAATATTTTTTTGTTTTCTTCTGCATGAAGACTAATAATGATTTTGTGAAGATTAAAACCTGTTAAAATGCTACCAACCACTTATTTTTAAATAGTTCAGATTTATCCCATATAAATATTGTAATGAAGCACATTTTCATTACTAGTAAAAATGAAATTCGTATATGACACCAGAATGATGCATAATTACATGAATGAAGGACAAAATGTAAGTGGGCAAGAATTCTTCTAGATTAGACATGCAACAACTTTCCTTTTGAAGTGTCTAAAAGGAAAAATAACCTTTTGTAAAGGCCTATTTTAGTAACACCTGAGAAAATCTCATTATGAAATAGGTATGAAAAGATGGGCTGCTGAATGTAGGATTTATAAATCTATGCAATAATACAGACCATAGACTTCTATACCTGATAACAGTAACAGATGTAATAGCAGTTATAATGAACATAATAGTTCAAGAATGCTACCTTAAAAGAAAAAAAAAAAAAGCTAAATTACCCAAACTACACATTTGATACACCTTTCTGTAATGGTATCTTTGAACATCATGAGATTATGAAGATAATGGAGTGGTCTCCAAATAGAAAGATTATGAGTATTCAGCAGCAATAATGGTAGTTTTGTTACTGATCTGTGTCCTTTCTTTCTTTCTATGGGGAGTTAATTCCCAGGGGTTAAAATACAGAGGCAGAGAGAGGAAATTAATATTAACATACTTGCCTAACTTTGGAGCTATGTGGCTAGAGTACTGAAATCCTTTGAAAGTAAAATTTGGATTCAGTCATTAAATTAAAATGAAAACTATTCTGGGAGAAGGATCAAAATATAGTTTGTACCCCTTCTGAGTTTAATATTTTAAACTCCAATCTCCAAGTTAGTTAGAGTCCACACTTTTCTGATATCTTAAACAGTGCTGGCCACTCTGCTGCACAAAGGTCACTGAGACAGGTTCACATGTTCAGCATATTATTAATAGGACATAGCTACATTTTAGATGTTTTCATCCCAATTTAGGACTGAATATGACCCTTTAATGTTATCCTATAATTGCCATCAGATCATTAAGTTTTTTTAAAATTCTTCAACTAAAGGTTTCAGTATCTTTACTTTGTCCTTTGAAAGTCCTTTGATCTTTCAGCCTAGTCCAGAGAATGGACCAAAGTGCACTTGAAGATCTTTGGGGAAAGTGAGGACATTTAAGGAAATCATGCACTGTTGCATCATAATCCACATGTCCTTTTGTGATAAACCAGCGTAGTGTGTTGACCCTGGGTAGGTGCCAGGCACCCACCAAAAACATTCCATCACTTTCCTCCACACTGGACAGAGGAGAGAAAATATAATGAAGGGTTTGTGACTTGAGATAAAGACAGAGAATGATCACTTACCAGATACAGTCATGGACAAAACAGATTTGAATTAGAGATATTAATTGAATTTATTACTAAAAACTCAGAGCAGAATAATGATAAATAAAATAAGACCTTAAAAATACCTTCCCCCCACCCCTCTGTCTTCCCCAGCGCTACCTCCTACCCCAGTGGCACAGGGAGAGAGGGAATGAGGATTATGGTCAGTTCACCACAGGTTGATTCTGCCACTGCTCCAGAAGAGGAGTCCTTCCCCTGCTCCAGCAGGGGGAGTTTCCAAGGAAGACAGTTCCCCACAAATTTCTCTAATGTGAGTCCATCCAACAGGCAACAGTTCTCTAAAAAATGCTGCAGTGAGGGATACTTTTCCATTACTTTCCATCCTTCAGGAATAGGCTGCTGCAGCATGAGTTCCTCCCAGGGTCTCAAGTTCTACCAGGAAACCTGCTCCAGCATGGGCTCCTCCCTCCACTGGTCTGCAGAATGCTGCCAGGATCCTGCTCCAGCATGGATGTCCTGGATGTCCTTCAAGTTCAGAGCCTCCTCTCAGGCATCCACCTACTCCAGTGTGGGTCTCCTCCAAGGGCTGCAGGTGGATCTCTGTATCCCTGTGGCCCTCCATGGGCTGCAGGGGCACAGCTGCCTCACCAGGGGCTGCACCAGGGGCTGCAGGGGAATCTCAGCTCTGCCACCTGAAGCACCTCCTGCCCCTCCTTCTGCTCTGACCTTGGTGTCTGCAGAGCTGTTCCTCTCACATATTCACACTCTGCTCTTCTCTGGCTTCGGTTGCAACAGCACAATAACTTTTTCTTCTTCTTCTTAAAACTTTTATCTCATAGATCTTACCACCATTTCTATGATTGGTCCAGTATTGACCAGCATCACTTCCATCTTGGAGCTGGCTAGCATTGGCCCTGCTGGACATTGAGAAAGCCACCCCTCTAACCGTCCCCCTACCAAAACCAGGCCATGCAAACCCAATAAAACTACATGTGTGTAGGTGTAGAAAAATATGCATCCACATTATTTTTACATGTGCTGTGCAAAAATGAAAGCAATGGGAACAAATTTCAAACTGCAAATGCTATTGTTTATTTACATTGAACGGCTCCTCTTGTAAGATAAGTTTTCTTTAGAATAACTTTCTCATTTGTAAATATCAGTTTAGCGGCCACTATCTTAAAGGGGAATATAAATATCTGAGAATGTCAGATAAGGATACTGAAGGGAAAAAAGACTAAAAGAGAGAAAAAACTTTGTATTTAAGACAAATTAAGGTATTACTAATGTAAAGCTATTGAAAATTTCAAAGGTAATGAACATAATATTGGGTTTTCATCATTTTCGTTATTACTCCAAGCAGAAGCTTCATAATCTTATTTTGGTTTTCTTTCTGTAATCACTCATCTCAATGCAATAAAAATTGCTAGATATATTCAAGGGATAGAAAAGGCTAGTCTATAAATTAAATAGTCCTGGAGGACTCTGTAATCTGTCGTCTTTGACAGTAATGAGTAAAAGTCTCAAGCATATGATTAAGGACATTTGCTTTTCAAATATATTCTTTGAAAAGTAAGGATTTAATGAAGGGTTTGTTAAATGTATAGGAACAGAAAAGAGTTGAGCAGTGATTGCATGTTTGCTTTAAAAAGCAAAAATTCTCAGGCCTACATCTTTGGAATATCTACTTTTATAATAAACTGTTAAATGATTATTAGAAAAATATTTATGGTTAAAGTTTATGACTAGAACTTAGATGTTCTTGTTTAGTTCTTTGTTTTGCTGCAGATGCCCTATCTTAATTTACTACCATTAATTTTATCATCAGAGGGAGGGAACATGAAAAGTATGCCTTCAATCTCTTGTGTACACAAGTACAATGAAATGCACTAAATAAATATCAATTTTTTAGCAGGAATAAAAATAGGAAAAAACTGACTTTTTTTACCGTGTTGGAGTTCTGATCGGTTCATTTGACTTATTCCAGTTTCCCATTACTTGCTAGATGTTGCCCTTGATTTGTTGTACATTTTCTGTTTTGTAATGTGGTTTTAATATTCAACTGTATTTGGTATGAAAACAGAAATATTTTCCTCTGTTTGAATTCCTAGGGTGCCGTGGAAAATACACATGAACATTCAGGAGCAAGTGTTCTGAAGTTATCCTCAGTAATGCAGCATATGTGAAAGGAAACTTCCGTTGGTCAGGTGAAATGATGACTATGAAATCAGCATATTGCATGGTAGTGTGCTTTCTTCAACTTTGCATTGTCAATGGGCAGGTAAGATGTGAGAGACAAATGATTACTGAATGGAGAACAGAACCAAAACCTACTGTAATAAAATGGACGCCAAGGGAAAATGTCTGTTCAGACTTTTACACTGAATGCTGGAATATGAATAAAAGTATTATTGGTGAAATCTCTGAAGAGCATAACCTCAGTATCCCTCAGATATGCCCTTTACAGCTTCAATTAGGTGATAGTCTCTTCATCTCCTCTGAGCCGTCCTTTCAGTCTTACGGAATGAATCTGGTAAATGTCTCCAAGGAAGAATTTATTAACTGCCCTAAAGCTGGTTTTCTTCAAGAGCAGCTGATTTTTGTTTGCCAGATAAGAGGACTGCACCAAGTGGACCCTAACTGGCTTGGTGTTGGAACTCACTACTTTGCAGAACTTCACAAGAGAGGTCCACCATTGTGCAACATGGGCCTTCGTCTGAATGTTACCGTGAAGCAGCAGCTCTGCCAACAGTCTCTGGGTGCACCACTGTGCTCTGGGCATGGAAAATGTCTAAGCCACGTTTGGGAGAAAACATATAATTGCCACTGTTTCTCACAGTATTCGGGAACGTTCTGCCAGAAGTTTGATATATGCTCCACTAAACCTTGCCACAACAATGCCTCCTGCACTGAGAAATCAGAAGTTTCAGGAGATTCTTATGAATGCACATGTCCTCCAAAATTTTCAGGTATTTCTTTTCTCCTCTAGGGGTAATCATTATATAGATCTTACACTTTACTTAACAGGTGATAAAACAATAGGAACAACACTAGGAAGACTTTTGTATCATTTGATTGCCCATGGCTGCTACCGTACCTGCAGGATCTCTTTTACATGGTGTCACTTATGGGAGACTGTGCAGGCATTTGAAGACAGTTTGTACTTGCAGACATTCATAAATACATTGTAGAGAAAAAAAAAAGTTCTTATCGTGCTTCTTTCCTACTTAAGCATGAGACATAAATAAATGCTTCTCGACTTACAGAAGTAACTGTTTTACTTTTTTTGTTCTGCAGTTCAGATTGTGAGATCAAACAACATAAATCATTTGGCGTAAGGTCCCCCTAAAATAGCTGGCTAATCAAACTGGTAGAAAAGAGTGATTTTGTTGAAATGAATAATGATTTCATTCAACCAGTCAGATCTCCCCTCCATTTTCATTTAAAGACCTTTCAGATTACATTACTGATTTTTTTTTATATCAAAATTTAGTTTAACTGAAAGGTCAAACCTTAACTTAGAAGAACAAGAAAAATAAAATACTTAGCACTTTCTTCCAGATTGTTCTGTCCCCTAAAGTTGTTTTCAAAGGCAATTTGTTAAACATACTGTTATTATCAAATAAATCTGTCACAAATGAAAAAACAAAAATCAAGTAATCCTCCTAGGAAATACTGCAGCACTTACCCAAAACTCATCAGAACAAACTGAATTTGGGTTTGGATTACCATACCAGAGAATACAACATAACTGGGTAAACTCTTATCTAACCATTACTTTTATTTCATGGAGGAAAAAAATGGATTAAGGAAATTATGGGGATGTTGTTCCTGCATTCAAACCAATAGAGTTTGGGTATGTTATAGAAAGTATCAGAAATATTCATTCTCATAAAAAAAGAATAATTGTAGCTCTTTTTGTACTTGTGGAGCAGAATTCCTGAAATGTTCCTCTGTCGACTGAATTTCTATGATCTCACAATAGTGATGCTATGCTATGAAGCACAGCAGATGGCTTAGGAATGAGTGAGGTTCATAGAATACACTTCATAGAAATGAAGCTTATGTTGCATAAAGATTGCTGTAATTTATTTTTAATTGCTTTTCAAAGTGCATAATAATTTGGTTACTAATGCATTTGCCAATGGAAGATTATGCAGGTATGAATAAGTCAATGTTGTGAGAAATTTTTTTTTATAATTATGAACAGTGTAATAAGATAGTGGAAAACATTGATGGTATGCAGTATGTTTTACATTTCCTTTATCGTTACTGGAGGCTGAGTAAAATGCTTTGAAAATAAGAGTACCAAAAGCGTCTGGTACTAATTGAACTCAAATTAATGAAAAAAATTTGGAAGCAATTTGTTAAAAACAAACATCATGTTTAATGCTATCAACAAGCAATGCTTAAAATATTTTTTTTAGCCTATATGAGAAAGTTTTAGGTAATGTCATCAGCTGACAATACTGGTCTCATAAATAGGCTGCAAACAAGAAGAATTAGGAGACTAAATCACCATATATTATGGGCAGGGCTACACAAGAGTAAAGGAGGAAAAAGTTCCTCCCATAACATAAAGTCTATTAGAAATTTGAACACTTTTTGAAGTGTGAATAATGTCATGGTAATAATTCAAGAGGCAAGCATAATTAAATGGTATTTAGACTTGCATGCTATAATAGCGTAAACAACTTATAACTGGAATTGTAATTCCCAGAAAGCTGCATATTATAAAATAATCTCACATATCCACTCCGCATAAGGACATCTTTCGTTCTCAATGCTGAAAGAAACTGTAAGTTAGATTCATGTTAAAAAGAAATAAATACTACAGTTCTAGTAGCTCTTCTGCCTTTTAAGGTATATGTGAATTTGTCATTATATGTTAGATGAGGTTAAGCACAGTATGTGAGCACAAAAGTAGATTAATATCTTTCTGCCTTTCCTTAGAAGTTCGGTAAGTTTGGTGCAAACTAATGAACAATGTTGCCATAAATACCTTTCTATCCATTTGCCTATCTATATTGTAGCTATAAGTTTGACCTTTATAAAATGTTCACCAAACTCCCTAAATATTTACTAAACTCCAATGTTCCTATTATTCCTTTGACACAGGTAAAAATTGCACAGAAATAGTTGGACAATGCCAGCCATCCACATGTTTCAATGGTAACTGCATCAATGTTACTCCAAACACTTTTCTTTGTGAGTGTGACAAGGGCTTTACAGGTAGGAAACATCTTTTTTTCCTGTCTTACAATAACAATTTTATCTGTTATAGTAATGGTATGAACTTTTGCTTTATTAAAACAGTTATTTTTGATGATTATTGCACAGATTGACATATCCTTAGATTTTGTAAAAATAGGCTTTGTAAAATATAAAAATCAGACTTCCAAATTACTCATGTACTGAAGTAAAAACATAAATGATAGAAGCTTTTCATAATCAGATGCCATCCACAAGTACCTTTCTTCTATTGGCAGTATAGCAGAGGAAGACTCATAATCACTGACTCCCTGGTTCTCAAATACAGAGTTATCAAGATTCAGAACTCTTCCTGGATGGATGAATTTGAATACATTTGTATTTCTAATTTCATTATCCTCTTATAGGTACTAGAAATATAAGATGGAAATAATCTAAAGAGTCAATAATGTAATGATTAAGGGGTGCAACTTGATTAAAAAGGAAGAAGATAAGTGGTTTATTTACTATATATAGGACAAATAAGATGCTTTCATAAGAAAAGCTGAAAAAATGCATCTAAAACCATCCTCTTGTAAACACTTTTTTGGGGGATTAGGATAGCAGTGAAAAACCGTTTATTCTTGTGCTTCACAACAGACGTTCACTGTATGGATGTGAGAAAAGTAGTAACACTCAGAAGAACATTCTTTAAGAAGAAGCTAAGTATAAAGCTAGCTCTTGAATATCCAAAGACAGTAAATTTTTCAAAATGTATCTTTCTTGGAAGCATCACTTATCTTGTCAATTATAGAATATAAAGAAATCATTACATTGAAATGAAGAGTTAAAAAAAAACAAAACCAAACATAATGGAGTTAGAGGGATCAAAGAGCCAATCTTTATTTTCATAGTGAAAGACTGAAGATCCTTGTTGATATTTTAATTAAGTCTGTATAGAAATACATTTTTAAAAAATGGGATAGACTTGCTGAATTCTAAATTCTTAGTAAATCTGTTTGCTATTCTCCCTTTCTTCCCTTTCTTTCACTATGGAGGCATCATGGTCAGCATAATTCTGAGAAAACTGAAAAAAACCTCACTGTTTAAAAAAAAAAATCCATTAGTAAAGTTTTCTACAACTGGTTTTCCAGCCCATCATATCTTTTTAGAACATATCTTTTTAGAACACTTACCTTTGTCCTTTCACACAAATTGTGTAGAAACATCACTTTTGAAATTTTCCCTACAAAAATCTTTTTTATCCTTGCAATTTTGACATAGTGAGGGATGGGAGAAATGAGACAGGAGGAACACCCCTCCAGATGCAGTAAATACATATCCATAATGATATGAAAATGGTTTAATATTCTGAACTACTAGAGGGCAAGATACACGGCAACCTACTTTCTAATAGCTGGTAAGGATTGAGAAGGAAAAAAAGGAGTCTATGAGTGTAGCTAACTGCCTTTTTATTCTCCCCTTAGCCAAAAGAAAATGGAGAATCCTTTCTTGTTTCTAAGAATAAGTATCTTAGGAGGAGAAGGACTTTAACAATTTTTTTCTGGTTCTGTAGTATAAATGCAAATGAACAGTGTCGAGCAGCAATTTTGAGCCTTCCTCTAGAACCACCCCCTACACTAAAAGAGATGCTTCTAGTCTGTAACAGGAAAGTCCCTCTGATGAGTGTGGCTGAAGACACCAGACCAAGGCTGCTGCCAAGACCACCTCAGCGTGTCGCCGTTGCCAGCCCTGCGCCCATTCCCTCAGCACAGCAGCACCCTGGGCAGCAGCGACGACCACCAGTGGTTGACCCCACAAAGCCATGCCTGCTTTGCAATAACTTTGGGCACTGGAGTAGCCAGTGCCCCCTAAAAAGGTAATTTGATGAATTTAGAAATGGCAGGGGAGGAGAACTGCAAGCACTCCCCGGGGGTCAACAACAACAAAAAAACTGAAAAGGGAGCACCGGCCTGCCAGGCAAGCAGACACAAAAAGAGCAGGCCAAGGGAATAAGGGAACCAAAACAAACCAAATGTGCGGTAATGTTACTGTTTCTGTAAGTCAAGCAGATGCTTCAAAGACCATGTTTGCTGGTCCATTGTTGAAAGTGAAACAAAGTAACCTTTGTTATGATTTAGGTAAACCTATGTTAACCACGTCTTCTGTCAATGAGCCTTACAGGTTGCAGCTAACAGAATCACTCCACCTGAAAGACACTGACTGGCATTTTGTCTCTGTCAATCCAGATCAGAAGGGTATTTGGCACCGAATTCGTTGTAAGTACATCATCAGTGGGGACACCAAACACACACCACAAGAGATCGAAATTGCTCCAGCAATGACAACATCAGGTCCTGAGCAATTCGTTTTCGGGCTGCATTGTTTCCACCCACCCCTGTTTCTTCCCAAAGGACAAATAGTTGCACAAGCTAACCCTGTGCCATTTTTACCTGAAGGCACCAAAAAACAAGGGCCCACAGTCACCCGGGTCCAAGTTATTGGGAAAGACAAACCCAAATTATGGTGTAATGCCAGTGGGGGTGGGGAGTCAAAACGCATTGAGATGCTTGTAGACACGGGTGCAGACTGCACAGTGATCCCAGTACAAGACTGGCCTGCATATTGGCCTTTGCAAAATGTTGCTGGTCACATTTGAAGTGTAGGGGGCCTGCAATTGGCGAGACAATCCATGAGCATCATACAAATCAAGGGACCAAACAGACAATTGGCAAATATCCATCCATTTGTGTTAGATTATTTGGAACCTTTGTTAGGGAGAGATTTAATGGCCCAGTGGGGTGTCACAATTGATATTCCAGACTCTTCACAGCATTTTTGTACAGCGGCTATTGAACAACAGCGCTACACCCAAAAATTGAAGTGGAAAACAGACAAACCAGTTGAGGTGAAACAGTGGCCGCTCAGTAAACAAAGAATAAAGGCGGTCGAGGAGCTAGTGGAAGAGCAACTGAAAAAGTGTCACATTGTGGAGACCACGTCCCCGTGGAACTCTCCAGTGTTTGTCATTCAGAAAGCTGACAAAAAGAGATGGAGGCTCCTCCACGACCTCTGACAAATTAATAATGTCATTGAAGATATTGACTCTCCCCAACCTGGTATGCCATCCCCAACAATGCTTCCCCAGGATTGGAAATTGGCTGTTATTGATACAAAAGATTGTTTTTTCCATATTCCCCTACACCCTGACGATGCACCGCATTTCTCATTCTCGGTCCCCACCATCAACATGGAAGCCCCTATGAAAAGGTACCATTGGACAGTTCTCCCTCAGGGCCTTAAGGTCTTGCCTGCTATCTGCCAGTGGTATGTCTCTTCCCTGCTTTCCCCAGTGCGTGCAGCTGCAGAAAAGGCCATCATCTATCATTATATGGATGATATCCTTGTGTGTGCCCCCAATGATGATTTACTCACATATGTGCTTGACCTAATGATCAATGCATTGATTGTTGCAGGGTTCGAGCTCCAGGAAAAGAAAATTCAAAAGATGCCACCTTGGAAATATTTGGGCTTAGAAACTGGAAATAGGACCATTGTTCCTCAAAAACTGGAAATCAGTCCAAAGATTTCTAGACCCTTGCAGATGTCCACAAGTTGTGTGGGTCTTTAAATTGGGTAAGGCCTTGGTTCAGTCTGACTAATGAAGACCTTGCCCCTCTTTTCAATTTATTGAAAGGGGGAGAGGACCCGGGTGCTCCTAGGTCTATTACCCCAGAGGCACAGAAAGCTCTAGAAAAGGTTCAGATTGCAATGTCCACAAGACAGGCCTACCGATGCCGGCCTGACCTGCCATTCAAATTTATCATCTTAGGTAAGTCGCCACACCTCCATGGAATCATTTTCCAGTGGGAGGAAAAACAAACACCTAAGGCAAAGGAAACACCTAAAAAAGGCCAGGACCAGAGGGACCCTCCCTTGATCGCAGAATGGGTTTTCCTCAGTCACAAAAGGTCCAAGAGAATGACAAAGCCTCAGGAGCTGGTAGCAGAACTGATCTGGAAAGCAAGGACCTGGATCAGGGAGTTAGCAGGATGTACTTTAAGTGCATTCACATTCCAATTGAGTTAAAATTGGGTCAAAATATTATCCAAATATTGGAACAATTGTTTCAAGAAAATGAAGTGTTGCAGTTTGCTCTGGATTCCTACTCAGGACAAATTTCTGTCCACCGGCCTGCCCACAAAATGTTTGAACAAGATGTTCAATTTACTCTCAAATTGAGAGGTGCTCAAAGTAGGAGACCTTTAAATAAGGTTCTGACTGTCTTTACAGATGCGTCCGGGAGGTCCCACAAGTCTGTTACGACTTGGAAGGATCCTCAAACCCAGTAGTGGGAGACAGACATTGCTGAGGTGGAAGGTGCACCCCAGGTTGCTGAATGGGCTGCAGTTGTTAGAACTTCTGAAAGGTTCTCAGAACCATTCAATCTGATTACAAATTCTGCATATGTGGCAGGAGTAGTATCCAGGGCAGATCAAGCAATACTGCAAGAAGTGTCTAACATCGGACTTTTCAAATTGCTCTCAAAACTTGTAAAGTTGGTCACTCACCGAGAGCAACCATTTTATGTGATGCACGTCAGGTCACACACTGACTTGCCAGGGTTATCACTGAAGGCAACAGAAGGGCAGATGCTCTTGCTGCACCTGCAGTGATGGCCACTCTCCCAAATGTTTTTGAACAGGCAAAAATCAGCCACCAGCTTCTCCAAGTCAAGACACTAACTAGTTCACATGATCTGAAAAAAATATTAAATATATGTGTTAGTCTATATTGATGGGAAATAAATAAAATTATAATAAAGTAAAAATGCTCTGAAAGCATTTATTCAAAATAAGTAAAGGTTGCTGAGTCCAAGTTGTTATGTTCACAAGAATAGAATGGGTCTATTAGACAAGCAGTGTAAATTCTCATTTCAATTATATATTTTTCTTTTTTATTAACTGATTCATTCATTCACTGAGCTCTCAAACTCTCTTTACTCTTTACTGAAGGAAGATTTTTAACATAACAGGAAACAGCTAGCATTAGGCTGTCAGTATTCTTATGATTGAATACTCTGATTCATAACAGAATTTGCATCTTTAGACTTATTAAGAAACATTTAAAGGAAGGAAATATGGGTAAAACAAAGATGAGGTTGGTGCAGAGAGGAAGGCTGGTAGTGTGTAAGCAGTTGCTGCTCAGTACTCTTGTCTGCCTGAGACCTGCACCAAATCACTGTAGTCTACCTATTCTTTTTATTAAATCTTTTCTTTACTCTCTTTCCACATAATCTCAATCTCTCCCCATCTATGTGTTCTAAGGTTCCAATGCCAGAACTGGAGAGAAAAAGTGCCTGAATTTGGTGCCTGCAATTTGAGTTAGACCACTGGTGGTAGTGGTCCTAATAACTTTGGTGCCAGCATTTGGAGTAAATGAGGGTCTCAGCATCAGCAAGCTGAAGGGAGACCACAGATTGTAGGGGTGTGTGTCTGAACATAGTCAATTTTGTGCCAGCAAAGGGCATCAGACTCTGGGCAATGGTGGCTCACATGCCTAGTGCCAATTGAGCAGGTGAGAGGTCCAGCATCAGCAAATGAAGAGGGGAGCAAGGGTGCCAGGGCCTGTGTGCACTGGCAGGAGCCACTTGGAAGATAAAATGTTTATATTTTCCTCTAAGCCAGTCTCTGAGTGTGTGTGCAGATCTGCATGTGCACATGTGTGTGTACATGTGCAATTCATTAGCACCCTTCAGGCAGGATTGTCCCTTAAGTGGAGGCAAAGGATCTGGGCATCAATATGAGATGAGTGAAGGTCCCACACTGCTATTGAAAGGATTCACAAAAATGTTGGTCTTTCTGAAACAGAGGATAAGGGACTGTGTATTTAAGGGGTTCACAAATGTGTCAATGCTTTTGAAATAAAGGGTAAGGGGCTGTGTATCTTTACTAGCAAACTTCCATCCTTATCAGTCAGAGAAGAGGACTAAAATTTGGCTGCTTGTACATATGTTTTATGTGAGTTCTGGGTGGGTGCTGGCAAAGGCAATGCCTTATCTGTGGGTAGTCTATGTAGCTGGCTGCATTAGTGTCCTCTGCCTATGCACATCTCTGGCATACATGTTCATCTTGGCTGCTGGCTGAGCCTGCAAACAGGAAAGCAGCAGCTGCAGTCATTGGATGGATGGGACTCCCAGGTCTTTGGGTTCACTGAGCTGGGATTTTGCAGCTGGGAAGGAAGTTCTCTAGGCTCCAGAGCAAGAGGATGTCTCAACAATTTTGATGGATGTTATGGTTCTGTTCTGAAGATGTACAGATAATTAATGTGACTCATTCATAAACTGCAGGAAATAACAATATCTTAGCTACTTCTGTAATGGTACTGCTCAATCTGCTTACCCTAGCTAACATTAAGTGCATTAAGAGAAGGAGTTTTTCATTTGAATATGGTTTGTTGAATCTTTGTGGCATTTTGCTCCTTAGGTGGGAAGATGGGACTGATTAAAAAACAACCCCTTGTGGAGCATCTGAGATTATTTGAGTTTTTTTCACACATTCCTGTAAGAGAGACTTGAATTTCCTGCCTTCCCCAATGGTCCAATTGACCTCTTTGCAGAAAATAATGAGTTCCATCCTCACTTGGGGGACAGGAGATACTATGAGAATGAAGTAGTTTGCTTGGAGCCACTATGCTAGAGCTTCTATCATCCAGGTGCTTTAGTTTAAAACAATCTGTTTGCTTAATTGGTGAATTACACACAGGCTCTTTTGAAAAAGGTCACTAATGGAAAGATACTTTTACACATATATAAAAGAAGAAAATTTATTGTTTGCACAATTACTGTTTTAACAGCCTCATAGTTAAATTTGTCTAATACTAACACTCATTGCCCAAATTAATACCCAAAGGATTCTTAATAGTACCCCTAAAAAACATTATGTAAAAAGCTTTTCTACTGTCTATGTTTTACTTTGGTATTAAGCTCAGCTGTCCAGTGCATATCTTGGTCAAATCCATCCATTTCCCTCAATAAGAGGGCACAACAGTTGCAGCAAGACATCAGCATTTTTTGGTATTCATTGACAGGAGTTTTTCATTCAGACTGGAAGTTTCTCACCTATCAATCAAGGGATTATCTTAGTCTACTTGTATATGTTTTCACTTCAGCCCTAGATAAGTCTACTACTAGTATTTAGTCTTCCAGACATGATGCAGATCAATTCATCTTAGCTAGTGACAAAGGTATACATGAAAGGATTTTGTCAAAACTGCACCAATGATGTGAATTAGGTTGTCTGACCTAAATCGATAGTTTTCTCAAATGTACTCTCCTGGCATGATTTCATTACACACTTCCGTAGTCTATATTTGAAAACTTCATATTAGTTTTGATAACCTTTCCATCACAATCTTTTCTTCCCTTATATTAATAGATTTACTTAGAATTACAAGTAATTGTCATATTTATTGAGTATATCAACTCAACAGTGTAATGACTGAATATTTCATAGCACCTTAAAACTGATGAGTATAATTACTCTGGGAAAACACCAGGTATGCATGATTCTTGTAGTTTACTTTTCTGCATATGAATAAGTTTCTGAAATTTTTTTTTCAGGGAAGGAATTTTTTCACAGCAAGATTATTAATATCATACTTTGCAATGAAATTATAACTGAATAACTTCTTTGGAATTAATTCTATTAAATTAATTTTATTTTTTAAAATAAGTTATTGTGCTATTTCAGTATGGAGAAGCAATGTAATTCTTGCCAAATCTTAACTACATTAAATCATTATTTGTTGTGAAGTTACAGCATCTCGACTCTATTGACTTCTTATATTCTAACCCATGAGAGATTTAAGAATATAGGATTGTATTATCAAGCTGCAAATCAGACTGATAATCTTTCCCATCTCCTTACAGACAGAAAGTCTTGGCAGTTTTTGGATATCTGTCCTTTCCTAGAGTTGTTCACTAGTTATTCTTAAATTTCTATTACATTAATTTTTTTATAGTTCTTTAACAAAAACAAAGTAATGCTTTTTCATGATCTTGCAAAAGACAGTGAGAAAAGATGTATTATATTTACAGATGCTGTCAGCTAATAAATACTGATAATACTGAACACAAGTAGAAATAATCTGTAGAAGATATTAAAGAGACTGAAACTCTGAGGTATGAGGTAGTGAAATACCCAAATAATTGTATCCCCCTGATTTTCCTGTTTTTCTGCACACTCCTTCTGCCAGCTAAAAAAACACAAACATTTTTCCACTTGATTAGTTATCTGCTAGTATTATGCTTATCTGAAAAACAGAACTCAGCAAGTGTAACTAGTTGTAAGAAAGGAAATAACAACTCCTTGCTGTTGGAATTGTAGTTAGTTCTTCTAACACATTTTTGGTGGTTTTTGATTGAATGAGATATTCATCCTCTAATGAAATAATGACATCTAATAACTCTTGTGAGAAGACACTTGGGACATGATACTGAGCAGCTCAAGGCTCTGAAGTAAAGTCCTGATGTGTGTTTCCTGTTCACAGGACACCAAATGCCTTAGTCCTGCTGAAGTAGGGATGCAGGACTTTATCATGGTGTTCTTAGGCCCTAAATGAGCAAAAGTCAGCCTGTTCAAAGATACTAGTCCATCATCATTAATAAACACTTTGAGCAGAATGGCTAAGCCTGTAAACCCATATTGTGGTTTCCCATGCAAAAAGTTGTCAGAAATATCGTGTTTGAACTTGCAAGGCTCTGCAGATTCATCTCATTTAGCACCAGTCTGTTTCTCAGCTAGATATCCAAAGAAATTAAATGTGACACTGATGTTATAAAAGGCACCAACATATAACTTGTTTTATAGACTTTGGTTCTTTGAGCTAAAGGAAGGCAGGAAGGAAGGCAGGAAGGAAGGGAAAAGAAAAGAAAAGAAAAGAAAAGAAAAGAAAAGAAAAGAAAAGAAAAGAAAAGAAAAGAAAAGAAAAGAAAAGAAAAGAAAAGAAAAGAAAAGAAAAGAAAAGAAAAGAAAAGAAAAAGAAAAGAAAAAGAAAGAGAAAGAAAGAAAGAAAGAAAGAAAGAAAGAAAGAAAGAAAGAAAGAAAGAAAGAAAGAAAGAAAGAGAAAGAAAGAAAGAAAGAAAGAAAGAAAGAAAGAAAGAAAGAAAGAAAGAAAGAAAGAAAGAAAGAGAAAGAAAGAAAGAAAGAAAAAGAAAGAAAGAAAGAAAGAAAGAAAGAAAGAAAGAAAGAAAGAAAGAAAGAAAGAAAGAAAGAAAGAAAGAAAGAAAGAAAGAAAGAAAGAAAGAAAGAAAGAAAGAAAGAAAGAAAGAAAGAAAGAAAGAAAGAAAGAAAGAAAGAAAGAAAGAAAGAAAGAAAGAAAGAAAGAAAGAAAGAAAGAAAGAAAGAAAGAAAGAAAGAAAGAAAGAAAGAAAGAAAGAAAGAAAGAAAGAAAGAAAGAAAAGAAAAGAAAGTTGGGAAGATTAGGCGATGTCTCAGAGGCCTCACTATGGCATCAAAGCTGATTGCAAGCTAATGGTACCCATCTGTTCATCAGATCATTGCATTGTTCATTTTGTCATCCTGTAACAAGACTTGTATACAAGATTTGTATAATGAAGTACCTTTTGCAATCCTCGATGTTGCTGGGAAGAAGTCCTATTTCTAAAAAACACAGTTCCAGTTGAACAAGTGGCTGAAGAATCTCAGCACAAATATCAACTGGTGATGACTACAGTATCATAGTTTCATTAATTATGACTTTGCAGAGTTATACATCTGAACAGTTAATATCCCATCTTTAAATTTAATTTGCAAATTACTCCATAGCAAGTGCATTCAAGTATGCAAAAGGTCTATTTTTTAATGAAAGAAATAAAATAGATTTAGTATACATAATAAGGTCAGGCCCATTTACTCTTTTATATTTTAAATACTCTAAAAATCTCATGTTGTTTTTCTTGTGTCTTCTTTTACATTCCGATAATTTAGGCATCTTTTTCTTTTCCAACTTAGAAAATAAATCAGGTATGCTGAAAGAATTATTTCACTTGACATTGATGATGTGCTTTGGACTAAAATACATATTTAAATTATATTTTTTGCATAAGTGATTTTAAATAGTTTCACTCGTGAATTAAAAGAGACGCTTGTTGATAAAGGCCTTACTATATAAAATATTACTGTGAGTCCTCAAAAGCATGAATTAGAAGGATGTGGTTAATATCTTAACACTCTTTATGACTATACAACCAACAGTTATACAAAGGTTTTCTGGAAAACAGACCTTCCTGAAGAAACCTTACATTATGTTTACACTAAATTTAGACTTTGGAAAATACCAGGACCTGTGAAGTGCTAAAATACATAGCAGTATGTAAAAAGAGCACAAAACTGGTGGATATTTTAGATGTAGGCATAATTAATTAACTTTTTTATTACTGTTATTAATCTGATCAGAATCAGATTCCATGTATGATAGAAAACAGGAAATCAACATTATTAAACCTTCTAAAGCAAGAGGAGTGGGAATAATGGTGCTGCAGGTGATGCAACTACAGCTTTCAGTGCAGATGAATACAAAAAGCTGTCCAAAGTAGTGCCATGAGGATGGTAAGGAGCCTTTAGGGGAAGCCGTGTGAGCAGGGTTGAGGTCACTTGGTCTGCTCAGCCTGGAGAAGAGGAGACTGAGGGGACACCTCATGGCAGTCTACAATTTCCTTGTGAGTAAAAGAGGAGGGGAAGGTATCTCTTCTCTCTTGTGCCCAGTGGCAGGTCTTGAGGAAGTGGCCTGAACCTGAGACAGGGGACGTTTAGGTTGGATATCAGGAAAAGGTCCTTCACACAGAGGTTGGGTATTGGAAAAGGCTCCCCAGAGACATGGTCAAGCACCAAGCATGACAGAACTAAGAAATATTTGTACCTCACTCTCAGGTACATGGTGGGATTCCTGGGCTGTCCTTTGCAGGGCCAGGAATTGAACTCAGTGATCCAAATGGGTCCAACTCAGCATATTCTCTGATTATATTATTCTAAGAATCTCATTTGACCAGGATAAAAGGAAACACCATCTTTACGAAGAGTTTTCATATGTGCAAAAGAGGCTGTTATTTGATACCATTATTATTTAAGAGGATGTAAAATTAAAAAAAAAAAAAAAGAGGATAAGCTATCCAAAAGTAATCTAGACTCCATCCCCTTTTTTCAGGATGCTTAGCCATATTTATCATCATATAGAGTGCCTAATTCAGGCTGCAGTTCCAGCCAGCTCCAACCCACCACTGTAGGTCATGGCTAAGCCCACAGCAGAGGTAGGGCCACCTTGGGTGAAAGGTACTTGAGAAAGGGCAAAATGCTGCACATGTATAGAGGAATAAATTAAAAAAGTGGGGAACAGCTCAATTAACGTAAAGACCAGTAAAGGAAGGGGGAGGAGGTACTGCAGGCACCAGACCAGATATTCCCTTGCAGTTGGTGGTGAAAGCTGTTGTGGAGCAGGTATTTCCCTGCAGGGTGTGTTGCAGTCTGGAGTGGAATGAAGTGAGGCCTAAGAAAGGGAAGAGGAAAAGTGTACTCAGAATGGCACTGAGTGCAGGTGTATTATTATTTTTGGTATATCAAGAAAAGACAATGACAGATGAAAAAACCCCAAGACGCTTATATTTTTTTTTCTTTTTTGAGGAAGGTAAAATTAGCTACATGATTTTGAGTCTACTTATATAAATTATTATGTATATTTTAAACAGGCATTAAAAATGGGTAACAAGACCAATGAGTTAGAAAAGTACTAAATAAAGTTTTTTTTAAGGACAATAGAACAATATTTAGGTACGTAGTAATACGTTGTTGGATACCAGAGTGATCAGTCTGCTTATACAGTTGTGAAGCACAACACCTGCAGAATCAATTCTTTTTTATGTAGTCTTGTATGTACTGTAGACACTTCCAGACATGCTGTAAGTTATGGACAGCTCCATGAGCTTGTTACACAATTTTATATCGTTAATTGGCCAATTGTGTGCATCACACTCCAGTCAGATTTGTTTATTTATTTTCAAAGCCTCTGCTTTGAACTGTCCAGTACTCCTCCCAAAGTCTTCTGCTTATTCAATTTACATACCTGTCTAGTCTACAATAGCTAACAATGAAAAGCACTGATGTTTAAAAGCTTATCACTGCATATGTAGCACTTTCTCAAGTGATTATATTTAGCATCTGAGTCACTATTGAAATTTTTGGTATGTTTTCAACAGTGGTTTTTTTTTCAAATTTTAGCAAAATCATAATATGAAGTCAGTAGAGACATTAATTTTGATCTTGCTTGGTCTGCTCTAGAATTGTGTATCTCTCCACTGACAACAAAGATATCGCAGTAAGCGAGATAGTAATTTGCATGGTTCAGCTAAATGCCTAAAATATGATGGAGAAATTCTGCAAGTTTCATTTCATTAGCACATAAAAGGGGATTAACCAAATGGTGTAAATAAATGGGGAAATAGGGAATGAGAAAATGTTTAGACATAGATGCTAGCTAATTGTTAATTTTAGTTTATTATTTCAACATCTGCTAGGTGCTTCATGAAGGGGAATATCACCAATAGTATTTATTAATGAAGTAGACAGTTCTGTAAAAGGTTCTCTTGGGAAAGAATGCTGCTTCTCTTACAACTTTAAAACACACCAGTTTAATAATCTTATAATCTTTATTTAATTATATATATATATATATATGAAATATGACAAGCAGTAGGAAGCAGCTAGAGCATTTCCATATGACCAGAAGCACACATGTATTTTCTTTTCTTAATAGACCTTTACAGATACATTATCCAGACTGTTTCATGTAACTCTAATCAGTGTAGAACTCAAAGCATTTAAAGCCAAGATTTAATAATAACTTTTTGTATAATTTAAGAATATAAGATGAGACCACAAAAGAGGACATAGTGGAGGAGTGGCAAAAAAAGAAAAAAATAGGGAAAAGAGATTTGTTTCTCTAAAACTGAGTTGAGTGTTTGTGATACTTCACAGAAGATAGGCTCAGAAGGTGGTATCAGTTAATAAACTGAGTAGAAATGAGGATTTAGGGAAAGACAGTTTAAGTTTCCTGATTACTATTCAAAGAGAAAAAAAAAATCCCTAAAAGCAAAAGAAGAGATAAAATAATGAAAAATAAGAGGAATGGAAGTGGTTGAAATAAAACCAGAAATGTTCTTTGGAAACAGGCAAAAGTGAGTGTTCTCAATACTGCTTATGATTGGGAATCTAGGGTAGTCAATGAGGCTGATGAATGAAAGCTGCTGAAATATGGCATTCTTTGTTGACCATAAACCACAGCAAATACCAAGCACAAAAGAGCTCTACCTCAGCACAATGCTGGGCCTGAAATGGGAGACATGCCAAAGGCTCCATTAAGTCCATAAAATATATCACTATTCATTTTTATGGGAGTGATTGGGTAGTGGGGTGATGGATGAATAGACAGGTAGGTAGATAATACAACAGAGATTGCTCATGGTTTAAAAGTCGTTATTCATATTTAGCAATCACAATTATATTGGTGAAGACAAAGCATACAATGCAATATATTGGGTTAATATTGATGAAAAAATAGAGATGTAATATTTCTTTTTGGTTCTGCCTGTGCTGCCATTTCACTTACAGAGTTATAAATTACACTTACTAAGAGGAAAAAATAAAACCCGCAAGGTGATATGAAAGCTTAGAGAGCATACTGATATCTCACAAACTCTGACAAAGCAAATATTAAAAATAATAGTCATTCTAGAAAGAAGACAAATTCTGCAGGAAATAATGAAATTGACATAGGCAATAAAGTTACTGCCACTTTGAACAGGAGACTGTTTAAAATTCTCAGCATTAAGCAAGTGACAAATTTCTAAAAGAAAAAAGTTTGAAATCAAATCCCTAGTTTATGAGCAAAAATAAAAGTTTACTGTTACTCTTTTACAGTGGGTTGACAATAATAGCTTATGAAATTCAAACAGAGAAGGAAAAAACCAGAATAAGATAGAATACTGTGAAATTGAAAAAAAATAGAAGATATCACCCTTACATTAATTCTAGCTGCAACTCCAGTCATTGTTGTATGTCACTGTGCAAGCAAAAATATATATTCTTCAAAGATTTTATGACTGAAATAATGTCAGCTGAATTCCAGGAAATCATAACGGAACCTCCTAAGTCACTCATCAGGCATCATAGGAGACAAGAATACAGCTCAGGTGTTTTGACACAAATTCCTGCTTATTCACTGGAAAACTGTAGCCTCACTGGAATTTTGTGTGCATAAATGAGTTGTGTGATAGACATCACATTGATGTATCATATTATAATATGAAGGACACAGTGACAAAAAATAATCAAACTCAGATTTCATGAAAAGGAATTTATTGATTGGACCTACAGTAGCAAAAATGTTATGCACAACAATAGAAATCGTAGTACCTGACTGCTTATGTTTTTGTAAAAATTTGTGTTACAAAGTTCAACTATTCTATATCCCCAGAGTTTACTGCATCTTTTCAGAGGAAAATGTATAAGCTTCACCTTGCATAATATTAAGAACTTCTGGTGGAAACCCTGTAGCAATCAAATAACATATTTATCTATAAATGTTCCAAATATTGTGATTTATAGGTCTGTATCAGACACCCCCATAGGAAGGTGATTGCACTTGGAAATTAACACCTACTGGTGAAGACTGGTTGTTAGGAAAGTGAGATGTGCAAACATGCATGAGAGATGATCAACAGTGACAACAACAATGGTTGCAACTTGAGTAAAGAAGTTAAAGCTGTAGTAATGAAATTTGCTAAGTTTACCAGTTAGAATGTTCCTTCAAGAAAAAGGGGAATTAGATACATTTTACAGGAAGACTTGGGTGATCTGGAAGACTAAAGAAATAAATGTGTTAAATGTTATACTTGTAATGAGTTAAAAAAACCCCAGAATCTCTTAAAACCATAAACTGTTTGAAAGACTGCCTGCCTTCAACCTTCACATCCCCAGTTAGCCAATCCTTGTTTGTGAGTATGAAGTCAACCAGAACATCTCATTGCCCATCTACAACTTGGGTCAGGAGGTTGCCATTAACGCTCCTTAAGGACCTCTTGGATTGCTAAAGCCCTGCTAGACTGTTCCTTGAGCAGATATCAGTGTAGTTGAAGTTCCCTGGGAGGTCAAAGTCCTGTGAACACAAGACTGCTTCTCTCCTTCCAAAGAAGGCATCACCCACTTGTTCTTCCTGGTCTGCCAGTCTATAGCAGCCACACACTTGTCACTCTACTGCTCTGCTTTTTCATCCTCACACAAAAGCTCTCAGTCAGCTTGTCATCCATATCCATCTGCAGCTCCACATTTCTGCTTTTTACTCACATAGAGAGCAACTTCTCATCCTTTTCTGCCCTGCTGATCCTGAAGAGCCTGTTTCATTGAAGCATTAATGAAACAAGCCATCTAACCAGGTCTCTGTGATACCAACTAGATTATAGTCTTACAATAGCACAAAGACCTCCCGTTTCTCATGTTATTTTTGTGTGTGGAGGTACCTGAAATAAAACACTTTGGTATGCTAATTTCCAAAAACAATCTCTTTTTTTTCCATAACAGTGTTTTGTAGGCACTTCCTTGCTTTCATGCAAATGCTGGAGGTAGTCTTGCTTAAGCCATGTTTATTGGTTTTGTGTTCCCTTTCTTTCACATCACTTCAGACTCTAGTCAACCTTGTCTGTCACTCCCTTACAGGCTGCTGGTAACCCTCTCTCTCCTCTGTTGGTTTCTAATTTAAAATCCAAATCAATCATCATTCTGGAAATAACACCTTTGCCCTGACTGTTTAAAAGGATCCCATGTCTTCCAAAATGTAGCTTGTTTATTGTTATGAAAATGAATATACAACATAGTATTTTCAAGAATTTATGGGGCTCTGCAGTTCAAGCCTTTTAGCTCATGTATTGCTTTTTAGTTCATGTATTCCTGTGGAGAAAATTTAATCTGTTTGTATCAATAGAAGGCTGTTACATTCCTGCATAAGTAGCAACTAAACAACCAGAAAATAACTACTCATTCTGGCTTGATTTATTTACTTTAGGATCACCAATGCAAATTTTTGCCACCAAGTAGCATTATATTTTCAGGATCATAGAATCATAAAATATTCTGAGTTAAAAGTTATCCATCAGGATCACCAAGTCCAACTCTTGACCCTGCAGAGGACACACCAAGAATCACACCATGCATCTCAGAGCATTGTCCAAACACCGCTTGAGCTCTGTCAGGCTTGGTGCTGTGACCACTTCTTTGGGGAACCTATTCCAGTGCCCAACCACCCTCTGGGTGAGGAACCTTTCCTTGATGTTCAACCTACACCTCCCCTGGCACAACTTCGTTTCATTTCCTCAAGTCCTTCCACTGGTCACAAGAATGAAGAGATCAGTGCCTATCCCTCCACTTCCCCACATGAGGATGGATCATCACAATGAAGATCACAATGAGGTCTCCCCTGAGTCTCCTCCAGGCTGAACTATATGCTTATATAGTATAATGTGCTCCTGCTAATACCATATAATATTTGCAATTCATCTCACTCAATAGCAGTCTAAAGGCAGACTAAATGGAAAAATGAGATATGAAACAGAAGTGTTAATTGCAGCTAAAATGATTGGAAAGAAAGAAATACTGAAAAAGAAGACTAAATTATACAACTTAAGAAAACTGTAATAGAGTGCTGTAGAGGAAACCAAGAATTTTCTAAGAACTTGTTGATTCTTAAGAATAAATTAAGAATTATTTAAGAAGTTAATAATTTTTAATGAAGAAGCATAAAATGAATTTATATCCCTAGGTAAAACATAAAATAAAGAAATGAATAATAGCAGAAGGTTAACATGGTAATATACTTGCTAAGGTAACCATAAGACGTAAAAGGCAATGGTGTCACTGCTGACTTGTCCGCAGCAGTAAAATCAATAAATTAGTATTTCCTGGCAGGAGAGTCTCTGTATCATATTCATAAGTTGCAATGAAGTAAGTTATACAGTTAAAGGCCTTTACACCAAATTACCTATCATCTATGTGAGATTAAACAGCTGAGCAGCAGATGATTACAAGGTAAATATTTTCTTAATGTAAACATGTGTTATTTCACTTGGCTTCATCCCCAGAAATTAATATTGTGCTGGCTGTCTTCACATAATAGGTCAAACTTAAAAAAATAACTTTAAATCACATCATCGACATCCAGATGGAAATGGTAGTAGTTATATTTGCTTAGCTAAATTATTTGTAGCCTATATGTTACTAGGCTTTTCCAGAAGAATATTTTTAAAATATATCTCTAAAATAAAAATGGAACTAGTGCACAAACACTTTGTTCCACAAAAAATTGGGACACTTTTGTCTACACATCGCTACCACCACAACTCCTATAAATCTGTAAGTCTTACTCATTCTTTCTCAGCTCCCCCTCACTCCAAAGCTCTGTAGTCCCAGATTTCCTTCAGAATAGTCTAAATCTCAAACTGTTTCCTGTGTTTTCAGTCATGTTTTTACAGAGCCATTACTAATTAAATATGGGAAAATTCAGTTTTATGTCTTCTTTATAAAAAATTAATCTTGTTTTTTGAAGGCATCATAATTTGCAGCCACTGTAAATTATCATGCTATTTTCTAGCCAATTAGTAAAAGAAATGCCATAAAAATATTTTGAACTTTTCACTGCAGTCTCTTTTTTCAATCAATTTTTTGCTTGAAGGCCTTAGAAAGATCAACATAGGTTCTCTGACACAATACATTACTCTTAGCCTTTCGGTTTATACATTGGGGTGGTACTGTTGCCATTCCACTTCAGATTCATCTTCGGCATGTCCATGCAATGCTTCATCGGCCTTCTTTTCAGCCATGTATGTATATATTATCTGGTCAGTGAAAATAGGTTGCAGCAGTCTATTACCTGACACAGAGACACCTGGATAAGTGTATTTGTGAAAAAAACATCCATCTGTGTTGTATTTCTCAGTAGTGATAATTATATTCTGTCACTTTATATTAGCAAAATAATTTATACAGACTCATATGGAAAACACTGAGATGCTTATTATGATGACTGCAAGCTTCTTAACTTCCACACATTACATAAAACTGTTTTTGAAAAATGAGTAGAACATACTTGAATTCAAAATAATGAATGATGAGTTTTTAATGTTCAAAAACAGAGCTCAAATTCATCTCTTTGTTATCCACGTATATTTTATCAGTTATATTGTCAGCCTAGCTGAATTCCCACACAGATTTCTGTTATTCAGTAGCAATGCACAGATCTAAGTGACTTTTCAGCATCTTCTAGCTCTTCAGTACTGTGAAGATGGATGAGGTCCTTAATTTCCTCAATTTTGATGTGAAGACTTAATCACTTCTTGTTTTGATCAAAAGAGTTGATGATATATGGCATATATCCTAATATGTACATAATGATTGGCAAAGAACAGTCTATAACCCAGCAATTATATAAATTTTGATTTAACAGAAAGACTCTCTCTTATGTATGCTGACAAATAGAAATTCCTTTCTGCTGACAAATACAGATTCCTAAGTACAATGTACAGGTTTTACTATCAAACAAGTTATTTCATTGTAACTTTTTATCCCTGAAAGACGTAAAGTATATGCTAAACAAGGATGCGTCTCACCCTTATTGAATTAAAAAATATATTTGTAAACTTGCCTGTATAATGGGTTTTTTCTGAAGCATTCAGGGAATCTGATAGCTGATAGTACTGAGTGGTTTGTATTGATGCATATTGTTTTAAAATTTCCTTTGTTGCAAAAATCATAGCATCTTTGATCAGGGTTATAGTTTAACCCCAGTAGGCAGGAAAGCCCTACCCAGCCTCACTCTCACCCCACCAGTGAGAAGGGGGAGAGAATCAAATGGGTAAAGATGAGAAAACTCATGGGTTGAGATAAAAAACAATTTAATAGCTAAAGGTAAACCAGTCCACACATGAACAGCAAATTAAGGAAGACATTCACCACTTCCTGCGGGCAGGTTCAGCCATCACGAGGAAAGTAGGGCTCCATCTCATGTAATTGTTACTTGGGAAGACAAATATCATCATTCCATATATCCTCCTTTTCTTCCTTCTTTTCCCAGCTTTTTGTTGCTAAGCATGGTGCAATCTGGTGTGGAATATCACTTTGGTCTGTTGTGGTCACCTATCCTGGCCATGTTCCTTCCCACTTCCTTTTGCACCCCCAGCTTGAACATTGTTAGAGTGGGGCAAGGAGCAGAAAAGGCCCCTGATGCTGTGTGTAAGCACTGATCAGCAACAACTAAAACATGCCAGAACAGTTTTTATCACAAATCTAAAACACAGCACCATACTAATTACTAGGAATAAAATTGGCTTGATCCCAGCCAAAACCAGTAAAATCAGAAACTGAACAGAGTAGCTAGAAATTTATTAGGATCAGCACTGTCAAGCATAATTCTCCCAATAATATTTTTATCACTGGGAGAATTAGTATGGTCATTATCATGCCTGAGGAGTCATTTTTCTATTTGAAGAGGTGAACATTATCTTTCAAGTGAAAAAACGTTCTTTATATGAACTTTGTCAGAAGCACAGTCTTTCTGAGCCAGTAATGTCTCCTATATATCTGTATTTTGGTGGGAACACTGCAAGTTTCTGCTGAACGACTCTATTGCAGCTGTTAAGTAGTTTTAATCATATCACAAAGGTGATACTGCTGCTATCTGCTTCTTGATGAGTAGCGTAAGTTTCATTTAGCGTTTTGTCAGAAATGATAGATGAATGATTTAATGGTCCTGAATTGTTTGCCTTGCACCAGGATTTAGGATTTCTTTTCCATCAGTTGACAGAATTTGATCGTCTCCATTAAATTGTTGTGCAATAGCACCATCACAGGGATATATATAATTTGAAGCCACTGAAAGATGTTTGATGTGATACCATTTTGCATTTTGTTGACATTTATACTTTCCTTTATTAGCATTTTAAAACATTTTAGCATTTATGGTAAGCAGCTTGTTTATTTGCCAGTTTTTACATTTTACTCTAGCTCTGTTTTACATTTATACTTTAGGAGTGTTCTGATTAAATTATTTTTAAAGAATTCAAATACATCTCACATTTGCCTTTGACAAAGCAAAGAGCATCCTCTGAGGTAGTGTATGCTGCCTGACTTCTATGCTGACTGAAAAAATAATCAAAGAAGTGAAATATTAAATTAATACCAGTGTTATCTACTTTACCCCTCTTCTCCACTGCTGGATACCCATAACACTCCCTATAAGAAAAAAGTACTTTCTTTTATTAGGCTGCAACAAGACAACCAGCATGTGATTTCTAGTCATTGTCCTTCACTTTTTTTTTGGTAGCACTTCCTAGCATGAAAGTATTTGCTAGTAGGTGCTAGTCTGTTAGGACTCCAAGAAGAATGGCACTCAGGCTCTGTAAAGCCTTATGCTAAATGATAATTTTAAATTATATCTATATTGCCTAGCAAAATTATAATGTTAGTAAAAAAAATAAAATAATATGCACAATCTTATCTGTATAGATTCTGGTAATTCCAAATTATGTAGTATTGAACAGTCCTCAAGACACCATGCAGACTGCCATGCTGACTCAGTCAATGGATTGGGTTACTCTATTTTGGTCATTCATGCTATCACAGGATTTTCTTGGAGGGAAAATAATGAAATATTTCTTGTGTTTGGAAGCTGCCATCACATTATTCCAAGATTTTCTTTTCTTTATATTGAACTCAAATTTATTCAAATTGTCTTTGTGAAACCTGCTCATTTAAATTTTGATGCTGCTTCTTCTTTTAAGCAGGAGTTCCTATAATGACTCCCTTTCTATTTTACATTGTTTTTTCAAGTGAACAAGTAATGTGAGACAGAACTAGGATATATTTTATTCAACTATTTATGAAAAGCAATGCCAAATGGTATATTACAATAAATGTGATATAAATGTCATTAACATACTTGTTGTTTTCCATATACATAGACTGGTTTGACAAGATTTGTAGCTTACAACTTGTGTTGTCTATTTTTGCTATTTTATGGTATCTTTATTGTTTTCTAGGTATTTGCAAATAACTTGATTACTTGACATTTTCCATTTGATCTTTTAAAAAGCTAAACATTAAGAATGGCTTCCATTAATTTCTTATTCTCTGTTCTTCTGATTAATTGACTGAACCCTTTAATGTGTTATGATTGGTATTTAAACCATAATTGTCAGGCATCCTGTGACATGTAGAAACCTATAGGTTGATATGTGCACTCAAGCTTCATGTTACATAGGTAATTCTGACATCTGCAACATCTACACTACCTCTCAATGATTTAGCTAGAAAACTGCTATGCCTAGACTATGTATGAAGGTATATTTTTCCTTCTCAGCTGATTAAAGTACTACAGTAATGATGACCAGTGTTCTGAAACTCAGTAGTATACTATTTTTGTTTTCTGTCCTAGAGCTATGCTTATCTAGGTCCTTTCTTTAAATAAGAACTCAAGGTTTGCCATATCATGCCATCAACTTTGTGACCCTATGCAGCTTTCTGACCTCTTTGTTTCTTTCCTCATAGTCAGTATATTACCCTTAATAGGAGTAAAACGACCAGCTGCCTCTCTGTACCCTGTAGCTGGCCTACCAGTTCCTTAGGTACAAGAAGATATGTTAGTAATCATGTACTGTTTGTTTTCTTCCTCCAGTTTGGCAACCCAAAGCCTTCCAGTTAAGGTGGCCAAATACTTTAAACTCTACCTACAGCATTGGCATGTTACTTTTTCTACTTTTCTGCACTGCTTGACTTCATATAGTCAAGAACAAAAGGAAGAGTGCAGAAAATACATGGAAAATTATGCGATCATAGTAAGAACGAATTGCATACTCCCATTTCAGTTTTCCTATCTTTGGCTTTTACTTATCTGTTCAGGTGGTAGGTGCTAGATGGGAGAAACATTCAAGGCCAGGTTGGATAGGGCTCTGAACAACCTGATCTCGTTTAAAGTGTCCCAGCTTTTTGCAGGGGTGGTTTGACAAGAGGACATTTAAAAGTCCCTTCCAACCCAAATCAGTCTATGATTTGATGGCCTCAAATTAGTATCTATGCCTAAAGAAAAAAAATTAGAGGAGAATTCATTTCACAAGTTACAGAAAATATATATTTTTTTATTTATAAGGAAAGTATTTTGATTTAAACTTTTTTTTGAATGACAAAAAATTACTGATTCACATTTTTGATTGTTAAGCTGTAAATGCATAGAACTAATTTCCAAATACTGTTTAGTCAGTTATTGCATAGATGATTATATGAGTATTCTTATCTAATTGTACTCTGCACATTTCACTGGATTACATCCTATTTTTCTGTAGTATTTTGAAACCCATCCACAGCAAAAGCTGTCCCCAACAAATTTCAATAATTTGTAATTACAGGCTCTCATTTGTGTCAGACTCATTTTCCAGTGTGACCAACATAATTTTATGGATTTAGTTCAGTGATCACTTACAAAAAATTGAAAACCTCAAGTCAAATAGCATTCTGTAAATGAATACATATTTTGAAACACAAGAAATGAGTTTTGAATGTACTGAATTGCAACTCCAAGATAACCATGGATTTATTGGACAAGAGGAGCAAAAGGCTTAAGCATTTATGTAATTTTATGAATAAAAACAAAAATAGTCAAACCACATCTACACACTGTGTACTCATGCTTTCAATGTAGTTTTTTTTTTCCTTTGTGGTTCATTATTTTGCACAAATTAAACTGGATTTAATTATACACATTTATTAATCATTGTCCTTTTAAAACGATTTAATTCCTCACTGATTTGTCAAATCTACCAATAGTATTAGATCACTCTGTGTTTCTAAATAAAGATATCTCTGAATACATCGGTTTTAACAAGGCAAAATGTCATGACCTAAGATACATGCATTGTGCAGTAAGTTTTTGTGAAATTAATATGATCTTCCCCACAATAAGTGGGCATAGCTCTATTTTGATAAAATTAATTGTGATTTCCCAAAACTGTTGTTTTTCATGGAGTGAATTCTTTCTGGCTGATGATATGCATGACTTTCCCTCATCATTTATAGCCTGTCAAACTTCTGGGGTAGTTTAGAGAGCCTCCTATTTCTTGTAACTTCACTGAGTTTGGGTATGTATCATGTGTGTATGTAGTGTGTCAAAAAATAAATAAGCTGATGTCCCTAGAGTATGTTACTTTAATTGGAAGTGAATAAATATCATTTAACTCCATTATCTCAGTTACTTCACTGGAGACAGGCAGCAAACACATCAAACTGGGTAGACTTGAACGTAAATATGTCAACTGTATGTTAGATAATTATAGAATATCAAAATAATTATAGAGTGTGGGTGCCTTGATGATTAGGTGGTATTTGTTCTGGGGGTATTTTATCACAGTTTCGATAGATATAACTTATTTTCCAAAGTTCTGTCACCAATCTAGAAGCTTTCATGAGCTCTAGGGTGTAGTGCCTGCTTCCTCTCCATACTCACAGTCTTCCCTGCTTAGATTTGTCACTGCCATGACCTGCATGTGAAAGACCTGATCATTTGCACCCTTAGGTGTTCCATGACTGCAAGTTGATGTAGAACACAGGCATGCACTCTTCACTTGATTTGTCCAAAAGAAATCTATTTCACTGCAGGAATAAAGAGCTTAATAAGTGTTCAGTACAAAAAGCTGCAGTTTCACAGTTTCTTACTGTTATTATTGCCCTTTAAAGCCAGCAGGTAGCCTTTACTCAATTAATTTCATAGAATATCACTGAGTAGGCATCATTTTATCAACACTTGACAACTAAAGCATGTTTTGCTTATATCAGTGGGTTTTTTGTTGCTATTGTTTTATAAAAAGAAAACATAACCAGAATTGTTCCTGAAACCACTTTTATTCAAAACACAGAAAGCCTTTATAACTGTGTTAAACTATTTTATAATACAGAAACTTCAGAGGGTGCCTATTAGCACAAGAATTCATACATGGAGTTCATACTACAGTTCATTCCTGTAGAGAAATTATATGCTGTATGGATTTTTTTTTTTAATTATGGAGATCATTGCAAATACAAAGGAGTTAGAAATGTAAAGCAAATGTAATACAATTCCTCTTGAGATTAATTTATTCTAAATATTTTTCCTTTTCTTCAATGGATATCCTTGCAAAAGGCAAATTTTTAATAGTTGTAAGGCAGTACATTGAGTAGACTGAAGAACTCTAGAGTCTGAAGTAAAAGAAATTATGTACATCTATTGATTTAAATTATATTGTACGCTTGCAATTCTATTTGATACAGTCTAGGTTTCTTTTCGTAATTATGTTAGTGGGAAAAATTACTAAATAAAAATTTTTCCTATATTTGAACATTTCTTGTTGGTTTTATGAACTCACTCTAGAGAATAATTTCTTTGGTTTGCTGCTGGAAACTGTTATTTTTCTCTTACTTAAGCACTTACTGCTTATTGATCAAATTGTGGTAGTTTGTTTGAATTAAAAGCCAGATTGAACATGAGAAGTAATTTGAATTTCCTTTTGGCACTAAGTATGGCTACAAGAGCATATCAATCTATAGTCAAGAGAACCACATTCCTTCTTCATCTCATTTTATTACTATGACTTATTTCTTCCCCCTGGCTTTACAGCTTTCTTCCAAGCTAATGGGTTCTCAGCTCTGAGATACCTGATAACTTGTCTTGTCATTAATCACTCTGAAGTTAACAGATAGTACACCTTTCAGCACTATCTTTTCTTTAACTTTGTCCATATAGTAATGAATCAAGGTCATGAAAATATAGAATTGTGCCTTTTGAAAGCAAAGTCACTTATCTTTTTATATCAGGCAGTCTGTCATTAAAAAAAAAATCTTTTTATATCCTTTCAAAAGAACAGAAGACTGGTTGAAGTTTATGTGTTCAAAAAGCAAATTGCATATACAACTAGAAAGACCAGCATTTCTGCAAATGAAAGGAACTACATTTATTTTTTCTAGAAATATGATGTTAAGAAACATTATGTAATTAAAGACTGTAATACATTTGGGTCTTTTACCATGCTATTTCAATTTAGAATTGAATGCTTTGACAATTAATATGTCGACAAATTATTGGTCTACATATTCATGATTATACATTTTATTTCTGTACAGTAGTTTATGTCAGGAGCTCCAAATAAAGAATTTTTGATAGTTTGCAAATGGCTTTTAACCCATGGTTAATTTGGAATCCATGCTGGACACTGATGGTCTTGCCTGCAAAACAGACAAAGTTCAAAGCAGGGCAGATAATGATAGTTGATTGATTATTTGGTTTATGCTTCAAAATAATTCCACTAGTTCTGAACAAGCCATTAATACAGATCTTTTATCACTCTTCAGGGAGAAAAAGACCCTAGAAATTTTGACACATTTCCAAGAATTCAGTTCTTGTTTTAATTTTTCTTCATAATGATTTATACACATAATAGGACAGTGTTCTGAGCATATAAATCCCTTGAAAGCCTTCCAGCACTGATCATGATCACAAAAAAGCAACTGTAACTTTGAACCTTGAGCCCAAAACCCAAAACCTATCACATGTATTAACATTCTAAATGTTTCACGATGTTGTCTACCTGGTCAAAAGAATCACAATTTATTCAATGTTCATAAGTAGAAGCTCATAATCAATACCTGTAAATGCATAAATAGTTTTCACTGTTTGTATATTCGATTGTGGTACTGCATCAATAACTACAGCACTTTTGCACCTTTGCTTAAGAGAATCTCCTAAAATCAGCCTCTACACAAATGCCCACACACCTCTCTTCTGAGAATAAGAGATTTAGAGAGATAAGGAGAGCATTCTTTAAAAAACATCTTCCATGTGTTTATTTATAGAAAAAATATTAATTGTAAATATATCTCATGTTTAGAGAAATGCAAGATCAGCAGTAGCTTCTTAATTTTTTGTAGCACTCAAAGTATTCAAATATTCAAATTTTTTAAATGACACTATGCAACAGGGCAGTCACAGGCCAGGCTGGAGAGCAGACTATAAATGAGTCAGAGTTATCGACACCAGCAGCATCATTTTAAAATAATAAAATGAGTACTATGTAATAGTGGCACCTATCCACCAGGACACTTAAAAAATGTGGGTAACAAATAATTACTCTTGTTTTTCGATCTCAGTTAACATGCCCTTTTATCAAAAAATAAGACTAAAGATTATTTCTTCCAGAGTCAAAACTGTGCAGACATGGGGTAGAAGCCTTAACATGGCAGTGTAGGAAAGAGGAGAAAAAGGCAATATACAGCAGCTTATGAAAAATACTACTGGAGAGGAGTAAGCATCAGATAGACATGAGTCAGTGGTGTTGGAGGGAACTTTCTAGGAGCTAGGATGACTGAACTGTTTGCCAAAAAATCAAACCCAGAAACAGGGCATCCAAGTGGAAAGGAGGGAAAGAATTGAAAGGGTAAAAGTGAAAAATCTCATGGGATGCGATAGAGACAGTTCAGTAGGAAACGAAAAAAGCCATGCACACAGGAAAAGCAAAACAAGTAATTCATTCAATAGTGGCCATCAGGGGACAGATGTTCTGCTGTTTTGAGGAAAGCAGGGCTCCATTGTATGTTAGTTACTTGGGACAACAAATGCAGAAAGTTGAAATGTCCCTCCACTAGTGCCTTCTTCCCCTTACTTCTTCTTGCTGAGTACAGTGTCAGATGGTCTGGGATATCCCTTGGGAGGCTTGGGGTCAGCTGTCCCCTCCGTGTCCCCTCCCAGCTTCTCATGCACATCCAGCCTCTTCACTGGTGTGGGATGGTAGCAGCTCTCAGGCCACAGAGAGAAACACACAACTTTCCCAGGCATTATCCTGGGGAAAAGCTGTGAGAAGATCAGAAAAAAGAACGAGAAACAATTACATAAGGGTGATTTCTTAATTGGCCAATGGTGATGGTGTTTAGATTGAAGGACCAATTGGGTCGACCTGTATTGTAACTGTTGGTGAGTGCAATGGGTTTCTTAGTGTAATGAAGTGATTGATCAGCCTTCTGAGAATCATGAAGTCAATGCTAATTATTACCCCTTCAGGGACACCTTGTTACAGCAGTGGGGCACTGTGTGAAGCACAGAATCATAAGAGACTAGAGAGATCATCTAGTTCCAACCCTCCTGCCATGAGCAGGGAAAACTCCCACTAGACCAGGTTGCTCAAAACCCCATCCAGCCTGGCTTTGAACACTTCCAGGAATGGGATAGCCACAATTTCTCTGCACAGCGTGAAAAGGCCTTGACACTTTGAGCACTGCTTAGCTATAACTATAACCCTCATGTGTTATCAACACTGTTTTTAGCACAACCCTTAACACATACATACAATTATGAAGAAAAATAACTCTATCCTATAAAAAGTAAGAATTAAAAATAAACAGAATATATTTATAAATGAGCAAAAAGCAAGGACATGAAGACAGAACAAATGACAAATTTGAAAATATGTCAGAATTATGCCCCCCAGCTTTTTGGCTTATTGGATCATGTGGGCTTTGAGGATGGATGAAACTTTCAAGTCTTTATCTTGTAAATCAGTGTTCTGCATAAAATGAAAACTGAACATTTTTCCATAGCAGAATGAATAAAATCAAGAAGATACAGTTTTGGATAACAAGACAATAGGTTGATGGATAATCTGAAGTGCTTTCTAAAGAGGATACCATAAATTCTTCAGTGTATTTACACCAGATTGCCTTTTTGTCTTCCCAGTTAGAGGGTAAATACACTACTGATTAGCTGGCTGGCAGCTTCTTCCACCTGTGGGACACTGTAAGGCTTGTGTAGTGCAGTGAATATGTGATTTTTGCCCTTCAGGTTCTGTACTGGCCCAGCAGTGCAGACTCACCTTGATCTGAGCTAAGTTTCATAACTGCTGCCTCCCCTGCCCCAGCTACATCTCTGGAGATGGCCCCTGAGGAGGAGGGCACACTTCCATCCTTCAGTCTTTGCCAGGCAAACAATAACTCTTCATGCCTGAGGGATAAGGCTTCAGCTGGCAGTCTGGGAAAAGAAAGTAGTCTGTGATTAGAAAAATGTATTTAAAATAAAAATAGTAATGTAAAATAAAAATAAACCAAACCAGCAACAGCAACAAAATATACACACAAGTAAACTCTAGACTTGAGACATAGGAGGAAGAAATGCCTTCTATAAACATCACAGCTGTAATCCAGAAGTCTACATCATATGGAGCTTTGAGTTCCCTATGCCATTTTGTTACTTTCTTTAGTTCTTTGTTTTATATACAAACTACTTTTATCACTACTTTTATCACTTGATATTCCAGGTCATCCTCAGCCTAAACACCAAGGAAAAGATAACATTAGTTGTAAAATAGCAAGTAAGACAATAAGCAGTATTTAGAAACTTTCCTTCTTCTTGGTTCCATTTTCAAGAGCAGTGTCTTTGGAGATGTAGCTCTAGTCCTGTGGCATGAGATACAGTTATACTATCATGTAGCACTTAAATAGCTCAAAAATTCATCTAGCTAATTTTTACGATTCTCAGTTAATTTCCAAAAACTCATGCAATGAAAAATAGCATAGCAGCTCCAATAGAGCTGGCCTGACAATACTACATGTTGAGTAAGGTTGAATTCACTAATTCAGATTGTATTTGGGTTTTTTCAGTCTGAATCACAGAGTTGCAGAATGGTTTGTGTTGGAAGGGACTTGAAAGATCATCTATTTCCAAGCCCTGTGCCATGGGCAGGGACACAGTCCTCTAGATGAGGTTTTTCAAAGCCCTATCCAACCTGGCTTAGGAAAATTCCAGGGATGGAGCATCATGACTATTCTGGGCAACCCATACCAGTGCCTCACCATCTTCCCAGTAAGGAATTTCATCCTAATATCTAATCTTAACCTCTAGTCTGAAAAGTGAGTAGTTTTAAAATCAGATAATCAGCTATAAGCAAAGTACTTGGGAAGAAACGTCCATTCCCTAGTGCTACCAGATTTTTGGAGTTTTTTTTCTAAATTCTTAAATATTTAATTCTGCTGTTTTTAAAGGTTTTTGTGACCAAAAAAAAAAAAAAAAGAAAAAAAGAAGTTAAAAATTAAGACAGATGGCATTCATTTATACTGCTCACTCACATACTTTAAAAAATATTTTAATATATATTAGCTTATACTGACATTTTATACCTAGTGACAAAATGATCTAACAAGTACTTAACCTTTTCACTTGGAACTCTCTTCACCTGTCATACAAACTTCCTTTAAGAATTAAAGTGAAGTTCCTTGCATAATGACGTCACCAGAAGTTTGTGCTTTGGGAAATATTTCTAGGCACAAAGTCACAAGACTGATAACACCACTATTGAGTATACCGATCTTTCTCTCCAGGGTAGTGATTAATTACCATTGATGGTGAAAGGATATTAGAATTCATTGCACAGATTTCTTTAGTCTTCAGGATTGGCACAGAAAGATGTTTAAAATCTCAAAATATAGGGTTTAGTACAAGATATTAAGTCATATAAATAAAAAACAAATGACCTTATTTAGACTTGCAGTTCCACATCACATCTGGATTTACCATTAGCATTTACAAATTACTCAATATTTCTTGCAGTTTTATCTTTGAAATGTAACACTTTAGAGTCCTGGCTCAAAATCTTATCCTATGGCAGGGCCTATTAGCGCCTCTTTCTGCATAAAGGCAGATGTACCAATTTTGGCTGGGGTGGAGTTCATTTCATTCACAGTGGCTGGTATGTGGATTTGTTTTGGATTTGTGCTGGAAACAGTGCTGATAACACAGAGGGTTTTCTGTTTCTGCTGAGCAGGGCTTGCACAGCATCAAGTCCTTTTCTGCTTCAAACACCACCCTACCAGCAAGGAGGCTGTGAGTGCCCGAGGAAGTTGGGAAGGAAACAATGGGATATCCTACACTGGAACAGGTTTCCCAGAGAGATTACAGTCTTCCTTTTAAGTGACTTAGAAGACTAGGATAGATAAACCCATGACTAACCTGGTCTGACTTCATAGTTCATTTTGCTTCAAGCATGAGGTTGGACTAAAGTCTTCATAGTTCATTTTGCTTCAAGCATGAGGTTGGACTAAAGTCTTCCTAGTGCCCCTGTGCTTACACTCTATGTCTGTGGTGAAATTATCTTAAACTAAGTGTGAATAACAATATTACAAACCATTTTTAGTTTCTAGATAGAAATAAGCCCAAAAGTTAAACACATGGCAAATCTGTGTCATTAAGAGCAATCTACAGTTGTTTAACATGAGATTTGTACAACGATGCTTTGCAATGTCTTCATTTTTCATGGAAATTATTAGTACAGAGGAAAAGAGAATGTTTGATTCTGGACTCTAGACAAAAGGACAAGATCCTTATCTTTATCTGTGAAAGGAACAAGAATCTTAACAACATCATGCATTTTAGAGCTGCTATATAAGTTCTCTAAACACTAGAAAACAAAGCCATATTTACTGATATCTTATCCACTTATCCACTTTCTTGCTTAGTAAATATGTAAATAGTTAACTTATATTTTTTGGAACACAGTTTAAAAGGCAGCACAGGAAACACTTGCAGCTTTAGTTAATAATGGCAGACACTGAATATATAGTGGACCTTTTACATTTACAAATTATGGCATTTCACAGTCAGGACTTTATTGAGAAAATGCAGCTTGTTCACTATAGTGAGCAGTGGTCCTGAAACCTTAGGGTCGCTGTGCTGCAGGATCTGTGATGCCACAGTGCACTCCAAGCAAGTCAACCTTTGTCCTCATATCAAAGATCACTTTCCCAAGACCAGACCTCACTTGGCTTGTCTTCCCACTCTAAATAGTATCTCAACTTCAAATTCCTCTTCCATACTTCAGAATGCCCTCAGATCCATACCTACCCAGAGGCAACATCCATAACAATGTACCCTTTCCTGACTGTTATCATAGCTGCAGTCTTCTGTTCTTTGATGTGAATGAGCACAAAGAAAGCAAGTAGCTTTAACATCCATATGCAAGAAGGTAAGCAAAGAGCTTTCAAAAAATATTTAATAAAAATTTTTGAAGGAAGAAAATCTCCATGGCAGGCAATCACTTCAAAATTATGTGAGTACGGTGGTCACTATAATATTTTTAATAATTAATTAAAATACAAAGGACCATAGGGCTTACAGACTATAATAGCATCATATGATTTATTTCAAGTTCTGGAAATTGATGGTTTCACACAATGTGTCTTCAAAGTAGCTGAATGTTTATTTGACATCCTACCATGGGTCAACAGAAGACAACACATAATCCACTTAATTCATGAATGAAATTCAAACACTAGAAAACATCAGAGATTGCATGCAGTTCTTTTTTTTTCACTTTGAAAAGCTGATGGCTATACACATTTCAAATTTAGTAAAACTCATTTACTTATTTTATGGAATTAGCAACAAAACAGAGTTTTACAAACAATATCACTATCTCCAGGAGGGATAAAGCCCAGTGTATAGAATCAATATTGCTTCAAACATATAAGTAAAATAATGTCTGTCTTAATTTAAAAGGAATTCCATGCTGTGTATCCATGATCTCTAGACTACTAAGTAGACAAAAGCCAAATTTATCTTACAAGGAGATAATGACCACCAGTGAATTATGACAGAGTCACTATTTCAAAAGGTTTTCAAATCTTAGAGAAATCTTAGAGAATTCCTTTGTTTTTTCTTGCTGATAGATTTAAAACCCTTTATTATAAAAAAATAAAACTTATTTGCTGCACTGTTCAAACTTCATATAAATAAAAGCAAAAACTTAGATAATTTAAATTTAGGGCATTTTTCAAAATGAATCAAAATTATAGATGCAGATAAAAATACCATATATGAAAATGGAAGCTTGCATAATCATTGCCCATTTTAATTTATTAGTAAGTATATGTGTGAATGAAATCCCTAAATAGATAGGAATATCTCATATTTGTATTTGCTTTTCTTACAAGATATGGGACCTTCTTCCAAACAGAAGCCAATCACTTCAAAATACATTTTACCACTTTGGCAGTAAAAGTGAGAGACTCAAGAAACCTATTTTTATCAAATAGCCTTCGGAGATTGCTAGAATGGGAATGCTTTTGAAGATGAATCTGTTGTAAAAGTCTATTATCTTATGAGCTTGAATCCATTTGTTTAGCAAACTTTGACTGACTGCATATTATGAAACATCAGATGTCTAGAGTTTAGTATCTAACCTGAAATACTCATTTAGTTTGCCATGTTTAGTTAGAAGAAAAGCAAACATCCCATGAACAATCAGTCCTAGATATGTTTTTGGATGGAATTGGATGGAATGAGGCATCTTTTAATGGTGTCCAGTTTAAACTGCGGGTTCTAACAGGGGTTAGAGTGTACCTCTAGTTTTTAAATTGCTGAGTTAGGTCATGTGAGCTTGCTTTTTTATATATTACTCAGCAGAAATCTCCAAAATGGGGAGAGAAACACAGTCTTCTGTAGAATTTTCACTTACTGCTGAAGGGGTCTTCTCATTAATCCAGCAAGTGTCTTCTACATTAATTTTTTTTTTTTTCACTTTCCGTCAGATTTGTGTTTGTTATATCGCTGCCATTATCTTGCTAGACATCATTATGTGTCATTATGTATTGACATTTAAAGGCAGGATTTTGGAGAAAATGCTATAAATATAAAGCCATACCCCACACTTTATCCATTTGACCAGCCTGCATTTTAGACATTAACCCAATGGAACTCTCTTGAGACCTTTTGACAATTGATTTGTTTAAAATTTTGTAGCTAGGATAAAAAAAGTCAGCAGTATCAAAATACTCAAGATAAAACACCAACAGTTTATTTTCCTCACCAGCAACATACAGGTTATAAACTATTTTTATTTAAACATGTACCCTCAACATTTTTTTCTCTCCCTCCTCCTAGGATACAAAAGGTATCAAAACAGGTCTATTGGTAATTACTCAGCCCATCCTACTGCTGCTGTGATGTGCTTCTCTAATCCTGAGATTCAAGCCTTTTTTTGGTCTCACTTTCTATATCACATGGTGTGTCCTGCTTCTCTTCAAAATATTCAATCCCTGTGCTGTCCCAGACTTCCCTTATTTAGCACACGTCCCTGTACTCTGCAGTTGCCCAAGGGCACACCTTCCCAGAATATGTTCCTATAATTTACCTTTCTTTTCAACCCTTACCTTGGTTATTGAATTTCAAGTGGCTATATCTCCTGAAGACCCATTTCCCAGGTCTTTAGTAGCTGCCTCAAGCCTACGGTCATGTTTCTGAATATTGTTAAGCAATTTAGTAGGAATTCATCTCAGCCAAAATCCTCTTTCACTGTAACAGAAGTATCTTGTCATTTAGACTTGTGATTTCTGAGGATAAAACAAAAGTAAATGTATATATCTTGAAGAGACTCCTTTGTCAAAGACTTGAAAAATCAATTATCTTTTGATAAGACTATTCCCTATGTCAATTTCTTGCTTCTTGAGTAATTGTATACTGCTTCCACACTACTACAGATTATAAAAAGAAGATGTATAATTTTTAACAATAATTAGCTGTGAAACTATGGAGACAAATGAATCACAGGCTTCATTTATTCACATCTATCAAGCCGATTATGAAAAGAATTTTGTTAAGGGAATAAGAATTCATACAAATTAGTGAATTCCAAAGGTTCGAGCTGTTTTGAGGAAATTAAAGGGTTTAAACAACTGTATATTCTCATCTGAAAATTTGAAAGTAGTGAAAGTTTTTCAATATTTTTAAATTCAGTATTTGCAGCTGTGTATAATATGCTATTGCTGTGAGCTGCATTTGTTCATAGCTGTATATTGTTTATTTAGAGGTGATGTATCAACATGGCTTGGCACATGTTTATACAAGCTTTTTTTGTCTTCTCACACAGTTTTGACTGCAAACAGGAGAAAAGACCAAGCCACAAATCATATAATTTGTTATGGAGGAAAGTGTTTGGGTATTCTCATGAAACTACATGATTTTTCAGCCCAAACATCTTTTGCCATCATTCAGCTGGTAACACTGAGGAGAGAAGAGAAAGTTAATCACCTGTCATCTGTTCTAAAAAGTATATTAGCAGAGGAATAAAAGAATACCAACTTTCTGGTGGCTGATTTATTTAATTCTCTTCTTCCTGGATTCACATAACTAACTGAACTGCCCACTGTCATTATGTAACTTATTGCATCTTTAATTTATCCTAGTGTCAGAGGAATTCTTGAAAATATTACTGCCAATAGGATGGATAATAGCAATTATCACCATCATTGTCAACAGCAAAAAAGCTTCCAACTAGTCTTAGAATTCTTAAAGGTTTACATTTATTATGACATAATCATGATTGCAGAATATTGATGTCTATAGTACAGACATGTTACAGCCAAATTTTAAAAGCTTTTTATGGAACTTTCAATTGCAGGTCAGCTCCTTTATTTGTCTCTCAATAGGTATTAGCCTAAAGTTATGGTGTCCAAATATCTAAATTTTACTCTTCATCTGCTGACTTCCCCTCTTAAAGAAAGAAAGGAAGGAATTTGATAAGTATGCCTAATGGATATGTTGATGTCATGTGTCTAGATCCATCCAACATGTTTTATGGGATTTTTTCTGATTTACACTAGATTATCAGAGGTTCCATTGAGATAAATCATAAATAATTACAATTATGACTGCCCAAAAATATGAGAGGCATGTAATTTTGCATAACTGAATTAAGAATAATGCAACAAATATAATCTATATCACTTTGCCAAAGAAAAGTGTGTCCAGAAGGCACTCAGAATAAATTATTATGCAAAGTAAACCTGTTAGCACAGATTTAACTATAATTTTTTAAAAAATATATGGTTGACATATGTATCCTACTTTCTAAAATTTTTATTTATTGACCTAGTTTAGTTTGGAATCACATATACTTTTCAATTTTAATGAAGAAAAAGGCTGTCCTGCTTAGCATATTTACTTGCTCTGTTTTCAGTTAGGATTTTAATCAGAAGTGTGTTTCCCATTCATAGTTTTAGAAACCATGTTGAGAAACCTCATGCACAATGCAAGTCCATGAATCCCAGGTGATCTCATCTCTAAGAGGGGTAATTTCTCAGAATTCAAACAAATTGAGCTTCTCACAGAAGTATGTGAGCCATCAGGAACAGTATAGACAAGGAGTATAGACAATATCTTATCACTTGATGAGCAGTTGAGGAATTGAATTAATACTTTCTGTAGAAAATTGCCTCAGAGAAAACACTGTTTAATCACTACATTTTTGAAACCACCTTTCTAAAAAATGTTTGGAAAGATATCATATCATTTTTACTGTAGTAAACCCCATGAAGTGAATTCATTGCTAATGGGCACACTCAGATATTCTTCTGTGTGGTGAACACCCTCAGCTAGCTGCAAAGAGAAAGACCATTTTAAATCTGGGCATTTAGTGATTGGGCTGCATTGGTGTTCTTGACAAAAGTCATAACTGTCAATCTGAACATTATAGCTCTTATCCTGATGCCTCTAGCAACATTTTGAACACCCCTTTCTGCAACAGACGGAGGCACTAGGAAGTGCTTTTAAGTGAGGAATGGTATATGATCTCTTACACCTAGGGTGATGCCCTGCTCTTGCCCAGGGAATAACAGCCCTCCAGAAGCAAGGACAGCCTATGCACACTGCCTTAGCAGCAGCCAGGATGGCATCTGCTCAGGATCAGACCAGTTTTATTAGCTCACACTATTTTTTGAACAGTGTGGTTAGCCAAGATAAGAGGTAAAACTGAAAGTTTTTAAGGACTCTTGATGAGTTTTTCCAGTAGTACTATAATTTTTTCTCTAATAGGCTTCCCTCTGATGGAAGCTAATGTTCCTCTCATTCATTTACTTCTAAAATGTCCATTTTCATATATGCTGATTGGAGCTTTTCTATAAAGAACATCAGTGAACTTTGCTGTTTCCTTTTTGGTCTAAAATTAGGATTATAGCTCTTACAATCTTTCAGAGATTTTTACTCCATGAAAGACCTACTGAAACTTCATCTACATGAAAAACAAGGTATCATTCATCAGTTTTGATTAGAAATGCATATGAACATGCAAATACTGTATTTAAAAGAATTTAAAGATTAATTATTTTAGCACAGTAATAGAAGAATTGATATATTTCAGGGTCCAGATATATAAGACAAGAACTTGTGATTCAGTGATACTTTTAAATAGAAAAAAATAGAATCGTTCTACAGAGAAAAATTTTAAAAACACTTTCCTGTGACCATATTCACAGGGGTTTTCAGGATGAGGGAAGAGACGAGAATGTTGACTCCATGATCAGAAGGCTTGATTTATTATTTTATAATATATATATAACATTATAACTATACTAAAAAGAAATAGGAAAGGAAAAGGTTTCCTCAGAAGCTAGCTAACTAAGAATAGAAAAAGAAAGAATGGTAACAAAAGCAGCTCTCTCGGACTCTGTCCAAGATAGGTCGGTCCTTGATTGGCCATTAATTATAAACATCCAAGGTGGGCCAATCACAGGTGGACCTGCTGCATTCCACAGCCAATAACCATTGTTTACATTCTGTCTCTGAGGCCTCTTAGCTTCTCAGAAGGAAAAATCCTAAAGAAAGGATTTTTAGTGAAAAGATGTCTGCGACACTTTTCAGTTTTACATTTAAAATGAAGGATATCTGACGAAGCTCATGAAGGTGAAAACAAGAAGTGGACTGGACTAAACTAATTTTAATAATTTTTTAAATGAAACTAAAAAGATAGGAATTATTTAATAGTAGAAATCTTTTCACAACTGAATAAATTGAAATCTGATGGTCATCAGATTAAAAGAGTTGTTTACAAATTAGTTGTTCATTTGCATAATACGTATCAGTGGCATGTGTAAGGACATTGTGCAGGTTTCTATAATTCTAGATAGAAGCTGAACATATAAAAATAATAATGGTAGTTTTTAAAAATTAGATTTTTATACTTGTCTTCATACTCAGCCTTTATTCAGTCTACTGCCTATTGTGTATCATTGATTGCATCAAGTGGCAGTCACTTGCTTCAATTATACTGAAAATAAATCTCTCTTCCAAATAAATCTCTCTCCTACTACATACTTAATTTTTTATCTTAACCCTGAAATAACCCTGAGACAAGTACAAATAATTGACAATAACATATGCTGTTTCCTGAACCAGTCTACTCTGCCTTTTGCATAACTGCTCTAGAAAATATTGACTTTTCATTAGAGGAACAACAAAATGAGAGTACTTATATCATAATAAAGTGTAGTATGCTACTATGATTCTTAACATATTTTGCTGCTTGGAAAGAGAAATGTTTCCATAAATGTGAAGTCCAGAAATACTGCAATTGAAATAGAAACTACTTATTTTAATCAGTAAATGTAGATATTTATGTAAGTATCACTATGTGATATCTTAACAAATTGAGTGACGTTTATCAATGACATCAGGAATGTCCTTTGTCTTTAAATGGGTTATCACTACAACATGGCAATGAAACCATAGAAAGGAAGGCTAGGTTGGATACAGTCAAATTGAACAAGGACAAGCTGGGGTTTGTGGTGGTGTTTGAAGGGGTCCCAGGACGAGGGAAGAGACCAGAATCTTGACTCCATGTTTCAGAAGGCTGATTTATTATTTTATGATATATATTATATTAAAAGAAAATGATTTATTAAAACTATACTAAAAGAATAGAAGAAAGGATTTCATCAGAAGGCTAGCAAGGAATAGAAAGGAATGATAATAAAACCTTGTGACTGACCAGAGAGTCCAATACAGCTGGACTGTGATTGGCCATTAATTAAAAACAATTGCATGAGACCAATCAAAGATGCACCTCTTGCATTCCACAGCAGCAGATAATTATTGTTTACCTTTCATTTCTGAGGCCTCTCAGTTTCTCAGGAGAAAAAATCCTAACAAAAGGATTTTTCATAAAATATGTCTGTGACAGGGGTTCTTCTGTCATTAGTTTTGTTTTGGTGGAAGATTTTATTCTTTTCATGTGTAAAAACAACCGAGGATGGGGGAAATAAGGTTCAGTTCCTTAAACTAAAATTCATTAACATTTTGGTGTATCAGATAATCTTTGCTCATTTGTTCCTGCTTTTTAATCTTTCACAATTTTTATTTTATTGAAGTAAAGCAAACAGGAATTCATTATATTTAAGACAAAGGTGAACTGATCCTACTGATGATACTTTTAATTTCTTGGAAATTCCTCTTTAATCAGGGTATTCAATCAGGCTGACAACTATTTTTTTTCCACTCTGAAGTTTCAGGAATCAACCAACTCCCATTAGAACATGGTTTCTGCATTTATCTTCCTGAGAATTTGAATAAGCTTTGAGTAGCTGATCATTCATCAGCAAATACTAATGGGACTTCAGTATTTTAAGCAAATGTCTCTTTTTGGGTCTCACTGAGGGAAAAATTACTTCTGTTGAAATTGTTGGTAACAGAAATGCACAGCATCTAGGGCACATACTATGCCTATACCATATTTTTATTGATATCAAAGTAAAATTGAAGGTTATATATCAAATCTGTGCAGTTAAGAAAATTTGCCTTGCCTTTGTTTTTTTTTAAATTTTAGTCTCAGGTCTTCAGAAGATGTACAAAAATTTCAAATATGCATACACTAGTTGGACTGATTTGTTGATCCTAGCTGCATTGTTTAAATATTGTCCTTTTTCTTGGGCTTGCATTAGACATCAGATTATAAAGATCTATTTTTGGCCTATTTCCCCTTTACCATGCTTCTAACCACAACATTCAAGAAGTCAGTAAGTGTTAACATGGATATGAATTTCAGTATTTATTTAAACATATTGCAACAAGAGCCACTGATAATGACAAAACGTGTACATTTGAGTAAAAGAATTCAGAAATAATTTCTGATTTTCACAACTTTTGAAAAGGTTTGTATACATCTTGAGTCAAAGTAGATAAACAGATTTGCAAATTTAGAGGACCAGTCATTCATCTTTTCTGACCAAAGCTTATTATATTACATATGTCTTCTTCTATGCAGTTGTCTTGTATGAAGTTAAAGAAGTATTTTTTGAAACACATTGATGTGAAGACAGCAAATCTAGAATTCAATTCTTTCATGGCAGTCAGATAAAGAGATCTCTGGTAAAAATGTGTGAGGTTTTTCTCACATCATAGCATTCTGCTTCTCTTTTCAGTCATTTGCTTTTCTTACACTCTGAATTAATGGTCCCTTTAGTGTTTAATATTTTCCCTATCCAAGAGCTGTACTCAAGTCACCTTTTAATCTTATTTAGCAAATAGATTGAGTGTGACATCAGGTTTGGGAATGATAGAATAAAAATCTCAAACCACTCATTCTTCAGAATTACATTTATTGACTTGATTTGTCAAACTCATCAGGAATGGGTGTTCAGGTGAAAGAAAGTTGCTCTTGTTTTTCACATAAGATGCTGAACACAGGAAATTATAAAGTAGAGGAATATAAAAGATATAATTACTTTCAATGAGTAAGGAAAAATTCTAGCTCAAGACTGAATTCTTTGTAAAAAACATTGGTAGATGTGACTTGTGTTTTAGACCAAGAGTTAATATCTTCATTTAAATTAATATCCCTTCATCTAGTTAGATAACTGGCTACCAATTTCCATTAAATGCACTGTTCTTTCCCAAATTAAAAAAAATAAAAATTGCTCACTTTGCAAGGAAATGCCAAGGACAAAAGTAATAAGCTAAATATCTTTTCCTTTCTTTTGCCATCCTTGAAACCTGCAGTTTTCCTTTATATAGTTCTCATGGAGTGATTGACAGTGTTTCTCTATCCACTCTCAGGCTTTTCTTTCTTCCTCTTCTAGCTACTTTAGTCTACTCTTAAAAGAATGTTACACCATCACTTTTTTTTTTTTTTTTTTTTTTTTTTTAGCAGAGCAATACTGTTTTCCTAGTTTTGCTGCAGATGACCATAACATTACCAAAGGCATCTCTTTCATCTGGTTTTCCCCACTGGTCTTCATTGTTCTGTCCTGTTTTGTTCATTTAGTCTTTCTTTGCTCTAATAATCCCATTAAGAGCCATTTTTTAACAAGAGGCTAAGAAATGCTTGGTAATAGTGGCATAAAAAACCATGGAGGAGTGAATGGATTCAGGGGTAGAAACAATGGCAGGAAAACCTCATTATTCCATTCACCTAGTGAGATTTCACTTTCTGGCTTTCCTTTGGGTAGAGCAAATGGGGTCATTGTTTTGCTCATTTTCCTTCTTCTGATTGTTACTGTGGATGGGACAGGAGCACCCATTATTGTCAAATGTGGCTCATAATGGAGAAAAAATAAGGTGAGCCTTGATATATACCCTCATCTATGAGTACTGCTGGGGTACAGTGTTGCACTGAAGTAGAACAGGACAGCTAGACAGTAAATTGAGTAATAAGAGAGAATTCACCAATCCCCCTCACGTCATGTTGCAAATATTGTCTTATATATATGCACTAATAGCAATTAATGACCTTTTCCTGAGGAATAGCCTCCTTAGCTTGCTCTATTAGCAAGCCCTAACATCTGGAATTTGCAATGTACTGTAATTTGGTTACTATGGTGATGACAGATAGCAAAAATTTTTTTGAAAGATGCTTGAGTGTCCTCTGATGCTAAAGGCAAGTGAATAATCTGTCTTAAAAGATAGATCCAATTCATTTTGCCTTATTGGAATAACTATTTCTACTGAACTGAATTAAAAAAGGAAATGTTTTGACCCTGTCATATCAGCAGTTCTGGTGTATAATGGAGACAGAGTGTGATATTTCACTCCTCTGGTAAATGTTGCTCCACATATTTTCAGTTGCTTTAGATAGCTATTCTATTCATAATTCAATTATTGGAGGTTCATATACTTATCTATTAAGTGGTTTGTAATTAATTGTTTATGTTTATCCTGTAGTTTACTATTTGAGTAAAAGTATTTTGTTTACCATTTAGAAATTATACATCTTGTTGCAAAGAATAATTTATTCTTTTATGAATATCTATTTTTAAGTCAGTGGATTCAAATTACTAACAAAATATTGAATCAATACATATTACTGCTTCACAAGGAACTTATTACAAAGCTGCATTATTACTACAGCAAATTGCTAAAAATTTCTTCTGATGTAATTTGTAAGTATGTATTAGGGAGGTGGTTTGAAACAGAGCATCAAAGTAAAATGTATTCAAAAAGCACATTTGATACATAATTTTCCAGAAGTAAATGGAAATAAATTCTTAGATGCTATAATTCTGCTTTATCTTGCATGTCACAGGATTAAAAAGAGCTAATTGTCAAAAATACTTAGGCAGTTCATAAATGTTAAGATATGCAGAAAGATCAGGTAAATCCTGCCTAGGGTTACAAGAATTTAGGAGAACATGGGAAGCTACTGGACATAACATGAGAAACTGCTGAGTTCAACAAGTAACAGGATAAGTGGCTCACAAATGTTACACAGACCACCATGAGCAAGCACTGAATTTCACAGACATTTAAGGGAGAATTTTGTGAGAGACATGGAAATTTCAAACAATTAAAGAAGGTGAGTTGGGGAAATTTTACAGATTCTTTTCTTGCAAGGCCAACAGAGACTGAGTAACAATCTTTCTTTACTACTTTTGTGTTAACGCCTCTCATAGTGGGGAGTGATAGATATTTGAACTAGACTAGCCAGAAACTAGAATGGCATCTAGATCTGGAACAACTCAAGCTCCAAGCCAGCAAATCAGCAAGAGGTTCAGGATCTGGGTATGGAAATCAGACAGACTTAAAATCTATGCTGATTCTTGAGGCATCAACTAATGAGGCTTTGTCTTTATTACATTTAGAAAATGAAGGGGTGTGTATGTTCATTGTTGAACCTCAATACTAACTAGTCAGAGATAAGGAAAAAGTTTGAGCCATCATTGGTGCTTATGCTCATTTGTCTGCTGTTCATGTTTATCTAAGGAAAAAGACACTGTTGATGATGATTCACATGGCCTGCAGATTTGTACTGTGTTTATGTGTGTGATTGTGTGTTTGCTTACTCAAAGCATATTCAGGTTCAGTACTGGCTGGATCTGTAAACAAGAATGAGAAGAAACCTCCTGGTCTGGGAATCCACTGGATTCAGCTTCCATTAATAATAACTGCTGTGAGATGTTCAGTGACTATTCAGCATCTCATGGGACCATGGCTCCAGTCACATCCTTCCTTTGCTACAGATGGGATTAGTTGCTCCCAGAGATTCCTACCACGTTAATTGACAAAAACAAACAAAGAATTTGGGACTATGTTAAATTCTTTGCTTTTTAGGTGGTGGATAGCTCACAGATGTCCCCGGCAGTAACTGGAACTTCACAGTGTAAAAGAATTTAGAGAAACACAATAAAAGATTCTCAATCCCTCAACAACAACAACAACAACAACAACAACAACAACAAAGAGAAATAATATGGAAACTCGACATAGTAAAAAAGTAATGTCAAAGAGCATGCCAAGCATCACTCCAACACTCTGTATTGTTTTATGTTTATTTATTTTAGGTCCATTTTGTGAGGAATCTGGTGATCCTTGTGCCTCTCAGCCATGCCTGAATGGAGGTATATGCCATTATAATCAGTCTGGATATGTTTGCAATTGCCCTTCAGGTTTTTTTGGTCACAACTGTGAAATTGACATCAATGAATGTTCTTCAAGGCCATGTCAGAACAGAGGCACATGTATCAATTTGCCAAATGTAAGTATAAGTGTTAGAGATTCCTATTTGAATAGAGAATCATAGAATTGCAGCATTGCATCATAGAATGATTTGGGCTGGAAGGAACATTTAAATATGATCTATTTCCAACATCTTTGCAGTGGGCAGAGACTGACTCTAGATCAGGATGCTGGAAGTTGCATCCAACCTGACCTTGAGCACTTCAAGGGATGGGGCATTTACAACTTTCCTGCCATCTCACTAATTTAGCAAAAATGGTGATGTGTGGGGTGAGGTCAGAGGTCTCACAGAAGTCAAGGTAAATGGTATCAGTTGCTCTTCCCTTACCCATCAATGCAGTTACTAGATCATTGAAAGACACCATTAGTCAGACATAATTTACCTTTTGTGAAGACATATTGTCTGTTTCTAATCACCTTGCTGTCATCCAAATGCTTTGACATACCTTACAGGAGGATCTGTTCCATGAAAGTGTCAAAACAATTCCAGTGTGAATTTTCAAACTAGCTTTGCGTGCTTCATGAAGAAACATACCATTTTCTCAATGTGTCCTGTTTATAGTATTTTTATGATAAAAACCCCCAAACTCCCCGTTTCACATCAGTTGCATGGTGATCACTTAAGGAACTACCCATGTTATTTTTTTTCCTTCTCCCTAATAAAATTATCTGACACAAACATGAAGCATCATGTGACCTTTATTTTGTTTTCTTGTTCTTGTTTTTCATGCAGCATAATTTTTTTTTCTTTTTTTTTCTTTCCCTTTTCTTTTCATAAAATAGAATAAATTCATGCAAAACTCATGGAGTTTTAATGCTAAAGTTATACCAGTAGTCTGTCAAAATAAATTGTTGATGTCCTTTCACTAGCATGTCTATTGCAAATAGAAGGGATTGTACAGAATCAAAACAGTGAAAGAAGAGTTCAAAAGCTTAGTTATCATATAGCAGTGATACATATTCATACAGAGAGAAAAAGAGACATCTAAATTACTAAATAAATAGATAGATTTCTGAGTTATGCTACCTGTCTAAATATTTTGTCTACTAGGTATACTAGCACAAACTATTTTGTGCAATAGGCAAACAATTGTAGTAGTTTATTTCACATGTATAGAAATGTCTCAGTAGGAGTTGAAGCTTCCTGATTATATCTTTAAGACCAGTTTTAAAGAAGGACCTAAGCCCTTCCAATTTCATTAGAGGAACAAACCCCTTTACTTTTTCCTTTACTTTCAGACTTCAAAAGGCCTAAGAAGAGCATAGAAAATATGGGTGTCTGTCAGCCCTAAGAAATATTTTGTTTTGTAAAGTAACTTACTTTTCTTACTGTTGAAATTACAGATTGCAGGAACTGACAGTGTTTAACTGTTAAAGAGAAGCATAGACTGTGCTTTATATAGAAGGAAAAAGTGGATATCCATAATTTTCTTTCCTCCTCTAGTTAGTGATGCTTTGGTTATTGATGTACTTTGTGTACTGTTAGTGTCTAATTGATGCAAACGTTGCCTTGAAACAAAACCAGAAATGAGGAAAAAACCCCAAATTAGTTATAAAACTCCTTCTTGATTCAGTTATGAGAAGCTGTAATTTTGAAGTTGGTATATTTCCATCTAGCAAACTCAAGTATGGTATAATCTGTGCTGGAAGGCCTGTTCTTCTTGTCCTAAATTAATTTTGTAACCTGAGACTAGAACTATTGTGTCTTTGAAGACTGCTTTGTACAATGAAAAGTTGTCTTAGTTAGGGTCTCTCTGGTAATGGATGTAAACACCATAAACACTAAATTTTGTACTGCCTTGGGTACAACTAATAATTATTTCTAATTTCCCTTTCTTTTATAGGATGTGGCATGTATCTGTATGCCAATATTTACTGGCAAGTTCTGTGAGAGAATACAGAATCCATGTGAATTATTGCCTTGCCTAAATAATGGAACTTGTGTAGCTCAACAGCAAAACTATAACTGCCGGTAAGATTGGATATTCCTTTATTTCAATCCTTTGTTGGTTCACTTGATGATATCACACACATTGCAGAAAGAAAAGACATCATCATTCACAGAGAGCACAGAAAACTATAAACTTATGTTTTAAAAGTATATATATTTATCTTTTGTGCTTTACTCTGTTAGGCTTCTTGTTAACTCTGGGAGCAATACAAAAAGATTTAAAGCATTTAAGGGCTATAATTTTTTTTCATTATTAATACTATTAAAAACATATATAAATTTTAAAACACTGATGACAATTGAGGTAGTTATGCAACATGTGCCACTCCCTTTTAGGGTACATGAAGTTTATGTTGTTTCTGAAAAGATAAGGGAACCTATTTAATTTATAGTTCACAGAACACATTAGTAGACTTTAAATTGATCCTTCAAGCAGCATATGAAAAACTGTTTAATTCAGAAAGATCACACTAAAAATTATCCATTTGAAAATACCAGAAGTGACCCAATGTATAATTTAATTTCATTTTTAAATATATTTTTAGATTTTTTTTCTATATCAGTAAGGAGTACAATTTATCCTGTTCCCCTTTGTTTGGCTTTTCTCTTGCTGCCTGAGTAAATTCTGATAAGCATTACTGAAGTAAACATTTTTCAAATTTTAAGATATTCATAAAAGCAGAAAATTGAAAGCTGTGATACAAAAATGCCTGACAACATATTATGAATGAACTTAGAAACTTCATAAAAATATAAAAGTATAGAACACAGAGTTACAGTGCATCAGCAGAGATTCAATTTAGAAGATTTAAAATAAAAATATAAGTAGAACTGTTTACACTTTTCCCAAAAAAGAAAATCCAAACAATTTCATTCTTATTCACTCCTAAATACAGATATACATGCAAACACACATATGCAAGCTCATATACAGTTAGATCTTCCCATATAGATATGTAAAGCACTGAACAGCGATCATTAATTTTCCAATTCTTTAAACTGGGATATAAGCTAATAATTTATTATTATATAGCCAGTCTTCCCACAATATGTCTATATTAGTACGAAATGTGTTGAAGTTTACATTTAAAAAGATGCATAACATGAAAAATTAATATCCAGATGTACATTACCTTTATTAACAGGAACCAAATTAAAAAAGAAGTCATAAAATATTATCCTGGCCCTGTTATTCATATTGAATATTTTATAGTTCCACAAAGTATTTGTAGAAATGATCTGTACCGGGAACCTCATTGTACCATAGGAATTGTTTAATAAAAATGTCTATGGGAAAACATTGTGGTTGACCTTTGATAATCTCATGTGAGAATAAGCATGGAAGTCATTATTTAGATCAATATAACAGAACATGAAAATGGACAATTAAGAACCCATTTTACATTGTGGGGGTTATAAGCTCATTAACACTAAGAATGTTCTAAAAGGGGGACTGACAACCTAGAAAAGAACACTGTGAATAGTGTTCAATCCCCATAGTGAGCCCTAGCAATCAATTTGCCCACCAGATATTCTTGGTGAAGGAGAACTCCAGAAAGTGACTCATATCTTCCACAGAGAAATATCCAGAACAGGTGACTTGACACATCTTACACAAGTTTGCAGTTTTCTTTGTCCAAAGATAGAGGGCTACAATACAATAACAGAATATTAGAACACAATAAATATACAATACTCTCAGAGACTCATATAACAGCCAAGATACCAGAAGTATCTTCTGGTCCAACCTTTCATGGGAAAGGGGATTTAGATGAGATTCTCTGTTACGCTGTGCAATTGCTTGTTGAAAATCTCCAGTGTTCTGCCTTAGTTTTGCTATTCAGTCCCCAAAGGCTTCAATTATTGACTACAATATTTTTTATTATTATTTTTTAATAAATTAAAAATATTGTTCTCATTTTTTTTGGTGAAATTAAAATTAGTTTTAATTACCACTTAACCGGAAATAGTTAATAGAAGTATTTATGCCTCTGTACTAAAAAGGAGGCATTTAGGTGAGAGAAAGCATTATTAAGTAGTATGAATTGCATATTTTATGCAAGGAGATCACATCCAGTAGTTTTTTTTTGTGAGAGCTGCAATCTTGCCAGAGTGCTGAAATGCAAAGGAGGTGTTGACAGATAGAGAAGTCCAACAGTCAGCAGGCTTCACTGTTTTAAGAATTCAAAATTTTCTTTTTAAAACCATATTCTGCATTAGCTACTTGGCTAACAGAGTAGGCAGTGGTTAGACAGTTTCAGTTTTCTAAACTCACAGGCTTGGACACTTTCTGCTTGTGATTCATGTTTTAATTCACTTCACCCAAAGGAAATCTAATATTAATTATGTTGCTTTAATTTGAGGGATTTGGAGCTGCTCATCAACATTTTAAATGAAGATTTGATTAATTTTTGGTAATCATTGTCAAATACTGCATGTTATATCTCTCTGTCTAGCCACTCCACAGTCAACTGCATGTGTTTCATACTACATTTGGTGTAATACTACATGTCACACTGCAACATGATCCACTTCTATAGCATTTTAACATCATAAATAAATGTAATGGTGTTTAGGTCAGATGCACATACAAGTTAAAATAGTAGCTGAATTGAACTTTTTACTTCATTACTTTTTATTTTGCTTCCCCCTATGCTATGTTGTTCTCCTTATGCCCAAACTACATTCTTATATCCTACACAATCCCACCTTCTTCTCAACATATCCTTCCTTCTTTGGAAAAGCAGTTATTTTCCATTCTAAACATAAAACGAAACAGGAACAATTTAATTTTCCCCACTTCAGTTATGATGTATGACTATCTTGTATTCTAATTCCATCCTTTCAGTCTTGATATCACACACAACTTTGTGCTAAGAATCTAATAGTCACATTTTTTCCTAAATGTCAAAATTTAAGGTGAATTCAAATAGGCAGTGAACAAGCATATCCATCAAAATAAACTATGATTGTTTGCTTTCTATCTTCTTCTATTATCCATGTACTTTATGATAATAAAAAGTCACAAAAAATGTGAAAGGGTGTTCTGAGAAAATACGTTCTATTCGTGCTGTCTTTAGAACTTTACTGTCAACTTTTTTTCCTGTTAGCTTCCATTTCCCTTTCCTTACATTAGTATGTTTATTGCAAAACAACCAAAAAATCCCCAAAACCAGAAAAAATGAGCAAATATAAAAGTTAGAAGAAGCCACTTCTAAAATTGTCTTTCTAGATTATCTAGTTAATGAAATAATCATAGATTAAAGCAAAAAATCTAGGAACTCTCTCACTTCAGCTCATTGGTAAAAACAAATCAAAGCAAACGTAATTGAGTTGCTCTGACTTGGTTTTAGATGTTATTAGAAATTATAAGGAAAAATACAAAATATTTTTATTATTATTTACATTCCTTCATATTTAATTTTTCTTACTAAAAACTCCTTTTAACTACAATACATGAACTAGAACTTTATTAAGAATAGAGTTTGCAAGAATTTTGAAGTGAAGTACTTGAAATGGCAGAAATATGATCACATGTAGCATCTTTTTTAAGAAGAAGGTGAGGATTATGTGGTTCATTGCAACTTTCTTAGAGTGTTCTTAGGTGGTTGTGTCTATACCAGCCTCAAAGCATATATCCATTTACAGAAGGTTTTTCCATATTCATTTACCTCTGCCCACATGGTCCTATGCATGAATTCTGGTTGGTTTCTAGAGATTTCTGATTAAATCCAATTTCTGATTAAATCCAACACTTCACTAAGGTTAATACATTACTTCATCCTCTGGACATGCTTAATGTGTCTGTCCATTCCTTAGACTCAGAGCCACAGATAAACATCTTGAACTGATTTAGAAATCTGTTTAACTCAGGTGCTTTCTATTGAATGTTGCTGCCCAAGAAGTTGCTGTGGAAAATATATCTCTAACTTTAGTATATTGCATCATTGTGAGAAGCTCCATGAATTTTGAAACCAGGAATTGGATAGGTTTTTTCTAAATGAAAAAACATAAGCAACACATCTAGATGCCATATCTCTTAGGAGCAAGGACATAGGAAAACCAGAAGCAATTCTGTATAATCTTCATAATTTCCAGCTTCTGGACTGAATAATTTGAAAAAAAATCTTCTTAGAAAGAGCTAAAGAAATTTCCATCTATTACTTTTGGATTCTTTCACAAACACAAATTTTCAGCTAACTGAACCATTTCCTTTGTCTTCTTAAATCTTTTTTTTCCATGATACCAGAAATGGCCTTTAGACAGGGGAGTATGCTGTGTCTGTAAGAACATAGTGAGAGTGTTTACAAGGATTATCTGTCAAGATATAAGTATTCAAATATTTTTCTACATTGTTCCATTATTATTATTATTAACTACTTTTAAGCAAACACGTAAACAACTATGCATTGTTGTGTCTAGATTGTTATTTACATAATTAAGCATGTCATTATTTACTATTTATACCACTCTTTATTCATTAGCAATTATTGGTGTTTATTCCTCACTTATCACATTTTTATTTTTATATTAAAGCATCTCTCTGATGCTTAAATTGACCTATCCTCTCTAACAGTTTTCCAAAATCTTGTTACCTTGTCAACAGTTTATTAAATATTACCTCATTATAGATTTTTTTTTCTGGAAGATTATATGAAATATTAGCGAGAAAATATTTTAATCAATTAAAGAAATTATTTATAAAAAAGCAAAATTATTCAGAATCATGCAAGGGATTTTTAATTTCTTGAAAACATATTCTATTTATTTTAAATAGCATAAGAGATTTGTTTTGTTACTGCAAGAACATAATTTAATAGAATTATGGAACATAATTAAATACAATTAACTTTTAAAATGCAAGTTCTCTAAAATACACTGGTGTATTTGCAGCTGCATGCCAGGATTCACTGGGAAGAACTGTGAGGAAGTAATTGACTACTGCAGGCTGCTCAGCGTCAACTGTCTGAATGAAGGATTGTGTCTTAATGTAATTGGAGGATTCACTGTAAGTAATTTAATACATGTTAAACTAATTCAGTGTTCCAAAGTATAAAAGCTTCAGACAAGCAAACTTGAAATGCATTCATTACTCTAAGAGACAAGAGGGGCACAATATTATAGGTTTTATTTACTTTAATTGATAACACAAGGGCAATTCTCTTGGGTAATATGGATTTTTTTATTACTTTTTTACTGAGATCATGTTTAGTACTATATCAAGTAAGGGAACTGAGGGGTACTTTTATAGTAAAAGGAATATATTACTAATTGTGGTCCAGTGTCATTTCCCACCAAGATGATAATCACAGCTGTGTTGCAGCCTTTAAAAATACATTGCTTGAATTAAGACCATCTGTTGCCATCCTTTTAACCAGAATCAAATTACTTGTCTACACATGAACTTGTTTAGAATGAATACAAGTTTAAAACTTTGATGATGAAACTGTAGTGTGGTGACATTCATTCCAACTGAGAGTTTGGGAAAAAAAATATCAGGTCGGCTTGTTTTAACTCTCTAAATTGCTCCTGAAAATGTTAAGCAAGGTGCAGAATCTGGCCCTTGTCCTTGTTAAACTCCATATGGTTGGTGATTGCCTGGCCCTCTCATTTGTCAAGGTCTCTCTGTAGGGCCTCTCTGTCCTTGAGAGAGTTTAAAGCTCCTCCCAGTTTAGTGTCACCAGCAAACTTATATTGTATTCCTTTATGCTCTTTGTCCAAGTCATTTATAAAGATGGTGAAGAGCACTGGACTGGGGATGGAGCCCTGTGGAACCCCACTAGTGACAGGTCACCAGACTGGTGTCACACCATTCAATATGACCCTTTATGCCTGACCTGTGAGCCAGTTGCCCACCCATCTTGTAACCTGGTTATTAGTATTTTGTCCAGGAGGGTCCTGTGACAGGCAGTATTGAAAGCATTGCTGAAAAGATTGCACTCACTCACTTTCCTAGATAAACTAAGTCGGTTTCCATTCATAGAAGGAAATAAGGTTTGACAGGCAGGAAGCTTGTGCTGGCTGTTACCTATGACTGAGACACTCCAGGTGCTTTTGGATACTTCTCAGAATAATATTTTCCATGGTTTTACAAGCACTGAAGATAGTCTGGCAGGCCTGTAGTTTCTGGGGTCTCCTTCTCCTGTGTATGCAGATGACCACAGAAAATGGTAGAGTAGTTAATAATACACAAATGTGGTAAGTATTTCCAGGTGGACTGCACTACTTTAGGAAATCATGTGTTCTATGAGAGGCAAATTCAATGCTGTATGCATAGAAAAAAGAATATGAATTATCCAGTACTGAGTGTTCCTGATAGTCAGTGACAAAGAAGGCAACTTTTAGCTCAAAGTGAATTTTAAAATGTGACACCACACAGTTGATGAGGACAGACAGACAATCCCTGTAGTCAAAAATAAGCACTTGTATATATAGAAGCATTTTTCAGTAGCCATACTTCTTTGACTGTCAGTGAAAGGTCATCATAGGCAGCTATATCATCTAAACTGTTTTAAAAGTTTGTAAATGAGGAAACCTCTATTAAAAAATGAAGTCTATGAAATAAAATAAAGAAATAATTTAAAATTATATTCTCAAAAGTACATACAGATTTGCAATCTTAAAACAGTTGGTGGTCTATCAGTTTTTCTCAGAAGAAAAAGAAAAGGAACAATTGTATTTAAAATATTCAGCTGTTCCTAGCAAAAATTTTGAAGCAAAAATAGCAAAAAAGGGATAAAATTATTGTGCATGGTTTTGAGTAGTTGCTTCTTCTATGTACTATTGATTATAGCAAGAGCATTTTCAAAAGCTTTTTAGGTAATATGGTCCAGTGCTGTGTTTCAGCAGTTTCCCATCAGATCAGTGCCAGGTCACATCTGTCCTGTCCTTGTGAATAACTTCACCAGACATTAAATTTCATGAATATCTACTATTGTGGGATCCAAACCCCATAATTCCCACAGAAGGCTGAAGGCCTTATTGTGGATTGCTTCTAGTAGTCAATGCAGCACACACATTTCACTGATATTAAAAGGTTAGGAAAAGGATTGTATTTTCCAAAGTTGCCATGAATAGTGAAAGCATAAATCCCCCCATTTTATTTGGGCTCTGAAGAAGATCAAAGATATGATGTTCACCTTGTTGGTTTCTAAAGCACAAAAAGACAACACTGCAGCTTTGACTCAGTTTGAGAAATATGGTTGTCATTTGGACATATAATTTTAACAGGTGACAAACACAATTCTTGAACATGAACAGATCTTCCTCTCTCAAAAAGTACTGATATTAAAAATTCTATTACTTACTATTGATTTATCAATTATTGCAAGAAGTCTGCAATTGAATTTCTCCTGATTTGCAGCTACAATGTTGCAACTGCTTCTAAGAATAAATATAGTAATTGTTAAAGTTCTAAAGAAAATATAATATAGGACTTTTTTTATATCCATACCATAGGAAAATTTTTAATTAATGGACTGGTTTGTCAATTTTATAATAAATAACTCCACCTACTTAGAAGACAGGGGCCACTGTTGTCAGAAAAGAAATAAATTAAAACAGTTTGAGCATAAATCATACTTACACAATTACTGATGTGTGAACCAATTTCAGAGTTCAGCAGATTTTTATTCAATAAAACTACATAACTACATTATTTTGACAATACAATAACCTTCTTCTTAAAAATATTTTTAAACATCTGCCCACAGATACACTTTTCAATAGATTTTTCTGTTCTCATCACAGCTTTTCTTTTTCTTAAATGGATTTCATAAGTGAGAAGTCAGTGTTCTTGTTTTGCAGCTGATAGTATTTTCTCATTGCTTTCAATCTGATTGTCTTAAACAATTTATGGCTGTAGGTATCTGTTTTCCTTATCTTTACCTGAAGACAGGGAAAATACGAGCAATGCCCAAAAGGCAAGTGGTAGAGAAAAAAGAGCTGTTGTTTGTTTCATGCTAATCATACTGCTGCCAGATGCTAACCACCTCAGGGTATGGAGTGGCTTGAGTAGGGTTCACCCAGTGATTTAGAATGGCTCCAATAGAGCCTCTGGCACACAAGTGGGCAGTGAAAGCTGATAAAGAGAGTACACAAACAAGAAATCACCTGTGGATGTAAAGCTTTCCTCTAGGTCCCAAGGGTGAATTGAGTACCTTACTATCTATTTATTCACAGCAAGTAGTTTAGATCATGGCAACAAGTATTATCCCTCCTTAAGATCCCCTGTTTCCTCCTGAATCATTATATTAAACTGAAACAAACCTCAAAACCAAACAAACAAAGTGAACATACTGAAAAAATACATTAAATTAATCCAGTGCAAATTTGGATGATAATGGAACTCTATATTACTGGAGTTTACAAGCCTGGAAAGGAGCACAGTTTTGAAAACATGGTAGTGAGTTGAGGTATGAAAATTGTCAAGTCTTTGGCATACTAGTTGTCTTTACTTTCCAGGGAGAAACCATTGAATTGCATTAAAATGACAGAATTTACAGGTCAGTTATGGTTACCTACAGAAGTGCATTTGATGCACAAGAAAGTGCAGCTCTACAGTGGTTGCTGCACACTCTCCCATTCGTGATCTGCCATACACTTCCTGTGGAAGGGCAGGCAAATTTGCTTTCCACTTCTTGTAGAGTGCAAAAATACTCATTCATGATTTTTTTTTTCCCCTAACAGCTCCTTACTATGCTACTAGCAAGTATCTTTCAACTTATATGGTCTGCATACTGTATCCAAGTCTATTTTGTCAATATGCCTTTCTCCTATCATCCTGACAAGCCACTAATTCTTGTAAGGCTGTGTGCTTACAGCCAGCAAAGAAATTGAGTAATGTAGACACAAAAACTGAAGCTGAAAGATGAAGAGGAAGCAATGTCATTGTAAGGTCTATTTCCATTAGCCAGCACTACACTTGAGACAAGGTCTAAACAAATTATATATATTGCCTGAACAGCGGAGCTGTGTTGGCAAACAAATGCACACAGCATTAAAGAAAGAGAAAACAATCTCTGTTATCATTCTGGTTTCACCATTGGCCATTCAAAGAAAATGTTTGAAATTTCTCTGAGAAGCTGTACTGACACTTGCATGTGGAGTTTTGTGTTGGAAAAATTACCAGTGGGTGCCCTGGTACCTTCAGAAAGAGCAAACAACAGGAAATGCTTTTGATTTCTAAATAGTGTTCCTACAGTGCAGTGGAAGCAGATTGTGCTTTTAAGGGAGAGTGAAACTAAGCAAAAAGGAGTAATGGTTTTAACTTCTACAAGTAATTTGCCTGGAGAACACTGATTAACGATAACAGAGACATTTCTGTCAATTCCCTTCAGAAAATTTTTCCCAGTCACCAGAATTTTGCTTTCTTATATGGATGTACATTTAATAATGTTTATCTAATAGTATGATTCACCATAAGAGGATACAAAAATTAATATAATAGAAAAGATTGGTATCTAAAATCTTACCCTGCAAATGGCTCTGTGGTTGTTCATGTTATGCTCTTGATCTTTTTCTCACATCCATATAATGGAGCCATAGCTTTTATATTTGAAGCTTTATGGTGAATTTGAGATATTTCAACAACAAACTACACTAAGAGGATATATGGTTGACAAAGTTTGTCAACCAAATGAATATACATTAATAGTCACTAACCCATGGGTCACACTGTTGTAGTTGAAGATAAAAACCCCAGAAAATATGTTCTGCCCAAAGACTACCATGTTCTCTGGCAAAGCAGGAGACTGTATACTAACACAGAAAACAGTCTTTACTGAAGCTAACATGTTCCTTCTGAGGCAATGTGGGAAGGAGTATAGAGGAGGGAACATTTGTTTCTCCTGGGATTTTTTCCCCCATGTCAAGCTGATGCGTGGCCCTCATTCAGCAGAACTGGTACAGAAATTGCAATCAGGCAGACAGAGGTCCAGGTTTCATCCCTTCCAGATGAGGTTTTTCTTTGTGGGTGCAGAATCAGGCCCATCAGCCAGCTATCAGGCTGGGGATCAAATTGCTTCTTTGCAGAAGAGCAGTTCCAAGCCCCACAAACTTACCTGAAAAACCTTTGTGGAAAGTCTGCTACTCAGATCTTCTTAGTAAGCTCTTCTCTGAGAAGCCAATCTCAGCCCTAATGCTTTTTGATAATGCTTTATCCCTAGAAGTCCAGCTGAATTTATAGCACAGAAACAAAGCACCTCTATGCAAAATCAGCAATAATCAGCAAAATGGAGCTATGTCACACTGCTTAGATCTCACAGCCCTAAGGCCTCTGTAGGCACACAGTTTGTGGTAATTGGGAGTGGGGCTGTGGCCAAGCCTCACCCCCAATGGGCACAGCTGTGAGCAGCAGGTGAGCAGCATTGACAGCAATGAGACAGGGAGTGCCCAGGGGCACTGACCAACACCAAAGGGAACAGAGGGCACTCAGGTGCAATGCATGAACAATCAGGGGTATAAAAGGTTGGGCTAAAGAACAAAAGGAGCAGATGCTTGCAGTCTTCTGAGGTGATATGGTGTTGGTCTGGATGGGTGGATGCCTGAGGTCTTCTGATGTGGTATGGTGTTACTCTGTATGGGCAAATGCTTAAAGCCTTCTGGAATTGTATAGTGCTATTCTGTGCATCATGGCTTCCTTGACTGTGGCATAAGTGGTGACAGGCCTCCAGCTTATTCTTAGAGAAGCTATTTGTATTTATTGCATGAGAGGAGAAATAATTTCTACATCACATATCCAGAACTAAAAGGCAGTAAAGATGAGAGAAAGCATTACCTTGTTTGAAAAAACTCAGTTCTTTAAGAAAAATGCACTAGGGCTTTTTAAAGCCCTCTGCACTGCATCTATCACTGTTTGTTTTTTGAGTATAAAAAAAGCTATAAAGAAACAAACATTTAATGTATTGGGCATTTTATATATTAAAACAGTTGGTTAGCATGATAAAACTATTATGAATATTTATAAGAGATCTACAACCAATGCTAGAAGCAATGAAAATTGGCACTGCAAAATCTACTGCTCTCAGATGGGATTTTTATACTTATGTACAACATATCAAATAGGTTATTGTCATTTTCCTTTTAAGAAAAATCTACAGTCTCTCCTACTGTTTCTCCTCATGGACCATATGAGAACATTATAATTTCATCTCTGTGAATCCATTTTGTCACCATCATTAATTCTATTGATGTCTCTCCTGTGTTTGTCCTTCCAGCTGAGTGTTCAAAACAGCAGTAGTTCAAAGTCAGATACTTCCATTAGGGGCTAGTTTTACACAAGTTAATTAGTCAATTTTCTTTCACACAGTAGCAGTAATTCTACAGACCCATTCACATAAATTTTAAAATGTTCTAAACAGTTTTTTCCTTCTTTAGTTTTTAATTTGGACTTTATCAAAATTAATTTTCCTGCTTTTCTTATTCTATTGAAATACACACCATCAAAGCACCCCAGGTACATTTCATATGTGCTGCTAATTATTTCTGAGCTGTATAGAAGTTAATAAACAGTAGAAATCTTCATGTAATAAACTAAATGTCCTTCTTTTTCAAGAGAAAATTTAAATGAAAAATATTTAAACTATGATCATCTAATCATTTCATATATCTTTGTACAATGGATCTGAAGTTATATAGTAGAAGAGCATATAATTAAATATAAATGGACAGCAAAACACGCTAGATATAGCCAACAGAAATATTCTGGTTTATTTTTAAATGCAACCTCTGAGAAGTTAAAATCAAGCCTGTGCTCGAGTTCAAACCATTTTTCAAAGGCACAGAAATTCCCCAAATTTCTTCTTTGTGACTTCCATATCTAATAAGGAGCTGGCCCCTTGAGATAAGGAAAATGTCTGTAGAAAGAGTCCATAAAATTTCACTCAGCCAACTCAGCACTATAGATTTCTGAAGCACATAACTTATAATCATTTTTTGCCTGTTTATTAATGCCAGTAAGACCAGACACACTCCATGTGCTGTATAAACTTTGTGGTGTCTTTGGCAGTTGTTTCTAACATTGTACAGTAAGTTTCTAGTTTGAGATTCTTAATGTTTATTTTTCATTGTTCAGTATTTGCCCTTTTGTCATCTACTACCAAAAACTCAAAAATGCACATTCTTAATTTCCCTTTTTAAGTTATAATTAAATACTAATAAAATTTCATTTTTTAATGAAATCATATGTAAAGAGAGATGGCACTTTCTCAAACTACACAAAAGATAGATAACTTCATCTTCCCACCTTCCCTATGTGATGTACCTGGATAGAATTCTAGTTTCTGTTTTACCCATATATTCACTTGAGAAATGAAAGAATATATTTTTATTTAAATTATTTAATTCAAGTTATGATATATTTCTGTGGAGACTTCTAATTGTTTTACCTAGAATCAGGGTTTCATATGAAGGAGCATGTCATAGCAGTAATCATAGTGTCGTAGAATGGTTTGAGTTTGAACTGACCTTCAAAGGTCATTTACTCCAAATCCCCATCAATGAGCAGGGACATCTTTCACTACATCAGATCATTCAGAGTCCCATTCAACCTGACCTTCAATATTTCCAGACACGAGGCATCTACCACATCTCAGGCTAACTTATTCCAGCTCATTCCTCCTATCTAAACTGAATCTACCCTCTTTTACTTTACAAACATTATCCCTTCTAGTTCTATGTAACCTGCTAAAAAGTTTGTCCCCCTCCTTCTTATAAGCCCTTGCTGTGTGAAAAGGGGAGATTTCCTCGACCCTTAGTGTGGGGAGATTACTTGGCCCTCAGTGTTTAATTTGTCTGTCAGCACCCCAGGAAAGCCAAGACTCTTGTGTCCAACCTGTCTGTCAATGCCCTGTTATGGGAATCCTTCACTGAGCAGTCCTGCTAGATCAGAGAATGGCTTGACTGACTCAATCAGGGGCACACACCAACAGCATGAGGGAGATCCTTTGGCAGATCTTCCCACCTTGTGATCCCCCACTGGGTCTTCCACTGCACTGAAGATGTTGCCTTTTGCTGCAACTGCCTGTGAAAGACTCACACCAAGAGTTCACAGAACAGCATTCCTGATTAATATAAAATTGTGATAGGTTAAGTTTCAAGCATTGTCAGTGATAGTATTGGACTGCAAAAACATGTTCAAAGCAATACACAGAAAAGGTAAGATCCCCAGTAAAAACATTCAGCATGGAGAGAGTACAGTTCTTACCCAATAAGCGACCCTATGGGGTGTGGTGCTGTTCACAGGGGTCCCTGGAAGAGGGAAGAGATGAGGATCTGACTCCATGTTTCAGAAGGCTAATTGTTATTCAGAAGGCTTATTTTATGATATATATTATATTAAAGCTATACTAAAGAATAGAAGAAAGGATTTCATCAGAAGGCTTGCAAGCAAAGGAGAAACAATGGAATGATAGCAAAATCCTGTGACTGACTGAGACAGTCCAGACAGCTGGGCTTTGATTGGCCATTAATTAGAAACAACTGCATGAGACCAATCAAAGATCCACCTGTTGCATTCCACAGCAGGAGATAATTATAGTTTGCATTTTGTTCCTGAGTCCTCTCAGCTTCTCAGGAGAAAAATCCTAAGGAAAGGATTTTTCACAAAACATGTCTGTGACAATGAGGGAGAAGACAGGTTAAGCCCATCAACTGATCTCAGCAGTTATGGTAGAGTCTTCCCTAACTTTTTTCCCATTCTCTACTTACTTTTATACTATCTTGTTATGTTTAGGTGGACCTTGAGTAATTCTAGTCATACATACCTTTGTTACTGATTGGCGTAAAATTCTCTCACTTCACTTTTAAAGATAGAGTAAAAAAAATAGAGAGCACACACCTTGTGGGGTGGGGTCATATGCTGGAGGGGGATAACTTTGGGATGCAGGTGTGGATTAATCTTACAATTAGGCTGTAATGAACCACGCTCATCTGAGGAATGTGATTTTCCCAGAGTTGTTGGCTCAGCAGCAGGATATCTCCCCTGGCTGACAGTTACTGTGCAGTTTCTCAGCCGCAAAGCATCTCCGAGTTCCCCTCCCTGCAAGGGTTTCAGCAGCACCTGGCTGTGGTGTCTCCACTCTGCTCCACCCTCCATTCCACCCCCCTTAGCAGGTGCCTATAGTTCCAGATCATGTGAATTGGGAATTATCATAGAAGAGGCTTTGAGCATGCCAACTGCATTCCACCCAGGGAGTAACAATTGTGTTTTATCCTATAATTTCCATACCTAACTTCTGTTGGGATGTGGATATAACTTCTCAGTTTCCTCTAATTTTACAGACAGCCATCTCTCCACAGTCCTCCTTAATGAAAGGTCACAGGAAGATCTCCCCAGAATTATTTTTGCTTCATTACCCAAAGTCTCTCAGCCTGTCTTCTTAGGAAAGCTGCTCCAGGCCTCTGTGGCCCATCTGGTGACCCACTCCTACAGGTCAATGGTTTTTCAGGATCCCAGAGTTGGATGCAGCACTCCAGGTGGGATCTCCTCAGAGCGTAGTAGAGGAACAGAATCACCTCCCTTGACATGCTGGTCATGCTGCTTTTTATGCAGCCCAGGCTACAGCTGGCTTTCTGGGCTGCAAGCTCATGTCTGGCTTTTCATCCACCATCATCTCCAACCCTCTCTACTAAGATGTTGTCAATCCCTTTCCCCTCAGCCCAAGTTGGTACCAGGGGTGTCCCCAACCAATGTGCAGGACCTTGCATTTGGCCTTGTTGAACTTGTTGTGAGTTCCTATGGACCCACAACTCAAGCTTGTTCAGGACCCTGGATGATGTCCCATACTTCAGGTGTGTCACCTGCAATGCTCAGCTTAGTGTCCTCTGAAAATTTGACAGATATAGTAAGTTAGAACCAATTAATTTTCTGTTTTAAGGTTTAAAGTCACTTATGTGCCCTGGTGTATTGTAGGTTAATGATCAATATTGTAAAGTTTTAAAATCTATCAGTTCAAATAAGGAAGTGAGTAAAACATTCTCCCCAAATAAATCCCCACTAAGCTACACTTTTGTTGGTTACGAGCTAAATTTCTATATATTTCTTGAAGTTATTTTTTCCAGTGTGAGTGACTTCTAGAATTTCAGTTAGGAACAAAATTTAATTACAAAAAATGAAAGCAGATTTTTTAAAATTAAATTAAGGATTTTTTTTCTTCATTTAAACAATTTTCAGAGCTCCATCAATACAGAAAAATAAAAATACTATTTATTTTTAAGCATTTAGCCAGCCTAACAGCAGGTTTGGAGTTCTTGAAGCCTTTTTGTCACAAACCAGTCACTCCAGTTCCTAATATCAAAACTACCTATAGAAAAATTTGAAAATAGAAACACTTCTAAGGATGTACACATAACTCAGATTATATTTGTGGAATGGGGGGTAGCAGGGAGGGGTAGGCAAAGAAAAAATCTGAACATAGGAATAAACAACATAACAGAATAATGTAAGTTAAATCAAAAATTGAAAGCACTCATACCCAGTTTAATGCCTAAATTTTGGGTTGAGTTGGAATTTTCTCCGTGTACTTTAAAAGGGGCAAAGAAATATAGCACATGAACATCATTTTGCAAGCTGTTTTGCCAGGCAATTGAAAACTGTGGAGGAAAAAAAGAAAGGTTATGGTACCAGTATACCATGGAGGTGATTTCAATTAAGCTTAAAAAAATTGCTTAATGTTTGTGGAAAGTGCTGGCTTAAGCATCCCTAAGACTTGTCCTTCAATTATCCTCAAAATGATTCAGGCATAGTCTGGAAATAGCCATTCAGATTTTGAATGCTGTCTTGACAGCAATACCTTTCACTGCAGGTGCAGAAAAGTCCCTTTTCTAGAGGAAAGGAAATGTAGTTTTCACAGCTACTGTCACAATTCCATCTCTGAGAACATATTTAAGTTATTGTTTATCCACTAGAAATAGGGTTAGACTTCAGTGAACTTATTTGAAATTCTTTCTTGCAGAATGGACTTAAGATGTGTAAAGAAAGGAAATACAATAAATAGTGATGTTTAGTGACTGGGTAGGTAAAAGGTTGAGTCTAGTCAAGGAGAATTTCCAAATGGATCCTCATGAAAAATACTCATAAAGGAGAAACTATCTTATAAATTTGTTTAGGTACAGTGGCAGAAAAAATGAGATCAAGGGAAATGTATGCCCACTGCTGATTGAGGTGGATGACATTCAGTAACTTTGCTTTGGTTTTCACTTACAATATGTGCCTTTAAATTTCCTAAGTCCCGTGCCAGGTGGCAAGATTTAGAGGAATGAAATACCATTAGTTGAAGAGAAATGCCGAACCAGGACCATAGGCAAGCAGGGTATTTATAAATGTTCAAAGGGCTCGACAAGTGACATCCATGGAAGATGAAGGAGTGGGCCAATGTAACCAAATTATGATAGAGTGTAGGTTGCTTCATATAATACTGGCTTGCATTAGTAAAAGCATAGAGAGCAGGTCAAGTTATGTCATCAGTCCCTTCTGCTCAGCTACCTGTGGAGTACTCTGAGGCGTAGAACTTCAATGTACAAAAAATAAGACTGAAAAAATTGTAACAAATGTAAGAGAGAGCCACCAACATTGTGAAAACTTTGCAGTATATGAGGAAAGGCTGAAGGTTCTGTCTTAAGCCTTGAAAACAGAGAGCTGAATGGGGACATAATTTTTTTCTTTAGCTCCTTATTGGGTGATCATAAACAAGATGAAGACATTTTTTTTCTCAGAAGTACTGGTATGAGAGGCAACTGGCAGAAGTTGCAACAAAGGAAATTATGGCTAGGTAGTAAGAAGAAATTTTTCATAACTGTAGTGTGAGTGCACTTAAGTGCTGCAACAAGTTGCCCATAAAGGCTGTGGAATTGTCATCCTTGGAGATATTCAAACCTTAGGTAGAAAAGATCCTGAGCAACCAACTTGTATTTGAAGTTTTACCTGCTCTGATCAAGGAGTAGGACTCTATGACCTTCAAAGGCCTCTCTCAACCTAAATAATTCTGGAGTCCTATGAATGTAAAATATATTGACATAGAGGATAAATCATATTTCTATAGGTTTGCCTGGGATAAGCTTCGAGAACTCATTAATAAACACAGACAAACCCATAGATTCAGTTACCTAAAACATGCCATCTTGTTTTTACCTCTCATTACCTTTCACATAGCAGTGTCGTATTTAATCAAATATAACATCAAGGACAAGGACAGTACATAGCAGTGGAAAGTGTTCCTGGAGATCGAGGGGAAGACAATCAGGAAATGTCAGGGATGTGTATGGGTATTTTCACAACACAGTGATGCAGGAATAAAAATGCAGAAAATACAAAGGAATATACTGCTGGAGAACATTCTGTTCTTCCGGGCCTTGGAAGGTAAGTCACACTTATTCCATAGGCTATCACGCTCCTTTGGAGATGGCAATCTGCTTTAGTTATCTGCTGTTTCAATCATTGAATGCAGAGATTCACAGTAAGGAATTCCCATCAGTGCAGTTCCCTTAAAGCCTTCACTTGACCACCTAAGTACTGTTCATTTTTACAAAGTATATATGTCAGGTAGGGAATCAGAGATCACTGTAAAGGGAATGTTTAAAAGACTGAGAGGTAGGGCCTGTTTTAAACTTTAAACAAACTTGAATGAATTAATTCACAAACAGCATATTTAATGCTAGTAGTTTTCAAGATTGTTAGACATTTTTAGTACCCCTATGTACTGTTACTCTGTAACATTTACATTCTAAATTCTCTGTGATCACACAATGCTGTGGACTTGATGCCGAAGAATTAGTGCTGACAGCTGAGGTCCCTGTTGGTACTTAACAACAAAGGTCAAGGTAATCTCTCTCATGAGCTCTTTGATGAGAGAAGTCATTACTGAATTGAGCTTGTCTTCTGTCTCCATCCTTCTTCTATAGATTTGATGGTTTGCAATATTTTATCTCCCCCCAAGCACTCTCCCACCCTTCAAAAAATGATGGTCTCCTCCTGGTACTACTCGCCTGGGGCTTTTTACAGTAATTTTTTTCTGTAGTCAGCAATATATTCTGCCTATTTTCTGTGCCTTAAGTTAATCTTGTTCTTTGGCAACTTTCTTTTTACTTGTATGAATCACTATAACAGATCTATTTGTCTTTGGTGGTCACAAGTACACTTACTCATGTAAAATGTTTATATATTGTGAATCTGGTATACCATTCCAGTGTTCTGAAATACATACTACTGTTGGCTATAGTCTTTTATTGCCCTTGGAATGGGATTCAAGGCAAGCTGTATTGATTATATTTGATCAGAGCACTTGTATGACTTTCACAGGACTCTTTCGAGAAGCTAATATAAGCTTCAGATCTCCCCCTTTCCTCTGAATAAGCAATTTTAGTTTATTTTATTTAACAGGTAGAGTGTGCATGTATAAAAGAAACCCTGTAGTATGTTTTCTGATTACTGGTCTGTGACAATATTTGTCTTGCAAGCTTTGTTATCATTCACTACCCAATTTCTCCCTCATGTCTATACCTCTAAAATCCTTTTTGGACAGTCAGTTCTTCTGTTCCTGATGGTATTTTTATCCCTTACAGCCAGTAATTATCTCACCATTTCCCCCAACTCATGCATCCTTTTTTTCCCCCAGTTTTTCAACAGATGGTAGATAAGTTTTGCCTCTCTTAACTGTTTTATCATCCGCAAGTACAGGCATGAGGAATAGTCTCAGCTGGGTTCTACCATGCTGCATTCTACCACAGTTTAATCAGTAGTAAAATGCAAGACCCAAAGAAAATTCTATGAATGTTCACTTTGCATTTTCATTTTGGGTTTTCTGTGTTTGTTTTTTTTTGTTTGTTTGTTATGTCTAGTGCCTCTGTGCACCTGGATGGACAGGAGAATTTTGCCAATTTGCTGAAAATGCATGTTTAATTTACCCAAATAATTGTTCTGATGGAGCAACTTGCATTGATGTGAGTCAACTGAGAGAACAACCTTTGTTTCAGTGTTTGTGTCCTCGTGATTTTACAGGTAAGGCATATACAAATTATGTAGATACAAATAATTTGGTTTCATTTCCTTTTAAATACTCAAATGTATGTATGCTGTATTTAAAAAAAAAAAAAAGGATAAAGAAGTAAAGAAGTATTTGGAGAGTAATCACACCTCTCTGCATTTTCTGCCCTCTGCTGCGATGCCTATAAAATCTGAATGGAATTTACAGGTTACTTTTGAATCTTCCAATTAAAGTTACAATAATAATATTCTTAGAATAAGCTTTAGCTTCAGTTTAAGAGACCAAGTGTATGTCTACATATAAAAGTTTTGCATGTGAGGTACATGTCTGATGTCTAATTATAGTTCCTGGATATCTAATTAATGAGAGAAATGGGATTCAGGAAGTTTGTTATTTTTTATCAGTCTGTATTTACTCAGATAACTTTACTCAGCTTTTGAGAGCTGAATTCCACCTTCTATTTAAATACCTTAGTGAACCACCAGTGATTTATGAAATTTTATTTGGTGTGGGATTAACTAATTCATTTTACTTAACTAAAGGCTAGTCTTCGAGGTTCTCTGTATTGTCAGTAAGTCAGTTTTTTAGAGGGGATTATAACCACTGTGTCAGATATTTGTTAGTGATTGACACAATTTCTTCAGCAGTATTTCTCTTTTAATTAGATACAAGAGAAGCCAAAAAAGTAGCTTATATTAAACACACTGGTGTTTTGGTTTTTTTAAGTGGCAAAGAAAATAATTTCTGATTTTTTTCCTCCAGCCTTATCCTTTAAAAAGAAGCTCATTGAAGTTGGATTCTAAAATCCTTCACTAATCTTTGTCTAGAGAAGGAACTGAAAGAGAAGATTCAGATGTGATTCACTGTAGGTTTAGGTAATATTATGGAGAGAGACATTAACAACATTTACATCACTTTAAAGATAAGTGCCAGAAATATTAAGAGAACTTTTTAAAAATAACAATATGAAATATAGGAACAATGTTTATTACCTAAAGAATGAAAATTAATCTAAAGAACTGATGTCAATACACAGAGAAAACAGACTTTATATCTACTACCATTAAAAAAGAAGTAACAGTTGAATAACCCAGAGTTTATTTATCAACGTTTCTTTTCACTTCTCCATTATTCCCTTTAGGGTTTTAGTTTTTCAATCTATGCTTGACTTTTTAAAACTGGTGTGATGCCTATAATTATGAATTTGTGAATAAAAGTAATGTTTCACCACGATACTTCAAAGCTTTTGAGATATTTAAAGTTTCTAGTGTACAATATGATCATGAAACAAAAGTTCAACAGGTTACAATAAATGGCAATAAATATATGCAATTAATAGAATTAAACATTGACAAACGCTGAGTCATGGCTGAATTCAAGTGGAAACAACTTTGTTGTTTGAGGTTATTCTATGAGGCCAAGATTCTATTTTTGTAAATTATCATTGGTAAGGGGTTCTATATATTGCAATTGATTTTTTTTCCACTTTTTCTGCTTTTTCATAGCCAGTTACTTCTTCAATCTTGATCCATTAAAAAAAATTAATTTATACCTGTTTATTGTTTCATTTATGTATTTAGAAAGAGAAGGGAAATGTAGTAGCAATTTTGGTACATCTACTTGACTCTGAATTAAATAAGTTTCTGCAACCAGAAAAGCTATTGTAGTTTCACATCTATTGGTTCTTAATTGTGTTTTTAAATTATAAACACTACAGCTGCAGCATTTGCATTAACATTCTAATCATATTTGGAACAAACATCTTAGGGAACACAAAATATGACATGATGTAACATTCTCAGCTGTGAAAAGTAGAACTTTGATTTAAAAAGTAATAAACCCACTTCAGTTTGGTTCCATACTCTTTAAAAAAATCTTGTAGAAACTTGATGTATACACATGAAATTTTAAACTATAGATTTTATTTCTGTTTATATTTAAAAAAATTGAGTCATTTACTCAGAAAATAAATGTTAAGTTTAAATGTTCATAGAATAAAAGGTTATAATATATAGTTATTTTTGTTGAATAGGTGTCTTTACTTTGGTGTTTTCAATTTGCTTCTACTGTTAGTTTATTATTTTCATTTTATTTTTTCTCTTCTCTGAAAGTGGATAAAAACCTTTGACTCTACAACAGTGCTTGTAAGTAATATGTCTTAGGGCATTGAAACAATCCATATCAGCAATTTCTCAGGTCCTGCACAGTAGACTAATTGTCCTTGAATAAAATTCCTCTAATTTATTGCTCTTTCCTTGTGAGTAGAGCAATCATATTGGCAGGAATTGATTTGGCATGTTAGACACTTCATTCTCACTTCACATAAAAGTCCTTTAATTTAAATAATCTTATTACTGCTAAAATAATCTGAATCCCAAGAAAACTCGCCAACCAGAGTTTAAAGTACTACTTCAATTGCATACTTTTTCCTTATCTTAAAACTTTTTATAACACTCATTAAGATTGTTCCTAGATTTATCCACAATTTTTTTTCTCTTCCATTGTTTTATTGAGACAGATCTTCTAATTTCTACAGGTATATGGGAAATATATATAAGCATGCTTTGATGAAGATTGCCCTATTGAACTGTGTTGGATACTTGAAACAATATTCTGTAGAAGATATCTCTGGTGCCAGAATAACTCATGTCCCAGAGAACGAGCTATGGGATATGAAAGTTCCTACGTCTTTCAAAGCCTTGATAAGGCAACATTTATTTTAATCCTTCTCTCTGGCCAAATGCACCTTTTTAAATTCTTTTGTTCTCAAGGATACAGTGCTGACATATTTTAACCCTGGTGGGCAGTTAAGTATCGTACATCTGGTTGTTCACTCTTCCCCAGTGAGGTGTCGGAAAGAATCAGAAGCAGAAAAGTAAGAAAAGTTGAGATAAAGATAAATCGTTAGGTCAAGCAGAAGCTGTTCACATAGGGGAAGCAAAATAAGGAATTCATTCAATACTTACTGCTAGCAGGCAAGAGTTCTGCCATTTCTAGAATATTTGGGGAAGATCTCTATTTCATGTCAAAGTACAGTGGTAATCTCCTACGTCTTAAAACTCAAATAGATAAAAAGAGTAGTACTTTTTTCCCACAGCTCTAATCCCTATAGTAAAGGTGAGCAAATAAAGGAATTTTTGAATCATCATGGGAGGTAGCTATATCACAGGAGCATACTGGAATTACACATCAGTATCTGTCTCAGTAACAAATGCTGCCACTTTAAGCTTTGTTCATTGCGCTTTATATGTTATTGTGATTGTCACTTCTGAAAGAGAAATGGTTAGGGCACATAGATCCCAAACATCAATGACCATGTAGTGAAATAATGGAATAAAAGAAGTCACTTGTTAAGGAGTGCTACAGGAATTCACTCAGAATACTTACATTCATAGGTGAATAAAAAGGGAACAGCTTGTTGCTTTTCAGAAGACTCAGTTTTTTATCAAAGAAGAAATTTCAGAGATAACTGACAGAAAGCAATATGAACAACCAAAGTACTTCTCATTCTAATCCTCTTCAGCAGATGCCCAGAAATCTTACCTGCTTTTTAAAATGCCTTTTAGGAGGTGTGTCCATATAGCATTAGTTAGGGTGAAAGGAATATTATTTTAGCTTGTCTGTTCCTTCAAATTTGCTTGCAATGCAGGTCTCTCCCAAAGCCAGTAAAAGTCCAAGAAAAAACATGAGTTACACTGACTGTATACATCAGAAGGATAACATGTACTGAATTGGAAGGGACCCACAAAGATCACCATGCCCAAGTCCTGGCTCTGCACAGGACCACACCAAAATCACACCACATGCCTGAGAACATTTTAGAAATACTTTTTGAGTGCTGTCAGGCTTGGCACTGTAACCAGTTCCCTGGAGAGCATGTTGAACTGCCCAGCCACCCTTTGGGGGAAGAACCTTCTGCTGACATTCAACCTAAACCTTCCTCAACTCTACTTCATGTCCTTCACTTGAGACCTGTCACTGGTCACCACAGAGAAGAAATTGGTACCTGCCCTTGTCTTCCCTGGGTGAGGATGCTGCAAATCACATGGAGGTCTCCCCTCAGTGTCTCCTGAACAGACCAAGTGATTTCAGCTCCTTTTCATAGGGTTTCCCTTTTAAGCCCTTTCACATTATTGTGGCCCTTCTTTGGATGCTCTCCAATAGCTTTGTATCCATCTCATCTTGTGGCACCCAAAGCAAAAACTGCACCCAGGACTCAAGGTGATGCCTCACCGGAAAGTGTGTTATAAGGACACTGATCTGTACTAAGAACTCTCACCTAAGATGATAGCAAGATGAATTAAGTGAAAACACAAGTTTCAGTCCATCCAGGGCATTCAACAGTACTAATTGCAATGAAAGGATAGAGAAGTAAACAATGAAAAAATAAAAAGGACACATCATCCATACTGGCATAATATTTAAAATGAAGCAGATAAACTCCTGGACAATAAATGAGGGCTAGGGCAAATGTCTGATGTTGTAGCACACTTGTAACTACTCCAAGCAGACTCTGATCTACAGTAGTTCAAGTCAACAGTTTTTTCTCAGGTCCTAATTTCCACACAAAATACTAAAGCTATTGAAATTTTGTGCTGGAAATGCTTCTAATATTTTGGCATGCAGCAATCACATGAAAAGCCAAAAGACTATAAAAACATTCTACATAAAAATTCAAGGAGAAATGTAATATCAGTATTTAAGTTCTGCCTGCTTTTAAAATGGAACAAAATGCTCCCAGTGCAGGCGGATATTTATGAGTATGTTCATATTTCCTAATAGTTCAGTTTCTGGATTAATTTGCTGTGCACAGTATATTTTGCCCATTTGAGTAAGTAGGAATTTTAATGGAATTTTTGTTCATTAAGAATAGCTATGGTTATCTTAAAGATGCTGTTGTATTTTTAAGAAACATGGCTGTATCAAGGTCTGGATTTCTAAGCATATAATTAGTAAAGTTCTCAACTAAAAGACATGCTTTAAAATACACCCTTAAACTTGGCATATGGAATTTTTCAGAGAGCTACATCTGTTCATGAACTCCAAAAATGACTTTCACCCATCTTTATCAACCTTGTATTTTTTAAGGGAAGTACCAGCTGACTTGTACTTGACTTTCTGGGACTATTAGCCCAGAACTCAAACTAAAGAAGAAATTTACATAACTGACTGAATATTTTAAAAGTAGCAAAGTTTCGGGGACATAGCAGGAGTGTTTCCTGTTCACAATGTATTCCTGTGAAAGTCTGACCTCAGTGCAGGTGCATGTTACACAGCTTACAATTTTATTCTCCTGCTTCCCAGTTCCTACCAACCTACCATGCCTCATTTTACTAAGGCATACAACTCAAAGATTTACCTGTCAAGGAGTTAGAACTGTGCTGATTTCCTTTAGTTTGTCTGGCTCTTCTGGGTTTACAGCTATCGATGTCTATATTTTTCCTTTTTTATTCATTCAGAGTAAAAATTTAAAGGCTGGATTTTTGGTTTTTTATTTTTCTTTGTGGATAGTTTGTAAGTGTCTTATTGAGAACATCACTGCATAATTCATTCATATTCCCAAATATATAAATCTGCTGTTAGTGACAAGGGAAACTGTAGCTTTCCCCAAACATTCAGAGAGGTAGCTGGATAGATAGTGAACATTGAAATAGCTATATATCACCCTGGAAAAACCATCACATCATCAATAGGAAACATGAGTGATGTAGGCCTTTTATGCAAAATCAGAAAAAAAGTCTTCTAAACAAGCTGAAGTGCTTAAAAAAGCTAATTTACTATAATAACCATAGAGACATTATTTTCTGCTTCTCAGCTGAACCTGTGTTTACTCAGCCAAGTACACAATTTCAGATATTGCCAAGGTACAAAAACTGTCAACAGCATTACAAATCACCTATCACACTAATGGGTTTAAAACATGACAAGGCAGGCAGTGTAGATATAATTATAGCATGTTTAAAATATATAATGCATTGGAAAGATAAATAATGCTATAATGTAGATGTAGTGACTGTTTTCATTACAAAGCTGATTTCTGTAGCTCTATTTTAGTTCTTTAAAAGACCTCAGACTTACATCTTTTAGCTTTGAATATCAAATATCCTCTTTAAAGTATGGATAACCAGGCAAATCCTATACTACTTCCTTTCTCTCAGACACAATGTACAACATCATTAGCTGGCATAACCTACTGTATCTCCACTGAAGTTGGAATAATGTTAATCTATGAACTAAATAATCTAGACTTTCTTATGCTATATTTCAACCTTTGTGCTCAATAGTTGTTCCTCCTATTAAAAAAAACCCAAAAAAATGAAAAACAACCCAAGTACATTCTGTTGAAATATGATATACAATACCACTTTGCTAAAGACTTAAAGCATGACTTCAGCTGTGTTAGTGATGTATCTTATAATGTATATTTCTCTTGTCAAATAAACAGACTTCTTGGGCACTTCAAGAACTATCTTTTCTATTGGTCTTGTTTAGTTGGGTTTTTTAACCTGAATCACATCAGAAACTTACATTCAGCAACAACTTATGTACTTCTGTTCTCACTCTGGGACTCTCTGAATTGCTCAAGTTTTTTTTCTCTGCAATATACTTGCCTCCATTTCTATTTACTGAGATATCTCACTTTGCACATGTGTTCCTTCAAAATATTTGACTTTAGATTTGTTTTCATGATACCTTTCTTCTCAGCATTTGCCACCAATTTAGTATAAACTCTGTATCGGAGGTTTAATTTACATTTCAGATCAGAACAATTCAGATAAGGACATTAAATAATATTGAATTTACATCACAGTGCTGCATCCAGTCCTATAGTCCTCAGCACAGGAAGGACACAGAGCCAGTACAGAGGACTGGAACAATTCTCCTGTGAGGAAAGGCTAAGAGGGTTGGGGTTGTTCAGCTTGGAGAAAAGAATCTCTTAACACTTTATTGAGGCATTTCAATACGGCAGCTTACCAAAAACAAAACAAAAAAAAAAACTGGAGAGGAGCTTTTTACAAGGGTCTGTAGCAATGAGAAGGGGTAATGGCTTTAAATTGAAAGACAATACATTTACAGTACATATAAGGAAGGAATTTTTCAGAATGAAAGTTGTGAAATGGACGAGGTTGCCCAGAGGTGTGATAGATGTCCCATCTCTGGAAGTATTCAAGGACAAGTCGGAGTAATCTGAGTTAAAGATGTCCCTGCTCATTGCAGGAGGCTTTGACTAAATGATCTTTAAAGGTCTCTTCCAACCCAATTTATTCTACTATCCCACGAGGAATCTTTATGTCACCCACCCAAATTTGGACTGTTGCCTCAGTGCACTGATATTTATCTTTACTCCGGGCTCATAAACTATTATCTTATTCTCAATCCAGAGTCCCTGTATCTAAATATTTAGACCTAATTTGCCAAGGAATATTTTCCAAAACTTAAAAAAGCTCCACCTCCTCTCTGGAACCTAAGAGCGATGTTCAAGTGTCTTACAGAGAGCAGAGGGACCTGCAAGTATGGTGCTTTTTTATCCAGGCTAGGTAGGAATTCTCTTTCTGTAATCTGCCCTCTCTCAGTGGGTATCTCTGTGAATGACTGTTCTGTGTTATTTCATATTTCACTTAGGATGAGTGAAAAAGGATCAAGCTAGATGAAAATTCTGTGTTCCAGGCGTGAAAATTGTTTTGCATATTCTCCTAGTAACCTGTTGTAGTTTTTATACGAACCAGATTTTAATGAGACATATAAAGGGCACTTTGACCAACAACAAAACAAAGAAACAAACAAAACCTTCACAAAAGAATAAACGAATCTTTGAAAGAAAGGTCTGCAAAAGACTTTGCCAAGAGATGAATCTTTATGGCCAGATTTCCATCTAAATCCTGAGTGCAGCTAAGAGAAAGGACAGATAATCTATTAAATGGTCAAAAGTCTAATTGCATGTTCCAGAATAATGAGTTCATTTAGGAGCCAAGGTTATTAAAATACATCTCAAACAAATTTAAAGACATTCTGTAAAAAGCAACTCAGCTAAAGACTGTGCTTAACCAACAGCTGCAGAAGGACTTTCAGAAAGGACTATTCCTAAGTGCCCTTAAATTATTAGTTGCATTCTAAACGAGGAGAAGGTAAAATTTTAACTGCATATTTTTCATTTGACTGTGTATAATTCATGCAGTAGTAGACAACTGCACTAAGCCATAAGCTGATTGTGGTCAGTGAAAGTCATTTTGATCTTTTTAAAAAGCTTTAAATTCAGCTCCATGTCAATAAATTATGATAGCTGGTAAATTTTGAGAATAAGCATAATAATGTTTACTTGAGCTGGAAAATGTTCCTATTATAGTTTGTATCCCCTTAGTCTATGAAGCTTGGACAGTACCTAATGAACCTAGGTGTTTTACTTTGGCTGCTTTACCTATTGGACATGTATGTCTTTATGTTGAAAAGGTTAAGTTGCTTTCCCAAAAAAGGAAATAGTTTACTAGAACATTGGCCCATAATATGGTGTAAATATGCCTAACCACTTACACCTAATCAAAATCTAATCAGACTTAGTACATGATGAGTTCCAGTCTTGGAATTGTTATCTCCAACCCCAATAAATTCTTGTTTTTCATGAGATAATGGAAATTATCTCCTTTATATGTTAATTAGCAAAGCTGTGTCATTACAATATTATTATTGCGTTGTTCTTGGGTTTACCTTATTCAATTTTTTTCTCTCAGAAGCATAACTCTTCCTCACAGGGATTTGTGAAACACCATCCTAAAATGAAATACAAAGGAATTTTAGTAGTAAAACAACAGAAAAAATATAATTAAACCTACAAATTTCAACAAAATAAATATTTTTAGATTATTTTTCAAATCCACTGTAGATAAATATGTTCCTTTTGATGCCAGCTGCATCTCCAGGATCCACTTGGGGTCATTTCTATTTGTCCACTTACACAATTTTTTTCACTGGACTGCAGTTCTATTTTAGATCTTAATTTACATTTTATGGTGGGTCTAAAGTATATTAAACAAAATTTCTTTGTGCTTTTTGTTAGCCTTCAGACCAGTTTTGTCCAGATAGAGGTCTTCATTCTTTAACTGGGCACTGGTGAGTTGCCTGTTGTTATGGGGTCTCCCATCTCTGATCACTGCAGTGTTCCTCACATCACATCCTGTGTCTCTATTCTTAAGGTCTCTTGTTATGGTACCAGCCCTCTATTTGTATACAGCACTGCATTAGGCTAGTAAATGCAATCATAGTTATAACGTCTACTTGTTTTTATTTATTTAAACCTACGGTTATTCCATGTAAAGATAAAAAAACTAAAGCAAATCAGAAGAAAAAAACTATTTTCAAAAATAGGCCAAGTAAAACATCACTGCAGAAAAGTCTGATGACCCTCAGTTCTTGCAAATTAAGTGCAAAGCTTATGGTCTATTGCTAGAAAAGGCAGACTTGTTCTGCAGGGTTATGGGGAAAAAATCCCTCAGCTTACTTTTAGAATTTATATTGAATTTGCCACCTTTCTTTCTTCCGGTCCCAAAGTGCATTTAAAAGATTCCTCATGCTACTGATGTTTTTTCAACAATGTCACATTTTAGTCTTTTTAGAATTCTTTGGTGAATTTTACCTGAATTAGGTTATTTGTGGTTATGTATTTAAATATACATATACAATATAAGTATACAAGTTTATTATCAGGTATAGACGTAAGTACACTAATTTATCTGTTTTGTTGCTGGCTGGTATGAACCCCAGAGCTATGCAGTTGTTTTAGCTAATCATGGATTCTAAGCTAACAAATACACAAATGAGAAGCAAGGTATATTCTTTTAGGTTTAATGTGTTAATGCAATTAAATGTCTCATTTCACCATACACAGACAGTGGAAGTTGGAAGCTGCATAAAAGGAACATGGAGAAATTACATCTGTGTGTATGGATGGAGTTAGAAAAGCAAAAGATAAGATGGGAATTAAAAGAGCAAGAACCAAGGAGGAAAAGAAAGTTTCCTCTAAATATATTGGTAGTAAAAGAAAATTAAGGAAAATAATAAAAGAATTTAACTTTTAAGAACACATCCTTAGATAAATAATGTATAAGGTCGTTTACAAAAATAAACAGTGCAACAGTAGTTAATAAGTAGTCTTGAATCAAATTTTTCCCTCCTCCTAATGTTGTAAAATTTCTTTATTTTCCCCTTTGTTCCTTGGGCCTACTGAACCTATTCCTGACAGAAGAATAACATGCTTAACTGTGCACAAAAATCTTGAGTTCTCTAAGTACTGCATTTCTCAATTACTCAGCCCTTACTCACTATGAAGTGATAATTAGGCATTAAAAGCTAAGTGGATTACTGTGGAGATCTCTCCTGATATCCATTTATCACTTAATCAGACTTTAATACCATAAATTATGCATTTCTCAGCAGTATTCAGATTCCAATAAATTCTATAACAGTTTGAATTTACTAGGTTTTCTTGACCTCATTGTGGCAGGGAAAAGTCATAAAGTTTGCTTAAAGGATACAGCCACTATAAGAATTTCAGATTTATAGCAAAATAATTCTTCAACCCTGTTGGGTTGCACTAATATTTATTCATAAGGGTTTCATGGACAAGACAATTCCATCCTCATGAATAAACATGAAAAAAATTGATCCAAAATATATATTGAGTTAAAGTTTTTTTCTCAGATTTTTTTTTTCCTCCTGATTTTGCCTTCCAAACCTCATTAAGAAAAACAAAACAAATGAAACCCCACAATTCCTACGAGATTGCAATTTCCTTAGCACATCCAGTTGCTTTTGGAATGAAAATATCTATTTATGTGTTAGCCTGCCTCTTTGCTGGCCACTATTACAGGAAAAGTGGCTTTGTAAAATATTCATCATGATGAAATCTCCCAAGAAATGCAGATACTTTGAATTACCATTAGAGTCAATATGAACAGAGCAAATGAGAATCTTGAATATGGAAGGTCAGGTTGCCCATAGTTTTCCATGTAATATTACATATTATAATAATAATAAATAGCAGGAAATATCTAATTTCCTATTTTCCTATGTTCTCTATTATTACATATTATTGACAACATTTTTAACTCAGTAAACTTTATAATTATAATAAATTATAATCTTGGCTATTAAAATATAGATAGATGTTATTAGTGGATGATTTTTAACTGAGAACTGAAAGGATAGAGTAATAGTTAAAAATCCTTAAAAGCATGCTGGTCAACCTTGATGTATAAACATGAAACTGCACTTGTGGTTTAGCACCTGTTGCCCAAAATAGAGATTTTTGGCCAACAAATCACAACATATTCTTGTTTGAATTTGCAGAAGTCCATGAGAAGCATTCTTTAGTTCGTAATTTGAGACTCCATTCCAGCATAATAAAAGTGAATGAAATTGGCAGGAAATATTGAAGAAGAGACATAGTATTTTCTTACCAAATTTTATCCTATTAAGTTGTGTTTTCCTGATGTCTCTAGCTTTAGATCAAAAGGATAGATATTAAAAATTTTAAAACAATTTCATTATTTGAAGTAACTTTATTCCCTTTTTTTTGACATATGAAGAATTTCAAATAAAATACTAATTTCTGACTTGAAATTTTACAGGATATATTATCTGATTTAAGAAATTATCCACATTTCTTGTATATTCCTTCCAAACATTTTTCTCCTGTACAGCTCTTCTATGTTTTCTGCTTAAGCCATAAACTAACACTGATTACAAACAAGTTGGTGGTAAAAGCATCAGTAATTTACACTTATTGCATTTTCTGAAGTTTTCCTCTTCAAAATATCTCAAAACTCCTGAACCTTCTTCTACCTTTCGCAGCAGTAGAGATTTTTCCTCTTTTCCCTATTCTTTATCTTTTCTAAATTTGGAAATTGGCGCCTCTCCCCCTCTCCCCCCTCCCCACTCCAAATTCCTGCTGTAAAAATAGTAAATTAAAAAAATAATCAAGGAAAGCACACCAATAACAAGGAAAAAAAATCAAGAATGTATATACAGAGTTCATGAATTTGTTTTCAATACCAAAAAGAACAAGAATAAAAAGTAAAAGTGCTTTGTTTTTGTCAAATCTAGGTGTCTTTCAAGTCTAATGGTAAACCTGATGGTCTTCCTTATTGATTCATATCACATTCCATGAGATCTACATCTCTTCAGTACATTTTTTTTTTAGAACTGTCCAGTTACAAGTTTAATTATTCTTCCTGCTGGGCTAAAAGCAGTTTTCAGCTAAATGAGAAACTTGTTCAGTGAATCACACTAAAGGTTACCTCAAATAAATGTGATAAATTTTTCCTAGCCAAAACAGAGCTCAGAAAATGCATAGTGAAATGTAAATAATAGGGCATTACCTCCATTTCAGCTAATTATTTCCGGGGAAAATCCCCCCTCTTCTGCTCTGTATCTCCTTCTGGGTACATCCTAAATTGTTTCAAATGCTGAAAAAGTATTTTTGGTTTGACCTTTTGGAACACTGAAATCTATTTTTTATATGTATAAGTGGAGCAAAAAAAAAATTGTGCAAACATACACAAAATCTTTAACCAATATCCCAGAGATCTTACTTAAAGGAAGTTATTCTATCAATATTACTAATATGACTTCCAGTGTTTCCTTAAGAAAGTGATATTAATTCCTAATAATCTTAGGACTTTTTTCTTATTTCAGGAGAATTCTGTGAGGTGCAAATTGACAGCTGTGGTTCCAATTCATGTGAAAATGGAGGAACATGTATTGCCTATGAAGATCATTTTAAGTGCACTTGCCCTATAGGTGAGCCATTGGTAATTTTTTCTGACAAAACAAATAAAATGCCATCCAAATATTTCTGTTAAGAAATAGCACCATAAAAATAGCACTGTATGTCAACAAATGCAGTGAACATTTTTATGAAGAAAAGCACTTTTTCTCTTTGTTCACAAAATAAAACTGCCAAATAACTCTACTAGAGTGGTGTTAACTGCTAACACCCTGAACAGACATAATGTCAATATTCTGAATGAACTGTGATTAAACATTCTCTTTGTGGTGCAGGTTTTGAAGGTGAAAGATGTGAACTCGATATTGATGCCTGCTTATTCAACAATATAAGCTGTGCCCCAGGAGCAGTGTGTATGGATAAATCTCATGGATTTAATTACACATGTTTATCACCATGTATTGGAAACACAGAGGTAGGATAAAGTGATATATTCCCCCCAGCATTTTTGGAAAATCAAACAACTTATTTTAATAGCAGTGAGCTGATGAAGCCTCATTTTGCACTGGTTTCCTAAACACAGTACTCACTCTTGAAATATTCTCATGCTAATTTTCCTTTTCCTGTGAAACATACGCATGTAAAAGTGCATGATCTGACTAGTCTGGTCACTGTCCAACAAGCCATGTAATGTCAGAGCTCTGCCTTTCTTGTTCTTTATAGGTTTTGTCACTGATGTCTCCTTCTGTCCCCTACTTGCTGCTGCTGTATTCTGAAACTTGAAGAATTTTAGGCAAAATCTCTTGGCATTCTTTCGTATGTTTAAAAGTTACCAGACAGAGGGCTGATGGTACAGCAATGCACAGAAAGAATTATAGAAGTTTCATTTTCATTACAAACAAAAAATAACAAATTATATTCAACAACAAAAAGGCAAGACTAATTACACTGCAATGGGAGATGAAAAGGCTGTTAGAAAAATCCAAATTTGCCCTGCAAGTTACTCTTCAATGCTCACATCATAGGGAAATGAAAACTACTTTTACACTTTCAAAGTTTTGTAAAAGAAATGTATTTGTTGTATCCTTCTCACAGTCCTTTATGACCTTTTAAATTGCATTTGGGAAGGATTCATTCATATTAGGGTGGACTGTGAGATTTCGGTATAGGTTAAACTTAAATACTGTTGCACTTTTTATTATGATAGCTATTTTAAAAGTTCTGTACATAATGCTATTTAGCCTTCCAAACCAGTACACAAACATGATAATAAGTGTTTTACAGGCTTTATTAATTCTTTTATTGAAATATAGCACCATAAAAATATACTATGATTAGTAAGTAACATATTTACAAAGAACAATCAATATTTATGTCACCTTCAAGTCCATGAGTGGACACTTATTAGTGAACATGAAATATAGCACTGAAAAACTCACCGGCTCAAAGGTTTATACTTAAATTGTTCAACATCTGGTAAATTTTAACATTTTTATGATTTAAAGTGTCATACTGAGTGCAAATATATTGGCAGGTACACGGCATAGCATCATAATGGTGCATTCATCATTATGGCTAGTCAGCATGAAGTGATGGTGTGCCAAGGATGCTGACAGGAGCTACTAAAACCTTTTACTGTAATATTCACTTAAAATCCCGCAGACAAATTTAATTTATTCATACAAACATTTCAAAGACTATAATAAATGTCATATGGGAAAAAAGTAATTATATATATACATGTGAATATATAAATGTACCAATATACACTCACCATATGAGATGCTTGATTTGGGCATAATGTGAATAATTAGTAGATTTTCTAATGGGAAAAAGAATAGAAAATAAAATAATGGATTTATATACTTGAGTTTACCTGTTTTCTTAGCTTACACATCATTAAAATGATATAATTTCCTTCTTGGAAAAAACAAAAGGCTGTATTCAAACAAATATTTTAGTGCATTTCTGAAATAGTGTAAACAATAATTTGAAATTAAAGATTAGTATTATTCAATAAATTTCATAATTCAGCATTTAATTCTTAATTTATTTTTTGTGGATAGAAAATAAGCATACATTTTTGCATCCTTTCATTTATTTACATTTTCAGTGGTATCTCTGTTATGCTGAACTGCTTTAGCTCTGTATTCAGAAAAATAGATTGAAAAGCATGCTACTATTTGTAATATTTTCTTATTGAACAGAAAATAGATGTAATTAAGTGGGGCTCTTCTATCTCTGTATAAATATATAATGATATTAATGCATTAGGGTTTGGTTTTTTCCTTCCCAGCCCAACAAGTAGTGCACTACTTGTTGTGTTGTGTTGTATTTAATTTCTTTTTTTTCAAACAAATATTAAAAAAATTGAAGTGAACAGTTTAAGAGGGGATATCTTCCTTTAAAGTTTAAAATCGAATCTTAACATTGTAATTAGGATAATGCCTGCTTGTTCTGGACGAAGAATTATGAAAGAACTCTAAATAAATAAAAATTTTTTCATCTTTAAATTAGTGACTTCCATCAGGACCAAATTTAGCCATTTCATGATATAACACCTTTTCTTCTGTAATATACTCAGGTAGACATGAAAAGGAATTAAAAAAAAAAATCACTTTTTCCATTTGAATGCTCAATGCATGCTACAAATTTTAGTGTTTTTATTAACAGGATCTCATAGAGAATTGATAAGACCACTCATAATAACAAATAACTGTGGTGCAACATGATAGGCCTAAGTAACAGAATCACAGAACCGTGAAACAGCCCAGGTAGGAAGGAATCTCATAAGACCATCTAGTCCAACATTTCATGGAAAAGAAAGCCTTGGTTAGATTATAAATCACATTTTAAAAACCTCCAGTGATGGCGGCACTGCATCCCTAAATAGTTTTACATACCTGTTTATATACACAGGAAAGTCCACCTGTGACCCAAACAATCACAAATGAAGAGGCATCCTAAGAGGTTCTGGGCCCCTCACTTCATTAAAAATATTGAGGTGTCGGAGGGTGTCCAGAAAAAGGCAACAAAGCTGGTGAAGGGTCTGAAAATAAGTCTTATGTGAGGCAGCTGAGGGAAGTGAGGTTGTTTAGGCTGGAGAAAGAGTCTCAGGGGAGACCTTCTCACTCTTTACAACTACATGAAAGGAGGTTGTAGCCATGTAGGGGTCAGCCTCTTCTCCCAGGAAACCAGTGACAGGACAAGAGGACACAGCCTCAAGCTGTGCCAGAGGAGGTTAAGGTTGGATACCAGGAAGAATTTTTCCCCAGAAAGGACTGTTAAACTTTGGGCTCCACCACCTCCCTCTGCCCAGGGAGGTGGTGGAGCCACCATCCCTGGAGGTGCTCAAAAAACAAGTGGATGTGAGACTTAATGTTACAGTTTAGCTGACAGAGTGGTGTTTGATCAAGTTTCGGATTCAATGATCCTGAACATATTTTTCAGCCTTAATTCTATGATTCTATGTGTGATTATTTTTAGTGAGTACAGCTACATCTTAAGAATTTTATTGCTTCCCTTAAAACACTTATTTTTCAAGATTCTGTCAACAATCTTAAAAAATCATTGTTTTCTTTAGCTCCTACTATGAAAAATTCTAAAGTGCAGCCATAAACTATGGGAACTGCAAGATATTGACCAATAGTTATTGTTTTTAAAAGGAAATAAGGAATAGGAATTAAAAACTACTTTACAATTATTTTTCATTCTCTTTTCAGTTTTAAGATGTAAACAGACTTGCTTAGCAGACATCAACTTGGTTTGTCAAAAATAATTCCCATATGAGTTAGGAACTAAACCAAATGTGAAAGTTCCTCTCAGAGTCTATCTACACCTTTATAATACTGAAATTTATGGAGCCCCATTTGCATATTTTACTTGAAAATTTTCTCTTTTTATGAGCCATGATCCCATGTTGCACTTGCAGTCAAGACCATAGTTCCAAATTTTTCAATGGAAATATGTATATGCTTAGTACATATTTAGTGTTTAGAGGAGCTGCCACTTCCATGTTTGTTCTGGTCCTTATATACAACTTTACAAAGTTTCCTCATCTGTAAAAGTAAGGGAGTTTCTGTTTTCAATATTTTTAAGACAAACATTTTATCTACTTGCTTTGCGTACCACCAGTCTAGGAAAGAATATAGGTCAGATTAAATAAAATTGCACATCTGGAAAAATTTGAATACTCAGGGACAATTGACTTTTCAATAATAAAACCTGAAGACTATAGTAAAACTGTACGCTTGGGGGAAAATACACATATGTGTCTGGTTATTTATCTATGTAAACTGCAGTTTCCTTCAAACTGAAGAGAATTCCATGAAATTTAAGATGAAAGAGGGGTTGGAAATAATGATTGCTGCCTTATTTTGAGCATTTGACAACGTGATACTTAGAGAAGAGACAGACATACAGTTATATCCCTCAATTCCTGCAAAGGAAAGATAGGAGAAGAACAAAATCCTCTAAGGTCTAATTATATTTCTTAGCTGAAATAAAGTCTGCTGGTTGATTTTGGAAGAAAGTGATTCTTACATTTTATCACAACTACATAAAAAGGCAGATTTGTTTAAAGTACTTGCCGTAGACAGAAGTATGATGGTCAGACTGACAAGAATAGGCCTGTTTATGGTCTGTTGAAACATAAGATTTGTATTTAAATACATTCCATAGCTTTCATTTCAATTTAAATCTTTAGATTACACTAACACCTTAAAGGGTGGCACCTTTCTTCACAGTATAAAGTATCAAAATGACATAAGAATAAATTAAACATAACGTGGCAATATTGAAATATTTGTCTTAATTGCCTAAGGTTTTTCTGGATGATTTTCTTGAGTATGAGCTTATTTGACCTATTTGAGCTTTGAGAAAATAGTAAGCATCAGGATAAAATCCAGCAAAAACATAAACACAAAAGTAAGAAAACACATTAAAAGAATAAAATATAACAATTCCCATATCATAGAAGGGGTTTACATTGAATGCATTTAGGTTGAACTGCATTTTCCTTCATTATGTTGTTATAATGAATAAGTATCCCAAGGTAAATCTAAAATTCAGTACAGGGAGCATAACAAAAATCTCTCCATTTTAAGGTCAATTTAAAACTTAATCAAAGACAAATGAATATTTAAATATTTCTGCCAAGGACTGTTATTATTACAAATCTTAATGACATTTTAAAGAGATTCAGACTCAATCAAACTGAAGTACTAGTGCATTAAGTCATATTCTAGACACCATTTTCTTTAAAAACCAATTGATTAGAAGGAGGGGTCTTAATTGCTTTGGAATGAATATGTAGTTATCTGTCTTCATACTGGCAAAATTTTCATGGAAATAAAAATGAAGCCTAAAAAGGAAAATGAGGAAAGGAGCATTAATTCAGACTTATAATTTTCTGTAATTTTTGAAGAATACAGGAAATACTGGTTTAGTAAGTAATATTAGCAATTAAAAGCAAAAAGGAAAAAAGCTGTTCCAGTCTAAATTTATCAATCTTTCAGTATCTGCAAATTGAAAACAAAGCAGCTTCTGATTTTCCCACAACATAGATGTAATTTATAAACATATGAAGTTTCAAGGACAGATTGAATCAGCATTATAATTAAAATGAAAGAAAAAAATCAGTATTTTCCTGATAGACATGTATTAAGCTAAATTATACAACATAGGAACAATTGCTCTACTCTCTCAATGAAAAAAAACCAGTCTAGTTTACTATTCTCCCTCCTAAAACAAGCACATTTTAAGGGCAGTTGTAAAAATGTTACTGTTAAATTAAAACACAAATGCATTTTGCCAACTAAACAATAAATTCATATATTGATTTAATAACATTCAGTATTTTAGGTTCTTGGAGATGTATCTTTTTAATATTACAACATAAAAAGAATAAATAACCGTATTTATTACCAATGGCTTATTCCATTAAACTCTTTGGGGGAAAAAAAAATCCAATAGTTAAAGAAAAAACTCTATGTATGTGGCGGGTTGACCCAGGCTAGTTGCCAGGTGCTCATTGAAACCATTCCATCAGTGCCCTCTGCAACTGGACAGGGGAGAGAAAATTGATTATAAGTTGATATAAGGATAGGGACAGATCACTTAATGATTACTATCACATGCAGAAGAGATTTCACTTATGGAAAATAGTTGAATTTATTCCTAACAAAATCAGAGCAAGATAATTAGAAGTAAAACAAAAGCACCTTCCAGCCTTCCATTCTCCTTCCTGGCTTTACTGTTATTCCCATTTTTTACCTCCTCCTCCCTACAGCGGTGCAGGGATATGAGGAATGGGAGTTATGGTCAGTTCATCACACTTCAGCTTTGCCCCCACTTCCTCCTCAGGGAGAGGAGTCCTTCCCCTTCCACAGTAGGTTCCTTCCCATGGGAGACAGTCCTCCACAAACTTTTCCAGCGTGAGCCCTTCACAAGGGCTATAGTTCTTCCTGATCTGTTACAGTGTGGGTCTCTTCCACAGGATGCAGTCCTTCAAGAACAGGCTGATCCATCATGTGTGTCCCATAGGGTCACAACCTTCTTTTGGGCATCTACCTGCTCTGGTGTGGATCTCCTCCAGGTGCTGCAGCTGGATCTCTGCATTCCCATGGCCCTCCATGGGCTGCAGGGGCACAGCTGCCTCACCAGGGGCTGCACCAAGGGCAGCAGGGGAATCTCAGCTCTGGGGCCTGGAGCACCTCCTGCCCCTCCTTCTGCACTGACCTTGGTGTCTGCAGAGCTGATCCTCTCATGTATTCTCTCTCCACTCGCTCTTCTCTGGCTGCACTTCTGTGAAATAAGTGTTTTCCTTCTTCTTAATCTGTTACCCCAAGTCTCTACCACTGTCATTGAGGGGCTTGACCTCGGCCAGCAGTATGTCCATCCTGGAGCTGGCTGCCATCTGTCAGGCATGGGAGCAGCTTCTGGCAGCTTTTCAGAGAAAACAGCTCAATAACACTCCCTCCACTACCAGAACTTGACCATAAAACCCAATACAACATATTTGTAATTCCTATCTTCAGGTATGTGCAAATGGAGGTAGTTGCTTCTACGATGAAGAAAATCAGAGATCTCACTGTATCTGTGCCCTTGGATGGACTGGAAAAACATGCCTTGAGAATATTAATGACTGTGAGATAAACCAGTGCCAACATGGAGCCACATGTGAAGATGGAATTAATAAATACAGGTACTAAAATGTTGCTATCTGTGCAAGGCTTCATAAATTGTTTTATGCCATATGAAGATATTTTGACTTTCAGAAAGAATTAAAAAAGGTGTTGTTAGTGCACTAATATAATTTTCATGTCAAAAAATGCCATGGAATACAAATTTTCATAAAGAATGCACATAAAGGTGCATTCAGTAAAACTGTGTACTCTGAAGCATTGTAGGAAGGAATCACAAATATTCCTCTTTGCTGGTCAAAGAAGTTAAACCAGCTATGCAGAATCTCACATGAACAAATAATCTAATTTTTTTAAGTGGCAAACACTTTTTGAGCCTGGACTCTGTCACAAAGTGTCTTACAAAAATTTGAATAATAATTTATTATCATTTCAGTTATTAAAAGAAACATAAATTATGTGTTCTCCTTAGCGAACTGTAACATGCTGAAGTTATTTAAAATGAGATTTTATAAAATATGGTGAAAAAATAAATAGGAAAGGTTTTCTTCAATAAACAGAATTCAACTATCTGACTTGAATTATTTATTTTTCCTCTACAAAATCCAGAATAAATAAACTTCTCCATAATATCTGTAAATGTATTTTGAAAGACATTATTCTATGCTGTGCCATGCTCTATTTAGAAGCACTGTAATTAGTATGCTTTAATGTTTCTACTTAGAAAAGATTGCAATTGTGCTCAAGATAGAAATAGAAGCAATTAAAGATGTCTTCAATTTCAGTTCTGTTTTCAAAGTATCTTTTGTAAAATTAACTGAAATCACTAAACAGGCACACAAATGGTGAAAAATGATCGATTCTCAGTATATCAGAGTTAAAGGAGTTTTTGTCAAAGAATCCTCACAAAGTAAACATCCTTCCTTTTTCCACTTTGCAGTCAACTCTTGTATCAAATTATACTGGACCATATATTGCACCTTATTTAACTGTTAAATCTGTGGCTTTCTTCTCTTTATCAGGAAAAGAATTCTGATAGAAGTACAAAGCTATGCTTATGTTACAAAATCCACTAGCATTTACTGAGAAATTAGTAGTTCTGAAGACATCTGGTAATAAAGAACTTTTGATTTTACTTGTTAATCCAGACTCAGTTTACTGACAGCAAGCACTTAATTCTTACTTTTTCAGTCATTGAAAGACAAATTATATTGACAGATCAGTCTGTTTATCTAAGGAACGGAAAAATACACCATTAAGATCCGAATCTCAGAGAGTGAGTTTTCTTAGCAGAGAACTTGACCCCAAAAGAACACAACTGGCTATTTTGTCACGACAAAGTGTATCATGTTTATAATATCTGCTCTGTTGAGAGAGCGTGGTTGTTTCTCAATGACAGTGAAGCATTTTTTAAAATGCCTAAATTATGCCTGCCCTAAAAAGAATTCTATTTGCCAAGTTATTGTTAGCAAATGAGACAAAACCAATTTCTCCTTTCCAATACATGATTAAAAAACAAAATACAAGAGAAAATGCTGCATGTAAGTGCACACACCTTTTCTAAAGAGTTTAATTGCATTTCTGTCCTAAAATGAGTATATTTTTTATTCAAAGTATTTATCAGGAACTGTATTTGATGCAAATTAGTTTCAGGAAGACATAAGAGAACTGTCAGCAGAATATATGGAGAATCAAATGTATAAGTGCCATTAAGAACTCTACAGAGATCCATTTTTATAACTATTACAGCCATTCAAAATGTCTCCTAATGAGTGCAGAAGATAAAGATATGCCAAAATTTTATATATATTAGATTTTATTTACATAAAATTACTATAAAACTCTAGACCTTTCTCCTAGTTAAGAAATCTTAAATTTTAGATTATTAAATTTTGGTCATAATGTATTTTTCTAGTGGTAGCTTGATATATAAAGCTTACACTAGGAAATAATAGAAAATACCCACCTTTGATTCAGGAGCATCCCCTCCTGTAAGATCTCATTTTGCAAGCCATCATTTTTTTATTTTTCCAGATGGGGAATAAGCTGTCAACTGAAGGAAATGTTTCTAGCTTTTTGTCTCCTTACCATGGCATGTTCTTTTTCTTTTCCCATTTTGAAAAACTGTTCCAGACTGTAGTGTCACCTAGAGGTATATTTATCTATATGCAAAGCATTTCCTTTGAGTTCAGATTGGGGAATTGCTCTAAATGAAGGAGGGAGAGTTTTAAACTTTCATACAGTGTAATTCTCAGCAAGGCTGCATACTAAGATCCTCATAATTACAGTAAGTCTTAAGAGTTTTACTCCTTTGGTTTAGTGAGCCTTTTCTTACAAGTAAAGTGGCCCCAATCACAGTGACACAAAACCTGTAATTAATTCAAATTAATTGTTGCACTGCCAGCTGAGTCTGTGCTGTTTGTGATACCATGAAGTAAGTCAATCAGCATGTGTTTAAAATGATAACTTCAAAGAATTGCTGCTCTTGCCACTGGGTTGATGGTGCAGCTGTCAATATGAATCTGGCAGATACCATGCAATAGAGTAATTGCATCCACACGCCAAAAGAATCTCTTGACCTTTGGTTACATTTATGTGAGAGAAAAAACAACAGATAAGATTCATTACCTCAGTAAACAGAAAATGTTTCTAGATTACAAAGAAAAGAATAATAATTTTTCTCTTCTAAAGAACCTGCATTGTTTGATTGTGTTCTGCATAGGAGAAGAGAGAGAACTGATTTAATATGCCTCAATGAGAAGCATTTAATGAATAATTAAAATGAAAGAGATCTTTGAGGAGTATAACCTCCTGTTTTGAAATACAAGCAGAAATTTATTACTCTGATTTTCTCACCCTTGTAAATTTTTTCTTTTTTAAAATCAATTTTGGACAACCAAGATCCTAACTGAAATAAGACAATAACAGTAGATACTTTACTATTGTCTATTCAGTGGAAAGGAACAACAGAGTGAAAACACCCAATTTAAAACTCAGTGTAGTTTCCATTACCTGTCCTGTTTCCCATTTCTTCAGTCCAGCGTGTTCAGATGAAGTGTTACATTTATCACAACCCCAGAAAAGTCCAGCAAGAAGGACTGAGAATGTTGAAACTATATTGCAGTATTTACCCCTGTTTAAAAAGTAATGATAAACTAATATATTTCAAAAATGTATTTTAGTCAATAACTATAGCTCTGACATCAACATTTCATTAGTTTTTATGCAGGAAAATGTCTCATTAAGAAATTAAGTTTGGTGTATGGTAAAACTTGAATTGCCAATACATTCTTCAGTGTTCAGTATTCAAATTTCAGTGCACACAATTAAATAATTAACTAATCTCCATACAAAAGAGTAAAGTGATACATTGTAGAGTAAAATGCTTTAGAATATGAAACACTTTTTTGCATGATGCCAGCAAGATTGTGAAAAGTAAATATAATTTAGGTAATTTCTGAGTATCACAAAATTTAAAGTTCCTATTATTTTATTCATCCTTGACTTTTTCCATTTTCCTCCAGCTGGGTAAATTGAGCTGTTTGATTAGAATATTTTTTTATCTAATTTTCTTTTTACAAGTTTATTCATACTATACTATATATACAATTTGACTGGAGGACCTAGTTGACAGTGCCATATAAAGTTAATACTGTGATATACACAGTTTTCTGCAGCAGTAATAGGCTTCTTCCACTAGAGAAAGAGGATAAATACTTTTCCTCACTTGTACAACTCCAGAAGATGGGTGAATATATGTCACAATTTCTTAGGGAATCCCTATGCAATAAGTTATACAACAGCTTTTCTGTAGAGAATATAGATGCATATAAAAAGTCAAAGTGAAACTAAATAACCTTTTCAACCACTTATGTGTGTGCAGTTCACATTTCAATGGCAAAAAGGGATAATTAATACTGAATAATTGCAGCTAATACACTTGGACAAATACTAATAAACATATATGTATATATATAAAAGAATGATAAATATTAAGAAAATAAAGTAGAGGGATTCTGGGAAATCTTTGCTAATTCCAGGCTTCAGTGTTCCTATATGCCTCTTGTATCAATACAGAAAATAGCAAGGTCATCTCCCAGCACAGGTTACCATAGACATACCTTCAGTCTTCAGACTGGTCTTTGGCTTTTTGCAGTCATTTTAAAGATTCATTCAATGTACATGATTATTTACTCAATAACCCAAGCCACACTACATCTTTAGTGCAGGCAGCCTGTGCTGACAGCTTGACAGCTTCACTGCCTGGACAAACCAGCACCAGCCAATTTGCCCACACATCTGCTGCTTGAGACCTTTAGTGATAAAAAGTTGGTAGAAGTACATTGCATCTCTGCCATAACCATTCTCATTTTAGCAACACATTCCTTCCTAGACTAAATTCCATGCCTGTCTTAGCATCTCCACTAAACATTTATTTCACAAGTATATCAAATTACCTTGTGACATTAACAATGTTCAGGCTCTGGAGTAGTAATATACAATCATCTGCATGATATATGTGGGAGCACAGTGATCCTCAAATGACTTGTGTTTGCTACTCACTACTAAAATCCATGTTTGCAGCAAAAGCATTGAGGTATTTGTTTTCTCTTTAAGTAACTCTTACCCTCAAAATTTTGTTGTGGATGAAAGGACATACATGAAGCTAAGAAAATATTGTTATTCCCATTAATAAAAACACAAAACTTTTTTATATGCTGTTCTCTGGTGCCATGCTTCTGCTTTCACTCTTCTCCATTCTGTAAGGCTGACATTTTAGTCCCCCTTAAAAAAGAGGCTGGGGAGGTGTCATTAGCATTTCCTGGTCTCTGCTGGGAGATCTCACACACACACACCCACACACCCCAGACAGGCCATCCCAGAGCTGAAGCTGGAGCAGGAGAGGGAGGAGTTACTGACTCCAGCACAAGGAATGACACCCAGATGCAAGTTCCCTGAGCTAGAAATATACTTACAAATGGAAATTCTGGTATTGTATATATCTGTATACAATTTTTTTTCTTTTATTTATCATAGAGAAACATTCACGCTTTAAAGCAAATAAGACTGAAAATCAATCTGTGTCAAAACTTCTGATATCATGCTCAGTATTTTAGTACTGCTGAAGATAATAAAAGAAATTGAATTTTAATAAAAATATAGTAGTAGTAGTAGTAATGATAATAATAATGATAATAATAATAATAACAACAACAACAACAACACAGCACTTAAATACACTGTTGTAGGAGATGACCTGTACTAAATTAAAAGACATCTAGGTATAATTTTGCTAGGAAAAACAAAGTGCATTTCATTCTTAGCTGTTATTGATTTCTTCAGACACCAAAGCACTGAAAAATATATTGACATCTGAAAAATTCATGACATCATTGCTTGTAGTACGGAATCAGAAGTATGAAACCTAAACGAGAAGATTCTACATCACATCTGTTTCTGTGTAGCTCTTCTGTGGTCTCTGAAGATAAGCTCTATAACTAGTAATAGTCAGGAAAGGACAGAAAATTCTTCATCATCAAGTTTTTCTTAAGGAGAGCTCTAAGTTAAATTTTCCATTCAATGCTAATGATAATAGCCATATTTTCAAAGAATGATTGAATAGTTACATTTTTACAGTGCACACACTAATTGTTACTGTAAAAAAAAAAAAAGACAATAAAGTGATTAACTGCACCAGAAAGATTAATATGTCTGGTTGTTTACCATATTATTGGAGATAGATTCAGAAAATATGCAACTAAAGGTAGCTAAAAGCACACCTGCTTTTAATGTTTATGCATAATGAAATTTTATGCAAGTCAAAATTTATATTTAGTTATAAATATAATTGTCTAACACCACCTGCAGCCAAGCCCAATGCAGTCACTCACTCACTCCTGCACCAGCAGGATGGAGAAGAGAATTGGAAGGGTAAAAGTTAGAAAACTCATGGGTTGAGAATAAGACAGTTTAATTGGAAATGCAAAAGCCATGCATGCAAGCAAAGCAAAACAAGGAATTAATTCACTGCTTCCCATGGGCATGCAGGTGTTCAGCCATCTCTAGGAGGGTAGGGGCTCATCACACATAACAGCTACTTCAGAAGACAAATGCCATGAGTCAAAATGTCCCTCCCTTTTTCCTCCTTCCCTGTACTTGATATACTGAGCATGATGTCCCATGGTCAGGAATATCCCTTAGGTCAGTTTGTGTCACCTGTCTGGGCTGTGTCTCCTCCCAACCTCCCATGCAGCCCCGACTTCCTCACCAGTGTGGAAGTGCAAAAAGTAGAAAAGGCCTTGGCTCTGTGTCAGCCCTGCTCAGCAATAATGAAAACATCTCTATATTAACTCTGTTTCCAGCATAAATCCAAAACAGTGTATTAAGTCCAAGAGAATATGAGTACTAGCCACTGTGAAGATGAACTCCACACCATCCAAAATCAGCACAGTAAAATTGGTATGATATTTTTGTGTACTGCATTCCCTTAAAAATGAGAAACAGAATCAACTTGTGTGAGAAGCTCTCAAGAGAAGGTAGAGATTTCTCATGTACTAAGTGACTGAGGCTGGAAGACAGAATACAACAGCTATTTATACTTGAGTCATTACTGCAGTAGCAATGGATCTGTAGAGCAAAAATGGTAGTGATGAAGGACTCACAACCACACTGAATGACTAATAGAGGGCTTACTTCAAGCAAGCTCTATTTTGGTCCATGGACTAAAAGCCCATCAGCAGTTGGTGTCCATTAGCTGTACTCCAAGGCACACAGCTCCTGATTTAGTTTCCATATGTCTACCATAAAAAATGCAGGCACTGTAAACAAGGACAGAAGCAAAGAGCTACATGGGCATTCACTTGTGTTAAAAATAAAGGAAAAAATACTCTTTCTGCCAGATGGATCAGTAGAGAAAATTACTATAATCAAGGCTTCTTTAACTTGCTAGTTCTTTCCATCTTCTGGATGTATTATAGTAAAATTACCTCATGTGTGAGGACACCTCTGGACAGGGGAGGGGAGGGGAGAATCAATCTAAGAATATATTGCCAAGTACAAGGGATTTTCTAATTTTATGAGATGGGGGTCAGCTATGAGATAATTCAGATTTGTTTTCATTCATACAGAAAAAGAAAACAAAAAGGTAGAAAGGGTAGCCATGAAAAAGTCATCTCCAGCCTTACATGATTTAGATGTCTGTCTAAATTTTGGAAAAAAATACTCTGAAAAATTTCTATAAAAATATACTGAAAAATATCTATAGCATTTTATAGATACTTTTTCTTTTGTTAGACAGAAATTATAACTTTTGTTGCCAACAATAAAGCACTTTTGTACTGATTTTATATCCAAATAGGTTGTAATATTTCTTATTCCTAGAGATACTGTAGCAGCTAACAATTTTTTTCATAAAAAACAATTAAAATGCATAATACTCATATTTATAAGAGTTTTATCTTTCAATATTTTCATTTGAAGCTTAATATGAATATAGCTCCTAGTTTTTCCAATGTAAATAGCTAAGATTTTAATTTAATTATTGCTAGCAGTGCATGTGAAATGAAGTTACTTAGTGACTAATTAAAGGTAAGGAAAGAAGATGGAAAAAAAATTGTGATTCATTTGTGGGTAATTTAAAGGCAGAGTATTGTTAACATTATTAGTGATAATTGACCTATATATTCCAGGCTAGTGATTTAGCTGGATTTTTCCCCCCTCCTCTCCTCTCATTTCCATAACAGGTGCATATGTCCCCTTGGTTACACTGGCACATTTTGTGAACTTGATATAGACAACTGCATTGGAAACCAGTGCTCTCAATATGGATTCTGCCAGGACCACTTGCATAATTACAGCTGTTCCTGTGTGCCTGGATATGAAGGACTCTTCTGTGAAGTTGAAGTTAATGAATGCTCAAGTTCACCTTGCAAAAATGGAGCTACTTGTGTGGATTTAAGTGGCCACTTTTCTTGTCATTGTGCTCCTGGGTTCACAGGTAAGTTTTGTTCTTTTGAAGTGCCTTGTATTATAGATGTGTTTGTCCCACTCTATGTAAGCAATGTTTATGTGACTGTTTAATTACAATTATATATAAATATTCATACATTTCTGATTGTATGTTTGACTGGAGCTTTAACTTAATTAGCATTAAAATTCTTATGTTGTCCCTCCTAACAGTTCCCCATCTGACCTTCCCTCCACTAAATGCACAATTCTGAGTATTAGCTTTGATTCTGTTGGGAAAAAAAAAAATCAATGAAGTTCCAAAATACAATTTTAATTGAATTTTTTTAATTTCACAGTTATGCAGTCTTACATGTTATGGCTTCGGCCATACACAGGGTGAAAACAACAAATGTTTTGATACAGAACAGAAAAATGTGAGCTTGAGGAGGAATGAGATCAGCAGTACCATCTCTTTGCATGTACAGAATATAATCAGCTATATTTGACTGAGTTGCTCAGACTCCCCTTCTATAAACTGGAGGGAGATAGGGCATATGTCTGTCCTGGCCATCTTTTTTAGGAAGAGGTGGGCTTTAGATTTCTGCATTGCATTAGATAAATCCTACACAACCTGATGCTATGAATTCTTTTTGTACTAATTTCTGTTTTGCATGAATAATAGTAATATTCAGACTAAATGTGGGAGACAGAAAATAATTTTGAATACAGTAATACCAAAGAGTTGCATTTCCAGCCTTTAATCTATATAATCAAGAACAGGCAATTAATGCTCCAAATACTTCTCTATTGACAATCTGTGGTATCACTAACAAAGGCAAAAATAAATAGCATAGTATGCATGGTGTCATTTGTACTAACTAGACATTAACTTACAGCTTCTTCTTTCAAGCTGCTGAAGGCTTTTGCTTTAGTCCAGAGAGTGTGTGTAGTACTAGATTTTTAAATCCTATTTAAACCACTGAATACTAAGTATTAATAATTTCAATACTATTTTTTCATTATATGAAAAAACTCATTATATTCATTATATTTTCATTATATTATATTCTGGCTAGCTACATATGTCACAGGCATCTTTTCAGTAATATCCTTTCATTAGGATTTTTCCTCCTGAGAAGCTGAGAAGCTACAGCAACAAAATGTAAACAATGGTTATCTGCTGCTGTGGAATGCATCAAGTGGATTTTTGATTGGCCCATCTTGAATGTTTACAATTAATGGCCAATCTGTGGCTCGGACAGAGAGTCCAGTTAGCTTGGACTCTCTGTCTGAGCCACAGATCTTTGTTATTCATTCCATTCTATTCTTAGCTAGCCTTCTGAGAGGAAACCTTTCCTTCTATTCTTTTTAGTATATAGTATATAGTTATAATGTAATATATATATATAATAAAGTAATAAATCAAGCCTTCTGAACATGGAGTTAACATTCTCATCTCTTCCCTCACCTGAAGACCCCTGTGACCACTGCCACATACATATACTTTTAACATTTAAGCACTAACACTTTTAATGTCAAATATGTTTATGTTAATTTATATATTTCATTTACATATATTCATTTACACGTTTATGTGCATGATGTACACTTGCAGATTTGTTGTCCTCAATTTTAGTTGATTATATAATCTCTTGGTCATTTTCTTGCACATTTAATAAAAGATGTTACTTCCTGTTCATGCTTATTTATTAATAAATGTGCAATAAACCAGAGAATTGTCCCTGAAGTGACTTAAATTCCATTATGATAGCAGAACTGTATGTCTGAACAGAAGTGAAGAACACAGTACTTGGCTCACCTGTGCAAAATCTGACACAATGTATTTCCATCTTGCTGCTTAAACTTCAAGCCTCATTTTGTACTTTGCTGGACTTCATGGAGAACTTCAACCACTCTGATATCTTCTACAGGGACAATACTGTGGAGTGTAAGATCTGCTTGGAAGAGGCCCATAGGATAAAACCCTTGAGGGAAGTGCCTAAGAAAATCTATCATAACTTCTAAGCTCAAGAGCTATTTGTCTCAAAGACCAGACAAAAATACCAGGAGGCCTGTATGGATGATCAAAGAACTCCTGGCCAAATTCAACCAAAAAAAAAAAAAGTATACTGACAGAGGGTGGAAGCAAGGTCAGGTAACCTGGCAGGAAATAGAGATACACTATCTGAGCATGCAGCAATAAGATTAGGAATGTCAAAGATTGAGTTGAATATGACATGAAATGAGAAAGACATCAAAAAGGGTTTCTATGAGTATGTAGGTGACAAAGGGAAGAGAAAGGAAAATGTTGTCCCATTTTTAATGAGACTGGACATGGAAAAGTTTGAGGTCATAAATACAGCCTTTGTCTCAGTCTGTACTGGAAAAATTGTCCTTCAAAAATCCACCATCCTGGAGACCAGAGAAAAGGTCTGAAGCAAGTAAGGTACACCCTTGATGGGTGAGACAGTTGCCAGGAAACACTTGGGCAAGCTGGATATATGTATGCCCATGGGCCCTGTTGGGATGCACTCACAAATCATAGCATCATAGAATTTTATAGTCATTAAAGTTAAAAGTCCAAATGTTAAGATAGCACCACCATGTTCATTGCTCAACCATATCCCCATGTGCCCATCCACACACCTTATAAACAGTTCCAGGTGTGGCAATTTCAGCTCTTCCTTGGGCAACCTCTTCCAATGCATGACCACCCTTTTAGTGAAGACTTTTTTTCCTAATATCTCCTCTTAACCTCCCCTGGGACAACTTGCAGCCATTTCCTCTCATCCTGTCACTTGTAACTTGGTAAAAGAGACTGATGCCCACCTTGTTACAACCTCCTTTCAAGTAGCTGAAGAGGGTAATACAGTACCCCTTTATTCTTCTTTTCTCCAGCCCAACAACCCCAGCTCCCTCAGCTGCTCCTCATATAACTTGTGGTCCAGAGCCCTCATCAGTTTTGTTGCCTTTCTTTAAATATGTAATTCTGTGAGAGCTGGCATATGTCATTGCAAAGTCACTGTCATTTAACATTAATAGATCATATTGATAGCAGAAGCACCCAAAGAATGGTGGAAAGAAAATGTCACTTTTCAAGAAGGGCAAAAATGAAGTCCTGGAAAACTTCGAGCAGCTCACCATTTCCTTGATCCTTATTAAGGAAATGGAGCAGTTAATCCTGGAAATCAGGAACATAAGAAAATTATCTGAAGTAATCAGCATGGTTTCACAAAGGGTTAGTCATGCTTGACCAACTTGATAAACTTCCAAAGTGAAATGACTGGCTTGTAGATGAGGGGTGAGCCGTGTGTATTGTCTGCCTTGACATTAACAAAGCTTTCTGTGTGATCTTCCACAAGATCCTCATGAAAAAGCTGATGAAATATAGGCTGGAGGAGAGTGAGGTGAACTGAAAACTGGAGGAGTGGCCAAGCCCAGAGGAAATGTTTGTTATGGGGTCAACCTTTCCAGAAGTAACCAGTGGTGTCTTCCAGGAGTCAATGGAGGATCATGTCCTTTTAAACTTCTATGAGGAAAGGCTGAGGAAACTGAAACTCTTCAGAATGAAGAAGAAAGGCTCAGAGAGGGATCATATCAATGTATGTAAATACCTCAAGGGAGGATGTACAGAAGATGGAGCCAGGCTCTTTTCAGTAGTGCTCAGTGACGGAACCAGAGACAATGGGCACAAAGGGAAACACAGATGCTGCTAGTATTATTCCTGAACATCAGGAAATACTTCATTACTGTGAGGGTGACTGAGCACTGCCACACATTGATCACGGGGGTTATAGAGTCTCCATTCTTGGAGATATTCAAAAGCCATCTGTACATGGTTCCATGAAACTGGCTCAGGGTGTTCCAGCTTGAACAGGGGGATTGGACAAAATGACCTTCAGAGGTCATTTCCAACCTCAACCATTCTGTAACTGTTACTGTGAGGACTTGCTTATATAAATGACATAATTATATATTGCTGGAAAACTTTTTAAAAGAATCTTTATTTTATCATGCAGTGAGATATTATATAATGGCATTTCCATAGAAGCAAATCTAAAGAGAAATGTCACAGTATTACCCATTGGGTGTAAGTCATTACCACATGTACTGAATATATTTTCTAAACCACAAACAATTAATAAAAGACTGTTTAAACTTATAAAAATGTTATCACCACCCTGGCAATTACATTTTCATAACCTCTGAGGGTTTATGATCTTGGGATATTTTCCTGTACAAAACAGATTTTAAGTTCAGTCATAACTCCATGTTATGAATCAGTGATATGTATCTCTGTGTACAACTAAAAACCGCATATTTATTCTTATCTTGTTTTTGCATCTTTGTTATTTCTCTGTAATTTAGCTTTTTAACAAATCCAGATGTACTCCCTTTTTCTTCATATATAGTAAATTCACTTTTAGATTAAATATTAAAGTACCCTCCTCTGCCTGTAAGAAAACTTCACACATTTCAAACTTGGAAGTTTGCAGTATGATTTTAAAATTAAATTAATAATTTTTCAATCTTTTTTTTAACTTTTGGTCATGTGGTGACCCTCTATATTGCCATCTTCTGGTTGAGTCCGTCTAATGTAGCATAATGCTTCAGAGAAATTCCCAGTTCACATTCAGATTAATTCCTAGTCTGTCCTTTCTCCCATATCTTTGTGTTAACTATATCTTGATACATCAATGTTCAGCATCAAATAATTCCAGCTTTCATGATTACTAGTATGTCTAAATAAATAGCACTCTGTTTACTTCTGGTTTAAAGGAAGCCCTTCTTGGAATTATTTGGAAAAAATCCCCCCCCCAAAAAAAAATTTATCTAAACATGTCATTCACTAAAACTCTTCTGTTTAGATGCCCACAAAAATGTGAAGGCATTAACTCTAAACAGATAGGCAATGATGCCTCGCTGGTTTCTCTCGAGGGTTTGTATCTATATAATATTGATTGTAGAGTTAAGATTTGGGAAATCTTTTCATTCTGAATATATACTGTACCCCACATAACAAAATACAGTCTGTCATTGCTTCACCTGTGTGTAATTAATAAATAACAGTATTAAAGCTCATTATTAATGTAGGCCTCACAGTGACTTTTTGAGTTTGACATTCATATATTCTACATTCTCTTGATCATTCTTCTTTCTGCCCAAGAAGAGAAACATGGCATGTGGGCTTTCTAAAATCATTCCATGACTTTAAATTTCTGGGCTTTGTTTTTTCTTTTTTTATTTCACAAATACACAGGAGAAGTCCATGTGATATCTGCAGTCTGAAAAAATATTGTGTTTGTATTTTCAGTACATTATTAATTGGTTTTGCATTCATTGGATGTTTTAAAATAGTTTCCCCCTTCTGTAAAAGGTGTGGATGGTATATCCTCCATGCTGCCATGTAAAACAAATCTTGAAGGAAAGTACTTGAAGTTATGTGAAAGCCAATCCTTTTTTACACAAGTAAGTTTAGGGCTTAATCCCTCATACAAATCAAGTCTAGAACAGGTGATGGACACCCTAACACATTATGAAGATTGAACCTTTTTACAGGGAGCAGCAAGATCAAGGCTGCTCCATGAGAGGAATCACAAACTAGAATCCAAGTTTAACCTCAGTGCAACGTTGCCATCACTAAGAAAAGAACAGTTCTGCAGCATCTACAAAGAGAAGTCAGAACCAGTGTCTGGTTACAGGGTCCCTGACAAGCCCCAGACAGCACAAGCAATGGATCAAATCCAGGATCCAGCTAGGAAAGCAAGTTAGAAGCAGTAGGAGACAGAACCAGAGACAAATCTGTAATATACATACAAGGCATCCATCAAAAAATAAAAAAAACTAAAAAAACCCTTTCAAGATCACTCTTGAGACAAGGAGGGAAGCAGAATTGGAAATTAAAACATCTGCATAGTTCAGGGCAGATCAAAGTACCCACAGCTGAACTCATCAACAATGGGCAGGGTCTGTAGGAAGCACCTCGGTGAGGCTGCTGCAGACAATTTGGGTATGTTAATGCTCTCAGGGCTCTGATAGCTGCTTTATAGGAATTGCCTGAAGCAGGGTCATCTGGAAAGCATGAAATCATTCCTTTTGCTGACAAAGAAAGGCAATCAGGTTCATTTTTTTCTCACATCCATTCTGCATTTGAAACACCTGCTTCTATTTCCATTCATACAGTTCATATCAGGATAGGACTAGACCATCCCAGAAGCACAGGTCATATCTGCTCCCACACTTCCACCACATTCAAGGCTGGGCTGGGTTTCCAGCTCAGGGCATTGCGTAGTACAACCTTTTCAGGGGCTCTGGCTGGCTTTTTCTGCTACAGAAGATTGATTATTGCTGGCACATTGTGCCAGAGCAGACTGTCAAATGTACAATGTAATCCCATGGACATAGATGAGCTGGGCTCAGGGCAGTTTACATTTGAAGAGTCACAGACTTTCTCTGAGTTAAAACTCCATCAAGAGGATGGAGCGGTTTGACACATCATATAAACTTTCAATCTGTAATAGGCATTCACAGAAAGGATTACTCTGTATGAGGTAAATAAAAATTAGATTTGTTTTGGATTTTTAACTACTACAATATTTTACATAGAAAAGACTTCAAACTAAATTTAAAAATGAGCAAGTGTGTAGAACAACAAAGTTGAGAAAAAGAAATGTCTGACAAGTTCAGTAAAGCCTCACCTGGACCGTCTGTCTTTCTTTTTCATAACTGCATTTTCTGCAAAGTCAGCAGAAGCATTACTCAGCTTGATGCATCTCTTATCTAACAGAATAGCTTATATTGCTTAGCAAGCAACAAAATTTCACAATTCGTTATCAGGTACATGACTGGAATGCTTTGCAATTATATACATTTTATAAAATGGTGGACAGTAAGACAAGGGTGTTGTGAAAACAATCCTCAAATGCACTGTTAGTATTTTGGCTACTTCTTGAATTTTAAAACACTTTTGTGTTTTGCTTTTTTTTTTTTTTTAATAGTACTTCATTAAGATTAAGATTACATTAAGCAAAATGTTAAATCATTTGCTTTTCATCTGATCTCAGAATAGAAAGATGAATTTTGTGTCTTTAATATCTCAAGTAAGGAGTTTTACTTAAAAAAATATTCTTACACATCCTTTCCTTCATTGTGGTCATTTTGTGTGCCTTTACATGGTCAAACTTTATATTTCATTTTGCCTATAAAACAAAAGTTGGTATAAACAGTATTTAAAAGAAACTTCATATTTTGATCTTTTTGCATGTGTTTTGAGATTCAGACAGAAATGTTATAGTGGTGGTGGTGCTCAATAAGAGATACTTTAAATATAATGTGTATTACCTTAAGAAAAGAAGCTCTCAAATTATTTCAGTTCTCTTCTAACTTCTGAATGAATTTCAGATATTTATTCTAATCTCTCAATATTATATTAGAGAACAGTTTGAAATTGAAGCTATTTTGATATCAAAAAACCCCTCAATTTTGTGGATATTCTACAAAATCTAACAATAATTTGATAAGTTCAGATAAAGTGCAAAGTTCATGTCTTTAAGTTAAGCAGAAAAAAGACATCCAAATTTTGAAAAGTTCAAACTTTCAATCTAGTGATCTTATGGAACTGCACTTCTGAATGTAAGGAATATTCAATGAGAGTTCATCCATTAGACTTATGAAACTTAATTTTTTTTGTTGTCTTTCATCTGTAGTTATATTTACCTGAGAACTTCAGAGTCCCTCCATTTGCTAAAGTAGCATGATTGTTTTAAAGAGAGTAAGTGATATTAGTAGCACTGAGGATGATGAAACATCTTTGATAATTTTTTAGTATTCACTTTCTCAGCTCCCTATGTTCTTCTCAACACCTTTGTGCTCCTGCAGAATAACATCTTATGTATCATTAATGTGCCAGTAGAAACTGTTGCTGTTAAAGATCAGGCAATGCAATTTGCAAGTGACAGATTTTCCTGTAATTATCTGTTATATATTTGAGAACACTGTAATTTTAAACAGCATAAAATATTCTATAGCATTAATAGAAATATAGTTGGCTCACAGTCATTTTTAACATTCTCTTTTTACTTCAGATTGGTGATATGATGCCTTTAAAATGTATAGGACCTCAGACCTAAAGCTATGATTTATTAAATAGCTAATTAAATATTATGTTTTACTAGTAATTATGTTTGGAATGTGTTGTATTAATTTTAACCTTAAAAGCATAAACCAAAAAAATTTTTATATTAACATACTTTGATGCTGAAAGTAATTTGTAGCCAATTAACAATTTTTATCTGACTTTCAAAGAAGGTTCTCATCATACATTTCAAATGCGTAGTTGAGAGGAGCTGCATACTGAAAACAAAAAAGGCTTCTCTGTATCTGTCCAGCTTTTTTCATGTCTCAAATACTCAGAAAATATGGTCTCACGGTAGCTTCATAGATTCTTTGATTCTCTCTGAAATATGTTTAAATACTGCCCACATATTACCTTTGTACTCTGAGAAGATGAATTCCTAAATTCCCCCTTGCATGTTATCTTAGATATCATCAGTATATCATGATGCTCTCATTCTATTATTTCCCCTCAAAACTGCATTTGCTTTAACCTTTAACAATTCAAGGGAGGTGGAAGAATCTGTTTCAAGGAGTTTTTTCTAGTACGTGTTTCAGCTTGCCCATGGCTTGTGGCCAGACAATTTACTTCTGCAGGAAACTCTGTTTGTGGTATTTGTGCTACTCTCCACCTTCCTATCCAGAGGAACAGATGCCAATGCATTTTTATTTATCTCCCTCAAAAGAGATAAATAATAATCCCACCATAATCAGGGACCTGAACTGGAAAGAAAAAGGAATGCAAAATACCAGAATTAGATCAGCAAGGTTGCATATAGTGCCATTACCTTATCAGAACTTCAAAGAAAATTCTTTAAAATATTGAAGAACTTAGAAATTAATTTATATGTTGGCCAGTCCTTGCTGTAATGCTCACTGGTGCCATGACATATGTTAGAGAGCGTTCAGCAGCTGCTCTTAGCAGAAAGCTTTGTAGTTTACTGAGTTACCTGAACTCTGCCTGGATTTTGCTTTTTCTCCCCCTTTTCATACATATATCTTCAAATCTTATAGAAAATGCAGAGCATGTTTAGAGGCAGAAAAAAACCTAGTAGGTGCCCTTTTATCACAAGCTTATGTGTGGAAGAGAATCTTGGTTCTTCATTTCTCCAAAAAAGACCATTTATATCTAGTAGATACAGATTTTGAGAGCCAAGAGTCCTGGTTCATATGTTCTATGAGAGGGCATGCAGGTGTGCTGCAGAGAAGAGACCAAATTATTTTCACCATGGAAAGAATTCAGAGGAATATCAGCATTTGGTTTCTTTTTATCTTCTGCTGTAAGATACACAGAAAGCCCAGCATGCTGTCCATACTGCTGACTTGTTATAATCACTGAACGTGATTCACCTCCATATTCCTATGGCTGGATATAAGGGGTAAACCCTGCCTGGACACCAGGCACCCACCAAATCCTCTCTATCACTCCCCTCTGCAACTGGACAGGGGAGGGAAGATATAACAAAGGGTTCATGGGTCGAGACAAGGAGAGATCACTCACCAAATACCATCACAGGCAAAACAGACTAGAATTAGAGCTATTAATTGAATTTATAAAATCAGAGAAGGATAATGAGAAGTAAAATAAGACCTTTAAAAACACCTTCCCCCACCCATCCCTCCTGCCCAGCTCTACCTCATCCCTGCCAACAACACAGAGAGACAGGGAATGGGGGTTATGGTCAGTTCATCATCTGTGGTTTCTCCTGCTGCTCAGGAAGAGGAGTCTTTTCCCTGCTCCATCATGGGATCCTTCCAACAGGAAATAGTTCTCCATGATTTTTTCCAACATGAGTCCATTGCACGGGAAATAGGTTCCACAAACTACTTCAACACGGGTCATTCTTCCATGGTGTGCAGTCCTTCAAGGACAGGCTGCTCCAGCGTGGTCCCCCACATGGCGACAAGTCATACCAGGAACCCTGCTCCTCCTCTGTCCACAGGTCTGCAGGTCCCTGCCAGGAACCTGTTCAAGCATGGACCTCTCACAGCTTCACAGCTTCCTTTCAGGCACCACCTGCTCTGGCATGGATCTCCTCCAGGGGCTGCAGGGGCACAGCTGCCTCACCATGGGCTGCACCACAGGCTGCAGGGGAATCTCAGCTCTTGTGCCCAGAGTACCTCCTGCCTCTCCTACGCTGACCCTGGTGTCTGCAGAGCTGTCCCCCTCACATATTCTCACTCAGCTGTTCTCTGGCTGCAGTTTCACCTGTGCAAGAACTTTTTTTCCTTCTTCTTAAATGTCTTATCATAGAGGTGTTACCACCATCTCTGATTGGCCCAGCCAGCCTCAGCCAGCAGCACGTCCATCTTGGATGTGGTTGATATTGGCTTTCTTGGACATGGAGGAAGCTTCTGGCACCTTCTCACAGAAGCCACCCCTGTGCTCCTCCTTCTACCAAAATCTGGCCACAAAAACCCAATACACTGGAAATAGCTTTTCCTGTTACACATCAAAGCAATCGCTTTTGTAGATTACAAATCTACATTTCAATATACTTCCTAGATTTGCACTTAGTTATTTAATCCCCTTTTATCTGCATTTTGTCTCATTAAATGTTCTTTAGTGATTTGGTCTTACTCCTCCTTTGTCCAATATTACAGTACTGACCACTTGCTGTAGAACATAGGCTGAACTCTTCTATGACACATAAATGTCTGTAAATTAGTGTTGGCCTGATTTGCACAGTCAATGATACTTCACAATTCTGTTTCAAAGGTGTCAGAGAGCAAAATGAAAGAAAATTATTGACAAAACTGGACAAGAATTGCTTGAATGCTGTAGATTTGTATACTGGAAAAAAAAAAGTGTCAGGATTTTGTATAATCTCAGTAAGAAAGCTTTCTATTTTCCTGGTTGTAATGCTTCCAACTTTGCCTTTCAAAATTGACTGCCCTGTAACCAATGAAGCAGAAAAATTCATGACACACAGTGAGTCTATCAGTAGTCCTGTGTACATGGTGTACCATGGCCAGTGGGGTCACCATGTAGACTGTGACAATCCCATTGACTTTTTCATTGCAAATGTATCTCTATGATTTCAACATGTCAGCATAATTGTCCTTTTTTATTTTTAATTGAAATTTTCAGGAGAAACATGTTCTGTTTGCATCAATGAGTGTGAAGACAGACCCTGTTGGAATGGAGGAACCCGTGAAGACAACATAAGTGGCTTCAAATGCAATTGCCCCTTTGGTAAGCATTTATCCCTTTTATATAATTCCTATGTTGGCACAATATGACACAGTACTTGCTACTCAACTGCTATAAAATCTTGTATAGTGCAAGCATTCTGCTTGCATTTTGAAATGTACAGAGCTAGTTTTTTAGACTAATAAAAAGATTTTTTTTTCTAATTTGTCATAAGAAAATCTTATAAATTATAGATTACTTCAATAAAAAAGTACTTGTAGTACTTGAACATATTGGGAAAGAAATATGACAGAACTGAAGATTTTAAATTATTTAGTGTATATATGTATAGACACCTTACAGCAATATATTCTTTCAAAAAATGTAGGGTTTAGGCAGCAAAATGTTGAAATTTAGCAAACATAAAAACCCTAATCTTTCAAATCTCACTCCACTAGCCAAATTACTAATTCCCAAAGGAACTGAACATTGCTCTAAAGTTTGTATGACCTCAGTCTGGTTGCCTGATCTTTGTGGTATCTCAAATGTCCTGAAGTATCCAAGGTATTGTATAAGGCTGGAAGATATGCTAGAGGATATAAGGGACATCCAAAATGCATCAGGCCAGGTAGCAAATGAACTAAGAACAACACAAAAAGACCAATCAAAATTAGGGAGAAAGATATATGATACTGAAAGTTTTGCTTTGCTAATTTTATATATATTGTTTAATTTGAGATTTTACATGTTATTTTGTGTTGACTAAGAAAACGTAGAAAAAGGTGGGTTAGAAACTCCTAACCTTAGAAATTGATTTGACCAAAGGAGCCTGGGGTACTGATTTTGCAACTTGTAAGTTCATTCATAAATGTGAATGATAAATTACTGATAAATTCAAAAATGGTTTTTGTTTTTACATGTGCATTTATAAGCTCATTGTTACTATGGAAAATAAGGTCAAGAAAACAAATTTTATACGGTTATGGACTAAGAAGTACATATGATACTGTAGTGTTTTGAAGATAAACTTATAGTGATCAGTAAAGCCTGGAAATGTCAGAGTACTGAAACACAGGTCTCCAATGAACCCTCTCAAAATGAACAACTTTTTAAAAGAGAACCTTAATGTATTTAATAACATAAGGTCCTTAAATGCCTTAAGGTCGGTATCTGCTGAGTTGGGAATTGAAGACAATACTGAGTTATATCTTCAAAGATAAAGTAATGCTTTCAAGTTTGTTGCTTCACTGAGACAAAAGTAAGCCTGCCAGGTGTTTCACTGAATAAAGGCTGTAGCAAAACATTAGCACAAACATTATCTCCTTTGTTCTTCTGAGATAGACATTATCACATTCAACGCACCACTTTGCTATCATGTGTTTGACTCTTGTTGGTGTTCACCAAAACTTTTATCTATAGTGGATTTTACACAGCAGCATGCTGCACCTATTTCTTTGCACAGATCTAAAAGGAGAACCCTTTCACACAGCAGAATGCATGTCAGTGACAGGAAACAAAATTGTTGCGGCACTGTATTCGTAATTGTCCATGTCTCTTTCTTCAAAGAAAAGCCAGTCACTTTGTAAAGGTTTCCTTACCCAATTAATTTCTGTAATAATTGCCAGTGTGCGTGAGATCTGGAAAATGAGTTTCATTCTAGTGACTCTAAAGAAATGCTGTATATAGCAGTGGTTCTTCATCATCATCAGTCAAATGATCAAAAAAACCTCATAGTGAACCAGGGGTCATCTGTAGAAATGATCAGTTATTTCTGAAAAGAGTTAGGACTTGCTGTAATTTGCAGCTACATTATTAATATGATAGTAAACTGAATTGGAGAAGGGAAAAATTGTGTACTGATGTGAATACCTAACAATGAGCTAAAAAGAGGAGAATTTTAATCTAAATGTGATACATATTCTATTTGTGCCCTTGGCCAAATTAATTAATATCCCTGTTCATATTCTCTAGGTGAAAGTGCAGATAAACAAATGTAACCATTTCAAATATATTGCTGTGATTAAATAATATCTGTAAATTGCCTGAAATCACAAGAAGCGCTGTTACTGGATGCTTTTACTGCTAGCTCAGTTCTAACAAGAGTGTCACTTCAAAAGATAACACAGCTGACTTGAGTTAATCTTTAAGTGAAAAAAGACAATTTTCCCCCATACTCTCATTGACAGCCAGTGTGCTACTGGATTTCTGGAAAAAATAAGTTTTGCTTCTCAGAGGAATAGTAGTTATTGGCTTTTTATCAACTAAATAATAGTGAGTAAATAAAAAAGAAAAATATTTAATAAATCACATGTATTTAATAGCAATAGACAAGGGAACACAAAGAATTTGGATACTCCCTAATGATTAAGTTCTTGTAAATGAAAAAATTTGTATCTATAACTGTCTGACTAGACCAATAACATTTTTATTCATTAGCTGCTGTCTTTGCACTTTTCTGCTTTGCCTCTGTTGTCTAAAGCAGTATCTGCACCTTATTTTAAATGTATAATGATATCTTTTCAAATTTGAACTTTCGATATCAAATATGTTACAAAAAATGAACATAAAAATCTTTGTCTTCAGTGGAGGTTCTGTTTCTAATTTTATTTAGATTATTATTTTATGAGTAATAGTAACTGTTTTACCAGATACATCTTAAAATAAATTAGTTGGGCAAGAAATATGCCAACATTTCTGCCCTGTCAAAAGTGAGCAGCACTGTTTTTTACCTTTTACTAAATATTCAGGGGTAACCACAGTTAGAAGTTACATACATTTAAAGGGTAATCACAGTTAGTAGTTGTATACATTAAAATTCATTGAATAGTTTTTTCTTCAAATTATGACATAACAATATTGTTATTTATTTAAATATAAAAAAGCATAAGTCATCTTAAAGTACAATTTAGAAGGAAAGGATTAATTTCTTTTTAGTTTTTCTTTCATAAACATTAATGCTAAGCTAAGACAGATGTGGGGCTTTGCATTAGCAATGGTTGCAGACAGTTTAATGATCTTGACATGGCTTCATAATGAAGAGATGCTGTATAATAGTAAACACAGAGTAAACATATGTTTTGAAAGGAAAATAGATATTTTTTTATCTTTTATCTTATAGAATTTCCATGCAAAATGAATGTAAGACTAGCACTTTTTGTTATAAAGATACCTATTTTTCCAAAAGCTCATCTGGTTACCCATGGTATGCAGTGTTGCATCTGGAAAATGCATACCTGGCCCAGTGAGAACATGGATGATGCTCTCACATCATACACATGATACATGAAAATGTAAGGCTGAATTCTTCACCATACTGTGTACTGTAGATAATTGGTTGTATCTGAAGACAGTAAGAAGATTAGCCTGATTAATAAACAAGGTTCATTAACTCAACAAGAATGTTATGGTAATACTTAGGCTGCTTCTGATAATAAGTAGGATCTTTCAGATCCTGTGTCTTTATAAAGTAGAGTGATTAAGAAATGCACAGAAACTAGCATATTGCCATTGGGGGGAGTTAAGGAAATTAAATTGTCAGAGAAGATTCATAATCTGATAAAACTGCTTGCTTTTGATTGAGACTTGTGGTCCTCCAGTTTTATTTTATTTAGAGCTTAAAGTGGAAAAAGCACACAGAATGTGCAAATTGACCTATGCTATATTAAGGCAATAATCAATCAAATATATTTATGTCTGTATTAACTTTCCAAGACAGTTTTTTCTTCTAAAGAGTTACCCAGATCTACCCCAAATGCTTCTGCAGCCTACACAGTCCATTAAAATGACCCAAAATTTGCAATTTTTTAAAGTTTTCAAATTTACATATAGAGTTCATCCATCCTTGAGAAGCAAAATTGTTTTTCTTTGTCAATAAATCAGAACTTTATATATTTAACAAATCTAAAAAAATGCATTTAATAGTATGACCTCATTATATGAAAATATATCTTATGCTTTATTAATTACTTTCAAGTAGTTCAATTTCTTCATATGTGGTCAATTTTAATACTCAAACTGTTATTTTTATATGACAAATCCCCTTTCAGCAGCTTTAAAAATAATCCGTTAAAATTCTCTGTAATACAGCTGGGACCTTTCTTAGAAATTATTCCAGTAGTCCATCCTGCTGTTGATAAGATATTGTCACTAAATAGGATGAAATGAGGTCATTTAATCATACAGATCATTAATTCACATAAATGTATCTCAGCTTTGCTGGAAACCTGAAATAACTAGAGTCAAATTTTAAAAGTAGATAACTAGATAAAATAATTTCCTTGTAAGCAATTTGGGTTGATGCTGAGGTTTTTGGTTTTGGGGTTTTTTGGGGGGGAGGATTGTTTGTTTTTGTTTGGTTAGTTTGTTTTTTTTTTCCTTTTGGTTTAGTTTTTCTCATTCCCCTGTACAATATTCTAATTTTATTAACACAACATAGGCAGCCCATGCATCAAAAGGTATAGGTTACTTTCAGTAATGGACTCTTCAGGGTCTAGTTTTGCAGATTTTTGTGACAGAACATGATCTTTATTTTTGCACCTCAAGATAAGAGGGAGTAATATACAGATAGTTCAAATAGAATGAGACAATATCTTTAGATATTGCATGAAATCATTACCTAAGTCCTTTTCTCTCTTAGTAAAAGACATGCATGGCTTTCAGGTGTACATCCTTTAAAACTGTTTTTCAGGAAAGTAATTGTATAATTATATAGCTTGGGTGACGGGTTACTGCTATATACTGATGACCTTGTATAGGAGATTTTACAGGCATTATTTCTGAACTTTAGGTAGGTCAGGTCAAGTGTAATATGTTTTAGCTTTTGCTTTGCTCCTCACTATCCTACTCTAGGTTTAATTTGCAATAAATTAGATCAATTTTCTCCAAGTTGAGTTTGTTTTTCCCATAATTCTCTCTAGCAAGTGATTTCACTGTCTTTATCTCAACCAATGAGGTATTTCATCTAATTTTCTCTCCCCGTACTGCTGACAAGAGGCAGTAAGAAAGCAGAGATCTGGGTAGAGGTCTGGAAGCCATCCAAGGTGAATCCACCACACACCCAAAGCGTCAATGCTGTAAATCAGCAGATTTAGGAAAAGGAAAGTAAAAATAGGAACCTTCATTATTTTAGCATCCTCTAGTCTCTCGTGCAACAAAAGATGAAGTTTGCAGGAAGAAAATTCTAAAATATTTAAATTCATTTATTCATTGATACAAATAACATAAGATAATTTTTATGAGATTCATGAAATATGGGGAAAGCACTGTAACAATAAGTCCTATAAGCAGGATGGAAAGACCCTAAATAAACCTTCTGCTCACTACTGTGATAGAGCCAAGTGTTGCACTTATAGCAGCTCTGGCTGGAAGATGACACTGGAAAACCAAGGTATTCCAAGGAGTCTGAAACCTGTGTTCCAACCCAGCAAGGCATCTTGTGTTGCTAAATAGTATCATCTGATGTTTTTCATCAATTTTATTGGAAGAAACTCCAGCCTCTTTCCTTGGAGCAGAGAAAACCTCCAATCAGTACCAAACATACTGAGGAAAATGGTAGGCACTGTCTCTTGCCATCACTTGCTGTCCCCATGTGATCTTTATCATTAGAAACATAAGGACTGATCAGTATTGATTAATAGGTATTCTGAATTCAGTGTAATAAAAGTGTAACCTAATACCATCTTCAGTGATGGAGGCAATGGCCAAAGAAATTTAAGTGATGATATGTATGCAGCTACTATTTGATACTTGATTTAATATGTGATGTTGGAACTAATATGGTGTTGGCTCAATATAGAGTGAATGTAATTCTCCACACAATCTATCAAAAAATTGAAGGGAAGATAACTGATGAGAAAGTCCTAAAGGACCTGTGCTGTGCTCCAACCTTTGTTAAGATTAATGTATCCAGTAAACTTTTAACCTATCAGTGAACCAGCGTGTTTAGCAAGGAAAAAATATCCATGGAGACTCTTAGATCAGCTCTTGTTCCAAGAAATGTACATTTTCAAAGCCATGGTTTCATTCCCTGTATGTTTTATTGCCTTGGAGTTTATTTGTACGTTCTTCTTCTTTTATGTTGCTCAGTCTTCAGATTGTTTTTATTAGTCCCTGATGGGTTTTTTCATTTTGGCTATTTATACTGCTCATTGAAACGCTATTAATTCTTTGGGTTTGCTTTCAAATTTGTTTTATATTGCATCTTCAGATTGCTTTATGAAGATGTGCCACTTGTTACCCTTTCCATTCTGCTTCCATTGGTATTTCACCTTTTTTTTCTTAATGAAAACAAATATTTAGAAACTTGTATTTGTTGCAGGTATGCTCATAAAGACTAATTAAATTCCTGTTTCTTGCAGACAGGCTAGTTAGCAAGAATTTTTCTTTTTTGTCACTGAGTACGTGTATTGTTTTTCTGGTTAACCTGCTACTTGTTTATTTTATTTATTTTAAACTTCTTTTGTTTTTAAATTCCTTTTATACATGAGTTCTGTTAGTTGAACTTTTCAGTCCACCCTTTTATTCATATAGGTAAATATTTTAAGGTTTTCAAATTTGGTGAAATTGTTTTTACAGGTTTACTTCTTCCTTTAGTTCACTTGAAGCAAAATATTGTGTAGAGTGTAATGATAGCCTTTTATGGAGGGAATGATTCACTCTTTTAGTCACCTTTCCTTTTAGTCTTTCAGCTAGATGAGAGTAAGAGTAAACTGAAAATTTTCCTTTTTATGTGTTTCAGTGCACATGAATATGCCATTAGTCTTTTCCTTACATCTGAAAAGTTCTTAACCTAACACCTTATTCTGAAAAATTAAAATCATTGATGACTTCAGGAAGATTAATCTATTAAAATAACACAAAAAATAAGCATCAGCAGCTGAATAAAATTGTAGCAACAAAAAGATTTCTAATCCAGCTGTTTCCATGACAACCTCCCTTCTTAGGTTTCAAAAACATTTCTGCATTACTCCTGTGCTACTCATCATGTTTGTTGTATGTTATTTAAATTGATAAATGTTTCCATGTATTCATGTAGAATATTGGATGAAACACGTGACAGAAAGTCTTGTTCTATTTGTATTACAATAGTGTCATGATGCCTGATTTATATTAGGAGCACTTATATGACATGCTCTCTTTATGATGTTTTCATTTTCAGTGTTAATATAATTCAGGAAGTTCAATGGGTTTTGGTTTGTTTGTTTGTTTGTTTGAAGGGCAATCCTCATTGATGCAAACAAAATAGGAAATAGTTGGATATACCACGGTTTACTTTCCTTATTTTGTAGTTGCATAGAAAGCATTCATACAGATGAGATGAACATTTTGCTAGACGTACCAGTCTTTTGTATCAGAGTTTAAACTGGGAGACCTTGCATTCAGAAAACTAAGTTTTAGCCAGCAGAAGATAGATGAGATGAGATGAGATGAGATGAATGCCAGCTGATGCGATTTACTCTGTGACTAAAGACACTGCAGTAAAAGTGGACAGAGATCTCCTTAGCATTATTCTGATGACATTTTTCATCTTTACAAATTAATTTTGGAGGGTTTTTTTTAATTTGCATAATTTTCTTCCATATTTTTCTCATTATACCTTTAAGATTCTTTAAAAAGTTCCTCTATTTTAATAAAGTGGAATGCTATGCTTTAATGCGCTATCTGGACCTAAAAAGGACAAGTGGAAAATGTGTATACATTATAACTAAATGTGAATCATCAAAAAAATAACAGGAAGGATGATACGTGTAGCAGGATGATACGTGTAGCAGGATGATAAGGGCAGGATTGCAGTCTGTACAAACAGTGAAAATTAGCTGTAATAAGGCACAATTAAAAAGTTCAATAAAATGAAACCTCACAAAAGCTACCACACAATTTTATTATGTTCAACATAATTGGCAGTCCTTTTTAGAGGATTACTCAGGACTGAAAATAGTGAAGCTGCTGCCCAAATTGAAGCACACTGTTTGAGACAAATGGCACCCTCTCTGCACATATTATGACTTCAGCAATTAAAAATAAAATTTTAAATGAATTAATAGCATTAATACTCCAGCCACCTTGTCTGGAGTAGTCTAGGCTGCCCACAATATTAATCTGTTGTTGCATCCAACCTCCATAGGCAGTCCTCAAATCAAGTACTCAGTCCAAACAGAACCAGAAAGTTCTGAGACCAGATTCACAGTTCACTTTAAAAACAATAAAGAAAAGCTGATGTAATTAGCAATAACATAAAGGGTCACCAATGGTCAATTTTGCATAACTGTTTCTTAATAAAGGAACACCTGCACAACTCAGTGGAGTTTAATACAACATTATGTATCAAATATAGGGACAGTTTTACCCATGATCCTAATTAGGATCAAATTTAATGATGATCTACATGGTTAAGTCAAGGTTCTTTTCCAAGGTTCATTGATTCTTCAATTTTTATTTTCTCTAATTCTAGAATATTATGTATTATGTCAATTACTCTTCTGTATGTCTTTTCTTACATATGGCCTGTACACTTGAGACAACCTGGTCATCTATGCACCTTGTACTGGGTATGTTTTTTCTTTGGTGTAGATATTTTTATAAACCTAGTATCTGCACCTAGATCCTAGAATCATAGAATGTTCTGGATTGGAAGAGACCCTAAAGATCCTCTAGTTCCATCACTCCTGCAGAGACACCTTCCACTGGACCAGATTTTTTAACTCAACCTGGCCTTGAACACTTCCAGGGATGAGGTACTCACAACTTCTCCGGAAAACCTCCTCCAGTGCCTCACCACCCTTGCAGTAAGGAATTTCTCCCTAATATCCAAATTAAATCTGCCCTCTTTCAGTTTGAAACCATTGCCCCTTGTCTTTGTCACTATCTCCTCATAGAAAAAGTCCCTCTTTCATAAACCCTCCTTTAAGTACTATAATCCATCCCCATTCTTGTCCTCTCACTACACACCCTCCTACCTCAAAGTCCTTTTCTGTCCTTTCTGTCCTGTTCTTGCAAACCTTGCCAAACCTCTGCCAAACTTTTGTCCAGCTTGTATTTGTGTTTGGGATTGCCCTGTCCCAGTCATGGAATCTTGCATTTTACAACTACTTCTCAAACCTGTCAAAGTCCCTCTGAACATCATCCTTACCCTGCAGCATCTCAACTGCACCACACAGATTGGTGTAGTCAGCAAAGTTGCCCGAGGTTGCACTAAATTCCATTGTCCTAGTGCCAAAAAGGATGTTAAACAATGCTGGTCCAAATATTGACCCCTGAGAAATGCCATTTGTCACTGATCTCAACTTGGACATTGAGCCATTGAATGCATCTTACTGACATTTTTTGTTAAATAAGTTCATTATAAACTTTCTTGGTTACATGTGTAGTTTCATCTTTGCAGATTTCTTATGATACCTAGAAATTCAATTTACATATCAATGATAAAACCACATTTGGATAAACAAAAACTCATAATAATACCACTTAAAATATACATAATAATATCTCTCTAGATGCCTATTATTAATATATATTTATGACTGTTCATGTAAGTAATCAAAATTTCTTGTGGAAATTTATTTGATTAAACAAACAAAATTATAGATTGATGGAAAAGGTTTGTATGCAATTTCTCAGGGAAATATTTCAATACAAAGTTCACTGACTTTTAATCCTTTCTATATGTGATGAATTTTTCTCATCAAGAAACTTTATGAAAGGTTTCTTTAGCTAAATTCCACATAAACTTACTTATTTACCTTGTGCATAATTTTCTCTTGTCTTCCTTATTTTTTTAGTTGAATGAGAAAGATATTCTTATTTGCCTGAATGTGGTTAAACCATGCTGTACTTTGTGGGAATACGTTATCACTCTTTATCTTTTCTATGCCTTCTTTTAGTACCATGTATTTTACTTCTACATGTTAGTGCAGCCCTGCCAGATGTGTTTTACTTCTTTACTGTTCATGAATTAATATTGATATTGATATTGGTATTGATATTGATATTGATAAAAGGGCTGAGAAAAGACACTTATCCTTGTAGAAAAAGGATATCCTTGCAGACCAACTGAATGACAAATTTATTACTGATGATCACTGTCACACAATGAAATAATAATCCATTGTGGTTAGCAGTGCAGAAGACCTGTATGAAGTTCTAGTCTGCCTTCATAACTAGGCATGGTTATTCTCTCCAGTCTGTTTTGCATAAACTGTGGTTAGACAGGAAACTGAATATCTGGTTACTCTTTCTACTTACTACACAGGACTCGAGCCCAAAACCAATCTGTGAGTACTCCCTGAGAGGATTCAGCAGCTTTCTTCCTTAAGCTTGTAACTCAGACTGTGCCAACTGTGTCAGCTGGACTTTCAGAGTATGAAAAGCATGATTTGACAGCTGGATGGGGAGTCTGTACATCAACCAGGAGAGAAATAGAGCATAGTACAGATTGCACATAATTCCAAGAGAATTATTCAGCTTTGCTAACTGGGATTTAGTTAAACTTTAGTTGAACTTCTTGGTCAAATTCAAGTTTCCTTTTGTCAAGCAAGTTCATTTAGCTTCCTTTTCATGAAATTAACTTCCTTGTCATCCAAAAAAAAACCTTTACTTTTTAAAAAATTTCTATTGATTTTGGCTGGAATGGAGTTAATGTTCCTCATATCACCTCATATAATGCATTGTTTTGGATTTGTGACAAAATAAGTGTTGATATCATACTAATGTTTCTCGCTAAGTAGTGTTTGCACAGCAAGGACTTTTCTGTTTCTCACACTGCCCTGCTGGCAAGTAGGCTGGGGGTGCACAAGGAGTTGGGAGAGGCTATAGCTGGACTGCTGAGCCCAACCAATAACAGGGACATCCCATTCCACATGACATCATTCTCAGCACATAAAAATGAGGGAAGAAGGATGTGAGGGACGTTTGTCTTCCTAAGTCACCGTTGGGCATGATGGAGCTCTGCTTTCCTAGAGATGGCTGAGCAACTGACTGCTGGTGTGAAGCAGTGAATAAATTCCTTGTTTTTCTTTGCTTGCATGCACAGCTTTTCTTTCCCTATTAAACTGTCTGTTTCCAAACCCATGAGTTTTTCTTACTTTTATTCTTCCAATTCTCTCTCTCTCATCCCACTGTGGAGCACTGAGTGAGCAGCTGTGTTGGGTTCAACTGCCCACCGGCATTAACTAATCACATTGCCATATTTTTCCTCCTTGTTTTCATTCCATAAAATAAGATGCAATTATAGTCTAAAGATAATTAAAGACATTAATATATCAAAATTTTAGTGAAATAGATTTGTTGCATATTCTGGTAGGCTTTGAGATAAATTTAGCTCTGCTATTGCAGAGCTGCAGTAGCATTCCAGTAGCACAACAAATAGTTAATCCCACCAGTAATTTTCTTTCTTCGGGGATATAGGAAATTATCAGTGAGTAATCCTCTTTTCTGTGCACCTACATCTTTCTAATCTTATTTTCTTTTTTCCTTTTTTTACTTCAAATATACAGTCCTTCAACACAAATTATCTTCTCAAGCTGTATATCAACAACTTCTCTGATGTCAAGTTACATGCAGTAGAAATGGTGTGTTTGGGTGATTCTATACCACATGAGCTGTATAGAATGACAACTGCCTTCATCCTCTATGACTTGTTACCTTTGTTGAATTGCACTTTTATGTCATATTACACTGCAAACTCATATCTAATTTGCCACCCATGGCCACCCACATACTCTACTACAAGAAAAAAGCCATCTCTCTCTTGAAGTTTCTCCACTTTATGAGGTTGAATACTCATTTCATTCCTGTGGACTTTTGCTGTAATAAAAGAATTCCAAGTATTCTTCAAAGTGCAAAGAGGATTACCTTTATCCACTGCTGTGGTAAATGTATATAGCCATAGCTATGAACTGAACACTGGGAGTTTAGCATCACTAGTTACACTTACCTTTTTCTTGAACATTTTTTCTCCACTTATTCTAATGTAACTGAGTAAACTGAACACAGCATCATAAACTTATTGTTTTAGCATTTTTTTAATGCAGCACGGTTTGGATTGGAAGGGATTGTAAAGATCATCTAGTTCAAAACCCCACTGCCACGGGCAGGGACACCTCTCATTAGACCAGCTTGCTCTCATTAGACAAACTCCTTATCAAGTCTGGAACTGAATACTCCCAGGGATGGGACATACCACAGCCTCTCTGAACAAACTGTTCCAGTTCTTTACCACTCTTGCAGTGGAGAATTTCCTCCCAATGTCTAATCTAAACCTGCCTGTTTCAGTTTAGAACCATTGCCCCTTGTCCTGTCACTATTTTCCTGTATAAAAAATCCCTCTCCATCCTTTTAATAAGCCCCTTTAAGGTACTGGAAGGTCACAATGATGTGTCCCCAGAGCCTTCTCCAGTCTGAACAACCCCAAGTGTTTCAGCCTGTCTTCATAGGAGCTGATCATTTTCATGGCTGTTCTCTGGACCCATTCTAACAAGTCTTTCTTGTCTTGAGCACCCCAGACTTGGATGCAGTAATGCAAGTGTGAGCCTCAGGAGGGAAGAGTAGTGGTGGAGAATACCCTTCCTTGGCCTACTGTCCATTCCTATTTTGAATCAGCTTTTGGGGTCTGTTACAGGGTTTATGGGCTTTTTTTACGGTTGGCCTTCTGGGCTCTGAATGCACTCTCTTGTACAGATTTTCATCCACAAGGATCCAAAGGAGGCCTAGATCAGCTATATGATATAAATGCGTGCTGTAAATGGTTATGGTTGATAAAGCAAATGACATTTGTGTAACATAGGCTGTTACTTATCCAAGTTTTCTTTTCCTCCCTCATATCTCTGAGTTAGTAGTTTTTGGTTTTTTTTTGGTTTTTTGGGGTTTCTTCAAGAACATATGTTGAAAAGGTGTATTTTAGGAAATAGTTTTCCCTCTCCCCTTTTTTGCTTGGGACAGAGAAGTTATCACTGAGAGCTGAAGGACTGACAGTGGTAATTGCATATTTAATATTGTGATTTCCTTATCATAGATTGAATTTTTCTACATTTAAGGTAACGTTCAATTTTAGCCTCCTTAAGACAAAAATCTATTGGGAATTCTCCACTGTGATAGAAAAGGAGAGCTAATGACAGAGCTTTTCAGTCATTAGAAGCATCAGAACACAACTTTACCATCCATGGAGTAGACAGAAATAAAACTTTTAAACCTTTGACTTTTTTGAATTTGAAATTATTCACTGAATTTAATGACCTTTAGCATGCAAAAAGTTTATTAAGTTTATTACATAAACTTAAATTCACAGAGTTTATTTTTAAAGGTATTAGGATAAATATAATAAACTGTTTAAATGCTTAAAGTACCATTTCTTAGTCTCCATTTTCTAATTTTAATTATATGACTATTAGACAGAACTTTTTAACAAGTTAAAAATAATAGATTTTTGCATACATTTTAGCATATGAAATATTATCTGGCTTTAGAATGAGAAATTAATAGTCAAGAGTTTCAAGAAATAATGAGGCAATATTTCATTGAAAGTTTTATTAGAATTTAGAGAAAAAAATTGAAAAATCATACATTTCAGGAAGATTTATACCTGTTATAAAAGATAGGCTATCATTACGTGTATTAAGTTGAATACACCAGTTATCTTGCTGCCTTTTATAGAGGTAGATGATTTTGAGAGCATCTCAAGGAATATCAGCAAATGTGCCAATGATCTATAACGTCACTATCATTTATGAAAGTGTATTGATCAGATAATTGCACTTGCTAGCTGTGCATGTGATGAATTAAATAATTATTTATCCTACTTAATGAAATCCTGAAAAATAATTAGTTACACTAAATGTCTTCTAATTATTCATTTCTACAAAAGAATTAATGTATTTCAGATCACCCAAAGAACAGTCATTACCAACCAAACCTGATTACTCAGTAAAATGTATGTGAGATTCCTACTTTTAAGGTAGGAATCAAGTAAAAGTAGTGAAAAGAATAACAGTGAGTTTTAGATTTCTACTGATGTTTAGAGTTTTTTATTCTTTATATCTACAGTACTATGAGGTTTAGGAGATTTTCAAATTAGTATCACAAATGTCAAAAGGTCCGAACAGCTTTTCACTTCTATACTCTGAGACACTCAAAACCTATTTAAAAGTCTGCTTTTCTAAAGAATTTCACAAAAAGAATAGTCCACAGGAAATAATGTAGATCATAACTACTCTGCAATATGCGCTTACCTCCTACTTCCTGTCCTCCTTCCCCCCTCCCCAAAAAAAAAACCCAACAACCCCTAGTAATATTAGAAGGGAATTTCTTGCTGACAGAAGACCAAATAACACAGTCATGCTCCCAAGTCCTGGGATTTTTTTTTTTTGTATTGTAGCTAGTTGCTTTTATTGAAATACTTTTTTTGGAAAAATACAGTGACTGTTCAGCAATTAGGTGTAGCTACCAAGTGGCATCTTACTAGAAATGCCTCAGAAAGCCAAGTTGAAATCTTGACTCTGGTGAAACATTATGGATTTTACTGGTTATTTACAGTGAATCATGCATTTTTCAAGATAAATGTAGCTTTGAAAAAGAGAATACTTTATGAAGTGCTAGCTTTAGAATCACTGGAAAAATATCAGTGTGTTTAATGTCTTGGCTGTCAAGCTGTGTTCAGTTCATCTGTATTTTCCTGAGAAGCAAAAGAAGAAGAATGTTCTAATAGAAAAGATTGTTTTGGAGGAAAAATGCTATATAACCAAAACTAAACCAAACAAACAAACAACAGCAACAAAAAAATGGTGTTGCCATGGCGCTTCATTATATTTCTTTCATAACTTACTATCTCTGATTGTATTTCAATGCTAAATTAAAATGTTCATGTTTTGTGAGATACATGTTGCATCTTCTGAGTCTCACAGCAACATCTCACAGTCATCTGAAGTCAAACTTTCTCAACAAATTAGGCTGTTTTGCTGAAACGATTGAGTGTTAAAATTGAAATGCTAGCCCCAACAAAATGACAGAAGCAAATGGGAGCTGTGTATTGTCAAAATGTGAGTGAGCAATTGGCTGGACAAACAGTGCAGAACAAGGGAGAGGTCTGAGGAAAGCAACAAGAATGTGAATAGTACATGTGAAGCCTGGGGTATGGATCTGGCTGAAGTGGTGTTAAGTTGTCTCAAAAAACCACAGAGAGCTGAGCTGGAGAATGGATAGAAGTGTACAGCCATCAGCAGATAGAGGTAGCCAGGCTAAAGCATGCTAACACTGAAAATGCATTCAACTGGGAAAAGTGCTAGACCTAGGCAGCCAAAACAATTACTTTCCTCAAGAGGAGGAAAGAACATGAGAGGAAAGTAATAGTAAAAATAGAGTGCAAAATATTTTTATTTAAAATGTTAAGACTATGAGCCAGACAGTGTTGTGTTAAGGTTTCTCTGCAGAAAAGAGAAGGTAGCATGCTTGGTGGGTGACTACACCGACTAGATGCAGGTCAAAATTTCTGTGTATTAACAGGAAAGATGGCTTATAATGTTTGAAATCAGTTAAATCTTACATAGTTTGCATCTGCAGATAGAACTATTTCTATTTCTGTAGTCTTTTTGCTTCAAAATACCCATTCCAATTCCCTCTAAACGATCTGTCTCTTCACTCAGTTTTACTGATAGATGCTCTTTTTGTCTAAATGGCAGACAGAAGAGTCTGACAAGAAAAAGCTTTATTGTCGTTCAAGTAATTGTTCTTCATATATATATCTAAATATATATCAATCGCACATAGTGTTTTTAATAAATATAGCTTATAAACTAAAAAAATATATTACAATAAATTATAACAGAGGTCCATGATCTGTGCAAAATAGAAATAAATAGAAATACGGTGAAGAAAACCATGAAATTTCTCCAAATATTTCTGGTTTTAGTTGTATATTTTGGTACCTATTCTTATTAAGATGACTTGAAAATCAATTTATTTCACATCTGCTTTATGGTGTCCTGCATGTTAACAGGTGGATCAAGCTGTTTACTAGCCATGATGAAAACGCTAAAATACCATACTGCTCCAGTATTTCCTTACAATTGGGTGATACACACATTTTTGAAAGGACAATTTATGTATTCATAATACTAAGGATATTAATCAAAATGTATTTTATGCTATTAGGAAATTTTGTCCTTTTAGCTGAATTTCAATGATTACTTAATCACAGTGTATAATTGCCACAATGTTTAGTAGTCCATCACTCATGAATTATATTAATATTCACAGAAATCAACTGCTATTTGAAAATATGGAATGTAAATTAAAGAGTTGGTTGGCAGGCACACGGGGACTGTAGGATCAAGAGTCTGACCCTTATATATTAAGTTACCTTGATTTGAACATAATTATATTTGAACACAATTAAAGATATAAAGACATACGCATCAGAACAAAGAGATTAATTGCCAAAGAACATGCTGGCCTGGACATGGAGTGATATAGCAATGGTCTAAAATATAGTTATGTCCTAAAATGATATGCAAAACATTTCATGATGTTGCTTTATTACTTACTTTTTAACTAAGTGAATCCTCTTTACTGTCTTTGGGGTTTTTTTAAGTTTATAGTAACTTTTACAATTTAATTAATACTAAATTCTGATCATAGTGATCAATAGAAATATTTGTAATGTTAAAGCCTTAATTCCTGCCTCAGGAATTGAGGGTTAATATTATAAGAGAAGAAACTTTTCAAGAACCCCAATAAAATTCTCAGAGATATGAGAGATACTGAGGTGCAGAATAAAGCTAAATTATTTCCCCATCCACTTCAGTGAAAGTGAAAAACTGTAATTTAGATTTTAAAACGTCATATGATATATATGATTATATGGTGTTTTGAAAGAATCCTTGAGGCCACCACCATCACTTTAATTATATTTGTTGTCCACAGAGACTGAGAACCACAGCCTTTCACCCTGCTGGAAGCATCACTGCTGTTTGTAGACAGGCTGACTACTGAGCAGTGTGGGTTTACATTCTTATGTGGCAGATTTGTTGGCAAAAGCCAACACAGATTTAACAAAGGTAAATTGAGTTTAACCAACCTGATTGCTTTCAGTGATGAAATAGTTTGTTCACTGGATTATAAGAGAGCTGTGAATTTACTTCTTTAACTTTAGTAAATCACTTTGGCACAGCCTCCCACAATATCCCTTCTGACAATTTGGTGAAGAAATGGACTGCACAGATAGACCAATATTGAAGCAAAATGGCCTTTACTGTTAAGCACAAGGAGAATAGATAAAATTGAACTGGAACCCACTCATGGCTGGGTTTGTTTAGGGCTCAATATTATTCAATATTTTTCTAGACTATATGGATGATATGACTGAATGCATCATCACCAAGTTTGTGCATGACAATAAACTGGGTGAAGTGATTTAGTTGGAAGGAAGAGCACCCCTAAAGACAGATTTTGACAGGTGTGAAAAGCTGGGTCAGCAAGATTCACAAAAGTTCAACAGGGCTGAATACAAAGTCCAGTAACTGGAATTATCCCAAAGAGCAGCATGAGCTGGGGTCTTTACCCCTGCAAGCAGATGGGAATATCTCTCTGTTGGGAAGGCACTGGGACCAGAGTGCGTCGCAAACTGCACTTGAGTCTGTGGGACATACTTCAGCATATGCTTCATTTGCTTTCCTACTTCAGAAATGGACATCCTGAGCCAGAAAACACATCCTGGACTGCAACATCTAGCAGATGGTGAGCAGATCAAGAGAGGTGATTTCTCAGCTCTCCTTATTAACTAAAACATTTATTTATATAAAACAAAATTCCAATCATTACACCTAGCCAAATAGTGTGAAAAAAAATTTTTAAAAAATCTAAAGACAAGGTATAATTTCTTACAGAATACCCTGTATACCGTATTTTAAAAAAATCAATTTTATTAAAGTTCATTGATTTTTTAATAGTGAGCATGTTAAAGACTGTACAAATGTTATACACTAATTCAATAATACAGATAAAAAATGGAGGAGGAGTACTGGGCATAAAGGATAAACATCATCAATGTGAATTATTATTTGGTGCATTCTACATCAAGCCATTTCCTAGAGAGGATCTGATAATCTGACAGTTCATTATACATAATGCATGTAAGTACACAAATTTCACGGAAATATGAATGAAGAAATCTATCCAATAAATAGGCTAATATAGTAACAATATTTTCCATTACATTAGCCAGGAAATACATCCTGCATGGAAAGAAATGGTTGAATTGCACATTTTTCTCTTTAATCTTCCACCAGGAGAGACATTTCTCCCCCTTCCCTGTGCCTCCATCTTCCTTTTCCATAGGGCTAATAAAGGAAGGACCCAACATAACTCCTCAATTGAAAAGGCAAAGCAAATTAGGTGCAATAGCTATGCTGATGTTGGTTTGTTTTTGGTTTGTTTTTTTTCTTTTAATGATAAACAAAGGAAAACAGAAGGGAATACTACAACTGATCTGGAAAAATATCAGGTACAGTGAGTATTTATTCTATGTACAAGATCAGCTCTTATAGTGGTCTACCAGACAGGTCACATCTGTTATCACTATTTATACTGCAGTCTTTGCCCTAGGGCTCAGCAAGAAGGCATCGTGCACTAGGAATTCTCTGTACAAGTAAGTTCTGGTATAGCCAGGCCAGTATCTGCTCCCAGTTCCCTCTGCACAGTGCCTCTCATACCAGCATCCCAACTTGTAGCATTGCCTAGACCATGAACAGGGACTTTTCAGCCCTCACAGGAAACAGAAAATCAGCCAAAGAATACAAATTGAACCAAACTTCTCTCCTATTCACAGATGTGGAAAAACCTTCCAAAACATTTGCAACAAGGGATTTTTTGAGATCAGGCTTGGAAGGTGGGATGCATTTTGTGCATCTGTGTTTGGGTTTTTTTTTTGCATTGAATCTTGCACTCCTAAGCTTTTCTTTCCATAGACTCTAGTCTTGGGAGTTGTAAAAAAAGAAAAATAGAAACCAGTGCATCCAAACTTGTGCACTATCATCAACAAAAGTAGATTTTTATCATAATAATATATGGCTTCCTTAATCTTGCAAGACAAATAAAGTTTTGTGCATAAACCTGTGAATGTTTGAGCTCTTGCTCCTAATTTCATTGGTAACTAACCATGCCAAGGCAATTCAGAGGAAAATCAGAATACATGAGCTCCTTCCTGAAAATTTAATTCTCAGGCAATATAAGTTTAAAATAATTTTTGTTTTGAGCTGGAGAAGGATACTTTGATCTTTCAAGTACTATGATGAAAAAAAAATTATCAAGTACTTGACTGCGTCATGTTAACATCAATCTAGTAAATGTGTGAGATATTAATAGCTTCAGTCTTTTTACATTATATAAAATAGTGCAGGATTTTTTAACATTAGGAGTTAAAAGATTTTCAGTTTTCCTTAATCAGATTCTGGGCAAGCATGTGTTTAAGCCAATGTGAATACAAGTATAAAGTTCCATGGAATCCTTTTTATCTTACAGTGTACTAGAAACAAAATTGTTTGTATTCCATATTCTCTCAAGAAGAAACAGATGTTTTAGCTGCTGCTGGATTTCCTTGAAATGGTAATGATAATAGTACAGACATCTTCAGCAAGATAAGGCTTTCATCCTCGTGGAATATCCCAAAGAACACCAGACCTCGTAGATAACATCAAAAGCTGGAAGCACATGGAGAGTCTCACACATGGAGAGTCTCTAATAACAATCTTGTTAGTACCTATTATGGGTTCCTTAGCTAGAGATGGTATTAATTTAATTTATCTTGAGCTACCTTCCTCTGAAATAGTCATGGATAAATTACATAGCTGTGTAGGAAGCAGGGAAAAAAGAGATATTTTTAGAGAATGATTCATTTAATAATTTTTACATGTCTATTTTTTATTAAATCAATTCCAGTTGAAAACTTCATGAACAACTTCTTCTCAGAAAATGTAGATGTCTGGAAGAAAATAATTTTATCTGCTTCTGTCTATCTGAACTTTCTCCTAAGGCATCCTGTGTGTTTGTGTGGGTGTGCTAGATATGAAATTATAATTCAGCTTGGACTGCCCTGGGTTTCCATTGCTCTGGAACAGGACTGCAAAGATAAGAGAGTGTGCAATTTAGCCAATTAATTCAGATATTGAGAATGTCTCAATCTCTGAGCCACTGAGAAAATTTCAAAGAATATCCTTTGAGCTATAAGGACCCTTCCCTCATGAATAAAACCATAACTCTAACATCTCTGAATAGTGAAAGAGGAACAAGAAGTTATACAAATGCCTTTGGGTATGATTTTTAACTGTAAAGGAAATTTTGAATTGGAAAGGTTTTTTCATGATGAGAATACACAGAGAGGCTTAAAAACTTCTGGTATACCACTGCCAGTTACTCCCAGTACATGTTAATCTTTAGGATCATCTTAAGAAGATATTGAAGAATGACAGCCTCCTGACAGCATCATGTAAATAACATAATTTGTTTTACAGTGTGGTGTTCATCACTGCCATATGATGGAATTCATGTAACATTTGAAATAGCTGGCCTTTCTAAAATGATTATGGAGTCTTGCTTCTTCTATCTTCCTGTTATAAAACACACTTTTTCTCCCAGGGATTTGCCAAGTCTTATCTCTTTGAAATCAATTTTATAGAAACAAAAGCTACCAGACATATAATGAAAACATTGCCAAAATTGGAATATTATTTTTGTAAATAGTTAATTATTCCTTCTGTTACTCGAGAACTGATACAACTTTATAAAACTGAGAAAAAGTAGGCTTTGTGCTGTATTTTCTGTTTCTACCAATAATTAAGGTTGTGGGAGGCCCTCAAGAGGTGATCTATGTCAGAATAGCATTTAACTTGAAAGTTAAATCAATTTGCTGAGGGGCTTTTCCAGTAAAGAGCTGAAAAACCTTCAGTTTTGACAGAGATGTCACAGCCTTTCTGAGAGGCCTGTTCCAGTAATTCAGAGACCCACATCTGACTTCCTCAGCAGGTTCATGGATGACCACAAATTGGGATAAACAGCTGGTATATTGAAGAGGTTTTCTAGTCATGGTAGCTAATAAAGATGTAGAAATGAGACAATAGAGCCTCTGGAAGTTCAACAAAGACAACAAAGTTCAGCCTCTGATAAAGGACCCCTAGCATCAGTGCTGAGGCTGATGAGCTGGGAAGAGGGCTGCAGAAAAGGTCCTCGGTGTGTGTCTTGAACCAATTAGCATGAGCCAGGACTGCACTCTTGTGGTGATGAAGGCTAAACGCAGACAAGGCTGCTGTGGTAGTTGGACCTCAGCTGGTAAGTTCCCCCATGTGTGCACACTGGCTGCTCTGCAAGGGGATGAGGGAGAGAATCGAAAGGGAAAAAGTGAGAAAAGCTTGCTCTGTGCAAGCAAGGCAAAATAAGAAATGAGTTCAGCATGTCCCATCACAGGCAGATGCTTATCTACTTCCAGGAAAGCAGGGCCTCAGCACATATAAGTTGGGAAGACAAACACCATAAAAAACACCACAAGTGCTTTGGCCCCACTTCTACCTTCTTTTTCTGATTTTTTACTTCTGAGCACAATATAATGTGGCAGGAAATATCTCTTTGCTCTGTTGGGGTCAGCTGTGCTGACCGTGTCCTCTCCCAGCTTTGTGTGCACCTCCAGCCTCCTCTCTGAGCAGGCAGACTGGGAAGAAGAAAAGGTCTTGACACTGAAAGCACTGCTCAGCTGTGCCAGTATGTTAACACTGGCTTGGTGAGAAAATCAAAACAGCACCATAGGAGATGTTATGAATGGGATCACATCCATGGCAGGCAGGGCCAGCACAGCTGTATTAGTGAGATCATTGCCAGCTGGCTGAGGGGAGCTGTTACTGAACAGAGGAGGCCACAGCTGAAGTAATATGTCTCCTTCTGGGTCCCAGGGAAAGAAATATGTTCATAAAGGAAAGCAAATCCATCCAAAGATGAGTAAGGCAGTTAGACAGATGAAATACATAACCTGAGAGGAGACAAGAGGCTTTGTTTATTTAGCTCAGGGAAGAGAAGTCAAGCAGTTGAGGCTTTAATTCCAGTCCAATAGAGAAGGTGGAGCAGACTTTTCACTGACATGTACCACAGAAGGGCAGGGGCTGTTAGCCAGAAATTGTAGCAAAGCTTCCCCAGAGATTGCAGAATTGACATCCTTTGAGTTTCTCAAATACAACTTGACACAGTCCTAAGCACCTTTAGCTGCCTTTGAAGGTAAACCTGCTTTAAGCAGGAGGCTTATATTAGACAACCCCTCTCCTTCTAACCTAAATTACTTCACAATTCAACTGACTGGCTATTTCTTCTCCCTATTACCCGCTAAACCAGTTTGGAAGAAAATCCATGATTTATTTCTGTCTGTGATCCTTTTGTCTTCTTAACTTTAAAGAGCTTCTTACCTGAATTATTTAGAATATGACTGTAAACACATGAGCTCAGAGCCTCTTGTGAAGCTTTCTGAACTGTTTCAGATGCTAGTCCCATAATGGATCTGCTTCTTACAATTAGCACAAAACCCAGCCATTTCATGCAGTTTCTCAGACAGAGTTAACAAGCAGTTCCCTTGTATGTATTTAATACAGAATTAATTTACGTGTACTGATATCTCTTCAGGGAACATGTTTATGTTAGTACTTTTCTGCTGTAGCATTTGAAGATACTATTTTTTAAAATGAGAAAAAAGAAAAGTTTTTTTAAGGGCCTTGAAAGGGAGCTAAGAAAATAAAAGAACACTCCTTGTCCTTTTATGTTTGAAGTGAAACCTTTGTGTAAGTAAATATGAGTCATTCGGATTTGCTACCTGCTGAGGTAAAGTACTTGTTTGCTGTAACACTGCAGATATAAATTTTTTGAAATACAATTTCTGTAAAATTGAGTTTCTGTAAAGGTTTGAACTAGTGAGAGGAAGTGAAAATGTTTTAATATGTTTTTTTCTGAGACACCTTCTAAATTATGACAAATAGTGATAGGATGAAGCCTTTATTGGATGGTACTTCAAGGGTATGAAGCTGTACTTCAGGGATACTGAGAAAGCGTAATGAAAAATCATTATGAATTTTAAAAGAGAATATGAATTTTCTTTTATATGTCAAGAAGTCATTATGTACTATTGCTGTGTTCAAGTCTCTTTCCATGATTTCATTATTAACCTTAATTTCCAAGAACTTTATAACTCATTTTAAATCATATTACAGATGCACCTTATATGTCAAAAAGCATGCATTCTAATTTTGTTTTAAAAATTTGAATATACTTATTAGAATATACTTACAAATTTGAATGTACTTGAATATAAGCTTAATTTAAAATAATGGGTTGGACTTGCCTGTCAGCCAATTCAGTCTGTGGAATAACCAGTAGTTATAAAAACAACCTAGACAGAAAGACAGTGAGAAGAAAATGTCTGGGAAAAAAAGTGAAATGTCAAGGCATGAAAATGCAGAGAAAGGTAGCTGTGAGCTCTGCAAGTATCCCAGAGACTGAAGTAAATTACAACTTCACTTAAAATTGTGCTGAGTAATTCAGATCACTGATTAAGTTTAAACTGAACTACCCATGAGCTGTATCATTACGTCTAGAAGCCTACTTTTGAAAATTAATCTATTTTTCACAATCATACTTGAAACCTTTTTATTTTTGTCTAAACACAACATGAAATTGGAAATTCCTATCATTGCCTCCATTTTCACATTTTGTGAGTTAATTGTTCCAGCATAGGGTCTCTCTTATGACTTCTCCAAAGTGAGTCCCCACCATGGGCTACAGTTCTTCATGAACTGCTCCAGCACAAGTCTGTTTCAGGGGGTGTAGTTTGTCAGGAACAGGCTGCTCCAGCATGGATCCCCCACAGGAGGACAGGGGGTCACACAGCTCCTGCCAGCAAACTCGCTCCAGAAGGGGTTCCCAGCCATTTTTGTACATTCAGCAGCTCCCATGTGGGATCCTCCATGGGCTGCAGGGACACAGCTGTGGCACCATGGGCCGCAGGGGAATCTCAGTTTTGACACCTGCAGCACCTTCTCCCCTTCCCTGATCCTGGTATCTACAGAATTGTTGCTCTCACATACTCCTCTCTTCTGTTGCCATTGTGAAGCAGTTTTTGTGCACCCCTCTTAACCACCTTTTCCCAGAGGCACTACCACTGCTGATGATGGGCTCAGCCTTGGCCAGGGGCTGATCCTTCTCAGAGCTGGATGTCATGGGCTCTGTTGGACGTGGAGGAAGCTTCTGGCACCTTCTCACAGAAGCCACCCCTGTAGCCCTCCTGCTACCAAAACCTGGTCATGCCCCAGTACATCAATGAAATTACATTTAAAAGTATGAAAATTCAATCACTCTTATGGCTTACAACTTATTTCTTTTCAATCACAACCAGTTTGTACCACTTTATTTGTCTACCAATACTGTTCTTTTAACGGAAATATGTTTTGTGATGCAAATGCATAGATAGATGCTCCTATCTCTTGTTTAAAAAAAATCCCAAACTTTTTATGTCCTGTTATAGTGAACAACATAACTTTTAATATATATAAATGAAAAGATTCGTATATGTGATTCATATATATGAAAAAAATGATGCCTTTAAGTACAAAAGGAAAAGGTACATATATATGTGATTTGTGTGACTCACAAGGCATCATATGAAGAGGAGAATTGTTTGTTAAATGAATGTGACTGAAGATTTGGTAATTAATAGATGATAAAGTGGTAAGAAGTGTATTGATTTAGGCTTCTTGAAAACCCCCCCATCTGCAGATGACCAGTTTCACCTGCCAGTACCAGATTAATCCATTCCGGATTTCACTAGGCAACTTTCATTTTTCTAAAATCTAACTACTGTAAGTGAATTTGAATTCCTCTGAATTTTTGTCTAAGCATCAACTAGGTACGCTTTTCAGATGTTAATATGCTGATTAGCTCTTTATGCACTGTAAAAGTCAATATCTTACCAAATTCTTGGAGGTAAATAAGTGTTTTAATTCATAAAGCTCCTGTTTTGTTTATTTGTCATAAAATACTCAACTTCTGGCTTTTCCAAGAAAAATAGACTTTTAGAAAAACTTCTGAAATGCATTTTACAGCTGTATTTTTCCATACAGTGCTACCATTTATATACTTCATAAATATGTTATTTTGTATCTGATAAACTTCACTGAGTTGTACTTTAAAACACTCAGCACATATTTGTTTTGCTGTATGTCAGAATAACTGCATATTGGGTGCTTCAACATCTCTTCTACAGTTTCCATTGGTTTTGCATTTCAGCATGGCATTTACTGTTGCCAGGTTTATCAACATATTCTGAAATGAAAATTTCACTTTCTAGTCAAAAGAATAAAGTGGTATCTTGTAATGTATGTTACATTGAAATATATTCCTATATTTATGAAAATGCATTTTATCATCTTTTTGCACCTGTCTGTTTTGATAAATTTTGCACAAATGATTATTTGTTCTTGTAATCAATTCCAAGGACAATGTAAATATTCATGAATTCATCATACCAATATTAATTTACTGGGATTTTATTCATGTAATAGGGACTCTCTGAAGCATCTATTATAATCTCACATACCTTTTCAATCTGACAGTGGTAAATTAAATCCAGGAAACACATGCTTTTTCCCTTCACAGAATTTAGAGAGTGATAATAAATTATTGCCATCAGTCACAGTAAGTGTAGAACCATATAGGAGAAAAGAATCCATACAGGAGGGAGTAACAAGTATATCCCTCTTTGATTAATCTTTTTAGTGTGTTCAGAATAAGTACATTAAAGGATCCGTGTGTACAGTTCTGCATGGTTGAGAATTCTGACAATCTTAGTATTATTTGTTTAATTTTAAATATGGTGTATGTGCTCATTTATAATAAAGCTTGAGGTTGGACATTTAAGAAGAGTAACTGAATGGGAGGGAATGGCTGGGGAAAAAAAAGGGAGGGAAAGGGAAGAAGAGGGGAGAGGAAGAGGAAAGGGGGGAAGTAGAGGGGAGGGGAAAGGAGGGCAAGGGTGGGAAGGATTGTTCATTCTAAAGAAAGTCTGTTCAAGTCTGTACAGAAAATGTTCCTTTGGAAATGCTGTGTATATCTGTACTGCCTGTCCATGGCAGATTGTTATTATAATCTAGAGATGGATTAGTTTGCTAGAATTCTATTTTATTTCACTAGAGTTATTCTAATAAACATGCAGATAGAAGGCTTAGTAAAATAGGCAGAAAACTCCAATATCTATGCTCTGAAGCAAATGGATATCCCACTTAAAAATTTCCCAAACCTTTTTTCTTACCAAAGTCACAGGGATATCAGGCTTATAAAATAAACATTGAACAAAGCCCAGTACAGACTCACGGAGTTCTCATTTTAAGTTTGTTTTTCAAGAATAGTGGCTTTATTTATTCTTACAAGGTGCCTATAACCAATAATTGTGCACAAATTTAATGGTAGGCTCTTCTTTCCTTTGAAGTTGCTGTAATATTATCAGCATAATTTTTATTAAAAGTGTCGTAGACACAACAGGTGTCACTTTTTCTTTATTGGCATCCAAGCACTGGAGAAATATCTCTCCATTGTCATTTGCACATTTTTTTAATGTTCAAAATCCAGAATTTTGGTGAAGGGGGTGCACAGACTTGTCATTACAAGATAATGAGTTGCTCAGCCAGCATTAGGCAATCAAATCAACAGTTTTTTTAGTGGCAACCAGAGTTCTACATGGCTGTTGTTTCAATCAGTATAGAGCTCCCAGTGGTCTTAATACATTTTCATTTTGTCCATGCATGACTGAACCCAGAAAGCATCTCTGTAAAAAATAAACCCAAAAGGGGGAAATAGAAAATGAAATAGGGATATGCATGAAATTAGGTAAAAGAAAGAAGTGCTGTGCGGTGATCTAACACTTTTTCTTCATTTGGCACAGTAGGATAGTACTGTTTCACAGACACACAGAGCCAAGGAGGCTTGGATTCATTTCCTAGATACTCTCCCTAGACCCAGAACAGAGATGGCTGGAGCTAATGAATGTGAGTGTGTGGGGGCTGGCTTGAGCTAGGCACAGCCTGGCTGCTCCCTGGAGTGCTAGAATGAAATGCAGTAGTACTCCTGTGCAAATGCTTCACTGTGCTGCAACATGAATTGCAGATATGTTATTGCATTTTTTAACATGTTCCTATATTCTTTATTCAGAATTGTTTTGATTTCTATTTGGGTGTGTTGAAGAAAGCAAACACTGTGTATGCTTTAATCTGGCTGTATACAAGACTGGATATTAGTGCTGGGATTTAGATTGCAGCAGGAGGGGATTGTCTGTGCTATGGCAGACCTATGAATCCACATATGTACCCATGTAAATTTAGACAAGATAAATGTATTAAGGCCATATGCAGATGCTACCTCACAGAATGCCCCTTCCACTAGAAAATAGTTAATAGAGCCTTTATTTCAACTGTCATTCAGCAAAAGAGCAGTAAGATGAAGGAATGTTTATTCTCATAGTTTCTATTCTGCATACAGATTATTTCTTAGGGTGGATATTTAGGGAATGTGTCTCCCCTGTTTTCCCTCTTCAAAAGGCATTCATTCCCAGACACAGAATGGGGCAAGTGGCTCTGCCATCACATAGTGCCTTCAGCTGACGCTTGGTTCAGCCATACGATACCCAGTTGATATCTTAAAACTTACATAAAGGTAACCATAGTATTCCAGGCTTTTTCTAGTAGTGAGTTCTTTAATTTGTTTTTTACAGTCTCGAATATCTCAACCCGTAGGTCCTAAATGAAAGTACCATTATGTAACAGTCTTTGCTTTAAAAACTCAGTATATCAAACTAGGTCAGAACACATTCATAAATGCTGAATCCTGTAATGAGAAGTGCAGTCATTTTATGAGCAGCATCCATGAACCTATCAGTAATTTTCTTTACATTCCAATTGCAAACAATTATATTATCATCTCTCTGGGCTCCCTGTAGAGAACTGTTTCAAATCAGATTTGTGAGGGGTGTCAGAAGAGAACAATGTACATATAAAGATATTTTGCTTCTGTGTGTCTGGTGATAAGGAACCAAACTATATAACTTGTCATTTGCTGGATATAATTATGACATAGTTAGGAAACAGAAACTGAAAATGCACAACTAGAATAATTATTTCAATTTGACACATTCTGTAGTAGAAAAGTAGCATATAGTACCTCAGATGAAGTAGAAGTAGTTTCTCTCTGGTGCAAAGTATCTCTGAAAGGAATGTGACACATAGACTCAAAGTTTATAAACAAAGGCAAAAAGAATGAAGAAACTTCAACTGCTGCCAAATTTGAAATACGGTACATCTAGTGAGTTATTGAGTGAAGCACTCTATTTCTCAGTATTTACTGTAAAAAACCAAAGCCATCAGTGCTGTAAATTCATTCCGTTTGTCATTTTTATGTGTTTGTGTATTTGTTATTGGTTGCCAGTAGATGCAGAAATTAATGGTAAGAAATAAATTAATAAAAAAAAATCATATTGACAAAAACATTCTTGTATAATTTTTGTCATATTAGGCAGATATAAGTACCTCCAAAGACTCTTGTTCCTATCAGAAAGACTAAGCAAGATTTCAAACGAGTCCCTGCTTAACATTTCAGCTGCTTTAATGTTTAGACAGTAACATTGGGAAAGTGCACAGATAGGATGTAGGTTTGATGGATGAGGACTGAAAACATTCATCAATCAAAGAAAAATTACATCTTTTTTGGTTTTGTTTAATAATAAATAGAGCAAAAAGTATGGGGTTTTTGTTTTGTTTGGTGTTTTTGTTTTTCTGTAACATCACTATTTACTAAAGCAACCATCCATTCTTCCAGAAAAAAAGGATGCAAGGTTTCAGTTCCCTTCTCAGCCTACATCTCCCACTACTGAGAACAATGCCAAGCCTTACTTATTGGACTAGCATATGAGTTGAGTAAGATGTGTAAACCCCTTCTGTATCAACCATTCTACTGCACAGTGAGGGATTCAGGGTTCACAAGTGTGAGAAAAGCATGCAAGAGAGTTTGTGCTAATTCTCAGCAGCCTAGTGCTGATGTGTTCCCGCTGAGACTATGTGTTCAGCTGTGTTCAGCTCTTGTTCAGAAGAATGTTTCTGTACTCCAATTGAAACAGGTCTGACCTAGAATAGGTATAATAAAAGCCGTGTGTGAACCATCAGACACAGGCTTATATTTTCAATTTTTATTTCACAAATATTGCATTTGTTGCTGCTCATTCCTAGCATGAAGCTGAGCAGAGGAATCTCGGAGTAACCCTGCTGTACAGCCTTGCTACTGCAAGCATCATCTCTTGTCAATTAAACATGGTTAAGTCAAGCTTAAGCATGTTTAATTGACAAAAGACATGATGCTTTCTCCCCATGAGTGCTCTCTTACAAAACTGTATAATGCATATACATAGTATATGCTTCCTTTTAACGGAGCCCTTGTCCTTTGGGACTGAAGAGTCCTTGTTCCTTTAACTTCAGCCCTCGTCGTGCTCATTCTGGTATGCATATCTCAGTTCAACACAGGAACTTTCATATCTGAAGGGAAATCACTTATTTCCTATTGACTCCTTGTCATAACTTGCTGCCTGGAACTCTGAGAGCTACAGATTGTTCAATTCCTGCTTACAGGGTAACAAACTGCTTTGAGCAGTGGGTTCTATTGTGTGACTGAGGAAGTTCAGATATTCAAAGACCCAACCTAGCAAAACTCAAGAATAACATAATGTTGTTGTTGTACCTGTGGGGAAAAAGCAAACAAACAAACAAGCCACAATTGAAAAACACTCCCTTGAGACATAATGAATGAACATCATTTGAAGAAAACAGAGCACAGAGATAAATGGCATTCAGTCCACATGTGCAGGCTTACTTATGTGAAATTTATAACTGTAGTTATAACTGTGGTTATTGAGAGCTATGAAGATAATGAATACTGAAATTAATTAACTATGCTTAGTATAAAGTACACATATTTGTCACCATGAGCAAGAAGAACATAATTTGAGTAACCTTCAATGACGTCTTCTCAAATTATGTAAGCGCACATAATGGTGTGAGAGGGAGAAAAGGCCCATTGATTTGGTTTAAAACAATGCTGCTTTATTGGAACAGCATAATTTTTAAAGTTTGATCCTGGAATGTATAATAAAATTTATCAGAAAAAGATATTGAAGACATAGGAATTGAAAGCCTGATGGAAAGATCTTTTTGTTGTTATATTTCATAAGGAATGTAGAGTTTATATGACCTTTTCAGTTCTGGCATCACTAATACAGGATTATAAATGTCTCAATCATCTCTATCTCATAAAATTTCTGCCTTTGTTATAAATTAAAATATATGTAAAGCAAATGAGAAAAGTGAGAGGCAGTCCTAAAAATTTGAATGTATGGGTCTTCCCACTACTGTCTCTTCTTCAAACCTTATGTAGTCTCTTTTGTAAATTAGTTTCATAGCTTTTCTGATATATTGATTTTTGCAAGATGTACCTCATGACGCTGTGGCACTCTTCCTCACCAAAAATAATAACACAGTGGGAGGAAAAACTTGCAGGAAACTGACACTACAGATAGCAAAAATGTGTCAGTATAGCAACAAATTTAGTTTGATTGGACTTCCCATGCAGTCTGTATAGAAAATTATGTATCTAATTTTGTTTCAAAATGGCTTGTATTATACCATGCAATATTCAATGTAGCTTGAAATTATGTCCTTACCACTGCATCTTAGGTGGATGATTTGCTAGCTGATGTTGCTTAGAGCTAATGTCTGTGTTAGGTAATTTTTATTCCACACTTCTCTATCTGCAGATATTAATATTGCGTGATTTATAATTTCACAGGGGATTTTTTGAGAAAAGGAGCATTTTCTCCATGAGCCTTTAATATTTCCCATGCATTAGAGAAAGACTGCACCTATAGGGATGTGTATGCATGAATAGCAGATACAGATGTATTTTGCTCTGGAGTACCTCATGCTTATCAGCCCATCCGTAACCACTAACACATCAGTAACCACTAGCACACCAGTAACCACTAACACATTTGCTACTCTGAAACAAATGCATTATAAAATTGATGCTCTCTTTCTCCCTCTCACTCTTTCTGTCTGTAATGTACATCTTTTCAACTTTCTGTGAGTTTATTGATATGGAGTTTTCAGACCACTATAGTTCTCATATAAGTGCACAGAAAACAATTTAATACAGTAGTAAGAACCTCCATTTTCAATATAAAAATGACTTGATACTCTAAACTGTTTTGAACTTGTTTTATCATATGTAATGGCTGACCTGATAGAAGAGGTGGTAATTTACACTGCATATTAATATGTTTTTATTAACCTCTTACACTGAAGTACACTGTGATATGTAGTATCTGGGATGCTCGTTGTAGATACAAACTAGTTAAGAGGCTAACCTGGAAGACTTCAGATGCCTTTAGGGAAGTGAGAACCTTTAGGCTTGGTCTTAAAATTGCTCCACCTTGAGTATTCAGTTAACATGTAAAACAGCTACTGCTTTTATTACAATTCCATTCTTATATTGCTTAAATTGGAATATAGGTGCCAAGTATGGCTGGGGAATTGGAACTGGATCTGATTTCACGTCCCTTCGCACCCAAACCTTTCTGTGATCCTGTAATACAAGGAACTGGCTCTAGGTTTAAATTCTGCAACAATCTTAAAGCAAGACTTAATCAAAATAGGTGCACATCAGCCACAACATAGGGTTTCAAAGAGATTGAATAACCTGAGAACCAAAGTGGACTGCTTTTGCAGCCTTTTGGTTGGATGACTCACACCAGCAAGGTGTTTTTCATAGATTTCCTGAAAAACATGAGTTTTGTCAAAACCATTAGAGCACTCTCTCTTAATAATTTTTTAATCATTAGGCTAAAAATCCATTCATTTTTGTCTCTATCTCCACATTTCCCTACTTTATTTTGTGTACTCTTTCTTCACCGAGAAAAAAAAAAAGTGAAGGTTGCATCTTTCACAAGACATCTGATGACCTTGAGACTGAGACACTCTCCTGGTCGTAGATTATGTCAGTGCAAATAACTTCAGCATCTGAAACTATGTAAATCATGTTCTTTAATGTAATTGGTGATGATTCAAACTATAAAGCTATAAAGGAAGTGGAACATTTTCAGAGAGCAGCACAGAGAGTGTGCTACACAATTGCTACACAATTTGGGGTTGAGAACTGTGGTCAGTGCAAGGAACTGGTAGCAGAGGGCAATCCAGAGTGAGCAATGAACCAGGTCTGGAATTCTCTGACAAAGTTCAGCCAGAAGCAAACAGGGACAGTGGAAAGACTGCAGACAGGACTGCAGAGTAGGCTGTGGGGTGAACCTACCTATGTTGTAGGGCTAAAGTCCATCCTAGACACAGCACAGAGACACCACTGACACGGTGTCTCCTATGGCATGACCACAACAAGGTACTGGGATTAAATGGGGTTCATGGAGCCATGTCAAAGCAAAAGAGGAAGCAGCAAAGAGGCTGAGCAGGGTCACAAAAATCTATTCACGCCCACAATGCTCTGCCAATGAACCTCCTGTGTCTTACCACTTAAAACACTGAAAGATGAGTAGAGGTATTGATGAATCTCCTGTGTCTTACCACTTAAAACACTGAAAGATGAGTAGAGGTATTGATACTTTAGAGACTCTACTCTCGAAGAGGGTAGAGGCAGATATTAGGGATGAAAGGGGTTCAAGGCATGGCCTTCTGAAGATAATTCTTATTATCCAGTTCCAGGTGATTTCCCATTTGGCATATGATTACTGCCTATTCACAGTACCAGTGTCATCCCAAATCCCGGTATGAGAACTCTCATATTTCACTTTGGGAGTTTAACATCGAGGGCATTTATCAGACTGTGTAACAGATGACTTTCTGAAGACACTTCAAGATGGAAAGCATGAGCATTTTGAAGATACACACAAATTGTCACACTGCATCAAGAACAGAATAAGGCAGTTGAAGTACCCTTTTTTCAGTTACCTTTCATTAAAGTAGAGAACATGACTTTTAAAAGCTATGAACTCAATAATAAAATATTCTAAATTAAAATGGGGTGAAAAATATCTGTCTTCTGATTTGCTTTGACTTTTTAACTTCCAATAAGTCATACTCTATTAATAGAGCTCTTTTGCATTGAGTACTTATCAGTTCAAGAGGAATGTGGTATCTTGAAAAATTTAGAATTATGCCCATTTTCCTCCCCAAACATTTACTCCATTCTAAAACAATGGTAAGGCATTTTCCTAGTTTTAAATGGTAAAAAGAAAAAAAAAAAAAAAAACCAGAAAATAAATAAGACTGAAGTTTCCATTCACTTAAAAAATACAGTGTCACTTTAATTGACTAAGAGTAAAATACTAGTGGCAACAACAGACTTCTCATTTAATTCTGCATACTTTGCAATTACTTTTAGTTGTAAATACTGCACAATTTTTTTAAAGTTAAGCATATAAAGCATATTTTTAAATGCATAACTTATATTTCAAATGCATTAACTTACAAGAGTTACATAGCAGTCTTTGTGCCAGAATTCAGACTTATTTTCTTTTTAATTAGTAAGCTCATCTGACTGCATATAGATTATGAAGGAATTGAGTCATGAGCTAAAATGATAGATCATAAAATGTTTCTTAATTGCTACTGCCTCAAACTTAGAAATTTAGATTTTTCTTCAAATTCTATACTAACACAAATTTATTATATAAATATTGGATTTAGTTCTGTTTCATGCCTATGCAGTCAAGAAGAGATGTCTAGCAAAGAGAAGGCTGTGGTCAGACAAAATGTCAGTGTTATGTGAAAAAGGACAAAGTCTGCTTGGGATTAAAACCTATGAAGTTTTTATAAATGTCAAATGCTCTTTTCTGTGTAATCTCTGTTTGCAATACTTCTTTGTCCCTTTTGCTCTCACTGCTCAGTAGACGTTTTTTTCTTTTTAATATAAACCCATTATGTGGTTGTCATTATTAATCTTGGTTATGAGCTACCTCTGTAATTAGCTTTTTTGGTTTTAGCAGAATATTTTATATAGTCAAGAATTTTTTGAGTATGAGTAGACTCATTAATAACACCCCTTGAGATTTTTGCCTATAAAGGTAATTTTTAGTAACTTTCATTTTGTTTGCTCACATTATCTCACAGCATCTTTATATATTAAGATATAGATGTTTGGAACAGTGGCAAATATCTCATACTAAAAGTGATAAAATTACTGCAGTTATGCCAAATATCAGTTAATACCCAAGGGGCTATATCAACCTTATACAGAAACGAGGGAGATTCTTCCAAGATTTATAACAGACTACATTATCTCTCTCTAAACTTTTTCATCTCCTGTGGTGCCAAATCTATATACTAGATTTCAGCTTGCTATATAATTTCCTGGAAAGTACCTTAAGTCTCTAAGCCGCTGTTCAATCATGACAGGGAGCTGAAATTGAGTACAATGACCTCTATTATTTTGATTGTTACTAAATGAAATGGAATTTAGCTTGCCTTCCTTTTGTTCTAAAGCAAGGGCTGTTTTCAGAAGGGTTTAGATCAAACCATAATTCATTTTAAAATAAGAAGAAAAGATTGTTCCACTGTATTGCAAACAATGATAAAGAAGAATGGTAAATTATATTACCTTTTACTTCTTATTCTATTCATATCATCATTAGCCAAAAAAACAGATTGTTCAAGGTCAGCAGCAAGCTAGGTTGAAGCCCTAGACCTCAATAACATTCTATTTTAAAAGTAATGCAAATATTCAATATTTTCAAAAACTCAATATATTTTCAATATACAACATTTGTAATTGAAAGCTAAGAATAAATATATCTGAAGTTATATGTACTGATATATGAGGCTGACCTTCCTGTCACAGCAGCCTTTTCTTCTATTTTTTCCTACAGTGTCAAAACTCATTTAAAAGAAAGGACTGGATGGGGTTTGTTGTTTGTTTGTTTATTTGTTTTTATTGTAGAAGCAATGTAGCTTCCTTCTTATACAGTTTAGCAATGTTGTCATAGAAAGAAAAATAAGAAGCAGGGGAACAAAGAGAATTATTAAGGAACCTTGATCTCATCCACTGGTAATCTCAGAACTTGTATAGGTGATGGTTAGAGTTGGGAGTCTGGGCTTATCTATAAGAACACATAATAAGCAAAAAAATATATATACAATTTAAAGTATTTATGATAATTAGTAAGCAGGATAATCTAAAGTACAGAAAGCTGCACATTTATAGATTCATTATTCTAATTTTATTTTAAGTATTGTTGTTTTCTTAAGTTATATCGTTCACTTGTTCTGTCAAAAACTATGTAGCAGAGATGTAAAATGTCTTTTTTTACTCAATATTTTGAGGCCTCATGAAGGACATTTTTTGTCATTTTTGTGTTTCTTCTTACAGGAATCTTTGGTAAGTTCCCCTGTTTTAAAGGCTTCAAGACTGAGCTTAATGGAAAAGATGTAAAAAAAAAAAAAAAGCTTCATCATATTAAAAATATGTATAGTCTAGTTTCAGTCAGCAAAGGGTGTCTAGAATTTCATATGGGACTACATAATAATTTAGTCCTTGGAGTAGGATTGAGTATGACTGAAATAAAAAGGTTCTCCATCTGCCAAATGTTCCTACTCCTTACCTGCACAACAATTTTAACCTGTCCCTGAGGAAAATTGAAAAAATAAACCCACATTAAAGAAAGAAAAGAGAAGAAAATAATTTCAATTGACTAGCCATTTTAAAATTTGGCACCTGAAAATATTTTTTTATACTTTTAGGAGAGCTTTTGGTTTATTTATGAAGTCTCTGAATTTTAATTTTGGATTCATTTCATTACTCTATTATTTTCCTTTGTTACCTGTCTTCACTTATTCTTAGTACTTTGGGAGAAACACTAGCATTAAACTTTGACACTCTTAAAAGAAGTACTGGGAAAAACCCTCACAATATAAACCTGGTATATCCATTTGCTTTATTAGGTGCTTCAAAGTTCTTCAAAACTAATGATATTTCTCATTTCCTGTATTCCTATATTAATTCTTTTCTAGGGTGGGGAGACTAGTATTTGTGTAGTTATGGCCTAAACACTTGGGCAAACAGCAATTTTAAGAGACCAGTCTATCACAGGGAAACTTCTCTTTCACCATGAATAATTCATAAGCAGATTAATCTCAAGGTGTTTAAAAAGGCAATTGTCAAATGCACTTATGCAATTTAGAAGCTACTGTTTTAACCAGGAAAATATATTTTAGAAATCTAACTTTAGGATAGAACTTTTTAATGTGTGATCTAATGCTCTATTTGGTCTCTTTTTTCGAAAGAAGCAATAACTCTTGCTATTGTTAAAAGTCTTTGTTCATCGGCTTCAAAACTAAGTTTAAAAGAATGGCAACTTCTTTTCCCTTATTCTCTATAATGAAAGAGGACAGGCTAAAAATATACATCATATAAAAACTTAAATAATGCCAGTAGCCAGTGCTAAAGATGGAGTAAGCATGGCTAAAGGAAGTTATTTGCATTGTGCCTCCATTGCATAGCCATGTTGTAATGAAGTTCTCCAGTCTACTAGAAGTATGATTATTAGTCTGGACAAGATAGACAAACTAAAGCCTGTTTAGTATGGACATTCAGTTTCCCTTACACTTGAGACATTGTCAGGACAGCACACTGTCTGCTCATTTTCAAAAGTCTGATGAAAAATTGGAGTGGACAGTGCTGAATGTCTAAAATTGATTAAGCAGTTTATAGATGAAGATGTAAGGGTTCAGTTTATCAGGAAGAAATAGTGGAGCGTTGTGTCATAGCTTGTAAGTAAACTTCTCTGTTGTAGAAAACAGGCAGCAGTAGTTTCTTTAGTGATGAAGATGCAAGAAATTCCTCTGTATTCTCTATCTTCTTATCTGTAAATAGGGCTATATGTCTTTCTAGAAGGATCAAGTGAACTGTACTGCTCTTCTGTCCACAACGAGACAGATAGGTTGAAGTCCCTTCTATCAATAAACTCTATCCATTGTATGCTTTGTTTATTATTATCCTTATAAATTTACTAAAAAAAAAAACAATAATCAAACTGTTCAGTGGACATATGCAGTTTTATATGGGTAGTAAGTGGGTAAATGGAAGGTCTAAACAATTTGTCTGCTAAAAGATAAAATGCTAAAAAATAATGCTAAAAAAGTTAAAAGGATAAAAAAGAAAAATTGTAAGCTTAAATTAAATAATTTAAATTGTAAGAATTTCCTGGGATTTGTGTGGCAAGGTTTTTGTAGCAGGGGAGGCTACGAGGCTGGCATCTCTGAGAAGCTGCAGAAGCTTCCTCTCTGTCCATCAGAGCCAAAACCAGCTGGCTCCAAGTCAGATCTGCCACTGGCCAAGGTTGAATCCATCAGTGAGAGTGGTAGTGCCTCCAGGAGAACAGATTTAACAAGAAGAAAAAGTTATTGTGCAGGGCCAATTGCAGCAAGAGAGAGGAGTGAGAATAAGTGAGAGGAACAACTCTGCAGACACCAAGGTCAGTGCAGAGGGAGGGGCAGGAGGTGCCCCAGGTGCTGGAACAGAGAAGCCCCTGCAGCCCGTGGTGCAGCCCATGGTGAGGCAGCTGTGCCCCTGCAGCCCCAGGGAACAGAGATCCACTGCAGCCTGTGGAGGGAGAGCAGAGCCCATGCTGGAGCAGGTGGATGTGCCCCAAGGAGGCTGAAACCCCACAGGAAATCTATGATTTATTCTCTCCTTGGAGTGAAAATCATGATAGGATATTTCTTTACTCTTGTGTAGTTGGTAAATGGCTAGCATAGATGAATTTTTATCAAAAATTTTATGTAGTTCAGAGTTCAATATCTGAGGTGTATAATTGATTATAAACGAATCACAAAACAATTTGGTTTGAAGAAATCTTTAGGGGATAATTTTTCCCACTTCTGATCAAAAGAGAACTACATACAAGTTGTTCAGAATTTTGTGCAGTAAATTTCTGAAAATCTCTAAGAATAGAACATCTCAAACTTTTCTGAGCAACCCTTTCTCTGTCATTGCCTTCTTAAAAAGTCCTTTCAAAGTACTATTTAAAGCTGTTAAACTAATTTAAATGAAGGCCTATCTACTTTTTAGGAGAATAGTTTTAATCACTTTTTTACTTGTTTCTGCTATTTCTTAAGGGGCAAAATTGTGGCATTACTTTCTAACTCATGTGGCAATATGGGTTAATATTTCTACAGCACTTCCATGTTTCTTCCCTAAATTAATACCTCTGTAAAGTATCTATAATAAAGCACTTTCTTCCTTCACAAGGGTGTTGTAAGGTTTAATGGAATAATAATGTGCAGAACTCAAAATCTTCAGATGATAGGTCACATGTAAGTGCAAAGCATTACTTATTATTATTTCTGTCCCTCAGAGCATATTTAAAATGCAAAAACCACCCACATGAGGATGTTTAGATAATTTTTTACCAACACTGGTTTTCTGTTACTTTTACTAAGCTATGGGCTTTTACTATGGGCTTCATCTCACCTATATTTATCTAGTTTTCTGGAGTTCATATTTCCCAAATCCATGGCTCATAATAAGTTAGAAATAATAAAAGGCAAAAATACTTATTATAAATTTAGCACATGTAAGCAAAATAACTTGTTTAGGAGGTAGGAGAATTTCCATTCAATAAAAATTGAAAAATTATTAAATGCATAGGGATTTATGCAGATAAAGGGTCTATGAAAACAAATGTGTCTTTATTAATTTGATGTTTCGCCACCATAACAAAAGATCAGTGCCAGAACACAGGTTGTAGCCCTGTAAATATGATTATAGCCCCCATCAGGGGGTGCAGTGCAGGGGCTCAGCCTGGCCATGGCCTGAGCTGAATGTCTTTGATTTAACCCCAACCAGCAACTGCTGCCTCACCTGATCCAGTGTCAGCCTTGGGGCTGTTGTGTACACCACACACTTGTGTCCACCCTGGGTGGGGCTAGATCCATGGGAAAATAGACAGGCTTCTTCCACAGAACTTGGTTATATTTTCTCAAGGTACATGTATAGGACATATTTTTCAGTTCAAAGTGTCTAAAAGCTGCACTTTAACCAGACAAAATATTGTGGTACAATCACTTGAAATTAGAAATATGTATTACCTAACTTAGAATAAAATATGAATACATGAGGCCACATTTGAGAGCAGAGTATTATGTTGTTTTTACAGAGGATTATGTAGGGCTGAAAGAGCCCAAACAGGTTCAGTTCTATTAGTTTTTCTTTTTGGGAGCAGTTCCTGAAATTAATTGCTCCAACAATTAAACCTGAGTATTGATTAGAGAGACTCTGCTGGAGACAGCCAGGCAACAAACCAAGAACCTGCAGGCACTGAATTCTAGACATCTGTAACCCTCTCCTGTTTTCCCAAGGGTATGTCCTAGCCTCTGGAGGAACTGGAATAGGAAACTTGGCTGCCTCAGCTGACACTGAGAAAAAGATTTTAAGTAAAGAGAGTAGATGAGAATGAGGTGGATGAGAATATGAAGATTAGAACACCATGAAGATGAAAACATTTAATAGATATTTTGGGTTTTGTGCCACTGTTTCTCTTTAGGTGTTTATTAGGTGAAAAGAAAAGAAGCAAAAAGCATAGCAATTAAAAAACATCAGTAAAAACAATAAAGTTCATCAGAGTAACACTCAAAGGTGTGTGGACTTTGAAGGCTGCTAAAAGCCTTCAGTGGCTTTTCAGTTTCTATTCTGCCAAAAGCTTCATGCAATTTACTTCTGGAAGAAGACAGAAAGGATTCAGGAATATTCTGGAAGGCACATAGCTCAGAAAATAACAGTGGTTTTACATTAAAGTGTTCTGAGTCAGAAGAGTCAGATCGTATCCTGGTCCCAAGGCATGCCATAGTCAGGGCAGGAGGAAAGGCATTTTTATTCACCTTGTTGTGACTCAGCTTGTAGGACATCAATTGTAAAAATGGGAACAGTTAAATTATATTGATTTGTTGTTTGTTTTTCTTTTTTCCCCTTAATTACTTTTTATCTTGTCTTTATCTCTTCTCCTCATTGTGTTGTTTTTAAAATTCATATTGAATTTTATTTCGAAAAGAGTACTAAATTCTCTGCTACCTATTACTGAATGAATTAAGTACCTGGAACTAAATATAAAGCCATTATAAAGAAACATTTTGCTGTCAAAATGTCCTTATTATTGTTACACATTGTAGCTATTAAGAACACTGCTCTTGTGTAGATTGCTTTCACTGTCTCTCCAACCCTTGTCTCTCTAGCTCTTGTCAGACAATTTGTTAATTATCCTGTATGACTTACAAGGTGCTGTTGTCAAATACAACTGAAGAATTGGTACTTAAAACAATTCCATCTTTTAAAAATATTATTTGTTCCATTAAGAAATTTGCCTATTATCAAGCCCCAGTATTTCATTTCTGGAAAAGTTACTTGCAAAATATTTTTATATTCAATCATACTCAACACATTTAATATATGCAAACTAATTCTAACTGTTAAGAAATATATACCAGTGTGCAGCAATGCATAATATTTATGATCAGATCTTGTAGAAGCACTAATCTCAGGGGATTTATGTTCACTCTTCCTTTTTTTTTTTCTTAGAGTTGCTTAAAGGAGTTTTTTGTAATTAAACAGTGAAAAGTATTTCCATCATTTTCATTATTTTTCATATCGTCAAAGCAAAACAAGAGATATTTAGAAAATGGACCTTCTGAAGCAAAGAAAATGACAGAATATTATACAGACCAAAAAGGACATTTACACAGTTTAAGCACAAGCACATTTGAAGACTCATTCACATGTTCACAGCATGAGCAAGTCATGATAACAAAGGCAGTTAATGATCCTTTCCTTTTTCTCAGAATTTATAGCTTAAATACATTTTTACAACAAACTTTTGAGCTGTTCTCCTGAATTGCCTGTTAACATTACAATTAGAATAAAAGAAACTCATCAACTATTATCAAGTGCATGTGTCACAAAAACATATGTATTTTTACACATATTGTTGCATATATTTTGTACTAAAATGCTAAATTTCCAAACCCTTGGAGGTCTACTGTCGTCAAACTCCACACAAGAATTTCTGCTTTCTCTCTATCTGGGTTCCCTAAGTCTTTGTATAACCAAAAAGCCCAACCAAAACCAATAAAAATGCCACAACCTGTGCCCCTGCCCCCCCCCCCCAAAAAAAAAAACCAAACCAAATAGACAAAAAAAACCCCAACCAAACAAAACAAAACCCACTTCAAAAAAACCCCAAAAACAAACAAACAAAAAACCAGACCACATAGCAAAAAAAAAAACAAAACAAAAAAACCCAAAACTCAAAACAAACAACAAAGACACAAAGTTGGGGCTCTCAGCCTTGTCCTGTTTGTCCCTCCAAGCACTTCAGAAAGGCCTAAATAATTTCACATATTGCCACACAGCCCAGATTTATGCACTCCTTCAGTGAGATGCTGCCTTCATTTTTAGGTACAGGGGTGACGGGGATGGATGAGCATTTTACCAGTACTTTCTGTAGCCAACTGAGCCAGTCAAACTGGACTCATGATGAGAAATAAACATTACTCTCATGGATGAAGGTCTTTAATTTGTACCTCGATTCTACCTACAGCTAAACTAAAAGGCTGACAAATTAGCACTGTAAGAAATAAATGGATTTTGCATGAGGAGAGAGAGGACTGTTCTCTATCTTTGTCATATCCTAATCACATATAAAACTGGGGGGGGGGGTCCTTTATTTTTATGACAAAAACAACTGTAAGTCAGTATGAGCAAATGGATTTCTTGGCTTTAAACTTAAATCTTGTGCAGCTGGTTTTAGCTACCAATAATGTTTCCTATTGTGTTTTTTACATTCAGATTCAATGAATCTCAACTGAATTGACTTTATAACTGCACCCCACAGGTAGACTAAGTGTTCTTTGGGCTATTAAAGTGCCTGTTGCCCTGGAACTTTCTTGAAGTGGATATTAAGTCCAAAGAGCAGCTGGAAGACACACAGTGAAACTTTGAAAAAAAAAAGATAGCTGCTGCTTCTCGAACTTTCTGGCCATATTTACAGTAGAATGTGATTGGTAGAGCCAAGAATATGATGAAATTGTTCATAGTTCCCAAGTAGCCTTTCTCTTATTCTCTTGGCTATATATTAGAAAAACATGTCTCAATTATAGGAGCCTCATCCTTTTCTGCAGAGATGAAACTCAGTTAAGATGCTCTCTGGACTTTCTGGAGGGTTTGTATCTCTCTTGGCTTTCCATATCTATCAAATTATCTACAGAAATATGTAATGAAAGGCATTTCAGTGTAATGCATTGCACAGAAATATAGGAATAACTGTATCTGACCTGATAAAAATCAGAGGCAACTTCTACTTTGCCTGAAATTGCAGACATAGTGAGCTACATTCTGCTGCTCTTGTACTATATTACTGTATTTTCTGCAGCACCCCTTGAGTTTCATGTGACATTTGAAATATTTATTTTAGGTGTAATGAAGCTTGTAAGATGTGAGTAAAAATGTGATCACTTTTTCTCTTTTTTAAATATTTTTTTAAAAAAGCTTGTAGGGCTACTTTCTGAAGTCTTTTTCAGATAATGAATCTCACATGCTAATGCTTCAAATATTTCACTGGATGAGCAAACATTAATGCCTTTCAAAGTAAAGCCATAGATTTGTAAAGGTATTATCTGATACTTATTTTTCTGTAGTATCTAACTACTGTTCTCTGATTTTGAAAAGTGGCTGTGATTCAACATTCTTTGGTAAGCAGTGAGAGCTTTGAATATGTATCTGTTTTTCTCTTATGAAGGAATGACTGTCACATTAATCTTTGGCAAAAAAAAGGAACCTCATTAAAAAAAATCAGTCTTGAGTGATTTAATATCATCCTAAGTTGATGTATATTTATGTGCTTGTGCCATTGTACAAGAGAAAATAATTTGGTTTTGATTTTGGTTTTGTGTTTGTTTGGACAAGATGCATTTAAATGACTCTTCATGTCAGTGATACACTTTCTAAAATTTTCGTATTGACTTAGAAAATTTTTCTGCTTGTAATTCAATTCCTACTTTGCTGTAGTTTTAGTGTTTGAAGACAATCTTACCAAATCAGATCTATGCTGTGTCTTAGTCTGTGCTGTCTCCCACAGAATAAACTTAGGGATAAATTCTGACTTAAAACAGATTCCAGTAAAGAAAATGTAACTAATAATCTGATGAAGGCATAATAATAAATTTCAGAGACTTACACTCTGTTTTTAAGATCTCAGTTGGCAAATAGTCAAGATGAGACCATTAGAATCTTTATCTGAATTTTGATGTGAGAAATACTGGCAGTTGGGTCTTCTCCATGAAGTTTATTAAAGCATTAAAACAAAAAGGCTAATTTCAAGAGAAATTTGCAGTATATGATGACGAGAATTACTTCTTACTGTATGAGTGGTCAGAATGACGCATCTTGAAAAGTTGATTTTTTTTTTTTACAACACTATTACAGCAAACCCAAGGGTAATTTGAAAGAAAAAACATTTAACACAAAAACATGGAGTTGGGATTATAAGAATTAATGTTTATTTCTACTAGATAGACTTTATATGGAACCATATCTAAGGAATGGTGAACCTTTTACATTTCTTTCAATTTCAGTCTAGACATTGGAATTAGATATTGAAGTGCTCTCAACTTATGAGACTAATCACCATAAGAATTAGCTGGAAATTACCTGGTAAAGGTCTGTTTAAGTATTCTATTCAGGTTTGTAGAAGCCAAGCATTTCATAGAAATATCTTTATTAAAAAACTTCTGTCTAATTGTGAAATTTTCCTGGAGTTCTATTCTTCTGGAATAGGAAAGTTTCAAAGTCTGTGGCTTGAACTGAATTTCCAGGGGTTCCAGAAGCCCTAAAAAAGATCCCAAAGTCAGAAAGCTCCGATGACCATGGAAAATTCCAGCTCTCATCCCATTTCACTGATTATCCAGCTTCCTTTGCCCTTGCAGTTGAGTGGAAAGCTGTATCATCTAATAATTTTAACTGATTGGAATAGAAAAAAAAGATAAAAATTTTATTTGAAAACATTCACAGAAGTGTATAAACATCATGAGCAGTTTTTCCCCAAATTATTTTTTTTCAGGTTTCTATTCCAAAGGTTCTAAAATTGATTTATCTTCCAAGACCATCTATAATCTAGTGTGACCTAACTCATCACCTGTCAACCTGCTCCCTGCTTAAGCCTGCTGTCTGCCCTACCAGATGTTGCCTAGAATTTGAGCTTCTTTTCCAGAACACAAAAGTTTTGCACAGGCAAATTTCACCCTTTTTTTTTTTTTAGCATATAAATGATATATGTGGCTGTTATTGTGCCCTTAAACAAGTTTTCCTTCTGGCTAGAATCCTCAAGTGTATTTGGGAACCACTGATTTACATGTGAAGGAAAAAAAATAAAAAGGGACAGAGAAAAAAATTGAGAAGGGTTTTTCCAAGTCACACAAGAACTCAGAGACAGTACCTGTGCAGGAATTGGCCTTGCTCTGTGGCCCGTCCTACACTCGTGTGACTGTGCTTTCAGTATTTCACCTTCTCGTATGAAACTCCAGATTCATAGCTCAGAATTTTTAATTCTGAGCTAGAAATTGGAGGCAAAATTAGCTCATCTACAGATGTCAGGGAATGCACCAGAATATTGCATCCAGCTTGGACTTTTCAGTGCTCCCTGATTTTCACAGCTAGCCCTAACTTGACAAGCCTTGTGGCTGTAACTATTGAAGTTGACAGCTGACATTTGTTCTCAGCATGAATGAGAAACAGCCTTTTTCTTGTGTCTTGTTGGCAAATTGTTCTCTTGATCTTTTTGTCCTTTTGGATGCCTTGAGCAAATTGAGATTACTCAGTACTTACTAGAAAAATCAAAATGAGTTAATGCATAATAATTAAAAGGAACAAAAAAACCCTAAACCCTCAAACCTGCCACAGCAGTGATACAGTTAATGTTCTAGCTTAATGAGATTGATTAATTTTAATGAAAAAAGTATGTTACCTCATCATCTTGTCATGACATTTGTTCTGTGTTTTAGTGTTTTATTTTGTTTAAAATTTTTCAGGTTCTTTTACTGATATCATTATAGTTATAGCCAAGCATAAATAGTTTCACATATATCAAAAAGCAATAAGGGTATTGTGTTTACTTTTACCGAACCCAAAATTTTCATTGTGGAAGCAGTTGTAAAAGTATCAATACCATTAATTTTTTACAATTAGCATAGATGGTAATTTTAAATAAAGCTACAAAATAAGATGATGTTAAAGAATATCAGTATTTTTATCCATTCTGGTATCCTTTGTTGCTTTCTCTTTCATCTTCTGGTCTGATACGAAATTACTTCCCTATGGATGCTTTGGCCTATATTCTTTTCTTAGCTAGACTGAATATTTTATTAAAATCATAAGATTGTATGTCAAAATTCAAAATTATTTTGCATGAAGGAATTATTTTTAACTTAAATTTAAAACAAACTATTTCAGTGAATGCTGAAATACAGCTTGTTCAAGGTCAAGTATCTACCAGTAAAAATATTTTTCAAATATGTGGATTTCCCTAGAGACATAAGTTATTGTCTTCAATCTATATTGGTACAATGTGGATAACAAATGGATTGAGAGCAGCCTTGCAGGGAAGGAATTGAGGCTAATCATGGATGAATAAATGGGATTGTTGTAGAAACTTGCATCTCAGAAAGATAACTGTATCCTTTTTGGTAATGAGACATTAGAAAAGGTTGTCCAGAGAGCTGGCAGATGCCCCATCCCTGGAGACAGTCAAGGTCAGGTTGGACAGAGCCCTGAGCAATCTGACCTAGTTGAAAATAGCCCTGTTCATTGCAGAGATGTTGGACTTTATAGGTCTTTCCCAACTCAAACTATTCTATGATTCTATGACCCTAGATTGCATAACAAGAAGAGTGGTCCCCAGGCCAAAGCAGGTGATTCTGTCACTCCACTCTGCTCTTGTGAGACCCCACCTGGAATACTCTCCTGGAACATCACAGAATCATAGAATCAGTGTCATAGAATAAGCCAGGTTGGATGGGACCCATAAGGAGTACTCCCAGCTCTGGGGACCCCAACACAAAGCAGACAAGGACCTGGTAAAACAGGCTGGGAGCTGGCCAGGAGTATCATCGGGGGGCTGAAATACCTCTCTTGTAAAGACAGGCTGAGAAAGATAGCATTATTGAGACTGGAAGAAAAAACGCTCCAGGGAAACCTTACTGGGCCCTTTCAATACTTAAAGAAGGTTTATAAAAAACGTACAGAGATATTTTTGTCATGGGCTTGTAGCAATATGACAAGTGAGAATTTTAAACTGAAAACTGTCAGTTTAGATGAGTTAAAAGGAAGAAATCTTTTATTACAAAGGTGGTGAGACATTAGAAAAACTCTGTCCAGAGAAATTGAGGATGCCCCATCCCTATAAGTGCTCAAAACCAGGTTGGATGGGGCTTTGAGCAATCCAGTCTAGTGAAAGGTAACAGTGTTCACAGTAGAGGGCTTGGACTAGATGATCTTTTAAGGTCCTTTTCGAGCTAAATAATTCTATGATTCTATGATACTAGCAGTACCTAAGTAGCGTGTTAATAATTTATTGTTATCAATTATTAGATTTTTTTTTCTTCCATTCAACCTTTTTTTTTTTCTTATTCCAATTACATTTCAGTTTTTAATGTTTAGAGCTTAGACACAAATTTTCTACTCTCTGTACTAAACATATTTTATCTGTGGCACAATCTATTCCCTGTGTGAATATATTCCCTGTAAAACTATGAAAAATAATTCAGGACATCATACACACTATGCAGAAGTAGAAATGACTCTACAAGCTTTTAAGTAATAGATAATCAAGTTCACTTTGTGTTGAATAACATTTTGAATGCAGAGACCTTGCCAAGGGGCACTCAAGCTTTGTAAGAGGAAAAAGGAAGGTTGTTCGTAATAGTAATTGCTACATATCCTGGTATCTGTAGCAGCAAACAAGTTTTCAAGGCTCTGAATTCAGGACAAAGAGGTGAGAAATAAAGATTAAACCTTATTGAAATGAAAAACAAATCTGATGAAGACAAATTTAAATGTTTCTAAAGAGTATTTATGTAAATAACATCTGCAAAAATAGCAGAATATGAATGAAGGTAATTCTATTTGTCTTTACAAGATAAATTATCACAGGGACAGGGAACAGAATGAAGACCCCATAACCCAAGTGGAAACAGTCAGTAACCTGCTTCACTACTTAGATACACAAAATTCCATGGATCTGGATTGCATCCATCCAAAGGCACTGACAGAGCTGCTGGGAGGGCTCACCAAGCCACTTTCAATCATTTACCAGCAGACCTGGCTAACCAGGAAGACCACAGATGAATGGAGATGAGAAAATGTGAGGCCAATCTACAAGAATGCCCAGAAGGAGGGAATTACAGGGAATTACAGGCCTGTCAGTCTGATCTTGGTGCTGGGAAAGGTTACGAAGCAGATTGTCTAGCGTGACATCAAATGGCTCTTGTAGGGGATTAGTCTTGGATGGATTGCATTTAGGAAAAATTTCTTAACTGAAAGGGTAGTCAAGCATGGAGACAGGCTGCATAGGGAAGTGGTAGAATAACAATCTCTGGAAATGTTCAAAAAATGTCTAGATGTGGTACTTGGGGACATGTTTAATGGTGAAAATGGCAGTGTCAGGTTAATGGTTGGATTTGATCTTTGAGGTCCTTTCCAACCTTACCAATCCTATGATTTATAGGCAGATTATCAATTTTAAATTTTGGCATCTCTACTTTAGATGACCTTTAAAGTTGTAAAACAAAAATTTTCCTCTCCAAATCATTGGTAGCAGACAGTTGAGGCACAAAAGATGTGTATCAGATACGTTAAAAAAACCCCAAAACCAAAAACAAAACAGAACAAAACAAAAAAAAAAAACCCAAAACCCCAAAACTACCAACAAATCTAACAACTAAACAAACAACAATAACAAAAAAACACCAAAAACAAAAACAAAAACAAAAACAAACAAACAAAAAACAACAAGAAAAGAAGAAGAAAAAGAAAACAAATGTTACAGGAATAGCCAAAGATATGTCTAGAATGACTCAAAATGTTAAATTTAGCTTCAAGTAGGAGTCTGGAAGTTGTGCACAAGGACACTTACATGAGAGCTATTTAAATGAGAATAAGTTTATCCAGAACAGATAATAAGCATAAGTTAAGTGGGAGTGATGATCTAGGAGTTTTGTTTCTGTCAAATATTCCTGATGATCTATTTTATTTATTGTATAAGAAAGTGGTGAAGAAGAAATGCTATACAGAGTTTTATGCCAGAAGGTATAATAAAAATATCTATTTCCACTTTCATATCAAAAGCTATCATCTTCCTACAACATCTTGATATTAATCAGTAAGATTTAACATCACAGTCCTCTGGTACAGTTGTAGGGGACTGTTTTCAGAAAGGAAATGTATAGATAAAACACTCTTAAGCTCCTGAAAGGATGTAAACATGTTAAAAGGAATATATTGATTTGGTGTCATTAAAAAAAAAAAAAGCTAATGTAAAAGACAATTGACAAATTTTGACATCCCTGGCAATGTAGAGTAGAGAAAAATTTGTTCTCAAATACAAATCCAATGATCAACCTGACCACTAGCATGTATACAGGATTTTCTTGGTGGGTACAGCAATAAAGGATTTTGGTGCTCCCTGTTTCTTGTTCTGTAAATAAATATATACATATAAATTTCTGCCCATGTTTTGATGAGAGATGAGGAACAGGAGAGTATGGACAGCCTCTGGAGGTCATCAGGAAATTAGTGGATTTGTCTGGATGGGTATTTCGATGACACCCTTCTTCCCTCAAGCTTGCAGAGCAATCTGTATCAGCTAGGATGGCTGGCACCTCTTCCCAAAACAAAGTCTGTAGAAAACAGAATTATCACAGCAGCTCGCCTGTCTCACTAAGCAAACACTTAAACATTTCAGTAAAGGAGCAACAGGGCAGTAGATAAGAAGATTCTTCTGAAAACAAGAATGGAGCTTGGAGACGGGTTTCACTGTTAAAATATCACTCAGATTTTTACATGGAGTTAAGATTATGTGGCAGGAAGATTTAGCCTTAGTTCTGTTGCTGTGTCTTCCTGAAGGCCTGGGTCACTCACATCCCAGCACTAAAGCAGACTCTATTACTTCAAGACAGCAACTGCTATTTCTTACTTCTGTAACAAACCCACAGGAAAGACTCAGAAAACATCTTCTGTGAGTCTTAGGGTGTCCTGTGCAGGGCTAGGAGTAGGAACTGATGATTCTCATGGGTTCCTTCCAACACTTCCTATTTTATGATTCTATGATTCTATGCCTATTCAAGGCTTTCCCTCAAACTAAAATTCTGAGAACATAAAGAAAATTTGATACTAGTTGATCATTTAAACCACTTATTCTGTGTCAATTATTTCTTTATTCTTTCTATAATTTCCTCACCCAGTTTATATTTAGCCTGAATCTGTCTGCAGAATACCTAATATTTTGGAATGAGTGAAAGTATGTACCCAGAGAATAAAATGGTAGGAATGGTCTCAAACAGTCTTTAACAAAGGCTGATTTTATACATTGAGAATAATGTCTTTCAATATCGTTTATATGGAAAAATGATATATAAATAGCTCTTGGTGGTACTCTGGATTGCATGGTTTCAATGAGTTTGGCATGGCTAGACTCCAGCAACCTGGACATTTGGTTTTTCTGCTTTAAATTTTTAAAAATATTATGAAGTGGGTTTCTACTGTAAATCTATGTAATGTAACCAAGAATGACTTACATTGCCTTGAGCACAGTACCCACAGATATATGGAAAATTCAGTAAACTTATGGAGTAATGGACTGTATATATTTTCTCTCTTTTCAAAGTAATCTAACTCTACTGAAATATTTCTATAAATGGGGTTTGTCTATCAGAATATGCTTTGAGAGAAGATTGATTCACAAATAATGTCCTCAGCAGAACAGTTTTCACTGACTGGGGTGAAAACTTCAATATTTTTCCTTAATATATTTTAAACCAGTAAGAATCATGGCTCTGTAAAAAAAGATGTCCTGAAGTTCCCTTAGTCCTTGTTCCTGATTATGTTCAGTTTGCCCCTGCTTTGAAGCATCCAAAAAAACCATCCAGATGCTGGCTTCAAGGCACCAGCTGTTCTTCCTTGGGTTTATATTCAAGACTCCTGACACTGTGTCCAATAATATTGTGGGTCTCTTTGTGATGACATGGGAGACTTTCTGCTCAGCTCTGTAGACAAAAGCAGTTTGTGCAGTGCTGAAGCATGAACAACTCCTGTGAAAAACAGCCTAATTTAGAAATTATAGAAATGTGCTCTATTAGTTTCATAGTAAACAGAGTTCACTTTACAATTCAGATAAAAATGAAAATTCAGTCTGCATTGAATAAATATACCTAAGAGATTTGACGTATCTCCTACTTTATGTGATGATATCATATGGTTTTTAGATTTCCTTACTTCTTTATTATAATAATTTGGGCAAGGTCAAACAAAAATATGTGCAAATAATCCATATTACTTTCCTTTATATATCCCAATTCCACAACTGTTATGGGTCTGATATTATTGGTGTCCAGCCCAAACCTCCCTTCTTCCTCCCATATTCCAGAGCAGATTCTCTTCATAGTCACAATCTTCAGTGACTATGAAGCATCTTGTGTGACTCATTTGAACCTTTTCAGCTTTCTTAGTATAATCCCTACCAATATAAAACCTTGTCCATCATACCAACAATCCTTAATAAAAACCATCTTCCATATCTATGAGGAAGGATCCTTGCTGCCTCAATCAGTATTGCATTAAGGTGGTCTTAAGAGACTACCCATAATATTTTCTTTATGCAAGTTTTTCCTCACTCTGTTCAGTTCACCTTCTAGTACAAAGTAGAAAAGCAGGGGAGAAAGTTCAGATAGCCCTGTTTAGTCAGATTGGGCTGCTGAACACAGATGGTCTCAGCCCAAGCCATCACTTTTGGTGTGATCTGACCCCAACAGCTGGAATGGAACTGAATTAAACAGAAGAGTTTAGAGAAGGCCTGAATTTTTGCATAGTTCCTCTTTTATTTTCATTATTTTTCCCTTTTATTACAGCAAAAGGAGGGGAAAAGAATATGGGGGTCCTGTCTTTTCTTTCCCCAACCTAACAGGTCTTGGTGACAATATGGTATGTTTTCTACTAGCCCTTTGTTATGATCAGTAAGGTAGAACTGATTTCTATCTTATACATATTTTCTTTATGTAGCAGCAAACAGATCTGGACAATCTGCAGAGGCATAACCCGTACAGAGTGAGACTTATATTTCTCATTCAGAATTGTAGGTTGATAGTAGTGAAATTCCAGATAATTTATACTAGTGTAAGTGAGCACAGACAGGTTTTTTCAGCCCATCATGTTTGAAGCCATCTCTCCCAGTTAGATGCTGATGTGTTAATGGCCATTGTAACTCATCTAGATGCATTGTGTAGGGAAAGTGTATCCAACAAAGACAGGTTCCCATCCTGAGACCTAGGCACAAATTGATGTCAGCAGGGCAGGGATAAAGGGTCACCACGCCAGTCTAAATTGCTGAGCATGACTAATAAATCTAACTTGCATAGTTTGTAATTTGTCAAATTAATTTACGCCGCAGCAAATACTTGTCATAATTTTGACAAAGGTGCAATTATATTGCTTCCTGACAACAGCAGATTAGTTCCTGTTTACACCATGATGACCTTTACACCTGTTTACACCTTTGACAGCCCTTTGCCCCAGAAGAGCCCTCCTAAATTAGTGATGCTTCTCACACATGCTCATGGGATTTGTTCATGGCTGATCTCTGTTGTTAAATTCTATTCTGTTGCAGAGCCTACCCAGATGTTCAGAGACATTCAGCATTATACAAGAGCCCCCAGGTGACTTTAAATTCAGATCAGGTCTGTCACTCAAATGTAGATTTTTCCCATTCACATTGGTGGAAGACATATACACCTATTTTATAGTTTCTAGTTATAATAACAGCATCAAGATAAAATACATGTTGATAATTAGCGCAATGCTAAGAATTTGATTAATACAATGTAAAAACTTAAATGGAATTAGAATTAAAAACAAATCAAAAGACATCTGTTTGAAAAAGACAGAAGAACATTATCAAAAAAGATCCATTGACTTTCAGCAGTGAAGGGTTTTCTAGAATACTTATCTTTTATTAATTGATAATAATGTTTGGTTCTATTGCCCATTAAATAAATATTACTAGTCCTAAACATTAAAAGTTTGAAAGCCTTGTATCTTATGTGCTAAATAATTACAGTAGAGAAGTCATTAGTCATATGGTTTACATAATTAGTCACACAAATTTTTAAATGCAGCATACCATAAACATTTAGTGTATTATAACACCTGATTTACTGTTAGATCAAGAAAATTCATAAATAGAGTTTCAGTGCATTTATTATATGTATTTGGCTTTAAGCAAATATGACAGCCTGCATATCCATACTGCAATCATCTATTATCTTTCCTCATACAAACAATTAAATAAAGACACATCCTCCTTGTACCCACTGAAGATAAATAGCCACAGATTTTTCTTTTCATTGTTTTCTTTCCTTTTTATCTTTAAATGCACATACATTTTACTCCTACTTGGAACTGGAACAGCCTGCTTTGCAGTTAATTTGCTGGATATTTTTGATTTTCTAATATAAAACTCTTCACAAAATGCTTTCCACCCTTGATTAAGCACATTTAATATAGAAATAAAATTAAATGAGGAAAAAAGAATTCCTGGCAAAGTATTTAATTAACTGTTTTTACTGTCATCACACAATGGAGACCTAAATAGACTGGAATGTGAACAGGGAATACAGAACAATGCCTTAAAAGACAAAAGCTGTGATTATTCTAGATACTTATCTGCTACTGAACTGTCAGGAGGAATTAAGATGAATTTCTGTTGATACCCATAGAGAAGAGACTAAAATACTTGAGCTACTGAAACTGAAGAAAGTATTTGTTTAAACATAAAATATCTATAAGGTATATCAGATAAGAGCATTTAAATGTAACCACAAATAATGATCCTTCCAGCAAGTTTTATGAATAAAGAATAGACCAGTTCTTTCTATAACAAATCCTTTTATTCTGATATCATTATTAATTGAATTGCTAACTTCCCTATATCTTATTTCATTTTCACTAGATTCTGCTGAATGAGTTAGGTTGAGTTATCACAGAAATTGTCATAAATATGAAAATGTGTGGAAAATGTTAAAAGCTTAGCAGTTGTGGTTGGACAAGTCATCTTCTAACATTTAATTATGGAAATATCTGATAGTGAGACAGATGACTTTATGCACAGTTATAGCTATTTTAATATAATGTGGATAAATTTAAGTTGAGAACAGTCCTTATTATCCAAAGCTTAACAAATACCTCACAATGAAGTACTGTGTCACCTTGCTGAGCTTTGGCTATCTGTTTGACTAGCAAGTGAAATCTTCACTATGGAGACCCTGGCTTGGGGAAGTTAAGGTGTGAGCCAAAGCCAATTTAAAACAAAAGAGAAAATCCTATTGGCTTCAGTGGGATCAAGTCCTTGGAGAGCAGCCTAAAGGACACCAATTCCAGCCAGTTTACCCACAGCATCCACTTCTGTCCAGGCTGGAGCTGCTGTTTTCCTGAAGAACCATCTAGCTGGCACTCACAAGCCAGTTGGCACTGGAATTGTCAGACAGGGTAATTTTGTCAGTTTTCTTGCACAGACAATAAAAAAAAATATTTCAAAAACCTGCTGGATTGCTTCCTTGTTTTATATGCTTCAGGTTAGAAACTCTTTTCAGTTATCTTAACTCTTCAGATGGTTGGACCTTACTGCTTTTTGTCTTTGTTTGATAGATTTCTTCTGGGCATCTCAAACTGCTTATTGCTCAGACACAATAAAAGACTAAAATGACTTATCAGCATAACTGGAAAGATCTATGCTAGTCACATGTGGTAAGAGACTGTTTATTTGTGGATATTCATGGAATCAGACTAAGATTAATATATCTGTCTTAAAATATGTTTTTATATCTTCATAAAATGTGTTACCAAATAGCAATAATCCTAATTTTATAGCTGTTCTGATACGATTGAGGACTCTCTTCCCTAAATCCAACATTACAATCCATCATGTGGTTCAACTATGATTCAGACTCTGTAATGCTTACATGCTGTAAAACCTTTAAAAAATCTGTCCCTATAGAGAATTAATTCCTTGTTTAATAGCATATAGCCACAGCAATATATGACCTATGCTTCATTTTTCTCCAAATAAAAACCAATTGTTGTACATTATGCAGCTAGGTGTTTTACCTATTGATAAATACTGATTTTTGCTGGGCACCGTTTATATTGGCACTTGCATAAAGCTGTAAGCCACCTCTAGTCCAGAGTCTAGCTGCAAATGGCTAGGTATTGAATACTGCCCTTCTGAAGACTCTGACATGGAGAACAATATTTGAACTATTTCTCATTCATCTTCAGGTTACAGAAATTGCAAACTGCCTTTTCTTCCCCTGTTATGTTTATGCATCTTGCACAGACATTCAACTGCAACATTTGCATCAGTGTTTAATGAGCTGCAGGGTAACCTACTGGCTTTCAGATTCTTCTTTTCTCTCTGAAGCCATTGTACTGCATTTCTCATTTCATTTCTCATTTGTAAAAAAAAAAGAACCAACACCGTCAAAACTATGAATAATGTAGGTGAAGCTTGGATTGACTTTTCAAATCTTCTCAAGATATGAGAAATTAGGTTTGTTTTTTTGTGTGCCTGTTTCCATTTCTCTCTTTTTTCTGTCTTGTCTGTGTGAGTTCTAAGATACTAGTACTGCCATATTTGTGGGGGCCATCTGTACATACAGAACCATAGAATCATAGAATGACTTGTGTTAGAAGGAGTCTTAAAGACCATTTAATTTCAATCCCCTGCCATAGGCAGGGACACCTTCCACTAGACCAGGTTTCTCAATACCCCATCCAACCTGGCCTCGAACTCTGCCAGGTATGGGGCATACACAACTTCTCTGGGCAAACTCTTTCAGTGCCCCAACACCCTCACAGTAATTTCTTAATATTTCCTACTAATATATCACTTTCATTTAGGGAAATTAATTTAAACATCTGAACAAACTGGAATTAGCGTCGTGATTAACTACTAATGGGAGACCAATATTGTAAGAGAGAGAAAGCTTAAATATGCAAAAAACATAAAAATCTCTCATCAACAAGATTGTTTCTTTGGATGTGAAAACTGCATGGAAGAATTTTCAAAATACTTCCTCAGTTTTGGCAGTTATTAAAAAAAACCAACAGAAATACAAGTAATGGTGCAAAACTGAAAAAAAAAGGAAGAGTGAATGGATTGTAGTCAATCCTTGAGTGATAATGTATTTTAAGTAGAACTTCTTGAAAAGTGTTTCAGATAATCATTCTAACGCCAAAATACTAAATAAAAAGATCCAAAAATTAAGGCATGAAATGGCTAAATTCCAAAAGTAAGTATAGATATTTATGTTAAGTTCTAGACCAGTTCTTAATCACATTAAGAAAAATGCATATAGACTAGATGAGAGTAAATACAGTCTAGCGCCAGTGTAGTTATTTCTGTAATCTAGCACTAAAGTTGTGTCAAATAACAGTTTAAAGAAGTAGTGTGGATCAATTTTCTCATATAATGAATTATGTAATCATGTAAATTAGTGATAATGACAAGAATCAAAAATATCAGAACAATTTAATTACTGAATTGTAAAGCATGTTTTAACTTTAAATGAGTCTGCTGTAGCAAACTGCTTCAGCAATTATTTGACTTCATAAAGCATTCTGCAAGTGTTTCTATAAACAGAAAATAAAAAGGTAGAGGGATTTGAGGTTGAATCAGATTGGGTAAAATCCCAATAATCTAGATTTTCTGGTAATCTCAGAGAGAAGCTTGTTGGGTAAATTCTACAGATGTATACTGAAGAACTATAAGGCATGTACTAAAATGCTATAGCATTCTAAATTAATGCCACTAATAATGTTTGTATAAATCTTTTGATCTTTTTAATGCAGAGATGTAGAGGCCTCAAACACAGGCATCTCTCACCTCTTTTCAGTAATGTCAAATGACAGCAAATTACTACAATGCCTGTGCTATATCTTTATGCCCCACTTTGAACCAGAATGAATATTAGATTAGGAGAAATGGTGAACTGATTATGGTGTCCAACATGAGGATGGAGCAAATCCCACAGTGTGAGCAAGGTTTGAACAGCCAGCTCCTGCCCCAGACCACTCTGCTGCTAATCCTTTGTCTTGTTCTTATGCACAGTCTTACAGGACAACCTCCCTTTCAGTCTTGAAGGATCCATATATGGATTTCTGGCCCCATTTTTGAGTGACATGCTCTGTCTCTTTAGTAGAAATCTGAGGCACTGTGCTGCTGCCTCACAGAATCTGAGAAGCCTCATAAGCACCTTCCTGAGGGCACCAATATCTGTATTTCTAGTGTGCAACCAACCCACTCACCCACTGACAGAACACAGCATACAAAGTCTCCCACTTTCAAATGTAATAAATCAGTTTCCTGTACTCTTCAGCATCTTCTGAAAGATCATTGGTGCAGACTATTCTTTGGTTTACCCTGGGAGTGGCCCGTGGGGGGAGACATTTGGGTTATTTTAAACAAAAACAGATACTACTCAGCCACATCCCTCTTCATCCATGTGATTTATTTTACAGCTGGGCTGGTGTTCTCTCTCCAGAAATTAAAAATTTGAGTTTAAGCTCACAATGGAGTCCTTATTTTGAAATATTTATGAGATTTTTTTTTTTCTGTTGCCTATGAATTTCTGCATAAAGGTGATTTCTATGCCTTGTCATTGGGCTCCAAGTCCAGTAGAATTTTTAATCACTCAAGTAACTCTAATTATATAAGTGCCTCCTCTAAAATCAATGCCATTCCTCACACACCTAAATTGTACCCCTACTTAAGTGCTTTCTTGGATTCAGGCCCAAAATACTGTCATTAGAAAATGTGTCTCTTTATATTTCAGAGAAACATAGCAATAAAGGTGTATTTCTGTAAAACGTTCACATCTCAGATGCATGCTCTTTTTATAAGGTCAGGTTGAGTCAATGGATCACATTAATAAAAATTATAAACAAACAAAGTATAATTCAATATGTCTATTGATTTCCTTTAAATAATTTGAGAAGCCTGTTTTCATTAAAAATGTGGACATATTTAATTAATATTTGTTTCTACATTGTCCTTCATATTCCCATGAATTATGATTAATTATGATGTGAAATTTAAACTTGAAGAAAATTATACAGCTTACTGTTACTGCCACTTTTTTGAGTTCTAGCAAGAACTGCTGCTTGGCTGGAAGGCAGAACTACAAATTTACATCTTAGAAATAAACAGTGAAAAGTAAACAGAATCAGTAACAATCAAAAGCTATTCTGACTACTGGAATGGGCAAAAAGTATACATGATAAGAAGTTTGCTGCTAGAGGCTGTCTTTTTCATCTTTGCTTTGAATGCAATATTTTAAACTGTTCAGATTAGATTGACTGTGGAGCTTAAGATTGTCTTTGCAGGAAAAAATTCAGAAGACTCAAAGCCTTCCCAAATAATTTTAAAAATACCAACTGGAGCACTGGGTTAGAGGATTGCTATAATTGTCTCACTGGTACCTTGCCTTTCACATTTAACCTCTCTCTTCATACATTGACATCCTACATACAACATGTCATTTCTTTATACTTAAGCTCTTTGTAGGTATCTCTGAACTATGTTTTAAACCTTACCTGAAAGTGTGGCCTACTTTCTTAGTTTAAGCATTTGATTTTGGAACTGTTTGTTCAGACACTCATCTTACAAATCCATGGAATTTTATGACCTGTACATCTACATCAATAACTATTCTCTTCCAGCCTACTTCCAAGTGCAAATTTAGCTAATGACTATTTATTTTTTATTATTAAAATACATAATGTCTTCAGACCAAGAAAAAACTTCTTCCATATCTGACTAAAAGATTTCTGCTGTGGAGAAGTTGTACAATCAGAATCACTTGTGTCTCAGTAAGCTAATTTTAATTTCAGTAAATCTTGAGACTCCATACTCTGGATGGCATTGAAGTGTTTTCCGGAATATTTTATGATTCTCAAGGTTAAAAAAAACCAACAAAACAAACAAAAAATACAAACATTTTTCTGCAGGAAAATTCCCTGTCCATTACAGAGATGTTGGAACTAAGGTCCCTTGCAATACTGATCATTTATAATTCTATGATGGTTTTGTGTCATCATGCCTTCTCTTAACTGTACTTGTGATGATGCCATGAATGCCAATTTTATTTGATATTGCTTATTTTCCTAAAAAAAGTGATAGTTTCTTTCAATTATATCATTGTCCTTCAATTTGTCTCAAAGTTGTCTCCAAATCTTGCTCTAATTGTTTTCTGGAAATACTGCCAAGGTAACAAATATCAATTTCTCTAGAGCCCTCTTATTGGGACAGTAAAATGTATGTCTCTTCCCTTCAAACTCGTAAAGATTTTGTGTTATTCTAAATTTTATTATAATTAGTATTAATTATCAGGGATGACTAAGGTAATTAATTTCATAACCTTAAATGAGGATTCCATGTCTTCCTGGACTATAAAAGGTAGCAAATTGAATACTTGTCATTTAATATTATATGTAAGACTAAGGAAATAGTCAATATTTTATGATTACTGTATAAATAGGACTAATTTCTAAGTTAAAAGTAAAAATTGGTCTTGCCTCTTGAGTTTTACATTATTTTTAACAAATGCTTTAAAAAGTATAGGGTAAAATAAGTTTGCATGCATTTAAGATCATTTTGTAGCATGTCCATATCTAAAACATTTTCCTTTTCAGTATTTTATTATTTTCACTAAGTTATTATCGTATTACTAATTTAATATTAATCTTAGTTTTAGGTATTTGTAATTTAATTTAGATGAATTAAAAGTGATCTATTAGTCAATTCTAAAGTAATAGATTTTTAAGGTTATTACTTGCATTTGTAGTGTCACAAGTAATACTGTTTTGCTTATGCTCTCAAGACATGACACTATGTGGAAGAATGACCTTCAGTACTTCTAATAAGTTGAGGTGCGCTCTGCTATAAACATCTGATGAGGAAAGATTACGCTGAGATTTTACCAGACTGACAACATCTTATCTTATAGCTGCACACATGCTTCTTGAAAGCAGGAAAGGCAATTTACCCTCCACTGTGACTATTTATTAGCTTTTTAATTGTCTTGGACTACTTCTGTACAAGAAACCATTAAATCATTGAAGAAAACAAAGAATGTGCACAGTGGGTGAGAGCATCTGTGTTGATAATTTCTAAGTAAATAAATATTGCCTATTCAAACACAATTTTGAACACCTGTTCAAGAGCAATATAAGCTATTATTATATTCTTGGTCAGTTACTGTGTAAGCACTTGTTGATGGAATGGATTACTGAGAAGGACAAAACAGCAATTTCTAGTCCCAACTACTCTCAAGTTTATGGTAGGAATACTGAGAAATGGGCATCTAGATTTGATTCCCTAGAAATAAATTTTGTCTTTGAATAAAAAAATACAGCTTTTGAGAAAAAAAAAATGTTCACTAAAAATTGTAGGGTCTCCTGTTTTGTTTCAGTAGGTGCAAAAACCCCTTCATAAAAAACCTGGTATGACAGTGTCATACATGGAGTGGCTTCACTCATAAAAGAGAAGCAAAAATATGCTTATTGATGTAAAACAGCAATTTGACCAAGTTTATAGTAAAAACGACAGTGGTTTAACAAGATTAAATGGCAAAGGTATGCTGGATTATTTATTATATAGAAAATAAAGTCAGACTAATTTATCAGGGAGATATCCCCTTTGATTCAGAAAGGACACCCTTTAATTCTACAATTTTTCTCAAAGTAGAATTTGGGTGCAAATGATCCTCTACTAGTCCGAAACTTGTTCAATGTTTATATCTAAAGGTTTATAGGTGCACAATCTATCAATTTTATCAGTTCAAATTTCAAATTTCAGTATGCAATAAATCACTTATGAAGGATCTGTTGCAACAAGGAGTGTCTCAAACTTGTGAAATAACCTTGAGAGGTGCCCTTATTAAGGGGAACATCCTGCTGTGCAGTTGACTCATGCAAGAGAGCTCAAATGTTTATAGAGGAAGATAATTGCATTGCAACAATACCTTCACGCTGCCCACAGAAGTTAATTTCTATCACACTTGGCTTGAGCCAGATCTTGAAGAGTGTTATTTTTGAGCAACAAGAGGGGCCTCAGATTGGCTCTTGGCTATTGTGCTGTTATCTGTCTCCCTCACATACATTATGAGTGTGGTGCAACCATCACAATTGCTACTGGTGGTTATCACTTGAGCAGAGTTATGGGAAATAAAGGTCAGGTAGCAGGGCAGCACTTCATCACCCACAAGAAAAGGTTATTGAAATATATATATAACCTACTGAAAAGTAGGTTAAAGTACACCCTCTTTGAATAAAAAAATTAGGAATCAGAAAGATAAGCTTTATGCCTGAACCAATGCTCATGGAAATCAGCAAAAGGGATGTAGGGATTTGGTTTAAGTCCTTGTAAAACAAAGCTAAATTCTTACATCCTGTTAGACTATGGAAGTACAAAGGAACTGAAGCAGATCTCAAGATCTCATACAGTGCTTTCCTACTTTATTTGTATAACACACTGACTCTTCTCACACTGCAGTTAAGAAGATCAGTGATAGGAAGTGAACATGAATATGGACAAAACCCTGTGCAAAGGATTCAATAAATAAATGATTTGCTGGCAGATCTCTTGCACTTCCTTTTGGATGGGACTAGTCGAGGTCTGACATGACCTCAGATTTTATTTGCTTTATGAGTGTTTCATTTATCTTAAAATACACCATAGTGATAATTCTCAAAATAATTTTTTTTAAAAGCATGTGGATAATAAACACTAGGTCCTCGGTAGCTAATCCTTGCTTTTTTTTTCTGTGGTCTTAATGCTACATCTAACCATGTGAATTTACTTTATCAAAAATACTTCAATGAAATCTTTTCATTTTTCTGTCTTCAAGTTGATAATTCCCTAAACACCTTAAGGTCATAAGGTGTCATAAAGGCCTGATTTCCTCTCACTGCTAATTGCAGTTAAACAGTGGTTTCCCCCGCTCAAAGTAGGTTGGGGAGAACTACCAAATTTTACTGAAAGTAACACCACAGATCACATATTTAGGTACTTCAATTTATTAACTGTATTGAAGATTTCTTCTGTGTCAGGTTCTTATATAAAAATTAAATACTTTTAATCTTTATCTGTAACACACACCATTTTATCTAATAAATTGTCTGCTGTTGCTCTATCTAAGATTTTAGCCAGCCTATTGACCTTTAAATTCTGCTGTCCTCCCTTCTCCCTGCAATTGATTTTTTTGTCACGGGTGCTAATTTTATGACAGTGTACTGGAAATATTTCTGAGGGAAATATAAAGAAAATGTTAACTCTTCCAAAGGAAGCATTTCTTTCACAGTCAGAAGCTTTCAGGAGTGAGAAAAGAGGTGGTGACTGATTCAAGGACTTCAGTAGTTCCTGACAGCCATGTGTTTCTGTGACTTACGGTGCTTCTGAAATTAGCTGATTCCCACAATGTTTCCATGAAGAAAGGCATACTGTCTTTCTAACGTCTGTTATGAGCTCCAACATACTTTTAATTTTTAAATTGAAGCATATTATTAGTGTGATTATATTCAAAACTTGTGTAGGATATGGTCAGAAATCTTCAAGCAACTTATAGAAATCCATGTTCAGTTTGTATAGGCCAAAACTGGTTACAATTCGAAGATCTTTTTGTCTGCATTATGGACTCTCTATATTTTTTTACAAATTCACTTAAAATGCTAAACTTAAAGTTAGTTGTAGGATGTTTGTGGACAACAATATGCTAAGTTTCATCCATCACATCCCAAATCTACATTAATATTCAAGCCATTCTTTTCTCTCTGGTACTCTACCAGAGAGCTATTAATTTTGCTTTCCTTCTTAATTTACTATGTCATTCTTTCCCACTAGGTAGTTTAAATAATAAAATATAACATGTATTGGAAAATGAAATTAAATTAAACTTTCAAAGCAGGTCCCTCCAAAGGCTGAACAAGTCACATTGTTTAGGATTCCTGCGGGATATCATTGTACTTAAGTGCTTTTATTTTAGACAATGTTTGTTTGATGTTTTTACTAGCATTATGCTCATTTTTTTAAATGAAAAATTTCTAACTACCTAGCTAAGAAAACTCAGAAGTATTGGCTTTTCAAACTCCATTGCTTTCTGCCATATTCTCATCCCTACTGCAGAAACAAGAATCCTTGCGGCCAATGTCAGGAAGTTACTTTGTTACCTGGCACAAGAGATATGAAACAATGGTAAATGAGGTCTTCATGCTGTGTAAATTTATCTTTAACAGACAGACTTCTTACCATTTTCTTCATTTTTGTAAATAAGGAAATTCAGGCTAGTATTTCACTAAAGAGAAGACAGTAGAAAAAAAAATTGACCAAATATGAATTATGCAAAGAGGTGAAATTTAGTATGAACTCTAGAAAAATGGAAAAGGACAGAAGAGTGATAAAGAAAATTCACAATTTAGAAGTAGCACGAAGCACAGATTTTAATTGAAAGTCCTAGAAAAATATGTCTATTAATAAATTAATTACCTATAATGCCTGATGTTGACCAAACATCAAGCATTTATGAGAAAAAAGAAAATAGTCTTTGAGTAAGGAATTAATGGTTCTTTAAAGAAAATCACTGATGACAAAGGGCACATAATCAGATATTAGAAAATATATGCATAAACAGATATATTAGTATACCTGAAAGAGCAAGGCTAAAATTATTTTATTTAACGAACTCCAAGTTGGAAATGTGTAAGAATAATTGGATTGGAGAAAGGAAATGGAAATTTAAGTAAATGAGGGGAATATACTCTATTTTTTTAGATTATGGGGACAGAAATAATTGATTTCTAGTTATGTGGGTCTGTTTATGTACTTTATCTGTACAATGTGAATTTCTGTAGTGGATAAATTTGCAAAGAAACATCTAAGTTCAGCCTAAAAACAGAATTTTTACACTTAGTAGAGATTAATTGACAATAATTCTAATAATTTATTTTATATCCAGTTCTCTTGCACTACATGTAAATAAAAACTTTGTAGTTAAGTAGTTTTATTCAGTATACAGTGAAAAAAAGGCTTGAATTTCAGTTGCTATATATCATTAACTTGTGCTGGAGCATCACTGTCATGCAGTACAAATTTGAATGACTTTTTTTTCCTCATCATAATTTCACACTGTAGTGCCAGAATGATAGACTCATAATGGGCTCCCTATAGACACATACAGAAATCATTTTGTCATGGTTATCTCACCTTGTAACAGCACCGAAAGCAGTTGGTCTCCATGGTCTTGCATTAAACTGTCACATCACGGTTAAAATCCTCTGTTTCAGGAAATGGTGACAGTACATCTTGAGTGCTGTGAAAAATAACGACTTCATTGCCCATACTCAGTGCCTCTGTAAAATCAGATTGCTCATTTATTTATATGGGAGGAGAAAACATTTTTCAATAGTAAGTGATCGTAGCAATTAAACATTTTCTTTGCTTGTTTAGCTTTCTCAAATTGATCATACCAACATTTTACAACTCCATGACTGAATTTTGAAGCAATTTTTTTTTATTGTACTTTAGCTTGCCCTAATTTTTAAGCCCTTTTAAATATACTCTAAACATAAATTTTTTACTCATGATTATTAAATTTCTCATTTTAAATACAGCTCAGGTACTCCCCTCATAGGACAATTACTTAATTTTTAAAAATTTTTTGGATATTCTTTTTTCAATGGCTTTTTTTCCCTCTTTTTTTTTCTTGACCATAGTTGCACACCAGTTCACTGAAATCCTAGATGGAAGAGAAATTTTTTATCCTGTTTCTGTAAGAGAAAAAATTGCACTGATTCAAATTCTTTGACTCTAAGGTCAAATCATTTTTTTTGTTTAATAAAACTACCATTTTAATTATGCAACTAGAAAGCAGCATCTTTCTGTACCAGAAAGGTATGATAATTAGCTGGACTAACTTTGAGTACTTAGCAAGCAAAATATATTTGATGTATTAATGACACATCTAAGAGTGCTAAAGATAAGTGTATTATGAGAATGTTATAGAATATCTAGTATGCTCCTTTATCATTGTAAGCAAAGCAACATTCTCTGTCAAGGAAAGCCAAATTTTTGGAGCCTATTCAAAATGACCTGTTTGGTGCAAATCAAGCCATGGTCATGGGCAACAATGCAAATGACTGCCCACAATGGATCTGGAAAATGGGATTTTCTTAAGAACAATCCAGGTAAGGGCTCTTACTGTAGTTGGTTATCCCGCTTATACCCACCCTTTCAGTGCTTTGTCTGCATTGGTTTGATTTTGTGGGAAGCTCAGGCAGAAGTACATGCTGCTCCATGCTGAGATGCTGCTCAAAGTTATCAGTCTTGAGCATTACCAAGCACAGTCCTCGTGCATACCCTGCTTTTTTTTTTCCTCCCTCACACATCTCTCTGATCTCCAGGCTCCTGCCACACTTCCAGGATCTTTCTTCCAGTCAAGATCTTCAACTTTTTTCTCACCACCCCTTTTCTCTTCAACACCATGTCTCATTTGCAGGAGCTACTGTTGTTCAGCACCAACTAACTCTCTCTGAAACTTTGGACTGCTCTCCCTTCTCCAGTTCTCTCAGTCTCAACATATGATTAAATGGATGATGCTCTCATGGCATCTTTACTGGATTCAAAGCATGCAATCTTTATTTGGTCAAGGTTTACAATAAGGCCACATGATAAGTTAAGATAAAAAGTTGCAGACTTTTGCTTGAGATGTTTACCTACACCCAAATCACCAATTATCTACTGTCTGCTAGCATTTATGATTTAAGCTTTATTTTTTTTTTCCCTCTGATAGTCACACTGAGGATTTCTATTTTGAGGAATGATTACCCAATTTCAGGGATGTCAATCCAACCATTTTCACTGGGATTCATACTCAGCAACTTTGTCTCTATAAATTATGGAAAATTAGGGAGCTTCCATTATTTCTTTACAATGTAGAATTTATGCAGAATTTGCCAGCAAGAGGCAAAAATTAACATTCAACTTAGTTCAATACTAAATGCTATGATCTATTTATCATTTAGATTTAAGGTTAATCTTCAGCTTATTTGTAAACTTCTATTTGGGTTTTTACTAGTGTAAAATTTTGTCCTTATTTAAATTTGCTCATAATGACAGCAAATTTAAATAGACTTAGGAATCTAAGGATATGTGAATTCATTAATGGACTGTTGAATTATTTAAAAGAAATTAACAATGCTCCATGTCCTCTGAGATACTTACCTGGGAGAAAATGACATCCATGTTGTGCATCTGCTGGGAAATGAGAATGTCACAGTTTCTTGCATGAGAATTTTAGCCTCTTTGACAGAAATCCAAATGTACTATTATTATTTCTAATACCATGTTTCCATTCTATTTCTTTTACAATGAATTGATCAAGAATATTTATAGTGATGTCAGTTTAAAATCTGTTAGAAAAATAGAGTAAGATACATCTACTAAAAAAGTAAAACAACCCCAATGAGAAAGAAAAGCAGAAACCCAAATGAAAGAATGACAAGTAAAAACATCTCCTCAAATCCTTTTATATTGCCTCTAATGCATTTTCACTAAGGCAAATTTTGACTGTAAAAAATGTGTTGTACTTTCTTACAACTGCTTCCACAAATTAATAATTTTTTCCTTATATTTACACTATAAATCTTGCTATTCTTCTTACCCGAGCTGTAAGTCCTGAAAATCACGAATGTAAGCAGAGATTCCTCAGGCCTTGAGATATAAATGAAACAATAGCTGTCCCTGTGCTTCCTGTGGTGACAGCTATGTTTAACAAAAGTCTTGGAATACAGCTCTTTGTCCTGTCATGGCAGCTTTTTATCTGTAGGAGGTATCCAGATGCTGTTCCTTTGCCCTTGGTTTTGATGTGGCTTTGCAAATTTGTCTGCCCTAATGACATCCTCTCAAAAAGACAGATACTAATTGTAAAAGAAAAAAAAAAAGGGGGGGGGGGAATGACGAAAGTTTTTTTGTAGGAATGGAAGAAACCAAAATGCTTTTCATCTTTAAACAAATATTTCATGGAGCATTGGAAAATTAGAATAGATTGAAAGAAAACCTTGGGAGATCTTCTGCTGTAGCATAAGTAAAATCAGCAAGCTTCAGCTTGCACAGTTTATTATAAAATCATCCTGTCAGAGGACATGGTTTTCTATTCAGACCCACTGTATGTTTTGTGTGACTAGCATCTCCCACCTGCAAGTCTGTCTTAATTTTTCTCTGCAAGGACAAATCATACAGGTGTGTTGTTTTGTTTTGTTTTGTTTTGTTTTGTTTTGTTTTTTTAAATAATGGAACACCTGTACTGTCTGCTATATGTTTGTTCTTAATTCCTATTGAAATTTGTTCAGCAGTCTTCAACTGGCTGTCAAGAAAGCTTTGTCTCCTGTACAAATAATTCTGACACTTGTGCAAGATAACTTTAATGTGGCTGCTCTCTCCTTATTCTGAAATTTTCTGTGGTTTTTCATGTTAGGTTCAGGCAACTGAAGGCTCAAAAAATAAAACTATTAGGTGAAACCCTATTATAGATGCAGGGTGGTTTACAGAAGACAAGGTAACTAAATTATGGATATCCCCTTTCTCTTCTTCACCCCATAGAGACAGTAATGGCTTAACCTTGAATGGCCAGATGTAAAACAAATCATCTATATGCAGATTTAGAACACTGAAACATCTGGTAGATGAGATTTGTTCTTTAACTCTGCTAGATTAATCTAGGTCAGTGGAATTTCATAAAAGCATAACAGTTTGCTATATTGTATCTCTTGCATGACTTTATTATTTCTTTCTTAATACTTGAATGCACCTACTATGCATATACCCAAAAACCATATTAAAAGAGTGATTAACATTTCAATATGTGGAAAAGCCAGAATTAATGTTGCCAGTGTGATTTCCTGTACCATCTCTGTTCCTCTCTGTGTAAATGCATTATAATCTGAAGTTGAACAATTTGCTTACATTATGTTGTCTCTATACATGTACTCCAATATTCCTACATGTCAGTTAAATTCCAGAATACTGGGTGTGTCTTCTGCTTAGAAGATCATTTAAGATTTTAGATTAAGTGGTAATAACTCCTTTCTCTGCTTTTTGCTGGATTATGTGAGTTGAGGAGACTTTTTTATTAATAATAATATTGGATGCAGTGATAGTTCAATTATAAATGTAATCTTGATTTTTTGAGAATTTTTTTAGTCAAATTCAGGCTACTAATATGTGTTCTTAATACAAAGTTGGCATGTTATCTTATGAAAATTGTTGTGCAAGGAATTTTATATCCACTCCTTAATTTTAAATGCTATCACAATTCATATATGCAAATTTAAGAAGCTCATGAGAATGATGAGTACTTCTATAACAACCTCTAATGAATGTATAGAATCTCTTTGTTGATAAGGTTTTCTACTATGTAATTTAAATTTGTTTGTGATAATGTCACTTTTTACCTGTGACACTTATTCTTTAACTTAAGTTGCTGTTCACGTTTTTTGGCGATTTTTCTCATTGACAAAGTTACAGAAACACTCCTATCTCCTTTCAGCCTATATTTTGCTACACCAGACAAACTAGAATTTCTGAGTCCTCTGTTCTGTGACAGGCTTTCTATTTCTCTGGTCATTCTACCAGCCTGTTTTACAGGCTTTGGATTTTGTTATAGAACCATAGAACAATTCAGTAGGAAAGGGACCTTAGAAGATCCCTTTTGATTAGACAGGAGCCTAGGTAAGAGGTTCTAGCACCCTGTCCAATTGTCTCTTGCAAACCTTCAGTGATGGTGAACGTACCATGTCCCTTGGGAGGATGTTCCAGAAGGTTCTCACTGTAAGACATGTCTTCTTTACATCTTCTTGAAAAAGCTGTGCTTTTCTCTAACAAGACCCTTCCTTTTGTTTTGCCAATATGCATTTCAAATAGAAAATACTGTGACATTTGTCTGCCTAAAATTCAACCAGCTCTGGGGTCTGAGATGCTGTTTAACCTCAGAGAAGGTTTTTAATAAAGTAATGACCTTCCTTTGGAACAAAGACATAAAAAAATGTGATCTCAACAAGCAGAGTTCACACATCATTACCTGAAGTTTAGGCAGTTCGGTTTCCCAATGCACTTTATTTTTCAATGCATAACCTGTGTGCAAGAGATTCACATATAATCTACTCTAGTAACTGGCTTAACTTGACATTTTAAGAGTTGATACTTTAAAGACTGCAACATAAAATATTTTTCAGTTTTATGCTTTCATCCTTGAAAAATGTCTAGGAGTCTTACTGCTATGTAAAATTATGACTTTGAAGTAAAGTGTCTGCATTCAAACCCCTAGATGATCCTAGACCACATTTGTATTGGTAAAATTTATTAGAAGCTAATAGAGCCATACAAAAGCTAGACATATGTTGTTTCATTTTTACAAACACATGTATTATTAAAAATAAAACTTAATAGTAAATATTTCTTGCCAGTAATGAGTAAGGATTAAATCTAGTAGATTTAAGCATCCAGAGAGGATGTGTCCCACTTTTATGACATATTGATAATGCAGATTCCCTTTTCTTTCATTGAGGATGTCCTGCTAAGAATGAGAATGTGGAATTATAATTCTCATCTAACAAATATTAGAAACATATTTATTTAATATTTTTATTGAAACAAATTATTTTTTTAGATTTGACCTAGCGTTTCTAGAATTATTTATGACACACAGAAAATATTTTTCCTTATATGTGATTTATTCCTCAATATTAGGCTACAGGAAAGAAAATAACATTGAGGCTTTTACATAGAAGTATGTTTATGAGTTATAACTGCTTACATATTTTAAGATAATATCTACAACTCTATGAAAATTACTCTATTTTTGAAACAACTTCATATATGTAAAAGAATCCTGAAAACAATGTTGCTCTCACATAATTACTTTGCAGTAAATCTTATTACTTTTCTTGACTGTTTATGTTTTATCTAGCATTTACATTAGATAGGGAAACTATGACAGGTGCCAGTGGAAATAAAGATCTCATCCTCACCTGAGGAGGAAGTCCAAATAAAGAGCTATAAAGCTTGAGAGCTGAAAATATTTACTGCAGTGTAAGTGTGTGTTGACAAAAAAAAATAATGAAATCATATCCCTAGTAAATAATTGTGATATCTTTTTCCAGTTCTGACCCCAGAAAATCTGAGTTATGAATTCCTTCCTTGCAATAATTGAAACAAGATAATTTAATACTTCTAATTCATCTTTTAGATGTGCTTTACCCTTGCATTTTCAGTGTAGAGAAAGTTGTGTAGCAGCTGCATTATCTATTATATTCTCTGATGATAGCTATTTGCCACTCAGTGCAATAACAAAACATTTTTGGAGAACATAATTTGTTTACCTACTTTTTGTACTAATATAAAACCACTATTACTTATTATAAACTTCAACTTACTTTTGATTGATGTGATATGATAAAAAAAATACTGTACTATTCTGTGCAGTACTGTACTATTCTATACATGTCTATGTATATTATATAATTTTATATTATTTTTAAGGGGTGCTCTAGATTGAACCACAAATAATATCAAGACATTTTTACATGAAAGATTCCCATAAATGTTTTCTCAACTGTCTGAAAGGATTTATATATGGGACACACTTCTTTTCACTTGACTGCATGGAAATATTTATTCAGGAGTATATCAGGTTATTCAGGATATCCCTTATCATTGGCTGATGGAGAGAGGAGCTGGATGGGTGAAGGAATGGAATTTTTCTCCTGGTTCATAGAGCACTGTATTGGCTCTGCCAAAGTCATCTTATGAGATCAGAGGGTAGAGCACAATGGTTTGGAGCACTCATACAGAGAAATTTATTTTCATATTTTCAAATGTATGGAACTGATTAACCTGTATTATATCAAAAATGCATAAAGATTTGTATTTTAATTGACTAATTTCTTCTATTTTGTTGTTTACATTAATGTTGTTATATCACAAGTAATTAAGTAAGAGTACATGGATTATAATGTAACTAAAAGCATTCCTCAATTCATTCTTGATTTAAAAATAATACAAACGAAGCTTATTTTCCCTCATGTTCTTTCAGCCCATTACATGAGTTATTTAATGTTCGTGAAAGAATTGTTATTTGTTGGTATGTTGATCAGCAAGAAATAAACATCATCAAAGTATATTACGTTATATTATAGTATATTATACTATATTTTAATAATTCTACATCAGCAGAAACAATTTAAGATACAAACTGCATTTAAATTGTTTTCTGTCTGCAGGACATATTCAGTTAAAAATATGACAAGAAGAAATAAATCTCTATCTATATGCTTTCCTTTCAGCTCTTTCAGAGTGGATAATTCACACCATATGCACCAAATCCTATTAAAGACAGATTCTAGTTATGCCTTTAATTTTTTCTGTTCCAATCCATAAGTTTATAAAACAGCAATGAGGTAAACTAAGTAAATGAAAAACTTTATAAATTAGCTTCTACTACCTGCAGCCCTGTGTTTGCCGCTGTGATATTTCCACTTGCCTGCTAGTCCTGTTGTAAATCCCCAGAATGTCAGGTGCAGCTGCTGGGTATTTCCACCGCTCCCAAGAAAGGGTGACCTGGTCACAGCTCATCACAGGGAGTTCTGGCAACATCACTGCCAGACCTGCTGAGAGCTGGGAGCTCTTGAGTCACTTCTCAGATTTCATACTGTTTCACATGGTAGGATCTAAATGTGGGCATTTTTCTGATCCTGAAGTGGGAGCAGTGGTTCCTAAAACATTTTAACTCTATCAGCAAGACCTATAACAATTCTAAGTATTTATTTCTAAAATGACCTAATATGCTTCCCAGTAGCTCCTTTAAGAAGCTTTCTACCAGGTATTGTTTTCAAAAAATAATTTATGAATAGGCATAAAGGCTAAAAAAAAAAAAAAAAGAACAGCTTGAAAAGTATTTTCTTTCCATTTTTAAGGATGAGGGTGCTGTTCTCTGTCTTTCTGTATTTGTTAATTTTCTGTCTTTATAATAAAAACAAAAACCAACAAACTTATTAGGCCAGATTTCAGATAGTTAAGTTTCCAATCTCAATTAATTTCCATCTAGGTAGCTAGTTCTCAGTTACAGGTGTTAGAAGCTAACATTTTCAAAAGAACATAACTTCTAGAAAACAATTCTAGCTTGTTAAAACTTAAAAAAATAACCTGTAACAGCTAAATCAAAGTAGGTTGTAAGCATACCTAACCACTTTTGTTTTCATAAAGGTCATAATGCTCTGAAACAGTGGCAGAAGGAATATTTCCTGCAGTTTTTTAATACACTCACATACATTTTAAGTGTATAAAGTACGAGCTCATTTCATTGGTGTCAGTAATTTTCTAACCTGCCCCCCACAAAGCTGCTTTGATATTGAATATCATCAAAACAAATTAAAATATATAGGTCTCGATTCACATTATATGCCCTTTAAAATAATTCTTCATTATACTTCAGATTAAATCTTTCACCTTTAGTTGCTATTTATGAAAATACCAATTCATCTTGTCTTCGTGTAGCACATATAACTTAGGGGCAAGTGGGTAGCTCTGCCCTGTTTCTCTACAATGAAAGCTAATTCAATATTTTTTTGCTTTGTAGATCAACTAAACAATTTCTATCCTTGTGTTCTTCTCCTGACAGGACCCCCTTGCAGCCCCCATTGCTGGTGCTGCAGCACTTGTGTCTCAAAGTACCTGTAAGAAATGAAAAAAAACTGAGCTACTCTTTCTTTATGCAAGTTTAATTAGTCTTCAGATTTTTGTTTTAAGGATGTACACCTTCTGTCTTTTAGAAACAAACCCAACAGCCTTATGTACCATAACTGAGCTGCGCATTGTATGTGTCCTGAGGCCTGACTTGCACAGCACATCTTTGCTATGCCTCAGTACATTTGTACTCTGTATTTTGTTACTCTCCACATCAATAAGGACAACATAGTAGATAGAATATAATTGATATAATATTTCTCATATTAATGTGGCAAAATTAAAAAAATATATATTGAGTGACCTGGTTTAGTGGAAAGTGTCCCTGCCCCTGGCAGAGGGCTTGGAACTAGTTAATCTTTAAGGTCAGTCCAACCCAAAATATTCAGGAATTATATCACAAAAATACTAAAATTACTTTAATACAAGAAAAGCACTTGAAAATTGCTACCCTGTTTTCTTACAGATATGAGTATCTTTCATTCTGGAATTCCCTACTTCATTTATTGCTTTATTCCATCAATAAAGATGTATTTGTAACATTGAATAAGAAATTAATAAAATTTAACTCTTTGTAAATAAAATATTGAAACTCTGACCTAAATTTTCCTTTTCCAGTGGAATATGGATCGTAAGATCTCTGGGTTTTAGTTAAAGACCACCATTTGAAATACACATTTCATGCTAATAGCTTACATAATGACAAAGAAAATCAAAGCTTATCTTACTTCATTTGCAGGGTTTTCAGGTCAGTACTGTGAAACAGAAATGAATGAGTGTGATTCAGCTCCCTGCTTGAATGGTGCTGTTTGTCAGAATGATGTCAACAGCTATGATTGCTTTTGCCCTGAAGGTAAGTTGTTCAAAATAATTTATTTTTATTATCTTTGACAATTTTCAAAACTGCCTGCAGTTTGCAAAACATCTTCTTGACAGGCATCAAATCATCATTAAAACTTCCTTTCTATGAAAGTCATTCATTCCTTTCCAAAGTCTTCTTGGCATCTTTGTCCACCAAGTCAATGTGCCTACCAAAACAACCATGATCATTAAGATTGGAGACAAATTAAGAATGGAGGCAGATATCCTCCTAAATTCTACCTTTTTCAGACAGAATGTAATTATTTTATCAAAGTTCAAAGCAGTGGAGAAAACATAAATGAGCAGTACATGAATTCCATGGAAAATATCATCAATAAGCTTAAAAAAGTATTTTTACCTTCATTAATAACATACATATTTCTCACTGATCATGGCAAGCTACAATGGTCACAATGATTTTAATAGACCATAGCTAAAAAAACCTATTAGAATTTTAACAGAGAAAAATAATATGATTTTCAGCACCTGTGGTCTGTTTCTTTAAAAATGCACTCTCCTCTTTGTTATCAGTACTGTATGAAAAAAATAGGGATTGCAGTAAAAAATTAGTCAAAGAAAGCTAAAATGTTTTAAAGCAACTAAAATTCCAGTTTTTTTCTAAAATGCTTTCACAAATGGGTTCCTTACAAATATTTTTAAATGCATTTTTAGTTAAAAATAAAGCCAAGGTTGTAAATTATAACCTGATACATTCTATGTTTCATTTTTTTTTATTTTAATCTTCAAATTCTACTACTTTCTAAATATAGACTCATGATAGTTGATTTCATAGCTGACAATATTTCAGGCATTTATGTATTAATACAGGCATTCCAGTGGTGATAACTTCAGAAACTCATCACAAGAGATGAAATTGCCACAAATAATTCTCATAAGTACAGTCTCTGTCATTAGTTAGCTTAAATTAGAAGCCAAAACAGATATTGGAAGGTAGCTGGAAATTAACCTTGGAAAAGATCATTTTGCTGTTTAAACTGCCTGACCAGCGTATACAAAAATAAATTTTGCCATCCACATTGCTAATTTTGTGGCTTACATGTTACCTGTGAGACATAGGTCTGATTAAACTTTAAATGCAAATAAGAGCTCTTATTTTATACATTATTAATGAATTAAGGGTAATTCTAAAGTTTTATGACTTAAGGATCAGTGGAAATTGGTTCCATGGTCAGTTTGAGAAATTATAGGAGTATAGTTTGCACTGAGGATACCGATAGCTTAGCATTAGTCATGGTCTTCCTGCAGCCATGGCCTGTGACAGCACTAATGACACTCATTTTGTAGCATGACCATGAATTAGAATACATTTACAAGAGCATGAGAAGTCAGATATTGGAGAGGAGATTTTCTAGCAATTTCAACTACAAAAAAACATTGTTGGACCTCTGAGTTTGCTAAAAGTCATTCTGACAGAAGAAACTGGGGTGGTTTAGTCTGGAGGAGAGGAGGCTCAGGGGAACCTCACTGCTCTCCACACCTGCCTGACAGGAGGTTTTATTGAGTGGGGGGATCAGTCTCTCCTGCCATGTCTCTAGTGAAAGAATAAGAGGAAATGGCCCTAAACTGTGTCAGGGGAGGTTCAGATTAGATATTATTAGCTAAGAAAAAAATCACTGAAAGAGTGGTTAGACACTAGAATAATTTCCCAGGGAGGTAGTGAAGTCACCATCTCTGGAAGAGAGAGAAAGGTGTCTGGATATGTCACTTGGGGAGATGGTTCAGGGGAAGTTGGGGCGATGCTGGGTTGTCAGTTGGACTGGATGATCTGGAAAGCCTCTTGCAACCTTGATAATTCTGGGGTTCTGTAAAACAAACAAAGAAAAAAGTAGAAAAGCAACTATTTGAGAATTGATTTTAAGAGAGATTTTAAGAGTTGATTTTTATTTTGACAGCAGATATCCAAAACCCAGCTTCACTTCATCTGTAATGTTGTCAAAATCAGCAGAAACGTAATTCATAAGTTCTTAAGTCTTAATGAACATACTGAATCCTAAATTTGTGCTTTCATTTATTGACTCCTTTTAAAGTATATCTGACAGGAAAAAAAAAGCATTTTCCTATTAATGACAGTGGAGACAAAACTTTTAGAATGAGAATCCATAAGGATTCAAGATCATTTTTTACAAGAGTAAATTGAAAACAAGGGACCTAAAGACATTGCTTTAGAAAAATAAGACACTGATATAGCTGAATAATGCATAGCTCTTTGGTTTTATTTCCAAGGATTTGAAGGCCTGAACTGTGAAATCAACTTTGATGAGTGCACTTATGGTTTCTGTAAAAGCAATTCAACTTGTTTAGACCTGGTTGCAGACTACAGCTGTGCTTGCCCTCCAGGATTCACTGGTAAGATTTCTTTTAACTTGGAAATGAAGTTAAATAGTTAAACTATTCATTTTCTTTCCTGAAATTAATTGCACTTTGTTCAGTGTTTTAGCATTAATAAAAATAAAATCAACTTAGGGTTCTGTGCGATTGATAATGTTTTAATTTCCCTCCTAATATGATAAAAAATGAAAGCAGTGTGTGTATGGAAAGAAAAACTGTATTTTGCATAGAAGAAAAAAATTGCTTGAAACCACCTAGTCTAAGAAACATAGGTGAACAGGTAGCACCAGCTATTTTTCTCAGATTTTATCACAGCCATACTTGATTGAGATGATAACAAGAACACAATTTTAGAAAGATTACACTTTGTTCTCTTTAACAAAGGTGCCATCAGATCCTTATGATAAATTCTCGTAAGTTGCACAATTATTTGCATGTCTAAAAGGTTTGAGAAAATAGCTCTTGCATCCTGGAGAGTCTTCAAGGCTCTATTTTCTGCCAGAAGCAGCTAACAGGAAATCAATAAAACTGTCTCCAAATATATGCCATCTAAAAAAACAATGTCAGGCACTGAACACTGACTTTCAGCTGCTGATTTCAGAGAGGCAAATGGAGCAGCCTTATTTATAAGTAGTAACAGGAAAACAAGCAGTGGCAGTCTAAGAAATCATGCAATTAGTGGATCTTGTAATAAAAAGCCGAACAAGTTTGTCCAAAGAGCTCAAAATTAGTGGGGACCAGTGGAGAGGAGAGGAGAGGAAAAAAAAAATGAAAGAGCTCTATTAAGGAGAAATGAAAAGTTAAAGAAGTAAGTAGAACTGTGAAGGATGAGGAGGCAAAATTAAGTTAGTTGTAGAGCATTTCAGGTCCGTAGTAACACCAGTGACATTCAGTTTAGAAATTCTTCATTCATATTTTGTCAATGGTTAAATGTAGGAAGACAGGACAAAAGGAATCTAAGACAATATACAGATATTTTAAATCTGTGGAAGTAATAGTAGTTGCAATTGCCACCAACTTCTGTGAGTTTTCATGCAGACATATTCTTATATTTTTCAGCATTACAAAACCAAGATCTGATATATTTTCTGTAACATCTTATTCTCCTTTTTACTTTGGTAACTGGCTTTACTTTCATGAGTTTGCATACTGTGTTTATTTTGCATCAATTTTGAAAATAACAGAGGTGATTACAAAGTTACTATAGATAGAAGAAGTTTAGTGCAAAAAATTTAAAATAAGAAGTTTTTAAAACTTTCTCCTGTACTGCTAGAATCCAAATAGAAAATGTCTAAATTTTCTGTAGTTGGTTGACAACAGTCAGTTTAAACTGGGTAATGTGGGAAAAGCTGTTCATTTGAAAATACAGCAACACTATTTTGGGATGTGATGGAGGCCACATTATAGAGCCAGAACTACAAATTAATGTGTGAGTGTCACTAAGGAAGCCTGGGACAGAGTATGTATTCCTTAGCAGGGACTCTTTATCCTATATTCTGGATATATATGCATCATACTGATGCAAACAGCTTGCCAGTAACATCCTTGTTCATTCCAAGACAAGCAGGATTCAGGATCTGTCAACAGTAAAAAAGTTACAAGTGAGTTATAAGTAGATTTTATTGAATACCTTGAGGCCTATATTGAAGTCATAGAAGTTCACATGACTGCATAATGGGCTAATATGAAATAAAGCTCAATTTTCTCCTGCATTTCCTATGTGAGAGACTTTCCATCACGAATGTTCTATTGATCTCACTTCATATTGTTGGTTTTTTTTGTGAGACGGGACAACTCCCACAAGAAAAAAAGTAAACCAGCCTACTGACTGGAATTAGGAGTAGGGATAAGGATCCTCCTGATTGCACTGAATATTTTAGTTTGTGGTCATGCTTTTTGTACAATTAATTCACAGTCAGTCACTGTGGATCTCATTAGGTCTGCTCTCTCCAAGCCTTCCAAAAACTGCTTCAACCTCTCTAGAATGAGTCTGTGATGCAAAATACTGGATATTTGGGCTTCCATCTTATACAAAAGGCAAACAACAGCAAAAGAGTGTTCCATGTTCTTCTGAGTTTTAAGATTTATATAAATGGTACTCATAGATATTGCTATAGCAGCAGTGATACACTCAAAAGATATTTAAGGGCTAAAGGAAACATAGTGTGCATATGTATACAATTTTTATCCACTTAATATTTAAACAATGTAGAAATTGCATCATTAATTTAGAAAAACATCATAAACAGAGTAGTTAGCTGATAACAATTAGCTCTGATGAAGGCATATGTTAAAAAGTTCATCAACAGATCTGCTAACATCCTGCCAATCACATTTTGTAGTCTTCTGATGAGACTTTCTCAAGCAAGTAACATTTGAAAAAGTCCACTAAGTGTATAAGACTGACTTTTACCTTTTATTTTCTTTTAAGCACACTTTTGTTTTCCTATCATATTAAAAGTAATTTCAGAAAAAGTTTACCTTTAGCATCTTAGCTGGTCAGGTACAAAATTGTCTTAGGCTGGTTGTTTGCCTCTTTTCCTGTTTATTATCTGTGTGAAGTGGCATCAATTCTGATTGGGATCACATGCCTCGTGCACTAAAGCTGTGATGGAAGGGGTGCATTGGACAGGAGGGCCTCCATGAATGGCCTTGGATGAACCCCCCTTGAACCAGGCTGTGGTGCTCCACAGGTGCTGGATCTTTGTCCTTCCCTGAGAACAGAGGTGGGGAGAGGCAGTGCAACATGTGCAACAGGGAGCAGGGCTGGATGGTGGAAACAACTCTCTCCTGCTGAGGAAAGACAGCAGGACAGGAACATCCAAATCATCTGAGAGGGTTGTAAGAACAGCAGGGAGCCCTTTTGCAGCTTCTGCTGCCAGCTGAATTGTTTGTTGCTGAAAGGGTGAGCACCAGAATTCTGGCAGCCTTTGGAGCTTGCTGCATAGAATTTCCTTTACTCTGTCCAAGATGGGCAGTTCCTGATAAAGACCAGGAAAATACTCTCTCTACAATAAAAGATTGAGGGCTCTCAAATGCCCTCCCATAGTAATCTGCATACACAGGATTATGGTAATTATCCCATAGTAAAGAGCTAATGGACAAATGGACAGATAGCAAAACTGCTACTTCCTTCCCTCACAGTGTTTTATTTGATTTTGCCAATTAGAGGGGTTTTGAGAACATCTGAAGTTGAGATAGGTAAAGGCAGTCCAAGTCTGTTAAACTGGCTAGCCTCAAAAATTAGAAAACATTTTGTTCAACACATACAAACCACTTGTTCAACACATAAAAGCACATACTTCAGATAGGTGAAGTAGGGAATTTTTAATATCGAACAGTGGGACACCTTCAGTCCATTGGGTAGTAAGACACTTCAAATTAAACATCAATGGGAGGGTGTTGAATTCATCAATGATAGAGAAGGCAGAGGCAGTTCTATGAGGTGCAACTACTGACCATTTTCATCATTTGAGTGGATTTTCTCTGGTAATATAAGTAATTGGAACTAAAGAACTCTGTAATTCAGTGGTTTTGGATGAGAAAGCATGGGTTTTTAATCTTTAATAAATGATGGGATTATATTGTTCCATCGTAAACCTTTTTCCTTTTTTAATTGTTGGAAGAGATGAATTAAATCATTTATTTATTTAATAATTAATTAAAAGGGTTTCAGAGCTGTTCATGTATATGGATAAGCCCTATGATAGTAATATTACACCAGTGAATACTGGGTAGAAAAAAACTTGATTTCAAAGTGATTTTTATTTCATCATTTAGCACTGAATTTTGTAGTTGTAGTTTATATGCATGAGATTCTTAATCTGACTTCCTCACTTATATCAAGGTCCTTATGAATCCTCTATGTGTAAAATGATCCTTCCTCTAAGCTTTGCCCATGTCTCATTAATGTTTACCATTATAACAGGACAGTATGAATCAACCGTCAGAATCTACCATCAGTCACACATTTGACTTAAATTTACACAAGAGACTAAATAAATATGCAAGCCTTTTAATATGCTTTCTGAAGATCAAGTCTATATAGTTTCCTCTGTCATGTCTCATACTATTGGGCTTTAGGAATCCTGTAGTAGATATTGTGGCTAAGCAAGTGGACACTGCAACACCGAAAATTTGAAAACCAAAATTATACGAAGATGAGCAAGGTCTTGCAGCTCAGCTCAAGCCATCACAAGACATAAGATAATATCTTTCTCTGGGCTTTCAAAAATCTTTCCTGTGTATTCTTTTCCAGTGTGATTCTAAATTTTGTTTTCAGTAAGTCTGCAAAAGCTGGTCTATTTTAGACACATTTTGCTTGACATAAATGCTTTTAGTTACTATCAGAACAACTGCACAGTACAAAATTATTGAGTCACTATGTTCTCTTTTTCTTGTTAATTATGAAAAGTACTTTCCCCAACAATTCAAAGGAAAAAACTGGCCTGAGAGATCTACCTCTACCCAAAAGGAAGGGTGGGGGTTGGCCTGTTCTCCCAGACAGCTGGTGACAGACAAGAGGACACAGCTGCATCAGGGAAGGTTCAGGGTGGACGTTGGGAAGAATTTCTTAATGGAAAGGGTTGTCAAGCATTGGAATGGGCTGACAAGGAAGTGGTGGAGTCAAGAACAATGGAGATATTCAAGTAATGACTGGACATGGCCCTTAGTGCTATGGTTTAAGTTGACATGATGGTGATTGGTCAAAGGCAAGACTCGATGATCTTGGAGGTCTATTCCAGCCTAATTGATCCTGTGATCTATGGATCCTCAGTCATCCTTAGAGTCAGCCACAGAAATTCAGTCTTGCCTGCATCTCATGCATCAGATAATTGTTCCACATCAGTCAGCCCTTATGGCCAGCACAGAAGCAGCTCAAAAGCCAGGTCTTTTCAGTGATGTCCCCTAATGACCGAGTTCATTTAAACAACATTCCTCTGTCTGAGCGCTAGTCAAAGCGCTGAGATTTTTCAAACCAAAACAAAACCTGGAAGCTGACAGCCAGAGAGAGGGATGGTTCCCCAGGCTCCTGGCCAGCAGAGCTCTGGCTCATAGCAGGCCATGGAGGAGTGAAGGGCTGACTTCCTTTCCCCTGCTCAGCTGGAGCAGCACAGATGGGCTGCTGGTTGCCACAAACACTGTAAATGGCAGGCTGCTGAGGGCAGGCTTCCCACAGTGGGGTGTGCAAACTTAACATGCTGGAAAATAAACAAAATTTATGCTTACATGAAAATTATTATTATGCTTACATGAAAATGTATTCACTATGTACTTCTGAGTCATTAGAGAATATTTATTGTCATGTCATGTGTAAGTGTACCTGCTTTGCTTGGAAGGAATTCAGGTTAGGACATTTGGGAAAAGAAAATCAGTTGAGTGCAGAAAAATCTGTTTAAGTTTCATCATGCTGCAAATTTCATTACATAAAAATTTTGATAAAATAATACATAAAAAATAATGAATTGCATGAAAGAAAAGCAAATCAGTTGGTTTTTTCCAGTAATTTTAAATATAAGCAAAGTTGCTCATTTTTTTTTTATGTGAAAAATCAAATGGAACATTTCTCCAATAGTATTCCATCTGCAAATACTAAGCATGATTGGTTTAAATTAGAGAGTGAATAATAGTAGTTGGAACCACCTGACAAAAGATAACTTAATTCTTCAATCATAGCTTTAATTAGCTTGTATGGAATTTACTTTATCTTTGCTCTTCTGAAGGAAGATTATTATGAGAATTTTTGGTATTCCTGTCCATCCCCATTATTTCAGGTATAATGCTAGGGTTTTTTAGTAGTGATTCCAACTGTCATGCGTAACATAATGTATGTAGAACACCCATTAATATCTTTCTGGGCATGACTATGTACTTAATTACTTTAAGATAAATTGGAAAATAATCATTTTATATGAATAAGCTTGATTTTCAATTTTAAAACTGTTGCCAGTTGCAAGGAGGCTCTTATCAAATAAAAAATGGAAAAACAATCATGTCTAGAAAAGCTCATACAGAGAAGACACTGGAACATGCGGCTGAAATTTTTAGTCTTCCTGAGTTACTGTGGAAAATCAACCTAATTTTTCCTGAACTCCATATTTTTCCTATGCTAATGTCATTGATGACACCGTACAATGAACAGCAATATGCCAGCAAAGTGAGGACCACTTTTACTTTTCACATCTAAGTGCACCTGAAAAATAACATATGGCTATCAAGACACAATTTCAATCAAAATTTTTGTTATAACTGCCTCAAGAAACCTCTTAGGAATTAATTTTCTGTAACAACCTAAGCAATCAGTGAATGAACCCTGACATAAAAAAATCAACCTCCAAGCAACTACCCCAGTGCACATTTTTCATCCCTTACAGACATTTTGTAATTGAATTTGAGAAACAAAAGTGGCATCTTAGATAAGAATGGTTATATTTAGGGTGTGCTTAATTTTTTTCCTGGTATATAGTTCCTCTTCTGAAAATAATCCACCAAATCATTGATTTTGGAAAAGGCCTGTTGTTCAACACTTCCCTCTGCAATACCACCTAGCATAATACTGGAGTTTTTGATACTAAATTGTATTTACCAGTATATACTGGGTTGCTGTTTTAGACAGTGAAACAATGTTTTTTTGCCATCCTTTGCTTTGATAGAGCCATACTATAAGGAGTATGACACTGACAGTTTTAGTATGACCACACTAAATAGAGTCTTATTTGGTACCGTCTTGTTGACTCATTTTTGTTCTTTACTCTTTGGCTTTCTTCTTTGTCATGATTTTATTTTATTTATTTTCTGTTGATACCCCATCTTTAGCAGTGTTCAGGATGAGTTTGGATAGGGCATTATGTAACTTGGTCTCATGGAAAGTGTCCCTGCCCATCACAGTGTGTTGGTACTAGGTGATCTGTAAGGTCATTTCCAAAACAAACCACACCATGATTCTATGGATCTATCATCAACCTGGCCACTAGACAAGTCCTGAGGCCCTTGCTCCTAGCTTGGTACCTGGCCAGTGGCTAGCACTGCCAGTGCCATGTGTACTGGGCCTCAGGATGCAGCGGTGATAGTGGGAACATTACACCACAACTTCACTCTCTTCACTTAAGTTGTGAGTTGACCAGAGATTACTGAGGAGCCTTGAGGCAGGAGGGGAAATGTGTTAAATGCAGAATGATGATTTTTAAAGCTGTTTACACAACTATCATAAAAAGATTTTTTTTTTTTCCCCTTAGCACATTAGTAGCCAGGCAAGAAATAGAATAGCATTGGCTGTTTGCTCTGGTAACAATAGAGTAACACCTTGCACCTGGTTTTCCTATTAATTTCCAAAACCTCCAGTTACAGGACATATACATTTCATGTGAATGAGAGTGATGCTACAGAGCCCGGGTGCCTCAGGGTGGGCTATTACTATCACAGAAATATACCTGTCTCACTAAATTGTTGTGATGTTTTCCCAGGAAAGACACAGAGAGGGCTACAGGATGAATTTATATGTTCTGTAAGTCTTCTAACAATCCACAGATTGCTGGTTGTATGCTCTATATTAGGTCTGTGTACCAGAAGGAAGTTAATGTTGGCCATTAACCACCTTGTACTGAACCTAATTACTCTAGTTTTGATTAAGGCACACAATGAATCCAAAAGCATTCAATCCTGATTTGAATGAATGAAAAGAAGCCAGAATTTCACTGGCATTTTTTCTAGTAGTAATCACCATCAGATTTAGAAGTTTATATTAAATATTTTATTTAAATTTTTGTCTTCAACTTTGATCTATTGCATCTCATTACCTTTTCTACACAAAATAAAAAAGCTCTTGCTACTCAAGTATTTTCTCTTTGTAAAGATACTTGCACACTGTAATCAAGTCACTTTTTGGTTTTGTTTCTTCTAAATGAAACAGATGGAGCTCTTTAAGCCTTTGCCAACAGCATGCTTTCTTCAGTCGTTGAATAAATTGTGTAGTTTTTCTTGCATCCTTCCCATTTATTTTTAAATATGGAACATTCTAATCAATGTTTTATACAGAGGTATTTTACACATCAATGTTCGCTTTTTGTTTTATTTAAATACGTCTGAGATTTTTTTTCTCGCAGCACTGCAATAGTGCTCATATGCTGAGGTCTTCAGCAGTCCTTTTCAAATTGCTTTTGTTGTTTCCCCACATACAGCTCAGCAACAGCTCAGTAGCTATAATCTGCGTGTTTTTTTCTGTGCTTGTATCTGCAAACTACAAGTGACCAGAAGTGACCTGCAGTACATTTAAAAATGTACTGTTTAGCTAAACAAAAGTTATCCCAAGATTCCATTTGGTGCATAGGCTTGGTCCCCTGTGGAAAGGAGATGTAGAAAAAGAAGTGAGAGTGGAAATGAAGTATCTGTTTAAAAGTCAGCGTTGAAATAGTAGACTAAGGACTTTTCACATTTGCCTACAGAAAAGGAGATTCGTGGAAGTATAAAATGCCTCATTTGCTTCATTATGGTTTTTTCATGAGAAAGATTTGAGGGCTGAACTCAGATTGAATGTGCCAAAAGCTGTACTGCTTTCTTGGAAGAGTAGGCCTTAGTACCTGTCACTCTGTAATTTCAACCATGTGCATTTATGGTGTGCAGGAAGAATGTGGTTTTCTCTTCCTCTTAGCACTTTTATCCTACTTCTCTTGTCTGCTGAAAGCCTGGTCTTACCTCTCTTTTATACCACTAATGTAGAAACATGTTTTGATGGAAAAATAGAGTAGAGACACAGATTTGGATGGGAGCCCTAGGAGCCCTTCCAAAATCAGAGCACAGTTATCACACACCAAGTAACTTAAGACCTTTACCATAAGACAAAGCAAATTTCCAGACAATCCAACTCATTACACAAACAAAAGTCTTTGGACATCCTTCAGTGTGATAATCAGAATTTATACCCTGTAAATTATATAATCACAACACTACAATAAAATACTAACTATAACCTGTTTCATTCTTATCCCAGCAGAAAACATATAATATACTATGTTGCTTTCTTGCCTATGTATCTTGTTAAAGAAATCCAATAATTCCTTATTTTCTTGGTGGAATCTTCCCAGTGTGATGTTTTACTAACCACTACAAGGATTTCCTTATTGTCTAATTTTTCACTGCAGTTTAAATGCATTACTTCTCACCCTGTCTACTATGAACACAGCAAACTGATGAATTTTGTGAGAATACTGTCTTATTTTATGATTGCCATCACATTTCTATTCAAATTTTCCTTATTTAGGCTTTATAGGCCCATTTATTTTGTTCATCCTACAAGGTCATGCTTTTGAGCTGGTTTTCATTCCTAACATGCTCACATGGACTCTCAAAATTTTCTTAAATGCACCTCACTGCACAATGCAAAGCACTCCAAAAGAAGCTTTACTCAAGTAAAACTTCTAACTGGATATGTTCTTTTTTATGTATGCCAGCAAACTATTTATTTTAAAACAAAATTCTGGTGTTTTTTCCTACTTGTGATTTTCTGTATCGTATCTTCTCTTCTGATTATATCAAACTCTATCTTCAGTTGATTGAAATTCATGAAGATTTCTAATCCTGTTCTTCAATGTACCTTTTTGTGTTGCCATCAGTGAGCTTACTTTGCTACCCATCATCTAGGTTGTTGAAAAAAAAATAGTGGAATTGAATGGACAGTGGATTTCTTTCAAAACTTCTGCAATTCATTTATCCAGTCTGGTAGCAAAACCACTGATAACTAATGCATGAATATGGCTTTCCATAAAGTTTTACTCATTTGAAAATATGCTCTTATAGTTTCTGTGTAGACCCATTACTGGGATTTCACAAAAAATAGCAGTAGTGAACAAAAGGAGCATGACATTTGCTACTGGGTTTTGTTATCCACAAAATGTGTAAATTTAATGTAGACGGGAATAAATTTGCTTACATAAGGCCCATTTTTTAATGAATTGTTTTTTATTTATAGGTTCTTGCAAGTAAACTCTTTAAAGCTTTTCCCAATATTTCTTCCAGGATCAGGAATTTCACAAATGGATTTATAATTTCATGTTTTTGCCTTTTATTCTTTTTCTGAAGGCTGATTTTAGTGGGTCTTCAGGTACTTTGCCTATTTTTCAAAAGTTCACAAAGAAAACTATTGAGTTTTTGTCACTAGTACCCAAGGGTATAAGCTCATCAGACCAGCCTATCTGACTATTTAACTCCTCTGACAATTCTACAGCTTTTCTTCTCTATTCAACACTGAAGTTTTGCCCTTTAATCATAAGTATTAATTATGATACTGACCTGCTTTACAGCTGGTCTTTTTACTGATGATTGAGGCAGAAGAAGCATTGAACAATTTTGTGTGATTACCATTATCAGTAGCCGTCCTTCTTCACTGGATGGCAAACCGCATTTCTCCTTCACCTTCGATATGAAGTACATACAGCACAATTTCTTGTTACCCTGACCATGCCATAATAGCTACATGCTTTTGCTGGTCCAATTTCATGTCTGCATATTTGTGTTGTACTTTTTAGTTTATCCATAGTAACTTGACATGCTTTTTTGTAAGTTGAGCTTTTTTCATGCTTTGAAAACCCGGAAGTGCCGTGTTGGTCCCCTAATACCCAATGTCTTTCTCCGACAAAAAGAAAGTTTGCCATTGTGTACTTATAGCAATCAGCAGCTCTCTTAATTACCTTTTTAAGGTAAAATGTTCACTCTTTAGCAGGTCTCAAATCAGAACTTCTCTAAATTCCATGCAGTTCTTCTGAATTCCTTTTTATTATGTTGCTCACCCTCCTCACTCTCCTTTTCCATAGATTTTTGACTGCTCTCAGTCAAGTTTTTCACATTTCTTTCCTTATAGTCAGAGAGTACTTTTCCCTTTAACTTTGAATCAAGTAACTTGCAGTTACCTTTTTCACTATGGCATGAAAAATTACCAATACTACACTCAAATATCTTTGAATTTTTGAATGATGATCCCTTTCAAAAATTATGGGTTTGCAATTAAATACTCTATGGGTCCAAGTCCTGTGTTGTTAAGGATTCAGCTAGTTGTTTTAGCTATTTAAAAACAACAAAACAAAACAGCAACAGAAAAGCCCACAAGCTATAAAAAAATTAAGGTTCCTTTAAACTGATTCTACTGGATTTTTGATCTGTATTTAATCATTAAGTACAGCATATTGTATGTGGCTGTGCAGTATTTTCCACAAAATGTCAAAGTCTTACCTGGTTTCTATAATTATCCTTGTCTATGACCTTCTGCTACCATCCCCTTAAACCTTTTTCTTAATTTTATTTAGTTTTTTTTTCTTTCCTCTGTCTTCTCCTCACTTTCTCCACTTCCCATTTAGTTTGATTTTTGCATACGTTCTATTTTTACATATTAGCTGAAAGTATGCCTTACAGTTAAGGAAGATAAAACTCCCTCTGCCATCCATGCATTTATTGTTGTAATGAATCTATAGTTGTCCAAGCTTTGTTTCTCCAAGAGGGACCCCAGAAACCCCACGGGATCCTTTAATTCAGCTCCTTGGACTGAGGCCCCTGGGATTCATGACCTGTCTGGTATAGATGATTTGAGTGATACAAGGAACCTTCCATAATTTCTACACAGAACATCAACAAAAGTTCTGCTAGTTCACATCAGTGATAGTTACAGCTTTCCTTCTCTATAACTGGCTTAACTTCTGGTATTCATGTGAGCTCTTAGTCCAAATATTTGTCCCATCTATTTTTGATCAATTTTTGATCAGAAAGGCCTCAGTATTATTTATAATAGCCTAGGTAGGGATTGCCCTAAATTAATGTAGTGCATAACAGAGAAACAGGAGGCTGGATTTTATTTGGTATGTCCAATGACTTTACTGTTTTCATAAGCCACCATTCCATTGCCTTCTAAATTTTCCCCTCTATGTATCTTCTGCATATTCACATATATTTTTATTTTTTCAGATTTGAATGAATCTGAATTACAGATCAATTAAATTTTTTTAAAAGCAGAAAAATTAAGAAATACCAGAGTGAACTTGTGGGTTTTTGTTTGGATCTGAGAAATGTCTTTATTCTTCTGGAAATATGAATGCGACCTCAAGAAATATTTTTTTTTTGGTAATGTTACTAAGGTTATTAAATCTTTAAAACAATTTTTTTCAAAGTAGCATATAGCTCTAGTAATTAAGGTATTGAGTTGTGTTGCTGGAATATACAAAGGGCATTTTTGCAAATGCTGTTCATATTTATTGCTTTAAAATATTTAATTTCTTGACTACCAGCTATATCTATGAATATCTCTAGTTTTAAAACTGTCAAGCAGAAATAGTGTTTCCAACCTGGAAAAGTTAAACTATGCAGTTGTCACTTGCACTGTGAAGCAGCTTTTCTACTTTCCCAGCATGATTTATAGTTTTAATGTTTAATTTTCTTTTCTGTCAGACAAAAACTGTTCCACGGATATTGATGAATGTTCCTCCAAGCCCTGTAAAAATGGAGGCCATTGCCATGATTTGATTGGTGAATTTTACTGTAGCTGTTTGCCAGGTAAGTCACATTTAGTTGAGAAATGTTCTGTGGTATTTAAAAAAGAAAAAGAGTTTTTTCATAAGCACACAACTAAGCAGTAATTTATTATGCTTGAAAAGAGAGAAGGATGAACTGGTATTCTTGAAGCATATGCTACAATTGTTATGCAGGTGGTGTCAGCAGAATTTGTTTACAGAATATAACTTGTATTCTGGAAGTCTTGCCTTCCAAACTTATGAATAGAGTGCCTTAAAAATCAACCAACTCTGCCAGTTGCATGATTTTGTTTCCATCTTGTCTACTAGCAAAAGTTATTTTTAAAATTTCTGAAAGAAAATGTGGACAAGCTACACAGCAGTTGTCATAAGGGCGGCTGCGGTGGGTTGACCCTGGCTGGGAGCTGGGTGCAGTCAGTTAATCGCACATCATTTTTGTTGCTCCTTCTTCCTCAGAGGGAGGACTCCTCATGCTCTTCCCTTGCTCCAGTGTGGGCTGCCTCCCAAGGGAGAGAGTCCTCCAAGAACTTCTCTAATATGAGTTTCTTTCCATGGCCTGCAGTTCTTTACAAGCTACTCCAGCATGGTTCCCTTCCACTGAGTGCAGTCCTTCAGGACCTGCCTGCTCCAGTGTGGGTCCCCCACAGGGTCACAGCTCCTGCGAGAAAACCTTGTCCAGTATGGGCTTCTCTCTCCATGAGGCCACAGACACTGCCAGAAGCTTGTTCTAGCTCAGGCTTACCACTGGAAGGATCCCAGCTTGCTTTGGACATCCACCTGTTTTGTCATGAGGTTGTCTGTGAGCTGCAGGTGGATCTCTGATCCACCATGGACCTCCATGGGCTGCAGGTGCACAGCTGCCTCACCACAGGCTGCAGGGGAATCTTGCTCTGGTGCCTGCAGCACCTCCACCCTCCCTGGTACTGATTTTGGCATCTACAGAGCTGTTTCTCTTGCTACCCTCACACTTTTTTCTATCTGGAGTTGCCCAGTTTGTTTTTTTCCCCCTCATGTTGACTGCTATCCCAGAGGCATTACCACTGTCACTGATGGGCTCAGCCTTGGCCAGCAGTGGATCATCCAAGAGCTGGCTGGCATTGACCCCATCAGACCAGGGGGAAGTTTCTGGCAGCTCCTCAGAGAAGCCACCCCTGTACCTGCCCCCACTATAACATTGCCGTGCAAACCCAGTTCAGTTTCTTGCAGTGATGAGAGGCACCAGCAATATCTGAATTTGTCAAAAAAGAGTAGATCAACTTTTCTATCTTTATGTGACATACACATACATAATTTTACTCACAGAATCACAGAATCAGGGTGGAAAACCCCTCTGAGACCATAGAGTCCAACAAATAAACAGTATCTTACTGAGATGTGAACATATATGCTTCAGTGTGGCTTTTCATCATGGATTGGTGCTATGGGCAAGAATTTACACATTTAAATGTAGTCTCTTTTAATATAGCCAGCTAATTTAATATGTGACACTTGCATAACATGACTATTTTTTTTTATCCCCTGCTGTCTTTTTTGTGGGCCGACTGGTTGTCAGCCAATTGGAAAGTAGTGAGCAAAACATGAAGCAAAAGCACCCTTTCACTTGCAGTTTTTTAATACTCTTAAGTCAGTTACATTGCATTAAACCTTATTCTACAATGTCAAGTTAACGATGTAAGGATAACATGATCAAGCTTGTATTTAGACTGAAATATTTACTTAAAGTAGATAGGCAAAATAAGGGGCTATAAGAGCTATATAGGTTTTTAAAATGTATACAAGCTATTTCAAGCCTTATGTACAAATACCTTTAAAGTTATTGATGTGTAGAATACAGGAACTCACAACCAGCACTGCCACTATGTAATAGTATAAGGGCATGAATAGAATTTGAATGTATGTATAAATATTTGTGGATATTATTATATATAGAAGTATGTGTATCTGTGTATTATACATGTGCATACATATACATACTCATACTATCTTACAATAGACTTTGAAGATGCAGAAAATTAAAGGTTTATTGTTACTGCTATTATTATTATTATTATTATTATTATTATTATTATTATTATTATTATTATTATTAATTTTGGCTAATTTTTTAAGGCTGAATTCTTATATGGTGCTGTAATAAGTTAAATTTACTTTTTCAGTTGCAAAGACTGTGACTATATTTCATCATTCCTTCCACTGTGGATAAACCAAATGTCATATCTCATTTTGTCAGTGTAGCTTGCTCTGTGAAAACACAAACACAACAATAAGTATGAAAACATCTTCCTGTTATACTTAAAAAGTGAAATCATATGCATGAAATGAATACTGAAATGCTGTAAGAAGTACACATACAAAATATCAGACTAAAAATTTTCTATTACCATTTTGAACACTTGTTAGATACAGTCTTTGTGAAGAATTTACCCATCTGCGAAATGCAGGATGAAAAGCAATGGTTTAGACAGTATTTAGGACAGCAGAAAAGCAATATAGCACCTGAAGGACAGCACAAAGGAATTTCAGCTAATAAATTGGCTTTATCAGGAACTCAATTTAAATGGCTCTCTGCAAATGCAGCATGGGGAATATACAGGAAGAGTTGAGATGGATGCATGCCTGCATGGCTATGATACTATTGGCATCACAGGGACACAACAGAATGACTCCTATGACTGAAGTGTTGCAATGGAAGGATGAAGGCTTTTTAGGAAGGGCAGACAAGGCAGATGAGGTGGCAATGTTTGTACTCTATGCCAATGTCCAGCTGGAATGCATGGAGCTTTGCCTGGTGATGGATGAGGAGTCAACTAAGAGCTTATGAGTCAGGATTAAAGAAAAGACAGGGACAAGTGACATTTCATTGAGAGTCTGGTATAGGCTCTTCCACCAGGGAGTCCAAGTGATTGAGGCCCTCTGTAGAGAGAAGGCAGGAGCCTCACATTCACAGACCCTAGTCCTCATAGAGGACTTCAACCATTCTGGTTTTGTGTAGCCAGAATTTGAGAGCTGAGGAGCTACAGAGACAACAGATGAAAGACCTTAATCAGGATAACTTACTACTTAGTATAAAACTAATGAACTATGAGTAGATTACAGCATAACATAAAACAATGCACTATATCAAGGGACCAACATTAAAGCTAGAGAAAGAAATACAAGTCGAATGTGACTTACTGAAATGACAATAATGTGCACAGTTTCCTTCACTTCATCCCTGGGAGTAATGGTGAAGCATCCCTACTCATGGGAGAAACTCCACATAGTTCCAGGAAAATGTACAGGTTTCTGCTTTGTGAAAGTCTGGTGTTGCTTTTAAAGTCATAAAAGGGGGTCTCAAAAGGTTAGTCAAAAATCTGATTTATTGTCCCAGATCTCACTTAAATATTAAAATATTCATTGGCAGCTGGGAGATGCCAGACCAGTGTTAACCCCATGGCACCAAAACAACTCACTACAAGGCAGCTTGTCCTACTGAGTTACCTGACTTCTTAACAACCTGATAAATGCTTGTGGAGAGTGAGAAGCCTGCTACAGACTTGTGGAACTGCATCTGAATTACTGTATCTAAGTTTTGCATTCTCTGCTAAAAGAAGGACATTTCCTTACTGAGGCAAGTCTAGCAAGGGACCATGAAAATGGAGAACATGATATATAGAGAGATGCTGAAGTAATCAGACCTGCTCACCCTGAAGAAAAGGCTGAGGGAATTTGTTGGAGTTTACTACTACTCCTGGAAGGATACAGGGAGGACAGAACAAAGTTTTTCTTACAACTCAAAATTCTCTCAGGACAAGAGTTAATGGACACAAGTCAGAATGCAGGAAAATTCAACATTAAGGCAAAAAAAACCCCAAAACCAACAGCACTATGGAAGTAGTTAACGTCCATATGGAATATACTTTCTGGAAAGCTTGTGATATCCCCATCTATGGAATCACATTTGAAAACTGACAGGACAGTTCCCTTAGCTACCTGATCAAGCTGGGATTACTATGAATGAGTATTAGACTAGATGGCCTCAAGACATCATTTCCAACTCAAGTTTTCCTATGATTCTATTACTAAATAAGGGATCTTAGCCCAGTTTTACTTTATAAATATAATACTTTAAGGTGAATTTGAATTGAACTACCAGTACCTACACAAAGTCTTTAAGGCTGTAAGCATTTTGACCAGATCTAAAAAAGTTCTGCATATTCTTAATTATAAAGTTACATTTTATCAAGTTTGTGGCTGAAAAGAATAAAACTGTTTGTTTATGTGAAATGTTTTTCCAAAACCCGATTTTTTTATGAGCATTCAAGAATTTATAAACTATCACTTTTTTCATGAATATTAATTTTTTATTCCACTAGAAAATGGATACCTATGTATATTGAATTTAGAAAAGGGGGGAAACAGAGTTAAAAACAAGGGCTATTTTATGACATTTTATGACAACAGTAGTCTGTCATCTGGAAACCATGCCTTGAAATGGTCAAGTAGAGAAACACAGTTTGAGAAAGAAGTGAGTAACCTCTTTCTAAAATTTATAAGGTGTTTACGGGCAATATTTTTGTGATATTTAAAGAAATTTTAATTTACAAGCTACTGGATTTTTTACAATATATTCAAAAAGGCATCAAAAGTGTTCAGTGGAATATAGCAAGTTCCTTATGGAAAAGTGAAGTCCTTTTAAGTTTATAGACGACAAGCATGAGGGAATCTTAGAAACATAAAAAAACTTTTAACAGTTGGGATTGCATTTCTCTATTTGTTACCACAGAATGGGATGTAACTAGAGGATTTATTTGGAAGTTTTGATAAAGGATTAGACAAGTTCACAACCAAAATATTTGTAAGTCAATACTAAAGAATCCTTTGACTTTTAAAACACTGCAATGTTTGAAGGTTTCAGAAGGAACAGACAACTAGAATTTGCTAAACTAATAATCTCTCCCTAAACAGTCTCCCTTTTTCTGCTCTCAGACAGTCGTAGGCTGGATGCACAATTTTTCTCTTTTAGAAAACATTACATCCACTACACAATTTCTTTCCCATCCCTATTTTTGCCTCAGTGATGTATATCCCTGCTATACTTAACTTAATACATTTATTTTTTTAATGGGATTACTGGATGATTAGCATGATTGCTAAAGGAGACTGATTTTGAAGCAGAAAATCCTATCAGTTGATGGATAAAATCAATTTTTGTTCAACTTAATACACTGAATCAAAGGAGCAGTACTTCTGATTAAGAGTAAACATGCACACAGAGAAATTGTAAATCAAATTCTTCCTTTTTGGAAGGTATTGCTGTTATTAAAGTTTAGTGTACCATGAAATAAGACTGTACTTTCTTTCAAACCTTTCTGGCAACCCTTGTTATGAAGTAGACGCTTATACATGAAAGTTTTTATGCCAGGAAGAGACCTTAGAAAAACTATTGCATGCTGTGACTCAAAAAATAAAGTGAATCATCAAGATTACAAATGAAAAAAGTTTACAAAATCATTCAATTCTTCACATTGCTGCTGCACAATGATCCTTAACATAGAATTTGTAATGATATTTTTTGCTTTGATTTCAAAGTTGCTTGATCAGAAAGTGAAGCATTTTTCACATGAAGCTGTTGCTCTGCTTGCCAAAAAGACTGCCTGGTGCATAGCTTAAAATTCCAATTCTCTATTTCTTGCTCCAAGTCACAATTCACTTATGCAATTTTAAATCATGTTTTTCTTCTACCTAACATCCTAATTTGTACTGGGATAGAACTCTTTCTGAACAAGTCCACCTAATCACCTGTAGAAAGGTTATTCAGCAGACTGACACAGAAGATACTTTGAGCATTCATATAGCAAATAGTACAGAATTGCTTGTAGCAGTAGTTAGTGGGCTCAATATTATAGGGAAACCGAGGTCAATATATTTGTATTATGTTGTCTTTTTTGCAAAATCTTAATACTGAGACTTCTTTAGGCAGTCACATCCATGACATTTGTGTTGGCTCTTAATCCAGGATGAAGGCTGAGGCCATGTAAAGTCAGAGGTGTTGGAGGAGCAGAGGTTATGCAGATGGTTCTCCAGGACCTGACATTGTTACTGCCCCTTGCAAAAGCAGTATCTGGAAACAGTGAGCGACAGGGAACATTTTTAAGGGTCCTTCACAAGAGTTTTTACTTACATTTGTAGCTCATCCATAAACTAGTAGTTTTTTCTCTTATAATTGTGAAATGTTAAATATATTTTAATACCCCAGTGATTCTTCTGTGGTTTTAAGACTCTTAGTGTATTAAGATATTTCTCTAATAAAGATAATCTCAAGCATATCTAGTCATTTTTTACCACTGAAGGTAGGATTGTTTACTTCATTTTTTCGTGGAGCCCTTTACAATATTAGTTAAACTTCAAGTGTTTTTTACATAACGTGTAGCAATTTATTCATAAATTACCTAGCTGAAAAAGGCAGCAATTCTAAAATTGACACAAGTTGGGAGCTTCCTTTTATAAAGAAAAAGAATTCCAAAGTATTTTACAGTATTTTCAACATTAGGAAGAAGAAAAAAACCATTGAAGGCCATTCTTTGCTTTTTCACTCTGGAAAAAAGCCCCTGATCTTCTTATTATCAGAAGAGAAAGACTGGATAATACACAAGAAAATAAATGTTTAATGGGTATTTCCCCCAAAATAAGAATTAATTGGATCAATGTACAGGGTCTGGTTGAGATAGAAATAATCCTCTTCATAGAAGTTACAGTGCTGTGGTTTAGATTGGTGACCAAAGCCATGTTGCTAACTCAGGAAAGTTTTGGCTGTTGCTGAGCAGTGCTTGCACAGCATCATGGCCATCTCTGTTTCTCATTTTCCCCTGACAGTGAATAGGCTGGAGTGGAAAAACACCTTGGAGTGTACAGAGCTGGGACAGCTGCCCCCAAAGGACCAAGGAGATATTCTATTCCATATGCAATTATATAGTCAGCCATAAAATCCTGGAAAGAGTTTTCTAAAGTAGCTGTTGCTAGAGACCATATGGCCATTGGGAGGAGGTGAAGTGTGGGATCTCAGCACATCGTTCCCGATGTCCAGAGATGCCAGGAGAACTCTTGGGGGTCTCGAAAACCCTGGAATGTTGCCAAGAGTGTTTGGTGGCTTGATTTTGATCCATCCACAGAAGTAACAAGAGTCTGAGGACAAGAGAATCACTTTAGAGTACAAGGTGTAAAAGAGACACATTTAGAGGGTGAGATATAGACTTTAAGGTTTTTGGTACAGGGGGGTTATGGAGACAAGATGGAGGGATCGGGGCGTGTCTTGTCCTTCTTCTTTCTTCTTCTTGTCCTCCATCTCCTGTGATGATGTTGGCACTTGGGGATTGGTTTATGGTGAAGGTGCACTTGCTAACATGGGCGAAAAGCATTGGGAAATAAAGGTAAATATTGTATACGTAGGTTTTAGTATAAAAAGACATGACCGCCCCGTGGGTGGTCAGAGAGTGCCTGTGACTGCTTGCAGATCAGACCTCTGTTGGGCAGACAGAAAAATTTTGTAGATAAGAAATAATAAACAACCTGAAGACCGAAAGCTGAAGAGTCCAGACTTGTCCTTTGCATCGCGTGCCACCCAAGAACCACTCTACCCGTGTCGGGGCAGAGACAGGCAGCCGGACCCGACAGTGAAGAGTGCCTTTGCATTACTTGGTGTATTATTTTATTTTTTTTTTGTAATCCACTAATTTGTCCTTATCACGACTCAGCAGTTTTCTATCATCTTCCTTTCCAATTCTCTATGTATATCAAATTTCAAGAGATACATACCATTTTCTACTTTCATGATTTTCTCTAGAAAAGCAAGAGAACAGTGCAGAAAAGTTTTAAGTTTCCTCATTTGTAATTATCTTACTTTTGGATTAACTTGACATGCATGTTTGAAGTTGTAATGCTAACTTTAATATACATGCAGACAAAAGTCTTTGAGATTTATGTAAATAAAAATGCTGCTGGAAAAGTGCATAATAGCTCATTCCTCTAGTGGACATGTAATTGTTCAGACATTGTGTATTCAAGCTGTGCACCATGATGTAATACTGACTGTGCATTCTGTAATACACTGGCATCTGTACCTTCTGTTTGTTCAAAATGCTCCCAGAGGCACAGTAAGATTTAAAATTTTAAACCTAATCTTTATTATCTGTTAGAAATTGAACATAAATGTATTAGGAGAAAATAAAGCTCTGCAATTTCTACTTCAGTGAGATTTCATTATATTATTCTTATAGAAATAAGCATTTAGTGAGTTTTTGCACTGAAAGACTCAAATATATAAAAGATTGGTAAATTAAGAAGATGTAAAACAAGATACAATGATTTTTTAAAAACTCTTGAAATAGATACACATTTTAATTACAGTTTTTAAATTAAAATAATTAAATGAAGAAGGAAGAAGAAAATTCACACAATGACACTGAAAATCATTCATTATACATCAACACATACTATGTATATAAACTTGTCCCCAAGTGTAGGAGAACGAAAAGGTGGAATCCAAAAGTGTCCTCCAAAAATAGGAAGGAAGAAAGGACAAATGAGAAGAGCAACAAACTTTGAAAATCTCATTAAAAAGTCTCTTATAAGACTTTGCTGTTAAGGCAGCCTGTGATGAAGAAAGAGAAAGCAATCATGGTGAAGGGACTACATGGAAAATTCCTAGATATTGTAAAAAGATACTTTATTATGTGCAATAGCTTCATAAAGAAAGATTCTTTTTTTATAATTCCAATTTTCTACCTGTTTTCCAATTTTTCAGTATAGTGCTTCATGTCAGTGGTAAAAGAAATTTTCCTGCACTCGAACAAGAAAAAATTGTCAACTTCCTCTCCTTTTTAAAAAAATGTGCTGTCATTTATGAGGCTAAAAATACAGGGAAGAAAACTGATTAATAGCTCATTTGTAATGCCAACTCAATCCACCAACCCTAGCAGATGACTTAAAAATTTGACATTTTTCTAATAAAAACAACACTGTTTATTTCAAAGTGTCTAATAAGACATTGAGTTACTGCTACCAAAAGCAGACACAAAAGAGTGATGTCTTAAGGAACACTGTAATAACCCATTACAAATCCCCCAGGTCAGGAAATATCTCTGTGACAGCCTTTAGCTTGAGTCTATTCATTTCTAAAAGTACTGTAATGGCAGTAACAGGATGGAAAGGAATGATTATGATACTAACCAGTTATTTTAAAGACTTGTTAAAACCATCATAGCTGTATTTCAAAATTCACCAGAGTTACATTCTTTATAAAGGATTTAATTTGCCAATTGTGACTAATTTTAATTTTCTGCTTCTTATTTTTCATATCTCTATATTTTTCTTTTTTTCTGATGCATTATTGGAATATGTTCCCATGGTTAAGTGCCTCTTGGTTATAGAGTGAGCCCATTCACTTCACTTTTAATAAGAAATTAATAAGATTTACAATGCTGTAATCTCTGGCTCTTCTCTACCTTTTTCCATTTCTGACATGAGAAATGTAAATAATATTTGTTTTCAGACATCACATTCCAGAAAACTGCTGAAAGTTTGGTCAATAGGCTTAAAATCATACATTTTGTGGAGAACTTAATGTGATAATCAAACTATTGTCTTTTTCTGATGTTAGTATGCTACGCCTACTAAACATAATTTTTCTATGTTTGATTTATATGTTTAAAATTTGTTTATTCCAAAACTTCTTTTTCTGAAAAGTAGATAATTAATAGGTTATTTGTCCACCACATGTCTAAATACATTCAAATTTCTAATAAAGGTTTTCAAATTATGGTCTGCTATGTTGTTTAGCCACCTCTGATTAAAAAAAAATAAATTCCAGAAGTGTATTTTTATAGCCAAAACTGAAACACTCTTTATTCTACTGCCATTTCTAAAGAAATATTAACAGTCTTTATTTTGGATATGCTTTATTCTTTTTCTTTGAAATTTCCACTCATTTAATTTTTTATCTACATTTTTGTTCTGTCTTCATGGTTTTCTACCCTTCTTTAAAATAACTTCCTTCTTTGACAACTCACTTTCCAAGTAATCCTCTGGTCCTACAGTGTACTGAAAAATAATTAGTATTTGTTCAGTTTTCATAATCTATGTCTCTACTTGCATTAATAAGGAGTAAAAATATTATATAGAAAATTCTCAACAAGTAAGAGAATTGTTTTACCAGACCTTCAGCAAAGTCCACTGCTGTTGCTTTATGTGGTTTAATCACGTTTTTTTTTCCTTTACTTACCTGTTACTAAAATCAATCCCTTTTTTATCCCCCCCAGGTTTCTAGTACCATATGGTGTTCTAATCAGATGAGAAATGAAGGATCATATTTGGATTTCATATTATCTTTAAAATTTACAAAAGAGAGACTAGAAAATATATGATAGATGACAGGGAATGTCTATGTACTCTGCCTCTGTCCAACAGATTGCTTATCAGCAAATTCTAAGGAGTAGTTCAACCCAAAAATTTTGCTTGCCACTGCCTGCCAATCTTAATTCTATGAATGGCATGAATAACAAGCCAATGTATGTCTGTTTTTATTTTCATATTTGTCTTCCTAAATTTTACTTAAAAATCTTTTACAGTCCTGAGCAAATACATACCTGAATTTGTGTGGCACTTGAAGTCATTCTCTTTTTAATAAAGTCATTGAACTTACTTTCTGTAACAAATTAGTTCAACTCTAAAATAAGAATATTGAACTGAAGAGCTCTTTATTTAATCCACTGTCATATTACGCAATGGGGGATCAGCTCGTCCTCTTATCTCCTTATTCTCGACACACAAAGTCTGAAAGCATGCAATACCTCCAGATGTAACTGAGGAAGAATAGCAACATTGCCCATTGCTTGGGCTGATTTTATTGGGAGCTTTGTATTTCACTGAACTTTTTTTCAGAGATGTTAAGCTGAAAATCTGTGCAATTCATAAGTTAGGTAATTCATACTAATGATTCCTATTGTTCTTTATACTTTTGTCATTGGTTTTGTTTGTTGGGTTTTTTTCCCTTCTGATCTGCTAGCAGCAATGCTTTTACCCCAATTCTAACTGGCATAAACTATTTCAATTAAGCAATTTCTTACTCTCATTTTTCATTATCCATAAGAGAATTGTAAATACCACAGGATTTGCATATTAATTACAGGAAGATGTTATATAGGAAAGGGTAATAAATTACCCATGCCTAATAACAATCAAATTATGTTATATAATATGTATCACCTTCTCAACAGCTCTTGACATCATCTCAAAAGAATCAGCAAACATTGACAATTTCACAGTCATCATGGGAAAATGAAATTTGATAAGAGATATTATTTCATAAATTTTTCATATTTTTTCCTACTCTTGCAGTTATTTTATTCTGCAAGTGTAAAGCATCATTAGGTGTTGTTTTAACGCATCATACCGAAAAATTATAAGATAGCCTGACACATTTCAAGACAGCAATCACAGTCAGAGTAAAAACTTATTCTGTGTTTTCTTAGTGTAAATAAGAGAGATTCTGAAGATGCCTGCTGTGGTACAGTAATCAAACTTCTTCTGTAATAGCTGTAAGTCTTCCGGTGAATTACTGTAAAATGTGTAGAGTATGTCTCTGGTTTTCCTTAATCCTTTTTCTCTAGTTCTAATCTATCTTTTAGTGGAACTGAAAAAAATATTCTTAGAGTATTGGAAGATGTATCTAGCCATTGTTGCCCTTTGCATAGGCTAAAGGGCTTTTTTTTTTTAAAGAAAAACACTGTAGAGCAACAGTTCTCTTACATCTTCTCATTTAAGTGTATGGCTTAAGGTTCAGCTTGTCCAAAAAGCAGTAGAAATGGTCATTGAAGTCAATTAGCTAAAAGAGACATGGTGCACTCACTAGCCCTCATTGGGAGAAAGAAATTCTAGATGGGGAAGAATAGAGAGAGAAAAAGTTACAGAAAGGTCAGATTTACTCCTTTTGAAAGAACCTTGATCAGAACTTCTGTTCTGCTGATTTGTGCTATATTCAAAAATAGATGAAGAACCTCTGAAAAGCAATGGTCTGAACAGATCAAGTGACCTCAGCCACGCCTCATAATGGCTTCTCTTCAAGACCCTTCACCACCATCTTTGTTGCCCTCCTTTGGACACTCTTAAATGTCTTTCTTATATTGTGTCACCCAAAACTGCACATGGAACTTGAGGTGAGCCTGCCCCAGCACAGGACAGAGTGGGACAATCCCCTCCTTTTCCCAGCTGCCCATGCTGTGCCTGATGTCCCCCCAGGACAGGGTTGGTTCTCCTGGCTGCCACAGCACTGCTGGCTCATGTTCTGTGAGTGCTGCTTCCAGTGCCTCATTCCACATCTGTACATTCATCCAGGGTTTCTCTGACCCAGATGCAGAACCCACCACTTTCCCTGGCTGAATTTCATGTGATTGGTGTTTGCCCAGTACCCTAATTATTCTTTCTCTCTGCAGGGACTCTCTGCCTTTGAGGGAGTCAACAGTTCCTCCCAGTTTAGTATTATTGGCAGACTTAGTATTCCTTAAATTCTTGTGTCCAAGTAATTTATGAAGATGTTGAAGAGCACAGGGCCGAGGATGGAGCCCTGTGGAACCCCACCAGTGACAGGTCACCCGTCTGATGTCACCCCATTCACTATAACCTTTTGCATCCAACCCCTGAGCCAGTGGCTCACCCACCACATGATGTGTTTACCCAGCTGTGTGCTGGACATTTTGTCCAGAAGGACTCTGTGAGAAACAGTATCAAAAGCGTTGCAGAAAGCCAGAAATATTACATCAATTGACTTCCCTTGATCAACAGTAGGTTACCTTGTCCTAAAAGGAAATGATGTTTGATAAACAGGACTTTCCCCTCATTAAGCCATGACCAATACTGTACTGTTTTTCAGGTGTTTTTCTATAACTCCCAGAATAATCGTCTTCATTATTTTATCAGTCACAGAAGAACCCAGAGTGTTCAAATGAAAATGCATACTCTAAAATCTGTTTGTTTGGCTACAGCTTCAACTGTGGTATTTAGAAAGGATTCAGAGCAATTTCAGAGCTGTAGCTTGTGGTTAGGCCCAAGTTACAGAAAGGTAGAAAGGAGCAGAAGTGAAGTATAGAACTGTCAGGTCTAACTTGAGGTATTGCAAAAAAAATCTGAAGAAAATGGGAAGTTGAACTATTTAAAAGCATCTGAAGCAAACAAAAATCTGACAGTGCCTAGGTAACATGATCCACCATGGACCTCCATGGGCTGCAGGGGCACAGCTGCCTCACCATGGGCTACACCAGGGGCTGCAGGGGAATCTCAGCTCTGGGGCCTGGAGCACCTCCTGCCCCTCCTTCTGCACTGACCTTGGCATCTGCAGAGCTGTTCCTCTGGTTCTTACCCCGTTTTTCCCTGGCCAAAATTACCTCTGTGCAATCAGTTTTTTCCTCCTTAAATATGATCACAGAAGGATTACTGCCATTTGCTGATGGTTTTGGCCTTGGCCAGCCGGGGGTTTGTCCTGGAGGCAGCTGCCATTGGCTCTGTCAGACATGGGGGAAGCTTTTGGCAACTTCTCAGAGAAGCCAGCCCTGTGAGCCCCCACCCTGCTACCAAAACCTGGCCAAGCAAACCCAATCACATGCCAAGCTGATGATTTTCCCTCCTTATTACTCCTTATTTTGTTCAACACAGCTATTATTAATTGCATATTTCTTAAATTTTTCACATTTTGTGTAATTCTTTCAGTAAGTGCAATTTTTATATTTGAAATTCCAGAGGACCCAAGCACAAGCAGAATTTCACTATGATAGGTGTTGAATGACAAACAACCACTCTATCCCAAAATCAAATTAATGAAATGGTTTTATATATAATTATTATCACATTCAGTACATATAAGGATAAATTCGCAACCCATTATGTATGAATCCTAATGACAATGAAAATATTGTCCAGGTTTTACATGAATTTATTAAATTCTGACATTTGTCTTTTTCTTTCTTCTTTCTTTCTTTCTTTCTTTCTTTCTTTCTTTCTTTCTTTCTTTCTTTCTTTCTTTCTTTCTTTCTTTCTTTCTTTCTTTCTTTCTTTCTTTCTTTTTCTTTCTTTCTTTTGTTTAAGCTTTTCTTAGATCTAATTTTAACAGGAACCATAAAACTTTTTCCCCAGAAGTACTATTTGTTCAATAAGAGTGAATGAATGCACATCAAATCCTGCTGGCTCTGACAATAACCCTTAATGTGAGGTTCCAGTTAATAGTTTCAGATGTACCTGCCATCCAGAATATAAGGAGCCATGTAGTGAAATTGCCATAAATCACTGTGTGGCTGGACTATGTCAGAATGGATCACAATTCAGTGATCTCCCTGGAGAATTTAAGTGTCACAGCCTGACTAGTAAAAATCACTTTTGTCGTGAGGCATTTGGGTTTGTCAAAAAGAAATGTCTCAAGAATGCAAATGTGGCATTAAAAAAAAAATATTCTGTTGTGAAATTTTCATTATCTAAACTTATGAAGTATCTTTTGTATATCTGTAAGAAAAAAAAGAAATCAAAATGTGGTCATTTCTTTTTCTAGGAAATGTTAAGTATTGTTAAGCAATCTGACTGAATCTGTTTTGAAGAGAAACCTTATACATAACCAGATGTATAATATTAAAATTGAGCCCTGAAACCACTACCTTTTGTTCTTCAACTTAGTATAGTGACTTTTTAAAGTAGATCAGATTTCTCAAAGCCCAATAATCCATGCTGAAATACTTCAATAATTAATTCAAAACATAGAAATAAAAAGACACATAGGTTAAGACCTTTATTTCAAATCTATAAAGTTATGAATAATAATTTTTATTTCATCAAGGAAAAAATACCTGTTGGCTTTTCTATATTCATTATCTCTATTTTGATAAAAGTTAAACATGCAACAACTATAGCTATATCTGTGCATAGCTGATACCATCATTGATCAACATTTTCATTTTATTTCTTTATACTAATATTTTATATTAGGTTTATGTAGTACTTCATTATGCAGATGTTAAGAGCTGTTTACAAAGGCAAAATGAGAGACTTAAATTTTTAATGGCACTCAACAAGAAGGAAAACTTCAGCTGTGCAAGAATGTTGCATGGCTGGTGTTTAGGATGGAATTGAAACACAGCTTAAAGTCACCTTTCTGCATCTACTGATTTAGAAACGAAAATGACTGCATGTGTAGGGCAGTTTTAATATGCATTGCCTTGTATTTATGCCTCAAAGGGCTGTTCAACAAGCCAGAATTTGTAAAGTGCAGCATGTTCCAGCAATTTACCCTGATGGTCAGAAGCTGCTGTCTTCCCTCATGTAACAAGATATTCTAAAGTTAAAAATTCTTCCAGATCAGAAGGTCTTCAGTCATGCCTTAAGAACACGGTTTCCATTTCCTGTCATTTAAAGACTAGGTCCATGCAGTACTGAACTTATGAAATTTTGTAATTATTTATTATAGTCAACTGCATTTAATAAACACTATTAAAACTAGGTTATGTTTAGTTTTGAAAGCTATCACAGCATACAGTAGGAATGCAGATTTATTTGAACATCTTTGACCAAAGAGTCTTCCTCTTTGTCTAAAAATTTGACTAACACAATGTCAGATATGAGGAACCTCAAGGTACACTGGAATCTGTCATGGCAATACCTATGCTGCTGAAGCATGGCATTTCTTTATAAATATATTTTTAAATTAAATGTGAAGTTCAGATCTTCAGCCAGACTTAGTGTCTAAGTTTGTAAGACACTGGAATTCATTATGTTTAACTCACTTAACCAAATCTCTGGTTTAAGTCTTTAGTGGCTTTCCGTGCTGCACTTGTTAAATTATAATAAATTGGTCTAGTCTGTTTTGATCTTTGTTGCACTAAAAATATTTAGAAAATTTTAAATGCTCAGCTAATAGGAGACCAGAAAACTGTACTTCTTATGCTTTAACTCACTAAAAGTTTTTATGACCAAACCGAAATGTCTAAAATTTGAAACTTTTTGTTTATATTCAGCATTTGGATACTAACTCCACACATATCGATTGATTTTTCAACTGCTTTATATCACATAGTTAAATATATTAATGTGGTTTGAAAAAGAATCAGTCTAACAAAGATTATTTTCTTGCAACTATTTATTGTGTATGTTCAAAAACAAAAGTTCTATCATCAATGAAAATTATTATTTCCTTGATGCCCATTGTATTTTGAAGGGTTTTTATTATAATTTGAAGTATAGCTTTATCATTGACTTTATAACCATGACTTTGTTCCATTTAGAGTTGTTTTGTATATGAAACTTAAACTTTCAAGGAAATTTGAATATTTTACGCTATTCTAAATAAGATTTTAAAACATAGGAACAGTACACATTTAATTGGTCTGTCACTTGTCTGTTTCCTCAGATTAACTTTAATAAATTTCCTAAGTCTTCTGTTACTCTATTTTTCAACAGGTTTTACTGGTGAGTTGTGTGAAGCTAGTGTTGCTGCCTGCCTATCACAGCCATGTGGGGTCTCCAGCATCTGTAAAGACACTGTGGGTGGCTATCTCTGTTTCTGTGCACCTGGCTTTATAGGTAAGTTCATAGAAGTGCTGTTTAACATGTTTCAGTCAGTCCTAAACCAGAGAATAAAAGTTTGTTCAAAAGTAGCAACAGATAATTTAGCACTGTGCCTCTGATTCAGGCAGAAACAGCTTTTGTTTCCTGACACACAAAAGTACTTGGCTGAGTAAAAGTATTCAGCTGTAAAAATACTGACTACAAGGGACTATTTCCACTCCAATTACTCTTTATACTATTTTAGACACAGTGTCTGTCTTACACTGATGTGATTTAAACTCCCAGCCATATGCAAGTTGGCCTCAATTTAACTCCTTTGTGCTCTCTGTAATAGTAAGGCTGAACTAAGAGGGTCTCAACTCCAAACATACATCCAAGATCCTGGGCAGGTTTAACTACTCATGTTTGCATCTACCCTGCAGGCCATTGTCAATACACTGACTAGATTAAAATTATTTTGGCTATGTCAGCATACTGACATAGTATTTTCAGACGCCAGTGTAAAAGAAAAAAAAAATCTTTCTAGATACATATACAGATATTTTTGATCAACTATATGGTGAAATAATCAAGGGCAGTAGGAATTCCCTGAGTGGCAGATCAGCTGTGCTACCCAGATCCATCCTGTCTAACTCCACGGACGTTGAGAGGGTTCCAAAAGCAGGAATAAGATGACACTTATATCTCCCTCAAGGGAGGACACAGACAACCAGAGGAATTGAGTCCTCCTGTGTCAAGGAGGACACAGACAACCAGAGGAATTGAGATCTTGAGAAGACTGAATATCTCTTAACTTGCTGTTCTGATCTTTAAAACAAAGCCACAAATTAATGAAAAAAATAATATAATAGAGAAAGAGCATATTATTTTATTTTTTCCCTTGGAAACCATATTTACATTTGCAATGTTTTATGAAAACTCAAGGCTTTCTTGCCCTTAAAATATGAAAATATGCAAGTTTTTGATTACATCTGTAAGGAGTCTATAAAATCTTTGTTCAACATTATATTCATTTTGCTTTTTTCCTTTAATCAAAAAGAAATAAATTCCCCAAAGACAATTTATGGTTCATTGTTAAAAGCTCCCTGTACCTAAACTCAGTTATTTCATTTTGTTGTTGCTGCCTGTGCTGATGATTCACCAGTGGCGTGTTCTAATGAAATTAATCTTCCACTTGTTTCCAGGTCATAACTGTGAGATTGAAGTCGATGAGTGTCTTAGTGACCCTTGTCACAATGGAGCTACTTGTGTTGATCATCTGGATGCCTTCAGTTGCATCTGTCAGGATGGATTTGAAGGTAAAAAAAAATGCACAGAATGATAATTTTGTAAACCTACTCAGAGTTTTACACCATTTTTTTAAGCATCAGATGAAACACATGTATTCACACATGGATGTCATATGAAGTCATAAACATGTCAGTTAGAAGAAGCATATCTTGACTAAATTACCCATTTTGTTTTCATGATAGCATGGAACTAGGTGTTTTCTGCTAACTGGTGTCTTGGCTGTTGAAAATGGATCTGTGGGGTTCAGTGAATTCTGAGAATTGGGGATACTTTTTTCTGCAAGCTTTTAAAATATTTCGAAGCTTTAATATCCTCAAATTGAGAAAAAATCCAACTGTGTGGTAAAGGTTTTGGCTTTGTCATATTTGTACAATTTACATGAAAAATTTATTAGCTTTGATAAGTGGGTGCATTAATAGCTGCAGCTATCCTTTCAGCTTGGATCAGGAATTTAAAGTGTATCCATTTTCTTTTTAAAGCTTCATTTTTTAAACATCATAGATATTTAATCATTAAAATACAAATCAATCCATAATTCAAATGTCCCAGTGCAAAATAGTAATTTCTACCACTCATCTATTCAGAAGAATTATCACTTGCATTTTTATTTCTTTAAATGCTTTTAACTTCCCAAATCATGCAATTGATGCAATTTTTCAATTATTCTTCAAATGATAAAGAATTTGGTTCACTGACAAATATTAGCAATGAAGTATTTTTATACTTTGAGTAGTTATGGGGGGTTTTTATAGTCTACATTGGAATAAATTTTCTTCTTTTCTATAACAGATTTCTTTTTCATAGTTTATTGGAAGTACATCTTTTGCCTTATCATGAACATAAGAAGCATTTCCTCTAATACCACTGCAATGCTGTCTATTATACTTACTGTAATACGGTTTCTGTTCTTCTATATTTATATAATAAGAAAATTTTCTGCTTTAAGCCTTAGTTAACTGTTTGATTACTGTACTTTTAACGTTTTTGAAAAATTAGTGAACAAATTAAGCATTCAGAAGATTAACATCTGTCATAAACACCCAGATCTGAATATTAAAAAGGTGTCAAATAGATTCTGATATGTGAGTTACATTCAGTTAAAATAAATGTTGGTCCTTACCTAAAGGTGCCATGGAATAACTTCTTTCCCCTTTCCTTGATTCTATATTTATAGGTACAACTTGTGAAGCAAATATAAATGAATGTCAGTGTTCTCCATGTCTTCATAATGCATCATGTGCAGACCTTATTGGTGGCTATAAATGTGTCTGTCTACCTGGTTTTACTGGTGAGTTGTTTTCATAGCAAACCTTTTTTTTTTTCCACAGCCAGGTAGTGCACAAAGCATCCATTAAGACATTACTGACTAATTTGCTTGTGTTTTATCGTTATTTCTCTTTATCTGCCCTGGTCTAATGTTTAATTTGCATTCCAACTAACTGGAACACTGACTGCATCTGTAAACCTCATAGCACAAGATAAATTAGTCTGCATTTAAAAAGGCCTTCAAAGCTTGGACACATAAGGAAAACTAGTTACCATTTAGTAACTCAGAAATAAGTCGGTATGTATTTGTGGTTATAAAAACAAAATGGATATTGAAATTAGTAGTGTGGCTGTTTGTTTGGCTGATGTATGTTAGCTTATCTTCACAAGTTGCTAGAGATTTTTATGGTGCAAATTAATTAGAAATTGGCACCTGATTTTTTAGTAAGTGTTGAAAATTTTCATCTTTTCAAAGGTGCAAGATGTGAAACAGATATAGATGAGTGTGCTTCATTTCCCTGCAAGAATGGAGCCACCTGCATTGACCAGCCTGGTAATTATTTCTGCCAATGTGTGGCTCCGTTTAAAGGTAATGAACACCAAGGGAGAGGGGAAAGCAAACATAATTAACTTTATAAGGCATTTCTATCACTTGTTTAAATGCATTTCAGTGTTCCTACAGCATTAATAGTCCTTCACTTCCCCAAACAAAGTTCTCAAAGTGACCAGCCCTATATATGCCTTCAGCTGCAACTAAGGTGAAGGGATCATTGTTTATACATCTGCTAGGTGTGTTTCTTTATTAAACAAAATTGATACTTTAAAATCAGTTTGTTAACAGAATAAAATTACTTACATAAGTAATAGGAGGTATGTACCCATTAAGCTGCCATCACAAAGATTGGTTGATTTTCTACGCAGTTTTCTCTCCAATTCTATTGGCATTCTCTACATTATTTTATCATTTTTAGAAAGCAATTTATAGCTATCCTGGAATCCACAAACTGTGTGATTATTTCTTATGATGCTTTAAAAGAAATACACTTAAATTGCAAAGTTATTGCGACAGTTTTCATATAAATTTTTCATATAAATAAAATTTTCAGCTAAATTTAAACTTACTGCTAAAATAATTTAAAGAAACAAATTGTGTGGTGTTCTTGAGCAAATATAGTTCAAGTGATAGTCTCAATTAAAAGCACCTATTGATTTGTAAATTAAATATAAACACATTTTTCCTCCAGCAGTTCAATATAATGATACTTACTAAGGATTCCAGAACAATCATTAAAAGACAATTTTCCTGGTATGTTGAGACAGCAGGACTTTTCCCCTATAGGGAAGATGGTTGAATAAAATTCATTTTTCATGAGCTCATGAACAAGCACTCATGTTTGTTCTTATTATTTTAATTAATGGTCAAAATTTAGTTTGTCATTTTTGTTAGTTTTTATTTATGCTCTACTGAATAAAATCCAGTACAGTAACAAGTAAATGAATACTGCATTATCAGAATTGCCTCTGTGCAGGAAGATGTAAAATAATTTTCAGTACATGGTTAGAAATACTGGTCTTTTGAGTACATCTTGCAAAAGGAACCGGATTTCCAGCAGATTTTGGTATTCATTTAGCTATTTAAGTAAGTAATTAAAAATTCAGAAAGTCAACCTTTCTGTAGTCATCCTTCAACAGACTAGCAGTGTCTCATATGCTTTATGGAAAAGGTAAGTCCTGCTGGCAGGACTCATAAAATGTAACTGAGATCCTCTGAGAACATTATAGGAGGAAGTAGTTAATGGCCTGCTGTGCCACTGAGACACTCACAAGTCTATAAGGCCAGATGGGATCCACCTGAGGGTACTGAGGAACTGCCAGAAGAGCTCAGCAAGACACTGTCCATCATTTGTCATCAGTTCTGGCTAACTGGGAAGGTCAAAAATGACTGGAGGTTGACCAGTGTGATGCTTATTCTCAGGATGGGTTGGAAGGAGGGTTTGGGGAACTACACTTGTCAGCCTGGCCTTGGTATCTGGCAAGGTCATGGAACAGATTATCGTGAGTGTGATCACATGACTCATACAGGACAACCAAGGGTTCAGGCCCAGACATGTGGGTTTAGGATAGACAGGTCCTGCTTGACCAACCTGATCTTTTTTAACCAGATGACCCACCTGGTGAGTGACATCAGGGCTGTGGATGTTTTCTACCTGTACTTCATCAAAGCCTTTGATACTGTCTCCAAGAGCATACTTGTGGAGAAGCTGGTAATCCATGGCTAAGACAGGGGAACTCTTCACTAGGTTAAAAACTGGCTGGATGGCCAGGCTCAGAGAATGGTGGTGTATGGAGTCACATCTGTGTGATGGCCAGTCACTAGTGGGGCTGCCCAGGACTCAATATTGGGTCCAGTCCTGTTTAGTATCTTTGTCAATGATCTTTGTGAAGGGCCCAAGGGCACCCTCAATCACTTTGCAGATGACACCAAATTGGGTGGGATTGTTGATCTGTTGGAAGTTAGAAAGGCTAACTTCCAGAGGGATCAGGACAGGCTGGTTCAGTATGCCAAGGTCAGTGTTATGAAGTTCAATAAGACAAAGTGAAGGGTCCTACACAGAAACCCTATTCATCCCTACAAGCTGTGGGCAGAGTGGCTGGAAAGCTGCCTAGCAGAAAGAACCTGGGGTAGACAGAGCTTGAACATGTCTGCCCAGGTGGCTAAGAAGGGCAGGGAAATCCTGGCCTGTATCAGCGATAATGTGGTCAGCAGGAGCAGGACAGGGATTGTCCCTCTGTACTTGGCACTGGCAGGGCCACCTCAAATCCCGTGTCCAGTTCTGGGCCCCTCACTGCAAGAAAGGCATTGAGGGGCTGGAGTGTGTGCCCATGAGGGCAACAGAGCAGGTGAAGGTTCTGGAGTGTAAGTCTCACCAGGAGAAGGAAGATGGGGCTGCTTAGCTTGTAGAGGAGGAGGCTCAGGGATGATCATATCACTCTCTACAACTTCCTGAAAGGAGATTGTACCAAGGTGGGGGTAGGCCTCTTCTCCCAAGCAGGCATCAACAGGACAAGAGATGAACCAGGGAAGGTTCAAGTATAATACGAGGAGAATTTCTTCACTGAAAGGGTGATTAAGCATTGGATAGGCTGTTGAGGAAAGTACCAATATTGCCATCCCAGGACGTGATCAAGAAAAGACTGGAAATGGCACTTGGTGCTGTGGTTTAATTGACAAGGTGGTGATTGGTCAGACGTTGGACTCAATGACCTTGGAGGTCATTTAGGTCAAACCTAAATGATTCTATGACTCCATTCTATGATAATATTTCTGGTACTGGATGTCTGAGGCTGTTTACTTTTTTACAGCTTTAGTCAACACCTTCCAATATCAAATTCTTATACTGATTTTGTCTGGATTTATATGGGTATAAATAAAAGTAGATTAGGTTTATATGAAAATGCTACCTCTGTCGCACACCATCTGTTTATTTAGTGTTAAACTGCTGTAAATGTATCCTTTAACAGATTCACAGTAAGCCAACATAATGTCTAGTTAAACTATGCTTTTTAATTGTCTGGATATATTCAGGGCATTTTAATGAATAGCTTTGTGTGCACTAATTACAGATTACAGAATCACTTAGTTAAGAAGGTACATGCATAATGTTAATGGCAAAAATTATATAGGAACACCTGTTTTGGTTTTGAGTATTTTCACAGATTTTCTTGCTTCAGATATTCTTAGCGGAAAACAATAAATGCTGTATTATGAATGCTGTCATTTACCTGGAAAGCAATCTGAAGATATATTTCCATAGAATATTGCAATGATTTGATTGCCCCATTACAAAATCTGACTTGAAGGGCATGAACTATTATTAGGAACATAAATCAGGAACATGTACCAGTTGATCAGAAGATGTACAGCATATGCCAACTATATCAAACATGGAAATAAGGAATGATGATTCAGAGCATGATTTGGGCATTCAGGTGCATTCATACAAAAGATAGTCTGTCAGATTAAGCTAGAAATTGATTCTATATGTAGAAACTGGTTTACATACATTTATCTTGCTTTTGGTTTAATTTCCTTGACTATTTTTATTTCTTTATTTTAACAAGGAGACTAAGGAAGATTATGACCAGAAAGTTTTGATTTTTTCCTTTTTTCTTCTCCTTCATCTCCTCATGATTTTTAAGCAAATTTTTGCTTTCTTCCCATTTCAAGTCTTCTGAGAGCAAGATAGCTGCTATTCATTTTTTACATTTGGTAAACTTTATAATATCCTGAATTAATACTTTCATATTTTAAAAACTTTTATAAAAATTTATATACATATGAAAATTCATCAGAAATTTAATTAAGGTATTACTGTGTACTCATAGTTTCTTGTATTTCTCTTGGGAGGAGCAGTGGGGTTCTTTGTTTCATTTTTTCAAAGCACAGATTTGTCTACTAAGAAAAAAATGTTTTAACTCATTCCATTGGGTTGCATAGAATAATGGAAGTCATCAAAGGCTTCTAAGAAAATTGATACTTGGACAATGAATTATAGCTAAATTTTTCTTCAAATGTCTGTGGTCCAGGTTGTGAGACTTAACTGTAAAAGTCTGATATGTGAATGAAGTTCTACTTCTCCTGTGGGCACCAACTCTTTTTTTAGAAAATCCAACTTTCATAATGTGAATACAGAGCACTGGAGAATTATATCTTCTGATGCTGCTGGTGTAACCCTAACAAAACTAATGCATTCCTCTCTACCAGTGTTCCCCTGAGAGTAGATTTCCTCCCATGCAGTGTAGATCATGGTCTTTCTATAAATTCTAGTATTTCATTGGAATTTTTGCCACTGAAATTACTACCTTTGACTTTCCAAATGTTCAGACTAACAGCTTGAAGGTACTAGCAGTCCACCTATGTGTAATTCAAGGGAAAACTGAATGAACCTATAAGACTTTCAGATATGAAATAACAACCTTGTCAACATCTAATAATGTTCTAATTACTAAGTATAATGGCTGAAGTATTTTCATCCTATTTCAGCAAAGTTCCTTATCCTTGTGGAGTTGAAAATTGATTTTCTGTTTTCCAAAATTATTCAGTTTTACCTGCAGTCCTGAAATGGTGCAAAATAATGAACTTAATATCCCTGTACTTTTACATCATAATTCTTTTGACCTTGATTTGGAGAAGCTCAAGATTTGATTAACAGAAGAAAATCTATACCATATTATGTTATTAATCTGGTAAGAGAAAGAGATTCCTGTGTAATACCACAGAAATCCTAAAGGTTAGTGAGCGTCTCTGAGCCTGTGCCGTGACTAAGGTAAACAGAGAAAAAAATATAGCATCTAGGTCTGTATAATATGCTTTTGCCATTTATAATAGCTATCTATGGCAGAAGTACTGTATGTGTTTGTGAATATGTTTTAATTAATCAAACATGACAATACACTTTTAAAAGTCCAGTTCTTTGCTTCTGTTGGCTTTCAGCAGTGTTCTGCCACTAAGCTGTTTAGTACAAGTCATTATTACACCTCATGCTTTAAAGCTGAAATGGCTGTGCTGCCACTTACATTCACTGCAGTGTGATGTTCTTTATATATAAGATTTATCCTTAATATGTCTGGTACAGTTGCTTCTGCTTGGTTGTAATATATTAGTACCTGAAAATACACATTTCATAAATGACTCCACTTCCACCTCTTTTGTATCATAAATGAGGTACAACAGTGATAGTCGTGTATATCAGAAATTCTGTATCAGTGGACATTTTGAAGTTCTTCAGAAACAGAGGAGAGAGAAGCTGTTGCTGCTGACAAGCAACTGGAACTGGGAGAAGGAAGGAAGATAAACTTGATTTGGATGCTAGAAAAATAAAATATTTTAATATTATTAATATTATTAAGAGTTTGATTCCATTAGACTGTCCTAGCTGGGAAGCTATTATACTAACTTTTTGACTATGATATTGATTCTAAAATTGAAGTCGTTCTATAAAAGAATCACAGTTATTAGAGAATTGGTGTTAAGTCCTTGGCAGAGATCAGAAGGAGTGAGAAACATGATGAAGCTGTATCTCATTTAGGGGTCCTAACAACTTCACAGAAGGTAGAATGAAAGTTCCCATAGCTCTGTCAGAAAACACTGAGCTGTCCCATTAAAAATTCAAACATATCCAAAACCACTGCAATTAATAAAGCTATAGCTTTGTCTATATTCCTATCCATGCTGGTTTTTATTGGTGGTTTTAGTGTTTTGTAAGAACATTGAGGATACTCAAATATTCTTTTAACTGTCAAGTTCATAGTGATTTATGGAACCTCATTGTTCAGAGCTTTGAAATGCCAACATTTTTAAGGTACATCAATGAAGTTACTCACAACTATTAGACAACAGTCCTTGCTGAGAATGTAGCAGAGCGAGTTTGCCACTGTATCAGGCAAGCTGCTTTTCAGCATTCTTATCATGCACAAGGTGAATGATCTCACTACAGTTTCTAGACCAGCTTATTTTTACAGAAGATAAAGTAAGACTTAAAAGGCTGTTTTCTTCTTCTTTGGTATTATTGAACTCTAAGAGCACATCTTGCAGTCCCACACCAGGACTGCAAATTTTCCCCATTTTCTACACCTGTATTTAAAGCAAAGGCAAAACTAACAGCATTTCTAACATAGCAGCTCAGTTCAGTAACACACGGACTGAGCCAGTAATCTGCTCTTCCCAAAGAAAGCTCAGGAAGGAAGAAAGCATGAAAATTCTAGTTTCAATTAGAGACTGTATATTGAATATGTGATAGTCCTATGAGAGTTGGCATGATATTTTGTCTTTAAAAAAAAAGAGAAAAACCAGCAGTTGTTTAGTAGCTTGTTTTTAATAAATGGAGCAAAGATTTTTGTTGTTTGATCCAAATTATTTACATGACTCATTTCAAAAACTGCACTGTATGTATTTTGTCTGGTTCCTAATAGGTATGACCTTTTAAACCAAATATACACAATTGTAGAGGAAAATTGAAATTCAGTTCTGAGGAAATGTCTACTTACTTCTTGCAGCCTTAATGACACGTCTCCAAATGTGTTCCAATTAAGATCAAAGCAAAAATGGTAATTGACCATCAAACATGTTATAAAGAAAGTAAACTAGTAAGAAAGGCAACTCAGCAGAAAAAAAAAGCTTAAGTGTATCAAAAAACAAGAGTAATAATGAAGATTTCATCACAGGACACTCTATTATGAGAACAGCTAATTACAAAACAGATAAGTAAGAAATGTAAGTGCTCATGAAGGCAAAAAGCTGGAGTAGAGATAATGGAGCAATTACTTTTCCAGTGTTCATAGGCCAAACCTCAGTCTCTCCTGTGCCAAGCCCTATGCAAACAGGCAGGTTTGCAAGACCTCTGGCTCTTTCTAGCATAACAGTGTGTTAGACCATAAACCACTATACTCTGTTCAACATCAGGTTTTATCTTGTTTTGCCACTCTCTTGACACTGAGCAGCCAAATAAAATTTTATTAGGGGGAAAAAATGAAACTGATGCATAGATATATGAAGGGCAGTCTTTATCACATAGGAGCTTTTTGAGGGAAGAGAAGCAGGGTGTCCATATTTGGGCTATATTACCAAAAAAACATGTATTGCCTTTGAACAATAAAGGATATGTAATGGCTGAATGGAAATCAGTATGAGCTGGGACTTGCTTTTGGCTCATTTATGAAGTCACTGCAGGATTTTGGATTTTTTTTCAGATATTTCTATTCCATTTTATATTGTTCCTAAAAGCTGCCATCTAAATGAATACTCTCATCTGCTTCTGTCTCCAAAATGAAACAATTCAGAGAGAAAACCTTTTTCCTAGCCATTTCTAGTATCTATTTAGGGGCTTTTGGGTATGTTAGATATCCACAAGGGTCTGGTAGTTATGCCAAGGTTTGTAGGAGATCTGTGGCCTTTCAGAATAGCCCTGAGAACACAAAAGCATCTCTAAAAACTGTGCTTGCTTAACTCTGTCCATACAGATTCAGCGAGGTAAGTGCTGCAGTCTCAACTCTGCTTTTAGTTTGCACCTTGGGACACATCTTGATCCACAAGAAAAATTCTCTAAACCTTTACAGCCATGAGTAATCTGGGAATACTTCATGTGTAAATCCGGTCACCTACAGCTGATAAGAGGTTTGAATTTCATCATGCATTCTGTGAGAATGGTGTTCAAGATCTCTGTTTGGAAAGCAGATTTAAGTTATGGAGATGATACAAGTTCAATTCATTGCAAATGGAAATCTGGCCCATATTTTTCCAGAAAGCATGTGCAAACCACCATTTTTAAAGACTTAAAACATGGTTACCTTTTCCAGGGCTGCCCTGCAAATTATGAAGGCATTGCTGCTTCTCAAAGATCAGTTTACCGAATTTCAGAGGGGTTTTTTTGACCATTGATGCAAATGTTTTTAGCTTCATTTTTCTACATAGTGAGCCTATTTATGGCATAGGGTCATCTGCTAATACAAAAACTAAAAGTAATAAAATTATAATCTTGGTATCAAATGCTATTAATAATATCTCTCTAACCACTCAAATTTTAAGAAAATGAAAGTGTGATCTTGGAACAAAGAAGAATTTGACCACCAAAACTAAAGGCAGCCATTATTGCAATTCATTATTGACATCCACAAGTCCTCAGCCATAAGGAAAACATAAGTTTGACACAAGTTTTCTGTAAGTTTTCCACACCTAATATGAATTTCAGTTGAATGCTATTGCAGATAAAATAAAGAATGAAAAGAAAAGTATTCCCATATATTTCAGTCTGAAATAGATTTTTATTAATTGTTTTCCATTGTGGAATTCTTTTGGTTTCTTAGAAAGAGTGAAGCATGTTTTTATGTGAAATGTGAAATTCACAAATGTGGATACAGATATAATCTTCATTGTTTATACATTATAAACTTGCATATTTTGAAGAAAAAACTGTTTCTAAATAATATATTCAATTTCTGCTTTCTTCTATTTTTACAGAAATTTATACAGGTATGGAGCAATAATATATACACCTCTGTGTGATCTTCATTTAAAATTTGTGATGTGGGTCTTCCTCATACTCTCTTTAAGCACTGTTGCATGCTCTGCATTATCATATATAATTAAGAAAATGCATTTTTACTTGAAAAGTGCTAAGTATTTTTTTCAAATATTCTTCCATTAAAAATAAAAAGTATATGATTTTCAATTAGTATGGATTTCAGAGAAAATGTTTTTTCATTCTTTATACATAGAATCTCAAAGCAATTCCTTTAATGGAAAGTAGAATTTGGATTCCAAAGAAAAGAATGGATTTCCTATAAACATGAAGTATAAGAAAACACTTGTTAAGTTTTTAAAATATTACAATACTCAGCTTAATTTCAAGTAATATAAAAATATGCATGCTTCACCTATTTTTTCTATTTCCTACCCATTTTCAGGGTACTTTTGGGGGTTTTTTATTTACTTTTACTAGTCTTTAATCATCTCAGTTGTGGAAATGTTTTCTTATGTAGCAGATAAGGGCAAGCAGGCAGTTTTTAAAATAATGGCAAGCTTAGAGGTACATCTAAGCTTCTCAAAGTTTTGAACTTTTAGTAGAGACAATTTTATCTTTAATATTAAGACATTTAATATTTACAGTTGCAAGGAACTCGGATTTTAGATATCGAACTTCTTGCTCATTAGTGTTCCTGGGATTTTATGGAAAGTCTATGAAAGCCTTTGGGAGCAAGAGCTACTGAGCTGTGTAAAGGTGATGAAAACAAAACCACATATTTCTCTGAAGTGATCAAATAACTTCTGAATTAAAGTTTTTGTATCCACTCATTTCAAAAGAATAATCTTGGGAAAACCAGTAAGTTTCATATAGATTGGGGGCAGGGATTGGGGGGGCGTGGGCAGGAATGTCATTATGTAACTTTATAGTGCCTTTGAACGCTGGGTTATTTCCCATAACTAAATCTATTTTTATTGTAAAGAATTCAATTGTCTAATTTATCTTGGAAAAGAGTAGTGATTGATTTCAGTGTTAGAAGAGTCTTTCAGCTCTGTTGTTAAAAGATAAGTTTAAAAGGACTGAAACAATGCCATTGCAGTGACATTATGATCACAAAACCACAGTGCGGGTGCTGCTACCTGCTTGCTAGTTCTTGAAAGTTTCTTGTCCTCATGAATGTGTGTTTAACTCCATTGCCAGACTTTTTGTTATAATTTAGGAAATTGCCATCCAAATGACACACTTGTTTTTCTGGTAGATGTTTTATTTTCACTATATTGTCATAATTTTACCATCAGTCTGAAATGAGATGCATTTTGCAGGCCATACTTTTACAGCAAAATGCTGAATTTGAAAAACTGTTGTCAGATTTCATTCCATAAAATGTTAGTAGCAAATGTTTTATTTATTAGAATATTTTCCTAAAAAATGACAACATTGAAGAGATGTCACTTTTGATTATAGGAAACTTCAATACTGCACATCAAAACATTTCATGTACACATTTATGCTGAGCAAATAAAACAAATATCAGTGGTTTCACATGAAGAAATAGAAATTTATATCAGGCAATTTATTTTCTATGTAATTTTTATAAATTAGGCTTTTGACTTTTAGCAAGAGCCTTAAAAGGACAGTCTGTTTCAGCAAAATAAAATCTTTTTTCAGCGTCCATTTATGGTAATTAGAAATTCCACCCTAGAAGTATTATAAGCAAATACAGTAGAAAAGGAAGCTTATTATCATCTGAATGAAATTTCTAAACATGCAATATGCTTCTCACTTCTAAACAAAAAAAATATTATTTTCTAAATAAACTATTCATTTTTTGATATATAGTATGCTCATAGAGAACCATACTATATGCTATTAGTATATGCTTAAATCTAGATAAATACATATAATACTTACTGCAATATATTGTGCAACTGTAAAGGAAATTGTCCTTCAGGCTGTTTAATTTCATTATTTGTGCATATACTTTTGAGATTTGTTCAGGTTTATTCTAATAGAGAGGCCTTTAGTTGCCCATTAAAGACGATCCATTATTGCAATCAATAAAATGTAGCCAAGAATTAAACAAGCAAAAAGGTTAAATCTGTCTAAAGGAAATAAGCACAGTTGTGAAGATTACCTGAACTTATTAATTAATAAACTTCTGTTGTTGTTCTATTATTCCTAAAGTCCATACCTCTTGGGTATATTCTCATGGCTGCAGATCTTCACTGACTCCTTCTGCTGCATGCTGTTCTCTCTCAGGTCAGGCCTCCTCCAAGGCTCACCCTGACTGGCTAACCCACCCCCTTTTATCCCAATCATCTTCATTGGTCACAGCTGCAGCCCAGTTAAGGACATCACAGCTGCAGCCCATCAAGGGCAACCGGGACCTCCAGGGCAAAGCCTCTATACAGATATTCAAATACATTTCCTCTACTATATTTCCCCCTTTTTCTTTTACACAAGTTAACAGTTGTACAGATGTTCAATTACAATACATACATTTCCTCATGACTCACAGGCCATGTACAACCCACATAGCTCCTTGCTCAAAGGCCATACTCTTTCACAGCTCCCTGACCCAAAGGCTATGTTCTGTCACAGATCTTGGCCGTCTTATTTTGTCACAGCTCTTGGCAGCCACAGCTCTCGGCTGTCTTATCTTCTGTTAACTATCACATCAGGGTCACCACTGTTGTTGTTCTGTTATTTCTAGAGTCCATACCTCTTGGGTGTATTCTCATGGCTGCAGCTCTTCACTGACTCCTTCTTCTGCATGCTGCTCTCTCTCAGTTCAGGGCTCCTCCAAGGCTCTCCCTAACTGGCTAACCCACCCCCTTTTGTCCCAGTTATCTTCATTGGTTACAGCTGCAGCCCAATTAAGGACATCACAGCTGCAGCCCATCAAGGGCAACCAGGACCTCTGGGGCAAAGCCTCTATACAGATATTCAAATACATTTCCTCTACTATAAACTTCTGTGATGGATTCTTTCACATTTCATCTGTTGGACATTCTCTTTTTGTCATTTAACTGTTTAGTGAACATTAACTCTTTACTCTGAATTTAAAAATTCTGATATGTCAGGGAGAGAAGACAGTTTATAAACTGTTTTCCTGGCACAGCATTCCTTTCTCTCAGAAACTTTTCAGATCAAGTGAGAAGTTTCATGTTTAGAGCAAAATAGATGTATTGAAATTAATCAGCTACAGTAAAACATTTGTACAAAAATATTTGTACAGAAATTCTTTCACAAATATTTGGAAGTGAGAGAAAAAGCTGAAAACATAAAAACTGCTTTATGATTAAGCTATTTTTACTAAAAGATTTAACTTGCAACCTGTTTGCTCTTTGATTTATCATACTTCTTTTTTACAGTTCTGTAAAAAAATTCTGGCATGAGAGCAACAGCAGTAAGTGAACTTGTTTTTCAAGTGTGCAATCACCACTGCCTACTCCTATCCACCCTTAATTTTTGTGTGAATATGCATTTAAAAAAAAAAAATTCTACATTAATTCATCCAATTTTATTTTATTGATTTCTTGCTTGTTGTATCGATTAGCATTAATAAGTAATTACTTAACAAAAATGTATTAAGATAATATCAACAGTTGTGATTCTCTGAGTAAGGGAATAGTCTTTTTACTTATTAATCTCAACACTGACAGTCAAAAATCAATTGATTCAGGGAAAAGAACTGAGTGAAATGGAGAGTCTTGTTATTTTATTATCTTTTTGGTTTACCAGTCTTCCAGTTAGAATAGAAATAAAACCTTTGCCATTTCTGACAAATGTAGCAGACAAAAAGATTTTTCATGCAATGCTATGCATGAAAGCTGGGTGGGAGAAAAAGGATATTGACTATCTAATTAAAGAGTGGTGAATATTGTTTGAAACAAGGCTCTAAAAAGATTATAATATTAATAGCAACTAACATAATTCCATGTGGCTTAACCTGATTTGGTAAACTTCTTTATGGCCATATTTTCATTTACCATTCTTTGTAAATTTCAGGTTAATTTAATTTTTTTCACTCTATTTTAATTAGAATGAAAGAAGCAATTTGTTTTCCCTAAATCCTTAAAAAGGGAGAAATCTATTTTTTGTCAGGAAATAGTTTTGATGTAATTTCAAATCTACTCAAATTTCACTGAAATTCATACCCTCTGGGGAGCTACCTTGAGGAAGAGTCATGCTCCTATTTGCAGAACACCATGGGAGGAAGGTGCATGCATCCTCGTTTAATTTCCATGCATCCTGGTTTAGTCTCCATATGGCCAGGGGAAGGACCTGGTGAATAAGAATAGGCTACACAGGAGCAGTGATTACAAAATCAAAGGTGAATAAGTTTTTCTTAGGCTCCCTGAAGGGAGAAAGCCTGATATCCACAGCAGCAGATGGGAAGAGAAGATCAGGGTAGGCAGAGGATACACTCAGGCATGGGGAGAAAGAGACTCTGCAGCTGTGAAGGCTGGAAGAGGATTCCTTCTGATTACTTGGATAAGGGGTTTTATCTGGAAGGCCAAGTAAGCTGTCTGAGTCTGACACATGCATCCTCATCACTACCACTAAAACAAAGCAAAGGTTGACAGATAACACACTTCTCTGAGGGAGAGTGGTACCAGGCGACCAGACCTGATCTTGGATGAGGTTTATTTCCATGTCAGAGATCTTAGTGTGGGGAAGATATTAGCAGAGTTTGACTGATTACCAGAGCTTGCTTGCTTTTGCTGCTTGTCCATGACAGCACCAATGACAGTTCCAGCAGATACCCAGAGCATATCAAAGGTGACTAGGCGACTCCAGCAGCAGGGGCAAAAACAGTGGGGGCCCAGATAAAGTTTTCCCAGCACTGCTGATAGGAAGATAAGCATCTGATTAATGTCACAGGCAAAACTTCATTGATACATCATTCAAGTAGATCAGACAGAGTGGAATGGCAACCATTTAAAGAAATATTGTGGTGGATGTCTTCTACAGATAGCTTGATCAAGAAAAGTTTATGAAGTCATCTTTAAGAAATGGGAAAAAAGACTTAGGAACATTAGTTCTCCTTGGGATATTACCACACTGACTTCTGCTGAAAAGACAACATGGAAAGACACAAATAATTGATAATACTGACAATTTTTTTAAGCAATTGCGGAGTGAGAAAACTATGCTCTGTATTTGTGAATAAGCAAGAGGAAGCTTAGGATGTAGAGGTAGGAAACTAATAGCAATAATGGCAGTGAGATGATAGAGTTCATAATCTTGAGAGAAATGCAAAATTCAAGTACCACAATAATGATTCCAAACTTCAGTGAGCTGGTTTTCATTAGCTCAGAAATCTGTTTGGCAAGCTCCCATTAGAGATTGCACTGAGGGGAAAAAGGATTTGTCTTGAGCCCACTGATTTATCTTAAAAGACCATTTCCTCAAAGCACAGTTCTTTCCAATGTGCAGGAACTCAAGCAAGTGTGGCTGAAAAACAGATAAATGGGTTCTTGAATGAGTGTAAAGAGAAAAGGAAGTGCACAGAAGGTAGATGCAAAGGTAAAGCTGCCTCTCCAGGTAAAGAAAATTAAGTACTGCATTACTGGATCATCTGTCAGTTCCATTTAGGATTGCGAGCCATGTGTTAAGCTTATTTGTGTTATTCCACTTTAGGAATCAGCAGGGTTTTCACTCATGTCAAGCTGTTGTGATATAAATATGGAAACTTGAGGGCAAAATCTCAATGAGCCATATGGCTTCTTTTGCTGTGCAATTTTATGAATTCCAGATCTGAAAGTGCTGGCTGTCTTTAGCAGGATCATCCTGCATCAGAGAGATCATAAGCATAAAGACAGGGAACAACTTGCGTTGTTTTTTCCTCTTTTGTCAGCGTCATTACTGGGGTCAAAGGGTTGCTGGATTTTTTTTTTAACTTCAGTTCTGTTCCTACTTGTTGTACTTGTTTTAAAAGCATTTAGAATTCATCCCTTAAATGACCATCTTACAGTAAGCAGTCAGCTCACCTACAATCCTGCTGACATTTTGGACAGTGTTTGTTTCATTATTATGAAGGCTTCTGGCAGGAGCTGTGGCCTGTGGGCGGGTCTGCACTGACACTGACAGAGGTGTCAGGGTCAAAGAGCTGTCATGGACTAGCCACAGCTCCCATTCCCCATCCCCCTAAGCTATTCATGGGTAAGGAGGAGGTAGAGGAGTCTGAAATGAAGGAGTGAGGTTAACTCTGGGAAGAAAAGAGGGGTGGAGAAAGGTGGTTTTATCTTTGTGTTTGCTTTTTACAATCCTGTGCTATTTTTAATTGGCAGTTAATTCAATCAGTTTTCCTCAAGTTGTTTCTGTTTTGTCCATGACACTGCCCATCACTGGATTAAGGTTACAGCCTGTCTGAGGAACACAGAGGTTTTTGGGACAGGGAGAAACAGCTGCAGAAAGGAATGGCTGGACAACCATAGTGGAGGCAAGGGCACTGGTGAAATGCAGAAGGCTCGGAGCACAGCAAACCCTTGGAAGCTCCACCAGAAAGCACGGGATAGACACAGCTTTAGTAGTTATGGAAAGGCTTCAAAGGGATTCAGAGGGGCTTGTGTACAGTTTGTTACAGCCCTGAGAGTCACTAAGCACTGTTGGAAAGTAAGCCTGAAAGAACAGACTTGCCTCCAGCAGCAAGATTGAAAATGCAGGCAGATTTACAAACCTAAACCATTTGACATCAGTTGTCTCTGCCACCCTCCTTTCCATTATCAGTATTGGAAAACATGAAACAGTTTTTAAGTTCTAACAAATTAAGGCTCGATTTATAGGACCTTTAAATCTCTTTTAATCTAATTATTGCAAATTAAAAATTTTGATGAGGGCATTTGTGACCCAAGATCCACAATCACACAGTTCCTTGGGTAGGCCAGATAAATGTACATAATTTGCTATACGAGAGTGTTAGTAAGGAAAGAGTACAATGAGACTGTGCAAGATTTTCTATTGTATGGAATTTTTATAAATAAAGGAGGCATTCACTCATGATTAAATAAGTACATATTTTCAGTAAAATAAATTGTGTTCAGTCATGAATGGTAAGCAGAACTATTATACAATATTACATATATTTAATTCATGTTCACTATTGTAGGTTAATGTATGAACAATTCACATGACAGTTGTGACAACAGGTTATCAAGACAAAATAGCAGCAAGCTTCAATCAAAATTCATTTATTGTTTTTAAACACATTCTAAAAAATTTCATTTTTGAGCTGTTCAAACCACAAGGGTTAAGAGAAAAGATGGAAGATATACCTATCTATCAAAACCTGTAAGATAGCTATTAGATTTTAAAATGTCTTGTCTTATAAATTACTATTATTAATTAATAATATATAAATATTAATAGTAATATAAGTATTACTATTATTAATAATAATAATTATTATTATATTACTTATAAAGTAATATAAACAAAATATAAATTGTATTTTTTTTAATGATACCAAGAAAATAGATGTTTCTGCATAGTAATATACATATATGTACCTCTGAGACCCTCCTACTCGATTTTAACCAGAGTTGTAAAGAAAATAAAGCTCATAATAGGCGGCAGTTGCAGGGATATATTCATTAGTTTAACACTGACAGCTTTGCCGTTTTCTTTTTCAGGTTTGAACTGTGAGTTTAGGCCTTGTGAGGCCAGCAATCCCTGTGAGAATGGAGCTGTGTGCATAGAAGAAATGAATTTGGACGTTTTTCCCCTTGGATTCCACTGCCAGTGTGTGAAGGGCTTTGCAGGTCCACGCTGTGAGATCAATGTCAATGAGTGCAGCTCTAACCCTTGCCTCCACGGATACTGCTATGACAGTCAGTTCAGTCTGGTTACTCACTTTAATGTAGGGTAGTCTTTCTCTTGAAGTGTCTGTAGCTGCTGAGCTGCTCTGGGGAGATCAGTGGATAATTTACTGAAATTTAGCTTGTCTGAAGCTTCACAGCCTGTACCAGAAGGATTATTTTTGTCAAAATGCCTCAACTCCCAGCACTGGGGTTTTTGTGTTCAGGGGGTCGGAATTGTAGCTAATGAGAAATTTTAATGAGATTTGTGCTGTCTCCTTTGATACCTAAATTAACCAAAAACATCTTATATTGCGCATTTCATGAGAGAATATTCAGGTGCTGAAAAAGAGCTCACGGAGCACTTAGGCATTATATGTCATAATTCTAATAAGTGAAAAAATTCTGTTTAATTTTAAACTAATGTAAAAGGGTGTACCTGTTTACCTTCTGCATGTAACTGTGTAACTTACTCTTTCATTGCAAGATGTACTAAAAGGTTTTAAAAGCAACTTGATTACCCTACTATATTTTGTCTGTATTGGCAGGCCAAGTTTAGTATGGAGTACTTATTTGAAAGTTTTATAGGGCTCTTGATATCCAACTGACACTTTCTATACTTGTTAAAAAAAAAAAAAAAGAAAAACTAAAAAAAAATAGTAGTAATCTTCAGAGGATCTTAAAATGCTGACTGGAAAGCTGAAAAACATCTGAAGGTCATGTAGTCAACCCTGCACTAAGCTAGACTATTTAACAATGATAGAACAGGTCAGTCAGGGATTTTTCTAGCTGAGTTTTGAAAGCCTTCAAAGAGGGACAGAAATTTCACAAACTCTTTGGGACAGCATATTCCACCAATTACCTACTCTGGCAATTCTCACACTCTTCCAGTCCCATCCAAATCTCCTGAGCTGCAACTTTTGGCCATTGCCTCATAATACCTTCTAGCACTACTAAGGGATTTCAGTTCTGTCTCTTGTGCAAGTATCCTTCAAGCTATTGTTAAATAGTCCTCTCACTATGAACACTTCCTCAAAGGTCTAATACTAAGCAAGCCTGCTCAACTTTTCCTCATAGGGTCCACACTTTAAGCACTGAGTAACCATGTTTGTCTGCTTCTACATCTCTCTCTTTTTTCCTCACATCCTTTTTGAAAAATAATAATGATTTAAGAACTTCCATGAAATGTATAATTTTTTAGAAAAATTTGCAGAAGACCTAATCAGCCTACTGGTTTCAGATGAGATCTTAAAGAACTGAGCCCAAATTACTAAATTCATCATTGTCTAAAACTCTTCTGGTTAAAATAAAAATATAAATCAGTTTCAATAAAATATCTTAAAAACTCTGTCTTTCCTTATCTGGGAATAAGGTGACTTCATCTTCTATCTAGCAAAGACTATTTCCTATTACATTTACAGATGTTTTCTATGTGGTCTACATTGGTTTAGAGATATTTTTGAACTGTAATTCAGATGAGCTATATTAAAGTTCATCATGCTGACAAAGTGCGAACTTTTAGGGGAACAGATTGTCCTTGTGTCCTCTGGCTTGGGTTTTGTCATGCGGACATTTGAGTTCCTCTACCCCATGTGCACTGGCTGCAGAAAGCTGGAATCCTAAGGAAGTTGGGAAGCTTTTAGCATATGAATAATGCTCCTGTGCTGAAGGACTAAAAGCATTTAATGAATGCAGTAGCAGCTGTGTGTGCAGACACGATGGTAGAATAGATTTATGGTAAATCTCAGAGATAATGAAGAACCCAGGGACCCCTTTGAGGTTAAAATAAATGCAGGCCTGCAAGAAATGTGATTTCTTCTGTCATGAACTCCATATATGGATGGAGCACTCTAAAGATTCTTCACCATTTGGATTACTAATGATGAAAAAGAGACAGAATTCTTACGATTATCTTGTTATTCTTAACAAGAATCACAGAAAAGTTCAACTCAAGTATGTTTTCTCTTTATATAGTGGTATAATATGAGGCATTCCTTACAATAGCAATGACTACATTAAAAGCAGCCAATACCCAAACATTGTTTACCTGCCATATCTTATTTTGATATAATTTTAAAGATAGAATGTTATGCATTTTGTGATAGTTTTGTGATAGAAAATTACTCATTACTTATAACATCACTTTTTAACTCATTGATTTACAACTTTTGAATCAAAATATTTCCATTGTGTAAATATTTCAGTACATGAATCTGCTTCCATATTTAAAAGGTATTTTGAGATGACATTTTATTTATTCCAATTTTTTTTAACATGTCCACACCATTTAAGTAAACCTGGTCTTAATCTTTTCCAGATACTATTTAACTGGAACTTAGTAAATTTACTACATTCAGTGGTTATGACTCTCAGTACTAAAGTTCGATCTCTGTTGCAGTTGTCGATGGCTTCTATTGTTTGTGCAACCCAGGATATGCAGGATTGAAATGTGACCAAGACATTGATGACTGCATAGTCAACGCTTGTGAACACAATTCTACATGTGTTGATCTACATCTGGTGAGTAGCAATTTAGCAATTTTTTTAATTATAATGATTTTTACACTATCATTATAAAACCTAAAGCAATATTTTTCTGAGTTCTAAATGTCCTCTTGATCCATACATCCACATATCAAGGGCTTTATAATCTTACTTTCCAGACACTGGTATTTTTGTTTATTTGTAATTTTATAGGCAGTGGGAAAGAGGAATGTTTTTATCATTTAAATGCAGTTACTAGGTCAAGGTGGTTATATAGGGAATTCAAAAGGCACAGAAAATTTTCTACTAGGTGTATTTGTGACCTCATTATAAGTGACAGGAATACTCATTTACACCAATTGCACTGGCTTCAAAGGGACTTAAAAAGTATCTTCCCCAAGAAAACTGATTTACTTCAAGTACTTCAGCATTTATTTTCAAAATTACACAGATATATTTGTTTCAGAGATATGAAGTGTGTTAAAAATAACATGTCTTAGAAATAAAATCATTCTATCACCTGATTCCTGCATGAGAGGAAAGATGACAGAGATTCACATGGTGTAAACTTCAACACCAGAGGTGGCCCATGTTCTCTGTCACTCGTTCCAGGAATCTGTCAAGAAGCAATTTGTTTTCATTGTACTCAACAGAGACACTAAGATCATACAGCAAGAATATTTTCCTTAAGAAGCATTCAGGCTGTCAGAGAAATTACCAGTTAAAAAAAATCAAAAAAAGTGGAAGAAAGTTTAGCTTTTTTCTTTCTTATTCTAGTTTCTACCACCACATTTGTGAGAATACTAAACTGATAAATGTAGAATTCAAATTATATTATGAAGCTTAAATGTAGGTGACTTTATATGGAATGAACTAAACAACTAATCACTGGTCAAAGATCACTGAGGACATAGGCAGCACAATCCCCAGCTCAGCTTCCCACCATTTGAATCTTCACTTTGGGTGAACTGAACAACCCTGTAGGTACCACTGACTGCTACACTATTGCTGAAAGTGTTTGCAATTTCAGGAACCCTGAAGTGTATGAGAGGTGTTGGTTTTGGGGGTTTTCCTTGCTTGGTTTCTTTGGTTGATTTGCCTTTTTTGTGGTTGGTTGTTTGTTTTTGCTTGCTTGCTTGTCTTAGTACATGCATAAAGAAACTGCATTTTTTTTCTGACAAATCCTGAGGGTAACCAGCAATTGTCACTATTTCCTAAACTTGAACCAAACTTAGCTGTTTCAAAAGAATTTTCTAGAATTCTCTAATTTCCATAGATTTTTCTTACTGTACAATATTTTGGATGGGGTTTTTTAACATGTTTCAAGGACTAGTCAACACCTTGGACAAAATCCAGTGCTTGATATGGAGACCACAGTTTGTGGCGCTTTTGTTATTGTCTTTGGATACTATTGTAAATGCATATTTTTCTACCACTAGACTGCCGTTAATATTTCAAGATCTCATACTGGACACATATTGCCATCTTAAAGTCATGCTAGAGAGCATTCCACAAAATAAATGTTATGCCTCTCATTCATGTGTTGTCTTATTCTGTAGGAGAGTGTGTTGCAAATGTTGACATTACAGGTATTATTCCTAACTGCAGCTGATCTTTTAATTGAGACTGACAAAATGGAGTTTTGTATGCAGTTTAAACAACATTCTTCCCAAAAATAAGGGGCTGGAAATGGAGAAAAATACAGATTTTTAATAAAGTTAATCTATTTTACCCCTTGAGAATTTTGGCTATGCTTCACCAAATGAGTTGAAATATTGAGCCAGGAAAATTTAATCATTTGGGCAAAATTTAGCATGACAAAGGATAGTAGCTCACTGCAATTTCAAACACTGTTTTAATTTTTTCTTCACATGTCTTTCATCCATTGTTTTTCCTTGACTTATTTGTGTTTATTTTTGTTCTGTAGTTCCTATATATTTCTCACCTTGTTTGTCACAGACCTATGCAATTTTGCTTTAAATGGAACACAGCACAGCAAATCAGTGAGATCCATTCAAACTACTGTTTCTGAGAAAGCATGACATTCAAAACATCAATGTGGATACAGTTAGTATCTACAGAAAATAAACACTGCAGAAACTTAACAGCAAGGTGTCATATTAAACTCTGTGTTTGATCCTTTTCAGGATTTTTCAAAAGTTTTTGCCTATGTTGTCAATATTACAGCAACCATTTATGTGAAAGGATTCATTTTGATGTTGGCTAATACACATTCAAAATTTTCAGTATTTTTTTTTCATTACAGGATTGTTCTTTGGCATTTTTAAGAACAACAAAATTTCACTCTTAAACCCCCCCCTCCCCCAGCCAGAATGGGTTTTGCTAAGTAGAAAAGTAAGTTATTTTGAAAATAAATTGTTAATTTATGGTATTATTTTGCTATAGTAATAATAATTGATTTCTATTCAATATTTAAATTTCTCCTTCTCTATTCTTCTGCAGAGTATACTTACTTAAACTAACATTTATTATATACATTTTTGAAATAACTTTCATGTGGATCATCTTTTAAGTTGAATCTAGAACGGGACCTAAAACACCTGTTCACTAAATTATTGCATTATTCAGTTACATGTGACTATATTATTTCACATACTATGTCCTTCTTATTGTATTCATGATCAAAGTGTACCAAAATTTTTCCAAATAATATTATCTGTTTATACATCAAGTTTCCTCAGTGATCAACAGGAAGAGGATTAATAAATTAACACATATTCATAAAAATGGAAGAAGACTCATCCCTTCTTTTTCAGCAGCTATAAAATAACAGATAATGGATTAACAATCCTCTAGAAAATTAATTTTTAACAACACAGGCTCTCTTCACCCTCTAAAAGGTAAAAACCTGGATGATAGGAAGTAAGTGAAGCATAGTAAAGGAATATTTAAAAACAGATGGAGATCTCAGGAGTTTCATAATTTCTGCATCAGATACCATTTTCTTTCAAAGTTATATTACAGCAGCCTTATTATACAAGTCCAAGACCAAAGATATTCCAGTTCTCCAAGAGTTATATACCAGCAAGTTATTATATGACAGAACAAGCCACTGTCAGTGGCTTGTTCTGTCATAATATAGAGCATATTAGACCCTCTGGTGGCTTGGGAATAATTAATCAGCTACCCTTATAGAAGTTTCATTCTACAGTCAAGCAGCTTGAATACCTTTGATGCATTTTTTCAAGGTAAGGATGAATTACCATTGTCAGAATGACACTTGCAATATGTATCCTTCATTTTTGGTGTTGGTAATGTGGTATAATACAGAGCCTTGAAGTTAGATAACAATGTTATACTGGCAATGCCTCAGAAAGAGCAGGCACAAGAAATGACACTCATGAGGGCTTGATCCAGCTGCCAGCTAAGGACCACACAGCCACTAACTCACTCTGTTCTTTCTATGGGATGGTGAAGACAATAGAAAAAGAGCAAACAGAAGAAAAATAGTGGGTTGAGATAGTTTAAAAAGCAAAGGAGAGAGGAGGAAAAAAGAATAGAACAAATCCTGTGATTCAAAGGCAATGGCTCAGAACTTCCAAGTGATCACTGCTGCCCAGCCAGCATCTGAATAAGGGCTACCTTATGGTAGAGTTTCACCAGAGTAATTTTCAAATTCTTCTTTAAAAAGTTAAAATAATTAATTCAAGGTATTGTTGGGGGACAAAAAGGTATGTTGTCCCTAATGATTTATGTAAGATCAGATCATGTATACAGTCTATATAACACAAAACATTATTTTGGGGTATTTGCATTTAAAAAAAAAGAAAAGAAAATAGTATCTTAACAATAGCTCGGAATTTAGTTTTTGCTTGTGTTGTTCTGTATGTCAAATTATAATGCAAATCCTGTCACTTTATTGTATGTGGAGACTCATGCAGAAAATTATAATAGATGTTTCTTTTAGAGCTTTGTTTCTCGAAGCTATTATTTCTCTGTACTTACCACATAGTAAAGTAAAGAAAATAAACTGTAGGTAAAGTTATAGTTATATGATAATGCTTGCATTGCAGTCCCATGTCCTTCTTGTCATTAACTCTCTATCCTTTTGAATTTAAAGGCAATTATTTCCCTTTCAATAACATTTAATGTTATGGAAATGAGCTTTCCAATAAAACAATGGACAATAATGCTAATTTGAACTGGAAGAAGAAATATTTTCTTGTTTGGTTTCTGTTTTTAAACCGATAAGGGAGAAAAAAAAGTACATATAACAAAGTGAAATCATGTAATTCAGGTCTTTTAGGAACTTATTTTCTGGGTTGCATGGAAGGCTTGTGTGAAGGGTGGAGAGAGATTTTTTTTTTAATAACAAAAACAAATAGAGTTGACAGTTTAAATTTCAAGAACAAGTAGATTAGCTCATTGCATAAATTGTGAAAAAGATTTGGAAAGAGCTCTGGCATTGAGGAATAAAGTACATGGTAGCTAACTGTTAACAGCTTAAGTTACCCAAAAAGAAATTAGTCAGGTCTTTGGACTAACTTAAAACAATTTCTTAAATTGGTACACTACACTTTATTTCCGTGTAAAACTGAATTTTTTGTGCTTTATGCTAAACAGAGAAAAGAACAATAATGATCTCTAAAGCCTATAACTTATTTTAAAACATCGAGAAGCACTCAAAGTGCTTCAGGAGGATCTTCCTAGGTGATGAGAGCAGGTGATCTGACATTTGGAAGGAAATAAAAGGTCTGCAGTTAGGTCTGCATCAATGAAGTTTCTAGATTTCTGTGGGAGTGGAAATTCTCTAAGCTTTAAACAAAGCAAACAACACTGCCATAGAAGTTGGTCTGAAACCTCAACTTAACTAAAAGACCACTTACCATGAATGGCATCCAGTGTACATAACAAATGACAAGCTCTTAATGGTTCCCAGGCCAAATTAATTCAAGCTGACTTCTATGTGACTTAAACTTATGCATTGACCTTATTGAGAGTACCCATGTGGTGAAACTGTGAATGCAGGACAAATAAGTTTCATTTTGCCAATTATACATCCTGGAGAAGAGCTGTACAGCAGCTGTAATTCACCCAAAAACTAGCAACTGCAGCAGTTCTTCTGCTAAGTTTTGCTGCTGATACAACTCACTGTGCTGCCTTAAAGATTTAATTCTCTATCCCTGAAATATTTAATCTTCCATGTATATTTAGCTAAAAAAAAAAAGGAACAGACTCTTCATAGTCCTTCAATAAAAGGTTTTTTTAAGACTATTGAAATGCCTCCCTCCTCTGCCTTGTACTATAGCGAATATAACAGCAAAAAGACTGAAAATTTAGTCATTATTTGGTGTACTCCTTTATGGTCTAATAAGTCCAGTTGAGTCAGAGACATTGGAATACACAAAATTAACTATTGATTTACTGACTTAGGATAATGTCCTTGGTATTGATCTGTGGTATTATACATTACCTGGATAGAGTGATTATGATATTTATGCTTTACTCGTCTAATTGAAAGATGATTTTGGCAAACAAGTATCATATTTCCATTTATTTGTTTTATTTATGACATTATTTTAATATGTTTTAATTTGATCTTTTTGAAAGAAGATGCTGATATATATAAAAATTTGCAACTTCAACCAACATTACCACTAAATACCATAGGAGTGAAAGCTTTCTATTATCTTTTTCATAAACTGAATTTTAAATACTCTACATAATGAATAAAACTGTCACAGAGTGGAGGAAATGGAGATTAAGAGGAAGTTAAAGATTGGCTTTCCAATGAGACTTGTGAACAGAAGGCAAATCAATGTGGTAAAGATACAGGAAGGTAGTCCCAGATGGTGTGCTTTAAGTTTTGCCCACAGTGAGGAGGCTGGACACACAAAATCAGTGACAGCAGGGAAAGAAGTGAAGAACTTCACAACATAAGGAAGAAGCTGGAGAATTGTGGCCTACTTGTGGAAAGCATAACCCTAAATTCGATTTGTGCACTCTATGGAGACTAATCCTTCGCTTGAGGTGGGAAATTAAGGGTTTGTACCTTTGAAGGCATTAAAAGACTGGCAGTGGTATTACAGAGACTTGAAACTACAAAATGTCATTGATTCATAAGGAAGGGAATTCTGAAAAAGGACACTTAGCTGCAGAGAATTACATAATGGCATGTACTTAGCAGACTTAGAGAGCAGAAGGTCATGGAAAGGTACGGGTCCACAAGGAAATGATTCTGAAACAAGTTAAATGGTGAAATCCATAGGTGCTCAGCCACTCTCTGAAAGCTTCCCACGTATATGTCCTTGCAACACAACACACAATAATTAACTGGAAGAATTAATTAAATATGAAATAAATTCTCCATATAGCAGCAAGGGTGTTTTCTTTTGCTTAAAATATATTAAATAGCTTTGCACCTGTTTACTTTTCTAGAGGAAATGCCAATGTTACTCCCACTCCATCAATTATGAATTACAGGATGGTATCTCTTTCACAACAAAATAAGTTCTGCAGGAATAAAGAACAGTCTCTTATTTCTGTTTGTATAAAAAAAATGAAATAATTCGCATAAAACATGTACAACTGACAAGTTATGTATTCGCGTTTGTCATCCAAAGACCAGGAGGTCATTTTCTAGTTTCATTAGGTCTCTTTAGCTGCTAACCTCTTCAGGCTTGGGAAAATTATGTAGCACTTGGAAAAGAAAATAGCCCAGAGAAAGACTTGTTATCCCATTTCTTTTAGTTATTTTAGAGTTCTCCAATCTGTCCTCCTTTAGATTTTAATATTCTGTTCCAAGGATTGAAAATAAAAATTTTTTACTGTGAGTGTGATGAGTCACAGGAACAGGTTGCTCAGAGAAGCAATGGATGCCCCATCCCTGGAAACAAACTGATCTAGTGCAAGGTGACCCTGCCCAGGGACCATATCTTACAGTATTATTTATTTGTTTGTTTGCTTGTTATCATTTGACCCCTTTCCTTTTTCACTTATGACAATGGAAAAGAGGGAGCTGAAGAACACCTGTGACAATTTACTACTAGGCACTGAGTTACTCGTTGTAAGAGTCAATTGCTCTTGTTTCTGTTGCTTAGCTAACCTTTTTCAGAGAAAGAAAAAAAAGCTAAACTATATTAAAGGTATACCGTGTTTGTATAGAATCTGTTTTTTTGTATAACAAAATTCTGAAATATGCTGAGATGTTTCCAAAAGAAAGCAATTTTCAAGATTATTCTAATAGCTTGTTCTTTTACAGGAGAATTGACTCGGAAAGCACTGGGAAAGCATTTCATTCATTAAGTGAGCAATCATATTAATTGATTTCTGCAGGTCTGTTAGGAATTGTGAAAATGCAAGATTATGTCATATGTGGTTGGACTGAAATCAAAACTCTTGACCAAAATTTCCTTTCAAAATAATCATGATAGACTTTGAATATTTCCTCATTACTCTCCCACAGTACTTCTCGTAAGGGCTATTGAAACCCTAAGTAGGGACACCCCTGCACATACACCTATCAGAACTAGTGGTTAACCAGAAGCTTTCTGAAGCACTAATTACATATGCATTTTCTTCTTTGAGACATGATGCCAAGGCTCTCAAATAGTTAGGCATCTTCATCACCTTTAGGATCTGTTGTAAAAAAAGAAAGCTTATTTAGGGTTCTCTAGTAATATTTTTAATAATTCATTAATCTTTTATGCTAAGGCAAAGACTTGATATATTGCATAAATGCTTTACTATGTTTGTTTCAGTACACCTTTAATACCAGCCAGCACACCCTGGATGTCTCAATAAAATGTATTTCTATCCAGATTAATTCTGTTCTTATCAGACACTGTATTTCTCATATTTCAATCTAGTACTGGTTTTGAGCTTAATTTGTACAGAAATATGTCTCTTTTTATATGTAAAGCAGATTATTTTAAACAAAAGCTTCACCACATTAATGTAGACTCGCTTTCTTAACAAATATCTATAATGTAGTCTGAAGTACAAATACCTCTGCAATTTTCCTGGGAAAATTTCTGAATTTCATGTTTGGTTTTCACGCATTCACACATGCTCAGTGGAATGAACCATTAAGTGTCTGGAGAACAAGAATGACTGAGGTACAGAGGTGACATGAAGTAATTCCTTGCATTCCACCTATGTTTTGTCCCCTTTTTTTCCTTTTTTTTTTTTTTCTAACTGAGGAAATTCCAATTATTGCCACAATTTTTGTTCAGGAATTGCTAGACCTTCTGTAGTGAGAATAATGAAAAAGCAAACAAACAACCAAACCCAAGAACAAACCAAGAAAGAAAATATAAGAGAATTTCATCAGAACTCCCCCTGAGGTGAATCTAAGAAGCAACAAAACATGAAAAGAATTTATGAATTTCATTATGTATTTTTATTTAATGAGTATGTGGAACAGGTTCACTGTCCTTGCAGCAGATGAGGGACTGGGAGTTATGCCAAAAAAGTGTCCAAACCAGCTGAGCCTGAAGCATTCAGCAGCACAACAGAGAACAGCAAGTGGCAGTATGGGGGGACTCCATGCTGGGGATGAAGGCCCCCATCTGCCAATGCTACCTGCTGTTTAAGTAGGATTGATGCTTTCCAAGGGCTTGGATTTGGGTTGCCGTGGTGAGACTAACTAGGCTTGTCCAGCCCTGGGATTTTCATCTCTTGCTGCTCTTCCATGTAGGTACTAATGATATGGCCAGAGTAGACCTGGAGCACACCATAGGTGACTCCAGGTCTCCAGAAGCATGATAAAGGTTGCTCCAATGTTTTTTCTCTACAATCCTGACAATGAGAGGAAGTGCATGAGAGAGTGTGGATAAATCCTGCTGGTCAACAACTGCTTACATAACTGGTATTGATAACAGAGTTTAATCTTTCAGGACCATGGGACTTTCCCACAGGACTGAGGCTAGGAAGATATGGGATTGAGTTGTTTAAAAGTGACAGAAGTATCTTTGACAACATATTGGCCAACCAAAATCAAGTGAAGAAGTGACAGACTCAGTTGTCAAGCAAAGGGTGCAAGTGATTTAGAGAGACCTTCTGATAAAGGTTAGGACTGCAGAGGGCCCGCTTCTCTCTATGAACAAAAAAAAAGGAGGTGCCAAGGGGACAGAGTCATGAAGAAAACTATCACACTTTTTCTGAGAAATCAGTCTGACTGTGTGCCCATCTGAGGTGCCAATACATTAACCCCTGCAGTACCCCAGCAAGTCAAGAAGACAGAGCCAGACTTTTCTCAGTCCCCAGTGGTCCCCAGTCAAATAGGCAAAGGCCACAAACTGAAATAATGCCGGGTCTATTAAAATGTAAAGAAAATATTTTTTTACTATAAAGGTAACTCTGAAATAGGTTGCCTCGAAGTGAGGTATCCATCCTTGAATTTATCAAAAACTCAACTGGATGAAGTTCTGAGCAGCCTGTTATAGTTGACCCTGCTGTAAACAGGGTAATGGAACAGGGGAACTGGACAATCTCCAGAGGTTCCTTCCAGTGTCTACTTCTGTATGATTTTCCAGTACAGAAACTTGATACATGTATCTCATCAAAACACCTACAGTTTAATAAATACCTTTCACAACAGTGATATAAATCTTTATGGGAATGGTTTACAGCTATAGAAAAAACCAAAAATAGAGTCCTAGAATTGCATTGCTGAAATATTTTACATTGAGAATTGATAGAAAGGTGGTTCACACTTGTTGAAATCACTTAGGTGGAGAAAATTATGTCATCAGAAAGTGGCACTAAAATATTTCCATTAGAAAATGCAGCAGTAGTTTATTTAACAACTGTTCAACTTGAGAGCAAATGAGGATATTCCTACAAGGATAGGAAGCTCAAGTGCTTTTGATACAATCTTAGAGTAAAACATTTAAGATTGACTTGTGTGAGGATAGAATCAGACTTTTAGTTACTAGTCACTAGATTATATGTGACTTAAGGTCACATTTCTATGCTTTTCTTACTTAAACAAAAAGTGTTCTGTAAATGGATCTGTAAATTTAGTTATGTAAGTACTTCACTGAAAGCGTGAAGTAGTCACAGTGGGGACATTCTGTGTAAACATAGTATGTGTTGGTCAGAGCACAAGGCAACATAAATCCAAACCCATTTCAGATTCCAAAACTTAAAAAGGAAAAATTCTGTCTTTTTCACTCATATTTTATAGTATACCTGAATTAAGGGTATTACTGAATTAAGAGTATTACTTGAATTAAGTGTAATACTACATTAGCAAGAAACATAGATAACCCCAGAGTGAAAAAATGAGTATTGAGAGCTGACTGCAAATTATATACTTGTTTGGAGGGAGAAGCTTGCTATTGTTTGGACTTATGAAGAGCATTAGGTGGGCACATTTTCTGTTTCAGTTTCTTTCAAAAGTGATTGGATTTGTGTGCACTGAGACCACTGTATGACAAAGCACATTTAATTGAGGACCAATGAGAAATTCATGTCCAAAGCTTAGTCCTTGGGTAAACTAAAACACTAATGAGTCAGAACCATAAGAACTGTGACAACGAGAAGCATATGAACACATGGTCGATTTTAAATTTTTTTGGCCAACACATTCATAAAGGACAAGTCTTTTGAAACAGCAGTTTGTGATCTCAGTATGGACAACAGCTTGGAAATCTCTGGCTTTAAGTCTGCCCCTCATTAGTCAGCTGAGATACTCAAATTAAGTGTAAATGTACTGATTGCCTATAAATGTTGTCCATATGTTTGTCTGGTTTTGTGCCCACTGGAAAATCAGTGATCCATTTAACACAGCCAGACAAAATGTGCCAAGTGATTGAAAGAGTTTAACTCTTGCTGGTCTTTAACAGTGCATGTCATACCACTTCAATGAAACCCAGGTTTTGTGCTTTGAATAAACTCTGCATATTGTCCCAAGCCCTAAAAGATGTCAGAAACTCGATTTAGGCTGTTCTTACTGACAATCTGCCTGTTGGCAGAGGTATACTATTGAACTGAACTGAACCATGAAGGAACCAGCTCGCTGTTAGCACTGCACTGACAGATACCATAGAAAGTACCATTTTCTCTGAGAGGTGAGTGCCTAGAGGCTTTAGGTAGTTTCACCATATGATAAACTTGACTTATATCTTAGTGTAACATCTGTCTTGATGTAGTTTAGTTAGAGATATGAAATACAAGCCTAGTAAAGAGTTATTAGTTCCTTAATTCTGAGTACTTCAAAGATATTTTGTTTCTTGATACGTGTTCCTTGAGGTGCTGAGTAGTGTTCAAGAACCTTGCCCAAATGCAATCACTGAGATATAGAAACAATGAAGATAAAAGAAAAAGATCACTGGTGGAGGATTGCAAAAGTTTTCAAACTGGTCTGGCTTCTTTCAGTTTATGAGTGCGTAAGCTATATCTGAAATGTCCTCCAAAACAAGTATCTGCACCTCACAGATTTTGTAGAACTATTTTAGAGTCCACAAAACTGTTAGAAATTTCTCATGTAAGATTAATATTATCAGATAATTTCTGATTTTAATGTTTGCAAACTGTAATAAAATATATGCATTATTTTTACTAATAAGCTCAGAAATATCAAACTTCATCTTAAAATTAGCTGAGTCTGAAAATACAAATATAGTGTAAGAGACTGAGTTTCATTTATTGAGCTGATTTGGGGGTGGGGGAGTGGGGGATGGTGGATTTTTTTTTGTTTAGGTTTTTGGGGGTTTTTTTCGTGTCTTTTATTAGGAAAAACAATGTATTTTGTACAGCAGAGAAAAACATAATACGCTTTCTGCTTTACTCTGTTGCCACTTGCTGCTTAGTTATACATCTGAGATGACTAAATGATTTCTGAATACATCCAAAACTGAAAAGCATCTGCAAGCAAAAGTCCCAGTGCTATCAAGAACAAAAATGCACATTCTGCATGTGTATCCACAGGGGAAAGACACAAAAGGCATATCAAAGAGTCTGGCATTTTCATTTTATTACCTAGGCAGCATTCCCAGTTTCCTCTGGCTGTGGACATATGCTTTTTAGTCAGGTTGTGATACTTGTTTCATGCTTGAGGAATGAACAATAATTGAGACAGTGTTTTTTACATGCTTTAAATATGTCAACTTTATTAGTAACTGTAATTATGAACAGTAGGCCAAGTACACCTTCTCACAGTACCTGCTGCCATGTAGAAACTCAGATCTTTCTCCTCAGCCTTCATTATGTACATCTGTAGCTTCCAAGTTCCCAGCTCTATATTACTTCTGTTGGTTTTGGATGTGTTCCCAGTTTGTTTTCCTACCTTCCAGGCTCTCAGTTTTTCTCCACTAAACCTTTGTCAATAGAAAAATCTATACTATTTCTATTAGTAACTGTGTGCCTTTCATTAAGAGAGATTAAAAGAATCTTAGGTTTGTTCTATGCAATGCTGAATTGTAACTGATCAAAGGGAGAGAAAGGAACTGTGCAAAAGAAGCAAGTTTTTCAAGTTTTTAGTGCGATTTTTAGCAATAAAAACATCCCTTTGAAAAAAAAAAAAGAAAATAAAAGAAAAAAAGAAAAAAAAATACTGGGGAAAAATTGTAATACCAATCACGGCTTTCAGCATTAGAAGAATGAATCAAGAGGTGCACCAAGACCCCACCAATTTAGGTGGAGTTTATGGAGTCTCCATCTCCACTCCCACCTACTTAGCATGATAGAAATTTAGACTAAATTTGGGTTTAGACAAAAAAAACCTCAAATAAATGCATATCAGGAAAAAAATATTCAGAAATTGATTTTAAAACTGGGTAATTAATACACAATAGTTGTTTGATATAAAACCAGTTTTGATCCAGTTGAAGTGTCTTGAATGTCATGGATGCTAAGAAAATCCAGACTTTTACAGTCTATGCTTTTCTCCCGTCTTTACTGAATATATCTCCTCCTTACAATAGTTGTCTAAATTTTTAATTTTTTGAATTGCCCCAATTATTTCATTGCTACTGTCAGATGTATAATTTTTTTCTTATGATGCTGTTGATTCTCAACCCCAAAATTTCCTTTAGTTTCTAAACTGTCAGATAAGCAGAACACATCAAACACAGCCTTTATTTAGCAAGGGTATATCACAATGTCTTTGTTATCTCTTTTTGTCTCTAACATGTAGCTAAGAGGAAAATGCACTGCAGATTTAATTTCTATGTCAAGGTTTAACCCCAGATAGCAATTAAGCACCAGAGAGCTGCTTGCTCACTCCACATCTTGGTGGGGCAGGGGAGAGAATTTGAGGGCTAAAAGAATGAAAACTTGGGGGCTGAGAAAAATTTAATGATTGAAGTTAAATCATTAAGAGAGAAAGAGATGTTAAATCCAAGGAAGATAAGTGATGCAAATGAAACCAATTGCTCAGCACCAACAAACTGATGCCCTGTGGCCTGCACTACTACCCAAGCAGTGGACCCCTGGCCAGTTTTTCACCATTTTTGTATGTTGTGCATGGCACCACAGCTGCCCTTTGGTCAATCAGGGTCAGCTGTGTCCTCTTACAGCCTTGTGCCCGCCAGCCTACTCAGTAGCAGGAGAGCATGAGAAGCTGAAAAGTTCTTGACTTAATGTCAGCTCTGCTCAGCAACAACTAAAATGCCATGCATGTTATTCTCATCCTGAATCCAAAACACAGCACTCTACCAGTTACTAGGAAGAAAATTAGCTATCTCATCCAAACTAAGACACTAAGGAAACATCATTCTCCAGAAATGTAAAAGTCACAGCAATGCTTGCCTGGTTACAGCTGAGAAATTGTATTTTGGGATGTCTCCAGGCCATGGTTAGAGTCATAGAATCAGCTACGGTAGAAACCTCCAAGTTCAAGTCCAACTCTTAATCCAGCTGTGCCAGGTCCTCTACCATGACCCTCAGTGCCACATCTACACAACTTTTAAATACCTGCAGGGATGGTGACTCAGCTACTCCCCAGACAGCCTATTCCCCTGCTTGATAACCTTTTCCACGATTTTTTTCCCCCCTAAAATCCCATCAAAAGCTTCCCTTATGCTACCTGAGGCCATTTCCTCATTTCCTGTCACATGTAACTTAGGAGAAGACACCCATTCCCACATTGTTAACTGTGCTTTCAGGTAGTGCCAGGGGGTGATAAGGTCCCCCCTGAGCCTTTATGTCTCCTCATGAGAATTTTGCTCCAGACCCTTCACTAGCTTCATTACTTAAGTGCTTTTTATTATGCTGAAATTTCTTTCTAATGGAATGATCATTCCAAACATTTTCCTAGGTTTTCCTTTTAACATAAAAGTCCCAGTTGGCTTCTCATCTTCATGTTTTAGATGGACGATTCATTATGAATTTAGGTTTTGTATTCTCAATAAGTACCATCCTGTTTGTCTTAGAAAATTGAAACCTCCTTCTTCATCTATTATTGAGTACAATTGTGGCAGCTAATCCAGAAGAGTGCTTGTACTGATTTTTTCCATATATATTAGTAAACAAATATTCTTTATTCCTGGTCAGAGTATGCATGCTTAATGAAATACCAAAACAGCAAGATGATCTGGTGCACTTCTTATCAATCACTTTATGATTTCTAGATGCACAGAATTTTAGAGAGCTCTGCTGTGTTTTCTTCAGCTGTATTATCTTTCCATCACGCACATATTATGTGAGTGAAAAAAGAGAAGGGACAATGCATGAAATAATTTTTATTTTTAAAGTAACTTCTAATGTTCAGTGTTTTAAAGCAGTAATATTTTCTACATTTTCATACACTTTTCAGAAACAACCATTTAATCAGAGATAAATAACTTATTTACATTTGTATTTTAACAATTATACTACCATACACTTCCTTTGTAAATCAACTGGTTCTAAGAAACTGGTTCAATTTTTTCCCACTAAGTTAACCTTGATATTACACTTTAAAAAATATTAGACTAAAGCTTTAAGTAAAAGTTAAGGAAAAAAAAAAAAAAAAAAAACCTACACCCAGAATAGTATTGATTTAATATCAAAAATTAAATTTTTTGCTGTCGCTTCAACTTAGAGTTTTATGGTCAAAGCTTAGAGTTTTATGGTCAACTCTATATGAGTCAAAGTGAAAGAGTTGAACCTATAATTTAGTAAGATATATAGAAAGTAAAAAGAATTTTAAATGTTGTTTATTTAGGTAAATCTTTGCTTTTTTGTATCTTAATATCTTAAATAAAATATTTTAAGAAAAGTTATGCTGTACATGCAGAAAGGTCCCCTCTGTCTCATTCTTTCTCTGATTCTGATGCCTGATTTCCCACCAGAAACTGATGCCTTGTGAAGGCTGACCTAGAACAGAGGCTAGATGGAGTTAAAAAATAAAGAAGATATTTATTAAAAGGCCTTAATGGATACACCTTGGGCAGCACAAGAGCCCAGCCAGGGCTACACCCAAGATGAACCCAAAATGGTCACAAAATGGAAGATCGGTCACGAGGTCTCACATTTTTATAAGTCTTGGTCTATAAGCATACTGGAGTTAATTGTTCAAGTGTAGCTTTAGCCCATGAAGTCCCATCCCTCTTGTTTATCTTTCTTCAATCCACCATTCTTTATGCTCTTGGACTGAAATTTGGATTGTTTGTCCTTAGTACCCAGCTAGAGAAGGAATTAATTTGTCTCCCTACTCTGTGACTCTTCAGAGAGCTTACCATCCCTTAATATGAAGATCAGAACTACACACTAAAGCAGCACAGAATCTGAAAAATATAAAAGGTAAAACTTAAGGCATTATTTCAAAACAATATTTTGAAACCATATAGTTACAAACAAGCGGAATGAGTTTCAACAAGCACTTTATACGAAAGTTTTGTAAAAAGAGGACACTGGCATTGGTTATTATGTTTGCAAATGGTGAAAAATGTCGAGAAACTCCTGAAAAATAAGTAATTTGTGAGAATAACATTTATTGGCAATGTATTCTTTGGATAACTTTTATTTGAGACTGCACTGAGAGAATTAATTTCCTTCTTTTTAGACCACATGGAAGTGTAAATTACAGAATCACAGAACATGCTGAGTTGAAAGGGCTTCACAAGGACCACCAAGTCCAGCTCCTGGCATTGCAGAGCACTGTCCCAAAGAGTCACACCCTGTGCTCAAGAGCATTGTCCAAACACTTCTTCAACTCTGTCAGACTTAGTGCTGTCTCTGCTTCCCTGGGGAGCCAGTTCCAGCCTCCCCACTGTCTGGGAAAAGAGTCTTTTTCTAATGTCCAACCCAAACCTTCCCTGACACTACTTCAGGCCATTCACTCAGGTCCTGTCACTGTCACCACAGAGAAGGGATCAGTGTTTGCCCCTCCTCTTCCCCTCATGAAGAAGTTGTAACTGTGATGATGTCTCCCTTCAGTCTCCTCTTCTCCAGGCTGAAAAACCAGGTGACCTCAGACACGCCTCGTGAGGCTTCCCCTCAAGGTCCTTCACCATCTTCCTTGCCCTCCTTTGGACACTCTCTAATATTTAAATGCATGTATGTGTTTCGATTTTTCAGATATTAGCATTTTAATATTATTTCACATAGAATTGTTGTACCTCAGGACAAAAAAAAAAGAAATGACACTGTAGATGACAAAAGAAGAGTAGGGATCTTGCATATAAGTCTTGACAAACCATGGTCATATATTTATATGCCTGAGATGGCCAGTAGAAAATACCCTGTGGTGATCTACCTCCAGTTCTCACAGTGCTCTTGCAGTCCTTTTCTTTCACCCTGCAGGAAACACATTTATCCACAGCTTTCCTCAATTCTTACTTTAACCCATTAACAGACGATGATCAAAATCAGATTTGATAAAGATCTAAAAATGCTAATAAAGACTGTTTAGTCAGAGCTTACATCCCTTGATACTCTTGCTGCTCTGAATCTTCAATTTCCTATCTGTCTTGCCTGTCCTATTTTTCTAATGCTTTCCCCTATTTAAATCTCTCTGATTCAGTTTATCCCTCCAGGATCTACCACTGTCTCCTCACATTTCCATTAGGTTTGCACTTCAAATGTGGGGTTTGTTTTTCAGTTTTCTTTGTTTTGTTTTGTTTTTTGTTTTTTTTTTTTTAATCCTGTTGGCTTATAATATCCTTCAGAATCATCCCCTTAGCTGCAATGGCTGCACAAATCCCACCCTTCATCCAGTTCCTGCCAGGACCTGGGTGGAATTCCATGAGTAGAAGAACATGCTACATCTTTAGGGGTGCAGAGAAGGAGGGAGAAAGAAAGAAGAGAGAAGAGAGAGGGGAGAAGAGAGAGAAGAGAGAAGAGAGAAGAGAGAAAAAGAAAGAGAGGGTCAGTGTCTAATAATGACAAAATTGCAATCACACCAATAGGAAAAGAAAAATAATATATCACATTTGTATAAAAATGTCAGTCACAAATTATCTTTTTGTGCGGCTTATTGATGAGTTGCTGATCCCATCCGTATGCTGCTGAAATCCAAAGCATGAAGAAAAGCTCTGACTTTGCACCACCATCATAAATTGTAATAGATTTAATAAATAGGACTGGTGGGTACAGTGTTTGCAATACCATTAAAAAAGTGTGGGCTTCCTGAAGTCTTGTAGGCAAGCACCTTCAATATCCAGAAATAGAACTTCATTAAAGTAATAAGAGGGAAACTCCAGGAAGGCCAGAAAAATGCAAATTGCAAAAGATTGCCCTTAATAAGATCAAGCTCTCCCAGGGAGTGGAAATGAGACAGAAAAAGTTATAGCTAAGATTAAATATTTTTACAGCCTTACAAGATTAGAATAAAAGTCTTTCAATTTCTTGCTATCAGAGAGAAAAGCCTTTTTTTCTCTCACATGAAATATGAGCTAACAGGTAAAGAGTGGTTAACCTCTACCATACCAAATACAGATTGAACCATAAAATCCAAAGTAATAATTTCTTAAAGTATTACTTCCCTAAGCTCAAAGTATAGTCAAATTACTGCAAAAATGATTGATATTTTATTGCCTCATCCAAAATAATACTAAAATTAATTTTAACTCTGTATTAAGAAAATAGAGAAAGAGGAGAAAACACCTCTTAACATTTGAATGTGAAGTATTAAGTTAGGATTTTATTCTAAGAATACTATTCCCTTTTCTCCTATCCGTACAAATGTTTCATAATGGAAGTCTCTTCTTAACAGTCCTTTAGTATGCTGAAAAATCTATAATTAACCTGTAATTTTCAGGAAAAGGAGAGACACATTACTAAAATCTTGAGCTGGTGCTCTTAAAATCGTGTTCTGATTTTCAAGACAAAGTGCAACAAAGACATTCTAAAGCAGAGAGGGAAAACCTGAGACTGGTATAGTTTTAGAAAAATGAGGAGGGCTGGTAATGCTCTTATCCCTCAGTTTATCTAGTTTGTTTCTATTTTTACAGTTCCCTTTTCTCTCTCTCTCTCTTTTTCTTGTAGGAAACTGCATGTTTAAAATGGTGGCAACCCTTGAGAAAATATAATGCATCTCTTTTACTTCTTGTCCGACAACCTATTTCTAAATTTTTTAAGTGAAGTATAGTTTTAAGAAAAAACCTTAAAAGTCGACTCTCATCGATTTTTCAATTAAATAATTTGGATTTCAAAAGTGTGCTTGTACTTGACTTTTGGTGACTTATTTCTAAATTGTGTTATGCAACAACTAAATTAGACTGTTGGACACAATTTGTGCTTTTCCCAGAAAGTATTGATTCTTATAACAAGCCATTCTGAGATCATAAGTATTACAGAAATTCCCTTGCAATCAGAAGCTGATATGAATTTTTCATTTGTGGATGCAGCTATCAGTAGGTAACACTGATAAACAGACTGATCCAAGTTTTTAGTGTATGAACCAAGAGCGCTGAGATTTAGTTTCCAATACAGAGAACATGTATCAAACATCTGAAACACTATTTTTCCATTTTATCTTGGAGTAAATTCTAGAAAACTGGGCTGTGTCTAGTGCCTCAGAATCTGGAGACACTGGAATTTCTGTTTTGAGAAACCCAACCTGTCTGGTTCCAGGTACCCAATGTCCTTCCAGGAGCTGTGACACTGGGCTCAGAATGGCAAAACTCTTGATAGAAAAGATGCTGAACTTTCTCACAAAAGAGAAAGTGCAAGTCTCACAAAGACATGCACATTACCTGGGCATTAGCAAATGTCTAGAAGTATGAGGTAAATACATGGGAAAGTTTTCACTATATTTTAAACTTCTCTGCTTACTGCTCTAATTTAAAAAGTAAAGATTGATGGCATATCTCTGAAAACAAGCACAGCCAAGCCACAAGAGTTACAAATTCAGGTGAGTGGGGATACACGTTCTCATTCTTCCAAATTACTTTCCTGTAATGTATTATAATGAAATGTTCTATAAATTTAAAGTAGGGATGAGTGAAAGTTCAAAAGAGGAGACTTGACATCAAATAATATTTTGAATCTCTGGGTACTTCTAAGGACATTTAGTTTGAAGTATTTTTGGAGCACTCTGTTTCTTCAACTTTCCCCTACTTTAGAGCCAGAGGTTGGCAAAAATGGCACTTTGTGGTGACTGAAGTCTACTGATGTGATTCTGGTTGCACACTTAAGATCTGAATTTGAATGAGCTGTTATGTTAAGGGAGGAGACAGCTTTGTTTTATGGAAACCGGTAGTTGATCTTCTGCATTTTCTTACTTTATTTAAAAAGTTACGAGCTGCAACACCAGGTTTGTAATTCAAAAGCAAGATGTTATTTCTGTTGGTCAGTACTTGGACTATTCCTTTGGAATATCACAGTTAATTCCCACAGCTCTCCTGTTATCTGAGATCTAACAGCAAACTGAAAGCTTTGGACAAGCTTTTAGGGGGGTCACGTTCCTGTCAGTACTTTGGTTTAACAGGAATGTGTTCATGACCTTTCTCTAGTCATTGAACAATTGAGCTAAACATCAACCCAGATACATTGACCAAAGGCTGATACTCAAATGTCTGTCACTAGCTGGATTAGTTATTTGGTTTATTTTGCACAAACAACCTAAGGCTATTGCTTTCCATTAGTTTTTCTGTACTGTTCAGCACCTGTCATGTTGATGATGATTTGATTGGCACATTTCCTAGTAAGCTCTCTAGGAGAGAAACAAAAGAAAGGTATAAAGAGAATAAATGGCAGCAGTCAGGAAGCAAAGACAAAAAGAGACTTATCACCTATTATTAATTAGGTCTCCAACTGACTTTGCTTTGTTGTCATAAAATTATTGATGATAAGACCAGTACCAAATCCTATTTTTTCCCTAAAATCCTTCATCTTTCCTTAGAAAAATCTTTCCTTATTCATATCAACAGCTTTTAAAACTTTGACTGTAACATTTGTTTTTATTAATGATTGTTCTTAAATACCTTTTATGGTCTTCTATGTCCATATTTCTTGTAGCATCTCATAAAATAACATTTTGAATTTACTAAAAGCATAAATTCACAGAGATTTGGATTTGTTATTGAGTATTTTTCATTTTTTTTTCTCCAAAAATAATACATACATAATGTTTAACATTGTCTATACTCAAATGGAATATCTGTGTCAATACTAGTAAAAGCCATGTTGCATGTTTGCATGCCTCAGCATGTTATGGGTGAATCTCCACACAGAAAACCAACCCCAAGAAGATTTACGCTGGACTTTGAGAACTGTCTATCTTGTTTGAGCAGTGATGGAAATAATTGATTAAATTTTAAATGTATAGGCCAGAATTTATTTGCATGTTAAATGTAACGTGAAATCTAAAATGATTTTAAGAGAAGCCAGTTACTAGCATTAGGTGTGCTTAAATTTGGAGAGAACGAAAGTTTCACGAAAATACACATTTACAAAAAGTTTCATTTTAAAATTATCAGTATCAAATACAGCAATAATTATGGTTTTTTTAACAAAGCACCATTCTATAAAATGGTTGTGTATAGAGACCTGCAGTGCAAATAATAAGTGTTCCCATTTAAGATAATTTTCTTTGTGGTTACAAATTACAGTGAAGTTCATTTAGAGTTATAAATACACAGCATGTCTAGATGCCAGCCATATTTTAAGCCAGAAGTTGCACTGAATGAAAATGTAAGATTCTCTTTTCTAATGGTGTGCTATTCAAATATGATGAAAATCTTACTTTTTTGCATAAACTTATTAAATTATTTTAATATAAAAATAATTATTATAATGTAAAGCAAAAACTCATTAAAACTTACCTAATTTTACCTGTACCAGCTGTTTTAAATATGCTTTCTTGGTCATTTAACTTATTCATTATTTAAAATCTTAGAGAGATGAGCAAATTAAAAATGTTCCTTGTTTCTCCTGTAAGCCTTGCTTGAAATTTGAATTAAAGAAAACCTGGTTTATCCTTTATATCAGATGTTATCTAATTTACAGTAACTTAGGTTACAAAAGATATAAGTGGTTTGGAAGAACAAATAAATATACTGGTCAGCATCTTTATGATATAACTGTATAGGAAAAGATATATAAATAAAAATTGAGAATTTAGAAGTCTTTTAAAATACCTAGCATTACCTAATGCTACCTCAACTTCTGCCGATAGCTAGTACTTAATATTAAGTTATTTACCCTCCTATTTCACAATGTTAAGTGCTTAAAACAAAACACCACATAGGCTTTGTAACTTACATAGCTAGAGTAAAATAAAGTCTTATTTTTTAATAAAGTAATAGATAAAAATACATCAGTTAGTGATTCTAATAATAAGATTCAGTAAAAAATTTTGGTGATTTTTAAATAGTAGTCTTATCAGAACCAATCACTTGTATTACTGTTTAGAAATTATATTTTTAATTGTAATTTTTCATTACTTCTGAATCCATGTTTCACACTTTTTCCCACCTTATTCTTTTGTATCACCTATTATAGTCGTTCTTCCAATTAACATCAGTATTAATAACCATATAGCAAACCTCATGACACTCAGCCCCAGAGGTGTTTCTTTGCTGTGAGTTAAGCAATCTGATTATTACAGCGCTATTAACTAATATTAGAGCAAGCCATGTATGTCTTCTAGAGCAGCAACAACAGAGCTAATTGCAGATTTTCTTTGTGTCAGAAGTCAAATTTCCTTAATTTGTGGAGCAGCACGGTTAATACATTCACTCTTCCCATAACTTGTGAAGAAAAGGTAAATAATTCATTATCAGAAGACAGAAAAGTAGTGTATTTGCTGGGACTTCACTTGGCATAGGTCTTGTTTTAGCTCAGACTTCTATAGTAAAAATAAAAGTAAGTGTTAAACCAAATGAAGATGAACAGATACCTTGGTTTTCTTTTTGTTCTGTTTTATTTTGTTTTTAAACAAGCTTGCTTATTTAGGAAATAAATGCAAATAGACTTGCACAATGAAAACAATGCCATAATGACAAATAGCAATCTAATTTTGTCAGTTAATATGTACGATTATGTAAATAGTTAAATCAATAATAACTTACAAGTAAAGCCCTTTACTACTACAACTCAGAAAAGACCCTGAAATTAAAAAAGGTGCATAAATATGGTAAGGATCTCAATATGGTTTAGAGCAATTGCAAATATGATTTCACAGATGCTTACATTTTTATGTTCACATTTATTTCACAAGGTTAAATGAACTGCTGTTAGCACTAACAAAATGAAGTGTCATGAAGGTTTTCTGTAGGAAAAAAAGCCCTGATTCCGACAGACAAGAGTTTTGTGATGAGTTTTCCATAGAGGCTGGAGTACATCTCCAATTTTGTGCCAATGATAAGTAGTCATACAATAGGTTTATCTTGTTTGGCCTTAATGGATAAAGGGTTGCATCCCAAGAAATGGTCTGGCAGAATAATTTGGAACACAGAACAAATGGATGTTTCTATGTTTCCTTTTGTGTGTTTCTGTCTCCAGGTGAGGTATTTTTTGTTCTTTCTATGAATTAAAACTTTAAAATCCCCCCAAAAATTCTCCAACTCCATGGGTATCTTTAAAAATTAAATTAATTCAGTTTTATTCTCTAGACATGGAAAACATATCTGGAGTATGTTCTGTATGATAAAAATATCTATCAACCTAGATATACACAGGACAGGCTTGATTTGTTCATAATTTAGATCTTTGTTGTGTGTAATGAACATTTTTCATTGCAGTTTCTGTTTACCAGATGTTCAGCTGCCATTTCCTAGTGAAGTAATATTGACTAGGGCTTAAGAAAATTATTATTTCTTCATTTACAGTTTTGGGAAGGGGAAATATGCAATTACTCTTAAATGGCGCTTTCTTACAGCACACAATGTAAATTGCATTAAGACATGCTCACATGCATATGTGGTTCTAGATATGTGTGCAAGGGGTCAGAAATTTTTTTACCCTAGCTGGTAAAATCCACTCTTCTTTAGCAAACTGTGGTACATATTGTACAAGGAAGTGAAAACCTAACCTGACAATAGAACAATTTTTAAGAAGTGTTTGATGGTTACTCATGGGTATGGATTAGTAGTGCCCATTTTTTCCCATTTGACACAGATAAATATGCAGAGAACTGCGATATTTGGGTGTGGCTATTATCACAGATCACAGAATATTCTGAGTTTAAAGGGGCATACAACGATCATCAAATCCAACTCCAAAGCTAATATCCCATATGGGAATAGAACCTTGGTGTTATTAGCACCAAGGTTCTATTCCCTTATGGGAATCCATGTTGTAAACAACTGAGCTAATCTCGGGGTCAATATGTAATGGGAAACACCAGCCTGTGGACTAGTAATGTAATTTGTCTCAAATGTATGGTTTTTTCTTTCTTTAGCACAATTCACAGCAAATTATTTCTTTCCAAGTTCATCTCTCCGTATTACATTTTAAAAGAACCAAATCTTTCTGTATCCTATCATAAAGTTATTAATATTGGAAAAACTCTAAGATCACCAAGTCCAACTGTCAATGTAGCACCGCCATGTTCAGCACCAAACCATGTCCCCAAGTGCCACATCCACATGTTTTTTGAACACTTACAGGATGGTAACTCAACCACTTCCCAAAGCACTCTGTTCCAAAGCTTGACTATTCTTTCAGTGAATAAATTTTTCCTTGTATACAACCTAAACCTCCCCTGGTGCAACTTCAGGCCATTTCTTCTTGTTTTGTCACTTCTTACCAGGGAGAAGAGACTGATCCCCATCTTGCTACAACCTCCTTTCAGATGGTAGTAGAGATGCATGAGGTCTCCCCTTAGCCTCCTTTCCTGCAGACCAAACAACCCCTGCTCCTTCATCCAGTCCCTCTAGGACTCATTTTCCAGACCCTTCACCAGCTTTGTTGTCCTTCTCTGGAATCAGTCTAGCACCTCAATATTCTTCATGTAGTGAGGGACCCAGAACTGGATACAGCACTCCAGGTATGGCCTCACCACTGCTGAGTACAGAGTGACAATCCCTGCCCTGGTCCTGCTGGCCACACTATTGCTGATACAGGCCAGGATGCCACCAGCCTTCTTGGCCACCTGGGCACACACTGCTAATGTTCAGTTGCTGTCAACCACCCCCCACAGGTCCTTTTCCTTAGGGCAGCTTTCCAGCCACTCTTACCCCAGCCCATGGCACTGCCTGGGCCCAAGGGCAGGAACCAACACTTGGCCTTGTTGAACCTCACACAACCGGTCTTGGCCCATTGGTCCAACCTGTCCAGATCCCTCTGAAGAGCCTTCCTTATCCTTCAGCAGACCAACATTCCCACAAAACTTGGTTTTATCTGCCCATGTTCCATGCCCTATCTTAACACACAAAGATACTCTTTCATTGTATTTCCTGACTTTTAGAGTTTTTCTCAGTGAATTTAGAACATCCATGTCATGGAAATCGTGGGTGCGTCCCAAACAAACATAGCAGCAATATTCATCAAGGTTAGCACAAAACAAGCAGAATGCAGCTTGAGAAAATATAAATCACAAATATACTACGTACAAGTTGGTTGGTGCAAAAATTGATTTGACCAGATATGATAGAATATACATATAAATAACTTCATTTGAAGTACTGGTATCAGTGGAGCTGTTCCACACTCCAGGACAATCATACTGAGTGTAACTTTAAATTGTTATTTTCCTTTCTTTTTTTGTTATCTTTGCTCCAATAAAATATTTCAGGCTTTTAATTGGTCAGGAGAGTGTAAGAGTATCATTACAGAAAGATCTGAGTCAACTGTTCAATCTGGACTCCTTTCAGAGTTCTGACCCTTAATTTATTATATTTTTTAAAGTATATTATTAAATAAATCCCCTTTGCTTTTTATATGAAGAACATAGTCCATATATCTTTGAAACGTAATTGTCTCTGTTTCCAAATTTCAATAATAAAAAATCTAGTTATTTGCAGTCTCTAAACACCTGTAGATGCCACAATGCTCGTACGTTACACATTTCACCATCATGCTGTGGCAATTTATTTATGTACTCAGGTTTTAAAAAAATCCAAAAGTTTTTTTGCTGTCTGTTAATGTCTTCCAACAACTAGTAATAATACTTTTGTAATTGCATTAAAATACAAAGAGTAACAGATTGTTTATTTTACTAAATGTATTACAGAGATACCAGTGTGATTGCTTGCCTGGATGGGAAGGAAGATTTTGTGAAAAAGAATCAAATGAATGCAATTCAGAGCCTTGTAGAAACAATGGCACCTGCATGGACCTTTTCAACAGCTATCGGTAAGCATTGCACTTCCTCACTCTATGATCGTGTTCCAGGAAGGGCAGGCTTCTGTATCCAGCCATTATTTTGTTTCCCAGCTTGGGAAGGAAAAGTTATTACACAAATGGGCAAAGGACTTGTGTCATGGACATAGTGCTTCACTGCTCTTTCATGTGAAGCCAGCAGATATACTAAATGGTATATGTAAAATTAAAAATAAAAAAAGGAAAAGAAAAAAGTATTATTTAAAAAATATTTATTAACTAAGTTTGGAAATTAGTTTTGTCAAAGAAAATATAGTTTCTCTTTCTGTCATATTTGCCCTATAAATAAAAGAGATGATTTAAAGAGTAAAAGCAGTGGTAGTGGGCAGTTGGATGAGGAGGTTATATCATTGCTGCCACCTTGTGGCTTAAAATACCAACAAAAGAGTAATTTAACTAAAATTTATATCCCCTCAGACAAAGAATAAGGATGTGATGCTAACCCTATTTTTTTAACTTAAACCCTAATCTTTATTTCATGCATGCATTTATGGTTCAAAAATTATTTTATTTCAGTAGCATGAGGATTAAGATCCCATAAACAATCCAGTAATCAGTTTCTGCTCCATGAAGCCAGGGTTTGTCTATATTAGGATGTCAATACTACAAGAGTCCTGTAAATTCTTAATGGACACTGATGAGGCTGCATATACAGCTGAGTGTAATAACTGTCCGTGGTACACAGTCTAGCTGTTGTACAGGGATTATATTCCTGGTAATATAGACAATAATCAGAAAGGAAACTAACCACAGCTGACAATGGAGAAATGATTTCCCAAATAGCTAATTATAACTAAGTCAAATAAAATTGTATATATATATATTTTTTTTTTAAAGTATTTTTTGTTCAGAACTTAACCAAAATGATTTGTGATATCTTAGAGCTATATTTTTATGTTGTATAAAATGTCTTAGTTTGGTAAAATATTTTTATTCTAATAACAGAAAGTATAGCAATTTTGAGAAAACCTGTTAAAATCTCTTTAATTGCTATTTTTCCACTTTTTAAAGCCTGATGGAATGTAAAAAATAATTGTGAAATATTTTAATTGTTGTGGTTCTTATTTTTCTGATATTTTTAGTTCTTTATAGTCTACCACCTTCAAGAACAATTCTAGGTTCTTCAAGAACAATTTTGCAGCCATGAATCCTTACCTGTCCTTTCATTTTCCCAATTTTTCCAGCCAGACAGCATTATATGTATTGCAGAAGGTAACAGGGCTTCTTCTGATTTTACTCCTAGCTGGGTCAACTACTTATGCACAAATCCAAGGACTTCCTATTTTTTATTGAGAATAAATATGCTCAAGAAGTACTTTTCTGGATTTTGCAAATACAGAACTGTTACAGAAAATATTGACAAGAAAATTGGTTTGAAGTGTAAGCACCAGGCATATTTTTTCTCAGAGCTATTTGTCCTAGTTGACATTACAGAACAGGAAAATTACACATACCATTGAATCATCATATAAAAGGGGCAGGTTACACCGAACAAAACAACATCTTCAAAGATACCTGGAGTTGAAAATGACTCTGAGACTTGGCAATACCAAGGACAATTAGTATAGCTCAATGTTTTATTTTTATACTATAAAGCAATTTCATTTCAATCATTAGAGCTGTCTTTGTTTGTATTCAGAGATGTTAAAAGACCATGATTACTCTTAATTTTAAAAATGTGTTGTTTTTTTGTTTTTTCTTTTTGCCTTTACTAATACTTTTCTCTTAAAAGCTACAACAACAAGGCAAAGTGTTTGTGTTATGGCAGGTAAGCATTGGCAGTAACTGGTACCTGAACCTGAGGAAATCCAGTCATGCCTCTAAACTTAAATGTAGTTTTTAAAACAGGATAACTGGATTATAGTTGCCTAACAGAAAAGATCATTACAGTTCTTGATCTGTGCCCAGGCATTGTTTTGGACGGCATTAGTCTGGATCAAAGTCAGGCCAGCAATGATCTGAGAATACATCAGTGATAGGCAATGAAGTTTTCTTCCCTCTGGCCATGTTTTGGCACTGTTTATTTTCCTGCTGTAAGTTGAGCTGCTGACAGCAATACTCAGATTATTCTGAATTTCTTTGAAATTTGCCACACCATGACTGGTACTGGATACCCCTTACAACTTAAATTAATGTAAGGGATAATAAATTTAGCTTCCTTTTATGCCTTGATAATCTTCATTAGTTTACTTTTCTGTAAATATTTGCAAGTCCAGCTGAGAACATCAGTTACTTAAAAACTAAGTAATTTATTGTGCAACAGCTTAAAAATATTTTTTGTATACAAAGAAAGTGAATATAATGAAAAATGAAACATTTTCCTACCAAAGTCAAATGTGTGATAAAAAAATAAATATTCAAAACATAATTACTAATTTAAAACTTCACTTTGGAGTTGATTTTCTTTATCTGGGGCTATTCATTGTTGAATCTTTAAATGAAAACCATCTGGCAAAACTGAAGTATCAACAAATCTGTCACACGAGTATCTTTCTTTATGGATTCCATCACAGAAAAGTAAATCACATCCCAATAGGAAAAAAAAGGAAAATAAGGCCTTCTCAGATGCATATTTTAATTTTTAAAAAATCAGATAAGAAAGATTCTGAACCAGTAGTCAAGCTTGAATTGTTGGATGTGAATAGCTTTTAATATGTCCCCTTTCACTTGACTTAATTTATGTTCAGATGATAAAATGAGAAATATCTTTTTCTTCCTTCTCAGTTTTCAGTTTGGCTCATGACACATGGCAAATAAATTAATTTAGAAAAAATTCATTCATATATTTCATGCATATATTTCCAGAGCCATGTGATTTTAATTCTCATGATAACATGAAATCTCAAACTATGTCTCTGAACATTTATGGACAGATTCATCTAGTATCAGCTGAATTCCTTATTTCTCCTCTATTGTATCGATAATTCTGAGGTTTAGCCCTAATTAAACCCTAATTAAAGTCCCTGTGTCTCCTTTGCTGTTACCAACTTTTGAGTGAAAATCTTTTCAACTCTCTTGCCAAATAACAGGCAACATAATTTTATGAATGACCTGGAGTTTCTAATAATTTAGAATAGTTTGTTACTTGTCTATAATAATTATGATATTAGAACTTGGAGAATGAATCAAATGTCTTTCCAAAGTACTCAGTTCTTTCTGTATATTCACATTAGAATCCACAAATTCATTTTGTCAATTCTTGTTGTTGTTTTTTATAAAGAATAAAATGGTGCCTTGCTGCTGTTTTTCTGTTTATGACATGCAAATATACTTCTCTAGACTAAACAGGAAATTAGACCTACCCAAGTATATTTTCTTATGTAATTTATCTATCTTTTATGTTTTATGAAAGATTCAGTGTTTGCTTCAGTTGAGTACAGAAATGTTATCCTTGTCAGCACTTGAATCCATCCACTAAGACACCTTTTTATTATCTCAGTGTAAACTGAAGTCAATTCTTCATGCTATCTTATCCATTCTTGATATTTTATTTTTGCAATCAAGACCCCTTGCTATTTTGTTTGGTTTTTTGTTTGTTTGTTTTGATTTGGAAACAGACATTTTTCCTGCCTGCTCATTCTTATCCTTGATATTTTCCTTATTGCATGTTTTCTTACATCCTGTTTGTGCAATAGGATGTAAGAAAACATGCAATAAGGAAAATACTACAGGCCTCCATTTACCCTTCACAGTTATGGATATCATAAACCTGGCTGTATTATAAAATACTGAAAGCTCTCCTTCCCACTAAGTTCTTCAAGGACAAAAGTTGGTAACTGCCAACGTCACCTTAAAATTTGAGGCTCAAGTTCCTTAAGCACTTCTGAGAAATTACTGCTAATGTGTGCAAAAACAATTGTCTGTATTTAAATTCTCTCCTTTTAAACTCTTCTGTACTTTATCCTGTCCTGTAGGAGGCCATAGTTTTCCTATCTCCCTTTGGATTCCAGCTGAAAGAATAATTTGTGCTCATAGAAGAGGCTATTTTGCATGATTTCAGAACTCATCTCAAACTGTGCTAGTCTTCTTTAGCAATGCTTCTTCAATTAGTAACCATACCATGATCATCCTTCTTTGTCTTTACTTAGATAATGATTTATGCCAGCTGACAATTTGGATAACCATGCTGTCAACCAGAGTTAGCTTATCCTGCCTCCTTGTTGTTACTTTCTCAGTACATTTCCAAGTACAACATCTTGCCCTATTGCTTCCCTTTTTGCTACTTAACATTTTAAGCCACATCTTTTCAGAATAATAACATGGTTTTCCGTTAGCGTAACCTGTGCTAAGCTCTCAAAAAAAAGACCAGTTTTAAGTCATTAGGATTTATTCAGTCTCATGCATACTTAAATTACAATACTGTTACAGAAAATTAGCATACTGTTTTGCTTCTTTTTTCCCCTTCTGAAAAGAATTTATTTTGGGTTGTGGAAGCAGGTGATTCCTAAGTTTGGGATGTGTAAATATCTGAAAGATCTATAAGTAAAAACATGCCTATTTACACAGAGCATTTTAAAGATATGTTCATCTCTAAATGAATGAGTTCTAAACTATCATGGAATTCTAAAGGAAGTCATGATATGATTATAATTTTAATGCTGTGTTCAGTGTGCCTTCTGTTTTTACTCACATTCCTTTGAACTACTGCTATACACTTCCTAAATTTTTTTGCCCCCAAAAGGAAGAAGCAGCTTTTCCCATAGATGGGTATCACCTTGTTATTCAATGATCCCAGATGCCAAATGCTTAAGTATCTTATTGCAAGCAGCAGCTCTTATGTGTCATTTCTTCAGGGTTCTTTGGCCAACTCCTCCTCTATTGCTATAGAGACATTTACCAAAACATTTGTCTGTTGCACTTCTGACTTATCTTTCATTCAGATTTGTAGGGCTTTTTCCATCATCCTAGTGCCAAGTTATGTACATATTTCTTACTCGAAATCATCTTTAAAAGATTTATATGGACAATCAGGAAATTTACTAATGAATTCACTAAAGAAATGTGTGAAAGCATAAACAAGTGTTTCCTCTACAGATAGAAAGTGTTTTATAGCTCTTCTCTGGTAATACTGCTAACAACTCGAAATGTGTAGTGTGCTTCTTGTTATACTGCAGTGAAATGAGCTTTAGGGTTTCTATTGCCTTTAGCAAAAAAAGAAAATATTGCTGTGCCACCTCAGCATTATCTAACAGTCATTGACATTCTGCACTCATTAGGGCATATTTTAGCCATAACTCAACAATCTTCTCAAAGAACAAGAACATTTTTGTTCAAAATCCCTATGAAACATTAAAATTTGAAACAAAACACAGTGAGTACCTGGAAAATATCTCCCCCCCTCCAAAATTAGCTTATCAACTTTTTCTTCCTGAACAGTAGCATTGTTCCACCTCGTATATTTAATCATTAGGTGATAGATTTTGAATAATTTTTTAATGTATTTTGTTTACAAACACCCAGAGACACAAAATGATCATTTGATGAACTCACAGGTTAAATGGAGGTAGTTTAAACCAGCTTCTAAAATAATAAGGTACCTCAAGCAAAGCTTTGAGAGTATATGAAATGCAATATAAGTTACTCAAATTTATCATTGCTGTAGGGCAGTTAAACACTTCCATTGCAAATAATGTACTAATAATACATGAGCAGAGCTAAAAATAAAGCAGTTTGCACAGTAGTTTATGGGCTCTAGCTTGTGATGTGCTAAGCTTCCTGGGAACCCCTGGGGTCATCAGAGGACTACTGTGAAACTTTGAAGAGCTTCAGGGTGCCTGGTGCTCCCCAGAAGGGATAGCTACAGAAGGCTGTGACTGCTAACAAGCTGCAGCAGTGTCCCACAAGCTTTGTTGCCAACTTTCCTTGATTTATGGGGACTTGAAGCTCTTTGTTTCCAGCTCACTCCACATTAAGGACAGCCAAGCATGCTTTCAGCAAATGCTAGAAAGAGTGTATGTGACTGCCAAGCCCAGAGCACAGCCAACAGTGTAAAAGAGGCCAGAAATTCCACTGAGGACACTGTGTACTTAGGTAGTGAGGTGCTGCAGGGCACTGTCACTGACCATCCACAGGAATAACTAGATCAGCCCAACAGAGACTTCAAACCAGTCTGAGCTCCTCAGGGAGGATGCAGTTCTGTAGGTCTGGAGCTGCAGAAGTATCTGGAACCTCTTATTGAGGCTGGGAATCAGAAGATAGTGTCCTTGCCTTGTCCAGCATACGAGGGAGGAAGCCCTTGTATGCTGGAGGAGGATCTGTGTTGCCAAGTAAAGGAGCTTCAGGAGGCAGTCAGCACTCTGAAGCTGAGATGGGGACAATATCATACTCTCCAAGACCCTACAATTACAAGAACCTGAACTCCCAGACAGAGTGAAGGAGAACCAGGAAGAACCTTTGCATATGATTTTGGAAATGGAGGCTTCAGTTACAATGAAGGCTAGGAGCTTGTAACCTTGACAGCAGGATGAGGGTTCCTGTCCTATCTGAGCTCTGCCACTACAGAGTAGGCTCAGTGATGTGGTACCAGAGCATGAACTAGAAGCTCTGTCCAGTGAAGCATCTCAATCAGCTTAACCTGAGTCACAAGGCAGCACCAGAAGGAAGGATGAGTGATGGCAAACACTGGGACGCTCTCAGCTGCAGGCTCCTGATAGGAGATATCCTGAGTCCTGAGGGTAATGGCTCAAGACCTTGTGAGGCCGCTCTTGATTATCTCTAAAGAATCTTGGTGACAAGGTTTTTAAGGATCGGAAGGAAGGTTATGGAAATATGTCAGAGAATGGAATGGAAAAAGGAAGAAAAAAAAGAAGGCTAGGAATGGAAAAAATTACTTACTTTCAAGAAAGGCAAGAAGGAGAATCTGGGCAACTGTGGACAAGTTAACCTTACCCCGGTCCCTGGAAAGATGATGGAGCAAATAACCCTTGAAATTGTTTCCATACACATGATGGAAAAGAAGGTGCTACGGGGAATGTTTGCACAAAGGGGAAAGCTGTCCTGATGATAGCATTCAATGAGATGGCTGGCTTGACAGATAATGAGAGGACTGTTTCACTTGACCTTAGCAAGACTTCAGACGCTACCATAACACCCTCATAGACAAAACATGATGAATTGCTGGACACAAAGACCATATTCAACATAATTCATCCTCTCATCACATTATGTAACAATGACACTAAAACTGAAATTCAATGGCTTGTCTTTTGTAGCTACAGTTCTGGTCAACAACAAAAATGCTGCCACCACATAGTAATCCTGGATGAGATGTTGTGGGGTGTGATGATGTGTGAGATAGTGAGAATTAAAAATAGAATGGATAGAAATACGATAGACAATGCACAAAAAGAATGTCTGAAAAAAGTTTTCAAGACAGATTTCACTACCTCATTATTTCTAATCCTAATATTATAATGCTTCTGTTGCACATGATTCATAATAGACTCATTCCTGCTTGTTCTTTTGCCCTTCCTTTAACTGCTCCCTTAAAGAAAATGCACGTTTTTAATTTGGAAAACCTTAATAAAAAAGGAAGTTTAAACAAGCAAATAAACAAAAAATGCTGCTGACACTTTAAAAATGGCTCATTAGAAACAAATGGAAAAAACCATCTGTCTTTGTTAGCTACAGATTAGATATTTCATGCATCAGCAATGTCTAATACATGTACAAAGGAACAAAATTTTTCAAGGATTATGGGCATTGCTGCTGACATTATATCCTTTTGAACCATGGAGAATCAGTAATAAACAGTTCCACATAAAAGGACAGGGTGTAGATCCCATTCTCATTACTATACAAACTGTACTTTTTCCTTTGACTTGAGAGGTCATTAGTAAAATCTATGCTTCACTTCTTGGAAGATTTTTCATTGGTTTCATAGGCATTGTTCCTTTTTCCTATGTTCTTACAGAAATTCTAAAGTGGTCAAGGGTCAAAATATTTGTAAATTAAATGTGTGTCAGTTTTAATGTCAAGCCATTACATGTATTTATTTTGTCTTGAAATTACTTCACAGCCAAAAGAATACCAAGGTTTCAACTTCAATTATGAGGCATTTTCTTTTGAAGTAGAGAATTATTTTCAGAGTATAAAAGTCACAATATCTTAAAAAATATTAGAATGTGATGGGAACTAAAAAATTGGTTTTGGAGAAGAGCATTATTGTATATTTAGAAAAAACAATTTTGAAAAATTATGAGTGGGATAAAACAGTTGCATTTTAGAAATAATTGCTTGTATATGGCAATATAATATGAAACACATGTACACGTGTAAAAATTAAAAATTAAATAGTTCTAGTATAAGTAAACTAAACACAATTAGAAAATCAACTTTGGCTTCCCCACCACTAGCTTCTATAGGTAATAAAATTTTAGTTAATTGTCTTTTTGGATTTGTCTGGGATTTACACTGTGTGTGCTCTGTTAGATCAATAGAAGCATTATAGGAATTTATTTAGACTGAAATTACAGATTGTGCACTGTTAGAGGTCCTCTATAAACCAGTGCTCACTCTTCAGCAATAGCAAGCAGACTAATTCGGGACCAGTAACCATCATATTTTCTTCTACTAAATGCCAGTTTGGATATATGAAAAAAAATCTATCAGAGTTATAGAAGTGAGCCTTTATCTTTGAAGGTCACAGGTGGAGAAAAGGGACTATGAATACAAAAAATCACAGCTCTCTATGAGCATCCATAAGCATTGTTATATGTAGGTCTCTTGGACTTGTTCATTCCCTGTCAGGAAGGGACAGTCATAAAATTTTCATAGGTTTGCCCTATTGAAATAACTCAGTGAGACACCCGTAGGAGAAAGTTGGATTGTTTATATAACAGTAGATATCAAAGGTAGATAAAGATATAACTGACTGTTGGAGACAAACTGAAAATAATATTTGTTGTTTGCTTTTATAGTTTATATCAAAACAATAATCTTTATAAGGACAAAGCTATTTTTTAAAATGCTATTTGTCAGGACACGACAAGTCAAATTTGGGTTTTTTAACAGAATCTGGAGTAGAAAAATAGTTACCTCATGTGTTACTGCAGTATTCGAGCAGTGCAGATATATTTGTTTGTTTGCTTGTCTGTTTTTTATAACTTTGAGAAGTACTGCCTTGCTTCAAGAGGCTTAATTTTTTTCTTTTTCTTTTTTTTGTTACTATTTATATGCTTCGAAATTGTAGCACTCCTTGAAAAAATTTTTCAAGCGTTTGCTACTATAAATATTCTTTGGCTAAACTAATCAAGATCTGTGTTCAGTGATTTTTGGTAAATTTAGTCTTGAAAGATGAAATGTTATTGCCTCTGGTATTTTTTTGAGGTTACAATCCTCTTGCACTGTTAGGTGAATGGTAAAAGGTTATAATTTGGCATATTAATGAAGGGCAGTTTGTGCAAATCCTTTTTTCTTTTCTTTCTCTTATTCTAATAACAAATATGAAAACAGAGACATCTCTGCTTCTTAATCTATTTACAAAGTATTTTCTAGACTGCCAGTATTAATTATGACACTCTCTAGCCTTTCCTAGTTTTATTTTCTACAGGCTCTTTTGAAAATCTGAGTTATAATGTTGAAGTTAGCATGACTGCTGCTGAGTGTTGAAAATGTTTCAATAGTTCTCTTCAAATATATAAGCATAGATACTATATGGTTAAGTTATGTCATGATGATCTAATATATTCTACCATAATAAATACTATATCTATCCTTGGTCATCAGTTTTTTATAGGCATCTAATTGGTTCTAGGCATAAAGTATTCAATGTCTTCTATGTTTTGAATAAATCAAAAGAAAAAAGGGAAAAAAAGAGAAATAATATATTAGTCCATTTGTTCAAATAAATATTTTCTTATACTCTTGCTTCTTTTCTTGGATCAGATAGTGCTTTGTGTCAGTCTGAGCCATAGAAATATTTTCTTCTATGATTCTCTTCCTTGGAACTTGAGTAGACCCTAAGTAAACATCATTTAACAATTCTGAACAATTTTCCGTAGATTATTGGAAGCAGTTGCCTCCCCTCCCCCCTAAACTGATAGAGATGTCTTGCTTAAATGACTTGCAGAGTTCAAAACTCCAATATGAAGGAGATAAACATCTCTTTGCTCGTCCATTCAAATAATTATGCAAGGTCATTTGCACAGACTTTCGGATTGGTGTGCATTATGTTCAATTTTTTCTCATGTCCAATTCTCCAAATGTCAAGGTAATCTATCTTCACAGTTAGATTTGTATTGTTCATGCTTCATAAAATTGCAGAGTTGGAGCATGTTACCTAGCACTTCATGTTGCCATGCTAATTATTGCTAATAAAGATTGCAATTGTAATCACCTTTATTTGCCCTTTTTTGATTGCCTGTGTTGGAAGGAACAGACCAGAAATGCTCTCCTTTACTCCCCCTGAGCCAAAATCCCTTCCACTGTGAGCACTCTACCCAGAGAGTTCATTTTTTCTTTTCTGCAATCAGTGTAATCTCTGTATAAAGGGTGAAGAGCTTTGAGGTCAATTGACAGAACTACAGCTGCATTGCTAAACTTCCGAAATTTAACAAATGTTTCTCCTGGAGGAGCTGTTACCTGCATTCAGGTGATAGCTCCTACTTTTTCAGTGCAGCAATTTTCTTCTTTTCTGATTTCTCAGGTCAAAGAGGACTTGTCTCAAAATCAATACTAAAATACTGTAAGAGTTACCTGTAACTCTCAGAGAATATCAGAGCAATAAAAACCGAGGAAAGGCATTGAGCTTCTTTCCATAACAACTAGGCTCTTTGCACAGCAATCTTGAGTAGAGGAAGAGATTTCCAAGGGGAAATAGTGCTGAAGATACCAGTTTCCACAGGTGCAGCAATAAACCCAGTTGTCATCAAAGACCAGCATTAAATTAAGAGAGAGGAGCACAAGCACACAGGCAACTGGGGAGAAGGAAGCCTTTTATTCAAAATCCTTGAAAGATGGAGTGTCATCCTGATAGCTGATTTATTCAACATCTGAATCTAACAGATTAACTGCTGTAACTTGGAAGCCACATGACAACTGATTCCCTCTGATTCTTAAAAGAATGAAATAGTACTCTTTTTTTCTCTACCAAAGTGAATCAGTACCACCCAAGATATTGCAGGCAGATCATTTACTTACTGTTTATAGTAGCATTGATTTACTGATGCTCACTTTTCACAAATTTAGGGCTTTCTCCTTGTCACATCTTTGTAGGGGTGCTGCCTGTTAAAAAGGCTGCAAATTACATATTTTGTCTCAGACTGTATGGTGAAATCTTGAATTACCTTGTTGCTGCTGTACTGATTGTTGTTCCAGTGATGAAAGGTACACAGGCAAAGAATGCAGCTCTTGGTGTTAGTGACCAGAGATGGTAAGACAAAAAGGCATTTATGTCCTTTTCCCTTTGCATTTTGTCAGGAACAGAAGGAAGTCTAATGTGGGTTTAGTTAATAGAGAATGTTACTCAAAGAGCAGCTTCACATGCCAAAATGCATAAACATTCTCTGTGGGGGTCTGCAGTAATTCAAGAAATTAATACTGCTACTCAGAAAATTGTTTGACACACAGGACACAAATTTAAACAGACCTTTCTTTCTCTTCATCCTGTGTTGTGTGATAACTTGCTAAACTACATTCCAAAATTGTCATATTACTATGATATCCTTTTTGTACATCATGGTAAGTTTGGGACAGGGAAGTTCCTAAATTTTAAGGGATGATTCAGTATTCGTAGCTATTATTATAATTTATTTTAAAAAACTTGAAGATGGCAAACAGTTTTTCTAACACCTTAGATAATAACCAAAACTATAAAGCAAGAGTAAAAAGTGCACCCAAACATTGAAGGTATTTTTTTTTATTTTAAAATTAATTTCTACTGCTTCTAAAATAGGAATTTAAGTAGGCAAGACTAATGGGAAGGAACTTCAACAATGGTTTTCCCCATGGTAGTGGTCTATGAACTAGACTGTTGATACCAAACATGTTTTATTTTCTGGTTCAGGGCCATACGACCCAAGTGATCCTCCCACATGACAGAAATAATCTTCAGTTTTGCTTATTGTAGTTTTTACTTGTTTTATTGTCTTTCTTAATTAAAAGTATTCAAAGTATTCAGCACTTGTGCTTTTAAAGCACAAACATTCAAATGAGACAGTTTGATTAGAGATTTTTAAATATTTTAATGTTCACTGGCTGAAACAGATAACAATGTAAATTTATCTGGTCTTGTAGACAGGACAAATTGCTGTTATTGGGATAAATAAGGAAAGAGTTTGATACAAAAAGAAAATGAGTGTGTACCTCATCTCTGGGGTCCAGTAGTCTGAAAGTTGTATCCAGCCTGATATAAGACGTATCTTATATTCTGGTTCAGGAAAATGGAAAAAATAAAGCAGCAGCATGAAAAAAAAAGAGTTGGAAGTATAAATACCCTTTGTAGCATGTTAAATTCTGTTTCCTGAAACAGAAATGTGTGCATTGCATCTCAAACAGAGCTTAAAGCAGAAGCTGAAATGTAGCTTGCTGTCTCATAGAGCTGAATTCTACCTTGTGATTATGTGAACTCATAGCTTCAAATAGAGAATTAAGGAAGAAATATATGGAAAACAAACAGATACAACTTTCTCTATCTGTTCCTATAAAATATGTTTGTTTGGGGTTTTTTTGTAATGTAATGTTCCTGAATACACAGAATATCGGGAATAAATTTTAGTTACTGTTACCAAATGGAAGAACATGAGCAGAGAATTATGGGAGGAAAACATACAGAACAAATAGAGTATATCTTTAAAATTAAAAGAAAGAGCAATAAAAGTCAGAAGCAATTGAACTGGAAGGGAATAAAAACATAAGCCTTTTGAAGGCTTTCTGTATGCATCAAACATGCAAAAGACACCCTTAGACAATATTAATAGAGTGACAGAAACTTAATCTTTTTATCTCTCTTCCCAACAATATACCTCCCAATTAATTTTTCTCCAGTTTGGGGTCAATATCCATTTATGTCTGTTATTACCTGGTACCATTCCCCAAGTACTTAATTTATGTTTTCTTAGCCACCACTTCAGATTCAATTTGTAGACTTCAGGTGATGTATATAGTTCTCATAAGCCAGTATCTACATCTCAGTTAAATTAAAAAATGGTATGTGTGTGTATGACAAAGATAACAATGGGTTTTTTTCCCCTAATTTTAGCTTCATGTCCTTATCCAAACAGCAGATAAAGGCAGGTGGACTTTCTTTAACGTAGAATTTTTTCAATTTATGTCCACCTATCAATTTACTCTGTGATGGACAAATTGGTCATTGGTTACTTACTGCTTAATCCTTTGGAGAGAGCTACATCAGCCAGTTCCCTCAGGCCCCTGGGATGCATCTCATGGAGTTCCATGCACTTAGGTATATTCAGATTCCTCAGACCTGACCTTCTCCCAGGATGGGAAGGACTTCAGTCCCTCAGTACCTGGCATGAGCTTCAGAGAGGTGGGATGTGAGATTAAAAGTAAAAACTGAGGCAAAAAAAAATGTTGACTATCTCAGTCTTCTCTCTGTTGGTTGCCGCCTGTTCTCCTGTCTTATTTATTGCAACGGTATGTTTTCTTTAACCTTACTTTTGTGGCAAACATACCTGTAAATCCTTTCTTATTCTTTGCAGCTCTTGCCAAATTAAGCTCTAAATGGGCCTTAGCTTTCCTAATACCACTACTACATATCCAGATGACATCCCATAATCTCATATGTCATCTCATATACCATAATAAGGGTATATATCCCTTATTCCTTGCCTGTGTATTTCCTTCTAGTACTTCAGTTTACCCAGGAGATACTTACTAAGGCATGCTAGTCTTCTGCCTTCTTTACCTGATTTCTTACATGGCGAAATCAAGAAGTGTGCTCTAAAAAAAAAAGTCCTTAAAGATCTGCCAGCTTTCTTCAGATCCCTTTTCCCTGAAGGCTGTTTCCTAGGGGATCCCATGGACCCAAATACTGAAATTTAATCTAAACTGCTAATCAACTGAAAGTTTCCTTTCCTAAAATTCAGGGTCCTGACTACTCCACTGCTGTCCTATATCCTTCAAGATTGTTAATTCCATCAGAGCATAAGCACTGCAGCCCAAGTTACTGTTTTCTCTAATCAGTTAATCAGATTGATTGGTTACAAACATTTGATTGGTTACAAACGGAGAGCTCAAGGAATAAAGTACAGAATGAATTATGGTAATGATTGTAAAGGCAGGCTCAAATGAATTTAGGGGAGAGGAGGAGAGACATAGGTGAAAATTTGAGATCATCTCAGGGTGGTATATGAGAGTAAAGAACTTACAGTATTTTAGTATTTAGAAGCACAAGGACTTCAGAGATAAACTCGTGACAGGTTTTTCAGGTTGAAGCTGGTGAAAGAGGTCTGGTAGCTCTCTGTGGAAAAAAGAACATAATAAACTTTCAGAGTATGAAAGAAAAAAACATGCTTGTAGAAGGAAAGAAGAGATAGAAACACGAGTGTTTGAAGCCTTTGTAGTGACTGGAAGTGTATGTTCTTGGAGCTTTGTGGTGTGTGTTGGTGCCCTAAATTTCCAGCTGTGTGTGTATAGAAAGCAAGCTCTTATTTCTCTACTTCAGATGGTCCAATAGCCTCTAGATTACAAGGAATAAATTTGTCACTAAGCACCGTGGTTTCTCAGGCTCTTAGTTGATTTGATTGAATGCACTAAACAGCATAAATCTTACTGTAGAATGGCCCATTGTTGCATGCATTGTATGGCTAACAGACTGACCTAAACTTCACTGAATGTCTTGCCATTTCTCATCAAGAATCTGTCAAAGAGGCAGTTGAATGATGGGCACACTGTAGCTGAGGGTTCAGTTTAGGATTCCTGTTCCTTTGACTGAACCACTGAGGAAAAAGCAGTTCTGGTTCTTCTTAAATATTGTAATTTTGTCTGTAAAACCTTTATCTGTGGCAAAGGTAAGTACTCTGACTGATATTTTCTGAAATGCTTTCTACACAGAAGACTAAAAAAACCAGTTTCTTGTATTTTTATGCTATAAAGAAAGATATTTAAAGGAAAAAAATAGCTTCTTCTGAAATTTGTTCTACTCTGGAATATTCATCTATATGAATATTACTGTTACTGTTTATCACAGTAGATGCTGAGTTGGAAGAGATCAACAAAGATCATTGTGTCCTGCTCCTGCCCCTGCACAGGACCATCCCCAAGAGTCAACCATGTGCTTTTGTTAAGCTTTGGCATTTTCCAGAGCTTCTAGCTGAGCTAATTTGGAATAAACCCCCCAATATGATTTTCTAATTGACAGACGGCCACTTTAGAACTCTTAAGATTCAGGAGAGACAGCCTCTGCAGCTAGAATGTTGTTGGCCCACAGAAGCTCCTGACAATATGTAAAATTGATAAAAAAGAGCAATAAAAAAGGAGGCATACTCTTCTCAGGGGTATCCAGTGTCAGGAAAATATGCAGTGGGCAGAAGGCAAACTACCTGAAATTCCATATGAAGATAAAAAAAATGCTCCTTTTTTGTGATGTGAGGGTGGTCAGGTGCTGGAATAGATTTCCCAGAGAGGCTGTGGAGTCTCCGTCTTTTAGATACTCAAAACCAGGCTGAACACAGTCCTGAGAAAACTCTAGTTGTACTGATTTTGAGCAGGGGAGTCTAGATGAACCTCAGAAACTTTTTTTCCAAAATCAACAATTCAGGTATTCTTAAACCCCTTCCCTGTTTTTTAATTCCTCAATACCTTTAATGTAGGATATAAGACAGGTGACACCTATATTTCACTGTAATATGAAAAGTAGAAAGGGGATTTTCAAGCAACTAAGAACCAAATTTAATACTTAACTCATCATATGGAGACAGAGGAACTTACTACTTTAACACTACTTCTCTGGATACAATTCATGACTAGATTTTGCATTTTTTAATTCTGACTTTAATGTTAATACAGGTGGTAAAATATAAAACCATAAATATAATTTGTGTATTTTCACTGCCCCCTCCTTTTGGTTGTTTTTCTATAGAAAGCTTTTCAATTTATAGAGATATGTATGGAAAGTAAAGAGATAATACTTAGGGAAGCTGATTCATATGTGTTGGAGGAATTCTACACATGTCACAATCTAAGCAGTTAATGGGGCTTGTTAAAACTAATATTTTACACAAAACAGTCATGATTTGGTTTTCTAATATCAATGGGTGTATTTGGATTTGGTTATTGGAAAGAAAAATACTGATATTGGCAAGTTGGTAAAACAATAGAAATTAATTCAGCTTTGGCTATCTTTATATGGACTCTTAAAAGCATATATCAGCCTTTTTTTCCCCCTGAGAATTCTAGAAATCATCTTGATTTTTGTAATGAAGTGAAAAAAATTAGTCATTTTGAGAAAGTGTTTGGATTTTTGCCTTTTGATCAGTTTGTTTCCAAGAATAACAGCTATAATAGCTTAATTTATAACTCACTTTTAATGGTCCTAACACCCCCTTACTTTTTTTTAAATAACAGTTCTCATTAACACAAAATTTTGTCTTGATTCTTAAAACTGGGCCTCAGGATAGATGCTTCTATGTATTTTATTTTTTTTTCACATTTAATGAGGCTTCCAGTAACTCTTTTTAATAATCCAGAAAGGAGTACAAAAAGCTCTGTTATTAATTGTCTCCTTTGCATTAATATTGACTGTTGCACCTCAGCGGGGAGCTGGCATGAAGCCAGGGTAGGACTGGCTAGTTGTGCAGTGTAGATAACTGCTGTGTTTCAGTGACCTAGTGTTCCCTGTAGTCATACAGAACAGTTTTGATAACTCAAAGGCAGTTATGAAACTCATTAGGGGGAAAAAGGGAATGAAATGTGTTTAATGTTTGCTCCTCTGCACCTCAGTTATATCCATAAAGCTGGACCAGGTCAGAACTGAACCATGTTCTCCTAATACAAAGTGAAAGGCTCTCCACTTAATGAGCTTTTTAAGCTAAAAATGGAGCATAGCCAAGTGCTACATACCAATTTGTAGTACTGCATCAGTAGTAATTTATTCACAACTTCATAAAAGAAGTCAACAAAAAAAAGAGCAGCTGCTAAACAATTAACATCTGTTGGGTCACTGTTCTCCTATGTTCACTATGAGACATTTGGAGATGCTTAATTTGTAAGAGTCTGATGCTTTTATATATTGACTACTTAAGAGAAAATTCAGTAAAGCACTAATTGGGAATGCAGTGTTATTCAGTGGATGTTGCTGCTAGATAATAAATGCATTTTGGCATGTGTATCAAAAGCAGGTATGTTTGTTATGCATAAGCAGAGAATAAAAAGAAATTGTTTTTAACCATATTTCCAAAAGTATGTCTTAAGTATTTTAAATTATGAGTTCTGAAATGTGATTTTTGTCAGTTATTTTAAGAATGTCTGAATGATTTTTTATAGCAATGGGTATTAGTTTTTAACATGAGAAAAATACAGTAACCTGATTTTTAAATCCTTAATGCTAAAATACTCAGGCCTTTAAAAGTATAAATAAAATTCCTTTGTAATATCCATTTCTTTTTATGTGACATAGTGATTGTATCCCACAACTAAATAACACAGAACACAAAAAAATCTGAAAGAAAAGACTGGATCTTTTTAAGGGGTAAAATTTGCCTTTCATGTGGCAAGAAATACCTGTGCCTTACAGAACAGAACTACACAACAGATTCTCCATTAAACGACCTGTTTGTTATTTAAGAACAATTTTTCTTATCCAATTATAACAATGAAGATATATTTGAATGATTTAATACCTGAAATCAATATTGATCAAAGTAGACAAGAGCTCGAATAGTTCATCTTTCATATTGGATCTTGTCCTGCCAAATATCTGCAAAAATAAAATTAAATTCAATTTTATTTACAGTGAAAGTAACAGGAATGTATGACTTTTAAAGTACATAGAGGCCTCTTTTATTGCAGCTAGTGAAGAAATTTGGCCCTGCAAGCTTTGAAACACTAGCAAATTGTTTCCTTTGAATTTACAGAACCACATCTTATGTATATTGTGAAAAACAAAAGATATTTACCTCATTCATGTAGATAGGTTACTTACATTCAGATGTAATTTAGATTTTGGTCGAAGTTTTTTCTCCTGTATTATAATTACCAGATCTTCACAAAAGCATTCAAAAAAGAGAAAGAATACAATGAAATTAGGATCCCTCATGATTCCTACTTTCTTAAATGTACTGGATATGCTACCTGATGCATTTCACCCTAAACACTGGTGTACTTATTAGTTTCATACATATGAAAAGATGTCCTTCTAATCCTTAACATTTAGAAAATTTACTTTTCATGTTTAATTTTCATTTTTAATTCATTTAATTCATTTAACATTTAGAAATTTTACTTTTCATGTTTAATTTTCATTTTTAATTTTAACTTTTATTCATAATGCATTCTGATACAATTGCCAGGAAAAGAAAAACTAGTCACAGAAATGTATTATTGATATTGTTTTAAATTTTTTGTTATTTTTAAAATAGAAAGGGTTGGAAGTGATTGGGCCAAGCTGTTAATTTTTATTCTGCCATGTCAATGCTCTTTTTCTTTTTTTTTTTTTTCACTCCTGCAGATGCACATGTATAGCAGGGTGGACAGGGCCAGACTGCAGTGAAGATATAAATGAATGTGAATCTGAACCATGCTTGAATGGAGCCACGTGTTTCGAATCTGTGAAGCCGGGGCAGTTCGTATGCATTTGTCCTCCATTTTATACTGGTGACTTCTGCCACCAGCGCTTCAGTCCCTGTGAGCTGCCTTACAATCCATGTATAAACAATTCAACCTGCTTGGCACAAGTAGATGGAAATCCAATGTGCATTTGCAGAACAGGTGAGAACTGGAATAGTTAATTTCTTCCATTTTCTGTTGTGCTCTGGAAAATTGCAAATATATATTGAATTTGTCACTATCTTTAGTGTAAGTGGCAAAGAATATGTTTCAAAGAACATAAAACCATTATGAATTGCAGCAGGTTTATCAGTTGTGTTAAAAGACTGGGAAGATAGCTGTCAGTTTACTTATTATTAATTTCTTATGTTACAATACTTATTAAATCTATGGTGTCTTAAATTCAGCACTCAGAATCAGTATTTCTCAGTCAATTGTTACAATGACATAGAGATAGACATGCACCTGGCCAGCAAAGACAAACTAAATTGACAAAACAGACAGGCAGATTTAGAAAAAATGTATGCAAATTGGTGGAAGTATAAAAATTGGAGCAAGTTGGAAATTGTTTCTTTTCCTGCTGAGCTGTCAGGAAGGCCTGGCACATCAGGGAAGTAATCTTCCCTTGCTTAATGGATATAGTGGGTTTCTCCCTGTATGCACAAGGAACCAAATCACAGCAGGTGCTGACAGCTTCCCTGGGCCATGGCTTAAAAGACACAATCTCACCCTCAATGTACAAGAACTGCCAAGGTGAAACAGAGCAACAGTTTAACTGTGCAGAACATTGCTATACACATCCATGTAGGAATTGAAGAATAAATTAACTAATTAACAACTGTACTGAAAAGTTAGAAAAGTTAGAAAAGCGGGGGAGTACAATTACTGAAACTGGAATTGGAGCAGGATTTTGAAGTTTTCACTGTTATGCCTATAAACATAGGGGCCTCTTAGGGACAAAGGCTAGCAGATAACTGCAGTGTTACATGAAAATGCTATTATTTGTCATTTATTAAGTGACAAATGATATGGATAAGTGACAAAAAGATATGGATATAAAATCTAGGAGGGAGGAGCATATAAAACCTTAGGTTTTTTTACTATTACGGTAAATGTTACCGCAAGCTGCTGAGGAAAAAACCCAAACATCACCGGGGAGGTATGCAAGTTGCTTAGTGAAGCATCTTTAGAAAAGCTGGTTTTCAAAAATATAGGTAGATTACTCCAAAACACTTGATTTAGTAGTAAATGGCATGTGGATTAAACTTGCCAGTAGCTAACAGTCCAGTCATTAGAAAGGTTGAGTCTGGTATAACAGGAATCACAAAATGTAGCAGTGCTTACCAAATTTTAAAAACTATCTGAGAACACCATATCATTGAACACCATATCTGAGATGGGTACAATAGGACCATAAATTATACCACTGCCAGTGGTACATATTTAGAAGAAAAAGAGGATTTGTGTTGGCTAGGTCAGAGAAGATAAAAGCTGATAGAGTATGAATTGGGCAGAATAAAAGTTGATGTAAAATGTTAGCTTAGGACAGAATTACCACAGCAAATTGGTAGGAAGGTGATTAAGTCATGATTAGATGTAGTATAAAACAAAGTTGCATCTTTGTTCCCGTATGTACATTGGGGAACTATAGCTGATTTTGCTATAAAGAGTTCTAAAATTCTATAAATACTGTTAATGTAAAACTTCCTCTTGAGCTGTTTGCCCTAGATACAGAGGTTTTCTTCCTTCAAAGAGATAGATTATAATATTTGTGTAACAAAACTGGGCTCTCATCTCATAGATCATGGAACAGTGTTAGTCAAATTGTCCACAGAAGCAGGTTAAACAGTTTAAAAAGTTATGATCTCTACAATTGCACAATGGTATATTCAAGGTTGCAAAAATGTTGAAGGGAGGGCCATTATTGCAAAAGCTTAAGAATCACTGCTGTAGAACAAGTTTCCCAAGAGGTGTAGAGAAAACCCCTCTCAAATACTTTGCCAGTAATTGATAAGCAAGGGTTTGATCAAGACAATTGTGGGCACATATGGGTTTGAGCTGTTAATCATATAGCCAGCACTGGATCTCCTTAAATAATACAGACTAAATGCAAAGAAAACAGAAGGAATGGAAAACTTAGGGCAAATAGCAGAATTTTTATTGCTTAATTTATCAACATGTCTTTCCAGTATTAGAAAACTCCATTCTTAGAATTAATCTTAATAATAGAACTGAAAATTTAGTGTAACAGAAAAGCTAGGCAGGAGATGTAAGCAAGACTATATAATTTAAATAATGTTGAAATATTTGTAGATGAGTCTTGGCCACTATTTGTAAATTCCCCAAAAGGTCTACATGAGAAAGATCCAAAGACCAATTCAACTGCATATATAAGTAAAATAGAATGTAAATAAACAAGAGTCTAGGCATTAGACCATGCTCTTCTAGATAATGGCAAGCACAAAACTGTTAGTGCTTTAGAGGCAACCCGAAAGAGAGATAGGACATTTTGGTAAAAATAGTGACGCTTGCTAAGAATTATGTTCCAAGAAAAAAAAAATACTGAAGAAATGTATTCAGAATCAAGGAAAACTATGAGAAGGCATACAACTACTGAGTGCAAGATCAGCTCTCTGCTGGAGCTGATGAACAAGTTTGATTAATGATGAAATAGAGATAAAAGATAACAGTTTTAAGAAAGTGTGAAACCTGTGTAATTATAAGCGCATAAATATTGCAGAGAATAACAAGATAAAAAGTAATTTGCAACCATAAACTACAGGCCAGAAAATATCCAGTGTTTTCTAATAAGACTTTTTTAAACTGTGATTTATTCTTTTATGAGAACTATTAGTAGTTATTAGTATAGTAGCTATATAGTAGCAAGGCAAGCTAGTAGGAAAGGCAGATAGAGTTGTTGCTGACATAAAGAGAGGAAGAGAAGGCCAAGATTGCTGAATTAAAGTGGTTCCTAGAATTCCTGCTTCTTAGAAGGTAGAAAATAATCTCTCATTAAAATTAGATGTAGAACTTCCTTCATTAGTCCAAGTAATACAAATAGGATAACCTCAGGATGTTCATGCATTCTCCTTATTACAATGGAAACAATTTTCCATAAACGTTCTCTGATAGAAAAATTATCAGGAAATGCTACATATTCTACATTAAGTATTGCATACATATAGAGAGAGTTCATATTAAAGCTTTACCTACTCTTTTCAGAAATATGGATTATTTGGACAGCCAGCATTTGTGTTAACTCAGTAACATCTTAATTAGTTATGGTAGAAGGGAGATTGGACCAATATAATAATGTATGTATTATTGAAAGACATAAACTGGAAATGTCTGGATTGTGGATGTCCACAGTATTACATTAAGGACGTATTATTTTCTAATGTACTTCATTTCACACAAAAGTAGACATATAAAGTGAAATGGCTAATGCTGTAGAAATGCTTATGTCGCTCTGCCGACTATTTAGGCAGCTTAGGAAAAATCTTTCAGGTGATAGGCAGGCTGAATTCTTGACCAGTTGCCTCATGTGGTTTTGCTGTAAAGTTGGGGTTTTTTGGGTTTGTTTGGTTGGTTTTTTGGGTTTTTTTTGTTTTTTTGTGGTTTTTTGTTTGTTTGTTTTTGTTTTTGTTTTTTTAAATTTCATAGCTTTTGGAAGCACACCGTTTTAGAGAGGAGTAAAAAGAGCAGGGGGTAGCAACATTTGTCATTACAGCACACAAGTACACAAAAGCTTTGTCATCTTATTTATCTTCATTGCAGCTTTAAAAATAGAAAGCTAGAAACTGAGAAGTTGAAAAACTGGTTTATGCATGGGGCTTAAGGTTAAAGCCATCAGTTTTAGGGTGTAATGAAATTATGTGTATTGTTCCAGGGAAATTATAAAAAGGACTCATCTCTAAGGAGAAACAATAGCAACAGTTTTTAATTTTACTGGAATTATGCATTTTATTTTTTCTTTGTCGTTTCTAAAAGCAATACATTCTTTATGCTTCAAGGTAATTTTTGAAGTCCTTGTTTTAAACAGATTTTCCCTGGACTTTTTCACCTCTTTTATCAGTCTCCTGTCAATAGCTTTCCCATGACACCTACTCTTTGTTCTAGATGTTAGTGATCATTTTTATTTGGTCTATAGGACCTTATAGCTAGAAATTTGAACCAAGGCAAAATATTTTTCAGCCAATGCCTGAAACAAGGCTAAGTGAAAATTATCATAATGTAGAAAATTTATAATACCAAGCAGAAATAATAAACGGATGATGAAAAACAAGTTGTTCAAATTGGAGTTTGCCATTGTCAAATTTCTGAGTCCTTCAGTGCCAGTTTCTTTTTCAGACATACGCATACATAATTTACAGAGGGAAATAGCCTTTTTACAGTGCCTAATATTTTACACACCTCTGATTTTGATTCATGTACCTACTTATGTTATGCTGAACAACCTAAGTACCTGAACTAATGATTATGGGACTGCTATTATATCTCTGCTGTTTGCAAACATTGGTTCATAAATAGTTCATGGTAAGGAGAGAAACATCTATGGTACTGTTCTGATGAGTGAAACAGTAGAGAGATTAGGGCAAAAGAATCCCATTAGAACCCTGTTACCTGCAGAGGTCAATTTCGTAATATTTCTCTGCAATGGAATAAGGAGATGGAAATGACCATAACTGTGACAGCAGATATTTAGCTTCTGTATTCTGCATATTCCATCACTTTGCAATTCCCAGAAGCCCCATAGACAGAGTTGACAAACTCCAATGCAGGATCTCCTATATTTCAGAGAAACAGAAGTAAAATCAGCATCTGTCTCATCTTAAGTAACAGCTTTCCAGATGTTCCTATACCTCATATCATTAAAGTAACTTTCACGCCACCTGAACAATTAAAATTAGAGAGAAATAAGATTTTATTTTGTAACACTGTAATAAGGAACTGTAATAATTTTCAGTTGTTTTTCATCTCTGTTAATTTCTGAAAGTCTTGAATATTTTATGTTACTACAAAAATTAACCTTACTGAGATACTTCCTCAAATATATCTATACATATTCAATACATTCACAAATGTTTTAAACTAATTGCAATAGCATTATAAAGCTAAAATATATCTATATCTGTGAGTTATTTATAATGTTACATTGGTTTACCTTCAGTGTGTCCTTTTCAGTAAAGTTCCATTTTCCCTGCCCATTGACAGCCTTCCACTCAGTAATCAAATTTAGTTCTAGAAATTTCAAACATTACAAATAAAAGAGAAATTACAGATGAGGAAGCTGACTACAAATAGTCCTATAAGTCCTAGTGTCTTCACTAATGCCCTCCAATTTCTTAATTAAACCAGAGTTAGAGAAATGTGTTGTCAACTTTTCTGCTCTTACTCAGTGGGACTGAATGGCATGTATCAAACACCTACTGAATATTTGGTGTGTCAATGACTTCTGCCTACTCACACAACCAGGCCTAGTACCTAACTTGGTGTGTGGTGTACTAGTTTATAGTTCTTTCATCTTTCTTTTTTCCTTAATCAAAATACAGGCAGGAATAGATGAAGGTTCAGGAGCATTAAGATGCAGATTACACATGCCACAGATAAGAGAAGTATTTGGATGGTTCGCTCTGGTTCAGGCTCATTTGCACATAATAAACTAAACCATTCAGAATACAATTTTTTCTGTGCTGAGGGATATATTTCAAAACAATATATTGAGACAGATTTTTTTTTGCTATCATGACCATTCTTTTACAGTTTTTTGGGGGAGATTAGTGGGGTTTTTTTGCTGGTTTGTTTTGACCTTTTTTTGTTTTGATTTGGTTTTGGTTTTATTGTTGGGTTTTAATTTTGTGAAACATACAAACAAACTAAATGAGGGTATCCTTTCATGCTCAAGAAATTTCTGGAAAAAAAATAACAACATAACAGCATAAATGACTATAATTGAAAGGCTAGTTTGAGAAATGTTCCAGGCTTTATTTTCCCAGCTTTATAGTAACATTGCTGTGAAATCTTCAGCAAATATTAAGAGTTCATTTCAGTCAGGCCCAAAAGTTATTGAACAGAAATAATCCTGATAAGAAGAAAATAACAACTGCTTTGATGTGGGCTCATGTTTAGATCATATACTGGAGTACCAGCAGAGATTTCTTTCTACAGCTTTCTTTGGAACTCTGACCAAGACACTTATTTCTTCCAGTCAAGATTTTCTCTAGATAAAAATAAGCCATACTATTCTAACAGTGGTCTTTCAGTATTTCCTCACTTTCATTAAGTACTTGAAAACCGCAAATACAAAACATAACAAAAAAAAAAAAAATTCTTATTCGGGTATCTACAAAAGTAAAGTTGACAAGTTTTGCTTATTGTTTTAATTAAGAGTGCAGTAGAACCTTTGTCATATTTATAGCAATATATACTGAATTTCAATAGCTAAATTTAAAGTTGTTTCAATTTAATTTTTCTATATCAGTGATGTTCAAAAATAGGCAACCTGCAATCAGCACTCGCATATAAGTCATACAATGCAAATAGTTTGCTCATTGCAATGGTTTCATTTCTCCATCAGTTGTAAACAAATATATTGAATTTGTGAAATTCAACTGAGTAGCTATAGTTTCTCCACGGTCTGTATAGAATTTCACCACAAGTATACATTTAGGAGGACACCTATTTATGCAAATGTTATAAGATGCAGTATGCTGTCTAAGAGCAAAAATAGGGTTCATGTATCACTAAAAAGTGTCTTATTTCATTTTAGTACATATTCTGGAACACTTACACAAGCAAATGGAATGTATTATGCAAGTGATGTACTGTGCAGATAAGACCTTAGCCACATTTTGTCTTCATTTAAATATAAAACCCAGTTGGGTTTTTTTCTCAGCTACTGACTGCTTTGAATAAATGTGGTCCTCTAACTTCCACTACTCTCTAATATATCAATTACTGACAGCTTTTAGTTTCTGATTTTGTCCCACACTCTCCAAGGAAGTTTTTCTGTCCTTTAAAATGGCTTGCATTTCCCCAGTATATTTATCCAGATGCTCTACCCAAATCTGTTCTCTCTGGTTCATTAAAGTATGTTGAGACTTCATATACTGTCTGGAAATCAACTAGCTGAAGCTAAGGAACAAATACAGTTGGAGAAAGTTCTTTCGGGGTTACTTCTACTTGTAGTTCTGATCTTAGGGTCAGTGAGCAGTAAGGGCTGGCTCCTTCAGAAGCAGCAGTCAGCCACAAGTCTGACAGTACGTGAATGAGGCACGGCCGGGCTGCACCAGTGGCTGTGTCCAGGAACAGCAGAGGGGCCAGTCAAGGCTACAGGGAATGGGGCAGCTCCAAGGCCAAGCCAGGGAGCCCCTGTCTGTAGGCCAAAGTCAGCATACTGCACAGCTAGGCATTGGCCATGGCTGCAACACAGCTCAGTCAGACACCAGGGACAAAGAGCTGCAGGTTAAACACCCCAAAGAGAAGAGGTAGCCATTGCTGATGCTTCTCTCAGGCTTTTCTTAAACAGCTTTGAGTGCAGCTGAGGTTTTCTAGGCCAGCCACTTTCATTGTCTGAGTTAGTCCTAGGCTCAGATAGCCAAATGCCCACGAGAATCTGTTACCTTTTAATTTACATGAAGTAGTTGAGTTCATTCATTCACCATTAATAAAATCTGTGTTTCAGGATTTGAGGGCACTTACTGTGAAGTTAACAGTGATGAGTGCATCTCCCACCCATGCCAGAATGGAGGTCTCTGTGTGGATGGGGTCAACCACTACAGGTCAGGAACATTACTTGAATGACAGATATGATACATGGCTTTTTATCATCTAGCTTTTCCTTTTGTACTCTGAATGTCTAATGTTTGCTGACCTTCAGTGAAGGGGGGGCAGGGTTTGTAATGTATTTGACAGTTACATTATAGTCTAAATCTTGTGTGCAAAAAGTAATACATATACACCATAAGTATGACGCCAAGAATTTTTTGTAGGACTAATTAAAATCACAAGGATCCAATTTAAAAAAGCAGAGTTGTTGTTAGTCCACTTACAGTAGTACAAACAATCTGAGTTGAAATCAATAGAAAAACTTAATGAAGAATATAGTTAGAGCTGTTATATAAGAAATCTTGCAATTCTGTCTCTTTGATAATCCTTAAAAAGTCTGTGTGCATCCTGTGGTCAGTGATCTTGTTCTTCTTCGAGAACTGGCAGTCTTATTGCAGGTCACTGGCCTCTGGAAGTCTTTGTCAGGAGAACTATGATGTTCACAGTTGGTTTTTTCACATCTTCAGTCTCAAGCCTTCTTGGGGCCTCACTCACCAGCACCCTCATGTCCTTCTCAGCAGGACTACTCTCAATCTGCTCATCCCCAGACTGTGTTGATATCAGGGTTGCTTTGACCCAGCTGCAGCTTGCACTTGGTCTCATTAAATCTCATGTAATTCCCAAGGGCCCACCTCTCAAGGTTTGCTTCATCCCTCTGGATGTCATCCCATCCTTCAGGAGTGGAACACAAAAGGTTATTATTTGTAACACCATGGTCATCTCAGTGTCTCACACCCTCACTACGGATGCTATTCCAGAGCTGAAGCTATAGCATGAGAGGCATCAGTCAGCTGGCTGCAGGGCAGGTGTCAAATAAGTGAAATGCAGCTCAGGCCAGGGCAAGTTCTCAGTAAGCCCTTGCACAGTGGGGTCAGCACAAAGCCTGTGGCCTTTAGCTAATGGTAACCAAGGGCTTCAGACACTCTACTTGTTGGTGCTTGTTAAAGTACTGCCCTCTGCAATTACCAGTAAAAAGCAAACATGATTTTGGTACCATTTAATTAATACCTCTCAACATCTGCCATATTTTTCCTGAATTTTTGTAATAACCTAAAAAATAATATAGTGACATCCTTTTTGCTAGGTGCTCCTGCCAACATGGCTTTACTGGGACCCTATGTGAAGTGGAGATTAATGAATGCTTATCAAGACCGTGCAAGAACAATGGAACTTGCCTGGATCTTATAAACAGGTTAGTCACTACTAAATGACAAGTTTCCCTGATTTCTTTATGTTAATTATGGATTTGGATGGAACCTTCACCATAAATGAACTAAGCAAATGCTAGTGCTCAGTTTTTTGATTCCTATGTGACATTAAAGAAAGATAGAAGGGAAAATGTCTTCTGCACAACTTGTGCAGAACTTTTCTTCCTTACTTTTTTGTTTGTTTGTTTTTAATTTGGAAAAAGACTGAAATAGAAGAAAATTGATCTTGTTAGATTGGTACAAACCCTGTGTTTGCTCAACAGCACTTCACAAGTTATTCAGAGACTTATGCCAGAAGATCAGTAGCCCTTAAGTCATTTCTTATATCTTCAGTTAAAATTACTGTGCCAAATTGTTCTATTAATTTAACAAAAAGTAAATCACCCTCTTTGCTTCAGAAACATGGAAATGAGAAAACTCTGTTCATTATTTTAATATGGATGAGGATTAGGGACACCAGCTTGGCATAAGGAGATTCATATGGCTTTGAAGTATTGCAATAGATCCCATTGTTACTTCCATTGACATACGTGATTTTTCTTTTTCTAAAGATTCATTTGTAACTGTGCACCTGGATACTATGGGTCTCTGTGTGAGATGGACGTAAATGAGTGTGAAACTTTGCCTTGTTTACATGGAGGAAGCTGCATCAACAGGCTTGGAGGCTATCGGTGTTTCTGTCTACCTGGATTTACAGGTATGATTATGGATTTACTCTTTCAGCCAAGAAGCTTATTTCATAGGTTTTGCATTGTTTTAATATTATAGCAAGAAAAAAATTAATCTCCCTATTGGAGGATAAATCAATACTAACTTAAAACTAGTTTTATCTAATTCTCCTGAAGTAGCTCAAAATTATTGATATTAAGACTTGAATTATAATTTCTTTAATCACCCATACATTCAGTTGAAATGAGTTATTGTATAGTATAAAGAAAATTAATGTGTATTCTTTTTAATTCAGCCAGGAAAAAAACTATTACCATAGATACAGAGAAAATTTTGCAAACGAGAATATGCTACCTTGTCATTTGAATTTGTACAGAACCATAGAAACACCTTGACTTTTGACCTGTTTGATTGACACCACTGGCTTTAGTGTTAATCTGCACATTTTTACAGAGTCATGAAAAAATATTTAATGGGTAGAGATGCAGTAAAATTTCCCTAAAATTATGTTGACTTTTATTTAAATGTTCAGTGTGCTGCTGAGCTAGCTCATACACAATGTTTTGATAGATCCATCTTAAGCAACATGAAAACATGGGATCATATGACTGCAGAAATATTTACAGTTGTTTCCTCAAATTGAATAATTTCTGCATTTTTTATGCATAAAATTGTTTTTCCTATCTATCCCAGCCTGTGATGAATGCCACATAAAGTACAAGATAAAAAAGGATGCAATTTGCATGCACTGAACTGAGAGGAATGTAATTCTCCACAGAACAAAGAACAAGTACAGTTATGGGAATTTCTATATAGCTGTATATCCTTTTTCCATTCACCACAAATCTAAGTCCACATATCACTTGTGCACTGTTGTTCAAAATTATCCTTGAAATTTCAGCAAAAAATGGAAAAATCTATATAATTTTCCTGCCTAAATCTTTTAAAGCCTCCCCCTGCAATATATTCTTCAGATGGCCTGTGTTCTAAGTAGTACTTCTTGGGTGTCACAGAAACTTCTGTTAATTAGGCAGTGGTGCTGCAGATGTAATTTCTAATAAATGTTAAAACAGTTGTATTAAACTTTATGTACATGTTTCTGTAAGAATTCCCTGTCATGTTTATAAAAGACAAGACATCTGCACATGAGCACTTAGGAGATTTTAATTTGAAAAGGAACAAGCAATCCACAGGTGTGCTTTTGTCTTGATTTTTCATTATTGACAAAGCAGTTTGACTTTAGTGTTTCCCTAACATATTTAGCCAAAAAGGATAAGATGCTGGGTTTTGTTCTGGGTTTTTTTGTAATTATTTTTTTCCAATTAGCTGTAATTTAGGAAGAACTTTTCTTTCAAAGACCAGGCCCCTTTAAAGACAGATGACAGCATGAATTGTTTCCAATGATCAGTTAAATTTAAAAAAATGTTTAAATATACTGACAACTTTAATCATCAACTATTAAAATATTATGACACCAAGCTGCGTGGCTCAGCTGATTTACTTGGAGGGAAGGAATGCCATCCAGAGGGCCCTTGCCACACTGGAAAGATGGACCTGTGAGAATCTCATGAAGCTCAACAACGCCAAGTGCAAGGTCTTGCATGTGGGTCTGAACAATCCCAAACTGGAACTGTTGTTTGACAAGGAAGTCAGGTCAGCATGGCACTTGCAGCCCAGAAAGCCACCCATATTGTGGACTGCAGCAAAAACAATATGGCCAGCAGGTTGAGGGAGGTGATTTTCCCTCTCTGCTTTGCTCCTGTGAACCCCCACCTGTGTCTAGCTCAGGTGTCCCAGCATAAGAACAACACAGACCCTTTGGAATAAGTCCAGAGGAGGGTCACAAAAAATGGTGAGTGGATTGGAACACCTCTCCTGTGGAGACAGGCCAAAAAGGTTGGGCTGTTAAGCCTGGAGAAGAGAAGGGAACCTTATAGCAGCCTTAGAGTGTGTACAGGGGGGCTGTGAGAAACCTACACAGGGACTGTTTAAATGTCACATATTGATAGAACAAGGGGGAATGGTTATAAGCTAAAAGAGGAAATTGTGTCTGTCATGAGGCAATTCCTGTTCTCTTCTCACAGAAGGTGCCTTGCAGCTCCTCCATCAACACTTTCTCACCTTCAGTCATTATTAAAAATAAGATTTCAGTGGCTAAAATAGAATGTGTGTTAAGTGAGCTATACAAATTCAAAATCCTTGTTCAAATGGCCAATTGCTGGCTATCATCCAAAAGATGCCAAAAAATGACTAAGTACCATGAAGTCACTGATTTCAGTCATTTCTGCAGAGCAGTAATTATTCCTTAGCTTTAAATAGTTATTCTGTTAAGCACAGATCTCTCTTTCTTATCTTCCCTATGAGTACAAACTGACATTTGGAAGTGACTGTGTACTTAAGTTATATGTTAAATGAAGTCAAAATCTTGGCTTAAATAACTCAGCTTGTATTTTATCTTTTATGTCAGTTTTGAGGCCCAGTCTTCCTTATCATCAGCCTCAGACCCTGCTGTTCATCTTATCTATGTGACAATGGAAACTGCTCCACTTTTCATACAATAGGTTCACCCAACAAAAAAGTCCCACAAATTCTAATCAGTTAAAAGGGAGAGAAGTTTACTTTGTCTTTTTGACCTTCCCAGCTGCTTTTACAGCTTTGTACTGCCAGTCAGCTGTGGTAGTGATTGCATCTGCACTCCTCAAGCCTCGTGGCATTTCTTGCTATTGATATCCAGTGGAAGAAGAGTAACTACACTTCTAACTGAAGTAACCACTTATTTAGTCAGCTAGGAGGAATCTAATGGCATGCTCCTTGAGATATTAAAGCAAGAGACAGCTGACATATAAAGACATCAAAACTGACTGGCACACTGAGAACAAATTCAACATGCAGACTGATAAATCTTAATTTCTGTACTTAATGTAGAGTTTGTGGTGTCTGTCTTTTAGTTTTAATATTAGAGTGTACACATAAGTTTGGGGAACTTTAGAAAAACTTTAGGTTTGGTAAACACACCATAAGAACACCACAAATTTGCATTATGCATTTTTCTGAGAAGTGCTTCAATGTCTGTGCTGTATTCTGATTTGTGAGGAAAGGAGGGGACACTTTTGCTGGACTTGTTGAGCTTGAACACTATTCAGCAAAGATTTCATAGGCCAGAAAGAACCTAGAACAGTAAGGTGTAATCTCATTGAGTATTTGGCTTGAAGTGACAAATCAGGATTGCTAGCTGTCTCTCCTGGGAGCCAAGGTCAGGATACAAACCTTCTTTTTCCTCTGAAGTGACTTATGGCCTACTAAGCAGAGCCTTAAGACATACTTTAAACAGTTAAGCCTTTGTCTGGTGGCAGCTTTGCTTCATTGCTGCTCCTCCTTGTTCATGGAAGAGAGTGTTGAAGAAGGTATGGCCAACAGGATGAATAGGAAACACCTGACTGAGCTCAGATGCAGAGGAGAAGCACACATTCAGTGAAAGGAGCAAGCATGGGCTTAGGAGGAATATTAAGTCATTGCCCAAGTGTGTAGAATTGAAATTAGGAAAGGAAAAGCTAAACTAGAGCTGAGAATAGAGAACATGTGCAAAGCCATAGGAAAGCCTTCTATATACCTTTATTGGCCTTCCTTCTGCTCCCAAAATATATCTATTTTGGGAGCAGAAGGAAGGCCAATAAAAAAATGGACCTATTTCTCAGTGGGGTGGGGGACCTTGTGAGAAAAGGCATGGAAGAATCTGTGGCATGCAGTTTTCTTCTGCTTTTATGACTAAAGATCAGGCTTAAGTGTTCTAAGCCTTGTGGCTTCCAGTGTTCTAAGCCTTGTGGTAGAATTGAGGATATTCCTTTATTAACAGACCTCCTGATAGAATATGATCAATTCACCACAACCAACCTTTTACCAATCTAGTTGTCCACCCTTCCAGCCTATAAAGTCCTAGCTTGTGTACAGGAGTATTGTGGGAGACAGTGTCAAAGCCACGCTAAAATCATGATAAATGGCATACACTCCTAGGAGCTCCAGAGCTGTGAGAGTTGTTCCCTAACTATTACTGCTAACTAGGAGAGTCTTTGTACTTTTCGTCCAATGTAACTTTGGAGGGATTTTTGAATGTATTAAGCTATGTTACTGTGCATGCTTTAAAGGAGTCTCTATTTTGTAAGTTACCAAACTCTTGGATTGAAATCTCAATTTCCACACAAATTGCTCTGCTACAAATACTGAGACAAAGGAACATTTAAGCAGCTCTAATGTGAGAACACCACAAAGGAACACTACATATCATAATACCAGTGTATTCTTCTGTGACTCCATGATATTTCTTTGAGCTTTGTGAAAGTTGTAAATGTAGTTAATATCTTTCATCTTAAATTATTGTAGTATTTAGAAAATAAAATATTTTAAATTATATAAGAATATTTCAATAACTATTTCTCATGCTGCATTTTGTTTTACTGTGGACTGAAAAATTCTTGACTGGTTTTAGCCAGGACAGGGTTAAATTTTGTAGTAGCTAGAAAGGGGTATGATGAAGGCTGGGATGCTATTCTATACCGCTTCAGGTCATTGTCGGGAGCAGGAGGAAAGGGAGTCTCTCTTCTGGGGAGAGGGGGTCCTTCCAGTCAAGAAAACCTGGTGGGGAAAATGTCCAGTATTTGTTTATTTTCATGGGCTTTCCATGTAAATTGTTTCTTTTTTTTATTGGTGTTATTGTTGTTGTTATTGTTAATTTCCTTATCTCATTGCTGTTTCCAGTAAATTTTTCTTGTCTCAACTCCTGATCTTTGCCTTTTGTGCCTCCAGTTGGAGGGGGAAAGAGGAAGTGTGGTTCTATTGGCAGCACTGAACTGGGGAATATGGTTCCTAACCCACAACAACTGGGGCTAGAAAGAAAGAAACAAATTAATCAGATATAACTAGTAAGATAGAAACAAGCAATTATTCACTTAAGAACCTGTGGATGTTTCAATCACTCACAGCAATAAATACCTAAAGCAATGAATGCTGACAGATGGTTTCACTTTGCAGAACACAACATGCTTTATGTTAAAACAGTTCCTATAAAGATGAGCTTCTTACTCCCAGAAAATATAGCCATGATAGCATCTTTTTGGATTTATATGGGAGAGGTTGAATTTGACCAGATTTTTATTAAAAAGTGTAAGAAAATTACAAGGGTATAATAAAATACATTCTAGTATTCTAGAATGTATTCTATTCTACATTCTAGAAATTTTTCATACACCATCATCACATTCTTATTGCATTTTCATCTGCTTCCTTGTACCCATGTCATACTTCTGATCCTATGCATTTTGTCATTGACTAGATTACTGGATCAAGCTGTACAGGGAAAATTTCATTCTTGAATCAGAATAAATCAAGTTGGAAGGGTCCTTCTGAGGTCTCTAGTCCAATTGCTTGCTGAAATCAGTTTTAGCTATGGGGTCAGACCAGGATGCTCAAGTCTTTGTCCAGTTGGGTCTGGAAAACCTCCAAGCACAGAACAGTTCTCATATCTGATAGAATATTTAAACTCTAATGCGGATAATACATTGCTTTACTCATAGTAAATGGGATTTCTTGTATGCCAAGAAGAGAAAGAGAAGTTGAATTTTTAGCTGAACAGCAAACTGTCTTTTATTGTCATTTGACTCTGAAAAATGCGTAAAACTGCTTCTGTTTTAAATAAGACCATTAAATACAACATAAAACGTGCCTAATGGAGAAGAAAATCAGAACTACTACTATTACTACTACTAATGATAATAGTAATAATAATAATAGGTTTATAATTTTAATATTAGTGTATCCTGGAGGCATTCATGTTATAGAGTGATTTGGAATTAAATATGAATATTTTTTTTACACAAAGCTATACTTACATTGCTTTAGAGTGGTGACAGAACATTTTTTTCTTTATGCCTTTAACACACAGTACAGATCTTCAAATTTGCCTTATTTCAATTTTATTTTACATGTTATTTTATATCACAATGTTAAAATAATAAACAATAACTATACTGGATAAAACATATTTTTTATCTGTAAGATATGTGAGTGTGCTTACATTAATATAGGAAATACAGGAAATTTATCCGTATTATATTTAGTACAACATACCAATACAATTCTTTTCTCCATATTGAACTGCATTAGTTCAAATGAGATATGCATTGTTTCTTAGAAATTCGTTTTTCACTTACAAGTTTTCATTTATCTTTCAGTTTTAAAAGTTTTCCTCAATTTTAACAAAGTCATTGATCACACTAAATCCTATGTTCTTAAAGTCAAAATTAAGAAATCACACATATTGAATTGATATTTGCAGCTTGCCTGGCTATAGTGTGACAATGTGACACTGCCTCCTCTGGAAATATTGACAACTATGTTAATTTTCTTATGATGTTTCCTATATTCAGACATTAATTAATAGACTTACTTGCATGGTTTCAGGTTTATCTTGTTCTATATCCCTTTTTGTAAGTTTATTCAACTGCCAACTATATCTTAATTCTTGACTACTATATCTTTAGGTGTGGCTTGATTTCTTCGTGTTGGATTTCAGTAAATACTTTTGCCTTGAGCAGGGGGATGCCCCAGCTGTGCACTGATCCAGCAGTGCAAAGGCTCAGCCTTGCCATGGCCTATCAAGTCGCTGGTTTAACCTCTGTGCTGGGGCCGGCGGCTGCTCTGTGCTAGGGTGTCTGGGCACCACTCCCAGGCTAATGCTGGCAGCCTGGGAGCAGCAAAAGTATAAAGGGGAATCCAAGCAGAGCCCAAGACTAGGGGAATAAGAAAGTATCAGTATCATATTCCTTCAAACAAAGAGAAGAAAGAAATCATGCTCCAGTCTAAAGTTCAAAAATCTAAATAACAGTACAAGCTACAGGTGATATTTTTATATTCTATCCCTCTGGTTCTTGTATTCACTTTTCAATTAAATGGGAAAATATAGTTCTCAAGAGCCATGCATATGTATCCAAGGTCCCTAATTGATATTTAATGAAAACAAAGGTTGTCAAAGTTTCAAAGTGAGGAAATTAAGGTTTTTAATTGTTTTAATTATTTTGTTTCCTGTGGTCTAATCTTATCTTCTAAAGTTCTCTGTAGTGGAAATCAAACCTTGTCTAAACAAAGAAAAAGATACTTCAAAATAGGTGTCAACCTTTCAAATTTACTGCAGTCCAATCAGCACCAATTGAATTTGACTTGATATATGTGAAATAATTGCCTGAAATAAGTCTATTACTGACACAAAGTACAACAGAAATAGAAAATCTAAATCTCTGGTATTAGTCACTAAGTTGTAATAAATCTTACTTAAGATGAAATCAACAAAAACAAGCTCAGTGACCTTTTCAGCCCTAGTTTTCCATGCACAACTCTTAGAAAGTTTTCTTAACAGATTATTTATTCATAACAGACTGAATGAGACAATGCTGAAATGATGTTGAAAGGATGTTATGCCTTTCACAAGATTAATGTCAATGTGACAAAATGAGTACTTGTTCTTTGCAGTCAGTTACTATTTTTAAGTATGTTTTTAGATTTGTAAGAAATTATTTAACAAATAATTGATTTTCTTTCTGTAACTGGAATATGCTCTGCAATATATTTTTTAGTATTTCTGCTCATGTTTATTTGTTAATTTTAATTTTTTAGATTTATGCTATAGATTTTTTGTTACTATACATAATTGGCTTCATTATTGGTTATTCAAATGATAAACCTATTAATTGATCTTTTGATTCACATCTGTCTATCCTAAAATCTCATGAAATGGTCACAAGTAGTCGTCAATAATCTTTTAATATTTGATACCAAAATTGACTTGAACAAGGGAACTAGGGGCTGCTGAGCAATTCTGAAAGGAAATCTCACCTTTTCTCTTAGTTCTTTCTATTTTCAAAAAGATATAAAATTTTCAGTTACTGGCAGAAGACCAACTTTCTTTTTTTATATCATGTGTAAATTAGTATAGCATGCTAATTTATTATTCTTTTCCATTTTTGAGTATGCTCTCAGCAATCAATTGCTTTTTATCATGCAATTTTTTTTCTTTGAGAGGTAGAAAATATTTAACTTTATTGCTGCATAAAATTCTGTGTTCTTCCTTTTTGTCTTTTCAAACTACGCAATTCTCATAATTTGGTATCTTGAATTTTTAATCTTCTCAAGCAGCACTAAAATATCAAATATCAATCAGATGTCATCACTTTATATTTGTCATTTTTCATTATGTATGTCAATATAACCATCCTTTTGGTATTTGCACTATAGGAAATTCGAGATGGATATTTTTTATTGATGAATATCATGAACTATATGAACAATCTATGTAACTAAAAGCAATTATGTGAAAATATTGATATTAATAAATATAGTGTTGGTTTGAGTTTAGAATTTAAAACTTAGTTGCATTTTCTGGATTTTTAAACAGGTGATAGGTGTGAAGTAAATATAGATGAATGTATGTCTTCTCCTTGCCTCAACAATGGAAGTTGCATTGATGGCATCAGTTCCTACAAGTGTCACTGTAAGAGAGGTTTCATCGGAACAACCTGTGAGATCAATGTTAATGAATGCTTGCCAAATCCTTGTCTTCACGGAAGGTGCCTATTCTTATTTAACTATTATTATCTCCATGATAATGTACCTAACTAACAATATTCAAGACTTAATGATATGGGATGTTTGATAAATATACTTTTAATAATGTTCTTCCATAAAGCAAGAGTACAAGCACACTTAAAGATGACAGATGTTGCCTGCTTAATCTAATGTAATATAGTGACATTATCTCAATTTCTCCTGCATTTTTGTTCATTACCACAACTAGTATTCAGTAAGTGGGGATTAATTAATGTTTAATATACTTAAGAAAAAATCTTTAGCTGTTACATGCCAGCAGTTGAAATGAGATGTGTCCTAATGTGACAATCAAAATCCTTACAAAATGCCTCAGCACCCACAGTAGGCACATTTGAAATCCATTATAAAACTATTGAAAAGTACCATGTATTACAGTAGGTTACATCAGACTACTATTTTGAAATGTATGGAATGATACTACTAGTGCTGTACATGGAACTAAATAAGTAAAGAGCTAAATAACACTCTTTTGTATTTCAGATGCATAGATCTCATTGATGGGTATCAATGCTCTTGTGAACCTGGATGGACCAGCTCAAGATGTGAGATAAATATTAATGTATGTTTTCAAAATGTTTTTTTAATTATAGGAGAAAGGGTAATATGTTGTTGAAACTCATTTTTATTTAGTTAACCTCTGAAGTCAGTACATCGAAAATGTATGACAGAAATTCAGTTGTTTAAAATCCATTCTGCAAAGTGCATTACTTTTTGCTTACATGACAGTGCATTAGAAAAGACCATTAAAAAAATGTCGAAAGAAGTTTAAAGGTGAAGTGTGAATGATAAATCTGGAAAGCCACAACAAGCTAAGGCAACATTACCTGAATATCATTTGTCCCTCAGTTTGGGATGAATAGTATAATTACCTAATTTGTGTATTTGAATCTCATTTGCTGTAGTTTAGCTGCACATTTGAATAGTAAACCTCAAGGTACAATGTTCTACACTGAAAGTTGCTCGTCTTTAAATTTCAAAAACCATGAAATAATAGAATTCTATGGTATAAAACCATGGAGTACTAAATATACTGCCCACTTAGTCCTCTGAAGGTCATTAATAGTTTTATGTTCTCATGGGGAATGGCTGTGGTCAAGAAGGGATCCATATATATAAGTCTGTGCTGTGGAGATTCCCTTGGTCAGCAAATCAATTTGTAGAAAGTGACTATATCTGGCAGAAAAAATGAACAGAGTTTTCAATACTAACTACCCTTTGCAGAAAGTATTGGATTGATTTAGACCTTTTTAATTTTTCTGCCAAACGGAGTTTAATATGATCTTGGGATATGATCCTTTCAAATGCATTTGATCTCATGAGAAAACCTGGCGTGAGAAAGTTTGGCATGGACCTTCCTTCAGGCTATGTGGATTCTAATATTGCGCTACTGAATTGTCAAAAAACATTCCAAAATGTTACAAAAACTTCTTTTTAACTTATGTATTAATGCAGGGACTTTTCATAATTTTTATTTACAGCTTAAAGTACTAAATAACTAAAAATGTGTCATATTACATAAGGGAAGTATGGTCCATAATTTTTTTGTTGAAAATCCAAGTCTCAAATGAGGTGTAATTCTAGCTGGTATATTAGATTCCAAACTCTTTTACAGAAAGTAAAAGCCAGAAAATAATTAATCCAGCTCTAAAGAATGCCCAACATGATACAATAAGATATGATATTGCAAATCTGTATGTTTATCAGCTGTTGCAAATGCTAATACAGAATACCCTTGGGTAATATTTTCTCCTGAACATCCATGATTTACACTTTTCTCCATTTGAAGAGAACAAGAGATTAAATGTCCTGTAGACAACATCATAAAATTATATTCAAAAGATAATCATATTTCATAGCGAGATGTTTGAAAATGCAGATAGAAACTCATAGGAAGAAACAATATACATATACCTTTGACAGATAAGTCTGTCAGAGTAACAACTTCATTTTCTGATAGTCTTTCGATTTGCATGCAGTATGATTCCCAGATTATACTATGCTGCAAATGTCATATTTTAAACGTTCTATCGTTGCATTCATAATGCTCAGACATATATCATACCTATGCAACTCTTACAGTGATCAGCTAGGCTTTCTGACTATGTTGGGGTATGCATATCACAATAGTTGTAGTAGGCTTATGCTCTCTATTTGTTTTTTTCTAGAGTAGCTTCAGCCACTTCTTCATTTTATAAAATAATCATTATTTAATCTGATAAATATATTTTTTTTTTCTTTTGTAACTTGAAGGTACATTTCTTTGTATTAAGGGCTATGCAATTTCATTTGGTGCAGGAGCCAAGATTCTGTTTAGAAGGGGGTCTACAGGAGTGGCTTTTGTGAGAACAGACAGACCAGGGACTGCACCATGGTGGAAACAACCCATTTGAGTCAGCTCCAACCAAGCAACTGCAGGGAAGAGTTGAGCCTCTCACTTAAGATGATGGCACCTTTGTAGAAACGTATTTAAGAAAGAGCAGAAAACACTGTTCAGCAGAAAAAGGAGGGAGGGGGGAAAGAATTGTGAGGAACAATCAGGCAGTGTCCAAGGTCATTGAAGAAGGAGAGGGCAGAGGAGCTCAAAATGCTGCAGCAGAGATTGTCAGAGCTGTAGCCCACGAAGAGAATCACGGTGGAGCAAGTATTTGCCAGTGGTTCATGGAGAGAACCATGCCAGAGGAGACATCTGCACTGCAGCCCACATAAGACCCCATGCTGCAACATGTGAATATGGCCTGAGAGTGTTGCAGCCCATGGAGTGCCCCAACAGGAGCAGGCTGTAGGCAAGAACTGTGATGCATGGAGAGAAGCCCATGCAGGAGCAGTTTCATCCTGCAGCACATAAAGAGGCCCCACACTGAAGCAGGGGAAAAGTGGGAGAAAGAAGGAGCTGCAGAGAGGAGCTGATGTGAACTAAGATCCCTCTCTCCTTACCCCATCTAAACTTTTCTGGATGAAATGAGGAAGTAGAACACTTTAAAATAGAGGAGTGAAGATGAGCCTGGGAAGAGTGGAGTGTGGATTTATGTTTTCTTTCTGTTTCTCACTGGTCTATTTGTAGTTGAACGTAAATTATTATTTTACCAATGTCAAGTCTGATTTGTTACAGTAAATGGTAAGTGATCTCTCTGTCCTTATCAATCTAGGAGCTTTGTCATCTTCTTTTCTTTCCTTGTCATGTAGGAGGAGGGAGAGTGAGAGAATGGCTGAGTGGTCATTACAAGGTCAGCAACTAAGATGATTCAAATAACCAGCTTAAAAATAATATTTATGTGTGTATATGTATTTCCCTAGGCATACTTGGATCTTCTTTCTTTACTTTTTTATCTTGAATTTTCTCTTTTTTACCCTTGATTTTTTCATCCTTGCCTATGTGGCTATAGAGTTTCAAGAAAATACACTTCAAAACTTTCTCTGAATGTCTAATACTTTTAGGTACAAAATAAGCACTATATATCTTTGTAGTTATAGCCTATAACTTTTGCATATCAATTATGGGGTGTGTATATTGGAACTTCCCTATCTACTACAGTTTTCATTGCTTTTTCATTTATGGAATTCACTCAAAAACAAGTAACAGTAAAAACATATGCACTATATGAATCAATTTCAATACACACAATTCCCTTTGACATTTGCATATTTTTGAAATTATAAAATGAATGTACATAATGGAAAATTGATCTTTCCTCTCTGATAAACATAGAATAATAATATGTGCAGTAATAGCAATTATGGTTAGTAATAGACATTGCTTCTTACTTTTTTTTGGCTTTTTGTTTCTTTGCTATGATGGATGAGACATGATTGACAGATGTGCTTCTTCCATGCTCAGTTAAGATGGCTCATCCTGTCAAAAAAGAAGCAAAAAAGTGTTTTGAGTCTTTACACAGGAGAATATTCAGTTTGTTGTTATTTTGGCTTGTATCTGGTAGAAAGCTGTGATCAGACTACATCCTAGATTTGTTTTATTTTATCTGGTTTTACTGATCTTTTATCTCTATTTTCATAAAAGATAGAAACAAGTGTAAATCAGGAAAATCAGCTAATTTTCCATATTAAAAGCCCCACAGCTTATGCACATGCAGAGGCTACTTCAAGTAAATAAATATTTATTCATCAGGACCAGCCAGATTGCCCAAAAGACATGGGCATGGCCAACATTGGTGGATGTACAAAGACCTCAGATAAGGTGGATGCTTTTCATGTCTCTCTGAGACTTTTTCACACTCCTGGGTATTTTTACCTATTGCTAACTAGTTTAAAAAGCATTTGGTAAAGTAAGTAATTTCTTGAAATAAGCTAAACTAAGATTAACTTCACAAAAAAACCCCAAAAAACATGGTTTATGCACAAGATACAGATAGGTAAATCTAAGAGTAAGAAGAAAGGGAGATACCCACTTTATTCTGTAAAACACACTATCTGTAACTGCAGACCCACAGGACAATTTCAGTGTGTGTAATACTTCAGAGACATCTGGCCATGACATAGGAAGTTTATTTTAAGTCAGAGCGACTGAATTAGAGAGTCTTTTAAATAGAAAGTAATAGGAAAAATAGATCATATAGATTGGTGAAACAAAAAAAAAATGGGTGAGACCTACAAAAATGTTGAAGAGGAGTTTCACCCCCAAAGTGCTAAACCCTCTGAGGGCAATCAACTGACAGGCATTTTTATAATCTATGACATGAGAAAATCCTATCAACTGATATCATAGTATGATCTTACATCACAGATACTCTAGCAACAGAGTATATCCTAAACCCCAGGAATATTAAATTATTATATTCAGTTTCAGGAAAATAAACTTTATAATAGTGAGGCCCACAAACATATTAACAGCTATTAAACAAATAGCTGTTTGTTTCTTTTAACAAAATAATGTTAAAAGCCCAGGTAAAATGTGTGCTATAGCTGAAGAACACAAAGTGGTTCAAAACCCTGACTGGTTTAAGAAGGAAACTTTAGACTGTCACAAGGAACAAAATGGCCTTTTAATAAATGGAGAGTTTGCCTATATGGAAAAAATAGAAAAGTTTTCAAAACATTTTAATTCAAATGTTGGCAGGAACTTCAAAAACCTAAATAAAAAATTTGAACGTGTCTTTTAAAGAGCACTCTAACCTATAAAAATTTATTTACACCTATCAAAGTCTGGAAGCAGGAAATTGGTGGGATTACTTGATGGTGAAAGTGCAAAATGTGCACTCAAACAGGGTTTGAGAGAAGCTTAGTGCATTCTTTGTATTTGACAAATGCCAGAAGGACCTCACAGAATGGAAAGAGGGAAAAGGTGGCAGATAAGCTTCAGTGTAAAGTAATACTCCAGGGAGAAACAGCCTCATACAACTGAATTCAACCATCAGTTACAATTCAAGAAAGAAGATTTGGAACAATTATTGACAGTTCTCTGAAGTCATTGTCTCAATCTACAGTCACAGCAAAGCATAGCAAAAAAATCTTGCTGGGCATGATCAGGAAAAGTATGAGGAACAAGACAGAGGACATGATTTCCCTGCTACATAAAACCAAGGTGGGCTCATACATTGGCTATTGTGGACAGTTTTGGACCTTGTACCTTAAGGAGAGTTAGAGAAGCTACAGAGAGTAACAAATATTATGTGAATTGCCTAGCCTACATAAGGAGATATTTAAAGGCCTGAAATTGTTCCCTTTAAAGAGGGGAAATTGGAAGGAAATGTAATTAAGATTTAGAAAACTGCTGCAGAGGAAGATAAATGGAAAATCACTTCCCCAAATTCTGTAGTAAGGAACAGACATTTGGGGGAACATGATAAAAATAAACAGAGAAATATCTGGAGGAAAATAAACTACTTTCTTTCAGAGGAAGCAGAGAACACTTGGAACTTCCTGCCCCAAAGGCTAGGGAGTCAGGTCATCTCTTAGTAGGTCAGGAAAAATTAGGCATGTCACAGACACCAGGTTCATAAGTGAATGATAAATGAATCAGTCAGGGAAATACAGTTTATCATGTCTGATTAGACGGTTCTGCTTGCTGAAGGGAGGAAGCATGGGACATAGATTTTGCTAAAGTGGCTTTCCCTCCATCACTACTACAGACAGAATACTGGGGCAGACAGGGCGCTGGTCTGATCCAGTATGACCCTGCTTTCTATTATTGTCTCAAAATTAGATTTATTTTTATTATTTTTTTCTCTTCTCCTTGTGCTCATAACAAAAAAAAAATTCAAGGCAAAATCCCCATTCGTATAATTTTGAACTCCTTTTGAATTACTTTGGATAAAACCAACTTTCTGAAAGGTGAACCCAAGTTTTCTCTGTTCAGTCCTCAAGATATTGTATATATATTCAATCTACCAAAACAAAAGTTAAAAAGTTTTGGGAAGTAAATAATTAAACAAAATGGATGCATGATTATATTAACTGCAAAAAATAGTGTAATAATTTTACTTAATAGAAAAATACAATTTATGTATAGTTTTGTTAAGCATCAAATAGAAATATATCTGGACCAGTCATCTAAAGGTCTCAATATAAATCTCATACTTTTCTATGGCATCAATATATTGAGATTTAACCCAATATATATACACTGTAAAATTAGATTATTTTTTTTTAAATCGGGATTAAGCATGCATTAAAACCATATGCATATTATATTCTGTATGTAAAAAAATTTGTTTTAAAACATGAATTAGCTTCTAAAGCATTTATTTACAACCATTTTTACTCTCTCCATCCTTTATTTTTTTATTTCGTTCTAAACCCTTAGCCACGTGGATCTTGCTTATTAAAAAACCTTCAATTTTGATCTGAGAATAGTGTTGTCCTATCATTAAGTGAATGGAAGCATGCCTCTTGAAAGCATCTTTCTTTGGTGGTGCAATATTTATCTTTAAATTCCTTTCTTATCCCTTTCTTTTCTCCCCTTACTGCCCCCTGCAATCACCATAGTGGATTTGAATTAGTTCTCAAAAGAATTATTCCACTTTATAATTAACTTTTTGATACACAGTAAAAATTCACTTAAATAAAAATAAGTCTACATTTTACAATTTTTTGCATTGAAGCTCTTTTATAGAAATAGATTTGAAAGATTAGTTAGAAATAATTTTGTATTTCTAATCAGCATTTCCAAGGCAGAGTATGGAAAATAGTCCTTTCTGCTGGAAAATTTTAAAAAAATCCTAGCTTCCAAAATGCACTACTAGATTTTTTTTCTTTTAAGAAACAGTGTTGAACAGACATATTATTTTGAAAAATAGTAGATTTTTACTATTTTTATTAGTTTGCCAAAATGTGTTCCCTTAGAAATTTTTCAAGCTATGGATTGTGAGTTTGGAAATAATATAATGAAATATGTAGAAAGCTGGGCTTTCTTAGACAGAATAACCTCACTTCCAAAGGCAGATGTCAGTATGGACCCACAGATTTGGACATGGAAGTAGTATGCCTTGAGCACAGTGCCTTTCTAGGTCACTTGTTAAGAGTCCAGATTTCAGAACAATTCCCTGCCAGAAGAACCAGTGAACTGTGCCATGCCAACGTGGACTCTCTTAAGGGACAGTCATCTTCTTCCTAGTACAAACAAGATTTACTACACCATGACATTCAGAGAACAGGAAACACCAAGAAGAAATAATAAATTATTGCACTCTAATAAATGTAGTGGATCTTGTATGACATTGTTTGAACTAAGAATTCTTAATAAAATCCAGCCTTAAAAGAGCTGCATCACTAGAAATCTCAGTAGTCTTTCACTTTTTTGCCTTGATTTTTAAATTGCCTTGCTATGCTAGAAAAATCAATAAGGACTTATATTTACTGTAAACATAGTTTAGTAAAAATAAATCCAGAAAATCACCATTCTGTGCTCCTGTTAGAAGTATGTATTTTCCATTCACTTACATCTCCATGGAAATTAATACTTGTATTTAGCTTTTATTTGCCTGGAGTATGTTTTAGAGATGCCTCAAGCCTTTATTTTAAAACATAATGAGGTGGAAGATCAACATTTAGCAGTTTTATAGTGACTGATTCTCAGTAGTCAAGTTGAACCTTTTCTCTTGCTGGATATATCTGGATTTGGGGAATTCTGGTGGTTATTTTTGTACTAACTATCTCTGGGAGTTAAATACTCAATTTATAATAGTTCTTGTGAAAATAACTGTTCACTGCCATTATCTCTCTCTCAATTTTTTTGTTGACTATGTAAACCTGAGAACACTCATAGAGCCATCAAGAATTCTGGAACTTCTTACAGCAAAGAACTTACATTAATTATTGTTTTTAATAGCTAGAAACAGATCTATAATCCATAAATTTGTCTAATAATTTTTAACCCTTATATACTATGTTTTCAGCATTATCATGTGAAAATTATATATATGATGTAATAATTGTTTTGAAAAAAATTCTATCCTAAAAATTCTGTTAAGTGTTATTTTTTCTTAGATTTAACTTACTGTGAAGTATTTTAGCTAGTACTTAAGTCATGTTATAGTTTACATTTTTTGACACACTTTGTAGTAAACAGATTCTAGAACTTGACACAATGTCTCAGTTTCCACTAACCATAAAAAGAGAAATAATGATCTGTCTTGGTAAGTCATAGTGTTAGTCACAGTTCCATCTCTGAACACTTAAGGTTAGAATTAGCAATTTTTCCAAAGCATTCCCATGAAAGTTCATATTGATAGCTTGTCCATTATAATTTTTAAATCTTCTCCAAGTTCATTGCCTGTTAACAACACATAAACTCAAAGGATTCCATGTGAGGTCAAAGTAGAGAAAGTCCATGCTTCACAGAAAAAAACAACAAACTCAGAAAGGTACCCCTCCTTCTTTACTCCTAGGAGGTCAGATGTAAGAAAATTCAAAAGATATTTGGATGAGAATAAAATGTGTCAGACTAGTGAAGAGTTGATAAAAACTCTATACAAATAATTACAATTGCATAATTTTTTATTTTATTAAATATTTTATTTTCTTTGCATTGAAGCTTATGAAAGCCATCCCTGTTTTGAAAGATGAGCTGGGCAGGGGAGCATTGGTATGCTGAAAAGTGTTAGTACTGGGCATCCATTATGCATGTGAGGAAGGTTTGGCAATAAGCAGAGCACCTCAACTGAAGTCAAAAAGTGTGGGGCATTTTGGGATATTTTGGTAACAGTGCAAGCAGCAAAACCCTTCAGAACAAGAAGATGAGAAGGTAGGGCCTTAGGAGCAGTTTTCTGTCCTAGTTTCCTTGTCTGTGTGTGGCTGTAGCCCTGGTTTGACTGAAGCTGTCCTTGAACGGAACAAACAAAACAGGAAGGGAAAAAGAAAAAGGGCAATGATGGCCACAGGAAAGCTGGGAATCACAGCTCCGTTTGGACAGGTTACTTGCTCTGATAGGACAGAAAAAAAAGTTTTACAGCTTATGAATACCCAGGTGTGGCGAGTTCCCTTTGTCTGGCTGCCACACAGCTACTCCTGCACTCCTCCACCTAATCAAAAGAGAGAGAGGAAATAAAAAGAGAAGCTTGTGGGTCAAAATTAGGACTGGGAGATCGGTCATGGTCACCAATTATTGTCAATCAGCCTAGGAAAGAATAATTTAAATTACTGTTAATGAAAAACTAAAAGACTTTCTTTCCAACCTGCCAGAAACCATGTTTCTGCAGAGTCTCCTCTCAGGGGGCTGCAGCTCCTGCCAGGAGCATGGTCAAGCATGGGCTCTCCCACAGGCTGCAATCTCCTTCAGGGCACATCTACCTGCCGTGGTGCGATGGTCACACATGTGGCAGTGTGGATACCTGCTCCTATGTGGTCCTTGGTGGGCTAGAAGAGGCCAGACTGTTTCCCAATGTTCTTCTTGAGGATCTTCCCAGGGATCCCTGCTGGACACTGCTTCCCCATTCCTTCTCTGACCTTTCAAACTGCAAGGGTTTTTTTCACACTTTTTCCTCACTACTGTCTCCAATGCTTTTCTGCACATTTTTATACACTTTGTAAACACATTTCAGCTGCCCTGGCCTTGGACTCAGCCACACCCCACATGTGGTGGGTGGTTGGATCTGGCTGGAACCATCTCTGTCTGACTGGGGCAGGCCTGGCCTCCTCTCACAGAGCGCCCCCTGCCACCCTGCAGCCCACTGCAAGCAAAACCTTGCCAAATGAATCTATTTTAACAGCTCTTTTAACCTGTGTTATCTCAATCTCTTATGTCAAACAAAGCCGTGTGCCAGGCCTGCTGCTTGGGCCAGAACGTAGCAGGGCAGTGAGGCCTGGTGGCGTATGAGACAAAAAGTCTCATACAATGAGACTTTCAATGTTCTCAGAGGAAACAAAAAATGAAAGTAGGGCTTTAAAAAAATGAAGAAATCTGAGAGAATAGTAATTAAAAAGAGTACTGGATGTTTGTAGAAAGTCCTGAAGAAGGAAACAATTTGGGGGCCAAGGCTGTTGCCGTTATTGCCCCATGACCTCTCAGTGTTACAACTGCTCAGTAGGCTCTGGAGGTCTCAGGATGTTCTCTGCTTTTTAAATGGAATAATTCTGTTGAGAAATCCAACTCAGAGCTGAAAGTAATTTTGTGCCTTCTGGGAGGAGTTTCATTTTGGTATTATTTTCTTTGCGGTGGCTTATTTTTGGTTGGTTGGTTTTCTGGGTTTTGGGTGGTTTTTGTGTATGTGTGGCTTTGTTTCTTTTTTTTTTTTTGTTCCTAAATATTTATTGCTAGCAAATTGTTGGTAGAAGTTGCACAAATTCTTAAGAGGTTTGCTGTCAGATCAAGATTTTGTCTCTGAAGCTTAAAAATTATGCATTTTTAAATTCCCATTCAAATTAAAGTTCCAAATTTAGTAAAGATTGAAAAGACCCCATGAAAATAAGAAGCTAAAAATTTAAATATAAATAAGTCAGTAATTGTGACACTCCTATATATCAACAAATTTGTGTTTTGGAAAAGCTAAAATGACCCATCTTTGTGAAAGTTATTTTTGTAGTTGTCATTTTTCTTAGTTATTCAGAGGCAATTTTCCTTATCTGATCACTTCCAAGGAAGGAAAGGTTAAAATTTTATATTATTAGGTTGGGAACTGGGCAGCTGAGGTGACCAAGAAAGTATTTTTCTCCTACTGTACTGAAAAAGAGAGGCAATGGGACTCTAGGACTGCGAGTCCCTATTGTTTCTCTGATTGGGCAGCTGTCTGGTTAGGGGTCATAGTTAAGATTCAATCTCATATTATATAAAGGAAGACAAAATGAAAATAGCATTGGTGTTTCAATGAAGTTGTCTTCAGATAATCAGGGTAGCTGGGAATGTTCTGCAGAGCCAGCTATTCTCTAATGCCAGCTGTAAAATCAGCCTCTGGTGGGATCCAAGATATACAAAACTTGGTAACAGTTGTCTTACAACTTCAGTTTGTCATCTAGTGTTCTTGTTCTTTGGACTAAAATCTACAGCATTTAGTGGTAGTGTGGTAGCTCATCAACTTTGGAATAAAGTTATTTGTGGCATTTTTAACATAGTTCTGCCTTTATGCTGACACAATTTTCTTGCATGAGTTAAGAGCAGTGCAGACTATCATGTCTCTGGTAATAGTGTACTCTGGTTTTTTGCAAGTCTAATGACAAACTTTTAACAGCAGCACATCAAAATGTACTGGAAAGTGATAGGTGTGATTTCTTTCCTACAAACTTTCTGACATTTATCTTACTGTAAAATTTTAAAAGAACAATACATTTCACAGGAGAAAATAAAAGGGTTTTGTGTTGTTCAAAACTTGGTACAACTGTGATAGTGTAATGAACCAAAGCTGTGAACTTTAGGCTGAGCTTTGAATTTATCCTTAGTTACTTTGATGATTTCAGTATTTTTTGGAATTTAACTTTAGAATCACAATTAAGTAAAAATTTGATCCATTAATTAGTGTAGATTTAATTTATTCTGCTAATGAGAATAAATAAATTTCGGGTTTGTAGTTTGGTATACAAGTGAATACAAATTAGGAAGATTGGAAAAGTTAATGGAATAGAAAAAAATCAGAGAGTTGGAACTGAAAATTGAGATTTTTTTTTTAAACAAAATAGAACACTACTGTCTGCCAATAAGAAAAAAGTAATTAATATAGCAAAAGATTACTTCTAGAACCTAGACACAAATTTTGGCAGTCTGTAGAGTTATCTCCATCTTCCTGTGGGATATATAATTCAATTAGCTTATGTAATGCTCACTAATAAATCATCCTATATATACCCAGCTGGAGAGCTTATAGGAAAATAAGTTGTTTTCTCACAATTCCCCATGGACATCTGCATTTACATTCTGTCAAAGCTACAGTATTACCTGCAGGAAATGTGAGTGCCCTTGGATATCCTTAAAGAATTAAACCTTCTAAAGTTACAGGAGTGTGAAAATAAATTTAAAATAGTGGATTTAGCCAGACTATTTGGGTTGCAGCTGCAAAATACAACTCCTTTGGGATATAGGTAAAACCTACATTTCTGTGATCAAGGGTAAACACATATTTCTTGCACTGTCTGTTGCACCAACTAAACTCTCTCGTAATTCTGGAGAAATATTAACTTGCTGCTAATTTGTGTGGTTTAAATTTGATGATTTTTACATTAGCCTTATCAGAGGAAATTGTTATTATGTGAACACATAAACATGTTTCTATTTGCAGTATTAGGCATAAATTGATAATGAGAAAACATTTATCAGGAAATACTAATAAAGGGCTTGTGTGCATTCATTTATATAAGTAATTCTTTATTCTGTCCATAATTGCCTTTCTAATGTGTTTCTTTTACAGCAGTAGACCCTAATGTAAAAAATTGGAAGGAATAATTGTAAGACTGTGGCTCAAAAACATGCTTTAAAATTTAATCATGATTGGGATTGCATACTTTTGGTTGCTTATATAAAGATATATTTGCATTTTCGCAAGATTAATGAGTAGGAGCAAGTATAGTGAGTGTGAGCTGTAATCAAAGGATCTCTATATAGCAAAACATTGTATCAAATTAGAGACTTCTGTTTATCAGACAGTAAAAACGTCCAATACTTTTTCTAATCTCCAGATTCAGTCTCTTGCACTTGTTGAGCTGAATGAGTAACTAATGTGTTTTAAAGGTGTGTAATCACTGTATTATTATTTCTCTTCTCAGGAATGTGAATCTGCTCCCTGCATTAATGGAGGTTCTTGTCAAGATGCCATCAATGCATTTGTTTGTGTTTGCCTGAGTGGCTACACTGGCAGGTTTTGTGAAGTGGATGTTGATGTTTGCAGAGAGTCCACGCTGAACTCAGTTCTTTGTCACAATGGAGGTGTATGTGTTGATGGACCTGGAAGAACCTTTCATTGCAGGTTAGTATGAATATTGTCATATAACTGCTTAAATTAATACACATTGATTTGTAAATATTTCAGGGCAGTACTGATACCATGTGCACTATATGAACTCAAAGGGATTTAGTGCTCAATTTAGTGGTCAAAAATATTGTTATCTTAAACTATTCATTGCTTAACATCAGACTCATATCTGAAAAGTTATCTTCTAGTGCTTTTCAGAATCATGTGTGGAAATGTCTAATATAAAGTGACCCTAAAATATTTAAAATTATTATGTTATTTTTATGTATGTACTCGTGTGTTTCAAACTCAAAGGGAATATGAACTTGCATTCAAATTTAGATGACAGGTAATTTACATGCTCTGTGTGCACAGACATATCCAAAACAATGTCCTAAGATCCATCATCATTATTCTCCAGCTGTTAGACTTCTGCCTAAAAGCATGTAGTTTTATACCTTATATACTTGTAATATGGTTTTAAAATTAGGCTACTTTATAGACTGTTTATATTATTATGACAAATCTTAATATCTAAGTCCCTTTTCAATTACTACATTTGTAGAAATATTAAATACCTAGAACTTATTTTATAAACATTCTTAAGAGAGAAAATAGATATCTACTCCTATAAATTTATATATTCTAGATCCCTCTGAGTACCTTCCTCCAGTGAATCAACTGCAGCACTCAGCTTGGTGTCATAGGCAAACTGACTGAGAGTGCCCTTAATCCCACAATCTATGTCATTGATGAAGATATTAAATAGTGTTTATATCATGACAACTCAAAAAATATTATCATTTAGCTTAGACCTTCCAATATGTGCTAAAGTAATTCACACTCTCCTGATTCTGCAATGGGCTACTACCTGCACAAAGACTTCTGTTGCGACTCAGATGTCTCATAACCTGTTTTGCTCATTATTGTTTGATGGCCAGTTTGAAAATTCAATCCTGTGCTTTCTCCTGTTTCTTCTTTCCTAGCTCATTTTCACTCTAGGCTCCTTTTTTCAAGCTTAAGTACTGCAGTACCCTTTCATCTTTCACAGATGAATCCTCTGAATTAAATTGCTTATATTTCTTTCCTCTTCTGCTTGGGATTTTACACCAAACATTGTAAGACTATTTACCTTGCACTTGCTTCTGAGCCCAGCATTGACCATCAGGAGGACTTCATGGAACCAGATTCAGGGAACTTGAAAGTAATTATAATCAGAATTTTTAGTGCTGCCAAGATTACAAAGGTTTTCATGAGTGTTGTAATAGTACAGTAAGGTAGGTTGATGTAAGATATGGTTGTGATCCCATAAAAAGAAATGACATATTTGATATAAGTCTCTTCTGATGGGGTCCAGGGAAAGGACTTTTTTCAGCTGATTTCCACTCCTATATGATTTCCTTCCTCTTGATATGCTTTAGAAAACAGACATAATTCCCTTTCTTATCATTCATTAGGTGCTACGATTCCAAGTGCTATCTACAACTAGAAGTAAGAAACATAAAAAGATCATAAAGCCAAGTTTGCTACTCTGCTATGAATGTTACAATATGAACCCTAGTCCTTTTGTACCCTTCCATTCACATGTTCTAAGCAGTCTGAACAATGCTCGTGTACAAACTGGAGGATAGGAGTTATATGGAGGATAGAAAAGTGGAATTGAGAAAAAAAAAAAGGAAGAGAGAAATATCTCCTACTCTAGCAAAACAACACAAACATTCAAATAAATAATGAGTCTTATTGCCTGTTACCCACTGTGGAATGGGCAGCAAAAGGACTTTAATCCAGTATTGCTTAGAGTCTTCTTATTTTGGGGATATGTCTTGGGATGTTTCAATTTTGTAGGTAGTAGATCAAAAAATAGGAAGTAGACAAAATGGTCCAGTAATGGGCAAGTGTCAGGCTGCCTTACCTGTAAGCACCACTGCCAGCTTCATCTATGATGTATGTGATATTTTACTCAGTAGTGCCATGAACACTTGAACTTTCCTTGAATTATGCGTGAATCAATTACATGAACAACCCTACAGTCTTCTTATGAAATTAATATGAAAAATACCCTTTGAGATAGTTCTTGGATTGTGTGTTATATGAAATATCTTTCTGTCTTCAAACCCCTGGTTTAAACATAAAACAACTCATTGGAAATGAGAGGGATGCTGGGAGTTGTAATTCAGTTCTATCCTGGGCAGATTGCCACTGAATCAGTGCTTCAGGAAACAGATTACCATCTGAAAGGATGCCCACCTACCTTCCTTTCTATTTCAGTCTTCTCAATTAAAAGTGCTGGCTGCCACAGCAATAAACACTATATGAATCAGCAAATTAATAATAAAGATAACATTGGGCTCAGGGGGCCTTTCAGAAGACAATTCAATCCAATATTCATATGATTGATATAATGAATACATAATAGGAATTCCAAAGCCTTTTCATGGAATGTTCCAATTATTCTGGGAAAGAGAAACTATTTACATAAAATACTCTGAAATTTTTCATTGTATTTAATCCACAGGTGGCTCATCTCCACTTTTGCATTTTCTGGTCCCCTACCATCCAGTTTGTTTAACTTGTGATTTCAAAATGTAAGCATAATAATGAGAAAAAAATATTCTTCCTTCCTTTCTAATACTTGCATTGGCCTTTTTCGAATGTTCAAGTACTTCCTGCTGATTAGGTTCAGAAGTCATGGTGTCTTGGAAGGATTACATGTGTAGTGGTTTCAGCCTGATCAGGTGAAAATAACATCAACAATCCTATGTCAGGTCTTGCCCTAGGATTATGTTCTTGAATATTATAGCTTCATTGTACTTTTTCAGTGTTTTATAGAATATATGTGGTTTGTAAATGTGGGTTTTTTAAGGGAAAAATGAGGAAACTTTTGATGTCATTCTTTCTTTTTCAATCTTTTTTTCCTAATTTATTATTATTGTTATAATTTAATGTATTCATTGTTTGTGGGTCTGAGAGATGTGTAGCATCACAAGTAAGTTTGACCCTATCTTTTGATTCACAAAGGAGGACTGGTGCTTTTTAAATCCATTTTTTGGATTATATTTGACAACATAATTTTTTTTCAGAACTGAAGCTTTTTTGGCAGCATCTTTACAAGATTATTTTATACTCAAGACAGGTAAGTGTGAATATTTGATCGACAGAACTAATGACCAAAAAAATGCCAAGTTTTTTCTTCCTTCAGCTCATGAGATCTTAGAAAAAAGTCTAAAATAGGAATATGTTATTCTACATTTCCTCCAAATAAAGTGAAATTATTTTTAAACATTCATTATGATATCCACCTATCTATTCTTTTATTCTACTGATAAGGAAGCAGAGTTTAGATTTTAAAGCATCTTATTTCAGGTACCTATGTATTCTAATTTTCTTGATCTGTTTGAGCAAGGAGCAGCAGTCCTCATAATTAGCTAGGACCTCTACAGGGATCTAGGAAAGCGATTAAAATAATTCAAGCATGGAAAGGCTGTATGAGCAAAAAACTGGAATCTTGAAGACATATTATTCTGTGGCTGTGATATGCAGACAGCATATAAGATAAGAAATGGTAATGTAGAACGGTTTGTCTTAGAGCTGGTAGAAGACAAACAATATACTACTAGTATGAAGCAAACAGTTGTGGGGGGACCCTAGAAGCACAGTCTTGTAGGGCAACCTAGGCAACTGTATCAAAAAAATTTTTTATAGAATCAAACTTGTTTACGATTTGTTAAGTATTTTTAAGCAGAAATGTGATTTATCAGTACTGTACATTTAGTCTTTTACCCCAAAGGAAATAGAGCTATTCTTTGGACTTGTTCATGTCAACTGTACCTCCAGGCAGTGTACAAAAAGTTCCCCTGTATTTCAAAAGGCTTAACATGGGGAACACTTACACAGCTGTGTGCCCCTATCAACTCAAAAAAGTGACTTAATGGTAAAGTATTTATATGCTGGGTAAGAGAAAAAACATGCTTCTGCTGGAAGAGGGCTAATTGAAAAGCTTCATTTCATTTAGATGGTGAAAGACAGCTTGCAAGGTCTGACCAAAGTGGCAGAATATACATATTACACAGCACTATGCGGTCAGGACTCATCCCCATACAGGCTACCAATTATTGGCATTGGTGCTTGGCACCAATCTAACTGTCACCATCAGTTTACCATCTTACTATGAAACTTTCATACCTTCTCTTTGTGAGTTCCCACAGGCAGCTTCTTACAACACTGACTCCTTTTCTCTTCCTTCTGCACAGCCAGCTGACACCTTCCTATCCTTTATACAGCCACATAACCCTTACTCCTCACAGCCCAGCCAACAATCTCCAGCTTTTGATCAGCTAGCCTGATCTTTTATAACACCCATCCTTGCTGGACATAGCTGTGACCTATTAAGGGTAGGCCTGTTCCTACTCTTTGGTAATCAGTACAGTTGCAGCTCCTCAGGGGTAAGATTGCCTTCAGCACTATCTCAATTCTCTTACAATCCATCCTCCCACACTACGCCTCTGAGCTCCTCAGCACGCTGAAATAAATGTAAGAAGCAAGACATTTTTTAATATGGAAGAAGCAACTTCCCTGGACCATTAGAATCTCTTAAAATTGGCAAGTCGTAAAACAATAGGTTCTCACATTTGTATGAGCTATGAATATATATGCAGCACACTCTGTTTTGTCTATGAGAACAGATGCCTCTCCATTTATATGTAGATAACAAGATGGATTTAGCTGATTTCATAATTGACTGCCTAGTTCTTGATACTTAGTGAAGCATGAATATTTTAGCTTTTGTGTTGTGTGTATGTATTAGGTTACATGAAAACAAAATAAATTGTGTATGGATTCAATCAAAGAACCATATGACCCTGTATGCTATTTCCAGCAGTGGCCATAAGGGGATTGGCAGGAAAAAAAAGAAATGTGCACATATTATTTGTCCTCCAGTACTTTCTTATATTCTTTCAAGTGGGGGTTTTCCTGAGCATGTTTTGATTTGTTCAGTAAAAGTCAGTGGGTGTCTGCTAGCACCATTTTCCCTTGAACATATATAAACATATAAAAAATATTCCCTTTTCCTCTGAGGAGGGGGCTTTGACTAGGCAATCTCCACAGATACCTGCCCATATCAGCTCTCCTGTGCCAATATGGTACAGCAAACAGACCCACAGGTCTCATCTGTTGCATGGAAAAATAACTCCCTTTTTTAAAATGATAACCACTGCTGCTGCCAGCTTTATCCCATATCTAGTGTGGAAAAGGAGAATGAAAAGATGATTCCAAGCCAAGCTTTCCTTGTTTTTGTGGGTCACTAACACATTGCTCTATGCTTCTTCCTTTCAAGGGAAAGGTTTCTTGTGTTCTCAGTCCTTCCTCCTTCAGAAGCCATCAAAAACTTTTAGTCATCCTTGTTGCCTTTTTCCAAGGCTCTTTAATTACTATTTTTCCTTTACTAGCACAGAAGGACACTAGGACAAGAAGCACACTAGGACAAGAAGTACACACAGTATCCAGGCTGTGGGCCACCTGTGATGTATACAATGGCATGGTTTTTTCTCCTTCTCTATTCCTCCCATAACAACAGCAACTAACTTTTCACTGGTGCTGTGAGGAAAGGGAATATAGGTGTTTCAGTATTATTAGCTGGCTGATCACTAAAATGTAGTTTTCATAGAAAATAGTTAGGCAAATTTAGCATGCTATGCATGTCTATACTACTGTGTTTATCATTATTTTACATATGTGTATATGTATATATATAAAAAAAAGTGTATACATTAGTTTTCATTATATCACACTTTTATTTAATCTAATCTCATTCTTACCATCAGATAAATAAGGATGGAAAATTATGTTAATCATAATTAATAGTTATTTATCCATTTTATAATGACAAATGCTGGTGTCTTCATGTGAAAAATACTAGCTGTAACACTATCAAATGAAATAGTATAATAAAAATGCACATTGTGTCCTGTATTTTTCTTACTTACATGACAAGAATATAAGGGAAAAAAGTACAAGTCCATCATAGTCTTTATTTGATAGTTGCTAATATAAAAAATTACTTTAATAAACTGCATTTAATAACTATTAACATGCTCCTACACTTTGAACCATAAACAGAATTGTAATCAAAAGAAGGTTAACATGTAATTTAAAAAAAAAATAGTTCTCTAAGTGAATTATTTTTTTAATTACTTTAGAGATATCTTTGAGAAGAATATTGAATTTATCCGTTGTTCTTTTTTGTATGATGTTGCATGAAGGGTAAAGGAATCTACCAGTCATAAGGAGGCAACAGATCTGTTCTAGAGGGGTTGTGCCTGTATTAGCAAAATAACCAGAAGGTCAAGGATTTGGAATAAGCATGTAAACCTAACAAATAATGTATTGGAAGGTGCTTAATGTGTACAATATACCTGATGGAATACCTGTCTCCTAGAGCTTCTGGGCAAAGGTAGATGAATATTTTCATTCTGTCACTCAAGTGGATTATATGTTTTGATATTCAAACATATTGAACAATTTTAAATACCCACTGTGATATTTAGCTAATTAAATAAGGAAAGGGAAATATAGAAAATTGAAAATGGCTAGAAGTTGTAAAAGTGGAGTATGAAGAACGGCAAGGCATTAAGACACATATGCCAAACATGACTGTATGTATTTATTTATTTTAATAAATGCATGCTCTACCTTTTTTCATCTTTTACCAGTGATATTTACAATGGCAGCACCTAATCTAGTTAAAATTATCCACTCTCCTTATCGTTTTACTGTTCTAAAATTCAACATAAAGTGCAATCTGCTAGAGAATTAGCATTGTCTACAAAAATGCAGACAGCAGTGTCTGGAAATGAGGCACTAAAATCTAGTAGGAATAAGAACACACCCAAAAGCAAAACACAAATCTAATACAAATCACCCATCTGTCCAGTCCCAGAATAAAACCGTTTTAGATCTTACATCTGAATAGTTATTGCCAATTGTTATGTTCTATTTTTTAAGCAAACCTTTTAAAAATTCATTGCCTTAAAAGACACAGGATGCCTCTACCCTATGTATGTATTGTTTTGGGGTTTTGGCTTTGTTTTTATAGCTAAGTTGTTTTGTGATTTTATGATATGGAAGCCAAATAAAAAGAGCTAGTGGGAATCACATTCACATCCTCATTATACAAGGGACTGAGCAGGTGGGAATGTACCTGTAACAGAACATTTCATTTTTTTTCTAGTTATACACAGAGAATATTTAATTCAAACTTACCCAAAACATGAATGCCTAAGTAAAATCCAAGACCTAGAAAAATATTTAAAATTTCACAGGGCTTTACAATATATTATGCTGCTCATTAATTCAGCATACCATGTGAAAGACTAAAGCATGTTACACAATGGTTCAAAGACATGTCACTATTGATATTTTTGCTGTTAATCTTCAAAACTTTGTGATACTTGTGGCATTCTTTTTTTTTTCTTTTTAAAATGTATATTCTAAGCACATGTACAAAAATGACAAATATACTGCTAAGAGTTAACTGACTGAGCATTTTATGGTGACTGTTTACAAAAGCAGCAACAAACCTATCAGAATTTACATCGCTTAAAAATAAGATTACTGTACTTTGGTACATTATATTAACAAGTCGTATAACATGACAGTTGACAATGTTTAATATGTTATTGTTTAAAATCCCTTATTTACTGTTTGGCAAAGTTCAAACCTACTGGCATTTTGGAAACATAAGAAATTTACTACCTTGAGTAAATTGTATCTTGAGTGACAGCCCTCAATTTGAAAAAAAAAAAGGTTGTGCTTCATATGAGTCTTCTAACTCAGACTACAAGACAACAGTTTACAGTAGAATCCTTGAGGGTATTTTTTAATAATTAGGCAGATATGCTCACTTTTTACAAAAAAAATTGTTACAAGAAATATAAAAAACAATGAAAAACATTACTCCTTATTTTAAGACCAAGATAGAAGTATTACCATTTCAACTTGTCTGTATAAAAAAGGCTTCTTCTAAACTTGTCCATTGACCTTGGTAGCACAAAAAATTTTAAAGCCTGTCTATTTCAGGTCATTGCTTAAAACAACAAAATTTCTGCAGATTTTATTTGATGGATTGAATGATTGATTTTGATTTTGCTTTTTAAAGCGCATTTATTGAAAAAGTTGGAGGGTAGCTTATGACTATTTAATTTTACTGTAGTCTGCATTTAAAAAGGTGAGAAAATGAAGTAAGTTTGAAAAAATTTAGAGCATATTTTAATTTTTTTCTCTTAAAGAGCAAGCATTGTCTTTCAGATGTATAGATTGATGCTTGTAGAGATGGGCAAAGGCATAGACAAGGAAAAAAGAAAGGAAAAAAAGAGGGTAAATTGGGTATCAAGGTAAATTGGTCATTTTAAAGCCCATAATAATAATAAAAATGCTTTTTCCATCTAAGTTCATAATTTAAAATGGAAATTTCAGAATTAGTCTCCAGGGGAGCCATAAAAAGTTTTACAAGCACATGTATATGCCAGTATGCATGAATATTTTTATTTACTACCTTAGAATTTTACTCTATATTTATGAATAAATATAAATAAGTGCATCTAACTGAGTAGTAATACTGGAAGGATACTTTTTCCCATAAAACCCTTTAGTAATTGCAAATACTATTTATATTTACTCAAATTTAAATACATATATATATATATATAAATATATATAAGGCATTGTGTTCTATGCCTGAATTCAATACACAATGTAATTCTACTAGAATTTCTCTTAAGTGTCACAAAATGTGTATATTAATGTAACTGGAATTACATATTCTTTATTACATATTATATATTCTTCATATATTCTTTCTTTTTATGGATTTACCTAAAATGCTTTGCTATTTCCTGAAGGCTTCATGCTGAAAAATCTCAATTCCATTTCTGTAGGACACAGCTAAAAATCAGTGTTCACCCTGTTTCTATTCATCTGCACTGGTGAATTAGGTGCTTTTCCTGGGAGCTCAACCCAGGGGAATAATAATTTCTCTTAAGAAAATAATGTAGTACATAGTACTAGGTATTACCAGCTACAGATTTATTTTTTTCTCTGTGTACAGCTGAATTAGTTCATGCTGAAGTAACCATAACTTAGGAAGCACTAATGCTAGAAACAAGATGAATAACTTTTGTAAAATAATCTTCCTCAGGGTTTGAGAATTGAAGTAATAGTTTATTTTCATTGTTGATAAAATTTTCAATAACTTTTTGTTTAATATTGAAACATAGTTCTCTGTACTCATTATTGTGTTAGAGAATTAGGGGAGAGAAAATGGAACATAGGAACTGCCATTTAGTGTCAGACCTCAGCCTCACTTTGTTCTCTATCTGATCTTGTATTGATTTCAGAGGAATGCCTAAGGAATTCAGTAGAAAAAGACTTTTCTCCCCAGCTCTTCATCTATCATCACAAATAGGTCTCACTTTAACTGGTTGGAGGCAGTGATTTCCCTGAAGCATAAGTTCAAGATCCTTCATAAAGGTTATTTTAAAACATTTTTGCATTCAATAATTTCAAAACATTTCTAAGATTTCCCTCACAAGTCTACCAATAAAAATTGTTCATCTGTTCATCTCTAATAGTGTTATGTAGGTTGTGAATATTGCTTTATATTTCTCCTTGTTTTGATTTCTTCCAGAACTCAGTTTATCCAAGGTGAGTATAAGTCATTCTGGATCGGTGTCCCCGAAACACTGTTTACTGCATGATTGCAGGTGCTCTGACTTCTTGTCTGTGAGCATTGCAGAACATGTTCTTCAGATACTAGGTACTTTGGTTCCTACGAAATATTCCTATTACTTTTCTCATTTTCTCATCAACAATCTTGTGATGGCCTTACAGTAAGAAATTTAATTGCTGTTTTCTCTCAAATAATAAATAAAGAGAACAAAAAGACTTCAGGAAACAGACTCAGCCATCTTTGCTTTCCAAGTAAATGTAGAGGACCAACAGTAAGTAATTGCAAAGCTATGAAAGTAAGGAGCATAAAACATAGTTCTTTACTGCCAGTGGTCTGTTGGAATGAAAATATTTATTTTTTATTTTAAATATTACACTGATTTGGAAAGGGTAATAAAAACTAAAAATAATAACATATGCAGAGGCCCAAAAAAGAGGGAAGAGACTGCAGTCATCAGCAATTCTTTGACTATGTTTGATTATTTTCTTCACCAGCAAACAGCAATAAACTATTTTTATTTCTTCCATCTATTTTGTGATGTTTGATCCAAGGTTCAGAAAAGGTTAACAGTGCAATTGTAAGATGCAAGCCAATTTTCTATCCCACTCTGTGACCATGGTCACAGGAGTTTTCAGGTGAAGGAAGAGACAAGAACGTTGACTCCATGTTCAGAAGGCTTGATTTATTATTTTATTATATATATATATATATATATATATGTTACATTATGACTATACTAAAAAGAAAAAGGACAGGTTTTCTCAGATGCTAACTAAGCTAAGAATAGAAAAAAAAAGGAATGATAACAAAAGCAGCTCTCTCGGACTCTGTCCGAGATAGCTTGGTCCTTAATTGGCCATTAATTATAAACATCCAAGATGGGCCAATCACAGGTGGACCTGTTGCATTCCACAGCAGCAGATAACCATTGTTTACATTCTGTCTCTGAGGCCTCAGCTTCTCAGAAGGAAAAATCCTAAAGAAAGGATTTTTCGTGAAAAGATGTCTGTGACACCACTCTTACTTGCATGCTGGTAAAAAAATTTATTCTGCATTATGTTTTGTAAATCTCTCAACAGTTTCAAATATCTGCAGCTAGCTAGATTAAGAAATTAAGATGCACTCTAGGTACTACATTGGCAATGTGAGCAGTAAAGTTAGAATAGTAAACTTTTAAAAAAACAGTATGCTATAAACCCATAATGCCTTAGTTGTATCGTTGTAATACATTGTCTGGAGAGGTTACAGGCACTGGGGACAAAATGAGAAGCATCTGTTTTTCACTCTAAGTCTTGCCACATTTGGCAAACAAAAAACAGCTTGAACTGAGAAATTAAATTTATAGCTTACTGGTAAGTAATCCCAACAATTTACAGGCTTGTTTCCTGAAATTCTTTTCAATGGGAAGGCTACCAGATGTGGTACATTAGGCACTGTTGAGAATTTTTCTGGTACAATGTGGTTGAATGACAAAAGAGAAATTAGATAGTCGGGAAAATCAGACAGTGGAAGAAATTCTATGAATGCCAATATTTGGAACAAATATTGTTTTCACTTGTTTTGAAGAAATGCAAACTTTCCTTTTTTATTTAAAATCTTAATTAAATGGATAAACCGTCTCATACTGTGCATGTGCTGAAAGATGTGCCAGAGGTGAAGACCACATTGGATCAACAGAGATCTGTGGTTGGAACTCAGGAAAAGAAAAAGGAGAGTTTGTGACCTTTTGTGACCTTTAGAAGTAGGGGCAGGCAACTCAGGAAAACTTACAAGGATGTATACCTGGTTTAGTTAAAAGTGTCCCTGTCCATGGCAGTTGGAACTAAATGATCTTCAAGGTTCCCTTCCAACTCAAACCATTCTATGATTTTCTATGCTGTGAGGTTATGCTGGTAGAAAATTGGAAGAACCAAAGCTCAAGTAAAACTTAATCTTCCTAGTTGCATAAAAAAATATTTCTATGAATACATTAGCAACAAAAGGAAGGATGAGGAGAATCTTCATACATTATTGGACACGGGGGGGGAAACAGTGGAAACCAAGGCACACAAAGCTGAGGTACTTGATGCCTTCTTTGCCTTAGTCTTTAACAGTAACTGCAGTTGTTACGGGAACCAATTGCCTGGAGAAAAAGGACCTGGAGGTGCTGGTTGACAGCTGGCTGAACACGAGCCAGCAGTATGCCCAGGTGGCCCAGAAGGCCAATGGCATCCTGACTTGTATCAGAAGCAGCATGGCCATCTGGATTGGGGAAGGGGCCATTGCCTCTGGTGAGGTTGCATCTTAAATTCTGTGTTCAGTTTTAGGCCTCTGATGATAAAAAAGACAGTGAAGTGCTGGAGCCTGTCCAAAGAAGTCAGAAAAAGGGTCTAGTCAGTAAGTCCAATGAGGAGCAGCTGAGGAGCTCATAATTGTTAAATGCCCCTAATTAACTTTCTGTCCTTTATATGTTTGGAAATGGTTTCCAGGAAGTCTTGCCCATGACCTTTCCAGGGACAGAGATAAAGATAATTGGCCTATAGTGTGCAGTCTTCCATTCCACTTTTTCTTCTTAAAGGTAAACATAGTATTAATATTCTTCCAGCTAATAAATCACCCAAGGCCACTGACACCTTTAATTTCTATGTTGTTATAAGTACTAAAACAGTCATTATATTTTCCTCACAAATTATCTTTGTTTTTCTTTACTTACTGTGAACGGCTAACCACTGATAAAAGCACAATAGAGAAGTATCTATTTTCATTGCTGATTCCTTCATTTACACTGAAGCAGTTAGGAAACTTCAGGTACACACTTTTTAAAAATTGACAATCTTTATAAAACATGGTAGCAATAACCCTTACACACGAGCATATCAATTGTTCTCTTACAGCAGCTGCACAATTCACTACCTTTGTCCTATTGGTTAGTGAACAGCAGATGAAGGCAATCCAGATGATCATGGTAGCATGTCTCCTAATGGAAAAGTGTATTTCATCAGTTACTATTTTCTTTGGATTCATGGATTATACTGCCTATAAGATCCCATAAAAGAATCCATGTCTTATTCTGAAGAATAAGCAGCCACTGCTTATTTTCCTAGTTTTTGAGTGGTTTTGTTTTCGGTTGTGAGTTTGGTTTTGCTGTTTGTTTTTGTTGATTTTGTTTGCTTGTTTGTTTGATTTGTCTCTGACATTTATTTCATGAAATGTTAAATAGATGTGTTTGCAAAGAGGCTGCTCCAAGGTATGTCTTCCAGAAGCACTTGTTTAGTCTGTCTCCTTCTTTTTCATCTTCTGAGTTTTCTCTAGGTTGCCTCCAACAGCTAGTATGCTTAACATTCTAGGTTGTAGAACCTAGAAATGGTTATTTTCCCACTCTGTAAATCCAGCTGGATCGTCTCTAAATATTTTAATAGATGCTTTACTTGGATACAGTGGTAAAATCAGTAACGTGAGCTTTGTCTTTTAGTTCAGTCACAAGCATAGGTATACAGACAGTGAATTGCTATCAGTAGGAGAGATCAAATAATAGCATCATACCACCTTAGTTAATTGTCACTGTTGTAATTGTTATACAATCAAGTTGCAAAAAATGGAGTAGTCCGTATAATGTTTTAGTGGCCTCCAATTTCCATTGTCTTCCCTGAATTTATTCTTTAGAGCTGTGTGAATAGAGTAGAATATACCAAGCATATGAAGCTAAATTACCATTTGCTGCTGCTAACTCTCTTTTTCCTCTTTGGTTGATGTACAATACAGAAACAAAAGACCTAAAAGTAAAAATCAATGCTTCCTAATTTTGAGAGCTTTTTGGGCACTAATTTGTGTATGTCACTGACTGATACAGAACAATAGACACCTTTGGGGATAGGATCCAAATAGCTTCCCAGATTGAGTTCTCCGTAATGAAGCTCCTGTTGAAGATGAAAACACACTGTTAAATCTGTCATTGGGTATTATGCTGACAGTTCATTTGGTTTTGCTTCAATCTGTGGATACCTTTTGAAAAGCAATAACAGAATTAGCAGTGATTATACTATTTTTTCCCTTTGTTTTGGGGGAAATGCTGAGTGTTTCTACCTGAAAAAAAACCAACCAGTTAATGACATAGGCAGACTTTGCAATTTCCTCATTGTGGCAGGTGTGCAAACTTAGAATCTGAAGTAAAAGGAAGACAAGCCCAGACCACTAATAAGTGTGTGAAGGGATGCTACCAGTATGAGTCTTTTCAGAGAGCTGAAGCAGCATGTGTGGCACATATTGCTGAGATTATTCAGAAATTGAGAGCAAAGATGAATGCATGACCTGCTTTCAAATGAGAATGAATGAAGCTCCCGGTAGCTCAGCATGATGTTTTCCTTAGATTCAGAGCCAGCTGCTTCAAAACAATAAAGAAAATCCTCCCCAAGCTATATCCATCCTTCAAATAGAAGACCAACAATAGCTGGCAGGGAGTGGAAGAATTCTGCATTTGCTTTTGCTGTATTATTTCCAACATCTCCTTTTTTCATGATTCCTACAGTAAAATCCCATTATGAAAACTGACATCAGCAAGACTACATATATATTTGTATAACATACATGCATATTTATGTACACTACTTTGTTACAAAAATACTGTTTATCTGGAGAAATAAATGAATAATCCACATTTCCAGTGCTTAAAGTTGTATAAGCAGAGTTTAAGATATATGTTTAAATTATTATATTAAACCTTATCACTGGAAGTAAAAAAATAATGTGCCTTTACATGGAAAAAACAAATTTTGTTTTTGAAGCAAATGATGAGTAATGACTTTGTACATTGCTACAAATCTGTGGGCAGAAGACTTGATACACAAGAAATCTTCATGCTGTTCAGAAAATATATATAGTCTTCAATTCAGAGCTACTGAATTTTATTTTTGAAAATGTAGGCTATGAAGAAATTGCATTAAAATATAACAGCATAAACTGAAGGTAGAGCAGATGTTAATGGTTCTTCAATGTCACTATTTACTGTCACTATTTATTTTATGTATAATAACTTTGAAATAGTGTGACATGGTGATTTTTCTCCTCTATTCCACTCTTGTGAGACCCCAGATGGAGTGCTGCATCCAGCTCTGGGGTCCCCAGCACAGGAGGGGCATCAACCTGTTGGACTGAGTCGAGAGGAGCCCACCAACAGAGGGATGAAAAACCCCTCCTATCAGGAAAGGCTTAGAGAGCTGAAATTGTTCAGCCTGGAAAAGAGAAGGCTTTGGAGTGAACTAATTGTGACCTTCCAGTACCTGAAGGGAGCCTACAAGAAAGCTGGAGAGGGACTTTTTACAAGAACATGGAGTGGCATAGCAAGGGGAAATGGATTTAAACTGAAAAGAGGGTAAATTTAAAGTAGATATTAGGGAAAAAATCTTTACTGTGAGAGTAATGAGACACTGAAACAGGTTGTCTAGAGACACTGTGGGTGCCTCATCCTCAGAAATGTTTAAGGCCAGGTTGGGTGGAGCTCTGAGCAATCTGGTCTAATGAAAGGTGCCCCTGTCCATGGCAGGGCATTGCAAATCTTTGAGGCCCCTTCCAACCCAGGCCATTCTCCGATTCTATGATTCTATGATATATGCAGCTTGAAAGAGGATGTTAAATGTTAAGTTTTTGACACCATTACCATTATCATTTAACATGACACACATTCAATACTTCATTTTTTAAATAATATCAAAGTTTATAAATTTCTGTTATAATTTTCATTCATCTTTGTTTACAGTTTGAATTGGTGTTTCCCCCAAGCAAAGTAGATCCTTCTATTTCTTTCAGAAGTTCCTGTTAGTTTGACCTTGTATCCTTCACACAATATACTGAATAGCCAAAAGAAAAAAGCACCAATCAAGAGGACAAAGCCACTTCAATAGACTTCTTGAGGGCTTACAAGCACTGATAGATGATATTATTGTAAAAGGTATCAAAGACTGAATTTCAGCCAAAATAAGCATTATTGAATATTGGGTACTTCTCTGAAAGCATTTAGTATCTCCATGATTAGATCTATTCTGCCCTCAACAGTTTTCTCATGCATTACCCTATCATTTACTATTTATACATCTTATTAACTTAGATTCTTTACACACTGAATTTTCTAGAGGCAGATCTTTGAGGTTATTAAGGATAGGCCACACTCTGAACCTTTTACTTGTTCACAAACATGAACTGAAAGTGAAAGCACAGAAATTAATAAAACTATGGGAAGTACAATATAGCACTCTGTTTAAAATGTAGCAGCATCAGTCTATTGAGACCTATGTGATGCACACAGACTTGCAAAACAAAAGCTTGCAATTAATCCAAACTTGTGAAAATAGTAAGAAAATGCTGCAGGAAAAACATCTCACAGCCATGGTCTGAGTTTGGAAGCTAGCACAAATAAGGAAAAATACGTTGGGATGGTGCTAGTATTCCCACATAAATTATTACCATTCAGATCCATTTTTTTTGTGCTCACACAGGGAAGCATCCTGAGTCCTCTGGTGAACAAATCTTCTTTTAGGTGTGGCCTGCATCCTTTCACCTCCCTGCCTCAGGAATAGTAGTTGATATATTGTCAAAGCTTCCACTCCTTCCTGCCTATCTCCTCCTTGCTTATTATCATGGGGGTTAGAATGAAAGTCAGGGTGAGAATCACAGAATTGTACAGGTTGGAGGGGGTCACACAGGATCATCTGGTCCAATCTTACTGCTCAAGCAGTGTCATCCTAGAGCACATGGCACAGCATTGTGCCCAGATAGTTCTTGAATATCTCCAGAGAGAGACTTCACAACCTCTCTGGGCAATTTATTCCAGTGCTCAGTCACTGCACAAAAAAGAGTTCATCCTAATTTTTTGTGTGGAGCTGCCCAGGTGCAGGACCCTGCATTTGCCTCTGCTGAGTTTCAGACAGTTCTGTGCCCATCTCTCCAACTTGTCAAGGTCCCTCTGAAGGTCTGCACAGCCCTCTGGGGTTTCAGCCACTCCTCCCAGCTTTGTGTCATTAGTGAACTTGCTGAGGAGGTCTCTGCTCCTTCATCCAAGTCACTGATGAATAAACTAAACATTACTGGACCTATTATTGAACTTTGGGGGACAAAAATTGTTCATTCTAGCTGAGCCTGAGTATACAGATATTTAGGGAGGAGAAGAGTGTTCCATCCAACCTCATAGACATCTGAAAGAAACATACTTTCATTTTGAAATTTTAAGCAAATTTTACAAGAAGGAAACATAAACTTCATAAAGAATTTTTCTCAGTTTAGCCCCCTTTGCAATACAATGTAGAATCATTAAAAAAAAAAGACATGTTGAAAGGAATCTTAAAGATCATCTTATTCTAATGCCCCTAACTCCACCACAGGCAGCAATGTCTCCCACAAGACCAGGTTTTGCAGGGTCCTATCTGATCTAGCCTTGAACTCCTCCAGGAATGGGGCATCCACAACTTTTCTGTCTAACCTGTTCCAGATCTCACTATCCTCTGAGTAAAACGTTACTTCCTAACACGTAAACTAAAATTCTGCCCTATCACTATCTACCCAGGTAAAAAAATCCCTCTCTCTTTTTTTTTTTATAAAGAAAGAAAATGTTAAAAAGTTTACTGATGTTTAAATCACCTCTTTAAATCTTTGGTTTGGGTACAGAGCAGCTGGCATTTGCTCTTTAGAGTATCAGCTATCTGTACCATTCTGTACAGATAATCTGGAAGAGTGTACTCTGTAAACATGGTCATATACATACATGATAAAATTATCAAAGAAACCAACATCTTAATTTACACTGACCAATTTTGGTATTAGAGGTTATTCTGACTTTAATAACATTTATTTGAATTAGCCTTCAATGTTAAGGAAGAAAAAATCTGCTGCATTTTCTTTCTTACAAAATCCTAATGTATTATGGCTGAAGAGACTGTAAGTTTTAGGATAATCATACCAATAAAGCCCTCTGCTGGAGGGATACCTGCTTGCAAAAGAAACTTTTCCTTCACCAGACTTACTGCCTTCTTGAATGACACTGATATATTTGTACCCCTAGTTGTGTTGGTTGGAAATGTGATTTTTTTTCCCCTCACTTTCATTCAATCTATGCTAGCAAAACATTTGGAGTTCAGCCTCAACCATTTTGTTTTTCTCCTCAGGAAGAAAGTTGGCCGTCTGGAAAAATGATAACTGAGCAAGAACATTTTTAAGAGCTAAGCTCACAATGCTGCCAAAGCAGCACCTGCAGCAGCAGCATATGTTGCACTGGGAATACTTGGGAGTTGCCTGAGCAGTTTTGCTTGCTGAGGGGAGGAGACACCTGGCTCTAACTGTCTGCAGTCTGCAGAGCTGGCACAGGCCTATTTTTTTTTTTTTAAGATATTGTGTCACTTCTCCTAAAAAGATATAGCTGCCCCATTGATATGTTTCAACTACCATTTTGAAATGCATTACAGTTTATTTTATACAATTATAGCATTATCCATGGGAAAAAAATCATAGGCATGGTAGACATGTGAATGACACTCTGAAGTACAAATTCTGTCATTATGTTAGACATGTGGCTGGCAGGATTTCAACAGATGGAATTAAATGATTAGCATAAGGAAATAGCAGTTTTTAACTACACAAGGTGGTGTAAAGAACAAGTCCTGCTGTGTTATTAGTCTTTGATGTTTATTCATTCACATTTAAGTAGTTCCCTTCTGTGTGAAGTAGCCATCAGTACAGTAAGAATGTTCCCGCTAGAATAGGCCTTGTTACTGCCACTATGGCATTTTCTGTGACATGGATCCTCACTGGTAACACTATGAAACAATTTTTTCAAGAAAATGGAAGCAGCAAAAGAAACATACAAATACAGAAGTATTGCTGCAATTTTAACACTGCTGATTTCCATGCTTTCTTCAAAGTGTATGGTCAATTTTATTAAAAATTCATGTGAGATCATTTGTCCTATGTGTATTCATATGGAGTTTTGCCCAGCTGCATTTTATCTTGTCACAAGTTATTTCCACTTTTAAAGATTGTGCAGTTCAAATTATGTTCATTGTTATCCCCATCTTTTTATACCACTGTGCAGCTTTGCTTTCAGGACTCACAGCAACACTTAAGCTCTTCTCCCTTTTAATTTACATGGTGATCAGGTAAATCTGCAACCACAAAACCAAGTACTGCTTCAGTATTCAGCAGTCACAGTAGTAGACAAATAGCATCATCAAATGCTCAAGAAAACCTTTTTGCTGTTTCATTTTTAAAAACAAGTCTATTCACTAAGAACTCTTTGGAGGATCATTCAGTTATTAATTTCTCAGATCAAATAATCATCACAGTATTTTGTTCAAATATTTAATAAATCTCTTAGAAGAAAAGTGAACCACATAGGTTCTAAGCATAGATCTGTCACAGTAAGTATCTGCCTGTCCTTACCTCCTGTGTTGATGGTAATCCATATCCTGAGCTAAGGTTGTTTATGAATTATTTAAATAGGTCTGTACTTGACCAAAGATTTACCTTTGATTGATAAAATCATTTATTTTCTCTGCAAATTAGCAGATGTGTGACATATTTCAAATAAGATAAAAATATACATTTGAACTATATTTGTGGAATTAAGATCACTGAATTTCCAAAAACTTTATTAATAAATAACAACATGTTCATTGTTATTGGGAGCATTTTTGTTGAGAGCAGAAATTAAATAATGGTATCATTAACTGTGCATGTTCTGGTGCGATATGGTGCAAAATGGTGCAATAAGTAGGTACATAAGCATTACTTACCTTTAACTGGCTGCTGAAGGAGATTTTCTTCTTTGTCTTCTGGTAATTCATTTCATAGTAACACAGGGTGGTTTTCAACAGAAGAACTTGGTGTCAGCTGTTCTATTCATGGCCTCTCAAATGAACAGTTTTGTATTCTAGTTTCTTCCCAACTCCATGGAGTATTAGAGAAACACTAGAAAACAAAATATATTTCTAGAAGAGAGAAACAGAAAAAATATTTCCCATTTCTAAATACATATTTTTATGTGTTGATATATCTTTAAAATTAAATATTAAATATTTATTTTCATTATAAATTGCCCTAAGATACAGTATTACCCTAAACCAAAAGTGAGGGATTTTTTAGTGTCAACTAAGAGAACTCTCTTTCTTATGTTTTGTTGACTAAAAAAGATCAGTTAGTTCAGTCCCAGTTCCTCTCCAACTTAAGCGCTTATAAAAATCATTTGCCTCTGCAGAAATATAAAAGCCAAAGAAGCCATTAGCTATTAAGGATAACATTTACAGGTACAAAGAAACCTTTGAAACACTGGATTAAGCTGTAAGGCCAGAAAAGCTGTTGAAATACCTGGAGTATTTTTCCAGTGTTTTTATATTTACGAATATTGTGTTGAGGGGAATATGATACTACAGGGCACCACTGAACAAATTATCCAAGTAGCAATGAGGAAAACTACAGTTTACCTTCATTCTTTTAGTTTCAATTTCTGAAAAACAGGTGTCATGAAGAAGGGGACAGATGCAATTAATTTCAGGTTCTGTCTTTGAATAATTCTTTATTTCTCATTGACTAAATTATTCAGTTCATCCTTTTGCATTTCCTTGCTGACTACCTTCTTGTATCAGGTAAAAGTTTTTGAAAGAATAGCTTATTGTCTAATATTAAAAGGAAGAAATGCTGGCCCTAATATATCAAAAGCAGATATTCCTTGGAAGACTGAAATTAAAATGTTAAATTTAAGTTTAAAATGTTAAATTCATATTCAAAGCTAAATAAAGCACAAAATCAATATATTTTAATTTTACTTTATATTTCATGTTTATTTCACAAATCTAGTGATTGCTTTTATTATCTTCATATATTTGAAGACAAAATAATTTTGTTTTATCTGTATCTGGGATACAGTTGTACTTCTTCCAAATTTACATTTTTTAAATTACATAATAAATAATATTTTTCTTCATAAATCTTTGAAATAGAATAATTCCTTGTTTGAAATTAATGTTGACTATTGTTAATGTAGGGTGATATTCCTGCAGTCAAACCATATTTCTAGGTCAAAACAGACATACATGTCACTGCCTACAACTGAGTGACAACCCCTCTTTTCAGTTAATTTGAGAAATATTGGAGAGATATTGGAGGGATATCTCCTTATAGTTTTTCTCCTGCATTACTGTAGAAATTATATTTGCTTGGTCTTCAGCAAAGTTGTATGTATGTGAGCAGTCTTTTTTCTTCTAATGAAGATCAAGTGAATAATTGTTCTGTTGTCTTTGCTGTAGATTTTCAGCACAGCTGTGTACCCTAAGCCCAAGGTTTTTCACAAAAAATATAAATGATACAAACATCTCCAGTGTTAAAAGCTTGCTTTATTTCCTCTATATAAGGATACCTTGGAAGTACCACCATAGTAGTTTATTCTGATTTATTTCTATTTTTTTCTTATCTTTTCTCTATTTTCTCTCCACAATTTCTAAGTTGAAATCTTTTTTAGTCTCACATAAGTAGTACCATCACTTTCATTGTTAAGGCCATCTCATTAGATAACTTTGGAGTATCTTTCTCTCAGAATTGCTCATTATCTGTGGAATTTTTCAGTTCATTAACTCCTAACTGCCCATTTAAATACCTTTCCTGACCCCTAATTGAACTATGTTTCACCCTATCATCATTAAATCTCCCCCAGAATTGTGTGTGTGTGTTTCTGGTGGAAAGTGGGGACTGACTTGCAAGTGCTTACTTGTGATGTTTTATTGATGAAAACAGAAAGCTTAAAAGTATATTTAGAACTACAATCAAAAATTTATATGTGTTTCTGTAGAGATTAAATTATCTAGAAATATAAAAATCTATGTTTAATATTTGGAACATCTTCCCTACACAATTTGAAGTTTATGTCTTATGAGATGCAGTTCTGGATATTACTTAACTCAGGCTTTCTTCATGTAGCTAGTTTCTTAAAGTTCTTCCTTTAGCACAAATATGGTATAGTTGATCAAGATGTCAAGTACATATATTAGTACTCTAGACTCTAATAGACTCCAATTTGGTTTCTTTATTGAAGTTCAGGATGCAAAGAGTTAAAATACACACATTAATATTTGCTATTTGAGCTTAAAACTTGTCACACAGGACTGCGAAACTAACTTTTCCATCTAGGAGAGAAAATACTTTGCTACACAGACCAACCAGTTCTTTAGAAATGTGTCATTTTTATGGTTCTAATGTTACCTTTTTCTCAATTTAAATCCTCTTTTTCATGTTTGGTTTCTTTGGCAAAACTTTCACCTCTTTGCGTGAGTTTTGGTGTGCTACTGCTGTTACCCACTGACTGACATGCCTCAGTGTCTTGAAAGATTATTTCATATATTGTAAGATTATTTCTGGATCATTGCATTCTTAATACAGAATGCCAGCATCAGCTTTAATAAATCCTGAAAAAAATGTATCTAATAATTTTATATTTGAGATACCATATAAAAAGATAATCAAATGCCAGTTCTATTCCACAGATGGAAAGAAATATTAACGATAAAGACTATTTCTTTAGAAACAGTAATCAGCAATAGGCAGGTGGTTAGTCATGGAACTAGCTAATACCATACAGTGTGTAAAATCTGAGGACTGAAAAAAAGCAGTTAGCTGACCAGTTAGATTTATCTCTGACTGATTCTGACTGGCTTTATCTCACTCACTAGCAAAATAAAAATCAGTATCATGTACTGGGTGCAAATTACTAAAGGCTGGTGGACACATTTTCAAGGATAGATTTTCTGCTGTATATTTTAAATATCTCTATGCATCATAGTAAATTTAAATGCGAAAGCAGTCCATTGAAAATGAATTAATGCTTACTGGAGAAGAACGCTTTGTTGCAATTTCTGCCTGCTAGTTCCAGCAGGCAGCTGAGCTTCATGCGGTGGCTCCCACTGCCCTGGGTTGGGATGGCAAGAGAAACAGAAAGGCAGAATTGTGAAAACTTGTGGGTTGAGATAAAGACTGTTTAATGGGGAAAACAAAGCTGCACACAGAAACAAAGCAAACCAAGAAATTAATTATCCACTTCCTGTGGGCAAGTGGGTATTCAGCCCTATCCAGGAAAGCAGGGATCCGTGACATGTAATGATGACATGGGAAGACAAGCACCATCACTCCAAATATCCATCTCTTCCTCTTCCCAAAGCTGTCATTGCTAAGCATGATGCCAGCCAGTACAGGATGTCCCTTTGGTCAGTTTGGGGCAGCAGTCCCAGCTGTGTCCTCTCCAAACTACTTGTGCATCCTCAGCCTGTGCCCTGGTGGGGTGGTTGGAGAAACTGAAAAGGCCCTGAGGCTATGCAAGCTGCTCAGCAATAATCCAAAACGTAGCACCAAAACAGCCACTAGGAAGTAAATTGACAAAGCCAAACCAGCAGATGTCTATACAAACTCCAGCAAAGTTTTAAACCTGACTGTATGCGGCCATTTTTACTGCATTTTTGACTTCCTAGAGTATTAATTCCTAGCTCTGAAAAGTCCCATGTCTGAAAATAGATTACTTGAAGAAATTAATTAAATTTAGGTAGTTCCACCAAGCTTCTACATGCTATCAAATGGAATAGGCAGGCTCTTCTTTCCATTGTATCTTTATGTCACTTGTCTCACTAGACTATCTTCAAAATGTAGTCACTTAAATCTAGTTAGTGCCTACTTTCTTGTGGTGGGTTGACTCTGGCTGGATGCCCGATACCCACCAAAGCCTCTCTATCATTCCCCTTCAAGAATGGACAGGGGAGAGAAAATATAACCAAGGGTTCACAGGTTGAGATGAGGACAGGGAGAGATCACTCACCAAATACCCTTATGGGCAAACCAGACTCAAATTAGAGATATTAATTGAATTTATTGCCAACAAAATCAAAGCAGGATAATAAGAAGTAACATGAAACCTTAAAAACACCTTCTCAGCACCATTTCCTCCTTCTCAGCTCAGTCACCTTTCTCAGAGGTGCCAGGAGACGGAATTGGGGTCATGGTCAGCTCATCACAGGTTGTTTCTGCTGATGACAGGGAGAGTTCTTCCCCTGCTCCAGTACTGGGTCCTTCCCATGGGACAGCTCTCCTCGAACTTATCCAATGTGAGTCCATGTCATGGGCAGCAGTTCTCCACAAACTGATGCAATGGGGGTCACTCTTCTATGGGGTGCAATCCTTAAGGGACACAGGCACCTCCAGTGTACACTCCTCTTTTCTGCAGGTCCCTGCCAAGACCCTGTTCCAGCATGGGCTTCTCACAGGGTCACAGCCTCCTCTCAGGCATCCACCTGCTCTGGCATGGTGCTCCTCCCCAGGCTGTGGGTGCATCTCTGTATCCCTGTGGTCCTCCATGGGCTGCAGGGGCACATCTGCCTCACTATGGGCTGCACCATGGGCTGCAGGGGAATCTCAGCTCTGGCACCTGGAGCACCTCCTGCCCCTCCTTCTGCACTGACCTTGGTGTCTGCAGAGCTGTTTTTCTCCCATGTTCTCACTCCACTCTTCTCTGGCCGCAATTACATCCGAGCAATAACTTCTTTTCTGTATTAAATATGTTCTCACAGAGGCATTACCATAATTTCTAATTGGCCAGCCTTGGCCAACAGCAGTCTTGGAGCTGCCTGGGATTGGCTCTTCCAGTCATGGAGGAAAATTCTTGAAGCTAATCCCAGAAGCCAACCCTGTAACCTCCATGGTTAGCAAAACCTGCTCATACAAACCAAATAAATTTCTATATAATTTTACATTTTGCACTGTAGCACCATCCATTTTTCTCTATGTTTTTGAAGCTACTTGCAACAAAAGTATTTGTCTTCACAAAAAAGTCCATGGGTCACCTCTGGTGTCTATACATGCACAGAGACTTGGATCCTAGAGGCTTAACTTAATAACTTCATGTGCAGGTTCCTTGAAATCTTCACTTGAATATTTTGCAAAGGATAGAGATACACCATCTCTACCTTTTTGTCAGGCTTGATAGAGCAGCACTTCATAATGTTCAGCTTATAAATTACTTAATGTAACTACAAGTTTACAGCCTAACAATTGCCATTAGTTTGTAATCATAAAATGGTCAAGTGAGCAGTAATTCTCAGAGCACCTTTATCCCATATCCTTATGATACATGAAATGCCTTTAGCAGGACTCATACATTTTTATGGAGAGTAAATGAGAGTTGTGTCCCTATGTCTGACTCTAATGGAAATTCGCAGTCTCAGATGTCAACATAAATCTTTCTGAGAGCTGTATACTCCATTCAGAAACTCAGTAGCAGCTGTTTCTGTCTTCTTCTGAGGTTATGTATTTTTTACCTCTGTATTGTTGCACAACTGCCAGCAGTGTTTTATTATTTTTAATACATGTATATATGCACACAATTTAAAAAAGAAATTTTAGAAACTTCACTGAACTTCTCTGATCCTTTTTGTCCTCCTTTTTTCAGGATGAAAGCCAAATTCATTGATCTGACCATTTTTCATCATCCATGTCCATAGCAGATGTTCATAACAAAATACCTGTGTAGGTCTACAGACAAAACAATATAGATGTTGTCAAAAATGCTAAGAAAATATTAGTCATTATTATCCATTTCTCTTGAGTCTCACTGATTAGTCTGTAAAGAATTGTGTTAAATAGAGCTCCATAAATTTACTAAACAGTACAAATTGATAATTTCAGGAAATATGTCGCAGACATAATTTTTTGTTCATAGCATTTTTTTTTTCTTCAAAACGCTCACTGGCTAATGTATATTTTGAAGACATGAACCCTGAAATTTGTCATTGGAGAAGGAAGATATGTACTGGAATATAGTATGCAGTAAAAATATATATTAAGTGTAACCTTTTCTAGATATCTGAAAATATAATTCAAGTCTATCTGGTATTTTCGTGGAAGAGAGTCCCTTTGGAGAAAACACTGATTAAAAAATCTTGAGCATCTCTGTATACATTGTAAGTTAAAACAACAGTGTTAGACACAGAAATTCTTGTCATTAAGCACATTTTAAATGTACTTGTTCCTAACTTGGAACCTTTGACTTTTTAAATGGATCAACTTTAAAGTTTTTTTTTAGAATAAAGTTACTCATTAGAATATTTTCAATGTGTACCTATGCCCACATACAGGTAATATGGCGCTATTTAGAAATGTAGAATTTTTTTTCAAACCAAAATCTGCTACAGTGTATTGTTTGCAGCAGATAAACATATTTTTTGTTTCCCCTTTCAGTTCTCCAAGTACTTGTATTCACCTCCATTCCTTTATTGTCTTGAAATGTGAAGCATTAAAGATGCACCAACATAAAGTGCACTCAGTTGTCTTCCCCTTGCTGTGCTGCCAGGATTCTGATTTGCAAATTATCAGATACATCTTCTTTCTCGTCAGAATGTCTTTTACTTTATTATGTACTGCAGAACCATCTGTCACACTGACAGTATTAATATGTGCTGTTTCTATTAGATAGTCTCCATTGTTTAAAGTGAGTGATTTTTCTGCTTAAACTAAATTTTTGTAGCAAGACTGGAGTGTGGAGATGTGTGATTTTGCTTCCATTATATTTTTCTTCTTGTTGCTTGTTGTTTACAATTCACATGACAAACATTTTAGCTTCACTCTGAACCGATGCCCTACTTTACTTTTGAAACATATATTATAAAAGCTGGAGTTGAGCTACATTTAAATGAACGGCCTACAGCAAAGCTCAGTGAAGAATTTGTTTTCCCCCTGCTATAATAATGTGCCACTTGAATTATCCCCACAGAAATAGTAAATATTGCCTCAAGTAATACAGCTTAATCCTGCTTCTGTACAAGTCAGTGCTTACTTTTCCATTCACTTAGAAGGGCATAGTCAACAAGCCTTACATTGTAAATGTGACTATAAAAAGTTTCCTATTTGAAGGTCTAATCTTTAGAGATAAATTTACTTATGTATAGTATAAGACCTTTATAGTAAGATAATCTTTTCTATCAGGATTATTTTACATACAGAAATAAATCAATGGTTTACTGCTAGCCTGCCCTTTCAGTTGCTATGGTTCTTACCTGTTTTTTTCTTTTCCTTTCCAACAGGCAGAACTCAGGCTTATTATATTTTTAAGGTTGATATTTTACTTGTATGAAATAGATAGCTAATAACTGCTACATTTTTTGAACAAGACACATTTTTGAAAATTACTTATTTTAAAATGTTTTTCAATATTTTACCTATTTTAACTACCTTGATGGACATAGTGTCACTGAATTGTTTGGTTTGTTGGGGTTTTTTGTTTGGGTTTGTTTGTGAGACTTTTTGGTTTTTTTTTTATTATAATAGCTAAAGTAGTATTATTTCTTGTAGACTGGGGTTGTAATTTTTACTATACAGAACACAGCATTTTGTCTATAGTGGTTTCACAGAATCACAGGATGTCTTGTTTGAAAGGGACTTCTGGAGGTTATCTTTTCCAATGGCCATGTCCCAAGAAGTGTCACGTACAACTGGTTGCCAGAAACAGAACAAACGTGTTTGGAATATCTCCATGGACGGAGACTCCACAACTTCTCTGGGTAAACTGTTTCAGTGTTCAATCACTCTCACAGTGAAAAAGTGTTTTCCAATGTTCAAGCAGAACCACCTGTGTACAGCTTGGGCCCATTGCCTCTGGTACTGTCACGGGACAGTGCTGAAAAGAGACTGGGTCAGTCCTCTACATGCCCTCCATAAAGTTATTTGTAGACATTAATGAGATCTCCTTCTGAGTCTTCTCTTCTCCAGGCTGTACAGCTGCAGGTCTCTTAGGTTTTTCTCATAGGAGAGAGATGCTCTGGTGCTTTTATCATCTTTGTGGCCCTTTACTGCATTCTCTCCAGTAGGTCCATTTCTCTCTTACACTGGGGAGCCCAGAACAGCACTCAGAATTTGGCCTCATCAGTGCTAAGCAGAGGGTAAGGATCATCTCCCTTGACATGCTGGCAAAGCTTCTCTTAATGCAGCCTTGGATGTCATTAATATTTTTTACCAAGAGGGCATCTTTTCTGGCTTATGTTTTCACAATTATGTTTTTAAAAACAAAATAGGGTAGATTTTTGAAAATTTTCCACATATGAATAAAAGTAGGTTAAAAAGCAGGGGTTGTTTTTGCTCAAACAAGACTTTTTTATTAAAAGGTTAAGGTAAATAACTGTGTCTTTAGAAAGAGAGTTAGATTTGTCATCTAAGTATTCTATAAGTTCAAAAGGATTTAGTTCTCTACACTGGAGTTGTTTTTGAATCTTTGAGCTCAGTGGCACTTGCCACTAGTCAGTGGAAAAACTAGTCTCAAATAGTTAGTATACACACCCAAGCCAGTGGGAACAATCTGCTCCAGCACTGATGTGGAGGCAGTTTTGTTTTCCATGGGAATTCAAATAGGCTATGCACCTACATAGTGACCTGACTCCAGAGCAGTGAATCAAAAGCACAGTTATTTCAATTTTATATATTATTCAAGTTCTTGACACTATTTTAAGTGGCTGACTATATTGAGGGGGTTTAAACCTTTTTGCTTTGTTTGGGTTCTTTTTTAATTAAAATACACTAATTCTTCCTGGTCTCTATGATGCTAAAATATTTACCAGTACCTATGTCCAAATAAAGATGGCTGTGAGTTGTTAGTCCTTGGTTTTTTCATTCTGAAAAACAAGGGTCTTCCTTCTTTTGTTTTATTCTAGCCCCATCTGTAGACTGCAAGGAATACAGCTATGTAGAATGTACAAAAAGACCTCCAGATGTAGCATATTAATGGACTGTGAAATTTAGCTTCTCAGCCAACTGACAATGGATGCCAGTGTATCCTGGAGAACATCCAAGACAGTGACCTTTCACAAAGCTCATATTGAGGTGTCTACCTGGTCAAACACCAAGAACATATGGAATAATACATATTCCCTCAACTGCATTACCATTACCTGCAACTGTTTCTGCAAAATTTAGTTTACGTCTGACTGATCCCATGTTACTAAAGTCTAAGATCTGGCAACCATTTTACAAAAATGCATAGAGAAAAAACTCAGTTTCTACTCAGACTCTAAAATCCTGAGATAGCTGAGAGTTGTCTTTGTGCCTTTCTGACCCACCATGAGGTTTTTTGCAGGTCCATGATTCATCATTCCTAGCAATTGAAACCTGTTGGAATATTGTATTTAGAAGGGAAAAAAAAATTGGAGAATAGGTGAATTTGGAAATAGGATGAAGTTTTAAAAAGAAAATAAAGAAGACTAGTTATCACAAATTATGAATTATTTAGCTGCTAACTTGAAATACTTTAGAAAAGACAAAGTAACTTATTTTGGATTATATGTAAAAAATGCAACTGTATGAAGAGAATGACAGATTATATATTTATATTTTATTATTTTCCTATTCTTTTTCTAGGAAAAAAAACCATGTCATTTAAAACCAGTGAATAAATGTAAAAGCACTTGTGTTTGGTGAGACAGGGGCTGATAAAAGTCTGTCTGACAGAACACAATATACTGTGTTAGAAAATATATTTTGTAGAGCTCCACAGATTTATTTTCACATGATATTAACTACTTTATTGTTTTACTTTTATTTGTCTTTCCATGAAAAAGGCTCAGTTGTGGATTATGGGCTACCTGGCAAATGAGCTCTGCTATCTGTCTCTTCCTATCAGAATTTTCTACAGTGTTTTATTCCTGCTATATTCTATTACTCGTATAGGCTGCCAAGGAATAAAACCAAACCTGTTTTTTAAACTCTATTTAAGAACAATATAATTGAAATTAATGGATAAAGTATGTATGATATTAGTCAGTTGATGAGTAATTATAGTTCTAATTCGGTCCATCCTAGCTGTATTTCACGTATCTTTCTGAACTGGTTGAGTGAGGTACAAAGAATGATATTTATGTTGCACAGGCAGGTGCAATTTAAAGTCAAATAGAGAAAATTCAATAAATTTCATTTTAAATCATTGCCTTTGGTGGAGTCAATCTGTTATGAGAAAATTTTTTAAATATTTCCACTGATTTTTTTAAATACTTTGTTCTGGGACTTAACAAAGAAGAAACAATCTGTTGTATCTTATCTATGAAGGTTTTTTTGATGATGATGCAACAGAACTAAATGCAATTACCATGTAGAAATCTTCTGGCATATAAAAGTGATGTCTGTTTAAGGAGAGTGAGATGGTGAGATGTTCACACTACACAGTACTGTTGATAACAACATCAAGTATGTGCTTCCTGGAGGTGGTTCAGAGTAGATGATTTGGTAACACTGGATTGCCCCCTCGATACTTCGTAAAAAGGGAATGCAACCCCCCATTTGGCACATGTTCTTTCAATAAAAAATTCTAAAGGCATCAATCCTTTAAAAAAAGAAGAAGAAAGGAAAATAGAAAAATACAGAGGCTGTGGACAAAAATACACAAACCAAAAGGGTGGCTTAAAAGTGTACAAAAAAATAGTGACTGTGACTTAAAAGGGAAATTGAAAAAATTCCACTTTAAGGATATGAAAGCAAAATCTGTATTGGCCTGTAACGGATATTTTAGGCCTTCCAAGATTTTGATGTCAATTCTGTGAGAGTAGGTTAGTCATCAGTACAGACTAAAAACTGGGGTTTACTAGATTAAAAGGATACTTTTTGTCAAAATCAGAGAGGTGGCACTTCAGAGCTCCGGTTACTCTAGTCAGTGACCTGCTTGTTTGAGGAAAACCCCACAGGATGATTCTTTGGTTATACACCTGCTTTGCAAAAGTAGAGCGTCAAAAAATAGACCCAGGCAGCCTTAGAACAGTCTTTAGAGCATTATTTGGTGTTCAAAAGCAAGTTCATCTATGAAGATTTACACGTCAGTTTGCAGTCAGACAGTTTCTCAGATCACACACTGAAAGGCAAACAATAGTACAGTGTAACATGATGTCTGGAAAGCAGTTGAGCATAAGGGCCACATTGACAAGTTTTCTTTTCCTACTTGTTCTCCCTTGACATCCCTGTCACATTACAACAGAAACTAAGGCTTCCATTATTTTACCCAGACATTAAATGTAAGCTATGATTCAGCAGTTTTAGGTCACTGCTGTTATCACAATCTTGTGCACCCAAATGCACTCAGAGAACTGTTCCTAGATTATGATAGATAATATGTGTACTATTTTTTCTAGAGGTTGGTTGGTAGGTTGTTTTTTTTTTAATTTAAGAACCTGAAATCCATATTGATTTTCCTTGAACAACACATATCTATGCTTAAGGGTCAGTCTTCTGGGAAATTATTTAAATGTTTAGGCACATTTCTTCAATAGCCCATTCGGTTTCAGGAAAATAATGTCTGGTTGAAAATGCAAGACAATTAAATGGAATATCCTATTGTCTTTTGTGAAGCATCATGCAGATGGCATGAAAATCCTGACAATGAAATATCAAGTTGGTTGCCAAATCCTAGACACAAGGTATGTCAGATGAAATTCCTTTATTCTACTTTCTGTTTAGAAATTAAGCATTCTTCAATGTTTATTCAGTCAATTCCAAACCCAGTTCCTTTCTCATATTTTGGTCTTTAAATTAAAAAGGACATTAAGAAAGAGGATTAAAATATCTGCACACTGAAACACAGTTATAGCAGAAGAATAATTAAAAATCAGACCACAGAAGTTTCCTGTTTGTTTGGGAGACTACTCATTCTTCCATGGAAGAGTTATCTTCCTGCTGGGAACAAGAAAAAAAGCATAATGAATATAAGAAACAGAATTCACAGAAAGAATACAGTTTAATGAAAGAATTACAGTTTAATGTAAAATTAGGGAAAAATGTTATCAAAGAAAAAATAATTTAGAACTTTTCTACTTCTGCTTAAATTGTGTTATTTTTACTATTCTTGCCATAAGTTTTTATATAAGACAGTTGTAAATAAGCATCCATAAGAATAGTTTTTTATATCATATACACATTTTTCCACACCTGGTCTACATCAATATTTCTAGTGACTAATATAATGTGACATCTTGTGATGCTTAGTAGTATTCCATAACTCTCTATTTCCAAATTATTTAATGGGTGCAGTGCTTTTAAGTAAAGTCCTACTTCTATCGAGCTATAATAAGTGCTTCTATAATGTGAGTGCTTCAAATGTGAGTGAATTTCAATTACAGACTAGTTCAGGATCACATCTCATTCCATTAGGGATGTTCTATGTTTGAACCCGGACCCCCAGAGATTAAGCACAGGTGCTATGAACAGATTATGTCATCTTTCCATCTGAAGTGTTTCTCATAAGGTGCTGAGCACAGCCTTTCAACAACCCCCCCACCCCCCTCCCCAACACATCTTATTTGAAGCCCTGTGCTTTGGTAAGACTCCTGCATTAACTTAAGAGTGAGGCTGCCACAAACTTCGCTTTGTAAAACCTATTGTCATTCATATGGTGTTTCTTAGTCAGGCAGATTTCTCTGGAGAAAAAGCCTTTTTGTGCTTTGATAGACTAGGCAGTAATAACAGAAACTCTTCCAGTACCTGCAAGAGAGCTGGAGAGGGACTTTTTACAAAGGCATGTAGTGACAGGACAGACATGTAGTGACTCTTTCTAAACTGAAAGAATGTAGGTTTAGGTTAGGTATTAGAAAGAAATGATTCACTGTGAGGGCAATGAGACACTGGAACACGTTGCCCAGAGAAGCTGTACATGTGTGGATGTCTCATCTCTGGAAGAGTTCAAGGCCAAATTGGATGATATCCTGAGTTACCCAGACTAGGGGGTGGTATTCCTGCCCACAGTGGGGGTGTTGGGACAAGATGATCTTGAGGGTCCCCTTTATTCCAAACCTGTTGCTATTGAGTTAGGGATGGCTGCTAGAAAGTGACATTTAAATCCATGCTCAGAAGGAAGAAGAGCAAACTTTATTAGAACATCACACATTTTTTATAGGCAAGATCATTCACCCAGAACCTGACTGGTTCTTACTAACACCTGTCATGCCATTGGTTCATTAGGAACAACATCATCTTTCCATAATATCACGTGTAACACGTTCCACATGTTCACAAACACCAGCTGCAGATTATTTTAATTCCTTCTCTGAGCATTCCCACTGCTTTCCTAGGACAATGCCTGGGAAAGCTACCTGCTTCTCTCTCTGACTAAAGTGTCTCATCCACACAAACCAGTCTCTGAAATCTGGCATATTACTCTAGCAATAACATCCTACCTCTTGGCAAAGACCAGCCATTTGAGTACAAGAAAAAATTAGCTTGCTGTATTAATGACGTTGGGTTTGGTACTGAAAGTGGCAAGACACTCTTACAGATGATGTATCTTTTTGTGTGCAATGGAGACAGTTGTTGTGTTTATATCCAGAATCAAGCACATACATTTTAATTTCCATGTCCCTCTGTTAAGGTCTAAACTACATACATCCAGCCAGCTGTAGTCAATGAAATACAGTGCAGTCACTGCAGCTGGAAAGGCAAATCAGCCCTCCCTGGAGACCTGGAGATCAAGTGTCCAGTTCAGGCTCTGTTGCCTCAGCATTCATAGAAATGCCATTGCCAATGCCCTAGGGTACCCAAAACTTTCACAACAGCCTAACAGACCTCTGGAAGATCTGGTAGCAGTCTGGGTCTTCAGCCTCTAAAGCAATGGGTCATTGACTCATATCCCTCAGGACATGAGTCCCTACATATGTCAACTGAATGTCTCTCTGAGCTGGTTCACTAATTGTGCTGGTTAGGTGTTTATCAGATATTATGGGATATAAGAAAGGACATACATTATATTTTGATTTATGTAGATTGCAATTTTGAAATATCTTTTCATTGAATGATTTACTATGCTTTAATTCATAAAATTAAGTTGTCTCAAAGTACACAAATAAGATTAATTTGGATGAAACTAAACCAGAAGACGAGTTCCAAAACCACAGCTCTGAATGCAATGGGTTTGCCCATAGGACTAGGTCATGACTAATTTAAAGTTTAAAAAAATAATGAAATATGTACAGTCAGAATGTGAGATCCTCAGAATCAAATGGTTTGATCTTCAATTCTTCTCCTATCAGATCACATGTCTTGCCAACAGTTTGAGCCTTAGGTACCTAAGCATATTTGTTTGCTAAATTTAGATCTTAGCTTTATATATTAATACCAAGTATACACTATCTACTGGATTAAGCATACTTCAATTTGTGAAGGCAGAGAAGACATCTTAGAGATAAAAATTTGATATCATCTGTTTTGAGAGAAAAAGTTAACAGCTTTAAGAGCTATAGACTCTGTATGCTATAATCAATACTCTGACCTATACTGAACCTTATAAAAACGTTGTTGCTTCTTTCTCAGTACAGTAATGAGGCTGTGCTTTTAAAAAAAAGTTAATTACTAGTGTCCATATACCTTCTGTTACTAGGTACCCTTGTTTAACACTGATTTAAAGCTGTATCAGAGAGGCAAACTGCATTCTTGATTAGTATTGATTGTTGGTGTAGTGTTGACCCAAACAGATTGTCACAGAGGAATTAAGGTTGGTGTGGCTGCAAGAACAGAACCTCACTCCTCGGTAACACAAAAGATTAATTTACTTTGTGGGATGAGTATAGCAATTGTACAGCAGTTCCTATTCTACAGCACACACACACACACACACACACACAGATTCATACTCACCAAGGCTCCAGATCCTCTGGTGTGGCTGTGTCCAGCACCATGGACCTGGAGTAGCAGGACAGTCATTCCTGGCTGGTACCAGTCCTGGCTGGCAATCTGGCCTTTACCTGCAGCTCTCTATTTCAGGCTCAACCATCACTGCAGCATTGTTTGTTTGCAAACATGTTCCCCTAGGGACCACTGTTTTCACTACTCATTGCTTTTTAATTTCAGTGGTTATGACAGTGGCCTTGCTGGTCAAGTCATCCTGGATAAATCTTCACAGGTTTCTCCCCTCCTAAGCCAATAAGCCATCATTTCCTAGTCATTGAGTCCAACCACACACCCAGTACTGCCAAGTTCCCTATTAAACCAACTCCCTAAGTACCACATCTGCTTGTCTTTAAATATGTTCAGGGACAGAGACTCAGCCACTTCCCTGGGCAGCCTGTTCTAATGCTTGACCAGCCTTTCAGTGAAGAAATTTTTACTAATATTCAATTTAAAACTCCCCTGTACACCTTGATTCCTCTTTTCTCACTGATTCTTCCTTGAGAAGAAACCAACACCCACAAACTGTAGTGGAGAATGATTCATTATTTCATACGATGAATGCAGTAATTTTACATTGGTATTTTAAATGCAAAATGAAAATAAAATGCTTGGAAAACACTACTTACCATTTTTTTTCAGATAATGAAATAGATTTTATCTATTAATACATTATTCTTAAATTTTTATATATTTCTTTCAAGTAAATTATATGTGGAACATTTCTCTGTTATGCTAACCTTTTCCAGTGTCTGTGTAAATATATACAGAGTATATGTGTGCATGTATATATATATATGTATGTGTTTGTATAGAAAGGAATATACCCCTATGTTTACATGTATAGCCACATATGATTCTCTTAGTAACATTTTCTAGTCATTCAGTCATTCTCTCTGAATATTGATGAGAGGTACTTGCTGTATAGTAGAATTGAATATATAATGAAAATAGAAGCAAAACTAAGTTTTATCATATTTCGATAGCTCCTCAGCAGTCTATCATCATCACCACCTCTATTGCTAGTCACAGTCATGAGTGACCAAAATGTTCCTTCCCTGCACACCCACAAAAGTATCCACGAGGTCAGAGGAAATAAATGGAATTATTTTCTATACCCAGGTTAGGTGGCAAACAGTTTAATATTGAAAATAGAACTATATGGCCTCTTTGAATACTTAAACACTAATCTATTTGCCTGTTACTTCTATTAGCACTGCAAAACAAGTAAATTAGGCTTAACCCTTGCTCAGGAGAGGATATAGTCTTGAATGATGATTGTCTTCCTTTGGGATTCTTCATTACTAGCAGAATAAAACATCTGAGCAGAGCAGAATACATTATTAGCTGATCAGAACAGTATATGAGTAATCAAGTTAAAATAAAATGCATAATAATTTATATAATTTCTAAAACATAATATATGGTATTTTTTTCTTCTTTGAGATGGAAGAAAAATGTTTAAGTGTACATTATTCTACAAGTGATAAAGAAAACCAGCTGAAAGAAAAAGGAACTTTCTAACAGATGTAGTTGTCTATAACTGTGAGGCTTGATCAGGTTCTTGAAGTAGTGATCCTTCTGGCTGCTGAATGCAGAACAGTGGACCCAACATAAAATATTTTTAAAAAATGAGGCTTTATGTACACAGTTTGTTTAAGCAGAAATTGATAGGCTTAATAAATAAATTGTTGGAGGCAGTTTCGTGATCTGCTTTGGGTTTGGATTTTTTTTCACAAATCTAAACAACTAATGGCTGCAATCCTTCTGAGCTTAGAACATATTAGTCTGCAGGGCTTACAGAGAAGGTTGGATAGAAAGGAAAAGAGTTCACTGTTAATGTAATTAGGGATTATGAATCATGATGAAATTAATTTTTAACCTATTGCAACATAGATCTAGATATACTCAACTCCTTGTATGACAATTATTTATTTAATATCTTTAATAGGCGAAAATATTATTAAGGAGTGCTGAAATTACTTTTTTCCTTGGGCATCCATATTTCATGCTTGGATTACAGTTCTGGCTGTTTACCTTTTCTTATACACGTGTTCACTATTTCTTCAGGTCCAAATAATAGTTTGTTTCCTCACCCAGTCTTTCTTTTTTAAGAAAAGAAACCTGGAAACAGCTTCCCTGACAAAGAACTACTTGTAACACTTACTACTTTGCAAATTTTATTTATTACCAAGATTTAATGTGATACGGAGGTTATAGAAATATAAGTGTTAGTGAATTACTAAATTAAACCATATCTCCTTTTTCTTTTTTGAACCCTTATATATCTATTTACATTATAATACTACTCTCATTACTATTTTCTTCATTTACATACAATCATGACTCTTGCATATTATAACCCTGAAATAATAATTTCTGATAAATGCAAAATACATATGTTTCAATCTTCCATCTGAAAAAGAAGACTACAGAATATTTATTTTTTGCTAAGCCTGGTCTTATAGAAAACTTGAGTGCCACATCAAGCGTTTTGTTTTCCCAGAAAAAAAAAGTTGAATTATGAGATTATAGTTAATACCCTGAGCAATTTCCCAGAACTTTTATTATATAGATTTGCACACTGTGCTTTCTAGCAAATCTCTAAACACACTTGAAATAAATGGCCTGAAACCAAAAGGTCTGTCAGTTGTAACCAGATTTTGAAACATCTGCAACTTTATAATTGACAACTACTAGATTTAACACAACTGTCTATGGAATTTTTTTTTTTTTTGGTCATAAAACCACAGCAGTGTCTCCTGTTTGTGTATGCAAAGGTGCTTGAGACTGATATCTCTGCTGATTTACATCTCAGCTGCATTTTACCTGGTCTTTTTAGACAACTGCTGCTTGGTTTTCTGCAACTTCTTCATTCAGAAGCAAATGGAAATCCAGCATTCAATTTAAATCAAAGCATCTGGTCACAGCAATAATGCATTGCTTAAACATGCACATGCACTTTGCAAGTTGCAGACATTTACATACATAAATCAAGTGCCTGCCCTAGAAAGAAGTTTCATGAATTTAGAAGATTTAATGTCTGGATATGTCCAGGTATTAAAATTTTTGAGGCGCTTTCTTAATCATTTCTGGAGAACCTGCATAGAATGATAACTTGTAATTCATTCAGAAGTCAACACTCAGAACAGGAAATAAACTCTTTCAAATGCACTTCTTCTGACACATAGTGCTAAAATTGTAACAGACATCTGCAAACGTTAGCATTTGTAATAGCAAATCAGTTTCCTTGTATAGAGTCAGTTTAAATATGCACACAGGTGTTTATATGGATGTAAGTGCGTGTATGTATTTAAAAATGAAAGAGAATTAATAATGTATACAAAGAGATATAGTTTCTGCTTATGTTTTTTGTTTTTTTTTTTTTAAGGAAGTGATTACTCTTGAAAGATTTCATCACTTTCCTGTTTTAGAATGTTTACCTGAAAAAGCCTATGTACCTGCAGGGACTTATTCTACCTTAAAAGCCTATGTGTGCACACACATAAGACTTGATTTCCTCAAAGAGAGAAGGAACACTGAAAAACATGAACTTCCACCTTTTAAAATTTATTTTCCGTTTCTGTCTTCAACAGATCAACATTTATTAATAACAGTATAATTCTACTGTAGCAAGAAATTTATTTTATCCCCATGTTATATATACATTAATTTTTGTTGATTGCTTTTTAGACATAGCAATGTAGAATGACACCTGCATTTAGAAAAATGAATGTTGGGTCTTTTTCTACTGAGACATTGAACTTAGAAGAGCCAAAAATGTAAAACAGTGATTGCAGAGATATTTTTCAAGCCAAATTGCCAGTTTCTGTTTTTACTTCAATCAAAAAATCTTAATATGTATGTATACTCTCTGTTTAAACTTGTAAAAGACCTAAGCTATTATCAAAACTTGATTAACAGGTATACAAATACAATCAGAATTTAAGGCAGTTAGAGATATTTCTTCTTCAGGTTAGGAGAGTGCAAACTATCACTCAGGTTAACCACATTACACTTAATGAAGATATATGGAAAATTTGAGGTGTGATGAATAGAGTCTAAACAAAGAGGAGTCACTGTGTGCACCCAGGGTACTCATTGAACAGTTCTCTACAAGACATGTGAACTGCCCTGTGTTCAAAAGGGCAGAACTCCCAAGGAAACTTTTGTTGCTGCTATTTTCTACTATTGACATAGATGGATCATTTCCTGCTGCCACTGAAAGCATTCTTTAAATATTAATTGGGGTTCATAAGGCTCTATGCAACTTTTATAAATCATTACTGCAGAGCACTAGTCAAAAATGCCATCTGTGGAATGTTTTTAAGAAGGGCACCTGAAAACAAGAGGAATGGTTTAATTTTTTCCTGTTAATTAGTATGAGAAAAGCAGTTGTAAAAATCTGGAATTATTACATATCTTAATAAATATACTCAGTTATTACTTAGTTCAGTGTTTATTGCGCTATTATCTATATATGTAAAAAAAAGAAAATTTGAAAAAAAGGCAGAAGTTCATTTATACAACAATGTCCCCTCTTCTAATGTCGGTTAATCCTTTGTATTACTGCTGAATATTCTGTAAGGCACTGTTATGAAATAAAATATAAATCATCTTACACCAACATCAGACTTAATCAATTACTAATTATTACTTCTGATTATTCTGTGTTTATGTCAGATCAGATTAGGAAGTCACTACAGATTCACTGAAAAAATTAAGCTAGAGCTACATTACATTATGTAGAATTACACCCTAAATTTAGATTGTTCTAATTTGGCAACTTGTTTACGTTACTTTCAAAAAGGCGACCATATGGAATGCTTCAGAAATTTTTATGGGGATAAAACCTCAGTTCTTTCTCACTTGTACTTGGCATGACCTTGAGTATCTCACTTCTCTTTGACTGTGCTCCCATTCCTCTGGCTTCATCTATTTATATGGCTAGCATTTTCTCTTATCATGTGTACAGACTCACAGATTGTGAACTGGCTATTTTGATGTTATATTCATACAAATTATAATAACAGTGACAGCAATAAATCTATCAGTAGTGTGATTCTGAGTCTATAGGAAAAAAAAAGTAACACTTCAATAGTGGTTTCTTTGCCAGAGAGAAATCAGATGGAAATAAAGTGTTTGTTAAGTCCTGTAAATATATGTATCCTTTTAAGAATTGAACAGGGTCAAAGGAGACATAATATGCATAAAAGCTGAACTAGTATTTTTTTTATGGCTTGGCACATTGTATCTGAAATTATTCTCTTCTGTGAAAGTCACTGTTGTAGAATCCCTGCAGTATTTCATTTCTGTTTGAGAATTGTAGGGCAACAGCAGCAAAGTCATTTTCTTTTTAAGGCTTTAGTTCACATTCAGCCAAAGAAGTTAAATTAATGTTTTTCTTGTTGTCAGCAAGAGGCAGAAAGAGAAACATATTATTTATGGCTTCTATCTAGTGAGCAGTTACTGACTTCAAAAGAACGAGCAGATCTGTTCAGTTGTGCAAGGTCCCAGCATTCCGAATCGTCTGGAGTAAGAGAACAGTAGTGTAAGGCAGGCATAAACATTGGAAAGGTTGGAGCAATTTGGGCCTTTCTATATGTCTCAGCATAGTGTCAGAGTCAGAGAAAACAATAAAATATGTGTCTTGGGCCTATTTTACACAACTGAAAAATGTACTGTAGAAGGTTTGGGGAGACTGAAGTTTGGTGTGGGGTTTAGATGGCAAAAAAGGGTTTGAGTTCAGAGCTGGACATATGGTTTTCAGTAATTTGATTCACTGACATAAGGAGGAAGAAGCACGTTAGTGTTCTCTTCTGGCAAAACGTGTCCCCAAAATGGTTATGTTTGTGGCAATACCAGAGGAAACTTTACAGAATCTGAACTTTGCTCAGTCTCTACTCACCTAGCTCAGCTTCAGCACAGAGTGAGGAAAAGGCAGGACATTTCTGGTTGACATCTGGTCAAAACTCCTCTGGGGATGCACCAGAGCATGGACTCAACACATTTGTGCTCCACCTCCAGTGCTGCTTTGGGAAGGTCTTTGCTCTTTCATCAACCCCTACTTGTGCAAGCACATGGCATTAACTCTCCACGTGGTACATCCAGGTAGTGCTTCCAGGTACAGCAGAAGGGCAGAAAGGGAATTTTTTTTGCAAGTTTGTGTCGGGATTTTCCCCTCTTATGAGAACAGCTTTTAGGGTGGACATCCCATTTTCAGGCATTTTGTAGATTTTTTTTTTTATTTAGATAGCATTTATGCCAGATAACTTTTTACTTACCTTTTTTTATTTTTTTAATTTTTTTTATTCTTGTGTTCCTCCCAAATTGTTTGTGGGAGATATTTATACTTATTTTATTTTTTGTCTTCTTTTTGTGCTTTTTTTTTCAGAGATGAGGTTGGGGGCCAGGCTGACTCATTTGGGGTTTTTTTCTGTTTCATCCGCCATGAAACCCATGGGGTTTTTTTTTTGTTTCCTTCCTCTGCAGAGAAACCCAAACAACCCATTTGTTGGGGTTTTTTTCTGTTTCCTTCCCCTGCAGAGTTCCCACACTGCTGAGGCAGGTTATCCCTTGCTCTGGATCCATGACATGGATCCAAGCTGTGGTTATCCACCCCTTCTGGCAGCTTCCAGGGCCTTCCATGGCTAATGGCTTCTCCAAACTTCTACCTGATAGGCGGGATCCTGCTTCTTAGCTCTTCCCTGGTAGGACAGCTGCTGGGGAAGGGGAGAGTGCCCCTCTTTTCCAAGTCTTTTCCCCACTCACTCCCCAGTTTTTATAGTGGACAGACACACATTAAACTTGCTACTCATAAAATAAATTTTATTACAAGGCCATGACATGTTTAAAGAGCATTTTCCTGAATGTTATCAGGGAATTCTAAGTCACGCCTATGTTTTTCTCTCTTCTGTGAACTCACAGTATTCCTGAGAAGTGGCTCACCTTCATGAGTACTGCAGACCAAGGACATGGCTGAGGCAAGAGACTGAGGCCTGAAGAAGTTATAAAATAAATAAAAGCAGTGTTGGGTGACTTTCTTAACAGATATTTATGATAGCTCTGTGAGCACCAGGAAAGAATGAATAAAGGTACAGAGTATCAGTTAAATCAAATCTTTGGATGCAAATGTTGATTGTTGTTCCTGAGTACTTAATCATGAGGTCTTAACTTCCAATCTCACTTTCTGCAGAGATGGTATTACAGTAGCTTCAAGCTTGTCAACTCATCAGATAAAGTCAGGCATAGCAGTGCATTTTGGACTGTGGATTGAGCTGTGGAGTGCAATGGAAGTGATTGAAGGCACGGGAACTTTCCTGTGGGCATCATTTCATTGTCTAGAAGGGTTTCCAATCAGTGTCGGGTTAGAAAAAGAGCACAAAATATGTAGTGGAGCTAGTTTTATCATTCTGGTGCCCTGAATTGTCTAGTTCATACCGAAAAACACATTAGCAAATGCAATTAGAGTTGTTGTATAATTTCCTTTTTTTTTCTTTTTAATAGCTGGCCTTTTATTTGGTGTTATGCTCACACTCCCAATGTTTCTCCAATAAAGGCTGACATTTAAAGTCTTTCTTATGCGAAATGTGGTGTAGGCTGTGACAAGCCATGAGGATGCTGATGACTTCTCTGTGAGGAAGAACACAATGCTGCTGGCAAGGGCTTCTTCTCATTGTTTGGGTCCACTTGGGTTTCTTTAATGCAGCCCCTCACACACAAAAGCCTGTGATTTGTCTGGCAGTCACTTGGAGAGTATGACACTGTCCCCAGAGAGCATCCCCAGAGCTGGAGCTGGAATGGGGGAAGCAGCAGCCACTGAGAACAGCATAGATGCTCCAACAAAGCAAATCCAGTTCAGACCCAAACAAGTGAGATAAATCTTGAGACCTTGCAGTGCCAGGTCAATATAGGGCCTGTATTCTACTGTTAAAGGCACAAAACACATTAATTGCAGGACAGTAGGTGTTGTGTAATCTCTGAATCTGAGACACACAGAGGGTGGCAACTATGGTACGGGACCTCTGGGAAAGCGAAGCACTTCTGGAAATGTAGCAGAAAGCCTGATGGAATACATTAGACTGCTGAAATGGCTCCTTGGTATCTCCATGCAGGTGACTGGATCCCACCCGTAACATTATAGCTAGCAACCAAACACTAGGAAACAAAAATAAGTACAAGGCACTACGCACCACAGATGGCAAGAATTAAACCTTTAGTCAGTATGAATGTTCTAAACAGAGTTTAACAAGTAGAAAGCACAAAGTTGAGCAGATAAGGCAGATATCAATGTTGGAGATGCACTTAGGCAGACAAGGATTTGAAAAGAACCTCCAACTTAGTCCAAGATAGGAAAATAGTTGCATTGTAATAGGAGTGCTTCAAGTAGACAGGAGAACATAAATGTCAATGGTAGTGAAAAGGGATGGATTAAGATAGATAAGACATTATTTCCATGAAAAATGTTACAAATGCAGTTTATAACTGAACACTATGTAACACTATCTTTACGATTGTGCTCATTCCGTCCGTTTCAGGGTGAGAGAATGGGAATGGGAAAAGGAATCCAATTCTTAGCTTTAATCAGGAGCTAGGCATGATCTGTTTTCAGCAGCATTGGTAACTTAGCACAGATAGTCATTAATATTTCTAAGATACTAGACAATGTAAGACACAAATTTTTCCTTCTCTTATGTAATAGGTATGCTTGCCCTGAAGGAAAATATCCTGTGCTAAGAAAAAAGACAGATTTGAAAATCTGGGGGGAAAAGTGACATGTTTTGTTTCATCTACACTAGAAATTGCAAGTAACAGTTTTAATACATGTTCGTGTTTATCCTTAATATCTGCTTTAGCTTCCTGCTTTTACCAAGAGCTTTACTGTCTGTGCATGTGTTATGGAAGGTATACATTATTTACAAAGTCTGGAGATTTTTTTGTTTCTATGCAGGGTCTTGCAATTATACAGTATAAGATGAAAATCACCTAAGGTTCTAGTTATCATGTGGACCTCTTAGTTAAAAATCACCTCTTACTTCATCCCCATTAACACCTGTACAATCTTTCCAAGAAGCAAAATTGTTCTACAGGATTCTTTGACAGTCATCTGGAATAAGGAATAAATAACACAGGCAATAGAATGTTTGCACTAAGATGGTTTTTCCCAGTTCTTTCTTTTCCCACTAATATCTTTTATTGTGTTTTTAGCTCTCCAAGAACTATTATAGCTTTGGCCATTGTTTCACAAAGATGCTCTGACTTTTTCTGTGGAAATGCTGTTTTTAAGAGTTTTAACCACATTGAAGGCAGTCAAATGTGTCCCCTGATAAAAAAAAAAACTGACTTGACAGTGTTCTCTACTACTATTAAATGAAGCTATATGCTCTCCTAAAATGTCTGCACCACAGAAATCACTGTGTATACTAGTAATGTGGATAGATTGCAATGTTGTCTCATCATGCTTTTGGGAAATCTAAAGGAACAGGTTTCATTTTAAATGAGTTTTTCCTGGTCATTAAAGGCATTTTTTTATATATCACAGTTTGTTCTTGCTGTGGTAGTTCACCAGCCTTCTCCCCTGACCACCACTATGGGAAAACTTTTAGTTTAGTGTTTCTCACATCAGCCAAAGAAACAGTAGCAGTGTTTTATTAGTCATGATTGTGGACTGGTAAGCCTGCCTTAGGAGGAAAGGCTAAGAGAATGGAGTGTGGTCAGTTTTGAGAAACAAAGGCTTAGGTGAGAGGCTTACAGGGCCTTATTACCATGCTCCAGTATCCAAAGAGGGGCTACAAAGAATGTGGAGATTCTTTTTTCATGGAATCACATGGAAAAGATGAGAGGTCATGAGTACAAGTTGCTCCTGAGGAGATTCTTGTTGGACACACGAGGACAATTTTTTGCAATGAAAAAAATCAGCCATCAGAATAATCTCGACAGGGAAGTGATGGATTGGACAATATTGGATACATTTAAGATTCAAATGGACAGGAAGCTGAGGCATCTTGTCTAAAGAGTGTTTTGCCAAGAAATCTTGGATCAGGTGATCCTTGAAGTTGTTTCCAACCTGGTATTCTGTGAAGTCACGTTTTTTTCCAGGTGGCATTATTGCTTCACTTTTGTAAGTTAGTCTGTGTTAGGAAGGGATTAGTTTTTGACAGTTTTTCCAAATTTCGTAGCGCTTAATACTAGAAGCACCCAGCAGAGCCCATAGGTGTAGAAAGCACTACAAATATGAGAAAGACCTGAGGGGAAAAAAGGTTCAATTAAATTTTAAGGTCTTTTGACTCTACTAGTATGTCATATTAAAACTTCAGTGTCTCAACTGGATAAGAGACATGCTTTGTATGTAAAGTCAAAAATTTACTGTAGATCTAATTGGAATCATAAATCTTGCCAAAAATGTAATATGAATCCAGTTACAGAAGCACTAAAACTTACCATGCAAGTTATCCAAATACTGAATTTCAATCATGATAATAATAGTTTAAGGCTTGAAACTTACAAACTCTATACTTCCATTTGTTTCATTCAGGGAGAAGGAGTTATGGTGCATTGTCATCCTGAATCCTTTGCCAAGGGAATGCAGTGGGGGCTTCTTCTTTCTTGTACTTGAGGGGCTTATACTAGGGGACATTTTTAAGCATTTTCTAACATGTCCTATACCTTGCTTCTTTTGCTTTTCTGTGTTACAGCTGAATTTTTTAATGAAAGTGTGTTTTATTTATGTTGGAAGCTTGTTTTTATTACTTTATCTTTTATTATCCTAAAGACATTTTCACACAGTTTCAAATGTATCATCTCAACTGTTATCCAGTATTTTGTTCTACAATAGTCCATAATTTATTCTATGCACAAAAAAAAGTGTCACTGGAATAGTACTTGCTATCACTGTCTGAGCTATATTGGAATTATTATAAAAAGAGACATATCAGCATACCATTTTACAATGAAAATCAAAACTCAAATTAGATATGAGTCTACTAGACCTAAAAAAGCTAAAACAAAGCTCCAGGCAAGAACACATGTCCAGACAAATCAGGCTTGATAAGCTCCAGTCTACAGCCTTGAAGTGTAAGAACAAACCCTGTGGTTTCTTGTTCAGCAATACCATATTTACTGAACTAAACGACTACAAAAGTGAGACACAGGAAGAACTGTGTTGATATTATTTGTAAAAACTGAGAATATATGCTGAAATGGAATTTACTACACTTCAGTTTGTTTTTTAACAATTCACAGCCAAAATGATTAACAGTAATAATCAGCTGAGACAGCCCCTGTGAAATGATCCCTGGGGATTCTAGCAATAAACTATGGGGAGTAGGGAGGTTGGTCTTGACAAGAAATAGCAGGCTGCTAATGAGGTGCTCACAATTCTGCACTATGACTGTTTTATCTGTATTATCAGAGTTGGGAAGGGCAGAGGTCTTAAATAATAACTAAAAAATTAAACTAAAGTGGTACAGAACATTTACAACAGAAGAATTAACTGTGTTTAACAGCTCCCTTCTCCTGTTCTCCTGTAGTATTTTGTGAGCTCTTTACTGATTTGGTAAACTCTATTAATTAAAATCTTTCATTTTAATGTGAATGGTTCTCAACACAGTCATGTGCACACTGTCACACACACAGGAGCTAATTTAAACCAAGAATATTGGACAAGTAAATGGAGAATAGGAAAATAGTGTCTGATATTAATCTGGTGGTTTTGTATCCTGGAGTTTGAATGAGTGCCTGGATAGCAGAGAGGTATGTCAAGACTGATAGTATGGGAGTTTACATCAACTAAGGACCTGTCTTAACTTATTCCTTTATGTATAAGGATTATTAGTAAAAAGCTTAGAGAGATTATATTTGAGAAAGGATTGACCAGATATTAGCTTTCCTCTGTATGAAATCTCACTGCAAATATGGATCATTTTAGCAAACAGCTGAATGGTGGCTTTTCATCAGTTCTACAAGGACACGAGCACACACACCCACACACATTCCTGCTCCTCCTTTAATTCTGCCCACACTACTGGTGTGTGAAAAAATGCATATAGTTTCCAACTGGGTAGGTTAATAAAATAAAGAAAGGAGTGTCTTAGCTCTAATATATTTTTATCAAGGCTTAGGCATTCTGGTTATTTTACTGTATTCATTGTAGCCTGATATTCCACAGATTAACCTTTCCTTTAACGTTGTCACACCCCACCAACTGTGATTTAGCAAGTACATAATTTATCACTTAATAAGAACGTCCATGTTAAGCACAGTGGGAGCTTTTACTGGCAGTAAAATCTGCTTTTCTCATAGGGAAAATAAAGACTGAATCCAAGTGGACTGAGAAAGTTTAACGTCTCTTGTAATGAGAATGACCTTAGAAAGAATGGAACTTTTTATTGGCAAATGTTTAGTATCTGTTGTGATTGTCCCAAAATATTCTTTGAAAATAAAGACTCTAATTTGACATACATTAATGAATTTAATTAATTAAAGTGTCAAAAATTTCCAGGGTAACACTGTGTGTTGAGATTAGTTAAAAAATAGTTTTATATAGTCCACATTGCACTTATATTATTATAGTCAGGAATAAAGCTCTTAAAACTGTCCTTTGATTCCATGGTCTTTTTCTTTTTTTCTGTAGACATAATTAGTTCTCTGTTCTATTAACTCTTTTACAAGTTAAGAAGAAAGATTTAGAAAGTTGAAAAAAAGAAAGATGAAAAGTTGCAAATCTTCCAACTCCAATCCTTTTTAAACAATCTGAATCTGTTTTGGGGTTTTACATGCAACATTCCTCCTGCGTGCAGAAAGATGCCTTGCACTAGAGTATATCCAGTTCAATATGCTGATAGGGTCACCTTTCCAAGGGGATAAAGAATAAATTTCTTCTGTTTCCTTCATTCCTTACAAAGTAAGGAATGATGTATCAGTTCATTCTTTCTAACATTTACCCCTGTGAGTATAAATCATAGGTAATTATACATTTATAATTATATATCAAAGGTCTGATATCTTTAAACCAATGAGACGCTCTTGTAAACCTATGATAAGATCTCATGCTAGTGAAAATATGAACCTGTTAAAAGTTAACATATGGATAAAGTTCCAACCTTGTGGTTTGTAGCTCCTGTTCTAAAAGAAGTTCTCCAAAAGAATGGCACTATGAATTACACTTTTAAAATTCATTTTACCTTTACAAAGATATCCAATATGAACTAATGATGAATATGGAGAGGTTCCTGACTATCAGAACCAGAATGTTTACAAGATCTGAACTTGGGATTCTTGGACTATATAGGATACTGCTCTTTTCAAATTAATTTTTCACTAATAACAATAACTATTTTCATACCACTATAAATTACATTAATAATGGAATGATTTCTCCCATAATCTAAGAAAGACAACAGAAAGAAAAAAAGATATATCTTGTTATTTCAGATTATAGATCTGTAGTGGGGACTCTGATTCTGAAATGATAAGAACAGAACTTTAGATGAATAAGTGGGATACCCTTTAAAACAAAATATATACTCAAGCATGCTAATACTATTTTTTCTTTTTGATATCTACTGAATATTCTTTAAATTACAAAAAAACCATTTCCTGACCACCATGGAGAGCTATAATGTATTTTTACTTCATTCTATGGGAAATTTTTCTTCAGAGTAAATAAACTTGCTTCATTCTAGACAGCACATCCAAGGAGAATACAGAGGAGGAAAAGGTAATAAAAAAGGCAATATGATATGCTACACTTGTAGCTTGGGGAAAGCTTCATTGTCAGTGTTCTAAAATTAACAATCACAGCATCACCTTTGGGAAGGGTTTTAGAGATAATAATCTGAGAAAAGCTCTCAGGAGATTTGTGTAAATTCCTTAGTGGCTGCTTTCTCAAGTTCTCTCCATAGAAACATGCTTCAAAGTACATCAGGAGAAGAAAACTTCAGTAGTATTAGTGATAAGGCAGCTGACTCATATTACTTTGAACTCAGAGCCATTTTTCTTAGGAAGACAATTAGTTTAACCCATTAGTGAAACCACAGTACCAAAAAGATCCATGCTGATCCAACATAGGATCCCAGAAATCACTGAGTTCACACACATGTGCACACAGAAGTCAATGTTCTTTTTTCTCTTCTCAATTTTTCAGACTCCAAGAGCAGTAGAGCACATATTTATTTATTTATGTATTTATTTAACATGATACACATTGATTGGGCTGTCTGCTGCTTCATCATCAGCATCCACACTCTTCAGACTGGATGGATGACCACACAGCAGCCAATCTACTTTCATGTGATACCTTCCTTTTTTCAGTGTTTCTTAAGGAATTCCTGCATCTGGGTGTAATATGATAAAAACCCAAAATCTGAAGCCAGTAAAACCTGCCAGTGACTACCAAGCTAAATTTATTTATATGACTTGTCCAGCACTTTTTGTGTTCATTGAAGGCCATGGTAAAGCTCACTATGAAAGTTTAAAATGCATGATGCAAAGCTTGGAATAGTGGAACATTTGAAAAAAAAGGTTTCTCAGTTGAAGTGATTTGCCTATAAAAGTTGATTCTAAAGCAATGAGGAGCTTGGCCATTATTAGATAATTACAAAAACCTCCTCTCTGACTATTCTATCAGCTTCAAAGTAACACACCCATAGCTATTAATCTCACTTTTAATGAAACAAATACAGCAAAAGTTTCAGTAACCTGACAGATGAAATGAGAATGCTATAACAGATTCTACTGCCAATAGATTTTTAAATGAACAAGTTCAATGGTATAGTAATAAACTGTGATATTGTGAGAAATAAAAGAAAAAACAAACCAAAATAACTCGTGAGAATTATATTTTATAATTCTGCTTTAAGGTTATTTATTGATTTTTCAGTTTTTACAGAATATGTCTTAAGTACAGATCAGTTAATGAGTAAATTCATGTTATATTAGTGTTTTCTGAGATAGGTTCCTTACCAAGGTTCTGGCAAACCCTGAAGAGGCCTTGTCTTAATTGTCATAAACAGAATTAATTCTTGAGGTAGGAAAATAAATTGAGAATTTCTCTACTTATGTAGAAATCATTGAAAAAACATAGAACCTTATAGTGGCTTAAACTTGGCTAGTTACCAGGTGCCACCCAGCTGCTCTTTCACTCCTTCTCAGTAGGATGGGGAGAGAAAATAAGGTGGAGAAACTCCGAGGTCTAAATAAACACAGGGAACTACGGGCTAAAAGTTTTGACTTGGGGAAAATTTAATTTATTGCCAATTTCAAATAGACTAGGATGGTCAGGAGAAAAAAAAAAAAAAAAACAAACCAAAAAAACCAAAAATTAACCATCTTTGCTCCAATTTCCATCGATCTCTTTTGTAAAGGCTTAAGTTCACTCCTTTTTCCCAACTCCTGTACTTCCTTCTCCTTTCCCCAGGTGGTTTAGGGATAATGAGGAATGTGTTGTTGTGGTCATTCATTGTGTAATCTGATGAGAGTACTGCACATATATATATGAATATATATTCATTTATGAGGCAAATTTTTTTACGTGTGTATTGAGCTAATATAGACAGGCAGATGTGTAAGATAAGAAAAAAGAACACACATATTAGAGCAACTAATTTGAAAGAAATAAAAAGATCTGAACATTCAAAACTTTATGAACGTCACATTGTAACTTTCAAATCAGACATTTCATTTTTCAAACTAATGTTGATAGGGCCAGGATTTTGGTTTGTTCTTGTATATCTTGAGAGAAAAAATCACTTAAATAAAATTATATTTGGTTTTTTATATTTTGTCTGTGAATAACCCTACTTAAAAGGGCAAAAATGATGCATTGGCTTCCAGTAAATTGAAATTTACTATCCAAAAGATTAGCTGTTAGAGAGTAAAGTATGATAAAGACTGAATTTTTTTATTTATCACTCTAGAAAAATTCCCCCCTGCCAAAAATTTAAAGCTTTAAGAAATCATGTTATAATGGTAGATATATTTAAAATTAATCAGTGCTCTTACTCATTTTTTCTTTAAAATAATAAAGGTTCTGCAGAAGTTTGCAGTGCTAATACTTCTCATGAAGGTCGTGCCTCAGTAGTGCTAAGGGTCATGTATTTCACAGGAAATGTCTCTAATAATTCTGAAGCTGGTTAAATTATCTGGTTTTCCTTGCTCTTCCTTTTTTCCTTTCCAAGCTGGCATATGAGCATCGATTAAATGAATTATGAGGTCCATGTTTGATCGATTTTTCACTTCTTTAATTTAGACAGTAAAACTTTCTATCACATTTGAAGTTAAGAATTATGATTGAGATAATAGAGGTGTGATTCCACTGGAAGTTAAAAAGGAAAAAGTTGCTTTGCAAATGTCAAGGCACCTTGTGATCCAAGATGATTAAAACTAAACTGTTTGCTATATGAATCCCAAGGTGCTGCTATATCTCAGTGTCCATGACATTTAGCCAGTGACTTTTCATAGCTTGTTAATAATGTATAGCAATCCAGTGTAAATTTGCAGTGACAAATCTGGCCTGTTACAGTAGAGCAGTTAACTAGATTTATTTTGGACAGAAAATGCAGATTTAGAAAAAAAATCATGACTAATGTCAAAAGAGATTGCACATTTACAACACAATTTTAGCTAAGGCATTTGCTCAGGAGATGTGCTTTTCACATTCGTCTATTATTCTGCCCAGCATCCTAATTATCTAACCTGGAGGTATTAGCAAAACATTAACAAAGTCATCAAGGTTAACACTCACAAAGAAAAACTGATGTCTCCAAAAAATTTCATAGTGTGGACTGGTCCACAAAATTCATTGATTTTACCAGGTTGACTGAGTCACATAAGCAGGTAAAGGTTACAGCATAAACATTCTCTTCTAAGTACAATTGCTGTTAATCATTGCTCCAGATAAACCTAATAAACTTCTGTGTTGTAGAAACCATGTTTTTTCTGAACCTCATATCTCACTGATACACAAATTATTCATAAGCTGTAAAAGGTCACAAGGCAGATGAAGAAAGAGAGGGAGAGAGAAGGAAAAGGGTACAGGTTTAAAAAATAGACTCAAATGATGAGATACAAAACAGACTCAAAGAGCAGTGAGTTACAAGAGGATATAAATCAATGTTGTAGAGAAAAATGTGGCTGATGTTTGGATTTTTTTAGATTTTCTCTGAGGCTGAAAGTATACTAACAAAGAAAAAAATTACTGTGACTGTAGTAAGAATTGTCATAGATCAAAATCCTTCATTTAATTCTCTCTTTTCAGTCTTTTGTTCAGCCGTTGCTTTGGCATATGCTCAAATTAAGATAATTACTCCTGATAATGATTGATATAAAGGCACAACATAAAAGGGATTATATTTGCACCACAGTATGTCAGCATCTTATATGAGAAAAAAAAATCTGCGGGGAATGACAGAAAAGAGAAAGATCTTTGTCAACATCCCTATAACTGGTCATAAATAAATTGTGAATGCATTATTCTTACAGCAAATGAGCACTATTTTTTTGTTGCCTTTCAGAACAAAACTATTGATCTTATGTTGATTCTCCTGTAAGTTTAAAAGCTCAGACTTCCCAGTGCACTAGCTTACTTTGTTAGGTAAGCCCTTGGAGCTATTTGCTGATAAACTTAGATATGTATTTACTTATAAAGACATACATTGTTTTCTATTAGATGGTAATCAACATACAAGATTTGCAGTGATCATACCTTCATATGAAAGCTATCTAAAAGCCTCTGGGGTTTTTTTGTAGAATGTTCATATCCCAAACAACACATAGAAATATGTTCCAAAGTGTTTCAGATATGTTTACTTCTATTTATAGCAACCAGAACTGTATTTCATACCCACCTAAACTTTCTAATATCATTTGTATTTAAATTCTACTGTTTCTGTCCCTTCCAATGTTCTAGAAGAAATGACAAAAAGGAAGTAAGAATGTAGAAAGGCAGAACAAAAACACTTTTCTTTTTTTTTTTTTTTAGAGGAGTAGATATGAAGGAAGGTGGGAGTGAATAAAAGGCTAAGAAATAATTGGAGTGCTTGTCAAATCCTAAGAAAATTTAACTTCATTAAAACTCTTAATTAAGTGTAAAGTTTATTGCAATTTTGAGAAATTTGTGAAAGCTGCTGATAATAAGCTGTTGTTTTAGCTTACTTTTAGTTGCTTCATAATTGCTCAGAATAATTTAGTTAATAGCGTGGCTGTCTTTGCAGTGATGAAGCATTTTTTATATCACATCATGCTTTTTAAACAGAGGTAAACTGAATACTGTGATATTTCAGTTTTTACCAAAAAAAAATATAACACATCAGTATGCTAAATGCTTCCAAAGTATTAGAATAGTAGTATTCTACTAATATTAGAATACTTTAGTATTCTAAAGTATTCTGTAAGTTGAATGAGTGCCTGACATTGGAAAAATGGCATCTTGTATATATTGATATATGTAAGACTTGATATACTGGATATCTAGGTGCTTTCATGGGTTTAAGCCTTTCATCTAAATTTCAATTTGAAAGCAAAGTCCTATTTGCAAAACTTTTCTATTTCTGGTGGTGCCACAATCACTTTATATGGTATTATAAATTTAATAAATATTTGGAAAGCTTGCTGTACAAAATAGGTTATTTTGCCAAACATTTATATCTACACACACATATATAAATATATATACTTTTCTACCTCAGTGAGAGTATGTAGTTTATATCTCATAGTTATATAGTTTATATCTCTGAAGTTTCAAGGCTTTGTAGAGCCTTGAGTCTCTGAAGTCTCAAGCTTTTCAGAGTAGGAAATTTCACAGAGTTCATCCAGGCTGTAACCTGCAATATCTAGCTGATTCCATACTATTGATTCTCCATGGGAGTTATAGCAACCTGCTCCACTAATCATTCTGGCTCCAAATAGTTATGACCACAGGAGATCAGTAAAGACTGTTCTAGTCTTTACTGGTGTCTACTACTCAGCAAGGATACACACCACATATAAAAATGTGCCCCACTGAAGCAGCCAACAGGAGAGTTCTTAAAAAGACCTTTTTTCAATGTTTGACTTTTACAGACTAAAATATCAAGCTCATATACATTAGATACACATAGATGTAGTTGTTCTGTCTAGATATTTTACATAATTGTACATTTTTCCCAGTTTATTCTGTAAATGCTTTTTATTGTTAAGATAAAATACCTATAATAGCACCAAAGCATAAAGTTAAAGTTAAATTGAATTTAAACTGGCATAGTATTCCCTGTGTCTAGTTGCCTTTTTCCCCTTGTAGAATATTGTCTCCATCCTTTTCATATCTGGGAAAATTTTCTCCCTTCAATTTGGTTTTTTTTGATCTTTTCGTTTTCTTTTCATTAATATGCTCTGTAGACAGTCTAAAAACAAAGGTATATGAAGAAAACTATTTAAGATTTCCATGAGCAGAATCATCCTCTGCATTTCTTATTCCACCAAGCATAGGAGAGTGCTAGGGTGATTAATGTTGGGCATGTGAAGTTGTGTTCTAACTACTGGGCTTTGACATTTACATATAGGATCAATGGACCAAACTGTATCTTCGCAGTGAATTTTTTTAAATGTTTTTCAACCAAAAAACAGGTGGGCTTATGGCACACTCACTAAGGAGCATTTCTCATGATTTTTGTCTCATATATTATGATTAGATATTTGAAAAATAATAGTGTGTGCTTCAGTTTATTTTCCAAGCAGTATGCCATAGCTGTCATCTGTAGTTGATGTAGACTTTGACAAATCTGTGCTGTTGTTATTTTCTTGGTAGATTCCAAATTGTCATTACCCAGAGTGTATTCCATATGAAATGAAACAAACATAGTCTAATAGTCACAGCAAAAGTAAACCAAAGTATAATTCCTGATACATAGTGTAATAATCCTTCAGGAGGTGTCTCACACATGTGTTTCATGGTCCATCCTCCTCTTTTGCTTCACAATCTGGAAAGCTAAGGTAGGCACTGCAGGTACCTCCTTCTAATTATAAATGCTGAATTCACTCAATGTGGTGCCTTGAGGAGTAGGTGACATGGCTACTTGGATTTACTCAAAGGTGCTTTGCTAATGTACTCATCTCCCTCTTAAGTGAGACAAAAGCCTTTATGCTTTTCAGTAGACCCAAGACAACATACAAGGTGTGCATGACCCAGTTACTAAAAGGAGTTTTTGAAAACATTGTCTCATGTGAAATATATCCATGTACAACACATCTCAAAAGAGTAAGTTTTATTAAAACCATTATGGCACCCTGTTTTTTAAAACATATTTGCATATATCCATAAAACTGTGTGTGTATATACACAAAGACATGTTTTAATAATGAGATTAGAAGGATTTTTGCACTTCATTAAACATCTTGTAAGTCTTGTAAGCTATATGTTGAAATCATATGGAACTACTTTGATATCAGTTATCACATAGAATTTACAACCGCAAAAATACAGAAGAGTTTTTTTTTTAAGAAAACAAATATTTTATACCTAAATAATAATTAAAGCTTGGGTCCTGAAGATTAGCTTTTATGCTGTAGTTTATATTTGATAGTACACAGTTGTCAGCAGGCAGTTTTTCAAATATAGGCTGCAGTTACTTAGCTAAATTATTTTAGTAGACAATCTCCCAAGAGTACATAAAGAAAGGTTTGTATTCACCTTGATAGAACCAGTGCACTCTAATTGGGACTGTTATGCTTGATTATGGTCCACATGTGAAATTTTTGGACGGGTTTTGCTATCATAAATCCCTTACAAGATCAGCATGTATCACAACATGAAGCTTGGAAGTGTTCCAGTAAAATACCTTGAAACAGAAAGTAATATATGATGTCTTATTAATGCACATATTTTAGACACATTGTTTCCACACAAGATCTATTTTATATGATGTTTATGCATAGTATAACTCTTTGAAATGTTGTTTTCTTCAGGTGTCTTGCTGGATTTTCTGGACAATTTTGTGAAATAGAAATTAATGAGTGTAATTCATCACCTTGTCTACATGGCTCAACCTGTGCTGATCATATCAATGGATACACTTGTAAATGTCAACAAGGTAACTGCCATATGACAGAGCAATCTTAAACAATGTTAGTTTTGAATTATCAGTGTTACTAGTGAGAAAATTGGTAAACCATATCATGCTGTTTTGTTATATATGAACTATAAGCTGCAAAAATGCTATCTCTTTGGCAAGATTTTTGAATGAAATCTAAAGAGGATTAACTACTCCAGTAAGCATATGAGAAAGCCTTCAAATTAAGGCCAGCTCACTGAGGGAGTCTGAAGTATTATCTAGACCCAGGTTTATTGTTTATGATCTTTACTAATGTAACTTACTGACTAAGTTGTCAAATAGTCACTGCTTAACAGCAAAGTAATTTCACTACCTATAGAATGAGATTGACTGAGAAGAAATTCTGAAGACTTTAACTAAGATTTTTATTATTATCCTTAGTGTTGGTGTTGTAAGGCATACCTTATTGGTATTACAATACAAGATTACAAGCTTATTCTGCTGGCCGGGATTAAGAGAAATTTTTTTAAATATTATAAAGAGAATGAAAAAAAGGCACTTGCTTAAAAAGTGGGAACTGTTTCCTAATTCTGACAGAGATCAACTAAAACAGGTCTAGTGGTTTATGAAAATATAAGAGATTTAGTATTCATCAAAATATTTTACAAATATTTATCAAAATTTTACAAAAGCAAAGGTCACAGTCAGTCTGAATTGTCATGCAATCACAAATTTAATCTGTTCAGGACTACTTACAATCTCCTGTCATGTCTGCTAATAAAAAGCCATTTCTCAACATAAGTAGGATTTCTAATCCATATACATAAGTAGGATCTTGCTCCATAAATTACTCTTAAATTAAGAAATATTTAAGTACCTGGCTCCTGAAACTCTAATTTTTCAGTTTAAATCTACTTACTATTTTACTCACTTCCACTGCTGAATGATTTCTGTGATAGTACTGGAACGAGTTTTCTTACTGGTTATTTTAGAGATAATTTAGATATATTCTGGATGATTAATATTCTGTTAACCCATGCTATCTCCATATATCTGATCTAGTTACTTTGTGCCAAAATATGTTCACATTTTTGGTTTCAATTTACAAGCAAAAACATGTTAGCAAACTCTCCTGAATTTAAATGACCATATATATATTACACTTCTCTAGAGTCTTTCTACTCAATCTTGTTCAACATTTAAAAGAAAGCACATAGCAAATTGAATATTAATAAATTTTGCTTTTTTTTTCATTCTGAATAATTAATGAAGCTTACAAAACTATATGTAAGAGATCTTATTCAAAAAAGTATGGAAGATACTGAAGCAAATACATGCATGTGTATAATGAGATTTAACGAGGCAGTTTATTAATTTATTTAATTGATAATAAGGAATAATTTTCTGAAATAAAAGACAAATCTAAGTATCTTTGGCTTACTAAAGGCTAATTATGAGTAGGACTATGTTGATTACAGCTTAATATTTTTTAACAACTTCTTTTAATGTCAAAGAGATACTTGATAATTCAGAAAAACACTATAGTTCTGATGTATGAACCAATGAGTGATTTTTTAAGATTTTTTTTATGCAGAATTCATGATAATAAAGATCTCTCTGATCTTAAAAAATCAGTCATGGCCTAACCTCAGTACTACATATCCACCTGGTACTGCATATGGCCATATCCCCCTCCACCAATATTAATGACTTAAAAACTTAAAGATGTATTTTTCTAATCATTAAAGTGCTTCACACAGAATACATTGCCAAGTCCATTTTTTTCCTTATTTTTAAAGCTTATTAAAATGATACATCAAAGATATTTTAATCTAGACATTTAAAAATTGCTCGGTAGCTAAGAACTGAGATTGCTGTCTCTGTGCAACATGGAAACTCTTGGTATAAGTAGGAGAAAGTTCTCGGGGCTTTGGAACTCACTCCTACAGCTAACATGTTTTAAATACCTCCCAACCCAAGCATGGCTGACTTTCTTTTATATTCCTTTTAATAATACCATGTGCTAGTAGGGGTGAAAGATCTGTAAATCACTCTTCCATTAGGTAAAAAACACAGAATAAAAAACACATGCATTAAGTGTATACATAATTTTTACATATATTGAGGAGGTTTTTTTTAATTAATATGGTATTTTTCAGTGTTATTTAAGTCTCTAAAATGGCTGAAGAGATGAGAAGGCTACAGCTCTGAAAAGAGTTGAATTTGGAGAGGCAGGGGAACCTTTGAGAGGAGAAACTTTTTTCAAAGTTGCACATCTGAAGAAAGGAATTAGAAAAAAAAATCATCCAGAGAGAAAAAGTAGAAATACATAGGGAAAAAATTGGCATTTTTTGCAGGCTTTGACTGTTCACATATAATAGATCTTATATTTCTCTTCTTAGCTTCACCTATAGAAATATGGAGCTGGGATTGGGGATTTTTTGGTCTATAAAGGCAACAATGGGAGACAACTGGGCAGATAGTCTGATAGACCCCTCAACAGATTCCCTGTTGTAATTTAATGAAATGGAAAAGGGATGGTACCAAGACTGAAATAGGAACAAGGCAGATGATTGCAGCCTTCCAAAAACCTCCAGAGAACAAAGTGAAGCATGTGGTGACAGCATGTGATACCAGGAAAGGGAATGGATTTAGCTCTGACAAATGCATTTTGTAATGGATCATGAGTTTTGTCAGCTATTGTCCCAGCAGCAGCCCCATACCCTTGGAATAATAGATGCACGTTCAGGTTCTGTGCCTGCAGCTTCAGGCTGTTCAGGTGCAGAAGCAGCAAGGAGAGATGTAAACTGTGTTCTAACAGCACCTCAGACAGCTCAAAAGCAACAACAGCAGCTGTTGGAATTAATAACAGGCTCATGGTTAAGTCTTTAACTGGGCAGGCTGCTCTTCTACCAGGGCAACTAAAGCAAGACTGGAATGTAACAGGTGAATCCATTTGATGTATACTCTGAGGCAAAGTCTGAACAGTGGCAACTAGATTTGTAGCAGCCAAAGACTGCTAGGGAGCTTGTGGGGTTGCTGGGGGTTTTTTTTAGCTTCTTTAGCAATAGTAAAATGGAGAAAAATCAAATCTGTAATGCGCAGTGGGAATATCATGGCAGAAAGTCGGTGGTCTTCATTAACTAGCCATATTTTCCAGAGTTCTGGGTTTGTATTTACCAAGCAAATGGACTGATTCCATTTCAACATAGTCTACAAGGAGCAAGTTCGGGACAGGCTTAAATTACATGACCTAAAACACAGCTTCAAGATGAGAATTTAGCCTCTAATTTATGGTGCACTTACTAATAAAGGAGATTTTAGTAAGAAATGTATATCAATAAAATATCCAGTAATCTGACTAATGAACTGTGAGAAGACAGAATCTCATAGAGTTCAAACATAAAGTATTTGCTCAGAAAATGTCCTCCTCATTGATCTGGTACAATAATCTCAGAGTTTCTCTTTTTAACTTTTTTTCCTTTACTTTTTTCTACTCTGAGAAACCACAGCCCAAAAATTTCATATTCATCCCATAATATATATCTCCATATATGTGAGAATGGATGATAGTTACCCATACCGTTGTTCCATTGACACTCAGTAAATGGATGTAGATTTTAATGAGTTTCTTTGGGGTTTGCTTTGCTTTTTTTTTCTGACAGGATGGGAAGGCCTCCATTGTGAGTTGGATGTTGATGAGTGCATATCCAACCCCTGCATACATGGTATCTGTGTTCAGAAGGAGCCCAGCTTTGGTTATTCCTGTTTTTGCAAGCCAGGATTTGTGGTGAGATGCTGAAATTCTTTCTTATCTTTCCTTTTACCTGGCTGTTCAACACTGCACAGAAAATACTTTTTCTTTTTAAGCTTGCTCAGAATTGTTGATATACTTCTTGAACTAAATGGAATTAGAGAAGTGACTTATGCTTTGTTCAAGGAATTCACCAGGAATTTCTCGCTGTCCCAGTGACTCTTTGTCTACAATTTTGTAAAGTCTGTATTTACCATAAGGGCTTGGTAGGTAAAAATAGATCTGAACAATGCAAATAATCTGACTAAATTTACTGACTATCCTGAGAAGGAAAAACTATCTCATAAAAATTAATAGCATTTTTGAAAGGTGGATTTTACAGAGTAGTATGGGTAACATTGATACTTCCCACAGAGCATGGTAACTGCTGCCTTTTTGTCTTCTAAAGCAGATTGGCTTTCAAAACAATGTCAAGTAGTGATGAAGGATACATCACTTGAAGGCCATAGTCTTTTTATACAGAAAACAGTTGATCCTTATGTTACAATAATCTCATTTTTTCCTTAAATATTCATACTTATCTTACATGAACAATTGTAATGGAGAAGATCAGGTTCACAATTTTTTGTACCATTTATGTCTCACCAAAAAAAAACCCAAAAAACTTCTGAATACCAAATAAAATCACCAGAGAGAAAGATTAAAATCTATTTAGAGAAATTATTTTTTAAATTAGTGCAAAATTTATTGGTACAAGTCAGTGTTGTGTGACACTGTAGAGACCAGAAGTACAAATAAACCCAAAAATGGGTTAGAAGGAGGATAGATTAATTGTTATTCAAATTACTCTTCTGAATGTTATCCTGGCCCAGGGAGTCTTTGATTTACTTATTGTCAAAAGTTAGAATGGTATATTTGGTGAGTTACCAGATGCTAGCTCTGCTTGTTTTCTTCCTGTTTTCTTCCCAAAGTATTCATTAACAGGTCACTGATGATGGAGCTAGATAGATATTTGACCCATGGGGGCAGTTTCTCTATTAGTACATAGCTTGAGTATTAATTGTACATTATGTTGCAGAGCAAGCAAGCCCTTGCAGAAGGAAAAGTAGCAAGCCTTTGAAGCATGTGAAATTTAAGATGTATCATCTTTGCTTTTTATTCCATTATTCATCTTTCCATCTTCAGTGCCTCCAATTCCACTATGATTTGGGAAGGAATATAAAAGTAAGAAAACATGGTGGGGGAACCACCACAGAAACATTTTTAATATACCTATCTTCAGTGTCAAGGATAAGAAGTTATGGTCTAAACACCTCAAGAGGTATATTTGTTAGGTCCCAATGGGTTCTGATTCCTAAGCATGAGTAGGTATGGAGTGGAAACAGCAAAACTCACAGAGAAATAAGTATTCAAAGAACTCCAGCTACAGTGTGTATGTAAATCTTCTGTAGTCTGTGTCTGTACTGTTACCCAAAGTATGGATCATAAAGCATAGATTGTGAAATCTCTCATAAATTTTCAGAAGAAAAGCATAGTCAGTGGTATATGAAATAAGAGTTTACTTTTTAAGTGGAACCATCTATAGATATATACCTACTTTAAAATACAAATCTGCACAAGCTAAATTATTCCATCCCCCTGCATGGAAATTGTTAAAGCATTTACAGGCACTTTCAGTGCTATCAAATTTATCTATGGATACTTAATGTACCCTTCATGCACACTGGAGGTTATCCACATCTGCTTTGTTTCTATGAGTCATAAAATCGTAATCAAATGCTCTTTGCCATTAAATGTAGTAGTCATAAAAATGTACTAATCTGTCACAGGAAAGTCAGAATGAAACATAAGTTTTATAGGATTAAGAACGATTATGAGCTTGCTCAAACTGATCATTTGTTCTATGTGTGGAATTAGAAAAGAGCAAGAAGGAAATGCATGGGAACTGACATATTAATTGGCCTGTTTTTCCTTTGTGCTTTGGAATACTGACACAGTGAGTGATTTTATAAGATGCCATGAATTTACTGGATAGCTTGTCTGCTTGCCAAAACAAATTAAGAAGTTGATTGAAACAAACATGAATGTATCAAAATTACTCAAAACCCATCAGTTTAACCTCTTCTGTTTTAAACCCCGAATAATTTATACTACTTGTAAAAAAAGTAATTTCAGTTTTCATGCCTGCATTTCTTCCTCTCTCTCTCTCTTGTCCCTCCTATTGTTTCTTAATATCATAAATTAATGTAATAGAGTTGAAAGAGATCTCATAAAATACAAGTTGTCCCAAGTTCTGTGTAAATAGTTAGCTATGTAGACATGAAAGACTTTTTAAGTATTTGTCTGAAGGAAAGTGTGTAATGAATACATGCTTTTTGAGCTCTAGAGAAGGCTTGGATTTTTTAACATGTGCTCCAATTGCAGGAGAAGATTCAGTTAGAAATAATATCCTGATGATATGTTGTAAGAGATGTATGTCTTCAGGGATGAAATGTACATATTTTAAATAGTTATGAAAATATGTAGTATCCTTCTAGGATAGCTGTTCGCTGTCTCCCTTCACGTAGTCTATTAGCTCACTGCAACAGAAGTGAAAATAAAATGAATCCAGGCCTGACTTCAGAATATATTTATTTCACACTTCAAGAATGTATTTAATTCACATAATTATTCCTTGCCTTTTTTACAGACCACTGAATATGATCATTTTTGCTTTATTACTAGGGAGGATATTTCAGACTTCCCATGAATTGTTACTCTTCATAAAAAAATAGGAAATGAATGCCTGGTCCAATTTGAGACTGCCACTATATTTTTTTCTTTTCTAAGCGCTATCTGTGAATGCAAGGTATTAACAGGGAGCTGTGTGCAGATTTGGTAACAACAGACAACAAACAATGGACTGCAGTGTACAAAAGGAAAGAACATTAGCTTGCAAGTCAGAGCAAGCCATAGATTTTTAGTCAGCTAAGTCCTCTGTAAAAAGTATTTTTCAAACCTAGATTCTACATGAAGATCATTATTTTAACCAGTTTTTAATACTGGTAACAACATTGTCTTTGATATTATGCAATTACAAGTCTGTAGAGAAATTATTTTCTTGATAATCAGAGTCAAAACGTTACTCAGTTAAAATTTAAAATATGCAACTATACTATTATATTAGTTAAGGAATATTTTCCAGATGGTATTTCCTTTTGAAAGTGTAAACAGCTTAATATAAGCAAAAAATATTTTAGAATCAAAAGAAAGCAATAATTGTAACTAACGTCACTATGAAATGTAAAGTGTCTTCAAAAAATGTCCTTTTTTTGAAAACTCTCTTTCAGGGACGAAGCTGTGAGCTTAATTACAATGATTGTCTTATACAGTCCTGCTCCACTGGGTTTCTTTGTGTTGATGGAATAAACAATATCACCTGTTTACCTACCGTGCCCCAAAGCAAGAAAATTCTCAGTGAAGTGGCTGAAGTGTTTCCTGCTGAAATTTTAGACAATGACCTTCCATCAGCACTGGCTGTGTCTATGGAACTTTGGTCTAAACATGTCTCTCCTGATTTACATGAAGGAGAAGTGTCCCAAGGTGAGTAGAAACAGCTTCTGAACAATGCATATATCAAACTTCTTTCCTTGTTAATGCTTCTAAAATGGTAAGAATATTGGAGATATATTAATTTTAATTATTAAGATTTTTTTATTTCATGTATTCCCTTCTATTTTTCTTGTATTTACTGCAACATCCTTTCTTAATTGCATTTATATGTAACTGCAAAATTACTCTTTTCTCTCAAAAGAATTTTTCCCACCATCTTTCACATCCAATAAGGAAAACTCCACTTTCATTTACCTGGGTTTTCAGTTTTCCAGAGTGTACAATTTCATATGCCTCATATTGTGTTCAGTAATCTGTGATTCTAATGCCAATCTTCCCTTCTTCCTTGGCTAGTCAGCAGGAGAGAAAGATAATTTGCCTTACTCCATGGGGACTTTGATTCTTTTTTCCTAGTTCACATGTTTTCTGAGTGCTTCTTTTTCTGTGCAGCTAGATGTTTTTAGTCTAAAATACATATTGGACAAGCCTCTCAAAGTCTCTGCCATTCTTATTGTTTGCAGTGATGTTTTTGGGATGCCATAATTTGCCTATCCTGTTATATTAAAACATTCACAAAAAAGTCGAAAGTAACAGAAGTGCAACATTTTATTATGAAGATTGTATCTACATTGTGGCCTCTTCATTTTACTAAAAATAGTATTACACAGGCATTCTCTTTACAGATAGTTTCAGAATTTTTTGCTTACACACATCTTCAAAGTGATTACTTGTATAAAAAATAAGCTGAGTCCTGTTTTGTTGGGTTTTTTGGTGGGGGGGGTTGTTTGGTTTTAGGTTTTATTTTGGTTTGGTTTTTTTAAATTTTGTTTTGCTTTTTATTTGGGTGAATGAGTTATAGAGAATGTTGGGTTTTGGTTTACATAATTCTCTTGGGATCGACTGAGTGATTGATTGACTGAACTGCTTATTCTGCCTTTTCCTTCACAAGAATTGCATACTCATCTTCCATTTTTCGATTGATATTGTCTGACTATTTTTCTTCAAAGACTGTCTCCTAATAATCATCATTTTCATCACTTATGTTCTTTAAAGAGACAAACATAAACTTGACAAAATGATTAGGTGATGTTAAACAGCTGACCACAGAGGATATTCAACTAATACTGGAGACAAAACTGCATGATCCAGACATGGAGATCAGTCCTTCATGAAATCAGGGTACTTTCTGAAACATTCAGCTGAGTAGTGTATCTCAACAATGACTTTTCACTGACATAGTTAACAGTAGTTCTGAGTTCAAAACACATCTATCTGTAAACGTGAGACTCTTAAAATATTTTTAAAACAATCTGATCAAGTGCTCTTATGTATATCTTCTTCTTACAAAACCTTCAGGTATAAAGTTACTGATGGATACTGAAAAGTTGTCATTGTTTGAAACCCCTAATGATGAGATATCCTACTTGGTTTTATTGGCACAAGTCACATCTGTGCAAACAGAAATTTGTAAAATTTTAATGACAAACCATTTATTTTTACATACCTGTTATCCTGCTTCAAGTTCTGCCTTATACAAGTATATTAGCTATACTGTACTGAAACAAATGACTGCTGTGCCTAATAAAGAACTCATGAGTACACCCTGTTACCTGGACTGCACACAACATCTGCAGTGGAGTAGGTTCTGGCCTTTATCAGCTGGTGTTCTGTCAAGTTCCTCATTTCTATTCAGAGAACCTTTTTGAGGTGGTGGGGTGTTTTTATACAAAGATAAAAGTGTCTGTCAAAGTTTCCAGGTGCTTGGAAGAGATTTATTGTCACCAGGCAGCAGCTGATATGGCACCTGCAGCTGTACCTGACACAGATGGCTATTCCTCACCTTCTGCCACACAGGCTACTCGAGCAGTGGAGGAGCAGGTTGGAGGCTGCTGCAATGCTGACAGGAAATCAGCAACACAAGTTTCACCTCACTACAATAATCTTTTCAGGATTTCAGGTGTTTCTTTTATCATACTTACATATAGACTCAGGAGGTATTTCTACCTCTTGAGTACATAGTTATAGCATTATAGTATAGGTTATAGTATATGAGTATATAGTATATAAGTATAATCAACATTTTTAATGTAAAATTGGTACAGAGAAAAGTGTATATCTCTTGAGGTAATTTTTTTTGTATGTAGTACAATTAACTTGTCACTTCTCGTTTCACAATGAGACAAATGATGGCTGCATTTTTTAAAAGCAGCACTACTTTTAGAACATTGCAACATTTCAGAAATAAATTCAGGGAATTAAAAAGACACAGGAAAACCTAAAAATTCTAGAATTAAGTATTAGGGAATTTTGATTCGTTTGGTCTACATTTTTATATTATACTTTTATAAAACAGAATGAATACCCATAAAGCCAAGGAGAGTTTTTTTTTGCTTTTCATTCTTTGCTTGAGGGCTTGTGTTGGAAAAAATGACTTTATATTATTGATTTAAAGCACTTAGGGGGGAAAAAGTATTTCCAGACCAGGAAAGATATGTATAAAGGTGCCAAAAGACAAATAAACCATTTTTGTTGGGTATAGAATACAGTTATTTTCCTGTGAATGCTTGTCTAAATAGATTTCATTCTCAGTACACAAACATAAATACACAGATCAAATTCATGCTGCCAGAACTGCCTCCTGATACTGTGCCTGTAGTCAAGAGGTCAAGTTGTCTGAGCATACCACTATGGATTTCCAACTGATCATATGACCTAAAAGGAATTTTATTTACATTTTTTGTTGATGTTGTTGTTGTTGTTTTGGGGAGTTTTGTTAGTTTGATTGGGTTTTATAGTGGAAAAAATAGAAAAGGAACAAAAATGCATCCCCAAAAGTAATAGCTGCCCTTATGTTGATGCATAAGCAAATCTATGTCTTTTTTAGTGGAAGAAATGAGATTATTAAAAAGCTAAGTGAGAAATGCTCTTGGATGAGTAAAATCTTTCATACACAATCCATAGTAGAAGAAATGTGTCGAGGTGTTAAACCTGTTGTACTTGTCTATAATTACAGATTTTGTGTATTTGTTAATAACCTTTATTACTAAAACTTGAGAAAAAATACTGAGGACCGACCTGGATAAATTGCAGTCTCTGAAAAATGGGAACTACATACTTTTCATATATTTTAGAATAGCTATTCTCATATGACAATCGGTAAATACATTATAGCAAGTTCTAAGATACCTTAGAGTAGGAGGGATCTCTAGTAAAGGGCTGTGAGAGATGAGATATATCTTGCAGAAAAATATATTTTTGATCTGGTCTCCAGATGTGCTTTTCAACTGCCATGATATTGCTTGCAGCAAATAACGTTTTGTAAATACATTTATTCTTAGGAAAAAAAATATTTATTTTTATAGAAATGCTTTCATGTGACCAGAGGGGATGACCTAAGTTCTTAACCATATTTCTGTTAGCACTCTGTGAAATTCTGCATGATTTTTTCACTTTCCCATGCTCTGCCACCAAGTAATTGCCCAATAAGCAACCTTTAACACAAATTGAATGCAGGGAACTTTTCTTTCTTTTTCTTTTTCTTTTTCTTTCTTTCTTTCTTTCTTTCTTTCTTTCTTTCTTTCTTTCTTTCTTTCTTTCTTTCTTTCTTTCTTTCTTTCTTTCTTTCTTTCTTTCTTTCTTTCTTTCTTTCTTTCTTTCTTTTCTTTCTTTTCTTTCTTTCTTTTCTTTCTCTCTTTTCTTTCTCTCTTTCTTTCTCTCTCTCTCTCTGCTAGGGCAGTCAAGCATTGAAACAAGTCCAGAGAGATTGCAGTTTCCATCCTTGGAGATATTTAGAATTGAACTGGACAATTTCCTGAGAAACCTGTTGTAGCTGACCCTACTGTGAGCAGGTGAGGTTAAATTAGATAAACTTCAGTGGTCCCTTCAAACCTCAGTTATCCTGAGATTCTGTGGTACCATGTAATGGTTAGGACAGAATTGCCTTTCAGACATTGTTTCTAAAGACTCTTAGAATTTACTTCTATGCAAGTAACTAGTTAGTCACCAAGAGTGGGATTCATCACACCTACAGCTATCCATTCATTAATCTGTGTAAACCGTATCACTGTAATAAATGAAGAAAAATTGCACCATCTGCTTTAGATGTGTATTCTGGGATAGGATGCAAACTTTTCTCCTTTTCTTAATATGTACTATTCTGCTTCTTTGTACTTTTGGTTTTGGCAAAGAAATTGAATATTGCCTTGAATATTCTATTTTTGTAATGTATGTGGATCGTAGAGCTCACAAAGACATTTGAAAGACAAAACCCAGCAGAACCAGACATGAATGTTAACAACACATCTGCTATTACACAGCAGCTAACTGGATTTACTTCCATTAATTATGGAGAAAAACTTTCATTAAAAAAATACACTACTGAAGTGGATTTTCATTCCCCTATTGAGTCACCTACTTTCACTGCCTGTGTTCAATATTTCATTATTTCCTTTAAGACTTTCCTTTCCTTAAGACTGCCTAAAATATGAAATATGTTCTGAACATATCACTAATAGTCAAATTGGTACATTACTAGAAAGCTCTTCCTGTTCAGTATTATTTTGTTTAAAATCTTGCTCTGCAAAAATTCCAGTTTTGATTACATTATTGGTTAAACACCCCTAGCATAAAGCAAATTTCAGGGTTTTGGATTTTACATACTGCTTTTCTTTATAATGTAATGCTTTTTCAGCTTTCTCCTTAATCAAGTTCTATTCAATTACAGCAGGGTACACTTGGTTTCTGAAAAATGTTGAAACTACATGATGCCTTTGCCTCCTAATCTGTCTTTATCATATTGAATTGTTTATGTTATATTCACTGGATTTGTCATCACTCTCATTATTCCTTTAAGCTTTGTCTTTCATCAGTTCGGCCAGACATATTACTATTCATTCCATTGTAATTTCCCTGTTCTCAGTATCTGTAATCATATGCTGTTTTTAAACACATGTTATTATATCTGCCACATCAAGAAGGTAATTACTTTTGACATAGTGAAGTTACTAGCTATGTAGGTTAGCATGGAGTTTCATGCAAAGTCAGTGCTTTGAACACTGATCTATTATTTGCACTTTATTTGTAACTGCTAGAAGCTTGAACTTGGTAAATTTCCAGCCCTCTTTCACAAGCAGTCATTTTCCCTAGAGCTCTGATAAAGACCTGGAAGAATAATCACAAGCCTGGCCTACTTCTGGTTTTACTTAAGTGCAACCTGCTGCTCTGCAGGCAAAAAAATCTTGATAGTCTGCAACTTTTAAGTGTATTTTTTACTCTGATTGCTTTGTGCTCAGACTTCTAAGCAAGCCAGGTAAATAGTGAAATCTGTGGGAATTCTATGTAAATGGCTGTCACAACAAGAAAAAAAAATTAAGAAATTAAACTTTCATTTAGAAACTATACATAATTTGACATTTTCTAGATTTCTGTATTAAAATAAATTTAAATTACCTTTTGAGATGACAAATATCTTCTGCTTTCCAATCATGAAAAGTGTTCTAGTAATATCTAAATGTCTTCTAGACTATGCATTGTCCATCTGCTCAGAGACTCATTGTGCTCAATATTCCCAGCTACTTTAAAGCAAAAAGAATCATGATATTGTGAATAAAACTCTTGGCATACCTGCCAATGACAACAGATGTTGAGTTTCAGGTATGATGTAATTTGAGAACAGTATTTATGCCACTCAGTATCTCCTGTCATTTGAAGTTTCAAAGCCAGTGAGATCTATGAGCATCATCTGCTCTGGGAACAGGGAAATATTCAAAAGCATCTTCTGTGTTTGAAAAATATTACCCTAAGAAACTTCCTGCAGGCATAGTTAACTTCCATATGATTGGAAACATACAAACAAACAAAAACAAACACAAAACAACAAAAAATACATTTACTAGTACAAGTATTTCGGGGTTAGGGAAGTTTTTTTCCTGTAACTCAAAAGATTTTCCTTGATTTTTTGAATACTATCAGCATTCTATGTTAAGATTGATTTATATTGTAGATTTTTGGACCAACCAAACTATATAACGTGGGCTAAGATTCATCAGCATAGAAAGTGTACTGTTTTGAAAATCTTAAAATGTCTTTTGTGTAGCAGGTTCTGAGGAGCCTGAATCAATTAGGATTGCTTTTCTTTGAAGAACAGCAAATAAAAGATATGAGGTGTTCCATGTAGCTCACACTGCATTTACATTTCGGAGCAGTGATTGAATTAATTATGCTTTGCCCTTAAACCTTATTTTGAATATATTGAAAATAAATCATAATTATCAACTTCTGCAGTTTAAAAATAGAAGGGATTTTAGAGTCATGAGAACCTCCAAGTCTTTCTCTTATTATTTATATGGAAAACCTATTATTTGGTATTATACGAAAAGTATCCCAAATGCACAGATTGTTCCTCAGAGGAACTGTTACATTTCCTGGAGTTAAATAATCCTTAGGGATGATTTAGCAGCATTCTAAGTGTAAACACTGTCAGTTCAGCTTTTTCCTCATCTTATTTGAGGAAGTGGAGAGGTTCCTGTATGACTCCCTTGAGCGAGTAACTGCTCACTGGCAGTGGTAAGTTCTGATAGTGACTGGGATCTGAACAGGAGGGTTGCACTATTGGGTTCTAGTGCAAGGTCTCTAGTTCTGTAATTGAAAAGCATTGTTCAAAATCTTAGCAAACTTGACCCCTGTAGTGAAGTTTAAATAATGTGAATTCCTGCAGAAAAAAAAAAAAAAAAAAAAAGGAAAATAGTTATTTTCCTTCAGTTGGGATCTCAGCTTACATGGATATTAGTAAAATAGAGGAACTGTTGGCTAACCATTATCTATAAGTCTCGGTTTTGTTCTCAGATCAGTCATATGTGTACAGATGTAAAGAGGTTAATGTGCTGTGAAAAATAAAAGAAGGGAAAAAACCAAATCTTCCAAAATGCTGTTACATGTGTTTGCAATGAAGCAAGTTGTGGGATGGGGAGGGTAAAAAGGAAAAATTGTATGACGTAGATGGACGGGAACATTGTAGGGTCAGGACAAGACAAAATAAATGTATACACAGTGAGGTAACGAGATAGGATATTCAGGGTGACACGTTTAGGAACAAGACTTGAAATAGTACATATTATTGGCCTGAAGAAAGATAAAGTGCCTGTACTCTTCCTCAGCTTCTGTCAATGTATAAGCCTTAAAAATTTCCATATTTACTCTGGTAGAAACAAGAAGTAACACCTTCTCATGAGTAAAGCAGTATCCCTACTACAGTGTGTCATGTTGCCTCACCATTTCACCTTCTCACTATCTCAAATTTTAACAGCCTTGTAGAGTTGTGAGCAGCAGTGGCTTCTGGACCTCAAACCTTTGACCAGAGGGTTTGTGTTATTTCAGGTAGCCAGTAAATCTTTATGTGCAGTTATGGAAAACATAAAATGACTTCATAAGCCAAACCTACTTTTTCTTTTGATGTCACATGGGTCAACATGTCACAAAGATTAAACTGATTACTCAATACTCTTGAGATAATTGTGCCTGATTAGCAGTAATCTGCCCTGTGACTTGGCTTGGCCTCCCAGCAATTTCTCATATATAGCTTTTCTTTTTTTCTTCTTCTTGAAAAGAAAAGCACAAACACATTTTTCATTATTAGTAAGTACACAATGTGGAGCTGGAACAATTTTTCTCAAGTCTTTGTACTCTTAGCTCTGCTTCAGAAATTAGAGATGCCTTAAATACCTTTAAATGACTGTTCCTAACACTGTCCATTTATGTATAGCTAAGCAGTTGCTAAGTGCTTGTTTGCAGAAGAGAAAGGCTATGCCTATTCTGCATATCTAAATAGATCAAGAATATACCAAATGAAAAATTTTCAATTGTTCTTATGTGCTGGAAAAGGCTGCTCTCCATCTAAAGTTTGTATCTTACAGCTTTTCAGTCACTATTTTCTATTTTGTGGACTAAAGAACAAAGAATGATTTAGCCTATCTTGGCATGATTTATTGTAAACGTTCTTTTTTTTTCTTCCAAGCTGGGCAGGTGCAAGGTTGTTAATCCTTACTTAGATCATGATTTGCTTTTTAGCAAACTGTCATATATTCAAATGCCAAAGAAATGCTGCAGTTTAAAGTGTCACAAACACTAAATCATATGGCAGTTCAGTCATTGTGTGTATCATAAGCAGGGTTTACACTATTAACTCTAAAAGTATAATTTGAGAATGACCTTTTAGAACTATTTGCTGTTCAGAATTTATTTAGTATCACAATGATTAAGTCAGGAAAGTTTGCAGGGGATAAAATATACTGAAGGTAGTCACTTTAAAAATATTAGTTCCTATCCAGTCTTTCAGGATATAAGCAGGACTGAAAGAATAATTTTCCTTACACAGAACAGCAATTCAGTTCCAGTGCTGTGCTTCTATCATAGGTAACACTGTGTCTTTAAATCCTGGAGCCAATTTCTCACCCATGGTACAACACGATTGTCCAGCTGAATGCTGGACATTTGGTCCAGAAGGATACAGTGAGGGACAGTATGAAAAGCTTTGCTGCAGTCCAAAAAGATTACACCTAATGGCCTCCCTAGATAACTAGGTGAATCACCCCGTCGGAGAAGGAAATCAAGTTTGATAAGCAGGACTCCCTGTTCATGAGGCCCTGCTGGCTGTGACTGATGACTGTGTTGTCCTCCATGTGTTTTTCAATACTCACCAGAACTGTATTTTCCATGATTTTAGTGGGCATTGAAGTGAGACTGACAGGCCTGTAGTTTCCAGGGTCCTCCTTGAAAACCAGGACAACATTTTCTAGTTTCCAGTTGGAAACTCTGGATTCCAAAGACCACTTGAAAAACATCAATTTTAATGAATTATTTTGAATATATTTATCTTTGTAAATATTAGTAAAAATAATAGTTATTTTTATTAGTGACCAGAAGTTAATTGCATTTATACTTTAAAATAGAAGCACTATGAGGGAAGTGGAATTTTAAACAAAGGTAGAATTACTAGTAGAATGGAAGTAAAAATAGATTTTTTTTTTTTTGATACACCTCAATATAAAAAAGAAAGATATCTAAACATTCTTTTAAGAATTAACCTCAGCATGACTGTCAGTATCTATGTTTGATTTGAGGGGTAAGAACTAGGCAGTATACACTCTTTTCTCTGTTGAAGAGAGAAGAAAACTCTGATACTGGGCAATCTGCTACACGTTTCTTATTCTGAAGGGCATTTTTCAAATTTCATATTATGTAATGCTCTAGTATTTCCTCTGAAATTTGACTTTAGCACCAGGTGTTTCAGTTATTCTGATGTTTGTGGTTTCTGTGGCTTCTGCAAACCCTTTTCATATAAGTAGAGTATGTTTCAGACCTTTAGAAATACCATGACTTCCAAATCTGAAAGACCATCAGCCTCCAAAAATATAGAACTCTTCCAAGATGCATCTATTTCTCCATGAGTACTTATAATAATTGGAAGAGGGAGAATCAGTACCTGTTTAGACACCCAACTGCAGCTTTTAGCTGTGGCTGAATGACATCTGGTAAACAAGCTTCACACGCTGACTAGATTTATGTGAATGTGGTTACAACACAGGTTCTTTTAGGCCAAAAAAATATTTATTTTGTATTGAATTTATTTTAGCTCTTTGAAATTAAAAATTTTGAATTTCAAAATTAAAGAATATAAACTAAGAATTTAATTATCAGGATTAGAAATAGATTTCATTTACTCTACTTATTTTTTCATTGGTCTATATCAAAAGGCAGTAGGGGAAAAGAAGTGAAGGGATTTAATTTTTTTCCCCTACAATTCATTGAAGCAGATAGGTCTATTATTCTATTTATTTCTTAAGTTGATTCTTCTATCTATGTTATTTTTTTTCCTCTAGTAGTTGTTTGCCTTTTATATTCTGCCTTTTTCCTTAACCTCAAATGTAGAAAGGAAATAGAGTATCAGTGATGCTCTGGTGCTAAGTTATAATCCTGACCACCTCTAAAATTGTGAACCATTAAATCTTACAGCTTTTATTTAAGACTACTGGGCAGCCATCACATTGAAAGATAGGTTCCTGTTCAAGACTGAAAAATAGAGCCAAGTTCTATAATACTGACTCATCCAAAATTCCTTAGTTATGGGAGATTTTTTTCACTGTAGCCTTACTGGATTTTTCTTCCGCATGGAATAGACTTTCTCAAGATCGAGTAAAGAACTGTTAAACTCTGTTATTTATCTCCTATTCACTTAAAGATACTAGCTTCAGGAATTGTATAAAACAATATGTGAGGACAAGGACTTAGCAAAATTTTAGAAATTACATTCCTATATGGTCAATAGTCCAGGTGATGAACCTCTGTAGCTCACATAAATAAAAAATAGAAGAATTGCTTGGTTAGAAATTCAGCCTTCAAAATTTTGTTTAAGATTTAGATTGTTAACAGAATTTTATATGTATTAGAATTGCCAGCTCCTGGTTAAGGAATAAAACCCACCTGAATCCTCCAATCACAGTATGCAGTGAAAGTTATACCTAATTGAGTATGGAGCACTTCGGTATAAATTCACTGTATTTTACTTGAGCTGCTTCTACAGGCAAAGTGTATTCTTAGATAATCAGTTGGATAATTTGTTTCAGTTATTCTTCCATGAGCTAGTATGGCTGATCAGGAATTGGCACTACTGGCATAGAAACTGTGCATTGAATTTTGGTTTAGAATGAGACACAATGTTCTTTATGTCTGCTTTGTCACCTTTGGGTTTTGTTTGTCTGCCTACTCCAGCCTACATCCCCAAATTACTGCTGGGGTCACAGGAGAGGTCTTTGAGACCACGGGAAAGAAATGGCTGTAGACACCCTTCTGGTTTAAAGCCATGTCCTTTCTGTTCCTATTCTCTTCAAAAGCACACTAACATGTCTGACAGAGCAGTACAGTGAAGCACTTGAACAAACACATTGTTTGGACATCTTGGGACTCATAGAAATTCCTGGGTTTTCAAAAAATGAAATGCTGTTGCTTTCCATCTTTTGAGTTGGAATTTGTGCTTTGGGGCATCTTAACACATTTATGAATTTTGAAGTATTAGAAAACATTGCAAATGCCAGCATCCCAACTTCTGAAAAGAGTTCTTTTTATCTTTTCAGTTTTTATAATTATGGTTACAGTATCTTCTATATTTCTTCTGGATTTTAAAGATCTTTCTTTTTTTGGTTCTTAAATCATTGAGTCTCTAATTTGTGCTGTGTAACTGTGTAAAATGAGTGTTGGAAATGCACAGAAAATAAATGTAAAGGGCCATGTCTTTAGTGCAGTAACAGCTCTGGTCCTTTGTATATTTTCTTAAGATAGCTAGAACCTCCTTTCTTTACCATATTATCAAATATTTCAGACATCTAAAAAATATTGGCTACAATATGCATTTCTAAATTTGTGTCAGTAACTGCTAGGTTGAACCTACTTCATCATTACTAATATGAGAGTCAGTAAGGGCTCAGAAATGAGAAAAATATGTACATATTATAATCTGCTCTTTCTCAACTGTAAATAAGGTTCTACTTAAGTCTCTTAAATTTTAGAATTATATTTCTTTGTAACCAGTTGACTTCACTAAAATATTTACTTAGATTTGAACATAAATGGTACAACTGTGTGCATAAGTGAGACTTCCATTGAATAGTTGAATAAAATATTTATCAAGGTACAAGTAAAACAATGAGTACTTATTTTAATTGTTCTGATTATTTATAATATACTTTTAAACTTGCCAGTTCCCATCTAGTAAATAAATAATACTCCAAGAGTGACTTTTTTTCCCTGGGAGTCTCCCATATAGTAAGCATAAAAAGTTTATTGGTGTATCCACATAAGGCTGGTATTGCACTCATTAATTTTGGATATTTTTAATTTTATATTTAGGTTTCTTGTTTTGGTTGTCTGTGCCTGTTTTGTTCTGGAACATATCCATAACACCAAATATAAGCAATGTTCACTTGAGCTCCAATGTTAATAATAAGATACTGCTTCAATGCCATTAGCAGAATTCTCATCTGAAAGGCATGGCTGTTTTTTTTTTTACTCCTCAGTGTTATAAGACTGCCTATAAATATCTATAAATATCCATGTTTCTGTAGATATACATTTCATAGGACAACAAATTCTGTGTAGAGTCCAACAAGTATTTGCTGATGGGTGTAATGCTTCTGGTCATGAACTTGATTTTACTGTATGCAAGTTGCAGAATCTAAGCCTCAGCTAGCTGTATATGTTTTGTTACACCAATTTTAAAATCTTTGTAGGCTGTATAAGTTTTTCTTTCTAAAAATGTAGATACTTTCTTTGTGTATATTATATATCACTCTTATATACTTTTTTTTTTCAGGGCTTTAGTGTAGTTAACTAAAAATTGCCTTTATAAAATGTATTTTTTTTTAATTAGGAAAAAGGAGCAAATGAAGTTTCAGTGAGTTATCATTAGATAAGGTTATTTCAAGTGATTTTTACTGAAGCACCTTCTTTACTACCTAAAAGTCATTACTGTTATTGCTATAGCAACTGTTGAAAGTATCATGCCCTGTTTGCAGGGTAAGCAAGTGTGGGTCATACAAATGATACAGATATTCTCAGACTTAATTTGTAAAAGCTGTTTAAATAACCACTTCACTGAACTCCAGCACGATAAACATTGTTCTGTATGTTTTAGAGCTATTAAAGCTTAATCCACTACAGTTGTAATGAATGGTTAATCATTGCTCTTTACTAATTTCGCATGAAAACATCTCAATACCAGCATTTACTGCAGTAAAATAACTTTAGTTTTACTAATAAAACATTACCTTGATGAGATTGCAAAGCGTCCACCCATAATCAACATGTTCATTATAAAACTTCTGAATATTTTTTTCTAAACCTTTGCTTCTAGATAATGCCTTACATTAAAAACTACTTTGGATTTCTAGTACTACAGGCTACTACTATTATATGCAGCTTTCACTTATCAATCAGTTAAAATGCCTTTATGATGCAAGTGTGATACGGGCTTGATTAGGTTATTACTGGTAACTAACCAAGATTTGTGTTAGGAAAAAACACAGTAAGAGTGACAAGAAAAGCAATAGCAATTCCTCAAGTACTGAAGTGTTTGGCTAATGCATAGGGTAATGTCTGGGAGTGTAGTTTGCTGGGCGTAGTACAGTATTGGCCTATTAAATGTAAGCAACTGCTTACGCAGGTGCATTTCATCTGTGGAAATGGAGCAAAGAAATGACTCATCCTTCTAAGCAGTGGGAGGTAAGGTCAACATGTTTTTGTTTCCCTGGAGATGACAGATGATGAGGTGAGATTTGATTTCATAATTGAAAGTCCCAGCAGGCTCAAAAGAAAAACAGTGCAGTGTTTCAAGGGGAAAAAATATTCTAATGTACTTTAATATCTGTCAGTTTTTGATTCGTTTAAATTCAGATGCATAACCGTAAGGTTCAAACTTAAATATAAATAAATAAATACTAAACTTTTAAATAGCATTTTCCATTTGGGAACAGGTGGTAACTTTATATTTACAATCATTATAATATGTGTATTTCATAAATGTTATTTTTAAGGTCAGATTTTGTAAGAAATTATGCTTCTGTTCTATCTGTAAAGGACATTGATTTCTGCTGGTGTAACAAACTGCATAGAGTTCTACTCATCAACACAGAAAGTTGCTGTGTGGGTACAGCCATTCCCACTGCCTTAGTCTGCAGTAGTGCCTTTAAAGGTCTTAAAACTAGCTGAGTCTTAAATGCTTCATCAGAACTCTACTTTTTTTTTTCCCACCTTCAGAACCCAGACAGAATTTCAGAGACTGTGAAATAAAACTTTTGAAATTAGATGGAGAAAAACAAGGAGTTACATTGAGTGTCTTTTCAGAATAAACTGCCTTTGAATACTGTGGGATTTTCCCTATTCCTTTTGCTTTTAGTATCTTTACATTTTACTTGAAATTAGATTAACAGGCTTTTCTTAGGCAGATAACGCATGCTTCTAAATGTAAAATTAAAATCAAGTGAACAAACCTCCTACAATGTAGTAATCAAATAGAAACTTTCCTGCCCTTTCTCAGAAAGTTACAGTAGTATTTAAGTTAATTAATCACATTGGCTTTTATTTTATTCATGAGCAAAATTATTTTTAATTAGAATATTAAACTCCATTCAATTAAACTCCAAATATACAACCTGAGTCTACAACTGAATGAAACATCTGACCTTACAGATCACTGCAAGTGACACCTACCACATATTCTAAAATTGCTGTGTCTAGAGACAGTACTCATCAGTAATTAATTTTCTTGCATGTTAACGTTTGGTCTCCTAATATTTGCATTATAAAGACAAAAAAAAAGTTTATAGGCCCATCAAGAAAATACTTATTAGAATCTTAAACTCTGTTTTTGGCAAGACAATAGTTTTCATATGTTACAGTAGTTAAAAATGATATTGTAGTCCTGGAGTTCTTTGTGAAATTTGGATGAGATTTTTGCATTATTCTTTGAAAAAAATTTCTCTAGATTGTTATCAAACACATATATATCTCTTTCCTGGATGGTCCTAAAGTTTTCTTTGCTTTTTTCTGAACAAGGATTTATGTGTCAGTTAGCAAAACCTATTGGCAATGTCATGATGTCATAGTATCAAACTAGAAATTCTGCTTTTCCCACTTAAATTTATACAAAATAATTGCACATATTGTTGATACAGGGTTTTTAAGGTTCTTACTTCTTGTATTAGAATGGTCTAGTTATTCTGTGAGTTCTTGGTTTATTCATTTGGCTCTTTTGCCTTTTATGACCCTGACTTTATATTGACTCTCTGAGTACACCAATCACAATGCTAGGTTATTCTTTTCGGACAATGTATGAAACAGAAAGAGAAGAGAAATTGCCCTTGAAAATGTGATAGTAGGTTGTTAATGAAGCTGATTATAAAAACACTACATAGCCAAACTATAATTCATTCTGAACTTTTTTTTACTTTTGAGTTTGCTTAAGAAAAGGAAGAATGTCCTGATGAGAAGTGCTGAGGGATCCACTCAGTGCCAGTAGCTCGGTGGGCAGCTGCAGCAGCAGCCACAGGTTGAGCTCTGGGACCACGAGCCTGAGGTGACAGGTCAGGAACCTCTGACCCTTTGCCCAGCAAAGGGCCTGGGGACCTGTGGCCTGGCCAGGGGAACAGAGACTCAGAGACACTACAGGAACAAGGGTTCCAGACTTTCCTATGCTTGGACAGTAGGAGGATAAAAGTCATGGAGGTCCTTTGTTTGGGGCTCCTCCTCAGAGGGACCAGCTCAAGCTCGTTGTCTTGTTATTTAGTTACTGGACCAAGATTAAATTATTTTAAGGATTGGTTCATCTGAGACTCTGCTGTGGGAACCCGGGTTTGAGCCAGCTCAGAAGCCTGGTGTGGCTGTGTGGGGGTGCAGCTGCCAAGGGGCCTCAGTCCCGGCTCAGGTGTGTGACTGTGACTGACAGAGCGGCTCCTGGAGGGATGGGCAGCTTCCTTAACAAGAGCATCTGTAACTTTTGTTTTTCCTAGGCAAGATATCAGCCCTCATTACTGAATTGATTTCTAATCCTTCATGCTTCAACACTTAAATTTAACAGAAAAAAAAATCAAATAGTAGCAATGTATAGATTTTCTTAATTGCTGACTATGATCTAAGCACAAATGCATAGTTTAAAAGTACTCTATCAGAATTTTATTAGAGAGTTCCAATTAACAAAACCTTGTCTTTTTTCCTGAATTCTTACTGAGTCTGAAAATGTTTGCAAACAAGTGTGTACAATATCTGAGCTGAAAAGTGCAAAGTTAGCCAGGGGTTCTGCAATGGTGGTACCAATTCCTTGAGAGTTGAAGTTGTCATCAGGATAACTTTCTATTTTGCATACTTTCTGTTTTTTTAATGCACAAAAAAAAATATGGTTTAAGAAAACTCAAGTGTAATATAAGGCATATTTATTGAATAATATAAGAAAGGCACTTAACTATGAAATTAAAGTAAAACACAAGCATCTTTCAAGTATTTGCAAAGCAAAGGCTTTAATGAGAGAGAGTTTTGGTTTGTTTGTTTTTGTTTTTTTTGTCAGGATCCATAACTTATTTGTTAGGTTCCTTATGACTTTCTTCTGCTCAGTATGATCAAAGTGCACTCTCCAAATTAGCTAAAGTCTGCTTGATGTTTTATTGTTTATAAGGCACACCGACTGTGATGCCTCATGGTGTTGATTTAATCTCCCGTCACTTCACTTAGCAGATATCAAGTATCACAGACAGTCAAGGTATAAATTTGCACTTAAAAAGAATACAAGCATTTAGGAACTCCTATGCAGTGCAATGTGCTGGAATATGCCAGCGAAGGAAGGAGAATAGAGCCTCATCAGCTAAGGCTTTTCTGGCCATGCTTTTTATCTCATTCACATTTGCATTTAAAATATATTTACGATTTGTGGTAACAGCTCTGGAAGCAGAAATGGAAATCAGTAGTCTGTTCTGACTGTTCTATTCACAGAACTAGAAAATTGGGTGCCCTCCTCTCTGAATATTTAGTGCTCTTTTTTTACAGATCTAAAGCAGCCATGATGGAGATTATCTCTCATTATGGAGTACTTAGAAATGGACTCCAAAAAGTGCTACACGAAACTAGTATGTCTAAGTATTGTCTAAATTAAGAAAATTAAAGATGATAAATTCTGAAACTGTTACTCTGAACAAAAATATAAGGCATATCAAAAAGGCTTTGAAGAACAACCAGCACAATGTGTCTTATCTATTAACACATTTTTCCTCTGTATTTCAAGAGCAGGGTGTCAGTGAGCAAGGTTGATTAAAAAAATCGAGAAGCCAGAGACATTACAGAAAAACTTTACATCTTTTTGCAATTTATTCTCTCTTCACTTACAAGAAACTGAGGAAACATTTAGGTTGGATTCCTTCTTTGCATGTGAGTGTTAAAAAAATCCATTTTTGGAAGATAGATTATATGAGTGATAGTTGAATAAACAGAGAAAATGAGCATTAGAAATTTTTGATATCTTCAATGACAAGTCAGTTTCAGGCAAGAGACTAAGTGTGATGACAGAAAAGGTTTTAGGATACCTCCAGGAAGCTACAAGCCATAAGACTGATGTCCTCCTGAGTATCAAGTAAGGTAATAGAAAAAATACTTAAGAATAGAATTGGTGAACGCACAGCTAAATATTGCCTAGTTAGGAACAATCAACATGTCTGGTTTGGGGTTTTTTTTAAGAGAAATTCTACCCTAAAACTTCTTGGCAGATTTGGAAGAGTTAGCTGCTGTGTGAATAATGGATTGATGGAAGCTTTCTAAATTTTCAGAAGTCTGCTGCTAAGTCCCATAAAACAGATTTTTAAGGAGAAGGAACAGATAGAGGGTAGGAAACAGTAAAACAGTAAATGTTTATTGTAGCTGAAGATCAGTTGTGAAACTCTATAAGCCAGTAAGATTTTTAATGCCTTGAAAATGGAATAATCAGTGGAATAAAAAACAGTTCACTGAGAAAATCAAGTTGATCAGTTGAAGAACTGATTAACTAGATTAGTAGAAAGAGTAATAGGACACTGTGGGATTGTACTATGAAATGGCATAATGAAGTTGAACAAATGTTTGTAATAGTGCACAGGTACAGAAGAAAGATTAAAAAATCCTGGCTTGTTTTACAGTGACAGACTAAGGAACAATTTTTGGAGTTCATGCCTGATATTTATATAAAGTGCCAACTCAGCATGGAGTAATCATTAAAAAAAAACCCAAGTCAAGTGTTAGAAACTATTAAGAAAATTATTTGAATATTCTGTAGTATCAAAGATATAGTATAGGTGTTTGTATCTTCCTTGAAGTTTCTGTCTGCCCATCTCTGTTTACAGAGATGGAATAGAATAGTGACTGATCAGAGAAGATCAAATTTATTAGTGTAAAAGGCATCAAAGCTGTATCAGAGCTGAAAAATAGTAGGAGACTAGCAGAGAGATTTGTATGTTTGGTCTGTTCTTGCCTTTCTATAAACATTCATTTAAAGGACTTCTGGAGAATGAAAACTCCTGAAATCAAACAGTTGTCACACTTCTTGTGATAAAATTTGGAGTTTCATCTTCATTTTGACAAAAATCTTGGTTTTCATAAATCAGTGTTAAACAAAAAATACAAACAAACAATTTTGGGCTTGTCCAAGTGCAATTCAGTAGTTGATTTATTTTACCTTGACATGCTAACATAGTCTGTCCCTTTTACAGTAACATTAATAGTTTTATAGTTTTGCTTCTGCTTTAAAGAAGACTTGTTTGAAAGCCTGTTACTCACTTCCTTTAAGATCCTTGCAACACTGCTGTGAACAACTGATTATATAATACTCTCCCCTACCTTTATTTTTTTTCCATTAGTAGTTCAAAGAAGGCATAAAATCAGTTGAAGTCTATTCCTAGAGATAACTTCTGAATTTGGGATTTTCACATGGCAGGGCATATGGCTTTATTGTTTCACAAGTTGATTTCTTCTCTCCCACAGCCCCTGGAGCAGAGGTTTCCAGGCAAGAGATAATTTTTGCAAAAACTTGGAACAAGTGTTCCAGGAGTCTTGCTCTTAACCAATACAATGATTAGGAAACTGAAAAGTGTGTCATGAAGCCTGGGACTTATTTTATTTTCCTTTTCTAAAAATTTGATCTTGTTAGAGAAACAGAGCTTAAAATTTTGGCTTCCTTGTGACAGCAAGAATGTAGTACTTGTCCCAAGTCTTGACAGCTGTTGAGATACAGTTAATGTCAAAAAAAGCTCATATTCTCTTTCTCTGCAGAAAATCCTGCAGAGTAGGTTTGTCTAGTGGAAAGGGAATACAGAGAGTTAACTAAGGCAGGGAGAATGAAAGAATTACACCACACAGAAAATTTTTATATGTTTGGTCAGTTAAAGTCACACATTTAATATGCCAATTAGGCTTTTTTTTTAAAAATAAGGAACAAGATAAAATCATCAGTGTCAGATTTGAAAGTTAGCTATGTAGCTATTCTGGTTTCAGTATTTGTTCTGAAATTGTCCTTGACAGCTGAGGTGAGTAAACCTTGTTATATAAATCATTATGAGCATTTTGAACTCCCTCAGGGTGGTTACAGAACTGTAGATGAAAAGGGCTTATTCAGTCAAACACAAACCTCTTCTTCAAGGTTTGAGGATTTCTACACTTTGGAAAATGAAAAGCAAATGTAGCTCTTAAAAACAGCCAACAAACTATCCACACCTAACAAAAAAGACTCTAGTGTTCCTACTCTTCCAGGATTTTTTTGGTCTATTTCGTATTTGAAAAGTTACTGCTTTCCTGTTTGTCTTTTATGTTTATTTCATAACGTGGCTGTGCTTGTCACAGAATCACAGATTCACAGAATCATTAGGGCTGGAAGGGATCCCTGCAGATCATACAGTCCAATCCCACTGCCAAAGCAGGGTCACCTGGAACAGGTGACAAAGGAACACATGCAGGTGGATTTTGATTGTCTCCACAGAGGGAAATTCCATGACCTCTATGGGCAGCCTGTTCCAGTGCTGTGCCACCCTCAGTGAGAAGAAGTCCTTACTCATGCTGAGGTGGAACTTCTTGTGTTTTAATTTGTGGCTGTTGCTCCTCATTCTGTCACTGGGCACCACAAAAAGAGTCTGGCACCATCCTCTTGGCATCTGCCTTTGAGATATTTATATGCTTTAGTGAGATCCTCTCTCAGGCTTCTCTTCCCTAGACTCAGTCACCAGACTGTAGTGCCAGCTCTAATCTTTCTTTGTGAACTTCTAAAGAGCATTACTCTTTGAAATATTTAGTGTTGTGTGACTTGACAAGGGAGTTGACTGTGTATTCTGTGCTACAGCAATTTCACATCTCTCATAGGATAGGTGAGAAGTATCCATATAATCTGATCATCAACAGGCAGCAGAAGTAGATTTTGATAATTTAAGGTTAATAAGTGGGCTAAAATGCAACTAATGGCTAATTAGCTGTATGCATGAGCAATTGAAACCCAGACATCTTTAAAATAATTCGTCTGTTTCGCTCCTTAAATAAGTGTCAATGTGAAAATGCTCAGAATGTAAATAATTCCAGGTCCACACAGTAACAGAGGATGATTACTAAATCTCTCATAGGGAGAAGATAGCAGTAGTTCATGATATTGGCTTCATGTATGCTGGGGAAAAGTTTAGTAAACCCTAATCATCACTATGCTATATTTCTTGATGTTCCAATAAAGTTTGTTGCCTACCAGAAAGGTAAAAAAAAAATCTGAATTTGTCTCAAACGTAATGTTACATTGAAATTCTAATTTAAGTGAAACCACAGAAATGTAGAATCATTTTGTTTATAAAAGACCGCTAACATCATGGATCATTTTGCTCAACATAGAAATCCTGGTTTAGGCTTTGAAAATACAGCATCTTTATATGGCAGTGAATACCCACTGTATAAACCTACATTTTAAGAAGAAATTATTTTTTGCTGGGAGTTGTTGAAAGCTTCTTATGAAGCTCTGTGCTTGCAATACTTCTTTACTCTATATTTGTCATATCATTAATGTTTCATGAATGCCCAAATTCTTAGTAATTTTTTTTTCACAGGGTTGACTTTTGTTAGTCTTTATTTGTGGAACTCCTCCTTCCTTGCAGTGTTTCTGCTCATTAGTAGTGCAGTAGAATGGCAAAAGCTTATGGATGTTTCCTCTTTGCTGTTGGGAGTCATCCCTCTAAGTATAAACTATGAACAAAGAAGATGAAGCCTCTGTCATCACTAAGTTAATCTCTACATTAAAGAACCTGTCTTTGAGCACAGTAAACTTTGGTTAAACTCTTTTTGAAGGTAGAGAGGGAAAGGAGACAAACTGAATGTCAGGGAAATAGGATAAATGTTCACTGACTTAAATGAAAAAAGCTATTCATGTAAGCAATCACTAGGGAAAATACTCCAAAATATAGAAATTTAAGTACTCTTGGGATCCTGCAGAGTGAAAAATATGAGAAATTAGATAGTGTTTTGACTTATAACAAGCTATGAGTTGAGCCAATATATTTTCTCAAGTGGATGTTCTCAGTGGTATTTTGGAAGTCAAGGAGAAGTATTGAGTGCTTTATCTGCTCACAGACTTATTAATTAGAGTGAATGAGTGGGTTTTGGGGGGCAGATAGGATGGAGGTAAAGAAAGGTATGGTGCCAGGAAAACCTCTTTTAATATAGCCTATGCCAGTCTTCTGCATAATATCCCACAGATACTTAGAGAGCTTATCCTCTGAGAAGGGCGCCTCTTTAGTACACTAGTCAAATCTTGAATTAATATTCTTTACTTGCAGTCAGAGTAATGATCTCCTCTGCCACAGGAAAGAGGCATAAGAAATTTAAACAATTTGTGTACATTAATTCCATTTCTACTGCGTATATTTGCAACCAGAAAATTGTTGATTGGGCCACTGCAACTGTAGTTTTTCAGATGTTGTTCAGTATCACCGTGACACATTTTCTTTATGAATGTTCTTCTCTGTTGTAGAAAAGAGAAGGTAACTGATGGCTACAAAACATTCAGGACAGTATGTAACATTATGTCCTCTGCCTGCATGGAACCACATCTAACTTTCCAGAGGTAATCAAAGCCACAGATTCTTCAAACTTCCCTCACCTCTTCCAGGACCTAAGCAGTAGCATGGCTATTCTCCAACATGTTAAGCTTTAAAATATATTTTTAAAAATATGGTAGTACGTACTTTGAGAAAAATAATGAACTGCAATCTATCACTCAGATTTACAGAGTTGTTAAATGCATTATATGAAACTGATTTTAAGAAGTTTGGAAAGTTCTCCTAAATACATTTCTACTTGTATTCCTTAGCTAATACCGTTGGAAATAGTCATCTCCTCCCAGCCCCCCTCCTTTTTTAAAGGCAATAACTAAAGTAAAGAACAAATTAGGTTTCAGAATTTTGGATCTATGAAGCATTATTGCACAGGCATACTAGCAAATTTATGTAGGTTTCAAAATCCTTTTCATATCAGATGCCATAAATTATTACATTTTAGTTGAGGCCTATTTAGATTGTAAAGGTATTGAGCTCTACTAGGGTGATGAATATCATCTCATATAAATTGAAAGAATAGTAAGAACTAGAGTTGCTTGAGTATTCCATTTCTAATTCATTCTTGTATTGTGAAATGGGAAAAAAGAATGGTACTGCTGGCAATCACAATTTCTGCTTTAAGCAACCAAGAAAAGACAGCATTCACAGAATGTGATACTTGAGCTATTAGAAGGGAGGTTTGTTTCCCTCTACCCTTGTGAAAAAATAACAAAAAAATGAAAACAGTATATATTAAAGGGTTCTCTGTGTTGTTTTCTATTAAAAGATAGATGCTACCTGGAAATTAGGTCAAGTTAAAAAATCACAAACAATAAAAAAGCCCTTGCAACTCCATGTTCTTTTTATAGAATTTTACTGTGTTTGCCAAAAAATATAATTTACTGTCACTTAACATTGACATAATCCTAATACTTTCTCATTTCAGTGAGTAAGTCTGAAATATGAATAACTAAACCTCTCTGGAAATATGCAAGCAATTGAAATGTAAAACAAAAAATCTAAATCTAAACTTACTGGGCAGCATAAAGTAGGTATTGGCAACTGATTGGCTGAACATTTTCATGCAATCCTGTTGTCTCTATTAAATTGAAAATTACACAAGTAGCATTCTCAAAAAATTATTTAAAAATTAATTCAATTGTTAATGGCCTATTCAAGTGCAATAGCTGTGGGTTTTTTTCAAATGCTAAGAATATGAGTGGATTTTTTCATTGTTTAGATGTTTGGACAAATGGTAGTTCATCCTTTATGTACAAACATACAAAGAGAATCTGAATATTTATACAAATATTCTTTGGTCATATAATATTTACTGAATTTTTCTAAAGCCAATGGATAATAAAAAATAAGATATGAAAGTGCTTTCCGCTGGATCTGAAGGTTACAGGATAAATATCAGTGTTTCATAGCTCTGAAATAAACTGCTGTGTAGGGTTTTTTAGGGTTTTGTTGACTTTTTTAAAGTTGTTGACAATAAATTTCAATCTCAGTTTTATATGGTACTTTACAAAGAGTTACACTTTGAAGCATTATTGCACAAAAAAAAGAATGGCACATCCTGATGCTAAAATGTACTTCAAAATGAAAGCCAATTCAGCTGACTCTTGAAGGAGGACCACTTGTTTATTTGCAACAGGGGTATAGGGTCATCAGTATCAGAAATTACATGATTTTAAGATACTCTATACTGAGAATAAATTGATTAACTTTTGATCAGAAAGTTGTAGCAAAAGACAGATTCAGAGAGAGAGAGAGACAGAGACAAGGGATAGAAACACTGAATAAATAAGTGCGGAAGGGGGGCAGTCTAAAAAGCCCAGACTATCTTTCCTTTCTTGCACCATGCCTTTCTTGCACCATAATAAGCAGCACCATAATCAGCAGCTAAGCTCTGCTGATTTTGTGAGGTGATATTATTACATGTAGTCAGAGTGAAAAACATAGTTTTAACAACTGTTGTTACAGCTTAAAAGACAGAACAATTTTGTGTTATAAATAGTGTGGTAGGTCTGCTTAATATTTGAGTTCTAGGAGGTTTTACATGTCCAGAAATGTCTCAAAAGTGTGAATTCCAGAAATCATGGAATCAGAGAATATGCTGAGATGGAAGGGACCCATCAGGATCATCAAGTCCTTCTCCTGGCCCTGTGCATGACACCCAAGAATCAAACCATGTGCCTGAGAGTTGTCCAAACACTTCTTGAACACTGTCAGGCTTGCTGCTGTGACCACTTCTCTGGGAAGCCTGTTCCAGCGCCCAACCACCCTCTCGGTGAAAAACCTTTTCCTGATATCCAGTCCAAACCTCCCTGACTCAGCTTCATGCTGTTTCCTTGACTCTTGTCACTGGTCACAAGAGTAAAGAGATGGTACCAGCCCCTCTGCTTCTGCTCATGAAGGTCTTGAAGAGAACAATGAGGTCTCCCCTCAGGCTCCTCTTCTCTAGGCTGAACAAATTGAATGACCTTCTTCTTTGAAAAAGGGATACAATTGTGAGGAGCAAACTTATAACCATACAAGTAATGCTAAAACTTAAGCTTGAGGAGGTTTTGCTATAAACATTGAAATTACAGAGAAAGGCAGGGCTGTGTAAATGAAGCTGGCTGTGTTTTACACAGAGGTAGCTAGATTAGTCAGGAGGGAGTTTGAATACAAGGCTGTGCAGAAGTCAAAAGAAGCACACACTTAGAAGAAGTAGTGCTGCCATTCCACTTAGTGTGCTGGTGTATGTAAAGTAGAAACAGTGAAATTAAATTATTGTTAAAGCCTGTAACAGGAAAACACGCTGGGCTGCAGCTCTGCTGAGAAGAACCTGGATGTCTGCAAGCTGACTGTGAGCCAGCAGTGTGCTGCTGGTGGTGGTATGTGTCCCATGTTCTTGTGCTGTCCCTCTCATGTCCATCTTCCTGAAAATTCTGATGGTGTCATTATGGTGGGTACTCTTGGGGAGAAAATTCCAATGGCATTCTTATCACCTCATTCCCCCCCCCCCCACTCACCCCTTCTTCAACCTAGCAGTTGTATTTTTTGTTTTGCATTAGAGAACAACAATGTGTATATTGCATATGTAAATATATGTGCACAATAAAATGCACATACACAACTTAACCAGTTAGTGAGCAGCACCTGTCCATGACCAGAGCATGTTCTAGTCAATGCTAACAGCATCATCAGCATGAACAATCCATAAGGAGTGTGAGCAGTTCCTAATGAAAACTGCATGGCTATTGTGGTAAAGCTTATGCAATGGAAAGGATGCCCAAGGAGTGATGCTCATCTGAGCATGTGTTAAGTCTACATTCTTGGAGGTAAAATTTTCAGATATGTACCTAATATACTGGTCTTTGTCCATCACTGTGCAGATTCCAAGTATTTCTTCAGTAATTTCTTTTTTCCTTTCACCCTTTGGAATTGTGGCTTTTCTGTGCAGTCGTGGTTATATGACAGCATTCCGTCTTAAAGAGTGCACAGGTTCTATTTCGAGAAAATTACTGGAATAAAAGTGCAGTATTGCTTCTGAAGAAAGTAGCTGCAGATTCTTAATTGCACAAGTGAGAAAAACTGATTTATTGTGATTTTTTTTATCCGTACCATTTTCAATGCACTTTATAATCTTTACATTTCAAGTGCATAAAAAAAATTACAAAATGAGTATACTGTATGGGCTCAGGACAATTAAAAAGCATTACTCCATTGTTTAGATTTAACACTGAACCTAAAGTTCATTTCTCATCTTCCCAAAGACAATTTTTAATATCTACCATAGCAAGTCCTATCCTGGGAGAATAGAACAGTAGATATTGACTAGAAATATTTTAAAATGTAGAAATTAAACTAGTGCATTTCCTACTAGTTTTCCTTGATTAGGAGATATAGACTTAAAATAATGCCCTTTTTTTTTCTGTTGGAAAATGGTGAATGCATTATTAACATTTTTCATGTCACCCATAGCTTTCTAGACCTTTCTCCTACTATTCCTCCATTCTTCCTACTCCATTTAGTAAGAAGGGGTTCATCCTTCTATGTTGTTTTCCCATTTCTATACTGCCAATCTATGAGATGCTGGACCAGACCACTGAGTATTCACAGTAGTGGGACATCACCAGTACATGAGCCTAATGAGACCTTTCTGTTTCTTTGTCTTGTTGTTCTGTAAGTCAATATCGCAAAAGCCTTCTACATTATTTTCAGTTCATTTGATGTAATAGGCATCAGCTCAGGAGCTTAAACCATTGCTAAAACTGAAGGGGTAAAGGTACCTCTATGGGTTGAGAGTTATTTTAGCTTTTACTGCGAAGGCTGAAGAGTCATAGTGGGCATCTGATCTTAAAAACAGAATAAAGTGGAAGTTCATAGTTGTTTTTTTCACTGTGACTTTTACTGCACTTTATAAATTACAATTCACTGTAGAAATATATTTAGTAACTGTTTTATGCCAGGTTTTACTGGTTTATGACAATGTTTATGATCAAATTTCTCCTTAATCATAATTCCTATTATAAATCTAGGTAAATTATATGTGTGCACATGTGTAGAAAATGATTTTTCTTTTCTTGCCTCCAGAAGGACACAGAAGTAGGCATTATGCAATTTATCAACCTCTCTTTGTCAGGATCAGGTTCTTCACAGTCAAGACTCCCAATCCTTTGCTCTCATGATCAGACCATTATTTTCAGTGACTCTATCATTTCCAGGTCTTTATTAGAGGCAGGATAGACATGAGATTCTTTATTTTGAGCAATACAATGTCCCAGGAAGAGTGAGATTTAAATCTAAGCTCTCAGAATTCAAAGACAGGCATAATCAGTATTGATGCAAGTATTTGCATACAGTTTGTTTAAAAGCAGCCTTTAAATAGGATGAGAGATTTCAATTAGGGCAACTGACTTCTTGCTCTGAAAAACAAAACTAGAGAGAATGTTTTTGCCTCCTTCCCCTCTTCCACATCCACACAGATCAAAGTTCCAAGAGAAAAGTGTTCAAACCAGAACACAAGTGAAGCTGTGGGAGGTAATGATAGCATTTCTAGCTTCTTGAAAAAGAGAGAAATACAGTTAGTGTTGAACAATGTTTAGCCACTGGAAGATACTAAAGCAGGAACATACTAGATCATAGCCCTGTTGTGTTTTATGTATGTCCTCCAGTCATGAATCAGATGTTGGATCATCCCTAGAAGCATTTCAATGTTGGCTTTTCCAAAATGGTCCAGTTTCAGTACCGCTCTTCTTCAAGTTGATGAGAAACTTGTATCGGGTTTCTTTTTGTACCAGAGATTTGGCACTGAGCACTTTAACAGTTCATGGCTAGTCCTCATCTCACTGCATAAAAGTAATGATTCCAGGATTCCTCTTCATCTACTCTCTTGGGTTTAGTCAGTTTTGCATTCACAGTTTAGAACACATCAGTAAGATATGAGTCTTCAGACTCAGCCTAAGTTGGCTACCCTCTTTCTAGCTCTGGGTGATAACTTCAAGCTTCTGAAGTCATTCTCAGCTCACAAAGACTGAAATCGCTTTCATAAACTCAGAAATATATGAAAAGTGGGTAGCAGCTACAATACCTCTAGCACTGCTGTTCTTAAAAAGAACAAAATAACTACCAAGTACATTGAGGAAGACACCGACCCCTTTCTTCAGGAAGCAATCTGACAGATAGAGTTGACATTCAGCAGCAGTAAATCAAAAGTACCTGTACATTCTGGTTATCTTACCAATTACATTTCATCAGTTTTCAGAACATTTTTTGATGCCTGACACCTCATGGGCTTTGTGGAAAGAACTTAAGTGCAAACATGGACCTTTGTTCAAGGATTAGATCCAGTAAAGAATTTAATATCAGTAAAACAGCACCATCACTGTATAAACACATAGAATGTAAATCTATTTTATACGCAAGAAGCACAGGGGGGAAAATTTCATAAGTGTGATGTAGCAGGAGACAATGGTGATCAGAGAGAAATTGAAAAAAAAGAACAGAAGTCTGACATTTCATTAGAAGAGGGAAAGGGAAGGCAAAGTTTGATCAATAGAAATGTTTTTAAAAGATGTGTTGGTAAAAGAGAGGAGCAGTCAATCACAGTAAAAGGTAAAGATAGAGCTATAAGCAATGTACATAACTTACAGTTTTGGTGATGCGTGGCTTATAGACAGCTTTATACTCTCCTGTGACAATAAAATGTGTTTCTCTCTTTGTTTTAGGAGAGGAAAGCACTCTTGGAATGTGGTAGTTATTAATAAATGTGTTGGCCATTACTTTTTAGACTTCTAATGCACACTGTAGTAAAAAAAACCCCAAAAAACAAAAACCAAAAAAACAACACATACACCATTCTTAAGCTCTCTGTAATGGCTTTTGTTATTTGGAAATTCTGAAAATACAGTGACCTATCAACTGAAGGCTTTCTGCTCATATGATATGATCCCAGTAGCAGGTTACATGAGAAATGGCACCATGCTCACAATCTGTCATTGCTGGTTCCTGCAGTTTCCTGGTGTCTGAATGTCAGTAGCTTTTCTGTTCTACCACGGCTGCAAAATCTTTTCAGGCAGCTGCAATCAGCAACGTAAAAGCTGTATCAGAACTTTCAAGAACAATTCCTGTTAAACTGTTTATCAGTCATATTCTTGGGGTGGGGGATAGGTATGGAACAGAACTGCCCTACACGAGATGTAAAATTGCCACAGAAACTGGTGTTTGCAATTCAAAATTGCAGGAAGAGTAAAGAAAATGTGCTCCAATGCTATGAATAAGAAAGTTATAAATATAGTTTGGAACAAGAGAGTGCTCATTTTAAGGGAGATGACTGGCAAACTGGGATTTCTTCAAAGAAGTAGTCCTAGTAAAAGTCTCATCAGTACAGCCATATACAGCTAGGTGCTTCTGTGCTCTCACAGGAACTTACACTTCTCTAATACTTAATTATAAAATTCAAGAAAATATTAAATAGGGAGTAGGTAAATGGTTCTCTAGTATCTGATCACAGCAGGTTGTATTGGGCTTTAAAACCAGAACCTTTTCTGTCAGTTACTCCAAATTCTATTTTGAATTTGTTTTGCTAAGAACTTTTTTTCTCTACAGATTAAAACAATTATATATTAATCTGTTAGAAATATCTCAGTTAAGGTTTAAATGCTGAATGAAAAATGAATCACAGTGATTTTCCAGTGTTCTGTCTCAGGTCACTGCTTCATGACTCAGACAAAATGAGACAGGAAATGAATTTTGCACTGATCCTCCTCAGTGCCTATTGTGATTCTTCCGTTAATTGGCTTGGGGCCCTCATAAAGCATTTACCTGCAAGGAGAATTTGGTTTCTGTGCCAGAAACCAGAAAGGTAAGCATTAAACAGTGTCATGTCAAATGATTAGATTATTGCATCTTTATGTGAATCTGGTCCTTTGAAAGAACCCAGAAGATTAGTAAAAGGAATCTAAGCAACAAAATAATTTCTAAGGCATGCATCTGTACAACTCTGAGAAGCTTGTCAGGATATATGAAATGTGTATCTTGATGCATAATAGAAAGTAATCATAGATATAAAGTTTTAAATAGGATAGTGACAGTCACAGAATCTCCTTCAGTCATTAGATGCTACCCATGTGAGGAAAATGACTGGATAAAATCTTGCATAGACTAAATGTATGAACCTCTGCAGATCTATATCTATAGATATTTGACAAGAAACTCCAGTGAAATCACTGCAGTCTGGTGAAACAGGAAATTGTGCTTGTTTGGATTCTTCTGTACTGTTCTGGCAAAAAGTACTCAATTCTCTGTAAAACAGAATGGATTCCTCTGTCTCTTACTGAAGAATTAAATCCTGTCCTTATCAAAGTGACACAAAATTTTAAGCAGTTTAAGGTTTGATAATTCAGGGTACTGAGGTTCTAGTATCTTGTGTCCTTTGCTCTTGCTCTTGCTTTATGTGCTGTTACCTGAGTCACTCTGGAGAGATTTAACAGTCTACAGCAGTGGACATGGGACTAAGATCTCTGTATGCTAATTTTAACATCTCTAACTTGTCTCTGAGTAATTTGAAGTTTCATTATAAGATACACTGAATCCAAGGCAGTGTTCCACATCTGGCAGGATTGCTTAAAAATAAGCTTACATAGAAATAGGTGTCTTAGGTATCTTTTTTCTTTCAACCTAGCATGAGTTTCTGAATATTAAAATTTTCTGTTTCATGTGTTATCCTTCTGAGATTCATACATACAGAGACGAATTTATTTTCTTAAGATGATTATAAAAATTATTTTGGGAAAAACTAAATACACAGTGCGTTATCAGAAGAGAGCAAACAGAGTGAACAAGCTGTATATTAAAGGTAACAACAAAATGCTAATCAAAACTCTCACTAAAGGAAAAGAGGAAAAGATATCATCTTATACTTTGCTGAAGCTCATAGTAAAGTTACTGCATAAATACAGAAGGAAAAAAAGGCTTTCATGAACCAGAAAAAATCAGACCAAGATGGGGCTGTCACAAGATAAAGAAAATTCTTTGCATGTATTGGAAGTCTTTACACACCTCTTCTCAGACCTTGAGCCTAAGAGAATTTCAGCTGAACATCCAAGGAAGATCTTCATACTTAATCTGACTCATTTTTTAAAGCTTCTATTCAATTTTCTCCGTAAGAAGTGTCTTTTGGCAATCCTTATACTCTTGTACCTTCATCTTGTATGCTTAAGGTTTATTTTGTGGTTATTTTGTTCAGCCAGGAAATTTGAATGTATCCATTAACTTTATCCATGTACTAGTATGATTTGAGATAGATAGATAGACAGATAGATAGATATAGATACATAAACAGTTTCTTAGTTTTGGACAGAATAAACAAATTTGTACTGAGAAACACACTTGATTGTGTAGTTTTAGTTCTATAAGCAAAACAATAAGTTACTAAGATGATCAAAATAGTCTTTGGAGTTAATATGGAATTTCTGAATTTTAGAATAGTACTGTCAATCAAATCCCTAAAACATGGTAAATAAAAATTGGAAAAAATAATTCAGAAGTTAACATTAATTAATCTTTTCCAATTTTTAAAGTTTTCATTTTCATTGAGAGTTCACTGAGAATGTCTTAACAGAAAACTGTCCTGAGACAGAGATAGCAAAACCAATATACTGACTGCTTTTTCATTGAACCCAGTGATAGAAGGAAGATCTCTTAAAGGATGCATGGCAATTTCTGCCAGAGGATTCCAAGATAGAGAACAAATGCTTCCGAACTGCCACTTGCCCTAGAAAGTTTGTCTTTGACACTCTCTTACCACTGTGTTTTTAATCTTTTCAGCTGACTTCCTTCTTGTTCCAGACATACATTAGTTTTCTTACTTGTTTTCTTATCTTCTTACTTTTTTTTTTCCCCCTGTCACTGGTCTCATTTTCCTTTTATATTAATGGGGAGACATTTTATCTACACTTCTTTGGCAGCAGTCTTTCATTTTTGCACACCTCATTCTTTTATCTTAATTAGCTGTGGCTTAGTTTTTTTTGTTGTCTACCAATTCTTCCTTCATGTTCATCCCTATCTACAGGTACATGAAATCAGAAAATGGCACTAAGAATTCCCTGCTTTTGTTTGTTCAATCCTCTTTTTTAAGACTAGGCTCCTTCTGTTATCATTAAAACATGCTGATGGTTAAAAAACATCCCTTATTGTAACCCTCTGTGTCTGTACCTTGTAGCTCTCAATCAGAAGAATGTCTACCAATGATAAGTAACAATATTTTTGAGCAATATATGCCCAGTACTTGGGGCAAAGGACAAACAAGAGGAAAAAAATACAAAGCCCTTCCTTTCCCTCAATACAGAATTCAGTCCTGAAATGACTGTAATTAAAAAAGTCATTGAACTTGCTTTTATGTTTACTTGTTTATATGCTCTCACGTACATTACTGGCACACTTTTAATGAATTGGTCTCTGATGTTTTATAATCAACACTATTTTGTTTATAGGCATCAGAACTCCATTTTATTTGCAAGGTCTTTTATCAAACAGATTTCTCATCAAATTGCATCCTCAAGTTCTACCATACTAAAGATAATAGAATTGTAAAGATGTAATTTAAAGTCTATTTTGGGAATAGTCAGCTTCCATAGAAGTTGCCCAAGGAAATGCTTGACCTGCAGAAACTTTATTACTAGTGATTTTGTTCTTTTTCTTGATTCGGTATCAAGTTGACTTTCAGATCCTGATCTCTTTCCACCAAGGAAATAATTTTCTTATGAACTTTTGAACACTCATGTACCACCAGTCACAGAATTTACAAGATAATTTAGCCATCTCTTTTTGAAATATGCCTGCCCTGTCTCAGTATTTTTTTTTCCTTTTTTAATCAACCTTAATAAAATGGCAAGTACAACTTGTATGATGCTTTAGGCAGGACTAGAATAATAATATACACTATGAAATAAGAAAAAAACCTAAGTGCTGCCACTGATTTTCAGCATTCTGAAAAAGCTTTTTTCTTTTTGCTGGTAAAAACACTTGGAAATACTAAATGCAGTCAATATGGGTGGATCTGGTGTGCTGCTTCTCCACCTCCTCATACTAGTATCTTAGCAAACATACTTGCTCAACTCAGAATTTTTAAGAGGCAATTTTGTAAATGTATAACAAAATAATACATTCTTCTAAATGGCAATGCTTTGAGCAAATGATTTATCTTAATATAATAATAATAATAATAATAATAATAATAATAATAATAATAATAATAATAATAGGCTGTAGATTTTGTTAAAATCTTGAACTTATACTGTTCTGGAGTCTTTATTTCTTCTATTACATTTAAGTCACTCTGTTACAATGGGTTAAGATGATCTTTAACCCAAATATTTAATGTAATTCCATAGTACTCAAGTCCCCTTACAGGTTTCAGATGACCACAAACTACTGCTAGAGAACTTGCATATGTGGTATAAAATTTCCATGAGGTTCTAAATAGTTTTAAGTATTTCATGTCTGCATTTAGTTGACTGTGATTTGAGGATGAGCACAGAACTGGGATAGAAGCAACCAACAACCCATTACTGCAGTCACTCCCTCAGTGTGGCTGGGGCCAGAGCTGTTCTAAGGGCCACAAGTGCCTGCTGGGGTGACAGGTGTTGCAAAGCTCTTTTGAGTTTAATGCTGCCAATGGACTGAGAAAAGGGGGAGAAAGCCAAAAGGGATTTGGATTTTCCCACTAACTGCTTCCTGGAAGTGTACAATAATCTAAACAAAATTTCCATTTCACGATTCAGTGTTTTGGATTCTTTTTCTATAGAAGTAAACCATGGTGAATATCTGACTTGCAAGACTATGAACTACGTCTTGCAGTTCCAGAGGTAGAGTTGTTGATCCCCATCATGTGGACTAAAGGGAATTTCAGTTCTGTCTTTGCAAGATAAGAAGTTACACAGTCTTAGATTTTGTCCTGCTATTCAGTGTTTTGGGGAGGTTTTTATGTGTATATGGTCTACTTATGTATAGAACCAGGAGACAAACATTTGAGTTCCAATATTCCTATGAAATGATCAAATGATGCTGTTATCATTGAACAGGTGTTACAAAAAGGTCTGTAAAGATTCCAGCTAGACTCTAGATCATCAGTGGAAAACACGTTTTCAAATTCATACTTACAAACCAAGCACAAGTTTTCAATGACAATTTTGGATCTTAGTGCTCTCACCCTGGAGAAAGAAGAAAGGTGGTTCTGTTCCTTCCTTAAACAATTTCTAGTTTCTAAAGAATTTGCTGCAGTTTCCTTCTAGTGTAACTTATACCTTTATTTTCTTTCTGATAATTATTGAATGTGTTTTGTGTGTGCTACTAACTTTGATCTGTATATGCTTGTTCTGAATTGTCTCAATCTTGAAATATTGAAAAGGGTAGAGGAGAGAAAGTAGCAAGCTTTTTTTTTCCCTTACTACATTTCCCACAAAAATACTTTTGTTTTTGCAGTTGAATAACAGACATATCTCAGTTCACTTTGCATTGGGATGAGGAAGTTGAGACAGAAATACAGGTTTTGCTGAAGGAATACATAGAGGTATACATGGGGGAAGACCTCTAATATTTCTTGCTTCTAAGCAAGGCCTGAAAATTTTTTAATGCACAGTCTAGCAAAGAGTTCACTGAACTAAAAGTCAAGTACAGGACTTGGTTTCTGTGTAAACTTGGATTAGATGTTTCTTTATCCTCTGTGGCCATGTGGCTTTAGGGGATTATTCCCTGAAAAGTGCTGCAGAGTCAAAAATGTTACTTTGTTTCACTACAGTCTTACTATAATGTGGCTTTAATGTAAATACTTCAAATAACTGACTCTAAAATAAAAAAGCAATTAATTAAAATTACTTTGAAATAATTTAATTAAAAATATTGTTTATTTTAAATCGAAGGCATCTGTTATACCTAGATATTTCTTGTTAAATAGAGAATTCATAGATGTGCTTCATTGCTTCTACAATGTGAAATATATTTTCATGAAAATACTTGTTTGAAATTCCTTGATTTGAATTTATTTCTAGCACACAGATATAAAATAATAATAATAAATATAATAATCAGTAAAAAAAACCCCTCAAACTAACAAAAGGTCAGTGAATAGTCCATGTCCAAATGAGGGATATGATAATGGGAAGGGCCCAGAGGGGAAGGCATATGAGGCAGGCATTAATATCTTCTCTCTGGTGACCAGTGACAGGATCCAAGGGAGTGGCCTGGAGTCATGTCAGGAGAGGTTTGGATTGGATATCAGAAAAAGGTTTTTCACCCAGAGGGTGGTTGGGCACTGGAACAGACTCCCAGGGAAGTGGTCACAGCACCAAACCTGACAGAGTTCAAAAAGTATTTGGACACCACACTCAGGCACATGGTGGGATTCTTGGACTGTCCTGTGCAGGGACAGGATTTGGACTTCAATTATCCTTGTGGGTTCCTTTCAACTCAGGATGCTCTGTGATTCTATGATTTTGATTTTACTGGTTTGAATTTACTACTTGACTACTTAAATTTAACTTAAAAAAAAAAAAAGAAAAGAATTCTTATGCTTCTCAAATGGCTTCACATGTTCCCATCAGCTGCTAGTATAGTTTTGTCATCTACGTGCATATTATGAGTACTGTTAAATCATTTTGTGCACAAGTATGCCAGGCAGTTCAATAAAATCCTGCTTTTATTTAAAAAAAAAATTAAAAATAAAAATCAGCTGTTTGGATTCCCAAAAGGAGGCTAAAGGGATGGCAAGTGATTATGTTGTGCCAAGAAATGTTCAACCTAGTGCAGGTACCTAATTATGGTGCTGTACCTCTCTGTGTTTGTGACACAGGCATTTGTCCTGTGTCATCAATTCTAGACTGACTGCAATGAAACATCCTTCATTATGTTGCATCTAATGTAGCACAATCATAGCTTTAATATCCCTACCAGTGTAATGGCTGCATAGAGTTTAATTCTTGATAGCTTTCCCTAAATGTGAACAGGAGACAAATGCCTGGTGAGTGGTTGTATATCATTTAGTCATCTCCCTGCGGAAAACAGTCGTTTGAGCTAGATTTAAAATTAGAGAAGTCACAGACTTGGGCACTTATTGAGTTTCCTCTTTACCCATAATGGAGAAGAATAATGAGTTTCAGTACAAATTGCAAAGGCTAAAAATACCGCTTTGTGCCATGAAAATTGTGTTGTTATATATCACCTCCCCCTTTCACTGACACTTTCAATCAGCTTGTCAGCTTTTACTGGTAGATAATTTGATGAAAGCTTTGCACTGAGTAAGGCTTTTGGCGCAATCGTATACAGCAAAAATTCTGCTTGTGTCAGGACCAAGTAATAATGCCAAACATGTTTTCATACATATGAAAAGTTACTTTCATATGTAAAAACCTTTCTTCCATGAAACACCAGAATCCATGAGAATAGTGTTAGCAGTAGGAACTAATGGCACCCTTTATAGCTGGTCTAAAGATGTTACAGTAGCCAGCTGGTAAATTCGATGATAGTTGACAAATTTCTGATACATTATGATACCCGTGGACTCCTAGCAACCTATTTAAAGCTTCATTTCTCATGCTTGCTGTTAACCATCAATAAAAACTCCAAAGCTATATATAGATGTTTGTCCATGCTAACTTTTTTCCCTCCTTCTTCCCTTCAGGAAAAAGGAGGCCTGGCAGTTAAGACATTTGATATTAAAAAGCTTTGTCTATGTTCTTATTCTTTTACTTTTTTCTTCTTGAGATGATAAATGCCTGTGATTTTCATGACATTTACAATTCAAAGAACATATTATTAAAAGGTATGGGCAGAAATAACTGATAAGGAGAATATGAAATGCACAGGAGCTTTTCCTTATAATAACAGAATCTCAATTTCAAAATAGCTGTTTCTGAGGCTGATATTATTGGATGCCCACAGGAGCTTCCTATATTTTGTTTACTGGACATGATATGCCACCTGGGGAGTGCAATACAGCTGTAGAGTCCACCTCAACTGCAGGATTTGAGCAGCTGAGAATTAAAGTAATGAAAAAATTAATGTGGCAGATACTTGAGTAATTTGAGAAAAGTGTTCTTTTAGCTCCTTCCATTCTCCCCAGTCCTCTTTCATTTTAGATACTAATATTTGCTCATAGGGAATAGAAAGCTCATTTGTTGCTGTCTTAAATAATTTAATATTATTAACCATTTTTTTCCTTCACAGAATTACAAATTTACCTTTACCCCACAAGAATATAAATAACACATTATATTTTCCAGGGGAAAATACTACCTGTGAACATATTTTCTTTATTTTTAATTTTGTTATACCTGTAGCACAGCAAACCTACCGGAGGAATTATTAATTAGTTCTTGATTATTTTGCAGTTCAGTGTTATAACTTCACTCTCTCTTCAGCTGCAGTTTATATGGAGAAGAAACTTAAAAGACAGACATTAAAGTTCATTTGATGGTCAATTCTGTGTTTTAGCTATTTATAAGGGGTAAAAATTTCAAATCATTACTAATTCAGAAAATTTCTCATGATCCTGAATGGTAATCAACAGATTCATTAATAAGATGATGTAGGATTCACTCAATTCTAATTCTTTTCACTAAGCCCTGATTAATGTGCATTACTTTACATCTAGGCTTGTCTTTAAGCACTTTTTATGCATTAGCTGCATATTTTTAATGTTTGCATAAATTTATTTTAGCCAGAAACCGCCTCCTACTAACAAACATGAATAATCCTACTTTTACTGGTTTTTCATGCATATTCAATATCTAAATTGAGAAAATTACACTCATGGTATTTTCTTTTTATATAATTTACAAAAAAAAATTAAAAAGTTTGAAAGGTTTTTTTTATTTGTTTGTTTTTTAATAAAAAATATAATTGCATGGTTCAATAATTGATAACTTTTATCCTAGACATTTTTAACAACCCATGCAGAAATTAGATTTACATAAAGATGTATTAGAAAAAGAGAAAAACTATGCAATACAGTCTATTCCACAAGAATTGTGCAGGTAATAAGTATAAATTCATGGTGTCTGGCAGCACAGACTTTTTTTTTTATTTGATTCATTTAAAAAAATTCTGCTCTGGGTCTCATGAGTTGTATTGGTGGCTGGGGTAGAGGTGTGATTGAATACACTCTTAGATGTGTCATGCTTCATAGGGAAAAGAAGAGTAGATGAATGGATCCTCATACAAATGATGATATCTGAGGACTGTCAAGTGAAATCCTACAGTGTACAAGCCAATAAGTCAGCTGCCTTAGTAAGGTTCTCAGAAAAGACAATATCAATCAGTTTTCAGTGAAAATATCTATAGTTTTTGCCTTGTTTCTGTTTTCAGTTCCTGCCTCTGGTGTGTTGACTTCATAAAAGTAATTTTAGCATGTGTCCATTTCTCCATCTGTGGCATGTGTGCCTAATATATTAGATCTTGCCAGCAAAGGGTTTTGAGATCTGGTAATAGGAACACACAATACAGTAACTTGCTATTGCATATCTCTTTATCAAAGGAAAGTGCTTGGAAGGAAAGCACTACCTATAAAAAACCTTTCTGATCTTCTTTTATATCTTTTAAATCTTCTTCTGATATTCTCGTAAGTACTGTTCCAAAGGAGATGTAGAGGAAATCAGTATTTCTTGTACTGATGGCTGTGATACATGTGATACCTGGTTCCATTATTGAAGTCACTGTGCTGGGTTTGAAACAGAATAGAATCATAGAATCATTAATAGATAGTCTGGTTTGGAAGTACTCTTTAAAGGTCCAACCTCCTTGCAATGAGCAAGGACATCTTCCACTAGATCAGGATACTTAGAGCTCCATTCAACCTGATTTTGAGTGTTTCCAGTGATGCAAACATGGTACAGTGTTTCACCACTGTCCTTGTAAAACAGTTTCTTCATTGCATCTTGTCTGTGTCTGCCCTCTTTTAGTTTTAAACCATTATCCCTTGTCCAATTGCTACAAAAAGTTTGTCCCTATTTTTCTTAGAAGCCTCCTTTAAGTATTGAAAAGCCTCAGCAAAATCTTCCCAGAGCTTTGTTTATTCCAGGCAGCGAACAGAGACATTTTTCTGTCTCTAGCCTTCAGGATGTCCAGAAGTTTTCAGAAAAAATCATATTCTTAATGATTCTTGCTTTGTGGGAGCTTACATCAGATACAGCACAAGAGGACTGAAGTAAATCAGTTTGTGTTCTTAATTCCTTTGGGTTTTTCATAGGTAAATAGTTATTTTCTTCCACCTTTGAGAGATGGAAAACATGGAACCCCTTTGCCATAAGGAGAGAAGAAGGGAACACCACAGAATGCCACTTAGACATTGGGTTTGGTAAGGGGACAGAAAAAAGAAACCATTGTGCACATACACAGATGCATTGTTAACTGAGATGCGTCTCTCCTGCTGTGATGAGCAGGCATTACTGAGCTCTGTGTCCACAGCTCTGGGCTCTGGCCAGCAGCTTGGAACAAACACAAAACTGTTGCATCTCGGGTCCTCTGCATCCACGTAAAAATGTTTCCCTCTCATCGTTGAATTTATTATAGGTTACCTCTCTAATCACTGGGATGGCAAGGGGTGTATGTGGTGTTTTCATAGACAGATTTTAGCACAGCCCATCAATCAAATCACTGTGGAATACTGTTGTGATGCACCTTTCCAGTAGTTTCTGCTACTGTTTTCCTGACAGTTGTCCATGGCACGTGCTGAGGCTCATAGTACTCTCATTTTCCTGGTGTTCTTTTGAACAAGGTTCCAAAATTTGACCTCTGTTTGCACTGTACTCCTGGTCAGGGCAAGGCTTTGAGTATGCCTTGTTGCCTTCTGTATATCTGTGAGGAGATTTCACATAAGTACTTTATAATGAGGATATTTGAGCCAAATTTGAAACAAAGTAAGAGAAGGAGAAATTAAGTTTTCTATGCATATGAGTACTAAATTGAGCTACACATGCATTCCAAACCTGATAATGCTGCACATAATATTATATCTTAAAGAAACCCAAGCCTTTTGTTTGGAAATAAGGCTGAAAATTATATATCCACTTTTCTGTTATTATTTTCCAGATAATAATTAATTAGTAACTTATTATAACTTAAAATTAATAACTATTCAGATCATTTAATAAACTTTCACAATTAATAAAATTGATTCTGAATGAAATTATTCCTGGTCTGTTATAAAAGCACTAGAAGATTTTCAGGCTCCAAGAGAAGCAATGTGTACTAGGGTGCTTTACATTGTGATACCACCAGCCAGGTATTATTTGGGAATGATACATATTCAGCATGTTAATCCCAAAACATTCAGAGCTGTACTGCTGTAAAGACAGTATTAGTTATGTATCCAATAGGTTTTGTAATAGCAAAGTGAAAAATCATGCATTTGTATCCAAAACAACCAACAAAACATACTCCAAAAGTCTGACTTTTTAGGTAAAATCAGCTTGTTGTTATACTAGAGGCACTTATGTGCATGTGTCAGCTCTGGATAAACCCTGTGATATGTTATAGTGGAGATATATGTGTATATGTGTGTGTGTGGGTATATATATATATATATATTCTATAGAAAGAATTAATATAGACAGAATTAGAAAACATGGCACTGTGGGAAAAATGCTTACAAATGACTGTAGAGTTAATAAATCTGTTTTGAGATTAATGAAATTTAATGTATATTGTTTCCACAATCTGAAACTATGCAGATTCACTTGCATATTTTGCATTCAAAATTTTATTGTTTTATTTTAGTCTAGATAAAATAGCAAAGGTTTAAAACTAAATTATATTAAATCTTAAGCTTTTAGGTTACACACTTTAAAAAAAATTAGAGAGTACACTCTATTTAAATGCAATTTACAAGTAAATTTACCTCCATGTCCTCTTCAGGTGTCCTGTTAGTATCAGAAAAACTGATACCAGAATTGCCATGTTTTGCTTATAAATTCCAACAGCTGAATTCCAATAGCTTTACATTATTGTGTTGCATTTTATTAACTATTTTCTTAATGCTAAACCATGATTACTCTTCATTCTTCACTCTTTTTATTTATGTCCATTTATTACATTTGATTGCATCAGTTGTCTTTTGTAACCTGATTACTATATGAATTCTGATCCTTTATGCAACAATTTGTTTCTCTGCTGATGCTTATTTCATCTCCAGATTAAGTTAGCTGTTAAAAGACCATTTTGCATTACAAAGGATTTGATCTTATTTATTTATTCGCAGAAACTTAACTTTTAAAAATGTAAATAGATTTTAAATGTAAATAGGTTTTCAGATGCATTTAGCTATGTCTTACCTTGCCTATAAGATCTTCCTTTTTAAACTAGAGAGTAAAAACAAAGACAAAAAAAAAACACAAAAAACCCCAAAAAAACAACAAAAAAAATCCAGAACTTTTCTCAAGAATTTTTACAAATTATTTCTGTATTTTTTCTTGAAAAAAGCATCACCCATGCTGATTTGTTAAATTTTCCCACCACAATCGAAAAGGAAATTATGTTCTTATTGCAGATTTTCATACCCTTAACATAAGCCCTACTCAGATTTCTCTGATATACTCTTGGTTTTTTACAATGCTTTCTGTAATCCATTAGTGAGTTACAATGACTGGTCAGGCAGAATAGATTCTCCCAGCAGTCAGCCTTTGTCACCTTGCAAAAGCAAGGGAAGCAAATGATCTGGCCTTGTGCCATAAATAAAATGTAAAAAAGTGGGATGCTGAGGTTAACATCAGTTCAGTTCATCTTCATCGTCAAGAATGACCTGAGTTTTCCAAGGCAGGCATGCCTAACCTGGTGTGGGTGTGTAAAGGGTATGCTTCTGGGGATACAAACCTTTTTTGATGTTACAGTGATTGCAGGGGCTTCCTTAAGCATACAACATTCTCTCTGAACAACATGTTCCTCTTTTCAGAGTTATTCCAGTTGAAAGTTAGATGAAGAATGCTGAAACTACCTGTGTTTAACTGCTCCTCAGGGTTTGCTGAATTTAAGAAAGATGTAAAATGTAGTGCCTCTCATGTGATTGCTATCATTTCTTCCCTCAAGGATACAATCATAGGATTTATGAGAGTCTGTAATGTCTCCTGCCTCATTGTCTCCTGAGCTGTGATACAGCTACAGTCAAGCAAAAAGTTCCTGAACCGGTCAGGCTTAGGGAAGAGAAAAAACATTTAGTGGGGAAAAATAGGAATAGGAATTTCTGTGGTAAAATTTTGCAGACTCAAACCTGGAAAAATCTGTCATTTTGCAAGACTTACAGATGGTGAGTAAATCTATAAGGTTGGTGAGAAATCCAGTGGCTGGATAAAAGAGTCACTGGATTTCTAAGTAGGTCTTTGGGATTTTTACAGTTTGTTGTCATCAGGAAACAATTGCAAAGGGTGGGGAGGGGCCAGACTAGATAGAGCTGTGATTTGTGAGTTTCTGTAAACCATGGAAAGATGGGGATGCAATAATTCAAGCATTTAGCTGACGGAATGGTTTTACATATGTTGAGGTTTTGAATGTTTAAGTGGAAGACAAAAATTGCTAAGAGTCAGACTAGAAGTAGAGATTCCATAATGAAGTGTTTAATAATAAAAGATAAATTATAACCCTGATCTCCACAGAAATTTGTTTTGTTGTTTGTTGATTGGTTGTAGGGATTTTTATATAAGAAATGAAAAAAATCCCAAAAAACTTTGAAACAGGATACACTGTAGAAGAGGACACATTTTCTCCTCTTCCTAAATCCCTCTCCAATATATTTTGGCTTCTTTAGTTGCTTGCTTTAGTTCCAGCTGCAACTGGATGTCTTCCAGCATCAATCATAAGAGTATGCAACTCAATCAACTGACATGACACAGGTTTGGTTTTTTTTTTTCCTATAACCTGTGCAGTTTCTTAAGTGAGAAACTTAAAAAGTGAGATAGGCATTTTGCAGACACAGGGAAACATGGTCCATTTCCCCACACAGCTGGCAGAAAATGTGTCAGCACATACAAGAGATCAGCAAACTTGGGACAAGAAAGGGAAATTGAGATTTCCAAGAAAGATGGTGTTACAAGCAGCCCCAAAGGCGAGGGTAATAAAGGCTGTTAATAGATCCCTTGGGGCAGATTAGAGGGAAAGGACACTGAATGATTGTGTTTGTAACTATATATATATATATCTGTGTGTGTGTGTGTGTGTAGGGTTTATTTTAGAACAATTTGGTTGCAATAGAAATCAGGTATGTAGCCATTTTGGTTATTATTATCTATACTAAGATAGCAACATAAACACATAAAAATAGCACTTAAGAAAATGTATGAAAGGAAAAAAGAGAAAGAAAGGATAAGAGTAGAAAAATACCACCACCCACGGATTTGTGATAAGACTTGATTGTTGAAAAGTGATGGCCACAGTCTTGTCAATGTGAAGGTTGTGGTCTTCATCTGTGGAAGGTAGGGGAAGCCCATGACATACAGAATTCAAGGGGTTAATATACACTCAGGCTCAGTGGGAACACCCAGATACCACCCTTGAGGGAAGGAGCTTCAAGTCCTCTGGTAGAAGGCTTTGGAAATGAGTCTGGGGGTGTTTTGGGGGTCTTTTATGGGTTATGACATTTCCTAAGACATGACAGCTGCCTGTCATTTCAGCTCGGGTGAGCCAGTTATGTCCCATTAGAAGGGATGAACAATGTCAGGGCTGCTTGCAAATGTGAATGTTCTGTGTGAATGTGACCTTCCCCAAGGAGGGGAATGGGGTGTGAGGGAGAACAGGTGGCATGATAAAAGGCACTATCCCACCCACCTCACAGGATCTGCTGCTTATCTGCCTCAAAGCCTGGCTTGTCGCCTTTGTTGGTGGGTGTTGACCCCTCTGTCATGACCCCAGAGGGGTCAACCCCCACCAACTGCTGCTACACACCCAAAAATTCACCTCCTCATCTTAGGGAGTGCAAACCTGGCCTCAGAAAAGCACCCTGCTGCCTCCACAAATGGAGTCAGAAGTCATTAAACATCAACATTTCAGTCTCTCACAGAACAGTATGTTTTTTCAGTTACTCACTCTGTGTCTTAGTCATGAAAATAACCTGACATTTGGCAACATGGCTTTAAAGCATGCTGTTGTCAGGAAAAAGGTCCTACTCAGCTGGACAATCACACTAAAGTAAAATGGATTTTTTTTTCTCCTCCTGTGGATGTGCACATCATTCTTTGCAAAAATTATTCAGGTTCAACAAAAAAATACAGGCATATCAATGACAGAATTTGATTTCCTCATCTTTCTTCACTGCAAAAACTATGTTTTTCCTCACAACTTATGGTGCTCATAATGACCATGTTTAAAGTTTTTACTTAAGTTCCACAAGAAAATCATCTTTGTCTAATACAAATAAAGGTTGTGTACATGTGAGGATAGTTTTGCAACATATTCTTTTTTCAGGTCATTAATATCGTGGGAGATAGCCCAGCTGATTTTTTATTCCTTGCTGAACTGCAAAATTATGATTTATTTTTCTAGTTTTTCTGATACATGCAGATGAGTGTCTATCAAAAGATTGGTATTCAAAATGCAATGTGATGAATAAAGGAAAGCTGCTGCTATTACAATTCTAATCAACACAACCTGTTGCTTCTAAGTATTTCAATTTACTGACTAATATGATTATTGAAACATCATGGTTTAAGCAATCGAGGAGAATTTAGATTTAATTTTGTCCCCACCAGTAGGGCTTGGATAGGAAAATACTACAGTTTGCAACTATGAGACCTCTCCACTTTCTTATGGCACCTGAGTTGTGTAAACAGCCTACTGGCAGCAGTGCTTTATTGTTGTTTTCAACACTATATCATGATGGAGTTCTACGAGCTTGCTATAACACTTTTTCAATCAACCTTCCAATTCACCTCCTGAAGCAATATATTCTATAACACTGATATTAATTAGTTATATCAGGGGTCTTTTGCCTGCATGCTTTCTACAAACTTATTCAGTGTTGTAAAGGACAATTTGCCTTGTAAAACTGAAAAAAAAAAGGGGCCAGAAAACAGTGTTAGCCAAAGTGAGAAGGGGGGTGCAAGCCTATGGGATGTGGATTGCATTGTAATTTATCAGTTGTGGGGTTTTTCCAGCCATGCATTCTTTGAGTACCCCTTTTTACACGTGGACAAATTGTTGTGTCTGTCTCTATAGCAAAGTCCTGCTTTAACACTTACTTAACACTGAGAATGGAACACTCCTCAACTAATGCCACCTTTATGAAGTTAATTTTCTTCTCTGGCTATGTTCATCTTGGGTTGTAGTTTCATCTCTTTGATGCTGTTTTGCATACAGTCTTCCATGAAGTTACATTTATTTACCCCTGAATATTTATCACATATTTACTAAGGCTGATAGTTGTTCACTAAGACAGAACAAGTTTGTGCCTGAATGAAATTAAATTTCTGATGCACATGACCCATGAGAAAACCAGGACAGTTGACTGAATATTAGTTCTGTATGCCATTCCTGTCTAATTGTGAGTAGCTGTGGTTCATGAAGCTTTTCTTTAAGCTGAAGAATTTTTTTGGATTTAATGGCACCTAGTTTTTTAGTTCCATATGTTTGATTTAGTTCTATGTATTTATGCAAATAGTAGTCAACTAATACTTAACTACTACTGTAGTCTAACAACTAAATTAGATTGATTGAACAGATTATTCCTGAATTTATTCCTGAATGTCAGAGATCTAGTAAGACAAGATAATGAGCCTATGATATCTTAGAACACTGCTGACATTCTTCAATGTAAATGGAAAATTCTGAACACATTCTGGGTTAGATTGTATGAAAATATGATAGACCTGGCTTGGGTGTGTTACTTAGGAAAACACCCAGGGGGGAACATTGATAGCCTCAGATGTCAATTATTACAAATGCTGAATTTTAATGGTACTTCATCACTGAGATTAACTAAGTATAGAAATGAAAGACTCCCAAGTAGGATTCAGCCTTTCTGTATTATGTGTCTATCTCAAGAATGTCTGATTACAAAGGTTCAGAAATAGGGGGTTGAAAATGGAAACTGGAAAATTTCCTACCATAAATATCAGGTTGGATTTGAATGTCCCAGAAATTAAATATCTTCTCTTTATTTTCTGTTTCCCAGATCTAAGTATTCTTACAAGACCCCAGTATGATTTGCAATTTTAGCTGAAAGTCATAAGTAGAGACAATGATTCAGTGCACTGTGTAGCTCTAAAACACCAGTGACATTCTTGATACTATAGTCATGATGCACTGTGCATAGCCAATCCATTTGCATGAGAGTGTAGACCTCCTATACTGAGATTTAATCTGTTTTCCATTTCAACTCTGAGAATTACTAGAGAATATCTAGGAAGGGTGACAGCTCTCAATTCCCATAGATATCTCTTCACTGAGATGCTTGTGGTTTTCATTTCTCTATTCTAAAAATCTATTTTTAGGGTAGCCTTGTGTATATCAACAGAGATCACATATTGCACCATCAACATTTAATCAAGGCATTCCAAATAGAAAATAGGATTCTGCTTAAAGGATTTTCAGTTTTGTATTTAATTATACTCGAGGTCTAAACTAAGTGGCCTCTGCTATTTTTCATAGGATGTCTAGGAATAAAAGGAAAGAATTTGTAGATTGCCATTCATGGACTGAGATTCAGTTCAATTTTGAAAAGTAAATGAGGGTACTGCTAACAGTTTCAAGTGACTGAAATGTGGTAGGTACTGATTTGTTGGAATTAGAAAAATATAAAATTCTACAGACACTGAAGAGTTTGATTTGTAGCTTTGGAAGAAGCTTAGATTGATGTAAAAATACAATTCACATATATTAAATAGAAAAATCATAAACTTATGTTTCTATACTTGTAAGTAAAAATATGCCTTAAGTAAGTAAGAAACTGTATTGATAAGATGGTGAAGGGTTTTTAATGTAAGGCTGTGGTTGTATAAAGTAAAGGTTTATAATGTAAGGCTGTGTTTGTATAAAGTTAAGAGTTTAGAAGTTATAATAGAAGCATATGTGTAGACCTGAGACAAGCCCATTAGATAAAAGTATCCACAGTGCAGCAAAATTAAGAAAAGGTGATAGGTCAAAAAAGCAAAATAAACCTTGTGGCGACTTTCTCTTGAGTAAGAAAGTTATATATTACCTTGTAACAAAGAAACTTGTGACTACTCTTGAGCTATGGCCAACTGCTTGCTCCTCTAAAATCTCACAGCCTCTGAGACTGATGTTTATCTGAGAAACAAATCGTTCTTAGCGCAACGATGGTCCCACCCCTTCATTATTAGCTGCAACAATGATACTGATTATAGTGAGAATTTAGAATGTCTGTAGTTTCATTTAGGCAGTTACATCTTGAACTGGAGCCTGTCCCTAATATATTTCTTATCTGTTTTGAAAAGGCTCTCAGAGCTTGTGAAATCTCTGTCAAGTGAGATGGCCTCAAGGCCCAGTGGACACTGCCATTTTAAAGAGTGTTTCACCACATTTCCAACAATAGCCAAAAGTAGAACCTCCACCAAGTGCAATGCCTTGAAAAACCATGGCAGCTACAGCACAACTAACAGCTCTTTCAGAACTATTAATAGATACCTGATATGCTGATCTGTTAACTAAGAACTGTTATTTTTGCGCTAACTACACATTTAAAAATTATGCAGGGAAATATCACCTTTTTAAAAATACATTTGGTGTATTTTAGAGTGAATTTTGAAAGAAGTGGGTAGAGATAAACTGACAGGTGTACGTTTAGTTACTGACATGCAACTTACATGTATAATTGTATTAGAGTTTGCTATGAATCAATCTCATTTATTGCATGAAATAGAACTTGCACCCCTTAGACAACTGGCAATGACTAAAAAGGGGTCATGGCCTTGTAAGCCTTCCTTCTCCAGTTGATCTAGCATATCCAGCCAATCTGTTCTTGCTGTTCTGGCCAGGGGCCACCTCCATGAATCCAAAGTTTACCAGTGTCCTTTATAACAATTCCTTGCCTTTTTTGACATGGTATGTAATGTTCTAAGATGTGATTTAACTGTGATGTTTTAAAATGACATGTGGTAGCTATTGTACATTTTGTTTTATTTTCTGCTAAGTCTTCCAATACAATTTTCCTTAACACTTGGTACAACCTAAGAAGTGACAGAATTATTAGCTAATGTTTGTCACCTTCTTAAGCTCAGGTATTATATTGGACTTAATACATGTATAAAAAGCTTCTGAATAGCGATTCACTCCATTAAATGCCTCTCAAATTGCCATAAAAAGCTTGCCTGCTCATCTCAATTTGAAGCAGAAAGTATTCACTGCTATAATAGATTTTCTGTGATCTACAACGACAGGTTTATAGGTTTTAAGCATCAAAAGGCTTTTTCTAGTTCTGCATTATAGGTATAATCACTTTAAGACCACTAAAACAGTTAAATTGCTGAACCTCTCATATGTGGAAGTGTATTACAGCTCAGTGATATCATGTTAAATGAGGAACCAAAGGTAGAGTGAACTCCAGGGAGATAATAAAAACTAAGTGCATTATTTGGAATTAGTACATAGAAACTAATTCTGAATTTCCCTTTGCAGTCCCATCAATAGTTTTAGTCTTGTAAACAGCCACAAGGAATTTCTCACAATCTATATGTGCCCATTAATGGAAAACAGTTTTGCTGTAAGAGTATTAAACAGAAAAGAAATGTGTTGCAGCATATCTACCAGAATCTTATTCATGCACTAATGAAATGTGGGGTATATGGGTATGTGTCAGAATAACTAGAAAACTTAAACTTATGCTTACTCTTTTATGGCTTCCTTTACTTTCATACTATTCTCCACTGACAGTTAAATCAAATGGCATTACCTTAGATTTACTCATCCACTGTAGTCAGGTGGAAAAAAAAAGATAATCACTTGCTTATTCTGCAGTGTATTACACTCTTGTGTCTTGTTTTAATCCCTTTGAAGAATCTTTAGTCGTGCAAGTTACTGAGTTTTGCCTTGGTGTCTAAGAGAAAGAAGTGTGTTATTTAAACTCCTGTCCTTTATCATTAGATAACCTGTCTACCTGATGGGAGTATTAACTTGCTGAGGAAATTCTGTTAAAGAAGGTTATAGCTCTAGGTTTTAAAATAATTTCCCTCTTCTCATGATTGTGGTGCCATATTCTCATTCCTTTTTAATGATCTTTCTTGAAAACACAGCAATCTGAACCTTAGACAGTAGCTTAAAAGTAAAAGTTGAAAGGGAATATTGAAAATTGTGAGAGAACAATGCAATTTTAGAAACAGTAGTCTTCTTTAAACAAAGCAAAAATAAAGTTAGGATTTACCTACAGGTACCAGAGTACCATGGTAGGTTTATCACCCGTGCTGGCTCTGAATAATGATAAAACAGAAGGAAGACTTTATGATAGACATTGGCTCTGAGTTGGCTACACTTGATTACAGAAATGAACCTCAAAAAAAAAGTGGTCATTTTGCACCATGATTGCTTTTTTTTTAACCTTTATATTTTGAGCTTCCATTGCACTGATGATGCGAACTTACTTTAGAAGGAGTTTAGTTTTCATTAAAGAAAATCCCACCACATTTTCAGTGAAGTTCATACCTTTAAAATGTAAGCACAATTGCATCACACCTGACAAAGCCAACAGCAGCTACAAGGTTATTCTGTCATGAAATGATCTACAGCTACTTCAGGCAAGAGAATACTTTACCAGCACATTAGCTGCATCATCTGGAACACAGGAGGCAGTGGAGCATCTTTGCAGTTACTCCAAATGAAAAGAAGTTATTCCAAGTGAATTTATTGTATTTTTTGCTGAAAAAAATTTTTTTTAGTTTTTCCAAAACTCTGAAGTAGTTAATGTCACAAGAAAAGTTGTATCTATGCTAATGATGAAGTGCTAGGTCAGGAAAAAGTTTCAGTTCACAGTATTCTTGATTCAGCTCTTTAAGGGCGTACTGCAGTTCATGGAGAGCAGCTATAGATATTGCTTAAGTACTGTCTACCACACCCATTAAATTCTCCAGTAGACAAGTTCAGGACTCTTTCATGCTGAGGAGAGCAAAGGCCACCAAAATATCTGCCACATAGACCAGGCACAGAGTATCCCAGCCATTCATACTGAAGGTGAGTTCACATCTTGGTTTAAGTTTAACAATGATGCAGGTCTTGTCTATAGTTCTCTGCAGCTCTCCAAGTCTGAAACTTGCAATGGCCTTTGGTCCACACAGTGCAGAAAACAGAGTTTTGGCCTAGGGCATATTTTACACACCAATGTCTGAAATGTGCTGGAAAAGCAAACAGAAGCATTTACACTACCATGGTTAAGAGACACCATTCTGAAAAAGTCTCCCCAGCAGCCATGTCCCAAAGTTAGTTACTTCTTGAATGAGCAAATGAAAATGCTCCAAAAAACATTCAAAGTCATATAGGAAGCTGGACATAAAATCTGCTCAACAGATTTACCTGGAGGTTGCTTGTTTGCCAATAGAGATTGAGAAGAAGAAATAAAGTGAATATAACACTATCACTAATCTAAACAGATAAATTCAAACTTTTCATCACTAAAAGATGCACAGAAAAAACTTGCATAGTGTGTAAATGAACATGTCAAGAAATTTCAACTGCATCTTTGTGTTAACAGGAAAATCTCTACAGCTTGCTGTAGGTATTTATTATTTTCCCATAAATCTGATCCTGGTTGCCAAGCAACCACAGCCATTTTGTTACATGTATTCAATATGAACTACTACTGCTTTTCTTTTTTCTTATCTTAAAATTATTTGTGAGAAAATTCATCAGCTTCAATGGAGTTCATCATCATGGTTCTTCTTAGCATTACAGATAATCCATATTGAACAATCTGTGTGAAAGAAGTCCTAAGAGCAAGAGAAGGCATAAATGAAAGGCTTCTATGACAAAATTGAATGTTGCTAAAGTATTATGTGTATGAAATTTTTGAGACACTTTCTGTCAGGAAGTAAGCAATAGATGAGGATAGAGAAAAATTCAATAAAGTTAGTTCGGTATGTAACCCTTCCCCTTTACAGGATGTAAAATACATAAAGTCAACACTAAACTGTTATTGAAGGCTGCTACTTTTGATAGTAGAAAAGTAGATATGTTAACTTGCACAAACTAATGAGGCACTGGTAAATCAGACAGTGTTTTTATTTAGATTAGGTTTCTACTAGAAATCATATCTGAGATCAAAATACAGCTAAAAGTTGGAACTTGTCATACTCAAACCTCTGAGGAGTTCTTGTGACTGATTTGATAAATCTGAAAGAAAATTTGCAACACTGAACCCAGTGTAGTTAAAACATGAAATATGTGGCTTCTTGGAATCTGCTAGCTTGGAATCAACCTTAAAACAGCTTTTCCTTAATAATCTATAGATGAAACTGAACATATAATAAAATATTTTCCAGGAGTGAAGCAACCTTTGTTGTTACCTTGGCATTACTAGCAATTTTAAAATGTATATTTAAAATGTATATATTTATTAGAGTGAAATTTCTTGACAGACTCCATTAGATTTGGATGAGTGAAAAGTAAACAGTCTCTTAGGGCTTTGAAAAAATTGTTCATTCAATTTCCTAAAATTTTAAGGACTTTCTCAGCAGAAGAAAGGGTGCAAGGAACTTGGCCTTAAGAGATTATTTTTCATAGAATATGAAATTATAATATTACTGGTTCATTAATATCAGAGGCTTCTGTTTGGAATCACCAGTGGATAAAATTTTACCATATATTATTACTTTCTGGGTTAACATAGAAACTAGGACTAGAAACAATTCAGTGATGAGTAAAATCCTGATGTGGTATCCCTTCTGTCCTTCAGCTGAGCAGAAAAAACAGAATTTTCACTAATCAAAATTCAACTACACAATTTAGTACTTCAGGTGAGTTTTAAATAAACAGCAAAGAATGGGGGAGCAAATCAGTGATATAAAATCTGGAGGAATGTATTGAATGAATATATGAGACAAATTGAGCATTGCATTCTTATTTCAGTGTCCAGAAAAGCAGTAGTACAACTTACTTTATTTAATCTAGAAAGCTGTACTAGTACTTGATTCTTAAGTTCATTACATTTGAGGTCATCTCACGTTTCTTGAATTTGAAGCTTTATTCTCTGTGAGATCAGGTGATTTGGAGGAACTGTGAGGGAAGATGAAGGTCAGTATTTCATTCAATTGAGCTTCTCTTGTTCTGCACGAGTGAATAGATACTTCTCAGAACCTTGCTGTTGTATGTTTTTTATCAGTTTTAGGGCCAACATTGCCCCAGGCAGCTCCTTTTTTTACTCTCCCTGGCTTTCAAGGACATTTAAGGTAACTATTAATCAAATCGGAAAAGTCAGCTTTGCTGACAAAATTTGGAAGAGATACTGTTCATCTTACACTCGATCATTTAAGAGATCATTAAGAGACCATAGTCCTTAGCAAGATTTTAGACATCATCATGACTTACCTTGGAGATTAATGATGTTATCCATATGGGCTCTAGGTAGTCAGTGCAGCCCAGTAAATATGCTGTCTGCCCTGACCAGGCAACTCAGGGGCTTAGACTCGCTCTGGCCTGACCTGGGTGTCGCTGGTTCAACTCCTGTGCTGGGGCCAGCTGGTGGCTGCTGTCTCCCCTGCTCCAGCTTCCGCTCCAGCCCCGTGGTGGCCCCACTGGGGAAGGAGTGACACCCCCACCTCCACTGCTGCCTGACAATGCACAGCCCTTAGTGTGCATGGGGCTGGTGTGGGGCTGCAGGCCACTGTAAGGCTGGAGCTGGCACTCTGGGAGAATGAAAAGGGCTGTCACAGGGAAACATTTAGAAAGAACCCAAAGCAGTGACCAAGCTTGAGGACAAAGAAATGTGACAGTTTTTCTGGTGAAGACCTGAGGATGTTGACAGCTGACTATGACCCCCTGCAACCTCTCACCCCCATCACTCCTGAGGAAGACTGAAGTGTCAACCATAGGATCCAGCAGGACATAGGGAGGATGAGCATAACAGCTAAGAAAAAGGACAGATAAAAGGAAGACTTTATTACATAACAATTTTAATGTTAATACAGCATTTCCATATTAATTACACAGCATATGGTATGAGACCTTTAAAACACTATGTCTAGTCCCCATGTTAAGTGCTGTTTTCTCTTTTGCCTATGGCAGGATCTGGAGTCTGACACTAGACTGTCTCTATGCAGAGAAATAGATGTTTTTAGGATGTTATTCATCTCGAGAAATGCATCTAAAATTATTCAGGTAAATCATGTTAGAGAAGTTCCTCTCTCCTCATCCACCATAAAGTAAATCTGAGTCATCCGGTGTCTCCCTTCTCTCAGATAAGTGCCCTCATCTAAGGCTACAAAATCTATACTTTCCTCCTCACTTACATTTCTCATGAATTTTGCCACTCCGAAGGACAAAATACCCCCTGGGCTAGCTTTCTATCTAGTAGCTGGAACATTTGCTAATACATAGAGGACAGAGATATTGAGTCCCAGACCTAGAAAAAAAATTAACCTGGGTCTCCTGCTGGCTGAACGGTATAATAATTGCTTTGTAGCACAAAAGATGAACAGTGCCACTACTACCACCTTTGTGGAACTGCTGTAAAAGAGAATAATGATCCCTGTTTAGTTCTTTGAAAGGGCAATTGTGCATGTCAACACCCAGGATAAAATTCTGGCCTTCAGCATCCAGGTGGACAGATCTGCATGCAATCCTTAATCCAATACCTGGCACCTGAGGAGGGGCTTAGCATCCCAGCTACAGCCTTCCCTGGTTACTATTATCTAGTGTTAGATAGGTTCCTACTTCATTTTCAGAAGGAGATTTTTGGTGTGGTTTATTGCTTCAAAATGCTTAATGTCACAATTACTGCATATTTCTTGGTCCCATTTTGAGGGGCAGAAAGACAAAGTGTAGGGATTTGGTCATGATCACTCTAGAGGAGATTCTGTTTAATCAATAATTCCCTGAATTATATAAGGAAACAAAAGGATATTCTTTATTTAGCAAACTGAATTTTTAGATAGGTATTTTTACAGTAGTTTTGATTATTTTAAGCATTGTATACCTGATTTTTTTTTTGTCAGACTAAGTAAGAGGTCTATGCCACTAAAGCCATGTTATTTTTTTCTTTTTGCCTTTCTAGGCATAATGCAAATGATTTAAATGACCATTGCCTTTCACATACTTCATTTGTAAACATACCTCCTCTTCTTGATTCTTACAAATGTTTTCTCAGCCTGCATCCAAAAATGATGCATTTCTTTTATAACATAGATTTTCTTAATATTAAAGATGACCTAAATCCCATTCTTCTCTGTATAGGGGGTTCAGTTGTAGTCAATATCCTGTTACAATTCTGAGGTTTCTAACTGGGTGACAGCCTTATTCACTAGGCCATAGTAAGAAGTCTTGCACATCTCCCTCCTTTTCTCTGTCCCAGTGGATTTTGCATTCACTTCTGCTGAATGGCATTATTGAGACATGTATATGTGACATGCTTAAGGAAGATGGGAGCTGCAGGTTAAACTTCTCCAAGCAGAGGGGTTTTGTAATATGTATGTCTCTGCCTTGCTTGTAAATGTTTGTGAGTTGTCATGGATTCAATATGCCTGCTACATGTAAGAGAAGTGCTTTTAATTCCTTCAGGGGGCTTAGCATTGTGCTCCTAAGGGATGAGAAACCTGCTTTGTACTTTAAATAAGGGAGACAATTCTAAGTCCTCAGAGAAAGCTCAGTGTGCTGTTTTAGAGCTGTGTTAACACATTTCCTGTACAGAAGCTGATTTTCATTAAACTTAACTAACAAAAGTCAAGTTATAAATATCAGGTCATTTTTGGTACTCTCCTTAGAAAGTTGATAAAATTTGAAACTATGCTGAACGAAAAGGTTCAAAATGAAGCTCATGGAAGCATAAGCCATGGAGTTTTCTTCATGAGAATAAAGGTTTTAATACTAGAAATTGGTAATACTGAGATTTTACTTTCATGTAAAACATTGAATTTGAACATTTGAAAGACATAAGATGATTTTTTGATGTTTTGATTCACAAAGCAACAATTAATTTAAAAGTATTAAATTGAAAAAAAATAATTTAGGAGTGGGCTATAAAAGACACAAGCTAGATGTTTAATTTTTCTTTATAACTGTAGGAGAGTATTTCAATAGGTTTTCCAATATTGTAATAATAAATATCTTTCTCCAATATTTATTTATAGTATTAGATATAAAGAAATTTCCTTCATAGTCATTATTAGCTAGCTTGAAGTTTCAAGGTAACCAAATTGACTACAAATTTCCCATCCTATAAAGAAACAAAGGACCTTTACAAAACCATCAATGAAGACACAATGAATGGCATCACCAATTAGAATCAATATTTCTCTAACACTCTAAACACCATCCTAAGTAATACATGCATTGTGTACCAGCATACAATAGATTACACTTGAAATTTCTTTGTGCTGAGCTAATATCAATTTTTAGGACAAAGCTTTTGTATTTCAGGGTCTTTCTGGTTTTCATTAGTATCTGTTCCTCTCCAAAGTGTGCACAGCACCTGCTCCTGTTATTATAAAACGTATTGCAACTATTTTGTTACTTTGGGCATATTAGAAATTGAAAACAATTAATCTTAAATACTATAGTGCTTGTCTTTAATAAAGAGATTTCCACATGAATATTTTTGGTGAAAATCATACAAATAGCTATCAGATGCAGCTATTCTCAGTTTTTACATTTTATGTGTCTGAAATTACTTGTTTCAATTGTCTGCATTTAATGTGCCTAACATTACTAATTAATCTAACTAAGATTTGGAAGAAAATTTTAAATACAGTTAGATGAATGAAATGTCATTGTATCCAAAATGATAATAAACATTTTTTTCCAAATTTTATTTGGTGTAAATAAGGGGTTTTTCATTTGTTATCAATATGTGCTGTCAATTCCCATCAAACTTTCAAAAGAAATTAAATTTGGATGCTCTAGCTCCCGAATAATTATTTTTGAAGCGTTTTGGCTTTTTTTTTATCAAAACAGAATTCAGTGTTTGCCAAGTGTCTCAGACATCTTTTTATGAAAATCCTTTCTTAGGATTTTTTCTTCCTGAGAAGCTGAGAGGCTCCAGGAACAAAATGTAAACAATGGTTATCTGCTGCTGTGGAATGCAACAGGTGGGTCTGTGATTGGTCTGGTGTGGATGTTTGGATTTAGTGACCATTCATGGCAGAGCTGGCTCTCTCCCTCTGTCGGAGCCAGCTGCTTTTGTTATCATTCTTTTCTATTCTATTCTTAGCTTAGCTAGCCTTCTGAGATGAAACCTTTCCTTCTATTTCTTCTAGTATACTTATAGTGTAATATATATAAAATAAAATAATAAACCAAGCCTTCTGAAATATGGAGTCAGATCTACATCTCTTCCCTCATCCTGAAAACCCCTGTGAACACTGTCACAGCCAAGAAATTCTCAGTGATTCTTGCTATGTGGTATTTAAGTATAAGTGGGTATAAGTAGTTTGATTTTCCTGAGTAATCTTTACTTGGAGGCATAGAGGACAATATTGTTTTTCTTAAATTGTATTTTATATAGACCAGGTAAACCATGGGCTTACCAGAGGTGAATTTTAAATTTCTGAGAAAGTTAACAAATACATTTAGATGAAAGTACTTGGCATATCGTCAGATTATGCAGAAGACCAAATAGCAGAAAAGCAACAGCTAAGAATTTTGCAAAGGCTTGACTGTGAAATTAGATTATTTCCAGCTCCTATACAAATTATGTTTTTGTACCTTGGTCCTTCCTCAGATATTTCTGTCTTGATTGTTTACATTTCATGGATATTGGAGATGTCTAAAGCAAATTAGTTGGTGTTTTACATTCACCACATTTACAAAGTTTTTTATTTGTTAGAATATAAATATGGAGACTGGTTTTAGAGCTATGCACAAGATGTAAAAATATACTGGATTTACTCCTACTTCATATAATTTCAACATAATAAAACAGTCATAATCAGAAAATTATATAAAAGTTATGAAACATAAATTTTAAAAAGCGATTCCTCGGTACCCAGAGTCTCGTTATCTAATTTTTATCTTTAAAGGATGAAGGCATATTAGGAAATACAAGACCCAAAGTTATAGAGATCTGGTCCTTTCAAACTCACAACACTAAAGGGACCTTCCTAAAGCAGACCACAGTTTAAGTGGTGTTGCTATTGCAGGCACAGAGATTTATAGAACGAAACAAAAATTCCTGCTCTCTGCTAGGGCAAGACAATTTCCATATAGACATAAGTAATTTCCCAAGTGACCAAGATAGGATGGTGATCTAGAATATTTTATCAGTGGCAGCTTTGCAGTTTTCTTCCTGGTTTTTTAGAAAACTTTCCTTCTGTCCATTTAGAAAGTTTTTTTGCCTTTGAGTGAAATGGGAATTCCTCTCTATTGACTGAACAGGATGACAATGTGGTCTAAATCTACACACTAGAACAGAGGAAGAGAATTAGTCTGATTAATAACGACAGCAACAGAGTCTTGCTATACCTCTGGTAAAAGTCAGGGCTAAATCTAAACAGAGAAATAGGTCGTCTTTCACATTTTAAATTAATTTGTACTTTATAATGAAATATGTTTGGGAAAACTTAGTCAACATGCCTCTGTGCGATTACATTTAAAAAGGAACAAACCCCAGGAAAAACACTCTGGCTTCCACCCTTTGCACAGGTAACTGGATGCTGGCCGAGCTGGGCCATGTGGGGCCGGGCCAGGCCATGTGGGGCCGGGCCGGGCCCTGCTCTGCTGCAGCGCCGGCCAGACCGCGCTCGCTCCTGCGCACAGCCAGCTCGGCTCAACCCTCCGAGTTCCAGACATGGCCGGCGGGCCAGGCCAGCTCCACTCAGCTTTGGGTGGAGCCAAGCCAGGCTCCACTCTGGCAGCGAGCCCCCGAACCGTTCTGCTGGTGCCATGGAAAAGTCATGCGGCTGAGAACAGAGGCAGCCCTGCAGCCCTGCGGCTGCCATTGAACTGGCAGGGGCTGGAAAACAGCCATGCAGCCACAGTGGCTGCTGCCGCTGCCCAGCAGAGATCACATAAACATCCACAGGCCCAGGCAAGATAGTAACTCTATGCACAGATGAAACTTGAAGACATTCTCTCACAAGTGAGAGAAAAAGGGAAGGATGCAGACAAGTAAAGAAAAAAAACCATGGAGACACCAAGGTCAGTGAAGAAGGAGTCAAATCCCAGATGGGAGGAGAATGAGGCAGTATCTTAGTCTTGGGCTGAAATATTCTTGTAAGGCTATGGTGAAGATACAATTGATATATCAGACTTCGGGTTTTTTCCCTGTAATTCATGGAATGCTCTGGGGGCATGTAGCATTCTAACCAAGCTATGAGCAGAGGCACCCATGTTGAAGCAAGCAGATGTTGAAGTAGCTGTGATCCAGTGAGAAGCTTGAACAGAAAGATATGAGAGAAATGAGAAACTTTGCCCCAGGGATGAAACAAGAAAACCTCTGTTCCCAGAGATAAAAGAAGTTTTTATTTTCTATACTAGAACAGCTCATCAAGCTGAAATGACCCATGGTGTTAGTTGTGGGGAAACCCCAAAACTGAGGGAGGGACTTCACGATTGAAGATTTCTGGGCAGCTGCTATTAATGAAAATTAAAACCACAAGAGAGCTGTTTCTTGTGGAAAAGTCTTCATGGCATGGCAGGAGAGACTCCTCTCTCTAAGTGGACTGAAGAAAGATTATTTTTGTGGAGACATAGAACGTAAGAGAATAGTGCAAAAGGTAGTCTCACACCTGAGGAGTTGCAGCTGTACTAATCACCAAAGATTAGGAACAGGCCTGCCCTTAATAGGCCACAGCTCTGTCCAACAATGATGAGTGCTATAAAAGAGTGGGCTAGCTGCAGTTTGTTGGCTGTATTGTGAAGAAGGAGTTAGTGATGTGAGGAGCTGCCTGTGAGATGTCGCCAAGAAGGTATGGAACTTTTGCAATAAGACAGCAACATATTTTATAAGTGGTGAACTGATTGAAAACACCAAATTTTTCTTTTTATTTTGTCAGTGGAAAAAAGAAAGAAAAGTGCGGGGGAGGAGAAGTGCTCTGAAGGTTTATTCTGATTTCTTATTAATTTTCTTCTAGTTCTGTTATTAAAGTTTTCTTTATGCCTCCTAAAGGTTTGGCCTGCTTTGCTCTCCCCCTAATCCTTATCTTGCAGCAGAAATACATTCAAAGACACACACAAAATTCTATTTTGGTATCTTTTTAATATAGGAACTGACAGTCTAAAGGATGGAGAAGGTTTAGAATAATAGTGCTGCTTAGGTAATTTATTTCAAGATATGCATTTGAAGTAATTTATATGCTTAAAAATTCAACCTTACATTTGGTGTCTTAATGTAAGCACTGCAGAATACATAAGTGAAGAATACATAAGTAAATGATTCTAGTGGGTGCACTGGTGTTTGGCCAGTGCTACACCCACCACAATAACTGGTGCGTTGATTGGGAAATGAAGATTGGTGAACCAAAGCCACTACACTTAATTGGTGTTTCTGCCCAGTTTAACCAAAACTGCTACAGAATATATTCCTAGTTTGTTAACTAGTGTACAACCCAGAGGGAGTTTTATCTTCTACCACCATTTATCTTCTACCTCCTTTTATCTTCCACCACCATTTTCTTTGCTCTATATGTGTCTTTGAATGTATTCTAAATTTTTCCAGCTTTTGATGTTGCCATCTCAATTTCTGGGCACACAGGAAAACTTCATGTATAGTATACAGCTTCTTAACACAGTTGAATATTATGTGTTTTGCATGGCTTCTTCAGAAGCAGAAAATCTTGGTTTTGCCATGTTAATTGTCTGTGTCATCTTGATAACAGACATCTTCACCTATTTGCTTTTTTTTTCATCACAGATAAAGGTGCATGGGTAACTCATTTGTTTTGCAGCCCTGATTGCTATCTAGGCAGCATTTTTAAGTCATCTAGCTTTCAGTCATGTCCCCTCATTTAGGTTTGCAGTCAGTTTTGTGTTTAACTTGATCTTAGGATAAAAAGTGGGGATCTTTTCATGAATTCTCATTTAAGAAGTCTCTATCTCAACCATGGTGTAGTTACTTCAGGGTCCCATCTGCACTTAACCAAAGATACTAGTCAAGCTTTATACAAACCCAGATATTTGCTATGAAGCAACAGGAATTTTTCATTATCACCAACAAATTCCATGCATGTAGTTATTTTGGAAGGTGATGCATCTGCACACCTAATTTTCTTGTCATGATTCATACAGAATCTGTGCTATAGAAAATTTGTGTGAAGGCCTTCTTTTACACAGTAAGTTCTTCTACACAGGGGAAATTATTCTGCAGTGCTTACATTAAGACACCAAATGTAAGGTTGAATTTTTAAGCATATAAATTACTTCAAATGCATATCTTGAAATAAATTACCTAAGCAGCACTATTATTCTAAACCTTCTCCATCCTTTAGACTGTCAGTTCCTATATTAAAAAGATACCAAAATAGAATTTTGTGTGTGTATGTTTCAAGGGACTAAATCACATACAAAACAGAAAGGGGGAACAGCCAGTATTGTATGTTATATCTACAATTTATAAACCATCTCTTGGAAGTTTTGAGTTTGGGTTTCTCTACAAGGTTATGTGTCATAAATTATATTTACTAAATTTTCTGATCCTGTTTTCAATCAAAGTTTTTTTGTGTGATCTTCAAAACATTCACTGATTTTTGTGTTGGAATATTGGTGTGGTATGTTATTAATGTTTCACTTCTTACTTGTATTCTTTAATATTCATGGCAACATTTTTTTCCATAGTTCTCATGCACATTAGCAGATCCTAGACCACTAGGGTTCAGAAAGTGAAATAGATGCATAAGACATGTTATTTTCTATCTTTTGCCTTCTTTATTGGACATCATTGAAGAAGTTAATATTGTGAATGATTCACGTTTTTAACATTCGCTGAGTGTTTTTTGTTGATGCTTTGTGTGCATGCAGGTCTTCATTAGAAGTTAAAAAGAAAACCATTGCATTAGAATAAGAATGCATTAGAAGACTACAGGCTTCTAATACATTATTTAAGATGAAGGAAGCAGAAATAATGCTCACTAGACTCTTAATTGAGGCTTTGGTATTTCTTTCAAAGGACAGCTGCATATTTTTGCACTGTGTAACTGGGAGAAAGAAAAGCAGGGGTATATAGAAATACTGAACACAGCACTGTATGCAAGATATTAGTCACAACTTCACCAGAAGGATGAATTAAGTATTATTTCAGAGCACCATAGCTTTGCTGTCAGGGTCATGAGTTTCATCCCAATTTGTATAAGACAGCTTGATACAGTAATACTGTGCATACTGTTCATATCTGAAAGTACAGCTTCAGTTGGGAATGTTTTCAGGCTTCATGTGTCCAAGATGAAGACATTGTGCAGCTGATATTAGCCTGCCCATTTGCCACCAGCCTGAGAGATGTCATACATAGGTGTGACCAAAACAATGCGTCCTGAAGACAGAAATATGCCCTTGAACAATTTAACTGCAACTCACCAGGCAGTTAGGAGCTTATGCAAAATCATAACTGTGGTAAATACAACAGCAGTTACTTAAAAATGCAGACCAAGATAAAATTTCGTTGTCAATTTAGTGAGGCATGTGCACAATTAATAGGTAAAAGTAATTACTATAAATTACAAGGAACAAGCACAGTTAGTTCACAAACCTTAGATTGCCATCTTGCTACAATAGGTCATCAGCGACATCACTGACAGAGGTGGTTTTCACGATAAACATGGCTTGAATCTAAGGCCTTCACAAGCATTTATATAATAACCTTCAAGAGGAAGAAGCACACTCCTGAAAATACTTGTCAGCAAATCACCTGAATTTCACTTCTCCCATAGCTGCATAATCTTAAGCAAATTCAAGCTGAATTGCTAAATCAAAATGTTGGCTATCTGCATATTTGGATCTGGAGCAAGAACAAATTATTCACAGAGAGTTCCATTATACTCCTGCTGGATACCATGCATACATCCTCAACTAAATGCACAGAATAGACAATGTTAGTGTGTGTGTCACTTTAAAGCAATACCCATGGTTGGATAGTCCATGCACCTTCCTAATGGTGATTTTTTGACTGCACTAGAAAAACAGAATACCATGAAACAAATTTTTAAAAATCTATTTATTCTACCAGTGGATTTGGCCAGATATAAATATTGTCTTTTTCTGAATTTCACAATGGTTTATTTGCTTATTTTCCAATCAGGGAATAATCTTGCTTGTATTATGGACTTTGTATTGGGGGTAAGGGATGATTACTGATTTTTTTTTTTTTATCTTAGGCTTAAAAATTTCTGCTTTAACTGTGCAGCTCTCACAATACATTGCAAGATCTTTATTATCTTGCTATTTACGTGAATTTTTATTTTGAATAATAGGAAGATAACTCCCTTTGGAATAGGGAGTTATAATGTGTACTATAAAGGATATCTTAAATTCACATTATGAACTCTTCTTGCTTTGACCATTAATATTGTTGTGATCTTTAAAACAGTTATTATATGCTAAAAATAGTTCAGTTCTGTTTGTTCAAAGTCTAGTTGTAAGAGACTGAAAAACAGCATGTTGGTTTATGAGTAAAGGGCAAAAAACTTGGTTTCCTTTGGATAGAACTGCTTTTCTCCCAGTGGTGGCTCTAATGCTTTCTAGCCATGGGGGTTATCAACACGTAGGCAGTGGCACTGGGCTTGGTGCTGGCTGTGTTCCAGATGCCAGTGCTTTGTAAGAAAGAGCAGCAGGGGGAAAGATTTTAGCAAGACTTGTGAAGTTCTGCTGAGAGCAAGCCAAATTATCCCTGAGGTAAGAGCTGCTCCTGATTTCTGCAGTAATACTAGCTGATCCTCTTTGTGTCTCTTCTAGTACATTTAAAAAATAAAAATAAAAAAAAAACAGTCTTTAGCTGAAGCAGAACCACAAGCTGCTGATGTTTTTCCTGATTTATATGTATGTATGTATGTATGTATGTTTTATGCCTTCAGTGAGAGAAATTCTTCTATTCCCTTCTGACTGCCATGAACATAAACACCTCTTTCCATTATCTATATATCTGTATGTTGATGAGCTAGCCCACATGGCAAAAATCCCCTCTGGGACTAGCAGGCAGCAGTCAGGCAAGGATCAGTTAACTCACTAAGCTATTACTGCAATTAATAGATAGAGGCAGTAGATTTGAATTTAAAATCTACACTTCACCAGGAAACAGAATCCTGCTTTAGAAACTATTAATAATTTTCTGACCATAACAAAACAATTTCCTGCACTAATTGCATTCCAGGTCCCTACTATAATTCAAATGGATTCCTGCTAGAAGACTGCCTCCCTTTTCCCTGAGTTCAAGGAGGATATTTCCAGTTCTTTGCAGTCAGCATTTTTATTTTAAAAAATCTGAAAAATTAATTGTGTAAGAAAATATTATATGTATAGTTTTCTTGTTGCTTCTAACTGTAACTCCTGAAGAGAATGAGGAAAAAACTGAAAATTAATAGAAAGTGCAGCCTACTTCATGGAGTCCCCTTCATGGAGTGAGTAGCAAAGGTGAGTACAGACCTCACTCAAAAACATTACAGACTGGCTGTTGGACATGTTGGAGTTAAGAATCAAAACTTGGAGCAACAGACATGATTGACACATGTGTGAGGAAAGGAGAGGTGTGTAATAACTTCAGGGAAATAGGAGGAGCTCCCTGGGATTTAGGGTCTGATGTTCCATACCTATAGGGCGCCTGAATTCTACATATGCGTTTCTGCGTGTGTGTGTGTATATTTAGGCTAGTAGTGAAGATACTGTGAAGTAATAGGAGCTCTAAACTGTAATGTTTTTCTTTCAGAAGAATTTCAAAGGCTACTGAAATCCCTGGCTATGTGTCAGCTTGAAAAAGCAACAGTGAAGGGCGTTTATTCATAGCTTGTTTTTCTTTGCTTGAAAGCTACTTGTGGGCTGCACTGGCAACCGTTCTGGATGTTAACCACATTTTATTGTTGTCTAACACGCCACATTAGAGAACATTTCAACTTTGAGAGAAAAACATAACTATAATTCCCTGCTAGTCATGCAGCACAGAGTTCTGTGACAGAATAAAACATGGATTCACTGTAATTGTGGGTTTGTTGTGTGGAACCAAAGGTGAAGCACATTTCAGTGAAATAGCTTTGCAACTGTAAATAGAAATAATGGTTGGAGAACATTGTTCTGCTCTGCCTTTAAGGTGTTTCAGCTGAAAAGACTAAATGAAATTATGGAAGTAAATGAGACTAATTTGAAAATAAACAAAAGCCTTTTAAATGGTGGTTACAAATAGGAAGTAGATTATTGTATTTAAGGGAGTAAAGAGTAAAACTCATGGATTATTTTGCAGTGGCTGTCTTTCAGGACTTGCTGGGAAGATTGACCTTATTTTAGATGCAAAAGAGAGTGATTGAAATGACTCATTAAAAATGAAACTTCAAAGAAATTAGATTTTTTGAGAGAAAACAGGTGTAAGGTAAATGAAAGCTGAGGTGCTTTAAGCACATTGAGAGTGAAAAAAAACAAATCCCACTCCTACATGCATGGGCTATCTGAAACAGAAATTTCTAGAAGTGGTAACAAAAAAAAAATCATCATATGACTAATATTATCCATTAACTCTGCTTTTATATTCTGTGAAATTAAAAAAAAAATAATAGGGAGATTAGTTCTTTGTAATTAGGACAACGAGTATGTTTCTTCAGTGGTAAGATACCTGTTTCAGTTTAAGTATATTTTCTCTTATCCCTCTGTCATTAATATCTACAAAGAGCCTGACTGGAGGCTCAATAACCTCCTTGTAAGACTTCCTGCTCAGCGGCAGGACTGAAGGTCCCCCATGCCTTCCTCCCACACTGAGAGCTCTGCAGTCACTCTTGGTGCATTGGGCTACCCTTGCAGTATTATTGGTGCCCATAGGGAAGAGTAACAAGGGTTAAACATCTGTGAGCTGGGCAAGCCTGCTGGGCCCTGTATAGAATCCCAGATCCTTGCTCTGACAGTGAAGCTGACAGACAAGCCTCTGAGGACATCAGGTTGGTTTGGTGTAAGGCCCTGGAGCTCACTCAATGAGTCTTTTGCAAGGATTTAAGGTTATTTTTTGCAGTTTGAGTTAGATGCAAGGGAGACACTGACAAGATATTCTCAAGAGGGCAAACAAAAACTTTACTGTCAAACTTCAGAAAATCTGGGAACTTTTTAATGTTAGAGCAGCATTAAATCAACATAAAGTGTTTCACAAAGCGTTAATTTAGTAAACTCTAAGCCCATTCCACTTAGCAAACTCCAACCCATCTGACTTTAAGTTACTCAAACTTTGAGAAGAAGGAATTAGAAGAAAGAGAGAAGAGATATAGAAAAGAACAAATACAGGTACCACTTCTGATTCCAGTGGTGTTCACCTGAGAGAAATTCCAAGAGGATGTAGGGCCAAGACCTGTGTGTGCCTTGTGCTCTGGCTTACATACCCATTAGCTTTCCTGGGCCCTTCCCTTAGGAGGGACTTCTGGTCATTTTGCCGCTTGGGAGCTGGGTTAGGGGCTCCAGGGTTGGAGTGTGGAGCATTGCCTCCCACATGCCAGGGTTTGGCCCCACTGCTGGAATCCAGCCCCTGGGGGTGCAGGGTGTGTGGAGCAGGGCAGCACCTTGCCAGGGCAAGACCTGACCTGCCCCTTTCCCCACACGTGTGCCTGAAATGTTTCAAGCCAGCAACTTCCACCAGCTCTGGGCTGAGCTGCCTCTGAGGGTCTCTTGAAGAACCTTGTTGCCTTCAGCAATTCACTGAGCAGCTGCATGTCTGCTGGTCCATCACATGTTTCCAGCCTCTCCTGTCTCAACAGCCCACCCATCCCTACCTGTGGGGTGATGGCCTCTGGCCCTTTCTCAGCTTCTTCTCCACATGTGCTTGTGCAATATTCTGCCTGATGGTGGCAGCTGCCTTCTCTGTCCCTACAGCTCTGTCACCAGACTCTCAGAGCTCACAGAGGGAGCTCACCACAAGCAGCAGCAAGAAGTGAGAGGGAACTGTGCAGACAATGGCACAGCCATCCATCAGTGTGGCCATTGGAGGGGCAGGGCACTGGGTCCTGCCAGCCAGGCTCACAGGAGGTGCTGGCAGGGCTGGATGCCCAGTGTGGTGGGCCAGGAGCACACCCTGGCTGAGGAAGGGCTGAGGAAGCCATGGCAGTTTGTATGGAGGAAGCTGACAAGCTGTCCCAGGGGAGGCACAGCTCCTTGAATGCTGTTTATGTAAACCTGGGACATGGACATCCACTGGAAGTCATCAACTGGGCTCAAGAGGTCTGCAAACTGCCCTGTGAAACAGTCCTTGCTCTGAATTTCTTGTTTTGCTTTTCTGTTTTTTCTTTCGCCATTATCTGATTTTAAACAAACAGAAGTGGTTTTTATGACGATGGTTTTTTATGCTATTAATAAATGTGTTCCTTCTTAATAAAATAAATAAAATTTCAAATAGAAAATTAATTGCTATGATTTTTTCATGACAGGTCCTTTCCATAGGCAATAATGCCCTCTGTTTGAATGTTGTAAGATAGTTCTAACTAGAAGAATAACAAAAGATGTGAAATATATGTCCATGAGAAATGGAAGACCAAGAGCTTGAACGGGAGGATTTTGTTCCCAGGTGTAACATAACAAAAAGAATTGCAGAAGAAAGAAGAGGAGCATCATTTTAATCCTCTTTGTGCCTGAGTCCATGCAAACTGCAGGGGCTACATTATACATAGAAATATATGGAGGCAAAAGCTTGATCGCCAGGAGTGCATGCTTGTGAACATCTAAAAAGGTTTTATTATCTCTCTCTACTTGTCTTTATAAACAAGCTCTTGCAATTGTGTAGCTCTCAAAAATTTTTAAATTTGCAGGCCTCCATTCTGAAGCTGATGTAGCTGATACTCACTGGAATAAAGAAAACCAGTAGGGAGTGGCAAGAGTTAATGAAGCTTGCCTGTCAGCTGGGTTCAGACCTGCCTGTGTATCTGCTTACTATTACAGCTGAATCTCAAATTTTTTAACATTCAGACATTTAACATTCATATGAAGTCTAGTAAACACAAAGCCACAGAGAGCTGGATGTACACAGGGGAGCAAGCTAAAGCTGAGAGGATTTTATAGACCAAAGGGCTTGTCTGTTTCTTAGGAAAGCAAGTGTTAGGCATTCCTAGGGAAAGATAAGATATGGTTTCAATTTTTCTTTTTTTTGTTCTAAAGGCTTGGGGGATGAGTCCTCTCCATTAGGACAAAAAGCAATCTAGGATGCCAACTCCAGAGGTCAAATGAAAAAAACTGCATCTAAGTGCAGTAGAAGGATTATAAGCAAAGCTTATGTTCTATAAAAAGAAATTGTGTACTTTTACAAACAATGTGAGAATCTTAATAAGTAAAACCACACCAGCAGTTAATGTTAATAGCTGTTGTGGGAAGGAATGTAGCCTGTTTGTTATTGAAGTAGTATTTTTATGGACTTTACAGAAACCTGGAGCCTGCTAAATATTCTTCAGTGCTTTCTCTCATTAATTCTTTCCATATTTGTGGACTAGAGCAATTGGAGCAATTTTACTGCAGATGATTTGTTTAAGAAGTTTTCTGTTTAGCAGCATGAATGTATTTCCCAGAAGAAGCCAAACTGGCCTCAAATCTGTCGAGTAGGCATGGAGTGTATTGTCTTGCAAGGCTTCATCACGTGCTGCCATATGAAGATAAAAATAAATGGATGTTGGCCGGAATAAAGTCGCAAGTTTTGTCTGTAGTGCTCTGTGCACTAGCTACAATTACATGGAGAAAGCTAAAGGTAGATGCCACTAGCTTGTGCTTGTTTGGTCTTCCCTGAATTTTAGTAGATAATTCAGTCTGACCTCAGTTATCAGAGTTAAATTACAGTTTCGGGAATCGTTGAATAAACTCTTCTCACAACTACCTTTTTTTATTTCTTTCTCCTTATGATTACAGATTTTACTCTTCTGTGAGATCTGGGGTCTCAAATGTCTTGTGTTAGCAAATCTCTGATGAGCTGACATAGTTTTGACCTTTCTCACATGTCAGCTTTGTTATACACTGAACAATGTGGGAGAGAAAAACAACCCAACAATAAAAACAACCCACCTCCAAAATATTGGAAAGGTAGCAGAAGGATTTAGGACTGCAGGAAGGGGAGGTTGTGTACAATTTGCTGACTTTTAGCCAAGCTGATCTCCTAAATGGATCAAGAAAAAGAAATGGTTAGATATCAGACTTTCAGGAGTGTGGGGATAACTGAGTGGTTCCTTGGGATAAGCAAAATCTATTCAGGGGCAATTCAGGGCAAGCAGAATGAGAGAAAGATTTAGAGCTCAGTGGCTTGCTCAGGAAGGAAAACAAACAAGGGTTAGCGATTGGCAATAATTCTTGAAAGCCTTTTATTTGAGAAATTGCCCTGTCTATAAAATGTAAAAAGCTTTCTGTGCCTTTCTTTTTAATTTAATTTCTGAAATTTACACCTACAGGCTTATAGTTCAAAAAAGAGTTTTTAAGGATTAAATACGCTTAAAATTGTAAAATCTCTTTTATTGCAGCACTGGTTATTGATTGGTATTGCTTGGAATTTTTGGTCTATGTTATTCTATGTTGTATGTATGCATATGTTGATGATTCTTATATAGTACTGAGAATTTCTTAAGAGCTTAGTTTGAGATTTGACCAGTGTGACTCGGACTTTGTAAATAAGTTTATGCAAAGTCGTGAAAGGATAAAATTCAGCATACCCTTACAGTGAAACATGAAAGTTCAGCATCAACAGTTTTTGTTTTATCCCGCTATCATTTTTGTTCAGAATTTAATCATATATAGTGAGGCATTTGGTATCGGAGTTGTTGTCACAAGAGATTAAAATTTTACCTGTTTTGGAAAATAAAAAGAGATCTGTGACCTTCAAAGATATCCTAAACCCCTGTAGAGTTGATTGAGTGAAATTTGACCAAAGGGAAATGGAATCATTCACTAATGTGTTGTGTATTGTATGCAGGTTGATAGTGTTGCACCAATATTTTTCACAAGATGGCTGAATTGTTAATATTTCTTTAAATATTTATCAGTCTCATGAAGCTGATCAAACAAATAATTGTGTGCTGTGAGACTAAAGCATATGTACCTGCTTCTACAAAAATTAAAGTACTTAACTCCTATGTTACAAGTATGGAAGAGAACCCATATTTTTTAGTCTTTACAAGCAGACAAATGTAGTGATCTCAATTTTAATACTGGCAAATGAAAAAACAAAGTGTAAGACTGCAGCTGTGTATGAATAGGTACCTATGTGCATGTCTCTTCCCTTGTAATCACACCATAAGGGAGAGAAAAAGAAGGGGAAAAAATGGGGGAAAGTGAGCAATGAAAGGAGAGGAGAGAAAAGGGAGGGAACAGGGAAGGGAAGGGAAGGGAAAAGGGAAGGGAAGGGGAGGGAAGGAAGGGAAGGGAAGGAAAGGGAAGGGAAGGGAGCAGAAAAAGTAGAGGAGAGGAGCAGGGAAAGGGAAGATGAGAAGAAAGAAGGGGACAGGAAGAAATAAAAAATACAAAGAAGCCCCTTTTAAGTGTCACCTAGTGGGCTTGAACCCATGTATTCACATACCTTTTCTATTTAAAAAAGTGTTGCATCTGCCCTTGCCAGGTATTGCATAGGGTGCTGAATGCTATGAGGTTTATAGATAAATGAGACAAGATGGATGTAAACCCAAGGGAAATTTTCATCTTTCACCGTAGCACCAGAAAAGATTTGATATATTAAGATGCCAGCTTCATAATTAGGATGTAGAATGTCTTCCTCCCTTTAGATACTGCATAGTTTTTGTAGAGACTCCAAACCCATTCGTTCTTGCATCTAGGTTTGATGAAAACACCGACTTTGAAGCAAATGTCGAGCCAAAGCTGCTAGATACGTACCAATTCTTTCATCTTTGTAGCCTAGTCTTTCAGGGATTGATCTATATGCTTGCTTAATATAATTTGACAAAAACCTTTATGTCTAGTTATATAAACTCTCAGTGTTAACCTTTGACAGAAGAAAACCAATATCATTTTTCAGATTCATTTATGAATCCTTGAAAGATATAAACAATTATGCTGTATCTTTGCTACCACTACCAGAATAAGAAAGCAGTGTGTGAAGAAGAAAATGTCTTTGTATTCTTACATGTCTCAAAATTCTATTCACAGATTTTAGTTATGCTCGCTACTATGGCGATTCTTACCTGGAATTTCAAGGCTTACATTTGAACATGCAAAATTTCATCCACCTGGAATTTAAGACCTATGATCCTCATGGACTTCTTCTAAATATTGAACAGAGCCCAGAAACAATACGACCTTTTTTAATTCGACTTGTCATCAATAATGGTACCTTGCAGGTAAGGCATCAAAATCTCCCACTGAAGGAAAAGTAAATAAAAGTTGAATCTGTAAAAATGTTAATATTTTTAAATTTTCTTACTGTAGAAGATAGTAAATAAAGCTATGGAGATTCTTGACATCTTCAGTAGTTTAAAGAAGATAATTGTTAAACTTGCTTTCTGTTTTGTCCAATTCTTGGCTAATAGAGTCAATATGACTCACAAGAGTATACATTAAAATACAAAACCAAAAAATGTAGGTTTTATCTTTACATGCTGTACAAATTAGGTTATTGTATTTTATACCTAAACTAACTTAAATTCCTCACATGGAACTTTATTAAAATTGTCATAAGGAAGGCCTATGGCGTAGGTGTAGACATAGAAATTGAATGAATTGTTATAGGAAAATTTATCATGTTAGGGAATAGAGTGTATCTTTTTTACCATGTATCTATGAGTAGAAATCTTTGAATCCATCTATTATTTAAATCTCAGTTCCACAGGATCAGGAAAAAAATTATTTGTGGACAGACTAACAAGGAATATATTTGTTTATTAACTTTAAAGAGTAAAGTGTTTATTGTGGTATATCTTTACCTTCCACAAATTATTCCATCTTTTTTGAGGAAGAGGTAATATTAGAGCTTTATTAAGAGATAGGCAGAAACTAAAGAGGCTATAAAAAGATAATAAAAGAAAAGTTACTTTTCTCGTTACTAATCTCCCAATTTTCTGCTAAAAGTTTCCTAAAGTACCTGTAATATATTCTTTTGTAAGAACTGTGAAATATCTGTTAGAAACAGCATTTTGTATTATATTCACCCTCATGTTTTAAGACAATGACCATACTAAACAGATACATAAACTGAATATAAATAGAAAAGAAGAGAAAATTACCTTTTACTTTATTTTGTTATATTGTGATTTTTTTGTCTTTTATTATATTGTGACTTTGTCCAGAAAAAAAAAAGGTGAGATTAGTCACGGGGAGGAAATTATCCAACCTTTAGAAAATGGTGATGGCTTTAAGTTCATCTTACTTGTATTCATGGTAAAGTAATGATGCGGAAAAATATTTTTCTAACATATCATAAGCACCATAAAATATGAAGGTATTTTAATTGACACAAATCTATTCAGAGATCCCAGTGTGCCATGTTAAAACTAATTGAATTCACTTAATCATTCACAAAGCTGGTCAATTAAATGTGGATTTAAAGCCCAATGAACAAATGGTTCTAAGCTCACAATCAAGCTACAATTACAAGTAGACAAACCATGAAATCAAGTGCTTGTTCACATTAGTATAGGAAATTAAATGGTGCTCCAAAATGCTCAAGCCTGCACGCTACATTACATGTTTGGAAGTGTAAGGAAGCCATAAAATGTTAAGTAAAATTCACCCATGGCCAGTGTTAATTTCAGATGGGTTGCAGATGGTCGACTTCTTTGCAAATCAGACCCATAATATCTGATTGTACAATACACAAAGATTAAAGCATTTTCATGCAGATTAGGAAGCATATATGTGTACATATTTCTGGTACAATAGGCTTCCTTATCCAGAACTTTCAATGAAACATTTATTTTCCTTGATACACATGACATCCTTCAGGATTTTTTTGAAACCATTTATCATTTTAAAATTCAAGTTTCAATGCCTGAAACTGTTTAATTATTAGAAATAATGTAATTAAAACCTTTTCTCACTCTGTAGTACCAGTATTTATGTGATGACACAGCAGAAGTCAAAAACATCTCTACCACTGCTAGAGTGGATGATGGATACTGGTACAGTGTGCAAATTAGGTAAGTTTACTGTTTTCTGTTTTTATCAAAGATCACATAGTCTGGACCATTAGCAAATCCCACAGATATTATATCTGATTAACTATGATACCTGAACAGGTACCGTAAAATTATATTATGGTAGTCTGGGCCACAACACATCCTTGGAAAGAATGTTTAAATCTACAGTTGGACAGTGCTCATCACATCCCTGATGTGCTTAGTGGAAATAAATTTATTCTTATTGAAGTAATTTACTGTAGCAAACATAAACATTCAGTCAGGGAAGATGCTGCACAGTAAATCCAAGCTACTCAGTCCAGGAAATAGTTGAATTTCCAACAATGAGAGTGTGATTTATAGAAAAATCTTGGAAAATAAATAGATAGGCAGAAGCAGCACCATGACTTTCATTGCTGTCACTGACTTGCAGCTCGTAATAGGATACATTATTCCTGTAAAAGTAACAATACATGCAACTGAAGGAGAATAAAATGAAAAGAAAATGAGGTAGGAAAATGAGGTTGGTAGTAGGCTTTCCATGGTGTTTGTACATAGATGTATCTAATGACCAAATATCTGTGCTCATAGACTCCACAGCCTTGGAAGTGAAAGTTTTGGGTTGACTTTATAAGAAAGTTAGGCACCTAGTGTGCTCTCTGGGTGCCTAGTTCCTATTAAGTAGCTTCAAATAGGTAAAATCCAGCCATCTTGTCCAGCAAGAAGAAAGCAAGCTAGCTGTCTGTTTGTCTCTCAGGAGTAAGTTAGTCCTTAAAATGTTTGTGGAGGAGTGCAGAAGGAATACAAACCTTTCACTGGAATAGGCCTTTTATAGCTATATCTGTCCAAACATTGTAAAATGAAGAATTTTTGCAGGGCAAAACTGTCTCCCGTTCCTTCCATGGGAAATATTGTGCAGTGTGTATCCATTATACTGTACCTGCTGCCTCAGATGTGGCAGTGAGTACTCAGTGAGGAGAACCAAAGTTTTTTTTCTGCATTTCGGTTACCATTGCTATCATAATTTTTTTCCAGCAGGTTAAACCACACTCATGGCTAGGACTGCTCAGTAACATACACAAATTAATGCAAGGAGCAAAAGCCAGTAATCCACTGTGGTTGTGCTTATCACCCAAAAAGGAGCAGCATAAACCAAGCCATACTAATGGAAGCTAAAGCAAGTGTGAGCTCCTCTGTGACCAGGAAGAAATAGAACACAATATCTCGATGACACTGATAAAAGTGGGATTCTCTAAAAACTAGTAACATACGGAGTTCTGTTTATTTCCTGTTTATGACTCCCTCTCCATAGCAAAATAGAGAAATTAAATTGGAAAATAGTTTTTAGAGAAGAGATATAAAGATGATAAAATCATTAAGCAGCTTCTATATGAATAGAGACTAAATACTCAAGTACTCTGCAAGCCCATTAAATACAAGTAAGAGAGGATCCCAAAGAAGACAAATCCCAAGTGACAGAGAAAGGGGATAAGTGGAGACATAAAATTTCTAGTTACTAAGATAGTTGAAATCCATTATAATTCAATTGTTACTCCTTTGTTATTCATTTTAAGAAAGATTTAAGCTCCTGAAAACAGCAAAAGTAGGAACACTTGAACCCTCAGTAATGTGGAACTCCCTACAATGCCTTTCTCCTGTCACTGTAGCATTCAAACTGTGATGTCACTGTCATCCCTCAGAGATCCACTAATTACCATGATGGGAATACACTTATTCTATGCATTTTTGCCCTATTCCATCAAGCAGAAAAACGCTTGAGTCTCTCAATCAGCCCATGATGATAGCCCATGACAAAAGAAAACCAACCTAATTTCTTTATTTTGCTTTTCCTTTTGAGCATAAAAAAGAAAGGAACTTTCTTTCATTTGCAGGAAATTATTTCAGGACAGCTCAGGAAATGGGCCACACTTATTTCTCCTGCTGAAAAAGAAGGCATGCATACCATTTATGAGACTCAGGCTAGTTACAGAGCAATTAATAATTAATCATTCTACTCACTTTAGAAGTGTGGAAATAGTTCTGGAAATAGTTGTTTTAAGATGACATTCTGCAGATGACACCAAGTTGTGGTGCGAGCATTGGTTCACTGGAGGGCAAGAAAGCTCTGCAGAAGGATCTGGGCAGACTGAATCAATGGGTCAAGGCCACTTGTGTGAGGCTTATGAGAAGTGGCTGAGGGAGCCAGAGCTGTTTGGCTGGGAGAACAAGAGGCTGAAAGGAGACCTTATGGCCCCCCTACAACTCCCTGAAAGGAGTCTATAGTGAGCTGGGAGTCAGACTCTTCCCCCGACTAACAAAAAATCAGACAAGAGGCAATGGCCTTAAGTTGCACCAGAGGATGTTTAGGTTGGATATTTGGAAAAATAATCTTCACAAAAAGGGTTATAAAACACTGAAAGAGGCTGTATAGGGAAGTGGCTGAATCACCATCACTGGAGAAATATATAAAACATGCAGACATGGAAGTTAGAGCTAGGGTTTAGTGTTGGATTGCTGGTTTAACAGTAGAGCTTGATGGCTTTAAAGATCTTTTCCAACCTAAACAACTCTGTGATTCTATGATTCTAAGATTCAAAATATTAGTAATGTAGATGTCAGAAAGATTTGGAGTTGCTTCTCATTGTCATCTCATGCATTTTCATATGTGCTTGAATTAATTATAAAGTATATATCCTGTATACATATGCTTTACATTTTTTCCTATCTTGACAATTAAATATATATTGTTGACAGTTAAGTTTGATAGAGTCAATCTTGAAATATGAGTTAATTGTTTTATAAAGTTAACATTTCATTTAATCAACTGCAGTGTAATACAGCATAAGAAAACTTAAAATAACTTTGGTGAAAATTTTCTGTAACTTATTCAGCAACTTTCTAGAGGCTTGCAAATATTTAATCTTCGCAGAACTGATTTTCAGTGAGATAAATATGTTAAGTTTTGAACAATGGTATCTGGGAAAGCAGTGAAGTTAAATGGGAATGCAGGAGATACTGCGTATTGTAACAGCGGGTATGCACACAAGATTTTCTTTGTTGTGCATATGTTAAGCATTATGAACAGATATTGTGGATAATAACAATAAATTTTTTTTTGAAAGAAAATGCTAATTTTAATTATTTAATGTTATCTTAATTTTTTGGAGCTCTTTTGATGTAGTCCTGTGATGGAAAGGATTTTGTCTTTTCAATTAAGGAAAAGCAGTGCATTTCAGCTGCTGAAGATAAGCCATCTTCAAAGAGCGTGACGCCTCTACAATATCATATTAAATGAAAGTAGACTTAAAAGTAGTGACTGCTGTTAAATACAAGTTTAAGTACAGTGAAAATTAGATAGTGATAGTATCTTCCTTTTCTCCTTACAAGAGAACATTTTACTGCTTCCTTTATCCCACAGAAATAATTCCTCACAAAAATAAAATAAATGACACACTATCTAATGTTTGCAAGAAATGTGCATATTGCTGTCAAGCAATGTCCTTTATCCAGTTCTCATGGTTCATCATGATATTCATGCTGAAAGAAAAGTAGCAGCATTGCTGAAGTACATTTTTCCTGATGATGGAATATTGTGACTACAAAAACTGTAATAATTTAATAAATTTGATACAATGTAAGGACTGTATTTGCTTCAAAATCTGGGATATTGTGGATAATTTGGGTTAGAATGTAACTTTTTGCATCAGATTAGTCTAATTTGTGGCATTGGCTGCTAAAACCAACGTTGCCAAGGTTTGCCTCAGAGCAGTGCCTGAAAGTTCCATTTCATGTGTAAACTACTGTGGTTGTGTACTAAGCCTGTTAATGAAACTTCATTGCAGCTGTTTCACTCACATTTCTGACTGTTGTTTTGGTTTTCTTAAGAGTGTTACCAGGAAAGTGAGTGAGCTACAGTGAAAAATGGATATGGGCAATATCCCAAAGGGATTGGATCACTGCAGGATGTTGTGAAGAGAAGAAAATGTTAGACTCAAGCGCTGGAAGGTTTACATATTTGGTTTGTAGTGAAGATACAGTTTTCTTACTGGCAATGCAGGGCATGTTCAACCACAATCTTCTCATTCCAGCCTTCATAAAACTGCCTACATTAACTGCTTTAAGCTTTTTCTTCCTCAATCTTTGTCATCAAAACAAGTTGATAAAACAATATGTATTGCAGAAACAAACCAAACTGCAGCAGCAATATTAGAAATTTGCCTTTTCTTGCCCCAGTATTCTTCATTTCAGTACAGATACAAATAGTTTCCTCAATTATGTAAAAAATATTTTTGTATAATTGAGGTCTCAGATTATATTTGTCAATTGCTTTAGCAAATTTGTCTATTTATAAATTTATTATGCAATAGATGTCATGAATGCAACTTCATTCTTTAATATGAGTCTATCGTGTTTGAATTTTTTTAATTGTCTGAGGTCATTAGGATTATAATCTGGTGTTGTGCTCCATTGGAAACTGACTGTAAAATCTGGCAATTGCTTTTCAAAGAGTGTTTTATTCCTCTACTTTAACTTCTATTGTTTTTAATTTGAGTTTTGCACTAGTAACCTATAGGACTTTTAGTGGTTGATTGTCTTGCTTTTGAGATGTAAAAGTTTTCTGATTCCTGTAGTCAGAAAAAGATCTTTATAATCATGCCAAAATGCAACATATGCTCATTCAGGAGCTTTTATATTGCTTGGTTTTGACAGCTTTTTATGAGGGTCTGAGATAATCCATATGGTGCAAAGTATCCTGTATTTATTATCCTTCACAACATGCTAAAAACCTCATATTTTCCCTAGGGCTTTTAGGCAGGTGAGATAAGCATATGATAGATAAAGTGGGTAGCAAATCCTGCAGATGCTTCTCTGTTTTGCTTTTTTTTTTTGCTCCTTTTATTTCACTTTTGTTGTAAATTCCTGTTTTTATTTTATCACAAAGGTGCAGAATTTGACCTTTATTTTTAGCATGACAGCATATGGGTGAAGAAGTCACTCATCTGTTGTTTCATGTACCATGTAAATGTCATATACTTATTGAAAACATGCTTAATGGTCCATATCCTCAAGAAGCAGTGTAAATCAAAAGATATTATTACCAATTGCTGCTGTTTAGTTAGAGAGCTGTATTCAATATTTATGAAATGCAGTGAGAAATATATTCTTGATATAAAATAGCTTCAGGGTCTTTTAATTTTCTTCTCGTCTCCCAGGAAAGCTGTCAATGGACTTGCATCAGCTGCAAGAAGTTTAAGTACTTGGATCCATCAGTATTTAGCCTGTTTTGTATTTGTTACCAATACAAAAGATTTAGGAAGTTGCTGGACCTCTAAACTGGCCATTGACAGGGTCCTCACAGACATACTTCTCAGCCATGGTTCTGTTGGTCTTTTTTTCAGTTCCTCCTAAAGTGCCTAGTGTAAAACTAGGGGTGAATGAAATACATGTGCTGACTTATCTAATAATTTCTAATTTTTGTATGATCTGAAACTTTTCCCAGATCAGTGGAGCTTACTTGGAAAAAGTACAGGTTTTCTTACTTAGTTCAATTTATTTATGATGTATTAACACTGGTAAGAAAATGACATTTGCATTTTGTTAAATTCGCTGTATTTTAAATCCTAAGTAGGTTATATCTACTACTTAATGTCCAATATACATTGCAGAGATGCCAAGTCACTGAAAACAAATGGGTTTGAGAATACAGTTTAGAAATGCAGGCATTTCCATTTAATAGGGAATGAAAATAATTAAAACATTGGAAATACCAATACTGATGTCAAGACCTGGATTTGTAAAGTGGAAAATAGGAATGAGTTGATCATGAAGTGTGAAGAAAACTTGAAGGATTCTTTTTTCATTTTGGTTTGGGGATTTTGGACAAAGATAAAGAAATTTAACATTGAATAGATATGGTAACTATCACACAGATGAGCAGGAAAAATGAACAATATCCCCAAAAAGGGTATTATTAAATACTTGTGAAAGGAAAAAGATACTAACTTTTAACAGCATAAGTTGACTATTGGCACAAGTAGCTCAAAAGTTGGACAATATCTGGGGCTGAAGATTTCTGTTACACGATGACACAATTACTGCCCGCTAGCAGAGCATAACAGTGCCACAGAAATGGAAATGCTGGATTGAAGCAACAGAATCAAAGGAGATTCTGATTTATGAACTGTGAAACTGAAGCAAAATAATTATCAGAAAACACTAAATAGAGGAAAAGTTCTGAAATCTTTCTAGTCAGAACACATGTGTTTTCCAGTTCATTCTGCTAATGTGCACAGTACATTTAGAGAGAGTTAATTTGATTTTAGTCCTTTCACAGGTTAGTAGAGGAGGAACTAAGCCAATAATATTCCCTCTTGTGACTATTTTTTTTTTTTTTTATTTTTTACTTTATCTCATAAATACTTTATAACTTAAACCTTCTTCAATGTATCTTTCTATTTGGGAGCTGGGGTTGTTCAGCTGGAATAAAAGGAGGTTCAGGAGACACCATGTTGCTCTCTATAAATACCTGAAAGGAGGTTGTAGACAAGTGGAGGTCAGTACCTTCTCCCAGGTAACAAGATGAGAGGAAATGGCCTCAAGTTGCATGAGGGGAAGTTTAGGTTGGATATTAGGAAAAATTTCTTCACAGTATTGGTTGTTAAGCATTGGAAAAGGCTGCCCAAAGTGTGACCTTCACTGGAAGTACTTTTTTAAAATTTAGAGGTTGCAGTTAGGGACATGGTTTAGTGATGAACTTTGCAATATTAGGTTAATGGTTTGACTGGTGACCTTAGAGGTCTTTTCCAACCTTCATTATTGTATTATTCTGTGATAGTTCTCTCTTTTTAATGACTTAAAACACTGTGGAAATAATGACTCTGCAGATGCTGGAGAGCAGCAACAGCATCTCACTATAAAACACAGATAAGAAAACTGATCTGTACATAGGTTGATCCATACATAGGTTGGATAGGAGAATGCATTTATTATATCTGCTGCTGAACAATTATTAAGGAAAGAGACCATCCATGAATTTATACTTAGCCAGTTTCCTCTGTGCATAAGCATAGATTTCTGTAGCTTAAGATCATTTTTGTGCACAAATACCAGAAATAAGTTTCAAGTACAGTGTATCTCTGCAATCATGTTCTATTAATCCTAGGTATTTTTAAAATACCAGTTAGGCTGAACTAATTTTTTTAAGAAAACATCTTAAGCTTCAATAGTAGAACTACTGTACCACAACAACACAAATGGTTCCACTGTTGTTTGAAGTGTCTTTATTGTGAAAAACAAAAGTATATTTTTATTTTAGATTCAGAAATTATTTGTTTGGGGTTTTTTTCATTACTAGAAATTGCCTTTCTTTGTCTTTATCACAAAAAGCAAACAACTTGCCTCTCTTACTGACTGCTGCATATCACCAAGTGCCATATCTGTTAGAGATATTGTCTAAACAATCTATGTATTTGCTGGAGGCTTTTCCTCAGGACATGTCTTTAGCTGGTTGTCTGTTTAAGAGTATTTAAATCCTGTTCTATCCCATGTGATCCATACAATAGTTCTTAACTCTATTTTTCACATTACTAATTTCACAGAACATTTAAAATTTTCTTACCAGAATAATTCAAATTGCTATTTTTTAAAATAAAGTAATAATATTATCAGCTGAGTTTTTAAATACATTATAAATATTTTTTCATTATAAAAAGTAATTGAATGTACCAGTATCCTATTTCTGAATGGATTTTGGTTTTAGGAAAAGCAGACATAATATATATAATGCACACAATCTAGTATTTCCTTTTATACACTTAAATGCACTGAGGACTTTGATTTTGTAATCAAAGTAATTTTAAGAACTCTGGTTTTCATGTATGATATCAATATATTTTATACAATTTGTGCATATTAATAAGGAGTAAATATACTAGCTATCATAAAAGAAGCTTAGTGGAGAAAAAACAATGTAGGTTTTAAAAAATATTTATAGAACTTCTTTTCTTTCTATGGCTGAAAGTATATCATGATTTAAACATAGCAGCATAAAGTAAGATAAGCTACTGTTTTTATCTAAGTTAAAATTTCTAAAATTTCTTGGGTTTAAATTTTCAGGCCAGAAGGGAACATTATTTGACCACCAAGAGACCACTAGTTTGACCACTTCTATATCTTAAATGATCAATATTTTGTTTGAAGTCTATGAAAAATATAGACTTCATTTAAATCAAGCCCTTCTATTAAATATTTTCCTAAAATACACTTTACTATGGTCACCTCTTCCTAAACCCACAGCATTGGTGGGCAGTTTATGTATACAGATCATTCTGTCTGGCAAACCCCAGCCAGTACTTCAGTAAAAAGCTGAAAATAAAAGGTGGATAAAGATTCCCTTCTTACCCCTGCTAACCCTATGTCTCAGGTATTGAGGTTATGCTCAGGACTGAGCCAGCAGTGCAGACATATAAGAGGTGTAATTCACTCTCGCCTCAAAGATCTTTTTGTCTGCTATATACCCTTTCACTGCTCTGTTATTTGAGACATGTCCAGAAAATGGAGAAATGAAAATAATTAGATGGTTCTGTAGTGGGAGAAAAATGCTGATAGGCACTGCACATTGCATCCAGAAACCTGAAGACATGCATTTTTTTTTAAGTCATTGTACTGCAGCAGATATGAGACAGCATGAGTATTTGAAAGATGATGCAAGCAATCCTTTTCTCCTCTGAATAGAGCAGGATATGCAAAAAGCACAACAGGCAGTGTAGCAGTCTTGTTTACTGAGACAGTGCTGTGTGAATTCTGTGCACTGGAACTCCTACACAGCAAGAAGGAAGCTGGCTTACTACTTTATCCCACATGAATCCCTTTCAGTCAGGGTTATCTGGAGGCAGGGAGACTGCACCTCTTCTGAAAGCAAATAAGCTTTTTTTTCCCTGAAGGGCAGGATGGAGCTTGCAGAGAGTCTGCGGCAACAGTGAACACAGAAAATCCTGAAAAAAAGAAGACGAAGGACAGACAAAAGAAGGAGATTTTGTTTAGGACCAATTATATCTAGTAGAAAATTTATTTCAAGTTAGAGAATAAATTTGCTTTCAAGGATTTTATTTAATCGTACTTATTGCTACATTTGCATTATTAAAAAACATAATCTTTGAAGAATCTAGTTATCTTATGTGCTAAATAAAGTTTATCCTTAAAGAGGGGGCTCATGACTTTTTGCATAAGTTACTCCAACAGAAGGGAGACAATTCAGAATGCCTGAATGTTAAAGGGACACTTTTGATCTCAAAAGTCTTGGTTGTTTTTTCCATGTTTAAACCACTTTATTCTTCGTCTTTCTTTGTTTGGCTGCTGACCCATGTTTCCAGGGCTCATATAGGGTCCTTTGCCTAAGGTGCCATTCAAACCACACCTGTAACTATATAAAGTGCCAGTCAGATTATCCAGGCTCCACCATAGCTACTGTATATGGTGGAGCCCACAGCCCTCCACTAACATCAGAGTTTCTTTAAAATGTTAGCTTGAAGTTTGTCTTCTTAAAATTATCAATTTGTTTCAGAAACAATTTCTGCCAGCAAACAATCATGGGGTTATACTGCTCATGCTACAGGATGATACTCCTTTTGAACTGTGTAGGAGAGATCTTAGTCCTGCATTGCCAGACATGGCAGAATACCTTTTGCTGTTCTAAAGTCACTACAGCAATTACTTTATTCATTCAGCAAGAGCTAAGATTCCACAGAGAAAGGAATATTGGAAATGCATAAAACCTAGAAATTATGTCAGAGAAACTGGGCATTAATATTTTTTGTATCTTGCATTTAGTTTCCATAAATTAAGAATAGTTAAAGTAGTCTTTCTGCTTATATAGCTGTCTGAGTACAGGAAAAAAACCCTACCTTGCACTGATCAAGTCTTCTACTAAAAAAAATGTTTAAAACTTAAGGGACTTTTTTTCAGCTAAGTAATTTTATTTTACTTTGCATCAATGGAATGTTAAAAAAAATCCTAATTGAAATCAAAACTCATTATGAAGTGGAAATTTAAGATGTTGCACATATTTTTTAATTTTCCAGACTGGCTATTTTTCACAAACTTCTAATGAATCAACAGAGAATAAGCAACTGCCTTTTTCTTGTAATATCATTGAACGCAATGGATTTAATTATACTAAATTGATCCTAATAACAGTTAATAGTGATTTAATACCACCAATTAGTTTGATACAAACTGCTGTTTTACAGCCTCTTTAAAACAAAAGCTTACTTAGTCATGCTACGTCTTGTGTATAAATCACATTCTACATATTCTCAGAACTCTACCTTAAAGCAGACATTCATTAAAATTTAGAATCATGCAAGTGACAAATCTGTCGTGTATTGTGAAATTTTCTTCTTCAGGTTGTTTAATTTTAAAAAATCCTAGAAATGTTTCTGTCATAGCTACTTTATTTTGCTTTGGATGTCAACAGAGATCATTAGTGTCACTTATAAGAATTAAAATTTTCTGCATTATCTTCTGAAGCATCTTATTGGAGGGGCAGAAACATGAAACCAGTAAAATAGGACTCTAATAACAGGCCAATAGCAATACATCAGGCTGTGTTCTGTATTATTTTCTATGGAACATCATAGGGTACTTATGGATACTAAAAGTGGGTTCAGTGTTCTGTGGCTGCTTTGGCCATATGTCATAAGCATAGAACTTGTATTAAGGAGAGCACACATAGGGTATAGAGATCAGAAATAATATTGGCCAGCAGAGCTGACATAAATATGAATTCCCACAATGTAACCATTTTTTTATTATAAACAGTCTGTAAGAATCACTGAAAATTACAGTGTTCCAAGTCTAAATCCAACTCTAAACTTCCTGCTCTCTGAATACTTAAATACAGTACTCTCAATTGAGCCAAAGTTTTCCCTAAGTGATATATCTGCCTCAACTTTAAATAAGTGCATACAGTTTTCTAAGTTTAATTTCTGTAATTAGTATCTGTGGTTGGTATGATGTGAGCAGCAAGAAACCAGAAGCAGGAAACTGCAAAGACAGAAAGGGCCAGAGGCATAGATAGTTGTTTTTTCTTTAGCTATAGCTAAAGTAGTAAATTACACTAAAATCTGAAGGCTGGTCTCTAGACTGAGACCAACTGGCAAGTCTGAGATCATGTCTATAAAAAAATTTATGGTAAAAAAGTTTGGTAAGGAGAGTTTGAAATGATTCCTGAATTGCACTAACCAGTGAATTTTGTAAGTTTCAGAATTGAAGATAATGTGTAACTTCCATAGTAACTGTAACAGAAACAGTGATGACTTTGTAAAAATATGGATGATTCCATGTCAGGATTTGAACTCAAGTTGTGGACTTTAGCATAGTAGTATAAGTGTAATTTCTGTGAAAAGAAAAGGGGGTACTATATTTATTTATTTCTGAGAAACAAAGTTCATTTCCTTCCTTTCTTGTATTTTTAGAGAAATTTGCATCATTAGTTTCATTGTTCTTATTTGTTTAGTTAAATGACAGTTAAATGTAAGACCAGACCAAGAAATCAGCTTCAGGCTCAGGAGATATGCTATCAGAAAAATGAGAATAAATAGATGTTGACTAATGGGTTTATCTACAATTTGGAAATGTGTGTTACCTGGTGTCTCAGTAGGGTAAAGTCAGCACAACAGATGAGAGCATTCTTAAATTATGCATTTTACTGCAGAGTGAAAATGTAATGACGGGGAGTGAGCTGGTATATATTCTATCTAGATAAATCTACTGCAGGTAATAAGAGATTCTGCCCTATTCTGTAACTGTTATTAGTATGGAATTTCTGGGGTTTTCTTTGCTGAAGGAAGGTGTCTTAGGATTGTAGAATTGTAGGGTATTTTGGGCCAAAAAGGGCTTCAGGAAGTCTTTAGCCCAACCTCCTGCTCTAAGCAGGGCCAGCCAAGGTCAGAACAGGTTGCTCACTGCTTTATTCAGTCAGATTTTGTAAACCTCCAACACTGAAACCTGCAAAACTTTCTGAGTAGAGGGGTCCAAATGATCAATTCCTAAAGTTGCCTCAAACACCTTTGAAAAGCTGTAAAGATTTCAAAACCAGTGCTAGGTAAAAATTGATCCAGCCTTTTAAATGTGCCTTAAGAAAAAGTTTCTCTTGATTGTAGTGACAGTAGGTTTATTGTTTTATCAAAATTTTACAAAAATAAATATTCTACTGCAAGGAACAGTTTGTGTACAAAACCAGAAAATGTAAACCTCCACTACTGAGTGAAAAACAAGTTGTCTTTTTTTAAGCTAATAAATCTATAAATAATAACTAAATATAATTAAAGTGAAATATGTTCTCAGCTTTAATTTAAAAAATTGTCTTCAATACAATTGGGGAATTAGGGATTGTTTCATGATATATTATAATAAAATTTCTTTACTTCTGGTGGTTCACAATTCATGTTCGGTATAGATGTTTTAAATATCTTGTTGCTTTTGTATAAAAAAAGTGAATGCTAATATTACAACCTAAACAATTCAATGTTATTAGTGAATTATTTATTGTTGTTTAGCATGGCCACATTCAAGTGAAATTTCTAGACACAAGTGAAAGTTTCAATCTTGTTTCTAGAACAAGTGATTTCCTTTTTCCATCAGAAAAAACAGGTAAAAGAATTTTTATTCCTATCAAGGCTGCACAGCATGACTGACAAAGTACTTTTTCTGAACATCCCCCTTTCCCTCCTCCGCTTCTACCCTTTGTTTTGTTACTTTTTTACCATTTTATGATAATCCTAAAAATGTCTTTTAATCATCACTAAAAAATGTCAGAAGGTAAAGATATTATGTAAAAGGACTTGGATTTCATACAGACATTGCCATGTTTAGGGACTGTTATATCAATAGTTATCAAATTATTGCCTGACCTTTCCCTCGTTCCAACCTGCAAGGCATTGAGCAATGGGTTTTGTACTGTTTAGACAGAATTCATCTTCAGGTTATAATTAATAGGCCAGTATTTAATCACTACATTTGTGTGATTAAAAATGAGGAAACTGTGAACTATTACTGCTGGCTTGGACTGAGGCACAATTACTGGTAGCTTACCCAGCAAAAGTGCTTGAGAGTTGCTGTATGCATTTCCACATTTATAATTATGCGAAAAGCCCTGTCATCTTACTTGACCTTTAAAGCACCCAATGTGCTGATTGTCGAAAAAGTATTTTAAAAGCCTGATGGAAATTTCATAGAGTGCATATGTGACCCAGTGATTGTATCATCAGCAAATGCTAAACAATGGTTTAAAGTCATTATTCTAATTTGGCCAGACCCTGCTAGATTCAATCAAACACAATCAGAGGTGCATGGCTGACATTCTAACAAGCTTAGGGCAAAGGCAGCTCATGCTTTGAATTGCATTAACTTGTTTTCTGAAACCAAATACTGGGAATTATTTTCAAAATATTCTTTTAATATATGCACACAAAATACTTTCACATATCAATCATATAAGCTATTAAGGACAAGCTAAAAAATATGTCTAAAGCTAATGTGGAAATAACAACATCAATATGGTGTTTGTGTGATAGAAGTACGTACATGGTCATATGACTAGTTACAGTGTTAACATCTGAAAACATGTAGAAGAAATAGTAATTAAGAGAAAAACAGAAGTTGTTTGAGCAGCTGTACTTCACTTAGCACATCTGTCAAATAGTTAAAAAGAAAAGCCTGGCAGTTCCTCCCTGACCCTCTTCCACTCCATCTTAAGAATTGCGCTGCATTAAAACAAGTCTGACTTTAAATATTTCTGAAATATTGTTATCTTTTTATTATGTTTTTATTCATAATTACAATATCATTTTATCAGGAAGAGAAGTAATTTTAGATATTTGCAAAATCATATTTTTTTTTTTGTTTGAAGTCTCACTGCCACTCTTCTGTAGAATGACATACATGCTGGGTTCAAACAGCAGTAAAAATTTCTTGACCATTGCAAATAGAGCTACAGAGAATGATTGTGGCAGTTACACACATTATCAGCAAACTCCCTTTGTAAGTCATTAATGAAAATGGTGGGTTACAGAACCTTGTGTGTGTTCTTAGACATACAGCCACTGTATAATATCCAAAAAACATGGTAGGAAAAACATTTCTTTCCTTGACTCTAGATACATTTGGCTCCTTTTTTGCATTCATGTTAGCTATTATCAAGTTCAAAAAAATTTGAGGGGAGAACAAAAAATCCCCTGAATCAATCCATTAAGACACTAGTTTTCAGTCCACAGAATCAAAACCCCAATTTATTTATCTTTTTCGTTCTTGATTTTAGCAACGAACCAAAATTTTTTATTCTTCACCTGAAGTTATTTGCCATAGGATGGACAGGCCATGTTACATACACAAATAATTATAGGCCTTTCTGTAAATATGTATCACCATGTTTGCATATTGTTCTGAAAGTATCTCAGAACAGAACTACATGGAAAACATAGAGAACTGTTTGCAAATGTCACTAATGTTAGCTCCCCAATATGTCTGTTAAAGACACATAGAAGACTTCATGAAATTATATGTGAGAATCCATATATTACCATATGACAGAATATAATTAAGAAAGCTTTTATTGCTCTTTTTTGTAAGAAATTTCAAATTTTGTTTTGCATTGTCAGACATAAACTGAATTAATACAATACCTACTGCATCCTACCCAAATTGCTTTTATAGAGCTGTGAGTTGTTGGTTTGTGATTTTGGTGGATTTTGGTTTGGTTTTTTTAGGGGGTTTTTGTATTTGCTATTTTCACATAGATTTTTTGTGGCACCCATATTACAAAGCACTTGGATAGCTTTAAATATATAGCTGATAGAACTCTGATTTGTTTCATGTAGAGAGAGAAGGATAGGCTAAAAGAAATTCCCCCATGAGAGACTGGTTTAGTTCTGATATTTTCTTATTGTGCTTTCTTACATGAAGATAAAATGATTGCTGCCAGCTGGTTATTGGAATGCAAATGACCTTTACATCATTTAAAAGAATTGAAAGAAACCAAATTATTTGCTTGGTACCTTCTGTTTGTTGTTGCCAATTTATGCATGTTGTTAATGGCAGCATTTTTAAGAGGGTATGTGAGTGAGGGAGGGAAATGGGAATGTATATATTAATGTCAGGGCCTAATATTACTGACTTCAGCTTTAGGAATGATGCTTTTGAAGATAAGTAATACAGATTATTATAGTACCTCTGCACTTTCTAAAATGCAGCTTGTTTGAAATTGCTTTTGTGATTTGTGTGTGTGTGATGAGAAAGAGGGATATTTAAAATATTTCAGTTCAATTGATGCATTTTTTGCAAATTATGAAGCCTTCTTGTTATTATTCAAAATTTTCTAACTCTTTTTATTCAGTCATTTATGTGCTTTGGCTTTTTTTAGCAATTAAACTGCCCAGATTTACAATATGGCTTCATTTTAATAGAATTTCAAACCCCAAAGACAAGGCAACTTAGAGCTTGTTAAACAGCTTCTTTTACATTTATAGTTCTATAATACAAAACATCTATTTATTTGGTTTTCTTTCCTTGTTGGTTTAGTAACAGCCTAATTAATTTGTCAGATAGTAATGTTAACAATATATGGTGGTAAAATGTGCCTGTTTCTGAATTTGTGCAGGCAAGGCATGGTACCATGTGAAGCAGAAATGTCAATCCTGAAGTTATCTTCAAATACAAGTGTAACTAGAAATTTCTGGTCCAGTTCTTATTGGCTTGAAACAGGATCCATATTTGTTGGTGGTTTGCCTCATCCTTATGCAGCAAAACAGGTATTTATTTTTATTTATTTTAATTTAAAATTTGAATTATTATGTTGAATATGATATAACTGAAGAGATTTAAACCATGCAAAAAATAAAAATTACAACTTTTTGAGAGTCACATACATATAAGGAATGAATTTGGTCCCTTGTAGAGTATTGCCCATGTTTGGGACTTTGGTGAATGTTTGCCTTGAGTAGGCAGAGTGAAGGAACACATAAGATCAAATTTAGAGGAGGTACCTGTTACATCAGGTGCTGGTTCTATGAGGATGTGAAAAGTATAACCATGTGATGGTTTCCAAAACAGAGAAGAAATGGACCAGGCAAGAGAAAGCTAACACATGAAAGAAACTGCATTAAGGAATGAGAGATAGCACAGGAGCTTGAATTTGTGGGGGTCTGTATGCAGCTCAGGTAACCATGTATGCAGGGATAAGCAGTAATGTGCAGTGGGGCTTGTACAGAGTTAGGGAAGAAGAATACCCACAGAGTCATGCAGAGTTGGAGACAAGCAGATCATTACTAAGTTGTTCTTATGGAGGATTTTGGGGTAGAGTAGTCACAATAACAGATACACATCACTTAAGTGATTTCCAATTTTTTTTTTTTTTTCACAGCAGGATTAGTGTAGTTAGCAAGTTCTATTCCAGTTTATGACACTCAAACTCTTCTAACTTGTGCTAACACAGATCAAAGCCCCAGGCCCTCTAATTCATTTGAGATGGCACCACACACCCAGGGCACACTTAGGCCAGCTTCCAGCATCATGGCCCCTGTGCAGCACAGCTCCTAGTGCAGCTGGTTCAGCCTTTTACATCTTCTCAGGTGTCTAAGTATGGAGTGCACCTCAGCATCTAAGGGGCTATGGTAGAGGTATGTACAAATTTTTTTAATTAAATTTTTGACATAAGGTGCCGGTGACCTCAGTATTTACATAGCTCCAAGTTGGTCTCTGACTTTCGCTTATCCAACGCCAACGGGTGCTGCTACCTGGACTATTTAACTCTCTTGTCTCATTCTCAAATATGCTTCCAGAATGTAAAACTGTTCATCCTTACATAATAAAGAGTATCTTTGAGTGTTTGTGTTTTCCATGTTGTGAAATAAATTAAACTGTTAGCAGTGAGATGGTGCACTGCAAGTCTCATTTATCCAAATAGGCATCTTTGGATTGATGTCACCTCATAACTGGAGCAAAGTTAGACTGAAGAGGTTTTGTTTCTCCAGTGCACTGCAAAAACTGGACATATGCACTCCAGTTTTCATTTTTAAGCCATATTGAGGGTAGGCATCACCCTGTGCAATTTATTTAACCTTTTGATTTCTGTTCCATTCTTCAGTAATTGAAGGTCATCTTATCATGAGGCAAATAGAGTCATTTCAAGCACCAGCATGTTTTTGATACTACTACTGTAGTCTAGCATTTCTAGATTGCTTTCACCTTATAATAAATTGCACAGTAATCAATGATGTGACAAGACTGTTGAAATCCAACTTAAAAGTTCTTGTGAAAAAGTGCTTTTTAGGTTGTAAAGTATTTCACAAAAAGTGTACTTATAAGTAGCTCATACTGACATTAAAAGAACACATCAAGTAGTATTCATAGTTATACAACTTTTCCCTTAATTCAAATGTTTATACACAAACTATACCTTCATCTGAAATATTTTATCCTCAGTTGTATATAGAATTTTATTTATTACAAAAATGTATCCATACCAATGAGATATATAAAAATTATATTTTCAATGTTTAAATGACGTTTCTTCTAAGAAATTTTTGGAGGATACCTCAAAGAATTTATAACAAAGGCTTAGAAAAGTTCAGTTCATGTAGTATATTTTGGAGCAGATAAACAAGCAATTTTTTTGAGGGATATAGTAATAATGTGTATATGAGAATGAATTTTGAGATGAAAAATAGCTCTTTACTAGCTAAAGGCCAGATAAAATCCAGAAAAATAAATTTACATTAGGGAAGTTCAAATAGAAATTAAACACAATGGCTTAAATGGCTAAAAATTTTGCCTGCCTATGTTGGATTGTCATATCAGCATGGGCTTTCCTTCTTTGAGAATGTTGCAGTTCAATTCTATTCTTAGTGCAGGATTAATAGGTGAGATGTTGTGGTTCGTGATTGTTATCTAAATTAGGTAATAGATGTGGGACATGTAAAAGTGCTCAAGCTGGTGATACTTAACCTCTATTAGTACTTGGAAAGCATATGTTCCTATAACTTCCCCAAAAAGGCAAAAATATATCCTCTGCTCTCAGTTGCCTCTCTAGTTTTCCACTGAGCTTTCTTGCAGCTTTCTTTCTGTTTGAGGTTACCTCAGCCTTTATTTCACTTAATTTTCTTTGTATATTTGTGATTTTTGTATTTACTTTGATCTTAGTATCGAATTTTTCTTATTTTTTATGTTTTTCTAGCTTCAGGGAAGTTCAATTTTCCTTGGCTTCCCTGTCAAAGACTGTAGGGTCCAAGACAAATATAGTCTATAAAGGCTAGGTTTTTCTCTTTTGTCAGGGGATGGAGAACTGCCTGTCCAAGTACTCTTTATGTGGGCTTTTCAACCCCAGCAGTAGGAAACCACTCCAGATAGTTTCTTTTCCATCACTTTAGACCCAGGCAGTCAGGCTTCTATTGTAAAATGTTCCTCATCCCTGAAACAGTGTAGGTCTGTTTCTGACCTTCATCCTGCAGTTTGCTTCAAGGGAGATTCTGCTCTAGCTGAGACTCAGCTTTTTCTGATAAGTGCTCTGATCACTCTTGGAGTCAGGTTTGATAATGACCCTTGTGATATCTGCAGTATTCACCTAATAATACATTGTCTTGTTTTAGCTCCTTCTCTCGTAGGACTAGTTCACTCTGCTGTTCGCTCTGGCTCTCCTACCTGCCAATATTGTGGAAGTTGCAGAGAACAGTGACTTCAGACCCCAGACTTCTTCAGTTTCTGACTAATAGGAACTTTTGGCTGTCAGTACCAGAAACTGTTGACATGGGAGTCGCGTATTACTGGAATTGGCTCATGTTAAATGATTCATTTCTAGGATAGATTCCTCTACTTTTCATTTTGATTGAAGTTTGAGATGACCTAAAAGCCCTCAGGGTAAAATATTGTCTCCTCTGATGATTTCCTATACATTTTTCCTAATCAGCTCTGAAATGTCCATGCATTCTTCCCACATATTTCTTCTTGTTTTCTGTATGCTTATTATTTGGTATTCCTTAGAGTCAGAGTGCACTTAGCACTCTGTAAGGCAAGGTACAATTCTCTCATTTCTGCCACAGTCTCTTCAGGAGATCAGAGCCTTACCCTCAAGCAGTGATGCATTTAAAAGAATATCTGTGCTATCTGGGAAAGCAATGTCATAATGCTCAATAGATTTCTTCAGTATTCAGAAAATCTCAGACCTCCCAGATCTCAGTCCTAGTGCCTGTGATTGATGGTGAGAAACACTAGAGCAAGATAAAGTTATGGACTACTTAAGTAAACCAGACATAAAGTACCACGAATTCAGAGAGACACTTATAAGCATGTACCCCTGGCTGATGTTATCACTAGGCCGCTTTCCATTCCCTCTGAAAGCTTAGAGCAATCTGAGGAAGCCCCTGATGACAGTAGAAAAAGACAAATGAGATGTTATATTCATCTCAAAAAAGGAAGATGGGTAACCATGAGCCTTTCAGGTCAATGGCACCACTATATTCCTGGTACTAATATAGAAACAAATGATGGACAAGCACATCCTTCAGAGCAACCATGGATTTACCAAAGGGAGACTCTGCCTGACCAGTATTGCTTGCATTCCTTGGCTCTGTGGGCAAGGCGAGGGCAGTGAATAATCCTTACTTCATGTTCCAGACAGCTTCACTCCCAACACTGTCTCCTACCTCTAAGTGGCACAGGAGGATGGGAAATGGGGGTAATAGTCAGACCATAACAGTTTGTCTCACCACCTCTTCCTCCTACACATCTACAGTTCTCTTAGCTATCCACAGGCTAAAGATGGAAAAAGTATTTGGCTCAGTATGAATTCTGGAGGATCTGAAGATGTGGGTAGAAATCAAGGTAACAGATACATGCATGGAAACACCTTAAATGAATTCATCCAAGTTCAAGTACTGCAACCTGTCTCATGCACAGCAAGAAATTGGTTTTATGACTCTGTAAACTGTCCTTTGCATAGTTTAGTGGAGTCATCTGACAGTCTAGGAAGCCATTGCTAAGCAGTCAGAATGAAAGCTAAACTCTAAATAGCTGGCTGGCAGACATCTTGTCCTGTTGCCTCACTACAGTGAATAAAATCCTCTTCAGTTCTGTGCCAGCTTAGCTTATTACTTATTTTTGTATTCTATCCTATTTCTTTGATAAAGAATATGATGGGAATAGCTCAGACTTGCCGCAGGTAAATGGCAAAATAATTTGAACAGTAATAGCATCATCTTTTTAAAATATTGGGGTTTTAAACCTATTTATGATCACTGTTTTTTAAGACATAAAAATAAAAAGAAAGGAAGAGAAACCAAATTGCACACAGAAAAAAACCCTTTCCGATCAGAAATTGAGAAGAGGTATTGTTTCTGAAATCTCAAGACATGTTTCAGAATAATTATTTTCATGCTAGTTTTAGTATTGTTAATTGTTTACAATAGCTTTTTCTCTGCAGAGAAGACTGGTACACTCAAAGGGAAATTAAATATTGTTTTCAAATATCTACAGCAGTAGCAGCTGATTGCAGTAATACTGTTGTTTCTGCTGCTATAATTGTTCCAGTAATTTATATTTCTAGACTTAATAGTATTTTCGTATTGAAAATGTGAAATGTCATTATATCTTCATATTCCTTTTCAACTCAAGCCATTCTCTATAATTAAACCTTTCAAGCATTAAAACAGGGAAGTCTTAGAAGGAAAGGAAGCTTCTGTACCAGGAGAGCAATCTTCTAAATAAAAATAAATGATTAAGGGGAAGGTGTGCAAATACATATGTGTGCATCAATATGTTACCAATGGGGAAATGGCAACAGATAATTGAGTGATATGCTCAGGATCATAGATCATAGTGTGTTAACGTTGAAGGTGAGGTGGAAATCATTATATATGTAAAGACTCAGACACAGTAGTCTAGCAGGCTTGTACTTCAAATACAAATGTGTAAAGTACACCATGCATATGTAAGAACACATATTGTTTTTCTGTGAAAAAGAGATAATGTGATATCACAATCATATGTACTGCCCAGTTTTAAGATATTGTCAGGTATATATATATGTAGATAAAAATATTTTAAACATTTCAATAACCAACTGCTAAAACATGCAAAATAACTTTCTTTCCCTTTTAATAATTTTAATAATCAATGCCACAGAATTCAGTGGCATTGATGAAGAAATGGACAATGTGAAACAGGTGTTACAAAATACAGAATCAGACCCTTAATTTAGAATGATCCAAAAGCAATTTGCTCTATGTTACAGCTGCTGTGCTTCCATAGACTAACACAACAGTAACCCCTCTGTAACTGTCTAGTTAGAAGCAGTTTATGATCCATTTCCCGTGCCAGAGCATTGCAAAGCAGTGGGAGAATTTAGTACAATCTGTGCACAGTGCTTTAGATTTGATTATCTGGCATTCACCTTATCTGATAAATCTTGGGCTCTGACAGCAGCTTTCATGCTATAATTTATAATAACATAATATGTACATGATTATTTAGCATCCTGCTACAGCAATCATTGGATGTGAGCAAATTACAGTAGTCCTGACCCAATTAATGCTCCCTGGGCTGCAGTGTTCAGCCTGAGAAGATTCTGGGGAAGCCAACAAAGGAAAGAACATCCAATCTGTCACAGGATTGCAAGGCATGCTAGACTGTTCCATGGCTGCAACTGTTTGCTATAATGGTGTAAGCAAGAATGGGGAGTTTGAAACCTTTGAAACCTTAGAGGGGCAGTTCTTGAATGTCCATACATTTCCTGTTGTTCCACAGCATATCTGAAATTTCCATATTCAACTATTAAAAATAATATGTTTTTTTAATAATTTTTTAGACAGAGTGGTTATAGGTTTTTGGGTTTTTATTCATTAGATCATGAATCTGCCTAGGAATTATCCAAAGAATATTTCATATTTTATATAATTTAAAGAATTAGCTGATCCATCAGTTTAAGATCTAGCTCATGATAGACTAAGTGGAAGCCACTTGCCAAGCATTAGTCTTCCCTCTCGATATAGTGAAATATAGGTGTTTAGTTTGTAGTAGCTATGCAATAGAGTTTAAGGTTCTGCTGTTGTACAGAAAATTAAAATTAACATTGTTGACTCTTTTATCCAGAATCTCATTGTGGTTTTAGTGCTACATTTCTGAAACTGTGAGTTGTTCCTATTTGCATGAATTCCAGAATCTTTATTTTTCAAAAAATGGGATGAAATTTTTTTGTCCTTATATTTATGCCTCTCCCTTTTAACTTGACTTTCCCTACACACATTATACATCTTCTAAGTCTGCTCTGTTGTCAGGTTTGTGATTTACAATATTCAGAAAGGCTCTTTCAGGGTGTTTGTTGATTTGAAATGCATTTTGCATCCTGAGGAGAATCTGACTTCTTTTTGAATCTTGGCATGACAGCCTTAGATCCTGACATGTATTTACTTTCTAATGTCCTACTTAGGATAGATATGCTTTGACTCTGTCTTTGCATCACCTGAATGCTTATCTTAATTAAGAGCACCACTTACTGTTACTCAAGATATTGTAAATATTTATTCACTTTTATATACTAAATAAATATTTGTCACATCATCAAAAATACTTCAACATATCAATGTTTAATTGGCTACTATCACATATTCTGGTATTTGTTCTTTTTTAGATTGGTATGTCATGGTAAGGCTCTGTTCTTCTATAATTAAGCATTACTCTGAAGTCAGGGGTCCTGTCTCTTGACTGGAGAGATGTTTTGCCTGTTCTGAATAGTTTGTTTTGATCAGCATGTGGTTTTGCATCAGTACTTCTTACATTGTTAGATAATTTGTGAATGTGTTTAACAGCATAAGACTCAGTGGGCAATATTTGTTGCATCTAACCAGTGTAAAAACTCAACTTGTATTGGTAATTTTTGTCTTTTCTTTTATTCAGTCTGTTGACCACCCACCTAAGAAACCCCCATTCCTGTATGTCCCACAATTACTAATTTTCTTGAAGAACTTTTGCTTGGGAACAATGTCAAAATGTCTTTGGAAATTAAGTTGGTGCAGTTTTTGGGTGATCCTCTTATATAAGACCAGTGATGTACTCAAGGGATATGAATAATTGGGGAAGCATAACTTTCTTAAACAAAATTTTAGATTCTTTATGTGATATTTTTTCCCATGTTTTTGCTACTTGCATTCTTCAATACAACACTCAGGAATTTTCTTCTGAATATAGATTTGCTGGGTTTTAGTTTGCCTCAATCATTTTGGCCTTTCATAGTCCCTTTTGAAATGCCGGTGTCGTATTTGCCGCTTTTCTATGTATTGTTACCAAACATAATTAAATTAAAAAGTTATATAACATTTTTGCACAATTCCAGGCTTCCTAGCTTTCACATATTATAAAGTTTTGATGAACATAGAACAACTTCCCCAAGAAGATGATAGTCTCTATTCCTGGAGGTTTTCAATATGTGATTGGAGAGGGTGTTAGATAATCTTATCTAAACTCCCTTTTACATGAAAGGTTGAACCAGATATCTTGTGAGATCCCTTCCAGCCAAGGATTTTTTATGATTTTATGGCTTAAATACTTTTTTCAGCCAAAATTAAAATATAATCCAGAAAATTTTAAAATAGGCATAATAGTAGATTTAATTTACCAGATATTACCCTTTTACACCTGTACCTATATTTTGGCTGGAAAAGTGTTTACTAATAGTCTTCTTTATTCTGGCACTTTGACAATCAATCTCTCTTTCTTGCTTTATTTTTTTGTAAGTCATGCTTAATTTTTTTTTTCTACTTGATCATATGCAGTTACTGAACTCAATAGAAGTGTTCTTCTGTAACATGCAAGCATTTTACCCGTTGAGCTTTCTAATTTTTTATGTCCTTAATAACCTTGTCCTAATGCAGTTAAACTTTCTGGTGGCTTTTTCAGTGTGATTTCCTCCCAGGAGAACACAGAGGTTGAGTATATTATAGTCAGGGTTTTTTAATGTTTTGGGTTTTTTTAGTTATTATATTTTGAAATATTGAAACATATTATTTGCCTAGAGTTTTATCTCTCATAGTTTCTCTAATGGCTTCAAGAAGCCATTATTTACAACACGTAAAAATGTAGTCCCTTCAGCATATTTTGTCATGATTTCTTACCAGACTGCTTGGAGTAATTAAACTCTGTTATTACTGTCTTTTCTGCCTTACCCCTTCTAACCTGCTATAGTATTTAACAAACACTATCATCACCTTGGTGCTATATAATATAGCTCTAATTTAATATTTTTCATTTTGCATGAAATTTTAGTGCAAAATGATTTGTGCAAGTTTGTGTATATTTGTTTGACTACTTTTATTATCTTGCCTTTTTCTGGTGCGGCCTACACCTTTCTAGATTTTTACTCTTGCATCATAACATCCCAGTATTTATATTTCTACCGTCAAGATTCTTATCATATTCTTGCTGTTTTACTGCTTTTTTCCCTTTTTTAGAACCCAGGTATTTTTCCATAGGCAGTTACTTTTCTTCTGAAAATAAATAATGATTCAGTGGTTTGGCAGAGAAGAGATGTTTTTATACAAATGTTCATATTACAATTTCTGTAACGTATTTGGTTCTGTCATGTATATTTTGAATATAATTTTTTTTAAAAAAGGTTTTTGCAGGTAAAGAGAAAAATGTCATGGAATTACATTAGCAAATCAGCTTTATTCTAATTTCAATGTAGTGTAATTATGTCTTCTATATCATGGTAATAGACAGTCTTGCCTAATCCATCAATCGAAAAATAGATAGATTTAAGACTTCAGATATTTTGCTGAAAGTGTCCAATGCTGCCCTGTAGGATTCTTTGTTACTAGTGTGCCAGTAGCCTTTACCCTCTAGAAATGTGTTCTTGTTAGGTCTTCAAGCCTAAACAATACAGAGAAGTGACACCATCAAGGGAAAGCTAAAACATTCTTGTAGTAGGGGATTGCTGGCTCGTGTTATTCTTTTCAAGTCCATCTGTGTTGAAAAGGCTGCAGACAATGATTTTGGACACTGCAGCATTTGAGATATTAACTTATAGGAAAGAGGCATGCACAGGGAGCATTGTAGTGAAGAGTGACACATTTTAATTGGTTTTTTTTCTAATTAGGTTATTCAGTATGATAATAGTCATTTTATGGATTTGTTAATACTTTTTCTTATATCTGGGTGTGTTCATGTAAGTGTTTTGGATAATTCATTACTGATTTATCTACTTGAAAAAAATTTGAATGCCTGCTGAAGATCATTATTAGAACTGTGTGATTCTTAAACAAGAACAGCTTTACAGATCACAAAAATCTTGAATTTTGCTAGTTATTATAAAATCTAAACCTAGACTATTAATCTAAATGTCAGAAACATTAATCTAAATGTCAGAAACAATAAGTGTTTCTAGTATGTCTAATATATTAGAAATTTATAATATTAAAAATATAGAATGGAAGACATAAAAGTAAGTATAAAGATTTTCAATACTATTTCCTGAATACTTCTTGATAACTCTATATTGAAAAGTTATGTTAATTTGGGTGATTTTATTAGTTATAGGTTGCATTTCATATTTTATTAGGAAGATATTAAGATGAGTATTTTTGAAGTTTATAATATCAGACTTATTGATTGTAAAAATGTATATTTCTCCAGCTGTATGCCGTGATATTTTTATTGCTTCTATTTTAAATTTCACCAGAGTTGGTTTAGCAAAGTTAGAATTTCACTTATGCACTATACACACATGTATTTACATATGCATGCATTTAATGTTATATTATTATATAATACCAATACTGATATTATATTAAAAAAAATGTGCAGTAAACTTTTCAATAAAGTCTCCTAACACCATAACAAAACAAATTCAAATGAGAAAGCAAGAAATATCTTTCACTGTGTTAAGTCCACAGACCAGAAACTATTGCGGATGAGAAATCAAGGGTTTTTTTCTCACTGATTATCTTCTGCATCAAATTAAAGGGGACACTTAAGGTTATAAATATTGAATCACTTTGACAAGGCTGTGCTTCAAAAAAGTGCAAAAATCTTATTAATATCAACATCTCTACATTAAAAAAAAAGCATTTGCATTCCACATATATAATATATCAGCAGTCCACAATATAAACTGACTACTATAACCAAGATTAAAAATGTAATTCACTCTCATTAGATAATGCTAAAATGCCAAGATCATTATACTTATTACAGACCTGCAAATCACTCAAACTGGTGATATTATAGCTACACTAAATTTTTGCAGAAAAGAAGCCACTGAACTTTAAGAAGTTCATGGCCCAGGGCCATCTCTGCAATGGGCTTTGGCTGAGAGCAGCCACACTGGATCAGAACATTAAGAGCAATGAGTTTGTGCTCCAAAACTCTCAGCAGAATCACTATGCTGAGCCAAATAGTTTATTTCTGTTTCTTGTTTGCATGAGATTTTGATATGCATGGCTTTAACTGTGTCCTCTAGAAGGTCTTTTATGCAGCTAGAAATAACCAAAGCTCTGTGTGCATGGGAAAATCAAACTCCCGAAGATTCTGAGTCTGAAAGAAAAAAAAAAAATCTTTGCAAATCTTTTGCTGATCTTTAATGATGATGGTTGTGCCACTCTCACAGAAATCCCCTCAGAATTTGGCTTTATGGGAGTATTTTTCTCAAAAGCATTTTAATTATTTCATAATTTCACTGCCTGAACTCAGACTTGTGTGTACTAAATGCTTGAAGCTAACCATGCAGCAACCTCAACAAATTAAAAGACTGATACCAAGGCATCACTGAAAATTTCTCGGTCTTGTTCTCTTGAGATAATTTCTAGAAAACATATGGGGTAGAGGGATGTAAACAAACTCTGTATTTGGAGAATTTAATAAGACATTTGAATTCAGATTTCTGTTTAGTATGGAAGAAATATTTCCTTTTTTTTTTTTTTATTAGTATTTCCTATAGAGGGAAATAAGAATTTGGGAAACAGAAGATAAATTAAAGGAAAATAGTATGATATAATTCAATTTCTAAAGACAGCTGGTGGGCATGTTCAGATAAATAGATATACTGTAAAAAAAATCTGTTTGATAAAAAGTTCATGTCATGTATTCCTGTGTGATACCAGAAGTTTTTTCTATTCCAGTACCTTTAGGGAGTCTGTTCAAGCTCTTCCTCTCAGTCAAAATTTAAAACACAAGAATGTCTGCAACCACTTAAAATGTACTGCACTGAGATGAAATGCTCAACAATAGACAAATACCAGAGCATTCTGCCCCACGAGCTTTTTTAGCTTGAAGGAACATTCTCCTGGGAAATGAGAGAGAGTTGCTTTTCCTCTCCCCTGGTAATGATGTGAGCGGGTAAGGAATAACTTTAGGGTTCTGGCCATGCCCCCCACAGCTATTGCAAAAATCAACCCTGTCCTGGCCAAAACTAGGACACCATAAAACCATCCTTCAGGAGTGGAAGGTCCCTAAGACCAGAGGGAAACTCTGGAGCAAGGAATACTTAACACTGCCAGAGTCATCATCCCTGGAGGTGTTTAAAAACAGACTGGATGTGGCACTTAATGCCATGGTTTAATTCATAAGGTGATGTTAGGTCATAGGTTGGACTTGATGTCTAAAGTCTGTTCCAACCTAGTTAATTCTGTGATTCTGTGGGAAGGATTGGTTATGGATCCCTTAAACACGCTGGTCATATGTAAGTCTCTGAGGTTTCATGGGTTGCACCCAGGAGTGCTGAGAAAACTGTCTGATGCCATTGTGAGGTCACTGCTAATTATCTTTGAATGGTCATGGCAAAACCTTAGGAGAGGTTCCTGAAAGCTGGAAAAGAACAAATATCATCATCTTTGAGAAGGGCAAGAAGGAAGATCTGCAAAACTGTAGGTTAGACAACCTCACCTCAGTCACTGGGAAGGTGATGCAGCAAATCCTCCTGGGAACAATTTCCAAACACATGGAGGTCAAGAAAGTAACTAGAAGTTATTGACATGAGGAAATTGTACTTGACCAGCCCACTAGACAGTGTCTAGTGTTAGGTAACTAGCTTGGTAGACAAGGGAGAACAGTGATGCTGTCTACAACTTCAGTAAAATTTTTGACACTTTCTCCTATGACATCATCATGGGAAAAACTGACAAAGTACAGGTGTATATGGAAGTCCTCAGTGAGGTGGCTTTAAAAAAGTCTGAATGAACTGGCCTGGAGTGCTGTGATCAGTGATGCAAAGTCTGGTTGGAGGTCAGTAACTAGTGAGGTGCCCCAGTATTTACTGGTGGGTCAAATACTGTTCAACATCTTCATTAGTGACCTGGATGACAGAACAGAATGCACCCTCAGCAAGATTCTAAAGTTGATTCAAAACTGGAAGGTGGCTAATTCTCCAGAGAGCTGTGCTGCCATCCAGAAGAACCTCAACAGACTGGAGAAATGGGCTGACAGAAATCTCTTGAACTTCAAAAATGGGTATTGCAAAATCCTGCAACTGAGGAATTATAATCCCATGTGTAAGCACATTGTGGTGTCAGCTGACTGGAGCACAGCTTGGCAAAGGAGAACCTTGGATTTCTGGTGGGCAGCAAGCTGTCTGTGAGCCAGTTAAGCATCCTCACAGTGCATGGGTGGGGATTCATCCTCTCTATTCGGTATTGGTGAGCTTGTATATGAATTAATGGGACCCATTCTGTACCCATCCAGTAAAAGAAACAACTGGACTTACTGCAGCATCTCATGTAGAGAGAAATATTATCAAGGTTTTGGAACATCTCTCATATAGGAAAAGACTGAAAGAACTGTAACAGTTCTTTTGGGTTTTTAAAGCCTTCCTGTCATATTATCCCAGGCCTTTTGCTCATCAACTCTCACAGGGGCCCTATGCAAAAGTACCCTAACTTTATCAGAAAAAAGATGCTGTTTCAGTGCTATGCAAAAAGATGATTTGATGATATACAAAGATATTATTCTGTTTCTGTGGAGATTATTTCCTTATTTTGAAGAACATTTTAAAAAGGGATAGCATTGTTTCGAATTTGCATGCAAATTGCTTTTATGAATTTGAATGTTTAAATCCAGGTGATCATTTGTCTTTGAATGATATTGGCAGGCATGCAAGATCAGTTTTTGTCTTTAATCTTTGAGGACTTTAATTTTCCCATAGCTGCCAGGTTGATCAGATGTTAAGGTCTTCAGTTTTTGGTTGATGTTGCCACTTCATTATTCCACAGTTCCTGCACATTACCACAGGTTCCTGGCAATAGCTACAGCCCATTTTTGTTGGCAAGACATCTCCTTGATACCTTATCTTGATGTGTGCGCTGATATGGCAGTTGTCCTGAGATAAAACTCTCAGTGTCTTTTTGACGCTTTCTCTCTTTGACAGCTGTGGTTCCCTTAGTTACATTAACCATTTGTCTCTTCTTCCTATTTAGTGTGCCAAAGGGGCAGTTACAGACATTTGGGATGACATTTTCTGCTGATCATGTTCAGCCTTTTTTATCCAATAGCTTCTCATGTTCCCAAATTTCCAGATTTTCCTGGAAATGTGGTAGTGTGTATGTGCAATAAGATCTTCTCAGGAAGCATGTCAGGTACTTCACCTTTGCTTGCCTATCATTCATATCCAGTCTGGAAGCTCTTTTTAAAAAGATGATTGCTACCTTGAAATTGGCAGCAGGCAGCATTATGGGGTGGACAGCATGTTCAAGCAGGCTGCTACACAGGATCTGTAGTGTTTGATGGAGCTATGCCTTTACATTGATGTCTTAAAAGTTGATGCAATTCAAAATGAATATACCTTTGAGAGTTGTGGGTATAGGTTTATGACCTCATGTTAAGCAAACAACAAAAAGAAATAATTGCTGTTTTTCTGGAAGAAATGGATCTCAACAGATGGCATGATCTGTGAGGTTGGCATTTCATTAATTTCTCTGTGTGACTCTTTGAGATCCTTTTTAAAAGTTTCAGAAGGCCTGGTTGATGTAAGTAAGAAGTAAGGCTTGAACAGGTAGCAGACAACTTTCATGAGCCCTTAGAGGATGTGTTTGGTATCAGTCCATTCCAGCAAAGCTTAAAGCTTAAACTACAGTGAAGTGACTTAATGCAGCAATGCTCTTCAGTGCTTGATCCCAGACATCTGTCATCTGAACACTTTGAGCTCCTTCCAGACACTGACTTCAACATTGCACTGTTTCCAAGCAGAGTCCCAACACCTGGGTAGAAAGGCTGTAATCATCCATTGAATAAGTGTACTCTGGGATCTTATGTAACAAGCTTGATGGCAGACTATCTGCTGGTACTGAAAATGTATACAGGCACACTTTCCTTAAAAAAGGGTCTCACACATAAATTTTGTGTGGCTTATCGGTCTTGTTTACCCCTTCCTTTCAGTCTCTTTTTCAAGGTAGAATTATATCTAAGGGTCATGAATATTGGCCACTACACTCCCTATAGCTAATGAAGAAGAACAAAGAGCTAGAATTTACCTCTTGGAAAAGGTAGTTGTATTGACCGTGTACCAACAGACGCCAGGTCATGGCCTCTAATCATCCTTTGTAGTTCTTGAGGTGATACAACCTGCTGGTGTAAACCTAAAGGGTGTGTGCAAGAGCAATTAATTCCATGTAGTTTAGGCAGGACCCTTTCAGCTTCAGGAGAAACCAGACATTTGACAAGTCAGAGATATATTTGCCAGCATATACATATTAGTCAGGCAACTAATGCAGTGATTACACAAAGTAATCACAATAATCAACAGTTTCAACCAACAGTTGCCTAGATTTGTCACCCACTCTTTTAATTCTGTATTTGTAACTGTAGGTTCATTTCTTGAAGGCTGGTTCTTTATGCAATTGACAAGACTGCACAAATATTGCCTTGAGTTTCTTTATGCATTCTCCACAACATACAGCTAAAATCAAGAGCTGATCGTCCTTAACTATCAATTTACTCATCTGTTTACTTGGTTTTTTGATAATGGTAAATTTTGAGGCATCGCCTGTAGCAATCTAACCACAATACTCAATCTATATGAGAAAAAAAGCATGCTATGCAAAATTCTTATCACATTTTAATAGATAAAAACTGATCTGAATATTCATCTGTTCCTATTTTATGTATGTGTGATTTTCTCAAACTTCTTTCAGCAGTAGAGAGGTTTATGCCACAAACATGAAGCTTTGGGTGTATAACTTCATCCCATTAAAATGCAAATCCATGAGTTTCTCTTCAGAAAAAAAAAAAAAGACAATTTGCTGCTAAATCCCATTGAAAATTACTTTTACCAATTAAACTTCTGTGCTTTGGATGGGAAGTGAAGCAAATTGTTGCCATTTCTGATAAATACAAACTCAGTTACCAAAAACATCCATGTTGCTATGAGGTACACTAAGGTAGTTTATTTAATTTTCCATAACCATGTAGTGCCTCCTGAATTGTTAACAATTAAAAAAAAATCTTTGCTCTCACAGCAGTTTTTTTTACAGTATTCTGGTACAGTATCTTGGATTTTTATTTCTTACCTCTCTCACCATTTTTGCTAGCATTTTTATGACTTTGCATCTCTCTAACCTCTTTAGTGGCAATTGTATTTTTATGCAATGACTCACAGTAAGCATTGCATCAACTCCATTATAATTTATCTGTGAAACTTTATGTGATAAATGCAATGAGTCAATATGTATTAATTCTCCCAACTGGATCTGACTGGGATGCAGCTAATTTTCTTCACAGCAGCTTGTAAGTGCTGTGTTACAAACTGGTGACCCAAGCAGTGTTGCCAATATAGGGAAGATTTGGCTGTTGCTGAACACTATTTACACAGCATTGATTTCTTCTGTTGCTTGCTCTTACCCCTCAGTGAATAGACAGGGTGTGGTCAAGAGCCTAGGAAGAGACACAGCTGAGACAGCTGATCCTGGGTGACCAAAAGGATATCCCATACCATGTATCATCACACTCAGTGATAAAATGGGAAGAGGTTTTTCCAAAGTAGCTGTTGCTCAGGGACTGGCTGGGCCCCTGCCTGCTGGTGGTGATTGCTTTTGCATTGTTTTTTTTCTTCATTTGCTAAACTGTCTTAATGACATCTCACCAGTTTCCTCACTTTTTCCCTTCTTCTCTCTATCGTCCTGATGGGGGGTGGGAACAAGAGAGTGGAGGGATTTTATATTCCAGATGGGCTCTACCCACTATATCCCCTCAACTGCACTGCCACCTCAGAGGGACGCCTGTGGCTAATTCGTGTCGTGCTCACAAAGAATCATACACAGTATTTTCTCTTATACTTCTGTTAGGTGTCATTGATGATTTGTAGGCCTGACTACTCAGTGTGCTAAAGGTATTTCAGAAGTGAGAGCCCTTTCTGACTAGCTGGTAAAGAAGCATTCCTTCTGCAAGGAACTAACAACCTCTTTATAAAGAAATACTAGGACAGCCAGAAGAAAGTCCCCTTTACATATTTTGTATGACAATAGTCATATGAGGTTATATAACTTTCCTAATCATTAAGTGAAATGAATGTTGAAATCTGGGGTTTTCTTTTGGAATCTTAACACAGGGATGCATAAATACCCTCACAGTTGGTAGTCTCTTGATCTGACCTAAATTGCAGGAAGTTATCTGGCTATGTTATGCATGGTTTTGTTTAACCAAAGACAAAAGTCTTCAAAATAAGTAACATCCCAAGTTTTGGTAGAATAGTATAGAAACTAGAACATTTAGCATCTTCATAATAAAAGCTTAGAATGAAGTCAGACAAAGTGGAAGAAAAATGACTAGACAAGCATCACCTACCCACCATGATCTTGCAGGTGGGTTTTTAGTTTCTCACTTCCTCTGTGAAATTTAGTGAATTTGCATCTTCTTTGATCCTATTTTCTTCTTCATTATCTCTGAGCCCAGATTCTCTGCTCTTTTCTCCTAAGAGTAGTTTCAATTTCTCTGCTGAAGCTGCAGTCTGCTAGTCTCCTGTGATGCCTATTGTCTTCCATCTGGGTTGTGACCCAGAAACTTTTTATATTTTTTAATCAGAGCCCACTCTTTGGCTCATTATGGAAACCAATCTTATTTTATCCTTCTAACAGTGTAATTTTTATGCTTAAGGGACCATAATGCTAATTTTAAATAGCAGCAAATGAAATATGCAGCCTATTACAAAATCACACTGATACACAACTGTCTAGCAAAATCCTGACCCTGGAAGTTTTAGCACTGTTTTTCCAGTGTTAAGAAGACAAAGGGTTTTGGTGAAAGCTGCAGTATTTGTAACTTGGTCCTGTTTCTCATTTGTAGTCTGTCACTCTTCTTTCCTCCATGTGTTTGAAACTTGTGTAAGGTCCAGCTCAGTTTGAGTTTTTGACAAGTTTTGTTTAATCTTTATGCTTTCTACTTCCAACATATATTGTATTCTTTATGCTTTCTACTTACAATGTACATTGTATTCTTTATGCTTTCTGCTTCCAATATATATTATATTCTTTGCTGTTTCCTTGTGTGTGAGTTTCTGTGTATTCATTATTCCCAGTACCCTCTTCCAGCAGGTGATTGCCAGACACTCATGCAATTTTACTTAAGGAAATTTCACACCTTCCATCTTTGATTTTTTCAATTCTTTATCTGATCTCTTTAATTTTGTGGTTTTTCCTTCCAAAAAAGAAAACCATCACTGAAGATTTAGTTTTGTTTGTCTAGACTCTGTTTAAATTATGGTGATTCCTGTTTGCTCTTTCCAGAGTTAATCTGGGTGATTAGTGTTTCTGTAGTGTCCTTGACATTTATCAATCTACAGTGTAAGGTTTGTGGGGTGTTTTTTTTTTTTAGGCTGAGAGTTTAGTTTATTAATAAAAAGACATAAAACTTTTTGTTGAGGAATAGAGACTACCAAATTCAAAAGCATTTGGTTTCCTGTTATGCATGCTAAGTTAGTCTCACAGCTATGTGATTTTGCCTAGAACCTACTCTAATAATATCAGCAATCTCTCTCTGCATTCATTCTCAGTACAGGATCTCCCATTCTCATTGATCTTCTACGTAGCAGTTTCCATTATTTCAGTAACAATAAATTGACTTTGTGTTCCTTGACAGCTTTGACATTTTGCTGTGTTGTTTCATTCCTTTTCCCAATAGCAAACAATGTAGCAGAGGCAGATTTTATAGAAAACTGCAGTAAATGGAGGCCATTCCTGATCCCTGGCAAATAAGCCCTTCAGTGCTGTTTGCTTAATGGCTTCACTCTAAACTAAGCATCTGAATGTAGCTATTGGGCATGCAGGGAACATCTCAGCCTGAGCAGTGGTCAAACAACACATTTGCCAAGCCAGCAGGAAATGCACTCTGCTCTGAAGGTAGAGGCTGACAAAGCTGCTGTAATATAAAGAGTCATTATTAAGAGAAGAACACGATGATCACATTGTAAATTTGTGATTCTTGGTGTGCAACATAAAAAAAAGAGCAGAACAAAGGAACTGGCAGCTGTTCTACATTGGAAATGCAACTATTATTTTGTGCTTTTTCACCTAAATGAAATGAGATTTGGAAATGAAAGAATAGAGTAGGAGGAAGAATCATTTAATGAAATGGAACTGTGGGGAACATTAGCACAAAATCTTTAATTTCCAATTTTATCATTATTAAGGGTAATTTTTTGAAAGCAAAAATGAGTAAAGATAAGTTACTCTGTTGATGCCTGTCTCTCTCTTCCATGGTTTAAAAAATCTCTCTTTACCTGGTTTTTACTTTACTGTGTTTGTGATTACAAATTTCTGAGAACCATATATAGAAATACAGCAAGCCATTTTCTCTGTGGATAATAGTAACAGAAAAAAGTTATATGTGATTGTGTCACATCTCATTATACTGATTCTTATACCAGGTTACAGAATACTGCTTTACAGACAATTGTTTACAGCATGGGCTGAATAGTGTGGGAAGAAAATAAGAGAGGTAAAATTAAAACAAAGGACATATATAGAATGTATTTAAAAAGTAACACAAGTTAATTATAAGATTAAATGCCAATGCAAACCTGAAATAATAGGAATATCCTGACTATTCACATAAGCTAATGATCTTTGACATTAGTGAGCCCAGAGGTAAGCCAGATCTGAAAAATAATGCTACTGATTTTGTCTTACAATCAGTTTGTGAAAATAAAAATTATTTTTCCATTCTAACCTACAGTCCATCCGGTATGTCCATACAGCAAAGTACTTTGGAATCCTTTAATGGGTTGGGAAGAGAGGGATTTTGATTACCCAGATGTTTAAAGAGATTCCTGGTTTGTAGCATAATTGAGTGTATGAATGCAAACCTCTGTGCCACTGTGTGTGTGTGTGCATGCACATCTGCATGTGTGTGTGTATTCGTATATGAAAGTTTATTCATCATGGCTGCTGAAATTCTAATAGCCAAATCATCACGTGGAAAGTCTACTAGCATGAATGAAGAAATATCTGAGATCAGCAGGCATCCTGTGATTTGTACAGTTTTACAGGAAAGAGTATGTAGATTTCTTACAGTAAAGAACCAGGAGGTCCTGGTGGAGGGCAAAATGGACATGAGCCAGCAGTGTGCCTTTGCAGCAAAGGAGGCTAATGGTATCCTGGACTGCATTAGGAGGAGCACTGCTGGCATGTGCTCCTGCTGGCAGGTTGAGGGAGGGGATCTCTATCCTGTGCTCAGCCCTGCTGAGGCCACATCTGGAGTTCTGTGTCCAGTTCTGGGCTCCTCAATACGAGAGACGTGGAGCTCCCGGAGAGAAACCAGCACATGGCCACAAAGCTGGTGAGGGAACTGGAACATCTCTCCTGTTAGGAAAGGCTGAGAGAGCCAGGACTGTTCAGCCCAGCGAAAGCTCTGGAGGAAAACTCACAAATGTTCTACAAACATCTGAAGAAAGGTTGCAAAAAGGGCAAAGGCAGGTTCTTTTCAGCAGTGCCAAGTGACAGAACCAGAGGCAATGGGCACAAGATGAAGCGCAGGAAGTGTCATCTGAGTATCAGAACTTTTCCACTGTGAGGGTATCTGAGCACTGGCACAAGTTGCTCTGATTGGTATGGGAGTTTCCATTCATGGAGATATTCAAAACCTGTCTGGACTTGATCCCAAGCAATTGGCTCTAGGTGGCACTTCTTCAGTAGGGGGTTGAATGAAGCAACCTACCAGAGGGGCCTTCCATCCTCAGCGATGGTGTGATCTGTTACTGTTCTTTTTCCTAGCATCCTGTATTGGTTGCTACTATGGAGATGTAGGATACAGGTTCAGTGTCTGCTGAAGATGGTTCTTTACCCTCACCTAATATGTCTAAGTGAATCATAGGAGAAGAAATATGAATTATTTCACATGGTCAGATGCACTTTGATGTGGCAGTAGAAGCCTCATGCAGAATAGTGGAAAGGAGGGTTTTGAGTACTCTGAGTACTAGATCTTCATACAGTTATTAATGACAATTGTAATCTTTCTGAAGACTGAATAGAAAATTAAATAATTTTATCTTAATAGCATGCATATTGCATTAACATGGGGGGTTTTTTTAACCTCATTCAAAGGGGTTTTAATAGCATTGACTTTTTTTGACTTTTGGAAAGTTTTTTTCAATAAGAAGGAATATACTTGAATGAAGGAATGCAAATGCATTGAATCTCTGGAAAGGGCAAGTGACTGACCTTGAGGTGTTTGTCCTGCATAACAGCCTGAGGTATGTTGATAGTAAAAATGAAAGAGGTGAGATTTCATCTTGAGAAGAGTAAAACAGGTGAGCATTGAGGCTTAGAGAAATCTTATGGAGGGAGAGGAGGGAAGTCACTTCCAGAATCTGTGTTGGAAGCAAGTAAAGGAGCAGTTTAGAATTTGCCATGCCTGCTTTATTATTTTAATATGTGTTTTCTTTTTTATAAGTGAAGAACTTACTTTAAACTTCCAGGTTTTAGAACATTTGATTTCTCCTCTAGATCATATAGTACATAAGGTAGTTACATGTGACCTTGATCTTTTTTATTTACTATGGTTTTCCTGGGGACTATAAATTCCAAATAATATTTTTAAATGCTTTAGGCAAGGAGTCAAAGAGCATGAAACTCAGGCTAAGTATAAGGATTTTAGAATTAGGTGTGTCTTTTGCCAAGTATATGAATAGTATACAAGTCAAGGTAGGGAAAAATATATTTAGAGCTAGAGGAAAAGGAAATGCTCCACAAAAATCAACACCAGCCTTTGGCAGTGAGTAGGTAGTACAATTCAAAGTTCCATGTAAACACATATTGTCATAGGTGTCTCAGGACTGCATCTCTCAAAACAGAAATTCAACATAAACCAAAGAATTAGGTAACCAAATCCAGCTGCTTACTGAAAGTTTTTATTTTCTCAGAGATATAAACCACCAGATTATATGTCCACTTCTCAGCTGTGCCAAGTTAAACTGCCATTAATCTAAATCTATGTTAATATGATGAATTATAGATACACTTTCACTTTCTGCTACGTTTGTCACAAGGGCAGTAATGCCTAACTGAAAGACAGAGCAGACAAAAAAGAGTGGTAACCTGTCAGTCGTTCCATTAAAAATTAGCAAAATTTTAAATTTTTTTGTTATTGTTAGAGTTTATTTGGTTTAGAACACAACAATTCATATGTTTTTACTATAGTAAGATAATTAAATGCATTTTGGAAGTCTGTGGATTTATCATCTTCTTGGCGCATCATGATAAATGTTTTTATGTGATCTGTCTACTGCAGATACACCTCTGGTCACATAAATACATGTGTCTAACACCATGGTAACCTTGGAATGCCCACATGCTCCTAAAATCTTTGTTATGTGTCTGGCAGCTCTCCTTGTTACCATGTTCTTAACCCTGTAAACCCCTACTTCTTACCTGGTCCTGATATATGCCTCGTTGGAATATCTGGAGTATTCTGGGGAAGTGAAGGCATTTGTTGAAAGGTATAGTGTGCCAGCTGATAGATATATTCCTTACCTAGTGTGTGAGGAATACTGTTATCTTGCAACACCTCTTGTCTTAAGAAATTGTGCTAAGAAAAAGATGTATTTAAGATGTACAAAACCAGACAAACCAGTTCTACATGTTTCTAAAAGGTGTACTGGCATGATATAAGAAAGCACAGACCATGAAGAAATTTTTCTCTTCTCACTCTTCTTCAGCAGAGAGTCTTCAATTTTCTTAGGAGTCTGACAAAATTAGGCCCTTCTGAATATCATATACCATATATATACATTAAAGAAAAGCCTATTTTATCAGAACATTTTCATTTTTATGGGCATATTTTCATTTTGAAGACACCCTGGCTTTTTAGATAAGGTGTTATCTCTTCTACTCAGACAGATGTACTTCTTGTTAGAACTCTTCCCTTTTTCATAACTCAACATCTATAATTCACCAAGTGTTTCATACTGAATCTCACTTTAGAAATAGAATATCCTAACTTGAAAATGACCCATGAGAATCACCAAATCCATCAGCATATAAGCACATATGCTCGATGCAAACATCTCTTGGGTTACATGTTTGTAGATTTGAGTAATTGGCTATTGATTGAACAAGAACCAGAACTAGAGAAGCTGAATGACTTGGACTGAAAACTAGTTCATGGTGATGAGCTCAGAACACCTCTCCCTAAGTGCTGGAGTACTGTAATTTGTTAGCATGATGTTCAGCATATGTGACTTCAGTGTCACTCTGCAAAGGTGAAATGCGGAGAGATGAACTGATTTCCACAGTTTGATAGAGTCTGCACTATCCAAGAAAGGTAAGTCCATTTTCCAAATTTCACTCTACATTTTCTAGTCCTCTCAGGCCAATATATTTTCCAGCTTTCTTAGGGACAAGGTGTTTTACCACATTAACCAGAGAGAATTGAGAAAAGATAAATTACAGTAGTTGAATTTATTAAGAATTGCAATAACAGATGGAGTATGCAAAAGATGCACTATGGTTATAAGCATAAACACTGAAATTGTTTACAAAAGGGACAGATATTGCTAGCCACAAAGCTTAGGAATATTGTTCCTCCAATCAGAGTTTTCATATCCCTTCTGAAATGCAGCATTGAACTTGTTACAGTGAAAGCCAAGAGCAAGTTTAAAAGATAAGGATCTTGGCCAAAGATGAACTTTCATAAAAACGGTAAGGGAATTTCTCAGTACTCTTGAATCTTTCAGACTTACTGATTTTAATTAATCCTTCGTGGTTTAATGAACCATTCTGAGCTAGAACTGTCAGGATCATGGAGAATGTACAGTGAAGCTCTTATGCCCAAGATTTAGACTGCCAGTCAATTTAGATGAAGAAATGGTGCAAGAGGAATGAGATGTCAGCTGTGTGGTGAGCTGGTTGCCCCTGAGTCTGGGACCAGGCAGATGACCAGTCTGGTTTCCACTGTGAAGCACAGCAGTGCAGGAGATGGTTTGCCAATTCAGACCCAATGAGAGAGGATAGCCTCAGTTACCTGCTGTACAGCACATGAGGCTGGAAGGACTATTGACTTGCTGGTTTCCCATAGCAGAACTGTCAGGGTTGCTACTTCTATAACCCCTGATTTCAGTGGCTAGAACAAATGAGACATGAAGAGCAGAAATGTATACCTCTACTACACTAAGCAGTTTAGGGATTTATTTTCTCCCCTTCTTCTGCCTATATTATTATCCTTTACCATTCTTGTTTTATTAAATTCTAGTGATAGGATTTGATATCCATGGCAGATACACTAAAAGCAGATTTGGGGTAATAACGGTAAATTCTTTAAAAGATTCTGTAGAGGTAGATGAAAAAAATCTGAATTTAACTTACCACTTGAGCTCCTTTTGTGTTACACTAGTATAACTTCATTAAAATTATTTTGGGATGCTTGGCTCAGAGTCACAATATCAGTGTAAAATCATCTATTATATTTAAATATGAAGTGAATGAAACTTCAGTGTTATGTATAGGTTGATGTGGTATTTCATTTCATAGTCAATACAAGTCAGGATGAAGAAGATCCTTTGTGTTTCACCCAATTTATTGATATGATAGCATGTAGGCAATTTTACCAGGGCATATTCCCATTTTGCCTTCCCATTACTACACTAGTACTAGGACATAAGCTGAAGCAATATTCCTTCTCCCATATTTTAAGTGTTTTCTTTTATTACTCTTGTTTGAGAGCTAATACTACTTTTCATTTTCCTACACACTTTGAAATGTCATTAAACTCTTTGGCATATACTCTGTTATCTAACAATAAAAATGCTTGTGATTTAAAATTTGAACTGAGTATGGAAAGTGTTATTAAAAGTAAATATTAGGAAGTGAAGTAATGAACAGTATAGATACATCAAAGACACACACTCCCTTGCCACTGTCTACTTCAGCAGGACTTCTCAAAGTGAGGTACATTTTCTCTCATTAGGAGCTACACATAAACCAGACAAGCCTTGTCCATTTTTCTTGAACTACCAGAGTAAAAACAAATTAGGTTTAAGTTTTATTAATTGATTTTTTAAAAATTAAGACAGAAAGAAACATTTTTCAGAAAGGTGATGTCTGAGTCACTAATGTTGGTTTTTAACAAAGTCTTGAAAACTTTTGGGCTTGAACAAAGTACATGTCCCATATATAGCATGTTGCCTTGAATGGAGGCAAGTTTCAGTGTTCAGTAAGTGAAATATAAAGGCAGAATGCTGTCTTATTGGAATAAGCCCACTCTGATTGTTTTACTGCTAATTTGATAGTCTGCATATTTCTGGTTTTTGTTGTATGTAATTCAGTATCTAAGAGAGGAAAATGGGTTTTAAAATGACATCTCTAAAGAACAAATTCCAAATTATTCTTTAGGGGGAAGCATTGCCACCCCAACCACCCATGGAACTTAGACATGGGGTATTTTGTTTGGTTTGGTTTGGTTTGATTTTTTTAAATATTTCTTTTGATTTTCATATTTTTCTTAAGCGGGATTGATATTGAAGTTCAGTTGCAGATGGCTTCAGGCAGGTTATAACTGAGATGGTTAGCCAAATTTTCATGGCAAATTTAAAGAAAATACAGAAGTGAGATTATGGTTTGCAGAATTTCAGAGTTCATTATGACTGTTTCATATGATTCTAATCACTAGCAGAAAACAAAATTGTAGAAGCTGTTATCTAAGTTGAGGTGCTTTTTGAGTTATCAATTTCCAAATGGTTCACCATGGTTTTAGTAAATACAAGTTAAAATTTTATTAGTATATTCAAAACTGTTCACCTGAGTTATTTTATTTAAGTTTGAAATACTGCATTTAAAAAGTTTTGTAGTCTATTGAAGAGAGTTCTACTAATCAGACTCCAAAATCAGACATATTTCAGGAATCACAAAGATGTGAAAGACTCCAAAATAGTGTATTCTGGTACACTGTAATATCTGTAGTGAGAATATTTAAGGTACATAACATTTATCCTGACTGGAGACAAATGAGGAAAGATTGTGCTATTCTTTGTTTTCTTTCTAGTTAATCATACTTTTCAAATAAATGCTCAGATCATAAGACAAAAATTCATTATATTATTTATGAATCTGTAGTGAATTGACAGCAGGTAAGTTCATTTCATTAGGAACTCATTCTAGGTTAATTCTATCTAGCAGCAGCTTAATTTGGGCTCGTCAGTAAGGGATGTTAATAAATTATTTGGCATATATGTGTGAACTTTTCCTACAAGGTAAGTATCAGTACTCATTTTTGTCAAGTATAAAGGGCGTTTAAAGAGCATGGTTACTATATGTCAAACATATCTGAATAGATTGTGAATAGCGAATTTTATTAAACTAAATTTCTGGTGTTGCTCTGGCCCTGACATTTTCAGGCAATTTAAGTGTTACAGTTTGTCAGCATATTAATGCATTTTTGCAAACTGAAGGGAAATCAACTACATGTGAAGTCTACATTTTAATATTCTGCTAAACACAAAAGGTATCTGTTCTCAAAAGTAGAAGAATAAAAGCTGCTTATTTTTGGTTATATATATCGATAGCTCTTATTCCTATATATCTCTAAGATATTGATTTTTTTGTAGAGATAGCATAGCAGAACAAATGCAAGTAATTGTTTGACCAAAATGTTTATAATGTAGTTATAGGTAAAAAACAAAGAAGTAATAATTTTAAGATTGATTTACAGGAGTGCATTACCTTCAAAATGTGCACATATATCAATGTGAGAGAAATTATTAGGCAGCCAGCCAGTAGTGAGGGGAAGGAAACGAGGTTGTTAAAATATTCACACAATAGAGTGTTTGAGGAAATATGCAGCTAAATGTTGATTTCCAAAATAATTTGCTCTTCAGTGTGCAAAATGGACCACAGGTTGACATAGTGAATTTTCCCTCTACCAGCATCTTGGATGAACTTAGCTTGGCACAGTAGCTATCATAAAATTGTATGGTGTCTGCTCTTTGCATTTATTGATTTCTTTTGCTTTCTATTTTGTTTGTTCATTTTTACAATCCTGAGAAAGAGGACTTTTGTTAAAACACATGCATCGTATGACTGAGACAGTCATATGAGGCTCAGGGAGAAAAAAAGGAGCACAGCTTTAACAAGCTGATTTATGCAGCCAATATTAAAACACTGTTCAATTGTTTGTTGGGGGGGAGGAATGTTACAGGTTATAATAAATTATAAGTTGTAATAAATTAATAATATTTTATATAATATATAAAATAATAATATAACATAATTTTAATATAATATTATAATAAAATATAATAAAATAAATACTTTGATCACAATGTCTGTAGTTTCCAGTTCAGAATCCTGTAACCATTTCTGTCTGTGTTCATAATAAATTTATAACAGATCCTTCATCCTGTTAAATTGAAAATTATTTTACTTACTATTTATAAAAGGCTGGGAAAAAAAATAACAAGCATCTCTTATAAAAATTAAAACGTGAAGCTTAGTAGGGTAAGACATCTTTGAAGATTACCTGGTATATTTTATTATAATGATGGCAGCAAAAGCAGGCTGCTGAGTGTATGTCCATCTTGGCAGTCCATCACACTTATTTCCAAGCCAGAGTGGCTGGAAGAGGAGGAATAGAGTGTTCTATTGTCTGTAATCCATATGAATTACCTCTGTCAGACCTTGTGAAATATCAAATAGTATTGTTTTCTTAATGTACATAGTTAACTTTGAGCAGAGTGTTCATATCCAGTTCTTGAATAAGGTTTTCTTTTTTCTTTTTAAGATCCAGGAAGCTTCATTGTAATCCTCTGTGTTTATTCCACAGAGAAACCATCTTCCCTTTGCCACATTTGAACTGTGTTGACTTTAAGTGCCATCTTATATATGGTTACATAACTTTCCATATTTTTGCAGTGTAATAACATATCTTTTTTAAATTCTTAAATTCCTGTAAGCCTTTGCTGCTAAGGAAATAAACAATAAACTATTAGTGAACTCTTTGAGCCCTCCCATGGGTTGGAAGGCCAGTTCATTCTGTTTATAGTGTATGGCATGGCACGCTGTGTTATGTTCCAGAGTGGTTGAGCAGTGCAGAGAAAAGCAATTCTCCTTGCTTCAACTGTATTGTATTTGTGCAGCCTATCTGTCTGTGGGTAGAGAGACAGCTCTTCTTCCCTTTAATATGATTGATTTTTAACCCCATTTACACTTGTACCATCCCCAACATGCTATGACAGAGTTCCACAATTTAATTTTGAGTTGTATGAAAAGCAAACCCCTTACCTTACTTTCATCTTTGCACTAATTTATGTAATTTCATGTCCTTTTGATTCTGTATTTTGAGAAACTGAAAGCTCTTTATTCATCTGCATACTGCTCTGTTCTGTCTCTCATTGACAGTGAGTTTTCCTGACTGAAGATCCCTGGTCTGTACCGTTCCTCTGTTCAGAAACTCTCATATGTATAATCATCCTTACATGCCTTATAATTTTGTATATCGTGACACTTTTACACATTGTGAAATCCTTTTCTCAGGATTTTGGTTCTGCTATCCTGAGTAGTTCAGAAAACATTGAGCCACTCAAATACATTGAAGACCACAGACCCTCATACAGACTTGTAGAGAGAATTTCTAGGGACTCTCCATATTGAGAAACCTCACCATTTGCTCACAATTTTTCTGCTTCTGTTTTAACCATTCTTCTAATTTATTGAAGGCCTTCCTTGTTATCCCAGGGAGACTGAGTTACTTTAAAATCTTTTAACACAGAAACTTGTTAAATTCCTTTGGAAATCAAAGACTATGTGCCAAGGCATCCTTTTTCTCATAGTGAGTGTTCCTCCTGTGAGTTACAATTTCTCTTTTCAGAAACCCTCTCAACTATTCCCCCGTACATTACATTCATTTACATATATGTTAATTCTGTTCTTCAGTGTAATTCATAATCACTGTCTTGATGGAATTGGGACTTACTGATCTGTAGTTTGAGGTATGTCCTTGCATGCCCTAGTCTTGTCCCCATTTTCAAAATCATACAAAGCAAAATCCCAAGCCCCCCTTCCCCTTGCCCTAAAAATCCACGTCTACCATTCCCATGGTTTGGATTCCATTTTAAGTGATGACTGCAGTAAATTCCCATAAGAATCCCAGGCAAACATAACATCTTTCTCCTTTTTTTTGCCACTGTTCACTTTTTGAGTTTTTTTTAAAACATTTTCTAGAAGTAATTCAATTTAAGACAGATCTCTGATGTACCCAGACTAAAAAGGGGTTCAGTCACAGGAACCTCCCAGAACTACTCTTTATTAAATTTTGATTTGGTGAGTCATTTACATTTCCTGCTAGAGCCTTGTCTCTTTGAACACTCCCTTTACACTTAGCTGGTCTATTATCCCTAAAGCCTTTCTGGCAGGCTTAATGCTCCTGTTGGGCTTTAAAAAGCATTTAATGCTTTCCATTATGCTTTCAGCAAATTGTTCCTCAAAATATTTTTTTTTTCTTTCTGCAACTATCTAAACCTGACTTCATTGTTAAAAATGGGTCCTTGGCAGTGCATAACAACTTACTGTTCTCTGTGTTTTCAGTGCCCCTGCAGTGATTCCCATTTTTAGTAGGTCCTTAGGCATCTTTGAAACATGATTAAGGGTACTAGAAATCTTTTAAGCAGGGAAGTAATACACTTACAAATTTCAAATCTTCCCTGTTTACCATTCCCCATGACTTGTATTCCTTCATAGAAAAATAAACACCTTGATCATAATGCCAACAAGCAAAAGAATTGTATGCATTTTTTCCTTTGTAGGTTTCTGGACCTGTCTACAATTTCACTGGCTGTATAAAAGTCGTAGAAATCAATAACGTCGGACCTTTCAGCTTCTCTAATGCTGTGGGAAGAAGTAATGTTGACAATTGCAGGTAAACTGCCCTCTATGTCTTTTCAAATCCTAAGGAATTGTTTGTGCTGATTTTGCTTTCTTCCTTACACAGGGTGACCATTTTAGATGATTTCAACAATGGTTACAGAAAAAAAAAAAAGGACAAAAATCCCTAGAGAGACAGATACCTTGCTTTCTTTTATGCTTTTAAAGCATTTTCTTAATGGAAGATTTTTTTTTTTTTTCAGAGTAGTTCAATTAAACTTGACAGCTTATTTGGAGTGAGTTGTCACACCCTGAATGCTGAAACAGTGTACTAAGAAAGATGATCTGCAGGAAAATACAGGACTGGGAAGTGGGGAGATATGGTGGTTGTGTCTTACTTGTGACTTTGAGATTTCCATTAATCTTGTCACAAATATGGATGAGCTAGTGCCACATTTACTCTACAAGAGATTGTGAAAAATGCTGGAATGCATTGTTTCTGAATACATTTAAAAACCTCAGTTGATTTCAGTTTTGCATATTTACATTGCTGTTGGTCATGCATTGATTGAAATAAAAACTATACAGGGGCAGTGGTGTACATTAGGATTCTGTTCTGGAGTATGATAGTTTTGAACATGGCAAAGTGGAAAGCAACAGAAAACAGAGGTGAATTGCATTTGTAGATAATGAAGTCTTTCGGGAGAGAATATCATTTCAGTCATAGGATATACATGTCCTAGATTCCTGGAGGATATTATATATGGCTTTTAACATATGACTTTTTTCCCTGCAATTTATAGAATAGGTCAACTAATGTTCATGTGCTTGTTTAAACACTATCCTCGAAAGCTGGTGTTAACCCACTAGATCATAAGATCCATGAGATCTGAACCCTGCACTCACCTCCACCACTAACCCCTTAATGAGCACACATCCCACTCAAAGTTACAAAAGTACGACAGTAAACCCACTGTCTAATGAATTATCTGCCCCAAGTCCCAGGCATCTAAGCTTTTGCCAGTAAAACTTACTCTGAACACAAAATTCAATTTGTTATCCTCGCAGAGACTTGCCACCATTTTTATTTACAACAGAAGCTGAGTGTCATCTTCTTGTCCAAGCTTGATGAAGAAATAAATCTTCACACCCTTCAAGTTCCCCACAGCATTTTGTTTGGAATATGTTCTCTAAGTACATTTAGCAAATGGTCGTGGGTCTAAATCCTGCACGAAAAATAAAACACTGGCCACTGTTGTGATAAACCCCCGAATAACAAAGAGACAATGTCTCCTCTCTTGTCTTTCTGTACAGCGTTTCATCAGAAATTTTCCTAGTCAGAACTATGGTGTCCTTCCAAATGAGGGCATGTACTCTTGTGTGTGACAATATGCCTCTGTGCAAAACAGAAATTCATAAGGTTGAAAGCAAGCGAGGATGCTATTTCATGTCTTTCATTCAGGTATTAACTTTTAAGAATCATGGTGAAAAAAATATCATAAACCATCTCTGCTGTCTCCTCTGGTTACTAGATTAGGAATTTTTTCTCTATTTTGCATATGCATTAGAGCTTTGATGTCCTAAATCATAGGCAAGAGGTGGTTCTGTTTTTTAAACTACTAGGTAAAAACAGGATAACTTAAAAATCAGGACTTTTACTGTCTTTTCTACTTTCTTTCATTCTCTTTAAAAATACTCTCATTGATACAAGTGCTTACACCCTTGAGCTTTTTGACACTATTCTTTTTTACAGTTTTTCCTACTGAACACTTTATATAACCATTCTATTAAATGTCAATAGCCTTCAACAACCAAAAAAAAAAGAAATGAGAACAGCTTTGTCCAGTCTGTGTACATAACATGGACAGGGATATAGACCTGAAAGAGGTGGCTTGTAAAAAAATAGCTTTGTTCCTTTTAAATTTTTTTATTATAGAATGCTGTGTTATCTGTTATATTATAATCTATAGAACTATGTACTAAGATTTATTGAATTTTGTATTGATTCTGATACTCCCCTTCATAGTTAATTAGCATAAAATATGGCTTATATTGTATAATACAGACATTAAAGATTGTTTTATTTGAATCAGAACTCAGAGATAACAGTCTAGGACTCTTTCTTGCAAATACTTATTGTGCATATGTTACTGATTAGGTGAGTAAAATGACATTACTTTGTATAGATGAACTGTGGATATTATCTTGTACATAAAAGGTTGTTGAAAGAATGATGAGCCTTCTCAATGCTCTAAGCAACATGTTCCTTTTACCTCCCTGCTTCTGCAGAAGGCTGCAGATGAGTCCAACAGTGTCCAGCCCCATGCAGTCCACACAGACCTTGCACCATTCTGGTCCAAATCACAGTTATTCCTGTCTGGGAAAAGCTGAATTTCAACAATGGAAATTATTGTACTTAGTCTGCTGAAATTCAGATTAATTTCAACAGATAATTGAAATTTTTCTGAATTTCCCTTGGTGGGGAGGGAAAGCCATAGAAATGGACTACTTGGAAGCCTGGCAGACATTTTCTTTACTCATTCCTGCCCTGTGACACACAAATTTCATAGCTGCTCACACCTGGCAGCTAACATCATGGTTTGCTTTTCACTTTGGGTATAACCCACACTCATCTTGACATCATCAGCCTTTAAATGTAGTCTGCTTCCCTAAAAGCACCTATGAAGCTCAGCGGTCATTCCCCTTTTGCAAGACATGCTTCTGGGGAAGATGGATTTGTTTTGAAAAGCAAGGAGAAAGTGATTGAAGGAAGTTGTTTAAATAGGGCAATAATGGATTATATACTTTGCAAATACGAGTAGCAGTGACTACTAAATTACGTGGTTTAACTTATATTTTATTTTCAGAATTTGCATGGTTCTGCAGATGCAGTATTGCTACAGTTGGAGCTGCCTAACAGCAGCAGAGAACTCTGCAGTGTGTCAGACAAAGCAATCCAATTTCTTATGCAAGAACATCCCCGTACTAGTCACTCAGAGGCACTATTTCTGTTCTTACTGTGGTAGTTTTTCTTTAATTGACCTTCTACTTATCATTACCTATTTGTAGATTTATAATACTTTTGAATGCCCTACTTTTACATATTTAGCATGCTCTAGTGGCATTCAGTTGTCCTGCTGGGTTTTGTCCTTGTTGGTGCTCCAGCTGCATGGATTACTTCATTATTGTGGTCATGCTGACACTTCTTAAAATGTATGGGTTTGTGAGTAAATTTTAAGCTTATGATTTTTTCATAGGATTGAAATTTACTCAAATGTGTTTTGCCATTTTCTAACTGGATCTATTTTTATTTTAAAATACCAAAAGGATGATCTAATACATGCAAGAAATATAAAGAGCTTTCAAAAATGGATTTTAGAGATAGTTCATATACCTTCTCAAAACTATTGAAATCACTACATCAAGACAAGACAGAACCTTTCACAGGAAAAAAATTGCCCCATAACATTAGTTTCATTGGCATATATATCTGACCATCTACAGTCTAAAATGCTATATTTATGGCAAGAATATTATTTATTCTTTTAAAATTCTTATATTTTAATGTGAACGTCGTATACCACAAGGGAGAGAGGATTATTTAACTTGGTAGAACTAAATTGGAAATGAGGGCATCATGGAAATTACCTTTTATGTCATTTTGGAAATAGGTGTTAAATTTTGCTTAAATTCAAGAAGATTATTGATACAGGCAGCACCAGGCAATTGGATATGATTAAAAACCAAATACTTGCAATAAACCTTATCATTCTGGAAAATGCAAGATTTCTGTGCATGCTCAGAAGCACTGAGATTTCAGATATGTGGCTTTAACCCAGTTAATCTGGCCCAGATCCTTCTGCTATTTATGTGCATCATTTTTTAAGCATTGTGTTTATAAGTGCACTATTACATGATACCACAGGGACAGAGAGCAGGTAGGAGGGATGCACTGCCCTGAGGGCTCATCAGAACTTTCTGCCATTCAGTGTAACCAAGGTGAAACCGAAATGGCAGAATAATGGTGTAGGCAGGAGGAGTTTGTCTGTCTGAGAGCAGACTGGCAGCCATGAAGTACTCTGAGCTATGCAGCTTTGGTTTTCAAGAGAGGCTATACTGGAATTGTATCAATTAGTAAAGGTAATCCTCCGATCGGTAGTTTCCTAGAATTATGCTAGACTATATAGTTATGTAAATCTTGTCAAAGTTTATGTTATGATTCTCTTTAAATTATACCTGTCTCAGAGTTATGAATATATAGGTAATTTTGAAAAAGATTATAGAACAACCAATAGTAGTAGTAAAGGGACAATTGAAAAGAAAGCATCTCTGATAACATTTTTTTAAGAAATGAAATCTCTGTTTTTTTTCTTCTTCTGAAGGAAGATACTTGTGATGTCTTAATGCAATATAAAGCTTCTTCAAGTGTTTCAGAAAATGTTACTGGAATAGATTTGCAGGATAAATGACTATCACTTCCAGACAGAGTTCAGATGACAGATATAAATGAAGCTTTGAGTCCCAGTATTAAAAGCTGGTGTTTACTGCAGTTCATTTCTGTTTTAGTGTCTGGGAACTATGACTGCTATATATTGCTGTAAGTGTTTACTGTAACAGTTTACTGCATCTACTAAATTCAAAGGCTCCAAACACACACACAGAAAATATATACATATACATATACATATACATATACATATACATATACATATACATATATACCTGTACCTATCCAAGCTCTGTTTTTTTATTTAGAAAAAAAAAATCTTACCTATGAAACAGAAAAATATTGTTTACTGCTTTCCTAAGAGAATTCTTACTGATGGATGCAAATGTACAGTAGTGAATTGGACTCTCAGAGAGGAGCTAGTAAGCTAAGTTCTTCATTACTGCCCATTGGACAGAACTGTGGTAGATTTTTTAAAATATTTTGCTTTCTTATTCATTTATCTTAATATGTGTTTCCAGGCTGAAACTGAGCTTTATTTCAGCAAAAACTCTGATTGTTATTGCATTTTTGAAAGAGGCTCTTGAAAGTGCATTACCCAAGGTCCATTCTATCAAGAGGACTCATGGGTTTCCTGATATATGGCAATTTTCTCAGGAGCTATGCAATACACTTTGGAGAGCTCTACATGTTTTCAGTAAGCCCTCCGTTCCACTTTCCCCTCACTCATGCACTTTCCAACAAGCTCCAAATCCCTTTCCTCAGGTGTGACTACTCCCTTTTCCATTCTGTAGTTTTCTGTGATATTTTACAAAAATCCCCACAGACCACAACACCTTTGTGAAGTCTGTCTCCTGTGCAATTTCTCAGCATTTTTTCCACTGTGGAACTTCCTGTTTTTCGGTATATTATAAAACATCACAACTCAGAGCATCTGACACCAGGCATCTGAAGGTGTTTGACTTCTGTCTTTGGAAAGACCTGCATACTTTAAAAAGGGGAAAGTTCATCTGCTGAAAGTTATTTTTCAGTCAGTTGTGAAAGTCCTACTGTTACCTGTTACCATTCCACTTTCCGAGGAAAGTGTTTATGCTGGTACAGCCTGTATGTTAGAGCACATCCTAAGAGTCCATAGAAGACTCAAGTCAGCTTGAAGAGTTTCTTCATATGAATCCACCTGAACTGAAAAATTTAATGTCAATCAAACATACAGGCTAGCTCAAAATCAAAAGAAAAATCATAGAGTTTCAAGCTTAAGGTCTTCTGTCCACTTACATCTTAGGTTATTAATAAATGCAAGATCCTATAAAAGGCATTGAGCTTCTGTTATATGTGAGAGACAACCAGATAAATTCTTACATCCCAGCATCTCACTTACATTACCTGGGTTTTTATCTTCTCCTCAAGAGTTTAAAGTTATGTGCTTAATTCTGAAACACCAAAAAAAAAGGACAAGGAAGAATATGCAGTGCCCATCAACATTATAAAAGAAAATTATTAAATGAAGAATACTGACAATACTTAGTTTTATTTATTCAAGAGGTTTTATGAGTTTTCTCTGGTTAACATGGAGATTGGACTAAATGTTTCTGAAATACAGAACTGAAGTTAAAGCTTCAGAAATATTCATTTGTATTCACCACATGCTTGCTATTACATTAATAACATTTCTGTACAATTCTAACATGGAGAATGATAACAAGAATCTGATCTTTTTTATGCATTTATTTTGTTACGTTTTCCCTCTCTCATCTATTGCTTTTGCTCTCTGGTAACTTTTCTATGTTTGCCTCTTACTCCTTTTCCAGGGCCTGGGTTGCTTTCATCTCTTTACTTGATTTGCCCTTCTTGATTTCCTTCATCTTTTGCATTTGTTTGCAATATTTTCTTTTCCTTTGTGAGTTTTGCTGCTCTGTACAATTTGCTTTCTGCTCTCTGCACATATATGAATTCTATTCTTCTGTTACCTTTTCTTCTTCTTCTGGCATTCCTGTTTAGATAATGACTTTTATTGTGACAGACTTTGGTGTTACAAAAAAAAAAGAAAACAAAAAAAAGGAAGAAAAAAGAAGTCATATATGTAATCTTTGCTACTGTTATAAATACTCAAAATCACTGTAAAATGTTATAGAAACCCTTTATCTCAATCTTTTCAAGTGTTCTGTGAAAATTGTTTCTGATGGATATTAGATAAATCCATGTGTCAAATGTATGGAGGTGAGATAATGTGTGTTCATAAACATCACATTTCTCTGCTTGTTTCTGGAAAAGATTGTCAGTAATCAGCATATCACAAAATTACTATTACTGTTCTTTAGGAAAGCTCTCTATTTTTAGATTAATAATAGTACTTGATGATGGCTATCTTGACTTTAATTATCCCTCTGTAGCTCTATGCATATGCCTTATTCCAAGAGAAAATTGTTTCTTAATTTCGTCAACAGAATTCAGTGGCAGTTACTGTCCATTAGTGTGTGTCTGTAATGACCAGTAATAATGAGATTGTGATTTCTGCTGGAATTGCCAGGTACTTGCATGGAAACAAATAAGACAAGCATTAAAGGATACCATGCATTTTTTCCTTTCACTTTTATCAAGGAGGCATTTGCAAGTATATATGTCAATGTATGCATACAATGCCTGAGACAGTGTGTTACTAAAAATAAATAATATCTCAGTTAAATATTTTGGAAAACACTCTGACACAGCTGTGAAAAAGGAAATATTTTTGTTAACAAGACTCACAGCTGTTTTTTTAAATGAAATTGTCTTTCTGCTACTGCTCATGTGTACTTCATTATTTTATAAGGTATTGATTTAATGTCCTAAAAAAAAGGCTCCACTGATGGAGGGCTTTTGCACTCCAGTCATACCTTTGAATCTATTTTTGTTCATTTATATAATAATTAATGTCTCCAGTTATAGGTGATTCTTACTCTAGACTACCAAATTTACTAATGGAATTTATAAAGCTTCCTTCACCTCAAATGCGAAACCATTGCATATAAACTGGTGCCTTCATGAGAAATCACACATTCACAGAAACACAGGATGGGTGAGGCTGAGAGGGACCACAGTGGATCACTTTTAGCAGAACACTCATAGCATAGAACCAAATTTGTTCACAGTACTGCATCCAGCTCTGGGCTGCTCAACACAAGAACAGCATGGACCCATTTGAGCAAATCCAGAGGAGGCCACTACATTGATCAGAGAGCTGGATCACCTCTCCTATGCAGACAGGTTGAGAGAGGTGGGAGTGTTTAGCCTGGAGAAGGAAGGCCTTGGGAAGACCTAATTGGAGCCTCCAGTACTTGAATGGTCCTTCCAAGAAGGCTGGGGAGGGACTTTTTATTAGGGCATGTAGAGATAAGAAGGACTGGCTTTAAACTGAAGATTTAAATCAAGTGTTAGAAAAAAATTCTTTTCTGTGAGAGTGGTGAGGCACTAGAACTGGTTGCCCAGAGAAGCCATGGATGCCCCATCTTGGATCTTTTCAAGGCCGGGTTTAATCAGACTTCGTGCTGCCTGGTCTAGTGGGAGGGTCTGGCCAATGGCAGTGGAGAGCTGGAACTAACTGGTCCTTAAGACACCCTCCAACCCAAATCCTTCTATGACTCCAATTCTAACTATTTTAGGATGGAAAAATATGAGTTATAGACTTCTGTTACAGCGAGAGTCTTTGTCTGCTATGGCCTGTTTACATTGAGTAGTAGATCCAAAGCCCCACCAAGTGTGCTCGGTGTATAAAATTGTTGTATCTGTCTGAAGCACATTCCCAGATCATGGAAGTGAGAGAGATGGCCAGTCAGATGTCTGTTCACTGGGTCATCACAAGTTCTTACATAGGAAGTAAGAGAGTTGAGGATGTGACAGAGCTCAGTGGACCAGCATGGGGAAATTCTGGGAGGCATTGCAGTCCAAAGGACAGCACAGTGAATGGATCCTCCATACCTGGAGCTTCCTCACTGTCAGGACTGATCAGAATTAGAAGGCTGCTGAGATAGTTTAAAAGCCTTATGGCAATCTTTCAGCCTTTCCTACCTGTGGATTATGTGGTTATTTAATGGTTGGAGAGATGTAGATACCAGCTATTTTTAGCTGCAGTAAAGGAGAATGTTTTTACATCAAGGATCATAGTTCCAGCAACACTACAAATTGATACAACATTTGGGTTGTTCTAGGTTATCAAGAGTGTTCATTTCCTTTTGCCAAATTGTTTTAAATATCTATACTTCCCTGGAAATTCTGTCATCCAAAAAAGCACTCTGCTTGAACATGATTAGCTTTTGAAATATAAAAGCATAGAAAAGCACAGGAAAATATATTTTAAAGATTTATGATCTTTAAATATATTTTTATATATTTTTTCGTTAATTAATGTAACTTTTTCATTTTAGTTTTCAGCACAGCTTCCCCCTAAAACAAAATAATATCATTAATGTGAAAATAGAAGGTATTTCCAAGAATTAAAACAAGGATTTTAATTCTTGGTTGAGAACAGGTTGAGAACATACCAGCTTTCCCATAAAACTTGTGCAGATTCACAGAAGCTAAATATAAAGCCATTTTTCAAAGTTCTTAAAATTTTGCTACATGTTTTTCACAGTATTAATAATAGCATGCATCATAGCCATTGAAATAATCTTTGAAAACTTTATCTATTTCTTAAGAAAAGTTATGTTAGTGGCACAACACATAAAGTGATAGGGTTCAGTAGCTTCCTGAAATAATTACTTGGGCTTCTAGCCAGGCAGGTATGTGAATAATAAAATCATTTTCTTCTACTTTCTTTGAATAGAAAAAAAATGTGTTCTGTCCATTTAAAACTTGGTTTTAAAGATGGGTGCAGGTATAGTTTGACAAAATTTGGCTTTAAGAATATTCCCCTATATATCTAGTCTTGCATCTATTATAAGCAGTGGTTAAGAAAGGCTAAGAATATAAGATGATGAATTGTCTAAAAACAATCAAATGGAAAAAGAAATTATCTTGCATGCTTTCTCTATTGAATTACAGTCACAATTCACTTTAGTGCTAGCATTTGCTGTCATTCCAATTACAGAAACCTGGAAATGGAGGAATGTTTTGTTATATACTCAGAAATAATTAAACTTTGGAGCAGGTTTCCATGACTTCCGAGTTATGTGCAGAAAGTGCCTCATAATGGAGCTGCAGTTGCTCCTGGTATTATACCAGGCTGCATTGTGAAGAGAGGCATATTAGAGAGAATCAGTGAGAATGAAAGTCACACTGAAAGAAATAATTTGCCTACTGCAAACTTGAATTGGTATAATACTTTCTCTTTGACTTTTAAATTTTGTACAGAAGTAATAAGAAATCTTCAGAGTTACTTTCAACTGCTAACAGCTAGAATGACGAGAGAAAAGTTTGGAAGTTCAGTTTAAATTCTGTCTGGCAGCATTCTGCTGGTATCCATTCTACGTCCTTCACTGTGCTGGTGAATAGAACATGGACTCTGTGACTTATAAAGTATTTGTGGCTTTGGAAAAATCTCATTTAACAAAGCTAAAAGTGAAACAATCATCATTAAATATAACCTTGTGTGAATTTGTAGAAAATAAAATCCATCACAAATAATATTCCTCTATTTTGTGTATTTTCCATAATTAAAAAGACTGAACTTCTCTTTGGCAGAGCACTTTTTATAACAATGGATTATTTCAAGGCAAAAAATTATCAAGAATCAAAATTTTTAAAACAGGTTTTTTTTTAAAGATGTCTCTTATATTCTATAAATCACAATTTTATATATTAATATGCAATTAACTTAATAAAAGGTATTTAAAATAAAGCTCATCTAAAATTGCTCAAACATTGCAGATTTAGTTGAAAAGCCTGAAAAAAGGCAATATAAGTAACTTTTTTGAAAGTAATTTTGTACAAAGCTTCATATCTGAATTACTTTAAGCAGGCCAAACTGCAAAGGGAGAGCGATGTCCTGAAGAGTTACTTTTAGTTAATTAGACAAGCAACTCAATGTAAGCTTCTGGATCAAAATGATAAATGTGATTTCTGTGTGTGTGAGCAAGAAAGGAGGAAAACAATTTCCTCTCTGTGTACACTATTGATTGTGATATTGGTTGTACTGTATTTCATTGTGTCCTGATGTGCAATGCAGCAGAACCTAGAAACCATAAAAGATGAAAGATATAATTCAAAAACCCTCAAATAAATTGGTGATATTTTTTAATAAAAAGGGAAGCAGAAAGATACTTGAGTAAATCAGTGTGTCAGATTTTTGCTGAAGGATGACTGTGTGGATTATGGTGTATACAATGGTATCATCCTTCTTTAATGAAGAGAAGCACAGGATGCACAGTAGGTTTCTTTAGCTCTGCAGAGACCAGCATGTTAGAACCAATGGCTGAAATTTGTAACTGAGGGTCTGTATTGATAATAACCCCCCAAAATAGCTGTGGGTATAAATGATGATAATTGGTGCAAACTACCAATTGAAGTGGTGGCTTCTTCCTGTTGCTTTGTTAAGATTATAATTCATGTCTTTCTAGAAAGTGTTCTCTAAGCACCCATACCTTACTACAGTTGAAAATGCAGGAAATGCTAAGACCTGAGAAGAACAGAAGAGATTGAACTCTAATGTAATTTGCATTAAAAAAAAAAGTGATTATGTGCAGAAAGGAATTAAAGAATGAATAAGCTGTAAAGAATAAATGCAAAACACATGATGAGACATGGCTGCATATCTGATCTGTGTTGCTGAGTCATAAATTGTCTTACATTCATATTATCAAGAAATCTCTGCATCTTAGATGCCCCCACTCCTAGGTTCTATAACATAAAATATTAAATAAATTGAAGTAATATGTAATTATTTCTTTACAAATATAATTATTTCTTATTGCAATAAATTCTTACCTAAGTGACTTGGTGAATCAGGTAGTATATGTATTAGCTGATTAATATATGAGGAAGTTATTGCCTACAGTGAATAAATAGGTTTCTCTGAGGAGATACTAAGCAAAATTTTATTTTCTGTGCAGGACAGGGATTGTTTGTTTAAGGTTGTAATATTAAGTAATGCAAGACTAGAAAGATATATCATCCTTCAAAGGACCTTGGTTGTAAAGTTAAGAAAACATTCTTATCTCCACAACCACTGGATTGCAGCAGAAAAACAAATATATTAACCAGTAAAAGAAACGTGAATTTCCCTCCAAAACTCATATAAATATTTTACAATTGCCTAATTTCTCAAGACCTAAATTGATTATAAATAGTTTATGTATTTTTTTCTGAATCTGTAACCTGCACGACTGTTTAATCATGTCCTGTCTGACTCTTGCTCTGCAGTGCTGTAGATAAGCAGTGCATCAGTGCCCCCTGCAGCCATGAAGTGCTAGCAGAACAGTTCAAAAACCCCCAACGCTATTGATGGCTGTTCAAATACCTATTCGGAAAAAGAACAGCTTTAAATCCTGTTGTATCCTTTCCTTTTTCTCTCGTTCCTTCTTTAAAAGTGAAATTGCAGCTCTTGGCTAAAGAAGAAATTCTTCAGAAATGTAGCCTAAAACTCAAGACAGACCTTGATATATTTGTGAGAAGGAAAAGTCCCTTTTTTTACGTTAAATACACTCGTGTATGAAAAGCAGAAATCAGAAGCATAAGAAATTGAGAATATATGTGTAAACTTTAAAATGAATAGTTATAAAAAAGAAAGAAACTCTGACTCTCAGAAGGCCAAGCTCTGTAATGTGTAGGATGTACAGAGAATAAATGCTGCTTCATCTGTGCTAAACTGTAGGTATTTTTACATTTTCATGTATATTTTTGAAAATTTGCTCAAAGTTACATATTGAAAATAAAGATAAGTTTGGGATTGGTTTCCTCTCATTCAGCTCCTACCCACATACTTCTAAAGTCATTGGCAAATTTCTAGACACAGTATTAGTTATGGGTATGCAGATTTCTTTTGAAACTCTGAAGTTTCAATAAAGCAATGGTTGGCAATAGCAGGAATCCAAGGTAATTTATCTAGGTATGGGTAGAAGGAAGATTTCCAGCTCATAAAATCATGAGCTGTTAAAATTGCCAACAGTGCCAAAAAGAAAATATGAACATAAATAAAATCAATTTTAAGAAAACACCTTTCTCTATGCAGTGCATTACTTTTTTTTGATACATGTGCTTTTGACCTGTTTTCTGAAGCCAGATTTCTCCATTTTCCCTTTCTATACCCATGCTAAAATTAAGCGATAGATAGGAGATGATGCTGCACTGCTAGAACCCATACAAGGTCCTACTTAACAAAAAAAAGTGACTTGGCATTTCTTTACTGCCAAAAAAATCCTTATTTAAATAGCAAGATATAATGTGAAATTTTTACATCTGTAAGGATGAAGGCTGGAAGCCAAATTACATTAGTCAATTGAAAATGCATTAATTTCTTAGAACTAACTGTCTAACATAGTTCACTGATGTTATAAAATTGAGTTAGTATGGTATGGAAATGATAGGAAATGATTAAATCTCTTCTGAGCACTATAAACACAAGTGTGACATCAGTAACTGGCTTCCAGAATTTATCAATTATAAAATCCATTTCATAAACCAGAAGATATAAAGTATTCTTGACTGAATTAAAGTATATGAAAAAAATTTGGCAGCATTCAGAGCTCTTAAGTGGTGAGATAGTTCTGATTGCAAGTGAGATTAGTTTTATTTGCAATAAATAATTTTTCCCCTCAGAATAACTTGCTAATATAAACAGACGAAGATAAACTCTCTAATTTGGGAATATGGCCCTGCAGCCTTTGACAGATTTTTATCAAGTTGAATTAATTAAATAAAATTACTATTTTTTTACATTAAAAGGTATATTTGTACCTCCTAAGCCCTCCTAAGCCCTTTGCAAATGGCAAAGCACAGTCCACTTGCCTTGGTGCATTTTATTTTCATAATTTAAATGTATAGCTTAGATACTTAAGTCTTGATTACCAAATGAGTTGTCTAAATTTTTCACAAGGAAAGCAAGTTGTTTTTTATTTAATTAAGAAAGTAAGCAAAACATACATCTTACATCTTTTGACTGCTTGATTGCATTCATAAGGTTGTTTTGTTGATACAATGATGAGCATTTGGCTGATATTAAATCTGACCTGCTTTGATACAATGACCCTCTTAAATCACTAATAGCTGCTCTTCATGATTTAGTTACTCAAGAAAGAATAATATAGCTCAGTTTGAAGGTAAAAATGAGAAGTATTCTCTGACATTGAGAATAATTTCCCAGATTTTCCTCAGGTTTCTTTTTCACTCTTGTTTTGAGACTTGTTTTGAGACTTGTTTTGTAGTTGGAAAGAACAATTAGTTTTACAAGTGGTGTTGCCTAATGCCAAGTCACAGCCAGGTACCCAACTCATCAATGACATAGTAGTTGGGTTCAGGCAGTGCTTAAGATAAACAAAAGCTGTTAGGATCAATGGATGCAAAATATCTAAAATTTCCAGTATTACTCTGGAACAGCATGATCCCCTGATACTTTCAATGTAACATAGTTTTAGTTCATTATGTTTTCTACCTCGCTGTGATCTTGCCCTCTTACAACCTTTGGGTTGATAAGAAGATGGGAGGGCGTGAAAATCCATTTATAACATTTTTCTGTCAAACAATCCACATCAATGTAACTCAACTCCTTAACTATTCCTTAATTATTCATAATCTTAATCAAAAGTGAATAGTTTAATGCAGAGCAGTGGCATGTTCTTCTGCAGCACTTGATCTTATTTAATGTGCAGTTTTGAATATTGCTCACCTGTTGGAAGGAAAGACAGAAATTTCCTGAAAAGGCATCTGGAGCTTCCTTATTTCTTGTTTGTGGACTGTTATTTTTTCTTCCTGTTCTTCACACTAAAAATAAAACTTCTCAGTCTTGATAATGTTGCCTGTTACTATCGCTCCATGTTTTAAGATTTTCCTAGGTTAAAGTCACATTCTGTTACACATGTAAAATGACAGCAGTCCCTTCATTGCAAACTTAAGCTGCTTAAAATGTTACAAAGATTACTTTAGATTGTGAAAAGGTAAGGTAAGCTCCATTCCCTGCTGTAAAGACATATGATTTATGGGAAATATTTTTGGGAAGTGTTTTCAATACATAAAAGTGGTTTGAGATGTTTTTCAGCTGTATAATCAAAACACAAATGATTTTAAGTGTGACATAGTAAGCAGAAGTAGGAAATGTTCCTCACTCATCACAGTTGTTTTAGTTAGTACCATTTCTAGTCGATGTAGAAAGTTGGTTACTTTTCTTAGAATGTGATGAGCTGGAGATACCTCTCTGCATATAGATTGTCTATGGGGAGAACCATGGTGGTCATCTCAGTCAAGTTTCAAATCTCTTAGGCAGATAATGTTTGACAAAGTGAATTCTGTCCTATAGTTTTATTTGCAGATGAAATTTCTTCAAATATTTAGGAGGAAAAATACTATATTAGGTGTCATTTTGATGCCTTGGAGAATTAGGAATTGAAAAGAGATTGAACATGAAGTCATAAGTATCAAACTTCTTAATTACTTTGTTATTGATGGTTTTCCTTTGTGCTCTCAACATTGTAGTTGCTGTATTTGTTCACTGTCATGTAAAGTCAGTGTTTGTTACAAAAACACATTTGGGGCAAAACTCAAATAGTTTTCCAATTGCATGAAAGATAAATATTACTTATACCAGCATTAACAGTCTTCCTTTGGAAAATCCTACTAGTAAGAACATAACATTGTTTAGTTACCCTTACAGTCATTTTAAGAAGGGCAAGTCATTTACCAGCATTGCATCTTACACTGGGACAAGCTAAAATATGATAGTGCTGTAGGGAAAAAAATATTAAATTGTAAACAATAGCAGCCAGCAGATAAAAGGACACATATATGAATATCCAAAATTGAACATTTTATTTCTTAAACAGACACCTCCTACTTCAATCAATACACTTTTACAATATCTGGACCAAACATTAGTAGCAGACCCTCATGCCTGCAGTTATTAAAGTGACTTGAGATAAAACATCATTTAAGAGGCTGATCTCACACTGTGAGATTTCTGCACAGAGAGACTATTGGTGATTGGAGGCTGTCTGGGACAACCATGAAATGGTAAAGTTTTAAATTCCCAGTGATGTAAGGTAGGAGATCAACTAAATTTCTACCTTGAACTCACAGAGGGTGGACTTTGGGTGCCTCTTCAGTACTCTATTTCAGAAAGTCCCTTAGAAAACAGTACTTAATAACAAAGTGGTCCTCTTTGATAGCAAAGAGGAGGTTATCCTTATGTGCCAAGAGATGAGCTAGTGGGGAAGAAGGGTGGCCTGGCTGAACAGGGAGCTTTCACAGGAACTTAGAACAAAAAGACCATTTAAGACCTTTGGAAGAAGGGGCAGGCAACTCACGAAGAGTACAAGGATATCATTAGGTCATGTAGAGAGAAAATTAGAGAGGCAAAAACTCTGATAGAATTCAATCTGGCCACTGCTGTGAAAGGTAATAAAAAGCGTTTTCATAAATACATTAGCAGCAAAAGAAAAAAGAAGTCTCCATTTCCTTGGAGGGGAACACTGTCACCTAGAAAGAGGAAAAGTCTGAGGTACTTAACTCCTTCTTTACCTCAGTCTTTAACAGAAAGACCAGTTATCCTCAGGGCAACCAGCTGCCTGAGCTGGTAGGGGCAGAATAGACCCTCTGTAGTCCAGGAGGAAGTAATTAGTGACCTGCTGAGCCACTTAGACACTCTGAAGACTGATGGGCCAGATGGGTTTCACCCAAGGGCACTGAGAGTGGTGACATAAGAGCTCACAGTCATTCTCATCATTTATCATCAGTTTTGGCTAAAAGTTGAGGTCTGAGGTGACTTGAGGCTGGCCAGGAAGGAAGGAAAACCTTCTGGCTGGAAGAAAGATCCTGGAAGTGGGGGAAGATACTGAAGATAAGAGAGCTGCCTGGAGATGAATACCAGGGGATGCACAGAGACCATGGCTGGCAGCAGTCAAGACCAATTACTACAGACAGCAGCTCAATGTGAGTCAACATGACTTTTCACTCAAGCTTCCCAAACCACCAGCAACCTCCCTGCTAGAAGTGAAAGTGGAAACCCAGTGAACATAACAGGGCAAGGGGAACTGAGGGCACATGGGAGTGTATGAGAAACAACTAGGGTTACAGCTCTATTCTCATCAGTTCTTAAATAAACCCTTATATCCAGTTTAACTATGGGCTGGTGTTTACTCTCTCACCTGTCATGCATTTTATTGATTGTAAAATCATTTCTTCCTCACAGAAAAAAATTACATGAAGTCTATTATTTTAGTTCCTTATTTTGTAAAATACCTTGTAAAATTCTATTTAGGGTGTCTCAAGTACTGTATTTTTTCATTCTCTCATTTAATATTACAGAGATTTTTTTGACCTGTCATATTTACAACACTCTTTCTTATGCATTCAATGAGAATGCAGTAATATTTTAATTAAATGCCAAATTACTGATGAATAAATGATGTTTATGTTTATGCATGTCAGCCATTCTCCAGCATTAAGATATAATTAGAAATGAAGTCTGGAAGAAAGACTAGATGATACATAACAGTAGTCTGCATTTTTAACTCTTTCTGTACTAATAATTTCTATATATCCTTCTCTTCTTGCTTTCAGGACAACTTGTATGTTAATTTTTATAGTGTGTGAAACAGAATGCTTTTTTAAAATCCTATTTCTCTCCAGTAACAGAGTCCTTAATAGAAAAATGCTTTCTATAAAGGAATCTTAATTAACATTTATAAAATGTCATGGTTAACCCCAGCCAGGAACTAACCCCCACTCAGCCACTTGCTCAGCACTCCCTGGTGGGAAGGGGGAGAAAATCAAAAGGTATGAGTAAGAAAACTTGTGGAGATAAAGACAGTTCAATAGGTAAAGCTAAGCCATGGACAAGCAAAGCAAAACCAGGAATTCAGTCATCACTTCCCACAGGCAGGTGGAGGCTCAGGCATCTCCAGGAAAGCACTGCTCCATCATTTGCAACATTGACTTGGGAAGACAAATGCCATCACTCCAAATGTTCCTTCTTCTTCAGCCAGCTTTATGTGCTGATTGTCACCCAGCACAATCAGCTGATTGTGATGGGGTGTCCCTTTGGGCAGCTGGGATCAGGCCATGTGCCCTTTCAACTCCTTGTACACTCCCAGCCTGCTCATCGGTGTGCTGGGGTGAGGAGCAGGAAAGGCCTTGACTGTGTGCAAACACTGTGTGACACCAACTAAAACATCTCTATATTACCAACACTGTTCTCAGTAGGAGTCCGAAACACAGACCCACAGTTGCTACTGTAACTCTATCCCAGTGAAAACCACACATGTAAATCTCTCCTACTTTTATTAAGCTGGTAAGAACTATTTTCAGCACATGGGGAAGCTAATCCTAAAAGAAATAAGGCAGTTCATCTGTAAAAATAATTTAAAGGCGTTAGCTATTCTTATGTGAGACCTCTAAAAGCAAAGCATATACTCTCAAAACTGCACTTTATCTCTAATGCAATCAGGGTACATTGATTTTCCAGCCTGCCATTCATTTCTGGAATCATCTTGATTGTGTTAAGAGTCTTCCTCACACATGTTAGGATCTGAGAATGCCTCTATTTTACAGGAGTGTCTCAGAAAGGACAATATCTCCTAAATATTCCCAGAAGAAGTTGAGATGAGACTGTAAAAGACAGGTCCACTATTGGTACATCCCTTCTTTCTGTTTTTATTCCTCAGATCAGTGATAAGAGCACTCTTCTGGTTTATCAGATTCTTGACTTCAGTTCTATCCTTAGCTTGGTGGAATTATAAACACCTTCCAGAAGTGCTGTAAGAACTCCCCAAAGCAGTCTGTTTGTCTGTTCTGTCCTGCATGTAATAAGCATTGACTGGGTTGAACAGATAAAGGAAAAGTGTTCACATATGGTTCCCCATCCCTTGGGCTAGAATATTTACCTGAGTACAGATTTGTATTTTTCCACTGTGTTAATTGTTTTTTAAGCATGTGTCTTGAAGCATGTAAGGAATTTTTTTTGTCAATGCAGGGTACTACCCATCTGGAGAATATTCATTGTGAGCAAAGAACAAAGTTTGGCTAATATAGCCCCAAAAATTACAATGCAGAAGTCTTGCCTGAATGAATTATTGCTTAGGAAATCAATTGCATATTCAGGATCTAGAGGTGCTCCTCCTTAATCCCTCACAGACACATTGTGCAATAATATTGCATAGGTAGATCATGCATTTTGGAGTCTAAATTATAGATGGCATCAATGAGGTGATGAACTGCTTGAACTTAGATAGAATCTTTGGTAAACAGTAGTGACTCCATTCTGGAATTGTGATTTTTGAGATAGCTGTCATAGCATCTCTGTTACAGGAACTCAATTTATCCAGCCATTTAGGACTGGAACAGAATGCTTTATTCTAATTTTACAGAGCCTTTTCAGAAGGAAAAGTACAGTGTCATATTAAAAAAACAAAATAATATTTTTCATCTGCTGAAAGAATCTTCAAAGAGAGAATGGACGTATTTATTTCCTTTCAAAACCACCAGTTCCAAGAAACAAAAGAAGTTGCAGAAATCAACAAAAAGATGCAGTGCTTAGGCCTCTCAAGTGCTCTTTTTCTAAATAGCAGCTAAGATGAAACTGGTAAGAGGTTTTCCAACTGTGATTATTGACTAAATGTAAAAGATAAAGCTGAAGTTCACACAAATTTGAGATTTGTTTAATTTCAGAAAGAGTAAGATTTGCACACTGGTCCACTCAGTGCTCAGTAGTTTGACTTCTTACCTTTTTTTTTTTTTTTGAGTTAATGTTTGGATCATTGGCACACATAATCTTTTACGCTTAAGTAAAGATCAGTGTGAAGAACTGAAAGATTTAATGCTCCCTTATTTCTTCAAGCAAGCCAAGTAAAAACATGACTGAATTTGGTACAGAAATTCAGTTCTTCAGTTTTAGCAAAACCATTGTTTTAACAATTGTCCTAAACGTAGGGACTAAGGGTGTTTTGCAAGTATCATCTAAGGAACACTCACTTCAATGTCTTGTTTAGAAGGTTTTTTTCTATTAAATTCAACATATTGTTGCTACAATAACTTATTTATCCATTGGAAAGTTCATGGAATCTATATGCTTTGGAGGAAACAACAGGAGTATGGTTCAGTACATGTATTTCCTTTTCCTCTTTCTGCTTTCATCTGTCCGTAACTGACATTTCTTCCCATATCTAGCCCCACTATGTATCTTGAAGTTTAAATTTTTCCTTCATATTTGTAAACAGAGCTTTCATCAGCTTCATTATATCTGTTAATTTCATTCTCACATCCTTGACTGCATTGTATATTAAATATATTTTTTGCATTGCTAAGAGTTTGCACCATTAAATGAGATTCTGTGTGTGCAAAAGCAGTTGCAAATAATGATGTTATTCTAGTTGTGAATTTTTAATGGAAAGCTGCAACAACATTATCACTGAGTTCTGCTACCAAATGTTGTGGCTTGTAGGAGGAGGAAGCTGGGCTCACAGTCTGGAACATACACTGAAAATTTAATTTTTTAAGAGATATGCCTGAGCATATATCATCTCTATTCAGAAAACTGACCCCCAGCACTTCCAACTAAAGCAAAAATTGTCATGAGTGAGGAAATCAGATTCACATATAAACTGCAGAGTATAAACAATCCATATCTGGTAAGCTCTTGAATTGTTTTCCCAATTACTGTGTTGAGTGATGTAAATGGTGTCTCCAGGAGGGTAAGTGCACAGATACACTGCACTGTGGATTCATTGAAATCAGTGAGATGCCATTTAAAGTACTCTGCTTGACATGGTTGTGAACAGTGAAATAAACAGCCTGTAAAAGGCTTTATTAATTCCTGCCAAATTACATTCAAGGTACTAGGTATTTATTCTTGTTTAAACCAACATTTCCATGAAGTGCAGTTGTTTTCAGTTTCATAAACTTTGAAATTATACCATGCATGCTGATGCTCTTGAAAAATCCTTCTTTTGGCTCCAAATTCTATAATGTTCACTTAAAATAATATTCTGTCACAACCTAAGAAAAATGGCAGATGTACACTGAAGAAAACTGCAAATAAAAGCAGTTGCTTCCCAGCACAAACTACTTTATTGACAAGATAAAAATACAAACTGCCTTATCCCACTCATATCAGATAAGGCTAAATCCATTACTCCAGTAATAAAATGTTAAGTGCATAAGTAACAGAAGATATAGGCAGTGGAGATGTTATCATATCATGGGGACTCCCGTGCCATTGCTTGTCTCATCAACCTGCTTCATGGGAAATGTCAGAGTGCTTCTGTAGACACATCTGCCATCAGCCTGATAATGAATTGCTTGGGGGAAAAGTCTGCTCTCTTTGCAGGTCTCAGTTTGAAGTCCATTATATAAAAAGACCTGGGGAAAAAAAAAAAAAGCTCTCTTGAATTTAGGTGGAATTTCTTGCATTTCAGTTTGTGTCCATTGCTGTGTGTCTTGGCCACCAGCAAGAAGTATCTGCTTCCATTCTTACCCCTTCCCTTCTCCCTCAGGTACTTTTACAAATCGACCAGAATCCCCAGAGCCTTCCTTTCTTCAGGCTGAACAACTCTCCTGGCCCTGGTGCAGGGGCTAACCTGGCAGCACACAGCTCAGCCCTGTCGAGGCTGAGCCCCTCACTGCCAGGTCAGCGCAGAGCAGGGCATCCCAGGGGTTTTGTTAGCTTTTGAGGCTGCAGTGCCTCTAACTTCACACACTGATAGTTTCAGGCTCTTACTGGATAAAGGCGATGGTATGGGAGAGGAAAGCGCAGCTGGTCTGGGTATGTGTGCTTTTAGTTTAATAACATAATGTTGAACATGACCTCTAAGTACTATATTCCTGCCATTCAGTTCATCATACATCTCATGAGTGGCAACAATGTAATATAAAATAAACAAGACTTTAAATTGCAGTAATGTCTATGTTTAGACAAGCATTTCAAGTTTACATGCACTCAGCTATGAAGCACAAGCTTGCAGGCCTTTAAAACACAGCTTTCTGAGGTCATTGTAAGATTAAAAACAATGTGTTGATGCTTGCAGCAAGTTAGAAGGTCTTCATGTGCATTATTGACCTGAGAAGCAGTGACAGGCTGGGAAATTGAAAAGAATAAAAACAAATATAAAATTGTGGCCTTGTTGCAGAGTAACAGTGAATCAAGTTTTGCTTGATATATTTTTGTTACACTTTGTCAAAACTTTCAACACCTCAATTACTATTTTACTTTAAATGCTTCCCAGCTCTATATTCAAATAGTGTTTTAGTTAAAATTCATTGAGCCGAGGTCATTGCTTATTCACAGCAGCAGCCTGAACGGCTTGTGAGCACAGCTGCAGATGTTTGCCCCACTAACCAGCCCCAGCAAACCCTTCCCTGCTTTTGTGGCAAGGCAGGGAGCTGCGGGGTGCCTGGAAGCTGTGCTGGCACCAACACAGTCAGGCACCATCTAGAAGCAAAACATCCAGAACAACACTGCAAAGGCTGACATCCTGTGAAAAATTAGCAAATGAACCGGGGAGAAATCAGCCTACCAAGTAGCTTTCCTTTCTCCTCTGCAGATTAGAATGTCAACCAAAAAATGAAGCAAGGCTGCATTACTTGTGCTCATATAAAATTTCATTTAAAGCGCACTGCTGTGATTCTGTTTTAGAAAAAAATAGTAGCTTCCCATCAGAAAGGGGATGTGAAACTTCCACAGCTGGAAATCAGTGCTTTCAGCAGAGACAAGAATGCACCTGCCAGTCAGACAGCTCTCCCTCTTGTTCAGCATTTTACCCCTGACAGTAGCTGTGACCACGTTCAGAGGAGTAAATTTTGTAGTGGTCAAATAGGATTATCTGTCATTAGAAAAATGGTCTCTCTAATAGCTAGTAGTAAGAGCTTAGTTTATACTGTGTTAATTCCCCAGGTTTTATGTAGTTTTTGTGGACTGGTTTTTTTCAGCAGTAACAGAAAAATCAACAAATACCAGTAACTGCTCCCAATAAATTTCTCCTGTAAATGTCTAAATCTTTATGTAAACCTGCTATTAGTTCAGAGTTTCTACAACATTTAGGTTATGCTTGGGGACAAAATCAAGATTTTCGGTTTATTTACTTTTAATCAGAGATTGTAACCCTGCAGGTGACTAAGTATTTCTAATTTGCTGTGTTAGCAAATAGAAGATTTGTTGTGCTTGCTGATAGAAGATAACACCTGTTAATGCACCTTTAATGCTGCTCTGAATGGAATAGCCTACATGAAGCTCAACAGAGTCAATTCCCTTAGGAGAAAAGTATTGTTATAAATCCAGCAATTATGTTGTTTTCATTGTATTTGTATAAATGAAAATGTTATTATACAATTCATCTAAAAGGAAATAAACAGTAAGTCAATTTATTTCTAAAAGTTTCAAGCCTTTTATTAGCAAGTGCTCTGCATCAAAAATATTTTAAGGATTTATTTTTAGCCACCTTGATGCCTGCCATATTTTTGGATGCTTTTCTCTCATATAAAGTAGATAGCTGCCTTGAAATCCTCATTGCTAAGCACCACAGTGTGTGTATTTTGGCTATTCTGTGTTTTGGATGCATCCCTGCTTAAGTATCCCATTCTAATGTTTTCCTTGTTATTACGGCTCTGCACATCTTCTCTTTATTGTCATATAAGCCCTGCGTCCTTTTTGTTCATTCCCAGGCTCCACTCCTTTCTCAGTTACTGTGCCTTTCTTTGAGTCCCCTTAGATATTTACTTTGCCCTGAATTATTTATCTCCTTCCTCTGTCCACCTTTCTTTTCCATCTGCCTGTGGGCATGTATCCTATTTTTTTTGCCGTATTGATAATTTAGAGAAGCAGATTTTTAATAGCGACATTAACAGACAACTTACTTACCTGGGATGTGTTATGTTGGGCAGAGTTTTTTTCAGAATATTATGAAGTTTGGTGCTTTCTAAAATATGTCTTCAAAAAAGTAAATTATTTAAAATCAGTTTTCATGTAAATGGGATATGTAAAAAATTTGAAAGCTAGACTTAAGAAGAAGCTAAACAGATCCATGGAATGGTGAACACAATGTCACACTGAATGCATCCCCACCTACCTATCTTGTTTCTGCAGTTGTAATCTACTGGTGCGTCATCACTTTCCAATGCTTCTTTTTAGGACATACTCTCAACTCTAGAACATGGTGAAGCAAAATTTTTAGCTGATACAAGAGTAGGTGCCAAAGAGAAAGGAAAGAGCACAGCAGGAGCCAATATATGGGCTTCTTTCAAACAGAGTTGACAAACAGGTGATACTGCACCAAAAAAGTTGCTTTTTCTTTACCTTTCCCCTTTTTCCCCAATATTTCTGTGAATTATAAGATACTGTGTTTCTGTACTACAGCTTTTTCCCTTTCTGCTATGCATGCTTCATCTTCTTGTATGGAATCTCTTATATAACTGCCTTATGAGTTTTGGTAACTTCAAGCAATGAGTTATTTAATAAGTGAAGCCTGTGTTTATTTTTTAACTGTTGTTGACATCCACCAAAAATGATTTTTGAGAGCCCATAAAACTGTGCTTCTTGCATGAAGGCTATTTCTTGCTCCCTGACAGGAAAAAAATACCTTCACTGTGTTTTTGCTAGTTTTTTGGATGGCAACTAGATTTGGGAATTCCGTATGTATTCATATTTTCTTAAGTATAGTCTGTATTTCTATTTAAAAACAACAAACTAATATAAATTGAAGCTCAAGTGCAGTAACAAAAATTAGATCTCACAGGGTTTTTTTTGTTTTGATGTGTTGTCTCTCTCCTTTCAGAATCTCTGTACCCACACATCTATCAACAGCACTCCCTGTGGTTTCTTCTGATGTGCCTCACCTGCCTGACCCTGGTGTGGCCTCTCAGATTTCCCCTGCATTGCCATCTGTGTGCCAGGAAGGACTGTGCCATAATGGAGGGACTTGTCACCCTCTCTCTCTGCCTACTGGGGCCACCTCATTCCAGTGTGACTGCCCACTGCACTTCACTGGGCGATTCTGTGAAAAAGGTAACGGTGATTAATTTTGTCCCTGTTAGTTATGAAATGAAAGTCTTATTCTGCTTTGGATATGAAAAGGGGGAAGAGGTATTGATTGTCATATTTCTCTGCTTTCATCCCAGTTACTTTTAGTTAACTGAGGAGCAAATTCATTGAGGTAACTAGAATAATACTTATTTGCAGTGTAAATTAGGTGATATGAGTCAGGCACACTCCTAAGGGTTGCAATTTGAGTTAATGAAAAAAACATAGCATTATTTTTGCAAAATTGTAGTGCACAGTTTTAATGTATGTTTTTCACTGTATTATTTCTGGGACAGAAGTAAGCTGACTTCCTCAAAAGATTATGTTTTCCATTTCTACAGACTGGGTTTTTTCCATCAGTGTGTAAGATCCTTTGTTCAAAAAGGCTTTTCTTTCTCTCTGTAACTCATTTATACTTATACTACTGTTGCTCATAGAGCACAGATCAATCAAATGAACATAATTGGAATTTGAATAAGAAAATAATTCTTTTAGTAATTTCAGTTTCTTTGTAAAATGAATCAAGGCTATAAGGCAAACTGATCAATATTTCTGTTTTGTAATTGTAATTGCTTTTCATTATTGCTTTTCAGAAAGTTCTTTTTTAAAGCACATTTCATAGCTGGCTTCAAAAACTGTTTTAGCTTTTATGGTACTGTGGTTTATGAATTGCAGTAGATAATTCTCATAAAGGGCATTACTGGTGTACAGGAAAAGAGCTAAAAAAATGTCTAGAATATGGTTATATAACTGTATCATCCTCCTAATGAACTTCCCACAGTATGAAGTAAAAGCAGCTAGAGCTAAGACTGCCTTTGCCAGACTGCTAGTGTATGTGAGCTAGCATCACATTGTATTACTGTCTAAAAATAGGTCATTGCACTCCCTATATGTGAAAGCAGTCACTGACTGTCAGCTCAAAAAAAAAAAAAAATTGTCATGTTGCTAAGATATCAGAGACTATTTTACCATGTAGCCTTTTCAAGTTTATAATAAATCATATATTTGCAAATTTGCACTGTTAAAATTGAGTCCCATATTTTCTACATATTTAGTCTCTGGGTATACTCTTTGCACTTGCTTACAATACATTGCAGATGTGGAAACTGCAACATGAAATAATGAAACTAAAAAAGGGTGTTCCATAAAACATGAAATAGTTAGTTAGTCCTTCAATGAAGTATTTTCAACATTTCAATAAAATTTTTTATTTATTCACATACATTTCATTTGCCAGAATTTCCTTCTGTGTTCCAAAGAATGCAGTTGGCATCCTTTTTATCAGCATCAGCTGTGCTGTTTCGGATGAGGGCACTTTCTGATTTTTTGCAAGGGTTATGCTAGGAGTAGGGAATGTTCAATTTAAGCAGGAGTTTGACAGACATCCTGTGATAATAGGCCATATCAGTATGTGTGCATAACCACTCTGTGGGACTCCACACCACTGGTTCCTTCCACCAGTGTCTGATTGCTGCTTTCTTCTGACCTTCCAGCTGATCTATCAGTCCCCAAGGGTCCTCTATTGATGCCTGGAGAGGCTGACCTAGAACAGAGACTGGACAGAGTTAAAGAATAAAGTAGATATTTATTAAAAGCCCTTAAAGGATACACCTTGGGCAGCAAGAGCCTGACCAGGGCTACACTCAAGATGGACCCAAAATGGTCACAAAATGGAGAACCGGTCACGAGGTTTCACACTTTTATAAGTTTTGGTCCATTAGCATATTGGAGTTAATTGTCCAATTACAGCCTCAGGTTATGAAATGCCATCCTCTCGGTTTGCTCTCATCAATTAACCTTTGTTCATGCTTTTTGGGCCAGAGGCTGTAATGGCTGTCCTTGGTTCTCAGGCTGGAAAAGGATTGTTTTGTCTAACTACCCTGTGAAGAGAACTTGCTAACACTTTATATGAAGTTCAGAGTTAACCATCAAGGCAGCACAGGATCTGAAAAATATGAAATTTAAAACTTAAGGCATCACTATGGTTTCATGTTTTTGATGATAACTGTCATGATCTGTGTTTGAATGATATTATCTGGACTGAGTACTTCCATGTGCCGTAGACTTTAGGGATAGTATCTTCTGTTTAATTTATTGAAAAAAGTATTTTTATGTTGCTCCTTCAAAAATACAGTGTTCAGAGTAATTTTCTCCTTTGAAGTTTAGCCAGTGCAGCCCAGCAGAATTCATACATTGGAAAGAGTTGACTGCAAACTACACTTCCAAGAAAATTTGTCTTCCAAGGAAGTTTATCTTAGTTGTGTAAATGAAGGGGACTTCTCTCTTTCTTTCTGTGATTTTGTTTCAAAAATCATGTGTGAAAACATGACTGAATTAGGACTACCCCAAGATCAAATTAAAAGCATAGGACTCTTGGACTTAGTTGCAGTTGTAACGGAATCTCTGATGGTTAGGACTGACTCTACATAAGGTACACCAGTAACCATTCCGTTCAATAAAACAGAATAGAAGCTTTAAAGAAACCCTGAAGCAAGCAGCTCCTTTGGAGAACATAACCTCAGCTGTACAACCATATAATCCTGTTAATGGTCAAACACCCTGTTTCCACAATGTATCTATTTTTTTTCCTAAAAGTGGAAGAGATGCCTTTTGCTTTCCTGCACCTTACATGATGTTGAGATAATAACAGAGATTAATATTTCCACATAGGTTGTCTAATAATCCTAGCACTAGAAGAATAACTTTTTTTTTTTTTTTTTTTTGTGTGGAGAAGATGAATTAAGTTCTCTTTTCACAGAGCTCTGCTTTTACCCTCTAAAACCCCCTTTTCAATACAGGGAACAGCCTCCTCCTTTTTGCTAGTGCTGCTGGGTGAGCCTGGGCTGCTGTATCTGACATGTTCACTGGCTGGGAGCTCACTGGGGCAGCTGCATCCCAGAGCTCATGCTGTCACATTGCATCTTTAGAGAGATCAGAATTTGAGTTGATGAATCCTTTATTTAGTAGCTGAAAAGTAACTACAGCTTAGAGTGATCTTATTTAATCCTAAATTTTCAATGAGATTGATAATTTAGTCTAATGAAACCAGAATTCCCCAACTGAGCTATGATTATAAACTTTTGATATTCAGAGACCTGTTCATCAAGAAATCTAGAGAGAGCTCATAATTACAGGAGATAAGAGAATCAGCAATAATTTTACAATTATTTACCGTAGACCTCCCAATGGAGAAAGTAAATTGTCATGTATGCAATACAGAAACTTTATGACAATCAAGGAATTTTTCTCTTGACTCCTTAATGATTTCTGTTTATCTTAATGTGATCTGTTATAACATGCTACTATGTATACCTATACATTTCAGCTATATATTTTCATTAATCATCTTTGTGATCTGCCTTTTACCTACCCTTAACTAAATTTCAGCAAGAAAACTCATTGTACACTCACCTTTATTAACAGTGCACATGGTTTTAAAGCCACAGGGTTTTACATACAAACCCTCCGTGGGTATCTTAGCTTCACTAGAATGGGTGAATTTGTTGACTAAATGGCTATGGTACATACATTTCGTTGGTTGCTAACTATTTTTATTACAGTGTATAAGAACACCTTCTAGAGGGAGAGCAAGTGAATGTCATTATCAGTTATCTGTTTTAACTTAATGAGTGTTATTAAATGCAATTTCTTGGCTTTATTAATTTGTTCCTTGACTAGTAAGCTCTAGCAGATTGTTCTGCCTTTACAAAAAATACATTCAATTCATAATTGTCCCTATGGATATATTAGACCATAGCAGTTTATCTAAATACACTGTGTACTTACTGTAAGCAAATACCTCTGAAATATCTCTAAATGACAGTTTTGGAAAATGGAACTCTATCTCCGTTTTTGTAATGAAATAGAAAAGTATACGTACAAATCAGTGTATTTGCCAAATTCAAATTGAAGTTATCAACACTGGTTATATATTCAAGGCCAAAGTGAGGATCTAGTATAGAGCATGGAAGGGCAAATATCTGAGGCCTCTGTTCCCTTTAATACTGCTTTCAGTATTTCCACTTTTCTATTTTTTAAATTCCAAATTACCAAAGTTAATAAGAAATTAGAAGTTAGTACAAGATGAATTTTAGATCTTTATTAAAATGCGGCATAGAAAATATGTTTGTCACATAAAATTAATCAGTGGTGAGCGCTACATGACTGCTTTCATCCAAGAGCAAGGGAGGATTTTATCGATGGGGTATGAAAGGTAGATAGTGTACTCTGCACTGCCCATTCTTCTATTTCCTTTCTATATAAATAAGCTTTTTTACTTTAACTTTAAATGTATCATTTTTTCTTTATTAGCTAAGCTGTGTTATCTGCTTCATTGTGAAATTCCCTCACGAGTAGAAAAAGCTGCTATGGCTCTGCTTTAGCATGAAAGCAGATGGTGGTGCATTACTGGAAAGTTCATGGCAATAGTTGGGAATATCACTGTCTTGCATGTGTGAAGATGGTATATCCTTGACTGTTAATTATAAGATTAACATTTTTAAGTCTCCAAAATTTTTAGTATTCTGTAAAAGTTTTATAAATTGTTCAATAAAAAGTGTATTTAAATGTCATGTGTTAAAACCAGAAAATCTGTTGAATTTGATATGTTGCCTGTGTATATTTTGTACATTACTTAAAGGTCAACTCCTTGGGCAAAGCTGCAAAAATAGCAGTAAAATGGAAGGCTGTTGCAGGCACTTAGGTTGGAACAGTCACACTAAAGACTTTGCTGCATTTGTTCCCCAGGATACACTTGTTGAATTCCTGATTTGTTGAGAAATATTTGATAATATCACCCTGAACATTTGAAGTTTATTTTACAGATGCTTTTCTAGATGTCGTTCCTAATTTAACATTTCTAGCTTGTGTCATTGAATACCATAATTCATCTCAGACAAGTATGGGGAGTTTTGTCTTTATGTCTTTGGCTTTGAAAAGAAATGAAGTTGGTCCAATTTCTTTGATTTCAACCATATTTAGAACAATCTCATATCTCCAGTAGAACTATTTATCTCCTTAATAACATTTATACCGTCTATTTATAATTTAAAACAAGTCTGTGACATTTTCCATCAAAAAGAAAATTACAGTGAAAATTACATAAAAAGGTTGAGGAAAGACACTTGCACTTTCATCTCCACATTTAGGTTTCAGTTTGAGGCACCCAGAAAGAAAAAATGGGATGTGGTTACCCCAAAACCTCTGTTTTTCCAGGGCTCAAGTGTTCTTTCATTCATTTTGTCCTCCTTCAAAATAATTCATACCTGGTAAGACTCTGTGAGCAGGAAAAAAATAATGTGTTTAGACATTTCTATAAATTCCCAGAGTCATTAATTTGATGTCATTAACCTCAGTTTATGTCTAGGCTTGTGAGATACCTATTGATATCCCACTATTGGTATTTGTGTATGTAAACCTTTCAAATGAATTCTCTAGTTTTTGGACTAGATTTAAAAAATGTAGTAAGATTTCCCTTCAGACTGTTTATTTAGGAAGTGGGGTTGAAAATCAAGAACACAGTAGGTTCGTTAAGAAAAGTCAAGGATTTAGCCAGTAGTTAACTTTGTATGCTGGATTTTATACACTAGTTGAGGTTATAGCAATTTTCATAGGAAATAGCCATTCCCACAGTCTGTTCCATTCAATATAGTTCAACAGAAAATTTATTTGGGTAGCAATGCAAAAAGGAATTTTATAAATTAATTTTCTTCTCTGCACTTTCACTTGAGGATATAATTTTGCACTTTGATATCAGACGATGCAAACCTTGTGAAGTGTAACTTGTCAACACTTTATAATACCCTGTTTCTGTGATTTTAGTAATCATATTAGCTTCACAGTCACCTGGACTGAGCTTATGGCCCTTGCTTTTTTCCTTCCTAGTTCAGAAAATTATGGAGACTTTTTCAAGGTATCTGAAATATCTTTAATCCACTGACATCTTGTTCTATCATTTTTATTTTTATGTGGGTTAGTTTGGTGAAGTGTTTTTGAAATCAAAGATAAACAGGATTTTGACGGAAAAGAAACAGAGTTCACAAGGAAGAGGTGAAGCAATTTTAGACAAATCCTTCTTATGTCCTCTTGGACATTTTGAATGAATTTTGTCACTTCAGAAACAAGTGTCAGTATGAGCTTTCATACAACTTAATATTTCATTTTCATCCAATTTAGATATTATGTCCCAGATTCAGTGAAGCATGTAAGCTTTACATGTATTTAATTTTAAGAGTGTAAGAAACTTCTGTGATTCATGGAATTTATGTTCAGGATGCAGGTATTCTACTATGTCAGACCCTGATTTAGGATCCCTCCATTCTGTTACTTGTCTGGTCATTCATATAAGCTTATTACTTAAAATCAACCTTCATCTCAAATCCCTCCAGAGAACTTAATGAATTTTAAAGGGATGTGACAGTTTTCTATGATTGTTAAGACTAAATATGTGATTAAACCTTAATTATACCTAGGGGGAGGAAAATCCCCCTAATAATAAGATAATAAGAAAGGGTTTTTTGAGATGTAGAAAGAGCTCTTCAAAGCACCAACAAAGTCTTAAAAACTGCTGTCCCAGTGTCTGTAAAGTTATTTATGATTGCAGCTGTCATATACCCACAACCAAGGAGCTCCACAACAGCTGTAGAGTCTACTGCTATAGCATATAATATAGAGTTCTATGCTATACTGTAGAGCTATAGGGTTCCCTTATTTAGCAGAGTTGTTATATATATTTCACAAGTCTGTTCTGTGAAATAGATTATGGAGCCTGTTGGGCATAAGTTGTTTTGAGAGATTATGATGAAAAAAGTTAATAATTATAGAAAATTCTTATAGAGTTGTCACTTTGCTAGTACATCCTCTGTCTGTTATTCACATCCCTTCACAGTCAGTCATGAGCCATTTAAAATAAGAAGTATTGGGTTTAAGTTTTGGTTTAAAGTTGCTTATTTTTATAGGTATTTTATTAAAAATGAAATAGCTGTAGCATTTTGCTATAAGGATTTGCATTTCTGGAAAAAACAATCTATAAAAGCAGTAGAAAAATCTATGTCTCCTCATCACATAGACCAGACCTGTGAAATTTTACCATTTCTAGCATTTGGCTCTTGAATCACTGTTTCTTTAATGTGGGTGGATGAATGTGTTCTTGTCATAATAATTTTTATGAGAATTGTAACAATTTGATAACAAACTCTATTCTGGGCAACAGATAGCAGAAAATGAAATAATGGTGAGTTTACAATTTGCAGGGAACAAGCTTTCTCCCCTTCATTTTCCACTTGAAAATATCAATATAAAGTTGGTCCTTTCTAATCTTGCTAGGTGTTAGGCTGCAATGTCCCAGTCCTTTGAGTAATTTTTCATTCAAAGGTAGTCATTGTCATGTAAGTGGCAAATACTTGGTTTTTTTCCTTGCTTTACTTCTCCATTTATGGCATTTTCTGGGAAAAACTTCTTTCAGTAACTCCTGAATTGAAGCCATTTGTTCTGTTGTGCTAACTTGCTGATAATCAAGTCATCTGCAAAAATCCTGTGTCTCCCCTGGCAGTTTGGCAATGCTTATTTTCTGAGCTTGACTCATTTGAGTTCTTCCCCAGGAGATACTGTGTAATAAAGCAGGTGAGGTATTAAATAATGTTTTTGAGCTTTATTATGTAAGAAAGAGACATAGAAGAGTGTGTGTGCTTCAACATCACAGTTAATTTAACAGTTAGTTAGAAATCATCTGTGGTACTGAGTTAGGATAACAGTATGCTTTACTACCTTGACATTTTGATTTCAAGAATTCTGTGATTGAAAACAGAGGGATTTTCATTCCTTCACACAGGGTGTAAGCTGTGGTTCTGCTCCCAGAGCACTCAGGAACTTTCAGTTAGCTGAGAGAATGGAGTGAACATCAGGATTCTCTAGGGACCTCAGTAAAGTGTCCTGCTCAGAACCATGTCACCTGGCCCATCCTTTCATGCTACCTCCCAAGGCCAGTAGCCAGTTTGGAAGGATGGTGGCTACTTACATAATGTGACTAAAGAGAAAATGGCTTTGCTGTTTCCTGGCCTAAGCATAAATTTCTGACTCAAGCATGAAACCCCATATTATTTCTAATTCAGAGTGCCTGATATGTTCTTTTTCATGCATCTGCATGGAACACTGCTGCCTGCATAAAATCTTAAACTGCTGATGTTTAAAGAGGAAGAAAATTTATAACATAGGTATTAGGAAGTTACCATTGTGAGGCTCCTCAAGCCTCCAACCTCCTTGTGAGGAAGCCACTTCTTATATGTAAAATAAAATCTTGGTTTTCTTTCCACCATTGTACTTTCTTTATATTTTTGTAATGACATTTTGTGGTGATAAAATAGGCAAGTAATTATAGAGCAAAAACATGTTAGTGATTTAGCATTTTAGTTACCCAGGAAATCTAGGATTCAGAAGGTGAATTTCCTAGTAGCATGATATACTTATATACTTAAATACTATGGATGTAAATCAATTCTGTGCAGAACATGGTTCAAAACTTGTCAGCATGTAGAGTCTCCCTGTGTTTTAGTGGAATTACTGAAAATAGTGAATACATCATCAAACAGAGCAAAGGATTGATACATTGCCCAAACAGATACTCTGTTAGATTCGTAGTTCAAACAATGACTTCCAGAAATGAAAAAATTTTCCTTTGTGACTTGTATTTCTCTGTATCAAGAATTTTCTTATATAAATAGATTTTTTAGCCCTATATAAGACAAAAATAAAACTACAGTATTATAAATAAATAGTAAAAGACAGTTGTATATAGAATACTATAGAAAATATGCAAGTATGAAAAAATAAACTCAAGAAAAGAAAAAGACAAAGGCCCTATTAGCATCTACCAACCAAAATGGAAAACTATAGAATCATCTGACAGCCAAAGCTGTTTTCCATCATGTGGCATTATTCTTAATATTATCTTATGTAAATTGTAAATTAATGGCTTTTTCTTTTTTCTCATATGTACAGCTGGCTTCAGCAACTGGTGAATGTCAGCAAAATAAAGAGCAAAACTCAATCAAATATTTATATGAGTAAAATGTGTACAGCCACAAGCTTTTTAAGTACCTTTTAGAGTTTGACAGTAGAAGCCCAGACCCTGTTGTACATCCATGTCTTCACGTGCATTTTCTTGCGTGAAAGGGAGAATGCTACCGAGTTTTGGGTTTTATGCGGCACAGTTGCAAAATTTAAAAGTTTTATCTCTGTAGGTTATTCTGAGGTATAAATTATGGAGTTGTTGTTGTAATAGGAAAAAAACCACATAAGATGGGAGTGTTCTTACTAAATATATATGTACTTCATCAAATCTCTAGCTAAAAGCATTGTAGAATCACTACACAGCCTTCTCTGTTTAGAGATTCTTATACAGGAGTTTTACAGAAACTCCTATTAAATTAATTCTTCCCTTGATATAAAAGCATTTTAACCACTCATAAAAAATATTAATGTAGAGGAAAGGTGCAGAAAATCAAAAATTTCCATGCATTAAAAAATAGAGTATGAAGGTGCCTTTCATTCTTTGTTCTTTGAGATCCAGCAGACTGCATAATTTTCCTCCTTTAAAGTCGAATTCAGAGAGACTCAAGAGCGGAATTGAGAATATGAAATTAATTTCTGGATGATCAGAACCAGTCTTCCATTTTTTGACATTTCTGGAGACCAACCGGAGTGCCATTGAGAATAAGAGAAAGAATGTCAGCCTGGATTTAAAGCCTGAACATTCCCATGAATAATCCAGCCACTGATGCATGTGGGTCTAAAATTTATCCAGAGATGCTGGGAGGCAAAAGATTTAAAAGAAACACTAACAATAAATTTTATCAGAAATGAACATTTTGATCCAAAATATTGGCTCAAAATGTGTCTGCTTTAAGAGGTATCCTGGGGTTTTGTTTGTTTGTTTGTTTTGCTTTGTTTAGGATTTTAGATCCGTTAAAAAGGTTATTAAGCCTTTGTTCCCAGTTAGATATGCTAAAATGTTGATAACATTTAAGAAAATGAGAGGGGAACAGGATAAAGGAATTACTACTGTGCACTTAACAGCAGGCAGGACAGATTTGTGAGGTTGTGTGATAGGGCAGCTGAACAATGAAAATATTTTTTAAATACAAATCTAGAAAAGGAAAATAAAATGAGCAGTTATAAAGAAAAGTAGTCATTGGCATTGTACTTAATCTAGCTGAAGTTCTCTTAGAAGGATAAAGAAAAAATTCTTGGTCACAGGAATGCTAATAAAAGCTCAGAACTCTCTGAGGAAGAAAATTACTGTTTTATATTTGCCTTTTCCACAAACTCTTTCAGCTTGCAGTGTTAATCATCCTGTCTCAGAGCAGGGAATGTCTGCCACTTTGTAGTTGCTGAAAGGAGATTTCAAATGGAGCTTTACCAACCCCTGCACCTGTTTGCATTTTCTGTTGCCTGTGAAAAATACACCACATGTTTGCTGTGTTTCCAGATCCACAACATTCTTCATTCTTTCTTCTGGCTCCAGTGGCAGAACTTTGAAATCCTACTGCTTTGTTACAGTTTCAGAAGCAGTAGATTAATACTTTCCTATTATATTGCTGTAGCTTATTTTTCACATGAACAACTTGCCAAAAACATACAGGACTCTGTGAGTAGTGATGAAGCTTACTTGTAATAATCAATAAGGCCTAGTCACTCTCCATGACATTAAGGTTTTTATAAGTTCTGGCAATATCTTCATTTATCTATGCCAAGATTTTTTGCTCATAGCATGGCTATTTTAATTTTCTGCTCTAAAGGGTGCTCCCCTAACAAAAAGTGTCTTTCCCCTAAATATTTGATTCATGAGTCTTTTAGAAAGTAATAATCAATATCTGTCTACTAAAAACAAAAAGTGAAGGAGAAAAATGCCAAAAGCATCTATAAGAATACTGGGAAATGTCATTAAAAGTAGATTCTTTTTTGAAACCAGAAATGTTTCTTACTGACCCTGACCAATGCTGTTCCTTCTTTTCTTCCTTACTGTTATGTTGCAGAACACATAATACTATTTGATATCCTTTTTTATTTTCTGGCTTTGTTCTTCCAAATAGCAATAAACTATTTATATGCTATTGTGTATATTTATAGAAAACACAAGAATTTCTATATTTCAACTTCATGACTGTTTTGTATCTTTTCCTGCCACCATTTGTTGTTTGTTTATTCTCCCTCATTTTTTTTTTTTGTAGCTTTTACAGTCTTTTTGACTTGCCAACCTCCCCAGGGCAGTGTGAGCAGAAATAAAAGAAGCTGACTCGGCATCTCCTTTTTTTCGAGCCCCAGTATAAAGAAAGGGACATTTTTATCGTCTTCTATTTGACAATTTCTTTGTCACAGAGTTACAGAACCTTTAGGGTTTGAAGGAACCTCTGGAGATCATCCAGTCCAACCTTCCTGCCAAAGCAAGGTCACCTAGAGCAGGGAACACAGGAACATGCTCAGGTGGGTTTTGAATGTTGCCAGAGAGGGAGATTGCATGACCTCCCTGGACAGCCTGTTCCAGTACTCTGCCACTCTCAGTGTAAAGTCCTTCCTCATGTTGAGATGAAACTTCCTGTGTTTTAGTTTATGATCATTTCTTTTCATCCTATCCCTGGGCACCACCGTAAAGAGCTTGGCACCATCCTCCTGACACCCGCATTTGAGATATTTATATGTATTTATGGGATCCCCTCTCAGTCTTTTCTCCTCTGGAATAAACAGGCCCAGCTCTTGAAATCTCTCTTCATAAGAGAGATGCTCCAGACCCCAAATCATCTTTGTGACCTCTGCTGGATCCTTTCCAGTAGCTCCTGGTCTTTCTTGTACTGAGAAGCCCAGAAGCAGACACAGCAGTCCAGGTACTAAAGTTGGGTCACTCTTTCTTTTGTGATTCTTCCATTCAGGTAGAAGTCTCCTTCCTGGTGTGTGGCCACTGTTACAAACTTGAATCACTCTTTTTCTAATCAGCTACATGGAAAACATTTCTGATTTCCAGTCCAGACCAGTTTAAGTAACTAGTAAAAAATCAATTTAATTTTACAGATGCAGCAAAGCATATGTGAGCAGGTCGTGTACCAGCTGCCACACTGCTTTCAGAGGCAGTCTGGGCCATGCAGCACCCACCTAGAGCAGCATTTCTCTGAACTAACCTGCTCATTTTGCATGAGTCAGCAGGAGATGCATTCTGTGATAAAGGTGTTCACCGTGGTTGTGGCTACAGGTGTTTGTGGTGGGGAGGGCAGGTCAGTAGAATTGTTGTGTACCCCATTTAGCAGGGAATGTAGGTGAGACTAGAAGTGAAAGTGAGATTCTTTGCTACTGATGTGTTACTGAATGCTTAGTGGATAAAATGCTTTTACTTTAAATGCTCCTTCAATATTCTTCTTGGTTTTGTGTGCTATTGACACTTTTTTTTTCTCTGTGATTATCTATAATTGATAATGAAAGTAACTTTGAAAATGAGTAGTTTGTTTAGTACTTACTAAACAAAACCTGAATTCAGGTAACTTTTAGTAGTATTTCTTGGTAAAAATCTGGGTGCAATTTCAGAACTAGTAATATTTAGTCAAAGTCCTACTCAGACTTTTTTCTTAAAAGTCTTTTTATGTTTCCCTATCATCATCACTGAATGAAGACTGAACTATAGAGTTTCTTTCTTTATTTGTGGAAAGAATGAATGGGTTTGGACAACATGTGTAGAAAAAAAACTGGGGTTTTTTTTTGGAAAAAGTGAGTTTTCCAGTTAACACTTCACTATGTAGTGTTGTGAGATCCTATTTACTTCATTTTCTAATCCTGGGATTTCTGATCATGCAAAGCATTGGCTTATAAAAGCCAATATACTATCATAGCAAGCAAGGGGTTCAATTTAATTAGCAGCCATTGTGATCTTCAAATTTTCTTTTTTTTAATGGGAAAAATTGTGCAGGGGAAGGAAAAAATTCCATGAAAATTTGGGATTGAAATTTTGTTGACAGCTACATCACCTAAAGAGACAATGCTAGGAAATAATTGCAGAATTTGAATAAAAAGCTGAATATGGTCACTGCTTTCACATTATTTCAGGAAGTATATCCAAATACTTGTGTTACAATTTGACACAAGCAATTCCTGTGCTTTATTCATTCTCTCTTTGACCATAAAACCTATGGCCGGTACTTTTTGTTGTTCTGATGGTTCCATAAGCCATTCTCTGGAAATCTGCAGGAGCTTGTTGCTTATTTTCCTTGGTTTTGTGACCACTCAACCATCACACATATGATACAGCAGAGAATAGAATCCACCACCCAACTTAACTTGATGCTCTCTGCACATGTCACATCAGAGCTACAATAAGGATAAAGGAAAGGGGGAAAGGATTTAAGAAGGAAGAGTACGTATATTCTGAGATGAACTGAATCACTCAGAGACCACGAAAATAGTTTTCTTTGGCTATACATAGTGGATTATAAAGCTGAATCAAAGGTAGCAAAGAAAAATACCCTCATGAAATTGGATTATATGAGAAAGAGTTTGCTTTGAAAGAGATAAATGTTGGAGATAGATGATGTCCTGTAGCACTGCAGAATTAGCTTCCTGAAGCAAACTGTTCAATTGTTTGATATTAATAGTAGAAGGGGTACTTGCAGTGACAATGTTCAGTGTAAGGGAAGAAATAACAAAGCCAAATATTCTGAAAGAAAGGCAAAATGAACTGTCACAAATCAAAGAATGCCACTGTTTCTCAGTCAACAGAGTGTATTTGAGGAAAGAAAGAAAAACCAGATAAAGTGAAAAGAACATCCTTGCCTCTATCTCCAAGTAAACCTAAAGTAATTTCATAGGGCGAAAACCTATCCGTGGGAGCAGTTTAGGCAGACTATGTCAGGACATTAGAAGCAGCTCAATGCATGCTCTGTCATAACTGATTTTCCAGTTGTGGATGTATTTTATTTTCTATTGTAGTCTGAAAAATACAGTGCATGACACAGAAATTTTTCTTTTAAATAGCATAGGAGACTAAAAATCAAGTTCACCTGTATTCTTGAATTAGACTCAGACTCATTCTAAGACCTTGGAATTCTGTTCCCTCACTGCAATTCTTCCTGCATTTTCTTCTGTAATTTTGTTTGGTTGGTTTTTTGGGGGTTTTTTTGTGGGATCATGATGATGTGATTCTGCTTGTTAATTAATAATTCACTTGTCCATTCTTTATCTAGATGGATTTTCAAATTTCTAGGATTGTCTCAAGGAGGTCCTTATTTACATCGTTTCCTTTGAAAGCTAATACAATATCATAAAGAGCAGGAAGCTCAATGACTTAACAGGTGCTGTAATCTGTCAAATAAAACATATTTGACACCAAACACATTTCACAAAGGTTAATTCTAAACCATTTTTTTTCTGCAAATAATTAGCAGATCACCCAGAGGGAGTCAGTGTTCTTGTAGTCCAAACCAACTCTCCGTGACCATCAGCACAGACACACTCATTCTGACAGTGCCTGCCAATAGAAACATTAGATTGTGGATACAGGTACTTCTGATCAACAGTTTTAAATCCACTGCCCAGTACCTAAGACCAGCCACAGAGGATCTGATTCATTATGTAGTTTCACAGAACACAAGCTTTTAGTTTTGTTTCTCTGGAATTCTCAGGAGCAGTCACATGTATGTCATCAGTGACTTTTTTTGCTTCTTTGTTTTCCCAGAAGAAAATTTCTTTCCTCAAGAATTTTAAAATTTAATGTATTAATGAGAAAAAGTAACTTTAGGATTCATTTGCACTGAACAGTTTTTAAATATAAATTTTCCTATATTATCACTCTCCATATATATCAAGTATCCATAATTCATTCTTGGCAACAAATCCTTTTTGTTATTAATGGAAAATATGCCTGTCCAGTAATTAGATAAATTCACTTTCTTTCAGTTTCAATGGAATCAATTGCACAAATAATTTTTTAAACCTTTATCTTAGTGCATCCTTCCTTGGTGATTGGCTTACACAAGACAGATCATCTTACAAGTTGGATACACAGCATATATTCAAGATATTATGAAACCTATAGAACCTGATATGTAATTTCTCTGGAGAGAAATCTAAATTCAGAGTTTATCTGGTTTGGTACAGATTTCAGATTCTTACAATGAAAGAAAATCCAGATCTCATACTATAAGTGTTATTTGACTTGCTAAAATATATGTCTGGTTTATGATACTTTTAAAACTTTACTTATAATAACTTTTTCATATCGTATTCCAGATTATGTTTCCTCATTAGCCTTTTGAATCATACTTTGACCAGATGCTGCATGATTGCTCCATTCTATGCATGTCGTTATGATCAGTGACAGATGGTCATGCTCTGACTTTATCTGAAAAATCACTTGTCTTGAAGCAGTGTGTGAAGAAATCATAAATAATGTGATTTTATTAGCATAGGAATTCACACATTTGGCAGAATTACTACCATCTGTGTGCATTAGTGCAGCATCATGCCTTGTAGATCAGATCTGATTCATGCCCTGCCAAGTTTGAATAGAAATTGAATTTCTCAGTATTTTTCTGCAAAAGATCATGCAGACAGGCCTCTGTATGTCCATCCAATTGCTGGTACCAATTGCTGAATACCAGAAATATGCTAGTGTCAACATTTTCCTATATGACTTCATGCCAGAGGATTCTGATTATGATAGTATATAAATAAATACAGTAATTTGATTATATGATAAATTCTCCATGTGGACAAGGAGAGATTTTGCCTGGAAGATGACCACCCCAAGCCAGATCATGTTTCCTTTGACTCGCACATCAGGTCTACAGAAAACTGTGTAGAAAACTTTAGCAGACATACTCTCCTCATACCATCAGTGGAAAATCAAAGGCTCTATATGATAACATATATTTTAAGGACTTGGACATAGCTTTAAATGTGTATATATTTAGGCTCTGATTATTTCTTAAAATATGGATGCCACGCAGGATTCAAATAGTTGCTCCCTAGAGTTCAAATCCATTCAGCTCCCCTCCTCAGCATTCTGCTATTCCACTCGAATGTCAGATCAATCACAAAACAAAGCAGCTCAACAAATAGACAATCTTTTACAAACATCACAAACAGGTTCACTTGTGTCCATTAAAAAGCCATAGGACATGCAGTATGAGGGATACTTTTCATGTTATTTACAGAGATATCTCAGTCTGTTTCTGATTCCAGTGAGGTTTTGGTACCTTCCATTGTAGAGAGCTTATTAAAACTGAAATAAAGCAATTAGGCATTAAATTTGGTCAAAGATTGTTTGGCTGTTTCCAACTTCACTATTTGTGAATTTGTTTTTGTCAAACAAATTTCTCCCATTCTTTCTTAAAGTAAAATTATTGGCAGTTTTGATTTAAAAGGCAAAGTGTCTAAACCTATTAAAGACCCAGTCACTACTAGGAACTTAATTTAATATTTTCAACCTATGGAACTGTCTTAAATGAGTGACAACATGATCCCTCATAGACCTAACACTAAAAGTCACTTGCAGTTTGGTTAGAAAATAGATTTCTAAGCTGTGGTTGCACTTTTCTTGTCATTTATCTTTACACAAAATTGCCATCTAAGTTGTTGACAGTTATAATGGAAATACATTCTAATGCAAAGTCTTAATGTATCAGTACTATTCCCTAATTTTTTTTCTGTCTGTGTTGTAAGAGCTGGTAACAGCTCTCACATATTCTGGTTTTTTCTAGTCACTGGCTCCAAAAACTGAAATGATCCAGATATTTGCCAGTACTTTCTGCAGATGTCTCAAAAAGGAATGAAAGGCGAAGCTGTCTGAACTCAGTCCAATAAGATCATTTCCATCTGAATGAAAACTTGCTATTGAGTAGTCTGTCACTTCAGTCTCTTAGCCACCACTCTCTAGTATCACTGGAGTATGTGTTCAATTTGAATATTGATACAACAGCTGCAGGCATCTGTTTATATTTCATGAAAGCTGCTGTCATTGGATCTTCAAAAGGTTGAGATAATATTTCTCTGGGGTTTTTTTTTCTTAGCATTGAGTACAACAATTTTGTGGTGTCTCTTGCATGAAAAAAAGTTCAAATAAATCTTCATACAAGATATACACACTATGTTTGAGTCATTAGAGGAATATACAAACAGGCAACACATTTTGAAGCCTCTAATATGAGGTGATTAATTTCTTTTTTTGTAATGCATGGTCAAGAAATTATGAGAAAGTTATCTACTATATAATTGAAGTTATGCAGATATTAGAGCAGTAATTTACAGAACTTGTTTTTGACTTATGTATCAGTCCTAGATGAAGTACTGTTTAATAGGGTAATTTTTGCTACAGGAGACTGTTCAGTATTATGTATACAAATTAAACACTTGATGAAGAATTTGCTATATTAAATATGCAAATTAAACTTCAGGAAGACATGTAACTGAATTAGCATTGAAAAGCCCTTGGTATTCTGTGACTTACTTGGAGATTGCTTCAGAGAAAAGCCATGAAAACTTCTGCCCAAGAGAACAAAAGTCCTTAGCTAAAGTTTGATGAGAAAACTATTAGTAATAGTCACCAAACTAGGGTAAAGTGAAACAGTAAACTTATTCTGCTTTGGTACTATTGATTATGGCCTCCTGGAATGCTTCATTATCAGCCAACTATGCATTGCTTATAAATGCATTAGAGTTTTGGGACAAATCAGTCATTGTTAAAATTGGCACTTTAGTCCCTAAAGACAGGCAGTGTGCAGAGCCTAGATGTGTGTGGTCCCTCAGTAACATCCCTCTTGTACTTCTACTACTTCCCAGATAATTTTTTTACAGACTATAAAGTATCTTATTGATTGAGTTCTGAAAGTTGTAAATGTGATTTATGAGTTATATTTGATTAAAAGTGTGGCTGCTCTAGGGAACACAGGGATTTCTTCCCCCTGGTCTAATACTAAGTAAATCACTTAAAACCATTACCTCAGAGAGTATGCCCTTTAAAAAGACCAGTAAAAATGGAAAGTTGCATTGGAAAACCATATAGGAGAGTTTTATTTTAACCAGAGTGCCAGGCAAAAAAGATGCATGAGGATGGGATAACTAAAACACTGCAAACATTACTCACTAGCAGGTAAAGTAATGCAGTTTTTCCAGCAATTTTGTAAGTACAGCAGTTGGAAGATAAAGTTAAACTTGACAGCAGGGTAAGTAGCTAAGTTGTCACTACTGCCACTGTCCTTTTAATTATACTTTTATTTGATGTGCAGTGCTATGTATCCTGACAGGAAGGAAACTTTATCTTCTAAAAAAAGAGCAAAATGGGAGAAGACTAGCTTTTAACCTGACAGCACATTTTCCTGGCTTTTTAGAAGTAAGTATTTGTCTTTCAGATTGTTTACATATGAAAGAAGAGATCTTTACAGGCTTTGGAGTTGCACTGCTTTTAAGTTAGAACCAAGGGAACATAGAGTGAAGATATGTGATGTGTGTTGGTGTCTCTTCTACTAATTAAGATGAGGTGTTTTGTGAGCAGCCACATGACTTATCTCTTGTGGCTGTTATCCAGTGAGACTACAGTCTGTAAGTTTAAAAGAACAATGTCTCTCTCTTTATCTTCAGCTCTAAAATTGGCTAGAAGACTGTGCTTGCTCTACCAATTGATCAAACTAACCTTGCAATGTACTGCAACTTCTTTCCTACATTAATCATTTTCCTAATAAGACTCATTTAGCAAGAAGAATATTTCAAGTCTTTGTATTTCAAGGTGTGAAGGATTCAGGAAACAAATAATAAATGAGGGTTGAAAAAGCATATTGAAAAAATGATCGGATCACTTTTCCCCAGTATGCATTAATTTTCATCTTTTTAATATAACAATTATATTAGTTGCATCTTTCTTTGACACAAGATGTCTATAGCTGTACTGATGTAGCAAACAGTTACAGAAACCATGTGATGAAATTTTTAAGCATGTAACAAATTATTGCTGAACCTTTCAGCATGCATTCCTCTACAGTCTCCCCATGAACATCCTGTCCTCAAATCACAGACAGCTTTACATACTTCTTAGTTCAAACAATGCAAAAATTAGTGCTTCCTTCTTTTGGATCAAACATGTAATTTGTCATAGCAATACTTAGCCTGAACTGCTGGATGGATAATATTTAGTCAAACACTAGTGTGAAGTTGCAGGCAATACTTTCTTACATTGCTTAGATCCATGGACTTTCTAATATGCCAAAATGTACCATAAAAGAATTGCATCACTCTTAAACATGCTCTTTTGTTTTCCTCACAAAGCTTTGCATTTGAAGTAGGCTCTTGTGCAATGTTGTACTGAGTTTTCTCAACAGAGTCCAGAAAATAGCAACAATAATATTTTAAAACACTTCAGTTCTAATTAGTTCATCTATAAAACCTGTGCTTCCTTATGATAGGTAGAAACCTGTGGTAGCACAGTACCACACAATACAAGCCATGGTAACTCAATTTTAGGCATGACTATATATAATATATATATAAATATTGACCATATGCAGTTAATCAATCTAGCCCCTCTTTGCAAAGGTGTAATTGTGAAAGTGAGCTCTAGAGGGAGGGTGATTTTCTTCTCTTCTTAGTTTAAACCTACCAGCAGCTTTAACGAATGTTGTCAAATTTCTCAGAGTAGTTTCAAAGAAGCAGTGAGGTCCCACAGATTTAGTCTCTCAGGCTTGAATATCTTCTGCTTTTCTGATATTTAGGATTGTATTTGTGATATTAAGCTAAGTCTTCACTAATGCAAACAGAAACCTGTAAGCCTGCTACCTTAATTAAAAAAAGACTTAACCGAAACTCTGGAGGGGCCTTCAATTTGATTCATGATTAAGTAGCTTAATTTTGATAGTTTAGGGAAGGGGTTGCAGCTACAGGCATTGATTATTTTTTCTCATAGTCTCGTGATAATTAGAATTAGTGATGTATTTTACATTAGCTATCTTTATCAGATTTCAAGAGAATGGCTTGAGTTTTATTAAAAACTCAAATGGCTTAAACCAATAAAATTCAATGGCTTGGAGTTTTATAACAATAGCATGAGTTTTCCAATGTTTTCTACTCCTCCAATATATGAAAAATATGCTCCTCACTGAGTGATAGCTTGCATATATTTTACTCCTACTGCTCATGCAGTGCCAAAAGACAGGTTTCAATTAATTAAGAATGTACATTGTGGTTTTGTGTATCCATCCTCTTGTGTATCCATCCTACCTCTGCATAGGTACATAGGTACTTTATTCACCATACTGCATTCCAAGCCATCTATAGTCAGTTAGGTGCCTGTCAGGCCCCTGTCCTACCTGCTAGTAGAAATATTCAGTAATTGATCTCATCAGTTAGGTCATTCCTGTTTCACTGCATCACCAAAACTGCAGTCTCAGTAGTTCTGGAGCCTCTGTAAACTTAGTGGTTCTGACTCACGCAACACTGTGCAGGGCCAGTTTTCTGAATGGATCAGTGCCCATCCAAAAGGGACAGCAGATAGTACAGTTCTTTCCTTCTCTTCCTCATTCTTTGTTGTGCAGGCATTGCAAATCTGGGAAGTAATACAATTTTAAAATCCTTAAAACTGAGGAGTTTTCTGAAGTAACTGTCCCAATATACTCTTTCATGTTTGCTTGCTTAACTGCTTGGATACCTTTGTCATTGCTTGCCACTGGCAGAAAGGATTCACTTTTGTTTGTACCCTAGAAGTGTACAAAAGAAGTGGAAGCATTTTTTATAAGACTATTAAGACACTAAAGGAATTTAGGAAATATGAAGGTGCTCAGTCTTAAATCACCACAGGGTTATTTTTCATGAACATTGTAACTCAAAAAAGTGTGAGTAAAGTTATTTATTTACCTGTCTGTCTATACATACTCTTTTCAAATCTGAAAACATAGAAACTGTAAATGTTCTTTAGCTGTAACAGTGCAGGACACTGAACACTTCTCCAGAAGATGTTAGGCTTTGATTGCTAAGATTTAGACCAGCGTCTTCTGTCATTGAAACTGTGCTTCTGCTGAACAGCCTGAGGGAAGGCAGTTGTGAGACAACTGCACAGAAAACTAGAGAAACAGAATGTGATGGAGGTCCAAATCAAGACTTAAAAACCAGGCTCAAACACTGAAAATATTGATATGATTCTAAATTATTATTCCTTAAGTAAAAATAATTCATTTGACAATATTAAATACAGCATGTGTCTATGCAGTCCATTAAAGCTACAGTCAAGCTTGTACCATGGAGAGAGCTGAGTGTGAATCTGGTTTTGCCCAGAAAGCAGAACATTTGTAGTGATGCCACGCTGATCATGGACTTTGCTGAAAACACACTTTGCAAGGAACTTAATTATGCTAGAATTTGATACAATCAGTGGAGTATAAACAATCACTTTATAATTGTCGGTAGGTCCTTTTCTAGTAGCCTTTCCTTGGGAGCACTATAAACAAGCAGTAAATTGGGATATAAAAGCATCTGAGACTGAACTGACATGTGGAGACCAAATGGATACAGACACAGGGGCACTGCTAGTGCAGATCTGTCCTTACCACTAACGAGGGACCAGCCTCCCTGCCCATGGTGGCGGAGATGGGACAGCCTGAGAAAGGAGCCAGGCAGATCAGAATAAGTGCTCCTCACAGAAAGCTCTGGCCCCTTGGCAGCAGTACTGCTGGTGGTGGTGGTGTCTGGGCAATAAAGTTTGGAAAGGAGGTGTGATAGGTCAGGGTAGCATTCCCAGCCAGACAGAGTCCCAAAGCTCTTTGTCCCTCAGTGACCAGAGCAGAGCTTCCCTCAGTCACAGAAACAGAGAGGGAATACCCGGCTCTGACTGAGCCAAGTTCCCGAGGCAGATGGTGGCAGGCAGCTGCTCCCCGCCTCTCACTCTGGAGGATTCTCCACAAGAATTAAACTGCCTTTAGCACTGAGAGACAGGATAGGGTTTTTGAGAGTCGACAGGATTTAACCTGTCTAATGGAGAGTTAAACTCAAAGCTAAAACCAAGAACTGAGTTGTAATTGTTATCCAGACAGTAGTGTGTTATGTTTGAGCCCATTCGGCCATTGCTGAAGGTGTAGCTTTCCTGACTGCCCTGATGTGCAGGACTGACGGCTCTTCATCAGTGTAAACACTTGAGCTGGAACACTGCTTCTCCACTAAATTAGGAAGGTTATTCTTATTTAAGAGGATTATTTGGAAATTGTCTATTGTTTCATGATGCTGAAATGGTAAACTCATATGTGAGTCTTAACTGTCCTATTTCGTTGGATTTTGTTTAGCCCAGGTCTGCATATATTTCACACTGGAATTATTTGGATTCCTTTAACACTAAAAATAATAAACCAGGAAATTTTATAATGAGCCCTCATTTCATTGAGGCTGCAACATCAGCCTAAGGCAAAAACAACAGAACTTTTTCATTATTACTTTAATGGAACAGTCAATAGAAGCAAAGATGCAGTGAAACAAGAATTTTTTTGTCGTCAGATACACTTTAAAGACTTGAGATGTACAGAAGGATTAAAAGATAAAGAAAGGTGTGAACATATTTGAGGTTCATGTAAGGCACAACTCTTACATTTCAGATAAAAAGTGAAGTTTTTAATTTATAGCAAAAAGCAAAAAGGGATTATCTCTAAGTGCTTTATCACTACTTATATAACAAGATTCATAAGTGTCACCTTACTTTTAAAATCACTTTCCCCAATTGCATTTCCCTTTACTTTTGTTGTCACTCTAGCCCAGGCTGCCAAATACAGCAGGTTTAGATTATCCCATGGTGATGCAGCTGCTGCTGGGAAATTTTGACTTTTTGTCAGAGCCAATCTTCACTTAATAGTGAAGCCCAAACAAAACTGAAGTCTTTCAACCCCTGTGGATCACTGCTCTCTTTCCAGTGGTTGTGCCATTTTTCACTCATGGGCATAGGTCATTTTTCATAAAGTTTCTGTGACATTTCACCTTACAAATATGCCAAAGTTAGCTAGCTGTGCATGACTTCATAAAGGAATCCATTGTCTCACCAGCATTTCTAAATTGCTTTCAGGTAAGAAGAACACAGCCTATAGTATTGCATGTTTGAAGAAAATTTTCACTCTGTCTGCACAGGTACATTTTAGAGTATGTTCTGAACAGTTGGAAATAGATGGTTAAAGAATAAAATACAGGTCCATCCCTAATGAAGGGATCTCTAGTGTAAGATGTGGATATATCAGGTTCTACCATGCAGATGAAAGATTTGCTGATTCTTACAAAATTGTAGTGACTCTTTTAGGACTCAGGGCCATCAAATGAACCTTGGCAAGCAATTTTTTCACTTGAACTCTTTGGGGAATATGATACAGTAATATTTTTAAATGTTCTATCACTAAATTCCCCATTTTTATGATGCAAAACTTGGTGCACTTTTGCTTTGGACACTTTGTGAATAATTTTTTTGACAGAGTTTCTATTAAAAGAACTTATTGCAGAACCCCAGCCTTAGATTTCCACTCAAGGAGGAAACTGCCTCATCTCCCAGTAAATGATGTACCATGAAATATGTTGTAACTGATTTTGTGATGTGCCTTCTGTTGCCATCACTTAATCATAAAAACTTTCCAGAAAATGAACTTCCCAACTGCTGTTAATATGTAGAAAAGTCTTTTACTTGAACAAGAAAAAAATACTACCATGCAGAGTGCATTCAAAACCTGCTGACTGTCCTAAGGCACCTCAGTGTTTGTCATCACTTGCATATATTTCATATATAAATTGCCATATTGTTTTCATTATTTATGTATCTGGCCTATGATTTACCCATGAACACTTACAAAGTGATAAAGTGATATGTATGAAATATCCATGAAATATGTCCTTTAAAAGAATGACAAAACAACAGAACCAGTTGCTGTCTTTTGCTTTTCCATACTGTTTTATTCTATTTCCACTTGTTTTCAGTCTTCTGTATCATCATTTCTGCCTTAGAATGCAATTTTTATTTATTTGGTGGGGTAAAGTGCATTTTATTTAATACAGTGATGAACACTTTGAATTTACCAACACATTTTCTACTGCTTGCATACTTAGGTGCTAGGTTCCATTTCAGGGAATCTATCAGTAATTTGAAAAGAGTACTGATCAAAAATATATACTCTTCTTCAGGAACAAATGCAGGTTTTGTTCTGTTGATGGGAACCTATCTATTTGTAGCCAGTTAATTTTGCTGCCACAATGCAGCCCAATATAACTGTCACACAAGTTGACCAAACATCTAGGTCAAAAAGAGATGAAAAATTAAAAAGAAAATCTATTAGGAGTTTTAAGTGTACCTTCAATAGCTTTTGGCAGTGTCTGCAAGCCAAACAGCTAATTCCAGTCCTAACTAGTACTTCTCTGGCACAGTCATATATTTATATGACAGAAATCTGGGCTTTACTGTTAATAGTAAAATCGGTGTACTTAGTGGATTTCTTTAAAAATTGAGAGAAAAGAAATTGTGATGATCTTTAAGAAACAGATCATTCTTAAAATTTATTTATCCTTTGCAATGGCAGGCTGTTTTTTCAGGACTGAAGTTTCATGTAGCAAAACTATGAGTTTCCTGCTTCTTTGTGAGTGAGCAGAACACTTTTAACAGGTGCACCATCAATACTAGCATCCTAGTCAATTACTGACAGTAACATTTAAAGCATTTATCTCTAGCACATGGCAAATCTGCCTGCAAGCTAACCGATGGATTTAAAATTATTCATAGTACAACTTGTTATGGTGTGATACTGACACTGAATCATAAATTAGATAGCACCACAATTTTTTAATTTATTTTTATGAAGTTCATTGAAAGCTCAGTGATGTCCCTATTGCCATGTTTTACATGGTTAGTTGGTGTGCATAAGCAGCTTGAGATTGGGCAGCTCCTGGTGCTGTGAGTGTGTGGCAACAAGAGCCCTACCTCCCTGAAGCATGAATGTATGGTATTGTCCATGCTACTTCCCAGCTGCCTCATGTACAACATGGAAATGTCAGTTGTCTGGACATTCCTCAACAATTCTCACCCAGGTGATGAATATTGAACTAGATGGAGCCTTAAACATCCCTTCCAACCCCAGCCATTTTATGATTCTAAGTGTGGATGATGATTATTACTTCTGAGGAATAAAAGCCAATTGAGTCTAGCCAGACTTAATCTGTAAATGTTAATTCCCTTGTTTCTCTGTAAATCACTACAGCTAAATCCTAGCATTCTAGAAACATCTTTTGGACATGAGTCAGATTTTACATGGTAAAAATTTTCATTTTTTTTTTCATTTAACAAAGTGTTGAACAACTGAAACTGTATTTTTAGTAAATGTGAAATAATGCCCCACTGATATCATGATACAATATCTATCACATGTTTATGTGTAAGTAGAAGTAAGAAAATAGAATCAGTCTGGTACAAAATTTATTATACCAAATATTAGCAGTCAATTCGCGTCAATACTCAATGTCATACCTGTAGAGGTTGAACTTCAACATCAGCTGTCCCTTAACGATGACAGAAACTTTCTCACACAAAGTAATGCTACTAACACTTCTTTGTAAAACACAGAATCCTGGGAAAAAAAGTGTTGCAATTTATTCCTGTTATTTTATGTGACAGTACACTCACATAAATATAGTACCCTTTTGATTATCTCAAATATAACCAATGCAAACCTCATCATATTTGAGTGTTTGGTGGGTTTTTTTGTATGAAAAATTCTGATCAGGATCATTCCAAAATACCTTATGCATGACAAAGTAAGAACCCTTAAAAAACTAAGTTTAGCAATGATAGCCATTGGATTGTAATAATATAAAATATAATATAATGCAGAAAAAGCATAAATTAAGTAAGAACAGGACACAAAGACCATAGAAGCTTCTGCTGACTGTTTGTTAGGGGTTATTATCATTATTCTTATTTGGGGCTAATGAAGTTATCAAGGGCACCTAGTTCTTTAGAAGTCCATGGTTTCCACATGCCTGCCCAAGGCAATATTTATTCAATGGTTTGTATAAAATTTTAAATCTCAAAAATTTTCTTTTTGCTAAAAGACTGAATGCTTATTTAGCTTTTGGAAGCATGAAATTGAATGCATGAAGTAAATGACATATATTTAGATATTTTTCAGACTTGCTGCACTGTAAGTCTACTGTCTAATTTTTCTCTTAATTTATCCTAATTTAGGATATTATTGTAATCCATGGTGATAAAAGTTGATTCTGCAATGCTCTCATTTGTATGATTTAAATTAACGTGTTTTACTGTGCACTGAAATGTACTCAAAGGAATCACATTCATATGATTAGATCTTATTTGAGAGCACAGTAATGAGCAATTGAAGAACAGTAACATTTTAAGCTACTACATCTTATTCATAAATGAACATGAATATAATATCAGCATTTCCACTACTTCTAAAATTGTAGCTCATTTGGAAAAAGATTTTCCTTCTTTCAATTAAAAATTATTAAATTCTTAATCTCTCTATGTATGTCCTCTGATATTCTTTTTTCAGATGAGTTAGTTAAACTTCAATTCTTTCATTAGATGGTAATGTTATTGAGAAGAATAAAAATGCAATGAATTGGGGCATGAATTAAATTTCATTTACAGATAGAGTGATGAAGAGTAGACATGTCTGGATGAATGTGAGGGTTTTGACCAGGAATTTCTCCCATGACATCAGAATGCATAGTCTGTGAAGAAATAACTCAGGCTCCAGGGCTTTTTTGAGCTCGGACTGTAAATTTATGCTGGTAGAAACTAGTTTCATAGCAGATGATACTGTCTTTTATTTATTTTGACATTAGAAATGGTAGTTTGTTAACTTTTGCTATGACTATATACTTTTTAGTCATCAAGACTTTTTTTAATTTGCAGTTGGCAACAGTGGAATTTTTTGCTTTCTCTCATTATCTTCAGCAAATGTGCTGAAAGTTATAATAGGTTTCTTGAGTTTTCAGATTCTGAAGATAAATGTGAAGTTTTTCAGGAAAAAAAAAATCAGTTCTGGAGCTAATGTCTTGTCTGCTAAAAAGTGTCCAAAGAACTATTTCATGGAATCCATATTTTCCCACAGGTTTGAGTTGTTTTGCTGTTTCAAAGACACTGTGTTCAGAGAGGAAAGGAACCCTTATCCTAACTGAAATTATTTGAGATTCTTCTGCTTGTATTCTTCATGTAGTGCAATTAAGCAGTGGGACTTTTTATTTGTAGGAAATTGTAGATACTAGAACTTATGTCATGGTGTGAATGACATGATATCTGAGTAATAGCACCAAAGGGACAAGGGGTAGATTCTGTGTAACTTGTCCATTTTCATTAAGTACTGTGATTATGTTATTTTGCTTTTGTATGTGGAATTTTTGTCTTGCTTTGTTTGGTTAGTTTTGTTGATGTGAGAGTAGGTTCTCTGATGAATGTGGCTTTTTGATGATAATTCTTATATATGTGATTCACAGAGGTGATGGGTGGAATACTGTTGGCAAAGGCTGGCCAATTATAAATTATGGTAGTGCTTCTGTGATAACATATTTAAGAAGGAAAAAAAGATTATTGCTCAGATGTAATTGTGGCCAGATGAGAGTGGGGTGAGAACATGTGAGAGGAACAGCTCTGCAGACACCATGGTCAGTGCAGAAGGAGGGGCAGGAGATGCTCCAGATGTCAGAGCTGAGATTCCCCTGCAGCCCCTGGTGAGGCAGCTGTGCCCCTGCAGCCCATGGAGGGCCATGGGGATGCAGAGATCCACCTGCAGCCCTTGGAGGAGGCCCACACTGGAGCAGGTGGATGCCTGAGAGGAGGCTGTGACTCCATGGGAGGCCTGTGCTGGAGCAGGCTCCTGGCTGGGACCTGCGGACCCATGGAGAGAGGAGCCCATGCTGGAGCAGGTTTCCTGGTGGGACTTGTGACCCCATGGGATATCCAGATTGGAGCAGCCTGTGCTTGAAGGGCTGCACCCCATGGAAGAGTGACCCATGTGGCAGAAGTTTGTAGAAGACTGTTGGCTGTGGGAGGGACCCTATATTGGAACAGGGGAAGGATTCCTCTCCCTGAGCAGTGAGTGGCAGAAACACCTTGTGATGAACTGACCATAACCTCCATTCCCTGTTTCTCTGTCCCACTGTAGGGGGAGGAGTTAGAGCTGGGAAGTTATTTTTAAAGTCTTATTTTACGTCTGATTATCCTGCTTTGATTTTTTTTTTTTTTTTTGTAATATTCTATGAGTATCTCTAATTAGAGCCTGTTTTGCCCATGCCAGTATTTGGTTACTGACCTCTCTCTGTTGTTATCTCCACTCACGAACCCTCTGTTCCATTTTCTCTCCCCTGAGCTGCAGAGGGGAGTGATAAAGAGTCTTTGGTGGATGTCTGGCATCCAGCCAGGGTCGACTCCTTACAAGTAGGTTCAAAGAGCAACATGTATAAATTCATGAGATAAAGGTTTCTTAGAAGACATTAAATGCAAAGACAAAACCTTTGTCTCATAAAGTCCGCTAGTTGCAAACCACTGAAGGCTGGCAGAATACTTTTCAGAAGAATGACTGTGTACTTGCCATGTTTCTGTCTTCTCTGTGACATCCACTCAGCCTCTTCATAAAAAGAATCCTAAGTTAGGCTGTGGCTGCACAACTTCTTTTGACACCAAGATTTCAGCTCAATTCATATGCAAGTTTCACCTCTGTTACAGCTTGGCTATTTCTAGCCACAGAATTTAAGATCCCTCCTTCATAATTCTCCATTTGGAAATCCCATTTCTGATGTTTCTCTTAGCAGAGCTTTAATCTATGACCTTCAGTGGCTGGTTCCCACCCCTCCAAGGAAAGCAGAAGGATTTCTTCTCTAACTGAAGAGAAAAAAATTATTAACTTAGTTTGTTGATCAGGACTTTGGGTTTTTGTCACCTTGACACATAAACATAGGCAAAGAAGGATCAACAGGTTTTGGCTCCAGATAACTCCTTATGTAAGTATGAGAATTTAATTGAAGACCAGACAGTAAATTTTTACAGTAGTAGTTTCAGTTTAGTCACCACACTTTCTGTTTCATGGCAGAGTTGTATGTCATAGTAGCAGATAAATTAATTTATTGCCAAAGGAGGCCACACAGTTCTTAATATATATGAAAACTTCCCATAGATTAAAAGGCAATTATGTCAGCTTGTAAGACTTAGGTGGTTGGGTAAGGTGCTCGTCTATGTTCATGTTATCATTTTCTCCCTTGTTTCTCTTCTACAGTTTTAAACAAGTCTAACAAAGCCAACTTGGTCTCTTATCAAGACCACTACTGTGTGCTCTTAGCAATGCCAGCATGATTTTAAAATTAATTTTATATTTGGATATCATTTTGAAAGTGTTCACTTATTTCACACAATTTGTTCTTCATAATCATTATGAAACTACTTTCAAAACATTTGCTGCTCAGAAACAAAGCAACATGCACTATATAATGCGGTTTTAAACATTTATTGTTTATTTGCATGCTGTGCAATAAAGAAAAAAAACCCAAGTTTTCATTCTTTTGGTCCAACATCTGAAAAGAGAATAAGTTTATTTTTGTGATATTTTATATTATTAAAAATGGTTGCTCATTCGTAGTCACTATCATACATTGCTTTACAGACTTTATTTTGGATTTATCCTACTGAGTCTGACATAAGTAAACACAGTAGAAAAACAAGCCAAATGGCAAATTTCAAATTTTATAAGCATGCATTAAAATATACATGAATTTAAATCAGTCTAAACAAGACTGCTCACTCTCTACTAGACATTAGATAATAAAGGTGAAGAGCATTTTACAAAATGACAGATGTTAGTTATTTTGTGCCTTATATCCAAGTAATAAAATAGAAGTGCCATACTAATGACATGTGGTTTTTTCCCACTTGTTTTTTTACTTTGTGGGAGGCTATTTGACTTGAGGAAAGTGCGTAGGAGTACTTTTTTTTCAAATAAGTGCTTTCATTCATCTTTCTATTGTAAAAATCTGGAAGTAATAGCTGACAGTCCAAAGCTAATTAAAGTGATTTAGCAGATAAATTAGATTAAAGCTGTGTTGGATCATTTACCTGCAGTTCACCCACTGTGGTACTTTTTAGTAGGTTTGTTACAAAATGAATGTAAAATCCAGAAAAGCAATTGCATTTTCCAATATGAAATCCATCAGCACGGAGACTGTTAGGGAGAAAATATCTGAGGTGTGACTAAATGTAAAACAGAGATTCAAAGATGAAAATTCAAACAGCATTAAAATGCAAAATGTACTTTTTTTTAATAATTAGATAACACAAATTGAAAGGGCAGATGTTCCTTATGCTGGGACATGCTCTTCTGAGCATATTTTGATTTTATTACCCTTTCAGTGTGTCTTGGGATTGTGTTTATTCCAAAAGAATAATCAGCACTGCTACTGTTCTAAGCTGCACCTGAGCTATGCCGAATGATAGTTCATTTAAACCTTGTTCCTTCCTCTCATCCCAATTTTTCAACTATGATTAGAAAAATAAGTAGTTTCCTACATTACTATTTATAGCCTAGCAGATATTAGTAAGGCAGATGGGGAATGTGTATTTAAAAGTAGCAGTAAATATGATTGCAGTATTGTTTTATTCTCTGCTTTCATGTAGGTTTTTTTGCATGTACCAGAGAACCATGATATTGTGTGACATTAGTGGCAGAGCTGTGACATTGTGAGGTTATTTTGTAATTGCTTATTAGACTGGGGGAAAAAAATACAGAAAATGAATATTACAGTAGTGCAGATAGTTCTCAAGATGAAACTTAATTGTAGTCCTGCCAATGGCTTTAAATAAGATTTCCCATCCTAAGGACCCATGTCCTATCAGAAAGGAATTGTTAGTAACTGCTTTGTATTATAGGAGCAGAGCCTGGGAGAGGCTCCTCTCTGCACAGCTCAGGTCCATAGTCTTTGGAGGTAAAGAATTAAAAGTGTTACTTGGACTATGCTTGTGAACCAAAAATTGACTATTGTAAATTCTTGGTGCAACTTCTAGCTATTCTTTGCTTGCACCAGTGATGCATTTAAAATGGTGTGGTTTATTTTTTTTTAATGATGGCTCCCAGAAATATTATCTGCCTCCTTTATTTCTCCTTTTCAATACCTCACGTTGCATTTTGCCAGGCCTGTCATTCTCAATGACTTTTTAGATTTTGTTGGAGGAAAAAAAACAGTTGGTATACAAAGAGGACTGTCAAGAGAGTGATACCTCAATTAGTTCTAATCTAGAAATTCTTGTTTTAAATTCTGTTACCTCAGACATTTCAGACGTTTTTAGAAATTCTTGCATTTACCAATTAATGAAGATTTTCAAAGTTTGCTGTTCAGCCTTATTACTGTAGGCAGATCCATACTTCCCAGATATTATTTTCAGTATCCAAGGCTGAGCAAGGAGCTTCACCCCCTCTTCAGAATTATTGATAGTTGGTTTCTATAAAATGACAACAACCTGCATTGCAATGCATTCTAGAGGGCCTGAAAGTATTTTTCCTGGAACACTGTTGTGGTTTAAGGAGCCCAGGAGGCAGCTCAATCCAGTACAGCTGTTCCCTCCCTCCCTTCCTCCCTCCTTCCCAGTGGGATGGGGAAGAGAAATGGAAGTAGAATGAGGAACACTGCTTTCATCACAAAACCAAAATATAGCACCACACAGCTCTGCTTCTATCACAGCTAAAAACAGTGCAGTCATGCCATTGAAATTTACTGTGGAACCTCTGAGATTTAAAATTGAAAAAATAACTTAATAAGTAACAACAAGAAGAAAAGTACTGAACTTAATTAAGTAGCTCTTGACATTATAATTAATGCTGCAAAAGACTGGCCTATTCAACAATTAATTCTGTTCCAGATTATTGGTTAATTTTAGCTATACAAAAGGAAATTTACTCTTTTTATATTTTGATAGTATGCTCCAATGTCTTAGGTAATGGAAATAAGTTAGTGTAAAATGGTAGATAAATTGCTATTTAAAAGGTATCAGCCATAGGCCAGTGACAAATGGAACAAAGTAAAAAATAGCTATCTGTAAAAGATTGGTTATTTTGCTATCAGTACTTGAGGTTTATTTTGCTAGGTGCCAGTTATACTGTATTACATACTTAGAAGTATTTGAGTTTCAAACCTTTTCTTCTAAAAAACTCCTGCTGCAGTATAGACATCAGTGCTTTTGAGTTAAAAAAATTGCTAACCAGCTTTCTTGCATATAATGTCCTTTGTCAGCAGCTCTAAGGTCAGAAACAGAAATATACCAGCTGAGAACCCAGAAGGGTTTTTAGCTTTCCAATAGTGAGGGCAGCAGACTTTCTAGCTCCAGCACCATGGGATTTCTGGTATCACACAATCCTGATGAACATCTTGCTTCACATATTTCTGTCTGCCTTAGTAGGCAGCTGATAGAAAGACTATCAAAGCTAAATTTGAAATTTATATCAAACCTGAGGTGAAGTATTAATCTCTCAGTCTTGGAATGGGTGAGAATATATGTTCTGGACTCATCATGGAAGCAAGAGAAGACAATCAGAAGTGTTTACTTTGAAAAGGAAGGCATTACTTTCATTTGTTTCCTTATTCTAATACATCAAGGATATTCTTGAGAAGCTGCTATGTGGAAAGATGTCCTAATCAAATAACTTATAGCTATGAACTTCAAAAGCATTTCTGTCTAAATATGGAAAGTAAATGAATATATTTCATATAAATTCTTATGGTTGGTTCCATTCTCTCTTTAATATTTATACTAAAATATTCCATTCTCTCTTTAATCTTGGAATGTACTGGATGGATTTATGCCTGTATTTCCTATCTAAACTTTTGGCCCGAAAATTACCATTTTTAAGACAAGAATGAAAAAAAATGTAGATTATTTTATCTTCTCCTGGTTGATGGAAGCAGCATATATAAAAATATGCAGTGTGAAAAGTAATAAATAAAGCAGAAAAAAAATTAGAAGTAAAATAGTACTTTCACAATGTGTTATATGGATAGTTTTTAAACTTTGCTGAAGAAATTCATTCTTCAACTGTGGGGAAAAAATTTAGGAGTTTGGGTTTTTCCTTCTTATTTCCATTTGGAACAATAAAACCAAAATTAGATGGTTGCTGGGACCTAGTACTTTGAGACTATTACCATCAAAAACTCACCAAGATTTTCGCAAGCTTGAGACAGGTGGTTCTACAGGAATAAGAAATAATATCCAATGAATTTCTTGCAGAAATTCATTAGTCTCTGGAGCAAGTAGACCATAATCTGTAAACTTCTGGATGATCTGATGGGTGTCCAGAAGTGCAGGATTTCCTTCCTCAGACCTGGAGACCCGGGCATTTGCAGATTTCTGGATACTAATTAAGGACTTTGACCTAGTGGACAGCACAGACTCCAAATTCTTCCTGTTCTGTGTTGGGTTATTGGGGAAACAGGTGGACATCCCAGTGCAGGTCACTTTTTAGGACAGGTGTGAGGGATGAAAGCCTGTCTGAGGACTTCTTAAAAGTCATGTTTTAAATGTAATTGTCATTTCTCCTTTTTTTTGTTAGTCAGTTGTCCTTCTAGCTAGGGAGCACGATTCCTTCACATGGTGTAAATCAGTACTTAAGCATCTCTTATCTGAAACATGCTTCTGTCCTGTGAGTTCAGCTGTTATATTTACCAGCAGCAAACTGTGCTGGTGCACATTATTATGATAGGCTTTTTTCTCAGACTATCCACAGACATTTGTACTAACGTGAGGAGGAGAATTTTGGCTAAGTAGCAGAAGGGGTCATCCATTTTTCAAATGTATACTTAGTTTACCTTGACCTCACTTCCAAAATATGTAGAATTTCCTAAATCTTATAAAAGAATGATTATTTATCTCCCACCCTTTTCATTATCAAGTTGCAGGGAAGACTGTCCTGAGTTTATATTACATTAAAATCTTAAATTTTAAGTTCACTCTCTGTTCCACAAAGAGTTCCGTTTCAGCTTTGCAGTGCTGGACTTTTTTGTAATTGCTACTCAACTGTTCAACAGACAGTTTTCTGTCTCATAACAGAAAACTACCAAAATTATCACTTTTTCTCCCTAAAAATAAAGCAAAAGTCATCCCTCTACACAAGAATATCATTGATATCAATGAAAGAAATAGTCAGTTTGAAAATCCCTGACAGAACACAACACACTATTTTAAAATAGATATTTATTTGAAAATAAGATACCACAAGATGAATTCCTTAGCTCAACAATTAATAAAACAACAGGAAAAAAATAATCAAGCAATTCTTAATAGTACCTTTGTGTTTTTCATAATGAAGCTAGGTATACTTAAGATCTACTGCTGCCTCATACCTTGCTTAAGAAATTCTCTTTTACATGGTGTTGAGGAACAAGGATTATTTTAGTCCATGAAAAATGTTTCTGTATTTGTATTGTTGCCGGTAAGACATGATTATTCACCTCCTGGAGTCCTTTCCTTATAGGAATATGCATGTACACAAGAAATTGTTTCTTAACAATTGGCAAATGCTGGAAAATAACTTGTCATTTGCTTTCCATCATTTGTGTCATTTCAATCAGTGCATTTTCCAAACTATATTCTAGTGTTGTAGCTTGGACACCAGGACTTGAATTGCTATCAAGCAGAAGTCTTGTTTATCTTGAAATTAATGTATTTTAAATCTGCAGTAAGCCACAGAGAAAAGGAAATATTTTTGTGCAGATACTTTTCTGTAGGATAAAATTATCTCCATCCTTTCACTGACCACCTTGCTATTCATTTAAGTTCAACAACCTGCTGGAGTAGATCTACCTACACCAATGAAAAGAGGGCAAAAGTAGTGCTAAAATCTAATTCTGTACATGCTAAAATCTAATTCTGTACAGTTAAACAAAAGGAAGATTTTGGCATGTGAAGAAATCAGTAGGCATGTGATGTTCTGCACCAAGTGGAAAAAGAGTACCAGAAGTGATTTTGAAAAAAGATGTTTCAGTCTGGAGCAACCATTTTTCAGATTCCCAAGTAAAGCTAGAGTTGAAGGGCTGTTTTGCTGCTCTTTCAGATAGAGCCCCAACATACGAAAGAAATCTTGGCCTCAAATTATCCTGCATGGAACACAAACCACTAACTCCCTGTATAGACAAAAGTAAGATCTGCTCTCTAAGCAAAAAAGGCTGCAAAAAGATCTGTTCAAGACTGGTGGCTTTCTTCACAGGCCTTTTATTACCTTCGGGAATCAATTCGAGCACGCATTTTTGGTCATGAAGAATGGAAAAGGGGGGAAAAAGGCTTTGGGAATGCTTTGTTTAGAGCCATGCTGTAGGCTTCTTTTGTCTCCAAATGGAGCTTGCTCTGTTCCTCAGGAAAGCAGTCTGCCCCTTCCTCCTCAGGAAGGATTGCGCTGACCCAAGAAGCAGCAGCTATGGGAAGGCAGTTAGGGTCTTGTCTCCTGTTTAGTCACTTCTGCTTTAATAAAATCATACAATCAGCAAATGGTTTGGGTTGAAGAGTCATGTATAAGCCATCTGGTTGAACTCCCCATAAAAAAAGCAGTTATGTTTTTAAGTAGAACAGGTTGCTCAAAGCCCGGTCTAAAAATCCATGCCAGAGTTGGCACAAACAAGGCAATGTACAGATATATTGAAGAGGTTCTCTCCTTGTTTCACCTACACTCACAGTAAAAGTTTGCTAATGCTCTCACATCAAATCAATGGAAGAAAAGCAAGCAGATGAACTGAAAGCTTTAATTCTGAACATCCATCTCATCGGGAACTTCTACCAGTTATATTTTGGAAGCGGGAGAATGAGGATTCTACAGTTAAAGACTATAGCCAAGATAAAACCTAAGATGTCAGAGTATTACAACTTGGCTGAATAAGGCTGCTAAAAACTTAGGAATTATGGAAGTTAATTCCTTTTCAATTGTCCACCTGATTGTTTTAATCCAGATAAGTTTGCTTTCTTGATTGTAATATTCTTTAGGAATTTCATGTGACTGAACTGGTTTGTGTGCCCACAATGCTGAGCCCAACTAAAATATGTTGAAATTAGTGCTCTTGGGATTAAGCAAACATAAATATCTGTAAATGAACATGCTTCCCCAATTGCTGTCTTGCAAATGCCAAGAAAACAATCAAAGTTACTACAATTCCAATTTGTTATTATTGTTTCATTGTTCTTAAATATTAACACAGTAAATATATTAAAAATCAATTGGAAAATACTTTTCCAAGACCAACAGTGCATCTGTTGCAGTGTAAATGTTTAAAGTGATCATTATATATAAGTGTTACTTCTAGCTTTATAATTCCTAACTAATGTAACAGTGATAAATGGTAGGAAATAAAGGAAAGGAATAGGCAAGCTGTCTATATAGATAATTCTCCATTTTTTATACTTTGCATTTTAGGCTAAAAATAAAAAAAAAATTGCATTAGCAAAACTGGGGATTTTGAAAACTACCGGTTTTTGAATCCTCAAAGGAAAGGGCAAACAGAGGAAAATACATGGTTTTCTAATCCATACTCTGATACTAATTTAATTTTTTAATGAATTTAACCCTTAAGTATCCTTTTATGCCTGTTTTTGTTGGTTTTTTCCCACCAAGCCTTTGAGTTAGCTACATGATTCCCAAAGGAAGCCATAGCAAGATGTTAATATAATTAAGAGATGGAGGAAAAATTGCTTTCACATTCCCATTTTTTTTGCACCCTGAACCTGTGAAAACAAGCTCAGATTAAAAGTCTGATTAGATTTACACAATTCTTTAAACTATGTACCTCTATAGCTAAAATAATAATAGGAAAGTGCTATTAAAATCTCCCAGGAAAGTAATAAAAACCTGTTGCATACACAATGTAGCAATACAGAAAGTATGCTATTTACATGAGCACATTAAATTTAGTGTTCTTGAAACTGCAGCTTGCATTTCACTTTTAATATTGATCATCTAATATCTAGTGGCAACCATATGACAAATTAGTCTGCAATGTTATCCAGATGGAAGATTCCTCTTCAACTGACTAAGTATGACACACACTGAAAAAAATCTGAATATTTTTCCAAATTAAACCTTTATAGCCAATTACTCTTCAAGTATTTCTAAGATCCTTTGGGATAGGAATGTTTGTTTATGTGTTCAAGCACCATTGCAGAGAATAAAATTAAACTTAGATGGCAGAGATAAAATTAAAGTGGCTGAAAACACATTGATACCCCATAAAATAAAATGAAAAAGGCCTTGGAATTTTGATAAGCATAAGAATTATAACATACAAATAAAATATGTACACATTTAACTGAGACTCACCACAAACCAATAGAAAATTAAGCCATTTGACCCACTCATTTGTGGAACCAAAAAGTGCTCATTACAATGATGATCTCTAGTACATCAACTTGTTATGAAAAGTATGAGTTTTCAAAAATATTATGACAGCTGCCTCTTTCCCACTGAAAAGCAATACTTTATTTCATTTTCTTCTTTTACCAGTTCATTAGATGTAAATCAAAACTGTGAAAGCTCATGTTCAAGTAGATCTTCTGTGATATTTTACAGAACAAATATATTATTGAGGGAGCTTCAAAAGATTTTTACAAGTCTTGCTTCATTAAATTTTGCCATAATATGTGTCACAGCGACCTTCAAAGCAACCAGCATTTCAGCACCAAATATAGCAGTGCAATATGACAGCTCCAGTTTAAATTATGGTTTCATATTAAGAGTCTGTCTTAGATTTTTTTTCCCATAATTGGGAAAGATAGAAGTATTTAAATTAAGATATAAAGGGCATTCATTTCCCTCCTAGATGGGGTGCTTTTTAAAAATAGATAAAACTCTGGTGTTTTTGCAGGAAGATCATATTTCCTGTCAAATATATTCAGCTTGAAAAAATATTAGATAATAGCTTCCCAATTTCCTCCATGTCAAATTCAGGAAAAGAGAAGCACTTATGCATCATTTTGAATGCAGGTGGTAAAACACATCTGATTAGGTACAAGTATCAATTAAGAACATTCTTTCCGCTTCAAAATCCAATGCACTTAGGAGAAAAGTAATAAATTTTGGAGATGAAACTAATCAAACAGAAAAAGACAAATCACTGTGTTGTTTTCAAAACTATGAAAAAACAGGCAGTAAGAGGCTAATTCTGTTTGTGGATTTGGGCTAACAATAACTAGATTGTTTGGGATTTTTTTCAACACAAAACATCTTCACTACTTTTTATCTTTATGCCGAGGTGTCATTTCTATTTTCACAAAATCTTGAGTTGAATATGAATTAATATTTTTTTTTATTTTTCATGTCAGTCTGTTGTACTTGCTGACACATCTGGACTTTACATGTCTGTGTAACATCCAGAAAAATTTACAGAACTTAATAATTACACAGCACATCTCACCTGGACATTTATAATGTTTCTTGCCCATTAACTGAATAAAATTCTTCTTATTCTGAGACAGGTAATTTTCATCCATTCACACAGACACAGTAGTTGACTAAATTCTCTTCTTCTGTAAATGAATGCAGTTATAACTTTGCTGATGTAAATCGACTGAGGTTTTTGTATATTAAAATCAATTGGACTGAGGGTATAGGGAAAAAAAAATATTCCTCCTTCCTAAAATGTGAGATTGGAAGAGGAATATTGTGAGCTATAAAATAGGAATATGAAAATATTTATTTCTTTGTTTTGTTTCTTTGTTTATGTCTTTGTTTTGTGCTTTTTTACAAAGCATGTTAACATCAAACTGATTTACTATGATCTTGTTTTTTCAGACATGCAGCTAACTCTTCAAATTCTTTGTAGTTAAGGAATGCTAAAATTATCAACATTTTTTTTTCTTGCAATAAATCTAATAACATATTTTCATTGACTTGATCTGCTTATTGAAATACAGCCATCAAAGGAGATGGGTAACTCTAGGCACTAGGTGATGACAATTGCTGTATGCTTCAGATATCTAGGGAATCATTAATTTCCTTTATGTTAAATGGTCTGCATCTCTCTTAGTTTCTGTCATGCAGTCTTAGTAGTGATACACAGAGCAGAACAAGTCACACAAAAATCACAAGCCAGATCAAGTCAGGAGGGCATCTAGCTCAATATCCTGTCTCAGAGAAAAAACAGTCACTCTTTAAAATGGATATATAAAACAGGACAACAGAGATTTTTCCCCAAGTGCATTACTTCAGCTTCCACCAATCAACGAGACTAAGGTTTCCTGACCTGTGGTTCCATTGTATTTGCTAGGCTGGTGGATTAGTTTCCCTTGTTCTTGTATTGCTCTTAATTTTTCATTATTTTTATATACTTTTGACCTACATAATATCTTTTGGCAATAAATTACCCCAGACATTCTGCAAAAAGTTAGTAAGAATTTCCTTTTGTTTTGCAAGCCTGTGACCTGATAGTAACAATAATTGAGTAATTGAATTCCCTTACCTGCTGTGTTCCAAGACATGGAGCTGTCATTTCTTACTCACATTTTCCTCTGCATGTTGAATAGGCCTGTTCTGTTTCTCCATCTGGAAGCAATGCCATCCCTTTGATCATCCCTATTTCTGTTCTGTGTTTCATTGTACCTTTGCAAATGCATGCTTGCTGAATATCTTCTGCTTTATTTTCCTAATTTTTTTAAGTCTTTTCTTCTATTACTGTTCTACTTGTATGGCAGTTTCTTTCAATGAAAATGAATTGATGTCCTGCTCTAAGGATTGCTTATATGACCCATTGCCCTTAGTGCTTTTCTCTTGAGTCTTCACAATTAAATGTACTGTCTTTCTGCCATTCAAAGGCCCTAGCAGTCTGCAAAGTAAGAGATTAAGTCAGTGATCTGATTTCAGACCTCCCAGTTGGCAGTGGAGAGCATTATCAAAAAGGCACCAGGCTGGCCTGATAGAGGAACACTTGTGCATTTTATTTTGTAAGGATTTTGTGCTTTGTTATGTTCAAGTTCAGTTAGAGCAGGCAGGAGGCTTTTGTGCATTGAGACAAATGAATGAAAGCAGCATGGGTAAGATTTATTTTGTTTCATATTTTATTGTCTTGAAACAGCTGAACTCAGCTAATCAATTATTTCATAGGAAATGGTTACTGTATTTCTGTACTGGTGTAGGTGCGTGTGATGCTTTATGAAACACCCAAGTCAGATTTCATGTGTACCAGACATAATCCCTAGGAATTTTCTGAATCATATTTAATTCACTTTGATTTTCTTCACACCATGAACATAAGATAAAAGAATGCATACTCTAAGGTGGTTAAATTTGGTTGCCTGGGATATTCTGTGAGCATGACATGGATAGAACAGATCATGCATTCATCAGACCCTTGATATTGATTCTTAACTGACTTTCTGCCTGCTGGGAACACCTCCATTCTTGATAATATGGAAAAGGTTTGCTGCACTGCTTGTAAAAGTTTTTATCACCTGTGCTTCTATCACATTCTCTGACTGATGGAAAAGAAGAACAAGCACAGAATCTGTCCATAGATTTCAGAGGATGTTTACCATTGTAATTGAAAGATATAAAAAGCAAATTCAGACTTTAATCCCCTGACTAAATATTCTGGTATCCTGTTCAGTTCACATCTTTAACATTTCAACTCAAAACTACTGTACTAATTTGGTTTTGCCTAAAGAAAATCCTTCTGCAGGGTGTCTATCTCTGATGCATAAGCAACAAGAATGAGAATTATTCATCTGCCTTCAGATATTGCTGCATACATGTTTGCACCTAAACTATTGACTCTCAAGTCCTTTTATAGCAAATTGAGAAATAGGTCAGTTTAAGTCATGATTGGGTGAGGATAATCACATCCTAGGGTTACCTATTTACTTCAATTATTAAAGAGGACCAGGGACATTCAATGAAGTTTTCTACTTTGTAGATTGTAAACAAGCTTAGTCAGATGCTGGGTCTGATTTTCCTACCAGAAGATGAATGCATTTCTTCTCTTTCTTGGATTTTGTGATGTTAAAAGTCTTTCTTGGTTCTCATTTGAATTTATTTAGTGATGGTTGGTGCAGTTGATGACTCTTAATGTCTTCAGGACTGAAAAATATATTTTAAAAATAATTCAACAGAATTTAATCAAATTCAAGCTAAGCCAGTCTTGTAATAAAAACTGAAGAATGCAAAGGGAAAATTAGAGGTAGGAGTGGAAACAGATTGATTCCATTTTAGTAGCAGTAGAAACCTATATCCTTCCCCTTGCTCCGCTTTATTTTCTGACTAAGACAAAATCAGGTAGGGACATAATAGAAAATTACTGGTGTTTCTCAACTTTTTCTTGTTGTACTGTGTTATTGTCAAAATTTTCATAAATAATATCCCAGCTAATCTATTTATTTCAGTAGAAAATTTGAGTCTTCCATTAAATTGTTAAAGTAGAATTCTTAGTAATATGTGCTTGTCAGGTAATTCAGACCCAACTCTGTGGAGTCTCTTACAAACTTTTTCTCTGGATTTATTTGTAATCTTTTTTATCCTAAAAATATGAGAAATTTTCTATTTCTTCCTGCATCCTAGTTAATTGTTTTGAGAACCCCTTAGGTTGCATGTACTCACTTGGAGACCATTGCCTCAGTGGAAGAGAGTCCTTGTGATCAGAGACAGAGGTGACATTCTCAGATAGTGGACCCAGGGCAGAATTGGGTTCTTCTTGTTAGCCTGTCCTGTGAAATATATTAAATACTAAATTATTTTTTGCCAGCAATCATCTTCAAATATGAAGAACTGTAAATATTTCTAGGAAGCAGTACTAAAATACTGTCATGATGTGGTAGTGAATTAGGTTATTGTAGTTCAGCAGATGCCCTTCTTTGGATCTGATGTGTGCAGCCATGGTCAGTGCTTCATGGGACTTTAATTTCTGCTAATTAAGAGTTTACTGGAATGAGGGAAGTGGAAAAATTTTGTCCCGACTGGCAGCTTTGCTCATAGTGTTCTCTCTGTGTACTGTATCACAAACATAGGTTTTAGGTTCTTAATACACAGACTCAATCTGTTTTCTCCCACTTAGACCCTTCATCCAAGCAGAAGACTAATCCCTGTGCTCTCAATGACCTCTTTACTGATGTTGTAGACTTGCAACAGATTGCAGCTGTTGTACAGCTTTAGGGCAGAAAATGACTGTTAAGGATCAGCGGGCTAATAGCCTGTGCACCATAGGGAAGAGGATGTGCTCTGCATCTTGGCATTTCTGGATGGCTTTTTTTTGCCAGGAATGCATTTGTTTCTGATGCAGTTGCTGTATTTGCTGTGTCTCTTCTGCTGATTTCTGAGAGGACTTCACAGCACTGGTGATGGAAGCCTAGGCTGCTCTGGGCACAGCATTGCAGATGTAGACAGGACTGTTGAAATATAATCTTTTCTCAGTAGTTTTTCCTATACATCAATGCAAAGACTTCTTTGGATGCAAGTGCTGGACTCCCTGGAAAGTTTTAAATCTTTAGGGGAGATGCCTCCTTTGAAGGGAGCTATCCTTCCTAAAGGAGTAATGAGATTGTCCTTCCTTTCAAGATTGCCCAGATATACCATGATCTCTTCCCCTCCTCATTCTTCTCCCCCTTCCCTTCACCTAGCTGAAAGAAAGTTCACAGACCAATTTTAACTTAGAATATAAATTGTGGACAGTTACTCTCCAAATTGATTAGTTGGGATTTTTTTAACTACCTAATAAAAGACATTTTAACAGCTTTGTTGCTCAGTGTACCACTACATCGTGAGTACTGAACTACACTGAGATTTCTAAAGGCACTGCACTTCAAGAATAATAAAAGTTGAGTGCACAGAGCCTCCCTGTGAAGGATAACAGAATCACCAATTTTTTGAGGTTGGAAGGGACCATCATCTTGAGACCATCAAGTCCAAACCCCTGCTCAAGCAGAGCAGGATAACCTAGAACAGGTTTCTCACAACCCTGCCCAGTCTGGTTTTGAAAATCTCCAGGAACTGAGACCTGACAAACCCCTCTGGGTAACCTAGGCCAATGATGACCACCCTCACAGTGAAACAGAGCTTCCATGTGTTCAGGGGTAATTTCTTGGGTTTTGATTTGTTCCCGTTGCTATCAAGTGCACTGCTGAGAGAAGTTTGGCTCCCTTTTTGTCATCCCCATGTATTTACAGACAGATGTTAAGATCCACCTGAGCTGTTTCTTCTGCAGCCTTAGGAGTCCTGGCTCTCTCAGCCTTCCCTCATGTGAAAGAGAACCCAGCACTTAATCCTGTTTGTGGCCCTGCACTACACTGCTGACCTCCTAGTACTGTTTCTCTTGAAAGTATGAATTTAATTAGGCAAAAAACCCTCATAATCATGTAGATCTGCTTCTGATTTGCAATGCCACTGACCTTTTTTCGTCTCATATCTTTTTCCACTTTCTCCAACAATCCTGACTTTTTCAGACCTATGATTTAGAAACACGACTAGTCATTGCTGTTTTTCTATTGCTGTCAGGGTGTGGTGTTTTTTAATGACTGTCCTTCTGCATATGCTTATTTAGCTAGGCCTTTCCTTTTGTCCTTTTTTCTTATGTCAAATAAAAACAGCAGAGGATAAACAGTGGTCAGATTCACAAACCAAATTAATAAAAATTCAACAAAATTCACAAAAAATTAATAAAGTGAATACAATTTTTTTTAAGTGTTAGTCATGCCCATGTGTAATCATCATTCACAGATCCATTGTATAGTTTTAGTTCATTAAACTAAAAATTTCTTTGCAAAAATATGATCTGAACTCAAAATATTTTTTTTTATGCTTATTCCTTATTCATATCACTGGTGATCAGTCTGGGAAATCTTCAAGGTATTTTGCTTAAATAGGTTTCTTAAGGCATTGGGAAGACATTCTGCCTAACCTCAATTAGTTTTAGCTTATTTTTTCTTGCATTCATGATACTATTATCATGTCTAAAGGGTAAAAAAAATCCCAAAAGCCATAATGACTAAAGTAATGAATGCAATAAACATTGTAAATGTTAAGCCTTCACACTTAAAAATTTTCTCTTAAAAATTATTCATTTCCAGACTAGTGTAGTGGAAAAATGCATATTCTGCTCAATGGCATTCTCTTTATAATTTCAAACCCCACAAATGTAAGTATTCTGAAAATGAAGAAAAACTGGGTTTCCCATCTAGAAATAAAAATTAAAAGTACTTCACACAGATGTCAAAGGACAAAAGTTGTGTACTGACACATCTGTAAAGAAGAAAATTTATGACAGTCTTTTTAACATGCATCTTCTAGCATTAGTACCTCCTATAATGATCTTTTCACTTCTGGTAATGGGCAGATGCTAGAACTTTTTCATTTTCTGTGTATTTGATTTGAACGTTTGAAATTAAAGAAATTTATATGCATGCTCAGCAAATAATATAGTTGATGATGCTATTCACAGGTATAAAAAAATGGATCTCTCTAAAGTGCTTGAATTTTATTACTTTATTTTGTAATAAATTAATAAAATTAGCTTTTTGTTGTTCATTTCAGACATAGCACTGTTTTTTCCATCCTTCACTGGAAATTCTTATTTGGAGCTACCTTCTCTGACATCTGTATCTGATACCAGGACTGCATCTGGGCAGGAAACAAGCAATCTGACGACTCTGTACTTGACAGTGAAAACAACTGCTCTAAATGGCACAATTCTTTACAGTGAGTACCAAAGATACTTGAAGCTAAGTATCAGTTTTAGCTCCTTCAGGTCCTTATTAACTTTAGTGTACATCAGCTGGCATTTCCTCTTCAACAGCAAAATGAGTCATTAAAATGCAGTAGAAGCCTTTTGGTATTCTAATGCATGCTGCATTATAAAATTTGAACCATTGTTCCTTGTGTTCCTCTGGAAAGTTCTTTAATTTATGACTCATTGAGGAAAACATAACTTACAAGAGAAAATGCTGCTTCCTGACAAGAAAGAACACAGTAAGCATATGACTTTAGTTGTAAGTTTTACAGCTTTGAAATACAAATGTTGAAGAAGTTTTCAACAACTTATAGAGAAACAACTTCTCTGTAGTTGGATTGAGTCTCGCTTTTTATAATTGTGATCTTGGTTCCAAATTCTTGATTTATAGAACTATCTTAGGTTCTGCAGTTTTGCCATATTTTGAAGTACTTACTGTGATTTCACACTTCAGAGAATTCCTTTGTGATCCCCAGAGAGTATACGTGCAGACTTGGATATATGCCTGTTAATACTACATAAAAAAGTTGCTTCTTGCCTGCATATTTCATTCCTCAATATATGGCATAAACTTCTGAGACAGAAGTACACTTTTCACTAGTCAGCAAGAAAAGATAGACTTCTCTGCCAGTTGAGTATTTCATTATATATTTTATCTTGCAATTTCTTGCAAATGGAAAACATGGAAAGTGAGGTGATTTCTTCCCGAGAAGAGCTAGAAAGATATGATTATTTGATAGATTTACTCCACAAAGACAAAATCATTAGGAGCATTTTCAGTTCACTGCAACTTCCTAGAGTTACTCTACACAAGAAATGTTGTTGATCTAGCATAAATAATTCTGATTAAATTGTTTTGCATTTATATTAATCTGGTAGTAGTATATGTACATAGTTCAGTGAATTCATCTGAACTATGTACATATTTATAAGACAAGGTTAAAAGTAATATAAGCTTTGTGGCATTATTTAATTATGCCTTTTGTTATTATCTGTACTGGATTTTTTTTAGATGTGAAACACTCTAGCCCCAAACTGAAAATTAATGTTTACTTCTTTTCAAAATAGTATTTTAAGTCCTTGTATTTTATATCTGGGCTGTTACTGCAGCTACCTAAGCTACAGTACTGCAAAATTTGCCAAGAATCATGGATAAGTGGTGATGTGGCAGTTCTTTATATCAAAATGTTTTATACTTGTTAGTTATTTCAATCTCAAGAGGAGTTATTTGCCCTTGAAGAAGAATTCAATGAAGGTTATTGGAAGTATTTTGAATATATTTGACATTTAGTGATTTTGTTTGCTTCATCACTGCAGATTAATTTGGCTCCAGCCAAAGTTAATCTTGCTATCTACACATAAGCCCTGAGTAAGCATCTCTGTAAACCAAAAATCTCAAAGAACTCCAAACCAAAAAGAAAAAAAGAGGAGGATTCTCTCTGCTATACTCAGGAGGAACTCAGGACGAAGTGGTGTTTTTTGAAGCTAAAAGAGTTGAGTTTGTTCAGCCTGGAGAAGAGAAGGCTCTGGAGACACCACATTCCAGTCTTTAAGTACTAAATGAGTGCTTATAATTCGAAATATGGGGCTAAACTTCTTAGTTGCCTGTTGCAATAGGACATGGGGTAATGTCTTTAAACCAAAAATCACTAAATGAGTGTAAATGTAGACTAGATATAAAGATTTTTTTACCATGAGGGGAGTGAGGTAGTGGAATAGACTGCCTAGAGATGTGGCCGATTCCTCATCCCTGGAATCATCCAAGTCAGGTTTGAGAAGACTCTGAGCAACCTGCTCAGGTAGAAGATGTCCCTGCTCATTGCAAGGGGTGAACTAGATGACCAATTCATATGACTCTATGCATTTTCTTTTCTAGGTAATGTACTTATTTTGCATCTAACTGAATTAGATATTTAAACCTTATATAACTTGTTCAGCTATTAGTTCATACTGTCTATGGAAAATTGTTAACATGGTATTTTTCAGGTGTTTGCAGATATTTTGTTTTAGCAGTATTTGAGGACTTCATGTTCTTTAGAATATAAATGTTTCCACTTTCTGGAATGATAGAATGTCATTACTGGAGAACCCTGACATTTTTTGCTTTACTGTTATCCATATCTGAGACTTCCATGAGCAGTGTCACAGCTCACTTCTTGTCCCTCCAAAAAGGAGTCAGTGTGGATCAGGATTAGTGGTACAAGTTCAGTTCTCACCCTAAAATTGAGCTGGGGTAGCTCTAGGAACTCGGGATAATTTTTGTATATTTTCTCAGAGTGAAAAATCACCTTTTCTTCACAAGTTCTCAGTACCATGTCATACTTGCATTGTCATTCCTTGTGTTAGCCCTAAAATGGAATTTTAACTGATTTGCAATATTCCGCTCTTTTAGCGATCAGTAGGGTTTCTATTAAGCTAAATAAATAGATAAGTAAATAAGGAAAACTTTGGATCTCTGCCTGGCTGTGGAACACAGACACAGAAAGTAATGGATGACTTATCAGAATTCTTGTAGAATTCTGCAAGAATTCTGATAAGTCATCCATTACTTTCTGTGTCTTATTATCAGAATTCTTTTAGAATTCTGATACTGTGTTAAGCATTAGATAGATCTTTGCTTTCCAGTTCCACTTTAACGATCTCTGTCCCTCCTTCTATAACACCAATTACTTTTCCTTGGTTTTACACTTTTTTTTTTTTGTTCTGTGTCTCCCTGATAATTAGATTACTTTCCAAATATTACAAATGTTTCTTATAATGGTTCGGATCAATATTCTTATTTGGTTTTACATGAATGTAAAATAAAAAATTATATAAATGCATGAATAAAAATCTTTCCAGTGTTTTATGAATGAACTCCATGTGCATATACAGATAATTGAGAATTTTTTAATTATTTCTGTACACTTTTCTGTCAAATAAATATCCTTTGTGAGTTCCCTCATATGCTTTCTCTGTATTTCCTTCATCCCCATTTTTTCTCCCCACTCTGTCTTTCATTTTCACTTCTAACTACTACAAAAGAGAAGCTGCTGCTGTCAGCTCTTCTGCTTTTAATAGTAATACAACTCCTGCCTTTACTCTGCTTTTTTGAAGCTGTGTGACCATCAAACATCCAAGGAATGAACCATCAGCAGAAAGCCAACTTGAGGCTATTGCACTTACTAGGTACAAGAAGCACACACTTTTAAGGGTTAATGTTCCCAACATTTTCAGATTCTGTCAATTTATGCATGTTAGCAATGGTTGAATAATTGTGGTTACAATTAGCTTCACACATTCATAAAGCAAAAACCTTTCTATTTGTCAAAATAACTTTTTAAAATAGAAAAATCATTACAGTTATCTGCTTCTTTCAGATGTACTTTACTAGAAAATTGTTACACATTTTTGATTAGTTTTTTTTAAATTAATCCAACTTCAGATTACACATTTTACAAACACACCTGTTTTTACCAGGTGGTGGTGAGGTTACATCTGTTTTTCTGGTAGATAATTAGTAGACATTTAATTACAGGGAGAACTCTCAGACATGATGCTACTAATACACAAATGAATTTGAATCAGAAAGTATGCATAAGACTATTTAAGTCAAAATCATAAGGATAATATAAAAGGATTAAAACTTGCATCTGTTTTGCTTAGTACATTAGCCAGTGAAGAGCAAAAAAGATCTGTGCCTTCTTCACTTTTTCATGTCAACATGCCTTTAAATAAAAAGAACAGAGCACTGAAATATCAATGCAATATTTTAATACCTTTTAGCAGTTAGTACAATTATATATATGCAAATATATATAAGACAAATAAAATAAATATAGAGAATACAGCAAATAAGCTTGCTTATAGGCTGACCAATAGGCAGAAGATGAGAACCATTACATGTGCTAGGCATGCCACTTTAGTAAATCATACCATACCATTGTTAAAAAAAATCCTATTTGATGCCTTTATTACCAAAAATTTTATCAATGATTAGTTGAAACTAACAAGTACTAAGGACTTGTAGAGGCTTCCAAAAATAGGTTTTCTGTTAAAAAAAAAAAGGGGAAGGAGATATGTCGTAGAAGTCTATGTATGATATATAGAAAATTACTATACATACATCTGTCTTAATACAAAGAAAAATTCATTTACATTCTTAATATTGAAATTTTCCCTAATTATTTCAGTATGTATTCAATAAATACACACATTAAAGAGTGTTAACAGTAAATGGACTAAAAATCCCTGGAATTTTTGCTGTTATGTTATGTTTAAATTGTTGTTAGAATGTGACAATTACATTTGTGCCAATAAAGATTAGCCATCATTTGAGAAGATTTATTTGTTGACTACAGAATGCATTCATAAAATTTCTATTCTCTTCTTTAATTATTTTATTTGTTAGCATGATTAAATTTCATCAACATGTCAAAGCAAATTGTGATATTAAGCCACAAAGCAAAATAAATTGCTAGCAATCATAAAAACCTGATACAGTTGTAAAGTTTTACTTCATCATTTTCACTTTTAAGAGAGTCAGCATAATGCTGCTCACAATCCCTTCAAGGGTAGGTAGTTTAGCTTCTGCTATATATGGTAGCCTATAACTTCTGACAATTGGATTTCAGATATCACAGCCCATGTTTATAGCATTCCTTAAGGACAACAGCTCCCTTTTCATAAGCTGGGCTCATAAATTATTTCCTTTTTTCTTAGAAGCTCTGTTCCCCAGATCTTCCCATATTGCCCTTACCCTTAAGAAACTAGAGGCCATTCAGACATTTCAGTTGCAGTCTCTTTGTCTCTTATTTCAGCTCTCATTTTCATGTAAAGCATTTCACAGTATCCTTCCTGTGTCAAAATTTATTTTCTATCTTAATAAAGTTAATCCCATATTTTAATGGGACTTCAAATCTCTCTTTTAGATAGGCAATCATTTAAGCTCAATGGCCATTTGCTTATTGACATACTGATGTACAAAAATAACCTTCCAGCTCACTGTTTTCTGTGAAAGGACGATTGCTGAGATTCTTTTGCTGGAACCCTCACACAACCTCTACTGAGGTCAAGATGATTTACCCCTAATATCCAACATGGTTTTTAACTCAGGTATTTCCTGATCTCTGTCTCTTCCCAGAACCTGTCTGTTTTGCTTATGACTCAAGCTTTTCCTATGAAGGTAACTTCCATCATATGCACTAGGTAGTATATGCTCTTTCCCATTGACAGAACAAAATTCTCTGACTCCTCATGTTCACTGTAGAAAGATTTAAAGGACTGTCCTTTCAAAGGATTTCATACCACCTAGCAAATAATGTGAAGAATGCTGTTAGTCACCTGTAAGTGTGACTTAAAAGTGCTCCCTAGACTGAAGTTCAAGCAGCAACACACACTGAAGTTTCAAGAAGTAATGCTGCCTTTGAGAGAGCTGTCCCAGATTTTTTACTTTACTGGTAATAATGAGGACTTTTTTACAAGTTTTTACTAGTGGGCAAAGTGAATAGACAGACAGAGTCACTGGGAGAAGGACAACAAGCTGTTCATCTGTAACTTCACTTTTTCAACACCTGTTATATACAAGCACATATACATCCACTTCATTCTCTCTGAATCAATGTGACTTACAGATCTGCTTACTGGTAAAAATTGGAAATGCCAGGAATGGCATGTACAGGGAGGGGAGAAGACTAGGAAACAGGTAGTACAATATATACATATATCAGTTACATGATGTTTAAAAAGCAGTGCAATAGTGCAATACATTTTGAAAGAGAATTATCAGACTATTGTAGAAGGAAATTGTAAAAGCCAAAGGCATGAAATCCAGTCAAATTAAAATAGCTTTGGAGTTAATTAGGTATTCAGAATACAAAATATGTCTAAGCATAAAAGGCTTCAGTAGGTCATCAGGATTTGTAACAGACTGAAGAAATGCAATGTTGCCTAGAAAGCTGTTCTCAAGGAGGGAGTTTACATTGTGAAATGTTTCTGCTAGGAACTGTACAAAAGGAAATGATCAGGCAGTTGCAAGCACTGTTGTGTCTCTCTGACCTAAAAGATCATTTATTGCTCTTTGTTTTGTCCTCCAAAATAAAGTTGATTTTTTTTTTTTTTTACAATTTATTATGTTTTTAAAGTCCCAATAATGCCCTCATTCTTTTTACCTTTCTGAATAAAAATAATAAAGGATGTTCTGACCTGTGGCCCTCTGCAGCAGCTCCAGGCCTGGGAGCTCCTACCCAGCAGATGAAACCCAGCAGATGAAACCCAGCCCTGATCCCAGCCCTTCTGACCCACTCTGGGGGACTCCTGCTCGTGATTCATGGGCAGAGTCACTCGAGGCTCACACATCCAAACCCAGGCACTCCCCAGCTGAGGGTCCCCCAAATGCTAGCATGAGATTTCTCCCTGTCTAACACCCATGCCAGCACCCAGAGCCTCCTATTCAGAGGCAGTGGTACATCAAACAATGCATGCAGTATTTTCAGTTTCTTGACCCAGTTAGTGAGTCTTTTTTACTTCAGTTAAACATAGTAGAATACAGTGAAATAAACAGATTAACATTTTAACTATTTGTCTTAAAGGTGACAAATAGTTTAAAGGTGAATAAAAATTGTAAACAGGAACTGTCATACATTTTATAAAAAGTAAATACAGTTAAATTCAAAGGGCAAATTCACCCAATAGCATTTGAAACTGTAGGTGTCAGTCCTTTTTTTTAGAAGAGCCTTGTATCATTCATCACTTAAATATTTTGCTGTCATTTTTGCAATGTATAACATACTATTTAGTGGAAGTGAACTTAAGCATATTTTTCATTCTTATTTTTAAGAGTTCAAGTAACAGTATGTTTGATGTTTTGTAAATAATTTTTCTTCTCCTCAAGTCTGAAATACATCATGAATTGGGAAGAGCTGTCATCTTATAATTTTTGTTTTCTATAATTTATTTGAAAAGCTGAATGAATATGAATTTCTTTTTTTATTGTCACCTTCATTGCCTTAATGATACTGCTGGATATAGAGAGAAGTTCAGTTAATGTAGGATCTCTGTAAGATTGATGCCACTGCAGTGGTATTAAATTTTGTCTTTTAGTTATTTTCTTTTACTTTTAACTATTATCAGCTAAATACAGACATTTACAGTCTGATTTTCTTCCTCACAGTCACTCAAGAAGAGTCCTGTATATGTACAGAAGGGTCCCCAAGGTCACATAGGCATCATGTCTGATGATGGTGTTCCAGATGTGTGATTTAGTTCTGTGAGGTCCTACACTTTCAGAAGTGTGACTGTCTCCATTTTTGTTTTCCAAGCTGGTGAAAGAAATTTTGGAGAGCAGTTTCTTCACTTGTATGTTGTGGAGGGAAGACCAACAGTTCGATTAGGCTGTGGAAGCTCTCAGAACATTCTGACTGTATCCCTGAACCAATCTGTCAGCAAGGGGATGCTCGTCCCTATCACAGTAAGGTAAGAACTGGGTTACACTAAAAGAGTTTTAGTCATCTATATTGAGCAATAAAACGTAATTTCATTCTTTTTTTTTTTTTGACAATAAAAGGGCAAGTCAAATTGGAAAGCAAATTTGGAAACCTTTTTCATAAAGTTGAAAATATAATTCAATTTCGATTCTCCTTGATTGAAAATACATTTTAGTTCACACAGATTACTTCAGTCCTTTGGAGAACTTATGAATCATTCAAAGTCTTCAAAGTCCAGATGCATTTACAGATACAGATTATTTCAGTTTGAGAACTGAAACAGTTTAAACATAATTTTTGAAATTACAGGTGGGGGGTCTCATATTTTATGCTTATTAATTAACACGTTGAATAAATTATATTTGTCATCACATTTTAGTGCTAAATATAAGACTAATCTATTGTTTAAGATAAATTAAAAATGGGCATGCTAACAACATCTTACAAGGGTGTACTTGGAGATTTTAAAAGCCTTATTCAAACAACTACAATTCTAAAAGTTGTCATATCTACATTTGCCACTGTACTATCAGGATTATACAAGTGGCTAATCACTGCTGTCATTTTTCATCTTGTACAAATGATAGTTCTCAAAGTGGTTCATTTATCATTTTGAGATGGATATTGGTTTCATGCTTTGGTAATGAATTAACTCTTTTCCAGTCATGGAATTTCATATGTGCAAGCTAGGTAGGAAGTAAAACAGAAATAATATAGGGGTTTTTGTTATATTTATATTAGTAAGGTTAAATAATGGTAAAGTATTCAATCTTTACTTCAGAAATGTTTAGAAATAATTCTGACCCATATAAAATATCATATTACTGTGATTAAGATAATATTTTTTTTACATCATTTAAGTATTATTAAGTATTAATTGCTGCACCTGAACTGTAAACATTGGTGCTGTGAGGGAATGTAATGCACAAATTATGAAATTAAAGGAAGCCTTAGCTAGGACTATTTTTGCTGTTAGAGGATGGTATGTGAAGGAGACTGCTGCAAAAGTTACCATGAAATATGCATGTTAGGCTTCTCAAAATTGCCTTTTACTATGAAAAAAGAAAAATCAAAGCAAAATCTGACTGTTTTTGTGGGTTTTTTTCTGAGCTGTTTCTCTATGATATGTTTCTCTATGTAAATGTTGATCAATTCTGAAATGACAGAGGTTTGTTGATCTCACTATATAGAGTAGATTGATAAGGGGAGAAGAGAATGTTCAGCATATCAGCCTATTTTCTTAGATTGTATGCTTAACCCATCTGCTGTACCAATTCTTTTAGAAACACATTTGTTAGAATATAAATCCTTTTTTCAATACACAGAAAGCTAATAGGAGCTGCCATTTAAGAAACTGTTTCATTTCTATCTTCTATTTCTTTTCATCCACAGGTCTTTACATTACTTTTTTTCTACATTTAAAACAGGGGTTTTTTCCTTTTATGCTTAGTATTAACATCTAGTATTAATGGAACAAAGTCACAGAGCATACACTCAAATCTTATTAGCTGGCAGTGTATTTATTTTAGGATTTTTGTACAGATTGTAAAAGCACATAAAATTTACAAAGAAGAGCAGATCATTTCCCCTCCTTTTGATCTAGCAGATTTTTTTTCTCTCCAAAAATACTCGATAGATTTATACAGCTCAATACAAATAAACTATTCTAAGTTTGTTTTTTAATCCCAGAGGCTTCTCTTGTATGAGACATTGGTCAGATAATTGCACTGCCTCAGCTGTGGTAGCATTGTCTTTGCTTCATACATTTAAGCCATTAAAATGCCATACAGATTTCAAAGCCTAATAATATTGTAGCAACAAATGCAGCTAAACGAAAATTTAAAAACTGATTCTAGGTATAGAGTTCAAGTTCACACTGAAAATTTTATTTCCTTCTTTTTCTACCTTAATATTAATACCCTCTGTATTTATGGTCTCATTCTTCTTGTTGTTACACTACAAAATACTATCAGTTCAATTTACACATTTCCTTTGTTTACTAGAATTTTATACTGCTATCTTTGAAACAGTGGCATACTAAATAACTTGCAAGGTGTGATTGTAGACTGTGACTAGTAGGGATTTACATGAATTTGAGTTTATGGGCTTGGCCTTCAAAATGACTTGTGATTATTCTTGTGAGTCCTTCTAAAATGTAGAGAGAGCAGTATATCCTTCACCAAGCAGCAATAAAATTGTAATCCTTCAGCAATCATCCTTAACCTCTGTCAAAGGAAAAAGCAAAATTGACAAGGCAGTTGTAGCCTCCCAAGCTCTTGCATCATAAGATATAAAATATGAATCCATGACAAACTGTTGATTTGTGTTCTCAGAGGCTGTTGGAGATAGATAATTCTATCTGTATGCTTTACCTGAAAAATTCTGTGGGTTTTTTTTCCCTATAATGCAGGAAAAGAGTCAAAGAGTAGAATAAATGATCACTTTTTGTTACTGTTTCCAAGGTCTCCAAAAGGGGAACAAAACATTTGCTGTATTGGATTTTGAATTAGTTTGGAAGATCATATTTGACAGTTATTCTGGTTTTGGATGCTACTATGACTGCAGTGGTTAAACACTACAAATAACACATCCAAGATCTATAGAAAGAGACTTTCTCCTTTTCAAACTTATTTTTTTAATCCACATGTGCAAGAAACGAATACATTCCCATAGTTTAGAGCTATTGCTTTCTTTTAACTGTATGATTAGTTTCCTTAGAAATGGCCATTTTCTCAAACCTGATGAAGATTAAATGAGTTTTAAATGTTCAGTCATTGTCTTTATGATACTTGTGAAATGGCAGCTTTATAGAAGAAAGTCAATAAAGCTCTGATTGCTTACTTTTTTTGCCTTGCCTAAAGAAAATAGAAACCTGTTTCAATGCAGTTTCATGTGTTTCTATTTCTGTTTATTTTAGGATGATTTGATTACTGGTTTGAAAATGTGCATTCATTTGAGTGTAATTTTTTATGATATCATGATTGAAAATGTATTGGTTTTTTCAGTTAAAGCTTTGAGCACATACTTGAAATGTAGTTTGGATTGGTTTATAGATTTGTTCTTTAAAGTTATTCAAAGAACATTAATCCAAACACATTTCATTCCATGAGTAGGTTCTGAAATGCATTTGCCTGATGTAAAATTTGCTCTACTTTGTGGTTAAAGTGATATTACTGTCATGGGGGCAAATGATGTTTCTTCAATTCAGTGGTTGAAAAAAGGTAAATTTAACAAAGAGATTGAAATACCCAGGTCATCAGGATTTTGATTTATCTAGATGGTAAGGTGGATTGTCACTTTTAGAATATGAGTACTGATATTTTTTAGACATCTTAGATTCTTGTCTCTAAATGATATTTTTGTCTGTTCTGCACAGTGATGTGACACAGCGGGTCCTTTTCCATTTAGGAGATTCCAAGGCAGCATTAATTAAAATCTTCCCTGTATGTGACAACATCACTCTTCAGTCTTATGTACCTGCAGAACTTGCAGAATTTTACTCTGGAATTTAATGAACATAGTGCCCATCCCCACAGAGCTATATCATGTTATTATGTACATTTACATTTCATGTACCTTCCAAGTGAACATATTGAAAGCAGTTTTTTCCAGCCTTCTGTCACACTTTAATCAGTACTATGGATGTGAGCATTTACTCATGGCTGAGAAGGGCACCTTTAGCTGTCCTTAAAAGGGTTTATTTGTTAAACTTGTTTACCCAGTTAATTTGGCCAACTATCACCTAGACCATGCAGTGGTACAGAAGCTGCTGAAGTTTATTATTTGGTCTTCCAGCTTCAAAAGCAGATGGCACATTCTGAACAGCAAAAGTCCTCAGCATGTTTTTGTACCTCCACTTGGAAACTTTGGCAAGGTGTAATGTATTAAGTACTAGTTACATTATTATATTATCAGTGTCCATGATTTTTCCACTTCTACTTCCACCCTTTCCACAGAATAAAAAATCGTTGCTTGAACTATTCTCTAAAGCTTTTTCATGCATGTGCATTCTGAAAATGTGTTTCTAAAACAATATGTAAATCACAATCCATATGATATGTTTTCTCATTTTCAGTCATGGTGTTTACCTATTTCATTTCATTATTTCAGAGATATATGGGTTTTCATATTAGTGCATATTTTTATTGTTATTTACAGGTGTTGGGTATCCTGCATAGTGTGAAAGTATTACTTAAAATTACATTAAATCAATAAAACAAAAAAAAAAAAACAAACCCCAAACTCAATTATCTGATGTCTTGCTATTGCTTCCAATATTACCAGTTACCTAGAAATATAGGATATTTTTTGATGATTTGGAAACATCTGAGCAGCAGGTTTTATATCTCAGCAAGTACATAGTGTAGCCTAGATTTCATACATACCATACTGATTTCCAACATGATTAATTATGTTATGAATGAGAAATGGAAAGGTGATTTGGTAAATGACAACTACATGCAATATCGCTGTCATCTTACCACATCTCATCTTTTCAAAATTATTTGAAGATTAACAGTGAAAGCAGTTTGAAATAGATTTAAGAATTTTAATTTTATTTTATGAATTTATAAAATTGTTAAGGAAAAAACATTTAGATGTGGTTTTAAAAAGAAATATTTTACATACTCTCTATCTTAATTTTGAATTTTAAGTCAGCATGTAGATGAATTGTACCCATGTTGTGTTGCATAGAACTGGAAATGCTGTAGGATATTAATTATATTTAATCGATTTTGAAGAAAAATTTTTATTACTTCCAGAAGGACGTATATACAACTGAATGAATTTATGTTTGCTGCATTTTCTATAGCAATTGAAAATTTCATAAAATCATCATATTTGCCACTATAAAGTAGGAATGCTTTTGCCCTGTACACCAGTGTAATGTTTGTTCTCTGAAAACCTTAATCCCAGTTTCATTAATCGAGCTGTTACAGTTTTACACAAGTAATCACTACATCTATTTCATTTTAAAAATAGTCCCATAAGAGATACATTAAATCAAGCTAATGAATACAAATTCTTGTATATATAATTAAAATTTAAAACAAAAATTTGGAACATTGGAATCAGCTGGTGAAATAACGCCATGTGGCATGTTATCTGGTAGAACTCAAATAAGGAAATGGATTGTCACAAAGAATATAGAGAAGGTTACCTTTTGTGTTCATTTCAATTTCAGCTTTTGTGTATGAACAGAACATTCAGTGTGTTTAGAAACATAAGCCACTCTCTGAAACTTTTTTTTCTTCCTTCATTCATCAGCAGTATGCAATATTTCATCAGTGATCTGTCAAAGCCAACAAACCAACTGCTATGGCTGTTCAAGCTCATTAGCTACTGACTTGAAGAACAGATGTTTGAATCCCTGTACCCTTCATGCTCTGGGTTTATGCTAGATTTTCTTGCATTAACTGCCCTCAGAGGAATGACCCAAGAACACAGAAGGACAGAGTCAAGTGATTCTTTAGCTGGAAAGGCCCTCTGGAGGTCCTTCCAACATTCCTGCTCAAGCCGGCTGTCCTGGTTTCACCAGGGGTAGAGTTTTCTTCTCAGTACCTGCTATAGTGCTGTGTTTTGCATTCAATATGAGGGTTAGGTTAATAACACATTAATGCTATGGTTGCTGCTAATTCATGTTTACAATAAGTCAAGGGCCTGTCTTTATGTCTCATACTCTGTCTGTAAGGAGGTACACAAAAAAATCATTAACTGGCTTTGGAAGGTTTATTGCAAAGTGGCTCACCACAGGCCAGTTCGCAGTATATGATGTCATAATATTTTCATCTTCCAATTCATATTGTGTCATTTTACATTTATCCCAGATGAAAAGGCTATGTCACAAAATAAGTGATAGCTGCTGTGTTTTCTTATGGACAAATTACAGAGTTGCATTAAATGCTGTTTGAGCTCCTACATGGATGTGCATTCCAAAAGCTAAAACTACTGACCAAAACCAATGCATTAAAGAAGGTTTGAGGTTCTCTTGCTAGGTGTGAGTCTTCTTCAGTCTTTTTCAAAGTTATTCATATCTATATAAATGTTAGAGTGTGAACTGTATTAGCAGCTCAATAATACAGAGTAGCATCAGGCATCCAGAGCTCCATACTGAACTGAGCTCTGAGTCACAGCTGGAGTGCTATGACTACCTGCAACCATAGAAGCAACAGAAAAGCAATGTATATTTACCATATTTCAAAGATAAAGCTTTGAAAAAATATGAGGCTGTTGATTACTTACATTATTTAAGAAAAATGCTGATGAGTCATATTTATTCCATCTAACCTCACCTACTTTCAAGTAAGGTATTAATCTAGAGGAGTTTGTATAAGTACATGGATTTATGGCAAAATTTAAAAATTAATGCAGTACTCAGACATTTATTGCTCACTAGCAATTTTTGACACTCAACTGAAAACTGACAGCTTGTATCTAGGTTGCTTCCCTGAGTGGTCAGTGTTAAATTATAAACAAGCTGAAAAAGTAGAAAAATTGGTTTGCAAAATACTCTTTATTTGTTTCTCACAATCTTTTATCCCATTGATAAACCCTTTTTTCTGTTACAATTACTGCAGCTTCAAACATAAATAAAACTCAAGATTTTGTTGTTGTTAAATCTTAATGATAAAATAAATATATTTTGTAAATGTCTCTAATATCAGAGAAAATAATACTGGAAAGTATTATTTGGAAAGTCCTGCTAGCAGGGCACACCCTCCAATCTGTTGAACACAGAATTTGAAAAATTAAATTTTGTTGGAAATCTTCTGTATTTAAATTTTTTGCTAAATCAGGCATTCTGTTAAATAAAATTCTGTTTGGGGCAAATGCTGACTTTAGCATAGATGCATCAAACAGATGCTCCAATCATGAACTTAGGATTTACATTTTGAATTCCTGTTTACACTTCAATATCCTGAAAAAAATAAGAAAGCATAATTTAATCTCTATTCCTGAAGGTATCTACCAGAATTTAAACTTTTTAATGGATAGAATAAGAGATGCTAGAGATGAGTGTATCTCCTATAGGAAAAAGGATAGCTTTTATTTTTAACCATATTATCTGTTTTAAGAATGTAACATATTTCATTTGAATTACCAATGTTGCTAAAGGGTATTTGTATTTATTAGTGAGTTCAACTTAGCATAATAAAGCAAAATCAAGCAGCAAAGAAAAAATGCACTAACCTTGACAGTATTTTATTTTGGATTGTGTTTGGCATTGTAGGATAAATTAACTCATCCTAAAAGATGCTGATAGGCATAACTCCCTCACAGCTATGCAGAATAATCCATCATTCACCACAAAGACTTGAATATTTAACTTTCCATTAATCTGCAAGAAATACAAAAAAAGTTTTATGGTGCAGAGCAAACTAATTTCATAGTTCTGAAGAAAATTCTGTCATGTCAGTGGTCATTTTTACATTTTACATACAACTTTATATTTTATGTACTGACTGTCCCAGTGAGAGTGCCTGTATAGAGTAGAGGTAGAATGGAAAGGTTTTTTTGATCTTTCTTGTGTTTAAGGTGCATTCCTGCCCAACTACTATGTTGTTCTCCCACCATTCTCCCTCTCTAATGTAGAGGACGAGACTTGAAAATAATAATGAATGTTGATATTATTGGGTTGGAGCAATGTTTTTATTATGTCCATTTTATCCTAGGATAATCCAAACACTTCAGTAGTACCCCTCATACTCATACTCTGAATTTCATTGATTCCAGTGATTGATTTTAAAAAAGTCCACTTCAACCAAGTGGTTCAAGACAGTATATTTACTTTTCATTTTTTTCCTACAGAAGTGATAAAATGAAAAAAGCTAATGAAGAAAACCTTGTCATATCAATTTTAACATTTTTAAACAGAATCCGATGTTTAATGACCATGGTAATCTCCAAAGTATGTTGATTATTTCATTGTTAAGCATATTACAGATATGCTGGTAATTAGATATGTGAATAGATTGTTAGGTTTTCATGCTATAACTTTCAAAAGCATGACTAAAGTATTATATAATTCAGAAAATTCTAAAACCTCACTGTTCATCAGACCCTTTTATCAAACATGACAAAATAATAGCTAGTGTAATTTTCAGAATAACCAGAAAAATTCATTTTCCAAAGGAAGTTGTAAGATTAATAATCATATTAAGAAAACAGTTTTGGTGTGCTGTTGACAATTGCAGTAATTATTTATTACTTTCTTAGTGAGTGATGCTGTTAACAACAGTTATTTCTCTATGAGATTTTACTGAATCTCTATGCCATAATTTATCAGGTCTTCTAAAGACAGTGAGTTGTGAATTCACCAGAATTAAAGTATACCTTATAAAGCATAATGAATGCACATTTATTTGTCTTCTACTTTTAGATTTGGCTATGTGTTATAATTTTAAAATTCCAATATCCAAAGAATCTCTGAGTTTCTGCAAGAAAAATAGGAAGAATAAAGTTCTAATAGTCTGTATAACCCAATTTCCATTTTCTGGATACATCTGCTTTGAAAATTATATTATTTGCCCTTCAGTATTGTTGCAGATAAATCATATGTAAGAGATTTTTTATTATACCATGGAAATTCTAAACTGCATTTAACCTAAATTTCCAAAATTTGCTAAGCTCTTTAGAACCCTCCCTTTCTGTATTAAAGGAGACACTGCTTTAATGGTGCAGACTGGTAGACAGTCTTGTTTTTTCTGTGTGCTGAATAAGCATTGCATTCCAGGAACTGCTGATGTGATTGCTTACTCACTGTGGTTTCTCTACATAGACAGTGATATCATATGATTCACTTTTCCATCTTCTTGGGCCTGAGTCAGGCTGGGTGAGAAAGCAAAGATTTCAAAATATTTGGCTGCTCCCACTGCTCCAAGGAGGAAGTGGGATGCATGGCCCTTCTGATCTGCTTGGAAGGAATAACAGTTATTTCATATACAGACTAGTATGAAGGGATTTCAGTACTGCTGAAGGGACACCAGGCATGATGCGTGAAACGGTGCAGATATCTTTGACATGAAGGAAAAAAAAGGAGTCACTGGATTACAGAAGGAATAATGAAATGATAAAATTCAATGTAATATGATATATTGTTAAATATTTTTATCATTTCAATATTTTATTTTTTTTATTTCTAATATATATAAATTCTCTAAAATTCACCATCTATGTCTGGTCACCCAATGATTTACACAGAAGATTTTTCAGACAGCAGTTTACTTTCTGTGGGTTTGGCACAGCACATGGAGCAATAGCATTGGAGTATAGAGCCAAATACCTTATTAAGGTGCTGTGTTGCCTTCTTCCTAAGTGAGGTGGTAGTTTACACTGTTGTATTTGAGAGTTCTGAAGAGCTGAACAACAAAATAAAACTGTGAAGAGCAAGCAGTTTTTTAATTCTCTTCCTCCAATCTGTTGTTCTGTATGTGGAAGATCAATACAGAAATAAAATTGGTTCAGTGTGCTTGTAACAATTGGCAATTCTCTTCAGGTTTGCCTTAGCTGAGAGCAATAGGAAGTACTATTTGCTCTGTAGGTATTGAAAATCAGTAGAAAATAAAAACCAGAAGTCAGCCCAATAAGCAGTGGTAGAGGGAAGGGCAAGAAAATGTATCTATTTCTCAACAAGCCAGTTTGGCTCCCTTTGATTCATCTCATGAGCACCAATAAGCACAGAGGAGTCAGAAGGCAGAGCTCCACAAACAATGAAACAGGCAGAGAAGTCGTGCAGTCCAGACTGCTGTGGGATTATGCTGAATTTTCTCCTGTTTGCAGAGAAGAGAGCAGTTCTTCTTGGTCTAGGTGACCAGCTCCTAGCTCAGCAGCAAATTTTCAATATCCTTTCAAAAAGTTTGGTTACTCTTAGCTTGTTGCTTAGTTTGTACAACTCCAAAGTGGGAATACTATTTACCTATCTCCAAAACATATTCAAAAGACTAAATTTTCTGAGGCAAAGAATTTTAAAAATGTGACATTGAGCTTCTGATACATGGTCTGTATTTTTCACTATACTCAGTCCATCTCTGTGACCAGAAATTTTCACAAGACATCAGGTGTCCTGGAGATTGCTCTTTCATATATTTCATTGGATAATCTTTTTCATGGGGGCTTAGGGAAAGAAGAAATAGAGATGGTTATTATTTAATTGTAATAGCTATAATCTTATTTTTTTCTAAACTCTTGCTTTCTAAATAAATTTCAGGTAGATTTTTAATATATAGTTTTCAAATAGGCAGAGAAGAAAGAACAAGACAGGACATCAGACAGCTCTTTGTTTAAAGAATAGCCGGTTTAGGCCTAGTTCTGCATAGCAGCAGTAAGAAAATTTGGTGCTGGAAATTGAGTCACTTGATTAAAGAGAATATTCAGTAAAATTCACGCACACATTTATTAAATAGTCCTCCTTGATAGTTGTGAAAGAGAGAGAGGAAAAAAGAGAGAGATGTCAACCTCATCTTTCTGAGAGAGAGAGAGAAACATCCACTGCATCTTTCTGAGAGTCTGCAAGAAACTCATTTGTGGAACACATCACAGGAAGGAAATTATTTCTCTTCCTTTAACTGAAGTGCCCCGATTCCATAGGGAATTTATATTTTGGTATCAATAATTCAGGTGGGAGAAGTTATTTTATTTATCTCTCCACCACTTTGATTGCCACTATCATTAGTTTGTTCTTTTAAGTACACATTAACCTGGATTTTTCTTAGACTGTAAACTGTCTGGGAAACTTTCTTCTCTGCTTGCTCACCATTTTGTACCCCTTACCTCCTGTCCCTTGCTCTTTACCTTTGTTGATTTATTTTCTGTGGAGTTAGTGATGCTGCTGTTACATCTGTGGTCAGCTTTATCCAAAGATGCTTTGTCATTTTTTGACCATTACTTGATTATTTAATATTTTAGCAAAGCGCTACAGAGGTTATAGAAAGGAGATGTACAGAGTGTAGGTGCCCAGGCACTGGCACTGGGGGCTGCAGGAGGTGGGTATTTCCTGAAAGAACTGGGACCCACAGAGATCCCACGCTGGACGAGGGGGAAGGTGTGAGAGGCAAGGAGCAGCAGAGAGGAGCTCTTACAGACTGGGCTGTACTCCCCATCCTCCTCCTGCCCTGTTTGTGTGGGGGAGATACAGAAGTTGGGAATGGAACTAAGTTGAGCCTGGAAAAAAGGAGGTTGGGAGCAGGGGGTTAATTTTTCTCTTTGTTTCTTACCATCCAAACCTATTTAATGGCCAATAAATTAAATAAATTTTCCCCATGTTGTCTCGGGATCTCTCACTGGTCAGAGTGACCCCAAGAAAAGTTAGAAGGTCTCTTTTCCCAGCCCAGCGTTCGAAGAAGGACTCAGAGCTCTTCTATTGTTCCTTATCTATAAAATATATTCTCCTGTCCAGCTGAGGTCCACTCAGCAGCACAGAGGCACTCTGCCTGCCCCCGGGGCAGCGTTATGTCTTTATACTAAAAACTACATATCCAATGTTTACAATTACTTTCCAATACCTATCACCTATGTTAGACAGTGAGCTTCTACTCTAAACCAATCTAAAAGTGCCAACATCACAGCAGAAGATGGAGGCCAAGAAGAGGAAGGAGAAAGGCTGAACATGCCCAGATCCCTCCATCTTGCCCCCTGAACATTCTAAAAGCCACCAAATCTACTTTTTCACCCCGTGATAAATTCACTATCATTCTTCTTAAACTGTCGTGCCTTGCAGATCTTCACATAAGGCTGGTAACTTGCTCCATGGGTCATAATCAAAACCACAGGCATCCTGGGCTCTGTGCCAGGGTCTCTGAGCCCCCTGGAAGGGGTCTTGGCTGCTCAGGACAGCCAGAGGGATGTCCTGGGTTCTGACATCATGTGAGTCCTGTGATGATAATTGCTAAGTGATCTCCCTGTCTTTATGTTGGCCCAGGAATTTCATCATTGTGCTTCCCCACACTCACTGTCATGTTGAGAGGGAGGGGAGAGAGAGCAGCTGGATGAGCAGCTGGCAGCTGATTGAGGTCAACTTACCACAGAAGGAACAGGGAAGGGATACTGAACATGATTTTCCTGCATTCCTTCCATGTGTAATTGTGCAGGCAAATTTTGTAACAGATACGTGACCTCTTCTGTTTATTTCAATTATAACTAGTGCTGTCTTGTGTTGGATAAGGCTGTATTTTGTTGTTCAACACAATGTAAATATGAGTATATTGGAGAATTCTTGTAGTCACATTGTGTTTGCATACAGTGAACATAGAAGAGTAATTATTGTCTCACACTGCTAGTGCTATGGCCTTTCCAGAGGTGTGAAAAATATCTGCTGCATTAGAGAGTATTTCCAGATAAAGTAACTGTCTCACAGATTTTCTGTGCTTTGATATAAAATAGCAAAACATTATGTAATGCCAAATCTGCTTTTGAGTTCACACTTAAAATGAACTATATTAAACAGACATGTAACTGTTAGAGGTTTGGAGAACATAAAAAAAATATTATTCCAGTTGTGGACTGCCTTTTCTGGAGGCTTTGTTCAAGTGCAGTATCACATGTTTGCTGTACATTTCCCTGTTTGGGCAAATGGTGTTTATGTGGCACCGGGTCACACCTGTGCCTTGGGATTTGTGTCTCTGTGGCCTTTCTTCTGCAGCTTCCATGCAATTTGCAGCACTGCTCTGCTGTTTGTTAGCAACAGTGGATGTGACTTCTACTGCACTGAGGGGTTTTAGTGAGAACACCAGGAGCTAGGCATCTATACATCGTCACAGAAATGGTTTCATCCCCCCTACGGTTTGTATTGTCTTGTCGGAGCTGCCAGCACCTAGCAGACCAATAGTAATGAAAGATGTGAATGTGAGAGCTACAGTGCAGCATGCTGTGTTGCTACTAAATTACTCAGCAGCCGTTCAAAACACCTTCAGAAAATGCATTTTCTCTTGATTTGAATACATTTTATGTAAATCTGACATGTGGTTTGGCCCCTGGGTTTTGTTCCCAACACTGTCAGAAACAATCTTCTACAACCTCTTTTGTTCATCCATCTGGAAAATAACAGGATTATGCTTGCCTGCCTTCTGGGGCAGGTATAAGTTTTGCTCAACAGCAAATGTTGTGAAAAACACAAAACTAAACAGCAGTCTGTGCCTGACACAAGCCAAGGTATGTTCTGAGCAGTTTTTTCTTTGGCTGAAGAGTACTGATCCTCAACCAGCCAAAGAGGGAGGTATTGATTATTCAGATTGAGTTTTTCCTTCACTTTTAACAGAAAAGAACACATTGATTTATTTTAATGGATTTATTTCAATCAAATACTTAAACCTGTAATCTTTCAAGATTTCTTAATCTATTTCATGGAGGTAGTGAATCTGGAACTTTTCTCTTATTGCTTTTTAAAAGACATTTCTTCAGTTCTTATGTGGGGAAGCAGGCACACAAGCAGTTTTACTGGAAATTTAAGGTGGGGATATATAAGGAAAAATAGGGTCAAGTTAACATATGAGTGGAGTTTGCTGATTGCTTGATGCAGAAAATAATCTCAGCAGCAGCCTGTGCCAAATGTACATCCATATTTTTCGATTTTAGAACTCAGTGTGGTGATACTGAGGTTGATGTGGTATTGTTGGTCTTGCTAAGTACTCCAGGGACTATGAATACTTTCTAAAGCCCATATACTTTCATCTGTTTCCTTTTAAACACTTTAACCTTCAAATTTAACCAGAAAGTTTTTGGGGTTCATTTTTGGGGTTTTCTTTCTTTCCTTCTTTCTTTCTTTCTTTTCTATTTTTTCCAGAACAAAACCCCCATATCTAATAATTGTGAAAGTCTCTATTTAATGATAAAGAAACCCTGTCAGTATGACCATTTCCTTTGTCTTAAATAAAAATTTCAAAGAGTCTCAAAATGCTAAAAAGTAATCCTATAGTATTAAGGTATTCACACCTTCCAATACGAGAACATTCATTCATATTGAATAGTAAATGGCTCTCTATCATTGCATATATTACATTTCATATAAGGTATTTTCAGACAGTATACATCTGCAATGTTTTATTTTCTTGTGAGTTTTACACTGGTCAGCATCTTACAGCTTTTGGAATTAATATCTCTTATTAAAGCCCTCTTTGTTCAGGAAGATAATGTCAGTCTTACTAAGCAGGCAATTAAACAGAAGAGTGATTAACTTGGTTTGATTAGTTGTGAACTGCTGTAGAAGTTCTGCTTATCTGATGACAAAATTATCTTTTGAGGGATTTGGTAATTTTTTTTTTAGTCAGGTCAGATCACTAGTTACACTCCCTGAGCAATTTCTTCAATTGGGCACCGTTCTTTTTGGTAGCAACACAAGGTAGTTTCATATTGACTAACACTGCCCCTTATTAACAGTAGATTAAATAGTAAATATTTTACCACTCAAGCAACTATGGCAGTTGGATCCAAAGAGAGGCCTAGATCTTGGAAATTCCTCTCATTCTTACTCTGAGGAGTTAATGCAAAGAGAAACATTATTCAATGTATCCAACACTGTCATAATTAGTTCATATCATTGCTTTGTGATTTAAAGTAATTACACAATTTGTCCATACAATTTTATCATAGCTGACTATGTTTTCTGACAGGTTGGCAGCAAGGTTGTGAGATTTTTTGGTAGCTTTTATCTCCTTGGTCATGGAGTATTATAGTAGTGAATGCTGAACATGCATTTCTGCTCTCATTTAGAATTCTTGCTATGATATTTTGTGTTTTTTCCTTTTGTATTTTTTATTTTTAAGCTACTAAAAATCTGCTGCCATTTTTCTGAGTTATGTGCAGGAAGACAGTTAAGTACACCAAAGGTTGAGTACTGAGACAACCAAAGGGCCAAAACATTTACAGCTACATCGAGTGGGAAATGAAGTGGCGCAGAATCGTTCAGTTTAAATTCAAGATGATCTGCAAGAAGCTAGTATATATCTCATCTCACCTTACACAAGTTCTTGAACTAAACATGGAACAATATTTTGTGACCTGCAAGTTTTACAGCATAGTACTCCTGCATCTTCAAATGATGAAATAAATTACTTTGCCTAGTAAGTAGGAAAACTTTATGTACATATTCTATAATTTTAAACTATCATTGCATAGCTTTAAACAAAAAGTGTACAAAAATTCAAATATTTTATTCTTCCAAACTGCATATTGAGTTGTTGAAATATTTTACATGTCAGTAGCTGAGACTATCCCTGCTCATTTTAATCCCAGATAGCTGAAGATGGTTTTCTATGGGCTCCAAAGAACGTGTCTGTCACGGTTTAACACTGGCACAATGCCAATACCCCCATGAAGATACCTTCTCCCTGGTTTCTGCTGTGAGATGTGACCAGGAATAAGCAAAGCAGGCTCCTACTTAGGGAAAAAAGAACCAGAACTTTATTAACTACTCTACAACTACAGATAAAAAGAAACACACACACAGGGAAAATGAAAACCTCACAAATGCATTTCCTCCTCCCCCCACCAAATTTCCAACACAATACATTTGTTCCTCAAATCACCAACTCTCAGTCCTGCACCACCTTTTAGACAATCAATCCTCAGTTCATCAAGAGGAGAGGAGTCCTTCTTGTGCCATGGGCTTCCCCTGGAAACACAGTTGAAGCCTCGTGTGTTTCCTGTGTCACTTGTGGCACCGCCCGAAGTACATCTGCCGTCGTGACTTCTTCCTTTTCATGTCCAGTGCTCTCACCACTGAACATGGACCAGAACCGCTTCTAGGGTTGTCTTTTTAAGGATGCTCTGTCCCGATCCAAAAAAGGCACAGTCTCTCTTTTGGGACACCTGTCCCCACAATCTCTCCTTTGGGACATCTGTCCCCCCCATATTTTTTCACCCCCTGGGGCCGAGGGGCATCAACACTGAACCCTCTTGGTTCTGAGGCCATTGCCTCCCCCTAGAATGCAGTCTCTGTATCACAAGGAACATGGTTCTGTCCATGGCTGTACAAAAAGAGTCCAGCAAAAGCTACTCCATCATCTCTTCCCACTAGGATTCTTCTCTATTCTTCTACTATCTCTCACTCGCCCAGACTTCTCTCACACTGGCCCATTTCCTTCTTCATCTTCCACTCTATCTTCTAGGAAAGGTCAATGTTCTGTAAAGTTCTCATTCTCCAAAAAGGGGTTAAAAGCTCCTACAAGCGGCCGGCTGAACCCCCACCCCTCTTCTCCATCCCAGCCGTGCTGCCGGCACAGGCCCATGTTTATCAAGCTTCAAGGTTACAGTCTCAGGCAGTGGCTCTTTCTCTCTCTCTCTCTCTCTCTCTTTCTCTCTCTCTCTCTCTCTCTCTCTCTCTCTCTCTCTCTCTCTCTCTCTCTCTCTCTCTCTCTCTCTGTCTCTCAGGGGGGGCTGCCCGATGGCTCCCGGTGTCTCTCTCTCTCTTTCTCTCTTCCACCCTTCCACCCCGGGGCTCAGGCCTACCTCTCCCGGCCACATGGCTTTCCCCTCCCCCTGCCCAGCCAGCAGCTGGGCCGGGGCAGAGACCCGAACTCTTTCCCGCCGGAAACCCAAAAGGACCCTCCCAGGGGAGAGCTCTGCTTTTAACCCCATGTTCTCAGAGGCGTGTCCATGTCCCAATGGCCAGGTTAAATGCCAATATTAAAGTCTGAATATCCATTGGCCAAAAACACAGCATCCCAAAAAACACATTTCCTGTCAAACCACCACATTGTCCTATTAAAAAACAGTGTCTTAAATCATTACCATGGTTAGAAGATTCCAAAATGTTCACTTGATCAAAGATGAGAATTCAATACTTTGCTTAATAAGCTTTTTCCTCTTTCCTTTTCAGTTTTCCCTCTAGAAATAATAATGCTCTCTTTTTATGTCAGTGTGGTTTGTATCTGATTCAAGCCAAATAAGGTTTGTTCCTTCCCTACCTGCCCAAACTATTGTATCAATATGCAGCAGACAATAGAGGACAAACACAGAACTTCATTTGCCTCAACCCTTCCTGAATAAGAAAGAATGATAAAAGGAAGACAGGGAAAATAAAAGAAATAAGTACTTGCAAAGTAGATTTTCCATAACTGATTCCCCACACAATATATTCTGCTTATCTAATTATGTGCAGCACATATTATAGTTGAATCACCAGCAGGTATCCTGCCTTTCATATGTCAGGCACAGGTGTATGGGGTTTTTTTTTCTTTCCTGACCAAACAGTAGCCTATTTTGGTTGGGGGTTTTGTTTGTTAACTGGCTTGCTTGGTTTGGATTTTTGTTTGTTTGTTTGATTGGTTTTGGGGTTTTGAGTTTTTTTATTTTTGTTTGGTTTTTATTTGGTTCTTGGTTTTGTTTTTATTTTTTGGTTTGGTTTTGGTTTTTTGTTTTGGTTTTGTTTTTTAATTTGGAAAAACAGTGCAGTAGTTGTTTAATGAAAACAGTGGTAGAATTAGCTGCCCTAATCCTGCTCACCATATCTTCCTGCCAGCTGTCTTCCTCTGGCACACAAATGAGAGGCAGATGCATAGCAGGCAAAGTTTTCCAGGTTCATCATTAAGCAAATCACTTAATATTGACTGAAAACAGGCAACTATTTGACTGCTGCAATTTAATAAGTGTGATGGGTATGTTCTTTAAAATCAATTTCTGTTTAGATTAATTCATCCTAATTTCTAGCAACTTCACATGAGATCAATAAAAGAATGACAATCACAGAACCTGCACTCATTACCTTACATATTTGGCATTCTTCAGACAACATCTTGGGCATGTCTGTTCATCTCCTTCAGGTCTTTCCCTGTGATACAAGATTTACAGAGATCTTTTTATTTTAAAATTCATTATTGATCACAGGGTTCTGAGGTACATAGATGAAGACTAAAATAATTTCTAAAAATAACTTATGTTGGATAGGTAAAACTCTTTCCTAAAATACACTGCCATTCAGATAGAACATTCCCTTCAAGGCTCTACTAACACCCTCATATCAAGATCAGCTAAGTGGGCAGGAAATTTGTTGGTGAGCATTGCATTGTATATCTGGCAGTCAGTTACCCATGGCATCCCTTAGTGCTCAGTGTGAGCCAGAGAAATAATGAAGTTTCTCACTCGGTCCTTCAGAGGAAAAGAATCTTCCAGCATGACCTCCTAGGGTTTGCCTCAGAGGCATGTCTGAAGTACAGCCCATGAATGCTCTTCTGAACACATTAGAAATGGTTTTGCTATACACAAGTTTCATAAATTGTTCCCTTTTTCCTTTTCTATTTAAATTTGAAGGACAAGTTTGTTCTCCAGACTTTGCAAGTATCTGATCTATAGGCTGGGATATGTTGATATATTTAGTTTGATCACTTTTTAATAAGCTTGGTTTGTTCTTGGTATTTTGGTGTTTGAAGATTTAAAGAGTGATTTGAAATGAAAGACAACTCTCTTTATTTCGTTCTAAAGAAAGACTTCTTGTTTTACAATCTATTTGATGGAACTCAACTACTGTTCAGTATTGAATCCACTGAACCAAAAGACACCTATGATGTGATCCTGTTGCCATCCATTTTTCTAGAGTCCAATACTCTTTTACCTATTGCAGTAAAAAACAAACACACAAACAAACCCCATAAAAAAACCTTTAGTAAGGGAATGCTGTGAAGGGTTCATCTATTATCATGAATACAAACATACAGAAGACAGCAAGAGGCAATGGCCAGGACCTGGAACACAGGAAGTTCCACCTGACATGGGGAAGAGCATCTTTGCTGTAAGGATTGGATTGGATTGCTGAGCACTGGAACAGAGTGCCCAGGGAGACTGTGGGCATTTTCTCCTTCTATGGAGATACTCAAAAGCTATCCAGATGCAAACACAAGAATCATGCTCTAGGGGATCCTGCTGCAGCAGGGAGTTTGGAACAACCTCCAGTGGCCCCTTCTAACCCTGCCCATTCAGTGATTCCGTGTGAAGTGTGAAAATCGGTGTATAACTTTGGCTTCATGGAGGCCCAAAATAGAAGAGTGTCTGCTCTTAACACCCTGTTAGGACACTTAGAGTACCTAAAAATTTTCTGTCCAGGCTCATTCAGGCCACTTCAGCAATTTGTTTATTTTTACTGTTGATTGCAGAGGCTGCCAAACACTCTCAGGTGGTGAATTGCAACATTACATATAAGCTGGTAGGGAGCAGGAGAGTCTATGAGCCAGGCCTGGATCACACACTATGGAGTTCCCTACCTTTCAGGATAATAAACACTAACTCTCCCAGTCTGCAGGGATTCCCACTCTGCAAATACTGATATAAAATGCTTTTCATTAGGGCTAACACTATAAAGAAGAGACTATAACTGGTAAACCCCGGTTGTGCATGATTTCATTTGTTGCTAATTAGAGACAGCTTAATCTAAAGTTAATTTTTGTCAATTAGAAATGTTAATTCTGATAAATTGATACATTTTTCAGTGCTTGAATCTTGACCTAAAGTATCTACATGGTTAATACAACCATGCATCTCTCTGAAATGAAATAGTTAATCACAGGATAGTTTTGTAGTGAAATAATTTCTAATATTTCCAAATGCAATATACGTCTAGCTGGATTTATAATATATAAGTGGAAAATTGGACATCAAAATCAAGAAATAAAGAACCTCATCTATAAGCAAAACCTGATTTTACATACACAGCAACAAGCATTGTGGCCCTTTTTTAGACTTCCACAATTTCCTTAATGACTTACATTCATAAAATTTAATCTTGTTGAAAGGCCTATGTAAAATTTGGACTATCCATGACGAAATGCAGCCCATTTCACATCATAGAAGATTGCTTTTTTTCCATGAATACCTCATACTTTTTGCTTCTACAATCTGATGAAAGTAATCTATCTTGTTTAAAAAAACCAAAAAAACTTCCTAAAAGATGGTCTGTGAATATGCATTTACATCTACAAACTAAATGTATTATATTTACCTAGCTTTTCGTTTTTGCAGTTTATACTTACGAATCTTGTGCAGCATTCATTTTCCAAATAATACATTTCAGCTCAAATATATCACTAAACAAAGTGAACAAAAAAAGTAGGAGAGACATTTCTAATACACTAGGAAATATACATCTGGCTATTTAGGTAGGTTCTGCTGAAGCACATCCAAATGACATTATAAATTATATTATGCCTTTTGATATTCAAATAGGCAATAAGCATCCTGTACATTCATGTATGTTTAAGATTGCAGCTAAAATGTGTATAAACATACCGTCATAAAGCAGTTTATTTTTTCTTTAAAAATAGTTGGTTATAGCTTAGCAAAATGTTCTTAGCTGTTCATGTTGGATGCTTTGATTTAGATGGGTTCAAGTACAAAATGTACATGAAATTATTATGAGAATCTTAATTTCTTTGACAGAGCAATTTTGTTCTGATGGGGGAAAACACAGCACATGTGTTATCAAAAGCAGACTGCAACAAAACACTTAATGAGTCTGGTCCAGATAAAGATGAGTACAGAACTTTAATCAGTTTAGATGACAACAGTAAGCTTTAAGTTCTGTGCAACTCTGTATTTATGAATGTATTCTGTAATCAGAAGTCTGCTCTGTTCTATTCCTTTGTGTGTTCAAAGCAATAAGTATCTGTCAAAAACCAATTTTTTTTATAATGTAATGAACTGGTTACATTGTGTGGCCATTAGGCTTCACAAATCAATAAATCTGAAGTCTGGCAAGTGGGAGTGTTATTTAATGTTTCTGCCTTGTATTATTGACTTCAGGTGAGTTGTTCATTCTTTGTGAAAGCAGATTTGTAAGATGACCAGCACTTTGGCAATGATGCCTCTCATTTCTCCAAAAATCAGTTATTCTTACCTGTACTGAAGAGGGCCTGAAGGAATTATGATGGCAAGGCCTTACTTTCTTTCTTACTGATGGCGTCAAAGGGGGAGACACAAAGTTGGTGAAGCTTGGAGGTGAAGAGATAACTCTCTTAAGTGGTGTTATGGCTTAATATGAAAGATCAGTTATTCATTTCCAGTTTTAGCTGGGTTACAAATGGTGCATTACCCTTCTCTTCAGTTTCCATAGCCCTTTGCTTGTAACAGCATAAGTAATGCTTAACACAATTAATATGTTAGTGCTAATTCTTATCATAAATAGAAAACTTTTATTTGGCAATAATATGTTTGTACCTTCTATTCTTAAGCAATACAGTGGAGAACTAAATGTCCTCTTTTAAGAAGTTACCTTTAGCTACGTATGCCCTGACTCACTTTCTCTTGCCATATTTATAGTGGATCTTAATGTGGTTCAACTGAATTAGGCATTCATAGACCATTTTGGAAGAGTTGAGCAGAGGATATAGTTGTTTCAGCAGTTGTGGCTGAATTATAAGAGAGATTATGTGTCTGCCTACTTCTTTTTTTTTGTCTACTGGGATGTTTCTGAGAATGTTACCAGAAGGGACCAAGAACAGGCTGTTTGAATATCACTATGAGAAGCTGGCACATAAATTTTGCCTAAGTCATAATTAGAGAAATGTGACAATAGATCCAAGGTCAAAAGGCTTAAGGTTATGAAGGATTAAAAGACATAAACCTTAAAGAGTCTGAAAGCAAAATACTTTTTTCTTTTTCCAATTGATACTTATATGTGTAAAACTGAAATACAGCAGGATGTCTCTTGGTCCTGAGTATTAATACCAGCCACTACCTCAGGATTTGCACTAATTGGTAATAGAAGGTCTTTATTCTCCAGTCTACCCAGGATTTCCTGCGCTAGTATATAAATTGTTCCTTCTCTTGATGTTCAAATTGAAGAGTCACTTTCTCATTAACCACATTGCTTAACCTATTTTTCTCTTAGTTTTCCCATGTAGAGGGGAGGTAACAGTTCATTTTGGACCATCAGAGTATGCAAAAGAAAATTAATTAGTGCTGCCTGGTAGAAGTAATATATGTTACTGATCATTGTATTTCTTCTGTCTGTAATAGGTAAGAAAAGATCCTCAATAGGAGATCATTGTAGTATTGCAATTATCTGTACAGGACTGCATTGATAGAGCTTTATTCACATGTCAAGTGGCTTCCTAATTTTCATTCATAGGATCAGATTTATGTAAGACAATAGATGGAAGACTGTATCTGAAGGCAGTTAAACATAATAATTAATTCCTATGCTCCAGTGCACTACCAAGCTGTTGCTAGCACCAGAAGAGTCTCTCTGCTCTGGGAGTGATAGCCCTCCTCAGGGAAGGGGAGACATAATTTGAAGACTGCCTACTATGTCTCTCTTCAAACATTTTTTTAATTTTTTTTTTGTGGCATTTTCTTGGTGAGGTGTTAGGATAATTGAACTCTCAGCATTTGTATGATTTTACCTTTTTTTCTTGATGTCTTGAGGGGAACTTACCCCCTCAAAACATGGTGGTTTAGATATGTTATTTTCCTTTATTCTTCTCTTTAGTTCTGGTTTAACCATTCTAAAAAGCACAACTTATGCATAAGTTGTGTATGCATAAGAAAAATTCTTAAATGTTGGTTGTTGTCAGAAATATGTGTATATGTGTATTTTCTTCAAACTTTGTATCTCATATCCACTTCACATGAGACCATTGATTCTATATGTACATAAACTGTTCTCTTATTTCTCTTTATTTTCACCTGTTCATATCCATGAGATTCAGTTACCTGGCAGATAAATAAATGGCATAAAAATAGTTTTAAGATGTGATACCAAAGCAACAATGTAGACAGTTTTGAAATTTGAAGTTTTACCAAGAGCTTCTTTCATATTTTTCCAGGCTTACAACAGTGTTTATTTGTTCACTAGGAGGAAATACTGAATATTCCTTATATGAAGTTATACTCTGCTTCTACCAATATTAATGTTTTCTTAAACAGAAACACAATCCAAACACACAATCCTTTTCAGTGAGTTCAAAATCACTCTACCTACAAGATATCTTGTACTGAAAGAGAAAGAAATGCTTGATAGTGGTCAGAGTGGTTTGGTAGTGGTCACATTTTGCTTGAGACTAAAAGACCTCTGAGTTGGTACCTTTTTAGGGTACTCTTTTAATTAGCATTCATATGTTCCATGCAATCAAATTTTATTTATCATTTAGCAGAAGTCTTCCAACTTCTTCGTCTTCATCGGTGTCATATTGCATCATTGCACTTGAAGACTATTTTGGCTTTTTCAAAATTAATTTCCTAGTATCACCTATTACCCCTAGACAATTTTTCCCATTTCTCAGGGACAAAGGCATATTACTTTTGAGATAATAGGTCAGCTTAGCCATTTTGTTTGTTGAAATTATTTCATCTCCATTTAAGGGAAGAACTGTCCAAAGCTTATTATCTAATGATTCTTCATAAAAAGGGTTTTCTATTTTCACACCAGCATATTCTTTCAGTGAAGATTATAGTTGGATTTTCATGTCTTACATATTTTGTACTAGCTGTTGCATAAGCTTTAGCTGGGGGCTTTTTACTGAAAAAGGAAGGCCAACTTTCTTTTCTGACATTACACAATTTTTAATAAAATTGTTTGAATGCAATTACATCTATATTAAAAATCAGTGAATTAGAGAAGCTAGATTACATAGTAAGAATGAGCTGTGCAAAAGACCACAAGCACCTTCCCTAAGGAGTGCTCATCTCTGTAGCACCAAAGAATAGAAGAGTAGAAGCCTTTCTCTTTGATATAATGTAGACACAAAGAGAAGGTAAAGGTAACCATAACAAAAATCAAACAGCCTTGTTCAGGTGCAGCAAATATGCAGTTGGTACATGAACCTGAGGCAATGCAGTCAGAAGCAGGAGAAAGCACCTGTATTCAGTCTTGAAGGTGGATTACTGGGTTTAGAAACACAGGGTATTTATCAGCAGTGAAATCTCAATGAATTCACCTAACAGACAAAAAAGCCCAGAATATGCACTATGAAGCCTTATGATCCAACAGACATAAGCACAAGTACAGTATACATGTTGTATTCTTCTATATACAAACTTGTTGTCCTGAAACTCAAATTAGAACACAAGGTTTTTGTAGGACTTGGTGCGTTCTGCCAGGATCAATTGTGTAACAATCTGTTCTTCCAATACTGTCATGATCATGAACAGCAATTATGACTATGGTAATGATTATAATAAAAGTTCAATTTTGTTGTAACTTCAAAACTCTGCCTAAATGTTAGTGCTAATTATTTCAGTATCTTTATGTTATTCCCATTCTTGCATGTGTGAAATGGAGGTGTCACAGTCTATCAGTTGGCTGTCACAGCACAGTGATGTATTGTGTTTACACCAGTGAAGTCCCCATGAAGTCAATGGGATTTCAAAGATATGATTAAAAGCAGAATTTATACTTTCCTTTAAAGATCCTTTCTGGGAACACATATCTTTAAAGTCATGATTCATAAAATATATATGTTGAAGAAAAGCATTCCATTGAAATAAATGATCCTTGGGTGTATGCTGCCTGTAGTATGCTTGGCAATATATGCATTAGAAAGAGTCCCATTAGCCAGTCTACTAAAGGATCATAAACTTGACAGTTGGACTAGCAGAGCTGGAGTAAATGAAGCATAAACCAAGCTAAGTAGAATGTAACATAAACAGTATCTGTTTCACCTAATGTAGGTATTACCATTTTCAGCTACTAATATGCTTATACAAAAACATTGGGTTTGGGGTTTTTTTTAGATTCTGTAAAATGTATGCAAAAAAACTGTGTACCAATATTAAGCAAAGAAATTGCATCTTCTGTGCAAAGTAAGTAGTATTTGGGAAGGTAAAGGGTATTTGTTTTCCTTATTTTCTTCAATTCTACTAGTACCCCCATAGCAAAAAGAGAAAAGAGATTCTTTTTTATAAGCACACACAGTGAGTGACAAAACAAGGGGAAATGGCTTCAATCTGAAAGAGGGCAGGTGTAGATTAGATACAAGGTAAAAATTCTTCACTATGACTGTGGTGAGGCACTGGAGGAGGATGCCCAGACAATTCATGGATGCCCCATCTGTAGAAGTGTTCAAGGCCAGGTTGAAGGGGGTTTTGAGCAACCTGATCTACGGAAAGGTCCATGGCAATGAGATTGGATTTAGATGATCTGTAAGGTCACTTCCAACCCAACTCAATCTATGAATCTATGAATCTATGATTCTATGATAAAAAAATATTGTTGACTTCCTCAGATCGGAAGGGCCCCTAAGGATTATTGATTCCAGATCCCTGCTCCTTACAAAACTACTTAAAATTAAACTATACACTTAAGAGCATCATCCAGATAGTCCTTGAACTTTGGCACTTTGGTGCCATGACCACTCTCCTGGGGAACCTGTTCCAGTGACTGACCACCCTCTCAGTGAAGTAACTTTTCCTAATGTTCTATCTGAATTTCCCTTGATGCAGCTCAGCTCATTCCATTTTCTCATGTCCAATTGCTGGTCACCAGTGAGAGAGCAGGATCTCCCATTACATTGTTTCCCTTGAGAATGAGGTCACTCTTCAGCGTTCTTTTCTCCGAGATGAACAAACCAAGTGACCTCAGACACTCCTTTTAAGTCTTGCCATCGAGGCCTTTCACCATCTTAGTCAATCTCCTTTGAGCACTGTAACACTTTGCAGCCTTCTTTTTACTGAGACCCCTCAAAACTGCATGCAGTACTTGAGATGTGTCTGCTCCACTACAGTGTAGAGTGAGACAATCACTTCCCTCAGCTGGCTCATGATGCTGTGCCTAATGCACCCCAAGTTGTCCCCTTTGGCTGCCAGAGTACACTGGTGGCTTGTATTTGACTTGCCATGAACTCAAACCCTCAGATTTCTCTCAAACAGAGTGGTTCTCCAGCCTCTCATCCCCCAGTTTGTATACATAACCACAATTCCAGGTGAAGACTCTGGAACTTGCTCTTGTTAAATTTCATATGGTTGGTGCTTGCCCAGCTCTCTGGTCTATCCCGATCTCTCTATAAAGCCTCTCTGCCCCTGAAGGAGTCCACAGTTCCTTCTAGTTTGGTGTCATCAGCAAATTCACTTTAATGTGTATTTAATTTCTGTGTCCAAATCTTTTATAAAAATGTTGAAGAACACTGGCCTTCAAACTGAGCCCCGAGGAACCCACTGGCAACTGGCTGCCAGCCTGATGCAAACCCATTTAATACCTCTCTGAGCCAACTGCTCAGCCAACGTGTTATGGATTTCTCTGTGCTCTGTACATTTTATCCAGAAGGATACTCTGGGAAATAGTACTGAAAACTTTGCTATAAGCCAAATGTACCACATCTACTCTCTTTTCTTGGTGGCTGACCTAGTACTAAAAGGACATTAAATTGGTTAAGCAAAACTTTTTCCTCATGAACCCATGCTATCTGTGGCCAGTGAGGGTGTTGTCTTTCAGATGCTTTACAGTCATTCCCAGAACAAGCTCCTCCCTAATTCTATCAGTCACTGAAGTGAGACTGATAGGCCTGTAATTTACAGGACCTTCCTTCTTTCCCTACTTGAAAACTGGAACAAAATTTGCCAGCTTCCAGTCAGCTGGGGCTTCTCTAGACTCCCAAGATCATTGACAACTAATGAAGAGAGATCCTGTGATGACACTGGCCATATCTTTCAGTACTCTGGGATGAGTCCCATCAGGGCCCAGAGATTTATGTACATACAGCTGCAGCAGCAAATTTCAAAAAATTTCAGGGTCAGCTGGAGTTTATAATGTATTCCCAAAGTTGACACACCTCTTTTTGTCTGTGGTTTGTTTTATTTTTCCTAAAGAAATGGCCATCAAGGGACTCCTGCAAGACACTTCAGGAGTCAAAGTAATTTGAGGTTTTCCATCTACCTTGTTTTCATCTACTCTTCTCCTTGGTCTCCTTTTCTCTTTCCCTCTCTGAACACTTTTACTATTTGGTCACTTTGCAGCAACTAGAAAACCTGAAAATTGATGTTGAATTGCTGGGGGTTATGAAATATGTTTCATTGATTTCAAATAAAATGTCAGACATAAAATGCAGCATTCATTTTTATAATTGTCACTTCTGAGGGTTGAAACTGAAGTTGGTAAGAAATACCAAAATTTGACCTTACTGAAATAGAAGATGATAAAGAGACATGACAACATTTCCATGGAATAAGTACGCTAAAGTTAATTTTTGGGAAGTGAAGGTATGGTTTTTAAAGCAATTGGCTTTTTAGAAATATATTTTTAAGGGGATAAAAGGTAGTAAGTGCAAGAATTTTGAAAAAGAGTGAAGAGATTATTAAAACTGCAAGGCACAATACATATTTTCACGCTTGTGAATTGAATATGCTCAGTCGAAAGTAAAATCACCATTCTTGAAAAATCACCTGTAATACTTGACAGTTGGTTAGTTGTTCCCTTGACAACTGCTCTGGTAAATCAAGGGTGTAAATGAGGCTGCTATTTCAGTGTTTTGCAGGACTCTTTTATTTTATGTCTTTAATATCAATACTTTTTTAGTAAAGGGATTTTTGCAGGGATTTTTTTCCTATGTTTAACTGTTAAGCTGGGCTATCATTTTTCAGATGTAGGGAGAAAAATAGCAAGTAGTTCTAATTGTAGTCCTCCAATTGTGGCATTATAAAATGGACAATAGTGTAGCTAATTTCTAATAATTTTTCAGAAGACCAGAAACCCTGCACTGATAGCAGTGTGAGGTCTTTGTTCAGAAACAGTTTTACTGTGATTATTTAGCTTGGATAAAAACAAAAGTTCTCTTTATAATGCCTGGAGTTATTCATACCTGCTGATACGACATTTTAATTTTGCTATACTTCTCCCTAATCTGTTAGAAATATGGCTGCATCTTCAGCATTATATAGAAAATATAATTGCTATAAACTAAACTTTCTTAAGTATGTTTACATAACCATGAATGCACCATTTTTACTTGATTACATTGCATAGTTATACTGCATAAAAACAGTTAAAAGTCTTCCAGAAGTTCCAGTCTCTGGACCTATTCTCATCCGTATTGTCAAATATGTAATCAGTTTTAGACACTTTACTATGTTTCCCTTGATATAACTGGAAGCTGAAGCAATCATGCTATCAATTAGAGCTCAAGTCAGTCTTTCCAATTATTAGAAGAGACATTAGTAGGGATTGTGCATTCATGCTTTCTACTGTGCTCCTTTAGTGCCACCTGGTGACTAGCTAGACAGGGAAAAAAGTATGATTTTATTTCCAACTGGAGAAATCTATGATAATTTAAGCTAAAACATTTACTTGAGCAAGATCATACCAGATTTAGAGGTGCCCCAATCTTGGGTATCTTAAGAGGATTTATTTGACTACCAGTTCCAGACCTAAAGTAATCCAATGGTCATGAGTGTGTGAGGTACACATTGCACTTTGTTAGAAATCCAGTGTTCATGCACATAATTAATCAACATGCAACTATTAATGACACAGCCTATAACCACTGTTTTGCACCTGTTGAGTCTCATGAGTCTTTTGCAAACAAAATAGTAAATTTTTTGTGATTCTTGTTCTTTATATAAAATCCACAGCAACTATGAAAAAGAATCATGATTTTCTAAGCCTAGAGCAAATAGGAAGGCTGAACATCTTCTCATTTCAAATTTGTGGAAATAAATATTTGAATTCATCAGGCCTATATCTTAGCATCTCCAGGAACAGGCTGGGCTTCACATGGCTCCAGACCTGTTAAGGTTACTGTGCATAACCTTACCCATATGTCCTCCACATATACACATTTCCTATAACTACTTCTCACACACCCAATTCTTTACTTCTCTGTGAATCCTTTTTATATGGTTATGAGTGTGATATGAATGAATCACAATTCTGCTGCCTGACAAAATCATACTGCAAGAGGAATCGTGTTGCATTCTCTCCTGTCACTGTCTCTGGAGGGAAAAATATGCTGGCTTTAAGTGCAGCCAGAATGTGCCACTGAGATGCAAGGCAGATGGACTGAAATGCCTTCAGCATCTAAACGAGTGAAAAAGCACCACTGAACTAAAAATATTTCAAAATTTAAAGATGTCAGTGATTAGCCACTTTCATCTCAGGTGTTCTTAATGTGAGGTCAGTATCTCATAATATGAGGTTAATTAGAAAAATAAAGAAAAAATGTCAAGAGAATAAATCATCAGTTTCATTTTCTCTTTTCTAATGGATTTCAATCTTCTGTGAGGTGTGTGAAATAATACAACTGCATTTATTCAATTGCAAGATTAAGACAGATTTAAACATAGATTATAAGAAAACTATAACCAGGTTATAGAGCAACATTGATGGTATTTTAGTTCAAGTAATTTCTGTGACACAATATTTCAAGTCCCTTCTTTTTTCCACCATTGTTTTAAAAAACTAATATTATTATATTTTGCATGTGTCTATGTTGCAGCACTTTTTGGAATTAAATTCTATAATAAAGACTGAGACAGCATTTGTGGTTCAATTTCCATTTTTTCATATTTTTATAATATTCTAAGAAATCTGTCTTTTGGACTGTAACTTTCATGGTGTGTCTCTTTCTAAAAGCTATTCTAGGCATATTTAAGTAATCTAGCAAATTCAAACAATTCTAATTCTGTGGTAACATAAGTATGAAAAATATCCATTTTGTTCACATTTCAAATGACAGGTTTTCCTTCCCATGACAAGACAGAGAAAAATTCCAAGTATTAATTCATTGGAAATCTTTACACAGAAAGAAGCAAATACTGAAGAAAACAGTGGTAGCATGCATTGAGTGCATTCCAAACCTGCACTCCAGAATACAGGGCAGCAGGTTTCTGCTTGTAGCCTCTGCTTTTATTCTCACAACTCAGTCACAAATCTATTGGCAGGCATCAAACAAATCTGTTCTGCTCCTTGAGATTTCATTGCTGCATAATAAAAAAAAAAGGAAAACACCTCTATGTTCTTTATGAACTTATGATCTAATGATCAAAATCACTGTATAATAAGCTGTTGTTTATGGATACTGAGAGGTTTTATTTGGATTTTCTTTTTTTTCCCCTCATATATTTATTTAAAGATAGAATGGATTACCAGGTATGCCTGAGTAGGGATGACTATGTTATTATCTAAATGAATTTATGATACTTGGGCTTGTCTAAATAAAGGTTCCTAAAGTAAAGAACTTGTCAGTATTAAACAGTCTTTAAGGCTTATTTTAGTTGCACCTATGTTTAATATTCCACTTTTTTCCTACAGTAAAGGACCAAAACAATATAAATTATGTGTAGAAAACAGTGAGGATGTGTGTAACCAGGCATTTGCAATGGAAGTTTACTATGCTGAATGGATGGCTAATTACTTGAAGATGGTCACACTGACACAGACCTCAATGTTCTTTTATTTTTCATTAGATGAGCATTCCTATTAATTAATTTTGCCACTTCACTTAAACTTTTGTTCTTTTTGGGCTGGACCATTGTAACATATGGTATAAGAGGTTATTTAGAAAAAGAAACATGCAGACTTCAGAAATCTTTCTGAAAAGAAGGGACAAGGCAGGGGCAGAGGGTGGGCTTTGATATGAGTGTGTTAGGTCTCTACTACAGTATCCATTCAAAGTAGAAAGCATCAAGGAAAGGCTATGAGTTTGTTTCCCCCAAGAGAGAATCTTAAATGACCTGATTTTCTATTATCTGAGAAAGTTATCTTTATACACTCTGACTTACTGAGACAATTCACAGCAACTGAAATATGAGCAGGAATAATAAATCAAATTCAAAGAATATTTTATATTTCAAGAATTGGTTGGAAAACAGAACAGTGGAGGCATTTTCTCAAAAATTTTCCTTATTTAAAGTATCTAAAAGGAAATCACCAACTATCTGTCAATATCTCCATTGTTTATTAAGGAGAAACTTCTGTTTATTGAATTCATTATTTATAATGAAATTGTGCAAATCAGATGGTCTTCAAAACAGCAGGCACTGTTTCTAGCTCCATTATTTAAAATCAAAATATTATGCTAACTTTAGACTTTTCAAGAAGGAGTGCAATTGAAAAATACCTTAACAACAGGACTCTTTTTAGCCTAAAATTATAAATAAAAATGAGTATTTTTCAAACTCATTTAAATAGTCTAGGGGTCTAGATCACATTTCAGAGGGTGATAATAGAAAATGCCATTCAAATAGCCCAGATTTTTAAAGAAAGATTCAAAAATAAGAAATGTGTTGCATACTTAAGAGGTAGAAATAATTTAGCACATTTCAACCCCACGCATTGGAGTACAGTGGAAAGTCAATGAATTAGTATTGACTGATTTAGCTGTGAACCAGCAGTGATATAACCAGTGGAAAGGTGGGATTTATTAATATGTAAGCATCAGCTGCTGATGTCGATGTTCTGGCTGTAAGGTGAGTGAGTAAATGCACTGGTTTTGCACTACTCACTCAGAAATCACTGCAGTGAATTTCTAAATATTCATTGGGGCCTATACTATAAAATACTAAATCCATTTATGTCAATACAATGTTCCCAGCAACTTCTGAGATTTCATAATGAATCTAGAGAGAGAAGGATGAAATAGTAAGACTTTAGAAACAGAAGCAGAGGCACAAAGCTCAAGGCATAACCTGGAATAAATCACCAGGTGGTGATATATAAAAAGGTACCATTTGAGACTATGGTACATCTTGATGTGTTTTCTCCAGGAGTAAATTTGTCCTTATCAATGCTGAAGTGATTTCTATGATTAGCAATGCTTCTAATGTACAGATCATAATGGGCTTTAAAATATTTTCACTCTTTCATATGTATATTGCATAACATAAAAAATTCATCTATCCCAACAAAAAACAATTTCTGAGATTCCTATTATTGTCCTTTATCATTTATTCAGCTAAAAGAAATGGAAAATTTGGTAGTCCATATAAATATGTTAATTTTTTTAGAAACTTTTTTAAAGTTCATTGTTTAGCATTTGTGAAATATTACATAAAAATGTAACATTGTTGTTAGAAGCTGTACCCCAGAAACCTAATTATGGTGATTTGGCTGAAATTCTCCATGTTTTATTGAATTTTCAGTAGTATTTACTGCACAAATTCCCTTCATCCTACAATCTTCTTTATCTCTGAGGCTCAGTACCAGAGTTTGCACTAACACAGTTTCCAAGTAGTGATAACTGCCTCGCAGTGTAATTTTTCTGCTCAGAGGTATGCAGCCTTTCATTTCTTATTCCATTTATGTTCCCTCTGTAGGTCAGGAAAAAGAAATTTCAACCCAGGCTGTTCAGCATCATTCAATGTTGATGTCACTTGTCCAACAATCAGAGGATACTAGGGAGATTGTATGTCAACCACAGTTAGCACTTAAAATTTATCAATACTCACTTAAATATTTAAAGATTTTTTTCTTCTTTTCTCTGTATATATTTCAAACACTAGTCAAGAATAGCAAGAAAGGAAACAGAAGAGGGATGTTAGTTGATGAAACTTGCATCTTTTGTCTCCTGGGTAATTCAATAGCTATGAAACTGAAATTAGTAGTGTCCAAAGATTTTCATACTCTTTGGAAGTATGAACATCTCTTTCACTTTACCTTTGCCATGTGAGGTTTGAATACTCCGTGACCAACAGGATAAGCAGCAATGGGATCTCCTGTTTCCTTACAGCTACATGTTGCCTGTGGGCAGTCCTGAAGGTTACTGCATGATTGAAGTGGCTGCAGATGGAAACCCCCCTGTACAGCACAGACTTTCCTTCTCACATCGAGCATCTCAGGTGAGTCTGCAAAACATCAAAAAATAGCTATTTGCTTTGAACATTTCTTCAGCATATGCACTACAGTTATTTCCAAAGGAGAAAAAGTTTATTCTAACTTCTTCTAAAGGAGGAAATATAATTCCTCTTCAGATATCATTATATGAACTTACTTTCTTTCTAATAGGTGTTTTTGCATCCAGCAACCACAACATATCCATTAATTTCTTCTTTTATTCGACTCTAAAGCCTCTATGCCTGCTGCACAAAGTCCATAAAAGGACATGGATGCTATGAGAGTTTAGAAAAAGTATATTAGCAGTGTCATTTACCTAAGGCCAAGGGGTTATAAGAAACAATTCAGATATTATTAAGCAGTAATTCTAGTTACTTTTTAGTTGCAAGCTACACTGTCTAGTGGAGGACAGTTATGAATCATCAGTGATTTATTTTGGTTTCAGTATTTTTGCTAGGACTTGGTGTCTGAATAGTATTGTGAAAATATCTGTCTCCATTTTGAAAGTGGTATCAGAAGACTCATTCTGAATGGACAAGAGGCCAGCTTTCCCAAATCTTGAATTTTTCAGTTATTCTTTGTCTTCATTTTATTGCCTTTTTTATGCATTCTCTCATCACAAGATTATTTCTGCATGAAACATTTTTGAACATTTTTAGACAAGAATTTGAACTGTGATTGACATCTTGCTTTATAAGTTTGTTCACTTGAAGACAGGTCAGTTATCTTTAGAGATGCTAATCTTGATGTGCATCTCACAGTACGCACTGCTGGTTTGTAACAGAATTTTTTCTCTTGTGTGGTATGAAGTATGAATGTCAAATCCTCATGACTAACTGTTACACTTTACAGATCTGCTCCTAATCTCCCAGAACCTCTATTTACAAAGTACACAATCAAAGAAAGAATAAAAAGACATTTCTTATCTCTAAGAGGTCTAATGAATATCTTCCCATTATTGCCCAAGATAATCCTTTTCACTACTCAGGCTAAAAGTGAAGAAGGATATTTTCAAATTAGTATTTGAAAAGTTAAACATAAGTATTCCATAAGTTATTGATATAATGCTATATTAAACCTTTTATGTTATTAATAAGACTTTCAGGAATTTTTTCTTTGTGCCTCCTTAAAATATATTCTGGTTAAGTCAGTTAAATTCAGAACAGGACCTTTATAGAAAGAATGTGAATTATGGTGTAGTAACATGAGCTTGAAAATCAAATACGTTATGAGAAAATCCAGTGGTGCTAGAAACAGAGCAAAGCCTACTGAAGTTGTTCTGTGATACACTGGATCTGTCCCCAAGGTTAGTGCTTTTGTAAAATAAGCCAGATAATAAAGGAGATTGCTTTGCCAGTGGAGTGTTAAAAACAGTTCTCTTAATCACAGATACTTTGTCATGCAGTCCAATGCTTTGCTTAATTCTTGAAAGAGATTCACAGGCAGAGAGAAAATGTTTGCAAACACTACTTACAAATCTTGTCTATCACTGTGGTGTTTCATAGCTTTGTTTGAAAGGGGATAAAGTCAAGTGATCTGAAATTAATCCAACAAGTGCAGAGCCAGTGTCTTTGAATTCCTTTGGTATGAAAAATCTGATATAATTTTATCCATGCTCTAAAGGAAGTAGGTGTTTTTCTTTTTCACTTCAGAATGAAAGACGCTGAGTAGAAGAATATCTGGCAGTATTCACATTCATTCTATCACAAAATTTCACTTGAAATTGTCAACATAGCTCCAGGACTGATAAAAGTAATACTGAAAACAACAAAGCAAAAATCATATGGATGTGTGAATTCCAGATAAATCAATGGGATGTTTTCCTCCTGTTTCTATTTCTTAACAGGTGTCTGAATATGATAGCGAATGGCCTCTTCACTATAAGTTACCCCCTCACATGTTTTACATATGCTGTGATAATTTCTGATTCCAATTTCTTGACTTGAGGGGGCCAGGTGTCACCCTCTTTCTGGACTAATGGTATAGTACAAATAAATGCATCGTTGTGTGATGCAAGTGTAGTTTTCTTTCAATTCCTAAGAATTGGCAGGCACTTAGCAAATGAACTCAGGAATGATGTAGTCCCATTTTAGAATTCCAGAAAGTCAGGAATTAGCTTGAGGAGGGGAATTCAGAGTGTTAAATGAGCCACAGATCATTTATATGTGATGATTAAGGGCTTGAATCCTAGGTCAGGCAACAGAGGAATTACCGTAGTGAGCACTAATATGATTTGGTCAGACCCTGTGTGAAAAAGTTGTGATTGTTTCTTTGCACCATTATAAGGATGTTCTAGACTTTTGGAAATTTGAAAATTTCCTTTTTTTTCCCCCTTGGGCTTCAGTATAGCAGTCTGTTTTCTGTCACTCATTAAAAAACTAAAATATTTTTTCTGTATTCCCCTTATCTTGAGATCCCATAGGTCCCAGGTCCTAAAGGAAATGTCTTCAATTCTACAGCTTATCCTGTGTTCCTGCACCAAACTTCAGCCATGAATGTTCAACTCATCATATAGGATGAGGGTATCTATGTAAAAAACTTACCATGTTCACTGTCATTGAGGCTGAGAATTCCAATTTGGGTTTTGTGGAATGTATGTTGTCTTATATATTTGAAAATATGAAAACAAATTAAACTATCCTTTTGGTAAGGATTATTCAAAAACAACAACAACAACAAAAAAAAAAAAAAAAAAAAAAAAAAGAGAACTTTTTTAAAATAATCACTTCCGAAAGCATCAAAGTTTTTGCTCATCTTCAAGTAATCCTTTCCTTTATCAGTATCTATTATTCTTTCATTGTTTACAATAACATCACAAATCATATTTTTTCTGACAAGTCTCTTTTTGTTTCTGCAGATCAACTTTGGATCAATCTTCCTTGGAAAGGTTCCTGTTCATGAGGAGATTCATCGATGTGCTGGGCAGATATATGGTTTTAAAGGATGCATTAGGGATTTTCAAGTCAACCACAAAGAGTTGTTCATCATAGATGAGGCTCTTGAAGGAAGGAATGTTGAGAACTGCAATGTTCCAATATGTGATTATCATCCATGTCACAATCGGGGCACCTGCACTAGGTAAGAGGCATTTATTTACCATTTTATCATTCATTCTTGATGAAAAATTACTATAATTTTCTCTGTAATGAAATAATCACCAATCTTTTGTCCTGATAATTTCAAATAGAAAATGTGGCACCTTCATGCCAGCCAGAGAGATGTTACACTTTATTTGCTTGCATGAAAAGTGATATAAAATATAATGACATTTTCCACACAGGCTATATGTTTTGTCGAAGGCAGAGTTCCTTTGCAACCAACCAGATCAGTACTGCTACAAAACTAAATCTGAACCTTTCTATAGACAGTTTGGACAGAAGGCCCATAAGAGGTCATTCTTTTTCCTAACAACTCCATATCTTAGTTGTGTACCCTCACACATTTTCATGGTGTGTTCCTGCGTGCAAATGTTCATCATCATGCTATGGAAACACTAACAAGTGACTTTCTTGTTCACCTTCAGCATATGTGAAAAGATGCTGTCAAAGAACCTTTGAAAGCTAAGGTGCATTATGCTGAAAGAGGAAATGGAGTCTGAAAGAGACATGAGTGAAAAGAACAGAGGATAATGGTTCAATTGAATGATGTTCAGTAGGAGCACAGTAACTTTTTAAGCCATAGCAACTTGATCATTATCTAAGGAACTCAGCATTTAGAAACACATTTCTGTTTAGAAATTATCGAATTTATGAAGTAGCTCCCAAATTATTAAAAAATTGTACTTCACTTCAAGGCAAATGCTGAACAGAACAATTTAAAGTTCTTTTGATGTTCTAGGCCACTGTGTGTTTCTTAGATTGAGGAGATCTTGAACAAATTTTTGAGGGACTTCTCTGCCTCTTGATTGATATGAACACACAAAAAATACGAAACAGGTCTTTGATCTCTAAGTCTTGTTTGACTAGAGCACAAATGAAAGCAAGGCAGTTTTATGAGAACACACAATTTGCCAACCAGTCTGATGAAACTGAGTGTGTACTTTGGAGTAATGAACCTGTTTTTTCTCTGTTGGTTTTTATTGTATCTCTGCCATTCTACTGCTTGGCCTGTCAGCTGCCATTATGGAATACTGTTTCATTTGAATTTGTGTCCTGAATAATTCATGAGGATTGGATTTATTTCCTGCTTTTCTGTTTTCCAGCTGCTGGCCTGGGCCCTTTTCAGAAATGTTTTTGTTTTGAAATAGGTCACTTCTCTTCTGCCCAGAGGTGTCATGGAAGACTGGGCATGTGCAAACCAGGGATAAGTGGCTGTTCAGTAGCACAGTTTTCATAATTTTCTACAACAGCCAACTGATTTTCAGGGATCACCTTCTCCAAACCCAAGAATTATTCAATCTAATAAGCAGGAAATCAACTGTCAGCAAGGCTGAACAGATTAGTTAGATGCTTCTGACAAAACTCAAACATTAAAAAGAAGTATACAAGAGATAGAAACATGTCCAGGTGATCTGGACTGAGTACAGAGAAAAAATCCAGCTCCACAGATATGGAGCTGGAAAGCCAAAGCCCTTCTGGATAATGATCTGGCTGGGATGGGCAGAGCAAAACCAAAAGCCTCTACAAGGATATCAGCAGCAAAAGGAAGACCTCAGAAAATGTAGGCTTGCTGCTGAATGGGGAAAAATCCTGGTGACAAAGGATCCAGGAAAGACTGAGGTGCCTTCTTTGCCGTAGTCTTTATGGATAACTGGGCTCCAGGAATCCTATTCCTCTCCTGTAGGAGAAAGTCTGAAGAAAGGAAGATTTACACTTGGTGGATGATAATCAGATTAGAGAGTTTTTAAATCAACTGGACATATATCCGTGGGACAGGATGGGAGTCACACGTGAGAGTGATGAGGGAACTATCTGGTGTCATAGCAAGATTTTTGCCAGGTGTTTCAATTACACTGCTTAATGGGAAAAGTAAAAAAAACGGATATTTTTCATTGCATTTGATTCTTCAGGTGCTTGGCAACTAGTTAGTGGGTTTGCTTCTAAAAGACCATGAAGTATTACGTAGCAAATATCTCTGTCATGTTTTTTTAAGGAAGACTGGAGTTTGTCAACTCATATTGCTGAGTATAGAGACGTGTGTTTCTAAGAAACATTTTTTACAGTGGTTCTGAAAAGATATTTACTTGCCTTTTCTCATCATTAGAGAAAAAAATACTACTGTAGTGTTCAACCCATTAATTACGATGATTATGCAAAAGAAATTTATTTGAACGGGGAAAATATTCTTTGTCATTTTAGTAGAAGAAGACAGGGATTAGAATGTACCTAGTTTTCAGACACAAAATTTCAGGGTGCAGCTGACCCCTAGTTCTGGTCATTGGTTGTATCAGGTGTTCCCCTGGCATTTGTCAGGGCAAGACTTTGCACCAGGCAGGGCATCAGGACAGACCCAGCCTTTGGACTTTGGGGATATCTCTGGGTGTAGTGACATGCTGAGGCAGGACTGGGACATCAGTCCACTGGTAGGGGATCAGGATCAAGCTCAGAAAGGGGAACAAGGGCCAGACACAGCCCTAAATTGTCTAGGCAGGGCAATGGTGACAGAAAAACAGAGCTTCAGCATGGGTAATGGTGACTTGGGACGGCAGATAATGTAACTCCAAATGTGCCTCATTTCCTCTTTCTTACCCCCTGTTTGATACCCTGAGCATGATGCCATATGGTCTGGGACATCGCTTGGGTCAGTTGGGGTAAACTGTGTCTCCTTCCAACTCCTTCTGCTGCCCCAGCCTCTGCACTGCTGTGGTGGGGTGAGGAGCAAAAAGGCCTTGATTGTGTTATCAATCCAATGTTCAGCACAAATGTAAAACACAGCTCCCCACCAGTACAATATTAACTCTATCCCAGCCAAAGCCTGCACAATAGACCAAAATCCATTGGTTTCAAAAGTGTTTAAGCATATATTTCATCAGATGAATGTTTCAAAAGAAATCTAAATTTTTAATTCTTTACATACTCATTATGTATTAGATTAAAAACCAAAACAGTCTAACTATATAAGTGCTCTACTCCTTTAAAAAACACTTTTCCAAGTTCTCTAGCTCTTTACAGCACTTTAACTTTATGCTAAGGTAGAATTCCAGAGTAATTTCAGAGGGGGGGAAAATGGCAACTGTTCTGTAAATTTAAGGGTTTGATGCCACATAATTCTGTGGCATACAAAGCTCATTGGATTTGGATGTGTTTGAAATGGGCATGGAAAGATTAACCTAGGAAGCTCTTAATATTCTGTGTGGCCTCCTGATCATATGAACCAGATGTTGCAAACCAAGCTTAGTGTTAATTAAAAAGACACATCTGTGTGTGGGAAATAAACTCACAAAATTTCCTCACCAATGATTTGACAATTATGTCAGCTACTACACTAGTAGCAATTGATTAATGCATTTGTTTTAAATTTTATAAAGATTCAAAAATGTAAACATACACAAGCTTAGCTTTTATAGTGTAGAATGCAATCTCAAAGTTAATTGCTCCCACAAACAATCATGTTTGCAGTGTCTCAAACTATTCTCACAGTGATTATTCGTACTGTTGTTATTCCCCATGTATTGATGCAGCAGATGGGTCCATTAATGTTAATCAATTAACCAAGACTGAAAAATCAAACTCAATTAGCAATAAATTTCAATAGAGAGACACTTATCTTCAGATTTCAGCTGCCATGTATGCTGTAATCAACAAAATATATGAGGAATTTAAATTTTCAATTTTAATATCCTAATAATATAAGAGATACCTTCCTAGATATGTTGGTCTCATTTGAATAGTACCTTTTTATCTATAAATAGAGAAATACATATTCTAAAGCATACTTCAGAAATTGCCTGTTTTCTGCATTCTGGAAATCATGCAATTCCTCTTTAGCCTCAAAGAACAGATCACTAAATGAAAATTTTCATCCAAACTCTTTTCTAAAGTTCATCTGATAACCTTTTGAATGTCTTTTAGAAAAAAAAAAATGGAGAATGAGTTCAGGGTTAGGTTAGCTTGTAAGAACAAGATAATTTTATTATCTTTAACATGGTTAAGTGATAGACAATCTTATGATGTAGATGATGAGGAGACAAGATGAAGTGATTTAACAAATTTTGTGGTGTCCTTTTAGTATATATCCTGAATATTAATTTAAAGTAGAAATGTGAATTTTTAGGAGAAAAAAGAAAGACCTTAAACCGTAGACCTTGGAGATACTAAAATGTTCTTTGCAAACTTTTTTACATCTTCTTTTTCATTTCAAAGGCTAGTCCTGGTGATCCTTTTCCAGCCATGTGCCAAAAATGCATTTATGCTTGCTTATGCCCATAAGCCAAAACTGTGTGTTATGGTAGGTTTCAGCTGAAAGTATTAATCTAAAGATAGGCTTGTATGCCTTTATTAATTATTTTCTCACATTTTTAGCACAGAGCTGCAGTCTGCTTCCAGCTTGAAAAATCTGGTTTGTGTGTTTTTTGACCTAAAGATAGAATTGTTACCCTAGAATATGCAGGTTCCTTCAAACTAAGAAACACTGAAGCGTTTCTCCAAAACTAACAAGAGTATGGCAGGTTAAATATTTAGAATTGCTCATGGATTTTCTCTCACTGCTTTAGTTGTAGGTGTTTTTGGGTAAGAAAGGTACCAGCTAGTCATAAATAATGGAATTTATCATATATCAATAAGCTTTTTATAGACGTGTTTTGTAGACTAAGAGACTCAGGCCAATATATTAGCTAGAACATCCGTTTTTTGGGGTTTTTACCAATCTAAATCCTAGTTAACACCCATTTTAAGTTCAGAATTGGTACTTTAAGTTCCACCATATTCAGGTTTTGCAAAAAGATTAACCAAAGGGATTAAAATTCATCTTAGTTGATCTTCAAATGAAGAAAATTTCCAGATGGGAGTTGTTTACCCTTATAACTTTTCAGAAATTTCAACAAATGCAGTTATGCATGCTGATCTGTATGAAGAAGATAAACTACTGCCTTTTCAAGGGGTGATTTTTAGGCAGATCTCTCAATACCAAAGATGCCCACATTTTACAACTCCAGAAGTGGATGTTGGGATGATGATAATGGTGATGATGATGATGATTCATGCTTACACATACCATTATTTAGGACGACTAGTTGGGAGACTTGATTTTTTGGGGTCCTGCTTTTTTTTATGAGATTAGATATTTTAGTGGGAGTTTGGTACTTAAGAGATTTACATTTGGAAATCTATTACTTTTTTCTATTACTTCAAATTTGATTTTGGAGAATAGAATAATTTATTTACATCTATTTCCAAGCTGTTTCCTTTTTCTGGAAGAGAGATTATTCATCCTTTTTGGTTTCTCATGATCTTTGGAAAAATTAATGCCATTCTTATCAAGAAATAAAAGTTTTGAGGAGGCTGAAAGATAATTCCATAATGACCAAAAATCCAGATGGATGTGTGTTTGTTGCATTGTATTCTCACAAGAAAGTCAAATAAGTCAAAAAGAAAAATTTCATTTCTAGTTTTCCTAACACTAAGTGTAAAGAGGTAGAGAATTCTAGATTGATCTTTCTGGTGGAAGGAATTAATTTGGGTTAAGTCCTGTATAAAAACTCTGCACATTGTTTTTCTGGATAAAATCTTAATTTCTCCTACATTAGTTTTTGTTAAATAAGAACAGAAAACTAAAATTTAATGCCTTCTAGCCCTTGAAGATTAAACAGTAAAATTTTTCTAATCTACAGTTTTGTTAGGATATCTGTTTCAAGACTGAATTAATTGAACCAGATGTGTCTCACTCTTTGCATCAGAAATAGATTCCCATTTTATCATATTTAATTTCTTGGACATTGTATTCCTCAGATTATAGTAGCATGGAGGAAAGATTTGACAAAGAAATCAAAGCCATATTCCATTAAGCTGACAGCATGAAGTGATGATGTTTTAGATTTTAAACAAAACATCTATAAGACCTCAGGAAAGTTTATGATGATAATGTATGGGAACACAGCAAAATATAAAATCATAAATTTTGTTGGATATACTAGTATTGAACTGTTGTTCTTTTCAAATAAGCATTTTTAAAATATAGAACTTCTTTACTAGTGATTAAAATGAGGTACTCTCTTCAGAATTTGTTTGCTTCTGAACATAATTTAATCTTAGAAATATTGTTGTAATAACAAATTTTGACAATTGAAAAATAATCAAAACAAGCAAGTTAGAAAAAGTTATATTCAAACCATAAAGCATTCTGCTTCTAATTTAGGTGGTATTGTAGTGATTCTCTTAAAAATGTTTGTGGGAAAATCAATTTTTTATGCTCTCAGATCCACAGATTTAGTATCTGATTAGTGTGAAAAGTGGCACACTGAAAACAGTGCATGTAAGAAAATCAAGGATCAAAAATATAAAGGGCTTCAAATTCCTGACTCTTTAGATAATGTGCAGGCTGTGCACAAAATTTTTTACACATCATATTATATATAATCTCTATTGAATTTTACTTAAATCAGAGAAGCTGCCATTGCTTAAATTTTACTGGGGGTATTGAAATACCAGTAAATGCCATTATCATACCAGTCATCTTGGAATGTTTTGACTGAATGCCTAGAAATTCTATGTAGCATTATTTCTGCAAATTACAGCAGAACCAAATCAGCATTTCTGATAGCTTTAATTCCAGAAAGGGTATCTAGTTTGAAGTTTTAAAATACAACAGAGCAGCAAAATTAATGGAATACTTTTCCAAGGCAAATGAGATGTTTAAGCATGAGTAGAAATACTCAAAACACTATTCATACAAATTTCTCCAATTGGAGAAGTAGTGTGCAGATTCTTAACAAGAATTTCACTTCACTGTTAATACTGACAAATAATAGAGCTCAGACTGTTTGCTATAAGGTATATCACGTAATATATGTATGAAAACTGACTAGTGTGTCATATTCATTGAACTAATGGTTTTCCAAAATCCCACATAGGTAATGCTTTCAGTATAAGTTCTTCTGCAGACCCAAGCTCAGAGAGTGGTGGTGAACAGTTACACTCATGTGTCAGTCAGTCACTAGTGAGGTCTCCCAACTCAGTGCTGGGCCCAGTCCTGTTTAATATCTGTATTGATGATCTGAATGAGGGGACGGTGTGCATCCTCAGTAAATTCACAGACAGCTTCAAGCTGGGTGGGAGTGTTGATCTGCTGAAGTCAGGAAGGCTTTGCAGAGGCACCTGGACAGGCTGGATCCATGGGCCAAGGCCAATTTTGTGAGGTTCAATAACACAAGAGTCAGGTCCAACACTTGGGTCACAACAACCCCATGCAGAGCTCCAGGCTTGGAACAGAATGGCTGGAAAACTGCCCAGAAGAAAAGCCCTGGAATAGCTGGTTGACAGCAGCTGAACATGAGCCAGGGTGTGCCCAGGTGGCCCAGAAGGCCAATGGCATCCTGGCCTGTACCAACAATCTTGTGGCCAGCAGGACCAGGGCAGTGATTGTCCCCCTGTACTCAGCACTGGTGAGGCCACACCTCAAATCCTGTGTGCAGTTTTGAGCCCTCCTTATAAGAAAGACACTCTGAGGTGCTGGAGTGTGTCCAGAGAAGGGCAGTGGACATGGCATTCCAGCCTGGAGAAAATTAGTCTCAGTGGGGACCTTATTACTCTGTACAACAACCTGAAAGTAGGTTGCAACAAGGTGAGTGTTTCCCTCTTCTCCCAATTAATAAGTGACAGAACTAGAGGAAATGGCCTCAGGTTGCAGCAGGGGAGATTTAGGTTGGATATTAGGGGAAAAAATTTACCAAAAAGTTTATATATTGGAACACACTGCCCAGGAAAGTGGTCAAACCACCAGATAATCTGCAGTATCTGTAATACATGTCAGAACATTTCTTCCTTTGCTGCTGACCTAACATGCACACCTACTTACTAGCTATAGATTTTTACACTTCAAATACTGAAAATTACAGACAGAGAACCACTAGTGTAGTTAATGGAGGTTGAATAGGTTAGAACTTCATTGTTCTGAAACCTTGCTTGGAAGGTTATCATTGAAATAAAACAGTGAGGCTTATCAGAGGTCACAGAACAGAACAGGTTTTGATTATGCTTTAGAGAAGCTTTCTTTGCCTTTGGTACCTTGTTAGCTTCGAGGAACATGCTTAGTATTCAAATAGAATTTGAGAAGTCTGGATATGAAGTATCATCTTGATATAGAAGGTTATCATGACACCAGATTTGGTTTTGTACTTTATTTCTTTCTCAGAAAGCACTTAAAGTTTGCCTTTTAGAAATATAAAAAAATATTTTATTTTGTTTGTTTGTTGTTTTGTTTTTTTTTAATGGAAGACCATGGTTTTTGGATTTAATAAAACTAGCCAACTTTGTGATCATCTGAAAAGATAAATATACATAGCGGTACCATGATAGTCACGAGAATTTCATGCTCCATGTGTATACATATAATGAATTTAGATTAGTGTCTTTTAAGTAGCCAAACCTAGCTAAAAGACAGCTTTTAGGAAGCAGAAAGACAGAAATAGAGGAGACATTCTGCCAAAAGATCCCTAAGTATCCAGCTGACTATTCAAAGGCAAAGGTAACTAGTACTTCAATTTTTTCTCAGAGCCCATTGGAATGAGGTGCTTATACTGTCTTCCTCACAACTGGCTCCAGTTATATTAGGTTTTGCATGTTGTGAAGAAGGGACCTTTTATTTTATTTTTTTTACTAGAGTAGAGGAAATGTATTGTACTTGAATATCTGTATAGAGGCTTTGCCCCAGAGGTCCCGGTTGTCCTTGATGGGCTGCAGCTGCAATGTCCTTAATTGGGCTGCAGCTGTGACCAATGAAGATAACTGGGATAAAAGGGGGTGGGTTAGCCAGTCAGGGAGAGCTGTGAAGGAGCCCTGAACTGAGAGAGAACAGTATGTAGAAGAAGGAGTCTGTGCTGTGAAGATCTGCAGCCATGAGAATACACCAAGGAGGTATGGACTTTAGAAATCTAACAACAATATGGGACTCTAGAAATAGACTAACAACACTAGAGAAAACTTATAGAAGTTCTGTATTACTCTGAAGTGAAGGGGAACATAGAAGATCAATATGTTATTTTATTCTCAAAACATCCAGAGACTTAAGAATTACCTGATGTCTTGCTAGAAAATTAGTACATTGCTCTTCAGGAAAGACTGTCTTGGATAAAAAATATGTATGAAACAACCACTCTTGAAGGCTGGTTTTCTGAAATCTGTATCCTTGGAAATATGAAGGGAAAATGACCCTAGAACCACAAAAATCCTTTTGTTGTTTACCAGGACCTCTCTCAGGTTACTTCACAGTAGAAGAAGTCAGAACAAGACCTGGGTCATTAGTTCCCTCCATAATTAGTGGAGATGCCTAACATTGTTGTGGAACAATACAAATCACTATACCACTGCTCCCTGAAACCTGATTTCATTACCATGATGATAATATGGGATATATATTTCATATATATGATGTCATAGTCATATGAGCTTTTGGACATCCTACTCATGTCCATACATGAAGCCCAAATATGTTAACATGTAGAGTACTTTAATGAATACTTTACTTTGCTGTGTACCTAAAAGAACACATTTGTGCTAGCAGGTTTTCACACTCATGAATAGGTTGTAATACTAAATGAGATCTGGTTCTAAAAAATTCCATTGGGAGCAGGCACCCCAAGAATGCTGCAAGGCAAAAATCACAGATGGAAACCAGTTACTCAGAGGCAGAAATTCTGTTTTAAATAGTTATTGAAACTGCCAGTCATAAGGGCTCCACTGGCAAGCTGGCCCAGTCCAATGGCTGGGGTGTGATGGTGAGTCTTTGCTCTGGAGAGACAGCAGACACCTTCTTTACTGATCTAGTAGTGGCTGTCTGAAGTGCTCAGATCAAAACTGGTGCCCTGTGACCTTCTGAGCGTCTGGCCAAGTAAAACCAGCTGCTGGGAATTGAGGAGGAGCTCGGCAGCAAGGCTCGCTTTGCTGGCTGGAACATTCAGGAACCCTCATGTGCACTAAGTGTGGATGAGTCACCTCTGTTCTGGTTCAGCACTCGTCATCAACTTAGACCACGATTATCACTGATCCCTTCAATGACTGTTATTTACATTGGAGTTCTCTTTCTACGTTCCCCAGCAAATTTTCTTGGGATTGCAGAGGGATGTGTAAGCCTTCATTTTCAGAAGCTCTGGTCATGACATCACTTTTCTGTTTCCAAACAGCCTTTAAAGCTACTAATAGATAGTGAAGTTTCATTATTGAGTCACCATGTCATGAGCTTGCTGTAATCATGGGGAATTTGTGAAGTGTGTAATATCTGTGTGAAAACACAGATAGAAACACATGTGGATATGTATGCAATAAAACAAATTATATGCGGACTATAACTGTGCTATATGTATTGTTCCATTCTCCAAAACCATCCTGTCTTCATTATACTTTTGGGTTTTACAGTGTATTTTTGGTGAGGGTGCTAAGGGCAATTTTTAAAATTTCATATCTCACCCCAATTGCAAAGACAAGGACACAGAAAACAGGTAAAATCCCAAAAAGTCATGAACTGGAGTACATTGGGAGTGAATTCTATCAATTAAATATAAAAGAACAGCACTTCTTCAAAATGCATGAGTGCTGTCCTGTAAATAACATACTTTTTTTCTATATTTCTCAGTGACAATCTTAGCAATTAGAATCATAGAATAATTGAGGTTGGAAAAGACCTCCAAGATCATCTAGTCCAACCTTTGACCAATCTCCACCTTGCCAACTAGATCATAGGACTAAGTGCCATCTCCAGTTATTTCCTGAGCACTGATAGGGGTGGTGACTCTACCACTTCCCTAGGCTGTCTATTCCAGTGCTTAACCACCTTTCTATTCAGTAAAGAAATTCTTCCTGACATCCAACTTGAACCTCTCCTGACATAGCTTTAGGCCATCTCCTCTTGTCCTGTCACTTGCTACCTGCAAGGTGAGCCCAACCCCAACCTGACTGCAGCCTCCTCTCAGGGAGTTGGAGGGAGCAATAAGGTCTCCCTGAGACTCCATTTCTCCAGGATAAGCAACCCCAGCTATCACAGCTGCTCTTCCTATGATTTTCTCTCTAGACCCAATTCTTCAGCAGCTCAGTTGTCCTTCTCTGGACACACTCCAGCACCTCAATGTCCTTCTTGTATTGAGGGAGGGCCCAGAACTGAACACAGCACTCAAGGTGCAGCTTCACCAGTGCCAGGTACGGGGGGACAATCATTGTCCTGGTCCTGATGGCCACACTCTTGCTGATACAGGCCAGGATGCCTTTGGCCTTTTTGGCCACCTGGCCACACTGCTGGCTCCTATTTACAGCTTTAATTAATTTTTTTACTTCTGGATTATTCATATCATGGGGTCTAGAAAAGACCAAGGAAAATACACAGAAATAAGCTAGAGAATGGTATATCATCAATAACAGAGATTTTCAATCTGAACAAATTCTTCACAGCAAGGGCTTTTGAGTTACAAATGGTTAGCATTTTGAGCTCAAGTTTTAAAATAAAACATGAAGACTGTTATCTGTAGCCTGAATAATATCCATTAATTATTCTGTTTTGCAGTAGAACATAATATGTTACCATGATTGTATTTCAGTTGTCAGATATGCCCAATAATTCATTCATTTTTCCATTCTGTAAACCATTTCCAGAAATATTGCATAATATTTCTAGATTGGAGCCTAAGCATGGTAGTTCATTAACCCAGACTTAAGCACTTTCCTCTATACCTTCAGGGATTAATTATGGACATCATATCTTACCAAAATATTCAGAGATTGATTTAAATCCCAAAATTCACACTAAGCTCATTTTCATCATGTTTTCATTTTGTGCAAGCCAGATTTTTTTTTTTTTTGCATTCATTAGCATTCAGGATATTGTTACATGGATCAGAGTCACTACCTGGAAAAAAATACTAATGTAGTGGAGAGAACAAACTGTTTAGAAAAACCTAGGGTAAATTGAACTGAAAATCATTTGCAGTTAAGAACCATTAACAAATAAATTGTGTTTTGTAAAGGGGATTACTTTTTTTAAACTCTTTTTAGCTTTTTCTCAAGTAGATTTCATGGAGAAATTAAAGTGAAAATTTGCCAAATGGTTGGAATCTCCCACTCTGCTCCTTCAGGCACACAGTCCATAAGACGGTTTTACTCCAAATTTTATGATACATTTAGAGCTGTTAATTTAATGAATTCCTTTTTCCTCTCAGATCATGCCTAATACAAATGTATTCTCCTATTATCCAAAAAATTGTATTAAAAAACAGCAGCAACAACAACAACAATAACAACAAATCCTCCCTGGTGATTAATACCAAACCTGTAAATTAGTCAGAAGGTCTAAATGCCCCCACTCCCTACCTTGGAGAATGCACAGAAAAAGAGCTCCAAACCATTTCCTTTTCCTGATGCTTTTTCTAGGTTTCTGATTCAGGCAGTACAATTCTTATACCCTCATCTTCCCCAGGGTGAAATTTGCCTACCTAAGATTCACTTAAACCATGAAGCACAGCTGAAGTGGGACACAGGACACAGTAAACAGCTCATTGCTTTGTCACTGTTTCAGGGATGATAGAGCAAGAATGCAATTTATAAACATGCAGTAAGTTAAAAGTAGCCACTCATATTTAAAATCTTGCTGCAGTCTTTGAGTATCATTACTGTTTCCCTGCTTTAAAGAACAATGATACCTATTTAATTGTTAGGCATTAAAATTCTTGGAGTGGACAAACATTTTTAACATTGAAATGTTACTTTAGTATGAATGCTTAAACTGCAATAAAAAGACAAAGCAATCAGGAGCATATTTTGTTAGCTTTACAAGTGTTGAAACTCAGCATCCAGATTTATTAAGTGGTAGTTATGCCAGCTCAAAATTCAAGGCTGAATTCTAACATTGGTTTCCAGCTTCAGCAAATGCTGAGTCCTGCTGTGTTTCACTTAGTAGCAAGGACGAGTGAATTCCATCTGTAGGAGAGCATGTTTTACAAAGAAGCTACAGCAAGGCAAGAGTCAATACTGAGATGGAGCAGGATTCAATATCTGGACACTTTATTTATGGATAGTGCTTGTTCATGTTCAATCAGGTTTTTAAAGCTAGGGCAATGATTTAAGAGCAGATGTAGAGTTATAACACTCAGTTTTAAAATGAGAGGATGTTTGTTTTGTACTTTGATAGTAAAATGCTGTGATTTAATATGAACAAGATGGCATTTGTGGTTAGGAACTAATCTTGCTAGATGCAGAATATGTAAAAAATGGTAATTGAAATGAACATATCTTTTTGGTTTTTTTAATCTGCCTACTCATTTAGTTAAACCATCAATTTTTTTCATGGGTAAATATTTCGGTAGTAGCAAAACCAGTTGGGTATTATTATATCTTTATAATATGTATATAGGAGAAAATATATTTATAAGGTATATTCATAGGCAAATTGGTATACATGCTTATACATTGATGTTGTTTATCATCATGTTTTTGCCCATATTTTTGGGTGGGCTTTTTTAGTATGAATTGGGCAGTTCCTAATTCCTGGATGTTTAAATTGGCAAGCATTTTCTGTAAGCTAGACTTGATAATATGTGTTTTTAGTAACTTGGGCAATATATATGTATTTCTCATATCCTTGACAATGATTGCATATGTATTCTATCAAGTTGTGCTGCAAAGCCAGGTACATGTGCAATTAGCTTTCCTTAGACCAGAACACTGCAACCTGAGCCACAAACCCAAAAAACAGAGTATCACAAGAATGCTCCAACTTACAAAAATCAAAATAAAATGGAAACAAAATGAGAAACATTGGGTTTGTGTCAAATCTCATCTTTATGCTCTGGAGACATTTTATTATACAATTATACACTGTCCAAGGGCCTGTGTATGCAAAATAACACTTTTCTCCAGAAAAAAAAAAGGCAAAAAAAAAAAAAACCTGGAAAAAAAAACCAAATAAACAAACAAAGTCTTAAGTAAATGGGTGCTTCATAAACTGCTTTTCTTTGCCAGGAAAACCCTGCAATCCTTGGCTGTGAAAAATCCTTATTACCATATTTTGTTCTGCTGCCTCTTGAGTAAAACACTGCTCTGTGTCTCTAGGCTGGTTTTAGGCTTTCACCAGGCTGTGAGAGAGGAGAGCTGTGGGCTGCTGCCACCTACAGCTCGAGTGTCACTGGCTCCCTGCCGGAGAAATGGACCCAGCACTAAAGCCCCTCTGGACAAAAAGCAGTAGATCACAGACCTGAGCTGAAGGAAGACACTGCAGAGCTGGTAGTAATTGGGTTTAGCCAGCTCTTTATGACATTTAAATAAAACTGGGGGTACAGAGAAAGAAAATCCCCCAGTAGCATATTCAAGCAATTTGCTTCTCATAAAAGCATCTTTCTACTGGCAGTAGCTTGCAGAAATAAATTTCATAGAGAGGAGAAAAAAACTCAGCTTCTGACAAACCTTGTGTCAGTTAACATTTGAAATGCTCTGAGATTTACCAAAAAGAAAGAAAAAAAAAAAAAGAAAGAAAGATTATACTCTCTTGGGGTATATTTAGTCACCGTGATATGTGTCTTGCAAATATTTTAAGATGCTTAGAATGTTGTCCCCTATAACTTCCATCCCTCCTCCCCTTGCATTTATGTATCTCCAGCTGTTAAAAAGAAAAACAAAAAAAAATCACACTCTAGATTAAGACCTCAGGAGAGAAGGAATAATAGTACCCAGTGGTGTGCCATTTTCTGGGACTGCTCCAACACTTATTGTTCTGAGCTTTATTGCAGTATTTTTTCAATAAGGAAAATATAGGGTTTCTTCCATCTAAACATTATTCTGTTCTGCTTAGCCTAGTAAGTATTGGCATGACAAGATCTGTGTGTATGGGAAAGATGGGAAATTGCTGCTTGTTTCCATTCAAGTGTATCCTCTTTTTTCACTACTTCTGTGGTATCTGAGGGTTTTTTTCCCTGTGCTCTCCTGATTTCCTTTCACTTTCTATGCAACAACAAAGAATGCTCTGTGTGGACCAATCAGGCTGCTTCACTCCCATAAAGGATTTCTTATGCAGATAGTCCCAGTGAGATGTAGCAAATTATGTACTTTAGGAGAAATGCTGTGTTCATGGAAGTATTCTTTCATAGTGAGGTGTGTGAGCACATAGGCAAGAGCCTGCACAGCACTGCTACTTTATTTTCATTTGCAGTGCAGAAAACAGACTCTTTAATCTTGCGTTTATAATATTGAAATTAGGCTTGAGACCTAGTTTTCATTTCTGAAAGCAGAATGGGCATAAGAATAAACTGCAGGAACACATTATGTTATTTAAAAAATAAAATCAACGTATTCCAGCTATGCTTCATCCTCCAGCCTGCTTTTTGTTTGAGCTAACTTATGCCTGCAATCAGCATTTCTTGAGAAAAATTATCTTCCTTTTAACAGAAATTATGCACTGATATCTGAGTCACAGAGGATGATATTCTTTCAGGCAGCATCTCCAATTATCTTTCTTGACAGAGGATGTTAAGAGCATATTCCTCTCTGTCTAAATACTCTATTAGTTAATAATTAGTAATTGTACAATTCTGTGTTTACATATAAAGGAGATTAATCTTCTGATGCAGGATTGGGATGTAACACTGCCAGCTGAAAAAGGAGGAAAATGGAATTTTGTTCTGGTTTTACATCTGAGATTACACCATTTGAGAGTACTGAGATTTCCTTGCCTTATGTGGAGTTACTCTGATTTATACCACTGAAATGAAAATCTAATCAAGCACCACAGCTGGAAACATTCAACAGTTTTTGTTCCCACAGAATAACGTTGGATTGTATTGATCTGTATTATAGAACTGAAGAGAAAACAACAGGAGGGAAATCTGAAAAACAGTGTCTCAATTAGAACCTAGTAAAAGTTCTTAAGGCATTTTTTGCATTGCCATACTTGTCTTGATCACCCTCAGAAATCAATGAAGAACCTGCAGTCAGAATCATAGATAAAAATGTCTTGAACTTTTAAAGTGGTTTCTGGGGATAGAAGGCAAAGAGTTGGGGTAGAGGGGGAACTACTAAAACCACTGCTGTCCTGTTGATTAAAAATTTGTCCAAATTTAATTATTCCTTTCAGAGTATAGCCAGCTAGAAGATAAGAGAAAGGGTGGTACAACAAGAGAAGGAAAAAAGGGCAAACAAGTAAAAATTGACAGCTAGATTAATTCTCTGTAGGACAGAAATTGCTGTGGTGCCACTAGCTTGCTGCTATCGCTATGCGTGTCATACCAGTGGATGTCAACTTAGTGAAACCAGGAAAAAGAGAAATCCACTTGCCTCCCACTTCTGGAACAAAGAAAAGGGCAAAACCTGTTGTACCTCTAGTGATGGCAGTCATAGTTAAATGTCTGTGTTGCTGAGAAGTCTGAGAATTCATCCTTTGGAAAAAAGAAGTCTTTTCACCATGAGATGACCCTGCAACCCTTACCATAGAGTGGCTAAGGGACCCATGCAGGCCTGATGAATAAGAGCAGGGATAGGCTGTAAGCTGTAAACTAATATCAAGCTACTTCTGTAACATCTGTCTTTCAATATTTTAGGCATTAACATGTATTTAATGTAGCTAAGTACAATGCTTTGATGTGCTCCTTAGAGCCCCCTCTTAGCTGAATATATACTAGCTCATGCTTAAGAAATCCAGCAATTTTGTGCTCCAGCTTAAAATGGCTTCTGAATTAATGCAGTGCAAGGAGGACAATTGCAAATAAACATTCCCAGGCCTTCCTATTTAAGAATGAACACATAGAGGAGTACAAAATTGGCCTGGTTTCCCAATCTGACTTAATAATTTAATAATGATGATTTAATCAATATTATGTCCCAGAGCCACATCAATATGTTCAAGAATCCAGCACCTCTAGGATATGTTACCGAGGGGAGACTTACTTGATTCAATTATTTATAATGATAGTGTGTCAATAATCCTGATTTTTTTAATGAATTATTAACATTTTTCCCTCTTCACTATCTTCTTGCTTTCTGGAAGGAGTTAATTATTACAAAGCTTTCAGCTATTACAGATCTTTAGCACAGAGAGTTGATATAATGATAGCATTCCTGAACTGTTACAACACTCTTCCTAGAAGAATTTTCCAATTAAAGCATTTAAATATAGGAAGTTAATTTCCTTCCCACTCTGCTTACTTGGGTAAAGAAATATATATTAACAAATTAAATAGTTTTGTTTGGCTCAGTTTTATCCTACAGAAGCAACAGTGAGGGTTTTTCTTTCACCTGAGAACATTTTACCTTTTCCTACAAGCAGTCACCATAGCTACTGGCAAATAGCATTATGTTTGCCTGATTTTCTCTGGTTTGACTACAGTTCCTTTTCAAGGAAAAAAATAATGTGGCTTGATAGTTTTCAGAGAACAGAAATCTTATGTAATAACCAATTAGTTCTGTCTGAAAAGTCAGAGTCTCTGAAAAAGGGAGGGCTCTCCTTTACTCTAAAGAGAATGTCACTGTGAACCTTTGCATCTGGTTTTAGACACCTGAATGCTTCAAAGATTTTCTCCTATTAAGTGCTTTCATCTATGTTTGACTCAGCTGGAAACAAATTTGCCACAGTACAATATTAATAATTATTCGGATGTCAACATTTGCAATTTTTTCTGTCTCCACCTATTTTCTCAATTTACACAAAATTTAAGTTGTCGTAGACAGTAATTCAGATTGCTTGCTTTCAACAGCTTCCTAGCTCCAAGTGGTGTGCAAAATTAGCTGGTACTTTCATTTTGACTTATGGATTTTCCTAAATGCATAAGTACAACAATCTGTTCATGTTCAGAATAATGTAGTATAAGAAGCTAGATGCAGGTTATACTGGCAGTTCTTTTTCTACCTTCAAATTTTGACAGGTATTCTTCACAGAGGAAAACTGCTTAATTGATGTGTTTTAAATGGGGATAAAAGTATTTATTGATTTATCAATGGAGTATAATTATTGATTTATTAATGATGAGTGACAATAAGTGAAGTAAGAATTTAGGATCAGTATCAGCAATACCACTGATAAACCACAATATCAGACACTGCAGAATGTTAATAAACACCTAAAAATTTCCATGAAACTTTCTGTAAGTTATTTATACACACCCACACACAGGGTGTGCACACCCAGTCCCTCACAGGTGGAGTGGATTTTGCAAACACTGAGAAGTGTGGGTCTGCCACATCCAGATCTTCCTGTGGAGATATGGATGCTGAGCATGTCAGGACAAGGGGAAATGTCCATAATCCTCAGTAGAGTATGTTTAGATTAGATATTAAGAAAAAACTCTTTACTGTGAGAGTGGTGAGGCCCTGAAACAGAGAACTTGTGGATGTCCCAGCCCTGAAAGTCTTCAAGGCCAGGCTGGATGGAGCTCTGAGCAACCTGGGCTAGCGAAAGGTCACTTTAAGGTCCAACCCACGTCATTCTATGATTCTAAATCCTTCTCTGGAAGTACTTTTCTGCCTATTTGACTGTTGAACATAGGTGAATTATTGGCTTGGTCTAGCTGTGTAACTTCCACAGAATTCACAGATTTCACAGAATCACAAGGTTGGAAGAGACATTCAAGATCATCAAGTCCAACCCATGCCCTAACACCTCAACTAAACCATAACACTGAGTGCCACATCCAGACTTTTTTGAAACACATCCAGGGATGGTGACTCCATCACCTCCCTGGGAAGGCCATTCCAGAACTTTATCACCCTTTCTGTAGAAAAGTTTTTCCTAATATCCAACCTATATTTCCCTTGATGCAGCTTGAGACTGTGCCTTCTGGTTCTGTCAGTGCTGCCTGGTGAAAGAGCCCAACCCCCGCCTGACTACAACCACCCTTCAGGAAGCTGTAGAGAATGATAACAGCCTGCTCAAGTCAAAAAAAGAGAATTCTCACCCTTTTTGATGGTGTAGTGAGGGAGTCAATGTCTTGGCAGGTCATGTGCACCATACAAAACATCAGAAGCAAGGCATCTTGGTAATATTTGATTTAGTTTTGAAGTACTATCTTGCTAATTGGACAACTATTGAAAAAAAACCAACAGAAGAAGAATTGCACTTAACAATCAATCGAGGAGCTGCAAAAATTGTTTGTGGGCATTAAAATGAGTATGTACAGGATCAAGTTTTATGAAGAAAACTGCTCATAAGAGCCCATTGTTTAAAAATAACTTTGAAGGACATTTCTAAAAAGAACTGTAGCATCACATATAGCGTAACGGTGCAATAAACTACCACAAGAAGGACCAGAGAAACATAGTCTGACATATCAAATTATGTATGTATAGCTGCAGAAAGCATGCAGAAAATGATAATTTAACATTTCTAAGACAAATTGTAGCCAAATACACTTGCATAAACATTACTATTTAAGGTATCTGTCATATTTGTTTTCCCAATTAGATACACACATAGAGTTCAAAAAGAAAGGTGTCACATAAACTTGCCCTTGTCTGGTATAAATTTCCAGTTCTAGATGAACTCATTCAAAGCTCTGACAGATAATGCTGGCAGTGCCTGTTCAAGCTGTCTGTTCCACTTCTGTGTTGGAGGAAGGAATATATGCCTGCATCTCATCACCCAGTTTGGCATTTTAGTGCGAGCCAGGTGGATTTGTATTAAGGTAGTGAGCTGTGAAGAGAAGCAACTGAACCATGGTTACCCATTCTGTCCTACAGATTGTCCTGAGGTGGTGCTGCCTCCAATAAGGGATGGTACTTACACCGAGGGTTTGAGACTCCTGGCCAATTTGACTGATAATGAAGTACATGAAAGCCAGAGATTGGAGAAGCAGAACAGTAATTTACCTTCCCTTGTAGTTGTTGGGGGTTTTTGCTAGATTTAGCAGAGTTTTTTGTTAAGGTTTTTTTTAATTATTATTTTTTGTTTATCTATAGCATATCCCGTAAAATATTTTCAGTCCTTTTAACTGTTCCAACATGAATTTGTGTTTTCTGACACATTTGCAGCAAGAAGGTATTGACAGGTAATATTTGCAGTCAGTGAAACTCACTAATGTATCTCTGTCTTTCCTGAGATGGAGCAGTGTCACTCTTCTCTCGAGGCAGCTGGTATAGCCAAGGGTTTAACCTTCTGATGATGCATCACATTTCATTCTGCTTTCAGACATAGCTTAATACAATTCAGCATTGCATTTAAAAGCTGAAGTTTTGTGTCTGCTAAGAAATATTGCATCTGGCTTGCTGGTTTTCCTCCTTTCTGACAATAACTTTTAATTATTTTCATGTAAAATGTGAAGAAGGGTGTCATATGCGTATAGTCTGGTATTCTTTCATATAATGTGAAAGATGGAGAGTAATAGATATGAAATTAAATACTGTTCTAATCTACATATTTGTGGTGCTCCACTCCCGAGAGGAAGGAAGCATTCAAGATTTGTGAATGCCCATGGTTGAAAAGGAACAACAAATGCCAGAGGGCCAAAAAAAAAAGACCTTACAAAGTTTTATAAGTAAATGATATACATCATGGAAATTGAAATAAGTTAGTCCCTTATCTTCTAATAGTAATAGAAATAAAATAATTTTTATTAAAGGGGGAAGACAGAGTAAAGGATATCATTGGTCCTGGGTCCAGCATCAATCTGGCCAACAAGGTGTCCACAGTCCAGGGGGTGCCACCAGGGCTTTTTATAGATAATTTTTCCCCTACCCTGAGGCTACACTTCTCACTTTCCACGCAACCGAGTTATTATGCATTCATTCTTCTACACCCAGCAGGAATGCTAGTGACTAGACCAGGTTGCTCAGAGCCCCATTCAACCTGGCCTAAACACTTCCAGGGATGGGGTATCCACAGTCTCACTGGACAACCTATTTCAGTGCTTCACCATCCTCTGAGTAAGGAATCTCTTCCTAACATCTAATCTAAACCTGTCCTCTTTCAGTTTAGAAATATTGCCCCTTGTCACTATTTGCCCATATAAAACGACCCTTTCCCTCCTTTTCATAGGTGCCCGTAACGTCCAGAAAGGCCACAGTGAGGCGTCCCCAAAGTCTTTTCTTCTCCAGGCTAAACAATGTCAACTCTCTCAGCCTGTCTTTGTAGGGGAAGTATTCTCCTCTTGTTGTCTTTGTGGCCTCCTCTGGATCCACTCTAACAGGTCATGTCTTTCTTGTGTTGAGGACCATAGACCTGGATGCAGTAATCCTTAGGGCAGAGGGGAGGAGACTCCCCTGCCTGGACCTGCTGGCCACTCCTCTTTTTATGCAGCCCAGGATGCCATTGGCCTTCTGAGCTGTGACCACACACTGTTGGCTCATGTCCAGCTTTTCATCCGTGAGAACCCCCAAGTCCTTCTCCACTGATCTGTTCACATGCAGCTCTTCTCCCAGGCTCTCATGTCTGGAATCACCCCATGTCCTCATGTCTGGAATCACCCCAACCCAGGTGCAGCACCTTGTACTTGGCCTTGTTGAACTTCATGAGGTTCCCAGTTCTCACTGTGTCACTGATAAAGCCACTGAAGAGCACCAGTCCCAAGCAGAGCCCTGAGGGACACTGCTCCTCACCAGCCTCCACCTTGACACAGAGCCACTGACCACAGCTCCAGTGTGGTCATCGAGGTTATCCACAGACTGTGGTTGCATCTATCTAGCTAGTCCCTACCTTCTAAACAGTTCATGCATTAAATCAATTCCTCTCCAATTTAGAGATAAGGATGATCTCAAAGACCTTACAGAAGTCTAGATAGATGTCATCTGTTAGCCTTCCCTTGACAACTGTTGCTATCACTCTGCCATGGAAGGCCACCCAATTGGTCAGGCACTATTTGCCCTTAGTAAAGGCATCCTGGCCACCTTGGGTCACGTCCTTGTCTTTTCTGTGCCAAGAATATTCTAAATATTCCTTGAAACTATGGATAAAATAGATATAATGTTAAATAATTTCTACCATTGTTTTGAAACATTAATGAGATTTTTTTTTAATATAGTCATCAAGGATTCATGGCACAGCATATAGTATGCATTTATAAATATGTAGAACAAGGTCAAACTTTAGCTTGGGACCCAAGGATAATAAAACAGAAAAGAAATAATAAAGTAAAAATAAAGTTGGACATTCAGGTTTTAACTGGCACATCTAAGTTTATAGAAAGAAGTGCTATACCCTTTCTGTAGAAGAAGCAATATGATAAGAATAGTAATTTTTTGGCAGTTGCAGCTATGCAGTAAATGTCTTCCTGAGCTTCTTGTGGAGAATATTTTTTCCTTTAGAAGCCCAGAGGGAAAGACATATCATATAGCAGAAATATGTCAAGGAGGAATTATCTGGAAACTATTAGAAAGACCAAGCTGCAGTGTTTGAAGAAGAGCAATGTTACAGAAATAATACTTTTTCAAGCATGTTGCAAAATATTAAAAGCTGAAAAAGTTTTTAAAAACTTAGAACCTAATTAGTGAGAGGTAAGATAGATGTGGGTTGTTGTCATATGCATTTGCATAAAAATAATTGGAAGTTATGTTACCAGCTGCAACATTTAAAAGAACATAGTGCTAAAACATGAAGGTTGAATCAGCTTCTCTGGGGCTGATGGGAGAAGATGCTGAAATATGACAAGCCAGCATAACAGATAAAAAGGAATGGTCTAAGACAAATAATGATTAATTTGTGTAAAACATAAACTGAAGCCCTTGGGAAACTGAAATATTTTGTTTCCTTCATAATTTAGAAACACTCTGAATATACTTCCTAAGACTAGACAAGGCATTAAGAGTTGGAGGTACCTATACTATTCACTCTAACCTTGACTTTACCAACTGCAGTAAAACAGGTTTCAAAATTTAGAACTGGTAAATGAAATGTTACAAGGAGTATTGCCATCAATATTTGATTTTCACCAGCCAAGGTCAGTGATCAGTTCTAGCAAAATCTTTCTAGACTGTTCAGTCTGGGAAGTCACTAGGTCAAGTAAAGTCAAAATATTCCTTTATCTTGGCTGAATGTAGCCAAATGTTAACCCCAGGCTGCAAACACATTTTTATTTTGTAGATGCCAGTTTATTAGTCCCTGCATAATGTAGTTGCATTCTTGAGGCTATTTTTTCTTCACAGCAACTTGCTTGAAACGTCTGTGGAACTACTAACAGACCATAGGAAAAACGAATTTTGATTGATGCAGTTTTCTGAATCAACTGGCTACTGCAAAAAGAAATCAATGTTATTAATTCACGATCTCCCAGTGCCCCAGAGGATTGTGTTTTAGGAGAGTAGCAGGATTAGAGTCTGAAATGGTCTGAAGAGGGTTATATAGTGGAGCCTTTTTATTCCTCTCAAAGGACCTGGAGCCTGTGGAAACAATTTCACATCATTACGTGCACCACTGATAGGTGTGGCATTTTACCTTGTGTTCTGCTTGTTAATTACAGATGAGAAGTGCCAGTTTTGAGGGAGCATTTGATGGTGAGAAGAACATAATAATGCATATTCCGCTTGAGAAATCCTAACCAGGGCTTGTAATTCTTGACAGCTCTTGGTAGAGAAAAAGGGCTGGTTTTTATCAATTGCTAATTTGTCTTGAAAGTGTAAGTGTTTTGGCAAGCTGGGAATCAACTAATAACAGAAAGTTATTGCTTGACTCTCTGTCCTAAAGATTGAAGTTTTTTACACTCTGCTGATCACTGCTTATTTATTTTTCTTTATTTTTCATTGGCTTTATTATCTCAGAGTAGGGCTGAGCCTGATACAGTGAAAATCAGATTAGAAACAGTTCACTTAATCTGATTCAGTTTTCATTAAAATCCTTTAAATAATACATTAGTACACATTACATCTGGCATACCTGAAGGTGTGACACTGATCCTGTTCTGACCTGCTCAACTTATGTGCACACTTGGTAATTCCATCATGCTTTAACTCAATGTAAATTGGACTTCTGCTGCAACAATCATAAATGTTCTTAATGCTTTCTTGAGTTTTTATGTAGCCTTCATGCTACCAGTTTTGCTCTAAATGGTTTCTGCCTCAAGGATGATTATAAAATCATTCCTAACAGCTTCCTTACAATTTATTTATAACATTAGAAAAATAAATTTTCTTCAATTCAGGTCTATATACTTTGTTTCCAAGGAAGCCTCTGAAATATGTGGAAAAAATTAGACACTGCATTTTTAAAGCTACATTTATAAATGTGTTTACCTAAACAGACATTGTGGTTTGCAATACTATGTCTGTGAAGGATCTTAATGAGTTCCAAATTATCTAAAAAGGGGAAGCAGAGGAACAGAAAAACTATTTTCTTTTAGAATGAAAAGTTATAGGAGATTATGAGAGGTGCAGGTATTTCGTGGGCATATTGTGTTTTGCAGGGAAACTGTCAAAACTCTTAAGCTATGTGATGCTGGTTTAGTGCTCAAATATGAAACCTCTTCAGAAGACCCAAGTGGCAAAGAATCATCATTGTTGATTCAGCAAGGAACACTCATCTCCTTAAATCACTTCTAGTTAAATATCTTTGTCTGATGCTAAGGGACATGGCAATTTTCTTTTGAATGAGAACTTGGGCATGAGTCTTAGTTGCCTTAGTTGCAAAACTTTTAGAAATTTGCTATAGATTTGCTAGATTCAAAAATACTTATGGCAGATTTATACGAGTCACCTACTGTCTGAAAAACAAAAGAGCTTGTTGCAGTTCTGCTTGCACACCCAAATAAATGATCATTTCCTGTCTAAATATTCAGCCCTCATTTGGCCACTATTGTTTTCCTTCCTAAAAAAATCTACCCTTCAATGGTAAAGAAACGGATCCTTAAGGACATTTTTCAATTTGATTTATTATCTTCAAGAATTGTGCTTTGGTATTCAATAACTTAAGTCATGGTGAGCTTCACACATTAGTAAGGCACTCAGTCACTTTATTATACAGAGTACAGTCAGAATACAGTGTGTGACCAAATTTGTATCCCCATCTCAAATTCTTAGAAGTGACTTTTTTGTTTGTTTATTCAGTTGGGGTTTTTGTTGGTTTCTGTTGGGTTTTTTCTAAATTAAACACACTAATTAAAGGAGTTTAAATGGAACTTTTGAGAAGTGCCATTTGTTGTATTGGAGCATTTTTTCCAAATGCTGCAAAACCTCTTAGTCAGATAGAAGTTGCTGAAATCTTCCCTCTTGAATGTGTTTGAAGAGTTACTTCTCTTTAGAGGTAGTAGTAAAAGCTTTCCTTTTTTTTTGGTTTTTTTGTTTTGTTTTGTTTTTTCTTTTTTGTAACTGCCTGTGATCATCTTCCTTTGAGCGTCAGCTGAGGGAAATAACTTTTTTTTCAAATACACAAATAATTTCTTTACCATCATCAGCTGTGTTTAGTGATTCTGAATTCCTGGCAGCCTTTTGCAGAAAAGGTATTCTTTATCTCTCCAGAGGAGAGCAAAACTTCATCCAGATAGATATAAGATATAACAACCATTTCAAAAGAGGAAAATTTCACATAGAATTCTCTGTAAAAGCTTCTACAGATTTCAGCCCTCACTGAAAAACTAGATTTTCAGATAGAAAAATTAAATAATGCCAGTTTGTACTGCATAAAATTAATGAAAATTAATCTTAATTAGAAGCCATTTAGAAAAAAACGTGAATGTGGGTTTGTGTGTTTACTTATTTCAACAGAAATATCTTTTCAATTTGTTGAATTCAGCAAAAATTGCATCAACAAGAAATTCCCTCAGAAAATAGAGGGAAAGGGAAATAGAGAAGAGCAAGCTCTGTTCATTGGAAAGGTTATGTAAACTTCAGGGAAGGGACAGAGAACATAGGTCTATATCCACACGCATGAAAACAGAGATGCCCGAAGCCATTTGATTCTGTTATAATTAGAACAGTTTTGTCTATATTGTAGGAAAGTTTTATCAACATTTCTGAAAACATAAATGGATAATCACAGTATTAAGGGTTGTAATATGTTGATGAAAAATGCTACAATAAATAAATACAGGTTAAATTCCTCTTTGGATATGAAAAGATTTTCATACCCTCATTAGATAGACAGATACCCTCATTAGCCTGATGGGAGCTTCAAACTTATGTTCTTTAGTATTAAAGATTACATATAAGACCTGTTATTAATGTATGCACACACTTGGAGTGAAAATTTTTCTTCTGGTCTTGTTACTTTTTGACAGAATGATCATCAAGCTCTATAGTTTAACTTTACAGTCTACAGGTTAATTGAGATTTTATGTGGTGGCCAAAAGAGAACATTTCATTATAGTCGTGGTTTTTACACATAATGAATTTGCTAAATAATACAAATTTGCAACAAAGATTTATCATCTCTGATCCTGGATTATTCAATAGACTATTTAATGCCTGTTACAGTATATACTGAAGAAACTGAAATTCAATAAGTCACTGCATGATCTTTAAACAGAGCCTTCTGTTCTGTTTTTCTTTTCCCTATTCCTCCACTCCTAAACAAAGCAATCCCTGTGGGGGTAGAGTATTCAGGAGAACAAGCTGGGATCTAAACTGTGAGCTACTGAAAATGGTTCATTGTCTGTAGCACCGTGACAGAATGGAAGATATGAGGAGATAAAAATATAAAGATCCACATAAATAGCAAGTTCTTTGCTTTACACATTTGCATTAGTATTGCTTCCTTCTTAACCTTTATTCTGGTTGCAGGTTTCCTGCTTCCTTTAGTAGAGAAACATTTTTAAGGGATTCCCTCTTGTGAAATAGCAAGAATTATATTATTCTTTTTTTAAATAGTTGTAACTTTTTGCATCTCTTGTAGAAGCAACCAAGCAGTTAAGTGTGCACAATTAGCCTTAAAGGGAACCATGGCAAGTACAATATGACAGCTTCAAAATGTTTTTCAGAGGGTAATGTCATTACACTCTTTAAGGTCCTCTGTACTATACCCAATATTCTGGCAACCCTTTTAGGCAAGGTTTAGGTGGTACAGCTTTATGTAGGATTTTGTTGTTTGGGAGTTTTTAGGGAAAAGATCCACTTTTAATCAGATTGTACTGGTGAACCCATAAGTCTTCTGAGAACCTTGTGCATGATGGCATTTTGAAATCCTAATTATAGAAACTCAAATATATTGGAGAGGAGGCAACAGTACAATTTGAAAAAGAAAAATCTTGTATTGGAATAGGTACTTGCCATTTTCTTATATTTAAATATGGAGTATCATTTTAACTGAAATATTCGACACAAAGTGTTGAGATGACACAGTCATTTGTGCACCTATGAACACCACTGAGCTTGGTACCCACCTTCTTTGCACTGAGCCACATATTGACTCTGCATTTCACCCCCTTTGAAAGGCAATTGTGAACATCTCAGTTTTGACTCAGATTAATAAATAGTGCAATGGACAGCTGGCTTAGGCATTGCACTGTTTAATGGAAAACACAAGCAAAAGAATGAAGGAATTTCTTCCACCTTCATTCCGCATTAGAATCATTCAGTCTGTACCATATCTCTGTGTACCTTTACACTATGGATTTGTTCTCTTACTTTTTGCTGCCATCTAGTGCATTTTATAGCTTATAGTCAAGCTAAACTGGAAATACTTGTAAAAGGGGACACACCATTCAAAGTGTTGAGATTTATCATTAAAAATGGAGAAAAAATATTGTGTATTTATTTTTTTTCTCACTGTAAAGACTTTCTCTCTGCGTAAAATAGCTCTTTCTATATGCTGGATAATCTCCTGGGCATTTTTCAGTTTTTTTGACCCTGCATCATTTGCCTCATCTAAAAGATTCCTTTCAATACTTTACAGCTTAGATTAATCAGTGATCTGTGCAATCTTTCAGGTGTTAGGTATACATTTATGAATATTCTTTTAATCTTCCTGTAGAATACAAAATAAGATAACTTGAACTATTTGATAAGCATAAAATGCTGGGGAAATGGAACATTCTGAAATTACAAGCATTCAGTTCAATAGCTGAGTGTTAGAGATTCTGAAAAACATATCTTGCTTGGCATTTGTTTGCAAGACACAGCAAGTCTGAAAATTTGATTATGAATGCCAGTTTGCCACCTGACAAGTGAGCATTTTCAGCACTGAAAATGCTCAAAATGCAGCGAATATCCTTCACTGTCCATTTGGCCTGATCTAATGTTATTTCACCTGTGTAAGCAACTTCCATTTGACTGACTGCTGTAATTATTAATAGCTAAAATCTTTCTTGAAATTAAAGTGATTGTCTGTCAGGTTGCCAGCATTCTTGATTTTTCCTTATAGCTATCTTAATAAGGAGACAAATGAACAATAAAATACACCCTGAAATTATAGTTTGCTTTGTATCACGTTATTAGCTAAGGTACTCCTGGTACACATTGTCCAGGGAGGTTTGGAGTCTCCATCCCTGGAGATTTCACAAAAATCTTCCGGACATGGTCCTGGGGAAATGGCTGTAGGTGACTCTAAGCAGAGGGGTTGGACTGGCCTCTGAAGGTTCCTTCCAACCTCAACCATTCTCAGATTCTCTCATCTTTGAACAATAAAATCTGCTTCTGGTACAGTATTGGTTCCCCTACTTTTTAAGGAATCTGAATAGGACAGCTGCTTTTGTTAAGTGTATTATTCTGTTTTAGTAGCAGTCTAATAATTTTAAACATTTGATAATGGCTGGTACTTCTATTAAAGGATTTCATAAAGATGCCTTTTTCATACTTAAAAAAAATTTGGAGATAAGCTTAGTATGGCTTAACCACAAATGTCTGTGAATATTTCAGAAAAGTAACAAGTGTGGGGCAGAGGAAAATAGGATGAAGGTAATTGATTTTAATCTTGTTTGCTTGATATTGCTAAACAAAAGGATTGCACTGTTTTAGGGTCCTCCTTTTGACAGAAATGCATTTTACCATTAAGACAATGCCTGACTACTCCAGGAGTTAAGAGGAAAGGGTATTCCTTTCTGGTAAACTGTGTGAACACTGATGTCAGCAATATCTTCCAGCTGACTGAAAACAGACTCCTAGTCTTGCAGAGAGTCTCTAATTTCTACCAACACAGCTTTTGTCAACTAAGGGTGTCCAAAGGACAATAAAACTACATATGACATTAGCACCATCCCTAAATATTTCCTTTGATTTTACAAGGTCTGAAATAGCATTCAGTAAGACAAACATGGTGGTTACTCCAGCTTTTTCTGGATGTTTGCAAATGAAGCAAAGAAATTTGAGAAGTGGGGCAACAGGAAGTCCTTTATTCTTTAACAGCTTCTTATAATGCATTACAGATTGGCAGGAAAAACATAATACTAGTATGCTAGAAAATGATGCTTCTTTGCATGAAGATCAGAGAAGAAGGGTGAAGCAGCATAGTGTAGAAGAGAACATCTGAGACACTAAGATGAAGAAAAAATGGACAGTTTAAAATACAAAAGTGGCATAATTTTAACATCTCATGCATTATTAAATAGCCTATGATTCTGGTGTTACATTATGCCTCTGCTATTTTAGGAATTGCATAAAAAGCTGTGCAGTATTATTTCAATAAAGCTTTTATGTAACTGTATAAAATTGCAGAATATTACTGCAAATGTGCAGAGTCTTATTGCAGTGAAGTACATTAAGATAATGCCAAACCAAGGGCATCATAATATATGTAATAAATTCTATACAGTAGTTTTGCCTTACCGTATTAGCATAAGAGCATTATTTTATTTAGATGACCACAGAGTTTACATTACAGACAGTTGCCAGAATCATAAATGTTGTAAATTGTCATAACACGATCCTGAAACTTGACTGATGAAGACTCTCAATTGTGCTGTCTTGTTCTTAGGCCTACTGCTGTGGATACCAAAGTCAGAAGCAGTCAGTTGCACTCTAATACCAAATTGCAAAAGTACAAAGCATTTGTAACATGCTGGGCAGACTTTCAGCTGCTAAATTCATTCATTCCACATTTGTATCTACAATGAAATTACCAGACTTTAACTTTTCAATCATTTGAGCACCAGGAATTAATGTTGCAGGTCGTGGTCTAGAGGTACAAAGCCTTTTGGGATGTGGAAGAGATGAAAAAAAAATGCTCAGCAGTATGAACTCAATTAAGGAATCTGTGGGTGAGGTATGTCACTCCTGCCTGCACACAGATTTGAGGAGTGGGATATGAATCCCTGCATCTTTCCAGACTACAGAGAAAGAAGCACATGAATTGTAAAAGCTAACAAGCTATTGACATATTCAGGCTTTCTGTTTATGTCACTGAGAGCCACATAATTCAGCAACTGCTCAAACAGAGCCATTATTGTGGTGTTCAGACATTATATTGCCCAATGTGAATACTTCTGTGTGTTAAATATCTGTTATAACAGGACCCAATCCTCAATGGTTTCACAAGGCACTGCCTGAGTGATTATTAATCTATAATGCCAACACATTTTAATGGACGCATCACTTCAGATTCCGGGGGGAAGGGCCATGTTTTTGTTGGTTTTTTTTTTTTTTAATCTGGAAAAGGAGAAAGAAAATGAAGGTATAAAGACAATATTTAGCAATTTTAAGAGGCTGTTACAAGGTGGATTTGCTATTATGGCACATACAATCTCACAGTTTTCTCAGAAGGAATTAAGTGGGCATGGAACCAATAGTCTTCATGTTGACTCAACAGAAAAACTGGAGTGAAGTAGATAGAAGTGTGACATTTCCATACAAACTGCAATGATTTTAGTTGACTTTACAGTCTTTCACATATAATTTTATGTCAGTTTTGAGAATCTGAAAACAGACTTGGTAAACCAATTTCTTCCAGCAGCATTTTTACTTTGAATTTACCCAACTAAGACTTTTGAAAGATGAACTCTGGTATCCTTTCAGGGGGTGACCATTTTTATTCCACTGGCTGGGTGGTCAATCTTTATTTGCAAGTTATTTTTATAGAGGTTTTGCTATCATCTGCATTCAGGAATTATGGCATTTTTCAAACAACTACCCTTGTGGGTTTCTTTTTTTAAATGACTGACAGCTATTCAAAAAGCAGTGGATGAGAACCTTTTCCTAAGATGTTACATCCAGTATATCATCATGTATAACCTTCTGTTAATCTGCTTGGGTTTTTGATAAGCTTACATGTCTGCTTGTAATAGTGATACCTGTCAACTACTTATTGTCCTTTTTGTCCTTTCTGATCTGACCTAGATATCAGCAGTGGCTTGAAGTTAAAAGTCTCAGACTATTGGGGAGTTGCATTCGATTTTTTTGTAAGCACGACTATCTTGTTCTATGTAAGATTATTTTTGTAAAAAGATTTCTCCTAATAACTCCAGTTATTCTTTTAAGGGAAAAAAATATGTTTCTGCTGAAAAAAGAGTTTATTGTAGCAAAACAAGCAGACACATCAAAGCTAGAAAAGCTTGTGCATGAACTTCAATGAAGGGAATACTATTTTAAGGAAAAGTTTTCCAGGAATGTGGGAACATACTTAGAACTCAGGCAGGCTTATAGAGAATGTTCTGAAGCCATTATCACATCATTGGTGTTTGGCTAGTTTGGCTGGCATTAAGGCCATTTCAGCAAGCTAATGAAAGAAAGTCACACATCCATTTGCATGAAAATAACTTTAATAAGTTTCCCTTACAAAACTTTAGGAATAAACTACAATATTACTGGTTTTGCTTCTGAAAGCTTGCATTTGTGAGCCTGGCTTTGAACACAAATGCAAAAGTAATCATAGTAATTTTCTTAATTCAGAATAAAAAGGGTCATTTTTCATTCAGCAATTTTCAGCTTTTCATTCCAAACAGAAATCTTTCCCTGTTGAAAGACAATAAAATAGTGTTTCTCTCCAGCCAGTGCACTAAGATTCTGAAACTAAGGCCAAGAAGTAAATGTTGCTAAATGGAAGAAGAAATATTTGTTCATTCCACAGAATCACTAGTGTTGGATGGTCTGTGAGCAAACAAAAGTTGTTAAAATTGAATTGTTTTTAAATATTCAGTAAGGGCTCATCTGGATCATAGTTCCACAGTGCTTCATGCTGATCTTCTTAATGCACCCAGAAAAACAAAATTATACTGGTTTCATGGCTGAAGAGCCTTAGCATTGAGAAAAACCCTGTCTTCCCTTAGGTGAAAAATTATTCAGATTCAAAGTTGTGTTTAGCCTCTAACCTGAATTCCTTTACTACCAAAAGTTTTCATATGGGGTTTTCTTAACTCAAGTTGGCAGCGATAGCAGAGGGATCTCATCAGGTTGCTCTGCAGGTGGCATGTTGTAGTGAAGCTATTGCTGTCTTAAGTATTCTCTTTTGTGAAAACATCTGAGAGATTTGCCCAAGGTCTGAAAATCTGGGCAAGAGCAAGTATTTTTTCCCATACAGCTTGTAGCACATTCTAATCCTACTTCATCTTCAGCATCAATACAGCAGGACTTATCAGAAAGTGAACATTAATGAGCCTCAGAAACATTTATTCAAAAGGCAGATGACCAGCAGTCATCCAGTTTTTGGCAGCTTCATTCTTTGGTTTCTTACCAGTTTTCAAACGTAATTTTCATTTGTAACTTCCCACCAGAAGGAATGACACATATCACAGTCATCAGAACAAGAGACTCTTCTGCCTATAGAAAATTTTTAACACTGAATGTATTGCTACTGACACTTTGAGACTAGACAGCAAAAATTCTGTGTAAAATGTTAGCAATTTTGTCTGCCTTGGCAGCTCTATTAGCTGATTTCTAGGAAAAAAATGACATGATAGATGAAAATGTACATATACAAAATTCCAGGTGAATGTCATGTTTTCTTATCATCATTTTCAAGCTTAACTGAAAATAATGTCTTCCTTAATATTCCAGAAATGGCCAATGGCCCTTTACAATTAGGCTATGTTTGTAACCTCATCATCTCTGCACAACATCTGTTTGAGATAAATTGCTTTAATCTGCCTTGAATGGAAACACAATCAGAAACAGACATAATATTATTTTATTCACTATTTACTTCAAAGCATCTTAGATTATACTTAGCAGATTTGTAAAACAGGCAGGGCATGACATAATATGCATGACTTAATTTTCACTGCTTTTACTATACAGAAAATGGCCTTTTCTTAACTTGATTTAATTCATTATTGGGTCACTGGGCCATGAGTTGGTGACCATGATCTCCCCTCACTGGAATTACCATCTAATCAATCAGATTAATTCAGCACAGTTCCTGAGTTGACTTTCCTTGTACCCCTAAATTCTACATTCTTTGTGTCCATTATGAGTGATAAATTCTTCTCCCCCAATCTTGTTGACCTCTCCCTAGGTCTGAGATAGTACCCAGACAATAGTACCTTTATCTTATCTCAAGTTCCCGTTGTGGTGTTTTAACTTACAGTCCAAGGTCCAGGTTTCCAGAGAGGCCTATTCAAGGGGGCTTCGGTGATCACAGCTTTCCTTGGCATCCACCCACTCTGGCATGAGCACTTTTTCCATGGCTCTGAGTGGATCTCTGCATCCCCATGGTCTTCATGGATTACAGGGGGACAGTTTGTTTCACCATGGTCCTCACCATGGCTTGCAGAGGAATCTCAGCTCCAATGCTTGGAGCACCTCCTCCCCTTCTTTTTCCACTGACCTTGGTGCCACCATGTTGTTTTCTATCACGTGTCCTCATTTCCTCCCCTTCTCTGACTGGAAGAAAAACTGCTGCCCGTAGGTACCATTGCCAACAAGTTTCACCAATTCAAAGATTCTTGCAGGATCCCATAGCAGCAAGAGTTTGATCTCATCTAGGTTCCATGTTGGGGATAATAAATATGATAAATAAATGTGTATGGAAAATTATTAAAAAGTAAATCATACTGAGAAGTGTTTTACAGTATACAGCAGCTACCCTTCAGAAAAGGAGCTTTATAGGTTCTAATATTCTCTGAAACAATTTCTGAATAATCAATTAAATGGACCATCTCTGTGCTCAGTAACAACTATGAAAGTAAAGAGCAAATCCTTAGAATGTAAGGGGTGAAATGTCATGATGCAGAAATATTAATTGATAAGGCTCCAATACTTCTCATTAATTTTGTTATTTTATTCTCAAAAAGACTAGTGATGAGGTTAAAATAAAAGAAGAGAGAAGGATGATGGAAGAAATGGAATTTTTCCAGATTACTTTCAAGTTTTCCGGTGTGGAAAAGGGATGTTTGAAGAGTGACAGGTCTACAACATCAGGAGAGACATAAAACAAACAGACATTAATTATTTGCCTTCTAATGGAAAAACTTGTGTACATCATGTAAAAAAAGGAGAAACACATTCAAAGAGAGCAGAGGTAGATGATAAGAAATATTTCATACATAAGCAGTGGAATAATGCAACACAATGTAGATGTTGACATAGGTTTGTAAAGTGATCAGACATATTCACGTAGGAATATCTGTTACGGACTGTGAAACACATCTGTCTCAAGAAGTCATTTGCTGCAGGTCATGGGATGATGAATGTGACATAATGTTGCATTAAAACTTTCCTTTCTTGTGAGATGTCCACTTTCAGAGACAGGATAATTGTATCCCTTAATAGCATGCAGCCTTCCTTCCTTGTGGTCCTTTTTGTTCCTGGATTTCAAGGACTACACCAGGAAAAGCAAAATCATCTCCACAGATTTCCAGCCCAGGGGAGCTGCTCAGACCCCCTCAGTTGCACTTCTGTATTCGTAGGACTTATTCACAGCTCTGTGGGAATGCTCTTGACATTTGTACAGATTCCAGGGAAGTGGGTTTTCTGGTTTTCTGCATTTACCATCACAGAACCTGGGCAAAGAGTCTGCTGTGGACCAGCAGGAACACATTCAAAGTTGAGTATGAAAACCTTTAGGGATAGGCATCATTTCTACTCTCTATTTCTTGATTAAATGTGTTGCAGCCTGGTTGTCACACAAATCTTGACCTGCTAGTGAACTCACTCTGACAAATGTCTGTTGTTATCAAAACACAAAAGAATTGCTGGAAGTTAATGTCCCTTGCAAAGTCCAGATTTTCCAGTCTTTGGGCCAGATCATTTGTCCTTGAGTACCTAGCCAAATGCAAACTTCTGTAGAGTGCCTGTATTGCAGTTCCTGATCCTGCAGCTCCCAGACACATTTGGAATTTGTCACTTGCTCAACAGGGTGGGTTCACCCTGGCGAGCACGTAACCCCCAGCTGAGTTACTCACTCACCTCCAAAGTGATGGGGTAAATGGAAAGACAAAAACAAGAAAACTGGTGTGTTGAAATAAAGACGGTTTAATAAATTAAGAGAAACAAAGGACAAAACCAAATTATGCAGAAGCAATCATTTACCCCCTGCAGACCAATGCCCAGCCAGTCTCCAAGCAGCAGCTACTTAGGAAAGATGAGCCCCCAGGTTTCACTGCTGAGCACAGTCCCTTAGATTATGGGACCAGTTCAGGTCAGCTGTCCTGACTGAGTCCCTTCCCACCTTCTTGCTCACTCCCAGCCTGCTCAGAGTGAGAAAACATAAAACCTTATGCTGTGCAATTGCTGCTTGCAGTAGATAAACATTGACACCTTAACACAGTTTCAGTTTCAAATCCACAATACAGGACCACACCTTCTGCTTTGCAGAAAATTAACTCTTTCCAATACAGCTAGCTGGAATAAATGTTGAGAGCCTGATGCTCTGTTACACCTCATTTCACCTCTTTTATCTTTGCTGCTCATAATAACGCAAAATTGGAAACGTTACCAGTGTAGTAAAAGAGAAAAATGGTATGTGCTTCTACTACCCTGTACTGTGTCAGGGGAGAAGACATAGCCTGGTGTCACTGTGCTTGGCCACAGGTCAGTTCTTTGAAGCAAAAATATTCCATTTCAGGAATTCATGTCACGTAAGCTAAAGGAGAGTATAGCTTTGCCTGCCTGAAGGAAGGGTTCTGAGTTTCTCCAGTGAATTGGCAAGACATGTCAAAAATTACTCAGATAGATCACCAGTTCTTTTTCACATCTCATAAAGCAAAGCATGTGTGATACTGCCTCATCAGCCACAACTCATGCTGGGAGATCCCTGGTTTTCATTGACAGGTCAGAGCACAGCTGTGCATCCTGAGAGCCTCTGTGAACGTTGAGTGTTAATTTCTTCTGGGACAATAGGAAAGGATTTTTTTTTTTTTTTTTGGCATCAGATTGGCTGCAATAAATTGTGTTAGGGGGCTTTCTCACAGGGTCTCTGATGTGCATTCACAACGCTCTGCTCTTGCACTATGAGAGGTGGTAGGGATGTGCTGAGGTTACACTCTTGTCTTCAGACAAGGCTGCATTTCCTGGCAGGCAGGAGAGCACAGTAACTGCAGTGCAAAGTATTCATTGAAATTATGATGAATGAGGGATGAAGGTTGTTAATAACTTGGGTAGTAAGGGGATGATGCCTTTTTTCCAGGATACTTAACCTTCATAAAATAGGACATAATACTATTTCAGGCACTGCTTGCAACTGTTTAAGAATGAGAGTGCACATTCGTGGCCATCCCCTGGCAGGCAGTGACGTAGGAGGAAGGAGTGATTAATGTACTTTTTGTGATCCTGTGTGATTTATGCTCGTGATTCATAGATGAATTCATGGTTCTAGTGCTCTTTGCATCTTACTGAATCACACTTCCATAGCTATATATACAAAAATATTTGATAAATAGCAAAGAGAGTGCTAAAGGAGATTCAAAAACCTGGTTTTCTTGTCTTCCCTAAAATTTGAGATTTATGGAATCCTGTGTTAAATGGATTAGCTTGCCCGTTTGTGGCATAGCTGCACCACTGTGGAGATAAAGGTGACCCTTAGATAAAGTGGAAAAATATATCAATATCTTTCTTGCTGTTGCATATATTATATACTTTTTAAAGCCATGTCAACCATTTTTTATGTATCTTTCACTTATAACTTCTATTTGTACAGCTTCAAGTATTCTTTGTTTAGTAAATTCTCTCCATGTCTATTTTATTTCTGGTTTTAGCATTTAATACAGATAATTCCATTGTGCATGAGCTAGTCTTTAATAGTAACAGTGTAATGAATACCATATATAGGTAGTGTGCTGTACAGTACTGCTTTTAACATAAAAAACTTAACCTTCCTTAAAACATCTGAAGCTGCATGGTTTTCTCTCTGCACAAGTGATGCTGCCATAGCTACCACCTGTGGAGCTGAACAATTACAGCAGCAGAAAATCTTACCATAGAAACACAAGAGCTATGAATCACTCCATTCCTCCAGCACTGCAATTTCCAGTCTCACAGAAAGTGCTGGAACACAGGAAGCACATAAATGATACCTTGGCACAAACACTGCTTTAGATAATACTAGAAGACATAGAATTATATTACACACAGAAAATACGCTTAAGGGGAGGTAGCCATATGAGTTACAGGAATTTCTGCCAGAAATTATTTTGTGCACTGTAAAATCTTGGAGGACTCAGGCCAACAACTGCAACACAAACTGTTCTTACTCTGCTTTCTCCACAATTATCATGCAGATTCAATCCCAATGGAAATATTCTCTGTTCAGCTGCATTAGCAGAAACCTCTGCCAGAGATCCCCATGCCACAAACATCACTGTGAGATAATTTTTACTTCAGCTTAACAAATGAAAATATGATGGATATTAACATATTTTAAAATATGTCCGTTACTCTTCTCTTTAACACCTTTAAAAATAAATAATAATGTAGGTACAATAGGAAAGTGAGATTTTAAAGGAATTTGCTCGTCATATAATAGAAGACAATAGTTAACTCCAGTGTTGATCTTAGGTTTGAAATAGTTCAGCAGAAAATAATAAACACTAATGAGTTTATATAATCTACTGTGGTTTATATCAGTTCTAGTCAAAGATCTCTTAAAGAGCTTATCTCATAGATGATACAATGTCAAACTGACCTATTTATTTTAGTGGTTATGATATTCCACTACTACATTGATGACATATAAAATGTTCTAAGTGAATGTTAATGAAGTTAGGATTTTACACATTTAATTTAAAACATTTTCAAAGGAAGCAAATTAAAAACTATATTGTCTTTGATGACAGTATTTCATTTACTGCTTTTCTACCACTGAATGCCCATCAGTTTAGTACAGAAGCTATATAGGCAGAGTAAACAGTTCAATGGTAGCTGTGCCTCAGTAGGACTTCCCAACTTCTAGCACCCTTTTCTTCAATATCCAATACACAACAAAATTTAATTATCAACTCTGCAGACAAATCTCATATTTCTTATTTTGATTTTGGAGTCATTTGATTTGTATCACATCCTGATTTGTCACACAACAATATATTTTTTAATATTAACTTTTCAGAATTACTCAAGAATGGCCTTGAGTAAAGCAAGAACTTTTTTCTTTTTTCAAAATGAAGAAACACATGCGCCAAAAAATTCAGCTCTTTTACCAGCTTCTGTAGTTCCTAAGTGGTTTCATCAAGATCCTATCATTGTCTGCATTAAAGCATGTGCTAAGGTAATGATCCTCATGGAACCAGTCAGCTGGTTCAGACAAGCTGAACATTCACACTGTGGTCCAACCCCTCCACACATTAAATACTGTGTTGGAAACTCAGTTACAGGCGGGAGTTTCAAGACAAACATTCTTTGATGTGAAAGTTATTCAGATGTGGTAGGACCTTGACTGCAGGGAACTACCTTCCAGTTCTGAATGTCTTAAAAAGGCTGTAGAAAACCTCTGCACATCAGAAAATGGAATCAGTTAACAAAGAAAATATTTTCATTTTTGAGTTGAGTAACTCATTTGGATAGCACAGATGACACTTGTATTTTTAAATTTTACACTTGTAAAATAAGAATGCTACAAAACCTGAGATTCTCTCAAGTTTTCAGGATTCTAGGGAAATTTATGGTACAGGTCTGAATTAACTTTTGGACTGCAGGCCCTGCTTTAGGTTAGCCTTTAAGTATCCAAGTGTCTTGGAAACTTTCTGGGAGCATTTTTCACCTTCTCTTTAGAAATTAGGAATGTTGAAGCCAGCAGTGGAAGTGTGAAAGTGTCTGTTGTTCTGAACCAGAAATAATCAGTATAACGAGAATAATTGGTATAATCTACCCCTACCTTTGAAGAGGCATGTAACAGATACTGGGAGAACTGAGGTTTAGCTGGTACTCTGAGTTTACTTTTTGCCAATAAATCCTTAATATTAAAGCAAAGTCCCGAAGTAGAGAACGGAATTCCAGTTCACCTTCTCTCAACTGAGAATTTAAATTAAATTTCTAATTTTAATTATGCCTATTCGTGGTACAGTGTATGAAAAGCTGTGATTTTCAAGATCACCTGTTTTCAGTAGTGCTGTCATAATTTGGTCAAGTGAACCTGAAAGCCTGGGAAAACTCCAAGCACCTACTCTAATTGCTAAATCATTCTGCAGCCACAAACAGATTGTTTCTTTCACAGCCTAACTGAGGTGTTAGTTGCCCTTATTAGCTGTAATGTGCATTTCACCTACAGGAGCATTGATATCAATGCCTAGGAAGGAATGGAAGGAAGGAATTCCTTCATTAATATTTCAGCCAATATGGCTTTGCAATGTATTTGTTAGAAATTGACTAATGGAAGTAAACACGAAGGGTTAAAATTAATTCTTTCCTCTTGCTGCATTAGAGCTCTGTCTTCTTTTTTAAAATCCTTTCTTTTCTTTTATTTTTTTTAAATAGGGCATTCTTACTTCCTTTATGTGGTAACTTCAAAACAAACGTGACCACAAGGCATCACAGTTCATTCTGTGCTTGTTTCTATGGATACATTGCGGACATCCCTATAGAGTAAAATAAAGAGATTTTGGTTGCAGAAAAGGCACAACTATGGTAGTTTTCATGAAGATAGAATGAGTAGCAATATCTATACATGCTAGTAAACTGAAAAAATCACTATTTTCCTAGAAGACTTAGCAGCCAGAATGAAACATCCCACATGTGTTCACTGCAGGCGGTAGCAGTGCTAATTAGAATAAAGTCAAATATGTCTAATTCCACTTCCATGATCTCTTCATTTTGCTATGTAGACACAGACACATTCAAATTTTATGGCAAAAATATGGATACATTTTTCAAATCACCATTCCTTGCTACTGAATCAGAAGTGTTTTTGTCAGAAGAGTACAGCATGTATTAGAGGTTGAAGCACCACTCACTCCACCCAGCAGTGAAGAGCAGTATCTGTAAAATATTCAGACACTAGAATGAGACAGTGCAATATCAGATTGTTACCAGCAATTGCTCCAGTACTTTCATTTTACATCGACAGACATCATACTGATGCACACTGGAAAATGAAAAGTTTTCAGAAGGTTTAAAGAAACTCCTTTATCTTCAAAAGCTAATATTGTCACAGGCACTGCCCTGGTGAATCCTAGTTATAGATGCTCTATATCCAGAAAATAACATGAAATCTTTTGTCTGCTTTATTGACAAAACTACTCTAAAATCCTCTATGATTAAATGCAGATCATTACATATGCTTTCTTGATTCAGGTTATTTTAGTTATGGATTTATAAGTTCAAGTGTCTTATTTAAAAGAACTACTCATTTCCATTCTCCAAAAATTTGCAAGGTTAGATAGCCAATAGAGCCAGACTGACAGAATAACTTTGTGTTATTCTTCTACATAAATGTAAAGAAATGGGTCAACATCATGATATCAAGAGAAACTGAGTTGTTTCTCTGAAGGGAATCTGGAAGTGAATAACAGTACTGCTAATGATGTCATGATGCAACTGTTTCCCTCTATTGTATATTCTCCTGTCATTTACTTTTTCAAGATAATGATTTAGCTTTTGCTGCAAATAAGTCAGATGACCTGACTCATCTGATCACTTGAGTACAAGCTCGAGAGAGACTAATCTCATAGCACTTAAAGATAGGTCTGTTTGAGAAAATGGTACACAAATGGCTTTTGTAACATTTATAAAGATCAGCTGCGAATCAGACTTCCTCAGTTGCACTTTGGATCAGTTTCACAGTGTCACCAACTGTGCTAATTCTCAGCAATGGGACAACTGTAACAGTTACAGTTCTTGTGCATTTGAAAAATGCCAACACTCAGTTTTATAGTATTTGATTTTTACAGTTTTTAGGGCATTTTATATCCTTCATAAGTCATAGCCATCATCCAGGAATGTGTGAAATTCAGAGCTGAGGCAGCAATCAAAGTAAAAGGTCAACCTACAAGATGGAACAACCCAAGCTATTGATAGAAAGCATATTGTAACAAATTGAAAGCACACAGTGATAGCTAACTTTTCACTTCAGACAATATTTTGTAGTTCTAGTACTCAGTACTTCTTTTGTCCTTCTCATGTTCAATTAGTTGTGTAAGCTTAAGCAATTACTCTTTGTAAAAGCTTTGTGCACTCTCCTATACATTACCTTTCGTTTTAGTAGGAGGAAACTGACAGAGCGGTCAAGGTTTGGTCCTTCATACACACTTACTTCTCTAGCTGCTTTTTACTTTCAATTTTCCCGACCTACCTTTGATGCCATTTAAATAAATACCTTAGATTGAATTTATTGTAGAAATTTGGTTAGAGCCATGGACAAATGGACTCTATGAAGTTGTCCTTAACCTCCTACACTTTTATTAAGGTACAAACAAAAGTCCTATGATGCAGGAATTTCTTGCTCCTTTTGAGAGCTGGTGGTACTCCAGAGAAAGGATGAAAAAGAAAACAGTGTTGAGGCTTTCTTTTCCTCTTTTATTCCCAACACCAGAAGAAAATATCTGAACTACACAGGGAAGAAAGTGAATCTCAAAGAGATAAGAGAGACAGACAGGGGAAAGATACCCAGGAGCTTTAAGAGATGGGTTTTTTTGGGAACTAAAGAAAAATGCTATACTATTTTTGTGGGAAGTCTTTATACTACACTCAGCACAGGTTACAATGCCTGATGCACTGGTTGCAGGCCAATTTTTACTAGTCTTGTTCTAAGTAACACAAAGGTCTAGGGTGTTTAGGGTTTTTTTGTTCTCTGGATTTCAGCATCACATATTCCATGCTTACATTGTAATTAGATAGATCTGCAGTAATGAAAGACCACTGTTGGGCTGAGATAAGATTTAACTCTAGACTTTATGTATCAGTATATGTGAGGTGATTCCTGAAAACCAATGTTCTTCAAACATGACCTACCAATTCAGCCACATCGTGTGACTGATGATGTGCTAGTCTGAAGGTTGTAAAAAGCTATTTGGGAAATGTCCAGAGTCTTATTTAAAACTCTAGGACTTATCTGTATTAGAGTTAAAGCCCTGGACAGTCTAAGAAACTACAGATTGAAAAGGCACAGAGATTTCAATTACCTTCTGAGGGAAAGAAATCATCTTGGTCATTGGCAAGGAAACTTAAATTATCTAGTTTGCACCATCCAAGGAATTTTGGCTAATCTACCATCTTTTGTAAGCAATAAATCTGTAGAATATAGGGCAAATGCAATTGCTTGTGTCATTCATGTATCACCTTAATCTTCATAATATAATATAATAAGGTCTAGATAATAGAAATAGAAGTTAATCGAAATTAACTCAGCCTAAAACATTTCTAGTATTTCATGTCTTAGAGGCTGTAGTTTGGTATGCTGTATAGATAGTAATCAATTTCATTTGAGGTTGAAAAAAGGAGGTTTTTAAAAAAACATTATATATAATAAATATTTTGAAAAAATATTTTCTGTTGGCAAATGACTTTTAGTTATAGCTCAAATACTCTTTCAAAAAACGTGTAGAAGTCCAGGCAGGGTTCTGCAGTGCTATTTTTACTGATTAGATCAGTGGCATATTTCTAATATGTTAACTACCATGATTTGTACAAGTACATTTTTTAATATACATTAGTAAATGTTATTAGAGAATCAAATTTTCTGTGATGCATAGTCAGAAGAAAGAAGAGGTTACATTTCACTGGCCACTGGGCAAACACAGATGCTAGTCTGCAAATGCCTACTGGTTTGAAGCATGATTTATGTAGAGGAATATTATCTTCCCCTTCCTTAACTTAAAGACTCGGGAGGGAAAAAAAAGCTCCCAAAGCCCATAGGTAGACAATTAATAGAATTTAAATATTAAAAACTATGTAAAAGATTTACAGGCAAAGTGGAGGGATACAACTTTCTCATTGAGGCTAGAATATTGTGAAAATATGACTCATACTCATTCCCTTCCATGGAAAAGCACAGTCCATGGGGACTTGCTCTTTCAAAGTTGTGGCTCTTGATCCACCTCGTGGCTCTGTTAGCTGTTCAGAGAAAAAGCCAAGCACATGCCCAGTTTTGTGTTTTCATTGAGAAATGAAAAAGCAATGTACAAATGTTCTTTTGGCACTCACTAAGAAAAATAAGTTGAAGATTTAATGTGGAAAGATGAACCATCAAAAGAAGTTTCTATTCAGGTTTTCCTCTATGAAATTTATTCCTTCAGAATTTCTCTCCTGTGGTGTTTTTAGGATAGTTAGAAAAGGGAATATCCAAAGTGAATGGTAAAGGTTTTGTCAGTTCAAAGCAGCTGTGATTTACGTGGTCACTTGCAATGTTAACTTTTCATAGAGACTTTAGTAATTGCTGTTTCCTTTCATAGCTTAGAATATATTATATATGTTCATAAACATAAATTCTTATCTGTAAATATTACACTGTGTTATGTGCATATGGAAAAAATATCTCCATTTTGTTGAGCTAGAAACAGAAATCTCAGAGACTGGGTTGAAACTAGGACATGAGGAGGTACCTAGGATTGAAGAGAAGGCTCTAAATTTGAATTACTAGGGGATATAGGGAATTAGTTGAACAGGGAAAATCACCATAGGAAGGTGATGATGCCCTGCAAATTCAAAGCTTTACTTACCCTTTATGTCTGCTCTTAAGAGATTTGTGTCTTCCAGCCTTGTACATAGACCAGGCCTAAAAGAAAGTGCTGATGATCAAGCCCTTGTGATTCAGAATGTTTTTAAAACAGAAAAGGTAACAGGTGCTAAATAAACATGAAAGAGGTGCTGAGCCACTGATTATTAAAGTTGCAAATTGGTAGAACTAGTGACAACATCATCAAGAATTGGTTATGGAAGCTTCTTTCTGTAAGTTGAATTCAGAATGGAATAGTTTTCATCTATGGAAGTTCAAAATAATAAATACATAAATAAAAAATGTTCTGGATTTAGAATATAGCCATGTACTATGATGGCTATATTCTAAATCCAGAACTGTCTACCTTGTAAAGAGGAAAAAAATATAGTGCAAATCTAGGTGGTCATTATGTTTTTCTCTCTTTATCAGTTTCTTACTAATTTCTTTTCCTGTTTCTCTTTTAGAAACAGGAAAAGAAATTAGTAAGAAACTGATAAAGAGAGAAAAACATAATGACCACCTAGATTTGCACTATATTTTTTTCCTCTTTACAAGGTAGACAGTTCTGGATTTAGAATATAGCCATCATAGTTCAAAGTTATTATGTTGTGTGTTTAAAGTAAATGCTGTTATTTTACAAACTATTAAAGATTTTGCCCTGCAATTTTGTTACCCATCTCCTCATGATTACTCTAGGAAACTACAGCTGGTCTGTAATGAGGCTGAAATCTTGGAAAATACTGTCATGTAGTTCTGCTACTTATAAATTCATCTAAAATTGAAGTAATTAGTGGTTTTGTGCTTAAAGATTGTTTTAAATTTCTAGTAGAAATTAATAATAGTATACAATGCAAGTTTAGTGGAAGCAGTGCAACAAGCAGTATGGTGCAGGCCAATGTTCAATGTCACTGCTTTGGGTATGGTATTCCCAAGTCCTACTGCAAACAGTAGATATATTGAAGCAAAGGCTGTTTAGAGCCTTAGGGACTACTGAGAGCAATTGGAAATCTTCTGTTATAAGAAATTATGATAGATTTTTGAAGGACAAACAGAATTTAGTCTGCATATGATTTCAGTAAGATGTGGAGATCTGCCTTCAACCTTATGCTGCTGAAAATATTTATATGTTGCCCTGCACACATTTCATATAGTCCAAAATTTTTATTGTCAAAATCATAGCCTTTCAGCTTTAAAAAAAGTAATTTTTATAAATACATTTTCATATGTCAACATCTATTGACTATTTTTCACATAAACACAAGGAAGGACAAAATGTAGATTTAACTGAAAAGACTGAGACTGGGGAAAGGAGTAATGTCAGAACTAATTATAGCCCTAGCACTGGATCCAGCCTGAAAGATCATTATTTCTCTTCCTAGATGTGGCCAGGGAATGGATTTCTGTTCAGATAGATTGTTTTTTTTACTAGCCATTACTTGCTGTACTTTTTCTGAGGGATCCTTAACCATCTCACATTAAGTGTTACACATCTAGAGGTGCTTGATACCACAATTGTGCATCTTCTTGTGACAGGAATGGCCATAACTGACATGTTACCAGGCAGAACTTTTCATGCATCATACATTTTAATGGATATGTATCCTTCATGGAATGGTTATGGAATCCTGCATGTTGACTGAGTGGAAAATGGAGTCTAAAGAGTGCTTATAAAAGACCCCAGAAGAGGCTTCATGATCCTGAAAAGTTAGTGCTGTGTTAGTAAGTTCGATTAGTACACTGCAAAATAAATTAAAACCATCCTAAACTCCTGAAAATAATGGCATTTTTGAAGGTCTGAAATAGATAATCTGCCAATAAGCAAGACTTTCTCTTCCTTCATTATTTCCATAAATCAAATTCTGTCCTTCCTAAATCACAGCTAAATCAAAATGCAGGAAACTTTCTACAGTTTAGGTATTGTTTAAAGAGTGTGTTCTTGCTCAAGGAAATGCATATGCTTAATGGTAAGATAGAGCACATGCTCATTTCTGTCAGACTGGGATGGATAAACCTTTATTTGGGTCCTACAAATTAATTTGCTGCTAGAGTTCAATCAGTTTATACACAATGGTCTAATTTTCCTGTGTTGACAAAAGGCAAGCAAAGCGTTGGAACCTTTTTGTCCCTCGTGTTCTCCTTTTGAAGTGGTATTGTAATCTTTCCACTCCAATATTTGAATCTAAATCAAATAATTCAGAAGCATCATTTAAAAGTGAGGGCCTATTTAGTCTGTGATAGAACCAGTATAACTCTAAGGCTGCCCCAAAGAAAATTTTAAGCAAAATAGTTCCTCCATGAGTGCACCCAACCAATCTCAAAACATTTTCCCTATGAGTTTTCTAAACCAACTTAATTCACAAGTGATTTGGTCTTGCTTTAAAGAGAGCCTTCATATAAAGAAAAGCAGTTTAGAAAATTGTGCTGGGTTGAGCGTGGCTGGGCACCAGGTGCCCACCAGAGCTGCTCTATCCTCCTTAGCTGAACAAGGGAGTGAAAAATATAATGAAAGGCTCAAGGGTCAGGCTGTCATGGGCAAAACAGGCTTAACTTGGGGAAAAAAATAATTTATTGCCAATCTAATCAGAGAAGGGCAAAGAGAAAATAAAACCAAATCTTAAATCACCTTCCCTTCACCCCTCCTTTTTTTCTGGCCTCAACTTCCTTTCCAAATTCTCTACCTCCACCCGCACAGTGGCACAGGGGAGTGGGGAATGTGGGTTGCAGTCATTTCATCACAAGTCTCATTTCATCACAAGTCTCTGCTGCTCTCTCCTCCTCAATGAGAGGGCTCCTCATTCTTCTCCTGCTCCAGTGTGGGATTTCTCCTACAGGAAACAGTCCTTCATGAACTTCTTCAGTGTGGGAAGGCCTATGGGCTGCAGTACTTCAGAACTGCTCCAGTGTGTGTCCCAGGGCACAGGGACACAAGTCCAGGCAGCAAACCTGTTCCAGCATGGCTCCTCTCTCCATGGGGCCATGGCCCTGCCAGGATCCTGCTCCAGCACAGGCTGCTGCCAGGGCTTTTTTTCTGCTTCTTAACAACATTATCCCAGAGGCATTGCTATGGTTGCTGATGGACTTGGCCTTGGCCAGTGGCAGGTCCATCTCACAGCCACCTGGCACTGGCCCTATTGGACATGGGGGAAGCTTCTGGCAGCTTCCCACCCCTGTAGGTCCCCTGCCACTACCAATACCCAATCACACAAACCCAATACAAAAATCCTCTGAGTGAAAGGCAAAGCAAATTAAAGTAAACTGACAGAACTTGTAGAATAATGCTTCCCGACAGAGGAAAAAATGATTCAAAACAGTAAAGATAACAAAGCATTCAGAGCTAGACAAGATACCATAATTGAGGAAACCTGAGTGAAAAGTACTAAAGCAGCATGAAAGCTGAATTGATTTTGGGAGCTGTATAATAGAAGAAAAGATTGGCAGATATATTATATACTGAAAAACACCTGCTGTGCACAAGGAAGAAACACCTCCTTTATATATTGTCCTTTGATATTTTTAAGATTATTGATGAGATAAGGTTGTCCTTCTGGCAGCAGAGAGCTTCCGTGGATTTGTCTATTACACAAAGCTTTCAAAGGGAGATTGTAATTGCCTTTACATTATGCTGGTGTTTTCTGGAAAGCAATTTAATGAATCTTTGCATGAAGCATAATTCAACTTAAAGCTTAAACTGAAAATGTATGATGGTCCTTTCATTTTCTAGTAATTTAAAACAAGAGTGCTACAAAAACAGAATAGTAACAACTTGAAAATAAACTGAAGTACATCTACTACTTATTGACTGAAGGAGCTGTTCCCTCCAACTTCCATAGCTTTGTTACAGATAATATAATGAAGGCACGAAAAGAATCTATGTCATTAAATATTGAACCCATTGTGACACACAGTACAACCACAGAATCATAGAATGCTTTGTGTTAGAAGGGACTTTAAAATCATTATTAATGGGTGTTGAGCGTGCTTCCTTTCAGGGAAGCCCTCTTGCATAAAACTACATAAAGGGCATTTGCTCTCATTGTACTCCCACTTTAGAAATAGAAAAAGCACAGGGATATGGAAAATTATACTCTTCTTTGGTCAAACAAAACACTCTCAATAGAGTACAGATGATGTCTGTGACACACTGTGAAGAGGGATTATAAACTTTCCTTTCAAAAACAGAATTGGTTTAAGTCAAAAGCAGGGTTTTAACAGCTGGTTAAATACAGCTGTGACTGGATCACTAATGTAACACAATTCAGTCTCCTCTGTATTGTGCAATATTTTAAATAAATAAATTACCATGATCTGGGTTGGTATCCCAAAGCTGTCAATATTACAGAAAACTTTGATTTCATTAAATCAGATCACTGATGTAACATTGATTCAAGGAGAGAAATTGTATTACTGAATTACCAATATCATGTCATATCATGCAAATATTTCTTGGTGACTTTCTTTCCAATCTAATATCTAAACCAAAGATCAAAAGAATATTTTAACATGGGAAATGGTAATACAAAATACGTCCCTTACCATTTCAGAGGACTTTAAGAATGTCAGGGAATAGTTCATTTTCCCTCCACTTTTTTTCCCCTCCACTTTTTTTCCCTGTATCATAATCCTGGAGGCATGAGATGATGGTGCTCTAGAAACACTCTTGTCTCTTTCACACCTTTTCATCACTATTTCTATATTTTCTCCCATTTGCTTTCACTGTTTGTGTCTTTCTTCCTTCATATGATTCTGAATAGTTAGGGGTTGTTTGGGGTTTTTTTCTCTATTTACTCCTGGGGCTCTTCAGTGCTCTCATGTAAAATCTGGAGGGGTTTTTTTTGTGTAACATATACCATGGCTGCATGATTTTCTTTTGATGGCTTATGAATCTGCATCCACATTAGTAAGTAATGTAGCTCAACGGGCATGGATTTTCAGGTCAAATCAATTAGTGCTGAGGACCCAACATTCCCATTATTCATGTTTCAAGAAGCTTTGACTCACACTAGACCTGGTCTGGGTCTGAATGCCGAGTCCATACAGCTGAAGCAACCTGACCTCTAAGACAATGTTCTGGTGCAGGTTCATCCAAAAGAAATTAGTTCATGTACTCTAGAGACACAATGTGGAACAGGGCATTTCAACAGGGGACAAACAGGAGATTTTCTGCAAAACCATGCTCTGGATCTGAACTCAAACCTTAATACAGTCATATAACACATTTCCACAGAACACTCCAAATTTGTTTATTGTTCTGCAGCTTCAAAATTCTGGTATTTTCCTTGTTTTTCACTTTCTTCAGCTCATGTATGTAATTACCCAGTAAGTTTTTCTTGGAGTCATTCACAGGTGTATAACATAGACAAAAGATATTACTGTTCTGATTTTCTGCCCTTTTTCATTTGCTTCTTGCATTTATAAGGGTAGCAGGCCATCATGAAATTGTGAAATCTACCTGGGAAAAGTTCTTGGCCATTCGAGCATTATGTGTTTCTTGCATCTGAGATTAACTCAGTAGAATATGGGAGATCTTGTCCCTCTCTTAACCTAGTACAGTTACAGCGTGCTTTGAAAAATAATAAGTTATTTGGGGCTTTGTATACTAATTTTTGTGAAATGGATGTGATTATTTTCTTTCTCTGTGGTTAGCTGTTATACTTTCAAGTTTTATATTATTTTGTAGAACTTTTTAAAAACTGTTTTCTTTGCCTTATCAGGAATCACTCTTCTTTTTTATTAGACTCTTACAGCACCAATGGTGAAATGTCATAACATTGCTCATTTTGTAAACCATAAACTATTCACCATTTGTTATGAAACCTATTATTTTTAATCTTCTCCACAATAGCAAAATTAAGACTATAAAAAGTAATGGCCAATGTTTGCATATACAGGTCCCAAAAGAATGTATGAAATTTTTTTCTTTAAGGGTGAGGACTAAAGTCTGTGTCTTATGGCAGTCAGCAGTGATGATCCACCTTTTCTTCCATAAAAAAACTGAATACATTTGATAACTAAAAATCATCACCCACAATTGTAGATTTCCAGGAGTAATTCAGTTTATTAATGCTTTTTTAATTAGCTGAACAGCGTAATGTTGATACTAAAACCCGTGAAAGCAGGATTCTCAGTACTGCACAAATGAAAGCAATCCAGTAGCTCATTTAGATTCCTCTCGTGCTGTCTGCAGCAGATCCATAAATAGAATAGGCTACACACAGAAATTTATTATTGCAGCTGATAGCAATTTTCTTTTGCAAAGGTGTCTGGAGGCATTATTCATGAGGTTCATTCTGGTAGACTCTCAAGCTGAGATCCTCACTCCCCAGCTCTGCGGGTGGTCAGTTTAGGAACACACTAATCAACTGCTCTGAGCAAGGACTGTCACAAGACTTACTTATTTCCCTCTTTTAAAAAATACAGGACGTCTTTCAGATCCAGATTATTTTCTTAAACCTGATTGTGTGGCTATTATAAGCAGATAATGAATTTTTAGAAACCACATGTATTTGAAATTTTATCAGTGCTCATCCTAATGATTACGCTATTATTGGAAAACCACAATGAGTGTGATTTGATACAACATGCACCATGTCTTCTGCATTTATACCCAAGGGCACATGTGACCTTTTCAAGTAAAAGGCAGATATGTTTCTGTTCAATACTGAGGATGTACATGAATACTGAGCAACCACATTAATTGACCTATCTAGCTGTCATCTATTTTTAGCCATAATATAAGGGGAAAATCAAATAAGACCTTTTGTGAAATTATATTTATAATAAGTCATAGATGGGAATGTCTTGCACTCTTTTGTTTTCCTATCTGCTTTGGTTCTCCTGCCATATTTGTCATTGTGCTATCTTTGTGTACTATAAAAAAAATTGGTACAACCAGAATATGTACATTTCTAAATGTCGGTTTTGTCTGGTTACAACTTATTTTTATCCTTGCCTATTCTAATATTCTTTATAAGACTGAGAACATAAGTTATATGATAGCAGAGATGTTCTGTTTATTCTGTTTCAAGTTCAACATAATCCCTACTGCAAGTGTTCATATTTCAGGATTTTCTGCATCCTACTGTATACATACAAACTGTATGTAGTATCTGAATATACAAATGATGTTTCCATTTGCAAAATAAACTAGTAACTTTCATTTTTTGTTCTCACATGCTTTCATTTTTTTAGACATAATAGAAGACTGTAGCAGTTATTTTGATTATGCTATGAAAGATGCAGCACTAACAACTAGTGAGACATTAGAAAAGTCACAAATCTCACCAGCAAAATAAAGAAAAATAAAATTTAAAATTAAACCCAAAAGAAGCTGTTATTTCAAGTCCTAGTAAGGCATTCTGGCATGTTTAATGCCAGGAACACTAGTAAAAGCAGAGATCTATTACAACCATAAGTCAGATGTCACAGATTTTTTCTACGTGTAAATCCTATTCTGCTTGTTTTAAATGCATCTTGGTGCTTACACTTTTTTGTTTGTTGTAATTTAAATTTATCAGTGATGAAGAAAATTGGTATTGTGAATGCCCTAAACTCTACACTGGAAAACTCTGCCAGTTTGCAACTTGTGATGAAAATCCATGTGGAAACGGTGCTACATGTTTTCCAAAGTCCAAGAGAGATGCTGTTTGCTTGTGTCCATATGGAAGGTCCGGCATCCTCTGCAGTGATGGTAAGAAACATTTTTTTCATGCATTGGTCATAGTTTCTATCATTCATAGAAGCTGTGGTAAGGAACATGTCAAAGGTTTTGAAGGTAAAACACTGAAAGTCACAACCTCCCCACCTAAAAATACAGCCCAAAACCCAGTCACACACAAAGAATGGCTAAGCTGATCACCCTTCCCGTGTGTGGTTTCATTAAAGTTCCAGCCAGAGAAAGGTAGACAGAGGGATCAAAGAAGCTGAGAGTTTTTACTCAGAGAAGCTGGGAAATATCAGGTAGCATTTGAAGTTTTAATAAATCACCTGGAGAAAAACTGAGATTCAAGTGAGAGTTCCTTTGGAGAAATCAATTTCTCCTGTAGTTTGATTTTTCATCTGCTTACAGAAGTATTACTTTGTACATTTTGCATATTAAAGTAGTGTAAAAGTAATACTTTCTGAATTGCAAAAATACCACCATATAGAATAATTTGATTAATTGTTCAGGTCAAAAAGAAGGACAATTTAAAATTTACTAAGTGCTTTGCTGTGGAACAGGAGACAGGATGAAGTGAAAATAATAAAGCAAAGGAAATAGGTCATTTTGACTAACATTGTCAAAGAAAGGACTTTTATTCCTTGAGCATTGATTATAATGATTGTTCTAGGTCAGGAATTCCTGTGTGTGAACATCCGAGGAATTCTTTCCCCTAACAGCGAATGCAGCAAGCAGAAAAGATTGAAAAACCTACATATAGAAAATAATCATTGGTTCTGAGCTTATTTAGTGGTGCACATGAAGTGCCTTTTCAAATAAATATTAAACAATTATCAGGTTGGTGTATGTCATATCATACACATATTTAAGTCTTATTTAAAATTTTTATTTCCAAAATTTTCAGTAGATGAACAAATATGTTTTATCTGTTTTCATCTAATCATGATACTTGATAGCAAATAGTAGAAGTGAATATATGAAACATGTATGATAATTTCTTGGTAACCTTTCCTAATTTACAGTAGAAATACACTGGGACTTCATTTGCTGCATCTCTAGTCATCCAAGCTGCATTTCTTTGTTCCTTCTCAATTCCACTGCATCCTTTTTAAAATGAGGCTCCAGAGCTGATTCAGGGTGCTATATTCAAGGTCTGATAATGCCACTGCTTTATACAGTGCTGTCTGACATTTTTCTATCTTACTCTCTGCCCTTACTTAACCCATCTCTGTTTTCTTTGTTTCCCATTCTGTTTTCTTTTATGAGTACACTGACATATTCAGGAAAGTGCTTATTAAAATTTCCAGCACCTCTTCCTTGGAAAGCTGATGGTGAGGTCAGAGCCCACTGTTCTGTATTTAAGGCTAGGACTGTTTCTGTCAACACTGAGTATCATCTAATGTTTTTTCCTTGTAGCTGTTCAATGAGGCTCTTCTGCAGATCTTTGTATTTAATTGTCTCTAAACTGAGAGACCACATAAAAATTGAGAGCCTAAATTGAGAGAAACTACAGAAATTCATTAGTTTGATTGGTCTACAAAACTGGAGTCTTTGGAAGCAGAGAAAGAATTAATTTTAATAAGTAGAAAGGTAAAACTGTCTGGAACATCACTATAAACAAGCAAAATGGGAAAGAATGTTCAGCTTTGCAGGAGATAAATCTAAGGTAATCAGCTGACAACATAAAAATCTATTATTGAAATATGAAAAATTATTTTATTGAACCATATCTTAACAATTTAGAAGGAATAGAAATAACCTGAACACAGACAGAAGTCTTGAGTTGCAAGAGGCCCCTTTATCCCATTTTCTTAAACTAAGAGAGAAAGAGAGCCACACAGCAGTGGAATCTGGATGTATCCTTATGGATAGCCCCAGCAGCATTAAAGCCATGCTTCTGGGAGATACTTAAAGATAATGATAGATTGCCTAATTAAAATGATAGAACAATTTAAATTATTTTAGAAGCAGAAGGCACACTTAATTGTTTACTATGACAAAATGTGTGTCCCAGATAATAAATTTAATAGAAAGAAATGATCCATAAAAAATTAAAACATAGAAGCACAGATTTTAAATTAATCATCTTTTGTTTAAGATACACAATAATATTGTCTCTACTATTCAGATTACAATGTAATGCTTGATACTTTATGTCTGAAACACTGAAGAAAAGCTGTTTATCAAAATGTTTGTCAAATAATAGTTGGTTTTCATCAACACAGAACAAGTGAGATGTCACAGTGATTATTTGAAAAAATGAATATAACTAATGTACCAAATAGAATTGCAATTTCATGCCAGCTTGGCTGCTCCTAACAATAGAGATTATTTGCAAAAGACACAGTAAGGATAAATAAAGATGTGGACAGAGCCATAAATGAGCCCACAGATACAGATCTTCCCCCTATCAGAGCTCCAATTGCCATCTGCTAAGGGTTGGAAGTCATGCTAAGAACAACAGCAATTATGTACACTGTGGTGGTGTTTGAGGGTTGCCAGGATGAGGGAAGAGATGAGAATCTTGACTCCATGTTTCAGAAGACTAATTTATTATTTTATGATATTATTATATTAAAAGAAAACCATATACTAAAACTATACAAAAGAAAGAAAAAGGAGACATCAGAAGGCTAGAAAGGAATTCATAATAAAATCTTGTGACCGATCAGAGAGTGTGGCACAGCTGGACTGGGATTGGTCATTAAGTAAAAACAATTCACATGAGACCAGTCAAAGATGCACCTGTTGGTAAACCATCTCCAGACCACATTCCACAGCCATCAGATAGTTATTGTTTACATTTCTTTTCTGAGGCTTCTCAGCTTCTCAGGAGAAAAATCCTAGTGAAAGGATTTTCATAAAACATGTCGGTGACAGTAAGGAAAAGTTATAATAAAATTATTGTCACTATTAAATGGAAAAAAAAATACAAAAATAGAAAAAAACTAAGAAAAACCAAATTGTGACAAGCTAATGTGCATCATTTTATGTGAAATGCATAACACTCAAAAAGTGAAGAAAATTATAGGACAATTGTAAATATGACAAATGAGGCAAAAATGTAAGGACAGATAGTAATTTCTGTTAGACAAATGTATATAAATATGGAAAAATACACAAGGTCTGGGACTAACAAGGACTTTTCTTACATTTCTGAATCAGATGGAGCATACTGCTGTCTAAGCAGGCTGGTGACAGCTCTGAGTTTATTTGTTATGCTATGCTTGTTTCAGACATCAATGAAAGCTTCCAAAAGCATGTCCATTTTTCCAAACATACATAACAAGATGCATTATCTCTCACTACACATTTTTCTTGCTTTTATCATTAGATGACCATGTTATTTTGGCTGCAAGTTGACCATTATACATTGAAATGTCTCTCAGGAACCTACACAGCTACAGCATAATGGGCCAAAGGGAGGGGGAATGTTAGTATAAAACAGAAGAGTGTACAGGCCACGTTGATCAGGTGGAGGACATGGCCAGACAAGCATTCTGATCTATTTACACGTGCCTGGCCCTTATTGTCTCTGTATCCCTCTATTTTCCTCACTCATTCCTCCCCAAATCACCTAATTTTCTCTTTTAGACCCCCATAAGTCCTGTGCTATTCCAAAATGCTCTTCACCTACATCTCATAATGTGTCCCATACCCCATGATAGTTACACCCCTCTGTCCAAAAGGTGACCCACTATTGACTCACCATGGGGAGTGTCACACCTTGCCACTAGGGCTGGGGTATCCTGACAGCCCTGGGAGGGATCTGGACAAGATGTTCCTTCCTCTGAATCCTTATTTTGGGTCCTGTCTGCTGTGGTGGTCTGTGCTCTGGGATTATGGAGATGGACCTGTGATGGCCTGGTGGCTCCTGGGGCAGGGGGGGCTTGCCTGTTGATTTGCAGAGTTAAATGCCTCTGTTAAATGCCTCCAACTTGGCTGGGGGGTTGGGGTGAAGGGAAGGAGAGGAAAACACCATCGATACCCAACATTTTGGAAAAGAGACTATAAGACTATAGAGCCTATGTCCACATGGGCAGATTGACTAATTCCCCCAAATGACTTTGCTTTTTTAAACTGCAGATAAAGGGATCTATATAATTTGAGTCCAGTTATTGAGCTCTGGCTTCTCAGTAGATTCGTGTGAAAGCAGCCAGCATTCAAGCCCTTAGTTTGACAAATTTCCTTTCACATTTAAATTAGCAAAAAGTTGCTTGCATTTTGTTTTTTGCACACTATATATCTCCTCCAGTGTTTAGTATCACAGACTTGATTAGAGTTGTTAAATTGCTACCGTCCCTGTAATCAGCCTTTATTTCTTTTTGTCTATTTTTTTTTACACTTCTATCTAATCACAGAATGGAAGCCTTTCCTGGTTTGTACAGGAGATTGATAAAGTCTGTAAAATATAAGATCACAACATTTGAAATATCTGAGTGTAAGAAATTTTGATATATAAGATGCAGAATTCCTAAATAGTAAATATCAGTGTATCATTGTACTGAGGGATGGTAATGGCCTTCTAAATGCAAGTGAAGCAGGAATGGTTCATTCACCAGGACTGGAAATGTACACCTGGTGTTGTTGGTAATATGATGTTGCACAAGAAATGGGGTTCTTTTGGGGAGATGTTGGTCATAACATGAAGCCTTTTGTTGAGCCGAGAATCAAGAGCAAGCACTTTGTAAGTACAAATGCAGATTTAAAGGGAGAAGGATTTCAAAGGCATGGGCATTGCTAAAATGAGTAATTGTGTCATTTGCAGTGTTTTAGACCAAACTTGAGTGGTTTAGTTTCACATATGTTCACATATGTGACAACATGAAGCTGAGTCCTAACTGTGACACTGTATTTAGCAAACACACCCTGGAAAGGGTCATTCGCTGCAATCTGGAAGGTTCTTCCTTGAAACATTTCTGAGCAACACTTATAGTAATGTTTCACAGCCCCAAGAATTCCAGCAGGTTTTCTGTGGGATGTATTCCCCCATGTATAAAATTAATTTCAAAGTGTTAAAGTGGGAATAGTCACTTGCTTCAAGTTCTGTAGAGTGAAAATCAGCCTGCAAGCGAATTGTTTCTGTGCAGCTATGTTTGGCACTCAATGTCACCTTCAGAGTTGTTTGGGTCTGCAGACTGAGTTGTGCAGTTTGGTGGTAGCAGATGCCTAAAGGGAATTTCCTCAGCTAAAAAAACTGCAGGGTTGCTCTTCTTACTGTTTAAGAGAATTTATTTTCTCAGTTATTTTGTTTTCACTGGGCCCTTATTTCCCCCGCACCTCCAATGTGATGAATGTCATAAAAATTGTAAAACACACATACAGGCACACTCATACACTATTAATGTCACTGCTGTACTAGCAGTTTTTCACAATCATAGTTTCATCTCTGAGCAGTGAAGTCACTTTTATTATTTCAAATTTCAGTTCCCAGAGTAAAACTGATGACTCCATAATTACTGATGCCACAAGACAGACAAAAGGATTCCATAAGTCCTGGATGCGGGGAGGGAAAGTCATACACCTGAATGAGCCATTAAGTGGATCACTAACTCTTGATACAACAGTCTTACAGACATGAGGAGTATTTTACTACCACCTTGAACCCTCAGCTGGCACTGCACCACCCTGCAGCTCTAACACCCCTTATCTTTTCCTCCTTGGACATCCCAGAGTTTCCAGTGAGCAAAGTGGGTTTGCGTGGCAAGGTTCCCCTGCAGCCCAGGGTTGAGACCATGGTGAGGCAGCTGTCCCCATCCAGGCCATGGAGCCCACAGTGGAGAAGATATCCACCTGCAGGCCATGGAGGATCCCAGGCTGTGACCCCATGGGAAGCCTGTACCACAGCAGGGTCTGGCAGGACCTGCGGGCCCATGAAGAGAAGAGCCCACACTGGAGCAGTTCAATACCCTGTGGGAAACCCATGCTGTGAAGAACTGTAGCCCATAGAAAGGACTCATGTTGGAAAAGCTCATGGAGGACTGTCTCCCATAGGAGGGACCCCATACTGGAATGGGGAAAGAGTATGAAGTATTTCTCTGAGGGGGGGGAATGGCAGTAGCCTCATCCACAACCCATGTGCCCCATCACCTTGTGCCAGTTGGGGGGGGGAGGGTAGAGGATTCAGAAGTGAAATTGAGCCTCTAAGATTTTTTTCAAAGTATAGTTGATTTTTTCTATCTCCCATTTTTTGTGCTCAGCTCTGACGAGATATACAATATTAGGGAAGTAAGAAGTCAACCACATCGATACATTTATATAATGGGATAATTTGTCATTATTTGTTTGTGAGTCAATGGGACATATCATTCATTATTACTTGCTCAATACTGGGAATGCAGAAAAGCAGAATGATGAATGACATAGAACTGACAGGGAGACACAGGACAAGATCAAGGACAAAAAGTTGATAAAAGACTTCAGTACTCTGTCAGAGCAATGTGTATTTTAGTCACAGTGTTTACTTGGAGTGTGCGAGCACGGCTCATAATCAAAGTTCTTGGGACACATCTCTGCTCTCTACCACTTCAGACTGTACACTACAAGAGCAAGAGTAGAAATCAGTTTGGATGATGTCCAGACTGGAAAAGAAAAATAACCCAGTGAAGATAGCTGTGCCCTCTGCTAATTCAACCAGCCTCAAACATTTTACAAATACTGTTTAGAAGGACTGTGTTCCAAGGAAAAGATTATGCAATTTTCTGCAGTCTTGGCTCCATAGCTTTATAATGAAAAGGTAGAGAATTATAAGAAAGGTGGACCTGTTTTGTTTCACATGATTTTGCCAAATGCTGTATTTTTCATACAGGATTATTACTTTTTCTTTCAATTTTTAAGTTAAATATATGTACCACTATGGTAAACTAGTCTGCATTAAAGTCAAATTAATGAAGATCATTGTATGAAGTGAATCTCAAACACTGATGCACATTTACTGATGACCTTTCACTTTTTTATGTGATTCGATAAAGATCTTTTGACAAACAATACTTGGTGTAGACAAGAAACATGATTAAAAATGTGCTATAAAATCTGTAAGTGGCAGTTCAGAGACAGACAAAATATGGAATAGCTGTCAAGCTAGATAGATTGAGTCAGCCAGAAATATAAGCTTTTGACTCGTTACTAATTAACATTTCTAAATACATTTTACTCTCCAGAGACCAGCATAGGGAGGACTATTTGCAAACATGTGCCTACCTGCTAAGGATAGGGTGGTTAATTAATACTGCATCTGACTTCTACCAGGTGTGAGAAACTTCTTCAGCACAGTGGAGAAAACTGTGAATATGTAAACCAAAATAGTGCGTCACAGTTTCCATTAAAAATACCCACAGGACTCTTACTGCCTTAAAAAGTACTATCCCCTTCAGGACTATGTGCCTGATGGAGGTATAGCTCCATATGGTCTTCATGCAATCCTTCCCCAGCTTCCTTGTAAACCCTCTTTATGTTCTGGGAGGCTGCTACAAGTCTCCCCAGAGCTGCTCCTCTCCAGGCTGAACAGCCCCAGCTCTCTCAGACTCTTCCATGTCTTCACAGGAAAGGTGTTGCAGCCCTGTGATTGACTCAGTGGCCTCCTCTGGACTTGTTCCAACAGGTCTGTGGCTTCCTTGCATTGAGAAGGCCTTTTGTCAATCTTTAATCCAGCTCTATATGGAATACTGGAAGGAGCAAGAAGAAAGGCAAGAAAATAACGCCCCACTTAGAATGCTCCTAGGAAACAGCTGACACAAAGGCATACCTCATCCTGGGCATAAAGAATTATCCCCTGTTGGGAATAACTTATCAGGAATAGACTCTTCAGTGATGTCTGCCAGCAAACCAAATTACCTGGCTCTGCGAAGGTACATGAGAGAATTTGCTTTTCCCATTTTAAATCGAAGCAGGAAAAAACAATAAGCACAAAGGACTTCTTTATTTTAAAATCTTCTCGTCTCTTAAACATTTTGTGGTTTATTAAATAAACATAAAGACACCCAAAAGAAGGGGGAAGAAAGAAAGGAAAAAAGAAAGGAAGAATACTTTGCATCAAAGAAGCAGTCTGTGTGTCATATTTTTCTAAATTAGCAAAAATACAGAATTTGAGACTCCTTCATGTTCAAGTAATCTAAGGGAATATGAGTGGATTAAAACTAACATGAGATTTAAATATGGGGGAGTTGTGTTGTGCCTCCAATTCAGTCCATGACTCACAGAGGTCTGAAGCTTGAGGTTGTGTTCAGACTCATTTCCAGTGTCCTGCTAATTAGGACAAAACCACTGTTTCATATTTTCTGGCTCCCATCTAAGATCAAGAGCAAGGCATAATGTGCCACATGTGTGGAGTAGTGCTCAATAAATGGGACAGTACACTCTGTACTGCTGCAAATTCCAAGTCTGTGCTAGAAAAGGTTTTCCATGCCTGTGTCTGCACCTTTTCTCAGATGCAGGTATCAAGGAAATTCCTGCCACATCATTGCAAATATGGCAGCTTTCCCAGGCTGCAAATTTAGAAACAGATTCCACACTCTGGAGGTGGTGATGACATTTTCATAATTACATGGTATTGTTTCTCCCTCCCTGTAAGCATTTAGGTGCTTAGATGAACTTAGGCTAATATAGATTTACCTGGGGAGTATTATAATCCTTGACTAGCGTTTCCCCATGTGGTTTGTGCATGGTGCAGATTTGTATTCCTTCCTCCCCCCATCCCTCACACTGCCTTCATTAATAAAGCTGTGTCCAGTCACGTTTGGGGTGCAGGTTGGTTGGAGGTAACTGCTCGAATCTTTTAAATCTAGTCCCAGACCTTTCAGGATTAAGCTGTCATTCCTTTCTCCTGTTTTTACTGAACCATGTTGTCAATACAAGCACTATGTGATCTCTGAGCATCAGCTCCAGGAACTGACTACAGCAGTCTGGCTACTGGCTGCCAGCCCTAGGAGCCATGTGGGTACTCAGCACCAGCGCTCTGTTTTCTGTACAGACAGGTATAGACTTGATTTTATTTGCAATTCATGTGGGTCCTGTTCACTGTGCTGCAAATTCATACTTGTATGATGCTTCTTTTTCTTATTTCTTCTACCTGTGAAGAATTATCATTCCATAACCTTGTCAGCACATTCTTGTACTCACTTTCACTCAAATTCCTGTTAGAGATGGCATTTCCTTTAACAGGAAAATTTCTTTCTGTATTTTCTTTTGTCTGTCTGAGTCTTGATTAAATATTACTGTTATTTGTAGTAATGTTACCTAGAATCCAGGAGATGGCAGTAGTTGCCAAAAATTCATTTTTTAAAATGTCTGTTGGACCTTTTGCCCTAACACTGAATTTACTCTTTTTTTAATACAGCTATTAATATTACTCAGCCAAGTTTCAGCGGCACAGATGTCTTTGGATATACCTCATTCCTAGCTTATTCTACAATCCCAAATATCACCTTCTACTATGAATTTCGCTTGAAATTTCAGTTGGCAAACCACCAGTCAGCTTTACAAGATAACCTGATTTTTTTCACTGGACAGAAGGGCCAAGGTAGGCTTTATTTGTATCACTTATCCTTACAAGCTGTCAAATTCTTATTGAACAAATAGGATAAAAAATATGCACAGGTTTCTCTTGATTCTATTTAAGATAAAATGTAATTAGTGGGAAAATAATCCCTTCAAAACTGTACTGTTTTGTAAAGACAAAGAAATCTAACAGGTTGTAGAAATGTTTCTTTTTATTAAGGAGAAATATAATTGCTTCCAGTAATTGAAGTCAACAATTAATCTGAGGTAATGTATTTCTGAACAAAATTGATGGAAACCTGAAGGCCAAGGTTCCCTTTTTTCAGTTGTTAACATAAATTTCATTATTGATCATTGAACTCTGTGTTATTCACATAAAATAGGAGACCCTAAACCCTGAGATCTCTCAATGCAAGTTAACCCAAGCTAGCCACAAGTAATTTGAGCTAAAGTCTGTGTAGCAAAGCATTCAATTTGGTCTGATTAACACAGCTGAGAAGCAAGTTATTTAAATCTACTTAGAGTATTTGTACTAAGACTTTATCAATACTTAAGGTATCTCTCCACAGCACCCCTTTGTGGCAGCCTGCATGGTGTCAGCAGGGCATGGGTAACAATACCTGTGCTCTGTCCATCTCAGCATTACTCCAAACAAAAGCCATAATACTAATGAAAGTTGAGGAAAAGTTTATATAATTTGATGCAGACATAAACCAGTCATAGATACTTCATAAGAAGGAAAATTTATTTTTATCTTAATAATTTCTGCAATTGGAGCATGACCTAGCTTTTGGGTTTGGAGCTGTCCTATGGAATTGTTGAAGCTGAGAAGGGAGGTTGGATGATGTGTCTTATGTCTAAACCTATCACAGCAGGAGAGTGATTTAAGTGTGATAGAATTCTCTACTACTTTAGTAGGTATTTTACCATATCTGAAACATCACACAAGTTTTGCAGATATGGCCCTTGACCTACAGGAACCCTACACTTATGCTGAACAGTGTCAGAAAATTAATGTTTCAGAAGGATGAAGTAGGGGACAAATTATTATTTGTTGTTTTAACATACTGAGGTCCCAAAATGCATTATTAAAAATCAGTTTTGGGGAGGCATTATGCAGTTACATATATATCTAACAAAGCTATTGCAGTATACCATGTCAATAGGATACAGGGGATACCTCATGTGCTATGTTAATACATTTGATATTTTCTTAGGTTTTTCTTTCTACTAAATTTCTTTATTTAAACTCCTATACCCTCTGAGGCTTCTTCCCCTTTCTCCTTGTGGCAGACTTGCAGGAGTCAGACTGTTAGTGTATTGCAATGCAAATGAAAAATTGTTAGTGTAGGACAGCTCAGCAGTTTATCTATGATATAATTAAATCTGCTACTTTTCATTTGCAAACATCCTGTCAAATTTAGCTAGTGCAGCTCAGCAGCACTTTAGTGTGCTATGAGACCCTGGTACTTAATTTATCAGTTTGATTACCCAAATTAGCCTACACAGATTGGTATTAACCACTCTGAATGGATTTAAACTCAAAACTTAGCTCTGCTTCTATCTGTGTGGAAATCAGAATTTGCTAAGTTTTTTCCCAAACTTCAGCAAGAGACTGATTGATCAAACCTGGTTGATCCTGCTAACTGAACTCCATTCCCATCATTTTAACTACATCCAGGTAGAGCTCTGATCCTGCCACATTTTAATCCTGTGACAGTCACCATTCACTCGCAGGCAGCTTTTTCTGTCACTAGCTGTTATTAATTTTTGTGGATGGATGAAATATTGTCTTTCTTTTTTGGGTAGCTGAGCAGAAATGGTGCACGGAGTTGTAATTACCTAAAACCTTTCCATCTAATCATTCAGAAAACAGCATTCAAAAGCCAATGTCTGCACCATTAAATTTTTATAAGAAGCTCTGTTGTAATATGAACACAAAGAAATCATTAGAAGTTCTTTTCAACAACAAGAATGAACCACCACATTCAAACATGTTTCTGAAGCCTTGGGAACTGAATTTCTAACACCTGTTTGAAACATTTCCAATTGTAAGAAATGTAACCAAACAAAAATCATACCAATTAATTCATTGTCTTTATTCAGGATGGAGAAAATGCAAATGCGATATGTAGAACACCAATGGTATGAAATAATCTGATTCTTTTTACAACAATCAAAGGAGAACTCCAAAAAAATTGCTTAAGTATAAAAGATACATTGCACTAAAATTTGTCTCAAAAAGGCCTGCCTGCAGGGTGTACCCTGAACTGTCAGAAGTCATTGTGGAATGTAGGTCTTGGAATCATATTTGACTGAACCGAGTTTTTAAAAAAAGTTTTACTGGTGTCATTTTTATTAATGAGAATACTAGCATTCTGGGCTTGTTATGCAGTTGCCAGGCAGAAACCTGGCTTTTTATTACTTTGCATATGATTTGTGTGTGTGAGCACTGTGGTACAGCAGTCAGGCATTGCTGCATCCCCACGTCGAACAACGGGTGGGCAGCAGCACACCTGCCAAGGGCAAGGCTCAAGAAACACAGAACAATGAGGTGATGGTAAAATGTTGTTGATAATTTGTGATTTTCTCCTTAGTTTTAATGGTTGGGTAGACTGAGCACCCCACATTTTAACAACAAAAGCAGTTTCTTACCAAAGATGCTCTTGTTTTAACAATTTCCTGAGTGTTGAGCAATAGCGCTCTCAACAGGAGAAGCATGAGGGTTTTCACAGCTAGTGATCTTCCACTAAGGAAGCATTTTTTAATATTTAATTTGAAATTTTCCCCTTTCTCCATTTCATCCAATTTCTTGTAGTCAACATTCTCTTGCAGCACCCTATCTGATTCCCCTCCAGTGTTGACTCTGCCCAAACCACAGGCATCAATTTCATAGCTAACCTCTTGTGAGTTACTATAAAATTCTGTCCCAATACATAGCTAAAGTTTAAAGCTGTCTCATTTATGCAAACTATTAACATTATTTTATTCTACCCCAGCCCTGACAGAGTTCAAGGCCAGGGATAAGACCTTGAGCAACTCAATCTAGTCAATGGTATCCCTGCCCATGGCAGTGGGTGTTGGGACTAGATAATCTTTAGGGTTCCTTCCAACCTCTCCACAGTCTATGATTCTATGACTATCTTCACTATCCAGTCAGTTTTGTAGAGTACTGACACTGCTACATTGCATGTCTTTAACACACTTTAATTCTGAAAAGCATTTTAAAAAATCAAAAAGCCTTTTAAATAACAGTTTGTCTTTAATGTGCTTCCCCTAGTTTTGCTGGTCAAATGACATAAATACATTTTAGACACTGCTGAAAACAGAAACTTTAGTAAAGGTTTTTTTAAAAGAATTGCTATTTTCAGTTTGGAAGTCCTTCACTGGTAATGTGCCAGTGTAACTGAAAGCAATGGGATTTCATTCAGTTTATGAATAAATCATGAACCAATCATTGTAATAAAAAATGAATAGTGTTTGTGTTCTATACAACTGAATGTAGCTGCACACTTTCTACAGAGGCAGTGGATTTATATTCTTTGGAATAAGGATTTACTTTTCTTTTTTCTATAGATTCCTATTGCATCAGAATAGTAACTCTATAGAAAAAACAAACTTCTGTATAGAAAAAGCACAGTAAACCCCAGATTCATTTCCAGGATATGAGATAAGGGGAATATGGCAGTTTTGGCTGTGAAGCAGCTGTGTGCAGAGCTTTAGTGGGAGGTCAATATAAGTAGCATTGTTTCCTGGGGAAAAGACTACTTTATCTTCTGCAAATGAAGAAAATTTCCCATGCATTTGAGACAGGGGCATCAAAACACACATTTTAAATGGCAGCCACCATGTGACACTGGAGGAGCAAATAGGGAGACCTTCCCTGAAACAAATACCTTATGAAAACAGAAGAAAATATCAAATAAAATACCATGTATGGGCATGAAATTGAGCACTGAATTGCTTGAATTCACAGGAGAGTTGTAAAAAGAAATGGATGGCTTTGAATTTCAATTTGGGTCATCCTAAGGCACAAGTGAGAACATTCTTCACTTTCACCATTGTTTGTATCCTGATTCTTTTACCATAAACAAAGAAAGTTTGGGGTTGATATAAAAAAACAAGTTGATCAGGTTTTCTCTAAACAATGGTGGTTCCTCCCTTGCCTGCATGAGGAGAGAGACTGAATGCTCTTTAAAGATGACAGTGTAAAAATGTGTTTATTTTGCATGACCAGGTCCAGAAATTGAACTCTTACTCATGGGCTTTATGTCAGACTGAAATTCCTTCAAATGACATTTTACACTGTAGTTACTAAAAGCACAAACAACACTTAGAGCATGCAGGCCGAAATGTAAAGAAATTAAATTATTTACTGCAAACTGGAAAATCAATCAGTTCTAACCTGAAAGAAGGCTTAAAGAATTAAAGCACTTGGCTGACCAAGGAAATTCCATCAATGAACATCCTAGAGCTGCCTCAATCAGGGGCAGGTGCAATAAATCTCCAGGTGCTGTTGAGTCAAGGGCAGCTGAAGGGCCTGATAGAAGCTGCAAAAGCTTCTTCAGAGCCATGTCCCTGTTGCTCCCCTTGCCTCAAAGCAGCAGGTGTCCTCTGGTTTTGAGGCTCTTGAAGTACCTATAATGAAAGCTGAAAGCATCCTGGAACAGGACTAACTCAGGGCCTGTTCTCACCTGCAACTTGAAATTTCAACTTTTTTTTTTCTTTCTTTTTTTTTTTTTTTAAGATTTTGGAGGAAGTTGAAATTTATTTATGTTCCAGGGGGAAGGAACAGCAATGACTGCTAAATCCACCAGGGCTGAAGGGTTGACAGGTTTTGTGGATATCACTCACTTAACTGTAGTATGAAAAAAATCTTCTGTCAAAAATCCTATAAATGTTTAAAATCTCTGCAGTTTCTATTTTAAATGCAAAATAATACTAGAAAGAGTATTACAAGTTAAACAGAGAATATTAGAAATATATAGTAAACTCATAAGCTTCCTGGCTATTATTTTGCTAAATTGCTAATTTTTCAGTGGATTTGGAGTATATTTTACACACTGATGTTCACTAAATCCTGGAATAAGTAGTTATCCTTCTTTTGTTTTTTCAGGTCTGAATGGAGATGATTTCTTGGAGCTAGGCCTCCGTAATGGGAGAGTGGTATATAGCTACAATCTAGGTTCTGGCACAGCAACAATCATTAGCAAACCACTCGATCTGACACTCAATATTCATGTCATCCATCTTGGCAGAAATCTCCAGAAAGGCTGGCTGAAGGTAAAAAAGAAGGATATCCTTAGGATAGCCTTTAGATGAAAGTGTTCTCTGTGTTTTTTCACATTTTACATGGAAAATGTAATTATTATTTTTGTGCTTCCTTGTAAAGCTGGGAGGATTTTCTTCACTAGAAGTTCCTAAATAAAGGCAAACCCCTTTTTTGTAACAAGTATTAATGTTTCATTGAAAGGTGGATGATCAGAAGAATAAAACTGTCACTTCTCCTGGAAGGCTGGTTGGACTCAATGTCTTCAGTCAGTTTTATTTAGGAGGCTATCGTGAGTACACTCCAGAGCTCCTACCAAAGGGACCCAGATTTAAGAATGGCTTTCAAGGTAAAGATTGCACAATTTTCAATTCATTTTATTACATGCATCAGATTGTTTATCTTTCTTTCATAGGCAATCTCTGCTTTATCAGGAAACAAACTAGAATCTCCTTGGCTGAATTTCCTGTGGCTTTTTCATTATTTCACTCTGAGAACTAAGAAACTAAGATCACTAAGATGATGCAAAAAGAGGCATTGCTAAATAATTTTAATACTTTCCATTTCTGCTAAAATGGAAGTTTTCCATTGTAATGTTTGCCATGTAACCTCTTCTTATGTGTCCTGTTCGACAGCATCACTTCAAAATTACTTCCTTTCTCTGAAGTAGTTTAGATTCTGCTTCCACTGTGACTGGCAGTGCTAGTTTGGGTAATAGATTGCACACTGAAAACTTCTTTCTGAAAGACAGCAGATTTTTTTTTTTCCTGGCATTATGACCTAGGTCTCGAGGCAGGACTTAGCTAATTCCTTTTGCAAATATTTATCAAGCAGATAATAATTTTTACCTCAAAACTGATATTGAAGTTTTATTAATCTGTTTTCAACTCCTACCAGATCAGCAATGAAGCAAAGGACTTGTTCATAACACTTTATTTTTGTTCTTTATTTCCAAAGAAACAATGTTCTTGATATTTACAAGGTAAAATTCCAATTAATTTTAAGCACTGGAAAGCCTTTCAAACGAAAAGAAAACATTTTGCAACAGTAAAACAGAGTGTGGGTTCTCAGTTATGAAACTGAGGGTATGTTATGAAAGTCAAGCATAGCAATAAAACTCACTTTAATGCACTAAAACACTGCATTTCCATTAAGCCCATGTACCTGCTTTATTTCCAGCCATTACTTCACGTTTTTTTCTTACACTGACATTTCCTCAAATTCAATTTCATATTGTCATTTCTTAGTCAACTTCTCAGTCAGAATGTCATATGAATTAACATCTCCTCTGTCTCTGTCTTTTCAGGAAGCATGGATTGTATGGTTATACCTTTCATGGCCTCTAAGCAGCTTGCAAATTGGCATATCATAAAACATAATGTCAGTGCGACTGTTTTCAGAGGGTCAATATCTGTGAACTACTTTGGGCATTTTTATAGATGTGCTAATGTTAGGGGTGACTGACAGGAATATCTAGTGCTTTACTTAAGCACAAATATTTTGAGTTTTCCGGATTCCTCATGTTACAAATGTATTGTAAGGATCAAATTTCTACAGATTCAATATTTTCAATAATTTTTCAGAAACCACAAAGTTCATGTACTGTTAGTTACCATACTATTTATTGATTTTTTCATGCTCTTTAAAAAGAAGTATTACTGCAAAATTTTGGGAAACATGTAGCACATAAACAGTTTTCTCTATGTACCTAGCATTTATAGTATTGAGACTATTATTTTTTGCTAATTAATTCCATGCTCCTGTTCCCAGCAGCAGCTTGTCTCTGTTCTCCAATGCACAGTGGCTTTCAAGGAATCTACACTTTGCTATTATCAATTTCCTCCAATGTTTTCTTATGTAGTCAGCATCTCATTTGTTCTTCTAGCTCAGAAATCTCCCCAGTTTCAGTTCTCAGGATCTTCAGAATAAAAAATAAACCTCCATAGGTTTTTTTTTTCCAGAGTGGGAACTGCAATACCACTGTGAGAGAAGAAAATTTTGAATTATTTTACTGCAGCCAAATTGCAGCTGAAGGGATCTCACAGAAACTCTGGAAGTGCCAGCCAAGATAAATTTATCTAGGACATAGTTGATTAAACCACTCAGAGTTTTGGAACCCTGCTGTTGACTCCTTTTAAAGACATGATTTATTAAAACCATTTTGCTTCTAATTCTAAGGAATGTACCTCTTCTTTTGTAAGAGATCACTACTGGATGAAGAAACATTGAGACCAGCCTCACTGCTGCAGACTAAATGTCCCAGTGTCAGTGTGCAATAATTTAGGATTTTTACTCTGTACAATTACAGTTTCAGACTATTTCTACCATGACCTGCATGCCTTTAGCACTTGTACAAGACATTTCCACAGAGGAGGAGGAAACTGAACACAAATATTTTTAATAAATTATCATTTAATAATCAAAAGTTGTGGAATTTTTAATTTAGGAAATCAGCACCTAGAGATTCTTTTGAAAGGCTGAAGGATGTTTGATGGTACTGTAAGCAATTTGCAAACTTTCATTCAGTTCCTATGAGAAGCTGAAAACTGGTAGAGCTCAGATGAAGCAGCCAAGTTCACGTGGACTCTGAGGTTCTTTGCACTTTATCTGAATTTGAGGTTCCTTGGGGGCTTATTGGAGCTTTTTGTAAATGGGATTGTTTACTTTAGGGCTCAGCTTTTTTTCTATTTCCTATAACAGGGTAACTAAGGGACCTTGAGAGTTTTCTGAGTACACTGCAGATGCTCTAAAAAGTCAAATGTGAGGTTTAGGTAGCTGAAAGTCTTGTGGCCAAAGAGACTCAGCCTGGTCATTAATGGACAATCTGAAAAGGGAGTGTGAAACCAACTGACTCATGTTCAAAGGTCTGCACAACTCAGTACTATGACTCATCTACACAAAATGAGACAGAAAATTATTTGGGAAAAGCTAGAAGTTACAGCTGCATTTCCAGCCCTTCCATCTCTGAAAGAGGCAGAGAGAAATCTGGTGTCAGGGACAAAAGAGGGAGAATTCTGATGTTTCATGCTCTGTGCTACCATGACTGCAGGATTCAGTCTCTAGCCATCAATCCAGCTGATGGAGAGCCATGGCTTGCATCAAGAAATAAGTGAGGAGCAGAGAAAGAGTAGCAACTGATGGTTCCTGTGGTCCTGTTCCTAAGCAGGATGAAGCATGGCTATAGAAGTTATCTGTTGTTTGACAGCAAATATTATTAAAAGGAGTAAATAGGCTAAAGAAACTCTTACCACAAAGCTGAACTGTTGAAGAACCTCTTTCATGCTGAAAGAGCCATCTCTTCACATAAATGATTTTGCAAAGTAAATAAAATTGCAGGTACTGCAATTACTTTTTAAAAATAGAGTAAGCCCAGAACACAGTTGAGTTCCAAACAGATACAAATATAACCTTTCAGTCAAAGTTTAAGCTCATAATAAGCTAGAATACCTTACAAGACTGCCGAGGTTAAGACTACTTATCTTTATGTTCCTGCACCACTGATGTCACAGAAGGACAGTGAGTTCTGAACAGGCTTTTAGTCAGTGCTGTATGATTCATACAGGTACCTCTGGGTGTTTGGGTCACAGCTCTGAGAAGACCTGAGTAGTCACTGTCAGGGCCATTCTTTAGACCAGCACTCACAAACAGCAAAGAAAGACAGGGGAAAAGAAAAGCATTTAAGGATAGGTAGGATTTAAGAAATCTGTAAATTCAGTACTGCATTCAGATACAAAATATTTATCAGTGTATCTATTTGTCAGTTCTCTTGCTGCACTTTTAGTACATATTGAAAATGCCTGCTTTGTGTACTTTTTAGTCAAATTAGCACCAAGTGCTTAGAAGTGAGCAAGGGATCCTAGCAAGAAGTTATAAGAAAAATTTTTTGTGTGATAAGGGTATATCAGAAAAAATTTTTAAAAAAGTAAAGGTGACCAGTGAAGTAATATATTTTATGAAAATCCCTCAAGTTTACTTAATGGCTCTTTAGTGATTTATGAGCTCTGCTTGACTGGGGGTGAAAGCTATAAAATAAATTGATGCTAAAAAAGGTTGGTAATAGAAAGGCCTAGGTGTGGTCTAAGAAGCCACAATTCAAAAGATTACAAAAAAAGGGTAGTATACCATCTGTGAGTGTACAGTCTTGGTGTCTGATTTCTGTTTACTTGCATAAAACTGATGTTCAAAATCACGCCAAGTTTAACTCACAAAGTCAGGAACTTTGAGTTCCTCTTGCAAACTTGGCTGTGTCAGGAAACCTCTCCATTATTCAGAATAGTTGGCAGTCTCTCATTAAAAGGGGCCCAGAACTGGCAGAGCTAAGGAAATTCAGGTCAGAAACAAGGCACATTCATCAGCTGATCCCTCTGCAGAAGGTTGTGTAGTGCTTGCTACAACAGGCTCAAATTGCTGCTCTGACTCATTAAATAAAAGATTCAGTTTAACTTAGCTGGGCCAAAACACTCTTGTACCTATTCCATGCTTTGTTTACCAGTGCTCGAGAACTGTTCCTAACCTAGATGGCACAGTTAAACTGTGGTTGGTGCACTCAAGCTAGTCATCAACACAAATGCCAGTTTATTTTCCATGATGACCTGAAAGTCCTTGAGGACTCACTGTGCTTTCCATTGTTTACTCAGAGCTCTGGGCTGCTTTTGCTTAGCACTCCAGCAAGACCCAGGAGAACAGAGCATGCTTTATCTGCTACTGATAGAGATGAAACATTAGCTAGGATTTACCAAGCATAAGGTGGCCTAAAAAAACAACCCTGTAAAAAGCAAAGAGGCAATAATACAAAGATTGCAAATAATCATCAAACTAGGTTATTTTTAAATTACATATTAAGAGTTTATGAATAAACAGTTATGTGTCAATATAGACAGAGCTACAAAATGTGTGAAATATGGAAATAGCCTAAGAAAGCTACTTTCACTATCATGAAACTGTGGTTAGAATAGTTATCTTGCTTATAGATATTACTTATATTTTGTTTTAAAAAATTACATAACTATAAAAAACCACATTGTATATTCATTGGGTCTTTCAGATGCAAGTCTATTTCTTTTGTGATTTCAGTGAATCATGCAAAAACTCATGTTAAGTGTTGCTTTTAAAATCAGTGTAATGATTACTTGCCATCTCCATATCATAACCTTTCCCTGCTTCTAATATTAAGCTGAGAGCCTCTGAAATGCACTGCTGAATTCCAACTATTCTTGTGATTTCAGGCACTGTAGGAATTCACTCCGCCTCAGCTAAATTTTATAAATCACGTTTAGAAAGCTCTGGGCATTTTCAGATACATTTATGTACTAGTTTAACTAATGTGGTTTAAAACCTGGTTTTTAGTTTGAAATTGTACATATATTTATGTATAGATCCGGATGACATTTCAAAAATGTTTAAGGCTACCTTTAAATGTGACTGTACATCACTTGGATGCTGGGGTACATTTTGAAAGGCCATTTAGGATTTGATAAAAAAAATATATATTATATTATATAATTATATGGCATCATCTTTGGTTTTGCTGTATAGAAATAAGCACATGGAGTCATAAACATGATCCAGAAATACTGGTGACTTCAGCCTGACCCATAAGGCTGACTATCCTGTGACACCACCAGGCAGAGCAAAGTGTCTCCAAAGAGGCAGTCCCTGGAAAGCTCACAGGCTGCGCAGGAGCTGCTGGGAAGGAGCAAGTAGGGAACACCTCTGCTTCACTCAGAAGCTTTAGCTCCTCCTTTCACTTGGGATATCAATGGATTATGACATTAAAGGAAAATCAGAGCATAGATCCAGGCACTGGCACTCAATCATCTTTACAAAACATTTTTACAAATAAATTATTACAATATTCCCTAACAAATATTTATGACAATTATTGTTTTCCTAAACAATTCTTTACTGTGTTCAGGGATTTAGAATAATCTTTGGATCATTTCCCAGTGGCAGTCTGCATGCAGCTGTACTCTTCTGGAAAGTAATAAAAGTTTGATAATAAAATTGTGACCATGCCAGGTCACTTGGCCACAGGACCTAGCAACAGACCCAGAAGTATTTACCTTACTAGTATGTGTTAATTTTTAAAATTATTTTCTGAGATTAAGGGCCTGAAGAAGCAGTCTACCTCAACCTAAAAATGTCTTGTGTGACATGATCTGCATGTACCAAGGACTGAAGCATTCACTTGAGAAGGGAAGAATTTGAGTCATTACCTGAAAGGGTCCTTTTCAGCCTATGGAAATTCAAGTCCACATTCCTTATTTGCATTATATTATTTGATGACATTTGGATTCTATTATATTTTATATTAAGTAGGTTTCTTGCTGTCCTTCTCTTTTTTTTCTTGGGTTTTTGGGGCTTTGGTTGGTTGGTTGGCTGTCCTTTTGGTGCTTTATATTTTTTTGGGATTTGTGACTGCTTTTATCTGATATAGAAACATTCCTGTAAGAGCATGAGAAAACTCAAATTTAGTGTAAACACAAAATTGCATCTAGTCACTGACTTTATATACTGTCTATTCCTTAAGAAAATATTTCCTTTGTTTTACCCACCATTAAATGAAGGACTTCTGATCATCTACTCATTTGCCTGAACAGAAAGTAGCTGGCCTACCTTTATTTTCTGTAGATGGTATGGTTGCCCATTCACTGAAGATATTCTGGAGGAATCCACTCACTGAGGGTTGACACTGCCCTCTTGTTCAGTTTGTTTTGCCTTTCACTATCTGTTTTAAACTTAATTTCTTTCTTTCTTTCTACTTTTGAGGTTGCATTTTTGATGTTCAAGTTCACACCAGCCTTAATAAAGGATTTAAATCACCAGGAACTCCAGAAGGACACCCCAATTCTGGTCGCAGTGTTGGACAATGTAAAGATTCCCCATGCAGTTTAATAAAATGCAGAAATGGTGGCAAGTGCATAGAAAGTGGCTCTACTGTTTAGTAAGTAAATATATATATATTTATATATATGTTTTTAGGCACAGCATAGACTGTCCCTAGACTAATAACTGTGGTAATTTATTGTGTTCATAACAGAAGAAGGAAGGAAGGAAGGAAGGAAGGAAGGAAGGAAGGAAGGAAGGAAGGAAGGAAGGAAGGAAGGAAGGAAGGAAGGAAGGAAGGAAGGAAGGAAGGAAGGAAGGAAGGAAGGAAGGAAGGAAGGAAGGAAGGAAGGAAGGAAGGAAGGAAGGAAGGAAGGAAGGAAGGAAGGAAGGAAGGAAGGAAGGAAGGAAGGAAGGAAGGAAGGAAGGAAGGAAGGAAGGAAGGAAGGAAGGAAGGAAGGAAGGAAGGAAGGAAGGAAGGAAGGAAGGAAGGAAGGAAGGAAGGAAGGAAGGAAGGAAGGAAGGAAGGAAGGAAGGAAGGAAGGAAGGAAGGAAGGAAGGAAGGAAGGAAGGAAGGAAGGAAGCTGATGAAAGTTCATTCAGTTAGACAAACACATTAATATTAAAATAATGTTAGGACTATTTCTGGGGAATATTTTTAACAAATTCCATGGGCTGGTTCTGCTCCACTAAGTCACTGGCATCCAGACTTACCGGGAAATGCATGGGAAGAATTAGATGTGTGACCTTTTTTTAAAATTAAGTGAGCAGCGTGAATAGCAGAGAAAAAGTAATAAAGAGGAGAGCTTGACTGTGTTTATGTCCAAATGTGACTGATGGGGCAAAAACAGGTGATGTCTGTTTTCTGGGAATTATTATTTTTCATTAAAAAACCCATTGTGGAATAAACCACCGACTGTCCAACATTAGAAAGTTCTGAGCCAGTTTAAATCTGTAGGAGCTCCAAACATTGTTCAAAGTCTGTCAGCTCATCTCTAAGCTGCTCACCTGGCTGATCTATGGGATGAGAGGGGGTAGCCAGGAGAGGTTGCCCAAAACATGAGTCTCTGGTCTATCATGCCTTGTGTCTCAGTGTAGATGGAGCTGAGTGCCCAGGCTGTATGCACTGAGGGAGGAAGCTCATTTGCAGTTCCAAATTGCTGTTGAGTGTCAACACTTCCATTGTAATAAATTTTGTTTTCACTTTGTAACGCAGCTGTAAAACCTTTGCTGATGAGGATTTTTTTATTTTAAGAGTATCTGCCAAGATTAATTATGCTTGCTTCCCCTTATGTGCTTTCACATGTGCTCATTTATTTCCACAGATTTGCATAAATTTTTTAAAAAGGGAAAAGTGCTGATTTAAAGCTTGTTAAGATACTCACTGGAAACATTGCAGACAGCAAGACAGATTTGAATGAGAAAAAAGGCTTTGCACTGTGGAGCCTCTGTATGATGCTTCTTAAAACAACAAAAATCTGTCCTTCTGTGTGCTATGAAGAAAAACATTTGCATATCTGTCAAACCAAAAACAATCTACTAACTCTGGATTGGAGAGAGAATTATATGGTAATTGGTTTTGCTGCCTGTGACACAAATCTTCACCTGTAAGAAAATTTGTACAAAAAACCTGCTTCTAAAGCTAGTAAACTGTACTCATATTTGGAAAACTGACCCCAAGATTAGCACACAGATTGGTCCCCATTCCCCTTATTAGTCTTTTTATAATCTTCTAAATACAGTAATGAAGGAAATGCTTTAAAAAATATAATTTGGAATTGTTTTCTGATTGTTGCACTGCTGCATGTCACAACTGTTGCACTTTGCATCATCCTCCCAGAGCTGTTAAACCCTTAACATTTGATCTTTCTGAGGAACAAGAAGGGATAATGGTCATCTTTCCCCTCATGAGCATATTAGAGGCAATACAAAACCAAAATTGCAAGACAAAAAAAAGCATAAATGTGGGCTGAAACATCCCACTCCCATCCACCCACCTAAATCCTTGCTTCAGCAATTTACTCAGCTGTGCTAAGTCACCTTCATGTCCATAAGATGAACCACCACCAGCAGCATCTAAAGCACATTTGGAAAGCAGGTGGCAGGCTAGAATGGCTGCTGGTGACAGGAAAACATAGCAAGCTTGGTATTATAGACAAAGTTCTTTTTCATCATTACAGTATTCCAGATTAGTTTAGGGATAATTCTAAGATTTCTGGGGCACTGGGGGAAGGGGGGAGGAAGGATGGAAGGAGGGTGTAATTTGGTTTTTCTGGTGGTTTGTTTGTTTGCATTTAATTTATAGTGACCTACTACTGAATTCTATTCCTGTCCCCATATCTCAGGACAGCTAGTGTCGCAGACATCTTTTCATTAAAAATCCTTCTTTAGGATTTTTCCTTCTGAGAAGCTGAGAGGCCTCAGAAACAAAATGTAACCAATGGTTATCTGCTGCTGTGGAATGCAACAGGTGGATCCATGATTGGTCTCGTGTGGATGTTTGGAATTAGTGACCAGTCACGGCAGAGCTGGCTCTCTCTCTCTGTCCGAGCCACAGACCTTTGTTTTCATTCTTTTCCATTCTATTCTTAGCTTAGCTAGCCTTCTGAGATGAAATTTTTCCTTCTATTCTTTATAGTACAGTTTTAATATAATATATATATAATAAAATAATAAATCAAGCCTTCTGAACATGGAGCCAACATTCTCGTCCCTTCCCTCACCTGAAAACCCTTGTGAACACGGTCACACAGCTAGGTCTACACACACCAAGTATATGTGCATGCATGTACCAGTAATGGCCACCTTTTCCTCTCACAGAAAAAGTGAAGCATTGCCAAAGAGACATGGATGTAGCTTACATCTAATTTCTGTCAAAGTGCAGTAGCTGTCAATATTGTCTCAATATATTTTCTCAGAGGGAACTTCTTTCTATTTTCAAATCATCCATGTTCCTTTGAAGAGCAGAGTCCTTGAGGGAACTGGATTTGTGTTCAAATATTTTCTCTGCTGAAATGAGATCTCTCCAGAGGTTTTGGTTGCTGTTTTGAGCTATTTTTATATCTTGCTTTCACCACCCTGCCAGAAAGTGTGCAGTGCTGTTAAGCCGTAGATTCAGTTGCTATAGGGATAATGCTTTGATTTAAATAGAAACAGAAATATGCAGCATTAATCTTTACATTCTGGCCAGCAACGGAGCACAACTGCTGTGTTTTAAAAAACAAAGGGGAATTACTTGAATAATAAAATGAAGAATATAATTTTCAAGGGACAATAATATCCACTATTATTTTATTTGTGATGCAAAATTATGGAAAATAGAAAACTTAATGTAGCAAGATTGTCTGCTAGGTGTTATGGCTACTTCTTGTGAAGTAAGAAAAAAAATGTATCTTGTGTGCTATTTGAACAGAACATCAGACAAAATGGAGAGGATTCAATCTGCTGAATGTGAGCATGCAGTGTCACTTTAGACACCCCTGGGTATATGTTTGGCCATCAGCTGTGGCTTCAGAAGAATTTGGGACTTGAATAAGTTTTCTGTCATATCTCCAAGCCTCATGTGGATTTCTCAGTATTCTATAGCTTTCAAAAAGAACAGCCACTCAGGTTTCAGAAATTAAATCATACCCCATATGTGTGAGGCGGCCCACAAAAAGAGCTTCTGTAGTCTTGTTATTAGGCCAGATTCAATTAAAATAAATTTGCAGTGCAAGGACAGAATCAATATGGAACACAAGGACATAACTTTCATACTCTTTAAGGAAAAAGACATTTCTCTGTTTAATAATCATGGTTTAAAACAATACAAGGTTCTGTTTTGGGGGGTGAATTTGCTGTCTAAAATTTTTCATCCAATTTGCCTTATTTAATAGGACACTTTTGCAACATTCCATGGTCCTCTTTGTTTAAATACAGCTGATTCTCTTCCAATCTTGTCTTCTTTAGGCTCCCTCCTTACCTTCCAGCCTGAAGATAGACTGTTTTTTGTTAATGCTCTGGTCTTCCACTGTGTGAATTTGAAACCACTCTTATTTAGAAATTTCCTTCCTTGCTCAGACTCTTTCCACTACAAAACAAATTCAAGAACTGTATCAAGAAATCTCCAGTGGATTGGGCAGCTTGATGGGGCTAATACATGCCAATATGGATTTCAGATGTCCTGCACCATCTGACACACTTAAATGATGTTGAGATATGTTTCAGTTCCTCCTGCAGAAGTGTTTGGAGGTCACACAAGATACCCTAGGGAGTTTCAGATGTCACTGAACATCTGCCTAATCTCAGCTGCTCTAAGTAATTTGATAAATTAATTAAGCTTCTGATCTCCATTGAGTATATGCCCATCTTGCATATAGAATCCTAAATTCAGGTGTCAGAATGTGCAGACCTGGACACCTCCTTTTCTGCTATAAGGTTACTTGTTTGATTTGACACCACATTTGCATAGCTATGGGAAATTCCATATTTGTTAGCATTGAGAATGACATTTTAAATTGCATATTTTCCATATTCAATAGAGGAATGTTTTTTGTTTCATTTTGGAGCTAAGTAATCATTTCAATTCTTTATTAATCCTTTAGGATCTTTAGTTATTTCACTATAAAGTTCAAGAAAGTTTGATCAGGATTTTGTGTAGTAACACACAGACACACTTCTTACATATTTTATGTGTAAGATTACTTTTCATTACTTTTTTTTATTGTTGCCTGAATTTTGATTAAAAATTTTGGGTTTTGGTTCATAATCAACAGTGACATACACTTGTCATCCTTGCTTATGTAAAAACTGTGTTATTTGTTTGAGAGCTAATTTTGGCTTTGGTAAGGAACTTTGAACCTGAATAAACCATTCTATGAATACTGCATGACACTTTTAAGCATTTTACAAGAAGCAAAAAAGAAAATGCCATTAAATTAATTAATCCTTGAGCTTTCTAAACACAAATATTTCAGAACTTGAAGTGGTATTTGAATTTCCAAAATTTAAAGTGAGTTTGTTTTGCTTCCTGAACTGACTGACTTTGCCCCATACTTACTCTGAAATGCATTCTATTAATATTCCTTGGCAAAACCAGGTGATTCAAGATTATACAGTTTGTTTTGACACATAATCATTGACATTTTGACACAAAATCAAAGTTGTACTTGAAAGCCTCTCTATCCTTTTCCACCTGAAAATATGCTTTAGAAAACAAGAAAAAAGAAAAAAAGACATTTTGGCAGTTCCTCTTGAGATACTGGTATCTCTAGTATAGAAGAGATATTTACAGAATTTAATCTATGTTCTTCAAAAAGCCTGAAAATAGGAAAGTATCTTACAGTGACGTTGTCTCCTAAGACACATAAACTTAGAGTGTCTCCAGGTGAAGTAAATGTGTAGGATCCTATTAGAGTCAGTGGAGATCCAGACCTTTCCAGTTGTCTAAAGACTGGCATTCTAATGGCACAGGTCCTGGGATACTTTTCTGGTCTTCATAGGAGCACAGAAATGGAGCACTCCAGAGAAGAACAAGTCTTCTGCAGCTCTTCTGCTGGCTCACACATCTCTCAGACCCACCATGGATCAGAAGGCAAATATCATTTGTCTGTGTTGAGGCCACTGAATGCAGGACTTCATCATTAGGGCCATGCATGAGCTGGTTTGTGGGGTGGATAGTGCCCCAGTTCCCATGACTGTTCCTGCTCCATCACCACTGATTGATTAGCAGCTGAGCTCAGGCAGTTCCTTGAGGATCCCATTGCTTATACTTGAACATTCTGTCAGACCTCTGTCAGAAACTTGTCTCCCTGGCCAACAGCTGCCTCTCTCAAATACTTCTAGGGCAAGTGGAAACCAGCTGGGCACCTGATGTAACATCAAATTAACTGCCTTGATCTCAGGTGAATCTCATCTCTTATTCCTAAAGAAATACAAGAAACATCTGGATGATGCTCTTAGTCATACAATTTACTTTTAGGTAGCTCTGCAAGGAGCAGGGAGTTGGACTCAAAGATCCCTATGAGTCCCTTCCAGCTTGAGGTATTTTGTGATTCTAAATAGGTCTTTAAATCCCTGAGTCAAGTCACTAGTGCAAGCTATTGGTCTCTCCTGGTCTGGAAAAACAAGCAACCAAATTCAGGAAGACATAGAGAAAAGTAGACCAGCATTGCAGGCTGTATGATGGAAAATTTCTAAAACACTTGCTCTTCTTTCATCTCTGTAAAGATTAGGAAATTTTATATCAAACTTCTCAACAGCAGTTCAGCTTGCTTAGGTGTGTTAAATAGGCTTCATCTGGTGATAGATCATTGCTACTGTAGGCCAGGAAACAGGTTCAGCTCTGTGCAAATGGTTTTAAATTAATTTAAATACCTGACTTCTGTTAGGTCATAGGAGACAAGAATTAAAAGAAACTTAAAGACATAAGCAGACATAAACCAGGGAAAGGGGAAGAAGCCTCATGTACAATGCCCAAGAGCAGCAGCATCAGCTCCAGCAGCCTCCCTCATGGCACAAGGAAGGGGCACTGCTGTTTGCACTCAGGGAGTTAAATCACATCCCCTTCTCAGCAGCTTTCATGCATCAAAGCATAACATTTATAGCTGGGACAGAAAGCATTCTGATGCTGACTTTGATGAATTGAGGTGCTTTTGCTTTTGCAAGGTCCTGTCCTCTTTTCCCCTTCATTCCAAATGTCTGTTTATTGCTCTGAAGGGTTTGTTGGCAGTGCTTTGTTTACATGTTGTCTGATCTGAAGGTTTGGTGAAACAGCAGTTTCCCAAGCTCCTCATTATGTTTTATGCAGAAACAGTGGGCTGATTAATGGAGGATGTGCAAGTCAGTTAGTGCAAAGAAAAATTCCAGAGTTTGCACAAAGCAAAAAAACCAAACAAACATGGACCAATCAAAACCCAATCAAAATATGAGTTTTCATTCTTAGCCTTGAGAGAGAAAACTTCCAGTGAAAAAAATCCATAAATGTTTTTATTCAGGGGAATCATTTTTTAATAATAAAGAGATACAAAATACTAGAATAAAAATAGGTCTAATATATGTAATTTTAACTCTTCAGTAAGGAGGCCATTTTAAACATCAATCCCAAGTGTATTCTGTATTTAACACTTTCTATAGAATTCATACTAATTTTAAATTTATACGTTATTGTGATTTTTTTGGGTTTGTTCCACAGCCTGGATGAAAGAAAGGCATAAAGTGTAGCAGACAATAACAAGTTCAATGATTCAGTCAGTTTAGAAAGTTTATTTTTGGTATAGGATTGCAATCATAGATATATGAAACCCAGATTGCCAACTCTTTCATGGCCATACCCACTATCCTCTTTTTCGTCATGTGCTTCAACAAACCTACATTTGATATGCCAGTTATAAGAATTTAGAAAATTACCAATGACTAAGTGAAAGGCAGTTGCTGACAGACTCAAATTTTAGTAGCTAGTATTTGTCACTGTTAGCAATTCTCTTATGCTGGTTTTATTTTTATGACTGTTTTTTGCTGCTTACCTTTCCCTTTTAATGCCCACTTTAACTCCTCCTGGTTTATGAAGCCAAGGCCTTTTGGAATTATTTGTAGAGCAAAGCAAACATATGAAAGCTACAAGCCTTTTTTTTTTTTTTAATAAGATGCTAATATTGTAATGTTACTATTCAAAATAAAATATTTCCTATTATGTACATTTTTCTTTTATAATAAAATTAACATATCAAATAGTTAAATGAGAAACTTGGTTACTACCTTTTTCTTGTTAACCATTTTGAATCAGGTTATTGAATATAGGTATCCAAATTTGAAAATCTCTTGATTAGATTGCTACTGACATGTTGATTTCTTTTGATAATACTGTTGCATTCTTTCCCTTCATTTACCCTCCGCAGCTGTGACTGCCTCACTGGATGGAAAGGTGCATTTTGCACAGAAACTGTGTCAGTGTGTGATCCTGAGCATGATCCTCCACATCTGTGTCAGCAAGGCAGTACCTGTGTGCCACTGCCTGGTGGCTACACGTGTCACTGTCCTCTTGGAACAACGGGTACCTACTGTGAACAAGGTATGTCAAATGCACAGTGCATTGTACACACAGATATGTGATGTAAAACCACAGCATTTTGCAATATATCAGTTAAATGTAACATAGAGACACAAAATACAAAAGTAGATTTAAGGAAGTGATGTTCCTTTCTGTTGGAAAAAGTAATTTAAAGCAATTAATTATTAGATATTGTTTACTTACTTTGCTTATTTTTAATGCCATTTTTTCCTTCATTTTTTTCAAATCAATCAACCAAATTCACAAGCATGATTTGTCAGGCACCAAGGGGACAGGAAGCATTGCAGAGCAATGTTATAGTGCTTAGTTCAATTCCCAAGCTCATCATAATGAAGTATGATGGGAAATACACTTGGGATCACAGTAGAGGGAAGCATCTGGGACCTTATCCAATTTCTACTGATCCTAATGGTGAAGTTCCTGTTGACTTCACAGTCTGTTGGGTAGGGGTGCACTGATAATGATGACAAGAGATGCAAACATCACTGTAAAAATCCACAAGTGATTATTCTCCCTGGCTTTTTTTCAACATGCCACCCTCAAAATATGTCCTCAGTTTGCAGGTTTTGCATTTCTTACCCTCATGTAAAGGAATCCTTTATCTGTTTTCTTCTCTGAGAGATTGTGCAGATATTCAACAATGTGGACACACAGGTGTTGCAAGCTCAGGGACTTTTCCTGAAAGTGCCTGAAGTGACTCTGTGTGTAAGGAGGTACAGTCCACACCCTCTATTCCACAGCTCTTAGATTCATGTTAATTTTGTACAAGCTTATGTTTTTCTGTTGAGAAGCTTCTGTAAAACTTTTGGAGAACTCCAGTTACTGTTAAATAGCTGCCTTCCCAAACTGCCTGTCAAGGTCCAGCTCTCCTGTTGTGTGAGTTTGAAGCACAAAACTGACAAACTGAACTGCATTTGACCTGATTTGCAGTCCTCCTCACCCTGTAGATGGATAGTTCTTAAATCCCATTACACATGGAACTGGTAAACAAATGAAAAAGAATATAGCTTCTGGAAAGTTACTGTTGAATTCCTTATTCCACGTAAGAACGTGCTTGCTTTATTGCCTCTGCTGCAACAGCTGTTCAAGGCTCTTTATATGAACTTTTCAATTCTGAATTCTCATTTCAAGTGAGGTTTTCAAAAGTAATGGCATCTGGATTCAGGACACTGATCATCAGGATATGTGCTATACACAAAGCAGGTAATTAATCAGGTAAACAGTCCTGTGTTCTGGTTCCAGAATTCATTTGGGTCTTCTTATGATGGCCACATTATCAGTACAGAACTTATACTGGAGCAAGAGAAAATTGTATTTCTTACAGATTGTCTTTCTTGCAGTAATTCTTCACCTGATAAACACATTAGAGGGCTCCTCTCTGTTTTATTTAAAAGCTTTCCTTTTATGAATAGGTACTGTGGATCCTGACCAAACTCTGTGCCCTGTATTTCACCTTACTCTGTGGCAGAATAATGAATTATCATGAGATTTTTCAAAGAGCAGTTTGCACTTTTAGTGGATAGCAAATTGCTAAAAAACAGCTGCTTATCAAGATTGAATATCTCATCTCTGGATTAATGGTGGTTATTGGAGCCAAAAGAAAAAGAGACAGAGAGCAATGAACAGCCCAAGGGACTGGGAGAAACAAAGGGTAATTAAAGGATGAAGACTAATGAATGTACCAGAAGGAAGGAAAAAAGTGTGAGAAGAAGACAAATAGATTTATGAGGCAAGAAAAGCATAGAGTAGAATTACAAAGGGTAAGAACAAACAGGGGTTTGCCAGATAATAGCAACTGGTAAAGACAGCACAACAGTATGGATTGCACAGGAACAGGTCAGGTGAAGCAAGAAAATAGGACAATAGGGGTAGAACCACAATAATAAACAAGAGCAGTCTGAACACAACTATTAAGTGTACTCAGGCTAAATCATCAACAAACAAGCATTAACTTGTTTGGCAAACACTAAAAATGTTTGAGGTTCTTTCTTAACTATGTACATGAGAGAGGAGAGATGAAAGCATCTGAGCAGATGAGGATGATGCCCTTCTTCACTGTGATGGTCTTGCTTAGAGCATCAACTCAAGCCACCAAGGATCCAATGGCTGTCAGCACAGAGATAGGGTGCATTATTGTTAAGCTTTAGATGTCAGAGCTCCACTAGCAAGTGTTCAGTGGTTGGAAAACTAAGTTAGAACAAGACTAAGCACAGGGAGAGAAAGTTCTGTTAAAGAACACAGTTTTCATGGCACTCATGGCCCGAGAGTCACAGGACTCACTTGAATATCTCACAGTGACCATTGCCAATAGGTAAATTGAGCAATACTCTCAGGAGATTGCAGAAAGATCTGTATTATTTCATGTGTTTTAGAGGAAATAGAAGAAATAAACCCACTTGACAAAGAGAAGGTAGCAACTTCAATTTCTCTTAATTTCCTATTGGCTGTGCGCAACAAATTCATATTCAGGAAGTAGTGCAGTGATATTTTGTAGGCTGAAATGCTGAGAGCAAATATTTCACTGTATATTTCAACCTGACAAAGTAAGTATCAGGACTTGCTTTTCTCAGAGAAAGATCAAGAGGTTCAGCAGGTAGACAGTACCCTGGTGACTGACAAATAGGAAGATGCCTGTGAAATTTAAGACCAGTTTTGGGAAGGCAAGCATCCATAATGAGCACTAGGAAAGAAGGACAGGGCTGTAAATTAGATCAGAATGGGCCCAAGAAATAAAGCCTTGTCATGCAAGGCAGAGTAATACATTTGTTCAACAACTTAAAACTCCAATTCTTGGGTGCACTGTGCTGTCCAAACCCATTAACACTCATAAAACAAGAGTGTTAGCTTTAGAAAGGTAACACTGATTTAAACAAACAAAAATGTTATTAATTTATACCTCCAGAAACAAAAGTGATTTTAATGAAATGGGAAGGAAATAGAAGATTCATGGAGGAGCCTATTTTGCTTGGTGTTAACATTGCCACTTGCACTCAAACCACTTCCAAGACTCTTTGTGACACATGAAGCAGCAAATCATGTTCCACTGGTTTGAAAAGGTCACAGCTGTGACAGCAACACAGCAAAGCCAGCCCAGCTCCTGAGGTGCAAAAATGGCATCCAAACATTGCCATGATCTGGCCCAGCATTAATTCTTAGTTAGCACTCCCATAACCACAAGGATTGGAAATATGGGGAAGTAGTTTATCTAGGGTTTTTTTTAAAAATTGTTATGTTTTCCATGACACCAAAACATGATGTTAATAAAATCTTTGGGTCATTTGACTTAAAGTTTGCATCTAAAGCACCAGACAATTATAACTTTTCTTCTGATTAAGAAGATTCAGCACGCAGCAGCATGATAATTTAGTTATTTCAAGAAGACACAATATTCAAAATTAACAAGAGTTTCCAGTAATTTGTCTGGGGAGTCTCCCGCATGGCTTTGCATGCCAAATTCCAGCTTATTCCATTTGTGCCAATGAATACCTTTGTAATTAGATCTCTCAAAGGGCTTCTGAGGAGGGAGAAGTCTCTAAGGACCTGTTTTTTCAGTTCCCCTGCAAGTGTATAGTAGACCTGTTGGTTTCACTGTGATTATTACTGTGAGAAACAGTGGCCAAGATCAAATGTCAAGGATGATTCTTCCTGAGAAAGAAGAAACAGTGTAAAACCCTTTTACAGCAGGTAGCTTAATTATACAGCACATTGTTACATATGTGAACACAATATCTTTTTTCACAAATAGTAATTAAGAAGATATGTGAACATTAAAATTACAGGCATTATCCTTAATTACAGTCTGTATTTATATTTTAATCTCTGCTGAATTCTATCTTAGCAGCTTATTCCTCTCATAAGAACTGTGTGCCTGTGTGAGGCCAGTAATCCTGTCTCCAGCAGTGGCCAACAATGGAGGTTTAGAGAGAAAATTGACACAGCAACTACATGCAATATCTCCCTGAAGCACTCTTTTAGAATCTAAACATTTATTGCTTACCTCTTTTTTTCTTGCCGTTTGTCCTAATGGATTAAATCAAGTCTTTAATCTTGTCATAAGCAGCATCACCAAAGGCTATGAAAAACTTGAACAAAAATAAATGTTAAGTCAATAAAGTTCCTCTGACATTCCATTATACATTGAGATATATTTACACATAAGATAGAGTTTCTATAGCTCCTGAGTATATTTATTTCCCAGAGAATTTTGTAGAGGAATTAAGAAGACCTACAATTTCAGATTAGTTAATTTTGAGATAACAGAGACTGATAATGTTCTTATTTAAGGGGACAGCAGTGCAATATTTGAAAGATTCTATAGATGGCACTATTGGAGAACACTTGCCGGTGGTGAAAATAAACAGGGTTTTCATCACAGTATTTCTATGAATTTTAAATTATTCAGCAGTTTTCTTTAGCAGGAATAGTTTGTGCCACATACGTTCATAAAATCTATTGTGATAATTTTTCTTGACTTCGAGGCATGATAACAGAATGCTACTGTCTTTTTCACAAAGAAACAAGTTAATAAACAGACTTCTTCAACTGTATATTAGTCTATGAATTCCATAGCTACTAATATTGCCTGTCAACATACAATGCTTGAAGAACTGAAAGAAAATGTAAAGAGTTTTCATTGTTCCGGCCTTGGTTTAAAGAGATACTTGTCAAGCAATAAAGCCATTTCCTTGATGAACAAAGGGCAAGCAACTTCCTTGGGCCATGTTTATTCAGCTCAAGTAAATTTCCTACATATTATTTTGAGGTCAAGTTCCATTATTCTGATATAAAAGTATAGCAAATTTTTGAAATGACCTGATAAACTAACAGAAAAAAAACTCTTTACTTTTGAAATAATTTTTACTATAAGTATTTTTTTACTTTCTACACAGTATAGAATGTTACTTGACTTATTTTTACTACTATTGTAAGATAAATTAATTCACAGTAAGGTTTAGCTCAACTTGTACATGACAAGACACCTTATATACACAGTCATGTACACTTACATTGAGTTTACCTGACAATGCAGTTGGACTTGCACAGTCTCATAGTTTCATAGTTACCATTAGGACACTTTTGTTTCTATGTTTAACCACAAGGGCAATTTGCTATTGAGTCACAGTGATTATTGTCACTATTGTCACTATTGTCTTTTAGTCATTTGAGCAATGCCAATCCCATCAAGCTTTGTGTCCAGCAACATTTTTTGAAAATTTGTGGCAACATGAGAAAATGTTTAAGCAGTAGCCACAGCATTCACGTTGCATAAGGATAAAATGTGTTGTCTAAAATTTTACCTGAAAGGTAGTTTTACCCAAAGGCCATCTAAGCCTTCAGGTTTATCATTAACAGCCCAGTAAACTTCATATTCATGGCAGGCACAAGGGAACATGCATTTGTAATATTTATCTGTATAATTTAAAATGCCAAGTAGAACAAAATTAGTTACCTACTCAAATACATCACATAGAAACTCAAGAGGAAGTAATGTATGATAAAATGAAGGAGATGGTAATACCCTCCACACCAAGTCAGCCATGTCATCATGGGATGTGGTGTCCCAATACAAATTCAATCATCTACTTACCAGTCCCTCCACTCCCCCAACTGAGCAAGAACAAGATCCAGCCAGCTAACTTGCACTTAGCAGGATGACTCTGAAATAACTTAGACTTCCCCTATGAGCATGAGCAATATGCTGAAAATGTGCTTGCCACCTTACTTTGTGAAAGTGTTCAGAGGTAGGTAGGTAGGTAGGTAGGTAGGTAGGTAGGTAGGTAGGTAGGTAATGGTGGGAACTAGTTTTAAAGCAAAGCACCTAGATTAAAGTGTCTAAATATGAGTTCAATATATAAGTTCCTATTATGAGTTTAAAGCTCTGAGAGTGTTTCTCAGCCCATAGGGATGGGGCTGGTGTCGAGTCTCAAAGACAGCTTTGTTGAGAAGCCCCAGCAGGAGTTTCCTCCTGCATTGCTTCAGGAGCAGCTTTAAATACCCCATGATCCTGTGCTGAATTACAGTGTAGCAGCATCAAGATCCACTTCATCTGGACCCTGACTCACAGACTGATTTGCAAGCTGGACCTTAACACCTTCCTCGTCACTGTGGAACTGATGTTTCACTTGCCCTAGCTCAGCTATCAGGCATGGAGAGGCTTGATCAGGCTTTCCCAAGTGAGAAAATGAGCCAGACATGGCTTTTTCTATGTCTTTTGTTATTAGGTCTCAGTCCTTTGAGCAGTGACTCACATTTCCTCTGTCACTGGAGATATTCAAGAACTGTCTGGACACAAACCCTGTGCCATGGGCTCTGGGATGACCCTGCTTGGGCAGGGAGGCTGGACCAGGTGATCCACTGTGGTCCCTTCCAGCCATGCTGTGGTTCTGTGTAGCATTATCAGATACTAGTGTTCAGCTTAGAAAACGGAGCCATTAATCAGATACAGAGGTATTTGTGTAAATGCCTGCTGTAGTCACAATGCATCCCACAGTGCTAAGCATTCTAGTGAGTAATGCAGTAGTTACACAGCAAAGATCCTACCCATTTAGCTTATAGGATCAGCAAAGGCATCCATTTACCTCATTTGTTTTAGCAAGGAGTTTCTCAGGAATAAGCATATGTGACACAGGTGTTGTCTTGTGCAAGTTTAGCTGAGCTTCTTATTTTCTTATTTTAGGTGAAAAACAAAGTTTGCTGCCAAGAAAACAGCATTAGAGTACCTCAGCCTCTGATGTGTTAGTTTTGTATATGCCTGCCATAAAAGAAAATTGAAAAGCTTGAATTGTCATATTCTTCACGTTAAAAGCTTGTCTGTCTATAGAAGCAATTTTGCAAAAATGAAATTTCATCCTGCTCACCTCTGTGCACTGTGGTAGAGTCAATGCATTCTGTTTTGGGATATGTGTGCACGTATGGGTTCCAAGCACCTGTCAAGGCAGATTTTTTCCATGCATATAATCAGTACTTGCAGGATCTACAGGACATTTAAAAGAAAATTATAAGTTATTCTAGTACTTCCTATAGTTACTCCTGCTGCATTGTGGCAAAATATGTTACTTTCTGACACTTGTAAGATACATTTATCGGGAATAAGCATACTTTTTATAGATAATGAAAATAAAATATATGCATCTTAGAAGTTCCAGAATGAAGTATATTAAATAGAGTATCGTATTTGATATCTATAAATCAGAATAATACCTTCCTTACTAAAGAATTCTGACATCTGTTGCTGAAGCTGTGGGTCTTATTTTTTAATACTCTATCTGAAATATGAAACCATGGACTTAATTCTTTCTCTGACTGATACTATGAAATCATCTTTTATCCTTGTTCTCTTTCTCTGCTTCAAGGCTCTTTATCACAGCAATCTTCCTTTCATATCCCTCCCAATGACAAGCAATGTAGCATTTCAATCCTGCTGATTTTGCTCTCACACTAGTCATTGTCCAGGCTTCCTCCATAAGGAGCAAAGTCATTGATAAAGTGACACTGCATCTGCCATAGACACTTTCAGATACCTCATTACACACTTTGCCTAAGGCGACCTTTCAGGCAGCAGCACATTTTCACATACGATTGACCACTGTGGCACAGTTCCTCCACATGTAAGTCTCACTGTGCAAAATTCTGCTAAGAGGAGACTGACTTACAAATTATGCATGAAAAAAAGTCTATGTACAAAGTGAATTATTATTATTGATTGTTTTTTAAATATGAAGACATCGATATAGGGATTTTAACTACTAATGGAGAGCCTTGTCTTACCTACTGAAAAAAAAATCGATATGGAATAAAAAGTATTACTCTGTCTTTTGTACCTGATAGTGTTAATAAGTTTTAGTGATGTAAAGTACAGCACCAAATCTGTTTAGCAATCTTTATTACTATTTATCATCTAGGGTAATTGCTATTCTAAATACTTCTGTTTCTGTGAACTCTTAAGTATAGATGCCAGGAACTTCATGCTTTAGACATTATGTAATATATTACTACAGACACTTCCTAGCCTTGATAGCATGCATAACAGCTATTGTGATACTTAGGATGGGAGTGGTTTGAGAAAATATATATATAGATCGAAAAATAACCCATCAAAAGCCTGATTCAGATCATTCAAGCATTAAATAAATCCATTATAACTGATATTCCAGTGATTACAACTTACTTTTAGACTTACTGAGATTTTGTGCCATCAAATCCATGTACCTTCCTCAGAAATATTATCTGTAATCTACCAGGGGGAATTAATAAAAAGGTCAGCTGTGCAGTTACTGCCCATTCAAGAGGCATCCTCAGGTCAGGTTATGCTGATAACAGGTGAGAGATCTGGATCCTCTCCAGTGATGCATCTGCCTGCTGGACACTGTCCACCAGGGACACCTTGAACCCTATTCTGAAGGAGGTGGTGTGACAAATAGACAAATGACAAGAGCTTGCATCATGCTGGCTGTATTCCAGCCTAATAACTGAGGCCCATCTGTGGCAGGCAGTGCAAGGTGCAGCTGGGTGGTGAGTGGGTTCACCAGCAGATGCTGGGCAGAAAACCTGAGTGTGAAAGATAGCAAAAGGTATCCCAGAATGTACTTCAAGGACATCCTGAAGGCATATGTGACTGAGAGCAAGTCACCATAAAACAATGAAATTGGGAGCACCAAAATGAGGAAAGACTTTGGTCTCTTAGAAGGGAAACAGCACAGCTTCAGCTGGGAAATGCAGAAGTGAGAAGGCAAGACTTAAAACTCAGGCATTTAACACTGCTGTTTAACTAAACAGTAAAAACAGTTTTACACACACAGGTCTAAATACACCCTGCATATCTAAGTAGCTTGATTATTCCAGTGAACCCCCAAATACAGTAAACTAACAACTACCTTATCTACATGAAACTACTACTAATATGATCTTGAATTAGCTAATAACTAACATTATTAGAGAGATTATTTACAAGAGTGTGTATTTACAGGACAAGGGGGAATGGCTTCAAGCTGAAAGAGAGTAGGTTGAAATTAGGTATTAAGAAAAAAATCTTTGAGACTGGTGAAGCACGGGAACAGGCTGCCCAGAGAAGTTGTGGATGTCCCATCTCTGAAAGTGCCCAAGACCAGTCTGGATGGAGCCCTGAGCAAGCTGACCTAGAGGAAGATGTCCCTGGCCATAGCAGGGGAGTTGGACCTAGATGATCTTTAAGGTCCCTTCCAAGCCAACCCATTCTGAGATTCTTTGATTCTACGATAATTATATCTCAAATATGCAATGTTACAGTGGGAAAAACTGGAAAATTTTCAAGTCACATAAACATTATAGAAAAGTATAATAATTTATCAGTTGGCTGAAGGCAACTGAACCAGCCTGATTTTGTAGTGGTATATGAACAACCAGCGCTGAGGGAAGAGGTAAGACAGAATGATAAGTTGTGTATAGCTCAAAAGTGTACATTGCATCCTAACTGTAATTGTGTGAGTGTTCTCTTTCACTATAAGATAGGACGATTTGAATTATCAAACATCTCAGTATGATTATCCTAAAAACAAATTTCAGGAACAATCAATGAATACTTCCTACTTAAAAGGTACATTCTTATCACACACAAAGCAGCTCATTACAAATCCTCCACTAGGATTTTCATCTGTATGGTGAGAAAAGAAATGTTTATTTTGACTCCTGCAACAGTATTTTGCATTTCAATTTTTAAACAATGTGAAATTTACACTTATACTTATTTAAAAATGAATGCTAACAAGCTCACATTTATTTTGCATTAGAACTGCAGCCTTGATTGTTGAGGAAAATAAGGAACCCAGAAGACAATGGCATTGATTTGCTATTATCAAAAGTTTTATTTTGTATCTAGGTTATTTTTATTCTGTGAAAATGGAAGAATGGGAAGTATTATGTACAGCATTTAAAAACCATACAAAATAACTGGTTCCATAATAATGCAGTCCTCTCAAAATATCTTTCAGAAGACATTTCCTCTTGCATTTTTCAGATATTTCCATTAGTGATGCATCCTTCAGAAATAATGAATCATCATGGATGTCATTTGCACCCTTTTATATCCGGCACAAGACCCATATTAAACTGCAGTTCCAGCCTCTCTCTCCAGATGGGATCCTGTTCTACACTGCACAGCATTTGGGTTCTCAGTCAGGTAAGGGGATTCCAGCTTGCTGCTATCACACAGCCAGGTACTTTTGTGAGAAAGAAAGGGAGTACGTTGGGGTGATTCAGGCATTCAGTCTCTGTAACTCGCTGCCCATGGCGGCTGGGTTTTATCACAGAATCAGAGAATGTTAAGGCATTGGAAGGGACCCTAAACATCATCTAGTCCCAAGTCTCCTGCCATGGGCAAGGACACTTTCCACCAGACCAGGCTGCTCAAGGCTTTGTCCAACCTGGCCTTGAACACTGCCAGCCATGGGGCATTACAAGCTCACTGGGCAACCTGTTCCAGTGTCCAACCACCCTCACCGTAAAATATGTCTTTCTAATACCTAACCTAAATTTTCTCTCTTTCAGATTTTCATTACTCATTGTGCTGTAGTTCCTGACAAAGTCCCTCTCTGGCTTCCTTGATTCCCTGCAGATGCTGGCAGGTTGCTGTGAGGTCCCCACACAGTGGCCTTCTCTTCTCCAGGCTGAACAGCCCCAATGTTCTCAGCCTGTCTTTGTAGGGGAGTTCATCCAGTCCTCTTATCAATATTATGGCCTTCCTCTGGACTATCTCAAATAATTCCATGTCCTTCTTGTGCTGGGGACAGAACTGTATGCAGAACTGTGTTTTACAGTTGATTTGAACTGTAAATAATCAAGTTTATAAGAAAAAAACATTCAAAACCAAAGTTTAAGATAGTCCAAAGCCAAAAAGTACTTAGTGAACTTATTTAATGGTTCAGGAAAGCACTTCCCCCTGAAAGTGACCTCAGCCAGCTTTTTAGGAGCTACACTAAGATTCTCACTTTAGGGAGCTGGACCAGTGTTTTAAATGACCAAAACCAAAGCAATATGAAAACTCATCAAACAAGTTAAGTGAAAGTGAACAGAGCAAATGAGGCTTCTCAGAAGTGTAGCTATTTATTATATAATGTTGAAAAGTGTGCTGGTGCAGCATGTAAAACATGAAAATTCTGCATTTCTCAGATATGCAGAGTGACAAATAAATCTAAATAAAATATTTATAGAAGTACTTTAAATTTTACTAAGTTATCATTCCTAAAACTTCATGTCATGAAAACATACTTTGATAGTGTAAGTACATTCTAAAATTTAGTCTTTAAGGTGTACATTTTTGTAATTACTTTATTACCATACTCAATTGCATTTAAATGTTGATTGCAGGTTTTTAAACAGAAGGATTATGTCATCCATAACATCATCTTAGAGCAGATTTTTCTCTTGTATTGAGCAGTAGTTTATGCAAAAATTATGCTTTATATGACAAAACAAGTTAATTATTGATCATTTGTTTTTACATTCCTTTGTTCAAAGTCTAAAGCTCTAAGACACTTCAATAAACAGCCACAAATTCATATAAACACATGTATGCCAAATGTACCGGCACTTTACTGTGCACACAGATGTTTCAACAGGTTGATAATGCATCATACACTGCTGACACCTCCTGTTTGCCTTATTCTAATTGCAACCACATAGAGAGAAGCAGCTTCAAAGAAAAATATATGGAGCATCTGTAATAAAAATACATGTATTACCAAAGAGCTCTGTATTCTACAATGAATCTTTTATAGTTCTATCACTTACAGGCCAAATTCTGAGATTTTTGGTGAATTGTTCTCTCCTGTATAAACTAAAGCATTACATGGGCCATGACAAATAGAAGAAAAGGATCTCTCTCAGAAAGAATAGTCAGAGGTCATGGAAGCAGCTGGTATCTAATGAAATTAAATACCTTTTGGAAGCATCAAAGAGAGTGCTAAGTATGTTTAACTTGGGTCAGGGGTGGTGTAGCCTGAACCTGCCCTCATTCTCTTGCCATTCCTGAGTGTTTAGTTTAAACAGGAAAGAATATTTTCTTTCAATCATTTTCTAGAATCATAGCAATTCAATTTCAAAATAAAATTCCTAAAATTCCTCTTATATAGAGAGATTTATTTACATTTCTTATTTCTACTGTCCTCTAGTTTTGAAAGACTCAGGAAAAACTAATCACCTGGCTTTTTATTTTTGCCTTCATATAATCGTGCCAAATCCAGGCCAGAATTAGATTGAAAAACCTAGAAGTATTCTTAGCTGCCAGCAGATGAGATACAGCTTTCTGTTGAAGATTAGTTTAGAAAGAACTCAAATAAAGTTTCTTCTTTAGACAGTTATGTAAGAGTTAATAAATTAATTGCTGAAATCACAGGATTTTATTTCTAAAATTCCTTTTTAATAGGAAATAATTCAAAATTTTTTCCCTCACTAGGCAATGCATTTTATTTTTTTAAAGAAATGAGCTAACTATACAGCTAATTTAGCAATGATACTGAGTAGCACAGTTATGTATCAGCTTGGTTTGTCACCCACATAAACACTACACTGGGACTTTTCCTTCAGGGACATGTGCCACCGAATAATCCTCCCATCATTAAAAATAAAATCACATCTTTAGTAGGTGAAGAAAAAAACACAAGATGTCTGTTGAAACATTTTCCTCCAGCTTTCTTCTTTCCAAAGAACATAAGAGAACTTTCTAGAAGGGGCAAGTCTCCTTAGTCTCCTTACTTTGACGTTGATCTACTGGTCCCAGCTTCTATTCCTCTAAAAATATCACTATTCCAGTACACAGATTTAAACACCGCAGAAACTGGCACAAAATGGAAAGCATCCTGTGAATCTGTTAGCCTAATTTCCTATAATTGCCAGTCATCTATTTTGTTGCTTTGTCAGCTATTTCTGAATGTGCATCCTGACTTTAAGTATAGTACTATGGATTTCTGCAGGCCCTAAGAAAATAATTTCCAAATTCTGACAAAATTTATGTGGCTGGCAATATTAATAACAAGTTAGGGATAAAACCCAACCCAACAAGTGAGTTGACTTCAGAAACTTGAAGATAGGAAACTTGAAGACAAGGGAACTTTTTTCCTCCCTTTTGACTACTTGCTCTATGCACTGCATCTGGGCAAGGACTCTGCAAACACTATGGAACTCAAGTGGAGTCCAGCACACTGTTTGTAGAAGGCCAGCTCACTTCACATTTTCTCAAGGGCAGTGTATTCTATTTTTACCAATGAAAGCATGAACTCCTAATGATTAAACAGCCTGTAATTCAGACAGGGCTTGCTGGATGCCCATCAAATGCTTGAATGAGGTATATAAGTCAGTCCATTTACACAGCAGCCACTCTATATGTTTGGAGGCCTTGGCACTCTGGGTGAAAGGCAGTTTAAAAGCAGCCGTGCTTTTTTGTTGAGTCACAGTATTACTGAAGCTTTACCTTAGTTATCAAAAGTGGAATATGCCATAGACTGCCTGCATTATTCCAGAGTTCAGGCCAGGGTGATGGAAAGGTTTGCTCCCCTAAGAGATGTGAACGAACAGTCATGCTAGGTGACTAAGAATGAAGTCAGGTCAATAAACAGAATGGGATGACTCATGCTAAATTTAACACTCAACATTTGCAACAGCAGTTCTCTGTCTCTCTTTAGCCAGATTATGTCACCTACCTGGTCTGAAAAACCTAAAAACTTTAACTCCTGGTATTTAAGGCATTTCAGTTTATAAATCTGTAACATGAAAATAAGAGAATGCCAGTACAAGTATGTGATGTCTGCATGATTTTCTAAAACATTGCTTATGATGAAAACTGAATAATGGAACTGGACTAAAATCTTTTGGAAATATTCAGAACTTTTAAATACCTAAAAGGCAGGGGTATTATTTTCTTAATCAGAAAGAAACTGATCATCCACTCACTTTTAAAACAAGAATTTGAGTGGTTAAGTCTTTTTCTCTTCGCAGCCATATTTTCTTAGCTGACAGGGACATAATTTCTGCTTTGTTACTAGTTTTGGAATCATTTGTATGGACTAAATCAGCAGTGTAGGAAGCAGAACTGGCAGCCAGCTGTGTAGCTGTGTGACAGAACAGACATCCCCACTGTCTTGAAATCTGTTGCATATGAAGTGTTATTGTTACCCATTTGACACTGGCAAGCAAACCAAAAATGTTTGGCAAATTGAGGCTGCTCAAGGAAGGTGGCTCCTTCCAGCTGCCAAAACGTGCCAGGGTGACAGTGATGACTAAAGGAAGCACAGTACATTTCTTCACAAAGAAGAAACACGTTTTGGAAAGATGAGGCTGAATAGTCTAATCTACAAATAGATAAGTGCCCACCCCTTGCAGACACATGGGCATCACTGTCTGCAAGGTCGCTCTGGATCCCAGCTATGTTCTTCCTGCTATGGGATGGTGCTCCAAACTGAAACTGGACTCTACCTATTGACACACTGATTTTTTTAAATGGTTTGAGAAATATACAGGCTTGACTTGACATCAGTTTTCAGTCTTGCATGAGCTAGAACTCCACACATGGAGCAGAATCAATTATAATAATCCATGAAAGCATATCCAGGTAACTCCTTTAAATGCGTGTTAGGGGCACTGGCTATGGTCACCCCTGGGTGAAAGATCAAGTTACAACAGCTGCAACAAGCTCCTTTACCTTGTCAGCCAGCTGGTACCTAACTGCATGCACACACTCAGACAAGGGCAAAGACAAGGTTTACAAACTTAAAGGAAGGCAGCTTCAGTCACATTGACATATTACCAGATAGCAATTAATAGCAGAAGCTGCAGAGGGTGGGCAAAAGGCTCATCTCTTCTCTGTTCTTTGTTCCCTCATTTTACCCCACTATAGCCCTTTCTTTTCTTCCCTTTTCTCTCCTTGGCCTTGGGCCTTACTCTGGCTAGTGGAAATGCTCAGGAGGCATGTGAAGGACAACTGCTGGTCAGTTAGGTTTCCTCTCAGGTGGATACCAGAGTGCATCACCTTCCTTGGCCACAGATTGTAGCCATTCAGCTGGAGGCTGATAGGGCTATTTCAACTCCTTCTAGACAAGAAAAGTTCTGCTCCTGGAACAATATGTAAGGGGTGACAGTGTACAAGATTGTGGTTCAGGTCCATGGAAAATCATACAGAGAGCAGGATGAGAGGAACACTGTGAAGAAGAAGAATGAAAGCAATGTGAACTCAGCTCAGCAAGGCAGGAAGGAGCAGTGAGCAGATGGCTCTTGGAGCTGTGATGGTTACAGGATGTATCATGCCAATACGAGGCAGTAGTACTGCTCGAGACACAGGCACTTCATTATGGTGGCTAACAAGGTCAGTTTGGAATGAAGATGAGCACATAGCAGAACCTAGAGTAAAAGGTTTCATTAACTGGGAGTGATTCCCATCAATGTTACTGCTTATGAGGATAAAAGGCTCAAATGTTCACCCTGCCACCAAGATGGTGCCAGTGATCAATAACAACTTCTGGAAAAATGGTGGAAGGAGAGTGGAGGAAGTGCTACTCTGTACCACAGTGATAGAAACGGGCACTCTGGGCTTGAGCTAGAGGACAGAAGGGTGAGGTAAAACCAGCAGAAGGCACAGGCTGCAAACATACACCCAGAGGTGCTGTCTCAGAGCTCTGAAACAACTAAAGGAACCAAGACTGTAGATATTCAGTGACCAGGAAACCACAGTGTAGGGCTCCTGGGATGCTTAAGCTGCAAGAAGCTGCTGAAACACTGAGCTCATCAAAGCTTCTGTCTTCAGCTTAGCATAGAGGCTCCTGCTCAGTAACACAGGATGAGACAAAAGATGAACAACACATGCTTAAAGGAATCTAGATCTTCAGTAGTTCCAGGACTAATCAGTGACTTTGAACACACAGGGAGCATTCAGAGACACTTGCATCTGTGTATCACTGAGACTATGGTAATAGCAGCAAAAAAATGAACGCCACTGAGTACAAGATTACATCCACTACTACAAAGGTCACTTAAAAGTATGTTCTGGAAGTTCCTTTGGCCATGCAAACTAGTGGGAAATCCTTCTTAATTTTCAATGGACCATAGGAAAAACCTCAGGTACTCTTTTAACAGGTTAAGAAAGGCCTTGCTTTACACACACACCCCAGAGTACAAGGATAGACTGAAGTCACTGTGGGGAAGACACCTTGAAACAGAAATGTTAAAAATACCATCCAGGATGCTGCTCCAGCTCAGCATGAGCTGATTTGTCAGCTGAGAGGCTGACATTGTGTTCAGCCCTCCTAGGAAATACATCTGTATCAGGCATATTCGGTAGTGTCAGCAGTAAATGCAGAGATCTTTGCCCAACACAGCTGTGTAAATTGAAAATTACATTTTTTATTTCGGTGCTTCTGGCCTGAATAGAACATCTCCAAAGAGAGTGCAATTTTCCTAGAATGCATTTCCAACTGTACCTAGTTTTGACAAATTATGATGTACATGAGTTTCCTATGGTAACATAGAAGCATGGAGAGTTGATACTGCTTGAGCATGATCTTAGAATGGGGGTATACAGACAAATCTGCATCTCCAACTGTACCTAGTTTTGACAAATTATGATGCACATGAGTTTCCTATGGTAACATAGAAGCATGGAGAGTTGATACTGCTTGAGCATGATCTTAGAATGGGGGTATACAGACACATCTGCATCTCCAGATAAAGACTGAACATGAAAAGGCATTATTACCATTTGGAAGCATTTAAAATTTGACTGTGAGACTGCAACCAATTTGTTGAAGAGACTTACATACATATTCATAGTAGTAGCAAGCTGAAAAATTTTGTGATGCACTCAGAATTCATCATAAGAAGTCATACAAGAAGATAGTACTACAGATAATCCAGATCTCACAGTAGCACTTGGAGGTACTTTTAGGAGACTTTTCATTATCTCCCAGTAAAGAGGAACTGACTGCTCAAGACACAGGGCTGACCAGCCTTCTGGGAATTCTGACATCCCATACAGGAGCAGGTGAGATTTGTACACATAAGAAAAATGTGAAAATAAAGTTATGAAGAAAAATTCACCCCTGCTTTGGAGTTCTGGCTTCTAATATGAAATACAGACAATCCACTCTGAGGCAGAGCAACTTTGACCTTCAGTCACTTGGTGAAAACCCTGAACTAGGAGTTGCAGGTAGAAGTGCTGTTTTATCTCCAGAACAGGTTCTTCCTTAAGGCAATACCTGCTACAAATTCCCTTCCCTTGAGAAGAAGGGAATTAGCATTTAGGCTATTAAAAAAAAAAATCACTGTTTTACTGAAACAGGGAGTATTACAGGGGCAAGAAGGTGCATCAGAAGAGAACTAAATGTTGTTAATAATTTTGTTCAATGCCCAGGGTCTTGACATGTTGCAGTTTCAAGGCCCAGCTAAGCTACAACAGCCTACTTAGAAAAAAGATTCAGCCTTACTGACACAGGTTGCCTTATAGCTCCTTGCATCCAACAGGTTGGGCAAAGACTTGCATGCAGAACAAAAGAACAACTGTGAGTGCCTGTCTCAGGAGTCTGTTTCTTTTATGACACCACTGATGGAGATTAATAGCCCATATTAAATGAGCTGCTAATCTAAAAAACCAGAAGCAAAGTTGTGTGTCCTATGTGTAGATTGTATTTTCAAGAAAGCAGGGACCAGCTGTAGAGTCTAGTGCTGGAAAAACTAAGAATGTCATCTCCTTCATGCTTAACCAAAGTCAATCTCCTCAGAAAGGTCTCTGGCCACAGGTTAAATGAGGCAGGTCTGAGCTATGATCAAATTGAAATAGTAAAAACTGTAGTGCTTCTTGGTCTCCTACACAGAGACCGAGAAGAGAAAATCAGTGGCAAGAATGCAATTTGTTTAAACTGGTGATACAACTCCTATGAAGACATCGGCCTCCGCAGGCTCCAGCTGTGCAATCTGGCCCTCAGAGACAGGGCAGATGGAGATCCCTTGTTGAAAATATTACTGGTTGCTAAATTGAAAAGCATCAAAGACAAGCCCATCATTTCCCTTCACTTTCAGAGGAAGTTTCTTGGACAGTGAACACACAGCACTTTGCACAACAGTTCTAAGATGTTTTCAGCCAGTTGTCCCTAATAGTACCTCTGATATGATAAACTTCATGGAGAAATACTGACTGCACCCTAGGATCAACTTTCAGATTCTGAAATTTATCTCAACACTCTGTTGTTCTTGCCAACAACTAAAATGGAAAGTCATTTGTGAAAAGATAGGGTCTAACCAGAGGAGTAAGAAAGGCCTCAAGGAGAGGTGAAATTGAAAGTGTAATTTTTTTGTTCAAAAGTAGCAGAAGAAGTTACTCCAGTTTGAAGTGAAGCTTCGAATTTGTGCCAGAATAGAGTATTCAGCAATAACCTCTTTACACTGTAGACAGCAGATTCAGTAACACAGATTTCTTCTTGCAATAAGATTAAATAAGATTCCAAAACGGATTATTGTCAAATGTGCAAAGCCACCAAAACCCTCCCCTGCAGGCCAGGAAGTCTTGGAGAACTGCCAGTTTCTCTGGGTGTTGGTTACAGGTCAGATGCAACAGCAACCCTGGTCAGATGTTTTCCTCCTTCCTAGACAGCAAAATATGAGTACTTGTGTCCTTACACAAGTCTGCATGTCCAGGAAGGAGAGGGGATCGAAGGCTGCCAAAGAGGTGGCTCAGAAGCTTTTCCTCATGCTCCTTTCCCACCCTAGGATTGAGGGCCTGATAAAAGACATAGACAAGCAGGTTATGTACACTGCTGAAACAAAGCAAGATGAGTGTATTCAAAATATGCACTGAAAAATCAAGCACACAAAGCCACATCACTAAGCAGGAGAAATCTCAAGTGAAGGAAATCATATTAATTTTCTGGAAAAAAAGAAACAAGGAAGGTCTTGGAAAAGAACACTAAATACAGGGAAGTAAACCAGATTATCACAACTGGAACTAGCAAGCTAAAAGGGAGTGCTCTGCTATAACCAGAGCTGAAAGAAGGAAGAGCTTTTTTCTTGTTCTTCCCATGGGTCTCTGGAGCAGGGAAGGTGAGGCATGATGTGCTCTACAGCCACTAATACAACTAAAACACCTCTAGCCTGCCTAAATGGCAACCTGAACATCTCCTGAATAGGGAGGTATAATTTCGGCAACTTTCACAAGCCTCCAGTAAATTAAGCCATTCAATTTCACTAAAGGCAATGTAATCCAAGGATTAGAAATACTCAAAAATTAAACACACATGAAAGCTAACTTCATCATTCTGATAGGTCCACCCTTAGGAATGTTTAATCTTTAAGGAAACTGGACTGGTAACTATTAGGAAAGCTTGCATTCAAATTTAACAAACATATTTACCAGTTTAATGGATAACAACCTGATGCCTATTATTTCCAAAAGTAAGATATAAAAGTTAAATTGCACAGGCAAACCTCAAAAAATTTGAGAACAAAACTTTAATTTGCAGACTTTTCTGCTGTTCTCTTCTGCTCCCTGTCACCTTCCCCTATTAGGCTCTACTGTTGCCTTTACAAACTTCTCCGTCTCCCATTTCCTAACCTTTCCCAGTTTTCCTTTTTCATGCTTGGAAGTACAGTTTGAAGTGGTACTCTCTCCTTTTACACTGCCTATAAGGCCAGAAACACTGATAGTACAAGAGAGAGAACCCCTTCTAATACTTCCTGTCACAAAGGCCTCTAGAAGAACAATGCAATAAAAAGCATATCTGTTCCTACAGTTGTCAGATTATTAAACCTAAAGCATCCCTGTTGTGAAAAGGAGCCTTCAGGGAAAGCAGAGTATGTCTGGTGCAGACAAAACTGTTCATTAAACTGACAAATCCATCAAGCCTTTATTCAACATACTGAAGTTGAGAGTATTTCTGCCTTTGTAACTTGGCCAAAACCTTTTTCTTTTCGATGGGAACACTGATTCACACTTCCTAGATGCCAAAGTGATCCTGTTTTCTCCTATCTCAGTTACCTAGTCTTTGCACAAAAGCAGAGCATTCCAGAAGGCTGGGCTTTTTACTTTGAGGCAAACATGAACTCGGTTTCCAATAATGAGAAAGAAAAAAAAAAAGGCTAAAAGCAGCTCATCAGGGAACATTTCCCTTTGTGTGATTTAGATATGATGGTACAAGGAAATGCAGGCAGGAAAGCATCAGAATCATTAATATGTTTTTCTTTGGTACATCCCTCTAAAACTTAAAAATATTTTATACTGTTTTTTTATACAGGTGATTTTCTATGTATATCATTAGTAAATGGATATACACAGTTACGCTACAACCTTGGAGACAGAACAGTCATCCTACAGACCCTTCAGAAGGTCCACACAAATGGAAATACATGGCACTTACTTAATGCAGGAAGAGTTGGTAATGAAGGCTACCTGGACCTGGATGGTATCAACGTTACTCAAAAAGCCAGTCCTGGAATGAATGCACTAGACACACACTCAGATTTTTTTGTTGGAGGGGTATCCTCCTTAAACCTTGTTAATCCAATGGCAATAGAAAATGAGCCCACAGGTTTCACTGGTTGTATTCGAGAAATGGTTATAAACAACAGGGAACTGAATCTTACCGTGACTGACCCCAAGGGTGGAGCCAACATTGGTGACTGTGATGGAACAGATTGTGGTTACACTATGTGCAAAAATAATGGAACGTGTCAAGTTGTAAACTCAGGCTTTTCTTGTTCTTGCCCAAAAGACTGGACAGGGACCAAGTGTGAACAATCCATTCACTGTTCACAAAACATGTGTGGGTCTCATGCACTTTGTATTCCTCAACCTTCTTCATTTTCATATACCTGTGCATGTGCACTAGGCTGGACAGGTAAGTACTGCGATAACAAAATCAAATTTTATATAGCAAAGTTTGTTGGTAACTCCTACATTAAATACACAGATCCTTTTTATGGAAAAAGAGACCTCCAGTACAGCCGCCTTTCTTTAAATTTTACTACCAATCAAACTGAAGGCTTAATAGTGTGGATGGGAAAAAGTGAAGATGAAGATAATGACTTCCTTGCCATTGGTCTTGCCAATGGAACTTTAAAAGTTGTAATTAATCTTGGAGAAAGAATCTCTGTTCCTCTAATGCACAGAAAGTATTTAACCTGTTCTGATGGAAGATGGCATTTCACTACTGTAGTTCAAAACCAAACTTGTGTTAAGGTTTATCTTGATGAGGAACTAATCCTTTTTGAAGATATTGACCCACAAAGAAAATACACTGCTTTAAACTACGGTGGCATTTGTTACTTTGGTGGGTTTGAAATTGGCAGGAAAGTCAATATAGTCACTACAGGGCTTTTCCAGAAGGAATTCATTGGTAAGATTAAAGATGTTGTGCTCTTCCAAGATTCTAAAAAGATTCAGCTAATGAAAGCAGAAGGATACAACATTCATGATGGAAATTCTGGAAATTAATTGAAAAAACTGTCCGAGACTCTATTAAAAAGGTAAAATTCCTTTTCCTCCTGTTTATTGTGTTAGCTGACAATGTACGACTCAGCAACCAACACAGGATAGCATTTAAAAAGTAATAAGGGACAAATTTATGTGGAGTATTAATAACATATACATATAAAATATGATCAATTGTTTTCCTCATAGAATTATTTATATATACTCTTTAGCATTTACCTTAAAATAATGGGAAAGTCTGAAGGGTTTTTTTTCTTTATTGTGTTGGAAATAGTTTTGTAAACAAAGAGGTAGGGATTAGCTTGTAAAGCCAACCATCATTCAAGTGTTGTTTGTTGCTTTATGAGAACAGAAAACTGTTACCTGTTTCTCCAACTCTTGAATATTATTAAAATGTTTATTTTGTAATGTTAAGATCCAGTCTAAAAACTGAAATTGGTGGAGGAAGAAACAGTGTGCTTGAGGCAAAACCCTCATTTATTGTAATGAGAATTTTAAAAAATGCAACAGCTATAATTACTTGTTAAGCTCAAGAAGACTCTAATTAGGTAAGAAAGTTGTTCTCACTCCCCTATCTGTGTCCATCCTGTATGTATTATATGTAAGAGGGTAGAAGTCAAGCCTCTCTTAAGTCCGCTAAAATATTACTCCTAAAGAATGATTTAAAGAGCAAAAACATATATAGTTTTAGAGAGAGAAAACAGGCCTCCTGGTTTTCTCCAGCAGAGGTCTCCCCTATTTGACTACATGAAAACCTTTGGCTTTAATGATTTATAACTGCAATGTGGCAGTCTGTCTACGAGTAACTTTTATTCTTAAGACTTTAAAAAGTCCAAGAACTGTTCTACTTTACCTATACCCTGGCTTATATGCCCCTAAATGACATTTCAATAATTTATGAGTACAGAGGTTTTGGCCATGGTAAACCAAATTTCTGCAAATATATTTTTCATTAATTGATAATCTCAAAAGTAAATAGAGCTGTTCATACATAAATACAAAAAATCAATTCCTTCTCATAAAGCTGTCTTATATTCTGCTTTAGGGAGCAACAAAAATTTAAAATTCTATCTATCTTAATGTGCTTATACCAATAATATACGATGGCATCTACATTTCTCATTTGACTGCTGGCTTACTAAATTAGTAAAATTATTAAATAAAAATAAATAGTGATTGATTTGTATCTTTTCCGTTTTCACTTTACTATTGCTAAAAAGCACATAACAAACCATTACCTCCTTGCATGGAAATTCTCTGAATGCAAGTCTTCAGCATATACCTGTCAGAAACAAGTAACTGTTTTGGGGTGGAGAGGGAAGTGAGGATGGGGAGTATGTTATAGGGCAAAGGCCATAAGCACCTAAAACTGGGTGACACACACTTGCTTCCACATCACCATACTTAACCTGTGGCAATGAAAGCACTGTCAGGTCAGTTACAGGCGACTTAAAGATAACTGAAGTGCATGGGAGCTACCCCAAGATGTTTCATAAAGCATTTGTGAACAACTTTGTGAGGTTCATTCTATTTTCTTCAGCTGCTCTGAGCCCTCAAGTGATCAGCCTGATGCAACAGAGCTTCTGCAACTCTTCTGAAAAGGCAGCTCATGAAGCCCACCTGACATTTGAGCTGTCCCAGATTCTTCTCTTTCAGTTTCATCTAGGTAGAGGCTTTTATGGCCACGTGATGCTGGAGAAGGGAGCATATTTAAGGTTTATCCTGTTCTCTCTGGGGCTTCTGGTGTACTGCCAGTTCCTCAGCAGTCCACACTGCCTTGTGTGATCTGAGCAGTGATTTGGTGTAAAACAAGGAACAAGTAATCAGAGCACTTCCAGCAAACACAAATGTTGGAAGGAGAGTGACTGAAGGCAATGGAAAAGTAAAATCCTTTATTCTTGTAGTAGCAGGATTTATTCCCATTACACTAATGCACATCCTTGGAATAAATCCTGGAGACTTTTGCTGTTTGTTAACTTAAACACTGAACAAAACTCTCCCTCAAGAGCTGTTTTACTGTGGCTCTCTTCAGGTTTTACATACACAAGGCAGGTGGCAAAGCACTCAGCAAACTTGAAAAATGTTTACATATTCTTTTAAACAAATTATTTCTGGTAGTTCTGGCAGAAAGCATTCCCATCCCTTCCATACAGGCAGTTGCAATTTTCACTGCTTCCAGTTTATTTTCAGAGCAGAGATGGATGCACATGTGAGAGGCAGATCACCAGTGACCTTGGAGTAGACTACTTTTGAATGGATCAAAAGAAAATCTTCATATGCAGAGCTGTCAATTTAAAACTTACTCCAAAAATGAGAACAATGTTTTGGTGCATTTCTGTGCCTACAGAACTCAGTGCAAATATTTAAACAACAAAACACATGTATATTACTACCAGATATATTCAATAGCACTACTGCTTTACAGACCATGGAATTAATTTGGAAAAGCCTAGTTTTATTTTAAAGATGTTTGAATGTCGCTTTTAGCTACTGAGGATTTTTTTAATTAGTCTTGTCAACGATGAGCTGAAAAAATATCACTTAATAAAAGTCTACCACCTCCTTTATTCAGTGCAATATTTTAAATTTTAGCCAGTTTGACCATGAAGTTACTTGCAAGGTATCCAAGTAAAAATTGACCTTAAAATATATTTATAATTAAAACTAACAATTATGATGTTGTTAAACTGGGAAGACTTTTCTGGAAAGAAGAGTCTTTTCTACAGCAAAGTGCAAAATGCTCTGTCAGCAGCATAGTAAGGTTGTGTACTCAAAGTGGAAAAACAAAACACTGAAAACCAGAACAATAAACCTCAGTTTTTCTTTATATGGTGGAATATTTTTGTTGTTTCTGACAGACTCAATAGGAGGCCCAGTGTATTTTAAAAAGTATAAGAGTAGGTGATTTTGTTTTCACATTTGCATGTTGTTTGGCACTGCTGGATGGTAGTCCACAAAATACCAAGTTACCAGAAGTCCCACGGGTACAAACACTTTTGCCCTTCTCCCCCCTCTTTGTTCTCCAAAACTCAAAACAAACCGAGCTATAAAGTGTACAACAAATGTGGCATTCTGTGACTCAGCCTTCTGTATTCATTTAGCCTACAGTTTCACAGCTATGAAATCAAACACACACAGTATGTGAGAAAGTTTTATCATTTTAGAATCAAAATATCCCTTAAAATATTTACATTTTACAGTAAAAAGGATAGCAAAACACAAAGTAATGTACAAGCTTAGGTATTCAAGTTTTTGAAGCAGGGAAAATGGTGGGAGAAATGAATTTACTACTACAAATAATTTTCAAGAATTTAGGTTAGAAATGCTTTCTTATTAAAACAAGTGCAGTTTAAAGCAGTAACATTCGAGCAGCTCAGCCTTCCAATTTCTGGTCACAAACTGCTTCAGATGCTTAGGAAAAACTTGAAATATAATATAACCAAATATACTTGAGGTCTTTTTGTACTACTGAATAATTTAAAAAAAAACCCAAACTCTTCACACCACTGAACATATTACATTTTGTTGTAACATGTGGATTCTGAGGCTTTGCTGCAGTCTTTAAAAACAGTGCAATTTAAAAACAAGGGTATTGTATGAAAACGACCTTTAAAATTATCAGGGCATCTTAAAACAGAAGAGAGCACAAATTACCAAAGGCAGCAACTATATTGCAGACTTGACTAAAGCCAACTTCCTCAGCTAAGAAAATTCCTAAGCCTTTATTGCATATTAATAAAAAGAAATCTTTAAAATTTTGAATATACAGCAATGTAAAATTTTTAAAATATTCAACTCCTACTTCTAGCGATAGTTGGTATAATGAAAAAAAGGATGAGTATTGGTACGTTGAGTGGTACCAAAACACAGACTTGTTTCTGCAAAACACCAACACAGAATAAAAAACGATGGCACAATCCTAGCAGGCTCTCTTTTTTTTGTCATACAAAGTTTTACAACATTACTCTAACAGTTTATTTAAATAGGATTTTAAAAGACTGCCTGCATCTTTTTACCTTTTGCTTTTAGTTCTGTCACTGTGGTCCCTATGTCTCTCTCTGTTCTTTTCACTTTCTCGTTCTCTATGTTTGTCTTTGCTTTTCTCCCTCTCCTTATCTTTTTCATGAGCCTGTTCATCACTTTTAGGCTTCTCTGTCTTTTTTTCTGGATTTCTAGTCTCTCTGGGGCTTTTTCCATCAGCAGCTCTATCACTGTGTGGGGATCGCGCTCTTTCTTTGTCTCTCTGTCCTTCCTCTCTACTCTTCCGCTCTCTCTCTTTTTCCTGGTTTCTGTCTCTGCGCCTGTTTCTCTCAGAATCTTGCTCCCAGTATTTTTCATTGCTCCATTCTTTTTCATGTCTGTCTTTTTTTTGGTGATGGGTTTCACTGTAAGGTCTTTGTCGATCATTTTTTCCTCTACTGAATCCTCTCTCTAAATGCTGTTCTTCTCTGCCCCAAGGATCGCTGTGGCGTCTTTCCGGTCTCCTACTGTCTTTACTCTGAAAAAAATTTTCTGGTCCCAAAAATCTTGATTGTTTGTGAGCCACTGGTAGCCCTTGTGCAATGGGTCCGGCATACTGTGGCTGACCTGATAAATGAGCTACTGGTGGCCATGGCATCATTGGATTTTGAGGAAAACCAAAGCCAGGAGGAGGAAGAAGCGGAGGTGGTAAATGAGGAGGAAATCCAAACATAGGGTTGTTTTGTGGAGGGAAGTTATGAGGTGCAGGAGCCTGAAATTGAAATCCAGGTGGATTAGATTTAGAATGCTGAAAATTCTGCTGTGGAGGTCCAACAGATGAGAAGCTGCCACTTGCAATAGGGCTTGGGACTTTGGAAATAAATTCAGAACGAGAAGAGTTTTCAGTTTCAAAATGAGATGAAGTTGCGGCTGGTCCTCTTCTAAATGAGTTCACTGTTTCAATGTTTTGCATCAATCCATCTTCCTGTGAGTGTTTGGTATCTTCTGCTTGTGATGCAACTGTGTTATCTGCCTTAGCTGCAGCTGAACTGAACGGTGTCTCATTGGTTTGTGCCTCACTTTGATACAGGTTTAAGCCCCCTTCTCCAGAAAGTTGTTTATTCTCTGGTTCTCCTTGATCATTTCCTGAAGCATTTTGTCGGTCTTCATTTCTGCTAACATCTCCATCCTTGTTTTCTGAAATATTAGTCTGCTGGCTTCGTCCAGCTGCCTGTCGTGGGTCTCTTTTAAGATTAATAAATGGTGGTGATTTAGAGGTATTAGCAGTAGTACCTTCAGCAGAGCCTACATTAACATTGTTCTCACTGGGCTTTTTTCCTGAATTTGATGAGGAAGAAAAGCTGGAATTTGTGCTCCTTCTAACTTCCTGTGCAACACTATCTTTGTCTGGTATCTGTCGCTTTGGGTCATTTTCTTTACTTTCTTCAGTTTCCTTATTCTGTGCCTGAGCAGACAAATTTGCTAAAAATGCTTCTGTGGAGACATCTGGAGGTTTTCCCTTAAGAGTCAGCCCTATCAAAGAACCAGTACTTCTTGCAGAACTTGAGGTCCCTACAGCTGCTGCATCCACAGTTGCAGCAGCATTAGTGGATTCTTGAGGATCATCCAAACCAGTCTTTGCTTCACCAGCTTCAGCAGTTACATCAGCAACATCCATGGTTTCTTCTTTCAAGGTGGCCTGTTCATTTAATAATGGTATGTCTTCACTAGGACCTGCTTCTGACTTGCTGTGCTCATACACCTGCCCTGTTGTGCCCAACAGGCTTTGAAGAATATCATCAACTGGCAAGGGTTTATTTGCTAGCTCCAGAGTTGAAGGCTGATTTTCCCATCCAACCAGGACTCCAGGAAGAAACCTGAGAGGCTTTGGTGGTTCATGTTTGGTACTTTCCACCAACGGCTCAATAACTGCTGGAGCATCGTCTGTATTAGACTGCTGTGGTTTATTTCTCTGCTTGTGTAGCACAGTTGTGAAGGAATTAAAAAAATTATTTTCCTCTTCTTCTTCTAGTGCCAAATCATGATGTGAGACTTCATGTTTGCTTGGCTTGCTTTTCTTCTCTGGTGGCAAGCTACTCAAGGTACTTTCAGCAGCTTCATCTGCAAAACTGCTGGTTACACTTGAAACAGCAGTAATCTGCCTCTTCATCTTCTGGCGAATTATCAATCCCAGTAATAAATTTGGTCGATGTATTTCAATCCCTGTACAGAATTGCAACAGCAATTTATCATCTCTTTGTATTTTGGTTAAGGCAATAATTTTAACAAAAATAACCCCCATATACTTACAATATACTATCAAAGTATTAATCTTATGGCATTTGAATTTGTTCTGCTTGTCATGTTAAACATAAACAATACTTAAAATCATAAAAATATGTATTTCCAGTATTAAAAGTATGACTTCAAGCACTGCCACTTAAGATTGGTTCAAGTACACTATAACTTCCAAACAGAGAATATGAGACAGATAGGATATCTAATCTCATCAGAATCAGCACGAAAGTTAAACATCAGTCTAACTCAGCTACAACATGGTAGCAGTGGTAGCAACGTATAATAGGGAAAAAAAAGTAAACAGAACACTTGCAAACAAAAAATCTCCTCATCAGTTTGTATCAGACATACTTCTTCCAAGATTTACCAGGAGCAATTTCAGAAATGTTTCCCTCATGGCATACTATTACCCATCTCCTCACCATCTATTTTGTTCCATATAATGGCAAAAAAAAAAAGAGTTCTAGCTCATTCTATCTTCATTTTGGCCCGGCCTATCTCAAAAAGAAAGATTATGCACTGATTTTTATAACTAAGATAAACTGATATAAGTAACTCAGGTGTACACAGATCAAGTGAGTGCCCTTTCAAGACCTTTTCTTCCTTGCCCATCTATGTTTTAAACTTTCAATGTATTTTTTTGTAAGGAACTTTGGAATACTTGAGAAAAAAGATAAAAACAATTAAAATAATGAAAAATACTATTTTAAATTGAGAGTATCAATTTGGAACTTATGCCTTCTACCACAGTCTACTTGTGTGACTCAGTTTACTGATATTGAAACCTACAAAGCCTCCTGTGTTAGAGAAAGAAGGTAGCAGACATAAAACAAGGTTGTTAAACACTAATATTTTCATCTTTGAAGTATCACCATAATCTAGCAAGGGGAAATAATTATCTTTTCAAGGAAACTATTATAATAATACTATAGAAAACTCATTCCATATTTGAATAAAATAGCATTTTTAAATTTCATTTCCTCTTATTGCCAACTTCTTCGGGTAGCGTTATGATAATAAAATTCCAAATTCCAAGCTGTACTTACCAGGCCCATCAAAAGGCACAAGGTGATGAGGGACTTTATCTGAGGAACCTAAAGGGATGAGGTACAAATCTTTCACTTGCTTCATATTATTGGCCGCTACACCATAACGTTTTCTACTGCTGAAATAGGCGAACAGCAATGCATAGGAGATCTGATCTTCTTCGGTTACCGGGGTAAAGCGAACCACGCAGATCTCCTGTTCACAGAATGAGAGGGAAAAAGATGGTCAAGAATATTTTTCTGTGAAATGTTTTTTTACTGACTGCTCTTTATTTAAAAGAACGGTGCTGAGGAGAAAAAGCTATGCCAAAATGGCAGAGAACAGAAGAGACAGAAGGAGCAGAAACAGGGCCAAAATAATTCAGAGCTAGATAAAACAAGTAGAAAGCACTTAGTATGAAAAAATTAATTGAAGTACATGACAAAAGAGCCAATATTTTAACAGACAGCTAAATAACAAGTTTCAGGGAAGCTTGCCAGCTTCCAATTAATTACTCCACTCTCTACCCTTAACATTACTAGAAAGCTGTGTTTTGTAGTCTGTTGTGTCCAAGACGTCCATTAATAATAGTGGAAGATGAGTATTCAGATCCCAGAATTATGCCCAAAGCCCAGCTCAGGAGCTGATGCTGTCTGAACAGACTGGAAGATTGGACAGAAGAGCCTCTGCAAAACTGAGATGGCACCTAAGCAGGCTGAAATAACAGGCTAAACTTTGTCAATGTCAGCAAAGGCAAAATGCAAAATCTTGCACTTTGAGCTGAAGTAACCCTATGCACCAGAACTGGCTGGGGGACTGACTGGCTGGAAAACAGCTTGGCATAAAATGATGTGAGGATCCTGGTGGACAAACCCAGCATGAACTGGTGATGCATCCATACCAAGAAGGCCTACTGCAATCCGGGTGTCAGAATCAAAGCAGTCAGCACACCAAGGGAAATGGCTATTTCTTTCTATGCAGCAATTGTGAGACACCACCTGGAAAGGACTTCAAGTTTTGGGCTCCCCAGCATAAGGACAACTGGAACACAGTGGGACAAGTCCAGCAAAGAGCCACTGAGATGGTTTTGCACAATGTAACACTACTGAAAAAATTGAGATGTGGAGTGGTATCCTAACATTTCTGATGAGTTACTGTGAAAAACAAAGACAGGTATTCTCAAACAGCAGATGACAGTTTAAGGTTAGGTAGGAAAAAAAAAAAGCCAGCAGCTGCCACCCATCCCATTCAACATAACCATGAGATATTCCTAACGTTCACATATTTTGCAAATGTTTCAAAGAGAAATAAACTAAGTATCTTTAGGATGACTAAGATGCATATTAAACAGCAAGTCTTTACTAGGTAAAATTCTTACCTTGGTCCCTGAAGCTTTGATTTTTTCTACATAATCCCAGACAGTGTGGGGAGATATCCTGCCACCTACTTGAATACTATCAGGTAAATCCTATGAGAAAGGACAACAGAAACGTGAATCCAAATAAATCTTGTGCTATGTCCTTCATCCAGTATCTGTTTCATTAAATTCAAAACATACTTAGTTCTTTTATTTCTTAAGTTGTAATTTTAAAATATCAGTAGAAGTTACAACAGAAGAACAAAATTAAATTTTGGACATTTTAGATTTTCAGTATGAAGTTACCAATACATAGTAAATTAGTTATCATTCAATACTGTTCATCTAAACCTTGCAAAATTTATCCTTTCTGGTAACATTAATGGCAAACATAACTGTACTGTGCTCTGGGAACACTCAAGCTATCCATCACATCACACCACAATGAGAGCTCCACATCTATGTTCATAATAAACTTTCAAAATCTTCATCATGAGGGGAAAATATAACCTACATGTGCATGTATATAAAGATGTAAATTCTTGGATACTACTGAGTTCACTGTTCCCAAGCAAAATAAACAGACTTTCAGAAAAATAATTCTTTTGGAATAAAATAGAAGAGCTTTGAAAAATGTATGATACTCATATAACAATCGTTTAGTATTAAGGATTACTGCATGGCCTGCACTTCCCTGAAGATCTACAGCAAAGTAAAGACCATCTTATTAACAGAAGACCTAAGTTCTTTTAATTAGAAGGCTGATGCATCCTGTGCAGCTCTCAAGAAGGAAAATTGTGCCTTATGAGCTCTCTGATCTTTATTTTGTGACACAAAGACAACTATTATAAGCAGTTACATGCTCTTCCAGTCTTTCAGACACAGAAGAGAATGTTACATGAACTTTTTTTTCAGGGACAATTGAGTCACAATGCAAAGTTAGGACCAGAACTGCCACCAGATGGGCAAAAAAAAAACCAACAAAAAAACTCCATTACGCAGGTTTTTGTTATAGATGGGAAGATGAACAAGAGGTTCACGTAATGAATAATGCTTGACTTACAAATATAGACCTTAATCAATGTCCTCCCACTAATACTTCATTCAGTAAAATGATCATGCCTCACTGTCTTCCATCATTATACTAATTATAGCCTACAAGGTAAGTAAGTTGGTAAAATTAATAAATGAATTGTTCATTAATTCTTTTCAATAAATATAATTACCTCTGTTAAATACTCAAAGGAGCCAGAAACTGGATAAGCCTTAATAACAAATTTTGCTACGGAAGGCATATTGATAAAGCCCTTCCAGATGAAGTTCAGTCGTGCCAGAAACAGACTTTCACATTCCACAGTACCAGGCGTTTCTGACCTAAAATAAAGGACAAACGAAAAACCCACTCAGTTTACAACATGATACATCATGCAAGACAGGGTAAATCCTAATTTTTCTTTATCACAGAAATAAATACTTTATCACAAGTATTATAAAGAATTTTCTCTTTCAGTTAAGCATACTGAAGGGTTAAAGAAAAAAGACAGGCAGACAACCACATTTCTTATCTTCCATTGGAGTAGCTCTATGGTACAGGAATAGTCAGATGAGCAGCATATTAATTCCCTAGTCAATATTTTTTAAAAACAGAGAAGTTGTTTATTCTGAGAATTATCTATAATTCTCTATACTGAAGAGGACACAAAAACACACAGGTGCTGCAGAGCCAGAGAGATGTTCCCCTGCCACAGGTAAAAGATGAAAACACACTGCCTGCTGGCCTATACTGCTTTCCTAACTCCTACATTTTGTGCCACCACTGTCTGTCCACCACCTGCATGCCTGTGTCACCCTACTCTCTCTTTGTACCACAAGCTGGCTCCTCATGTCTTCTCATCTATGCACCACTTCCACACTTTCTGTGAGTGCCTCCTCCTAATTCCACCTGTAAAAAACTGTTTTTCCTGCCTTTGAAAAAAAGCCTCAGTTTTGTCAACAAAGCAGCTGAAAAAATTAATGGGATGACTTAAACAATTTCACAGGAGAGTGTTTCTCAACCTGAGAGTTTCCTTATGAAAAAGACTATACATTTCAACATTTCCCAACGTGTTGCTATCAAAATATTCTCGGCATGCTATTAACAGTTTTAAGCTGCCCAGTAGTACCACATGTTGTGCTGTTGCAGTAACACTGTAACCTATGTTTATTTCTGTTGACACTGGAAATTACCTTGAACTTGCTGTAAGCTATTCAAAAACCAAAGTTCACTATCCTTGGTAAAAGATCACACTGTCCTGATAAAGGCAAAATTTCAGTATGAACTCTGGTTAATTCTAAATAATTGGGAGTGGATGTTTTTCTCGAAAAGCCTCCCTCACACCAAAAAGAAACAGCCTCATAAACTGCAATTTCCTTTTTAGTGAGTAGGAGAGTGTGGAAGAAAATGAAGAGAGAGCTGACAGCAAATACAGCAAAACATCAAACAAGCTGCTGTTATGCTGTTACCTGCCATTTCTGGAAAAGCACTACTTTGGAATTTCAAACTAGCCTGAATTATCAGTGTAAATGCTCTGTTTAGAGCAGTATCAAATTCCCCAAATTTATATATACGCTTATACAAAGACACGCTTATTTAAATGCAGCACAATATGTACACTACATGTCTTAACAGCAAAAGGCAATATGAAATTTATATACTGATTTTTTGTAATATAATCTCTTTATAAACCTTGCTGCACCAGAAAATATTGGCTTTTTGGGAAAAGTAAACTATGTGGTAATTAGAAGTTTGAAATCACAACAATATATGTACTATTATGCATATAAATGAACAGCATTTACTCCAGCAGAGAACTCCATTCTAAAACTGTGTACGACTTCAAGTACCCAAATGGATTAATGAAACACCATTAAAAAAGTAGCTTTAGACATAATAGCTTAACAAGATTAATAATGTCTTTCATTTAAAAATACTGTTTCTACAGCTTGTATTACTTTGGGAGAGGTGTGAATGACTTTGACGAGTCTTGCTTATCATCTTCCAGTAATTCTGAAGCTAAAATACTTGATGTGGAGGAGAGTGCGTCTGCAATGCTCTCTGCTTCATTGTCGGACTGCTTCCGTGCAACCCCAACAGAAACCTTCACCTTCTTCCCTGACACATCATCAGTAGGTGGTGCCATTCGGCCTGCAGGAAAGAAAGCACAAGAGGTTTCATTTTTTATTAGAGAAACAAAAAGAGGACCTCCTCTGAACTTCCTCTGAACACAAGGAAGACACACCAAAAATACTACATATTGCCACTGAAGTAGGATAGGATACATATTTACACATATTTGACCCTGCATAAATTATTACATTGTATATGTTTATACAGTACTAAACATAATTTTTGGCACTGCGATGGCATAGGATAAAGAAATGAGGAATCAACAGTAGTATGTACATCCACCATAGGGATTGCACTCTCTGAAGCTGTTTTTTTAAAAGAAAACAACTTTATGCCAATAGACTACCCTTTTAATAGTCTCTTTTGTAAATGATGAAGTAAAACATTCCTGCCACAACTTTGTCAGCAAACTAAGTAAAAACCCACATTTATTTAAATTCTTGAGGTATATTGAGATTTATGGCTGAAAATTATAGAAGTGCCATCTATTTATTTTCATGTTCTTTCCCAAATTACCTATGCAGATTTTGCAGTTTAGATCAAAGAGATGATTTTTATGTTGACTTGTAGTGTCCGGAGATGCAGATTCATTTATTTCTTTATCCTTTTCAGCTTCTTCTGACTTCTCAAACAACTTCGTATTAGGTTCCTAAGAAAAGTCAAACACATTTCAGTTAGGCTTTTTTAATCCCTCTGTTAATATTCCTAATATTGTTTAAAAGTTTTATGGCATTTTCGTCCCTTCAGACATAAAGCTCTTCCTTCAGCTGTATAGTGAAAAATTCTATCAAAAAAATCTTCAAATTCATTACAATAACTAATTCTCAAATATATTAAGGTACCATTTAGAATATTTTCTAATTTCTACTACTGCCAGAATTCATCATACAGTCACAGACACAACATTGAAGGAAAGAAACCAACAAAATCACCAGGCCAAGAAGTCAGTAAAGATAAAAGAAAAACTAACAGATAATTATAAACTTGAACAACAGAATCATAAACAAAACACCTCACAACCATATTGCCTATGTACTGAACATACTGTAGTGCCATGCTTTCTTTCCTACCTGAATTTCCATTACTTCCTCTTGCTCTTTCATTGGTGTCTCACTTTCAATTTCTATTTCTCCTTTGTGAGTAATTTTTGTAATAGGTCTTCTTTCAACCTCCCTCTGCTCTTTCTCAATCATTTCAATTGTCTGTGAAAACAAGTAGTTATGTGTAATTACTCCCATACAGTAAAATTTGGAAATTCAAAAATATAAGAGAGAACGGTATTGCAATTAGAGAACCCTCTAGGAAGAAAAGTAATGCATTCTTATTTTGCAAGTGTCAAGTAGTTTCATAAAGGAAACATGGAAGCAGCCTGTCTAACTTCTCCTACAGTGTAACAGCAAGGACTTACCAGGAATGCATTTAAATAAGTTATAAAGCAAACCTTCAACACTGAATTAAAATACTGGTAATTCTGATTTCCCAAGAGCTAAAGAAAGAAATACATCCATTATTTTCCCATGATAATAGCAACAATGTAGGATATAAATATATGCCAATTTGTATAATTTTTCAACATTTTGTTTTTAGTACATAAACCTAATGCTTCATCTCAAGAAAAAACTTAAAGGTATTTTTAAAAGTAATGGAGATGCTAATTGCAATAGCACTGCTGCTTTGCTTTCTTGCAATAAAATAAAATATAAACCATTATTTCTAATATTGCCTCTTAAAGCACATTTCCATTTCTTACACCAGGACAAGGTTATGTTGGCTGTGCCAAATATTCTCAAGCCTAATTTACTAAGGAAACAAGCAGTCTATGATTGCTTTATCTGTCTAAAAAATACCAACAATACTTATGAACATCGTGGGGAAATTGAAAAAAAAAATTATTAAGTTGCAGTCTCAATGCCTTGCTTAAATAGTAACATGAAAAATACAGTCAAGTGGTACATCGCTATTTATTTTACATGTTTCTAAAAATTTTGAAGCATTTCTCTGGAATAATTAGGACCCTTCAGCAATTTTTTGAGCAGCATACACTTTTTTGGGAAGATATTTCTCATAGCAGTGGAATTTTATTTTGCATGGTCTGTTTTTAGAATTTCTCTGATGTATATAAAAATAAATGTAAAAAAGTTCCACTACAAAGATGGGCTTTGGAATAGCTACAGAATACACAAACTTTTCATGCTTTCTAGTCCCTTGAAACAAGATAATCAGCAAGTGTTTTTCCACAGAAAGTAGCAAAAAGTTATCATGATTCATAACCAAGTCTAGCCACAATGTGCAATGACAAGGAAAAAACACAGGAATTACTACTATTGCAAAGCACACTGCATCCCACTCCACTAAATTAGTTATTACCAAACATTAATTCCAAGCACACAGATGAATTTACACTACCCAAACAATGTGCTTTTAGATTTTATGATGTGGAATATAAATACCAAAGATCCTGTCAACATAAATCCAGACTTTGTAAATTAGAAAATTTTTAATGGCCATTTCTAAGCAGCTGCAGTTATCATCAGACTAAATGCCCAATAAATGGAGCTATGTCTAACAAAAAGGAATTTTTTATAAAAATACAGAACCTCTTATTCCTGTTTCTCCTTCTAAACTCTCAGCACAGTACACAGAGTGACGCTCTGCTTTGAGAAGTCATGCCTAAACTAACCTAGTAAACTTCCTACACTTGGCTTTCTTTTGCTGCCTGTTTTTTTTTTTTTTTTTTTTTTGTTGTTGTTGTTGTTCGTTGTCCCTCCTTTAGGCTGCTTTTCCAACTGGCAGATCAGGTTTTCAGCTCTGGATTTACTTCTTGGGGACTGATTTGTAACACTTCAGCAGTAAGTTAGAAACAACACCAGTTTGCTCCCGTTTGGTTTGTCCAGTATCCGTTTCTCCCTGTTTAAGAAACTCGTGTTTGTAAAGCTCCAGCAACAACTTTAAAATCTTGTGGAAAATAAGGACAAAGAAGCCTTCTTTGAGACAGAAAGAAGAGCCAGCAGCAACAAAGTTGCAAGGCAAAGGAAAGTGCATGTTTGCCTCCCCTCAGAAACTGACTACACTCCTTTCACTTCTGTCCTGACAACATCTTTGGGTTTTGAGTATTAATGAATTACAGAGATCCTCCTGCTTGGTTGCAACATCCATTCTGTTCTTTGGGCATACACTTAACCTGCAAACAGAAGTTACACATGCTTAGGCTGTCAAATAAACAACGTAAGTTGACAAATCTCACATGTCTGTTTTCTCTCTGTCTCCAAGCAGCCAGCTCTTTGGAAGCCAGTTCTTCTGGGCTCATTTTTATTAGATGATCTGGAGTAACCTCTCCTTTCAGTACTTTCTTAAATAGTATCTAGAAGAAAGAAGAAAAGTAACTGTTGCTATCAAGACAAAAATAGCTCACAGCAGGAAATAAATCAGAGAAGTAACATACAACATGCTCTGTACAGCTAAATGGAGTGGGTTTGTAATTATCTCCTCTCCAGGAAGCAGTACTAGATTTTATAACATAAAAAGCTTAATTCCAGAGCTCCATTTATTCTACATAACAATGTATCTACACATACCCTTAATGATTAAAAATATAATTAACTGCTGTTTCAAAAGAGAAAGACTTTATGCCCACTGCAGCAGAAACTCAGACATTTCACAGTTTTTGTTTTTAAAGGTGCAAATCCTCTGCATTACACAACAAAGAGAAGATGCCATCAAAGAGGATATCTATGCTTCTTGCCTAAATGAAGTCCTAGGGTAAAAAAAAGACAACCAACTACTTTAGCAGTATGAGCAAAGAGAAAACAGAAGTTAACTGTTAGATGAAAGTTAAGATAGAATTCTTACAATTGGCTCACTGTAATGGCAAAAAACTATAAACAAAGTGACTTGATCAGAATAACTGATAAAGAACAAAAGACAGAAGCTGAGGAGGAATGATGTTAAATAATGGGCTCACAGAAAGCAGAATAGAGAGTGAAGACCAAGCTTGAGAAATCTGGGTGTGAAAAAGCACAGTAAGGAGATCTTTAACAGAAAAAGAGTAGGTGTAGTAAACAGCAAAGAATTATGGGGGGGACAGGAATATCTAAATAACATATCAGTGGTAAAGAGAAACACAAACTTGGCCAACTGTATCTACTACAGCTTGAAACCAAACAAAAAAACTGTACACTGGGAGCAAGGAGTTGGAGAATTGATGATGGGGAAGAACACAGAGGACACTCAGTGCCCAGGAACAAACAACATCAAAAAACCAAGGAAACCCAAAAAAAACCCCAAACCAGTTAAACTGCAGGAGGGTTGATAACATTTCTAGATTGAAGATTGTTCCTTAAATCTACAGCAAATCAAGGACTTCTGCAAAGGACAACAGACAAATCACACATACATTATTTTTAGGATCTTTCAGATTGAACATTAAACTTCTGTATTTGTTCTTATACTTCGCGTCAGTGTCTCGAAAAAAAGAATATAACTCTCTTTCAATCCTTGTGGCAACTTTTGCTGCTCTCTCCTCAGGAATCTTTAAACTGGAGTCTGTCAATCTATAAGAAGACACAATAGCAAAAATTACAAAATGCATCCAAATAATTAACAGTTTTTCCTTTGCCTTCCAAAGGAAAATATTTATAAATACAAATAAATAATTTCATTTCTTGACATATCTTTACCTTTTCATAAGAATTTCCTTAAGAGACTGCTTAACGCTTTGTCTTATCTGATCAGCAGATGGCTTGGAAGCTGGCACAGCTGGCAGGTGTGTTGCACTACTGGATCCCTTCTCATTTTTCTTTTTCTTAATTTCTTGTTTCTCATGCACACCTACCAAAACACAGTTAAAAACTGTAAAATAATCAAGTAAGTTTATTTAGAAATTTTTGCTGCTGATGGAATTATTTTAATGAAATTTTATTTTTAAACTGCTAAGAATTGATCCTCAAGAAGAAGGACTGGACCCCTAGGATGGATGGTTTGTGTTTGGTTGGGGTTTTTTTCTTCTTTGCTTTGGATTTTATGTTACTTAGATTAACCCAGAACAAAAACTTCCTTAGCAGAAACAGGGGGTTTGCCCTTTGATTTGCAGTATTTTCATCTGCACCAAATAAGGATGGCCAGTGCTCATTAGCTTGATCTTAAGTATGATTTTTGACTCTAAATTTTTGTAACAGCATAGATTCATTTTTCAATGAACAAACTAAGAAATAATATACTATGAAGCACATATAAGCATAATAAGCTTTACTTTAAAATATCATTTTACATTAAACTTAGCATTACTGCATCTGATAGCCATCAAAATTATTTCAACTATAATAATCTCATCTGATTCAAGTAACATTCAAGGTCATTGTAAGGTTTGTGTTATAAATAATTCAAATAATGGGTAAGTCCATTATTTGAATTATTAAAGAAACCTCATTAAAGAAAAATTACTAATTTTCAGAGAGTCAACTGAATGCTCATTTGTGTCAGCATGTGAACATGTCACAAATTTTGAGCAGCACCCTTCAATTTAGGGAAGAAATGGGAACTAAGTAAAATTAATTTTTTCATCTTATAATCAGAAAAAAAAAGAATATATTAAAGATTGATAAAGATTTCTAGAATGCACCAGCACTGGCAAAAGACCAGAAGAGCTAAGTTATGTATTTTTAGACAAAAATTCAAAGCTTGAGTTTCAGAGTAAAAGACACAGTTCTCACACAAAATCTCACTAGCTTTGCTGCTGATATTTCAGTCCCAAATAACAACAACTTCACATTATAATGACCTTAGAAGAAAAATGCTTCCTGGAAGGGAACTAGGGAGAGGAGAAAGGTTGCTGGAGGGTAAATATGTCCCTTCAACCTTTAGAATGAAGTTTAGATGAAAATCTGATGACTCAGCAAGTAATATAATGTCCCCTCTGAAATGAGTTGACAAGATTGTCAAGTTGTTAATTATTATCAAAAGACATCAGTAAGTCAAAATATAATTTATACAACAATTAAACCAGTTCTATGCATATAAAGCATTTCATAGTATTTTATGAAAGAGTATTTTAAAGTCTCATACAATATAAAATAAACTTTAATAGAGATGTCTGTGTATTTTTTATCACACTTTTGATAATGTGAGTATCCTCTACTATTGAAACAGAAACATACATCTATCTAGGACACATCTACCTACTAAATAAAACTGAAAAAAATTGAGAAATAAAGATCATAAATGTTACGGAAACAAACAGCTCTTCCACTATGGAACGTGATTTGAAAAACTGATGCTATGAAGAAAGGTATCATCCTTCACTGTACACTGATGTGAACTGCAGCATGGAGGACATTCCCAAGCCTTGGTACCTGATTTTGTGGACCTTTCCATTGTACTAAGGGATTCTTTACTTGTTTTTTCATTTTTATCTTCAGGGGACCGCCGAGGAATTGCAGTAGTTTGTGATCCCTTCCGAGCAGGAACATGCTGCCCTTTTTTAGTATCTGAGTCTCTGGACTCTGGTAAATTCTTCCCATCCCCAGATTCCTGAAAGAAACATTTACACATGTTAGCATCTACTGAATGCTACAATCAACCTCTACATAATTACCACGTGTTTTTCCCATTTTTTCCTTTTTACACTGTACAATGTATCCCCTGGATGTGTGTCACCATACAATTTTCTAAAGAATTACTGAACAATATCCCAAATTACTGCCAAGCATTGCTTAACAATCTCCTTTAAATATTGGCTCAAGATACAGCACAGAGAATTTGCATTTAAGCTCTGTGTTGACAACCACTAAGTTTGCAGTTATTTTAAAAAGTCAGGGATACCGATGAACATCCCTTAACCAGTTTTAGCCACAAAGGTCAGGGATGTTTAGAAAGCATATGTAAATTAAAAAGAACAGTTTATATTCCAGAATTTCAATACTACTACTCAGAAATAAGACAGGCTTACTTATGATTATGTTATCATGAATATGACATTATATACTAACAAACTGAAGAATTGTCGCAATAATCTTTGTAAATTATCCTTTGGTTAGTAAAATTAGACAAAAAGTAGAAAAACTCCAAACAAAGCACTAGGCATTCCTTTCTATATACAATCTGAAATAAAACCAATCAAAAACTAAAACACTGTTGCTGTATTGTTTCCTGTTGTTTTTCTGCTGCTCATAATACATAGCAAATTGACACATGTCCTATTAGAAATCTGAAAGAAAAATGCACTAGGTTCTTCACCATTTCTTTGTACACCTGTATATATAGGTTTATATACACATACAGGAGTAGGACTTCAATGATCTTTATGTGTCCCTTCCAACTCAGGATGTTCTATATGCATATGACATTAACTTATCCCTGCTCAATATAAAAAAAGAGTTTAGCAATACCCTCTTGAAAGAGTCAAGCCACCTAGAAGACGAAGTAACTTTGCAAATAATTTAAATTAGATTCACAAAGATGTCTGAAATACGGTCTATTAATTGGCAACGGCACAGGCAGAAACCTTCTAACCTCAGAAATTAAGGGAACTTAAAACATTAAATAAGACTCACCCGTCTGAAGATTTTGACTTTGTGCTTCCCAGTGTCCTCCGTTTGCTTTGTTTTTTCAGTCGCTGTATTTAGATTACAAGTAGGTGTTTGCTTTGACACCCCCAGTTTTTCACACTCAATCGCTTTTTCTTCTTTATGCTCAAGTTTCACTTGACTATCTGGTACATTTTGATCAAAGCACTCCATTTTTTTGTCTTCTTCAGCACAGCATTTCACACACACATACTCTTTATCTTCTTCACCCATCTGCTGTGCTTGAGAAAGGCTCAGCCCAACACAATCACCATGAAACCAATCATCACATCTACCACAACCTACCATAAACCTGAAAACAAAGTAAGATAAAAGTCAGTGAAAACTGTGAAAGACGACTATGACAGAAGATACAGCACCTTCAGCAGGATATATCATAATTGCTTTGATCTGTGCATCTCAATTATTTGTTCTTACCTAGTAAGTGATTTTCTTTGGTGCTTTACATCCATCTCCAGCCTTACGACATGGTATGGTCTTCCCAAGAGTTTTTTTTTTCCTTTTTGCTTTTTACAACAGTCCAAGAGACTATCAAACCTCACTGTGTTTGTGTAACTTGCTTCCAAATCCTACCAAGCTTCTTTTCAGATTACTATCAATGTTCTTATGAATGTTAAAAAACAAAACCAAAAATCCAGCAATTCTCAGAAACAGTCAATTTGTTTGAAAATACTTGAAAATTTTCTTAAAAGATATTATCCTTGCTTTCCTACAAATATGATTGTCATCATTCATCACAAACACATCAGCAGCTGCAATCGTCCACAGCAGTATGAGGTCTTTAAATGTTCTGACAAACACAAGGGGTATATCAACCTATTCTAAATTAGTTGGTATCTTACATCTCATTCCTTAGACCATTATTACTAAATTATTTCTAGCAAGCTGCTTTTCATTCTCTTTACTGGTGAATATGGGGCCAGGAGTTTGGCTTCCAAAACCACCAGTCTAGCTTGCAGTGACTGTTTTTGTTTAAACGTGGTACACACTTTTACACTACTCTGCCATTTTATTCAGAGCTAAGTTATTTAAAGAATGCTTCAAATACCAAAATGACTATCTTTTAATGGACACCCTTCAACTCACTTAACTGCATTATTTTAAAACTAGAATCAACCTTAATACAGATTGTACTTTCACTGTAAAGATCATCTGGTCTAAAACAAAAGCATGATTTCTATTTTGTGGAAGCATTTTGAAAACTTCATCAGGTATAATGAACACCTAATTACACTGATAGGTACAATTTCCAGTTCAAGAATTTGGGAATGATGTGGAATTTCAATGTTTCACAGGCTAAAAACCAATTACTTCAGGAGACTTATGTGGTAGGAATTATTTTTTACAAATAATGAACCTAGCACCAAGGAATAGCTTTCAAATGATGCAGGAAGATCTCTTTTGATATCCATTTCCATTCTCTTTCCCCTTTCATATTTTTGAAGGATTGGGGGTGGGGGGGCAGGGACTGCTTGTTTGTTTTCGTGTGCATTTTTGTTTGTTCAGGTTTTTTGTTCAATTTTTATTTCTTCTTTTCATTTTGTTTTATACTTATATAAACTATATTCAAGATATGTACTTTAACAAATAGTCTGGATGAAGAAAATCCAGAAAGACTGTAAGTGTATTAAAGAAAGTAGAAGTTCTTTGGTAACACTAAAAATTTACTGAATTCCTAGGTTTTGAATTTCACAGAAGACAGACCTGACTTAAAAGTAACTCATGAAAACCTGATCATTTCAGCAATATATTTAAGAGCTAAATACGCTGACCTGCAAACCCTATTTCTTTAACCTAATACCTTACAGATCTCTTCCATAAGGTGATTCTAAGCAAAATTATACCTAACTTAGGTATGTCCCCACTCAGGGTATCTGCTGACTTACCTACTTGGTGGAACCCTATAAACATTACATGATGTGCTTAGAGCAACTCTCATTCTCCAGAACGGTAAATCAATGTTCCAGGTGGCTTGATGCAGGTATGGTATTCAAAAATTACTGTTACCTCAGAGATGAAAGCTCTTATTAACAGCAGACATTTGAAACAAAAGAAGAAATAACTGTATGTTCTGTCCCTCCCTACTCAAAATATGTCAGGATTACATTCTGCTGAAGAAAATATTTTGATACAAAATGAGTCTGAGAAGTTTTAGAGGTCCATCAGATTGAGAAAAAGCCTATGATGATGTTTGCTAGATTTGAAGAAACTGGTTTTTAAAATAGTTTGGGATGAAAAATATTTTCTCCTTTTGAATTTTCTTTTTCTGAGCTGCAAGTACATTAATAGTATTACTTGTCACTAGCAAACAGCATCTGCCCATTTACTTCATAATTTTAATTAGAAAGGCAGAGGTTCCTTCATGTTTTGTCAGTACCTCAATCTTTTCAGATTCATGTTCCAGCAAATTGCAAAAACGAGAAAGGTAATGTTAGGGCACAATTACTTCTGATGGTCTCAGCAGAGTAATACTACAGCATTTATAAACACAACAGAAAAACAAGAAAGAAGCAACAGGACTGCTACACAAAGCTCACTGCTCCTTTCTGAGAGCCTGGAGCCAAACATGCACAGGCAGGAAATATAAGGCGAGTCCCTATTTCATAACTGCAAAGGTCCACAGTGGGTGCTTTACACAGAACACATCTTGTACCTCTGCAATAAAATACTAGTAAAGCTCTGGGAACAATGGAACTGGTTACAAAAATTCCCCATGTGAGATTTTCTGCAAAAGCTGAAATAAATTCAAACCACACAGCCAAAGCATCATGCTTAAAGGGTGTTTTGGTGTCCTAAGGAATTAATGCCTGTGGTTCAAAAATAAAAGGAAACCAAGAATACACCATCGTGAAACCACAACTGCTATTAATTGAATTTTTATTAAAATATATGTAATTTTTCCTCAGTTTGCAAATTCATGCATCAGAGACTAATTTGTTATACGAGGAAGATGGATTGCAGCATCTAGTAACCAAAACAAACTTTTGATTTGTATTTAGAAAATGGATATTTGCTGAAGAGATTAAACTAAAATGCACAAGATGCTGCACACCTTCAACTTTAAATTGACAGCACATGGAATTTTTCAGCTTAGCTCACACATATTAAGGGGGGTAATAGAGAGGGTGTGCAAGTAAGGCACCAGGATAGGCATCCAGTATTAAATCTTTATTTTCCGGTCTATCGAATAAATAATGAAAATTTTAAAAGTCAACCCTACAATGAATTCCACTCAGAAAAGATCATTCTTCACTAATACTACACACCAGGAGAGAGGTCATTCAAGCAAACTACTGAAGATGGAAGATTCATTTGGCTTCATTCCAGTCTTCACAACAAGGTTTCAGTTACACTGTATTTTAACACACACAACAAAACTTTAAAATTCAGGATTCAGAAACCAAGACTACAAAAAGAATCAGGATATATCCATGATGTCTGTTCTATACAACACAATGTATTGTTTACAATTGTTTTGCTTAAACCTAGTTATACAAAATGGTAATAAAAACACTGGTGCTGCCTGCCTAAAAAAATTCACTATTTCTACTAATTGGGGCTTTTTTCCTACACTAGTGAAATGCAAAACTGTAACTTTTGAGGCTGGGAGAGAACATACTGATTTTGATACCAGTAATGTAGGTAATCCTTTTTACCATAAGGCCACTTTTACATCTCTGCCTGCTTCCCTCATCTGCACACAAAGCTATGATTTGTAGCAATTATAATTAAGTAATGGGCAATGTTCAATCTAAATAGGGGAGTCAAGAAAAACTGAAGCCTGGTTTGAAGGCCCAAGGATGTCCTTTTGTACAGCTGTTAATTTTGACTGAAGCAGTTCTGGTATCTTGGACTAGTAAAACATCAAAGTTTCTGACTGCAGATTGCTTCAAATCTGAAGTGCAGGACTTTTACCCATGTTGTAAGGCTGGATTGGAAGATGTAAAGCTGAAAGAGAAAGAAAAGTTTATTTTAAAATATTAAATCATGCCACATTCAATGAGAGACTTGCTTTCATTGGACTTTTAACATAAAAAATTTTTTTTGAAAGAAAAAAATTTTCAAAAGCTGACAAGTGACAGCACACAGTACTATAGCTCACTGGGACTTCTGCATAGAGTATGCTGTATGCTACAGTTTCATCCCTTTAAAGAATCCCCTTGGTAGTCCACATGTCAGCATGAAAAGAGACACCTTAAAATCAGAAAGTAAGAGATGAAACATAAAAAGAGACAGAATAATTAATGCAAACCTGCCACAACCTCTCTTATGATCCGAATACTTCCTTTGGTGAGTTATTTGTAATAAATTAAATTCATTACTTAGATGAAAAAGTCAGGACAATTTATTTTCTAAATATATGGACCATGTTTTAAAATTACCTTCATATTCAAGTTATGTAACAGCAGCAAGTTTCCAGAGAAAATCATTATTGTAAAATGGGCAGAAACCACCTTACTCATAAAACAGCTTTTCATCGTAAAGCTATACTTGAGTGAAGCAAAATAAAAATCAGGAGCTGTCAAGAGTTATTCATCAGTGTGGGACAGCATTACAAAATCAGCATTTTAAGATTAATTAATAATGCATTGCCACAGAAAATCATTTAGTTTCAAAACAATTGCTTCTCTTTAATCCTTCATGCTTGTGGCACATAGCAATTGGGAAAAATACCACAAAAGGACTCAAATCTTAACAAAAAAAAACCCTCAAAAACCCCAAACCAAACTATTCAAAAGAACACCCTAACCCCAAACTCCCCTAAGAGGAGTAAACCCACTGTTCACTTTTTAAGGACTTCAGCAAGTCCTTAAAGCAAGTCCCCCATCTGCACTTTGTCCCTTAATGTCACTGTTCACCAATCCTCTACAGATCTGTTGTAAACCTGCATTAACATTTCAACTGTTTCTCTGCTGCAGTCCACCCAATGTTAAAGCAGGGACAAGATATTCATGGCATGGCAGCTTTAGCAGAATGTATGTTCCACATCAGTGAAGTAGCATGGTTTGATACAAAGCTCAAATGAAATATGGTCTGTCAAAAAAAAAAAAAATCTGCACTACCTTGTAAGAGACATGAGCAGTTCCACTTGCTTCCTTTTTGACAAAGTCTAACACAAGTGACATGATTTTTCAAGGTCTGAGCTTCTAGAAAAAAACCCATAAACCTATCTCAATCATTAGCAGCAGATGTCCTTACATGGAATTTGCAGCATATGAAAAAGACACTGCAAACTTATTGCCTAAGTACTAAATTTCAATTACCCATCTTTTATGCCAGATGTTTCTCCTCTTTCTTAAAGGCATAGTTTTCTTTGCTATTTATATTACAGGAACCCCCTCCAAATAGGAAGCAGCAGGAAGATAAAGAACCCTATGCTTTTTGAATTAAAGATGAATTCATGAAACATGCCAAACAGCAAAGCCAAAACCACTAAATTTCCTCAAAACCCTGAAAATAAAAGAGTATGTTTCCTAATATTAATTACAAACCTGCACTAAAAATTATGCATATATAAAGAAACATATGTACATATTATATATAATCATTAAGGGAAGCTCCATTACCAGTGGATTCTACACACGTTGCATGTTGCAGGATAAGCATAATATGCTTTATAAAGTGCATTAATAAGCACCTTGTATTTATGCTCATCTTTCATAAAAATATTTTAGACAACTTATGGTATTCATTTGCTTGATTCCTTAATGCCACTGGTATTAATAATAATCTTGCCAATACTGCAGCATAGTAACATAATCCATTTAAAATCTACAAATACAATTATGTAACCATAAATAATCACAGTGGAGGCCTTCCTTTTGTTAATTATACATTACAATGTTGTTTTGTTTATACTGTCATTCAGGTTTTCTACAGCTGTGGGTGGAAAAGCACGATAACTTTTAATGTTGCAAGGCTTTTCACAGAGGAAGAAAGCAGTAACAGAGGCAGAAAATTTAAAAGCATCACCCATTACTGTAAACTGATGACACCTTGCATAATCTGCTGCTTAACACACTCATACCACCTAATGGACGTTTACTAGAACTCAGGCACCATTATTATTCTAATTACTGTTCCTTGTGAAGAATGTTCTCACAACAAATTGTTTGTTGTATATGATGCACTCACGCCAGGCATCAACACCCTAAAAAAATATGCATTTGTAATTTAAAGATGGCTATAAGTTTGGAGCCTCAAGCTCCTTTCTCAACCACTCTCCTTTGTATTGGCTATGCAAATTGTATGATAACCTGGATCCACTATAATTTACTCACAATTAGCACTATTTTTAAAATAAAAATCTCCTAATAATTTTTGGTATGGGTAAAAATGGTTTGCAGTTTGCATCCATCAGCCAAAGTACTTTTTTGTACTACAGTTCTAAAGGAACACTTTAGCAATTATGTATAAGCAAGAAATCAAGAATACTGTACATTTGCTAAATCAACTTCAGCACTTTCCAATTAATTACCTTTTACAACATTACTAACTTTTCCTCCATATAAAAGCATAATTGAAATGTGGGGGGAAGGAATACCCTAAGTAAAATCTATTCCTGTATCACTTAAACTGGCCTCAGACCTCACAGAAAAATTATGTCTGACCATTCAAACTGGATTATCAAAGCCCAAGCAGCCACAAAACAAAACCAGAAAAAAAACCCACAAAACAACAGCAGAAGAGAATCCTCTAACTCCCACAGGCTATTAAAAAAATCTTACTTGGAATTGTTGAAATCAAGACCAAGTCACCAAATTAAAGTTACAAACTTGCTCTGTAATGTTTTCTAGAACATCTGCTTAGAAACAGAGTGTCCCAAGTTGTACTGAATTATTAATCCAAAATTGATCAAATTTCTTGTTAAAGAAGATAAGCTACAAACAAGGGAGACAATCTGAAAAATGTGTGTTAGATTTTGTCTACTTGTACAAGCAAGGAACCAGTTCAGACCTCCAGCTGCAGAGAATTTGAACATCTACAGTGAAAAGCAGAGAAATTTTACATTAGCAGATTTCTCAATGTCTGCAGAGCTACCATCTTGCACTATGCTGAGAAATTACGTATTGTTTTTAAAATTCAACTATCTTTTAATGACCTTTAATCTGTCGTTAAAAAGTAACTATTGTTTGTGACAAAGCTTAGTATTTTCAGCATCATTAAGAATTTGAGTAGTAACTTCAATCTAAAATTTTTCAATGTGATATGCATATCCATAGACACACACTTTTCATCTATAGGCAAATGAAAATTTTTGCATAGGATTTATGTTATTAGCTGATTAGAAAACATCTGATAGCAATATGGGAACGCACTGGCAATGTCAAACATGTTGAAAATACTATGAGCAACAACAACTCAAACCCTGAAAATATGAAAAAATTTACTTTCAGATGTGCTGAAAATTACAAAAAGTCATCTGACTTGTGCAGAAACACAAGGCTTAGTTTTCGTATGAAAGAGCAATTCTTTTTAGTTACATAGCAAAGATACATCACAATACATCAAGCAAACAGGCTGAGAGAGTTCTAAAGGCAAACACTGGCAACCCATTCTCTGAGTAATGAAAAAATATATATAAAACAGCTATGACGGTTACAGCTCATAAACTTCAAGACAAATGGAAGAGAGAGCATGAAGTCATTGTTCAAAGCTCAGGTGCCAAACAATGATGATCTATTAATAGAAACCAAGCAAACATTGTCTCTTACAAAGCAAAATGTTCTAACTTGTAAACTTTTTTGATCATGCACACCTCATGTTCATAAAACAGAATTCCTCCTTTCCCAAACCCACTGTATCTGCACTACAAGGTAAGCATACTTTGACTTTGCATGTGGCCAGCAAATTACTGCATGTGTTCCTAAAGATATAAATTTATTCTATTTGCCACGTGCTGATCTGAAATAAAACAACATTGAAGTACCATCCTTCTACTCCTGTTCTAACAGGCAGAGTAAAATTACTCTGGGTCTGTGTAAGGCCTATGTAAGCATCGCCCTTTGGGAATTCTGTACACAAAGAAAGCTGATGCCACCATTTCAACACATTACCTTCAACCTGAATCAATTCTCCAAGCTTGGTATTACAATAACAACAACTGGCTTTACATTTATTAGAGAAAATACACAACGATTCTAGTGACTACTACTCTGCATACTGAATTTTAAATGTTACTTTACAATGACATCCTGAAAAGCTCTTGGCAAATTACTTCCCAATTTGGGGCTGCAACTTCAGTTTAACTTCTTTTCCTATAAGCAATTTCAACCACAGCATTGAATAAAAGTCCCAAAATTCAAATTACCATAGAGCTATAAACAAAAATGTTGTTTCAGATCTTAGCTCTGCCTTTGAGATTTATTGAACATACAGCCATTTGACAGCATTTCTGTCTCACACTTTCTTATTTTCTCTTACACAATGAGAAAAAAAGGGTAAGAGTGACCAGCAAGGTGGTTTCAAAAGGGAAACAAAAATTCCTTGAAAAGTAGTCCAAACAGCAAATTAAAATCCCCTTTTCATTACAGTAAATGTTGATAGTTTTGATGGGTTTCCAAGAGACAGAATTCAAGTTTATCATCATACACTTCTTCTCTTTTGCACTGTACTACAAGTATTTTCTTTTTCTTGCTCGAATAATTAAATTAGGACAAAATGCCAAGGCACAGGAGATAAAAATTTTGCTTCCTCTGGTATCTTAATAATAGCAAGTGAATCTGCAAGGTTTAAGTTATTTGTAGCACAAAACTATGAAGTAAAGTAATCTGAAAAAAATAAAACTTTATTACTTAGACTAGTAATAACAAAAAGTCATGCACTGACAGTCTTAAATTTTCTGTTATTAGGCATGAAGCTCAATAGTGCAAGTTTCCTTATTCCACTACTGTGTCTCTCTCTCTTTTTGTTTTATATACAAAAATTCTGTGTTTATGTGCTAAAAATCTTTCTATGTTTAGCAAATCTGATTATCTTCTGCCGAAAGTGCTGGTTGTGTCCACAGTTTTGCTATGCAGACATAAAAAGTAACACAATTCCAACCAAAAACCCTAAAACGCTGAAGATAAACATTACAAAACTGATGATACCCATAATTACCATCTGTGGCAACTCATGGGCTGTCTCATTCCAACCTCAGCTGGTGATTCATACACTTTATTATTATTCTGGCAGCACTAAGAACTGGCAATGCAAAATTGAGTTTGTTGAACTCAATCCTATATTGATGTGTATTCCTGTATCTTCTGTAATGCTACTTTGACTTTATAAACTAAAATAAGTAGATATAACTGAGTCATTGCCACATCTCACACTGGTTAGATGCATTTAGCAATAAAAATTAAGACTTTCTGAACTCTAACAAGACATTGGGAAAAAACCAAACCACAGTGGGTTTTTTGGCAAAAATAGAAAGAATATAGCACAAGTCAAAGCTGCATTCTTAACAGCTATCAAGTATTTGAAATTCCAAATATCATATTTTGCTTTAAAAATATCTACAGAAGCATTTTTTTAATGCAGAAAGTGACCTTTTGGGATGTAAACAATTTACTGAAATACAGGCTACTCATACAGTTTTACTGTCATGGTAATGCCTAAGATGACAAAAACTAAGGAAATGCAACCTGCTTAAAATTAAACACTCTAACAAAGACACAGATAACACGAGTCTTAAAAGGAATTTTTTAAAAAAATAAAACCCCATGGAACTAAATTTGAGCACCCCTTCAACCAGGTAATCCTCAGCCACCAGGCAGAGCAAACCTCTTATTAATTCTTTTAGTAGGCCACAATGATGCAGTTACTGTAGCTGTGCAGTAAATGAATTTTCCTGTATTTGTTTTTCAAATATGATACAATAAGTCAATAAAGCTCAGAAGGGCTTCTTAGATACACACAAATGGCAAAAAAAGCCCTCAGGTGCCAAAGGTAGTTGTTCCATATTTCACTCTGATGTATGGAGTTCTAAAGCACAATGACTAAAAATTACTATTAAAACTTTCTCTCACATAAGCTAATCACAAATATCTTCAATTTGACATTAAAAAACCAAAAACTAGGCTAGCAGGTAAAGCAGCAACAGAAAATACTTCAGTATTAAAGGAATAAAGGATAAAGGAATAAAGGAATTCTCATTCTTGGACTAATAGATCATTAATGAAACTCAATGGTCTTTTTCAGCTCACTTACTGTGCAGAACAAGTTTTGCCACAGAGGGCTATTATCAACTTCAGATGCAACCTCATTATTAAGCTTAAAGGCAATTTCAGATATGCCCATGTGGAAGTTTTGTGGGGTTTTTCCATATTCTTCTTTCTCTCCTCCCTAGTAATTACTTAATTACAGTTACATGAAACCTCAGGGCACTGATTACAAAAAGTGAAAAAAAAAATCTCTATATCTCTACTATTAGGATTGGACCTATACTAGATAAAAGTCACATGCAAACAATTATTTGATTTTTTTGGTTTATGGTGATCCTTCCATTTCAGAGGCTTCTGGAAAGAAGGAAATGACAACCCGGAACACAGATATCCAATTTTTTTTCTTTGAAAAAAGTCAAGCTTAAAGTGCATAATTAAACAGCATAGAAGAATTATACAGTCATCAAAATATGTACTCATATAACAAAACATTTGTATTCAAACTTTTGGGCCAAACTAGTTTCTAATGCTAGTTTAAATGATCAAAAAAAAGTGTATGAGTGCAAAGGAAATTAACTGACTGTATGACATACAGACTTGTATTGCCAGACTAGGACTTTGTTTTGGCATGAGCAGCGTAAAACATTTGGTGGAAGGAAAAAAATTACCTTCCAAGACCAGTAATAAATTCCTAAAACACATTGGCACACACACCTGTTACCATGTGGCTTTTTGCAAAAGCCACATTGTTTGCTGGGCACCCAAATATGTTTGCTTTCACTAGCAGAGGTATGTTCCAAGCCTTCCTTTTTAACAGTTGAAATGTTATCTGGAATGAACAAAGGAGGTTCATCAAGTGAAAGACTTTTGCTACTTCTTCTCTGGCGAGGTTGGAGATTTCTATCATTTCTTTTTGACTTGTTTTTTTCCTTATCATCCTCCTTCAGATGTTCTACAACAGAGGGATCTTTAGTCTCTGCCTCTTCCTTTGTAGAGTTATTAGCTTTTAGCCCAGTTGCAAGTTGGTGTTTGCTGGCTTGCTTCTGACCAGGATGTGAAACATGACCTGACAATGAATGCACAGAGTGGTGGGTATCTTTAGAGCAGCTTTGATGAGTAGGAGATTTCTCACTTGCTTTTTGAACTGATAACTTCTGGGCTTGCCCAGAAGCCTGGACTCGGGGTATTTTCTTTAGCTTTGTGTTGGTCTGTTTTTTTACAGTCACTCCTGAAATGCCACTCTTTGCTTTCAAACCCAGATCAGATTGTTTCTTTCTAATTTTAACTGGGTTACTTGGATGCTGATGACTCTCTTGCTCATCAGCATTTCGCTTCAGACTTGCTGAAGAGGAACTGTGAAGGCCCGAAACAGCAACAGCAGCTCTCGTTCTTGACCGAGTCGTTTCTTGTTGCACTGAACCTGATTTCTGCCGAGTACCTGCACTCAGATTTTGTTTATTCTGTACTATGGATTTACTATGCCGGGGCCTAATGTTCTTTTCACATTTTGTTGAAATACCAATTTGTCTCTCATCATCCTGAAATTTTGATGCCTCTGGGCCTTCAACTTTAGTACTGTCGATCTGCTGCTGTACATTTTGGCTTGACTGGTCAACAACAGTGCTTTCTAAAATGCTATTTCCTGGGTCAGCTGAAGTAAACTCTTTGCTTTTCAAGTCTTTATTATCACAGTCTGTACTGTCCAATAGTTTCTCAGATGGAGTTTCAGTTTTCTCCATTCCCTTGTCATCACCTCCAGCTTCTGTTACACATTCCTTTACTGACAATGCATTTTCATCAAGAACTTCCACGCTGTGGGAACCTGAACTGCAATCAACCCCCTCTTTCACAGAGCTGGACGAATTTGAAAAGGTCTCACAAATTCCATCTGTATTCAAGCAAGCACTGGATGAATCATTATTGTTTCCAGTTATTTCAATTTGATTATGTTCTTCTGCTTTCTTCTCTGATTCCTCTGCTTTATTATCAGTCTTTTCTTCTGAAGAATTTTCCAAGCCCATTGAATCAATCACATCAGTTGTTTCATTTTTAACAGGAATCATTTCAGTATCTGCAGATACTGAACAAACTGACTCAGCACTCCCAGAGTCAGTGTTCATTGCAACCTCTACTATTTCCTTTGTTTCCCCAGGAGAAGGAGAACAGGGCTCTGTTAAATTAGCACAACTTAACTCTTGGGGTGTTTCTTCAACTTTTGTCTGCTCAGGGGTTTCAGACTTTATTTCTTTCCCATCTTCAGGACCAGGCAGACATTTTTTATTATTTTGGGATGCTGTTACTGCTGCTGCTGCTCCTTCCAACTGTCCTGATCGTCTTGTACTACGCCTAACCTCCCTAGGCTGCTCCGTTTTCAAGCGTGCTGCAACATCTGTCTCTTTAACTGGACTTCTCTCTTGTTTCTGTCCATTTTTTGGAGCAGATCCACTTTTTACGGATGATTTCTTGGTATTAAGAGGAGGAGCAACATTCGAACGCTTGGCTAGCGTGCTCTGCCGCAGACTCCGTACTGGTTCTAGGAAGGGAAAAAGAAAATCTCTTAGCTATTCTGCTTCCTTCTTTTTGCAAATACAAGATTTGCTGAGAACAAAAGTGACTTACCTCAATTTAGCTTTCTGGATACAAAGAGGACTTAAAAGTTAGTTATTTACTAAACTTAAAAACCTCCCCAAAACTAAACGACTCGCATTTCAATTTTACATGGACATAGTTTGGATGTAAAATCCCATAATTCTAAAAGCCATGGAATTTCTAATTAGTATATACAAAACACAAGCGATGATAGAAAGACAATCCAAACTAACTCTACTTTTCTACCTCAAACAAAAATTGCACAAGCCGTATTGTGATTAGAAATATAACTGAAGTTTAAAAATCTTTTAGAGAACAGTCTACAAATCTGAGATCCAGTCACATTCTCAGCTGACAACAACTTTCATATTTTCTAAACAAGTAACTATTCCAGTGGCTCTCTAAACAGCATAATCACCTGCTTTGTACCACAGGCTCTTGTTTAAATTCTAATTGCCATATTAAATAATTTTATCTTTTTAACTCAACCTGCTCTAGAGGGAATAAGCAGAGGAGTAAATAACTCCAGTTCAACAAATTAGAAATCCCGTAACTATAATAAATTAGCTAACAGAAAGAATTAAAATATTTTAATAAAATATTAAGTATCTTGAGATATTTGGATTAAAGACTTTCTGACTGCAATTACTATAACCTAATTAAAAGTAAAAAGAGAATATGCAAATAAAAATAGAATCAAAACTTTACCTGGAAATAAGAGACATGCTGACCTAATATTCCAATGCTGTTTTGCAACTCCATCATGCTTTTGTTAGTGAAGAACAACATTAATAATCTTATGTACATGAAAGGATCAAAATCTCAAAAATTAGTTTAATGACCATAAAGAAGACACTAAATATTTATTAAATAGGAATTCTAATTGACTCATACCCTATGGATGTCAGCTTCTAGCTGCAAGGTATGAAAAAGGAAGTTTCTATATTGGAATTCACACAACCAAGTTAAATTTATAAATGTTAGGGTGGGATTTTAAAGATTTGATTTACTTCAAATGTGCAAACACAATCTATAATCACCTTGTGCCATTAAACGTGGTGATTTCCTCGGTGATGTGACTGATGCTTCTTCAGCACGGCTTCTCAAATTCCTATTAGGTAAAGCAAGCTCATCATCATCAATGGTGTCATTACCACTCTCTTTAACTCCTTCTTCATCCATAGTATCATCAAGACCAGTAACTGGAAAAAACAAACAAACAAGAAAGATCCTAAAACTTAAAATGATCAAAAAGTGTTGCAGCTATAATGCTGAGCAAGACAGGGCAAGAGACATTAAAAAAATAAATAAACTGGCCATCTAAAATCAAACAAAAGAGAAAAAAATGAAGAAACAAAGGACAGAAAATTCCCATGTGAGGCAGTTTCAGTGTAGAAGAAGCTATCACCCACAGCTTAAAACTTCTGTAGATAGTCCTCATAGCTTTTTTGTGGACTCACATTTTTATTGGGTTTTTTTGCCACAGGAAGGTCCCCAGTCTTAGAGGATCAGCTGCCCCTCACTGTCCCTTCCCACCTAAGAGAAAGTGAAGAAAGGTAAACAGCAGAAAGAGCTGATCCAGAAGTGCGGAGTGTAAAAATCACAGTTTTCTGACAGGATACCATTTTAAAACTCTCAGCCCCACCCATATCCCATATCTGTGCCTGTAATGTCTTTTTGGAAGAGCTTTAAGTGCAGCAAGCACTTAACCTCCCAGGAGAGACCGGGAACATTGTCATGTTAAGAGACCAGGAACTTTGTCACTGGTGAACTCCTATCCTCCACTAACCTGAGAAAGGTCCCAGAGGTTGCTCTTGAAAACAGGTTTCCTAAGAGGCAGTCAGGTCACTACACCAGCCATTCTCCTCACTTGCTCTAAATTTGGTTCTTGCAGTGGTAGCCTCTCCTAGTTAAAGATCCTATGTGTGATTAATGAATCCTGGTTCCCATGAGATGCAAAATTTGTGAGATCAAGCCAAACATCCAAGTGACTTTACAAAACACACAGGAAGGTCTAACAAATATAACAGTGACTCCCAACAATCAAGTATGTCTGTTTTTCACTACTAAGACACAAACCTTGAAGCATTTTTAAGATAAACTCACATAACACATATAAGACATCTAAAAATTTCTAAATATTGCTCACTTAAAACTATATAAATTAACACATCAATCAGAAAAGTAAAAAAGCAAGAAGTTAAATTAAAAATTGTTAGAATTTTTAGATCATCTCAGAAAATCTGTCAACTCCTGGTCCTTCTCAAGTTTGGTATAACTGCAATTTTTAAAAAAACAATGAAAAAACAAAGTAACCAAGCAACATGTTAGAATTTCTAATATTACAAATTTTTTTTATCAGCCTCTTAAGGAAGGCTGATCATGGCACCAGGCAATCAGCATTCTGAACCTCTGTAATCAGATGGGTGCCAGGAGCTGAAAACTAGGGAGTTTCTTAGGCTAACAATTTATGGTCATTTATTTTATTTTATTTTAACCAATATTTTTAGTTACTGCATTGTACACATCAGTTACAAGGAAAAGGGTTTGTGGAAATTACTGTCCACTTCCACTCTCCAATCCACAGAGCCACCTTTTTATCTGTGTGTGTTTACAAACATACAGATATCACATGCAAGGTGCATGAGGCTGATAAATTTGGTCTTACTCCACTCAAGAGTGTTCCTTAATCCCTTATTTGCTATAAGCTACATACTGGACACACTAGCAAAAAGATAACATTGTAACTGCCCTATCAGACATTTTCCCAGTAAATATCTAATGCTAGCTGTTGTCTAAGATGGAAACCTGAATGAGAAGGACCCTCACTCTAACTCCAGCTGCCCATTCTCATGCTCTCAAAGATTATATCCTCCCAGCAGCCCTGCACTTTGGTATTTGTGTTTTCATAGTGCTCCTGCAACACACAAAACTGGCTTTTGGGAACAGACTGTGACAAAAGAGACTCCTTTCACATCCACTTCTGTTCTTTCTGTGAGAACTAAATTACTAAACTATTGAAGACAGCATGAAAAATAAAAACTACTAGGACAGCTTCTGAAACAACTCTGAGCATATTAAAGGGCTGACATTAGTCTTGGGCTTTACAACGTTCTTGCTCAAGGGAATTTCTACACCCTCCCTTCTTAATAACAAGAGACACATTCAGTCCATTATTGACAGACAGTGTGAAATATTAAAGTATTTTCATACTTACAAGACTCTGTGCTGTAGCTTTAATTTTACAGAGGAATTGAAGCACAGAATCTTGCTAATTTCAAACCACCTGAGCTACAACTCAGCTAGTAAAGACAGTCTCATTAGGCCCCTGATGAGGAGCATTCCACATAGACCCTGCTGGGAAAAGAAAAATGACAGAGAACAGCAATAGATACAAAGAAGACTAGAAAAGTAAATTATGAAGGAGAAGTGGAGGTAAAGAAACAACCCCTAAGAAAGGTAAACCAACAAAAGCAAAATCAGAAAGAGCAAAAAAGCAGAGATGATCTTAGTAACAAATATCTAAATATTATCTCAGCATCAAGTATAGAAAATAAAAAAAATAGGAAAAACAAAAAAAGAAATAAAGAACTTATCTGAATAGAAGAGTTGTACACCAGTGTACAACTGAACAGATTGCAAATAAGAAAAGTACGAGTCACATTCAACATATTTAGCCACTTTCAGCATATTTATACTGAAAAAGGCACCACTGACCTTCACCTTACTATTTTGAGTTTCTCCATTACTTGCAAAGTATCTAAACTTCTAAACTGCTGGGCTGTACTACTGACTCACTTTTATATATGTTATATCATAATAGAACAACATTCAGTAAAAACAGTCCACTTGCAAATTTAAAGCAATGTTTTCCCTATGCTAAAACAAAAGTATGACCATTTTTTAATTTTTTAGCAGTGTAAAATTTAAGAAAACAAGCCTTACTTTCTGGTAAAAGAGGAGGTAAGGAGAAGGAAAAACCCCTAAATACATCATCAAAAACTATGATGTTTATAAATCTTTATGTTTATTAACATAAGACTTTCTTTCATTATTTTCAGCCACAATTAAGACAGAAATACTCAGATTCTTGACACACTGACCAAGGTAAATATCAAGTGTACAAATAAATTTCTTCTCTGTAGATTTCTTTTGCTTAGGTAAGCACACCAAATAGAAGATCACTGTTGCTCCTGCTTTGCACTGCTCTGCACTATGTCCAGCTGAATCACACTAATGGCAGGAATGTGCAAATCCACAGCAGATTCCATATAAACATCACAGATTATATGGAAATGGTTGAACATGGTAAAATTTCTGCATTACATGGGAATAACAACACAGAGATGTAACATAATTCTACAATGAAAAGAACAATTACAGTCTAAAGCAGTAACTAGCACATCTAGGTAAGCCTTCAGAAGAGCTAATAAACTCCAGTGAAACAACAAAACATATGAAGATAGTGATATTTTGTCAGTAAGTCTCAAGATCATAAATGAGGATGGTATACTTTCTATGAGAAACCTTTTTACTATTGACATTTGTGATGCATATGTTCAAGAAACAAGATTAAAAATACTTTCTGTTAAAAGAAGATATATTTTTCAAGAGAAATTATGTGACTGATGATGTAACTTACATAAGGAAACATCAAATTCCAACTGTTTTACAAAAGTTTGCCTGTAATCTATTGAAATGAGAATTTGCCTGCAAGTACTTTGGGCTGACTGTCCAGTGCAAGAAAAGAATCACAGTACGTAACAGGAAATATTAACTAAACACTTGCTCCCACTCTCCATTAATGTCTATGTTGTTAAGAGGTAATTTTACAGTCTTTAGAATAAAGATATATGAAAATCAACTAGGATAAATAAACTTAATACAGCATGTATCTTGACAGAGGCCTGCATGCCCGTTTTATTAAAAAGACGGAGTTACATCCCAAGCTTACTGAATAGCGGTTCTTTAGAGACACAAGCCTGTTACATTGGAAATAAAGAGCAGAAAAACAAATTTCAACAAAGTAAAAACACCACATCAAACCAAGCACTTTAATGTAAATTAATTAATTTTATTAAGAGTCTTCATGTATTTACAAATCAGAGAGCTAATCTAAATTGCTTTGCAAATCTTAGTACAGATCCAACCTCTCTCCACCCATGAAACTGATCCAAAGGCATACTAAATACTTCAGAAGGACCTACACTGGGGAATATAGGTAGTTTGCCACCCACAAACAGAAAAAGGCACAAGATAAATATTCTCCAGATTCTCAATACCAATACAATAAATTTAAATTTTATACAGAAAAGTTACTACCTTGGTCATAAAACACTGTGTAGCTGTTCATATGGACAGCTTGGAAGAAGGAAGGCATAAAGAGGTAAGAAAACAGAGAAATAACTGTAAACCAAATTTTGGAATCTCAAAGTTACATTCAAAATTACTTCAAATGTAGGAGGAAAAATAAATGTACATTTGGCTTTAGTGAAAAGAGCCCAAAATGCCTAACACAGCCAGACATCACGCCAGCTAAAGAAAAGAGTATTTGTAGTCAGAAAAATTGGTTTGGCTTCGAAGATTCAGTAGCTAATAATGATTTCAGCAGAGGTAATGCTGCTTTTAACAATACACATGAAAACACAGGCTAAAACTAGAAAAAACAGACTGCACTTTAGGGAAACACTTTCCCAGCGGCAATCCAGAGGGACAGGAAAAAAAGGGCAATTAAAAACATGTCCCTAACACATTTTGTGATTCTTACAGCAGCAGTCTTTATCATTTATGGTAAGTACCTGATTTGATAAACATACCCATAAACTAAATTAGTTAAAAGCTTGATTTTAATATGAAATCTAGAAATGTCTCCAGATTATATGCAATTAAAATTCCATTCCCTGTATTATAAATATAACAAATCAAACTACCCCAGTAAATGACATCCTGAAAAGCTACACAGTTTGTGATACCAATTCAATTTACCTAGAATTACCAATTTATTATGAATGCTAAGTTATTTAGCTCACTGGCATGCAACCAGTATGACCTGCTATGTTCACAGGTGCATAAGCTTCTAACATGTCTTCCAGCAAGAACAAAACAAAACAGAAAACTTGTCACTAGGGCACCATTCAAAGTTGAAATAAGTGTGCTGCTCTTAAAATAATTCTGTAATATTCTAAACTTCAGAGTTTCCACTTCTTATCAATGAATTGCTCAATAAGGTAAAGAAATCAACACAACACCAAAAGCATGCTTCCACACCCACTCACACCACTCAAACATTTAAGATGGCCAAGAGCTGTTCTACTCAATATAATTTTCTACATTGCTCATGCACAGCTTGTAAGAACAACCACCCAAGCAAACCAACAAAAAGAAGCAGAGGGGCACCTAAAACATTATTTGGGACACTTCTGATTGCTTCAAGAATTTGGATTTCATTTATTTTTCAAAAGTTTCATTTTGTCCAATTCTGTCCTTTAAGTGACAAGGAGAGCACTTATATCAATTTCTACTATCGACACAATGTCGTTCTGCTGATACCTACCTCAGGACAGGAAGAGCCCTCCATAATTGCTAAGCTCCTATGAGCTGCAGTGAATATGACATGGATAGTTTGTACCTTGATTCACAGAGGTAGTAGAACTTCTTAACTGTGCTGTAAGACCAATATTCTTCTCAGTCTAGCTCCATAAACCAGCAACCTAACTACATCTTTATAGTTTAGCAGTCACCCTTCACTAACACATTCTAAAAGGATTTCAGCATAATTTGACCTCTACCCTATTCAGCTTGTGAGAGTCATAGAGTTATCTCTACCTCTGCTCAAAGCTATAACCAGGATCACCCACAAAGAATCTTGTTCCTTCTCTAAATATGTAATTATTCAATCAAAGCTGAAAAATAACCTTATATTATTACTCTGACCCCATTCTGTTACTCAGTGGCAATTACAGAGCAAGCTCAGCAAGTTTGGTCTGCTCTGTCTTTGGTTTCTGCTGGTCTTTGTCTGACCAACTTTGTTTGTCATCTAACTAAAGAAACTATCTCAATCTAGCACAATCTAGATTCAGGCCAAGAGATAAACATGAGACTACTTTATTGGTACTGATATAGTTCTGCCTATCAACAGATAGGCAACAAACATCCATTGTCACAGTCCTTCTATTTGTCATATACTAGTACTGCTGACTGAGACCCTCGGTACAAAAAAGGCATGGACCTGGTGAAGCGTGTCCAGAGGAGGCCACAAAAATGACTGGAGGCTGGAACACCTGTCCTTTGAAGAAAGGCTGGCAGAGTTGGGGTTGTTTGCCTGGAGAATACATGGACACCTCATTGCAGCCTTTTAATACTTAGAAGGGGCTTATAAGAACAGACTTTTTAGCATGGTCTGTAGTGACAGGACAAGGGTAATGGTATTAAACTAAAAGAGAGTAGCTTCAGATTGGATGTAAGGGAGAACTTTTTTATTATGAGGGTGGTGAAACACTGAAAGAGGTTGCCCAGAAAAGCAGTGGATCCCCGTGCCTGGGAACCTTCAAAGTCAGGTTGAACTGGGCTATGAGCAACCTGATCTAGTTGAACACAGACATTGCAGAGGGGCTGAACTAGACAACCTTTAGAGGTCCCTTGCAAACCACATCATTCTATGATCTTATGCTACTATTCACCCCAAGAGATATAGTTATAATTCAACATACAAAATGTGTTTTCTGGATACATGTCTCTGTATTTCTTATAGGCATGCACTTGAACTGTCTAAAGGACGTACAATCAATTGCTACCAGTATCCATCACATACAGTCAGGTAAGAGGTAACTCACCAAAACCAGAGCTTAGTATTAACAAAAAGCTTAGTTCTTGATGAATGATGCACAAAATAAACCAAACCCTAAAGCTGAGCAAAACATATTGATGAGTAACAACTTTGGATCAGGCCAGTAAAAACTACCAACAAAAACTGATACCCATGCAGCAGTAAGAAAGAGAGCAGGAAGCAAACCCACACTCAAAACCAACTTAAGAGCAAGAGAGGAGTTTTTGCTTTTGAAAACAAAAATACATGATCTCCAAAATAAAGCAGAGAAAATGTCACAATCTTGAGAAAGTAGCCATGTGGGTAAGAAGTAGGCCTGAATCAAGCCCTGCTCATATACTCATATACCCACATAAGAAATTTCACACTTACACAGCTGGGTTAAAGGCATATAAAGATAGTATTTTGTTTGTGCCTAGGTTTTCTACTCCTGAACTCAGCTCAAATCTGCTTTCAAAGAAGAATTAGGGAGCCATGCCTTCTGCTCCTCCATTTTATCTAGAAGACCTGATTACTATTTTAGCTACAACACCTGTCCTCAGTTTAACTATTACTACCTTTATCTCTCCTGATTGCTCACAGCAGTCAAGTAAGCCGTAGCATGAAATATGCACCACTTTAAAACTTCTACAAAACAGAATTCTACAATACAAGAAGCATCAAATATGATAAATCTATCTTTTGCTGGTCTGTGAATTAATTTCCATGAGCATATTGTTCCTTTTGTTAAACTGTTTAATAGTCTAGGCATGGGTTATGCAAAATATAGAATATATTAAAGCAAGTTTTGTCAGGAGAGTTATGCTTTTTTACTTTTTAGACAAATTGAACTTGGCATACAGATGAGCTTCCATCTAAACTGGGAAAAATAGCTTTTGCATGGCTTAATTCATACAGAGGGTACTACCACCTTGAATAACCACATTCTTACCAGCAGACTACATCAGCAGTGTTAGATCACCAACAGTGTCAGAAAAATCAAATAAATCACAACTATGAACTTTCAAAATATGAACTTTCAAGGAAAAAAGACAAGCAAAGAAACCATACTTTGAACTGATACTCGTTATTCTTAACTAAAAAATTTTAAGCACATACTGAAGTCCTACCATGTCAGAGTAAGGACAGTTCTTATCAAGACCTACAAAGAGCAAGCAATAACAAGAACATTTCATGTTCTTTTGGATACCTACATTAATGCCAAATTACACATTTTAATTTCTTTACTGAAATGTGGCTCTACTGGCGCTTTCAGATTTAAAAAGAAAACATTAAATTCATAAATCAAATCAGCTTTGAATCCCTTAGTCTTCTGACAGCCTGAAAAAGCAGCCCCCAAATAAATGCATTCACTCAACTATTTTTAAGGACCTTAAGATTAATTTTGATTATTTAAGTAGTAATAGTACTAATTATTGCACTACTGATCACTTTCAGGACAAATACATGCCAGGAAGCACCTGAAAGTTTGTCCATACCTTCCAAAATATCCAGCTGTACCCTATGAGTTAATTCAAGAATTTTAAATGCAGTACAGGTTTGCTGGAGGATGCACAGGATGCAATATAACAAACAAATTTGCAAGTGAGGGGGAATTTGGTTTAGTTATGTACATTATATGGCCTTATGCATTTTAAAAGGGATACGATTTTTCTTTGGCAGGCTACCGAGAAAAATGTGTAGGAATTCAGACTATTGCAAGAGTATACCAAAGCATTAAGGATGGCCTCAAAAATGTTCTTCTGAAGTAGGAAAAAAATGCCAAATATCTTGTTTTGGCTTGATAGCTCACTTTTTCATTACCTTAAACAGTATAATCTTTGATTTACAGTTTTCCATTATGTAATACCACCTAATTTAGTGACGGTGAAAATTTAGTCTGTTAGTAACAGTAAAATATACGTAAGGAAATGATGAAGATTTTCAGAAGCAGTTATAAAACTTACTCAAAAAAATTAAATATTGAGATAATAATTTTCTGCAATTTCTGCATTAATTTTGCAAATTTTATGCAAAATTCTGCAAAATTTTCTGCAATAATCTACAACACTTCTAGTAATGAAGCTAAAAAGTTTTGTTTTTTAAACTTCCAGTCAAATAAAGAACACTACTAAGAACAGAGTATATTTTTGTCTGTAGCATCAAATTCAGTGTAATTATTCCAATTCTTCATAAAAATTAATCATTTTAGGGATTGGATCATCCCTTTTTTTTTTTTTAATTTTCTAAAATTACTCAATAAATTCTAAGATTATTTTCATTTAAAACTTTGGTCTAAATTGTTCCCAAATCAGGTATTCCAAACAGTAAAAAATAATTTTATGATCATTCCAGGGTCTTGAAGCCAACCAGAAGCACCCAGAATCCAGAAACAGCTCACTACCAGAAGGCCTAGCATTAACAGAGCAACCCTGAGGTCAGTAATTTGTATAACTCTCCTGCACCTACTGCTACTCCAGAAATATGGTATTTTTTGAGCCAACCAGTGACTTCAGTGATCAGGCTCACCACCTACACTAAACAAATCTTGACTCTCGTTGGAAGTAACTGACAGACAAGGCCTAGGCTATTTCTGATCCACATAAGGAGCTTTCCTCGATTGTTACACTACAAAATTAACAATTCCTGCACATAGTTTACATGCCAGGCATGTATGAAGTGCATTGAAAAAGGGCAGCAAGGTGACAGAAATACCAACTTCTTATTTCTAAGTTATGAAAAAGGGTTGGTACTAGAGTGAAACTATATTTTAAATTGTAATCTTAGAAAATTGTAAGATTTACCTGTAGAACAAGGCATCTGGAAATTGGGGTCATTGCTATCCAAAACAGGCAAACAGAACTGGGCACTTGCAGATCCTAGCATAGGATCCTTATCGCTGAGCATGTTCTTCAGCGAATCCTCTAAGACATTTTGACTTGTACTAAAATCCTCACAGACTTCATTCTCCAGGTTGGATTCTAGAAATAGGGCATCATCTAATTGTTCAGTAGGAATTAAATGGTTAAATGTATCAACTACATCCATGAAGACTCCTGTGTGTCTTTCAGCCCTATAGAAAGACAAGAAAAATACCATAAGAAAATAAGCTACAAACTGTAAAACACCTAAGACACCAGCACATTTTTTGGCTCTTGTGTTTTATAAAGAATGCTTAAGGTATTTAAGAATTATAAAAACAAATAAAAAACTGCTTATGGCTTAGTATGGCCCACTAAAAATCATAACTAAAAATCAATTCCCTAATTATTTTTAAAAGAAATTCCATGCTAATCTCCTCCATCAGCATCTGAATGCTGACACTTCTACAGAGTGTGAATAACAAAGGTAACTAAACAGCTTCTTTTTAAAATGTTTAACTCTTAACCAGCCCAAGCAGATAGGAGACCAGAGGAGGAGGATATCAAGAACAAGTGAACCTGGAGATAGCAGCACTGTGAGCGTGACTTTCTTAATTTTAAACGTACAAATGTGAGGTCAGCTTCCACTAACATCAATGGAGCTGATAAGGTTCCAGAGCCTGCCATACTATTAATATGGTGTACTACTGAGAAGAACTATATTTCTGTTCAAAGAGCAACTACCAGATACTTCATAGCAAGATAGTATTTTTAAACAGCAAGGTTTTATTTCTATTATTTTTCATCCATCAATACAGTCAATAAAATTACATCAATTTTATATGAAAAATCTGATTTCAATCAGGTACATGAGAATTCTGAGCTGGCATCAAAAGGAGGACCCTTTGAAATTTCAATTTTGAAGAAGTTTAGATGAATGTCTAGAAGTCTACATAAGGAATTGTATACAAAGATGGCAATTGCATTTTACAAGGAATTCTTTATTTTCTAGATCTTCTTTGCAATGCAGCAGAAGTGGAAGTACTGAAGCAAAGACAACTATTAAGTATGTATAACTAAACATGGAAACTAAGAATGGAAAAAAAGTCAGCAAAATACTTTGGAAATTTTGCTTTAGCATATCCTCAAAGTGGAGAAAGATAACCATAATAAATATGATCAGACAGGTAAGGAAAATGGAGCAGTGCAGTACTGCCTGGCTTAATTTAGCAAACAGGATAGTCTGAAAGGCCAGTTTTTGGCACACAAGGCTGTTAAAGCTTTTGGAAACAGCAAAAGGACACAAATAAGTATCCTGTTCCTTCTTTCATCATCCTCTCCCACATGAGATAATTATTTTTTTAGAATGAACACACTAATTAGAGGAAAATGACAAGTGAGAATTGGAGTTTGCAGTGCTTGAATTACTTTCTAGATGGTTATTCCAGCAACCCGCCACTAAATAAATCCAGTACTTACTCATGCTTAATAGAACATTAAGTATGCTTCCTTAGACACATTAATGGGGCATTTCTGTTTTAGCAATCAACTGGGAATATCCTAGCCAGAGACACATAAGGGCTCTGCTACAATTTCGACCCTATTTGCGCATTTTGTTTCACAAATTTACAAAAACTACAGGTTTAACACGAATGGTGTTTCCTTTTGTTTGGGTGGGGTTTCTTAGGGTTTTTTTTGTTTGTGGGGTTTTGTTGGGTTTTGGGTTGTTGGGGTTTTATTTTCAAACATGCCAGTCTTTCTTCCTTCTCCCATAGGGCAGCTCAGAAGAAAGTGATGGTCAGGTATAGAACTGTGTCTCTGCAGAGCCACAGTTATCTTTCCAATTTCTACACACAATTTCTACGCAACAAAGCAGTCTAATACACGAGGTCCTACTGACCAAGCAGCCAGAGTGACGTTTAGCAAAATTAGGAATCACGTGCATTTAGTAAAGAGATAACAGACTTCAGCAGCAAGTTGTAATTTGAAAGCACTCTCACCAAAAAAATGGACTTCTTTTATCAAGCAATGCAGTGCATCTGCATATACACCACGCAAACCAGCATCTATAACAGCAAACATGGTTTCTGAAGTTCCAAATCTGGCAACAAATGAAGAAGCAAACTAATGGAGTAAGTACTATGCTGCACTGTATAATCTGTTTTTATTATTATACCAAGTAGTTACACAATCTGATACAACAGGATAACCTACAAGAGATGTAATGGCTCCAAGTAAGAAAATAATTACAAATGCCCCAATACAGTACTTTAAAGTACCTTTCTGTAATGACAGATTTTTTCATATTAGCATTACATGAGCAAAAGAGTAACAGCCACAGGATAAAATTATGGTGAACCCTGACATTAGCAAGTGTCAGTTATTGACACTGCAATTACACTGCAATAGAATACCTACACATTGTGAGAATGCAAGAAACCTTTTGCATCCAACATTAAAAAGTGGCATTGGCTTTCAAGACACAATAACATATCCCAAGCTTTTTTTCTGGATAGGAGAACATTTATATATTTGTTACTCAAATATTGTGGTTCCCAAAGCAGTGATGACCACTTCATAAAAAGCAATGTTAAGAAGCAAAGCTCTTGCTACAAAAATCCCTGACAGAAATTAACCTGTCTTCAGTGATGTGATGAAGAAAAAGATAACTTCAGTTTTTTAAGACTACCATGCAGCCATTCAGAAACACTAAAAGCACTGAGAAGTAACTGTCAAAGTAACTATGCATGCAGTGGCCACAAAGACCTTCAATGAGACCTAAGTAGCTAGCAGAGAAAATTCAAGAGGAATTTTACTGAAAGCTTTATTCCTGGAGCATGAGCCTGTGATCAAGTATTAAGTTCTACCCAAATTTTGCATCAAAAAGTCAGGGGGCTTGCATAAAAATACTACTAGCACAAAATCTAATCTTAAAGAACTTGTTCTACCATTTTTAAAATACAAAGTTTATGCCAGCAAAATCAAAATTTTTCTTTGCCTAGTTCAAAAAACCATTCTGCAATTATTTACATAATTGGTACACTACCGAGCTATTTTAAAGTTATTTCTAACATTACTAGATTACCTATCATAAGAAGTGTAAAATCTGTGGGACTGAGGATGAAAGATAAACTTTTTTAGCTAGACAGCTGTTAAAAACAGTCGCTGCGAGAAAAAAAAAATCTTCCCCTGCACAATGCCTTCAGTGTATGAATTTTGAATTTGAAACACTTTGAACATCAGGAAAAATAGCCAGAGGTAGAGGTAAAATCACAGCTAAGATTTTCATGCTGACTTATTTCCAAAGATAATCCTAACCCCTCAAAGGAAGAATGCGTTACTGCACTGGAACACAGCTGTGCCCTCCCCTTGAACCCTGGCGGCCGGTGCCTCGGCCAGGCTCCCAGCAGACGCGCACACACCGAGCCGGCTCCCATCGCACGGCAATTCACAAGGGCTTGCCCGCTGCGGAAAATCAGAAGCAACAGAATATGAAAAGTATTATGCACACAGAACCAGTGAGGAGTGTTCATAAATGAGGCAAAGGAGCAAGTCCCAGTCAGGCTCAGTTAAACTCCCACCCACTGGCTCCTGGAGCATCAGAGCACAGCAACATACAGGAGGAATCTGGGTAAGAGAAGAGCTCACCATCAAGGAAAGCTTGAAGTATGGCCAGCATTCTCCTCAGTTCACTAAATACATTTCTCTTACACCTTCGAAAATTCTTTGCTTCTATCAGCCCCCCCACTGCAAAACCAGAAGCAACAATTACAGAAGTAACAATGCAACAATTACAAAGTAACTCACCAACCAATACCTGTCATTAAGTGATCCAACACTATAAATCCTGCTGGAAAGGACCACAGTCAAATATGACTTCTAGAATTTTCCCCACATTATGTTTACCATAAAATTTCTTCACACTCTCAACACTGTTTCCTTTTACAGTCTAATTCTTTCAGTTTAAAAGAAATAATTTCTTCCACTGCTGAATTAGTTTATTAAGCCAGGTGTGCCATAATATTGCCTCAAATCCCAACAAATCTGGTATGAAATAAACACGCTGTAGAATCTGCCACAGCAATTTTTATCTTCTCCCCCTTTACCATATTTTCATTACATCTTTAACAGTTCTACATGAATTTTTAAAATTAAAAGTTAAATAGTCAGAATGATCACTTGCTAAGAAAAGAAACTGAGATCTCAAACAAGCATATCCTTCCAAACTAATCTTAGAAGGGAAGGAAGACTAGAAACTGGACAAGAGATATTGCACATCTTTAAGCTTTTTCATTGCTTAGTTTGTCTATGAAAGAGGCAAAGAATTACTTCAGTTCCTGTTATATTATTTTCTTAATCACAACAGAGAAAAATAATTTAGTGGAGATCTCCAACTGCATCCACATGTTTCTATCATCTTATCTAAAACCCACCTCAGGTGATCACAATTTCTATTTACCACTAAGCATTCCTTATGTTTTTCACATGACCGGGTAGGTCATGTTTAACCAACCTGGTCACCTTTTATGACCAGGTAACCCGCCTAGTGGATGCAGGGAAGGCAGTAGATGTTGTTTGTTTGGATTTTAGCAAGGTCTTTGACACTGTCTCCCACAGCACACTCCTAGACAAGCTGGCAGCCCACAGCTTGGACAGGAGCACTCTGTGCTGGGTTAGGAACTGGCTGGATGGCCAGGCCCAGAGAGTGGTGGTGAATGGTGCTGCATCCAGCTGGGGCCAGTCACCAGTGGTGTCCCTCAGGGGTCTGTGCTGGGGCCAGTTCTGTTTAATATTTTTACTGATGACATGGATGAGGGTTTAGAGTCTTTCATTAGCAAATTTGCAAATGACACTAAGCTGGGAGCGTGTGTCGATCTGTTAGAGGGACGGAGGGCTTTGCAGAGGGACTTGGAACAGTTGGATGGATGGGCAGAATCTAATGGGATGAAGTTCAATAAGTCCAAATGCCGAGTCCTGCACTTTGGCCACAATAACCCCCTGCAGCATTATAGGCTGGGGATGGTGTGGCTGGACAGTGCTCAGGAGGAAAGGGACCTGGGCGTGCTGGTTGACAGTCGGCTGAACATGGGCCAGCAGTGTGCACTGGTGGCCAAGAAGGCCAATGGCATCCTGGCCTGTATCAGGAATAGTGTGGCCAGCAGGAGCAGGGAGGTCATTCTTCCCCTGTACTCTGCACTGGTGAGGCCACACCTTGAGTGCTGTGTCCAGTTCTGGCCCCTCAGTTTGGGAGGGACATTGAGATGCTTGAGCGTGTCCAAAGGAGAGCAACGAGGCTGGTGAGGGGCTTGGAACACAAGCCGTATGAAGAACGACTGAGGGAGCTGGGGTTGTTCAGCCTGGAGAAAAGGAGACTCAGAGGTGACCTTATCACTCTCTTCAACTTCCTGAAGGGTGACTGTGGTGAGCTGGGGCTCGGTCTCTTTCTCCGGGCAACAACAGACAGAACAAGAGGACACAGTCTCAAGCTGTGCCAAGGGAGATACAGGCTAGAATTAAGGAGGAAGTTTTTCACAGAAAGAGTGGTCAAGTACTGGAATCATCTACCCAGGGAGGTGGTGGAGTCACCTTCCCTCAATGTGTTTAAAAAAAGACTGGATGTGGCACTTGGTGCCATGATCTAGCTGAGGTGTTAAAACATGGGTTGGACTCGATGATCTTAAAGGTCTCCTCCAACCTAGAAATTCTGTGATTCTCTGATTCTGTGACAGGCTAAGCATACTCTTGACTGCATTTTAAACTAAGTCTACCTTAAAAAGTAGCATGTTAAATTTAATTTTCCAACTATATATTTGGATATATGTTAGATACATTTGTCTTGATATTTTATTTTTTTCTTTATTTTCCTTTACATTCATTTTGTTCATTTTTTTACAGTATTCACACATCATTTATTTTACAAAGCAAATGTTAGGCTTCACTGTAATTACTCTCTTTCCTTCCCTCTCTGGCCAGGGGGTGAATTTAATATATCTGTTTACCTTTTAAACTTGACTTTCATATTTTAGCTTATATTTTAAAGTTAGCAATATAAAAGAGAAGCTTCTGTATGTTTAATAATTGTCAAACTAAAAATAAATCTGGTTTATTAAAGTTCTCAAAAGTTGGACTTAAAAAAAAAACCCATTTCTACAAAGAAATATTGCCATAAAAAGAATTGCCTGAATTGGGGACAAGGATAGGCAAAAACATGAGGGAACCTAATGAAGGGGAAAAAAAAAAACAAAAAACAAAAAACAACCTCACACTGCTTATTTAGGATATTCAGAATCCTAGATGTTGAATAGCCTATCTACTTTATTGACCTGCCTGAATAAGTGAGTCTGAAACTGCTGAAGATAGCACAGCAATACTACAATTCCTTCCATTTCACTGAAGTACGTTTCTGAATAGTGTCTGTCACTTCCAATTTGCTGAATCTGTCTAGTGCTTTTAAAAGTTTTGTACATCTAGTTACTGACTGGACTATGTGGGAGACATTGCAACGTTCAAGATACGACATTTGGTCTCTGGACCTTGTGCTTACGCACACCCAATGACCAACAGCAAGCACTAGTGATGATAACTCTACCAGACTCCATTAAAAAGATCCATATTATATTTATTTCTTCAAGCAGTAAACTCTGGAAGGAGACTAAATGAAAGGAACAAACTATTTGGACAACTATCACCTTAGACATCAAAACAAATGGGAAAAGCTGATTCAGCATTGTTACAGAAGAATTAGAAAGTAACAATAAATGACAAAAACTTTTCATCAGAAGAGGAGAACTGCATCTTAATTGGCATGCAATTAGGTATGAACACAAGCACCTTGAAAAAAAAAAAAACCACAAACAACTCCTTGCTGTATGGCAACTACTGAACCCAAAAGGGACACTCAAGGTATGAAATGTCTACCTTTGTTCACTGGAGCTGTGATGTCAGACCACTCCATGGGCTCACTGATACCTTGACACTTAAAACCCATCTACCAAACAATGTTACTTCAAAGCCCTGATGCACGTTTTACTACCATCCTCCTCCTTCCTCCTAGACAAACTTTTAAGTTTAAGCTCCCAAGTATCTAATGGAAAATTAAGGCTAAGTAGCCATGTATCCATGTTGCCATGCTTTAAGCACCAGAAGCTGTATGCATTATGTTCATAGATATTACAGCATCAAAAGCCAGAACAGAGACCCACATCTGCAGCTAGAGATTTTACCCAATGGGGTTCACAGTCCAAACACATCATGGGATTAAAGAGAAAAATCAATATCAGGCAGTGCATCAGAGGCAGCATCAGTAAGAAGACATCAACTTGACAACTTTTTGGTGAGTTTACCAATCTCACACCAATGTGCTTTCTACTCTGGTTCATTTTGGCTCAAATCCCATCACCTGGGGCAGTCTTCAAGAATTAAATTAACTCACAAAATATTTTTGACAGAACAAGCAATGTGATCTACGAGCATATGAATGGCCATCTAGCCACAAAAACATGTTTGGAAAGGGTTAAAAGAAGCTTTCAGCATCCTTTGTCAAAAAAACAAAAGGATGCTGACACTTATAGAATAACACTTGTATAACACTTGTATAGAATATGGTTTACTGAGCTTTAATCTTTAAGCATCATCAAATTTGACCTTCCTCATTCACTTATCTCCCAAAAAAACAGGACACTGGCAAAAACCTGCCTAACAGGAACATGTATGCAAATAGGCTGATTTGAATCATCGATACTGCTGTAAAGGAGGGCCAGGTACACTTTGCTGACAAACTTACACACTGAAACATCGACCCATTAGGTATCCATATGCCACCTGTTCCCTTATGTAAACCCCCTACTTATTATTTATTAATTTAATTCCTCATTTAAAATTTAAGATCTAGCTTTTAGTGCCATCAAAACAAAGCCCTGCTAAAGACTAAAAAACAAGAAATGTAAATCTGAGCATTTTGTTAATTGTTAAGAAGCTCTTCTATACTATATTTGTGTTTACCTCACTCTGAAGTCTTCAGACATCAACTGACACAAACCCCTTGCTACTAAAATCTCAACAGACATAATAATAATACTGACCTCCCAAAATCTATCTAAAATCTAAAGTTATGTGCTGCTCCCCTCAATGACAGAGCAGGTATCTTACTACTTGCTATCATGGTATTTAAGAGAGCAGACAGCTCAAGATACTTACTTTGTTAAACCTTCTCTATTCATAACTCATTCACCAGCCATAACTGTACATCAGTGTGTACCTCAGTGAACAGAAAGGAAAAGTAAATTAAAAAAAAAATTTATTTAGAAGACAAAGAAATACAGAACGAATAGAGAAACCTTTTCTTAATCACAAAATATGAAATTGTATCACTGAAAATCATCTTAGCAGTTATGTTAAAAAAAAATACCTCTCTCACCCTTACTTTATAGCTCAAAGAGGCACAAAGTGCTGCATTAAAACTTCTGTTATGTCAAAAAACACCTTCACAGTGTGAAACGTGGAGTATGTAAATGAAAAATGCAATTTTTTTACATTGTGAAACATTAAATACTCTGTTTTCCCTTGCTGGACTGTCCCACCAATGAATACACCTGAATACCACAGAAATTAGGCATAATCAAAGACCATTTGAGTCTCTCCATTGCTGTATATAACTTTGGAATTTGTAAGTTCACTACCCAGAGGCATTTCACTGAAAGTAAAAAGATGAGGAGAGATTGTATTTCCATTATTACTGCTATTCTTTTGAACTCTTCCACCCTCAGGTTTCTCAATACTTGTTTCAAGTATTTTCAGCTGGAACACAATAAAAATGTTAAACTGTGCAGCAAGTTACACTGATTATTTGTCAGTCACTGAAGAGAATATTTTCATTTGTAATACCTTTTGCCTTTGTCAGTGTCTCTCTCATACAGATTCATTTGGAAACACCTATTAGAATTAAGTTTGTTTGTTGGGATTTTTATTAGCAACAGTTAAAAGCTTAATAGTTAACCCTTGTGAAGTTTTTCACAGAAATATGCCATCCATCATGTAGCTATATTGACACCACCCAGGAGAATGTGACAAGCTGTCTGAATCTTTCACTTTCTGCTTCTATAAAATGAACTCTCATACCCCAATTCAGTGAACTTTATCATCGCTACTTCATAGCATTACCTTTCAAAAATATGCCCTTACCATAAAAAAAGCTTCTAATATAATATGGCTCTCTCCTTAAAGCTTGTATTTAACAATATCCAGGTTGACTAGGAAAAATTAATGGCAAAAATTAAAATAACTAAAGAAATTCATCAGCTCAACTCTGAGCACAACACAAGTGGTAGAGGTAAGCCTCTTTTTAAGACAGTGGTTGCAGAAATACAGTACATTAGCATTTTCAGAGTTTCTGTTTTCCATAAAGCACCTTACCACTGTGTTGAATTAAATCTAGCCAACAGGGTTTGTAGTTAGGTGCCCCTTCATTTTGCAAATGTAAAAGGCACATAAAAACTGAATGATTGAGTAACAGGCAACAATAGCTGAAAAAACCAAATATAGGTGCTCAGAACTCCATATTTATATGCATAATTTTTAAAGCCAACTATAGAAATTAAAAGTAGAAGCTGCTTGTTATGGAAAAAGAAGAGTTTTATTGCAGGACACGCACTAACTGTAAACAGAAGTGGAATTACTCCAAGAAATGTAAAAACCCACGTTTTCAAGGCTCCCTTACATTGTGTCCCAAACCACAACAGATTAATTTATTAAGCAAAACAAACCATGAATTAGTGGTTATAAAGAGATGCCATATGTTTACCATCCTTACGTTTAATCCTAAAATATTTCCACTGTTTAGTGATGCTAATATTCATTTTGATAAAAGCAAATGCATAAAAACTGCATAATGAATTAACAACTACATGAAAGACACCATAACTACAATTTGCATGGCGTAGCTCCTGTCAGCCCCCATTCCTGTCTTTCCTTACTGGTTTTTACGCTTCACTCCATTGGCAATTTTTACTAATTTAAACTATGCCGCAGACTGCTCTTCATCCAAACGCACCCTGCACGGCTGTAACAGGTCTCCCTTGTGCACACCACACAGAATGAACACTCGCAATCACATGAACGATGCCTCTTCTAAAGCCTGAGAGTTATTACGTGCATCCCAGTAGCAAGCAATAAACGCACTGTCCCAGAAACGGCACCTCATCCCAGATAAGGATCTGGAAATACCACCAGGCCACTGCATCCCACAGCACTGCTGATGACCACATTTTCTCCCGCACTTCCTACAGTGGGTACTATACACAGGAGTTGAACACAGAAATTGTTGGTGATGCTAAGTTTAAAACACGGGAGGAGGCGCCCGGAACAGGTCAGACCAAGAGCAAGAAGAGCAGGGTCTAAATTGGTGATTGTTTCTCTCTTTGGTATGGGACAACAAGGCATCGGTGGCTCAAGGGGTGAGAAGAGGCAAACGTAGAAGGATCGAAACGCAGCAGCTGCAGGGCAGGGAAGGCGCTGTGGGAGAGCTCTCGGCAGCAACACGACTCCGGGCAAGGAGCCTGCGGCAGGGTCCCGCACGGACACGGGGCGGGAGCGGCCGCCGCAGGCAGCGAGGCCGGGGCCAGAGCGCCATGTCAGGTGGCCGGACCCGGCCGGCCCGGGGCCCGCGGGTGGCAGCCTCCGCAACAACCGCGCCGGGGCCGCGGGGCCGCACCCGGGCAGAGCGAGGCGGCCGGGGAGCACCCCCGGGGAGCGCCCCCGGGGTCCGCGGCCGGACCGCAGGTCGCCTGCGCACAGGAGCCAGCGGCGGCGCCGCCTCCGCGCACAGCCCGTGCCGCGGCCCCGCGGTGGAAGCAGCCGCGTCCCGCCGGGCCGCCCCTCGCCACCCGGCCGGGCCTGGCCGGCATAGGCCGCGGCTCTGCCGCCGCAGGCCCGGCCCAGCTCTGCCCGGCCCGGGGAAGGCTGGAGGGCGCCGCGCAGCGCAGCGGGGTCCTCCACCCCCGCTGCTGCCCTCCCTGCCTGCCCCGTCGCTGCCGCAATAACTCACCCGCTCCGCCGCCCAGCGCTGCCCCGCGGCCGCGGGGGAAGGGACGCGGCGGCCGCGCCAAAGGGAGGGAGGGCGGCGCGCGCAGCTCCGCGGGGGCGCGCGCGCGGGCTGCCCCCGCCCAGGTGGTCGCGCCCGGCTCGGCCCGGCCCGGTGGTGGCCGCGTGCCCGCTGCCCCGCCGGTGCGCGCCCCCGCGGCGTCCGGCGCGCCGGGCCCGGCCGCTCACGTGACGGCGCTGCTGGAGGGAAGGGATGGGGGACGGGCGGGGGCGCGCGCGCTGCGCAGGCGCCGGGCGGGAGGGGTCGGGGGCGGGGCAGAGCCGCGGGACCCCGGGCCGGGCTGGGACTGAGGTGCGCCGCTGGCCCCGGCCCGGATGGGCTCTTCAGCGGAACCGGCCCTCGCGGCGGAGCCGGGCGTGTCCTGGGTACCCTCGCTGGAGTCGGGGGCCGCAGTACCCAAGGCGCCCGGTGGCAGCCGCGGGCCCGGCCTTGGGCCTGACGGGCCTGCCCGGGCCCAGGGCAGGGTGGATGGAGGGCGGCCGGCCGGCTCCGCGGGTTTTCCCGTAAGACCCTGGCTGAGGACACGCATGGTGTGACTAGTGCGTGTGTAATGATGTGGCCTTTTGTCTTTGGGGAGCAGCTGCCACCCCCCCTGCTCGGTGCAGCCCGCATTATACAACCTGTTTGTTAATCTGTCCTGTGCGCCGTCGGCCCCGGGCGGATTCCTGCAGCTCCCGATGTGCCAAGCTCTTCGGTTCCTACACGTTGGACAGAAAAATCTCCGCAGTCGGTCGGTCCCGGGCAGACATGTCTCATGCTGCCTGTTGGTGCAGGCGCGTTTTCGCCTTCTCTTTTCCTGGTAACAGTTTGTGTACGCGCCTTGCAGGACCTGTGGCGCACATCCGCACGAATCGACACCTAGGGGGACTGTCGCGGTGTGCGTTGTCGGGACATCAGAACCTGGAGTAATTTGGTTTCCACATGATGTTACTAAAGAGCAGGACTTTCTTTGCTAATTTGTGTTACAGCATTAGCTGAATGCAGCATACGTTACGCTGCCTTCAGTTGTGATGGCTGGCATGAAGTGCAGTGCAGGCTGGTTCTAGCATATGCCAAGTTTCAGCACCTCCAAAAGAGAAACTTGATTTTTAATATTTCTAAAAATCGAATTTGGAATTACCTTATATATTACTATATTAACGCTGCCATTACATATTCCTAGTATTTTGTAACGAAATACAAACATGATGTAAGGACAAAAAAATTGATTGTGTTTCCTTTAGTTTCCTTTTTTTCAGTTCTGTTCTGAGTTTTTGAGATTGTATTCTCTAGGGCTTTCTGTGGTGCCATGAAGGCTGAAATACATTGAATGCATCTCTTGCTGCCATGACACTAAGAAAGGAAGCATTAAACTGGAGGCATGGTAACACAGCAATATTTACAGGCAATACACAAGGTATTTGCAACAGAACAGTTTTGGAGTGGAGCAGTTTTTTACCTATGCAGCATTTTTTTTCTCCCTGCCCTTCCAAAGCTACTTACGCACTTTACCACAAGTTGGTTTTCTCCAGTTTTCTTCCTGTACTTCCTCTGTTTCAGAAGGACTCTTTTCTTTCCAAAACAAGCATCTTTAAAAAAACCCTGAATTCTTATGATGGTGCAGAACTGAGCTACTGGGTTGGTTGCACGAACTTCTTCAAAGGCTTTTTAGGCACAGAACTTTCAACAAGGTGCTAACCCTCTAAAATACTGTTGATATTATACAAAGAAATGAAATTACTTTCTGAAGCAAAATTCAGTTAAGTAGAATTTGCATTGCACAAATTTTCCAGCATTCAGTCCTTTTGATTTCATTTCTTTTGACACAAGCAGCAGGCAAAGCATTGCTGGTAATCTGATCATTGTTCATTGCTCTATTCAGTTTTTTCTTTACACTGTCAAAAGTCACAGAACTCCAGTGACCCATCTCAGTTTAAGAGTATGTGCACTTTTCTTTTGCCATGGCCATACAGTGCTGCTCCATTTATGTAATGAACTTGACCATCTGAAGCACCTGTGTTGCAGTTCAGCATAAAAAAAAAGAGCACCCCAATAGCAAATTTTGTAGGTATTACAGAGGCCTTTGTGTACAGTGACACACCAGGTGTACACAATTACAGCTGTAATAACAGCCATTCTTCCCTAGCAATATTTTATCATGTAATCCCTTTATACATGAGCTACTTGGTAGTAGGCCAGATCTTCCGAGTTGTTTCCATTGAAAAGTTACCTATTTATTTTAAGTCTTCTAGTGCCCTGAACACAAGAAAAAGAAGCAGAAGGCAGTTTCTTTGCTTATAGTTCCAGGCCTCTATTTAGCCACAACTCTTCCCAAGAGGTTTGTGAATTATATTCCTTATAGTCTCCCCATGTTTTTTGGTCTAAATGGAATTTTTGAAAATATACTCTGTGCAGTCAGATTATGATCAAACTGGTCATAAACATGGCTTGCTTTTTACTGTTAATTATGCTTTGGTTGTCAAAATGTGGAAAAGAGTTAGATTGCTCCATGTGCTTATCTGGATAAAGAATGTATTGGGTATGGTGGTGCCCTGCTGTAGGGCAGTATTTGCTACTGTCAAAAAGCTGAGATATGTTACAGCAGTAGGCCATTAAATATTCAAACAGTGTCTCACAGGAACATCTTTCTTTTGTCTGCAAGATACTTGATTTAAATGATTTTAAAACCCAAGTGCTGCATTTATTTTGTGAATTGCATAACTGAAAATGTTATACAAAGCAGAGTTAGACTTCTGAAATAAATTGATATGTACTACACCACCAGTTACATTTATCTGCTGAATTTACAATATTGAACAAGCTCTTTTTTTTTTTCTGGTTACTGTTTTCTGAAAGAGTCAGAAATACTACATTGGGACCCCTTAATAATTAGATAGCTGCTTTTCATAGCTTACTGCCATGATTTTTTCCAGGAAGAGCAGCAGACACTCTGCTCACAATACCTGGGATTTGCCAGTATCACTTGTTCAGGAGGCTCCATAGTTAGCTCGTTTGAAGTTGATTTTAAGTCACTGTGAATTATATCTTTAGCAAACTTTAAAACTGTTAGTTCCTCTGATCTTTTCTATTTCTTGTGTAATAAGAATTGACTTTTTCAAATGCAGAACAATAACAACCAATAATCTAAAATTTTCTAATCATATAAAGGAAACCCACTTATTTTGGTTAAGAATATCTGATTTGACACTATTTTTTCTTTAATTTCCTACCTCCTCCTTGCTTTAGTTAGTATAGGAACAGTAACATGTATGCACTTTTCACCAAATTTATGACATGATCATTCTCTTTCCCCACAAAAAGACTCACTAGTAGCTGACAGTTGTTGGATCAAACAGAAATTACGTGTCCTACTCTAGAAAGCAGCAGAAAAACATTCAATTCCACAGGTGAAAGGGACTGAGGCTTTTAAAATTACCCATACAGCTAGGTGGACAAAGGCAAGGTTCTGAAGACAAAGGATGTTTAGCCATTGATTTTATGACTAAGGGTAGGTTTTTGTAGAGAGGTAAAAGGTGTAGAAGTTACAAGCTGTTAAGAATTACCCAATGCAATACACAGATTCAAGACTGAAAAAAGACATTTTATCCCAGAAAATAAGACAGAGATGCAGTTATATGCAGAGATTGGTGTAAAACAGAAAAAAATGCTTTAATGAACTTTTTTAGTGCTAGAGGAAAACAAACTTTGATAGCCAGCACAAAATATGCCTTTGAGACTTATGTCCCAAACTAATTTGGGCGCGTATCTATGGAACTGCTGCTGGTTATGAATTCTCTGAATACCTGAGATTTCACTCCAGTACTATTTACCTTAATTTTTAGCTTCTATGAAGGCAATTGTTTGGTAGCCTGTGTCCAGTTCCCCAGTACATGAAAATATTGAGAAACTGGAAGGAACCATGGTAGAAGGTCACTGAGATTATTAGAGGCTTGGAGCATAGACCGTATTGTGCTTCTTCACCCTCATGATGAGACTGAGGAGGCAAATTTCCTCTGTCAGTTACCTGGCAGATGAATGTAGAGAGGAAGAGACAGAGTGTCTTGGAGGTCACAGTGAAAAAATGTGAGAAACAGGGGAATTGCATCTGGGAAGATTCTGAATAGTTCCCAAGGGAAGTTTTCAGCTGAGTGACGGATATTGGGAAGGAGCTGTTATCTCTATCCTTGAACATATTAAAAACTAGATTCGATAGGCTCCTAAATAACCTGATCCAATTGTGAAGTTATCCCTGCTTTGAGCATGGGGTTGGACTAGATCACCTTCTAATGTTTTGTCCAATCTAAATTACTCTATATTCTTAATAGCACAATTAGAGGATTTCCTTCAAAAATATCCTAATGCTTCAACCCAATAATATATGATAATTCTCTCAAATTCCCTTCCTGGACTTGGCTCAGAACTGCTTCCAAGGCAAAGGGCTTGGAATAGAACTTATTGAGACCCAACTTCAGAGTAGTATAAATACTCTGGTAGTGCTGAAAGACAATTGAGACAGGCATATAAACATCGAGTGCTGTTGAACAGTACCTATTTTTTTTCCAGTGAAGAAAACCAGGTAGCAATGAAAGAAGTCCAGAAAGGAGTTTGGATGAGAAGTAGACAAGCGAAATAGAAATGACCAAGAATTTCTAGACAGGGAAAACAGGAACAAAATAAGGTCAAGAACTTGGGAGGTAAAGACTCTCAGTGTTTGAAATAAACCTTATGCAGCAAAAGGCTAACTCAAGATCAGGCAACTGAATGAAGTATGAGGAGAGGAGAGGTAAAAAGGGGTGTGATTTAACACAAATATGGGAAAGTTTGCATGCTCTCCATCAGAAGGATAACCTTAACAACACAAAGTGATTGGATATTATAAAATTGTCTCACTGATTAGATTAATATAGGAAACAGCCAGCATCTGCCTAGAAAAAAGTCTGCCCATTAGCAAAATTCTGTCTATTGAATAAAGACATAGTGCAGAAACACTCCATGCAGGGTGGCCTGAGGCAGCATCTGAGAGCATCAGGGGTATAAAGTTCCTGCCAGGTACCCATCCTCCACAGCATCCTGCAAGGAACTCCCACTTTGAAGGCAGGGAGAAGAATCCTGCTGTACAAAACCAGGGAGGGAAGAGTAGGGCAGCCCATCCCTGGGACAGACAGGGGACGTGTTACTCTGGAAAACCTTGTACATCAAGTGTAAAGAGATGAGTGTACTTGCAGTATGAGGGAACTCCATGGTTTTGCGCATCTGCTATGGCCCTCTTGTCTTTATGTGCTTTTACTATGATGAACTGAAACTTGTCACAGTTGAATTGAAATTTTAAATGCAAGTTCAGGGTTTGCATGCCCTACCTAAAGACACACAGATTTACTGGGGAATTGAAGAAGGCAAACTAAGATGTGTGTAGCTTCCTACTAGCACTGTGGACGTGCGTAACAATGCTGAGCAGCACTGTCCTGTTCAGATTGTATCAAACTATATGAATGGGGAAGAAGAGTTCATCACCTGCAACTCTTGCTCCTCCAGAGTCCAAAGGTAATTCAAGCTCTGTCCTATTCAGAACAAGCATCAGTGGAACTTAATGATAAAGCATGTGTAAATTTATAAAAAGGATAAAAATCAGCTATTGCCGTTACTCCACCAATAAAGTGAGATTAAGACTCCAGTCCAATAGAAAATACCCATTCTGTACATCTAGGTTTTCTTACAGACGCAGGTTACATGTAGTATTGAGATTGAATGTCTTCTCCTTTGTGAGTATTTCTGCCTTGAGCATTCCTATGTATCTAAACACTGGTATCTGATTTTCTTCAGAGTTCTCATTTGAATCAGAAACTGAAGCAGGCAACTTGATCTTCTGGCACTGTCCCTATCGTTTCTTGTCAGATCACTATTTAAACACTATTACCTCACAAAGAGGCTTTCAACTGATAGGGAACTTGAGTTGTTATTGAGATAATTATCAATGCATTAAGACAGTATGTATCAAAATTAACAGCAGTCATGCAGGTGACCATCAAGACAAAAATAATGCCACTTGCTGTGGTTACACATAGCATAAACTCATATCAGTAAGAATAAATTGAGTTATAATTGTCAATGGTTATTACACATTAAGAGCAGAGTATGCGGAAAGAAATACTTTACCTGACACTTTGAACTATTGCACTTAACGAAGTTAGGTGAAATTTATTTAATCTGCCTGTACATACCAATGCTAAAAGCTGAATTTGCCATCCCATGTTCCCTTTACAGAATATGCTCTCATTTTTAGAGAGCTCTTCAGCTAACCTATTTTAGGTATCTCTTAGCATAGGAGAGCTGAGACATACCTAACAGCAAAATTCCTTTCACTAAAAGATCTGTATTTCTTCAGCTAAGTCCCTCCTAGCTATTAATAAACCCATCAAATTTCAGCCTGATTTTAAGAGCTGAATTCAATTTGTGAAGCATAATTGATTTTTTCTTTACAGTGGGATTACACAAATACATACTAAAGGTAATAGTAATCTTCTTGGGACAATACTATCTCTGGTTTGATAACTTTCCCGATACTGACAGAAAATACTTGCTTAACAAAGACACAGCAAAAGCCCAGCAAATCTAAGATACTGTTTTGAGTGCTCTCAGTAATTATTTAAATAATGTTGCACATATTAAAAAAAAAAAAAAAGGAAAAAGAGTATTATTAATACTGCAGTCAAGCACTCAGAAGCTTAAAAACAATTAAGGTAAGATCATATATGAACCCCTAGTCTGGCCCTCTCAAATACATTTATTTAATTACAGAAGATTTCTTCCCCCATCCCATTTGTAAGGACAAACAATGCTCACATAAATGAGCAGAGCCTTACTACTTTTCTTACTGCCAAAGACCTTAAGTCTAACCTTGGATTCAGCCTCAATACCAAATTACTCATTTTCTCATTGTTTCTTCTGCAATAAAGCTGATGGGTCTGATTACTTCAGAAATTACTGCTTATCTCCAGAACTGCCCCACTAATTTAAGGACTGGAATGGATTTTTATACACTGAGAACTGAAGACAGGGAGATTAGAAGTATTAATTACTTTTGAGTACAGTCTGAAGTGGCTCAGGACTGTTGAGAAAGAGTTCCACATAATTTCATGTATATTTAAGTACAAGTGTTTACAGACTTAAGTGGAAACTGACTGCTCAGCACTTTTCAGAATCAGAGTCAAGAAAATCACATTCAATTTTGTACCTAATTTTGGATAATCAGTAACAAAGTACCTTGTTTGACTACCTTTCCTCCAAATTTTTAAGGGACCATATGACAGAACAATATAGGGAATTAATCAGTTTTCTGCTGCACTAATTGCACTCTCACCCCATTTCCCATGAACATTTCTGCTACATGCTAAGGAATGATGTCAACACTGCCACCATTTATGTGTCACATTACATAAGCCATTAAGTCCACAGCACAAACCAGTCTAGCAGATGACAGGAATGTACTACAATATACCTCTTGATGGGGCAAAGCAGTTACACATTGAAAGCATCCAAAATTAAGTGTTACATTAAAGCCTGTTTTCCATGCCCATCTTGGCAACAGAAACATTGATGACTTTGGATGTCATTCCATAACATCTCATTTCTTCAGTCAAATGAAGCTGTATTCTATTAAACAAAATACCTTTTAAACCACATTCAGCTTCCACAGGAAAGATGATCCGAAGTTTATTTTACTGCTTTAAAGATTGTGCTATATTATATTATTTTAGGCATTTTAAAATCATACAGTGTTCTTTATAATGAGGCTATAACTTCTCCAAAAGCAATCCTTCAGAAATCTCATTGACTGATACTATGATCCCACCTCACTGTTTAGAAAGGAAGAGATATATTAACCAAAGTTTAACTCTAAGCAGATATGAGCATCAATCACCTCAGCTGCCTACTAAGAGCACCTTCTAGTACTTGTCAGGAAGTTTAGTCACCACTTTGGAAACTCAAATAACAGGTCTTTGCTCACGCATTTTTTGGAACATCTTGTTTGTACATAGCTTCAGTCTTGACAATGAAGCATTCTATCACATTATTTTTACCTGAATTCTAATGGTATTGATTCAAGTGTTCTCTAAGCTTTACTGGTGCTTATCCTCTTCTGTTTTACTGCAAAAACAGCTTCAAGAACACTAAGTAAGTAAGCTGCTTTAGTACTGGGGACAGCAAGTCCCAAGTAAGCTACATGAAAAAATACTGTACTTTCTACCATTAATTTTTATCCACATTTATTTATGAGTAAAACAAACAGCAAACATTACAGCAAAGGGGACATTCAGGCCCAGATTTAAAAAAAAAAAGAAGAAAACAGATGCCTGACTAGATTCTGAGCTTAGGCACCTCCAGATTGCTGACAGTACACAAAAGTAAGTGAAAGTGATGAGCATTTCAGCAAACTTCGTAAGTGCATTTCAGTCTTTATTTAGATGTTTTAAGCTCTCGCACTAGATTTTACAAGCTGGTGAACACTGGCAAAAGTATTTCTCCCACAGAACTATAACCACACATTCCCAAGACAGTATAAATATATGGTTGAACTAACATTAATACACATCACCATTTTATCAATTACATAATAAAACAAATTATCAAGTATCCAAATATTAAGTTACGCAGCTTGAAAGGCATACAAAATATTACAGAGGTCTGCCCAAGTCATAGCAGAAACTCAAGGAGGAAAAATGAAAAGAAAAGAAAAAGATCACACTTTCAACAAAGCAATAGTTGGTAAACAACTCTCAATAGGTACAGTAAAAGAAAACTACAAGATTTTTCAGAAATTTTCTGATTAAGAATTTTTAGCTACAATAACAAAGCATTTCTACGTTTTAAAAAAATATTTACTAAAGTAAAGGGCATATTCTATACTTCCTGCACAAGACAAAGGCAACATTTTACTAGAAATATTAAATAGCCCCTCCCAACCTTTTCAGGCCCTCTGTTAAGTTGCACATGAAGTGCCAACATTAATTTTACTGTAAGGCTTTTTGTCTGGAGACATTAAAGACTTGTGTGCTTCTGTACAATTTAAAAGATCTTCTACATGAATAACCAGAGTAATGACTTGTAATATGGAGAGGTTCAGGTAACAGAAAAGTACAGATGCAGGGGTAAAAAGTTGCTGTAATTCATAGTATTAAAAAGACAGACTGTGCAAATCTTGATAATTCTAGTGCGATTGTGGGAGACAAAACATACCGTGAGCAGGCAAGACTACTTTAGAGGCCATATTCTTCAATATTGAAATGACTGTAGAAAAAAAGATAGTAAGGTCCAGATAAGCTGGTAGTTCTCACATCATCAGAACTATGCCCATTTTAAGGAAAAACATGTAGCTGATATGCTGGGTATTTTGGCACCTAATCTCTCTACAGATAGATTTATTTTAGTACCCCAATTTATAGTAGTTGAAACTAGGTCAGTAAGACTCAATGGCATGATTAAAGGATATTTGATCTGATAATTAATGAACAAGGAGACAGCTCAGAAACAGGGTACAGCAAAAACATTTACTGGGTCTCCAAATAGACAGATATTTATCTAAACATAGAAGTTGCATTTCTACTGAGCCTTTAGCCTAATAAATACTCCTAAGGAAGCTTCCTTTACTACTAAAAAATACCAGACTGATGTCTTTGGCATGCAGTCTGCTTAATTCCTGTTTCCATCCTTTATTTCCAAAGAAGTACTATAGGCTGTTGAGCTTTACTGAATACAACAATTATTTCGGTGACCGTTGGAGTCTTTAAAGCGCAGACGCATCTTGGGGCGGTATTTCTCCAAGTACAGAAGTTGCTTGCTGTTGAAAGCTCCACGCCGCTTCCTAGATGGAAAGAAACAGATTTGAAACAGAACATTAATCTACTGCCCAGTGAAATAATATAACCAACCAGAGAAAAATATTTTCAGGTCACTTAAAAAAAGCCACCTTTAAGTCAAGGCTGTAACCAAAGTAGGGATAATTGGAAGTTAAGTGCCAGGAAAGAGGGTGGTAGCTTCCTTTCATAAATACCTCACTGGACCACATGCACAAAGGAGTACATAACATTTTAGACAGTGTTCTAGCTTATGATAAGCAAAAGCCAGAGATTTTACATTAAGATCTTTGGAAGAAACTTCAAAAGGAAGCTATAGAGAAGATGCAAGATTGTCTTCTTGAGAGCTGAAGTCATGCATTCTCTTAAAACAATTATGAAGAATATGACAATAGTAAGAAGGTACATAAACATTTAAAGTCCCCATAATAAAGATGCTGAACAGAAATTAATCTTCTTTTGTTTTCTCAAACTGTATGTATGTGAAAAAAAGGTACATGTTGGCTGACTGGAGTATGTACCTTGCTACCTATTCCTCCTTTCATATACAACCAGTACAAGCTAAATTTAATTCTTCGAAGGCCTGGCAATTATGCAAGAAGTGTTTTGTTATTGTTTATAATGGATGCAGCTTTTTTTAAATATAGCTGAAACCTGAGAATTTAAAATATTGAGACTAAAACTCTCTCCTCTGACTTACATACATTGATTAAAAAATCCAAGGACATATTTGCCTTCAGAAGACCACCAGAAAAGACAAAGGTATTCTGCCTTTCATATGTAAAATAAATAAAGAGAACTCTGCAAATTTAACTGAACATTAGGGGATTTGTTAATGGTTGTTCTGTTTTTTTTTAAACCTCCTCAAGTAATTATGTATGGATTCTGGTTTCAGCAGAAAAATATCCATTCCATAGATCCAAATCCTACAACACTGATTGTATGCACTACAATCTCAGATGTACTAAATTAAAAACCTTACCAAAAAAAAAAGGCATCAAAGGTAATTCAGAATTTCCTTCAGGGCCAAGGATGTATCAACATACTGAATCTTGGGAACAGCTACATATTAGTGTCACACTTACTGTCTTATGAACTGCACTGCATCTTCATACTTCATTCCACATTCTATCAGTGCAAGAGCAACTAAGACTGGAGCTCTGGTTAAAAAAAAAAAATCAGTTTAGCTTTTGTCAAAGCATACTCAGAAAAACCATTTACTCTGTTTTCTGCATATCTGATGTTTCTTCACTGGGAAAGCAGAAAAGGCAGAAGGCCATTCCTACATTCACTGAGACATATCACCTGATTTTGAGTTAGCCATTCTCATTAAATAGGGTTTAAATTAACTCTGGTCAACCTTAGCTTCGTTTATCTGATTTTAGGTACATGAGATGACAATAGAAGCAAAATGCAAGTAATCTTTAACCATTTGTTTCAAATAAATTGATTCTGAGGAAGAGTTGCATTTGGGTTTTTATTCTCCAAAATGAATCACCATTAGAAGCAGTCAGGATGCCAAAACAAAAGTCAGAAGAGAGGTCGAGTTCAGTAAGAAGTGACAAATCCTACACTAGTGTCACAAGTTTTGGGAACAGATGCAATCCACAGGCTACTACACTCCCCTGAGGATTTACTTGTTTGCCATGGTGTTCCTCCTTTGACAGAATCAATTTTCAGTTACAAAAGCTTGACTTAAATCAAACTCAAATATATTAGCAATTTAAAAAACCCCACCAAAAACCACAAGACAAAACCTCACGCCACAAACTAGCAACAGACTAGTGCATATAATAGTAACTTTAAGTGGTTTTGTATGTTCAGGGATTTATAAGGAAACTTACATGACAGAAAGCTAGGACTGTCTTCAACTAATTAACTACCCCATTTTGAGGAAAAACCAACCTCTATCATTCTAAGCAGCAGAAGAAGACTTGTTTTGGTAACATTCCTCTACAAAGTTCACTACAGTGAATCTTGTTATGTGAAGCCATAATGCAGTGGATAAGCCAGGTTTAGGGACAACAAGACCAGAAACCTTCATTTTATATTGGACATGCTGTAATCCATAGCTAGAATATAGCAACTTCTTTTGGAACAGATCTAGTTCCCAAGCAGTTTAGAACAGCAGTAAAACCATTATTATTTTCTCACAACTTCTGGAAGTCTATTCAAGATAGTGGCAGCAGACAGAAGGAACCCGACTAAGAGGAGAATATTTAGCAATATCCCTAAAAATTTTCATATCACTTAGAAATGAGACAAACAGCTTTGGGACTTTAGAAAACACTTTTCATGCCCCAGATAGGTTGTGGATGAAAGCTGGTCTTGATGTGCCAGAACCACCCACTTGTTTGTGGTTAACAGTTACAATGCCCTTGGTTCAAGGAGACTGGCAATACTGCTGAAATGGAGATGGAGAGAAAGCAGACAAGTCACAAAACCCCAAGTCTATTAGGGAAAAACAGACAAAAAAATCTCAATGGGGCACTCATCAACATACTCAGTTGATGAATACACTTGTTAACTTAATTCTGTAGACTTTGTGAGAGCTCTGAAGCATCATCTCTTGACCTAAAGATCTTCAATAAATACATACAAGTTTCCTGCCATCTTAACTCCTTTTAAGCATGAGGTCATTCCAATACTGGATCCGTGCCTATTTTACATTTGCCTCAAGTAAACTTTTGCACTAGATCTTAACAAGTCTGGCAAGGGATGACAAATTCAACAAATCTTTAAAACTTCACCCACCTTCCAAGACCAGCAACACAGTGTACAGCAATACAACAACCAGGTTCTTCACGAAATTTGACTTTAAGGAGGTTTAGCCAATCATCAACAATCTGGTTGGATGGTGGAGCACCGTCATCAAAGGGCCAGTCCTAGAACACAGGGTGACAAACACATAAAGACAGAATTCTTGTAAGCTGTATGCACAGGCAAAAAAAAGGAGGGGACACAATGGACGAAGAGCTGACAGCTGAGGAAACCACTTAAACCTACAATTTTCTAATAGTCTAACTACAGCAATATTACAAATAGATTCCTCTCAATCAGTTTTCATTGATCACATGATTTAGCTCAAAACTGAACTTTTTTTCCTGACAAGAAAAGATGTCTCTACATCTTTTTCCTCCATCAGTTGCTGAGTGAATACACTCATAAAGTGGTGTCAAATAATCTTTTTTTTTTGGGGAAGGGGGTAGAGTGAACAGCAAAATGTGTTGGTTCCAAACTCTGCTTCTACACTACTTACCAAAACCTGAATGCCTTCTTTTTCCACCGGAGCAGTGTCATAAGTAGCTTCACACACTCTCACCACTGTGGTAACACCGTATTTCTTAAGTTCCTAAGGAGTGGAAAAAATGCTGTAAGAGTAAACCAGCTTCACTTAACCATTTAATTTTCTTAATAAACTAACTTAGTAACTCATTCCAAAATTCCCAGTAGCAAAACTCATGCAAATGCTTGCCATCCTGCAAAGACACAGATAGCTGAAATGACTAAAAACTCGTGTGCTAACACCAGATACTTTATGCTTTTCTGCAAACATAGTCTTATGTGCAGACTAAGTTTGGTTATGTTGAATCAGACTTTTTTCTTTTAAAATGAGATCCTGATAAACGTTGATTAGTCCAAGTAGTCCACCTCCAAATGATCATTCATCTTAAAGGAACATGAAGCTTCCTGGTTTGCAAAGCTACATACTTCACTAAAAGCATTCTGAGCAAAGTTCATATCTTCCCCCTCTCTCTCTGCTTAAAACAACAGGTTTGTTAGACCACTTACTCTTAAGAGTTAAAAGTACAGGACAATAAATTATTCCAATTCTTGAGCTGTCATGACAAAATTTAGGTTTCCATTTTGCTATTACCCTACATTAAAATTGAAAAAAAAAAAAAAAAAAGCAATCCCTCTTCATTCTCCCTGCAACAAATATCATTCAGACTGCAACTGCCAGGGTAATGACTGAAGCACAGCCTAAGCAGACCTGATCTGCTTTTGAGAATATAAAGGCAAGCAAATGTTATCTCACTCTGCTTCCGGTAAATAATCCTGCACCAAATACAGAATTGAGGTGTAGTACACCTAAAATCTTGCTAAGGAGGGACTTAGCAAACTTGGACCTTCCCATGAAGTAGCTCTGCAAGCAATTTATTAGCATACACACTCACTTTATACAACCACGCACTTTATAGTTCCAACATGCTAAATACGTGGTTTAGCTGATGAATTCAGTACTAGCAATCTATGCCAAGCCACTGGCTTCAGTCAGTAGCATGCACCAAAGCACTTGAAGTAGCTTCAGCAGCTCTGAGTGCAGACCAAGCCTATTGCCACAAATTTCACTCTCGAAGACGCTATGACACAGAGGATCCTCTTAAGCTACACAAAAACCACGATCTGCTAATAGTGAAGGAAGCTAGGCAGTCAAAGCATATTGCAATCCTGTTACTAGCTCCTAAGGTTCTGACCCACACTATGTATCACTATGCAGGAAGTGCAATGAAATGTTACCCCACTTCAGCCCGATCTCAATGTGAGCTCCTACCACTAAGAGTTGTTTGTATTGCTCTGTACATAACTCTGCTAGGTAATTCCTGTTTTCAGACCTAAACAATGTACTTAATGTACTATGCACTAGACAGTATAATTATTAGTTCACTCTCAGAATTACATTTGTGAAGGCCAAAGTATATGTGATTTGTCTGCAGATTTGCAGATATCTACAGATTTGTCTACAAATCTTCAAAGCAAAGCACCAGCATTTGAAAGGAAAAATCAATATACAGTCTCAGTACCTCCTCATATGGCTTTTACAGTAGTTATTAGCTAGTAAATATATATTTATTTATCTATAAATATAGCATGCTGTTCAGGGATTAAAGAAATACATCAGTAAGAATTCTGTACTGGCCTTACCTCTATAAATTTGTTTAAGGTTGCATTGGTTGGATTATGTGTGATCAGGAATCTCATGTTCTTGTAGGTGATTTCCACAGGAGCTGGGCGGTTCATTCGGGCCATATTGATTTAGTTTAACATGCAACAAGATTATGAAAGGATTAAAAAAAATTCTAATACAGAAGTGATGTAGAGAAACTGAAGTCTACTTCACTATACTCCACGTGAAATTCTCAGTGCTTGGAAGTATGATGTTGGGAGCAATGGGAAATGAAATGAACCTCCTAACAAGAAGCAGCAATTCTTCAATCCAGTAATACTGAGGCAAAAGAAAGGCAGTGCACTGAGGTTTACCCCATCCAGGTCTGAATTCTGTTGGTAAATGCTCTGCCGATTTCAATTCAACACTTCTTATCCTGGTCAACCACTCTTAGGGGGGCTTCTTGGTGGAGTAGTAATGGATTTCTACAGTTCACTTGTCTGCATAGAGGTCGTGCTGTGCCTGGCAGTAGTCTCCACTGCCCTTCAGAAACTCCATAAATGTGTGACCAAGAACACCACAGAACTGCTGTAAAGAGAGGGGGGGGAAAGTATAATGAGTACAGGTGAAACAAGGTTTTAAGACATCAAGCTTTAACAAATGAAAAAATAAAACCACAACAACTAAGCTTTATTAATAAACCTTATTTCACAAGGTTTATTTTTTATTCCAAGGATTAGATTTGTGCAAGAATCCTGTTACCTTTTTTAGCATGGATTACAAATTAAAAAATTTGCATTAAAAATTAGGAATCTAGAAAACAAATACATTTACTTATTACAAAGTTTCTCTGTAGGGTTTTTGCAACAGCAAATCCTGCAATGTATTAAAATACCAATTTCAGAACTGCTAAACACAGCAACAAGTTTTAAGAACCCCAGTATTTATAAAAAGAATAGTTCTTCCAGGATACCTATACAACTGCCTGCTCCACTTTGAATTGAGAGACATCACAACATCTACTAAAGTTACAGTACCTTAAGTTACAGAAAAAAATGGGTATAAACCCACCTGGCTCAAACAGTAGGCCTTGAAAGCAAATGCAGTCTTTGTGGCCTAACAATAAAATGTGGGCTTTTTGACACACACATATTTCTAACTAAGGAACATTTCACATACTAAAGGCTAAAGACCAATGGCAACCTTCATATGCCTCAACAGTTTTTTTACACCATGACTTCATTAATATACACAGAAAGCAGAGATGCTCTAGCTAAAAACATACACAGGCAAGTTTCTTGAACAGGTCATTCCTGTCCACTGGCATGCTGCTCAGCTATGGTTGAATTTATATATATAATTACTGGAAGAAGCAACCAGGAATTAAGATAGCAAATGAACTGCTCCAAGTCGTGTACTTATTTGCAGATGTTGCAAATGAACCACCCATACGTGCTTTTTATACCTGTAAAACCCTTACAGAAGATAGATGAGTTTTGTGCCCAGTTACTCTACCAGTATTACTGCTTATACCTGCCTAGGGCACAGGAGGGAAGAGGGGAGTTCTGTTTTCCAAAATAGAGGTACAAGTTGAACCCCACATCCACTAAATATACTTAGGTATTAGAGAGAAACACAATCACTCCTACAAATATTTAGCAGAAGAAGTTATTTATGTTGATCAGTCAACCTATTTTCATGTTTTCAGACAGCTTCCTGGTAAGAGTTTTAACGTGTGTGTTAAGTCACAGGCATGACTAGTAAAACACAAACAAAACAAAGAAGCACACAATAAAACCCCAACCTGCTGCTAACAAACATGAGAATGAAGTTAATAGAAAGAAACTAAGATGACAATTTCACATCCACTTTGCTGCCCCTTCAGAGATACTACTATCACCTGGTAGGGATGCAGACTACAGGATTAAGTTTGCCAGCTTCTTGTAAAAAAAGCTACTTCAGTATTTACCTTTAACAACTTGACAGAGAGCAAGAACTCTAAACATAATAGGTGTGGAAAAGGAGTAAGAAGGATCCTCTTAAGTCAAAGGTCAACAGAGTAACAGGAACCAGAAGAATTCAGACTTGGAGGAACTCCAAGAATTATCATCTGACTCACCAGCCATGCATGCCCCAGCAAGGTAGCAGGAGTGCATTTAAAAGCCTCCTAGGACCAGATCTAGGGAACAGCTAAAATAGCAACTGAAAAAAAGAACTGAAGGTAACTTATTTAAAGTCACTTTCAATTAGTTTAAGAAGCAGAATGACAGAAAGGGACAGGACAGCTTTAAGCAGATATAGCTGCACAAGGTCTTGTGCTGCTTTTTGCACTGCACTGGCAGATCTCCTGTCGATCTCTTCTTAAGACTGCTAAGAAGAATCATAGACAGACCCTTGCTCTGCTAAAGGATGAGGGAGTGAAGGCTGTCAGAAACAAATGCATGCAAGTGAGCTTGAGGACACAGAATGGAGTCATTAGGGTAAAAACCTTTCAATTGGCAAAATGGAGCTTTTGGGGAGAAAAGAACACTTAACATGTCACCCTGCCAGGGCAGGTAGGAAGAAAGAAGTAACCAGGTTTCATCCAGTCCTCTAGGCAGGCTATCCTTAGTCTGCAACTAGGAGTACCCAAGATACCAGACAAACCAGTAAAAACAGAAAAGGGCAGGCAGAAAATTATTAGTTAAGTAAAAAATCCTTCTTTTTAATGCAGATTGCTAATGACATTTTAGAAACAAAGTGCACAGTTCAAATTCTTATACAAAGCAGAAGCAAGTAGATTATGCAACATTACATTTGAGTTCCGTGTGTTATTAACCCTTACAAAGGAATTAATTTTGTTAATTACTGACTTAACAGTCAGTATTAGACACATCTCAACCTTAGTAATTCACACATCTAAGGACCTAACCAAGCATGTACTTAAGCCTCGCTGTTTGCCTTGGCAACTACTGCTGCCACACTGCAGAGGACCAAAGCTCACAGTTTCCTTTGATGTGAATGCCATCACTTCTCACCAATCTAGCAGGAAAGGTTCACAGACAGACCAACCTTTAGGCAGAAACACATTGTACTATCCCAAGACAGCTTTGCCAACCTAGTTTCATTCTGTTCTGGGAGTCAAATGAAAATTAAAGATGAGTAGTACATGGGCACGCTGTTTCTGTTATGCAGGTAAGCCAGAGTACAAGGCTTCACCCAGCTACAGCAAAAAGACCTGGAAGACAAGAAATCAGCTACAAAAATAATCTTGCAGTAATTATGATGACCTCGGGCTTTTAGGGAACTCAAATGATGTAATGAGCTTTTAAAAGGCCTAGAAATACAGCTTTAAAATTACTATATTGTCTCATACAGTTTTGGTAGTAAGCTATCAAAACAGTCAAGACAGTGCATGAAAGCAAAAAGTTGCATAAGTGAAATTCAGACATGTAATGTTGAAGGCAGAAGGCTCTTTAACAGAGTAACACCAACTCATTGTTTGTACCATCAAGTTGTGTATGCTGAACCAGTAGGTTCTTTTCAATTTACATATAAATTTTCCTTGAGGAAATTTAATACTGAGGGATTTTGGAAAAAGTAGCAGTTTCCATCCCAACAAAAAGCCCAACATTTAGACTTTGTTAGAGCCACCAAAATAAATTTGGAAAACAAAACTAGGGTTAATATGCCAGGACCCCCTATTGAGAGAAGGTAACTTGTCAATTATAGCTGCATTAATTATGATTGTATGATCCACTACAACTCAAGTTACAAGTTACAGAATAAACTGTTCGAGCAGAAGGAAGGCATCTGAAAAAGGAAGGCTTTAATTCATGCCCTTCTCGAGGACAGATCTGTCATCAGTGACAAGCAGATTCACATGGCTGTTTATTTGGGGCTTGAAACAACCACTCATGTCTGACAAAAACGGTTTACAAAAGTAATCTATTTGTTCATTACTGATATGGGGAAAGCAGAGAGATGCAAGGTTATCCCATGCTGTTGACACTGGTTCACAACTCAGTAGTGTCCTGAAAAGCATGCAAACAAAAGCACTTCTTAACACAGTTAAATGACACTTTTACCTTCAGAAGATGTGCAAGATTGTTCACGGTTACTCAATCCACCTGCTCACAGTCTGAAAACATTTATACCCAGAACCAACTATGTGGTCTCACAATCTCTTAAGTCAAGACCTTACACACACTCACCTACTAAACCACAGGACTAACACTATAAAACTAAAATAAACTAGGTTTCACAACAATTTGAGAACACCTGTGAGGAAGTCCAGTGTTCTAACTTACTACCCAATAAAAAAATACTGAATGACAAATACCTCCAACTTCTTCTTACTATTCAAGGCCTCAGTAGCAACTGCCAAAGCAGACAGGGAAGAGGGGCAGGGTAAGGGGTACAAACTGCAAAGCCATTACACAAGGTAGAGGCACACCTTCATAAGGTACTCTTGACAAGATGCACCTCCTATCTACTGAGCACATAAATGCCTGTCCTTATGATATCTAGTGATAACACTGTCCATTTTAGGCCATGGAAAGTGACCCATTGCCTATGAAAATACATTCATATCTCACCAATGGGGAGGGAGAATCCAAAGGTTTATCATAAATTTGCTGTGACATGCTCTGTGCCGGAAGCATATTCTTGCGGTTCAAGAAGGGGGAAGAAAAAATTATCTCAAAACTTCCTGTATAACAAGTCATTGCAACTTTTAGAGATGATGAAACCAAGGCCATGTGATTTGGTTCAAAGTTCTTCTGCTTGGACCACAAAAACAACATGCAAAGAAGCCTTAACAGATATTGGAAAAAATTAGACATCACAGAAACTAATCCATCCTGTTGTCTAGCACTTCCTCCTGAGTTTCTAGAAGTAAGGAATCTCCAAATGACTTAACACTGTCACTTCAATAGCAAACTACATAAATCCTGTCAAAAACTGATTCCATTATGTTTTAAGCAATAACATGAGAAATATAGCACATACAGCAATAAATGTCTGCATGTATTTCATCAAGTTTAATTAAGTAATGAATGCCTAGCAATAAGTTCAACTGAGAAGAAAGTAATATGGACTTCCATTTAACACAGAATTTTTTCTTGTATTCATCCAATAGAGTGAGTTTTAATTTTTTTTGAAGAAGGTGACAATCTGTTGTTTATGGTTCAGCAATATCCTTATCAGGGTCTTCTGGTTAACGTTTAAAACAAGTGATTGCCTACAGTCAGCCTACACGCTGGGACACATCCGGCATTCTTATGTGGCATGGATTTTGTCAGAACAGGAAAGTTTCACTTAATAGAAGTTATTAGATAAGATTTACTTCTATTTATTTACTGTCTTACTGACACATTTAGTTTCAGTAAAACAGTGACATCCTGTTGCCTTGGCTCTTTTTATATCTATCACACATTTTTATTTCGCATTCTCACATTTCCTTTCACGGCTGTGCAATTAAAAAACAGCACCTCTGTATTACCTCTTCCCCTTGAAACGACTCTGTTAAGACAATTTCAAAACCCTTTGCTATTCCATCAATGGAATAATATGAGCTGACATTTAGGTGTAATCTTCAGGTTTCCTGATTTGGCAGTTTTATGAGATTACAGAGACAGGGTTCATACTTCTGAGTCACTGCTTTCGAAAGACTCAGCAGATGCAGGTAGACATACTGGAAAGCTGTCTCCAGGAGAAATAAGAAACACCAGATTACAGGACCTTCATGCCACCCAAACTGTACAATTGTCAGCTCATAATACTTGCAATGTGCATGGCTGGCTAACAGTGAGCAAACAATCCTGCTTCTATTGTCGTAGACGACTTGATTTTGTTCTTTGTCTTTCCTGCTTCCCTGCTTTCGGAGGGCATAGTACCACCAGCAAGCCGTGCCTTGTTTGATTTTTTTCTGCCTAAATACACACTGTGCCCTGTAGTCACAGATGTTACGCAGCACAGGCACCGAGATTACTAGGTGACTTTAAAAAGGAAAACAAGACAAAAAGCGGCAAGCGAAATCTTCCAAAGCTGAACTGCGATCCACCTCCAGAAGGAAATGCCTTGCTTGAAAATACAGATGGCAAGATCTTGAAAGCAGTTTCGGTCAAAATTAAGGTAGTTGACTGTATTCGTAAGCTTTTGAGGCTTGTTACAGAAACATCCGCTTCAACACGTACTTAATGACTCGTCTGCGGACTTTTCCTGCCGAACAATGCCGGCTGCACACCCGAGTTCGGGCATACCCCACCTCTACTGCATAGAGCTCATTTTGGAAAGGACTCACGTCCTCGCTCGCAGCCGGCTCTGACTCCCCGCCCGAGTACGGCTGAGACAAAGCAGCCGCCCAGCCGCCTTCGCCCCGGCCGCAGCCGCGCACGTGGGGCCGCGGCAGGGGACGAGCGCCAGCCAAGTCTGGCAGCCAGCCGCCCACGGGCAAGCCCCGGCTTGTCCGGACAGCCCCGGGCTACGGCCGCCCCGCAGCCGCGACGTGCCGGGCTCCCGGCCGGTCCGCCCCAACCTCTCCTCGGTGCGGAGACACTGTCCCGGCCGTGACAGCGCCCCACGGGCCAGGCCGGGCCGTCGCCCCGACTGCGGCGGTCACGGGTTCGCATCACGCCTCGATCAGGCTTCCCGACGCGGAGCCATCTTGTCCCCCGGAGCCGCCGCCCGGCTCGGCTTCCCCCCGGCAGGGGGCTCCCGGCGCGGCTCAGGGCGCGGAGGCGCTGCCCTTCCCGGCGGGCGGCCCGGCCTGGACCAACCGGCGGACTCCGCCGCACGGAGCCCGGCGGGGAGAAGGCCGGACCGGCGGGCGGGGCAAGCGGCAGCCAAGCTCACAAAGCGGCTTTGTGCCCGGGCCGGGCCGCCCAGGAGCCGCGAAGAGGTCGCCACCTCCTCCTTTCTCGGTGGAGAAGGGAAGAGGGGCGCCAGCAGGCGGGGGCAGGAGAGGGGCGCCGGCAGGGAGGGAGGCCGAGCCGTGCCGCAGCCGGGCGGGCTCGGCTCCCCAGCGGCCCGCCCGACGGGAGCCGCAGCCCGGTGTTTCGAGAAGCCGCCCGCAGTCGGCGCGGCCTGGGCGACAGAACAAAGAGACAACATGGAGGAGATGGGGGAGAGGCGCGGAAGCCGGGAGGCCAGCGGGGCGAGGGACCAGGGCGGGGGGCGCGGGCGAGCGGCACTCACAGGAATATGGTTACTCATTGAAGACTGTAGCCTGATCATACAGCCGGGGTGCGGGCGCCACCGCCGGGGGCAGGAGGAGCAGAACCAGGAGGAGGAAGAGGAGGAGGCGCTGGAGGCCGCGGAGCTGCCGGCGGGGGTTCGGCGGCGGCGCGGGGAAGGACCATACAGCGGCTGCGGCGGGCGGGCGGCTCTGCGGGCGGCGCCGGGCGGACGCGGCTGCACCAGGAGCGACACTCGGCGCCGCCTCCCGCACGAGCGCCCCGGCCCCGCCCCTCGCGCGCGTCACTGACGAGCGTCGCGCCCACCCAATCAACGGCGCCATCGGCGCGTCTGGGGCGGGCGCGAGGCCGCGGGGGGCGGGGCGGAGGCGGGGCGGGCGGGCGCGAGAGGCGGAGGCGGCCGGCGGGAACCGGTTGGTGAATGGGGCCGGCGCGGGGAGCGCTCCTCGGGGCCGCGCCGGGACACCCCGCGCGCCCCGCCCCGCCCGCTCGCGCCGGTGGCTTCGCCGGGGAGCGCCTGGCGCGAGCCCCGGCTCCCGCGGGACGCAGAGTTCCAGAGCCTTCCCCGCGCCACGCCGCGGTGCGGGCCGGGCCGGCCGGCTGGCGCCCCGCAGCCCTGTGCCCGCCGGGGCGGTGCGGGGCGGGGCGGGGCGGGGCGAGGAGAGGAGGGAGAGCCGCTCCCGTGTGGGTCGTAGGACGCGGGGTGGCGTGGCGCAGCGCAGCGCCGGCCCCGCGTGGGGTTAATCCGTCGGCCCCTTCGCCCTCGGGCTGCAAAACCGCTCTGGCGAGTTTAATACCGACAGGAAGCTCTTAGAGTGTTCTGCCCGCAGATTACCCCGTGTCTCTTAAGTCGAGATGAAAACAGCGATTCTGGTGCTGCAGACGGGAGCGCAGCCCAGTAGGCCAGTGGCGGTGTGAGAAACACCAGAGCTCGCTCGGCCTCGTGCTCCCTCTCGCTCCTGGGAAAGCGGCTCCCGGGGGTTCCCCAAAGGCAGACTCGGACTGGCGGGGTGCAGCCGGCGGCGGGAAGCGCCGCTGCTATCGCTGCCGCGCCTCGGGGATAGCGGCGCGGCCGGCAGTCCCTGGCTGGACACCGGCAGCCCGGGAAACACCTCCATGTGGGTCACTGCCAGCTTTGTGAAATAACAGCCTATTTTTAGCTTGGGTTCGTCTGAAAATGTTCTAGTTGTATTTAACTAGTTAAGTCTTTCTTCTGCGTGATCTTTTATTGCTGCTTTACAGATTGCAAGAGGTTGCAGAAGTTGGTTTTCTATATAAAAAATAAACAGCCCCGATCTGAGTCTCCTCAAGTTACTATTGCCTTGTACAAAGGCTGGTTTGTGATTCTGCCCTAATGTCCTGGGTTTGTAGAACCTGCATAAGCCGTGGCTTGTCCAGAGGAGGTTTTCACGGTATCTGACACGTGAGCGATGTGCTATTCACAGCATGTTTATGCCATCTTTCACTGCACCTGGCTTCGGGAGGCCATGAGCTAATCTAACCAGGAGCCGTGTCTCTGCTAGGATAATGTACTTAGCTTCTCCGGGCTATAAATAGATCTGGGCTGTATTTATTTACATTGTGTCAGTATTTACTGGCTTAGAGCACGTGTCTGGTGAACTCACAGCTGCTTCCACTTCTCCACATAAAACTTCTTGAAAATGTCCTCAGAATACTATAAAATAAGATCCCAAGGTGAATGGGTGCTTGAAATATTGTTTACTTTAGGATAGGAAGGTTTTGGGAATAAAGAAATAAAGTCAACATAAATTCTACCATTAGTAAAGTTTCAGGAATTTGCTCTGAATCACAGAGTCAGTGATTAAACAGCTCTTTACCTGATTTAATCCATGCTGTTTGGTTTTTGTGTTTGGGTTTTTTCTCCAACAATGCAAGGTTTTGTTTACTGCTTCATTGCACAATAAACAGATCAGGATTTTAAAATCAAATTACTTTCTGCTGCAACATCCTTTGAGTGCTCTAGCACAGTAGTTTACACTGAAAATAAGTCTGGCAGTTTCTCTGAAATTACATACACAAAGAAGAAAGGATTTAGCTCTGAAAACTTCTGATATAAAAGGATTTTTTTCTTCTTGAGTAAAGAATGCCTTGATCATTTAAACAATATATTAATAATTTTTATTAGATTGACCCTATCTGGTCCCCCTAGTTGTGATTGATTATGTCATAGTAGTTTGTCACTTACTATGCAGTTCCTGAATTTTGTGATCTGAAATGGCAAGAGATACTTGGAGACTGCAATAGTCTCCTATTTCATATAATACAGGGAGAATGAGAGGTATGTGTGTAGGAGAGAGACAAGTGGATAGTTACAAGGTGCCAGTTAATGAACTGATGAGACAAAACGGGTTGAGGAAACAGAAGGAGATGACACTCCAAGGGAACTTTAAATATAAGAAAGAAATAAATGCTTGAAAAGAGAAATCTGTGGGGTATAATCAGAAGAGGCTGATGCTACCAGTACGAGAAACAAAGATGTGATCATGACCCTCTTGTGGTATTAGGAAGATTAATGCAAGTTTTATGATAAGAGGCTGTAATAGGTAAAAGCTTGAATTACATTTCTGAAGCAGTGGCAATGAAAAACAAAATGTGGGTATGAACTCAATGTCCTTACCTTGCTGACTATTCTCGAGAATTTTTGAAAGTTTTAATAGGCAGTTGTGCAGTAAAGCAGTCAATTTAAAGAATACCAAAGTTTCAGAAATCCAAATATACCTTATGATTACTTTATTTTCTCCTAAGAATAGTGAAAATAGTGAAAAAAAATCCTTATTCACATTCTTTATGTAAAAGTGTAAATGTTTTATATGCTTTGCTAGCCATTTTTGTAAAGAAGGGGAATCAATATAATTTGGGCAAAGTTTTTTACTTCTGGTCATCTTCGTCAACCTTTCTGTATTTATAAAAGTTCCATTATATTATTTTTTTAGTCAGAGGGACCAGAACAGGAAGTAGTTGTTAACGTGCAGTCACACCAAGACCATGTATTGCTTTGAAGTGGTTTTAATTCATTGCTACTATGTATGTTGTTTTTTGAGAATGCTACTTCTATGGGATTCATGGAAGTTAAACTTTAAAACATTAGTCTTATATTTTAAATATATATCTTTATATAACAACTTATAAAAATATTGCTCAAGGACTAAATAAAATTACTGGTTATTAATACCCTTGTCTTTTGGAGACACTTAGCTTCTTCAGTCCCTCTAAAAATCAGTCAGTTGTTCCTAATGTTTGTCTGGGTTTTCTGTAACATAACATTGGGGCAAAAACTCACAGACAATTTTTTACTGGAAAGAAATGTAAGAATCTGAATTTATTCAGTTGGACTTAGTTTCACTGTGCCTATATGGATTAATCCTATTTTAAATTTTAGTATAATTGGGGATTTTATATAGTTCTTGATGTCATGTCTATTACTTGTCAGTATGTATAGAATTAATGTATACACTTAAGGTTCTACTGGTTAGATCTTTGATCTGCTGATATTTACTGTAGCCTTTTGTGTAGAGGTTTCTGAAGGTAGTGCTAATGCCTATGTCATGCCAATCTGTAAAAAATGTGAAGTGAGTTGACTATCACTGGGTTAGACTGTCATCTAATAGAAAACTCATACATGACTAAGCAGATTAAAACAAAGTATAATTAAAGAAAAAGAACGTAAGTAATGCAAATCAATGTAGTTCTAGGGAAAACAGCCAGTGTTTTCCAAGAAAGCTGACTTAATGCTTTGATAAGATTACAAGATTGGCATAAAAAGTAACTGCATAGCTGTAGCACTAAATGTTCATGTTTTCAAACAGTTTTACCAAAGGAGTGTAATCAATGATCAGTCTAAAAAACAAGTGTGACTGATGAAAAGACTGATGAATAGCTAGTAGCAACGATACCAGCATAGTTCTTCAGAGTAATCTAAGCTGTTTAGTAACTTATTCACTCAAAAATGCAGTTTAGTACTGGCATTTGCAAAGTCATACACCTAGAACAAGGAACACAAGCAAGATTTATATGTTTTCAAGAATACTTTTGTTACTCTTAAAGGAGTATAGGGATGATAATGGACAAGTCAATATGAACTCCCAGGGCAGTGCTTTGGTAATGATAAGAATGATCATTCTGTTATCCTGAGATATCTAATGTGAAATTGTGAGGAATAGAGGGATTTATTTTTTTTAATAGCATCAACACTAATGAATTACCATGTGCAAAACTTACAGACCTTATTTGATTTTCTGATATACATAAAATCCCAACCAATGCATCTGGAGCCTGTGTGTGGCATTTTTCATGTGCCCTGTTACCTACTTCTTTGTTCATATTTACTGCTCCACCTCTTAGCCCTTTTTTGCCTCCCTCTTCAGATTAGCTTCAGTACTGTGGGGTCTCTTGGATTCTGTGATCTTCTGGTGAACAGGATAATGCAGTGGAAGGGACTGCAGGGCAGTGTCAATTTGTGCTTGAGTGGTAGGTCCACAGCCATGTCACAGAAGAGAAAGTGATATGTTTTTGAGAATGCAAATTTGCAGAAAATATTCAAAGACTGGAAACAGTGAGGCATATGGAGAACTCTTCCTGTTTAACTCAAAAAGTAGATGGAGTGATATCTCACAAGGTGAAACTATCGGCCTTTAAAGGTTTCTTGATTTGAAGAGTAAGGTGGATTGGTTTGTGAATGTATGACAAATTCACTTGGTCTGAAGTTACTGAAGGTACAAGTTACTGGCTTCAGTACAGGAATTACTGAAATCTCATATGCTGTGATGCACGGGAGATCATAAACTGTAAAATACAGATTTTTACATCTTGAAGTGCAAATTTAGCAGCAAAAGCAGATTTGTAGTAAACAATGCTTTAGTTCAGGTTTTTTTAGTTAGTTCAAACTCTTTATGGTAATTTTATCTCAATGGAGCTGTAGAATTTCTTATATTGTGTCTTAACTGGAAATTCTGCTTTTAATATTTCTAAAGTTTAATAACGTTAATAATTTAACTGAGTGCTTCTTTTTAATTTCCCACTGATTATAATTCTGTTGTGTGTATAAAACCCCCCAAAATCCTGAGTTTCTTGCTGTTGTCTGTTCTTACTATGTCAGCTTCATTTCTGCATCTTGATCTCATTTATTCTCCCCTCTGGCATGTTTTCCTCTTTATTTTCTGATGGATGTCTGTGGGGGCGGCCAGTCAGGGGTCTGATGGCTCGACTGGGATGCAGCAACCTTCCCAGAGAGAGGTCTCACAAGAGACAACTTTCTAGAAGTCTTAGACATTGCTTCAGCCACAGGGTAACTCAGCAAGGGGCAGGAAGCTCAGCTCTTAGCAGTGATTTCAGCTCTGCCTTGCAAGGTGTACCCTGGCCAACACAGGGACAAGGAGACAGGAGCACCGTGTGGTTGTTCTGTACAGGTGGCCTTTATTCCAGCTCCCTGCAAAGGATGCCAGAGACAGCAGCTCCCTTCTGAACAGGGCAGAAACTGGGGGTTTTGTGGGGAAGAGTGGGGGTGGTACAAAGGGGGAAAAACCAATTGGTCCCTACAAATCTGCATGGGAACTCATCATGACCACGGAGGATTTCTAAATCCATGAGGGTTTGAGAAGATCTTTTTAGACCCCATTCAAGGAATACCTCTCTCCAAAGGAGAGGACTGGCATGCCCATCTGTCTCCATAGATGTCCTCAGTCAAAATCTTTTTTCAAGCTTCTTCCTTTTCTTTGGTTCTTTGAAAAGTCTCATGATTATTAAACATAAGTTAATTTCTCTCCTATGTCCCCAGTTTCGGTCAATAGCACCATCAACACGTGGTTCTGTTTCCATGTCTCAAGCACACATGGAGCCCTCTACTGCTGGCAAATAGCACCTAAGGAGCTCTGGGGGCACTGACCTGTGCTACATGGGAACCTTTCTGCTGTGGAAATTTCTGTGCTGATGTGCTAGAAGAGGGATACAGGATTTTTACCAGGAAATCTGTTTGTGATGCTCTACCACACTATCAAAACTGAAAGACTTTGCAGTGGATTCTTCATATTTGTTCAGCATCCTTGGCTTTTTATCTTTATAAAAAAATACTCTGAATTCATTATGGGGATTTAACACAGACCTTTTCACCGTTCATGGAAATGAGCACTTCATATACAAAGTTGGGTATGCTAAAGGTTTCTGGTTTCATGATCTTGGGCTAGATCTTGTCTATATGCTTTTGTGATAATGACAATTATTTTCCATTTTCAGCTCCAAAGCTGGTTTCTGTATTTTGAAGAGAAGGTCATTTTAATTTCTTTCTGGAACCCTGGTTAAATGCATTGGCCCTGGACTGGTCAGAGGAATTAGAACACTATTACTGAGACTTCACAAATGCAACCAATGTGGAGCCCTTTTTCAGTTGTTTTTTGGAAACATTTGTTGAATTTCTCATATTGCTTCTGTCTGTTCAATAAAAGAATTGTCTCCATAATACCCAGTTTGTATTAAAGCCGTGAAGATGTGGTAATGAAGGATTTTTCATGACTGAAGAAATGATGATCTTTTATAGGCATGTGGTGTAATAGTCATTTGGTAAGTTTAACATTCATTATTGGCCCTTAGGCAACATGTAATCTGAGTAGATGGTACTTAAGTATTACAGGAGTAATTATAAAGATGAATAATTTCAGAAAATATTTGCACAATATTGCTTACAGGTAAGTTTTCTGTTGTTAGGCTCTTTTACAACATATCTGCTAGTTTATTCCTATTGAAGTAAAAGCCTCTACACTAGGAAAACTGGACATTTTTGGTTTAATTAGGTTTTCTCCTTTTTGGAACAGTCCAATGGCTTGACATTCTGGATATATCACAGCATTTATCTCAGGAAGCTGTTTGAGCTGACAGCCAGGGAATATTTTCTCAAGTATGTTAGTGGCAAAACGTAGCCCTGCCACAGCTATGACAAACAGGGCCTTAGGTGCTAACAGTGCTTTCCATATTTACTATTACTTTTTAGGAAATTTTGGTGTAAGGATCCTATACAGCTGCTGTTAAAATACTTCATTTTTGTGTGTTACAGTTTTTCAACAATGCTACCCATGAAAACTGCTAAGCTGATACTCTTAATAGTAATATAAAATATGTTCATGGCAATTACAAGAGCATACAGCAATTATAAGGACTGGTAATTTTTCTTTTTTAAAAAGTTTCTTTGGATAAGTGTGAAAATTCATTTATATTTTTTTTTCTAAAATATAAACCACATATTTTATTGCCTTGCATTATTAGTGCTGCAACCAGAAATAAACTGCAATCCCTTTGCTCAGTCTGTTCAGATTACTTCAGCTATCAGTCACTTACTGCCTGTTCAGCATCCTCCTCACACCGCTCCTGATTTTTTCCCCTCTGTTGCTAGGGAGGAATGCTCATTGATTTTTCTGTGGGTTTTGTTGTTGTTGTTTTGTGCAGCAAAATAACAATTTATTGAGACAGGAAAATTTTGCACATCCACTCATATAACTCACTATATTCTTTTGTTAGCTGATATGCTCTCACAAGACTGTCACTAGACTCAAAGTTTATCTTATCGTTTACTGTTGGAATCCCATTATTGTTAAAAATCATTGCCTTTCATTTTATTTATGAGAATTGAATTAAAAATTGAGGAATAGAAGCTAAAGTTGGTAATGGAAGCTCTATTGCAATTCTATTCCATGCTCAAATATGACCTTATACTATTAAATGACAAAATTATTATACAAGAAGGAAATTTAGAACATGTAAAAGAAAATTTTTTTTTTTGGTATCTATACATGTCCTTTTGTTGTTTCTTTGATTAGTAGTAGCCTCTGCAGCTATTCCCTATCTGTGTTTAAATGTTCCCATTGTAGAACATTTCTCTTTTGTATAGTGTTATAATTGTCAATGTATTAGAAGAGAGATATACCTGTGTTCAATTTAACAGGAAAAGCAAATCACTTGGAAACCAAAATATGTGTAATCTTATGATCTAAAGATCACAAACAAGGGAGATTAACTAGTATTAATCTAAAGAAAGGAAATTTCATGTGTATAAAAATCAAGATGGAAGCTGGAAGCTGTAAGGAAAAGATAAGTAATTTTCCACATGTCCTAAGAAAATATAGTGGCTTTTGTATTTGGATTTAAACAAGAAAGCATCTGAGAACTGTCAGCCTCCATAATCTAGTGCTGGAATTCTTTTGGATCCCTAATTTCTTTTGCCTTTTGCTTGAGTAAACTGGTTCAGCAGATCAAAAATATGCTAACTCTTTGTCATAAAAAAAAAGACTTTTGTCTTAGAGCAGGTACACTGTGTCAGGCTATCAATAAACATGTACTTTTTGTGACATAGATGACATTCCAATGGTACTCCTGGTCTCAAGCTATTTTGCTTCCAATCTGCCAGATGAACTCTGCACCAGCCTTTCTATGTATGTGATTATGTTGTTTTTTTTTTTCCCAGGGCTTGCACAGCCAGAATATTACTTTGGTCAGCAGACTGTTGGTCAAAATAATACATACCAAACTAATGGTAGGGAGCTGTACCCCACTGAAAATGTAACTGAATACACTGTAGTTTTTCTGTGCAAATTTCTTTATGCAGAACTGCCTCTTTTGTGCCCCTAGTGCCCTTTTTAAATTTTTCAAACTGGTATTCTTGAACCTGCCATCAAGCCCAAAACTGTATATTCCTGTCTAATACTCCTGCAGTTCACATACTCATATGTACTCTCAGAACTACCAGCTGTAGGCATATGCATTTATCCTCCTCTCTGAATAATCCTCCTCTCTGAAACTCTTACTTCAACATGTTTCTGATGCCACATGGATAATTTCTTTTAATAATGAGAGTTAGCATCTCCACACCAAGAAAAGTGGGTCACATTTGTTTCTACATCTGCTTAGATACAAAATTCTGGAGCCTCTGCAACTATTCCCTATCTGTGTTTAAATGTTCTCATTGTAGGATTGCACAATTCCTGCTTGAAACACCAGTGTACACTTGGGGGATAGAGTAACAATTCAAACAGTTTCCATGACTGTCCATTTTGTCATGAAAATATCATGGTGGTAATTTCACATTTTGGTTCTGTCCAAAAGACATGGAATGTCACATGGATGTCTGCATCATAACATGAACAGAATGGGAAGCATGTTTAATGTGTCTGTGATGCAAGTGGGGAATAGTCAGAGCTCTAGGGGCCAGAAGTACCTCAGGTGTATGTGGTGGCAAGCTAAAATAACCACTGTCCTTAGAGCCATAAAGGAGAAATAATCTGATTGCTTTGTTCCTAGGGACACACACCACTCAGAAGGGCACTATGTAAACTGGGAAATATCATCATAACCATTGGGGTAAGCAAGTGCACCATTGTGTATTCAGGATGTACTTGGTTTATGGAAGTGTAGATAATCGGTGATAGTTTGGTTTAAGGTTGCCTGAGTAGATGTGAAAATATTCTGTCCTGTGACACACCCCACTGTGGATAATTGTATGTAGTGAAACTCATGTCCTTGAGGCTGGCCTTTGGAAGGGAGGAAAAAGGAGTAGACAGATATGGAACTAAGTCCTTAGTCTCACTAAACAGGCCTTATCAAGTATTTCAGATTAAAAATATTTGCAATGATAGAAAAAAGTGAAGAAGTTTCAATATGCCAGTAGAGAGAATATTTTCTGCACATCCTTTGTCACATATGGAAACATTTCAAATATCAAAAGAAACTTGATGCAGAGGCCTTCTAGTTACTAGAAGAAAATTCTTAGGGTGCAAACAAGATTAATGTAAAACTGATAATTTTTTCTGCAGTACTTTAGGATAACTAAGGATGCTTAGAAGCAGACTCTCAAATTTTCACTACATAAAATATATTTTAAAAGAAACCAGACCCCAAAATTTACTGACATATTTCTTGTAGCTTGTAATTTTATTAGAAATGCCAGTATTTAAATAAACTCCATTGCTGAAAACATAATAAAATTTCAATATATAATTCAAGAGCTAATTTTGCTTAGTCATTTTCAAGCAAGCAAGAAGCAGTCTGGAGACATTTTCGAATGTCTAAGCAATGAGCTTTACAGACACTATTCCTAAAGATTAACACTACAAACTTTGGAGACAGCCTCTGGAAACAAGCTCATTATGCTGCTCAGTGGATGCTCTACTGCCTTTTTTGTAAGGCTCAGAAGGCAGCTCTCATCCATACATCCTCTCATCCTGTTAGTGATCCACTAAGCCTCGACTTGAACAGAAGCTTTCAGAACCAAGCACTGCTTGTACAAGATAAGGGCTACCAATTTCTCTCCAAATTGAATAAAATACATTGCAAGGTAATGCAGGAACCTTGACTTTTTTTTCTTAAGGTACTATTAGGAATAAAACTGATCATAAACACTGTTCATATTTTGGGGCTTTTTTCCAATACTATTTCCCAATTTCTGTGAAATTTCACCATCCTTATTTAGGGAAGAAAAATATCCTTTTTAGTCTTCTTTCAGTAAATAGCCTGAAGTATTTAGTCAGATTTTACTCTGCTTTATTCAGGCACAATCTAACATATTATATTAATTTTGGAAAAAAATACCTGACATCTCTGATCAAGCAAAAAAGTATATTTTACCTTTGGAAGTTGCCCTTTAGTTTAAAAGATTACTTTTCAAAATTATCTATATTATTTTAGAGCAAAAGTCATGCTTTCTGAGGGAATAGTTGCTTGGGGATGCTCAGCTTTAGACAGTTCCAGCATATGGGAATTCACACCCTTAATTACACATCACAGATTCCTGTTCAAAACATGAGAAGGACTAGGAAACTAAAAATGGAATCAGTAGGAGTCAGCATGGCTCACTGAAAAATACAGCAGACAAAAACCATAGTGGAGAGAAATAAAACTTGAATTAGCTTGGCCAACTCTTAGAGGATGAAGCTGACTTTCTTTAGCCAGGCTGCAGTCAAAAAGAGGGAAAAAATAGGTAAACATGGGGATAAAATCTTGAATATAAACACAAAATTAATATTTTTTTTAAAAAAAAGATATTTTTAAAAGATACCATTGTCTCTAAGAAAACATTTTTAAATATACTGAATAGTTACACAAAAAAGGAAGAGATACCAATACAGCCTGCAGGTAAAAAAATTCTCAGCAAAGTAAATGACTGCTCCTGTCACTTTATAAACACTTTTCAGTCTAACACTATGAGGATAACAGTGCTTTAACAAAATTAATTTTTAAAATTATCTATTTATCCATCATAGTAATGGAAAAAGGGGTCCTAAAGTTCCTGCTTACAATTTTCTTGTTCACTTGCTGCTTTATGCGAATCCATTCATTCTCTAGAAACTAAAGCAGCATGCGTTCTTCACTGATACAATTATGAATTATCTTAACTGCTTTTGTGTACTGCTTTCTCTACTTGCAGTACAACTTCTGTATTTTTAAGGATTTTCACTTTCTTTGTGTTTGGTAACCCTTCCTTCTGCTTTATGTCTGCTGGCATTATAGGTACCAGCAATATTGTTTTATTTATCTTCTTTGCCCCAAGACTGCATATTTATTTTATATTTATTGCTGTCATCTTAAGCCTGTGTCTTGTGCACCCAGGTATCTCAGTCTTCTTTGGAACATTCTTCAAGGATTACAGACTTCAGCCTCAGAAAATGTATTATTCTATTTGCCCTTGCTGAATTATCAGGACTGCAGTTTTACATTTAGTCTTAGGGATCAAGAAGTTGGTCTTCTCCCTCATGCTCTATATTTCTCCTATACTGCTTTTACAAAATTCCCCTGACCTGACCTGTCCTTTCCAGTTTACATATTTGTATCCTTATGGTCTCTCTTCTGTCATATAATTATTAGGAAAAATGATGTAAAATGTCTTCAAAATAACTGTCATTGCCTTAAGAGACTGATTTACAGGGAAACTCATTAATTTCCATAATGTAAGTTACAATGCAAATCAGGAAACCAAATTATAAAATATACTAATCAGAAGTAAATTTATTAATTGGTATTTACACAGATTCAGACATTTAACTAAAGCTACATAAAAGTAATTTCACTTCAAGTGGAAAAACAGACTAACTAGTGTTGGGCTGCACCTTGTGTAGAAACCTACCGTAGTAGGAGACATCCAGCTTCCTTTTGCTACCATGAGTTAGGTGTCAAATCTAAGAGAGTTGTCTAGGCTTTTCCTAGACAACTCTCTAATTCAGAGAGCAAGAGAAGTCCTTCTAGAGCCTGATAAATTCTGTTCTGGCATAAGTCCTAAAGACGGGATAAATTGCTTTTCAGCAGTATTTATCATGACTGTAGAAAAAGAATGAGCAATTGCAGTAAGCACCTATATTTCAAACTGGTCACATGAGGTAACCTGAATCTTACCACTCTAGAGTGGCATGAATTCTCCTTACCAATGGCTCTAATGTATCCAAAAAAAGTACCCCATCAGTGTCTAAAACCATGCTGTGTCCAGCTCAGTTCTGAGCAGTATATGTTCCTACACTCTGACTGATGTTTTAAGTTGTCCTATGTAATAGGTTAATTTTTTTGTTATCCTTTCCTTGAGAAGATTTAGAAACCACAAAGAACAGAATCCACTATAAATTAATTTCATTTTTTGCAACACTAAAAGGTTTTTTTGACCTAAAATGATTTATGTACTTCTAATGAACGAAAAAAAACCAAAACAAAGCAAAACAAAGGGCCCCACATGGTTTCCAAATACAATTATGTCCCTGTGTTGGCCTAAAACTGCAGGGTCAGCACACTTGATAGGAGTGCAAGACCTTAAGTTTAATCCTCTCACGCTTCTTCTGGGATCTGAGACTGCATCTCTCAGAAGACTCCCTTAATTCTCAGACTGCACCGTGTCTTCATTACATAATGAGTGACTAGAGCTTCTCCAACAAGATGTAAAAATCTTTACTGAAATACTCATGCCAAACTGTTAGGGAATTGTCTACCTTTCTACTCTTTTGGTCTTTGGCTCACTGATTGATTATGTTTTATAATCATAAAGGAGCAGTATCATCAGTAGTCCAGTACCCCAACTGCCCCATCACAAATTCTGCTCTGAATTCTAGTAGCCAGTCTTCTTATCCTGAGTAGGAAGTTGCATCAGTTTGTTTATGGATAATGGTTTAAACAGAAGTCTCAAACATTGCAGGAAAAGTGCATTAATAACTAGTAATTTATTTCTAATATCTGGATTTAAAAAGGCGAGGAGGTCTAATATATTTCAAACATATTTTAAACAATCTGGCATAATATAAGACTGAACACTAAAAGGCTAGCAATCAAATGGATATCAATTTAGAAGGGACAAAACCCTCAACTGTAGGGTTAATGAAGTTCTGTGCTGTGAATTTACTTGACTTGAACTATAGACATAATGTTAGTTAGTGTGAAACAAAAAGGAATTTGTATTCTGTTTACTGCCTTCTGTTGGAGGCGTTCAGCCAGATTGTATCTTTTTTTTCCTCTGCTTATCTAAAAGGTTCAATAGCACAGTCCTTAAACATGCTTTTAAAAGTATGATTTCAACCATAGACAGTGTTGAAATGAAAGAATTCAGGTATGATTTTGGACAAAGAGTGTACATTTGTCAGGTCTTTTAACGTGAAATACAGACCTTAGGAAGCACCATTTTCCACACATTTTTATGCCTGTAATAAATTATGTTTGTTGATTATCAAAGTCTGACATCGCCCTGTAATTTGGGAGGGAAGTCCTGTAATCCAAAATTAAGTTTACTTTATGTAAGTAAACAGATTTTCTTCTCACTGGACTAAGTATGTGATAATTTCAGATCTTTGTATTAAGGCCTTTGTAAATTAAAAAATTGTACAATTTTTTAAAAGTCTAAATTGACTATTAATAGTTAAATAATTGTTTTTATTTACTTTTTGTCAAAGTTTTTCTTCTGAACTAAAGAGTGTAAAGGAAGACTTTGCTAATGCCCAGCTTCCTGTTGGTAGCAGTTAGTCATCTGGTTAAAAAACAGAGGCATGCATTATAAATGCCTTGGTTTTCAGTAAATATTTCCCTAACTTATAAAGGCTAAAACAGATCTATTAAAATACATTTACTAATTTAGTTAAATATTACTAATATAGTATCTGCAATACTGTTGTTTATGCATGTCAGTATGGCTTATTTTTTCAAATGGTAAGACAGTGATTCACTTTGGTTGATGAATCCAGTGAATTGCAGATTCTTTTTCTGAGGAAATTTTGCCAAGTCATCTTGCAGTTACACTTTTAGTAAATTCTAAACAGAGTAATACTTTGCATTTGTCTGCTTCTTTTTCTTTTTTTTTCTCTTGACCTATCCTCCAATTTTTTCAAGCATCCAAATTCTGATTTTGCCTTTCAATCTGCTTGTATACTCTCCAAAGCCTAATATAAAGTATAACTTTAATAAATTACTTTTTTATTTGATAATTTACTTATTCACATTACTGAGTAGAATCTGGTACAAAGAAAATATTTGTGGTTCTATACTCAATCATCTCTCCCTTTGGACAATGAACTATTAATTTTAATTTAAAAATAAATTGTTGAAATGGTTTCCCAAATGTTTTTGTGCCCATTTTCCTTTAGTTTCATCAAGATGTTTTTATGTGATTGCTTTTAATAAAGTCATGTGGAAGTATCAAAAAAATTTTTGTAAGTTACTATGTATGATCTTTGCTTGGTTTAGAAGGAGATTAGATTGGATTAAAGCCAGAGATTCTCTAAAAAACTTTTAGACTATCTCTTAAAGGCATTCATATTGTTTGCTTTTTATTGCAGTATTTTTCTGAGAATTGCAGTTGGCTGACTGGTCTGTAAATTCCTAATTACCTCTAATCCTCCCTTTTAATATTTAGATATTCTTTCTGGAACCTTATTAGAATTCTTAGAATTCTTTCTGGAACCTTACTTACCACCTACAACTAGCATGTCAATTAGGAAATTCTCCAGAAAATAGGAAATATATATATATATGAGTCTGAAGGCAGATATTAATCTAAGACATTCCCTCCTTTAGCAGAATGTTAGCATCAAGGCAGTTATGCAGGAGCCATTTCATTGCAGTGTAGAAGGAAAGGAATAAATACAGCTCCAGCCTACTCTCATGGAAGCACTGATGGCTGTGGATCATGAAGGGGCAGGAGTGCCTGTCTGGCATGTTGTCTGGCATAACACACAACATTTCTGGACAGGATGGATTTCAGACATGTCACTATCCTAGGATGTTTGATGGTCTGGGCAGCAGGGTATCACATTGTGTTGTCGTTCTTAGTCACTTACATACTGCTATGTGCTATATGTGTCCTGTGGTTGCCAAACCCTCAGTTTGAAAGCTGCTCCTGGGACCAGCTGTTTGAATATTTTTATTGAGTCTCTTTTCAGATCTTCTTTAAATAGAGGATGCAGTGCGGTTTTAGGCTAAGGGTGTCCACTTGAAAATACCAGGGACAGGGAGGGCACAGGAGCAAACTATTGGAAAAACAGGTGCTGTTGAGTCTTAAGAGCAGACTTGGTTGGACTTCTGGAGAAAGAACTGTCTGACTAGAGGCTTACTGGATTTTTGCAAGGTCAATAGTATCTCTGTGAAAAAAATAAAAGCAAAGGAGTACATGTGTAGGGCAGTACATGTTTCCCCCCTTGCAAGGGGAAATTTACCACTTTAAAAGATCCCAATGCTCTGAATACACTGACTGGCATAAGTCCAGCATTTCTCTATTGGGATTTTTAGTATCATTGCTTCCTATACAAATTGCTCTTTGTCCCACAAGTCTTGGCCAGACAAAGTCCAATTTGACAACACCCTTCTTCAGGCAGCCCAGACGACATGGGCTGTGTGCCAGTGCCTGTGACTGGTAGGTCCTCTTTGTACTCCTGCTGCCACTGGGGCCATTGGGTACCTCCTAATTGCTGGAGTGACAAAATGTACTCCTTTGCCTTCATCCCACCAAACATTCACTTCCTCTCTCTGTGCCAGTCAGAAATGTTGCCTGAAGAATCATGAAGGAGTGGTAGTATGGAGAATAAATAAGGAAAATTATTTTTAATTTGAACTGCTCTATGATCAGCTTGTATTAATGGCCACCAATTTAATGACACAAAATCCTGCAGGAGAGGGAAAGGACATAGTTCATTTATAAAGCACACAGGACACTGAAGTGCTTTGACTCTGGTCATTGCAGCAGTACAAACAGCAATTAGACCCCAGGAAAAAAGTAGGTTGTTTCCAACTGCTGGCTCCTTTCATGTTGTTTGCAACCTGTTTTTGCACAACGCACCACAGCTATTTATAAACTGCAAGTGGGAGCTGAGAATAGGAAGAGCTTTGTGTTTATGGGATGACAGTGTCAGGAGAGCAATACTTCAGCTAAATTGGGATGGCCTCTACAGACTCCTGTTTCTATGATTGTAATGCTGCTGGTATTTTGGGGATTGAAGTCTCACAGACACAGGCTCAGCTTCATGTAATTTATGTCTTCTTAAATATAAAAATAAACAAAGTTATGTTGAAAAGCTGTGAAGCTATGCTTTTTTTTTTTTTTTTTGCCAAAATGAGTGAAGCTTTTCGGCCTCTAATTTTACCTCTATGAAATTAGTTGATAGGCCATTTACCAGAGAGAGCCAGAAGGCAGTTGTTACAATACTGAGTTATTTTAAGAAGAGGGGAGAGACATGGGTGAGATGGTTGGATTCATTAAGGGGAAAAAAAAACAGGTCCTCCAAAAAACTTGCACTGGTAGAAAATTCTGTGCAGTTCTAGCAGGTCTGCATGTGCTTGCAAATGACCATTTCAGATATTATTTTTCTGTATCTCCTTTCTTTTGTTGTAGGTTAAAAAAGACACTGCACAAAGGAGTGGAGAACCTAAATTTTCCAATCTTATTTGCTCTTTCAAAGGGAGATACCATTCCAAAAGTTCATAGAAGAAAATTCTTAGAAAAATCTTCTCTAGCCTATTTGCCACTGAGAGCTATGATGTTTGGCTTGGAGCAATTTGGCCTTGAATTATTTCCTGGCAAATACTGACTTGAAAGAAGAAGAAGAAGAAGAAAGCTTTTTTCATGTGTTTTGGATGAACTGAGACAAAATGCTGTAGAAATAGTTGACAGAAGCAGATTGACTTAGCACCAGTTTGAGCTCCTACCAAACTATTAGATTCTATTACTACAACAGACAACTGCAACCCACTTTTGCTAAAAAGATGTTTCAGAACAGTATTTAAAAGATATAATTTTATGTTTTCTACAGAAAAAGCTTTTTGATTCAGTGAAAACTCTTCACATTTGGCAAGACACTTTCTCTCATTTGAACATAGCAACAAAATAACATTACAACCTGTTTTATTCCCTTCTTAAAATTATGGAAAAAGGTGTTTGCAGTTTTGATTTGCAAACTTTTTGAACTGGAATTAAAATCAATGCATTACTGCTCAGTTCATGATTAAAATACCTTTTAAACCTATGTTTATACTGATTTAACACAAGTGTCTTCAGAAGCAATAGGGAGTGAGTCAGCACCAGACTAATTACTGTTTTTAACTCTTCTGTGGTTATGACTGGGAAAATGTAGATGTTAAGAAATGAAAATGTTAAGAAAATTATAGTTTCTCAATTTCTGTAAAATGCCATTTAAGATTAATGCAACTTATGCAGTACTTGTAAAATGTAAAAACACTCCCTATTAATAATTGACAATCACCTTTGGTCACTGTCTAGTAATTTGGAGAACTGAGATGAGAAAGGCAAAGAGAGATTCAATTCAGCTGTGCAGATTGCCAAGAGAAATAATGGAAAAGTAGCATAAAAACATGAAGTTAAAAAAAAAAGGGGGTAAACTTCCTTTTTGATATCCATGAGGATTAAGTAAACTTGTACTCTCATATAACTACAAAATAAGCTAATGATGTTGCTATCTGCTAATTGCAAGTAAATGATATCAATTAACAAATATTGATATTCACGAAGAGCTGGTTTTGTTATAATATATATTTAAATAAATATATTTTTTATATTACTAATATTGCATTAATAGAGGAATAGGCTAGATTAACTAGTAATTTAGCAAACTTCCTTATTGAGAATTTTTAATCCATGAGATTGTACTAGAAGAAACAACTGTTTATGAATGTAAAAATGCCGCGTTGAAACTAACCTTTCTTCTTTGGTAGAAGGAAATCGAGTCACTTATTTAACATTCTAAAGCTACAAAAGCAGAGAGTATTCTAAAAGCTCAGCAATTTTTTGCATGTATTTATATTCTTTACCTGCTTAAATGCTAATGTAGGTGAGCAATCTGTAGCAAAGACCTCCTTAACCTTTGTTAGTGGCTGGAAAAGCCTAGAATCCTACTATAACTCCTCTTTCAACCCAATGTCCATAATCAAATGAAAGTCTTGGTACTGGCCTTTGGGACGGTGAAGTGCTGACAGCTTGTGAACTTGCCCAAGTTAGCTTAAATTTATCTTTCACATACCAGTGCTTGTACATGTTTTGTATTCCTCTTCCTTACTCCTAAGTAAGTCTTCATGCCCCTAGGTAAGGCTGAATCATTTGTATGCTGAGGGAGAAGAAAATACTGGTCTATTTTAAGACCAGCATAATTTTAATAAATCATTGAGTAACTGAAAGAGTAGACTATCCATGCTACATCCCTGAATTAATTTTGAAAACTCAAGGGAAACTTTGTGCAGTGGAGGTTTTCTCCTGAGGTCAGAGCTTAGTGAGACAGGGCCTTGGAATTTCAGTCGGTAGGATGTAAATAGAAAACTATTATTAAAAAAAAGGAGAAGAATGGGACAGAGACCTCTTAGGGAGTCTGTTTCTGAAGTTCATGTTAGAGGTACATCCTACAAGTATTTGTTATGCCATGACCTGAGGTGGTCCAGTGCTGTTTACATTCATTATCACTTACGTGCCTTCTGTTAGTCCTGTACCGTATTAAGGGACCTTCTCATTAACTGAAGTCGTAAGATGGCAGCTATTTAGAGTTGCAAACATTTTTATGCTTACTTGATGGAATCATGATCATTATCTCATTTAGACATCGAGTATAAAAATTTAAAGGAGGAACAGTTTTTGGATATTATTCTGACAAAATGGAACCGTTTGTATCTCTGGAGGAAGGTTTGGAAGAGTACAGGCACGTTAGCCGTGATCAAGTCAGCAACAGCACATTTGGCTGGTTGGTATTTACAGGGAATTTATGGAGAACAATGCTGATGGCATGGTCCTGTTACCTTTCAATGTATTTTTAAAGCTCCTTTTGTCTTTTGGGAATTCTGATGAAGCATTTAGGAGACAAAATAGAACATTATTGTTTAGATGTTTGAAACATGTGATGCAAACTCTCTTCTAACTGCAATGCAATTGGTTTCTGTGTATTTTGTAGGAAAGTTTAAAACATTGGCATTATTGATGTAACATAGAAACCACAATGCACAGTCAAATGAATTCTAACGTCCTGCAAGTTTAGGATGTCACATTTAAAAGCTGGTCTTTTGTTGTGGTGTTTTATTTGTTCCCTAGAAGCTTACTACATCTAATTAATGCACATACACATGTATTTGTATGCTATCATAACATCCATAATTTGTGTGACCATCATTATGGATAAATTTGTATTGGGAAAGTAAATCTCTTGCAAAAGCCCATCACTTTTGTTGTGAAAAAGTTCCAGTGAATAAAACAAGTTCGGTCTGTATCTTGCTCATAATTCATTGCTTAGAATAGTTTCTTTGTACACAGGACTCTGTTTCTGTCTGGGATTTTGGGATATTTCTAATGTACAGGATTCATCAAAAGTTTTATCTTCTCTTCATGTGTTTGATCTTTACATTTGCTAAAATATGGATAGTATTCCAGGCTTAACTTTCATGTATTACACCAAAGGTTGCAGTTATTCTTTTATATGATTTTCTCTGCATGCTTTTAGTTTGTCTCTAATTTAACACTGAGATAAAGGACTTTTGCTTTGTAAAAGTGATTTGCTATGGTGAACTTCTCAATTTTCTATTTTAATCTTTCTTGATCTGGATTTATACTGACCTCTCTTAGAGAAATTATTTTGTCTAACCTGTTTTTTCATTAGGATTTAAATGATTGCTTCAGCTAGATCCCTGAGTGGGTTTTTTTCATTTTGTTTGTTTGTTTGTTGGGGTTTTTTTGTGTGTAGGTTTCCTCTTCAGGATTATTTCTGTTTTATTTCTGTTGTGTTGCTGTTTTCTTGGTGACCTATTTGCCGTCCTTATGTCGAGACTCAATCTTTTTGACTATGCCTTTTTTAAAAGGCTGTTTCTAGAAATCTGCCTGCTTGAACAGCATACAAATAAAACAACAGTTCTTCTTCTGACAATGTGCAGAATTTGCCAGAGCATCTATTACTTTTGGTGTTTTTCTGTGTTGGCTTTAGCTCTGGTATTGAAATGAATCTATAGTTTTCTATCAACTCTAAGATATTCAATATTGCAGTTTCTAGTGTATTCCAATTCTAGCTGAAGCATCAAGGTATGACTTTCCCTGAACACTGTTTTTGTAAATCTGACACTTTCTTATGGGGTTAAGCTATTTCTTTATTAATTGAGAGCCCTTGTATTGACAAAATAAAGTTGAAAATACATTCCTGCTACTTCCATTCACATTCCTGCTAACTCCATTCACATCTCTGGATTTAACATCAAGAACATACTTATATGGCTGATTTTAGCTGGCAACAGTTAAAAATGCTATAAAGTCTGAGGCTATGTGGCACAGACAAAAATTTCTAACCTTCAAAGTCAAGTGATGCTAAAACAAGTTGGGCAATAAAAATGTCCTTTAGAGGTAAAATGGCAAGAAATGATGAATTGTTATGTGTTCTGCTGTGCATTTATGTGATTTCATAGCCTGTAGTGAGAGTGAATCCTTTCTCCATTAGTGTATTGATAATTTATTTTTCCTGATGGTCAGCAACTGAAAGATTAGGTTGCAGAACAGTAAGGGACATTATCTCTACAATGTCTCTAGCTCACACAGGAGTTGCAAACATGCAAGGCAGGTCATACAGTCAGAAAAACTGTAAATGCAAAATACTCTCAGTAGTGATTAATAACAATTACAAGGAAAACAAAATTTTGGCACTCAGAAATAAGTCTTTTTCTATCCAGGGCCTGTAGAACTTGACATTAACTACAGACTTATAGTGCTGCAAAAGCAAAATCTACAGTTCTAAAGACTACAGGCATATGCACAAAGATAAAAATGTGAGTAAGGTTGAGAAACCAAGCACTATAAAGTTTGTAAGTGCCAAAATGAAAAATGCATCTACAGTCTTTATTTGGCATCGCAATGCTTATGTATTATGACACAGAAGCACATATTTAAAATATTACCTAATTCATTACAGCTGACAGTGCATACTATTGAAATTCTTCTGTGAATCATTGCCTTTCTCACAGATTTTTCTATGAGATGTATCACTTGCATCTGGAAGCACCACAAAATGCATTGATTTATTACTTTATGCCATGTGAAACGACGGAATATTTTATCCTTATCTGATGTGAAGGAAGCTCAAGTATGGAGAGGTTAAGGTCAAAGGGGTCCATTAATTTCATGTATCTAACCAAGAAGACTGAGGCCTCATTTTTCAAATAAGGTAGTATTTTTAGTAAGCCATATGTCTAGAGCAGAGGTTCCTCTAACAACTGTTACAGTGTGAGTGCTTAATACTTAAAAAAACAGATTATATGGTTGCAGTTTTCACTTCTTGTCCCAGGCACAACAGCTGAGACAGCCAGGGAAAAAAAAATCTAAATATGTGTGTGTTAAATCATTCACTTTGTGAATATGATGTAGGAACAGGTTACTCATCACTACAAGTCTTGTATAGCTTAAATGTGTTCAGTGAGTATGGAATTTCTGAGGATTTTGACTTCTGTTTCACAGGTCTCTCTGGCTGTGTGTCAGTGGCACTTTAAAGTTTATAATGCAGCCATTTAAGATGGTGTTTCATAGGGACAATGACAAGTTCAGCCTTTAAATGTCCGTATCTTGCTCAAGTTCAAAACCATTTCATAAAGTAGGGAAAAGAGGAAGACAGAAAGAGTGAGACGGGGCTAAAATACTGGCAAGAAAAGACCTCAGATTTTTTTTTATTATGTAGAAAACAATCTGGATTTCCTTATTTCCTTCTTGCAAATAACCAAAGTATTATTGCTAATTTTTTCTAAAAGCTTTCAGACTCAGCCAGATTTTTAGTATGGAAACTGTCATCCTAAACAACTGGTGTTGTTTAAGCACATTTTAACTGGCAAGCTAAAATTATCTGATCCAACTTCTCCTGAAAGTATTGGCTATGGTTATCTCAGACACTTGCTCTCCCTGTAATTCTAGGGCTTTGTTCTGCCTCAAATTACATCAGTACAAGTCCAAAATATTTTTATTTCTGCAAAAGAACATCAGTGCAAAAGTGATAGCAAATAATAAAAATAATGCCAAATAAAAAAAAAAAATATCATTTCTGAAAACAAGAGATCTGAATTAACCCATGAAGAATGAGGATCACAAAATATCTCTGTTCTCCATTGCATTTGTTTCCTATTCCTTTTAACTAATTTCTTAGAGAAGTTGCAAAATAAGATTCGTGTTACTGAAGCAGTTGCACTGTTGCAAGAGAGGAGTGGTAGCATTCGCATTATTTCTCTGAATTATAACAAAAACTATTTTGTTAAAATGAAAAAATGTTCAAATATCCAGTTTACTATGGCTGAAATACTTCTCAGATGTGTTGATTTTCAGAAATCTTCAGCAAAATTTAATAGCATGATTAATCTCTGGCAGGGCTTTTAAATTATTACTAGTGATCCCACTTGAGTTCTTGAAATTTAAAGAGTTGTTTCAACAGAATTTCATTGGGAAAAAAAATCTACTTTATTATCTTTTCACTCTGCATGAAAATGAAAGTGTTCTCAAAAGCTATCAGCAAATGGGATTGTTTTCCATGTCATCTCAATAATTGCCTTTCCAGGAGAGTTACTAATACAGTAGGTGCTGCAGTTCATCTTTATTAGCTGGGGCTTGGCTGGGAAATCCACTTCTGTTACACTCCCTGAAGTGTTATTTAATAACCAATGTGTTTCACATGTCAGCTCTGCTGCTTCTCTTGGGATTCTTCCATCAGGAGAATGCATGTTCTGTCTGTGCTATACTGGCATTTTCTAAAGCCATCCTCCAATTTGCTTGCCCAAAACCCACAGACGATTGAGAAAAACAGCACAGGGAGTTTTTCAAACTACTCCATGAGTAGCTTCAAATAAACTGTTCTTTCTTCATCATAAGTTAGGGTAAGGTGAAAATGCCAGTTCAACCAACTGTTCCATAAAAATCTGTTTTACTGCCCAGGAGAAGTACTGCTGCTGTGTGTAGCAATCATGAATGAGGCAAAGCTTGGCTGGGAAGAGGGGCTTTCTTCTCTGGATTTCCAAACTCAGTGGTATTCTGGTTCCTTTCTGAATTACACACTGCTAATTTCTCATTCTCCCTTAAATAACTGTCTGACATATGGTTATTCTAAACATGCTGTCAAAGGCTTTAAAATAGAAGATACAGCATTTAGAAAAAAATTTGTTTTTTCCACAAAAAGATATGATTGTCTGCCTCCAAATTTACTTTGGGAATTCATTTCAAGGATCATGTGTTCATAATGCTTTGGCATAAAAAATTAAGTGCCCTTCAAATATGCTACGATTTAAGAAATGTCTTGGGTTTAATTAGATAGCTTTATTTACAAGTGCACTATCCTCTGTCATGTGACACTGGAAATACTGGAACTGAATCCATAACTGTGCAGGACAAATTCTGCTGAAAGTACATGGAATTTACCCTCTGCAATAGCAAAACTGTTTCAAATTTGGTAAAATATTGACATCTTCTTGATATTCATACATTTGTCTTCTTTAAAAAAAAAAAAGATAATGCACTGCCATATGACCTGTGCAGAAAAAGAAGACTCAAAGGCATTAATTTACTAGTAGAAATTAAAACCACACTATTTTATTGGAACAAATGCAGAAATTATTCATCAACCAGCTGCTTTTTGGAAAGTAAAAGTTCAGTCATTTGGGGCCTTTATGTGTTTTTATGACAGATTTGCATTTTATATTAATAGTCTTGTTTTTGAAATTATAATATATATCCACAGATAGGCATACATGCCTATTCTTCCATATAGATATATATCCATTCATTATGTACATATAACCAGATGCTTTGATACATATTCTGAAATGCAAAGCATTGTTTTGTGAACTACATAAACTAAATTAAATACTGTATGATTCTTTGTCATAAATTTTTAAAACTGTATGCCACTATTCAACTTTAAAAAGTCCTTCCTTGCACCATTAGAGTACTTTGTTTCTTAAACATGAATAAAAACCATAAAGAAATAGTATAAGGTAAATTCATATTTTTCTTAAAGAGGAAAAAAAAAGAGAGCTAAAAGACAAGGTTCTGAAGACATCACTGGGAAAGAGAACAGGAGGAAGAAAAGAAGAGAAATGAGAAATTTTAGTCCTGTAAGGCATTGAGTAAAAATAAAGATCTGGGCTAGGTTAAAAGAAGAAAAAAAAAAAAAAAAAGAGAGGAAGTTAAAATCATCTGTCCTGAACTCATTCTGTCAGTCAGAGGTAGGAAATACCACCTTCAGAAATCTGAATGCACTTTTTCCATTCACTTGTCAATCACAGAATTTCAGTACACTGATTCCTAAGCCTTATTTACACCATTGTAGGAATTACTGAGTAGGATTAGAGAAATAGGGGACTTATTTGGGGAATACAATTTCAGGAGGAGGTTAAATGAGATAAAAAATACAGTGAGAAAAATGGAAAAGATAAACTAAATAGAGCAAAATAAGAAAACTAAAAGAAGGGAAAGAGAATCTTGCAGTAAAGTGTTTTCTATATCAACACAGACTGTCATGTTTGCTGTTTTCCTGGAACAAATTTTTGTCCAAAATGATGAGTTGATGTCCATGAGTAACAAGTGCTGGATGCTCTAATTCTTCTTTAGATAATGAAAGTGATCTTGATACCTGGGAGTCAGGCTGATTGACTCATAGTCATGGCATGACTTGCTTGACCTACCTTACTCCTAGCTGGGAGCATTAAAGTGAGCAACAGACAAACATTTTCAAGCTTGAATGCTCACTTAAGTCCTGAAACTAAAATTAAATCTGAAATAAATAACCAGGATCTGTCTACATTGGTGGAGTTAACACTTCTGAGCAGCTTCCTTCAAAGAAGGTACTTCTTTTACTGTGTGCATGGTTTCTGAGAATTTACACTTGAAAATGTTGGCTTAATTCCTCAGAATATTTCTGTGCCATCTGTAAATTTTCCACCCTCTTATTTTGCATTGTCCATCTGTTTAGACCAAGCATCTTCTCATAGGTCCTGACCACAGTGTGTTATCCTAGAAAGTGAGGCAAGCAACTACTTATGTGTTGGACTCAGAGCCCTGCAATTTTTAAGGCATGGATTTCCCCACAGTCCCTGCAAGGTGGGCAGATAATGGTTCTCTCCATCATCTGAGGTAGTAAGGTCTGATACCAAAAGGTGTTTAATGTAAAAATCTTTCACTCAGGTAGAGGCAACTTCTTCAGCTTTGCAGAGACATAATCCTGCAATTCATGTACCGTGTGAATTTCTGCCGCTGACCTGCTTCTGCCACCTTGCAGGGACTGGATAAATGGATAACACTGCAAAGCTTTCACCTACACTGAAAATAATATCCTGCAGGATTGCAAAACCAGGCATCTTTTCAGCTATCTTTTCTTAGGGGACCAATTTAGAGGATGCTTTTATAACATTTCCAATGAATGATACAAAGACTTTTGCAGCATGTGGTAGTGGATATTTTAACTCCCACATAAAAGCAATGTTGGGGGTTTTTCCCACTTATGTGGGAGGCAAAAAAAAAAAAAAATCTAATATATCACGATCTGCAGCAGTTTTCCCCCTTTCTGTGAGACCACCTTAATCAACAGAATATGGGTTAGGGTTAGAAGAGAAAAAGACACATTGAAACAGTTTCAGGTTGTCAAATAATTATTTATTTGTTGAAAAAGAAAAGAAAAGGGACCAGTTTTAAACTGGGTTATAAGGGAGTCAGGCTTAGATTTCAGTTTTAGTTTATTTTATATTTTATATTTTACATTTTGAAAAATAAGATTTTGAGCTTGGAAAAATGGAACAAACCAGTAAAATCAGTTTATGGAGAATAAAAGCTACAATTTAAAAAAAATCTTTTTCAAAAATCCCATTAGGCAGATACTAAGCATTAATAGATACTGATGTATCAAAACAGAGAAAGAATCCCTTCAAACTTTAGCCTAAGGACAATTCTTCTTGAGGATAATTTACATAGTGACTTTTGGCATTTTTGGCAAGATTAAATGGCAACAGGATAAGCCAAATCTGTTAGTACAATCAAGAAAGAAAAGAGTTTCAGGTTCTACCACTCATCTTTCATTTTCCATAGATGTTTGTTACATCATACCTCTTCTGACAAACATGAAAAAGAAATTATTATCAAAATTTGTGTGTGCATTACACCATGGTCAGGATATATGTGGACTAGGAGAACTCTTTCTGTATCAACTCTAGAGTGCATTTCCCTTGTATTTAGACATCTGCTTTGTGGCTGTAAATGAAAAGAAATAAATATTTACTAAAATTGTGCAGAAATACCCAACACTATAGCACTATAATCAGCAAAGAAGGTGGAGAATCATAGAATGGTTGGGGTTAGAGGGGACCTTGAAAAGTCATCTAGTTCCAACTCTTCTTCAGTGAGCGGGGAGATCTTTAACCGGATTAGGTTGCTCAGAGCTGCATCCATATTTAGCTTTGTCAAAGGTGTGTGGATGGAGGGATGCCAAGCTTTTGGGAAAACTCCACGGGTTCCAGCTCCAGTTAAAGGGATGAAAGGGGGTGCCTCTTCAGGAGGAAGCATTCCCATTACTCCTGCACTCCCAGTGCAGCATTCTTTCCTTGGCTTCATACCACAGCCACTGTGAGGGAGCAAAGCAGATAGTTCTTCCTGAAGCTTTCTGTAGTGACCCAGATCAAGGCAAACATAAACACAATCAAAACGAAGTTTTGAAGGGTCCTTGTGGGTAACAGCAAGAAGAATAATCAGAACTTGAGATCTGGCTGAATGGCAGGTCCCTGAGGGTTGTAATGAGTGGCACAGGGCCTAGTGGGATGTAATTCTTTGCCAAATGTGTAAAAATGTGCTCTAGGATAACCCTTCTTGAGTAGGGAGGCTGGACCAGATGATCCCCTGTGGTTCCTTCTGACCTGATCCATTCTGTGATTTTGGATTAATTCTAAAATCAGCTATTGTTTCAGATGGGTAAATAAGATTTTAAAAGCAACATTTTGCAAACTACATGACTTAGAATTTGCCTACAGACTGAATTGTATGAGATTTTTGACTGTACAATAAACACCACACACAAAGAAACATAGAAATGTAAGTTAAGGTGCAGCACAGGTACAGCAAAAACTGGCTAATAAAACCTCAATGCCTTGATTTCTATGTGTACTCTCACAACTGTATAGTCATAGTGAGCTTACAAGCCAGAATGGCATGAAAGAAAGAGGAGATTTAATCACATTCTTTTGAAAATGGGAGTTATTTCACTCAGCACTTAAACTATTGGCAGCCAAGTGCAGATGAATTTACTTTATCATTAAATATGAATGTTGCTATGTGCCTAAACAAAAGATTTCAGATATCACTGTTGTCAGGACTTTCAAGAACAGGAGTTTACTCTTACTATAAAAAGTAAAATGCAATCTGATCTGTTTAAATGGAAATACCTGAACATTTTTCCATGGCATGTTACCTCTGAAAAATGGAAAATTTATGCAAGCTAAACAGCAAATAATTGCTCCAGATATGCTGAATTTCACCTTACATAATCTGTACATTGTTAATCTTCAGGAAACATTAACCCAGCCAACATTAGCTCTCTTGTGCTAAGCATAAATAACACCAAAGAACTAGAGCAGTTATGAATATGTCAATTTTTAAATGTGTGAAAAAATTCTACTGCATAAAATGAAATATGAATTCAATAAATACCTAATTTTAGCATAAGTTAAGGATATTTAATGCTGTTACTTGAACGAAGTAATAAAAAAATACCAATTGGTCACATTAAAAATGTTGTTTACACTGTAAAATAGAAGGATATTAATAAAATAAACATTGCTAAATTGTGATTTAGAGACACATGCAAAGAAAGATGACATCTATAACAAGACAGTGATACTGGGCCAGATATTAAGATCCTTCAACTTAGATTTTTCATATTTAGATGCATATAGACATGCCTATGGCCCATGATTATCAATGGAAATCTAATCAACACAGTTGGAGTCAGAAGAACAATTTAGTTCACCTCAGAGCAGACATTAAGGCTATGACCTTACTAGCAAATAAAACAGTTCCACAGCTTAGATACCTGTAGTAGTTAAATTTAGGTGTATAGTACAGTCACATCCTTTTTCTCCTCAGCTTTGTGGGAAATTTATGGAGAAAACCACTTGTGAGAACTTAGAGAAAATTATTTAAACACCCCTGATTTCAGTCAACCCTAGATTTTCACCCACTCATACCCACATAAAAGCAAAAATGTTTGTCTAAGTGGCCTGGCAAGGATCATCTGTGGTTTACAGCAATGGGAAAGGATACAGTTGTCGATTCCTCACTATTTCTCTTGTTTTCTTACTTACTGGTGATATCAAATGGCTTTTTGGACTGCTGCTCAATATCATTTCTAAATCAAACATTATTTCAGGGTGATACTTCTGTTTCAGAATTTAATTTCTCTTTTCATAATTCTTAGAAAAGGGGTTGCTCATTGTATGTTTCCTTATTTGAGGTATCTTTAGGCTTACAGTCTGCCTTGCTTGTAGAATAACAGGAATGATATACACAATAAGATGCTATCTTTATTGCCATTCTTCTGTTATCAGACCACAGACCTTCTGATCTTGGCAAATCCACATTCCTCAGTCGTTCTCAGTTTGCTTGTTGTCAGTTTTGTCCTTTGCCATCAACACAAGACATTCTTTTAGTTCTTGTTTTGTTGTTTTTTATGGAACCATAGAATAGTTTGAGTTTGAAGGGACCTTTCAAGGCTATCTAGTCCAACTCCCCAAAAAGACATTTTCAGCTGGGTCAGGTTGCTCAGAGCCTTGTCCAATCTGCCCTTGAACACTTCCAGGGATGGGGAAGTATTCAAGAGCAGATTGGATGGGGCTCTGAACACTGTGTTGCCCACCTCTCTGAGCAGCACAGTTTGTTAGTCAGAGAAAAACTCTCAAGTTGGTGTATTAAAATAGATATAAAACCAAAAGCTCTTTCTCAGATCATAATTTTCAGGAAGTGGTAATAAAAATTAATCTTGTGTTCATTAACACAAGGCAGTCTGTGTTTTCTTTCAGGTGGAATTTGAATATGAATTTATAAAACAGGTTTGAGAACATAGGGTTTATTTGATTTTAGACATGGATATGAAGTTCAATGATAAGAACAGTTATACTTTATTGTGCAGAGCCAGACTATCTGATAGAGCAGATTAGGACCCATTCAATATGTACTTGCAAGGTCAGATCATGAATGCTCACTGCTTGCATTGGAAAAATCATATATTATGATTTTGTGCTAGTTTATCTTGTGTATTTTGTGTGATCATTCTTGTTTTGTGTCTAACTCTGTCCCAGTCAAAACCAGCACACTAATCTTTTATTCACTTTCCACAAATCTGTGATATCCAGCACTTCTCTCATCTGCTTTTTGCTTCAGAGCTCAGCTGCTGCCCCAAGAGGCAGCTGCCCTGGAAGCTGAGTCTGCCAGAGGTAGTGACTGCTTCTGTCTGACTTCCCACCTGGGCTGGAGTGAGAGCATGAACACTGCACTGGAAGGACTTTTGCAGGTAAGTACGGATGTGTGCCCAGCCTCTGAATCACTTCTGAGCTCAGTGGGACACTTAGAGCATGGGAATTGTGCAGTCCAGATCTACTGGCTGGCTGGGGCATGCTAACTTCATCACCACCTGTCTAGGTCCCATCTTCATCCCACTCAATTTCTAAATTTTTAAAGAGAAAAATCAGTGTTATTTATGCTGTAATGACTGTGAGTTGATGCAGAAGTTTTAAATGAGGACAGTGACATTCCCATGTATCACATGCTAAGGAAGAAAGAGTGACTGCTAGAAATTTTTTACCTGAGCCTCTGTTAGGTATTGGAAAATTGGTTTAATTTCCTGACATACTCTGCTGTGAACTCAGGATTGTCTTTCTCCTTGGTATCCTGGAGTACCTAAGGCCATGGTGAACCCCAGCACAGCAAGGGAGGAAAGTGGCCTGGTAAGAGTATGGAAACACCCTTTTGCTTAATGCAAGAAAAGACTAGATTCATTTGCCTAATAGTGTACCAAAACATGATACTGCAAGGACAGGCAAGCACCCAGGCAAGAAATAGTATCATCTGGAATATGGCGTCACTGGAAAAGCAAAGTTTTGCAAAGTGTATTACTATGATTGGTAATACATAGTATTACCAATACTATTGGTATTTTTTCTTTCAGCTCCTTTCAGCTGAAAGAAGCTGAAAGAAAAAAATTCTTTCAGCTAGATGTCCTTCTGCAAGGAGGGGGTTATTATTCCCTGGAGATAACTGATTCTGCTTGGGGAGAAAAATTTGCAGAGATGATAGGATAGGTCAAGTGACAGTTTGTTTGAACAAGCTTGGTGCCTGCACATGAAGGAAAGACTGTGTTCAGTCTGTGAAATCAGTCATTGAGTGGCTGTAATGTGACAGGGACATTGATATATGTGATAGATGTGGTCTCTGTACAGACAGGCCACAGTTCCAGAGACAAAATGGGACCTGGGGTAGGATTCTGGACAGGACTTCACAATGGTCACTTCATAATTATATCTCTGAGGCAGAATGGATTTTAAATCCAACCCATAAGATGTCCCTGTTTGCAGAACACCCAGAGCCCAGTTGTGTGTCCATAGAATGGAAAAAAGTAAGAAGTTAAAGCACATGCAGATTGAAAACCTTGCATACTCATGGAGGAGAAACAAGAGTACTGCTCACCTGGGCTAGCTGCAGAGCTCCCTATTGATACTGAAGTTAATTTTCCTTGGTTTCAGCTGTAGCAAATAGTCTTACACATTAGAGGAAACAACGTCACCATCTCCAGAAAGGATGAAGGCATTTTCATATAATCTGGAAGACTTGATTGGATTTGCTGCCAACCTTTAAAATGCCCTTTCTTTCCTGACGTCATGAGATGTCCATAGTGGTCCTTCAAAGAAAGCGTGAGGCAAACAGCTTAAGTCAGTAACAGCTTCAAACATTCATTTAATCCTCCTCTGCACTCAGGGTGTCAGACTTAAGAGCACTCAGTTAGTAGCCTGAATACAGCTTTAATATCTCACAGGGGATGCAGATAAAAGGCCTCAGCTGAAGTGTATTATTTCTTTAGACTGGCCCTGTATCTCAGAGCTTATGCTATTCAGCTCTCAGACAACTGCTGTGGTTTCCCTGACCCAGTAGTCCCTAGGCAAAGAACTTGTTTAGAGGAAGATGTTTCAGGTGAGGTATCAGCATCTGAAAGACACCAATGTGCAGTTATATCTTGCTATATTTACTATCTACTCAGGATGTAAGGTTACATTTATCAGAATGCATTATTAGCAGTTTATCAAAATATTTGGTGTAGACCTGTTTTGCCAGTGAATGTCTAATAAGCTCTGACTTTTCCAACAGGTTGTGATTGCAAAAAACTCAGTGTTAAAAACTTGACAGTAAAAAAATGGGAGGCAAGATGGTTGCCTTACTCCTTTTCTGAGGGACTGGTTTCAAAGAGTTTGCATAAGCAATTATTACGTGGCAAAGACAATAAAGTGTAGCCAAAGTACAAGCAGAAACACCTCCATGGTATATACAAGATTAAATGGTTTATTTGTGTGCCTCTCAAGGCATAGAAGACACAACAGGATAGAAATATAAAACTGATGGACAAGCTTATTTCAGACCAATGGGGAAGGGTCAAGACAGAAGTTTCATGGAAAGTGATGTCTTCATATTCTTAGAGAGAATAAGAAATAAGATTAAAATATGTTATTTCATATTTTATAGATGCATCAGCCTACCAAAAATTTTCATAGCAAAATTAACACCTTTTGCAGATGCACTTCAGTTCTAAGTAACAAGTAATAGCAAAACTAGAAAAAACAACTGAATTAAGAATATGTGTTCAGAACATTAATGGTATGCTGGTCTTGCAACTTTGTGCAAAGTAAGCAGTTATCTCCTGAGAGGGCAGAAATGGATAGCTGGAGTGAAAACCTTTTACAATATTTCAGCTAAATAAATCCATTATTTCGAGTACAGAAGAAGTGTTAAGTGGCATTTGAGTCAATCTAAACCTCAGAAATCTGTCAACGTGCAAGCACTACAAATGAAAACATTATTTTGTCTCATTTATTTGTTTGCTTTGTTGTGAGAAAGCTGTAATTTCAAAAGATTTAATTTGTAGTCTGTCTGATTGTGTAGCAGGCTATTGAATTTAAGTATCATTAGCTTAGAATTTGCCCTGTGGAACTGGTGAATACAGTCATTTATAGACAATTAGCTGCTTGCTGCTGTCTTTCAAATGCTGATTACCATGAAATCTAACCCCCATACCATGTCTGTGCAAGCAGTTCCTGCCATCCTCCCACTGCTGCCTATTCTTCTGGACCTCAGGTTTCATAGACCCATTTCAGCGGTAAGTAAAAAATTTGACATTGATGCTAAACTTAGAGCAATCTGGTGCCTGAATTACAACAATGCTGTGCAATAAGCACAAAGTGGCAGAAAGAATCCCAGTCACGTCTCAGACTATCTGGAATTTAACAAGTATCAAGAGATCGTCTCTTCCCAATATATTTAGCAATAAAAACTTGCTAAACTATTATTAAACAGCCTTATTTGTTCTATTCTCATGGCATCTTGTAGGTGTGGATTTGTCAGTGTTGAAACCATCTAAATTTGATCTATCTTAAATCCCTTCAGTGTCTGTATCTGGTTTATCTTCTGTGATATCTGAACAGCTAATAATGGTTTCTGCAGAGCAAAATACACCTCAGAATCCACGTCCTGCAATCTGCCTGTCTTCCAAGCAAGACTATTTAACAACATTGAAAAAAACCAGTTATATTCCACAAAATAATTATTACCATACTTTCTCACAATAGTCAAGGAGAAAGCACACTCTAATGAAAACCATGCAGAAAAACAAAAAGGGGCTACACAGCCCCTTTTATGGAAAAAATAAAGTGTTGATTATTAGCAAGAAGTCTCAGTAGTACTGTCTTTTCTGAACTAGTTATGTGGCCTCACCTTGAATACTGTGTGCAGTTTTGGTTGCTGCACTATAAGAAAGTTGTTAAATTATTGGAGAGTCACCATCCAAAGGGATGGTGGACCCAAGGGAATGGCCTGAAGTTGTGTCAGGAAAGATTTAAGTCAGATCCTAGAAAAGGGTTCTTCACCCAGGGGGTGGTTGGGCACTGGAGCAGGTTCCCCAGGGCCATGGTCACAGCACCAGCCTGACAGAGTCCAAGAAGTGTTTGCACAATGCTCTGAGGCACAAGGTGTGAGTCTTGGGGATGGTGCTCTGCAGGGCCAGGAGTTGGACTCAATGATCCTTGTGGGTCTCTTCTATCTCATTCTGTGATTCTATGATTGGTTTTCAATAGTTTCTAAGTCCTTCACTATGTTTAGGAGGCATCCAATAAACTAACCATTAGTAATACAGCTGTGAAAGAATCTCTGCTTCTTTTTCCTTTTCCTGCCTACCCTATCACCTTCCCTTAGCTATTCAACAGCACAATGCCTTCTTATCTATTAGGAAATCACATACTAAAAGATAGGTAAAACTCCAGTTCAGCCTCATCACTCAAAGTAATAAAGTCTACGACCATGGGCTCCATTCATATTCCCTCCACTAATCTTGTCACTTGCTATGTTCTAGATTGGAGCTCTTCCATGGTAAGGAGAAATGGTCTGAAATTTTCATTCCCTACACTACGTAAAATTAGACAAGGGCCCCAGTCCTGAAAACTGCTTAGGTGCAGGGAATCATCCTGAATAATATCAATAATTTTTGGAATATTACTCTTCTGTTACATTACTGAGGGTTTACAGAAGCTCATCCTAAGATCTTGCATACAAGATTGCCAGTGCCAACCTTACACACAAAGCTGTCAGTGCAGGCCTTGTGATGTACTCCAATCCATGTGTCCTGCTAATGAAGAGGGCTGAAGTGTACTGAACTAATGGGCTTTTCACTCAGAGTTTTATTTGTGAGCATGGTTTTTGGGTGGAATCATCTCATTTCTGGGAATCAGACTGACCCCATCATACGAATCAGCCATCAAATCAGCCAGACAAAAGCTTCTACTCAGTGCCAGAATTGAGACATCAAACCAGTATTTTCATCACTAGCTTGCAACCACTATCCAATCACTATCTAGCCACTAATATAAAGTCCAACTATGACTTTAAAAAAAAATTCTCATTTTAGAATATGAGTGAAGTTCATGCTTCCAACAAAAAAAGACTTGAATTCTTGTGTTGAAGAAGAACTTTGTTAGATCTGTCTAGCTTACTGATGTGTCTCTGACAGTGCCTACTAGTAGATATTTTGAGAAAGACAAGGACATAATTAATTTTTCCTAAGTTTCACTGGTCTGAAGCTTTGGGAGTTTCAGAACAGAGATCTAGCATTAATTCATCCATTAATTTTGTATAATTTCTTTTTGATCCTATATATTTCTGGCATCCATAATGTCCTGTAGCAATGAGTATTACAGTTTTATTATGTGTTCATGAAAAGATACTTCCTTTTGCTCTGAACCAGTTGCCTGGTAATTTGATTGTGTTCCACCTTGTCTTCATGTTATGGGAAACAATAAATAGCTATTGCCTATTCACCCTCTCTATGCCTTTAACATTTTCTGTATGCGTTTCTAATTTCATAATTTTTTCTTTCATAATTATCTCAAATTTCTCCATTTTTTCCCCATAAATCTTAGTTTATTTAATTCCAAGTCTCCAATTATAGTTATTTTCTGATTTTACTGTGTCTCTTTGGGGTATGATCACAGAACCTTGTTTCCATTTGATTCTTTACTGGTTTCATAATAGTTCTTGATATTCTATTTTTTTGCTTTGATCATTTTTTAACATTGAAAATATGTTTTCAGAGAACTTTACACAATATCTACTTCCAGGATCACCTTCCTCATGGTCATTTGAATCCTAGTATTTATATATTTAAGTTTGTAACCTTATGGTTTGTTCTGCTTCACAATGATAGGTATGGATTTGCTTTCATGAATGATAAATTTTATTCACCCCTCTATCATATATATATGGGAGCATATAAGACCATTTTGAAACTTGTCCTTGTTATTTCCAGTGCTGATTCTTGTAATTTTGTTCCATTTGGAGATTTTTTTCCTCACTTTTTATTTCTTAACCAGATCATTTAAGAATATATTTAATATCATATGTCTAAACACAGATACCTGAGGGACTCTTCTGGCACCTTCCTTCTCCATGAAAAACCTGCCATTTCTTTCTAGTATTAGTTGCTTGTTCTTTGACCAGTAACCGTGAGAGGAACCTTCCTTCTTCTCCTGACACTGAACTTTTTTAAAAGAGCCTTTGTGACAGAATCTCTTGAAAAGCTTCTTGAAAAATCTAATTCATTGAGGAGATTAAATACTGATTCATTAAGATCATTATTGTTCATGATAATAGAAGTAATTTATAGTTCTAGATAAGGGGTAGAATTCAGCCATGTTTACACTTCTGAAAAGTCCTGACTTGAAACCAGCCAGACTCTAATCTGTCATGGAGAAAAGCTCAAGGAAGTAGCAGAAAGCTGGTTTTTGAGTATCTCTAAGTAATGTATTCAGCTGATTGCTTGTCTGTGGTTCAGTGGGCTAAGCAACCCTGTAGGTGATTAACATGGGAGGATGAAAGATGGGAAATGTATTTTTTAAAATCATTATACAGATAGGAAATGTCTAGAGATTTACAGTAATTACCAATTTTGAGAACTTGGATACCACTGTAACCAGAGCTAAATGTCAGTATGTGCAGCACTGCAACTGTCTTGGTTATTAACAGAAGTTCCCCAAGATTGATCAGCTTCATAGAAAGCTACCCTAAAAAAGGGCTCTTCAAACTTATGGGAAGCTAGGCTGATTGTGATTCTGATTAACCCCTTCCCATTTTCTTGGGCACCAGAACTACAGTTTCTGTGTTTTATATCCTTGGCTCCACAAGATACTGTGTTTACCCAACAGAGATACTTTATATTCCTGTAGGCCTCTCTTGATCTCTTATTGCTCTTTACCTTATGGGGTAGACATACTGGTGCACATGGGGATCATGAGATAACAGACAAGGAGAGATGACACAAAATGTTAATATAGGTTTTCTGCACATTAACTGCAGGAAATAGGTACCAAGTGTGTCTTGGCTTCACTGTGCAAAAACACCATGCTTGATTCACACCGGGAAAAATTTTGGAGACCTATAAGTATTCACATATATTGTTCTCTCAGAAAAGCATCCAGAATTCCAGAAGTTTTTACAGTGGAATATTTTCTAACCCAGTTACATGCACAAGCATCTCAGCAGTCAGTCTGCAATAGTTTGAATCTAAAACTGAGTAACTTTTGCCCTTGTACTTGTTACTGATATTTTTGGAGTATGCAAGCTGACTTTAGGGATACCTGGTTTCTTAAATATCATCTGACATCCATGTGCTGGCCTGGACTCTGTGGAGCTATGCCTTTGACCTCCTTATATTTATTTCTGGGACCAGTAAATCCCAAGATTTAAACTACACTTTATCCTTCCCCTGACAAAAGTAACTATAATAGAGCCTAAGGTATCAAAGAGTCCAAAAGCCTTAATTTGCCTGGAATTTTCCTCCTGCTGTGAGAAACAGTGCTATAAGCTCCCTGCCCTTCAGTCAGGTATAGATGCTATGGACAGCTGAGACCCACTTAGCCTGTGGATGATTTGTGGGAATAAGGCCAACACATATAGGAGCACAAGAACAGAAAGTAAGTAAAGGTCCCAACAAAAATAGTCAGAATTTTTCCATCTCAGATTTCAGGGAAGGTATAACTATTGAATATTTTATTCATATTCTTTATAATAATTATCTTTTCAGTTATTGCAGGGGTGATGCTACAGTATGTCTACAAGATGTGCAAATCCCAGGAAAGGATAATTTCTATCTGCTCTGATGCAGTCTGCTTTCAGCCTACTGTGGACAGTGGTATGAGCAACAAATTATTCTGCTCATTCCTTTTCTGGAAAAAAAGCATTTGGAGAATGAAAACCATTCCACCAGGCTGTGAAGACTGAAGACAATAGAGATCTTGACCCCATGAGTAATAATTAGATTGTGCACTGGCAGAAGAGTGACTAGAATTTTGAAGTGTTTCTATGATGATTGTTGATAGTGGAGCATCATAGATAATACATGTAAAACATATATTACGTTTTAATAATGTTTTAATGTATTATGTTTTCCTCTGGAAAAGTGTCAGTGCTTAGAGCTCTGGTTGCTCTCTTGTTTGCCCAGTAGAGTGTTTATGCCTACTTTGTCATATTCCCTCATGCATTTGTGCTTTGTGGCCAGATCACTATGTTCTTCTGTGTACAATGACAACTAGAGCAAGAATGATGGCAAGTACACTTTTTATCAAGTTAGTCCATTGTTTGGTGCTCAAGGTACAATCCAAAATTATTTGGGCTTGAATTTCCTCAACTGAAGGATAATGCTGAGGTTGCATTTCTACCTTGCTAAAAGAAATGTGGCATCAAATTGATGTTCATGCATAAAATTTGAAGGATAGATTTGTGTCCTCAGTTTTCATTTGTTTTGAATATAAGCCTCACTGCCTAGTTTTTTTAAAATGTGGCTTTTAGAACAAGCCATCCATGGGTAAGTCTTAGCTTTGATCTCTGGGGACAGATGAACTCAACTACTGGTTTAAGAAAGGAATCAAATCTCCAAAAAAGAGACCAGACTGCCTTTTATTTTTTAAAAAATGGTTCCTTTTGGCTGACTTTAGAAAATTTTTTTTAGCATACATTGGGGTTGGGGGTGATTTCATTTTCTCTAGTTCTGCCTTTTTCTATAGGCTATTTACAAATTAAGGGTATCTAGCAGACCAGATATTTACTGTGGTGATCAGATAATTTAGGCAGGACACTTATGTTTATCTTCTGTAAATGTTAAAGGTTTGTGACTAATATAAATTTCCTCCCCCAGATTTTCAGATGTGTAGAATTTGAGAGTATCTCAGAGATATCTGTGTTCCCAGTTCATCTCAGAAGAGCAGAGTATCTCCTGTAAAATTCACATTCCTTGGCTGCTTCTCTTCAGAAAAAGCAGAACCTGTATACATTTTCCATTACTGCAAAACACTACCTTAGCCAGTCAGCAGTGGGGACATTGAGTAATGCCAGATCAGATCCTAGGGCAATAAAGACTTTTTTTTGTTTGTTTTAAATGCAGTGCCAGGAATTCTTATTACTAGAAATTTTTTTGATGGAAAAGAAATAAAACAAAAATTATGCAAGTTGAATTTTATACTGAATAGAAACAGTGTTCCAGAACTATCACTGGAAATAAACATCCAGAGGAGGTTTCTGACAACTAGGTATGATTCTCAACTGAAGAACCAAAACAAAATGATGCAGGTTCATTTGGCTGCCTTTTGTTAACATACGATTTGACTTCCTTTGTCTTTTCTTTTCCATTTTCCCCCACAACTTACTGTATTTGATATACTGTATTTATTATAGTGCCTTGTGCTATGTTTAAAGAACTTCTGCTGAGGTAAAAGATTGCTTTTTATTTTATACTTGCACAGCCCCAGCAGCATAGACCTTAACTGAAACATCTATAAGGGATAGATAATGATAGTTTAATACATGGCAAGATAAGAAATTATGTCCAGTGTTGATAGATGTAGTACTAAGATATAGAATAGTCATTTAGAAGGCTTTCAAGATAGATGAAATGTAATATCAGATAAAAGTTTCTACTGTCAATCTTGTAAGATTTTTTTGATAACACTGATACTGGTATAGCCCTGGGACTGATTTTTTCACTTGTAGGAAAACTGCAATAGAAAAGACTTGTTAATAAGTGTTGCTGCTGCTTCATGGTGAGACATGTCAGGGCATGAATTGACTTTAATGGCTCTGATGAGCCTTCCCTGGACCCTCACCCTTCCCCCAGGGACCCCTGCCCTTTATTTCTCCTGAGCCTGAACTGTGGATGGAGCAGGTGTGCCTGTCTCTGGACCCTGATGCTCCTGCCTGAGCACCCTGGGTGGCCCCTGGGCCTGCTCCATCTCCTGCTGTGGCTGTTGAGGCTCCCTGCTCCCACGGGGCTGTGTCTACTCATGGGGTGCTCCCTGTGCTGGGGCCGTCCCGGGCTCCCAACTGCCCTCTCTGCATTGGCTGTGTCCCAATGCATCTGACCACAGGTTTCAGGTCTCTCTGTAGCTGGAACTGGTAATTTCAAGGGCAAATTTTTGCCAGAATTGAAAAAAAAAAAAAAAAAAAAGGCAAAATAAAAAATAGCCCTGCAGAGATTATAGACTTTTCATAGTTAAAAAGAAAAAAAACCCCCAAGAGTGGGCGTGTTTTATTCACACAATGCTTAAATGCCACTTTTTACTGACTAATTCTTTGCTTTGCATAATCTAATACTGTCATGTTGAAACATTAGATAAAAAAAAAAAATATGTCCACCTGAAAGGAAAAAAGTAGTAAAAAAGTGTAATAAAATGAGTCAAGCAGAGTTCTGCAGAGCTCATGTATGCTATCCAGGGATGTGGCTATGGCAAAAGCATTTATAAAAGCAGTTCAGTTTTCAGGTCTGGATGATGAGGAAAGCTGCTCTAAAGTAATTTCTTTGACCACCAGAAACAGTGGTGTTTCTTCAGCACTGTTTTGCTTTTCTCTAAGCCATTTCTGCGTCAGTGACTCTGGCTGCTTTGTTCTGCCATAAACCCTGGAGTGCACCGTGCCTGATGGGGTCATGTGTGTGCAGGTGATTTAGAAAATGATACCCCAACTTTGCACCACCATTTAAATCCTGGAAGGAAAGTTCCTTGTACCATATACTGTCACAGACCATGAATATGACCACATGTGGTCCCATTTGCTTTAATAAAACAAGAAAAAAATATTTAGAAAACTTTCAGGTATGGGAGACGATTGTTTAGCAAAAAAGAGAAAAGTTTTCTTTCCTGACCTCAGGAAGGTACTCAAAACACATTCCAATACAAATCTTTTGCCTGCAGAAAGCTCAGATTCTTTGGATGAGGAACTTAAATTATGTGAAAGGCATCAATCAGGCTGTGGGAAAATGTCTCCTCTGAACCTGTCTCAGCTGAAGCCATTAATGGCCCCAAATGTGCTATTTAATTCTCTATTTAATTCTCTATGACTTGGCTGCCAAAACACTTGTGCATTCAATTTCTAATCTAATTTCAAACAAGACAGACAAAATAGTCCATGACAGAGGGGATACCAGCCCAAACACCTTTGCCTCAAGTCAACTGGGGATTGCTCACAGGTTTCACCAACAGCCTCCTACAGACTGACTGACAGACAGACAGACGACCAGCCTGGGACTGGCAATGTTTTCAACCATCTAAAAAAAGATCACTACTGTCTAATTTGTTATATTTGTAATGCTACCTTTTCACTGTCATGTACTTTGTGACCTAAATTACAATATGTATGTTTGAGGTGTGGTGTAATATAGTGGAATACAAATGTACTTTCCTGTGATCCCTAGCAAATTAGGTGGTGATGAGTATTCAGATTCTCACTAAGAGCAGTTCTGAACTTACAGCTTAACAGATGTGTCAAGCAGAAAAATAAGCTACATCAAAGTAGAACATTAAACAACTGTTATCTTGCAATTTGATTTAAGTAAATTTTAACTGCCAATTGCTCATCCTCCAGATTTCTCAGTGTCCCATTTCTGGTGAAATGTATGAACCTGACTCCTAATTTAAGATGGCTAGTTGGGGAATGATTATTTTTACATCCTTTTTCCTTATGTGTATATAAATACTTGATACATATAAATACATACCAGATGCTTTTACATAGAAAACTAGAACATTTGCTTGTCTTTATTGTGTTCCACTTGTGTTTATAAAGAATGAAATATCAGGACAGATATAAAATCTTCCATACGTTTCACCAATGAAAATTTAATCTGATTTATCACCTGCAGAAGGATTTGGATAGACTGGGTTGATGTACCAAGATGAACAGTTTGAGGTGCAATAAGACCAAGTACTGGGTCCTGCACTTGTGTCAAAACAACCCCAGGCATCACTACAGGCTGGGGGCAGAGTGGCTGGAAAGCTGCCCAGCAGAAAACCCCTGGGATGCTGATCAACAGCAGCTGAACATGAGCCAGGGTGTGCCCAGGTGGCCAAAAAGGCCAATGGCATCCTGGCCATTGTATCTGTATCAATAACAGAGTGGCCAGCAGGTCCAGTGAAGAGACTGTCCCTCTGTTCTTGGCTCCAGCATTGATGAGGTCACACCAAAAGTGCTGTGTCCAATTCTGGGCCTCTCACTGAAAGAAAGACAGAGGTGTTGGAGCGAGCCCAGAGAAAAGCAAAGGAGCAGAACTCCCATGAGAAGCAGCTGAGGGAGTTTGGGTTTTTAGCCTGGAGGAGAGGAGGCTCAGGGAAGACCTTTCTGTTCTCTACAACTGCCTGAAAGGAGGTCGTAGCCAGGTGGGGGGTCAGCCTCTTCTCCCAGGCAGCCAGCAATAGGACAAGAGAAAATGGACCCAAGCTCTGCCAGGGGAATTCAGGTTGGCCATCAGGAAGAATTCTTTCATTGAGGGTTGTCTTAGGTTACAATGTCAGATGTACCCAAAGGTAAGTGTTCTATCACCATCTTCATAAGCTGTTAAAACCAGGTGGGGCATTGTTCCCTATCTCTTTCTTAACTCATCCTTGATAACTCTGGGGGATATCTTCTATCAATGGGCCAGCTGTTAAAACCAGGTGGAGCAGTGTTCTTTATCTCTTCCATGACCCATCCTCCCTCCAGGGAGATATCTTCTGTTAATGAGCCATTGATTGTCACTGCATGGCTGATGAAAATTACATCACCCAGTTGTGAGATGTTCTGCCTAGGGGAAGGAGCCAAGCATTTCTACCTGGATATAATCTGAGATTTAGAACACCACAGCAGCCTTATCCAGTGAATTCCCAGAGTACAAGAGCCTCATAACCACCACTGGACCTTTAGAGGAAGATCAAACCCTTCTACAGGATCACTGCTTCAACAGAACCATATCTGTCACTCCTGGAGGACTGCAGCCACCATTTAATCAGACTGCTACCAACACCCTGACCAACAGGGTGTCGGGTTATACTCTGTCAGTGTTTCTATATTATTGCATTTATTTTAATTTTCCTATTAAATTGTATTTCTGACTTGGGATCTCCCTCTGGTTTGCTTTCAAACTACTACAAGGGTGACCACAAATGTTGGAACAGGCTGCCCAAGGAGGTGGACACCATCCCATGGGGTGCTCAAGAAATACCTGGGCAAGGCACTTAGTGCTATGGTTGAGTTGAAAAGGTGGTGTTTGCTCAAAGGTCTGACTTGATGATCTTGGTGGTCTTTTCCAACTTTAATGATTCTATAGCTTTAAGATTCTATGATTTCTTAAAAATTCTTCCTTTAAGTCAGATGGCACTCCTGCAAGATGCCAGTCACCCTCCTGCCAAGGTCAGCAACCTACACAAATAAAGCCTCAAAAGATAAGCTACAAAATTCTAATCAATCAACAGAGCAGACAATTTTTTTCTAAGTTTCTTTTCCTTGTAGTCTAATTGAGAATCGATTGGTGTTTTAGACTTTTTTACAGTGGACAGAAAAGACCACTCTTGATTTGTTGCCACATCATACTGTTGCTAAATATCTTAGATGGGAGGTTTTTACTTTGCCACTACAGTGGACCCATCACTGAGGAGTCAAGCTCTGGCAATTTTACATTGTGCCTGTTATGTGAGCCAGAGTTGCTTTTTACCTCTGAAGAAAAGTTAGAGTTTCCTAAGATCTAAAAACTATTTTCAGCAGGATGGACACAAGGCACAGCTTGGTCATCTGCACTACACTTTGTTTAGAGGCTGAAACTTTGTCATGGACTCATTGCAGGCAGGAACATCACCTTGGAATTCCCCAGCCCTGAGTTGCATTTGAAGAAATACTTGCCATTGTTCAGCAGCTAGGGAATTAGAGCACTTGCCCAAGAAATGCAAGACCTTGGCCATCACCTTTGTTCTGGGAGATGATGAACCCACATCTTCCTCGTCTCAGAGTCTGGGGAAGCACCAGGCTGGCAGATAATCAATAGTGCAGATGAAGTTGGATCAATGCCAAAAAGAATGCAAAAAATTCATAGACCTAGGAAGACAAAAAGCTATGTGAAATGAGAAAATGTGTATTCCCAATAGTGTCTGTGCTTTTTATCCCATGTCCCTTAAGTGGGTACTGTAGAACTCGGATCAGGGACTGGGAAAGCACTGCTGCAGATGTGTGGGCCCTCGTGTTTGCCCTCCCAGGCTACTGCACTCTGTAAGGCACCAAATGTGGACAAACTTGGTATACACAGGGCCTGAGGGTCCTGTTTGTGTCCAGTAGCTGTAATATTGCTTGCAGGTGAGGGAAACTAAGTAGCATGAGAAGTCACTTCTGGTCCAGGCACATTCAGCCCAAAATCCAGATTATAGATGGGTGGGATCGATTTTGGCCACCCTGACTCTGGTGTGCTTGAATTTGTCCATGAACTGTTGTATTTCACAAACTATGCATCACAGTGCTGGGCTTCATTGAACCCCATAGGGAAAATGTTGTGAAAACAGATGTTAATAATGCAGTTTATTACAGATACTGGTCTATTAAATTGAAGGACATTAAGTAGTGAAATAAATTATTAAGAAAAACAGACAATTCCAGTTATTTTCTTGTGGAGAAATCTAATTTGTTCTCAGCCACAAGCTCAGGAGGAGTGAAATAGGATCCATTTACCACAGTTTAAAATGTAAAAGCACTCACTTGATCACATTGTATGAACTCTGTGTTCCAACACTGTGTTCAAAAATAAATATTGCAGAGATATATGAGAAATACACAAACTAGCTTTTCCCCTGTGGGAATATTCAACACCTTTTTGTGTAAAGAACCAGCTTTATCACCTCAGAAAATTATTCTAAAGCTAGTCACAGTTGTACTGATGTTGTGTTTGTCCTCATTAGCAAGCTGAGATGATCCTCCTTAGCATTCAGAACCAACTCCAACACTTCTGTGAATAGGTAATAACGAAGAGAAGATGTGAGAAAGAAGCTTTCCATCCCTTAAGAGATAGTTCAGGTATGAAGAGATTAATAGCTGTCACTGGGGAATCTGAACCAAGAATCAGTCTTAAAAGCTTTCCCAGGTGATAATGGCACAAAAAAGTCAAAGATAGATTATAATAAAAATAAAACAATCTTGGAATCCATAACTGTAATTTTTTTTTTAGATTTGGGGTTTTTGTTTGCAAAAATAAGTGAGCTTTGTGCAACTGCGTGTGCTGAGGTAATTCTACCTATATGGTGATTTTTTTGAATCCTCCTTAATAACTAGAAAGTTCTGTCTGATTTCTACTACTCTGACAAAGTGGTAAACATTTCAAAAATAATTAAGCCCCAAGACTTATGCAAATAAATTAACAGTTAGAGGAGAGGAAGTCTGTTAATTAAAGTCTGCAACAGGAATGTATACTCTATTAGAATGTGCATGAAAAGGGAGCCTGAAGCCTGGAATGAAAAACTTCATTTGGGCAGCACAGTTTGTGAAAAGCAGTGTTTCCTGTGCCTTGTCTGGCCAAAGTCAAACAAGTTCAAGGCACAGATTTATAAGGAAAACAGGCTTTTTCAGCTTCAATGTTCAGGAATGTAATTTTTTTACTTAGTAAATAATTTATTCCTGAGTGACTCTGCTTTTGACTGGGTTGGGGAGTAGAAATTCAGTAACACTATGAGAAAGGCCAAGGCATTTCTGAGCCAGTCTAAATCAGAAAGTCTGGGTAGTCATGTGAAAATGAATTTATCACGTGATTTATAGTCCATCAACTAAATCTAATAGGTTTTGATAATATGTATCCATTATAGTATGTCTTGTTCCAGTCTCTCTTTGGGTTGTTTTTAGATAGCTGTTATCTTAACATAAAATATATTAATCCTAATTATCTAGTTTAAAACTTTTCACTCTCCGTGATGCATCATTTACAATGAAAGACTCCATTGCTCAGGCTTCAGGTTCTTAACAACTCTGATTGAGGAAAAGCCTTTTCCTGATTGCTAAATCAGAATCTCTGCTAACTGTGCAAGTATGTGTGAGAGTGCAAGGACACTGCATAGATGTGCATATAAATTTAGGCTTCATGAAGAAAAATCTATTAAACTATGGAGCTATTTACAAGTGCTTTTGTCCAAGGGCGTTGACGTCAGTGAAGCTGAACCACAAGATTGATCAAAGAGTAGTTTATGACTGTGTCAGTATTGCAAATGTACAACTGAATCCAGAAATTTTTTCTACTTTCTCTGTTTTTCTACTATGCACAGTAAATCAAATTTTCTAAATGTTTCCAGCAAGCAAATGGTATCCTCAGTAGCCACCATTTAAGCTTGAGAATTTTTGCAGTGGGATTTCCTAAAAGGCTTCACAGAAAAAAAGGTTCATTGTTTGAAGCCAAATTCAACTTTTCATTAAGACTGATCAAAATAGTTTATACAGATTTTCATAAGCTTTTTGCTCACAGTGTGTATTATTTGGCTTAGTGATCACAGCTGAAAAGCATGATTTTAATAAAGAAGTTGAATAAGCAGATTAAAGCAAGTCACAGGGCCTGCCTCATTCCAATAGTAAACAAGTAAACTACTTTAATTAAGGCAAGATAGGTAATATATATAGCATGTGTGTTATCATTGTTTGGTTTGCTTATTCCTTTGCAGTAATATTTTAAATAGCCAGCATATCACAGATTAAAAAAAATTACTGTTTATTAAGCAGCTGATCTCCTTGATACATTTTTTACAATTTTTTCTGATGAAGTGAGACGAGCTGTTGCTTTAAACTAATTCTAATCAACATCCCTCAAACACCCAGGAATCAATAATTTGTTTACAAGACCCTATCAGGAATGACTGAGCTAATCACTTTGGGTACACCACTTGTGCAAGGACAAATCCATGCTCCTGTTAGTTAGCTTTTGCTAACTACAGATTGATTTTATTGACTCAAGTATTCAGCATTAGGGGAAAGAAGTGGTAGGAAAGAGACTGGTAATACCAGTATCGCAGGTGATGTGTGCAGTGAGGCACATAAGCACAGGGTTGAACGGGTTCCCAGGCTTGGAGCTGGGAGGGAATTTTGCTCAGGGTGTAGTGGCCACAGACTGCAAAGGATTTTGGAGGTTTTCTGGCTTTGCTAAAATTGTGCACATGTATTTACACAATCACATTCCTGCAAGAGCTGAAAGGAAGGTGCTTGGTGACCTTGGCTGCTCTTTGTCCTGCTGCTGTGGCCCCCAGGATGCTGCTCTTTCTGGGCTGCCTTTGCTAATTGGAAACCTCCAACATGTGAAAGATGGGAGAGCATTAGTTGTGGGCACATGATTACTGGCAACTTTGATACTAATCAGCCAGCAATCACACTTTCCAACCAAACACCAGTGCCAGACTGCTGGGGAAGGGACAGTCAATCTCACTGGGCAATTTCTATGTAAAGGAACTCTACTACTTTTCTTGTAGCATTTTAAGCTTCAGGGTATTTCTCTAATGAAGGATTTAAAAACATGTGACCCTTGGCCAGAGATCTGGTTCTGTCACTAATGCTGCAGCTCACAATGTTTGAGAGACCATGCCCCATCATTGCAAGAGTTCAAAGCCAGGCTGGATGGAGCTTTGAGTAACCTGGTCCAGTGGAAGTTGTCCATGCCCATGGCAGGGGACATGGAACTACCTGACCCTTAGGGTCTCTTCTCATCCAAACTATTTTGTGATTCCATGATTTTGTGACCTAGAGTTCTCAGAGTCTTCAGGTGGAGCAAACACCAAGTCCCAGTAAAGTAAGTTCTATTAAATTGGATCTCGTCATTACAACAACATTTATACGGAGACAGTGTTGCATTGTAACACATTAATTATTATTTATTTTCTTAAAGTGTTTTTGCAGATGAATGACTAATCTCAGAATCCCACGGGCCGCCGGGGATGCAGGTATCCATGGTTACCTGCGTTGCCTAGCGACACCTCCTGACGCTGCTGAGCCAGCCCTGCTCTCCTCGGCGCAGCCCCATCCAGCTGCCACCCCAGGCCAGCTCCCCTGACATCGGGGAAGTTGCTCTGTGGTCCAGGTTAGAATTAGAGTTGGTGGTTTTATATTAAAAAAAAAGAAAGAGGGAGGGGACCGATGAAAGACGCAGGTCTCTCTAACAGCAATAAAAATCCAGTTGTGGCTCCAGGCAGGATCTGAGTCAGTGTGTTGATCTAAATCCTCAGCTGTGCTGTAAGACACAACTTTGCACAAAAGTTCATTTAGGGCAGAATTTAAGGGTATTGATTCATTTCTCAGCCAGACACAGACCAAGTACTAATAAACTAGGGTTTGGCTCCTTTACTGGGTGAAATGAAGCATAGCTTCATTAAAAAAAAAAAAAGGTAATATTTATGTCATTTCAGAAACAGAAGATGCATTTATCTTATAAATTAGATTTTAAAATACACTTATAAAAAGGCTATGAGTCAGATTCTCCTAATTATGTCAATTTAAACTGAGTTAATTGCAAATTTAGAACAATAAATTTTACTGGACCTGGTTATGAAGGTCTTCTCAAATGCTGGTGGTTTATGCATGGCATGACTCACCAGCATCCAGTCATGGTATACAGAGGACTGCAGTTGATGTCACAGCCTTGGACTCTGCTTTTCAGAGCATTTTCTCAGAAGAATGACTTGCAAGTACTTTTCACCTGAGTACTCAGGATGGTATTTGTGGTCTAGCTGAATTGCTTACACAAACAAGAGAACAAATTGCTTATGTAAGTCAGGCACTTCTGGTGCAGTCTTGTCTGTAAGTAGGGATGCCCTTGTCTTCCTCCTCAGCTTCCCCTGCTGCAGCACTCAACTGCCTTGCTGTAGAAACTTACCAAAGATCTTTTCTGAGCCTACAGTCCTGAGTTTGCCCTTCCAAGCAGTGTTCTGCTGAACAAGAGCTCCTTTAGGAGGTTGCTTTCTGGACTATTGATCTGTTTTTGGCCTCTGGTACATTCAGGGGTGCAGTCTAATGAATGTGCTTTTGCAGTAAATCCTTGAAAGCACTATTGTTTTCTGATTAATTCTTGCTCATGACTTCCTTGAGGTTAGTGCTATGGGAGGTGTCTCTTACTCTAAATCTTCCAGAGTAATAAACTCAGTCATCTGTAGTGCTAGATCATTAACCTTGTCCCTGGTTTGGGCTGGATCAGCTCAGACTCCTCCCAGCAGTTCTTGGGCACTACTTGGGAGTTAGTACAGAACAGACACTATTCCCTCCAGGCAGTTTGAAGGCTTTGGAGACAAAGAATGGTCACTAGTGCTGACGTTTTGGATATTTTGGTCTAGCCAGTTTCAGTATAAAAAAGTTCTGGGCATGTTTAATCTTCTGTAAAGTAGTGTAGTGCTTTAACTGGTTTATTACACTGTTTACTTGCTTCCTCTTGAGCAGGCTCAGCCTGATCACATTTGCAGAGATATAAACAAGTACAGGATTCTCATTGTGCTACATTTACTGTGATCCACTCAGAAAAACAGAAACCTGCAAGAAATGAGTTTAGAGTGCAGATGGTAGTGATTAGGATGCAGGTGTTTTTCAACCAATGTCTGTCATGGGAAATAAGAAAGTTTCAGCATGTTTTCCCATTTTTATGGAGATTCTAGGCTAGAAGGTACCACATGGATTCACTGAATGATGTTCATCTGTGTTTATCTGTCAATTCTTGTGTTGCAATTGGATTGTTAGCAGTAGGGGGTTTGTGAAGCACATAGCAATTAGGGTTATAATTCAAGACTCCTAATAAGATCTATGGTTTATTGGGTAAGGCTAGAAATGGCCTTAGCAAAGCAAGGGACTGATGTTGCCAAGTATGATGCTGATGTCCTTGCACAGTTAGAAAAGAAGGGACTTTTTGCTCACTTTGAATGTTCTCCAGAATCTTTGTAGTAAGTGCATTTCGCCTTTATTTCTATGCCTTTTTTAGAGTGTATTGAAATTTTCATTGGTATTCTTTTTATTTTGCATTGTAGTTACAACTCAGGACTAAGATCAAATTACACCCTTCCTTTCTTTTAATCTGAATATCCTCTCTCTTATGCTTATCATTAAAGTTGTATCTTTCCTTTTATAGAAAGCTACAACTTTCTCTTTCATCTTCTTCCTTGTAAAACACTTCTTGGCTGAATATAATTTGTTCTTCTGTGTTAATTTAGGCTAATAATTCCCCTTGCTTCATTTGCAGCCCACAGAGTGATGCAACTTCCCCTTGTTTTGTTCCCAGATAAGTATTGCCACAGTTCTTTAATAAAATGATGTAGGACTCTGTTTACAAGAGTGCTTCTGTGGTATCTTACTGCTTTCACAGGAAGCTTAACAGCTTGCAGAACAGTAAGTGGCAAATGTTTAATGCAACATTATGCCAACTTGAGGACAAACTGTTCCTCTCAGGAATGTTTTCAGGCTTAAATGAGAGGAAAATCCCCCTTACAGAATGTGAATTCTTGGAGGCGGCAGGGAGTGACTGCCACTTCTTTGCCTTGCCAGCAGCTCTAATTCTCAAGCACCTTCCAAGGCTTTTTTAGATCAGCTGTAGAGTACTCCCAGCAGCAAGTAGTGATAAAGCTGTGACTGGCTTTGCTGAGGAGCAAAGATTCCTCTTTCATGGAGGAGTCAATAAGTCTTCCAGTCTGTCTCAGACAGAAAACATTGGTTTTTGCCCACAGATGCTGGAAAGGTGGGGGGAGACATGAGGCCATGGCAAAGCTATTAATATGAGTAAGCAAAGACTGACAGCGTATTTGCAAAAACTGTGAGACAGAACAATTCCAACTTAAACAGTGATGAGTCAGGCTGAAATACGTGGAAATTTGGGCTTGGATGCGAGTCATCCCTTAAGAAGATTAGTGGATATTACTGAACTAACAGTAGTTTGACTAAAGAGAGGAAGGAGCCCTCTACAATCTCCTGAAAGGTGGTTGTACTCAGGTGGGGGTTGTTGTCTGTCTGTCCAGGCAGCAACTGACAGAATGAGAGGACACAGTCTCAAGCTGCACCAAGGGGAATATAGGCTGGATATTAGGAAAAAGTTTTTAACAAAAGAGAGATAAATTACTGGAATTGTCTGTCCAGGGAGGTGGTGGAGTCACCATCCCTGGATGTGTTTACAAAAAGACTGGTGCCATGGTTTAGTTGAGGTGTTAGGGCATGGGTTGGACTCTATAATCTTGAAGGTCTCTTCCAACCTAGTGATTCTGTGATTCTATGATTTCACAGAATTATATTGGAAAAGACCTCCAAGATCATGGTGTCCAATCTTTGACCTATCACCACATTGTCAACCAGGCTGCGGCACTAAGTACCACATCCAGTAGTTTTGTGAACAACTCCAGGGATGGTGCCTCCACCACCTCCCTGGGCAGCCCATTCCACTGTTTAACAACCCCTTCTGTGAAACAATTCCTCCTCACGTCCAGTCTGAACCTCCCCTGGTGGAACATGAGGCCATTTCCTCTTATCCTGTCACTGGCTGCCTGAGAGAAGAGACCAATCCCCACCTGGCTGCAGGGAGTGGTAGAGAGCTGTACGGGCACCCCTGAGCCTCCTCTTCTCCAGGTTAAACACTCCCAGCTCCTTCAGCTGCCTCTCATGGGACTCACTCTTTAGATGCTTCACCAGCTCTGTTGCCCTTGTCTGGACTCGCTCCAGGTGTGGCCTCAGCAGTGCTGAGTTCAGAGGGACAATCTGCCCTGGTCTTCCTGGCCACACTCTTGCTGGTACAGGCCAGGGTGTCATTGACCTTCTTGGGCACTTGGGCACACACTGGCCCATGTTCAGCTGCTGTCAGCCAGCACCCCCAGGTCCTTTCCCACTGGGCCCCATTCCAGCCACTCTGCTCCCAGTCTGTAGTGCTGCCTGGGGGTCAAAGTGTAGGACCTGGCACTTGGTCTTATTGAACCTCATACCACTGGACCCAGCCCATCTATCCAGCTTGCCCAGATTTTAATACATTTTAACAGATTTTAATGTTCTCTATGTTAATCCTCCAAAGCAGTAAAACCAGCAAGTTGTCTCTGCCCATCATCACTATTCTTAATCTCTGGACCTCAACTTCACGTCAAAATATTCTGGTGGCTTTCTTTGGCTCCTGGGTCCTGGATTCTTTGAAGGGGGGGAATTGTGTGGCCATTATCTGTAAGTAATCCAGGACTTTCAAGTGGGTGCCTGGGCCGATAGATTTCCAATGGGTGATGTGCTGAAATCCAAAGTCATAGAAAATGTGTTGTATGCTTTCTCCTTTATAGCCAGTCTTTAGGGTAAGGCACAACTTTGGATGCTCTAAAGATGACAGGGTGCTCAACTGATGCTGTGAATTTACCATGGGTAAGGTTCACCGATTTGCAACTCATGTCTCTTAAAGGCCCAACTGTGCCTGAAGACCCTGTGAAGTGTGAATGAATTTCAGACTGGGATGTCCCACTCCTCCACCTCAGAAATATGGTCTAATAAGGGGAAAGAGAGGAATAGAATTAAAACCTCATCAGATGAAATCTGTGTTCTTATAAAAAATGTGCCATTCTTCACTATAGGAAAGGATGTTTCCAGTAAATAATGAAAAATGTTATTTGTCCAGGAAGCTTCCTAAGAGACAAAGGAGAATAACAGCTTCTAGATCACAAGGCTCCTGAAGATATAGTTAGAATTCATTATGTAGCAAACCTTTATGTTCATAATAAAGGGAATTGTCATGTTTCAGTGTTTTTCATTTAAAAAATGATTTTTCAATTGACCTACCAGATTTTGCAGAACTGGTGTTTGTAATGAGAAGCTATTTAAACAAAACTCTTCCTTCATCTGTGTGCATAGGCTTCAGCTATGTCTGATCAAGGGGGAAGAAGCATTTTCTGTGAGGACCCACAGCCAAGGCTGGGCTGCTGGTGTGGAGAGGGATCACATTCTGGACCAGGTGCCCAGGTTGCCTTCAGGTGGAGGCAGGGGGGAGCTGAGGTGTTCCCAGGTTTCACCTGGCTAAAGATTTAGATAGGGTCAGTGTGTGCTTTCAGACCTGCTCACTGGAACATGTCCCACAGCTTAATCAGCCAGAAAGCACCACTTGGTGACTTGGCCATGACCTGCAAACTTGGTAGGCAAATTACCTTTGCAAGCCACCAGCAGCAGCAAATTTGCTGAAGAAGGTGTATTGACCAGAGATAGGCCAAGAAGACTAATTTACATGACAATAAAAACATTTAAAAAAAGACATTTCAGTGTTCCAAAATTTTTACCTTCTCATAGAACTAAATATAATTGGGGGTAAGGGAGGGGAGGGGTGTTTCCATAAGAAAGAACTACTTTTCTGCACTAATTTTATCTTCTATCTTCAAAATTGACAGGCAAAATTGTTAGGCAGGTGAATTTCAGAGGGCCAAATAAGAAGAAGTTCTAGGTTTTTTCAAAAATTATTTTAGTTATTCAAGCACATAGAAGCAAAGTGCTTCTATGAATTCCTTTGGGGAAGAAAGAACTGACTAGAAAATCCTCTTTGCATGAAAATCCTTTTTCCATGAAACTTGGCTTGGGGCCTTGGAGTTAAGCAAGGTTTTGAGGAATTTTTTGAAAATTCTGAAATATACTTTAAATCATATAGACATTCTTTACATGGAAATCTGTTTTAGTAGAGAAAAGGGAAAGAGCATGAATGATGAAATGTTTGCTTTGTAGGTAAGAGGATGTACTGATCAATGTAAAGAAAACACTATATTGTGATGTATGGTCCATTTTTCATGGGGATTTCAAGCAGAAATAATTGGGACTTTTAAGGTGATTAAGTTATGCCTGTATTGAGGAAAAGGAAACATTATAAGGAGGATACATGATGCAGTCTGTACTTCCCCTTACATAATTGATAGCAGTCAGTCTGTATTTATAAAAAGTAGACTGTACTAGAAAATGAAAAAGCTGGATTCAAGGCCTTGATTATGAGCAAACGAAGATTAAAGGGGTAATAGTTTTGATTGCAGTGCTAGACCTCTGTAAATTAATAACTGTCTGAAGCTTCATTAGGCACAAAAATGATGGAAGCATTTTTGTTTAGTTGTTTTGTTCACTAAAAGCTAACAATATGATTTATTCTGATAGATATTTAGTTTCTAAAAATTCTTCTTTCTTTATGGCAATTTTGCAATGGCTGCAACAACTTGTGCAACAAAATGAGGACAAATATGTTAGTAAAATAATTTTTTTTCCTTTGGTGTCTTCTGTAAGCAGGATCTCATTGCTGAATGCTAGATTCACTTACACATGACATTAAAACTCCAAATTAGGACTGCAGGAAACAGCAATTGTCTGAAGGCAGCAAAGGTCAGTAAGATTTGTGCTCTGCTGGTTTTTCCTCTGTTTATTAGAAAGAGTTGAAGTTCACCTCCTGGCACACAGTTATTTCCCATATAAAATTATCATAAGCATGTGCATTACACAGTAATGTTTTTCATGACAGTCTACTGCAATATCACATATACCTTTATGATGTTCACGGAAAAAGAATTAATTTGTGGTATAGTATTATGATAGATAGTTAACAGATGTTTTGTTGCTCTTCAAACATAAAAATAATTACATGAATGCAAAAAACTGGTGGCATTTTTTATTAATTCTCAAATAATAAAAAACTTGCTTCTATGCATATGTTTATTTTCATAATAATAAAAATGAGAGCCATAATAAAAAGAAAATAACCCTGTAACTACACTATAAAAAGAGAATGTTTTTCTCAAGAAATGTTTCCACAAAGCAACAGAGATTGTCTGAAAGAGTCATAGTCAGTGCACAGCAGTGGATTTGATAAAGATGAGCAAAAGCAATTATTATTGCCATTTCTTGAACAGATTAGTTAGAGGTGCCTCTTGTTAGCAGTAGGTTCCCTGTCCTATAAATGAATACAGCAATTAGATAATATAGACAATCAATATCAAACCACTTCTGATAAAATCTCTGATTTTAGTGGAGAAAAAGGTATTTCAGTAGCTTTTGGAAAGGAAGATGCCATAAGAATCTGCAGTACTGCCTTTCAAATTTTGCTATTGCAGCTATGTATTAGCTCCAGGCACAGGATATCTGGTGCAAGCCATAACAAAGTCTCAGGGCTGTACATTGAAAAATTTGATTTCCTAAATATTTGTAAAAGAGTTTCATACAAAAGCCCATCAGCCAAAAGTTTGTAACATAATAACACTTCATAAGTCTCAAATATTTCCCATGTTCCATATGGTAGCATTGAATCTCCTTGATTAATTAAATAGCTTCACGGGTTAATGACATCTAAGAAAGCTTTGTTTTTCATCACAAACCTGGACTATTTGGTTCTTTTATGTTCTCACTTTAGGCTTAGTTATGAGACTGAAAAGAGAGGCTAAAATGAAGAACATCTCTCTGAATGCAGCCAAACACACACTGCAGCAAACCCAGAAGCACAGGCTGAAGGTTTGGACACACAAAAATAGAAGTAGCCATGACAGCTGAATCACAAAGTTCTAGGAAGTGCAAACCTGAGGTCTGGATTGTATCATCCATAGGCTAGAGCAGAATGATTAAATTCCTCAGGGCAATGCAAAAAATATTACAGTTTTTTTTTGATCGGTGATGTGTTGGAAAAGATGGTTTTAAGCAGGTATTAAACATAAATATCAGCAAATATCAGATTTTCTTCTTTTGCCAAGAAAAAAAGAAAAAAAGCTTGTATTTTCAATACTTGGAGGCATGGGCTGTCAGGGACAGAAACATAGTATTCTTCAGGAAGGTCATTCCACCTCTAAATGTTCATTTTAACTGTAAAGAATGGAGCTGATACAGGCTAAGTAAGCAAAACTGCAGTTGCTTCTCTTAAATTTCATATGGAAGTTAAAGTACACTGAGAAGAGATTTTTGTTTCATTTGTTCCCTGCTGTCATGCCATTGCCTGGTAACATTTTCACATAATGCAGGCTGACACTTGGAAGCAGAATTAGTAGGAGGATTGATTTTGTTCCCTTGAAGAATATATTTGTTTTACAGTGAAATACTGAGTGCTTCAGGTGTGAGCTCAACCTCATCAATTTTCAACCTCAAACTTTTATGTTTAAAATTATGGGGATTTTATGTTGAATGTTACTTTTATGTCTTGTGATAACTGCAGCTCAGCTGCTTGTATCACTTATTTTTGCAATTTTCAGTGAAAATGCAACATCCCACATGAAAAATTATCATATTTAATTGTTTACTAGAAACAGCTTTTGTCTGGAAACAGACCAACCAGCATATTGAAACTTTTCTCATGTCATTGTGTATTGTTCAAGCCTGGGATGCGCAAAAAGCACCTCTGTTAGCCACCTGCAAATCTGTGGTAAAAGGCACTCAAAATTCACCTAACTTTGATGTTATCTGTTCATAAAAACTCACAAGTAATAAAAACCAAACCTGCAAAAAATATAGTTGAGGATGAAAGATCAAGCTGCAGAGAAGCTAGGGAGCATCACAACCAAGAGTTGCCCCTGAGACCTTCCTCTAACTACCATGGGAATTAATTTTCTGCATTAAATCTTAAAGGCAAGAAAGAAGGGGGAAGAATAGGATATGATTACTTAATTAAAGACTGTATTGAAATACAATTGCACAAGGAACAGAATAAAGGTTGACAGGAAATAATTTATCTGACATTTCCTATCTTCCAGTGTCAGACCTCAGTTCTTCAGCCTGCATTCCCCCATGGATGGTTACACACCAGCTGCCGTGCCATAGTTGTATGGCTGAAATAGTAAATGATAGCAAAAGAACTTCCAACCTATGTGATATTATAGTCACATTTTAGTTTTGTAGTTGGTTACTTTATTGATTTGAAAAGGTGACTGAAAGCTTTTGTTTGACTGAAATCTTCTGTTACATGACAGTTTAAGAACCTTGGTCAGATTAGAACCCTCATGTTTATCAGATTGCTAATATCAAAGCTTGATGTAGGTGACCTTTGGACAATAAGGGTCTGTTATTTTTTGTGGGAATATTAGTCCACGTGCTAATGCTTAAATGCCCTGATAAAGGAGAAAGAGTAACAAAGAGTGGCTCCTCTATGGAATAAATTTGTGCTCTGTGTGGCACTTCTTGATTGAAGGTGGATAGCTGTGGCCACCTTCCAAAGCATGGGTGGAGAGATTTGCTCATTTTAGCACGTTTTTAATTTCACCTCCTCATGGAGCTGGGAGGTCCTTGAGCCTGCTGCATGGTTGTGCAAGGAAGGTTGGTGCTGCTCTGGTGCTGAAAGCAGGCTGTTCTTTGGGGTGCAGTGGGATCTGCTTCTCATTCCTAGGCATGTAAAATGCCATGGCCTGTAGGATATGGCTCAGCTCCCTTTCTCTACAATTCAGTGATGACCTACATTAACATATCTCTGTGTTAGTTGTTTTAGTATTGCCAAATGTCAAAGATTTGGTGGAAAGTTGCTGCCATAAGAACTTCTAAGAAGATATGCAATACTGTTTTGTAAGAGTTGTGGAGCCACAATCAGCAGCTGTATCTCACTGATGAAACAATCACAGAGGGGTAACTGAAATAGCTAAGAAAATTTATCAGAAAAAGAACACCTTGGAACTACAGCTATTTCTCTAAGTTCTCTCAAGATGCTCTGGTGTGGTCATATGAAAATGACTCCTCAGCTCTCCATATGGACAGTGAGTCATTCTAATGTCAAATGCCCAAAGCCTGAGGAAATTGCAGGTTTGTTGTGCTGAGTCATAGTGGCATGTACATCTTGCTAGCTTCAGCTGGCATACAGGAAAGAGTGATATATACCACTTACTTCTCAAATCTTTTCTTGTCTCAGCCTGTTGGGGGGATTGTGGTCTGCTTCAGAGAGGTTGTAGAGAATAATGTTAGGAGTGTCCTCAGATGATGCTTATTTCCTGTTTGCCTCTTGAGCTACTAATTAAATGGAATGCTAAGTGAAGTGTAAATGAGTATTATATAGAATGGGTCATTAATGACCTTTTACACTAGTCTGGCATTTCTATCAAAAGATCATTTTCCCTGCTGCAATAGTGGGAAGAGATGCAGCAGGGTGAGAGCTCTGTCTGTCTATTGCACATGTGTGAGCAGCACCACTTGCTCTGCACCACTGAAGACACCACTGAAAACAGCCTCCATTCCCATTATACAATACCAATTTTAATTTGTTTATACCTTTCTGAAGCACTGAGTTTAAGTCAAAATGTTTCATATCTTTCCTGTGCTTCTGGCTGAATTCCAGAATATTTCAGTCAAATAATTCAGCTCCTTCAATAAATGAGCCTAGGAAAAAGTGCCACTTTGCTTGTGTTAATACTTTGAGGTCTATTCTGTAAAGTTCTCCAGCCCTACTCTGCAGGTGTCTTAAATTTGTCAGGGAGATGGCTCTCATGTCAAAAATAAGCCTTCCTGGAGTGCCTCCATGATAGGTTAGCAAAAGCCCTGTATGTTCTCAATTTCCTGAATCGGGATGAACCTGGCCAAACAGCATGCAAAAGGCAATTTTGTTTTGATACAAAGGCTCATCCCAGGCCTCTGGTGATGGTAAAGGACCTAGAAACAGGGCAGTGGGCAGGACCTTTAGACTTGCTAATGTGGGGAAGGAGTTATGCTTGTGTCTCCACAGGTCGCCACATTAAATTTGTTTGCATCATCCTGATTGGCGAAGGCACTGTGAGTGTCTTACCCCCTACGCTGGACAGCACAAATGTATGGATCACCCTTGCAAATGCTACACACACTGATACTATGTGCACCTCTGTGGCATCCCCTGGGGATTCCTTTCACACGTGGTTCATGGGGGTACCCATTGGTGAGGAGTGTTTTGGTAAGCTGTACAATGTGAAACTGCCTGGCTCCAAGTATATTGCAGCCCAGGTGGTGGTGCCAGGACACCTGGTGAAAGAACACAGGATGGGATGAGACATGGTACAAAGATCTGAGAAGAATGCACAACTTTCCAGCTTTGCTCTTGCAGCCACAAGAACTAGATAGACTGGGGACTTTGCAGTGTCCCATTGCATGCTTTGCTTTTACATTGAGGATATATTTGATGTTCATATAAACAGTGTTAACTTTGATGTCTCTGCTAAAGGTATTCTCAGCAATACTTCCTTGTGGTGTAATGACATCTGGTATCAGTGCTATTGCTCTCCCCATGGACTTGTTCTTAATGTGTAGGGAGTGTATCTGGAAAGGTATGCCAGGCAAAGCTGTTGCACTATTGGCCAACTGACCTTGTTTCATCCAAATCAGACAGCTCTAACAGCTGCAGCTCAGCACTGGGTCAGGTGCAGCACATGGGTTCTCAGAGAGAAGTGTGATCCGCCGGTGACTTTCTGGAACACTGCAGAGTGCATCTCTGGCAGCTTGATACCAGCAACTGGTACTGCTCATGCTTTCTCTTCTTTAAACAAGCTCGACTGTGGCTTGCAGAGGAAGCTAATGCCACTAGTGCCGCTCTTTCAGCAATGCTGATTGACGTTAAATCAGTGCAACATGCAACACTGCAAAACAAGGCAGCCATTGAATTCTTACTGCTGGCTCATGGCCATGGGTGCGAAGATTTTGATGGCATGTGCTGCATGAACTTAAGTGACCATCCAAAGTCCTTTCATAAGAGTATCAGTAATCTTAAGCAGCTCACTAAACTGCCGCTGCAACACGATGAAGGTGATTGGTGGGGGGTGTCTTCATGGCTTGACAGCCTCAGCTTTGAGGCATGGCTTAAACACTTAGTAATGTATAGCATAGTTATCCTTGGTGTGTTCTTAATGATTGTGATATATACCCTGTGTATTGTATCTTGTGTGCAGCAAATAATCAATAGCAGTCATAATAAGATAATGGCTTTACAGGCGCAGAGTTTTAGCTGTGCAACACAGAAACAAAGATGGGGGAATTGTTACTGATAGGTAAGGCTCTATTAAAGGAAGGCCTTGTAACATGGCTCCAGCCTGTTACTTTGGCTATGGGAGAGTGACTGAGCTGGAATAGGGTTAGAGAGACATGAGAGATGTGAGAGACCTGCTGTGTGACAGCCACATGTCCACATCGTGATGTATGGTGATTGACTGACTTGGGCCTGTTGTGTTAGCTGGTGATATCCAGCTAACTGCTTAAAAAGGTCAGGTTTTTGGCAATAAAGAGCACAACTTTGTACCTCCCTGAGGTCCCTATGTTGCCCATTACTGCAACACCTTCCTTCCTGCCTGTGAAAATCCTCTCAATTTTTTTTGAGGTCATAATGATTATGTCAATTAGAATTCATACAGGTTCAGGAAAGTTGTGAGCAAGCTGTAGCTTTAAGCTTTTTAGATATCTTCTGCAAAAACTTTGCAAGCTTCATTGTTATTTTAAGCCGTTGCTTTACCCTTGGCTGATCAGGTGTAACACATGTACTTTTCTCACAGAATAAATATGCTTCTGTCACTGACTTTGGGTGAACTCAGAAAATCTTTCCATGTCTTGGAACACTTTTAACCCTATCCTGGCTTTCTATGCCTAGAAGGGGAACCAACATAGAGTAGTGCTTATCTGAGAAAAAGAAAGAATTGCACAGCACTTCTGTGCATGCAGTTTGCCTTGGAGTCTTCACTGCAATGCAGGTCAGGCTCCTCTTTGCTGTTTTTGTAATGACTTTTGCCTCGGGCTCCTACATCTAGAGTTCTTATGCTCAACCTGCTATATGGATCACTAGAAAAAAATTGTCTTCTAAATTACACCAAATCAGTAGCAAAGAAGTGGGGATTTGGCACCTTCTCATTTAAGAAGATAGGGAATCTTTCCTCATTACTTCTCTGGATTATATTTGTAAGGTCAGGAACTTCTTGAAGATGAAAGTATCTAGGAAAAGTATTCATTCATCATTAGAAATATCTACAGGGTAAATGGAGTTATTTATGAGTGGAAATTTGAACCATTGGGCTGGATATGGGAAAGAAAACTTGCCTATGGCATTGCAAGTAATTTGCTTAGAGAAGACATATTAGGTCTGGCCTGATAAGGCAGCAAGGAAAATCAGTCAGTAATTACATCTACACTATGTCTTTATTTAACAATCTATGCCAATTTTGTTTTGCTTATTACAAAAAGCTTACAGAGATTCAAAATGCACTAAGTGATGACCTCTGGATTATGACACAGAGGGGTAAGTCCCTTACTGCTCTTATCAGAGTATCAGGAAATGATCTGGCAACCAAATTCTTTCAAAGAGCCATGGCAGAGCTCATAGGAGCCACACATTTGATAGCCTTTTATGTGCCACACTATCTCCTCCTCACCCACATGGGACTGTTGGATTAAATGCAAATCAGTGCATAAATACTGCCAAGAGCAGCTCTTGAATCCTCAGGCTGATTGGAACCGCCTCAGTCATGCTCTTGTGTCTAATAGCTTGTGCCTTCCAAAATGGGTTTGACATATTTAAACCACTTGTTAGAAACGATTCTGAGCCCTGAATGCCACCTGGCACATGAGCATGTACAAAACACAGTCCATTATGGGCAAGGAGGGATGATGGAGCACAAGTGCACTACTAGAGAACCTCCCAAACTGATTTTGGGTGTGCCTTCAATCCATTCATCTGTCATGCACATGGAAATTTCCATGCAATTGTTGGAATACCTGTTATAGTTTAAATCATCCTTATTTAAAAGATTAAAAGAACAGTAAGGACAATATATAAATCTATTTGTATAGCCTTGACTAGTGGTCCTTCAGTGGTTAGGGTAGAAACACTAAATGTGTGTATTAGGAGGCATCAGAGGCAGCACACTCAGCTTTACTTTGTCCAGTTCCTGCCTCCAGTAGTTAATGAGTGTTTCATTCAGTGACTCAGTCGTAAGAACGTTTGCTTGAAGCACTGGGACAAATGCTAAATGACATTTGTGAGATCCACTTCAATTACCTGGCTCAAGTAAATGTGCAAAATTGCAGCAAAAAGGAACACTCACTATATTCTGTACTGTAGCATGTGCTGCTGCATGTATTGACTGCTTTTAGCTGGCATGGTTGGTTTTTTATAGCCAAGCCTCTTTTTTACAGCTGCAGATACAGTCCCAGTAACATAACCTGTGGAACAAGCCTCTGATTCTTTCCTCTGCCTTCTAGGTATGGAGTGTATTATAACCCCAATAAGTGTGTAAGAAATACACTGGTTTGTGGGAGCAAATCTGTTTTCTAGGACTACCATGCTCTATTGAAAACATATACAGATTACTTGTAACTTGTATAAATGCCATGCATTAGTCACCTATTCAGTACCATTCTCCAACTGACCTATTTTATCTGCTCTTTAAACAATCTTACAAACAGTAGGAAATTAGAAAGGAACTTCTAAAAGTAGTTTTCAGCAAGATTTTGCTGCACAACTTTGAAAACACTGTGACACCAATGTATTCTTTTAGAGCAATAGAAAATGCATACTCAATTACTTTGCAATATTTTCCAACTTTTATCACTGTTATTTGAGACAAGATCTTGGTTTTGTTTTTTAATAAATAGATCAGTCATCCTTAATTCATCTCTGAAGCAGCAATATGTGCAAGAAAACAGTGTGTGTGCATCCTGTAATCAGTCCAGGCTTACGTACATACTGTACTATACATAGATTTAATAATAATAAAATATGATAATTATACATATACAGTAATATATGATAGCCTTAATAATAATGTCATGGCTAGGTATCTAGGGCCTTCTGTATTTTAGCATTCTTTTTACCTTAATCATCTACCCAAAGTCATAACTTTGAATTGTCGTTGGTTTTTTGAGTTGACATAAACAGAGTGGAGGGATATTCATCACAGGCTGTTTGGGTCACCTGTCTCTGTGAACCTCAGTAAATGGCACGAGTTCACACTGGGGTGAAATTTGGTATCAGAGGATCATCAGCAATAAGAGCAGTGAGGTATGTGGATGAAAATTTCAAATAACATCTATTTGCCTTTATAAATTTGATTCTTGCTACTCAGGCCATGACAAAGAGGTTACTTAAACTGATTTAATGAGTTTCTAGTATGTTACCCTAGAGATGGAACAAGGAAACAGAAAGTCACTTCTCTTTAGAGGTCCTAAAATATTTAGGCAGTTCACACCCACCTGTTTCTATCTGATGGACTGTATGTAATTTTCCAAATTTGGTAAAACTAAACATTGAGTTTTAAAGTTAAGCTATTAGAAGAATTCTTCTCAAGACCAGGAGCCCTAGTGTCATGAGTCTTGTAAGAATTTCTTTTGAATGAGATTTTCAATTGTGATGGCAAATTAACAGCATGATAACAGGACTAGAGCCACCTGGAACACGGTTACAAAGGGTTGAAATACATCAAAGAGAAAACATGCAGCAGAAATATGTTTAAGAATATATAAAGGGTTTGTTTTTTATTTATTTTCCTTAAAAGACAGTAAACATTCTTATTTATTTGTTTTGGGACACCACCTAAAGACACTGGCTATCCATGCCTAAGTCCATGCCTAGCCTGACACAGAGATGATTTGAGAACAGGCTGATCTTAATTGAATTTGATGTTGGTTGCTCTCAACACTTACCCTCTCCTTCATTCCATTTCTAATAGTACTAACTTCATTTTAACGCAAGGAGACCCACACTACGAAAGAGTGATGAATGTTGCAAAGTGGAATTGGCAATTCTCAACTATTTTTAGAAATTCCTCCATTGATAAGTGAAGAATGAAAAGGTCCTGCAAATTATCATAACCCAGTTAAATAAGTTGAATCATAAGGAGGTTTTCACTATTGTTTTTCAGGGAACAAAACCTGTTTAGAGATGAAAAGTGAATTGTGGGCTTCTTAATAAGCCTATTACAGAGCAAGGTTTAGGGGTAAATCCATCGGTATTCCTGCTTTCCTGCTAGCTATTCTGTGCACCTTTTCTTCAACAAAGAAGATTTCTTTTACACAAAATTTGAGTACTCTTTCTTGTCTAAATAATGTCAGATGTTCCTCTGAGTTGCAATTCAAGCATCAGCTTTATCAAGGTATTTTGTACTTGAATTAACATAATTTCAGAATTAATGTTTTTAAGCTTTTTTACATAAACAATAAATCTGTGAGGATGGTGCCACCTAATGTAAGTAGAGAACATGGCAGCTACTTTTTGTTGCTGTTAAATTACCAGCAAGGATTGAAATATTAGGAATTTAGTACTCCCTTCTGTTTCCACTCACACTAGCTTGCTTTCAAGGCTTCCTTGAAAACATGATAGAAATGCATATTTTAAATGAAAGTAGAGATTCTTAATTTTACCCCACTGCATCTATTCTATGCTAATTTAAAACCTGACTGGCAGAAAAGGTGGCTAGAAAACAGCCTCAATTTAAAGTATATAATTTTTACCAGGACAGCGATTAAAGCTGTTTCTCCCTCTGTCTGGAAGAATCTTTCACTAGTTATAGAGATTTAAGCTTATACTACTTCTCTTTATCTGACCCAATGATTTTTTAATCAGCTTACATCAAGCAGAGCAATTTTAACAAGGAGGACTAAGCATCTTTGTCATCTATTCATTTAGCAACAGTAGTTGTATAGAATAGAATAGAATAGAATAGAATAGAATAGAATAGAATAGAATAGAATAGAATAGAATAGAATAGAATAGAATGGTTCTAGCTGGAAGTGATGTACAATCCAACTGATTGATTCCTTCAGGACTGACCAAAAGTTGCAGCATATTATCAAGGACATTGCCCAATTGCCTCTTAAGCACTGACAGTCTAGGGACGTGAAACACCCCCCTAGGAAGCCTGTTCAGTGCTTGATTCCCTCTTGGCAAAGAAATGCTTCCTACTTTTGAGTTTGAACCTCACATTTTTGAATATATTTCAAATACAGATTTGAATCACTAAGCATCATAGTTATTAAGGGTGTCAGTAAGGGGGGCAGAATTACATATCTAAATCCATCCAGGCATAAGTTGATTTCAAACCATATCAATGAGTTGATTTCAAACCATATCTACTGTACCCTAGATAACTGCACTTTATTGAATGAAAAAGGAGTATATGCTCTACGTGTGAAGACAAATAATCTACTAAGGAAAAAGGAATATGAATACAAGTAAGCCAGAATGTTCTATGCCTGCAGAGGGCATAAAGGAGAATTTACTTTCAGAGTGGACAGATTTACTGAGGAAATCAAAATAAGGAATAGTGGAACTGTGGTGTCATAGCACAAATACATTAAAACATCTAGGTAATTAGGCTAATAAATCTTGTGTCAAGTTTTAATAATCAGAAATGCCAAAGTTTAAATTAAGCATAACACCCAGTGCAGAATTCCTCTTCAGCTACAGAATGCTAAAAATTATTGCATTAATAATTTTTAAAGATAACTTCCTCTAGACTTGTTTTAAAATTCCGGGTGTTACCCGAGAAAGACCCTAAAGTTAATGGATATAAAGAGTTTTATACAACCAGGTATATTATGAGGGGAAAATATGCATTTTTTGTTGTTTGATTTCTTAGATTTTGCCAATTTGTAAGTGCAAATTAAGGTAGCAGATGCTATTAATTTATCATTATTTATCTCATAAATATGTACTTTTTGGACATATAATTGGGAAAATTTGGATTGTAGTATGAATGGCATTGAATATTGTTAGTATACTCAGAATGCATACTAAATATCATCATTTTCACATAGTGCTTTCAGTGATTTGCATAATTGTGTACTAAGAAACCACTGATGGTTCCTCAGGAAAAATACTTGACAAATCATCTGCCATGCAGGCTATGTTTGCACACTGCAGAGAGGCTGGGTCAGTCTGATCCTGTTGTACTTGAGGGATGTTTTTCCCTTTACTTTTTCTTTCTAATGAGATTTTCAACTGTGATGGCAAGTGAACAGCATGGAAATAGGACTACAGCCACCTGAAACACTGTTACAAAGGGTTGAAATATGTCCAAGAGAAAAACATTTAGCAGAAATATGTTCAAGAATATATGAAAGGTTTCTTTTTAATTTTTATTTCCCTTAAGAGACAGTAAACATTCTTGCTTATTTCCATTTGTTTGGTGACACCACCTAAAGACACTGGATATCCATGCCTAAGTGCACGCCTTGCCATGGAGCACCTCTCACTGTAGTGTTAATACACTTTAATGGCAGCTGACTGTCTGCTTTAAAGTGGAACAATTTGGAAGCTGTGTGGAAGCACATCTGAACTCTCACCTTAAGTCTAAGTAAAAGGCCAGGTCTATTAAGTGACATTTTTTTCCTCTTTTTCCAGCATGCAGGGGTAATCCTGGAAAAATTGAAGTGATTGAGGTGTGTGATGGACATTGTGCTATGTTTACCTGGAGGGCATGCAAGACATGTGAACAAAGGCCATAAGATGCCATGAATTTTCTCCAACCTTCTGCTAAAATGGGGTTGGTAGGTGTAATGTCAAAAGGCTCCTGTGATTTATTAAAAAATATGGATATTGATCTAGTACCAATATCCAGCTGTGACGGACAAAAACTCTGTAACAGTTTAAAGTTAGAAAGTGTATGTTTATTGCGATACTGGGCAGTGTGTGGGATAGCTCCCAAACACACACCACCATTTACTGGTGATTACAGAGTCCTTTTATCTATGCAAGTACTGAATACCCAAAATACAAATGCATATTCATAACTTTGGTACATCCCATTCCCTGCTTCATATGGTAATTAGTTCAAAAGCTATTAAGCATGCACAGTTTGTTTCTTGAAATGGGTTGGTGGTCCCTTTCATTGGGAAGGGTCCCAAAATGAGGAAGTAAGTGAAGTTTACCTCGTTCTGACCTTTCTACCTTCTCAATGCAAATATGACAAATGAACCCTTGGTAGAACTCCTACTCCCTGTCTTCAATTGGTTTCAGAACAGAGGAGGCCTACAATTGTCTTATGTTCCTAAAAGCTATTTATCAGTTTCTATATTCTTCATTATAAACCCAGCTAACTAAACATTGTTTTGACAATCAATCAGTTATTAGTTAACTACTAACTCTTAACTTCATCTAGGCCTACCCATTTATTTTAATTAACTCAAATAAAGCTTATGTCTAACTAAAGCCTTAGCTCCTCTAAAATCTCTAAATTCCTTAAAGTTTATGTCTCACTTGAAGGCTGACTGTATATGGAAAAAGAAATCTGTGGAGCATGGTGGCAAATAACAAGAGGCAACAAGAGTCACATGATGAAGCACCGGTCACAGTCCATGCTGACAACTAATGGTAACCATCAAACCTTCTTCCAGCATGGATTCATGGCCTCCCTCGTGTGGTTCCAGATTAAATCATGAAGATTTTACACAGAGTGCAAAGATCTGTAGCTACAGAACCTCAGCCAGTGACACTGCTGTGTTGCTGTGTCAAGTAATGTCTGTTACATCTGCCAGGAATTTGTGTTGTATATTAAGGTGGGAAATCCCAGCTGCCACAGATATTGTCAGGGCTTCTGTTATGCAGTTTCTGCTGTGCAGCTTCTTGCAATTCACCTCAGGGAGCATGTCATAGTGAGACAGAATTACAGGGGTAGCTGTAAAACTGCAGCAATGGTACTAATGCTCACATGATGTGTTTTGCAGGATTAGAATGACAAGCACTACCTGGATTTACTGCAATCCATATTAATTGCTAATTACAGTCTGTCCTGTGCCCTGCTTGCTGGAGCACCTCTCAGACCTCCTCACAGGTCACACTTCCCCATGGGGTGATGAGCTCTGAGTAGGGCCACACTGCAAGGCAGCCTTCCCACGTGGAACTGTGCTGGAAGAGGCATGTGGAGGAAATAGGACACAATTCTCTAACAGGGCTCTATGGCTGCTCCCCAGTCCAGCAGCTGCACTGTGGCAAAGCATGACTGCCAGGGAAGTGAGTGTGTATTGCCACCAGAGAGGTGAAGGAGAAGGAAGGTGTATTGGGTAGAACTTGGGGCACAGGAATTCTTCTTCTAGTCATGGTCCTGTTTTGGTTCCAATTCAATGTGAGCACCATTTGTGCCTACCTTTTGAAAATGTAGGAAGAGAAAACCATATGAGGAAAATTTAAGAGGACCTAGGAGAAATATAGCTACAGTAATTGAGATGGCAATACAAATCTAAGCCCTAACAATCTGTTTTACTAGATGGCAATATGGAATTTAATTAGATGAACTATTTTGTAAATCTTGATGCTGAATAATATATCAGCTGTAAAAAAAAAATGCAAAGCAAAAGGCCTGTGAATAGAAGCTACAGTGTTGTTTAGTAATGATGGCAAGGCACAGGGTTAGAGGTAAAAGAAGAAATGTATCCTGTTGGGTGAAGGAACACATTAGGTTAGAATTACTTGAAGGGATTTCAATGTTCCAATTCTGTATTTAGCTTTGTAATATTAGCCTTTAGATATTAGCCCAGAATTTAATAAGTTTATGATGATGTGGGAGAGACTTAGTGAACACCTCCTTTTGCCAGCCTTGGAGCTGGAGAGTTCAAGAGTCTTTTTTATAAAAAACTCCTGCAATAAGTCTGCCAAAACACATTGTAACCTGTATATTCATACAGTACTGTATACTGTATCCATACTGTAACCTGTGTATCCACACAGTAGTGTTGGCACCAGTCTGGAAATCTCCACGTTATAAGAATGCTAAACAGCTTTAAAAGTCTCTTTATTCTGAAGGTTTCTGAAATGGGAGAAAACATTTTTTAGCAACTGAATGTAACCTGCACTAGTTAGGAGAAAAAATATTTTCCTGGTGGATGCTCCAAAGCCTGATTCTTTGCTGTTTAAAAGGATGTTAATTCATATATAGAAATTTTCCCCCCTTGGAGTACCAAATTAAATAGGAGGAGAGTACAAGCAGTGAAAATTTTAACTTTTTTTTTTTTTTCTTTTGAAAATACATTAAAAAACCCCACCCTTTTGTAAGTAGCTGGAATCAGAAATAGTTTTATGACGCTTCAGCTATGACGCTGAAGCCTGTCTGAAGGCTCCCATCAACTCACCAGCAGATCGTTCCCCTGAGCTGGCAGTTGTTTACCACAGTAGCTGTCACCAGAGAAGCTGGTTCTCTTTTTTTAGCTGCTGAAGAGCTACTAATGGGATAATTAACAGTTTGCACATTCTCATTAGCACTTATTCATCATAGACAGTGCATACAAAGTATCTGTAGTTAAAGTATTAAGTAACCACTTTGGTGACATTTGTTCCGTATTATAGTTCTGAAGTGTCTAGATTTTTATATTGGTATTTGATAAACTGCGGTTGAAGCCCTGTATATTTAAATTAAACAATTATGCAAACTCGCGCTATCAGTTCTACATTCTAAAATAAAGGGATTATTTTGTGTAAATCTTTGTTTCTCCTCCAGAAAACACCTTTTGAGCTGTTCTTCTCAGACTCCATTTCCTGTGGTGACACAAAGAATATATATGAATATGAAAATATTAATCTGCAACATACATGCCCTTGAGAAATTTCGTTTACTTTTAATTATGTTAAAAACTATTTTGTAGCCAATACAGCTGGAAAAAGAATTTTTAGCACATTTATGCTAATGCCAAATTGAAACCATCTCAAGGCCTCTCACACCTACTTGAAGGGTTTAAGCACTTGAGAAGGTTCCTCTCTAATGAACTGGAAAAGGAGGAGGGGATGAAAGATGGGACAAGCATTTTAGAACAGGACTAAGAGGCAGGTCTGCTCCAGCCCATCTCATCTGTCTGCCAGGAAACAAGGGGTGGATGAGCATGGCATGGCTGTTTCTCACAGCTGTGTCCTGATCAAGCAGTAAATATTGATCCCTACTTTTTCGCCCTTTCTTATTGTGGCCAATACTAAACTGGGTTTTCAGGAATTTGGAATTCACTACTTATAGTGTCTCTTATGCACAGTTCAATGATAAATGTAAAATAAACATGATTCCATTAACTTTATTTTCCCTTTTCTCTATTGTCAGAATACTTCTCCCTCAGAGAACGCCTTCCTCTGTAGGTTTTTTTTTGGGGTTTCTTTGTTTTGGAAAGATTGCAGAGGTTTGTTTTAGGAAGAAAACTCCCAAATCCATTTGAAAGCAGGTTTTTACAAAAGCTTAGTTACAGAAACTGCCTTTCTTAATGTATTTATAAAAGCCATTTTTTAATAAACCCCTGGATTTTTCTCATGAGATACGGTGATTTGTCTTGATTTATCTTATTTCCCAAAGGTGGGAAGATGGTGAGTGTTACTGACCAAACAATGCTCTTTGTAGTAATCTGTGTGTTGTGGTAGATCTGAAATAAACTTCCATCAGTTTCTGGATCTGATTCTCAGATTCTCCAATCAGCACAGTTTTTCTGAAACCAGCAGCATCTTGCAGGCAGATCTTGGCAGAGAACCCCCTCCCTCTCCTATTTCATTCTATCCACAAAGCAAAACAAAACAACTCTTTTTTTAAGAGGACTTAATAAATACTTGAGATGGAAATAGTTGATTCTTTCAACATTAATGAAAGGATTGTTTCTTTCTAATGATGTTCAGAAGATTGGTGCCTCAACTACACTGTTTAAAGCAGAGGTTTCTCTTTCTTGTCTTTAGGATCTGTTTAGCAGAACAGAGTAGAACAGGATGTGAAGTGTGCCAGAGATGTTTTGTACTTGCAAGAATGTAATGAAGTTAATTAAAAATATGTATAAATTAATCAGATGTACAATCACATAATAATTTACTCTGGATAACATCTGTGGTAGTTATCAGGCTTGATCAGCCACTTAAATCAGAACTTAGTTTATTCAGGGCATTTTACCCTCAAATTCTGAATACCTCCAAGAATGGATATCCCACAGCCTATCTGGGCAACCTGTGCCAGTGTTTGACCACTGTTGTTGCGAAGAATATTTTTATTGCTCTGAAAAATGAGATTTTTAACCTGAAGTGTGTATTTTTTAAATTAAGAACTGACGTCGTTCCTGCTTGCATTCAAAATGGTAAAAATGGGAAGCCAGAAGAATTGTTTCTGTCTGGCCTCTGCCTCTCAGACAATTTGGTGTGAGTAGTCCTGTTTAGAAGTGTCCTTTTGACATTGCTCATCCTAGCAGGCTCACAAGCAATTCTGCCATGGCAGCCCGTAGGTCTATGACAGCTGTACATTGCCTAGAAAAGGAACTGTACAATTGTGCCTACTGTTGTATGATGGCAGTCTGAGGCATTTTTGAAAGAATTATTCTGAAAGCAAAATGCTGACTTCCATGCTATCTGTCATGTAGGAGCCTGGTCCTATTGAATGGTCTGGTGTTGATTTTTTTTTAATGTCTGGCTGACAAAATGTCAAGACATAAATAAGCCTATTTCTTGAATAGTAGTGAACTTCCAGTTGTTGCCTGCTCTGGTCTGTGACAAGTGGGGCAGTTCAGAATGGGGCAGTTACAGAAATTGTAAAGATGGAGTCACATATGTAGGATCTCTGGCCTACAAGAAAAAGAATGATTTTCAGAATCCCAGTTTAGGACTTGGGCATTTATATTTATTCATTGGACTGGTGATGCCCAAGATTTTTGTGAATTATAGCTCCTAGTGCATAGTCGTTATTTTGGGTAACAAACTTTTGGTTTTTTGAGTATTAAAAGAATGCCAAATCTGAGTTTTCACATAATTAAATCTGAACATCATGTTTACTTGAATTTATTGAGTGATTGGTTGTTAGGTTGGGCTCCTGTAAGCACAACAATGGCCATCCTTTAATTTTATGTCATCCAAAGGAACTTGAATGAATGAAACATCAGTTAAAAACAGTCCTTTGAATACGTATTAAACCTGAAAAATAAAAAGAAAAAACAGAAAGACAAGCTTAACTATCTAATCTTGAAATATTTTTAGATATCTAATGCAAAAAAGACCCCTCTCCGATTCTAATACAACCAGATGCATCACTATTAGTTTACAACATGCAAGCCAGAATAACTGGCTGGTGCTGCATGTTTTCTTGCAGTGTTCTGTGCCTTTCAAATCCCTGTTCATGTGCCTCAAAAACATACTGCTGTTGTAATGCCCAGTATAGGTTTTACCTCTAAGGAGCCTAACAATAGCTTCTATTCCAGAACAGAAATGGCTTGTTACGGGACAAAAGCCTTTTGTGAGGAGAAAAGTTGAGCAAACCAGCTTTATGCTCAGTTGTCTTTGTTTCCAGGCAGGCAGCTTAATAATGCATGTTTGTCAGTTTACTACTTCTGTGCTGTTCCAGAGAGCAGTGCTCTTGGCCATGAGTCATTGGGGTTGCTCTCCATGGTTCATCATCTGCGTGGCCTTCTGGGAAAAGAACTTTACAGCAATTCTCTTTGAACTAACCTTCATTGTGTCTGTGCCTATAAATATGGGATATCTTTCTACCAGACTCTTACTAGGCCATTTCTAATGGTGACCTGAACTAGAATGAAGTGGACATGAACAAAAAAGAAGATCTTAGTCAGCAGGTAAGAGATTGATCATAAATGATTTCCAAGCAGATATACTGATATAAAATACTTCTTGCATCTACTTCAAGGTTTCAAGTGAGTGTGTTGTTCCTTGTGAATTATGTGCAAGGCTCTTCATGCATGTATGTTGAGCATGGTCTGATTCTGAAGGAAATGGAGGTCAAAGACAGGCTTCTTGTTTAAACTGAAAACACTCCATTTGCTTTAGGAAACAAGTCCAAGAGATTTTGACTTCCTATTCATTTCATTTATAGCTTTATCAAAAGTAACAGAAATAGATGTCTGAAATCTGATCCTATTAATATTATTGGAGAAACATATTGGCTTTGACTTCATTAACCTAAATGAAAGCACTACAATCTGTGGATCGGGATCTGACCTGGGTAAGAAAGTGACACTCTTGAGTCAGGCTACTGACCCAAATGGAAATGCTTAGTTTCTATATAATTGCATTTTAAAGCAGATTCTAGTCCTGAATTCATACTTCTGTGGTCCCAAACCACTGTGAAGGAAAGATCATTATTCATTTTGAGCTTATTCATTTTGAGACTCTGCCTTATTTAGAGATTTTTTTAACACAATGCGGGTAACATAGTCAAGGGAAAGTAATTACAAATAATCTTGTTACAAGGACAACTCTGTTGCTTTGAAGCAGCAAGATAATCAACGACCTTGAGAAGCTTTTCTGATAATTGTGTATGTAGTATGAAGGCTTTGAATAGGTGTAACAGACAATGGCAGATGTTAGATGTGAAAATAAGTAGCACAATATTGTTAGCTAACTTCACTCCATTAATTTTCACATGAAGGATATTAATAATCTTGAGAATATTTAAAAGTTTCAAAGAAGGAAGGAGATTCCTTCTGTTCCTCACATTGCCACACATCTCCCTTGACCTATGGCAAGTTTGTGCTTCAGCTTCTCAAACTGCATAATAATGAGATGTACCTAACATTTATGCCACTTTCACATCCTTCACAACAAGGTTTTTGTAGCTGTAAATCACTCTCAAAGAGCCACTTTATCAAACAAGGTCACTGAGGGAGAAATTAGTCACAGCAATATCTTGACAAAGTATGTGATCCTCATGTTTGTGGCTTACAAACAATCAGTGTCTGTTTATCGTCGCACACACGCCTTGTTTTAGCACTGCACCCAAGAGCCAAACCCTCTCTCTGTGCTTGGAGATACTCCCTGAAAATATCTGCGTTGTCCTCAGTACAATTCCGTGCCCAGATTCTGTCCTGGTTCAAATCTTTGTAGCTCCAGTGACTCCAGTGAAGCTTCATTAATTCTCAGCAGTAGATAATTTGTTCTTGCCTCCTCTGCTCCTTTGCTGCCTGGTTATTGGGGAAGCAGCAGGGCAATGCTTTCCTCCTGCCAGGGAAAGGGGCAGGGAAATCACTTGGACACAGAACTACTTGCTTTATGGGTACTGTTGAGTGCAAAACCTCCTGCTGACTTGGCTTCAAGTATTTGAAATTCATTACTACACAAAAAGATTAAATAAACTTGATGTACCAAACTGGGAGACTGTAAAGGGTAACCTCATGACAGCCAGAGTGGGACAGAAAAAGTTCCTCAGCATTTGGAATATGACAGTATTTGAAAACACTAAAAAACTGGCTTTTGAGTTAGAACCAGAAAAAATTTCAAACAATGAGAATAATGTCCCATGTCAGCATGACCTGAACAACATTTTTACATTTTTTTAGACTGGAAACATTTAATTTCAGTTTTTCAGCAGTGTTTTATGTGATAAAAAAAATATAACCTAAGTGAAGAAATTAACTTTTCATATATAAGAAAATTCATCCAACCAAACTTTATATATTTTTTACTTTTGTTTTAGTTTCCCACGTTCTTCTACTTCTTAGGCTTACCAGATTTTGACATTTAGATGTTATTTGCAAAAATAATCTTTCATTCTTGAAAAATCTATAGCACTGCGTCAAAAAGATCATCACAAGTTGACATCTTAACAATCAGTTAACGATATGAAATAAAAAATGAGAAATGTGACTTAGTTCCTATTGTCTTTTGTTGAATGCTTGCATCACTTTTTTAGGTAGTCAGTAGCAGGAACTTTGGGTTATTTTATTGATTAGGTATACTAAAGCTCCTGCTAGAGTTGCACCTTGCCTCTTACATCTTTTCCTTTGATAGAAATCCTTCTGTAGCTCTTCATCTAGAGTTACTCAGAGCTCCTTTTAAACTAACTTCGTTTCTCTCTTTTTTCCCCTCCTTTCAAATGCTTTACAGAGAGTTTATCTTTTTCATTTCCATGTCTCTTTTTGTCAATATGTTTTTGAGAGAGGTTTATAAAATACAATAGTGCTTGCAGTCTTGCCTGAAGTCATGACACTGATGCCTACACAAACAAAAAGTAGGAGAAAAATGGAAGGTTCCCTCTGCAGCATCTGAATTTGCCACATAGAACACTACAGGTATATTTTCAGTCACCTATAATAACATTTTAAGGCAAAAGTTCAAGAATTGCCCTGGATTTTCACCTGTTTCATGCACCACAAAACTCAGTATTTGTTATTTCTCCCAAAGGCAACACTTTACATTTCCAATGCTCTCAGCTCGTCAGGTTTACAGTTGAACTGCCTTTTGGCAGTGCTGTATTTCATGATGCAGTTAATGCTTCACTTCAGGACTGTACAAAGCCCTGAATGAACACAAACTGATTAAGAAAAATTGCTTTAGATTTATATTTTCTGTGTTATCACAAGATATAGAATGTCCCTCAGATGTAGAATCCCGGTCACGTGCCAGAAGCGGCATTTAATCTGGTTAAGTAGAGCGAGCAATTTCATCTGCTGAAATAGTTGCCTGCTGTTACTGTCCTCTGTTCTCTTCTCTTCCTGCCTGCATGGTGCCTTAACATGCTGCTGCAAAGCTTAAGTGTAGTCCTTATCTGTTGATAGTCAGACATCCAGACTCTTGTGTACTCAGAGCAACACAGCCGGCACAAAGTGAAGATGAGTAAAACTGTCATTTGATGAGTTAAAACCGTCATTTATTATGAGTTGAGATTATCCCTAAAGGGAAATGAAGTGTGATCCAGCCTACTGTTCCTGCCTCTTGTAGGACTTGCACTGGTCCTCCTCTACCTGAAGCCTTACCAGGTGCAAACTCCAGCGCAGAGGGGATTGATGTATCAGCACAAATTTCAGCACTAGCACAAGTAGACCTAACAGAAATCAGAGCTTGGGCAAGTACCAATAAATATCAATGAAAAATAACATCAGATAAAACTTTAGAACCTAAATCTCAGATCTGTCACACGATGTGGCTCACACTGTTTGTATTTTGGAGCTGATTCTTCTGGCAGGAATATTTGAATTGCTGCCCAAGTGTTCACTTGCTAGGACAGAGAAGCAAATTTCAGAACTGCCAAGACCTCTGGATTACGGTGCAAGCAAATTTTTGAAAATCAGCAAACAAAAATTAATTCATGCCGAAACAAATGTTGGGTAAAAGAACTTTAAAGTAGCTTATTTCCTAATGCTGTTGATGCAGAGCAACAAAGTGTGGGAGCACTCAGAAAAGAAATTAAAAGTAGTCAGAATATTTGCTATATTAATGCCATGACTGTTTTACTTTCCTCTCAGCACAGCACGACACATGGTCCAATTAAATTAAGTAATGATTTATAGCTAGCTCATTGTATCTCTTTTAAGGCACTATTTCACTTAATCATCCCTGTCTTATGTAGAAAAAAAATCCTTTCAAGAAATAAAAAGTTAAACAGACAATTCATAAGTCCTTTTCCTGGGTGGTCTCCTCTCTGTACACATGTACTAAGCCTTTTCTGATGGTACACACCACATACACTACTAGACAAATAAGTCTAAGTCTGTGTTCTATCTCACGTATTTGACTGTCTTTAATATGAAGAGATGCTGTAGTGGTACCTTGCAACAAATATAGAAATATTTATTTCACTGCAGAAAATACTGTGAATGAAATGAAATGAAATGAAATGAAATGAAATGAAATGAAATTAAAATGAAAAATTACATTTTCTATATGAAAGTCCATAATGTCTGAGTTTATTTAGAAATTAAGAGTCATTTCCCTGCAAAAATGCACAATGTGCTGAGAACCTAAAGTAATTAATAGGTTGTTCTCTCTATAATTGTAAGAGATTTCTTTATTTGAAATTAAAAATGATCACTGTTTTTGTTTAAGAGTAATGAGTATAGTATTTCTTTTGGGTCTAAAATCAAACTGCAGTACCATATCCTAGTTCTTCATGGAGAATAAACCTTTGCAAACTACTATAGACACATCAGTTATTAGCAGTCTGTTGCAAAAGAAAATTTCCATTTACAAAATTACAAGTGATCAGTCCTTCTCCTGCTCATGTCTATTCAGAAGGAATTTGTTTTGGTAAGGATTATAGTGTGGGAATAGTATCTTGTGTTCGTGAAATCCTTTAGAATGGCTAGTTATATGAATAAGTAGTTTTCTGACATTTTGCTTTTGACATCTATACAATCCTTTTCCTGACTTTAGTAGAGGTGTTATAAAAAAGGATGAGCTCAACTTTCCTTCAGTCATTTTGCCAAATATTTTTAGAGATCTACAATATGGATAACAGGCAAAAATTTTGTCTATTTAAAAATTTTTCAATAGCTATCAGCATACATTATAAAGCAGAAATGCATATGGTGTTAGGTTATGTTACTGGTTTTGAGTTACTCAAAGGAAACAAAAGAATTCTGAAAACACCATAAATTGTAAATCAAGATATTTTGATGATGGCAGCCTCTGCCACAGAAGATATTAATGCAAATATTTGTCATAAATTAATGATAATAAAATTTTTTTGAATGACAATAGCTTTCATAGTTGGAACTCTTGTCTACTTTCTCTCAAAAAATAATGTTACACATTTAGAAATTAAATATGATGAATGTTTTATTATAAGACCTGTGTTTTTCCATTTGGCAGACTCTAGTTCCTCCACCACTACTGTTTCTCCCCCAGCCTCATTCCCTTTGTGTATTACTAAGGAAATTATTAAAATTATAATTCTGAATTACAATCTGCTTTTGTCCACTTTTCTTTTCAAAAAAGTTTCTTTTTTATTGTGTTTCTATTCCATAATGTACAGAGCTGTAAGAATTAGGTCTATTCTGCATGGGTGAATGTGAAGGGGTATCAGCAAACACCCAGAATATTTTTATGGGGTGTTATAGGGTGTGTTATGGGAATAAACCAAAGCCCTTGGATGAAGAAATGGGTTCATTAAACACGGAGTGCTAAAACTGGGGTAGGAAAGGACTTCTGATGTGAATGCACCAGTGCCTGTGTTTCATTGCAAGCAGGCACCACAGGCATGTCCCTGCCAGGATATGTGCATGGGAGTCAGGGGTTTATCCTCCCCACAGAGCTGCTGGCCAGCTGCCTGCCACTCCAACAGCAGGGTCCCAGTGAGCTCCAAAGGAGCTGTACATACAGCCTGTCATGGTAAACTGGGAGAGGTGGGAGAGAGGGAGGAAACATTCCTGTGAGCTCTTCTTTAGGAGAGAAGCCGTGAACCTCTTTTGATTACAAAATGATGGAAAATAGTATGGTGAGAAAATAGTAAAGAAGGGGAGTTCTTAATGAACTTAATGTAGGCCATGCTGCTTCATTCCATATGCACACTGGATGCTTCTGCCTTTCTTTCTACATGTTTTTGTCTTCCAAAAGAAATCACTTTTGCCTTACCTAGACTGGCATTCACTTTGCTTTTGTGCAGATCCCTTCTTCTGGAAATCCAGAAATTGGAGAGAGTGCAGATTATTCCTTTGTGGAAAAGGTAAAGAATGGTCTCATTCAGAGGATATCCCTGGATTTCCCAGTGTTTTTACAGGTGCTAATTCCAGCCCAATCCAAGCAAGCCAAGTAGTGTTCATATCTCTTAAATACTTAATTCAGTAGGTATTCATTAGTAATATAACAGTTTGTGATAGGATATGCAGTGATTTTGGTTAGACTAAGTTAGGGAGTCTTTTTAAAGACATTGTGAGATGCAGAATTCAATCACTATTGTGACAATTAATCACTCACAATATTGAAATCTGTGCTATTTTTTTTAATTTGAAAGTGTCTGGTTTTGATTTCCTGTCCCTTTCCCTGTCACCATCAAATTAATCACACTTGAGATAAGATCAGGATACTTAGCAGAGATGGTCATCCAGACACTTGATATATCTGGGGATAATGCAAGCACATCACTTTTTGTAGCTCCTTTTTCCACTTTTTCCACAGGTTTACATCCATTTTAAAATCTGCTCCAACCACTACAATATAAGCTATATCAGTGTCATATATAAAGGTAAACATTGGGTTCTTTCCTATTTAAACATCCAGATATGAGTTTTTCCTTTTGAACACTGTTCTGAAAGTTCAGTTATTTGTCCAAATTACGTCCTGAAATTAATTTAAAAGCTGCTTATTCTCAGGTTTTAATCCTCACACTCATAAGAATTGCCAGTGTTCTGGTTTCAGGGCAATAAATTTCCTTTATAAATACAAATACTTTTAATATGACCAGGAATATACTTAATTGTAAGTACTAAAATACATTTTTTCAACTTTGAAGGACACATTTGGTAAATGATGTCACACAACGTAGTATGTCTCCTATTATAATCTACTAAATCTGCCTAAGAGCAGTATTATGAAGGTGTTCTCTCCAATTTTGTTGTAAAACATAAGAAAAATAATTCTGTGTTATATTTTAAAGGTCAAAAAAATTGTTCAGTTTTGAGACTTCCATCATCGAGAAGTAGTGGAAGTACTACAGGGTGAATGCAGCAGGTGGTAGTGCTCCATTGCCATGTTTGTGTCATTCATGCATGTTGTTTGGTTGTATATTTTATTGCTGGTTACAGAACACATCTGAAAGTGACAATGATGAAGTTGATGGCAACAATATATGTGGTTTCAGAAAGAAAAAGGGAATCAAAGGTCCTACAAAGTATGTTCCTCCTCGAGAAAATGAGAAGATGGAGCTGTCCTGCACCTCAAAAATCCCAGATCCTTGTCCACTTAAAGGAACCACTGGTTGCTCAGAGCTGCCATCAGAGCAGTCCCTCCAAAACCCCAGTACCTTTCCTGCAGCACAAAAGGACAGAGGAGGTCATGACAATCCCAACTCTGGCAGCGATGGTAAAGAAGACAGGTGTGGAGAAACACGAGAAACCCAGGAATATGCTGATACTGGGAAAAGAATATTAGGAAAAATGCATGAGGAAACAGATACAGCAGCTCAGATGAAGCTGCCCACAAGTGTGCAGCCTGTGAGGGGTGCAGAGAAAGGTGGCTGCATGGAGGCAGCACAGAGGGAGAAGCACAGTGAGCAGGCAGGGGGTAAGCCAGAAGAACGGGGTGGGATGGAAGAAAACATTGTCAAGTTTCACATGACAAAGATGGGCTCCCTGGGAAGTGCCACATCCATGCCAGGGAGCCGAACTGCAGAGGCCTTCAAGGGGGCATCTGGCATTTCTAAACGAAGTCTACAAGAGTTGAAAAACCTGCTGAGTGAAGGTCATCTGCCTTCTCATGGGCCCAGTTTCTGTGGCAAGGCAGGCGGCACTTTTGCTCAGAAAAATTTGAAACCCCAGGAGAAAGCAGCTGACAAGCAGGGCCGGCCCTTTGAGACTTTTAGTCCCCATTTTGGAGAGAAAAAGCAAAAGTATCTCAGCTTCCACAAGGAGGGAATGGGGCAGCAGAGCAAAACCGTCCTGGTCCTCAGCTCTGCCGGCTCTGATCAGCAGCAACCAGTGGGAAGCGATGTGGATCACCTTATTCTGGGACTTCCAGCAGCTCCTACACCTGCAGACAGCACAGCTCCTGAGGTGCAGTTTGACTCCTCCCCAGGCCTCGACGGTAAGGATACTTAAACATCACCTGCTCTCCCCTTAAAGAAAATGCTCCTGTAGTTTTGTGGTGTTTTGCTAAGCTGCAAATTTAAGTCGGAGCTAGTGCATGAGAGAAATGACACCTGTGGTTTCTGTGTGATCAGGATGGATTGGATATTGTGCTCTACATCTATGCTGCTTTTTCTATTTTTTTTTTAAGCAAGGTATTTATAAAGCCCAACTGCCTGCCAAAACTTTCACGCACTAGTGGTCATGTCTTTTTCACTAAAACTAAAATATTTCCTCATTTAAACTGAGTGAAGGCAGCATTTCCCAAAATTCTGCTACATACTGCAAAGCTCTGATGGCATCTGCACTTCCTAAAGTTTATTTTTTTTAAAAACATTTCCAGCAGTAGAAATTGTTCCAATGTAGGAATGGTGTTTTCAATTATTTGTCTTGTGAGAGGACTGGAACGCAAAAACATCTCTTGCAAATTATAGGGGAAGAAAAGCAAATGAGGCAGAGAAAACTTCCACTTATTTTCATGCTGTTCAGTAAGTCCATTTTGGAAGTGTTTGTAGAGACAATTAATTGCTACTAATAGGCTCTGATTTCTTTGTAAAAGCTTCTGGGCTAGATGGATCAACAAACTGAAAACTATTATTAGCTGTGATAATGTAACGGGTTTGAACAGTTTGTTGTTCTGTTTCCAGGAAGCACAAAAACATCAGTTTGTCAGTTGTATGAATATGAGATTAATACCTTTCCATGAGCATCAGTAGAAGATCACATTATCAGCTTTCCAGGACAGATATCTTGCCTTTTGACTTATCTTGCTAATACAAGAAATATGAATCTCTTCGTTGATAAAATACTTTATTCATCATTAACTATATAAGAAAATATAATAATAGCAATGAAATATTTATAATAGTATTAATTTATCCTGCTTTTTTCAAGTCTCCCGACAGTTGGATAGAAACCCTACTATAGATATTCTGAAAACAGACAATTTGAACATGTCAATTGTTATCAGCTGCAGCAGGATTTCTTGGCGGACATTTTGTATTACCCAGTTTGAACAAGTCTGAAAAAGAAATCCATGAACAGTATCAGTGTTTACTCAAGGCACTGCATGACAAATACAAAGCTGTGAAAAGATACTTCGCACTTGAACCACTTTCTATTCGTGTCTATTAGAATAAAAAGTTTAGAGGATTATTTCTCAGCCTGTGATTGATGCTGTTCCCTTTTCAGACTACATTGTTTTTCACATTGTTAAAGGCTGGCAAAATTCATTATCAAAATTTTAACAATACTGTGTTCTCATTGTCTGCAAAATCAGCAAGTATATTTAAAAACATAGGACTAATTATTCTTTGTCATAGCACCACTTACAAAGTAGAGGGAACTGATGAGATTAGTTGTAGATTCCACAGGGAGATTTCAACCCTGTTGTAACCACTCAACTTGAAGTAGCTAATCCAAGCTTATTACCTAGTCAGTAAAGAGAGGCATTTTGTCTTCAGAGAAGTACTAGAGGTGGATGAAAAACTGATCTCTGAAGGTGGGTGTATATTTCCACTCAGTGGGGAAGAAGCCCCGTGATGATTAATTTGAGTCATTTGTCTAACTCTGAGATGCCTAAAGCTGCCTGGGATTAACCCTGCCCTGAGTGACTGGTGGTAGTGATGGCTGCAAGAGACCTACAGGTGAGAAGTAACTTTGAGGGGAGCTGGGAGAAAACTGTTTGGTCTCACCAGAAAAGTATTCAGTATCAAAGATTTTGGAATCTCATGAGGTTTGGATTCCATTTGGCTTTGATCAAACAAGTGGTAGGCCTCACAGTGCATTTCAACTAGTTAATGGAATGCACAGAAATAGTTTCTACTTAATAAGAACTGTATGTGTTCAAAATTTAATTTTCATTGAATACATTCAGTAACTTAACTGAAGAAAAGAAAGCTCTAGATAAATTTCTGCATTGTTTAATGAGCCTTTGCATAAACCGTATTTCATTGTTGCCTGTGGTAATTTATTGATTGATAAGATCAAATCCTAAATATTTTCATTTTTTTGGACTAAAACACTATGTTAATATTTCAGTTACCAAAGTGCCTGGGGTAATGGATCTAAAGATATCTTGACTCTGAGTAGATCTGAAATACAACCTCCAATCATTTGCAAGTTTTCAAATATTTGAACTTGCTCAAATCAGAAGACTTCATCCCAAATGTTTGGAAAAATTACAAGAAGTTATATTTCAGATCCACTCAGTGTTGAGATATGGCCAAAACAGGAATATACTTTATTGTTATAAAAGTACAGGGTTAAGGGGCAATCTCTAGAGATCATCAGTAGAAAGGTTAAAACATGTAGCTGGGCATCAGTGATTCAGAGTAGATCAGAGGATTTATACAAAGGCATGTTAGTTACATGGCTAACATCTCTCTAAAATGATAAATCCATAAATTTTTTCCAGAATTCTGATCTGAATTTTTTCCATTTCTTGTCATATCTGTTGTAAAAAAAAGTACTTGAGCATGGGAAGAAATAAAAGGAAAGAAGCAGACATGTAAGATACTTAGGTTAGTAAGAAAAATGTTACTTGGACAATGTCAGAGAAACTGGAGCTGAAGCTAAAGCTAAAACTCAATCTAAAGCTAGAAAGGAAGAAAGAAAGGTAGAAACTAACACATGCAGCTAATTAGGTGAATATACTGCCAGCACTAACCTGAATTTAGGAATTCTATTTGCCAAAGTGTCTATATCTGATAATTATATGAATTTCTGCAAGTTGGTATGTAGTCATCAGTTACCTTCTTAAGCTTCTTAAGCTGTTCAATGCCTGCATTCTTGGGCGACAAAGAGGGATGGTTCCAAACAGTGAAGGATGAGAATAACAGAAAAAGATGCAAGTAGTATTAAATAACCATTCATGGTATGTACATGCACACAGGATGAATTCATGCATGTGCTGTATGTATAGTGTCTATAGCACATAGGGCAGGTGTGTTCTGACCTCTCTGAACTGAAGTCTTACCACGTGCTGCTCTGTATGCTGCCACATTAGAATATTAATTCTACAGCGGCCAGAGAGGAGGCCAGAGGAAATAACTTTATTCAAGCAATATGAAGCACCCAAGGATCCTGATATCCCAGACTCTTGGTGTATCATCTCCTCTGACACAGGGGGATGTGGGCTCCCAGAGCCAGGGACTGAGGGTGGCCTCAGCAGCCGCAGGCACTCTGGGCAGAAGGACCAGCTGAGGCTGGTGACATCACACAGGCTGAGGAGAAATTGCTCTTCTGGACCTTACGAAACTACATCACCCCCAGGTAGCTGTAGGTGAGCAAAGCACTGGAATAAGTCCCTCATCTGAGGCTTCAAATTTGCTTTGTGTGTCTTGGTAGGTAGCCAGGATAAAAAAATGTTTTAAAATCTACTCAGTGCAGACTGCAGAGCTGGGCATCCAGGACAGCTCCCAAAGCAGGTCCTCTCAACAGGAGTCATATTCTTGAGTATATGTCAATAGCCATGTAAATATGACCAACATGAGGCCAAGAACTGCTAGAGAGGAAACTGAAGAAAGAAAATATGTTTCAGCTATGGCTGCAGGCACCAATAGCTACCTAGAGACTGTTGAAATTTCAAGTGCACAAGAAAGTCTGAATGCTTCAAGAATCACATGCTGACCCCAAACACTAAGTTCCTTTGTTAACTTGGCTTTTTAAAGAAAAACATTTCAAGAAGATACTAGCAGGCTGTATTTCATACTTAGAAGTGGATTTCATCAATCCTATTAGAAATCTTGTTTTCTATTACAATATTAACCTCATATTCTCACTCTTGACTTGTTCAAAGCTCTTATTTTTAATAATGAGGCACTAACAAATGATGCTACCTAATATTTAGGGACAGAATTATGAATCCTTCAGCAAAGAAATAGCCTAAGCTTTTCTCTTTTGACATACAAAAATTTGCTCACACAGTCTGAACCAAATTTCAACTCCCCATGTGGTTTCACTGTCCTCTGTGCTCACCTGGAGGAGACATGTCTGCCCCACTGACTCTGCTCAGCAAAACCAGTCAGTCACAAGGAAACAGAAATGGAGACTCTTTGGGAGCTGCAGGTGGACAATCAGGGAATATAAGTGGTCCCTTCATAGTCACTGGCTCTGCTGTAATTCCTGCAGTATAACAATGTCTTACTTTGGGACTTAGGACTGTCTTTTTCACTTGGTACCCTTTTCCACTTTGTATGTGACTCAATCGGTGCCATTCTTGCAGTTCTCCTAAAGTAAAGAACCAAAGATAAACTGTTCCTTCATGTTCTTTCCTCATGCCTTTTCTGTGGCTCCACACATTTTTTCTCTCTTTTTCTACATTTTGAACAGAGTTGGAGCATAGCAGGGCTGAAGCTCAGCTCCTTTCTAAACCCTCCTGCCCGTATTTTCTGTTGAAAAAAAATTTTTTTTTTCTTTCCTTTTCTTTACAAACTAAGCTGTATACAACTGACCATTTCTTTTTTACCTAACAAACTCTAAGGACAAACCAAAACAACCAAAAACTCTTTAGTACTCTGTCTTCCATACTAATAGATGAAATCATCCTCCTCTATGACTCTGCATGATTTCCCATCTTTCCTCTTAATCTATATGAAAGAAAAATGCTCAGACAGGACTTCCATCCAGTCTTTCTGATCTATTTTGTCCTCTTTCAGCTGAGATTCAACTCATCTGTCTCTGGTATTTGTTTTAAGCTAGTCATGACATGACTGTGTGAGAAAGAGGTTTATTCTGACAGTAATTCTTCCCACCCACTGGACATGCTTGCTTGCTTTACAGTAATAGTTAAAGGTTGCAAAAATTGTTAGATTGGACCTAATGTAAGGGAAATGCATTCTTTGCTTGTTATGGCTGCCAGCTGCCTCTCCTTCTACAACATATTAATGAAAAGTTTAGCCCTTACCTTCAATACTGTACAAAGTCTCTTCCCTAATTAACCTTGTTTCCCATTAAGCATAGTGCTCTCCCTCATCCTGGAAGTGATCAAGGCCAGATTGGATTTGAACAACCTGGTCTAGTGGAAGGTGTCCTTGCCCATGGAATAGGCCCCAGAACTAGATGATCTCTAAAGTTTCTTTCAACCAAAACTGTTCTATGATTATCCTGATTTTTTTTGATTAGGACAAATATTTTTAGACCAGTAGGGACTTTCCAGTTTGCAACAGTGTACACCTTGGTTCACACAACTTTGCTCAATGATTCCTCCATAAATCCAAATTTTCTTTTTGATTTTGAAGAAAGATAGGCCAGTGTAGTTTAATCTTAGAATTATCAGCTAGGTAATTACATTGGGTATTTCATAACTTAAATTTCTTTCAGACACCTGCACATTTTGTTTTCAAATCCTCTAAATTTTGTAGACAACTGTGATGATTTTCTCATTCATTGCAGATATTATATAAAATATTCTGGGATGTGGACAAATATAGGTTATTTATTTCATCTCTCACTTATTGAAAGATAAAAATGTACTTTGCATTTGACTCTTGAAGATGTATCTTCTCTGAGAAGCTGTGTCATGTTGTTTTCATACAGTTTAGAAAGAATAATTCATGGCTGATTGAAGCTATATGGTAGTCTCTAAATTAGCCAGAGAACTCAAGAAAAAGCCTAGCTTCTCCATGCCAGTAAAAAAAGACTGGTCATGCCAGTAAAAAGCCTGCTTTGCAATTAAGTTTAAAAAATAAAGCAGACTGTCATGAGACAAAGAAATAAATGGAAAAAAATGAACTTAAAAAGTTCACTGTCAAACAGATCAGGGAAATGTTTTTACTGTCTCGTATCCTTTGAGAGTTTCTAGTAGGCTTGCATATTTATTCCCCTGTTAAGAGTCTCATAGATGAGTTAAAATACAAGGTAGGAAACAACTTTTTATGTGCTTTACTGCAGAAATCAAATCATTGAGCAGTTTTGGCGAAACATTTTTTTTAGGTGAGAAAGAAATGGAAATTGTGTATTTTTTTCAAGCTAAGATGCTTCTGATCACTGTTTACATCAATAGAGCATTTGAATGCAACTAATGTCTACTTACCATGTCAAAAAAACAGATGGGAATAGAAAAGTAGCAATACGAATTATATCAGCTGTAGGAAAAGCTGTCACATAAGGTTTGAGAAATAAAGGTGGTTAATGTTTGAAGGCAAAAGTGAGAACAGTAAACAACATGCTGTGAAAACAAGTAAACTGGCTGTTCCTAACTATACAAACCAGACACTGTAAGGAAGAGCAGACATTTAAACTGGTTCTGACAGTAATTTCCAAAGGATTTAGAGGAGTGTGTTTGTGTGATTATCCTGTGGGGATTTCTAGTGAGTACCATTTCTAGTGAGTACCATCAACATAAGGTGTCTGTTTTTGTAAAGTGGTCGAACAAAGATCTGCAGAGCACCCTGTGTTAGATTTCTAACATAGGAGCCTCTTCTAGAACTAAGAAACTGTTCACTTGAGTTTTGGTGTGGTTTAACACCCTTGAACAAGTTGAAAATGAGAGATTGATCTGCGACGTGCACTTTCTTCTGTTTTGGCACTTCTCTGTTGCTGACAAGGGAAAGCTGATGTCAGCTATTTGCCCTAGCTGCTCTTAGCAATCTGGATTATTGAAATATTAATAATATGAGAATGACACCCTAATAATGATAATAATAATAGTATTTGTAATATTTTTAATTTTGTGCAATTAATATGTTTTAAATATGTGAACATAGTTCATATTTGTAGATATTTTGTACTAATTAAAATAGAAACATGAATATTACCAATTGTTTCTCAGTGGTAACTTAAATGGGAAATGCAGAAAGAACCATAGACAAACAAACATTTGGCTATTTTCTGTGTCCTCCCAAACTGATGTAGATATTTAATGATTTGCTTAAAGAAAGATGGCCAGTTTGGATTTTTTATTTGATTTTTAAAATGAAAATATGAGCAAAAATTTGAGCATCTCATTGAACTGTTTCTTTAACAAGATTTTCTGAAACGGAAGATGCCCTTATTTCTAGGCACTCAGAAACCTAGAGAAAAAATTACACTTGTGAATAGAATCCTCCCTTAGAAGAATGTAAAAATTTAGACTGTGATTCTAAATCAGCTAGGCCTGTCAAATATGTATTAGCTACTTTACCTCTGGTAGCTAACGCTCCAGATGGTGACTATATGAACTGAGTAAAGACAGAGTATTGAGTTCCCTACTATACTATTTGTTAGAATCATGGATGTAGTTTGACAGTGATTTATTTAGCGGCTACCCAGAAAATATATTTTGGGTCCTATGCAGTGGAAAAGTGAGCAGCTACTAGTTATTCACTAATTATTACTTAAGCAACAAATCCCCTCACATATTTCCAAAATCAACCAGAGGTGGCATTTTTATCTGTCTTACAATTTACAGAAACATTATTTCAATGAGAAAGCTAATCTGAAAATGGTGTAAAAGATGAACTCTAAAAAGTGTGTGAAGGCTGCATGACTCTTTCTGTTGATTCTAAAAGATTTTGGAAAAAGCTCTTGTAGATGATTAAGTGTCTTTTGATTAGCAGGGTGTCTACACGGGTATATAGATTAATTCTAGACTAATACTAGACCAATATATACAATTTATTCTCATAATTTAAAAATATCTTTGATTGTAAAAGTCTAACTGGAGAAGACAAATTCTTTCTCCTTTAGTTATTAATTTTTTCTTTCTTAGTGTTCTTTAGAAAAATTGTATATTTATGAATTTTCTGTTAATGTTTGTTCACATATGGAATTATGTATTTATTTAAATAACTTTAGCTCCAAGACACAAATATATAAAATTTGGCAAATTATCTGCCATTGGCAGATGTTTAAATTAAGTATATTTGTAGCTGTACTTTTAAAATGAATTTATACATCAGTAATATGACATAACACTCGTGTTTTTCTTAGATACTGATTAAAAGAATCTATATCTCTCAGGAATATTGTTTTAAAGAATTAATTGGAGCAGAATTAAAGTTGCTTTTTTTCATAATTTATATATTTTTACCTGAAAAATATTTGTTCAGTAGATGAAAATTTAACAGACAACATTTCAGGACATTTTAAGAAATACTTGCAAAATTTACATTAAAAGTTGACTGATGTCAAGAATTGTCAGCCAATTCTTACTTTGAACAATACAAAGACATAAAAATCTCAGTGTGACAGGTGGTTGACAGGAAATGTTTACCATCTTTGCCAAGGAAATTAAACATATAAAATAAGGCCTCAAGCACTGCTTTAAAGGTAAAAGCCTCAGGTTTCTGTCCCTGGAATAAAAAAAAAAAAACTTCTCTTGATATAAACTTTAAGAAGATTTTCAGAATGTTTTAAAGTTCTGTTAAACTATTAAACAGCCACAGTTTATACCTCTTAATAAACATCTAAATATTGGTCATGTTCCTAAAAAAGTCTAATCTGGAAAATGCCAGTAAACCCATACGTTGTAAAACGACATGACTGAAGGATGACTGAAGGGGTATTCAAATAATTTGGTGGCATAGGCAGGGCAAGGCCAGTCCTCCCTGCTTGCTCTTGTGTTTTGGCAGCACCTGCAACAGAGTGAGTGTTACACAAAACTATTAAATAGGACTTCCTTATTTTATGCTCATCTTTTAGAGGGCATATTGCCCCAGTGCTCATAGAAGACATCGGGGATGAAAAAGTTATTTCCATAAGGAATTTAGAGCTGAAACAGGCCAAAGAGAAAGATGTCGTGAAGAGAAGTGAATGTAACAAAATTATTTTCTTTCTGCTCAATTTTTACTCTGTTCTCCTACTGACTTAAATTTGTTCTGTGCTTTCAGTTGCCATTCCACAGGAAGCAATGTTATTACTTAACTTTTTCTTATTTGACTGACCTAAAGTATCCTTCTTGCCATCTAAGCTGGAGGATGCTCCAGTAATACTCAAAGATTCTGAGAAGTCTGTGACTACAGATGAATTCGTGGCCTTCTCAGGGAATAATCTGACAGCCTTGTGCTGGGCCATCTGCTGAGCCTTATTAAAGCCTTGCAACTGGCAGTCCTACGGCCCAAAGGAGAGGTCAAAAAGCTGTGTTTGTGCCTGCTGGCTCCTGCTAGAGGAGATCTGCTCTAGTTTGGGTACTTTGCTACTGGAGAGATTAGGATGGACCCACCAACCTTAAGAGCGCATCAGCATGAAGCTTTAAACTTCCACTTGAAGGGTGGTGGCGGTGAATGCTTGCTGTTGGTGATCTTTCACTGTGGATTTGAAACTTCTGCATAAATTCCTCTGTGCACATCCTCAGAATGGAACACTATTCTCCCAGAAATGTGAAAAGAAATATATTTTCCCCAATTTTTTGCCTGTTAATATAAAATTTTACTCTTGGTTGTTTTAGTTTATTGTATCAAGTGGAAGTTGATGCCTTATATAGTTTAACTTGAATAAAAACAATGCATAGATACTTCAAAGAAAAGCAGGCTGAGAGATTGAGGTTGGAGAAAGGAAGTTTCTGTGCCCATCTCTCTGCACTGTTACAGAAGTTGTACTCAGGTGTTATTGCCTTCATGTCAAGAAGTTTATTGTGCCCTACAGTTTCTGCAATACAGTTGATGACTCCATAACAGCAAACGTATAAATGCCTAAACTTCCCTTAAAAGTCACTGCCTGTGCTGGAGAAGAAAGTAATCCTCCTCAAGAGGCCTTGAGAAAGGTTTAGTAGAAGACAAGTGCCTTTTTATTATGTTTCCATATCAACACACTTTACAAAGTCATTGAAGAAACAGCACCTGTATTCTGTCAGTTTTCAGTGGGAAATAGGTATCCAGTTACTGCTTTTGCTCCTAAAACCCCTCAAAAAACCTCATAAATTCTTGGTTTTACCATGTGTTCTCTTCTTAACTTGAAAAAGAGTTTAAACCACAGACCATTCCAAAAAATAAGGTATTTTATACAGGATGTCAGGGAAAAATACTTGTGTTTATTTGCAAAACTCTCTCATGATCCATATCTTTTTGTCATTTCTGTTTTTACACCCCATGCCACAATTTCCTACTGTTGCACTTTTTAGGAGAGCCTTATTCCAGCATTCATCATTTTGTTTGACGTGAACACTCCTCTTCACTTCTAGCATTCAACAGAGACCCTGACATAAACGGCCTCGGAAACCCAACTCTCCTTTACCTGTTCTCTCATATTGAATTTATTAAGCAGCAGATGGCCAGGGACAACGTGCAGTTTGTCAGATTTGAATCAATAGACCTCCATGGTGTGTCAAGATCAAAGAATGTTCCTTCTCGTTTTTTTCAAGTAAGTTTTTGGTTTCTAGTTGTATCTTTATGTGTTTTCATGCCCCCATCCTTAAATTATATATTTTTTCATACTGCAGGCAGCAACTCAACTTAGAGCAAATTATCTGTTCCCTCCCCTTGCTCATGTTCCCAAAGGATCTAGACTCCTTTCATCACTACAATAATTTATTCCTCCTTTCCTCCAAATAGTAATCTAATTAGATAAGGCTAATAATTTCAGTTCTTTGAAGTTCTAATTATCTCTTCCCTCAGAAATATATTTTCAGATTCAACACGTTATAAAAATTTTACTTTGCCAAACATTTCTAAATTGAAAAAAAGAAAGGAGTAAACACTGAAAGAAATAAAATGACTGAAAATACAATAATTTTAGATATGAAAATTGTCATAATTATCAATAAGATAGGAAAATATCATTGAGTTGCACAATGATTTAACAGCAATATTTGCTATAGTAATGATTCAGGAAATAAAAATCCAATCAGGAAGCAGGATAAATTAGGTAGCAGTGTTCAAGGAGGGAGAGGTACTACTATGGGGTAGTCACCTTTGACAGCTTTTTCAGTACCAAAGGGACAGCTTAGACATCTTGGAGCAGGGACCATCAGAGTTTGGTTATGGGTGTCACACATTGATACTGTTGACTGCCACCCGCTTAAAAGAAGACAGACTTCATTCATTCATTCATTCATTCATTCATTCATTCATTCATTCATTCATTCATTCATATTAAGAGAAGCCACCATATGCAGTTTCCATATGAAAATGCAAAATTGGCTATTTTCTGCTCTGAGATTTCTCCTTTCTGGGTTTGTTCTGTCTCCTCTGCTCACGCAAATGACAATCTTTTCCCTTAGAAGAATAAGAAAGGTAAGAAAGGTAAGCCAAATTTCACTTGATAGAACTTGGCCTAATTGCAGCTTTCATTAGAAAAATGTTTGATCGTAAGGGAAGTTGTAAAGGTGCTTGATCAAAGGTGGATGATCCTTCCTTGGGGTCTTACCTGCATTTAATTTTCATCAGTTGACACTTTCTGTTCAAATGGAGAAGAAAGTATAATTATGAATTTTTGTCACCTGTAAGTGTTCTCTGCATTTTGCCCCAAACTTTTAAGTCTAGAAAGTGAGATTTTTCTGTTAAATATTGCATCTGAAAAACAGTATTTAAAGAGAAGTTACAGCCTGAAATTAATTCATATGAGTCTTGTGTGGTCACTTGGGTCTACTTAAAAAAATGGTAGTAAAATAGACTAACTATAGATAAAAGTCTGACTTGCAAAGTATGCATCTAACTGGTGATACCCATAATTATATAAACACCATGCAAGAAAAGTGTTGAACAATTTTTTTTGTCCTTTATGGAAATTTTAAAAATGATCGTTGATGGCACAGTTTTCATAATAATCTTGCAGAAAGTTGTCTGCTTTATAAAGACACAGCAACTGGCTCTTACCCTTCACATCAGTGATCACTGCATTTTAGTGTTCTTTTATGAAAATATCATTGTTCTACCTGAGAATCTGAATTTTATGTCTTTTACATACATAAAAATACTGTTGAGCTGTTTTCTGGTTTGGTAATATGTTATTCTGCTCTGTGTTTAGGAGAAAGCAATTCATGGTATTGCCATGCCCAGAAGTTACCTTGAACTGACGCTGAATCCTAAAGATAATGAATTAGAGTACATAAATGCAACCAATTTCAATTGTGACATAATTCTGAACCCTGATTTATCGACATTTCGAATACTACCCTGGACTGAGCAGACTGCAAGAGTGATATGTGATTCCTTCACTGTGCTGGGCACCCCACTAATGACCTCCCCAAGGCACATTGCCAAGAAACAGCTGAGCCAGCTTCAGGACAATGGTTTTTCTTTGCACTCTGCATTCACTTATGAATTTTGTATTTATGGCATTACTGAGGTTGTAAATTCAAAGACAATATCCTTTCCTGCAGCCACGATACTAAATAACCATGACCAGACTTTCATTCAGGAGCTCATTGAAGGAATGTATTATGCTGGTGCCAACATTGAAAGCTTTTCTTCTTCCAGTGGGCCTGGGCAGATGGAGATCACTTTTCATCCAGCATTTGGCCTAGATGCAGCTGACAGTGCCTTCACATTCAGAACAGGCCTTAAAGAGGTGGCTAAGAAGTATAACTACGTGGCTAGCTTTTTCTCAGAATCAGGATTCTACAATTCGGGGGCTCTCTCACACAGCCTGTGGGATCTGAATGGCCAGAAGAATTTATTTTCTGCTGGTTATGGAGTTGAGGAGCTCTCAGAGCTTGGAATAAACTGGTTGTCAGGTCTCTTGGCGCACACAGCAGCTATCAGCTGCCTGATGGCTCCTACCACCAGCTGCCGCAAGTCTTATTCCAAATACAGTAAAGAATCAAAAGAGACTGTAAATGCAAAGTGGGCATATAATGATAACAGCTGTGCCTTTAATGTCAAATGCCACGGTGGAAAAGGCACTTACATAGAGAATAAATTAAGTTCTGCTGCAGCAAACCCGTACCTGGTCCTTGCTGCTACTATTGCTGCAGGTCTAGATGGAGTAAAGAGAGGACTCAGGTATGATGATATGCTTGAGGAGGAAAATCACACTGCTGATCTGAAGCACTCCTCTATCCCTCTGAAACTAGAAGATGCTCTGGTTGCACTCGAGAAAGATACGTGCATTACGGAAGCATTAGGCGAAACTTTTATCCGATACTTTGTTGCCATGAAACATTATGAGTTAGAAACTGAAGAAATGGATAGTGAAAGGAATAAATGCCTGGGATATTTTATTTAGAAGGAGCACTCTTCTGTAGTGGTGCTGTGTAAATGCATACAGTGAATGGCTCAGATTCTTGAAATTAGTTTTAAATATATTTAAAAACTTTTTAATGCTTTGGGATTTCCCCCCCTCCTTTGTATAGTACATGATAATTACACTTAATTGTCCATATACAATCATGCAGCACAAAGCTGATGTATTAATGAAGTGACATTAACAAGCTTTTAAGAAACAGGTGGAGTTTTTTTTGGCAGACCTGCTGGTGAAAAGAAGAAAAGAGAACATGAAATGGAGAAGAGCAACTATTCAACTGTAACAGGACCATATAACATGCAGAAAAATGGGAGTGATGAGGACAGTGATGAGGAGTGGGGTTTAGAACTGGGGAAGGCGGGGAATTTTGTGTTCAGTCTGGTTATGGGATTTGTTCCAGCCTATTCAGTAACTGATGGGTTGCTAAACCAAAAGAATATGAGTTTGATTTAAAACATAAGCTAGAACAATGAACATTGTAGAGAGAGGGGCAAAGGACTGAGGCTGTAGGACCTGAGAGGCAGGAATCAGTATCTTAATGGATATAAATAAAAAAGACAGGATGGATCATATAGTAATCTATACATCATGAATTCTAGTGCTGAATGGAGTTTTCAAGAATTATAGTTAATAAAAATATTAAAAGAAATCAAATGGTGACTTGAAGAGGGAATAGTAATAGAAAGTCAGCAGTGTCAGGCCACTGTGCAATAAAAAATGAATCTGTTTTGATGGTTAATGGGTTAATTCAGATTTAAATGGCAAATGAGGAAAAAAAAAGTCAAAAAAGCCAGAGAATTTAGAGCTTAAACTGTACTTTTTAGGAAACTTGATTTTATCAAGCATGCAGAAAACAACTGAGGAGAGGAGCAGAAAGAGTAAGTTGAAATAAGAAAGAAAGATTGAAGATGCAAATTCAGAGATTGAAAATTCATGGTTAAAATAGAGGGACAAAAGACGCAATCCTAAAATTAGAAATGGCAGCTGGTGTAAAGAAAAATATTTTTTAGGAATAGCAGGAGGTGAGGTTTAGATTTGCTCTTTGTTCTTGTTACTGCTGTCATCCTTTATTATTAAAGGTAACTTTTGTTTCTTACACCACCTCTGCATTAACAATGATTTCTGGTGTTCTTTATCTTGTCACAATATTTTGATCTATGTGTAGGAATTTGTCAGTGAAAGTTTGGTCATCAGTGGAGTAAAAACAAGATTCAGTCAATGCCTCTGTCAACTTGCAGAATTAGGAAGGTGTGAACAGGAATGTGCTACTTGCCTACTGATGGATCTTCCATTCTTCCTCTACAAAGTATTGTACTTGAAATGTAGCACCTGCTATGCTAAAGCTTTTTGTGTGATTCCAAAGAACTCGTTTTATACTCAGGTAGCAAGAAGAAATAAATAATCTAAAGAAACACGATGAATTCCCATGTCTGTGATTGGTGTGTGGATTTGATTCTCCCTCTTACTCTCATGATACATTTTTGAATGCCCAATTTTCAGGCATATAGGGGACTATTTTTCTTTGCTAGAGGCTAATTTGCATTGGGCATATATTTGCATAGCCTTGCATTTAAGCAGAATTTCCCATTCTGAAAAAAAATCTTCTGCTGCCCAAGCACTTCTTCGGGGGCTCTGGAAATCTGTCTTCTCTCTTCTCTTTCTGGTTACTTACCATTTTCACAAACACTTGGCAGAAGACACACATAAAAATTATTTACTTGCTCAGAGAGCTTACTTAGCATACTTAATATTTAGTCCCAGTAGTCACACAGATTAATAGTTATTTGTTGGTGTGGGTTTATAAGACATTTTCTCATTTGTCTTGGATTTATAATTTATATGCCACTGTATACCTTCACTTAAAAAAAAATACAACTGAATTTAATAAACATGAAGTTTATGATATATACTACATATATTATCCATATATTTTCTTATCACAACATTGAAAAAAATAACATCATAACTAAACCTCTTGCTGTATGTCCAACTACCTGACTAGATTGACAGAAAGCCATTATTTATAAACTAAAAAACCTCAGGTGTCTAATGTTCTGATGTTCTACAAGTTATAATCAGTTTTAATGAGATAAGGTAAACCAGTAAAATAAACCTACAGGTATTTTCTAACTAGTGACTTATACTCCTTGATGACTCATACTCTGAAAAGACATTGATATATGATTAAATGAAAACATTTCATGTTTCTGGCAAATGGATGCTATTTTTTTTAAACTACAAAGTTCACAGATGGAGTCTGAAGCTAGTGGGTCCCAAATTTTGGTCAATATTGTTCAATATCTTTTCCTAAATATATGCTATGTAATCAAAATAGAGTAACTCCAACTCTGTCAGAAAGCACAAAAACATTTATTTCAACTTATTTCAAATGAATTTTAAATTTGCATGTATCCCCAACTAAGTTTTCATGCATATTCCTTAGAAAGACAGGAAGAAAAAGTTAATTACTTCACTCTGCTCAGCTGAAATTAATTATTATTGAGTGTTGTACCATTAACATTTGATCTTCAAGTGTTGCCTGAAAGTACACTTCACTCTTCTACAGGTCTGAGGTCAATGTCTAGAGCATTATTAGTTTGATAATATAAATAAGTGTAGTGTTATAAAATAAAAAAACCCCGGCATCTGTAATTTTGCATATACTCCTGATGATTTTCCATAGGATTTCATAAAATCATAGAACTGTAGAATGGTTTGAGTTAAAAGGAATCTTAAAAGTCATCTAGTTACAAGCCCCTTGCATTGGGCAGAGACACTTTCCACTAGAACAGGTTTTCTTGGAGCCTCACTCAGTGTGGAGTTGAACACTTCCAGAGTGGGGGCTCAAGGGAGAAATATAGACTTGAATAAGAGTAAATGCAGGATCCTACACTGAGACAAGGATGTGAGGAGCCTCAGTTTGTGCTTGTTCAGGGAGGAATCTGGCTGTGTTCCTTTCACCAGCTCAGCATTGCATAGAAGAGGCAGATCAGGAAATATTAACAAGGCTATAGCTTGCAAGAACAAAAACCTAATCATTTTGCTCAATTAAATTCTTCTCAGGATTTGGTAATAAGGTGACACACTTCAAAGACATGCAGATTTATTGGAGAAAATCTGGGCACCAAAGTAAGTGAATACATCTTGGTAGGACCTATTTACTAGGAATAACTGAATTGTGTAGCTCAGAAAGTGGAGACAGAATATAGGTTTTACTAATGGTTTTCAGGCATGTAGAGGATGTAGCTAAGGAGCAGAATACCATCTTTTCTTCCTATATGTTACCGTTAAAACATAGCAGCAGGTTTTCATAAAGGAAAATTTAGATTAGATGATCTGGAATACGTAAGAGTGTTAGAGAGAATGAAACTGGAGCCAGGTAGATAACCGTGGAAAGTGGCAGTGTTTTGATAAGGGACTCCACAGTGTAATTTAGGATGCACTAAGATAGTCTATACTGATGCATGGTATGTTCACAGTGTTTACAGATGTAACAGGATGGCTCGTTTTCATTGTTTGCTGGGTCCCATTTTGCTGTGAGATCATTGAACAGACTGCTACACTATATATTTTAGGAGATTAAAAATTATTTTTAATCATTATTTTTAATAATGATGCTTTTAAAATAATAATAGTTTTATCATTATTTTTATTTTTTATCATTTACTTTTTCACAATATTTTTAATGAGAGAAATCTATCCATGGTGAGTGTATGGAAGAAAACATACCAGAAGAAACAGAGTAGCAAAGCAGTCAGAAAACTGGTGTACAGCTACAGTTAGACATATAATGTAATGGAACACTAGGGACACAGTGAAAATGTAGTGAAACTCTATAATATCATTGCTCAGGAAAATTTTATGTTGAATGTATGCAATGAGAAATGGAGGTACCTCATACCCCTGGTACACATCATAACTTGATCTCTTTTTTGATGTAGGATCCAAAAAATAATACAAAAGCTACAAACCCCTTCATACAGTAGCTCATTTTCTATTTGGAAATGCCATGCTTCTAACCAGGCTTCATGTTTCATGAGATATGAAAAGAGAATTGAATTTGTTAGCTAACATGTCTCCAGCAAGTCAAGGTGATCATGTCATGCACCCAAGTATATATTCAAATTTTATTCTTTCAGGCTCCAGCCAGAGGGCAGCAGTGCTCTGTGCAGTGTTCCTCTGGGATCTCAAGCTGTCATGCTCTGCTGAAAAACACCCATTAAAATACACCCATATGTTTTATATATGTGCTTACAATATTTTTTTAAATAGTGTGGCAGCTGAAAGCTAATGCGTATCTTTTACATTGGTTTAGCTAAGCTTAATTATCTGTTGAATTTGCATGGCTTTTTCAGTAAAGCACCATAGATCCAAAATATTGTTTTCATTCTTGATAATAACACAGTCCAGTGAAAGGCTTGTATCTATATTCATGTGTGAGTGTGTGTGATCTTTAGGTGTATCATCCTTAACAGCATTGCAACAAAAGTACGAACCATTTAATGGTAATATTCCATTTTTGTAATGTAATGTAGGCCATTAGTAGAATTTATTTCATGTTTCCATCTTACTTAAATACTTTGGGAGATCTACTTGCTTATAGAGACTTCCATTTTACTGTTGTGTCATTTTTTCCCCATCTGCAGGAAGAAAATCATAAATGCATAGTCAATAAACACACCCTAGTAATACCTATTCCAACCACCTTTCTATTTCTGAGCAGAAACATAACTTTACCCAGAGTTTGATTTATTGAAATTTAGATGCACATTCTAGATATCTTTCAGCATGTGGGATAGCCATTTTTAAGTGGTTCTGACTACATATATCCATATGGCTTTGCTCTGCAAGTCTGCTACCACAACTCACATTTTTCAATATGGAATTTCTTCACAAAGTTGTAGTATTTAAGTCTTAGCAATCCTTTTCCTCCAACCTTTTCTTTGCAACACCTTCATGACTTTTCGATTTAGTTTGTTTGGCTCTTTTTAACTAAAGAGCTCAATTATGTTCAAAATTCTTCAAATTTATTCTCAAAATAAAAATTGATACTGCAATGTTGTTGCAGAGCATTAATTTAGCTGCTCTGAAACTCTGCTGTTTTAACCCCTTTGAATACACTGTCTGTGGAAAACGCACCAATGCAGTCCCAGGATATGGCAGTAAAGGAAGTCAAGAGGAGAGGAGCTATTTGCAAGAAACTCCACTAAAAGTGTTAGTGTTGAGCAATGGGAGAAAGATGTGAAGAGGACTGAGCAAGTGAGAGTGCTTTGTGCAAGCTCTAATTCATCACCTGAGAAAAAAAGACCAGCTCTTGGATGAAGAATGACTGGTTGAAAGTGAGAAATCACTTGCATGAGTTTGCAAATACAGAGCAACTTTTTTTTTTTTTTGATTGAAGGTATACAATCACATTTGTTCAATTTAATCTGTAATTTTGGAGTGCCTTTTGATTTCTTTGCTGACACTGAGCTCTCATCATAACAATGTCCACAAATAGAGCCTTCTACCATCTCACACTGACTATGATGTTCCATCCTGGTAATGTTATGTCCTTGGTTTTTTATTCTTTTTGTAGTTGTTGTTGTTGTTTCATTTTGGGTTTCTTGTTTTGCTGCCACCATTTACAGAATTGCAGCTACTACTGACGCTGTTTTGTGTCTCTTCCATACACACTCTATATGAATTTTATGTAGAATACTAAATTGAATTCGAAGCTATTGTGCTCAAACTCACCCCAGAGAATTTTAGGCACTTTATTGGTACACCTCAGTTAGGAGCTTAGCTCCCATGCACCTCTGGTTGTTTATTGAAACACATAGAAATTGCCACAGGGCAAAAGAATAAATTACATTATTTTCTATACTGTATTGTTTAATTCTCAAAATTAGGGCTGAGGACAATGCTACTGAAATCTGATTTCTTAGATATTGTCCAACAGTGTACTGGGTCTGGTTGGGATGGAGTAGATTCCCTTCAAAGGAGCCCACAGCAAAGGTGCTGTGTTCTGGATTTGTGAGTAAAACAGTGTTGGTAACACATCAGTGTTTTAGCTACTGCTGAGCAGGGCTTACACAGCAGCAAAGTTTTCTCTGTTTCTCACTCTGCATTGCCAGGAAATAGGTTGGGGTCGCCCAGAAATTGGAAGGGGACAGAGCTGCAACAGCTGACCCAAACTGACAAAGGTGATATCATTTATATACAATATAATGTGCTCAGCAATAAATCTGGGGAAATTCTTTCAAAGCAGCTGTGGCTTGGAAACTGGTTGCACACTGATCTGCTTGTGGGAGGTGGATTGTCTTTATGTCACTTGGGGTTTTTTTCTCTTTGTTCTTTCACGTGTTAAATTGTCTTTACTCACAAGTTCTTCTGTTTGCTCTTCCATTTCTCTCCACCACCCTGATGGGAGGGTGGGTGAGTGAGCAGCTGTGGGGGTGCTTGGCTGCTGACTGCAGTCAACCTGCCACAAACTGTTACTTGAAAATTTGTGCCCCTGGCCTAAGACAAACCTAGGTGAAAACACTGTACAAGCTAAAAATTAAAAATTTTGGAGCTTTTGGAAATGGGAGTAATTGATGTGTAGTATTTTTGATACTAGGATTTTTGTGGAAAAGGTGAACAAGTCATGTTTTGTCACACCTTATTAGTGTCTGGATTAGAAGCAAATATGCTTTAATCCAGATTCTCTGTTCTGAAACAGAGAATTTGTTGGCTGCAGATACTTTAGCACATGGTAGCCTCAGTGGGTTGTTGAAGTTCAGCCTATCCTCCAGCAGGACTCAGTGAGGACATCATTAGAGGGTCACAGCAGAGTTGCACAGTGAAATCATCAGTGCCCCCTGTAAATCAGAGCATTTCACACTGGAGCTACAGTCACAGTGCATGATACTGGAAGTGAGTAAGAAGAACCTCCCAATGAAGCTACACCATAAGGTTCTGTATATTGTACAGCAAATCAATATAAATTTACAACAGAATTACATGCTAAGCATCTCTGGAATATGTGCTAAATCATGGAGATTCACTATAAGGTTCACCTTTAAGCTCCCATGTAATATACAATAAATCACTAAGTTACAGCAAGGCCCAGCAAGCACCTTGCTTTATTTGGGCTATCATTATTACTGCTGTAATGATGTGGGGGTATCTGTCACTGACAGGTAGAGTTAAGGAAAATGGTAAATCAGCTTGACTTTGAGGATGCACATGGAATGTGGCCACCTACTACTGCATCAAATTTGTGCTTCCTTTGGGATGCTCACAATTCTGCTTAAATGCGGTAGCTTTGCAACACACAGGGACATACTAGGAAAAGAATTTTAAACATCAGAGGGCAGTGAGGTGGCCTCTTTAGCACAGCCCTATTCTGCACATTGCTCCACCACTGCTGACCTGCTGACCTTGCTCGACAGTGAGGATGAACTAATCCCAGAGTTCTGTTGGTTGCCTTAACAGCATGTGCATTTATTAAATAAATAGTTGAAAGTAAATTTCAGTTCTCCTTTGGGGATACTTCACTAGATACTGGGAAAACAACATTCACGGGAATCTCTGTGAAACATCACTTTAAAACTTACTTTAGTTTTGTTTTGAGGAATAGCTTCAGATCAGTCACATTTTCTTGTGACTAATATTTTCTGATATTTTCATGGAAAAATTAGGGCAGTGCTCCTAAGGATATATGCATATAGAATTGTTTACACTCTAATTTTGGTGTGCTGAAAATTCACATTTTCATGCAGAACATGAAACATTCATGCAGATATACAGGCATCAATAAAACCAGAAGAATGAGAAAAAAAAGCTGATGCTGATTGTGGAAAAGCAAAAGAAGACAGAGATCATATGGCTGCTTCAGGCAAAAGGCTTCATCCTTCATCCAATATATGCTTGGCACATGACCCATCAACAAAGAAGTGGTTGTGAAGGATGCCTCTAGAGGCAGTTCCCAAGTGAAAGTTATTTTGGAGACAGCTAACAAAGCTGCTTTGTAAACTACTAATGTATCACAGTTAGTATGTTGATGTAGCTTCCCCACTCAGAGCATGTTTTTGACCTTGAAGTACACATGACCAACAGTGTCAAATAATGTCATTGCACTGAGACATCAAATATTAGTTAAAGAAGCCACATAGATGCCAGTGGTTACTCAGTTAGTTGTTGACTTCTCTGGAGTTGCTGTACATTTAAGTGATGAGTTAATCTGACATTTTAAAGAGAGCCTGGTTCAAGCACTCTGAGCTCTGGAACTGTCACTGCATGCTATGGGACTGATGTGTGATTTCTCCTAACTCATCAAAGAGCCATAAAGGACTGGTACTACAATGGCATCCAGCAGATAGCAGCTTTCCATCTGCTCAGCTGCTGCTTCAGCTCAGTACTGCTGGATCTGAGAAGCCTGAAGGTCCTTGCTCTGTCCCCTGGGTGTTACAGTTTAAATGCTGCTGTCATCCCCTTGCCTCTGTGCTTGACTACAGACACCAAAATGTAACCTATCATTTGGATCAGGGCTCAGCCAACATCACTTTTAGTATCCTATACATTGTTTATTGCTTTCTTTTGAAGGAATAAAAGGGATTAATATATTTCTAAAATCTAGAAACTGTACAGGCCATTTCTCAGAGCCCCTGGATAGCCTTTGCCATGGCAAGAGTTTTGGATGGCAGCAACATCTCTGTGCTGTCATTTTGCTTGTTGTACCATTAAAACCAAATGCTCAGTGCTGATGTCAGAAGGATCTGTGTGGAATGACAAGGGAGATGCCAATGTCATCTGGTATAATTTTCATTAATTCTTGAGATGCCACAGAATATCACTGGGTCACTTTTGTGGGTCTGGGTTACTTGCTCAGAGTAAAATACATGGTTGAAAAGTCTGCACTACCCACCCTGCTGCTTTGATGAACAGAAATGGATGTTACTACCACCTGTTCTCCTGATAGCAGGGGGACAGATATTTCCACTGATCCTGTCAGAACCAGCCATGCAGCTCATACTGCTTGTGTGAGATGCACTCTCCATTTATGTACTGCATTATGCACCTTCACAAATGACAGCTTGCAAAACAAAATCTGTTTTGTCTTGTTGAAACCAGTTGATTAATCACACAGTGCTTCCTTACGTTTTACCTGCTATTTGTAACCACAAATCTTGGAAAAAGACAGGTGTCAATCATTGTTCTCTGACAGCAGAGAATGGACCTCTCTGGGTGCACTGTGTGAGCTGGAAATCTGTTGCTTCATAAAATCATGATCTTAAGGAAATTACAGTGAAAGAGGTATCGAAAGATGTCAAAGATGATCCCAAAAGCAAATTTTTCTAATATTTTCTCGTTTTCCACACATTCTCAGTGTGGCACTTCCTGCTGATCAAAGACTAGACACTAAATTTGTTTGTGTGAGCACCAGCATCTGAATGCTATGTCTCAAAAGCTCTTTATACACAGAAACACAGAGAAGTAATGGTACATGGAGGGCAAGCCAAATAATACCTTGCTCTGTATCCTCCAAGGACTATCCAGGATCCATCAGCTCATCACAAGTGGATCTTCACCACCCCAGAGGAGCAGAGAGCCCTGTGGCATGTGGGAACACAAATTAAGGGCTCAGAGGAAGGGACACTCCACCTGGGCCCCTCTCAGGACTGTTCCAGGAGTCTGTAAGAGATGCACATGTGTGTTCTGTGTCTGCTCAGCCTCTCTTGGGCCACTGGATCCAGCACAGTGCAGTTTCCCCACACATCATAAACATAATTTGTTTTAAAAGTGGGGTTAGACAGATTTTTCTTACAGAGCCATAGACAGGATAAATGCCCATAAACTCAGAGCAAAATAAATGGAAGTCCATATAGCTTGTTTCTGTCACATCACATCTTTTTTAAAGGTCAAGAAATATGTAGATAATCAAATTTAAATTTGACCAGGAAACTCCAAACAGCACATATCCAAGTGGACAGTCAAATATTAGCACCAGCTTAATTTTGTCTATCTGGATGACTATCCCAGCAGTTCTGTGCAAACTGCCACCATGTCAATCCAGCAGCTTTCAGGGAGCACACGCTTCCCGAAGCAACAAAACCTTTCCCAAAAGATCCAATGAAATTTGTTTCTTAGGTGAGAGATCTAATGGAAATACAGTTGGGTAATGTGCTGGTTTTACTGACCAGATTTCTGCTTCTGAGGGAGCAGACTCACATATTTGATGGAATTCACACTTGTGTCCAGCTTAGTTTTCTGGTGGCTACAAATATACTTTCAAGAGTCATGAACATGGAAGAGGCTTTTATTTTAAAGATTCTTGAGTAATTGCAAAAAAAATTAGTCTCGGGTTTAACTCTGCAGTGTTTCTTGTTGACTTGCAAAACTTAAAGTACTGCTGATACCTTTTATTTAGTAAGACCAAATTATTAAAGTGAGACTGTGTGGAACAGAACCATAAAAATATTTTTTCCTACAATGGTGTTACAAGTGGAGATGGGAACATGCAGAAATGGATTATTAAGCAGCATAGTACTAAGCCTAAAAAAATAGTAAAATGTAATTTCCACCTACTAAGACAGGAAAGAACTTCAAGAATATTTTTATTCTCATTAATTTCCTTCTGATTTGCTGGACCCTGGTCTTGTAAAGAAGAAAAATAAAAGGTATTTTCTTAGTCTTCTGTCTCTGGATTGCTGCATCTAAAACATGCTTTTTTTTCTCCCATACAAGAATAGAACTTTTTAATATTTATATATTCTCTAATACCAATCAAAATCAGTGCTATTAATTATCACAATTATAACTAATTATTCTGTTACAGATTATGTAAAATAAAAGGTTTTAAAATATCCTCTTTTCATCACTCTTGTGTGTCATTTCTGCTGTTAAGAGCTGTTCTGCCAGCTAAGTGCATAATAACTGACATTTTTTATCTTTGTTCAAGATTTTTTCTGAGTTACTGCATAGCTATTCCTCTACAGCATGCAGAGATATCTTTTATTTCTGACTGACACAAATATTTTGTTTTAAGAAAACCACATTTCTTTCACCTGCCATAGTGTACATACCATCTATGTGTATTTAATTCTAAAACCAGTTTCAACTGACACTGTGATTAAGAAAAAAACCCGTAGTATTATTACAGAAAACAAATCTCACCTCCAGTGAGATACATGGATTCTTACTTATATTAGTGCAAAGACCCCAAATAATCACAACATTCTGGTCCTTGAGATCTTTTAACCTTATTGAACTCTTGTCTGTTGCCTTGTAAGATTTTACATTTTTAAAGATAGAAGTGGAAAAATCCCACCCACTCTGCTTTTTCAAAATCAATACATCATTTTGATGAGTAAAGAATAACAATGAAAGGAACTATTAGCTTTAAGAAGATTTATTCCAGCTCATCTGACATTTTAGACATGATTCCTGACATAGTAGGCTACAGTCAGCTCTGCGTATCAGACCTCAAACTGTGATAATGCAAGGGTAATATTTCTTCAGAGCCTTTTCTTTCAAACTCCTCTCTGGAATGCCTTAATTCTGCATAACACTACCCCAAGGACTGGGAAGACTCCTTAGTGGATGGAGTCTTGCCCTTGTTTTACTTACCCTCATTTTATATCAGTTTAAATCCACCAACATGAGTACAGCTTCTCTGTACTTACACCATGGTGATGACAGAGTTTAACTCAACAGTTCAGCCCTTAATTTGATCCTCATGTGTGATCTACTTAGTTGTTTTCTTCCACACAACAACCTGAAGTATACAATAAGAGTCATCTACTGCAAGTAATGGTTCTAAGCGAGAACAGACTTTGGGACATGCACCCATATTTTATGTTCTTGCATCCTTGAGGAGAAGCACGGGGTCTTCAAAACCAGCACTGAACAAATACCATCTGCAGTCTAAGAAAGTGTTACTGACACAGTGATGTTGTCAGAGGCGTGATGAAAATGATTTTTGTGCTTGCTAAGCAGAGTAGATTACATTTTTCCCAATAAGAGATAATATGAATATAAGCCATGACTCATTTATATGTTTTTGTTTACAAGAATTAACAGGACAAGAGTTTGTGGTCCCAGACCACAGAATCCCATCCAGAATGGGAAAAGAGTGTAACATGTTTTGGATCCTTACTGGCAGTGGATGCCCAGGTTTCCATCCCTTCACACAAACTGAGGTGAAGCACGATGAAAGGAAGCTGGTGTGCATCATTTTGATGGTAATGGTTTAGAATTGAAGCTGGGTCAATTTTGATTAGACATAAGGAAGAAGTTTTTTACAATGAAAGTGGTGCAACATTGGAACAGGTTGCCAAGAGAAGCTGTAGGTGTCCTGTCCCTAGAGAGATTCATGTTAGGCAGGGCTCTGAGCAACCTGACCTAGTTGAAGATGTCACTGTTCATTGAGGGGGGTTGGGCTAGATGACCTTTAAAGGTCTCCTCCCACCCAAACCAGTCTGTGATCAGCATTCATCCCAGTAAAGGACAACACAGGGTGTGGCCTAGGTCCTGGCAGCCAGAAGACCTCTTGCAGTTTAGACATATCCTGAAGATCACATCTGTGCCCGAGGCACACTGACTGCTGTTCCTCCACTAGCATAACCATCTGTCTTAGAGAGAGGGTGGAATCAGGTTTGCTAGTTTTTCCATATATATTGCAACTCAGAAGTGTGCCAATACAATATATCAACTTCCACAAGAATACTGAGCCTTAAAAAGAGAGTTTCTTTCCTTTTTTCCCCTTTCTCACTGCTGAGCTGTTCCCTGTTCAATGCAAGGGATTCAGTCCCTACCACGCGCTCATCCCCTTCATTTAGCATATTTTAGACAGGGACCACTTGCCCTGTCTCCCTTTGGCAGGCTGTTCTTGCTGATTTGTTGTTACTGCCCTCTTGGGATGGCCCAGGCTCCAAACATGAATTTCATCTTCCCCAGCTGGGCTCTGACTAGGTGAAAGAGGAAGGGCTTATATCTTCAGCTGTGCCTTAGATATATTGCCAGTGTCTAAATTCTACATATTGCCTCGCTGGCTGCAGCACTTGTGAGCATGTAACTGATTTCCCCTGTTTGCCTGGGCACTCTGTACTGCTCTGCATGACTCATTACTTGTGTTGTGGGACTGCTTGCAGCAGTAGTCTACAAATCAGGAATTACAACTGGAAGCAGAGTGAGAGTAAGAGATATAAGGGGGTGTTGTAAGAAATGCAGTTAGTTTTTACTGTATTTGCAGTTGTGTGCCTGGAGGGAAGCGAGAAGAGAAGTCGCAGTAACAAATAATTTGGGAGTGAAGCCCATGGTCTCTAGTAATGACTGAATCCTAATAGGCAAAGTGCAATAGAGATAGCACTTGCAGGCAGGAATATATGGGTTACAATCTGTGTAGCTATTTATACAATTTTAAAAGGTAGGGGTGAAATAATATCCCTTCAGCAATATAATGAATAGTCATATAAAGGTCCAAGAAATAAATGCTGAAAATGCTTCTTCCAAAGACCAGAAGCATTTCACCTCCCTGGGAGTTTTCCAGTGAGTATTTTCAAAATGTGCAAATAAAATGAGCCTATATCTTCCTGTTAATATTTTACACATCATAGCCTGAACCTCTGTTTGGGAGGCTGATACATTGCAGTTACATAGCAGTGTTTCAGTATATCAGATAAATGCCTAAGCAGTATCTGTGTGCTGTGCACAGCTACTTCATGCTGCCAACAAAAGGACTCGGGATTTGTAGAGGCTTTTACGCTTATTTTATTTTCCTAATCAAGAAGAAATAATCTGAGGGGTTCCTTTCTCATTTTTAAAGGGTTCTCATGGTGAAGTTACAATTCAATTAAGTGGCAGTCTATGTAGAATAAATTACTGTTATATTTAGACATTTCAGTTTTTCTGCAAAACCTCACCAAGGAACAAAAAAGTCTTAGGAATTTTGAAAATTTTTTATCCAAGCACATTAAGGTGTCCAGTTGTACAATCCTTCCTCATGTGGTAGAGTTTTGACTGTGAAATCATGGAATTGCAAAATGGTGATAATATTCCTATTTTCATTCCAGCTTTTAATTTAGCTAATTGCATATGTAATATCAGCTGTGTAAATGGGTGTATACTTTTTGATTTAGGAAACAAGCTAAATCAACAAGATCTGAATGCATATAAAATATTAGCATGCATTCAGATAAATATTACTATTTATTAAAAAATCACTATATCTTAGAATTGATATGATTTCAGTGGATCACCATCTTGCACCAAAAACCCCAGAAATGTTCAAGCCCCAGCATAATAATATCTTAATTGTAGTACATTCTTTTCTGAGCATCCCCTCCTCCCAAGACAGAGCTGTGCTCTCGCCAGACTTCCTCTGGCATTTTCCTCAGCTTCAGGCAAAAACAGTAATTAGTGATAAGACTTGAGTGTTGTACAGCTAAGCACTAAACAAGACTGCCTCTTCTCATCTCTGCCAGTTGCTTGCTCTCTGATCTTCAGCAATTATTCAGACTGGTTGTAGGTAAAATTACATGTTAGGAAAATTATGATATGTACATCTACTGCTTAAAAATAGATTAACTCAATTAAAATCTGTGCTTCCATGGGACTCTCAAGATCTTTGGTCTAAACAAAGGTCTTCTAAAGCTAATTAAGGACATTAAGGTAAAATTTTCTTTACAGGAATCATTATCTCTACTAGAAGACCTTTCGAAGTGTCTATACTTTGAAAAATGCTAGGAAAAACATTTTTAAAAGTATTGATTTACGGGTAGGTTCATGCTAGAATCTTTTTGTGTTATAGTGATACTAGCTGCAGGTTCTCAGGGGAGGAGAAGGAGAATCTTTGTTAGAAATCCGTGCTAAAAATAATGATATATATTCTCAATAAATAAAACTTGTCTATTTTTATAAAGCTGTGTCAGTTCATCCAAAAAAATAACTGCATCAACTAAAAAAGTCACAACACTTAGCAGTACAGTTTTCTATATTTCTTATTGTAAATCTGAATGTAAACACAATTATGCTGAGGAAAGAAAGATTTTTGCCAGTTCATTTTAGTTGGTTGGAATGAAGGTGGATATGTTACATGTCCATGTGTTACATGGATATGGACACGATACATTGCCTTAAGATGTGTTTAACTTAGGATTGTCTCTTCTTACAAAATATATTTTTCTAATCTAACTAAGCCAATGATCTTTTATTCCCGTTCACTTCTCTTTTACTTTCCTGACATTGTTCTGATTTATTTAGATTTATGTAATTTTTATTGCAGTTGTGCTTCTGAGACTTTTACAACACTGGTTCCTTTGCTGAAATTGCAATATATAAAGATATATCTAGATTGAAAGAGTTTCTGTGCAAAAGTTAAAGGAAGTTAGTTAAAATGTTTCAACAGATCAATGAAGAAAGTTTCAACTGTAGAGGGATTTATGGATCAAAAGGAAAAGACAAACATTGTTCAGAGTTAAACTGGAGTCCTTGGAAGAGAAAGACACATTTCTCACTCCAGTAAGCAAGTTGGCAGCTACATTCAGCACAAGCATAAATTTCCTGTAGGCCTTAAAAAACAGCTCATATGGCAGACATCTCATCAGTTCATTTGGGAGACCCTAAATACACATAAATTTGTGCAATGTGTGATGATAATGAAAAAAAGTAATTGAGCTTTCACATCCTTCAGCCTGGCAAATACCTTGTTAAGAAATGAGTGAGCATTTCTTAACAAGGTATATATATATATATATATATATATATATGTAGAGGGGACCTCCCACAGAATCTCACTGAGCTCCTCGTGATTTTGTGAGTAGACCTCACAATTCGTTTCAACCCCATCCTCAAATTGAATAAAGAAGATGATTTTTATCTGGTGGTTGTAAGGGATCCCCTTAAAAGTTTTTCTTCCCCACCTCATGCAAGGCCTTTGGGCATCCACTGAGTCCACAGCAAGGGCTGTGCTGTATTCCCAACTTGGCAGCCCCCATGCAGGTCTTCCTCCTTGCACAAGGGTTTGCAGGAAAGAGTAGGTGGAAGCCTGGGCTGGATTTACAGCTACATTTCAAGAGGGATCACTGTTATTAGCTAATAGATGTGTAAACATTTTCATCTTGTATTGTCTTTCATTTTCTCTAAATAGGTATAATATATAAAAATTAAGACAAAAATGTCATAATTAATTGCCTTAAGAGAAGTTTAAAAGATATTACATATTATATTGGTACTATAGTCTTTATGATTTTTATGCAAGACTGTGTATAGAGAAGATAAGCAGTATCTTTGTAAACAAAGTATTCATAACCATAAACTCATAATGCAAGAAAAAAGAGGGGAAAAAAGAGGAAAATAATACTATTTTTGGTGAAGACCTAGTTTGTTCCATAACATAAAATTTCTTGTTTAATTCCAGAGAAGAACTTGTGTGACTTTTTCTTTAGTCCAATAATATCGGTTGCCTAATAAAATATTATTTCTCTCTGTAACTCCACCTCCAAGTTTTTGTGCAAACAGAAGTATTATAAAATAATACAGCTAGTTTTGCTGTTGCATGCATCAATTTATAGATGGCACAGCTACACTAAAAGTGGAAAGAGAAGGTGTTTGTGTTGCATTCAAATGTCCAGCAAAAGCACTAAGCAGCTTTTGCACAGCAAGCAGAATCTCCTTTCCATCCACTAGATAGAGCTAGGGCACTTTGAGTGCATGGCACACCTGTGGCTTCTGCCTGGAGGGCTGCTGCTCCCCTGCACTGCTCTGGAAATGCAAACAAACACATTCACTGGCCTGGGTAGGTTTCTCTGTTGGAAAGCTCATTTTAAATCATGTGTTGAATGACATGTTGGGGGTGGTGAAATAAAAAGTGGTATTTTCCTTCTTTTATCCTTTTAACTTTTTTTGTTCGGAGGATACAGGATTTATGTATGTTACCTTTCTTCATATTAGTAGAGGTATTTCAGCATCAAATCTTATATCAGACATACTTTTCTGCATTACCTGGAAAAAAATAACTAGAAAAAGAGGTAATTTAACCATTGAAAACCACACATTTTGAAATTTTATGTCTCTCATTTTTAGACGTTATTGCCTTGTCAGTAAGCAAATATTTTTCAAAAATGTGAAATGAAGCATTATATTCTGAGATTTTGTGGGGTTTGGTGTTTCAGGTTTGTTTGCTTTTTTTGGGGTTTTTTTTTTGGTTTTTTTTTGGTTTTTTTTTGGTTTTGTTTTCTGTCAGTTTTCTTCTCTTCCTTAGGGAAGAATAGCATAAGATTGAATTGGGATCAAAAGAGTAAAGCCCCACAGATATGGAATCCAAAATTTGCAGCTTCTCTAATGATGCAACCAGAGCTAGGGAAATACATTTTCATTGATTTTTTTATACCATCTTAAGAAGTTGGATTATTTTTTTCAAGTACCATTTGCCATTACATTTAACTGAATTAAATAGAATGGTCCAAACTGCTCTATTTTGAAATTGTACTTATCTCACATTCGAAAAGTGCTTTCCCAAAAGTTGCTACACTTGCAAAGGCAAACGCTGGCACAATAAAATTGCAATTAAGTAATCCATGTCTCTCAGAGAGGGCTGAGGCTGCAGGAGGCAGATTGAGGTGAGGCCCTGCCTGCAGTCAGCTGGCCTCTTCTCTGGCTCCAAATTAGAAAGCTTTCAACAAGGCCATGAGAGCAACTAGAGACAGAACAAAAAGCGGATGTTTGAGGAAAGTAATCAGTAGAATGTTTGGGAAAATGGAATATTCCTGTGTAGCTATATTTATTGGAGTATTTATCCCCCTCCTTTGAGTTTATTGCTTGTGTTTTACAGAAAAACTGCATTCAAATGCCTGAGTGGGGAAGGATGGAAAGGGTAGGCATGTAGGGGGAGGGAGCTACACCCTTTATGTGTGGGTAAGAAGAGGGAGGGAAAAATGGATAGATGAGAAACTTCTGAAAAACAATACTGAGTTATTAAGAAATCCAGGTTACCTCTGCAGAATCCCATCATTCTGTATTTGAAATTTTTTCTTCCTTGTCTTTTGACCAGGTTACTTTGGTTATCTTGCTTGCTCCAGGGATGATGCTTCTGTAAACAAACTTGACAGGACTTTAAAGCAGGAGTTACAGCACATGGAGTGCAAAAGGTTGAGGATGACAAAAGCAGATTCCAAATTAGGATGGATTTCCATTCTTTTCAATCTCTTCAGTGAAAAAGAGGAATGAACAATTCACATTTCCCATGGTAGGTACTGTACACCGGTTTTGGTGATCATAAAAGAAAAACTATATTCCACTGCTATGCAGTAGAATTGTGCTCTCTTGCCAATAAAAGGAGAGAGCTGTGTTGTTCCTTAAAAACACAAATGTTCTCCAGGTGTTTTCAAGGACAGTCTCACTCCTTGCATGTGGTTAACTTGGAGATAGAGCAAGATAATGACAAATTGCCACTAAAGTTTTTATTCTCAGGTCAGTGTTTTTAATACTGAAATTTTTGCCAGAATCACACTAATGAGTGTGTCAGAGGAGTTGAATCTCAAAGGTGTTTCCGTTCCTCATGATATCACATTTATGCCTTCAATCCAGGGAATTTATGTACCATTTTATCAGTGTCTTTATTCACTAAAGTACTCCCACAGACCCCAGCACAGGAATGGAACTAATGTTAGAATTATATAAATGCTAACATTAGTTATATAATCTTTTTCCCCCTATTTGCCAGCACAAATTCCCTTTACAGGTTTTTATCAAAATTCTTCTCTTGAAAAAAACCTGTGTAAAAACACATACACACATATTAACTTCTGACACATCACAGAAATTGCTTGAACCAAAAAGCACAGTATTTAATAGGGCTAAGTGTTCAACCTTTAGGTTGGCAGGTAGAACAGTGATGCAGAGTCTCTGCCTAAGGAAATTTACATCAGATCTTCTGCTAACACATGTATTTCTCATTTGAGAGGAGCAATAATTTCCCATGTTAATTTACTGACAGAATGTCCCCTTCTAGGAGACAATGTGTACTTATCTGTGTTTTGGTTCTCAGTATTTCATGAACATATTGACTGCAGACTGCACTGCTACTGCCACGATCAAAGACAGTCATTCCCCTCCTCGATGGCTGACATAGAGATGCTCTTTTCAGTGAATGTGCTTGGTATTTATTTGTATCAATTTCATCCATCTTTTTCACCTGCTTAGTCCAGAACCTGATGGTATCTATCCTCAGGTGAGATTGCTGAACATACAAACTTTTTCTTCTAGTCCCAATTTCTCTACGTTTGGCCAGACTTTGCTCATAGTTCTAAATAAGAAAAGTGGGTCCTATGGCCTGTCAGGCTTTCCATTATATCGACACACTGGAAATTTGACTTCTATTTTCTTTCATAAACATTCCAATATGCCTTGAGACATTTTTTCATATTTTCCCAGTTTTCTGATTTGGGGATCAGTAAAATCACAGTTTATTAAATTGTGTGACTCAGAGGACACTCTAGTGCACCTGTGGAGGAAGGCAGCAATGGAAAGCTTATTAATATGACATAGAACATATTTTATTTTGCCAAGGTGTCTTCTCAAGCTGAGTAATATTTTTTCACCTCCATGTTTCTTCTCCTGTTTGGTACTACTTTCCTTTAGGTTTAAATTAATTTTGAATTATCTTAAAAATCCAACTGTATGGGAATCAGTAACTCCCAGAATTCAGACTGAGCTGTTTTGAGTAACTTCTTTTCCCCATTAAACTAATTCTGCTGGACATTAACTTCACTGAAATTGAGGCATGTGGCTGGACTCTGTCAGTCTTGGTCCTTCCTGTGTGAAGATCCTTCCTGTATCAATAATCTCATTTTACTTTAAATGTACAAAGTATGCATCTAACTCTAACATAGTTGTCCTGGTTCCTAGTCCTTCTTGATTTTCATGTATCTGACCTGTTCTGAATGTGCTGACTTTAGGTCCAGCATTAAGTCAATTGCACTCTAGTGTACTTGTTTTCTCTCCATTCACAATTAAGAGATCTCACAAGATCTAGCTTAAATTCAGACATCCATACTGTAGACAGCTTCATTTGAAAAGATTAATCCTGCTAGTCTAATCTACCTGCATGTTTTATGTCTTATCTATGTGACAAGAATAATGCTGTTACACTCAGTTCCTGAAACCAATATGCAAAAACTCTGTCAGTACTATTTCAGCTCCAGCAAACTCTGTTTAGCACTTGTTCATTACTGAATCATCCAGTACACATGTAAGATACCATAGCTTTCCTTATGAAGCCAAATGTATTCAGACTGGAGAGCTAATATTTGGATCAATAATGGCAATTCAAATAAAAAGTGTGTTTATTTTTAGATTATACATGTCCTATTCAATTATCCTCTACTGAGTGTTGCTGGAAAAATTTCAGACAAGACATTAACAAGACAATAAGCCTCAAAATCACCCTGTTTTCCAAATACTCAAATTTTCAGCTAGAAAATGCACTCCAGGGCACTTCTCTTCACTAGCCTTTGTCCAGAAACTTATTCTTAATATTTATAACAATTTGCAGCATCATAAAACTGCTTAATCTTCATTAATGTGCACTTTGGTTTGCTTATGTGTCTCTTTTCTGTGGCAGTTCATGAAAAATAAATATATCTTGGCTTTTTCAGGAAATGAAAAACTTATTGTGTAGAAAAAATGCAAAAGAAGTTTTTGTCTTCCACCACACCTTCTTTTGATTTTTTTAAATATTTCACATGTTGATAAACACAAATTTAAAGATCTATATTTACTTTTAGATGTTTAGATGTTTTTTTTTTACTTTAAAACAAAACCCAGCAGAGGTATCCAAGTAGCCCCTCTATGTGTGAGCCACCATTAGCACTTCCCTAATTAAAGTCATGGTGCTCATAACACCACTGTAGTACAGGTTTTGAACTCCCAGTTAAAATTATCAGAGTTTGTTCCCAGTGTGTTTCACCTCTGTTTTTTCTTATGTGCTTGGGGGAAAAGTAGTCCAGTTAACTCTGACATTCCAGAATAGCTGAGTATGTCTTTATGAATCCCTACAAAAATGCAGTTTCATCCATGAGGTGTGAGTGCAATGGTTCCTCTCACACATATGAAATATTCATTACAACTTTTGAAGGTCTTATTTTTTTAAGGTGACTGAAAGGTACACACCATAGAGATAACATGTTTTATTTGTTCTGTCAAGGTTAATTTCAATTTTTTAACTCAAACAAGGGAACTTTTACAGCTTGGCATTCTGTTGTGCCTGGGTGACACAAGGATGAGGAAAGTAAATGATGCAGAGGGCCAGCTGAGGGCAATGTCTGCTATGAATTATGCTTTTCAAGTGTTGGAATATCATTGCCATAAAATGGACAGTAAATTAACTGTCCACATTTATTAAGACAAAGAGAAAGTGCTTTGGAATTGACATCTTCCAAAGGTGCAATGCTCTGCTCCCAAAAATGGAAGCACAAAGTAGCTCAGGACTGCAGAACTTGCTGAAAATCCTCCTGTGGCCTGTGCATAAGAAGAAAGTGCACACAACTCATTCTTCTAAAATGCCATGAAAGTATTATTTTCTTTTCACATTCCCTGTGAGCCAACAATAGCTGTTGCTATAAATTATGAACCAAAAGCCTTAAAAGAACTCACTTTGGTGGCTGGCTGGAGTGCAAATAGAAGAGAGAGATTCAGCAAGATTAATTTCCACTTTTTCTTCTGACCAAGACTATTTCTCTTTCCATGTGTATATTTTATAGTTTTCATTCCTGAGTAATTCTGGAGCACCAGTTTCCAGATATACTTTCCTGAATAAGAAACATTGCATAACAAGGTAGCAGTATTAATGCCACTTATAACTTATTAAAGTAAAATTTGATTTTAAAATAATTTCTGTTGTATTAAAATCAGGTTAATAGCTATATTTTTTGTAGGATTTTTTTTCCATTATGTATTTTTCTTTTATTTGATGCATTGATAATTCTAGGGAGGAGTGGATTTTGTTGACTTTTTTTACAGCTCAAACATGAGCTATACAAACAACTTGAAGCATTTTGCATGCATATGGCTATGTATAGCATATATGAATTTCCTTAGTTTCCTTTTCAATCTTTTGTAACCATTTCTCTGCAGACCTTTCAAGCAATTTAAATGTTTTGGAGAAGAAATTGATATGTTTGATTTAAATAATTGATTCTATGATTTATTAAATTGCAGAAGAGATTCAATTATTTAGTATTATATGCTACTATTTCTGTTGATACGGAAATACAATCAGTGAAAGGTTAATCAAAATGATAATGAATTTTGATTAAGCCATACCTCCTGCTGGCTTCAAGAAAAGGCATTTGCACAATTTTTTCTTTTTTCTGATGAACACATTTTGATCTGAGAAAAGTAAGAAAATAGTTCTTTGAAAATCTTCTGAAACAGCTTCTAAAACTCTAATTTAAAAAATCTTTATTGAATATCCTGGTGATATCCTGATGCCACATTCTAATTTGATGGGATCATCAGTATGTGTCATGAACATTACATATTTCATAAATTCCTGTTTGATTTTTGAAAAAATGTCACTGAAGTTGAGATTTTGGAAGAAGTAAAAAAATATATGAAAGAAATGTAGCTTGCTCAAGAAACAGAAATACAAAGGAGACATTTTTAACTACAGAACCTTTAGGGAAGAAAAAGAATGCCATCATGAGAGACTTTACTATGATTTGAAAGAGGAAATGAGGTTTCTTTTTCCGGTGTTTAAAAATTATACTTGAGAACTCTGGGAAGATATTCAGTTGGTTTTTCTTCTGTTAGTTACCACTGAAAGCTGGGTTCAAACTCTCCTCGTAAAAGTACTGTAGATAAGAAATGTAACAAATTTCTTAAAAAATTGATCTTGATAAACACTTAAAGCAACTATGTAGCATAGGTGTCTGCAATGACAGGAACTGAATGAGAAAGTTAAGGAGAGATCTTTTCACCCCGTGCTCCTTAAGAAGCAGATGCATGTGTCAGTGACACTAAAAAAATAAAAATGCAACATTTCAGCCTGTTGCAAACTTCTTTTCTTAACAAGATCTGTCCTAATTTCAGCTGTTTTAGCATATTCATCAACAACTCTTTTCAAAGGCAACTGTTTTTACAACACAACCCCTCTGTCTTCCCAGACCTATTTTTTTATACAGCACATTCTGTTCAGTTCTTATGCAGATCATGACAGAGGATAAAACATTTATTCTACTTGTTCATATTATTTGTCACAATATCACTGGAGCTGCGTGACATGGATGATAAAATAGTCTACATAGCTCAGAGCAGAGCCAATTGGAAAAGCAGCCTTGGTTCCAGTTGATCTGCTTGGCTGGGACTTCAGAGTGGACTTTTCCCAGCCTTCTCTCCATGGTGTGTTTCTGCTGTGCACTTCTGCCAGCATGACTCACATTAGCTTTCCAGTCAGCCAGCTCAGCCAGCTCATTCTGCTAAAAACTAATGCAGAAAAAGATTTCTTTCAGTAGGGCCAGTAGGATGTATGCCTGATTGCATAAAGCCTTGTATAGATACAAGGAAAAGACTGAGAACTTGTGGACAAGAGTAAGGTGAGATTAAGTTGGCTTAAACTAGTTTAAGGTTTCTGCAGAACAGCCAACTGGTCTTAAAGGGACAAATTTTTTAGGAATAGTACTTAATTTTTATTCTGACACTTTATTTTCACTTTTTTGTTGCTACAAAGGTGCTGAATTAATTTGCACCATTTTGGTACTGAATTTTCCAGAGAGCCTGCAGCCTTGCCACAGCTAATACTGCCCATGGTTCCAATGGCATTTTATTCAGCTTTCTGTCAGTGGCAGCTATATCCAGATTCATCAGCAGTTGTCATGCACATATAAAGAATAATAATAAATTTGGCCTTGAAATTTAAATCTCAGATGGAGGGGGTGAAACAATGAATATCTCTCATGTGTATGAATACATCAGCAATTCTACAATTCTCATTCTGTAGGAGGTGCTATGCAGAATCCAGATGTCAAAATCCAATGAAACTTGTCATTTACCTTAGCCATTAGCCAGAAGTACAATTGCTTCCAGAAGTCCCTTTACAAGAGAATTTTGTCCAGTTGTGCATTTTCCAATTGTTTGGTTTTACAAATCAAAGTATAATGAAACACCCAACTCTTTTCACATCTGAATGTCAGCAGAATACCAAGCCTTTTGATCTTGCTCTAATATTAACTAATTAATTATAGCATTTTCAATTGTAAGGAAGGATTGTGTTTATAAGTGAGATTTTTCAGCACATCAGGCAATGAACAGGTCTTTTATCTAGGCCTGAAGTGCTGCAGAACTAAACTGGTAAGAAAAAAGATACATTCTTCCCTATGAATGACTGTCAAAACCAGTATGTGTTCAAAATAAAAGCAAATATTCTTAGTAATTACTTAGTAGAAATGTTGGATGTTACTGCTTAAAAAGCTCCTCCAGTTTGAACATTTATTTTGCATTTATTAAAGACTAAATTTATGAAAGATGTTTTAAGAGACAAGGTATAATTATTCACCAACAATTGAATGTCCCCACAATCTTTATTTAGTGTCTGGGATGTCATTTGTTTCCGTGTTCTGAAACACTGGAAAACTTTGTTCATATGAAATTTTGTTGTATTAGGGATGATTCAGGGCAGAAGTTTTCCCTGTGAATTTTGATCCTTTTTAGTTTTTTTCTAAAATTTGGTTATCTTTCTCAGCTTTTTGATTCTTCTGTCTGATAAATATTCAGAAAATTCTTCATGAACATTTGATTTCTGAGTGAGCAACATGGTTCAGATTTTTCTTCTCACTAATGTCTCTGTTGGGCTGACTCTGTGCCCTGTTGCAGGAATCTGTTTTTCCTGGGGAAAGCTGAAGATTTTGCTGTAAATACCCTCTCTACAGCTGAACCTCTCTGCTCTACACGGTGGTTACCATTGCATCTCCACATAGCACTGGATAACCAAGCTTGCCAGTTGGAAATCACAATCAGCAACAAAGTACTGATATTCAAAACTAACAAGAGAAACCCATTCTGTGCTTGCAGAAGCCAGAATGGTCACAAACCTTTTAGCTCCTTTGTAAATCAACAGTGAATAGAAGGTGGAAATTGTGGTATTTCAATAACCTGAAAAAATAATGACTACTAAACATAAGGAGTCTTGCTGTTTGCAAAACCTACTGTATCATTTTCTCAATTTGCTCTCCCTAGTAATGGAGTTATAAGTTCTGTTTTCTAGAGCATAAAATCCTCCATGTTCCACTATATTTACCCTTGCCACTACTGGACCATTTCAGCTAAGAACTTTTGTTTATTTATGGACACAAGCATGGTCCTGTATCCTCCTCAGTGGATCTCCAGCCTCTGAATCAGTGTAGAGACAGATCATATGTGTCATGGGGAAAAACTACTCACCTGTAGTAAGTGGTTTAAATCAAATAAGGATTAAAGGTTTGCTGATTTATTGATGGCAGAGTTAACTGGCAGTCGGTGAACTGGCTATCAATGAACTGTACATTCAGGATCAATATTGGTGACACAACAGATAAACAACAGTCCCAGATGCTTGAAATGAAACCAGCCCATTTCCAAACTTCCTTCTGTAGGTAATGCCCCTTTGTATTTCCATGCACTCTCACACTGGCTGGCAGCACAGACAACCTCCCTCCCCTCTGTGTGGCTGCAGGTCCCTGTGTGGTGCAGGGACAGGTGACCCAGGTGTCCCTGGCCAAGCAGGGCTGTCCCCACTCCCCCTCACTGGGGTCTCTGCCAGCTGCAGGGGCTCCTGCACCCCACAGGGACCTGCTGAGCCCAGGCCAGGGATGGGGATGTCCTGGGGGAGGGCAGTGCTGTCAGGGTTTTTCAGCTCCAAGGCCTCTACCAACACCTTATAGAAGTTTCAATTTCTGTCACACTACTGCTCAGAGAGTTTCAGTAACCTGTCTCTGATTATGTAGTTGCTGTTCAATGTGATGAGTGGCTCTCCTGGGGTTCATCCATAGCATTATCAGTTTGAAGGACAGGATCTCTCAGAGGGGTTGGGCTGTCCCCTCACACACCCTGTGCCACTCTCCCAGCCTGCCCTTGGTGTACTTGTCAAGGTGTTGGTAGTAGGGGGGGCTGGTAATGGCCTCCCTGACCTTCCTCCCCAAGGAGTTTTTCATCTCACTTTCTCACCCTGTCAAGGAGGAGGAGTGTTTTAGCCACTTGTATATCCAACAACAAATTAGATGCATTTATTTATGACATCCATGGCCATTTATAACTTCTATGTTTTTAGCTGCTTTAAAAAAATTCTTTTCTATTTTGCAAAAAACAAATATATCTGCAGTTCACATTGTGGGGAAAAATACTGATGTCCACTTCCCTGGACAGGCTAATTGGCTCATCATTCATTAACACTTGAAAAGCTATATGACACAGTATAAAGGTATCATGCATGAATATCATGCACACACACATAGAGAATGTATTTTTATATAGGTGGCTTACAAAATTTTTCATTTAAGAGGTGAGGCCTTGATATTCTTCCCTTGTGCCTTTACACTTGAGCCTGTAACTTGATATATATTTAATTTTCTGCAGATTTGGACTTCCTTGTGCAGTGTGTTTTATGAATGTTGATTCCAAGAAGCAATTAATAGAGATGATACTCCTATGAAAAAATATTAGGGTTTGAGGTAAACTGCAAAAAGCAAACAGTTGGTGCTGAAGGAACACTCAGCTGGTCTGAGAAACAGCAAGGAGATAAACTGATGTTTGTGTGTTTTGGGGCAAGTATATAAAAGAAAAAGGAAGAACAGAGGTTTTTATGTTCTGCATGTCTAACTTTGCTACCAGTTGGACATGAGACACTTTCTTTTCTCTACATTTTAAATTACACTTTCCTATTATCCATTGCTATAACCCCCACATTTGAAAGTGTTGGAGAGATTAAACACTTGAGTACAAATTGGCACACATCCTGAATATGCTTGTGCAAAATGGAAATCAGTATGTATGCTTTTTCCTGTAAAATCTTCAAGCAATATAAAAACTTTCGGTGGGGGGATCTTTGTTATTAATTCAGTCTGAAACTTCAGCTAAATTTAACTAATTGCTAAATTGCTAAATTAAAAGTGTTTTGTGCAAGGTGTGTTAAAATTCATGCATATGATCCTTCTGATTGGTATTTTAACCCTAATTTACATTTTACATTTTAATAGACCATAATTAATACTTCTCAGAATTTTTTGGAGGACTGAGATGTGATTAGAAAAGTCTTTTGATTGACACAGTAAAATTGAGTTGGGAAAAAGAAACTACACTAAGGAAAACTGATTATTTATTAGTTACCTTATGGAAAGGAAATCTTAGCAGGATTTCCATGACATTTACTTCCAGTAGATGCACCATATCTGAGTGTTTCCCTTGGATAAAGGACACATTCACAAGTTATCCAGGGGCTGAAAAAGTTTCTTCTAGTTGTAGGAACTTGTAAGTCTTCTCAAATTTAGAGACACTCATCCTTGCTCTTTAAGCTATGACCTTATCTACTTTCCAGTCTTTCCCAAATCCCCATTGAGTCCTGCTGTGTCCTTTAACATCTGGATCACTCATTCCAGAGATCTGAGAAAGCTTGGAGTGCCACTGTGAAAATAAAAAGCTCCTTTTTCTTAGCTGATAGCAGAAGGCAGTGAAAAAGTCCTTGTAGTCTAGGGAAATAAATCAAAGTGCTTCACCTGGAAAAAAAGAGCTTTAATTTAGCTGCAGCACTTAGCACATTTTATCATTTATTTTCCTTAACTCCTTTATAAAACACATGTTCTATTTTAATTTAAAAAGGTAGATTGTCATTACTAGCCAGAACATTTGTCTTTGCAGGCTTCCTTTGAGTTCACTGAGAAAAAGCATTTGAGTACAAAATGCAATTTTGTTTCACACATCTGGCAGTGGCCTCATTTTCCAACTGACAGTAAAAGTCATATGGCCCCATTAGCACCAGTAAATAAAAAGTGGCCCTATATTCCTCTGGAGACATAGACTGCTGCCATAGAAGGACCCCAATGCAAACAGCAAGTACTTTTCCACCAGCTGAAAATGTATTACAAGAAATAAAAAGGCCATTATGTTCTAAGGACATTAAAGCAGGTGCAACTTACCAAAGCCAAGCACCTAACTGCACTATCTGTGCTACTGTGACATTTTCAAAGCAAATACAAGAGCAAATATTGCATGGATCCATTGACATGTGAATGCACGTGTCTAGGAATTTGTGGTGCCATTTTGACCTTGCACAGAAAGTCAACATGACCCAGGCATTTCAGTTCCAGAGAAATTCCCACTGAAATCCTGTCTAATCAGACCTGCAGAATGAGGTGAAAGAAGCAGACCAAGGAAGTTAATGGTATTTGTCTCATTGTAACCCTGAAAACTCACTACATAGCCATCTGAAGAAACTCCAGGGTTTTATTTTAACAGAGTCTTTATAGCTGATGCAGTTCCTGCATATGACAGATTTTCAGACATAATTTTTGTGTGGGATAATAATAATAAAAAATTAATAAATCCTAAATAATTAGTAATAATAACCATAACAAACAATAACAAAAAATTAGAGCTATTCAGAAACATTTGGAATCAGACAAAAAATGTTCCTCCTTTTTACACAGAGAGGGTGAGGGTTTTTCAGAGTGCCTTGCAGGCTGCATCTTCTCTCTTCTCCCAGGAATGCTGTGCTCACAGGAGGTATTAGAAGAACACTGATAAAATCTCTGCTTTCTAGCATTACAAAAGCAGCTGGTGTCCCATGTAGTGGAGCTGTAGAAGCTAGTGTGCCTGTGCTGGGATTCAAGAACCCTCTCTTTTCTGTTCTGCCCCTTTCTTGCTCTGCTTTTGCCTACCAGCATATTTAGTATCTGATAACAATATATTCTAAAAAAAATGGTGTGCAAAACCACTACTTGATAATATTTATTTTATCTTAAAAATACCTTTCTCCTAGTAACAGGTAAAGCCCAAACCCAGTTTTTAGGATTGGAAATATCCCAATTTTGTGCTGATTGAGTTGAAATACAGAAATGTACCTAAGTATACTGATTATAAAATACAGGTAGGGAGTGACCAAAAAGCCCTTTATTTTTGTCTCTATTAACAAAAACCAATGAACATCTGTACCAAGTAACAGCCTTTAAAATTAGAAGTTTAAAGAAAGGATGCATTAGGAAAAGTATATAAAAAGTGTTTCCTGTAGGAGCAGGTATTATAAACAGATGTTTGCACTAAAATATGAATGCATAAATTGCAGAAGAAGATGAACTGAAGAGCAAGATGGATTCTAGGATATAACTTAGTGCAGGCTGTAGACAGCTATGATGCCTATGAAAATCCAATAAATCTTCTAAGTCAGCCACCTGAAGAACTCTCAAATAAAGTACTTTTGCCTATGCAGCAACTACCAGGTGAGGCCTGGAATTTCTTTCCTCTTTTTCCTTGCTTCTTTTCAGCCAGTGGATAAAAGCAGATTGCACCCTCTACAATACTGGAGAGAGCAGGGCTGTACTAACTGCTGAAAAGTGCTCTGCTTGGTTAAAAATTCATTCCTAATGGAAATGAAATATTTTCAATGGAATAATAATAGGTCCAAATGTGTCCCAGGCTATTTGATCTGTCACAAAGAAAGGTTTTAAACTTCGAAAAAATTCAACTTTGTGACGTCTGAAGGTCAGTCAGGGCTACACAGGATCAATTTACGGCAAGAATCGTGAGAGGTTTTTGATGATATTGATGTGAAGTAGAGCACACAGACAAAAGAGAAAACAACACTTTTTTCCTAATCATAGCACTGGGCTTTGAAATTAGGCACAGCAGGTAGAGAGAGATCCCATACAGATTTCAAAAAAGGATCCATGTCCTGTTACTAACTCACTTCAAATTGCCAGGGAGTTGAAAAATCACTCCGTTCAACATTAACTTGAGCTAACAAAGACAAAGCTACCAGGCAGCACAGCTATTAATGCCGAGCTGCTGTGCAGCATTTAACAGACCTAAAACACACAAACATCAGTAACCAGCCCTCTGCATTTTCATCTACTTGCTGTCAGTACAAAGACACTTCTGTTTTGCTGATATGCATCCATAGAGCAGGGCTCTCATAAAAATGAGAGCTCTTATTGAAATTATCTTTTTTAAAAATTAGCAGACTTTAATTTCTAACTTAAATTATAAAGAAAATGGAGAAATAAGCTTAAATAAACCCCTCTAAAGTTATGATGATGTGTTAGGCCTTCCATGCTTCTAGTGCTGTTTTAGCTGAAAACCGGTTTTGTACCTTGCAAAAGACTAACAGGGAGATGGCACATCATAATGCCTTTAATTGTGTTTAATTTTCATTGGAAAAGTTACATCTTTCTGCATGCTCAAATCCTTTTTAAAAATAGTGTGATAAATTCTCTTTAGTTTTATATGAGAAAATTTCACTGAAGCAGGCAGTTCTCTAGCAAGACAGAACTGTTTATGGAGATGGACAAGGATAATGAAAAAGAAGATCATGCACATAAATCATTGTCATTAGGGATTAAAAAGGATGTGTAATGACCTGTGCAGGTATTAGAAAAGCAAGCTGATACTGTGTGAGTCAAGCTGGTTGATCCTTGCAGACAAAAATATTCAAGTTTAGAAAAATATTAGTTGTCAATGAGACTTAAGGCACAGAAATTCTAATGTAAGTCTGAAAGGTAAACATATAGGACTTAAAGCTTAACAACAAATTTTAAGTATTTGTGAGAAAAAAATGAAGATTTATGAACTGTGTAAAGGGCTCTTTCAAGTTTGATTGGCCAGAAATGAAAGGAGCAGAAGGATGACAGGAGAAATTGGATTGGTATTTATTCGTGATGGTTTCTTGTCCAAAACATGTGAATATAAGGAAACAAAAGTAGTTATGCTAAGTGGAAAATTCCATGTAAGAACATGGAAATAACTGTTCTTTCTGGTGGCATACTGCAGGAGAAGGAGCTCAGAAGTTTCACTCTGCTGTTTTTACATAGTTCAAGACAAACACCTGGAAATGTCAAGTGGTGGTATTAGACCAAAAATAATGGAAAGAAAAACTGGAGATATAGTTAGGTCCCTGTCAAAAAGTGTAGCATCGTGTTGAAGTTTCAGCTTAGCTAGAGGACAGCAGATCAGTCAGCCTGTGGAGAAAAACCTCTCTGGTAAAGGTGTTCCCAAAAAATTTTCACCATCTCCTTTATCTGCTTCACTGCCTGAGGTTGTTCAAGAGCTCACTTATCCAGGCCACTGGGAAAGGTTCCAGTTTTCTGAAAAATCAGATTTGTTCCTCAAGTAATTTAAAATGTTGACAGGCTGTGAACAGTTGAACCTAATTTTTTGTTTCACTGCAAAACAGCATGTAAGTAATGTCAGCAAAGGTCATTTGCTGGAATTAAGTCAGTTAAATGCCTTAAATGTTTTTTAATCTTTATTCTTAATGTCATGTGCTGACATGATAATGCTATAAAATGTCAGTGTGGGTTTTGTTAAATATGTTGTAGAGAAAACCTGCCACCCATTCACACATGGTCTGAAATCAACTATCCACTCTACAAGAATCAGTCTATGGGAAATATTAAATTTGCAGATGGTGTGTGCTTTTACATTATGCTCATTGGACTACTTTGGAATTCAAAGGTGTTTGAAATCTGGGACCACTTCTTGTTTTGATTTTTTTTTTTACCCTGGCTTTCCTTTCATAGGTCATTTTGGCAGAATAATTTATTTGTTTCTAGAGATTAATGCATTATTTTCTGTATACAAATACATCTTGGGAAACAAGTATTCAGCATGTTTGCTAGGCTAAGATGAAAGAGAATGTTAGGATTGCGCTCTGAGAGGAAGAACTCTTATTTCCATGTATCTGTACCATGCCTAATATTATGATGGTCTCTTGTTGTGGGAAGATGACTAGGGGTGAAATTATAGAAAACTGGGCAGTTATACTCACTTTCTAGCAGAAGTTATAACAGTACAGATGTTATATGGTGAAATGCAGTTGCTGCTTCCTGGATGGAATGCAGTTGGTGTGCACAAAGTCTATTCCACCATGATTCCTCACCCAACACAGCCTGCAACTTTAGGCAGCTGCTGAGAGGGGTGGGATGGAGGATGGAGCAGAGAGGAAACACCACAGCCAGGCTCTGTTCTAATGCTTGCAGGGGAGAACTTGATGTTTCCAAGTAGCCAATAAACCACAAAGTACCCATCAGCCAAGGGAGATAGGGAACATCCAGCTGCTGAACCAGCAACCATGGCTCCTCTCAGGTGAACTTTGTTCATTTTAATCTAATTTTAGATACTAACACACAGTTCCATCCCAAAGCTATCCACTTGCAAGGAATGACCACCCCTCCCTGAGCATGCATTCCATATTTTCTTGACTATATCTTATGTTTGAAGTGAGAGAGTTTTACAACAATCAGTAACAAAGGTATGTAAGACCAGAGTCACTCAGGTTCCACCTATGTGTAAAGAAACAGTATAAAAGTAATATAGAAATGGGGAGAAGTTAAGGAAAACTCCATCATACCTCTGGGTTTGGTTGACAGCTTGAACCTGATTTCTACCCTGCCTCAGCCATCTCTCACAACCTAACAGGGACACCTATTGAATAAGAACCTAACTCTATGCACCCTAAATGATTAGGGTGCATAGAGTTAGCTAACTCATTGGTGATTAGAGCTTATCTGTATTTTGTGTTAAATTAGTTTTTGCAGTCAGTCACTGTCAATGGCAAAACTGTCAGTTTTCTGTTATCAGTAACATGTATTATTCCTTAAAGTGATTAGCCTGACTCCTTCGAAGGTTCTAGCTGTTACAGGAGTGGATAACGTACTCAGCAAAAGTGGGGACTTTTGGAGACTTGGAGACTAGGAGAGTTGTCACTCTTTCTAAATTGACTCCAAAATGTTGCTGCATATCCTCAAACAAGTTCACCAAACTGCCCTCTGAAGCAGCAGACCCTACAAGGGAGGAGTCCCTAGAACGGGCTGTAAGAGTTTCATATCTAATGGAGGAATTTTGAAAACATATGTTACTAAAAATAAATGAATACTTTTATTCCTAGTATTTTCAGATTTACCTTTTCTTAATTTTTCCTACTATAAAGCCTGGGAAACCTGTAACTAAAGAGAAAAATAGACTTCACATTCATTCTTTTTTTTTTCAATGAAAAAATTTCAAACAATGTAAGTTTAAGTAGTTTTCATATTTTTCTAACTTATGTTCTATACATCTATTACTTAGCAGTAATAAAAAAGTGTGAGACAAAGTACAAAACCAAGCATTTAAAATTACATGCTTCAAAGCAAATGAAGTGTGGAATGGCCTAAATTGATTTTTCTCTTGAGTAATTAAAAGGAGAAACATTTAAAATTAAATCAAGACTTCTAGTTTTCCTCTACAGTACTTCTTTTGCTTTCATTTTCTGATGAATTACATTATTTAGGATTTCACCTTTTTCACTCTGAGCAGAAGTGTACATAGTGCAGACAAGGTCACATAACGTTAGGCCATATGTAAGATTTACTAAAAAATCCTCAGATCTGCATCCAAATCCAGACTTTAGGTTGAACAGTAAAAAGCAGAAGAGCCATGAGAAAGTCCCTATTCAGATTCCCTGTGTGACCTTGGGAAGGCCATTTTAACGAGTTCCTTACTTGTTTAATATAAAGATATTACTTCCATTTTTCATTGGGACGTACATACAAGATCAGTTTTGTTTCTTTTTTCAGACTGTAGTCATGGCAGCTTAATAAGGATTTATTGTCAAAACAAGTAGGTCAGTACTGGCTCTGAACCCAGCGCAGAACCCTGCTTCCTGAGGCTTTCTATCCCTTGCTTACTTAAATTCCTGTTAATTTTGACTTGAACATCATTATTAAAACTTCCTTTTCCTATGGATTTTAAATTAAAGTAGGTATTTTTTCCAGTGAAAAAAACAGTTACTGTTGACATGGCCAGGTGGAGAACCATATAAACATAATGTAAATGAACCCCAGCTGCCTTTCACTTTAAGGCCAACTCCTTTCACCTTTTCAAAGGGAAGAGGGTTGCAAGTATATTTGTCATGTTCTGCAGAGCTCTGCATGCAGTCATCCAGTTTCTCAAATAATATTCAAATTAGTTTCAAGCCTAGCAATTATATTTTCCCCAGAATTAAAGTAATGACATTTTAATCTTAATTTTGCTTTCCTATCTATGTGCTTCATGCTGTATCCTTCACATTAGACTTTGGGATGTGAGAACATTATGTAAGTCTGGAGTTATCATTGAGGAAATGTACTTTGCAGCATCACACAGCTCAATTTAGATTAGGAGAATGAAAATACTGCTTGTCAGAAATGAAGAGAGGAATCTAGTTTTAAGGGTTAACACACTAAATGAAAATTGTATGCAGTATGGACAAGTAATTTTGAAACATCTGTAAAGATGTTTTAAATGCAATCAGCAATTCCCACATTCTCTCCTTGCATACAGGGAATGTGTTATCAGATTTTTCATTTAAGTCCTTACTTGTTGCTGGACTCACAGAAAGTGGTACTGTCAGAAATGCCAAGCTTTCAGCAGGTCCTATTAGTTTCAGTGGGAACTTCTGAACAAATAATCTTCTGAAAAGCAGGTCAGTGAGGCTTCACTTCTGTGTGTGGTCTGCTTGGAACCTCTGCCTCAGTTCAGTAACTCTTTGTGGGATTTTGGAGCTAGGACACAAGGTCCAAGACCTTTATTCAGAATACATATCTATATATATGTGTCAGAACTAGACCTTTGTAACCCTGCTTTGATAATCTTGACCTCTGGATTTGTTCAGCTTCTGAAGGAACAAGATGAATAAGTCACTGAATTCTTTTATATTCTGTCACATCTGATGTGACCTCTGGAGTTATTTCATGACACATAAAACTAGTGTCCTCCTCCAGTCCAAATGTCAAGGAGGAATTATACCCCCAACATTTTTTTAATAGGGGGCTCTTTCCTTATCATATTCCTGATAATTTGAATATTATACATTTACAGAGTAAAAAAAAAATCATTAGCTAAAATGTGTCATAACATTGCAACAGTAAGAACAGTAGCAGAACCAAAGCCAGAAGTCCTGCAAAGTCCCTTTGAAAGGTTACATTTATAGATCTCTTTACCTCAGACTTTTTTTCCAATGTCTCTGTTTTAATTGCAGTTTGATGAAACTTTTAACTTAACTCTATCATACATATAGATCTAAATAACTATGATAGTCTCCATTAAATAAAAATATTTACTGAATTTGGCCCTTATACTGATGGTAATGCTTTTTAAAACCAACAGACAAGAAAAAAAAATCACTTAATAAAAGTAGCACAAAATAAGCAAACAGAAAGAATAATATCTGGTCATACTGACACTGAAAGAGACAAGAAAAATTATCTAATCAGTTATCTGAATAATCCTGTGAAGAAAAGAAATAAATATGAATTTTGGCCAGATTAAAATAGGAGAGGCAGTTAATAGTGGTGAACAACAGCTCTTCCAGCACATACTCTTTTAGAGGTTTGCAAGACATACCACTTTGTCTCAACTGATGGCACCAAAATTGGTCCAAGGATTAGAAGATGTAATGTAACTAATTACTATTTCCACAATGAAAGAAATCACAATTGTCTTACTGAAATTTTAAAGGCAGACTTTTATTTGATATTCATTAATTTTTCCCAAGATTCTCAGACTTTTAGATGTCACTAAAATGTATCAAATACATTATGTATCAAAATTTGCAAGAATTTGCAATTGGAAAGTCATTCATCACTATAGCCCAGGATGAAGGTTCCTCTCAATCAATCTGCTAAATATATTTCCTTGTCATGTGCCGACTTCATCCAGAAACAAACAACAGTAACTAGGAGAACAGGCAGCAAATGGTGATGGCAGAGGGTATTTCTAGGAAGTGATTTGGAAAAGTACTGGTCTGTGAACCTGATCTATCCTAAACCTGTTCTGTCCTGTTCATATCACATTGGGAAGAGGAAGTCCAGGGAAATGTTGCATTGTAATGATCTATCTATCTAAAAACAGGGTGTGAAGTGAGAGAAGAAAGAATACTGGTAGAATACTGAAAGAATAATTTGTAATTATTCAGGGTAATGAGATCAGGGCAGGTTGTGAAGAATTACAAGGGCCTTTATGAAATATTATGATTAGGTAGTCAAATAAGAAGTGGAAATCAGTTTTATGCAATATGATGCATTGGTAGAAATGTGCTGTTAGCATTTTGGATGGACGTTTGAGGTTGTGTCCTGTAGTTTCTGGAAAAAAACAGAATTTTCCCTGCTATAGGAATAAATTTATTTATTCCTCCATCCCATCCTGCCCATTTTGATCCCCTCGTCCTGATAAAAGACACATTAAGAGATTCAGAGAAAACTGATGGGAATGATGAAAAGTAGGAAACAGTTTCTGAGTGAAGCAGAACTCACTTGCTGAGCTGATGTAGAGGGGACATGAGAGAGATCAGCAGAATTATGTGAGACACAGAGAGCAGGGTTAGAAGCTGTTCATTTTCTCTGTTGGTAGAAGAGCCAGGGCATTGCAGAGAGTATTGCTTCCATGGAAATTCTTTCCAGAGGATTTTGGGGAAGTGGATTCACAGGATACTTTAAAGTTCTTGGAAGAGAGATCAGATGAGGAGAACCAAATGGCAATCCAACATCAGTCTCGTGACCCCTCTCAGGATAAGACAGGCAAAGGCTGAGTGGGAGATACAAAAAATGTGTGCTCTGTTTTTCCTTTCCTAGACTTGTGTTCAATGCTACAGCTGGGAATAGGATCATGGTAGGTCATTTTTCTCATCCAGTACAGTCATTGATGTAATGTTGTAAATCTTATTGCTTATATGCAAGCACGATTTCTCATCAGAGATGCACAAAATGGAAGTGAAAGGTGAATGTGTTCAGGTTTTCTTTATTCTCTGAGACTAATAGTCTGTTTATTTAAATTTCACTGAGAAAATTTTTGAAAAAATTCCATTTAAATTTAAACAGAAATTGATTATTTAAGGTCTTGCTTGAGCACCTGAAATGTAAAGCATTTTAAGTGGAAGTGAATTTTCACATCTTTGAATACCAAAATCCGCAGATGTTTCCAAATGGTGCACAGAAAAAAAGTATTTGAACCTGTAAACTATCACTCAGACCAAACCACAACCTCATAAATATTCTGCAAAATACTTTCTTTGACTGTTTGATTTTAATTCAGCTCTGGCTATTTCTGATTAATAAATAAACAGATATATTTGTACACCAAATATTATGCATATAAAGATACTATTACCACATATAGTACAAGTAAACAAAAATTGAGAGTCTGCAGCTGCAAAATGTTTAATTCATTAGGTTCCTTGGATTATTTTAAAGAGGAACTGTGATCTCTTAAAGAATGTAAAATTACTTCTTGCAGTAAATTACTGAAAGTCCTCAATTCAACACCTGAGGTATTATTTTTGGGGCATAAAAATGCAAAGCAAAACATAAAGTCAGACACCTGAAGAATATTCCTTTATTTTCTTGCTGCCTGGAACATCTGTCTCCTACCATAAGCAGAATTAGCTGCCCTCTGTTTCCATAGCACAGCATTTAAAAAGAAGTCAGTAAACAAAACACTACTTGAAAACTTTAAAAATAACTTTGCCATATGCTGTCCGATTACAACACCTCTTTTGTTGTTCTCAACTCAGTGAATTCACTGAGCAAGACTTTATTGGCAAGCTACCAGATCACTAGCAATTTCTTTTGTTTAGAGATATTTATAATTTCAATTATTTACATGCATTACACTTCAACTGCCAGAGGTATTTAGACTTTTAAATGGGGCCCAGAAGGATTATTTTGATAACACTCAGATGATTAGCTGAACAAAGGCTCTTTTTTCCCCTTAATTGGTTGCAGGCAGAGAGTGTAATAAAGTCCCTTTATGAGCTTGTCACTGAATTGGGTACAAATGATGTAGCAATATTACATAAATTAGCTGGAACTAAAATCCCCCAACACAGAAGTTTTCTTTTTCTTTCTCTTCTTAATAGAATGTCTTAGTAACATACTCCACCTAGGCATAGAGACAAAGACCATTAAAAACCAAACCTCTTAGGAGGCTGTGAACAGCACAGAGTGAATCTAGTAGATGACAGTTCTGCGACTTTGTTGTCTCCTGGTATAAGTTCACATCTATTTAATTATTTGTTTTATATACATCCACTGCACATCTCAGAGAATAAACCTTCATTGGTGGTTTGGCAAATCAGATATGCTTATTGTGCTCTAGATGACAAATCCACATGACATGCAAGAATGACTTGTGTGGTCATGTCCATGGCCAGAGTAACTCTGGCAATAGAATGAAATTTTTGGCCCCAAATTAATTTTTCTATGAAAGGTGAAGAAACGGTAACAACTGACTGAAGTGCTTTCTAAGTGTTTGAGCATCTTCAGCCTCTTTCATCTCTTCAAAATTACGAAAACCTAATTAGTTTTAAAATAAATTTACATCTACAGAGGGATGGGAATGTAGTTTTAACAACATGCTCTCAGACAAACCAGCATGCAGAATGTTGCAGGTATGATCCCCCTCATGTGCAGATTTTATGATTGCAGTCTTCAAATTAGCTGGTCAGGTTAATGGGTGGTTTTGACATAAGTGTCTTTCCCTCCTTATGTTATATAATTTCATATAATTTCATTGTTTCCTCAGAATCTCCCATCTTTTTGTATCCATTTCTGATTTTGTGCTTGGGTGGCAAGATCTTTCAAGTAAATAGGCCTCTAAAAAATACACAGTGACTAACAGAAAGGGGCTGTGATTGCTGTAGTAGAAAGAAAAGATGATTAACAGAAAGAGGTGATTGAGGTGTTAATGTATTTTGGGCGGAGTGTGGAATAGCCAGCTGCTGCTGACTACTGGTACAGTAAAAAAAGCATTCAAGGAACTAAAGGATCAGGTCAAGTTTTCTCTATTGCTGCTGAAAGATCAGATGCTTAGTGGTAAAGTTCTCGTGGAGGCACAGAAAAATATAATTCAGCCAGTGCAGAGACTCTGGAAGCTTCAGGTCTCCAGAAGGAGTCCCTGTCTGCCAGAGTGAAGGGGTCAGAAACCTCTGCTGCATCCCTGCAGGGGCACCCAGTCCCTCCCCAAATCTCCTGTGAACCCCTTACCCCAGTGGAAAGGATTTGACTCAGGGTAGCACTGAATGCCAATGGCCCTCGCTGCCTGGCTGCTACTTGATGCAAAAATCTGCTGTCTTTTTACTGGTGAATATTAACAGCAGTGAATAAATACAGTGTTTAGAGATGGTAAATCTGCTGCAAAAATGGTCATCATGGAGGCAGATTCACTTTAAATATGAAAAGGAAATTGAGAAAAAAGCAGATTTTCCTACAAGATCATGAATTTCACCACCTCACAGAAAAGACTGGCTTAATAGAAAGGATGTAATAAAAAATACACCTTTAAAAATGAAGGAAATTGTTTCATTTTCATTTTTTCTCAGATTTGTAGAATTATGTTCTAAATATACTAAAGGATCCAAGGGAAAATGAAAAAACCAATGAGATTTTATATACAAAGCAAGGCTTCATGGAAATGTAAAGTTTTTTGGAGTCATAATAATCAGTTACACTTATCTGATGTGATATGCTATAAAGTAGGAATGGTGTACCTAGTGATATTTGTGAGGTTTGTACAGCAAAGTTGAGCACTGCAATATTCCTAATGTTGTCATGCAACCAGGACACATTTCCTTCTTTCTTTTCAACATGCATAATTCAAACGCCTTTTCTCTGTTTTTTATGCAATTTTCTTGCCAAGACTGATAGACTGTAGTATTTTCAGATTCAGTATCAAAATCCTCTGCTGTATTTATTTCCCATTTGCTCCTGTTCATTAAGGATATAGTTGATCTTGTTGAAAACTGAAAGAAATGCCATTTCAGTCAGAGCCTCATGAATAATGTTCTGGGTTTACACAACAGTAACTCAGTTAGCTCTTTGAAAAGCAGAGATTAATAATCATGAGAACCTGGAAGTTTTCTGACAGTTAATTGGTGCTTTAGCACTGCATAAAACAATAATAGAAATGAATAGAAAGAAAGGAGAATCACAGAATCACAGCATCACAGCATATGCTGAGTTGAAAGGGATCCACAAGAATCACTGAGTCCAACTCTCACCTCTGCACAGCACCATCCTCAAGAATCCCACCATGTGCTGGGAGTATTCTCCAAACCCTTCCTGAACTCTGTCAGGCTGGTGCTGTGACCACTGCCCTGGGGAGCTGTTCCAGTGCCCAGCCACCCTCTGGGTAAAAACCTTTTTGTGATATCCAACCTAAACCTCCACAGCTTCAGGCCACTCCCTCAGGTCCAGTCACTGGTCACCACAGAGAAGAGATCCGTGTCTGTCCCTCCTCTTCCTCTCAGGAGGAAGTTGTAACTGTGATGAGGCTTCCCTATCTCATTCCCCAGTCTGTCTGTACATCCAGGCTTGCCCCATCCCAGGTGCAGAATCTGGCATTTTCCCTTGGTGAATTTCATATGGTTGATGTTTTCCCAGTCCTCCAACTTGTCTAGGTCTCTTTGCAGGGCCTCCCTGTCCGTAAGGGAGTCAACAGCTTCTCCCAGTTTTGTATTGCCTGTGACCTCACCTAGTATCTCTTCAGATCCTGCATGCAGGATGTGATGTTGAAGAGCACTGAGATGTTTTGAAATGGAATGTACTATTTCATCTGTTGCAGCTGAGTTTTAAATGAATATTTGAGTAAATGAAAAAAGATAAAGTCTGCTAAAGTATGCTTAGCGTGCTCTTGCATGAGATCAGGATGCAAACCCTGCAGGCACTCTGAGGTCTTGGTTTCTTGTTCCTCACACGACCCTCATGTCCCAGAAAAGCAACAGGGCAAGGACACAGAGCAGATCCTCCCCAGCTCACCTCTGGCATCTAAAGCCAGGAGATTACTCACAGTTGTAATATCCTAGTTAGAAAGATTCTTTTATTACTGGCAATAATTTGAGTGAACTTTGATCCTTCCCTGAGGATCAGGGTCATGCTCTGTGAAGATGTAATGGGGACATAACATCCTTGTTAATAACAATGAGGCCAAAGCAGAAGAGCAATATTAATGCATTAAAATAATGTTTTGAGCAGGCCTGAAAGTCCAGCTTCTGTTTCCTGAGACTCGTTGTATCACTGAGTACAGTGAATTGTTTTCTAGAGAAACTTAAGTTATCAAAATGGTGATTTTCAAATCTGGTGCCAATATTTCTGCAACTTTTACATAGATTTCAGAGTTTTTGCCCAAAGATAACTTCATTTTAGTTTCTGTTGATCAGAAAAGAACATTTATTCCAGTCCTAATTTTATACAAAAAAATACTTTTATCCAAAACCAGACTCCTTTAAAATAGTAAAAGAACACATCATAAAATATCTGATCATCTAATATTTCATATCCATCATCTAATCTCTAAATAAACATATTCCACTCACATTTCTATTGACCAATTCAAAATATGAGTGACTTAATATGAATTTAGAAAGTGAATTAAGCAGCTTGCAAGTACATTAGTGTTGCTTAGCCCTTGAGTACATAACCCATGTGTCAATTTGAGGGAGGAAATACAAACTCATGGTTTTTATGGTTATTATATTTCCTTGTTCGTCCTTCTACTAAAACTACACAAACACATTCTCAATTTGATACACTCCAGTTTTAGAGCATTAATTAAAAGTGGCAGAGGGTGATGCCCGTATCTGTGATCATCAATGTCACAATTTAAATTGAATCAATAAATCAACACATTTAAATGCTCAAAACATCAATTAATACAGCAGATAATCAAGTCAAATGACTGTGTAACTCTTGCACTGGAAAATTTGAAAAAGAAATTCTCTTAGCAATCATTTTAATAGTTAACCAGTGTAGCTAGTTGACCTATTCAGAGAGGAACGAACTGGTTTCATTTTATATTTTTATGCTTGCTTTGAGGACAGAACATGCAACAGTACCTTGGTTCATCTTCACAATTCCTTATATTTAGCTATCTTTTCCCCTTATTTCTAATAGAATAGAGATTCACCATGAGATGTCTGGAATTTGGAGAGCATGCAATACTATCCAAATGAATAGCAGCTTTATCATCTTGTGTTCCTTTAGATTCCCTCATAGGGAAGGACACAGAGTTTAAGACATTACAGCTGCTACAGGAAAGACAACAGAACTTCTAGAGAAGGTTCTTGCTTTCCCAAACCCCACAGTGTTGCTTTGTTTGAGATATTAATAAATTGCAGTCAAAAACATAGATCCATGCATTTAGAACAGACAATGTGGCCCAGTATTTTCAGAATGAGCAGTTTTGGGGTCCTAATTAATTATAGAAGTTAAACAATTTTGGATTTTTAATGAACTGAAAGCTCTTCCAGGTGTAATCTATATAGGTGTTTTTCCAGGAAGACAAATACCAATTGCCATTGAGATGCATGCCTCGAAGTTTGATTATGTTTTTTTTTATTTTGCAAGACTTAATTCAATAATTACCCACCTTCTTAAAAACAAAAATCTGAACAAAGAAATCTAACAAGTGTGTACCCTTCATTACTCTTTCTTCCATAAAATAATTTTTCTATCATAAATAAGGGAAGTAATAGAAAAAACTTTCAATCTAGAAAAAAATCAGAAGGTGATATTACATTTTGTTACAGTAAATTACATTAATAATTAAAAGCTTCATTTCCCCCCCAAAAGCTCAGAACTAGATCCTGCCCATCATAGAAGTTACATGTTTTCTGGCCCACTTACATACAAAAATATGTAAAATTGCTTCATTTACTGCGTAATTAATCCTTACTTCCCATCACTGATAGACATATTAAAGAGGGGTTTCTTTTAAATAAACTGGAAGGAATCTACTATCTTCATATTTAGTCTGCAACTCTTTTTAAGATGTGGTTAACTGCAGAAAATTATCTTCCCTATATCTCTGCAGAGATTGGAAAGAATAAAAAAAGTCTTTAAAGCACAAGGAGTACAAGTACATTAGGATTGAATAGTAAGATACAGAACCCAAACAAACTCATTGAGATAAATTTCAATTAGAAATCATAAACTTGGAGATAGAGCAAGCTATTTAACAGGCAGAAGTGAAGTTGATAAGTTTTATATCTCCCATGTACTGTGGGATTTTTCAAGCTTACTGTTTGGTGAAAAGCATTTGCATTTGGGTAAAGGAATTTACATTCCCATGTTGAGTGTTCAAATAAATATATTAAATTACTGTATACACGTACAGTGGTTAAGAGAATTGATTTTGTTACAAATGCTCTTGTGGAAGTTCTTAGAAAGAATGTCAAGTGTCTTTGTGAAAAATTAGGCATTATCTCTGATCTGACCCAAGACTCCTAGCACTCATTTCACAGTTGAGAAGAATTGCATATCCCATGTAAGCGGTGGAGGACAGAAAGGATTGTCAGTAATGTGTTCCCTGAGCAGTCAGGAAGAGAATTCCAACTTTTTACCACTCCTTTACTTTACTGGGTTGTGAGTAACCTTGGATTTCAGGCTTGGGAAATTTCTGGTCTCCATTTCAATGAATCACTTTAATCCATAGGTCAGGGTATTCTGTCTAAAACCATTCAATTTACACATGTAATTGTATCATCTGTTGTTTTTTCTGTCCCACTCACAGAGAGTTGCTCTGTGAATAAGTAGGGCTTGGGGTTTTTCTCCTAATATAATCCCTAATGGTGCATGGTTACAGAAGAATTCTTCCTTTTCAGGAAATATCGACTTAATCTTCTGCATGCTGGAACTGTAAAAGCACTCCTACTAGTTTTTGTCAAACATGATTAGAAAATATGATTAGAAAAAAAAAGTTTCCTCAGCTATACAAATGTATTGGAGCAAAAAATAATAATTTTTCCTCAGGGTTATTAGTCACTTCTGAACATTTGATCACATATCTTCGTATAATAACAATAATCTATGCTCTCAACTCAACAGCTTTCAATATTTTAACACAGAGAAAGAATGCATGGTTCTATTCACAGCTGAATGCTATGTCTATAAATTGTTTAAGTTGGAATTGCTATGAGCATTAGAGTAACAAAACACTAAATCCTATTTGGACATTGCAGCAATTTAGATTAGTATTCTTCTGATAATATTTCACACATTCCATAGCTATCTATATGCTAATGTTTCCAACAAATTATCAAATGTTATTCTACACAACCTTCTTTCCATAAATGACCTGTCATATTCGTAATGGCATCTGCATTTGGTGACAGTTTTTATTTTATCTAGAAAAAACTGCAGGTCCATAAAGAAACTAATTATATAGTTTCACGGTTGATAATATGATTTCTAGTTTTATAACTAGTAATAGGCAAACCAATTCAGTACAAAAAATTATCTCTAAACTCAAGGGATTTTCAGAGAGCTGGACCAGTTTTATAGTGATAGAAAAGATTTCATAGTTGTTACTCTAAGGCATCACTTTTTGAACTTTTCTGACCATTCCAAATAAAGTTTGTTCATACATCCCAGGGTTTTGTCCAGTATTTCTATTTCACACCACATTTACTCTCTAAGCTTCTACAGCAAACCCCCCAAAATAACTAGAACTAGAGATGCTCTCTTCTACCCGCAGAACAAAGACAAGTAGTTCAAGACTCCCAAAATGAATCCAATAATTACATCACATCTAACAAAAAAATCAAAAGGACTGCCCTGGTCTGGGAAGGAGCAGGAAGCAACACCGTAATTATGGAGTAAGCATGAGCTGTAAGGTTCTCCTGGATTCTTTGTATCACTCAGATTCAGTTCAAACTCAACAGCCCAAGTTGCTCCTTTCTCAAAGGTGTAATGATAATTTCAGACAAGTTAACATGATTAACATAATTTGGCACGCACATCTTTTTTCTGCTGGGTATTATCAATGTCTGATTAAAGCAATAAAAACTGTCATCTTCAGAAGAAAACATTTTTATTCAGCTCAAAATTTATAGGATATGGATATATATATATATATATATATATATGCATATTTTCTCTTAATTCTTAATTGATAAATTTTGACAGATTAAATAATCTAATTCTGTTTCTGGAAAAGATGGAGTTCTTTGACAATGCTGCTTCTTTCCAAGGATTTCCACAGATTCATGATGAACCTTCAGCCTCTCTATCCTTCCCAACTTTACTATTGAGCCTCAGAGCCTCCTTGGTAGAATAATCTTTATCAGCTGTATCCTGGAGTATTCCCTTGTTGGGAGTTCTTCCTCATCTGTCACTAAGATATTGAAATATCAGTGTCAATCCTCTTGCTTTTTATTATTTGTGTCATTTCCTATTGACTTTTTTGCTATAGCACTTTCTGGACATAAGAACTTCCAAAATACTGTGATAAACCTGGATTGATTTCTGTCTGCTAAGGATTGAGGTTTGCTTATTCAGGACAGAAAAAAGCCAAAAACATGAGGGTAGGTAAATTTCAAGTAGTAGTATTTGCTTACTGTATTCTGAGACAGCCTTATGCAACTGGGTAAGATAATATTGTATTAAAATCAACATATGGAAAATATTTGGAAGTGATGCCTTAGATTTCCTACATGCCTCTCAACAACTCAATATGCAAATAATTCCCTTTGAGTTCTCCTGAATTTGGGAACTCTTAGTTCTGTAGCAATCCTGAGTAGCTTAACAGATGTTACAGATCCAGATTTCCTGAATATTCCTGTTTCTAAAGGTTCACACAATCTAAGCCTGCCTTTGTCATTTTATCCTTACATCTTCTGTTCTCTGCTGAGATACCAAGTTCCAGGATCACTTTTATGAGTGGCTGATAATTGATTTTGTTGCTTAAATATTGGGGTAGCACGTAAATAGTACTTCTTGGTAGGAATTTGTCACTTAACTACACAATCAGTTTTCTTTCAAATAAAAAAAAAAATTTAAATGATTAATTCTTTATTTCAGCTGCAGCATATAAAAAAATCAAGAACAATATGACCTCCTCAGGGCATCCAGCTGTTACACCTGCAAATGCAAGCATTGTGTTACACAGATCCAAAAGACTTTTGGAATCAAAGTAGATACTAAGTTTTAATCACAAGCAGTGACCATTCTGTTCCCCAGCTAAGGAAGGTGCAATCACTAGACCAGGCTAAACCTATTCCATGGAAAGTTTGTACACTTCTTTGAAAATCTGGAATCACCCTACTGATTTTGGGGCTAATCCTCATGCTAAATTACACTCTGATTTTTAGTTTTGTGCAGTTGCAGCCTCTTTGATTATTATCTCATAGCTTAGAGGCCCTTAGGCTCTTTCTTTGTTATTACTATTTATTTATTTATGATGAATATTTATTATGAAATTGATGGATAAAACTTGTATGTCCATCTACCTAAGAAATAAAAAGTTATTTTTATGGTCTAATCTTACTCATTAACTAGGAATGATATTTCAGCAGTGCACAATACATATTCTAGAGTACTTGGAACAAACACCAAGAAAATGAACTTCATTGTAGTAATTCACAAATGTGTTCTCCTTCCTTTCCCAAGACAAATACATCTAAAATTTATCAATAATTTTGAGATTCAGAGGCTTACTCTGAGCTTTTTTATGCAAACTCAGTTGTTTCTTTTACCTTGGGGAATTGTTTGAGCAAAACTATTCACACCTTGCACTACTTCATTTTATGTCCTGCTCCTCTCCAAAAGGAACTGTCAAAACCCATTTCTACAGTAAAAATAGCATTCTAGATTTAATTCTCTTGAATGCAATTATAGGGTAGGTATCCAGTAAAATTAAACCACCAAAATAAGAATCTGTGGGTACAAAATTATGTTTTTGAAAAATCTGTTCTAAGTTTAAATATAAGGGGTTTTTTTTTGTTTCATTTGGTTGGGGTTTTTTTGCATAGTAATCCATATACTTAGAACATTTTCATCCCTAATTAATTCAAAAAGTAAATGGTGGACTTGAGAAAAAAGCCCAAACACAGCAAAATAAAACAAATAGATCTCTTATAATCTAATCAGGAAGCAAGTTAGTCAAACAACAGTGCAAAGGTGAGTGCATCTACATGAGCTAAAATGAGATAAAAATATTTCAGATCCAACTTAAAAATGTAGTCACATGTAATACAATTGTTTGATGGATTATTTAAATGAAGAGAGAAAAGAAACAGAGACTAAAGGATAAAACAATGGGGAAGAGGCAGAGTGTGAAGTAAAGGAACCATCAGTCATAGGAAAAACTCTACAAATCCCCTGAAACAGAAAAACAATTACAGATAAAGATGTAACAAGTGACAAAAGGACAGAATGTAATGTACTTGGAACTGAATAGAAATGTAATGTGACATACAGAATGATGGAAATCCTCTGCTTTGTATTCCTTTCTTTTGAATGGTGCACAGAATTAATTTTCCTTTTTTGAGATAAGGTTTTGAATGTTCTACCTGTATTTACTGTCTGGCTTTCCTAATAATGATTATAGTTTTACTTCAAGACTCTTCAATTCATGCTAACATCAAACACTTCCTCAGTTCTCATAGATTTTTTTCAGGATTCAAAGATTTTTTTCAGGATCTTGGAAATTTGCATCTGATTACAATTGCGTTATCCCAATATCTTGTCTTCTACAACAGACACTTGGCATTTTGGTGGGGGAAAATTAAAGCACAGGGTCAGCCTCTGATTTCTGTTTTCTCTGATTCTGATCTCTGAGTCTTGGGATTCTGGAGTCAAAGGTTCCGTCTACACATTTTTTGTTTGATGCAATTGACAAATTAATTGTATCCCTTCGTTAGTAACACCTTGTAGCATTGAATCTCATAATAAAGGCAATTGGTATAAAAACCAATTTTTTTTTTATATTGTAAATTTCCCTCTCTCCTTTAAATCTTGCATTATGGTTAGTGAAAATATTTCCCTGGTAATTTATCCATGAACTTAATGGTATTATATTCCTTTACAATATTGGCTCCTGTTTGTCATGTTTCCAAGTTGAATGGCCCTAGACCATTTTGTCTAGGTGCTTGTCTGGTTTGGAGAAAAGTAGTCTGAGGTCTGACCTGATTGTTCTCTATGGCTTCCTAGGGAGGGGATGTGGAGAGGGAGGTGCTCATCTCTTCTCCCTGGTGTCCAGTGTCAGGATACATGGGAATGGTTCAAAGCTGCACTGGAGAGGTTTAGACTAGATCTTAGGAACTATTTCTATATCAACAGGATTGTCTTACAAGAGATAATCAATGCCTCAAGCCTGTTAATGTTTAACAGACATGTAAACAGTGCTTGTAATAATGTATTTTACCTTCTGGTCATCCACGGAGTGGTCAGGCAGTTGGACTCAATGATGATTGCAGGTCCCTTCCAACTTTAATATTCTATTCTATTCTATTCTATTCTATTCTATTCTATTCTATTCTATTCTATGCTATTTTCCCAGACCTTATCCAAGCCCTTACACTAAGTGTCTCTTTTTTACTGAACTTCACACAAAAGTGGATTTGCTTCTCCATCCATCAGTTTATTACATCTGGTAACTCTCCTTGTTCACATTTTGCATTCACTTCTTTCATCACTTATTCCAGGATATTTGTTCTTTTGTGATATCTGCTCTTCGTACTCTTCCATCATCTTACTCTTCCAACATCCACATCTCCATTTTATATTACTGTCTAGTTTCGTTCGATCTCCAAATGCTCTGGCATGGATCAAATGTTAATACATTTCAGGAAATGACATCACATTAAAGACTTTTCAAAAGACTTTTCAAGGAATATCCCAAAGCAGCAGTCTTTGAAAAATTCCTGTGTACCATCCTTCAAGTTCACTTCCTTCAAACTTTCAACCCAGACCAGGCACAGAGCTACCAACAGGCTTGGAAGACTGGTGGTATGCATGCCATTCCCCTGGCAGAGCAATGATTTTGTTAAAATTCCACCTATGTTGTTAGAGATGGAAATTTATTCTAGGAATTAGAGATAACTTTAGTCTGATCAAAAGTCACATTATGCTCAGAAAGGCCCGTTTCAGAAAAGCAGCATACGTCAAACCAAGGAACTACTTATATCCATTTCCATCCAAAATATATGCAGCCTGTGCTGAACTGAGGCCAAACAAAGGCTGAACTGAGGCAAACTGAGGCTTTAAGATCCTCAAAAATGATACATAAAGCAAATATACACACATCCCCAAATGAGTGCTTAAGTTCTTTTCCCTACCCTCTGGCTTGAGAGAAAATTATGATACAGTTCTTTTTTCTCAATACCAGCACTTGAAAATGTTCTTCAGTTGAACTTTCAATAGCTGAGTTTATTCCTGAGACTCAGTAGTTAAAAATATGTTCAACAAGGCCTTGTGTATATTTTTTCATCTTTCCTTGAAATAGATAAACTACAGTATTCTTCTTAGACATAACCAAGGAAAATCTGTTTAAAAAATTATTGAATATGTCACCCAAAATTTTACAACCCATTTATGATGTGACCTCACTGTCATGAAAAATGCTGTGTGTTATATATTGAATAAACAACATTTTATATAGCTGGTGACTTTCCTCTACATCAGCCAAAAGTCAGGAAAGAGGGAGCACATCAGGAATTTGGCCGAAAAAAATAAATAAGAAGACCTTTGAAATTCTACCATTAGGCTTCAGAAACCTTTCAACCATCAGAATAATGTTAGTTCTTCTGAGAAGAAAATAAAGATATTCTTGTTATGATGATTTCTTGCTGAAAACCTTGTCTGAAGTACCAGAGTCATTCAGGGAAAATGCACAGCATAGAAATTATAAATAGCTAGATTATAAAAGAAATCAGAGCATTCAAAGTCAACACAACTGTCTCCTGTAGATGACAGTAATTAAATTTCTTTTATCTGGTAGAAGAAGTGCTGCCAGCTTCATATAATGAACTCAACATCACCTCAAGGCTGTTAAATCTTAGCACTTTTACAGTCATGCATCAAAGCTGAAATTAGAGATCTCATGTATTTTATGATAGAAATGAACACTGTGCATACATGATTGGACATCAGAGGAGCCCTATTTCTAGGGCAGCTCACTGAAAGAAAGCATTCTTAAAAGAAAATTTACTTGATGTATTAGTAATTGTAAATTAAGTCACAGCAAATCAACTTTACAAAAGTGTGTAATGAAGAAATGACTACAAAAAGTCAAGACAAAAACAAATAGTCTCAAAACTTTTAGGAGTGGGATTAAAAATTTCACTTCCTTGCTTCCCTAGGAATTATCAACTGACTCAGAATGATGTAGTCCCTGTGACTGCCACGCTTGTGGTAAGAGGCGTGGAAAATGTTTGCCTGGCATCTAACTGGGACTCCCATGACTTCCATGCTTTCAAAGCTCATTTCCTCAACAGAAAATCCTGAGACACTCCACTGAAATAGTTCAATTTCTACATCTTTTAAAGAGGAATATCTGGGATCTCAGATTTAGAGGCAACACCATGGATCAGGCTGTCCTATAGCTTTTTGCTCAGTAAACTGATGCTTGCAAGCAGCTCCCCATGTGGAACAATGGGAAACAACCAATTGTTGTGGCCCCAGCAAACCTCTCACAAAATGACAGGCTTAGTACTGCAGTTCATATAAACTCCAGTGCTCATTTGTGCTACCCTTAGCCTCCCTTCCTGAACCTCCAAATGATATCATTAAGAGTATTTGCATTTACTGCAAGCAGTCAAAGAGACTACTCATTAGAAATATTCCTTCTTTTACTCTAACCCATATAACTTCTTTCTTTTGGTTTCACCTTTGTCAGTTCTGCTCAGATGCTTTGTTGGTAAGACAGTGGAGAGCCTTATCATCCAGTTATGGAAAATAATGGGCAGTTGTGGACAGTTTGTTGTGTGCTCTTCTGTGTATGTATATGTTGGGCAATAGTTATACATGCAGTCAGCATCCAGAAGTTATTCCTCATCCCTGGTGAGTGGGTTTATTTCACACATATTAAGTGATGAAACAGTCTCTTCTTTGCCTCATTAAATCTGTATTTTCATGCTCCATCAGCTTGTTTCCTAGTTTTTAAAATGTAGATTTAACTTCTTTGAGGCAAGGACTTTCTTTTTATTGTTTGTACATCTAGTTCAATAGCATTAGCACCACTGGTTACACTGAGAGTGAGATCCCAGAGCATTCCAATTGCATGCTATGTTTTGATTTAACATTTTATTAAAAAAACACAAATGTAATTTGTTTTGTATGAGTAACTTCTTCACAGCTCTGTTGACCAACTTTCTGGTTGAAAGATAGGAAAGATTCTTCTAACATGATTGATACTCCCTGACAGTTTATTCCCCACCCTTTTTGTGCTAAACATTGCTTTTTGGGGGTTTGTTTTTCTTGTTTGTTTCTAAAGTATAATGTGATTAACATCATATCAACTATATTTAAATGTCTTTGCCATTAGGATATCAAAATAAAACAGATTTCTCTATACTTTAAACACTTTCCTGAGGAACAATGCCTCTGCAATGACCCTGATAATTAAAATACTTCTCTAACCTTTATTTTCTCACATACTTTTATTTTAAGTATTCTATACTCCACACTATATTCCACAAAAAGCAAGGATGTGACTCAATTTTGCAGCCTTTTCTGTCACATATGAGAAAGAAAGAAAGAGTATACAGTATATTAAGGCAAATAGATTCTAATACATACATAGAAAAGCATAACTTTTCTCTATTCAGACTGCAGGAAATAGTTATTTTTTCAGAATTAGAACTCCAAATAATGAGATAAACCAAACTGTGTTTTCCAGATAAGTGAAGAACCCATGCTAATGCACAGCAGAAAATAAAATGTGTAACACAATGATTACAGAATCTTCTGGTTTTTCTTGTTACCCTTACTTTGCATCTGCAACTCATGCATTTATTCTTTGGACCCTGGCTCTGGGTTTATCAAGAATGTGTCTTAGTTTTTGTAGCAGTCAGGTGTGGGATGTTTGCCTAACAGACCTAAGCATGGATTAACTAACAAACCCCCTCTCTTCAGTTTTACTCTCTTAATAGAAATATTTTTAATTTTTTAAATGTGCCACTCTAGCACATAAATTTGCAGTGATGCTTTTGTTGCATTTGTTTGAGTTGTTGAGACTAGACAGGAATGATGCAAACAAAGACAACTAGGTTTAGTCACTGGTCCTTCAGTGATCTGACAAAGGAAGAAATTTGGTCTCAAAAATAAAATGTTCCAGGCTGTGTGTTGATTACAATGAAAAATCTGCAGCAATAGAGACAAGAGACAAGTCTTAGAATCTTTCTCTTTCATTTTCCTTTTAAGTATGCAGGATTTTTTGGGGGTTTTTTTCCATTAATCTCCCTCTTAAACTCAGAGTTCTTTTCTCCTCATTGATTTTAAAGACTTGTAATTTGATAAATTTAACAAGTTACATTTTTGGAATGCATGTATGCTCTGACACACATGGAGAGACTTCTTTGACATCAGTGACAGTGCTAAACATGACCTACTGACAAGTTTTCTATCTTTAAGCATTTGTAACAACAATCACTATTTAAAGTCAAATTTAAAATGAAAAAAAATATGTTGATCACTTGTCTATCACACTAGTTACTTCACTGTAGTTATATTATTTTTCCTCCCTTTATACATATTACTCTGTCATGTAGTACTGTCTCTTGGAGTTTTCTTTTTTTCTTTTTCTCTACCTACAATTTATTATTATAGCTACCAAAGGAAGTTCAAAAAGTTGCTATAATTACTATTTTCCTTTTGAGTTGGATAACCCTACTGAGATATTAATTTTACTCATTAACATGATGCACATTTCCTAGCAATAATTTGTGTTTCCCAGACAGACATCAACTAAGATTTCACTATAAGTCTTTTCAACAAGATTAAACATTCAGTGCTCCTTTTATCACAGTGAGAAGCAGACAAGCAGATCTTTTGTTTTTCTTTACAGAAACTGGGTGATTCATGTACACTTGCATAAGTCTATTGACATCTGGCCTAGTTAGGTTTTGCCACCTTTGCCTTAAGGGAAGGCTACCACTCCCTGCATTATAAATCTGTCATTCTGGCAAGAAACTTTCCAGTGATGGATCCTAAGTGTCCAGAGGGGAGCTGGGGTAGATCTTGTGTTTCAGACATTGATGGTTTCCCACAATGAAGTCTATGACTGAAAGGTTCATGCTGTTTCTTTCTCCAAAGCCTACAAAAACATGCCCTCAATCTTCTATTAAACAGAATTATTTCAGCAGTTTCTTAAAAGGATCTGTAGGCAGTTATTTTATGTGTCCTACAATTCCTGGGCAACTTTACAGGAGAGAAAGCATGAGGAATTTTCCCAACACTCCACCAATATCAGGCAAAGAGCTGTGTTCTCATAGGCCTTCTGACACAATCAAGTATAAACAGTCAGAGAATCACAGAATGGTTTGGGTTAGATGGGACCTTTGAACATCTCCCTTTCTCTTTTCAGCCACAGTCCTGCCTGAGCATGTGGCCTGTCCTTTCTAGGGTCTCACAGACTCAAAGGAGAAGGAGGCATTGCTATTTCCACCTTGCAGTCTGTAACCTCCTGCTCTGTGCTGAAGGGCAGGGTGAACACAGAGCCACAGGCTCCAGTGCTATGGCCTTTGGAGGTACATGGCTCTCCCTTTGCTGTTCCTTTAATTTTAGTGAATGTGTGTGACTATTTCCCTTGTTATAAATACCAGTGGGATACTCAAGGCAGTAATCAAGAGAGATTAGAAAGAAGAAGGTGAGTAACAAATTTCCTCTGAAATGAGGTGCTGCCAGGTGGTTACTCTGGGCAGCACACATACTGCTGAGCTGCAGACACCTCAAATAAACATCTTGTTTACACATTGCTTGGAATGCATCACACCTGAAAGGGAGAACTTCTACCAGTTTGCACTTTTCATGGTTTGGCCATAGCATTTTTTAAAAGTGCTTGCCCACCCCCCTTACCCCCAAGATTAGGAGTATCTCTTGCTAGATATTTACACCTGACTACTTTGCTGTAGATCAAGTGTAAAATTATGTGACATTACCGAGTTGCTCAACACATTAGGAGGCAATCTCTGTACAGCTGCAGCAGATTTAACTGATGTTAATTAGATGCAGTGTTAACCTAATGGTAAAATTCTGTCCTTGGAACCCATAAAACTTTTGAGTTTTCAGGGAAAGTTTCTGTTGTGTGAAACACAGTGGGAATTGCAGGTCTGAAAAAAAATCCATAGAATTCTTGATATTTTTATCCCTCAGTCTAACATAGGGACATACCATCCAAATTGTTTGCACTCTGTGAATGCGAATCAACTTCTTTCATAAAGCAAAGGAAATAAGTCCATTTCTCATTAAAGGCAAGAAAAGAGATCATGGATAACAAGCTGCAGATCCCTAAGGATGAAGGCTGAATTTCCATATGACAGCCAAACAGAATGGCTCATCTCTTTGCAAGCCCCAGTCAGCTGTGGTGCCAGCTGAGCTCTGTTACCCTCACTAGTGTGTGTGTCACGAATGGCAGCACACAGGGGCTGAGCATGGACACATCAACACCATGCTGCTTCCTAACACAAATGGTGTTCATTTTTAACAGAAGCCTAAGCACACAAAGTAATTTCCCAGCTCTATTTCTTTGTTAGTTCATTTCTACAGAGAGGACTTAAACATGTCTCTTTTCTACCATTAAAACCTTTATTTTCTTGAACAATTAAACACATTTTCAATCTTGTCATTAAACTTGGACCTGTTTTTACTTCAAGTGAATTCTGTGTAGTGCCACAAAAAATTAAATATTAACTCATGTTCGGAGAACTGATACACAAAAGTATCACTAAATAAATACAAAAAAGTAAATAAATAAACCATACTGTCCAACAGGTAGAAGAGTTTATAAAGTACATATTTAAAATAGCCAACAGGCACCAGTGAAAGCTCCAGTCTGAGGAAGGATTTGTCTGTATGGCTCACTAGTCTTACCTAAGGGTTTGTTTTTTTTTTTTTCTCTTTTTACAAAAAGAGTTAAACAATTTCAACTAAAAATATTCACTTTTTGTTTCTTACCCAGCTGCCCAGCAATTCCTTCTATTTCAGAAAGTAGGTGGGTGAAGGATTACATTTGAGTTCCTTGTCACTATCCCACTTTTCTCTTTGGTTTTTTTTTTTTTTCCTTTTTGCAGGGACAATGGATCAGTATACTTTGCCTAATAAATAAATATTAAGCAAAAAAAAAAATTAGCTAATATTAATTTATTTGCAAAATAGTAGCTAATTAATATTAGGCCAAAATTCATGTTCTGTGATGCCTGTTTTCCACATCTTTTAAAATGAGTGTTAACAAAGTGTTCTACAAATATAGTACACTGACCTCACATACTTTCCAACATTTCAATACCCATCCCTGGACACATATGTGATCTTGTTAGAAAAAATGCAGAAACATACAGGTTGGTGGGACTAAATTAAATAGGAAAGAATTACTCTTAAATAGAGAGTTTATCAATTGAATTCACAAATAAATAGCCTGTGAAGAAGGGGCTGAATTTACATTTCTAGGTGAGTTTGCATTTTGAATTAAGGACGTGACTTATTTGGTTACTCAGTACAGGTATTTCCCATGACACCAGGTGCATGTCTTGCTGATCTTCTGTGGTTTGTTCATCATCTTGCACAGGTGTAGCAGCAAGCGCTCATCTGCATGCTCAAGTAAACCAGTCTCCATAGTTATGTTTGTGTCTTGCACAGGGACAACACAGGATGGGTTTATCTTTAAGCTTCCACTGAACAGCTGCTTGGAATGAATAGAAAAAATCTTCATTATTTCATTAATGTACAGCTTATCTCACAAATCCTGGTCTACTGTATTTTCCTACTGTAACATGCCAGATAAATATTTTCCAAGAGAACGCTCAGAATCATGTGTCCAGTCAGCTTTTGCTGCAAAGTCTGATTAAACTCAAAATTAGAGATTTCAGTGAGGTAAACACATTCTGAATTAATAGCACTTCTGAGCTGAGGCTGTCAGAAGTGCTATTACTAAAAAATAAAACCAAGCTTGACAAACTTTGGGAGTACAAATGACTGTGTGGGGTACTCTGTTACCTTCCAATGAAAACTGTCATTATTATAATGACAGCTTAAAGTATAAACAAAATGAGTGTTGCATTAGCTGAATCTTTACAGAGCTGTGTACAGTGAATTCAATAAACATTAAAAATCCCTTTTAATATACATTTTTCAAAACAGAGTTCTTAGAAGTGTAATACCTGATGAGAATAGTTTAAAAAATGTCAAGCTTTTACTATATCAGAGATTCTAGACAGGCTAGCACATTGCTTTCATTTACTGTCTTTTTTTTTTTATTTTTTTTATTTATGACACAAGTGTTTTTGAGCTATTAGTTTAGTATTTTACTATTTGGTTTTTGTAGTTCTCATTACGGCATGTCTTGACTTCAAACAGTATTTCTGTTTAATCAAAACCAAGCTAGTGCCATGTCAGGTAGCATGCATTCTTGTAAGGAATGGGTTCCAGTCACTGATCATTCTTTCAGTTTCATACATTAAATCATCTCTTTCAAGTGTCACTAGTACAAATAATCTCTCCAAAGGCTTCTAAGGATTTCCTTTAATCTCTGTTTGTATTTTTTCTTTCCCTTTTATGGCTGGTGTACCCTCCCACACCCTTTCCACTCATTTTACTAAGCCACAAAAATTTTAATACACATGTTACTGACACACAAAAACATTAGTTGATTTTTCATACTGATTAAGCCATAGCCCTGGAGTTCACTCTACAATAAAGTGACAGAAAGAAATTCAACAAATGTGCATTTGGAACATGGATTGGACTCCTCAGAATATACAGTACCAGTAAGTATCAGTGGTGGTGTAACATTTATAATTTAAATTTCTCCACACAAAATTAAAGAGAATTCCAGACATCAAAATTAGTTTTCAAGGAAATCCTGACATAGTGGCTAAAGCTTTCAGAACCTTATGGTTGTATTTCCCATCATAAGTTCAAGACTTTTCTATTGTCTGCACCATGAAAACTTGTGCATCTCTGATTCCAACAGCTTTAAAGAATCCAGCATTATGTTCTAGTGATATTTGGCAATAACAAAAGAAAAAAAAATGAAGAATTTTAGTGATCTTGAGTCTCCACCAAATTCTAGTAACTTTTTTGGATAGGAAAATAAGGATTATATTCAGAAGGCTTAATGCTTTTTATTGTCTATTAGAAAATATTTTAAAGGATAACTATAGACAATCACATTTCAAATTAATCATCTTGTTTGACATTAATAGAAAACTCATAAACAGAAAAAATATCCAACAAAAAAGAAATACAACCTATAGGTTTTTGTGAAAATAAACTCAGAAAGGTTAAAACAGTGTAACATTTATTATTTTTTTAAATCTCATTTGCTATTAAGCTTGTGCTTAGACAGAGCATTGCAAATCAGAATGCTCTTAATGACATCCAGAAAACAATGAGATCATACCTAATGATACAAACTTAAATTCATAGACATTTTTGGCAATTAGCTTAAAATGTTGTATAGCTAAATGAAAAGAGAACAGCAAAATCTTGTATGCATGTATAACTCTCACAATGCTCAGTCTGTTTGGTCTCAAACTTTATCTTTGCTGTCCTAGCCTTGAATTTACATTAGTTTCCTTCAAAGATGGGAAAGTCTCAGAAAGATATACAACACAGACTTATCATTTTATCACAGGACAAAATGCTGGGCTATCTTTTCTGCTTATTAAGTAATGGTTCTTTCCAGGTAAGCACAGGAACTAGAAATAGTTATTGATTTTGCTTCTGTTTTCTTACAGGAAATTAAAGGCTTTATCTAAAGTACATAAATATCAGGTGGATAAGATAATTAATGTATCCTGAGCACACTTTAGAAATGCATGAATACTAAGATAAAGAGGTCAAATCTGTTTGAAAAACTAGCCAAATTTATACATTTTAGTATCCTGCTGGCAGCTATAAAAACCTGTCATATTAGAGATACATATAAGTATTTTTTAAGCTATACAAGTTAAATAAGGTGCACCTGTTCCGGAAAAGAAAAGGTTGCAATTTGTACATATATCAGTAAAATTAATTAATATCTTCATGCATTCAGTCACAAAGTTATCAGATGTCATAAAACAAAGATGATATTAACATACAGGAATTGTTTCAGTAATAATGTAGTTTACAATTCAGCCATCACAAATTGGCTTGGGTTGCAGAACCACTCTTTAACTCATTGGTAGGGAGTGAAACATGGTAGGATTAGTTTAGGTGTTACTAAACCTGAAAAGAATAACAACTTACCAAGACCTTAAATCTGTAGGAATGGTGAAACTTCACTTTTTCCTGGAAATGATTTTCAGTTGCCATGCTTGATCAAAACTTTTATTTACCCTAGTTGCCCCTTCTATAAATTAAGTCCATTCTTATTTTTATCCTTCCACATTGACTAGAGAGATAATTGATCACAGCTTGCTTCATTGTATTACCTTATGCAGCTGTAGAGAGTTCTATCTCCATCCATTTTTTTAAGAGATCAAACAGTCCTGCTCCATAGGTTGTAGTTTGCGAGGTTTTAGTAATTGTTTAATTGTTACTGCTCTCATCTAACTCTTCTGTTGTTTGACAATGTCTGATTTGAAATCTGGCTTTCATGATTAATGCAGAAAAGAAATATGACAGAATGGCAAAGCACATTTTTACACAAGACTCTCTGAAGCTAAAGTATTCATTGAGGTAAACTACTGTTTCAGCTTACAGGCCATGCACAGACAAGGTGATAATTTTATAATATTTTGGTGTTGTAAATTTATTCTGTTTCTGAAGAGTGCTAATTTCCAGAACAGCTTGCTTTACAGGGGAAGCCAAGCATTGCATTTTTTTTTTTAAGAATGAGCATGGTTTTTTTAAATGTAAGCCATGCATCATCTGTAATCAAAATATTTTGATTACTTTCAACCTCAACACTACAATGGAAATTATTCAGCTGAAGGACTATAATTGTATAAAACTGGAGTTTCTGAATTAAATTTTGCATATGAAAGTCTGATGATTTATGTCTGCATAATATCTATATTATCTTTCATCTTATAGATTTGTAATATTTTTCCCTGTTTGTAAGGAAATAAATTTAAAAAGATCTCATTCAAAGAAATCTTTCAGATAAGTGTTTTAGCACAAGACTTAGTTAGATGCCCAGCTTTGCAATTTGTAGATTCTGAGTGCAAACAAAACTTAGCAAAGAGCTAGACCTATTAAAACATTAGTGATTGCATGTCAGTATTTTCTTTTTCTTCCTTCATGTATAATCCAACATTTCTTACTTTGTAATATGTGCTTGCTTTACTTTTTGTGTGGGGGAAAAAACCTATAAACATATGTAGCAAGCATATTCAACACAAGAGAAATGGAATAGTTTTTTCTTAATATTCACTTTAATAATAACATGATTATGCTTTTTTTTTTTTAATTTTTTATCTTTAGCAACTCACATCTGATCTCTAAATGGAGATCAGTTACTTGCATGTGCAACAGCCCAATGGTGTACTGGTATCAGCCATCTACCCATTAAGAATTTTATTCTTAAAATTCTGAGATATTTTTCACAAAATTCTTGGACAGACTGAGCTGCATTCTTATGAACAACATCTTGACATATTATTGTCAGATGATCAATTTAAACATCAAGCAGTCTTTCAATCTACACAGTGTATGTATTATTGCAAAAGTGTCAGTTTGTTTACTGGGCTAGGTGCTCTGAAGTGTTGTCTCCTTTCACGTCAAAGGTCAGTTTGAAATTTCTTTCATTTTCTGCCAAAAAAAATCTATGGACATTTCATAAAGTTGTGATCTTGTTTCTATCTTCCCTTCTCAGATCAACAGAAAATGGTATTTGTAATGCCACCTGAGAGACATCAATCTATACTCATGGCAGATATATCATCTGTGAAACTAGTTCAAGAAAACTGTCAGGTCTCATTGGGAAAATTAAGCTTTCTATTAGGGGAATGAATCATATCTGACAAATACTGAATGATAGGTTGGAAGAAGTTATTGTTCGTGAACTGCATTCAAGTGCCTTCTCCCTTCACAATTATAGTAGTCAGTTCTTATCACTTCTTTAATTTTTATATATATATTTCCTCATAAAAATCTGTTGCACCATTCTACAGATTTAGGACATACCATAAAACAATTATTTAAGATATTACTATTATTCAGGTAAGTGGAGACTAAATTATGATTCTCAAACTTTCATTTAGTAGAAACAAAGTCTTATAAATGACCATTTTTCTAATTAGGTTCTACTGTTTTTCTTCTGTCATACTTGTGAGAAAATGCTTCTTATGGCCTAGGTGGCTTACCTTTCACAGACTGAGATGCAGGGAATGAGAATGTGCAATATCAGACAGACATAGGTTTTAAAATAGAATCACTGAATTTAGTACTCAAATGCTTTTGCATAGATTAGTAAAGAATTGAGATCTTTGTGTGTGAACCTCAAGACTGCCTAAAGGCCTCTCTTGACATGCCTGGAAAAGACATTTCTGTAATTTCAAAAATGGTTTTACACCTGATAACTATGTGACTGCATTCATACTCATGCAGGGCATTTATTTAAACTCTTACACTACACAGCATGCTGCTGCAAATATATTACTCTGAATCTGCTATAAAAATATAATGTTAATTACATCTTGATTTTGAGAAATGGTGGCTTCTACTGACTGTGACTTTGATTCTTCTATTCTTTTACAGCTAAAGGAGCATTGCCTATCCTGTTGTACTGCAGATGTACTAGTGAAAATGAGGTAAATAAGCCCCTGTGCTCTTAAGAAGAAGATTTGTTCTAGTCTAGTTAAAAAAAGACAAACCAAAAACACCCAGATCCAGAGTGTGAGAAAAAAAAAGGATCTTGGAGCTAAATGACAGACTGATGAAAGAGGTAATGATGATGAGCTGCAAGGGACCCAGTGTAGCTGGGAGCAGAAGTGCCTGGGGTGACAGTCACTTCAGAACTGATTGGTCAAAGTGTTAAAATTAATTACTGCAAAAAGACTCCTTTTGCCAAAGAATAAGATTAGAAGAGTAACCTCTGAAGTGTTAGGCCTAAATTTCTAAAGCATTCTTACTGCAAGGATATCTTGATGGCTCAGAGTCATCCTTAGTGATCACTTTCAAACAGATAAATTCTGCTCCAATATACAGACATAGCAGTAACATGGTGAAGCTATCTCTGAGAATCAAAGACATGTTAAATTACATTTGACAATCTCATTAGCTGTCTGCAGGACATGCATTTACATTCCAAATATCTGAAATGTTGTAAACAGATAAAGCTCTCTTAATAATTATGCTGTCAAAGAAGCATTTGTTCCATTACAGAAGTGGAGAATTTACAGCAAAAATCCTCTAATACATTTATTCTGGCATAGTAGTAAATCAAGGATGTGAACAACATATAAATATTTAAGAATAATAGAATTATGAACAGATATCTTAGTAAACAGATATATATATATACACACATATGTACATAGTATACATATAGTCAGACAGCAAGATGATTATAGGATATCCAAAAAAGTATGCTAAAACTACCTTTATTTAAAAAATGTTACAAGCAAGAATGATGATTGTTTTCAAAGTTTAATACTGTCCTTCTGTATTTGCCCCAAATCACAATCTTAATCTATTTGTTTGCATAGTGATTTTTCACCACTGCATCTTAGCTCACTGAGTTAGTAGCTAACAATTAATAATTTTCTCCATCTTTCCAACTGATGCACATCCCCCAGTTTCATTTAGTAATAGAGTCAGATGATTACCCAACTACTTGGCCAATTCCCTCCTCAGAAGGACGGGGGCAGATAATAAGATGAAAAACTCCTGGGCTGAGAAAGACAGGGAGATCACTTACCAGTGAGCATTATGGGCAAAACAAGCTTGACTTGGGGAAAGCTAGCTCAATCTACTTGCAAGTAAAAAATATATAAACAGAGACAAACAAAGACAGAAATTAAAATACACCCTTTCTGATCCCCCCACCCTCTTGCCCAGGAGGAAGTTTACTCCTTCACTTCTGACTCCTTTATGTCCCATGGCAAGCAGCACAGGGAATGGGGAACAGGGCTTGTGGATAAACCACAACAGCTCCTCTGTGCTGCTCCTTCCTCCTCACACGTTGCCCCTGCTCTGCTCCAGGTCCTTCACACTGGCTGTGGGCCATGGGCTGCTGTGGCCTGAGTTCTCTTCACAGGCTGCAGGGCAACCTCTGCACCTGCACCTGAAGCACCTCCTCCCCTCCCTCTGCTCTCACACTTTTTAACCTCACTCCCCTCAGCCAGGAAGTGTTTTTCCATCACTTATAAATACTTTTCCATAGGTTTGAGGTCCTTACCTTACCCAGGGAGCTCAGCTCTGTCCTGTGGCAGAGCCCATTGAAGTGGGTTGGATATATCTTCATGTGAACAACACAAACCTCTGCACATTTCCACTGCAAGTTACAGATTTGGCCCAATGGGAAGAATTTCTGACAGATGAGACCATGGCATGAGTGCAGACCATGCTGGATCTCTGTGTTCGAAGGAGATCTCACTGAAGAGTGAGGAAACATGTTTTCTCCACTGGATTCACAAAACTTGTTGGTAGCAGAGAGAGAACAGCAACATCTCTAAACATGTTTTCCAGTCCAGTCAGGCTTTTGAGTTATCTGGCTAGGCTTTTTTTTGTTTGTCACTTCCTTCATTAGGCATCCTATACCCTCCTAATTTTGGAAGTAAAGTGAAACATTAAAAACCTCAGCTGTTTGATACAAAGCACTGGCAGCTATCCTGCATCTGGGTCTTCTGAAAGATGGTGGATGGTGTCCATGCCAGCTATTCAGTTCAACTCTTTTTTATATATAAACATATATATATATATAAGATAATTTGATGGATACATGTACAGCCAGATATTGTCCCTAGCAGAAATATATTCATCCACAACTTCCAAATTGAGTTAAGTGAGTCTGGAGAGATTATACATGAAAGAGAATAGCTATAAAAATCCTTAAGATTGTTAAGAGCAGATATTAAAAAGTCTGGACTGCTTTTAGTGGTATTAAAAAAATCTTTCAAAGTATAGGATGATTTTTAATATCCATAAAATGCACCCAAGACTTAGGTTCAGTTACCAGCTTAGAAGACGTAATTAGATTCAGAAAAGGTTATGGTTTTGCTATGTCCAGAAATGTCTAAACATAGAAAGAATATATTGCTATCTGAGCAAGTAGAATGTTTAATTAAAAATTCTTTTTTACTGCTAATATGAAATTCTTTTTCTTAAAATTTTTCCAAGGGAAGTCACAAAACTGTTTTCGCAAAAGAAACTTCAACAAATAAATCAGGAGCTGTTTAACAAGTACCACCTTTTGCAGGGCACTTCAACCAACAGTGGTGTGGCAGTCTCAGATTTATAGTGGTCTAAAAAGAGATCTAGTAAGGTTTTGTTATGTGCAAGTGATATAATTCAGTCCCAGAGATTCATTTTTATAGCAGGTCAAGCGGTCCCATTCCCTCTCTTCTACACAGTAGTTCAATGGATAAAGCAGTCACTGGGAGGTAAAGAACTGCTTTTATTTCTGAGGAGAAATAAAGCTCCAGCCTCTTGACTTGAGGCACATATTGTAAATACATGCTAGGAGTAAAAGAGCTGCAAATATTCCTGATGCAGCGATTCACCACTGGCCCAGAAATGCACATGGAAGGCAGGAGGAGCTCCATGCCTGACTCAGTCAATATTTCTGTCTAATATTTTGGCCTGTGTGATTAGATATAATGCTATTAGGCAGATATTTGAGACAGAGGTTTGGCCTTTTCAAGAAAGCAAACAGACTGCCTCATTTACTTCACTTGGTCTCTTTCTGGCCAAAACATTCTTCAGGTTTTGATGTAAAGTACTGAATGGGATGGACAAGCCTATGACAGTGACAGAGGCTGGAATTTTGATGTGAACCTTAACATTTCAGAGCTTTGTCTGTACATGTGGTTGCTGGGAATTAAGGTGAGCTCCCTCAGGCTCTGATAGCAGAATTTGTACCCAGGTCGAGTCCCAACCTCTCGCAATGGACTCACAAGAATTGAAAGTGGATATAATTTTAAGATGGTTAAAATGAAGCATATGTGAGGTATCTTGATAATAAAAAGTGTTTTTAAATTACTCACATAGGAAATACTGGAAATTAAGTCTCAGTATCACAGATGACTGTCTTGTTTAACTGATGCTTCAAATTATGGGAATCCATTGCTATCAGCAAAAAGTAGAACATACATAAAAAGGCTGTAAAATCACTCATTTTTTACTCACTTCTTGTATCTTTTTCAGCAGCCTGAGTAAGAGCAGGAAAACTTGAAGAAGGAGCTCACTCTGGTTTAAGCCACTACCCACATTGTAAGTCTTCCATATCTTTGATCTGAAACCTAACACCTCTGATTCATCTGTTTAAATGATCTATACCCATCCACCCAGCAGGTGCTGTTAGTTTAGCCCTCTCAAAAGTGACTTGTTGTGATTTGGAGAATAATCTCCAAATTTGAATTAATGGGAGAAATAAAAAATTGAAAGATACCACCACTGGAAGCTTTATACCCCCCAAAAGGAACCTCTTGGAACTTTGTAACTGACTTCCAAAAGTTTTGGGAAAGTTCCACAAAAATAAAAGAAAAGCAAAATTTTCACAGTACTCAAAAGGGAAGGAAAATATTACCATGCTAGTTGTAAACTGTGTTGACGTGACATTAAGTCTGAGCTGAGCTGGGGTTTGATTAATTAACATTCAAAGTAAGATAATGAAATAAACACTGATTAACAGGATAATAAGGAAATATAAGTATTATACTGAAGAAACCCTTCCAATTATTTACAAGTTGGCTGAAAACAAATAATAGGGTTGCTGAATGTATCTTACTCTGCAAGGCAGGTAGAAATATCTACCTTGATGTGTACTTCATATGGAGAATGGGCCTAGAAGAATGGGTTCTTGGCTAATTTACCCTTTTTTTTTCTGACAGTAGATTGGAAGAATGGATTTGAGATACTTAACAAGCTTGAGGCAAAACTCCTTTTGGATACAAAGGAAGAAACATTTTGAGGAAATGTCAAGTGAGTGTATTTCATATTGAGATTAGAGCGATTTCTGCTGTAATACTGTGGTATCTACAGTGCAGGAAGGATGTTGAAATTGGAGCAGGTTCAGGGAGGAGCCTTGAGAACGATGAAGGGATGGAAACACATGGCTACCACTGTGATATATATCTCAAACAGTTTGTCTAATAAAGGACAAGTCGGTGGGGGTGACCCAAGCATAATCGATAAATAATTTCCTGTGAATAGAAATCTATTAGCAGAGAACTAGCAAAGAGGGAAAGTAATTGTCTGTAGTAAGCATCCAGCTAATGGATTCTCCACCTCTGGAGAATATTCATAAATCTATACTGGATATTTTATTAAACAATATGCTTAAGCTAAAACAGGAATTAATTCAAGGGTTTCTCTAGAATGTGTTTTGTTGGAGAACAGATTAGATGATTGCAGCCTGTAACAGAATCCAATAATTTTTGTATTTTTCCATTGACTAGATAAAGTCATAAAATCAGTGAAATTCTATTAAGGTGCTAAGTCATTTCTCAAATAACCACCAAAATACTGTTTCTTTGATTTTTTCTTATTATTGTGGGAAATAATTGTGTAAGAGTATTGCTAATAAAAAAAAGTAAATTTGACACTTATTTTGTTCTTGTCATCTGCAACAGATGACAACGTATTGGTGAATGATTAGTAATATTTTACTGGCAGCAGTAACAGCAGTAAGAAAAGCACAGATCAGAATCACAGCAAAGTTTTAGTCTATATAAGGAAATCACAGGGTTGTGGTTGATTATGAGCTACACAGCATTTTTTTTTTCTTTTAACAGGTGTCGTTATCATTTTAGCGAATTAAAATACAAATTAATTGTATTTCAGAAAGTGTCTCTTACAAAGGTGTCTAGAATCATAAAATCATAAATGATAGAAAGGTTTGAATTGAAAATAAATGTTATTTACAGAAGATATAGAGAAAAATGCTAAAGCAGAGGAGATAGATCAAGAAGGCATCTGCAGGGATGAATATAATTTTTTAAATTTTTACAAAGAAAGTAAGATTAAAGAATTTTATTTTAAAAAATATTTTAAATGTTGTAGTATCACATCTTTTAATAACATCTGAAGGGTTTACCATCATCATTGTGCCATGTGGAGTGACTGACACTTCTAGCTGTCAGCTGTTTTTCCCCATTTTGCTTTCCAGAACCTCTTCCTTTATCATTGAAAGGCATTGGTTTGTTCCCACTGTATACATGGCTGTGAAGGGTATGCACTGCTATTCTGGCTGTAGTCTGTGTTTCAGCCTTCTTCTCTGTCTAGGTAGGACTTCACTCAAGAACTAAGGACAGTATTCTATTTTTTTGGATACTTGTATTCATGGAGCAATTAACTGATGTGAATGAAGCTTTCATGTGAATGAAAGACTCTTTGCCTATGTGCAAAGAGTCAATCCATGCAGATTTGATCATAGATACATTTTATGTACCTAATTGCAGATATGTATGGTTTCAACTCAAATCTCATTGGTAGTGTGAACATGCAGATTATGGTTTCTGTACTGTCTTTTTTTTTTTCTCTTTATTGTAGTTATTGGATGTATGGTTTTGTGCTTTCCTTCATCAGTAATAAATAATATCTAAGGGTTCATTTGAAGGAGTGGATGTCTTCAGTATTGTGTGCAGGAAGTAAATGTAAGAAATGAACCTTGATTCTGGATCAAATTCTTATAACAAATCAATACTTTTGAACACAAAGATATTAATTTATTTTCAAATCACAGGATATTTATAAAGACACACTATTTTTAGGTTTCTATGATAGATGCTACAGTATAAAAATGATTAATTTTATTCATATGCATTATTTAAAATATTTTTTTTGTCTTTTGTTGATGTAAATTTTGATATTTGGGTGGGTGGATTTAACATCACATTTTGTCTCTATAGGAAATATTATGTGTTTCAGTCAGTAATGCATATATTATACCTACTTTTTAGTTTGAAAGTACTTAAGTAAAAATCTTCATAACTTCTCTTCTACATCTGTTTATTAAGAGAAAGATGATACTCATGTGTGCTGGATTGTGCTCAAGTAAATCCTCACTTTATGGACAAACTGGCAATGCATCCTGGACAGGGTAAAAAAGTGCTGAAGTCCATTTTACACCTTTGCCCTTCTTCCTTGGAAATTGGGAGATGCACTTTATTGGCAGCAGTACTACGAAGAGAGAGCAGTCACTGTACAATGCATTAAAATGCAGAAAAGGAGTTGTATTGCACTACCAGGCTGTAGTCCCAGCACCTCAGAAGACTGTTAAGTAGCTAAATCTCTCCTCAGTGTCATCCTAAGTTTCAGAAGCCTAACATACACCAAAGGACTCCTGGAAAGATTATTGACCAGAGAGAGAAAAACTAAGACAATATAATGCTATTTACCAAGCTAAAATACCTCTCTTGAGTAAGATTATTTTTACAGAAAAATTGGCTGAGAGACTGAGGAGCCTCTTTCTTTCTGTGGTCAGAGACTTTAGAATTAACTCAGAGAAATATTCTTTAAAATATTAAGTAATAATGACAGGAGACTTCTCAAACAGTTTTGTCCAGAATTTGGAATTACTTTTGCTATATATTGCTTCTTCCTAGTATGGAGATCCAAAGAAAGAAGGAAGAAGGGGTGGTGGAGGGAAAAGAGAAGATATGAGACATTTATGCAGCTTACATTTCATACTGCGGGTGCAAGGAGTAGCAGGAGGAGCTGAGGACTGGTGCTAGTTACTCTTCCATGGGGCTGCATGCTCCTGGGAAAAGGACAATTGTCTCAAGGTTCTCCCTTATGTCAGCTGGCTCAGATCTGAAAGGCAGGCAGCCTTTGAGGAAGAGATACTGCTCTCTCAAATGGAAAATGTTGAAAAATGCTGAAGCAAGGAGGATTCTTTTGGAAGACTTTAATTTTTTCCTACAGGGAAATTCTTGAATAATTTTACATGAAGTAATGATTTTTGAGATACAGTTAGTCACTCTGGTTTGCATAAAGTACCGAAACCATGCTCTAATGATATGTTGTAGTATTCATTTTTAAAAATGAAATGTAATCTCTGAGCAAGTCACATTGCTTAACACAAATCAGACTGTAAACATTTACAGTGTTGGGTTTTATTCCCCAATCACACTGAATAACAATATTAAATCAAATTGAATTAGACTAGATGCATTTCCATAAAATGGTTGTCACAATTAAAATTTCCAATTAACTTTCCTCATTTTTCTGTAGCACTTCTTGGAAGTATGTCAAATAATTGAATATTTTCAGTTCAAAATCCTTAACTCTGTGGCACTTTTCCATAGTTTTTTCTTCTGTTTGCAATAACAATTTGAAATTTTAATAATTGGAGTGGAACAGAGCATGGCTTACAACAAAACTGGAATGAGGAATTAATAGACAATCTGCTTTTTCATTGAAGACACTGGTGAACTTCATATTTTGTAGTTCCTAGTTCATGAATAGGTATAAATTAAGTCCAATATAAATCGCTGAATATGTTACACAATTGTAGTTGGATTATTATTTTTTTTTAAATGTGATACAGTTACACTTACACAGTCTACCTGTACAACTGGTTTAGGGAAACAGAATTCAATCCAGTTAATTAAATTAAAAACCAAAATTTTCCCAGAAGTGTTTCAAATTAGATATATATACGTATATGAATAGGACATGTATTAAAAATATCTTGAGGTTATACAAGGGGAAAAAGGAAAAAGTAGAACACACCAGTGTGAAGAAAAAGATTATGCATTATTTTGTACATTGAGTCTGATCTCTTTAATACATTAGTTAGAGAAACAAAGAAATACGGAATTAGAAAACAGAAGATAAAACTGCAAAATAGGAAAATAGAATGATTACAATGTAAGTGTTTATCTTCACAGCATCTGTGAAAATCTTTTTTGTATTTTGTTACACATTTATATATTGCAGTGGCATTTGATGTGCTCAAAACATTCATTTCATGGTGCTATCCAGTCTGGGTACAGTAAATATCCTACCACATAAACAAAAGTGTGATAAAGCATTTAAAGGCAGAACTATTACATAGAAACAGCTGCTCTTCCTTCTGGTGATAAAATTTATAAAACAGTTCTGCTGCTTTCCTCTGTTTCCATTGTGCTAACATTTGTCTTTCCACCTTTGGTACATGACTTGAAAATGAACAAAAACTTGGTGCAACTTCCTGGTAATGCATGTTGACAACTCCACTTAATTTCATGTGTACTTGGATGCACTGGAACATGGTGGTAACTGACACTTTTTCCTTAAAAAAGTGTAGGGGGGAAGTGAACTGAGAGTTATATAGTAGAAAAATGGAATTACCTACTCATCATTTTTAGCATACTGTGGTTGTACAGTATAGTAATACCTATCATATAAAATTTTTCTCATTTATTTATTCCTTCAGACTTTAGTTAACAAATTTTATACCCATTTCAGTAGGCTAAAGATCCCAAATAAATTTGAAATTTTGGGCCTTAATGTTTTTTACTTACCTATCAGGACTACAAGTGAGATACCAAAAGCAGCAGTTCTCAGTATAATGATCCAAAATCTGTCTTCATCAAACCTAACAGCAAGATATAGCTCTCTGATGAAAGTATTTGACATAGAATTTAGTCAAATATATTAAAATACAGCTTCTTTTTTCATACCATGATCTTTCCATGTATGCCAAGACAGTTAGAAAGACTTATGAAACACAAGCAGTATATTCAGTCCCAGAGCTGCATGTACAACTGAAGTATGTTGGCTTTTTCTAGTGCATAACTGGTACTCTTCCCAAGAAAATGTGTTGGAGTTGTTGAGACACTTTTATCTTTCACTTAACCTATAAAATTTTATAAACCTAATAAAAATAATAACAACAATTTATGTTTGCAATTGGATAAGTTTAAAAATAGTCTTTAACAAAGACAGCATGTTGGTCTTTGTTGGAGTCAAGGTAGGAAAACAAAGACATAATTCTTACACCTTTCCTTATTGCACACATATTTTTGATACATGTATATTTTTTATTTGTGAAGAAGAAAGAGACAAATAAAACCAAACCAAACCAAAGCCGCTTTTAAATTGATTGACTTTTGCTCTTGAAGAGCTGGAAATATGTTTTCTTTTGAAATTGTTTCCCATGTGTTATCTTACAAAGTGCAGTACTTGCTTCCAAGATCCAAAACCTCTGCTGAATTTAGTAAATGCTAACCACTGTGGGTGTTCCTGGTGTAAGTGGCACACTTATTTATGCTTCCATAAGTGTAAAATTATAACCATTTGTTTTCTAATACATGTCCAAAGTAACAGAGAAATTAAAAAACATTACTCATGTACTATACAAAGTGGTCATTTTGGTCACTGAGGAAAAGGCTTTCATTTAGCAAGTCAGAGCAAAATGCAGGGATCAGCAAAAGGCAGAATAGATTTGTTGAAGTGTCAAGGTATCCTGTTGACACCAAAAAGAATCCTGAATTATTGTTCCTACGCTTTCAAGGTTTGTAAAATCAATGTATTTTCCAACAGCAATGGAAAGTTGGAACAAAGATGGAAAGTTGGAAATTTTCCAACAGAGATGAAGTGAATCTATATGAAAGATGAAACAATGATCTGTCACAGAAATGTGGGTGTTTTCTATATATACAGATTTGAACAAGATGTTGCAGTATATGGAATTTTTTTGGTTGAAATAAGATCTATTACAAGCCTGTTAAAAAAAAATAAACCAACTAAGTAGAAAAGTTATTGCTTCTATAAAAGCAATATCAAGAGTTAGACCTATTTTCTTGCTCAGGTAAATTTTATTCTGCAAAAAAAGCAATTTCCGAGTCCATCTGCTCTGATTTTGACTTTCCAGAATATTTCAGTTCGCTGTCAACAGATGCAAGTTGGGAGGCAGCCTGGGCTTTGGTCTATCAGATATTCTCAGCAGCAACATTCCCCCATTTCTAAGAGAGCTATGAGTGAGCTGTTTGTTGACACTCTACAGAAAAGCTTTATCTGGACATATGGAAAGAATATTCCCAAGTATAATTTGGTTATAATTATTCCACCTCACTGCTTCCTTGCTTCAGTATGCCTTACATTTCCCTTCCTCATTTCATACCACAGATCCAGAACAACATCAGAAAAAAACTGGAAAAGAAAAAATAAAAAAGGTTCATTGATTTTGGAGTTATTTAAAAGACTGTGCCCAGAATAAGGTAAACTTAATCGGAAAATGGTGGTGTCTGTAAAAAGGACTTCAGTGACAAACATGCAAATGCTGTCTATGAAGCAGCAATTTTTATTACTTGTTTATACAGTAGGGGTTTTTTTTTCTTTCTTTTTTTTTTCTTTATTAATGATTGTTTACTGTTATAAACTGAGTAGCTCAACTAATAGGTAATAGTCTCTCATGAGTCAGATAGCAATTATAAGGTTATTGGAGTTGCATTAAGAAAAAAGAATTACAATGACCTTGGCTAATACAATGATTTTTTTCTAGAGATTGCAGATGTACTCAGCAATCAACACCATAAAACCCTTTTCTAATGCCAGAGAACCTTCTTACCTAAAGAACTACAAGTAAATGTATATCATTTAAGTATTCATGAAGACCCCTTTGTCTGCCTGCTGCCTCTCAGACTCCTTAATAGAAACAATGATGAACATGAGGGTAACAGATCTCTGTAATTCTTTCTTGTCAAGTCCTCATCATATAAGCCTTTACAAAATAACAAAAGCATATGTATGCACCTTAATTTGGGGTTTTTTTTTTTGATACTTAATCCATGAAAGCCCAAGAAGGCAAAGTTATATTGGATATCCACACTAGGATTAAATTGAATGTAAATGCTTCAGTGATGTTTGCTTAGGATTTTGTTAATTCATGAAAATCTGATTAGTAAGAGTTTAATATTTTCAGTACAAATTTGATTAAATATCACACTTTTCCATTAAATAAAAAACATTATGGAGGGAAACACTGACATGTATGATTTAAATTAACCTTCTTAAGGCATAAAGGTCCTTCAAGTGGGCCCCAGACTGACCACTTGACTGTTTCTTGTGGCAGTGTTAATGAAATGAAAAAGTAAATATTTTCCAGGAATGAATCAATGTTTTGTATAAAAAAATCTAGTCTGTGAACACAATCAGAATGTATTTTCTTGTTCTCTATGTTCACTGTGATTGCTACAGTAGGTTTTACTCTGGGTAAGATCCTACAGCTGCATTACAACCTATCTAACATTTTTCAAGATACTTAATTTTTGATTTACAGATTTGATGTCTGTGTCATCTTCTGTAGTCTACTTGATAAAAAGTTTAGCATGCTTCTTCAATACTGACAGTACCTTCAGGTGCTTTAGAAATTGAATCTGTGTTCAGCATGATGCTGTAAAACAGGTGGTAATAGCAACTGAGAATAACTAGAATGATGCATAGAAAAGGTTCATTTGTTGTTACAGGATGAACTGATAAAAAAGATCAGTATTAGCCTGGTTTTTCTCTCGAGAGATTTGTTAGGGCTTGTTTGCAAAAGCTATGAAAGTAAAAAGCTTCTGCAATGTCTTTTGTAAAGCCTCTGTTAGTAGTACCTGAGGCTAACCTTACCAGGTTCACTTTTGTATGCCGTGGGGTTTTACCCTAGTGTAAAAATACAGACCCAGTTTTACCTATAAAGGCAAAAGGAGAGTCAGTGCTTTTTATTTTTTTGTTCCATAAGGCATGAGTATGGTTAATAATCTTGGGAATTAAGAGGAGAGAGGTGGAATATAAGTGGTGAGAAAACTGGAAAGTTATTCAGTTTGCTTTATAAACCTCCTCCCCAACCCCAAGAAGCAATATTAGAGCATTACTTGTACTTTCTTACTCTGAGCAGAAATGAAAAGGAAAGCAACTTTTCATGAGCATTCCCCCTATCTGAATTGAGATGTAATTTGGCTACTTCGGGTGAGTTTGTTGCTTTGGATTTCTAAATTCCCTCTGGAGACTGCTCACATTTAAGCATTAGAGGAGGGGAGAATCCCATCTTGAAAAATTTACCTTGGTGTTAAAGTTATCGATGTAAAAGTCCTCCTTCATCTTCTCGTTGCACTTCAGGCTTGCCTGGCCCTTGGTTTAAGTTCAGAGCACTTTGATGATTGACAGCACCTCAGACAGACTACAAAGGTTTGCCCCCAAGCTGATCCCTAGCCAAGTGCTGTGCTATGCAGTTCAGACATGCTTCCAGTTTCTGCCATATCTCTGGCTTGTCATTGTGTTTTAACCACACTTGTGTGTCAAAACAATTCCCTAACTTAGGTCAACTATCTCAAGGCAATTTTCAGAAACTTCATGTACATCAAAACAAGCGCTGTGTGAAATGCGGCCAAAAGGTCTCTGGAGCTCATGGATGAGTATGTCTTATAGGCAGATGAAACCTGAAATTTCAGACTACATGTGTGACTGTATTATGATAAAGTGTTAAAATATTTTATATGGATAATTAGAGGTGCATCTCTTAGAACATCTGATTGTTCTAGGATCACAACTCCTGTCTGGCATCTGTGTTATGGGTAAATGTACTCTCTGCTACTAAAGATGCTTATAATGTAAGTAGGGTGTTAGGTATCCTTTGCAAGTCATTGTTTCATTGTCTTGATTGCAGCCTTTCTATCTACCAACTGTTTTGGGGACTTTTACTGGAGGTGTCATCATAATTAACTGCAAAGGAAGATACCAAAAATCTTACCTCAAAATGTCAGTGTCATCAGGGATTGTTCATTACAAGAATGGGGAAGACAACCGTAAACATTTTTGCATTTATTGGACTGACTAGATGTATTTCCAAAAAAAAAAAAAAAAAATCCTCAGCCATGATGACAATGACAAAATATCAGTGATGGTCATTGCTCTGTATTTCAGAATAAATTGAATTACTAAAAGAAAAAAATGTTAATCAGCTGTGGTTAATAATCTACTTCTTTCTCCATGTATTCCCTGTGAGGCACAGAAAACAGCTTATGTCATTGATCCAGAGGGATTGGGGCTATAATTTATTGATGAGTGGAAGTATCTTAATATTTCTCATATTAAGATATATTTACAGGTTCATATTTTATATTAATATAAATAACGTTGTTATTAATATACTGCAAATAAAAATTTGTACACTGAAAAATGAAACATATCTGATTTCTGAAGTGCTTGTAAGGCAACAGAAGCATAGATCCAGCTGCAAAAATTTGTCATTTTCACAGATTTATCCTGTAAAGAATAACAGAAACTCATGTTGCATATGACAAAACAAATGAGATAAGGAAGAAAGCAAGCCCTGTGCTTCACATGGACAGGGGCAGCAGTCCTACCCAAAATATGTCCTTATTCTAACCCAGAAGCATCCCTTTGCTGAATCCTTGTAATTCTTCATGCAAGCATGGTGGGACATGACTTTGTTAAAAAATCTGAAGATGATTTCATGGACCTGAAAGCAAGGCCATTTTTTTCCAGCTGCATTGAGTGATCTAACAAATAATGCTGCCTTTCAGTTTGCTCTTGATGTACAGTCAAATGTAATTCTTTAGGATATACATTGTGAGCATTACAAAGGATTGCAGCAGATCCTCATGTCATGCAAATCAGGTTGACAGTTGTGGCACAGCACCATTTTATCCTATCTGTTGTCATGGCCACAAAACTTTTTTAAAACAGGCAACTAATTTTTCTTTTGCCTCCTGCAATAATCTACAGCTTCTGCGGTTACAAATTAATTATATTCCCTTTTTTCTTTCACTATAAAGTCTGTGCTACACATTTAAATACCCTGTGGTCGTTTTATAACATCTTATTTAACTTTGAATTTCCTCATTCTTATTGATGTTCGTGTTTTATTTATTCACTTGAGTTCAATATTCTCAGTAAGGTGCTGGATCTTCAAAAGAAGTCTTCAGTCAGAGCAGAGTTCAATCAAATCACATTTCTGCAAGTTGTCTTCCCAGGTTAAAATTAAAACATTTTACTTATCATCTGTGAACGTGGAATGGAAACAGAATGATTCTGGAACTCCTTATGGAAGTTGAAAGCAGAAAGCTGATGATTTTTCAATTAATATTGTTCCTTTAAAATTGTGATAATTTACAGCTCCCTGCTAACCAGGTACCTAAATTAATTTTCACTTCACTTTTCTGCATTTCACATATACTTCAGAACACCCCCAACAGAAAGCTCAAGTGAGACACTACTGGGAGGCTGCTAAGGGATCATATTACCCTTTGTCTGGTAAAGCTGACAGATGAAGTATTCCACTTTTTTCTGTGAATCCTCAAGGATTTATTTAGAAGATTATGATCTCTTACTTTACTGCATATGTAGTTTCAATGCTACATATGGAAATGTAAGAACACTGTGAATGTAAGAAGTTTTAGCACATCTGTGCTGCATAGCTGCTAAATTCATCAGTGACTCCAGGTCACAGCCTGTGACAGTTCACATCCTTGTTAGTGAAATCTCACTAAAACTGGCACCTGCTCCTGGTCTAGTTTAATTTTCAAGGGTTAGCAGAGGTGAGACTCTGAACTCAAGAAGTGAGTGGACAGGATGCTGGATAATATCATCTAGAGTCCCTTTCCCATGAAAGGGTGGGCCAGATGATCTTTGAGGTCCTTTCCAAACTGAGCTATATGGTGATTCTATTATGAACTCTGGAAATGACTGATTGAATGCTGTTTTAAGGGTACTTGCTCCCACAGGCAACTATTTGAGTGAGTGCAATGCGTGGAATGTTTCACTTGTCATAGTTTTATAGGTGAAGCATTTTATCTAACAATGTTTGCTGCATGCAAACATGTCTTCCTGGCGCAAGAAAAGCTTAGAAAACCAGAAGAGAGAAAACCACAGTGGCTGTAGGACTGGTGTGCAGAATGAGAGAAGAGACTGAAAGAGTTGGGTTTGTGCAACTTAAGAACAGACAGAGGGGGAATCTAATTGCTGTCTGCAAGTACATAGCAATTTTAGAGATGGCAGATTCTTCCTGGAAAGGGGCAGAGAATAGATTGCTGTGACAAGGGAAATTCTGATTTAATTTCAGAAGAGCACTTTTCACACTGAGTGAGGTTGCTCAGAGAGTCTGCGAATTTTTTACCCTGGAATATATTCAGCAGTGGACTGAGAGCCCTTGGCAACCTGATGTACCTTTGAAGTTTGTTTTGAGCATTGGTTTCAGTGTCAGAAGCTCTTTCCAACCTAAAGTATTCTAGAGTTCCATTAGATTCTGGGTGTGAATGATCAGGTAGTAAGTGTTTAATGTGTACTTTCAATATTTTCTGGTCTGGGAAAACTTGCTAAGTGGTCACAGCTCTGCATGAAGACTGCCATTCTAAATGAGAGCAACTTGGATGCAGAAACACTATTTCTGTTCTAGATTATTCTATTATGACAGATAATTTTGACTTTTGCCAACATCGTGCAGGTGTAAACAGATAATCAAGCAAATGCAGGCTGATGCCCATGATCAGGCATCACTATTGAAGTTAATAGAAATTAACTGGGTACAAAGTTCTTGTTTAAAGAGCTCATTAAGTTCCAAATTTCTTTACCTGAAGATAATGATTGCAAAGGGAAAATTAATCAACATCCTGATTGATTACATTGCCCAGAATATTTTGACAGTTTTACAGACCAACTTTTATAGTTTCTAGACTTTCAACAGTGTATATATTTAATTGTGGGTATTTTGAACTTATTTACTACTACTACTACTACTACTACTACTACTACTAATAATAATAATAATTTTTATTTTCAGAATTCAGAAAACATATAGGAAGCCTCAAAACTGGAAAAAATACAAGCACAGAAAATAATCCCATTTTCTGATTAGGTTTTTTGCAAGGGGGTTGTGCTGCTTTTGGTGTGAATACCAAGGGACTGTTGTTAGTGAAATTTATTGTTCTCTGATGGGCACTCTCAGGACAATAAAGGGAATAGCTTCTATTTTGAAATCAATGTTTGCAATTTTCTGCTTCTTCTTCACATACAAAGAACACAGTATTTTAATTCACAAACCCAATTAACAGATATTTCTTCAATGTTGTTCATTCACTTGTACTTGCAAATAGCACTTTATTTTTGTTTGTTAGATTAATTTAAATAAGAGCAGCTGTTTAATTTGAAGATTTTAAGTGTAGGTTGTCTTTCTTAGGATAAAAGAAGAGCTTTAAAAAGTGTCTTGACAAAATACTTTCCATAAATCTTTCTGCTGATGACAGGCCATGCATTAAAATTGCACTAATTCTCAGATACATTTTTTGATGCAGATCCTTGGAGAACATAAAATAGTTTGAATGGATCTGTATAAATTTACAGTAATTGAAAAATTGGTCTATGATGAAGCAGAGTATTTACAGAACACAGCTAAAAATAGAATGCACTTTTAACAACTTTTCCAATGACCAATGCCCTTAATAATGTTATTTCCGCATTTCAGCTTTTCTAAAAAAAAATCAACCAAAAACCAAAACTGCACACCCTCATTATTCTTTGAATCTTTGGCTTAACAGAGATAAAACTAGAAATCTATTGTCTTCCCTAGACAACAATGCATTTGTTTTTTAAGACAATAATGGAACAAGGCAACCACGTAAGTTACTGGACTAGAAGGTGTTTAGAATAGCTGAAGAAGTCTTAGTTGGTCAGACACAGTCAGCATATTTCAATACTTCCCAAATCTATGAGACTTATCTGTTCTGTTGTCAAAGATTTCTATATTTCTAAGGTCATGCCAAAACTTTATTGGTGTTGGCATGACCTATTTCTAAGGTCATGCCAACACCAATAAAGTTTTCATGGGCAGTGAGGTAAATGAAATTATTTATTGAGAGGTGTATATATACAAATATGTTTACATACATGTATATATTCACACGTATATATATATATAGATAGATAGTCTTAAATAAAGAGGTGGGTAAAATAGCTTGCATTACAGAAGGACATATATTTAAAGACAATTTCCTTAGAGCTTTCCCTAGAATAGGACCTTCAATGATTTCTAGGTCTGCTGTTGCCTGAGCAGCTGACCTGATCAGATTGTTTGCTTTGCTGAAGGATGAAGGTCTCATCCTTCTTTCCGCCCTACATCTCATCTCTCCCACCCTTCCTATAAGAGAGGAGGCAGATTTATGAGCAGGATCTATTAGTTTTCATTATACCAAGGTGGTAAAGCAGTAGATGGTGTCTAGTAGAATTACTTATTTAAGATGCATGTTTGTTCTTGACTTTAGCCACTTATCTCTACTTAGGAGTGTCCTGACCTTTTGAAAAAATTTTGGTGTAGATGGTCAGACAGGTCTAGGAGAAATAACTGGAAGTCAGTCCTTACCATCCCAATCCAGTGTTACATTTGGCACTACATTATTCTGCTGAATAGTGATTGAAAGGACAGGGATAGGTTTGAGCCCTTCCTCTTTGGGACCATTATAAACTGAAGGAACACAGTGGGTTGGGATTGAAACCCTGTCTTAATTAAATCCAATAACAAAACACTCCCTCAAGCTGAGGTGCTGCTAGCTCTGCTTAGTGACAGAGCAAAACATGCAGGTCTGGATTTAACACCCTGTCAGTCTCAGCACTCCGCTCTGGACTTTGCCAGGCAGAATCTCACCTCCTGGCATTTTGCAGTGCAGAAGCAAATGCCTAGGCCTAGAAAGGAAAACCACAACCAGAGGTGAAATAGGGCCAGTAAATGCTGATATTACCTCCTGGCTCTCAGAGCATGAGATAGAATGAGGAGGTCTGAGAGCAAGGAGGCTTCAGACTGTCCATACAGCTATTGCTAAATTCCTGTTTGGAGCGCTCCATGTAATGACACAGCAGAGTAATGTAAACGTTGGTGCTAAGGTGCTAAATGTAAGTTTGTTGGAAAGTCTGCAGTTCTACCAGAATCACTGAAGCTGTTCACATGCTTTTCAGCATACTGCTTTAGTCTTTGATGTCACAGTTATCAGAATGGCTACTGACTTTTAAGTGTTATTCCCTTTAATTCTCAACACTGGAGGCTATTTGGTAGTAAGCAAGGAGGAATTCTATGCAGTGCTGGTTTTTCCATGCTGAGTTCTTGCTCTAGTTTTATACCTCCATTGAAAGGATTTATAGGTGAAAGAATTGTTTGTTTACATTTCTTACAGCACTATATTTTACAAAATTCTAGTTAATTCTCGGTTTTATAAAGCAAGAATCTTTGCAAAGAAGACTAATAATTAACAAAGAGGATCATAACATAAAATCTAATACAAGCTAACATTTCTCTTGAACCTTGGAGACAGAATATTTCCCTTTATTCCTTTTCACTTGACACACTGTAGAACCACCTTGGATGTAGTTGTGTCAGGAGCAAGGCTCAATGACTTGATATATGTTACAACATGTGGGATCTCAGCACATCGTTCCCGATGTCCAGAGATGCCAGGAGAACCCTTGGGGGTCTCGAAAACCCTGGAATGTTGCCAAGAGTGTTTGGTGGCTTGATTTTGATCCATCCACAGAAGTAACAAGAGTCTGAGGACAAGAGAATCACTTTAGAGTACAAGGTGTAAAAGAGACACATTTAGAGGGTGAGATATAGACTTTAAGGTTTTTGGTACAGGGGGGTTATGGAGACAAGATGGAGAGATCGGGGCGTGTCTTGTCCTTCTTCTTTCTTCTTCTTGTCCTCCATCTCCTGTGATGATGTTGGCACTTAGAGATTGGTTTCTAGTGAAGGTGCACTTGCCAACATAGGCGAAAAGCATTGGGAAATAAAGGTAAATATTGTATACGTAGGTTTTAGTATAAAAAGACATGACCGCCCCGTGGGTGGTCAGAGAGTGCCTGTGACTGCCTGCAGATCAGACCTCTGTTGGGCAGACAGAAAATTTTTGTAGATAAGAAATAATAAACAACCTGAAGACCGAAAGCTGAAGAGTCCAGACTCGTCCTTTGCATCGCGCCCACCAAAGAACCACTCTACCCGTGTCGGGGCAGAGACAGACAGCCGGACCCGACATTTGGCGTCCCTGGGTGGGCACCCCGTGGGCACCGGCACCGGTGGGCACCCGGCGGCGACCCGGGGAGCAGCTCGGCAGCGACCGGCGATCCAGCAGCATCCAGCAGCCTTCGCTGAGCCACGGTGAGCTCTGCTGTGCACCTCTTGCAGAGGGACAGCCTTGAAGCACCGAGTGGGCAGCTCCCGAGTTGGACTCATTCCCAGGAGAGCCTGATAACTCCTTGGGAAAACAGCCAGAAAGCAGCCAGGAGACTCTGAAGACGCAGCAGCCGCAGAAAACATCGCACTCCACCTCAGCCGAAGAAAGTTCGTAGCAGAACAGCCCGGATCGGAATCGGAAAGGCGCCTCCGGATCCATCTCCTGTGACCTGCAGGCCAGAGACCAGGAGCCTCCGGACTGCTCTGACGACAGGAATTCGGTGAGAAGGTCAAGAATTAAGAACATGGGGGGTACACTTTCCCAGGAACAAATAGAAATTCTGTCCGACCTACAGGGCGTGGCAGACACACACACTAAGGGGATCCCAAAGAAAAAGCTTAGAGAATTATTGCTATGGGTGCGGTGTAATTACCCGTACTCCGAAACAAGGCTGTTATTTGAAGTAGGCTTTTGGCAAGAAGTTAACAGACACCTATATTTTCTAGCCATCAATGAGGATAAAACAGCCTTAAAGTTGCTGTCCTCAGCAAGAATTATGTTAGAGGCGACCTCAACTCAATTTAGGGGGTCAGCCAGGCAACAAGTTGTTGCAGGTCCCAGAGGGGCGGAGGGAGCAGAGCAAGGTTCCAAGCAGAAATTGGCTCTGATCTCAATTAGCCCGGGGGAAAAGGTGCCCGAGAAAAGGGTACAAGGGAAAATGTCATTGCCCTCAGTCCCACCATCCCGAAAACCCAAGGGAACCCTAAAGCACCCTGAAACTACAGAGAATACAGGGATTTCAGACTCCGACTCAGACACTGATGATACCATTCCTCTTCCTGATGAAATAAAGTTTTCTCCCAGCGACATCGAGGAGACAGGCCACCCTTCCGGAGTGTACTGTCCCGATTCGCAGGAATCAGGGGGGGAGGAGGTGGAAAACGTGGCAGAGTCGGGGAGGGGGGTTCAAAGGGAACAAGCAGGGAGGGGGGATGCGCTCTCTCGCGGCAGGCGCGGCGGCGCGGGGAGGCAATGGGAGACACGGGTTTCCATGCGACTCTTGTGAGCGCAACGCCGAAAGCGACAGTCGCCTTTGGAGCGGTGCCAAAGACGCGCGGGTCGAGCAAGGCTCAGGGAGACAGCCGGGGAGAGCTCTCAAACCAGCGCGGGAGCGTCAGACACGGGCGGCAAGGACGGAGCAGCTGCAGAGCTCCGGAGAGCTGCTGTGAAGGGACGCAGGAGACGCGCGGTGGTGACGTCAGACCCGGAAGTCTGGACCCGGAGATCGGCTCGAATCGCTGCGAGAAAGGGGGCACCCGCGGGGAGGGGGCTGCGCGCTTCGGCGGGGGGTGTGGATACAGCGTCAGAGGAGGAGGAGAGAGGGGCAGGAACAGACGATAGGGAGGAGACTTCGGAGGTGGAGCGGGACGGAGACAGTGACGTCAGTACAGGGGAGGCAGGGGGCGTCCCCGAAGGCACGCATGCGTGGGAAGTGCCGGCGGAGCGAGGTCGGGGGCGGGTCCAATCCTCTGTGACGTCCGGGGCGAAAAGGAGGGGCCACGCTCGGGGTTCGGCATCCCGTGGCCCCACCCCCTCTCCGGTCCCAATGCTAGCCTCAAACCCTATGGTTCAAACCCTTTCCACTCAAAAGAAACGCTCAAATATTCAACCCTCAATGCCAGCTCAGTCAGTCAGCCGAAACAAAATGTTTGGGAAACGTTAGCCCAGGCAGCAAATTTAGAAAGTATCTGCCTGACACATTCGAAACCAGGGAAACCATTCACGGCATGCATGGTTGGGTTGCCAGTGGGCGAATGGCCAATTCCAGGGCATTCTCCAATGGAGATTTCACAGGTCATCAAAGATCCTGTGAATGAATGGTGTGCGTGGACACATCTTTTACCTGTAGTTTCTACCGAACCGCAGGAATTGGAGATTTTTGGGTCCACAACAATGGAGCTATGCATGAAATTTGAAAATTCGAATGTGTCAAGGACAAACAATAGCATTGATGTCACACCAAATCATGAATATTATAGAAATGCATCAGCTTGGTGTAATCACACTGTGACGACAGCCAAAGGATCAATCCAGGTCCCAGTGCAATTGCCACGTGGGTTGTTTTTAATTTGTGGGGACAGAATTTGGCACGGCATTCCTGCAAATGCCAAAGGAGGTCCATGCAGCATTGGGAGGATTTCAATGTTGTCACCAGATTTAAAAGTGTTGAGAGAACAAAAACACAAAGAGAAAAGGTCCTTGCAACATTACAGTGCAGACTGTGATGATGAAGTGTACACCTGGGACAAGGCAAGGAGAATTGCAGCAGCAATTTTCTCACCTCAGACAGCGTCAGGGGTGGCCTTGACTCAACTGGACCACATGGGTTGTTGGTTGAGCAAGCATGCTCAATCAGTTTCTCTCGCTTTGAGTGACATGTTGAAAGATGTAAGCAGTGTGAGAGAGGCAACTCTTCAAAATAGGGCAGCAATCGATTATCTATTGCTCGCTCATGGACATGGATGTGAAGAGTTTGAGGGGATGTGCTGCATGAATCTCTCAGATCATTCGAGATCAATTCATGAAAGCATTCAAAATATAAAAGACAGTATAAAGAAATTGGGCGAGATCACTGGGTCATGGATTGATGATGTGGCGGGATTTTTTGATCTTTCTCCCTTATGGAGAGGGTTTTTAAAAATGGGATTTTACATTTTAATGATACTCTTAGTCCTCATGCTCATCGTCCCATGCATCTTTATGTGTGTGAGACGTGTCATGAGTCAAGTTGCCAAAGAAGTCTTCTTGGTGCAAACAGAAGGGGGAGATGTGGGATCTCAGCACATCGTTCCCGATGTCCAGAGATGCCAGGAGAACCCTTGGGGGTCTCGAAAACCCTGGAATGTTGCCAAGAGTGTTTGGTGGCTTGATTTTGATCCATCCACAGAAGTAACAAGAGTCTGAGGACAAGAGAATCACTTTAGAGTACAAGGTGTAAAAGAGACACATTTAGAGGGTGAGATATAGACTTTAAGGTTTTTGGTACAGGGGGGTTATGGAGACAAGATGGAGAGATCGGGGCGTGTCTTGTCCTTCTTCTTTCTTCTTCTTGTCCTCCATCTCCTGTGATGATGTTGGCACTTAGAGATTGGTTTCTAGTGAAGGTGCACTTGCCAACATAGGCGAAAAGCATTGGGAAATAAAGGTAAATATTGTATACGTAGGTTTTAGTATAAAAAGACATGACCGCCCCGTGGGTGGTCAGAGAGTGCCTGTGACTGCCTGCAGATCAGACCTCTGTTGGGCAGACAGAAAATTTTTGTAGATAAGAAATAATAAACAACCTGAAGACCGAAAGCTGAAGAGTCCAGACTCGTCCTTTGCATCGCGCCCACCAAAGAACCACTCTACCCGTGTCGGGGCAGAGACAGACAGCCGGACCCGACAACAACATTGGTTGTTTCACTTCCTGCTTGTCATGGACAAATGATTTCTGTAATGGTCTCTCCACCTCAAGCTGAGATATTTTTTGGGACACTACACAAGGGAAATGCAGCTAAGGGTCAAACCCTGGAATAACTGAATATAACTCTGATCTGGAAGAGGTAAAACATTAAAAAACATTTTTCTCCTAAAGCATATAAGGATTGTTGTGGACTGCCTATCTTGGTAGAGCAGGAAGTGTTATATTTTTACATACTTATGTTTAAAATTCAAAGACTTAAAAAGGCTTGTTATTACAGGTAACTTAATTGTTCTAAATTCTAGATACTGTAAAATTTTAATCATCCCATAGTTAATGTGAACTTGAAAAAATAATAAAATTTTCTGTTTGACTTACCATCATTGTTATCGGTGATAATAGTTTTATTTTGTTTTTCCTGGAACTTTAAAGGCTACGATGGACAATCACAGGCATAAAAGTTGCTCCTCCATTTTCAAGAATAAAGTGAATTCACTGATGATCATTAGTTATCATTATCTTCAGTACCTACCAGTGCAGCAAAAGCTGAGTTTCAGCATGAGTAAAGAATGATAGATCTTCTCCATTAAAGACAATCTAGAAAAGAAAGACTTTCTCAGTCTCTTTCTTGTTCCAGGGAGACAAGAGTCTGTGCAAACCTTGTAATAAATATAAATCACCTCTTTTGCAGTGCTGCTTCATCTGTGCCATCCAAGGCCTCTGCCATTGCAGGGAAGCTGCAGTCAGGGAATCTTTTCTTTCTCATCCCTGCAGAATAATTACTTTGGGAGGCAACACAAGCACACTGTAGACATGCTATTTGGGACTTACAGTCTTTCTGCCACAGGTAGATTTATAAACTGATAGAGACTCCCCTGTAAGGTCTTAAGGGTCATAAATCCTGTGTAAATTCTTCATTCAGTTACAATCACATTACTGGACACAGAATTTAGCTGCTGATCTGGTACTCTGTGCTACACGTTTGAGAAGTGCAACGCGAACCTGTCTGGGAAATATCTTTGCACCCCTTTAGTCCAGGTGTGTTCCATGGTGTTCTATAGTGAAAAAGCCAGGGTGTCTGTTGAACCTACAGCAGCTTCTAGGGTGCCTTGGACCTTATGTGAAGCTGCCATCTTAGAGGGTGTGACTTGATCCAGTTTTGTTATCTCATCTCTGTCATTTGCTTATGTAAGGGGTCTCACTCACCACACCAAAATACTACCCCCAGCCACTGCTCTGGCTGACACAGCTCCTTTCAGCCCTGCAGCTCTTGAACCCAGCATTTAGGAGCAAAGGCAAAGCAGAGGGCACCACTATCTGTATTTGATTGTGTCAAATAGGAAAAAAGTCTTGTTATTCTTGGTGGTAATAGTGATTGACAGGATCTATCTGGAAGTAAATTTATGCATTAGCATCCTTTTGTTTTTACAGTAAAAAAAAAAATTATTAACCTATTCAACTAACTGCAGTTGCCAGCAAATTTGGGAGGTGACAAAACCCCTACAATCTAGTGAGATACAGGGGGGAAAGTGAGGTAAGGGATAAGGAAATCAGACAGAATTATTCTAAAAACATATATAGAGAGAGTATTCCTATATATAACAATATAGCTTCTAGAAGACAAGCTTGCAATTCATGCAAATATGTAATTCCAAATGGGTAACCAAAAGGTAATGTTACTTCAGCATGGGCTGAAGGTAACAGAGCACTTAGAGGCTGTGTAGTTTGTGCTGCAAGGATGTGCATTTGATGGTATATATGCTGTCCAGGACTTGTAGGTGGTCAGACCTTGATGATGAAGAAGAGAAAGAAGAGTTCTTGCCCTGACATGGAGAAAGAACATATTTTAGAGGCAGGACATGTTCTTGCAAAATGTGAGACTGTACTTACCCCAGACTTGAGTAGAACATGCAGGCCACATGTTTAGTTGCTGTAAATATAAGTTCAGAATTTTAACAGAGTAATACTCATTTACTGTGGCTGTCCTTTTGATAAAGGAAAGCAGTGCCAGCAGCAGGAAGAAACCAAAGGAACTGATTTGTCCATTCCAGAGCAAAGTTATATATCTGACAAGTGTTTGTTAACTCTCATGCTGTCTCACAGGTAAAGAATGTGGGTGAGGGCAAACCCCCAGAGAAGCAAGTGTTCTCTGACAGAGCTTCCTCAGTCCCCAGCTTCTTCACCAGCCACGTCGTGGTTGCTCCCATATCCTGTCAGCTCCTCCAAGTGTGTGAGGCAGTGGGAACAACCACAAACTCATGGCTAGAGCTCAAAGAGTAAACTTGTTGCTATTAGCTCTCTAACCAGGGTAGCTCAGTCCAAGCTAGAAGATGACTGGCCTACTGCTCACACAGGCTTAGCAAGAATTATTCCCTGCTGCAAGGTCACTTCAGTGTTGTATATTCCACATTGCCATTGTTCTGCTCTTGACCCATTCCTCCTAACACATTCCCTTCCCTGCTGGAAAATTTCAAGAAGCAGCAGCAGAGAACATCTTTTTTAATAAGTAGAGAAGGTTCTTATAAAAAGTGTGTTTCATAGCCTGTTCCTTATAAAAAGGTAAAAAAGAAGAATATTTCCATAAAAGAAAATGAACAAAAGACCTTTCAGAGTTTCATTTGTTCATGCTATATGAGCTTTCCTCACTCTCTAAAATACTGAAAATAAGTCTGCACTAACTCTGCTCTCCTGGATTTGTAAATGTGGACATTGGTGCTTTTTGGCTTGGCTATCAAAGAACAGTAAAAACAACCTATCAATTCTATAAATCTTGATAAGTATTCTCTAACAGAATCTATTTTAAGTGTTATGAAACAGACACAAATACTTTGTTTTCAGTTCAAAGGCATGTCTTTAATTCATCTATAAATCTTAAATTTGCTTTCTCCAATTCCTTGTTAACTTCCCTTCTTTCTCTGGAGCTGGTCTGATTTTTGGCATCAAAAGATTCAAGCTTCAAAGAGTCAGAGGGCCAGATTGTTTTATATACACACAGCTGTCCCTAAGGTCAGTTTCATCTTTTAGGCTTCCACCTTCTACTACAAAGCACAGATACTCAGAGGCAATAGTCTCATCTCCATTTTACATAATGCATTACTGATAAGCCTGAAAATTGGATATTTGTGTTTTATGCACTAATCTCTTGATCACAGAGCAGTGCAATGCTTGAGATAAAAATATTATGGAACACAAGCACAGAGCTGCCCAGGGGGAAAAAAAAGGGCAAACAGTTCTGCAAAAGAGAAAAAAGTGATGAGTAAGCTGAAGATCACCCTTCAATCACCAACAAAGAGAAATTCTCCTCATATGAAAACAGCATAGTTAATTCATCAACCACCCCCAGAATTTGGAGATTGTTATGAAACATGCAAAGAGCCCAAAAAGGACAAAGTGACTTCTCAGGACTGCAAAATAAGTATATAAATAGACAGAAGACATAGCATTTTTTTTAAAAAGAGAGTATGAAAAAAGGGAAATGTTACAGAGCTACTTAATATATGTTGAGAACAAGAATCTGACTGCTTCTAATGAGATAGCAAGAGAAGAAATTCATAAGTAATTTTGAAGGATGAAAAAATGATCCAAATATCACACTTCCCAAAAACTATCAAAAATAGTGTGACTGTTTTTTTTAACTTATTTAATGTCCTATAGAAATTTTTAACTATCCAACACTTGCATAATGTATTTAAAAAAAAAAAGGAAATATTATCAAAATTAGATTGCAATGGGAACCTCTGGAGACTTGGAGCTTTCTCCATGAACAGTATCACAAAGCAGAATACCTGCCAAGTTTCTCATTACTGAGAATGAATCACTGAGAATGAAGATAATTGCTTTCCTAGTTCCTTTTGTCCCTCTTACCTAAGGAAGAAAGTTTTTAATTTCCTGGTTTTCAAGTCCCAGCTCCATAATGATCCACCTTTCAAATATAGACAGAATCTGACAATGAGGTCCTTGGGATCCCAGGATCTTGGCAGGCAGATCAGTCAGGACACTGAGGAACTAATTTCCAGCAGAGCAGGGCTTCTCAGCATCACATTAAGCAGCAGCTGGACAGTGAACCAGCCAAAACCCTTCCTGGCAGAGAAAAAGGCTCCTCAGACCACTGCTGGCACTGTCTCTTTCTCACAGAACACTTTGGTGTTGATGGACTGACATATTCTATGAAAAAGCCACTATAGCAGAAGATTTTCTGGCAATGCAAATTCCCAGTCAATATTCTGAGTGGCATAAACATGGCTTTAAACAGGTGTGATCAACAATGTTCCTCAGAAAAACACTTGGAAGGATAAAAGAAACAAGTGAGAGTAATACTTTGTACGAGAAAACAAGTGAAATATGTTTTTCCCAAATATCAAGAGCACAACAAACAGCCGGGAAAAAACAGGCAAAAGATTTGTTAGAATGATTGGCTGTGCACTGTGCTACCAATAACATTTGAAAAGGGACAAATTAATATTAGATTATAAAATGATCTCTGGGAAATGTAGGGAGATTCTTACAAACATTGCTGATCTCCTGTTAAAGGAGAAAAAAATTATAATAGGGACAAGAACTCGACATGACCCAATACTTCACTACCCTATTTCCATTCTAATTCTCTGTTTGCAGTAGTTGATTTTGGTATCAAAAACCCAGAGCGCAATAGAAGAATTGTGGCTGATATTTTATTATGATGAATTTTCACTGAAAGAACATCATCCTTTTAAGAACTTTTTTCTTTTTTTTCAATGTACTTGCCTGCTTTGAGTGACTCCTTTGTAACTAAAATGTAGTAAATGAAAAATATTTAACTTCATAATTCACATTCAGGCAAAAAAAGTCTCAATCACTTTAAACTGAAGAAATAGACACACTAAAAAAATTGTTTAAAGAACATTAAATTAACAAACTCTTCTCTGTTATATTTCATTTGAGAGGAACAAATTAAAAATAGCTTGGAAAATATTTTTTAGGCAACAGATAATTTGCTTCTTATTTGCATTCACGACATGTTTTAGAATAACCAAACCATGTAGAAAGTGATGATTTGCCTGATTTTGTAGAGTTTCCAGACCTTTGCATGTCACTAACCCCCTTTTTTTTTTTTTGCACAGTCCTCTACTTAACTGACATGCTCTCCCACATCAGCAAAACTACTTCCAGGAATGTAACTGAGAAATAATTTATGAGGTCAAATGGAATCAAAATTAATCTGGCTAAATTAGAAACATTTTGAATTTCTTCCTATGAGGAATTTAGAGCTTTGGGTCTTTCTTGGGTATCCATATGATTATTTTTCAATTCTTAAATCTTTTGACATTGTTTAAAATTGTTTTTGTTACCACTGCATAGTGTGCTATGATTTCAAATAAAAATTGGAAGATTCTGTTTCAGTAAAAGTCCAGATTTCTTTGTTAGCAGATCAAAAAAAAGTAACTGAAACATGGTTTTATAATACCAGCAACAAAATATTGTGAGTTTGAGTGCTAAAACACAAGAGTTGTTTAATTCAGTCAAAAGAGACACAGAGTATTCAACACCAAACAAAGATGGGTGTCTAATTCCTCATTAGGTTTTTCTTCAAGGTAAAATGCATAGTGCCTCTATTATAGGAAATAAACTAGATATTAAGAAAAACAATGAAAATGTGCATATCTGTTCAGTTCTAAAACTTACATCATCAGCCCATAGACAAGTTACTTAAATGAACTTTTAAGTGTCTTTCTTAAGAAGGATTTCACTTAGAAAATATAGCAAAGTTCTATTGTTCCAGAAAGTAATGAAAGATGATCTGAAGAGACAAAAAAGTAAAACACAGTGTAAATTAATTTTTTGTGTTACAGTCTAAAATATATTTCATCAGTCAAAGCAGTTCTAGCAGATGGATATAACCATAAAACAGGGCAAATTTCTGTTATTAAACAATTAGATAATTGTCTTGTCATTTTTCCCCTGACAGAGAAGAAGTCATAAAAATACAAGATTCTCATTATAAAAGACAGTAAGATTGTAATATTAAAAATACACTCACCCTTGGCATTCCAGACAATCTGCCCTTCTCTGGACTTTATCTCTGCTTCTTTCCCTAGGATCTCAGGAGATTAGTGACAGTTTGTCTCAAAGAATTGTTAACCTTTATGCCCTGTGTTAGGAATTGGGATAACAGAGAGACCTGGGACCTGAGTTATCTGTTCACCTACTTCAATTCCTGACATGCTACACAGTAGAAAATTTGTTTTCCTCCCCTCAGACTGGAGGTGGTAAAAGCACCCTATCTTACCAATAGGGTTGCAGTTTCTGCTCTGTGGGATGTCACACAATTGAAAGTCTCTCAGCCTTGTTGTTGTTTTGCCCAAGAGTAGACTGCACCTGAATTAGCCTGGGCTGATGATCCAAGCACAATGAGGGCACAGCTCTGTGTGACATGCCCAAGGACTGGTGCAATGCAGGGACGGTGTCCTGCACCACAGATAGTGGGGTTTGTTGCCATTAGTGTTTTACAGATTTCCAGCCTTTCTTTGGTTTTGCCTGAGCCCCATGCCATGGGCAGACAGTGTGTGGCCCAGAACTGTCCCACACTAAGCACAAGGCACTTGCTGGGAGAGAAGGTACCTCACTCCTGCATGGCATGGCTCAGAGAATAGGGAGGTCACCAATGAAAAGCCAAATATTGAGCTGCCACTGTCACAATACAAACACTACATAATAAATGCAAATGAATTTAAGGGATACTGCACCTCTGCAGCCTTTCTCTAGTCAGGACTCAGTACAGTGAAAAAGAAACGAAGATGTGTACAGAAAAATTCTGTTCAGCCTTTGAGTTCAGGCTCAGATTTGGAAAGAGGAATTTTAGGTCCATCACACATTATATACAACAGCTCTTGTAATAAAAAATTCTTGGGGCAATGGCATTAACTGTCCAGGAGCATCTTAAGTGAACTTCAGTGCCCTTTAATCTCTCTTGATCTCTTAATCTTGCTTGGTAGAATAGCATATAAAATCATACTTCTTTTCAATGTGAAGTTTACAAAAGCTTTGCATTGTATTGTATTTGGACAATTTATTTGAGCCACCCCAACAGGGAAACAGTCTTTTCAAATGTTAATATATAATAGATTGGCATTCAGATTTAACTTTTTTTCAAGCTTAAAGCTGAAGTATATATATCTTACAATGCAATTGGTTTACTTATTTCCACATTTGATCCACTGTCTGCTCACAGTAAGCAGAAGGCAGGAATAAGTCTCGATTTACCAAAGGGTAAGGAAGAGGAATATCAGATCCAAACGTTGAAGAGCCAGGTCCTGGCTTGCTTCAAGCTCAAATTAACCATTGACTTGAGCAGGTATTCAATCAATTATACAGAAAATAAAAGTGGTTGGATTACAATCTTAGATACTAAATAAAAATGCATTTTTAAAATGCATTTTTAAAACATTGTTGACCCTGGAACAGTATTTTAGTACAAGAAATGGAACTATTGTCTCTTTCCCAGTGGAGCTGTCATCTCATTGATATTGAGTTGTGTTTCCCAGCTGCAGAGTAGGACTGACAAAATTCGAGTCTCATTGAATTTTCAAGTCCCATTAGAAAGACTCAGAAAACCCCAAAGCCAATTTAACCTAAAACCTATAGGTAAAAAAGCATTAAATGCTTTCCTTGAATCTTGAAATAAAGAAATGACATTTACTCATTAATATTTTAAATTAGCCCCCTCTCCCTGCTAAAGAAATCCCTGGGGTCCCTCAGTGATGAATCTTGCAAGATAATGCTGTATGATAAATAATTCAGATCGCTGCTCTTCTCCCAACTTCTCTTCTTAAGAGGTATAACTTTAAGTTTGCAATATGACATATCTGAAAACATGAACCAAAGTCAGTGAAGAATATAAAACTTGAACCTGGCTGGTTTTATGCTTCCTGTTTTATTCAGCTTTGTAAATCCATCATATGAAAATTGCATTATTTTTTGGTTAATTTTACATGAACAAGTGACAATGAAAATATATATTCAATTAATTGTGAGGGTATGATTTTAATTTAAGGTACAATTTTTTCAGAGGATTAACTGGGAATGGAAGTGCAACATGTTTTCAAGTAAAAATAGCACAATTTCTGTTCTAAGGAAATGGAAAGAGGAAAGATAAATGTGGTGGTATTTATTTGCTTTAAACTTTTCTATTCATTTGCTTATAATGTAGACACCAGAACTCAGCAAACCTAACCAAAGATGTGAAATGAAAGAACACAATGGGTTCTTTCTTAAGGACTTTTTATTAATCAGAAAAGCCAATATAGGCAAATTAAAATTCCTGCTCAATACAAACTTCAATCAAAATGTGAGCATTCAGTTAAAAAAATTAATGAAACTGTCAACATAAACAAAACAGAAATAGTCTTTTTCTTTCTTCTTTCTTAGGTCCTAGGGGTATAACAATGCATTTCTCTTTACCTTTCAGCAATCCACAGACAGTAGTTATCAGCCTTTGCTGGTAATTTTCTCAATGTGTATTATCAGTACAGCATGAACATTTTTCATTTCACCTTTAGAATGCTTGCTTTTCTTTTTTTTTTTTTTATTAAAAGACATTTTGGTAAATATAATTGCAGAAATGATACATGAGTAAGACCTATTATGCTTTTTATAGCTCCTTATTCTTCCAATGTTACTCAAAAAGTGCAGTATGTTTTCATTGGACTCATTCTCTTGTGTACAATGCATTAAGTTGGATTTTTTCAGTACAATTCTGAAATGGATTGAGAAACAGAATTTACACCTTTTTTTCTCTGAGACTAAATGAGGAGGAACCGAGGTGTGTGCACTCAATGCAAAACAGGTCTTTGAAGTACCACTGGAATTGTTGTGACTACAGCCCCAATTCTCATTGCAGATCTTCATTTTCCCTAATCCAGAGGGAGGGGTGGGTGTGTGTATAAGCATTTTGGTTTGGATCAGAGCAGCACCCAGACCCACCTGGGCTGTGTCAGCATACTCATGAATGTGGGTCAGGATCAGGCCTGGCACAGGGCCCATGGCCCCAGCATGTGCCTTCCACCACAGAGGAGCTCAAGGCTTCTAGCAACTGCTCATGTGGCCAACGTCACCCAATTTCATCTTGGGTATTCCTCAACCAATAAAGAGGTTTTGGGTTACTGGAGAAAGCAGCAGTGAACCTTTCAGAGTCAAAGCATGACTGGGTTGTATGGTCCCTGACCCCATGGATAGAACCTTTTCTCGTGTCAAGGCATTGTTCCAGAGCAGAATGGACACAAAAATATTTCTTATTGAAGGCTTAAATTATTCAGCAGGCATCCATCACTTAACTAGCACAAAATGATAGTTTGGCAAACAAGTGTTTGGAATCTTTCACTTAGTTTTCAAATCTAAATTGGATCACACCACAATCAATTCTCCTTCTCAGTAAAGGAAGAGCAGAGAGAGATTTTGATGAGATTACAATTATGATCTTGCATAAAAACTAAAGCCTTGTCTCCTGTTTGCAGTTTCATGAACCAGAGCCATGAATTAATTGAACTATACTTGCACATCTGCGATTAATTTTTATTACTGGGAGAACCAAAACCAGATTCATGTTCTAAACTTAGAATCTGGGGGAAACGGTGTCTTAATAATATACCACTAATCCTTTTTAATGAAGGTTGAGAGGTTCAAGGCCTTGTTTTCAGGGCTAATACCAAGATTGAAGTAACACATTATAATTAAATTTTAAATTCCTACTGGAGAGCGAGGAGTTAGTATTTTCACAGTGTCATCCTTATTGTTATGAAACAAAGGTAGAAGAAAATATTTTTATTAGTAAAACAATGTATACTGAGATTAATGAGTCATTTGAAAGCTCATAAAATTAGTTGCTATAAACCAGATTAAATTTAATGTAGATTGTGTGTTTCCCATTTTTATAGTTATCTGACTTACATTTTCTTTTCTTCTTTTATATTCCTCTAAGGTAATGTTTTGCAAGGCTCTGAGTTAAAAGCTCTTCTGCACTCATTTTTATCATCTTTCTCTATTAAGAACTGACAGATGCCTAATAAGGAATGGACAGCTGGTTTATATACAAAAAGGCACAATCAATTTTGCCTACAGTTTAAAAGTACATAAAACAGCTTTATCCTGCTAATGAGTTTTAATAATTTTGTATCTTGAGCATCATACCATTTGAAATATTGATAGTTAAATGTGCATTTTGTTAATGAAATCTTCCCCTTGAATCATTAAAACAACCAACTTGTACATTTTGTAAAAACTTTTCTGACAAAAACTTTTCTGATTTGGAGAGCTGTTTTGCTTTGGCTTGGGTTCCTAGGTTTTATATATCTTTTTAAAGTTATTTTAGCTTTCAAAATATAATTATTCAGTATTGATTTTTCCGAATAACAGTATTTTTTTTCAATTCCGTCACCATGTAGCAGTTGTAAGCCATTTTCCATTCTAATGTTGCCTTTGATTTCCAGAAATGCATACAAAAAGGAAACAAAAGATAAAAATAACTGTTGAAATACATGGAGATCATACAGGGGAAATAATTTTTTGTTTGTTTCTTTGTTCTTTTTTTTTTATTTAATAAAAATTAATAAAATATTTAATAAAAATGTGATGATGATATGAATAAGAAAATCTCTAAGTAAATCAAACTGAGGGATGTAGATTGGGTACTACATCTAAAAGAATTTTTATTCTCTATGTTGAAAGCTCTTCTGTAATGAACTCAGGTTCCAAGGTTTTATATTACAGACAAAATGAGTGAGTCTGGCACCATCAGAGAGAAACACATCCAGACCATATCTTGGCAGTATGTCACATATATGGTTGCAACAGGGGTAAGAGGTAGACAAGTTGGCACTGGACAGAAATTGTTGTGAGCTGGTGGCCACTTCCTTTTGGCAGAGAAATTTCATGTTGTCTCAGTAGCCTGAGTTTTTGCTTGAAGGCTGAAAGAACTAATATACCCATCATGGGTATCACTGCTAAGCAAATAAAAGCAAATTAAGATTGCCTAAGAATCCATAGTCGGCACTAAGCAGAAACAAGTACAGAAGTGGTCTTTAACCACATTATCCCAGCTGTATGAAAAGCTGGTGTTCAGACCATCTGTATTTCCTGACCGTAACCATTCCTTAATCCACTGGCAGAGACAAGCTGAGATGAATTCCCACTCCTCTTTCAGTGCCACGAGTACAGCAAGAAATTTGGTTGCAGTCCTTAGCTGTCACTCAGCTGTTTCTACCCTTAGTGTCCCTGTCTTTCCATATTGTCCATACCTTTTCCTTCTACACACCTCAATGCCCATATATATGTCAATCCTGTGTTGCAGTGGGTTAAGAAACACTTCCCTTTTCTTTAGGAACTTCTTCCCCTTACTACCTCTTCCCCTCTTTACAGAGATCTTCTCAAAGCACATTCTCTCATCTAGGGACATCCAGCATTTGGGTCTCTACTTACTTTAGTTATGGCAGTGTGACAAACAGCACAAGAGAATTTTGTTAGATCTAGCCATCACAGCTTTAAAGTCCTTTCAAAAAGAAATAATTTCTAATTTTTATACTGTTTATTTCCACTGGGTTTGAGATACAATACTTTCAAAATTATTTGGAAATGGATGAAATTGGTTAATTTAATTTCAAAATAAAGGATAAAATAAGTTTGCTATACTAAGAAAATGAAATTTCATAATTAGGCCACTTAGAAGCAAACAGGATAAGTAGATAATGATTCTTCTAGTTCTTCATTAGCCAGGAAACTAATGACTCCCAAATCACTAAAATTACTGTCAAATGACAGAGTGTCACCTTTAGTATCACCATAAATTAAATTTTCTCTTCATTATCACCTGTTTACTGTTCTAAGTCCAGTTAGCTAGAATGGAATATTTACATAACATTTCTACCTCTCTTACTGTTCCAGATAAGGTCATAATTACACTTCTGATATAAATCTCCAATCATTCTTATAGATCAGGCTTTGCTTTACACAATATCAGAGCAAGCAAATTTGACTTCTCTGAAATGAAACTGAGCCACATCGACAGCACACTTAATGAATTCCAGCCAACAGGCCTTCAATCAATACGGCCAAAATATTTTTAGAAAGAGTCTCCCTAAAATGCACACATTAAGGATGGCTGGTCACACCATTTTGCTTTGCAAGACCATTTCTGCTGTAGTGCATTGAGTGTTAGTGTGGCTGTAGGTGAGCTCAAGCTAAATAAAAAACTGTGGCCTGGGGCATGGGTGTGAGCATGCTGAGGAATATGTTGAAGGAGAAATTTGGACCTATGCTTAAGAGGATTCAAGCAGCTGGGCTAAGTATGAATGTGACTATGTTTATTCAGTCAAAATATGCCCCTACTTATCTCAGCATGTGGGCAGAACATTTTCATTCCCAAGCTCTTCTTAGCTGTTCTTGACAGGAAATGATATCTTCTTCCTTCCCAGGCTAATACCTAAACAGCTTACCTAAACATGTAAATTGGAAAGTCCCTGAGAATGTCTTTGCTGATACAGAACACAGCATGGTAATCACTACTTGAAAGACAGAAATCATCACTGTAAACTACATACAGATACAAGAATTGCATTTATATTTTACATTAAGTAAAATTAGGTAGTACATTCAGTATATATAGAATATGAAAAAAAGATGCTTTTTAAAACCACTGGTTTAGGACAGCCACACCACGGTATCTGTCTGTGCAGGAACATAGCTTTAACTTGCAAAACAATAAAAAATGAGTGCATCCTACATAAGCAAGGCAATGGGGGACATGAAAGTCTAAGGAAATAAGTTTGTAGGGAAATGAAAGACTGAAGTTCCTTAGGAAAAGAAGTAAAGTGATTCAGGGAGAGAAAACAGTGCTGAATATCTAAGATTAGCTACACAGTACTGGATGCAAAAAAACAATGGCTTTGTGACATGCTATAGTTTTCTCTGTCTTCTGGGTTAGCCCCTTCTAGTTCCACAAGCAATAAGTTACCATCATTTCTTGCTCACAAATGACCACCTTATCAACTATCCCTCAGCTAATATTTTCTCAAATAACTGCCAACTTTTCTTCCAGGAAATGTTGGACTCCATGTTGTCAGCCTGTATTTAGTTTGGAAAGATGTTCATTTTTCTCATGCCTGAATAAGAATTTGTGCTTCAGCCAACTTATTTGCTTTTTCATCAGCAACATTCAGACAGTATACTGCCTGAATATGTATTATTCCTCCACAGAGATCTTTCCTTACTTCAAAGAAAACAGCAGAAGTGCCTTTTGTTGACACTAGTGGTAGTAATAGTTGATATTGATGGTTAACTTTGATGAATTGTTAAATTTCACAAACTTCATTATTATCTTGTAATTACTACATATCTTCATTAATTATAAATGATCATGTAATCTCTGGTGCTAGTTATGAAAACAGACACAACTGAGCTATAAACAACAGTTTAATTCTCATTGGCTTAAAAAGTTTTAAATATACCCAATGGGGCAGGAAGGCAGGGGGATCAGGACCCGACTTTTAGAAATAGATGTTTCAAAATATATTATTTTCTACTGACACATGTCCATGATTATTAAGAAACTTAAGTAGTCCTGTTTTGAAAAACCCCCTTTAGCATCTAACAGAATACATTTACCCAAATCTTTAGGTTGTTCCACTAACTACATCCTGTATAAAAAATTTTAGATGTAAATTTTAGTGAGAGAAAAAAAAAATTTCTAATAAATCATCACCCCAGACAAAAATCAGGAGTAGACACATGTAATATTTTCCTCTTTTCTTCCATTCTCTTAAAATTTCTTATAATTAGGATTTTGGAGGTAAAGTTTCTTTGTGCCAGGTACACTTGGGCACTGAATGTGTGATTTGACGAGGTGTGATCAAATTACTGATCAGACAGTAATTACTGATCAGTTACTGATCAAACAGTAATTTATCAGCTAGCATGCCAGTTAACATGTGCTAGCTGATAAATTACTGTTTGATATCCATCAAGTAACAGCTCCTTGGGAGGAGCTTCTAGGCTGTGTATCCATTATAACTAAAACCATCTCTGTGTAGTTCCAAACCTTGTAGAATAAGTTTGAAGAATCTATTACTTTCTTGGCCAGCTATGCAAAGCTTCTTATGTGATGCTAATTCAGAGTATCAGAGAGCTTATTTTTTGGAGGTACACAACTCTTTCCTGAGTTGGATACCTCCAAAAAACAAACTGGGCATTGAACTGGGCCAATGAACTGCCTTTCAGTGGTACTTGTCTGACTGGTTTTTTAGTCTTTTCCTTCTACTCTGCATGGAACACTTTGTTCTTGATGTCCAGTGCAAAGTTCTACTTGCTGCCACAGGAAATTAAGTTTTTTATCTCTGTACCATAGCTAAGACTCTTATGCTGAAGCCAAAAGTAATCCACTGGATATAGTTTAGAACAGTTATACATTGAAAATGTGAATTATAAAGTTGATTTGAATGATGTTTAATGAATTTCTAAATGTATGTTATGTTAAATACTGCAGTGAATGTGTGAGTAATTTTATAGCTGACCTTTAATAAATAGAAGAAAGAATAGATTTGTCATCAGTGGGATGAAAACTTTTATTGACTACTGAAGTAGCAACTAAAAATAGGCTTCTGATTTTATTGAAACACATCTGTTTGCTTTGGGTCTGACAACAGTTAAAAATTATGAAAAACAGCTGCCTGCTGAGAAATGGGTGAAAGCCATCCTTTTTCACAACTAGATCACCATATTCTTTCTAACACCAACAAACTGAGGAAACTTCATTATACAACTTCTTTAATCTCCAAGAAATGCAACCTCTGAATCCAGCTTAATAAAAGCCTATTAACACAAAATGTCATATTGCATTATGCAATCAATGTGGGAAGGTATTAACATAGGGACACCTTATAGAGATTCTTGCAGAAGCCGTAAGCAAAATATCTGCATCTAATTGGCTACTCAAATAGAATTTTAAAAAGATTCAATTTGCTTTTAAAATTAACACTGTTAGATGAAAGAACATTGAATAGGCTGCAAGCATGTCAATAATGCAAGGTAAAGCAATATAGCTAGGGGATATCTTCAATTACATTTTCTTTATGACATAGCAGAGAATTTATCTACTATAAATTACAAAATATCAACCCTCTGTGTGCCAGGTAAAAATAATATGAGTCTTCTAAGAGAAGGAGAAAAGCCAGTTTTCCAGAATTTACAATTCTGGCAAATAAATGTTAAGTACTGGATAATCATGATGTTTAGAGACAAGACTATCAATAGTACACAGGTATTCCACAATAAATAGAGTTTCATAGCAAATGGTGTGTCTGAGTTTCAGTGACAATTTTACAGAACCATTTTTATTGGTTTAGTTTTGAACAGGCTGAGTCTTTGTAGCTTCATCTACATAATCAACCTGTGGTGGCAAGGTTACACAACATAAGAATATTAATTTTTTTTGCTCTAGTTGTTTAAGTGAGAGGATAGTGACTTGCAGGATTAAGCATTCTCCCTTTGATTTCTAGCTTTCCTGAGAAACAAGGCAGTATCTTCTGGTTGTAATTGCCTTGTTTGTAAATTCAAAGAAGGAGATACTGCTGCAGAGATCTCTACAGGGCCCCTATCTTCCACGTAAAGGTAATGAGGAACACAATTGAATTGTAGAGATTATAGACTATTGTAAAGGGCATGTGAAAATAAGGGCTGTAGTGACTTTAGACCATAAGAGGTACTTGAGCAAGATAAGACTAATAGGAGTGAGTCTTGAGATATAGAAAACAGCTGGATGCAACAGGAATGTGTTTAAGTCCTCAAAGCAAATCGAGTACTAAGCTTTTATTCCCACAGGCATCTGAAGATCTAGGCAAAACTGACTTCTCTACAAATCAGAAAACAATGGGTAAGTACATTTTCTTTCTTTCATTCTGCATTTTGCTAAGATTAGGAGGTTAGCTGTGCACTGAGAAATGGAGTGCTCAGCTACTGACATGATAGAAGCACTACTCTCTGCTGGTTTACCTATAGTATGCCCATCAGTGGGCCTATCATTGTGTGTTAGAGCAGGTACTCCCTGGTTTGTAGGTATATTTATGGTTCAATTTGATTTCTCTTCTGTGTTCACAAACTGTCTGCAATAGTGCCTTGATGCTGGACTGGATAAAATATTCTAGCATGCTCCTCATGTAAACTGGGCCTGTCGAGGTTTAAAGGAGATTTCTTTTTCTGAGGAACTCCAGTGTGCCATTCAGCCAATGAAGGCTTCAATGAACCCTGAACTTACACTGAAAAATGACTTGACTTTTCTTTGGCTGTTTTGAATGTTTCTCAGCCTGAATTTCAAGTGAGAGGATACTTAGGTATCCTTGATGCAGGGAGAAAGAGTTTCAATGACTTTGAAGGGCAAAGAGGTGAGGGAATCACAGCCCCATAATTTTTCTGTCACACATTATGATGCACATCATTCCCTCAAAAAAGTGGAGCATTAGGTACAAGCACTGTGATGACAGGTCCATGTAGAGGTCTGACTTTATTGATAGCAGCTGATTGCTTTACAGAACTCAGAGATCAATGACCGACCACTTACTTTCAGTTCTTTTCACCTCAGTTTCTTCATAGTCATCTTGTCTGATCTAATCTTTTGATCTCTTTGCACAGCTAAATGTTTTGTGCCTTTTATTTATATCTAATCCAGAGATGACTTTGAACATCAGTAGAGAAAACATCACACTCTGGAAAACGGAATGGAAAATTCGTTTCTCAGAACTTTACAGAGAAAGGGTCTGAAGAGATTTCTCATTTACTTTTTAGAGCTGTGAACTCAGTCAGAATAAAAGCTTCAGTGAACTTCTAAAACTTTTGAGGCTCCTATTTTAAACTATTATCACTGGTATCAATGAGAATGATTGGGAGATGGGCTGTTTAAAAAAAAGAATTGCCAAAGTATTTTAGAATCAGTGTATTTTCATAATAAAAAATTTATAGACAATATGAATATTTTTATCAATGTCTATTAACTACATTGTAAATTACTAAGAACAATTTTTGATTCTATTTAATGGATACTATTAAATGTTTTTTGCAATTATATGTATTGATTCTTCTCAGCAGATTAATCCAGGTTGTGTTTCACATTTATACTAATGACTTAACTTAATATAAAAAGTCTTGGCCATACATACAATGTGCTATTTATTGCTCAATTATATTCCACATTACTTTTAGTATGCTCTTATTAAGACATGATTGCAAATTTTTGGCTTTCTGATTGCATATGGATGTATGTTTAATAGAAAAAATGCTAACAATATTAAAATAATACTTAAATTGTTACTGATTTTCATAGCATAGGACTTAGTTTGCCTTATATGCAATATTCCATTTAGTTCTCTTAATTACAATACCATATGTAATGTTTAGTAAGAAATATTTTAATTTCAACATCAAATTGAAACCCCTATTGCCACTAACACTTGGGAGAAAAAATGAAATGCAAATAGTCTTAGAGAAACATCAAATAGACAAAATCCTCTACTAGTGGCTATTTTAGAAAAGGAAGGTTTGTAATTATGTTTCCAATCAAATGTATGACTCCTTAAGACTATTTTCAAGGCTTTCTTGTTTTTATGCAAGAAAATAATCTTTAATTAACTATTTTATTATATTTTTTCTTTTCTATTTTTTTTTTTTTTTACTTAGCAGTTAGAAAAATTTAATTCCCAAATATGTCTGGCTGAATGTCTGCAATATTTGATAGGCATAGATATCTATCTTTGAACCAAGTGGTTCTCCCTTGCAGTTTTAGGAATATGTAAAAGGTGCTAAGAGGCATTCACGTAAGAAGTTACTTTGGAAGGTCTTAAATCTTCATTATCTGCCAGTTTGTCCAGAGTTTTGTTATCAAAAAGAGAGAAGAGACACTTTGGACATATTCCATTATCCTTTTTAATGTCAGGCTAATATTAGAAACAGAAATGCATTTGCCAAATGTCTTTCAAGTCGCATTTATCTGCCTTTCTCTCTTTTCCTAGGAAGCATTTTACAACAGTAAAAACTATTTTTTTCCTTCAATAGTCACTCTTAACAGCAGGAAAAGGGTGTAGAAAGAGATTATAAGAAGGACAATGAGCTGAAAAACTCCAGTGCATTTTCTCTAAAGGCTTTTTCCATCTGATTTTACTAGCCACAAGAAACAGCTAAAGAGATGGGAATTCTCTCTTTATCCTTGAAGCAGGACCAGTGTTAATACATGGTTCCACAGTCTGGTAGATCTGAGAGTGAAAATATTTTCATCTAAGATATAACCTGTATTTCTGTTAACCAAATTTCATTCTATTGATTTTAGAAACATAATTGTGTGCCTCTTAATGACTGTTTTATAAGAATAACATCCCTGTGTGTTTTTAGGCTTTTTTCTTTACCTTTCACTTAGGAAAATACATGGCTGTTTCATTTATGGCTGAACTATGTGAGTGGGACTGCTAACCTTGGTGGTCAATGATTGCCATGATGTGCAATATGTGTACATCATAAAACATTTGCATTTTTGAGTTTGCTATCTGTTTGTTAACTACTTTGTCATCCTCACTATACTTATTATCATAACTTAAATGGAGTTCTTGCCCACACAATATTTTAGGTAATGTTACACTCTGAAGAACTCAAATCATTAACCTGTGATCATAACAGAACTACATACTCATAACTTCTGCTCTTGTTGCTCCATGGAAGACACCTTTCACATTTTAATTTGTCTGCAAAATTCCGCTCTCCTTGTGAAAATACATCTCTTTTATTTTCTGAAGGCTTCCCTGGGCATCTTTGGTTTCCTGAAATTTTTTTCTGTTCCCACTACTGAGGTATTCTGAGGACAAAATTTCTCTACTGCTGGAAACGTGCTTTCTTTAGTCATAACTAATGGCTGATGCCTACCAGGAAAAGTGTTGTTTCTAAGATCATTAATCATTCCAAAAGGTGAGCATGCAGAGGAAATTCAATTCACTGTTATTTGCACAGGTTGTGAGAATCAGCACTCAGGGTATAGTCATCAGCAGTCAGATCAGACAGTCTTGATGCTCATGACAGTGGCATTTAATAGCTCTCCAATGAGCTCTGAATCTCATCTGGACACCTGATGGATGTAGGAATCCACTTAGAGCAGTGTGACAAAATGTATACTAAGGAGTGATGGTGAGATGACACCTCTTCTGTTAATGGGGGAAGTGAATTGAAAACATTCAAACTTGCTCCAGTCCTCCATTTATTCTGCCATGAAATTGTCTAAACTTCAGAATTAAATTATATAATCAGCTGATCCTAGAGTAAAAATCCTGCTGTCACTGCCAAACCTTACTGTCAGGTCATCACCAAGGGTGGAGGGACAACTTTATATTCCTGTTCCATGTGTTAGCTGAAAAAGATCAATCTTGCTTTTAATTTCATTCTCTGAAATAAAATTTGTTGCCAGAACAACAATCTTTGTTCTATGGCTAAGACAGTTTAAATGGACCTTATTGAAATAGTGCCAAGAATTTTTCATAAGGGGAAAACACATGAAATGACAACCCACCTTCTTACAGAGATGGACAAGGAGGCAAAGTTGATGGTTCTGAGGGATCATTACTTTATCTCATATAAACAGAAGGAGCTCTCTAAGGATTAAGAAGCCTCAAAACCTCTGAGAGCTCAATTGAAATGAGGGTAAGTACTTTGTCACCTAAATTCCTGACACAGTAAGTGATAGCTAGAGTGAACTGCTGGGCTGTGAACACAAGTGTTCCATAGCCCTGCAGCTGACTGTGGATTGTTTACTAAGTAAAAATTTAAATTCTGAGATTTAGTTTCAAGAATTCAGTTGTTTCCAGTCAGAAAGCTAATCTATCCAAAATTCACACCAGGGGTGGAACTGCCATTAGGAGAACCACATTGTATTTTAAGAGCACCATTAGACTTTATGCAATTTTGATTGAAATGTTATCACAGATCATCTGTTTTCTTGCCATCCAGACATTATGCATAGCTTCAATTTATGCTGAAGAGTGTAAAGAGCTTTCCTAGATGTTCATATCTCATAAGCCATTAAAGATTAATATAAGTAATATTTTTTTCTCAAGCAATTTCCTGAAAACTGTCACATAGAACTGGTCTTTATATTTCCAGGCCATTGCATCAGAGTGTTCAAAACATTTGTGATGAAAACATCTTTGAAATTATTAAACATTGCCAGAATATTAGTGATAATTCAACTTGCTCTACAATGCTTTGTCACTGTCCTGGGGTGACTTTATGATGCTTGTATCCCCATTCATCTGGTTAGCTCAGAAATAAGTTTTGCTTGTTTAAGACTTGTTCTGAGAGGGAAGGGGGAGAAGAAGCACGGAGTTTGTTATCAGAAACTGCACTTGCTCCCTCACATCCTTCTCCTGGACTGTGCTGTCTGCAGCATGGACAGACAGTGGGACATAGTGGGGTTTTTTTGGTTGTTTTTTGTGTTTTGTTTTTTTTTATTTTATTTTATTGGACTGTTTGAACCTGCTCTGGCCTGAACACCCAGAGGAGCACTGGCAGCTCACACCTGTGGCCCATGGGGCCAGGCCTGGGCATTTCCAGCACCAGAGGGATTGATAACACTGGGTGAGCTGAGCTACAGCCCACCAAGGGCTTTGTCATCTTCCTGAGTTTGTCATCTCTTCAGAGCAGCAAGAGGTTTTATTGCTTAATATTTTATTGCTTAATATTGTTCAATTTTTTTTGTGCTGCTGAATGCTTTGCCTGTTAAATAAACAGGTTTTTTCCACCTTTCTCCACAGAAATATTTTCCTGAAGCAGTTGGAGGAGGAGGTGCTTGAATGTGCTTTCTAGAGGAACATTTTTAGAGGTTTTTCCTCCCAAATTTGCCCTAAACATGGGCAGTCACTTAGAAAAATCATTGTAATTTCACAGGAAATTATCAAATTATTTTGTAAATACATTTGGTTTTTTTTTTCAAATTCTCTCTATAAAAACTAAAAAAAGTCAATCATAAAATGCCAGATGATTGCAAAAATTGACTCTGTTTCTTATGTGTGTGTTTAAGTTTACTTAGTAGTTTTTCAAAAATAGAATCCACTTTCAATTTGCTTAAACTTGTTGGATAATAGGAAGACATGAACAGATGTGTAAGGCTGTGCTAAATGTATTTGATCTTGCATCACTATAGATAGACAATGGGTAGATGACTGAATTCTGTTGCTTGTAATACACATTTCTATAAAATAATCACTTTACTGCTTCAGAAATAGAATATGTATAGTGAAAATATATAGTTGAAACATATGTGCATATACATTATCTACAGATGAAGCCATTATAAAATATCATAGCACAGATAAATCTTTCAGAAGTTTTTCTGCATATCTAAATGTTTATATACTTAACATAACAAAAAAGTTATACCTTGCAAGTACAGTACATTAGCTGTATGTGAAATGCAAGCTGCTCATAGTCTAAATATAGCATGGGTTCTTATAGACAATGAAAATTATTCCAAAAATTGCCTCTAAATTAAAGCACTCTATAATAGTGCTACTTCCAATGATGTTTTTTCTTCCTTTTCATTTAAATTCAGACAACTAGGAGTAGAAATCAGACAGTTCTGGAAGTAAAATTTATGCCTTAGGAAGCTTGAAAAATGAGTGATTGTGCTCTCTCTAACCACTCATAACCCAAGGCCAGCTACATACGATGCCAAAATGCACTCATGATAAAATCACATTATCATAATGTGATCTCTGCTTTTATTTTTATGCTCTTTAATCATTTTTTGAATAGCTGGTAATGAGGATGCACACATTTTAATTATGATTTCAAATTTGTTTCCCATTAAGATGAACCAAGGAATCATTTCTTTCAAGGCCTTAGCTAGGCTATAGTGAAAAAGCTGAATGATTCTATGCTTATTTTATATTTTTTTTTTTAGTATCATTTTTTTTTTAGTACCAGATTATTTTTTTTTTAGTACCATAAGGATCAGAAGTGTAAATTATTTCCCATCAATCTTGAACTTGCATGAATAATTCTCCTGGCCAGATGAATCAGATTTGGCTCATCTGTTCCTGTGGGACAAACACATGCCTTAATACACAAAAGAAGTTAATACTCAAAATTTCAGTTCGGGAACACCTGCCTCACTTTTGTAAGAAAATAACAACTAGAATATTTTGCAGAAGTCTCAAAACTAGACCAAATAAGTGTACTATTGCTGTAATTAGACATTTAAGCTGTTTTGATAGAGTGGAGGACACATGGGATTTGATTGCTGTTGTAAAGATTATTGTAATATTTAGTCCACATTTATTTGATGTTTCTTCCTGTATAAATATGTTAATTTTTATCATGATGCCTGTGTTGCTTTTCTGGCACTGCCATTCTTAAATTCATTAAGACAAAGTGAAACATATTCCATTGAACAGAATGAGGAAGCTTCTTTTGCTTCCTTCATGACAAACAGAATATCCCAGAGCTTGAAACACATAGCCTTGGACCATGTATAACAAAATGCAAACTATATGTGACAGATTACAGAAAAGGCTCTACAACTGAGCTTTTAAATTAAAAAAAAAAAAAAATCCAAGTTATGATGGTACTTATTGCTAGACCTGAGGAGGAACTGTGAGAACAAGGCTAATAAAAAGTTTTTAATTCCAGCTTTTCATCTCAGATGAAGATGTTAAATTCCCTTCCCAGAGCTTCCAACTCAGATCCTTTCTGAAGGATCTCAAAGCCTTTTGAGAAAAAAAATGCTGCTATTCCTCAGCTGACTTTAAGAAGACAGAATCATCATCACACAACCTTTCTGCCAGATTACACAGTTGCTAAACTAGGACAACTTTGAAGAACATTTAGTTTGAGTGGAGGTATGTCACTGACATGTTTTATGAAAAATCCCTTTGCTAGGATTTTTCCTCCTGAGAAGCTGAGAGGCCTCAGGAACAAAATGTAAACAATGGTTATCTGCTGCTGTGGAATGCAACAGGTGGATCTGTGAGTGGCCCATGTTGGTTGTTTCTAATTAATGGCCAATCACAGTCCAGCTGTCTCAGACTGTCTCGGTCAGTCACAAGATTTTATTATCATTCCATTCCACTTCTTCCTTTCAAGACTTCTGATTAAATCCTTTCTTCTATTCTTTTAGTATAGTTTTAATATAATATATCATAAAATAATAAATCAAGCCTCCTGAAACATGAGCCAGATCCTCATCTCTTCCCGGGACCCCTGTGAACACCACCACAGATGTACTACAGCAATCTAAACCTAGGAAGAAGAAAAATTACCCAAAATGTCAGGTTTTGTTCAGATGTTGTTAATTTTCTGTTATGGTTTTACTCACTTCCATGGTGTTAATATCTTCTGCAAAATTTTAATAAGAAAATTATATAGAGACATCTTTTCTCAATTGGCTTTGATCTCAGTGTGTTCTGCAAGATTGCCTCAATTTGTGATTAAAGACCCTGAAAGCAAGTGCATGTGTGAAATCACCAGGTTTTTAACATATGGTAGTTCACAATACCTTATGTGTCCTCTCTGGGGAGCACTGAAATAGAGGGAATTCAGAGGCTGGAAGAAATAGCAGAGTCAGACAATGAGCAGGACATCTCTTCAGAGCATCACATTGCCCAGGACAAGAGAGTCACAATTAAGAAAATATCCACTATACTTTCTGGATTGGTAGAATTGTAATTTTTTTATTAATTTTTGTAACTTTTCCTGTCTTCCAAAATGACACAATGAGTGTATGACTTCTTTCTGCTTATCCCTAAGTGGTTACTGTAGCTCTGCAGCAGAGGGAGGTCCCGAGATTAACAGGAAACAGTACATTTAAACATGCAAACAGTCATTTAAATTCACATATCACTTCCATCCATATAACAAATAACTGTAATAACATGTATTCAATATATTTTGCTAGGATTTACTTTCCTGATTGCATTTGTATGTTTAACTTGTCAAAGTACTGCAGAAGTCAGTTTGCACGTGAATTTGAATCAATTTAAGATTAAATTTACATGGAAGTGAATCTTAAACTGCTGGAATTTGGTCGAGTTTGAGAGGAAGCTGTGAGCCCCGGAGTCACAATTCATGGACAGGACAGGATCAGGATAATGCTGTAAGATCCTGTGGATCTTGTTCAATGGTGAGCGTGGACAAAAAGCACTTAATCTGCAATACATCTAGCTCTGTGAGTGATGTCAAAATCAGACATCAAAATAGAAGGAATTTCTAATGTAAATGGAAGAAGAACTTCAGCAATGTCAAACCATCAGTGCTTATGTGGACGAAGAACCTGCCAAATCAGGCAGCAGCTGAAAAAAATCACTTAAAGGATATTTTGTGGACATAGCATCAAAAATGGGAATTAGTCTGATGTCAGGGCTTATTTTTAATTAAAAAAAAAAATCATTTCTCCTGTCTGTAGAGTTGGTATAGCACAACTCCCCCAAACCAAAGCCAAGTTTTTTTCACCTTTGATCAAGACAATCTGAGTGGCTTACCTCTTCCAATATGGAAGATGAAACTAAGGATATTCAATCTGGGGAAAAAAAACCAAAAACAAACTCTAAAACCCACTCTATAAAAACGGTATTAGATCACTGCTTTATTTTTAGGTCTAAGACCCACAGCAGAAGTATTTTTATTTTACCTGTCAGTGTACAATAGGAAAACATCTGTAGAGAGCAAACCATAAGCAGTAAGCTGAAGAAACTTTTCAGGCTGTTCAGTTTGAAAGACCACAAAGAAACTTGAATGCAATATAACCTGTTTTCCAAAGTATTGAACATTTCATAAAAGGATGACTTCTCTTAAGGAAAAAGGATTACAAAAGCAATGAGGTGCTGTTTCAAAAATCCATACAATATACCTGTGAAAGTGCAGCTCATTATGGAGTATGACAGATAATTCTTCAGTAAAAAGGTGCTGCTGTATAGACTGTAAAGATATATGGATTGTATAGACCAAATTTAATATGAGATGAATCCTTCCAACAAATAAAGTCTGTGCTTTTCTCTTTCTTCCATGAAAAGTTCTGTAACAAAGAAGTTATAATTCAAGGGGTTTGCATGGGTGTGGTTTTAAATGCTGAACTTTGTACATTACATGCAACTTTTAAATCCCTCCTCATCCTGATTGCTTGAAGAAAACATCTACCTCTCTGTCTCAGCAAACGATTTAAGTTATGTTTATTTCAGTTATGTTTATTTAAAACTACACTATGTATCTCCATATTTGAGAGGAATTTATGAAAGAATGAGAAAAGTGATGTAAGAGGAAATTTCAGACTAAGAGAAATAGAGAACAATAAGTGCATGGCTTGTATTATGAAATATACAAACACTGTCACTGTTTTCTATTTTTTAAATTATTTATTCTTGATATATATATATACTCTATATACTCAGAACTTAGGCTTGAACCATAAACTACAGTTTGTATAAACTAAGCTGAAGTTTAAATGCTCAATTTTACTGAAACTTGTCAACTAAATATTTTAAAGTGCATTCTATTTAGTGTAGTACACTTAGGAAGCTAAAGAATTTATACAGGATTAATGAGCTCCATTAACTATAACTAAATTAGCTGCAGCTATTTCAGTGGTAAATATAATACCAAACCCAATTTTAGTTTGCTATTGGAAAGAAGATATTGAGTTTCTTGTGAAATAGAACTCATAAAAAAGTAGCTCAATAGAACATTTGGCCAGGTTCTCACATAAACAAATAGAAAACTCTAACAAAAGTAATGAAATTATGTTTTATGAATCTTCTGGAATAAGCAGAAAAACAAACAGAGGTTAATCAGTCTAGAAATTCCATAAGTAGATTTCTACAGTTTGGAGGCTTCAGGTTTTTCTTACATTCCAGTTACAGGAAGAAAACCACTTTTGTGGCTTTCTGCAAGTCTAATCTACCTAATATATAAATGTCTCTATATCAGTTTCATCAATCATTGTGCAACACAAAATAAGAGCATTTAAAATATAAAACACCATGCTGCAAAAACTTTTTCCTTGAAAGTGAAACAATTTCTTGAAATATTTCTCCTGGATTCAAGATCATAAATTAACCAGACATGTACTCATGCTGTCTGCTGGTTAATCATAAAGTTCATTCTCTAGGTTTTGGCAATTATACTTCATTCTGTAGTGCAAAGAGGCAGGTCCTTCTGGAGTGTTACAGACATCTAGGAGAACATCTGTTTTACTGTGAATGCACATAAACTGAAGTGTAAAGGTTATATTAAATAAATATTATTAATCTGAAATATAAATGATAAGAAAATATAGGAAAACTGTCATTTATTAATTTTCATTTTACCTGCCACAACAAAAGTAACACTCTCAAGAACATTTGTGAAAGTACATAAAAGAACAGGTGAAAATTTCATTTTCCAGAAATGTATATATAGAATACTCACTTTTCAATCTCTCTGAAAAAAAAAAAAATGAGAACAACTGTCAGACTTACCCAGGGAATGATACCTTTTTTCTCTCTCTTTGTTTTCTGTTTTCAACTTACACCCAATTTCCCAGTCCTCTCCCCTGTGGTCATTTCACACACCAGAGCCCTACTGACATTCAGTCCACAGAATGAATAACAGAGGCTGATATGGACTGATGAAGTCCCATTCCCCACCCACCCTGCCAGTCATGGGGCAGGTAGAAAGCAGAAAAGTCAGGAATGAAGGAGTGGAGTTGAGCCTGGGAGGTAGCAAGGGGTGCAGTGAAGGTGTTTTTCTGTTTCTTAGCATCCTGCTTTGGTTTTGTTTGGCAATAAGCTATGCTAATTTCCCCCAGCTGAGTCTGCTTTTCCCTTGACAGTAATGGGTAGGTGATCTCCCTGTCTTTATCTTGACCCACAGGCTTTTTCATCTTGTATTTTCCCCTTGTTCTGTTGAGGAGAAGAAGTGAGGGAGCAGCTGGGTGGGCATCTGACAGCTAACCAAGCTTAACCTAGCACTAAAACAAAGGTGAACTCTCAGGTAAAGAAGGTGCAGAGGTGCAAAAGAATGGGTGCAAGTGGATCTGCTAACAGGGAAAAGGCTCCCAGACAGCCAAAGAGCACATCAGGGCAAAATGCCAATGGTCCTAATGATATAGCCAATGCAAATGTAATGGGAGACATCTGCATTTATGTTTGAGGCTGGCTGGAAGGAAAAAATTGAAAGTGGTGTTGCTGTTGGGGCCACTTTCCAATTAAGTGTTAAACCAACACTTAAGGTGAGGCCCTTTTTTCTGACCATCTGTGTTCCCAGTTTCCCCATTAGCTGCATCTTGGAAACTTGTGTGGTTCCCCCAGCCTTATTGCTCTCCTGAACTCCACTCTCCTCCTCAGAAGGATCTTAGATTCCTTCTAACCTCTCTTTTCTCATCTTCCTTCATGAGTTTTTCTCCTACAGCAAAATTTCTTATCTGCTCCAGAGATACTATACTCCAGATTCAGCTATTTTGATCTCATACCTTTAGGCAGAGAGGGTTAATTCAATTTTGAATTGCTGCTGCCAACCTTTAATTTCTTAGTAGTGTGGTACATCAGCTCATTCTGGGATTCCTTAAAACAGTGTTGTACTTTTAAAGCTTATTGAACTTGCAGAAAATATTAATAGGCTGCAATAACCAGTGCTCTATAATTAACTGCTGCAGAGCAGCTTTGTCCATGTTTCCTGATAAAATGTGACTATGCTATTGCAAAAAATACAATTGCTGGAGTTGTATGGTTTAAATCAGCCAATCATTAGCATAAACATCTGCATTATCCTACAAATGCAATTTTTCAATTTGTCATGTGAGATATTCTATAGTTCCTTCTCAATCCTCTGAATGAGTTATGCCATTCTGCAGAATCATAAGAGCTCAGATGTGCCTTGGCATCCTCCTCTCTTAGTAGGCATCATCCTGCACATACCAATGTTGGTAATGCAGGAAACAGATTTTTACCATGTGCAGAACTGATGCAGTCTTGAATTCACAAATCTATTACAGGAAAATAATCTGGGTTATAGAGTCAACTTGTGCTTTAGATGATGCAAAACTACTACAGTGAACTATTTATGGCTTTGTGCTTGTGGTATTCTATTTCAAGACAGCAGAGAAATATTCCCATTAATTCCCCCTAAGGGCAATGTACACAAAGGAAAAATTAAAATGAAAGGGTGAACTGTCATTTTTGACCCTGAAAAGTTGTGAGTAATAGTTTTGGAAGGCAGATGGAATGTTGGTTTCTTACATAAGGAGGGATTTGCCCTTGTCAAGGGACCAGTGATACTGGTGAGACCCTATTTTTCTGATGGGCTCATGGAGTTATGATTTTAAAAAAATCCAGTTGTATAAGCATGAGTATCTTGTGTACCAAACACAATGAATTAATAGAGATATTAATTAGAGGAATGACTAATATTAATTTTTATGTCCCTATCAAGCTTAAGTGTTGAGAACATTTTCTTACTCATTCTGATCCACTAAACAGGATTTAAAGCCCAGCTGCAGCCATTAGTTTTGGACAATTCCAACCCATCAAAAGTGTTTTTGCATTCATAACTGGGGAGCAAATCAATCAAATCAATGGAAAAAAGGGGAAAAAAATAAGAAAAGTAAAAGTTTTCTGATATCACTGTTTTTGATTATCAGATGTCAATCAACAAAAACATAATTCTCATTAGTGTGAGAATTATTAAATGACAGACAGTGTAGCAGAAGGTAGATTCTTCTCCAGAGGTGCCAGTACACTACTCTCAGACTGTATCTTGCATGTAGTTGCTACTGAAATATATCTTCTGGAGTTAGAAATCATAAAGAAAAAAATATAAACCCATGTATTAATGTGCTATAGCACATGTTAATAAAAAGCATGTTCATGGCTCATTTTTGCTCTTAATTTGTGTCATAAATATATTTTGATTTAATATAATTCTTTTCTTCTGCAGGGATCTTAATCACTCTGTATCTCTTGTACTAATCACTGTTCTGACAGAGGGGAGAGGGAATTAAACTAGTTTTAAGAAATTTCCTGCCTTATTAATTTTACCAATGGAAGAGCATTCCCTCTGTCAGATTCTCCTCTGTTAATACCCTCTTCTCTTCACCAGTCTAAGCCTGAAGATTCTCACTTAATAATTCTTGATTTCAAGGTTTTCCTGAGAGATTTGGGGTCCCAGACAGCTGGCCTAGGGCAGCTTTGGTAGTGTGAGTGGTTACTTCCCCCCAAGCCCAGCACCTTGGTCTCTGCCTCCCTTATATTCATCCTGGCTCTTTCACTCTCAGCTGGGGAAATCCCAGAGGAAAGGTGGTTTAGATCCTAACTTCTACCAGGGGGGTAAGCAATGAAATCTTTGCACAAGACAACAGCCCCAGGCTTCAGCTGATCTCCTTCTGCAGGCAGAGCCAACCTGCCTTAGGCTGAGCTCTGTCAGCAGCCAGGCTGCCTCCTCAGCTACTCCTGCTCCTTGTCGGAGCCTTCTCCAGTGGGCACTGACTTCAGTGGCACTGGTGTGACACTGAAACTTATCTCAAACCTGGGAAAGGATCAGCAAAATGTGCACCTTGAATAGAAGGTGAGTTACATTTTAGACTGATTTTCCTAAAACAGTCCCTGCCTCATTCACAGAGAGAGGCTGCTGCTTTTGTCTCCTGGACCAGGTGGTGGTGATGGTTTCCTCAGATGGCCTCTTTCAGATTCTTGTTATAAGTCATGTTGGAGTTTTTTCACATAAACTCCAAAGAAACTAAGCAAATGTTATTGCCTTAGTTTTTAAAAACATTGCATTTCCCCACAGCAAACACTTTGAGTCATTTTTCAAAACAGTTTGAGATTTACTCAAATAAGAGCTTTAATTTAGAGAGATTGCTTCAGGCACAGGGAATTAATATAATCACTTTTTAGTCCTTTAAGTTACACCTTCACTGAAAGCTATCAGTTTTACAAGGCTGAAGAGATTGTGCTATTGTCAGATTAAATTAACTCTACATTTAAATTCACAACAGTCTCTGATGAAAAAAAAAGAAAAAAAGATCCTTAGCAAGGATATATTAAAAAAGCCCCAAGATTACAATTGTCTGGAAATTGCAAAACTCACATTCTTAAACTTGTACTTTAACAAAACAATTGAAAGAAAAACCCTACCCTCATTTATTTTTGTAGGTATTTCTTTGGGATTATCAAGTAAAAGTAGTCTTGGAATTGGAATAATTTTAGAAGCTATTCTGGTGTAGCACTTCGCTGCACAAGTATTTGCTTTTGTTTCCTACTCAAAAGGATGCTAGGAAAATAAGAAAATAACTTCTTTTCGAGTTGAGGATCATAAGGCCATGTAACAAATGATGCTCCTAGCATCTCACAGCAGTAGCTAAGATAGACTATCATCTTCCTCACTTAATTTTCTCTGATGGTTCAGGACAGTGCTTTGGCAAAGTGCTGTTGCCAGCATTGAATGATAATATCCTTCTTCATTTGAGAGGGAAATAACAACAAAAATGTTACAAGTTAGAAGGTTTTGGAAGACAGATACATAGTTTTTAACCTGCAACATGCTTGAGAGAGATCAGAAGTCTGGTTTCTTAGAATTCACTGCCAGGTTGGAACAGAGTAAGAAGGACTTGTATCCTGAGTTATCTCTTAGCATGTAACTGAAAGATGAAGTTTTAAATTGCTTTCTATCACTATAATATAATGTAAAATATAGAGTGGAAGAAAAGCTGTCAAACCCCCAAAACCTGTCCCAAAGATTAATTATTTTGTCTGAAAAGTACAATGAAAGTTTTAAAAAAATCTCTCTATATTCCTAACACAGTTTAAAGACATTAATGGGAGAGGCAGACCCAAGGAAAATATATACATGAGGTTGTTACTAGTAGGGCTGTTGCTGTAGATGGCTTACCTTGGTGGCTTTGAGACTGTCTTAAAACAATACAGACTGACTGTGGGCTTAAATCATATTCCTGTGTTATGATCTGGTTATTGAAATTGTTAGAGAGCTGCCTCTGCCAAAATTAAGGTACAAAGGAGACCATATGCCAAAGTCAATAATATGGATTTTATTTAAGATTAAATGTGAAGGAGAGAGAGAGAGAAATAGGGAACTGTGGAGGGAGAGAAAGAGAGTAACAGAGAGACAGATTAGGTAGAAAATATTACCACTCTGTGGGTCCTGACAGCCTCCTGTTGGTCCTCTTCTGGTCTTCTTGGTGGTGAGGTCCCCCAAAACAGAGTTTAAAGAATTAATACACATTTGGGCTGGGTGGGAGGGCCCAGGTACCTCCCCTGGAGGGGACGAGTTTCACAGTCCCTTGCAGCAGACTCTGGATCCATTGCATCACTTTGTGTCACGTGCAGGGCTGGTGCAAGGCCTCAGGAATCAGTTGGGTGTTGGGGGCACTTTGGGGGTCTTTGATGGTTTATGAGACTTCTCAGCTGCCTCTCAGGTGAATGTCCCACATGTGTGTGGCCTTCCCAGGGTGGGGGTTTCACAACTGAGCCAGTTTGTGTAAGGGAGGATGGCCGTTCACTGCCTCTGACCAGAGGTTACACCACACACCCAAAACTCTCCTCCCTCCCTTTTGACTGGGGGGATGTGTGCAAACCTGGCCTCAGCAGATGAGCCTGTGGCCTTTGGCTTCCCCACCACAAACCCAGACAGAGCTGATTTTCAGGACAGCTGCTGGGTTTGGCTTTCCTGGTAGATACATTCTTCTTCCTCAACCTTGTTTGCTTCTCCCTAGACATTAAATTGGCCTGACTCACAGTTTGAAGTTCCTGTCAGGAGGCATATTCAGGGAAGGGTGGGCTTCAGTGGCTGCAGCTCTCTACAGTTTTGCCATAATGGGCAAAAAGTGCTTCAAAACGATGTTTAAACCATTAACCATAACATTGCTGTCTCTCATACACTGAGCCTGGAGAGATCTGGTAGCTCCCCATGACTTTGTTCCTTGCATCCATGTTGTCACTACTATAGCCATAAATAATTAAAAAATGCCATTGGAGGCAGGATGACAGTGGTGGAGTAGGATGCCTAAATTGAAGTAACATGCTGGAGCTGGAACATTAAAAAATGGGCAAAACAAGGGGGCTGGTTTTTCCAGAACTGTGGAGAAGGTAGGTAACTAGCAGGGACTTGATATAGCCTCTGTTGCAGAGAGTTGCTGCAGTTTCCTACAGGTATCCAAGAAATGTTAGGCATCAAAAAAGATCTAGATAAGACAAAAAAAAAAAGAAAGGAAAAATAGTCAAAGAATTCCCTTGACAATTTCATTAGGTAAGGGAGGACAGAACAACATAATGATTTTTCTGGATCATGTTCTGGGTTGACCCTGAGCAGATGGCAGGTGCCCACCAAAGCCATCCACATCACTTTCCTCTCCACAAGGACAGGAGAGAGAAATTACAACTAAAATTTTGTGGGTCAAGATGAGGGCAGAGAGAGATCACTCACCAGTTACCATCATGGGAGAACAGGCTCCATTTGGGGAAATTACTATAGTTTATTACCAATCAAATCAGAGTAGGGTGAAGAGAAAATAAAACCACCATCATCTCTACCACTTCTTCCTGGGTTCAACTTCACTTCTGCATTTTCTACCTCATTCCCCCGGCAACACAGAGAGAGATGGGGAATGGGGGTTGTAGTCAGTTCATCACACATTGTCTCTGCTAATCCTTTCTTCTCAGGGAAAGACTACTCACACTCCCTGTTCCAGAATGGGGTTCCTCCAATGGAAGAAAGTCATCATGAACTTCTTCAAGGTGTGTCTTTTCCATAGGATGAAGTTTTTCATGAACTGCTCCCAAGTGCTCCTTTGCATGGGGTCTAGTCTTCCATGAACAGGCGACTCCAGCATGGGGTCACAAATCCTGCCAGCAAACCTGCTCCTGTGTGGGCTCCTCTCTCTCCATGGATCTTCAGCTCCTGCCAGGAGCCTGCTCCAGCACAGGCCTCCCATCAGGTCACAGCCTCCTTTAGGCATCCTCCTGCTCCAGCACAGGGTCCTCCCCAGGCTGCAGGTGGGTCTCTGAACCCTCATGGCCCTCCATGGGCTGCAGGGGCACAGCTGCCTCACCAGGGGCTGCACCAGGGGCTGCAGGGGAATCTCAGCTCTGGCACCTGGAGCACCTCCTGCCCCTCTCTCTGCACTGACCTTGGCGTCTGCAGAGCTGTTCCTCTCACATATTCTCACTCCTCTCTCTGGTTGCTTTTTTCCCACATGTTCCCCCTTGTGAAATAGGTTGTCCCAGGGGTGTTAATGTTACCACAATTTCTGATTGTCTTGGCCTTGATGAGTGGCAGGTCCACCTCAGAGCCAGGTGATATTGGCTCTGTCATACATTAGAAAAGCTTCTGTCACCTTCTCAGAGAGGCCATTCCTGTAGCCCCACAGCCACCAAAACGTGGCCAGGCAAACCCAATACAATGGGAAAAAGGGTAGAAGTGTTTTCTGACTGAATGGATCAGAAAAACTTCAGAGCAAGGAATACTGTTGTCAAGCTGCAGACATCTAAGGGACAATGAAAGATCAAGGCTTTTGCTTGAGAATGCAAATGTTTTCTCAGTATGAGATAATAAGATGTGTGTAGGTGTGAAAGAAAACTTTAGTGGGAGTCTTTGAGTTACTGCCAAGAGAGGGTTACACACTGTGCTCCTTCCACAGGCACTTGCTGTGTTTGGTGCACCTGCCATGCTGTTAAATAAACACTCCGATTCTAGAGTCCACAATGCCCACAATTACAGCAAAATACAGGAGTGCTGCCCAACTGTAAGCAGATTTGCTAAGATCTGGCTAAACCAAGAAAAGTTTTGGAGGGTGTGCTCTGAGCACTAACCAGGCAGTTCTTGAAGAAAACTTTATTATTCCAAGCCACATTTTTCAAAGGGAGAAAGGAAGATGCTTCCTTCTGATAATAAAATTTAATATTTTGAGGAGAGAGTAGTGTTGTGTTATAATTCTTTCTTTTGCAACCATTGCTTCAAATTCTATTTTCTCTTTTTCACGTGTAATGATAAAACTGAGAATTTTAAAATTATGACATATAAGTCAAATTGTAGTTAGTAGATTTGCCAGCAAGATGAGTTCCATGTTTAGAAAAGCAAAAAATAAAGAGATAGAGGTAGGTTTAAAATGTTTTAAGTCTCTTTTGTTAAAGCCCTTATCTGTTTGGTTGTTGGTTTTTTTTGCAATCCTACTTGTAGTACTTGAACATTGATAGATTATTAATCTCCTTGTGGGATAAACTTCAGGCTCAGGATTTAGAGAGTTTAAATATATGACTTCTAGGCCAATGGATATCCAATGCCTCTTTTTTATTGTTTCTTTTTCATTAAAGGTGTGAAACAGTGTAAGTGCTCAGGAAACTTATCCAAATTGTAAACCTAATAAGTTTTGCACCAATTGCAATTCCTTTTCTTCTACTGTTAACATTAATTTACAGTGCATATTGCTAATCCTGATAAAACCCTTCTTTCCATTCTTGGATGCTGGTAAAACAGGGTTGCAGATAGGATTGTTAAAGGAATTTTGCTTTTAACAGATCCCAGTAAGAAAAAGTAAAAAGATACAAAGTATTAAAACTTCTAGGTTTTAATGGGAGAACCATGTGAGCTAAGTGAGAGCTTAGTTCTCTTGAAACATCAAGCTTTTTCTGTTTCTGTAGAACTCTGGAAAGGTATGTACTGTTCTGATTTTTGTAACTCATTTTCTATTAGCTGTGTAGTATGACATTTTACTGCTTAAAGGTGACACCAAATCATCTCCAAAAATCAACTGCAGTGAAAAGGAATATTTCCTTTTTATTTTTTTTCCAATTTTGATGCTTTACAGGTTGCATTATAGGCAAAATTACTGGTGATTTCTCCAGTTTGCAGAAACAACTGTCAACATTACTTTTAAAATAAGCTAATGTGAACTAATATGAATAGTTTTTCTTTTTAGGGAATGGTTGCAGAAACAGCACAGTGCAGGACAAGGCTAAACTGTTGCTCCATATAATCCCATGGAATGTAATATATATAGCAAGGTGTTGTTTCACTGAGTATCAGTAAAGCAAAGTACCTAAAATGCCAGTTCCTTGCTCCTTGTCCACATCATGGGCTTCAGACTCAAGTATACTACTGAAAAAAAACAAAACAAAAAAAAAAAAAAAAAAAAAACCAAAAAAAAACCCTAAAAAAAACCCAATTTGACTTCAGAATTTACGGAATCACAGAATCACAGAATTTCTAGGTTGGAAGAGAGGAAGAGACCTTCAAGACCATCGAGTCCAACCCATGTTCTAACACCTCAGCTAGATCATGGCACCAAGTGCCACATCCAGTCTTTTTTTAAACACATCAAGGGATGGTGACTCCACCACCTCCCTGGGTAGATGATTCCAGTATTTGACCACTCTTTCTGTGAAAAACTTCCTCCTTAATTCTAGCCTGTATCTCCCTTGGCACAGCTTGAGACTGTGTCCTCTTGTTCTGTCTGTTGTTGCCCGGAGAAAGAGACCAACCCCCAGCTCACCACAGTCACCCTTCAGGAAGTTGAAGAGAGTGATAAGGTCACCTCTGAGTCTCCTTTTCTCCAGGCTGAACAACCCCAGCTCCCTCAGTCGTTCTTCATTTAAAAAATTTAAAAGCACTTCTGCTTTTAGCTCAGTCAACTGAGTTGAGCTACTTGTCTCTGGGCTATGACAATAATTCTTTCCTCTGGCAAATTATATTCAAACTTCAAGTGTGTTGTTCACATAATAAGTTCCCATTCTGAAAGCAAAGACCTTATTTAAGCAAGGAGCACTTGCTAATATTAATATAAATATCTGTCAAACTTCATCTTTGTTCCCTTTAATTGCCTGAATTATCAAATTTTAGAGATAATTTGCTTCCTATGCATTCCTCACAGTTCCCTTATTGGTTTTGATGTTTTATTTATATTTCTTACTCCTCAATTCTGTATTTAATTGTGTCTAGCTTTCATAGGTATCTCTTTGTGATGCAGTAGGTTGCAATGATATGTTGATACAGTATGGTTTTTTGTTAATCTGTGACACTTCAAGAAAAAGAATTGCAAGATTATCTAATTTACAAGTTAGCTCCTTGCACATGCTGTTTACTTCTGATGACACCTATTACACACCTCGTAATGCAACAAACTTCATTTGGTTCAATGCGAAGTCCAACACTGAAAAGAGAATAATGTTGGCTTTTGGTTTTAATTACAATTAATACCAAAATCAAAACCATTACAACCTGGAATAAAGTTCTTGGAGTGTTGTAGTCCAGTTTCCATTTTCAGTTTACCTATGGTTATTTTTCTTCCTGAATTTGAGCTTGAAAATGACTTCTAGGTACAGGATTTCTCAGATTCATAAGAAATTGTCTAAATTTAAATATAAATTATTAAATATTTCATTAAAAATAAAAATAATTATTAAACAAAATCCTTTGCTTCTTCAATGTTCTCTTTTATTTGTTTGGATTTTTTTAAAATTTTCTGGTTAAAGATGTTTGCAGTCAGTACACTTCATTTTATTCCTTTTAAAATGTCTTTTTAAGGAGTATGCTATGCATTGGAAAATTATTAACTTGGCTCTGAATGGTTGTGCTCATATATTATATATGAATGCCTATTAAATTCTGGAGTATGCTTTTAGCCTTACACTATTCAAACTGCAAATAAAAAGGAGTGGAAGTGGCTGGTAGTTCACTTTACAGTTTATCCCATGGCAGCAACTTGAGCCCACTCTGCTGAAAGGCTCAGTCTTCAAAATCTGCTTTTGATGTGGAAGACACGCCATGGCAGAAGCAAAGTGGGAACTCCGGTTTTCTTCAGTGTGAATCTAGTCTTAGTCTCCACAGGAATCCACAGGGATGCTGACCTCCAAGAGGTGAGGTACCCACCAAAGAAAAGCAAGGACAATCTCAACTCTCATCTGTGAGGCCATGACTAAGAGAATGTCAGTGCAGAGGCATTAAAACTTGAGGGTTTGGATACAGTTTCTGAAAAATCTGACTATGTACCAATGATGTGTGAAATAGGAAAAGCCTCCCTTTGGAAAACACCATCTTCCATCATATCCATATCCATTAAATTTCATTTTTCTTTAAAAATGTGATTTGGGTTAAATCATGAATGTAAGACTCATCCTCAGCTGAGCAGGGTACTGAAGATTTTGACAGGTGCTGCACAGCTAAAAGGAGGATCTCCCTCAGAGATGAAAAAAATATCACCTTAAAAAATATCCACTTCTGTTTAATGACACAATTTAAAGTTGGTACGTAGGGTGAACATGCCCTGAGTGTGCAAACAATGACAATATATGTGAGCATGAAATAATTCTACCAACTGGTGACCAAGTGAAGCTAAATCAATGAAAATATTTCAGATATCTGTGCTGATGACTGTTTTCCTGACTTTTTTTCATACCCACATAGTTTCTCTTTTTACAAAGCATATATTCTTGTTAAACTACTATAGCATTAATTTATATTTTCTTTTTCCTAGGGAACTTAAATCATGCATAAGGGTGGAAAAAGTCAATGTATTAAGAACAGGAAAATGGACAATAAACAGTAACATTTTCTTCACTGCAGATCATAAAACTCTTTTAATATCTTTTTTTTATATTTGATCCAAAAAAGACTGTTTCTCATCTGCTTTGTTTTCATATTGTATCTGAAGTATTCTGTGCTAATGAAAACCCTTTTCCAAAAGCTTTTAATTACCTCATATGTCAGTAGACAAAAAGTTATTTTCACTTGGTTGTCAGAGAAGACCTGATAAATGTTGTATTTATGGACATTTCAGAAATAAGTAGTCTGACAATTTAAAGACACTACTAATGTGAAGGTATAATTTAATTCCTTGAAAATTGTTGAACTGATTTTATAATACAGAGATTGCAGGCTGTTTATTAATTGGAATAATACCTATGTATATTTTATCTCGTTTCAAGATTAGATCTAAGGATTACTAAGTGAATTCCAGGATTTTTAGTTGTTTATTTAATTATATTTTTTTATTCAATGGAAAGAGTCACTTTTTGGATGTGAGATTTTTTACATCCTCCTACGACAAGTATTCTGCAGAAGTTAACAGAGATGTCATTTTTTAAACTGTAGTTTTTAAAGGACAATTCAATATTGTTCCAGATTTTTAAGGAAGTTCCCCTACTGTTTTTAAAACCAAATTTCAGAAACTTTTTGAGATCACCTTTTGCAAAGTTTTGAAGCTGTAATAGCAAAAATTTTCCCAAAATCATGACCTGAAGAGTCTTCCTACCACCAAAGCAGATGCTAACATGCAAATGCAAGATGCTTATGGGGTTACTGTTGTCCAAAATCTTGCTTTGATTGATTTAGAGCCATTTACTAAAGGCTAGCCAAGAATTTCAACTTCTTTTAAAGGGATACTAATGGTATTTCCCCGAGCTGAACCTGTCATTATCTTTGCAGATATTTTTAAATTTAAAATTTCCACAAAAAGAATTAATCTTCACCAATTTACTCAAAAACATTTATAATCTCAGAGAAATGAGACACAGTCCTTTGGGCAGAGCTTAGTAGAATATTGGCATTACAAACCTTATGGAAAATGCAATCACATAAGCTCCTGAGAAGCAGGAATGCAATTCTAGGTCCAAACCCCTTTCTACTGCTCTGACATTAGATGACAACAAGCTGGTCTAGAGACAGAGAGACAATCTGAACTGGGATAAAACACAGGCCAAGAGAAGAGATTGCCAACCCAGCAAGTAGAGGAGAAGGCAGAAAAAGAAATGCCAGCTGTTACAAGATATGTCTGGGGAAAGGATTTTCTGGCACACGGAGAGGAAATCAGCTTGCAGCAGGTGCAGAGAATTATTCTGCTTAACAGGCAGTCTGCAAAATTTCAATGTGTTTAACAAGTGGTTCTAACTAGCTGGTTGCAGCACAGGTCAGGATCTTTTCATTCAGTATAAGGGCCATAGATTTTTAAGGACAATGTAAATCACCCAGTGTGAGATGCTGCATAATCCAGGCTGCAGAATTCAATGATTCCTGTGGTACTGGTGACACTTGTATTATGGCACATTTTAAAGGATTACAATAGATATTAACTTAAAGTTTTCAAATGACAGCTTGGAAAATGGTAGAACACTACAAAGGTTTTTTCTTATATACTTACTTATCTCTTCTTCTAGAAAGCATTTGTCTTGTCTAAATATATCTAAATTTGGACTCCAGATTTTGGTTCTTAAAATGTCTCTTTTTTTCTAGGCTGGGAAGCCTTTTTAGCAGAATATCTTCTCACTTAGGTATTCATTAGCCATGATAAAATTTACACTTGAAATTGTCTTGAACATGTTCAATAGATAGAAAAGCTGTAACTCTACACAAGAAAGATTTTTCTACACCTTGCATACTGCTGAATTAGTTTTTGTCAAAATACTAATATAAATACAAAAAATTAATACTTTTAAATGTAATTTTTTTTAATTTCTGATTTTACTGTCAGACATTTTATACTTTCACCTATTCTACTTGTGAAATTGATGAACAAAGCAGGACTAAATGAAGTCCATGAATCCCTCCAAGGTTGTTAACCGCAGTTAATTCAGGTTGTGCTATCATAAAATCTTTGCTTTTAAATTTATCCTGGTTTCTTTTTGTTTTCTTTCTGTCTAGTTGCTTTGACTAGATCAAGTTTTTAACTCTCTTATAGTATCAATGCATTCACAGTTTGCTTCTGTTGTTTAAGAACTTTTCATATCCTGGCAATTTGAAGTCCCCTTAAGCTCTGGCAGTTGGTGTTTGGTTCTACACTGTCAAATCATTATCTTTAGCATTTGGACTTTGGCACATTTTGCAATAATGGGTGAAACAATTAAAATACAAACCAAAACATGTCTGTAAAATGTGACACGATCCTTCTTGGTTATCTAGGTTATCTTGCTTTGCTTTTTAGTGTGTCTCATCCACAGCCTCCCACTTGCATTTAGCTGTTGATTCCAATAATCTGAACCATAAAAATACTTTCATCAAACTTGTCTTAATGAGGTATGAAGAGCTATCATTTGTTACCTGGAGACACAGTAGTGGTAGGAAGAAGAAGGCCTGCAGGGAAGTGTGCCTCAAAAGAAGAGGGGTATTAGACTTCCCCTTCCTTTGGATTTCAAGCTGTACCTGCTGCTGTAGCATCTTAGCCCTCTGTGAAATGGATTGTGCCCAAGGGGGAAAAAAAAAAGAGCCCAAACAAAACCAAAAGCAAGATGAAAACCCCAGGAGCTTTAAAACATTTTGATTCAACTTCAGAAAAAAATGTTGGAGGATATGTCTTCAAGGTGCAAAATAGGGGGGCACACAAAAGTACAAAATGGGAGAGGTGGGAGAGATGGGGACTTATGACCTAGAGTTTCTAGTTCTCCTTGGGCACAGTGTAGAAAAGGTCCACCAAGGAAGTCTTTCACTTTGCAGAGAAATAGTTTCCATCCTTCACATGATGGCAAATAATATTTGCATCAGTTTATATTTAGTTTTGATGCAACAGGACGCAGTTGTGGTGGAAGAGAAATACTGGAAACTTTTATATTGTATTAGCAAGTCCTTCTTTAGAGATGGACTAGAGATGGACTTCAGAGACCCTTTTTTAGTCCTACTAGGTTTGACATTATCACAATCACTTATGTTGTATAATCTGACATACTGACATAATGAGAACTGATATGTCACCTTAATCATAGACTTATTCTGAAAAATGTAAAGTGGATCATAATATCAGAGCTAAGATTACTGTGCCTTTCAGTAACATGCCCTTTCCAATTAAGACTGTAGTCAAGCTGTGCTAAACATACATGTGTGTGAATATGGTCAGTCATATCACATGCTTTTAAAATTAAAACTATATCACATAATTTTATGAAAATATTTTGCAGAGTTTAGAAGTAAAGCATACAAGTAGTAAGGAATGCAGAAAGGCATACAGAAATTTTTATAAGTACTTAATTGTAGTTATAATAATAGATTACAATAGATTTGCAATAGCTTTTTAAAACCATTTTAGGGGTTTCTGTAGCAAAAATACAATATTATATCAAATTAAAAAAATTTATTAAAATGACTGACAAGTGATTTTAAATCTATCAAGATCAACCATTCATTCTCAAAGACTCCAAGGTAATGTAAAATCTTTGGTTTATTTGCCTACACAGAACATTTTTGTCATTCATTGTGGAGAGCACAGACATGCTTACAGTGAGTGCACATCTATTTATAGAATGCATTTGTCATTGTTCCATTGTGCTGTGCTGTTATCAATATGGTAGAAATAAAGCAAATTATTGCAATTACTATTGCAATTATGTTGCAGCTATGACATTTGAAATGAACACAAATTTTGAAAAGCATTTTATTCATCCCTTTTGCTGAAAGCTTTTAAAAATCTTTGCTGTCAGCTTGTGACCTTGCAGACCATGACTGACTCCCTGAGAAATAAAAGGTGCACATTTTCCCTGTCATACTGCTGAGGCCTTTCAACTCCTATTACTGTCAGGAAAAGGCAAAGCCTTTTGGTATTTTCTATGTAATAAGTCCTACAAGAAGACCTCTGTAATTTAAGTTGTGCATTGTAAACCTAGGAAAACTCCTTACTGGGTAAGAGATGTATGATTGTATCCCTGGGATCAATTTTCTGACTGTTTTTCTTTTTGCCGTTTTCAATTTTCTATGAATTTATGCATAACTAAACTTTACTTCACTCCAGCTAGCAATAATTGTAACTGTTCTGTGCATGTTTCAAGTTTTTTTTTTAAACTGAAAGCTGGACTAGGCATTATAATTTAGCTGCTTATCCTTCAATAACTGGGGACTATTGAGGAATTTATTTGCTAAACAATTTGCAGAAAAAAAAATTCCCTTTCAGACTGACACCATAAAGAACGCGAGGTTATTATAAAGCTTTAAACATGTGAATCCATTGTGGCCACCCATCCCTATGGGGAAAGAAGCACCTAAGATTCATAAGAGGGATGACACTGGAGGGTCCACAAACACTCAGAAGGTTTTATTAGTAAATTACACACTTGGCATAGAAATTGGGATATGAGTTCCTCACCTACTATCTAAGCCCACAGCAGTGAGTTCTGGATAAAAGTGTGGGGTGAAATGAAGAGAGAAATTAGAGACGTGAATCAAAGAAAGAATGGGAGAAAGAAAAAGATAAATAAAGAGGAAAAGAGAAAGAAAAATACACCACCAGTCCTAGTTCCAGCACTAGGCATCAATCCAGCTGCATTGCCAAGGAGATGCCTTGAGGGGAACCACCCAGGCTTGGGGAGGTATCTTTCTATATACAGGTTTCTCCACCCCAAAGACAAGTTTGTCATTTTCTATGTAAATTAGTTATCATACATAGTTTGTTCTTTCAGGCCTTTCAGGAAATGGCTTTGGTGGGGACCTTTGGTTATAGTGTGTGTAATCCCACACCTTATAACCCATTCCCATTTCTTAGCCTCATTCCCGCTTTTGAACTGTACTGTGCTGAGGTTCTCTGTCATAGAAAACTGCTGCCTTGCCTCCACCTGGCCTCCCTTCTGCAGCCAAATCTTGCTTCTCATGACATGTTAATACCAACAATTCTTGTCTGTTATTTCTAACAGTCCTTGTTTGCCTCCACAGCCATCTGCTTATTGGTTTGAGACATACACACTATCCCCCCATGTCTTCTAGGATTCAAGAGCTCAAAGGGTCTCACTTTGAACTGCTGATTGTAGGATTGCAAGAGAGTGGGCTTTAGTTAGAGAAATTTTCTGTCCTGGTCACCATTCAAGACTTTCTTTGAAGGTTCAATAGTAAATATTCTATTCCACTTAGCTTGCTATTTAGAAAAGAAAAATAAGTTTCCAGGGCTGTTCATTAAAAAACAGGTGCTCATTAGACACTTGTTGGATCCTGGATACAATGTTTCTGGTAATTGCTGGAGGGGCTTGCTCCAGGTGTTTTTTCCTCACTGTTGAGACCTAATGAGGGTCTCTTAGATGATAATGTTGCCCTGGGGGCAGGGGCATGCACCAAAAAAATTCACCCTGTGACTAAAGCCAACTTCTCTGGGCCTCTACACCCATGAAATTTAAAATATAAGCTCACCGTCCTCTGGTGCAAAAAAGAAAAAAAAAACACAAAAAACCAACACATTTTCAGAAGAAAGCCCTTTCTTAAAAATAAAAATTTTTTTTTTCAAAATTTGGTAAAACCATGCAGCAAGTAAAATTGCTATTTTCAGCCATTAGAAATTCTGGAACTATTGCAGAAAGAGGGAAGCTAACACAACACTTTCAACTGGCCTGCATGACTCTTTCCCTGTGTCAAATTACTGATGGAGAACTGGAGACATGTGGCTTTGTCAGAAAGATTCATTTGCAGAACAATCATGCCAGGGATTTGATCATATAGCTTTTCTGTTTCTCAATGAATTTTTTATATTCTTAATTTTAAATTTGTTTTGAGCATCAGAGTGCCACTTAAAATATTACAGGAAATAAGAAAAAAACTATATATACTGGGGAGATGTATTTCATTATCTGTTGCATGATCCTGTAAAATATAATAGAGGTGCCTTTAAAAGTGGAGTGCAACAAGCTTAATCTTGCCTGTTTCTTTCACTTTAACATTGGAAGAAATAAATATATAGTACATTATTGGAAGGGAAAAATAAAACGTATTTGGAAAAAATCCACATTAATTTTGATTTCCTTTGCAGAATAACTTAATTTCACAGATTTCCAGCAACTCTGAAAGTGGTTGATCAGTACAAAACCAAGCAAAGTTAATTGATGATTTCAATTTCAAAGCACCTTTGATTAAGTGAAGTCAGTACATAGGGAGGCAAACTACTTTTCACTAATGACTCTTTTATCGTTTCTATTACAAAATGCCTTTAATTGACAGCACATATTTTCCAAACAGTCTGTATTATTAGATTAGAACTCTCAACGTTGTTCACATCTTGGGTACATGAGCAAAAATAATTAAGTTTAATAATAATTGAAAAAACACAGCAATCCATCATACAACTACTGTAGCACGAGCAATGAAATCTGAATGGATGCCAAATTAAAAAATGAATCCATAAAAATATGCCAATTACTTTAAATATAATAAAATTTCAGCTTCTGTTCAAATGGCCATGAACCATAATGCTCTCATTCAATATCATTGGGGTCTCTTGATTTCAAGTTCACCTAAATACATATTTAAGGTGACTAGTGTTGCACATTAGCTTTAGAAATCACAAAGAACACTGTAGTCCTGTCTGAAACAAATCTTCAGGACTCTTCAATTTAAAGTTCCTCCATTTTGTCTGCTATCGCCTCAGCTTTATCACAGTGTTTGGTATGAGCTGAACTATTTTTCCAAACTCATTGTTCATATACTGGCAGCTTCCTAAGGCAAGCACAGTACAATCTTTTTTCTTTAGACACTGCTTTTTGCATTCTTCTAATCTTTCTGGAGCAAATGTTCTCATTTTTCAGGCTTTAGAAACACGTTTGGAGAGGAAATGGGGAGCTCTGAACATGCAGAATATTTGTGTGTGTCCTGTGAAAGGTATTGTTCAACAAACAAACACCTCCCTTATCCACAGCTAAAATGGATCACTATTGTAACAACCAATAAAGGCATCACATAAATGTTGTTTCAGCAGAGGAGATGCATGCATCAATGTCATGTTTGTTTCTTCTTTTCCCATATGGTAGAAGATAACATGCCCTGGTAGGCATGCTTTCATAAAAGGCTCATTATGGCCTGTTTGTGAGATCACTGATAATTCATATATGAAGAGACCTCAGGAGGCCTCCTGTACATCCTCCTCTCAAAGCAGGGTCAGGCTAATTTGCTTAGAGTGTTTTGCAGTTGGGTTTTGAAAGCCTCTGAGAGTGGAGACTCAATAACAACAGTGTGTAGCCTGCTCCTCCTCTATTGTGCTTTCCTCATGGGCAGAAGTTCTTTTTCTGTGACCAGCCAAAATCTCTCTTATTTAAAGTTATGTCTGCAGTCTCTCAGCTTTCCACACACACTAAGAACAGTCTAGAACTATCTTCTTTATAATCCTGTAGAGCTGGCTGGGCTGCTGTTAAATCCCTCTGAAGTCAAACTTTCACCAGGCTGAATAAGCCAAGCTCTGTCAGTCGTTCTTCACAGGACAGCTGTTCCAGGCACTGAGCTCTTGGTGCCTTCTGCTAAACCAGCTCTGGTTTATCAGTGTCTTTCCCATGCTGGAGGACACAAAACTGTGAATAATCCCTTCATCCAGCTGACCATGATCTTGTTAGTACACCTTCAAACATTCAAACATTGTTGGCAGCTCAGCTCACTGTCTACCAGGACCCCCAGGGCCTTTCCCACAGAGCTGGTCCCCACCTGTTCAGCTATTGATGGATTCTTACTAGGATCTTCTCCTTCCCACGTGCAGAATTTGGCATTTACCTTCACTGACTGACATAAGCTAAACCTAGACCCATTGTTTCAACCCCTCTAGATCCCTCTGAATTATTTAAATAAATGAATTTCCCTATCCAGGTAATTTCTTATGCTAAACTAGTTGCACAGCAGACCCCCTGTGGTTGCTACTGTGGGTTGACCTTGTCTGGACATCAGGAACCCACCAGGAAGCTCTATGACTCCACCTTCTCAGCTGGATAGAGAAGAGAAAATAAAACAGGAAACAGCTTGAAGGTTGAGGTAAGGCTGTTACCTAAAGCAAAAGCAAAAGGTTGCACATGCACAAGCAGAGAAAAATCCAGAAATTTTAGCCTCTACTTCTCATCAGCAAATGATGTCCAGCTACATCCCAAGAAGCAGGGCTTCAGCATGTGTTACAGTTGCTCTGGAAGGCAAACATTGTAAATAAAGAATGCCCCTCCTTTCTCCTCCTTTCTTTATCTTTTTTATCTGAGCAGCTGTCATATGGTGTGCAATACCCCTCTGGTCAGTGTGGGTCAGCTGTATCAATTGTGTCACGTCCCAAGATCTTGCCCACTGACAGCCCACTGATGGTGATGGAAAGATGGAGAGACAGCACTGATGCTGTGCCAGGGCTGCTCAGCTGTGCCCAGAACACCAACCAAAAGTGTGTTACCAGCACCTTTCTAGCCACCAATGCAGAGCACTGCACTGTGAGGGCTGCTGGGGCAAAAATGAACTCCTTCTGAGACGGACCAAATACAGTGAGATTCTACTCCCACAAATTTTTAGGTTCAATTACACAAATTAAGGCAACAGAAAAGAGTGAGAAAAGTGGGATATCTAAGTAAGGATGAAAGTTATCTTCTGTAATTACAGTACTATAATAGCTGTGGCTAGATTAAAAATTTATTTGCATTCCCTCTACAGTCAATGGGCTGATACAGACATTTCCTGAGTATGATTAACATGCCTCACTAATCTCTTTCAGGAGGTTTTTCATTCAGCCAGTTTTCCACAATGGCAGCAGGGAAAACAAAAATACCAGTTTATCTGGGATGACCATGTTTTTAAGTGGCCTGTATGAGAGAGAATTCATGTCACATTAACTTTTCAAGGCTGCCACAGGATTTCTTGGAAGGCAGTGGAGTGGCCAGGAGGAAGGATGGCTGTCTGACCAGGTACTGTAGATGGCACCACTTATACACAAGAACAGAAATCTGCAGTTTCTTGGTAAATATCTTTGTCAGCAGAAACCAAGATGCTCCCAGGCTGTAAGACTTGGCACAGAAAGCATGCTGAAGGTCAAATAAATTTTGGATGCACAGGTCATGAGAGCATGATGAGATGCAGACATTGGAGCATCAATCATCATGCTGAAGACCAGAATCTGGGTCAAATCCAATTATCTGCAGTGGGTAAGAGGGCTGCAAGCTCTGAGAAGCTTGGAGAACCTTTATTGTCTTGGAGTTTCAGGATAAGCAGACACATTTTCTGTCCAGTTCAAACATAACAGACAGATAAGGAGTAGATCCCTGTAGTACCTTGAGATATCCATCTTGCTAGACAGCAAAATCTATATGGAATAGTCACATGCTGACCAACAAATACCAAATCCAGAGACAAATTTTATTGATGTCAGAAAAACATGAACAACAACAAACAGGACAGGACAAAGAAAAGTACAATTTTTGATGGAAAGTGGGGCAGAGTGTATGTGCTTCCTCTGTAAAAGATTGTACTTAAGCATAATAGTGAAGGATTTTTTTTCAAAGTAAAATAAGCTGTTATTACTGATATTTATCTTTTTCTGCTAGCAGTGGTAAATTTTGCCAGGATGAAATCTTTTGTCGTTCACAAAACTATTTCTTGATAAAAATTTCATGTTGCATACTGAGGAACTCCACTTGCAGAATCAAACATAATTAATACAAAGAATAAAATTATATCTTGCTGGTACTGATTATGATCTATGGCAGCAGACTTGTTTGTTTGGGGGTTTTTTTTTCAGCTGTAATTGTATCATCACATTGTAAAAAAGTTGCTGTCGTTTCAGTACAACAGATTCTCAGCTAAAAGAACTAAACAGTCTTGTTTAGTCATAATGATAATTATAGCTGTTTCTTCTGTACTAGAGAAACTTAGGATAGTAATAAATTAGGATGGTTAAGTGCTGAGGAAATAGAGCTTACAGTTTAAGTGGGAAGCTTCCCCTTTGCAGGTTTAGTTAAAGACTGGATACTAGTCATTTTTGTGGCAAAAGTATTAACTGGGCAGAAGAACAAAATAATGACATTCTGCACTGTCTCAAGTACATTCAGTTCACAACATTTAGAGTAAATTCAAAGCAATTGTATTCTCAGTTTGTATGAGAGCAAGACCTCAGGGACACAAATTTTTGATGGTGATACAGAAATCTTGAAGGACAGAGTATACAAAAGGCTGTGCATCCTTCCCTGTAGTCTGCAGTTAAGGGAGGCAAGCTGGAACCTTTTATTATGTAGCATGATCATATGGCTGGAATCTTGCACAAGGCTTCAGGAAGAATAAAACCCAACTATGCTGATCCAAGCCAGCTGCAGATTGCAAAAAGGAGATTCATGTTAAAGAAATACATCAAATACATCTTTCTTTTTCTCCTTCTTTTATTCAGAAGCTTTCTAAAAGTAATTTAGTAAACCTCTGAACTATGACAAATTGCAAGAAACCTTTTGAAATCACCCCTCAAGAACTTCAGGCACAGGTCCTCAGATAGATTTAGGTGTCCAGTTCCTCTAGCAATTGGTGGGAAATAGGGACCAAAATAAAGGCTACAGTCCTACACAGATTTGTATATCTGAGCCACAAGTACTTGCACTCACCAAAGAAGGTCAGCAAAGCTTTGTCATATTAAGAAGGATTACAGTTCTGCAGTTATGCAAACAGTTGCAGACAGTCCATCTGCTATTGTGCTTTAATAAAAATATGCTGAAAGCCTTTGTAGTGACTTCAGATTATGAAAATATTAACAACAATTATATTCCGTGGTTTGCATCTTATTGTTACATTTGACATCTCTCAAGGATAATTTCCCTGAAATAGACTTTTGCAGCTCCAATCTTCCCCAAATCTGAATTAAATATTTGCACTTATTCTAAAATGTTGACAACTAACTGAAAACAGTATGTGTGAGACAATCTATACATAGAAAGGAAATAAATCTGAAAATCCTGAAAAGGAAGAGACAAATAAGGATGTATAAAGTACTTCAGTGATGCAGGGTTAGACTTTAAAATGAAATGTAGGTTGACATAATTAAGGCTGTTCTGAGGCAAGGTTCTGTGAAATTAATTATATTTTAAGGGCTCAAACTAGCAAAATTTCTTTTCATATGCATGTTTTACAATTCAAACTTCGGGTTTTGTTGAGTCAAATAATTACTACAGCATTACCACAGTCAAAGCAGAATGTAGCTAATTAAGGTGCTTAGGATCCACTGCAAATTGTTTTTTTTAAGTCTTACCTTTCCTTTTGAAAAGTAAATTAGTAATTCCATCTCTTTATTTTCAAAGAAATTCATGAAGATGTAACCAAGTACAGTCAACTCATACAAAGCACAAAGTGATTGAAAGCAAAGAGTAATTCTCCAGCCTATGAACTTCCTCATATAGGTTCATGGGCTGTAAATGACAAACTCAATTGCAAGAAAAGAAGGAGATCCAACTCATATTGCTGACATTGTCTTTATTGTGGTTTAACCAGCCAGCAACTCAACCTCATGCTGCTGCCCTCTCACTCCCCCACCAGCAGGATAAGGGAGAGAATCTGAAGGCAAAAATTGGAAAATCATGGGTTGAGATAAAGACAGTTTCTTTAGGTAAAGCAAAAGTCAAGCACACAAGCAGAGCAAAACAGGGAATTAATTCATCACTGCCCATGGGCAGGCAGGTGCTCAGCCATCCTCAAAAAATAAGAGCTCCCTTATGTGTCATGGTTATGTGGGAAGATATAAGTCTGACTGTCCCCACCTTGCTCCTTCTTCCCCCCATTTATATACTAAGCATGATGTCATATGGTATGGAAAATCCCTTTGGTCAGTTAGGGTCAGCTCCCAGCTGCATCTCTTCCCAAAATCAGCACAGTCTTAGATCTTTTGCTTTGAAAGTCGTCCTGGCACAGACTTGTATTAAGTGCTAAACAAAGAATTCTGAACACCCACACAGAAATTTACTCTGGTTTTCCTTTTTTTTTCCCCCAAGGAAGTATTTAGGAAAATAGGTTGTTAGAAAGCAACCCCCCAAGTTTCATCTCAGAAAATCAGTCTTGTTGTATTTGTCTTTATGTAAATTACTGGAAAACTCAGGCAATACAATCCTCAAGTTTGAATAGAAGACAGAACAGTAACACTTCATTCTTGTGAAACCACTATTCAATTTTGTTTTTTACAAAAGAATGCAGATCATTGCTTTCATAAGATACTCAAAATTGAATACTGCCCCAGGCTTCTCTGACCTGCATGAAAAAGGATTGCCAACTACAGAACTACCATTATCACATTCTGGAGCATCTGGTCTGAAATATTCATTTGAAATGTCAAAGCTGCTTCGGTTTAAAATACATGGCAAAAAAGTACAAACAAGTGCAGTTCCATTTCTCACACTTCTTGTTGTCACTAATGCTATCTGCAGCCAACTGTGAGATGGGAAGAGGAAGAAGGAAGAGGAAGAAGATGCTTTATCCTTGTCATTTTATTCTGCCCATGTTCATTTGATTGTTATGGCATCATTTTTTCAGTGACTGCCAAAGACTTGTAACCAAAAAGAATCAATTTGGTCATTCAAATAAGTCATTTTGGAAGCAGTCAGCAAAAAAATCCAGTTATAGTTTGACATCTGCTCAATTCCTGCTGTCAGTGCAGTGGCACAAGAAAGGTCTCAATGATAAACTAAACTAAAAAAAAAAAAAATGCTGATTCTTACAGAAACATCCCAAAACCACTGAAATCTGAAGGATTGAGAGAAACGGAATTGCATGTTCTCAGACTGTATAGGTTTGGGGATAAGAAAGACCTGCCCAAACCAGCAAAAAAACCACCGTCCCCCCCCAAAAAAAGCAAAAACCCCCCAAACCAATCCAACAAACAACAACAAAAGAGATAAACAAACAAGCAAAACCTCAAAGAACCCAACCAAAACCAGAGAATTTCAGTGCTGCAAAACAAGTTAGTTTTGTTTCTCATATTTCCATAAACTAGAGCCTCAAATGAAGCGATCATTTTTACCTCCTGGTCATCAGCTTCTGGATGCAACTCAAGAACAGCCAGACATGATAGGTCAAGTGGAATGAAGCTTGACCTATTGATGGGATGTCATCATGCTACTTAACCAAAATATCTCTCTGCTTCTCCCTTCTGTTTACTCTCCTCATGTTGGGTGCCTGTCAGCACAATGGGTCAGGACTGGGTAATACAAGACACAGACTCTCAAAACCCTTACAGAATGCTGATCATAATCTTTATTAAAAGACCCCATCCTGTTTGCTACAGGTGGACTTGATTGGTCCTTTAATTGAAACACCATCACCATTGGCTAATTAAGAAACCACCCTTTGGTAAGCAAATCTCCATAACACCTACCTCATGTTCACAAACACCAGGTGCAGCAGGTGAAGATTAGAATTGTTTCTCACTGTTTTCTCTGATCTTCTCACAGTCTTTCCCAGAATGATGACAGGAAAGTTGTCTGTTTCTCTCTGTGGCCAGAGAGCTGCTGCCACAGGTGTCTTTTCTTTTAGTCAAATATCTCTATCTTCACAGCCTTTCCCTTTAAACTGAATAGACAACACTTGTAAACAAAAATGATAAGCTGTGTTTTGCATCACATGAATTCTCAGTGTTTGACTCTCCTGACTCCGTTGTTAGCTCTAAAGAATTGGCACTAAACACAATCTCATTACAGCTTCTGGTGAGTTAAGGAATCAAGATCATCACTCTGGTTGAACCAGATATTTTCACTGTAGGCATCCAACAACTAGACTTGTACACAAAAATTCTTAGTGTTTCTCTGAGTCACTACATTTCAAGAATTTCTCATCTGATGTTGTAGCCTTCATGCTTAGTTTTTAAAACATTACTTGGTTGCAAGCAACAGCCAAATAGCACCATTCTGCACCCCCTGCACTCCCTTCTTCACCAGCAGGAAGAAATAAACATTTCTTTCTGTCTTCAGAGTTAGATCTAGAGACATGTTATGAACACTTTTGTTGTACACTTGTGTTCATCTCAATGATAAGAGCTTCTGTTCAGTGAGAAACAGTTCCATGTGAGCTACATTTCCTTCATCACATCTTTACTAATGCTACAAAGCATCAGGGATCCATGCTTAATTTCTGCAGCTGTTTAGGGTTTCTTTTTTAGCTTTATAAAATATAGACAATTTCTAGTATGATCTGCTTGCAAATTCACAAAGAATTGTTCTTTGGGGCCCATAAAGAATATATTTAAGTGTATTTCAGCCAGAAAATTTATTTTATGTGGTTTTTATTCTTTGAAAATTCGCACTGTAGGCTCAGAGTTCTTTTTAATCTTTACCTTATATTTTGGTTCTAAAAATGTAAATATACTCACATTGTAGTTTTGTGTCTTGAATTCTGTTTAGTTAGACATTTTTACTCAACTTTTGTTTTGGTAAGAATTCCTTCTTATCAGTGGCAAAAATGTTCAAAAATAAAGATATTGAAAAAAAATTCCTGGAAAATTCAATTCCAGACCACTGATTTATATTTTTATATAATTGTTCTTTTACACAGATTCCAGAAAATAAATCAAGAAGGAAAAAAAAAAGCCCCTAACAGCAACAAAAACAAAAACCCATCAAAACCTAGAAAGCTGACAGTCTAGAAACCACTGTACTGTTTACCACAACTTGAGTATTTCCATAAGTTTCTTGAGACAGTCATGCTGGTCAAAAAGATGCCAGGAACCACATTAGCATATTAAAACCACAGATAACCACCTGCTTATGACTGGGACACTGACAATTTTGCTGCTACAGAAATATTCTGGTAATCAGCAGTCTGCTGGCATGTGGGATCCAAAGCATCCTGTGCTGTGCAGTACAGATCCTGTAACTTTCAATTAAACAAATTATTTTGATCCTTGAACAACTGTAGTTACTTATGAGAGATTTCCAAGATTTATGAAGGAATTTTCATGCAGACTTCAGATCTCTCTGTTTTAAAAGAGGGTCAATTTTCTGTTGACATGTCCTTGTATTGGTCCATGTATTTCTTCTTTGTATAGAACAAGATGTTATAAGGCAGAGCAGCATTTCCTGAACTTTGGCAGCTCTGATTTCATAGAAGACTTATGATGATTTTGTACAACTAGACATGTAGTATTGAAAATATTGATTTTTGAATTTTAATTTATCTCCCTCCTCTCTTTAGTGGCTTCAAGACCTCTAGAGCTCAGAATTGTTGCCTTATATGATTGTTATAGAAAACCCTGTCAGGGTAGCATATTTCATTCATCATTGTCAGACTCAGTCTTCCTAGCAGAAAACAGAAAATGCTTTAACTGCTTATTGTTGTTGCTTGAAGGCCATTAGAAAAAAAAGAAACCAAAATAAAACACAATTTTGCAAGAACTATTGTCCTTATTTACAAAGTCAAAAGACATCATTTATCCCCATATTAGGACTTGTACAGAGTAGATTTAAATTTATTCTGAATGAAATCACTTTGTGATTTTCCCTTTAAGTTTTCCATTGGTTGTATTTCTAATGAAATCAACCATGCTTCACACAATGTCATCTCAAAAACTCAGTGCTGCTTACAGCTTCATTATATAAGGTTTTGGAACTTTTAAGCATTTTCTGTGCAGTTGCATTTGTACTGGCATTGAACCCTTCTGAAACATCATCTGAAGCCAGGTGGGATCTCCAAGACCACCTCTGGGACAGCTCAAAACACCTCAATATACAGAACTGACTTTGTACCCTTATGAAAAGGGTTGCTACACATTTATTTGTAAGTTTCTACCACTTCACTGGGTATTTTGATTCCTGTTATAATCAGTGAAAATGTAGTCAATGCACTCAGGGAATTCAAAATCCCAATTTAAGAGATATCCAAGACTTGGTTAACCCAATTCCACTGCTATATGACTATAACAATGATGCCTTCCCTACCTAAGGGTATCTGAATTGGTTTTTTTAATATACAGCTGAATATTGTCCTTAATCAATAAAAAAGCAAAATGCAATTGTGTGGCACTGGAAGCTGCATTTCTGGGGGCTAGAACAGCATGTGCTTCTCCTGCATGTGTTACAGAGACTAAAAGCAGTCTCTAACTCTCATCATAGTATTTTCTCTGGGGTGTAAATCAGTAAATATTTGGTGTTCAGCTTAAGCTGAAAAGGGATAATAGCCTAAAAATAGTAACATTTTTACTGCAGCTCCCTTGTATGTAGTACAAGCCCAAAAGAAGGTGCCCATACATCTGGTTGCACAGAAAGCACAGGACAAAAGTACATGAGAATACATTAAAATGATATCACTCTAATCACAGTTTCTTCTGACACTCTAATTGCTTTTCTGCATGTAATCAGCATCTGACTTGCTGTGTTTTTGCCAGGCGTCTCAGCCTTTCCAGAGCTGCAGCACCCCCAGCAATGGCCATGAACACCTGCCACTTTCACACTCTGGAGAGAAAGTACTGAGGATGCTGCGGGGCCTCAAATGGGAAGAGTGATTTTGTAACTCCAAGCCAAACAGCTGTGTTACCCCAGCACTGCCACTTAGTCAGCATTTATCTTATTTTCCTACATGAAAGCAATGCTTAGTATCTAAATAGAATTCTTCATTTCCAAAGAGTTAAACAAACCTTAGGTAATTAATCCATACAGCATCCTGCAAAGGATGCTCTCTTTTCAAATGCAAAGGCTATATAGGTCCACGTAAACCAAAGTATAAAGTAAACAGAAGTGGAGATCTCTGTTGAGCTCTGATGACTGGATCACTGACAACAGCAACAGCTGTATCTCTCTTCTTTTTCTACATCTTTTCCAAGGTTTGAAAATAAGATGTTTTTTGAATGTTATTTTAAGAAATATTTAGGCTAAAAGATGGATATAAGGTAAAATTATGAAAGTTAATAAAATATGAAATTAGTAACATTTTTTATAATCACCTTGTAATAAAATATACTCACGTGTTTTTTCTTTAAAAGCAAAGTTTTAGGGGTTTTAAAAATATCTAATAATAAATTTTCTCAAATATGCTTGCTGCTTCCACAAATCGCTAATTTAAATAGCTCAGTAGAACAGCTCATTGTGGTGTGTGGCCTGCTGCACTACTCTCCCTAAGTTAAGGTCCATCTTAAAGCATCATGAATCTTATGCAATGACACAAGATGAACCTTTATTCTGAATTTTCAAGAATCTGCTTGACAAGGCAGCTGTCTAACAGCTGTAGGAAAGAAAGAATTACAGATGAAGGATGTCCCCTGCCTTCTGCTTCTCCCAGGAATTCACTACCCTTTTAAGCATTTTGTGCTTAAACACCATTTCCTAAAAGCTGTTTGAGAGGTTTTCTGAGCCTTCAGAAGTTTTTGTGTTTTTGTTAGGAAAAGGTGGAGTCACTTATTTGGGTTGGTATTCACCTGCATGTGCAGACAAACCTACCCCCTCTTCTGTGTGTACAGGAGGTGGAACTGTGTGTGGTGCTGAAAATTGTCTTTTGAAGAATTAAGATTTACCACACACAAATCTCTCATGATACTTACTTTACACAGAAAATCTTAGCAAAGCACCAAGATTAGATTTTCTGATTATTTATATCAGATGGCATCTGCAGTGGCTGAGGTACTGTTTGAGAAACAAATGGCTCAGGACATATGGCATTAAGTGACTTTTGGCAAACCTATAGAGCAAGGCATATGGCATATGATAACCTTGAAGGAAGAAGTGTCTCCTTGTATCTTGTTAAATCATATGATAAATTGATCTCTGAAGCTATTTCTTGACAGAAACTTGCAAAACTCTGTTGTTTAGATAGTATAAGTTGGAGGAATTTTGTGCTTATTTTACTACCCAAATGTGCTTGCTAATTATGTCTAACTGGAAAATAGAGAAACTATTTTTTGTGTGTGTGAACTGGTTATATGGACATGAATATGAACAGCCACCTTGTCAGCTATTACTTTGTTTTATATAATCCCATCAGATGAGGGTACCAGAACATTTCACACACCTTAAGTAAATCTCACAGAAATGTTACAAAAAGTTTGTTAAAAGTTTGAACAAAAATCTTTTGTTTTTAAGTAAGTGCCCTCAGTATCAAAATAATTAATAAATTAATTTAAGCAAGAAAATGCTATCTTTTCTCCTAGACTTTTGTTTAAATATTATGCTAACATCATTTTCTGGCACTTATAAAAATTATGTACAAATTGTACATAATTAAAATAATTAAATTAATAAAATACAGGTAATTCCTATGTATAGGTTGCTGAACTGAAATAATTTCATATCATATAATCATTAATCAGGATTACAATTTTAACAAAAGAGAACTAGGAGTATTCAGACCACAAAGATTTTATGCTACACAGTCTTGCTGCAAATTCCATAGAAAATTAGTTATCAAAATTGTAAATAAATCTCTTTTCCTAATCAATTTTTTTCACTCAGAAAGACAGATTTTCCAAGGCAAAGACATTACTTTGATGTACAGTGATAAAACAAAAGGGTGTTTAATGCCAGTTTCAAGCCACACGTAGTAAGGCTGTTAATTTTATGATGGAATATCCAGTTTTCATTACCAACAGAACTTGAATAAAAATTGAACCCTATTTTCCCTGAAAGAAAAATAAATTAGGGATATAGACTTGACTTTCTCAAGTTTAAAGATGATTTTTTGTAGGATTGGAATGAACATGCAGCACCTTGAAGCACATAAACCTAAAACTATCCAGAAATCATGTTGTTTTATTTCCTTAATCTGCATCAGAATAATTTCATGGTCTGTCTAAGATTGGCACTGGAACTGGTTTTGTAGTCTAGAGTGACTATTTACATGGCCAGAATAGCCAGTTTGGAGGTAAGCATATTTCTAAATCAGTTTTGCACTCAAAAACTTTTCTGATGAAAGTCTTTGTGCAATTACAGCTGACAGGATTTTTTTTTAGAAGAGGTTGGACTCATTTCAACATGCTGAATAGCACTTCCAAATATCAAGGCTGTGCCCACCAGTAGATCCAGCCAACTGGAATACACTGTTGTCTATAGAGAAGTTTTCTGCAGCCCACAGGATGTCTGGAGCTGGTTATAGGAAAACTGACAGCACCTGAACTGATAAATATTTTGGAAATTTCAGTTGCCTTCACAGTGAATTTGTTCCTTACAATCAAGCCCATCTAAAATTAATTTATTTACTGGTTTTGGCTGGAGCCTTGTCTTCATAGTGGCTGGTATGAGGCTGTGATTTGGGTCTGTGCAGGAAGCAGTGTGGATAATGCAGTGATGTTTTAGTTATTACTGAGCAGTGTTTATACAGGGCCAAGGCTTTTCCTACTCCTCACCCCATCCCACCCATGAGAAGACTGGGAGTGCACAAGGAATTGGGAGGGGACACAGTCAGGACAACTAGTCCCAACTGACCAAAAGGACATCCCAAACCATATGGCAATAAAACTAGAGGAAAGGTTGGAGAGGAAGCCATGCCTGGGGACTGGCTTTGCATTGGTTGGCTGTGAACAATTCTCCTAATTTCATCACTTCTCTCTCTTGGGTTTTGTTTCTCTGTCTTCATTATTTTCCTTTTCATGACTTAATATTGTTTTCTTTAGTTATTTCACTGCAATTATTGTACTCTTCTTATCTCAACTCATGATTTTTCTTATTTTTACCCTTCAAATTCTCTTCCCCATCACACAGAGGGGTGGGAGAGTTAGCAAGCAGCTGTGGGGAGCTTAGTTGCCAGTTGGAGCTAAACCATAACTGTCATATAATCTAACCATTCATTTAAACTTTTCTTTCACTCAGTATATAAAAAGGAAAACCTACAGGCTTTTTTTTTTTTTTTTTGTAAGGTAGATACCACAGTCAAACTTTAAAAACCTACTTGAAAATTTGGACTAGACACTAAACCTGTAGATGGAAAAAACTATGTCAAATGAATCTCATAAAGTATCATCTATTCATCATCAAAGAAAAATTTTCTATAGCTTCAAAAGCTAAATCTGCCTTTGACCTTCAGGGCTAATAGAACATATCTGATCCCATGTCCACAGAGCCAAAAAGAGCAGTGTGTGTACCTTTAATAAGCTCTTGGACTGGGGACTGGGGCTGTGATGTGGGACCTGTAAGCTGCTGTAAAAATGCAGAACACCCTCAGACTCTATGGAAGCTAATGAGGGGCAGGGTTCATCCTTACCTTTCTGGTCAGAAGATGAAAGCAGCATTTCTGCTCAAAGACCTTCCTAGCTAATTATGCTGTACATTTCCATGAACAAAGTATTGACCTCCCTACATCACTAGGAATTGTGTCTTCAATTTTAATAGAAACCAAATTACACTGTAAGCATCTAACTGACCACATTAATGCACGTATAACCTGGGAGATAATAGGAATAAATCATCAGATAAGTTTGATCCTATTTAGACTATTTAAAGACAAGTTCAGGCTGTAGAACATGTATAGGTATTCCTGCAATGAATATATAATAAATGGATTTAATAAAAATTAAAATTAAACAATCATAAATTCAAATTTCTTTTCATTAGATTAATATAAGTTTCAATTATTCATTAAATGTAATTAAAAAAATAAACTATACTCTTCAAACTCCAATTGTATCTTCTTACACCGATGATTTTATAATTACAAAGGAGAATGATTCCAACAGAAAGGAAATTGTTTGCAAAAAGGTGTTAAAATTGATTTTTGTTAGGATAGCACACCAAATACATTTTAATAAAGCAGTCAGGCTGGGATTGGACACAAGATCTGTAACAGGCACATTTAAAGACTAGGTTCCATCTTCCAAAAATAAACCACTTGTGTCGATTTTAATTATGAACTGACATCATTAAAAAGAAATGACCCTACACAATCTTGATGCAGAACATACATACTTCATATGAAATTTCATATTACAGCTAATGCATTGCAAATAATTACCTTATTCAAGTGCTTAAACAGACTTTTTTATACTTCATAAAGAAAAATAAACATCATCATGTAGACCCAAGCTTTTATAGAAGGAATTCTGCCTCCTCTTCTCAATTCTTCCATCAGGCTCATGCCTGTTTAGTGGAAATTACTTGCAGATCTTACGTGGACATGATATTTATTTAATAGAATTTGTATATTAAAGTGATTCACTTTTTCATTTCTGTTGCAAATCTACCTACCCTCTCATATCCCTCACTGATCACACTTTAGTTGATGTGTTGATGATCCTGACTGTTGGTTGCACCTGAAAACCCTGCACCACCAATAGCTGGGTGCATACAGAGCACACAGAAAGACCAAGGAGCAAAATATATCTTCTTCTTTGAACTCACAGGATTCTGAGCTGCTATTTTTTCCAGACTGTTCCCAAAATGGTGTGGCAGGATGCTAAATCATGATGCTGGAGAGCCACAGGAGAGGATGGCTGAACAGCAGCACTGGCAGTGTGCTGCCTGTCCTCTGCCCCACAGCCCCAGGTTTGGGAGTAGCACTGGGAGAGAGATTGCTGCTGCCACCACCACTTCTCCTCTGCATTCCTGAAATCTCCCTCTGTCTACACATTTTCATCATAACAAAGCTTCACCAGGGCAGGGAGGAGGAACTCATGCAGCTTCTTTGTACTGTTGACAGTTTGTTCACATTCTGCTTATTTATCTTTTTTTAATGATGCACCCAGCATTACATAAACAGGGTAGCTAACTTCCTAATTATATAATGTTGAGTATTAATTGATACAGTTAATTATTTATAATGCCTGCAATGTCTCTGGCCTTTGCAATTATGGCATCTGCTAATACACACAGGGCTCTATCTACAGCCTGGAATGTGAAATCACAGTACAGCCTTATTTAAAAAATGGTTTTCTGTGTGTAACCCCATGAATGGGCTGTAAAGCAGGGCAGACAGAGATCTTTTAAGTAAACAGATTTGGAAGCAGCAAGGCAACTCAATGTAGTTTTCCCCTGACACAAGTTAAAATCATATTTTTAGTAATTTTTAAAAATAAATCTTTCAAGTATGTATACTTTATAAAACAAAAAAATCACTCAGCATAAAATGATTTTTAAACCATTTTTAAATAAAATGAGCCCCTAATTGTTTTATGTCTGTTACTTACCCTCTGCTTTTCTCTGCAGTCATTCTACTGCAACTCACTTAAAATCCAGAATAAAGGTAACTATTCTTCTAGACTGCTAGTGTGAATTTCACTGGGTTTAATATACATTTATAGCTATTAGAACTGGAATTCTACGCAAAATATATTTATTACTTTCCTATTTTAGCTTTATCAAAGGAATAACTTTCATCACTTGATAAGATGTCTGACATTTTGAAAGGTAAGAGCTATGTTCTCTCATAAATAACATCTTTAGGTCAAGACAATGCTATTCAGATCAAGTCAAAGCAAAGGATTGGATAAAAAAAATCACCTCAATTCAAGGGCAAAAAAGAAACAGTTGACTGGAAAAATCTTTCCATAGCTTGTGTTAGCAAAAGAATCTTCTGGGGAAGATTTTTCTGTGCTGGTGGGGATCAAATCACCTGTCAGGTTTCTGAAGGGACACATCAATCAGATTTGACACATTGCTGATTGCTCCATTAAATCACCATGGTGGTCCTGATTTGTCTCATCAGGTCAGATGAATTTTCTTTTGAGGAGGCTTGAAATGGTAAACTGTTTTTCAAATTTCTTGATTGAAGACTCTTCTTGTCTAATGGATCATAAAACTCTCTCCAAATAAAAACCTATTTTAGAACATACATTTCTGTTATGTATGCTGAATTAGCAGATATATTTGTTTTTTCTTATTTCTATTTTTTTCTTTTCCCATTTTTATTTTTTTTTTCTTTAGTGGTTTTCTTTTTTTCTCTCTTTTTTTCTTTTCTGTTTCTCTTTTCTGTTTCTCTACCTTCACTTTCCATTTTCATCTTTCCCCTTCTCTTTTCCATCTCATCTCTCATTTCTCGTATATTTTCCTCTATTAAAAGCTGCATAGGATATTCAAAAACATAAGTACATTTCCTAAAGTTGTCTATTAAATTTAGGTCAGAGAAAAAGAAGGAAAAAAAATCAGATAACTCTGGAGAACAATAAGGCTTTGAGAATGCAGAGGTTTCCTCTGACAAAGTACCTCTGAGACATGTATTATATAATTTCATTATGTTCCTGGGTTTTCTATTAACATTTTTCACATGCACCCAGAGCTTTGGATGTATGAATATTTAAACAATCTAAAGAAATGAATAAATTAAGTGATCAAAAGTTTAAATATTCCTCCCTTGACTTTTGCCACAGATAGGGATGTGGTAGTCTCAAATCCATATTTGAACAGATTATGCTCATACTTGATGTGGCACTGGGAAGATGACTTTTTGTTGGCATGACCTTGGTACCCCTTAGATGGAAACTTGAGGACAAACCTGTGACCCATCACCTGCCTGATTTGAAATTCTCTGGAAATAAACCTGCTGTTGACATTTCAACATGGATGCTTTCCTCTTCAGTCAGCATAAAGAAACATCACAGCACATAACACTTCCTGGTTGCCTACATTTAATCTATACAATCTCTATTTCAACACCTCCAACAGCTATTTAACTTAAAATCCCAGTCTCTGTTAAAAGCTACTTATATTTCTACCTGCAGTGATTCCCTTTGAGACAGTTCAGTTAAAATCAGAAGACCACAAAAATAAACAAGTAAATAAATAAATAGATAAAGGTTAAAAAAATTTGGAGGCTCTACAAGCTGGCTCATGTGTCTTTTTAATCAATGGCCTTTCTGAGGGGCTATCCTTCCATACAATGTGAGTAAACCATTCCTGATCAATCAGGAGCCAGTGCAAACAATCATTATGGATACGGATGGGGGATATTGACACAAGACTCATTTAAGGGGTAAGTAAAGGGGTTAATTATGCAGCAAAGCAGCCTGTCAGTCAGCATTTTCCCTGATTTGCTTTTGCCCAAGATAATAACTGGCACTGTGGGTTTCTCATCTGCATCTACTTCCTTCTACTACAGAGTAGCATAAAAAAGATATATTCCCCAGAAAGGATATGCACAGGAGAGGCAGAGGGACACTGTGTAGACTGCTCTGAAAAAGGAAAGTAACTTTCTCCCTAGCATCTTTCCATCTGCCTGTCACAGCAGGAGGCCCACACATTATCTGGGTATGCCTGATGGTATAGCCAGCTCAATTTCTCTATAAATATGCCCTGTACTGCTCTTGGTGGGACTGTGTAGGCACACAGTTTGTGGTAATTGGGAGTGGGGCTGTGGCTGAGCCTCACCCCCAATGGGCACAGCTGTGAGCAGCAGGTGAGCAGCATTGACAGCAATGAGCCAGGGAGCGCCCAGGGGCACTGACCAACACCAAAGGGAACAGAGGGCACTCAGGTGCAATGCATCAGCATGAGGGGTATAAAAGGTTGGGCTAAAGAACAGGAAGGGTAGATGCCTGAAGCCTTTTATGTGATATGAGGTTACTGTGTCTGGGCAGATGCCTGAAGCCTTCTGATGTGATGTGGTTTGGTATGGTGTTACTCTGTACAGGTTGAAGCCTTCTGCAATTGTATGGTGATATTCTGTATATTGTGGCTGTCTCTGCTGTGACAGGACTGGCCTTGAACCCAGCTTGTTTTTGCAGCATAGCTAGGATGTGCCAAGCCTCAGATGCACAGACTGGAAGGCAAAGCAAGTCAAAGGTCCCTAAGACATTTATTGTGTACCCACCTTGTGAGAAATGAATGTGCCAAAAGTGGGGATTCAATTAGGAAGCTGGTACACACAGAGGCTAAAGACAGATCTCTTAATTGGATGATTAAGCATGTAGCAACAAGAGCTGCTTTTCCCCAGGAGGTTTATGTTTCAACAAATACATCACTTTGCATAAGGGAAAGCATTGCTGCAGCTCACCTCTGCTGGAATAGCTTTCCATTATGATAATGGTTATGTCCCATTGCAACTGGCTTATGGAATTAAATAGAAAGCTGGAAAATATGCAGACCATTACTGGCAATGGCACAACAGCTGCTGTCTGACTGCTTTTGACTGAATCTCTAGTTTAGCACAATCTTACTAAATTTAGTTGGGTATGTTTGAGGAAGACTACTCTGCTTATGGAGTGTTAAGAGTGGATCATAGCACCTGACAACTCTGGTTGCAGACTCTTAATTTCTGCTTCAGCAGAAGTGGATTGACTAATTATTAAGTCTATGTCTGATCCATGGAAGAAATTATCAAATATTTGGAAAAGGTAATAAGTTTTCTTCTCAGAGTGAAAAATCAGAGAACACAGCAGGGCCATCACATCCTAATGATGGAAACCTGTCAGGGTAATTAATAACAAATGTACGTCCTTGTATCTGCTAAAAATTAGTGAAGGTGTTGTATCAGACCTTGTATAAAAAGTGCTAAGTATAGAGAATGCCAACAAATGCGCAACAGCTTTTGTGCCAGTGCAATTTTGAGAAGTATCAACTCTGTTTCCTGTGTGCCTGACACATATGCTTACAAGAAACCAGCTCTTTACAAAATTGACTGAGCTCTATTGAAGTCTTAATTCTAGTTTTTAGGTAGAATAGCCTTGAGGTTCAATTCAATATAACGCATCTGAGAATCCCCAAAAGACAGAACCTTGCCCTTTGCTTCATCAAAGAGCTAGCCTGAGATGAGGAAACAAAGAAAGAGTTACATGTGGTGTTTAGTCAGCATTTTCATCTCCTTATCCAAGGCAATGTTTGTTTGCTCTTGGTCCAGCTTTCTGGTTGCGACCTGCAGCCCTATCCCCATGAGAAAAGAAAACCAAACTATGCTATGAGCATATCTGCGCATAGCCTTGCCCTATTTTTGTTCAAAAGAGTAAAAGTGAGCACATTCATGAATTCAGTTTTAATAAACAAGTCCCTGAACATTTAAATAAAGCATGCAAAAGTGGTATTATCAAAAAGATGGTTAAAGACTCTAAGTCTCTAAAAACTAGAGATTTAGAACAGTTGGTAGGTATTGCAAATACTTCTGTTATAAATCACTGAGATATGGATGTGTGGTCCTACATTTTCCTTGTAACATAGGGATTCTTGAAACTTTATTCTAAGCATGTGCAGGTTTGTGCACTTCTGTTTTTATCTCTGGCTTTCATATTTGTAAGATGTGTTTGCATTTTGAATGATCTGATTTTTCACTTGATGTTTGTTTAGTATTCACTTTGATTTTGACACTTTTGCTATGTCATTTGAGTTATACACACTCCAAGGACTTAAGCCATCACTTTGGTATTTTAAATGTTTAAATATCATGTGAAATATTTCCTTGAAGAAACAGTAGCTGTATTTCAATTTGACTTTTCAGCTGTAGCTGCCAGTGTATATCAACCCTGTAAAGAGTACAAAATATGGGCAAGTCCGAATGGGAAAAAGTAATTTGTTTGAAACTTAATCGAGTGGAAAAGAAAGAAAACACTTAAAGTGTTAGTTATTACAAAAGTATAAATTGAGAAAAGTGGTTTTTACACTTGAAATTAGAACTTCCAATTATGGTACACAGTAATTTCACAGCTTTCATCTTCTAAAGGACAGTACTTTAATTACTTTGTGTTTTCAGGCTTCATCTCATAGACACAATGTAATAATTACACCATATTCCTACACAGAATATTATGTACACTATCTCCTCTTAAAGAACTATTATTAACAGGAAGCTTCAAATAGTGATGCTCCTGTAGACTAGACCAATTTGGCTGGTAGGTCACACAGAGAAATTCTTTGCTTTAACTTTGTGTTAGCATTCTCTCTTATGTCCCTGTGTAATCCTGTGATATCTCCTAGCTATTTGCTTTTCCAGCCTTGTCCACTCAGCTCACCTTTTCACCCAGTTTAGTCTCCCTCTTCTTCTCTCTTCCCCAGTCCTCTGTCACATACACATTTATCCCATTAGTAATCATCACAAAAATCATGTGAATTTATGAGCCTTCAGTGAAATTTGGTGGAACCTGGTTGGGTGATTCATTTTATTAAAAGAAAGACAAGTAAGTGAAAACAGACAGACAAATGGGCAGTGTAATTACAGAGGCCTGTTTGTTTGGGAAATTAAGATACAAGGCTCATAATTTTAAAGACTACAGCAAGATGAGTTTTGAAGGTATATAAATGATACCTCAGTGTAGACCATTTCCTATTCTCTTTGGTGAAAGATCTTCAGTACAAGAAAAGAAGAATGCTGACAAGACACAAATACTCTCTTAAAGAGATTGCTGATAGCAGGTACACCACTTCTCCTGCATCAGCTGATACAATAGGAGCTATGCCTCAGGGTACTAATTCATTTATTTATTAAACCTTAGCAGTTCATCTATCACAACTGATTTGATACTTTATGAACAATATAAATAGGAAAGATACTTTCTGACATTTCTGTTTATTGTTCAGTTCCAGGCAATAAAAGCTGGGTTAAGGAAAAATAAAATATTGTTTTGTTCATGGAAACTTTTTTATATTTCTATGGCGGATAGATAGAAAGAATCAATTTGCTTTCATAATTTTAATTTAACAAAGATACTGGAAATTGAAATTGAAGATTTCACAGTTTTCACTGCTGATGGCTGCAGTTGGAAATCCTCCTAACCCTGAAAAACCCTCTCAGAAGTCAATCTCTCTTAGCAAGAATGCTGTGTCTTTGGAACTTGAAGATAAGTTTTGACACAGAATAAGATAACTATTGTCACAAACACATTAAGAAGCTTTTAATTTTTAACACAGCAGTGTCATGGTACACTAGTTGTTTTAAAGCTAATGAAAGATCTCAATTATGGACACGATGTGCAGTTAGGAGCTCAATATATGCATGTGATGGACTGCCATATTTCTAAATGTACTGCTAATCTAAAATTTCTAAATAACTACCATAGTGGTACTGTTCTAACTACTTGGATTAAAACCCTGACAAACAGTGTCAGAAAAGGTCACTAATTCTTCCCTTTCTTACAGTGTGCCACATGGGACATTACGAGCAGCTTGCCTCCAGGGTAGATTTATAGGTGGTTGTGGTTAATCCTATCCTGCTCACCTCTCTTCTAGAAAACATGCCTGCTCCACCTGCCTACAGCTGAGTATTTAATATTTTCTTTGTCAGCTTCTCAAGCAAACCTCAGCAGTGTACCCTCAGCTAGTTTGAAAATGACACCAAAGCAGTAGGAGTGAATGACTTGCCAGAGGGTCAACCTACCATGCAGAGGGACCTTGAAAAACTGGAGGAAAAGACCTACAGTAACCTCATCAAGTTCAGCAGAGGAAAGTGCAGCATCCTGAACCTCAGAAGGAACAATCCCATGAGGACCAACCAGTTGAGAAGCAGCTTGTCAGAAAAGAGCCTGGGCATACTGGTGAACACTAGGTTGAACATAAGTCAGCAGTTCACCCTTGCTGGAAAAAAGGCAAACAGTATCCTCAGGTGCAGTAGACAAAAAAAAAATTCGAGTGGGTGAGTCAGGTGTTGCTTCCCCTTTGCTTAGCACTGGTGAGGCCACTCCTGGAGAGCTGTGCCCAGTTCCAGGCTCCCTGTACAAAAGAGACATGAACATTCTGGAGAGAATTCATTGAGGGGCCACCAGGATGACTAAGAGGCAGGAGCACCTCTCATATGAGGGAAGTCTGAAAGACCTGGAATTGTTCAGTGTAGAAAATAGAAGGCTTGGGGTGACCTTATACTGATAAGGTATGTAAATAGCTGAAGAACAGAGCCAGGCTCTTTTCAGTGATGACTGGTGACAGGACTAGGGACAACGGACGCAGACTGAAACACAGGAGGTTCTGATTTCACTGGGAGGGTGGCAGAGCACTGGCACAGGTTGCCCAGGGAGGTTGTGGAGTCTCCATGCTTGGAGATATTCAAAAGCCATTTTGTCAAAATCCTGGGCAACTGGCTCCACATTGCCCTGATTGTGTAGAAGGGTTGGAAGAGATGATCTCCAGAGAAGCCAACCTGTACCACTCCAACCTCCACCATTCTAACCTCAACCATTCTTTAGTTCAGTGATTCTGGGAAACCTTAAAAATAATTCCACTTGTCTGTGGAATCTTTGCATAAACAATCAGAGAAATGAAATCTAAGTCCTTTAGAAAGCGTGAATTTTTGTTTTTCCATTTTTCTCCTCTTTACTCAAATTCTTGTGAGGATCACAAAAGGTCAGAGATAGATTAGGAGTCTCAGTAAACGTGTACAAATGGTCACCTTATTTATGAACAGTGAAGAGGGCTGCATTTCCCAAAAAACAGCAGATGCTGATAATATTTTTCCACTAAGTTGTTATAAGTCTGCCTGTTTTGTTCCTAAGTCTTTTGTGACTGAGCAGATTAAAGACAACCTGAAAGAGTATTTATATGTAAATACCATTATTTTGTATTAATTTTTAAAAAATGTGTACTTTGGCTCTAAGAATCAAACTTTGTAATTTTTAGAGTTGGAAAAACTGTATGCAGCAGCTTTTCTTTCATGCCAACAGAAGGCAGATTTAATTAGATATTTTCTTTATTTTGTTTATGCAAACCACTAGCGACCCCTAAAATTTCTTTATGTCATAGATTATTTTTGTTTCCTCTTCTTTTCTTCTTCCTCAAGGTAAACAGGATTTTCATTTGGTTATGTTTTATTTTTCTGAATATTAAATTTTGATGTGAGGTTTCCTCATTTTACTTTCATAAACCTCCAAACACCCTGCAGTTTCATTTTGCTTTCTTTGTATTTCTCATTTTTCTTTTCCACAGTACAGTTATCTCTGTTAATTGGCTATTGTTGTTCACTTTCAAGTTCTGCCTCTGTGGTTTAATTGCTGGACTGAGTGGAGAGCAACTAACAGAATTTATGCAGTGTCCAGACTTTTGACCCTGAGCAGAGACTTACTATGCAAATATTTCCCTTGAATTTTTGTACACACAAACTTTAACCTGATTTCATTTACTCAGCTATTGCTTGAAAAGTGGTGAATAGAAAAAAATTAAATAAATACGTATGATTATAAAACACTGTCTTGAACAGCACATACTGTTTCCTGAAGCATGGAATTGAGTAGGAATGGCAAATATTGGATTGATCCAATTTTTGCCATTCCCAGTGTGATCAGAGGAAATCTCAGCTAGCTATTTAAAGATTAAGTGGGAGATTTAGGTGAAAATATGATTTAAATGAGAGTACAACAAGCAAGCTCAGGAGAAGAAAGCATAATAGTGCAGTTTAAATCTTATGTGGGTAACAAGAACATATATCTCAGTTCTCCTAAGTACACTTTCACCTAAGCTTTAGAAAAAGCAGCATCTGGGAGAGCAATATAGAAATCTAGTTCTTGGCCTTGCTAGATTAAATCCTGACAAAGAGAGCAATTTTTTCTGTTGCAAGTTGTTATACTTACAGGTGGAGGGTTTTTTAATACATATTTTTCTGCCATCTTCTCTGCAGATAAGATAAACTGATGGACCCACCCTTGGCCAGCAGCAGTTGTATCAGGGGGGTTTTTGGCACCTCACAAAACACACCCCTGTAGCCCAGCCTGCCCTGCCCCAACACCCCCAAAACCAAACAGCAAAATACTTGCCATGCAAAACAATACAAAACTTTAACCAGCTTATTCTCTTCCTGAATTTTGCTATTTTTTTCTCTTTCATACTACTTCACTTTTCTCCCTAAAATCCTACTTTGGCATTTCGTGTTGAAAAAAAAGCTGCTTATACTGCTTTTTCTACAAAAGTTAATTCTTAAGAGACAGAGAGAGGCTGGTGAGTGTAAACAAGCAATTATTAATGAATAAATTAAATGTTTTCTTAAGTTTAAGTTGAATGTAAAGAAAATCTGGTTTTATACTGTGTAGCATTCTGACGAAACTATAAAGTTAACAACCTGAAAATAAACTATGAAAGCCAACTGATATTATCTATGAAAGAACCATCTGAGTAACTGACAGACTGACAACATCAATTGTCTCATGCCTCATAAATAAATAGACACAGACATGCATTATAGCAGCTATTAATGTAAGAATTACTTTTTCAGAGAAAATTAAATACTGATTGTTTTTTCTAGATATTTATTAGAAGAATGTAGGTAAATGTACAGCTACTTTCATGTTATTATGATTAACAGACCAAAACATTTTCCAGCTAAATAAAATGAAAGTATTGCCTGACCCCTAGTGAATCTTACCAACTTCTTACACAGTCCCATTAAAATCTTTACATCTCTCTTGGAACTCTGAAGGCCTTTTAAACATCCCTACTCATCCTCTGTGACACAGATATTTGAGTCCACTATGCAACTGGACCACCAGTATCCCATCCAGAAGAGAACTTCTTCACCTGATTTAATGGCTCAAGTCTTTAGTGCAGTGAATAAAGTTTTTACTTTCATCAAAATGAGAAAAACCCATGCAAATCATATTTGTGCAATCCAAGTTTGATGAAGGATTAACTGCCAACCAGTCCTTGAATTCTGTAGCTACTGATATAGAAGACATACATATTTTCACTGCACATTTGCCAAGAGATCAGTGCTAGTATCTGATGGTTTCATTCATAAATGGTGAAAATGTCATAAAATTTGTTAGACAGAATTCAAATGCTATTTATTTTACCTCTACTCATGCTGATATTGTACAAGAGCCATTTGTAACTTACTCTTTAATAACACATTTTTAATACAGCACCAATCAACAGACTTGAAATATGTATTTCATAGATTCATTCTGCATCATTTATATTATACATACCTCATGAAATCTCCCAGAAAAACTATAACCACATTTTAACATTGGACTGCAAATCTAGGGTACTGAGCTGGTTCAAAATCTAGATCAAATGTTTGTGTAATAAGCTGACGAGCTTATGAAAAAAAATTAACATTAATTCATTAAAAAGTCTGTGTGCTTGCCCTTACTTGCTGTCAAACTTTTCGTGCTCCCTTTCCATGAAATCAAGTAATCACAGGACTTCCTCACTGGCAATTACAAATTTGTATGGCAAGCAGCAATATTTCAAATCTTCTTGTCATCCATACCTATTCCAAATGACATTCTATCTGCTACAGGTATTTCAGGGTAAAGGTGTTTAGAATTGGAGACAGACTTTAGCCTTATCAATAAGTAAGAGTTATTGAACTGATAACTTCATAGCCCTCCATAAAATCATATATGAGGTATTTGGGAAAGCTCTCCTTTCTCAACCTGTGGTATTTTCCACTCAGAAAAGAAGTGATGCATAGAGTGCTTGTGATGTCATCTGCCATATGTATTTTGATATTTTACAACTACTTTTTTTTTTAAGAGACTTTGAAAAATAACCTGAGTTACTGGACAATTTTAATAACAAAAATTAAATAACATACTCATTTTCTTACACTGAAACAATGGATGTTATATTGCTGTCAATAAAAGTACACGCTGTGCACTGTATCTAAGTTATGTCAATTCCATGGAACTGATTATGTATTCAAACCACTGAGAAATCTGCACATCTCTCTGGAATGAAACAGAGTTAATCCTTTTACTGCCAAGGGAAAGCTTGGAAATGTATTAAAAAAAAATCTTGCACAAATAGGGCACCTTTCCCAACTGAATTTCTATGAATTTGTGCATGCATTAGATATCTCATGTATCTCTTTAAGAAACTGTAAGAATTTACATGTTCTCTATCCCCTCCTAAAAGTAAAACAACTGGTATCAATTAAGGCTGTTGCCAGCTGTTCTGGAAAAATGTGCCAAAATTTATTCTTGCGAACTCCTGCCATGCCTCCTGTTCCATCTTGCTCTGCACATAAAAGCTTAGATAGGGATTTGGCAGAAATCTTTGCAGCATTAATTCATCCTGTTGAATAAAAAAAAAAAAAAAAATTAAAAATGGCTGGACATCAAAAGCCAAAGGGAATCTGGATACTGAGAAAATGGCTGAATCATCAGCACCCAAATCTATCCCAGAACTTAAAAATAAAGCTTCATTTTTTCCTGCCAGATCTGTGAACACACGAAGTAGACAGCAACTTAACTATACAGGCATGTACAAGCTACAAACTTATATTAATAACTGAAAGCTGAACGCATTAAAAATTTACCCAAATGAAAGTTACCCCAATGAAAGTTTGGAGAAAGATGCTAATGTCACTGTTAATAGCACTGTTAATGGTAAAGATAAGGTGTAATTCTTCTGACCTATCCAGCACTCTTAGGACAGAAGAGAACACAACCTGTTCTCCAGATCCCTTGACCTGTTGTCTCAAGGTTCTGAAATTCTTCTTGTTTGTCTGCAGCCTTCTTGTTGGGTCTTTGTTGGTAACCCTGTGGGAAACCAGCAGCTGATAATAATCAATGGGCCATACCAGGCTGGGAAGTTTCTTGCTGATGTCTCTTACCCGGGCCCCAGGGAGGCCACAAACTTCCCTATGGACTGGGCCTGGTCAATAATTTCTGCAATGAACAGGGACATCAACTAGATCAGGTGTCTCGGAACTCCATCCAGCCTGATCTGGAATGTTTTCTACCACATCTGCTGGAAACCTGTTCTAGTGTTTTACCACCTCCATTGTAAAAAGACTTCTTTCTTCCTCTTGTCTAATCAAAATCTACCCTTGTCCTATTGCAACAGGCTCTGCTAAAAAGTTCTTCCCCATCTTTCATACAGGTCCCCTTAAAGTATCGAAAGGCTGCATCTTTGAATAAGAACAAGAAGTAGCAGACACGTGAAGAAAAAGGACATTGGATTGCTCCAGTTTGGTTATGGTGAGACCAAATTAGAAGATTCTGCTGAGCAAAATACACAAAGCACACTGACAGTTTCTGCCACCTCAGACAGTAATTGCTCCCCTTGCCTATTCATTACAGGCAATGGGAGAAAAAGTTAATTCCCTTTAAAAATCCCAGTAAAAAAAAACAAACAATAAAACCCCCAACTCTTTAGCAGAATTAAGATTTACCAATAAAATCATAAACTGCCTCATTTTTGTAGTCTCACTAGAATTATCTACACTTGTATTTTGATTGTGGACTTTCCTAGCATTTTCTACTACATCCCAGCCACTCATAACACCCAATCCCTGCAGTACCAGCCACCCCAAACAAAAGTGTAACTACCCTTATCATTTTTTCATGAAGGGTCCAGCTTCTGGCTCTGGCTTTTATTTTTTTCTAACAGAGAAAGTTGCTCTCTGGCAACTATCTTTTGCTACAAGTTTTTCAGAGACCTTTTGATTGACTGACAAACCACAGAGCTTTCCACAGAAGGGAAGAAGCAGCAAAGCTAAAGGTGAGAGTGTTCTAAAGTTACCAGTGCCTCAGCAGATCCAAGGTTTCCCATGCATCTTCAAAGCACAGCCAGAGCCCTATTGCTAACCAGGGCTGATTGCTGACATCAATAGTTTCCAAAACTTCTGTGTTCTTTGAGGATAAACACAAGAAGAGCTCCATGCCAGAGATATAAGGATTTTCTAGAGCTGCTCTCCTTAGCAGGACTGGGGTGAAGGAAACTATAGATAATTTGAGAGCACTTTCAAAAGATACTACCTTTTTTTTTCAGCCTACAGGTCTCTTTCATCACAGCAATGGGCTTTTATCTTGTTCTCCATCGTCTGACTTTGCAAAACCCTGGTACAATGAAAACAGCCTTCTACAGGATACAAAGTGTTAGCTAGTCCTTGAACAAATGAAACTATTCCCTAAGAGTTCTATTTACATCTTTGTTCATGTAATGCTTTGTCAGTCTTCTTTTTCAACTTTGTTACCTCTTGTCATCTATGTAAAATCACTTAGTAGCATGAACCTTCTTTTTTGAACTTAGCCTCTTGGTTTATGTATTTGTCATCATCTTAAAGCCATAAACATTGTTTTCATTAGTAAATATGCAAGAGTGCTGAGAGTGCTGCTGTAATACAGCTTTGTTTTTTCTTTCCTTTTTGTGGAATATCATCTATAAATGTTAGTCAGTTTTTGCAGAAAGATTGTGTACATCTCTTCAGGGTAGTAAAAGTTCCAAAATGACCATGTTTTCTGTTTGTTTTACAGGCTTGTTTGGAAACTTATCAAGCAAGTGTTTTAATTATTTATAAAACAGCCTAGTAAGAAAATAAATTCTGTTTTACCAAATATGTTAATGTTTATCAAATATGTTTATGTATGCATGTTGTCTTTTCCCTCAATAGCCAAAATTCTTTTTTAATTTTAAAACTTTAAGTATTGCTTCCTTCTAATTAAGGTCCAAAGGGAGAATCCCTTGCTTTTAATAGGTAATATTTCAATCTGAGATTAAAAAAAATATTCTTTTCTTTCACAGCTTCTTCTGTTCTCAATGAATAATACTTAATACCATTTATAGAGAGGTACTAATTTATCTGATGAATTTGAAAGTATGTGATATATAAGCAACGTATATACCTAAGCAATCTTAACTCTGTGTGAACAGAAGTACAGAATTTACTGATATTAGAAGACTCATAGCATGTGCAATGATGTTGGAAAAACCTCATGGTAACATTAGAAGTAGGAGGAGAGCAAAGGTTAAATTCTTAATAAAGAGAGGAATGCAGAGAATTGCAATATTAAGCTCCATAAAGTCTCTACTCTATTAAATAATTACAGTTTATTCTGTGTCCTGAGTTGGCATATCACTCATGCTGGGGCAACCAGGAGGGCTGAGGGAGAAAATAAAACAAAAATAATTCTAAAGTCCTCAATAGCTGTTCTGACAAATTTGGTCTGGAAGCCAGCATTGAAAATAGCACAAAAGCCTTCTGTACTGAAAGAACCCAAATTCTTAAACCACAAAAGCTAATTTTTGCAAAGTAAAGCACATTTCATCTACTACTACCAGCAGAGGATACACTTAATCAAAAGAAGTGGTGAAGCTGGAAGTGACAACCAAAAAAAGCAAAGGCAAATGACAATTTTTCATAACTGAATGACCATCCATAACATGCTGAGTATATAGGTGAGAGACATTTAACAATAAATTTAACATCCAGAGAAGATATTGTCATAGTGTACCATGATATATTTAAAGGAATTGGAGAATCTGAGCATATTTGCATAGAAATAAATGTTGTATTATGTATATGTATTTGCAGTAAAATAAATTCTGCTGCAGTTGGAATACCTAAAATGCAGTTGCTAAGCTGCATGAGTAGTTTCACTATAATCAACAGAGAAGTTAGGGCAACAAGCTATGGATTAAAGTATGTTTGTAGTGTTTGAAAGTATCAAAATTTTGTCCTCAGCCAGTAAAAAAGAGGTCAAGTTGATATCTCTAGGAATGTATCAGCATTTCAATTGGATCAGAAAAAAGCAAAGAAAAACAGAAAGACCCAGTATGTTTAACACCAGAAGGTTAAATGGCACCATGGCTATTACCATGGCTCAGAACTGACACCAGAAGATTTGCAACGTCAATTAAAAATCAAGCAACTTGTTACAATTTCAGAGAAGAAACATGAGGTTCTTCTCTGAAATTAGCTAGGTACCTCTCTTTTTAGGTACATCTAAATCTCCAGGAGGACATTATCAGTTTTCTAGATTAACATTTGAGATTAAATGTGTCATGAAGTACTGTAGAAAGAGAGTTATGAGGCACATGGTGATATTTCCAGAGAAGATATAATTGCTGATTATATGATTATTGCTTTAACTGGTGGAGCATAGCATGATAGTACCCCAAGAGCAGCAATGCTGAAATCAAGAGAGGAAAATAATTAATATTACAGAGATACAGTAGAAAGAAATAGAGATAAAATACTTACTGGACCCTGTACTACTTCAAAATGACTAAAAACCCAAAAGCTATTATGATATACTGATGAATTCCAGTAAGAAAAATAAGAGGTCTTTACAGAGAAAGTATGTGTGATACATAATACACATCTTAATTATTTAGGATATACTGGAGTATATTTTTCAATCGTGCAGTTCAATTTTTTGCCACATTGAGGTCTCTTCCAGAAGTCTTTGCAACAGAAAATACTATGTTCTTTTATGTGTTTATGTCATATTTTCCTTTTGAGTATTTTACAAATTTTAAGATATCTGGATACAGACAAGCACTAATTCTTTGTTCCAAAATCTAGAAAAGACCAATTCCTCATGGATTGTTCTTGTTCTTCTCCACTGCCTTATTTGACACTTTCTAATGTCTTGTATGAAAAAGAATAGAACCATCACTCATCCCACAGGCCCAGACAAAATGTGATACTGAAGCAGATTATTCCAGAAAAATGCAAAAGGCACTTTAAATTTGAGTCTGAGTGAAAAACACCTTCAGGAAATGCCTATTTCTCTCTATAAGAAGAACCTAGGGTAATTACCTTAGATGACAGCTGGGTATTTAGCAGAGATAAATCACACAGAAAAATGTGAAGATTTTCCTTTTCAGGATATACATACAACAGGGACAAAGCCAGTATTTTATGGGGTTCTCTTTCACTGTAGAGAAATTCCAAGATGTCTCAACATTGTATTGCCATTCTTTTCCTGTGTAAACTCTTGCTTAATTCTGTTTTCCTTCTAGGCATGACTCTGATATTATATAAATTTCCTGCATTGTATTAATATGGTTTTTCTATTAATCTGTGACAAAGCATGAAATTTAATATTTTCCCCATGACAAACACATGAAAATTTATCAGCCTAGCCTGTGGTCTGTACAGTGAACTATTTATAAGCTATCAATTTTAAAAGCAAAGGAAGCTAAAATAAATTAATAAATATGCAGAACTTTTCTCCTTATGGTAGTTTTATTAATAATTTTTCTGGAATGTAAGTTTTACATTATTCACAAAACATTCTCAAGCTGCAACCACAGCCTTTTTCATGGTACTGAATGTTATTAGTATTCAGCTTGATAGTAAGCAGGCAACTAATTCTGAATGAAAATTCAAGAATAAAAGGAAAATATCCTCTTTGATCATTTTAAGTAGCATATATTTAAGATGGGATTCTTTTGCAGCCTCCAGACAGTCCCCAGTTGTCACAGGAACTCACGACATTCCTTGTGACTACCAGTTCTTGCAGCACTTTTTCATACTGTTAGTATCTTCTGTTGCATAGGTCACTGCAAGTACTGAAAAAAGACAAAATTTCCCAAATTGCATGGTTGGAAACCAAGTATTTAAGGATTTGGGCTTTTTGAACAAGGACATCTCTTCAGAGGATTATTCAAGCACATTTTCCAGCTTTTTTTCCCCTTTTCTGGGGGATGGGTTTTTTGTTGTTGTTTCTTTCTTTGTGTTTTTTTTGCAGTCACCATCCACATGCTGATCATCTTAGATCTGGTTTTCAACATTTTCATCAACTTTTCTCTTTCACAGTTCTTTCAGCAGTCTTAGTCAACCTTGTTTTATCTTCTCACCTGAAGGAAGCAGGGAGATTGTAAAAAACATTATTTAGAAATTTGAGGGATGCAGGAAAACTAAGTGCATGTTTATACCTAGGATGTGGCTGTATTAAGCTCTCCACATTGTGATCATAAAAGTAATAGAGGGTAATTAATCTGGTATTGGACAGCTAAAATTAAGACATATCACTTGCAATTATGACTCTCACCTTTGTTGCCTATGTCACATTCAGTGTCTGTCCCCAAGGCTCTGCAGCAATGAGCACCAAAGTGCCTGTGTCTTCTAAAAACCCAGCTTTTTGTCTATATTCTTCATTGTATTCACAAGTTTTCAAAATCGTGATATTTTGCATATATACATAGTTTGCATGTGTAACACTCAGTTGAGGCACGTGATTTGAAGTTCTTTAATCTAATTTTCTGGCTGGGTTGAGCTCAATTTCTGACTCAAGGCCCAAGATCATCCTAGCAGCTTAGGCAATGACTGAAAAAGAAACTTCACAGCATTTCTCATGTTTTCCTAGACTTCAGAATTTAATAGACAATAAAGACAGAATAGGAAACTCAGATTTCAAAGGAAAAATGTCTAGAATTTTAAACAGCTTTAAACATTTCTACATTATTAATTTTTTTCCTTTCAGAAATAGGATTTTAAAAATGCCTTCTGAAATGCATTAGAACACTCCTCATTCATCCTGAATAATGCATATGTACATGCATAAATCAAATATACTTTTGATAAAGTGTCTAAAATTTATTGCAAACAAAAGCCAGATAGATAGATAGGTAGGTTGATAGATGGGTGCTGTTTTTAGGATAAACAATAGCATAGCTTTTTATAAATATACCAAAATGCTATGCAATATACTCATCCAAGATTAAAAAATTACCATGATAGTTATTCTTTGGGGACTCTTATGATGACCTACACTAAGAAAAATGTATAAAGTTATACTGAACCATATCATCAGCTAATATCACTCTTCACTCATCAGTGCTTCATATTTCAGAGGAGATTCTCTGAGTCTGTCCAGCAGGCAAATTTTCATTAAAAGGGGTTGTTTGATTGCAATGCTTCACTCCCTGTATTGCCCACTTTCTGTGAGACTTTGCCCTCACCATCTTCATATTTTGATGTATTCCTGTACTTTGTAAATTTTAAGGAAAAGAAAACAAACTGTGTTTCAAAGTTTTGAATACAAAGGTCTTCAAGAATAAGTCCTGTTGCAAAGGACCATAATTAGGCAGTAGTGGGGTGTTACTTTTTTTCCTAGACGTAAACTTGCTGAGAAGGAAGAAGGAAATGTGGCAGCAAATTTAGTACTCATTGAGCTCTCATTCTTTGTACCTCTTGCATGTACACACACACACAGAGCTACTGCCCAGTGCTAAATCTCTCTACCTAACAGAAACTGCAACACTGCTCAGCAACCAGGGTTATTTCATAATTCCTCTTCCCTTCTCTAGCAACACTGCACAACAAGTCCATGCTAAAATTATGCAACCTCTGCTGGGAACACTTCCCTGGCTAAGGGGCAAACCTGATAAAAGAATAAAGATTAATCTCCCTCCAATGATGATGACCTTGTATTCAACCCTAGGTTTTATTTTAAGAAAAGAAAATCTTTATGTATTGAGGTAATTCTGAGTAGTGTCTTATAATAAATTTCTTCCATTTTAAATCAAAGCTAGGGTCAATGTTATTTTGGTACACAGAGTCACTAACAACACTGAACTCATCAAATAACCAAATTATTTCATAGGAATTCAATATCCCCACAGCTTGCCAAATGCCTTTTTAGAAATGCTCAGACTCACAAACTAGAACTTAACAAATTCAGATAAGAAAGTAAAATCAATCACAAGAACCCACATTAAAGACATGGCCTGCAATTTATGGTGCTGAAGCCAAGAAAGTTACTGAAGAGTTGATGTTTCCAGACCTGCTAAATATTAAGTGGATTAAATTAATTTATAAATCCTGTGAAAGTATGAAAGATTTTGCACAAAGTACAGAAAAATTCAAAACTTGTGTTTCTAAAGAAGGAGAAAATTCTTGACATGAAATTTATCCCAAGAAGAAAAATGTAACTCTGCAATGTCATTCAAGATGCCTTCCACTCCTGCCTGAAAAGGGAGCAGCTTCCAGGGCATTTAAGGAGATCCCCAGTCCCCCTGGGGAAGGTGGAAATGAGATGCAGACAGACTACTCACAGCTGGGCATGTCAGGAGGTTGAGAGGCAATGACCAAAAATTCAAAAGGGAGATTCTGACATAAGGACAAAATTATGACCATGATTAAACACTAGAGCAAGTTTCCCAGATGGTTTTGCAGCCTCTGCTCTTGGAGATTTTCAAGACCTGAACAATTTAGTCTCTATTATTTTTTGACCCTGCTGTGAGGAAAAGTTTGGATGAAAGACCTCTTGAGGTATGTTCCAACATGAATTATTCTATAATATTATGATTTTGTTGAGGTCAAAATGTCATTATAGCAGAAAACTTTTCAAAATTCACTCATTTTTATGGACTCACTCCATCTAAAGTGGAGAAAAAAATATATACTACAGAAAAACTCAACCAAAGAAACAAACAAATAAACCCCCACAAAACTGTATTTTAAATACCACTCCAACATTGTACAAAAAAGAATACTCTGGCTGAACTGAGAAACGTGTTGGATAATTTGTATCCACACAACACAAATTTTAATATATATTTATGTAGATCTCTGTATATATATACACATGTAAATCTTTTTCATGCAATAAGATTGTTTTCCCTCTTTTCACTCATTTTCCCTATTCATTTCACATAGCCAAGATCTTGAATTGTATGTTCATTTCCAAAAATTATAATCACATGTAAGAATAAGAATTTATGGCAAGTCTTACTATACAAGCCAAGTACTTTAATTCATTTGGGCTTTACTGCTAACTGCCTTTTTTTAAAATAAAATATGCACAGTGTATGTAATGATGCTTGGGCTGAGGGATGAAAAGGAATAAAATATGGCCATTATATTTGAAATAATTTTGATGTGTAAAGTGAAGAAAATATTATGAGTCAAGAGCTGAACAGGATTAGAGGGAGATTGCTTGGTAAAAAAAGATGCAAAGAGAGGCCAGTTAAACTAAGCAATATTTGCAGTTTGCCTCTAGCCTAAAATATGGATTAAACTAAAACTGCAAATTGAAAACAAATATGGAACAAAGAGAAAAAGGGAAACACTGATGATGTGAGTGATGTGAGCTGTTAAATGTTAAGAAGCAAGATAATAGTCATGCTAGGACTTGAATCTCCCAGCACAATGCTGCAGTCACCAGCATACTGTGATTTCATAAGAACAGACCAAAGCACAGAAACTTTCAGCAGTGTTGAGGAGTCTGCCTGCATAATGAAGAGCCTAAGATCACATTCCATAATCTTTCTTAAGACACCCTGTTTACCCAAAGGCACATTTGGCCAAAACTAATTAGAGTACTCAATTTCCCTGGAAAGTAGGTGTCTATCACCAGCTTCCACAAATAATTGACAGTGAACTATCAAAGTGAATAGTTGGTAAATATCTCACCAGATGAAGTGTATTTGCATGCTAGTGGGCAGACTCCAGTAAAGAGTTGAAATAACAAGCCAATCTGCAGAAATCTATATAGACACATGAAAAATTTTAAGATCCAAATCCTTCATGATCAAACATATTATCCACTGAAAATATAGTCCTCATTCTAGCTATGATAATCTGCATCTTAGTGGAAAGCCTGGCTGTTCAAGGAACACAAATGATACCGTTGGTTGGACTTGTAGGAAACCTGCACCTACAGTTTTTATAACTGGGCCACTTACCATTCACTTTTACCTTATGAATACACACAGAAAGCAGTGGAAGCTCTAAGTACTGCATTTGAATTGCAACTATCTGAATGAATTTACAGCATATTTCAGAATTATTTTTGAAAATCCCTTAAAGGAATCAGGATATCAGAATAAAAATCATAGAAAGATTCAGTTTAGAAGGGGCCTTCAGGGACCGTCCAGTCCAACCCCTCTGCAATGGACAGGGACATCTTTTACTAAACCAGATCACTGTAAGCCCCATCCATCCTGGTGTTTTACACTTTAAGGGACGGGGCATCCACAGCTTCTCTGGGCAATATGTTCCTGTGCCTCACCACTCATTGTAAAAATGCCTTCCTCATGTCCAATCTAATCCTACTCTCCTTCAGACAAAAACTGTTGGCCCTTGTCCTGCCACTGCAGGCCTTGCTAAAAAGTCTCCATCTTTCTTCTGTACATAAGCCTTCTTTATGTACGGAAAGCCTGCAACGTCTCCCCAGCCTTCCCTTCTCTAGGCTGCACAACCCAAACTCTCAGCCTTTCTTCCTGGAAGGGCAGTTCTGGCCCTTGTGGTCCATGTCTCCACCTGCTCTAACAGTCCCAGATGTTTCTTGCGTTGGTGGAGCTCAGAGGTGGATGCAATGCTCCAGCTGGGATCTCACAAGGCCAGGGCAGAGGGGCAGAATCCCCTCCCTCACCTTGCTGCCCACATTGCTTTGGTTCCAGCCCAGGATATGTTTGGCTTTCTGGGTTGCAAGTCGACATTTACATGTCATGTTCAGCCTCTCATCCACCAGCACCCCCAAGGGAAGGGCTGCTCTGGATCTGCTCATTACCCAGCCTGGATTGATACCAGAAGCTGTCCTGAGCCAGGTGCACAACCCTGCATCTGCTCTCATTAAACCTCGTGAAACTGCATGGGCCCAACCCTCAAACCTAACAGGGTCCCTCCAGATGGTGTCCTGTACCTCAAGCAAATCAAACACACAACTCAGCTAGGTATCATCTTTAAACTTGTTGAGAGCACATTCATTCCTCTGTCCTTGTCACTGATGAACTATATTAATACTATATTAAATATAATAGAGTATCAATATAAAAATTAATTAATATTAATTAATATTAATTAATATAATAATATTTTCATATATAAAATAATGCTATATTAATATTAATTGTATTTATTATATAAAAATATATATTTATATATATATAGTATATTAATATAATACTATATTAAATATTATTAATCCCAGTACAGACCCTTGAGGGGCTCCACTAATTAATGTTTCCTTTTTGGACTTTGAGACATGGAATTTAGCCAGAGAAAACTAAACCTCAAATATATTTTAAATCCTACTTGATTTTCCCATTGGATTTTTAGTTAATCTATTTTACCGCTAGGGGATATTTACTAATTTGACATTTTCTTTATTTTAAAAATTCTGTTGAAACCTAAACTGTCATGTCTTGAAAAGCCTGCTTTACCTGTAAGCAAAATATATCAAAACTGTCACGTTCCACACTGTACAGTTTGATAATATATTCAATAATGAGAGCAATCAGCTTGAAAAAAATCAAAAATATAAACAGGAAGGTATACTAGCTTTCATTTGAAAAAGAACTAAATCTGAGCGTCTTTCAGACTCTTATGAATACAAGTCACTCATGGAAGAGCTCTCTGTGAGCAAGAAAAGGAGCATCATTAAGTACAAAAAGAGGTAAGTGGATAAGATAGATAAATTGAGAATCAGAGATGGACAAAGATTTTGACAAAAGAACAGAGAGTGAGGAAACATTCACTGGAATAGACAACCTAAAATGGAAGAGAAAAAAAAGAGATGAACAGTGATGGCTCAGTTCATTCTTGATGCACTGGTGCTGTGCTGGAAAAATCATACTGGTGTCAGGGGTTATCAAACTGCAAAACAAAGTAACTCTGGACAAACCTCAGTTGGAAAAAAAAATAAAAAAAGAAAAAACAACAGAGTGAAAAGAACATAATACCAAAGGTGAAGCAGGTATAAGCACTGAAGGGAGGAGTAATGAATAGAAATCCCAACTTCTGTGCCCTCTGCCCAGCCAGCACTGCCCTGAGGCTGAAGCACTGCAGTGAGGGCAGGAGGGTCCAGGGAAGAGGAAGAGCAAATACTCTGTACTGGGAGAAATACTGAAGATTGAAAGTGCACTGAAGTATTCTCAAAAGCAGATAGTAAAAAAAGAACAATAGAAAGCTTTCATAAACAAATACTGCTGGCAGACAAACACACTCTCTGGGTTGCATATTTGTTTTTTAAGAATAAATGTAAAATATAATAGTTAATACGCTGTATTTTATTGACTTACTTAGTTGCTAAATAAACTGAATTGCATAAGCTTTCTTTTCCCAAACCAAGAGAGTGAAGTTTTCATAGTAACATCAAAACAGAAGAGCTCTTTATCTTCTACTTTGTGGACATCTATACCTTTGCTCACTAATTCAGGACACCTTTGAAGTCAATAAAAAAGCAATTGAATGAAAATCATCTTCCTTGTTTTAGAATTATGTATTATACATGGTGACGTGCTCTGGAAACAATATTTTACAAACTCTTTACCTTGTGTTTTTTTCTCATTGATGTGGCATATTTATTGCACACAGAGTAACTGCATTTTGTTGACACTTAAAGTAACTTTTACCAGTAGCCACTGTTTTGAACATGTAATGAGGTATGTATATGGAACACTATCTCATTAAGGGAATTATGTGGAAAGAGATTAGAAGAGTGAAGAGTCAAGTAAAACATTGTGACTTACATAAAACCTAATTTTTCTTTAATAGGACGAGAAAACCCGTACAGATTTAACATTAGTAGGACTGATATTATCCAAATTCCTTCATATTTGTTCCTATTTCATTCCATTTAAAGCACTAGGCCATCTACAAGATCTTAACTGTCTCAGTTTCTGGGGCTTATTTATCAGTTGAAAGATAGGAAATTCACATGATTTAATTACTTAACTGTAAAGAAGCAAGGTTCCAGGGCACCAAAGAGCAGTCATATGCTTAAACTTAAGCACCTGCTTAAATTGTCCCTCTATATGACAAGTCACCTAAAAGTGGTGATGCTATTTTGATACCTTGTAAGGACACTAAGGAAGACTTTGTTATATAAAATAACCTTGCAGAAAGTTATTTATATACAAGCTAATTTTATTCAAAGTACTTTGAAGGACAGACAAAAACTGCTGAATTACAAAACAGCAGACTTTTATCAACTATGAAAAAATGTAACAGAAGAGTTCAGGGACTTTGGTCATCCCCATAGAACTTCTTTGCAACTTTTCTAATTCAAGCATATTTTCTAAAAATGGTGGTCAGGTGTGTATTCTAACTGCAGATGATGCAAAAGAGTATTTCCTGGGATGTTTCTCTTTTCTTATCTCTTTTCTTATTTTTAATAATTTTTTTTTTTTGGGGGGGGGGAGGTACAGGAACTTGGAATTGGGACATAGGTTCTGCTCAGAATATAGAAGGATTTTGATCTACTGAGGATGGTATGATTTAGATATCAATGCCCTGGCTAACCTAGGAACATTTTGTTTTCCTTATGCTCCATCTAGGTGGAGAAATGTCAAAGTTCTCCTTTTCTGTTCAAGAAGAGTAAGAATTTTTTAAACCTGAAGACTAATAAGCCCAACTATAAATGATGGCCACAAATTTTAAGGAAATGGGAATTTGCTCGATGATTTTAATTAAGATTCAATTCTTATTGAAAATAAAATTCTGCAACAAGGTTTTTCAAGATGAACTTCTTTATTGGGAAAGTAATATTGCTTGCCTTCTTTCCCCATCAAGGAACAAGTTCAGCACTGCTAATAAACTGGTCCTCTTCCTCATGATTTTTAGAGAGGCTACATGCATTAGAAGAATAACAGCTGCCCAACAGATGATTTGGTTCAAGATTCTATTTTCTATTAAATCTTGTGCATCATATTAAAAGTTTAAAATTTCTTCACATTTAAATGGTTTTTCATTATTTTAGTTAATCTGCGTTTTATATAACCTAGACTCAAACTCATGCTCCAAATGAGGGAGGAAAATATTCCCCATAAACTTTTAGCCTACAGACATATAATTATTTTTGTTTTTAAAGAAAAGAGTTCTTAGAAGTCTTTCTACATCCATCTTGTTAATCTCCTATTTTCTATGCATGCAATGGCAGTCAATAGAATTCTATATGATATTTTCATTTGTGCCTGCTCTACTTTTTTCTGCAAATACAGGAATAGTAAAATGGAAGTAGTATAATGGCTTATTATCATGGCTGCTCTCAATCTTCCCTGAAAAACAGCTTTCCACACACTTTTTTATGTCATGAGAATCATTGAAGTAAGTCAACATTTCTATAATATATAACCAGTCAGAATAATAGTATACAATATACATAGAGCTAGAGGGAAGCATACAGCCCATTTCAATCTCTGTTCTCAATGTCATATGCATTGTTCACTAATTAGAAGATGATTCACCTTAATAATATTTATATTTCACATTACTTGAGTGTTCAGTGTCTTGAAATGCAGAATCATCTTCTCTGAAGCACAGCCAAAAATGTAACTATAATTCCTCATTTATGTATTTGTCTTCAAATATCTATGCACTTTGATTATATGAATGCCAATTCAAGTGCCATTATCTGTTTAGTTATAGTCAAGGACAGGAGAATATGAGCTCTTAAAATCACCATACAATCTGTTTATCCCATTCAATAAGATAAAATAAGAGAGAAGAGGTTATGCTTGAAATCTTAGCACGGTGAAATAAATAACTGATTACCAAAGCATTATTTTACTTAGATATTGAATATATACACATCTGAAGTCTTTAATTGAAAAGAAACAGTTTTGGACAGTGCCTCACTGGTACTTTTCAGACAACAACTGAAATTGGCCTTGAAACACAGTTTTAAAAAAGCGTTAAGCATATTTTTTAGCATGTGAACATCCACAGCAAAGTGCCACCTTCACAATGTAAAAAAGAAACCTAGGGCCACTGCCTTTAAATTGAAGGCCACTAGCTAATCAACCCACATTCACACATTGTGTAATTGAGTTTCCAACATTCAGACACAGGTCCTTACAGAAATGCTTTATTTACAGAGGTGTCATCAATAAGGAAATCTAGACACAGGATTAAAGCCTCCAAATTAGCAGTGTCACTTAGGACTTTTAGCCTACTATTTTTACAGCCTCTGTCCACAAGCTCTCCTTGTCTCCTTCTGTAATCAGCACCAGAACTATTCACTTGCTGCCTGCTAAGCTTTTATCTCCATGAAGTGAAGGTGACAATCTCTCCTGCAAGGTCCTCCTGGCAGCGCTCCCACGATGCTTGCTGCACTGTTTTGATCCCATTCCATATGTCCACAATTTAAGCAGCACTACAGCTGCCTGTCTCTGAATTGTGTCACATCCCACTGCCAGTCACAATCCTGTGGTACCTGAGCTCCAAAGTAATCTTCTATTTCAATTTTCACATTAAAGAGCATGCTGCCTGGAACTTGATGATTACAGGTTTTTGAGGACAGGATCAAACAGAGGAAGATGCTAGCAGGGAGTCAAGAGTAATAACATTATTCTGCAGACATAGCCAGTTTTTTCTACTGCTTTGAATGAATTCAGTCACCTACAGCAGCACGGATGTAAATACGGCCTTGAAGTTCCATATTGCTGCAGATATATTTGAATAAATTTCTTATGTGTCATTGCACCCTGGAAAGCAATTTATGAGAGAGCTGGTTTCATCATTAGCTAATTGTGGCTCTGGATTATTAAGTGCATGGACTGAAAAGTTTGGAATATCTTGGTGATATATGGATAGGTACATATATGATAATTGGCTCGAGCAATAAAGCTATCGGTTTTTCTGCCTGCTGATTAACAACTATGAACACTGAAGAATCAATTTATTTTTAAGGACAATTCAATTTCATAAACAGATACTAACTCCTCTTTTCTCCTCTGAAATCTGTCAGATGCTCTTAGCTCACATTACATCACCATTTTAGCAAAATTACTGATGTTTAATACCATAAATGATAGTTCTTTGACAGTGAAATGATCTGTCATGTCATAATCCTAGCTAGTGAAGTTCCATATTCATTTACAAGTCTATTTCCTATTCAGAGAGAAAAATGCTACTTAGAAGAATCACAGCTGCCCCTCAAAAATTTTAATAGAAAGATATTTGATAAATAAATAGAGTATACATTAAAATGTTATATTTCTTCTGGCAACAACTGACATGTATATCTATCAATGTTTTTAAAATCTAACATAGTAAAGATTCTCCACTGCCTGCTCTGGTATGGGCTGAAATATTTTCCATCCATTTCCTTTTCAGTCAAAGAAGGAGAAAAACACAGGAAGAATCATAAATTACTGGGGCAAATTATTGTCTCACAATTAAGGACCTGATTCTGGCATTCTTCCTAATATGTTCTCTTCTTCTTTACTTCATCCATCGCTAGTACCACCACAATGGTACTCTGGTGGACTAAGAATATGATTACCAATTATTTTCAAGAACATTGAATGGTGGGAGACTGGTGTATTTCATTTGGGAATCTTTTGCATTACATGTATCTATATCACTCAATGTATCTACACAGAGCTAGAACATGTATGGTGTAACTATGGAAAGTAACCAACATGTCAAAAGTGTCTTAAAGAGTGGGGAGAAATATCTGAAGAATAGTAGGAGAAAGGTGTCTAGGTCTGGGATATGTAATGTCTAGGTCTGAGAGATGTAATGTGACTCTGTTGAGATCCAGATACTGTAACTACATGAATTAATACCTCAGTATTACGGCTGTCATCCAAAACTAGATGGAATTCTGTTACTGGTGGGTTTTGATGTAAAGTATCATTTTAGCCATAAGATACAAGAGATTAAAAAGTCAAAATCACAGAAGAGAAAAAGACTTGACAATTTTTTTCAGCATCATTGATTACTGTAGCTTTGCCATGTACCCTACATTCAAATAAATCTTCTTTAAGTTATTTAACACAGTTACAAATCCATGAAACTTGAAAGCTTATTTGGCCAAATACTTCATCCCTTCCATTTTAACAACATCTATACATTCTGTCTAACTATGTTTGTACACAGTGTCATAGAAGTGCTGTTTATAGAGATTATTTCAAAACTAATTCTAAAAAAAAATCCAAATTAGATATTGATAAATTAAATTTAAGGAAAAAGGAGAAGATGTGAGTTTCTGAGAGCTGAGGCTTTGAAATACTCAGTATCAGTAAGGTCAAAATATTCAAAAAAGAGTATGCTAGAAACACAGAGCAAGCAAATAATGGTAAATAATATTTTATGAATGAACCCACCACAATATGAAAATTTATATATTAGCAGTTAAATTCCCTGACTATCCATGCATCTATTCATCTACATTCATGGTGAATTAAATATACTAAAATGTGTCAAGAAATTTGATTATTCTACTTCTAATATTTCACTTTCTTTATGCAATCTTGTTTGCTTTTCTAATTTAATTTAAGCCATTCTGTGTGTCCAGTTTTTAGGTAAAAGGAGTTTGTACTTTTCCTAAAGATATGAAGATTTTTTCTTAGAGAACAAATTATGGGAAGAAAGAAGATATCAAGAAGGTTCAGTGACTCTTCAGTTTTCTAACATTGTGGACCAGCTATATCTAAGTGTCTTAAAAATCTGTTCACAATGGCTTTGCAGACACCTGATTAAATGGAAGGTATGAGTCCTATTTTAATTTGACTGGCAAACTAACTCAAAGAAGTTGCAAGTTTTTTTTGGTCAGACAAACCACTATTATTCAAACTTTTAAACTTGCTGCTTACAAGAGACATTAATGTCTTTTTTTCAATGGCAAAGACATGTAATCTTATTTGTCAGAATGTTGCTGCCTGTCTTCTCAGTGAGAAGGTAGACTGGATGGACGTCATCTCTCCTGCAAGTTGACAGCCACTGCCATGTGGAACACTTGCAATTTATGGAGCACTTATGCCTTGAAAGCACTGCTGAAAGCCTCAAAGCAAATGCCCTACCTAAGCAATATAAATGGGTGTATATAAATAAAACTTTAGGCAAAAACTCCTATGCAGTTTGCATTGGAACGAAGCTGCACATTGCCTATTTTTGTTACTTGCTCCTTTGGTTCCTTCAGGGAATTTTCTTGCCATTTGTTGTCATGGAAATGGCAAACAGACCTCTATTAAGAGACAAAAGTTGCAGCAATGCCTTGGCATAACACTGGAGTGATTCTAGGGGAAGGGGTGGTGGGGGAGCAGTGTGGCTTTTGGCAGTTTCTTACCTGAGGGTGGCTCAGTCTTTGCCTGGCTTGGAGGGTGGACAGATGTAATATTTTGTGCTGGACTTCTCATACCCAGGGAGTTTGGTACTGCTGTACAGTTTAAGAACTGTTGAATGTCACATTTAGAATTTAAAGAGTAATTTATGGAATTTTGCAAATCCGTCTCACAAATTTCTGAAACGATGAAATCCATTTGCTAAAATTATTTCAGACAGAAAAAGCCTCCTGTACGACAAAACTACTGCCAGGGACCTAAAGTATTTTGTTGAACATCCCCCTTTAAAAATGCTAAAAGATCATCCTTCCTATTATCATTTTGGTATCCAACTCTTCCAACTTTGGATTTGCAAGACATTAAAAGCTTTGTCCTATACAGAAGGAAGATATTTTTCCAAGAATGCAAGCTGTAGGAATGCTCAGCCTCTTCTACAGCTTGCCCTTTCACTGCAAGAAAAGTGCCATTTTTTTTCTCATAGAAACTGACTTTTTTCTATCTCTACAAGAGAATATGTATAGAACTTGGGTGTGAAGCTAGAGGCATCATGATGTAGTTCAGGTTATGGAGCAGTGGTTCTCACCTTTCACAGAAACCCAGCAAAGAATTTCAAGGCTCCATGGTAAATTTAGAAGACTAAAGCAAATGAATATTAAAGAAATTTAAGCTCTTGGGAATACATATGTATATGTATTTTATACAGAAAAATATGAAGTTTTAGATACAAATATACCAGATAAACTTTCGGGGTCCCTTCCAATGTGGGTGTTCTACATATGCATGTACAGACAGACATACACTTATATGTATACATAGAAGTCAGCTAATATACAATTAATATTTAACACAATATATGAAAGCACATAATAAGTATTCTATAGTTACTATGTTTTGATTATGTGATTAGACAATAATAATAATATTTGCCTTTTATAATTCCTAATAGAAGAGCTGGTAGATAATCCTGCCTCATTAATGTTGCAAAAACTTTGTGAAATTGGTTTTCAATGCATTTTTAAAATGTTATTTGCTTCCTAAATTACCAGGCAGTCTGTGATTTTTTTTAAGCAAAACCAGAAATAAAATATAAATGACTAAATATGACCTGAGAACTGGGATCACTGTATTCTCTTCGTTTCCCATTAGCCTTTCAACACAGAGCTTGTAACAAAACTATTTCTAATGTTGTCATGTTCCCCCCATGCTGGTGAAGCTATAAAAAGAATATCTACAGCATGGTTCCTGCAATGCATTTTTACTCAGAAATTAGTGAGGCTGCTGAAGAGAAGCTTCTCATATGCAGGGCAGGAAGCAATGGAGGGAAGATATTACTTAAGACTGAAAATCCCCAAAACTGGTTTATTACTTCAGCCTCATCCTTTCAGTAGAAACCTTTCTTGTCTGTTCAATCCTTTCCTCTTTTCCTCCACAGAGAGGAGAAGATGGGCAGAAAGGCATAAAGATTCTAAAAATAATTTTGTAGACAGTAGTTAGAAGGACATAAAAGGAGCCTTTTCCCTCTTTTTATTGTTCTCCCTGTTCACTGATCATATACTAATCAAATACTCATAGTTTAATGCCAAAATTGCATGAGTAATAGACAGTATAGATTGTACTGTAGGATGGCTCTTCCAGTCATAGGAATTTCATGCCTGTCTGCCCTCAGAATAGTTCATTGTACTTCTGTGAAATTTTAGGAGGTGGTAGCCATCATGACAAGAGGAAATCTGGCAGAGACGTTCTTCCACAAGATTTTCTGACTTGCTTTGATGTGGCCTTAATAATGTTAATGAGACTTACATCAGTCAAAGTGGCAATACTCTGAAAGTATGGGGAACTTTCAGAATCTGTTTTTCCCTCACGAATGTTTCAAATGGAACCAAATTGTGTCATGATCTCCAGAACATCACAAGTGTAAGATCAGAAAGGGCAACCCTGGACTTCTGGAAATGTATTTCTTTTGTCACAATTAATCTGTGAATATCACAAGGTACTTGTGTTATTTTTCTAAAGCCTCATCTGCAGCAATCCGCAGCAATCAGTTTTGAGTGAGGCAAATGCAGTTGCCCAATGTCCGCTTCCAGAACATTCAAAATGAAAATAATAACTCTGTGCCTGGATGCTGGGGGTTGTGGAGAGACACCAGGCACAATGAGACTGAGGCAGGCAGACTGAGGCATTGAGGAGAACATGGACTTTGGCTGATGTTACTGCAGGATACTTCAGAGTTTATACGAGACCAAGATAAAAGGTGTTTCTGTTGTATGTGCAAAGACACAAGCTCAGGAAGGGTCTTACCCTTATCCTTCAGTTTCCTCTATGCTTCAGGTTCTCCTCTCCACAGCTCTGCCAAAAGGATCCTCATCAGTGTGAGTGCTGAACTAAGTGCATCTTCAGCCTGCAGAGAACAGCTTTCACTGGGAACAGTGTGGGAGAAAAGGGTGGGAAGTGCAGAATTCCCTCAGAACACCAGGTCTCTGTGGAAATCCCAGCAGCCTCTTCCCAGGATTTCCTTAGCTGCTGAAGAACTGCCATCAAATCTTCCCATTATTTGGACTCCATTCATGTTAAGATGAAACTAACTAAGCCCCAGAGGTGCCTATTTCTGTCCTTCATTGGGAAACTAAAGTAAATATGGTGTGGCTATCAGATGTGTAATGTCAGGTGAGATGAACACCATCATTAACAATACTGAGAGACTGAAGATAACAAATTGTGGAGAGAGGATGGCTCTTGCTGTAAACACAAGCAGTGTCAGAAGCATTTTATTTTGTAAACACTGAGAGCTAATGAAAAACTTGAGTCATATGTTTGGCAGCCTGTTCCTTTCTTCATGTCTTCATAGATCCCTTCCTGTGATGTCAGGGAAGCTTTTAATTGTATCCTGTGTGATTAAAAGTCTTCCTGTGAATGTTGGTGTTCTCTAACATCTGTTTTTAACTGTTATTTCTACTACATAAATTAATTTTTGTAGAGCTGGGGAACTCTGCAACTCCCTATTCTGAAACTGATCAAACATGGGAAACTTCCCTAAAGTTATTAGAACAGTGCTCTATGTTTTGCAGAATTCCTTTATAATTAGTGTATCCAAGGTCTGTACCACAGAAGCCACAGAATTTTTTTCACCTTTTTTCACCTTTCTTGTATCAAAAAGCCCATCTAGAAAAATGTCATAATACAGTTTCACCTTAACTTCCTATTTAAATAATTTTAACTTTTAGAATTATAATTCTATAACCTCCCTTCCACTAAAAATGATTTATGAAGTCCAGGTATTCTATTTGAAAAATATCAGTGTGTTACTTAATTTTCCAACATATTTACTGGGATTCTTCAGTCTTATTATTTAATATGGAAGAAAATCTTAGAGTCAAAAAAGAAGAGAGGAAAAGACCAACATTATCTCAGTTTAACTGATAAGTAAATTAACAAAAAAGAATAGATGTTGTTGTGGCAATCTTTTAAATTTGAGTTATGTTTCATATGTATATGTGTGTATTTATATTTATATATGTATTTATATGTGTTTATATGTTTTAAAAGCACTATTTCTCCACAAGTCTCTCTTGTGCACTATATGTGCACACAGTATCCGAGCTAGACAATATTGATGCTCTGAGGGGTACATCTTGCATGCAGTAAGAAAACACCAAATTCAGAAACAAAAATATTGCTATGTTTTCCAACTGCCTGTGCTTCACTGTTTGCTGTCTTTTATGATTTGTATATCTCCTAAAAATCTGCAGAAAACCCTGATCCTCTCACAGATCCAGAAAATCATCTTGAAAATTATTGCTTTAGATTGGTCAATTTGTTTTCTGAAAGCCGAAGACAAGGAAAACTATTGTTGGAAAAGTGTATGCATGACCTGCACAATTCACTGATTTTAGCATCAAGATTCACTCCTGATCCTGAAAGTCAGAAATCAGAGATCAGAAATCAAACACTGATGGGGGGGACAGCAAACTTGCAGCTATACTACTGGTGTGGTGGGAAAGGTGTTTGAAATACAGAGTCTAGAATGAATGTTGATACCTGTTATCTGCTTCATTTTCAGCTTGCTAATGATTTTTATGACTTTATTTGTTCTTGCGACCCTTTAAATAGTTGAAAAATTAGATGTGCCTTTGTGTAGCATCACTCCATTCCCACTTCTTCTGAGAAACAAGTGGTTCTCTCTGTAATGCCTAACTCTTTTTTTAACTTTATGAAATATTTGCAGAATATTTTTGACAATGAGTTTAAAGGTTGTGAAAGCACAAGGGATGGCTCTGTGGGGTACAGTAAAAGCTTTGAAATACCCAAGTCCCTTGAGGCCAACAGCTTTTACACAAGATAATTCTGTAATGAGACAAATTGGGCAGGTTGTGGAGAAGACTGATAAAGTTCTTCCTACAGCTGAAGGCACTGAACATCCCACAAGAGTCTGGAGGATGCATTTTGGCCAGCAGCCTCAGACTCCTTGGAACTGTGAGGCACGAAGTGTTATCAAGAACTTTTCTCACCTGCTTTTAATGCTGCTTTTAATAGTAACAGTATGAATCCACAGTGAGTTGCTATTTTCATAGTGACCCAGGTATAAATGCTGTTCCACAAAAAAAAAAATCTAGATGTACTTTTCACCCAAACTGATGAACACAGAAAAGTGTTTCTCTGCTTGTTTTTATTTTAGTAGGGTTCTTATAATATATTATAACTGTAGAGTAGCTTTCTTTCTGTTTCTGTTTAAATTTCTTGAATATCTTATTCCAAAATTCAGCATCTTCTCAACTTTATGACACATTACATGAAAAAAAATGCATCTCTTGTCTTGTGTTTCTCTGAAATTTAAATAAGTATACTTTTCAGCCTAATCCTCACATTTTGGATTTATTCATAATTAATATTAAAAACCACATTGCCTTCCCCTAAAAACAGTGTGTTGAAATAATAGCCTGGGGGAATCAAAAGAAAGAAGCATAAAAAAATCACAATTTTTTCTGTATTGCTCATGCTTGTACTAGTAGGAATGAACTCAAGAGGCATATGTATCAATCTTGTTCATTAAAGAAAATCACTTCATTATACAACCTGCATTTTTTTCTCCTGTGTTTTGGAAGGGTTGCCTCTATGCTTTGTTATCTTCGGGGTGAAAGTATACATGATTTTAAAAATACTAAACTAGCCTTCTTGTTGCTGTATGTAGGAACAACTTCAGTTATATCATGAATATTTCACTGGTATTTCATTGATGAGAAATAAGAACACATAATAAGACATAATTTTTCTCAATCTTCCTTCTGTCTCAGTCCCTAAGACAAATAAATGGAGACTATCTAAAAATGGGTGACAGTGATGTCTTGATAAATTTCCTAAGTTTGGAAATACACTACAGAACAAAGTCTACTAGGAAGACTGTTTTAATAATTTGTGCACTTTCAGGAATGAAAGATTAAATAAGTTCTACTGAAAAAGTGTCATCTTGAAACTGGTTTGCAACAAAGTCTGTTACCAGGACATTATTAGATGAATTTACACTTGTGTAATCATAGGATTTGTTTAACAGACCTGATTTTCTTGAGTGGCATATCAAGCTTCATATTTCTGTTTCAGCTAGGACATATATTTCAGAAAGATGTCTAATCTTTATTTGAACACTTATCAAGGTAACTTATCCAGTTGGTTAGTGATGATTCACTGTTCTTTCATTTCTAGTCTCAATTGACTTATGCTCTGTGTTCAGCCTCTAGGTCTCTAAAGTCTTTGGTAGATTAAACTTCCCTCCAGTGTTGGAAGTATCTGCATTTATGGATCATGATCAGGTTCACTTCTTAACCTTCATGGCGTTAAGCAGAAGGGACTGAACTGGGTGGATATCTCACTGAAATAGCTTTTTTCCCCTAGAACTTCTATTATTCTTGTAGCTCTTTTTAAGTCCATTTCCAATATATCAATGCTGCTTTAAAATGAGTTCATAAAACAGAACACAGTAGAGGTCTCACTAATATCATAGAGAATCAAAAATAGCTCTGTACTTCCATTTTTTTTAATCCTCTTTCTATTTATCTAAGAATGACTTTTCTTTTTTTTTCCTTGGCTATTTCTTTGCATTACAGACCCAGAAAATCTAGAGCCTTATACTGATTTGTACCTCCTGGGGGATGCTTTGGGTCAAAATCCATGCTGGATATAACAACATTTCACCATTGTGGAATACCTCAAAATCTTCAGCAGTCAACCTAAGTACATAAAACTTTAAAATATGAACCTGTTTTACAGATTGCCTACACAAATACAAGTAATATTTACTGTATGACTACACTAGTAATTTTTAAAAATTATAAATACATTTAGTATATTCAAAACTTGTGAAGGATATTGGGGGAATATATTTTTAAAATACCACTGAAAGCCCAGAAAAATCAGAATAATATTTCTCTTTTTCATTATGAAAGTATTTTCTGACATCCTTGAATCATATTCAAACACAGCAGTTACAAAGTGGTGTTGAACACTCAGTTAACTGAACTATAGGTGACTTAATGAATCAGATTTATATCACAACAACGTTTCATTAAAATATGAAAAATGACCAATTCTGTCAGAAATCTAGAGGCAGTCTCATGGTTCCAGTTCTGTGAAATTTAAGAATTACTACTTCTTTGTTTTCTTTCTTACTGTACAACGTACACTTCTGTTGTAGGATTTCAGTCATCAGGCAAAACATTTCTTTATTTCACAAAAAATTGTTTACCAGCTCCCTGTTACTCCACTAGTGCTATCTCAACCTTTGCCCTTAGAAAATTACTTTAGATTTCCTTTTCTCCTTTGATGTTCTCTTGGTGATTTCACTGGGTGCTCTGTGGTCAGTACAACCCCATTAATCAGGTTGCCAAGCTGGAGCATCACTTGCTTGCTTTGCTTTGTGCCAAGCAGAGCTCTGGACTGGTCAGAGGGAGGACCTCTCTCCTTTGTGGGCAAAACAGTGGCCATCTTCACAAGGTCAGGGCTAAAGAATGCAGGCATTGCACATGCCAGTCTGGGAGCTGCAATTTGCCACGCTGCTGCACTGACACTGCCTCTGAACTCCCAACTTGAAGCTGGAGCAGGCATGTCTGCCATGCACTTCACTATAGGCATATCCCAATTAATTGTTTTATTTTTTTGACTCAGGTAAGATTCATGCTGAGGCAGGAGCTGGAAGTTTCTAACTTTGGTGTCTGAATTAATTACCACAGAAGAGACAGGAAAGAAGAATCAAATTGCAATGTACAGCACCATTATGACAGGAATCTAGAATTTCTTTTAAATGTGGTCTTTCATATGTATTTATAGTGCCTTTTACCTCAGCCTGAGTCAATACTACTACCCCATGGTGAAAAACACATACAAAAATATGTTTGTTCTTCCATCACTGACAACCTCCATTTGTGTCTGGGCACAATTCATTATGTTCTCATTTTTCTGTTGATAGCCCTGGTTCCAGGGAAAAATAGTCTTTTTTTCATATAAATTCATGCTTTATTAGGTTATTTTACTTCTCTCTTATTTTTAAGTTTCTTTCACAAGGGGCAATTTACAGACTTCTCCCTAATCTATTCTGAAGAGAGATTAATTTGGTTGTGTTCAGAAGCAAAGGCATAAGTAGACTGTACTTCTGGATAGAAAAACATCAGCAACACAAAGCCAGTTTTTTGTCAGATTATCTACAAGTCACTAAAGATAGAGCAACAAAAAAGTATTCTGTTTCAGATTCTTAACCATGTGAGAGAAATGTACACCTTAATGTCTGTAACCATCAAGAGCAATAAAAATGTTAATTCAGGTTTTGTTTTCTTAATATTCAGAGCAAATTATAGGACACGGAGGGAATGTCAACCAGACTGACAAGTAGCCAAGAGTGTTGTAATTCTGTTTTTGCTGCTGACTGGGTTGGTATATGTGCTCCCAGTGACAAGGTAGGTAATTGTCATACAGCTCCACAGCCTCTTCAGCCGTGGTTTGACAGCATCTGCCCTTCGCATCATATGTTTGCATGGCTTTTTGTCACTCCCAAGGACAAAGCAGCACCACAGACTGTTGCAATGCATGTTTATCACAGGCATCCCACCTCCCTGAGGAAGAAAAGAATCTTAAGGCAAATATTGACATGAAATCCAGAAAAAATCATTGTGTCTTACAGATAAAACAGGACAGTGATTTAATGCAAGTATCATTTGTGATTCCAGATTTGAACTTATCCAGTTATGCTGAGAACAGTAGCCCTATAGATAAAACAGGGAGGGGGCTTTGAGATGCAAAAATTATTGCAATAGCACTGCAGAACTATGGGCTAAAACAATTATATTCTTAGTGTATCACACTGTTAGCTACCATTACTGAAATATTTACCTCTCACAACAATTGCAATGGAAGGAACCGACCTGTAATCGTACTAATCATGTAAGAAGATGTTCAAAAGATGGCAATTTATCGTGGGTTATTTCATACTCTTCTCTCAGGATTTATTTTGCCAAAGGCACTTGGTGAGCTCATTTTTAGCTTTCATGTAAGTCTAAATATATCAGAGACTTCCTGAGGGAATGACTAGATTTTGATGTCAAATCATTCTTTTTTTGGTCTACATGGCAACAGTACAAAAGGTGTTGAGGCTTGTCCAGGTCACAGGTGTTGCAGAATTTGCCTAATTAAAAGTCCATTTGCTAGCATTTGTGAATGAAGAACATATTCTACTGCACCAGCTTGACTTGTGCCTAAACAGTATCATGAAATGTCTCTCTATGGTAAACTTCCTTCCTTTGTGAGTGGTATGACTGCCTAGATATTAATATTAGTTTTGACATCTGTTGCAATGTATACATGACATACATATATCTCTGTGTGTATATATATATATACATACACACACACATGTATGTATTTGAATTAACTATTTACTTTATGGTTATAAAGTTATTCAGATTAAAACTAAAGTGTTCACTCCAGCTATATCAGATGCCTCTTATTTATCTTCCAAGACTCAAACAAAAAAAATTATTGTGGAAATACTGTGTTTCTGATTCATGATTAAAGGTTCACCTTACAAGTAGTTTGTGTCCCTTGTCATAATCTCATAACAGCTTAGTCAGGTTTAAAAAGCTTTACTGAAAAATGATAACATATCCATTACAATAAGAACCAAAATGTCATTCTTATCAGAAATTATTTAGGATTTGCTCAGTAACATCCCAACCCCTTTCAACTAACCAGTCAGGCTGAAGAGGAAGCAGTAGGTGACCTCTGGCTGCCTATTATGGGTGGTGTTATGATCCATAACCTCCAATGCCCATCTGTGGCTAAAGATATAACTCTAACATACAATACACAAGTTTTTAAAGTAAAACCATCTCACAACTCCACAGGTCTAAAGAGGGCTGACCAATTCTTACTCTCATAACTGGTAGTCCCTCTTGTACTCATTGATAATACCTTTCTCTGGCAGAGCCTCCAGAAAACTATGAGGTTTTTCTCTGTTTGGTGATTGTCATTTTTCAATGTTTCAATCCCATAAAACTATGGGGTTTTTATTTGTGTCAAAATAATCTATTAGAAAAAGAAACAAAGCACCTTTCAAATAAAATTCTGCCAAGAATCACATGAAGTACAATACAAGCTATGCAATCTACATTTGTGGAATCACTTCTAACATTTACTAGTTTTTACCAAAAAAAAAAAAAAAAAAAAGGCAGAACAATGTGTAAGGAAACAGTTTATCTTATTTGGGTGTTTTTTGTAGCATCTGATTAAAACACTACTTGAATGAATCATTTTTTCTGTAGGACAGTAAAGTTTGGGCCAGGACTCTACAAAAAGGCAAAGGCAAACTACATCAGGGACATTAGAAGGTGTACATGCCCCAGCACTGTCAGTGTTTTCCCCTCAGTCTCCATCACCTCTTGAAAGCCAGGAGTGAAGAAGTGAAGCTCAGCCAGCAAATCACAGGGGAAAAGAATCTGTGCAGAGGTTTTTTTTTTGGTTTTTTTTTTTTTGTCTTTTTTCCCCTCATTACACCAATCCCTTCTAGTTGGCAATAAATTAATTTTTTTTTTTTGAAGTAAAGTTTGTTTTGCTCATTACAGTAATTGGTAAGGGATCTCTTTGTCTCTATCTCCACAAACAAGAAACCATTTTCTTTGTCTCTCTTTCCTTCAGACTCTAATGACAGAAATGCAGAATTTCTTTTACAAGTTTAAGCTGAATTAATCTCTATTTTATTCATTTCCACTGTTTTGAGAGCTTTTGTCTTTTTCCTCAGTCTTGCAGCTCCTCCACAGCTTCTCGGGTTTTCTGGCACTTCCATCACTTGGAGTCATATAATTTCCTCTTTTTTATCCAGCTCCCATCACATCTTTTATGTTGTCCCTTGGGAAAGAAGGAAGAAGAAAAAATTTGAAGAAAGCCTCAGTGTCATGTGTATTTTAAATGAGGGGAAGACATTTACTTCTGGGGATGCTTTCCAGTCTTAATGATCATATGATTCTATTTGGCTTTAGTCAGCTATCTGGTTTATTTGGTTTAGGTTGGGATTGTTTTACTGGCTACATGTGAGTGACAAGGCACATCAATAATTTCCCCTCAGACCTTCTGCAAATACTCTTTGGCAATGAAGCATATGGCTATACATATCCAAAAGCCCCAGGAAATCAGAGACCACTGTGGTGGAAGAATAAAGAGATGAATAAATCAGGCCAGTTTCAGACTTCAAAACAGCACTTTTGAGGGCTGACATTCATTGACTCCATACTTGCTGCCAAGGCTTAGTTCTTACTCATTATCTGTCATTATCATTATATATTCAAATAATTAGTCCTTGACAGCCTCACCCTCCACTCAGTGTCAGTGAATGGCACTGCTGTGGCTGGCAGTGAAGGTCACAGCCCTCACAGCCTCAGTCTTCAAGGCTGGCTGGCCAGGCTGGAGTGATATTCAGTGGAGGAGGTCAGTACTGAAGTGGGTGACCTCTTTCTTCTCTTCCTTACCCATTTCATTCTGGATGTCTTTCAGTTCCTTTTTCAAAGAAAGTAGAAAGTTGATAATATTTTTCAGATAAGGACTTATTTTAGTTTGCTTCCCACTCATTCTGCAAGAGGACTGCTATTGTACCAGATTTCTTTCCTAATTACCCTGATCACTCCATTTCTTTATATTTTTTTTTTGGTCTTGCAGATTCTACTACTTAAAACATGTTTTGATGCTTACTCTATTGTTCAGTGTAAACACAAGTCCTCATTTACAACTTTTTTGGTTTTGTGTCATTCATATATTTAGGCCCAGTTTACTCTTGGTAGCATTACTGTGCTATTACTGCTTATACTCTGTTTCCTGTTATGCTGCTTACATGTTTGTCATGCTTTCAGCTGGGATAGAGTTAATTTTTGAACCTGCAGTTGATACAGTGCTGTGTTTTGGGGTTAGAGTGAGCATAACATCGACAATAGACTGATGTTTCAGTTGTGGTTGGCCAGGGCTAACATTAAGCCAAGACATTTCAGTCCCTCATGCCATCCTGCTAGCAAGGATGCTGAGGGTGCACAAGAAACTGGGAGGAGACAAAGCTGTGGCAGCTGACCCAAGGGGTGTTCCACACCACCTGGTGTCATTCTGAGCAATACAACTGGGGTGAGTTGGCTGTGGGGTGAGGGCTCACTGCTCAGGGGCCAGCTGGGCATTGGTCAGTGGCTCTTAACCAAATGCATTGTGCATTACTTGCTCTATCTCCTTATTTTTTCCCCATTCCTTTTTCTGTCTGGTTAATAAACTGTCTCTATCTCAACCCACAAGCTGCGCCATTTTTCCCTGCTCTCTCCTCATCTCTCTGGAGGAGAGTGAGGAAACAGCTGTGGGGATTTTAGCTGCCTGCTGTGTTCAAGGTAGGTAAGGCCAATTATATCTTAGCCAGCTTCTACTCCTCTGTCTGCAACACCCCCTTCATTTGGCTACAAGCTCTCTGTAGTCCTATATATCTATATTTTCTCCACCTAATTATTCTTCTAGTAATGGCTGACTGATATAGAACTTTCAGCTTTCACACATCATTTTTGGCCAATTACTAGTTCTGAATTCAATCTATGTGACATTATATAAGGATAAGAAAATAATAGTCTATAGGACTCACATTTTATGCCTCCTAATATCAGTACATTTTTGAGTTTAAAAAATGAAAGGATGTCTTGTATAAAATTGTGCTGAAATAGTAAAATTAAGCCTTAGAATGAATACTATTCATATGTGTATCATAAGCAAAGCCTAGACATAATTCATTTTTAAAATTATAACAACCTTAAAAAACTAGCATTATTTTATTAATACTGAAAATACTTAATCAACCAGTGATCATCAGTAATTACATTAATAATGCTATCATGAATAAAATAATAATCTTTGATACTAATATGATTACAGCAAAGGTCATGAATAAAAAATCTGGTAATGCAATAAATAGAGCCTCTTGAAAATGCTGATATTGCTTCATGTGCCTTATGGTTTTACTTTTATATTTAATTTTTTTTAATGGGACAGAACAACAGAAACACGATGAGTTGCACTGAAAACTGAAGTACAATCACCAAAGGGGTTTTGAGTTGAACCAAAGTACCATAATGGTTTGAGACCTTTGTGATATTCCTCAAGCGTGGCTGTATGTGTCCCACTTTTCTCCAAAATGCACATTTCATGATTAAGCTGTTTCCTGTAGTCATGAATTTTTTATGACTACATTTTTCTTTAATGAATGTTAATATTCTGCTTCAGAATAGTGCAGCTAAATCTTCAGGGCATCAAATTTTAGGCACCAAGACTAGTTAGAATTGTGGCAGTTTTGCAGGTAGTTCATTGAAATAATCACTCTCCCATTAGTGGTGTGCAATGTGATGCATGGTTCATGTACACTTCTTTCACTTCTCATCATAGAATGGAGAACAAAGAGTAGGGCACACATGTGGTCAGTAATAACCAGGAAGGAAATTTACATAATTTATAGCTTTGTCATGTTAAACATTCTGCCTTAAAACTATTTTCCAGTAACACATGCCTTGAAAATGGCACATAAAATAAGCACAGGCACATAAAATGAACACATTCCTTGACTTTAGGAAGCCAATGACAAATAACCTCAACAATATAATGTAGCTATGGAGAGGGACCATGATACTTCTTTAATATGACTTCAAAGAAAGGAGATGCATTGTTAATTACAAAATATTGATAATTGAGTCAACTTAGCAGCAACCTGTACTTGGAAGAAGAAAAATCTTCTAGATTTTTTCTAGGAAGAATTTAGATTTATTTTAAATGATGGTTTTACAGCTTATCTGCATAACTCAGCAAAAACTGCATCACTGCCAAAACTTCAGTAATAACAGAGCACAGAAAGGAATATCCTACAGAAGACCATGTTCTTCATAATTATCTTAAGAAACAGAAATAAACTAGACAGTGTAAAGCCACAGTATGCTTGTCACTTATTAGCTAGTTGAACTTCCTCTTGCTATGGACTATAATTAGCTTGTCACACCATGTTCTGATTCTATATCATGACAGATCAGTTCTTCTTGAGTGATACTCAACTCTGATTTCATTCTCACTGAACACATTATATTTTGGAGAAAACATGTCAGTGTGAAAAAATACACCAGAGAATTTGGAAAGGGATGTGAAAACACATCTTTTCCTTCAATTTCTTCTTGCATTTAGCACAAGACATGGGGGGAAAGAGGGGTATTTTCCATTTTCTTTTAGTTGAATATATTTTCTTTTAAAGTGTAGCTGTTGGGTAGGTCACACATCTTTTATAAAATAGCCCATAGGAGGGTACCCACAAAAGAAATGCATTCTGCATTTCTTCATCCTAAGGGTAATCAAGTACTTCAAATCTCTCAAGAACAAACCTTAAATACTAGATAGGTTAATTTTTACCTTTCCTGTTCAAGTTATACCACTGAGGAGCAGAGAACAGATTCATAAGTCAAAGAACTGAAAAAAGCCAAGTAAGAAAAGCATAATCTCTACCCCTGTTACAACCAGTCTGGAAAAGGGGATTCTGCTTTCATGTATTTGCTCCAGGAATTTAATGTTATTGTTTATTATCCAGTGATCAATATACAGAACTATTTAGTTCTGTGGTAAAAATGGCTTGAAGAATTTTCCATCTTTCTCACAGATGTCATAACATTTACATGCTTTGCTGCAAGTTTAAGTCATGCAAGAAGGAAGCGGACAGAACACGTAGCCACCACTGGCACTGTTAGCTGTGTTTTCCAAAATAGTTAGTGAAACATCTTGGAATGCCTTGCTGTGTACTATGCATATCATGGACATCTTTACTGCATTATGGGACTTAGGTGGAAGTATTGGTTTCATGACTTTTAAAATCTTGGCAAAAAGCACATTATTAGGATATTTGTATGGGACAGTGAATCAGTAGCACTACAGGCATCAGTTGTTTCAGGTCAAACAGAAGGGCATTTGTCCAGCTTATGCACTAGATGGAAACTGAACAGAAGGATTTTCAGGATGGTATCTTTTATTATCTTGCTCTAGACTGTTTTTATAATATAATCAGACATATGGCATCTCTTTTGTTTCATAACTATCCCTAACTAAAATCTCTCATGGTCCTGATTCAGACACATTCGGAGGACCTACTACCTAAATCTATGTGTGATTTATCAGCTCCTTATTCATCCAAACCCCTTTTTAATTATGTATTCCACATGCAGGATAGGACACAGTGAGTAATGTGTTCAGTGAGAGTTTTCCAACGGTCTGCAGTCATTTGTAGTGTATTTCAGCAGAAATACACTATGATAATCTGAAGACCTCTCCTTGCTGTTGACCTTTAAATGGGTCAGGCTTGACTAACTTTTACTAACCAGCACTGATAAATAAAAGGATCACTCAAATCTTAGTACATATAGCAAAGCCTTCTGGCCTGGGTACCATTTAATTTTGGGGAAGTCGACATGTTGTTGCATAAACAGAACATTAGTATGACACTGTCAGAAAATAATGTTGTTGTACTTCACACTTTCGTGCATTTTATGCTCTGAGATTTTTTGTTATGTCAGCAATTAGGGGCCAACAGCAGTTCCATCTCCATTGTGATTCTATGCCCTTCTTGTGTGGAGAAATTTAAGCCTGTCCATGATATTAATCATGTGTGTGCTCATGATTACTTATATAGTTATAACAGATTCACATTGATACTTTTTAGAGCCAGAAAGATTAATATCTTGTTACACTTCACTCTTGTGAGCTCAATTTGATCAAATTTTTTTTTCTAGAAAGGCAAATATTTGAAGACAAGAGATGAAGAACTCACTATTTATCTTGGTATTTTTATTAGCAGCTTTTCATGCTTATTATTCAAAGCATGCTTCTCAATTTCAAATGTAATTTTTTTGCTTCAGCTGCTAGAATTTTTTTCTTCATATGCCTTTTCCTCATAGAATGCTAAGGTTTCAGAACTTGACTTTTCCTCCTTGAAAAGGTACAAACACCACGCAATATACACACCTCCTTCTCCAGTTCTCCTTAAACACATACAAACTGAGTTTTTAAAGAATATGGTTCTTAAGGTTTTTTCCAAAATTTTCTGACATAAGACTGATTCTCTTTTTGAATTATATCTTTTGGCTTTTAGCATCATTGTAGGAATGGATGCATTTGACTTTGTATGCACTGCTCTAATGTTAGCTGCACTCAAATGTGGCAGTAAAACTGCTCTCTATTCTTGAACACAAGTATTGTATTTTTATTTGAAATTATTGTAACTGTCCTTTATTTTTCACAAAGCTTTATGCTGAGAACACATGCTGAGTTATTTGGTCACAGCCTGTATATCCTATGAATTGTTCTTACTAGATCTTTTACGGAATATATGACTATGTTAAAAAAGCCTTAATCAGCTACTAAATGATCCATATCACTCTGTGTATCAGCTCCTTTTCCAATATTATTTATAATTTCTCCATTTTTATGCCACTCTTTTATGTTTAGCAAAAGTTTTTTCATACTTTTCATTATTTTATATGATTATTGGGAAAAGCTGGGGAGCAATAGGTCTTTTATCAATGCAAATAGAACTGAAATACAAACAGTTTCACTTGAGGGCAAGTCCCTGTTAATAAGGGGTTTTTTTTCTCAGGCAGTCCTCCCAATAACCTTTTGGTCCTGTGTGGTTCAGATTTGCAGCTGTTTTGTCTTTAAATCAGAACGCTATGCAGTATGAAGCTGAACTGAAATAAAAAGTGGAATGCTGCCAAATGGCTTCAACTGCATGGATGGCTTGGCCAAGGTAGAGCTCGAGTGCTGCAAAGGAACAGGATGGCTGTCAGCTGAGCTGCAGTGCAAAGGAGGGGCTTGAGTGGGATGCTGGGTGGAGATAATTATTCCTATGCAGGCTTAACTGCTGCTGTCATGTTCCATTAAAATGTGCAAGATAGGTTTTCTCTGTGTCTGCCTATTGTGGAAGTAGCGTTCAGGGGAATGGTGAGTGTGCAACTAGTAACAAATGCAAGCTTCTGTGATGTCTTGAAGTCACAAGGCCTGAGCTGTGTTAACATAGTATTTGTATTCCTTTGCCAAAATGATTTTGGAAAGCTGAGAGAGTCATTCAAAATAGGAAATGCAGCAACTTGTATCCAACTTACTAGTATTTTTGCAGAGCCAAGATATAAGGCAGTAGAAATCATGTATAAATTATGTAACAGAAAATAATTCTACACATTAATGACAGCTAAACCAACAATCCTTTCACTTTAATATATTCCCTTTGCATTACTTTGGCTAATTTTAGACAGCTAGTAAGCCTTGTGCTTAAAGTCCAGGCTGTCAGACATAAAATGAAAACTGTCAAGGTTCATTTCATATTAAAAGAAATGCAGATATAATATCTTTCTTTAAAATATGTAGATGAGTTTTTAATACGTTCTAGACATTGCCCAGAACTCTGAAGAGTGAGTTAGCATGCTGAGAACATTAAACTAAATAGAAAAATTGAACAGAGACCAACATCTCTGTGCAGCAGACAGACAAAGGAACATTATGACACTCTCCCCAGAATATTCACTAAAACATTAGGAATAGCTGGGAGCACACTAACCAGTCCTACTGTTCAAATGTTTTTTCACAAAAGTAGCAGAGGATATGGACCCTGAACTGTGTCTCTTCACAGCATCTTGGTATCCTGATGGGATAGAGGGAACTGCTGCTTCTGTTTATAAAATGCAGGTCTGAAGACAACCTGAGTGTTTTAGTGGAAGCATTAAAATGTCAGAACTCACAGTGGTCAAATACTAAATTTTGACAGAATGCTCACTATAAATGTTTCTACTAACATAGCAGCACTAATAGCAGGTTTAAGAATTATGCTATATCCACAGACAGAGAAAAGGACAAACATGATGAGCTGGTCTAGAATGGTAACTTTTAATGCAGAATTTAATGTCTAAGTGTCTTTTCCTCCATTTTGCATAACATTTAGAGAGTATAATGGTTCTTTCAAATAGCTCAAATCTATCTACTTATTTCTGCAAAACAAAGCAATACTGAAAAAATTTTAAAGCACAGAGCATTGTGTTGCAATATGGCAGGACTGTCTTACAGAATATTCTCTATTTGCCTCTGTTTGTGAGGAATGATTATTGATTCTTTACAAGGTCTAAGCAATTAAGAGTCCTACAATGAAGGTCAAAGAAAAAATTGTGCAGACATGATGAGAGATAGCTAGACAGACTGAAAAAAAGAATATCCATATATATAGCCATCCAAAATTTGGCAACAAAACAGAACAGAAAATGAAGCTTTATGATAGAAAGGATTAAAATCACAATTTTTGCCCTTATGTGGTAAAAAGATTCCAATATATTGTGATGATACACCTCAGCCAGGTGCAGAGTTGCATCAGGTCAGTAATTTAATAAAGCAGTAAAAATTCAGTGACAGAGTAGTTACCTTCTGATGTTACTCTCAATTAAAGCTTTAACTATCAATTTAATTGACAGCTACTAATGTGTCATTTAAAGCTAACATCTTAGCCAGTGTTTCTCAATTATTCAGAGATTAATGTTCCCTAAAGATTCTACTAATAAGAAAAAATAAAAAAACTTTGGGTACATTACCAGTACTGTTGGAAGCATAATCCTATTGAAAAAATCTGAGATGAAATGCTTGGTGGTTTTATTATGTCAGTAAAATTATCAGTATTTCTTATCTTGTTGTACTCCTCCATTTAAAACAACTACAGGAAAAGGAAGCACACAAGATAAAAACAAACCTATATCTGTGTCTTTGTGTCAGAAGAAACACCCTTAAATCTCATTGTCTCAAGAAGGAAATTTGCACATGAGGTTCAGTATAGATTCAAGAGTCAAAAATTACAAATTAGTAATTTTTTATCTGGTATCTAGCCCCAATGATATCCATGCATTCTATCATTTCCTAGAAAATTACAGCCTACTTAGCACTGGCCAGAAAAAGATAATGGCAAAAGAACCATTTTAATAAGCTGAGTCTTTTTTTATAGATTGCTTCAGTCTTCAGTAGAGATTAATATATTTCCAGACTACATATTCAGGAAGTGGTTACTTAAAACTGTTATTGCCTGTCATTTCACAGTAGAACTGATAGAAATATTAGAACTCCACACAGTTTAATAAAGTCAAATTCTTTTAGGTCACATATAAGTTTTTCAGTTAAATTAACAAGTTTTAGAAATATGTTGACAAATATAGGCAAGGGATTTTACATTGCTGTTTAATAAAAAGGATTGCACAGATCTCAGTAAATTTTACACATAATTATTTTTGGAAAAATAAAGAGCTTTAAATTGTGTAAACATTATTATCTTGTATTTACACAAAGTAATTGATATATGGAGACCTATACATAAGAAAAAAAGTCTGTTGCCTTTTTGCTTATCATAGTAGATTTGTTCTGGTTTGCCTTGTGTTAAATAGAGTACAGTATTTTTCCACTCTGACTTGAAGTGGCTCTGGAGTAGCCCTCGACATCCCCTGGTTCAGTAATACAGTACCTAATTTCTCTCTGGTGAGACTCAGAGCTTCAACAGCAGATAATTAATTCCAGTAGGATTTGGGATCACAGTTCAAGACACATCTCATCTGTCACATTGCCTGTTCAACTACAGTTCCACTTCTGCTCATACCTTGAGCAAACACTATTTCTGAAGATAAGCAGCACTTATCTCACATCTAAATATATTTAGAATTCACTCATGAAATATGAGATCTAGGAAAAATTCTGCTACCAGGCAAACATAGATCTTCTTTATCTTTTGTTGTCTTTATAATCTTCATTTAAAAAAGAGTATCATTTACTATCATATATATGTCTTCAACCAGAACAGCTTTTCCTTGGCCTTGCTTGTCAACCCAGCCCAGGCCATAAAATTAGACAGAATTCACAGATTTCACAGAATGACTAGGTTGGAAAAGACCTTAAAAATCATTGTGTCCAACCCATGCCCCAAGACTTCAACCAAACCATGGCACCAAGTGCCACATCCAGTCTTAAACACATCCAGGGATGGTGACTCCATCACCTCCCTGGGCAGACCATTCCAGAACTTTATCATCCTTTCTGTAAAAAACTTCTTCCTAATATCCAACCTATATTTCCCTTCCCTTAATTTTGTTTGGTACATGTTAACATAGAAAAAATGCTAAGCAAAAGAAAGGACAGTCAGACTTCAGTAAAGTTTCCAAAACAGTCTTCCATCAGATCCTAATGAAGAAGCAGATGAAATATCAGCTAGAAGAGTGACGTACGGGGTGACTCAAAACTGTGTGACTGGCCACCCCCTGATTCAGCACTGGGTTCAATCCCCCCTCACATCTTCATTAAGGATCTGGCTTAAAGGGCAGATTCTCACCAAGTTTACAGATAACACCTAAGCATAGCTGTTGCACCAGAGTGTCAGGCTGCCATCCAGAGGGGCCCCCCATGGTCTGGAGAAATGGTTCCAGAGGAGTGCCATGAAGTTCAACAAGGCCAAGTGTAAAGGCCTGAACCTCTGAAGGAACAACCCCATGTAGCAGTATCAGCTGGGAGCTGTACAGCAGCTCGGAGCAAAAGGATGGATGAATAAGGGACTAGTCCTGCCCAAGCTCAGTCATGCATTTATTCTGATTCTAGGATTCTTTTACACACACAAAAATCATCCAGAAATTAGTGAATAAGAAGCTATCATGGCACATATCCTTCATCTGTTGCATTTCTAAGCAATTTCGGCTTTCCCAATCTGAAAACGAAAGCAAAGTGGGAAGGGAAGGGAAGGGAAGGTAATAGAATTTACAATAATTCCAAAACTTCAACAATTTATTTCTTAGTTATCCATTGCCTTTGCAGAATTGCATGGCTTCCCCTGAGATCTGGATGTTTTCTTTGGAAAGCACATGAAAATTAGGACAGTTTTGGGAACAAGTTCCACAGATTACCAGATTTTGTTTCAAATTTGTACATGTATTTTTCCATATTTGCTTTCTAAAGTCTAAGGAATTCTGAAATAATAGCTCTTTCACCCTGATATATAAAAACATGCTTACAAACACTGCTATTTTTGATTAAAGATTTCTGAGGAAGAGCCAAAAATCTAATTTAACTAAAGAGCACATGTCTTTACCGAGGTTTTTCCTTAGCAATAAAAATTATTCCTTGAACATGAAAGACAAATATGCTTTCCCTTCACACTGAGGAGGGAGAAAGCAACAGAATTCACATACTGTCCCCTATGCATTCCATCTAATTTTCCTGAGATTAGAGAAATTATGGCTCTGCTCAGAGAAAAAAAAACAATGAATCATATATGTGGGAAATGAAGTTTATGATACCACCTTTTGTAATCCAGCACCAGTAATGACTTTCAAAACAAAGCATATGTCCTGTAAGTAACACTTAAGGCTTCATCTAAGAACAGGACAGCATTGAATTTTCATTTTTCTTTTTTTTTTTCCTTTCCTTCTTTCCTTAGTTAGAAACTGTTATGTCTTCAATGGAGATATATTCCATTTTCTTACATCACAGAAACTCTACTTCAGCAGTTTCTGACTTTGAAGGGTATTCTTTGTCTGTTCTGCCAATCAGGATAAAAACAGTAATGAGAGAAAGAGATAAGAATAACACATTGATAGTTCCTCTGTATTTATCTTTCTCAGAAATTTTTTCATGGTATTTTCTTTCTAATGAGTTCTCAAAGCACAGATTACTTTGACTTTTCCACCACACCATTTACCCTAAATTTGCCGCTAAGACTATATGAATTTATAAAAGATAGAAACACAATTTTTGCAATTGGTTCATTTATATTTGTTCTTTACATGACAGAATTAAAGCTCTGTTAGTCTCAGTGATTGAATCCACACAAGAATAAATATAAATATCAATGCTTTGGGATTACTTCAGTGGCTGAACTTGTGCAGGAAATTTGAGCAGTTCAGTCATCACAAGAACCTGAAATCTTAGCCTGAAACCTCCAAACAGGTAGCAGATTCCAAAATTATTTGTTTCATTAGAGCACTTTGAAGTAAGTGCAGAACTAAGTAGATTAGAGCAGAATGAATGAATGAATGAGGACTGGATCGCTTCACTTCTGCATCACTCTTACGTAATAAATTATAATATGGATGGAGAACATTCTTTAAAGTACAGTTTCAGAACATAAGGATGAAAACTATTTATCTTCAAACACCTGAATTTTGGTTGTCTAAATCCAAACTGGCGACTGTACAGATGTCCATACCGTTAATGGAGGTAAAGATCACTCTAGTTAATGCAACCAGTCCTTGCAGAAAGCGTTTTGCCCTCTGAAGCTGCATATTTTCTTTGTGTGATCTTGAAGGTCACTGTATCCTGAAGATGACAGTGATCTGGGTTGACTTTTTAAGTCTAGACAACTTGCAGATGTCTAAGTTAATTCAGATGAATTCCCTGCAAATACCAAAGAGCATTTGATAAAAAACCCCTGTATCATTGTGGTATTTAATGCCTCATTTTTTTCCTTTTTTAAGGCCTCTATTTTTAGCTATACATTTCAACAGTGAGCATTTTTATGTCACTTGAATATATTTAAGAAATTTCAAAGTAATTTACAGAGAGCTCTGAGCTATAGGAATTTGCTTTTAAATTACTTATATTTTGTATTACTTAAAAAGTATAAACAATTTCTCTTCAATAAAAATTAAGTTTCATTAAAGGTTCTACTATGAATACAAATGGAATTGAAAATCTGTAAAAATAGAAGGCACAGAAAGATCTTATCCTTTGTCACATATTGTCTGGAAAAATGAATCCTCTTGTTTCCCAGCATTTTCTTCAGGATGTCTGACCAATATCCAGAACTCAATTTGAACGGTCCATTTTGTGCTGCATCTAATTAACAAAGAAGATATCCTTCCATTACACAAAATGAGATGAAGATACTGCTTTTATGCAGCATTGGCAGAGCTATTTTACATGTGCCAGAATATAATCTTACCCAATGAAATGGTGCTTAACTGAAAACTATAAAATGAAACAGAAAGTTAACCAAGGTTACTATTCAAGATTATTGGGAAATTTGTTAGACATGGGTCATTAATGTAAACTACCCGAGAAACATTACAGGGACATTGCAAGGTTGACCCTTCTTCCTCTCCAAACGGTATTTTATGTTTTTAAAATACTCCCCAATAAAACAGAACATTTCTCTTCAGATTTGAACTGTCAAGATGTGAGCTGCTTAACCTTGATCACATTTCTTTAAAGCTGTTCCTAATATTTTTTGAAGGCTAAGCTTAGTGTATGTATGTGACTTACTCAATAGTACTTATAACTTAGCTGTTTCCTGCTTAAGTGGTACTAGATATTATAAGAATCAGTGATAGAATAGACTAAAATAGTACTGAAAGAGTAATAACCAGGGGCTAGAAGGAAATTGGATATCCTAGTAAAAAACTTTTGAAAATTGAAATATATCACATAACTTTTCTCTGCATAGTGGAGGATATTATTTAAATCAGGCTTTTTTTTTCAGATTGTAGCTCCTCAGTGAAGACACTCATGAAACATGTTTTAAACCTCATGCACACCTTGGAAAACAACTTGAAAATGTGTGGCTCTGTAGCCATCTTTCTGCACATGACAGGAGCCAAACTCAAAGGGTACATCAAGCTTTAAAGAAGCAGAGAGTTTAGCAGCTGGTCAAATTCTAAATACACATTTCCCTCTTGTATCAGAGACAACTCTGTTTCAAAACCTGTGAGATGCATAAGTATTTGCTAACACAAAAAATAATCCTTACCTTTCTCATAAGAGTACATCTAAAGTATTATGTGCCTTTGCTGGTTTTTTCCCCCTCAGCATCCAAATCCTAAGTGATAATTATACACTGGAATAATGAATAAGTACTGCTGAATCTTCCAGATAGAGATACATATGCACCATTTGAAAGTCTACAGACTTAAAGATCCCTTGACACATATTTGTATCATGCCATTAAATATTTGGATCTCTAATTCAGCTTAAAGAATAAAAAGCTCAACCAGACAAACATTTATACCTTTGCTAGATAGAAGAAAAGGCTCTAATTATTAATGGAAATAATTTATTAGAATAAATTATAGCTCTGGGTACCTTTATTTTAGATGCAAACCAAAAAAATTTGGAACTTTAGACTAAGCATGGTTCAATAGCAACAAAAAAACCCTATAATCATATTCTTCCTAAAGGTTGGTGAGAACTGCCATACTCTGTGGAGGTTTGTCTGCAGACAAATCTGTCAAGCCTAGGAGTCAGAACTCAAGACACCTTCCTTTATTCCCATAACAAACCTTACAGCTCTAATCCAACCTGCTGCTGCCACAAATGGAGCAGAACAGTAAATACAAGCATCTGCATGACTTAGCCAACAAGATCAGTATTTTTTTCTTCAGGACATGCTTTATGAATCCAGCAAATAACTTATGAACTCTATCCATATAGTGGAGCAAAAGGGAAAGCTTTCTCATACGTAACAGGATCTCTGCATGAAACTTCTCCAGACCCAATATGAAGTTTTGCATAAGAAAATACCCTGGTGAGAAAGTTCTCTACAGGAACCTAGTCATATAACACCAGCAGAGATATTGGTGAAATCAGTTTGGATTTCTGTGGCAATCCAAACATAAGAGGAGATATTTTCCCTAGTCTCATTTTTTCTTTTCTTTTAATTTAAAAATATAGAAGTGGTAACTTCTAAAAATGAAGCTCAGTGGATGTACCTATCTCCTATGTAACTTAATCACAAGCTTTAATGGGCCAAGTAGACCAGCAGGAGCCCATCTTCTCTCCTGTACAAGTCCGTGTCCTAGATTTAGGATTGCTACCTCACGACCTTATCACACTGCTTGAATTCCATAGCCAAGAACAGTGTCACAAGGGAACAGACATATCCTTGGAGGTAAAGCAGCAGGTCAGAAGAAAAAAGGAGGTTGTGGCATGAAGAAGAACCATTGCACAGCTGGTGTAAAGTGGAGGCCCTGGTGTTTTAAGGAGGCATACAGGGAGTCAGAGAAAGCAGCTGTAGTAAAGTCAAGATACAAAATGGTTACCTCAAGATGCCCTTTTAATTAAAGCACAAGAGATGCATGTAGCATTACATGTTGTCCTTGCAAATATTTCTCACCATTTTAGCTTTCCTCCTTACCTGTTTGCTTGTCTAATTTAGGCTTCATAGAAACAATAATTCAATTGAACCAAAGTCACCAGAATCTGTTGTCTGGCTGGAGAAAGGAAAAAAACCACAACCAACTATGTACCCTACCACTTTAAACAAACAGATTAAATAAACTAAATGCAAAGCAGGGGAGAAGGATGTTAGGTGGGGTTCTATGGGGTTTTTAGCAATTTAATGAACAGAAGACCAGCAATGAAAGAGCCTTCGTGAGCCAGATATTCAGTTTCACGGTAGTACAGTGAGAGTTATTATACCAGTACATGAATACCTATGCAGTTGAACTCCACAGGACAATGTTCCATGTCTAAGATGAAAAGTGGAGTAGAAAGCCCAGGAGAAGTTTCACACATCAAAGACAGTAGCCATCCACAGCTCACTCCATTGTGGAACAGGGGTCCATAGTCCAGGGACAGCAGAGGCACATTTTCTGCCACTTAATGCTGCCTAATGCAGACCAAAAACTTTCACAGATCTCAGATGGCTTGAGCACAACAGGTCACCATTCCTATTATGGATTCTAAAAGCTACAGAGAAGAGTTGAAATCCAACACTGTGGAATCTATTTGAATGATGAAATCTTTATTTTCTCGTCATATCTTATTGAAAGGATTCCAAAAGGAGGGAGGAAAAGCCAAATTATAAGTAAATTTAAGTCAGAAGTTCACCTGGGGTGTTCACTGCCATTTTTTGAAATTGCAGTTGAATTTGTTTCTTTCTGTTGTTTTGAGAGGCAGTAGCAAATCTATGCAGATTACCTGCACCCTCTTGAGTAATATCAAATACAATATATCTTAATGCTTATCTTAGAAGAAGTTCCAATGCAGCTAACAAGAATTTCCCAATGTTTACATATAATTTGCAAACTCAAATTCTAGGCCAATATGTCACTGCAAAAAGCACTTTTTTTCTTTTCCTTTTTTTTTTTTTTTTAATGACTTTTGGGAATGGAAATCAAAGTGCATAACGAAGAAAATAGCAAAGTGAGTGACTACAGAATTCTTTCAGAAAAAATACTTGGAGGCTATTACAATCATTTTTGCTTAATCTTACTGACTCTCTTCAGGGGGGTTTAGCAGGAGTTTTCAAATGGTACAGAGAGGAGGAAGTTTGTGCATAGTAACTTGAAAAATTATTCTTTCATTCTTGATGTAAACAAAATGTATTCTGCATTTTCTGTAAAAACCTACGTTAACATTCCTTTGAGAAGGATTTGTTATCATTTAAAAGTTAGAAGAAGTAAACGGAATTATTTCTCTATAGTGATATTTGGATTTTAATGATGTGCCACAAAAGATATATAGCAGTATTGATGCTTTTGATGGCAACAGATTTTGCACAATAACTTAGAGCCTTTCAAATTTGCTTCTTAAGTTGGTAGTATTTCTTCAGAAGGGATATTTTAAAACTATATTAAATTTTCTCTAAAGGTTGATCTAAAATAGTACAAGAAAATATTTTTAAAATATTAAATTAATTATTAATATTATTTTTTCTTTTTTGAGGCAGGGTGTCCTCAATTTCTTAGCAGAAAGAAATGGTGATGTTTGAAGAGGTTTTTGATAATTTTTTATTTTATTTTTTCATGAGGTCTAAAACTCACAAACTTCTCTGCCATCTGATGAGTGGATGATGAAACAAGATGCAAGAGGAAAAATACTTACAAGATACACTAGAAAAAACTAATCCAAAAAACCACAGAGATCAGCAAGATTGTAGGAAGATACACATTTCCCCATCTGACTTTCATTTGCTTGATTAGTTTATTGAGTGTTTTAGTGAGGATTAGTCTTCAATATCTACTCTGTGAACTTGTAAATAGATATCTTTCTTTCAGAGTTCCTCTGTAAACATTAAAGGACATTTCAACATAAATAACCTAAAGAAAAATGTCTACATGTCAGTCTACATAATGGATAGCATATGAACCTGTTAGCACTGTTAACATACCTGATACCTGCTGGAAAATTCTGCTTAGCCTTTGTAAAAATGTACAGTCTGTTATTCATACTACCAATTCTAGTGGTTTTGTTCCTGCTTCACTTCTGCCGCTCTTCTCATGAATGTTCCTGGGAAACCATGACAGTACCTGAGGCCCATTATTGTCTTATCCTCATTCTTTGAGATGAACTATACAAAGTTAGCCATCCTGAAGCAGCTTCAAATCTTCTGGATATGTGAAGCGTTAACCAGAGCACCCAAAATTGCCACGTTGTTCATTACTTTCTTAAGTTTTCCAACATAATCCTCATACAAAGCAGCCATTCCAGGGCTGGTGTGTGCCATGGGCTCAGTTACAGTGACTTGCTTGGCTGCAAAAGACAAAGCTCTTTTATAAATCCTTCAGCTGTCCTCAGCAGCAGCCACAGACTTTGTGTGACCAGTCATCACACTTAGATTCCCCATGGGCATCTTGGCCCTAAATGAGTCTGGGGTTGCCATACATTGACATGCACGTGGATCTCACAGCTGTGTTGAAGGGGAAAGCAGACATGTCACTGTTCCCAAGAATGTGAAGGCATGAGGTGGACTGTACCCTTAGATGGAGCAATATCATCCTGAAACCAGTGTTGCTTCTTTTGTCCTACATATATGAGACTGATGATCTCTATATACCTCTGTGCACAGTTATAACATGACTGTCATGGCTATGTTTGGGTCATGGATCATGAGACACACATGTATTTCCTGATTTTCAGTGCACATCTACTATTTGCATAATAGATTTGGGATTTAGAGGAGTTTTGCCATCAAGGGCTATGCTGTCAACAAATAGAGAATAGATCAAAATTCAAACCATTGTCTCAGCCATAATGAAATTTCTTATTAGAAGGAGTTATTTTGTTTACTCCTGCATGAAATCTGCTTGCAAACTTGCATTCATAAACTGCCACAAGACACTAGGCAAATGAACAGGACAATGTCCTTTTTTTATTGTAGTTTTGGTAGTGATTGTAGGCAGCCAAACTTTTCTTCCACTTATTTTAAGTGCTCTAACCACTATGTTGCTACTTAAGTAATAGGTTGCATAAACAAATAATCTCTTTGGACAGCATTTTTTCAGTGAAGGGCATAATGAGTTCTGTCTTTAGTGGTGAAATTAGTGCTTTAAGCAAAACTATCTGATAGGGTCTTTCAGAGGACTTGGACACATAGTTTGTGAATCCTGAATCACTGTCAGCAAGAGACCAGAGAAACTGTCTTTGTGGTTTCATAAATGCTTCCCAAAATAATTATTCAATAATTAAATTATCATGACATAAAATTGAAATTTATCAGTTCTCATATATTTCTAACACATTTCTATGGACTCAACTAACCATCTTTCACAATGTGTTAAAATATTCCTGGGTTTAGCATGTGCCTTTTACTAAGATGTTATTTTTACCACTATGGAGCTTATTATGATAGCACTTGTGCTGCAGTTTAAGGGTCAGGATCATTTAACACATGGTATCTCACTCCTGTGAGTTTCCACTGCAAGTCTAGAATAATGGCAAAAAAAGTATGGGTAAAACAGACAAAAAGTTGAAAGAAGTGCTGCCTGACAGAATTTATTAGATACTTCCTAAGTGTATAATTCCTAATAGTGGTAGGGATATATATATATATATATATATGTATGCTCAAATACTTTCCACTGTTGCACAACCTAGTTGTTTGACTTCTATAGTGGTCACAGCAAAAATGAAATTTAAGAAAGCATGAGAAAATAAAAAAAAAACCAACTTGGCATTAATGAATTAGTTATCGATTTCATTATATAACTAATTCATTAATGTTACCAGCTACATGGAAAGAAACCAGTATCCAAGCAAGAATTTTTAACAAAAGGCAGGATATAAATTAACTGTAAAGTGGAGTCAAGTCTTAGTGTGTTGAGAGTAGTAGTAAAAATTTCCATTGTTCTCAATGGGAGCAAAATTTAGCCTACGGGTTATATGACATTCATTAAAATATTCATAAGTTGTAATATAAGGTTGAATAGAAATATCATTCATATTTCATTAATATGTCAAGGTGAAAACTAATGGAGTATAGATATCACAGTTTTAAGAGCAGCTTTTTTGCTTGTATTTCACATTTCTCTCCTTGACCCTTTTACACTTTCTGGGTCATGTAGAACAATCACACTATTTAATTTGCAACGCCTGTCAAAAAACTCTGGCAATACAGCTGAATGGAGGAAGCAGAAAGACACATTCCAACTTTTGGGGGACTGAAGCAAGCAAATGTCACTGATTTAGAAATCCTCCTTATGCAGGAGGCTGTGCCAGCAGCCATGGTTTCACCATTCCTAATGATTACATCAAGTTGCACATGACCAGCAGCACTCAATACAGCTCCATGACCTGCAGGAAACCATTCCATTTGTAAAAGGTCAAACATCTTTTGCCTTCAGCTTTTGAAATGAAGAAGAGAAAACAATTTCAGGGCTATTTACTACCCAGTTCTCTGACAGCTTTTGTCCTAACTTCCTCTAAGAGATATTTGCTTTTATCGTTACAGTACTTTGAGTAAATATGATGCTTGTGGCTACAAAAAAAAAGGCAAAAAAAAAAAGCATTTGATTTTTTTTCTTTGAGTCATAAAGCTTTTGTCTTGTTTCTAAATTCAGAGTGTCTCCCTGGAAATACTTTCTTTTTTAGGGTTAATGACTTATGTCCTTTCTATACATTTTAGGTAGTCAGATAAGAATACAGATGATGCTAGAACAGTACTATAAATATGGAAACAAATTTATGATAGTTTTACTATTAAGGTAAATATGACCACTCTCAAAATCAAACCAATTTTTTTACTGCCAAGGTTCAATTTTATATTGCATTTCTAATCCTTTTCTATGCTGCTGATAATTAAATTAGGCAGTTCTGATGGCACTTCAATTACAGCCATCCCCAGAGGAAACACTGCAGAAAACCTAAAGGATCATTTTCAGATAGAAATAGTCATGGCAAGTGAAATTGCTGACATTCAGGGTTGTTTCTGTGTTTCCTAGGGTCTACTTTATATCTAAAAGATATAAACTTCCTAGAATTCTGTTTAAACACAAATGTACATACATGGGCAATACAATGTCTAAACAGACAATTGAGTCCAGAAAGAACCGTAAATTATCAGGCATAATAAGCATACAAAACCTACTAAGACAGGCCAATCCCTTAAATCAAAATAAACAACATCTCAGTCACATTCTTGTGCATTTTCTTGCAAGAAAAATTTATGAGACACCTGTGGTGAACCTAAAGATGTTTTCCAATGTATTAGAAAGTCACAGCACAACAGAAAAACTCTTGGCACAAAACTTTGCTAACAGGAAAGGGAGGCATGGAATGACAAGAAGAGTGTATGCCATATAGGGAGTAAGTTAGCAGGAAATACCGGTAAAGCTTATCATAATATAGCCCAAAATATGCTGTACCTCAGGATTATCATTCCCTTGTACAGGCATTCTGATTCTTCCCTCAAAACAGAAAAAACTTCTATAGTATCCAGCAATACTTTTCTTTCCAACATTTCCCTTGTTGTTCCTGCTGCTTCCTTTTGAAAGCATCCCTAAAGCACCATCAGGTTTATGATTCTATAAATCTGCAAGAAAGAATTACAGTGCAATAATGGTCATCTGCCTCTAAATTAAAACTGTATCATAACACTGGGGGCTGGTATCTATAACCTTGTTAAAGCCTACTAGTAAAACATTAAAAGAAGGAAAAAAATCTTTTCCCAACATGATGCATATTATATAATTATGATGTTAGTAAAACCCTTCAGTGTAACCATGAGAGAAAAAGAAAAAAACAGTAAATAATTCCTAAGAAGGGACAAAACAGTAAATAATATGACAATATGGAGAGATGGCTCTTGGTGGAGCCTGTAGGGGTGGCACACCCATTGTCACCTTAGCTTAGAGATGGTCACTGACAGCTTTTAGTCAAAGAGTGATTTTTCTAGTTAGGATAAAATTAAACATTTCTCTCATATCTTGTATATTAATAATTTTACCACCACACTATCCTTGATGGTAGTCCACTCTACTAAAGTAAGACAATAAAAGAAAAACAGTGAAGTGTTCCTTTGGCATCCATTCCCTAAACCCAAGACATCAACACAGGAATAAGAAATAAATATTTGATTTACAAACCAAATGAAATGTCTTTTTCAAGAGCCAGGTTTAGAATTGGAGGATTGCAGTGCTACATAATCCAGTAGAAGCAGGATTATTCTGAGGACACCTTATCCTATACCTGAATATAGATGTTACCACAAGCTTGCTCTGATTCACTCTTCACTCCACAGCTTTGCTTACTCATCTCTTACAGATTTATTTTCTTTGTCTTTTTTGCTCTTCTCTTCTCTCATCTTTCCATGTAAAGTAGCAAATAATTCATTTGTAACAGTCTCTCACTCTGGATTAACCTCTGTGTGTTTAATTGATTTTCCAACTTTTTAAAGGGATGTCTTTCAAGATTTCTGCTTTTTTCTTTCTCTTTCCTGAATCCCTCCTAACTTTTCCGAGTAAAATAAATTTTTTTCTGAACTTCTGTATTTCTTGTGTTCAAACATTACCTTCATAACCTGTCAACTTTTACTGGTGTCTTTGCAAATTTATTGTACTCTTCTTTCACAGACAACATTCATATATAAAGCTGTATGTTATATCATTTTGTTGAATCATCTTGAAGTAGCTGGTGATAGTCTTTTTTTTCCCAATCAAAATTCAAGTTCAACATTCCTAGTAAGAGAAACAGAAAGATTACATTGCTTTATATCACTTTTTAATGCAAATTAAGAGCACCAAATTCTCAAAGAAAATTTTTATTTGTCAAGATGACCTAGTAGAAGGAAATATCATCTAAGGTTTTGTATAATATTTCTTTCCAGGGTGAGGGCTCCTGCAAGCTTCTTTAATATTCTATATAAAACAAAGTAAGGAAATATGAGGAGTTACTCTTTTTTTCCTTGGAGTTTTGGGAGTAATGTTCTGTTCCTTCATGCATTCTGAATATATCAGCCCAGGTAGAAAACTCCCACTCTGTATTTTATGGGTGTAACTCTTAGGTATTATTTTTTATATTATGTTCTTGTATATCATAAATATATATGCCTACATATTTAACTATCAGCACAGTAAAAGTGCTTCAGCACTTGTCCGTACAACAACATTATGAGAAAATAAAAGGTTTATTTATCATGAACATTTTTAACAACTATTATTGCATGACTGCCCTTAGGATCCTGATATCCAAATAAATAATTACAAGGGATTTGTCTTACATATTTTTCTATTGGACCAGTACAAGTTGAGTAAACAAACTGAAATCTAAAATTCACGGGAAAGTCACAAAAGATCTGTCTGTGTCCTCTAAGCACCTTTTGTGAATGCAGCAGAAAAATAATCTTTGTTCTCCTAATTGTCCACTGAAAGCAAAATAGACCTGTGATTTAATGTGAAAGAAACAAATCCTCAAGTTACAAAATTCAGATCTAGATAGCAAATGTCAAGAAATCAGTGTTACATATCAAATTCAAATTATCTAACAAAATGCAAAACAAGCACATAACAAGGAAAACTGGACTGGTAAGTCTGAGGTACTAAATTTGTGGACTAAATAAGTGGATGAATCTAAAAAAAAAATAATAGCATAGTATTCCAAACTATTTGATCTTTATTTTTTATTTATTTGAGCATTTTTCAATGCTTGGAAATAATAGAATTGTTAGAAAGTCTGACACAATGGACACTGGGTTTTCCCATTGCTTACAGGTTTTACCTTTCAGGATCATTGAAAGTTGCCAAAAATATCTAATATCAAAAAGTGAGATGTAATTCTTTTTCCTTGTTGTAGGACCATTTTTAATTTTCCTTCAAATCAGGTTTACTATTCTGCTTCATTGCTTAATGAGGCCTCAGATTAATCTACAAAGAGTCAATAAATCATAAACTCTTTTATTCATGCTCAAAGTGCATTCAATCAATTTTACCCACTGCTGAGCTTTCAGTATCATCAAATGTTTGATCTATCTTTGTGCATTTACTAAATAATTTGAAAATATTACATTGACTGATTATACATTATTTTGAAGCACATAGAATCTATAGTTATATTATGATTTCTCAAGCAGGCAAAAACTTCTTCATTTGTTGTTGGGAGTGTATGAACATGATTATTGACAGCACACACAAAGTAGCTTTTACACACAAAAAAAGCTTTACCTACACAAAAAGACTTTTTAAACATGTTTCTGTGTTATACCAAGGCTCTAAACTACATCTCAATTTCCCACTCTAAGATTTGAGACTAGCCTGTAGTACTCAGACAAAAGAGTCAGAAGAGCCTTATTGCTTTTATTCTTAATTGATGGCAGAGTGATAAGAAAGTGCACAAATAGCAGATAGAAAAGGTAATGGGCATGAGATTTGGCTGCAGTGCATTGGCACAGTTCAAAGGAAGAGGATGGCCCTACATCCCCTGAGGAGTCTATCTAGTCTGTGTGTCTTTCTATGCAGCCTTTTGTACTGGTTGTCCAACAGGCATTCTCAACAGAATGTGATTTTTCAGTTTTTGGTGTCCTACTAACAGCATAACCATAAAGAGGTATTGATAGGGAATGCTTTGATGCACAAAGGAGACAAAAAGAGGTTGACAAAATGGTCTTAGATAATGGAAGGTGCTCAATGTTCTTCTTGAAGGACTTCAAAACATCAGATAGTATTTCTTACAAACTGATGACTACTATAGCCAACTCATAAAGGATTACCATAGTTGACTGTGAACAGACTTTCAGCATCATGAAAGTCCAGGCATTGTCTTACCTCTTACCTCAGTTGTTTGTTTGCTTTAAAGAATTAAATAATGTCCGATCTTGTCCTCTGAAAAACAGGTGTAGATAAGTACCCTCAGGTCATGGATTTTGATAGAAGAAAGAATCTAAGGTATGATAAAAGGAAGCAGAACACCCTGTTTAATCCTCACTATTTCCTGAATTTAGCTGCTCCATGTTTGCATCAAAGTTTTTTTAGGGTGGTACCCTAAAGACCTTCTTTTTCTTAAGAACTGATTATGCAACTCTCCCAAGATTATATCCTGGCACCCAGAAAACAGAAAATTAAGACAGTGCTCTGAGGCAAGGCAACACATAAATCCTGACTTGAACATTCAAACTGAAGGATTGCTGGCATAATGCATTTGAAATGCATTCAACATTAGAAATTTTAAATAGAATATGAAATTAGATTTGTGATACCTATACAAAGTTAATTCTAACTCCACACTCCTCTGTGTAACTATTTGTGTCTATGCTACTTTTTTCTTTCATTGTAAATTCCAGAAAAGTGTAGTGGAACTGGCAGCCATAGCAGGTATAAAAAAGGGACAGAAGAAGTTAATTTCAAGGTATTATAAATTCTTCTTTTCAGTCTTCAGATTAAGAGATTTTGATAGGCACAGCAAAAAATAAGATATTAATTTACTTTGGAATAAGGGAAATACAATACACTTAAAACTCAGAAAAGTTAGAAACAATGCTGATAAATAATTGAAACAGACAAATACCATGGAAGAGATAAGAGAAACACATTGTCATAAAAACAGATTATGTTTTCCTTTTGTCAACACAGAATTAATAGCTGAATGCTTTAATGGGGTTTTATTTTACTAAGACTTCATTACATTTTCAAGACATGCTACTAAAGAACATTTATTAGCACATTATGAAGTGTTATAAATAATTGAAACTAAGCTGCCATTGTCAGTTGAATAAGGGCTTGCAATTCATTATTATTACATTTACCCCCCCCAGCTCAGTTCACAAAATTCAAGGATTTTCATTAAATGTGGAACTCACTACACCAATAGAGAAATGTCCTGACACTACTGGCATTCCTGGCTTTGCCAGCTTGGGTCAGGGACTGATGGTAACTTGCAAGATGGGCTCCTGCCTTAGCTCACTCTTTCCCTGGCCTCCTCTGTACTCACCTGAAGAGTGACAGAGTAATTCAAAGAGAGAGATTACACAGTGCAGCTTAACAGAGTGATGCAGATCTTCTTGGCACAGTAGCATCACTTTGGAAGTCCTGAATGCAGGAAGGAGAATTGAAGGGGTGTCCTGAGATGTCCCTCAGGAGCCGGGGTCCTCAGCAAGTGCTAATCATTGTGAGTGACACAAAAAGGCCCTGATGACTGTGAAAATAGCAAAAATACTACCCCAGATGCTATTCCTCATGACACAATCTCACCCCACACTAATTATTAGATGGAAGACTTTTTTTGCATTTTGATGCTCAGCATGCTTTCTTTACTAGAAAAGCAGTAACTTGTGTATCATCCTGATTGATTCAGCCATTCCTTAATTTAGTTCAGAGAGTCAATCAATATTTTGTATAATGTGGTGTGTGTTTTGATAAGCAAAGAATTGCCTCCTGAATCACTTCTTAGGCACTGAATATAAAATCACCATATCATTTATTATTCCAGTTTGATAAGCAACTGTGCTTGAATTGGTCATTGATTAGAGTTTTGTGTCAGATTACAATAGGAACTTGGTTGCTATTCCTTTAAAACAGTAGCTGCAACAGTCTAACCAGTTCTTACATTCCTGTAAATTCCAATATTATTTGGTATCCAAGACAAACACAAACCATGGCTATATTTTCTAGTGTTTTAGATTAGTATATTTTTGTTGTTGCATATGCTGTGAAAACACCCAATTCTGTGGGATTTCAGAACCACTTATCAGGAAAGAGTTCCATGTTCTCAAGTGTTACACCTGTAAAAGCCGCCTGAGATCTGTAGCTACTGTAGTGAAAATGTACTATAAATGTATGGTATGATGTAAGAGGTTTCCAGAGGCATACATACCAAAGTGTTTTCCATAATTGAAAATATATGTACTGTGTAAATGTAAAAGATCAAAAGTTTCTATGGCCACCAGTGTATAAATTACTCTTATTGTTGTTAAATGTAATAATACTTTTATTTTTAACAGTGTTTATTGAAGGTTTTAATTAATGCTATTAGAAATATATTCATTCTCAAGAGAATTAAAATTTCTACTAATATTTACTTACAAAAAATGCAGCACTTTTGATTGGTGTGTAACCTGAAAAGCTCATTGATGCTGAAATGTATTTTACAGTAGTACATCCCATTTTATGTTAAGGTAGAAACCTTTTGTTGATACATTTTTATTAGTGAGGTATTTACTTGTAAACAAGTTCTGTCTTTCAATTTTTGCAAATTCAACTGTTTATGATACTTTTTCTCTAAGCTAAACCATTATATGCCTTTGCCATCAGAATTTGTTGCTGTGAAAATGGTTATCATATCAAAAAACAAGATCATGACCTCAGGTGAGGAATAATGAGGAGGAGTAGATGAAATTTTCTGGCTATGAGATACCATCAGATGGGCACAAGAAAGAGTTGAAAAAAACAAAGCCTTTATATGTTTTTAAGATGATAATGTTTAATTGAAGATCTATTGACTTGTTTGTCTTCCCCTGGAAAAGATTATTATCTTCAGGTGTTCCATACACACAGTGTAAAAACAGCCAGAATGATGTTACCTTGAGCAAAAAGATTTTAAGAGATGGAGAGAGGAAATTATACTTTTTGCCCAAAAGCACTCTATGAGGAAATTTTTATACAAAGTAAATCAAATACTGTTCATTTTTTACAAATTGGTAAACAGCTTTGTGTATCTGCAAGCTAAATCAAACACCCAAAGGACAGATGCAGTGGCCAAGACTTTGGTTTAATTACTAACACTCACTGAAAAATCCTAGATCGATGCAGATTCTAAAGACACAGAAATATATTTCATTCTGCAAGGAGTGCCATAGCTTTGGAATACAGATTATTACATGAGAGAAAATAAAATTTTTATTCTCTTCCTAGACGGCTGAAATTTCACTATTTGAGACCTATTTATGTTTGTCTGTGCAATCACTCTCAGGCACTCAAGAGCCCAGAACATTTAAACTGCTTACAGTGTTTGCTTCTCTCAATGACACATTGAGAATCTTTCAAATTGCCAGCTAAAGTAATTAATTGTGACAGGACTAAAAGTGATGCAGTAATGAATCCTGAAGAAGTGTTGAGAATGAAGGAATGATGCTAAGCTTGGGAAGGAGGGAGGAAGGGAGGTGGTTTGGAGGAGTTTTTTCCTTGTTTCTCACCTTCCCACGCCACTTGAATTTTTTTTAATTGACATTAAATTTAATTAATTTTTCCCAAGTCAAGGCTATTTTGAACATGACAGTAAGGGAGCTTTCCTAGCTTGTGTTCTCCCTCTATCCTGTTGAAAAGGGATGTTATAGGGGAGCTGGGTGGGTATTTGGCAGCCAGTCAAAATCAACCTACATCACTCAGTTAGTTGTCCTGCAAAAACAGATACTGCAGACACACTCTGGATGGTAGGATATTGCATGACTCCTCTGTGGCTCACAGACTCACACAACTGTTTGACTCATTTAGAGAACACAAGTGAGCTTCAATAATGACTGCATAGTGCCATATCTGAAACCATCTTTCTCCTCTGACACAGAAAAGAAAGAAGGCAAGAGGGAGCAAGAGAAAGTTCAAGAGAGGAAGAGATAAAGAAATGGATGGCCGTGCCTCCCCTTGCTGTGCAGACTGGGGGTGAGTTCTCTTACCTAAACCTCAACATCTGGTGCTGTTCAAGGCTACTTCATGACTCCTCCATTAGGGCATCTGACCTGTGACCACTGCTCCAGAAAGGGCCTCATTTCTGCCACCCATGTCTGGCTATCCTGAACATCCCATATAATTGCCAATGGCCCTGAGCACACCCATATATTCAACCAAATCATGACCCCAGTCTTTATTGAATCTAATGGAATGTAGACACCAAGCACAAATTTATGTATCTTAACCCTCAATTCAATCCCACTCCTATGTTAGTGTCCAACTGAATTCTGCTTCCATAAATCTAGTTGTAGGTTTCTGGACAATGACCAGATTCAGTCTAGAAACTGCTTAGCTGCATTACCAGGGCACTATATCTCCTCAGTTCCAGCTGAGGAAATGGATTGTTTCCCTGCTGTGGCTTTTACCCTTTTCCTCCTTTTCTGCTGCGTGGCTATAGAAATTGCTGCAAATGTCTTGGCTTAGAGTCAGGAAAATGGAAAATTAGATTCACATATCTGGACCTTTCACTATGTGGACAGAATAAAGGTGTGACTTGCTGCACTTATCAGCATAGATGTGTTCATTATAAAAGCCAAAACAGAAATGTTTGGTTTCTAATACTGAAATGCAATGAAATAAAAATCCAGGCCTCCCTTATTACAATTTCAGAATTAATGTCTGTTTTCAGCAGACTGTCATTTGTGTTGTGACATTTTTTGCCAAAAACAAAAAGACCTAAGCAATGGAAATAATCACACAGGATATACACTGAAATGTTGGTTTGTAATTATAATATTAGACTTGGAACAATTTGTTTTTAACAAGATAGTTCAACAGATGTTATTAATTAAATTTTTTTAATGAAACAAAATGCTCCATCTCCTAATAAATTAGATGCTCTGTATCCTTTGAAGAAAAAAGGAAAAATATGCATTAAAAATTACCTCTATTATTAAATGGAAAATAACCATGTTTCTAAAAAATTATAGCATCCAAGTTTATCCAATTATCCAGTCTATATATGTGGAGAGCCGTGATGTGGAAGGTGCTTTTATTCTTCTTACTCATTTGTTCAGGTTTGTATTAAAAGTTACATCTACCTTTGCTGAGAAAAAAGACCATTTTTTTCCTCACCCCTGCTTTTTTATTGCTGGTAACTTACATTCAGAAAGGGTTTAGTTAAGTCCTACTTCTTCTGGTACCTGTATCATCAGTAGAATTGGATCTAAATTGTAATTTATGAGGCCATTCAGTTACACAGCAGAAACAAGACTGTAGCTTATGACATGCTGAGGCCAATAGAAGAAGAAAATGGTGTTCTCTAACTGCAGGAGAAAGTGCAATTTGTCTTCAGATCTTTTATGATGGAGCTGAGAAACAAGAAAACATCACCAGAAAGAGATTTCAAAGCTTTTCTTATTGCTGGTTGATTTTTCTAAGCTTTCTGTCAGTGGGAAATAAGCATTTTGTTTGAATTTAAACTCACAACAATGCCACCACATCTGTGTTATAACCTTTCACACAAGTAATTTTTTACTACAATATCCCAGCTAAGAGGGACTCAACAAAACACAATTAATTGACAAAACACAATTAATTGACATTATCTTTCATGACCATTCACAAATTAGTTCAGTATTGGAGCTAGGTTTGGAGCCTCTTGGGTTTCCATCTACTGCCCACTAATTGGCCCTTCTAAGGCTATTTAAGGACAATAGATGGACTTTTCTAATATGTGTCAAATTATTCACATGGTTCCAGAACTTTCTTTATTCCCCTTTAGGCAGTTTGATATAGAGATTGTCATGTGCTGAGAAAATACTGCAAGAAAAGTTTGAATTGACTAAGATTGTAAAAAAAAGTATATTTATGAGTAATCTTAAAGTTACAGCCATATTCAACATTATTCTCTAAACCCAGTTTTGAATGTTCAACTCCAAAGTGTTCAGCAAAAATTTCCTGAGGTACCTGAAGAGTGGGAAGGCAGATGTAGAGGTTACACCAGCAGCTGTAGGGCAGAACTGTTGTTAAGATGGTGCTGTGGAAAGCAATTAACCTGCAGACCTTTCACTATTTATGAAAATAGCTGGAAAGGCACTGCCACTAAATTTAATTGAAGAGTATTTGTGCCTATTCTCTGTTAATTTGTATTTTTACTTAAAGAAAAGCCCATTTAACAAAATTTTGAAGTTGCTGTTAAAAAGACTTAAGAATTGAACTCTATTCTTAGTTGGAAAGTTTTAAGATCTACAGTAGTATAATCTCACTTCTAAATAATGTCCTTTGATCTCAGTACTTCACGAATGACTGTGAAGACACATAAATTCCTTCGTGCTGAAATGAGAGAAGAGAGAAGAGAAGAGAAGAGAAGAGAAGAGAAGAGAAGAGAAGAGAAGAGAAGAGAAGAGAAGAGAAGAGAAGAGAAGAGAAGAGGAGAGAGAAGAATTGTCACTTGTTTCTCTTTTTCACACTACCATTATTCAGTGCTGCAATATCAGATATGCCTTCCACTTAAGTACCAAGAGAGATATTTAAATTTGTTTGGTTTTACATATGAGTCATGCATTTAAATCCAAGAGTAATATGTGATCCTAATTGCCAGTTTCAGTTCTCTAATTTTATTCTTGAGTTTTTGCCATATCTCAGAATCTATCACACTGAATCTAATACCTGTGTAAAACTTATGCTAATATATTAATTTTACTTTCATAACCACTGAGGCTTTTATCTAGGTGTTTTATATTATTATATTCTGTTAATAAATGTGACCTTCTAGATTTATTTGGAGGCTCTTTTCCTGGTTTTAGTAATTGTCTTCTGTTCTTCATTTCCCAAGTAAATTGAAAGACCTTATTACTAATGTTTTGCTCTAGCAGACAACTCAGAATATTTTAGCAATTTATATAACCATTCCTGATCATTATAAAAACTCATCAGTTTTAAAAATAAACGACTATTATTATTATTATTATTATTATTATCTCAGCAGTTGTGTTGGCCTGTGAAAAAAAAGAGCTCTTCCTTAAGCTTTCTAGCATTTATCTTTTCTTAAGAGTTCAAAAAATATAGTTGGCAAGTACCATTTTGTCTTTTTGATTGAAATTATTGAATTAAAGCAAATTTTATTTAGAACCTAGAAGTAGCTCACTTCTGAGTTGTTATACTCTAATTAGAAATATAGTTTAGGGGTTCATTTGCTCATAAAAAATAAAATGAAAAAACAACAACAAAAACAAAAACAAAAAAAAAACCAAACAAACAAAAAAAAACCAACTGAGAATTGTTGTCATATTACCAGAGATAGTTAGAAAATTCTACTCTGCTTACCTACTCTACAGCAATGTGTAAATAATTAATATTTTGGAAGTAACAGTGCAGATATCACTCATAAAACAAGTATAAGGAAACTCTGGTTGTATAACTCATCACAGCAACAACTTATGTATAACACCTGAGCCAGTTCTTATTAATTTTTGCTCTGGTAAAGATACCAGAACCTGATATCCTATAATACTAAAGTTCAAAGATGTATGATTTATCTTAAATGCTTTGTACCTTGAGCTTTGAATGTCTGATGAAGAAGGCAATGATGTCTGGACATGAATTAATTGAAATACTGATTAAGGATGCAGCTAGCTTAACAATGTGTTTAATATTGTTACTTTAAGGAAAGAAAAAGCTTTGCTTATCTTTACAAGCATACTGAAGTATTAAATTTAATGCATTCCAAATATGAATTAAACAAATATTATCTTACTGATCTGGGTAGCATCTTAAGTTTCAGAAGTTGCACACTTTTCTTCAATATTACCTTTTATAACACTTTTCTGATCAACAGAAAAAAATTAGTTAGTATCCTTTTTATTTAAAAACTGCTTTCCTTATTTCCTTATATAAAACAAATTTTACAAGAATCTGATCATTTTCTGCTTTTTTAAATAAATAATTATGATTTGGAACACTAGTGAGTAAAATTCATAGACCTTCCTCATATCCCTGAGTTAATCTAAATTGAGTAACAAACTTTATAGCTGATAAGAACGTAGAGTTTGAATCATACGTTTGTTTATATGTGATTGTGAAGGCAAATTAAGGCCACATATGTGAAGCAGTCACAATAATGAAGGCCCTATCAAGATTTTGGCATTAGAACAGAATTGTTTTCTGATTAAAATGAACTAGCTTTTGTTCTGTAGCTCAAGAGCACACAGAGAAATAAAAATTCTCCTCCACCCCACAAATTATTACTTTGTTTGTTTTCTTCTCTTTCTTTCAAGCAACTAACACAAGCTGGGAAACAATTTATAGTACAATTCTCTCTTTTTAATTATTCAAGCAGTCTGACGCTTCCAATTTTCCAGCCAAATTCTTAGTCTCTGCATGAGGTAAATTTTATTTGCAAACATACAGAAACTAAAGTAAATCTTTGGCCCTTCTTAACTATCTTATGAGGGGAATCTTTCAAAAAGGCACTAGCCTGAATAGTAGAAGGCAAAAACTTGTAGTGTGTAATTTGTCATAGAAAACGTAATTTAAGAGAACTTTGCACCAACTCCTTTCAGATATAATTGGTTTGAATTGGCTGAGTCATTATCACATGTGTTCTGGTATTCTTTTTTCCTTTTTTTTTTTCCAGTTTGTTATGCTCTATTGACTTTTTTTTTTCTTTTATTGAAACAAATGAGTTTGCCATTCAGCAGAGGTGGACTGATATTTAAGTAGATGAGTGTTTTGCATATAAATGAACAGTTAAATTATTGAGCATTAATTCCCCATGTGATATTAGAGTTTACAATATTTTTCCTCAGATTTTTGCTCAGATTTTGCATGTTCAAATTCTGCTTATTTCCTTCAATTGCCCACAAAATTTGACATCTTTTCTACTTATAATTTGTCAAATGCAGAAGATTCATGTAAATTAAAAAAATAATTCATAGGGATTTTATTAAAAGAAAGAGTTCAAGAGTGGGTTGAGCTATCACAAAATACATTCTTTAGGTTTGCTAGGTGAAGAGGAAAGGAGTTTAGTTGGTGCATTGCCAAGTCAGACCCTGTCCAGTATCCAAATATGTGGCGATGAGCAAAACCAAAAGTATAGTTCTGATGTTCCTCATAGATCATGAATGGCTCAAAATATTTTCCTTAAAGCATAAATGTCTCAAGAAAGGAATGGAAGCAGGTCTCCTGATGTCTGGACTGAACAAAGAACTGGGTTGCACATTTCCTTGGTATGAGTCTCAGCCATGTTAATAAGGGTATGGTGTAGTTTATTTGAATTGTAAAATACTGTCTTTCACCATGTGTTGCCAGGTATGTGTTGTTTCTGCAGTCTGGAACAATGTGTTTTAAGCAGGGTTGTAGTTCTGAAACTTCTGTGATGACCAGGAAAAAAGTTTTTAGATGTTTTACCTTTTCACATTGTACCTTACTTTCTCGACTAAGTCCTGAGCAAAATTTTTGCAAACGAAGGTTTTTAAGTTTATTATGTTTCTGCACTACCATATTAGTCATGTAATGACTACTTCCTATAGCTTTGGAATGTTGCAATTAAGTTTTTCATTTTAATGGATTTTAATGGATTATTTTGAGATATATTCTAGCTTTTAGAAACCATGGATATTTAAAATAAAATATTCCTTTTATTCAGATTCTTGAACTTCAGGTATGGCACCTGTCACAGAAAGTTACAGCATTGTAATATCCAGGGTCAACTGTGCATTTTGCATATACTGACTGACAAGGAACATACTGGTATAAACAGCTTAAGACAAACTATTTAAACTGGCAATACATATATGTAAATAACCTCTGACAATAAGATAGGAGAATGCAGTGCCAAAAAGTTGGAGCTACCAAGCTCTTAACCCAAACCAAAGCATTTATATATCTACTGTCCCTTGAGTCATATGTTCATAATTATTAAAGAAATTCTGTCTGATATGTGTCCCATGAAAATCTTTCCTTTTTCATTTTGCAGCAAACTTTTATTCCTAGTACAAGTTATGTTCTTGCAAATTTAGTTCAGCTTGAGTTGAAACAATCTGGATTTGGCTCTAATTCTGAAGGATTTCAAAGATTTCAGAATTAAGTGGAAAGTTCTTGCAGTGACTGAGAAAGGCCAGTAGAATAAATTTGTAATGCTTGAATATCCTAAGACCCTGGAAGAGACACAAAATTCTTTTCCTGTTCTCTTGATTTTGTATAGCTTGGTTTTTGTTGAGGGGTCCACAGAGGTGGCTCCTGTGGGAAGCTGCTGGAAGCTTCCACCATGTCCAGCAGAGCCAATCCCTGGTGGCTCTGAGGATGGACATGCTGCTGGCCAAAGCTGAGCCAATGAGAGAGGCTGGTAACACCTCTGTGATAATATGGTTAAGAACAAAATCAAAACATAGTGGAACACAGTTTATTTTCCAAGTCAGAGAAGAGGAGGACTGGGGAACATGTGATGGAAAAAACAAGATGGAGACACCAAGGTCAGTGCAGAAGGAGGGGGAGGAGTTGCTCCAGGTGCCAAAGCTGAGATTCCTCTGCAGGCCATGGTGAGACCTTGCTGAGGCAGCTGTGCCCCTGCAGCCCCTGGGGATCCATGGGGGATGCAGAGATCCACCTGCAGCCCGTGGGGAAGGTGCCCATGCTGGAGCAGGTGGAGGCCTGGAGGAGGCTGTGGTCCAATGGGAGACCCAGTGGAGAGAGAGAGCTCTTGCTTCCAGGCTGGAGCAGCCTGTCCTTGGAGGACTGCACCCCATGGAAGAGAGACCCAGGTCACAGCAGTTTTGGGAGGACTGCCCATGGGAGGAAACCATCTTTGCAGCAGGTGAGGTCTGGCTGCTGCTCATGAGGTTGGACCCCCACCGGAGGAGCTCATGGAGAACTGCCTCCTGTGGGAGGGACCCACGGCCTCACAGGGGAAGGACTCCTCTCCCAGAGCAGTGGAAGATCATCTTGAGTGACATACTGACCAAACCCCCACACCCTGTCTTCCTGTGCTGTTGGTGGAAAGGAAGGAGGGACTGGGGGGAAATAAGATGGTTTTAAGGGCTTATTTTACTTCTCGTTATCCTCCTCTGACTTTGTTAGTAATAAATTCACTTTGTACCTCTAAGTTGAGCCTGTTTTGCCCTTGGAGTGCTTTCTCTCAGTCCTTATCTCAATTCATGAACCCTTTCTTTAATTTTTATTTCTCTCCTCTACCCAGCTGTAGCAGGTGAGGGCAAGTGAGTAGCTGTCGTGAGTGTCTGGAATTTGGCCAGTGTCAAACCATGATACTTGTTTTATTTTGTGGGTTTTTGGGTTTTTTTGGCCTAATCTATTTCTCATATGACATATTACTTGAGTTTATTAACACAAGAGCTGTGCTAACACAGCTTTATTGTTGCCAGCAGAGTATTTCTACAAGGCAGGCACAGCACTGCTGATAATTGTAGCTGTCCCCCCTATATACTGCACCAAACCTCACACAGTCCTGTTTTTACCTTCAGTGCATCTCAGGTAACCTAAATACTCATGAACACTTTGATCAGTTGACTGCCCATTTCCTATGGGCCACACTGAACATATTTCATAGTGTGCTCTACCATGGGGAATACAACTGTCCTAAAAGAGTTCACAAAGTGCCAACTCATGGATAAGAAGTTACTGAAAATCATGAAACTCTGTACTTCTATACCGACAGCTAGTGAGCAAGAGTACACTGCCTAGGGAAAACTGGGTAATTCTACACAGAAAGTTTAAGATTGTCTTATGTTCTGACTCACATCTAAAAAAGTAATTTTGTTCACAAACTTTAGTGCTCTAGAACTAAGTGTATTGAAGTCTGGGATTTCTAGCACTTCTCCTTGTGCCACATAGATGGAAGGGGAACTGACTCCAGAGTTCTGCAGAGAATTTCACCCAAACTGTTCTCAGAGCACACCTTCTGTCCTGCAATGAGCTAAACACAGAGTCTTGTTTCATAGAATAATAGAATATGCTGAGCTGGAAGGGACCCATCAGGATCACTGAGTTGACCTCCTGGCCCTGCTCACTGCCTCAGTGCTGTGATTCCTTCCCTGGGGAGTCTGTTCTGTGCCCAACCACCTCTGGGTGAAAAACCTTTTTCTAATATCCAACCTCAACCTTCCCTGACTCAGGTTCATTCCACTTCCTCAAGTCCTATCACTGGTCCTGAGAGTGAAGAGATCAGTACCTGCCCCTCCAGTTTCCCTCATGAGGATGTTGAAGATCACAGTGAGGTCTCCCCTTGGTCTCCACTTCTGAAAAAATCAAGTGACCTCAGCCATTCTTCATAAGGCTGAGGCTTCCCCTCCAGAGCACTCAGCAGTGACCAAAACTGCCCCCAGCACTCAAGGTGACACCATCCTCGTGCAGAGCAGAGCAAGACAATCCCCTCTCTTCCCTGGCAAAGCTGTGCCAGATGTACTCCAGGACATGGTTCCCTCCTGTCTGCCTTTTGTTTGGATTTGGTTTTTTCAGTGAAGTCCCAAGGTCATCATTCTCAGGGTTAATGTAATCACACTAACTTGAAAAGCTGACTGCAAATCTATGTAAAAGACATGTTCTTCTTTTTAAGCATAGGAAAAAGAGGTAGCAGCACCCCACTCCTCTTTTGTGATCCTGGTATGAACACACCAAGCTATGAAAATTTTTCTGATATGTGATCTACACACCAGTAGGACAGTGATCTGGGGAATGTGGCTGAAGTGAGGAAAAAAACAAAAGTAATTCTGCAGGCAAATGGTTACAAGATTGTGCCACAGTTCCTGTCCCTGCTCCCAAAATATGGTATAGTCACTGACTGGTACTAATAGATGAAACAATGTACCATTGAAAACCATTGAAAATTTGTCACTGCACACTAAAGTTCTTAAAAAACTGATATGAGCTGGGCATGGGTCTTTGGGATTGTATTCTTGAACTGATGTGCCTTCCCTCTTCACCTGTTCAAGTTTGCCTTTGTGTCTAGCTTCTCTTTCTTTCCATCTTTTTGCAGGTGCTTATGAAACAATTCTGCTGGAAGCAAGGTAACCACAGGGAGGAGAATTTTTTAAAGAACATAATATGTGAAAGTTATTTTTTCATTCTGGAAACACATATCGGCCATAATGTATGCATTTCCAAGACTGAGATTTTATTGCCAGTGTTTTTCTTCTTTCTTCAACAGTCAGTATATGAATGTGTTCTCATTGAGTCATTACCAAATTTAATTTATTTCTTGGCATACTTTCCAACAATCTCTTCCTTTTTTCTACCCAGCCACCTTCGACTGCAGCCAGCCAGGTGGTTCACTAACTGACTTAATAACTTATAAATTCAGCTTGCTTTACAGTTTCTGCTGAACACATTCTCTCAATAACAACAGTTTTCCCAGCTTGAGTAATAAATGGAGTTACCTCAGGGTTGAAACAAATGTGAAGTGTGTCCTTAATGCAACCAATTTAATCAAACACATCACTGAGTTCTTCTAGTATATTATTTTCATTTAGCTGATATGAGACCTCCATTATACGTTTGATCAGTTTTAATTCCTTAGAAACTCTAATCCCTGGCACAGGCTAAGCCTCTACATTCACAAAGAGAAAATAGAATAATTTCTGAGAATTCCATACAGAGAAGGGTGGACCTTTAACACATGAATGCTTTTTGCCTTCATTTACTGTGACAACCATAGCATTTTTAAGCTTTCCCATGCTTCCTGTGAAGAGACAAATTTGGATATTGCCATTATTTAGTTATATAAGGCAAATGTCTATAGTAACTTCCAGCTGTAATAATCTGAATTTGTGACAATTTTTCTGCATATTAAATACTTTATTTACATCTATTATTCATATAGTCAAGTACATTTCTGGCAGTACAAAGGATTCCATGATGTGCTTAACTGTCAGGATCACTATTTGCTTTCAAAATATTTGACAGCATTTGTAACTGAAGATCTAAACTTCTACCGAAATTTATTTATGAAGAAGTAACATGGCTTATTCTGCTTGCAGCTGGGTATAAATTGTGAGAGTAAACCAATAGAAAATAGACAATTTTAAGTTCATATGTGATTGGGCTTTTTAAGTGCAATACTTCCTCATAGTCAGTTAATCAGGGGGTCAGAGAATCACATGGGACACACAGCAACTGCTTTATTCAATACCTAGTAATAATTGAGGCCAGATGTTAAAAAGAAAAATCAGTCGGAGAAATGTGTTTGCATTTCAGCATAGAACCAAGATAATTAGGTTGTTCCTATTAAATGACAGACATTTTGTTCTTGGATACTGCAAACCTTCTCAAAGTTAAGAAATGTATATGCCACTATAGCTATTGACATAGTTTACCTGATTGATTTTTTTAACAATTTAATACTTATCTTTAAATGCCTAAATGTCCTGTCTCTTTCCTGTGTTGTGAAAAACATTGGTTCAAGTCTATGTATAGGCTTTCTAGTTGCTGTCGCTTGTCACACAGGCACTTTGCACCTCTTTACATCTGTGTTCTGAAGGTCAAAGCAATTCCATCACATCCTGATTGCTCAGACTGCCACATCATGCTTAGACCTACCTTTGTTGCCACTTCTATATAAACCACAGGTTAAGAAAAAGCATATATGGATCATATGAAATATGTATCAAGTGAGGAAACGTTCAAATTTAGATGAGACTTCTCCTCTCTTTATATGTATCTGATATCATTTGTGATTGTGGTATTTGTCACCATATAAGTGATGCAAGCTCTGAAATCCAAAATCTTAATGATGGCATTTTACATGACAGAGTAAGTAACTTAGACTTAAACAATGTAGGCAAACTGAGAAGTGTGGGCCAGATAAGTGTACAAGGAGGTAGATTGACAATTGACAGGAATGGAAGTCTTAAAGAGTTTTTATTAGCGACACAAGGTCCTGCTGGAGGCAACTCACTGGCAGAGCTTCTTCCAAAGCTTGCTCTAGCAAACATCCAATAAGATATCCTGCTGAGCATAAGATCTTTAGTCTTCATCAGTTCAAGTCTCTCTTGAAGTGTTTGTTAGTACCTCCAAATACTACCCGAGCTGAATCAGCATCTTCAAAAATCAAGCTTCTCAGAAAACAGGTGTCTAGAATGCCAAAACAGCTTTGAAGTAAAAGATGAGAGGCTTAATGTAAACAATGAAAGAAATGAACCTACCCTAAAATTGGGACAACATTTAGAAGAGAGAAAACAGCTTTGTGAAGAATGGAGGGATGTTATTACAGATGGAGAACAAGAGGTAAGGTTGAAGAGGGAGACTGAAAGCAAGAAATACCAAGTAACATGGGAAGAAAATCTGGCAACACTTATACTGATTAAAAATACTGGATGAATAATAAAACAAAGAGAAAGAAGCAATAATGAGCCCAGGAAATCACCTTCTGAGTAAATCAAAAGCAGTCTTCTGGTTTCAAAGGTCTGCAATATAATAAATATGGTATTCTCTAATATGTCATATAGGTTTTGAGATCACTAAATTCACATTTCAATGCTTTCCAGCTAGAGACAACCTTTCAAAAAAAAAAATTATTGGCTTTCACATAGAAATAAAAATAAATAAAAACTTTTTTTAAAAAAGTATTAAGAGATACGTAGGATAAATGGGGGGAAAAAAGATAATAACTTCACAAGGAGAAGAATAATGTGTAAAGAGGAGAATAGAAAGGTATGATGTTACTTGTACAAAGAAAATACCAAATCCCAAATGAAGACCCCCCCAAAATTATTTTTTTCCCCTGGCTTTTTTCAGTGACTCTTCATGGGGTCTCATGTCAATCTTCTCAATTTGTCTGATGGTTTTAGCATTTGTTGAATATTCAAAAATAACTAATTCCAAAAGTGTTCCCCACTCTGCCTGTGTGGGGAAAAGAAAACACAAACAAAATGTAAACTTGCTGCAGGAAATGTGAATAAAATTATTCAGAGAGATGAGGGAGAAGGGGAACAAGGATTACAGATTGCCTGCAGACTAGGTGCAGGCAACAGTAGAAAAGCAGTTTCAGTATTAATACTACTTATCTTTTTATTAGAATGCATGTGTCATTGTTTCTTTACTGACTTGTTGCTATTTTTGATTGGTCTGGAATTTAATCTATTCAAATTTTCAGGAAAGAAAGACACAATTCTGCTGTGATATTATAAATGAAATCACCTGCATTTAAACAGATAAACTGTTTCTCTGTGACATTTAGCTGAACAGCAGTTCAGGATGTAAAAATGCGGTCCTTGTTAATCTACTATACTAAAATATAAGAGACAGGCGAAAGCTGCAACACAACTGAGCTTATCACACACAATTGCCTGTCAAAGGGCAACTGCCTCATATTAAGTGAAATTGTTGTCTGCTTGCAGTCTTTGGGCAAAGTGAATAGAAGGGAGTGTGTATAACTCCATTATTTGTAGCTCAGCTGAATTCAGCTATTAGAGATACCCTGTAAAAAGTGAATAGCAGCACTTAAGCCAAATGTGAAAATGATGGCATTTTCACATTTCAGGTCTATAGCCATTACATGAGGATGCTTTGAAAGATATTTTTAGACTTTCAAAGAGGAAAAAAAAAATAAAATCACACCCTGTGGCTACATGAAATGCAGACAATTTTGAGCACCTCTCAGAAATTTACCATTTCTCAGTCACGTGTAAACAGGGAGAGCTTTAAAGACACATCTGTTATGCTTCTATGCTACTGTGTCCTCCTGAAGTTTCAGGCTCATTTTAGCCTAAATTTTAGTCTTTTCTTGTTAAATGGTGCAGGAGAATCTATCATAGCAACAGCTCCAATGGGTTTGTGAGGTGAATCCAGAGATAAAATTTCCTGCATATTCCCTAATGGATCTCTGGTTTCTTTCAGTAATTATTTTGCCTGTCAGTCACCTTATGCCTGACTGTGGCAGCTTGAACCTTTGATTCTGACAAGAGGTGATTGGGAAAGTTACCTTGGAAAAGAGTTTAAAAGGAACCACTCCAAATACCACATCAGTCATCAGTGGTCCTCTGCAATCTTCATTAAAGGACAGCAGGAGATCAGGTGTTATTAGACTATCACAAAATTATGCATGTTATTTTTAATGCTATTTTATTTTAAGAATAATAAATGCAAATCACACTGTCTGGGAAGAAAAAGATATGGTAATTCAACAGAGCTTGAAAGTAGGAAGACAAACCTAGCATAAAAAATGAACATGTCCAAGAATCTTTGGATGTCAAAAGACAAACCCTCCCTAAAATGTTTAAAAAAATTTTGTTTTCATTCTTCAAGTAACCAAAATCTCTGGAAAATAGGGGTCAAATAATTTAGGGGAGAAATAGAAAGGAACATTCCTGGTAAATATTTCTGGAAAAAATTATTGATGTTCAGGAACATACAATTATCTCCAGCAGAACAGGAGGAAAAGCATCCCAGGCTGGTGTTCTCCTTTTGAATGACAGTGCTTTCAAGAATGGTACTGGTTTAGTCCTTGACTCTTATAACCAAAAAGTGCATCATGTTATGCCTAAGAAACAACTAAAAATATAATATAGCTGATGTCAACTGTACTGAATGCTCAATATTCATCTTCTTGCTTTTATGGGTCTGCTTTATGACTGGCTTCTAATTTTATCACAAAGGATTTACTCTAGCTTTGCTAGTGTAGGGTTATTCTTCTGGTGGACAAAATATTATAAGCTCAGGTATAATATAAAAATCTTTCCAATACAGACACAGGTTAGTCTGAACATTTCATGTGTCCACTCTTTTTCAAAGTACAGCCTGAGTTTCCTCAGTGCCTGCATTCTTGCTTCCTTTCTCTTCTGCTTTTCATTTTTCCCAGTAACAAACCTGTACAAGCTAGTATGAATTATGGCTCTGAGCAGCCTCAGGCTGTGTATACTTCAACACAGATGACAAACTGAACTGAGGCTGATGCATCCTATATCACAGAACCACAGAATCAGCTAGGTTGGAAAAGACCTCTGAGATCATTGAGTCCAACCCATGACTGAACACCACCATGTCAGCTAGACCATGGCCCTAAAGGCTATGGCTGGTGCTGGCACCACCTCCCTGGGCAGATCCATCCAATAGATACTCACCCTTTGTGTGAAGAATTTCGTCCTGATGTCCAACATAAACCTCCCTGACACAGCTTAAGACTGAGTCCTGTTGTTACCTGAGAGAAGACACTGAACCCCACCTGGCAATGACCTCCTTTCAGGCAGTTGTAGAGCAACACAGTCTCCCCTGAGCTTCATTTTCTTCAGGATAAACAACCCCAGCTCCCTCAGCTGCTCCTCAAAGGAGGAGCTCCAGACCCTTCACCAGGTCCATTGCACTTCTCTGGACTCACTCAAGCACCAAAATGTCCTTCCTGAATTGAGGGGCCCGGAACTGGACGCAAGACTTGAGGTGTGGCCTCAGCAGTGCTGAGTACAGGGGATAATATTATGTTCCTCTATAATGCTGTCCTAGAACAGTTCAACAACTTTTTCCACAAAATTGTGTCAAATAGGAACTCTCTAAAGCTCCACCAAGATTCTCCTGGGTCTATTTTTTTGTCTGGTCTGGTATCATGATGATGTGACTAGAGCTTGTTTGTGGCTCAGTTTTCCTTTTTTCATTTTGTTCTGGCATATAGTTCTTACATACCTCAGATGGATGGGTTTGATAGCAAGAGTTTAATTATCTTCCAGTAACAGACATAGACATGACACCTCCAATATGAACTGTACAGAGTCTATCAAAGTGACCAAAACATAGGTCTTAAATCTTATCCCTGTATTTAGAAACAAAACCCAGCACTTTTCACTAGCAGGCACCAGCTCCTGCTCAGATGCATCTGCAAATAGATGACCCTAATAGTCTAATCCATTTAAAGCAGGAGCTGCTGTATTGGAAATTTAGCACTTGGTAGGATTCTTTTATTATCGTTTGTTGATTGAAGTTTATAAGAATTATATTCCAACAAAAAAGCTTTAAACTGAATTCCAGGATATTTAGATGATGTTGGAGAGCCTCAAATTTTTATTGTCTTTGCTATAAACAAGGGAACATCTGCTAAAAAGAAACCTTCAATTATAGATTTCACTACCACCCACACAAAAGTAAACATTTTAAAAACTGCAATTACTAAGCAGTGTGAGGAGGCAGTACATGCAGCAGTGATCCAGCTCCATGGGGAATGTGTAAATAAGGGTCTTTGGGAGTAGATGCAGAAGTACTCTAGAAGAAAGATAAAAGGTCACCACAAAATGCAGATAACTTCAGAGGCATATTATTCAATAAATCTCAAAACTAAGATGACTAGGACTGTTTAATAGAATTTTATTTAAGAGGCCATTACAAGTTCCACAATACTCAGCATAATCTTCTAGCACTTGCAGATTCTATTGGCTTCATTGAACTTCCACCTATTTTGCCACTGAAAATATAGTTCTAAATATATTTTTGATTTCTAAATATCTCTTTTTAAAATGTCATTTTCTATAGCTTCTATGATATGCTAAAATACATATTTTGGTACATATCTAACCAGAACACCTATAATACCTACTAGACTAGTAAAAACAATAAAATTTTTATGTTATGTACAATTAATATCTGCAATAACAGCATAAGAGAATGCTGAAATCTTAGCCTCTTGTTTCTCAGGTCTGCTTCATATGTGGCTGCAGCAGATTCCATTACTCGAAAATGTGAATTACATTGACAAATATTTCCCTGGTACTCTAGCACCAAGATCTTTCTTTTTCTTCCTTTTCTGTTTCATCTGATTACATAGATCTTCCATGAAGAATCCAAGATGATTCTCTTATCTTTTGAAGACCTTCTTTCCATGCCTGGCTAACTACATTATCGAACTGTTGTCACAGTAGACTTTCAGAAGAACTGGTAAAATATATACATATATAAAGGACATTTGACAAGTCAAATGGGAATTTTCACACTAGATTACTATATATTTAAAATGTCACAGAAAAACAAATTCTAAGAGCAGTAATAATAAAGACTTTAAAAGCCCCAGCCCCCACTAATAACTTGTGTGCAAAATTTAGTGAACTACACATCAGAGAGATGGTTCTGATACCTGAAACACTGTTATTCTAAAACCTTCAAATCATTACTTGTGGAAGTGGCTGTAGCACCTGCAGCTCAGATTGCTGACTGCTTTGAGGATGCCAGATTACACAGCTGAAGTAGGACTAAGGCCATTAATGGGCACCAGCAGGAGTTTGCATCCTGCTTTGTGTTCTGGTTATACACAGAATCCAGGGTTTCATCTGAGGTCCCAAAATGCTATGTGGTATGAATATTCCCTGCCTATCTTGTTTTCAACTCCTGTTGTTAGTAGAGTATAAATTAATTATAAGGCTTGTGGTTTTGATACTCAGCTTCCTCCTGTCTCAGGCTGAGAGCCTCTGAAAGACTAGGCACCTTAAAAGACACATGTATTTTACTCAGGAAAATGAGTGAAAGAGGATCAGCAATTCTATTCATAGTATTTAAAAATAATTTGTTTGATGAAATACGGAAAGATCTAGTGGCTCCTGAATATTCCATTTAATCAAAGTGTCTAGAGTAGTCACATGGACAGTTATTAAACTGACACAACAATTGGCTGTAGTTTATAGGATTTCTATTATTTCAGTCCAGCTTCTTCCTCTTCCAAAAGCTGAATTAAAGCCCAAAGATCCTAACTGAACAACTATCATTTAATGCATCAACACTTCTGTGCTGGTGCTTATGTGATGCCTTTTCTGGTATGTTTTGCTTGCCTGTGACTGAAGTTGATTGGGTTTTGCCTTACATCAAAAGGACATTGCTAATGTCAGTGCAGTAAAACAAAACTGTTTTAATAGCCTTAGGCATTCAAACATTTCTACAGTATCAGAAGGTTTCCTATTGACTAGAGAATCTGTCTTCACTGCCTTTAGGCTCAGCTAAAGAGAAAAAAGCTGAACTCTGTCAGCAGCAGACCTGGGTTTCCTTGTGACTTTTTAAGAATCTATACAGTATTTTTTAAACACTATTGATTTGTTAGCTTTAATGAGAGTTTCACAGGGTTAAGAAATTCTTTATAAGGATAAAACATGAGTTTGCCAAGGAAAATAAGGTGATAATCATACCAATAAAGCACCTCCACAATAGAGTGTCTCTTGCAGAAAATTCTGTAGAATTCAAGAAGTACCTAAACCTGGTATTAGGTTTATTCCCCTTAAAAATCTTGTCATAGTGAGTTTGAATTGAATTACATCAACAAAAATGTTTTGATACAACAAAACTTGGAGACAATCTAAAAATACAGATAATGGTCATGTAGAATAGAAGAAACTTAATACAGCTATCAGAATATCATACATGGTCTTTGCATAAAAAAGAGAAATAAATAGGAAAACAAGTGATTACAATGTGGATAACTGTCATTTGCACAGAAGTGATTATCTCTTGGTGAAAAGTGCAACAGTTTGACAGATTGGTACCAAAAAAAATTACCCACAATTTTCTCCACCAGGAATTGCTTTATTTGAATGCAGTTCAAAACTGGAGCCTAACTCTATTTCATGGCTATTATTGCAGGCCTAAGTCTGTCACCAACTTTCTATTGCAACAGCCATGCACTAATAACTCCCATCATAAAACATTCTCTTTGTGAATAATGACCTGTGTATAAATGAATATAGGCTAAAACACTCTGCCTCTTGTTCACCAAATTATTTCTGACTATATCAAACTTTACATGTCTGCCCATTATTTTTTTTTTAAGGTTACCATGTGATTAGCTGCTTTGCTGAATATGGTCCTTGGGTAGACTAAAATTATTCTTTTTTTAGTCTCACAGGTTTTTCACAATTTCCAAGTCAAAGCATACTGCAGAAAATTATAGTTCCACCAGAGAAAAGCAATTCACTCTTATCAAAATGATTTCAGTAGAAAAATCTGAGTGATCAAAATGAAAGTCTGAGCTTTTTTTTTCTCAGTAAAGTTTTGCATTTAAATGTGGAATTATATATTTCTAAGGAACATGTAGTACATATGGAACAGTCATTTCATATCTTTATAAAATGTATAGCAGATGGATAAGACACTTTACTGGCAGAATTAAGCAACTCTGCTTCTCTGAGACTTGAAATCCATTATACAATTAGTGCTAAATCTGTGCTAGTCTTATCTAGGTAAACGAGACATGGCTTGGCATGGAGATAGTTGACATTATGCTAAATGGAAAAAGGTTTCAAAAAAATCTCATGTGGTTGCTTATTTTTCCTTTGCTTGCATTACAGATGAATGCAGTATAGTCACTGAAAGCAATAGCAAATCTTCCTTTGACTTTAATGGCATGGAATTTCAGTTAAATGTTTTTGTCGCTTGAAAGTAAGTTCAGATAGAAAGATATGTCAGTGTGGCACAGATTGGAAAATGCATAATTTGAAAGGAATTTTAAAGAGAAGAAAAAACTTTGAAGAATTCAAGCAGGATTAAGATGCTATTCCGTTGAAAATAGGAAGCTTGAAAAAAGTGTGATGTAGGTTGATCATAGAAAGTGGAATTAGGATCTTCAAACAGGGAAAGATGAGATGCTTAGTGCATGTATAAGTAATGTAAAACTGAGATGTTAAAACTATATTATCCAAACTATTTCTAATCTTACTGTTATTTTTTATCACACACTTCCAATATGAGAAATTTTAACTGAAGTAACTTACCACATGGTTCCAGGCCACATTTTCAGGTTTTGTATGCACCAGGGACCTCTACGAACTAAAAAACTGCTATGCAAAATGCAGTCTAAATAAAATTCATAGCAGCTTTGCAATTCTAACATCTAGTCAGATTAAGCACAAAACATTGCAGCAGATTGGTAAAAGAATGATAGCACTACAAAGTAGAAAACTCAGAAATTAGGAAATGCTAGATATAGCTGTTGCAACTGACAGCTTTAATAAGTTGTGTCGTAACAGTCTTAATAAAATAAATGACAATTAAATGATCATATTGTCACTGTTTAGGACAGGAGCAATATTATATTCTGGGGATGGGTCAGGCAGTTTCAATATGAATGTTTTAGGCATAGCATAGTTATATGCAACAAAAGCCAAGTTATAAGAAGAAAAATGAGATGACATCAAATACAGTTGTTTTTTTCTACTAGCTCTGCCTCCTATATATTGAGTAGCTATAAAGTTATAAAACAGGACAACTGACAACAAACCAATATATAATATAAAGAATATATTTTTTAGGCATATATATATATATGCATGCATTTAATGTCAATAAAGCATATCCAGTTTCTTATAGAAACTGAGGGACCTGTTACATCTTGCTCTTTAAGCTCTTTTAAAGCAAAAAGTATTTTTCCTTAAACAACTTTCCTTTAAAATGTAATTTCTGTGAGTGGCATATTTGAAGATAAAATTAAGTCATTTCACAGTACTCAGTGTAAATACGGATCTCAATATTTTTTCCAAAGCATGGAGCTGTCCTTTTTCTCCATCATGACAGTTCTAAACCAGAAACATTTAATTTTATCACACCTTTTCATAGTGAAGGAAAAGAAATAACCTTGGCATTGAAAACATGCCTTAGAAAAGGTCATCCAAGCAAGTAATGATTTTCCTTTTATAAAAGCATCAAAATAGTGGCTTAAGAGGAAAACAACCCTTAACCATTCTGATGGCCATTATAAGTGCATTATACATGTTATTTTCAAAATAGTATAAGGCAATCATATTGAAAATCTGACTGGAAGCAAAGAATGTAAAATTGTGGCTCTGGATGAAATCAATAGAAAGCTTTTTCTTTGTATTTCCCTTCAAAAATTTCCTGATCTTGGAACTGTGCACTTGGGAAGACAACAACATTTTGTTTTCTGTCATACCCAGTTCTCAAACCCCTGAATCAGTCATTGTTGGGACAACTGCTGAGCAGCACTATAGCAGAGGGAAGTGAAAAGAAGATACTTTCAGTTAATGATGCCTGTCTTAAGGATTCAATAGAAAAATAGGAATTACATGAGCTAAGTAACTTCTGATTTTTAAAAAATGAACCTGTAGATTATCTATTCCATACCCTCCTAATCTCAACATTTTCTCAACATCTAGTGTTAAAGTGAAGAGCTTAAAAGATTGAAAACTGCTATAATAGACTGAAGAAAGAGAGAAATTCACAGTATGACTAATGTCCCACTGCTGCAATTTTGAGAAGACTTTGGGAAAATCAGTATTACAGCAAAGATTTTCTAGCCTGTTTCAATAAATTAATTTCTTTTCTTGAGTCTCAAACATGTGGTGATGACAATCTTCATGCCCTGTGTGGGGATAGAATGTAAGAAAATAAAGATAGTGCAGAAGGTAGTCTCACCCCTGAGGAGTTGCAGCTGTACTAATTACCAGAGATTAGGAACAGGCCTGCCCTTAACAGGCCACAGCTGTGTCCAATAATGATGAGTGCCATAGAAGAGTGGGTTAGCTGGGTGAGGGGAGAGATGGAGTTTGTTGGTTGTGCTGTGAGGAGATGCCCATGAGAACTCACCAAGAAGCTATGGGGCTTTGCAATGAGATGACAACAATGCCCTATGCACAGAATCTGGGCACAATCTCAAGCTGGAACCAAAGTTCTCTGGAGAGAGAAAGAATTCACCTCTGACTATGGGGGTTCAGTGACTTGTCTTCAGTGCTCTGTTACTTACATTCACCACTCAAAGAAAATCTGCCTCTGATCCTTATGAGCCAGTGAAAATGTTTTAGGAATACATACAAATGGAGATTGCTTTCAAGCAAGTTCAGTTTTAGCCAAAAGGGTTGCTAAAGGGACTCATGCTAATGGTACCTAATTTTTTCCCCTGGACAGTAAATGGGAAAAAATGGTCTCTCCTCTGAGGATAGTCTGAGTTTAGGCTGAATAAAATGAAAATGAACAACATATAATAAAAAATGATCTGTTGACTTGTAACAGAGGCTGCAGTTCTTAGGAGGGACCATAATTTTCTCAGGCCCTGAAGCTCTAGTGGAAAAACAGTGTAGTAAAACCATGAGTGCTGTTTTATTTGAATAAAAAACCACAGCAAATCAGTCTAGTTCAAGAGACACTGGGATTGAAATAAACTGCTGGAACTCAACTGAAAAAAGTAAATTGGGGTGGTTGAATTCTTATTTCTTAGGCTTCTCATAAACACTGCAAGTTGTTGAGCTTTGTACTGAGAGTGGGCTCTAAGGGCTCAGCAACAGAGGCTGTGGGGGCTTTGTGCCTCAGCCAGTTCCAGCCAGACATAACCAGTTCCAGCTGGATCCAACTGCAGGGGTAGGGCTCAGCCCACAGTTGAGGCCGGTTCCAGTCAGGCACAGCCAGTTCCAGCCAGTTCCAGCTGGATCCAACCACCCACAACAGGTGCATTTGAGCTGTGAAAAGTGTCACTGTGAACACCAAGGTCAGTGGAGCAGGAGGTGTTCCAAACACTGGAGCAAATATTCCCCTACAGGCCGTGGTGAAGACCATGGTGGAGCAGGTATCCACGCAGCCCTTGGAGAGCCCCATCCAAGCTGGCCTTGAACACTTTCAGTAATGGGGCATCACAAATTCTCTGGGCAATCTGTTCCAGTGTCACAGCAACCTCACAGTAAAGAATGGCATCCTAAAGAACTATTCAAATGGAAGGTTTTGAACTGCTGTATAAAAAGCAAGTAATGACTTCTCTCAATTAATGAACTCAAAGTTCCTCTGAATACTCAGAGTTCCTCTGCAAAGACTTATGACTGAGAAAATATTTTTTAGAGTAGCAAAATGCTAGTCTGGTCCTTTACTATGCAGATTATATTTTACACTCAAAAAACAATGGTTTGTGTTATAGATATGATGTGAGTTCATACAATCACAAATTTCTGTCCTTTAAATCCATGCTGGCTAGAACAATATACAGGTAGATGATAAGAGAGCATTTTAAAGGCATATTGTGAAAGTAAATTCAGTTTGCAGTCCCACGGGTATGTTATCTTAAAAATATCTTCTATTCCAATAGCTGCACTTAAAAAGAAGCATAAAACATAGTTTATTTTAGGATTCTCAATTGTGTGTTTATTTATTGTAAAATACAGTTGGAACACATGCTGTGGCAATTGGTAAATTTATATAATACCTCTTTATAGAGCAAAGCAAAAAAATAAATATGTATTTTCAAAAATATGGCTTCATTCAAATGTATAAGAGTTTGCTGTTGTGTCTATATAACCCGCGTTTTGGGTGTTCAGTGTGATGAATAATCCAAATTCTTTGCTGTTCCATTTAATAAAGCACTTCATATAACCTCTTCAGAATGATGATCTCTTTTCTATGAGACACTGAACTGTTTAACAGAACCAGCTTAATCATAAATACTTTATAGTTAGGGAATTGTCACCTTCCTCACACCACAGAAATATTGTAATGTTTATTCACACCACTGGAAAACAGATGCAGATATTCCCTTAAAATTTTCTCAGTACAGTCCAAGCACAGATATATACATGTCCATGTGAAGGATAAACCTCACAATTTTGAAAAAGAGTATTCTAGACTACATGGATATCACATGTATATATATATAAATGTAAATATAAAAACATAAATATAAATCAAACATGAATCTCTGATGACCAAAACCTTTCTAAAATCACAGCTGTGGTGGATTTTTTTCTTTTTTTGAGACATAAACATGGGAAAGATACCGACCTTGTTTTTCATAATAATGGCTGATTGAGCAATGTCAATTTTTTTTTATTACTTTCCTTTAAAAGCTATTTTTTGCATAGTTCTAACTGAAATTACTATGTGATAGTAATTTGGTTTAGAACTATGCAAAAATTATGTTAACATAATTTTAATTATGTTAACATAATTTAAATAAACAAAATCTTTAATTTAATTTAGTGTTGCAACAAAAAGGGTAAACTAGAAGTATTAATACACTGGGAAGACTTGTAAGCAGATTCTTTCACAGTATGGTAACATTTGAGTTGGAGATATTCAAATGACAGATTATTCAACAAGTGCTGAACAAGTTTTTATAAACAACTTTCTTTGAACAAAAGACTCCCTTTCAGTGTACCTTATTCTGAATCAAAGAGCTGGTTAAGGAGAGTAATTTATTATTATAAGTCTTTTCAGGTAGGAAAAAACAGTGAAAGCCATGTGATATATAAGAGTTTTTGTGCTTTGTTTGCAGATCCCATCCTAGAGTTGCACCATACCTGCAGCAAGGCCAGTAGAAATCTTTTGCTTTCTCATATGGAAATGGAAGATGGATGGAGTTACTGAAACAGCATTACCTGTTGCTCTGGAACCTGAACAGACTCCTGATTCAGACCTGCATGAACACTTATTGAAGATTAGTCTGTGTGAGTAGTTTCCAGGCACCCTGCTTTCTTCAGCTGTCTCAAGCAGGTGCCTTATTTCTGAGCCTGTTGATCAATGCACAGTCTGTTGGGACAAGGAACATTCTTGCAATTTGAGATGCAATAGTTTAAAAATCAGATCCAGTAAAGAATTGCACAACATTTTGTCACATGCCACCTAAAAATAAGCAGATCATGGGAGAAAAAATGGTGTTTTAATAATTTATTTTATTTGCAAATAACCTGTATCTAAGATTGGGTTACAGCAAAATGTAGTTACAGCATTTTTTTTCTATACCACAGTAAGATATGATTGTGCTCCGTTTTGGTTTTTTTTTTTTTTTTTTAATTAGTTTATATTCAAGTTCCCCCAATTTATTGTTTTAAATTTTAGAAGAAATTCTCCACAGTTATATTCAGGGCAGGGCATCCTTGTTCCTGATTAGAGTTTTGATGGAATTGCCTTTTCTTGCAAACTATATTATTCATACTTCGTAATAATATTCTCTGGGGACATTTTCACCCAGCTCGACTAAGAATTCTCTATATCCACACTTTTTCTTGAAACAGTGTTAGGTACAAAACAGGGCTGGGGGCAAAGTCATTACAGGTTTTTTACTACTCAGGGTTGACCAGTTGAGATCAGTTTTCTCCCTACATGTACAAATGGCCATCTGCTCTGCAACCAGAGATGGGGAACTGCTGATGGCCAGCTATGAAACATTCAGTTTGAGGGAGTTTGTTCATCATGTAGGAAGCATATATGAGAGAGAGTTTTCCAAGTTGGCTTTATTTTCTTGCAAAACCTTTCATCTTGTATAACCAGTGTCTGCTACTGAGGCAATGTTTCCCCGCTGAGCAGCTTTGTTCACTGCACAGTCCTAGCAATACCCCAAGTGCAATCTATTATGGATTTGAGATACTGCCCAGCCCCACTCCTCCTTAAAAAAACACTCTATGGATCACATGATTAAACATTGTCTTAAAAACATATAAACCACAAGCTAGTGCCTACAGGCAATCTGTCCAGTAAAATTCTGCACATCTTTTCTGTAGGATAACACATGTACAGTCCAGATGCAGACAGGTGCCTTTTGACACAAAATACCTTCAGTAGGGATGTAATTATTGGATAATTTAACAACTGCTCTCAATTGAGTCTTGATAAGTTATGTGAAGAATCTCATTCTTTACAGAGAAAATAATTTTGCCCATAAAATTATTGTGATTGTCCCTTAAAGAATTAGATGTCAAGATAGCAGGGTCAAAATCAATGTTTCTGATGAAAAATCTGAAGGAATTATACGGTCTTAAGTAAAATTATTGCTGAATAATTTTATTAATCTCAGTGTAGAAACTGTTAAATCTCTTTTCTTAAAACTTTCTATTTTGAGATACATATCCAGCACAAGAAATTTCAGCCTGAGAAGCTAAAGATTAGCAAAATAAGTACAAATGAAAGGAGGATGCTTGGACAGAAGGAACTAAGCAACCAACATAGAAGTAGCATTGCATAAACATATAATAACATGTCATACTTCAGTGCTAAAGATGAAAGTGAGGAGTTCTGTTTGCGCTGCTTTCTGCTCTGCCTTTTATGAGGAGGAAATAAGGATAATTACAGGGCCATGGGACTGAAGAAGAGTCTTGGAACTGTCTGGTTTGCTGGTCTGCAGGAAGTATGAGTGTCTGAGAACCTGCAGAATGGAGTCCAAATGCCTGATATCTCATAAAAAAAATCATTTGAACATCCTGTCACCCCACTGTGTTAATTCAGAGGCCGCTGCTCTGCATATATAATTTTTCAGTATATGCATTTAATACAAATATTAGATAGGAAACACTTCTGGCAAAACTTGTCCAACATAATGTCTATTAGGGTCATCTTTTGAGTTATCTTTTGTGACTCATCCTTTATAATCAAACAAATATATTCTACACATTATTTCCAGTCTGAAAGTTGATGAGGGATTCTTCATGTATCACAGTTTCTAGGGAGTTGGATCTGTACCCTGAAGCCAAAACAAAGTACTATGGATTGACACAAAGCTTAAAATCTCTCACTTACACAGGCTTGTGATTGGATGAAAAATGACACTGTGCTTTTAAAGTGCAGATGTGTTGACTTCAGTTGAGGCTGTGTCTGCACACAAAGCACTGCCAAAATAAAGAGTAAAGAGTATAGTCTGCTGAAATTTCTGCTGACCTTACCATGTGCAAAGATCTGCCAGCTCTTGAGCTTCAGCCTTCCCTCTTTTTAAAAGGGCAACATCTGGACTAGCCAAACTGAGGAGGAAGCTTTTGTAGAAGGGAGGATAAATGTTCTTTTCCCTAAGTTTTATTGTTATTTTATGAAGTGAAATTGCTTTCTGTTGGAACTCCTACTTCTTTGGTAGAATTTTGGAGGAGGCTGAAACTCAAAAGAGCTATATAAAAAAATTTAAGATGAAGAAACCTTATGATATATGTCATTTGAATTTATAATGTATGCATAGTTTGAGTTGAAGATGTTTGAACAGAAAAAGAAATGTTACATGTAGCAAATAAAACGTCTGCTTAATTTTTTCAGTGGAAAAAAGAGCATAAGAACCTGTGATTTAAAAGGGTTGGGTATTTTTTTTTTGGTTTATAAAAAAGATGTGTTTATACACGCTGCAGGTCCAGTTGGCTTGAAATTTCTGGGACAATAAAATCCAAATACATTTCAAAGAAAAAACAAATAAGTAGTTTTAACAAATTCTTTATTAACCTGAAAGGAGTAAAAAAAATATTTTCCTTTTATTAAAAATTATTACTGTTTTCAAAGTCTCTATCAATGTTGTCATATCATTCATTAGAATGTGGTATTTTTTTCCAACAAAATCTGTTGAGTCACTATTGGAATTGATATTTTAAAATTTTGATGGTCTCCAGCAGAATTAGGTAGTACAATACTAAGGAAACAATTCGAAATGCCACTCTGACCTGAGACACAACCTGATTACAGTTGTGTAATCAGAATAAGAAGGGAGGAATGTGATATGTGGAATGTCTGGGACAGCTGCAGTCACTACAAAAAAGCCTTGTCACAGGATGTGGTCCAGTGATAAACAAGGTCAGGCTAGCATACCATCTGCCCATGGAATATTGTGCTGATGCGTTATTCCAGGTCTTTTGCAGTTACATGGTTTTCAGTCATTTAAAAACAGAAGAAATTCCATCAGGAAAAAAAAAATAAAAGCATTTTTAGCAGGTAATTAAATGCAGAGCAAATGAGACAAAAAAGAGAAGCACAAAAATATCTTTGCATGACAGTGGTGAAAGCAGGGGTTGAAAATATTGCCATCTCACTGTGTCCATCAGCTCTGAGTGCTTTAAATGGGGAGGAATCTGAATTCAGCTGTCCTCCTTTGGATGCTGTCTCTCTGGGAGCTGCTACTTATTGGCACCGAGCTGCATATTCTGGGCTCCTGTGGGGGAAAAGAATTATTATCATGCCTCAGCTGACTGTCTCATGCTCTGTGCTCAGTGTGACTAAATTGGCTGAAGTAGAGCAAACCTTCCAGAATGGGTCTTTGAAAATACAACACTGCAGAGTCAAAATGATGCCTTTCACATCCATTACACAGGATTATACACAGTTCTACAGATGTAAGGTGCTATGAAAGTCCATGTAGAGTGGATTAAAAGCCTTTTTTCTGTTTTATCTTGCCTTGTAAAAAGTGAAAATATATTGTGTTTGATTCTTTGAAAGCAAAGAAATACATTCACTAAATAAATACATGCACTTCTATTTCTCAAATTCTATTGTTTTTTGCATGGTTTGTACCCCTTGAAGAGATAAAGTTCCTGCTGACTTCATTTGGAAGCATATGTGAATCAATCAAGGAGCAGTTGGTGCCCTGTGTTCTTTGGAATTGTGAGCAGAAACTGGCTTACTGTTCAGGATGCCATCCGCTTGCAGCACTCCATAAATTCCTCTGCAGAAACCTTTTAATTCAAGTAAAATGACAGTGGCAAAAATAGAAATCTGAAAAACAAAATCAGGTATATTTTATGTCATTTATTTAAGATTGCCATGTGAATGCATCCCACAGGCACCTATCCTCATTCCTGTAATGTGAAAGGCCCCCTCTTCTTTCAAACCAGGGAGAGGTTTTGCCTGTCCCCAATGGAACTCACACCAGGTGCTGGAAATGGCCTTTCTAAGTTCCCAGCAAACTGCAGCTCTTGCCTTGCAGGCTCCCCAGAGGCTGGTCTTTTTAATTCTTTCTTGAGAAACATGGATATCAAAGGATTGTGAAGCGATGGGCAGGTGGTGATCAGTGGCCTCACACAATCCTCTGCAGAACTGGCCAGCTTTATCAAGGGTAAAGAACAGGATTTCTCTAAATGGGACAAAAGCCACCAAGCTTCACTGCACTCGCAGGTCTATACCTCACAGGTGGTTGGTACCCTCCAACTCTTTACAGGTTTCACACAAATACAGTCAAGTGCAAAATCAGATGTGTAGAATAATTTTATTATGCATATTTTTCAAAATATCATAGGAAGCCCAGAGCTTCTTTGCTTACTTTTATTTTTCACTGTGTATACATGGACATAATTTTCAGTGTTTTCAAACTTTTATTTCCCTTCTCGTTCTAGTTTCATTATATACATTTTCATTTTGTAAATCAATTAAGTATTTATATTGATTTATCAAGTCTATATAATATATTAGATAAAAACATTATATAAAGACAGATACACTGAATTTCAAAGACTATCCTAATGGGTTCTTTACAGAAATAAGTAAATGAGATCTTGATGATACTTTTAAGACTATTTTTTTTGCATATGTAGATTTTCACTTGTTATTTTTTGAGGAAGTTTTTACCAGTACATTTAAAAACACATTCCAGTGGTTTTAATTCTTTCTTTATTTGAGGATTGATTTTGCTAGTGAGCAGCACAGTGGTGTTCAGAAAGGCATTCACATATATACTTATAGTCATTGAAATTAGTCAAATATCTGGGTATCCAAAGTCATACATAAGCTCTGATGTTTTGAGAAGGAGGATCTGGCTTGGGAACATCCCCATAAAATCAAATGTTGTATGTCAAGGCTGAAAATAGTGGGCAGAGGATCCATCACTGTGGTCCAGCAGAATGCAGATGATGACTGACGGGATGTGGCTTGCAGGTCTCTGAGAGGTGCCTAAGAAGAAAACCCCACAGTTCTATTCTCAGAATCTATGGTGACTGCAGGGTGTGAATGGACAAAATAAACAGCACCTTTTTACTTGCTTGGTTACCACATTTGCTAAGGCTCACTATGACATTAAGGGCAGAGCTCGTGCTTAAATCTTCCTGTAAAGAAGGCCTAAGATCTTTTTCACCTTCAGTGTCTTCTTCTGCTATTTCAGTGGACTCTGAAGAAGAAAGAATGATATTAAAGAAAAAAGTAATGATATTGCTTCAAATTTGAAAATACCAGTAAGCTGTATGACTTCTATACTGTCTTCTATACTGTCATGCTTAATGACAGAGATATTCGCTTCCAATTTTTCTCCGTAATTAGTACAGAGACAGATCTATTTGCTTCCATTGCACAAAATATATGTGTTAAACTGAAATTAAGTATTTGGTTTTATGTTTCTAAGATACTGTGCATAAATTCAGTTTACAATAGAAAAGAAGGGAAAGGTTACTTAATTTTTCACATGAACATTGATTTAAATTCCATTGAAGTATACTCTTAAATTATGTCTAAACGTGTGGCCCTGGAAATTTACATCCTTTATTCATTATTCTGTATATTGGGTTTTAAAATCTATTCTTCCAGAAAGAGTTTCTAAAAGAAAATGAGGCTTTATGTTTAATTTCATTCTATATATATGTTGCCATTTTGTTACTAACTACATGCATTTACTCTTTCACCACCGAATTTCAAGTGTGTTTTATTCACTTCTGTTACAGCTCAGGACTCTGATCTTGCTTTGAATCCTGTACTTCAGGATTTTCCATTTCTTTGTTTTTCTGTGTGACACTCACATCCACTCTGGGAAATTATTCATGCTTGTTTTTATTCCTTTTATTTCTCATAAACCTGTTTTGAGTTTATTCTGCTGCTAGCCACCATTATTCCTTTGACTTCAGTAAAGCTTAAATTTCCCTCAGAGGAGCTTTGCTGAACCTCAGAAGTTTGTCACAAGATGAGCCATACTAGTTCCCAAAGCAGGAGAGAAAGCATATTAACCCTCTCAATAATCTGTTTTGTGACTGCAAGTGGGCAAGGGACAGTTCCTTCCAAAGCCTTGAGAGTCTCTACAGAGACCAGGCTCCTCTTAGAAGTGAGCTGGATTTTTGTAGCCATCACTGCAGGAGGAGGAATGGTCGCTTTCCAGTAGCACAGACCAACATTTGGTAGAGACCAGGCACTCAGAAGGAAGCACTATAATAATAACAATGGTAATAAAGGTCCTATTAAAGTGAAAAATACTTTGGCACAGTGCTTTCTCAGTAACTGATTAAAGAGAAGACAGAGAGGAAAACACACACCTGTACAAGGTGAAAATGGTTGAAAGAGATTTGAGACCTGTAACATTCTTAGAGGAAGTTTTTGACACAAGTAAGTCTGAGCACCTCTGGTAATAACGAAGGCAGAGTACACCAGAAAGCAGACATGGGATCATTATCAGGAGAAAAGTTTGAAAAGCTTTGGAGAATGGAAGAGACAAAGCTCCTGTTTCCTGTCCAAGTGCACTTGATAACAAAATATCTTTTAACATAAAGAATTATTTTCTTGATGCCACTAATTGGGAGCAGTGTTCAGTTCTTGGAAAGTAGAGAAAAATTTTAAAAACCGAGGGAAGAGAAAGAGACATCCCTAATCCACCTGCTGGCAGTTTGGCTTTAGCATCTCTTATAATTAGTCTCAACTCATGTGAAAGGGAAAGCTCACACCCCTGCCTTTGATTATATTTTTCATGGTATAAGGAAGGAGTTTAGTACAATCACACATAACATGACAAAAATTCATTTTCCTAATGTTCTAAGGTGAAATCAGGTATTTATTTTCTGTAAGAAAATTTGTTCTGTCCCTTACAGTATATATTTGAGTAGAACTGTATGAAGCATTTATGCATTCATGAAATCTCTCAAAATAGCACACAATTAACACACCACAGTTCTAGTGATTTTGGGGAGGCATTGAGGAAGAATTTAATTTTTGTTCTATATAATACCTCCCAGTGTACAGATACCCCAAAGTCACTTAAATATGATTCCTACCCCGTCCAGTATATTTTCTGGTAGGTAAGAACAACCTCACAGAAGTGCTAATGAAATGTTTCCCCCATTCTCTGAAATGAAAGGAAAATAAAATTCTTCGGTGTTTCTATAATAGCAAGGGTAACCTTAGTATGGTTTGGACATGAATTATCCTGAAGATACGTACAGAGTGAAAAAAATCAGAGAAGGTAAAAATCAGAGCAACAGCAGTTTTAACAGTGGTTTACATAAGACTATTAAAAGAAGAAAGAAAATTGATATACAGTGGATGTCTTTTTTCAAGTGGCAAACTAAGCCAATGAAATATCTGTTTCATTGTTTTGGTAGTCTCAACTGTACTGGCAATACAAACACAGAGCCAACAGGAATATGGAAAATCTACTATATAATAATACAAAGATAACAGTTTGGTGGAGAACAGTAAAAGGAAATAGACACCTCTAAAACACAGGTAACTGGCTTCCTGAATATATCAGCATATGTACATTGCCATCATACAAAAATTAAAGATAATTTCAGATTGCAAACTTCAAAATATAGGCACAGTGACAAATTATATTTCATTGAAAACTATTTACAGTGTGCATATTTGGACACTTTCCTATTTCTATTTCTTGTATACAAGCCTTTGTTTTCTATACACTCTCTCAGTTTTAATCACTCCTTTATAACGACTCTTTACTTTTCTTTCTTTTGGTTTTTAATCAGTTCTAGCCACTGCTTATGATTTTATTCCCAATGCTTTTAAATCTCCTGTCAAAGTTCTTTCCTTGTGCTTTTTCAGAAATGCTTTTCATTTTTGTTGAAAGTCCATACTCAATCTGGGGATTGGTTTGGATGTTTTAATGTGATAGTAATTTCTTATTCTCTTTACATCCCGCACTTCTTTAAATCTTTCGCTTTGTGATCCTCACTTAGTTCTTGTGCTTATCATGCTGGTCTTAAAGTCCTACACTTGCTGTACCTTTGTTTAGCAAGAATTTATCTTATCTTTCCCTTGGCATTTATTCCTTCAGCCTGAGCAATTCAAAACAGATTCCCTATCTATCTTAATAGATCCCTCTGAGAGGGAGCACTCCAGGGCTCACTCTCCACTAATAAGTGCCTCTAACTGGCATTTCTCTTTAAGCTTTTAATATTTTATTTAAATTCTACAGAAATTTAAAACTTGGGAGATTTGCCAGTAAATTAAAATGTTTCAGTTTTTTTATAATTTAAATACACTATCCTGCATTCCTTCTCTAGAACATTTTGTGAATCAAGCCTAATGCTATTTACATGTTTATATTATCAGCTTATATGCAAGTTTAAAACATTATTCTTTTCTACATATCCTTAAAATATCTGAAAAAATAATTTACTGTAATTTTACAGCATCACTAAAGAGAACAATACACAGTACACAGATAAATACTATACTCAGTACCTAGAAAATTTAGTGTCTGCTGTACACCATAGAATATTACCATACCATTGATCCTGCATGGATCCAAAATAGATGGATTTCAGCCCTAACTGTTGTTGTTTGTGGTTTATGGTGAAAGTCATAATATTTAAAGGGGAAATTCTTACTTGGAGCTGCAGGTTCAGATATGTGTTTTGGATAATTTTCTCCACTGTTGATCTGGCAGTTGAAAACTCTGGCAATGTTGATAAACACTTCTTTAAGACATTTAAATTTAATTGATTCATCTTCTAACTGACTCTTTTACACTACATTAAGTTTCTTAAGTCTTTTTCATGAAAATATGTTGGTTGTCACTTATTTAAAAGTACTTGAAAACTGGACCTTTGTTCCTCCTCTGTATGGCTATGCAGAATCTTTAAGATCCATGTGAGAGTAGATAGCCATCTAAAGTTTGCAGCAAGTAGGCCAACTATGTGGCAAAGGCAAGAATTAATTTGTGATTCCTTTGCAGGAGTGGTGTATTCCTGCTTCATTTGTAGCTGAGGAAACTGAAGTCTCCAGAGGGAAGCAGGATTAAGAGACAATTCAGAAACAGCACTCTAGAAGAAAACTCCAACTTCTGCATCATTGATACATCAGCAAAACTCATTAAAAGCCACACACAAAAGAGTGAGTTGAGAATCACTGAAAACAAATTAGCAATGAAAAATTTCTGATGTATTTTTTTTTTTAGAGCTGAAACAGTACTGAATGTACCATGACCAGAAGCAAAAGTATTCAGGCTTGAATTACTGCAGGAATTTAGGAAAACTGTAGTAAGCACAGGGAAGCTTTGCTGAGAGGGAAATGCTCTGACTAAATGTGCTTTTTAATTTGGAAGCTAGCACCTGAGAACAGGAAGAGGAATGTTCAGATTACCAAAAGCTGTATTTATTACCATCACAGAAATATCATTTCCTAATAGGTCATTTTTTAAAAAAAAAAAAGGTTTTGTGAAGAAAGATCAAAAAGGAGGTATTCAATTCAGATATATCCAAAACTGAATGCACACACCCCACAATTTCCCAAAGTAATCAATGAGGTATGTAGCAAGATAGGATAGAGATGTTTCAAACCTTTTGTCTCAGATCATACTTTGAAATGTAGCATGTGGGAGCAGAAGTATGATTGCACATTTTTTCTGCCTCCTATGGTCAAAGAAAATATAAAAATAATATGTTTCTGAAAGCAGCAGTGCTATTGGCATCCTGTGCTATTAGCTTGCTCTTTGAGCCTCACTTTGGTTATAGAAGTCAAGAAAAATCCTCAAAGGGTGTCCTTGACAAAAATGGAAGACACAACTTCAGTTGAACTTCTTCCTCTTCCTCTGCTGGTGTTTGTAACCTGGAGGGAAGCCCGTGACAGCTACGGGTCTGAGAACTGTGGCCACTCATTACAACTCAGCTCCTCTAAATTAGGCACACTAGCAAACTTTGTCTCAACTCTTCATTTAGACCACCAAGAGGTCCAAATGCCCTTTATCTCCAGAAAATGTTTCTATAAATACAACACACTATTTTCTATTGTCCAATCAATAACTCAGTCTTCTGTTTTTGACAACATAGAAGTAGTGCTTTATTTTCTTTGAGGCAGTAAGTGCAGGTAAAACAGTTCAGCAATGAAGTGAAGTTGATGCAGCTAAAAATGGGCCTGGTAATTCAAGAATTGCTGTTCATTTGTCAAAAACTCTTGAGATTTCATTTGGGGATGCTATTATCAGGTGCAGAATACTGCCAGAATTCTATTAATGGTTATCTGGTAACCCATGGGACTCTTTTGTAATATATATACTATGGAATTGGTATCAAAAGCTAAAACATGAATGTGCTGACATGTTTTCATATCTGAATGATAATTTGAGCTTTCTTTCAATGAGAGAATGGCTCCTTGGTTCAAACTGTGATTCAATGATCCACAGGGTAACTGAGATTCATTTTAGCAGTGCTCTGAATAATGGTGTTCAAAGTAACCACAGAGAAAGAGATAATTAAAGAATGAGATGAGGCTATTAAATTATGTTAGTGATCAAATTTCCTCTGCCTCTGAAATGTAAGATGGTTGCAAATCTTTATTTTAAAACTCCTAGTTAAATCTACCAACCTAACTAGAAAATCCGTAGTCTCATGGTGCAAAAATGAGCACTGCTGAAAAAGAAATAGAGAAATGACCACAATGTAACTGTCAAAACAAGATGTTTTAATCTGCTTAGGTGCCTAAGAACAGCAGCATTGCACAACCACAGTTTATTGTCAGTAGTTTATTCAAAGCCATACACTGTCCTTGTTCTACATTAGCAGGTCATTTCAACAGCTCTGTATGCAGGTTAGAATCAGTACATGGCTCAGAGAATCAGTATCAGTGCTTTGAGAAATTGCCTTCTCTCTTGTGATTTTTAAAAAAATATAAATCCAATTCTGTTCACTGTCACTCAGTAACCAGATTTGTAAACAATTTACATTTTGCCTGGAGTCAGATAATCCTATCATTATTTAATCTCTTTAAGCACAGACAAATATCTAGATCTGGATGTGTCTATGGGAAAGGGCTGTGTAAATAACAAGGAAAAAAAATAGCAATAAAAAACCACACCAAAAACACAGCTAGAAATGTAAAACAGTTGCAAATACTTATAGTTCTGTAAAGTAGATTTTTTTTTAGTTGCTTCCAAATTTGTGGAGTTAATAATTTGTCCTTGCACAATGGAGCAGAAGGAAAAAAGATGAACAATCATATGCAAAAGAAAGAATGTTTTTTGAAAAATAGGTTTGGATTCCTCAATTTCCTCTGCACTGAATTTTTTTCAGAACCATTTTTTTTCATTCTTCGTAACATAAAATCCTACACACTGAAATGTGGTTTTGTACAGTTGCCAGATTTTTAATCCATCCATAATATTCCTCTATCTAATTAGCTTCATATCCATTCACTTATTGATACCATTATCTTTCCTCTTACGTCACTTAGGTTTGGATAGCAAACATGCCTGAGTTCCTTCTTTTGTGCAGATCCAAGTGTTTGCAAAATGTTCTATCATCATCTTGGCTTTGGAGGTTGTAAAGCAGAAATGACCCTGTTCTCTTGATTACTTGGCATGGTTGAGCAGCAGCTCAAGCCCTAGTCATTAAAGCAGGAAATCCTCAGCTCCCCCTTACATGCAATGGTGCATATTAGATTGGAGAGGGGAATTGAATCACTCCTCCTTACTCCAGCTGTCCAAAAACTGGACAGGAATACACTGTGAAAAGAGGTGATCCATCCACAAGCACTTTGGAAGAACACTTTATTCTTTGTCTTCTTGATGTGTCAGTGTAGCTCTATGTCACCTTTCACAGCAGAGTATCACTTAATAACCACATTCAAGATGTTGGTTACAGCTTGATTGAGGTTTGAAGTTGTAGAGATGTCTCTGAGAGCAGAATTTGGCCTATTCTTACTATATTGCTAAGGATTATAGAGATGATACAAAGAATCCATTTGATTATGAAAGGATGGATTAGAAGAAACAAAAGAAGAAAAAAAACAGCTTTTTACTTGTGGATTTTCTAATGTACTATGGATTCCATTAACATAAAAATCCTGAGACTCCATAGAGCTATATCTACTATATAACTTTTCAGAGATAAATCATACTTTAATAATTTCTGCATTAGCATATGGGTTTTCATCTTTCTAGAAAAACAATTTCTTTATATATCAAGTTGATTAGTATGCAAGCTCTTACCTCCCACAGCTCAGATCTGGTCAATGATTTAACAATAAATTTAACAATTTAACAATAGACCCTTGATCAAAGTGCCATCAAGCTATTATCAAACAATTTTCTTAAGCCAAATTCTGTGAAAAAATGGTCAGGGAGAGCTATCTCATAACTCATCATGCATCTTTGATCCTGGAAACACTTGAGTAACTATTTCAAAAACTTTCTGTGCTGTTAGAAATTGTTTTCTGCCCTTCACTGAATCAAATTGACTGACACTACAAAGGTTTTAGAATACAAATCTCTCTTTACTGAGAGGAATACACTCAATTCCTTAGTTTCCATACATCCCAGGAATTCAGTTTTAGCCATTTTGATGAAGCACACGTGATATAATCAAAGGCAGGAGGTCTGTGTCCTTGCAGACTTACCTTGGTTGATTTGTACATAAAAATTCTATGAGAGAATCTGTCTACAGCCTGCTGTCAAAGATGTGACCTTCTTTCTTCTCCTCTGATCGTGTGTTCCCAACTCCTTTGTTATACTGGATAGGTTGGTGCAGCCTCTCCTTGAATATTGTGTGCAGTTTTGGTCACCACAATATAAGAAAGATACTAAACTATTAAAGAGTGTCCAAAGAAGGGCAATAAAGATGGTGAAGAGTCTTGAGGGAAAGCTGTATGAGGAGTGGCTGAGGGCACTTGGGCTGTTCAGCCTGGAGGAGACTGACGGTTACAGCTTCCTTGTGAGGAGGGGCAGACCCTGATCTCTGTGGTCACCAGTGACAGGACCTGAGGAAATGGCCTGAAGCTGTGCCAGGGGCTGGATCTTGGAGAGAGATTCTCTCTCCACCAGAGGGTGGCTGGGCACTGGAACAGGCTCCCCAGGGAAGAGATCAGAGCACCAGCCTGACAGAGTTAGGAAGCGTTCGGACAAGGCTCTTGGGCACAGGTGTGACTCTTTGGGACAGTGCTCTGTAGGGCCAGGAGTTGGACACAATGACCCTTGTGGGTCCTTTCCAACTCAGCATATTCTGTGATACAGTCAGGAAATTAATCTTTCATTTTGTGGTGTAGTTGCCCATCAGGTTAAGAAGGTGATCATGTGGCTCCAAAGGGCTTGTATGATTTTGTGTGTCATGCATGTGCATCATGCTCTCTGCATTTCTTTAAGCAATATCTGTCTGTGGGAAGCAAATGTGTTTGGACCAAAATAGGTCATCCTAGGCTTTATCTATTTCTATTTTCTGGAAAAGACAAGAAGCAGAACATTACAGTTACCCGAATGGTTGCAGGAGTCCATTTGGGAAAGACCTTTCAAAATATTTGGGGAAGCAACTCATATGTATTGCACAGATGATAGCCTGCTTGCAAAAACATTCTTTTTATCAAAGACATCTTTTATATCAGTCGGAAAAAATTTGAAATTATTTGAAAATTGTAATTCAGATATTATGATATTTTGTTTAGAATCATAGAATCATAAAAAGGTTTGTGTTAGAAGGGACCTTAAAGGCCATCTAGTTCCAACCTCCTTGCCATGGGCAGAGATGCCATCCACTAGATGAGGATCCTCAAGGCCCCATCCAATCTGGCCTTGAACACTTCAAGGGATGGGGCATTCACAACTCCTCTGAGCTGTTCAGAGGTCTCAGCACCAAAAAAGTAAAGAATTTCTTACCAACATCTAATCTAAACCTGCCCCTTTCAGTTTGGAACCATTGCCCCTTGTCCTGTCACTATGTGCCTGTATAAAAATTCCCTCTCCCTCCTTTTTCTAATCCCCCTTAAGGTACTGGAAGGCTGCTGTAAGGTCTCTGAAGCCTTCTCTTCCCCAGGCTGAGCAACCCCAGCCCTCTCAGCCTGTCTTTGTAGGAGAGGTGCTCCAGCTCTCTGGTCCATCTTCGTGGCCTCCTCTGCAGCCACTTCCCAGGTCAATGTTTTTCTTGTATTGAGGACTCCAGAGCTGGATGCAGCACTTCCAGTGGGGTCTCTCAAGGGCAGAGAAGGGGGGAAGAATCCTCTCCCTTGCCCTGCAGGCCAAACTCCTTTTGATGCAGCTGGCTTTCCGGGCTGCAAGCACACACTGCTGGCTCGCATCCAGCTTTTCATCCACACGGACATTCCTGCACCTAGACACAGATCCATTGATCACAACGCCCTGGCTGCATCTATCCAGCTAATTTCTTATCCACTGAATAGTCCATGCATCAAATCCATGCCTCTCCATGTTCAGTTGTAGGGAAGATCATCAGGGAAGAAAGAGGCAGTCATGCAGGTTCAGGCATTTCCTTTTTGGCTGCTGCCATAATCAGTGTCCTTTTCAAAAACACTGAGCATAAATAGTATCTTATCAGATGATGTACATCTTATCTTCTGGTGTACATCTGATAAGAATGTATGTACTATGAGCTTTTGTTGAGGAAGCTGATGTTTGGTAAAATGTTAAGCTACTCAGAAAATATAAACACAACATGGCCATATATTGGATATTAAAGAATAGAAGAAATGGATCTGGAGACATTTCCACATGAACAGGTTGTAGCTGTGCACAACAGCCTGAAGGAGCAGGAGTTGGCAGTTAAAATTGTTTTATGGCCAATCCTTAATTTTTCCTGAAAAGTTCATCTAAGCACTAATACAACATCATATCAACAACTGCATAATTCTTATTGTTGCTCTATTTCTAGAGTCCCATATTGTTATTTTCAGATTTCTAAAGTCCATACCTCCTCAGTGCATTCTTATGGCTGCAGATCTTCACAGCACAGACTCCTTCTGCTGCATGCTGTCCTCTCTCACATCAAGGCTCCTCCAAGGCTCTCCCTGACTGGCTTACCCACCCCCTTTTATCCCAGTCATCTTCATTGGTCACAGCTGCAGCCCAATTAAGGACATCGCAGCTGCAGCCCATCAAGGACAACCGGGACCTCCCAGGGCAAAGCCTATACACAGATATTCAAGTACAATACATTTCCTCTACTATATCTTATTTTTCAAATTTCCCTGCAATCAGTAAAAAATCAATGGCACCCTCAATCACAGTAGACATGAGCCTTGAGAAATATTTGGGGTTTTTTTCAAAATTTATTTAGAAGCTTAGAAACAGAAGTACAATTTAAAATATTGCAAACATCTATCAAGTTTAAAAAAAGTTATGCACAAAATCTACCACAGAACAAAGAAGAAAAGTAAAAACAAGTGCCAAATAATCTCATTGCTATTTAGCATTTCAAGATGGAAAAGATTTCTAATCTATCATGCTGCTAAAATGAAATGGTAACTTATTTCTTCATGTATATGAATAGGCAAATATTCAACTGTTATTTTCAGTGAACATAAAAGTAACTTGATGTGTTACTTGAACTGCTTGTTATTTAAAATGCCGAATACTGTATGTATTCTATAATAAAACATATAGAATTTTAGGACACCTGATAACTTAAAAATGTATCTGAGAGGGTAAAAATGGTGAAACTTTTAATAAAATACCAAATAAGAGAAAATGTTAACTATAGGTAAAACAGCAGATTTTAGCAAAGCTGCTTTATTTATCCATGTAAAAAAATTATTGGGTAATAGTTATGCAGTAGAAAAAGTCAGAGGAGATAATCTTGGAAGCTACAAAATTGGACATTTGACATTGATATTCAACTTTGACAATTTAAAAAATCCATTACATAATCATTGCTGGCAGATGATTTTCAGAAGAAAATAAAAAGCAGGATAAATTTTTAAAATATTTTTTTACTTACTGGCATAATCAAAATATCAAAAATTAGACCTTGAAAGCATATCCAAAGCACACAAACAAGTAAGCTCCCATTGCCCTGCTGGAGGCACCAATAAGATAGTACCATAGTACTAATGGCAAATTCTCAATACTTGCTAAAATCGTAGGATGAGACAGTCAGATATAACCAAGCTTTCATAAATTTTGATGGTGTCCCAAAACAATATTATCAAAATTTGTTTATGGCCTCCAGTAGAAAATGCTGATGACCTTGAAATTTTCCACAAAAGAGCAAGAAGGTTAACCCATTTTCCTCTGTCTAGACAGGTGCTCTTCTGAAAGGTGACAAAGAGTGGGAGGAGAACCAATGAGGTTGATTAGAAGGGCATCACCAAGTCCGACTCCATAATAGTTTTGAAATGAGTGCATGTAGCCTACAGGTTCCCTTGAAGAATATTTTTGAATATACAGAAACATTTTTTTCATTACAACTCAGCTGTATAGTTGGATTCTGACTGTCTCAGAATCTGATTTCCCAAATGCCTTTGTAGTTGTTTTTAGCACTTGTTTTCTAACTTGGAAAAAAATGTTGGCAAGGTTTTTGTACAACATGAGAAATGATCACACAGAAGGGAAAGTGGAGGACAATCTTTGTCAATACTTAAAAATATTTGTCAGTTTGAACACTGTGTTGGCACAGCAGAGAGTTTCTCTGCACTCCCCAGGTCTGTTTCTGAGTAATCCAATGGGTGAGTATTTACATTAGGAAGGGATAGGGCTTTTAAACCCATGATAAAGCACCCTTGATTTGAAACTTGTGGCATTATTTATCAATACTTTGTACCATAAGTCCATGTGCTTCTTAGATACACATGCATTTCAAATGTGAGACTTTAAGCTTCAACACCTGGATTAATTTCTTCCACAGAATCACCTTTCTCCAGCTTTTGCTCTGGGGTCAGGCACACAAGCCCTCCAAGACCACAAGTCCATGATCATCAGTATCAGACCTGTGCATCGCCAGATTGCAGCAGGAGATGTCTGATCCCCTTCATCATCTGCTGAGTGAACCAGAACATGTGTCATGGCATTTATTTCAGCTTTATGCTTTTATACCTGCTGGGAGGATAAACAATTACTGATCTGGAATAAAGCAGCAAGCCCTGGTCTGGCATGAGGTCTGCTGATATAAAATAAACCTGTAATCATGCTTTACAAACAGTATAGAGCAAGCAGAGATTATGTTAGATTGGCATTTTACATTGTGTGATTGCTTTCAAACAGGGAACAGGAGCCTTCAAAAGGAGGTGGGGGCTGGGGACAAAACTGATGGACAGCAGTTCTGCAGGGAAGGACCTGGGGCTCCTCTTGGACAGCAAGTTGTCCATGAAGCAACAGTGTACCCTGGGGACAGAGAGAGCCAGTGGTGCATCAGGGAGAGCACTGCCAGCAAGTCCAGGGACGTGAGCCTGCCCCTCTACTCAGCCCAGGTGAGGCACATCTGGAGTGCTGTGTCCAGTTCTGGGCTCCTCAGGAGGACAGAGATGTGGAGCACCTGAGGCAGGTCCAGAAGAGGCTGTAAAGGTGATTGAGGGACAGGAACATCTCTCTTGTGAGAAAAGACTGAGGGAGCTGGGCAGGTTGAGCCTTGAGATGAGATGAGTGAGAGAGAATTCCTCAATGTGTTATGTGTATCTAAAGGATGGCTGTCAAGGAGATGAACCAGGCCCTTCTTGGTGGTGCAAAGCAATAGGACAAGAGACAAAGGGCAGAAACTCATGCACAGGAAGTTCTACTTGAATATGAAGAAGAACTTTTTACTGTGCAGGTGACCAAGCATGGAACAGATTGCCCAGAGGGGTTGTGGACTCTCCCTCACCGGAGATCTTCAAGAATTGTCTGGACAGAGTCCTGTGCCATGTGCTGTAGGGTGTCCCTGCTTGAGCAGGGAGGGGTTGGAACAGATGACTCTGTGTTCCCTTCTAGCCTTACCCATTCTGTGATTCTATGTGAAGGGATTTCCCATGTTGCTGAAATTATCTGAGCTAGCTGCTGCTTTTGGCTTTGTGTCCACTGAAGCAAGCCTGTAAGAAGAGGTGGGGAAATTATAGACACATTTTCTCAACACTGCTGCAAGGAAAGCTTCTGCTCTAGGAACTCCATTAACTTCTGTGACCTTCTGCTATTATTCCTGTGCTCAGCTTTATAAAGGATAATCCCATAAAAGGACTCCCATTTGAAGGGAAAAACAGGTACTGACAACCTGATTGTGTCCTTTACCTTTCTTCCATTCTGGCACAGTCTTCATTTGTCTCCCATATAAATATGACTTCTTTTGTGGAAACTGTCACTGTGAGCAAAGATACACTGACTTTTATTCTTGCACATAAATAAGCTGCTATTTTGATGTGCTTTTACAGTTTTAGAAACTGTAAAACTAAAATTCTGATTCTTTTCCCATGGTATTTCATTAAATTTTATTGGTCATATCAAAATGATCAGAAATGAGCTATTTAGTTAGAAACACATGGAAGTTTTCACCACACTAAAGAACTCTACATCTCTCCTCTTGTTCATGCCAGGATCTACCTTGGTTCTGTAGCTCTGTGATATGATGTACACAAATTGGCACATGCTTCAGCTATTAGACATATACTTGAATATACCAATATGGACATGTATTGTCATAGTGAAAGTGCAAGTGTGAGAAATTTCACATAAATAAGACTCCCAGATAACAGTTTCATCAGTCTTATTCATTAATTTGCCCTTCTTTTTTGTAAACTCAAAGAGGAAAAAAAATCCAACAATCAAATACATAGTGGTACACTTATGGCCTTAAAAATACAGCAGTTATGGACCTCAAAGCAGTATTCTCTAGGACAACTTTGATTACATTTTTTAGGAAAGAAATCTACAATTTTACAGCTGCCACAAGCTAAGTGAGGTGACTCAGAATGTGCAACAAGAGCTTTTGTTCTACCTAGGTCAACTCTTTTGGTATACTCAGGTGTAGTCTCTGAGCTCTGTGGGCTTTGAAGGTTGTGATTTGTCATCTCATGCAGATTTTCAAGTCTCAGCTGAGATCACTAAGCAGGGAGAAAAAGAAAAGCAGGAGGTGTTCCAAAACAAACATTTCACATGTCCACCCAATCCTGGCTTTTTCCTTATCAGATGATATTCAGACTGTGCAGTTAAATTTTTACAACTTCAGCAGCAGCCATAGTTTACCACCTGCTGCAAACTTAGAGTGGAGCCTGCAAAATGCAGTGATTGCCCCCTTCAGTTTCAGGGGCAGGAGGCAGCCTGAGCCATGGAGTACAGATGGGCAGGCAGGACACCTGGCCTTTGTCTTGATGTAGCAGGAGCTGTGTCTGCTCAGCTAGCCCCAAAAATGGCTGAGATGAAAGACTGCCTAGACTACTGGACTTTCAGTCACTGCTTTTAGATGCTTCTCTGAGGTTACAGGTAGGAATAATTTATACAGAGTTTTCACCATGGATGTATTTGGATGAAGATCTGGTGGGAAGGGTTTTTGTGTGTTGCAAGTTTGGATGTGGTTTGGCAAAGTAATGCTAGTGACTACTGTTGTCTCTTCTATTCTCTCTGTATGTAGTGAAAATTGATTAGCTCACTGCTTTGATCCTAATGATTTTCCTTCCAGATATATTTCAGTGTGACATCAAAGCTGTCCAAAATACCAGACTTGATATAGTTATCACTAGATTGCTTTAATGAAAGTAATAAAAAATTAAACTGTAATTTTTTTAATATTCTGAGTGTGCCTCAGGCAAGAAATTGAAACACCTGATAAATGCAAAAGAAATCAATAAACAGATACCTATAAACTTAAATAATCCAGAGAAAAAGAATAATGGCCTTTAATCTGTTAACATTTGGAAATCAAATCATTTCCAATCTTTCAATTAAATAATTGCCTGCTTAATAACTGTATCTAGACATAGGCACCCAAATTATTTGGGTTATGTAAGATCATAAAGCGAAGGGAAACATGCTTTTCTATAAGTACATTATTATTGCATGTGTTGTGATATAACTAGAGAAACATTTAACATTTCTCATCAAGAGGGAGGAGAGCCTGTTTGTTTCTTGGGTTCTAGTTTGGTTTTTACCTGCAGGATGGCTTATTTTTCTGAATATGCTCTTTCAGAAGAGCAGAAGGTATTTGTCAAATTGGTCCTATGCTTAGAAAAAAAAAGAGAAATGTGAGAACAGTTCCACAAATCTTCCTTTGCAAATTGAAAAACATAGTGAGGCTTCTTTTTAACATTATTGTATTTCAAAGTAAAAAAAAAAAGTCATATTTAGCCTGGCAATCAAGTTACCAATTTACAGTTCTGGACCACAACTGGAATTCTTTAACTAAATCATCCTGGTGTTGTTAAAGGGGAACTGTAAATGAGAAAGTTGTCATTCATATCACTAAATTTCCAGTAGGAGTAGGCTGCAGTGGAAAAGACACCTTTAATGTAGATGTCTGCACCTGAGGTCTCTGCCCCAGGCTGTCATAGGTGTAACAGTCATTGTGTGTGAATCTCACTGTCAATTACATTTAAAATTTGATTAAATGGATAACTTCTTTGAATGGCCTTATCTACCCACTGATTAAAAGGAGAAGAGAGGGAGGACCCTTTGTTAGGAGAGGTGAGCTGAACCTCACCTGAAGCACTTACAGCAGCCATACTACTCACTTGGCAGATCAGTCACAGCAGAAATGTGTGACAATAAAATGTTAATCTGTGATTTTATTTTTTTTCAATTAAGTTACACCTGGCTGACCCTTGCATATATGGATACAATATTTCAGTTAGCCCTTGCAAACTTAACAGTGGATTGACTGTCTTGTCAAAACCAGAATTGAAGGCACTCACAGGATTTCAGGCTAAGTCCTCAGAACTGGAAATGGAAGAACTACAGGGAAATAATGTCTTGTCTGTAGATACAACTGCAGTCCCTGAGCTGTAACCCTGTCCTGTTTCCCTTTTACTCTTTAATAGCTTTAGACAGATGAATCAGGCTAGATCTGTGGTTTGTGACACACAGCCACACCAAATCTTATTAGTGTGATCAAGCTGAAAATAAGTTTGTAGTTTCACAATACATTTTATTTGCCTACACTGTAGGAAATTTGCCTACATTGTAGGAAAAGCATTGGTTGTCATTCCTATCAATATTCTGCAGTTTCCTCATTGTGGGTGGGTGAAGAGTGTGCTTTGGTATGGTAGAGGATGAAAATCAGGTCTGGATCACTCACTGTCATGAAAGAGACAAATTTATTGAGCCAGCTTTTCTACTCAGGAAAACAGAGTGTGTAACCACATTCTTCAAAAGTGATTCAGATGGCACACTGCCTGTTGTCTAGAAATGTATTGCTGCCTTCATTTTGGTACATTTTTTTCCTAGAAGCCTACAATCTTGGTTGTTTGCCATTTTTAGCACAGTAGCCTTCATATTCAGCATTGCAGTACCTAGAATAAAAATTTTCAGCAACATTTACTTACTTTTCTCCATTCAGAGAACTGTTTACTTTAGGAGAAAGTCAAAAGATTTACATTTCTTTAGCTTGTGTTGCCTTCAGGTCATGCCTGTGTGTGTAGGTTTATGTAGAAATATGTTCCCTAGTTAACACAACTCTAGTACAACACAGGGTCTTCACACAAATGCTAGAAAAAAACTCCATTAAATATTATACAGGAATAACTGTTCCTTCTAAATGTTACTTGAGCCATAAAGCTATATGAATGTAAGATTCTTTCATAAGAACAAATGCCAAGAACATGACTGGTTATAGAACTTTAATAAATATTTCAAATGTGTTTAAGCTTGACTGTCCTCTGTCTCTGGTATCTACAGACAATAAAATCAGTGATGAATGCATATGAAAATAAAACTCTTAGTGATTTTGTATACAGAGCAATATCAAACAAAAACAGTGTATTCAGGCTTCCTTAGGAACACCACACTGAATAAAAAATAGGCTAATGCAGTAAAGACCACAGTTCATCTCTTCTCCCACAGACTCCCACAGTAGCACATTGACAGCTCTGGTTCTTGATGGCCATGAGCTATAAACAAGTAAGCAATATATTAACATTCTTAATGGATCAGCTCATTCCTAAATCCCTGTATTAAAGAGCAATCTGCATTGCAGTGGGATTTTTTGTTTTGTTTTTTGGGATTGTTTTGGTTTTTGGTTTATTTGGTTGTTGATTTTTTTTCCAATATTTTAAAATTTGTATTGGGATATAAAAAGAGAAAGGTAAAGGATCAAGGTGCTTGGCAGGCAACATTCTGCAACAGCCCCCTCAGACCAGTGATGCACACCTTTGATTCCAAGCTGATGGAACAGACACAGGGCAGAGCAGCAGGAGAAAAAACAAGCCAGTTTAGTGTCCTAAGCATTTACAGAGAGTGAGAGAACTGCAGCCCTCTGCATTGACATCAGCACATGTGTATTCATCCAAACATGGATGATCATTAGTAATTAATCCTTTTGTTACTTAAGTTAAATATTTTGTTACTACAGATAACACATCTCGCAGCAGGAACAAATCCAGTTTCTTTCCTCTCTTGTTGATGCTGCTTGTTCTCAAAACTGGCAAGAAAAAATTTCACTGTCATTAATTTATTCTTTTGTCTTTGCTCAAGTAGCTCAGAAGGACAGTTTATTGAGGACTTAGTTTCAGAAACACTTGGCAGTGGTCAAAGCTAAGGGAAATCTGGCAGATGTTTATTTTTCAAGTACAGAAGCCTTCCTTTGTGCTATTGAACCCCAACACCTTCATTTTTTGCAGAGGGACGTTTTCCTGTCAGAGAACTGGCATTTTATTTGTTAATACCATGCAATTGTTTTCCCTTTGTTTGTTTTGCTTTAGGTTTTTTTCACATATTTATCTTCCTAGAGCAGTTTTAAAAGAAGGAAAATGTGATTATGTTGTTGTCTGTACCAAGGCTACCGTGATTCAGCATAAACAGGTAAAATGTCCTCAGTTAATACAATGTTCTGCTATTCATCATTGTTGTTGTAGTGATTGTGCCCATCCTTAGAGAACAATGTACAGCACCAATTTGCATTACACCACCTCTTGTTTTATGTGGGCAAATACATCACAACAAATTACCAAATAGTTGCAACCTGCCCAGCACAGGTCAGAAAAATGATAACTTTTAACTACACATGGTTAACACAAACATAGGTTGTTGAATTTGGGGGCCACACAACTGAGTGAGTAAAAGTTCAGATGCCTATTGCTGGAATATATATATTTTAAAAAATAGTATGCTACATGATTATATGCCTTCTTTATGCCCTTGCTGTCAAACATAATTTATAATTTTTTTCTAACATTTTAGGAGCTTGAGAATTTTTTAGCTTAAGAAGAAATTCTGCATAAGACAAAAATATTTCACGAAGTATGTTTCCTGCTCATAAACATCACTGACAGCTGTCATCTTGTATTAATCAGACACCTAGGTTGGGTTCAGATTTTAAGTTTGGTCATGACAAGTTTAATTTTTTTAAGAGAAAATGTTTATTTCTAATCCTAACCAAATCAGGAAGACATAGATCTGCTTTCAGCAGCTGTTGATTTGTTCTCTCTGTATTGGAGTTATCTCAAAAATTAGAAAATTGTAAATATTTTTTTTTAATTCAGCTCCAATATACTTGTGAAATTTGGCAGTATAATGGATATTTCTAGCTGGTCTCTATTAAGATTAAATTTTTGATCCACCAACCAAAGAGTAAGGACTTGTTCATGTTTATGCTTGTGTTAAGAGTAGACCCTACAGAAAAATATTCCTTTCTGCATCTAATTTTTACCATTAAGGTGAACAAGGTCTCAGCTCACAAGCTATGATCTCAAATGAACATAATATACAGAGTGCAGGTTGCAGTGGAATCACAGGAAAAAAATTACCCTTTTTCTTCCTTTTTCAGCTGCCACTTCTACCATTTGGAAGAAATGCATAACACAGCATCTTATCTTTTTGTGTATGAAGTAATTTTGGACACTCCTGTGCACATTTTAATTTTAAGTGCAGCTGCATATGATGCAAAGGTCATTTGTGGGGATCCATTGCAAAATGATAATTTTATCATCAGCATTATATTTTCAAGAATACAGGTAGAATCTTCACTCTTTTAAAGTGAAATCAGAGGAAAAGGAGAAGGAAAAATTTAGTTCTTGTAAATTTAGAATTGCTTAGATTCAGAGTTCATGAGGACCCCACCAATGTGGATAGAGAAGCACAGAAAAATTCTGCACAGTTCATATCTTTAGTTCATGCTGTGCGCATCTCTGAGGTTACAACATAACATAAAGATATCTCAAGAGTAATTATTATTAAATACAAAGAAAGTTATTAAATGCCAATTCATTTTTTTCTAGAATTAGATGCATAGGAAGAAAGAATCTGTTTTGAGCTTTGAGATTTATCTTTTTGATTTTTTGCAGGTACTCTTTCTTCTTTTCCTCATAGACTATAATTTCTTTATCCTTAATCAAAGTATCTATAGAAAATAAAAAAGTTTTTAAATTTTTTTCATAGATTCTTAGCCATATGGAGAGTCTATTTATTTGATTGTTACAAAACATTCAGTCTTTCTAAATGTAAATTTTCATTTTGACAAAAACTATGCATAAGTTAAAAGTAAGTTGACTTCAAGAAGAATGATGTCTTAATCAATGGTTGTAAATCCGTGCTAAGATCTTTACAGCACTTTAAATTTATTCATGAAATTTATTTTCTTCAAATTATTGAATAGCCTCCAAGCACTTTCTAAGCATGAACAGTAAATTTTTTGTGCTTTGCAAGTCAGTACCTTCTGTGCAACCAACAGTGAGTCTTGCCCTATTGTCATTGATTCTTGCTACTCTGTTGATGTCATCAAGTTATACCAGTGTTAGATACCATTCTATTGTTAATATGGTTTTTGCACATTGAGTCCTTGAAATTTTATTATGGTTTTGTCCAGAGTTACTGAAAAACAGAGAATTGACTCAGGAGGAATTGAATTATTCTGAAGGCTTCACAGCTGAGGTAGATGTTTCCCCAATCTGTGAAAAGAATGATGAAAAATAGGCTGCCAGACATTACTTGATTTCCACCTAATCATGCACTACAGCAAAAAGATGCTCCAGGGTGTGCATGGCTCTTCTCTGTGTGCACTCACAGGTAGTCTGGGAGATCCGAGACTGAAGGCCAAGTGCTTTCATCCATGCAGGAAGTGCAAATTAGACAGCAACACAGTGCACAGTCTGGAAGTCAGCTTCTCTAGCACTAGAATATAAAACTTCCTCATCCTACAACTAAATCATATGCTGGCAAAAGCATTTAAAATTCCAGTGTCAGTGTTCTCCCAGCAAGGTTTATGATGGGGTCAAAACTGTGGGAGACAGTACTGTACTCCTATGAGAATAGTTCACTAAAGGATGGGCAAATCACAATATTGACTTCCTTGCTCAATTCACTAATGAGTTTTAATGGCTCAGTTTTCTATTGTGTGTCTTGGACACATGGCATAAAAATCTGTGCATTCAAGCAAACAGGAGATGTGTTGCCTCAGTGGGCAAATAGGATGTTCCTTACCTTCTCTCCCCATATTTTAGAGACTCTTACCAAGAAACTCTCTATAAAGTGATTTAGGAGTGTAATTGGGGGAAGGGTTCACCCTTCAAATGTTCACCCTATTAATATTTCACTAGTAGGCCAAGTATAGTTCTCATTTATGTAAAAAAATGAAACACTACCAAAGGAATTAGCAAACTCTGCAGAGTGCTTGCTCTTTCTTTAATTTTGTGATAGAGACAGCCTGCCATCCATCAGCTCTACTTTTCCCAACCACAATCCCACAAATTTCAATGCGATACAAGAAAGGAAAAGTTTCTTATGATCTGTTTGCATTGCTCATTTCACAGAAAATCTAGCTCACACTTTTCACAGCCTGAGCTGGCTGGCTGGGAGCAGGCGCTGCTGCAGACGCTGTTTTATGCACTAATAGAGAATGGTGATTCAGCTAAACAAGTCTAGTTCTCAGCAGAGATTTTCAGTTCAGCACAATGTCACACCAAAACAGATAAATGGCTCTGTTTTCAGAGCTGTTCTGCAGCAAATTATATTGTAGCACAAAATTATCCTTTTTGGCCTTTCAATGAGCACCTAAAAATATTCCTGGCTTAGGAAATCCTTAAAAATCTTTTCAAATAGTCTTCCTTGTCTCCAAGATTTTATCTTTATCTTCTATGTGTATATCATTACCTAATGATTTCAACAGACATTGGGTCCAACTGATGTCAGACAGAATGTCATGTATAAGGTATCAACTGTGATATATGAGGTATCAACTGAACAATATGAATGATAAAAAACTTTCTTTATGCAGGGAGTGCATTCATGTTCTTGGATTTCTGTTCTGAAACGCACATAGAAACAGTGAGAGTTTGCTCAAAATATTTAAATATTTGTAACTTTATAAAATCATCTGAATCTCTCAGAAATCATGGCAATGATAAAATGAAGGGGGGGAAAAAGTAGCAGTTTTCAAAAGGGTAGTTGTTTCTTTTTCATTGAGTTGCAAAATTGTTTGCTCTAATATTATCATAAATGATTAAAAATACTGTAAGAACATGAAAGAATTTTCCAGCATCATGAACATCAACCTTAATTTCCTATTCCTGATTATTAACCAAGTCATTTGGAGGTATTGCAGAAAACTAACTAGCAGTTGTCACAGTGATTTCCAGGCTTGAACACCAAGGGACATTTTCTATAGGCTGTATATACTTGTGGGCACCTCTGTTGGGCTGGTGCTGCTGGTGAGATTAACTTCTGGAGGCTGAAAGTTTTGATCTGACAACTTGAAATTATTTTTTTTACTATGAAGGTAGATAAATTCTGAAACAGGTTGTCCAAACTGATTGGGAAGTTTCCACCTTTGGAAGCATCCAATGTTTTAAGGGACAAGACTCTGAGCCACCTGATTTAATTGGGCCTGTTCCATGTAGAGATGTTATTGGGGGACCTCAAAAAAACCCTTTCAATTTTTTTTTAATGTAAGCTAACATCCCTTTCTTTGAGACATGTTGTACTTTTAAAGAGAGACAATTGCTTTGTGTGAAGCTACAGCTCTTGGCTAAAATCCTGACTCTCCTGAAATCAGTGGAAAATACTGTTCAGGATTTTACCTATCATCATGATGGACAGTAATATTGGTATTCTGTGGCTGGACACTGCAACTTTAACCCAACATTGTGTACTGCTGCTCTTTGCTGTGATTGGTTGCACTTCTGTTGGATTGCTGTGCAGTCATTTCAGAGCAGGATTGAATTCCTTACTGCCAGAATCAACATTGAAAAAGTAAACAACTGCTTTTTAACATAATCACTCCCTCTTACAAATTTTCTTGATTTGGCACAGCAAACTGTTGGAAATCTGTATCTTTGGTGTCTACAGTTGGCTTGCAGTAGCAAAAAGAGATGATGCTTTGAGTCTGTGCAACTGCTGATGACAGCATCCTCCAGCATTTATGAGGGTTATGGTTCTGCAGTATTTGAAGAACAGCTGCAACTCTGATTTTTCTCTTGTTTTCTGATTCTTCATTGATATGAAAGGAGAAAACATCATCTTCCTTCCCCTGTATCCAAGTTGAGAATGTACCCTGAGCAGCAAAAGTATGTGCATAGAGGAATGCAATGGTGGTTTCAAGAGGTGTCTTATGTTCTGGAAACTATAGTTTTACACCATGGAGGTTTCAAAAAGCATTATTTTTTTCTAATAGAGTTCAACTTCACATACTTTCAAGAGTGTAGGCACTAGTCCCAAATGTTTCACTGAATCAATTTTCATTATTGCTGTTTTCATATGAGCTACACAGACAGGTGTGAAATGATCTAGGACTCACTGCAGTGTGGGACGCTATTTCTGAAGCTGGTAGGACTGAACTCTGATAAGGTTCCAGCCCCATCATGGTCTTTGAGTCCAAAATGTGGCTGTTCTTTCCATCCAAACACCTTCTAACTTCAGCTATTTTCTCACAGAGACCTTTAGGATGCTTAGTAAAGCTTTAAAGTGTTTGTCTCCCCCTCTGAAATCTGACTGCAAGATAAGAGATGCAAGGTAGTAAGCTGTGAAACAGTGGAGGAATAAACTTCTTTAACATATTTGAAAGAACTTGTTAACTGGTGTCTGTTTCAGTTTTCTGGAATATATTGTATCCATCTAGTAGATAAGGATAGACAGTGCTGTCAAAACATAATCTTAGCAGAGCTCACTTTCCTTTTTATTTTTTTGAGGCTTAATTAAGAAAATGCAAAACAACTGATACTAGCTTGTTAATTGGCACATGCTGTTTTCCTTAAGGTGTGAAACGTTCTTATGGAACAAAAAATATGGAATATATAAAAGATCTGCTTGACATTCACAGACAGATTCACAGCTGTGAGAAATGCTGAAGAATTTAACTTGGACTGACTCCAAGTGTGAGACACTTCAGTTTCAAGAAATTTTGGGAGCTTCTTGCCCTCAGTGCCCACAATAAATATTTTTTACATCTTAAACATATCAAGTAAGGAGAAGTTTGAATTCCAGTACAGTAAAGTTTGAATTCCAATACAGTAATTATTTTATTATTACTGTTGTCTTTTTGCTAAGATATTAGCCACAAATAACCATTGGTATATTCCTGGGGAAATGTCTTTATCCAGAATTCATCAGGGAGGACATAATGCTACAGATTTATACTAAAAAATGTTTTATTATATGACTGTAAGTTATGACCAAGCTCTGTGTAATTCATATTCTAGAAACATTTTTTATGTATACTCCATATATGATAATGGGTGAAGAAACACCTGTGAATTTGTGAATCCAAAAGAGTTGAAGCACAAAGTACTAGCAACAGAACTGAACTGATTGTAGAGCAAATTTGAAGCATGTCTTGGTTAAGAGATGACTAAACAACTTTAGGCAATTAAGTTTCAGACACAGAAACCTGTGTTCAGATCTCTTCCCCTGATTCAACAATAGTTGAAAAGTACAGAGTATCTTGACAAGGGGTTAATCAAGGTCCTGTCTTGCTAAAGACATTGAAGACTGTGTTGGAGACACCATCTCTGAACTTTGTATAACAGCACAAAACTCTGACATTGAATTATCATTTCCCAGTTTTCATCTGTGGTTATATATAGGCTTGTACTGTGAAGAAGCAGACCAATAATTCACCATGGTTAGGCTTTATTTGCCTTGAGTTGTTTTGACAAGTTGAGCAGCAATCCATAACTACTGGTGTTTTTTTCGAGATCATAACTTACTCTAAAGTCACAGTTTTGTAAAGGACACAGAAGGGTCAAAATAAATCTCTAGCTACGAGGTTGTGAATGGGTGAGAGAACATGGTGCTCAACACCCAGGCATGCTAATGTAGCAAACCACTGTTCTTCATTGGTAATGCATCAGCACTATTCAAATTACAGAGTACATTAATTTGATTATAATTAGCTTGTTACAGCACAAGGAAAAAAAATCTAGAATAACACTGCTGTTCTGTGAGAATTTTGTGTTTGTAAATGTTAGGCATTCGTGGACTGCTTAGGGATTTGTGGCAAACACTGGAAGTATTTGACAATTACTAATTGCATCCAGTTTGTTGGGTTTTTTTTCTTTTTCACTAATAGTTTCCAAAGACAAAGCAAATCTTCATTGTTCTTATATAATAATGAGTTTTCATTTTTTACCATGTAAAAAAGTCATCAACTCATATTCCAATTTCTACTCAATTTGAAGTAGAGAAATAACTGAAATCAGGCAAGCCTAGGAAGGTGAGAAAAGAAGCAGTCCTACCAAGGCCAACAGAGTTACTTCAGCAGAGTGTGTTTCAGAAAGAGATAATATAAGAGTGACTTAAAATAAATCTAGAAATATAAGTGTAAATTCAGAAGAAAAGAGGAGGAGCTTGCAATAGCATTACTAGTTAGCACATAGCTAACGGACTTTTTTTAGAACAAAGAAGAAAGAAAAATGACAATAATTTGAAGCTATATGTGGAAAGGAAACATGGCTCCATGTAAGAAAGCAAAAAAAATCTCAAAGGTTGTATTAGAAGGAGGAGTTCAAAAAGTTGCATTTTACAATTTAAAAGAGACTAATATAAGCAGTATAACAATTATTGCAATGGAAAAGAAACCAAACCAACCAAACAAAAAACTGCAATGGAATGCATTTGGAATGGAAATGGAATCTCTGGAATGAAAAATGCAGAACATGAACTACAAAAAAGGCAGGAGCATAGCAATGCAATACAGAGGAAAAAAAAGTCAATGACATTTTCACATTTTTATTTCAAAACAAGTATTCAGTTCAAGGCTTTTTTCAAAATCCCTAGTTACCTCTCTCTAAATTTTTGCAAGGTGCATTTAAGCTTCCTGTCAGCATGGAAGTAGAACACTTTTTCATTCAGTTTTAATGAAATCAAACTTGGACATCTTTCTTCAATTCAAACTAAACTTCACCTTTATATAATAATACTACATATATATATATATAAAATATTTGTTATAATGTAAGAGAACTTTGGAGAAAAGTAATAAGAAAGGTCATAGAATATACTAAATCAAAATATTTGTCAGTTACCTAACAGCAATTCTTTAGCTTTATAAAAATTACCAAATCTTTAATTTAGCGAATACCTCACTGTATACTTGCTTTTAAACCATATATACCAACTGCTCATGCACCAAAACACAGAGATTGAATCCACATGCAAGGGAAACTAGGTTAGGGATCAAAAGCCCATTTATTTAAATGTGTAATGTTTGGCTGAAGGTGATGAAAGAATATACAACGGGGCCAATGCTATTTCAGTGGTATCAATAGATACAAGAAAAATAACAGGACAGTGTAAAAAGCTGCATAGTAAAAGGAACTTCAAAAGAAGGCATTTTAGGTCTTCTCTTGCATTACCAGCTGTGCAAATTTCCAAAAAAAACATAGAAACCAAATCATTTAAGAAAGAAGTTTAGAATTCACATAACACTGCCCTGGTATAGAAATCACCATGTTGGCTCTGCACTTCTCACAGTTTCTCTGAGTCACTAAAGAGCTGCCTTAGTATTGGGAGTATTGCCAACACCTTTTAGTCTTAAAAGAAAAAATTTACTATTTATTGCTGTTATTAATATTCCTGTTTGTTTATTTATATACAAATTAGATCCATATGTAAATATAGAAGTGTATATTATTAAATACTCCACGGGTTTTTTTGGCAGTAGTAATTGAGTTTTCTACTCTATAGATGGAAATTATAAAGTAGTACCTAAGAGTGCATGTCAGATAATTAATTAAATTTTAATAAATTGCCTAAATGCAGATTCATCTCCGTGTTCACTACCAAGATACTTTTTTGTAATCAACAATTTTATGTGATGATGACATGTAGGGATTTATTCAACCTTTCAGGGCATGTTGCATATTTCTTCTTTTCTGTTTTCATCATCAGCACTCTGCATCATTTAGAAATTTCTTGAAATGAGGTGAAAAGTATATCAGCTCACACAAAGAGACTAGACTGTTTTCATTGATCTCTCCTGCTAGACAGGATTGTGTAGGGCTGCTGAGGAAGATCTTAGATTCCTTTAGCAAGTATCTCTGGTTCATTGCACTAAATGAAAGGTGAAAAAATGAGAAAATTTAAGGTGGACTTTGTAGTCAAGCTACAAAAAGAATTTAGGTTATGGCTCATGACTGGGGAATGACTGGGTCTCTCACAGATTCAAAGGTTGGAACATGGAACTTGGGCACAGGCACAGCCATCACTGGGAATAATCTTTTCAAGGCACATTCATACAACTTATCTTGCCAACCATAAGCCCAGATGCATATGCTACTTCTTAAATACAGAATACCACTGAACAGTGTCTCCAGAAGAGAGAATTGTTACTGATTTAGAGGTTGGACTTCAACTAAACATAACCTTAATTTGCCAGCCTGTCCAGCTAAATACATGGAGGAAAAATGTTTTAAATCCTTCATTTTCATTTCCTAGGGTTTCAGAGATTTATAAAATGCTCTGAGCAGGTAATTTTCTCCACTCAGGTTTTAAAGGTCTTAATCCTCTCTTGAAGGCATTTATTTCAAAATGTGTGGGTGACTGGTAGGCTAAAATAGTGACTGTGTGACTTTTACTGGTTTTATATTTTTGCAATTTGCACAAGTGTAGGATACAGAGTGCATGGTACTGGAATAGACCAAACACTAAAACTTGTGATCTAGAGCTAAAACATGTGATTTTCTCTGAAGCCAGGGAAAAGTCTCAACCTGCAAGACATAATTTTTTTCTCTTTGATCTCTCATTCAACCTGTATATGGAAGTGGAAGGAATCCCACAAAAATCTTGCAATTGCAGGACTATCTGGGAAATTTGCTGTACAGTTCACACCCCTTGGTCACATGAAGTCCCCACAACAGGGGCTCCTGTTCCAGGTCCTTTCTCACCACACAACCAAATAACAGGTAATACATTCTACGGGTATTTTAAAGTGAAGCAGCAGTTAAGGTTTGATGACTCTAAAGCTGCATTGTTAATTCCCTCATTCAGTGTGCACTGAGGAGCTCAGGTTTCCTCATCCTGGTGGAGCTTAGGCTTGAGACAGACCCTGAGATACCCAGTCTAGTCAGGCTGGCCCATCCCCTCCCCTCCAGCATGCCACAAACAGGCAGCTCTAGGGGGCTGGGAAACACAACTTCCTTGATGGCAGATTTATGGCAACATGATCCCTAGAGGACAATGGCTAAGGCAATCATTTTTGCCTACTTGCTGTCCCTTTGAGGCTGCAAGACAGTTCCAACTTTGTGACAGTTTGCAGCTGGTAACAGCTGTTGCTGCTCACCCAGTGGCTTTGAAAGATCTTGCTGCTGGTGGTTATTTAAAGGTTCTATGCAACACCAACAGTCTCTACTTTGGCAAATACCTATGTTTGCAACACAGAGCTAGCAGTTGTCAATGGATGGAACTGGGAGCTAGCCAAGAGCTTTCAAAAGGCTTTTTCCTGGATTAAACTCTTGGCCTTATTTCCACCAGTAGTGGCAGCACTTCATGTGCATGATATTCTGAGCCCAGTTAGGCATTGACTGATATTAATTCACCCACTGTCAGTGCTGAGTGGGTGAGAGAAGGGACTGAATTTTTTGAGTTGCAAAGTTTTCTGACCCACATCCTACATAATACTTTACATCATTGAGCATAAACCCACAGAAAGGCACATTAATTTCAATAGTAAGATATATTTCCCTAAATTAAAATTCTGCTTGAGATTTTTTGCTCAAATACTCCTTCTCCTTCATGATCAAATTAAATATCCAAGATGTAGAAGGCAAGACACTTGCCATAAATATATAAACTGACTTGTTTAGATAATAAAAAATAAGACACACACAGCCCAAAGGATATGCTTTTCAGTGTTGCATTTTAATTTTGTGTGATGTTCCATAAGGAGCTACTTTGGTGCAATAGCCTGTTATATCCAAAGATCCCAAAGTGATGGAGAAATATATTATCCCTCACAAGATTCCACTAGACTTACCTCAAAGCTGGGGAAACTAAAACACAATTAAATAACCTGCCTATCATAATACGGTAATTAAATGCAAGGACAGAAATCCTTGCTTTTAATCCTACAGTTAATGCAAAGAGGGCCTCTTCTTTTGTTGCAATGACCCCATGGATTTAAATTTTCTTTTTTTTCTATCCCCTTTCTAGTTGTATTTTGGTTTTTTTAAGATTCAATTTAAAGCCAGCACCTGAAAATTAATGGAAGACAAGCAAATTTCAACCAGAAAAATATGCAAATTTTTTAGTAGTAGTAGTAGCAATAGTATTAGTATCAGTATTTCTTTTCCTTCAGGCCCCTTCCAAACAAGACCATTTTAAGAATCGTCTCCAATTCTTAACCAAAAGCATCCTGGGTGAAAAGAGTTTCTCCAGTACACAGTAATGTCTCTTTTTGATTTATATCTCAAGTTTATGGAAGCGTGATTTCAATTTTCCATTTAAAAAACAGACCAAGAAGTTTTGCCACATCTACTCCTCTCCATCAAACATTTCACTTGGCTTTGTGGCAGGTTGTGAGTTGTGTCTATTGCCAGTGCCTCTGCAGTGTACATGCCTTTGATCACCAGAGTGAGCTTGGCATTGCTCCAGTGCAACACCTCACACTGTGCTTCACCTTCTCTGTATTAGTGCCTACAGCCAACACCCATCCCATGGGGCACGTGGACAAAAACAGCTGTCCCTTGAGGACAGCAGCAATCTGCAAATTTTATTAACATCCTTCTCATCTCCTCTTTATAATAGTATTTGCCTTGTACCAAGAGTGCAGCTAGGCTTAAAAATACATAAAATTGAGTCAAAACAATTAAATGGAACAAAAGCGTAACCAGAGTTGCAGGGAGAAAAAAGTACAAGGAGAAAACCAAATGTTTTCTGGAACCTTTTTTTAAAATTAACACTGCCAGCAGTGGAAATGGCAAGCCTGCCTTTCCTGTAATAGGTAAGAATTGCTGAATGTGTTAGGGAAATGAAAAGAGAGTTCAGAGGCTGTTGCATTACTGACAATGTTTGCCACACTACTTTGGTAAGAGAAAAGGATTTCAAAGACCTTGAGGACTGGCACGAAGGGAAGAAAGCCAGAAAGGAAAAAAGGCAGGGCATTTTGTCCCATTGACGAGACAGTGGGAAATGGCACAAGCAGTATCAAAAGAGGGATTTTCTTTCTCTGTGAGCAGGGCAGGAGAAAAGCAATTTGTTCCTGGAGAGTGAAGAGCTGTAAAGAGGGTATACAAAAGAATGTCTGCTCTTAGAAAGCACTTGACAAAATAACCTTGCTCTTGTGTGAAGGATACCTCTGTAGCCAACAGGCTGCACTCATCTCAGCATGGAAAGACGCTGGACTTTCACAGAACGTCTGAGGTTGGAAAGTGCTTCTGGAGATCACCCTGTCCAACCCCTTTGTTCAAGGAGTGCTGCCCAGTGCCTCTTGCCCAGTATAGTGTGTGAATATTCAATTAACAAAAATAAGAATATGTGGGGTCCCCTGGTCAGGTCTCCTGTTCTAATAACAGCAGTTTAGTGACAGATAGACAAAATTCCTAGAGAAGAATTATCCTATGTACTTGCATGAAACCAGTCACTCAAAAAGCATTCAAAAGAGATGCATTTAACAAACAGAATCATTCCTGCATGTTTTGATCATTTGTGTTCTGAAATTTCATGTTTTAATTTATTTATTCATTTACAGCAGAGGACCTATCCAACTGAAGGAAATGCAGCTTTCACACCTGTGGCTACACGTGGTAAGAAGTGAGTTTAGAGATGTATCTGGTGATAACATTTGAGCTGATGTATGCTGCAGAGACATGCATCTCCATCTCCACTATTACATGTTCCATGACTATTGACCATGATTTGTTGATATTTGAGAGGTATGCTTAACTCCCAGCAGGACAATGCCAACAAAAAGTGAACTAGCAATACAACACTGAAAATCCCCCTAATGGTCATACATAATGTATTCTGTAGTAATTCCATGTGTTTGCTACTAAATGACTTCACCTTTTGTCGAGATTCTGATCATTTGGGGACTTGGCTGGCTCACATCACAAGCTCACTAATATGGTTGCTTATATGAAACAGACACATGTGAATGAAACCACAAGCCCATGAATGGACTTTCCCTTAAGAGGGTTACAATAGGCAACATCCTAAAAAATCTTGTGGATGCACCCAAGAACACCACATAAAGGTAATGGCTTGGTACTGGAAATGTCACTTCTTGTGTGCCCACCTAGAGACAACTTCTAAGAGGACCTTATTCAATTGACTTCAAGGGTAGTGCCCCCTGTCCTGGGATGTCATTCAGCACATTGGGTTTTCTCCAGAATCCAAATCTCAGTTTTCTCATGGCCCATTGGTCCCAGTTGCACCACCTACCAGTAACTGAGTTGATGTCAAAATTGTGAAGCTTATCTGTACACTGAAGGAAGTTAAAGCATCTTGTTTCTGATGCCAAAACAAGATATAATTAGACTATTTGTTTTACTTAACTGCTTAATTTTTAGCTCTTCTTTTGAGGGAAAATACACAAGTTAAAAAACTAAAATGAAAATTTAAAAAGCCCATGATCTAAGGTGTAGTAGAAATTATTTATCAGGTTAGATCATAACAATTGTGAAAAATTTTGCTGAACATTGAAAAACATTATTTTTCAATATAAACAATGAAAACAAGTAATGTAAACCACATGGACAATGTAAACATACAAAAAAAAGGACTGTATGAGTATTTTTGTTGATATGTATTTGTCATGATTCAAGCCCAGCCAGCAACTCAGCACCACACAACCTCACTCTCTCTACATTAGGATGGGAGATGGAATCAGAAGGATGAAAATGGGAAGACTCATGGCTGAAGGTAAAATTTAACAGTTAAACTGGTAAAGCAAAGGCCATGCATGCAAACAAAGCAAGGCAAACTAAGGAATTAATTCACCACTTCCCATGGGCAGGCATTCCCAGGAGAGCAGGGCCCCATCACACACAGTGGTGACTTGGGAAGACAAAATCATGACTCCAAACATCCCTTTTTTCCTCCTTCCTGACCCCCTCCTTTATACACTGAGCATGATGCCATGTGGTCTGGGATATCTCTTTGTTATTTGTGGTCAGCTGTGTCCCCTCCCAATTCCTTGTGCATCCCCAGCCTGAATTATCAACACTGTTTCTAGCACAGATCCAAAACAGCCTCATACAAGCTGTTGTGAAGAAAATTGACTCTATTCTATGGTGAAAACCATCCCTGTTTCAACCCAATGGGCCTTGAGTTTTCTGGATCTCAATCAAGATGACTTGTGGAATTTACATCTTACAAAATTCTGTCACTTATCTGCCTAATAAAATATTTTCTTTGATAAATCCATTTTCTTCTGCTATAAAACTACAAAACAGCTACTGAGACATGGTCTGAACTCCGAGCAAATAAGTCTTACAAGCAAGAAACCTTTACTAGTTTCTAGAGGTGTGACTGAAGAAAATCAAGAGTTAGGAAGCAGGATTGATTTAAAAAAAAAAGAGTAATTCACATGGCTAGTAGCACATTATGAAAACAAACTTCCCCTATTCTGGTATTGTATTGTCCCATGGCCTGAGTGAAGCTGAGTGAAGCTGCAGAATAGTGGCTGCTTGTAACTCATTGAAGTAGTACTCCTCCTCAAGAAACCACTAATGGAGTATTTAATTTTTGTCTCTGTAGCTTCTTTCATCTGTTTATTATTCAGTTGTAATGTGTCAAAGACACATTCATGTGAGTTTTATGAGACATTTGAATAGTGTGGGGAACATGAGAACACTGACCTTAGCTTGTGAGTCTCATTTTCTGGCTTTGTCAAAAGGTCACTTCAGTAGCTCAGGTAACTTGTACGAACTAGGTCATCACAGGGACTTGCTAGATCTTTAATAGAAAACATTTCCTGAGCTGTACCACGAAGTGGGATGTTCTGCTGGAGGGGAAAACAGAGTGCTTGAAATAGTACTCTGATGTGACTTATGATGATATTGAAGTGCACTTAGCTGTTGAATGTGATACGTGTAAGTCAGTATCCATATGGACTACTCATCTTTTGCAGTAGTTTTTACTTTAAGCTATAGTAATTTTATATCCAATGTGTCCTTTTAAAAATGCACATGGTAGAAGGTATGTGTCCATGAAAAGGATTTAAAGTTTTTGTTTGACTCAAATGTTGCATGGATTTTAAATCATAGGCTGGCTTTTTTAATTACACTGATGTATGAGAAAATAACATGACAGACATTCATAGAGAATCATAACCATAACTTATCTAAATATGTTTTCAAATTCTAGATTTAAAGACAGTGAAGCCTGTGTTTAGACTGTAGTCTAATTCTTTCAAAAATTTTGACATAGGAGACTGTTTGCAAAATGGATCGAGACACTTCATCTACCAACAGTTGTTACTGTTATTTATAGTTTGCACAGCCTTGTTCACATTCTCAAAAACAAGGAAAATTAAGAAGGTCTATTCTGGGGCAAAGATCTGTAAAAGACTGAAATGCAGAAAGATTCAAAAATAATGTGCTCTGCAGTTTATATTAGATTGAGTTTATCATTCAATTTGATTTGAGTAGTTAATCCACTGAAATGATAAGTCAGAGAAATTGTGAGTCAGTGAGGAAATCCAGATCCATTTCCTTGTAATAATGACTCTCCCATAATTCTCTTACCATTTTTCTCTTCCCTGCCCTCTTCTATGATGAAAGATACAAATAAAAGTATAATATATGTTAAATTATAAAACACAGCTCTAGATTTCATCCTGAACATTCTCCAGCCATCTGAAATTTAAGAGGAAAAGGGGTTTGAAATGCAGGAGACATAAGTTCAGTGATCCCATGCAGAGAACACAGGATGTGTCTGTCATTGTTTTCATTTGTGAATTGGGACTTAATGGCCAGATTTTGGCATTGGGGATGGGGGCTACAGGAATGCCTTCTGTGAGAAGCTGCCAGAAGCTTTCCCAACGTGTGATAGAGTCAATGTCAGATGGCTCCATGAGACCCACTGCTGGCCAAGGTTGAGCCCATCAGTGATAGTGGTAGCACCTCTGGGAAACCATAGTTAAGAAGGGGAAAGAATTCACAGCGCAGGAGCAAATTGCAGCCAAAGATGAGGTGAGTGAGAATATGAGAGCAACAACTCTGCAGATCAGTGAAGGAGGGGAAGGATGTTCTCTGGGATCTGGGGCAGAGGTTGCCCTGCAGCCCTTGATGCAGACCATGGTGAGGCAGCTGTGCTCTTGAAGCCCATGGAGGTCCATGGTGGACCAGAGATCCACCTGCCACCTGTGGAGGACCCCGTGCCACAGCAAAGGGATGCCCAAAGGGTCTGTGATGCTGTGCCAAGCCCATGGCAAACCAGGCTCTTGGCAGGACCTGTGGCCTGATGGAGTGGGGGGCCCACGCTGTCAGGGCTTGTGATCCTGTGGCAGAGCCCACACTGGAGCAGTCTGTCCCAGAAGGACTGCACCCTGTGGAAGGGACCTACACTGGAGCAATTCATGAGGAACCACAGCCTATAGGAAGGGCTAACAAAGGAGAAAGGGCCAACATAGGAGAAGTCCATGGAGGACTGTCTCCCATGGGAGAGACCTCACAATGGAACACGGGAAGTGTGAGGAGTTGTCCCTGTGAGAAAGATGGAGCAGCAGAGACACATGTGGTGAACTGACCCCAACCCCCATTCCCCATCCTCTTGTGCAGCCTGGGAGGAGGCGGCAGAGAACTCTGGAGTGAATTTGAGGCCACGTCACAATCCACCAAAGGGTGATTTATTTATCAATTTACTAATCCCACTATGGAAGCAGCAGAGCCCATAAGCAACAAATTATTGGCTTTAGGATACGATCCATTTGACCAATACCAACGAGGACTCCTGTCATAAATTTTTGCAGTCTGTGCTCATCTGCTTTTAAGGCTAAACTTTGACCATAATCTTGTGATTATTGTGTAATTTGGGAATAATAGAACATATGTTACAATAACTCAGCAAAATATGTGCCAGTGGGAGTCTAAGCTAGGCCAGCAGAAGTATTCATTTGTGTGAAACAGAATAAAAGAGGTTTATATAATCCTATAGTAAACATCTAAAATGGAATACAGGAAAAAAAGGAACCCTAAGAACCCTAAGTTATTTGTCAGTTCTGACAATGTGTGGTTGAGCAAATGTATTTCTAAGGCTGTAAATCCTGCCTAGTATTTGACAGGTTTGTGAAGGGTAGTTAAAGACTAAGTCCATCTAAAAGCAAGGAGTTAAGTCAAAAGCACTGGATTTTTTGCACTCTAGCTTCTTTCAGCTAATGCAGCTCAAACAACTGATTCAGGCAGCAAACAGAAATTGTTTGACATGCAGTCACTGGTGTAATCATAATCCAACAGAAATAACAAATCAATCATAAACTGTACCTGCAGTTATTTAGAACATCTAGCAAATGTATCATTAAGTGTATATTTATGAAACCAATTTTAACTATACTCTTGACATCAAAAATTGTTTCTGTTTAAGGTATTCCAAGGTGCAGCCTTCTGAAACATGGAACTTAGAAAAGCTGTTACCTTACCTGTACATAATTGTATGGCAACCAGGGTATTACTAGAGCAAGGAAAAAATGTGGACCTTGTAAAATTATTTTTTATTTACATATCCATTTATCAACCTGCTGCTCTTTAAGGGCAGTGGTGCTCAAGTTTAAGATCAGCTGCTTTTGCATGCCTTGTATCATCTAAGTGAAGCTTGCAAACATGGTCTCTGACTTGTATTGAAATGACCTTAAGAGAATGACAAAAGCAGCACGCTTGCAATTGATTAAATGTGAAATACCAATTTCTGCTGTTGTTTCTTTCTTTGAAGGACAGCAGTTGTCCCTCATTAATCTTTCATTAAAATAATAATCCTTTATTATAAGGGATAAATCTTTTGATTTGGATGAAAAACAATGGCTTTTGACAAAAAATGTTTTCTTACCTGGTTAAACAGAACGCACAAAGTAGTGCACTTAGTAACTCCTCAACTCAACCGTTGTTGATCTTGTAATGTTGTTAATATCAATTAACAACAATTATCAATTATTATCAATTTGTTTTAAGCATCAGAGAAAATTAGCAGCCCAGTGAAATTTAAAAATTTTTACTAAATACATGGTGGCACAGAAAAAAGTCTTGCCATGATAAAACTAATTGCCATGATTAGCTCTTGCCATGATAAAATTAATTCATACTCTGCAGTTTCATTCAACTGCTGGTGCTAACTATGTATAAAAATAAAGTCCACTTTATTGCATAAAACCAGTTTTTCAAGTCTATCTTGCACATTTTATAGAACTTTTTGATGCATGCATGTGAACTTTGTCTTCTGATCTGAAATCAGTGCCACTGAATGATTCATCATAACTCTGGCAAATATTGCAAACCTCTTCTCCTGAACAACCATAGAATGGAAGGATAATACAGGGCACAGATGTTCTAAATATTTCTGGTTTCTACTGATCTGTTTTTCTGTGATTTTTTTTTCCTGGTCTTTCTGTCATCATTATGTGAAGTCTTTGTTTTCCCCTGCAGCCAGAATTACTGTCTGACTCTACAACCTGCCTGGAGGTTTGTGACCTCATGTTTCTCTCTCTTCCCACTTATCTGGCATAGCAAGTTTCTTGCTGCTTTGATTAGGGGATGAACAATTTATTCTCTGTGCATACCTCTCATACTGCACTTTTATTTCTTAGTCATCTTTCACGGACTCCTAAGAGATAGCCCAAGAAACTTCAATCACACCTTGAGTAAACAGAGTACTAGATGTTCTTTGGCAAAAAAAAAAAAAACCAACAAAAAAACCAAACAAACAAACAAAAAAAAAAAACCTAAAAAAACCCCACCACCCCAACAAATCGAAAAAGAGAATTACAGAGCTTCAGTTTGCTTTCCTTCTGCTTGATGTGGAATTAACGTGAGTTACATGCTTCCTATTATTATTATTTATTGATTCAGGCAACTCCTGCACACTCAAAAGAAAATACAGGGAAGTCAAACAATTCTAGATCTTGGTATATTATCCAATTATTGCTCTGGGAAATAAATCACAATTTTAAATTTTGCCACAATGAATGATTTGCAACAATCTGACCTATGGTATTGCTGTGTAATATTTTGGGTTTTGGTTTTCAAATTTTGAAGTGCAGATTTAATAAATATATTTCATATTGAATTTCTATGTAGGAGATAATTACATTTCTGGTCACAATGGACATTGTGCATGTTTCCAAAGATTTTTAAAAAAAACCCCTTCAATTAAAATTGTCCGATTCCCCAAATAAATTTTTAAATGTATGTCTTGTTTAAAAGGCATGGGTTCCTATCCAGCCATCATTTTGATATAGAAATGAGTACAATAATAGAATATAGAATTTGCACAATGTTCTTGCATTAGAAGCAGAAAAGTAGAGTATTGGAAGCATCCAAAATTTTTCATAGATGATGGCACTTCCTAAACTTCATCTTCCTTTTGCAAGTACAGGAAAAGAAAGGTAAATGAACCTTCCAAATAGTTTGTCATTTTTTCTATCCATATAAATTTGGGCAAGCATTGCTCCTTTTCAGGCAACAAATAACAGGAATTTTTACCATACTTCACACTAAATTGATACTGAGATTTCAGACATATTTGGGTGGTTTCCATTAGTTCTGTTGTCACTATGAGACTAAAAAATAAGACACATACTTCTTTTGAGACACTGTGTTTTATTAAAACAGTTCTGTTAACTGACAGATGTGAAAGTCACAGCTATCTCTGACAAGCTATTACATTTTGAAGCTGTGGTCTCATTGAGATGGTTATTCTGAAAAATATTATGAGTATTTAATAGCAATAATGACACTGGAGCTGGTAGTTGAATGCAGCACATGCTCCACCTTTTTCTATGCCTGACTATCCTCAAATAATAGGATAATTACATTTAAATTACTAAGTGAAAAAATACTTTTTAAATTGGCACAGAAGCACTAAATCCATGACACCGTCCTGTCAAGGAACTAGGAATAAGCAGTAAGACAGATGTGGTTTTTCTTTTTGCTTTCACAGAAATTGCATTGAAAGGCAATATGTATTTGTAGAACATCATTCAGGTATTAACTATGAGACTCTGACCATGACAAATGATACACTGCATACAACATCTACACTAAGTGTAGTTCCTAGAGTGTTCCGAGCTCTTTAAACACCAATTTTTCAATTCTTAAGTGTTAGGTTTCTAGCAAAGTGCATGAAAGTTGTGTTGCTTTGACAAGCCAAATCCTTTATGCCATCACTAGGCTCATTGTTTCAGCAGAAGTTTTGCAGCACTTGTGACAAACTTTAAACATAATGCTGTAAATTCCTCTTAAGTGTCACACCACTGAAATAAACAGCCAAATATAAACAATAGGAAGTTCAGCCAAGCTGATGCAAAATTTAAAACCTTCAGATCAAAGCTGTATGCTTGCACACCAGTGTGAACTGGTGCATTTCCTAAGATATGGCAGAAAAAAATACTGAACATGCAAAATTTTACAAAGTAGCATGGCACAACGCAAATGCCTGAAAGAATTAAAGGCAAATATCTGCTTTGTTGTGATCTCCTAGGGATGTGGCACTTTTAGCAGATGGTGCTATATGAATATATTTTGCATTGCTCTTTGTTCCTGCATTAATATTTCTGTCGGGTCCGGCTGTCTGTCTCTGCCCCGACACGGGTAGGGTGGTTCTTGGGTGGCACGCGATGCAAAGGACAAGTCTGGACTCTTCAGCTTTTCGATCTTCAGATTGTTTATTGTTTCTTATCTACAAAATTTTCTGATCTGATCTGCAAGGCAGCCAAGGGCACTCGTGACCACCCACAGGGCGGTCATGTCTTTTTATACTAAAATCTACGTACATGATATTTACTTTTATTTTCCAATACTTTTCACCCATGTTGGCAAGTGCACCTTCACCATAAACCAATCCCCAAGTGCCAACATCACCACAGGAGATGGAAGACAAGAAGAAGAAAGAAGAAGGACAAGACACGCCCTGATCCCTCCATCTTGTCTCCATAACCCCCCTGTACCAAAAACCTTAAAGCTTATATTTCACCCTATAAATGTGTCCCTTTTACACCCTTCACTCTGAAGTGATTCTCATGTCCTCAAACTGCTGTCACTTCTGTGGATGGATCAAAATCAAGCCACCAAACACTCTTGGCAACATTCCAGAATTTCCGAGACCCCCAAGGGTTCTCCTGGAAACTCTGGACATCGGGAACGATGGGCTGAGTTCCCACGTATTTCCACTGCAGTACTTCATCCCATAACAACAGGAAAATTTTGCACATGTACAACAATGAATGAAAAAAATGAATATATTATTTGACTGTTGTAATGGGCGGAATATACATTAGTTGGACAAGATTGTGGAATAATCAAGGATCCTGAGGTGGCTGGTACAAGAGGGCCATACCTGCAATACTAAGCTAAAGCATATTTACAGTACATCACTCAAAATATCCACAAGAATAACCATGGACTTTGGAGTCATTGCTCCCCTGCAAATATATTAGGACACAATTCTTAAGTTCTTGGGAATCAGATATACCTAGAGCTACCCTGGAAGCAGTATTCTAAAGGCATGTAAAGGCAGAGTATTCTGCTGCTAGGATGTTAAATAAATAAAAGCATTAACTTTTATCTACAGTCAGTCTAAACTTGCAACAAAGCAAGTACACAGTCCTCTGAAACTTTTCCTTGTCTTGTACACTTCCCTAAGCAAATTAGTCTAAATTAAGTAGTTTGACCTTTGTTCAGGATTTCTTCTACAATATTTATTAAAAAATGTTTACCAAAAATTATAGACGCAAATATTTTGGAGGGATCAGTATACTCGTTGCAGAATTGTCATGTTAATGGCATCTTGCAATTAATTATCTTGAAATTATCTTGCAAGAACTGATTGAAATTCAGGAAAGTAAATTCAGGATAGCACTTCCAAACAGAAATAGTTAATTATGCACATTCATGATGGGTCCCAACAGGTTCTTAATTATTTCACACTGCAAAGGGAGCAACCCTCATTGCATTTATATATAACCTGTAAGACATGTGAAACAAACTCTTTGAGCTGTTGATAAAGCCTTAGCTATATTGCAAATGAGCATACATCTAAAATTATCAGGGAATTTGGGATTGCTTTGACTGCATTATTCAGAAGTCTGACAAATTTAAAACAATTCTAAAAACTTTACTAAACTGATATTTCATTAACAATGCTAACAGTTTATTTTATTTATTCAATTAGTAGTAGTAATATTAACTAGTCTTAACACTTCATTCTTTTAGGATATTGCTGCTCTTCTCTACCTATATAAAACTGTTAATTGTTAACACCTATATCACATGTGAGCTGCAATTGTACAGCACCAGGGTGCTGATGCTGCATATTTAGCAGTGATAGGCCATGGATCTGGGGGCTTCTTGGTCTCCAGGCTTATTCACAGAGTCTGCTCCTTTTATTTTTACTCATTGTTTTGCAAAATTTTCACTGCTGGGGTCACTGCATAAACATTTTCCAATGTCTGCTGTGTGAAGAGCACAGACCTCTGTTTGCTGGTTTAGTGGTCAACTTGCCCACACTCTTCAGTAAAAGGCCCATACTTGGTGTTAAGGTATGTCAGCACAATGTCACAAAATATTTACATTATTTTAGTACATGTAGATTTCAATTCAAGATAATTATTGTATCCTAATTAATATGTTTTTATAATTTACATCACAAGCCTTTTCTCTGATCACAGTCAGAAATACCTGTCTGGTTTGGGGCATGAAAATTAAAAAGACATGTGAGTATATCACAAAAAATCCAGAAAAACCAGTGAAAATGATTGGAGATTTAGGAAACTTGGTTATGAAAAAACTTGGGCAAAACTAGGATTTTTCAGCCTATGATTTTATCTTTTTTCCTCCATACTGCCTCTCTGAGTGTTATTAAGCATGGACAGAGCACTTGCTAGCACCTGGCCTGGCACTGCAGCCCCATGATGCCATAGGTACTGCTGCAGAAAGCACCCTGTACAGGATTTATAGCAGACAAAGTTTATAGGCTAAAGGCTACTTGTCACAAAAACACACTAATATGTCTGTGACAGCTGGGCCAGAGGACAAAATTGTGAAAGTTAGGAGAATGTTGGAAAATCCTGAAATCCCAGCTGCTGTGAGATTTCCCTTGTGGTTTGACTGACATCACTATAACCATGTGCTTGAGCTCTCCTTTCGGTGGTGAAGTTGAAATAGACATTGAAAAATAGAAATTGAAAACTGATCTTCTGTGAAAAAATACTTTTCAGTAAATTAGTTACAGAAGTCTTGTACACTTTCAAGAGGGTAGCCCTCAGTGTGAATATTGCTGACTGTTCTCTTGTTTGGAAGGCTGGAGATGTGTTGAGAGAATCTCAGCAGAATGAAGGCCACACAGGAGATTCTAACAAGGCCTTTGTAAGATTATGACTATTTATTTCATGTTTTCTCACATATAAAAAAACCCCAAACAAGTATTCTCAATTTGTTAATATTATTTTAAGAATAAATAACTTCTTACATGGTAAGATCCTGCAGTTATAAGCCTCTGCTGTGTTCTGTGCATCACCCATGCCCACTAACACCTGGCATGATGGGCTTTTGTTTAAAAAAAACACAAATAAATAAGCATTAGAATTTGCAATTTTTTTTCTACCAATTATAAGGATGCATTAAGTGTCTGGGCTGAAGAACCTTCATCACTGGGGTGTATGACCCTGGATTTTCTAGATGTCTGTAAGGACAGGGGAAGAAACCCTTCCCAGCACAAAAATCAATACCATTGTTCATGATGAGCAAGTATTTCTATGTCTGTCTTCTAATGATTCTATCTTTATAATTCACAGGGCTTCAGTGAGACTTACATGCTGTTATGTGGGGATAAAACTTGATTTATAATCTTTAAGCTATGATATAAATTAATTTTGGTGATAGCTTTCTTTACCACTCTTTCTTCTGTGGGAAGTGGCTGAGTAGTTTTTTAAAGACAATTTGAAAATATTGTCTTTCTGTACATCACCTGGCCAGCTCTGTTTTTCTGGAAAATTTAAAAACATTTCTTTACATGCTGCTGAATCACACAAGCCTTCTCTTGTGTGAAAACTGTCCTATCCCAAAGATACCCTGGAAAGATATCCCAAAGAAATGTGTCCTATCCCAAAGATACCCTGGAGCTGACAGATTATAGTCCTACACAGACCTAATATTGTTTCTCAAGAGACTGAAATACAAAAACGCCATTTACATTCTATCCTCATATAGGACAGATGTAGGATCCTCACATAGCATAAGCACATTAGATGGGAAAGGCTAGACTTTGGCCCATAAATCTTATGTCTGTTATAAAATACTTACAGGTCCTTGTTGGGCCTGCATGAATGGCAGCAGCTGTTGGACTTGGCTGTACTCTATGACTACAAAAGCAATATGGAGCACTGAGAATTTATTTAGTTTTAATCATAGAATCATTGAATGGTTTGGATTAGAAGAGACCTTAAGGATCATCTAGTTCCAGCCCTCCTCCAATGTAAAGGGATTCCTTCCACCAGACCATGTTGCTCAAAGCTCCATCCTGCCTGGCCTTGAATACATTTACACAATTTGCAACATTAATCTAAAGTTTTCGTCTCATAAACCATTGCAGTAGATGGAAATGTAGCCATCAAAATAGTGAAACCTGTGTAACTAATACATATAGTCTGACCTTGCTCTCCAGAAGAGGGCTTTAGAAGCCTTTACCATGTAAGAATACATTAAAAAAAATATCACCTATTAGGAATATAAATATTTTACATTCTTCTACTCAGTGCTAGAAAATCTGACACTAAGAGGTGAAATGCAGTTATTGCTTGAAAAGCAGTTATCCTACCCTCATTTTAAAAAAGAACACATCTGCAGACTTTGTTCCTTTGTCCATTGTGGTTTTCTTTCTCTGTCAGTTATCTGTTCCTGATTTTTCCCCTTTTATTCATCAGTGGATTTGATCTCAGCAATATTGCAACTTTGTCTGATCTTCATCTTCAGTTGAGCAGAGGGAATGTTTTAATTTGTTTGTTTTTCCATTGTGGCTATTTTATATTCTATGTTTTAAATTTTTTTTAAAGAAAGACTCATGTTTAAAAGCAAGATCTACACAAAGTGCACTAAGTACATTTTTATATACTATTTTATGCCCTCTCTTGGCAGTAAAAGTCAATTCTGAATTGCTTTAGCAAGAACTATAAAAATGTAAATTGCCAAGATCTGATTTGGTCTCATTGCCTGAGCTGAGTTCTAACAGCTAAATCTAGAATATATAGCTGCTGAAGCTTATTAATACAGGATAATTTACATATTCAGAAGGATCCTGTTGTAGTCTGCTCTTCTCAGTTAATACAAGATGAATGAGAAAAAAGCTTCAGGGGACATCTAAACAAGGTTCTAAATTTGAAAATTTTGCCTTCACGTAAAATTTAGAATTATATCAGGCTTATAGGGGCTCATTCCCCCTTTTTTATTTTTTGAAGGGGGTTTCAAATACTGAAATATATTATTTCATATAGGTTGCAATTTTCAAAAAAAAAAAAAAAGAAACCTAAAGATATTACTTTTTCTTTGATCCTTAACGATCCAAATCAAATGTAATAAAATTTTCCAATCATCTCTCTGTGATTTTGCAAGGGAGAGGTGTATGTATACTAAAAGTCATACTCTGTATTTTTGCAGGAATTTTGTAAAATTATTCCAGCTTATGCTACAATATAGTGAAATAGAGAAAACTATGGATTTCTCCCTCTATTAACTGTTTGATATTAGATCCTGATCCAGCCAGCCATATGTGTGATATGACCAGACATTTGTGTAGATGTTACCTTCAGACCAGCTACCTAGAATGGAATTGACAAACAGTGAAATCCCATAAACTGTTTACCAGCTGCCATCAATTATACGGTTTTGGTATTCTTGGATATCTGTGGGTAGCACAGCCAGCAAGCAGAGCTATGTGGAGCTAATCTAGTACTGCTCAGGTCACATCAAATGGTTCCAGACTGCCCAGCTCACATCACATTGTCACCATATTGCAAAGCTCCCATACCTTCCCAGTGATGTCTCACGTGCAGCTCCTCACAGCACTAGCTCCTTCTTCACAAAGCAAACACCAACTCTCTCCTCACCCAGCTAACCCACTCTTTTGTAGCACTCTTCTTCTTATTGGACACAGCTGTGGCCTATTAAGGGCAGGCCTGCTCCTAATCTTTGGTGATTGGTACAGCTGCAACTCCTCAGAGGTGAGATTACCTTCTGCACTATTCTCTTACCCTCCACAACATCAAATGCTTCCAGACTGCCCAGCTCACAGGTCATATCAAACAATTCCAGTGTCAGGCTCCCACCTTCAGCAGAGCTGCCTCACATCTTTTGGAGACATCACTTCTAAAGACTTTGGTTAAGAACACATCAGACTTCTAGGTATTCTCAAGAAGGGAGAAACAGATTGTTAGTAGGAAGAATGTACTTCCATTTAAACTATTTGGTGATTTTTCCACTCTTTTCTTTATATAAACCTAACTTTCATTATAATAATTGTTCAATGAACTTCAAGTGAAGTGAATGACTGCGGATGGGATAAAGTAGCAGTTTACAATCTAAATTCTGTGGTTACTGCTCTGGTTATTGAAATTTTTGTGTAAGAAGAGAATATATGATGGGACTTTATCCTGAGGAAATGTGTTGCCAGTGCACAAAGATGCACAAAATTTAAGCTAAACTATCAGGGTATATGTTATTAAAACATGAGAGAGATGTGAAGTCTAGTAAAGCCATGGACATTTAGACTTGCCAAGATTTACAAAAATACTTTCAAAACATTGTAGAATGGGTAGTTCTAATGGTATTGACATAATTTATTATTCTCCTCATTATATTATCAATGAAGAGAATGCTGGCTAATATACACTGAATTTTTCCTAAAAAGCAAATATAATTTCTTCCAGATTGGCACTGAAATCACACAAACAATTCACACTTAGAAAAGCAGGGATCTACATCAAAATATTTGACAAATTTACATAAAATTTTAATTACTTTAAGAAGAGATAATATAATATTTAATTTTTATACAGCAAACTTCAAATAATGAATTATTCTTCCTCTTAATTCACATTTATACAATTCATTCATTTTATCATCCCTCTAACATGCCATAAAGCTAGCTGTTGACTGCTCAGAAAATGGATATAGCAGTAGCAAAAAGCCAATAGTGATAATGTATAGCATTTCTTTTATATATTGCTCCCCCACTTTGTGGGTATGCCATCATTTCTACAGATCCCTTAGCTGGTATCGGGTAACATATTTGGCTCTGCAAATTGCACCAAAGGAGTCTTTTGTTATGCCCTCAAATTTTTGTTTACAGGGAAGCAAGCAATCACAGACTTTTTCAGAGCCACAGAAAAACTTTGGCACCCCACAAGTCACTCAGGAAAGTGCACATCACCAGCAATAAGATGGCAGCAGGTACTTTAACTTGACCACTTTTATCCACACAAAGAGACAGCATTTGTGACTCAGATTAAAAAACCACACTTGACACAACAGTGTTTAGGTAGACGAGCATTCTTTGCTAGTAGAGTTTACGATATCTTGGTTATATCTCATTCTGACACTTTAATTAGAAACTTAGACTTAATGCTTTTATCTTTTCTATTCTGTGATAAATGCAAGCAGTAGTTTAGTTGAGGTTTCTAAACATATTCAGACACTTTAAGATGCAGACAAAACTGTAGTAGGATTTACGAAATGCTGTAGAAACTAATTACGAATTTAATAGCCAGGTGCTTCTGAAATTCAAATTGGGTGGATATTTAAATTTTTAACAGCCCCTTTCAAATAAAAAACTAAGTAGTATAGGCTCTAGAAAAAAAATAAGGATATTTATTTAATCTTTTAAATCAAATTTCAAATTTAATACGCTGAGAAAATTTATTTATTTTGTTGTTTATGTCTCTAATTCAGATTGCTTTGCTCTTTATGTAGCAGAGCAGTGAAAATCCCCACATGCAATAATGCAATTCAGTGCAATTTATTTTTCATAGTGGCTTTTATATCATATACTCTAAAACCATCCATTTTTTGTATGATAGACCTTATGACAGTGAACAATGAACACTTTAACAACAGTAAATATATTTTATTTTCAAAGTAGATAATTTGTGACATCCTGGGAGAAAAAAAGTAGCTGTGGAGGTTTGACACTGTCTGGGTGCCAGGTGCCCACCAAATCTGCTCTACCTTTCTCAGCTGGACAGGAAAGAGAAAATGTAACACAGGACACATGGGTTGAGATCAGAGCAGGGAGGGATCACTCACCAGTGAATGGCATGGGCAAAACAGGTTTGACTTGGGGAAATAATTTTAATTTATGAAAAACCAATGGGAGAACAATAATGAAAAATAAAATGAAATCTTAAAAACACCTTCCCCCTATTGGTGCCTTGTTCACAGCCTCAGGTGCAGTCCACAATTCTCTACCGACTGCCAGTGCAGCAGCACAGGAACATGAGCTGTGGTCATTTCTTCACCTGTTGTCTCTGCACCTCCCTCCTCCTCAGGGGAAGGACTCCCCACACTCTTGCCCTGATTCAGAGAGGGGGGGCCCCTCCCATGGGAGACAGTCCTCCATGAGCTTCTCCAAAGTGTGTCCTTCCCCAAGCTGCAGTTCTTTGTGAACTGCTCCAGCATTGCCTTTCCATGGCGTGCAGTCCTTCAGGAGCAGCCTGGGTCCCTATAGGGTCACAGAGCTGCCCCAGAGTGGGCTCCTCTCTCCCAGGGGCCACAGGTCCTGCCAGGACCTTGTTCCAGTGCAGGCTTCCCACCGGGTCCCTGCCTGCTTTGGGCACCCACCTGCTGCACCACAGACCTCCATGGACTGCAGGGGCACAGCTGCCTCACCAGGGGCTTCCCTGTGGGCTGCAAGAGAATCCCTGCTTTGGCACCTGGAGCACCTCCTCTCCCAGCTTCTTCACTCACCTTGGTGCCTGCAGAGTTGTTCCTGCCACATATTCTCACCCCTCTCTGGCTGCAATTGCTTCTGCACTGTAACTTTTCCTCTTGCTTAACTGTGCTGTCCCAGGAGTTCTCCCACTGTCACTGCTGGGCTCATCCATGGCCTCTGGGGGGTCAGTCTTGGAGCCAGCTGGCATTGGCTCTGTTGGACATGGAGGAAGCTTCTGGCAGCTTCTAACAGAGGACATCCTGGTGAGCCTCCTGATGCCAAATCCTGGTCACAAAAAGCCACTACAGCACTACACTGTATTTCAAGTGAAACATGAAAAGCCTTTTGATGGTGTTCCCAGTACAAAGTGAAAAAAAGCAATAAAGTAATATTTAGTAAGAAATTAAAATATGAAAACCTTCTAATAGATTTGGTTCTACAAGTGCATATGACTCTTAAGTTATAAAATTCACTGATCATTAATTTAGAATTTCCTTGTTATAAAAATGTAGTTTAAAAGTAGGAAAACTAAATTTGGTGATTAGTGGAAGAGTAGTTTGTCTAGTTGGGGACAACTGAGTGAAATATTAAGATTAGATATGGTGGATGTATTTTCAACAAAATAACCTCAACTGGATAGTAAATTTTTGGCGTTCATATAACTGATGAGAAAGTATCTTTCTGTGCAGGAGTTCTTAGGGGTAGAGGTTAAATGTTGGTGCATATAAAAGAGATAAATGCCTCAGGATTTAAAATAAAGTCCTTGAAAGCAGTGATGGAGTTTCAAATCCCCTAATATGGTCAGTGCAATATGTTCTACATTGATTATCTGATTACAGCACTATTGAATGTCATTGGAGGATTTTCTTTCAGTCTCTTCTTGTGACTTGTTCCATGCTATATAAGATATCCATTACTTCTTTGGATCAGATTACTGTAATCAATAGGTTTAAAAGTATCTTGCAGATAAAGATTTTGAACTAAAAAATATCATACGCTATTTAGAAATAGGAGATTCTCCTTCAGCGTTTTATTGAAAAATAGCAAACTACTGAGTTTGGGGGTTCTTTTTATTTTCTTTTTTTACTTTTGATCAGAGTGGTGAGAGATTTTAATGACATTTTATTTCAATAAAGTCGAATTTTTTTTCCTGAAAGTTCACATTTCTAGCCCCTAAGTTCAAGAAAAGTTAACACAGTCTTAAAAAAACAATAGCTATAAGAAGGCATTTCACTTATTATTAAATCTGGGTGTTCTGAAGTCTCTGACATTTTGTATCATATTGGAATGATGAAAGATCATTCCAATATTTTGTGTAATGTGAAATTGTGCTTCATCCATTACAAGATTACATATGTTTAATTCTTCAAGTTCTCAAGGAAAATATAGGAATGGCATCTTTATCTCTGAGGAGATTAGTATATTCTTAAATTTAAATAAAAGAACTACCTGTATAAAACTGTCAAAATGCCACCTTTCCAAGGAGAATTTCGACCACCTAGTTTCTAATGTTTGCTGATGTCAAATGGTATTTTTTGAATTCCAAAACTGTTAAAGAAATCTCCTTCACAGTGATGGGCTGCTGAGAAGACTTCATCAATTAAATAAAACTTGTTAATTGCAGCTGAAACCTGAAACAGATGCCTCTGTGACAGTGTGGATTCTAAATTTTGCTAAGCCTGTCTAGACCTGTATTTAACTTATATTCATGATCTGCAAAATTATTATTGTTCTACAAATCCCAATGTATGTTTGAGATATAAAATGACTGACCAGAAAAAAAACAGCTGGAGATGACTGTTGTAAAACAGATGCTGTGATAAAGCTCATCTGAAGCCTGATGGAATGATAATGCCTCCACTGACTGAAGGTGTGCATTATTACAGATATAACTGAAACAGTCCAGAAGTGGAGCTGTTGTGCAGCCAGCATCCTTGAAAGTTTCCAGACCAAACTGGATAAAGCCCTGAGCAACCCAACCTGAGCAGAGTTTCGTCCCTGCTTCAAGAAGGGCTTGTACTGGAAACCTGCTGAGGTCCCTCCCAGCCTGAATTATCCCATAACTTTTGGTATCAACCCTGTTTGCACTTTGCAATGGCACAGATTTCTCAGATTGTTCTGGGTTCCCAGAATTTTGGTATTGGTGCACAGACAGCCACATACAAATTGTTAAAAAAATTATATATAATTCATGGAATTTTGAATGGGATAATGCTCAGTATCTTAAATCAGTCAACTGCCTCTAGTATGCAGAGATTACCTGGGGAACTATCAGTACACAGTGTGGATAGTCACAGTGCCACAAACTTTTAAAAACTGTCTGCACTAAGGATGTAATTTTAAAAAATCTTGGCTTTCATCCTTATGAAACTCTATATATATTGCCACAGTGTTTGTGAAGAATTAATCTTTTATCTTCACATATGTAGGATACATAGCTTAGTAATATATCTTGGAGTTGAGAGCCTGTATGCTTTCAGTAGAGATCATTCCAATATGATACATTAGGCTTGAAGTATGATCTCAGAAAAGCAAGATGGTTTTTTTTGGAATGCAAGTCTACATCCTCTGTAAAAGAGGGACAAAGAGCACTTACTTCTTCTATTCTTTCTGTGAGGAATGTTGCATCCTTCATAAACACCCTCTTCACCTTATTTGGAGATATTTCAATATTTTATTCAAAAATAAAAGAAAGTATATTATATATTCAAAATTAGTTAGAGTTAGTGATATCTAGAAGAAAAACAAATAGATCAAGACAATGAGTTTTATGTTTGTGACAAAGAGATAAAACTGTCAAGCTTGTTCCACAAAGACTCTGTTTTGTCTCTCTACACGTCCACTCTCATAACATGTTGTGAGCCAGACTATGGTGTAGATTATGTCTGACCTGGCTGGCATGAAGAAAGCTCTGCTGAAGAAAATGCATTTTTAAACTACTGTGTAATACATACCCTTCATCAAGGAAGATTAAAACATCACTCTCTTGGTAATTTCCTAATTATATGGATAAGATATATTATTTTAAACAACCTGTTAGAAATCTATCATCTTTGGGACTATGGACTCTCAAGGTATCACAGGCAGCTAAAGACAGGCTAATCAAATAGATTTTTAAGCTCAGTTCATCCTTCTCTGCATAACTCAATTCAGGGTTTGAACGTTGTCACGGAAAATATTGTGTATTTGCACAGTACCAACAGTTCATTAGTACTCTTTCCAATAAATATTACATGAAAACCAAATCCTAACAGACTTTTAGCCACAGCCTTTTACATTACTAAAATAAGCTATCTAACATTTTGAAATTCTTTCATAAACACAAATGAGACATTTTTCTTATTTTAAATTTCCACGTCATCTAACTTATACTGTTATTCTTGAACTATTTCTGTTGTTGGGCACTTGATATTTTATTTAATATAACATACTCTATTGGTTAACATTACATCTACATTACTCAGAATATCATTTTCATATTCCATAGATTTATTCATCACACTTTATAAATGTGTGTCTGTGTGTGTGTGAGGCATTCACCCATGACTCTTATTATAGCAGTGAAGTCAGCACTTTTAGGGTGACAGTCATCTTGATCTGTTTTCAATTGACTGCTTTTGTATGAGATGAATTATGCTCAAAAAATACTCATTTGTCTGATTAGGTTTAAGCATACAAAAGACAACAGGCTCAGATATAGATGATCTTACTGTATGTGCTGACATTTGGTAAGATGCATCAGCTCTCCCAAATCCACAACTGGACATATATGAACCATTTCCAACAATCAACTTGCAGTCTAAGTACATCTGTTGCACTAAAAATAAAAAGACAATAAATTATCTAGAGATAAATAATCAAATTAAATGAATAAAACTCCTGCTAATTATCAAATAATGTTCAAATATATTGTCCTGTAAAATAGCACAGTAAAAAATAATTTTACTATGAAATTAATGTAATGCTAAAAGTGTTTATTTCCTTTCAGTAGAGGGAGCTTAGGATTGCATTGGACATATGTGCTCCCCAGTTTCATGTTTAATTATATTCATTCCAACTATAAAAAACCTTGTATCCTGAAAAGCCCCTCTTGATGCTTGATTATCATGCATTTTCAGTCATTATCAATTAACATTTTACAAAAATAATTATCTTGTATTATATTCATTAATGAAATCAATCACTTCTTTCATACAGGAAAATATCCCATTACATACCTATTTCACTTTTATGACCAAGACCAATACTTAATATAGGAACATCCAGGTCAACATTAGCAACTAAGAGAACATTAAAGCAGGCATCTCAAAAAGTTAATTTCTGTTTGAAAGCCCCCATTAAAATGATTGATGAAATCTTTGATTAAACAATAAACACTTTCATGTAGGTGCCAAACACAAAGTGACCAAGATGTTAGGTTGACAGATGCAGTAGATCATGTTCCAGGCCTTTTTTTTTCTTTTCTCTTTTGACATGAGCTAGTTAACATTTCAATCACCTAGGAATTAGGAATTTTGAGTACCATTGACCACATCAGCACTAACCATTGACCTTGCCAACACAGTAGCTAAATTTCTGAAGCTGTACACAGAACTTCTCAGTCAGCTTTACAGCAAATGTCAGTCTCCATCTCTGCATTGAAAACAGGCTATAAAGAAAATGATTCATTGTTCTCAACATTATATCTGAACTGGGCACTGCAGTAACTAAAATGGTATTTACTTTGCTTACCTAAATTATATAAATTAAACAGAAAACCACCGACAACAAATTGTTCAGCACTGGACCACAAGTCAAATATTGTTTCATACATACAAGATTTTTTTTTTAAGTAAGTTTGGTCAGCAATCTGTAGTCCTTAGGTTTTGTAGTATCAAAGGAAACTTTGTCTGAGCCCTGCTGTGGAATGGTATTGTGGGTTTATTGTGGTCTGAGAGTTCTGCTGGTTAGGATGTTGAATTTTAGCAGAATACTTCTCTCTTCAAATCAGATCTATTTGCAGATTAAAACCTAAAATAAAAAATAATGTCATACAACCATATTGTTTTCTTCTGATTCAGCACACAATAGTCTCAGGTGTTATTGTGAGAATAAATATCAGGATCAGAGGCTCTATGAGTGAAACTCTCTCCAAGCTCTCCCTGCAAAGAAGGGTCTCTGCTCAGTGCCCTTGATCATTTCATGATCCAAGGGTGGTCAGGCATGAGCCAGGCGTGGACAAGGTGGGACAAGGGGGGGCAGTAGCTTGGCTTGTCACCCACTGCACTCATTGGCACCTCTGCAGCCCTGTGGAAGCAGGTATGGAAACTGCAGATGTGTCCAGGGAAATGAGCTGTGATTTAGCTCTCATAATACACCTAGCAAGCCATGGCTTGTCTCACATAGCAGATTTGTAGATACAAATGGAAATTTAATCTGTCCTGTTGATCAGTTTATAAAAGTAACCTTTGTAATATGGGGGAAAAAATTCTGGTAACAAGGCTGTAACTTTGATCATGATTACCCATGTAGGTAAATATTGTGGTATTTGCATTAGGTTATTGTGAGAGATTGAATTCCAGTAGAAGGTGAAAAGTCTAGCTTCTTCTCTTTTTTTGCAGAAATTACAGCCCAAAAAGATTACTACCCTTAAATGAGCAGAACCAAAATGTATGAAACAAGATACAGCCCACAAGAGGGGATGCATTTCAGAAACATGACTTCCTCCTACACAGGGATAAAATATTGCTATGGATACAGCTGGTATTGCACTTCCTGCCACCACAGAGAAAGTTTATATTTCAGGGAATTTTCAAAGACAAAATAGCAAGAACATGTAAATAAAATATAAGCTCTTTGCCTTTGTATTGGATTTTTTTCTTTGGTAGGTGCTGTCATTTTCTTCAACAAAATGACAAGCCATAAAACAAGGAATTTATGTTTTCCAGAGTTATTTGTTCCTTCTTTTATGGTTGATATCTAATTCTAAAAGGTAGAAACTGTTTTCTCTGTTATTGATCTCAAAGAAGGGGTTTTTTTGGAAGCAGAAATATTTGCAACAAAACAAATAAGGCCCCTGGAAGGGCCTTGCACCAACAGTCTTCTCTGAGCTTTTCTCATGCTCTGGAAAGAGGATACAGAGAAAACTAACACAGGTGAAACATCTATGTATTAAAGAATGTAAGAAATTTGACTCCTCTGAGTTCCTATGATCCTACAATGTATTTCTGGCAAGTGAGAACCATCAGCCTTTTCCCTAACTGCTAAAAAATTGGTCAGCTCTTGCCTCTCACCTTGGCTGCTGCCAGCACAGTGACACGAGCTCTTTGCTAGTGTGTGCTTGCCTGGCAGGCAGCAATGTTTGTGTGCTTCTCCAGGAGGAAATGCTTCTCTGCCTGCGTGCTCAGTGCCCAGGGACTCCTAGAAACAGAAATCTGTTTCCCCAGGAGGGGAAAGGACCCGTCAGTTTCCAGGGCTGACTGGAGGGTTTGCAAGGACAGCAGCAAAAGCTGACACATCCAAGCAGCCACAGAGGCTGGGGAGGTGTCTGAGCTCTTAGGCACAGTTTTCTTGCCACTTAATTCACATTTACACAATAATTCTCACAACTGGAAGGGGCAGAACTATGTTTTTAAATAAAACCCTGACCTTTGCAGACATGATGACATTTGACAAAGGGAACATGCCTTTTTCTTAGCATTTTTCAAGCCTTGATTACAGTGTGTTTTATATAGTCCAAAGTTTCTAGGAGAGAGAGAGAAAAAGGAAAGAAAGGGAGGAAGCAAATATATTTTTAAATATACAGACAAATTTGAACACAAATGCTGCATATATAGCTGGATTTAGAAATTAAAATTGGAGAGGGCCTCTGAAGTCATTAAGACAAATCCCCTCCTGTCACACACATTTTACTTTATGTTAGCACAGAAGCCTATTCACATGCAGTAACTCTGTTGATCAGAGCTGTATATTAGACATTCTTCTCATCACATATCTATTGACTAATGCAGATATACTGATTATTTCCCTCCTACTTTCAGCGGTATGAAGGAAAAGTGAGTTATGTAAAGCTCCCAGTAATTAAATTTTCTTGAACTAGTGAGCTAGCACATCAAAAGATAGAATGACCACAAACTATAATGTGTTCCACTCCTAACTATTTTCTTTACATTTCTAATGCAAAGCAAGGATCTTGTTAAATTAAACAGGTTTGCTTGAATAAATTTAATTAGGTTCACACAGCATGTTATTTCTCATTTTCCCAACTTTCATGTCTAACTCTGTCGCCTCTTTAATTTTTATTGTTAGGGTGTGGTTTTTTCTCTAAGTTTCCAGCTTTTGGTGTTGTATTTACAAAGAACGGCCACTAGAGTGCTGCAAGTATCCATTGAAGCTGCAGTTGAGTACATTTACCATCCGTATTTCAGTTTCAGACATACTTTTTATATATATTTATCATATACACATTTTCTATTAAAGTAGAGCTTGGTGCTAAGTAAAGACCTAGAAAACTTTAAAATGTCTATGTATATAAGCTAGCTCAGGTCTGATACTTTTGTGTGTATGGAAAAGATGCATATGACAGCTTACCACGTAGTTTACAATTCCATAATAGTTTAAAGGATTGGCAGTTACATTATGTACACCATTGTGATTTAAAGGGTTACCAATTAACCACTTTTAAGTACTCATTTCCTTGTTTAAGCTGTCTGTAGCATTACTGATGCAACTATAATGTGAGTGCCTCAGGTCTGTTGTCAATTTTCTGAATTGAGACTAAGAGATGATACAGAAAAAACTTGTTTCTGAACATTGTTTGAGGGCTAAAACGAAAATCATCATAGAAATCTCAGTCCTTACTCAAAGTTTTGGCCAAATCTGTTAAACAGAACTAGTCCAAAAGGAGTCACAATTTTCTGGGCCAAAAGGGATACACTTTCCTTCCCTGGGATAAGCACTGCATCCAATGAAAGAGGACCCACTCACCCCTGACATGACATAGAATCATGAAATCATAGATTTATAGAATCATAGAATCATGGAACCATAGAATGCTGTGCATTGAAAGGGACTTTAAAGATCTTCTAGTTCCAGCCCCCATGCCATGGGGAGGGACACTTTCCACTAGACTGGATTGCTCGAAGCACCATCCAACTTGGCCCTTCCAGCAATGGGGCATCCAAAACTTCTCTGGGCAACCTGTTCCTCAGACAGACCTCTCTGTCTGTCTGTTCTAAACAAATTCTCTTTCAATTTAAGGCCACTCTCCCTTGTTATATTACTAGAAACCCTTTTAAAGGGTCCCTGACAGGTTTCTTTGGGGTCTCTTCAGGTACTGGAAGGGTCTATAAGCTGGAACTGTCTCTTCCCCCAGCTGTACAACCTCAGTTCTCCCAGCCTGTCTCCACAGGAGAGATGCTCCAGGCCTTGCATCACCTTTGTGGCCACCTCTGGACTCACTCCTATGATCCACATTCCTTTTATATTGAGGGCCCAGAGCTGGATGCAGCACTGCAGGTGGGGTCTCACCAGAGCAGAGCAGAGGGGCAGAATCCCCTCCCTGGCCCTGCTGGCCACGCTGCTTTTGGTGCAACCCAGGAGACAACTGACCCTCTGGGCTGGGAGTGCACATTGCTGGGTCTTGTCCAGCCTCATTATCAACACCCCAAATCCTCCTCAGCAGAGCTACTCTCAATCTATTCTCCACCCAGCCTGTGTTGTACTTGGAGTTGCTTTGATCCAGATGCAGAGCCTCACTGGCCTCTTGAACACCACGAGGTTTTCATGGGCTCTTAGCACCCTGCTTGTTCTTCCCTGCCTGTGATTAGTTCCTTTATAGCAGGAGGAATAGTAGCCTGAATGGGAGAGATGATAGGAGCCCCTTTGCTATAGCCTATTAAGTGTTGAGGAGAAGCCAAGGGCCATCTCATGTTTCTGTGGTTTTAAGGTTGACCTTGGCCCAGTCTAGTACAGCAGAAGCTGTCTTGGTCAGACTCCTTCATAACCAGAAGCAAGCGGAAGGAACTGAAATTAAAAAACAAAATTTAAAAAGCAGGAAAAATCTGCTTGAGCTACTACACTTCTGACAGTCTAGTTTAACTTATTCTAAAAGAGATATAAAAACATCACTTTAAAGCTAGCCAAAGACAAAGCCAAAGTATAATAATACTCAAAGGTTAAGAAGGGAAAGATTAAAGGTGGGAAGTCTTATCAGAAAGAAGCTGATACTGGGGTGAAGATAAAAACCGAGGACTTCCAGCTTGCTCTGAGGAATATATCAGGATACAGCACAGAAAAGGGAAAGACTGGTGGGACAAATAGATTAACAAATGAAGTAACAGTTAAATAATTAGAAAAACTGGCATTGCAAAGCGCTGTTACAAGTGAAAGCTTAAAAAATCCTTGCAAGATCCTGAGAGACGAGGACAACTGAGGTCACTGTAACTATGACGACCAGCAAAATGGACAGAGGAAAAGAACAGGCAAAGAAAACTGAAACCAGGATGATTTGACACACACACATGCTCTTTCTGATCACTCAGGGGAAAAGGAGAGTGGAATGAAGGTGAAAAAGCACTTCAACGGTAAGCAGAGACAGGCAGGGTTTCTTTTGCCTTATTCCTTTGGTTGGTATTAAATTCCTTTCCGTTTCACACCTTCCATCTTAAATTGGCAGTGTCAAATTCTGCTTAAAGATAATGAAGGATGTGTTTTCAAAGTGTTCAGTATTTAATATCCCTTTTAAATGTCACTGTGTTCCAGGAATTTCTAATATTGCTAAGTTTTTCATCAACCTTATTTTTTTTTTCCCCTTTTATACTCATCTTACCTGGTAAACTCAAAGACCAAGTATAGAAATGTCTGGAAATCCCCAAATATCAGCTATTGCAAACACATGGATTCATAATGATTTACCTAATCACCAATGTGGAATTAATCCATGTAAACCTATGAGAACGGTTTGGCTCAGGTGGTAATACCCGTACATCAAATTCTTCTTTCATGCAAGTGCATGCCAGCTCATTGACTGATGTCATACTATTAATTTGTCCTTTCAGGAAATTTGTATTTTAAGTGATTTCATATTTGAATGCAGAATATAATCATCAGTGATTGTGGTGAATAAGGGAAAGTGAAATAAATAGAAATGCTTTATGTCCTAAGGAAGGACCAGAGGGAATCTATGACCCTGATAAAGAGAAGAAACTTTTTACAGCTGCATGAACACCTGTGCAATGAAAGACATCTTGTCTGAGCAAAACATGCATGGTCTCTGGAAGGGCTGGATCTTCAAAGGACCCAGCACCCTTGTTGATACTTCCTGAAACCACAATACACAGCTTTACTCAGGTGCAGCTTTGAGTGCCAATCTGGTTTCTTGCAAGACAAACAGTGTTCAGATAAATCAATCAAACTTTTTCAGTGCTTGTGCTAAACTTCTGCTCAGAGGAAAGCAGTGTGTTCACCTTATTGTGCTGTGTCTGCTGCTAGAAGTGGGGTTAACTTTGATCTCTACACTACGTTTTTATAGGTAATGCAAAGTCCAGAATGTGAAGGGGTAGTGACACGAAAAAATAGGACTAAACAAGCAGAGGTCTTCTCACAGGTTATTTATTGTAGACTTTAAATTATTGCACCAATGAAATAGTTGTGTAAAACTTCAGGGATTTTTACTTCAGTGGCAAAGAGTGACAAGATCTTGTCTGTATGCATTTAAGACCCTATCTATATCCCTTTGAATAACATAAGCAATTCATCTGTTGCATTTGGCAAAAACCAGAAGGGGTAGTCTGGTGAGAATAAAGGAAAAGTTATCTTTTTCCTTTTAATAGACATTAGTTGAAAGTCCAAGCACTCTGTAGACTCCTCTCTTAATTCCCAAAGTGGCTTAAATTGTCTGACATTTTACACACAGCTGAATTTCACTTCAGGTACACCAGGAGAGCGAGAAGGAAGAACCAAGGATCAGGAAAAGTGTGTTGAGAATTTCATGGTGATTTGCAAGCAAGTCTGCAGACAACACTTTAGGGCCAAAGCTGTATTTGTTAGCACTTGCATCTATATGTGGATAATTCTCAAAACTGGTTCTATTCTAAACACCTCCCTTCATGCCAAGATTTTATTTGATATGCTTCTTAGCAATGCTCAGAGATGAGCACCGATAAAACAGATTTTTCCCTTTACCCCTACTTATGTCTGTTACCTTCTTTTCTCTTCTCAGCAGAGCTCCTGGGACTGTAATAGAGGGATCATTATTAAAAAGAAAATCTCCTTAGATATCCTGCTCTATATTGCATTGAACAATTCTGGAAGATTCAGTCACTAAGGAAAAACTTTAGATACTTCAAGTCTCTCTGATTTCCCAAAAGCCGAGTACTTTCATATCTATTCAGAACAGTGATGCAAAGACTATTGTTAGTCTTCATTTTGACCATATCACCTCTTACAGTGTATTGCTTCACCCATTCTTTCAGTTTTATAACGTAAAACATAACAGGTTTTTTCATTTTCAGGGTCTTCCATGATCTCTCCTCTCCTATCTATCATTTCACATTCACCATGAAGATGTCAGCCCTGTCCCTGAATCTTTCACCCATCTCATTTTTCAAACAATTTTTTTTCAAAATATCTTCCTTTCTTCTTCCCCAGTGTTTAAAATGAACTCCCTGACAATACCTACAATAAAACTTTCCTGCTTTTTTTTTTAAAGTCCCTTAAACTTCTCTTTTTGGAATAATAAATGAAGGATTTTCACTATACCTAGGTACATTACTACTATGTAAAGCTCTAAAGCTTCTTCTTTTCCTCTGATTTTATTTCTCTGTCTATGTACATTATTTCTTACTTTCAATTTTTTAATTTCTGATCTGTGGCACTAAGATCATTTCTGTTCAGGGCTTTCACCAGGCTTAGAATGATGCAGTCCTGGATGTGATGCTGAGCTGTGACTAGAAAAACAAACCAAAAAAAACAAAACCTATGGTAGAAGAACTATCTTTGAAGAAAGAGTTTCTTATGTTTTCTAGGGAAAAAAAAAAGAAGAGTCATTTTCTGAGACCCAAAATGCACAATAATTAAGAAGTTACAGTTGCTTACACTCAGAGTGGGAAATGTATCTTCATGTAGCTGATTAATTTACTTCAGCTTTTGTGGGTGTATACACCTGCTGAATAGCTATTCCAGAATGCCCAGTACCTACTTCAGCAAAAAGCCTCCAAGAGACTTATATTTTTAAAGTTTCTATTACTAGGTTTTAGATTTGTGTGGTCAAGAAATTACATCAAAGGTCAAACAGTTCATTGCTACAATAACATTGTTTTTAGAAGGTCTGGGGAAATGAAGGGCCCCATAGCAGAGTCAGTTAAATCTCTCTTTGTGACACAGTAATCACAGAGAGACCTGTTGGTTCTGTTGACTGCAGAGGATGGGAAAGGCTTCAGTTCCCAGCAGTATTTTCTGGATCACAATGCATTATTTTTTCTGAAAAGTAGAAGTAAAATTTGGTACATTTTCTTCCACAGACACCCTCACATAGCACAAAATTTGATTTTGTGACAAAAAATACATAAATATGCCATCAAATCACTAATCAAGAAATGCTAAACAAAAACTAAGGACCAGTAAAAAAGGAAACACTAAATGGGAAGCCAGCAGTAAGAACTCAGTAGCCATTGAACATCTACAAGCATTACTGTGTGACAAAAAAAGGTAATATTTATTAAATCCATTTTGTTGACAAAGGATAAAAATAAGATTAAAGTACACTTATATTTCTAATACAATACAAAAAATGAGAAGTAAAATCATATGGCTTTATAAATAAAGGAAGAATTTTTTTCTGAATGTGCAAATTATTTTACCATTGCTCTATTCTTGCAACCAAATCTAAGAAAATGACTCATTGTTATATTCTACATTCTGCAACATTTTCTTAATTAGGATTCCATTTTAGTTCCATCTCATTAAAAACAGAGCCATCTTTTACATAAGAGATGTTTGATCCTGTAAACACTTCCTTCATGCATAGACCCACTGAATTCCAGCAAAATGTTCAGGACCAGACTAAAATAGAATTTTTTTGATCAATAGACAAACATAATAATAATAGAAAAGGCCTAATTCCAAGATAGATAAGCCACAAATGTTTTTTTGTAGTAACAGTAATTAACACAGAAATACAGTTGAAATAATCTTTGCAACATAACATCATTTTAGCAGCTTGTAGTCTTACAACTTTGTTAAAATCCCTTTTGCTAGTGCCTCATAACATTTTACAGTTCTATTTTCCTGTGAAGATTGGAAAAACAGTGGGGGAATTTATTTAAACAGTCATAATGTTGAAATCAAGTAAAATATGGGGTTTAATACACTAGTGTAACCCAGCCAATGAAATGTTTGCTGCCTCAGCCATGAATTTCTTCTCTAGGATTTACAGACATGCTGAGAGTTTCTTTACTGAATGGCAATTAGTCCAGGTCCTCCTGATGTTCATCCTGTCTGTCAACACCTGTGATGGTGTTCGCAGGGTCTTAGGATGAGGGAAGAGATGAGAATGTTGACTCTATGTTTCAGAAGGGTGTATTTATTATTTTATGATATTTATTATATTAAACTATACTAAAAGAATAGAAGTAAGGATTTCATCAGAAGGCCAGCTAAGAATAGAAAAAGAATGATAACAAAGGCTTGTGACTGACTGAGACAGTCCGGACAGCTGGACTGTGATTGGTCATTAATTAGAAACAACTACATGAGACCAATCACAGATCCACTTGTTACATTCTACAGCAGCAGATAATTATTGTTTAAATTTTGTTCTTGAAGCCTCTCATCTTCTCAAGAAAAAAAATCCTAAAGAAAGGATTTTTCAGAAAATAACATAGCTACAAACACCTGTCCAACCTGCAGCGAAGGAGTGACTTCATCAGGGCGCACGTACAAACTTCTGCTGGCCTTAGTCTGGGGACCTTGAGTCCTGGTGTGTGCCTGGCCCTGTCACCACATGGGCACATCCCACCAGGGAACTGCATCTAGAGCTGGTGGCTCCTCCAGCCCTGCCACGTGCCAGGTCTGGCACGGGGCACACACATGCTGCCCTCCCCATCTGCCGTGCGCTTCTGGGCTGCACCTTCACAGACAGCCAAGAGAAATGTGTGTGGGTGCTGGCCAAGCTGGTGAACAGCACTGAGATTGGCTCAGCTGCTTGGGGCATGGTCCTAATAGTGCCAGGGTTTTGATCCTTGTATGGGCTGCTCACTTAGGAGTTGGATTCAATGATCCTTATGGGTGGTTTCCAACTCACAATACTGTGTGGTCATAAGAAGCTGTGCTGAGCTGATATATATGATCGCTTCAAGCTAGGTCTTATGAGCTCTCAGAAAAATATATCACACCCAAGATAGCTCAGCTGCTTCAGATGGCATAAAATTAGCAGGATGGCTTCTGTGGAAGTGTTGGAAACAGAAAAGTTTTAATAAAAGGCAAAATAACAAAGCTCTTTACAGAGGAAAACCAAGCTAGGGCAAGAGGTTCTTGCTCCTGGTAAAACACCTCACAAAAGCGATTTGTTTCTTTGTTTTCTTCTTTTTCTAGTAAATTGCTTAGGCGGGACTTTTTGGCTTCTGTCCAATTGGCTATCCTGAAGTTTGAGGTGAAGTCTTCAAGGTCTTATGAGGTATCTTTTTACCTAATTGAGAGAAACTTCTGGACTTTTTTCTTTTATAGGAGACAAAGGATAGTTTTGTCACTCTGTCAACAGGAGGCACATTCCTACACTGAGTCTTGGAAAGGCACTCTCACTTTTTACAGTGCAGATAGACTTAATTACTATCATTTCATGCTATTGCATCAGTATAATGGAGGACAGAATGCAGACTCCAAGTCACTAAATAGAATGAACACTGCTTTTTTTTAAAAAAAAAATAGGGCAATAGAGCTTGAGTAAATATGATAGGTTCATAATTACATTTCAAACTAAAGATAACAGCTACAAAAAGCTATGAATTTGTTTACAGTTATAAACAGCAGTTTTAAACACCAGTTTGGGCAAGTCTTCCTGTAAAAGAGAAGAACCAAGACTTAGTTCAGGATGGTGTTTAACCACATACATAACATTTAATTTTAACCTCACAAATAAATGCTTTGTATTTTTAGAATCTAAGTGAGAAAAGAAAAAAATCAACAAAAAATAGTTGAAATAGTCTTCTTTGACTTTCTTTCTTTTTTTCTTTTTCTTTTTATTTGGAAATATGTTAAGCAGCCCTGCATTATGGAATTGAGTATTTTTTACAAAGTCTGTCAAACTAAGCAAACAGAAACAAGAAGGCTTGTCTCCTGTAGAAATGCCTGCACTGCATGATTTATTTGAAGGTAACCACTGAGTCACCTTCCCAAAGAACTTGACTGTTCACAAATAAATTTTTTGTCTTTAATCCTTATTCTCATCATCAGAGGGCTTCTCTAGTGTCACTTTTTCATTTGCTTGTTGGTAGATGTGGCTCTCCTCCCCTGAGCTAACCACTTCCAGCAAGAGCCAGGAGAGCAGCTTGATGGCCCTGCTGCCTGCTGGGTGGGCCCAGCCCCAGGGATGCCTTGAGAACAAAGGACAGAAAGGTGCCAGAAGGCAGAGCAGCTGCTGACACCAGCAAGGCATCCCAAATCTGTTAAACTGTGGTGAGAAGCAAACCCCACAGGAGAGAAGATCTGTGGGCTGTTCCTGAGCCCACACCAGAGCAGGATGATTATGGCTCTCTGCCTTGTGATTCCACTGCCACACACTTCACTAATATGCAAATGTAGTTAAGTGTGGCCAAATAGGCTCCGAGAAAATATCAAAAAGGACAAAAAAGCAATTCTGAATGTGCTCCTATGTCTATTACCTGTAATATTTAGATGCTTGAAAGGCCATTACTGGCTTGGGAATAATTAACTAATTTATTCTGATTAAGACCATGAAGGTAAGTTGCTGTCACCATGTATCATATTTTCATCCTGGTGACTTTTTCCGCCTCCCTTTTAAGTTCTTAGAAGTTCCATGAAGTTTTTCTTGAATTTTCTCTCTTTCATATGAGCTGTATTGTTCTGTACCGTCTGGGCTCAAAGGTCTTGAGTAGTACCTTGCAGTTCTAATTCTTGCAGATGAAAAGATCTTAAATTACTGAATGTTGTTCAAAGAACTGAACTCAGAACCTTAATTTCATGGAGTTGCTCTTCTGAATTTTTGTCAAAATAAATATTGATTTTTAAAGTTTTAAATGCCTAAAACCACCTATTCCCTTTCATATCATAGTATTTGCTGTTAGCTTAGTTGTAAGTTTGAGTACTATTTAAACACCTTCTTTACAGGCAGCAAGAAGAAATGGATAAATTTTTTCTTGAATTAGACACACCTGTGTCTCTTTCAGCCTTACTGCATTACTGTTTTGCCTTCAGTCTGTGACAAGAAGCTGAACCTTTACTTGATCACTCAAATGTACACTAGTTCTGCTGATACTTCTCAAATCCATAAAATTAAATATATATGCAGAGTATACAAGCCTTTCCCAGTTTAAAATCCTAGTTAAAAATTAAATCAGTAGAGCAAAAGAAAGAAGACAGTAAAGAACAGGAAGAGGCTTTAGTCTAAAATAGAAGATGAAAACCATTAAATAATTGACCACTTAGGAAGAGAACTGTTGTAGATATTTTTGTTAATTGTTTATGAAATAATGCATTGCATGAGTCCCAAACTATTCTGACAAGTGATTTTCAGGAGTACAGAAGAAGCAGTTCTTGTCCCTAGAAGTTGAGTAAAAGGGAAAGACGAGAGGGGAAAGGTTGTTACCAGCTTTACCTAAAAGACAAAGAACAGAGACACAGCCAGTACTTGTAACTTGCCTGGTTATAGGCCAATCTGCTTTTTAACAGAACACTGACACTGATTTGCAGTCACAGGACAGCTGTTCCTTTTTTGATTTTTTCCTGGTGATCACAATTTACAAATTTAACAATGTGTTGTGGCCTGGAGAACTCACCATGTAAAAGAAACCAAACATCCAGCTAATGAAACCCACCTGAAAACTGCAGCAGTGGCAGGTCATAGCCTGTGTGGGGGTTCTGTGGACTGCTACCTTCAATCACTGCATATTTTAGCTGGTTATTTTCTGGATATAAAGCACCAAGAAATAGAAATGAGCTTTCAGAGATGATTTTAGTGGAATATAGTATCAAGAGAGCTGTCAATGTGCAGCACATTCCATTATATATGTAGGACAACTCTTAGAAAGAAGTGCATGGAATGAATCCCTAGATTTGTGGCCTGACCAGAGTAACAGAATATCTATTGCCAGCAAAATCCTGGAAGTGATAGAACATTGATTTGCAGAGCAAAAAAGCAGAGGTTGACTTATTAGAAATTAAACAATAGATCTTCTGTCTAAGAAATTCACAGCATTTATGTTCGTTTGGCTCAGACATATTGCCTCTGGCAGTGATTCTGATTAAGAATATGAAGGTAAGTTGTTGCCCCATATATCAAGGGACAACAATATTTTTTATCCTGGATTTTTCCTCCCCTGTTAAGTTCTCAGGAGTTACAGAAATTTTCCTTGCATTTCCTCTCTTTCTTGTGAGCACTGCTGCCTGTACAGTCTGGACTCCAAGGTCCTGAACAGTACCTTACAGTTCTAATCCTTGCAGCTGAACAGATCATAAAATGAATCACTGAATGTTGTTCAAAGAGCTGAACTCAGAAGTGTTTTTCAAGAAGCACAATGAGGTATGAAACCAACATTTAACCTAAAAAAATTCCTAATATTTTTTTAAGAAATAGCATCTTCTTACAGTGTCATCCAGAGAGCATTGGTAACACTGGTTTGTGACAGTGTTAGGACCAGCCTCAATATTAGAACTCAACCTTGTTTGTATTATCATTGTTTTGAAAAAAAGAAAAAAAAAAAGGTTTTTGCGACTCTGCTGAATTTACTAAAGTTAGTCATATTGATTGTTAAAGTCAATGCCAGGTTCTCAGTGAACATTTTTCTGTAAGAATGAATTTAGTTATTTGCTTTCTGATAGCTATAAATGTAGACATGTTTGATATGACAGAGCCCCATCTTTGCAATATAAAAATATAATGAAGAGTTTTAAAATGCTCTCACAGCATCAACAGTCAGAAACTGAGTATTGAAATGTCTTTGAGAACCGACCTGGAAATCTGGATGGTGATGGTAAATTAAGTTGGTTTAATGACTACATCATCATCTAGTAGACTGTAAAGACAGCTTAAAGCTATTTTAACTGTCTCAATCATTTCTGTGCCAGACAATGGCAGCAAATTTAAGACACAACCTGCATAGACATAGATTTTAGTAATATGGGGGGAAAAAATTGTATGTTAGAGTTCTCACCGATAATAAGAAGCTTCAAGTACTTTCAATTTCTAACTCAGTTTTATTTTCTCAAATACTCATTTGTTGTGTTGACTTCAGTGGTGACCAAGAGGAGTCCTTATCTTTGATAACCACTGGTGATCTCTTTGGAATGAAGACACATCTACTTCAAGTGTTTAACACAGTGAGCAGCACAGTGTATTAATTTAGGTGAAGCATCTACAAGCTGTGCTAATAGACTCTGTGCTAGAACAGTTATCCTCACTGCACAGTGTCTTGTCTGAGTGGGTGCAAAGATATGGATTTACTTACCTAATGAAAATGGAAGAAGAAAACAGCCAGGTTTCCTAGGCACTGAGCTTAGGGTCTGATATTTAGACCATCTTTCACTTTCCTTACAGAACAAAAGGCAGTGAACATGTAAAAATGTGGACAATATCTTCCAGAACAATTGACATCTTTTCCTTTCCTTTCACAGTTCAGCAGGGGCTTGAGATGCTCTTTGTGGTTTGTGTGATGTGTGAATATTAAGCTGGTGTCCCAGATGAAATTTCACTTCCTGGCTATACCATGCCAGAGTATCTCAGAGTTTACCACTGTATTTAAGCTTCAATATCATAATGATTGCTTTTGAAATGCATGCTGGTCATTGTCTACTGTTGCCACTGAGCACAGAGAAATAAAAATATGAAATAGTCTTAATAGAATGCCCTTTGAGCATTATAAATTTTGCTGACCCTGAAAAGCATGTAAGACAAAATTTATATCATTGGTACATTCAAACTTGTATATTTGTGTGAAGCTCAAACCTCGGAATCTCTTGTACAACACCCTGTACTTGTTTGCAGTAGTGTCTGTGTGATGCAAGCTAATTGGTATTAGCAGCAGGACACAAGCAATTATTTATGGTTTCTGTCTGTAGATTTCAATAAAAACTGTGGTTTGTCATGCTGAGGTTTTGCTGTTTGGTTGTCAAAACATAACATAAGAGTTAAAATTGATTGTGAATGTTTTAAAAACAACCATTTACACCAGTCAAATTTTAGTTTCCAGATAAAGTCCAAGAGTGCAATATTAAAGTAATAAATTTTCTTATAAATCTCTAAAACTCCATAACTTTTGATTTTTAAATAACTGTCACAATCCTAGGAAATAATGAGACCAAAGAAAAAGAAAATAGTAAAAATTATCATGACTTGTATTCTTTCCCCCCCATTTTCAACAAGTAGATTAAAACTTCTACAAGAAAAAAAGTTTATGGATGCCTTCTCTTACATAGTATGACTTCAGAAACATCCCAGTCTGGAAAAAAAATGCATAGGAATTGTCATTGCATTTCTGGCAAAACTCTCCAGAGGAAACTGCTGTATATATAATTATACAAGGAAAATATCCACAAAATATAGAGAATTTACAAGTGATTTTTTTTTAAAGGCAATATTTAATGAGTCAATATTTGAAAAAAGTGATAAATTAAAGCAGCAGTTATGCTTTTCTTCCTCTCCTGATTGATAATTGTCAAGATCAGCTACAAAGAATGTTTCTGGAGAAAACCAAATTTGTTCTCTGCAATTCATAGGTAAAATGTAGGATTTTGTAGGATAAATTATTAGATCAGGGCAGAGAAATATAAAGCACAACCTAAACTGTCAGTGTAAAGTCATCCATAAAACAATAATTTTCAGTTCTTTCTTTATTGTGTAAAACTTTTGATATTTCTCTCCTTATTCTACTGGTTTAGTGGTGTTTTTCTACAATTCTTATGTAAGTGTGCTGCCTTGTTTACAAGGTTGTTTATTTGTAGATGGTTGCTCTTTATTCACTGATGTCTACAGGGATTTTGGATCTCTTTAGGGCAGCAGCTGCCTTTCTTATTGACAGTTTTCTGATCATTTTGTCTTTAATATTATAATAGCAGTGTCTCACAAACATCCTGTATCCTGCAAAGAGTACAATTGCACATAGTGCTATCTATAGCCAAAGCAGACATTTTATTTATTTCTTTCTTCATATTTATTAATATGTCTTTTTTTCCCTTCAGATTGCCTTCAGATTGGCCAAGCTAAACCTTCTACACTTTGTCTTTCCCTTATCATGAGAAAAACATCTGTTGAACATGATATAACTTTCATTTTTCCATTTACTCCTTTCCACAGTTATTTCCATGTTTGTGCCATTTTCATCACTGCCTTGATCTAGAGGGAGAGTAAGCCTGCTTTTGCAGTCCAGATACTGCAAATTGATGTCACCAGCCTGTTACAGCTCTGCTAGATTCCCCATCAGTACCAGTCATCCTTCCACAGTGAATCAAAAGGTGTTGAGAAATAATCCATCATTCAAGTGACTAGCAGGAACACGTTGAAGTTTGGAGTAGACTGGGATGGGACATACAATTTTATGCTGGACTTCACTTTACATTTCTCATTTACTAGAATTGAGAAAACAACAAATTAGAATATTGAGAAAAGGTTGCTGAAAATAGGCTTCCAGTTTTTTGCTGTTACCACTTCAAGTGAGTAAGATTAGTCCAGACAGATAAGTGTGAAGGATGAAACCCTGTCAGTGGAAGTTTTGCCACTGACTCCAGTTGAAACTGAAAATTTTGCAGTTGTGTCTCAAAATTTCAGTCCTGGAAATGAACTTGGAATATGCTATTTATCTTAGAGGGATTAAAACATCAACCTCTTGCTGCAGATCCAACAAAAATATGCAGTATCACAGACACTTTTCTTGTATGTCAATTAATTGACACAAAATATAAGCTATCTGATATATCTATTTACCTATTTATCTAAAAAAAAATCCCTGAAACCCTACATATTTTCATTTCGTACTTCTATCCATGAGTAGCAGTGTAAAAATTTATTCCGTCAAATCTCATTTTTTTTAAACAAATCTTTCAAAATCCAAAACTCTTTATATGCATTGTTTAGTAGTAAAAATAAGATTTTTTTTTTTATCTCTTATTGAAATAATAGAACTTTTTTCCTATTCTGTTATGTTCACAAATAACGTCAAGAGTTTCTTATGATAAGGTTTCCTGCATTATGTCAAAGGCTTGGGAGAAGATGGTCAGTCTTTGATTCATAAACGACTTCAAGGAAGTTGGTTCACTGTGTGAAATTATTCTTGCAAGGAACAGATTAATCTTGATTTCATGACCCAGCAGAGAGAATAATATGACTACTATCTATACTCCTACTTGAATTCTAGTATATTCATATTGATTTGTAACAGTCAAATCCATGGTAACATCTCAGTGTTCACACTTTTGTTTTAAACGATTACTTTTAAGAATAATATTTTTGAAAAACTAGAAGGCATTCAGTTGAATGCATGGGAATATAATGTTCTGTAAATGAAAATTTAGTGTGAAAATTAAATGATCAGTACTTAGGTACATCTTATACATTTTCTAGGTAGTAAAATTATGAAAATATCCCTTCACGTTCTGAGTTTTACTGATTAAAAGAAAACTTCACTTGCATTTCTTCAGCATAAATTTAATATGTTTGAAAGATTACTCTTTCAAGCATAAAAATATCAGCAAAGTGATATATTCAGTGTAAGACAATTTATGCAGGGATTTCAAGCTTTTCCAAGGAACATAAGTAAAGCGTCTGAAATGGATTCATTTTGTGCACAGTTACCCAGTGAAGATGCAATGTCAGGATAAAACCAAGCAAAAGTCCAAGTGAATAAACTAATTAGGAAATAAGTGCTGGCCAGAATAACTCTACACAAGATAGGTGTTCTACCATTCAGTATTTTACCTTGGCAGACATTATGAGATATTTTAGTGTCTTCCATTAGTAAGAATGAAATAATATTAGCAGGTATTATAGAAAATAAAAGTTATAATCTTATATTTAACAATACACATTGACAGTTTAACTGACAGCATAGTCAACAAGTTTCTGATTTGAAATTATTTTTCCCATCAGTACATTCACTGCATCATGAATACCACTCCTTCACATACAGAATGGTATCTAAACACTATAAATGTAGGTGGATCCCAGCCAAGCAAATATTTAATAATTATGCATTCATTTGTATCTTCCACAACCTTGGAATCCTTAAGTTAGAAAGAATTTGTTTTAACTTCTATAGAATCTGCCACTCATAATACAGTCAATAAAGCTCAATCCCCTGTAGGACATAGCCATCACTTATGCGCCTGGGGTTAAATCCAACATAATATTTAAATGCCCTTAATGTCTGAATTTTTCATTAAATTTGCTCAGATATTTAAAACTCCGTTCCATGCATGCCAAGGACATACACTTTTCTCCATATCCACCTTCTAAGGCCAATTGAGATTCATAAACTCTGGGTCTTGGTGCCTCCAAAGAATTTGGTGAAATTTTGTTCAATGATACCTAAGGTTCGGTACAGTAATCCAGCCACTGAAATGGTTACCCATACTAAGGAAATTATTAACTTAGCTCTACAAATGTTTGAAGATGAGTCTACAATTCCTGATTTCCATTTTTTTTAGATAGTTTATATATATAGTATATCTATATTCCAATAACCACACTATTTGTTAATTGTTAAGTTGATGAAATGCAATTTTGTCAGAACTCCACAGAATCAGTAATGCAAACCATAGGGCTCAAGGGCAATCAGCAGCCTGTATTCCTTCCCTAATCTCTTAAACTCCCAGTCAGCAGCACTTCTGAGCAGAAAGCATAAAATCAAAATTTTAAGATCAATTTTGAAGACAATCTTGTTGCCAGAGATTTGCTTGATAGTTTCTTGCATTTCTTGGGGAAATTAATACATTGCCCAGCTTAAAATTGAAATTCTATTTGTAAGTGTGGATGCTTGTCTGCTAGACATTTCAATGCAAAAAATTATGTTGTCCATAGCATTTTCTTGACTGTCACTGACCTCATGCATGGAATAGGGAAAACAGGAACATGGAATAGTAGTGTTGGTGTCTTATGTGAACCACAGGAAAACCAGATATTTCCAAATAGTGTTAACAGAGTAAATTTCCTTTTCACTGGCTAGTGTGAGAACAGAAATGAGAACACCAGTTTAGAGTGTAATGGACGTATTGCCTGGGAAATCACTTGTCTGTGCTTCCAATACTGAGTCTGTATTCTACTGAAAAACTTCTGAGGAAAAGATGTGACCTAGGGTCTTATCTCTCAGGCATGATTTGTGTGAACTGACTTTAGCCATTCTTCCTTTAATTTTCTCTCCATCTTGAATTCCTTGCTGCACATCAGCCAAATCTCAGCAGTAGTGAACAATTTTCTTTGCAAGAAAATAGCGTATAGATTCTTTCAAGGTATATAGCTGAGAGGTAGCAGACAGAGGTTGAATGTTTTCATAAGGCTGAGTCTCTTTGGATGTGTGCTTGCCCCTAAATTATTGAATTTTTAAAAATTGGGATGTTGCCATGGTGTTCAGTGTCTGATCCTGTGACTTGTGTTAAGTCGTATCTGAGAAAACCTACTAAGCAGAGCAGAGCTCCTTTCTAAATCATAAATGGCTTTACATGCTGAGCTGTGCAGAAGCAGAACGCACAGTTGTCATTCAATTCAAACTTTATATTCAAAACCTCAAATGCATATTAAATCAAAGCAGCAAGCATTCTGTATTTATGGGGGGGGAAAAGCCCTTTCATTTAAATGCCATTTAAATTCCATTTCTTGGATTCTATTCAGAAAGATTAACCTTGAGTATTATTAGGTTTGACTGGGATCTTTAAACTGTAAAGTAGTGAAGCTAAGTCATATCACACACATCTGAAGACCTTAAAATAAATTATCTGTTAGCAGCTATGCTAACCAGAAATCACATTTTCCATCTATTGATTTTTCAATTTAATTACCAAAAAAATATACTAAGAAAAATAGGCTAGGGGAAAAATCACATAGAAAACCCTAAATTTATTAAGGAATTGATTCAAATAAGAGATAGAAAGAAAAGGACCACAAATGTGGCCTAATGGAGAATTTCCAAATTAACATACACATCTTGCCATGAAAAAGACAAATTATAGGAGAAATTCCACTTCCACTCATTCCACTGGAGCTGTTGAGACCTAAATGACTCTTAATGGGAGTCCACCTTAGAATGTTCTTTGAGGCTTCCAAGGAATCACCTTCCACCTACAGTTTGGGATATTAACTTACACCTACAGTTTGGGATATTAACTGAAAAACACAGATTCTTTTCAATGACAAAGGTAGGTCTTGGGAAGCAATAGTTAAAGTTCTTTTACAGTTATTGATTTATTTGTCACAAAACTAGAAATGTATTACAAATACCCACTTTCATCACTGCCCTTTGAAATATCTTACCATGATTTTCAGTTGTGAATTTGAGATGCAATACATTTGTATTTGTTTTAGTTCTACAAGATGTCACAGAAACTCACTCTTGCACTACACAACTGAAATAGTCATTTATTAGAAAATACTCATTAAGTTGCAGGTACTGCTGAATTTTGAGGTACATGTCAATTTCTTTATTTTACAGAATGATACAATCTCTTGGAGTCTAATAAACATGTACTTGAATTTTACAGAGAAATTTCATTTTATATTTCCAGAGAGCTACTCATTTCCAGTATTTTTCCTATGAATCCAACAAACCTGCTTACCACAGAGAGTGACTGTCATGGTTTGACACTGGCACAATGCCAGTGCCTCCATGAGAATACTCTCTCCCTGGTTTCTGCTGTGAGATGTGACCAGGAATAAGCAAAGCAGGCTCCCACTTAGGAAAAAAAAATTATTAACTAAACTACAAGGGAAAGGAAAAAAAAAGAAACACACATCTCCTCCTCCTCCCCACCAAATTCCCAATACAATACATCCCCCAAATCATCGACTCTCAGTCCGGCACCACCCTTCAGAATACTCAATCCTCAGTTCATCAAGAGGAGAAGGAGTCCTTCTTGTGCCAATGGTGACCTCTTCCTTTCATGTCCAGCGCTTTCACCACTGAACACGGACCAGAGCTGCTTCTAGGGTCGACTTTTAAGGATGCTTCATCCCACTCCAAAAAGGCACAGTCTCAACTTTGGGACATCTGTCCCCCCCATGTTTTTCACCCCCTGGGGCCGAGGGGTACCCACACTGAACCCTCTTGGTCCTGAGGCATTGCCTCCCCCTAGAATGCAGTCCCTGTATCACAAGGAAACATGGCTCTGTCCATGGCTACACAAAAAGAGTCCAGCATAAGCTATTCCATCATCTCTTCCACCTGAGTTCTTCTCTGTTTCTCTCGTGGCCCATCTCCTCTTATCTCCTCTATATCTCTCTTCTCATTCAGCTCCAGGAGGATTAGCATTTGTAAGGTTTCCATCATCCAAGAAAAGGGTTAAAGATCTGAGGCTCTGTCTGTCCAGAACTCCCACGGCTGCCCAGCCGGGCACCTTCTCGCCGCACCTCCCTTCTCTTTCTCGGCTGGCCAAGCACAGGCACAGGCTCTCTCTCTGTCTCTCCTGGGGCGGGGGGTGGCTGCCCGATGCCTCTCAATGCCCCTCCACCCTTCCATCCTGCAGGGGCCTTCCCCTCCCTTCTGTCCAGGCCCCGGCCTACCTCACCCAGCCCCATGGCTGCCCCTGGGCCTACCTCACCCGGCCCCATGGCTGCCCCTGGGCCTACCTCACCCGGCCCCATGGCTGCCCCTGGGCCTACCTCACCCGGCCCCATGGCTGCCCCTGGGCCCCTCACCCGGCCCCATGGCTGCCCCGCAGCCGGGCAGGGCAGCTCTGAACCTTTCCCTGACCAGAACCCAAGAGAGCCTCCCAGGGGAGAGCCCTGCTTTAACCCCGTGTGCTCAGAGGCGGGTCCAATGTCCCAATGGCCACATTAGGTGCCAATACTAAAATCTGAACATCCATTGGCCTAACCACAGCATCCCAGAAAACATATTTCCTGTCAAACCACCACAGTGACCTTTAATAAATAGCTCCTGAATCTTGACAAATATCATAACTGAATTTCAAAAGCAGGAGATCCAATTTTTCCACATAATAAAGGCTTTGATTGCTGTATCTGAATGCTTGAAGCTTTTCAAGAAGCTAGAAGTTGGAGATAAAATTTCTCTTTACTTTAAAATAATTTTCCTTCTATGTGACTGCACCTACATTCTTCCTACAAAAATTCTGTCTTATTAATGGCTAATAGTACTTCATGAATTTGTCATTAGATGTCAATTCAACAGAATCCAAATGCTTATTGAACTCTGTCAGGCTTGGTGCTGTGACCACTTCCCTGGGGAGCCTGTTCCAGTGCCCAGCCACCCTCTGAATGAAAAAGCTTCTCCTGATATCCAAAATAGATCTCCCCTGACAAAGCTTCAGGCCATTCCCTCAGGTCCTGTCACTTGACACCACAGAGAAAGAATCCGAGTCTGCCCTTGCTCTTCCCCTCATGAAGAAGTTGTAACTGCAATGAGGTCTCCCCTCAGTCTACTCTTCTCCAGGCCAAACTGTCCAAGTGACCTCAGCCACTTCTCATATGGCTTCCCTTTGAGGCCCTTCACCATCTCTGTTGCCCTTTTTTGGATGGTCTCTAATAGCTTTATATCTTTTTTTATACTGTGGCAAACCCTGATTGAATTAAACTCAAACCTGAATGAAAAGTCTGTATTTTAAGCAGACATGGATGTCTGGAGCCATGTAATTAACAGGCATGGAGACAGCATGCATAGGCCAGCTTATCATGGTAAAGGAGAAATTCAGATGTAGCACCTTCACCATAATCTATGACATCCATGTAACAGATTCACCTGTACTGGTGTATTGGGTTTGCTTGGCCAAGCTTTGGTAGCGAGGGGGTTACAGAGGCGGCATCTGCAAGAAGCTGCCAGAGGCTTCCTCCATGTCCGACAGAGACAATCCCTGGCAGCTGCCAAACCAGACAGGCCACTGGCCAAGGCTGGCCAATTAGATACGATGGTAGTGCCTCTGTGAGAACATATTTAAAAAGGGGGGAAAAAGGTATTGTGCAGTTGTAATTGCAGCCAGAGAATAACAGAGTGAGAACATTTGAGGAGAACTATGCAGATACCAAGGTCTGGAGAGAGGGAGGGGGGAAGATGTGGTCCAGGCACTGGAGATGAGATTCCCCTGCAGCCCATAGTGCAGCCCATGGTGAAGCAGTTGTGCCCCTGCAGCCTATGATGATGACCCACAGGGATGCAGAGATCCACCTGCAGCTCTTGAAGGAACCCCATGCTGGAGCAGGTGGATGCCTGAGAGGAGGCTGTGACCCTGTAGGTGACCCATGGAGAGAGATGCCCACACTGGAGCAGCCTGTCCATGAAGGATTGCAAGAGTGACCCACACTAGAGCAGTCTGGGGAGGACTGTTGACTGTGGGATGGACTCACGCTGGAGAAGCTCATGAAGAACTATCTCCTGTGGAAAGGCCTCACACTGCAGCAGGGGAAGGACTCCTCTCCGTGATCAGCAGCAGAAGCAAGCTGTGATGAACTGACTGTAATCCACCATTCCCTGTGTCCCTCCTGTGTCCCTGCACTGCTGGGGGAAGGAGGTAGAGCTGGGAAGGAGGCAGGGATGGGGAAAGTGTTGTTTTCTTTTCCTTTTCTTTATCCTGTTCTGATTTTGTTAGCAATAAACTCAATTAATATCTCTAATTCAAATTTGTTTTGCCCATGAGGGCATTTGGTGAGTGATCTCCGTCCTTATCTCAATTCATGAACTCTTTGTTACATGTTCTCTCCCCTGTCCAGCTGCAGTGGGGAGTGATAGAGAGGCTTTGGTAGGTGCCTGGCATCCTGGCAGCATCAACCCACTACACCTGGTAGTTCTGCATTATTATAATTTCTTTAGCTCTGTGCTGTGATACACATCTTAAAAAGAACCATAGTTTGTAAAAATGAGTTCTTCCAAAGGACAGAGATGAAGTGTGATTGGCAAATACTGTCACAAATATTTCTGGTATTTGTTACTGCCTCTTCTGAGTCAGAAAAAATAGCCACATAATTATTCTGAATTAATGTTGGGGTTTTTTTCCCCTTTTAAATCTAAAAAGGACTTGTATATGACTTTTTAGAGACTGCCTACATGGTTAGAATGGCATTTTAGAAGAGCATCTCCATTTCAGCTACCATCTTTGAAAAGCTACTAATTTGAAAATATTATCACTCAATTAAACTATGCAAATAAATTTGTATTACTAGAATTTAACAAGTTTAGATTGTGTTGTGGTTAATTGATGAACTGACAGCTCTTCTGGAATCCGTCCATTATCAATAAACTTGTATTTATGTGTACATGAAAGACAGTAAAATTCTGAAATCTTCCTGTGAGTTCATGTAGATTTGTTATTTTTCCAATTAAAGAAAAAGATTCTTTCTGAGATTTATGTCACCCAAAACTAGTACATTATTTTTTTCTACTGCTGTACTTTACATATTTGCTATTCAACCACAAACAGCTAACAAAACACAAAATAAAGAATGATTATTAAAAATTTTGCTTAAAAATCTGCTTGCTTTATAAAAAAACCCCTTATCTAAATATCTGTTATCCAGCTAAGTTATGATCTGATGATTTGCATCTAATTCATGCAGGAAAATGTCCAGCTTTATAAATATTTATATCAAAGTAATAATTGGAAGAAATGCAGCAGGTATATTTCATCTTCTTAATGGGCAAAGTTTCTCTTTTGTAATAGATCACAACATCTCAGTAGAGAGCAAAACAGACACAGTGGACACAGTGTCTTTCTTCAGAATCTATGAAATGTAACTTCCTTTGCTTCTATACAATTTATCAGACTTTGAATTTTGATTTTTTTTTTAAAAATTATGACTTTCAATACAATCCCTGATTGGTATTGCAGTATATGCTTTGACTGCAAATTATTCTAAATATCTAAGCAAAGTAAATGAATTTAAATCTTATGGGCACAGGCCACATGATCTGTTGCAAGCTACAATGAAGTATTTGGACATTGTTATTCTTATAACAGTTAAAACTTTTCTTCTTATCTTCAGCACAAATGGATGTATCATTAATATTCGTGACTTACTGTTGTCTATTTCCTAGGCTAAAGCTATATTTTACTTTTAATGACTCATTTTTTGCTCTTACGTTTAACCACATATGTTATTTATTAAGAGTGATCAGCTCAGCAAGCTCTTTCAGCTGTCATGTCAAATTGAACAATTCTTTTTTTTTTTTGGTAATTTTTCTCTACTTGGATTTTATATTCCTATCACTATTCCAGTATCCTTCCATTTTTCAGCTTAGCTTTCCTGAAGTATGTAGGAAGAATCAAATAACAAGGTAGCAGGACATCTGCTGAAAACAGATTTAAGGTTTTTGTTTATTCGGTGTGCAGCCTCTTGGTATTTAAAAAAATCAGATTATGAATGTAAAAGAATAGTGTTTCTATACACTTCTACACTGTAGTTCTATGTGACTGATTTCAATTGAACCTTCACCATGTTTTATGGAACTGCTGCTTTTTAGATTAGCTGTCTTTTCTAAAGTGATCTTCAGTATGCGCCATAAGAAAAAAAGATCTTTTCCTTGCTCAAAAAAAAAAATTAGATTTATATATATAGTCTGAATATTTCACTACCAGATCACAGCAAAGCAACATAGAGAATTTTGAGTCATTGTTTTGCTCAGTAGGAGAGAGGATTAATACTACCTAGCATATTTTGGTAGATGTTGGTTTAACCTTCTTTTAAAGATCTTAGATGAGCCCTTGCCGAAGCCTCCTTGGACATTCCCTTTTTCCATTTTCACTCCTGCATTATAGAAAGTTTGTTTACCTTGTTCTTGTGGTGGGCTAGCCTTGCATAACAGTAAAATGCCTATTGCTCACTGGCTCAGCAGGGGGAAGGGAGAAAATTGGATGAGAAAGGTCATGGGTTGAGGTAAGACAGGGAAATCACTTACCAATAATTCTTGGGGGCAACACATACTTGACTTCAGCAAAAGCAATCCGTTTTATTGCCAGTTAAAATAGATTTAGCTAGTAAGAAAAAAGAATGAAAAAAAAATTATAACAACACCTTTCCTCACCTTTTTCCAAGGCTCTATTTCAGTCCTTCATCGCAGATTCCTGTACAAACCCCAGCCCATCAAGCAGCACAGGGGATGGGCATTATGGTCAGTACATTGTGGTTTCTCTCCTGCCACTTCCTCCTTCCACTTTACCCCTGCTCAGCTGTGGGATTTCCACAAGCCCCTTCAGAGATACCCACCTGCTCCAGTGAGAGCTCTTTCCCAGCATGCAGGGGAATCTGTGCTCTGGGGATGGTGCCTAGAACACCATCTCTGACTTTATTATTCCCCCACCTCTCAGTTGTTTTAATGTCTTAAATACATTTCCTCGAGATGCCATCACCTCATCCATGGGCTCAGCCTTTCTCTATGGCAGCTGGAATCAGCCATGTCCTGCCCAGGTCTGGCCTCTCCTCACAGAGCCCCACTGCAGCCCAAATTCAGTTTATTTTCTTAATTTCAAACTGAAATTTTTGTAATGAAAACTTTAAGGCCATTAGTTCTATTACTGCTCTCCATAAACAAGGCTGGGAAGTTACTCTCTCCCCCAGCATTGTTTCCTAGATCTTCAGACTTCTACTCCCTTTGTTTTCCCCAGAAATCATGTTTTATAAATCACAGCACCCTCTAGATTCTTCAATTAAACTATATCTTTCTCAAAGTGGAGCACACCATAGCCCACACAAGGCCTAAAATGAGCGAGACAACTTTTATGGACTACAGCAAAGGCATTTTTGGCAGCAAACCCACTTCCCACCTTCCTACTTACCTCCTGATTCCCCTTCTGGTAAAGCAAGAAATCAGCTTCAGCTTGGGGTATGATACACCTCCTAAAACTGCCCTGAAGAAAAGAAAACTGTTTCCTCAGCTTTTATCTGTGCAACTGACTATTCCTAAATAGTTAAGATGGTTGGCTGACTCTCACATTTGAGGCTCCAAAAAGGGCAGAAAGCATTGGAACTGACAGAACTGACAGGTGACTATACTCTCAGGACTTCAGAATTACCACCACAGGTCAGTGTGTATCAAGCTGAATATTACTTGATTTTATTATTACAAGCTTAAAACTAAAGATTTCCACTGTTTAAAACCTAAAATTCTTGGAGATATTTATATTTTAATATTTTGAGTATGTGCTTTGAGACAATTCTATCCTGGTATTCATGGACCAGGATATTCAAGAAAGATTGTCAGAAGACAGGACATATGTAGAAGAAAATGAGTCAACAATTAAGGAGAGTAATAAAATAAATACCTTCAATGTTTTGAATTATATAATAGTGATAGAAAAATTAACAGCATCTTGAAAAAAATTGTCAAAAATATGTGTAACATTACCAAACTCAATAAAGAAATATACTTGATTAAACCCAAAGAGGAAAACATTGTGATATGTATCCTGTGACTCACTGAAGACATGTCTTTTGTTGCCTAGACAGACTGTCACCACGTTCTCATCCATCTTGGTTATTCAAAGAATGCAACAGAACTATTGATTTGTGTTCATTCTTGTATTCCTGTGCATAATAATTGCTAAGGAAGGTAAAATTATTTATCAAGAAGCTGCAATGTATTTTACTGTGTCTGACATTCACCATGCATTTAAATAAGAAAATACCAAGTTATGGTATTCTGATTCCTTAATGTGATTATTCCATTTTGTACACATTTGTGATTGGTGTTCAGAGTACCTCATTTGAAAGCAACATGCACAGTGAAACTTCAAACACGATTACATGTCTGTCCTAATTTAGCTCAATTGATTAATTGAGACTTTTTACACTATAGCTTAACTAATAAAACAATTTGTCTCTAAAGCACAGATTTAAGCAACTTAGGAAACAAAAGAATCTGGCTGTATGTACAACTATTTATTTTAACTTCATAAATTAAAAAGTATTTTTTCAATAGCTAAAAAACTCTGTTTTCTGTCATGGCCAGTGCAAGTGCATATTCAAACCAAAGTAAACGGACAATTTAAAAATTCTAATACTAAACAGTTCACAGGATGAGCCACTATTAAGTCTTTACAGTTCAGAGAAATGATCTGGTACGTGCAGCAGGTACATATTTTTGCCAATGAAAAGCGGAAATTCATGCAGATTAACAATAACCTTCGCTTCTTGTCATAGAGCAAGGAACAGTCATGTTCCTGGACTTCAGGAGCACTTTAATAACACAGCACAGCAGTTTCAAAGGCAGAGCCTACCTCTTGTCCTCAAACAGGTAGAGAAAACATCACACACTGCTATTTGACCATAACAAAAACTCTTAAACTTGCTCAACTTTAATTTCATTAACACTTGGAAATGGTGAATTTCTGGTGGTTTGCATTTGTATGAAGGGAATAAGAGATGATAATTTAGAGTAAAGGAGATAAATAGGCTATATCACTTCTAGTCAACTACATCACTTCTCGTAAATTGAAGCAGCCAAGGCCATTCTTTGGAGCAGAGGGCAGTTGGCTGGTGATCACCATGTGCACTTGGACACTGACCCCATGCTAACTAGCAACAAGGATGGCCCCAATCCCTGCACCCTTGCCCTGCTGTGAGATGCTGCTGCTCTGCCCCAAACCCTTCCCACAGTCTAACAGGATGAACAGTCCCCTGGCAGCACAAGGTGCTAGCAACCTATAGATTTCCAAATGAAATGTTCAACTTTTCATAAAATAGTTATGATGCTAGCAAGCTTTTTAAGCAGACAGAGGTGATATTCAGCATAGGTAAGCAGTGACTCAGGACATTTGTGCTGATCAGTCTCTGCCAAGTCAAACAAATGAGTGTTTTCACTGCATTTTCAGATCAATATGTATTTCATTTCTGGAAATTGCAGGCCTACATCTCAGCAGTTATTGGTGAGGCATGTGCAATCCAGAAAGGAAGACATAAGAATTTTCAGGCATAAATCCTAAAGTGAATTGCTGTTTCTGTAGCAATACTTTGGATCCCCAAGAGCACCCCCAGATGCGACCATCATGGACAGTAATCTTGCCCCCAGGCCTTACCTCATCCTGCCCACATCAAAGGTTCCCATACCAGCCCCTCGGATCCAGCAGCCCCTGCCCCAGTGATGCCACAACAGAGCCAGTCTCCAGTTCCCCCCAGCCTGGCTCTGCCTGGTCGTGGGTCCTGCTGGATCAAGGCCAGGCATGAGTCCTGCTGCTCCAGGCAGAGCCTTGGGGGCATGTCCTGGCCTGTCCCTGTTCTTGCCTATGTCCATCCCCAGGGAGGTGCCCTCAGCTGCCCTGCTTCTGGATGGGGTGGTAGAAATGTGGTTTTGTTGCCTTTTCAACTCTCCTTGGGAAGCCCTGACCATCATGGACAGCACCCCTGCCCCTAGATCTCCCCTCATCCTGCCAACATCAAGGGATCTGCTGTAAGATATCCCCAGTCTTTTCTCCAGGCTAAACAGCCCTACTGTCTCAAACTGTCTTTGTAGGAGATGTGCTCCAGCCCTGCGATCACCTTAGTGGCTTTCTCTGGACTCAGTCCAACAGGTCCACATCTGTCTTGTGCTTTGACCCCAGAGTTGGATGCAGAGCTCCAGGTGGGGTCTCACAGGAGCAGAGTAGAGGAACAGAATCACCTGCCTCAACCTGCTGGTCACAGTACTTGTGATGCAGTCCAGGACACAGCTGACTTTCCAGTCTGCAAGAGCACGTTGCCAAGACATATTGAGCTTTTTTTCCACAAACACTGCCAAGTCCTTCTCGGCAGGGCTGCCCTCAATCCACTCTCCTTCCAGCCTCTACTTGTGCTTGGGATTGCCCTGAGCTACCTGCAGGACCAGCATTATGATAACACCACACAGCTTGTCATCAGCAAAAATGTTGAGGGTGAATATGTACATTATATACATGTACATATGCATATATACACATTTGTATATATATGCACACGTACTGCATTGATGTTCACAGTAAATGGTGCATCTCCTACAGCATAATTATTAACTTTGAATTCTGGTGGACTGTCGGAACCCAGGACATTCCTCTGACTGCCCTGGTGGACTTGAGACCCTGGCAAGGGGCTCAGAGACCTTGGCATGGAGTCAAAAACACCTGTGCCTTCGATTTTAGGCCATGGAGAAAATTGCCAACTTTGTGTGAAGATTTACAAGCCTGTGATGGTGACACTTCTAGATTGGTTTAGAGACAGACTGTCTAACATAAGTGATAGGTATTGGAAAATTATTGTAAATAAAGTACATGTAGTTCTTAGTATAAAAAGCTAACACCACCCCAAGGGCAGTCAGTGTGTCACAAACCGACCTGCCAGACAGATCTCAGCAAGTCAGAAAAAGAATGTATAGATAAGAGAAAAGAAACAACCTTGAAAACCAGAGCCGAAGAATCTAGAGTTCTTCCTCAATCACAGGGCTGGGAAAAAAGACTCTTTAATACCTCAAGAACCATTTCAACCACAGAAAACCTGAGAGTGGACTTTTAAAGAAAAAGATCTTTATTAAACAAAAATTGAGTGAAGACTTATAAGAATCCATTACACTCAATATAAGCCACAACTTTTCAAGTAGGAATAGTATTGTGTTAGAAATTGTGCTTCAAGCTGAGGTTATAATGAGATATTTCTAAATATAAAAGTGTGTAATTCATATTACATAGAACTGTCTGGTCTGTTCTCCCCAGCTTACAGTTCTCCAAGGTTTTCAGTATCCTCAGCATGCATTGATCATTACAACCAGTAAAGCTCTGTTGGTTTACTGCTTTGTAAGGGGTTCTCAGCTTATTTGGCTTTTAGGTGAAAGTGTTTGAATTTCTGGCTGAGGTTTTCATCATAACAGTGACTCATCATAACAGAAAACCAAGAAGCAAAAGGTTCATTCCTAAAAACATAGAATCAATCATTGATGGGTAGCATTTTGCAGTACTGTTTTCACACTTAACAATGAAAGTCAAGCCAAAACATATTTTTACAAATGCCTGGCAATATATAGCAGTCAGACCAGTATGAGGCTTCTTTTATGTATACCCAAGTGTAAGTGCAGTTGCAGTTCTGCATGTCAAATAAATATAAATGTCAGCAAAGACATCTTTGCACATGTTATCAGCAAAATCAAAACTGTCTTTTTATGTCCTCAAGTATACATTTTCTGACATAGCGCACATGCTTTGAAAACCTTAGTGTTTCCTGTACTAAATATTAATAAAAATATTCACACTTACAGGGTGCAGTGCAGTTAGATATGGGTTTCCCTTTCTTGAGTACAGTTTTCAGTGGTTCAGCATCACCATATAGGCCTTTTGTATGATATCAGAACTATTTCCAAGATATGGTAATAAGCCTAAATGTTTAACAGTTAATACCCCTTATTTGTTCCTGTCTCAGTACACACATACTTGAGACAAGAAACTAAACTACTCCAACTACTTGGCATTCCAAAATTCACATTTGAAATTACAATTTGACAGAGCGTGCACTGTCTTGACACTGAAGGGGATTTGGTCTTTTCATCCCAGACTTCCCTGGTGCTTAAAATGAGTTCAAGCTGCTTTCCCCTAGGGCAGTTTTAACATGATCATTTTTAGACACTCTGTTCTTCCTGTCACACCCACAGCCTAGTCAGCCCTTTCATTCTAACAAAGCCCTGTGCATTCATTTGCATGTAGGAGAATATTAAATTACTCTGCAATTCAAATATTTCAGAATAGGAGATAAGACACATAAGTTATATTAAATATAGAAGGCAATTGTAACACATACAGTATGTGTTTTCACCACTCTTTTTGTTATTCCAATCAAAATGGAAAATTCCTTCTCTTTTTTTGTCTTCGAATTAAATCAATCACACCACATTTTTTCTATTTTTTAATTAAAAATTAAATTTAAATCTCTTCCTGAAAAGTGGCTTTAATCAAAGACTACAGCTCAGCATAATACCATCTTCTCAACACAGCTTTAGATGAACCCTTTTTCTAAGGTTTCAGGTTGCCTATCAATTGGTCTCAACTGATCAGCTTGAGTTAGGATTTGTACCTGCTGTTGTCCTCTGTTTTTTTGCATGCATTACATGGATAAACAATATTACTTAGAGATAGAAAGCATAATGTTGATTCCAGCCCACTAAAAGTAAAGTGAAATTTAGTAATTCACATTATTAACATAATTGGTGGATTCCCTGTTATTGGAATCCTAAATCAAAACCATCTGATTTTCTGAAATGCATGCTGTAGCCATCCTAAATTATTGGACTCAGTAAAAGGAAAGGTGACTATAAATATTAATATTTTCCAGAATATCATATCATCTCTTTAAATGTTCAAGCCATTCTTCCAAACAATCTATGAAAACTGGTTCATAAAAACTGCTTGTTGCATGTTTGCAACTCTTTTTTTAAAAAGGAAATTATTGATATTTGCAGTAACCATTTTCTATAGTTGGTTCTTATAAAAAAAAGGGGAGGTAAATAGTGGAAATAATTTGGATCTCTCTAATGAATCCATTCTAAAATACAAATCAGTGAAATCCTACAGTACTAATTTTACTAGTTTTACCAGTTGATCCATATGTAGTCTTTAGTTTACAAAAGGTCAGCATGAAGTAGATCTTAGTATCTTGCAAGTAAAAATTATAAGTGGGACAAGATAAAATGCAGAAATTGCTTTGTGTCCCAACATATTTGGAACAACTGTAATAAATGTAAACTGTTTGAATATTTGAAAGCTCACATATGTTGACCTCAATGGGACTGCATCAATAGTAGTAAAGCAGAGGCTGCTGTCCATTCCCCACTGAGGCAGATGTTTCATTTCCTGCCAAGCCTGCTACTGCTAATCACTCTCCGGTGTTTGCCCTTATTGTAGCTAGCTCAATGAAACAGTATAGAGAAAATTAATGATGTTACAAAAAAAATTTAAGAAACATACCTATGTCCTTTCAGGAGCAAATGTGTTTTATCTAAAGATAATTTACGAATTTTTGAATTAATAAATGGCCTTATTCAATCTCAGCAGCCCATGCTGATATAGATAATTAAGAACGAGTAAATATGAAAAATTTTATCTTGTGCAACTGTACTAAGCCCCCTCTCTTACATAGGCAGCATCAGTTCAGATTGACACTTGCCACTGACCTTGCTGACTATGACTGAAGGTATAGGATCTGTTGTGCTAACAGGTAGTGGGGAAAGACTGGCCTCTGATATGTCAGCCACTAGAAAAGGCTTTTGGAAAATAAGTATCTCTTTTGTAAATCATGGCACCAACAGATGCTGTATTTTCCTTGAGAAACAATGCAGAATCATAAGTACAATTTCAATTTTGTGTTTGGAAAATTTAGTGGAATACAAAATCCTTTATGAAATGCCATGAAAGATCCATGTTCATTCATGTCAGTTGTCCAATGGAGTGAGCCGTAATGCTTTCCCATTACATTTTTTTTGTCTGCCTTGTGTCTCTACTAATCTTCAGGACTGAAGAGGCTTCAAGCAGGACATCCTGGATATTCCTCCCAGATCTGTTAATCACCCATGTCTCTTTATCTGATAACCACCAGTCCTGGTTGCAGAGAGGGGGCAGAGTTTAGTGCTGTTTTGGCATGACCAGGTCGCTATTCCATACCACTGACATGATTGCTGGGGGTGTGGTTTCAGGGGGAAGGAAGAGGAACGTGCCCCAGAAGCACAGCATTCTGTCTCAGTCTCTCCATTGGGGGGGATACAGGGATCAGCCCTGGGGGCCCCATCCTCTGTTGCTGCTTATCCCCTTCCCACTCCTGCAAGATGTGGCTTGGAGATGTGGCTCTGGCAAAGGGGTGAACACGGCTCCAAGACGTGGTGTTGGGAGGTGGTGCTGGTGTGGGAAGCAGCTGCAGAGAACAGAGCAGCAGAGGCAAACCTGAGCCCAGCCAAGTCTGACCTGAGCTGAAAGGGGCTGAGCAGAGAGGTGGAGTGGGGTAGAGCTGTCAGAAGCAGTAGTGCAGCATGGAATTGAACCAGCAGTGTGTAGGGGTCAGGAAAAAAATGGGGTGAAGAGCAGATGATCTGGCTTTTTGGGGATTTGTCTGTCATTGCTTTTTGTTGTCTCAGGCTCAGGGACAGGAGAACTGATGCGGGGAATGCCTGCAATTTTGTCTTTGTCTGGAGAAACCAGTGGAGAACATGTGGAACCATGTGGGAAAGGCTGCCGTCTTGTCTTTGGCCCAGTGAACACCTTACCTTGTGTGTGTAAAGCACCTTCTCTTTTTTGTATATTTTGTTATTAGTACTGATGCTGCTACTGTGCATTTCTTATTCCACTGCTGTTTGCTTTCAGTAAATTCTTAGCTCATATTCTCTGCCTTTGTCCCTCTCTCGCTGGAAGGGGCCTGGAGAAAGGGAGTGACTTATTTGGAGTTTAATTTCTGGATGGTATTAAACCACCAAACTATCTTTGCCCTGGAAAGCAAAGGATTGAGGTTATACCCCCATTACTTCTTACTGCAGTGGATGATATTGTGGCTGCAGGAGGAGCAGGGTTCAATGCTTAGATTGTCTGTGGCTTTGGTGTGCTGCCAGTCAAAAAGCAATAATGGAAGCCTCGACAGGAAAACAGCAATTCTCCATAGTTTATTGCCCAGTCAAATCTGAAGAAAATTTCCTGGCATCAACCATTGGTGTTTTCCTGGCACCAGAACTTTTTCCCTGTCAGATTTTCTACAAATAATGTAGATAAACAACCTGCCCCCCCAAAAGGTCCAGTGTTATTTCATAATAGAAGGTGTTTCTAAGTTATCCAAAACAGAAGATCACTACACCTATGCTAAAATGAGATCTAAGTATTCATTCTGTAATACTAGGCTGTCTTGGAAATGGAAGACTAAACAATTTTAATTTCTTTCTATTCCCTTTAGGATATCCCTATTATCACCAAGATTTTGTGATATTATATATGCAAGGTATCGTAAACTCACATGTAAGAACAATGAGAAATCTTTCTGTTATTTCTCAAAACATTTCAAAATAAATTACCTTAAATATGCACAAATGCACTAACATTTTATGAAGAACTTTTGGGTGCATTATCTACTATGTCTAATAGATATTTTAAAAAGTTCTATACATTTTATTTTGTTGTTTTACCTGTTAGAAGCCCACTACCTGGTAGCTGCAAATGGTACATGCTATCTCTAGATTTTTATATCTGGACAAGACAAAAGTTGCACATCATAGATCCCCCAGTTAATAAAGAGACATGGCACAGAACCACCAGTCAGGAGTCTGACCATGCATTTTTCTTCTGCACATAGATTGTTCAGACTGGAAAAACTGGGCACTTTTTTTCAGAAAGAAAAGCTGTTGTTGAAAACTAAGGATTCCCAAAAAGAAGGGGTCCGGAGAAAAAAAAAGAAAGTGAGCAAGTGCAAGTAGCAGTCCAACACAAATTGGCAAAAGTTTCTGCCTAACCATCCCAGACCTGCTGAATGGTTAGGTATCCATCTGCTGGATGGGATGGAAAGTGGATACCCAGTGAGCAAAGCAAATTAATGAGTAGATACTTGAGATAGTCAAGTAGGGTAAAAACTCTAATTTTTTTTCTTCTCAAGTGAACTATAGAACCAATCCAAACTCTTGTCTACTCTACTTGTGTAACAATATTTTTAAGGTTTAGTCCAGCTTCAGAATATAACTTTAGAACAATATTATGAAAGGCCAAGAAACAAAGAAAACTAAAGATTTTTTAAAGTGCCTACTTTTACAATAAAAGGCTTCATATGGGCTTTGAGATTACTGAAGCACACTATTTTGCTTGGCAAAATTCCAAGTATAAAAGACTTAAAGTGGATATAGGATCAATATCACTGGAATGTCTTAAGTGATCTTTCTCTCAAACTCTAAAGGAATAGCAAAAGAATGATAAAAGAGCTGTGCATTTAAAGAGTAAAACCACAGAATAATCCTCACTGAGCTACTAGATCAATTAGCATTCAGGGTTTTTTTTAGTTTCGTAGGTTGAATCCTCTGGTTTTGAGATTTGTGGGGGAAGGTGTGCAAAGTTTCCAGGTTAAGATATATTCAGGACAGATAAATTTTTAAAAATGGTTTTACGTTGATCCACCAATGGTCAACCTCAGTTCTTTCTAAAGTTACCTGAATTGTAACTTACAGCGGCCTGAAAAGTTTTTCCTGTGAATATGAATCACAGATGATCTGACACAGTTTTACTGAGGTTAGACAGGGAGGCTGGAATCCATCTAGCTTATGATATTATATGAAAATTTGTTGCCTGAAACTGTTACAATAAACTGAAGCTCAATTTGCAGTCAATGCAGATAAATAGATAAATGAGATGAAGCTTCTTCTAGAGGTGCTTAACTCTCCACTAAAGAATGTAGCATTTAATAGCTTTAAGTCAGGTTGCTGGCTTTGAGAGATATAGTTTATGAATACCAAAATGTTAGAACAGAATCTACTTTTACAAAAGCTATTTTCTGTATTATCTAATTTGTATTTCGACAGCAGAGTCCTTAGGTCTCATCAGTATATCTAGATTTCTTTGTGCAATCCATGAGTAAGGCTTCACTAGTGGAACCAAGTAATCTAATATGATGATTGGAAAGCTAAATAATATTAACATCTGCAGGTTATAATCTAGTCCCCTTCTTTGTCAGTAGTGGAGTGGCTAACACATTAAACCAGTCCATTTTTATTTGAAGAAGATACATCTTGATACATAGTCATTGGACTGTAAACTCTTATAAAGAAAAGCTTTGTTAAAAATTAAAGAATCCAGTATCATCAGCATTTCCTGGGCCACAGGAAAATTAGGCTCTACTCTGGAAGTTTAGGACATTCACTTGAAAGAAGAGATCTGAGTTGAAATCCCTCCTTTAAGAACAGTCTCTGCATCAGGGGTTAAGCAGGTGCTCTTGTGAGAGGTGGAAGTGCATTGTCTTCTCTAGAAAGTGCCCAAATCATGATGTCCTAATCTTGAGGCTACAAGTTACATGCCTGGTCTTTTGTCTGGTAGACATGTAACAGCTGCAAACAGTGAAAGAGATTCAGCAGAAGGGATTCCAAGGACACTGTGAGAAACTGTGAGAAATTTTCACTTTGAAAATTTAAAAAGGTTTATTAAACCTTAACAAAAATATAACTAAAGGACTACATAAGGAAAAATTTTCAGTGCTGGGAACCGCCCGCATGCATACCACATGGCCAGTTCATCTTCAAGATGGGTGCTCAGTCTTTTATACCCCTGGGGGCTGCATCAGCCAGCCCTGGCCCCTCCCAAAGTCTGTCAGTCAGCTCTTCTTTGCCATTTATCAATGGAGACTGCTTTCTTGTAACTTGAATGGAGGTCAGGTGTTGCCATGCTGAACCCCCTGAGCTTTTCCATTCCCAACTGCCCCATGCAAGGGACACGTGGGCAGCCTTCTTTTTACCTGTCCTAGACAACTGAGGCTGTCTGATGGTAACAATACAGAGGGGGGGAAAAGGGAACTTAGGGGAGAACAGATGACATCTATACTGTAATAACATAATTATACATCATTAAAGCTTTTATTAATATTCACACAATAGTTATCCCTTGATTGTTAGAGCCAATCATCTCATTATCCATCTATATCAACACCTTATTGTAGAAGACAATGAAGAGACCACAATAGTAAGTTTGCAAGTCTAGACTAGTGTTTGGTTGACCTTTCCTAAAAATCAGTAAATATATGGAAAAGATGGTGGACACTATATTCCACATCAGAGAGGCTACACAGCTGTAACTGCTGCCACCACCACACACATTCCATAGAAAGGAATGCTTTCCAAGGAAAAGGTTTTCAAGGATTTAGAGAGTCTTCCCTGTGGCAAGGGAACCAGTTGCTGAAGACTGTAAGGAGACAAAGGATAAGACTGAACCTTGTCAATGTTTCAGTCCACGTGGATGCCATTCTGAGCTGTTCTGTCCTTCAGATGTTGCAGAGCAAGCCTGCACACCTCCTGACTGGCTCCTGTCCCTAAGCAGCAATGGGGATGTGCAGTTCCAGGCACTTTCCTGAAATTGTGACAGTATCAAAAGATACTGGAAGCCAACAGATTACTTTCTGAAACTGTCTTGAACTGACTGCTAATTAGTGTTTTGTCTGATAGCCCTTTCATAGCTGGATGCAGCTGGCTGGAAGTAAACCACAAAGGGAGGACATTTTTGTTTATCATTATTTTAACTTAGTTTTGTATAGCCTTGTGACACCCTGCAGTAATCTTCTTAATTTGTCACACATTGTAAATTCATTTAGTAAGTTTATTCATTCCAGGTGTCTTTTTTTTGTGGCTTCTTACAAGTCTAACCAAATTAATACATTTTATAATGGGTTGGATCATGTGATATTGCTCAAACTAATCTGGTGAGCTTCTACTTAATTATAATATTAGATATCACTAAAGTTAATTATTAAATTTTCCAATGTCCTGAGGGCATTTTCCATGTGGTAGAAAGGCAGGGCTCTGGGACAACTTGTTTAGATCCTCATGATCAGGCCAGCCCTCCTGCCACATTTATGTGAAAAAACAATTACTTCAGTTTACAAAATAAACAATCAAAAATACAAACTTCTGTCACTCATGCTTAATACTTACATTTGTATTAGATCAAAATCAAGGTATTCACCTACTGAATGATTGTTTCTAGGACAGACACCAAGGCGTATGGGTCAGATGAAAGTGTAGGTATGAAACACCCTAAAAGTTTTAAACCCCATAAAACATTTTAGGTACAAATGTCAGTTGTTTTAAAGAATCATCCTCTTTAACCAGCAATAGGGTTATCTTTCTTGTGAGACAGCCACTGCATCCTTTACTTCTCTCCTAGTTCTCACAGACTTAAAGCTTATTTTGTTCTTAACAGATGTTTGAGACATCTTTATCAGGAATTTAAAGAATCGATGCTTTGGCAATATCCCTTGCAGTTTAGCTACTGTCTTGGTTTTGAGTTCAGGTGCTTAAAAATGTCTCACTGCCTAAAGATTAAATAAAACACTAAGTTCATCTCCTTAATCATGTTTTAGTGTGTGAAGTATGGTTGTCTTCTAGGATTTCACTCACCTCCGCTTTTTCTTCACAAAAAGCTTGCTTTTGCCTCGACAAGGATCTTAGGACATATTAATGCTGGCTCTTTGACAGGAGCTAACAAAAAGACTTCTGAGTGCAGCAGTTCCACTCCGCAGGGTAGACTCTTATCATCTTGAATGTGTGATCAGCCGTGACTCCAGAATTTCAATGAGGAAATAGACTGTCACAGAGCTGTGCAAGGGGCTAACCCTGGCCATGGGGGCTGAAAAGCTTTAGTTCAAAGGACCTGTGCTTGTACAGAAATGAGTCATTCTTCTCATCTGAACTGCAGCATTGGCTGTACTGTCAGCTGTCAGTAGCTGTGGTGGCAGATTTGCAGTGCAACTCTTAATGTTTTCTGCATAGAAACTTACATCAGGAGTGTTCTTGGAACTACAGCTCACTTTTGGAAATTGGGGGCTCTGAAATCATGCTGAGGTCACTGATAGCTCATATGTGCTTAGTTTCTCCCTCTTGAACAGAAGAATGTCTGCCAAGTATTAAGGATAGTTCTCCCTGCTACCGCAAGCATTGGCAGATGGAAAGGTCTTACAGAACTATTTGAATACAAATGCAGTAAATAGCAGAAGAATAATTTTGGCCTGCAGCAGCCAGTGAAAGAATAAAGAAAAAAAATTTAGAACGACAGAGCCAGACTTCATTGCTAGGCTTCAAAGCCACTGTCAGTGGTGGCTGTAAGCACACAAGGAACCCATGAGGGACCCTGCACATGCTTATGTCTTGGTAACATATGCACTGTTCCCAGGAGACCCACTGAAAAAAATTAAAGTAAGAGAACCCAAGGCAGAGCTTAATCAGGAAAACAATATCCTTTTTTTTTTTTTTTTAAAACAGAGACCAGACCTGCATGCCTATAGAATACCTGTGAAGAAGGGACTGCTTTCTGAGGAGTGTAATTTTATGGCCTATACCACTGGTCTTTTTCCACTTTTGGCATATTTTTAACTACAAACCCGTGTTTATCTGTTTTGACTCATAAGGTACCAGATAATTCCTTTCTATTTTTAAATTGGATTGTCTTTATCTGATGCTGCAATAAATTATTTTGGCATAAATAGAGTTATTGAATTCCTTATAAGTTGGGCATTGACTTCACATACTAATTCACTAAACTAATACTATCTGCAGAAATAAAATGAATAGCATAGTCAGACTAGCTACTTCTTAAAACAATTTTTTCTTAAGCCTTAAGCAAGGCATAGATTACAAGGAAAAACTGTCAATCAGTCAAAGGAGAGCCACAAAACCAAGAAGATACCTATTGTTTTCTGGGACATTACTTATTTTCCCTTTTCCCAGTAGGTACAACAGAAATTTTGAGTAAAGTCTATTTTCTACTCCTCCCACCCTGGCATTATTTATTCCTTCTATCAAAGATTAATTTCTAGTCCCTGAGCAGCCTTTAGCAGGTAAAAGCACACAATAGAACACTGGTCCTGATGAAGAATTCATATGGAGCCACAGTGAACAGCTCACAGGACAGAACTCCTCTCACCCCAGTCTGAAGCTCCCTTCCTTCAATTTTATGGAGGCTTTTTTAAAACAAACCTGATAACAGCACACGTCAAAGATATTATCTACCAAGTTACTGATGTGAAAAATAAGACTTTACCCACCACCAACTGATCAAACTGAATTCCTGCAAATACTGAAAAGATCCCATAGGACTGCTGAAAAATTGCAAAGATCTTTGGTGAGTAGACTAAGTCAGTGTTGGGTAATTGATAGTTCCAATTGCTACTTTTCCTTCCCCTTTGTGTCAAACCAGAATAAATTTCTCGTGAAAGGTCAGAAGGCAACCAGACACAATCAATTCAAATGGAACAGGGAACCTGATGAGGTTAAGAGGATTTGAAAAAAATCCACTATTTCCAAGTGAGAAATTTTTTCTTAGGTGCCTAAGAAAGTTAACAACAATTTGATGATTGCAACACAGTCTTGGGTAGGGAGGAGGGGGAATTATCTTGGAATCATCTTTTTAAGCATGCTTTTAGTAAGCATGAGTTGGGGGAAGAAATCCCCAACATGTAAACAATTTGACACTTCTTCCTTAAGTAAATAAAATGTGATTTATAAAACTGTAATGTGGCTTCTAATTAGAACATAGGCTACAGTCCTAAATAAGTAATAGAGACAACTTTTCCTGTTTCCATCAAAGGATTTTATCTAATCAGATGCAGCCAGCAGATTCATATGTCAAAAGCCATGCACCATGGGAGAATGAAAGGTGAGTTGATGCAGAAGTTCTACAGTTGGTATCTGCTCTTTCTTGAAGTTGCCTACTTCCAACCCTTAAACCAGGACAATCTCTCTGCTTAAACCATGAAATGTGTAAACCAGAAACAAGGCAGCTAGCAAAATGTACAGATTTATTTCCCAATGCCCTGTTTTATGGGAATATGTCCATTTTTTCTGCTAAACTAAGGAGTTGCTTTCAGCCATCAGAAGGTTGGTTTTTTATGGTAACAGATCAAAAACTGTGGTCAGCAGAAACACAAACTCAGAATAGAAGAATATGGATTGCTTATTTTTTCTATTGAATGCTTTAGTGACTTGAGAAAAGCATATTACCAACTAAGAGAGGTTAGGTTCTCTGTGTCTTACAGAGAACAATCAACTAGTTTGGTAAGACATCTCCCCTTGCTTGAAGAGAAAGAGTTAATACATTATTTAGCACAGCTTTAAGCTTATTCTTATGTACCTACCTAAGTTCCTACTTTGTTAAGAAACCTCATTCTGTCCTTTCCTTACACCTGTCTTCCAATATTTTTCTTACATTTGAATGCAGAATTTCTGTTCATGGTAGAAAAAGGTATAAGCAGAAATGAGCTTAAAAGAAGATGTAAAGTTATTTTGCCATTATGCATTTAACATTCAGGAGTCTCTTTCAGCTACACACATGATTCTTATAGGTTTCTCAGGATATAGATTAGTACAAAAAAAAAGCAATTTGGTTAGCAGAAAACAGGCAGCAGTATAGACATTAAACAAAAGAAATCCAGTTCTTTAATGTTTATAGATATATAAAGAAAAAAAAAAAACCCAAAAAACAAAAGAACCCCAGAAAACAAAACAAAACAATTAAAACCAAAAAGTGTGACTTTTTAACTCTGCAAAGGGTTAAAAGACTATTCACTGTAGCTGAATGCCAACTGCCACCAAAGTCACCCATCTCTCCTCTCCTCAGCTGGACAGGGGAGAGAAAATATAACAAAAAGTCTCTAAATTGGGATTATGGCAGGGAGAGATAACTCACCACTTATGTCACAGCCAAACCAGAGCTGGTTTATGGAATTTAGTTAAATTTATTACCAACTGAAATCAGAACAGGATAATTGAGAAGTAAAACAAATCTTAAAAACACCTTCCCCTCACCTCTCCCTCCTTCCTGGGCTTAACTTTATTCCTCATTCTCTATTTCCTGCCCTCGAGCAGTGCAGGCAGACAGGGAATGGGAGATTACAGTTAGTTCATCACGTTGGTTCTGCCCCTAATTCCTTCTTGGGGAGAGGAGTTCTCCATTGTGGTGTCCTTCCCACAGCAGACAGTCCTCCCACTGAAGCGGTCCGGCTGGAGAAGGATTGTCCTTCTCGGACATCCCGGCCAGCTATCCAGCACCGCTAGCAGTATGGGGGCTCTATCCCAATCTCCTTGTTTCAGGACAGCACCTGAGGCAAACGCTCTGTGCTGTGACAGCAGCGTGACCTTGTGGTAGGAGGTGGCTTGGCTTGTGGCTACAGTCAGCAGAAATAAGAGAGCGCTCTCCAGCTGTGGTGAATCCAGGGCTATTGGGTCTCAGGGGACACCAACAGCCAAAGAGAAAGAGGGAGGGGTTGCAACAGCTTATAAGGAGGGAGGGACACAGGGGAGGAGTCAGTCCTTGGATGAATAGGGTTTCAGAGGGGAGTGGGATACAAAAGATTGACTTAGGGAGAACACCAATGGGAATAACTTGAGGGTGGGGCCCCAGCCCCTGAGCCAATCACTCGACGCTCAAGCTGGAAGTTTCTAGAGAGTTCTAGAGAGAAGGGTGAGAGCGCCGAGTGACGGACAGGGCACTGGGGAGGGATTTGAGAAAGGGTACATTGATCCCCAAGGCAACTGGGGAGGAGTTGGGATAACTGGCAGCATAAAGGAGGGAAGGGAGAACCAGGGCAGAACCATTACATGACAGGGGGAACAGAACAGTCCAACTTATACAGACACAACACAATACCCACGAGGGCATGAGAGCTTCCCATGAGCTACATGTTGTCACAAACTCCTCCACTGCAGGTCCCCATGAAGTCACAAGTCCTGCCAGCAAACCTGCTCCAGTGTGGGCTCCTCTCTCCATGGGACCCCAAGTCCCACCAGGAGCCTGTTCCAGAGTGGGCTTCTCACAGGGTCACAGCCTTCTTTTAGGCACTCCCCCTCTCCAGCAGGAGTTTCTCCATGGGCTGCAGGGGCACAGCTGCCTCACCAGGGGCTGCAGTGGAATCTCAGCTCTGGCACCTGGAGCACCTCCTACCCCTCCTTCTCTGACCTTCGTGTCTGCAGAGCTGTTCCTCTCACATCTCACCTCACTCTTCTCTGGCCACAATTACATCTGCACAAATAATGTGGGTTTCTTTCCCTTCTTAGGGACTATAATATTCCCATCTTAAGGAATATATAATAATATATATTTTAATAAATTTAAAAATATTTTAAATAAATACCTTCAAATTAATCAGGCTATGTATTTTAAAAATAAAAAATTCCTGTAAGTATATTTGAGGAACACTTAGGTAGCTGACATTTACATAGTTTGGGAATTATTATTGTGTGAAGTTTCTCACAAGTTTTTATTTTAATGGCTTCTGATTTCCCATCTGTGTATGGTGCACTAAAATTATAGAAAGGCATAGCAATTATTACTTTCTGTTTTTTGATAAATTTCTAAGTTTGACTCACCCTTGAGACATCAAGGTTTAAAATAATAGCACAAAATCCTATAAAATGAAGATCAGAAGTCTATATTGTTCTTCAGTCATTAAATAAAATTAGTATGATACTGACTGAACTGGGACAGTGTTTAAACACAGGTAACTGTGGTTTGGTATAATCTATCCTTAAATTTCATCTACTCTAAAAGAAATTATATAATCATGGAGTTAGATCCTAGAGCTTTGAAATGACTTGTTTGGAAAATTAAATAATTGCAATATGAGACTGAACTTAATACTCTATTTAGAAAAAGAATGAATCATCATCCACTTGCTCCATGGGTGAACTGAGCTTTGCAATAGTTGAGATTAATACAGCCCAGCTCCTGAAATAAAGCAAATTCATTTGCTCTGGCACAAACAGCAAATGAACTCCATCACTATGAGCAGATTGGACAACATTTGCTGAACTTGTAACATTTTAGCATTCTTATTACTTTATTTACTTTTACTGGAGCTGGTCAAGCACTGGAAACATTTTTCCCCCCACAAACTGCTAAGTGTTTGTCTGCTTTTTAAATTTCCTATCTTTTGATTTTCTTACCTTCTGCATTTATTATGCATATCTCTAAGAGAACTATGAGGAGGACAACCAAATTCTGGCAAATTCTCCAAAAAAAAAGAAACTGCTGGGAGCATTAAATGCCTTTGCTAACATTAAGAAGCAAGGAGAAAGAGTAAGTTTTGAAAGTTTTGAAACTCCTCATGATCTGAAGGTTTTACAATTTGGGTTCATATTGGTTTTTCTAAATCTTATGGATGTGAATGCCCACTGTGGACTGTGGATATTTCAGGAGTTAAAGCACTCTTATCTAAATTAAAAACTCTTAATTTGAAAGCCTTTTCACGGAGAAGTTAGAAAAAAATGAGTAAAAAAGCTGTTACTGTTCTTTATTCTTCTGAACTTGAAATCTGTCTCCTATTATGCATTAAAATATTACATTCAGATATGCTCAGTTTTGATCTAATAAACTGTGAAATAATTTAAAACATTGTGCCATGATTTACAGTTAATAAAATTCTAATGTGATTTTCAAATTCTTTTTTGTCTTAGAAACATCTTCTATCATTCATTAATTTTTTGAGAAAATGTTTGTGCTATGATCCAGTAAGTCTGAAACATATGGGAAGTATTGTTTCTATGACTTCTTTAAAAACAGACAAATCTTTATGAGTGGGATGAATATTACTTCACTTCATCTGCTGAACTAAAATACACATTTTTGAAAGAAAATAGGACAATATTTTTCATCAGTTTTTTTCTTGGTTTTTTTTTGATCAGTACAGGTGATAACATCTGCATTTAATCCTAAATTAGATACACAGGGGCTTCTTAAGGTTTCTACTAAAATGTTTTGCCTAAAATAGTTTTGTATAAAGAAAGTGGAGATATTTAGGTTCTTTTAATATTACAAAGATTCTCTCTTCAAAGGTCCTGAAGGGTAATAACTTCTAAGTCCTATATTTAGCATGTAGCACTTTTCCTAAACTGTAAGGTTGCTGCTATTATACACTTCAAATGCATTTTTAATACATTATTATATAACTTTATGCTTAAAAGTATATGAAATTATAAAGATGCTGTATGGTGTCACACCTTTCCCCGTGTCACGTATAATTTTGAGCAAAATTGCCATAATGCTTTACTAAGGTTTGATGAGCTTTCTGGCCTTTTAATATGGTCAAGTATCTTGAAACTTGTTTAAGATCCTTGTGGAGAATTTTCTTCTTTGTTCAGTTTGTTGATGTTTTGGCTGTCCTCTAGTTTTATATATTGCATTTGAAGATTGCCAGATGAATACCATCTGTGAGTGATTAATCTGGAATTTTCCATTTGTACTTCTACACTTCTGATGACTAAGTGGGAACAGGCTAAATTCTCTAGAGTTATATGTTGTAAATGTATAAATAGACTTATATTAAATCATTTGCTGAATTTGCCTCATTTCAGATTTTTCAAAATTGTGGCAGAACAATGGATTAATAACACATAATTTTATCTCATTGCCTTGATTTGGGCTTTGTGTACCTGATCATAAAATAATTGAGATCAGAGAGTTGCCTCCATTGTATCCTTCTTAAGGAAGCAAAGTTAACTAAATCCAGCTGCTAATTAATCAATTACAAATGAATATTCTCTGAACAGAACTTAAACCAAAACTGGATTAAAATTTATGAGTGCACTGTAGAAAAAAAAAAAAACCAAAAAAACCACAAAAAGCCCACCAACCCCAAAACCAACCAACCAAAAAAATGCCACCAAATCCCCAAAACAAAGCAAAACAAGTCCATAGAAACGCAGATCTATGCATATTACCAGCTTTCTTGTATCCATATCTACAAGCTTCCCTTTCTTTGCTTTCTACTTCTCATGCAAGTTCACTTGCTAAATGAAATGGCAAAAGTAGCTTGTTATAGTCAATATACATTTTCCTATGTGTAATATAATCTCCTTATTTCTAGCTTATATCCTTTGCATCCTCTAAACAATTTTATTCTTATTTGGATATAATGTTTTCTTTGTGCATTTGTACATTTACTTACGTCTTAGATAAAATATATGTATGCATCTCTCATCTTTTTTTCTTTTCTCAAATGAATCCTGTCATTTTATTTTGAGCATGTTCTCTCTTTCAGCCTCTATATGCTTGAAGTAGAATACATTTTGTCATGCAAATCACGTGCACTTTTTGGAAGATTTATTTTTCAGTTCCTTCATCTGTTATATAATGATAAACTTCTCAGGACTCTATTGTCATACACTACTGAAATCTGTTTGAATTCATTTGTATTAATGTTGTTATGTACAAGATCAATGCTTATGTTTAATCTAGTTACTGGTTTTATATCCAGTGGAGAGAAATCAGATTTCTCATAGGATGACTCATCCCAACCAAAAATAGGTACTTGCAGGTCAGATGAATAAACAGCTGCAAGAGCTTGTTTCAACCTCCTGACTGTAAAGGGTGTCTGTGATGACTGAATTAGACTCAGACATGTGATTTTTACATGCCTAAAGCTCCATGAGACTACCAACTTCTCTAATATGCTGTGCTGAATAATTGGCATGTAACTATGAACTGAAGGATTAGCTCAAAGAAGAGTCCTAGGAGTCTGGAAACTGTAATTCTATTACTCTAAACCACACATCACCTTATTTGTACTGCAGTTTGTCCATTAGCTCTTCTTCTTCTGCTTGTCACCCTTCAAGGGAGAAATTTGTATTAAAGGGAGACTTGCATTACTGGGAAAGGACAGTGAAAACACTAAGCAGAAAGGGAAAAAGTAAAAGAAAGGTACAAAAGGAATTATTTTGTATCAAGTGAAAAGGAATCAGAAAGCCATGTAAACAGAGGTTTTATATAAAAAGGAACAGATCTAAATCTTGGAGATAATGTTGAAAGATAAATTCAGGCTTATTGATTGCAGTAAGGTTAGAGAGAACAGGTGAATGGAGACTGTGCTATGATCATGGAGAAGATTTTTGTGGAAGTGTTTGAGCTACCCTCAATGGATAAGCTGTAATATAAAGGTCAGAATGAACAGCAGAGGTAGAACTTCATAAGCAAGCAAAATATAAGGGCTGGTGTTTACCTCCATGTGGAGAGGAGAAAGTTATGTCATAGAGTCACAATTTCTCTGTCAGTTTTGTTAGCACACAAGGAAGAAAGAAGACATTCTAGATTCCTTTTATTCTTTTTTTCTATTTAAGCATTTTTCTGTGTTCAGCTGCTATGTTACAATTTATTATGTTGCTTAAAATTATCCTAAATTAATGATGGAGACCTTTCAGTGAAGTTATGCTACCTTGCATGTCATTTACTCTGAGTTAAATTTTCTGTTACTTTTTCTTTACACATTGCAAGAATGCTAATATGAACTAGAGCTGTAACACATATAATTTTATAAAATGTGTTTTGATGAACTAAGAACTTGTAATGTGGGTGTCATAAACTCAGTCACAGCATAAGGCAGAATTTGTTTTACACCTGGAAATCACACTGAACTCTCCTAGGGTTGTAGGTTCACCAAGTTTATGAAGCTATTTAGTGTCTTGAAAGAAAATAAGTAAGTACTGATATATTTTTTTAACTGAAGCTTATTTATTTGGTTTGTATAGACTAATAACTAATCTGTAAGAATTGTCTCCATTTAAGAAAATCAGTGTTTATTCAGCTGTATGAGTGAAGAGACCAAAACCCTGTTGAAATCAGGGACTTACCGCAGAGATCAACCCTCTGTGTGTTGCACCATATATGTCTGAGTCTTTTGCTGTGCCTGGGGTAGTCTGAAGGTGATCTGCAGTGACTTGTGCCCTTGCTGATGCACACTTCCCTTCTGGATTATACAGCAAGCTGTTGGCAGTGTGGGAGTCTTCAGGGCTGGCCTCTACAAGGAGAGGGTGGAGCCACTTCCATGGGGACCCACCACTGGCCAAAGCCCAGTAGTAATCTGAGTGTTGTTACATGGAAACAAGCTCTGTGCATGTTCACATGCCCCAAAATGAAACCATGAAACCACAAGGTACAAGAACTGGTATCCACAGGACAGCATGCAGAGAGATCAGATGGAGCCTGGGTACAGACTGTATTCAAAGAAGGAATTAAATAAAATACAGTAAAGGAGGTGGGGCCATTCTCTCTTTTTTGCACATGTACTGCTCCTTCTTTATTACTTATATTGTCCATTACAATTCTACTTTCAGAGAAGGAGATGTTTACTTTGGTTATAGAAGAAAGTCCCTAATTTTTTTTAAATGCTCATCTGCAGTTCAGGAACCAGATAACTTTTACCCATACCTAAAGCAAAGGAACTAGTAAAGAAATTTGAAAGCAAATTGAATTCCTGAAATGGAAAACTCTTGACTATTCTGATTTTTTGATGTATGAGGTCCTATGTATACTCACACACACATAGTTAACTATTCACTTAAATTATTGTATCAACTTTATTGTGAGGTGTCAGAAGGGTGATTCATTCTAATTGTGCTCACACTGACTATTCATTTTACTGCACATTCTCAAAAGATTTAATACTTTTTGAATAAGCATGTGCAACATTTGGAGTTTTTCCTTCAATTGTTTGCATCCACTGCCTTTTGACTTCAGTTCTACATAATAATACAATGTGTTTGGATGACACTGGAAAAAATACATAATGATTGTTACCTGTCTTTGAATAAACTGCAATCTGGTATGCTGGGATCCACTTCATTATCAGACTTCATTATTAGCAATAAAATATAGTACAGATAAACTTCAATTGGGTTTGACACTTCAGACTAAAGAGTTGTAAAATGTGTCTTTGGTTTTTAGTAGCTGTGAAAAAAATTGATCTCCAACTAGCAATGAAGTCATGTTTGATGACATTAGAACGTATATTTCCCATCAGACAGATTTTAATGCCTTTTTTTTATTAATGAAGTTTAAGGTAAAATTCAGAAAGGTATCTCAATGGCTTTGCAACCTAAGTATCACTGAAAGTCAATTTAACTTTATAAGTTTTCAAAAATGAACTTATGGGGAACTTGTTTCTGTCTAGTTTGCTGTAAAAAGATGTGTAATGAAACCTACTACTCTGGTCTACTCCTTTGACCAGAAAAAGAGTTAAATGAGTTTAGCACTTCCCATTGTTTAATAAACTTAAAGGTGTTTAGCTCAAAGCTTCCTGTGATCTAAGTAGGTTAAGAACAATCAAACAGAATAAAGTAACATTATTCTTGAAGCACCTTAGATGGAAAACCCCCGAAATTCATTTTCCATATCCATGACCATATGGTATGTCTTGAAAGCTACCAGGCCAGGATTACTTCTGGGAGGATGGCTTACAGTCATCTTGAAGTTGCTATAGGAGAACACATCTATCATTGGTTTTCTCTCTTTCTGAACTGAGGAGCACCAGCCTGAATTGTTCTGAAAAACAGAGGTGCAGAAATACAATCTGATGACACAGGTGATCTCTTGAGCAAGACAGACCTGAGCTGTGTTGCAAACACGGCCATTTCTTCCTACGCTGTTAAATGGGAAAGGAGAACTATTCATGCGGTAAATTGAATCAGGGTAAATTATTAATAAACTATCTTAGTTCTGTGCTTTTCTTTGTTTTATTTGGTTGTTTTTTAAAGAAGGACTTATGTCTTCCCTTTATCCCCACACACAATTTGAAGTAAAAGCTGACTGACTATTAAACCCTTCAATTTTGCTATCAGTCTTCTCTGCTTCTTCAGCTGAAATCAACTATTTTCCTGCTCCTATTCTTTCTCAGCCGGGAGATTGGTTCTCAGGTATTTTATCCCTCCCTTCTAGAAATACTACAGAATAATAAGCATCAGTCATCAACATTCTCTACATATTTTTGTAAACACATGCAGTCCCTCAATTATCTGCATGCTGAGTGGAAATTGCATAAATGCTGCCTGTATATGTCTTAGGATTTTGAAAACATTGCAGACCAAATCTTTATGTAATGTCTGTAGAACACATTCAAAACCTTGTGGATGCCATTATAAAGATTTTGCTTTGACTTTTATCTTTTTCATTCCTTCTTCCTCTGCCAACTCCCCCCAACCAAAACAAAACCACAAACAAACAAACAAACAAAATCTAAACACCACAGCATCAACAAAAAAACCCCTTTGAAATGAATAGTACTAGGCCATTCACAAATATATTATTGCAACAATTGTCTATTTCATTAGAATAAATACTAAGATAGTAGTATTAGTGGTACATACTGAGAAAGAATAGGGGTTGAACACAAAATGCTGTATGGTGCCATAGACTGCTTGTTCTTGAGGTCCCACAAATGGAGTTTTAATGAGTTGAGTTATGCATCTTTTGTTTACTTTCAAAATCAAAGTATGTCTGTTTGGTCTGTTGGGGCAAAATCCTGAATAAATATAACCTAAAATAAATGTATACTTAAAGCTATACTCTAATTAAAATCAATTTTATTTACCCAAGTTGTAGACACTTTAATTGCATAATAGCTCTAATTCTGCCAGGCGTGGCCGTGGCAGCTGCAGCACGGCATTCCTCGACAGAGATCGCCCTTTTCCCACCGGACCTCCGGGCGCCGGCTGCGCCCTATCCAGCAGGCACGGGCAGACATCTTCGGCGCGGTCTGCGCGCAGCGGTGCCCGGTCGCTGATGCTCTGATCGCATCCTCAGGGGAGAGGCTGTCTGGCAGCTCCAGCACGGCCCCGCCGCCGGTGCCGCACCGCTTTAGCGAGGCGTCTCCCCTGACCCCAGAGAGCCGAGGAGCCCGGGAGCGCGGCGGAGCTCGGCGGAGGCACCGCGGGCTGCGCAGGGCGCCGGGGCGGGAAGGAAGAGAGCAGCGCCGGGAGAGCCGGCAGCGCCGCCGCCGCCCGGATCCAGCACCGCGGACAGCGCCCGGCGAGCGGCGCGGGCAGGCGGGGCGGGCACCGAGGCACGGCGGGCACCGAGCCGCGGCCACGCGGAGGGACACGGCCACGGCCACAACACGGCGGCTGCCCGGAGATCAGCGGCGTGCACGGGCAGGGATGCCCACGCAGCGACACCGGCGGCACAGGCACGCTGAGACACGCGTGGACAAACGGGCACAGGGCACAGAGCCAGTGCGCGCTCTCCGGCATAGACACAAGCCCAGAGTCACAGAAAGCACCGAGACAGCTTTACACACACAGAGTTTCACACACACGCACACACAGTTTCACACAAAGACACACACAGAGTTACACACACAGAGTTTCGTGCACACACACACAGTTTCACACAAATACACACACACACCGTTTCATGCATACATGGACATGTGCCCGTACTCCCACACGCACAGCGCGGGCACAGCCGCACATGGTCACGCATACGCGCACAGGCACCACGGACGCCAGTCACAAACAGCTGCACGCAGACAGACACACAGACACAGGCACCCCCACAGTGACAGACGCACAGACTGTCCTTGTTCCTGCCTGGATAGAGTTAATTTTTGCCGTAGCCAGGAGGGGACATGGCCAGGACCCAGAGGGTGTTCGGCCATCACCTCAGGGAAGGGAGTCTCGTCCTTAGAGAAGGGGCTCCTTCTGGTCCAGTAAGCCGTGGTGGGGGCAGTGGGGTAACCCCGATTCTGAGCATTTGGCATGATAATCACTTGTCTCTCTCAAACACTTTTGTGATTAACATCATTGCTGATACTGTTCATTTTCTTATCTCATTGCTGTTTCCGGTAAACTGCTCTTATCCCAACCCGTGATCTTTACCTTCGATTCCTCCAATTCTGCTCTCTAGCCTGGCACGGGGAATGGGGAAAAGGGTGGGGGGAGCGAATGGCAGCGTGGTTTTAGTAGGAGCAGTAAATTAGGGAATACCAGTCCGAAACCACGACAGACACAGACACAGACACAGACAGACACAGACACACGGAGAGAGGGACAGACAGAGAGCCAGACGCCCGCGGGCCCCCGCCTGGCGACAGCCAATGGCGTGGCGAGTCTGCCCCCGGCGGTGTGCAGCCGCCAATGGGAGCGGCGGGGGCGGGGCCCGGCTGGCTCCGCCTCCCTATTTAAGGCCGCGGGTGGCCGCGGGTCGCTCAGTGGCGGGAGGAGGAGGCGCGGGGGCGAAGGCGCGCGAGCAGCGGCGCGCGGCGACCCGCGCACGTGCCCGCCCCCGCGCGGCGCGAGGGGAAGGCGGAGGCGGGGCCGGGGCAGCGCCCGCCGCGGGAGGGGCGGCGGCACCTGCGGGGCGGCCCCGGCGCGGCCACCGGCGAGCGGGCGGCCGAGGGCGCGGAGCGGCGAGCCCGGCATCCCGCGCAGCCCGCCCGGCGTGCCCGCGGCCATGGAGCAGGACAAGTACCTGCCCGAGCTGATGGCCGAGAAGGACAGCCTGGATCCCTGCTTTGTTCACGCCATGCGCCTTCTGGAAGACGGTGAGGCTCCGCTCCGCGCTCCCCCGGCCGGGGCGCTCCTCGCGGTCGGCGCTCGGCGGCCGCGGCCGATGGACACGGAGCGAAATCGGGTTTCCGGGCGGGCGGGACCCGGCCGCGCGTGGGCTCGGGGCGGCGGCGGTTCGGGGCGCTCGGAGCCGCCCGGGGCCGCGGCGAGGGACCCGTCGGGCAGCAGCCCCCGGCGGCGGCGGCGGCAGCAGCAGCGGGTGCCCCGCTCCCCGCCCGCCCGCCCGCCGTGCGCCGGCTCTGCCGCGCGCCGGCTCTGCCGCGGCTGGGTCGGCTCTGCGGGAAGCGCTCCCCTGGCTCCCGGGCTCACTTACACAAAGACAGATGCTGGCGTTTCATTACACTCGTTATATCCTGTTTTCCACGCTAAAGTAATAAGGTTTATACGGTAATACTATTATGCCGTTAATGCGGCGCTGTTATAGTCGAATGCGCGATGTCAGACATTGATTGGATATGGCTTATCAATTTCATGACAGTTTCATCCAGGACATGATGATTTCCTCTTGGTTTTGCGCGGAGATCAGAACACACTGGTTATAACATTTGGTTACTCAGTGTAATTCGCCCTGCTTTCCTTGCTTTAGTAGGAGCAGAGTTTTAGTTGGACCTAAGCTAGGGGTTCTTTAGAAAGTTTATCATTTAGTCTCTCTTTTAATAACTGCTCAATATAGTGGTTGAGTGAAGACCTCGTGGTACAGAGTTTCAACTTTTGCCAAAGTATAATCCATTAAGTTCCTCTTATACATGTTTTTATTCTTATATTCTTAATAGTCTTTTTAAAAAACCCTGTTAAACTTGGAACCTAATGTTGAAAAGAAGTGTAAAGAATGATGCATAAATCAAGATAACATATCAAGCTCTCAAATGAGATTAAAGCAAAGAAATGTAAGGTCAGGCCCTTGAGAGTCACACATTAAAACAAGCTCACATTCAGCGGTGACAAATAATTTCCCAAGTTCTGTTTATGACTTAAAGAAAATCATAACTAATTCAGATTTACCATGCTAAGCATTAAGTGTTTTTTCTCTGTCAGCACTTTTTATATTGTCTTTCCTTAATGTATGTTCTATTGATTGTGAATGAAGATATCGAGTCCAGGTTTTGTTGGAGTGCTTCTGTTTGATAGCTTTAAAATTCATACTGAATTTCAGTATGAATACAGAGCCATTTAGTACTCTTTTGTCATAGCTGCCTTGCTGCTAAAGAGGCAGCCATGCTGCTTTTTACAGTTGGTTTTTTTTCTAATAATCATATTATAAACAAAGTCCGTATTTCTTAGAGGAATATATTTTTTGAGCCTTGCAGTTCGATCTTTTCCCAGAGGGGGGAAGTATCCACTGAGAGTGTGTGTGTGTGTGTCTGGGAAAGGAGGAAAATGCAGGAAGGACAAAACCGAAAGTAGGCAAAGAAAAGTAAAAAAAAAAAAAAAGAAAATAAAATTGGTTTTTCTAGGCATCAAGTTCGTGTAGAAGTTGCATTTTGAGCAACTGTGGGATTGAGTAAATGAACAGTTTTCTCATTCCTTCTTAGCATAAGTAGGATTATACATTATTTCACTAGATTTTTTAAAAGATGAAGGTGAGTTGTCTGAGAGAATGCTAATGTCAGATTCACACCAGGTACCTGGCATTATCCTTCAAAACACCATCTGTCAAGCTTTCTAGAGATTTGTTGTACAGTCTAACATATGATGGCTGTTAAAACACTTAACCATGGTTAGAATGTTACTACTTAAGAAAATTACAATTAATGCACTGGTTGCTGCTGGGTATAAATACAAAGGAAATTTATAGAATGGGCAGAATTTTCTTTTTTGGGTGACAGAAGAAAATGGGATCCTGCAAGGATCTCTGTAGTAGTGAATAATTTTTAGGTTATGTTCATGATATAAAACATTATTTCCAGACTCTGGCTTTCTGTTCTTTAGAATGTAATGTGCAATCAGCTTCATCCATAATGATGCCAGCCAGGTGTTCTTTTTGTGGCATCCTAAGCATTTTTGATTGCCAGTACATTTTGTATCAAATGCACAAGTGTAGATTTGCTGTGGTGCTCAGAGCCTCAAGCATTCACTCTGACTTGAAGGTGCTGTGTTGTTTCATGTTGGCTGCTAAAACCTGAGGTTGAGAACAGTTGTGTTGCTGTGAGAAACCGCAGAAGGGCACACAAGCAATAAGTATTCCAGAAAAATGCTTCTGATTTGCAACAGTGGATTTACTTGTAAAGATAAGACTGCCCATTTTCCCCCAATAATTTCGTTTATTTGTTTGATTCTGTTGCATAGGTTTTTTTTTGTTCATGTGTTTTGGTGTACTTAACCAATATTAAAACCAACATATTACTTATGTTTTCAGTATGTAGGTCTGTGTCCTTCAGGTTGACCTGTGTCAGATGCATATTTCAATCAGTAGCTATTTATCCCTCACCATTAAGGGATGACTAGGACTTACTTTAGCCCTTACCTGGGTCTGGTGAAATCCCCAGAAAAGGGACATTTCCTTTGGCAGAGTATTTGCATACTTACCAAACAGCATAAAGAGAGGTGAGGAAAAAGGTACAAGTGGTGTTTAAATACAAGGTGTGGAGACAAAATCCAATTTCTTTAAAAACCACTGTGGGAATCTGTTGTGGATTCTGACAATGAACTTAAGTCTCTGAATGGCCAATTTAGTGCCTTAATCAGGAGATACTTGGTTTCCCCATGGGTCATAACCTGTTTCATGTAGAAGTAGATCCTACATGACGATTGTACTATTAGCAATTGAAAAGTCATTAGTAAGTCATCTCCTAGAAGAACTTGTGAGTGGCTGGTGATACTTGTCTCAGCCTAAGTTTTTTAAAACTTTTGCAATCTGCATTGAACATAGGCACTCTGAGAATATAATCCATTCAGTAATGAAAATTAAAAAACTTTTAATTGTAATAGGTAGTTGAACTCTAAAGAAAAGGCAATGGACTACTGGAAAGGGCTTTTCTGTATCAAGGGAACTGTTTTGTGTACTAGGCTGTTATAAGAGCTGGAAGAGTGTCCCTGTTTCATGTATAGCTTTAAACTATTTTACTCTATACTGGTTAACAGTAGTTATTTTCTCAGGTGGGATTGTTCTGCTTTTAGTCAGGAGATGTCCTGATAAATGTATGAGGTCAAGTAATGCTTGGTTAGATAAAAAAAATGTCAAAAGTGAAGAGCATGTTCTTGAGCAGTACCTGTTTTACCCAGCTTGTGCTTGTACTGCAGCACACTCCAGAGCTCCAGAGAGAATGGAGAGCCTCTCTGTTCTAGTGCTGCTCCCTTCCATGAAAGCTACCAGCTCCTTATATGTGTTACTTCAGCATGTTTGTAAATATTTATTACTTTCTGTAAGATGTCCGTGGTTATAAATACAAAAATAAGTGTGTCACTTTAGCTGTGGAGGGCTGGATGACATAGAAAGATACAACCAGTTGGATAGTTCAAAACTGGTTTTATATCAGCATTCCATTTAATAGGCTGAAATGTCAGCTAATTGTCTGTGTACTTTCTGGGGTCAAGCAAATTATATATATATGTATGTGTATATATATATGTGTGTGTGTGTATGTCTTTATTTATATGTGTGCAGCTTCGGAATATCTTGCTTAGTGTTTTCTTACCAGCTCTGTGTTTTGTAATATAAACATAAAAGAAAAAGACCTATTGGAAAGAGCTGGCCAAAGTAAGATCATCTCTCCCCATGGAAATATCAGCATTACTAGGGTAATGATGTAGCTAATTTCTCTCTTTTATAATGACAGTGCAATTGACCTCAGAATTTCAGCTGGCATTCTGAAGGCAATGAGAATCAGACCTTGAGTTAAGTCCCTAGATCATTCCATGTGGCATAGCAGAGTTTGTTAAACCTCCAAGTTGTGTAAATTAGGCTCATATAGCTCAGCTATCATCCACATACAGGCTTCTTGTAGGATAGGACATGATTATTCAAAACATTAGTCTTTACACTGAGCATTAATTAATAGGGTCTCTCATACAAGCCTGCAGTAGTAGTTCTAGCGAGTAGAAAACTGTTGACATAATGCAAGTTTATTTTGTCTTATATTCAGGATTTCATCTAATACATTGTCATATGTAGGTTTGGGATTTCTTTGGACTGTTGGAGACTGATTTTTCTTTTCATATAGGAATGCAACTTTAGTTCATAAGTTTGTGTTTCTGTTAAAAACCTGGGATAATAATATGGTTGTTGTATGAAAATTATTTGTCTTGGAAATACAGAATGTGATAATCATATCCTTAACCCTAGATGTGAAAGGCTGTTGATCAAGCCTATGACTTAATAAAACCAGGTCTCTGATATTTTTTAATTTTTATCATTTTTTTCATTGAAAACTACTTGTGAAAATATGCTTGCAAATTTATGAGTTCACTTGTCTCAACAAGCCTTTCAACTAAAATAAGATTAATGTAAATTCATACAATAATACTAATCTGTGAGTGGTCACTGTTCTGCTTATTGTTTATTTTATTCCTGATGTTTACATCAGGTGAGAAGAAATCTGTATTCACAAAATAGCTGGTATTAATCATTGTTTGCTTTGCTGTCTCAAGAAATGCACTGTAAATTCCCAGTAGATTGACTCAGGAAACATGCTAATATTCAGAGCGTGTATTTTAGGTACCTTGGTTTCATTAGAAACTAGATTTGTATTGATCATTTGGAGCCTTTTCAATAGAAAGTGCAAACTCTAGATGAATACAAGATACTTAGGATTTTTATAAAGTAGTGATGTGCTAGGCATTATGGACTTGGTTCAAAGCTGACTAAAGTTAATGGGAATCTTTCTGTTGCCATTAGTGGGCTATCAGGCAGTCCTTGTAGTACAAATATGATCTGTTGACTGGTATAGCCAATAGGACATGCTTTTGCCTTGCAGAATGTAATGCAGATGAATCCCAAGTGATAACCAGATTTATGGAAAACAAAATATTATAAAATGTTAGAATGAGTATAACAAAGCAAATGTTAGGTTTATCTTGACCCCAGCTTCTTAGTCTTAAAAGGCATTCTTGCTTCAGAGGAGAGAAAAAAGAAATGATAGATGTGATTTAAAAAATAAAAATAACAAAATTCTTTCAGACATCTGAAGCCACTTAGGACTATTTGATCTGTGATCTTAGAAAACATGTACTTTGAAACACAGTAAATTGTTTTGCAAAGAGGCAACAATATGAGTGCAGTAATTGAAGTTTAGATTCTGATTTAAACTCTGGTTTAAAATAAAAGGTGTTTTTCTCTTTAAATAGTGCTGTTTGAATCAGTGGGGCTGCTAAAGGTGCAATTTAGTGCAAATATCAGAATTTAGTACTAACTGTTGAAGGGAAGGTCAAAGGTATTTGCTGAGGTTTATCTGGATGCCCAGAGCCTCATCAACAAAGTGCTAGTTTTTTGGCAATGTGAATGTTTTCCTTGAAGAAGAATATTTTTCACTTGTCCTGGGAATTTTTTTAGTAAATTTATGTCATATTTAGTCTCCTTGGTGTGTACATTCAGAGTGTAACTGCTCTAACTGTCCAGCTCTCTTCCTCTATACCTTGAAGTAAGCATTTTAAAATTCAAGATTTTGGAGACTTGTTAATATTTGCGGTTAGTACCAAGAGAAGGCAGAATACCTGGACAGCTGAGTAGAACATTCCTGTCAACTGCTGACTTCCTAAGCCCTGGACACCTGTGTAATGTGTAGAATAGAGTGGCCATTCCTAACCAGGAGGTGGCATGATTGGGCTCCACATGCCAAAATAGAGCTTCATATCCTGGCACCTTCTGGGAGAGGGCTAGTCAGGGCCAACAGATACATCCAATTCTTCTTCACTGGATGTATGCTTTTCTCATTTAGGCAATATGCAGACAGCACATACTGACAGCAAGATATGCTGGAGCATGCTGGGCTATTTAGTAGTCTATAAAACCTGATATGATCAGCAGTGATCTGTGCATGAGTCTTCCAATAAAGGCTAAAACATCATCCTAACCCACCAGAGCAGTGCCATGAGAGTGAAACAGTTCCTCCATGACACAAGGACACAGGATTCAGGCTTGAACTATGAGAGGTCTCAGACCTTACTTTAGAAGACATAAATGTCACTGCTGTTTGGTAGTTCTTCTCCAAGGTTTATTAAAATGGGAATATGTTTAACCTTTCTGTGCCTTGTAGCTGTACTGTAGGCCACACAAGCTGCTTTTATGAAATAATTGTTTTCTGGATTGGCAGGGTCGCTGCAGTCACCTGGTGCCTCAGTTCTGGGTTAGAATGCCTTTTCAAAAATAAGCTGTTTTAACTGTTTCAATTAAATCTCTTTTCTCCAACAAACTGCTGAATGTGGAGGAAAATTCAGTGTTGTCACAGCTAATCTTAGAATATACAACTGTCTTTAAAATATTTTGAGATTAAATAGTAGGAGGAGTGTTTTCAGCAGGGATTTGAGGTGTTAAGAAAGCATACACAACAGAAAAAAAAAATCAGTTTTGCAGGTGGACTCTGCTAAGCATTGTGAAGGTATGCATTCATCTTTTCTTCACCCTGAATTTTTCAGTCCTTGGATGGGTATCAGTGCACTACATCAGAATAAGCAAGGAAGCAGATAGTTTTAAAAATCAAGTGTGTCAAGTATAGAACTTTACTGATGCTGCAGTTTAATCTTTGGCTGTATAAGCAAATAAAATTGTGCAGTCTGACCAGAAAAATGGAAAACCTTAAAGCTCGTGTAAAGATCTGATGTGCATAGTACATGGAGTGTTGGCTTGTACTACATATCTTCAGTGAATACATTCTAAAACTCCCATCTGTAAGATATAGACTGATGCTGAATTTCATTCTAATCTTTGAGATCTCGATGTGAAAAGACCTTCATAAGAAATGTGTAGTATTCTTATTACTTTGGGTACAAAATTACTCTTTTTAAAATTTGCAAGCAGAAATAATCCTGCTTATTACAGTCCTCTGTAAATCCTGTCATATTTTAATTAGAATCCTGCTGGAAATGAGTACAGCTATTTCCTTATCCTAAAAAGGGCTGAAACTAATAAAAACTAGAAGAATTATTTAAGACTTCCAGCAGATTAAAAACCTCCAACTCCCCCACCCCCCTCAAAAAAAAAATTCTGAAATAATGTATGCCTGTTCCTGATTCCACAACCTTTGCTGTTGATAGGGAATTTTTTAGTTTGAATACTGAAAAAATTATCAAGTGAAACTTCTAATAATGCTAATATGGCAATTTTGAAGATCATCCATGCTTAATTAAGATGGTATAGAGTTTTGAGGGTCATATATGGCTGCATATGATATAACCAAAGACATCTTAAAATCGTCAAATGCTCTGCTTGCACTGGGCGTTCCTGTTTATTGTCCTTGGGTTAGCATGATGCAGGGCAGGTCACTGCTGTTCTGGAATTTCTCTGCACCTGCTGAAGTGCTCATCAGTTATTCTAGCATCTATCCCTTGATGTAAGGGTTACACTGACAGATGTAGAAAAAAGTCAAAAGCTTTTGATTCATATAATAGTTCAAATTCTGGCAATCAATATAACTGTTGGAAAAAATAATACTATGTGCTAGTCTGTAGATTTATCAAAACATGCATTCCTCTTTGCTCTGCTTTAGATCTGGAACAGAATGTGTATTTGTTTTATAGTTAGAAGCATTTTGGCTTTGCTAACTAGTAAAGGCAGGTGTGTGTCTTCAGCAAAAGCAAAAGTAGGGGTCACAGCCCCTGACTCATAATCAGTCAACTTCCAAAGAGCAGCACCGCAAATCAAGGAAAAACAGTTTTCCTAAGAGGTATGAGCACTGGAGAAAGAAAACAAATCCTGTAGTTCAATGTTCCCTGGGATGTAAGTGTATGTTTCAAAGCTCTTTCAAATACTTGAAGTTAGAGAGCTTGTCATCAAATCAGGGACTGTGTGCGTGTTTTAAAATGGCTTTTCAGTATTAAAAAATTGAGTTAACTTACCTCTCCCAGTGCACATTTTTGTCTCCATGTTTCTGCTAATGTAGGCTCATATTGCTGATTTTTCTAAATATTTCTAAGCAAACTTGTTTGTTGCATTTTGTCTTTTTTGAGATTGTGGAAAGAACATTTTGGTATTGTTAGGAGCTGCTCTGAGGTCAGAATGTGAGCTCTAGCTGGGGAAAGAGTGAGACATTGTTCTTCCTAAATACTTAGAACTACACTGATTTGCTGTGGCTATGGAGCTGTTCCCTTGACTTTCCCATTTTAACTTAACCTGATTTTTCTCCAGTTCTTCTGAAAGGAGCAGCACCAAATTTAAGTGACTTACTGTCTCTTATTTTGTTGTTTGAAGGGCAGACCAAGGACTGATGAAATAAATTCCAGGAGACCTTTCTCCTTCCGGTCTTCAGATAGCTGTTCAACATGAAAATGCAGAGTTAGTTTTGGTAAATGATGCTTATTATCCTGGTGTCTCCATAGGGCTGTAGAACTATCTAATTAGCTTTTACATTTGCACAGGTACAAATGTGCAATTATTTCACTTATACGTGTATGCAAGGTGGTAGGATTTAACTCATTGTAAAATTTGAAATAACATCCTCCTCATACTTGTAGATCCAAGTAAATGAATGAATTATATCAATTTATTTGTGCTCAAAAGCTATTGGTGGGTAATCTGCCACACCCAGTTCTTATATTGCATGGACTCCTTTTCCTGATAATACACTCCTATTTAAAAAGATCATTCTGTCTTTGTGAATACAATATTGCAGAATGCCCTGATTCTCTGATTTTTTAGGGGGTGTCCAGATGCTGTTGCTGCTGTTAGAGGAGTGGTTGGTTTGTTCTTTACTTGCTGCAAATGGTTCACTGTGAACACCAACAGATCAGGTTATGCATAAGTCTGTGAAGAAGGTTTTTGCTCATCAGTGTCAAAGGGGTCCAAGGTCAGCAGTGAATGTGGGAAAACAGTTGTTCATGTTACCTATTTTGTTGCTCTTCTTTTTCTGAAGACTAAACTGGGAGGTAACCTGGCAATACAGTAGTTTATGTTGAGTTGTGCATGACAAAAAGATGTTCGTGCAGTACCAGCTTGCTAGAATGCACAAACCATCTGTTCAGCACAAAAAGTCTCATGCTGCTCCAAAGTGTGTGAATAATCTGGAATGATATGTCAGATGCAAGGGGGAAGAGAGGACTAAGTTTTTGCTAGAAATATTTTGATATAATGCCTTTTTTAAGGAATGTTTGTACTGTAAGCTTTCCAAGTGCTTCTTGTGGTGGAAGTGGGAGATGTTTTCAGCATAAAGTGGAAATGGAGCAGCTTGGTTTTGACACAAAGCAGGAACTTGATGTGATTCTGCATCCATCTAAACACTTAAGCTGTCCTGATTTGGAGGCAAATAGAAAATAATTAGAAGCTGCAATGAATTGTAAATATTACTAACATGGAAGATCTCAGTTGCTGTTTAGTATAAAACTGGGAGAATCACTGTAACATAGATTGTTGTGTTTATTTACTGGATAATTTAACCCATATGTAGAGATGGCAGACACCTAGGGAGTCCCTCTGAAGGCATGCAATACAACAGTATCAAACTGTAATTCTAAATAGAAGCTTTTATGTAATTCTTAACAGAAGCTTTTCAGAAAGAATTGATTTAGTGTAATTTTTTTAAATAGACCAACAGCATTTTCAGATGCTTATTATACTACTTTTATCTATCTGTTTTATCTGAATAAAACTTAACTAAAAGGTTCCTGAAGTCCTCACTTAATGTTCAGTATTTTGTGTTTGATGGATGTGTGAATGAGAGGAACTAAATTAGGGATTTGGGGCAAGGTTTCTCTTTTTGCTACTCGATTGAAAAAAACACATTTTTTCAGTGCATTCCAAAAATACATTCTTGACTCCTAATTCTATTGCACAGGTGGCTTCTGGGATTTCTGCCAACAGGTACAGACAGAGGACAACATCAAAACCTTTCCCAAAGCTTAAAAAAATAGTATTAAGAGCTTTATCCTATCCTTACATTGGAAAATTGTTTTATTATGGTTTATAACTTAAAAAGTTTTGCTAAGTAACACAATACTGGTTAGTAAAAGCAAGTTCTCTGAACTCTGAATCTGTGGAGAGGATCTGCATTGTATTGCTTCTGCCTTCAGCTTCACTTTGTGCATGCTGCTGGTATTGCTATCAAATTGATTTTAAGTTTTGAATGACTAAAGTGTTTTTGAGCTGATCACTTGCCAAGACATGAAGTTTTAGCACCATCTTTGTTCATTAATTCAGTATTGGAGGGTATAATTTCAATCTTTACAAATTTCTGTGTGGCCCTGTGTTTGTCCTAGGAGCTTTCAGTCCAGGCAGCAACTCACTATCCATTTCTTTCCATTGGATAAGTGAGTGAATTAAAGTAAAACTGTCTCATAACCTGTGAGACATCTCTATTGCCTATAGTAGTCTATAGGGTGCTTTTTCATCTGGCTGACAACAGGCCCTCAGGAATTTTGTCCCTCATTTGAATACTGAGTAGTATAAAGGCCATAAGCTTGTGACCTCTGAATTCTATAACTTCCCCATCTCTCATGATTTAAATGCTTATAGCCTGAGGTGCATGGACTGGGAAGGGATGTTTGGTCCAGAGGCAAGTCTCAGTACTGCTGAGATAATGATCTTACTGTAAGAGTTATTCTGAAAGAAAAATAGTACCATTTTACAGTACCAATTTATTGGAGACCTTTAAAAAGGAGTTTTCAGATGCCAGCTAATCTCAGCTATCATAACATTATTGCTATCACTAAGAAAAATACTTGACAACTGCAGGGGAGAAAAAGTCAAGTCTTTGATGTCCATTTGTGTTCATTTCTAAAGGGATATCTTTTAGCTATTTACTGCAACTTGACAAACAACCAGTCATTAGAAAACATGGGTATTGATGTTCAGAGTTAATTTTGAGATTGTTCTCATGTGTCTGAATTGAGGTATTATTCATGTTGAAGCCTATTATTTCTGTGTGGAACTTTAGAAGTAATCCTGTGGTGTTGGTAAATTGCACAAACATCAGACTGAGGGATGTTGCAGCACGTGCCTTTTTGAGAAAATCTGGGAAGACATGTTTGAGGAATAATTACTGCTAGTAAAGAAAAGTTTTCTTTAGAGGCTGAAATACATCATTTCTTTGGTTGTTGGTATTGCTTCATTTGAAGTGCTTGAATATCCCATGCCCACTGACCATCTTTTCTGGGTGCCATCTATTCCATGGTTCCTCACTCAATGGTCCTGTTGGGTACAAATGCCCTCTAGTGCTTTTTCCCCAGGAACTGGATGTATGGAAGCTTGTTCCTCAAGCTACATAGTGGACCTGGGGGAGGGGGAAGGGAAGTCATAGCATCTCCTACTTTATATCTACAGGTGCATAATAAGTCTCAGTCTTTTGCACCCTGTAGTGAGGATCTTGCACCTGGAAGTTTGTAATTAATTTTACTTTCTTTTTATTGTTCTTTTTCATAATTCTTTTGTTTTCCCTTTTGTGAATTGTCCTATGTCATGTGATGCCACTGTCTTACTTGGATTACAAGCTATAGGAGGTAGGTCTGAAGTGCTGTGTCAGTATATGGTGGTAGTACAGGTGGTAGTAAGTTTGTCAGGAAACTTATCACTGCAAAACACAGTTGCCCATAAATGCCATCCTCAAGCCTTGGATTCTGTCCTGGAGATGCCTCCTACCCAAGTGTCACCATTCATATTATCTGCTCGTTCAAAGTTTCAGTTCAGTTGGTCTCTTGCCTGTGGAGATATCCATGAGTGAGCTTTCCACTGCCATCTTTAATAGGTTTATTTGCTTTGGTAACCCTTGGTCTTTTCCAGTTAAGTATTGAACCTATGATTTCTCCATCCTTTCTCTCAGTTAATTTATTTAGAAATTCTTGATTTCTCTTCAAATGTACCAACCAAACATCCATGCATCCTGGTCTAGATAGGAAGGCCTTCCTGCCCAACAGAATCTAGACTGCACTGTTCTTTGTTTTGCAAAATAATCCAGTTGGTCTTAAATATACCTCTTAGAACAACCATGACATCTTCTAGGCATTTCTTAAATAACAAGCTGCTTCTGCCCCCTTCTGATTTTGTTCTAGTTTTTGTGTACCCACACATGCTGTTCTGATTTCAACAGATGTCAAACACATTAAGTTGTAAAACGTGTATCTTATTCATTCTTTTCATCATTTGTCTTTCCTATGTTTCCAGGCATGAGGTAATGGTAACCACCTGCATGCCTATCAAAAGCACTTTTTAAAAACCAGCATCCTGTGTTTTTTCAGGTTAAACACACACTGATATATTTTAATTATTAATTTACATGATTGCAGCAAAGAAAACTGATAATAGATTGGAAGGACAGTAGGAAATGAAGGGAGAATGCTGGGCTGGATATTATTAGTTTGTTTTTTAGAAAACAAAAATCTTTGAGCAGAGGAAACCAGCATATGTCTAAGGCACCAGAGTTTAGTTGAATGAATTCCCTGAAGAGCAAGTAAGTCCATGTGAATTGAATTGTGTGAATGAGCACTATTTAAAGGAAAAAATCTACAGAACTTCAAACCTCTTGATTGGTCATTGCCTGAGTTATCATTAAATAGCTATTAAAAGTTGGGATAATAGAGGAGACAATATGACTGAGATAGACAAGCTAGAGAATTAAGCTTGAAGTAACTGGAAAGGAAGCTGGTGTAAGAGTACAAACATGAAGGAAGTATTCCAGCATGTAGCTGGAATAAATAACAAGAGAAAAAGTGAGAACAGGTGAGAAAGTTGAGGGATCCTCATACGGCCATTTGCAATCATAAAAGGCTGCAAAAGATTTTGTAGCAGCAAAGTCTAAGGACAAAACCAGGGTTTCAGTAAGATCACAGAAGCAAGAAGGTGGTTTCATGTGTATTGTAGTACAATGCTTTGGAAGCTACAAGAAGGAAGGGACCCACAGTGGAGCAGTTTGTAAGAACTGGAGCCTGTGGGAAGAGCTCATTTTAGGAAAGGTCATGGAGGGCTGTCTTTCATGAGAAGGACTCCATGCTGGAACAGGGGAGGTGTGTGAGGAGTCCTTCCCCTGAAGAGGAAGAAGTGACAGTCACAGCCTCCTGCTTTGGCCTTGGGCTCCCAGAGCTCAACCTGTGGCTCCCACTGCAGCTGCTCACTGAGATACTGGCACTGAATGGATCCCTCCACAAAAATTAAGACTGGGAGGAAGGAAGGGGTTGGAAGGGGAAGATGATTTTAAGGTTTGGTTTTATTTCTCATTATTCTTCTCTGATATAATTGATAATAAATTCAGTTAATTTCCCCAAGTCAGGTCTCTTTTGCTGGTGTCAATAAATAATGATAGAATCCCTCCTTTTTCTTATCTCAACCTAGGAGCCATTTGCTGCATTTTTCTCTCCCCTGTCCAGCTGAGGAGGGCAGTAATAGAACAGCATTGGTAGTCAATCCAGCACATCTCATCCATTTCAGTCCAGTAGTCTGCATTCATCTAGAAGCCTCCTTTGAAATGTTTTATTTTGTTAGCACTTGATTTCCTGCATTGTAATTTCTTCTAATCTTCAGTAGCTTTGTTGGTCATTTTAACGTATTTTTTTGAAACTCTCTTTTTTAATGCATTATCTGGTCTTACCTTGAAATGCTTTTTTGTTTAAGTAGAAAAAAGTTTTCATCAGTGTGTTTATATCAGCTACAGGCTGTCTGGTTACCATGGTTGGTGTAGGATATATACTGCTTTCTATTATCTTGAGAGCAAGGCTACATACAATGTTATATTGATTCACTGTTGTTGGGGAACCAAGAATTAGCAAGTGAGCAAAGTAAGCAAAACACAAGCAGAACATAAACCTTTTGGAATAATAAGGGAATATGAAAGATTTACAGACAACATACTTGCTCAGAGAATAAGCAGATTAAAATGGGATACCTACTAATAAAATTTTGCTATTGCAGTACTGTAAAGTTGTTTCTTTTTAACAAGAGTGTGCAGAAATGCTGGGCAGCTGAGTTTGGGACTTTGTAAGCATCACAGGAACAAAGTGAGTGGAATGAGATGACAGAAATGGTGATGCTGTTCTGAGACAGCATCTTGAGGATTAAATTCCAAGAGACTTGTGCACCGCTGTGTGCACTCTAAAGAGGGTGTTCCTTACTTATGGACTACTGCAAGTCTTCTGACCAAATAAAGCATTATTGGCTCTAACATGCCATTTAGGACTCTCATACTAATCTAGGTGGATGGATACAGAAAGGCAGTGGTGTAAGCTTTACCAAGAACACAAACACGGAGTGGCTGCGCCTGGTTTTTCTTGCTCAGATAAACTGTGCTGCAGAATTGAGTGCCCCAGTTTGCTGACTACACATTGTGGATGCCTGCTTTGTGGGATCTCTGCTGTCCTCCAGCATATAATTTTCTGCTAAGAATGAGATCATTAGAATTAGAATGAGATAATTTTCTGCTAAGAATGAGTGTTGTTCAATTCTGTTCATTTGACGCCTCAACTCTGTCTCCAGGTTCAGCAATGCTAAATGTTAACAAAGTGCAGCAGCTTGAAAAATAGTTTTTTATTAAAACTAACACAGGTTGGAGTTGCATTAATCTGTAGTGATGATCATATTAGCCAGCTGTGTGCCTGTTCCTGTTTGGCATTGACTCTTCATATTCAGTTTCTTTTTAGTTTTGCTATTACAGTATCTTGACTTCTTTACCCTGGAGTTCTTCCTTGCAGGAAGCAGACCAGCATTCTATATCTAGTGTTTTATTTTAAAAACATATTATGTCTCTTAAGGCATGATGGGCTGCATGAAGTGTTTAATCTGCCACTTGCCAGCTCATGTTTTGCTTATGACTTATACATTTAGATCGACAGCCAGCTGAACATGAGCCAGCAGTGTGCCCAGGTGGCCAAGGAGGCCAAGGGCATCCTGGCCTGGATCAGGAATAGTGTGGCCAGCAGGAGCAGGGAGGTCATTCTTCCCCTGTACTTGGCAATGGTGAGGCCACACCTTGAGTGCTGTGTCCAGTTCTGGCCCCTCAGTTTGGGAAGGACGTTGGGATGCTTGAGTGTGTCCAGAGAAGAGCAATGAGGCTGGTGAGGGGCTTGGAACAGAAACCCTGTGAGGAACGACTGAGGGAGCTGGGGGTGTCCAGCCTGGAGAAAAGGAGACTCAGGGGTGACCTTATCACTCTCTGCAACTCCCTGAAAGGTGGCTGTAGTCAGGTGGGGGCTGGTCTCTTTGTCCAGGCAGGAACTGACAGAACCAGAGGGCACAGTCTCAAGCAGTGCCAAGGGAAATATAGGTTGGATATTAGGAAAGAGTTTTTCACAGCAAGAGTGATCAAGTACTGGAATTGTCCTCCTGGGGAGGTGGTGGAGTCACCATCCCTGGATGTGTTTAAAAAAAGACTGGATGTGGCACCAGTGCCATGGTTTAGTTGAGGTGTTAGGGCATGGGTTGGACTCGATGATCTTGAAGGTCTCTTCCAGCCTTGTGATTCTGTGAATTCTGTGAATCAGATAATCAAATTGCTACTGAAAGTTCTTACAGCCAGCAAAGAAAGTCAAATGCAGTTATCTCAATGACACTTATAAATATTGGCCTCTTAACCCGAGCTTTTATTAACCTGGTAGATTATTGGTAGTCTAAAAGATAATTGCATTTTGAATAAGTCAAATGTCAGTTTTATGTTTTAAAAACTGTATTAGTAAAGCTCTGTTTGATCTTCAGCCTGAAAAATTCCCATTAAATAATCTCTAAGTCCACCAAAACAGTGGAAAGTTACAATTCTGAGATTAAATTAAGAGGAATTAAGAAAAAAAGACAGAATTTGAAACTATGGATATTTAAATTTTATTTACAGTTTTCTTATGTACAGTTATTTACAGTTATTTTTTATTATTTATTATTATATAATTATATATATTTATATATTAATTATATAATTAATTATATATATTTATTATTATATGTTATATATATATATTCTTATTTACAGTTTTTTTATGTACAGTTTTCTTTCAAATTTAAATGTGGTACTGAAGCTTGATGGACTACTTAAAAATTCTGGATGTGCATGCAGTTTCATCCTAAAACATGAGTATATTATTGATAGAACTCTTACACAGTTAAACAAAATTAATTCCTAGCTCTTCTTATGGGGATGGTCTCATTTTTGATGCATTGTTCTGAACTCAATTTTGTTAAACTGCACCTTGGATTTTGCCAGTTGCAAAATCATCTTCAGTTTTAATAGAAGGAATGTATTTTACTAACATCTTCCTAGATATCCCATTGAAATCATGACATACCATAACCCTTCTACAGTACTGGTGCAAGAAGGATTTTTAAGTTCAGTAGAAATGAACATTGTTCATCTAGACAATATGTGGTTTAAAAAGATGAAGTATTTTCAGGGGTCTTTAGAAATTTGTTTGTTGCAAAAGCAGATATCCAATGATTTGTAGTAAGTCTGAGTTAGCAATTATTTGGTGTCTTTATAATGTTTAGCGATACTTTATTAATTTCTACTAACAATTTATAATTTTGTTTTGTTACTGTTTCCTTTTCTTCTGTTGAATGTTGGTAGTATTTTAGTCTATTCAGTGTTTTGAAATATTGAAAAATCTTGATTTTTCAAATGTACTTATTAGCAGTATTAGCATTATCTCAGCCAGTTTTCCAGGTCTTTTATAGTGATGTCTTCTCATCCTTTATCTTCCCCAAAGACTTCTGCCTCTGTCTGTTTGCCTTCCTCTTGTCATCTTTCCTCTTGCTGTGTTGCTAGCTCCACAAAGCAGTTGTAGTCTCTTTGGTCCCTATTGCAGAGGCCCTCCTGACAGCTGAAGAAGTACAAGGATGTTTATCCAAACCAGAATCCCAGCTGATACAGTGTCTGGACCATGCCACAGCAAGTGATCTGCCTTATGTGAAGCAAGTACAGTTTTAGTCAGGATTGTTTTCTTGAGCTTTGTGCCATGTTGTACCTTTATGAAATTAGTATAAATTCTATTATGTTTAACCAGTCTGAGAACTAAAAAATGATTGACCTAAGTAGTATTTAACCTAAAACTATTCCAAGATCTTTCATGTTTTAAGACTACCTTGCTGAATTAATCTTTTTTTTTTTTTAACAAAGGCTGCAAGAAAAGAGGATTTCATTAGCTCTGGGTTTCTTGATGTTATCTGTTATTATCTTTAATGTCCCTTTATGCTAATCAGAAATGTACTTAATAGTTTTTCCTTTAATTCCAGTGTAATCTAAAAGTGTGACTTGGTCTATGGTAAAAAGTGAATAGCACCATTTCTGAAACATATTGCTAGTAAATATAAATTTACTTTGTAAGGATGAAAATACACCTGTGAATTAGTTGGTTTTGATGGTTTTATTCTTTTGAGGTCATTTCATGTATTTTAAAACACAAAATTCTAGTATAAAGGAGAAGAAAATCTATAGTATTGGTCTAACATAGATGATGTATTAATTTAAAATTATTTTTCTACCCAAATACAACTACTGTATTCTACAAATACATTTGTCTTAAAATTTTGAGAGTAGTGATGACTCATGAAAATTAGTCTTACAAAGATAACCCTAATAAGTAAAACAGATAATACTTATGCCTTTTCCACCTGCTTTTCAGTGCCACAGAAGGTTTCCCTTCTTATTCCTAACTCTGTTGCCAGAACTTCACCAGCTCCCTCAGACTTTCAGTTGGTGTGGGTCTGTGTGTGTTCTCCACGTGGTCAATATTGATGGTTTTCCTACACTTAATGTTTCTTCAACAAGCAAATTATTTTAATTTTTATTTTAATTTTCCCCCAGTTTTTTTTCTGGAAACAGTGTGAGTATATGATGAAACTAAAAAATGGAGAAACGATAGTTAGCCAGACAGCTCCCAGAAACCCCACAGCAAATGGGTTCTGTATAAAGTTAGCACAGCAGATGGTATAAACTGGGCTAGTGCAGTGCAGTGGTCAATCACCAGCAAGTAGAGTAGAGTCTGCTTCCAGAGAGCAGTGGCATCTTGGCATAACTGTGCAGATATTGTAGCTCTTTGCTCCTAAACAGTTCTTCCTCAGGAGTCATGCATATATTAGTTTGCTTGGAGGTAAAACTGCTGGCTTGCTTCTCTTCTGTGCTGCTTCAGCTCATTTCCAAGAATGACTGCCAGAGAAGGCCACTATTTCCTAATCTGCCAGGACCTGCAGAGGCATTTTGCCTCTGCTCCAAGCCACTTTCTTTTATGTCAGTAGGCCAGAGAGATGCCAGTGAGGCAAACAGGCAAGCAAACAACCAAATAAATGCTGGACTGCTACCTCTAAGTACAACATGTCCCTTAGCTCATCAAGAACTTGTGAGAGTAAGGTCTGAGCTTCATTTTTTCTAGGAAGGAATCAATCCCAGTTTTAAACCTGATACTTGAATTGCACATGTGAATATTACCCTGATATTGTACTGAACAAACAGCTTTGAGAGTGTATTTTGATGTGAATGATCTCATTTGCAACACAGTAGTTCAAGATTGGCTATTAGTATATATGCTTTCTTTTTTGTTTTAATTTCCTAAGTTTTCTGGAAGTAATTATCAGTCATTTAATGGAAGCTTGTATTGATGGTGTAACTATATATGTGTGTGTATATATATATATTCACACACTCTATCTAGTTATACACATATGCATACAGCTTTCTAGTTGTATATTGTTTCACTTTCACTTTGTGTTTCTCTAAACTGAGAATCAAAACTATTACTTCATAAAACATCTGACTGAATCAAATATTCTTTCTCTCTGTAGGAATACCCATATGAAATAAGGTAGAAGTGATTTAGATCTGGGTAATGTTTCTCTAACTAGCCTTATTTAGTAGGTTATAAATTTCACAGGACAGACTTGACCTTTTACTATGTGTCTATGAAGTGTTATATATATTTAGAACATTATGCACATTTTAAATACTCTGAATCAAACCACTTATGAAAATGGAAGATTGGTAGAACACACTCTATTTCCAACCAGTAATTGTTAAAGACGACTGTAGTGTCAGTACTGTGATACTGTCCCTATGGGAGAAGGCAGGAGATAGTGAGTTACTGTCTAGGAGTTTTCTTGAGAATTTTGGTGAATATTATAATTAAAGACTGAGGAGCATGTTTGTGTAGTGTGATGCGAGAAAAGTATCAGAATTTCTCTAAGGAAGAGTCTTCTTTTTCAGTCTGTCAGAGTTCTTTGAAAAAAAAGTGGGTAAAGTACATAAAGGTTACCTGTCAGACATAATGTTCCAGGATTTTCACAAAGCCTTTGATAAGGTTCTTCATAGTAGGCTGCAAAGAAAATGAACAGTGACAGAGGAAGTAGCATACCTTAGGTATGGTTTAAAAAGGGATTATGCTGAAGACAACTGGAGAAGTAGTTTGCTTCTGAAATAGCAATATGACCAGAGTTAACACTGTTGATTGTGATGAAAGAGAAGATGCATGAGAGCAGAATTTCCTTATATGTGTAATTTCTGATTAGGTAGAGCTGTCCAGATCTCTATGAAGCTCCAGATTATAAATGTGATGCAGTAAGGTGCACAGATATTTGGGTTACTAGCTTAATGGGTAAGGCTTTTTGGACAGCAGCCTGTCCTTTAGTGCGGTATTTAGGGCAGGATAAAGTACTACAGGAACAACTGTGTTTATTTAACTAACTGCTAGCAGAAAATAATTATAATGTTGTCAGAATATTTTACTTGGCATGGATGAGAAATGAAAATATGTTAATTTTATGGGAAGCAATTGGTGCATTTAGTCCTTTCACTTTAAACATCAGGAAGGGACAAAATGCAGTTAACTGCGTCATGACTGACTTGCAATGATTTATGAAAAAGCAGCTTTAATTTATTTTAAAGGGAGGTTAGAGAGTCAGAGAGCAGCCCAAATTGGAAGACACCTTGAAAGATTATCTGGTTTAACTTCTTGTGGGAAAGGGATCCTGTATGAGATTGCCTAGCACTGCGACCAGTCATGTACTGAAAATTCCCGGTGATGGGGATTTACCATGTCCCTGGGAGATTATTCCAGTGGTTGAAGACAGCCTTTATGGAGGTATTTGAGAAAAATAATTGCTTGTATTTTTTAACTCTTTCCAAAAAAATAGTAAAACAAACAGACAGTTGTAAAATTAAGGAGTGCATTAAAAACCCATAAAATAAAGTAATTATGTATTATAGTCACCCTGTGGAAGTAATTAACTGTACAGGGCATTTAATAAAAAAACCAGGGTTTGACTTTCATTTTCTGTAAGTACTGCGTACGTAGCAACAAATAAATCAAGCTGACACTCTCCATTGCAGAGTGCATTTTATGTTTTTATATAAGATTATAAGATTGGTAGAAAAAATGCTTTCAGAATGGAAATATGATACTGTTCCTTCTCTCAGCTGGAAATGATTAAGCAAGTTGATGATCAATGCAAGTTCAGACTGCATCTCTTTAGAAGGTTGAGTAGTGTCTTCCAAGTTGCTGTTATTTCAGTGTATGGTAATTTCTGAGAAGCATGGGGTTCAGTTGGTCACTTCACTGGGAACAGTTAGATGCTGGCACAAATCTGAAAGCTTACTCTGTATATCCATATTTGCATTGTCATTGTGGGTTGTGAAATGATCCTGATCATTTTGTAATTCAGAAGTCCCACATTGATATTGCAGAGGAACATACATGTGGGGTTATTTTCTTGCACATAAATATTAACACAAGGTCCAATGCTGGACTGAATTTGCATAGTTTGAGTGTATTGTTGTGGTTTTGTGGAACAGACTGAACACAACACTTAATGGCCACCATTGTGCACTGGATCAGGTTTGCCTGTTGTACTGGCAGAGGCATGAGGCTTGGATGGAAGGATCTGAAACGTCATCACTTTAAGCAGAACTGGAATGGCCCTCTGCTAGGGAGCCTGTGTAGGATGTAGAAAAGTGGTGAGGAAATCAAAGACTATGTTTCCTGTAATCCTCTGCCCTTTATTCCTTTAATACACAAAAGCTGTAGCCATAGTGTTAAATGAAGTGGGATAGTACTAAAGCACAAGGACTGGCACATTTGCTCACATTGTTAAGTTTGTGGGATAATTTCTGATGTGATTTCGGGGCAGTCCAATGGGAATTCTTCCAGAGGAAGCTTGGGCATGAGTTGAGCAAAAACTTTTTGCTCTAGTTAGTTTAGGCAAACAGGTGTGAGTTGTATGTGACAGCTGGTCTTGGGGCCAGAGGAAGTTTGTTGACCCTATTATATTTAGTTAGTTGGTGTATATTAAGATGTTGATAATGCCCAATCCCTTTTCCTTTCTTTTCTTCTGCTGTCAGGTTTGTACAGCTCCACATCATGATACTGTTCCTTGTACTCATCACACGGTTTCCCTCTCCATTCCCAACAAAACAACTTCCATACTACAGTCACAACATTTTTCTGCTTTGCTCTTAAGTGCATTTCAGGTGATTCTTTCCACCCTATTTCCCTAAGCTGTCATGTTTGCTGCTCCCCCCTTAAAACCTCCGTTATTCTGTGTTATTTAATAAATGATTCAGAACTTCTGCAATTCAAAAGAGTGGTTTGAAAAGCAGAGCACGTAAAATCTCTCTCCTAGTTTCCTAATTTTCTCCCATATTAATTAACATGCCCACACTCAAATGTGGTTTTACTTTTGCAATATTTTAAGTTATAATTTCCTTAGGCAGGATACATCTGTGCCTTGTTCTGAATGTTTTTAATGAGTAATGGGTAATGGTGATAGGAAAGCTTTGCTTTTCAGAAACTTCTGCTAATCTTTCTAAAACATAATGCTGCTGATGGCCACAGAGTTGTCCATATATATTCTTTATGACTGCAATGAGCTAAGGTCACTTATGTGTTGAAAGCAGGTTACTGTTCAGTTCTGAACATACCTTCTATCCATTTTTAGTTTGATCAGGTGATTTAGAAGGAGTCAAATGGAATGTAATGTTTGGTGTCTTATAGTACTTAAAGTGACACTTACAGGTAATCCCAAAGCCACAGATTTCTGATATCTGCAAAAAAAGATATCCACTTTTGTTTACATCATAAGGTTTATTACATATGGTTTAAAAATAGTTTTAAACAACAAAAATGAAAAAATACATCTTTTCTGTGGTTTTGTTTTTACAGATGTAACTGTATAATGCTGTATACTGTCTGTGGCTTGGTAATATTATTTATGTCCAGATTTGTGTAGCATCTGGAAGACTAAACGTGGCATGAGTAGTTAATTTATATCTGTCTGAACTGCCTGGGATACTGACAGCTGTATCCAAACCAGTCCCAGGATGTTTAGTTGGGAGGTATGTGCCTCTCAGATAGCTGTGCTGTATGTTGGGAGGAATCCAGAAAAGTGCTGAGAGAGCTCAGCAGCTGCTTGGCTGCAGCTGTCCTGGCTGCAGATTAATGTGGTGTCTGTCCATACGTCCTTCTCTGTGCAGCTATCCATTGCTGTAGTCACTTTGGACACAAAGTCATTCTCCAAGGAGATTTTCTGATTTGAAGTGAATTGCTGGGGTACCCTGAGTAGACTGAGAACTGAAGCTTCAAATAAAATCTTCTTTATATTAGTGCTTGAACCATAGAACATCAGGTCCTAAAAATGGTTAAATTATTTGAACAGGCTGCTGTAAAAGCTCTGGACAATCTCTGTTTCTCTGAGAAGACAAAAAAAAAAATTAAAATAAATTTTACCAAGGAGTATTGATTCTTTAGTTAAGAAGTAGCTTTTTATTATTATGACAAAAGAGATTTTTAAAAGTTTAATTTTGAAGAGTAAATATATTTGGGCTTCTTTCCTGTAGCCACTATGAACTTGCCAATTTCTTGGGGAAGGGATGGGGAGAAAATGATATTTTGCTTGCAGTGCATTGCTAAAATTAAGTATTGATTAAAATTACAGGCAAGCATATTTTATAAGTCTTGCATAGATTGGCATATCTGTCTTTCACTATATTAAAACAGACCTGTTATAATAAATTTTAAGTAAAAGTAATGGATTACAAAAAAAATACAGTGCATTGTATCATGGTTGATTATTTAAAAAATACATGAAGAGTTATTTCTTACCTGTCTAAATGTTCTGTGTGACAATTGGCTGTCTGGGATATTTCCCAAGCTGCTTGAAGCCTGACCATCCCCTGTATCTGTTGCTTGTGTCTGGAATGGTTGGCATCTCTTTCTAGAGCAGTAAAAACAGTGCAGGAAGATAACTCAAGTTCTGTGCTACCACAATCCTATTAAAATTTCATGAATTTTGAGTATCTAGGAGACCAAGGAATGGTAATGCAGCTATTCTGAGGCGTTAAGTTGGCCTGGAGAACGCTCTGCTGCTGGAGGAATGTTTTTTGCTAGAAGAAAATGGTGTGGTATTTCTTTGTGGTGCAAAGTTAGTTTCTTTTCTCAGTAAGCTGAACGGGAAAATGTATGTTTTTGCCTCTTCTATTACAATGACTGTGAAGACTTCATTAAAACTGCTTTCTCTTGGCTTATGAAATATAATTCAGAGCACTGGAAGGAAATAGATTTAACAGGGAAGAGTTCATCTTAATGCTGAATATAGCTAGAGTTTCTAGTCCCAGAAGGACATAAGGAATTTTTGAATTTAATGGTTCCCATCTAAGGATTGGAGCTGAGGTGCTGTCCAAAGTTATCATATACAAAGAAGATCTAGTTAGTGAATGTTTTTTGAGAATGAGAAATGAACTGAAATCATCATGCTCTCAGGGATACACTGCTGCTTTACAAAAGTGTACTTAGAAGAGCTGCCCTGGAATATATTTGAAGATTAATTGAAATGTTAGGAAACTGAGTGGGAATTTGTCTATGGATATTAATATCCCTAAGTAAATGTTACTAATCAAAAGCTTCAGCTTGATTATGAGGGCTTTCTAGATGAGATAATTTTGAAACTCTGAGTAGAAATCAGGCTTAAATAGTAACGCCAGAGAGACATCTTCTTTCTCGAATAGATATATACCACCAAAAAAGTGTTATTCTATGAATCGGTAAATGATGAAAACAAATTGGGAAGAAACTCTAATTGTTAAAATGTTTTTAATAATTGACAGCTCAGAGGTAGCTAACACACCAGTATTTTCATAAAACAAGTGAACTGTGCTACTAGATGCAATTGCTGTAAACTCCTCCATTTTAGTATATTTAAAATGGCCATTTCCTGCTGAATTTGTTGCCAGGCAGTGTCTCCCTACACAGTATGGGTTGTCCAGGCTTTGCCTGTCTCTGTCTGGGGTAGCTGTACTCCTTTATCCTTGCTCTCTCAGATATGAATGGGCAACCCATTGAATTTTATATGTCACGAGGGGTCTTTATACCTTCCCAATACAACACTTCAAGAGTCTGGGACAATCTGCAAAGTAGGGGTGACACGTTGATACATTCACATTCTGCCTTGCATTGTGACTTTTTTGGGATGACACACTTCTTCCTCTGTGCAGGGCAGTTAGTTCTTTACAAGATACCTATGTTTACATGCACTCTGTGCTTTCATTATGGTTCATGGAGGTACAGTTTGTCATCTGTGGAATGGGGAGAAATTTATCTGAATGTCCACTTCAGTGGGCTGGTTGTTTTCCTGGCTTCATTATCTCTGTTGGTAAGATATCTGAGGTGAAATTGGTTCAGTTATCTGAATATGATCCAGTGCCATTTTCAATGTCCCGTGGTGTCAGAGACATCATTGAATCAGGTACAGGTATGACACAGGACATGTGGGCGACTTGTCCCCTTCCAGAGTGGTAGCTGGAGACTAGATGGGCTGTCCAACATCTTGGGTAGTAGTAAATCACTGTATTTTGGTAACTGAATCAAATTGTTTCATTTCAGTAGACATCAAAATTTAGGTGTCTTAATCTGAAGCTGAATTTCACTCAGGTCTAAGACATCCATGAAAGGATTGGAAGTAAGATATGGAAATCTTTACATTTGTATGCTGCTGCACTGGCAGCTTCAGGACAGATGTGATGTCCTTTGGTATCTTAGATTGTGCTAGGGTTTTAAGATAGGCAATTGAAGGAAGGGCAGAGTGTGTACTATAGTGTAATTTTCTCAAAGTTATAATAAAAATAAAGGAATACAAAGAGGATCAGCAGAATCAGTCAAATATCTTCTAGTTATTCCAGTCCAGTGAAGTTTTTGCAACCAAATTGTATGAACTCTGAGCAGGAGTGGAATGTTGATGGTGTTTTTTATTCTAGAATTGCACCAGTCTGCCCTTAAATAAAATATTTATATAGTGCAATTTGCTTTTAAATTTTATCTTACATCTGAGACCCCTAATTGGAGTTACCAAGATTTTTAAGCTTTTATTTCATGTAAAATAGACTTTAAAATCTGTATGGTGAAATCTGTATTAAAATAATTGAGAATAATATTTGATTTGAATGATGAATAACATGTGAAGCTTTGTTTCAAAATACTGCTAATATTGTATGTGAATATCTGAGAGTGTGGATTGCTCTTTTATAACAAGTAGCAGATGTGACTTGAGTTCCTGTTTGATATTGACATGCTTGATAACCAGTAAGTATTAAGTGAGAAACTAGCTGGAAAGAAAACAGTGGAAAAGATAAAATTCCCAGGATAAACAGCTTCAAATGAATTAAGATAGCCATGTCTGCAGTTCCATTTCAGAAATACTCATTTGACTCTATCCAGGCTGGCATCTCCTAAAATTCCCAGGGCTGGCAGCCTAGGAGCTAAGGGGATGCTAAAGCTTGAAGTGATATCTTATGTAAACAGAAGAGTTGTTTTTTGAACCATCAGAGTAACAGGCTGTATAAACACAGTGTGTTGGCAGGGCAGAGTGGCCATCCCCCAGCAGTGACCAGCTGCCTTACAGTGGTGCTGGGAGGTTTCAGTGAGCCTGTCTGTCGGGGCAATGGGTGGGATGAGCCCACCTAGAGCTGATGTGCTGCACTGATCCTGAAGAATCCAGGGCCTCCCATGTTGGTATGTTACTGTCATGGGTGCCCAGCCTGTGCTTGGAAGGTCTGCTCCTATGGGCTGCTTTTCCATGGTAACTGGTTCATCGTTTTAACAGTGGGAGATGTAAATGGGATTATTCCCTATGTCATCTGTTGTTACATTTCTCAAGTTATGGGTCAGGCCTAAGGCATTTGTCTGACATGGGAGCTGTCTTAGCTCCTGGGTCAGTGAGGAGAGGAGGCTCTGTCACTGGGGCCTCAGAGGTAAGTAGATAACGTGGCTGTTTTTTCTCTGTGCTGAGTTCTGTTCTCTTTGTAACTTAGGTCACATGGGGAACCTCTTCCAGCCACTGTTCTGGGTTTTTTACCGTGGACAGTTCCTTTTGCTGAGGTGAATGGTGACCCTGACAGCTGGGCAGTTCCGTCTCTGGTGGGGCCTTTTGTGCTCAATCTACCAGGTGCCACAAGTTCTTATTTTGTTGTGCATTAAGTCTTGGGAATACCTGGAGCTCATCCTTCTCTCTACAAATGATTTTATTCTTCATTGAATGTTCTTTATTGATCACAGGTGTTGTAGTAGGTGGCCTGGATCCAGCTGGGGGAAGGGCAGGTGCTGCCAGTCTTATGGCCTAGGCAGCTTTAGCATTTCTAGATTAAAACACTTGCTCTCCCCCTTCCCTAACCTGTGTGTGCAGGCTGTGTTCTGATTCTCCCCAGGTGACAGCTAGAGGCAGCCTGAGCAAGATTATAATCAAGAGTTTGCTCCATTTGCTCCTCCTTCATTTGAAAACAGATGAGGCCCTCTGGTGAATAGGCTGAGATATCCCAGGTCTCCCATCAGGGCTCTTGAAAGTTCTCTGGGCTGTGTTGGTCCATTAGTTGTGGGGAAGCTGCTTTAGTAACAGTTTCTATAATTCCATTTGGGCCTTTTGCTACTATAGTATTAGGCTTCCCTCAGTCTCATGGGTCTGTTCCTCATTCCTGGTATGCAGCTCTAAATACATTATTGATTTTTAACCCTCTAGTCCAGTTAGAAATACTCTTGGCCCAGAGTAGTCCTCTGGAGATGGTAGGATTCTGTCTCCCTCTCAGGTTTACTCAGCAGGTGTATTCTGCCTCAGTGTTCCCCTCATTTCTGCTCTGTTTTTCTTGTAGTTTTGCAAGTTTCCCAGATGTATAGAGGTAGATTTCCAATGTGTTTGATTTGCTCCATCACACATAATTTTTGTGGTCTTTGTTTTGCTTATAGGTCTGGCTAGTTTCTGTTCTTCCTGTTCTGATTCTTTCCATGTCCTCAGGCTCGTTCCAAATGTCTCTGTCCCAGTCTTCAGATGAGACTGTGAATTTTAAAGGTTCTGATTCTGCTCTTGCAGCTTCTTTTTTTTCTTCTAACTTCCTTATCCTGTCCTTGAATTGACTATTGACTGCTACAGTCATGTTTTGCTTGACTTCTATTTTGGCCTTTTTTGTGAGGTCCCTGGCACTTACTTTTGGGCATCAGTCAGACATGCTACAAGTACTTTACATATTAAATCCTTTACTTCTCCATCTTTTACTGATCCTTTGCATTCCCTTACAGTGCTATTTTAGCTTTCCAATACCATCTTGTTGGGCCCAATCCCTCTTTTTCTGCGTGTATTTGCAGTTGCTGTCTTGTAAAAGTTCTCTGAGATGTCAGTTTCTAGTTTGTTTGAAAACATGTATTTCCTTCCAAAGGGAATGGTCAAAGTGCTGTGCTTGGTGTGCCTGAAGGGATTACCCTGCTCTCTGCCCAGTATTCCTGTGGCAGAATTGTTGAGAGAAGGTGCTCAGCAGTGTATGACAAGTGGGACCCGGCGATCGTGTGGATGATTGTGTTTAGATTTATTGCTAATACAATATCTAAACATTGTCAATGCAGTGTCTAAATAAGAACTCTATGATCTGTTACAGTGGTTTGTATAATCAGGTCGTGGTCCCTCCTGTTAAGTCATGATGGTTCAGTGAGACAATTGTACTTTGCAAATTCCTCTGGGAAGTCTAGGTGAGGCTGGGTCCACTTAGCCTCAGAACTAGCCAAGAGATTTGAGATTTGTCTAAAGCAGGTTCTGCTAGAAAAGTATAGGTTTACAGTCTTTGACCTTGTAGAATTCAAATTACAAGGAAACTTTGTAGCTTCTTTAGGATTTCATCTCCTCATGTGAACAGATACTAGTGCTTTTTACTCAGTTTGCCAAAAATTAATGTTCCTTGTCTTTGGGCTGGATGTAACCCTGCAGATATCTCTGCCAGGGTAGGATGCCCCCTCCCCAGGAGCTGCCTGCAGCCTCAAGAGACCTGTTTGCCCAGTTGGCCCAATCTCCATCAGCATTTTAAGACCAGGAAACCTTAGGGCAGGCTTTTATCTTAATATATTTCTCTAGCCTTAACCATTCATTTCTGGTTATTTTGGTAAACTCAGTAATGTGGGACAGACTTTACTGAAGTTTATGTCATTATAAAATGTTGTTAGTATGAAAGATAATACAAATGGTGTGTATTCCAGTACAGAAAATGCAGTTTACTTGGAAAATGTAACAGTGGTCATGATAGAAATGAAAATTTCTTTATAATTTGATGAAGAAGTTTATTCAGATATAATCCATAAGGAAAAGCATCCATGAATTTTTCTAAAATATCAAGCCAGTCACTGACTCTTCAGGTAAAGGTTTTCTCAGTGTCTGCTTCTGTAACTCAGGTTGTCTAATGTAGATTGTACATACTGCTGGGACCTATTGTTTTTTGTTGACACATTCAACAAGTGTATGAATATATGTAATTCAGTCTCTCCAACTAATTCTAAATATACCATGTTTTTTCTTTAGACTTCTTAATATCAGTGGTACACTGAGTGCTCAGATTTGACTTCAATATGTTGCACAAGACTGCTTTATATTATTTAAATCTCATAAACCCTACCAGTGCCAAGAGGAAATGCCTCAGAGCCAATTTGATTTTCAAGCAAAATGCACCCTATTTGCAACAAATTGCCCTGTGAATGTTTATCATTGTAAAGATAGATTAAAAGAAGGATGTTATTTTTCAGTTTTATGGGATAGAATGGGAAGGACCTGAGCTTGTCACAAGATGAGAGAAATTGCATATCTGTCTTCTACTTCATAAGCATTACAGCTTTGCAAGAAATACTGGTAGCTTGTTGATGGACCCTTAAGAATTAATAGTCGAATTAAAGAAATTATAGTAACTGTAGATTTTTCTAGGGAAAAGGATTGCTTCCTGAATAGTCAAACTGGAATCACCTTGTTATGACTCACATTGCTGCTGTCTTGTACTGTAAGAAATAGTACTGATATTTCCAACATTATCTTAATAACAAGGATATTTGGCCTCAAATCAGTTACTGAAGCTAGAAGTAGTATAGCATGAATGGCACCACATAATGTACTCAAATACTGAGTCTGTCCCTCCGAGACATCATCTTCCCAATTCACCTGAGCTTACACAGTGAAATCAGCTGCATTCTCAGGCCACCAGTCCTGTTGAACTGTTGTGAGGTTTATTTACTTACCAAAATCTTTAACAGATATTTCTTCATTATGGAATGCATTTTGGGAAAATTACATTAATTTACTTAAGTATTTCTATTGGTCTAATTGATCAAATAGTTTGATACATAGGCTGTAGTTTGCTGAGTGTGCTTAAGTTCATGAATTTGAGCAGTTGCAGTCAGTCATGAAAAAGAACCTAAAAGATGCTAATTGTCCCTAAGACAGCTCAGTTGTGAAACTTACTGTGGTAAGATAAAGGTGCTTGAAAGGCTGAAGGTGACTGGGGATCACAAGGAGTCTTGGGCAGTTATTAATTCCTGTGGTGGAGGGATACCATTTCAGATTAGACAGTCCATTCATTTTTTGATTACTTAATGTAGAAGCTAGTTGTCTCAGTTAATCAGTATGAAGAGATGAGCTCTCAATTTTTTTCTTCACAGAGATATAATATTTTTAATAAAAAGAACCAGATTTTGTTGATGTAGTAATCTTGTTTCTTTCAATCAACCTGTTGTTCAGCCAGCTGCAGTTTTGAGTAATTACTTAGTGCCAAAAGAGCTACAACTACTTGCTTTCCTTCTGACTAAGAGGATATGAATCCCTCAGGGATGACATTAATCTGTAACCTAGGCAAAACAATCTGGTTTAACATATTTTAGGTAATTAGTAGAGATATCAATTAGTGATAAGTATTGTAGTCTTTTGACAATCATTTGAAGTTGGGAATTGATACATCAACCGGTGTTAGAACTGCGGTGGGGGTTTTTTTTGTTTCTACTTTTTGTGGGTTTTTTATTTTATTGTGACTGCTTTATATTTTCTGTCTTAATGTCAATGCATAGTGTTGTAAATTATCACATTGCAAAAAGACAAAAAGTATTCCATGATTAGCTTTCTCAGTGGGGTGAGGGTGCTGTTTATCCAGACTTCAGTTACAGCTGTGGATCCACCATTGAACCCTGCTGTTACCATGTGGAGAGCAGTGATGTGCTGGTCCAACACTTTATTCGTGCATATGTTGGTCAAATTGTTTGGTCTCTGCTGCTTTATTTATTGCAGGTAACACTAACTCACTGTGCTGAGGGCTTTTTGTGTAAACAGAATCACAAAGAAGTCCATTCTGAATGAGACAGAAGAATGTTTATGTATGAGCTAAGCATGGATAGTATATAATAGAGCATTTAACATTCCTTGAACATTTAATTTAAAATAAACATACAGGAAACTAAGACTAGATTTGGAAGTGATTTGTTTGGAGCATTTTCTGTGGACATGTGTGAGTCAGAACAATTTCAAAATAAATTCTTTACCACTTACTTGAATATATTTCAGTTTTAATAGAAATTTCCTTGTCGCTCTGGCTGACTTGCACAATCTCAGATGTTTAAACAGGAGTGCCTGCAAAGTCTGTTTTATTTTGGGGGTTTATTTCAGATTGACTGTTGCCAGAGGACATGTTTAAATTAGAGCTACCTTTAGTAAAACTTCAAAATTACCTATGTATAGTCTATAGTTCCAGTAATGCAGTAATAAAGTTCTAGTAGAAGTATAGTTCTAGGAATACAATAGAGCTCCTTGTTAGAACAAGAGATAGATGGTTGTTTTTTCTTATTTTGACATTCAGTGGTATGAGTTTGAGGTAGCTGGATGCCTAATATATAGGGAATCTAGCTTCATAATTTTAAATATAGCTCTGTATGAGGGTATGATTTCATAGTTCTACAACCAAGAACAATCTCTAGTCTTTTTCTCTTTACTGATCTCTTTGTTTTTCTTTATACATACATTACAGTGTTGCATTTTTTTTTTTTTTTAGTAAAAAGCATTTGAAGAAAAAAAAAAAAAAACAAAGTTCAAGATTTTTGGAAATGATTCAGCATATTGGCTCTTCCCCAAAATGCATTTTGTACCATTTTCTTTGTTTATTCTTCCTTCCTTTGGAGGGAAATTGTGTAATGCCATGCAGTGACTTCTTTAGAAGATGTTAAGAAGCACCATTTGCTCTTCTAAAGTAGCCTCTTCTCAGAATTTATAGATGTCTGTGTGTGTACCCTTCAGATTGAAGAGGGAGCTACTCAATGAATGAGGCTGTCTGCCCCCTAAGTCCCAAATGGCAGCCAAGTTTGCCTCTTCCTAGCACTGCCTGACTCCAACCTGGGCCCCTTCCCTCCTAAGTCTGAAAGCTTTCTGTCAATGCTAATGCACTCATCCATAAATGCTCAGAAAAATTATATCACAGATCATTACCCCTGCTGTCATACCCTGGAATTCTGTCCTGTGGTATATTTAGCATTCATTTCTTGGGTGCTCAACAGGGAGCAGTGGGCATGGAAATTCAGTGGATCAGGTTTTGTCTTGTTCTGTGCAGCAAGAATAGAAAAAGAGGGTTGTCTCACTTGCATGGACTGCCTGTCTTTGCTCATACTCCACTGCATGTGCTGCTGCTCCCACCAACTAGAGAGGAGACTTTAGTTAGATACCTACTCTAGGACAGTCACACACAGACCTGCTTAACCAAAGGCTAGACAAAACAAGGCAGCCTGCATTTGAGGAAGAGGACCCTATTTCATAGTTTCTGTATCTCATGCTGTAATTGTGATTATTAATTAGAAGAACTGCAATTGCTTTTACTGTATATATTGATTTTGGCTTCTCTAGACTTCACCAACAATGAAGAGTTAATCCACACACATTTTAGTCTTAGCATAGAAATGTATAGACCTTTGACCATGACTAAAAAATAAGTAAATGAATGCTGTATTGTCTTCAGAGGATAAAGACTGCTAGGGTGGATATCATAAGCCATGTAGACTTCTGGGCATTGCTTCATGATAGTTTTGCATTTGTAATGCTGGAGTAATTAGGAAAGCTGCTAATTCCTGCAGTGCCAACAGCAGGACCCTGTTCTAGGTTTGGCAGTAGCATTATTGGAGCCTGAAACACTTCAACAGGCTACCTCACAATTTTATCTAACACAGCCAAAGAGTGCTGAATAGTTCTTACTACACTTCTTCACTGATTAAGTGCAAAATAATAATAGACTCATAAAATATATGAAAAATAAATACTACTTTTAGATTTTTGTGAGAAGAAAATAACTGCAAAACCTTTCATAACTGTATTGCTGTTAGTTGTTTATACTCAAATCCATTTGCTTTTATTAAGTTTCCATGAACACTTTAAATTACATTTATTATTGTGCACAGTGAGAAATACTTATGGTTCTTGATTGCTTTTTTTTCCCTGTGTTACATACTCTGCCACTCAGGGAGGAATGGTACTCATTTCACTATATTCTAATAATTTTTCCTGGGAAAGTATTTTCGTGTGTTGCAAATACGCATTTTTTGTTTTTAAGGAAATGCTAATTACCTTCCAGGATACTTATAGCACTACAAGGTGAGCACTGGAGGCAATTCAGCAGGGGACTGCCTGTCAGTGAATTCCTGGAGGAGAACATGTGAGGTGGTTCAGGAGCTGGGGATGTGAGAAGGTCAGTTCCCTCATGCAGTGTGTTGCTTCAGAAAGTTTGGGTACCTCTGTTACTTTGGCCTTTTAAGTTGTTTAAAGTTACTTTGCCTCTCTGAATTGGCACCCAAAGTTACTGTTTCATTGTTCAGGTTTTTACTGACTTCTTAGATGCTCCAAATTTCTACCAAGTTTTGTATTTTTTCCCTGGGGAAAAGCTAGCTGACTTCTATCTTCACATACATTAATGTTTTAGGTTGATACCTCTCAAGTCCATGTTTTATGAATGTGTTGATTTATCAAAAATGTGTAAACCAACATTTACTTATTTCCAGTCCAGTGAAGGTACATGCAATGTATTATATTAAAGCAAGTCCAGTGTAAACTTTGGCTAAATAAAAATGTCTCAGCAGCATAAAATATTAATAATATGTTGAATTACAGAAAAAATAGGCTGAAAAGTCTAATCTAAAAATTTGAAAAGTCATGTGCTCTATATTGACACGCCTTTAAATGAATCAGGTATGTTGTTATAAGATCTCTCTGTCCAGATGGATGTTGAAAATACCAGGTTATGCACAGCATGTTTCCCATGTTTCCCTGGTTACTCTGTGCCACTGCTGTTTTGGGGAAATATTTATTCTCCAGAGGTAGCATTTTTGCAAATACCTTCCTGTAGTTTAAGCTTTTGTCATTGCATTCAGTTATTCCTTCTTAGCACTGCATGTTTGATTCCTTGTGTTCAGCACCCTCAGGGCAGCTTGAAGAACAGTTCAGTAAATGAATTCTGCAAACCTTGTGTGTGTACTGGTCAGCCTAGTGGTTGTTTTTTCCAGCTTTATGTGTGGTAATGTGTATGTGCATTCTATTTGTATCATACTCCATGACTGTGACCACATTAAAAAGATGGTTGGCCATCTGTATTTTCATTTGAATATCTGTTGATGAAAATGTTCTACTGCAAATATCAGTCAAAAATTATGTGGCTTAGGGGCAGTCTTGGAAGAATTTTATGTCCGTGGAATAAATTGATACTTTCTGGTATATATGATCTTTCTTCTGTAAGTTTTAAGTAATTTAAAAATAATTCCCAATTAATTGCAGCATGATGAAATTCCATTTTGGTGTATATAAAAATGAACTCAACAGCATCCTAGAAAATTTAGTGTAAGACTTCCTGGTCAGTGATAGCTTTAATGCTTTTTAGCTGCTGAGAATCTCACGAGGAGCTGGTTCACCAGAGATGTGGTTGTGTGCATCTGTGTGAGTGTAATGCAGCAGGAAGAGGAAAGAATATGCAGAATAAAAACAGCACCTGCTTTTCATTACCCAGATGGTCATAACAAAATGAGACTATTTAGTGTTATAAATTAGAGGTCAAAAAATATCTGTTGCCTTGCAAATGACTTTGTGCCAGTCTCCCATATGTCCTCTGGTTACCTTAATAGTGGTGTTTCAGAGATATTTTACTCTTTTTAAGCAGTGAAAATTAAAAGAGCAGTTGTTAAATTAGGTAGTTATTTTCTACAAATTATGTATTAGAAAAAAAATCTACAAATTATGTATTAGAATTTATTTTAATAATTAAATACATGCTCTTTCTTGTGCTGTTAGCAACTATCATTCAGTATTTCATACCATTGTTATGATTGCATGAGTGTAAATGAGCTTGGGAAATGAGCATAACTCCTTCATTACAACCACTAAAACATCACTCAAAATCTTTCATCATATCCATATGTGCTCATGACTTTTTCACAGGCTGCCACTCCTTTTTGCTTCTCACCAGTCTTTTTAGTGTCAAACAAGTTGGAAGGGTGAAACACTAGGGGGGAGCTTGTATGATTCAGAAGAGAGTGGGACAGCTTGAGTAGGGTCTATTCAGGTATCCAGTGATAGGACTTGTGGGAATGGTTCAAAGTGCTGCCAGGGGAGGCTCAGACCAGACATCAGCAGCATTTCTTCACCTGGAAGGGTGATCAGACTCTGGAACAGGCTTCCTAGAGTAGGGGTTGGTGCCCCAAGCCTGTCAGTGAGAGGTGTTAGTAAATTGTCCTTAATAATACGTCTCAGATTTTGGTCAGACCTGAGGTGGTCAGACTTGCACGAGGTGAGCACTGTAGGTGCCTTCTGACTGGAGCAGTCTGTGGTATTCTACACTCCATTCTATAGCAATGGGAAGGGAGCTGAGAGCCTGTGTCAGTTGGAGCTGGAAGATGAGTGCTGTGACAGGGAGACATGCTGCAGGTTGCCAACCACTGGCTGTATTTCCCTTCTAGGGCTTTCTCCTCCCCATCTGTGCTATTGAATCTCTATTGCTGTCCTCCCTCACGTGCTTTTTTGCTGCCTTATCTGCCTCCTGCTTTTTGCAGCAATTTGCCTTGCAGCTGTGCCCTGAAAAGCACGTAATGAGTAATGTGAAAACATATGTCTTCAAAAATGGCTTCCATTTGAGGTGGTAGATGCTTTGTTCATTATTTGCATCAGTTTTTCATGCTGTTGTTAAAGATGGAGAACCTCAACAGTGAATTTCCATAATTTGGGTTGAAGGGATTACATCTAAGACTGGCTTTAGCCCTATTCCTCTGAGCGTGTTTGAGTGCTGGTGTTTGTTAATAATGGCCATATGGCTGTCATCTCCATGGTCTTTAATTCACTGAAAAGTCCTAGGATTTACTTATCTCCTGTCACTGTATTTTGATGTCTTTTTATCTTTGATGTGGCATGTGCCCACATTTAATTCTTCCAATGCATTTTCCCCTTGTTAGTAAATGACCCACCAGGTACTCTGCTCATTTTACTTTGACATTTATGTTTAAGGTCCTGTATTTTTTTGTGTGAGTGTTTCTTGAGAACACCTGCTATCAATGAAAAATATGCTTAAACGAAGGCCCTTTTGATTGTATACTTCAGCAGTAGGTATAATGATTTAGATATAAAACCTGAAGAACTGATTTAAAATCAGTGAGATAACATATTTCTGTGACTTCCATGATGTTATATATACCTGAGATTATCAGATTCATAATTTTTCCAATGATTATAAAGGTGTTGAAGTTTTAGTAACTTAACATGCTGCAGCATTGGATTGCATTGGACCAGGAAAAGATGTTAAAATATATTTATGTATTTAAGAATGCCTATATTCATTATGAAAAATGCCATATTGATGTTTATAAGAAGTATTTCTAAAGTTACAGTATAAAGGTTTCATCATCAGTTAATCAAGACAAATTAATTGTTGAGGAGTACATAAAAATATTTAAGAATGCCTATATTCATTATGAAAAATGCCATATTGATGTTTATAAGAAGTATTTCTAAAGTTACAGTATAAAGATTTCATCATCAGTTAATCAAGACAAATTAATTGTTGAGGAGTACATAAAAATAGCAGTGACATTTATTTTAACCTTATCACAATAAACATAAGGAAATGCTTTTTCAGTGAAGCATAGACCTGCTATCATTGGGAAAGAGAAGTCATACAGTAGTTATATTACATTTCTTTGTGTGATCATGAGAATTGGAAAGCTATTTGGGACTAAAGCTGTAGATTGCTCAGATGGATACTTTATTTATGGCTGTTGTTATTATGCTTATGATACCATGAGATGCTTGTTAGATCTGTGTACACAGATGTAGTGGCTTTAACCTGCTTACTCATCACTTTATGCTGAAATTTTGTTAGTGCTTCGTGCTGGTGTAATAATTGTTTTGGTTTTTCATTTTTTGTTTGGCGATTAATGTCATTGTATGAAATATTGATTGTATACTTTCAAAATAAATTTAATTACTCTTATATATCTGCTGAGATCCTAGACACTCTGAGAAACTGTCTTCAAGGCACAGTCTGTGCCTGAAACCGCTGCTAAAATTCACTCTTTCAGCTCATCCTCATGTTGGTACACAAAGACTGGTACAATCCTTAGTCATGGGACTCTTCTTGGAGAATTAGACTGTTCCCAGATTTATTTTTACCTGTGTTGTGATGTGAGGTCGGTTGTCATAGTCTCATAAAAGCATGATAATTATACTGCCTGAAATTGCAGTTTTTAGAATCTGTCAAATAGTCCCTGACTCTCTGGAGATGAAATGGTATATTAAAATCTATCTCTTTTAATCAAAATATCTCTATATCAGGTTTTCCATGAAGCCAAGTTACAGGTAACATGGACTGTGAATGTCTCATTTGACAAACACATCTCTGAATACTGTGAGGGTTTTTTGAAATAAAAGTATAGATTAAAGGAGGGTACTTTATAATAGAAGGTTATAATTCAGTGATTAGACAACAGATCTATTAGTAGGAGCATTCTATTGCGTAATCTATCTTGCCATTCTTCACTTCTGTGATGTATCTTCACATTTTGTATTGATATTTCAGCTGACTTGGCTATTTTCAGTGACACTGGTGTTAAAATAGAGTGCTCTATCTGTCTGTATCAATATAATTGCAGACTGTAGAAAAAATATATTGGAATATTTGGAATAAATTAGATTTTAGTTAAGGACTTCTGGAAGTATATAATATAGTATACAGATGGCTGCCAAATGTCAGCCTTCAATGGGGTTGCCATGGTTTTTTGCTGAAAATAAGGTAGCAGTGAATGTGCAAGTACCTCTTATCTTTTTTTAGAGCATCTGGTATTCAGTAGAGTAGAAAATCAGGCATCATGATCCTTAGCAGGATTTAAGAGATATATGTAGAGCCTGTTAGGTGAAGTGAGTATGTTTTGAAGGTAGTAACAGAGAGTAATCAGATTCTAATGTCTGTGAGCTAGAGACCCATGGTGAAACTTGGGATCCACGGAGAGCAAGCAGAAAGCTTTGCTGAGTGAGAATCCAGTGCACTGCTCAGCAGAGCTGCTTTTATGGTAGCAATAACAAGAGCAAAACAAGAATATAATAATCTCCATAAGAATTGTGCTGATCTTTGGAAGATTCAGAAGAAGTACTTTTTTCCAGACCATTCTTAAGGCAACTCCAGATCTTTGAATTTTTGTGTCATTTATTCATTCAATACCATTGTATACAATGAAAAAAAAAAAGTAGCATATTTGAATTAGAAGGAAAAATAACCAAAATACAGAAGATATTTCTGTGTAGGTTGACTGCCAGTTTTTGTGCCATGAGTGTTTTGGCTCTCTTGAGAAGTAACTGCTATTACTCCTAGTTTATTTTATGCCTCCTGCCCCTGCAGACTCTTCCTCTGATTCAGGGACTAACATCTACTGTACGGTCCTTTCCTTTCTTCTGCATTACCCATGACTTAATCAGTTTTGGGCTATGCTGAACACAAGACAGTGCAGAATAATTAATAACATTTGCTATACTTGACAGCTATAAAGTTTATATTATTTGTTTTGTAATTTATTTACACATCTCACCTAGCTAATAGCAAGAGTGGATTATTAAGATGTTTACCAATGCTTCTTTCAGCTTGTTTCTTTGCAATTACAATTCTAATACAACTACTACAAATAAATATGTCTCTAAACAAAAAAATGGTAATCATTACCCTATTAGTTTATTTTCTAGTTGAATCTTGAATTCAAAATTAATTTAGCTGGAACAGATAGTACTCATATATCCTCCTTCTGTTCAGTATGAATTAATGCAAAATGAGCAGCTGAGTTTACTTGTGTTGCTCAACAATCCTTTTACAAAATTACTGACATTATTTAAGGCCATCCTATGTCAAAGATTTCACTGCTTAGTAGAAGTATATCAGAAGACTGGATGCTTTCTTAAAGAATACTTCTGTTTATGAAACAAAAATTCTATTGGCCTTGACGACCTTTTGCGTATAGAAAAAATCCTGAACCCACAATGTCCCAATAGCGTAAGGAATGCTGTGATGCACTTCAGAATTTCACTGGTACTGTGCCCACAATACTTTATGTTCTATAAAATAGTTTTAGAGCTGATTCATCATTAAGCTTGTAGAGTTGTACCTACGCTACCAGCTTTTCACATAGAACAATGGAGCTCTGGAGAAAAAAAAAAAACAAAGATGATTTCTTCATCATGTCTATTTGTCTTTCTTAGGTGCATTGAAGACATATATCTGCTAGCAGGTGAAGGACTAAAGTGTTCTATAGTGTTCCTGAACCATAAATAAAACCAGTGATTTTATTATTAGAATATATTTATTAACATTCTGCTACGAAAAAGTTCAGTTTTTAATCTGTATTTATGCCAATTCATATACATGAGAAACTTTCTAAAATTAGGAACAGCTCTTGCTTGTATTGCAAAAGGCAATGCAAGATGAATATTTAAGGGTGAGTTTGAGCTCAGGTTCTCTCTCGGGAATATCACATTGCCTGCAGTGCCAAATACTTACAAGACAATTCAGGGTGATACCCACACCCAGGGGTATCAGGTTCTCTTCCCTTTTGCTGCAACAAGCATACAGGTGGGCAGTGAAATATCAGTCTGTCTATTTATCTAGTCTGTCCCTCCAGCTAATTTTTCATGTTTGCCTCTCTAGCTGCTTCTATAACCTTCTCTCAGGATGTCAGCTTAAATCTGCCTGATTTGTATCCCTTCCAAACACTTCTGATTGTCCTTTCTTAGAGTTTGACCTGTGATTTTTATCTTTTCTTCCTACAATAAGCAGGTTGTGCTTCTTTCTTCAGTCTCTTCATAGCATTTTCTCCATTCTGCCACCCACCCAATCATTCATCATTTGTTACTGAGATGTCATCTCCCAGCAAAGATCTGCCTGCTGAGCCAGCCCTCATCACTCTTCTTGCAGATCCTCAAGGAGAAATATCTTTACTTGTCTCATGTGGTTGTCCTCCATGATAGCACCTGTAAACTGCATTGGTTTGTCAGTGTCATATTAGAAAACAACTCTTACAAATAAGAGGCTTTGTTAAAATTTAACTCTTTCCTGATGCTTAATATTGGGGGTTTAATTGGAAAAGCAATGTATAAACTGGCACTGAAATGAAAGGTAATGTTTGCTTTCATTTCACTGAAATGAAAGGTAATGTTTGCTAGAGCTGGCTGGGATTGGCTCTGCTGGACATGAAGGAAGCTTCAGGCAGCTTCTCACAGGAGCCACCCCTTCAGCCCCTCTGTTACCCAAACCTGGCCATGCAAACCCAATAAACACTGTAATAAGTATATAAACATGATAAGACTGGGCCTCTCCTTTCTTTAAACTGTAGTACTGAAGAGTGTAGTAGTACATGTTCATTGCTCAGATGCCGTTTTTTGGTTGGGATTTTGCATAATAGGAAAAACAGGCAAGGATAACCAGTGTATGAATTAGTTCATGTCCACTGAAAAGTCATGACTTTTTCTTGTCTTTTCCCACTGATTTCCTAATTGTCTATTTGTAGGTCTAAGCATATTTAGTGGAATCTGAATCTCAGGAGAGCCCTTTCATCCTACAATGAGAATGTGTTGGCACAGTGCTGTGATTCATGGGCAGGTTTCATAGTGTTGGATCTAGTGCTGTACTTGGCTGTAGAGAACTTCAGGATCCAGTCCTGGCTTTATTTGGAAGCATTAAGGGTGTGGCTTCAAAAGATACCGGCTCCTTTTAAACATCCTTAAAATGTTCAAATTTAAACATCCTTAAAATCCAGGGCTAACTTAATTGCTTCTTGAACATGTCAGTTCTAGAACATATCTGTATTGTTTTTATGTTTCTCTTTAATTTTGGATTTTCACAGCATGTTTTATGTTGATCCTGTGGCATACAATTTTTAGAGCTGCTGACACACAAGTAAAAAATGCTGCTCCAGTTTCATGATGTCTTTTGTTTAAGCTGTTCTGCACTGCTGCTGATTTGTGTTAGCTAAATGTTTCTATGGACTTCTTACACAAAGCTTTCTCAGATGCTTCTCCTTTAATAAAAACATCATAATTTCTCCAGAAACATTTTTTCAAATTCATAGAATTTGTCTCTGAAATTATTTTCATGTGGCATGAGAGAGATGTTTAATAGGGGACAATAACCAATAGCCAAAATATAGTATAGATCACAAAGGTAAATCTGCATATTTTCCAGTTTCTTTTGGCAGATAGGCAGACAGCCTCTTAGGAGAAGCTACATTTTTCCAAGATTTTCAGTTAAGTACATGAATAGTTGCTCCATTTTTTGCTTGCAGATATTGGAATCTGTCTTCATATAATAATGATAGCCTAGCTTTTAATTTGTGTGCAGGAATTTTAATTGGTAGAGATATTTTCCATAGCAGCATGCATCTTCTGAAATAGAGCAGTACACATCTTTTGATTAATGTAGCCTAAGTCACTGGAGTGTTCAGGGTGGCAGTATCAATTTCAAGGCAGAAAAGCTAAAAAAGAATTTAGAAAGAATAGCAAGCCTGTTAATATCCCATGTCACTTTATTTGTATATTAATGTTTCAAAATCTAGATTTTTGCTTATCGATATGCTATTCAAATACTATGTTCTATTAGGAAGTTGTTTATGATTTTTTGATTTGATTAAAGAATTATATTTTTTCCTGCACTTCTCTAAAAATACTGGCAGGTAGATGCGTGGATAAATGTAACATGACTTTTTTTTCCCTACAAAAATGGAAATAAATAGTTTTATTGAAAATTCCTTTCATATCTGTTGTGTAATTTCAATTGTAGAAGTGTTTTTAAAGTAGGACACTTATTGTGTGTATTGCTTGACCTTGCTTGACTTGGACATCTTGGACTTTCTAGAATACCCTAGAAGATACTACAGAGGCACTTACCATGTCAATATAACATTTATATGGAGTTTATATATCCATTTACTTTTTATTTTTAAACCTTGATATATAAAGTTGCTAAGAAGAGACTGTTATGTATGTATGTAGATAGCAAAATTAATATTAAACATGAAGATTTCAAAGTGTGCCTGATCAGTGAGATGGTCTGTCTTTGCCCATTTCTCTTTTAGTTCCCATTCAGAAGCAATTCTCTTCTTCCTGTCTGATCCCCCTTCTTATTCTCCACCTAAGTGTACTCTTCAGATTTGTTCCCTTGGTTTCAGGTGTCCTGCCTGAGAACTTGTTGCTGAAGATTGATGAAGCATAGCATGAACTTTTGCCCTTCTTCTCCTTTGTATGTGTTGTTTGTTTGTTACTTTGGTTGATCCTGTCCTCTTTTTTCTTGTTTTTCTGCTTTGTATTTCTTTAAGTGTCTCCTGGTCATCTCTTGGCACCTTTTCTCTCCACATTTCCAGGTGCCTTGCCTTCTATCTTCATTCTGGCTTACTTTTTTTCAAGAAAATATTTTTTAATGGAAAGCAAGTTATATCCATAGTGTCTAATTCCATGTCTTGTACAATATTTTGGAAGCAGTCACAATACTTAATTTTGCTTTCTGGAATTTAAGAAAATGTTTTTCAGCCAAGAAGAGAGTATAATCCATTGTAGGTTTTGGAGAAAACAGAAGAAAAAGACGCAGATAAAAGTTTCTGTTTCTTGTCTATTCTTTCCCTGTTTTTTGTTTGCTTAATGTTTTAATTATTTATTACTTTTCTTTTGAAAGTGCTCACACTTGCTGTTTTTGTAGATGCTTGAAAAGACCCATGTCTTTTCTTGAAGCATCCTTATAAACAAATACTTTTAAAATGGACTTTATTATTCTCAGCTGGGTAGCCATGAATCCATGTGTGGGCAAGAACTGACATGCCCCAGTTATTATCAACAATTTTACCTCTGATGCAAGAGCATGTAGTGACAGGACAAGGGGCAGTGTCTTCAATCTGAAAGAGAGTAGGTTTAAATAATGTATTATGAAAAAATTCTTTACTGAGTCTGAGGGTGGTGAGGCACTGGCCCAGGTTACCCAGGCAAGCTGTGGATGCTCCATCCCTGGAAAGGTTCAAGGCCAGGCTGGGTGGGGCTCTGAGCAACCTGGTCTTGTGGAAGGTGTCCCTGCCCATGGCAGGGGTGTTGGAACAACATGATCTTTAAGGTCCCTTCCAGCCTTTAACATTCTGTGATTCTCTCCAGTACTGAGTGCTGTGTATTTTCTGACTGAAACAAAAATCTGTCTTAGATTTTCATTACTCCTTAAACTTGAAATGATGAATATAAGTGCCATCAGTTCTTGCTATTGATGGCATCCATCCTAAAAGAGAGAAAGCTATAGGATTTTTTTCAGCCTTAAAAAAACCCAGCATTAAAAACACCCCAGCATTATACATACCCAGACCTGATGGAGTATTTTTTCTATGAAGTGGTTAAAATTTGTTGAGCAAACAAACACTCCACAAAAATATGAAATTCCTTATTAGCTCAGCATCAAGTTGTAGTTCTTGTGTTGAGTTGAGCCTGAGCAGACCTATTTTGCAGTAGAACAGATTGTCTTGCAACACAGTGTACACCTGGAAATTTTCTTCTTTGAAATGAGCCTGTGGCATTTTCTGAACTTGAGAGGCTGAGCTAATCAAGGCAGCTGACAAATTCTTCAGCATGCTTGAATCAGTGTGGGTTTGTCCAAGCTCTTTCTTAGCCCTGTACACCCTTAGGTACAAATTGACAGATTATTTTTGTTTTTACCAGCTGCTGAGATGGTTGGCAAGAGACATGTAACCAGATGAAAAAGTTTGTTAGTCTGAGACATAAAATTTAGACAAATTGAAAAATTTCTTTTTCACCTTTTCATTGTGAATTGTATTTTTGCCTGTTTTTTAAATAATTTGTGATACCTAATCTGCAGCAACATAAGCACTTTTGTCTGATTAATTAGGATGCTTCTCATGAAGCAGGACAGTTCTCAAATGTGGCAGGTCTTGGAGATCTCTCTGCTGTTTCACCAGAGCTGGCAAAAAAGAGCTCCTTAGGAGGAGAAGTTTTTTGTATGCCTGTTAATGAACAGTGAGGTAAATTGTGAAGGCGACATATAAAATGGGAGACAGGACAGAAGTAAGAGATGTTCCCAGATACACAAGGGTACAATGGGCATTTTTGTTTGCTTGATGAGTCTAAGTAAGGCAGTTGCTCTTTTTCACTCTCAGAATCAAGGCCTACCTGCCAGTTACCTTTCTGGAAGGAACAAATTGCTCCTAAAGAAAAGCAGGGCATATAGCAAATTTGCATGGTTTTCTGGGTAACAAGATTAACCAACATCAAAATTGGTGAACAAAACAAGCAGAAAAGTACTTACACTTTTCAGATGAAATTTAATGTTTCTGTTTACTTAGGATCACAGAGGCCTTCCCAGCCTTACTTATTCTCTGATTCTAAGATTGAGTCCATTAACCAGCACTGCCAAGTCCACCACTACACCGTGACCCTAAATACCACAAACTGCATGTTTTTGAACACTTCAGAGATGGTGACTTCACCACTTTCCTGGGCAGCCTGTTCCAATGCTTCACAACCCTTTCAGTGAAGACACTTTTCCTAATAGTGAATCCAAACCTCCCCTGGCACAACATCCTCTTGTCCTGTTTTTACATGGAGGAAAAAGATGGACACACACCTGTGTACACCCCCCTTACAGGGGCTAGGAGAGAGCACTAATCTTCCCTGATTCTCCTGATCTCCAGGCTAAACAGCCCTAGGTACCTCAAATGCTCCTCATAAGGCTGGTGCTCCAGATTAATTTCCAGAGTTATATTGTAGCTCTTTATCCTGTTCTGCACAAGTATTCATTGGGTTCATAGTGCTTTACTGGGCTGCAGTACATTATTCCCTGAAGAGTTTAGTGATAGATATGCTAGTAAGGAGAAGGGTAATGAAAAGCCTGCATAGTGGCAGCTATGAGCTTCTATGTCAAAAATAATTTTATTATATTCCCTCTCAGTCATGTACTCTGTGCTTCTGCATTTTTCAGGTATTAGGTGTTCACAAATCATAGGGCAAAATGAGTACTGGGATGACTTTTATGGTAATTTTAAGAAAAATTTTCCAAGGAAGTACAGTTAGTTTGTACAATTAAATGGTCTATTTGTCTGCCAGGCTCTTTTCCCCCAATATTTTCCAAACATGTCAGCTAATTTCAAATTTATGGGAAGTAGAAATTCATTAGTTACTGTCTCCTTACAGTTTTGTGGTAGTGACAAGGTAAAAGCAATGCCTGAAATCAGGTTTTTGGGAAAGAGTCATAATGCTCCTTAGTCTTCTGGAAATGCTGGTTCCTGGAAAAAACTGTTGTCTCTCATGGAACTGATCCCAGTCTTTCCACACTGATAATACAGTGAGGTGCACTGGGCTTGAGGAGTGAACTCTTGAGTCTGGCACTGACTTTTATGCCTCTTTTTCTATCCCCTGGACTAGTAACTGCCCAGAAAGTGGGTGCCATTGCTTTGACTTCTAATGATGAAGAGCCATGCATGGGAGCTGAGAATATATTTGGTTTTATGCCATGTTGCTGTTAGAGCTGCAGGAATTTGGCATTAAGAAAAAGAAATGCATCTTTTTGACAGGGTGAAAAAAGATACTTGGCCATTTAGGCCAGTGTGGTGTCTTCTGGCCAGCTGGAGTTAGGAATATAATGCCTAGATATCCTTTATGGACATCCACTTGTGCAAGGGCCCAGCAAGGATTCAGACTTACTCTGGGCTGTAACAAGCAGCTGTGTGGATTCATCACCAGGTGGTTTCACTGTTTTGGGAGCTTCTCAGGTTGCACTTCTGCTTCCTCTGGATTCAGTTTCATATAACTGGTATTTGTTAGTGTTCCCATCTGCAATACTTTTTTTTTCAACTGAATAAGAAGCAAAGGATCTGATGGAGAAAAAGGGATGCTTCTCATCACTGATGTTTAGATACATGCCAGGAGCATATACTGTACTCATATTATTTGAAAATATTATCCTGGGCCCCTTTTTCCCCCTTGACAAGATAACAAGCTTTGATGAAGTGGGTTGCAGACAGGTTCAAACATGTCTTTTTCACCTTTTAAAATTGATTTCTAGAAATGCTGTTGAAGGAATCAAAGGATATTTTCAGGAATGAAACAAGTCTCCTTTGACATCAGTATGTTTTAATTTAGTGCTGTGGCCTGGAAAAGGAAAACAAGTTTTCTTAAGGCAGCATGACAAATCTATGAAAAACATGCATCTTGTTTGCCAGAGTATCAGTTGTGATACCACTCTAGCATGAGTTTTAATTCCTTGTGTCAAATAACCCAGAGTAGTGACATCATATTACCTGATGTTAACACGGTTTCTTGCTTATGAATACAAGTTCACTTGAAATTTCCTTGGTTGCCATAGAGCATCCTATTTCCAGGTAATACTGAGGTTTCCTGCTTTTTTCTTAATAGTTTGCAGATACTTGGTTTATATCAAGTTTTAAGAATGGCCCTAATCCTGCCTCCGTTGCCAAAGCTCTTTCTTGTGTAAGTAAATCATAGCCAAGAGCACTCAGGGTCACATAACAAAAACTAGTATGTAGCTTGTTCCTACTTCTGATGTGGTTACTGGACTGGTTTCTGTATCCTTATGTTATGGCTGTTTCATTAAATGAGCAGGCCCTAGCTTTGGTACCTTGTTCTCATGTCCCTGTCATGTCTGCAGATGAGTGGGTGAGCAGCCAGTACTTAGATGTGGCCTGAAGTGCATCCTGGGTGAGGAAAACCTACTGAGTGAGGTGTGAGCATGAGTGTGTTCTGTCAAATCCATTGAAAAATCAAATGCAGAAAAATAAAACCAATAAAACCTCTTCAGATTATTAAAATATCTTTAATTTTACACATTTGCTTCATTTCAGCTTCTTTTGTTCTCACTGCACATTTACAGGTGTGTTAATTCAGGTTTTCATGGGCCATATATTTTTAGATATTGCTGACAATTTGTCCTGAAGAGGTGGTATGGGAAGTTTGATCATCTTTTTAGTGTGTGCTACTGATCCTCTGGGGCAAGGATTTGTTTGTAAGGACTTCCAAGTGGAGGCTTAAAGTAAAGATGTGCTTTCCAGTGGGTTTGTGAGTTAAGGCTTACCTTTCTGCTGTTCAGATATCACTAGTTTAGTCCTTCAATTTAAATATCAATTTGTCAAAAAGTTCTTCTTTGTAACTGTGGCTCTCAGTCTCAAGTAAGACAAATTAAAATGTATTGCAACTGAAGCAGATGAGTCATATTCCATTGTGATAGGAAATGGTGTAATCTTTGGATGAGCTAGGAAATCCTGATAACATACAGTAAATCTCTGAACATCATTAAACTTGACCTTAGGCTAGATATGTATGCTGGCTACATTACTTTTCTGTAAATGAAGTCTTCAATGAAACAGTGGATGTTTAAGAGAATGTCATTGTAGACAGGTGAACATAATTGTTCTTACCAGAACTTGAATATTTTGTTTCCTTCTTTTGTGCTTTTTTACCAGTTAGGAATAAAAAGTTTGAGGTTTTTATATATAATTATTTGTTTTACATATGTGAATGCACTCAGTATTTTCCCATCTGTATAGCAGTCAGAGCCATTCTTTGCTGACAGAAGCATGCTAGGAAGCAAAGGTCATACTCTGACACTCTAAAATCTCTCCACCTCTCAGCTGCAAATTCCTTGCATTTACTTGGTGTTCCATCCTCATCTCTTCTGAACTTCAGTTTTCCTGTCAGTCTTTCAGATACAGATGACTTTCTAAGCCCAAGATCTGAAGTCACATCCTGAATGAAAACTAATTTTTTGATGGTTTGAAGACTCCTTTCAAATACTTTGATAACTGTCTGAGCAGAGATTAGCAGCTCATTAGTGGTATTGCTAACTGGAAAATCAGGAGAGGTCAGTGGGAAGCCTGAACTTCAAGCAAAATTTTATACTGGTTCTTAACTTCAGTATATAGCATCTTTTCATAGTTTTCAATAATGTGAACTTCTAGACATCAGTCTTATTCTGCAGCTGTTCTACTTCACAATAGAGAAAAGTGTGAAAAAGGCTAGATAAGAGCAGAAAGGAAAAAATTGCTGGCTGGTTCATATCTCTGTGTTGCTCTGAGGACAGAATTGCAGACATTATTGTCACTAATAAGTTCTAGGACTGAAGAGAGTAAAAGAAAATTCCCAGAAACTGTGAAGAGACAGAAAAACTTCCTTTTGGCTGGTAGCTCCAGCTGGGTAGAGCAACCCACTCAAGAATTCCAGCAGGTTTCAGATAGTCAGGGCTAGGTAATGCATATGTCACTGGTGGGCTTCCCTGCGATTTCAGTGATCGATTCATCTTTCACCCCTGTGTATCTGTTCCACACCACACAATATGTAGCACAGCACTGCACTGATGCCTTTTCTTCAAATTAATCTGTGAGAACACTTCAGTGTGTCCTGAAGTGTTTTGTTGAATAAACTTTGACACAGTAGAAACTACAAAAATCTTTGGTAAAAAGCTACTTTTCTTTTCTTACCTGTCATAGCAACACAGTTTTTAGGGTGTTAAATTCAAGGACACCTAGAGATATGTTCGCAAATAAATACACTAGTGATGTTTTTGTTGGTTTCTGCTTTATTTTTTACTTGCCTGAATAAATCTTCATGCTCTCTATTTCTCTTTTTATGAGTAGTCTCATTCTCAGATGAAAGAAACCCAGGATTAAATAAAAAGTATTCCAACAACTTTCAGGTTTGCCTTTCATCCAACTGGTGACATATTCATAATACTGTCTAAGTTGCTCTGAAGATAAGAGGTAAGAAGGGAAAACTGTACTGGGAACAGCTATTTAGTGAACTGCACACCATAGCTAAAGCAGTACTGTTGCCAAAAACAAACTTCCAACACAGGTCAACTCCCCAAAGGTATGTTTGACTTCAGAGACACTTTTGAAAGAACTTTAGCCTTTAAAATCTTACCTAGTGGCTTGCTCTCTTTTTAACAATTAGATAAAAAAATATATTTAATCAATGTTGTAATTGTTCAGTTCCTTTAATAGTCCTTCTAAAATCCTGATAATAGTCCTTTTTTTTCCCAAAGCTAGAAAGCACCTATATCTTGAAGCTAACATTGTTATCACCCTTTAAATGTTATCAGCAACTTTATTAAGTCATCTCATTCAAAATGCATCCCAGATGTTTTCTTACTGCAAACTTACTGCGCTTGCTGATGCTGACCTTTGGATTGTTCTTGGTTATTTTTACTGAGGTGAGAAAGACTCCATCAATTTCCTGCAGCAAATTTCATTGTAAATAGTGGTTTTCGGTTTTTTTTGGTTTTTTTTTGTTTGTTTGTTTGTCTGGTTTTTTTTTTATCTTTTTTTTTCTTTTGTGTTTTTTTTGTTTTGGTTTTGGTTTTTTTGTTTTGTTTTGATTTTTTTTGTTTTTTTTTTGTGATTGCAGTTGCTATCTATCTAGAATTACATGGGATAGTATATTAATGATAGTGGGAGTGTATTCAGCAACTGAACTAGGATTATATGGACTACTGTCTTGAGGAACTACTTGCTAATCAGACTTAAAACTCTCCATGGGAGGGTGTGCATTGGAGCAGATGTTGTTCATAAATTTAGTAAGAACTAATATTTTCATTTCAGGACATTTCTAGTTATTTAACACTACTAGTATCCTCTTTATAGCTTTTTAAATCTATACTGATCTAATCATAGGTCAGTAGATAGATACATTAGGTAATTATTTTTCTATCAATAGTATAATTTGGACAAGAAACTACCCTGTGGCATACCCTTGCAAGCTGCTGATTACGTGATGGATAGAGCCAAAGTAGTGACCAGACAGTAAAAATCAGTTGTCAGTGTAGAGAGGGGATAGAAATATAAGTTTTTGCACACTTGAATTTTCCTCCTTTGTTTTCTTGTTAATACTCTTTGGTTTTCATTTAATTAGAAATCTGAAGTTTTTTAGATCTTTAGTTACTTTTCTACCTATGTTAGTACATTTTGTTAAAAAGTTTGCTAAGGATGCAGGATTATGCAATCATGCTGTTTCTGTCTTCTAACTTTTTTGCAATGACATTTAAATCTTTTGGACAAGTTCCAAAAATTTGACAGACACGGATAAGTCTGAAATTTTTTGGATTTGTAGGATCCTAGGATAGTTCACATGTGAAGGGGCCTTGGGAGATCTCTAGTGCAACCTCCTGCTCAAAGCAGGGCCAGCCAAGGGTTCAGACCAAGTTATTCCGGGATTTCCAGGTGGATTGTGAAATCCTCCAGTGGAAGAGATGGTATATCTGGGCAGCCTGCAGCACTGCTGGACTGTGTTGAGAAAACTTTCCCCTATACACAGGCCAAACCTTCCTATTTTCACCTTTTCCCTGTTTTATGTCACCCTTGTTTCACACTCCTGTGAGGAGCATGACTGTGGGAGCATCAGCATTGCTGAGCTGCTGTTGGATCCCTCAGAGCTGTCTCCTCAGCACAATAAACAGGCCCAGTTCTCTCAGCCTCCTCTCACAGGGCAAGTGCTCCAGCTCTGACCACCATGAGTGGTGACCCCACTGACCTTGCTCCACTTTGCCAATGTCTTTCCTTTCTGGGGAGGAGAGGGCAGGTCTGGCCCACTGTTGCACATACATGCAGTCTCACGAGTACCTACTAAAGGAATCACTTTTCTGCAATTTCTCTATGTTCTATACAATAGGCAGCCTGATAGATGATAACAGCCATAAAGTCCAACAATAAAAAAATACCTGCATAATAAATTAAACTTGTAATGGATGCTGTATTTTCAGATATGCCCAAATTGAAAAGACCTTCAGTGCCTCATGGGATGGAATCTAGTCATAAGGGAAGAATCTGTAAAATACTTGAGTTTATCAATATGGATGCTTTCAGCAGTTCCCCTGTGTAATTTCATCCTATACCTAAAAGTTGTTTTTTTTCAATCTGTAACATCGCAAATAGATGCTTTCCCCTCCTGAGAAACACTAAATACCCATTTTTGTTTCTTCTCATACTGGCCTGATTTTGCATCTCTGTCATTCCTTTTTGACTTGTCTTTCAGAATTCTTTCTGAGCATTATTTTACTAGCCGCTTTTCTTGCTTGAGAGCTGAGGTGATTCAACTTGAGTTAATGCAGTTACAAAGCTTCAGTTTGTATTTGTCTAAAACAGGTGACATACACATGTAGATCTGGCCCACAATTATCTAACAGGTATTAAATTAATCACTGGCAGAGGTATTGTTTTACTTGTGTCTGATGTAAGAAGAATTATTCCCTTATCCTCCCTGAATCATCCCCACTAGCTGTGTGACTTAATGAGTATGTGTACATAAAGTGAAGGAATGTTGTTAATACAATACATGAATGTGTTTCTGGGTGAATATAGTGAGCCAGTGCTCATGGCTGATTGTACTGTCCTTATAACCCCTCCCAACCACTCTTGGTACACTCAATATTTTTACTTTTAAGTTACCAATTCTTAGGAGTTTGGATGCCATTTTTATTACTGGAAACCTTTTAGGATGGTCACTTCTTATGAATTAACTTCATTTTAATTTGTTCAACTATTGAGCCATCTGCCTTTTTTTTTTTCCATGACTCAAAATTCAATAGCCTTGCTTTCAATTAAAATGTAATGCCTTGGACAGAAGATGAGCCTTCATGTATGTTTCCAGTATTTTCTGTTTCTAAAAATATGCTGGGAATTTTTGTTAACGCTGTTTTGGTATTCAGAGTTCCCACTATGTAATTTTTTAATGAACCTTAAATTAAAAATGCTCTCTCTAATTTAGAGCTGTCAATGATTTGGTGATTGTTATTTTGCACTGGCATTGTCTCATTCTTCCTCTTACAATTCAAACATTCTTTCATTACCCTGCAGAAAAAGTGTACTTTGAGTACTAGATAATCTTGATATACATAATAGTACATGCATGCAAGAAGTTGGTGATACCCCCATTCCAGAAATCATTCCCATTAATAGAAACATATGATTGTTTCAGAGGGCTTGACCTTGTTAACAGCAGCCCATGATTCTTGATTGAAGCAGTGCCAGTACTGCAAGTGCAAAGGCAAGAAAAGTCAGATAGGCTGCAAAATTCCTTTAAGTGGGAGGCAAATGTTGACAGCAGAAAGAATTGTGAGATTTAATTTTTTTGGTGGGTTGGACAGACTGACAAGAAGAAAATTATTTTTTGAAGAGTTTTGACATGACTCTTAAGTGTAGCAAAAGGATGTTTTTACTCTGGGGTGCCTAATTTTAATAGAAAAAATATATTCATTAGAGAAGTTTTGTAATAGGTGTCAAGGACTTTGAAGAGAAATGTAATTAACATCATTTTATTGGCACTGTAAGAGTAAAGCAGAGAATACTGAAAAAGAGCTACTAACTTAGCTTTCTGTTTTATAAATCCATGAAGGAAAAAGAAGCTAGTCCCCTCAAAAAAATTACACATAAATGGGCTGACAATATTTCCAGAATTTTACAGCTCAAATTCTGGAGATAGGTCAGGATAAATTTTCATAGAGAATAATATCTCTAAAAAGATCTAGCTAGAAATGGGGTTTTGTCCCTGATACTTCTCTAGTCAGGGCCTCTTTTTGCATGACTGAAGTATGCATGTTTTCTTCCAATGAAGAGGAATGAGAGATGTGTGTTACACAGAAGCAGATGCAAGATTACTGTGTTAATGGTGAAAGGTAAAAACGAGGCGTATTTGAGGATTGATACTGGGGGAGGTAGTTGAATCGCTCTATGTCTCCCTGGTTTCATTTGGTTAGCTCAGAGCAAAAATGAGTGGAAAATATATGAAGTGTCTTCTTAAAATGCTTTATTTTTGCTTTTTACCTAAGATCAGTGGTGCAGAAAAAGTACCACTGAGATCCTTGTGTTTGTGCTCTGTGGAGGAATGCTGTTGATTATGGACATTTTATTTCCACTGGTGTAGTGGGTTGACACTGACTGGATGCCAGGCACTCAGGAAAGCCACTTGCTCACTCCCCTCAGCATCTGGACAGAGGAGAGAAAATTTAATGAAGGATTCATGGTTTGAGATAAGGACTGGGAGAAAACACCCATCAATTGCCATCAAAGGCAAAACAGGCTCAACTTAGAGATATAAAGTGAGTCTGTTGCTAACAAAATCACAGCAGGATAATAAGAAGTAAAATAAAACAATAAAACCACCTTCCCCCGCCCTGTTCCCCCTCCTTCCCAGCTCTACCTCCTTCCCCAGCAGCACAAGGAGACAGGGAATGGGAGTTATGGTCAGTTCATCACCCATAGCTTTTCCTGCTGCTCAGGGACAGGAATCCTTCCCCTGCTGCACCATGGATCCCTCCCATGGGAGACAGTTCTCCCAGAACTTCTCCAGCATGTGTTCATCTCACAGGAAGCCTCTCCCTGTGCACTGCTGCAATGTGAGTCCATCCCACAGGCAACAGTTCCCCTCAAACCTCACTTTTCCATGAGTTGCAGTCCTTCAAGGACAGGCTGCTCTAGCATGGGTCCCTCTCACCTCAGGTCTTCCATGTAGTCACAGCCACCTGCTCTGGTGTGTGGCCTTGCATGTGCTGTGAGTGGATCTCTGCATCCCGATGGATCATCATAGGCTGCAGGGGTCCAGCCTGCTTCACCGTGACCTTCACCACAGGCTGCAGAGGAATCTTGACTCTGGTGCCTGGAGCATCTCCTGCTCCTCCTTCTTCACTGCCTTTCATGTCTGCAAAGTTTATCTTCTCACATTTTCTCACTCTTCTCTGGCTGCAATTACAACTGCCCCACAATTTTTGTTTTGTTTCTTCTTAAACATGTTATTACAGAGATGTAACCACGATTTATAGTTGTCCCAGCCTTGGCCAGCAGCATGTCCATCTTTGGAACCACCAGTAATTGGCTCTGCCAAGCACTGAGGAAGCTTCTGGCAGTTTCTCTTACGAGCCACCCCTGTAGCTCCCCCTACTTCCAAAACCAGGCCATGCAGACCTAATACAGCTGGTCACAAGATCCTATACTGCCTATCGCTTTCTGTAAGCAGCAGCACACGTTCCCCTGCACTAAGAACACAGTGTGCAGCCAGCAGCAAAGCATTAAAGAACTGCCTGCTCTGTGTCAGGACAGCACTTGGGCTACCACCAGTGCCAGGGACCATCCTGGTGCAGATGAGTGACACTGGATTGTGTTGGCATGTTCCAGCTCTTAGGGCAGGATGGTGACTGCGACTGACCTTTTTGACATGTGCAGGAATGTAATCAAAAGCTGTATGGCTGTAGTCCTGTGGCCACCATCTCTTGGTGACTCTGCTTGAGCAGGGGAGGTTCCACTAGATGGTTCTCTGCAGTTCCTTTTGTGCCTCCATGGTTCTGTGACTCAAATCACACTCAAGCTAAGAAAGCCCCTCCAGATTTCATGACAGGGGAAGGTTTGAATGATTCCATATGCTCATGAAGAGCCAGGTTTGTCTCCCACAAGTCAATTGTCCATGTGGCAGCCACCTCTTTTCCTTTGGGGGATTTATCAGTGGCTGCACAGAAAACTAACAAGCTAAACACAAACATGAGGGGTGCAATGAATGCAACATCTCACTAAAGGCATTGGTTCTGTTTGTGTAGTGTGTGTTGCAGTTGACCGTTGTTTTTGCAGTTGGCAAGTAAAAATTTTCAGCTAAAGCAACTAGCTGCATGTCAGTGCTGTGAGGAAGTTGGCAGCTTGATTCTGGCCAGGATTCCTTCATAAGATTGTCTTAATGCTTCTTTTCTGTGGTGGTACTAGTCATGGAGAGACATGAAAAGTGTACACAGTAGTGGCTGACTGTAGTTCAATACAAAAATTGAATACAGTTTGTCTTGCTCCAGTAATTAGTGTATTGCCTCTGTCTTTTGAGAAGACCCCTCTTTTTGCTCCAGTCTTACTTGAAAGTAACAGTGCTTGACACAACACTGTTTTTTGATGACTTTGGTAGTCTTTGGCCAAGGTCTGAAGAGCCTGTAGCCTGTAGTGCCACACTGGGCATTAAACCTGAGGCTTTGTACAGGGCGTAGCATAGGGGCAAATTTCTCCATGAAGGCTTTGGGGTTTATTGTTAAAGTCTTTAAAGAAGAAGATGAAGAAGGAAAACCTTTTCAGAGGCTTTCTACCAGACATTACATTTGGGTTGGTATTATAGGCAGTGCCTGTGAGATAGAGTAATTGTAAATTGACTTCACTGTTCACTGCTTCATTGTGAGAAGAGTGGTAACAGGAGAAGTTCCTCTGGGGGATGTTTGGGATAAAGTGTAAGAAAACAGGTGTGGAAGGACAAGAGATTTCCTAATAAGTTGTTGATGTCTTTGGCAAAACCAAGAAAAAGTTGGTCACACTGTGGAAACCAAATACAGATAGAAAGGTACCCCCATACGAAATGTTCACTACCCCATTTTATACACAAGTGGGTACCAGAGAACAGAATGACAAAAGCAGCAGTTAAGTTTTGTACCTGTTATCCCCCTAACCTGAAAAAGCTTTTTAAAGGTGTCTTTAGATTTTCAGATGCATTTTTTGATGGGGAATAGATCCTTAGCCCCAGGCTTGAGCATTTGATTTGACTTTATTTTTGCAATTGTTAGTAGGGGCTGTTTTTGTCTGAAGTAGTATCATTCCTGACACTGGTAAGAGGGCATACAGTAGTTCCCTTGTTGGTAGTGTGTCCTACCAGGCTCGTGCCCAGCATGGCTGCGGGACCTCCATGGGGATCACTTCCTTGCCACTTGTGAGTCAGTGAAACCAGCCTGGCCTCTCCGCTGATGGCGCTCACCCCACCTCATGGAGGTTAGAATGTCACGTTCCATCCTCCTTAGATTCCCCCGCACTGTTTGGTGCTGTGTGCTGCGGGACCTCCCCCGGGATTGGCTCCTTGTCACCTGTGGTTCGATGAGAGAAACTTGGCGTGCTTGCTGAAGGCGCTCACTCCTCCTTGGGGAGGCATGGATGCCCTGTTCAATCTGTCTCTCACAGCATTCCATCCTCCTTGGATTCTCCTTCAGGGGCAGTGGGCTGCGGAACCTCCCTTGGGTTCGGCTCCTTGCCACCTGCGTTTCTCTGTAAGAATGCTGGCGCCCCCACTGTTGGCGCCTGCTCCTCCCAGAAGAGGCACGGATGAACCAGTCCTGCCTTAGAGCTCGTCCCTCATCGCGTTCCATCTCCCTTAGATACTCCCTCAGTGTTTGGCTGGAAGATCTGCCCAACCTCTGCCGGGATCGGCTCCTTATTGCCCTCGGTTCTATGAAAGAAACCTGGTATTCCTGCTGACGGCGCTTACGCCTCCCTGAGAGGGCACGGACGCGCTGTTTGGTCCTTCGGCCCTTGTCACGCGCGGTGCTCCGAGCCCTGCTCTGCTGCCGTCTCCTGCTCCTTGAGTGGTTGTAGCCCTGGGCCTGCTGGGCCCTGGTGTGGTCATCATGATGCCTCCTTGGATACCTGCTTCGGCTCTTCTCTTGGGCCCTGCCACGGCTGCCCCCACGGCTGCCCCCACGACTGCCCCCACGGCTGCCCCCACAGCTTCTGCTGTAAGACTTGCGGTGCTGGCGTCCTGGGGAATTATGCTGACCTCTTTCTGCAGAGCTGGACCCAGCTTGCTCTCCTGGAGTACGGCTGGCAGAGCTGATGGACTCCTCTACAGAGTGCACCTCAGAGTTACTGTCTCCCACCATGTGGAATGTATGTGGAAAAGGTGACTGGCATATCAGGCCCTCCACTCTTCTGTGGAGCCACTCCACCATGCAGTAAAAACAGAAAGGGTGCCAACGCCAGCTCATGGAAGGTTGGTCATTAATGCCCGCCCGGCAGATCGGGCAACTTAGGTTCTCCGAAGCACCTGGACGGGCAGCCCGGGATACCTGGCTGGTGCTGGCAGCAAGGGAAGAGGTGCCGCTTTCTGCAAAGTCTTCCTCTGAGGCCATTTTGTCCTGCAAACCAAAGAGATAAGCTGATGTGTTCCCTGGTGCTGGGGACACAATCTGCAGCCAGCAGCAAAGCTACCAAAGTCGAGCCTTAAAGAACTGCCCACTCTGCCTCAGGATGGCACCAATGGGCTGCCACCAATGCCAGGGACCATCCTGGGGCAGATGAGTGACACTTGAGTGTCTTGGCATGTTCTAGCTCTTGAGGCAGGATGGTAACTGACCTCTCTGATATGTGCAGGCAGGAGCTGGGAGGCTGGGAAAGGAATTCCTGGCCTCTCAGCAGCTGCAGACAGAGCCTGAGTGCATGGCAGATTGGGACCAGCACCCCAGGTCCTGTCAGTGTCCTTGTCCAGCAAATCTTCTTTGTGCCCTCAGAAAGCACACAATGGGATGGGGATCCTTTTTCCCTTCACCCTCAGATGTCTGTCCCCAGTGGAGGAGGCCAGACACTGTGGCCTTTCAGAGCTTCCCCAAGCATCCAAAATGCTTGTTGTCACATGTGTCACAATGACTCCCTGGTGACATTGTGGGGCTTTCGGGGACCACACCCAGAAGACACAAACTCCAGCCCTAAGGAATCAAAATTTCCAAAATAACTCATCTTACACAGCTGTTCCACTGTCAAGCAAAATCCTAATGCCATATTTTGCATATAAATTCACAGGTTACACTAATCATACTCATCCCTATGTTCTGTTTTAGAAATAAACCAGCTCAAGGCATTTCTTACCCCTCAGTCAACTTTGCAGGTCAAAAGAGGTGATACTCACTCAAGCAGTCTGTCCAGTGTGCAGCTCCCCAGTAGAGATGGACATAAGTAGAGATGGACATACTGGAGAGTGTCAAGTAAGGATTCACAGGGATGATGAAGGGTCTAGAACATCTCTTCTACAAAGACAGAACTAGGAATGCTGCCTCCAGGCTGTTCAATCTGGAGAAGACTCCATAGGGGATCTTTTCCAACATATACCAGTAACTGAAAGGAAGGTACAAAGAAGACAGAACCAGGCTCTTTTGAGGGGTGCCCAGAACACAGAACTTCTCTCTGAATATTGGAGAACTTTTTTTTACTGTGAGGGTGACCAAGCACTGTCAGGGTGCTTGTGGACTCTCCCTCCTTGGAGATGATACTCAGAAGCTGTCTGGCTGTGATCATGGGCTAATTGGCACTGCTTCCTGGTAGAAACCTGATGTCCCCAGTGTCCCTGCTGCCTTCTGCTGGAATTCTAGGCTCACAGCCTGGCCCTCATCATGATCCCTATTAATTTGATTCTCTCTCTGTATTTGACCTTGAGTGCTGCAGGAGCTCCCCTGAAATGGGTTCTCTGTTGCCTTTCATTCCTTGGAAGAAACTCAACTCCCCACTGCTGTTTCTTGTGCCTCCCATAATAAGCTGGGACTGGCTCTTCTGGGTTTAGAGCTCAGCCCTTGTCATGGAGTAAAACCAATTAAAGTGCCACAGGCTTGTCTCAGTCTTGGTTGATCAACAAACTCTTGTTCACATAAGTCTGATAAGCCCAGCTGAAGTAGTCTTGCATTAGCTTCAGCAAAAACACCACTTTCATTTCAGAACTTCCATGTATTCTCAGTCAAAAACAAAACACAAGGCTGGGACTGGTTGCAAGGCCTGGTAGATGATTCAAAGTGGAGCATTTTGTCCTAACCTTTAGTACCCATCCCTACTGACCATACAGGATTTTAAGTGTCTTCAGCTTTCCAGGAGAAAGAGTTTAATTGTTTATACAGCCAATGGCATCCTTGCCTGTATCAGCAATAGTGTGACCAGCAGGACCAGTGCAGTGATTGTTCCTCTGTACTCAGCACTGCTGAGGCCACACCTTGAATGTTGTGTTCAGTTCTTGGCCCCTCATGAAGACTCTGGGGGGCTGGAGCGAGTCCAGAGAAGGGAGCTCTGAGCTGGGGAAGGGTCTGGTGCACAGATCTGATGAGGAGCAGCTGAGGGAATTGTAGCTGTTTAGCGTGGAGACAAGGAGGCTCAGGGGGACTTCACTGCTCTCTTCAACTACCTGGAAGGAGGTTATGGTCAGGTAGGGCTTGGTTTCTTCTCCCAGGCAAGTAGTGGCAGGATGAGAAGACACAGCCTCAGGCTGTGTCAGGGGAAGTTCAGGTTGGACAGCAGGAACCACGTCTTCTTCGCAAAAACAGTTACCAAGTATTGGAACAGATTACGCTGGGAAATGACTGCCCTGGAAATATTTAAAGGACGTGTAGATGTGGCACTTAGGGATGTGGTTTAGTGGTGGACTTGGCAGAGCTTGATTAACAGCTGAACTTGATCATCTTAAAGGTCTTCTCCAACTTAAACTTCCATGGTTCTAGTGAAATGTATGTGTACATGTAGATTGACTTTCCCCACCTGCCTTTTAGAATTATCTAATTTAGTACTGTGTTCACAATACATTTGGGAAATTCCTATATTTCATTTAGTACTTACTGTGCTTGTAACACTTTTCCCTCTTTATGTGCCTTTGTCTCTCCCCTCTGTACCCCCATAGCACAGCCCTTTGTATAATTGCATTGGAATTTTTGCTATTTTCAAAGACCTTTTTTCCTATTAAACCTACCCAAAATGAGTTACTTACTTAACTGATGCTTGCTGCTTTCCAGATTAATCTTCCTGAAGCTTGCTGCTTCCAGATTAATTAAACTGAATGCAACATACCACATTTTTTTACATGTGTTCAAGTATTTTACAATAATGAAATGTTCTTCTGATGCTTTTAGTGATTGTAACTGATTTTAATCCTAAATTATTGAAGATATATCCCATTTGAAGTATTTTAGGTGTGTTCTCTGGGAGGTTTTAAAAAAGCTTATGACTGTAACATTAGAGAACTGTCTGCTGGTGCAGGCTTTAAATAAATTACTTGATCTCATAAAAGCAGCATAAACATTTATTAACAAATCATGACATGGGCTGTTCTTTTCAACACATTTTTTCTTTATGCTTGTTGGAAGTCAAAGAAACTTGTATATGAATGTTATAGAGTGCTGTGGCTGTGTTCCTCCTTTCCACTCTTGCTTCCCCATCCTTGAAGCAGCATGTTTCTGAGACCCACAGCTGTCCCTTTTCAGCTGTAATTCAGTTATAATTAGCTCATTATAAGCATTGCCATTTTCTGTGCTGTCAACAATGTCACTGCTGTAAAAGCAGATTTTCAATAGTACCTGTGCTGTCAGGAAGCTCTCAGGCACTATATATGATGCTCTTTGCTGGATGATGAATTCAATTATTTGTTATTATCCGTTGGTTATAGAGCTTTAGGGAATAAAGAATTCAGAATTATTCTACCTGAATATAGTTTTTGGGTTTTTTTAATAGTTACATATATTTATTTATTTATTTATTTATTTATTTAATGGTCTTTATTGCATTTCTTAATTGAAGACTTTTTTTGAGCAAGAGTTAACTATTTCTTATCTTCTTTTGTATAACCTTTAACTAATTCAGAAGTATTTGAACGGAAACTCAGTAACAACAAGAAGTTGCTTCAGTTTTCTGGTATTTGTACTGAAAGTTAGCTATTGCAGTTAGAATCCAGCTTAGTTCTGGCAGGTCACATTTACAAAAAGCATCAAGCTGTGATGATGTTATTCCCTTTAAGAGACTGACAGCTGGAATTGTAAGCCTCATCTATTCCTGCTCCTGCTGAGATCATTTGGCTTCCCTTTCAGCTGGGGCAGAATTAGTTGTGGAGTGTGACCTGTGGGCTGTCACCTCTGCCTCCCAGCACTGCTGAGAGCCCAGGTTCTCTTAAGGACAGCAGTCCCTGTCACCTGAGTGTGGACAGCAGAGGTGTTCAGTGCACGGTCTGGGTGGGAATGTGTAAGTTTAAACTTCCTAAGGATGACACCTACCATGTCACTGATTGTTCTGTTTCGTGATATTTTTCAGAAATGGAAAAATTTCAGGGTTCAGAAGGCAAGAAGGAAGATGAAGAAAAGAAATATCTTGATGTTATCAGCAACAAAAACATAAAGCTGTCAGAGAGAGTTCTGATCCCTGTCAAGCAATATCCAAAGGTACTGTAAATCTAGTCTAACAGTTGTTTAATATTTGTTAATAAAATTATGAAAAAGTTGCACACAACCATTTTTATTGAGTCATGATATGCAGGCTTTGTGGTAGTCAAAAAAGAAAACTCCTATATAAATGTGTCTGTTGCATGTTAGCTCTTAGATGTTTTAGCTTCTGTCTCAGGGCCTTTCAGAAAAGCAATTAAAGTGAATGAGATTTTTTTTCAAATTCAGGTAGGTTTTTTTGGGTTTTTTTGGTTTTTTTTTTTACATATATCATCCTTTTATAAAATAAAATACCAGTTGCTCAAGAATAAAAGGTTCCAGTAACTCCAAAAAGCTTCCTCATGGAAGAGTTGGGGGATTTTCTGCGGTGTAGTAAGTTTTAAAAGATCAAGTGTCAGGATTACTGCAGGCTGTGACTGACAATGTTCCTTGCTGTTGATAAACATCAAATGTTTTAGCATCTAAGACTTTCTTATTAGTTCTCATTGCTACATACTTTAATGCAGAAAAAGGATTTTATTTCTTGCAAAATTTAGCTACTCATGGGAAGTTTTTAATTTTGTATTTTATAAGAGATTATTGGGTTTTTTTTTTTGGAACTTGGGTGTTTGGTTTTTTATACAGTTTTTAATTTTACATAAACAGTTATTCCAATAGTATTCATACTGAAATTATAAACATCTCTATTTGTCTCCAGAGTATTTTTTCCTTGCTGATTTATTATCACATGGCACATGGTTCACCATTAGCCTTGATTACACTTTGAGCTTTTTGCTTTATACTTTCATCAGAGCAATAAATTACAATTGGTAAAAAGCTCATCAAACAAAATGAAAGGTGTAAAAAAAATTGAGATTCAATGATTCCAGCTGACACTTACCTCCTGACTAGTGAATATAAAACTGAGATAATGTAATAATCCAAACGTTAAAGACCTTAGAAACACATACAGTGCTATAAGGAATTACTTTCTTACTGCATAGCCTGAGGTGCTTTGCCTTGATTTGTGGTATTTTGTGTAAATGCTGTAGGTGACCTGAAGTTCTTATTCAGGATGTAATAGTGCTGTAACTTCGTAACAGCAGTGTGATAATTATTCAGAATACTGTTTGATGAAGGTAGTAGAATAAAAGATAAACTGTTTAAAAGACAAAACACTATCATCTATCCAATATAGCACCTGAATGTGATTAAATTAGCTTCATTTACTTTAATGAATGTGTCAAATTAATGAATAGTAAAAGATATAAGGCATTTTTTACAGCTTTTGAGTGGTGGAGCAAAAGAAATCAGTGGGATGGAAATGAAATACTTATTCAGTAATGCAGAATAATCTCTTGCAGGGTTTCTGTAGTTGATTTGCTAGCAATATTCTGTGCTTGGCATGGAATTATTCCCAGAACTGCAGGTTTCCTGATACTGTCTCTAGGAACTATCTTTCAAGGACTGCATTTACGCTTAGTATCAAACAGCTGATTGCTCTGATCTAGTGTCTTGTCTTTTCTGGGTAATTGTATACATTAGGCAAATCAGCACACAGCAGTTGCTTCAGCTTGCTTTATAAATAATGAAAAAAACATAAAAAATAATTAAGAGGATTTGTTTTATATATTTGGTAGAATATGTTAATAATAGCAGTTGATCTGACCTTTTATTTATAAACAGCTAAGATAATTATCGTATTATTTCACTTAGGAGTCATTTCTATTTGAAAGATCATTATTATAAATCATTTATTCATTGTTTGCTGATAAGCTTTTTTGGGCAGTGCTAGGTAAGCAGGGTTCTGAAAACATGCAGAAAGTGTCCAGGTGTATACAATTGTTGAAAAAAATTCTGCCCAGTTAAAAACCATGTAAAACAACAGTTTACAGGCTGTCTGTTTAGGAATGAGGGCAGCTCTTGGAAGACATTTGCACTTACTTTAACTTCATGTAAAAATACAAATTGCTCCAAGGGAACCTTTGGCCTAAAAATTTATTATGGTCTGTAGGCTAAGCTTCAATGACAGCTGTAGAGTCAGCAGCAGCATTTTAAGGTTTGAGCAAAAGTTAACACAAAATGCTTCTAGTGGCTAAATAGTTCTTGAAGTTGCAGAATAAGCCTTATGAAATTGTCTCTACTCAAGTGTCCACAGTCTGGTGCAGACAAAAGGAAGAGAATATGAAAGGCTGTGATTAGCAACAGCTGTCTCATGTTACCAGCTGGTAAAGACAGAGGCCTCTTTCCTCTGCTCTAAAACAGGGATCTAAAATAGAGATGGGGTGTTAGTTGATACACCAGCAATGATCTCTTCTAAGATTAATGATCTTAAATATCAGTACCCAGGTAAAAACAGCATCTCATTTACACACACTCCTCTATGCAGCAGATATTTTTAATCAATCCAGTCACAATTTCTCTTGAAATAGTGATGCAACGTCTTTGTTGATTGTTGATCCTTCTTTCTGTCCCATAATGCCTTTTTTTTTAATTAACTTTCATGATATGTGAATTCCAACTAAGGCTTGCATGAAAATACTTCAGGGTTTGTTTAAAAAGACTTCAGCACAGATCAGTGTGAATTTATTTCCAATACATCACAGATAGGAAAAGAGTGGGTTATTAAAAAAATAAAAAAAAAAACCCAAAAAATCTGAAATTATCTTGTTGCTGAGAAACAAAAGTGATGGTTTAGACACTTGGTGGGAAACGTTGTCATTTGCATGACAATACAGATTTTTTGCCATTTACTTTCTTGTAGTTTGGCTTTTGCTGTTTTCTATAGTTCCTACCTTTTTCTGTGATAACTCATTTAAGGAGCATTTAAACTGGGCTTTGAAAATTTGTTCCTTTGCACAGTTTAAGAATTTGAGAGTTTGTTTAAAGCCTCAGCTTCATGTAGCACATAAAATAGGAAGTTCTTGTTTGCAAACTTGTCTAGTACACATTGTAAATTAAAATATTGCTGACTTTGGTGAAATTCTGCCCTCATTTTCCCTGCCTTCAGCTTAGCTGGGTTTCAGCCATTTAGGAAAAGCTCAGTTTGTTAATTTCTTTTGCTTTCTGTGAGTGCAGATATATGAAATAGCTGATGAGTTAAAAGTAAACAGTATGTGTATAAAAGTCTTAAATATTGCAGTGCATCTGTCTTGGTTTGACCTCAACCAGCAACCAAGCCCCATGCAGGTGTTCACTCACTCCTGCACCAGTGGGATGGGAGAGAGATGGAATAGTGACAGTGGGCTGAGACAAAAGACTTTAATAGCTAAAGCAAAAGTTGTGCATGGAAGTGAAGCAAATTCAGGAATGTCTTCACTGCTTCCCATGGATAGGCAGGTGTTCAGCCATCTCGAGGGAACAGGGCCCATCACAGCTAATGGTGACTTGGGAAGACAAATGCTATCATTCCAAATGTCTCCTCCTTCTCCCACCTTTATATGCTGGGCATGACGCTGTATGGTTTGGGATATCCTGTTGGTGTTTGGGGTCAGCTGGGTGTCCTCCCAGCTTCTTGAGAACACCCAGCCTCCTTGCAGGTCAGGTTGGATGAGGAGTAGAAAAGCCTTGACACTGTAAATGCTGCTCAGCAATATCAAAAACATCTGTATTATATCAACATTATTTTCAGCACAAATTCAAACACAGATCCAGACTGAAGAAAGTGATCTCTACCCCAGCCAAAACCAGCACAGCATCTGTTACTGTTTTGAAGATTCAGCACCAAATATTGTTAGTTTATATTGTTTTATGCTTCATAAACTCATGACTTCAAGCAAATAAATTAGACCAACTCAGCAGTGTTAAAGAATTCGTTGTGAAGGGTGAACTTTTCTTTTTTTATTCTGTCTTTGTCTAACTCAGACAAGTAACATGATTTTTATTTAGCATTCTCATTCTTTCATGTGTTGTTTCTCTCAAACCTGGTAGTTGCTGTTGTGCTTTCAAAACAACTGTTGTAATATTAATCATCTGCAGGTGATTTGTGTGTTTAGTTCACTTTGAAGTAAGATATGAAGAATAAGATATACTAATATGTCAATTAAATGGAATGACAAGAAAATAGAAAATTGCTAAGGGAAGTGGGACCTGGGCTGTTAGTGAGCTGAATGAGTAGCCATGACTTCTCTCTGTTATTTGTATTGTTTTAATGAAATAAGTACCTTGTTGTTGCATAAGGCAGGAGGAACATTTGATCCATCACTAATCCTGTAGATGTTTCAGGAGATTCTAAAAACTCCAGCATTTTTAGAAAAGGAATAAGGGTGAAGTATCTAACTACAGAATGGAGATTTTTACTTGCCTTGCCAGTGTTTTTTCCTCCTATGTAAGACAAGAAAAGCGTTTTTACTTGGTAAGATTCTGGAATTTAGACTGATGCCAGACTAAATCTAAAGATTTCACTGGTTTGGTATTTCAACTGAGTTCTTTAAAGAGAAGCCTGAACATTGGAAGACAGAAAATTATTAATTTACATGAAGTGTGTTGTACTGAAATTGATCCTGTATAGTTGTATAAATAAAGAATGCTTTCTCATATATCTTGAAAGATTTCTATCCCTACCTGGTCTTAATGAAATAACTGAATGTGCATCTTTGTAACAAAATAATGCCTTTACCTTTGTAAATGTGTGGAGAAGTTTCAAATTTCCTTTTTAGTTGAGGCCAATTAAATTTTCAAATTAAAGTGTAATTGTCACTCAGAATCTCTGATCTACACAGCACCAGAAATAATAGGGGCAGAAACTTCTTTAGGTACTGTGTTTAATCTGGAATTTATTAGTAATTGATTTTTTCCATTAAATTCCAATTTCTGGAGCCACTGATACACAGAAAATTATTCCAGAAAATTTATATAAAGTGTACTTAAGATTCATAAAAATCTAATGAAAAGATACTTCAACAAATTTTATTCAGTGGTGAAATACCAGGCCCTATTAAGCACTCAGATATTAGAAGAGGGGTCTTTTAAGTTTTCTAATATCTCAGTTCTGCTTCTTACCGAATTCCCTATTAATGTATAGTTTCAATTTTGATCATTAATTATATTTTAGATAGACCAGCAGAAATATTTCAAAATTCAAATTATAGTTTTTCAGGATTGTTGACTTTTTTTGCTTCAAATAAATAGTTATAACCAAGATATCTTCTTTAAATCACTTCCTGTATGAACTGTCCAACTAGTTCTGAAAAGTGAAATGAAATATGTGAACACTTGGAGAGGAAAGTTGGAAAAGTAGTTACCTTCCTGTACTTAAGCTGAGAGAAGAGGCGAAACTTCTCAAATCTCAAAACTCATTCTACTTCTCTGAAATTTTCTTGCAAGTGGTGCAATTCTGCTATTTAGTGCAGTTTTTCAGTATTTCTGATAGTACTCAAGACCCAAAATAGATACAAATCTTCTGTTCCATTTGATGCCAACAGACATATGGAAAGTCTAGACAAATACTTTAATTGTACTTTCAGTAAAATACAGAAAAACAAAATCACACAATTTGTTTTTCCCCCCTGACTTACTTAGGACCTGATATTTCATCCATCTCTCTACTTACCTATTCCAGGTGAGTTTAGGAAATGAGCCCTGAGTCTAATGCTTCTAGGGCCAATGCCAATCTTGTGGAGCTCTTGAATGGTTACAGGAGATACCTTTTATTATATAAAAATAATTTCTGTCCCCATTTTTGTTAATGTTTTATTTGTTTTCCTAACACTGCTGTTGAAATCAGCTCTGACAGCATTAGCTACCTTCTTTATCATGCTGAGAAATGCTGCTCTGTTCAGACCTCTTTAAAAATTGTTTCATAAAATTGTTCCTGACTGCAGAGAATAAAGAATATTCCAACTAGAATTTAGAGATTTGCCTTTCTATTTCATTTTACTATCCATGGCTGTATAAATCTTTAGCAGTGTAATTAAAACAGCATTAACATAGTTAAAAACAAGTAGTACAAAAAAATATTCCCAACATTAGGGCTTCTTTCCCTACCTTTGATTGCATGATGGTGAAAGATTTCTCATGAGGTATCTTCCCTTTATTTATACATGAAAATACATAGACCAGCCTTCATCCTTTATTGTTTTCTTCCTAAACTCATTCTTGAAATTACAGGCAGGGACACAAAATTGCTGTTTAGTGATTTACTGGGGTTTACTCAGTGCTGTTAGAGTGGTATTGCCTTCCATATTTCAAGGCAGACTTTTAGAGTAGTTGGAATTTACCGTTTCCTATTGCAGAGCACTCAAAGGCAAAAACTAAGATGGAAACACCCTTTGTACTCAATACATTTAATAAGTACACTGGTCTTTCTCCAAGGAGCTGAGTGTCTAGAAAACACAATGTAGGTAGAAAACGGGACAAATAAAAATATGAGCAGGAGAAAGTTGGTAGCTGGTAGCAGCTATGTGAAATCCAGACAAGTCCTAGCCCCTCCCCTTTGGGAGTGTTGGTCATGACTCATGTTTTCTAGGCCACCAAAAGTCTTACATTCCTCTCTATTATTCTTCATTATTCCTGTTTGAGGGGGAAAGAAAAATATAATTTTTAACACCACTTTAATAAAATAAGTGTGAGAGTGGGCAAAAATTCACCCTGCTTAAACGAACAGCTTTAATCAGGAGCATGATTTCATGTTAATAAAACACTGGTTGTGTATGATTGATTGTGGACACTTGCTCAACATATGCCCAAAGATACTTGGGGTTTTCTTTGCAATTACAGCAGCATTGTTTCTTTCTCTGCTCTTGGTATTAATGGATGATTTGAGGGCTAAATTTTGTCTTTAGTATCATCAGTACAAATTCAGTATTTTCAAAGGAATCTGCTTTTAGAATCTGAGGGGAGTTCAGCAAGCAAGTCTGTTGATGGTTCATGATAAATAGAATCTACCTCACTTCCACTTAAACTATGTTGCCTCTTAAGGACTAAAAAAGATAGTGAACAGTAAAAATTAAACTTTGTGTCTAAATACACAGAGAATAGTATCTACTAAAGCTTTCAAATTGGACCTATGCTTTGTGAGAACTGTAAAGCAAGCTGTTGGTTAGAGTGAGATTTTTCACAGTACCTTTGACTTCAGCAGGAGCAGAACTAAGCCAGTGATTTGTGTACTGATCAAAAAGCTCACCTATTTGTGATCAGGTTTGGGTGACTTGTTACTACTTTTTTTCCTTCTAGCTTTTAACAGGATCAGTTGCCAGTTACATTAGTTAACATTTATAACATCAGCATCTTAAAATTGCAGGGCAGTAGAGGAGAAGACTTTATGGCAAATTGGTTCTATTATGTGTCTGGGCTTTTCTATGTCCTTAGAAATTCAAGTTTGAAAAACTTGAAGTGTTTGCAAGCAATAGGTAGAACATTGTAGTGCTATCAACACTTCTTCTAGCACAAATCCCAAACACAGCACCTTACTGTCTGTAATGAAGAAAATTAACTCCAGTCAGCCATACCCAATACAGCTTTTCCATTTGAAATGCTGCTATCATAAAGGATGTGAGATTTTACTTATTTTAGTTGTGGTACTATTTCATATACATATTTTTAATAATAACAGTAATTTTTTTAATAAGGAAATATAGTGCAGCATAAATGTCATGAATTTTTTAATGTTACAGTCTTATGTGTTAGCAGAGAATGAGAGAACAGTAAACTGATAACTTTAAGCAAAGTAGGGTTTAAAGAATGTTTTGGAAGCTTGTTAAAGTTGCTGTTAAAACAAACAGTTACTTCCTTTCAAACATTGAAAAAATATCCAATATTTAAAGGAAAAAATGCACATTGGGTGCTTCAAAATTGCTGCAACAGGTAGCTGCTGGTCATTTTTTCCTATACCTCCATTATTCTAGTCTAAACTGATCAAACATTTTGTTAGTGAAGAATCTATGTGGGCTAATCAGTTCTTGAAAGAAAATACATTGTTTCGTCTTACACAGACACTCCTGAAGTCTGTTTTTACCTCTTGAAGCTGAAGATGAAATCTGTTTTGTGGCTTTTCAGGCTTTTTCCTCTGTTCAAGTAGTGCTACAAGATCACTTCAAAGTAGTCATTAATGTAATTTCTAATAACTCTCATCTAATTTTTGAAAATTACTTATAAAATATTAACACAAGAGATAATACTCTGCCTTGATCCTTTTGCAATAGACCTGATGACTAGACAGTAGGTAATAGAGCTCATCATGGAACAGTTCAAATTTCAGTGGTACCTAAGTACACAAGCAGCTCCTTGAACTTCAGAGCTAAGGAAGCTTTTTGAACTTGTCTGTGTCTTTTGCTTAGCTGTGAGCTCTGATTTGATGTTTTGCTGATGGATATAATGACAAAAATTTTGTCTTCTATGGATTTTCTGATCTCCTATGGCATGAGCATAAGGCACAGCCTTTGCCTCAGTTTGAACACGTCCTTCTATCCAGCTCTATGTGTTCTCCAAACTTCAAAGATCTTACTTGTCTTTGAAATAGCTTCCTCTTGCAAACTGAGCTGAAGTCAAGCTCTGAGGTCAATAGTTTCTAGGGAAAAAGACTGCACAAGGTAGATGCTCACCTTGCATTGATTCCCTATGAAAGGCTTGGAAATGACATGGCCCTGTGGGTCATGTATGACTCCTCACATAGGAGAAGGCCAATTACAGCAACAAGAACGTACAAGCAGCCTTCTCCAGAGCCTGTGTGCCCCAAGCAGAGTGACTGAATTTTCTGGACCAGTTAGTTCAGTGACAAGGTTTTCCTCCTCTTCAGGACTGTCCTTCGAGTAGTTTTATAACTCCTTTGCAGCGTCATAGATTTTGGTGGCTTTCTTGCTGTTTCTAATGCTTCTTACACATCATCAGAAAACTTTAAAACATCTTGGCATGTGGAGGAATATGGTAATGAAAGAAATTTATGCTGAAAATGCTCTTACTTGCTGAGTTGCAGATATTAAGCCCTAGAGCATGTTTGACCTCAGCCACCTTCTTTCCTGTTTTGCTTTTTACTCACATTGAGCAAACAAAATAAACAGGTGACACTTCCACATAATACAAATGCAAAGGATATGTTCTAATAGTGAAGAAATCTGTTTCATAAATCTATCTGTTTTTATTAGAATACATGCATATATATGTGTATATATGTGTGTGTTTGTGTTTTATAAAAATTTATTAAAAATGTGCCTTCCATTTTTAGCCCACATGGCTAGGTAGTAGGATCAATATATAAACATTTGCAGGAGCACAAAGAATCAATTGCAAGCACCTTCATTTGATAGAATTAGGTTTTCTATTAACAGTAGAACCAACAATTTATCTGTGGTTACCACAGGTTATCTTTGGGTTTTTTTAACTGTTACATATCTGTGGTTTCGAATTGTGAGTCAGAAGGAAAATACTACACACTGGGAGGAAACCATGGCATCCCTCTTTCATTTCAAGAAATGTAGCAATTCATAGTTTTGTCACTCACATGTTCTTAAAAGAAGACAAGGAGGAGACAATTCTTCTGTCACTTTTCCTAGATATGAAGTCACAGTTTTGTTTCAACAGGATGAATTTAGAACAGGTGACAACTGTAGCAAAAATGTGTTTCCATCTACCTTCTGAGATCATAATCCTGTTACTGAGATAAGGAGTGGGTAGTGCTAAGGTAAATATTGTCACCTGTGACTTATTCTACTACCAGAAATGTTCACCATGGCATACATAGCCTAATTGCACACCCTTTGCTCACTAATCACTGGTTTCCAAGCTGATAGACCATCTACTGATGAAAGAAGCTGTTTATTGTCTATGTCAACTCAGCAAGAGAGAATTAGATCTTCTTCACCTGGTTTATTTTACCCAAGGAAAATTCACTGAAGCAATGCTTAATGCAATATTAAAAGAAAAATTACACAGCCTATAGAGAATTGTTCAATAAGATAATAAGAATAAACACGTTCCTCAGAAGTTAAAGAAATCTTGAATAAGTTATTCCTCTGTCATTTATTAAGGAAAAAAAAACCCTGATGGGTAGCAGAAACCAGAAAAAGCCCTTTTTTTCCTGAAAGAGAATAATTTATTACTGCTTTTGCAGCAATAAATTCTTGCTTTTTTTTTCCCTTATATACTGGGATATTGTTTCAGATTTTATAGCCTTAGGCTCCTTATCACATTGCTTTAAATACTTATTTTTATGATTGAGTGAAAGTGGAATTTGGAAGAAATAGAATTCTTTCTGTGTAAGCTGTAAAACTTTATCTCAGTTACTCACATAGGTACCAGATACTGTAAGTGTGTAACTTTAAATATAAATAAGAAAGTGGATATAATTAAGACCATGTTTTATGTCATGTCCCAACATGCTGCAAGTGCTTTTTTGTTTTGGTAATTTTTAGACCCAGGAGTCTTCATTCTCAGTGAAGCATGTCCAGTGAATTGTCTTGTTGCCTAAAAATAACCAACATACTGAAGTGGGCAGGTTATCTGCAGATTTCCAAGGTATCCAGTATTTCAACAGATATCAGAAATCACAGCATATTTTTCTAGATAAATGTGTTCACGTATGAAAATTAAAACACTGATGTTTTGTGGCTTTATTGCCAAAACATCACCTGACATTTGCTGCTTATGAAACTCTCTTCTTACTCATGAAACTATTTAGATATTTCTTTAATGGAAACCTCAGTTTTCCAGAAAACCCTGATATCCTGTCTGGGTGGGAAGGTAGTGAAGATGGTCATTATATGCAGCAATTATTGTCTCTAAACTTTGCAAAAATAAGCGCTTTTAAGTCCAAGCATATAAATCACATTTCGGATGGGTTTTGTCTTCCTGAATTGTCTTGCTTTAGCTACAAGTTGTTTGCGATTTACACCATGTAGCAGACACAGGAGTTAAAAAATTTAAAAGTAATTTAAAATTTAAGCCATTTTTAGGAAAGTGTCACTAATGAAACCATTAACAACTCTGTTGTGCACTCCTGGAAGAGTCACTAACTAACGTAGAGCAGAATTATAAACCCTGGAACGAGGGGTTCATAATGTAAGTGCTGACACTAACAGAACTGTAGCACAGAAGTGGCGTCACTGCAATTAGCTTAGTGCTAGGACAAATCATGTTTTATTATTCTTCCAGCCTCTGCAAGAAGAGATAGTTTATTTCTTTCAGGTATAATTGCATTTGTCACATTTTTTAATCTTTTAGAAATGATACGAGCATGAAAAGACAAGATGACTTTCAGAGCACTATTATGATTTTTGGAATCTCAGTAGAGGGAAGAGATGATGGGGAAAAAGTGGAAAACAAAATCAAAGCTATCAAGTTTTCAGATATTTTCAATCTTTTAGTTTTTAAGGATTCCTTTTCAGAAGAAAATAATAGGATGATGGGTACAGAAAAAGTGTTCTCTCATGGATATACTGGCAGGATGACATACAGGGAGGAGGGAATCTCTACAAATCCTCTCATGATTGTTCTTCAATGAAGAGAGAAAATTCTATTTTTGTTCCCTAGGAGCAGATTACCAGAACACACCATGTCTCTGCAAGGATGTGTTTCGTTAGGCTCAAGCTCACAGCCAAGTGCCTGGAGTCAGTTGTGTCTGCAGGAGCAGAGCTAGGTGCATTAGTGCTCCACAATGCTGAATTTGTCCTCTTGGTCTGAAAGTTGACTCAGACTGCTCTAGAGTGAAACTGCAGAGATTGTCTTCACACTCAAGATAAGGGATATGTAAGCTGGGAAAGAAATGATGATGGGGCAACCAATGTGTTCATCTGCTGCCTGTGGAAAATGGTTGCCTACATTTCTGTGTCTAATTTTAATTTTCCAAATATAAGGAAGACACAGACAAATGAGTTCAGAGGAGGACTGCCAGGATAACCAGTGGCTGGAGCATGAGCTCTGTGTGGAGAGGCTGGGGGAGCTGGACTGAATAAGCCAGGAGGAAGAGTTATCTCCAGAGGACCATACTGTCTGCAGGGAGGGTGTTGAGGAGACACTTCACAATGGTGCATCTTGAGGGAATAAGAGGCAGCAGGTGTAGCTTGGAGCAAGAGATGTTCAGCCTGGATAAAAGGAGAAACTTTATGAGCATGGGAACAGTGAAGCCAAGGAGCAGGATGCCTAGAGAGGCTGTACAGATAGAGGGCATTCAAATTGTACTTGGCTGCAGCCCATTAAAACACAGTATCTTTAAAGTGGCTTTTGCAGGGTTTTTCAGGAGGTTTTCATTTTTTTAATCTCCAGTAATCTAGTTGTAATAGCTCTAGTTCAAGAAGGCATTGCCAGATGAAGACTCAGATTTCTCAGTGGGTTGAGTAACTTCAGTACTCTTGTATATCTTTCTTGTTAGCACTACACAAGTAGTGAATTTAGAAGTGATTTAGGTATACCAAAAAGTGCTCACAGGTATAGAAATACTCCTAGTTCTATCCAAGATACCCTTTTACTGGGGTTTTAGATTATTCAGAAACCCAGCATTTGAACCTAAGAAATTAATAAAACGGGAAAAAGCCCCATTTTTTCTCCCATTATCAAAAAATGGCATTCAAAACAGAGAGAGGAATTAATAAGTGATGTCAGTATAAAGAGCTATTTATATAGCATAGACTTGGTTTCTTTCATGTAAGAGCTGGCAAGAGAAACTGCCAAACAGATCACTTTTAATAGCAGATATTCAGTGCAATGAAGAAACAATAATATTTTAAATAATATATTATTTATTTGCATTTTTAAGGTATTAGGAATGCTGTAATCTCAAAACACCTTTATAGTCAGATAAGGAAACGAATGCTAATAGCAAGAGGCATCTATTAATTTGAGCTTTGTATTACAAATGGTATCATAGGAAGGAGGTGAATTAACTGGTACCAGAAATATTGATTGCTATATTCTGGGGAAGGAGACTCAAAAATAACTTCTGAGAAAACAGTTTGACTTTTTATTTGTGACTGATCAGTGTGATCAATCATTGAAGTACTTTGGAAGCGATAAAAAATTCTGTGAATGCAGAATTTGCCCTTTAATGCTTTTCATGTTTGGCTAAAGGTACTGCTGGAAAAACAGTGGGACAAGTCCCTTCATTCCAGTCAGAGAGAGATGGAAAAGGAAAGAAGGGATTCTCCCAGAAAGGATTCCCACTCAGCTATGTCCCCTGCATTTCCCCAAAACCCACATGTGAGCAGACTGTTAGGTGTACAGTGTTCAAGGGAGGCACTCAGTAAAAGTGCATTTTTTTTAACTGAGAGCATTTAACGCTGCTTGTAGGTTGGTGTTGAAATGTTCCCTCATCCTTCTAAAACCAGAAGCTTCCTTAAAGAATTAGAAAAAAAAGGCTTTTCCAGGGTAAATTATTTAATCCTAAATGTTTGCATGTAAAATAGGTTCCCTAAAAGCACTATTTTGTCTTTTTTTTTTTTTTCATTAGTAAGCTCACAACTTCTACTGTAAAGTTAGTGAAATTGAAAGACCTAAGAAAAGGTAACTATTGCACTCTTGGGATCACCACCTTAATATAGAAACTGATCAAAAACATTGAAAGGCATTGGAAAAACCTCTCCAGCTCAGCTGTTGCTCTGATGGAGTTGGTTTGAATATGGGAGCTCTCTTTACTTACATATCTTTTTACACCTTGCAAACAGGGGTTTTATTCACTGGTATTTGCACATTTTGGGAAAGCAGAGCCTCACACATCCACTTTTCTTTGCAAATTTCTGTACAGAATTAAAGAAAGTCACTATGGAATAAGAGATACTTGAAACCAAATGTTTGTTGCATGAAGAATGCACACGTGTGCTCACACGTAGGAGGAGCTTTTAAGATGAGTGATCCACGTGACAAAATATGGCTAATTTTGCCATCATCATCATCATGGGAAAGATTTGCACAGAGACAGTATGCAAAGATTGCATAAACTTCCAAACATATCATAATAAGAAAACTAGCTTATCAATGTGTAGTACTGTCCAGTATAAAAACAAACAAACAAACAAACAAACAAAATGTGTAACATTAGGCTTTTATGAAAAGATAACTTTTTTCCCAATGGAAATATGCTCCTAAGTTTTTATTGTAAACTGTGTTCTTATGTTTAGAAAGCTGGATCAATATCGGCTCCCCTGTCTTACCTCCCCCCTCCCCTGCCTCAAAAAGCCATATATATGGCTTTTCCCTGTGAAAGAAAATAAAAATCAGTTTTGCTTACAGGTCAATTTCCTGGTAAAGGATGATGGGGATATACTGATAAGGTGTAGAACAAGCTACTTAATGCATTTAAGAAAGGCATGTGAGCAGTATTACAGCCACTACAAACAAGGCTTGGAACAGACTAAAGAGAGTCGTGGAGTTATCTTTAATTCAAGTTACTGTGTTGTTACATCAGCAGCACTTATGCTTGGTCTTTTCTGGCAGTCACTGTTAACTTCAGTTGTTACCTGAAGAATTCTTTAGTACTTTGGCAGTAGTGGCTTCAGTGTTGCTAAGGGTCAAGCTTCAGTTTCGAATAACTTGAGGTTTTTTTTTCCCCTGTGGGCTAGTTTGATGCTCTCAGTGTATGCTGTTATAAAGGTGGTGTTTGTATGTGTAAGCTGAAAAAAAAAATTCTGGAAGTTATTTTGTGATTTAATTGCTTCTTCTTTCCTAACTGTGTAGTGTGTTTTTATCAGTGTGATTAAATAGATATAGCAGTGCAAAATGTGGTATTTTTCTACCTCTCTCCCTTTCCCCTTTCTTTAAATGATGCTCTTGGACTGTGTTTTTGCAGCTATGATAGACACATCCAGTACACAGTACATTCATGATACCTACATCTTGGATATAACAGTCCAAAACCAGACTCCAGTTTTTACAGGAGAACAAGACTGGGCAGTTTTGAAGTACTTTGAGGATGTTTTCCCCTAAATCAGAGATTCTGTTGCCAGCTGACCATAATCAAGTGTCCTGCAGTCATGACTGCTCTTTATTTTTTACAGGGAGTGATTACATCTGTAATGCTTCATATTATTACTTATATTTGGATAAGTAGCCTGCAGGAACTTTTTTCTCATTTATCACATTTCTGTTTTTAAAATATATGATGTTTAAGAAAAAGAAATGCTAACACTCTAGTGCTACCTATTATATGGTACTATTTGTGTATGAAGACTGCATTTATGTCATAAAGTGAACAAATGAGTCACCAAGGACACTAACCACAACAAAGTTTGTTGGGTTTTGGGGATGTGGTTTTCTTACTCAAATGAGATCTCTGTGGAAACAGGTGCTAGTCTGAAACAACACTAAAAATAAATAGTTCTCAAGTATAACTGCTTGAGATAATTGGCGATTAGGAATTTCATGACGGCATTGCAAGGATTTGTATATATTTTAGATTTTTATGCAATCTGCTTGATTTTACTGAAGACAGTGAGAGCATTCTTCAGATGCATAAAAATAGATTCTTTTTTCTAGAATAAAGACTTCACTTACAGCAAGGAAAGTGCAAAAACAAGGGATACTGTAGAGTCTCCTGTGAGTTACTGTTCAAACTTACTGTGAACACATTCTCTTCAACAGTTAATTTCTGCCTGAAAGAAATAATTGTAGCATCAACGCCTTATTCTGCTTACTAAAGTAACCTAAAATCTGTTGGAAAATAGAGTCCTTAACATGAATGAGTAAATTAGAAGTGTTTTTTCTTCAGTAAGTACACTGCTTCTCATTTTCTGAACAATTGCCTCATTCATAATTTTGAACTAGGAAAATCAGGAGAAAACACAGGCTATTTCTGGTGCACAGTCTGCTATATCTGTATGTAAGAAGTATGTCTGTATGTAAGAAATACCTATAACTTCACTTTCTCTTCAAGTTTCTTAGTTGTGCAGCCACTGTAGTCTGTTAATGATTCAAGAAATGAGCTGAGTTGAAGTGGGTGGCATGTCAGCCAGTAAAATGGCTTACAATGAAAACCAGCACATAGAGGACCCAGAAGAGACTGTGATATACCTATTAACTGCTCACCTTAATTTTTAGGCAATTTTTAATTATAATTTTTCTGCAAAACTCATTTATTACTATTATATAACTTAGAAGGAAAATGAGGTACTCTGTTTTGGTGGGGAACTGATCATGGGCACATCCTAAATTTTTCCTGAGTGACAGGGGAATATTCTCAGAAATTTATGGAAGAATAGCAAGAACAGTATTTCAAATAATTATTATCAACTCACTTTACAATAAGTCATAAAGGAAAATATAGTGTACTGGTTTTTAATTAAAAAAAAATTAAAAAATTACAAGATTATGAGAAAACAAAGAAAAATTGTACAGTTTTTCTCTCCAGGCAACAGAAGGCCAATGGTTATTTTGAAGTTTTAAGGATTTTTTTTGAGGAGTCTGGTTAGAAGAGGTAGTAGATTTCATGTGAATTGTTATTACTGTGTTATTCTGGCATCCAGTGTATTTGTCAAGTTTTAAATGAAATTTTCAACTCAGGAAGTTTAAGGTCATCATTTGACATACATCTGGTGTTAATTCAAAAAACAGTGAAAAGTGGTTGTTATTGTATCCATCTGTAGCAGTGGAAAGCAATTTTAGTAGGCTTAGGAATAAATACATATAAGATGATACACATTTTTCAACTGAGTCTGACATCTGACTTCATGAATAAAAAAGACCCTATTAATCATGAGGTGATAGAGTCACATACATTGTATTTATCATTCTTGTTGGAGAGTAAGTTGTGTCTTGTTAATGTTTTGAAGAAATGCATAGTAATTATACAATACAAATAAGAAAGTAAAAAATACAGTTACTTCTGCAGAAGCTTAAATTTTGGTCTCTAACTTTTATGTTGCTATTTCACAAATTACATTGTGTGCATATAGGGAATGTAATTTCTTCATCTATCATTGAGCAATATGCATATAGGAATGTGTATGTGAATAATACTTAATTCTATGGCCTAAAAACAACTTAAGCTAACTATTCATGGATGGTATCCAACATCAGATGTGCTCATGCAATCTAGAGAAAGTGTGCAAGGACTCTGCATCGAGGATATAGAAATAGTATTTTCAAATAATCTTCAATAGTATAAATGAGCAGCAGTTCAATATCACAGTATTTATTCCCTGGAGTTGACCCAGCATGTTGGCATGTACAACCAGACCACATGGGGAGGGATCTATTATCACCTAGCTAGGAGCACAAGACTATGGATATTTATTGAAATACTCAGTTTTGATCTATACCAGATAATTTTGTGAGAAGCAATCTTTACTTGTGGGTAGACTTTCAAATACCACCTGACTCCTATTCCCCTTGAAGCAAGTAGAATTCATGACTACTGGACATCTATTCTGATATGCAACTGATTTGATTATTTCAGTTGATTTGTAATAATGGATTAGTACCTCCAGTTTGTATGCTCTGTCCAACCTCATTTTGAACATATTATGCATAGCTGTAGGGAATTCCTGAATGTTTTACCTATGCCATTAGTGTCTTCAAGGAAAGGAAAGATTCAAGTACTTGCTCGTAATGCTGAGTTGATTGCATAAATTACCTTCTAGTCTTTCTTGTGTAAGACAGTTTTCCTCTCCCCTTTTCACACCTCTTCCATCATTTTCCTTTGGCATTCAATGCATTCTATTAGTGCATGAAGTTTTTTTGTAAGTATAAGAAGTAATATTATTAAAAATATTGAAAAAATGATATTTTCATCTTACTAGGCTCAACAGTCCTACTCAAAGTCAGAGGACCACAGACTGGACTCCTTTGATGAATTTTGAAGGCAAGGAGAACACTGAAACAGGAAGCTCATAGTGTTTAACAAACCAGTGCATCCTTAAGTCTTACAGATCTTATATTCTTTTTTAAAGCTTCCCACCTCATGTTGAGGTATCCTCTTTGTAATACTTTACTGCTACTCCATATTTCTCTTCTGTCATAAAAGTCCTGAAATATGTCAGTGTCTCTTTCTTTCTTAGGTGTGTAACAGGACATTCTTGAAAACCACATTCCATACAAATGGCTTAATGGATAACAAGGTGTGCCAGTAACAAAGGCTATTTGCTATTTTCCCTTTTCATTATTTTAAAATAACAGTATACAAGCCCTGTGTGCTATGGAAGTAGTCTTGCCATATCAAGGTTGATATCAATATACACCATAAGATAGGAGTTATCAATATGTATGGCAGTGTGGGAGACTTCAGCTATTAGAACTGAAAACAGATTTAGTACAAAATGGAGAGCTAAAATGACATATAGCAGGGCTGGCAGCATCATTTCCATAATCCTTTTAAAATATTTTGGAAGATTTTTCTAATGGTTGTATTTTTTTGAGGGCTGCTGTTTTCTTCTTCTTCTTGTGCATACTATGGTTTCTGGCTCTTGGTCTTTTGTTCTAGGACTTAAGTCTATCATAGGTCATTGTTCACTGTTTTGTGTCCTTTTGTGTGTAGGAGAAAGAGAGACTTTGTGAGCTACTGTGTAGTACAAGTGTGTGTTCAGACTCAGTGATCCACACAGTCCTTCTCAATTCTGTGTGACTGAAAATTCCCCACATATTTGCATATCACTGGCTAGGGAAGTCTAGAACTGGAAATTGAAAGCCACCCCTTCTCTCCCTCAAGCCCATCATTGCCTCCATGTGTAGGCAGCTATAAGCAGCAGACCTGAATGGATTTTGGCAGGGGGAAGAGGCACAAGTGACTGCCTTGTGGCACTCCTGAGCAGGCAGTCACAGCTCTGCATCTGAATAGGGACAGCAGGACATCTTCAGCTGCCACTGGCCACTGCTAATGCCAGTTATTTGCCCAGTAAGACGTGAACTATGAGGGCAACTTTTGAGGCCATAAACTAGAATTCAGTGGGAGCTGAAATTATAAATAATACATGATGAGTAATACATAATGATGAGTAATACATAATGAATGACATTTTCATCAGCTGTCCTGAGTTAAAGGACACACAAACCAAAGCAGCAATTGTCCCCTCAGCAGTGAAATGGCTGATAATTAACTACTGCAAGTCTCTCTCTCCCATTGCAGACTTTTCTATACTCTTGCTTAGCATCCCTTTGTGCAGTGCTAAAGGCTGTTTGCTGATGCTCTGCTGGAAAGTAGCTACCATGGATGATTGTTTTTCCAAGCTGTTAGGACACTATAAGTTGTGGGTTTTTAGATGTGTGATCTACACACAGGTTTCTCCCAGTTTAAAGGAAGTTCATTCCTTGCTTTTTCAGACATATTTAAAAATATTAGAAGATATCTGCCTATACCCATTCATAACAAAGTACAAGTGTGAAATGCACAGTATTAAGCAATGCCTTGCATGTGAAGTGCCATGTCATCACCAGATGCAGTCCCAGTAATTTCAAGGGCACAGTTCTTCTCTTGACTTCTTGCTAGCTGTAAAACTTTATGGACGCCAGACTGCCTAACAGGTGTTGCCCTTTTTCTTTCTATATTCATTATATAGCAGACACCTGATTATGTGTTTTTGTCCATCCTTTAGTTAGTTATCCTTCACACACTCTTGTCTTCCCATCTGTCTATTTCAGATAGACCAGTTTGTCTTTTTATAATACCTAGCCCTTCTTTTATGTTTTCCTAACAGCAGATGATATGGATTCTTGTAGTGTTGTAGAATTCTATGTGTAGTCCTCTATTCTATGCTACTGTATGTGCTATTCTGTCCTGACTACATATTTGTAACATTTCTATGCATGACCTACGTATGGTCACCTTTATTCTTTTGAGGTACACCTTTATCCTTGTGGAAATGAAAAAAACAATTTCTATCTTTTTATTTGAAGGCCTCAATAATATATTGTAACAGGAAGAAGGAAATGGATATTTTAGGGGTTCTTATTTATAGGGGCTAATATTGCAGCATCTGTGGATGGTTCTGGGCATTTAGCTACATGTGGTAAATTACAGTGCAATGAATTCAGGAGTCCATGGATATAGCTGTTCATTTGTCCATATACTGTTAATCTTACAACATATATATATTTTCTTCTGACTCTGCTCCAGTGATGTTCACTACAATATTTTATGCATCCTCTGTTAAGGTACTGTATTTGTCATTCTCAGGAGTAGTGTCAATGCAACACTTTAGTGACCTCCAAAACTCTGTCTGACACGGATTTCCCATTCTCTGGACCCCTGAGAGATTCAAGGGTTCTTTCCTTCTTTTTAGTTCCTGACATCCCACATCCTTCTCTTCACATGGAAACTTGTCACCACTGGATAATTAAAAAAACCTGCCTCCCACTCATATGCAATGTAAACTGCATAAATTAGGAATGAAAATTTTCCTTGTTAGTATGTCTTTTTGACATAATTTTCCTCAAATTTTAATTAAAAAAAGATACTAAAATCACTTGGTAAACATAACCCTTGTTCTGTTGTTATTTTGAATGTTTCTACCCAAATTGTGCATAGGGTAGTGCTGCCTTAGGTCCTGCAGACAAAAGCCATGACTATTAGGGTTGTGTCCCATACAGTTCACCTTGGAGTTGAACTCTTACGTGTCCAAAAATGGCTTTTTTCTCCCTGAGAGACCTTACTTTCTTCTTGGCTTATTCCTGCTGTGTCTGATAGCACATGAAGACATAGTAATTCTTCCATCCAAGCATGTGGGTGTCCTGAGGATGACTTGCTCCAATATTTGTGTGCTGCTTGTAAGCTATAACTGAGTGTCTGCACTAAATATGTCAGTGCTAACAGACTGCTTAAAACACCACTGACTTCATAAAGTCACTAGAAGAGGATCTGTGTCATTAGTACCTGTGTAACTGACACTTGTTCACTTAAAGCACAGAAAATTAAATAAATGCAATGGGAAAAAACCTTACATGCACTTAGCCCTGAAAATAATTAGTGAAATTAAATATGTTTCTTCAGGATTATTAGTGGAAAAATATTTTAAAAAACTGTGAAAGGGATTATCAAATGCAAACAGCTTATACTTATGTAAGAGTACAGTTGCCAAATCTGTTTCATAAATATACAAGAAGGTATTGACTTCCCTGACTTTCTCTGTAAGTTCTGGGTTTTTTTGTTGCTTTGTTGTTAAATAGATAACTAATCAAAAGAATCAAAATGCTGAATAGTCTGTGTGTTATGCTGGTGTGGATCACAATAGGTGTTTTATTATTTCTTTACTTTATTGACTTTATTATTTCTTTACTTTTTTTAAATGTATCTTATATAGTGCAGTACTTGCAATGACTGCGTGTTTTCTATATATCATTCTCTCTAATGCACTTCAGGTTTTAAGTTGTTGCAAAAATGTTTTCATATTGCAGAATGATATACCAGCATCTCTTTATCCTAGGTTCAGAGGGATTTTTTTTTTTTCTGGCATCTCAACATTTGTTGTCCAAGTGAGTTACACATTCACAGGAGGGAAGTACCAGACATCCATGTTGTCACTGCAGGATAGCCCTCAAACTCTAGCCAGTGACTTAGGAACTGTGGTTTTGCAACATCACTAAACCAGTTTGTTTAGGGAAATGTGGATAAAAACTGAATCTATTTAGTATTAACAAAAGGTAGCTTAACACATGAGTGTGGGCAGAGTGGGGGAATGTGATGTTGACCTGTTCACTCTACCCACTTCTCCATTTTTTCAGCCTCCTGGATTTTTCTCTTCTTTTACTGCTTTCTCTTTTTAAATCCATGATTAAACAAGTGTTGTGTGACAGATAAATATTGCTCTCCCAGGTAAGAGGGACAATATTTCATATTGTTTCTGTATGCATAGGAAAGAAGGCCAAAAAAAAGTGTTGATATTTCAGTCCAATATTTTTATGTGATTTATTATTCATAAGTTTTTATAGTTCTGGAAAAAGAAATTTGCTTCAATGGAAAGTAATTTGTGGGTTGGAGATTAGGGCAGTGGTATATATCTTTCAATCAAATCTTACAGATTTATAAACATGAATATGTTTAAGACCTCATACAGAGTTGGCAATGTCTGTTAAAGATTTATTGTTGCAGTAGCAGCATATTTGTGGCAATAATAAGAGGCCATATGTCACTTCTGAACTGCACCTGCAATTTGCACTGATGTCTGTTCAAGAAGCATCTGAATGGGTTTAGTCTGTATGCCTTCTGAAACTGAAGTCAGCCAAAAATTGCCTCTCCACTTCAGTGCCCCATATTTGTTGGCTTAAAAGTTCCTGCCTTTCTAAGTAGGGCAGATCAAAGAGAAAATGATGGTGTTGCTAAAGAAATATTATACTTAGTGGATAGAAGCCATTATCAGGAATTTCCTATCCTCTGGGTAGTTTCATGACTCTTGGTCTCACAGCTTGTGAGTCCTGCTTTTTAAGCCATGCTAAAATAATTTTCTCCCAACCAGACTGATCCACTGAGGAGTTACTAACCTTGAAAGTAATATCTTTTTCTCAATATATTTTTAGGAACCTCCTATAGCTTGACATACTTTTTATTCTCTTCTTGATTATAGTGAATGAGATATACTTTCATTTTGGAGAAATAAAGATATAATTTCCAGCACTTGATATGTTCAAGTGATAGAGCAAGAATGAACTGTCCTCATTCCATTTTGAGCCTAGAAAGATTTGTTGACAAGTAGTCTGTCACCTTATGTCATATCACAGAAATTTCCACCTTGTATAATGATCTCTTGTTATTACAGGAGGATGAATGCAGCAGCAGGACGTTTCTACATAATATTTACTTTTGTGTAATATTTAATCCCTCTGTAAAAACTTCAGCACTCTTTTCCACAAATATTATTTTTCTTCTTTTTTTTTTTTTAATTTTAATTCCTCATACCTTCCTCCTACATTCCTTCAATGCCTTCTTAACAGGGCTTGTTTCAGTGGGTGTTATAATTGAGAGAAACTAGGCTAAACCTGCCATTTGTCTTTAAGGCAAGATAACCACTTATGCAACTTTCAGTTGAATTGTGGTTACTGAAGCATTTTGCTGTTTCTGATTAGTCCCACAGAGTGTGAGCATCCTCATCTTGTCAGTTCAGAGGAGTCATTAAAGCCTGGGTAAGCTGTGATGATGTATGAGCTATGGGTATGTAAATTCCCTGTTAGCAAATGCATTCTTCATCTTGTCAATTTTTTGCTACCTGCTGCTAGCTCTGTAGGTAGCTCTGTGCAGCTGATTGAGGGAAAAATATGGGAAGTAGATTGCTTGTAAAGAAATAGTAGAGGTGATCCCTACATGTTCATAATTAGGCTTCTTTGGAAGACCTTCTATGAAAACTGATTTTCATGTAACTTGGATAGAATAACAATGCAATATAGTGTCTGCTATTCTGTGTACACCTTACCACAGAGAAATCTATGATTCTACCTAATATTAAGGCAGTTTTAGAATAGAATAAATAGCATTGAACTGGCAAGTTTGAGATGCACATTATATATATTTGTATTGTTGTAAGTTCAAAAAATGATTTTCAGAGTAAATTCTCAGATGTTGTGAAGTATTTAACATAGTTTCTTGTCAATTACTAGCTCACAATATAGCTGAGGCTTTTCCACTGGATCGTGTTGGTTTCTCTGTACAAGTTCAGCAACATAAAAATGTCCTGCTATACTTAGTAGCGACCTTCTGTATCAGTAATTTGTTTTCCAGCTGATGGAAATAGGTTTTCCTCTTAGCCATAATGATGCTCACCCACACAGTGAGTGTACAGTGATACTGCTAATGCAGAGCCATGCAATCAGCACTTGGTTTGAGCATTGCCATAGTGACAGCATAGCAAAGGGTATTTCCTGTCAGAATTACACCTTTCAAGTTCAATTCAAGAGGCCAGTTGAGGGTGGCTTTTTTTTTGTTTTCATTACTACAGATTCTTTTCCTTTTTGCTTGTTTCATATTCCTAGAAAAAAAAGAAATTTATAAGCATTTTTAAAACATTTTGGTCATTTTCAGAAAAACAAGTACAGAGTTGTGATGACTGCCACTTGCTTACTAGCCTCTAAGATTTTCTTCTAAAGGTAACTTTCATGAAATTTACCATTATTAACAAGTGAAAGTAAACAAAGCACAATTATGTCCAGCTAGGAAAAAATGACTGTATATTGTCCTCCTAATTAGCCACCATATATGCTTATAGCTGTCATTCCCTGATCAGTATGTTTTATTTAATGAAATCTAGATGATTGGTTTTTTTCAGCTGAACTGTGGGGCACTCTGCACACACCAACCTGTTTGGTCATAGGAGACTCAAATGGCAGGTGAATATGTTACAACTAAGACATTCCATACAATTAATTATGAATCAGAGTAGAATTGTTTCATGGCAATCAGCAGATCAATTTGAGAAGGTTTTCTTAAAATATTTATTTTGTACAGGGATTGTTGCAGTTACTAGTGTGAATGGTTTTGCACAGCTGGTGATAGTTCTAGGACTATGTGTGAGTGATTATCCATCAATCATATTGCCTAATTGGCTGAGACAGCTACTTTTTACTGTATTTGGGAAAAAAAATGGAAGAACTGCTTAGTAGCAACTGTCTGGTGTGTGGAGATAGCACAGGTTTTAGTGTAGCATTGGGCTGAAGGGGAAAATGAAATGTTGGCAAAAAGAGCACCATAAACAGCTGCTGTCCTTTTAGAAGAATCTCTCATATTACAGAAGTCCTCTTGATTTCAAGATCTCTTTTGAAAGATCTCGAACATGAATTCATTTTAACGGCCATGAACAACTGAATGTCTATTTTATGTACACTTATATGATGGTACTTTATCTGGTATTGCTGTATTAAAATAATTTTCCCTCTGTACTTGGCACTGGTGATGCTGCACCTCAAGTACTGTGTCTGGCTCTGGGCCCCTCACAGGTGAGGGTCAGCCTCTTCCCCTAGCAACCAAAGACAGGACAAGAGGAAATGTCCCCAAGCTGTGCCAGGACAAGTTCAGGTTGGACATCAGGAAGAATTTTTTCACGGAAAGGGAAGTCTTCAAGAAATGACTGCACACAGCACTTAGTGCTATGGTGAATTTTTTCCTGAAAGAGAGATGGTGTATTTTTTAAGCTTAAGGTATCATAGCTGTACCTCTCTGCTTCCTCATTTACTGCAAATTAATTTTTCTTCCTAAAAGTTCCATTAACATTGCTTGATATCCTCACAGCATGCTTGCCTTATATTAAAGTGTCTTCATCTCAATAATTATGTTGTTTTACTGAAGTATTTATTTAAACAAAATATTTGATGCTTCTGAATTTGGGAAAGGTTAATATGGTGAATATGAAAAATGTTAAGGAATCTGGCTAACCCTAGAGTTGATACAGCAGTGATTGCTGTAATTATTTTTTTCCCAAATATTTTCTGTTGCACAGTGTAACTCCACAAAATCTATACCATCTGGCTGAAAAATTCCCCATTTAGCTCTGGTAGATAGGTGATATTTTGTCTTTGAATTAACAGTGAATTTGTCACTCAGTTCTGCTCACTGGACAGCCTGGATTTCAGTGTCAGTAAGGGTTTATAAGCTATTCAGTGTCCCTGTGTTTAAAAGGAAAAAAATGGCATAAGATTTAGATTTCTACATTTGGCATTAAAGGAGCATGTTTGCTTAGGGATTCTTAGGACAATTAAGTGCAATGAATTTTCGTGTCCCAATTAGTTCTAAATTTATTTGGTTCAGAAGTTAATTCAAATTAGGACCACATCAATTCTGAGTAAATGTGTCCAAACAAGAACGAAATGCAATTAAACTACTCCAGTTTATAATTTGTTTTCAATACATTTTTAATAACACTGTAAACAAAGCCTCAGTCTTTTAACTAGCACCTCCTTCCATGGCACACCTAGCAGTTGTTTATGCTAGATTTTCTTTGCCTTTTTAAATACAGAGAAGATGTGATGCAACACATGATCCTGAGCTGTGAGGTGCCCCCAGAATGTCTGTCTCAGGTGGGTATTGGAGCAGCACTGTGTGCAGTGCTGGCTGATACCTGTGTCAGACTGCAATAGATACAGCACCTTTTTGGGTGCTGGGCTCAGCCTTTCACCTCCAGCCTGCTGGCACTTTGCTCTGCAGCTGCTGTTTCTGGGGTACTTCCCTGTGCCATTTATGTCTTCCCATGATTGCCTAGTGTGGGTTCATAGCACTTCTCACAGGTAATCTGGTGCAGCCAAAATTTCTCTGTGTTCCCTTGGAAGTCCAGACCAAAATTTCTCTGTGTTCCCTTGGAAGTCCAGACCAAAGTAAAGCTCTTTTCCTTGCCTAAGTGATTTGGAGAACACAAAATCTCTAGTGAGAGACTCAATATTGGCATGGGGCAGTCCCAGATACTAACATTATCTTCTTCCTGAAGTCCTGTCCTGGGTATACTCCCTGGCAAGAAACCTAATTTTCCATCCCATGGCTTCTAAGTTTCTTTATTAGTATGTTGAGAGTGACTGTACCCAGCACATACAGGAAGACAAAGTACACTCCTATACAGTTTTCCCCAATCATCTGAATATTTCTAGCAGGTTGATTCTGATATTTATAATAAGTTAAATATACATAATTCAGACATTGTGAAATATTGCTTCTTTTTTTCCCCAAAATATATTAATTAGCATTCAAGACCCATAGATTTTTTGGTTTTTGCCTCTATTTGTGTTTTGTACTGAACTGCATATTTTTCATTTCACATCCTCCTCGGTTTTAATAAGATAGTTTACTTCATTACCAAGTATTTGTAAAATGGGGTGTGCGAAACTCCTTAGGTTTGGTGATGCACTCCAAATTGCTTTTTCAGTCTGCTGTTTCCAGTAACATGGTGGTTGGCTTAGCTGGGTAGAAGGGGGAAGGTAATTTTTTGTTCTTCTTCCATCAAAACACTATAATTACATTTGTTTGGAAAGTTATCTTAGAGTTTTCAAGAAGTACTTTAGGCTAAGATATTCATGCCCTTTCCATTTTAGCATTGTAATAGTAATAAATAGTCTTGTCTCAGCCTTTATTTATGTGTAGTACCTGAAACACTGAATGACTTAGCTTGTAGGAAATTCTGATTTAATGCAAACATGTCACAAGGTTTTCAGAGTCTTACAACATTAATCTAATCAAGATGAAACTTTAGGGCAGGAGAGATGATAAATTTTGCTGTTGGATTGGAGCTGTAACCAAAGCAGGTGTGGCAAGTGCAGCAGTGCCAGTGCCCGCTGGCCCTGCACCCTGCTGGTACAGGCTAGCCATGTCCTTAGCATTGCATCTCCTTTCTCTGTAAGAAGATGACTTCACTAAAAATGCATCCTGGAAATCACTCCATCACTCCATGACTTCACTAAAAATGCATCCTGGAAATCACTCCATTGATTCCCAAGGACTGTTTGGAAGCTGTGGGAGAGGGCTCATGGACTGGCCCAAGGCCTTGCCCGCGCAGTTGTAACGATGCTGGTGTTGGCCATGTCCAGCTGTAGTGCTGGGTTTGTCCCCTGGCACGGTGTCCATGCAGATCTGCAGCCTGTGCAACACCCTCTGCTCGGTGCTTTCATAATTTCCAAAGTCCGAGCAGAAGCAAGAGCGGCTTGACCGTGGAACCGAGAGCAATTTGTCTGCCTGCTTGTGCTAGAGTGGAGAAATGGAAATGGGTTCTTCAAATCTGTGCAGGCACATAATCCAAATGACAGCAGGGTCACTGCAGTGCAATTATTTTGAATTAAATGAGCTGTAATGCAGCAACATGAATATTTGAAACATGGAGAACAGTCCTTTGTTGCATATGTATAATGTATATTTTAGTCAGTTTAAAGTTGTTAATTCTGTGGTTTATGGTTCATACACTATTTCCTTTGGGACATTGCTCCCCACTATAATAAATTTCACAAAGTCCTGGTAATTTATTACTTTTGGATATATCTATATGAGGTAATTTTGACTGTGCCAAAGTACAAGAAATGTATTTAAACAGAAATAAATTGTTTGGCAAGGCTAGAGCAGATTCTTTATTTCTGAATTTTTTCCTAAATAGTAATCTATCTTAATACTTTAAATAGGTAGTGGACATTTTTTATTTTAATGGGATAATGGGATTGAAAAATGCCATGTCATCTGAGAAGAAACTGATCTGATTAGATGTGTACAGACACTTTAAACAAGTAAGGATTCATAGTAATTAACTAAAGGTGGTAGAACTGTTAGTGATACAGGCTAAAACAAAGAGCTAAGAAAGAAAACACTTGAAAGGGGAAACTTGCCCAATATCTTTTTAATCAATATTTTTTTCTGGCTTGTATTTTCCTAGTAGTACAGGGAAATGTCAGTTATAAGGAACCATTCTGTATAGAATGTGAAGGTATTTATAGTTCCTTACAAATTACTGTTTCTGCTTAGAGCTTGATTTGTTTTCAGAGGTGCTGTACTAAATTTTGCTTGGAGACATTGGCACATGGATTACTTCTAGTTTTCAGGTCAATGGGGACTGTGCTCTGCTTATAAAAAAATGAGAGGTTACAGTAAAGAATGTTTGATGGAGTTAATTTAAGATACAAGGACTTATTTGTATACATATGGTTCTACTGACAAGGGTATTTAAAAAACCTCTTTTATTATAAAACAAAAAATATTGATTAGCTGTGAAAGTTGTCATTGAGCAGTTTACAAGAGCACTTTGAAACCATTTATATGAAAATCAGGAGAAACTGAGTACACTGAATGTTTCATTAATTTTATGTAATGACATACATTTTTTTCCAAAATATGCAGTAGACTCAGATTGTGCAAATTAACAGTAATTGTGATAGTAAAAGAATATTTTGCCATGTTTTCTGATGACTTTCCATAAATCCTGAGCTGTAAACATCTCTGACTCACTTTCTTTTTGACTGATTTCTTATCTTCTCCATGTCTTCTAATTTTATATAAACCAGTTTGTTTGCTTTAATGTTAATAATAGATAGTTCTTCATCACTTTAAAACCACCTCTCAAAAATAATTTTTCAGGAGTTTGCCAAGTACCTCATGCCTATGGCTTATAAGTGCCTCAAAACTCTATAAAGATAGAATAAGTACTAAAAAAAATATTTTACAGATGAACCTTGATCTCTGGATCTTATAGCAAATACGTTTTCACCTATTCAGACTGTCCTGGTCAATTTTGTCATATTGTAAATAAATTTGATGCATTTCAGTGACAAAGTAAAAAAGGAATTTTAATGTTACTGCTTGAAAAGGCTGTTTCACAATTATATGACTTTCAATTTAGCTACTAGGACTGAATCTACACTGGAAGGCTATAAAGTGCTATATTTTAAAATCAAGGTTGCAAGAGATGAATAATAACCTTTTTTAGATTAATTCTTATAAAGAATACATCAGATCATTGATCACTGCGGTTTCAGTAAATCAGTAGGAAAAAACAGAGAGAACCCCATTCTTCATTCTCCTTGTGCTTTTCCATCTGAAGCAGACCAAGTGTGAGTTGTATGAGAACCAGACTGTTGAGTAATGATTCTGTGACATCCTTATTAATTACATTGCATCCATTTCTTAGTCCTAAAAATGTGAAAATTCCTGGACAAATAGAGGAGAAGGATTAGGCCTTCAGCCTATTTTTATATGTTACAGTATGAAGAAACTCAAGGAATTTATTTATTTGTCATATTCTGTCTGGATGAAGTAAAAAAATGCACGTTGATACCTCTTCCTGAATAGGAGAAGAAAACATGCCACCATAGATGAATTGCAGTTAATTTTTCAGAGATGATAATTTATTTAAATGAAGAATATAATGTATTTAATTGCCATCACTTTTATAAATTGCTGTCCATGCATCTGAACAGAATCTCTAGGTATGACTCCAGAGTGCTGCCACAAGTGCATCTTTTAGAGCTTAATATTTGGATCAAAGTGTACTTCAAAAATATATTTTTAATAAATTTTAGTCAGTTATGTTCAAACTAAAATACAAGAATTATGTATGCCTAATGTATAGAGTGTAATATTGTATCTCAAAATAAAAGTTTGCATAAAAATATAATTAATTTTGCAGTATAATACAGTATGAACAGAATTCTGGCGTGTTTTGTTTTTTTCTAATACTTTTTGCATAGTATTTTGGTGACAGGACACTGAATGAACATAGCATTGATCTATAAAAAGATGGTAATACTTGCTTCACTATCTCTGACTATTTCAAACTCCTGCAAAATATTGCAAATGACATTATAATACATTTCCTGCATGACTTATGCTGTCGTTTAGCTCTTCCAGCAGTGACCAAAAACCAAAATGGAAACTGTGACTAAAATCAAAATGGAGTGGAGTCAAAGTATGCAGAGATACAACTCCAGAATATGACCCCAAATTGCCAAGGCTATCCTGAGCTCAGGGTAATTTCTTCTGGTGAATCTTCTGGTCAATCCTTAAAACTCAAATCAGGAGGATTCCTGTGCAGCAAGCTTTCTTGTGCTGGTTCTGAGAATGCTGCTTGCAAGGGTCTCTTGTTTTCCCCTGAGCTGTTATTTTTCCTGATACAATTTCCAAGGACTTAGAATCAGCAAATCATTTTGTTTGTAAAGGTGGAGTGTGTTTTAATGTTTTTACATTTATTTACATGGTATTTCAGCTGTAATTTTATCACCAAGTGTCATAAGATGTATGTCACAGACATCTTTTATGAAAAATCCTTTCTTTAGGATTTTTCCTCCTGAGAAGCTGAGAGGCTTCAGGAGCAAAATGTAACCAATGGTTATCTGCTGCTGTGGAATGCAGCAGGTGGATCTGTGATTGGTCTCATGCAGTTGTTTGTAATTAATGGCCAATCACAGTCAGCTGGCTTGGACAGAGAGTCCGAGCCACAAGCCTTTGCTATCATTCCTTCTTTTTCTATTCTTAGCTAGCCTTCTGATAAAATCCTTTCTTCTATTCTTTTAGTATAGTTTTGATATAATATATATAATAAAATAATAAATCAAGCCTTCTGAAACATGGAGTCAAATCCTCGTCTCTTCCCTCATCCTAAGACCCCTGTGAACACGATCACAGATGTAGTTTTTTATAGCCAGTCCAACCTTCAGAACCTTGATTTAGCTTAGCATCATCAGTAAAGTCTGTTTTCTCACTGTTCCTTGCTTTCCCTGGCTTCAGTCTCCTACTGGATCTCTGAAAGGCTCATCTAATTCCTTCCTTCCAGTGTGAAGACTGATGATTTCCTACAAATGTTCACGAGTGTTTAAACACATTTTATGTTTCCATCAGAGGTCCTTCCTTCTAACACCACATCATCCTGGTCTTTTGGGAATCAGATATCTGATTATCAGTTTACTTTCTAGCCTAGTCCAGGTTAGTTTGTTGTTTAGAGAACACTCATAGATGCCTGAGAAATTATTTCCCTTTAAAATAGCCACCTCTCAGCCCTTTACCTATCTAATGTATTTATTTTATTGTTCACTAAGTGCATTGTTTATTTTGATTTGTAGTAATTTAATCAGAAGTTCTTAGAAAATTTTTATTGCACTGTCTTCCTCCCAACCACCTGTCATAGTTTCCTCTATTATGAACCCAGATGGAGCAAAGGTATTTTATTTTTGTGTTCTGACCTCATTTTTCATGAATCCTCCTTTTATAGCTTGAACATCTGTTAGCCCTACCAGCTCTCTGTCTGGCTTCCAAATCTCTGAATACTATTTTGTTTTCTTTTTTTATACTTTTTCAAGTTGTTCCTCAAAGTTTTATTTTACTCGTTTTGTGTAAACTCTACTTTGTTTTTTTTAGGCTGATCGTTTATGATCATTTTTGTTTTCCTTATTTAAATACAGTGTTGGATTTTAAAAAGATCTTCTTCTTGAATTTAATAATTGAGTTTATTATAATTCCATACCCTGCATATGTCATCTCTTCGATTTTTAGGCATACCCACAGCTAGATCCCTTGTACTCCAAAGGAGGTCTTTTCGTTTTTGTACAGCCTCTTCCTATCCTGCACATGGCCTCAGTTCCAGGTGTCTCCCAGCTCTTCCTCCTGACACTGCTGTGGCTGTGGCTTTGCCCCAGAGCATCCCCTTCTCTCTGAGTCTGCCCATGCCACAGTGAGGGTGTGGCAAAGGCTGCAGCCGTGCAGGTCGCAGCTTTTGGCTCTCAAATGACCTGAGAATTTTGTCTCTGGAAGTTCTGTCCTGTGTCCCTTGTGTGTTTCTCTTTTTAATGCAAGGACTGCAAATTGCTGTCACTAGTGTGTCTCTGGAATCTGCACAGACATATGGGATGCACTTCTCAGAGCCACCAGTTCAGCTCTTTGTCCACGTCATGCTTATAAATACTCTATAGAGTATTTATATAGAATGCCATATTCTCTCCATTTCTGAGAGAATATGGAGTTCTAGGCTCACCAGGCTTGACTGCTGTGACACTGGAATTCATCAGCTGAAAGTCCATTTAGGATTTGGGCATCCATGTTTATTAACAAGCATGGAGTTAGTTTCTTTTGTATTTGCTAAAGATTAATGAGACATCTGCTTGCATTATTTTAAGTGGGTGATGTACAGGTCTTAGAATAACCAAACATGTAATGCCTATACTCCGCATCTACAAGCATTTGAAAAAACTTAGTTTGGAAATTACACTTCTACAATAGACTCAGAAATAGCCATTTTCTGTTGTAATTACAAAAAAATGCAGAATGCCACATGGCATAAGAGAAGACATGGCAAGGGTGAAAGTTGTCATCTGAGAAAAATCCCTATGAATTTAAATGTTTTACATGAAATTTGATGTTATGCACTGATTTTAAAACAAATAATCTTCTTATAAAGCAGCTTGTCATATTAATCTAGTGATGTAGGTAGATATACCACTTTGTGATTTTGGAGGATTGTGCTGTCAGTGTGAGGATGCATTTGCTTGGTTGTCAGCATCATTGTTTAGTGTTTAAGTGGAGAAGATTACATGAGTGAGTAGTTGTCCATTGATTTCATTGTTGCTGCAGGTTGAAGTGCACTGGTTTGTTCTTATTTTGGTGCAATATTATTTACAGGTGTATTCAGTTTTAAGGGGAGTAGAATTGTTTTGGAAATGAATTTGCAGTGGGAAAACATTGCCCGTAAATTATACATGGAACAAATCTTTAGATTTTACCTTTAAGAATATATCAGTTTGCTTCCTCTACTTTGCTATAATCTAAATGTTTGAGACATATATAGTCTTTATCAAAAAAAGCTTTATCAAAAAAAGCTTCAAAGCACTTTTGAGATTTACACAGAATATAATGTTCCACGTAAACTTGCAATTACATTTCCCCTCAGTGTCTGTTGGAAGTTAATTTTCCTTATTGTTTCACATGGTTTTGTCACATATTTGCTCTCATTGTTTTAGTTCATTTCAGTACCTATTGCATTTGCAGACACAAAGGGAGTGTAAATGTTGGGGGTTGCAAATCAAAACATTTCCTCATTTGTAACATTTGAATGCAGTGATTTCCTGGAGAAATATGAAAAAGTACTGGAAGATGAAGGTTCCCAAGAGGACTAGAATTTGTTCTTTTGTTCATTGCAAGACCTAGACATTGAGCTCCAGACCTGGAATTTGTGACTTTTTGTAAATGTAAATGTGTATGAGATCCCAGAGTTCACACAGTTACTGAATGAATGAATGAGGCAGTTGAACTGGAGGTGAATGGCAGCTCCAGGCAGAGAAGGGTGTGGAAATGGGACTGATGTGCTTGAAATTCAGTCCATAGACACGAGTCTCACAACTTGGTCAGGTGCTACTGTGAAAGTGAGTTTCAAATCCTGAACCATCTTCCTAGATACCAAATCTGTTATTTAGGTATGGCTGTGTCACTTTAACCCTTCCAGCAGAGCACTCCCAGCTCCCTTGACAACTGGAGCTTGGGACATAATGTCTTGACAAGGTGAATTGAAAATATTCACTGCCTTCATATTGGTGGCTCTCTTTAATATGTATTTTACAAACATGTTCATCCTTCTTGAAGGTTGTAGATGTGCTAAAGCAAGTTAATTATGATGGAATAAATATTAAGGTAAAGTCAGATGGTTATGAAATACACCTGAGGCATTTCTAAATCTTATGTTAGAGAATTCAATATTACTTCTATAATATTCTTTTAAGTGTGAATCAGATCTGAGCCTGGGGTGCGAGAATTAAAAAAAAAAAAGGTGTAAGTGAAAAAACCAGCAGATCATTTAATATATTATCAGGCAGGGGCATCCAAACCACAGTTTTGTTCACCCAGGAGTTTTTGTGTGGCAATGGCAAGAGTGTTGGGTATTACAGCCTGCATTATTCAAAGGCACTCAGGCCTTCCAGCTCATGCTTGCCATCTCATTTGTCACGTACTGTATGTCTTGGTCTTTCAAGGTGTTGTCCTGCAAGTTCTTTTTTCTGTGCTACATTAATGAAGTTTGAAGCACGGTTATGTTGCTTGCAAAGGAATACCATCAGCAGAGTATTACAAATGAGTCTCAGGTTTTTGGATTCTTTTGATGCTCAAATACTCTAAAACTCTGTGATTTCTATTTCTTTTAAAGAGAATGAATAGATATTCTGAATTGCAAATAGAGAGTGCTATCAGCTTTCAACTTGGCAAATTATGAACATTTACAAATCATAGAATCATGGGATCAGAGAATGGTTTGGGTTGGAAGAGACCTTAAAGTTCCAACCCACCTGCTGGGCAGGGACACATTTCACTTGATCAGATTGCTCAGGGCCTCATCCAGCCTGGCCTCAAACACAGCCAGGGATGATGCATCCACAGCTTCTCTGGGCAACCTGTTCCATTGCCTCACCACCCTCACAGTGAAGAATTCTTCCTTATATCTGATCTTAATCTACCCTCTTTCAGTCTGAAGCCATTCCACCTTGTCCTGTCACTCTGTGCCTGTGTAAACAGTCCCTCTCCATCTCTCTTGTAGGGTCCCTTCAGGAGCTTGAATGCTGCTCTGAGGTCTCCCCAGGGCCCTCTCTTCTCTAGTCTGAGCAACCCCAGCTCTCTCATCCTCTCTTCACAGGAGAGGTGCTCCAGTTCCCTGATCTTCTTCATGGCCTTCTCTGGACCCTCTCCAACAACCAAAAATAATGGGGGGAAGAAGTCTTGTTGTATCCTTATTTAGCACAGCGATTGATTCTTTACAGTTAGCAAATCTGTTGCATTGCTATCAAACTACAGAGGAATTACTCTATATATTTTAAATTTGGGGTTGCAATCAGCGGAGTTAAATGAAATGTAAAATCAGGTATCAGCTCCATTTGATTTCTACTACTGCAATTAGCCCTGTGTGCTGTGGAGGAGGAGGCTCTGCAGGTCCCCTGGTCTGCATGTTAAAATGCAAGCTGGGGCAGTTCCAGTTTGGAGAATGGACATGCTCTTTGTGGGCCCAGTATATTACCTATATAAACCAATGGAAAGCTCTCTGCCCAATAATGGAGGTAATGCTGGCTGTTTTCTTTCCATAAGCTCATCACTGTGAGAAAAAAAAAAAAAATTAGGAAAGAGTTTATTCAGTTTAGTGTGCAATGTGCTCTTTGGACAGATTGGTACAGGAGGTGTCTTTTGAGAATCAGCTCATGAACAATGGCGATTTATTTAATGGTATTTATCCTGCCTTGTCCCAGTTTGTATTCTGTCCTGTCACATCTGACTGAATGGACAAACCGAGCACAATGTCTGTTCTCTTAAATTTCTATAATTTTCACCTGAATTTATAGTTGAGATCAGACAGATGTCTTACCTGAGCTCTTTGGGAACAGAATTCAACAGCAGTTTGAGTCCTTGAATTAAGTGTATTAACTGTTTCCTCCTGTCAATGTTATTTTGGAATGCTTTGCTCCTCTTCAGATATTTCTTTGCATTACCATCTCAGATCAGCCAAGACCTCATTAAAAAATCTTGAAGGATACTTGGTTTTCTTCTCTAATGATAGTAGAAGATAATGAGATGGAAGGAAGAAAAAAAAAATCTTCTTGAATTTGCCCTTAGTAACAAAGAAAAAAAAAAAAAAACAAAACAAAAAACAGGTGTAGAAAATGCAGCAGGGGAAGGTGAAGGAACCAGAGTTTCATAAAATATTTTGGAGTGATTTCACAGGCTTGTTTAATTTTCACAGAACTATGTGGTTTGCATATGTCAGTTGCTTTAAAGTAATGCTTTGCTTTGATTATGGATGTGACTTGACAATAAAATTGTTTGCATAGTGCTCAGTATATGTAAATTGATACTTAAATGCTGTTGTAAGTATAATTACTTTAATAGCAAAAGGCAAAATCAAGTTGACTAACAGTTTTTAATTATATTAACATAAACCATTTGTGATTTAATACAATGGTGTCTACAAAATGAGATACTATATGCATGTATGTTAAATCAGTCCATTAACACAGTGGGTCCAAATTAACTGTTGTTATATTTCCTTGACTGATCAGAAATTTGTGTTTTATGCTACATTTGAGTAGTCCACTAACACACATGGGAAAGATACATTATTTTTATGGTTGAGTATTCAACCCTAACTTACCCTGTTTCTTGTTGACTCAGAGCTTATCTTGGGAAACATATCATCTGGCAAAGAGAAATCTTTCACATAATAGGAAATCATATTCAGTTCAGTAAGAGTAAGATGATGTGCATGAAAGTCCCACTGTACTACTACTTCTTTAGATATTCTTTAACATTACAAACTCTTCAAGTTAGAAAAAAGTTGTTAGGTTGCTGCCAGTTAGCAAAGAGCAGATGGTGTTTATTACTGTGACCGGTAAATTGTGTATCTGTGGGAGTAATAAGCCCAATTAGCCAAATGTTGATTGTGCTTTTAAGTGTTGTAGTCTTGGTACCTATTTCTATACCTGTGAGTATGTTCATTATCAACTTCTTTGTGCACTTTGGAAAAAGCTCAGTGGTGCACTTCTGCAGCCTAAATTGTTGGCATTTGTATAAATACCATTTTAGGTAATGTCTTCCAAATGAGCCAGTCTCAGACACATAGTTCCAGGAATTCCTTATTACTTACTTTGTATTTGATTTTCCCCTAAGTGGTAAAATTTGACTACTTCAAGCTTGGCTAGAATGAATGTTAAAAGCCAGGTGACTTTGTGTCCTAAAGAATCCTCTTGCCCTTCATTCAATAAAATACAAATCCAGTACAAGGGAAAGACATGTTTAGCTCAGCATACTCTGCAGTTTTTAAAAACACTGCTCTGCTTGCATAGTTTCCCAGCAGGGAGCAGTGAGCCATCAAAGAATTTCCTTACTTTTAGAGGTGTGGGTTGGGATCAGTCAGGACCTCTGGCTGGTGGCCAGTTTGCTGAAATCTTTCACCTCTCCCCAGCACAGGCTCAAGAAGCCTGAGAACCATTCCTGTTGGCCCTCAGCCTTCACCACTGCCCCAGCTGGGCCGGACAAACAGGGACACCCTTAGGAAGAGCAGTGTAATAATCCAGGTTGCAGGAGAAAGACAAAGCCAAAGTGGGATATAGAGTTGTAGAATTGTTTGAGTTGGAGGGGACCTTAAAGATCACCTGGTTCCAGTCACCCTGGCTGTGGGGCAGGGGCATCTTCCACCAGACCAGGTTGCTGAGAGCCCCATCCAGCCTTGCCTTGAACATTAGGATCCTCTTTCTCATGTCTGAGTTGCAAAAAGCAGACTCTGGTGTTGTCTTTCTGCCAGCAGAAGCTGGTGCTGCTGCACTTTGAGTATGAATACTCTCTGATATCTGAGCCTGATGATTTTAATAGCAGTGGTTTCAGCAGTCACTTCCTCACAATCCAAATAAGCAATAGTTGCTACATACATTCAGTAAGGTCTGGTTTGGGTTTTTCAGACATACTTGACAGCTCTGTAGGGTCAAGATCATGTCTTCCTGCATGGCTGTGCACTGTCTGGTACAATGAGTCCCTCTGGATACTTCTGCAACTAAATAATAAAACCTTTGCAATTAACAACTTGTTAATTAAGGATTTAATATAGATGCACAACTTTAATTTGTTCCTTGGCTTTTCCTCAATTACCTCACCTTAGGTTTAAAAGCAGAACCACATAAAATAAAATGCTTGGGTATTTTACAGATTAGCAGATTTTAATAAATGACACCACTAATGCATGTATTAGAGAAAGAGCCATTCAAATTTTTCTGACTTAAGAAAGTTTAACTGAATAAGGGTATATCAGACACCAATTTTTTTCTTTTTATCACAAAATTTATTTTCATTTTAAGGCTTATTTAAATTGCTTTATATGAATGCCACAACTTGTTACCAGAATTCTGAGAGAAGATTGCTAAAAGTGAAAAGTGAGGAGATATTTTTCCTATGTCAGTGTAGACTTCTATGTAGAAGATTTTTGTCTGGAGTTGCTGACCATCTGTTTCATGGAGTTATGCCAAAAATCTATTTTCACTGTAGATTTAGATGCTTGCAATGAGCTAGTAAATAGCCAGACAAGTATTGCAGCATCTTCTTCTAGCACACCATAAATATGAGTTCCCAGCACTTCTCAAGATAAAAAAAGGTGTAATAAAACCCCATTTATTTCTTAGGTAAATCTAGTCACAGTAACTTTAATAATTCTAACTTTGTTAATCAGATTTAATTTATTCTTGAAGCAATTCCACTGATTTAAACCTGAAATTAATTTGGCCTGGAGTTTTCAAGAAGCTGTATTTTGCCTTTGAACATTTAGTTTTTCTGTGCATGGGCCCAGCACTGGGTTATTGTTCAAAGCATAACAGAGGGATGAGACCCAGTGAGCTCTGTAGGAAAGCGCAGTTTCTCCATTTCTCCTTTGGTTTTGGGACCGCTGCAAAAACATTTCTCTGGTACAAGGCTATAAGAAAGCAGTAGCACATTTTCTTTGGAGTAGATCTCCAGGGTACATTCATTTTCTGCTTCTGGTGTTTGCTCTCTCCTGACATGCCCTGCTAAGGTAGAGCCCTGCAAGGCTCAGTCCTACCAAACAGGTGTCTCGGAAGCTCTTCTACAAGAGACAGCAAGCATCACATGACATAGCTGTAGTAAAAAAATAATGTTGCATGCTTATCTGGAGCACTAAATTCATTTTGTTAAAGCCAAGAAGTACTAGGTATTGAACAGGGTAAGCAGCTACATATAGAGGGAGACAAACTGGACTCTGCAGAATCTGCTGAGGAATGGAATGGAATGGAATGGAATGGAATGGAATGGAACGGAACAGAAATAGAATAGAATAGAATAGAATAGAATAGAATAGAATAGAATAGAATAGAATAGAATATTATTATCACCACTTTTAATGAAGGGTTGGGACCACAGTCAGGCTAGAACTGATTTATTGCTCCTCAGATAAACATCAGTCTCAGAGGCCATGAGGTTTAAGAGAGCAAGCATTTGGCCATAGCTCGAAATGGTAACAAGTTCTTCATGACAAGACAATATATAGTTTCCAATGGACACTTGCTACAAAGTTTATTTTGCTGTTCTAACCTATCACCTTTACTTACTTCTACTGCACTGTGTGGACACTTTTATCCACTGGGCTACTCTCACACATACACACATATGCTTCTATTAGAACATCTGAACTCTTAGCTTCTCTATACAATTACACACCTACATTATAAACCCTTCACCATCTTATCAATACAGTTTCTCACTTACTTAAGGCATATTCTTACTTACAACTATAGAAATGTAATTTTATAATTTTTCTCCCTAATGTCTGTGTACTTTAATTTTGCATCAATCCAAGCTTCTTCCAAGGCTGCAAATCAAACCCTTCTGTGTCTGCGGAAGTTTCTATCTCTCCATTTGCCACAGTAGAATAGTTCCAGTAGGATAAGAACTACAATGCTCAGTCCAAATGCCTGACCAATTCAGGGCTGACCAAAAGTTAAAGCATTATTACAGGCATTGCAATGCAATGCTTACAAAATGTTGAGAAAAATAAAATTTGCGTTCATAGTAGTCCAGTACTTCCTTAACATGAAGTCCCTTGTGCATAACAAAACATGAGATACTTTTAAAATTAATGCTGTTCTAAATTTAATGAGCTGTCAGAAGTCCTAGAAAAGGACCTTAATTATAGGCAGGTCTCAAACAGTAAGGTTTCATTCAGATGTGGCTGTCTTGGTCTTCTCCACTTTTCCTGAGAACAGGATGGAATTTAGAAGGATTCTTCCCCACCCTTACCCCCATCCTGCTCTCCATGAATAAGGACAGGATTTCATGAGGATAAATAGCTCTGAAAATGGAATACACTTTGTCTCTCCACAAAGGAACTGATAGCAATGGTGAACAAAGAACTGAGAAATAATAAACCTGTTTCATGTTGTCAAGCCAGGGCTATTTTTGGTTTGCTGCTTCTAGAAGAAATTAATTTCTTCTCCCAGTTCAGGGCTTTGTTCTGCATTATCTTACAGCTGGAAACATTTGTCTTATCCCATTCGTTATTTATCTAGCTTTTGTTACTGCTCTGAACACTGATCTGTGTATAAAATAGAGACACTCACTGACACAAACTTGTTTTTTGAATGGTAAGCATATTCCTTGATTCTGGTTGTAAAACCCTATTAAATTAGATTTTACAAAGTAAGAAGTGTTATAGTTCTAGTAGAAATGTATTCAGGCTGCATCAATTAGGGAAACAAATTTTCTTCTAAATGTAAACATGCATTTTCTACCAGTCATTGTACTTAGCTTGAGGCTTGAATGCTGATGCTAAACTATCCCTTAGATTTGTTATACCTGTGGTATGTTATCCTGAGGTAGCTGGAACAAAAACTTTTGATGAAAACTGGGGAGCCAGAGCTTTGGTTTGGGCACTTTACTGTCTGATTGCTTGTGTGAAGTGTGAAAGTAATCAGGATGCAGATAAATCTTCTGAAACTGCATGTATATATTAGTTGGGGAAGATTTTGGAGATACTGGCTGTAGATAAAGGAAAGATCTATTGAGCTGTATTCTCTGTCAGGTTTTATTTTGCAGAGGAGAAGGTTTATTCCACAGTTGTTGATACACAAAACATCATACATTTGATTATAAGTAAAGCATCCCCTGCTTTCACCTGATCATTTTCCCCTGAAGACATGCATCATCTCCCCCAGACAAATGATAAAAAAATCTGAGAAAATAATATAAAATATCTCTGCCATAAACCAGGAAGGGTTTCTGCAAGCTAGAAAGCCTAGCTTGTTCATCATGTTCATAAACATGATTGAAAAGTTCAGCCACCTATAGGAACATCTAGAAACACAACAAAATTTTTGAAATGGAAGTTTGTTTGCTCCCCAGCAGTGAAAGCTTTCTTTTAATACTCTCTCTTCTGTATGTCAGCATTTCTTAGCTATCCTCTCCTAATATGATCAGATATTATCCCAGAGACTTAGAGCTGCTATTATTTGGAGAAAATTTTACGCATGGCAGAATTGGATTGGATCTGAGATTGCAGAATAAGATTTGCAGTTACAGCTGCTGTACCACGAATGTGTGTTTGTGGGCAAGGCTCACCATTATATACAGTCCAACTGCCTGAGTTTCCACATTTTCCTTCACTGTCTCTGTGCTCAGGTTGTGTGTGTGTGCATGTGGCTGTAACTGGAACCTAAAATTTCCAGTATTAAAATTGGTTCTGCCCAGCATATCTTCATTAAAAAAAAAAAAAAAAGAGAAATTAAGTTGTGTTTCAGATTTCCTACATTTTGGGCTGTTCACTGAAACATCCTCTTTCCTATGTGCTTCTTTTACCTATATGTGAACATAAAGTATATAATTTTTCACAAGTTACTGGGTCAAAGTTACTCTACCAGTATTTTCAGACCTTGGGCAGTTTTGGGATTATAGATTGTGCTGAGGATATCCAGTGGCTTCAGACATGCTTGGAAGACTGAGTATAACAGTAGGATGCCAGATACAGTGCCAAGGCTTTTCTGCAATTTTAGACAAAACCAAACTTAAAGCAAATCAGTTTTTTAGTTGTAAATAACTGCTTCCTTCCTCATACATGTTTTGTAGATAGTGGATGAAATGTGAGTGTCTGTCTGCTTCATAATCAATAGAGTTAAAATCCCCAGCCACTTATTTCCTGTGAAGTGATTAAAATCCACTTAGCACATAACGTGGTCTATGCTGGCCATACTGCTCCTTTGCAGCAATATGTCAAGGTAATGATTATACAGTTTATGAAGTGCTTAAATATAAATGGTCAACATAAATCTTCACAAAGTGTAATTTAATAGTTTCATTCCATTCAGAGAACAAATGTAGTCAAGCTTTGGTTGGTCTTCTCATAGTTTCCTCCAAAGTTACATAATGTTACAGTTCTTTAACCTTTGAAGGAGTAACTTTTCTTAATACTAAGAAACACTGAAAGGATGCAGCAGGACATGGTTCTTGTCTGATTGATGATCTGTAAGTGTCACAAAAGATTTGATGATGTAACTTGTGGCACCCTCCCTTCTGCAGGTAAGAGGGTCCCTGGAGAGAAGCAAAAGCTCTGCTGTTTGCTCAGCCATCCCTAATAAACCTTACACATGGGTATATAAATGGGTGATTTTTCAAATCTTATTTCTATCAATAGATTGTGTCTTACTATCTAGTATTAAAGTTCAGTTCTTGCCATTTCTTCCTCATTGTTTGGTTTATTTTCATACAAAATTGAATAATCAATTGGAAGCCAACAACTTCTTCCAAGCTAGGTTTTCCCTGGAAGAGGCTGAGCAACAGTTGGAAGACATAGGATTGTTGATACATTGACTGGGACATTGACTGGAAATCAAGCCCTATTTTGAAGAGCTGATACCTTTTAATTAAATCAACAGGTAGACTTGGAAAAAAGTAAAAATACACCAGCTTGAAAAATCTGGTTTTGGAGCTTCAAATCATGCTAAATTTTCCTGAAAATCTTACCACTTACTACTTCCCCCATGGGCACATTATCTTTTGGTTTAGGTGGCAGTAGATTTTACTGTACATACTTATTTTCCCTGTGATTACATACTGTTTTCTTAGATAGCTTAACCAGTATTTGAAAGAAGTTAAAAATTATTTTTAATTAAGACACTGGGCTAATAGCGAGCTTGGGATTTGGAGCATCTGGCGTGATTCAGCGTTTGGGTGTTTCTAACATAGCTGATGCATTTGTGTTGTTACATTCTTGCTGGTTAAAGTGAAAACAAGAATATTTCCACATTTTTTCATTTTTAAAATAGAAGGTAGTGCAAAACAACGTATATTATAACATCCTTATAGACTTTTGTGTGTATTTTTGACAGCGACATTTTTGTGATTGATATTTCTTAATGTCATGTTCTTTTTCTCTGAAACAAAACCAAGGAAGTGCTGATACAGTGACATCCCTCTTGCTTTGGTGGAGCTTATTCTTTGTTGACAGCCAGACCAGAATACTGTCTGTTCAGACTTGAACATAATTCCAAAACATCTTAAGCAAGTGCTGATGATGTCCAGTCAGCTTCTGAATACCACATATCATAGCATTTTTAAAAGATGTTGGAAATAATAAAAAAAAATAAATGAAGAGACTATTGATTACAGAATAAACATATTACTTAATAGACTCCTGCCTTTTTGCTTCTTTGTGTGGACATGATATTAACACCTCATTTATTTATTGTTCTGTCTTCTGATTTTCCTGTAGACATCTCTCCTCTTCAGAAAAAACTGCTATATGTGAAGTGTGCAGTGTTTAGGAATATTAGCAGTGTGGCAAACAAAGCTGTGTTCATTTTAGAAAATGCCCTTGAATATCTACCACCATCTGTTGATTGTCATTTGTTCTGGTGCTGGCAAAACGGGTTTGAAGCCAGTACACAAAACAGCATTTACTTTCAAGTCGATGTGTGAAGCATCAAGTCCTAAAAATCTATCTAAAGCTCTGACTTTGCAGGATATATTACTGGCAAGTAAAGCTGGATAACTTGGGAAAGAACCTAGGCATTGTCTGAGTTTCTCCAGTACCATCTCATGAGCAAATACCTTGTTTAGCAGTTCACTAAACCCAGCAGCCACTGGCCTGTCAGTCCTAGAGAGGAGCCTCCCAGGGTTCAAATAAACCATGAATGCTTTTACAGTCTTTCACACTAGATGAATTAATATCTTGTTGCTCCAGTCTTGTATCTCTGTCAATTAGGCTCAAAGCTAGGTAGGAGTATTTCTTTTAAAGGAAAGTAAAATTTTCTTGTTTAGTCATCATGTTTATTAAGCTTTTGGAAAAGTACCCGTGGGTCTAAAAGAGTTCTCTTACTTTCATTCTAGTTCAATTTTGTTGGGAAATTGCTTGGACCAAGAGGAAACTCTTTAAAGAGGTTACAAGAAGAAACAGGTGCAAAAATGTCCATCCTGGGAAAAGGATCCATGAGGGATAAAGCTAAGGTACTGTGTCTGTATTCTGGTTGCAATTAGTTGAAACATATGTTGTTTTAGGTGTTACACTTAGATTGCCTGTCTGTTTATTAATGACTCAATTAAAAGGCCTATAATAGACTCTTGACTCCAAGGCTAGTTTGTTTTTTTTCAAGTTACATAATTTGCTATGCCAACCTTGCTTAGACCTTCACAGTTGCTATAGTATCACTATTATTTAAGTAATTCACCTAAAAGAGAAACCAGTTTAAAGTTCATTTGTTTTGAGTTTCTCCTGTGAAAGTGCAGCTTGTATTTATTACTGCTTTAATATTGGTGTACATAAATGAGTTTTCTCTTTTGTTTTCTGTTTCTTTAGAGGTGGGGTTTTTTTTAAATGTTGGATATTTATTCAGGGCGTAGTTCTAGGAGAAGATAACAAAGTGGACATTTTGTTTAAGTGTGTCTAAAAATGGACTATAGATAAAGAGAAAAAAAGTTTGGAATTACAGCCTGGTCAATGCCCCTAAGTAATTACTTGCAGGTAAGTCTTACTCCTCCTCAACCAGTTCCCCACCCAGTTTATAAACTGAACATGATGCTCTGTGGTATGGAATATCCCTTTGGCCAGTTTGGGTCAGCTGTCCTGGCTTTGCTCCCTCCTGGCTTCCTGTGCAGCTCCTCACTGGCACAGCATGAGACACTCCAAAGTCCTTGGATTGGGGTAAGCACTGCATAACAACAACCCAAACATTAGTGTGTTATCAATATTATTGTCATACTAAATCCCAAACACAGCAGGGTACCATTTACTAGGAAGAAAACTAATCCTATCCCAGCTAAAACCAGGACATAAGGGAAGCTTTCATGTATATTTGACCCAAAGAACAAGTACTGATTGAATTGTGATGTCTTTTAGAATCTATGGAACAGCACTATTATGGTCAACACAGAAATAATGACTCCTAATGTCACTGTATTTTAACTGTATATAGCCTCTAGTGATGTTGTGCATTATTCTTCTTTCCTTTCTGTCACCTCTGTCATTAATCTCAGTAGCTAAAATTATGAAAGTAATAATATGCTGAAAGGAAAGACCAATCAGGATTTTTGGGTTGGCATTATTTGGTCTTGGTAACGTGTATCAGCAATCACATAGACATTATGAGGTCTGCAATTGCAATATTAAAAAAAATAAACCTGCAAACTAGACAAATTAGGCACACAGATTATATTTAATTTTTCAGAGTTTTCTTTATGACATTTTAGTCAGACATTTAGTGACACTTCAGTTATGATTATAAGGTAATACATGTTGAATACACTACTGATTGTATTTCCAAGTATTGACAGATAAAATATTTTAATTACTCATGTCTAACTTCTGGAATCATAAATATTTCCTTGGATGAAAGAATGTATGTCCTGCTAAACATCAGTCATTTGCATCAGTACTACATCTGATGCCCAGTTGCTCCACTCTCAGCCACCCCCTCAGATTATTATTGCTGAGAGCATCAATTGCCCAGACAGGGGAGTGTAAACAAGTTTAAACACATAATAGACAGATTAAGACTTCTGATTTTGAGATTGGTCACTCTTCTGATCATATAATTTCATTTTCAGCTGATCATAGTAAACAGTGCCAGCACGGCAGGTACTACATTGACTCATGAATAAGTCAGCAGAATTTGAGTATGTCTTCAAAAGGTTTTTAGTCCTTAAGAATAATCTAAAATTGAGCATGAGTTTCATGGAGACTCATTCATATGAGACTGGTGTAAAAAAATGAAGTTCTAGGGTAAACTGGAATTAAATATAGCAGTCATGAAAGTAATTTCTGTAGAGAAAGGCTCATAAGCAATTTATCTTAAACCAATTTAGACATATTTAGACATTACCGACTCAAAAGAAAACAAAATCCCTGTGCAATTACAGTGAGAGGTAGGAATTTTCTCATCCATGTACATCATTGTTACCAGTTCCTGGCAAAAGAGTGTGAGAATAATCATGGGATGGGTAATAGTTACAATTAGCATTTCAGAGAGGCTATTCTAGTTTGAGATACTGATAAAATGTAAAGAAAATATGTTTGACTGTGAGCATAAATAATGGTGTGAATTGCTACATTGCTAAGGAAAATACAACTTGCTCTGGTTAAAACAGTTTTCTTGTCAAAAAACAAGTGCACTAGTATCATTTATGCAGTACTTTTTTACTGATTTAAATACAAATTACCAAAGTCTGGAGGCTTTTTATGGGTTTTTTGAACCATAAAAGAAATCAGTTTATGTATATTGGCTGATAGATCTTTGTTTTGCAGGAGTATTCAAGAAAAATCAATGTAATTTCTCTCTAGAAGCTAGAATTTCCTTAAAGCTGTCTATATTATGCCATGAGCCATAGCAGTTTGTAGACAGACTGCAGGCATGGGTGCTTTTCCACTCCAGTCTGCTGCAGCTGCATGCTGAGTTGCATCAGAGAAGCAGAAACAGAATTTCTGCTGAAAAGTGCTGAGTACATTTATGCCCTAGATACCTAGATACTTAAATCTTCAAAAAGAACTGATCTGCTGATTTGAGGTTTTTTTAGTGCCAAAATGACAACAGGGAAGTTTTTGGCTCAACAATGAGCTGCTCTGGCTATAGTCAGTAATTTTGGTCCTACAGAGGGGGAGTTTCTGTGTCTGAGAAGCGGATTATATCAACAGAGGTCTGTCTGTTCCTCAGAATTTCCTTATCTTCTTTAAAGAAACTTGTGGGTAAATTTTAGAGGCTAAAGATTTTAGGCTGTTTTCTTTCAGAGCAACAGGGAACATTTGTTAAGAGTGACTTGAGATTTCTGAGTGTCTGCTGTGCCTACAGTGTGGGAACAGGATAGATTAAGTTGAACAGGTGATGCAGCTTACCTAAAATGTCTATTATGAACAGCTCCAATTGTGCACAAAGCACCACAGAGCTGATGTATGTCACATAAAGTTTTGTTAGATGTTACTGAACAGATGCCCAAGTATAACTGCATCAGTAGTTTGTTTCTATTTTTAAAAACATTTTTATTTTAAAAGTGACCTAAAGGAATCTGTTTGGAAGAGCAGAATAACCTAAGAACAATAGAATGTTTGAATTTTGATTTAGTAATATATTAAGTGTTAGACAAAGAAAGATTTTTGGTTACTTTTCATTTTGTTGAAAAAAATGAAAAATAGTTTTTTAGCCTGCATATCTTTTCCTAAAAACTCATTGTTCATCACCTGCAAGACAGTTGGAAGACTGATCAGTTATTTAAACTAAAGGGGGTCACATTGTCTTTGCTCCAAACACATTTTTGAACCACATTTTACTTACGTAGAGTAGAATTTGGAAATTTGTGTCCTCATAACAAGGTTATTTATTAGATTTAAAAAAGCTAAAACATTGGCTTTTACTATAGCACATGAGCTGTCAGACACACATGAAGGAAAATGTAAGTCACAGTGTTTGCATGAAATCTTCTGCAGACTAATGTATGTGGATGCTGCCAGAGAGAGAAACAGGTAACTGTCCCTGGCATCATCCTGGGGAAAGTTGGGAGAATGCTCAGAGAAAGAATTAAAACAATTCAAATTCTAATCTCTGGTGTTTGTGAACATGTGGAATGTTTGTACGTGATGTGTATGGAAAGATATTTAAAAAAGGTGTAATTCCAAATTAACCAATGGTGTGAGGGGTGTTGTTTAAGAACCAATCAGCTTCTGGGTAAAAGATCCTGTCTATAAAATATGTGTAGCTCCTAATAAAGCTCGCTTTATGCCTTCTGAGCATGGAGTCAGTGCTGCCTTCCTTTAGCCATTCATAACTCAATGGCAACAGATATAATTGCCATTCCAATTTAAAACTTTTTTACCCAGAGAAATCCTGTCAACACCATTTCCTATTCTTCAGACTATCTGTTTATTACCCATTTCTCTCATACCTTAAACTTGCACTAAGTTATGTCATTTGTCCTGGCTATTGAAAGGATTCTGTTTTTCAAGATTCATGTCTTCCTATAAAACATGAAAACTTAGAGAACAAAGTTGCACTGCAGCTTTGAAAAACCTCATAAACTACTTTTCTGTGATTCGGTGTTTTATCAGCTACTGAGCACTTTTAACTGCTGCCTTTTTCAAGTTGTGGTTTTTGTTAAAACTAGCTCTTAAGGAAAGAAGAGAAAATTGCAGTTGAACTGTGTGCCTTTCTTTAATCTGTGGGTTAAGTGCTTTCCAAACAAGGTCCACTGTCACTGGACAACAGCTTTCCCTGTTAAACAGAATTTGTTTCATTACCTTTTCTTTATAAAAAAACCCTAGCATTAAGAGTTTGTTTGCAACTAAAAAGATCTGAAATGAGCACACAGGGAAACTACTGAGATGCAATTATTAGCATGTTTGCTTTAGAGTGGTTTTTAACAGCTGGGTTATGTGATGGCGTTAAAAAAGATTTTGAAAATATGCCGTAGTTGCAGTGTGCACTGGTCTCTTCCCTGCAAATTCTAAGTCCTGTGAGGTAAGTCCTGCAACCTTTAAATAACTGTTTCAATATCTTACAGGATTGAGTCCATATGTTATGTGAGTAATGCCCAATAGGTTTTTGGTTTGAAACACAATGTGTTTTTTCATTAGGTCATGACTACCATGGGCATAGTGTTCTAATAGAGGAAAGTAAGTTCTTTAATAGGATTCTCTTGATTTCATTGTTTTTTCAAAAAAGTTATAAATTAATGCTCAGATAGCCCAAAAGGGAAGAAAAATGTAGCAGGTTTTGTCTATAGGATGTTGTGGTCTAAGAATTGCATTATATTCTTCCCCAATGCTGTTGCTTCACTGAAATGTGAGATCAAAGGTGTTGTCTTTAGTGTCAGAGTTTTAAAAGCTGTTGAGTGTCACTGCCTGTCAAAATGTTTAAGGTCATGCAGTAAAGGTACATATGCAGTATTTTTTCCAAGTAAGAGTGTCAGCATTCTCAACAAGAATAGGAGGTTACAAAAGACTTTAGAAAGTTAAAAAAAAAAAACCAAACAAAACAAAACCAACCAAAAATCACCTAGTGGTCGGTTGCACCACATTTTACACTGGTGCCACTCCACCTGTGCCTGTGAGGTTTTTGCTCTGGCTTATGGCAATGGTAGTTTAGCTCAGTGTGTTTCCAGTTTCCAGCAGTTTCAGCTCTTAGAGTTGGAGGTAGAAATTTGGGAACTCCTGTAAAAACTCAATTTAGCTTTTTAAAATATAACCTTTAGATTTACTTCCAGCCTGCTGGGAATTTTGATTTGGACTTTATGCAAAATCTCTGAAATGTTAATTTCTTAGGCAAGTATTTCTGTTCCCTTGAAGTATTTCTTTTATCATATTCAGCTGGAAAATCTCTAGGGGAAACAGAGAGCAATGAGTGGCATTTAATTTAGAATACTAGCTCACAGCTAGAAGCATCAATAGCAGTTTTAAGTCATTAATTGCTGCTCACCCATTTTGTATTTTTCTGTTAGGTTTTCCTTTTTTTGTGTTTAAAAGTTGTAAAGACTTTGTATTTTTATGTCTACAAACACAGCACCTTGCAGTTTACAGACATTTCACCCCACAAACAGGTTTATGACCAAGAGCAGGACTGGGCCCTCAGCTTGCCTTCAAGATGTGAGCCAAAGTTACAAGAGCACACTGCTTCTGCTGCAGTACAGTTTTTTTGTCTTCATTAAAACCTTCAGCTTCCTGCTATGAGCTGTTGTGGGGCTATAAGGACCATAACAAACAACCAGCAACAAAGAAAAATGCAAGGGAGAGGAAACAAACAAAAAGCAGACCACCCCATCTTTTGAAACTGAAATCTTCAAGGACCAAAATGGCAACAGGATGTTAACTCTAAATCCTACTGTAATCTTCATTCTCTCAGTGTTTCCTTTAAGTGAGCATGTCAAAAGGTGCCAAAGGCTTTCACAATCTAAAGCTAGGTTTTTTCTTGAAAAAAAACATTCTAAATAAAATACTTTCTCCTTATACAGAAAAAACATAAATATGTTGGCAGGCACAGATTAAAAGAAGAGATGATCTTTATCACTGTTTCTTCCACTGTTACTTGTATTCTACAACTTCCAGCAGCTCAACCATCCCAGTTTCTTGGAAAATACCTCTGTGTAACACCCCTCGTGAGTTGTAAAATCATTTTTTCCCCTGACAGGGGAGGCAATGTATGGTAGATACAGATCACAGCCAATATTTCTTAGAATAGCTTTTATTCTATAAACTTTTACTGATTCTATTAAGTATTGCAGTTGTTTAGGGTTTTGCTAAAGGTGAATATTATTCTCAGAAGTTATTCACCTTATTGAGTCTCCCACCTGAACTGCAGTCTCACAATTACCTGGTTAGAGCAACATTTGGGAAGACAACTCCAACTATGTAGTCAGAAAATAGAGGGCTTTACTGGCAGGTAGGTATTCAGAAAGTCTGTCAGAGGATCCTTTATTCCATCAGCAGCATGTGTGACCCCATAGTCTTCATCTGCATGGAGCAGGCATCTTGGACACAGGCTGAGTTCCAGACTCACACTGACACAAAGGTGCTCCATCACCAGCACCAGCAGTTTCCAGGGCTTGCCAGTCCTTGCCAGGACCATCTTTCATGCACCATCTTCTCAGCACATACTTTTCATTCCTTCGACTTTCTTCTTTATTTTTCTTGAAACTATTCTTCCATCTGAACTTATAATTGCCTATAGAATCAATTTGTGAGAAGTCAGTGGATGAGGCTTTAATGAAAAATGCTTTTTCCATTACTTCTCTTAGATGTCTTATGTCCACGCATCATCTGCCCCCTCTTATGTTTCACAGATTTGTGCAAATCAGCTTGTTTCCAGAAAATTGCTCCTTCTCTTTTTTTCAGAAAACTCCATGTTACCCAGAGTGCAACACCTAGAAAAAACCAAGTTTTCTTTTCTGCTTCTCAGCCGCATTCTTTTAACTAAATTTGTATATTTTGATATCACAGTAAACTGAGTGCTTTCAGTAATTTATCCTCCCTCTAGCACAAAGAGAATGTGTTTATTCAGTGAGAGTCTTTCTAGATGGAGAGTCATAAACCTCTTATTTTCTTGTCATATCCCTTCATGTTTTGGTTTTTATGCCTCTTGCCTGTCTTCCAGGAATGTGGTGCTACAAATGATTTTGGGAAAGACAGTAAGGACTGTTGTCTTTCCCAAGATCATTTGTAGCACCACATCCCTGGCAGACAGGAGCATCTTCTGTTTAATAGTTTGTGCAGGTTCCATTAGTTACCTATTTGACTGGCTTGCTGGCTGAAGTGGAATCAAGCTCAAAAATATGAAGCCATTGAGCCAAAAGAGTTAACTGGCCCCACTGGGATAAATTCTTCCCTTCCTGATATTCAAATGATCCTATCTGCATACCTAATCCAGGAGAGGCCTTGTGATAGATCATTCCATATATATCAGAAAGCTCATCTGTGTTAACAGGCATCTCCCAGTCACTTTGGGGTTGGAACCTGGCTAGAAAGAGCAGTTTCCTCTTTTCCTTCAATTTATGCAGTTTCAAATGATCTGCAGCAGAGTAGTCCCTGGCTTTTTCAGTTTGTGCTATAAAATTTTGGAAATCCATTTGTTTCCATTTCTCTCAAGTTTGTTTCTTGGCAGTATGGATTTTTTTCCTCACAAAGGTGGTTTGTTATATTTATATCAGAGATTTACAATGTTTTCTCTGACATCTCTCTCTGAATTTTAGAATGGGTTCAAGTACATAGTCCATATTGCTGCAGAGAAAATAGCCTTTGAACCAATTCCTTTTGGGTTAAGAACAGCTCTGCTTTTTTTTACTGGGTGGGTAACCACTCTGACCTTGCTTAGAGGAGTTAGGCTTAAGTTAAGCTTTTTGAAAGCTTTGTTATCTGTATGCACATGTGGAGAGAGAAAGAAAGATGTGTGTGATATATTGCTCCAATTCATGGTTGAGCTTTAAGTCTCTCTATGTTAACCAGTTCCTTGGTTTTTTTTTGCACAATGACTAGGGATGTCCATCTCTTGACCATTTAAACTCCCATGCCATTTAATGTCCAACTCTTTTATCCCCAAAAGATGCACAGTCACTTCCAAAGTCTCAAGATTGATTTGTAACTCATTTCCTAAATGTTTCCACACATTGGTAGGACTTGCATTTTAAATGGAGTTGACATAATTTACATTTTAGGAGAAGTATAGCTCAAATAGCTCAAGTAAAATTACTTTGCAATTATCACCAAATTAGTCAACAATGTTCCTTTCACTTTGATATAGGACCTGCTGCCTTCTCAAGTCATACTTGAATAAGCCTCCAGATCATTCCATGTCCTAAATGGGGATTTTTATTTTTCTGCTGAGTTTCATGCAGCATGTAAAGACAAAGCATAAGTACCAAATCATTCTTAGGTTTGGAAAAAGATACTATATTAAAAAAAGATAGCAGTATCAGAAGCCACCAAATTACTGCTTCCTGCCCATAGATGAGGCAGTGCAGCTCCTCATCTCTGTGACAGTGACTTCCTCTTTGTTTGAGTCTCTCAAGCTCTAGAAAATATTTTCTCTAGAGATATGGCTTGTGGTTTGTGCTGCCTGTAAGCTCTGACCTGCACTTCAGAATCTAGGTCTGAAAACTGGGCACCAGGGCACTCTGTTGACTTCTCCAGTCAGATTCCAGTTCTCCTCTGCATTTTCTGCCTGGGCACTGTAGTAGTATGTGAACAGCACCTTTTTTTGTCTCATTAGAGAGATCATTTATATTTCTCAGTAAGCAGCCTGTTCCTGCCCTCATGGCAGCCAGAAATTTTTTAGTTGCACTTCTGTAAAAAAACTACTTGTGAGTTTGTGTCGGGAGACTTTTACAGCATTCTAATATTATAGCTAGAACCCAATTTACTACAGCTTATTTTTGTGTGATTCGATACTCACATGTACACCATGTTGGTTTCTGAAAAGAGGCATGAGATGTTGCACAAAGTAGATGTTATTCCTCAGTATTGGAGTTTCCTTTCAGTGGTACAAGGTCTGGGCTATCATCAGAGTCAGGAATCAGCCATTAGGAACTGCTGGGTCACGGGAGCATCACATTTATTTCCTGACCACTTCTTATCCAGCGTCTCCCTGAGGCAATGGTAACAAAAAAGACCTTGGTGAAGATTGATCTGGTGGCGTTTTGCTCAGTAAATATTCCCTGGGAGAGAAAAATCCTAAATTGAACAAATGACAAAAAAAACTTCATGTCCTTTTTGTCTCTCAGAGACAAATTTTGGAGTATAAACTTCAGACTGTAAATATTGGAAACAGTGTGCCTCGTTGATTCTGTAACTTATTTCTCTGTGATTTCTTGAAAAAGGGTATAAATGCCAAACAATTTGTGCAAGTTTAAGTGCTTATTAAAAGAAACCAAGCTGAAGTCTCTGATCTCTTTGATATTCTTGTTTTAATGAATTTGTTTGGTATTAAATAAAAAACCCCTTACATTTCTTCATAAACATGGAATATTGGAAGATGAGGTTTTAATTTAAATTTAAAAATTTAAATTGGCATAAAAATTGAGATTATCATATATTCCTAGGTTAGACCTGTATTAATTACAGATGAAAAATTAAAGTGCATAGATAGGTTACATGCCAAGACAGGTTAAAACAACCAGGAAAATGGGACGCTCATTTGAGTACTTTAAATATTTTTAATTTAAATAAAATTTGAAAATCGTTGGACTATTCTTCTTCGATGCTTAAGGAAGTCCATAAGGTATTCTCTAACACTTTCAGAGTCCCACAAGTGCATTTCTTGTACTGCTGAAGCCAGTGGCAGTTTTGCCAATGACCAGTGCAAGGAATAAATCACTCTTAGTATTTAGCTGAGTGAGCAAATGAAATTCACATGCAATCTCCATATAGTTCTCAGTTAATTTTTAGACTAGAGCTCCAGTCTGAAGAGTGAGGTGTTAGAGTGGTTGTAGGGATCCAATAAGATACAGCAATGCAAGTATTCCCTGCTAGCACAATTCATGGAGTGATACAATGCTTCCATGTAATTAGTGATGACATCTTCAAAACAGAATAGCCAAGAGGGCAATTGAGCTCTGTGTTAAAAATTTCATACTCTGAAGCTGATAGTTAAGAAAATTGCATTGTCCTCACATAAGAATCACATCAGACCTCAAGCAGATGCTGTTTTATTACTGATGTCACACAGTGGTGATATTAAAAGTCTTTATCACCTCCCTTGAATGTAATGTTAAAACAGACTTACATATTCTGAAATTCTGACAGGACATTTGTAAGACTTACACTGCTGGGTTTAAAAAGATGGGACACATTCTTTTCTTTCTACAAAATCAGGCTGCTTCCAAAGGGCAAAACATTGAGGTAGTGCTTCAGCTTTATGCTTTTTAAGTTGAAGGTAATGGAAGACCATGAAACTTTAAAGGAGGCAAGGCAGAGAAGTGGCAAGAGAGCAATGGGGGAAGGGTAAAGATAGCCCTTAGCAGAGAAAAAGTTAACATGCTTTCTGGTTTGTCAACTTGTAAATGTTTAGTATTTTTTTACCCAAAAGCAGTTTAAATGTTTTGTTTGTGGAATATTGTAAGGTTTGCTAAATATCCCAGCAAAGTAAACAAAGCTATGTACACATGTATTATGCATTAGAAACAAGCTGCCAAGTGACTCAGCTGCCATCTCCCCTCTGTCTGCAGTAGTGCCAATTTCACACCCAAAAGTCTGAGTTTCACATCCAGACCTGTGCCAAACTCTTCTTGGTTTCAGCTCACTTGTATTTCATTGGTCAGAGACCAAGTTGGTGCTTGTTGACAGTGCCCCATGTCTGCCCCTCTCTGCGGGAGCACCCCCGTACCTCACATCTTCCAGGAGGTTTGGTTGTGTGACCATGCACCCAAATGGGCCACCCCTGCTCCTGCACATGGCATTTGCAATCCTGAATGGCATTGTCAGGGTGAGTCCTGGCACTAATGCCCCTGCCTGTGGAACAGGCAATAAGTTTTCTTTAAAAAAAAAATGAACACAGGAAGCAATAAAGCAGCATATTCATGTGTGAGAGATGGGAAGGTAAAAAAAGAGAGATAAGGAAATTAAAGTAAATTAACTCAATTGCTTACAGCAATTCGAGGGACTGAATATGTTTTCACACTGATGTTTTTTCCAATCTATACTTTTTTCAGAACAATGACTTATATTCCAAAGTATTTTATTTATCTACATGCAGCTTCATAAAGACAAGGTTTGATCTTGCTGAGTTTAGTTTTATGTTTATTATTCTTCCTGTTTTACATATAGATAAATGCAGAAAGAACTGCTTTGAAATATTTGTAGCAATTACATTAAATCCCAGTTTTCCATGCATAATGTTATCTGTACTCTTGAGGATCATGATAAATACTTTTAATATACTTTAATGGGCTACTCTTACAAGGAATTTTGCATTGCCACAATAGAGGCAGCATTGCAGTAAATTAAATTACAGTGTACACAATTAAATAGAATAATGAAAAAAAAAAATCAGTCTTGGAGCAGCAACTCTTTGGAGTCCCCTGAAATTCAATTCCACAAGAAACGTAATAGAAGAATATGGTGAGTGGAATTTAGATAGCTAAGTTAGATATTATTTACTTTGTAATATCTCCATCAGGGATTAATGTTCTCTTATTCAGTTGCATTGATTAGTCTCTGGATCATTTTTCAGATTGATTACTGTTGTAGTGTAGCATTCCTTTTTCATTTATCTCCCCAACATCAATATAACTTCAGAGATATAACTTCATCACAGTACTGTTGTTATGTAATCCACAATCATTTGTGGCTTCTCAATAATAGCTTTAAGGAGATCTGTACAGATTTAATTTGAGTTTATAGCCATTTATTACAAGAAAAACCACCCCATCTTTCTTTCATCTTTGAAAATTCTCTGACAGAGAGGTATTCTCTGACAAGCTTCTTTCCAAGTGTGCTTGGCTGTGAGGTATGTTTCTGCTTTATCAAATATAGCTAAAGTAAGGCATATGTGCAGCTCTGACAGTTATGTTTTGAATATGCAGCAGAATCAGAAAGTATGACATTAGCATTACAAGTGAGCTAATTTGCTTTTTCCTAATTTTTGTAGTTTCTGGTTTTTTTGATTGCAGGTGAACATGAATTCAGTCCAATTTGGAGCTGGCACTTGGAGTCTGCAGGATTATAAAGATTTCCTTTACTTCCCACCATTGTGTGGCTATGGCTTTATTTCTCAGAGCTTACTTTCCCTACAGTAAAAGCTCTTGTCCATCTAATTTAGAGGGGTCTGCAGAGAATTAATTTGTTGATAATTATAAATGTTACAAATGTGGCATGTTAATACACTAAATTCAGAGTTTTCTGAGTTAAGATGAATGAGTTGTTATCCATACAGAATACATCCCATACCTAAGGACATCTGTGGATGTGCTCAAGGCTTTCAGGCTCTTTTGCCTATTTTTATTGATATGATATTGTATCTATATGTGAACTCAGATATTCCTTTGGTTTAGATCAGATCAATTCCATTTCTAATACAAAATAGAATGCTTCTTTTGTTTTCAGAATTTGTGGAGGAGTCCACAGAGGGGTAGCAGTTAATGATTAAAATCAACAAAAAAGCCTTGCCCTAATCTCTGCCTCCTGTCATCTTCCTCCTTCCACAGTCTCTGAGAAATTTCTTGGAAACCAAATCTTTAGTAGTAACTCTAGCACTTGCTGGACCCTGATATCAGAAACTGTGTTTAGAGGACATAGGAACACAGCTGGGATGTTTTTAGTTTATGAATGTGCAAGTGCTTTGCTGAATTTTGGCCTTACAGGCAAATCTTCCCTTCCTGTGCTTACAAACCCTGCTGTGAAAGTCAATGGCTGCACTGTGTGTTTTGGTGCTTCAACAGATGAATGATTTAGGGGGTGTCTATAAACTCTAAAGGATTCACTTAAGAGTAATTTTTATGAAGTGAGGAGGAAAATTAAATAAAAAACTTACCTGTTTTTCTGTCTAGCAGCAGGTTCTGCTTCATCTCCTCCTATGTTAAAAAAGTCTTTTACCAAATGCTTATCTGGCATGAGAGAGAAAAAAAATAATTTTTTTCTTTGTATTATGTTGGTTATCTTTCTCCAGGGGTCTGTTTACAGAATGAGGGATATAGGGAATGTCCAAGAAGTCTTACTTCCTTAATTAAAAATATAATCAGCCATCTATATAACTTTCAACTCTAGTGTAACACTGGTTATATTGAATCTCTAGCTGTTAACAGACTTGATCCAAAGGTATATATGTAAGTCCAAAATTAATGTTTCACATTTGTTTAAATTGATGTAGCAAATGTGTACTCTTGAATAGTTTGACAATAAATTATTAATTCTGTTTTACTATTTCAAGGCCAAATCCTGGGTGTCAACAGTTGCAAACAGAATTAATATTTTAGTTTTTCTTTTGAAGATTTAGCTGCAATTGCTAAAAAATGCTCAACAGAAATGAATTCCTTGCAATCATCACCCAGTTAGATATAGGAAGCTTTTTCTTCAACTACTTTTAAGTAGAAGGCTCAATCATGATGCTGAAAAGTGTGTGGTAAAAAAATGATGTGCTATTTTTCCTTGTTTAGGGCAAATTTGGGAGAAAACCTTCAAAAGGGGGCTCCTCCAGAAAGCAAACCCCTACGGCCCCTCCCCACAACCAGTTAGGGAAGGATTCCTCAGAGAGAAGTGGAAAGAACCTGTTTCTTTAACAGGCACAGCACCCCCCAGCACACAAAATGAATGATACCAGATGATACCACTATTTCACCACTCTGAAAAAGATGACAAATTCAGAAAGTCTCTCCTGGGGATGGTCACTCTGTTCTCAGTCCCTCTGGCGCTGGGGCAGCTGCTGCAGCCAGAGGGTGCAAACTCTTGGTGTTCCCAGGTCCCAGTCCAGAGCAGGTTTGAGTGGTTCCAAGAAAAGGGAAAGAAAAACAGTCCAGGAAAAATTCAGACTGCTTAGCTAAACTAACTAATGAGCAGAAGCAAAAGCAAGAGCAAAGCAAAAGCAGCACTATGTACTGGCCCATCTGTGTGCCACCGACTGTGAGGGAGTGAGCAGGCTGATAACAAAACAAAACTTCGCTCTTCAGAGCTGGTCTTGAAGGCACAGAACATAATATCCAGCATAAACAGAACACACGAATGGGGATACAAGAATCATTATGTCGCCCTAGGACAATACTAAACCTTGAAATTTTTTTTTTTTTTTTGCCCCCTTCATGATCCAGAACCTGGATAATTTGAGATGAGTACCTAATTGTAGCTTTCCAGTAGCTGAAGCGAACCTACAACAAAGCTGAAGAGAGATTATTCACTTACAAGAGCCCATAGTGACAGGACAAGGGGTGATGGCTTCAAACAGAAATAGGGTGGGTTTAGATTAGATATTCAGAAGAAATTCTTTACTGTGAGGGTGGTGAGACATGAACAGGTTGCCTAGGGATGTTATGGATGCCCCATCCTTGGAAGAGTTCAAGGCCTGTTTGTCTGAGCCTCTGACCAACCTGGTCTAGTGGAAGATGTCCCTGCCCATTGCAGGGGGTGGGAACTGGATGATCTTTAAGGTCCCTTCCAAACCAAACCATTCTGTGAGTCTGTGACAGTGATATGAGTCCCTGTGTTTTACAATCCCTGTATTTGAAACTGTGGTCTTTGGTGTTTTCTGTTTTGTGCCACCTTCTCTCTTTTCTTTCTTATTACATCAGCAGAGCAACATATTGAATCTGCACATTTGCTTTCTCCTTTCATGATACAGACAGCTCTCACTGCTTCCTGTTCTGAAGTTTGTAGGGGAAACACTATTATATATTCTGCAAAAAAAATTTTAAAAATATAGTAGCTGAACTTATAAAATGTGGAGTTTTTTAATGAGGTTCACATACAGTAACTGCTGTGGTTTGTTTCTTTACGGTTTACCCTTCATTACTTTTCTGCTTAATGTACAAAATATACAATATGCATTATGATCTACAGATGCATGCCCAGATAAAATAGTTTTAATGCAAGTTCACTATTAAATGAAGATGGCACATTCATTTCATTGAATTATATCAGCTAGAATAGTTTATAAAAGGTTCCAAAAGTACTTGAAGTATAGCGAAAAAGATGTTATCCAGTGTTAGGACTAAATGGAATTTTGGCCTAATACATCTACAGAAATACATTTCAAATGTATACTGGCAATCTGTTAATTAAGGGAATAATCTATAGTTTAAAATAGATGAAAGGATTTTACATGTGTAGCACAAAAATGCGGCAAAGCCTGCTATGTAAACTTAAATTACTTTTTTTCACATGGGCTTCGATGAGAAAGGGCTTATGTTAGATCATAGACCATGTTATTTGTTGTATGGACTTTAGTTTCCAAACTGGGCTTCTCCATGTCACAACTATAAATTTTGCTCTTAATATATAGCAATAAGGGCAAATTTTCACATTTTGTTTTATGCTATTTGTAGAATGTAGTTCAGCAGTGAAATCTAGAAGATGTACTACAATGAATTATTAATTCATCTAGTGTCATTTCCTGGCTCTGGAAATAGTATTCAGTGGTTTATAAAATTGAGAGGAGAAAGAGGAGCAAATTATATTCTTGGATAATTGAAAAAGCTAATGTGATTGAGGAGAGAATTTGTTTCTCTCACACATAAGTTATCACTGTATACCATGAAATACAGTATCAAATCACTCTTCATAATATATTGGCTAGCATAGAAGCATATGTTATGTGTCTCCATTCAGCATGCCTAATTAAATTTTGCTAAAATATTTGTGCAAAGATTTTTTGTTGCATTGGATGAGGAAATGTCATTAGAAAGAAAAAAGCGAAAAAAGCACAACTGTCTTGTGTCTTTGGAATATATTTTATGTATGTTTATGAAAGTTTGGGAGGAGTATCGTAGGCAAGTATTAGAAGAGATTCCAGATACCAGAAAGGAAATCCAAGACTCTTTTTAGATAAGAATTGCAAAAAAGCTATAACAGGTGGGTCCAATCTAATGAGTTTTCCTATCTTGAGTTTGATTTATTTCTTTCATTTTCTGTAAGTTAAAGAAAAGGGTTAATAGACTTAAAGGAAGCATCATTGCATTAAGGCTCAAATATTATGGGGCATGAAAAGCTGAGATTTCTTCCATGCACCATGACATATTTATGATAGTTTGTTCCTTTATTTCTGTGATTTTTGATGTATGTTCTCATTTTAATTTGTAGAAAAGTCATTCTTTATATGTTGAGTTGCCACAGTTGAGTGTCATTAAGAAGATGCATGTGCTTCTGGAGTAATATGAGTGTATCTGAGTGACTGGAAATGTCAGCAATTATTCTGTTGCCTTTTGGCATCTCAGGGGATAAAACCCAAAATGCTGACACTACACATAAAATGATAATTCTATACTGTTTATTCTTTTATACTTTTTTTAGATGTCTTTGATGACTGAGTTGCAGTAGTTGGAACTTTGAGCTGCTTGTAGTTTTTTATGTGTTTGGGTTTTGTTGGTCTTTTTTGTTGTTGGGGGGTTTTTTAAGTAGAATTTTTATTTCTGTCTTCTTTATTACTTTATTCTCAGTTCAAAAACATTGTGTTATTTAATCTGGACAATGTCTAGCCCTTTAGATAGATTGTTCTTTTTGTACTTGCACAGTCCCTGGTGTGGGCCTGACATGGATATGCTGAATTCCGCAAACAACATGCACGTCTCTGAAGTTTCAGTAAACTCAGACATAAAAGAAAGGGGAAACTTCCCCTTTTCCATGCACTGCTATTCACATCACTACAGGTGAACTCATTGCTGCATTCTGCCATCCTTCAGGCAAGGCTGTTGCTCTGCTGGCTAGCCCAGGAGTGAGCAGTGTTCTTATTTAGCTAGGTGTGACCACATTTGCATAAGGACCTCAAGCTGCTTCTTTAGGCCAGTAGTGCTAATGTATCACTGTGAAGTAAAGTGAAATAGTTGGGTGAGAACTTGGACATGAGCAGGTAATGTGCACTTGCAGTCCAAGCACATCCAGGGCTGCATTAAAAGCAGCATGGCCAGCAGGGCAGTGGAGGGGATTCTGCCCCTGACTCCACTCTCATCAGACACCTACTGTGTCCAGCTCTGGGCTTCCCAGCATACAAAACACGTGGACATGTTAGAGTGGCTCCAGACCAGGTCAGAGAGCTGGACCACCTCTCCTACAGAGACAGGGTGAGAGAGCAGGGGCTGCTCAGCCTGCAGAAGAGAAGGCTCTGAGGAGATCTGCTTATGTTTTTCCTCCATATAAAGGGGGCTTACAAATCAGACACAGAAATCCTTTTTAGCTGAGCCTGTAGTGACTGTACAGGGGACAGTGTATTTAAACTGAAAAAGGGTAGATTTAGACTGGGGTTTAGGAAGACATTTTTTTATGATGAGGGTGGTGAGGCACTGGAACAGGTTGCCCAAAACAGTTCTGGGTCCAGGTTGCCCAGAGCAGGTCTCCATCCCTGGAGGTGTTCAAGGCCAAACTGACTGGGACTTTGGGCTTTGAGCAACCTGGTCTAATAGAAGATGTCCCTGCCCAATAACAGACCACTTGGAGGTAGAAGATCTTGAAGGTCCCTTCCAACTCAAACCATTCTGTTATTCTATGATAAAAATACAGATTTAATTTGGGAAGGCATAAAGATGTCTGGGTGTGCAACACCCAGCCTAAATGTTTATGTCTATCCTAAGGAATAGTGAGAGCATAAAGCCTGGATTTGAATTTGAACCCATATTTAAATAAAGTCCTGATATGGTTGGGTAACTTCTTCAGTGACCTTGGAAGGGGTTCAGTAGAAGGAAGTCTCAAATGTAATTTATTTGCATTCTGCTTTTGCTGCTCAAATAGATATCAATGTAGAAAATCTCTATTGTCTCAAATTTTATGTCTGAAAAAAGTCAGTAGTATAGTTTTCAGTTTTGCACATGATTCTTACCTAGTTAGATTATTATTATTTCCAGATCTTCCCACTCTTTTTCCTGTATCATAGTTTTTAGTGTATTCATATGCATATCAAGATCTCATTAATAGGTTTGAGTGGGATTAATTTTTGACAGGCTAGAGTGTCATCATTGCAGAGAACATTTTTTTTGAGCCTGAGAAAGACAGGGGTTTTGTAACAACAAAAAAAATTACTTTTTTCTTACCTTAATCAGGTACTAAGATCAATGTTGCCAAGTTGAGTAAAAATTGTAGCTCCTAAGAAAAAATAACAGTTCCTAAGTACTAGATTACTGTTTATAGTTTTCTAAACGTTTATTAAAAAATAAAAAATAGTCCACTTGGCTCTCTTTGATTATGATCATGTACAGAAGAACAAAACAAATCTCAAATTGCAGTTATTACATAATTGTATATCATTAATTTATATATTTTTAAACTTTTGACTGTCTTCTACAGTGAAAAATGGTATTTATCTCCATTTTTAATTGCCCTACTGACCTTTATTTTTCTGTTTTTCCAATATCCTTTGAATATGAATATAATTTTAAAAGTGATTCCAGTGCTCTTATTAGGCATCTCATAAATGTATGTTTCTGGCAGACTACTGGTTTAGGTGCTCAGCCCTTAAATACTGAATGCTGCATTTCCATTTAGTTGTGACATGGATAGGAATGACTTGTCAAGTAGTTTTTGTAAAAATGACATTGCTGAGTACTTTTGCAACATAATAAAAAGAAATTTGAAATATAAAGTCATACTTTCTTAGAGAATATGTAGGTTGCAATACGGTATAAAATATTCTGCAGAATAGCATATAACTTTCTTTTGAATTTTGATGTGAACTCTGAACTAAAGATGTTTTCAAAAATAGAAAATAATAATATTTTTAATAACATCAGTTTTACATTATAAATTTCTGAAAAAAAATTAGGTATCGTGAGCAGCATATTTAGCCACAGTAAAAAGTAATAATTTAATTAATATGGACATGGTGTTAATTCTCTCATGGTACATCAGAAAACAGAGACTTCTAGAAAAATCTAATAAAGCTAGTAAGTGTATGTGCATTTAATCCAAGAAAAAGAATACTGTCTACTAGAGGTTGAATAATGTGTAATTTGGGAAAAAAACACAACCTCCTACCTGCCAAGGTCATGAAAGCCTTGGAATTTTTTTTATTTTTTTTTTTTTAATCAGGGTGCTGCTCTACTTCCACTTTTGCAGTCCATCTTCTGCACTGCTGATGACCAAACAAAGTTTTGGCCATCTTATCTAAATTTCTGCTGTGCCTAAGTTCAGCTCCTGATTCAAATGCATAAATGGAAAATGGCTATATGGCAACAAAGTGCATAAACCCTTGTTGGAATGGGTGGAGATAGAAGGAGCACCGTTACTAGGGTGCAATTATGTCTTCATGTGACAAAATACAGACATCTGTCTTAAGGCAAGCTGAATTATTTTCTGGCCAGTGTTGAGTGTTGATTTGCTTAAACATGAGTGTCTAGAGCCATTTAAAGTGCCTGAGGGTATCTCATGTGCCCTGTACTCTGAACTTCGACCTTCGTGTCCCACACACTCCCTTCCCACCTTTTATGTTTGTTAAACTTCTCATACCCGCTGGTGTGTCCTGGCATGTTCTGTGTTCTAAGCCTTGTACTGCTTGGATAATTGCCTGTCTTGTCTGTAATATGGTTTTTGGCATACAGCTAGGATTGTGGACCAATTATTTTATCAAAATTGAGGGGGTTATTGTACTTCTGTGGCTACTACTAATTTCCTAAATTCTTTTTCATTTCTTCTGGCTAGGTTTTATTTGTCTCCCAGTTACCCTTACCTGGATATCCCTTTGTTTCATATAATGTTCAGAAATTTCTAAATCCTTCTTGTACCCCTGATGTATACCATGAGTGCCAGTTTCATCATGTCTGGATATTCAGAGTTGCTTTAGTATCTGGTTTGCAGTTTCTCTGTGTTTTCAGTCCCTAGTTTTACTGCTAGACCGAACTTCTCAGTCTTCTAGACATTTTGCCAACTATTCAGCAGTATTCATTTCAGGCCACCAGCATTGCTACTGTGTACACAGCAGTTGTCTTACTTGCTGCATCCTTTCTTGTTGTGCTTGAAAGCCCTTTTCTCTTCTCTAATCCTTGGGCTTTGGCAGCCTGAGGCTCAGAAGAGGAGGCATGGTGCCAAGTTCTCGCAAGCTGTCGATCTTGATTTCCCGAGCAAGCCCTCTGAAGGGTGCTGTGGATAAATGTGGCCAGTGTTAGGCAGCACAGCTCCGTGGTGTTTCACATGCACACGCTGTTCACATTCCCAAAACCCACTGGGCATTGGCAGCAGCTGCTGTGCCATTGCTCTGCCGCCTGTCTGTCGGCAGCCCCAGGGGAGGGTCTTCCACAGCACGTGCAAGGAGACATGGCTCTGCACTGTTCACAGAGTTTGTAATTTCATTGAGGAAATTGTCTTTAAAAGCATACTATTCCGCATGAGAATCCAGACTTTCCTCCAAGAATTTATTGCTTAAAAAAAGAGGTACAGAGTGGCACTTCCTCCTTGGTGAGGAAGGAAAAGTCAGTCCAACAGTTGCCTGCAGCCTCCTGACCAGTCAGCAGTGCCATAAAAATCCCACTGGAGGATTCTGGAAATCCTGGGAAGGTGAAGTGGCAGAAGATGGCTTAAAGTGTAATTCAGTAGATACGAGGCACCATCCCTCAAAACCAGTATATACAAATAAACATCAAAGCCCTGTCAGAAGTGTCTTTACACTTGGGCCTGTTCCATGGAGTAGCTCTTCCCTATTTTGAGTTTCTGTTTCTTGATAGACAGAAGGCACTTACTGATTCTTGGCCAGACACTCGTCTGAGAAACTTTTAAGATATTCCAGAATACTTAATTCATTTTTTTTTGCCTACATAGAATAACTGTAAAGCAGTACCAATATCCTCAGTGCCTGTAGTCAGGAAAATATTCATGACACTTGCTTGGGAGCATGGCTGATAAACCTTTCTTGTGAATTAAACATTTTTCTGCTTCCTTTAGTTTTGAGCAATTCTCCTCCTCAAGCATGGATCAGATACTCTACTGTCTTTTGAGTCTGAGTGGTATGGATAAAAACATTTTTTAAGTAAGTTGGGGTATTCATCTGAGTAATTATCTTTACTGATTTTTACCATTCTCTTTAAGGTGGAGGTGGTGAAAGAGATTTTTAGTGTATACTGTTCATGTATACTGATACGTATTTCTAACTGAGGAAAACTTGCATGCCATGGAATCCAGAATTTATATTGGAAGTGGTCTGTACAGCTGTGGTGTAAGGTCGTAGGAAAGACTAAGGCCTGTTCTCCTCACCCTCTTTTCTGACAGTTTGAAATAAGTGTTGTAATAAAGGGGTAAATTTGGAAAATGTCCTCTCAAACAACAGACATGCTTAGGTCAGAAGATCCTGTTTTTTGTTTTGCATCTGCTCAGTGATTTTCATCTAATGAAAATCTGCTAGATCAACATCATCCCCTTCCATCCCACAAGCAATCTAACAGGTTTATTGACCTGCCCATTGCAATGCTGTGCCTATTCTGTTATTTCCCTTGCATATTCTGTAATACTTCACATTACATTCTCAAGTCGAATTCGAATTCATTAAGAAAAAAAAGGGTCTGGGATATGAGAAATAGGGATTCATGAACCTAGGAATGAGTACTATAAAAATGCTTGTGTAATTTTAAAAGAGGAGTTTACCTTTTAACATAGCTAATTAGAACAAAAAACAGAGAAGAACTAATGACCAAGGACATGTTCACTTAATTTCCAGAAAGCTGATAGCACTCCACTCCCCTGTCAAGGGGAACTTTGGAGTTTTGATGTCTTCATGGAAACACTTAGTTTTAGAACACCTGGGTACAGGGCAGGGTGCTGGGGAAAGAAAGGCTGGATATTTATTTACAGAGTGTTGTGGTTTAACCCCAGCCAGCAACTCAGCACCACCCACTCACTCCCTGAGTGGTGGGATGGGGGGACAGAATCAGAAGGATAAAAATGAGAAAACCCCATGGTTTGAGATTAAGACAGTTTATGAGTAAAGCAAAAGCCACACATTCAAGCCAAATAAACTAAGGAATTAATTTACCACTTCCCAGGTGCTCAGCCTTCTCCAGGAAAGCAGGGCTCCATCACATGTAAGGATTACCTTTGAAGAAAGCTGGGGAGGGACTTGGAGGGCATGTGGGGATAGGACATGGAACAACAGCTTTAAACTGAAAGAGAGTAGTTTTAGCTTGGATGTTAGGAAGAAATTCTTTACTGTGAGGGTGGTAAGACAATGGAATGGATTGCCTGGAGAACTCATGGACTCCTCATCCCTGTAAGTGTTCAAGTCCAAGTTGGATGGGGCGTTGAGCTACCTGGTCTGGTGGGAGGTGTCTCCCCTATAGCAGGAGGCTTGGAATTAGATGGTCTTTAAGGTCCCTTCCAAACCACACCATTTTATCAAGACCATCATAATTTCAAACATCCCTCCATTTTTTTTCTTCTTCCCCCAGCTTTATATGCACAGCATGATGCCATATGGTGTGGAATGTCTCTTGCATCAGTTGGGATGAGCTGTCCCGGTTGGGTTATGTCCCTCCCAGCTCCCATGCACCTCCAGCCTCCTCACTGGTGTGGCTGGCTGATAAGCAGAAAAGGCCTTGGCTCACTGCTCAGCAATAGCAAAAGCATCTCAGTATTGCCAACAGTGCAGCATGGTCCAGAGCATTGCCAAAATACCTCATGCTGTGAGGAAAATGAGCTCTATCGCAGCCCACACCAGTACTGGTGGAGCAGGCTGAGTGAAACAGGGTGAGTTTATAGGTCTTCTTTATTCATCCCTTTTCTTGAAGCTGTTTCAGTATTTGATCAAATTTTGCTAGAAAACTTTAGAATCACATTCAGCAATACCCCTGCTAGTCAACTTTTGCTGATTCCTTGTGCCTAAAATGCTCATACACTCAAGAAAGTCAAATAACATTCTGGTCAATAAACACTAGGGAAATTCAGCTCACTAGCTGATTCCATCTAAAGGCATTGACATCAAAGAATCTGCTGCTAGATACTTGGGAGAAAAAAGCAAATTATTAACACCTCATGGGACAACTTGGTGAAGTGCAGGCTTGGCTGGTGTAGGTCTGAATCTAGTCCAAATTGGATGCAATGCCACAATGTCAAAATCAGTTTATGTAGAAACACAACAGAAAAAATCTCCATGTCACAGCATGCTGGGTGGGCTTACAGACTCTGGGCCCTGTCATCTGAGACTGAAATTCATGGTGCTATTTTCCAGAGGATAGATGCTATTACATTTTTGTTGAGAAGTTTCTCCTCCTTTTGAGATGTGAATGGATCCACACTTGATAGGTTTTAAAATTATTATCCCTCTTTTTCTTAAAGCTAAAACCCAATTATGCAAGTAAATTAAAGTTTAATTTACCCAAGTAAATTGAATACTCATTGAAGATTATTTACATACCTCTAGGTCATACCCATAAATTTGAGACCTTTCAAACCAGAGTCTGTGCCATTACTACCATGTTAACAAATTCATCTATGTAATTTAATATAAGCAATAAGACCCTTTAAAAAATATAAAATTACTTCAGACAAGAATAGTAATATTTTTGGTTTTTCAGAATAATCCTAGAAAACTGAAAGGTGTTAAGCCCTTTTGTGTCTAAAGGAGGCTTTTTCTTTGTCCATCCTGCTCTTGGTAAAACCAGGAATGTATTGGAAATTGCTGCATTCATTAATTCCTGCTTGTACAACTTAGTATGTTGTTTCCTATTTCCTTGTACTTCTAGTGACCAGATAACTTCCAGGCAATTTAAGAAATCACTTAAGAAAGGTTAGCCATTTAAGCAACAGTTCTTTATTCTTTAGGTATTTAAATTGCTATGACCTTCTCAGCAGTTAACATATTGGACTTTCCTAGGTACTTAGAAGGTAATTGGGTTTTAGCTTTGAGAAAAAGAGGGATAATAATTTCAAAACGTATCAAATATGGATGCATTCACTTCTCAAAAGGAGGAGAAACTTCTCAACAAAAATGTAATGTCGTTTATCCTCTGGAAAATTGCATCATGAATTTCAGTCTCAGATGACAGGGCTCAGAGTCTGTAAGCCCACCCAGCATGCTGTGACTTCACCAAGTTGTCCCATGAGGTGTTAATAATTCCTCTCACTGTCATCTTGGAGTTCCTTTGTCCAAAGAACTTATTTCCATAGTTTACCTATTCTCTGGGATTTAAGGTAAAAAGCAAAATGAGAGGAGAGATGAGGAGTTGCAATGGGGCTGCTTCCTTTCACATCCATTTCATAGGGAGGATTTTGAGATATCTGACACTGTGTGACACAGAAGCTGGGCAAAGTCCCCACAGTAACACTTTCATGGCCCCAAAATATTTTGGTTGCATTCAGATGAGAAGAATGGATGATGAAGGATAGAGGTGGTCTGTGGACTGCCTTTTAAGTCCATGGATGATCACTGTTCTGGATAATGCTGTGCTCATACTGATGCATTTTTTCCTAACTGTCTTCCAGTTTTTCTTCCCAGAGGACTCTGTAGTTTAATGCAGAAGCAAAGCTAACACACAGGGTTGTTTGACTGGGCAGTTGTCCATCCCCTGCCAGTGCATAATGCTCCCTCTGCCTCCTCAGAGCAGGCAGTGTCTTTGCTGCCAGAGCTGGAATTGGCAGGCTCTGTGGGCTGGGCTGGTTCCTGTGCCTGGCCCTGAGCAATGCTCCACTCCCTGTGGGCCCAGAAGGTAGAAGTCCAGGAAGAAGTAGTAATTGAATGCATGACTAATTGTTACAAAATCAATAACTGACATATTTAGGATTGCTCTATTTCTTTAATTTTCAGTGCAGAGATTTGGCTGCATTCAGCAGTTCTACAAACTGGCTTTACTCTTCAAATAATCTGTCAGTGATAACCTTTTCTCTTAATCACCTCTGGAAAAAAGGGTCCCTTAGCCAGGCCATACCCAGTACTCCCTAGGTTCTGCACTGCTATGGGAAACAAACATGTATTCATTACCCAATGCAAATATTTAAAGGGAAAGGCTTTTTAAAAGAAGCAAGCATGCATCATCTTAATGCACATAATGTAAAGACTAAATGAGGGCTTTTGGAAAGCACTCAGTACTCTAGCCCCTCTTCAATGCATCACTACATAGAAAATAACTCTGCCATGAGAGATGTTAGCCTTGTCACTCTGTGTTTCTGTCACTTTCCTGGCCTGCTGTTGGCCACTCTTCTTGCTGGCTTTCCCCCACAGACAGTCCTCAGACCATCCCCAGCCAAATCTGAAAGCTCTCCTGAGACAGAGGTGGAGGCAGTGCCATCTACAGCAGTGCTCCAATTCATGTTGCTTTCTTTAAAGATGAATGTGGAAGCATTATGTGTTACACAGCATTTTCTTAGGCAGTGTGTGCTTTTAAGGAGTACCTATGCTTTATTTCTCCACATACAAGCAGAAAATTTTCCCATTAGCTTTCAACAAAAGACAGACTGTGCAACAGCAGTTTTCTTTCCCCTAAGGATGGAAGGCTGTCATCTCTATTAATCTTCCACACATTATTGTCACCTGCATGGTTTGTTCCAGTATGATGAATTTTTACACCAAATATAGAAAACTAGTGATATTTGAGAGAAAGTAATCCCCTTGATAGACAGTTGTGAACACAAAGATGGAAGTGGACAGGGTTAAATTTGTGCCCTGTGGTGAGCTCTGTGGCCTGTTTTGTTTCTCTTCTTCATTGTGGTTACTGAAGGATTTTTAAAACTCGGTAACAAAATTTCCAGGGAGTGTTTCCCTGTTTCTTTCTTTATGTTGGAGATGATTTCATATACTTTATAAAGTCATCCTGTGAGCTTCAAAGGGATATTTGTCCATTTAAAGTTGTAAACATTCATTAGAGTCCACATTACTGCTGCCATTCTTAGGGCAGCACCCAATGCATTTAATCCAAATGGGATCTCTGAGCTGTCGTCAGAATAGAAAAGGTTGAATCATGGGTGTTCCCATTCACATTGCTATTTTTCCTGCATAGTTTTGTTGTAGGTTTGGGGCTTTTTTTGTTTTTTTTTACATTACTTTCAATTGAAAAGGGCCTTGATTGCTTTTGTTACTCAGGTTATATTGTTGGTGTATGCTGGAGGTTTGCAGTGATGCATAGCAATGAACTTTATTGTACTTTATAGCACTCTGTGCCATAGTACTGAGATCATATTATTTGTTCAAGGCATTTTGTGAGACGCTGACTTAACACCATTTAAACAATGTTTATGTGGGTTGTGTATTAAATTGTCCTTGCATTTATATTAGTATTGCCTCTAACTGAAAACTGTTAATTTTCAAAATTAAGAGGAAGTATTAAAGCTGCTTTTCCCACTAAGTTGTTTACTATTACATGTAATTAATAGCTACATTAAGTATTCTAGTTAAAAATGTTTTCCTGCTTTTTTTTCCTCCCAGCCTTCTACCTATTCTTACTAAAAATGGGGTTTGGTTAGGATGAATTTTGCTTAGGTTTTAGTTATAGTCCACTACTGACTTCTTTTCCATGGCTCAAATTGAGTTCAATACCTATATTCCAAGGTACAGTATAGATATTTCTTAGAAGTGTCATTCTCTATAAAAATGTATTATTTTATTGGATATTTTGCAATCTGCTGGCTTAATAGCAAGTTACAGAATTATTGCCTCCCCATTCCAACTTGAAAGAAACCTTTGTTAAAAACAGTGAAATATAAATGGTCAGTTATACCTCCTGGCAGTACTGCAAACTTGAAAATTTGGATCCAAATTATTTCTTTCAAAGTTATACAGTTTTTAGTATGAGCCCCTGCCATTTTATAGAACCAGGCAGGGAGACCAGAAGAGTATTTGTAAAGAAGGAAACCATAAAATGGCAAGTAAAGGAAAATGTTTAGCTTTGATATTAATTAAGCATTTGAAAATTTGTTTCTGTAATATAAAGATAAAAATTACCCTCCATACCCCTTCTTTTCCTGCCACATCATTTAGTATTATCCATTTGGGTTTGGAAAGCTGATGAGAACCACTGAGGGAAAACAACGTTAGCAAACTCATCAGGTCATACATTCTGTGCCAGGAGATGGAGAGCTGTCCTAGCCCTGGGCTGTGTGGCTCCTGTGAGAGGGTCCATCTCTTGTCTGGGGGAGATTTTTAACCAGGGTGATGCTCAAATGAAGCAAACCTGGATTTATTATGGTTTCCTGTTTGTGGAGGGTGGCATTAAAGCCATTCTTTGCTGGGATGGTACCTAGGGAAGGAAATTGTCTCAGAAATACTCACTGGGACAGAGCTCATCGGGGCTCTTCTATTACTGAAGCAGCTCATGGGGTGTGCTGGGTTCAGGTTGACAAAATCCATCAGCCCACGCTGCATGACTGGGGCAGGACCATGAGAGGGGTTCCTATCACAGCTGAGTTTAGAGTACACATGCTCTCAGGTCTTTGTCCTATGCTCAAGGTCTGGAAAATGATAGGAAAACAAACAACCAACCAGACAACAACCCTACAGCCCAACAATTTTTAGCATGTTCATTTCTGTAATAAATGAAGTGAAATGGAGTCAAGCAAGCAAGAAAATAACACATTTTTTTATGTAAAATCCATTAGAACAGACAAGAACATGGGGGAAATAAACCACATCCATATATAAATATAATGGATTCTTTTTTTCATGTAGTACAGAATAATATTGTTAATGAAAGATATTTCACTATCAGCTTAGGAAAGGCACTTTGTGTAAGCAGAGTTACTTTGACAGCTTAATCTGATTAAATAACCAAATTGAAGTAGGGGAAAGTCTTTTCAGTTCAAATACAGAGTTTCAAAATTCCTGCCATATTTTTTCTAATATCTTCATGGAAATCAAAATGAAGTTTAGAGGCACATGAGTCTTTTTGTTCCTGGCAATTTCAGTTGCTGGCAGCCAGTGCCTGTTTTCTTGGTCTGTTGAGTGAAAAAATGTTAAATAAAAGAAGTAGCAAAATTAGGTTGTTGGATTTCTTTTTCTTAAAACTAATATAGCCTCAATTTTAAGACAGATTTTTCACCCTATAGGGAATCTAGTTTTTTGAATCAGTTTGTACAAAGATAAGCTAAGCTGAAAGGCATATTGTAACGTGTACATTTATCTAATATGAATCAACAAAAGTAAAATTGCGCAAACTATGTTCTACTTATCATTTTTATTTTCTGAGTATTTTATGTAAGTAAAAATACAATTAAAATATAAAACAGATAATGTGACTCATATCTTATATAACATTTTGCTATCCTAATAGAATGCAGTTGAAAATCTGGTTATTTTTCATTATTTTGTTTCATGTTGCAAATAGAAAAGTGTATTAAACATGTGTCTAATCATAAACAGCACTACTCCATTCTGCAGAAGAAGCATATACTCTGCTTTTTGTTGGCTGACATACTGTAAATTGATAGTCCTGCCAGTTTTGTTGGTCTAAACAGTTATGAAGGATAGTGACTTCCAATATGTTTGCAGGTGACAGAAGTGGTCTCATAGTGGTTAAACTCATTTTTGTGTCCCATATATATGGCACGCTATACAAAATAGGAGTATTATTGTTCATCTTGATAGTACAATACTTGACTGTGATCTTATAATTGAAAGAATCATTCTTTAATGCCAGAAAGCTGTCTGCTGTGTCTAATGAGGAACATAGATAGTCACAATGGACATTTGGAAAATTCAGTAGCAAAATAATTGGTGTAAAATTGCAATTCAGCAGAGCACTAATGACCATGTGCATAATCTCTTGAAATGTCTATTATGCCCACTTTATGTTCAGCACTTTGGCTGTACAGATTTATTGAGAGTCAGAAGTGAGCATAGGCTGCACAGTTCATGCCAAATGGTTTGCTTTAAATCACAGCCCACCTCTGGTCGCTGGCGGGCGAGCGGAGCGAAGCAGGGTGGGATGCGCTGCTCAGGCACGCACAGGCCAGGAGCTGAGCACTGCCTGTCCCTGGCAGTGATGGCTGCTTCATTTTGGAGCAGCCAGGAGCTTGTTCTGCTCAGGCAACAGCAGGCACCTCGTTTGGATTCATGGCAAAGCTGGCCCAGGAAAGCTCACAGGCAGGAAGGATGCAGTTAGAGCAGGAGGAAAAGGTGACCAAGGAAATCTGGGCAGGCACTTGGTGGTCCTGTCATGAACAGTGCAAATTAATTACATGGTTGTGTCTGTGTAGGCATTTTAGGTATACTTTGATGAAGTACTTAGACATAATTTGATTCTGATACTAACATTAAATTTAAAAATTATATGCTTCAATTGTAAGGTTTGCTAGAGTTTCTTATTCTCCATTTTACCCCATTGTATGTGCCTTACTGTTACTGCTGCACTACCATCCATTTTGCTCTTTACTTCAAACTGATGGGAAATTGCACAGTAAAAAGAAATTATATATACATAAATAAACATGTGTATATATTTAATATTTTTCTAAAATAGAGGAATAAATAAAATTACAAATATGTTTAAAAGGGCAAAACAAATCAGTGTGTTTGACCTTTATTTTTCTCCTAACAGAACCATTTCATATTTAAGCAGTTCACATATCAGTAAAAATAGTCAACTACCTTACCAGCACTCTGCCAAGGCATTGCTTCTACAAAAAAGGATACAGCAGCTATCTCATACATTACCTGAAGCTCCAAATACTGTCTGACTGACAGGCCTGGAAGGCAGCAGAGATTGTAAAAGTCCAAAGTCAGTGAAGCTTCAGCATATATTTAATGCTGAAGTGCCAGCCCAAAGAAGGATGATGTTAGGACTGAGCATAGCAACTCTGTGTCAGAAGATCACACTTCCCTGCTCTAGAGAGGGACTGGCTCCTGCTCTGTCTGTAATCGTATTACATGGCCATTTTAATGACCTGATTAAACTCTTACAATGAGTTCTGCTCCCATTACTAGGATCTGAAGGCTCTCTCCAGACATAAATAATCTCTGGTAGAAATTTAGAAATTAGAAATTTAGTCCTTCAGTTTCCTTTTCCTTCCTCTTTATTTTTTCTTTGGTTTTTTTTTTTGTTTGTTTGTTTGTTTGTTTGGGGTTTTTTTTGTTTTTTTTAATAGAGAACGTATGTCCCTTCTAAATCTACTAGGCAAAAAGTGCAAGCTATTTTAAATGGCTCACCTGAAAGATAATCCCAGTACTTCTGAGCATCCTATCCTTTGTCTTTGTACCTATTCCAGGTTGAACCCTAAGCTCATTGATGCTGCATTGGCTGCAGTAGCTGTTTTCAGTGAAAGATTTTTGATCAATATTTCTCATTCTGCAACAAGCAAAATGCATCATAACTACTGCAATGAAAACCACCCTTCATTTATTACTTGGCTTAGAAACATAAAACCAGATTATACCAACATTTACAAATACAACATTTTGCAAGGATATGAGTAAATGACTTAGTGCTTCTGCCAGAAAAATTACAAAAGAGAATTGGAATAAAAATGTTAATTTTTCAATGCAGTATAATTTACATAGACCACAGCAGTAGATATTAGAAATTTAGAATTAAATATGAAATATTATATTTAATAATGCATAATGTTACTGGGAATTTCAGTATTTCTAAGCTATAAATTTATTAATGCAATATATCTTGTAAAATATTGTGTATCTTTTTTACTTTTATATTTTCTGAGGCCACGTGCACTTCTACTGTTGTGTTGTGCTAATTTTGTAGATGTGCTTTCAGAGATGCAATGTCTGTGAAAAGAGGGATTTGGCAGAGAAAAAAAGTGCACTCATCTTATCTATATAAGCCTAGCAAAGCATTGCATAAGTCCTTTTAGTCCTGAAATAGTGTATGCAGATGCTTTCAGGGACTGGCCAGGAAAAATGAATACATTAAGCACTGTGATCCTGAGCCCTGGGGCTGCTGTGTTGGTGAATAATGCAGAGGATACAGCCCATTTTGCATCTGGCCTTTGTGATTTCTCTCTGTTGCCTCTGTATTTAGATCTTTTTCATTTGCAAGTCTTTTTTTCTTTTCTTTTCTTTTTTTTTTCCTTGGGTTATTATTTTTTTTTCATTTAATTAAACCTTAGCACAAGTGGCATTTTCAAAATGAAAGCATTTCAAGCTGCGGTAGAAGCTGAAATGCAACTCTTTTATTATTCACAATCTTAAATGTTTTTACTAATTCATATTCACTTCACAGCCACAGAGTAGCCATTGTAAATTGCCTGGATGGTTCTAATGGAGCCACTTTCACTCCTTAATCTCACTCTCTCCTAAATTGGCAGTGACAGTGTAAGTCCATTTTCAGGGCATGTGCTTTTAAGGAACTTATCATGGTTGGTTTGTTGAAAAGTAGTTATCCAGTCACAGCAGGGGGATTGAGTGCCTTTATTCAGGAATTATATAATTGCATGAGAAGGCAGGACAGGCCTCCAAAGGAAAATGAAGATGACCAGTGTTCTGTATTTTACTGTTCTCAGTGTAGGAATGATTGTGGTACTGCTGTACCTAAAGCCAAGCAGAATGTGACAGTGGGGACATTGAAGTGTCTGAATTTATGTGAGAGGTGGGGTTTCACAGCTGATGCTTTTATCTAGTTGAGATTTAGAAGTTGCACTATCTTTGGAGGAATCAATACACCCCTGAATGAAAAGTGTAGCTGCCTTTGGGAAGTATGGATGTGATTTGACTTTGACAGGCAACTTTGAAGCTGTGCTTTGTAGAAGAGTCATGTACCCATGGACTGGAAGATGGACACGCTTGAGGAGCTTTGCAAAGTAGGGAGGAAAAGGATTTTTTCCACTTATTTTGAGTCATTCTGAAAGAAGGGATGCTCTAATCATGGCATGAGAGAGACAAAATATGAGACAGCAAGACTAATTGTGGCTGTGGGCTTTATTTTTTCTTCTTTTTTTTCTACAAGCAGGATGCCAGCTCTGCTCAGTTAGTGGAAATGAGCTGTAAATGGAAGATATCAGCTCTGTGCTGAGCCTGAGATAATGGACCCACCTTCCAGCAGACAGCATTAATGTTTCTGCTGTGATTGTTGCAGCTCTGCAGCACCTGGCTTTCATCTGTGTGTGAGTTCATCCCAGACTGAGGGCAGAGCACATCATCTAAACATGTTCTCCTCAGCCAAGTTAAAAGGTGACTTCTGGGAGGATTGGTTGTGTCTTCTGGTCACTCTGAAAAGAAGTTTCTGTCTATTCCTGGTTATTTCAGGTGCCTTCCGAAACCAGCGGGTGCAACCACTTTGCTCTTTGAGACCTTTGGCATTTAGCATAGCTCATTGTGTCCTTCCTTGCCTTTCATTTTCAGGTAATGACAAGACTAATGACACATGAGCTTAAAAGGTGATTTTTCAGATGAAAAGCACAAAGGCAAATGTACAGGTCTTTATATAGAAGTATGTCAAACATACTTAGAGATTTATGAAGATCTGTGGTATCATATTCTGTGGAATGTGCTAGACTACAAAGGGCAGGAAACCATACTCTAATAGAAAGTAATTCTTAAAGTCTTGTAGACTTTCTAAAGTCATAATTTTGAAGTCAAGCTGTAACTCTTTTTCAATATTCTATTGCTGTTTCTTAAATTTATCTTTAATATCTAGCCTTGCATCAACTAGGATCAACAAGTACTCTCCTAGTACTTCCAGAACTTCTTACTCATTCTCTGTGGTTGGGTGATGCCCTTTCTGTATCTTATAGAGGATGAAATAAGTAGCATTTCTCCACTTTGTTCACAGAAAATGTGTGCCACATGCCTTTTACCTGAACATAGCAGGAAATAACAAACAGGCAGTTTTCTTGTTCAGAAAGGGAAGCTTTCCTTTAAAAATCCTGACTCCAAATAGGTTCTTGTTCTTGGCTTCCTCCTGTGAAGACTTTCACATGGACACCTATGTTGCTTGCCTCTGTTTTTCTTTGTTGGGAGGCAAAAAGACCTCAAGGTGTAGCCAAATGGGTACTGGGTCCTACATTACCTTCCAGCTTGCAGGTGAAAACACCACACTGGATTGTTTCATTTTTCCATTCAGGAGTCTTCTGTGCCTGCTGGTTTTAACCTCTTGTTAGGCAATGTGGTAGTGATGTGCTTTTTCATGTAGCCCAAATGGGTGAGTCCAGCATGACCACCAGATCTGACAGCCACTGTGAAAGACAGAGGCTCTGGCAGATGTAACCTGGCTCCAGTACAGACTCTGTTTTGTTGAACAACTTTTGTAACTGTTCCACCAAATTTGGTTGGCAGCACTGCACATGTGCTGGTGGCACATGGATGTCAGTCGCTCCCAAGGCTGCCCCAGAGGCTGTGCCAAGCTGTTCCTGTGCACATCAAGCACCCTGCAAAAAAACAGACAACAGTCAGCAAAGCAGCACTGCACAACCTTCTGGCTGTGCCTGATCAATGTCTCATGGTTTTCAATTTGTCAGAAAGCAAAGCTTATCAGGCAACAGTGAAGTAGCTGCAGCTATCTCCACAAAACCCAGAAAAAGATGTGAGAAAATCTGGTGCTGTGCTCTAAAACTACCATTATCCATTATACAAAGCACAGTCACATCCCTTTCCTAATCCACTAGCTGCAGAAAATCAGCAATGAAGATCTTAAAGACCTTCAGTTTGCCTATACAAACCTAAATAAACAAAGTACCAAAAAGCAGAAACCTATTATTTTCTATGTTTGTTACTGCATTTTATGTACCCTTTGCTTCTAGACCTCAAATTCTTTTTCCCCTGAAAATGAAAGCTAAAATTCTGTGAGCTGAGAGCAGAAGGATTCTGTTTCCAAGCCGCTTGTTTCTTTATGAACACACTTGGGAAACACATAAAAAGATTCCCCCAAGATTATGTTTGTAGATACTCCATCTGGGTAGAAGGAAATGAATGGAAATAAGAGAAATAAAATACAAAGCAGTCTACTGAAAACAGGCAAGAAAAAAAATCCCCATCTATTTAGATGAGTACTGTAATGGGCTATACTGGAGACACTAAAAGAGACTGATGTGCTTAAACCATTTGTCAATCATGTTGATCAAAAGTATTGCAGACTTAGAGAATGCAGATTTTCAAATGTGAAACCAGAATGGTTTGATTTTTTAGTGCAGAAGACCAAGTCTGAATTAAAACATCTGCATGCTGTGCCTAGATTCAGGACGTGATAGAAACAGTGGGTGGCTCAAAAGATACAGCATGGGTTGATTACAAAACTAGTCAGCAGTCACAGGCCTCATGTGTGAGCAAATGTGATGATTTATTTCATCTTGGACTTGGTTTGTGCACTGACTCTTTGTGCTCTGGCCTGCAAGTAAAAGGTTCTCAAAATCCAACTTTTAGGTTTTTTAACAGTGTGTTTCTTATTAGTGCATTTCAAAGGGGGTTTTATAAAGCAAAAGAGAATCCTTCAGAGTTAAGATTATGCACAGCACTTTGTAGCAATACATGCACCTAAGTTCTGTGTTCACAAATTAAAATTAAACTTAAAAGTTAGAGCAACCCATCACATCAACACATACTCCAAAGGCTTCCTTTGGCTCTCAAGCAATCTCAGGGAGATAGACCTGCTGACCTAGTGTTAGACTGGCTGGGTCTGGCAGGCAGCCTGTCCTCTTCTCCCTTTCACCCTGCTGGGACTGTTTCTAACACAGCATCATGTTCTTTTTTTTTTTTTTTTCCTAGACACATGTTAATGCAATAGCATGCAAAATATTGTGTAATAATAGCAGTAATATTTGCTGGCTTTACATTAAATTCAGAAAATAGATATCGTCACAGCTTCTTAGCCTCTTAAATATTTCTTTACTGTTATTATCAATATGGCTTCAATATGATAAGGAGGAAGCACACTGGACCTCCTTAAAGTTGCAAATATTTCAATTGCATCTGCTGATCTAGGGAAAAGGACTCTAAACTTCACAGGTAAAGCCACTGCATTTCTGCATTCCTATCAATACTTGCATAATTTGAAAAAACAGCTTTTTCTGCTTTCTGTGCAAAGGAAATTTGGCCAACCTCAGTTTGTTAACTTCTCCTTTCTACTCATTTCCAGAGACTCTAGCATTCTGTGTGATAGAAGATGCTAGCAACACTTGGTCAAATGTATTCTCACTGCTGGAATGAAGGAGCAATTCGTAAGCACAAAACCAACAAAACCAAACCATCTTATTGAAGCCATATTGATAATAACAGTAAAGAAATATTTAAGAGATTTTGGACTTTAATTCTGCCAGCAGTTTGAAGTTGGTTTTAGATAATCCAGAGTCATTGCTGTGTTATATGCAGATTACATTTATTTGCCATAATATTCTCCTTAAAGTGGCATTTAATTTTTCTTCCTGCAAAGCAGGATGCTTCAGTTGCTTTTCTGCATTTCCACAGACACAGAAGAATCAGATCTCCTGTCTCTGTGGCAAACATGATGGTTTGTCTCATTTGTCACCCTCCCTTGTGTCTGAGGACACAGTGGCAGAAAGACTGAAAACCCACATGTGAGCGGATTAGAGGGTTTGTGGGGAGTGACCTTTGGGGACCCTGGGCCCCAGGGAGAGATGCTCAGTTGCCCTCTTGCCTCTCTCACCAGGTCCTGGCAGCAGGGCCAGGTGACCCCAGCAGAGTCAGGCACTGGTGAATGCAGTTTGCCAAAACAGCAGCAGCAAGGAATGGTTGACAAGAGGATTTCTTTCCCACTGAACATTTCTAGCATAAAAACACCCTTTGACAGAATGGTATTCAGAGAGAGACTGGGGAGGAGAAAAAACAACCAAAAAACAGAGGAGCATCTTTCCTTCCTTGTTAGCCATTTTAGATGTAAGTCCCTGATGGGGGAAGGTCTCTCTGTCAGTATGAAGGGAGGATGTGCCAAGGAAACACATGTGCCTTCTGGTGCTGGAGGAGGCTTTGCAGCCCTGGGACAGGGCACAAGGAGCACGGGAGGCACAGGGGAGGACTGGATGCAAGGGAGCCAAGGGTGGTACTCCCCATCATGGCCTGAGGTTGAGGAGCTAATGGAAATTTGTCATGCTCTGCTTACCAGAGAGGCATCTCAAGTGCTTTCTCCAGGCTCTTCCATGCATCTTAGGGGAGTGCAGTAATAAAACATGATGACCACAGTGCCATTGCTCAGACTGCAGAGGAGCAGAACCTGTCCTTTTGTGACAGATTTACTGATTGTGAAAGTATATAATTGGTAAATGACAGCTGTTAATGAATCAGCTGCTGTGGTGCAGCACGTCCCTGGAGCCTGAGCACCATGTGCCTTTTCTGCTGGGGAACTCCATCACTGTCAAACCCCTCAGTAACGTACATAAAATGAAAATAGAACAAATGGAGTTTCTCATAATTAGGTATATAATCTCTCTTAAATCATACCAGAATCTGTTAGCCAATGTTGCTTTTGCAACCACTGTTTCTGAATGAAATAAGAATTACACTGTGATGCAAAAAAAATAGGTACAAAGCTGGTAATAGGTAACATCTCTGCCTGCACTTGCCTGATTGCTTGGGTTTCCACCTCTTTCTTTGCTCTTCATGTCACCAACAGTGCAACATGTAGGTCAATTGTAAAATACTGCAGTTTTCATTCAGCATGCCCAGTGAAAACAGGTAATGCTTAAATATGTGTTTGGAAGAGCAAATTGAATGTTTCAGATTCATGATGGATGAATTATCTTTTCCTGAGCAGTTCAAATGGTGTCTGTAATCCTTCCTTCAGTTTCCAAAGCACTGCCAGCAGTCTTTAAACTTGTCTAGCATGGTTCTATTAGTCTTCATTTTTTTCCTTTATCCTGATAATTTTTATGAGAGAATCCAACGAATGCTACATGCTTCCCCACCCCCCCCATTTTCATAGTTACCAATTCTATTTTGAGTTCTTCTTTTTTAATATGATTTGGACAGATCCAAAAAGATGCATATATCCATTAACTGATTCATTCACCTGAACTCCCAAGTCATCTTGAACAGCAACCGCAGCTTCAGGTGAATCACCCTGTTTGTTTCCATTGAGAGCTCCATGTGATTATTTTAGGCATTAAAATTTAACTTCTGGATGCCCAAGTCAAGGTAAATGAACCCCGCTCACGGGACACAAATAATTGTTCATTTGTCCTGTAACTGTCTCTTCACACTGGGACCTTTGTCTCAGATCCAGCACGTCAGCAAGGACCTGGGGTTGAACACAGCCTTGGGAGGAAGATTATGATGTCTTTGAAGAACCTGAGCAATTTGGTCTTTGCAGACTTTTACTCAAACCCCCTAACATTCAGATGGAAAACGTGGCACAATGAGCTAAGTCTGTTAGGAGCTGAAGCTTTGCTGAGTTTTTGTGGTGCACATATTCCTTATTTAAGAAATATTTTTTATTTTCCCCTTTTTCCAATGTTGGAGGAAGGGATGAAAGAACAAGAAATGTATTTTTTCAGCATTTAGTATCAGTCATAGCATTTGAGGATGTTCATACAATGATAAAAATATCTTCATCTTTTCTCTCGAATCTGTGGAGAAAGTCTGCCATTAACAGGGTTATTGTTCAATTTTATTTTATTTTCATTTTTACTGGTATTGAAAATGAGCAACAAGGGAGGCCACAGGTTCTAAAGCACTAAAGAACTGGAAAACAAATAAAATGCTTCCTTTTCAACCAGAGGCAGGTTACAATGTTTCCTGGGAAAAAGCTTTTAATAGAAAGAAATTTTGTTGTGAACTGATGGTGACATTAGGCAGAATTGACTATTATTGATTAATTTTATCTGCATATTTTTAATAATCTGAGATATGGCTACCATGTGATGAAAATTTTGCAACACTCAAAGCCTGTGCACAAGGTTATTTCTTCATGCATAAATCTGAGCACATAAAGGGGGTTGGAGGAGTGCTTTAAATTGCCAGGGATGATCTGGATGATAAAACTTAAGTGCAAAATGAATATTAATTTTTAGTGCAGTAAAATTAGCTGACTCTGACGACTGCAGGTACTTAACCTTTTCTGGAGTGCAATTATCTGTTTTAAACTGAATTACAAAATTATTTTACTCTTTCAGTTTTATGTATGTTTGGGGTTTTGGTGATAGTCCATTCTGGTTTGGATGCTGTGCAAGTGCTCGTGGGAGATGGGGAGTTCTGGGTGGAGGATCTGGAGCAGTATGCTTTGAGCTTTTAGAAGGAATGCCCTGGCTGCACTTAGTCACTGACATCTTGACATGGCCAGTTTAGTACCAGTGACATCTCCATCCTGGGGTGAGCTCCTCTGGAGTGAGTGTATACCTGCTGTTTTCTTTGGGGCACTAGTAAAAACAGTGTGAAATTCTGAACACTGGACTTGATGGAAGAAAGCCCTTTCCATCCTTCAGGCTACTTTCTTTGTGATTCTAGGATTTGCATTTACCTTGCAAAGGAGTCAGTCTGCCTTCCACTGAGGATGTGTCTGTTCTGAGGTAAAAAATGTATTCTAAAAATTTGCAGTGAGGAAAACCAAAGTTTCCACTGAGTCACAGACTCCCCAGCCAAAAGCTACCATCATCACCCCAGCCAAGTTATCTCAAGATAAACAAACTTGACAGAAGTTATTTTGACTTCCTTTACTTTTCCTTTACAAGTAACGGCTTTTTAAAGTACTCTCTCATGATGCAAAGTTCAGATCAGGCCCAGACTGCGCTACCAAGGGGCTGCTGTTACCTGAATAGTACATGGTCTGAGTATTCTGCACATTCCATGAAAATGAGTCTTCAGTAAATTTCAATTAGAATAGCTATAATCACCAGTCATTAAAAAATCATGAATTTTACTCGGGTTCATTTATGGCTTATAATGGACTAATATCCTTACAGATTTTTGTTATGAGAAGATTAGAAAATGTGCTCTTCATCTTTGCAGAGCAAATCCCCATCATATCTGAGATGACCGAGCACCTGTTTGCAAGCTATTTTATCTGCAGTCAGTAAATATGTCAGACATAAAATCATGATAGTTCTCCAGCACAGGAAGGACATGGACCTGTTGGATCAAGTCCAGAGGAGGGCCACTGAGTTGCATGGAGGAATGAAGTATCTCTCCTATGAAGAAGAGCTGAGAGAATTGGGATTGTTCAGCCTGGAAAAGCAGTTTAGGGTTGATGTAATTGTGACCTTCCAGTACCTGAAGGGAGCCTACAAGAAAGATGGAAAGGTTCATGTCACTACATGCTCTTTTTACAAGAGCATGTAGTGACAGGATAAGGAAGAATGGATTAAAATTGAGAGTAAGTTTAGATTAGATATTGGGGAAAAAATTCTTTACTGCAAGGGTGGTGTGGCAGGAACAGGTTGCCCCAAGAAATTGTGGATGCCCCATCCCTGAAAGTTTTCAAAGCCAGTTTGGATGGAGTTCTGAGCAACCTGGTCTAATGGAAGGTATCCCTACCCATGGCAGGGTGTTTGGAACCAGATAACCTTTAAGGTCACTTCCAAACCAAACCATTCTATGATTCATTCTATGATTTTATGATATATATAATATTGTTTAACATATTCATCTGTCAGCTATTTCTGACATCTTTGTGAGAAATCATCCAAGAACTTGCAATCTCATTAATATTTATTTGTCTAAATGAATGTAGTGTGAATAATTAGGTTTTCTAGATAGTAGAGGAACAAGTAATTTTGCCATTGAAAAGTGTGTTTGGGTTCTTTATCATTATGCAAAACCTAATTCTACAAGAAAAGAAAAAGTAAAACTTTCAAAATCATGTGTGACTGTCACATGAGAGAGGGAGCATTTAATTTGCAAAACATTAAAATTCTACCTCAGAAAAAGGATATGTTTGTGAAGAAGAGAGGCAGACTGGTTGATTTTTCGGTTATTTGATTTAATTTCAAATACTTTTTCAGAAGATAATGTAATTTTTAAATCAGCTCAGGTATCCAAACATTTTCATCTGTGTAAATGCCATTAGAGATACAGTGTTTGCCAATTATTTATGAACTTCTTTTCCCTCTTCCACTCCCCAGAGTTCAGTTTGTCTCTGCCATTATGGCTTCCCTCCACTGATGTGGTTTGCACATCACTGCATGAGAATCAAGGGGATACAAGGAAATAGTGGTCTCTTCTAAATTTGTGGTAGGATACTCAAATCCATTTACTGCTTTTGTTTGCAATGTTGTGGTTAATCAAGGGACAGCCTTAAGGAAATCATTATTGACAATCAGCCAGGAAAATGAACTTTATTATGCAGTTTATCAGACAGGTCTTTAAACTGCTGGAAGCCAAACCTCCCCATTACCCTGCCTGGGCCACTATGGCAATCAGGGAGAAGTCACTTCCTTTACATCCACTGTTTAGGGAAGTACATTTCTTGTATCACAGGTTCCACTTCGTTTCAGGGTACAAAACATTAGCAGGGAATCCTGCACAATTGTGGAGACTTGTTAGAAAAGGCAATGAGGAGTTAAATGGGATCATCAGTTTGAGCTTTTACACCTTGTGCTTGTGGGGGGCTTCCCAGTTGGATTTGAAAGGGTTCCTCAGTGACACAACAACGTTATCCTTCAGAAAGTCCCTATGCATGGAAGGAGAGGAGGAGGCTGCCACTGCAGGAGGTGAGGATCTGAAGGCAGCTGGCAGTTCTCCACACATCTTGCAGCAGGCATGGTTCCTGAATTTGCAGCTGAAAGTGGCTGTAAATCGCCCTCCCCTGCACTCCTTCAGCTCTGATTATAATGAGCAATCAGAGTGGCTGAAGTGTTGCCTTGCTTTCTAGATGAAGCACCTGTACTACTGTTTTGAGCTCATTTGAATGCTAATTAGTAATAGGATCTTTAACATCAGAAGTGGGTTCTGTATTTGACACATAACTGCCTTAAGCATACACATCTATGTAATAGGTGATAAAAGATACATCAGCAAGCAATTGCAACTGTCATAGAACAAAAACATAATACATCTACATGTTGGGGATTTTTCTCTAGTATGCAACACATCATGCCCCATGTTCATGGGTTCACATTTCCAAATAAGACAGAAAAATGTAAGAATGCACTCAGTCTGCAATTCTGAATGTTGCAGATTGAAAAGTTTGGGTAAGAACACAAGAACTAGTGAAAATTGAAAGGCTTTCCAAGAATTAATTGTTTAAGGACATCCTGAACTGCAGGAACATCAAGATTGCCAAGACTTTGGTATTTAGTTTCTCATATGAAAATATTTCCATATTCTTAATAATTCTTTTAAACTTGATCTGTTTTGTTTTTAAACTTTATTAAATTGGAGCACCAAAATGGTCTACTAGAGGCTTTGCAGTTTCATTTATCTTCCTTTCTTCAAAATTGCCTAATAGAAAATACTCTAGTAATTGATATTATACACTGAGCAAATTCTTTCTGTAGATCTGAGTGTAATGCCTTCAAGATCTTTCTCCTGAAATAACATTATCTAGAGTCTGTGCACACAGAAAGAGGTGGTCTTTATCACTGGAGAATTTTTATTACTGTTCAACTCATTTTCTGGATCACTTATGAATAGTTTAACAGAACACGTTCCCAAATGGTTCATGTGGGATTCATCTAGCAACTTCTCTAAAATGAACACCTATTTCCTGACTTCCATAATGTGCAACTTGATGAGCTCTCCAACTGCTACCTCATTAAGGAAAAGGGCAGCAGCTCCTCTTTTGTATTCAATAGGAGTGTATTGGGAACACCTGTCTTACTTAGTCCCTTGTTACTTTAGGAATCCCAGAGAAGCTTAAGCCTGAAAGAATTATCAGATCTCCTTCACTCTCATGTGGTGCTGCTGCCCAGACACTTCAGTCTGAGGAATATTACTGTGAACAATTCTGGCATCTGTAGATTTCAGGGATAAGAAACAACTGAACAGGAAATTAGATGGCCACAAGTTGGTGTTTAGGATCAAAATCATGGATCCTGGGTGTTTGAGTTCTTTTGCAGCTGTAAGCTAAGTGAGTACGTTACCGATTGGGAAAGGCTTGGGGGCCTCTTTATGTCCACAGCTGCAATAGCAATTAGGCTTTGAAGTAATACCTACATGCATCAGTGGATCTGCTCTCTAGGCCTCTATTGGGATAGCATCCTTCATCAAGGGAGTGGTTAACCAAGTATTTACTTTTCAAGTGTGGAGTCTTCATCATGAAATTGGGCTTAAATATAAATAAATCAATTGCCAAAGAGAAACTGCAGCTTCTTTACACTCAAAGTTAAGTGTACACATTAGACCTCTTCTAATGGATTGTTTCAAATACGAGTCTTTTGTTCTTCTTATGCATGAAATGGCTTAGACATGGATTTTTGCCTCCAGAATTTTCTCCATGGTAGAAATATTTTTTCTACTGTTTCCTTCAGGTGACCAAACCCAAAGTTTTAAAGTACTTGACTACAACTGGAATTTACTTTTATTTCAGTTCAGTAGTTTGTAGCAAAATAGTCCATTCAGAGCCTGGAGAACTGAAAAATGTTTCTTTTCATACTAGTCCCTATTCTTAAAAACAGAATATCCCTTGCAAATCTTCTGATACAAGTGATATTTATTCTTTGGAGAAACAAAATTGTTCTTACAGGACTAATACATTCATAATAAAACTTAATGACAGTGAAAGAGCAAAAAGGTGATACAGAAATTTAATTTAAATTTTCCTGTTTGTACATTTTAAATAACCAATACTGGTTTTTATTAAGCACAGTTTTTGCAAACGCTATATGCATAACAGATTTAAAGATGAATGTTTCTTGATTAATAAGAATTTTTGACAAATAAATTATCGTCAGTTTATGGAGTTCTTAGCATAAATACAGTTAACCTTCTTTTCATGATGACTGATAATTTGTCATCAGCTAGTTTATTGAATTACCTAAAACATAAGTAGAGTTTTCTAGTGTCTATAACATTTGTATCACTTTAAGGTGACTCTTCATGCTCTCTCTCTCTCTAAAAAAAAAAAAAGGATTAAAATTTATAAAACTGTTGGCTCCAAACATAATGAAATACAGCTAGATTGATGTAAGAGAACCAGTAAAATTATTTCTGGAAAGTAAAAATGACACCAGAGGAAAAGAAGGTACATTTTCCTTCAACCAGTGTAAATGAAGTTATATCTGCTTTCCTCAAATGATGTTTCCCTTCTGCCAAAGGCTTGATGCTTTATTTTTGACACAGTAAGCTCTTAAAGCTCTTACAATGTCATCAGCCTTTATTATAACTCTCTACTCTTCATTTTTTCAAATCACTAAATAGCTGTATTTATCCTTTTGAATGTGGTTATTTGGCATTGGCTGTCAGCAGCCTGGGTGTAGTTAAGCAAAACCCTAATTCATAGTGAGGAGCCCTTCCTAAAGGGATGGTGAACTTTGGGAATACAGTCAGTGCTCATTAGTTTTGATCCTTTTCTGCAGAGACTCATCCTCAGCAGTAGCTGTCACAGCCATCACAGTTTACACCATGGCAGAGCCCAGGCAATTCTTTGTACCCTGAGATGGGCATGTGTATAATCTAGCATTGCTGGTACTGAGAAGTGTATTGAAAGCAGAAGGCCTCATCCAGCTATATATTTATGTTTAAAATTACACACACGTAGCTGAAAAAAAAAATCTCTGTATCCCAAGAGTGCTTTTAGAACTGGTTATCAGAGGCAATTAGTTCCTTATGTTGTCTTTCCAGTAACACTGGAATCCTTGTGTCCCAGTAAATGTGGTGCTGCCATCACCTGCTGCAGGTTGCAGGCTTTGTGCTAAAACCACAGCACAGGGCTGGGACCTGCCAGCCTGGACTGCTCATGGCCTGTCCCCAGCTCCCTTTGAGCTTGCTGACTTCTAGCAGCCTTTGTCTAATGGCTGAGTGATTTTTACCTTCACTGCTTTACTTTTTGCCTAGGTCTGTCCTGTATCTGTAATTAATGGTAGCAATAAGAAATCACTATTCTGTGTGGAGGGTGCTGCTATGGCCCTAGAATAAAAGTGCTTGCTGCACAGGGGAGTACAGGGTTGGGATGGAAGTGGAGGCATAGAAAGCAGAGGCAGGGGATGATAAGGAAGGCTCCAGGACTGTAAGCAGGGACTAGCCATCAAGGTCAGCTGCAGGTCATTAAAGGGACACAACATTGGGATCTGGGTAAAATCACTTCACAAGTAACAGAGCAAAAAAAAACCCATACACAGCAGGTATAAAACTTACCATATCTAATGAAGTTGGATGGGAAATAGAGTTGCTAAACAATGGAGAAAGAACAATGTATATAGCATGTTTGCCATCCTAAAAATAACCCCCTGTGCTTCCTGGAGAGAGGAGGAAGAAATTACTGCTGTCAGTTTTATGTGTCTGTAGTGGATTGTCTTTGTGTGGATGCCAGACACCTACCAAAGCCTTTCTATTGCTCCCCTCCACAACTGCAGAGGGAAGGGAAAATATAACAAAGGATTCATGGGTTGAGGTAAACACAGAGAGAGATCTGACTAAAAACTGTGAAGGGCAAAACAGTCTAGAATTAGAGATATTAATTGTTACTAAAAAAATCAGAGCAGGATAATGAGAAGCAAAATAAGACCTTAAAGCTACCTTTCTCCCCACTTCTCCCTTCTTCCCAGCTCTACCTCCTCTCCCCCAGTGGTGCAGGGAGACAGGGAGTGGGGATTACAGTCTGCTCAGTTCACCATGGGTTATTTCTGCCACTGGGCAGGAAGAGTCCTTCCTCTTATCCAGTGTGGGGTCCCTCCCACAGGAGACAGTCCTCCATGAGTTTTTCCAACATCAGTCAATCCTAGAGTTTTCTGCATGATGCTGCAATGTGGGTCACTGTTCCGTGGGATGCTGTCCTTCAAGGACAGGCTGCTCCACCATGGGTACCCCACAGAGAAACAAGTCCTGCAAGGAAACCTGCTCCAGCATGGGCTCCTCTCTCCAGCACAGGCCTCCCTTGGGATCACAGCCTCATCTCTAACATGCACCTGCTCTGGTGTGGGTCTCCTCCAAGGGCTGCAGGTGGATCTCTGCATCCCCATGTCCTCCACGGGCTGCAGGGGAATCTCAGCTCTGGCACCTGGAGCATCTCCTGCCCCTCCTTCTGCACTCACCTTGGTGTCTGCAGAGCTGTTCCTCTCACATATTCTCACTCCACTCTTCTCTGACCAAAATTACATCTGAGACATAACTTTTTCTCTCTTCTCCTTAAATATGTTACTGCAGGGATGTTAGCACCATTTCTGATTGGCCCAACCTTGGCCAGCAGCACATCCATCTTGGAGCCATCTAGCATTGGCTCTGCCAGACACTGAGGAAGCTTCTGGCAGCTTCTTACAGAAGCCAGCCCTGTACCCCCCACTGCTCCCAAAACTTGGCCATGCAAACCCAATGCAGTATCTTGCATCAAAGAACTCGGGATGCTGCAACTCACATAAGTGTTGTCCTCTCCACGCTGAAGCCATCAACCTTAGGATCCCCAGGACAGTGGAAGGGTGAGCGTAAAACCAGGGAAAGAGTCAGACACTAAAAAGTTAGCTTATGTGTCATTTTTGCCTGCATGGAATTTGAGCTGCAATCATTAGTATGAAACTAAACTTCTAATAAATCTTGGATTAAAGGAGAAAAAAAAAAAGAAAATACTTCTTTTGAGATATGTTTTTGCCCATAGTAAAAGTGTAACATCTTGTTTGGAGTTCAAGCAAACTACATTGTAACTTGGTTGCAACAAACTGCTAATTAGCCTTTCATAAATAAAAGCATGACATTTCATTGCAGTGATCTCTAGTTGTGATCATAAGTTTTAAGATGAACAAAATCCTATGAAGCATCTTTAGGTATGGTGATTGCGCATTTCTTGAGGATCTTTGACTTCCCACATAAGCTTTGTTATCTTGCAATTCATTGATTGTATTCAATAAACATATTTGGCTTAGTTAATTCAAGGGGTATAGAATATTAATCCCGAGGTTTCCGGGTGTGTCCTGCCTGGCTTCGTCTAGCCCTCACTGCTGGACCAAAGGCAGCAGCTGTGGCGTTTTCACCGCAGAGATACCTTTGGCTGGCTGGACACTCAGAACAAATCCAGGCAAAGTAGGAACTCAGTTTACCTCTGGTGGAAAAGGTTCAGGCGACAGTGAAGAGAAAAGAAGCGGGTTCTGTCATAGAGTCTTAATCCAGAGTTTTATTTCAGCATGGTAGACCTCTGAACGTGGTAACAGCTCACCAATAGACGACTTGGCTGCATGGTCTCGTGTCCTTTTAAACCCCGGGGACAGGGAGAGGGGAAGGGACAGGTGAGGGCCAACCAGGTGTGAGGAGGGGAAGGCTCAAGGGATACAGACACTTGGATGGGCCAATGAGCCTGGACCTGAGGAGCATCTGCCAACCACATGACGCCCTGCTGGAATTTTAAGATTGATGGACAGCTCTTAGGCAGGAGGGCAAAAGGGGGAGGGGGAAAGGTTGGCACACCTGAGGGGGTTGGGATAGGTGAAACAGGAAATCACACTGCAACAAAGGAGCAATTTTCTAGTGCTCAGGTGGTTCTTATCTATGCTGTTTTAGCTTCTGCTTAGATTTGTACAACCGTAGCAACATTTACAGGTCTGTGAACTCTTAGTTTTCTGGCAGGGAATTTAAGCATAGAACACTAATTGTTGGTCACAGTGGTCACTGTCTGATGCCTCAGTTTTGGCAACTACCACTTCAGCGTGTTAATCTTTTTCCTACATTTTTTTTCCCCAAATAATTTCTATTTTTTCTTCATTTAACCTTCATATCAGTGTTAGGGTTCTTTCAATAGTGGTTGTGTTATCATCACATTCTTCTGCTGATTAGTCTTTTTTTTCCTTTTCGCCTCTCTAAACAAAAAGATGATCTAGGTATGGTTTAGTGCCTCCTAGCCACTGAGATTTTGTTGCATTTCATTTTGAAAAGCATCAGGAAATAAAGCACTGAAGGACCTGTTTGCCCAAGACACTACTTTATGTACACAATTCTCTGCTCCAATTCACCAAAGTAACAACGAAAATTTTAATGATGAATCAAGTATAGAAAAATAATTGTTGTCAACTGTATCTCCAGTTATTTCTTCTTGTAGGTGATGTTCTTTCTAGTGCTTGCATTTCTTGATAGGGTCTCTGGCTGACTGCAGGTGTTGTACACCCACTGTCTTTGCACTGCTGTGTGAGCTCTCTCCATGTACTCCCCACTTCCATCTTCTTTATTCTTCTTCCTGGAGTGAGAATAACTGGTTTAAAAATAAGAGTCAAGGAATAGCTTAGGTCTTTTAGCTTCATTCTGTACTCTACTGGATCTTCCAGTGTCTCCTCCATTATCAAATTGTTTCTCTTTTCTTTTTTTTTCTTTCTTTGTTTCTCTACTGATGGGACCTTGGACTTGAAGGTTTTTTTAACTCCAAACCCAGTACCCCAAATAAATGAGCTCACTGTTACTTGTAATACAGTCAGTGTGGTAGACAACATTTTGATTTTTTTCATTTATGTCCATATTAAAAATTAATAGGTTTGCATTTGTCAAACTGCATGCTCATTAATTTTATTCTGTAGCATTGCCCACTGATCTTATGAATAATGCCTGTGTAGCAGCAGCCCTGTGATTATCATCTTTGTCTCTGCACTATGCTTTTCTTTGTAAATTCTTGCAAGATATGAAATCCATTGCAATTCTCAGATTGTTCCTCAAGCACCCATTGTTTCTTTTTGTAGCTATATTTGTTTCATTATAGGAAGTTCCTTGTATTCTATTGATTAAATTTATCTCTGAGAGCTACAGAGTTCCTACTGCAAGTTTCTTTTCTATTATTCTTTGATATCCTTTATTTCAGTGTTATGAGGACATTTTTGATTCACCAGTCTGGACTGTGTAATTGTTTTCTGTGCAAACTCCATTTCTTTCAACTTTTTTCTAGTCTTTTTATTCAAGCATTTTGGCCATACTTCCAGACAGAAAGCAGTTGTCTGTCAACACACAACCTTTTAAAACGTTAAGACTCCTCTCACATCCAGAGATAATTCATCATTTTTCCTGGCCTTTATGTTCCTATCACTCACATACTTCACTTTTGCAGAGGTTGGTACTCCTAATATTTCTGCTATAGAGTTTTATAACTCATTTTCCCTGCTTTAGTCAACTGGAAATTATAAAACACAGTAGGTGTTTCAAAACACCTGTTATCCTTAGGAGGGAGTGGGTTATAGAGCCATGCATCATGTTGAGGGTGGATGGACTTCAGCACTGACAGACACTCTGAGAGTGAGAGGAAGAAGAGAGAATGAAGGGAATGAAGGAAGCTGGATGTATTGTGTGAGGGGAGGTGGGTTCTGCCACTTGTGAGAAATGAAGGGAATTGACCTGCAGAATGGAGTGGAAGAGGATCAGGATGAGGGGCAGTTGTTTCTGGAGGGTGATACATGTTTTCTCTGCTGCGCTCAACCCACACTGAAGTAAATCATTGTCACTGTGAACTAAGAACCATACTATAAACCTGAGAGTCAGTACTAAGAGTGATTGCCATCACTAACCCAGAAACCAAGGAATCTATTATTTTCCTTTTATAAAGCAGAACTGATCAAGTCCCAGGTTTGTTGTTTTTCTGCCCTAAGATCCAGTGCCTGAGATTTAACTGCATTTTGATTCAGTGAATCCATCAGGCTTTCGATGCTCATCACCTTCCACTGTGATTCATTTCATGTCTACATGAGTAAGCTTAAGCAGTTATCATTTCTGTGCTTGGGCTGTGGGGGAACAACTCAGCTGCTGGGTGGACACTGGCAAGGGCTGTGCCAAGCTGAACAGGGTCTAGAAAACTGCTGGACATTATGCAGGGAATTGTAGAATGTAAAAAGCTGTGAGAATCTGCCAAAAGTTACAGACAGCACCATGGGGAATACCTGAACCTCAGAGGTGATTAAGGCAGAGTTGTATGAGAAACAGCCAAAGTCCACAAGGAATTGCACTGGTGCATTAGGGGCCACTAGGGCCTTGGAAGGCCATTAGCACCCAGATAGCCTTGTTAAGAACACCATGAAAAACAGATTTATGATGATATCACTTATTCTGCCTCAATGTGTCTGGTGCTGGAAAGTCTCATAATCCATTTCAGTCTTTACCAGCCCTACATGGGGTGTTATTCATTAGTGTTTTCGTTTGACTCAGAAGCATAGTTTAGAGGAGAGCCTCTTGATCATTCCCAATTCCCATTATTTAAAGTGAGCAGAGCTTACAGGGTTTTAACTGGATTCCTCTCCTATGAAACTAAATCAAGGCTGGGCTCCAGAAAGGCTCTCTGACTTCTAATGGGAACTCAGTTACTGCAACCAGAGTACAAGTGGCAGGAGGCAAAACCCACTGCTGTGCTACACGAGGGGCAGTGCTGCCATCCTGAACAGAAGCAGTGTGGATACTGGGGCATGGTACTGATCATTTTGCTGTGCACTTGGGATGTGCTGCTTGCTAATGAAGATCTACAAGTTGTCTCACCTCCCTGTGCTCCTGGGAGGGCCTGTTCATCTGTAGTGCCCTTGGAAAGCTGTATTGGCTGCCAGTAGGTATCACCTGCCATACCCGCGAGTGTCTCCCCAACAGTGGGGGCCATGTCTGTTGTTCTTGTTAGATGCCTGGTACCCCACCTAGGGTTAAATGTAAGGCTACACTCAGTCCCCAGATACTCAGCCATATTCACTGGCTTTGGGAAGGAGAGCTTGGTGCAGTGCTCACATGGTCTGTGAGTTCCCACTCATCCATAGTCTTCCTTAATCAAGTTTCTTTGTCTCTCTACATACACTTGCGATAAAAGGAGCATTATTGTGACATTTTACCCTATGATGGGAAGAGATACTGTGTGAAAATTCAGTCTTTAACCCCATGTGTTCCACAAGAAGAAACCTCATTAAGTTTCCTCAGAAAGAAATATGTAATATCTCAGAACCTCAGCCTGTGGTTTCCAATAGCTTTAGAAATAAGCTCCAAGTAGTGACAGAAAGCATGTGCTGAACTGAAGAGGCAGGTTGTAAAATGATGTGTTGTAAGAAAACCTGAGTTTGTTCAGGAACTGAAAGAGAAGCATAATTACCATTGTTACCACTGAAGAGGCATATTCCAGGTGTGCATTATAAAATCATCTTGCTGATGTCTTAGCTGTACAGAATCCTCATAAAAACAATGAGCCAAATATTATTATTTTACTTTTTCTACATCTGAAAAAAAGGGTCCAATTTCTAAATTCTAAGTTTCTTGGTAGTCTTTTCCTGAAAGATAACTTTTGGGGCTTTCTGGAATTTGTTGGTTTTGTGTTGGTTTTTTGTTGTTTGTTTTTTTTTTTTCCTCTCAGAATCTTAAAAAAGCAATAGGGAAGAAACTTCCAGCAATCACTAGGGTGCACCTTTATAACTATTAAAACTTAATTCTACTGAAGACTCCATACCAGATTTTTCTAGACATAATCAAATGTGTGATTTTTTTTCCCCAGAAAACTGGAAGCATCTCATGATAGATTTTTATATTATGCTATGGTTCTTATGGAAATTTCAATGACATTTCAGTGATAAACTAAAATGCCAAAGATAATTTAACTGTAAAAATAAAATTACTGAGACAATTATAGCTTATCATAATTTTTCTAGTTTCAGTTGCAAACAAATATGTCAATTTTAAGACTTAAAAATAAAATAATAGTTCACATTTATTGAGCTATGATTTTATCATAATCTCCAAATGTTGACTTAGCATGGAGCCATTAGGGCTCTGGAGCTGCAGGATGTAGCCTTTGTGTATTCTCTGGAAAATCAAAAAGTCCTTGAGGCTGGATCTTCTAACATAGATAAAAAGACCTGAATACTTATTGTTAGGAACATAGCATTTTGCAAATGGTTTTGGTAGCAAGCAGTGGTGTAAATTAGTCAATGCTAAAATAAGTGACGTTAATGCAGAATTAAATAAACTTAATCAATAAGAATTGTAATCTGTTGTTACAGTTTTTATATCTCAACTACATGTTCATACTACTATTATTTATATCTTAACTACATGTTCATACTATTATTTTAGTATATACTAAAAAGCTGTAACCTCTTACCATTTTAAAGCAAATTAGTTTACTTCTTTTTCTGTGATAATGTTTTTTGTATATACATATTTTCTTCTAAATTACATTTCTCAAAATATTTTTGAAGACTGAGAGTTCAGCTCATCATTTCTTTAGCATTACTTATGTCTGTCTTGTGTAGTAATGGATTGGGTTTTTCATTATGTTGTCATAGCCAGTGCCATTAACAAGATCCCTATTCTATGTCTTTGATTTTTATGGAGCAGTAGCTACTACGAATCTATTTTGCAATTTACATTTGCTATCTCAAAACGTTGTGTAAGAAAGTGGATTGACATTTCAGAACATTACTCTAACATGAAGTAGGACTATTAGGCTTATTTTATAGCTAGAAAATTGGGACCCAAAGATGGTTGAGCTATATCTAGGTGTGGTGATTCACCAGCTGAGCTGCTCACCACATTGCATAGGTCCCCTGAATTGGGACTGGGGCTGAGACTCATTCATCACTGAGTACTGAGAGCAGCTCAGGGGCTGTCAGCATTAAAAGCACATGGATCTCTCAGAGCAGCTCCAGAGGAGGGCCATGAGGATGACCAGTGCTGGAGCCCTTCTGCTATGAAGAGAATTCGGGTTACTCAGCCTGGAGAAGAGAAGGCTCAGGGTAAATTTATGGCACCTTACAAGTACAGAAAGAGGGCAAGAAAGCCGGAGAGGGACTTTGTGAAAAGGTACATAGGGAGGGGACAAGGGGTAGTGGCTTTAAACTGAATGAGAGTAGGTTTTAAGTTAAACATTTGGAGAAGGTTCTTCACTATGAGTATGGTGAGACACTGGAGCAGTTTGACCAAAGAAGTTGTGGATGCCCCATTCCTGGGAGTGTTTAAGGTCCTAAGCCACCTGATTTAGTGGAAGGTGTCTGTTCCTGGCAGGGGCACTGGAACTACATAGTCTTTAGTAATTCACACCCTTCACATCCAAACTATCCTGTGATTCTGTGTCTCAAATAAAAGTCCTAGGGCATATTTTTCTCTAGTTATACTGAAATGTACAGGCTGCAGACATTTGTAGAAGAACCTAAAGAGTTTACTAAACAATAGTGTTCCAAAGTGGTTAAATGCATCTTTATTTTATGGGGTTTTTTGTTGTTAAGAGCTAAGATTCAGACAGATGAATGCAGCTTTTCCATTATGGATTTAATATGTCACTTCTTCCTTCTGGTGTATTTAGCATTTTTTTCACTGTGCTGATTAAAATCTGATTTAGATGATAATTATGCTGGTTTTATCATTCAAACACTCAAAATTGATTTTTAAATCTTTAAGTGGCTTGAACTAGACTTTTATTTCTTAACGGATTTAAAAGTCTGCTTACAGTATGTCCTTCTGTCATGTTGTCTGTGAATGCTAAATCACTGCAAAATTAGTAGATTTCCAGTTTTAAAACCAAATCCACCCTTTCTTCATAGGAGGAAGAACTAAGGAAAAGTGGAGAAGCCAAATATGCACACTTGAGTGATGAACTCCACGTATTAATTGAAGTGTTTGCTCCACCTGGGGAGGCGTATTCTCGTATGAGTCATGCCTTGGAAGAAATAAAAAAATTCCTGGTTCCTGTAAGTCACTTATAACATTCTTCTTGACAGGTTATGGTTTTGTTGCATTGAGTTTGTTCCTTTTTTTAGACTAAGGAAAAAAGGCCTTCACTGCATTCTGTTTAACTTTTGTCTTTCATCCTTTTGTCCCAGGGAGATGCCAAACAGGCCATTAAGTGTCACAGTTGATGCCCTGATATTTTTTCTAGCTGTTTTATTATTTCCATTTATCAATGTTTTTTGCTTTCCTTTCTTCTTTTCTGGAGGAACTGGTAGATTACTTTTGTTTTCTGATTGCAGACATTTGTCATTTGTATGAGAGTGCGCTTTCAGGATTTTTGAATATTTAAGTCTGTAAAAACATTTTGCTACATGTAACAATTTACCTGAATATCTTGCTAATGAAGTTAATGAATTTCTTGAGTGGCAAACAGCATGAGCAAAACATTCCTAAGACATTTCTGTTCACCTTATGACTCAAACCACAGTTTGGCAATCTTCCATCAGCTAGGAGAGTGCAGAAATGTACTCTAAAGCTCTGAACTTTTTCAATTTGATTTATACTAAATATATCACTTTCTGAAATATTTAACTTCATGTCTATTGATTTTCCTCAGATTCTCTGAAAATTATTTTTTCCACATTTATTAGTGCAGTCCATGCTATTTTCATACTTAAATTTGTCTTAGCATTGAAGCATAAGCATACGAATTATTAAGTGAAGTAGTACTAGAATTACATGAGTTGTTTTCTGAGATCTGTCCTGAGAGTTCTTAGTGCTCTAAAAATGTTCAGAACTTACATCCCTTAAAAAGAATATGATGAAACCTTGTTTCTATCTTTGATTGAAAAAATGATGTGTATGTTCAGGTCTCTTGATAATAACGGAGGGATTCAAAGAGTGCCTTTTTTTAATGAGCAATAGGAAGCCAAGATAAGAGATGTTCAGGTGAGGCATATGAATACTTGCATGGCAGAATTTCAACCTTTTTTGCTGTAGGCTTCTTGATGCAGGAAAAGGGGAATATGTTACAAGTAAAATATTGAAGTAGACTATTTAAATGTTAAATTTTTAAGAGCAAATACACTTTTTTTCAAGAACACTGAGTAGCTTAAGATTGTTAAAATAAATATCTGGGTATATCTTTTAAATAAAAACATTTGTTGGCATCAAGTGCCTGGAAATGAGCTACATTTTAAACAAGTTAAATCTGTCTTTCTGATTTTTCCTTCTGATTTCCTTATGCTTCCAGTTTGGGAACACTGGTAATAAAATACCATTTAGAATTCTTTGAAATAACTGTAAGGCAAGAAAACATTTTCTTTTTCATGATTTTTGAGTTTATGTTGAACATAAAACACAAGGGACAAATTAGGTCAATATTGTAATGCTGGCAGCATGTCGTGGAATGACATTTTGGCTTCAAGCTAATGGTGAAGATCTGCCAAGCCATTACACTGGAAGAAAATTTATCATTAAGTAACATATTCCTGAAAAGTTTGGCATGTTATAGCTTAAAATGATAACAGCGCCAATTACAAAATTTACCCGTCTTTGTCATTTGGATAATGCTATTTCCAGTTGTTCATGACTTTCCAAAACTTCAGATTGTTTCTGTAAAAGGTTTCTGTTTAAAGTTACCTTTTTATGTCCCTTTCATTCTGGAAAAGAGATCCTGCATTCTAGCATGGTGCAATGAAAATGGCATCTGGATTTTTAACATCCATCATGTGTTCTGTTCAGCCTGGGTGAATAAGGGAGACAGAACTGTGTGTTTTCATAGTATTAAAATCTGTTGTAATATTCAGCATGTGTACAAGCATATATTTTGGATGGCACTTTATTTATTTGGAAGGATTATATTTGTTTTCCAGCACAAGTGTAATAGCTACACTGGAGGAAATATAAAACCAGGTTCTTTATTATGAAATTTTGAACATGGTTGACAGTGGCAGGAATAGACCCTGTCATAGAAGGCCACCAGATTTGTCAGGCATGATTTGCCCTTAGTGAAGCTGAGTTACCTGTCACCATTCACCTCCTCATTTCACATGTGTCTTTGCAAAACTTCCAGGAGAATTTCTTTCCATGATCTTTCTGACCTGAGGTGAGGCTGAAAGAGCTGTAGCTTCCTGTGTCTTCCTTATTTCTCTTTTTTAAGTGGGGGTTCCTTTTCTCCTTTTCCAGTCAGTGGAGCTTCAGTGGACTGACATGATTTCTCACATACGATGGTCAGTGGCTGAGCCACTTCCTCAGCCCGTTCCCTCAGCATGAGCCGATGCATCTCGCCAGGTCCCATGGACTTGTGCACCTTCATGTCCCTCAGATATTCTCCAGCCTGATCCTCTCCTATAGTGGGCAATTCTTCATTCCCCCAGTCCCACATTTGCCTTCTGTGACCTTGGCAGTGTGGCTGGAGCACTTGTCTGTGAAGACCAAGGCAAAGAAGGCATTGATGACCTCAGCCTTCTCCCTGTCCTGGGTAGCCAGGTCTCCAGTTTGCTCCAGAGAGGGCCCGCATTTTCCCTGGTCTTTCCTTTATCACTGACGTACTTTTCCTGTTGCCCTGGCCAATTTTAATTCTGTCAGGGCTTCTGTCAGCTTTCCTAACAAGATTCCTAGCTGCTTGGGCAATTTCTGTATTCCTTCCAGGCTACCTGTTCCTGCATCCACCCTCTGTTGGCTTCCTTTTTGAGTTTATCCAGGAGCTCCCTGTTCATCCATATAAGCCTCCTGTCATTTTTGCTTGACTTTCTCTTCATTGAGATGCTCATTCCTGAGCTTGGCAGAGGTGATCCTTGAACATTAACCAGCGTTTTTGTGCTCCTCTTCCCTCCAGTGAATCATAATCACTCCAAACAAGTAAAAATTGTACTTTATGACTTGTTTATTAGTTTTATCCCCTCTGCTTTGTTTCAGATTTACAAAGCAATTATTAACTGACTGGCTGCAACATGTTTCAAGGGTTTTTCACTCAGAAAGATTGCACTAGATAGTTTCCTTTTTGTTCCCTATTTGCAGCATCTCTTGAGTTTGTTTTATGATGTTTTGTTGTTTATAAGACTTAATTTATTGCAGCAATGAATATTGGGATTGCATGACAAGGATAAAACAATAGAATAGAACAGTTTTATTTATACCAAATCAAGGATGCAATAAAGTATTCAAATGAGTTTTCATATTGCTTATGAATTTTCTGAAGATTACATGAAATATTGCCCTCAGAAATTACACTGATCATGTCAGTGAAATGGAATAATGTTTTCATACCTTCTTCAGAAGTTTTAATGAGACTGAATTTTAAGATAAATGCCCAGAAAACATAATAAGAGAAAAGTAGATAAATGTAGAGCAGTACTGAGAAAAAAAAATTGAACATTTATTAACTGAAGCAAAGTTTTCATGAACAACTACTTTTGATTTAAATGTGATTACTTCTTTTTTACCTTCAACCTCAATAACAGGTAGCCATATTTTTAGTAAGGAAGACTTTGCCTCCAAGCCAGAGTTAGAAACAACAGTCTGTCCGACAAGTTAACACGTTCCATCGCTGCAGCTCGATCTCAGTTGGTGCTTTGGGCTCCTTCCAGCAGGTGTTTCAGTGCATGACTGAATCCCAGTGTCTGCAGCTCTTGGCAGCTGCCACGTTTCCAAAGCCAAGCTGCTTCCTTTGCTGTCTGCAGCTTCCATTTTGCAAATGAGTTGAGGTCTGTGTGGGTGCTGCCAGCAGGACATTGCTAACTGGTTGATAAGATTTATTCTGTAAGTGACTGCTAGTTCTTTGGTAGGTTTTATGCAAAATTAAGTCTTTGTGGGGTGTCATATCCAATTACTAGCTAGATACTGTGCTCCATTTTGGGTTGATGTTTACTTAGTATGAAAATTTGCATATAAATGAAATATGATAAATCAAATTAGCCATGATTAAGTAGGTAGGATTAATCTCAGAGCCTTGAAAAACTGTCTGCTCCATTATTTTTCTGTCAACCTAGTAAAAATGAAATCCAGAATGTGTTTCCCAAGTCAAGGTTTTACATTAACAATCACATTTGGAACTGATGCTAACATATTGGAAATTATCCAGTATTAGCTATGTGGAAAATACAAACAGTAGGGATACCTGGGAGGAGGACATGTTTTTCAGATTCACCTTTGTGGCCAACAGATTTGATAAAATCCATAGGTATCTCCAAGTACTTCTCATCCTAAACTGCCAGGGACCTGGGTCTGTGTGAGGAACCTAAGGCTGATGTAAGATCTCAGTGCCTCAGAATGGGATGCAGGGTCAACAAACTAGAAGGGGAGACTGAGGAGCAGAGGGAGGGGAGGAGAGCCTAGAAGCTCTTCAAGCTTTAAAATCTGCTGATTTTTGAAGGTTCATGGCTGTTAAATGCAGTCAAGTTTTTTTGCTATTACTGACCAATGAAATTCTACATCACTCCTGTTATATAGAATTGTATAATTTTGATTTAAATCCAAACATACAAATATATTTTCTGAACAAGCTCTTAATTCCCATGTCGTAAGGAGCTATACTGTTCCTTAGAAGTTCTGTGCTTTCTAACACAGGCAAAATCTTTTTTCTGATTCACTCTTTTATCCCTTTAAGCAAAGCATTTTTATTTGACATGGTTAGCATCCCTTGGGAGAATGAGAGAAGCAGATACTGATCATTCATTTTACGTGTGAGTGCTCTGTAATAGGGAGCTATTATGTAGAGGGCAGATTGCAGCTGCGGTGACATGAGCACTCTAAAAAGATTGTTTACAACTGTGTGGTCAGATGATCAGAAATTGAACCAATTACCACTTTACAAACTGCTGTCCAATATATTTGCATACATTATCCTAGCCACTTGTATCTGCTTTAAATTGAGGCTTATTGGCACCACTCAAGGGCTGGGAATAAACACATGGCCATGTAATGCAGTCCAGTTGATGGGCAATGTCTGGTGATCATCTGCCTGTACAGTATTCTCTGGGTGTTCATCAGATCAGATCACATTCTGTTATTAGAATTCACTGTGGTGAGGCAACAGGTGAATGCAGAGTTTTATGTTGTTTTTATTTTAATTCAGGCTACAATGTCTTCCAGACTTGCTTGTAAGTGCCTAAATATCTTACTGGCTGTTTATCTTCCATCCTTTTATCTCACCTTGCTCTATACCACTGATTAAAAGAATTTTCTTACCAATCATTTAAGAATATTATCTGTTCTCATTGATCCAGCTAATTAAAGTGAAAAATCACTAAGGAAGAAGAGCCTTTCAGTGAAATCAAAGTTTACTAATTTCACACTGGAAGTTATTTATGCCAGAGCTATTTATGAAAAAAAATGAGATCTATGGGAAATTGAAAACAAACTTTGAAGCCAGTTTGTTTCAGTGGGAACAATTGAAACATCTTAAAGCAGGGTTTAGTTCCTTGAAGGTCTTTCTCTGTCTAATATTGTAAAAAGAAATTATTTTACCTCAAACATACATTTACTGTATATGTAGGAACTCCTATCTAGTACAGACCAAAGTTACAAATGATCTGTGGACATACAGCACATGTAACAATTCTGTCAGTTTTAGGTATATGACATTTATTTTGCACATTTTTTATTAGCCATCTGAATTACTTCTGTGCTACAGTATAATGTGATATCTCTATTTACATACCATTTCATACTCAATGGTTTTGCAATCTTATGTTTGTTTCTAAATAAGCTATAGTGTGGGTGGGGGGATACCAGTCTTTTTCCTCTTTCAAAGGACCTCAAAAGGCAAAATATTTCCATAAATATGATGCTGAGCAGCAGCAGAGCTGCATCTTTAAAATTCATCTTTTATGCCTGTCAAAGTAAATAATTTATACTTGCACATTCATCAAAAATTCTTGCAATAATAAATAATTAGTACCGTAATTATTTTAAAACTGTGCTAAGGAAAAACTTTAGCAGCTGTTTTAGCTGTGCTGGGTTCTGTTTTTCCCAGTGTGCAACATCTCCGGCAATTTCACACACAAGTTTTGATAATCAAGGAAATAAAATTCAGTGATTCTGACAAGGCCTAAAATGTCATAGCACTTTAGCTCTTCACAGCCTTTTTCCCTAAACTTTGCTTAACAAATCAAATTATTATCAATACATTCAAAAATCAGTGTACTCAAGGGAGTCATCATAACTTGTGGACTATGGTTCTTGACTTTTCACAGATGCTGAAGTTTTTTCTAATAATGAATACTGGCTGATTGAGCAGCACTTGTGTTGTTTAAAACACTTTTTTTAAGCTTCATGAAAATAATCCTAAATCTTCCCCTCAAAGTGAATGTTTAGGGGTGGAGATGTACATCAAAAATGTTTCAATTTTTCAGTTGAAAATTAAACTCCATTATTTTTCAATGGACTGATTTTTTTAATATAGTTATAGATGTACAGTATAGACTACTGGTTCTTTCTGCTGTAAAGCTATAAAATGGATAGCAATACAAAGAGGACATAATGAATTAAATGTCTTCATATTTGTGTCATGAAGAGTGGGTCATGTGTTGACATGCCAGACTAACAGTATCTTTTTCCTAGGTTTAGCTCCCAGCTGTTTCAAAGCAATTTAGATACTTTGCCCCATCTTGTGTGGTTTAAGGGTTGATACTCCCACTATGAGTGGATGAAGACCTATTCAGATATTCCAAGGTTTCTTCAGTCTGTGAAAGCAATTCCTTGGTGATCTCTTTCTGACACACGAAGGAATCAGTGTCAGAGCTTTCAGATGAGCCAGAGACATGAGCCTGAGCAGGGACTTCACACACTGGCCCCTAAACTGAGCATGCTCTTGAGGTGTGGCTGTAGTTTAAAGAGATGCCTACAACTTGCTTGGTGAGTCTATATTCATCAATAATGTTAGGCTTGTCTTGCTCCTTCTTTTCTTAGGGCAGGTTTTTCAGCAGAGGCAGATCAGAAGAAATTATTTCGGTGCAGGTGATAAGATTCATGCAGAAAAATTTGAATCCCACAGTATTGCTTCTGGTTTCTTAATTGCTGGTCTGTAATATGTAGCAAGAAATTATCTGTGGTATTGCACATTAGACTGTTCACCTTAGCAAGACTACCAGATCCTCATGCACATGTGGCATTTCATTTAAAGCTCTGTATGTGGGTACAAATTTGGTCAATCAACTCAACAATAAAGGTTGTTTGTTTGACCCAGTGAAGAATCTGCAGCTTTATGATTTGAAAATAAAATTCCATGTAGTTCTGTATAAAAGTAGGCATGGAAAGTATATTTAAAATAACTGATTTGCATGCAAGGAATTACTTTGTAATCATGATGAAAAAAAAATGTGCAAGATGTTATTAACTGTTCCCATCACATATATTACTATCTTTTTTTCCCCCCCAGACATCAATAGGAGGAAAGAAAAGGATGGTATCTGGTAAAAAAAATAAGAGAGAAAGCAAGGAGATAAGAGTTACTTATTTTGGCTCTTTCAAGGAATTGGTTATTGGTTTAACCAGGTTACTTTAACTTGCAGGTTACTTATCTCTATGTTTCACATATATTAGCAAAGTGACAATCAGATTTTTAAGGTTTAATTCATTTATGAAAGTACACTTACATAAGTAAAAAGTTTGTGCTATCATTCACATTGAAAACCATACTGCAGATCCTACAGTGTGTTGGGGGTTGTTTTGATTTTCTTTTAATTTTAGAAACAAAAGGAAGAAAAAAGGTTTGTGGTGGTATTAGTAAACATTATATATTTTTTTTAATGTAGCAAAAGTCAGTGTAGTCAATTCTGAGGATGCTGAGTTGTGATCACTTAGGAAAGCATGAAAGAAAAAGCAAAAATGCAGCTTTTCCTTCTCTTCCCTTAGTTCGTCAAAGGCTTTTCTTTGAACCTTAGTTAAGCTTTTGGCCTCAGAAAAACTTAAGACTGCAATGAGTTTGACAGTTCACTTATGCACTGAGTGATTTAAAAAAACCAAACTAAATTCCACTTCCTCTTGTTTGTTTTGAAGCAGTTTTTCAAGAGTTAGTAAGTGCCCTCCTCTTCCTGCATGGTTAAAATCAGAGGGTAATTTCACACCCTTCCTCACTCCTATGTTCTGGATTTGTTTCTTTTCTAGCTCCCAGCTTTTATTGCAAAGAAGCAGAGGTAGCTCTGGTTTTCCACAACATAATTCTGACTATCTTTCTCTCTCATCCTTAGCTTACCTCTTTAATTTTTCTGTTGGGCTGGGATGGCCAGGATGGCAGAGTAGCTCATCTTGGTAGGCAGGAAGAAGTCCAGTAATGGAATGGATCCTCTGTTGTTTTGTGGTTCAGTGTCAGGGCTTTTTCTAGTGCTATCCACCATTCATCCTGCTGGCACTGATTTGGTGGTTTTTTAATGGCATTTGTAAAAAATCCAGGGCATCTTTTCTTGAATGATAATAGCTAATAAGGAGCTATTTACTTTCAGTATTTTGATGCTTATCAATACTTCAGTTTAAGTATTTTCGTAGCATTATTTTGCATTTATCATCACTCCATTTTTTTCTGCTAGTTTTATTTCTAGTAATAGAGTATAATGAGACCTTTCAGCAATTCTCCACAATAACCTTTTGATTTTATTGCTTTGAATAATTTAATTGAAATACTATCACTTCACTATTCAAGATTTTTAATAACATTTATAAATATGATGAGCAGACCAGATTTTTTTAATCACTCAATAAATTCTTCCCCTCAGAAAACAGAAAATTACAATAACAGTCCAGCTATTTTTAGTATTCTTTCTCCTGTAACCAGAAGATAATTCCTAATCAACAAGGTGCTTTGTTTTAGCATTTGAAAACTTTGGTCTGGTGGATGAGAATTTTTATCTCCATGGATAGAGATGTTTGAAAATGAATGTCTGATTTGCTGTGTGCCAAGCTGTATGAAATAAACTTGTTGAGAAATAATCTGCATGAAGGATAAAAATACATCCACCTGCAGAATGTACTTCTCCAAGACAGTAAGAGTTTCCAGCATACATTCAGCACGTGCAAACATGAGGGTTTAGTAAGTAAAAGATATACATTTGTATATATTCCTGATGTTTTGAAAGGTTTTATGTCTCCTAATGGCAAGGAATACTCTGAAAAACTTCATTGACATGAGATTTTTAAAAGAAAAAATAAATTTAAATATCAAGTTGAGAAGGAAAGATTGGTGGTTGACTATGAAAATAGCTTTCAATATTAAAAAATAAACAAATTTAGTTTAATATGGTTTTGGTTTGACCTGAGCAATGAAGGGATGGCAAAAAACTTAGGAAAAATGACTATGTAAAAATCAGGAAAGATGCAAAAGAAGATTAATGGCAATCAAGTTTGCAAAATAAAAATCCCATATTTAATTGAATAGTTGTGAACGAAATATTTGGCAGCCATGCAGTGATAATACAAATGAGATGAAGGAACACAGTAGAAAGAAAAGGAATTGTAAAAATACACAGACTTGAATCCCTGGAGATGGCAGCATTTTCAGTCATTAATGATGCAGAAAGTTTAGGCAGGATGTTTCCATAAATATTGATTGTGTAACTGGAAAAATAAAGTGTAGTGTATTTGTATTTTACCAAAATGATGGAATACTTTGCAGTTGCTAGTATAGTAGCATTAATTTTAGAAAAAAAAAGCAGGAATGTAGAGAAGACTCATATTGCACTGGGCTAAGAGCAGCAGTGCTGCTTTCTAGCATCTTGTTTCTCATGCTTTGTGTTTCATGTTTGGATTTTGGTTGTTCAGGTAGGGGGAGCATTCTCAGTCTGAAGCTTTTCTGAATACCAGACAATCACCACTTTGTTCATTGGTGGTTTGGTTTGTTTTTACTTACTTTATGTGGGCATTTGCCCTTCCATCGGGGCATGTACAATATCTTCTTCACAGTGTGGATGAGCACTTCCATGAAATTGGGAAGGATTGACTGGTTTAGGACTACAAGACCTCAGTCAGATACAGCTGGGGTGGACTAGTGAGTCAAAAGTTAGTTGTATTGGAATGACAGGCAGTGGAATAAAAATGGGGTCAGGGAAAGAAAAACTTGCAGTAGCAGCAGGACTGTGCAGTGATTGTGCCATGGCCAGCCTTGCAGGAGTCCTTCACTGGATAGCTGGGAAAGTTTGTAGCTTCTGAAAAAAACCAGAAAAAATAACCTAATCAATACTTTGGTACTCTCATGTTGCGATGAAAAATGAGTCAACAAATCTCAGTTCTGGTTCAGTGAGAGTTTGTTGATAAAATTGTGTTAATGACATTAAATTCCATTAAACATCTATCCATTTGTATGATTTGACAGGGCTCAAATCTTCTTAATAAGAACATTTCTCTAAATATATGTGTCTGTAGCAATTTTCTTAGGGAGTTGATGTGTGAAACTTCTTTGTCTGTCAAACCTGCTTTGTTTATCAAATTTTGAAGATAGAGATTTGCATCTTGATAGTAGATTATTTCATTCCAACACAGCAGGTTCTTTTGGGTGATACCTACACAGGTGGTGTGATAGTTAAACCCTGTAGCAAAATCTGTTGCCATTTAGCAGATGAAGAGACTTCTGTGTGGGAGTGGTATCAGAGTACATTCCCAGCCATCAGCCCACTTGCACCAGCATACAAAGAATGCTGATAATTAGGATGCATTTTATAACCTGACTGCCTTCCAAGTTTACACACTTCACTTGAAAACATCAAGGTGAGAGACAAAACCTTCAGATAAACTGTGTGAAACTGAAGGAGGCTTTTAACAGGAGAGGAGGCATTCCAGAGCTGCCTTTATGCCATTGACTGCAAAGGGAAACTGTTTGTGACTTGGATTAAAACAGAAGAAAATTCTCATAGGTACATGAGTCTTTTTTGACAGAAAGTCTATACAAAGCATAATCTTTCTGAAGAGTGATATGATGACTCTAGAGATTAGTGATTAAGTTTACTCAGAACAGACTGAAGGTTATTATGCAGAAAGAGAAGTGAGGCAGTCCCAAGGCTGTAAATGGGATGCAGTTGGGAATGCTGGCATAGAATGTCACTAGATAGTAGGGACAGGACCTCATTCAGAGAGGAAGGCTGAGGATAGATGCAGGAGTCAACAAAAGAATGCTTAAGAAGAAATAACTCATGTTGCATATTTTAATTACTTGAGTACAATTACTGCCTACCTCCTTGCTTGCATTTTCTCTCAGCTGTTTGAAAACTGTTTGATGCATGCTGTTTCTTTTTTTCACTTCTTACTAAACACAGAAAGACATTTGAGTTCTCTCCTTTTGACATGCTAGAACAAGGTTTGTTTCTGCTGGATGACAACTCAACTGCTGTGTTATTTCCATGTTGGCATAACTTGTGAATGACCCAGTGAGTAACAGCCTAGTTACAGCGCTGTTGAAAAATGAGTTTTTAGAGCCAGATTGGAGGAAGTGAGAAATTCTTGAAAGCAGACAAGCTCAGCAGGATCTGTGGCTATTTCTGATTGAGGTACATTCTTAGTGATTATGTTTATAATGAATACTTACCATGGCGTTAAGCCTGAAGAGATCAGTACAAGAAGGAACTGAAAACAATTGAAAATCCTTTGAATTTTCCTGTGATTGTTGATTTACTTCTATAAACACTGTTAAAATACAAAACTAAGACACTGAACAGTAGTTAAACCTGGGCTCTAAGATTCTGATTAGACACAATGAATAGATGTACACTGTCCAAGAGCTGTCAGTGGGACAGCCATCAAAAACACAGGAAAAAGCTGATGTTTTTTCCAACTAATATGGGCTTCAGAAGGTCAGGGAGAACTTTACAGAGGAGAAAAAAAACAAAAGGTCACTTTTAGAGTAATATTTGATAGCTGTTAGCTGTTTTAATTATTTGCTTTACATCATCACTACTTTTGAGGAGGTGAACAAATAATACCTTGTTCTAAGGACATATTCCTGAGTTGTTTAAATTTAGTCATGAGTCCTTGGCCTGTAGGATTTCCTTAGGTGCCAAACACACATGGGCCACTGACTTAAAACAGACAGAGAAAAGTAACCAAGAGCTGTAAAATAACTGTAGTTACAGTGGGTTTGGGGAACCAGAGCTATTATCTCAGAAGGGCTAAGAAAATTCCCTCAATGTCAAAAAAGGGAATTGCATGTGTAACTTCATGGTAAATCACAGGATGAACAACTGTTATCCCTTCCCTCTCATTACTCCTAAACTGTTACAAATCAATGAAAGAAACCAATGCTAAATTAAACAAGGATTTTGCTCTGATTTTAGATTGAGATTTCTTTTCTGCCTATAAACACATCAGGAAAACAGATTGTGCCTTGGCTATTGGCTGCTCTACACTTGTATTTTGCTTTGAAAAGCACCTAATAGATTTATGTGAGTCTGTAAAATGAGCTGAATCCAGAGTAGGAGTTTGCATACCAGACAGAAGGCAGGTGCAGTTAAAGACAGAGGTGATAGAAAGCTCTGAAAAAAAATATTTTTGCTAGGAAATGGGAATCCTGACAGTCTGCTTGACTCCCACATATTGTGTGGTACAGTGGGTGATATTCATGTCATACAATGGGATGAGTCCCTGATATGCTATTGCATATCTGCACAAGAATGGGGTTTTTCCATCTCCATCTGTCTCTCAAACAGTGTGAATGTGTTGCAGTATGTTTAAAGAGATCTTTAATTTGGTTAATCAGTCTTCACTCAGAGCTGAACTTTTTGCATGGTCAGAAATCATGTTTTCTGCTGGATTGCAAAAGCCAGTTTTGTTTTGTAGTGCAATGATGTATTGCAATATCACTTAAAAAATAATTTCTTCTGTGTCACATTTCAAACTAACAGCTGAGTCATATCCTTAATATTAAAATCAGAAACAAGCAAAATCTGAATGTATCTCATTTTCTGCTGGGCCCTAGTCTGCTTTTTATTTTAATTACTGTATCCAGCCATAATTGAAGGCTATTTATATGTGATATAAGGGATATTAAGTATATAAGTGATATTAAGTATATCACTTAAATCTCAACTTGTACTTCAGCTCTTTAATAATTTCTGGGCTAGAAGTGATTTTATGTAGATTAAGGCCAGTGGGAACAGAGAACCTATGTTAATTTTGTATATATTATGGTATATTATTATAGTGTATGTATTGAGTTTCATATAAGGATACATATCTCTGTACTTACTAGGAAGTACATTGCTATAATACAGTGTGGTCTATTATTCTGTAATGCTGGCCTGTTAGATTTCTTCCAGCTACCCTTGCACCAAGACCACCAATTTTACTTGTGCATCCTGCTCTTAGGTTATTTAGCTGCTCTGCACAATTGCTCTGGTGCTGCCCCAGAGCAGGTGGGGAAAACTTCCTGAATGAGCAGCTGAGGACTTCTATGTATGGAAAATCAATATTTCCAGCCAGTGTGGTTAGAGACTGAGAATCAGGAAGGGAGGAAAATCCCTTCTTCTTACTAAACCTGGCAATTTTCATGCTGTGTACAGGATAAAGCATTATGTAATGTACCTGAAAGTTTTTTCTCTGCTGGCATAAACTGACTGGTGTACTGTCTCTGAGGTATAGCAGGTTTCTTCTGGCTCACAAGTATTTCTAGGGAAAGTAGTTACAAGGATAGGAAAGAATGCATCTACCCAGTATTGTATTGGGGTCAGAAAAGCTTCTTGACCCTTCTAAGTGACTTACACACATCCACTTTAGGTATGTAGAGAGCATGATGGAATAGTCTAAGCAGTTCTATATCCACAGAACTTGCAAAGAGAAAATCAAGTGAGAACTTGTAAATTCAAAGATTCTAAAAATGGGAGTTTGACTATTTCCTCTGAGTCACAACCCATACAGGCAGTAGTATTTCTCCTAAAAATTGTACTTCATATGTGTTTCAGAAAGATATCAAATCTTACTTCTAGTGCTCCAGATGATCTGGAGTTCATCATCTGCCTGCTTAGGTTTAGTTATCCTCACTGGCAAGAAACTTTGTCTGTTTTCCAAGCTGGTGGTTTTTACTCCTATATTCAGGATTTAGTTGGTAGTTCTGTGTCTTTCCCACATTAAAAGCACCTCCTCCTCTTTCCAGCTGCTGTTCTCTTTTGGGTCTCCAGAGAGAGAGTGTCAAAGAAATCAGATGTTTCCTCAAACGTGTTCTTGGGTAAACAGAATGTTGTTATTAAGCCTCATTTCACAAGACCTTTTTTCTCTCCCTATTTGACTGCCCTCTAAACTCTTGAATCCTGACCCTGTTGTCAGAAGAGCCACATAAATTTGTGACAGTAATTTAGCCCTCACATTTTTACCACCCACTAGTTTAAAAAGAAGTACAATAAAAAAGGATTTGATATAATTGTCCAAATAGTTAGTAAAAATATTTAATATTGTTGAGCCAGAAAGCAATTTCTGAGGTCATTGCTCTGCAATTTTATATCTCTCAAAAAAAAAAAAAAAAACAACAGAAAAACTATACCACAATACCAGTTTGCAAATCATTCAGTATAGTCCCTGGTGATTTATTATGGGGTTTAAATCTAGCAATTAACTGATAAAAAAGTTCAGGTGAGGTGCCTGATCTGGAAATGATAACATACTGTGGAAATTGTCTCATGTCCCATTCTATTATAGAGGTAAATGTTCCTATCTACAAAAACCTCCATTTTCAGTGCAAATACAGAACACAAGAATGTGAGTTAAATGTGTGTCTCACTGTTTTCTGTATCAATCTTTACAATTTCAACTAGAAACATACCCCTGGCCTATTTTTTTTGGAATGAGATAGAGAAGAATTGAAGGGAGTAATCAGAGGGTATTTACCATACTGTATTGCCCTTAATTGTACTGATCACTCTCTTTTCACTGATGTATTTTGCTTTCATAATCAGTCACCCATATTAAGGGAAAATACTTGCATATCCTTCTTACTATCATTTTTACATTGTTTTTGTTTAAAAGATGCATCTGACCACAATATCCTATTTCCCAATGCCAATTTTTTAATGTCTCTGGCATTTGGGTTATGAGGGCAGCCTGTAGGATGCTCCTCAACAGCAAATACATCCTGACCTCTTTTAGCAACAGTATGGTTTTTTTGCAGTTACATGTTATGATATCTAGCAGATATCCCCAAGAAAAAGTCAGTCCCATTATACATATTTTTCTTCCTATGTAGTAAGAACAGAAGGAATATTTTGTTTTCTTGCACAGTTGAAATGGTCTGTGACACATGCACACCAATACTCCATCCTTTGTGTGAATAAAGCTCTAATTCCTGTTATCCAAGAACCTGATTCTACTCCTGTGAGCGTTGTCCTTGCAGTAAATGACCATATTCCTATCTCCTCTTCCCCCTTGAGATAGTGCTTAAAAAAGGGTCTTTTCCACCCTTTTTTGTGGATAGCTTTACACAGCTTGCCAGTTCCTAGACCCCACCAGTGAGTTGTCTGTTAGCTCCTCTAGGATGATGTTTGTCCCATCTGTTGGTAAGACCACATATAAAGGAGAAAAGAATGGAGAAAATAAAAATAGCAGAATGGGAAAGTTAAAAAACACCAAAGGGAATAAATAATGAAAATTAAATTAATTTAAATGAACTGCCAAAATGCTTTTGAATAACAGTGGAAAGATACTATCCATGGTTGCAGCATCTATGAGAAATTTAGACGCCTTGAATTTTTTCTGAAATTTACATTCTCAGGAAAAGTAGCTATTAAGATGAATTAAGAGTACCATAAATATTTATATTATTTTACTTATGAAAAATTAATTCCAAAGTGTGTGAAAAAATATTATATTTTTTATTTTTGTATTTTTCATTTTAAATGTGATAGAAGCATTTTTAGGAGGATATATGAAATAACTGGTAAATGCCATGTAAAAATTAGACATTGCCATTAATATATTGATGTGCATGTTCTTTATTTCAAAGAGAAATTATGATTAATTATTACAGCATGCTCTCACTTTTGATAAAATATTAATAACTTTAATTTTGCAGAGATTGACAGGCCAGCTAGGGTTGGATTTCCCACTTGAATTTTTTTTCAGTGCAAAGTAGAAAATATCAGATGACTCAGAGAAAAAGATACTAAATTGAATTTTTTATTTCTTTCCATAGATATCAATATTAAATGGTTTTAGAGAACAAGAGATGAACTCTCTTGTGAGTTAGTGTGCCTGACTTTTTCAGACTGCTGGGACTGCTTCAGCTGGCACTTCTGCTCCTGGGAATGACAGTTTGATTATAAGGTCTTTCCAGAAGTTCACTGGTCGTCTCTGTTGTGGTTTTGTATATATTTATTCTTGCCCAGACCTTCTTTAGGGGTCTTCTACTTCTTAATGAAGTCTTACTACAGTTTTGCAACAGTAATTCTGACTGCTTTGTTGAGTCTGGGGAAAATAGTAAGAAAATTAGGGAATTCTAAGCAATACAATGTAGTGTTAAGCTACCTGGTAATATTTGCACTCTGTGAGAAGTTAAACTGGAGAAGAAGGCAAATAACTAAATGACATTTTTACCTAGGATCATACCAAAATTTTTGTTGCAGTAGGTTAAGTGCAGAGTTCCACTGGATACAAATTCCTGCAGTAGCAGTGTTAACAGACTGAGACCATGGGATTTGTTGCAGGGAAATACAAGACTTGCTTTCATCTTTGCCATGAGCTGTGTATAGCAGGAAAGGATTTTGTGTGTATGAATAAGAAATAAAGGTGTATGTCCATGGGCAGATGTCATAGCACTGATAAACAGCCCAGAAGTGAAGGCTCTTCTACAATAATTTCATCATGCTTTGAAGAGCTCTAACCATGCTCAGAGGAGCAGTCAACATTATAAAGAATAGATCTGCAGATGGAGACAAGATCCCCTGCCAGGCTTTAGGTATTTTAGGGCTGAGATATTTTAGTGGAGTTGTTGAATATTTTAGTTACTTGTTGAATTAAAATCAGAGAAGCAATTTATTTTCTTCAAGGTTAAGTTAGAAAAGATGGAGCTCAATATTGCCACGAAGCACGTATTTTAATAAAAACCATTCATTTTTCTTGTTGCTTTAATAGGGTTTTCTAAGGTATATTCTCCTTTCGTAAAATCGCTAGCTAAAATTAAACATTGTAAGGCCATAAATATAAATTACTGAACAACTGAACAGTCTCTTTTTCAGTTAGAAAGCTTGATTTGGAGATTACATCCTCAGGAAATATCTGAGAGTGCTGCTTATGACATTTCATTTTCATGAAGTTTGTGTCCCTGGAGTTTAGAAAAGATTCCTATTTCCTCTCTCCCTGCAAAGAAATTAGGTACTTCATAGGAAAGCAAATGTAAATCTGTCCCCACATACATGTCCCCCCAGACTCCATCACAGTATATATTAATCCTTTTTAAAAATACTTAGAGCTTGAACTGGCAGAGCCAGACAATGGCATACTAATACATTGACCCAAATTGTAGGTCTGCTCTTACTAAAGAGATGTAGAAAACATCTTGGTCATGGCTGGTCAGTAGAGAATTGTCCAAATTAAATGAATATTTTAAAAATAATATCTCCCTTCATGTACAGGGATGTGTACAGATGTCTGTATTGTAAGATTTTCAGAACTGGGTTATTAGTGAATCAAATTAAAGATTATCTGTTTAACTAGAGTCTGATTAAATATTGAACATTTACTCTGTATAATTTCATTACTTTCTTCATTGTGATACATGCACACTGCAGTGCATCAGGTATTTGGGGATTTTCTCTACCGTTTTTCTCTCTGACTTCCTGTTGTTAGTTTCCAAGCTCCAGGAAAAGCTGGAATTTATACGAACACTTATCTAACTTGCCATTAAGTCTTTATCTTTTTTTTTTTTTTTTTTTACTTTAAATAAAGCATTCCTCTCTGATATAGTCAGGAGAAAATTATAAGAAATTTATTTTTCACCTATTTTCTTAAATAAATGAGGCTAATGCAGCTGTAACATCTATGTGTCAGAAACTTGGAAACAAAAAAAAATCACTTGAAGGAGTACAGATTGTAAAGATGTCTTAAAGCTATATAAGAATTCATTTCTTGGTCAAGGGAGCCTCAAAATACTATTTTCTTCAAGGAAAAACAAAACTACAAAACTTTAACTTTTGGAGATTTGTAGATGAACATCCCATTTTGTGCATTTTAGTTGTCCCAAATACCATTGTGTAATAGTAATAAATTGATTATACTGCGTTATGGTCCAAATAGTCAAGGCACTTGAGTCAGGCTTGCAGAACAGAAGTGTGCTGGGTAGGACAGGGGCTGGTGGCTGGGAAGGATCCCAAACACAGGAGCCAGTGCACTGGGGAAGGAACTGAACAGGAAACTGAGACAAGGGTATGGGACTGTGCCCTTGGGGCTTTTATGGTGGAGGAACTTGAACAGTAAAGTATTTTAGCACCAAGGAAAAAAATTAGGTCATTTATTTTCTTTCTTGTAGTTGAAACATATTCGGAGAAAATTTAGCACTTCCAATTTCCTTAAAAGTTCTACAATGATGACCTCTTGAATAGAGAGAACTTTTGAGTGATGCTTAATGTGTACATGGGGGCTTAAAACCATTTTGGTTTACTGATTTTGGACAGGCACAGGTCTTTTGAGGAAAGAAAGGCTGTTATTAGCCTCTGAGCCTCACAGACCACTTAACTGCCTGCAGGCATACCAATTAAGTGGAATTATCATCCCAATTAACCATTGTCCCTTGCCGGTCAAAACTCATTTGGTTTAATTCAGCTTCCTAGGAAAAGTCCTAATTAACCAGATTTCCTAATTATCTGTGTCCTGATTAAGTGAAGTGCACTAGTGCAGCCTTCATTAATAAAGGATCATTTTCATTTTGTTACTTAAATAATTTTCAAAAAATTATGTTTCATGGGTAGCATTCTCAGGTAGTCAACGTCCAGATCTGGGTTTTTGTACTCGTAGGTGCAGACTTAAAAGTCAGTTGAGCTACTGAAATAAGTAATTTCTGCAGGACTTGCCAAGAAAGTGTTATTAATAAAGAAAGGCAACAAAGGTGTTTGTATGGCCTGTTTTGGGCTGAAGATTTCATTGAGGTGTGATGCAGCCATGAGTTCGTACTTTGGTGAAATCTGCCATTGCTTCTTGATCTCAAAAGATCTTTGCAGAGTCTCGTGAGCTGAGATGTGGAGCCAGATCTTTTAATCTGCTTGGACACAGAGTTATGCACAGAATGTATCTGAAAAGGTGTGGTCTCTGCCACATGAAACACACTCAGATTATATTCAGCACTTAGTGACTTTGTGGTTGCTTCAAGGCAAGATTTAGTTTGTTGACTTCTGTGTGTTTGTGCTCCTGGGTCTGTGACCTGCTAATAAGCATGAAACTGAGTTGCCTCCAAGTCGTGCCTGACCCTGATACTTCACATCACATAAATTAAACAAGATGATAGAAGTTGTTGGGAGATGGGGAGGAGCACTTGAAGTTAAAAGCCTAAGATTGCTCATTCGTTTTATTAATTATCCTGTGAGTAGAGTTGCCTTTTGCAATGTTATGTAGTTGAGTCTAGTAATTAATAAGTTATCATAATTTCCATCCACTTTCCATTCCATAATTTCCAATCCATAATTTCCATCTAGTAATTAATAAGGTTATCCTTATTTCTATTAATAAGGTTATCATAATTTCCATCACACAGGAGCATTTAGGAAAGGAGATAGAAGTGAATCAGTTACAGGTAGAGAGCAAAGTTCTTCTGTAGATGTGTTCTAAATCAGGAATAACATATCTGAATACAATTCTGCACCCAGGTGTTTTCTGTGCCTTGTGACATTTTAAATTATTTGCCTGAACTCCCTTACACTTCCTTGTCAAAAAATGTTGAGACCCTTTCTGGAGCCTTATATGACTTGTTACCCTCACTTACTTACTCAACACAGGCTTAAAAACAAGAAAACTTGGTCTTTAGTTGTGAACAGGATATTGCAGGAATTCATCCTGCTCCCTGATTTGGCAGGGGTATGACCTAAATGTGCTAGTACAAGATAGATATGCATGGACAGCGATTTCTGTGATACAGAAAGGTACAGAGGTTACAGAGGTTTTCATAGTGGCTGTTCATAATCACATATGTTGCTCACAACAACCAGGTTTCCAAAATCATCTCAGGACAAAGCACGCTCAACTTCCATTCCCAGGTATGTGTAATGGGTAGCAGGAGCTGTGTGTGTGATGGGTAACAGGAGCCTTGTCTGATGGAAGGAGCTCTCATGGATGCCTGAGTGAGCTCTACTTCTTTCAGCAACTCCCATCATTCCACTTTTTGAATTAACCTTTTTTAGCATCTTCTTTTATGGCAATCTGTCCATGACCAAGCTGAGAGGAGTCAGTATCAAGAGCCCCATATACAAGGAATAATCCCCACACTGACAAAGGAAAAGTTAATAAATTATAAAATATTAAATACATCTCATGCAGCAAAGGGCTGTTATTGTGCAAAACTGATAACCAAAACGATCAATAGTTACACAGACTCACAAAAAAAGAAAAGCCTTTTTAATCTTTTCTGGATGGCTTAGGTATCTCTATTTTGGTTTAAATCAGATAAGAGCTGTAGAGAAAGTGGAAAGAAAATGTCAGTAGCTTGATTACTTTCACAGTTTTTACTGTGAGAGATATTAAAAACATCAACAATAAATGTTATCTAAGAGGTTTCTAAAAAGTTACAATATTCTCAAGCCAGCTGGGAATAAAAAAACTTGGAAATGTTTCTCAAGTGAAAAATTTTTCTGTCACAATGAAGTTTTCATTTTCTGTCTTTTATGCTGTGACTTTTCTGTTAGATGTGCATGGAACGTATTGGATAAGGCAATATTAAAAAAATAATAATTGTTTCAAGTAGTCCTTCAGCACTGTCACATAATTAGAAAACACTGAACCACACTCTTGTCACTCTCATCAAGCTGAGATAAAGTATTTTCATTCATGTTTGTTCTTGAGGTTTGCTAGCTCTCAAGATTTGCTTAAGTTTTTCAGTTCCTCAGACCCTCAATAATGTACAAGCTCCAAATTGGAAATCAGCACTCTTTGGTCAAGGATTATGGATTTAACATGTATCATAGTCAGAAGTAAGGGATCAATGTTCAGCTCATATTTACTTTTGTCTATTTTGAAGATAAATGAAGTAAAATAAGTTTTATGTAATTTTCTGTTAACTGAATGTGTTGTATAGTTATATTGATGAAAATGCTTGAAAGTGTAAATACCAAAAGACAAAATTGCCAGAATTTCAGGAATTAAGCTGGCAAAGATTAGCCAGGTACCCATATCCTTTTGGACTTACTTTCTGCAAGTAAATTGTGCAAGGCTATTTAAAATAGAAATGTTTCTTCTAGCTGTGAACACATAATTTATCAATTAAAAACCCCAATGCCGAATTTCACTCCTTAATTGCTATTTTTACTCAAGGCCAATACAAATGTTACTTTTGTTCATATGGAAAAGTGTAGAAATGCAGTATTTTGCAACTTTTTCTTTCTTGTCACTGCTAGATAGGCTGTTAGAACACATCAGTGTTCCTAGCAATTCAGCTCATTGCAAAAAAGTCAAGGCAAGTAGTAGAAAAGCCTTTGAAGGATGAAGCATTATGCTTGAAATGGAAACTACTAAAGGCATGATAGGGAGTTCCAGCACTCAAAAAGAAAAGCCTCCTGGAAAGCTGGAGTTTTTCCTGATTTGAATTGCTCTGAATTTTTTTCCTTTGAGTAGTACCATCAATAGGAAAGCAGTCGGCATGCAAACATGGCAGTTTGTGAGAACTTTGTGAGATTTAATGGTGGAAGCATATTGCAGGTAATCTCTCTCTGTGCTGACTGTTCTTTTGAAAACAATCTTTATGCCCAGTAAAAGAACTACAAAAATGGTATATGGCAAAATCCAATGTGACAGCATTTTCACAAGCTACAGACCAAAACAATACAGTAAATGTAAAATCTGTAATTTGAAGTAGCAAAAGAAATGCAAGTTAAAAGTAATTGCTATGCTCAGTTACAAGCAGTACTATTTTGAATTTTTGTCAGCATCCTGATGAGATAAGCCAGTCCAAATTTCAGCAGAGAGTTATTAATGACAACCCTAAATTGGTTATGACCTTATCCCATTTTTAATCCAAAGATACTATGTGCCTCTGTGTGTTTGTGTGAAGAAAAGTTCCAGAAATTCCCTACCTGTTGAGTAGAATATTTTCTTTCACCCGTTCAGCCTCACTCTTGCTAGCTTAATGGACTGCCATCTGCTACTTGGGTTGGGAGTGTGGGAAGGGGTGGGATGAGGTTTGTTGTATTACAGTTCCTTATTTGACCAGGATATACATGGTCAAATTATTTCATTATTTTGTAAATCTCAGTCTTATCTTTTTCAATGTTTATTGTGTACTTTTCTAAATGTATATTAATATTTGTTTCAGCAATTTTATATCAATATAAAATTATTAAATCTTACATCTAAGACTACAGGAGAATATACATCTATATATGAATATACATATACATACAAGTTTAGGAAATAATCCTAAACTTTTTATTTACAATATTGTCAGAATACTCTTGGCAGCTGTGAAAGCCCTTGGGAAGTGCTGAGTCAAGTATTTGTGAGGGTGAACTGTAGGGATATGCAATTCTCTCTTGTCAGTGAGTAACTTCACTCTATTCTATGGCAATTCTTAAATACATTTTAATTCATTAACCATATTCATAGTTATTATACTAATTTGACAAAATTAAAGAAATCTAACTTCTTTTTTATCATTTTAGAATGACAGATATTAACTCATACTTGCCTTCTGTTGCCACACCACTTTGGGAGAGCTTCACCTCCAGTTGCTTGTAGAGAACTGTGAGAGGTGTATAGTAGTCCAGAAATACAGATGGGTATTTCATTATTCTATTTGCTGTATTTCAAGCTTAGAAAAACTGAATATATTCTCCAAATGAAAAGAGAAGCTCTAACAAGATGATGAAGCCAGGAATTTTGGTAGGCTGACCCTTCCACTCTGGCCTCATTACTGAATATAAATATATTAAAAAAGCACGAAAGCATAAACCAAAGTACAGGAATTCTCTTGCCAAGGAATTTCAATAAATTCTAATTGATAAGAATTATCTTTTAGTTAAGGTTGTTAAATATTAAATCCTGAGATTAAAACACATATTCAGAGAGTAGTCCTCGGTTTAGGGAATATTAAATTCTTACCTGCAGGTTTTATTAGCACGACAGAAAGAGCAGTATGTGCCTTCACTCCTCCATAGTGTTCTACTCACCTCCTGGTATATGGACTGATGATTCACATACTTATCTAGAAAATTGGTTCTGAATTCCATTGAGAGGTAAAATTACCTCTCAGCTCCCAGGGCAGAAGCTCCAGCAGGGAAGCTGTGGCTTCATCTGTGGTGTTTCCTCTTTTGTAGTTTGCTCTTCTTGCAGTTTGAAGACAGCAACACCAACAGGTACATTTTGTGAGACACCTGATGCTGTAAATGTGTACTGAGCATGTGTGATATATAATGCAGAGCCTCTCACAGCACTGCAGCGGATCTGGAGTTCAGAAATCAAGCAGAAGATTTAAGGCTTCATAGGTTGTGAATTATTGCCAAAAGAAGAACTTGTGCTCAAGAAAACTTCGGAAAAAAAAGAAGAAACGAAAGCTTATGAAGTTTTGTTGCTTTCAAGATCAGATAAACCAAAAAAAAGGTCAGGGTTATAGTTACAATTTTAGAGCTAACTCTGTCTTGCTCTCAGTTTTGTTGTCTATGGGTTTCAATGTTCTAGAAAACTGAAAGGAAAAGGGTGGATTTGATCTTATGGGTACAAAAGTCTTGTTTTATCACCTACAGTTTATAAAGAGAAGGCAGATGTTGTAATATTCAAGTGTAGGTAACAAATCTACTGTTAAATTTTCCAGTATTGCAAAGAAACTGTTTTGATCAATATTTTAATTTCACTTGGGCAGGATTAGATAGAGAGCGCAGCAGATGGTTGTCATAAACTCCATACCTCATTTATGAAGTAGTATTCAAATCTATCCAGCTTGGCACTAACTACACAGACTAATTTTCCTGCATTTTTGTGCCAAAAGAAATAGGGCATGGAGAATATTTTTTTCTAATTATTTTCATGTTTTTTAACCAATATCAGGCCTGCTTAGCCTGTGGTTGCATTAGCCATAAATCTCCTATGTTTTACAGTTTTATCAGGAAAATTACAGTCAGTTATCAAACAGCAGTGATCTAAATGACTAATTGTTAGCATTACTGGGTAAATTAATTAGAATAATCTGTACATTTTCTTGGTACTACTATTGGCCAGTGGTGAGTGAGTCTGAGTGGCCTAAATTACAAGCTTTTTGAGAAGAGGGAAATTCAGAAGACACATTCATACGCATAAAGTTGTCATTCTTAAAGTTATTTAAATAAAACTTACTCTTAAAAATAAGTGAGAAAAAGAGTATGGATAACATTTCAGTCTTAAAGATTGATGATGAAAATAATGAATGGGATGTCAACAGAGAAATTGGAATGTCCATGTTTTAGACCTCAAAAACAAAGGCCATTGATATAATAGCAGCAAAACCATGGCAGGTGATTTCTCTGAATGCCCTAACACCAAGCTCCTGTCGTCTCTTCCACATTTCCGTAAAGACAGCTGGTAAGCAGCAAAGGCAAACACCCTCCTTTGCATGCTAGGACACAGGCACCCGGTGGTAGGAGCTGTGTGGCAGCAGTCTCTTCATCTCCCCCCCTCTGCTAGGAGAGGAGGGCAGAGCCAGGGTTGGTGTGCAGATAGATCCCATCACCAGGTGATACCCATTGGAAACTCAACCCTTCTTCTTCCCCTCCTCCTTCTCCTCTTTCACTATCACCAAAGAAAGCAGATCTGTTTGTGTTATGTAAATGTGCAATTTAAATCTCTCGTCATTAGACTGACCACACAGGGAATGAAGACTTTCAGGAACTGAGTCTGAAGATGCTTAGCTTGTGTTTTGGTGTTTAATAACACGTATCCTCAGCTTCTTTGGCCTCTAACTGGTGTGGCTTAATAAGGGAAGCTGATGTCTTCACAGAAGTGAGACTAATAATGCTATCAAAATTGATTTTTCTTTTCATCATTTAATGTATCATACAGTAGCATAACTGGAATTACTTCTCTAGGATATGCCATTAAAAATAAGAACCCTACTTTAAATTTGTTTCTTCAACTTAACCTTGTAACTCAGTCACTCATCTCTCTTGAATCCTTAGAAATACCTGATGTAACAAATTTGGGTCCAAACATCCCAAAACTTTTTTCCTGATTGTTCATTTCTTTAATAAATAGCTAACTCATAACTTTGTTTGAAAAGAAAACATAGAATTGTAGTAAGTGGGATGACCACTTCTTCTAAGAAAAATGTTTTTTTAATTTATACACTTTATTGAGATGTTAGATATGCTCTTTTTGCTACTCTTGAGAAAGAAAATTTTCTGTGTTTATCTTTGTGACTGATGTGTGAATCAGACAACAACCTCCCAGAATTCAGCAAAATGAGATCTGGAAGAGTTTCCTATAAAGCTTATGTCTGGAATTGCTGGTTGGCTTTAAGACCTTCTAATGAGGTAATAGAAACCAGGAGTAAAGTCCAAGAGGGCAAGCAATTATTGCTATTTCTATTGGATCCAGCTGAAACTTTGTGTTTTGTAAACTGATATTTTAACTGATACGATTGAATAAAGAAGAGAAAAATGAGCCCTTTCTAATTTTTCTCTTCAGGGCCAGGGAAATTAATTTATAAATAATGTGCTTGCCCTTTATGCTGTTACTCACATTTTTGAAAGCTTCACTGGCTGTTCTGCTATTATGCTAATGATATCTTTGACCCAATGTTCAATGCAGAAAGTGATGCTTAAGCTGTGCTTCTGTAAGTGGATTCCTCTTTCTGTTTCAAGCCTTTTAGTATTTACTTTTGTAAGTATGTTATAAAAAGGAAAAAAAGGCTGCTGTAATAATTAGTAGGAATAAAAGAATGCATTTTGCATTTGCACATATACTACATATGTTTAAACTTGTCCATCTTTTGCATTTTGTTTATGCAGGGGTAAACTTTTTAATGCATTTGGAATGGATTGGGTGGATGGTTTGGATATAGGAAAGAGTAGGATGGTCCCATAAGGGTTCTGTATCACTTGACTGGCAAATTTTGGCATGTTAAGGGGTGCTAATGGTGATGCTGGTTTATCTCTTTTAGTCCTGATGTCTATATATCCTCTTCATAAAGAAAAGCCAAATTGTGGCAGTACCAGTTATCTGTTTCTCTGGGTCTGGATTGAAGGCACTTGAGACAGTAGTTCATGTTGGGACTCAAGTGTTTATTATTTCTTATCAGTAAAACAGTCTCACTACTGTGAGTTCAGCAGCTTTTCATTAGAAGGCACAAAATGGCTAACAATCTCTTTTACAAGGTCTTTTAAGACTAAACTATCCAATTAAGAACTGACACCTGGATTATTTTCCCTTTTTACCCAATAACTGATCCCAAAGAGCTGCAATGGGGACTTTTCTGTCCAATTACAAAATGCCACCCAAACCCATGAATAAGAAGGAAGAAGAAGAAACCCAGGATGACACCCTGTGCCCTCCATCTTGATTCCATTCATAACATACTAAAAATCCCAAAGCCTAAATTTTTCACCAAGTGATACACCTACACTACTCTCTATTCCACACTTTTGTGGATTCTAGTCTATCTTGAAGTCAAGGAAACTTTCTCCATGAATGAGGGTCAAAGTGTTACTCTGGGGGTCAGGGCACCCCAGAGCAGACAGAGAAACATTCCCAGTGCCTTGGGTTTCCACACCAAATCAGCTGCCCATGAACTTTTAGGTAACTTCCCAGATGCCCAGGAGTTTTAGTCAGGCATTCTGGTCAGGTCAGAATTTCTGATTTTGTTTCGCTGTATAAAATTCTGGAATATATTTAACATTGGTGCCACTTGCTACCTAATTAGGAAAAGTAGCATAATCATACTTAATTACTGTGCCTGTTTCATAGGGAGTTTAAGGATAAATTAGGTACAAGAGCTTGAAATATAAAAAGCTTTCTAAGTGGGTAATATGATCCACTTGTTCAGTCTGTTGACCTCAACTGATAACAAAAAAGCTTCAACTAATAAATGTATGAGAAAGATCTGTGTTAACTAATGATTTTTCTGCTCTAATGGGGCCTAATATATCTACTTCCCAGCCTTCTCAAATTCTGAGAAAAGAATTTCTGGTAACAACTCAAAGTTTCATCATAAGAGGAAAGAGAGCAAGAAACAACATTATGCTTAATTCCTTTCTTTGGAATGACTTACAGTTCTGTTGTCAGTCTTACATAAACAGCCCCTTTCAAGGAGGACAGGGGCTACTGTTGAGTATAATATATTGTGTGAGATGCTAAAATAAGCAGTGCCTCTTGCAAGGTTGCCTCATTTATGGGGCAATATATGTAAAGATGGGTAGATTATCAAAACCTTCTGTTGCTGAAGTGCAGCAAAGATTCTTTTGTAAGAAACAGTGTCCATGGACAAATGAGATCAAACAGACACAGCAGATGATGTTGATGATGATAAAAATGACCCACTTAGGCAGGGAAAAAAAGAATAATAGCTATGAAAAAAAAAACAGATGGATGACTATGCAAAAAATAATAGACCTATTGAAATGCATTTAGGCCAAGGGTGTAGGCCTAGCAACAAGTTGACTGTTGGTCATGACTATTGGTCATTTATCCATCATCTTGAGGGAAAAAAAGCTACTCTTTACTAAAGATGAAAAGGATGTACTGGGCAGAAACAACATTTTATACTTCTGGCATCCACTGTTTTTCCAGGAGACAAAAATGAATAAATCTTTATGGAAGAATAAAGCAAGCTTTAGAAAAAGGAATCATTAGAAAGATTGTTAATATTAACCTATCCTCAGGAACCCTTATTCTTTTACATTCCCTTTCACTCGTCCTTTCCTACAAGAATGATGATTCATCCATGCTGAAATACCTGGATGCCATGTTTCCAGCTCCAAGTCCTATGGTGCAATGGCCCCATCCTCCACTGTAAGTGGTTGTAGTTGGTTGACCTTGGCTGGATGACAGGCACCCACCAAAGCCTCTCTATCACTGCCTTCCACAGCTGCACAGAGCAGAGAAAATATAACAGAGGGTGAGGTGAGGATAGGGAGAGATCACTCACCAAACCCTATCACAGGCAAAACAGACTAGAATTAGGGCTATTAATTGAATCTACTACTGACAAAATCAGAGCAGGATAATGAGAAGCAAAATAAGACTCAAAAAAACCCTTCCTCCTACCCCTTCCTTCCCAGCTCTACTTCTTCCCCCCAGCAGTGCAGGGAGACAGGGAATAGGGTTATGGTCAGTTCATCACAGGTTGTTTCTGCTGCTGATCATGGAGAGGCATCCTTCCCCTACTCCAGTGTGAGGCCCTCCCATGGAGGAGACAGTCCTCCATGAGCTTCTTGAATGTGAGTCCATCCCACAAGAGACAATTCTGCACAAAATGCTCCAGCATGGGTGTCATGGTTTAACACTGGCACAATGCCAGTGCCCCCATGAAGATACCTTCTCCCTGGTTTCTGCTGTGAGATGTGACCAGGAATAAGCAAAGCAGGCTCCTACTTAGGGAAAAAAGAACCAGAACTTTATTGACTACTCTACAACTACAGATAAAAAGGAACACACACACACACAGGGAAAATGAAAACCTCACAAATGCATTTCCTCCTCCCCCCACCAAATTTCCAACACAATACATTTGTTTCTCAAATCACCAACTCTCGGTCCAGCACCACCCTTCAAACAATCAATCCTCAGTTCATCAAGAGGAGAGGAGTCCTTCTTGTGCCATGGGCTTCCCCTGGAAACACAATCGAAGCCTCATGTGTTCCTGTGTCACTTGTGGCACCGCCCGGAGTACATCTGCCGTCGTGACTTCTTTTCATGTCCAGTGCTCTCACCACTGAACACGGACCAGAACTGCTTCTAGGGTTGTCTTTTAAGGATGCTCTGTCCCGATGCAAAAAAAGGCACAGTCTCTCCTTTGGGACACCTGTCCCCACAATCTCTCCTTTGGGACACCTGTCCCCCCCATATTTTTTCACCCCCTGGGGCCGAGGGGCATCAACACTGAACCCTCTTGGTTCTGAGGCCATTGCCTCCCCCTAGAATGCAGTCTCTGTGTCACAAGGAACATGGTTCTGTCCATGGCCATACAAAAAGAGTCCAGCAAAAGCTACTCCATCATCTCTTCCCACTAGGATTCTTCTCTATTCTTCTACTATCTCTCACTCGCCCAGACCTCTCTCACACTGACCCATTTCCTTTTTCATCTTCCACCCTATCTTCTAGGAAAGGTCAATGTTCTGTAAAGTTCTCATTTTCCAAAAAGGGGTTAAAAGCTCCTACAAGCGGCCGGCTGAACCCCCCCCTTCTTCTCCGTCCCAGCTGTGCTGCCGGCACAGGCCCATGTTTATCAAGCTTCAAGGTCACAGTCTCAGGCAGCGGCTCTTTCTCTCTCTCTCTGTGTCTCTCAGGGGGGGCTGCCCGATGCCTCCCGGTGTCTCTCTCTCTCTTCCACCCTTCCACCCCGGGGCTCAGGCCTACCTCTCCCGGCCACATGGCTTTCCCCTCCCCCTGCCCAGCCAGCAGCTGGGCCGGGGGAGAGACCCGAACTCTTTCCCGCCGGAAACCCAAGAGGACCCTCCCAGGGGAGAGCTCTGCTTTTAACCCCGTGTTCTCAGAGGCGTGTCCATGTCCCAATGGCCCGGTTAAATGCCAATATTAAAGCCTGAATATCCATTGGCCAAAAACACAGCATCCCAAAAAACACATTTCCTGTCAAACCACCACAATGGGTCACTGCTCCACAGGGTGCAGTCTTTCAGGCACAGCCAGCTGCAGCATGGGTTCCTCTCTCCACAGGTCCCTGCCAGGAGCCTGCTCCAGCACAGGCATCCCACAGGGTCACAGCCTCCTCTCAGGTATCCATCTGCTCTGGGCTCCAGGTGGATCTCTGCATCCCCATAGCCCCCCATGGGCCACAGGGGCACAGCTGCCTCACCATGGGCTACAGGGGAATCTCAGCTCTGGCACCTGGAGCACCTCCTGCCCCTTCTTCTGCACTGACCTTGGTGTCTGCAGAGCTGTTCCTCCCATATGTTCTCACTCTGCTCTTCTCTGGCCACAATTACATCTTAGCAATAACTTTTTTTCCCCTACTTCTTAAATATCTTATCACAGAGGTGTTACTGTTGTTCTTCTATTATTTCTCTAGAGTCTCATATTGCTGTTACCAGATTTCTAAAGTCCATACCTCTTGGGTGTATTCTCATGGCTGTAGATCATCACAGACTCCTTCTGCTGCATGCTGTTCTCTCTCATGTCAGAGCTCCTCCAAGGCTCTCCCTGACTGGCTAACCCACCCCCTTTTATCCCAGTCATCTTCATTGGTTACAGCTGCAGCCCACTTAAGGACATCACAGCTGCAGCCCATCAAGGGCAACCGGGACCTCTGGGGCAAAGCCTCTATACAGAAATTCTAATACAATACATTTCCTCTACTACATGTTACCATGATTTCTGGTTGGCCCAGCCTTGACCAGCAGCACATCTGACTTTGGAGCTGCCAGAGATTGGCTCTGATGGAGAGGGAGGAAACTTCTAGCAGCTTCTCAGAGAAGCCACCCCTGTAGCCCCCTCCGGTACCAAAGCTTGGCCATGCCAAAGCCAATACAGTGTTGTATGTGGGACCTCACTGATCTCAGACAGTGGTGCTCTTCCATGTCCATTGTAGATGCCATAAGGTAGAAAAGATGTTTAATTCTTTCCTTTAGCAAACAACATGAAAGCTGAATGATATTTAGAATTACCAGAAGGTAGAAATAGACCGGATGAAAAAGATGAGATTGAGACAGGAATGATCGCAGGGTGAGCAGGTGCCTCGAAAAAGAAGGGGGAATTTTTCCCACACAGCTATGGCCTCAGAAGAAAGGCCATGGCCAGACTTGTTGCAGACAGGTCAGACAATGGCAGTGGCAGAGAGCAGCTGCTGGGGAGGATGCTGACAGTGTAACAGGTGCTGCTGGAGTCACTGTGACACAGTAACAGCCTGACAAAGCCTTTGTCTCAGCAATGTGCCCTGTGGCACTGAGATGCCTGTGGAGCCTGTGTCTGCCCAAGTGTGCCTTTGCTAAGGTCAGTACTTGTTTGACAGGTCTTGATTTTGTGGTGACTTTGTTTCTTAGGTCTCCTTGTTTACTCACTCACTTGTGGTGTTTGGTACACCATCTGTTTCTTCCCTCACTGCTTTTTCTTCAGTTTTTAACATAACTCATGTTGAATGTAAATATATGTATGCTTTTCATCTAGTATCTTAAATAGTTTTGGGGTTTGATTAGCATACAGTTTAAGTGCCTACCCTTTCTTTGACCTTCAGAAAAATTGCCAGATTTCAGTCTTGTTTTACCCTTATTGTAGACCCTAAATAACTCTGTTGGGTGTCATGCACTATATGCTGCTATAAATAGCAAGATAATTTCACCAAGCTACAGGTTTCACACCCTTGCCATCTGGCCATGGGACAGACAGACACATGGCAGTTCAGGAAGAGCCCTGTGCCTCTTTTATGCTGCACAGAGCTCACGGCTCCAGTGCTGGTCATGGCCACAGACACCACCAAGTCAGTGTGATGGCAAGGGCTGCAGGAGGTGAGCTGACAGAACTGGATGGCAGCCACTGCCTCCATTTTGCCACAGAGCTTTTTGTTTGACAATTCACGCTTGCTTTTGGCTTTAATTCCACCATATGATGGCTCAGAATTATGGACAGAAGCTCCACTATTTTGTCTGCCATCCCAATCTTCTGCCATCCTTCTATTCTGGCTTCTAGGACCATCCTGCCTCCATCTCCTAGTGCAGGTGCATAGTTGTTATCAATACCAGTCCCTTTCATGTATTAAGTGGTGCAAGATATCTCTGGCCTCCATTTCTTGCAGCTTTTAGGAGAGAAACAGGAGGCTGCATTTGTGTCCTCTAAATAGCTGAAGGAGCTGGACTCGCACAAGTTCACAAGCAACATCAGCAAGTTATTGCTTTGTTGCTCTGTGCCTGGGTCACGCCAGCTCCTGTCATTGTCAGAACTGATGTGCTCTACAGAACAGGGAAAGAACAGCAAGTCTCCACAAATTTGTGCTGAGATGAGGGTTTAAAGAATAGGCTGTTTCTTAAGATGCCAGAAATGCTGAAGGACAACAGTGTCAGTAGGCAGGTGGGGAAGCAGAAAAAAATCTCTGTATGTCAGAGATCAGCAGCCATAATAACACACTTTTTCAATAGAAAATACACTTGTAGATGACCTTGTTTTGTCACAGAAGTGGGTGAGGGAGGCATTTGAGAAGCCCTGAGAAGCGAACTGGTGTTTGGGAACCTGTGCCTCTTGGAGGCCAGTGGTGCTTTCTCACTTACCACAGCAGCTGTAGCACCCCAGCATCAGTGCTTTTGTCTCTTTTTCTCTTTTACTAATGTAAATAAGAAGTGAGAGCCAGATGATAGCAGTTGTAATTGACAGCCTCTAGGTTTAGTGACAAGTTTGATAATAATAATTTTGTTCGTCATCTGATGCATACAGTGGTTCTTTCTAATGTTCTTAATGCTTTTCAAAACAGTGACATGTCTAACAAAAAGTCTTTTTTCAGTATATTAAATTCCTCAGCAACTTCATTTAAAAATCTCTCACATAAACATGTATTAAATAGAGTAATTCAAGTAAATAGATATTAAATATACAAGCAGGAATTTATTGTCACGCACAATCAATGAAGAAACTCATTAAAGTATACTGTTACTTACTATTTTCATGGTTCAAATTAATTAACTAGCAAAAACATTTTAAACCAAAAATGAACAGAAATTTGCTTGCTTTTCATTTAATGTTTTGTTTCAGGGTTTTTTTGCTTGTGTGTGTACATGTCATACTGCAGTTTGTGTTTAGGAATTCTAACCCTTTGTGAAGGTTGGAAACTACAGCATGTATCTTCTAATACTGCATGAATATAGGAGGAGCAGACCTGAGCAGATGCCCTGCTTCCATGGGCTTTGTGCTAGTTGTCGCAGACCTCTACCACCTGATAAATGGGAAGCAGAGATTGGAGGATAGTGTCACTAGAGATATTGCAACTAACCATTGTAAATGCTCACTAACCATTGTAAATGCTACCCACAGCTTCACACACATAGCCCCTGGATAATGTGAAAAATCAGAGCAAACAAACTGCCAGTACAAGTGATTGCACATGTTGTTAATACAAGGAGCAGATTACACTGGAATCCTCTCTTTCTGATATTGATAAGTCTTCTCTATCCCTCCAAATAATCCCCACCATTTTTTTTTGTCTTTCCTTTCCCCATTGAATAATCTTCAGTAGCTGCAAGCTAAACTCCTTCTCTCTGTTCATATAAGTGCAAATTTTTCTTGGCCTGAGTACGGTGAACAGATTTTTTTCTGTCCAGGAGATAGAAGTGGGAAGAAATTAAAGACTTAGAAAGGTATCAGTGACAGAGTTTGCCACAAACAGAACAGAATATAACTGAGTTAAAGGAAGAGATAATGCTTTTTTCCTCTGGATTTTCTTAACTGGATTTCTCACAAGTGTTTTGATGGGGGTGGGAAGGAAATTCTCAAAGAACACACCCTTCATCATTGACATGCCTTTGCAGCAATCAGAGCTGCAATCACTATGAGCTCTGACTTTCCAGGGGAAAGACCAGAAATGTTACATTTGCTTTTCTAGTAAGAAGTTATGACTCCAGGGTTTCTTTATGTGCCAGACAATGATTACTGGAACTGGCACAACCTCATGTGGTTACTAGAAGAATGTTTAATAACTTCTGAGATGAAATTCTTCAACCTTGTGTTAAAGGCATTCAGATTGATTTTTGTGAAGAGAATTTGCTGGAGTCAGATGCTGCTTTCCCTGGTTTACTTTCCTCAGATTTTTCTGTTAGGTAGAAAAATAAATGAAATTTGTAATGAAAACCAATCTTCAACCTTTTCTGTATCACTGATCAGAAATTCCCTCACAAATATTTGCACAAGATTTTGCTTGCTGTAGAATACCTAAGAAGCAGCTACTTCTACTGCCATATTTAGAAAAATGATGAATATTCCATCAGCCTCAGAGTAAAAATCAGGAAACCTGTGTTTTAGGCTGGCTTTAAACGTGTTTATGCTTGGTCAGGTCTTTAAGTAAGCAAAGGAAGAGCGTTAAAAAAATGTAGAACATAAATGAGTTGCAACTCCCTCATACTAATACCTGTTATTGTTCTGTAGGATGTCACATAGTCTGGTAGTCTTCCTAAAACAATTACAAAACCTTTATAGCAAACATATTTTGTCAGCTGATTCATTTCCATGAATGCAGACATAGTGTTTTATTTCATTATAACAAACCTGTTCTGAGTTACAGGAACTGTAATTATTAAACCTTTCTGATAGTTTTCTGAACTTTGCTGAGTGGGACCTGAAGTCCAGGAAGGAGAGGAATTACTTAAGCAGAGTCTGATGTGATAAATGCCTTTTTATTTGCTCCCGGTTAGATCATGCATAAAACATGGGTGTAAATAGGTCTGCCACTTGATGTCCAGTGCCCAACAGAGATCACATGGAAGTGTTCAGTAGGTTGGGCTGTATTTGAATTTTTGTAATTTGGCCTTTGAAAACTTTCATGTACCTTTCCTGTCAGGCTAATAGATTTAAGAGATCTGGGTGAATGAGCAATCTTGTTGTGTTAGATAGCTAGCATGCTTTATAGCTGACACTTTTCCTGTGTAGTTACTAAATAAATCACCAATTTTTCTGTACTAAAGAAATGAAAAAAGAAAAAAAAATGAAAACAACAAATAAATAAAAAAAAAACCAACAAACTCAAAAAACATGAAACCTGCTACAGACATGTCCCACTAAATACAAGGCAAATTGATCTATTTTAAATATGCCTATTGTACTGGAAGGAACCAGGCAAACATCAAAACCAGAAGCAAAACAAAAAAATAATTTGATTGATGAGATACTACACTCTATCCTTATCTGTTGACATTTTCTGCCCTAGAGTTTCCAGTCTACTCAAGATTCTCTTGTCCAGTTTAGTTAAAGACTGTCTTAGATGGTCTCTAAAAGACTTTGTTCTATCTAAAATTTGTCTTTCTTAAAGAAAATTCCTGCACATTCAGGTAAATATTACTATCAAAGGGCATATCTCAAAACCATTCACATGTTCTCATATTTTAGGTGTATTTTATTCTGAAGACAATACAATGTACATTTTCAGTCAGAAACAGACATTGCACATCCATTTGTTACTCAGTTAAATGTTTACTTTGCTTACACTTTTAGTCAGATTTTAAAAATAAACTCATAAAATAAGGGTCAGTCAACAAGTCCTAACTATGTTTCTTTCTTAGTTTTGATTTGCATAAAAGCAAATAAACTCCAACTGTAGCACTAACTTTAGATAGTAAAAATAAGAATATGGATGGAGCCATTGACTTGTTGCAGGGCAGAGCAGTGCAAGTTAATGTAGCTGGAAAATACTCAAAAAAATCTAATTGAGAAAATAAAGGCTAAAAAAAACTCACAAAGAAGAATGTGAGCATTATTTGTAAGTGCACAACAGATGATTGAAATAACTTTTAGTTACAGTAATCATCACAAAAAGTCATTATTTTCAGATTCCTCCTCTATTATGGCAATTCTGATATAGTAACTGTATTTGATACAGAATAGTGGTCTTTTAATGCTGTTCTTCAAATGACTAATGTCTGAATATGGGTACTATTATTGCAAAAACTCATTTCAGTTGCTAAATTAAGTATAATCTTATCAGTAGAGAGCTAAACCAAACTATTTTGTGTGGGTTGTAAAAAAGAGCCTAATCACTAGGTCATTAGAATTCTCTCTTAAAAACAAATAATGTAAAATTGATTAATATTTTTCAATTTTCCTATTTGTATTATGCAGACAAGACAAATTATCTAGAAGAGTGCATATCTATAATAACACACAAATCATCTGGAAGTCTTTTCATAGATGGGTATTTTTCCTCTATATATGTACAATCATATATGTATGTGTGTAGGTATAACACATAAACATATATATATGTCTTTATTGTTTGATGGTTTTGAGTTTTAAAATAGCACTGCATTCTCAGCCTAGAGGAATGACATGTGATATTGAATACTTTAACCACACATAATTGCTGCCAAATGTCCTCATGCAGAATTGGCATCCATCAGTGCAACAGTGTAATCATGTGTACTTAATCCTAGGCAGAAAATGCTATAAGAGTGAAGGAAAATCTCTTCCTTATGCATTTCATTATCTGAAAGCTTAAGTGGACATTAAGTGATGCAGGGTAATAGCACAAAACATCATTATCATGTTATTATATTCAGGCTTGAGTGACACTGAAAAAGCTGAATTCGTCTGATAAGAAATGCATATTGTTAAATTTAATGTTCTAAAATAATTACCATATTATCCATCATATAGAACTTAATCTTTTATTCCTGGAAATAAAAAAACAAACAAAACAAAGAGCAGTCTATTATAGGATGGTTCACACAACTTAAAAACTCTCTTTTTGTTGGGATGATGAGAAGAAGAAAAATCTGTAGATGTGATCCAGATGGAAGCCATTGCAATGAAATTTTTATTTTGAAAGGCAGTGTGTTTGAGACCCATTCTCCATTCACCCTTTAACCTTGATAAATCCTCAGCACAGCTGTATACAGTGTATAGAATGAAAGAGCATACCTGGGCAAAAAATGTGTGATATCATGAAAGCTTTATTAGACATTTCTGTGGAACTGGACTGTGCTAGTACTCAACCCTATATTTAATTTCAAATTAGGAACTGGTGAAGTGGTTTGTTACTGCATCTTCTTGGTCTGTGCCAGATGAATGTGAAGGATATAAACTGTAATTTTATATCAGACTTGGTATCTGTATTAAAATGAGAAGTACTGATAATGTTGGATTATTTATATCTTACTTCTACTTCAAAAATCTATGTAATCATTTCAGTGTCTTAAATGGAGGATTCAGATGTCATACACACCTGGTGTATTGAGTGTTGCAGAACTCTGCTGTCTTAATGCAGGAAATTCATTATCCAACATCTACTTTAAAAGACAGCTTGTAATATCACTGGTGACAACTAGATTCCATAGTTTTCACTGGAGCAAATATTGTATTTTCCCCATCAGCACTCAGGGCTGAATAGCAAACAATTCCAATCATGGAGTGAAATAACCAAAGATGATGAACTCTGAAGATACTGGTTTTGCAGATAATTAGATAATTTCCACAAGGAGGAACAAAACCTTTGCCATTAGGAGACAAAAATAATCTAATCATTCTCACAGGTTAGTGTGAAAATCATGTTCTAGCACTCCTCCTAGTTAGAGTAGCCTGTAGGCTCAGATCATTGGCATTATGCTAAGATAAAAGCTACTTGTTGAACTTTATACAGAAAGCATTGCACATATTTCTTCTTTTCTAGTTTTAAACCCCGACATTTTCCCGTAAAGCAGGATTTTAGCCCTTAGTAGCTATAAAACAACTCTATTTTGCATTAATAAAACCACAAACTACTTGGCAGTACAGAGGATCAATAGAAATATTTACGTATCAACTGACATAGTAGAAGCATTTACAGTTAGAATTCATTTCATTTAGGGAATGACAAAACAAAATCCAAGAATTTTGTTCCCAGGAAACAAATTGCATAATCCAGGGCTGAATTTTCTTATTGTTTGTTTTTAAAATTAAATGCATTCATTAAGTGTATGAATTCACTTAGGCTTTCTTAGATTTTGTATGCCATTGAACCAAATTGTTCATGAAGATGCCTCAATACAATTCAAAGATTCAAAAAGGAAAAGGTAAAAAGAAGTTCCCATTTAAAATCTTGCCTTTAACTGCAGACAGATCTGCTTGTCTGTGAAAATGTTTCTTTGGCTGCCAGTGGTCTATGCCAAATACCACTTTAAAAAATTTGTATGCTCCTAACATGACTCGTCAACATTTCTGCATTTGAAATGGCCATTTTAACTGCAAATACAAAAACTACACGAGTTTTCCTTAGTTTAGTTTGGAAACACATTCTGCACTGAATCAAAAAGTTTGATACTTTATTGACTTACAATGTGTTTAGAAAAAGGAAAAGGAAGCATGTACCATGTTGAAAAATCCAAATGAATTTTCACAGCAATGAGCCCTAGTCACTTGCAAAATCTGTGATTGTGAATACAAGCTGCATACAAGTACAGACACACACAATTGAATATGGAACAAGCAGATTTACAACTCTGTGCAAAAAGTCTTTTGTGTTTCCAGTCTTTTGTGGCTGCATGACCATGTGCTTTCAAAACATGTCTGTAAATGCAGGCTACCTTAACAAAATACAACATGGCAATGAACCCTAGCAAGTCTTACCTGGGCATTTTCTAATGTGATGATCTGAAACTTGCATGGCAAGAAAATCTCAGACCTGAAAGAAAGAGAACTACTATGAAGATTAAATTGCATCTTAATGGAGGTATGATTCTGTGAATGGAAATTAATTTACATTTGTTGGACAGTGTGATTACAGCTGAACAGACTCTTTTTCTGAATTACTTCAGGCCACATTTTAGGAATGTGTTATTCAGCATAAGAAGTTAGTTGTTCAGCAGCAGAATTTTGTATGGATTCCTAAGATGAACCTGAAACTTGCTTTTAAGCCATTAAATAATTTATAACATAGGATTCCCTTTCATAAAATAAGAATGTGGTTGAAGCTGGAAGGGATCTCCAGAGGTCGTCTGGTTCAAGCTCCTGCAGGTACCCAAGACTGTGTCCAGGCAGCTCTTAAATATCTCCCAAGATGGAGACTCCACAATATCTCTGGGCAACCTGTGCCACTGTTCAGAATCCTCACAGCAGAAAAAAAATTATAAAACTGCATTATCAGATGGAATTTCATATGTTTAAATTTACAGCTGTTTCCTCTTGTCCTATCACTGAGCACTACTGAGTAGGGTTTGGCTCCCTCTTCTTCATTCCCTCCCTTCAGATATTTTTACACATTGATGAGATCTCCCTAGGCCTTCTGCTCTGCAGACTGCACAGCCCCAACTCTCATAGCCTGACCGCGTGTGAAAGATGCCTCAGTCCTTTAATCATCTCAGTGGTTCTATGATGGACACACTCCAGTAACTCTGTGTCTTTCTCCTTGGAAGTTTAGCGTTGGGCAGAGCCAGTTCTGGCCTTGCCAGTGCTGAGCAGACAGGAATAATCCCTCCCTTGTCCTCCTGGCAGTGCTCAGTGCTCTTCCTAATGCAGTCCAAGATGGCATTGGCCCAAGGGCACAGTGCAGGTACCTGGTGAGCTTGTTGTTCACCAGAACCCCAAAGTCCTCTTCTGCAAAGCTTCAGAAAGCTTCTTTGAGGACACTGAGCCTCCAGCAGGTGCTGCTGCCTGCATTGTTCCTCTCCAGTTGTAGGACTTTTCACTCTTGTCAGAATTCATGAGATTCCTCTTTGCCCATTTCTCAGGGGATCTCTGAATGGTGGCACAACCCTCTGGTGTATCAGCCACTCCTCCCTGCTCTGTGTCAGCTGTGAACTTGCTGAGGGAGTGCTCTGTTCTATCATCCACTCATGAGTAGAGTTGAGCAGTGCTGGACCCAGCACAGACCCCTGGAGCACAGCACCAGTGACTTCCCTCCTGCTGAACTTTGGACCACTGGGCACAACACCCAGGCCCACTCCCAGACCCTTGAAAATACAAGTTCACCCACTCACATCTTTCTAAACATTATTTTCTACTTAAAAACACTCATCAGTGCTTGATTATCTGATGTCTTAATGGGGTTATCGGGGTCTTCTTGGTGATGTGTGGAAATTCTCTTTTCCAAATCTTCAAACTTGTGGCCCTGATGAGAAGAAAAAAAAAGTGTTAGTAGGAGTTAATTAGAAAGAAACAAGTGATTTTTTCCAAAACCAGAAAAGAAAATTATAATTCTACTAACTGTAAATGATGTTTGGGGAAATAGAAAATTCTGAAATTACATGATGCCAGGAGACACAATGGGATACAGAAGACATATAATTAGTCATGCTTGAGTCTTCTACCAGCCCCTGAGCTCTGATCAGATGTTTTGGTTTAAAAAAAGATAAAAGGAAAAGGCAACATTTTTACATTACTATGTTGACTGTATGAAACTGAGTTGATGGTGCATTGCATTGCATTCTGTGGTAAATACAGCCTTTTGCCTTGTTCTGGATATTTTAATTTGGTGCTGGGAAATGGCTCTAGAGAGATGAAGGTAAGATTTCTTTGCCAATAAAACAAAACTTGGAGAAATGGGAAGTTCTCTTGGTTTGTGCAGAGCACCTGGCAGTGTTTTAAAACATACTGGATTGATTTCTATGGTGTATCTTTAATTTCTTTATATCTAGATTTGTGCTTAAATGTTCAGACCTACAGGGACAGACTTGAAAGCAGTTAAAATTTCCCAGTGATTTCCCTGAAATCACCAAGTTGAGTGGTGAAAAATCTCTGGATGTTAATTCTCAGCACACCTTAGTGAGGCTCTGGCATGATAGCAGGAAAGCCTGGACATCAAATTTCAGGTTAAGATATAAATTTTCGACTCAGATTATTTAGAGAAGCTTTAAGGAATCCAGGAAAATCAGGAGGTTTTTACCCAAACCACTTAGCCCAAGTGTAATGAGTGTAAATAACTGTGGGTTATTGAGACCTGCCCAGCAGAAAGCTGGATTGAAGGCTTTAATCTCATAAACCCCAGGTCTGAAAAGCTTAAGTTCAATAAAATAATCTACCTTTGCTGCTGAGTAGGATTAGTTGTAGCCACTGGAAACTGAGAATACTCAGCATCTTCAAGTCATATGCATTTGCCTTGGCTTGCTATACTGAATATAAATGCTTAATGAGACATTGATATCCAGGGCCTATCCAGAGTAATCATTGAAATGCATGACAAATACTTTAAATATATTTTGGTTTTAATTAAATACATTTTAGTTAAAATAATTGATCATTTGAATTACAAAAAAAAATTAGTCTTGGTTCATTCCATTTATAGCTCTTTCCTTCAAAAAAAAAAGTGATGCAGTTATTGTTATTTCTTTAGTGTCCACTCATACTTGCTATGATGAAGTGAATTATTATATTGAAAGACAAGGTATTTAGTTGTCCTAAACATGAAACATTTATTTAAATTTAGAACATTTTTCTTGAATTGAATGGAAAACTAGAAGGAAGGTCTAGCAACACATTTCCACCATGATTCTAAAATCAATAATGTAGAACTGGGTTTATTATGGGTAAATAATAATTTGGAACTAATGGGTTCACAATCACTTGTATTCACTTCCACATAATTCCACTGTAAGTCTATGTAATTTTTTGGTTGGAAAACATGCACAGTAAGGTGACAGATATTTACAAATATTTTGATGTTAAGATAGCTCACCACAGACTTTCTAGCAGTATAGAAGACTGCTAGGTAAGGAATCATCATTCAGGTAAAATTTTTTGTATTCACATCACAGCTGAGGCTTATTAGCACTTCCTATTACTTTTAGATAAAAAACAAATGAAGTTACATTTTTAACTCTATGAGTGAAACCCCTGTATCTCCACAATTTGTCACTGTGGAGATACAAATATATTATATTTGGAATAACATGTCACCTGCTCCCACTTTTAGTCACAGAAAAGCTCTGAAATCAGTGGGGTCTTTTTTCATAGTCAAGACTATAGGGTTGATTTCACACCCCAGTTGTGATTCTACAGTGAAATTGTGTGAGACTTGAGCTCAGCAGGCAGCAGGGTTCTGGGTGCCTGGTCTGGGTGTTTGTGGGGTTTGTGTGAGTGGGGTAAACGAAGCCCTGAGCACAGGTGGAGTCAGGGGCTCTCACACTTGGGCTCTGAACAAACATTCCACTTTTGTGCTGAATGGGAAATCTGCTTGGAAAATTCAGCTTATGTGGCACTTGGTTAACAGCTGCTGGCATCACTTTCCAGATGGAATTGGTGCCATCCTTTTAGGGTGGCACTGAGCTCAGCAAAGTTCTTCAGGGCACGGGAGTTGTGCTTACTCATATAACACCTCCTTAATCTGCCCTTGTATTTTAAGGTAAAAAAAGAAAAGGTGAGACCTTAAGTTTCATTTCCTAATTACTCAACCATATTTTTACTATCCCAATTAAGAGTGTGACTTTAGGAAAGGAAATTTGTGGCCAGGATAATGTTAGCTGTATTACTAATTAATAGTATTGACTTAATACTCAGTCATCAATATATGCTGTATTTTAAAAACCTATACTTGCTTTCACACAGATTTAATAAGCAATTACAGAAACTTCTTGCTTTAGCTATTTAGGAAAGACTGGAGAACATAGTTCTAATATAAAAGAGTGATTAACATCTGGCTTAGAAAAAGTTCTGTGAGGATTCCTTTCCTTTCATCCAGTCATCATCATGTGTGCATTTTCTGCTATAAGAAAAAAAAAATTCATCACTGTGAACAAAAAAGAAGTAACTTAATAATTCTCTTTTTGTAGATTTCTGACTCATGGCATAGAATTAAATTTATTAAGGCTTTTCTTTGATAAGGGTCCAGATTAGTAGCTTCAAAGAGACTTAGACATTTTGATACATTTCAGTGATGCATATTCTTAATAAGCAGGAAGGACAACCATAAAGGTTCTTATATGCCATTATTTAAATATCATAAATATATGTATATATGATATGAATATTAGAAATATTAAAGAATATAAGTATTATTAAGAAAAAGTTAAAATGTTTGTAAGTGCAAAACTGTATGGAGAGCAGTAAGAAGGAGCTAGGTGGGGTCACTTTTAAACTCCTTCAATATGTCTATAACAGTATAATAATGTGTAATGGAAAGCAGCTGAACATGTATTTTCCAAGCCCATTTTACCTTCTACCCCTCTTTTCCTCTTCAGTATGTAATCACTGATCAGATTTCTTGGAAATGATAGAAAAGTATTGAATAGTATTTTTTCTTTCATTATGGGAAATGTGTTTGGATATCAGGAAGTTGGAGTTTAATTTTCAATACTAAGATTATCACCATGAGACTTTAAAAGTTTAGAATAAATTCCATCATGTTATGTTTCAAGGAAAAGAATCCATTTTTAAGAAAATACACCAAGGGAGAGTCAGAAAATAAACTCTGAAGAGTCAGAAATGGAATTGCATAAATTATATGCTAATGAAACTATTATGTAGGAAATATGATAGTTAAGTCTGACTTCATTTTATGGCATTTACATCTCTCAATATGCCTGTGGTTTTCCTCTTGGGAATACAGTTTGCATCTGTGCCCAGTGAATATCATTAGGGTTACCTGATGCAGGAATATATCACATTCAGAGCAACACTGGAGTGAATGCAAAAGCTGGGATGAAATACAGACCCTCATGTACAGAATGGAATGTCTTGCTATAAATGCAGCTCTTTAGAAGCTGTTTTTCTGCTCTGAATGCTGCTTATAAATAGATTTTTTTTGCCTGTAAGTTTTCTGGCATCATTCCATATGTCAGCCTACATCCCTTCCTCTGCTTTACTGCCAGTTCTTGGATTAATAGTTGGGCTTGATCTTCAGTTGTTTCTGTTCAGATGTTTTCAGTGAGTGGGTCCTTCAGTGGGGAATTTATTTCATTTTTCCCCTTGAACCTGTAGAGTTCATGTTTGATCTGAAGCTGGTCTTGTTGTGCAGACACCTGGGGAGGGATAGGGTAGACCCAGCAGCCATGAAGAAATGTAAGAAGCAAAAATACTTTTTGCTACCCAGTAGGAAGCAGGAATTAGATGATATTCTGTTAACAGAAAAAAAAAGTGATAATTCTATTAAAATACCTCAAAACCTTATTCAACACATGCTATGGAGAAAAAAAGGAGACATAAATATCCTGGTGGATAAACTTATTTAAAGGGTTTATACAATAGCAAAATAAAATGTATTCAGCTTTATTTTAGAACTGATTACATTTTCCTCATGCTATATATTAAATTGTTTAGCTTGAAATTCTGACAGTACTTTTGTCTAGATCTGGCTGCATTAATTACTTACTCAGTTTTATATATTTCATTCCTAATCTTTCATATACGTTTTTTATGGAGAGCAGAGAGACACTTGGGAATGAGTATATCTGCACTTCTACATGGTCTAATCTTTCCTTTGTGAATTATTTTCTACCTCTTGTTACTCCTTGTTAGTTCCTTAATAATTTTTCCTTTTGTCTCAAATTTCATTCTGAAAAAAACCCCAAACTTAAAACATCTTACTTCTGATGCATACCTTTCTAATGGGATATTAAATCAGCTATTTTAAACCTATATGATTGTTGCTAATTTGTTGAGCTTGCCATTTGCTTTGGTTTTCCACTGTAATGACTTCAGCTTTTCTTGTTTGGTATGTTTCTTTTTCTTTCACTATTTTTTATTTATTTTTATATTTCTACTCTTTCTCACATGAAGTTAGACATAAACTTCAGAAAGCTAAATGTATATTATTTTAATATTTTTAGTTTCTGTGACAGTTCAGACAGTAACCCTGGGATTCAATAGCAGCATTCTTTTACTGTCTTTTCCTCATCCTTACTGAATTTAGTAATAATAATCCTTGCATACCTGCTTGTTCTCCTGTGATTGTCCTCTGCACCATTACACTGGCTATCCATAAATCTACCAGCAATGAAACTAATTTAGATTATAGAAGATCAAACCAAGCAGATTGAAAATATCTTTGATTCCAGCAGTGAAAATTGCTCTTGTATTTTTATGATGCTATTACAGACCATCTTCCCAGCATGTACCCTTTTTTTTTTCTCCCTTACTATGCAAAAAAGTCTTGGCACTGTGCTATGGATGTACTATGTTCTTTAGTTTGGGTTAGTCAGATTGCTGTGTAGGAGGAGTGCATGAGAAATAGAGATACTGTGTTTTCTGTCTCAACCTCTGGCTAGGCATTGGCTAGAAAAATGCTGAGGCACTGCTGCTGCCTTCCAAAGCCAGGCCTTCATGGCAGCCTGAGGTTCCCAGAAGGAGTTTCTGTCTCCATGCTTTCTTTTGCTGGCAGTGCAGCTTTGCCACCAGTTTGTTCTCTGCCAAGCAGCGGTGGCAGGCAGTGAGGTTCTGGTGCCGTGCCATCGGGGGTGGAGACAATGATGCTCCAGCCTCAGTGACCTGGGAGGTCTTGCTTATTCTAAGCCTACAAAAAAACTTCACAGACATAGACTGTGGCTAAATTGGATGATCAAAGAGATATTCAGGGCTCCTAAAGGGTCCTGCATGCTGCAGAATCTAGAACCCAGCAGAACTTGGGTTAGTCTGGAGCAATCAGTTTTCTAGAAAAGTGGAGGACCAAACACTACCATTGCCACAGCTCCTCTGTCAAGAGAGTGCTGACTATAAAGAACCACCTTTCTGCCAGGTTCTGCTCCCAGGATGTTACAGCTGGGTCAGTGGTAAGTGAAATATAAGATATTCTTTATCTCCTGACTTATGGTTATTAATAGATTTCAGTATGTGCTAGCAGAATTATTGATATTTCTGCTCTGCATCTGTAAAATAGTGCTTGCCAAGACAGTCCTTACTCCAAGGGCAGCTCATGGTATCGTAATCCTGTATTGTAATAAGAAAAAATCCCCCTAAAATTTATTTAAAAACTAGTTTCTTGTCATATATAAAGTTCAGTTCCAATGTATTATATGCTATCAACCTGTACAGATTATCACCTCATGGGATTTTTTAAAGTTCTGAAATGATCCAGAAGCTGTGGAAGCAAGGGCACTCCACAGACCTGTAGTAAGATAACTTTCTTGCCCAGACCTGTCTTTCTTGGTCACCCTTTCTAGTCTCTTTAGGTCAAGCAGCATGTTTTGTTTACAATGCCACATGGGGCTGAGGCAGCGTGGCTGTAGCTGGGCTGGACAAGGCAGGCACTCTAAACCAGAGTAAACACATCTGAATTTTGCTGGCTGCTGTTACCATCCCGTTATCCTTGACAAGGGAGCTGCAAACCTCCAGCAGTGGGTTAGCAGGAGGCAATCTGGGTCTCACCTGGCATAGCTGAAATAAAAAAAAGTTGCATATGTACTGTGTATAGCTTGTTACTTGTGTTGGCTTCAGTGTAAATTATTGCAGACAGTTAATCCAGCCTTAAGAGCAGGTAATGATCTCATTAGTAGCAGAGCTTCAGCAAACAGCTGGAGAACAGGGGCAGTCCTGCTCCTCTCCCTGCCTCCTTTGAAGCAGCTGGGTTTTCCTGGAGGAAGAGCAGCCATATCACATCCCTTCCTTCCAAGAAGCCAGTGTAAACATCCAGCAGGAATCCGTAACAATTTCTTTAGGATTAGGGTGGCTGCACCACCCTTCCTGTAGCCTGCTATATGCCCTCTGTTCATATTACCTTATAAGTCCCTTTCAAGTGACAGCTGTAAATAAGCACAAGTCTGGCAGCCAGAGCTCACTTGGAATTAAATTCAGGGACAGGGAGCTGTCAGCTAACCAGCTTCTGTGGCAGCATAGCTGTCATTTGAATGAATTGCAGACCACAGTATCCATTTGTGTGGGGCCTCTGAGCAAGAGGGCTGGAACAAATTGGGGTAAATGGCTGAAATTTAATGCAAGCTTTTGCAAGTTTTTCAAAAGCCATGTCCCAATCTTCAGTGTGATTATTTTGTGTGGTTAACAGCATTTCCATGTAAACTGTAATAATCTTCTGTTGAAAGGTCTCTTTTGTATGAAAACCAAAATTTAAATTGATTATGCAATTAGATGAGACTTATTTTGCTCTGTTCTGTCAAAGACTAAAATATCTGGGTCAAAGTTTTTTAGCACTTTGCCTATGTACAATTTCCACCCTGGGACTGGCAGCTTCTCTTCAGATGCCGAGGAGCAAACACCCCCCCTCCCTTCCACACTTGTAGAGAGCGATGCCCCATGCTGATGATGCCAGGCAGATTAAATTGTGCATGCTCAAAGAGAAAAATGACATCCACGCTTGGGTGACTGCTCTCTGTGGCAAGCTGACAAATCCCCCAGCTGTCAACTAACCTCAAAGGCAAGTGTACGTGGCTCTAGCTTATGTCTGCTTGCTTTCTGCCTATAGGCATTTAGAAGCTGAAACTCATATTGGCTGCAACACATTCAAACTGCTACTGAAAGAAATGTATGGTCTGTTTTATGTGTTTCAATCTCTAAGGGTGATTCACACAATTAAGGTTTATTTTTCAGACTGGCTGTAAGCAGGTAAAGGCAGCACCTTTTTGCATACGGGGCAAGTAAAAGTGTGTAATGTTTATGGCTGTGGATCTGGCTAGGATCCTGATTGCTTAGAGAAAGTAATTTCTTCCTTGGGCTCAGTGGATTATATTTATATTTTTGTATATTTATTGGGGTCTGCCAGAGAACTACATGCATACAAAATGGCCTTACTTGAGTGCCAATGTATATGGGCAAATGCAAAGAGGCGTATGTTGCTAACGCGCTACTGGAGTAGTTTTGGCAGCAGCTTTGTTACTTGGGGTGCACTGCAGGCTGTCCATCTAAACCCATCATTACCTGGCACCTATGCTCTGGTGTGATAACCAGAGCAATCTGTGAACGGGCAAAGAGCCATCCTAACAGATGGCTTTGACTGTAGGTAACCAGGAAACCATGCATATACATTAAACATGGGTTCAGAGAGTGTGGGTGTTATCTGGGAACATCAAACCAGCCGTGGGGTTTGAGCTCCTCCATGTACTGTTGAGAACATATGCCATACCCATCATACACACAGGAAGGGTGGGTTAGAGCCAGTTCCCACAGTTCTGATGAACTCTGTAGGGATTGCTTGGTTGGGCATGGGCTCAACTACAGATGAATCTCATATTTTGCAATGTACTTAAAATTAGTGTTAGAACGACAAAGCATGAAGCTTAAGGATGCAGTTCATAGAATGACAGAATGGCTTGGATTGGAAGGGACTTTAAAGATCACCTAGTCCCAACCAGCTCCTACTAGGTCAGGTTGTTCAGAGACCCATCCAAACTGGCCTTGAGCACTGCCAGGGATGGGTCATCCACAGCATCTCTGGGCCACCAGTCCCATTGCCTCACCACCATCACGGTAAAGAATTTTCTCCTAATATCTAATCTAAATCTGCTCTTTCAGTTTGAAAGTAGTCCAGACAAAGTGGCTTTGTGCCCTTTTAAGAAGTCTCTCCATCTTTCTCATATGCTCCCCTCAAGTACTGGAATGACACAGATCACTCCAAAGACTTCTTTTTACCAGGCTGAACAATTGCAGCTCTCAGCCTTTCCTCATAGCAGAGGTGCTCCAGCCCTCTGATCATCTTGGTGTCCCTCCTCTGGACTCATTCCAACAGGTCCACGTCCTTCCTGTGCTGAAGTCCCCAGAACTGGATGCAGAACTGCAGGTGGGGTCTCACCAGAGTGCAGCAGAGGGGCAGAATCCCCTCCCTTACCCTGCTGACCATGCCGGTTTTGGTGCAGCCCAGGACACGTTTGGCTTTCTGGGCTGCAAGTTGACATTGCCAGGCCAGCCTCTCATCCACCAGCACCCCCAGGTCCTTCCCATCAGAGTTACTCTGGATCTGTTCATTCCCCCAGCCTGGATTGATACCAGGGGCTGCCCTGACCCAGGTGCAGCAATTAATTTACATGCCCGCCTCAGGCACTGTCTCACCCAAATTTCAGGTGATGGAGAGGGCTATCCAGTCTACCTGGCACAACTGTTCTAAGTTTACTAACCTGACACTGATAAATGCTATTGATGTGTGCAGAAAGAATTTCAATGTTTATATGAGTACACTGGAGTGTTAGAGCAGGATTTTAAAATGTAAAAAAGTAACAGGAAATGCCACATATCTCTTGTCAACTCAGGATTTAGTTTGTCAAATACTTCAAGTACTGAGCAGCCCGTACTATTCTTTTTTGTAACAGCCTGATATTAAAGCATTCAAGTAAAAAGTGGAAATTCCAGGGTTCTTGGCCTCTTCAGTGTACTGAACTGCAGATCCTGACCCCATGAGTCCAGATAAGTGGCTCTCATTATGCTCTGAAGCTGAAGTATAGCACAGTTTACCATTGTAAGGACACAGAGAACACAAAGAAGCAGGGACTCCAGGAACTCCTCATCACCAGTTATTTTCACAGTGCTTTTTAGTGCTTTCCCATATACAGAAGGGGCATGTGGACAATGTCTCTGTTAGTGTCCAAAATTAGAATGTATCTAAAACCAAACAAAACAAAAGGGCCAAATTCCCATCACCTAGTTCCACCTAAATTTCACTGTGTCTTCTGTGTCCCATTTTCTGGCTGTGAGTTTTCTGAAGCATGTACTCAATGGAAATTTTAGCCTAATTGGAATTTAAGCTGCCTGAAAATAGCCCCAAGGCAGCACCAGCAGAATTTAGGGGAGATTGTCTAGCTTCAGTGAATCTGTGCAAATACACAGAGCCCTGGAATTCTTTTGCTGATGCAAGGAGCTGGGCAGGATGCAGAAATGCTGCAGGAGTCCAAATCCATCTCCTGTTCCCTTTCTGCTCCCTGAGCACAGGAAGAGAGTGTGGCAGGATGGGCAAATAGATGTCTGGGAATGTGGTGCTCTGTGCTGGCAACACAGAGCTTCAGAGGATATTACATGTGTGGGAGTGAAAGAGTGCCTTATTCATGCTTCAGAATTGTCAGTGTGAAATATTGTGATTATCAATTTAGATTTGACATGTATAACTCCGCATTTTTAAGGTAGTTTGAATATAACCTAAATTACTTTTCGCCTCACAATCTGGTAAGAAGGAAATTCATCTGTCACAGATAAGAGTAATGATATTTATTAATAGAATTATAATAGAACTTAAATGGGCAGAGTACATCAGGACAGGAGATCACAGTCCTTTAAGGATTGATTTATCCTTGACTTCTATGAGCCTTTGTTATGCTAATGATAGATACATATTCCCCAAATCCTTTTGGTCCTTCTGTGCCTTTGATTTCTATATTAACTCTCTTCCCTTGTCACTACATGTTCTTGTTAATTCAGATCAGGTTTTGCAACTTGCATCATACTTTGCTCTTTTTTTGCCAAAATGGTTTACTGAGTTCTCTAGCAGCTTATGTTCTTTCCCCTCTTTGCTGCATCTCCTGTCAGTGCCTCCAGAAGGGCCTGTGGGTGAGCTGCCACCAGCCAGACTGATTTCCTGTGAAAAACCTGCACATGGGTTTCCTTTGTTCCTACAACATTCAAGGCTACCAACCTAATTAATCACTACAAACCTTCATTAATAAATGTAATTGTGGTAATTTGGGGTAAACATGTTGATGTTTTCTGGACTACTGAATATTTCATCTAAACATGTAATTTGGTTTTTTAGGCGTTTACATAAACATGGCAATTTTTGGTAGCCCTGGATGCTATGATTTTGTTGATGTTGAAAACCCTTCACATTTCTAAAGTCAAGATGTATGTTTAGGACATAGTCCTGACCACCATGATGCAAGTCAATTGCAGCCTCCTTATCAGCAACAAATGAAAAAGCTGCTTACAGGGAGTAATGTCTTTAGGGATATAAACAAGAGCAAAATACATAGGTCAGTGTAGATTATCAGCTGTAAGAATAGACTATTAGAAAGCTATAAGAAAAGCTATGAAGTACAGGACATTTTTCATGAGCTTATTTTAACATAAAAAGGAGGTTGCTTTTTGGATTTTTTTCCTGAAACAAAATATACTGCTGTAGTGTGTAGCTACTTCCTTGTACTGTGTTCAGTATAGGTATACCTTGAAACATCATGTACTCTTTCTTGGGACTAGTTATATATGAAACATCAGCAGCATAATTTTGCTCATGTGCTGAGCTCTGAACTCAGATGTATTAAATATTCATCAGGATAGATACCCTGACTCTAGCTATACTTGTAGCAGCTATGAAAGATTAATTCAGCGTTCTGTTTCTGTTTAAGGGAAGAGGCAAAATGAGAATTTATGCTGATAATTTCAGGTTTCATGTTTAGAAATTATGATTCTTATTATGCCTTTTAAGGAACCTGTAAGATAAATTATCTTTATAGAGTTATATTTTTAATAAAATCATTCTCTTTCAAGAGACCTGTCCCAGCATCTTCCTTTGGGAGTACTTTGCTGTCTTTACCTTGTCATTTCAAAATATACTGTTTCTTAACTGATTGTGCAGCAAAGAACCTGCACACAAAAACTAAGGGCATTGCATAACAGATTGGTGTAGTTTTACAGATCTTATTGTACATTATAAATTCGATTTGTATTTTCTGTTTTGTCAATACTAAGATTTTAAATTATATTTTTACCTGAGGGAGTAATAGTTTCTTTGAGGCAATTTCTAGTAGAATTCATTTACACAGCAATATTCCAAAAGAGAGGGGTTAAAGCAGCAACACAGAAATTCCAATTTCTGTCCCTTGCAGGTCCTTTCTTTTTTTTTTTCCCTCCCACATTTTCCTCTTACAAGATGTACCTACATTATTAATGAAGTTTGGTGTCAGTACCAGTGTGGAATCTGGAGGGTAAACTCAATCAGCAAGTTTGAAGTCCTAATCCTTGTAAAGCCAGTATGAATAACAGATGATATTAAGAGGGCACAGTAGATGGTACCTGTTCCAACAATTGCTGTAAATGTGATCTCACTGATTCCGTTTTTCCCTCTGTATTTTACAGAGCACATTGATTTAGAAGATGTCTTTGGTTTATTATGATTCGTGTTAGAAGGATAGAAAAATGTTCAAAAATATTTGGGGATGGTATGAAATGAAAGCCATTATCTATTCTATGATCAAATTAGGGATTTCCTTAATAAATTAAATTATTTTATTTTTAATTATGATGTTACTGTAATTATCACACACTATATTGTAAAAATAGGGTTCTTTTCTGAATTTCAGTAATAGATTTTTCTCCAGCTACACTCCCTAGAATTTAGAAAGGAAATTGTGACCAGGCCTACACTCTTAGAACACAGCAGGATCAGGATCATATCTTTAAACAGATTTCCTGGACCTCCTTAGGTGGAAGAAGGAATGAGCAAGGCCTCAGTTCAGATTCACCATTTACTTGGTCTTCAGCTTGTCTGAAAGAGGTGTCACTTGTAATGCATTTCGAGGTCCTTGCATGACAGTCAATGGCAGTTACTTATGGAGGGATGGAAGGACAGAAGAGCTGAAATTCAATGATGTTTCTGTTTTGAAACAATAATTAGCTATCACACAGCTGTGCTGCCAGTGAGCTGGCTGCTAAAAAAAAAAGGAATTTCTGACAGAGGAATTTGGACAAACATAAAGTAAACATGTCCATTATTATGTATTATAGTGAATTAGACACTCTATAGACAGAAAAGAGCAGCTTCAGGTTCACAAGCACTGGTCCTCATGGGGACTTCAATGTCCACAAGATCTGTTGGAGGGAAAACACAGCAGGGCAAGTGCGTTCCTGGAATACATTGAGGATAACTTCCTTCTCCTGGTGCTAGGGAAGCCACTGGGGAGATGCTCTGTGCTGGACTTTGTTATCACCAACAGGGAGGGGGTGGTGGGGAAGGTGAAGCTCAAGGTGAGCCTGGGCTGCAGTGACCATGAAATGATGGAATTCAAGAGCCTTAGGGCAGGGAGGAGAATGCACAGCAAAGCCTGGCCTGGACTTGAGGAGAGCAGACGTGGCTCTCTCCAGGGAACTGCTCAGTGGAGTGCAGTAGGACAGAGCCCTAACTATAGACATAGTTAATATTCAAGGATCACCTCACCCAATCATGCATTCCAATGAAGAGGAAATCAACACAGTGTCCATGTCAGAAGGCTTGGAATTACATCTTTAAGGCTCCTTCCAACCCAAACCATTTTATGAGTCTGCGATTCTATTTTGTTTCAGTGAGAAAAGGAAGTTCATCTGGTGTTCCGTTTACTGAGCCAACAGAAATTGCAGTGCTGAAGTCGATACCCTGTTGACTTAAAATGGGCCTATTTCATTTAATTTAATTTTTTTTATAGTAAACATACTTTGTTACTTGACTGTTTCAGGATATACAAAATAAGTGAATTCTACATTCTGTAATTCTAATTGGTATTGAATTAAATCATCCAGTCATGCTAATGTTCAAAATAAGGTAGAATTTCTGTTTTAAGTGCACAAAGGTAACCAGGGAAGTTTACAAAAAAAAAAAAAAAAAGCTTTCTTTTGGTCCAATTACAATTCGCTTGAAATTAGTACCTTTGTATATGAAAGTCCATCTGCATTTTGCATACAGATACATTTCTCTGTGTTTATGCCTTCTATGCCTTTTGTGGGTTTTTTTGCATGTTCATGCTCTTTATGACCACCTTCACTACCCATACATATACATTTTTCTGTCCATATATTATAGGCAGTTGTCCACTCCCACTTGTACAATTTTTCAGCATACCAGTGGTAATGCAGAACAATTCACCAAAATACCATCCACAGAATTTCTGGTTTAGGTGGTTTGGCAGCTCAGCCAAAATACAGAGTTTCAGAAAGTTCCACCTTTTGCATTTCAGGATTATAATGATGAAATTCGCCAGGAGCAGCTGAGAGAGCTTTCATACTTGAACGGTTCTGAGGATTCATCACGCGGACGGGGCATTCGAGGAAGAGGGATCCGTGTGCCACCTGCAGCTCCTTCAAGGTCTGGTAACCTGAGCTATTATGTTAATAGCTTTACAAAATCTAAGCAATAGTAAAAAAACCCCATAGTTAAAAAAAAAAAAAAAGACCGTTACATACATATCCTGGTCAGAAAATCAAAATATTTGTTTTCTGATAACCGGCGTGGTCTCTGTTGTTCCAGATTTTCTGATCTATAGGTCACCAGGCACAGTGAGTGACAACAAATGAGAGCAGATTATGAAGACAGGAAATGGATATTTCTAAGAATACTTTTATGCTAGTACTAAAGCAGTATGGTCAGTAGCAAAAAATATTTGGTCAAAATAATAGGGTAGTCAGAGAAGGCCTCATAGTCTAGGTGGAACTTTATTTGCCAAATAATTACTTTTTATACATATTACAGCTATACTGTGTGTATATACAAATATACCTATCTATATAAACTTCATTATATGTTATGTGTTGGTGGGTTATCAGTTTTAAGTGAATTTGATTGGCATAATCTAAAAACATTGGGGTGTGAATGTGCCCAAGTATTTTTTCATATCTAAATAACATGTATCTCTGCTTATTACTAAAGCCACTGTAAAATCTTAGAACATTCTCTCAGACTTGCTTTTCCCTGTGAACCTTAAGGACTTCATTGCTTCAAGTATCTAAGCTACCTAGCTGCTTCCAGTCTTCTCTCCATAGAGGTCATTTCAAGATGAGTCTTTAAAAATGGACTCTTTTTTTGGAAGAAATAGGATATGGGGGTACCTTATGTTATGCTGACAAAGAAGTTGTTCAGTAATTGAATGGGCTGATCTTTCCTATGACCTCTGAGGTTTTTTCCCTGAGGGTGTCTGTCTTGTTTACCATCAGTTTTTCCTACATGAGCTTTTTAATTGGTAGTATGATGCACTTACTTACACAGAATTTTTTGCAGAATTTTTTGCAGTTGGCATTCATCACCATCTTCTACTCAAATAGTGTCTGGGCTCAGTCTTCCTTACATTCATGATCTCTAAACAGCTTGACTTAATAATGTTTTTCAGAATGTCACTGCAACAAACTAGCAGCTTTTAAATTGGGTTCAAAGCATAATCGGTAGAGTTCTGGCCTCTAATTCCTGCAAAATACCCAAATGTTTTAATCAGTTTGACAGATCCTATGATCATGGATGCCTTCCCTTTTTTCCAGTCAAAAATCCCAGGAGAATATTAAAAAAACCTGTTGAAGCAAGTCCAGAGGAAGACCAAAAAATGGTCAGAAGTCTGGAGCACCTCTCCTTTACAAAGCCAGGCTGAGAGAGCTGGGTTGCTCAGCCCAGAGAAGAGAAGGCCCCGGGGATACCCCATTGCAGCCATTCCATATATAAAGAGGGCTAAGAAGAGCAAGAGTCTTTTTGCCAGTCTTAAATGAAAAGAGGTTGGACATAGGGAAGGAACACTGGAAAAAGTTGTGGGTGACCCATCACTGGAAGTGTTCAAGGTCAACTTGGGCATGTCTTTAACAATTAGATCTAGTGAAAGATGTCCCTGCCCAAGGCATGGGGTTTTGACTGGAGGATCTCTGAAGGTCCCTTCCAACACAAACCATCCACTGATTCTGCAAGTCTAAAATCAGCTACTGAAACTTGTAGTAAAGTAACAAACATCACAAGCTAATGCCATGGGTTTGGTTGTCTCAGCAGGGAACAAGCCACAGTTCCTACTGCTACAGAAGACCTGAGTTCTATGCACAACTGTGGATCTGGGTGTCATGCAGGGTTGTTATACTGGCATTCACAGTCTTCCAAAAAGACAGCACACCCAGGAGCATATTGCTCTGAAACAAAACTCACAGACTGCTACCCTGATTTATCCCCCTTCTATTTCATCGTATGGTATAGATACAAGTCTTTTTAAACAGTAACAGCTTCTTCTGATTTACTAATTTGTACAGCAAAGGAGATACAGCATAAATAGCCCAGAAGATGCTAAACATCTTTCCATGCTTCTCTATAAGCTCTGTTCTCTCTGTGCAGTGGGGGAAGGTAGAATCCAACACTACCAATCCTTTGCGCTGAACTAAATTAGACAGGAAGAAGTTATTCCTCTCCTTTTATATTCTTCCTCTACTTTGCCTTGAAAGTTTCTGCTGTCCTACAATATCTTCTGCCAATCCATTTCTCTCACCCACCAATAAGCATGAAAATGAGAGTGGTGACTGCTCTTGTAAAATATTTTGATAGCAACAGAAGAGGTTCCTCGTTTTCTTCATCTTCTAGAACTGCTTTGGACTAATTCTGCAACCCTGTGAATTGCAATGATTCAGAATTTTATTAGTACAAGCAACAAGAGGATCAGGTGCAAAAGGCACTGGGTAGTTTAAAAATAATGCCTTTCCATAATATGAGTTCTGCCTGAGATGTTGCCTAAAAGTGCTTGACATCGTAGCTGCCAAAACCCCAGAGTTACACGATGCTTTAAATAGTAGTAAAAACGTGAGAGCCTTTAAAATGGGGCGTGTCTTCCTTCATTGAACACACCGGAGTGATCATTCCTTTTGCTCCCCGCAGGGGCCGTGGGGGTGCCATTCCGCCCCCGCTGCCGGGACGAGGTGCCCAAGCGCCCCGAGGAGCGCCGGTGACACGCGGAGCGCTCCCCGTCCCACCGGTGGCCAGGGGCGTCCCCACGCCGCGAGCCAGGGGCGCCCCGTCCGTGCCGGGGTACAGACCGCCCCCGCCGCCCGCACACGAGCCCTACGAGGACTATGTAAGTAATGCCCTCCTGCACAGGGGCTGAGCCAAGCTCTGTCATGGACATGGAGCCCTTGCGAGATGCAATAGCTCCTGTGTCTCTAATGCTTTTCCCTGGACAGTCTGGGTGATGCAGTGTGTCTGCAGGCCTGTGCTCGGCAATGGGGGATTGGAGATTTGTTCACAGCCTGCTTATGGATATGAGAGCTCATGCTGGATAGTTCTTGGGCTGTCACAAAAGAGCAATACAGATATTTTAAAATTTATATTGTATACTTAAAATCAGTATTTACTGTAACCAAGTTCCTAAGAATAACAGCTCATATCCTTTGTGAGAACATGAGGAGGTGGGGGGAAGGCAAGCTGTTGTTCCAAATCCTTTTTATTACATATTTGTATTCAACACTGCGTTACAGATACATAACAAATAGAAATTCAGGTAGTTTTCATGAAAGCTGATACAATGATTTATCTTTAGCCAGGAGCAGTACTAACTGACTGTCACCTTTTCTTATGAGGTGTTAAAAATAATTGTGCTGTACACATCAAAGCTTTCAAGTCATCCTCATTAATGTTTCCTCCTGGAACTATCACCATAACAACAGATATCCAAATAGAGACGAAAGTGCTATCAAATATAATGTCTGAATTTTTCCGGCTATGGCAAGTCCAAGAGTAAGATGAACATCCAATTTACTCCCTAATCCTACCACCAGGGAAAGATGCACTTTTATTCAATTAATAGTCTTCCTAGAACAGAAGAAAGGAAAATTAATCAGAAATTATTTTTTGTTGTTAAAGCTTCACTCTACTGTGTGTATTTGTAGTGTCATGTCTGCTTCAAATCAGGGATGCACATTCTGTTAATTCTAAGAATCACAACTAAGCAACAGCAGCAAGAAAGGAAGGGGAAAAAAGTCACTCCTCTATTATTTACTTCAACACAGTTTCCATTAATGAATGAGCTAAAAGTCCTGCTAAGAAGTGGAATTTCATAAGTATGCATTTCTTTGACAGTGTGTTACTGTCTGTTAGTATCAAAATGTATGAGACCTTCCTTTCTGTGCAGATACGGAACCTTTGTCATGTAAAAGTAGGATTATAATTGAAATAATTTCTTTTTTCATTTACACTACTAGTAAATGTCCTAGAGTATTATGCATCTTCTAGGGAGCATTTCTTGCACTTTTTCTGGATGGTAAATGTATGGAAAGCAAAATGAGAGAGAAGTTAAGGCAGCTGGATTATCCAGGTTAGGAAGGCATTCAGAGCCAGTTCCCCATATTTTTGAAATGCCCACACTCTCAGGAGCACAAAACATAGATGCAATTAAAATAGTCAGTTTAATTTGTGATACATTAGCCCAATAAAAACAAACATATGTGTTTGTGGGTTTTTCCCCCTTCTTAAATAGCAGCAAAAAAAGGTGCTGCCTTATAGGTCAAAATTCACATTTTGGAGATCTTCCATCTCCTGTGTCCTTTCAACATCTATATTCCACAGCTAAGAATATATGAGCTTGCTATCATGCACCAGTTTTCAATGAAAATTTCTTGTTATTTTATAGAAGTTTGTAAGTTCAGTCTAAATAATTTTGGTATATTATGGGCTGAGATAATAACTAGAACTCTGATGCTATGCTGGTAGAAGGAAAAGTTCACTGTCACATACCTGCATATAATATTGAAAATGATGTTTTAGGGAAAATATTTTTATTTTGTGGAAAGTAATCAACACACTTTTTCTTCCCAAGTAAACCATATAATAAATCAGATACTTGGCTGGACACTAAAAGCAAATGAATCTATTTGTGGACCTGCAGCAAATGTCATGTATGATTGTTGTTCTTTCCCCCCTAATCCTACAGATGAAAAACTAATTTATAATGAATAATTTATCCAATTTACTTTTTTTTTCCTGCTTCTAAGCAACCCAGAAATGTATTAGAATTTCCTTATGAGTTTATATTTTTCATTTTTGATTACAGTATTTCACACCATTTTTTCCTACTATTTGCAAGCACCATTGGTTTGATTAGTGGTACATATAAATGCAATGTCATTTATTGTGAGTAGCCATATTCTGTATTTTTGTTTGCTCTAATGAAATATAGGAACTCGAATGCTGATCTGAAAGTGAATTCAAGAAATAGAATCGAATGGCTAAAAACAGTTTTTTTAAAAACGTTTAGACAGCATTTCCTGAAAAAAATCATTTGCTGAGCACTACTAATCAGAGATTGTATTGACTGTTTGACCTTGAAACATCTAACTGTTCAAATCGGTTTGGATAAGCATTTAAAAGTTTGGATTATCCACTATATAAATATTTTGAGGTTTCCTGATGGCCTTTCTGAGAATTCATAAAAACAGATGTCTCAAGAAAAGTAAAGTCCTGTCATTGTGGTGAATATATTCATGTGCAACATTTTGAATGTCAGACCTAGCCAGAGGGAAAAACATTTGGAACAACTTTCAGAAAAAAGGGCTGGAGGAGGAAGGAGGAGTGATTCACCTCATGCTTTTTTCGTTACTTGCCTTTGAAACTTGCTTTATATTGACTGCAGCCTAGATAGTATCTTAGAGGAACTTCTTAGCCACAGGAAGAGGCTAAGAAGCCTTTCTACTAACATTAGAAAATACATGCAAAGAGAAAGTAATTACTATGTGGACCTTCTTCACTTTAAAAGCAGTTAATTGGGTGTGAATCTGGATGGAGAGTGTAACTGGCAGCTGCCATGCAGCTTTTGGGGTTTGTGACCTGGTGTTGTGCTTTAACTGCAGCCACACGCAGGTGCTCACGTCCCTGGCAAGGTCAGGGTGACATGAAGAAGTGTAAAAGTGAGAAAAATGTTGGGTTGAGACAGGATAGTTGTAGTGAGTTGGCACTGACAGGATGCAAGACACCCACAAAAGCATCTCTATCACTCCCCTCCACAACTGGACAAGGGAAAGAAAATATAATGAAAGATTTATGAGTTGAGATGAAAACCAGGAGAGAAATCACTCACCAAAGTGAGTGATACTATCAAGGGAAAAACAGACTCAGTTTGGGGATTTTAATTGAATTTAGTACCAACAAAATCAGAGCATGATAATGAGAAGCAAAATAAGGCCTAAAAAACACCTCCCCTCCCATGCCCCCATCTCCTTCCTAGCTCTGCCCCCTCCCTAGGTGCAGGGAGACAGGGAATAGGGGTTACAGTCAGTTCATCACAGGTTGTTTCTGCTGCTGCTCGTGGAAAGGAGTTCTACACCTGCTCCAGCATGGGATCCTCCTTCCACAGGTCTGCAGATTCCCTCCAGGAGCCTGCTCCAGCACAGGGCTCCCATGGGGTAACAGCCTCATCTCAGGCATCCACCTGCTCCAGTGTGGGGCTCCTCCAAGGGCTGCAGGTGGATCTCCATGGGCTGCAGGGGCACAGCTGCCTCACCAGGGGCTGCACCAGGGGCTGCAGGGCAATCTCAGCTCTGGTGCCTGGAGCACCTCCTGCCCCTTGCCTCTGCACTCACCTTGGGGTCTGCAGAACTGTTCCTCTCACATGTTCTTCTCACTCCACTCTTCTCTGGCCACAATTACATCTGAGCAATACCTTCTTTTTTTCTTCTTTTTAAATATGTTATCACAGAGGTGTTACTATCAACTCTGGTTGGCCCAGCCTTTGCCAGTGCTGGTTCTGTCCTGGAGCTGGCTGTCATTGGCACTGGTGAACATGGGGAAGTCTTCTGGCACCTTCTCACAGAAGCTCCCCCTGCAGCCCCCTCTCTCACTACCAAAAGTTTGCCACACAAACCCAATAGAACAGGTACATGGGTAGGCAGGATTGGGAACTGGCTGAATGGCAGATCCCAGGGGTTGTGATCAGTGGCACAGGGTCTAGGTGGAGGCCTGTCACCAGTGGTGTTTGCCAAGGTTCAATACTGAGCCCAGTATTCTTTAAGGTATTCATCAGTGACTTGGATGAAGGGACAGATGCCTCCTCAGTGAGTTCACTGATGACACAAAGCTGGGAGGAGTGGCTGATACTCCAGAGGGCTGTGCAGCCCTTCAGAGGGACCTTGACAGCTGGAGAGATGGGCAGAGAAGAACTATCTGAATCTCAGCAGAGACAAATACAGGGTCCTGCACCTGGGGAAGAATAATGCCAGGCACCAGCACAGGCTGAGGGCTGACCTGCTGCAAAGCAGCTCTGGGGAGGAGGACCTGAGGCTCCTCTAAAGGCTAAGGTCTTGTTGGCAACTTGTGAAACAGGCAATAGGCATGATAGATTGAGATTCATGATTTATACAGAAGTGAAGAGTACTTGAGTAGGTCTGCTACAATTGAAGCAATAAATAATAGAATCATAGAATAGTAGAATAGTTTGAGTTGGAAGGCTTTACAGATCATCTAGTTCCACGCCCCCTGCCATGGGGGTTTCTAGACCAGGTTGCTCAAATCCTCATCCAGCCTGACCTGACCTTCAACACTTGTAGGGATGGGGCAGCTTGACGGGGCAAAGGCAGTGTTCTGCATAGTATATTTTGATATGAGCATCCACACTTTTCCACTCAAAATTAAAGCTAAATATTAGAAGGGTGCTTAATCCAAATCTAAGCCAAAACTACTGTTGGTTTCTGATCCTGTTTTGGAGGGCATTTGACACTGGATCTATATTTTTTCCTTCTGAATCAAAAGCTAGTAATGAACTGCCAGTGATATTTTTCTTCACATTTTTTAGAAGCTATGGGGAGCCTTGATAAGAGGTCTGATGTGAATTTTGAAGTGACTTACCATTTGTTCCTTACTCCAGATGGAAAGAATTATCAAATTAATTACATTTGGGACTAAAATACACATTGCTTTTGTATTTTACCTCCACTTGCATTTTCACTCTTGGATAAAAAAGAGGACTTCTGCACAGAAAGCCACTCATCATAATATGAATACTTAGATAAGCTTCTTGCTTTTACAAACAAATATATAATTTGTTTGCAAGGAATAGGCTGGTCTGTCAAGGCACTGTGAAGCTGCAACAGCTCTTAGGTCTAGGACAGCCAGATTAAAGAGCAATTTTAAATGCAAATATTCTCTCTCGCCTCTCAGTTCACTGATCAAACCAGCCAGGCACAGATTCTTGTTATCTTCTGAAATAGGTGGAGAGCAGTGCTTTTACAAAGTCACTGGAAAAGAACCACACAATAAGATAGATTGTGCTTTTAATGTCATGCAGTTTTTCCTCTCATTTCAAATTATTTAATACGAAAGCAAATGCCACATTCAACTGTTTATTCAAAGATCAATGAGTTATTTACATTTTTCAATAGTTTTCAAACTGAAACAGCTATGCTCATGCTTATTCAGTGCCAATGTAGACAATAAAAGACTAACAATAAGAGGCATTTTGTCACACTTCAAGATTTTAAAAAGAATAATCAACATTTACACGTGCCTGCAATCCACAAAATTGCAGTTGCGGAGGCTTTGGGAATTCTTTGTGCTTTTAAATCCATTCTGTCTGCCATTCCTGGATGTAGATGGAAACTATATAAAGACCTAAACTTCCTATTCAGGGCCTGTTTTCTCCTGTGCTACTGCTATAATAAATATGTTAAAGTGAGCAATTTATACTCTTGAAGCCGATTCCTATAATCATAGTAGGACACTGTCAATGAGAGTGAGGCCTGGACAACTAAGAAGACTTTTAAGATTATTCCAAACCTTAAAATAGTGAAACATATTGGATATAAAAATAGGTAACAGGGATTACTTTCTTTTTCTTTTTGTTTTCTAAAGTGGTATTTCCAAGTTTTAAAATGTAGCACTTATCTATTTCTATGCCTTTTCTGGGTAAGAAAAAAATCAATGAAGAATGTATTGAGACTAAAGATCATTTGAATAAAGCTGGAATTATAGACGTGGGAATCTGCATGGCTGAACAACATATTGATTAAATATGATTGATTAGCTATTTATGCCCAAGGTGCTTGGAAAAAGTGCTAAGCTCTATTCAGCTTGTATCTGCTGTGACTTGAAAAATCAAATTTTCTTTTTAGTACAATAAACAGGATAATATTTACATTATCTGAAAGACCCTGCTGAGGTTTAGAAGCATGCTGTGAAATGAAGGCATAGCGGACTTATTCAGATTTTGGATAATATTGTCCATGAAAAGTATAAATATATTTATTGTGAAAAAATCCAGCAACATAAATACAGAGTTAAAGTAATGGCAAGTTTTTAATGTTTTTCTAAGAGCAGAATCCACAGTCAGCACTAAATCTTTAGTGTCTGGGAACGTGCAGGTCTAGAGTTTTTTGCTTAGCTGTGCAAACTGAAGTTTGTATCTTATTTGTAGAGATTTTAGACTGAGTAAATAAGGCTTGCCTCATGAGACCAGAAGAATATCCTGAGACCAGTGCAGTACTAAAGTGAATACTGCTTTCAGACTCATCACTGCTGTGAGTTTCTCACATATTGATAATGTGGTCCAAATCAGATTTTATTATTTTATTTTCTTGATTTGAATTTATTTGTTTTGATTTTATTGTCTTAATCATAGTTATTCAACAGACTTCACTAATAAAAAACGGAAAAGTCTTACATCTATTTATTAATGTTGCAGAAATATTTTTCGTTGAGGGTAAGTTCTTCTGTCATCACCTTCATGCTGTCCCTACTTGGCAGAAATGATTCTCTCCTTGACATTAGTTACCAAGTTTTCAGATGAGAATTATTTTCTATGCTAGACAGAATATAAAAGAAAATGCTGATGCAGCTGTACATGTTTTATTATTATAAATGATGTTATTACAAGTACAATGTAATAAATATTTATATTTGTTATATAGAGATCTAAGTGAAGGGCATCTCTCAATTGATGATCCAGCCTGCATAGGGTCCTTAAATATTCATAGTGTATGCAGTTGTATTCATAAAATTCTGCATAAAAAATACATGCAGTGTTATTCACAGAGCCAAATGTATCTGCACCATGCAATGCACCATTTGATCATTGAACAATGTGGTTGTTCAGGAGCCTGTTACCAAAAATACATATCTGCTGTCACTTGACTCAGTCACAACTTGTCACTCAGTTATTTATTTGATGGAGAACAGTCTAGATTGGTACAAAATAACTCTACAGCCATTTGCAGGCTAAACGTTATCAGTCGACTCTATTTCCACCCATCTTATCCTTTCCCAACAGACTGTAAAGCAAAAAATAGGTTTTTGGGTTTTTTTTAACAAACTTATACAAACTTAAAGAATTGCTCTTCAAGACTTGGGACAAGTCTAAATTAATTAGACATATTGAGAGTTCAGTTACTATGTGAATTCAGCTCAGTTAGAAGGAAGCCTTGGGTTTTTTATTTCAATTCTCAAAGTTACTTAACTAGTTGTAGGCCACTGAGGTACTAAAAAGCCAAACAATTTTGGACTTCAAGGTTCATCAGTTTCCAGGGAGACAGACACATCTGCACTCAGTAGGTGCAGAGACTTCAGCTGTGCCAGACAGCTACAGAAGCTTTGAGCTCTGTTTTCAGGAAGGGCTCTGGAGAGTGAGACACCATGGCACTCAACATTAGCACACCAACATTGCCTCCAGCATGCCTGTTGTTCTTGTGCTTTTCAGTCTAGCCTTTGGTGAACTAGATTAGTGATTTCTTATTAAAGCAGATATACAGAGTGCTCTTTATATCAATGGACTCCTTGTACAGATGACAGAGAACTTCTAGTTTGTGTATTATTTATGAAGAGTTTACATTGCAGCTAAAATTTGAGCTTGATTAATGTAGTAAAATGCACAGTTTAGGGACTGCTTCATGTTAATTGAAAACTTACATGGTTGTTCCAAAAGAGTATCTGAGTTTTACTGGAATTTTAGGGCCATGTATTTAAAAACAACATCCTGTTGCAAGAGCTTTCATCAGAGTTCATCTCTTATTCTGTTTGATACATCTGTGATATAGTCATCTTGCAAAAAATCCTTCTGCATGAAACTGGAGAGATACATATTTAGCAATTGCATTTATGATAAAATAAAAATATTACAGACCACAGTTCAGTTTCATTCACTGGCTCATGGGTCTTTTAGCCAGTTGCCTATACACATACACTTATTGCTTACTCAGGAAAATGGAAGAATAATAATTGTATCTGATAAAATTAAAGGCCCAAACAGAAGCCTTGTATCCTTTTTCCCTTATTGTATTTGTTGCTCTGAATTTCAGTTATATATAGGAAGAAAAAGGTTTGGGCTGGGTGAATTATCTCATGGATTGACACCTCCCCAGCAATATGCCTGTTCTTTCTGGGTATGTAAGGAAGGCTCAACTATATATATAAGCTTTTATTCTCATAGACCTAGGAATGTATGTATATACCCTGAGTGGATATTGTTATAAACAAAGCTGACTAAAGCTGTGCCAAGAACTCAGGATATCTGCTGATAACCCTGCAGCTACTTCCCCAGCAGCATCATGTGTGTGTCCTGTTATCTGCTGCTTTTGGAAGGAGGAGGTTTGACTCTCCAAATCTCTTTAGTATTTCCAATAAATCTTTGTGTCAGTATAAAGACATGTGCTTACACTCTGATACAGATATATGTATATATATATTTGTTATCTGTAGCTACATCATCGAAAAATATGGTCCATTTCTTCCAGTCCATCTGTTTATAACAACTTGATGCTGCACAGAGCTCCTCTACAGCAAGCAACATGCATGAGGAACTATGTAAGAAATAGGTCTGAAGGATCAGAGACATAAAAATTAAAGCATTTATCTTCTTTTGTAACAATAGAATTTGGGGAAAAAATGTAAATATAGGAAGGAAAAAAAATACTAGCAATTGTGCTAAAGGATTGAGTTAAAAGAGTAGTTTGACTTGTGCAATTAGATGGACTGGATGAAGGACACTCTTCCTTTTGTTTAGCAATGATGGTATTAAAGTGACTGGAATATTCATAGAAATACCTTTGTCTTATGGGTAGACCAGTGAAGTTCTCAAACATACTCATTTTTAAAACAATTTAATTAGTTACATTTTCTCAAAGGTGCAGACTTAGTGTACCTCTTAAAACTGCAGCAAAAACATTGTGAGAATTGATTTTGTTATGAAACACAGTACCTTGAGTTTGACCTACAGGACTCAGAGTGCAGCAATCACTAGAAAAGGGAGATGCAGTATAAAAGCTCCAGGACAATAAAGTAAAAGACTAGAGATGAAAAATGTTCTTTATCCATACAGGCCTGTTTTTTTCATTATGAAATTATGGTTGCCTGCATTTTAATAGCTTTTACAATCACTGTAAGTGCTGTTACTCATAGATACCTAGTGTTGTTTCATGGCCCTTGTTATGGTGTAAAAATCTGGAGTGCCACATCTGAAATCATAGAGTGCAATGGGACTTTATTCAGTGAAATTATATAAATAACTGCTTCTTATATAGCAGGATCATAAGAACACAGGGACCCAAGCATGACCCTGTACTACTTTGTGCAGTAACATCAAACCACATTTAAATATTTCATAAAATCAGTATCTGTGTAAGTACATAACATTATGTATAAGTTCCTGAAAAGGTGCTTGAGTTGTAGCTTTGGTGTTCATACTATCCTTTAACTCTTTCTGGACCATTTAGTAAGGTTCTGTAATGAAGATATTAATAAACCATTAGATAATACACTAGCATGAATTCTTTTGATCACCCAGTCTCTGTCAGATAGAAATTATTTAAGTCTAAATGGGGACACAGAAGCCTAAAGGTTAGAAACTCCATATTGTGATATCTTTTATTTGGATTTTCCAGTCCCTTATAATTGTCTCTAACTGTTCAGCCTTGCAGTTTCTGACATCCAAATGTTTAGAAAGCTGAAGTGAAAAGAAAAAATCAAACAGCCAAATATACCAAAGTGAATCTTATTTAGGGCAAATATATAAAATAATGTACTATACTGAAGTATTTTAGTATTTATTTTCATATTTTAGTTTATTTTACTATGTATTAGAATCACACTACTTTTCCCAGTTTCTTTTCTCAGTTCTTTCCTTTTTCTACCCAGAAAACCTCAAAAAATCACATTATGTACACTGCTTACTAATCTTTCTGAGGACTAAACTGTAAAACAAGCAGATATACATTTGAACAGCACATATTTGGGTACTGCAAAAATAAATTGTTCAAGTCTGGTTCTTCACCATTGTACTCAAGGTTGATCTCTACAATGTAATGTAGCCCATGAACTTGTCTTTATTAGGACTTTGCAGGTGTGTACCAATGCTCACACATGCTGCAGCAGGATGTTTTCTGAGAAAAATAGTGTATTTAAAAGAAAATACACTGGAATTCAAACTGTATTTCTTTCTATTTTAGCAACCAGTTGCCATCAATCATTTCACTTTGTGGACAAGCGCTGCTTGCACAATTTAACTGACATGCAGAATTAAGATGCATGCTTCTTTCTTTTCATACAAATCTTATTTTAAGAATAGATAATTCCCTTTGTATTACCTGTTTGCAAAAAAACATTTTCAAAATTAGTCTTGGTTTGGTTTGCTTTGCTTTTCTAGACAAAATTGTTCATATATATGAAAGTTAATGGGTTATTTTAGTTTTATTTAGCTATAAATAACAATGAAATAATAAGTATTTATAAGTAAAAATTAGTTTTGGAAATTGGGATTTGCAAGTATTTAGACACAACTGCACCACCTAACAGGTGATATGCAAATAAAGAAAAAATATCATAAACAAATGCAGGTAAATCAAGTAAATCAGGCTGTAAGGGAGATGCAGACGGGATCTGTGTTTCATTACTAGTTAAATTTTGCCAAATTTAGGTATGGACACTGCAGCTCAGAGAATGAGAAAAATAAAAATAAGAAAAAAACATAGAATCACTGAAACGCAGTTCTTGAGCCTGAGTGCATCTATCAAATAAATTAGAAGCAGCAAAACTTTGGTCATTTTTCACTTTCCTTGAAGAGCCATTTTGCTTTCTTGCAAGGCCACCTTTCATGCAAACACCCTAAACAAATAAATCCAAAAAGCCATTTGGAGCTTTTCTAATTTATTACTTTTGAGGTGCCTATTACACATCGCCATTTTTGTAAAAGCAACAAAAGTGGCTTGTGTGTGCTAAACATAGCAAAAGCAGGGAAAAAAGGTAATTTTCATAGAGTTTTATTCATTTCACTCAGGTTCTGATTGTTATTTTCTAAGGGGTAAAAAATCTCCCATGCAAGTGATGTGTCTTGTATTTGCATAGTGTTACTGTCTATAGTTGTGATGTATATTTACAAGTGAGGTTACCGCATTGGTAGCTGTAGCCAGGAACTGGATGGCTGATCAGTGCTTAGAATCATAGAATCATTAAGATTGGAAAAGACCTCCAAGGTCATCAAATGCAACCTTTGACCAAACACCACCTGGTCAATGAAATCATAGCAGCACTGAGTGCCATGATCAGCTGTTTCTTAAACACTTTCAGGGACACTGACTTTGGCACTTCCTGAGCAGCCCACTGCAATGCTTGACAGCCCTTTCATTATGTGAATTGTTTCTGTTTCCCTCAACAGTGCAGTATCAACGGGAGTGAGAGTGTTTTCCTTGGGCAGAAATACTTTGCAGTCCAGGGGAATCCACTTCAGTTGGGAGCATCAGGAATGAAGTACAGGAAAAACTGCAAGTCAGTGTCTCACATCTTGGATGAATGAATTCCTGGATAAAAAAACCAAAAAACAAAGTGAAGGGACTACCTTTATTCCAGTCTTCTAGATTCTTTTTAAAGGATTCAAGCTCTTGCAGAACCCCTACAGAATTAATGTGCCTACCTGTCCACTACAGCAGGCCCAGTTCTGGGGGCAGGACTTGCCTTCCTGTGGACCAAACAAGGGCAACAAAGTGGAGAGGATCAAGGGTCATTCAATGTTCTGCTGTCATCCTTTCCAAAAGGACAGCTAAAGGGTACTAAACTGTACAGCACTGTGGGTAGCATTCTTAATTCTCTCTGTTTTCCTGTACATCTTTCAAGAAAGTATATTCATCTTGGATGTCACCAATTCCTATATGTTTCCTTAGTTTATCTAGGATGCAAAAATTTGATCCTGGATCCAAAATTTGATCCTGGATCCAAAAAAGATCCTTAAATTACACAAAATTTGCAAACAAAGCAGGCTTCTAAGTCCTTAAATTACTTCTGAACAGAGAATTTAAATTCTAAATAACTTAGATTGTTTTTATATGCTATTCATTTTGTATAAAACTTACAGGGGAGGGGGAAAAATTATTTTAGTTTTTTTCTTAAAAATCCTACTTATCTGTTTTGACAAAGTCTATGACCTTTCTAAGAGGAAGGTAGACTGCACCGTGGCAAAGAGGCAATACTGGTTTGATAGTCCTTGATTGAATGAGGATGTTGAGATAAAATACAGTTTTGAAAGAAAGGCCCTGCTTTTTTTAAGGCCCTACTTTCTTTCCTCAGGACTTCAGTAGTTGTGTACAGAGTACATAGTCATTTGTTGTTTGTGTTGGAGGAAGGGAATTGGTACAAAGAACTAAGTTTCCACTCTGTTTGGAAAATGCCAGCTCATCCATCCTTGATCAGAATATTTGAGGATAAGCAAACAGGTAACTGAATAAAGTCTGAGAAACTGTTTAACATTCTGTAGAACAGAAATAATTAATGAAAGCTGAAAGCTCTTATAATAAACTTCCTAGCTTAAGGAATATGAGGCTTTTCCCTCCCTATATGGGAGAAAATCTCATTGAACAATTTCCTTTTGAGCTTTGTGTCTATGTTGCCACACTAAGTATGAGTGTACAAATTTGTATGACTTAGGTGTTGAGTAGCTATGACATAAAACTAGGACATTATTTTGGGGAGGAAATTGCCTTTAAGAATTTTTCATATATTTTCCATTCTCTCAAAACGATGATGTAATAATTTGTTTTGTAAAGAACACTTTAACTCTTCTACAACTGCTGGTTAATTTTACACTGTAAGTTTCATTACTGTAGGTTGTCTTCTTGAACTGTCCTTAGATTTGTTGACCTTCTTCGAAAAATAAAATGAAAAAATCTAAGCATATAGTTTGATTCTAAGTTCAAAGCATTATGAACCTAGTGCTTATTTATTTCTTGACATCTGCCTGATGTGGCCTTTTATGATTGCTTTATATTTTCCTTATTAAGGAAAAAAAATTTAGAAAGTCATTGTAAAATATTCTGAAAAGAGAGAAAATGTTGCTGTAGCCTACTTCATCCACTGAGAGGAAGAGAATATAGAGGTAAAGAAACTGAGCACTAAATTAAGAAAATCAGCAGAATTCTCTGGATCATTGTTTAATCATCAGAGTGCTTAAGACTGTATTTATATATACTATCTATTTGACTCTTGGAGATAAGGATAGTCTCATTGTATATTGGCAGGTGGTCATGTAAGTCTGATTTCATCTCCTGAGTGGAGTTCAGAAGTGTAAACAATGTAATAAGGCAAAAAAGCTGTAAATTAATCACTGTTAATCCAAAGTGGCTATTCTGAAAAAATAAGAGAAGTGAGAACAGTTGTATTTCTTTCTAGCTATTTCCAAGAAAATTAGTGCTGGGTGGGCTGAGATACTCCTAGCTGGGCCACCCAGCAAATGATCAAGAATGTTGATATGTCACCTTATCCTTCTCAGCAATAATCTTAAAAATCTCAAGAAATCTGGGAGTAGCAGTAACAGTTTTCAAGCCTGATGCAATCAGTAAGAAGTTACTGTGAAGCAGACACATTTTTTCCAAGGATGGAATTAGAAAGACAGTGGGATGAAGCTCCAAGATGTTGCTGATGTTACTCTGGTATGTACCTGGGGGTCAGGAGAAGGGGGAATCTCTTTCACTGCACATAGGCTGAGGCTGCAATAGAAGCTGTAAACTTCAAAGTAGTATTTCAATGGGTGCCAAGCAGAAAAGGACTTGTCCCAGGACTGTGGTGCAACCTGCTCTTTCAACAAGATTTTTGAGTAGACTCAGTCAACAAGGGCAGGGTATCTCTGTCAGACAAAGCAGAATATTGAATAATTGCTGAAATGTTAGTCCAATCCAGATATGGATTTATTGAACTTGATTTATTTATTTTAATTGATACAGTTGCTTCCAGGATTTTAGATTAGCAGTTTAGGTATAAATATGCCTAAAGCAAATCACGAAAGTCAAATTGACTTTGGATTTGAGTTTCTTGCCCTTTATAGTCCTTGGAAGAGTACAAGTGCAGATAAATGCCTAACAAAAAGCCTTGTTTAAATTTAATTAAGCAGCTGTCAGTGACACAGGAGCTATCCTTTACCAGTCCTGGAGAAAAAAAAAACCTCATCATGAGTAATCTTTCAACAAAGAGGCTTATTGAGCAAAACAGGAATGTAAAGGTTATTCTAGAGGGTTCTGGCCACTCTCTGAGTTGCCCTTGTGATTTACAGCCACAATACCATTCCCTGCATGAATTCCAGGACATAACAATCTGTCAGTTCTCAAAGCTATAAAGTCATCCCTTGGAGATAAATGAGCCAGTCTCACAGTGATGGTCATTTCAAAACATGACTGTAATTTCTTTGCTTAAAAATTACAGGTGTTGTTGTTTGGAATGTCTTGCTTTAGGTGAAAGACTAATAATCCTATTGAACTAGAAATTATAAGACACTGTAAGTACTAATCTAGACTGAAATAATGTATCAGATCCTTTTCACAGTAAATAGGAACTGAAAAATGCCCATAAAGAGCTTGGAAAATAAATGGGATGTTGTATCTAAGTTATTTATTGAGATGTTAAAATGTTCACAATATTTTTTAATAAGATATGGGAAACTAGAGAGTTCCAGCTATCTTCAGTTGTGAAGTGCTATGATTATTTTTTATTTATGTTTATCTAAGATTCCAAAGTTATTTAGTTTACAACTATGAGACATGAACACACATTGTTCTCTGAATGAGTTTCCATTGTGTGTAGGAATTTTTTCTAGTGTTATATTGGTCCTTAATGTCATCAGCATGGGGACTGAGCACCATAATTAGCATATTAAATGAGCCTGATTCTTTTAGATCTTTTAACAGATTCTTTTAGATCTTTTAACAGATTCTTTGATCTGTTAAAGATAAACAGATAATTTAAACTAGCTGTATCTGAGTTAGAACTTGTGTAGGTTTAAAGAAATTAGTAAGTTTTGACTGCAGTAAGAGGGAAAGAAAATGGAGTTGTGAAAGCTTCATACTGAAGCTCACTCCATCATCTCTGGCTGGTCCCTGAGGAGGTTCTGTCTCAGGAGCAGGAACTGTAAACTTGTGGTTTACAGTGCACTAGACCCTGCATGAAAGTCATGACATAATTGTGTGTTGATGCTTGAAGTTGCAAAGCCTTAATTCCTCATGAAAAGTTCAGTTCTTTCTGATAATGGAAGTTTTCAGACAGCCTTGGATCAGTAGGTGTTTGAAAATCTTCAGTCCAGTCAGCATTTGGAATAAGAAAATCAGCAGCTTCAAGGTTCTCTCTGGAGAGAAAGAGAGGTGTGGAATGTGTGCAGAGAAATGAGGACTTAGATACCCCATGTGGCACTGGTCAGATTTTGCTAAGAACCAGTGGGGCAGATATGCCCCATTATGGCATTTTATTCTGGTTTTCAGGCCTGTTCTCTCACCCTGTTTAGATGTACAGTGAATACATAGGTGGGGAAGCTCAGAAACTATGAAGTTCTCAACTAGACCTGTTCAGTTATACTGATGTCTATGAACAAGATGTGTGAAAGTATGATATGTTTGTAATTGTCTTTAACCAAGCCACAAGAAATTCTTACAGAAGAATAAATTCTATTGAACTTTGCAATTTGATAAAGATGGGTTTTTAATGAAAGTTGTTGCCCCTGAAGTAGGTGGGAATGAAATGAAAATATATTCATGTCTCTGTTAGCAACTTGTCCTAATATTGTCTGACCATTGGGGTGCCTCCTGCACCACCTGCATTTTCTGTGAGTCATATACTCTGCACATTAAAGTTATTAGCATAATGCCTTACTATTTTAAAAATGTGTTTATATTAACTGCACTGATTTTCTTTTTTTGGGACAAGTAGCCACAATATGGTTAACAATTCATTTTTATCTGTAATATACATTTAAAAAAAAAAGGTAAAACAGAAATTGAGAACTATGCTCTTGATATTTTTCTTTGCAGCCTTACTGCTGCCATGCAACCTTTCCTTCACCATAGATTTTTGACAGAAAAAATACAAGGGTTGCTTTTCCTGCAGTGATCCCCCATAGATATTGCTGATTCGTGCAACACACTACTATGTGGATACTGAACCTTTTGATCTTCTGGACCTGGATTTATTCTTGATACTGCTGACTTTGCTAAAAAGGCATTTCGTGATTAGGGTGAGACAGAAAATTGAGTCACACTCCAACACCATGTTTTCTTATTCTTCATATTTTTGTTCCATCTTCTCTGTTGCCAACCAGAAGCATTCTACTCCAATTTATAGATAGTGCATCTTTCAGCATACCTCATTTTTGGTATCTTTGACCTAAGCTTTGAGAACTGGAATATAAGATAAATGATGCAGAGGGCTCTTCTGAATGCCTGACTTATGTCTGCAAGCTGCAGTTTGTAGGCAGTGTGTCATCACTGTCACAGTGAATGTGGGATTAAAAAGCACATTCATCTTGCCAGATGAGCCTTTTTCAGCACGTATGTAAGAGATTCTAAAAATAGCTGTTGGTTCCAAAGGAGTCCACAGTGAAGAGAAAAATGGCCAAAATACAGAGACCTCTCATTTTGCATTCTCCTAATTACCTACCCAAAACCCATAGAATTAGCATTGTAGTTACCATGCATTATTTATCAAGTCATCAAAAAGCAAAGCCTGGACTAAGATATGTACATTCTAAGAAAGTGTGGACCAGGTTCTGGAAGTGGAAGGAGTAGGTGAAAGCTCACTGCTGTTGATATGTATCTGGGTCCAGTCCTTAAGGAATTCCCTTTGGAGAGATATTTGGTTGAAAACTTGGTACAATCAAGAGCCAAAAATCTTGCAACACACAAATCCAACTCACATACATGATTTTTAGGTCTCTTAGGAGCTAACTTTAACAAAAAGTCTCTTAAAAGAATCTGTTTGTCAAAGACCAGGCACAAAGTTGCTTTATTCCCATATTTTAAATGGTGATTTTGCTTGAATAAAAGATGATACTCCCTGTCCTCTGAATTTCACATATCTTAAATCTAAATTGAGCAGAAGATTTTTTTTTTGTTTCAGAAAGTCTGATTACCATGAAAATCATTAGAAAGGAAAGCTAGGTCTTGTGAATCAATAATTATTCTAATTTTAACAGAATGTTCCTGTAGAATTTTTTCTTCTTGCGCTGAAATGAAAGGATTGATGTAGGTTAATCTCAACACCAGAGTTATTCAACAAATGGCCTTTCCCCAGAAGCACCACAGCTAGATGCAAAACTGCATCCTTTTCTGTATGAAAACACACAAATATACACTCACTAGCAATAGAAACATAATGGAAAAGTCATCTTTAATCTGTACAACAGATCCATTTCCATTTACTTAAAAGGCATGTCTGTAGTTTAAATTACATAATAAAGTAGAAAACAAATTAAAGGAAGGGAATAATGAAAATAGTGCTTAAAATTTTAAAGAACAGATTGAGAATTTGGGATTAGATCTTGAGGAGTGAAATATTCAGCAGAGAGTAGAAATCAGAATTCAGATTTGGGATGCCAGAATCTTCAGGGTTTGCCCGAGACTTAAGCCTCCTCATATTTCAGTCAATACCCCAACAGCCCACTAAATGAGTTATTAAAAGGAAAAATGTAGGGAAAAAAGGGGGGGGTTGCTCATTGATAATTTTGGCATACTTCTTTAATAGTGGCAAAGGTATTTTATTTATATTATAAAGGTCATTTATATGAGAAACACTTGCTCCCAAAACACTTAGTATTCCATACAGACGTATCATGCAGTTGTTTCAAATCACATTAGATTGCATAAACTTTTCTTCAGTGTAATGGAATGGAAAAAAAATTTACAGATGCAGTGCATCAGATTGGTTTCACAAGAGCAGTATTTGTATCTAGCAAGCAATGACATATGCTGAGAGTGATACTCTTTCCAGCTTGCGAGTCAGAACTGTTTTATCCTGAGAATTATTCTGTTTCCTAAAACTGTAGCAAACAGATATTCCAGGAAGGGAACAGTTGCAAGACTATCTCAGAGTGTTTTTGCATCCATGCAAATTATACATTCACTGATAATTAAAGTGCTTTCAAAGATAATTGGCAAGAATAAAATAAACCTCCAGATTGTACAATTTTCTAGCATCTAAAAGGAAATTGCTGGAATACATCTTGAGTAGGCAGTGGACCGGCTTTTTTGCTTTGGATTTGAATTGGTACAAGTGTACTAAATCTGATTTAGAAACCAAGAAGAACCTCAATGAAACTTGCAGCAAAAAGGGAAAAGAGATGTGAGGAAGCAATAAAAAAAAGATAGAAGGAGCAGGTGATGAAAGCAATCAAGGACAGCAAACTCGAATTTTCAAAGAAAAATGTAAAGATGGTGTTGAAATAAAAGAATGCAGTCTAAGGAAAGACAGAAGTACTTGGAGCAGTGGAATAACATGCCTCAGTGAAACAGAGAGATTAAAATCCTGGCTGAGAGAATGAGAACAAAGCAATAAACCCTGCTTAGCTTGGGCTGAGAGAAAAGGATTACTCATAAAGAGGAGAAAAGGGAATGAGAGTAATGGAGTGGAGGAGAGACAGGAGAGGAGAGCATGAGAGAAGACATTGGGAGTATAGCAAAATAAGAAATGTCAGATGTAGAAACACCTGATCCCTTAAATTCCAAATAAAATCCAGTGGGCACCAAATGACTTAACATGCTAGAGAATCATACCTGAGGAAAGGGGATTTTATCATTGTATCGGATTCTCCCCTTCCATTCTGCTTGGATTTTGGTAGTGTCTTCTTGCATTGTTGCCTTGTCAGTCTAGGACAGGTCAGGACTGACTGTGTGCTCTTCTTCAATTGTCTGCAATGTCCAGCAGTTTGTCCCAAGGTTGTTCCCTTAGCTTAACCACAGGGCAGAGCTGGCCATCTGAACTTGGGCTGAGACATATTCATGGCTGAACAAGACTGGTCAGTCGTTCATAACAGATAATACATGTCACTGTTCTCTGAATGTGCATTTCTGAAATTTATCAAGCTCAATGGTTCAATCAACCTGATGCATTGCAGGAAGTCTCATAACAGCTAACACCTTGCTGGATTTGGTCTTGTATGCCTGAAAAATTGAAGCCATGATGTAGTAGGAGCTTGTACATCTTTCTCTGTATATATTTCATATCAGTAAACACCAGCAAAATCCCAAATTGCTTTTTTCTCAAAATTTAAGAATTAAACAAGCAAACCTTCCTTCACATTTTAGGTGATATTCATTTCTATTGTTAGAAGCACCATGAAATGCTTCTTCTGGAGACATGTCTTTTGGGCTAAGGACAGCATTTTAAATTGCTAGAAAATAATTATTCATTCAGCTTCAGAAATTTTGAGTTATTTTCCTGAAATATTTTAGTAGGCCATTATTTTTCCATTAGTGCTATCTCCTATCAAATTTTAAGAATACAATCTTTTGTGGGATTATAACCTATGGAATGAACAGGAATGGAATGCTCATTTTCTAACTTGTCACCAGGCAACGGTTTAGACTATCCATTCACTTCAACCTATTTGGGCATGTCTATTTTGAGTAGCCAGATCTAGTTCTCTCTGAAAACATACCATTTTCTTGGAAAACTTGATTCCTCTTGGGCTTAAACTTTAGTGCTATCTGTAGCCACTATCCTACAAATTGTTGGGCCAGGCTGGCCTTTATTAAAAATAGCATCAATCATCTACTTGAAACTGGCATAATAATGTAGGTTCACCTTGAGATATATTTCTGTGCTACAAGAAAGTATGATGGATGAACATGCTTGCTTGCTTGTTTTAAGCTCTGTGAAGGTGGCTGGTGGGATTTGGAAAGTATCCATTGGTGCCTGTCACATGAATTGGCCATAATTCCTGGCCTTTGTACTTAATGTCCTAAATGTATTCATTATGCACAAATCATTCATGTGGAATTTATTGGCCTGTTATAAAAATTTGAAAACTTACTGTGCACTCTCTGGTTCACATTTTTCAAGCATGTCATTCTTCCACTTTGAACAGTAACCACTTGATGTTAAATGTATTTTGTTTTGTTCTTCAAACTTATATCCAAGATCAATTTATGGCTGCAATGTGGGAGGCAGCTTGCAGAAACTTGCTGGATTTAATGACATCTTTCTTTATGTAAGTAGCACAACTATTATCTGGACGGTTCAATTTCTGCACTTATAATGCAGACATAAAAATGCAAATGAAAGAATCTAAAGGATAAAGCAAAGCTGTGTTAGGAAGATTCAAGGTAAGACAAGGAAGGTTGTAAACATCTTCCTCCTTCCCAAACAGTTCTAATACTAGTTATCCTACCAAATCCCTAGGCATGCAAGCAACCTTTGAAATGCTTTGAACAATTAGCAATTTTATTCTTTTAAGTGCAGTTTAGCCCTTGAAGCATCATTTATTGCTTGCACTTTACTCCTACTAAGGTCTCCTTTTTTTTTTTCCAGTGAAGTATAACAACCAGCAGTAAGAGTGGCATAATAAAATAGCACTAGAGAAGGATAAGGGGGGACTTACTGCCATTCTGCTGGGCTCAGTTTTAACACTTGCTTTCAATACTCAATCTTTATCTGAACCTGCAAATTCTATTTGGATATGGTTGCATGTGTTTAAATTCTGGAGTCTTTAAGCCAGTAGGAGAATGTTCTGCCTGTGCTTTTGAGCTCTCTGAAGCTCTATGGCAGTGTTGCAACAGCACTGCACTAAACCTCATCTTAATGTATGCTACTGACTCAGGTCCAGGCATCCTCACACTTTTTACTGACTTTGCATTTACTTTCAGAATATTATCTAATCATATGCATAGGAGAGAATAAATAACCTAGTTTTTAAAAAAAAAATCCTTCTCAACAAAGTTCTGCCTTTTCCCCTAGAGGATTTAAGGAAGGCAGTGACTCATACTCCTAAATATGTATGGAAACACATGAAGGTATTCAGTCACTGAAATACTATTGAGCAGTCCAGCACATTTCTGATAGTGGTGTAGTCTGCATTAAATTGAGGACAGAAATGTGTGGCAAGTACCAACTGCTGGGGTGAGCTGGGATAAAGGCTGGCTTGTCCTGTAGATCATCAGCACTATAGTAATCTGAAAAAGTACAAACTTAGGGGATTTTTGTTACTAGAGAAAAGAGGATTATGTTCTGACCCTTGAAGAATTTCAAGGAAGAGACAGACTGAGGAATTGGTGATTCTTACTATGTTTTCTGTAGCTGCAAGGATGAAAGCAAATTTTTGCAGAATGGAGAGAACACATATAAATGGTGAGAGAAGTTCACAGTCCATTTCTTGTGCAGGAAATTAGCTACATTACAAGTGATTATTTAAACTAGTAGGTAGAGAAAAGGTGATATTCTTGGGCTCATACACAGAGACTGAATCATACACCAGTAATATCAGAGTAATTCCTAAGAAATCTGGCACTAACAAGGAAACAAATAAGGTCACAGGAGCACATTTCAGAAAATATTAGAGTTATCTGGTACAGAGGATAGTCAGAAAAGAATCCTTGCTCATAGCAGCAGTGACCAAAGGAATGCTTTACACCATCATTTTTTCTTCTAAACTTTATCAAATCATGTCATCTTTAAAAAGGTTGTTTATTTTCAAATAGTTATGGCTAACTCAATGTCACGAGATTTTCGGGTTTTTTTTGTCAGTGAACACCAAAATGTAAAAGCCTCAAAATAAATCTGTGTTAGATGAAATATCATTCCACAAGTTACCATTAATTTGATTACATGTTGTTGTCACAGAAAGGTGCTGGTTTTCATAATTATCCAAAAATGAAAATAGGCATGCTGTCACATTTGTTACTTCATTATTGCTAATTTAAGTAAGAATGTCTTACAGCTTTACTGGTATAATTTCCTTTATTGTGGTATCTCATCAGCAACAGGACAAATTTACACATTGGGATTTCTTTTTCTTCTCCAGAACATTTGGATTCTTTCCTTAATTTTTCTTAAGACAACTGAAAAATATCCAGACTATAGTTTAAATTGCAATTCCAGTCATTTTAGATTAGTTCTTAATTTTTCAGCATAAGTCTTTAATTTATATACCAAAAGCCTTTAAGTGGAGAAAGTGAAATCAAAAATCCTCCTTATTCAAAACACATCCACTGTGTCTGGATAAGCCCAAGTTTTTTCATCAAGTTCCTACTACTTGTTCATAAGCTATCCAAGGAAAGAAAGGTGTGTGCATGTTTTATTAGAGGACTGTGCATGACTGTAGGGGCATCCCACAGTGGTTTAGATCTGGCTTGCTGTGGTTTAAATTAGCTCAGAGCACTTAGAAAATGAGTTGCATTTTAATTGACAAGGTAGTGTTGTTATAGGACTGAGGTTCTTAAACAACTTCTATTTCTCAGCAGATTTGATCTGTTGTTTTTTTCCCAGTTTATGCTAAAAACATGTAACTATAACATGTTAGGTAGGCTGAGATTGATTTTATGTAATATGGCAATGTAAAATTTAGCTGTCTGGTGCAGCTTCATAACACATACCTATTAGGTTTTTTTTAGATTACGAAGATTCCAACTAAAGGTTTTCAAATTGTACCAGAAGGTTGTGATGATTTTTCATAGAAATTGTTTACTGTTTCCAGAACTTCATTCAGATGCTTTTGAGAAAAACATGTATTGCATCCAATTTTAAATTATGTTTAAAAGATTTTTAAATCATATCAACAGAAAGGTTTTTAACTTTAGTAGGATTCCTAAGCACTCATTCATTCTTGAGTCTTTCTAGAAACAATACATGGAAGATACTGAAGACAATGGGCTTTAATTTTCACCAGAGTGCTTTGCCTGGAGGATGACATCCTTCCTGCCACCAGAGGTCCCAGCCCCTCTCCAGTTGCTGATGCTCAGAGCCCTTTCAGGAGCACTCAGACAGACAGACAGACAGACAGACACTGCTCTGCAGTCCCTCCAGGGACACTCCTGTGACAGGAGGAACTGGACAGGGGCTGTCCCACCTGCCACCATCTTCCTGTGCTCCTTTGCCAGCATGCAGAGGAGCATTTTATCTCAGTACATAGTAGAGCAATTAAACAGACATACTACACTCCAATTCATTTGCTTGCATTTTACAATATGCCAAAAAAAAGTCTCAGGCAACTAAGGAAAAAACAGAAGTAACAAATATGCTTTTCAACATGGATTTCATTAGGAAACTGAGTGAGCAATAGCTGATACTTTCTGTGATAAACTCATTAGGATTGTGATGGGTGGCAAAATAAGAGTTCTCTGCAGTATAGGAGAAAGTAGACTGAACACCATTTAGGGTTAATTCTAGCAAAGAAAACAACAGTTTTAGATATGAGGAAAGCTAGAGCCACATAGGTTTAGGGACTTTGTTATGCAGCTTAGAGTAAAAGGACAGTTATTTTCCTCTCATAGCACTTAGAATGGAATCATAATGACTTAGCATTGTTTAAAGCTAGTAAACTGCAACTGTAAATCAGCAAATTAGCTAATGATTGCCTCTGGGTAGTGATACATAATGAAAAACAAATGAGGAAAGGTACTCATGCATTGCACTTTGTAGCTACTGGAAAAATTAAAGTTCTATCTTCATAAAAATACTGTTAAAGGGATGTTATGAAGGGCTGTGCCCTGGTAGCAGAACAATTACTGCTTCAAATGAGTATGTTTTTTAATAAATGCTACTATAGCAAGTCTGCAATTCAGTACTGGCACTTTTAAATGATCTGTGGTGTAACTGAGAGGTTATATCTGCAGTGGGAAGCTGTGAAACCAAATATTTTACTTCCAGCCTTTTCTAGATAGTGCCAACCTCAGGTACTAGAAATGCATGTAACTAAATAGCCAAATAACATCACAGAGTGATATCACTATGCCAGTAATCTTCAGTGCAGAGACAGTAATGGCAAGCAAGACCTCAGAGCTTTCAAACCATAAATTGATTTATTGCCATTTTTTAAAAAAATAAAGCAAAAATATAATCATAACAAAGCAATAACATTTTGATCTCTTGACCCCACACCCGTCAGGTGTCTACTTGCACAATTCTGAAACTTGCACAATGATTCTTCACTTCCCATATTGCTTGTGCTCAGCATCATACTGTATTTCACTTCCAAATGACATTACTTTTAGTAACTTGCCCGTGTTTAATTCTCCATGTCATAAGTAAAATTTTGTTTCTCTTTGCTGTTTAATGTTTCCTAGGGAAGATCTGCAGCTGAGATGCCTTGTGTGTTTCTTGTCTCAACATGCCTAACATTTTTTACATTGTTTACTATGTGTTTACAGGACAGACTAATTAAGGGTCTGATCAAATTGACATCTCTTTATATCAATATGGGGTAAGTGTGGTGATGATGAGCTCATTCAAATAAGGTGAAGTGTACATACATGTAATGGTATTATTTTGGCTTGTTGCTTCTACAGCTAATTGTTGATAATTTCTGTTCTGATAGATAATGACCAGTGTTTGTAATGCCATAGGGAAGGTATGGTTAGCACCATGAAATTCAGAGGAGGCATTAAAGTTTCCATATAGCATACAAAGATGAGCACACTAAAACAAGAAACTCCTTTTAAATCATATGCCACTTCAGCACTTGGGAGCCACTCCCTCTAGCAAAACTTTCCTTCATTTTAGTGGCTGTAGCCCCAACTGCAGGGCTCAACCTCACCCCCACACAGGAGGGCCAGGGTGCAGCACAGCACACCCTTGGAGCCAGCAGCAGGGAGTACAGAGCACTCAGAAGGTGCTGCAGATGGGACACAGAATCCCAGTGGCATCCTCTGGGATGTTAAAATGTTCCCAAGCAGAAAAGAATCACATTTTTTATATATATATATATATATATATATATATATATATATATATATATAATATATATATAAATATATATAAAATATCTATATATTATATATTTATAAATATATAAATATATAAATATATATTGTATTATGTTTATATAAATATATTATATTATATTATATTATATATATATTTATATATCACATTTTATTCCATATCTTGGATAGTAAGTCTAAAATTAAAATTTTCAAATAAAAAATTAGTAGGAATTAGTGAAGTGGGATTCTCTGGAATCACACATTGGGTTTGGGTGTTGTAGGCAAAGAATTTACCTTCTGGATTGATTTTGAAGTTTATAATATTAGGAAGATAACATTAAGAAAAAAACCTGCTTTTCAGGCATCTGATGTATTTTAGTTATGAAAAACTTACATATTCCCGGCTTCGTTGATATGTTACAATGGAAATTTAGGGAATTTGAATTTTAGATGAGTATCCAAAGAGGCAGTTATGCAGACTTGTACTTCAAAGTGAGTGTAATTCTTAATGTCTTTAACCTAAGGAATTTTAAAATGCTATGAGTCATGTTTTCCAGAAACTTCAAACCACACCGGGAAGCTGTCAAAACAGATCTGTTGCTATAAAAGGAAAAAACAATAAAGAAATATACAGGCTAGGGATTTGTAATCTCATGTGAGGGGCACTGGAAAGTGGTGAGGAATCTGATCCTCTTGTCATTTTATAAAAGATTCTGCCAGATCTTTGGATCAAAATCTTGTGTTTCTTCCCCTCTCTGGTATCTAGAGATCATTATTATTTGTGAAAGCAGCCCATTTTTTTAGCATACAGCCATTCTCCTGCTTTTCTGGCAAAAAATCTGGTTTGTGTACATGGAGATTTGTATATGGCCAATTTCCATCAACATAGATAGAAATTGTTTTGTGTTTTAGTATTGAAGGAATGCAGAAATCCCTTATGATAATACTAATATAGCTATTTATAACAACAACAAAAAAATGAATTCCAGAACATTTACAGTCTTGAGGCCTTCACACCAAAAATGAGCAGGGATGAAATAATGGAAGAAGAACTGCTGTGGGGAGAGATTATAAAAGCATACAAAGCATGTTTTTTAGTCCAGCTATGTTTTCTGGTGGAGACCATTTTGTGGTGTTCTATTTTCCCATTAAAAAGGAAATTGCTGCCTGGTGACATCTCACTGCAGCAGGTATGCTTTGCAGACAATACATCTGTAACAATTCATAGATGTGTGAAAAGAAGTGGTTATAGTGATCTTATCTTACCAGTTACCACTGTTGATAGCAACATTGGCAGTGACTGGACATAATCTGATAGAGCATAGAGCAGGGACAGGGGATTCCTTGCCAATGAATTAAATAGATGGAGTCTAATTCCTAGTCCCACAATATTGTACATGTGGAGCAGTTCCAGTGAAAGGCATGGGTTTATTACAGCTAAATGCTAAAATGAGAATTGAGACTGTTTGTGGTGGTTGCATGAAATTATTTTCAGAGGTGAAAACAGTCTTATACTTTTTATACTGCATAATTTTTTCCATAATGCTCATCCAGATGTACTTCCTTGGACACTACTTTGATCAAATACCTTGAACCTTTCTTCAGAATCATTGTCTCTCTTTATTGACTATATGAACTTTCAGATTTCTTATTAGGCATGTAAGAAAATTAAGTCCTCTTTTACTTTTATTAATTGTCCAAACTGGCCACTTTTCAAGAAGGGGAACACTTCTATGTGCAACAGCCTTGTGCACAACAACCCCCAGTGCTGGGGACAGTAGCAGCTGATAAGAGATGCTGCTTTTTGCACCAGACAATTGGTCTCAAGCAGACTGTATGGAGTCCCATGTCCCATGGAGGTAAATGGAGTTATAGTCTAGTCCTTCTTAGATATTTTTGCTTGGGCTTTTTTGCTGTTTTTTTTAATAAAAACTATCTTTTGTCAGAAATATGATGCAAAGAAAATGTTAAATGTTTTTCTCCACAAAGAACATATTTTCTACAGAGTCCACTTTTGACCGTACATATAAGTGTTTTGCAGTTATAAGAGAAATTGCTGGTATTTTAGCATTTTAATAAAATACAACCCCAAAGTTGTCAACTGAGGTAATGTATAGGGTGATTTAGTAGAGTCCTGGGAAATATGCCCTGAGATGCTGCCAGTAATGAAACTAAATCACTGCTTTATATTAGTCTGTTTTAGAAGACCAAGAGTTGCAATACTTGACTGTGTCAAAAATAAGAACCCATGTAGAAAGGTACTGGTCAAATAATGACAGCTGGAAATTAACACTGACGTGGCAAGTAGTCAAAGTTTTGATGTTTGTATATTCAGAGCTACTTTTCTCCTCCATATGTAACACTGAACTCCCCTTTGTAACACAATATCAGTGTCTTTGGAATGACATTTCCAGATTTAAAGTTCCAAGGAGGAGCAAGCTCTGCTGTTCTGAGGAGACTGGAGCAGACTATCCATTTTTATGTTCTGCAGAGATTACATCTGAGGGGCACCTTCTGCAGTCTCCTGAGTTGTGAGAAGCCCTTGGGGACCCTCAAGTGCTGATGGAGTAGAGCAAAGAATGTAGCTGAGAGCAGTCCAGACACTCATTGCAAACTGTCAGAAGTCAGAAGGGGTCAATGCTGCAGTAAAATTTTATCATTGCTGAAGGCAATATCCTCTTTTTGTCTGTGGGTTATCATTTTAACACTGTGTTGGTTATTTCTAATTAGGTAGCTATCACAGGATAGGGGAAGAAAAGGGTCAAATAAGGCTCAGGTATTAGCACAAGTTACTAAGATTTTAATAGAAAATATAAAAATAGAAATATAAAATAGAAAATTTATGTATTTCCAGGACAAATGCCAAAAATTGCTACAAGGTAATATAAAGATTCTACTGAATGTTCAACCTATCCTAATTGAAATCTGTTTCAAAAAAATTCCTTTCATTAAAGGGATCTTTCTCATTACCATGGTCTCCATATCTTCTGTCATTGTTACTACTCACATAGATGGTATCTATCTGCAGCATTTGTGTGTTCACTGCATTCCTCTTACTTACAGGTCTGGCAGAGCATTATTAGCACTAGACATACTACAGACTGGGAAGTGTATTTTAAGTGGAATAACTATTAAATCTGAAGGTATTTATGGTGGTTTGTATTCAATTAATTGCTCAACTGTAAGAATTGCTTTAAGCAGGAGATGTAGTTTAGCATTTGTTCTTTTCCTTGTAACAATTGTGTTCTTTACAGTGCTACAGGCAGTTGAGCATTAGCTTCACAATGAGGAGATTAAACTGAAGTTATTTTGGGGTTGTATATTTTTTTACAATTAAACAAACTAAAAAGAACAGAGTGTAATTTTTAATTACTCATCTGAGATGAAAAAAATTAACATAAATCCAAGTTGGAATTCAATTATGACAACAATACCATATAGCTTACTATATAATGCACACACAAAAAAGTGTTCCTCTACACCATTTTATTTAAGTGTGCCTATATAGGAGCTCAGTTTGCTGAACTTATTTCAAACTGAGTATCTTTAGAATATTAGGAAAAGATATTATCAACTTCATAATCAATTCTCCTTTATTTTATTCTGAAGCCAAAAGTAAATCTGGAACTAAAATCAAAGTAATTTATCATTTAAATAGACATAGGAAAAGAAGTACCTATAGATTTTGTTAACACAAAAAATACAAAAATGATTTCATGTGTTAAACAACAATACTTGTACAAAATAGATGAGAAAAAACACAGGCTTCATTTTTCCTGAATGCTTTGGTCTTAAGTGGTTACTCCATGCTGAAAAGCCATAAACTACATGCCAGTGTTCTCAAAATATTACTTCATGTGTGTTGCTTCTGAAATCTGTGGATATAATCATGAAGTAAAGCATTAGTAAGGTATTAGGTTTAGCAAAATAGGAAATTTTCAGCAATAAATGACACAGTCAAAATTACTGTGAGAAAAGTAATGAAAAGGGTCAGAAATTAATTATAAGAGGTTACTGTTAGCATTACCTTTTTCTCTCCAAATCCTAGATTTCCCTAAAGGATTTCCATTCAGTTAAAATCTCAACCTATCTATCTTAGGAAGGACACAATGACTTTGGGTACTTGGTGATATATTTATAACTGAGATACATCTTGAAAACAAATCAAAAACTCATGTTGAGATGCAAAGGCCATTGTGCAGAAGAAGTATCAGGAAGGGCTCAGAAAAACAACCACAGAAATGTCAGGTGCTGCTTTCTTCTAATAATTTGTGCACCAGTGTGAAGTGAAGGGAACTGCATGGAAAAGAGCAGGATTGCATCAGTGTGAGCAGCTTGGAGGGAGCTGAGCTCCTGACCTTGATCCAGCTGTTTTTATAGCTGCAACCACAGGCAAGTTCCCTGCCTACAGCAAAAATAAGGATGTGTTGCATTGCATGGATTTGTGCATGGTACCTGGGCTCCACAGACCATTCCTTGAGGAAGAGCAAATTCTGGGATGTGTTGCAGTTGCAATGCAGGCTTATTACATCAAGGGGGTTTCTAAAATACAAGGCAATTTCAGACCAAAATGGCTGGAGTTGTGCTTTGCCTTGTTGCAGCTTTGTGTGTCATTAATAGCTGCCTCGTCGAAAATCCAGGATGATTGATGTTGTATGAGTCTGTGCTGGGGTTTAGTTTAATTTGCATTTGGATTTTACCTCACCCAGTGACCCTGTGCTGTGCACATGAGCAGCCATTTGCTTGCTGTGCAATGTTCTTAGTGATGGTGATTTGTGAACACAGGGGGTGTAAGGTAAAATGGAATAATCAGTATGCAGAAAAAAATGTGCCAGAACATGGGAATGACATAACACTATCAAAGCCATTTCAAAAGTATATTTTAGAGGCTGCAGCAACTGCCTGTCCCAGAATTTAATCAGGATCCAAAGTTTTGAAAAGACTCCAGTAGGAAAAAAAAAAAAAAAAGAAAAGGTAATATAAAAGTGTCACTCAAGCCAGCAGGCAATGCTAACAAATTGCCATGTCTTTGTCAAATGCTCATCACTCATTCTTGTGTCAGGTAATGACCATACAAATTGTAATTGTATAGATCAGGCAAGATGTTCATTCCAAGCAGTCACCCTTGCTATTTTATTACATGAATGTCTTGCAAACTCAGAAAATGTTGAAAAGACTGTAGTAAGAGAAAAAAAGTTCAGAAATAAATGCACTGTAAAACAGGATTAATGGTATAAATTTGGGATTAGCATAAATCCTATTTACCCCTACTTAATAAGGCATTATAAAGCAAGCAAGGTTTATGTAATAGTATTTAATCTTATTTAATTTCCTTTTTTAAGCAAATATCCAGTTGACCTTAGCGTGTATAATACAATGGACCATTTGTGAAATATGCACATCCCCAAAATCCTTTGTGATTCAGGGTAGTGAATATACTTGACACAGTTTTATGCATGCTCCAAGTTATCCATATTGCAACTTTGTTCTACATTTGCCATGCAGGAAAACTTGTCACTAAAATCCAAAGGAATTGTGGTTTCCCATAAACTTAATAGTGTATCCTCCTCTGCCTCCTTTTATTTTTTTAATTAATTTGTAAAGACTTGGAAATGGATACTCTCCACTTGATTCTACACCCATTAATGTGAAAAAATTAATTATTTTGTAAGTGGGCTGGCTTTTGTGTATATTCAATAATTTGATACATTTATGTGTATCTAGAAATAGTTTTCCAACCAGTAGTTTTTTATTCTGACTATAAGTCATGAAATAGCTTCAACAGTAAGTGATGATACCAGATTTGATTTTGTCAATTATAGACTTAATTACCACCTGTCTTACAACTACATTTGTAAGTTTATATTCCTGAATTTAAAATAATTGTCTTGTTTGCATTTGAGCAATACTTTTTTTCAAGATAGAGGTTAATAATGAAGTATATAATATGTAGAGCTGAAAATGTTTTATTTATTACTAGGCAGAGTTTCTCCTCTAGACTGCAAATTTATTTTTATCCAATGTCTTTGAACAGTTTAGATAAACAACATTTGAAAGTTCGCTAACTCATAAAATTGCCATAATTTTAATGCTGACAGCAAGATATTAATACCCAGAAATACAGCATCTCAATTTAACTACTTGCAATGAAGTTACCATCTTTCAGATAATTTTAGACATCTGTCTGCTATTGTTGCTGTCATTTTCATTGGTCAGAATCAATATCTAAGGCTTCCAGAACATTTGAAAAGCTTATCTTTGCATGTGAAATATTAAGTAAATTTTCTCAGGATAGTCCTGTGGGAAATTCTGGTAGTATTTATGACAGCACCAATGCTCCCTTGAACTCTGCATGGCCATGCTAATGATTTTCAAGGCTTTAAATTTGTAATGGTACAAATGGTGTCCTGTATATCAACTATCAGATCCATTTAGTGGATGGAATTCCTTTCACCATGTGGGCATTTCTGTTATTAACCCTACTGCTCCTGTGCTACTTATCTTGCTAACACACTTTTTTAAATTAGTGATAGACTATTTTGAAAAGTCAGGGTTTGAAAGTGCTTTTTCTTGTTGTGAAAAGACATTAATCTTGTTTATCAAAGCTGTCTACAGAGGAGAGCTGAGGCTCCTCGGATGCATAAGTGATTTCCCTGCCTCAGATGACATGAGTACTGCATTGAGAAAACTGCCAGTACATGTGTCCTCAATGTAAGCACAATTCTTACAGCTTGGAGGATTTGAGATTTTAAAAAAAACTTCCCTAGTAGCTCTTTTTTTCTTCCCCCTATGACTTTCAGACAATTTGTCCTTTTTGTTCAGGAAATGTTTTTTTGCTTTTTTCACCTTAATTCTGTTTCTCAGGCAACACAGACTACAGGAATTGTTGCTAATATATTGTAAACTACACCATCCAATGTAATTTTCTTCCTCACGCTGACTTACCTGTCTCTACAACTACATTTTCTGGCTTCTCAATGTGTCTGATGCAGTTCTCTGGGAATGTTTTCATTTCTTCAAATGCTTTTCAGTACATAGTATTTTCTGCCATTACTCTATCACTCCTCTCCTACTCTGGACAAGGGAGGGAAACAATAATGGAAGCCTCATGGGTTGGGATAAGGGCAGGGAGAGATCAGTCACCAGTTCCTGTCACAGGCAAAGCACACTTGACTTTGGGAAAAAAATTAATTTAATTTATTACCAATCAAATCAGAGTAGGATGATGAGAAATAAAACCAAATCTTAAAACACCTTCCCTTCACTCCTCCCTTCTGCCCAAGCTCAACTTCAGTCTCAAACCTCTTCCCTCCAACCTGCAGAAGGATGGGGAATGTGGGTTATAGTCAGTTCATCACACGTTCTCTCCTTCTCAGGGGGAGGATTCTTTACACTCTTCCCCTGCTCCAGAGTGGGTCCCTCCCATGGGAGACAGTGCTCCATGAACTTCTCCAACATGAATCCATCCCACAGGCTGCAGTTCTTCACAAACTGCTCCAGCATAGCCCTTTCCATGGTGTGCAGTCCCTATGGGGTCCCAAATCCTGCCAGCAAACCCGCTCCAGAGTGGGCTCCTCTCTTCACGGGGCCACAGCTCCTGCCAGGAGCCTGTTCCAGGATGAGCTTCCCATGAGGTCACAGCCTCCCTTGGGCATCCTCCTGCTCCAGCATAGGCTCCTCCAAGGGCTGCAGGTGGGTCTCTGAACCCCCATGGCCCTCCATGGGCTGCAGGTGGGTCTCTGAACCCCCATGGCCCTCCATGGGCTGCAGGGGCACAGCTGCCTCACCAGGGGCTGCACCAGGGGCTGCAGGGGAATCTCAGCTCTGGGGCCTGGAGCATCTCCTGCCCCTCTCTCTGCACTGACCTTGGTGTCTTCTGAGTTCTTTTTGCCACAAAGTCTCTCTAAGTGCAGTTCCTGGGTTTTCCCCCCTTCCTAACTGTTATCCCAGAGTTACTCCCACTGTCACAAGTGGTTTGGCCTTGTCCAGTGACAAGGCTCTTTTGAAGCCAGCTGGTATTGGCTCTGCCAGACGTGCAGGAAGCTTACGGCAGCTTCTCACAGAAGCCACCACTGCCTGCAGCCCTTCCTGCTGCCAAAACCTGTCCAGGCAAACCTAATTTATCACAAATAGCAAATACTGGTGGTGATTTTTCCAAGTCATTCTTTATTTTGATACTTAATGCCATTTAATTTCCACTTTCTCCACATGTTTGGCTGATGGCCAATCATTTTGGATAGATGACTAATATCTACAGTGGAGAAGTTCCACAGGTTGTTTGACAAGCTGTTCTAGTCTGTTAGGGATGTTACAACAGCCTAAAATTGCTGATTGCATTTTCCAAAGAGCAGACAAGTTCTAAACTACAAGTAATTTTGTACATCCATGAAATTACTGAAAACATTAGTTTATTGTTTCCAAAAAGCAATTAATTTAGATGTTTAAAAATCCACTTAAAATATAACAACTGAATATTCACAAGACATTGAAATAACTCATCAGTAAATAGCTCAATAGTGGGTCATTGTGAAAGGCACTTCTGCAGAACTTTGTGTCAGCATTGGGTACAGTTGTGGTGCTACAGCCTTGAGAAAATCGCCCGTCGCTATTTTGGGAATTAAATTTAAATACCAAAGATAATCCTTAATTCTGAATGCATTTTATAGGCTGTGATAAAGAAAAGGTGATTTATTTTGAAAAATAGGCATTGTCTTAACTCTGTGAAAAAAAATAGCTTTTGATATAAACCTCACTGTCAACATCTGATATGCTTGATTATTTTAAATCACATAGAATCATAAAATCACTCTGGAATTCAGTGGAAATGTTTGAAAAATCTCTCCAAATACACCCTTTGTGCTCCATATGGATAATCATATTTAGAAATTACCTTCAGTGTCTTTTTTTTTGTTTCTAGAAGCTCTCTTGACACCATTAATGCTGGTCTGGGATGATGAGGGAGAAATAGCTTGTGGGCACACTCTTGCAGTCATATCAGGGGTCCTAAACAAGCTCTCTGAGCCCCTTCTACCTGCAGACACACAGTCATTCTCTCTACCTGATCTCTTCAGGTCCTGGTGGAGAAGGGTACAGCTGTCCTAATTCATCCCTTACACCTTAAACCACTTAGCATGGTTCAAGAGTTGATTTTCTTCAGTGACTGTAACAAGCATTAATGTATTTTCACTGGGGGTATGCAAGGTATGGTGATTAATCTAGAAATGTAAATCAAAACCCTGTTCACTACCACTATTAAACAAAATTTAAGGAAGCTTTTTTTCCCCCAATTTTTGCTCTAGATTTGCTCTAGATCTTCCTGTTCAGATAAAATTACAATCTGCTTCAGGAAATCAAGTGCTGTGTCTGATTAGCTCTTCAAAATACCACTAAGTTGTGTGGCTTCATTTATTTCCCTTGATCCATCGACCTATTGTCTTATGGTCCTCATGGGGAATAAATATTGTCTATTCATCAACTTCTGGTTTCATATTAAAGAAAAAAAAAGGCTTCTTTTTAATGTCATTCTCTTCGTAGGATGAAGGTCATGCTCTAAGTTATGTTACCCTATATGTTGTAAGGTGTGAGCTATTCCACTTATCTCAAATATGAATCTAAAGCTCTAAAAGAAAATAAGTAAATACTAATGTTATCATTTGTTCTTTTTTTCTCATCTTTTCTACTGATACTTCCTTATACTTCCCCTTCTTTGCTTTTTTTCTTTACCTATCTCTTCATTTGAATTTTATTTGCTCAATTTCTTCCTTAATGTCTTATGGACATTTTTTGTGAAATCTAACCACATCATAAAAATGTGGTGAAATTGCTTCAGCTGGGATTTCTATATCTTTCACACTTTTTGGCTATAATTTCAAATATATCTACATTTTTTTGTAGGAAACTGAAAGGGGTTCTTTTTAATGTATTTTTGTAGTTCCTCAGTATTACCAGAAGCTTTTCCTTGTGAAAACAGGTGAAAACTGAAATAGAAGTTCTAGTCATTTGCCATATACCAAAGAAAAATTATAAAACATAATGTAAAACATTGATTCATAAGTTATTCTTTATTTTTAATCAGCTTTCCCTGCTAGTATATTAAATGCAAATTGGAATAATAATTGTTTGCATCAAATATTCTGGATAATGTGTTTTGCTACATGAATTAAATTCTTTCAGCAATATGGTACAAGTTAAAATTGGATTTGCTGTGCTAATCCTTTTAATAAATATTCTAGCATCTTCAACAATATCATCCCACTGCTTGAATCCTTTCCTCTTCTCTGTATACTTTCATATTAATTAGAAAATTCTCATCTTTTCTTTTAAGGGCATTATGTTCTATATTGCATCTTTCATGAGAGTGTTTCTCAAGTGTATCTATTTCTTACTCTTCTTCCTCCTCTTTTTTCTCTGAGTCATATTATTGTGGTGATATTTCCACGTCTGCCATTACAGCCATTTTCTGCTTCTTTTCTTGAAATCAGCAGTAAAATAGTGCATACAAGTAAAACAGGAGAAAAGGCAAAAATAGTAACTCTGAGAAAAGATTTCTGAGAGGAGCAAAATAAATAGTTAAGATGCCAGAAAATGTACATAATCTTTTGATTAAGCAAAAGGTTATTATTACAGAAACATTAAGTCCAAAAGTATGCTTCAGCCAACAAATTTTAATTATGTCCAATATATGAAGATGTCTTTCAAGTTATAAGTTTGAATTTCCAACATACTTGCATTGCCATTCCATCTTGGAGTCATTTATACAATTTTATATTTAATAACTCCATCCAAGTAATTAAATAAAATACTGAATAGTACTGGACAAATAAAGTCCTGTGGCTGTTGCTGCATCTTTCTATTTTGATAGTGGTTATTGGTAATTATTCTTGTGAGTCCTTTTTTTTAACATTTCTGAGCCCATATTCAAATTAAAAGATGTGTTTCCTTGGCAACTCCACAGAAGAGCAAATCAGATCTTACATGGGCCAAATTATCTGTGAAAATTCCATTTTTTTCTCAGTGAAGAGTACAAGGTATATAGAACAGTGCCTTCAAACTAAGTATTCCAGTCACATACCTAAAGCTAAGAGGAAATATTCTGTGCCTTGGTCAAAACTAATGAATTTCAATAACCAAGAACAAAAAATAAAAAAAGTAAGTGTAGGAGAACTAAAATGTCTTTCAGTGGAAAAAGATCATAAATAAAGATACAATGAGTCAGAGTCCAAAAAAAATTAGTTTTAATGATTTCCTCTTGAAATTGGGAGTGCAAGAGCATACAAAATAAGTTGGGTTTTCACTTTTTGCTAGTAGTATACAGGCAGTAATTCAAGTTCTTACTATAGATGAGCTACTAAATAATAAAAAGGCCTTATTATTTTTGCTCTCTCAGAGCAGATACTGCATTGAAGAAGGAAAATGAGACACAGAATATTTAATTTTTTTTTTATTTCAATAAATGAAAAAATGCAGTACAAAGGATAAATGTTAAGTTTGTCTTACGTTTAAGAATGGAGCACATAAAATTCTCACAGGGTATATAGTTGCTGCTTAAGAAAATAATGCCTGAGTTTAGTCTGCAACAGAACTTATGAATTAAATACTAAACAGGTATGAATATCAGATACAAGAAGTCTGTGAAATAATCAGTAGTATTTGCATCAGTGGTTATGTTAGCAAAATTATTACAATTAACTTTTTTTCTTTATTTACCTGCAGAACAGTTGATCTTTTTGGAGGCTGAGCTATAAGATAAAGGAGATTTTGAATATTAAGAAAGTGATACTCAAAACTTATGGAAGGTTTCTGAACAAAGTGAGTTCAAAATGAGCTAAACTGTCCAAAAATGTCTATGGTCTCTTAGCAAAGCAAAATTTCATTAGTATGAAATACCAAAAATATTACATCTCTATGCTGTAACCACTTAGCATGCAGAAAACATGGAGAAAACTCTGCTGTCCATAGGCAAAACAGCTGTAGATGGAACAGCTGCATCATTTATGTATATATGTAATATTCAGCTACAGACTGTGAAAAGTGGAATCAAGTCTTGCTTCTTAAGTTCCTCGATTGTTTCAGTAAAGTACATGGAAGAAAAAGCTGAAAGGCTTTCTGTCTTAAAAAAAGCTTTTTGCACATACTTCTAGTTTCTTCTGCTGTCTTAGTTATCCATATTTGTCCTGACTTCTCAGAAATAAAATCTTCCTCTGTTAGGCAAGTTATTTATCTCTTATAAATAGTTCCTAGTATTAATATTTGCAGCGTTCAAAGCTTCTGAAGCCTGGTTTTGTCTTCTAGTCACTGATGACTGATAAAGTACTTTCAACTTTGAATACATGTGTGTGATTTGTGGTCAGAAGGAGGGGGTCTCTTTTTAGGACTTCAATGAGATTTATTCATATGAGGGGCATTTAGCTGTAAGACAGAGTAGATCTAATCATATGTCAAAAGGTCCTTCCCTTTTTTATGCTATATTTTCAATATCTATCAGTGCCTTCAAGGTATTTGAAATGAGATTGCCTATATTTACTCATGCAAGCATTGTAGCAGGCTTTAAAAAAATAATTTGATACCTTGGTTTGTGCTAAAGAAACTACCAGCTGAAATTTTCCCAGCAAGTGTCCCTAGACCATTTGGCTTCTTCATCTCCTAAGGGAGCATATAAGCAGCTTGTTCATTCATTTTCAAGTAACCAAAGCTAAGACTATCAAAGCCACTCTGAATTACACCAGATCTATAAAAAAGAAACAAATAAAAGATTTGGTAGGCATGTAGTACCAGTAATGACACAGAAACTGCAGAGAATGTGAATCAGGTGTTATTGGTTCTTCTAGCTGCCTGTACTTGAATGCCTGTCCAATTCACTGAAGCAGTGGAAAGGACATCTTAGTTGGCCTACTCTAGGTCTTTACTACTGCAGTTTAGTATATCTGTCATAAACTTGTGTAGTGTTTACTCTTTTCTTACTCTTTTTCCAAACTTTAATTCTGTTTTCATTTGCAGTGCACTCTGAAACTTTCTGAGATTGCATCAAATGGGCTTGTAAATGAATTTCTTTTGAGTGTTCTGTTTATTGTCTTCCTGGCACAGGGTACCATCCCCAGCTTGATAAATTTATCGAAAGTGCCTGCAACCACTTTTTGAAGAAGTGTTTAATCTAGCCACAGTTCAGGGGCAAGCACTAGTCCTCCATTTCCACAGTTTGTTGCTAAGACTGACAGAGAATTTTACTCTTTCCCTTGGCAACTCAACAACTTCTTGGAACCCAGAAAGTTGTCCAGGCTCTCTGAGGACTTCAGGCTCCAAGTACACCAGCATGGTAATGGCCCTTGAGAGGGAGCTTCTTACTGTCAGGTACTCACATACCATTTATAGACCCACAGATTTCTCACATCTCTATTAAATCATAGTAGTCAGCCTGAGCATGAATTTTGGAAGGTATTTCATCTATAGGGAATTCTTCAGCCACTTTATGAAATTTATTTCTCTGTTTTTAACTCAAATGCTTCAAATAGTTTGTGGAAGCACTGTATTGTCACTGTGAGATGTTTCTCTAGAATGCGACTTGCAGGTCATGTGTTTTTTACTAAGAATTTATTAACACCTGTATTATCTTTCACTAAGATTTGTATCTGGTATTCAAGATGAAATATGTGCACACCAAGAAACTGTGCACTGGATATAGTAAATATATGTTACACTGTTTAAGTTATTAAGTATAAAGATTTTATGTAGATCCCATCATTAGAGACACCTATTTTGGGGTATATATAGATACCTGTCTTAGGGTTGTTTTTGTATAAGCTTCAGGGACAGGTGAATAACTCAGACTACCAATTAAGCCAAATCAGAATCCCTGACAGTCATTGGAAACACAGAGTCATGGATAAAGTATGTGTTTTACTTTATTTCCACATCTGCTTTTCTTCATAGACAGGAAAAGTCCAAATAATCAAAGTTTAGAGGTAATACTAAACATCTGGAAAAATACTGAACAACTGATTTTTATTCCTGAAATTTAATAAACCTCCTCTTTGTACATTCAAGTAATGCAGAAGAGCAAAGAAAGTCATAGCGAATACATTTTAAGGCTTGCCACAATAAATTCCAATTTTTTTGGAAACATTGCATGTGATCAGTGAACCTGTTAATGTTGTCTAGGAAATTTATGCTGTCTCCCACCTAACAGACTCTGCACTTCCTGCAGGATATTCTTATTTAATGTAATTTAAAACCTTAGAACTGTTTTAGTTTTCGAAATTGAAGAAGGAATATTACACTTCTTATAAATCATAAAGAACTTGAACCCAAATTTGAAGGGTAAATATCATACAGTGGTTTTGCTAGATGCTAGCATGTGTAGCAAGGGGAACATACAATTTTAATTGCTTTGGACTGTTGAAGTTGTCAATCTATAATGCTGCACACTACACAGTCAGCCTTGGGCACATCAGTACTCTAATTACAGAAAGTCTGGCTCTTCACAAATGTTTTAACATTTGATTTATTTCCTGTTCGAGTTGTTCAATAGAGCCAGAGTTAATTGGTTTTCCAAATGAGTGTTAAAAATATAAAGACTCAGCTTCATTAAGAGGAGGCTGTACTTACTGTTCACCAATGGGTTGTAAAGCCATGTAAAGGTTAGAGTGAGATTTCATAGCCTTGTGTACAAAAGCATGACTTGAATTAGTTTGTTTTGCTTACAAATTATAGGTAATATTTGACCCTAGTTAATCATTTACTCTAGCTGCTTTTTCTTTTTTAAAGGGGAAGATAAGCTGCCTGAGGAAAAAAAATCAAGCCAAATATATTAAAAGTAGACGAACCAATTTTATTTGTTTCATGTGTTTACCATTTACCTAAAGGAATCACAGTATTTCTTTGCCATCCCTGTGTAGTTTCTCTGTTCACAAAAGGGATCAAGCTTTTTATTGAGTCTTTCCTTTTGTTTGAAAGATTCTTCCAAAACATCTTGCAAACCAGCAATGTATCATGGATAAATCATAATTTCCTATTCCTGTGACCTACATGCTGTTCATGCACATTCAGCAATCTCATGCTTCTAACAGCAAAATTGTAATTAAGGAAACAAAGGAAGTCAGCAGGTATTTTAACATTTTAACTCCTTTTGAGGCAATAGGACAGGGTAGAAGGACTTTGCTGGGTTTTTCTTAGGAATAGCTAGAGTTTATTGGCTGTTTTGTTCTGCATGGGCACATTTGTGTGGTTTTGTTTTGCTGGGTTTTTAGGAGAAGGGTTGCAGCGTTCCCTTGTATTACATTTTTTCCTAAAACATACTAAAACTTGCATTCAGAAGAAGTATTTGATTTTTAAGACTCCTCAGTTTGGAGTGAATAAAAGGAGTGAAGAATGCTCTGCAGTGTTCAGAGCGCAGTGTAGGGGTAGCTCAAGGAAAAAGCTGTGTGGACAGTGCGGTTCTGTTTAGGAGCGAGGGTAGGAAGATGTGGTGAGAAAGCAGCTGCCGAGGCAGCCAGGGTTGAGCTGAGCAGCAGGAAGGAGTAGGCAGTGGAGATGCACAGAAGTGACATGATCAGGGCAGGTCTCCTGGTAAACAAGGAGCAGTAGCTGGTAATGGCAGACAGGGCAGCAGGGAGCAGCAGGAGCAGTCTCCATAAGGAGAGCTGGAAGCTGAGCCAGAGACTCTTGGCCAAGAAGGGGTGATGCTGATCTGTAGGTGAGACTGGGTGAGCTCAGGGGAAGAAAGGAGAGGAGGCAGAGGATGCTAGTTTCCCACCTGTTAATAATTAGCAATGATGGAGATGGCTGGGTTTATCTGTCTGGAAGGTTGTCACAGAGCTGCTACACTTATCTGCCAGTGGGAAGGCACTGAGACATCCATGTGGTAGGCATGAACATCTTGAACAGCTGAATGAAGGAGATGGAGTTATTCTTGCATTTTTAAAAGCTAATACTGCAGAGAAAGAAAGAGGGTGGCATATTAATAATGACTGTAGAGCAGTAGAGCCCAGTTTCTCCTAGGGAGCAGGGGAGGGGCCAGCAGGAGCACACTGCTTCCCTGGGCTGGCCTGGGAGCCAGGCTCCATCCCACCTGCAGCCAGGAGCAGGGAGGCCAGGGCACACTGGGGCACTGCCCATCTCCCAGGGCTGGGACATGGTCACACAGGGCAGGGCAGGGCTCTGGGCACTTGGAGCCCAGCTCTGCTGCAGCATTGCCCAGTGGCCCCTGGGGGCTGAACAGGGAGAGTCAGGACTGGAGGAGCCCTCAGGCCCAGATGTTTTCAGCAAAAGTAGGAAAACAGAATAATGATGTATAGCATGGTATGGTACTGCAATGACTATCAAAAAATAAAACACAGAATGGAAAAATAAATCAATGTAAATTTTAAAAATCATCAATTTCTGTGTTTAAAGAGATACATAAATCTGCTGGAAATCTTCAGATATTGGCAGAGACACCTGAATGTTTCCATGGAGAAATACCAGAAAAAGCTGCATCAGGCTTTAGCCTCACACCTAGAGATCAGAGTCCAAATGGTCCTAAACAGTAGTTGAAACAAATAGGAAAGTATTTTTTAATAAAAATCTTTTAAAACTACTGATATACTAAGATAAGCACTATGAATTTAATTAAATTAATTTTCCTGAAATTTCCTTAAACATATTCCATATAAAAAGAAAACTGTAATATCACCCTTTTACCCTTTTTCTGTCCCATATTATTCATACCCAGGTTATAGATTATAGTCTTCAAACTGGGAACTACTGTGAGCTGCAGACCTGTCTAAACAGTGATGTGCCGAATAAACTCCATTCTGTTTGTTCAGAAAAATATTTAGAAAATAGCACTTTGTCCAACCAGCACTTGAACTTGACATTAAGTTTCAGGGAGATAATCAAGGGCCTTATCAAATGCATTGGCTTAAATATCAATAAAACTCTGGCTTTGGATCTTACTACAGATCAGGTTTATCCAAAGCAGAGCCAGATTTCAAAGGTGATGTTTATATCAACCTACAACAAATATTTTAGGAAAGTTTTCAGGTTTGGTAGCTATCAGAAATTTGTCTTTGCTAAATTCTCTTACATGTGAAAATATTTTAGGGTAACCCAGTTGCAGACTGTATACTCTGTCAGCAGACTAATTGTGGTAGTACATCTCATTAACAGTGCTGAATGCTGTAATAGCTTTTCTGCAATTGCTGCTGCATCTAATGAGAAGCAGCACAGTGCAAGCTGTATTACCAGCCTGACAATTTGTTCTATTGATTTATCACACCTCTTTTACTGCTGCCTACCCATAAGGATTGCAAAACAGATATTTGTGGGTTTTGTCTTCTTACCTTCACAAATGTACGAGACCTCTTTGAAGCCTTGCCACATGAGTTGGTGCTGAGTCTGACCTGGATTTTTCATTTTTCCATTTAACAAATTCCAGCTCCACTCTTCAATAAAGCAGATTGAAGCATCTATTCTAAATTACATGAAATTTTTGAAATATTAGCAATGTCTTAATGGATAACTCTTCCATTTTATAAAACTGAGTTCTGCCAGCATTTTCTGTTACTACACTATTTTTTGTATTAATCTAAATATTTCACTTGTAGTGTATGTAAAATATACAAGAACATACATTTAGGGAAAGCAATGCTAAAAGTTCATAGATTTTTCTTAGGATGTAACAAGGACAAAACTGTACTTCCAAGCTCTGAGTCATATGCAAGTTGCATAAATGCCTAGTTGCTATAGCTCAAATATAATAAATGTTCCTTGTAAAATTACTCAAGTGATATGAAACATCACAGAAGTATTTCTACTAGGAAATGCTCATAAAAGCCCTGGAGAGGAAATTGAAAGTAAAATTACAATTTTACAAGGACTGGGTGCAAATTTTAATAGAAATATGCACAAAAATCCTGCATTATAAGTGCATGACAGTTCATTGGCTGATGAAATCAATAGAAAGATTCCCTTGTGAGGTTTGCTTCTAGAAGCTTCTGCTTTCATTATTGTTACCTACCATTTTGGCAAAGAGTATCCAGAGAGGTAGGATAGTATGTGCTTCATTTAGCTGCAGCACATCTTCTGCACATCTAAGATAAATGGAAAAAGAAAGAAAGTTGGATGGAATCAAAGGACATGCTGGGAAGTTCAAACCCCAGCCCTATTCCCTAAGAGGATATTCAGATGTCTGTATCCCACACTGGAGGTTGTAAGTTGACAGAAATAATCAGAAGAATTACATAGATGTGCAGTATTTGAGAAAATTTATGTTAATACACTCATATATGAGACTTAAAAAAAAATATCCCACTCTTAGAAAAACACAGGGATAACTGTTCTATAAACTAGTAACCTTTGCCTAATTAGAAGACAGTTCTTCTTCTACAGTTCAGAGTGGGTGTAGTTTCTGCATCCTTGGCACTATCTACTGAACTTACACTCCTAAACAGAGAACTCAGCTTTCAAAGCAATGAGAAAATCTGTTTTGCCACTACACAAGTACTGTACAGTATCTGAGTCATCTCCTGACTCTACCAGAGAGAGATCTGAGGCTGTTGCTCTTCCTTTCTCAGTAAATCTGACATGGAAAGAGAATTTAAGATCAGGGAACTAAACTGGCATCTGGGTGAGTAGTAGCTTACAATTTCCTCTGAAAGTTCAGATGCCTTCCTTGCCTATGAAAACTAACTGTGCTTCTTTTTTCTTTTAAGTGGTCATAACTTAAAGATATGGCATAAAGTAGTTTTGAAATTCATGAAGAAAAAAAACCTGCAGTGATATTAAACCATCCAATCCAACAGAAAAATTACTAATGGCATCTTTAAAATGTGATATCTGGAGGCATATGACAGACCTCCTCCCCAAATCCATTATATTATTCTGGTAGGTTGTACTCCACACAGAAGAGCCTAGAGAGATGGGTCATAGCCTCCTGAGGGGCTGGAGATGGATAGCAGACATAGAAGATTTTCCTGGTCATTATTCAAAAAAATAGTCATGCCAATGGATTGGCCTTAGGTACTAGAAAAATGAATAGACTGACTGCTGAAGTGTAAGTGTTGCCAAATCTTTCTATTCATAAGTCCTATAGGCTTATAAGAAAAAAAGAAAGAAATTCTGGAATGTATGTTGTGTATAAAAGAAGATTGTATCATGACTGTCATTGTGTATATGTGAAAATTATCAAGCAGGTAAAAAGCAGTGATGGAATCAAAAGATCTGAGGAAGAATCTACAATCCAAATAAAGGAAAAATCACCCTGCAAGAAAAAATGGCATTACCATTTCCTCCTCCCTTTCCAAACATTTTTTTATTATTATGATTAAGCTTTTGCCCACAGCATTCTGTAATGACTCTTGGGTTTTGGTAGGGTACTCCAGTATAAGGACTTTGGTGCTGCCTCTTCTGGGAAGTCTCAAAAAAAGGTCAGCATTGCTGTTTGTAGCAAACCTTTTTTTTTTCCCATCAATTTCTGCCTTTATTTGCTACTGTGTGACAGTCGTTGGAGACAATCTGTTCCACAAACTCATGTTTGGGGTCCTGACAATAGCCATGTAGGATTAGCTGTTCCTGATCTATACAGGTGTGCTGCTCAGTTTGGCATTGGCTGGTAATGGGTTTTCTTTCCTAAGATATGCAGAAAAGCTGCAAAGATACACAAAGAGCTATGACTGTCACAAATACTACAGCCCTAATTTCATCCATGTCTTCTGAATTTTGAAGCATAAGGCTGTGTATTTCCAAGCAGCCTTCCTCAATCTTGATAATAGCATTTAATTTTTTTCCCTTTATTTTAAATGTTCGTTACTGTGTTGGCAAAATCATTCAGGCCAGTGATCTGTAGTGGAACAGTGTCCTGATTTTTTCTCTGTCTTTACTTACCATAGTCCTAAAGTCCTTGCAATTGTGACTGTGTGGAAAATACAGTAAACTGTATTTTTCCTTCAGAGCTGGCTGAATAAATGAATATATCATTGTCATACATTCCTTGCATATGCTAATCAGACACAGGGGTATGAATTATTTCAACCAAATATTTGAAAAATTAAGGCTCCAGCTTATTTTAAATATTGTAGCATTCCTATGTGCCTTGATCCAACAAAGTAGTGATATAGTCTGACAAATTCCTAACTATAACAGTATCTTAATGTCAGTAGCTTCACCAAAAATCCATTTGCACTTCCAAGAGGTATTTAGATCAATATTCTCTCATGAGCCTTAGATTTGGCTGAGTCAGTTCATGAGGGAATTAGCCTGTGCATCCAATTTGCCCAAATCAGTGGCACCAGTACTAACTGAAATTCATGAAATTCCTTCACTCCTTACAAGTCAACTATATAAATGAGAAATTGCTGTCTCTTTTCTTCTAAGTGTATCTACTGTGCTAAAGAGAAAGGAGAAGATATTTCAGTCAGGTCAGTGATGGAACATATGTTAGTTTGCATTGTAGTTTGAATTTTTATTTCTCAAAGTTGGTCTAGGACCTTGAGCATGTAATACCTGGAAGTTATAAGAATTCTGCAGGAGCGATGCTGATTATCGTCTTCTAACCATGTCTTAAATGCAAGTTTTTTTAGATGCAAAATTACTTCAAAGAAGCCATCTAATTCCTTCTTCCATGTGTTAATACTCAGGATCTTTCTTTTTGGGTTTTTGTAGTATCTATTAAACAGAAAACTAATGCTATTATTAAGCTATTTTGTTCCAAGTAAGGATTGGCAATATGTAATGATAGCTCAGTTTCATAAGAAAACAAGCTGTACATAAGTAACAGTGTGGTAGATGAATAAATTTCTAATTTGTATATACGGTTGCAGCCATGAACTTAAATTCAAAAAAGCAAAATAGCCCACATTTTGAAAATAACCACTGCACAATAATTATATATCATAAATCGAATAAAAGCTTCTAGTTATTGATCTAGTGTGCTGGATGAGAAAAGGACACAATTCAGAGACTGAGGAAGTGACCAGACTGTATTTTTTATTTCAGTATTTTGCTCCCTCTTGCATTTAATGAGCACATATCTTCACGGTCACATATTTGTAATGACTCCTTTGCTACCTGTTATATAGCCTTATATTTATTAGTAAATGGTTCATGTCATAAAAGAAAGATTATGCTTTTTCTTTGGTCGATAGTGTTTCTGAAACTGACTGCTGAAGTGGAATTTTATTGTAATTAAATTGAGTCTAGGCACAACTCAGACCTAAAATACTACTGAGATTGAATGTAAGACAGCTTGGAATTTTCTAAGTTGTGAATTGCATATTTTAACAAAAGCTTTCTGCTTATGGCTTTGTCTTCTCTTTAGTATACTTCTGGTTTGCATTTAGGGTTTTTTTTCTTTTTTAATCTGATATGTGCTTAGAGAAGCTTGCTAGCTGTGTGCATATAATGTGAAAATCATTAAATGTTTAAGAAAAGCAAATATATATAAGCTAAAACTAATTGATGGTTGAATATCAGCTATTAAATAATTATTTCTATTTTCAAGCAAAAAATAAGGGGAAAATTAGTTGCTTGAGGCCAAAGTCATTGAATGGGCTGCCCACTGAGCTGAGCACTCCCTCAATAGATATGATATTATGTGAGTGGTTTTTAGATACTGAATTGAAATTTAATTTGTTCTTTGCATCCCTACTCAAGAAAGCTAATTCAACACTTTTATCAAGGAAGATTCCTTTAGTACATGAAGCAGTCTTCTGTCTGGCACAAGCTGGACTGGATATTTGAATGTGCCATATAGTAAATACAGTAAATATATTAAATCTGAGGGCATAGATATCTAAACAAACAATGTGTGTGTGTTATATGCTACTTACAGCTGTATCTTCTGATGACCTTCCAACTTACCTGGGCATTCATTAATTTATTTTTATGCAGACGACTAATCAGTTAATTGAGCACAAAGGCAACATTTCAACAAATGGAGTGTCAAGTCCCACTTTTAAACCTGACTTCCCTCCCCTTCCAGCAGTATTCTCCTACCTCCAGTTCACAGTGCCTGTACATCAATTCTGTAAATCTACATGAGGTTTTCCACTCTCGTGTGACCCAACAAAACAAATCATTGATGGAGAAATCAGTAGTGGCTTAGCTGAAATCAGAATTTGCTGCCTAAGAAGATAGCGATGACATTTCTAGTCAGGCTCCCATTTCATGTGAGACTAGGACAAGCTGGAGCCAACTGTCTGAACTTTTTCAGGGAAAAGGACCTGGGGATCTTGGTGAGCACCAAGTGTACCATGAACCAACAATGAGCCCTCACAGTGAAGAACACCAGTGGCATCCTGGGCTGCATTAGGCAGAGCACTGCCAAGGGGTCAGGGAAGGTGATCCTCTGCTCAGCACTGCTGAGACACACCTGGAACACTCAGTTCAGTTCTGGACTCCCCAGTGCCAGAGAAATGAACATGCTGGAGAGAGTCCAGCAAAGGGCCATGGTGGTGATTAGGGTGCTGGAGCACTGACGTATGTATGAAGAGAGGCTGAGTGGATGGGAACTGTTCAACCTGGACACAAGACCTAGAGAGATCTTAGCAGTGTTTATAAATACCTAAGAAAGAGAAGTTAAAAGGCATAAATTTTTGCCAGAGGCAGATGGTGCAAGCTGCCAGTGGAAATAAGGTGTTGAGAACAGCGAGAACTGTCTTGAGGGCAGTAATGGAGGCCAGTATCATGACCAGGAGGGCCGGGGCCCTGCCAGCCAGAGCCCAGTCCCACTGTGTCCCTGCAGACTCACAGTGGTACCCAGGTTCAGTCAAGACTCCAGATCATTTTGTCACTTTGTAGCAGAGACAGATCTGAGGGCAAGCCATGGAGTCAATCTACAGAACATGATCAGATCTGGTGGGGATCAGCAGTTAGACACAGCTCAGTGACTGTCAGGCAGTCCATGGTGACAGTGCAGAGCAGAGGTCAGGCTGGGGAGCCAGCTGACCAGCTGGGATCCAGGCCAGGAGGGTCAATGGTCCTGAACGAGCACAGCTGTCACTCAGCTGGAGACTGGCTCTCCAGTGGTGTCACTGAGGCAGGGAAGGAAGGCCAAGCTGAAACAGGGCTCCTGGGCCCATGGGCAGGGGTGTGGATGAAGCTTACAGGTGAGCAGGTCAAGGCCACTAAAGGCTCTAAGTGCACCCTGACGCACAGACAATTCCACTTAGATAAAATACACTTCTTTCACTATGGAGATGGTCAAGCAGTGTAATACCTTGCTTAGAGACGCTGTGGGGTCTTCATACTGGGCAATATTCAAAACCAGACTGGTTCTTCGAAACTACCTGTTGGACTAGACAATTTCAAGATCCAACCTTCCAATGTTCAGGTTTTTGTAATTTTCTGATAGCTAGAAACAATTGTTAAATTTAAAGTGAGCATATGCCCATATGGAACTGTTATGGAACAGCTGTCTTTCAATTCACATTCCATGTTACTCATAGAAACTTATCATTTTTCCAAGCCCTCAACCCCTAAATCACTTTCTGTTCCATAAATGTACAGCAGAGATTCATATTGAAATGCATTTTTTAATTTAAACTGTTACATAAATTTCATGATTCTTAAATGAATCAAAATGTGTAATTAATTAAAAGTCAGGCTGCATATGTGCCTACATTCCTGAAGTTAGAAGTTTTCATTCCACAGACTTTTTTCCCCAGATTCATATAAATGTACAAATACCCCACAGAGACACTCTTTTTTACATCTAATTTGCATAATATATTAATGCTGGAAGAACCTAAATTGAGTCACAAGAAATCTTGACTCAGCTGTGGTGCTCATGCTGGCTCCTGTTGATCTCAGTGTGAATTCTGCATGCCAAGGGAAAGCAGCATATCTGAACTAAGTTCAGTCGTGTAGATCTAAGAGAATTTTCCCTAGTTTTGCATTTTTTGAGCTGTTTTGTTTATACATTATAGATCAGCTGTTGTCTGATAGCTGAGCTTTTATCCTGAAGTTAAAACTCAGTAATTTCCTAACTGTATTTTTATGAAAAATATAAATTTCCATTTTCTATTCCCTTCAGCAATATTTCTGCAAGACATACTTGTCTCCTTTTTGGAAGGGGAAAAAGTACCAAAAAATGGCACAAAAGCAGTTAGTTTTTTTAATATCAGATTCCTCTTGTGCTGGCTTAATGCCTGTACTGTGATGCATGCCACCAATTTAGCAATCATTCAGTATACTAGATATGTTACAGTCAAAAAATTTGTTAATCTGAAAAACATACCGCAATTTTAGTAGAACTCCAGTCCAGTTTGATTTAGCAGAAGCTTTTAACATTCCCCACACTCATAAGGACCTAATTTTAGCCCCCTTAAATACACATTTTATACTCTACCAAGGTTAATTAGTAGTTAAGTATGCTTCAGAAATTTTGTCCAAAGCAAAATCCTAATGAAACTAGTCTAGAGTATACCCAAGGAATGACTGGAATGATTAAGATTTTCATACAGATTTTTATATCTTATCTTCCTAGTTATCATTTGTTTGAATATACAGGTAAAATTGAGGTGAAAGACTGAGTTACAGTCAGCACCATTGAATAGAAAAATGCAGTTTTGCCTATTTGGATGGTGGTGTGAAGACAATAATGGAAGGATTACCTTCATGAGTGCCATTGTTTGCATGTTTATTGAGTAATCTATTCTTGCATTCAGTAAACTTAGTTTAACTCCTTTGCTGTAATCTTTAGATCTTAGAACCCTCAGTTAAAAAGATGCTGCTGTTACAATTTCCTTGATTCTGCTGTCTTTGTATTGCTAATTTCTCTACAGTTTTCATCTGTTTTTGTTTTGACTCATTTACAGAATTGGAGAAAACATTGATTTATTTTTTTAGTTTGTATTTTAAAATTGAAAGAAAAAGCATTTGTTATAGATAAAATAGCTGGCATATGATCAATAATGGGCTGTCTTCCTGTCACTTCGCTTTTGATGTAATTCTAGTGTCAGCACTTACTGTAGTGCTGTGCTTCAAGAAAGCCAGAAGGAGCGAGAATCCCTCAATAGGTCAGCCAGAACCACAGATTCTGATAAAAGGACCTGTTTCCTGTGCACCACCATGTACCTTTACCTTTTGCTTAGGAAAATATTAGCATGAATTGTGACCTTTTGAAGGAAGAAAAAAGAACAGCAATAGATAACCCAGGAAAAATAGCTTTATGCTCTTAGGATTACCTTTTCTAATCAAACAATTGAAACCTTTTCTAAAACTTTTTTTTTTTCTTGAGTGAAAGAGAAAATTTTCTGTGTGACTGACTAGTGGATGCCATCCTGACTTCTTTCCAGATTCTCTGCAATTTCATCTTTCTACTCAGAGCTCTGCCTGTAATTCTCTTGAATTTTCCTATGGAAAAAAATGCTCCCTTCCTCACATAACTAAATGATTTGGACTCTCTTCCAGTTCATCACAGATTACATCAGAATTATTTAGGTTGGAAATTACCTGTAAGAACTTCAAGGCCAACCATTAACCCAGCACTGCCAAGTCCATCACTAAGTGCCACATCTACATGGGGACACAGCCACTTCTGTCACCAGCCTGTTCCAGTTGGTGACAATTCTTTCTACGGAGAAACTTCCTCCTAATATCCAATCTAAACTCCCCCTGACACAAAGTGAGGCTATTTCCTCTAGTCCAGTTATGTGTTACCTAGGAGAAGACACCAACCCCCACCTTCCCACAGCCTCCTTTCAGGCAGAGCAATAAAATCCCTGCTGAGCCTCGTCTTCTCCAGTCTAAACACCTCCAACTCCCTCAGCCATTCCTCGTAATGCTTGTGCTCCAAAATCCTCTCCAGCTTCATTGCTCCTCTCTGGAGATGCTCCAGCCCCTCAATGCATTTCTTGAAGTGAGGGCCCAGGAACTGAGCACAGGATTCAAGGTGCAGACATGTTTGAAAGTTTTTATGGTTAGAACTTTTCTACTAGATTAATCTTTTTCATCTTAAATCCTTTCTTGACTGCTTATCATCTGGTAGCAGTGGCAATCACTTCTGGGTCTTGATAGACAAGGAAACATCACTGAAATGGAATGAGGCTGTATTATGCGCACAGAAATATTCCCATATGCACACAGAAATATTCCCATTTTATATTAGAGAATATGTTTCTCACTTCTGACAGAAGTTTATAGATTTTTTTCACTTGCTGTCTTTACAAACTGCAGAATCTCTGTGTTTCATGAATTATGATCATAAGTTACATTTGTGCATTTATATTCAATCTGTTTTTCACTCCTGTCTGAAGCTGAAGTTTTTGGGGTGTACCTTGGAGAGAGAAATACTGTGAGCAAGCCAGTCAAATGACTTGAGGCAATGCTACAGTTTTCTGTGCTGCAGTTTTCCTTGGCTGAGATTGTCAGCTGTCTGACTTCCATTGAGCCAACTCTCGGGGAAAATGCAGAACTGGAACTGAATCAGTAACCAGGCTGCTTCCTTCCATGCCAGGGTCATGAGCATGCCTGTCAGGAGGAGATAGTGAGGCTACTATCCCCCCAGGGATGAGTTTTGCTATTACATCTGAGTTTTTTACAACTGCTTCACAGGTAATTTCCTCAACCCCTGCACATAGGTTAGGCACAAATATACTGTCAGTACAAGTAAGGAACTAATCAAGCTACCCTGACTAGAGAGAAAAATTCTGTGGTTAGAAATTTCTTGAGGCTCACAGAAGCACCATTTTAGAACAAGGGACAAACACACACTGAAGCTTAATATAAAATGATCTCATTTTGTTATGCAAGATGACTTGACTTAATTAGATCTCAGACTTCCTATCCATGAAAACAAGAGGACATTATATCTGAATAAAATGCATAAGGTGCAGTTAAAGAAAGAAGATAAAGATGGTTTTAAGGAGTTGCAGAAATATCTCAGAATTGGACATCTGTGATTATTCAAACATACATATTCATGGATACTTCTATTGTGCTTTAAGATGTTGATTAACAGCCATTAGTGCAGGTAATACGTTTATTTTGTAAATAAAGAAATTTCCTTGAAGCTTTTTCTAACTTTTATGCATACCTGTCTAGTAGCAGTTCTTCAGAAAGACCAGCTTTCAATAATATGCCTTCCCAGAAGCATCTCAATTTCAGGGGAAAGGTTTTGCTTTTTGAAAGGAAATTTTGAAAGGAAAATTGGACAGAAATGTGGTTTTTTTTTTAATTGGGCAATGTACTATGAATGTACTATAAATCAAAATGAAAGTATCATCTTTTGGTAAATTATGAAGAAGTTCTTTTTCATCATACACTCCTTCTATTTTCTTTCCTTTGCTTGTTTGCTTTTATGCCAGCATCCACCAGGAATGGCTGGACAGACATTCTAAGGCCTCTTGATAGTGTTTTATAGGTAGAAAAACATAGGAGTACACAAGATATTAGTCTAAAACATACAGAAAAATACAAAGAAAGAAACAAGACCCAAAATATAAATATTTTAATTAAATTAAAACAAAATATTAATAAATAATCTTGACTTTAAAAATACTAACCAAAAGCAAATGTTAGCGTTAGAACAAGCTGACTGTTCTACACAGGCTGTATCTGAGGAGGGGATGTTTGAATTTCCTGATAAAATTTAATTACTTCCCTCTGAAATGTAGTGTTTAAGGGTCTGTATACATAAATATTTAGAGTGAGCAATTTTCAGATGTCAGTGCTGCTGTCTCAAGCTGATTGTAGACATCCAGTAATGGAAGAAAAATAATATGATGTGATGAGAGATTAATTTAAAAGATAAAATGCAGATAAAGAGTAACAGTGATCACAGTATTGCTAGACATCTCTTCACTATCATTCCCCTTAGATGAAACAATTTTAAAAAACAAATGATAAAAGTGAAGAAAGACACCTATTCTTAAATACCAGACATACTTGGTTCAACCACAGTTTTCTCACAAACAGAGAAGTTAAACTTTATTCTCAAATAATTATTGTGAGATGGTCTGTCAGATCTCAGACACACTGATGGGCGTCACTAAATGTACAAACTTTTTTTTATCATCTTGCAACCTTATTAATTTTTTGTTCTGCCATTATCACAAATATGTGAGCAACAAAATGATGGGAAGACTATGCCTTTGTGTGTTAGTGAAATCAGATAAGGAAATGTCTTCACAAAGCAAAAGAATACTATGTCAGTCAGATTAGCTTAAAACCCTTCAGAGTTTAAAGAATAAATCTGAACTTTCATCAATTGTTATGAGATAATGAGAAAGTTGTACAAAGGTAGGCTGTAATTAACAAAGCCTTAAGCTCACCAACATAGAGATGTATTTCGGTGCAATTTTAACAAGTCTTTTTGCAACAGTAAGTTGCATGTTCCAAGGTGAAATAAACTTCTTACTGTTGGCTCTGGACTCCAAATCATGGATCTTAAAGTGTTTGAGTTGGTGAAGCTGTTTGATAAGATATCTGTAAAAGTTTTATAAAACAGCCTTTCACATAGCATCAATACCTAGTCTGCTTTTAAAGCTGATAGGAGCAAGGAATGACTCATACCACTTAGGAAGGTGATGATATGATCCAAGTAACTCTGAGTTTTTTTTCATTGATCTGACACAGATTTTCACTTTGATAATAAGCATGTTAATTACATTAACACTTCTAAATTCTGTTTTCTGCATCTGTATAACAGGGATAGTGATAATTTGTTATATCATAGGTTTGCCTGAAAGATGAATTCTTTAATACAGTAAACAGAATCAGTATTATTATTTACATGATTAATATGATGGTTTGTCTTAGACAACTGGAGTATAACCGATTTTTACTTTCCATATTAATACCTACAGTTACATTCCCCAAATGATCCAAAAGATCTAAAGATGAAAAAAAAATTCCAGATTTTTTCCTGTAATTTTGATGCCACCGAAGTCCACGAGAGTTTTCCCACTGTTTCAAGGAGGAGCTATCCATGCTTAGCTCCGTGGATAGCTTGTTGTTCATGTACTGTAACTTATAAAAATATACAGACCAAAACATTAGTGATGTTTTTGCCACAGGTATTGAACAATCCAAAAGACATATGAGTCATGCAGAAAAATATTTTTCTTCCCTACTTGTCATTTCTGTGATGAGTGCTAGCTTTTATAAAAGCAGAGAATTATTTGGGAAACAGAAATATACAATGTTTTTTGCATTTGCTTTCTCGTTGAAAGTTAAAATAGAAGCAAAATATGAAATACTGTTTCTCGTTATGAAATTATCATTGCAAAAGAGAATTAGAAGATAATCTGTAAATACACAAAAACTTTATAGAGATATTATTTATTTAAATACCAAGATCAAATATGAAGATATTTTGAGAACAGAAACCAAGAACCTTTAAAGATTATTTCCAATTTCTTCCATATTAAAATACTGTGCTTAACATCCCAGTTGCAATGTTATGGAAACTTCATAGAACATGCTTGAATTTGGCTCAGTTATGAGGAAATGGATATAAATATCTATTTATGAGGACCCTTGGGAATAATTACGATTTACAGCTATGAATCTTCTGCAGTAGAAAACTAAGGAATAAGAGGAAGCCGGATCTTTCCTATTGAATGCCAATGGAAGAGACAAGATAGTTTTGGTACTCCATGTAATTATTGTGGTATTTGCTCTATTGGAAAGAAACAAGGGATATCAGCTGTGGTTTTGGACACACTCATGGATGTGTGTATTAGGTATTCTTGGGGCATTCCAACTCTCTCAAAACTTTCCTGGATGATAAAAGGAGAACTTAATGGGCAGTGAGTAAATGTTAGTGGTGTGTCATTGTTGAGCCATTCAATTCTGCCAAGATTGAAGCTACAAGCCTGCCCAGAAGAAAAGTTTTAGGAATATCTATCTCAAAGTCTTAGATGCTTTGAGATTTCAGACATATTGGTTGTTCACCTCAGTTTTGTAGGATCAGTTCTTAAGGCAGGTCCCAGCTCAAAACACTAATGTAGCTACACCCTTCATCTCCAAGCAAGTCTCTTGATTCAGGTCCAGTTGGGCTGCCTGGACACAGGTTATAAAGTCATTTGAAGACACTGTAATGTCATTTGAAGACACTGTAGGGGTCTTGATGCCTTTGAGACATATACAGTGAATCCTTGATGTCATATGACTCATGGGGGAAACACCTGCCTTGCTGGACTGGGAGATAAAGGCTGGCATGTGTTCATATGTCTAAAATGACAGGAGATAACTGTGTAGCTGCTGAACTGAGCTCCTAATGTCTGCCCTACTGTCAGATATGAGGTACCTAGCTTTCACACTGACACCAAAATCAGTTAGTCTGAAACTAGTAAACTCCACTGAACTGTGCTTTTGACCTCCAGCAGGCACTGATGAGAAAGGCCTCTTTCAAAGAAGAATATTGTGTTGCTTGTCCAAATGGACTTAAATTTAAATTACATGCAGCTTCTCCAAGCTACATCTTGAAATACAGGAACCCTGTTGATCCTTAGACACTATAGATGATAAAATCAACAAGAAGAATGTTGCTTTTAATTTCAACAAGGGATTTTTTCAGGTTTTCAAGCTGATCTGATTTTCACTTCTGTGCTGACTGCAAATGTATTCATCAGTCTGCCTCAAGGTTGAAACTGAGATACATCTTTGTTCAGTTGGCAAGATGACTACAATTTAAAAGCTGAAGGCCAGCTTTTAATCACCAGTGATGCAGCACTTAATGTTTATTTGCATACTAATAATTTAGTATTTTTTTAGAAATGCTTGTAATTAAGCACTTTAAGTGTCATTCCTCCATTTTATCACGCTGAGCCCATGTTCTGGGCTTCCCAGATGTTCAAGGTGATGCTCAGGAGTTTACCAGTCACACCTGTTTACTGGCACACCTCCAAATTATTTACCAAGGAAATAAATACTGCTAGACCAAGTGACTCAGTTCCTTTTTAATATTAATGCTAAATAGGCAAGTCAGTATTCAGTAGACCTCACTGAGGTCTGTGTTCTTGACTGGCTACTAGTATATAAAGAAATACTGAAATCAGGAGGAGTTTCATTTTTTTATGTTTCTAGAGGGATACATTTGAGAAATCAGCATCATAGATAAGTCAGCATCTTTTGCTTCTTAGATACATTAACAGACAGAGAGTCTGGTAGAGATTTTAAGTCAATGAACTTTCAGCTGTGGTTTTGCTAATCTACTTCATCCTCAGAGTTCTTTGGATTCACAATGATGGGACTTGGAGTTGTCAGATATTTTTGTGAACCTAATTTGGATGTTCCTTATGATAATATTTGAATACAGAAAATCACCAGTGACAAAAATAGTCAGTTTCCTTTCAAACCATATTCCCTTCAGTGTGCAATTTGCTACAGTCAGGAAGTATATTTTTGTGTATTTATTTCCTTTTATGTTTTAGTGTCTTTAGGTTTTAGAATTGAGTTTTATGAACTTAGGCAAAAGACATCTTATTGAACTGAAAAAAATTAAAAGAGTTAATTTAATACAATTAAGTTTGAAATTTAAAAAAATGTCCAGGTGTTTTTTTGTAATCCTGTATACATTTTAACACTGGACTAGAGCCTAGTCTTGGCTAGGGGGAAAAACCAATGCAACCCTTTTTCCCATGGGTTTTCTGTTTTAAAACCCAACTAAAAGCACTGTATAAAGCACTGACACTGCCTCTGTGAATCATGAAGATTTTCTTTTAACGTGGATTCCCGAGTCATTGACTATTGCAATCACAGCTAAATCAATGTCTTTCATTTCCCCAGTGCATTAACAGAACAAGGACAATGCCAATGAAGAGATGATACTGACATAGTGGAATAGTGATCCTACTCTCCAGTAACAACAACCCTGTTCAGAGCTACAGGCTGGGGGGCAGAGTGGCTGGAAAGCTGCCTGGTGGAAAGGACCTGGGAGTGGAGTGCTGCTCAGCAGCAGCTGGACGTGAGCCAGCAGGCAGTGTGTGCCCAGGTGGCCAGGAAGGTCAATGGCATCCTGATTTGGATCAGGAATAGTGTGGCCAGCAGGACCAAGGAAATGACTGTCTCCCCTCAGCACTGCCGAGGCCACACCTCAGTGCTGGGTTCAGTTCTGGACCCTCACTGCAAGAAAGGCATTTGAGGTGTGTCCAGGGAAGGGCAACAGAGCTGGTGAAGGGTCTGGAGCACAAGTCCATGAGAAGCAGCTGAGGGAGCTGGGGCTGTTTAGCCAAGAGAAAAGGAAGCTCAGGAGAGACATTGCTGATCTCTAGAGCTGCCTGAAAGGAGGCTGGAGCCAGCTGTGTGCCAGTTTCCCCTCCCAGGGGAGGGGACAAGCGACAGGACAAGAGGAAATGGCCTCAAGCTGTGCCAGGAGAGATTCAGGCTGGACATCAAGGAGAAATTATTCATCAAAAGGGTTGTCAAGCATTGGAATGGAGCAGTGGAATCACCCTCTCAGATGGTGCTCAAGGAATGACTGGATGTGGCATTTAGTGCTGTGGTTTAATTGATGTCGTGATGTTTAGTCAAAGGTTGAAGTCAGTGATATTGGAGGTCTTTTCCAACCTCAGTGATACTATGTAGGTGAGAATAACCTTCTACTGATTTTTTTAGTATTCAAGCAGAGTCTAAGAGTTAGCTGGCATCTTCTCTGAACTGATAGTAAAAAATGTATGCATATGCTTTTCCTTTTCTACCACAGCATGTGCTGACATAACCTCTTTGTTGTTTAGCTGTGAACAATTTTTCCTTCAATACTTTTAAAACTGACATTGTGGCCTTTTCAGCTTGCTAAGACCTGATACAAATTTCAAAGAATTTGATTTTAAAATTCCTGTTAATATTGTTGTTCTTTAAAAGAAAGAAGATCTGAGACATACCTAGATTTTTATGTTATCCAGGGCAAGGTATTATCATAGCATAAAAAAGATAAAGATGAATGTGTAGAGTGCTGAAACAATGTTTAAAAGGAAATAGCAACTAACAAATTCTTTTCATCCCACTTCCCTACTTTCCCTTTCTGAAATGGAATTGATTATGATATATCACAATTTATATTTCATACAATAAAAGTATCCTCATATAAAAATATAATAAAATAAAAAGAAAGCTGAAATTATACCAATAAAAATAAACAATAAAAAAACCTACGTCACTTAATAGTAGAAGAGGAATACAAATTGACTTGATATGTAGGCTTTGAAATTCAAATAGTTGAAAGAGCTAAAATTGCAAAAAATTATTTTCAAATCTGAATATGGAACCAAAAGGGTTCTGATCTTAGTAAGAAAATTTAAGAAATAATAGTAAAATTTATTCATTCAATAAACCAGCAACAACACAAGATTTTGGATATATCAGTCAAGTGTTCACTGCAGTTTATATTGTGCCTCCACATCTATTGGTGAGAGAAAAATGTCTTCAAAGAATTTTTTTCTTTTAGCAGGTAGTCTGCCTGTCACTCTTTATCTAATGTAGTGGTTAAAACGGGAACCAGAAATTACATTTGCAGTTACATTGTTGGACACCATGAGTAGATGACCATGGCCCAGGATGATCTGTACACTTTGGGAATTCAGCCCTAGGCATGCTTGAGAACGTTGGTGAACTCTGCTTTTGGTGTCTCCATCCCAGTGCTTAGAGTAGAAGAGGCATTATTAGATGTGAACTTCTACTTGTATATGATAAATGAAAATCAGTACTGTTCTGGTTTGCAGTCCATCAATATTTTTAATCCTTTTTAGTCCTTAATTTGTTGACAGCTTGCACCAGGAAAGGTCAGAATCACTCTCCTGAGAAGAATAGTCTTGGCATGAATAGACCTATTGGCCTTTTTTACCTTTTCTTTTCCTTCTTCTGTCTTTTTATTCCTTGGCAAGCATTAAAATAATTAGCATAGAGTTACCATTGTGTTTTCAGTATGTCAGTTTTACCTGTTTCTATGCCTTTAATGCACTTAAGTCAGTTAATGGATCAAAGACCCAGTCAGTTTTCTGAGTTTTCAACCATGAATGATGGGCAGGTAAAGGGTAAGGTAGACCAAAGCCATTACAAATACATGGTAGAAAGATGTAGCATTTACTAGGGGAAACTATTACAATTCCTTTGTCTTTCTTCTTGCTGCAGTCTGAGATCACAGCACATCCTTGTTTGCAAGAGAGCTAGGCCAGAGTTTTGGAATATGCCATACACAGTAACAGGATTTTTATTCTCTATTTTATAGGGATTTTGTAACTGTGATCTGTATCTGTATCACTTCCCTCACCTTAAAAAATATATGCAAATTTGATCTGATGCACAGAACAAAGGCTTGCAGAGTAAGCTGTGAAAGTCATATTCTGAGATCTATACAGACTTTCTGGGTGGATTTTAATGCAGTAAAATTCCATCAGATTTTAAAGATTTAATTCAGACAGCTCGGCTATCACCACTGATAGACACTTCCTTCAGAAGGCTTTCACTGTAGGATACTAGTAGTAGTATTTAACATTCTTGATCCACTACAGTCAAAGACAACAAGTACAACAATTTCCTGGATGCTATTTGTGAAGGCAAGGGTATTTATGAGATTTTTATTCAGATTTTGGGGTGGGTCCTCACTGGTTGCTGCGCTGTCTGCTGATCAGTGTATCTCTGTCTGTGTCAGGGTTGCATTGACTTTGAATCTTTATATTTGGGTAATTTTTAAAAGAAAATGAGAGAATATAACACAGACATTGGAGAACACTGAGAATACTGAGTTGTGAGAATGCATCTCACTGGTACAGTGGGATATATTTAGTCATATGGGATAAAGTTAGCAGAGGTGTCTGACACAAAGATCTATTAGGCTGTCAGACAGTCTCCCAAGAGAAATGGTGGAATCCCTATGCCTGGCAATATTTAGCATTTGATTAGAGAAAGCACTAAAAAATGGGCTGAAAGGAGCAATCACATTTGACAAGAGTTTCTAATAGATGGTCTGTTCTTTTCCATTCCCGATTTCTCTAATTGCATGCTCAAACTTCAGGGAATAACAATTTAAAGATTACCTTTAAATATCTCAATAAGTATTAACTACTCTTTACTGTTTTGCTCATTAATATATTCACAAATGAGAAGTCCCATTACATTCTGCATGTTTTCTTTTAATTATACCTGGCCTTTATGAATAATTCCTGACAAGATTGTGTTGAGTTCACTCTTACAATTTTTTTTTTTTTAAATCCAAGAATAAAAGCCTGCAGTACCTTTAATCCTTGCTAAAGTGTTTTTCCCAATTGGACAATATCTGTTAGAAAATTAAATATTGCTGTTAAGAAGATGCTGTGGGTAGGTACTTTGGATTTTGCTCCTTCACAGTATGCAGGATCAAGAAGAGTTTTCAGGAACATTTTTATTCAAATGTAATTAGCAGCAGTGCAAACATTGCTGCATTCAGTACAAGCAACACTTGTATAATAAGCTTAATCATTGTCATAAGCAGAAAAAACAATGAGTTCATCTCTTCTGCAACTGATATCAGCTTTAGTTTCTTTAGTGACTGATTTTCATAACTTTTCATAACTTTTAAAAGCTAATTATTTTGTTCATAGTAAATTTCATTGCATCAGCACTTAAAAAAACTGAGTGCAAAGAAAAGTTTAATTAATTCAAATGTGTGTGTGTGTATATATATGGAACACATTATTCAGGTTACAGCTTTAAAAATATAATCAAAGGTTATCATGGTAGTGATGAAATACTGTTTAGCTGGATAGCTTGAACCAATACTAAATAAGAGGTATCATTGTTATGTCTTCTAAATAATCCTGTATGGGCCTTTAGAAGGTAAGAAAATGAATGAATGAGTTAAAATATTTATGTATGGACTCAAAAAATATGCAAAATGCATAAATCACATACAGAAGAGAATTTAAAATTCATTGTCCAAAATTATTTTTAAAAATACTTTTCTAGAAAATTAGATTCCAGAAAATATGTGATGAACTCAAATTCTGAATTTGATTAAGCAAGAGCTATAATTTGTGAAAAGGGCATGGGGTGTCTTCCAAATATTAGAATATAAAGATTCCAAAATTAGGAATGCCTGAGCACTCATCTAGACCAGATTCGGCATTAATAAATACATAAATCTTTATTTGCCTTGAGTTTTGAGCACTTGAAGATTTGTTAACTGTTATATATTACTAATTCATGGAATCCTTAATGGTTAAATATATTTAAGTAGAGGATAAGAATGGATCAAAAACAGTAGGATTGCAGAAAGAATTAACCTATGTCTTTTCTCTTTTCTTTCCTTTTCTTTCCTTTTTTGACATATAAGACTATTTTTGAGGAGCTTTTTTTCTTCAGTGCTGCAGTAAAATTGGGTATAGCTGTTAATCATCATGACTCCAGCAAGTCTTTTCCTTAGGGAATTCTGTAAATTTGGAGACATAGGCCGTTTATAATATTTGGGGATGCATTTGCTATAGCACAGTGTCTTGCATTTGGCCAAGTTGTATTTAAATAGCCTACTTCCAGCATTAATAAAACATCATAGTGAAATCTGGTTCAATATTAAATACTGATTAGGGTGTTGTTAAGCACCTGTGAAAGCATTTCTGCTCCTTCCTGGTACCACAGCATTTACTTGCTGAGATGGACTATCCAGTTTTCAAGGGCTGGAAAATAAAAAGTAAAATTTCTTGGAATTCCCAGCCATTCAAAGCCTGGAAATATAATTTCCTAGATTATTATAGGATTTATTTAACATATATAACGTTGTGCCCAACAAGTCAAAGCACAGTGAGATGCTTTAAACCATCAATAAGTTACCAAACTTGGGCAGAAGAGTTGTCACTTTTTAGTAGATACTTGTAATTATTTCTTTATCTCTGATTCACTAAATCATACTGCTCCACGGCCAGAGCCAGCTCCATCTATTCCTCTCTCTCTCCGGCTATGGGAGCATCAGGATGCATGAGAGGTTCACCATTTACTTCACTGGAAACTTTGTAAAGAGGAATATTAGATATAATAGAGATATTAAAACCAGTAGTGGGTGTATTGCAGCCCATCCTCCCTTGGCAGCTGAAGGCTGCTTTTTAATCTATTCATTTCAGTTCACAGGGAAAAGAAATCTTTAATTTAAATTACATTTATGTGATAGAATGTCACCAGTGCAACTGGCTACTATTGCTCAGGGTGTTGGTAGCAGTCCAATTGAAATGGTGGCTGCAGTCCTCCTGGAATGGCAGATGTGGGTCTGTTGAAGCAGTGATCCTGCAGAAGGGTGTAGTCTTCCTCTGAAGATCCAGTGGTGGTGTAGATAGGCCTGGTCTTCCTATGGGAATCCAGTGGGAAAGAGCTGCTCCTCTCAAAATCCAGTGGGAAAAGCTGCTTGTGGTCTTCCAAATCTCAGATTATATCCAGGTAGGAATGCTTGGCCCCTCCCCCTGGGCAGAGCTTCTCAGAATGGGATGCTGTAATTTTATCTGTCATGCAGTGACACTCAATGGCCCATTAACAGCTGATGTCTCCCCAGAGGGAGGATTGGTTGTGGAAGAGATAAAGAAAATTGCCTAATTGACAGAAGATAACTGCCACACCTCTAGCAGATAGGAATGGAATGCCCCTAAGAATATCCAACCTAAGACAACTGTGCAAAGGTCCCTTAACTGCTTTTATGTAAGAGTTACCACTAGAGGTGGATAGTTATATACCTTCACCTTCTCTGAGGGACAGGACTAAGTTTTGTGTACTGCTGCATGCAGCTAATGGGAGAGGCTGTTCTGGTTCTCTGCAGGTATTTTTCATGGTTGCATGTTTGCCAACTAAAATACTGAGTTGTGTAACTCACTTTATTTTGACTTACTGTTTGTGCTTTGTTTTTTTCTTTTTTAAAGTCTAGCCATTTTGTAGTTTGCTGCTTTAGAAAGAGTTGGGCTATTTTCTGTAAAAACCAAATGAGTTTCAACTCTCATACAGTATATTTTCTCATGTATTACAAGGACATACATAAAATATTGTGAGCAGGACAGTTTTCATTAGAAGTATTAGATTTATTTTTCTTCTTGGTTTCACAGAGTAGAAACCTACCATTTTTCAGACCATGAAAATTCTATTTTCTAAGGCTATTCAGAGAAGAGGTGATTTAAGCTTGGTGCATTTGAGTACAGGCTGTTACTGTTTGAAACAGGGTCTTGACACTAAGAAGAAAATTCATGTTTAAAGACATCAGATTGTGTTACATTATGATACCCTTGTAACTAATGATACTTAAAATTTTGTTTGTATTTCAAATATCTTTTTCAGCATCTGAAAATACAAGAGGATTTGAGTAAATCTAAATAAATAAAATAAATTCTTCTCAATAGTCTCTTGAGTGCTGAATCAAATAGGTACTTAACTTTTTCTCGGGCAGTAGAATATAAGCCTCCTTTCAATTATGTCTCTTTTTGCTTCTACATCCCTTTTTCCCCTGACTGTAATTTTCATTATCAGTAGTAGAGTAGGGAGTGTTTCCTCTTGAAGTGAGCCTTACAAATGCTAATTTCAGATGCTGTTCTGAGATTCTCCTAAGAGTTTTCCCCAGTCTTCCCTTTTGTGGGGAGGTAAATACTTAGAAATGTTCATTTTCAAAACAGTTAATTTTTTTAATTGAGGTCTATTTTAAATTTTTACTTATCAGCTCTTTTTTATTATTTTTTACTCTAAACAATACCAAAACTCACTGAAATTGTTAATAAACATTCTTAGTGTCACTGCAGCTTCAAATGTGTATTTCTGTCCTTTTATCTCATGTCTAAGATGTATTGTTGTAGGGCCAGAGCAAATCCTAGTCACTGGAAGACTCACTGTCCTTTCCCTTGACACAAAGTAAAGAGGTTTTGTTGAGGTTTTTTACGGTTTGGAAAGTTGTTTTATTAAGAAATACCTGAGATAAAGGTAGCCTGGCATAAAAACCTCGCCTAGAAATGGCTATCACTTTAAATATTTTTTATAGTTGCTCATTGCATATTTCTCAGTTCATTGTAGGAGGCATTTCTTCTGAATGGTGGTGGCAGTTATTATGGGACAAAAAGACTTCTATACAGGAAAAGGTTGGTTGGTTGGTTGGTTGGTTGGTTGGTTGGTTGGTTGGTTGGTTGGTTTTTATAGAAGCACTAATAGACCTCAAAAGTGCATTAATGCTGACTCTAGTGCTGAGTAAAAATTTACACTGTATTTGGGGAGGGCATCCTGGGTTCTGGTATCTGGATTTATACAGAACTTCTTTTGGAGCACCATCCTCACCACACATAGAGGAGAATATGTGAATTTGGCCACCCTCAGACTCACAACTTCTGATCTCAGCTGGCTCTAGGTGGGAGCTGGGTGCTTCATCTCTCAAAGTTCCTGACTAAGAAATACTTTCAAACATTAAAGTTGTGGGTTCTGAGGATCTGAAGGTTAAAAAGGAGAAAACTGCTCAGTGACTTTAATACACTGCAAGGATGTGAAAGGAGCTATTTTGAGTCTCAGTTCTCGATACCTAAAGGTGTAGTGGGTGTCTGGATACATTGTATTAAACTTTCTATAAATTAGAAGATAATTTTCATACAGATTGGCACAAATAAAAGAATATTATCCAGAAAATACTTTCTGTTCGTTAAAGGTACATTGTGCTTTTTTACTTTGTTTCCCAACCATTTCCACTTGAACCATTTGCACTGTATTGACCTGCTCTGAGCCTTGAGGGAGCCTGTTAAAGTCTGTAACGTGAACCCACAGAGGTGTCAAATATTAACAAGTGTTCTTTGCCCTGCTGATGCTGAGCGTTGATCCACCTCAGGCATCAAGAAACTGAGAGAGCTAATTTGTAATTGTTGCCTTTCCTGTTCTCTCAGATGGTTGGGTAAGCAGGCTGAAATGTCTGTCCTCTAGCTATTTGTCTTTATATAGGAACTTCCATCACCCTCATCTTCGCTGTAGCAGGATCCCACCCAGTAGCATACTAATCAATGTGACTAACATCTGTCTCCTGGGGTGCATTGTTTCTCTTATCCTGTCCCCTGAAGCAAGATAGTGTATTTAGCTATATAATGTTAAATACATCACTGTCATCTGCAGGGATATGTTTTTAGCTGTACTTTTTGCTATGAGTTCATACTAATGCAGACAAATCAAAATGGTGCACTACCACCTAAAAGGGAAGATGACGGGGTTTGTGTTGACTTCAGATTCTGGGAGAGGCCATTTCCAGTTTGAAAATGGACACTCCCTTCTGTCCTAAAAGTCTTTACTTTACTTCAGGTGACACAGTGAAATCACCATGCAGAGTCCTGTCCTTCCTTCAGGACTTAGAGCACCACAGAGATGAAACCTCCCACCTGGAATCCACACTTACCCTCACTGCTGGGTAGCCCAGAGGAACAGGCAGATTTAATATGCTTGACCTAAGGAAGCAACTGAATGCTTCCTCCATAGAATGTTTTCTTGAATTTAGGAATGCCAGTGAAGTCTTATTCAATACCGCTGGGGAGTTTAATTAGCAGAAATAATGAAGTACCAAACTAACTATACTTTGGGTGAAAATGATAGTGTACTAGAGTGATTGTTTATAGGACTGCTGTTATTTTGGAGCTGCCTCATGCTGTCCCTTCTCCCCCAGCCTGACCAAATTTTGCATAGCTTGTGAGAGGAAAAATTGCCTTTTGCTGTAATTAATATCAAGTCAAAGTTTTTTAAGTTCACTATTTCTTTTAGCATTTCCCTTAACAGCAAGGCTTTCTTTAGACAATCAAATGTTTCATTGCAATTTAACTACAAATACTGGCTTCCAAAAATCACAGAGAAATAAAAAAAATTAGTTTCCATACAGCATTTCTTACCTACTCTGTTGTCTTGTCATATGAAAAGAGCATATCAAAAGTCATCCCTTGGATTATATATATTTATTTATTTGTTTATTTATTCTGTGGTTCCTGAGCATTCTTTGGTTCAGAGACAGCTACAATGGATCACAATTGCCAGTTACTCTCTCAGTGGAAAATTCAGGTGTTAGATGAGCTGAACCTTCTGAAGTCACTTGTGTCTCTCTGTCTTAGGTGACCTGCTCATCTGTCTGAGCTCTTCAGTGAGAACCTTAAGTTAGCAGGAACCTGTACTAAATTATTGGTTAATTTGTCACAAACAAGCATGCCTTTAAAAAGAGTAAGATGCTCAGTGAAAGTAAAGGGGCTTACTCTGCATTGTTTTTAAAAGTCATATGCCTTTACTTGCTTGACAGATACTGTTTCTCATAGGTTGTTTTGTTTTGTTGTTTTGCATTTTTTCAATATACTGAATATTAAGATTTTATCATAACGCCATTTTTAATAGTGTAGAACAGTCAGTATCTTTGACCTGCCATTTGTTCATTTCACCTGTAGGTATTTATAGAACCATTAATGTAACAAAGGGCTCAGAAATTGCTTTTATTATTCATTCATCAGTATTCCACACAAATCCCACTGAGGCACTGTGGTTTGGACAATGCACCACAGTTTATCAGTGAATAAGCTGAGTTCTTAAATGAGAGACTGATTACTTTATTCTTGCAATGTACAGGTTGGTCTTCACGATTCACAATTCTCTTTGGTCAGCTCTGTGTGTCACATTATCGTGGGCAAACATGACATGCCATGTTGATGCAATATATTTCTACAGCTTGATAATATGCTTTGATTTATCACTCTTCTAAGCTGTGGTGTTTTGTTTTCCCCTTAGGGATATGATGATGGATATGGGGGTGAATATGATGATCCGAGCTATGAGGCATATGATAACAGTTATGCCACCCAAACACAAAGGTAAGCATTTGTGCTTTTACATTATTTCTCCAAAGGACACTTTTTTATCTTAGTTTTTCATGTAAATTTCCCATGGTTTATTTTCCACACTAAATTTTACAAATCCCTGAGTACTTTTGAAGTAAAAAGTAATAATGACAGTCCAAATCCATATACAAAGATTCAGATGATGTAAAAATGTAAGCAGCTATGCTTTTAAAATTGGTGCAAATTAAGTGTATTTTTTTTAACAAGCGATTGCATAATTTTCTTATTTGATGTTATTCTGAACTTATTTGTCCCCTTTTTTTTTATCTTTTACTGATCATAAGTTGTGAAGGGTATCTCATACTTACGGCTTTTACAATGTTTTGAGAAAAAACAGAAGGAAATTCAAAAAATATTTGTGATGGTAACCTGTTTCTGGTTGGCATCCACCATCAAGGTAAACTATAGAGGGGAATTACATGCCAAAAGTAAGGCTGAAACTATCTGTTTTCAACCAGTTATTTTCTAAGCAACTCTCAGAACTTATAAGTTTGGAAACTTATTTTTGTCCTTGTGATGTGGAATAATACGAAAAGGCTACATTCACATGTCATATTGATTTGTGTGAATAAGATGAGGCAACAAAAATTATCCCTTTTTTATGTACATACACCATGCACACTCATCCATTAATTGGACAGCCAGTGCATGTTTATTAAATATGGAATGGCATCTTTTTCACATTTAAGATAAAGGATAACAGGGTTTTTCAACCAGTTATTCAGGAAGTGGTCTTATGCACTGCTGAAAGTACTTGTAAGGTTGTGGAAAGGCAAATGAAACTTTAACAAGTAAAGATACAGATTTTAACTCAGTTAGTGTGTTTCTCACTGAGCAAGAAAGTGATGTATATATACAGAGTTCTACATTCCCAAGGCCAGAGGACCTTAGACTTGCTTTCTGTTGAGCCATCTTTTTCACTGAATGCTTTGCTGATGTAAATGCCTGTCAGAATTATGTTCAGCTTCAGAACTGCTGTAGTGAGTGATACTTCAGTGGATAAAAAATACTTTATAAGTATTTTTATATCCAGTGAAGTATATTTAAAAGGATTTGTCATACCTAAATGTGAACTCCATCAAGTATACTTTAACACTTTCAAGTAATTACTAGCTGCACCCGCTATGTCATTATGTAGGTAGGTATTCTTGTTGTCAAATGTACTTCAACTTTTTTTAAAACAATTCAGTTCCTTTTCTGCTACAAGAGTGAATTGTCACAGGAGATATTGCTTCTGGTGTAGAAACAATAATTAGTTGGAAATATCTTGATATGACATTGCTTTATAACATCTGAATTAACCTGTAATTTCTTTGCAAGTTGATGTCTCAGGCAACTAAATGACAAATATATCAACTTTATGAGGAGTGTATTATAATGCAGCTAGAACTAGTAGTGATAATTTGGTACAAGAGACAAAATTTATATCACATAATTTAGTCAATTAAACAGCTATTAAGTTTAGTCATGAGATACGTTTTCTAGTAATTTGAGCTACCTCCAGGATACCTAATCTGTTTAAAAACTGCAACTAAAATATTTACTTTTGAAATATATGACAAGATATGTGGTCATACTTACCCATGTTAAATGGCACTTAATGCCTCAAGTAGCCTATTGATTTCAAAGAGAGCACTTTCAGAGCTCCATGCTTATTGTTTCAAAGATTTAAAGAACAAATGGACCATTAAATACACAATTTGTATTTCTGCTCCTTATTGGCCATTTAGCTTCATAGAAATGCCTGCTTACTGAGCAAAAAAGAAAAATAATACAATGCAGTGAAATAGTGTACCCAAAATATTTAGTTAGATGCGTATTTCAAAATGTTTTCTCCAAGTCTCAGATCTTGCTTATTAGTATAATCCAGTCATATGAGTCATACCATGTGCACACCTAACAAAGATAAGTAGAACTGCTCAAAAGTACTTACTCATCTCATCTGCTGTGTCATTTAAGGGAAAAAAATTAACAAAAACTTGCCAACAATGTCTGTGCTCAGCCAGGAAATTATCATTGCTTCCCTCTGCAGGGAATGACTGAAATTCTAAAGCATGAGATGAGAAGCAATTGTAGTTAGTGGCTTAATGCAGAGTACCAAGATTTCTGTTCATGTTAAGGGCAGAGTTTCCAACTGCTTTTCGTGGCTTATTAGGGACTCAGTGTGGAATTTCTTAGAGTGGTACATACTTTTGTCTGTCTGTCTTGCTGTGCATGTTGGCCAAGCCTTATTCTCTTCATTGCTTCAAAAAGAACGTGTTGGGATGTAGGGTCATGAACAGACGGGGTGGATGGTCTGAGCTCAGGCTGACTTGAGTGTGCTCTAGGGCAGAGCTCATAGTAAATTCCCCCTGTTCCCCTGCTCACCCCATGCACAGAGTAAGACAGAGTTTGGGCAGCCTGCCACCACCCCCCCTGTTATCCCTGCCTTTGTCTTCCATACCTTGTATCTACTTCCCATTTGCCAGAGTCTTTCTGCCCATACAGGGAGCCTTAGTCCTTTGTTGTCCAAGAGATCTGATTTAGAATTTTGCAAACTAAGCTCTGCCAACAGCAGAGAAAACAAGCACAGTATCGACATGCACAGTGCTGCAACATAGGATTATGGTTTAGTAGAAGGAACACCACAATTACCAATCCCCAAGACCATTCAGATGCTATAGTTCAGTGCAGAATTATCTAAAAATTTGTACTAAAAGTCAGGGATGGTGTTGCAGGTCCAACAATACACTTGGTATGGGTCCTTCTCTAATTGACTTCTCCAGAGAGAAAGCTCTGTCTGTCCTTCATAACAGCAGTCTGATTTTTAGGCTGAAACTGGGGGGATGGGGTCACCTGTGGAAGAGATCATGACAGAGTCTCAGAATCAGGCTGGAATGAAACCCACAGTAAGTCTGCTTGTCTGAACAAGCTAAGAGGAGTCTCAAGCACACTTTGAAATGGAACAAAGAAGCCACTTGAAGAAAGAGAGAAGCAGGACTTGCACTATGGTAAGTGCCACCTGTACCTTATTGAGATGGGGAGGCTTATTTTAGAAATAAGAGAATTATGGGTTATGACAGTCTATATTGCATGCAGGTATGTCTTGCTTTAAATAGCAGAAGATGTATTTATAAAGCCTCTTTTCCCCTCCTTATATTCCTGTCCCATAATGACAACTCACAACACAAGATGGAACCTCAGGACAGATTTATTTAAAAGAACTGTCTGTCCTTCCCAAATGAGTCTGTAAGCATTATTTGCAGGATTCTGTGAAAGACTACACATTTTCTGAGGACATTTAGAAACCCTACTCATTTTAGAAATTTTTTCATACAGATGTCAAAATACAGTTTTTAAGGTAATTACAATGAATGCTTTGTCAAATATCAAAAACAGCAAGGTAACAACCATGTCAGTGGGCAGGAGAAGACACCATATCTGACATACTTTCCATAGGCAATAATGCACTGTAATTTGAGTTTCTCTATGACCTTTGTTTCCTCTCTCTTCCCCTCCCTTCCATATAATATGAAGATGGCTCTCATTGATAAGATTATCTGACTGTCCAGAGACACCAAGAGATATTCAGTAGTTGTTAAGTTCGTACACTATTCTCTCTGTACTTGAAAGTAAGGCAGAGGACATTCAAAACATTTCTGCCAGCTAGATCTACCTCCCAAATCTCTAGTCTGGCAACTTTATTTTAAAAAATATAGACACAATATACAAAATGGTAGAAGTGTTAATTTCCAACTCAGCTGTAACACAGAAAATGTAGGAGAATCGCTTTAGCTTTCAAAATGTAATGCATTTTTTGATTTTCTTACCAGGAACATTTAAGTCTGTTGATCTATCACCACTGTTCAGGATTCATGGGCTGAGATCACTAGATCACCAGAAGAAAAGGATGCTAAGTTTTGTGAGGAGATGTGGAAGATCAACCTCTTTGGTTACTCAGAGGTTGTTGGGGATCGGACTGTCCCATGTGCAAAGTGTGGGCAGACTTCTCAGCCAAGACCAACAGAATAATTTGGTGAAAATGGATCATTTGCTGATGAATCTTGATGGTCAACAGAGCCATCTTCAGCTCTGCTACCACATCTGCAGTCATCTCCACTGGCCTTTGTGTCTCTGCCAGCACCAACAGTTTCATTTCAAAGATACCATGTCTCACAGCCAAAAGAGATATACCAAGGAAACCTGGGACTGACTGTCTGGTCATGGGATGAACCAGGAAGGGTATATTCTCTTTAATTCACTTGTGCCCACCTTATCCAGCCATATGTAGTGTAAACAGTGGTGTCCAACAGGGAGGAGCAAAGGAAGCCAAGGATTATCTGATGAAGCTTAAATTTAGAGTTTGATATTATTTCCCTGTCCCACAGTGCCTGGCATGAGCAGTCATCCATTGATCCATTCTGGCTTTTGTGAACAGGTAGATGGTATATTGGCAATGGCTTTCAGGTCTGGCTGCCTAGCTTTTTATTCTGCCTTTTTTTTGTATGGCTTTTGTTAAAAACATAGTTCAGCAGCAAAATGAGTTGCCAGTGTGTGCAAGTCTAAAGAAAGAAGGGCTGATGACTCCCACCTTGGGCTGTAAATAGACTTGTAAATATCAGGAAACCCATAACTTACTGACAAGAAGAATAAATAATTCAGTGAAAAAAGACAGATGAAAATAGTGCACAACGTTGCTGTTACAGATTCCATGCCACAGCAGTACAGGCCTCGTGCTGGCATGTTGTCATCCTTGCTGTGACTGCGAGATGACATAGGTAAAAAGGATTTCTCATGCCTGTCTGCACCCAGCCTCACTAATAATAATAACAACAGTAAGCCAATTTTAGGAACTTGAAGCAATTCTTGGCAAAATATTTACTGTTAATCTTGCAAATATGTTATGTAATGCTTTAGGCAGCAGTCCTCTGACAGACATTTTATGCTGGTATGCCAATTATTTTGGCCAAAGAACTTCTTTTTGGTCTGTTCAACTCACACATCAAACCCATCCTGCATCTGCTGAGGAAATAAACAAACTTCTGTTTCTGATTGGAATTGCATATGTCCTCTCCAAATTTCTCCTCTAAGATGTTAATGATAGTAAAGAATCTAAGCTTTAACATACAGAAAAATGGCACTAGTATATCTGGAATAAATTCTAAGTAGCTCTTGCAAGATTTGAAGACTGAGAAACATTGTGTTAGATAATCGCTAAAATGGAATTTTCTTAGAGGAATGAAGAAGAAAAAAAGGTGCAGTAAGAGAGAAATTCAAGTTGACTGATACCTTTCACCACACAGAATTGTGTTTAATTCAGAAGGTACAATAATACCTAAAGCTGCACTGTTACGTGCAAAGTCCAGTTGGGCATCTGTTTCTCAATACTAGGAACAGAAGTAAAAGGACAAAAATGCTCCCTGTGTCCACAATGCTGCTATGGAAAATAGATACTATGACCTTATCAATGTAGTTTTATCCCAGTAACTATCTGTTTGTAGCAACACCTATCCATGCAGCCTCCAATTGGTGCCACATTCTTCTAATTACTCATACCCACAGAAAATTTCTAGAGCATATTCAGCCAATGAAGTTGAATATATGACAAGTTATTGACTTTGAAAAGAAACTGTTTTCCCTGGTTATTGTTTCTATTTCAAAGTTCATGTTATCTACTTTAAAGCTTGTGTTTATAGCTTCTTTTTTCTGCAGTGTGGGCTGCTAGTAGAGGAGCTTTAGGAATCACTTAATTATTTCTGATCTGATATGCAGGAGTACAACATGGACCACAGTTCAATCCATGTCACTTATGTGACTTACAGTACAATCACATCAGTGCACAGCCATGCTGAAAAATTACTTAGGAAGAGTATTTTATTCAGTTGTATCTGAAATAATTGTTTGCATCAGCAGGATATATTTGCATGAGCTCCAGTTCATCCTGGTTATCCTTGCTTGACCTCCAGATATCAAGGTACTGTATGTACATCTGTTTCCAAAGATGAGTTTCTCAAAGCAGTGGTGCAAGTAAAATAACAAACTAGTACACTTGTAAAGACAGCAGTATAAAGTTCAGCTGGGTGTACACGTTCCTTGGTGACCTCTATTCAGAAGTCCCACAGTTTTCAGCTACTTGCTTTTTGAAAAATTCCAGCAGATTAGTTGTGAACTATCCATAGTTAAATGACAGAATTTTGTCCTTAGTTTATAAACAATGGTTAGACAAGACTGGGAATAATCATTAATTGAATTAGTAGATTATCACATAGTTAAATGTTTTAGTGATATAAGCAGAGGTTTGCAGACTTCTGTCTCATTATCAAAATATTATTATGTGGTAAAATACATAGACACATATATATAGTAGAGGCTGCAATAGGTAGAATAGTTACACTGATTATTTTCAAACTTAGATATTCATTATTATTTTCTCTACTACACACTCTTTCACTTTTTAAGCACTGTGCATTGTATATCTATTTTGTCATATTTCATTTTGGCCATGTGCTTATATCTGTCTGTCCGTAAAGAAAGATTTCCCTGTATTTTATTTCCAATCTGTTGAAATCAATCAAGGCAGGAAGCCTAGAATATGACATTTTATGTATCTTCACAGCAATCTACTTATGGCATTTATCATCAGAAACTGTTTTCAAATGCCACTTCTCATTTATTTGATTCAATGAGCAAAGTTGAGTCAAATTTCACTACTTCCAACTAGAGAAAAGTTTTTCCTCTAAAACTGTCTAGGATTCCTAAAATGCTGCATCATTCCCATTGCAAATACTGTGTCTGCAGACATTTGGTATTATATGCTGAAACAGTCAATCATAATTCTGTATCTATAGAAAATGACAGTGGAATGTAGAATAGATAAATAGAAACTGCCATGTGAAATTAAATGGCAGATTGGTTTGTATTTCATATTTTGCAAAAACTTCAAAAACCAAAGTCATCTTGCAATTATGTTGGCTCTCCAGTCCTATGCTTGTATAACTTCACTGCCTTCATTGTTTATAATAGCTTTAAATTCATATTTTCAGTAGCACAAAATCAAACACAAAAATGCTGGAGGCAGTTGAATCTAGTTTAACTTCAGGCATGTTGTAAGGTACTAAATAAATCCAGGAGTATGATAATGGCGATACTATCCTCTGTTAAAAATATTGTATACAATCAAAACTGAGCTTTCAGAAAAAGGGAGACTTGATCCACAAAATGCTCACCATATTATTCCATTAGTTCTAAAGAAGTATTGAGTAAAGGACTATATTTGTGATTTAAGACTGAATCTTGTAAGTTCCTATATTCAAAAGATTTGTCATCTTCCTTATAGACACAATGCTTTATTAAATAAGAATGTTCCAGTAAGTTCCAGATTCCTAGAAGGATTATTTCTTTATTCACACATTTCCGCTCTGAGATATTATTTTGTAAAAAATTCATTTATTGTAATTCATGTGAATGCAGATCTTGCTCACCTCTCTTCCAGGCAGAAGTATACTGCTTTGTGTAAACAGCTTTTCTTTCACGGCCAACTGTGTGTTAAATCCTTCTGGCTCTCTCCCTCGTGTAGGAGGGAGAAGCTTTACAAACAGAATCTTACATAAAACAACTGCAGTAACATTAGACTGCATCCTGTTAGCACAGGATCTGAATATTTGACTTTACCACTTATTGATGTTGGAAGTTGGAAACGCCAAAGATTACTGAACAGAAATTATAGAGGGAAAGAATGAGATAATTTTAGACCAAGAGTACACAGGATCCATTTGAGGATGTGAAAAAGAGACTTGTCTAAAATATTGAATCCCACCTGTAAAATATTAAATCCCACTTCTAGGGGTCCTTATGAGCTGTCCTGGGCATTAGCTTGACCCAAGAAATCTTGTCTAAAGGTAACCCTGACTAGGATATATCTCTAAGGAGTGATAAAGGTTCTTTTATCTGTACCTATGTATAGATGCTGATTGCAAACTGTCAAAGGCTGAGAATTCCTCCTCAGAGATTCCCAATCCCAAACCACAATATTGGTTCACTCTCACACTGTTGATCTCTAAAACACAAAGATGGAAGTATCTCAAATTATTTTTAGTTATAGCTCCAGTGATTTATCAAAAGCCTCTAAATTGGCCAGCTTCTTCCCAAACATTTCCCAATAAAATACTCGTATACTAATATACACTCTCCCACTGAAAAAGTACCATTAGGGAAGAAAAAACTGTTTTTACAGGAAAATATTCTCTGCTAAATCTGAATTAACCTGTGTTACTCAAAGACTTTCCATTTCTTAGGATCTTTTAGGATAGACTACAGAACACGCTTCTGTACAGATTCACTCATTAGCGATGTTTAAAGAACATAAACTCTTTCTTGTACCTTTAGAGGTAGTACCTTCTAGTACCTTTCTTGTACCTTTAGAGAGCTCATTGTATGTCTGCAACCACATTTGAGAAGAAAAGCTTAAATGCATCCTTCCCCCCAAAAAAAATCTGAAGGACATAAAGAGAGAAAGGAAGAACAAAACAAAAAAACCCACACACAACCAAAGAGCATGAGGGAACAAAAAGTACTTCTGTTCTTCAGTTCTTGCAATGTTCTGCTGCCTTGAATTACTGCAGCTGTAGGGGCGGCCAGGGAGCCAGATGGTAATATTGATAACCTGGGGTCTCTTGCCAGCAGCTTCCTGCAGGTGCAGGAAGAGATTGGTCAAAGGCTAATGCAGTCTATTCATTAATGTCATGTTTTCCTGTACCTAACCCCAGTGACCTCTGAGTGGTGAACATCACACTTCCCTTGGGTAGCTTGTTGAGCCAAGAGTCAGGCTTTTGTGGCTTCAATCTTAACACTTTTGTTTGTGATTCCCAGCCTAAACCACTTTAAAGGGCTATTCTCTACAGGCTTTTGAGCAAGCTGTGTGGCTTCCCATGGGTGTTGACACAGTCAAACTGGAATTCATTTTTTTGCACTAATACCAATTTGAAAAAGTCCCAGTTAATGAGAGGTTAAAAGTCTTTGTTGGCTTTAAAGGTTGCCGTTTAGATACAGTCTCTGTACTTGAGCTTTCATCATATCATAGGAGCCCTAGATAATGCAGTTTGGATGGCACTAAAGGACCCTCATCTCTCAAAAACAAGCATCTTGTTCTGGTTTGGGTTTGGGTTTTTTTTGGAAACTGATCCAGCTTTGTCAGCATGAAGAGAGAGAACAGATCACTGTTCATGGAAACTTTGATTTCAAATCTTAAAAATGAACATGTTCAAAAATATTAACCAAAATGAAAAGTTAAAAACAATAAGCACAAATAGGTAGATTATGAAGATTTCCAGTGTAAATAGGAATTAGGACAGGGTGATATATCTGTGTTGTAAATATTTCTTATAGAGAAAAATAACATCAGAGTTTCTCATATACAAACCAAATTAAACTACTTCTAGAATACATACCCCTGTGTATATAAATTTTTCCATGACTGCTACCTGTAGAAGGTTCCCAAAGTGTAAGTCATAGTACATCAAGACCTCTATGTTTCAGAAATATGATGATAAAGTATAGTGAAGTAAAAGCTGAAAAGTTGGTAATGAGTTAATCCTGTCTGCTTTATAAAATGCGTTGCATCCTGCTTTCAGGTGGGTGCACGTACTTTAAGTAAATTACACTTCATGTTGCTTGAAAGTAATGAATGCTAATGATAGATAATGGTGTTTTGTTTCCAATTAACACTGCCAAGAGAATCAGTGGTTTCTAGAGCTCATGATCACTGTATTTTCCAGGAACAGTCTGAGAACTATAAAATTATATAAACAAGTATTATTTATGCTGAATGCATTTGCTGATTGCTTCCTTCTCAGTTGGCCATAATGCAAATGGAACTACCTCTCTCTGTAGTTCAGTAATTTCAAAAAAAAAGAACATCATGTTTTTAAAGCCTTAATCTATCACATATTTTTTATAAATATCGCCCATTGTTTATTTTGCTGTAAAACAGAGGAAAATGTCTACAACTAAATGTGTATTGTAGATTATAGTGACTATTCAGAGAGGTTTGAAATAAAGCAGATGAATGGATAAGCAGTCTAGCCCACAAAATATGAGTTTAAGTCTGGTATTTCATAGTAAGAAGTAAGTTTTATTCACTTACATATTCTTCAAAACACTTTTCAATATGAGTTGGCAAGGAATTTAAAATGCCATTTTGGCTCAAATCTATGACAAAGATGTTGTATTCAGGGAAATAAAGTTGTAGGGCTAAGATGACAATCATGTATTATGCTATGAATTATATGTTTTCAGGAGTGTGTTAAGTATTATGCTCACAGGCATCAAATACGCAGTGTGTAACAAATTACTTCCTTTTTATAGTTGTAATACAGTTTTTTTCTTATGATTTTTGTGTATTAACTTAGTATTCTGTTGATAATGTATTTAAGTTCAGAATGTTCACTGCAGGATTTTTATCTCACATCCTTATTATCTCTATGATTGTATGTTTCTTTCTCAAATAAAAACGTGCAACACCAATAATGTAGCAATGAATCTTTTACCTGCTCTTGCAAGTCTTATGTTCTGCTGGATGTTGTGTTGGTGGGAAATAGCTCAAGGCCCTCATCAGTGATCACTGAAAGCAGGATTGCTGTTGATAAGTTACTGGCCTTTGGATTGGCCCCTTTGGAGGCAGCTGCTTTGGTTTGCAAAAACCAATCAGGAAGAAGTATTAGCATCTTATCTGCTGGCAGAAGATAGGAGTTCTTGTGTTTCTTTTCTTTTAACATCATTCACTAGTCCAACACCCTCCTCTAGCCAGGAAAGCAGGCAATATGCCAAAATGCAGCTTCTAAATTTAGTTTTTCAGTCTGCCAGAGCTGGGTGGTATGTCATGTGTCTGTTCTGAACAGTGCAAGTCATTTCTTACGTCTAAGCTTTGTAGCTATGACTGGATAAATGATTTAACCCTGATGCTGCAGTGCTTTACTTCACTTTACATAATCCTGTAATTTCATTTAATTGGCTACTAAAATAATTGCAAAATAGAACAGAATTAATATTGTGTTCTACAAATAAAAGATGTATTCTTCTTGTTTGTTTGTTGCACCATTTCAATAGGAGAGTTTGTATATTTATATAATTAGTTTTCAAGCAGCTGGATGGTTTCCATTGTCCAGGAAGTCTTGTGCTTGTGTCCTATAGAGCTTGATTGGCATTGGGAAAAGTCTTCATTGAAGTGTTAACTTAATTTCATTCATGTTATTCTTATGTCCACTTTCTGCAACTGCTTTAAGCAAATGAATTTCATCACTCTGAGATACTGATGTCATTGTAATTCACTCACATGAATGACTTCTGACTAAACTACTGAATTAATGCACACAATTATAGTTTCATTTTCAGTTTAAAAAAAAAAAAAGAAAGACAAAACAAAAAAGAAACAAAACCAAATCAATGAATATTTGCAGCCAAAATTCTGAGAGCTATCCCTAGCCATTCAGGGAATGACATGACCCAAGTCAAAACAGCTTGACTGTCAGTTAATCGATACATGCAGTCAGTGTTCTTGAGTGAGATAGAGAACATGAATCATTCTCAGAAATTATTCCAGTAATAGTTATGGATAGCTATTAAGTTCAAGAAATTAAAAATCTGATTACAGGCTGTTTGTGAGCAAAGTTAAAATTAGGTTAAGAAAATAATTGTTACAGATTGCTTGTTTATCTCTATTGCACTTCTGAAATATTTCTACTTGCCATCCATTGTCAACTAAGATTCTCTCTCAAATGTAAACTAATATTTTTAAAACAATAATCCAGTATGGAAAATGGCCTGAGCAATAATGTTATAATTATAGCAATATTGATCTTCTTGCCTGCTTCTGTTCATTTTGCAAGAGTATCTCACACAGTGTCCAGGGAAAAGAAGCAGAAGTAACAACTAAAAACTATTAACAGAGAAAATGTTACATTTTCTGTTGGGTTCACTGCAGATTGAAGAAATACAATCTAGTGTAGTTCATGAAGTTTGCAGATTTTTCTGGGCAAAGACTGATTCTTGTATGCTTACATGTTACCTGAGAACAGAAATAGCCTGATCTTGAATTCGGAACCAGGTACAAAAACACAATGCAAACTACAAATAATAATAGTAGTGAAGCAAAAATGTGAATAACTTCCTTTCCATTTAATTATGTCTCAGAGGCAGAATTTTTTGGATGTCCACTCCACATAATAGCTGGGAATTACTGATTATCAGGGTGTAACTATTATCTGAAACATTTTGATAACATGTTAATATGACTATATATAATTTTTGAAAACAATGAAAAAGTGAGTTTGAGACTGTTAAGTGTGATTTTGCACTCATAGACCCTTGTTTATTACAATTTGTGTTTTATTGATCAGTGTATAAAACTTTCCATGGGTGTCCAATAACTATATAAGGAAAACAGCTGTGGAGAATCAAATTTCTCTCTACAGGCAGTGGGAACGTGCTTGTTCAGGATCAAAGCTGGAAACCTGTCAGTGTTTCTGGCAAAGTTAAGTGGTTTACAGGTTCCACACCATACAATGTGGTCAGCTTTGTGAAAACAAACCAGACTGAGTTTCGTAACACATAAATGTTTAGAATTCCAGGTAAATGAGGATGACACCCCTTTGGTTGGTTTAACAACAATGAATGATACAGTGGTCTTTTTTTAGCTCTCATTTTTGCAGATGGAATTTCTCTCACTTTGTCACGTCTCCAGGTTTACAGTTAGGATCAAATTTGATTTTTTATGCTGAGTAGATAAGAAATGTTATATACTGTACAAGAGCTTTTATTGTCACTGATACATTATCTTTCATATCTTTAAATATTCCCTATGCCTGAAACTAGCTGGACTATGCTATCATATCAAAGTGTTTAAATGGCTTTTTATTTTGTGAGCTGTGTTTCTGTTTTGAGTTGGTTACCCATGATAATAGTGACATGGCTCTCTGAATCTGTTACAGTGTGCCTGAATATTACGACTATGGTCACGGAACAAGTGAAGAGGCTTATGACAGCTACGGTAAGGTCTCTTCTATCTTCTGCAAATGTGTGAAATCAAAGGAAAATATCTGTCACTGGCAATTCAGAAATTACTTCCTTACACTTTTCTTTTTTTCTTTCATTTTACAAAGACCAAACAAAATAGATTTCTGGAACTTTAGGGTGAGTTTTGCCATAGGACCAGAAAATTGGATTGATGAATTTCAATCAAAATTACAAAGCCAGTTATTCACAGTCACAGGTCAGTTTAACAGCAACACAAAAGTTTCTATTGGTGTTTGAATATCTTTCACAGTGTTTTTCACATTTCAGTGAATCACATTTCAGTCTGCTTGATTTGCCAACAACACTGTGCATTTGCTGTTGTCATGTGCATTGTTTCAACTAGCAAGGTTTGTGAGATTTAGAAATATAGACTTAATCAAAGTGGAAAGAAGGAGAGGGTTCTCCATCACCATGGGAACCCCTCCTGCACCAAGATAAAGGAGCATCTCATGTCACACTAGGCAGTATCAGTAGAGGGAGGGCTGCAGTCTTTGCACTTCCCCACCAAGTCTGTGTCTGAGCTGGAGCAGTTCCACCTCATGGGTATGGGGGGCATGAAGGAAGAGAAATGAAAGGAAGAGAAGCTCCCATGAGCACAAATCATTTTCCAGATCTCTTGTTTGCTATTAGTGGTATACTTCAAAAACTGGAGTCTAGACCATGTTTTCCTATTCATAATTATCAGTACATTGTATCAGGATGCACAGTGAATCTCACTCAGAGATTCTCACTGAAATAACAAGTCAGCTTAAAGAGTAACCCTAATATTCAGCAGAGCTTTCATGCCTGATTTACTGCTTCTGAAGTATCCTGTCTACATAGTGACTTCCACAGCATTGTGAAAATGAGAGCTGATGGAAATGATGCTGCAAATGAAAGTTACACTAAGGGGTTATGTAAGGGTTGCTGCTTGAAATAAATAATTTTATTCATGCAGCTGTGAAGCAAATGTCACTAGTGCTAACTTGCAGTTTCCTTTGTATTGGTACAGAAATAGACATTAGTGAGATGTTGTCAAAATGATTGCATTGCATAATCAGAAATAATTTATTTTTTTGTACAATCAATTCTCACAATATATATGGATGATACAATGTGCAGTCAAGCACATTTTCAATGCTAGGCAAGTAATAATAATAGCTTGTCCATATCAGTGTGAGTGGCTCAGTTACCCTTTGTTTTGCTTCGTTTTTGCACATACATTTTTAATAGCTGTAGTGGAAGATCCTTCCTCCCATCTACAGATCCCCTCTCCACTGCTGTCCTGAATGCACTGCTAAGCTTTTAGGCAATGCAGAAAAGAATAGTCTGAGCTCAGCAGTGAGAATTACTCACTGTTTAACTTCTAATTACACTCCACCATGCTGAATCTCCATGTGTTTGGGCAAGACATTTAAAGTAGTGTCACTTTCCTTCCAATCCCTCATTTGTAAAACTAGAAGAATATTATTTGTTTTCCCAGCAGGGATTTTGAATGGACTAATTAGCTAAGGCTTACAAAGTGTTCACAGAGTGGCATCATGACTAAGTTTATGCTCTGCATGAAGCTCCTTTTTTTTGTTTTCCATGCAGCAGCTGAAACAAACCCAATATGCCTGTGTTTCCTTTGCTAGACTTAAAATACATGACTCATAACTGTGGACTTGCTTTGATTTTTGCTTGAACTATTTTCTGAATTGGCATTTGCATACAAAGATCTCTGAGTGTTATCAATAACCTGGAATAAACTTGAAGTTGAATAATATTTCAAATTGCAACTTTGCTACTTCCTGATAGTAGATACATTTTTGTATAACTGTTTACGCTACTCTTGGTTCACCTGCTTAGGAGATCAGTAAATTTGACAATTTCATGCCCTGGAAATATGTGCAGAAACTTCTGTCATTCCCAAGTCACCACTATTTACCTGAAAAGGTAATCTGAGTACACAGAACTATAGAGCTGTAGAATATATGCTCAACTCCCTCAGTTTCTGAGTTCTTGCTGCATACACTGATGTTCTCTCTGTATCTGATCTGTCACCCCTTCTCATCCTCACCTAACTTTACCCTAATTCTCTGTTTCCAGTTCTTAACTTTTTTCGGGATGTTTTGTTTCAGGATGTTTTAATACAGTGGGATGGATTCAGGAGACTCATTGTGAGTCTCCTGAATCCATCCCTCTGTATTAAATCAGCTACCCTTTCATTTTCACCATCCTGCAGAAATTAAGTTTTTCTTTCATTTGAACTCAATTTCACACTTTGTTTTGCCTTCCATAACAAGGCTATATTCCTCTTTTACAATTCTTTCTGACACACCTGTAATTCAAAATTCTCCCAAAGTCTTAATATGACCTCAGACAAATGGTACAGGAATTAAGTCTTGTTGTCAACTCTTAGGTGTTTTGTGCAACAACTTATCTTTTTGCCATTGTTCCTTTCAATAACAATATCTGAATTATCAAAAATGTACTAGTTTGGCTTTTTTTTACTTTCTTCCATGCATCCTCTTGCTTCCAACTTACCTTTAGGGAGGACAGTTTTCAATCCTGAGAAGGTTTTTTTCATTCTTCGTGAAGTAGATTCAATGAAATAATAATGCTACTTCATACTTACAATCTTTTTAAAGTATAAAATAGAGTTCTCAGTAGCTTCTTGAGTATAGAGCACAATAGTACTGCTGAATGAGCTGCCTGCTATGACTTTCCTTGCTGTCTGTACTCCTGAGAAGTAGCAGGTGGTTTATGTCTCATGGGTTCTTCTCTGCTCCTTTTAAAAGAACTTGTGGAGAATTCTGATTGGGGAAACTGTTTCCTCAGAAGATCATAAGATTTATGTATTTATGGATTTTTCACAGTATGGTTCCAAAAATTAGAGAGGTGCTTCAGAGCAGAGCCCACCTGAACACCATTTAATTCTCAGGAAGTTCACATCTCTGATTAGATGGTAGTCTAAGGAGGGATCTAATTCACTTGTCATAAGCTGGGCAAGATGGATTCCTAAACACTGCTGTAAAATCCATAACTTAACTGCCTTAACTCCTTGCTCAGTTTCTTTTGTGAAGGTTTGTAAGAATTCCATCCCCTCCAAATCCAGCCAAGGCATCTCCCAAGACAATAGGAAGATCAGGGATGTATGTAAAATCACACTGCTTTCCATGACTAAGGGATGTTCCATAAATGCAAATTTGCAGTACAGAACCCCCTCATGAAGTTAGACAAGCTGTGTTGTGATTTGACATGCTTGTCACCCAGTCTCTCAGAAGGATCAAAGTAAAAACACTTCAAAGCATTCCCTGTAGCAGTCTCTGAGCACATGGAAATACAGTACTCAGGAATTATGATATTCCTACAAATTTTTTATAAGATCAGGATTATGCAGCTACTGCTAGAGAATTTTGAGGATCGCTGTTCCAGGCTGAGGAACATAAATTTGAGACATATGCCTGAAAATCTTGGGAATGTAGCCCTTATAGGCTTCTTCCTGTGAGATGTAAAGAAGTATTTTTAGAAAGAAGTTTAAAAATAAAAGTAATTTAAAGTACTGTACAAATTTTAAAAAATGTAAAACATCCTCACCTCTAATGCCTCTAACAAACATTTATGATACTTCTATGACTGAAAGTTTTGATATCTGCAGATAAGTCTAAACTAAGGTAACAGTGTCATGTTAACTTGATGCTTATGTTTTAAGGGAGAAAGCATGAAATTGGATTAATTTATGAACAAAAGGTTTGTATTCTTTGCTCTCATCATACGTTAGTAATTTTGTGGTTTCCCTTCTGGCACTGTTGTCATCTGAAGAGATAGCCAGTGAAAACATGAATTTAATGATTTGTCTTACAAATTGATTAGGATAAAACATATACCTAAAGTTTGGTAACTAAGAACCTTTCCTGCTCATATGTAATGTCATGCCCAACTCCAAAAAGCTCCAAAACTTCCCTGGAAAGTGTAAATAAACTGTAAATAAAAAGCCCTTTGTTATCAATTCATGTTCTCATTTCTTTCTGCTTTTCCCTGTCTATTGTTTTTTAGAGGAAGCAGTATTCTTGATTCAAGCTCTGTGTTGTGTTAGGCCACATTAGAGAGATAACAGAGAAGAGTATATGTCTTGCAGGCAAGGCAGAACCAATACAAGAAGCTGTATTCATTACATCTGACCTGCTTCACTGTTTTTTCATCTGAATCCTGTTTTGCCCTTGTACTGATCAGAGCATTCCAAACTTTGTTTATCAGCAGCTCTTTCTGTCTCAGCTCTCCCAAAGGCTGGAGACTCCAGCGGTGAGCTCTGCCAGTTGCTGCTGCAGAAGGTCCAGGAGGCTTCGTCCCTGCTTCCAAAGGGAGACTGCCACAGTAGTGAGAGTGCCTCTTGTCAGGTGCCACAGTTCACAGCCTGGTGCATATCCTGCCTTGTGTATTACCTGAAAATTATGGCCATTATGTTTTTATGTCAGACCGTGAACTGCACTATCTGAAAGACCAGTACACTCAGACTTGTTGTGCTACTACTGAAAAAGCAGAAACCCTAGACAGAGAGCGAAAGGGTAGGTTGAAGTCTATAACCTCCTAAACCACCACAATTAAATTAGGATAACACCATCTGCCAAAGGCCTTAGGCAAGAGTTAGAAAGTTTAATCTGTAGCTTGCCACCTACACAAAGAGTGAAGACATAAATGAACTCCAGTCACATTACTGCTGCTTTTCAGGAGAAGCTTCCAAGGCATTTATGCATGTTCTGCCATTGCATTAAGAAAGCATTATTAAAATGGTTTTTGTCTTCACCAAAAATTTTCAACTGTTTGAATTTTCTTAAATGACCATTTTTTTGATACATATTCTACTCCAGTTTAGCATTAGGTACTTTTAAAAAACTGGGTACTTGGTTTTAGGATTATTCAATTTTTAATTAAAATTGGAGAGTGTAACTGTTTGGTGTAATTCCTTTTAATGTAAGACATCATTTAAGTTGTAAAATGCTGTCACAATGATTTAACTATTTCACAAATAATTTCCTGCCAGTTGCTCCATATAAGAGCTTTGTAATTGTTATAACAATTAGTTTACTGAGTAATCCTCTACAGAGATGGCAAACACACATCTCACAAACAAATTCTTTATAGACCTTTATAGTTAACAACTACAAATGTACAGCAATATTCCACTACTCTTTTATTATATTGTTTATTTTTTCATTCTATGCTTGTTCTAAAAAGTGTTGCATCTAGTAAATTAAGATTTTCTACAAAAACAATAATAGTTTCTGCTGAACAAATAAAAATAATTGTATCATGATGAAATTAGTGGAGGAAAGCATGTATGGAGGTTTCAAACCTCTAGAATTCTGATAAAGAGCTTGATTGAAGAGATGTTACCTTAGGGGACATGAATTCTCATACTTCATTAAAAGACATAAACATGCTCATATCGTGGAGAAACTCAAGGAACTGCCACCCTAGTGTGAAATAAACCCTCTATAGCAATGACAAAGTAAAATGAAGCCATGTCACAATGTATACAGAGAAAATAGTTGTGAATTTTGAAAAAGCACTTCATACTTGTTCTGCAGATGGAGGTATCAAGTTTTTCAGCTGTTGAGTCCAAGGTCCTTCCTCATTTTTAGTGACATAGGTATTGTAGATCGTTGGTCCTAATATTCATTAAGCTCAGCATGCTAAGGATTTCTTGCCCTATTTTTTTTTCTAGCCTAGTTTAATTTAAATATTCAAATTTAAGAAATCAAGTGCTCAAATAATTCATAGTGACTGATTTGCAGATAAAAGAGATGATGTAAGGTCTGATTCTCATCATTACAGTGTTTGACTTCACATGGCTTGTGATTACAAACAATGTCTTTACCAACACTAATTAACAAAGTCTTACTAATGTGCACCAATTTTTCATTTATATCATCTGAGTGTATACATTTAGTGTCTCCTAGAAAATATTATGGGAACATACCAAAGAAAACTTTCCTTGGTGCCTGGGTCTTAAAATCATCATGGAATGAATAATAAAATCATAGAGTGGTTTGGGTTTGAAGGGACCTTAAGGATCATGTTGTTTTAACCCACCTGCCATGGATGAAGGTACCTTTCACTGGACCAGGTTGTCAGAGCTCCATGCAGCCTGGCCTTGAATGCTGCCATGGGTAGGGCAATCACAACTTATCTGGGCAACCTGTCCCATTGCTTCACTACCTTCACAGTAAAGAATTTCTTTCTAATATCTAATCTAAACTTGCTCTCTTTCTGTTTGAAGCTATTTCCCTTTCCTCTGTCATTACATGCTCTTGTAAAAAGTCCCTCTCAATCTTTCCTGTATTTTTCCTTCAGATACTGAAAGGCTGCAATTAGTTCATCCTTAAACCTTCTCTTTTCCTGGCTGAACAATCCCAATTCTTGTAGCTTTTCCTCATAGGAGACCTGCTCCATCCCTCTAATGATCTTGGTGGCCTCCTCTGGGCTCACTCCAACAGGTCCATGTCCTTCCTGTGCAGGGGACCCAAGAGCTGGATGCAGCACTGCCGGTGGGGTCTCATGAGAGCAGAGCAGGGGGAAGATCACCTCCCTCACTCTGCTGACCACACTGCTTTTGATGCAGCCCAAGATACAGTTGGATTTCTGGGCTGTGAGTGCACAAGGCTCATGTCCATCCTCTCCTCTACCCCCAGGTCCTTCCCATCAGGGCTGCTCTTGATCTGCTCATCCCCCAGCCTGGATTGATGCCAGGGATTGCCCTGACCCAGGTGTAGAACCTTGCACCAGCTCTTGTTAAACTGCGTGAGATTCCCCAGGGCCGCTTACAGAGCTTGTCCTTGTCCCTGTGGATGCCATTGTGTCCTTCAGGTGTGTCAACAGCACCACTCATTCAATATCATTTGCAGGCTGGCACTCAACTCCTTTGCCTCTGTCATTAATGAAGGTGTTAGATAACACTGGTCCCAGCATGGACTCCTGAGGGACACCATTTGTCACTCATGTCCATCAGGACTCTGAGCCATTGACCACTACCCTCTGGATGTGACTTTCCAACTACTTCCTAATCCATCTTATTATTTATTAGGCATCTCAGAGGCAATAAGGCACAGACTGTACCATTGTGGTGGAGGTTTTGTGGTGTCTTGACAGGGCACCCTGCTGGCTATTTAGCACATGCTGGGTGCTTCTGCACTAGCATGGGAGCAGGAGTGTTCTTTAGAAGCAGATTTACCAGTTGTCTGCATTTATGGGTCTTCTTTCCCCATCACTGAGTGGGTTCAAAGTACATAAATGTTAGTTTGAAACTAAAGCAAAAGATACAATCCCAACTATTTGTGAGATTTCACTTCCAGAGGCTCAAACCAGACTGAAATGAAAAATACCTGTAGAAGCTGTATTGTGACTATCAGGTCTTCAGTGTCAGCTGTTTCCCTCTGCAGTCCATCCCTATTGGTGTGCACTGTGTGCTTATATTGATACAGCACCTGAATGCCTGTATCAATGATGCCCTGATGCCCCCAAACTATCCCTGCTATCAACCTTGCTCCATGTGCCATGGTCCTGAGGGGTGTGACGTGCTCCTGCATGACCATCTTCATTTTGGGCTGATGGAGGCATCTGGTGTCTTGCTGAGCATGAGGAAGATGCTCAGTTCCCAGCCCTGGGAACTCAGAAGTGATTCTGAGTCTTCCTGTTCAGCACTCAGTTTTTTTATTCCACTGGAAACAGAAGGCACTGAAGATTTCTACTGCATATGGACAGAAGATACACCAAATAAATTGCCCTCCTTTAATCTTCTATTTCAATCATTCCTATACTTACTGATAGCAGCATTCCTCCTGTGGGACAGAATGAACTGACAAAAGCATTTTCTTGATTTTCTGCAAAATTTTAACAATTCTTTTACTAGAGGAATCACTTTAGCTGTATCTCAAGTGGCATTCATTCCCTCAGAGGAGATTTATGATTTTCCTAAGAGCATGATTTTGAAAGTTTGCAGGGAAAGGAGCACATTTTGAATTCAGCTATGATGACTAATGTGGGGATGATACTAGAGTTATTGCTGTTTTGTCAAATCAATGTTTTAATTAGACTATAATTCTTTTGAAAGTCCCATATTTAAACTCATCACATTCTTTTAACTGTCTGTATCTCCTAAAACTTTTGTAGTCCAGTTATGCTACGAAAATGAAAAAAGTATTCTGCATGTAGCACAAGACTGGTTTTAATTTATAGCAGCTTATTGTGCTTCCTCTATTACTTCTGAATTATAAATCATTTTCTGTGACAGAATAAGTAAATCATACAAAACTTTCCTATGTAATATTTCAAATGGTAATTTCACTGTCTTGCACCATGGGAACTATAGAGTTGGAGAATCTAAGACAAAAGTCCTGTAATACTGATGTGCATCTATTTAATTCCAGATGGGGTATATCACTGCATGTTTCATGTTGCATGACTATAAAGTAATGGAAAATTAATTTCTACTGAAAATAAGTGAAAAATAAAACTCCTTCTACCCTGTAACGTTCACACTCACCTCACAACAACACTTATTCCTCCTGGCATTGCAGTTTCCCAAGCTAGCTGTCAGTGTACTCTGATGCTGCTCCTTCCCTTTCTGTGGCAGGTGTTCACTACAAAAGTGGCTGAAGCCTTGAAGAAATATTTTTTTCCCAAGCCAGGGAAGCTCTAAACCCTTACACAAATTTGGAGCAGCCAGACAGTTTAAATTGTCAGCCCACCTGAAGGGAAGGTACTGTCGAGCACAGGGGCAGTACTGGGGTTTTTTGAAGAGCTATGGCCCTGTTCAGCAAGTAGACCATTAAACCACAAGGTTTTCCATTAATTTCTAGTTTTTAAGCTGTATGTATTTCATACTGCAGGTCTAGTAAAATAAAGGGTACTTAGAATGGTATAAGCTAGCTTAATTGGTTTGAGCCTGTGTTTTGAAAACGTTCCTTGTCTTCTCAAAACTCCAAATTTCAAATAAGAAAGGCACCATTTATGATTCGAAAGAGTGACTTTTCACAAAATAATAAAATGCATAGATGTCAAGTCAGAAAATTCTGTGTATTTTGAAAACTTGGCACATAAGCAAAAAGAGACCAGAAGAGTGAAAAAAATGCAGGTTCTCTTAAAAAAAAAAAAAAGCAACCAAAAATCTGTTCTTGGATTTTTGTCTAAAATAATATATACCTGTCCAATTATGACACAAGAAAAGCACAGCTACCTTTTCTGTGTGAATTCTTGGGCTGAAATACTGGATTTGTCAAAGTTAGTTGAGCTTCAGTCATTAGCTTGTGCAGGATAAATTTGCCAGCCATTTACAAGTAGTATTTTGTCTCCATCCATCTTTCTATGGAGGCTTACTAGAAATACAGCACAAATTGAATTGTCTAAAGAAAGGCATTCTAAGAGTTCTCATTTTAAAGCTATGTCTGGTTTCTGTTGGGTCTTCTGCTCAGCACATCTATATCATCTATATCTTTCCTCTTACTGCTCAGACAATTAATTACATCTCAGAACACCCCAGGGAGGGAGTTATTCCTGTCTCATTCTACCAGTGAGGAAGCCACACTACAAAATATTAAACAATTGTCCAAGATCACTGAGAAAACAAGGAGTAGAACTAATAATCCAAATTCCTGTGCAGTGTGCCCTCTCCACACATATGCAGTGAGAGATATTTTTTCTCACAGAAAAGATAACTGTTTTATTCTGAATCAAAATCAACTTCTGTGTCTAAAACACCAAAAGGTAAATGAAAAATCAAATTAAACCATTATACTCCTTGCTGTTATATACATCTTAACTATCTAATCAGAATAGCTCTTTCTAATCTTTTCCAGGCCACCTCTCCAAAATAATTGATCAGAAATTCATAAAACTGTGCCCAGTAATTGTGGGCAATATTCAGATATTAAATAAGTTACTTGGAAGAAAAAGTGATCAGGTCTTGATTAGTACCAGGACTAAGCAATGACTATAAATAAAAAATAATAAGGAAAGAATATATTTCTATGTAAATCACATGCCATTCATACATATTTTTATTTTTAACTCATCCATTATTGTGATCTGCCCTTTAAATATTGCAATTTTTTCCTCTTTGCATATTTGAAAGACATTTATTCAATTCTGGAAAATTCCATTATAAGGTTGCTGAATGAAGAGTTAGAAATATGTGATTTTCTCAAATCTTTACTTAAAGACATTTAGCACGTGATGATAATCACCACAAGGAAAGACCACTGAATTTTTCTGTGCTCTCAATAATGCATAAGTAAAATAGTAAGAAAGAAACAACTTCATATATATGCATCTCTGCGCTATAAATGTTACTGTTTTGATCCCATATTCAGAGAAATTTCTCAGGTTAAAAATTAAATTATCTTTTACATTCTGACTGTCCTGTAAGGAAAAAAAAACCAAACTAAAATTCTGTATTTAAACAGATTAGAGCTACAGAGACTCCTAGCAGTTGATCAAAAAATAATCTTTAAAGACACCCTCAAGTAATGTATCAGTTATGTCTGTAATAAATACTGGGATCATTTCTATAATTCAATGAACACAGTAAAGTAAATAAGAGTCCATCTGAACCATAGAAAGCAGTGCAAAAACACTAACCTGCAAATTCAATCAGGCATAAACCAAGGGTGCTGATTGCCTGCGATAATAAGAATTAATTTTATATCCTAAAGGTGGGCTTCAAATACCAATTCACAGGAGCATATAGCAGTTTGGAAGACATATGCAGTGTAATAAAAAGGGCTGTGCCCATGTCTTCACATTTCTTAGCAAATTAGCTGTGACACTATCACATCCAAAGCAATTCTTCAGTCCAAGCACTCTCAGATTCCTCACCCATAAACTCTCTTACGTTTCCATCATGCTACAATAGCTTATATTTTTAGTTTCTGAAAGCAAAGCATAAAATATTTCTCCTTAAATACGAATGGCAAAGTTGCAATAACACCAAATTCCTGAAAAAACTGAACCCTCTGCCCTCAGTTACTAAGCTGCTTGTGTGGATTTCTTTTTAACTACAGTCTTTGACACCGGATAGCACTGGAGACAGTCAGAAGTGAAAAGGGCAGGGAATGAGTGTGGTCTGCTACAACAGAAAGACTGGATGAAAGTCTGGATGTCACCAAGGGAAAGGGAAGGTCAGACTCCACAGGTTTTTTCTTCCCAGGAATGAGAAAAAAGGAAAAGGAATCAGTGTTAGAACACAACAACCACCCTGCAACTTTCTTCAGCTCTTGGGCAGTCTCTCACCGTTCTCCCAATTACCTTTCTCTCTCCACTGCTCTTCACCTGAAATGTCTCTCAGTTTCCATTTCATTGACATGTCACTTTCTTAGGATGAAATACATGTCACCTTCTAAAGATGAAATATGTCCAGGCTCTCTTTCCTTCCCCTTTTGGCACAGTCTTTCAGAGAAAGACCAGGCTCACTCACTTTTCTCCTGTTGTCACAGTGAAGCTCAGCCTGGTAATCAAACTCTCACCCTTTCTGCTACCCAAGGAGCTCCCTAAATCTCTGTGTGACTGCTCAGGTAGTCAATAGGACTCTAGCCTTTTAAGATTGTTTCCAAAGATAGAGATTTCCATTCTCAGGAGCTTCCTTTCTTCCCTTGGTGCTGAAAGAAAAAGATTACCTTGGAGTTCTGGAAGGAAGACGTGAAAGAGCAGCTTTCATGTCAACAAACCTGTAATGACTAGCATGCAGGTACATTGTGGTTCACTAAAAACCCCTCTAGGAGAAAACCACTAGCAATCTGATTTCTGTTTGGTATGGCTGCATCTAGCAATGTACTGGCACAGTGTGGGTCAGAGACTCCTGATAGTGCTGCTCCCTATCATCTTGCTTTCTCCACAGTAAATATATAATCCTTTACTGCTGCATGTGTGGTAGACACCAGAGTTTTCCAGTTGAAGGCTGCAGTCCCAGAACTTCCACATCTGTTTTGGCTATGGATTCACCTGTTAATACAGTAGGGTCTTTCATGTAGTATCAACAGGAGCTGTTAGCTGTCAACTGTCACTTCTTATTTCAATGATGGTGTTAAAGCTTGAAATCAAGGAAATAGGTCCACCATGTTACTGAAAAAAAAAGCATAAGAGGCTTGTACCACAAATTATGATGCATTTTTTTTGTTCCATATCAGAAGCTGGTACAGCCACAGGAGCAATTTGCTTTAAGAACAGTCAAGGAAAAGGAGTTTCCTCCAGTTGTTAATATAAAGTCATTTTTTACTGCATGAATACTACCAAAAAGACTGTACATTTCACCTTTATATGAAGGGGCTTCAATCTGGACAATGGTGAGGGGACTAAAAAGGAACAAGAAATTGGCTTGTCTTTGTGTTGTACTACGAATATTTTTACTACTTCAGTCATTTTCATTTCAATAAATGAATGGACAACTTTCTTTTTCATATAAATCATTCTTGTCCCCAAGGCCTCTCTGCAAATGTAGTAACACTTCAGCAAAGGGTAACTGAAGCTGGAAAAAATTTACACCAAAATGCCATTTTTAAAGGGTGTAACGATATATACTGCAGAGGCAGGATTTTTAAATTCACTGTACAGAAACTTATTCCCTGTAGGAATGAGAGACCTGAGGATTTAGAACCATATCATATTGGCTGCCACTTCTTCAACCCTCTAGGCAGTAGCTTTCCACAGCAAACTTTGGTTTCATGTGATCATAAAACCCCTGATTTTCAAAAAGGGAACATCCTGAAGGACTCAAAGAGAAAGAAAATAAATGGAGTGCACCAAAAATCACAGTAGGAGGGTTTCTTGTTCCATAGCAAGATCGACTGCTACCAGATCTTTTCCAGAGATGCTCATTCCATTCATGCTTGCCTGAACTCACTTCAGCTCCACAGCTGCTGTTCCCCTCATACCTCAAGGCAATGACATAATGAAGAGTAGTTGCAGAGAAGACATCTTGCAGAGAAGAAATAACTTTCAGAATTTTAACAGAGTTTTTATGTTTTATATTTTCATTTCTCATAGTCATGTATTTTTGCAAAAGGAGTATTTGATACCTGATTTAACCATTTAGGTTTTTTTGCCTCGTGACAGCTATTTATGTTCTTAGTGGCCACAATAGCAAAAACAAGATAACAACAATGCTGCACTCTGGCATGATAGGATACACTGCAGCTTGTGCATTTCCATTTTAATCACTCTAAATATGATCAGTTGAAGTCAGTGGAAGACAAAACCAGAAATCATTTGATGACTCACTGGCTGATTTAGGAGACAATTCAGATTTTGTGTTCAACTGCTGGACCAGGACTGTAGGGAGTTTACTGATTGTGCTTTTGGGAGGCTTAAATTCCAGAAATATCATGTCAGGGAGGAATAAGAAGATTTGTAGACAGAATGTAAAAACTGAACTAGACTTACAGTTTTTAGCTTATTCTTCTTGAGCATATTTGATTCACTAAATGTGAAAAAGTGTTCTAAAGATACAGCAAAGTAAAATCTCCTCTAGCTTCACTTCTACACATTTTTCTTCCATTATTTTCTTTCTTTTGGTCTCAAATGGAAGTTAAAAATCAAACATATCTTTCTTATCTTTTCATGATTCAACTCCTCATCTTGTTACCATACCAACTGCATTAAATGCTGTTCAAATTTCAGCTTTAACTTAAATACTAGAAACTCAAAACATCAAATAAATTCTGAACTGGCAGACTGATGCAGTGATTTTTCCAGAGCTGACTGTACCGCCAACACAGTAGTTATTCATTCTCTGCTGAAAGTGAAGGAGTGAGGCTTTTTTTCCTTCCTAAGATGGACAGGTTTCCTGTGTAGAGAAGTAGGTTAGTTTTCTGTAAGTTTTTTTGTGGGAGGATAAAGAAGTGGATAATAACACCATCCTTATTTCGTTTTCTAAAGCTTTCAGCCAGAACCCTCAAGAATTTTGACAGCCATTAGCAGTGGCATCCCTTTGTTCTTTCAATTTTAGATATTTACAAACCTTGTTTTTCTCTTCTGTTTTTAGCACAAGAAGAATGGGCCACGACCCGTTCCAGCCTAAAGGCACCACCTCCAAGGTCAGCCAGAGGGGGATACAGGGAACACCCCTATGGTAGATATTGAAGGCCCTCCTCATCTGTGACCTCATCTCAAAGACAATTAATAGCCTGTGGTCTCCACATAAACAGCAACAAGACAAGTAATAGTCCATTTCTTTTCTATCCTAGGAATTACTGCTCATTATTATCCTATGTACTACTTGTATTTCCTATAACATTGGCGTGACATTGGCATTAGTATTATTTTATAACACGGACTTAAAAAAAACAGAGACAAAAAACCTTTGGCAAACATTGTCTATAAACTATTCAAAGATGATGTTCTGTTGGTTGTATTCATTGCTGTGTGTATCTAAAAAGCATGACACTGTTACAGCTCTTGAGTCTCTCTACATACTAGTTAAGGCTGAGTTTCTGTTTAGGGTTGCTGAAAGACTGTAATATGATTTTTTTTTTGAGCCAGACAATAATCGAGCTGTAGATAAGATGTTTTAACCTGTCTTTTTTAATATATGTTAGTTTAGATTAAGATGCTCGATATTAAGTTTGTAAATTTAATTTTAAATGCTGTTTTAATGGGGTTGAAAACAAGCAGCTACTGTATGTATGTAGCTAACTGAAGTTGTTCAGTGTTTTAACCTGTATTTGTTTAAAAAAATCACTTAAAGTTCCATGTGTAAGCTTCTCTAAATAGGAAACCATAATTTTGTCAAATATGTTTGCCATAATTTGTCAATAAAGCTGAAACCTTTTGTAACAAACTAAATTTGGAATTACTTGTTTTCTAGCTTTAAATGCCTGCTTTATTTCTTTTTCAAGAGATGCCTAAAATGTTTTTATATAAAAATTACAAAAATGAACCCAAGCCTGTTTTAAGATTTTTTGTGTAAGACTTTAAAAGTTGTATTAATAACTTCTGGTTGTTAAATAATATAAAAGTTAACAAACTAAACTGTTACATGAATCATGGTTAGTATCCACTAATGTATAACATGTTAATGGAAAAAAATGCTTTAGAACAATAAATGGATTTTAAACTATCCTTTAAGCTTGATCTTGCTAAACACAAACTCTGATTGACTTGTTTGTATTAGCATGTCTCTCGTGAGAATGTAATGGAGTTTAAAGAGGTAAGAATACCACTTACCACTGTTAGACTGTCTAAATGCTAGTTCTTCAACCTTTGAGTTTCCCCGCACATTAAATATCCCATTCAACATGTAAGCATTGCATAGATTCACCTATTTGTTTTCACTCAGAAGAGTGCGTTGACTGCATTTTTCGTAGTATATAACAATTTGTCTTGATAAACAAATCATCAGTGTCACTGCCCAGCTGTTGGTACTCAACTTCAAAAACTTTATTTGTAATTTTCAGTGCTAAATATCACCGCCCTTGAAGGCAGTTTAGAGGGCTGATATTTCTTTTGAGACTATCAGACTTGATGGCTGATGATTGTTAAGGAAATATGTCGCAGGACTCAAAGGATGACTAAACGTTAAACAGGTAACACTAATAGTAACTCTGTAATTTTGAGTATGCAACAGTAATGTAAAATATTCTCAGTTATTAAGTTACTGATAGTTAAAAAAGTAAACCTACCAAAAGATAACAAATAGGTATATAGGCTATTAAAACAACTAATTAACATTAACTAGTGACAACAAAATTATTCTACAATATATAACCCTCAAGGTAATAAACAGAACTAAAATTAACAATAATAGTAATGCAACTCTTGCTAACAACAAATATATAACCTAAATTTTGATGAAGAAAAAAAAAAAGAACAGAAGACTTGATGGTAGGGATGCCAAAACTGTTAATCCTTTCAGTACAGTCTTTTTGTTTACAGTGGCTTTTTGTCAATGTGATTGGTTTACTTTTTTGATGCAACTAAAGTAGAGGCCGATTGCTGTTCAGTTTGTGAACAAAATCTCTTGCAGCTGGAGTTGCATGCTAGCTCTGTTTGAATAGTTTATGATGAGTATGTTTTGTCCTTTGAAGTGTTAAAGTGAATTTAGTAGGCTACATGATGGTTACATTGAGTTTATTCTATCTCACTATTTCAGGGACTCACAGGCACTGGACAGCTAAGCAGCAGATCTGCTGGGAAGTGGTCAGGTAAGCTCTGCTGCATCTCAGGGGGTTTTCCTATTTCCTGTTTTATCTCTGCATTTGTTTTTACTAACACACAAAATGTATTCAGCTACAGTTTTAAAATAAATGTCTTTCCAGCAATGTTTTTCTGCATATCAGCATAGTGATCATGGTATAATGGCTATCAAAACATTTACATGTGTGTTATGATACTCTTCATTCTAATAAAAAAAAGTCTTGTCATCTAGCCTTTTAGTAAATATTAAGATGGTGTACTTTATAACTGCTCTTGCTAAAAACAGAGCTTCTGTTTATTAAAAGCATGCCTACATTTTGGCTAGTCACATAGCAAAGAAAAATGCAACGCTAGATTGCCTTTGCTTCTGAAAATATTTTACATTTCTTCCTATGAAAATTGTATCTGTATAGAGACAGGAAGTTTGTTATTTATTTTTATGCTCTGTTTTTCTTTTTTATTCTTCAGAATGGCAGGGACATTTAGGTATTACTATGCAATGGCATGAATGGAGTCATTACTTATATTTCTCTGTTATATACATTTAAACATAAAGGTTCTTAAATAGACTTCAGTTTATATTTGAGATTTTTGACTGAAGAGAAATGTCATTGCTGGAAAAAAAAAAATTCAGCTCAGTTACAACTTTGTCCATGGACTCAGAAGTGTGAACCTAATCACAATACAGAAAGTACAAATTCTTGTCATCATTCTTAACTGCATAAGATCACACAAATACACAATCCTAAACAGATTTATTACTCTGGCATCTTTTCCCATGACTGTGGTCTGGATGATGTAACATTTTCAGGTTTGGTGGTATTCAACAGTTACTTACAAACCACAAATTGTATTGTATAACAAGATATAAAGGGTTTAATTTTCTTCTCCAAAGAGTTGCCTCAAGATCTTTATAAATTGTTTTTATTGATGTGCTACAACCACCCTACAGACCAAAGTGATATAGTATGGCATTAAGGTTTGTCTCCATATTACAGTCACATCAGTGTGGGTGTACCACTGTAGGAAAATCTTCCATCTTGCATGTAGTTACAGTAATTTGCTTTGGTCAGTATATATCTCTACAGAAGAGAAAAATACTTTCCATTGCTATAAATAGTTTTATGCTGGTATAACTGTGATTATAGATTATTATGTATTACAGATTATACTATGTAACTATTCCAGGAAATTCTTCTATGCCTTGCTGAAATGATTAATAACACAAAGCTGTGAGCAGGTCTTACCTGATGTAAGTGAGATCCAGGGCAAAGTAGATAGAATTAATTTCTCAGTTGTGCATCACATTTTTATGTGAGGGTAACTACTGTGAACTCCTTGAGGATGGACTTCAATAAATAAAGCTTTATAGCAGAGTAGTGTCCTTTAATATTCCTGTCTCCAAATTTACTTTGCAGCCATTATTGTCTAAATTTAAAAAATGGCAGAAAATGTCAGTAAAATGATGGATTGTGAAATATTCTTACATAAGAATTATTTTGAAAAAGTAGGTTAAGTCAGTGCAAGCAAACAACTGTTTATGCAAACATTTTTTCTATTGATTTTCAGGAAAATAGTGTGAAAAATTACCCAAGACTGCATGTGCTGTTCAGTGCTAACTAAAAGTATATTTCACTACTGTTTCTGAAAAAGCCTTACAGTTAATCAACTATGCCTTAAGAAAAACATAAAATTTATTAATTTTTGAGAGAGTAACAAGAGAGTCTGATTATTCTAATTAACCGCTGTCTTCAGGTCTTCCATGAAAAGCTGTGACACATTCCACACATCCACCATCAGGTCAACCACAGTTCTGAGGTCCTGAAAATTTATGTGCACCGCCAGATTTCACTCATGCTACAGAACACTCCAAGACACTTGTCACCAACCAAACATTTTGTCTGGCTTAACTCATTTACCAATTAGTTTAGTTTTGTTTGTAATACAAAGAAGAAAGCAAGATAAAATCCCAAAATAAATAAGTGAGAAACGCTGGAAAAGAGAAGTTAAAAATGCAAAATTTTTGTTCAAATATTTCTAACACTTTTTTGTTTGTCTGTGTTGTCCTCATATATAGAACAGTTTGATCTTTAGAAGACAGTAGTGCTATATAGTTTTTTTCCACTTCTTTAGTAGTTAAATCAACAAATTCTATTTTGTTTAGCAGCATTGTTGCATGTATTCAAGAGCCATTCTAACTGAAAAAAATAGGTATTTCTAGAGCAGCAACTTTTATTAGAAAATGAAATAGCATCATATAACTCCTTCCTATTTGGCTTATCTTAGAGTGTTTAAACAAAGATCTTAAATCTTCCTATGAATAAATGAAGAGCCTCAGGAAGCACAGTGTACCTGACCTCACCACAGAGGATATTGGCAATGGTTTTGTAGCTTAATGAGGTTCTCAACCTCCATTCAATGTGATGGAGCTACAGCCATAAAGCCAAGAGATCTCTACCCCCTTACTCCACACCCCTTCCATAGCCCAGCCACAATTACTCCACTTTATTTAGAAATGTGTTGACTTCCAAACTGCCTGACACTGATGTTAGTGATGGGGAGAGAGGGCATGAGGAGCACATCACGGTGTCTGTGGTAGCTCTGAGGAAATGGGTGTGCAGACCTTGTGAGTGAGCGTGGCAGGATGGAAGGGGCTGTGTCTGTATTGCCAGGGACCTGCCAAACCACAGCCAGGACTGAGCTACTGAGCTGCATAGCAAGAGCTGAGTAAAGTCCCCAAGTTACCATTAGATCAGGATAATTAACATCTATGAATGCACCCGTTGAAAGGCTTATTATTTCAATATGGATTTATGGTAGTCCTCATGAAATATCATCCAGGATTATTATCTGAAGGTTAAAATCAAGAACAAGTAACCAATGTGTTGTGTTGAAATAAAAACCTGTTTGGTCTACAATAATGATGTATTTCCTTCATGTTTGACAGTAGCAGTGTTGTTTTGTGAACTGTCTTTCTAAGAAGTCCAAAGTCCTGCAAGATTCAAAAATTGCAGCTACAAAATTATAAACGGAGGTAAAGGAGAATCATCAAATTAGCTAAACATTGGAGAAAAAAATCTTTGACAGTGAATGAAAGAAGCCTGTGATCCATTAAGGAAAGGAAGCCCTAGAACATTTTCCATATTGTATTGCATTAACATGCAGAAACAAGTCGAGACTGGATAAAGGTTAAGTAGGGACAGCACTGGATATCAGTGTTCTCCATGCAGCCTTCCTAGGGATAACTCATATTCTGTAAAGCTAACTGGTAAATTTCCTTTTGTTTATGGAAAAATACTGTGTAAAATGAAAGGGCAACTGAGAAACTCTTCCTAAATAGTTCTTAAATAGCTACAAATTTTGACAGAAAATTGCTCTCCTGTTGTCTTCTGTAATTTCTTTCGTGAAAGAAATACCAGATCAAAGCAAAATTATAATCTCCTTAAACAATCTGTTTGCTAACAACTTCTTAGCAAAGATGTTAAAGAAATAGGTTTGGCTTTTTTTAATAAGTATTACCTGAATTCTTTTATAATGTTGTGGGACTTCAGTAAATGGCTCAAGACTGCAAGAAGATAAAGCAGTTTGGGGAAAATATTCATAAATTCAGAATCACAGAATAGGTTATAAATGAATCCTAAGTGACAAAGAACCAATTTATCCCTCTATCAGAATCTATGGATTTTTAGGGATCAGGAGGACTGAGTTGATTTGTAGATGCATTTTTTTCAAGGTAGGATTAAAAAAAAATCATTTCACTTACAAATTACAAAGTTTTTACACAAAAAGAAAGGCTATAATTGGAAAGGTTGGCTGTAGTTAATGTCTGAAGAATAAAGATGATATTTGTTATTATTTCATGTCATCCTCTGTTGTCAGGAGATTAATCAAAGTAAAAAAGAACCCGAATTAACAAGTAAAATCACAAGGAAAAACTGAAAATTTTCATGGAAAAACTGAAAAACATTTGAATATTGAACAGAAAAATAATGCTAATGTCTTCTGAAGTTTTTTGTCCTCCATTAAAAACTCAGATGCACTCCATGACTTCTGTCAGTTATTAAAACCCAAGAGTTATCAGAAAAAGTGTCACATTTTCCATTTTACTGTACTGGTCTGCTGAGATAGAACAGGCACACAGGTAACTTTCTCAAACCAGTTATGGCTGCAGAGATGATCACCATCATCCACTCTGTTCTTAGCTAATTAAATTTTTCTAGTCATTACTGTTCATCATTGGAACCTGACAGAAAGCTTTGAAATCATTAAGCCTTTCCTCTTCCTTCAGTTGGTTCTGTTTCTGGTCCTGGCATTCAGATGCTAACATTCATTTGAAACATTAGGGAAAATGATTCCTACTGAAAGATTTGCTGATCTACATAGCCATTAGACAGTTTATGAGCTTTGCTCCTGAAGAATGCTGGTATCTTTTGGTGGAGACATTGTGTACAGTATTTATGTTCTGAAACCATGGAATCTGAACTGTGCCTGCCTGTATGAGTGCAGGAAAGATTTTCTGTCCTTTCACAGTCTCTGGTGGACTAAGTTATTTTTATTACATCTTGGCAGAACATGTTGAAGTATATCTCTAAATTGTGCATATCTGGAACAAAGTCTTCGTTCTCAAAGAGAAGCAATTTTTGTCAACTTAAGCATAAGAAATACAGTTTTATAAACTTCTACTAAAAACATGTCACTGTTTCAAAGCTTTTTTTTCTTATATAAATCCTTTTAAAAGGCTGTGTTGGGTAGTTCTTGAAAGACATAAACTCCTCCTTTCCTAGAATAATTGAGTTAATTTTGAAACTTAGTATGCTTTACCAGAGAATAGCAAGATTTGTTGAAGATGCAATTGCAGACATATTTCAAATATGTAAATCAGAAGAAAGGTTTATTGGAAGAAGATCACACCCATGCTGTAATGGTATAGGTCATCATTCACGTATTAAAAAGATAAATATGAAAGAAAAAGATGTGCAGTTGATCATCTAATCCTGCATGTGCCCTAAGAACTTTTCAAGCTGCTATGTGGAAACAAACAGAACTTTCTAATATCTTTTCACAACATTTGGATGTACAAGGAAAATAGAAATGCCTCAGTACCCTGATAAGAGTAGAATAAATTATGAAACCGATGGTTTTTGTTTATTTCTGTGGCTGCTATAGTTTATTGATTTAATGGAGGTACAGTTTCTTGTTGTACAATATTATTATACAGTGTGGGAATAGCTGCCTCTATCCTGTTTGGCTCTGCTGTTGCTGTGCTGGATGCATTGGCTCACGAGGGGTGGCTCACTCACAGGACAGCAGGGGATGCCTCTGTCACACGCCCTTGCCCTACAAGACCTTCACACTGAGTTACCACCACCAAGTCAGAGGTGCAAACTGCTGAGCTGCTCATCTGTGACTCAGAATTCTGGGTGGGCCTGCTTTCTTTACTTCTGCACAGTACACAGAACAACCTGTGCAGGTATTTTGTATCATGATTTACTGTATTCACTTTTAACTCCACATTCATTGCTCAGCTAATAATTCATTATATATCTTCCTGAACCTTATAACAATCCTGTACAACCAGTGGCAAATTTCAGTGAAAAGGTCTTGCCAATGCAGCTTCTTTCTTTTTTATTTATTTTTTCACTTTTTTTTCTCTTCTTCCCAGAAGAACATAATGTTTCATATACCTATTTTAGCTGAAAAGATAATCAAGGACACTGTCATTCAAATGAAATGCTGCTATTTGCTAATAGTACAGGAATTTAGTGTGGCATTCTCTGAGTATTTAAAACTGATAGGGTTCTTTTTATTATTCTGTATGGTATTTTGAGTATTTAATACCTTTTTAATATCTGGTTTAGAAGTCATGATGTAAAGATGCAAACAACTGACAGGAATATTGTATTCCATTGAATTCCTGTTAAGCAAAGTAGCTTTCTGATGGAGAACTTAATCCTGCAGATGTTACTCAGGTTTCATATACTAAAAATCCCTGCTGACATCAAGGACTGAAAAGGGAAGATGAAATTCAGAATGTGATCTGTATTCAGCTTTATAATTTAATTAAATTCAAACAGAACACTTAGCTCTCAAGGACTGGATTGCATCATTCCAGCCCAGGTCCTGCTTAGCACCAGTGTGAAATAACTTTGATCCAGGAAGAGTACTTTAGATACAGTACCATATCAAGATTTTACTTTTCATGTCATCCTAACCAATTTTCCCACATGCAGGAAAAATATTTAGTTGAAGGTACTTGCTTGGCACTGTTGCTCGCTCAAATCTCAACTTGGCAATCAAGTTCATCTGTTCATGGTAGTCACCACTTTATTTTCATGACAACTATCAAATTTCTGAAGGAGGCACAATACTTTTTGTATCACTGAACTTGATTGCAGATCTGAGGCAAAAGTGGGCTGCCCATTAGACTGTGGAGGCATGTGGGATACGTGCTTTAGGGAACCTGGCGCCCATTTGAAAGAGCTATGGGCATCCCAATAATGCTGCATAGTCCTGAAATGCTGAAATAGCACCTACAGAGCTTAAAAGAAAATTGTTGCACTGAGCTCAAAATACTTACTAAAGGCAGCAGGTATTTATTTCAATCTCTACCTTATAATGGAGAATTAGAAAAACAGTGAGGCTGCATGATTTGGCTAAGGTCTCTCAGCAGGTCAAAGTGATGCAATAAAGTGCAATTGGCAGAGCAGCAGGTGAGATTAAGAAGCTGCATCAGGAAATGAAGCACGGGATACATTCTGAGCTGGGATTTGTTTTGAGAACTGAACTCCCTTGTCCACAGTGCAGTTGTGCTGTCATCACTTGGTGCCTGCTGGACTTTACCAGGCAATTGGATGAAGCCACAGCAGAATGTGTGTGTATAGGAACCCTACATGTACCAGATTTACACTGAAGAAGCCTGTTATTATTATCTTCATCAAATTCCTTTATAAGCCCTATTTCTCTATAGCTGTGTCACCTGTTGCCATGGTAAGTTTCTCATGCTGTTTGTCTTTGATGAGCAACAAGGACATCTTGAAACACTGATAAGGGCTTGAGACACCTGGTAATGCCCAATGTCCTCCCCATAGCGCTGAGCACATTGGACTGGACCCTAAAAACCTACATATTTTTAAAGTTTATAGTAATGACAGTTTTATAAATAACATAAGTTTTATTTTATACCAATTTGGGGATAATTTTAGATTCAGAGTAGTTCGTTTAGTTTTTTCTACTTTGGAGTCTGCTTAGCTAAAGTAATGGAAATAAGGCACCTGATTTTGTAATACAGAGTCAACCAAAAATAACCCTAAGAATATGTTTAGGGATCTAGAAAGCAAATAGTTTTTTGGTATAATAACACTTTATACCAGATTCTTCATCTGGACTTACTTCAATGAATCGTTCTCATTCATAGCTCTCACAGATAGAGTTCTGAACAAGCTATACAGTATAATTTGCCATGCCTCCATTTTTCTTGTAAATATACTTTTGGCAGGGCTGGCCATATTATCTACCATAAAGATGTTCTGTAAATACATCTGGTGTCCTCTTCAAGATGATGAATTTTCAAGATTGTAAATTTTCCAAGATGCATATGTGGTCACCCGAGGATTTTGGTCAAAATGCTGAACAGTTCAGAAAAATAATAATTCTTTTTTTCTGTCAGACCCAGAAAAAGATGTTTGGGGTGCATGGTGAAGAATTCAGGAGAAATATGCAGAACAAGCAAAAGCTCTGTCTGTATTAGTAAATTAGGCAACACCAGAATGGTCCTATCTCAGATTTCTTTTCCCAGTGCTCATATTTTTAATTGCAGTCTTGCCTAATATACAAGTGGATGTCTGTGGAAATGTAAAAGGGTTGTGTGCCCAAATAGGCTCTTAGCCACTGAACCACTGGCAGACATTCCCAGTGATTTGGAGGGTGTTTAGTGGCAAACAGCTGAGTTTGGCTAAAACACAGGAATGGATTATATTATGTTGCAGCATCTCTATCAGCAGTTTTGTGTGAGGGTAGACAAATTGCTCAAAGTAAAAGCCTGCTAATGTTGTGGGTTTTGTTGTCTTGAGATCATGCAAAGACTTTTTGGATCTGATTTTCACCAGTTACAGGTGTCATGATCAGCTGTGCCTGACTGTGTAAAATGCTGGTTAAAGTTAAGTGCAAGCCTTGGCTTTCCCAGGCAATGTAACAGTGTTGAATGTTTTATTTTAACTCAGGAACATAATAAACAATTAGTTACATTTATGAGGTACTATTACCGCAAAGGACACAGCCAACTGCGAAAGTCATAATTTTGTCAAGAAAAATGAAAGTTTTGAATAGAGTTCAGAAATTTAATAAAGGAGAAAACACATTAAATAATGAGGATAAAAGAAATATAGAAATCTGTTCTTTCAGTGACCTTAATTAAGAATGAAATCAAGAAGAATAAAAAAAAAATAACTCAGCCATTTTAAACTCAATGGTTGAAACAAAAAAACCCAAAAAACAGCAACCTAACAAAGTTTGACTCAGACACTGACTACATCGAATCTATAAATGACAAGACCTGAATTTGGATTTCACTAACCTGTAACTGATAGCTAACTAACTTCACAGTGCTTGGCTTACTTGAACTATTCATTTTGCAAGCCTGATGTTTATACCCACCTAATAGTTTTCATCAAAGAAAAATGTTTCCAAGTTTAAGGAAAGGTCTACACAATTCACAAATTGAGGTTTCCTGTATCATAAACTTCCTTGGGATATAAGGAATTCCCCTGAGTGACCCAAAAATAATTTTCTGATTCTTTCATGAAAATCTGTTTGTTTTGGAAATATCATGAGACATCCACAAAGTTGTTGTTTGCCAACTCAGTAAACTTGGTAGAAGCTGTAAGAAGATGTTTATATTCCCCTACTCCACTGATCAGAATTTTTTCCTTCTATGTGAAATTACCTTGGTGAAACACTTGGGGAAATACAGAGCACATTCATTACCTAGCTTCAAATAACCACTTTCACTGCTACAGGTACCTAGAGTACCCACACATGGTAGGAGTTATCTTTGCTTACAGAAAATAATTCAGAGTACTTAAGCCAGATGCTCTAAAACACTCTCTGGATGTTGGCTGGCTAAAGAGAGAAACTAATGTGTTTTAAACATTCCTCCCTCTTCAACCTAAATCTTTAAATTCTCTCACAATTCATTTATTCTAATAAGAACTTATTTTAATTAGTCTTTCATAGGCCTGATTTTGTTAATATTATCAAGAAATAAAACACAACTGCAACTGAACTTGTTTTTACAAGTTCCCATTCTCATCCATACCAGCACTCAGAATTAATTTACTCTGGAAGGATATAATTACTCTGCTTCAATATCTGCATAATGAGTGTTGATGTTCATAAAATTCACCCCCACAAACCTCCTTTTTATATTACATTGCCAAAAGCACACTCATACTACTGTGCATGGACTATGAGCCTTCATCTCAAGTAGGTGATTGCAGGTACAGAAAAGGTATTGAGGCAGCACCTGATATATTTGTAGCAGTATAAAAATTAAGAATTTAGATGAGGTATCTAAAAAACGATGAAAAAAAAAAAACCCAAAACCAAACCAAGAAGTAAATACCAGTGTTTAGTTTGTTCCTTTGCCTCTTTTTTGCTCTGTTGTTCACACTCAGCATTTTAGAGACCCTAAGCAGGTCAGGCAGTCCCATTCTACATGTGCTTTGCAGAGAACAGGAATGTGTTAAAGCTGTATAGAAAATTCCTTTCTGTTTTGTAACTGCATTATCTCATAGCATGCAGAATTTGGAAGGTAATGTCTTCCAAGAGTCTTCTGTCATCAGAACTATAACCCTGTGTCACAGAGATGCTATGTGAAGCTACTTAGGTCATTTAAGCAAAAATATTAATGTGACAACTAATTTTATCTTCTTTATTGAATATGTCTACCCAACTTTATCTTGATTTTCAGATTTTTGGAGCCTTAGGGAAGTACTGTACCTTTTAAATGGTGTTCAGGGAATTGAGAGTGCTCAACATCATTTGCAATAAATCACTTGCTTCTGAAGGACAGCCTCAGGTTGGAACTCTCCACAGCCCTGAGTTCTGGACCTACCATTACCACCCTCTCTAGGATATGCCACCACTCAGACTTAGAGTGATCTTCCAGTCTATAAGGTGAGCTCTAGTATTTTTCTATATGGTTTTAGTTTATGTAAAATGTGAGATAATTAGGTCACATCAGTCTGCAAAAAATAGAATTATTTTAAACTAGTTCATATTTTGTTTGCCATTGTAAAAGAGCTTATGCAGAGATGCTTGTTACTTTGAGACAGGACAGTTTGATTATGTATGTAAATTCTTACACTTTTTCTGTCATAAAGAAATACATCAGTTAATCATCTTCTCACAGAAGCAACACAATAATAAAGAAACTGTATTTTTGCAGTGTGTTGAACATCAAAAATACTTGAAGAAATTGTCTCCCCTTGGCATAAGTGAATCCTTTGAGACAGTATGTGAAAACCAAATTTTGCAGATTCTGGGGGTTTTTTTGCTCTGTTCTCCACTTGTTCATCTCTGAAAATATTGGTATCTTCTTTGAGCTACTGTGAATTCACTTATTAAGGTTTATATTGTTCAGTTACTGTACCATTGTTGCTACAAACTATGCACAATGAAAATCTGTTAGAAAGTAAATAAAACTACAGCAGCAACCATTTGGATGAGAAAGAAAAAAAAAAGGGTCTTACCATTAGACTTTAGGACAGATACAAGTACTTAATTCAATCTTATATCCAGAATGAATTAGTTCCCTTGGAGAAAAGGGTAGTAAGGGGTCCTGTAGTTAAAGACTGTGTTCTCTTGTATATGCTGAAGAACATAATGTAATTATATTGGAAATTATAAATCTAACATTTCCTAAATCCTTCAAGCTAAATACTGAGTTGTATTTTTCTGTAATAAGCTTATATACATCCATATGTCATAGAAAAGTACAATTATAATTATTAAAAAGTACAATTATTGCATTTAATTATTAGAAATGAACTTGTTTCCTCAGCAAAGAGCACGTGAAACAAAGGACCATTGTCACTTGCTTTTGGTAGCCAGTGCACCCAGAAGGTCTCAGCTCACAGAATCAGCATCAGTGGCTAAAGTGGAGTCCTGCTGTAGCTGGACTCAGCTTCATTTCCTACACCCTGGTGCAAGCACAGTCCTGCCCTTGTTTCTCCTGGCTGCACACCAGAAATGGACCTGAAGTATTTCCTGAGGAACAGCATGAAGTCCTCATATGGGACCCCACTCCCTGTCACCGTGTCTTAAAAAAGGGTGGTGCTTTTCTGCCCACACTAATTTTGGGTTCCAGTATTGCAAATGGTGATAAAAGTTTAAACTATGCCCTGGTTTAGACATGGATTTTTTTTTCTATACAGAGAAAGAGCTAAAAGAATGTGGCCAGAAGCTACTCAAGCCTAACACTGCTCTAGACTGGAGAAAAAACTCTGTGGATTTTTCAAGATTCTGTCTCCTGGCTAGAGCTGGAAATAAACCCTAGGTGACAGTATTCACACTCCAGTTTATGTAGGCTATGAGTGAGATAAAGAAATAGGTGAAAATATGCAGCTTTCTTAAGGGTTTACTTAGATTATATTTAAGTGTGTTAACACTGTAAATAGTAATCTAAGGCTCTTAGAAATATTTTTTATTTATTATTATTTTTCCTTTGCATATAGCAAATGGAAGAAGAAGGAGGAAACTGCACTAGATCACAGAATATTGTTGATCAGAACCAAAATACCTTTACTTACAGCCCAAACTCCTAACCATTATACCACATTTCCTAAAATGGTTTACAAGGGGGACTTGGAAGTAGGTGATCATGACTGACCTAGTATTCTTGGAAACTTGAGAGTGGTAATTCCTTTAACTGCAGTAGTAACTGCAGTTTTTAATAAGTGATAAAATATTTCAGAAGGCTGGAAGGCTCTACTTAATATTTCTAGAAGATTAAAAAAAGTCTATAGAGGAAGAAAGGGGAAGTCTGATTTTTTTCCCCCTCCTAAGCAAGATAGAAATTTGTAGCAAAATACCAAGATTCATCTAATTCCATTACTTCCTTGCATTTTCTGGGGTTTTTTGTTTTCCAGCTGCATATATATGTGTGTGTATATATACACATATACATATATGTGTACATATATATATATATACACACACATATATATATATATGTACACATATCTATACACTCAGTTACTCAGTTCAGGTCCAAAGGACTGTTTAAACACTTTTCAGTTATGTATCAAAAAACCCAAATGAGATGAAATGCCCTCTACTGTTTAGAAAATGTTCTTAAATGCCTTGTGTAGACTATGTAGCTGTCTTTCAGGTAATTGAGATTGGGCAAAATTCAAAACATTTAAGGAGCAAAGTTTTCAATTTCAGTTGTGGGCGTTGCTTTCATTAAAAGCTACAGATTGTGTATGTCATGTCATATCATTAATTAAATTGTGCAGAGCTGAGAAGAACAAGGCATGAGGCATATGCTAGTCCTTGCCTTGGAGTTTGAGGTGGGCCTGTTCTGTGCCCAATGCTCTGTTGTCAAGCAAGAAGTTGAAAAGTGGGTGTAGAGAAGCCCAGCCCAATGCACAAGAGCTCTGCTGTGAGCAGACCATTCAAGGCTTCACACTGAGCTTCTCATGCACCTCACTCACCTGTGGAAATTGGCCCATGGAATTTCCCAGAAGTGAATTTTCTGTACTTCTGTAATTTCTGCTGATTCTTTCCTCTGAAGGCTTTGTTTTTACATTGGTTGTTTAGTAAAGAAATAGGATTTACTTAGGAGAAAGCAGTTCTGTTGATAACTCTGAGCATTTTTAAAAGAGAGATTAGACACTTCTCTCCATATTTGTGCACTTTTGTTTTTAGAAGTACTGACAGCCTGCAGCTTTCACTAGTCTCAGGTTCAGGTTCTCAAAAACCTCAAGACATGACTGGCATAAAAGATGCAAATATGTCCTGACCCAAACCAGCTTTTTTTTACTTCTTATCTTGCATCTTTATACAGATACTGTTGAAATTAAAATGTTACAGATTTTTGAGACAGGAAGCTAGGACTAATGAAAGCTCAGGAAGTACTGAAAATGCATATATCACACAAATGTTTCCCTGTTAGCTGGAATTGCAGCTGAAATGAACCTCCTTTATTTTTCTAAAAGCATCCCTAATGGCTGGGTTATGTTGCTGTAGTCATGCACTATAATGATGGTCTACAAAACAGGTAAGTAAATGAGGAGGTAAATTATGTAAGTATGTGCATTTTTTCTCAAGATAGGAAGAATTAAATGTTGGAGAATACTCAGCCTGAAGCTAATAGACATAAGACACTATGGAGCATACCAGCAATAAGGAAAGCTCTCAGTTACCCCCAGTCCTTACTGGTGAGTTCTGTAGGTACATCTGTAACCCCTCTGCAGCATCTAAGTTTGGATGTCTAATCTCTCCTTATAACATTGATACAGAGATAAATGTTTAGCTAGGGCTGAATCTAGCCTTTAGGCTGTGTCCTGAACTCTCTTTTCTCTCAAAGTCAAATATTATTTTTAGCTTTTATTGACCTGACCATCTGACTCCACTCAGCATTTGTTTCTGGTCAAGTGCACTGCTCCCTGTCTAGGGCTAAACTGACTTACCAAAGAAGTTGTGTTCTTCTGGCATGAAATGGGTTTTTATTACTGAGGTCCACAGTGCAGATCATTGGAAGTTACATAATAATATGAAGGGACATATCATTGAAAGGCTGTCAGAAGATAAAAGGGTATCAAGGTTCCCAGAGCATTCACATTGCAGCTCCTGAATCTGGCTGACACTGAAGGAGCGATTCAGTGCTCAGTGCCAGCCCCTCTGGTAGCAGCTCTGCTCCTCCTCACTGCTGCCTGTTGAAATATCAGAGTCTGCAGCAGAGAGTTTAATACAGGAGTTTGCCATTAAAGACATCAGCTGCTGCATTTCACAGTTACTTCTAGCTCAGCTCACCTGCTGGGGACACAGTACTTTGTCCTTGAATAGGCAGGACTGCCTTCATCCTGTTCTTCCCACTGGAGCACCGAGAAGTAGAGTGTGAGTACATTCTGAGCAATGCACAACAAGTGAGCAACTGCAATACAGGCATGTATTATTCTTGGATTTGTTTTAAATGCCAAGCAATAATCCATGGGAAGTAAAAGTAAGTCTTTAACTATCCTGACATTCTCCTAAATGTAAAAAACTGTAAGAGATGCCTGTATTTACTACAAATAATAAAACTGAAGCATTACGCTAATCAAATTCAAATCAGTTCAACTGCATAATTTTCAGTGAATAGGTGCTTATAAAACACAGAATGAACTCCAGAAGGGAAGGTTCATTGCTTCCTAATCAAAAGCAGTCAGCTTTAAACACCAGCCAGTCAGGTGATAGGTTTGTCATTTCTCAGCTGTGCTCTTGGAGGGAATTTGCCAAGAAGGCTTGACAGCCTTTAAACTTCACAGAGCATTTTTTGCCTGTTTTTGAACATCATGTTGAGCTACAAAAAACTCCAGGGAGACTGGGAGGAGAGGCAGAATAACAGCAGTTCTATTAAAATATATTTGCTGCAATGAATGCCAAGCAGACTTTATGGTGTGAAAAAACAAGTAATTCCTGAAAAGAAATGTTGACCCCCCTCAGGTCTGATTCTTTCTTGTCTAATGGTGTCCAGCTATTCTGGGGGACTGAGGAGTGTCAGTGATTAATTGCCTGGATGTCAGAGAAATAAAGGCTCATAATGCATCATTAAAAGCTAGAAGTCAGGGTGTCTGAACTATCATGGGAAACTTAAAATTATTCTATTTACTGCTATGTACAATTAACACTCCAAGTCAGAAATCATTTGCTTTCCTAATTTAGAACAATGGCAGCTCTCCAGTGAAAATGTATTTACAGTAGTTTTACATTGCTTTCTAGAGGCTTAGTACAAAAGGGAGAGACAAAAATTAATATGCACCAAGGCAGTTAAAAAGAAACCTGTCTTTGAACTGTTCTTTCATTTTAATCAGCATGAGCTCTGCTAAATAGGGAAAAGAATTATGACTAGGAGGTTAGCAACTAGGTTACTGAGGGCAAATCACTCTCAGGGGAATAAGTTTGCAATCTGAGCAACAGACTCTGAGCTGTGCATGACTTGGGGTGAGCAGGTCTTCTCTGTTTCAACATCAATTGCAAGGTGGCCAACCTGAAGTCTCTCAACCAAATTCCCCAACATGAAGGTCTGTTCTCCCCTCCAATGGCAATTGTGCTAGAAGAATTTTTCAGTGTCTTCTATTTCTATTTTCCAATGTCTTTCTAATGTCATTCTAGTGTTTTCTATTTCACATCCTCAGCTTTGGGATCTCATACATGTTTTAGTAAATTTTGGTATTGGTTGAAGTCCCCATAAGCTTCTTAAATTCTTAAATGGCTTCTTGGAAGGATTTTGTTGGATATTTTTTCTTGTAACTTAGGTTATAAAAGTAGCACCATAAACATTAATTGAAGAGCCATTAAGCAGTAGGGCTGTTTGTTTTGGGTTGATAGAGGACATAAAACTTCATACCCTGTGGTGGAAAACAATTAGATCTGATGATGAACATGCTATTAAATATACCATTACCAAACTTCTATCAGTTTAACTTTAGAAAATAGCAACCAGCTGTAGTCAAAGCATACACAAAGGATAGAAAGTCATATTTTAACTGTCATGTCATAGCTTCTTATAAATATTGTCATTTCTAATGTTTTATGCTAATGACAGTGACTAATAGTAGTCATTACCTCTCTTCATTCTCATAAAAATTTCCTCTAGAGAATATGATCACAGCTAGAGTGCTGTTTAAAATTAAATTTTGGTTTTCTAAAATAGATAACATAAAAATATTTAAATACCGACAGGTTTGTTAACTATTTTATTTTGTAATAGCATGTGTTCAACAACTACAGCTTTTGTTGATTGTGCCATAAGTTGAACAGGCATCCCTTTTAGAAACATTTCTGGCATGCTTGTGTGTCACATCTTTGGTGTCTGAACAATGGAATAAAAGGTGAATCTCACAGAAGCCATAAAAAAAGTCTGATGCTACCCCTGTAGAGGCTTAATATTAAGAACATTGAATTTTCTCATCCATTTCTTATTTCAGTTATGAATTCTGCTTACTTGACAGGTACAGAGTACTTCATTATGTGCACGAACAGAAATGCTTAAATGGATGAAGCAGCTATTTACGTCTGATAGGAGCTAAGTGGGACATTAAATTAATGCCAAACAAGTGAGTGCTCATTTTAGTTTTGTTATAAATGGCTGCAGCACAGCAGTAATGTGTTGACTCTTATGTGCTGACAAGTTCTATATTTCTTACAAACTTCCCTTAGAGCTCATCGTGGAAAGACAAATTCACACTCTGCATGATGAAATTAGCAGCAGATGCATTAATAATTGAATAAGGATCTCTGGAGACACACTACAGCTCAGAAAGAGAGTTGTTGACTGGCTGGTTTAAGTAGAGGCTTCTGTTCTTATATATATGCACTTACATAAGCCATGAGTTAAGAGCTGCTGCCTGTATGCAGCCTTTGATATCAAATCCACTTCCTGCTCTTAGAAGCCTTTGCAAAGTTACATTTGACAGGTCCATGAGCATACTGACAGCCATTAATCTGGGCAGAGCGTGGCTTTGCTCATTCCCCCTTCTCTCTGACTGTTCTTAAACTTCAAGGCAAACTGAATGCAGTTTCTTTAGAAATCATCTCCAGCCAATGAGTGGGATATGAGTGACTGGAAGACTTTCACTGTATGCCAGACCCTTGTCATGGACCTCCGTTTCTGTAGGGTTGAAAGTTTCCTGAAGTGCAAATCCCAGCTTCTCTCACAGAAGGATTAGGGTACTGACATCTTCCTTTCCAGCAAACATGATGTCTTTGATTTAGCCACATGCCCAGGTTTGAGAGGGAAGAAATTTCACAGAATCAGAGACCACAGTGAGTCATCTGATCCACTTCCCTTCTCTCCCATCCTAGAGCACATTGCACAGGCTTGTGTCCAGACAATCCTTTAATCTCCAGTGAGGGAAACTCCACAACTTTTCTGGACAATCTGTTCCAGTGCTCAGTCACTGCGAAAAGTTTAAAGATTTAAAAGATTAAAGAAGTTTTTCCTCATATTCCGGTGGAATTTCTGTGCATCCGTTTCTGCCCATTGTGTCTTGTATTGCTCAGTGCCACTGAGCACAGCCTGGAAACTTCCTCTTGACACCCTCCCTTCAGATACTGATAGACACTGATGAGTTCCCCTCTCAGTCAGCTCTTCTCAAGGCTCAACCAGCCCAGCTCCCTCAGCCTTCCCTTGTAAGAGAGATGCTCCAATCCAATCCCTTAATCATCTTTGCTCCCCTCCACTGGACCCACTCCAGGAGCTCCATGTCTCTTCTGTACTGAGGAGCCCAGAACTGGACACAGCACTCCAGATGTGCCTCACCAGGGCTGAGTAGAGGGGCAGGATCCCCTCCCTCAACCTGCTGGCAATGCTCTTCCTGATGTACCCCAGGACAGCATCGGCCTTCTGGGCCACAAGGGTACACTGCCAGCTCAAATTGTGTCTTTTGGACAATAGCAAAGCAAGCAAGAGGATTGCCAGAAAAATAACTCTGCTTTTTAAAGATACCATCAAGGCTTTGATGTAATTTTTAATAGTTACTTTGCAATCACACCAAATAATATTATGCTGAGAGGATATTGACAAAATAGTGTGATATTTCATCCACAGCAATACTATTGGAGCAAATTCTTCTGGGTTTAAAATCAGAACTTTATTCCACTATTGCCAAGAGAGTGATAGTAATTTGAATAGTCTAAAAATTTGTTCCGGTTTGAGGAAAGCCAAGATTTAGCACAGTGTTAGTAGATTAACTCCATAGAGCTCTCCTAACTATGCATGCAAACTTCAGTCACTGGTTTTGAGCACAGGTTGAATTGACTTCTGTGTTTTGCTTTCCTCCAGGTTATTTTATAAATCTCAGGATCTGTAAGAAAAACTTAATATCAAAATATCTATCAGTGTATTTTCTGGAGTTTCATCACCGAAAGAAATGCTAATTCTAATCTTAGAATTTAAATATATTGCAGTATTTTGCATAAGCTACAGTATGATTTAAAAAAGTGGTACAATCTTTAAAGCAGTACTTAAGATTCAATCGTCTTTAAAACAATACTTCAGTTCCTTCTATTTAGATATGCAATTCTTTTTATTCAATAACAGTGTATATGTTACTTATTCAGGAAGAGTTTGGTATGAATCTCATAATGGAAATATGGACTTTGAGATATTTTTAGTATGAGAAACATTTAAACAGTTTCTGTTGTCACTTGAAATAAGAGTTAAGTCACAGAGATTTATGTTTGTATAATGAAGTATTGTCTCAATCTAAATCACAGAATCACTAGGCTGGAAGAGACCTTCAAGGGCATTGAGTCCAACCCATGCCCAAACACCTCAACTAAACCATGGCCCCAAGTGCCACATCTAGATACTCTGAAATACTCCACAAGTGGCTCAGCTGAGGAAAGAACAATACGTATTTTTCTTTGTGATATTGAACCACGATGCAGATATTAAGACATCAGAGACAATCAGGTGAAGGAGTAAGCATGCCAAAATAATACCCTGGTTTCAGCATCATGTCTTCTTTTGGAGTGCTTGGAACAAAGATGTGAAAATTGGATTTACATAAACTTTTTTAGTCAATAGAGCTACCATTTCAGAATTAATATTTTTCATTTGATTCACACATGTATAGTACATTTCACTGCTGTTTAAAAAAAGTAATCCTACCATCATCTGAGTTTTTAAGGAAAAGACTTAAGTACTCAAACAAGGTCATGAACTGCTAGATGAGAGGAATATACATGAGTTGCATGGACCAAGGAGGAATAAAGAGACTGCATTGACGGGGCAGAGGAGAGAGATCACGAGTCATTAACTGTGGCTTTATGCTTCACATCTCTCTACAGTGGGTTTAATCCTATTAACTGATTTCCATTCATTCTGTTATTTCCATGAAATAAGATCCTGTCTTCTCCAGGTTAGAAATGAATATTATGCAATCCAGTAACTTTTGTACCTATTGTTAGCATACATAAGGCACATCAGTGGCACCAATGTTTATTCTTAACATCTGAAGTAATCACCAATGTAAAAGTGATATTTCTAAAACCTTCTAGTGAGTGAATAAACCAATGGGTTTTATCCATGTTTTGCAGGTCACTGGACATTCAAAAGAGCAAAGCAAATTAGAAGAACTCCTTCCCTTTTTCTATGACAGTAATTTTTCACTTGAGTATATGAGCATTTGCTAATATAAAAGCTATTGAGGAAGATATGAAGGGAACTTCTTTTAACACTGCCTTATAAGGTAGAAATAAATGTTGCATTTCAAATCCAGCTCTCTTTGAAATTTTATTTCATTTTAAAAGGCATCAAGCACCAAATTTTTGTCTCTGGTGACTTACAATCAAACAAATCCTCTTAAATTGAAAACAGGGTTTTCTAATTGTCATCCTGTAACCTCAGCCTGAAGATCAAGTAGCTACATTTTCATTTTTGTCTCATTACTACTGTTGATGTTTCTGCAGGCCATAAAATTTTTACCCCTTGTACTTTGCCCTTCTACCCTTCATGGTCTTCCTCCATTGTCCCCTCCTGTTATTGTTGCTGTTGTTTTATTATTATTATCATTATTATTACTATGTTTCTTTGAATATTTGCCCAGATGTTTAGGTGCATCCTTTTTTTGGAATAAGTTGGCAAGTCTGTTAGTACTCCATTCACCTATCTGTACTTTTCTACAAATTACCCAAAAGAATAATTTTTCCCTTAGAGTCAATATGTGAAATAAGGGGGGTGGGGGAAGAACAATTTTTTTTTTTACATATTTTTCTGAACTTGAACACCATTGTGGAGAAACTGGTATATGCTGCATCCTCCATAAGTATTCTGAGAGAGCACAAGCTATAGGAATGACCAACACAACTGAAGCAGAGTAAGATGCTGCAGCAGCAAATTATTGCAGAATATCAGTTCTTTCCTCAGGAGCTCTTGGGATGGCAGACTAAGCATGGAGAGTGTCCATAGAGAGTTCTTGTCCACTGTGTTCAAGTGAAACAAATATACAGGGTTGAAGTCACTGTGCATTTCCAGATTATCCTCTGAGAGCTGTGATAGCTGTGCTGAGTTGGCAGGGCCAAAAATTCAACACAGCAGTCTCCACAGAATGCATTTGACTTCTTTGTAACCCACTCTGATAAGAGAAAGGTCAGATGTTTCCATATATTCTCTGTAAACCTTCTTTGAATTTAATAAATTGAATGGGATGCCAGTTAAACAGAATGATCCAAGCTTTTGGATAAAATGACACCACTTCATTCATCCCAGTAAGTAATACCATGATTCTCCTTCTCCTGCTATTTGAGAAAGTAGGACCAAAGTAGTTTTTGAATGTAGGACCAAAATTTTTGAATGTCCTATATGAGAAGTGCAGTCTTTTCTGATCACAGACAAAGTTTGGTATTTTTATTAGTTTTTCCCTTTTAATTTCCAGTCTACTGAAAGAGACTTCTCTCCCCCATCATGGTTTTGTGGGTTCCCTAACATTTATCAATCCAATCAGTGTTGTCAGCTTTCTTGCTTCTCTTCTGTCTCTTTGATAATGCACAGGAAATCTCCTGACCAAAATAAAAATGTCTTGTTTGAACTTCCCTGTGCAAAAATGTCTAAAATTGAGCAATGACTTAACACCTGCAGATCCAAAGTCTTCCACATTGCACAGTGGACATTTAATTTTCCTTTAAAGAAATATGTAACATGATGGGGGGTGTGGGTCAGAGGCAGAGATGACACACACTCCCAAGTTCCTGTGACAAACAGCCTTGAGTTAATTCCTGCAGCTCCTTTTGCACACGTGATTTGTTGAGGTCTTAGCCCCATCCAGCTGTCTGGCCAGTGAGACATCTGCATTTAGGGCTAAATGCCATTTGGCTGAGGGTGCCTGTGTAGATTTGAATCCTACCTATCCTTGCCCACCCAGGGACTCCAATGCTACAGAAATGGACTTCTTCTTCAAGGCCTCTTTTAGGAGCAGATTTCCCACTGCTGAAACAGTAAATTCAGTTTTGTCTTTCAGAGACTCTTTGGAAATGCCTCCCACACAGCTGCAGTTTCCTGTGCTTTCTGTTACCTAATTTGCTAATCATACCTCTGTGGAGTTGATACAAGTTCAGAGGTTTCTGCAACCTAAAAATGCCAGTCTTCATGGGACATGAAGAAATTTAAGAAGACAGAGCCAGTAAATTTTGGTTACAATCCTAATCCAAGATGGAAGTTCAATCCATGCACTTTAATCTTCTGTAAAGTAATATTTAATACTCATCTCCATAGTTATATTTGTATGCTCTGAATATCTCCTCTAATGTGCTTCTGAACTTGTCATTTTTAGATTTAAAACCTTTTTGAACATAGATGGTACAGTAAAGACTTTCTAAAGATAATTACAAGTTCAAACACTTCAGTTAGGGCAGAAATTCCTCAGTACAAGCAAATGGATCCTCTTAATTAGTCACTAGATAAATGCACGAAGAAAGTTAGGCTGGAATCTCAAGATGGAATTTGGAGACACAAAGCAAGATGGAATACTTTTTCCCTCTGAAAAATAAAAAGCTGTGTGCCTTGGAGGCTGTCTAGCAGGGATAACAAATTTAGGCAAGGAACAAGGATATTGTGCTTACATAACTGTGCTTGCATAGAAATTACCCATGAAGACTCAAGGAGTACAAGGTGCTTCAAAATCAGGTGACAATGCAGATTTAAAGGGATGACTTGGAGCAGCTCCTGAAAACTCCTGAGCCCAGACATGAGCAGAAAGCTGGTTGTTAGCACAGGAAGTTCCCTTGCCAGGGCAACAGATTTTGCACTCTCTGTAGCTTCAACAGCAGACTTACATGAAGTTAATGCTTTAAAAGTGAACCCAGATTTGGGCTTATTTGTTTCCTTTTAAGCAATAGTCAAGAAAAGACTGGCAATGCATGCGTCATTTTCCATAGTATTGAAACAGGCAACAAATTATCTGTGTTTATATAAATAAGAAATAACACAGGTTGGAATCATACTCTTCTATGGGTTAAAAACTAAAATGATCAGCATGAAGCACCCTCATCTCTCAGTAAATGGAGCACGGATAAAGGCTGCATGTGTTGGCACCATGCTTTATAATCATCTCCCACTTGAGCATGGGGGCTTTGTGAAATAAGCAGTTACACTGATAAACAGAGGACCTCTCTCAGACTGTGCTGTGGACCCAGAAAGAGATGGCCTGTTGGATAGCCAGTGCAAAATCTAAGCTAAGATTACAAAAATAGAGATAGGTTACCCAGGAGAGGTAACTGCCAACAGAGGAACTTCATCCCCAGTCTCAGAAAACTGATGTCTCATTTTTGTCTCAAAGGGGAAGAATTTACAACTTGTTATTTTGTTGGGGTTTTTTTATAAGATGTCACATTGGTCTAGAATTTTTTGTGTTAAATGTACAGAACAGAATTCAACATCAGGGTTCCTGTAGAAGACTAAAGTTAGGTTTGCCATGTTCACTCTTATTGAGGGATTATGGAGTGATGTTTTCACCAGAATTATGCTTGTTCTCATTGCACATAAACACATATTTATGAAATGTATTAGAAGCACTTCAGTTCAGGGCTTACTAGGAATTAAGCATAGTGATTTGTTCAAGCTCTTTTGGCATTTTTAAAAAAATGTTGGTTTTCTATGAGCTTTTCTGCTTTTACTTGTCTCTAAATTAAATTAATAATAAAATTTTCATCTACAAGGAGCACTGACAATTTAGCCACTAGAATTTTTCAAGTATTTTAGGTGCTGATTAAAACAGACTATTGGGCTACAAATCAATATAATATTGTAATTGCCCTTCCCATACAACTGTTTATTGTTTCTTGGGCATCAGTTACACATCAATGTCTCTTTTAGGGATGGACACAATGGCTTCTAGATACTTTCTATGAATCCAATGAATTTAAAATCAAGGAATAAAAAATTAGTATCCAGAGTTCTGAAGTACTGCATATTGGTGACCCATTTTAACATAATCTCTGATATTTCTTGTCTTTTCAGTCCTATCCTACTTATATATTTATGCACTTCCTATTTTGAAATCTCACTTTGAGTCATAATCTTTTATTCTAATTGAAGTATATTCAACATCAATCTTTATATGAATACCAGTTGGTGGAATATTAGCACTTTATTATGGTTTTCCAATTATTCCTATTGCTTTTTATCCTAATCTCATCCAGCTTTTTATCTTCTCCCTACTGACCCTTGTCCAAAGAGATACTTAAGATGTGACAATATTGACATAGTCAGAGAGCAAGATTTTTTGTACTGACTGGTTGTTTAATTGGTAGGTGAATGGAAAATATTTTGAATATTTGGGTACTCACTCTGAGTTTGTCTATGAAATCAGAAAGAATTATCTCTTCAGAGAACCTCAGAAGAGGGTGCAAGGACTGTGAGCCTTTTGCAGGCTCTTCTAATGCATCATATAATGACAACACTGAAAAAATTATCCTGAATTAAATACAAAAATGTAATCTATGTTCTCTGTGTTGTGTATGCATCTGCTGTTATTGTGCTCCAGATCTCTTTCTTAGAATTTCTACATGCCCTATGCCCCAGAAATATTTTCTTTAATATTGTATTATGTTTAGCATTTCCATAAATATACTTTTGAGTAAAAACCACTTATTTTGTAAATATTTGTGAACTGTTGAAAATCATTCAGCTCATCCCAGTATCTGTGGATTCAGCTGGAAGAATGAGGTAAGCATAATATTACAGTGACAAATAATTCACTTAAAGAATACAGTATATATGCTTCAGAGATAGAGATACCTCTGTAGAATCCTGCATGTGTCTGTCCTTTCAACAAAAGGGCAGGTATTTCCATCACATGGATATTGGTTGGCAAAACTGGTTCTCTGTGAGAACTGGAAAAAGGGACAGCATGACTGATTTTGTCAAGGGCAGAAGGAGAGGAAAGGGCAATGCAACAAAAAAAAAAAATATATATATATATATATTTAGGCATGTAATTTAAAATATTTGAATGTTCCTTATCTAGTTAAGAGTGATAAATGTAATAACTGTGAAAAATAAACATGAGAACTCATTTAAGCTTTTTACTAAAACCACAAAAGTTGGACTTACCATAAGCTATAAAAGATGTCATTAAATCTTTAGCCTTTACAAATTGCCTGTTGCAGTTTCTGAGACACTCCTTTCTCTCCCAGTACTCTGATTAATTGTGTGCAACTCCAGGAATTGATACCTGTAAGCAAGTTGCAATGTCAGACAGACAAAGAAAGTAAAATATAAAGAGAAGTCATATCTTACTACAGTGAGAAATCCTGTTCACCTCCATGGGTCTCATCATAGGTGTATAGGTGGTAAGATCTGTCTCTAAATTGATGCTGTGCTAAATATGAGAGCACAGCAGACAGTTTAATAAATGGGCTACATCAGGTCAGTTCAAAGATGTTCTGTGGAGTATAGTCTATGTCCCAATAAAAATCTCCACGATTTTTATTAATTCAAATAAAGTAGCACGCTGCCTGCAAATATTTATAGAGATCAAGCAGACTCACTTCGGGACAAGTCCTTCATACATACCAAAGGGACCTTTCCTGAAATGCAAACAGTTGGCATCTGCTGAACTATAATCCCTAAATCAGAAACACAAACGTTTGGATTAACAAAAAATGGAAAGCCTCATTCTTTATTGTTGACCTCCCAGCACATATTTTTTCACTTTTGGTGTTGTGTGCATGACCAGCATTCTTTATTCAGGACTGGAAATGCAGTGACTTTTTGGCATAGTGACCACAAAGGACAGTGATGATTAAATTCAAGCAAGCACAAACCCTCGGTGATGTTCACTGACTTCAGAAGATTTGAAATCAAGCCTTCAGGTCAATGGTACACATGTGCTGCAGTATGAAGCAACTGAGATTTGATGCCCTTAAGAATCAGATAAATAAAAGGATATTTATTTTACCCCTTTAAAAGAATATATTGATCTGAGAAAGGAGGAACTTGAGGAAATATAAAATACAAGCTTGTGAGTACCATCATTGAAATCTATTTGGTTTTATACACAGAGTTTTAGCATCCCACTGCACCAGGGACTGTGTTCAATAACTGTTAAGTGAAAACACTCACCAGACCTGGAATTGTTGTCTGTCATATGTACAGTGCATATATATGAAATACAGAATGAATGTGTACAGAATATTCCATTGTACAAACTAAAGCTGTAATAATGAGTTAACTGCTTTGATAGGAATGCTGAGGGAATGAAATTTGAAATTATTTTCCAATGTAATTTCTTTTTGGATAAATAGTGGGTTTTTTTTGTTGAAGAGATTAAATACACAGCTATTGAAAAGCACTTGAAAGTTAGAGAAGAATGAGAATGAAATTGTGGGTGTTGGTGCTGAGAGCCAGGGGCACAAGCAGCAATCTTGGAATGTCTGCCTTTTCTGGTTTGTGCTGTGGTTTTGGGCTTTATGGATCCCAGTAGGACAAGCCATGATTAAGCTGGGGTTTCATGGATTTCAGTCTTACTCTTCCCAAGCCACACTCCAGCCACTGCTTCCAGCCTCATACCAGAGTCTCCAAAAGTTGTTGGAGCTTTTGCAGGTCCAAAGCAGGAGGTGAAAGAGCCAAGTGCTCCAGGTCAGCCTACCTGGTGAGGGACTTTCCTGCAGCCTCTGCTCCTAAGGGTGCTGGATTGGTGACTGAAGTTGGGTCTGGCAGTGACATCTCTGAGCCAGCACCTCTGCGGAGCTTGAGGCGCTCACCAGCTGCTGCGTTGGGCAAGATGACAGGGAAGCAGTCACACTTCCTCTCAATTCTGCCTAGCTTTACACACACTCATGACAGGTACTCAGTGAAAACTCAATTTTTTCCTTTTTGATTTCACAAATCTATTTGGCTGGGAAGTAAATTCTGAATAAGTTCCAGGGAAGACTGGAATTGTCTACATTATAAGAGTTTGATGCCTTGAAACTGCTACAAAACAATAAAAAATAAAATCAGTAAAATACCTCTAAGTGCAATTTTAATTGTTTCAATAAGTTCTTTCAAGTTATATTTTCATGTAATTAATTTCTGGACAGTAAACTTCATTATACTCTAATAAAAAGGGAAGGTTTTCAAAGAAAGTTGCATATTGAATTTTAGGTCTGTGCATTAGAATTTTCATATGACTTCAAAATTATCAAAATAATTACTTCTTTTCTGTGCAAACATGAAGGGTTTGTCTTCATTCCTACTCTGTCATAACAAATCCAAAATTCTTGGCAGTAAAAAAGCATGCCCTGAAACCTATTGTCAATATTCACCTGTTTCCCTTTTCATAAGAGAATGTGATTTTACCAGACATCTATCCAGCTACCTGAAAAGCTGATTCCTATGGGATACATATATAGTTTATGTCTTAAGAGAAGAGACTCAGCTACTTAGTTTTTGAGAAAATTGTACAACATTTCAAAAAACCAAGACTTTAAAAGCAGAAAAGAAACCAGAAGGAAGAAAAAAAAAAGGAAAAATAAGAAAAACCTTAATATTGCAATCCATTGATAAAATTAAATTAGTTATCATGGGTTTAGCTTAGCTTAGGTAAAATATTTGGGGACACAAAAAATATTTCATAAACACAATGAGATCTTCTGTCACGTAAAGTCCTTATTCTTTCTTCAAGGGCCTGTCAAGAAAACTAGGTTTACTACCTAAATTTTATTTTTCAAAGTAAAAGATAGAATGTTCTGAAAATCAAGCTGTCACTAGTTAATGCTGTCAAAATAACATGTCAATTTTACACACTTGTTCAATTGGACTTCACTTTTTCTTCCTCCTCATTTTAAATGACGTTTGTTCATTTCTTATTCTCTGGGCCCTTTCTTCAGAGTCCCATGGAAACAAAACATAAAATCAATGATGCCAAAGTTTATGTAGGCTTAATATTGGGATGAAAAATGAAGATGCCTGATCCTGCTGTCAATAAAATGTATTTGTGTAGTTCTCCATGTAGCACTTTGAATAGGGCGAGTGACAGCAATCTCAATCTGAGAAGAGAAGGAGCTTTATGGCCATATTGTATGGGTGGCTGGTTTTATAATAGCCCAAAACAAAACATTCATGATCCTTAAACAGATTCAGATTACCAAATGTAGACAGGTAAAGTAACCATGCACAATGCTGTGGAGTTCCAGGCTTTTTCCCATGTACTGCCCTGCTAGGAAAGCATGCCAAGGATTGTAGTTTATCAAGAAAGAGGAGAAATATTTCCTCCAAGGAATCTCTGGGTTCAGCAGGAAGTTCTCATGGTTCCTGTAGTCACTTGAGGTTAGATTATGGTAATTAATTCATATATCTAGTCTTTAATGCCTCCAATAAGAATGTCCTTGAAAGCAACCACAGGCAGAAGGGGACAGCTGATGTGCCACACCATTAGTTCAAATATGTAAACACTAGAAAAGGTTGTAAATACACATTTCAGTCACTTTGTGTGTGTGTGTGTGTGCATTGCCTGGCTAACCACATGTGCATCCATAGGGATACTAGATCTCTGAAAGGACCTGCTTTGGCTTTGCTTCTTCCTTTTGATATTGAGCTGTCTATATGAATTGAAAGTGAGAAAATAGTTAATACCATATCTATTCATTGTAAACCTTTCCTGACTGATGACTTGCCTTCTCCTGGCATCCAGCATTGTAGCAGAAAGCAACTGGTATAACCTGCAGCTACAACTAATTCTTAGAGCTCAGCTTCTTTTCTAGGGAAATGTACTTTTCCTTAATACTGATGTTCAGGCTCAGAAAAAAAATATGTATCTGAGGAAAAGTTACGCATGGAACTTCAGGCTGTTGCTCCTCTGGATGATACTTACCTGTTTTTCCTACAGAGAATCATGTGAATTGTTACCTATCATTGCATCCCCATGTTCATCCCTTAATACTTGTCAGTATGAGACACACCACTTAAAAGAAATTTGCTGTCCAGACTGGGCAATTTCCTTATACAACAATATATTTTTTTCTTGTTTTGTCTTGTGGTTTCATAAGTGCTAACAGATTCTTACCCAGTGCTTTTTAAATGTCTTACACAGACAGAAAAGGTAAACAACAGCTAAGCAATTGGTCTGACAGATAGTGCAGTCCCTCAGGAGGCATTCATAACATCCACACCAACACTGAGTTATTCTCTCTCAGGAGCACCATTAGCAGTTATTTCATCACCACTGTGTCTGTAATTCTGTAGCATCAGTCCCAAGGCTGGCCAGTTCTCCTCAGCAGAGGTTAAACTGTAGGCAAAACCACTTCACTGTTAAAAAGAAAGTAGAAACCAGCCTAAAGTGTTAAAGTTCCAGTTTAAAGTCCCATTAATATAGACACTTACTGATAAAATAATCAAACTGTGAACACAAGGGAGTAGTATATTGACTTATTTTTAGTTGTGTAAAAAGGAACAGCTTGCATCTAATTTTTTGTTTAGATTAATAATTCATTTTGGTTTAAGTATGTTTTGATCCTGAGTTATTCAGAAAAATTATGGTTTTGAGAAGGACACAGTGTCATTAGCAATGTAAGTTGGATATGAACTATGAATAGGATGCTATTTGATGACCAGTGTAATCTTGGTAAGAGTAAATAGTAAATAGTATTCAGAAATTGACAGCTTTTTCAAATTTGTCACATTTACTGGAAAGCCATGTGCCTTTATGGTTTGTTGAAAAAGGTATGGAAAGTCAAAAGTAGGTACAGAAAATAATTCTGAAAATTAAAAAAAAATACAGGACAATGCACCAATAGTGAAATAGATTCTTAGCTATTAAATCAGTCGAGAAAAGACTGAGAAGTAACTTGACTACAGCCTTCAGGTACCTACAGGCAAAAAAGTATTCCTGACAGTAAAGAGCCCTCTCATTTAGGAGGAAGGAATGTGTAATTAGCTGGAGCCAAGAATTCCAGACTGTTCCCCCATCACCAAATTAACAATGAGAGCTTTCAACCATCAAAGCCATCTGGGTCTCTTAGAAAGATATGCTGCACTTCACTCAGAAGCTACAGAGGCTGATAGATAACATTTTGGGACCATGCAGGAGCTTAGACTAAATGCATCATTTCTTCTGCCCTTAATATCTGTTTCTGAATCTAAATAAAAAATGGATAAGGTTAACAGAATCTGGCCCTCAGTCATATATATTTTATCATTTAATTGCATTTCCATTTGAGGATTATAATTCAGTTCTCTTATGACTTCATCTCTGAAACTTTTCTACAGGATACCAGAAACAGAGTATTTCTTATTCTCATAATTAAACTTTGAACCAAATAAAAGTTCTTCAGCTTGCAACTCTGAATTAGCATGTCAAAAATTTAAACAAATATCATTTTAGCTTCTTTGTTATGAATGAAGAGAGCAATCATATAGCACAATGAAGTGTTAATATCTGTTATAGCCCTTGAGCTATACAAATGTGTGGTTTTGTTATGATCATGCTTGATATGCTATGTCTTGACTAAATTTTATTTCATTCTGTTTCTACAGGTTAGTGAGACTTTAATCAAGAAAAAAAATATCTAATGAACAGTCATTTGAAACACAGCATTTGGAAAGGTCAGAATGGTACATTACATCCTTATTATCCAAAAGAACAGATGAGTTTAATATCCTGGCAGCATTTTCCTGTGAAGAAGATATTAAACAAGAACTGAAAATGGTACAAGGTTCTTGCTTCCTTTTCTATGACAAAGATTGTAACAAGATGATGAAACTACACAGAATAAATCCCTTTCTGCTTTAATAGTTCAACTGTGAATTCTGTCTAGATTTCAAAAACCTAAGCCATGCAAAGAGTCAGCATGCATGCTATTTGTTTCAGTTCCTTTACACACTTTCCTGCTTATATGGTCCATTTTCCATTAATATTTTCTAGTCTTGAACATGGGAAGATATGTTAACAGAAGGTGCACAGTGCACCAAGATTTGCTTGATATGTCGAACTGCAGGAAATAATGTACTGCATCAGCACTGCTGAAAATACAGATTTTCCAGCTTCTCTTTGAATAACCTAAGAACAGAGATAATGTATTCCAACACACAACACATGGCATGTGTCCTGCTTTGGAGAGTCTCTGAAGGTATGGAACTCTTTGAAGGCAAAGGAATTTGCAGTATGTCCAACAGGCTGTTTTAATATGAGAACTGTCAGAATTTCCTGCCTTAAATTATTATCTGCATGAAGACTCTTCCTTTTGATTATAGGTCTAAGGGGGGAAAAACCTTCTGGATGTTGAATTTCATCCCTAAAATACACCATCAGGGTCCTCATGTTAAATTATTATGGCAACTGAAAAAGTGCTGTGCTTAAAAATGAAAAAATTAAGTATACAGCATGCCCCTGTATTAGTTACTTGAGATATGATAAATGTTACTTGAGTTACATGAGATATGATAAATGTGGTATTACCCACAAATGTAACAAGATAGATTTTAAAGATATAAATAATTGTTAAAGAAAACATTTTATATCATTCCAAAGATAAAAAGTCTTGAAGTATTACTGGCTGAAGTAGACCTACATGGGTTTGCACAAGCTCACAATTAGAAATCATGTTGAACCTCTTTTTCCCACACCATCTTGAAGAAAAACTTGTCTGTGGTACATTATGTGCAGCATCTTGCTGAGAAAAACCATTCTGCTTTGGTCAAGAGAGACAAAACAACCATATGCAAAATATGTTTTCAGTATCTCGACTGAATGGATAAATATATATATTATACTTGTAAGTATATATATTATTCTTGTTGGGTTTTTTTTTCTATTTTCTTTTTTTTAAGTAATTTTATTTTCCACCGGGGATTGTAAATGTATTTTTCATCCTTTGTTTTGCAACTATAAAGTAGGATAGCTTTTCAATGCATTGGCAATGTGCAATCTATTTCAAAACTTCAAAGGATTTGCAAAACTACAGAAAAAATCCCTAATGGGTGTTCATTTCGTAGGTGCCTACAGAAATTAATGCTTTCTGTGTGCCTAGAAAAAGTCCAATAGATACAAGTTTCTATCAAGTCCCTTGTTATTAAGCTAATGGTCCTTGAAACTGAAATTACTACAAATAGCTCTTTTCTTCTTCCTAACCAAATATATCAGCCATCCAATATGCCACATACAAAAGAAAAATAAATAAAACTATTTTTTTAGTTCCTAATTATTATTCACAGTATAAATCTGTGAATTTTTATAATTTTTTATCATTTATAACTTTTATAATTGCTAAGAACTCTGATCATATATACTTTTTCTATGAAAAAAATAAAATATTTGCAGTTGTATCCATCTTCTAAAAGATAATGTTTAGGGCACGACTGAATAAAAAATACAGGGTTTTGTGGGGAGACTCAATGTGTAGTCCCACAAACATCTCCAGGATTTCTTAGAGAGTCAGTCCAATGTATCAGATGAAGGAACTGGGTTTTTTTATACAGTTTTTCATTCTCATGATTGTGCAAAATGTTGTTGCTGTGTCACACAGTATTTAACATGGGGAACACCTTGAATACATTGTGCAGCCTTATTTAGTTCCTCTATAAAATGGATTTTTTTTCACTATGTGATCACAGTCATACTTTTTTGAAAAATTACCAAAATAATCAAGTGCATCTTATGAACCAATACAAAAGCTTGAACTTGAGCTTTAGGAGACACCTCCTTTTATCAATTGTTTCCAATAAATAATGTGGGGTTTGGACATTTCCATGAAGTCTTTCTTCAGTGAGGATGGTGAATATGAGTTTTGCATGTGATGTTGTGCCCGTGAACCCATGAGAACATCTCCAAGTACAAGGATCATGTACTCCTTTGTGAGGTATATTCAATAAATCAATAGCCAAACAAAACTGACAAACAAAAAGATGAGGCTGATGGAAAGGTGTCAGATTGAAGCAAGATCACAAAAGAGACACAGCAAAGCACAACAGGCTATGTGCAGCACACACATTCCCACAAATAGTATTTTGTGCCAGGAGTTGCTGGATCATCATAATCCCAGTAACAAGGACACTCAGACTCTGTGAAACATGGTTTAAATATTTAAACCTTTATTGCAGCTAACACTTTAAAGGAAAAAAGGTTAGCACAGATGATCTTACATCCATCCATTCAGGTGCTGGGGAGCCCAAGTTATGCACCACTCAATGAGCCTCCATGCAGGCTCAGTATCCTGTGCAGATCCTGTCTTTGTAAAGGTTACCCAATATTTCAGTCTCTTGAGTTCCTGTAAGGTTTTCTTAAAACAAAATAACTCCATTAATCATTTTCACTGTCAAAAAAAAAAAAAGGATACACACATGGGAATTGGTTGCTGCTGCTTTAGACAAAGGCAAGGAGTTGGTGTGACCCAGTGGCAGCTGCCCACAGGTTACTTCATTACAATCAGCCAGCCAAGCTTGTCCTGCAGGCAAGGATGTGCAGAGCACAGCACAGAGCTGGAGCTCGTGCTGTGTGCACAGCACATTTTGTGTGCACAGCACATCAGGGCAGCCTGGGCCTGTTTGGGACAATGGCTGTGAGACACTAACTCCCCTAGCAGCAATGGTCTCCTGGTCAGGATCTCAGCACATGTGTCCATGCATACCTGGTTTGCATCTGCATATAAAACCTGCTTTTGTTCTCCAAACTGAACTGGTAATCAGTATTAAAATCTGCATACATTAAAAACTGTGCATGTCCACTGCAAACACGCCTCTGTTTCTCAAGCTGATGTTGTGCCAAAGTCAGATAGCTTTACAATTACAGAATTTATTACCACTAAAAGGCTGTGTAAATACCTTTTTGCAAGTGTGATTTTTGCGCCTGCAGCTCAAATTCTTTTTATACTTGCATTTGAATTTGTTTTGTCATACAATGTTACTTGGTATTACATGAATAACAATCCATGAGCTAGAAAACAGACTAAAGTCAAAGGTACAAAGTCAGTTGCATTATTAAAGAGAGATTAAAATAATTTGACGTGAAAGGCATTTTAGAGACAATACAGCCTGTCTGACTTGCTGATTTGCACAGAACCCAATACATCATTCAGCTCTGCTACCACCTGACAGCTGCTCAGCATCTAATGGGAAATGTGAGGGTGATCACAGTCCAGTTCATAGTGGACAGGTGCTGGCATCACAAAAATCATCATCACAACTGGCACTAATTGGCACCTTTGTTGACAGTCTCAGCAGAGAGGCCACTGAATCTGCACAGAGGCTTCCTTGCAAAGTCTGCTGGCTTGGGATGCAGGGCTCAGCTCATTCTTCACTTAAACCATCCTTAGTTTTGCACATATTTCCTGGAACACAGTCAGGTCCTGACGCTCTATTTGCCTGAAATGTCTGTGAGCATGGATATTACTGTGGCATCTCTCTGGAAGTGACACCTCTGCACAGAGAGTTAGACACACCTCAGGGACAGCAAAGCCTGCAACTGATGCTGGCCAGTGGAAGAGCCTGAGAGCTTTGGCTTGGGTGGAAGAAGACAAAAGGAGATCAAACCAAATGCTGTTCTAAAGGAGAAACTACACCCACATAGAGCTCCAGTTTCACACAATATTTTCTTAATTTTAGTTAATTTTAGATACAACTGTGATTCTATAAAGTTCTAGTAGCCACTTTTACTCTGTGCTTCAGTTTATTCTTTTGTATGAAGGTCTTATTTGTGTCACTCTCAGACATAATATGAGGTTTTGCTAACTGATCAGTGTTCTAAAGTATTTAAACATTTCTAATGGAAGTCAAAAGACACATTAAATATCACGATTCAAATTTATAGGAACTTTTGTTTCTTAATAATTCTATTAAATGAGTTGCAGGCAGTGACTATTGAATATTTCCATTTTGCATTTATGCATCATTCACCCTACTGTAAATACAGTTGTATTGAATGCAGTTTCTTCTGTCACCTCAGCCTATCTTGTCCAAACCTGCAATTAAAACTAATTTTCCTTTAGTGTATAGAAACCTGTACTGTTTGTAGGTTAATTATCAGTTTATATTTTTTTTAGCTCTGTAGACAAGAAAGGGTGATTAGTTTGATTGCAATAAGCAGCAGTAACTGAAGTATAGAGATGTTATTAGAGCTCATTACTACCTTTTTCCAAAGTGAAGAAAGAATGGCAGGAAGGTAGGAGGGAAGGAAGGACAATAAACATAGGAAGTAAATAAAAAGTAGAAAGGCTGGATAAAAAGAAAGAGAACAGTTCTAATTTCATGTGTATGGAAAAGATGTTGAATTTATTGCACATATGTTGGTCAGTAGATGGATAAAAGTGAGAAAAAAATCCCTAGAAAAGTGATAAATGAAATCAGGCAAAATAAATCTTAAAGCACTGAGAAAATATGTAAAAAGCCCAAGGTTTGTCTGTATCTGAGGTAGAATGTACTTCCATTAGGAACAACAAGGTTATCAGATAGTATCAACACTCAAAACACCAAGGTTGGAAGATTATAGGAAGCTCAAAACACCACTAAGTAAGTCTGAAATTCTGCCCATTGATTTTTCACTTGTGTGTTACATCTGATCCCAAGGAAATACCTTCTCATTTACATGCATCTACATAAATTCTGGATGAAGCCACCAGCTTTTTTGTCCTCCAGTGTTAACAGTGAGCAGTGGCTGCTATCCTGTGCTCCCACAGACACTCTGGAAACAGAATATGTCATCGTTAGCCTAATGAGGGGAAAGGGGGAGAGAAATTGCTAAATGCTTTCTCTCTAGCCCAATTAAAGGAGAGGGAGCAAGATGAAGAGAGGGGAAGGCGTGCTGGAGGGAGAGCTGTGTACGTGACAGATTTCTTCCTGCCTTTAGCTGCAAGAGCGTTCTCGTTAGGGAGAGCTGAAAAAGACAAGAGGATGTGGGAATACAAAGCATAAATCCTTTGACTGAAATCAGACTGTGGCAGCATGGTCCATCAGTCTGAGCTGCACATTACCTTCCAAAAATAGCTTGCTTGGGAAGGAAAGAATATGATACCAAGTACACTCTTGTCATTACTGGTCTTAAGACAAATTATCCATACCAATAGAAAGGAACAAAATTTGTCTGCCTGCTGAAAGCCTCCTTGGCCATCCACAGTCCCCTTTCAGAACTGCTGTAGAGGAAGAGAACTACTTGTGTGTGAAGGACATCTCCAGTTTAGAGGCTGCTGAGCTCACTGACAAGTGCCAACTCACCCTTTATAAAGCAAACTGAAGTGATCCCATGATGTTTTGTGCCAGAAACACCAGGCCTGGTAGAAAGGGTGTCCACATCCCTAAAAACATGTTAGATCCCAAACTTGTCCTGTCCCGTAGGCCTTGGCACTGCCAGGTGGTACCTCACTGGGCCCAGACTTTTTGCCAGGTACCACAACAAAAATTTCCCATCACAAAAAATTGCAAGCCAGCACTCAGGGCCTCATGTCTGGCCAGTATAGGTTTTTTCATGACTCAGAAGTCTTTGGGGGTGAGTGTGTGTTTTGGAATCCAGGTGAGCTGGGAGCTGAGGCTCCTAGCTAAAATCCATGGTGTGAAGATTTGCAAGGTATCACTGAAGCCGAGGAGAATGTTCTTTTTCCAAACACAGAAAAGAATGTTGCATCCAGTGCTATGGCATGACACTGTACACACATTCTCATATGACAGAAGAATACCTGCTGCTTTAAACTGCAGCAGAGATACAAATGGACTTGCTGGAAGCACTTCTTTGCTCCCACAGCTCTGCTGTTGACTCCTCATGCAGCTAATGGCACCTTTCTGCCATGCTGGGACTGCATGTTAAAAACATATCGAGCCCATGGGCCCCAAACACTGAGGACTGCATGTGACCCAGGGTCCATGGGCAGGTCCACAGTGTCTGCAACAGCAAAAACAGGTGAGGAGGCAGGTGAGGGGTGAGTCAGTGGAATGTTCTTTATGCCCAGACTCTGAAATTTTACAAGACCGCGTGACTGCATTAAGATGCAAAGTTTTTCCACGGCTTAAAGAGACCTATGGCCAAAGGTAACTAGGAAGGTGGGAGTTTCTTTATTATCACATCAGCCACCAGGTCCTGATGCAATTCCAAAATTATATCCCACACTGTTCTCATTACCTGCACAATAGCCTGAGCCATTCAGTGGACAGAAGAAACTACCTTGCATCCCTATTTATATTTATTGCTCAGACACGAGCTGAATGATAAAAAGCAGGATTGACATGCCTAGTATAAACCAGTCCTCAAATGTTGAATTTCTCTTACTTATTTTAAATCTCTCCACATTTCCTTGCATTCTGACTAAAATGTAGCAGCTTTGTGAGCTAAACTATAGCTGCCCTTTTACCATTTCAAGTGCCAGAAGCTTTAGCTAAGGAAAATGATTTTGTAAAGACTTACTATGCTCTGCTAGTCTTCCCGAGTGCAGTTCCTGCCAGTACCTAAAAGGAAGCTGAGAGAGTTCCTGAGAACACCTTACATCATGAGTCACTTGCTGTAATCATTTTTTAATTCTTGACTCCTGAGTCCCCATCCTGGGAGACCTTCTGGCTTCTTCCATCATCCAGGCATGACTGGATTAGATTTGTTTTTTTCCCTGCAATGAGACCTAATTTCTTTATTCACCACTCATCTGAGCACAGAAAATAGAAGGCGAATATTGGGTCTGGTTTCTGGCTGTCCAGCAGGAGTCACAGAGATGATTTCCCCTAGTTAGGAACACAGGAAAGGAATGGAACTCTCCTGTCAGGCAAACAGATGTTGGGAAAAGTAGCCTGTGCTGCTCTGCCAAGAAGAGCAGCCCAGACTCATTATAGTGAGCCCAAAGCAGCCATGTCTGTACAGTGGCAAGCAAACAGGAGATAAGGGAAGACTGCAATTAGGGTTCAGTCTCCTTACAATATTTTTATATAATTTTATATTTCTTACTGAGTATTTATATATTATAAACATTCTAGTCAACATGAACAATGTCATAAGATTTCCTCTCAAAATTTGAAGGTTTTGGCCTTTAAGAGGGTTTTTCACATTAGATTCTTTTATGTTCTTTTATGGTTTGTGTCTTAAGAAGTACTAAGCTGCTACTTAATTTTTAATTAAAAATTCTGATCCACTAAATTATGAAATTCAAACACTATGGTTTGTACAGGGTGCTAGCACAATTAGTATACATATGACTCAGTATTTTCAGTTCCTCTTTCCTGAACTTCGAATATCACAAGATCTGAAATAAGGACATTCTTCCTGATGCTTGAGCACTAAATACTAAATCTTGAGCACAAGATACTAAATTCAGTCTGATTTAGTGACAAAGCATGCCATTTTAGGAGATATAATGTCTGTATAATAATTTGTTTACAAATGCCATCTTCTGAAATATCATATTTGAAATTAACCATTTACTGTTTCTCTTGGGAGTTTAGCACAATGATATAATTTAAAGGCCTAATGTCAGCTCAGTTAACTCCAACCCTTGAAAACCTGTCATATAACTGGCTCTCTCTAATGTTTACCATTGGCAGGTCTTTGTGCCCCAGCCTGGAAATAGCTGCCCTACGTTCCCCAGGAATGGTCTGTGGTGGTGTGAGCAGGAAGGAGATGAGTACAGCCAACCTTGGTGTGATGCAGACACTGTTCAGATCCTTCCTGGTTACCTTCCCCTTGCCTTCATATCACAGCTGCTGCCAGGTCTGCCTTACATTGAGCAGACAGAAGTTATTAGCTTCACACATTTTATTTTCTATATAAAAATGCTGCATTAAACAGGAGAATTGTCCCAACAGCTACCAGTAAAAATTCTATCCTGATCAGGGATGCCAACACAAAAGGCCAACCTGCTCTGAATCACCAGTCAGCACTACAGCAACATTCCAAATATTTTCATCATTTAGAATGACCAAAGCAGTATTTTGAAATTACATCTAAAAATGTAGCAGTTATTAATCAAGGAGCTCTAGCAAGCCAGATTCATGATCAGCAGAAGGGTGGAGGCAGACACTATATCATTTTGATCTTACAGAATAATTTGCTTTTAAGCGCAAAACTTCTTGCAACTGAATTTCTTCATCATTTGAATGTCCAGAATAACAAGTAGACGATCTCATGGTGGTTTAGATGGCTTTTAATTCATCACAAGAAGAAAAATTAAATTAAATTGCATCAACCTCCCCCAAAACTGCTTGAATTTTTTCATTTGTATACAGCAATTTTTCATTAAATCTCAATTTCTCAGCCATTAGGATGCACAACAGGACCTGCAGAAGCTCTAAAAGTAGCCAACCTGAGCTCAAATGAGTTGTTAACAGCACTTGTTTAGGGCTGATGTTTTCTTAAAGGATTTTTTTTTTTCTTTAATTTATGGAACACCATGACTACAATTTTTGTTTGTAACATTCATTCACATTTTCACTATGTGAAAAGCAATAATGTTCAAATTTTTTTGATAATGTGACATAAATTCTTTTGCCTTTAATAGTAAAAACATTTTCCTTCTTTTGAGCAATTTTTGGACTCTTGCATTCATGTGCTCTAACAGGCATCCTCTTTTCCAGTGTAGCTTAGTTATGTCCTGAGCATTGTCACTTGGGTATTTTAAAAAGAAACCCCTAATTTTACTTCATCTTATTTCTCATCCCAAGTCAAATAAATGCCTAATGGTGTTACCAGTGGTTTAAGTTGCTTCTCTACTCCTTTAAAGTTCCATTGATCATCAAAACTTTGTAACAATGCTCAGTAAAATCTGGCCAAATTTACTTTTATTATCTTAAAACAGGAAGGTCCATAAGACTACTTTTTTGAGTAATGCTCATATTATTTAGTAATCTTAAACATTAAACAGAATAATTTCTTTCTATGTATTAAAAATGGGATCTTTCAAGGACTGGGTTTACATAATTCTATTTCTGATTAAAGTGTCTCACTCAGAGAAGCTAAAAGTTCCAAAAACTGAAGACCATAAAGTGTTATTTGAGGAGTATTTTATTTCTCTGAAACACACTTCAGACAAACCCTCTCCATGTAATTATCCTTACAAAGAGCTGCTGGATTCTGTTTTACTTAAAAAATCAGAAAAATAGTTAAACTTTTCTCTGCAATAAAGCCACTTCAATGCCAAGAGTCCACACTGTACAAAAACCCTTAAAATATCTCCTCAAAGATCTGTAATTCAGTTAGGTTCTGAAGAATGAGGAGGAGAGCTGCACATAGAATTTCTTTGGCTGTTACAGTACTAGCCTAAAAAGCCTGTCTCATCTTTGGTATCAGTCAAATAATTCCATTTGACTCTTGCCACTGCTTGCAGATAGGAATGAAGGCTGCAGGTCTGGGTAAATGTTGGACTCACTGTGGCACTGAAGCATCACCGTAGCTCTGGTGCTGAGAAGGAATCATACAGAATTTCCCTGTGACTATCAGAAAGCCACTTTACCCAACAACCATAAATCATTCCTTCAGTGAGGTAGTGCCACTTGGTTTTGCCAGAAGCAAGTGGACTGAGGGGAAGATCCTTCTGTGTCTGCCATCATTGAGACACTGTCCTTGTGCTTCTGCTACTAGCCAGCACCAGAGCTTCACCTTTGGGCTGAACTCAGCATGTCTATGGCTCACTGGCACCCTCTACTCAGCTGATTTGAACCAGTGAATCTTCTGCTCTTCTTCCTTCCACGCTGGTTTTTGAAGATACTCTTGATCTATTTTGTATAGACACAAGACCTAGGAATATTCTCGCCAGATGGTTACCTAGCATTCTTATTAATTACTAGTTGAGTGTACTTCAGTTATCATGACAGGGGGTGTACAGGTGTCAGAGACTTCAAAAAAACCTTTAAAATATTTCAGACAGAAAAATCACATCTCATTTACAGTCTCTTCTGTCAAAGCATAGATTTTGAGAAAATTCAGTCTGAACCACCTGTTCATGCTTCAGGAATTCTCACTAAAACAGGAGAGCACAGCATTTTCCATGAAACAGAAAGAGAATTTTTTGTGACATTCTCTGATTTCCCAATGCTTTTACTTAAGACTTGACTCTTCCAAGTATGCAATAGCATGCAACTAAATGAGAAGTAAATACAGTGTGCCTAAATGTGATGTTTAAACAACAAAACAAAAACCAATTCAGGTGATGTTAGTGACACAGCAAACAGATGAGGAGAGGATATTTAAGGCTGTGACAACCAATCTAACCACGTGTGTGAACAGATAATGTAACACATAGGAGAGAATGAAGTTAGTTTTTGGCTGCAGCTCCTGTGTGATACCAAGATCTAATTCTCATCTTGTGCCATGACATGTACATGTTATGGTATTTCCTCAACTGAAAACAAGTGGATTAAGGAAAAAAATGTCTTGCTAATAAGCACCTATGAGGAGCTTGAGTTTTAAACTATAAAAAATAGGGATGGGGCATATTTTAATTTTAATTAAAGCTCATTTAAATTTATTCAAAGCATTTGACCTGTTCCTTAACGTCAAACATCTTTGTCTCTAACTGGAGAGACATGGATTTAACAGATGGCCAAATTGGCTGGATGGTTGCACTCAGGTGTTGTCATCAATTACTCAGTGTCCAGGTGAGAGAGCAGTGATGGCTGGCATCCCTCAGAGGTTGGAACTGATGCTGTTTGACTCCTTTGTCAGGGACATGGACAGTGGGATCAAGTGCACCCTTAGCAGTTTGCTGACAACCTCAAGCAATGTGAGATGTGGCTGACAGGCTGGAGGGAAGGGAAAACATCAGAGAGACCTGGACAGGCTTGAGAGGTGGGGCTGTGAGAACCTCATGAAGTTCAGCAAGGCCAAGTGCAAGGTCTTGCATGGGGCAGTGCCCAGCACAAGTATAGGCTGGCTGGAGAATGGGTTGAGAACATCCTTGAGGAGAAGAGCCTGGGGGTGTTGGTGGATGAGAAGCAAGACAAGAGGCAGCAATGTGCACTCACAGCCCAGAAAGCCAAAAGCATCCTGGACTTCATCAAGAGGAGCAGCCAGCAGCTCAAGGGAGGTGATTCAGCCCCTCTGCTCTGCCCTCACGAGACCCCACCTGCAGTGCTGTGTCCAGCTCTGGTGTCCTCAGCACAAGAAAGACATGGACCAGTTGGAGCAGGTCCAGAGGAGGCCACAAAGATGATCAGAGGGCTGGAGTTCCTCTCCAGTGAAGACAGGCTAAGAGAGTTGGGGCTGTTCTGCATGGAGAAGAGAAGGATCAAGGAGACATCTAGCAGGGTCCCAGCATTTTAAGCAGGGCTACAAGAAAGCTGGAAAGGGACTTTTTTTTAGTGTTTAGTGACAGAACAAAGGGGGATGGCTTTAAACTGAACAAAGGTGGGTTTAGATTAGATACATGTAGCAGGGCATCTCACCTCACCCCCCCTCCCTTCCCCCTAGGAAAGCTTCTCTGTTGCTTGTTAGCTAATGAAATAACCCTGGGCATCTCACTCTCGCAAGCCTCACATAGGCCTTGGTGAAATAACTCAGTCAAGATAGTCTGTCTTGTAGTGAGCTATTTCAGTGTCATGGAATTGATGTTTTCAGCTAACAGTGAACATCTTGCTGTGAAAGCAGATGTGGAAAGGTAAACTGGAATTTCTGACTGACAGACACGTCATTCTACAAACTACAAAAGCCAAGTTTTCCCAAAGCAGAAATCTTCTGCACGTTCCATGGGAATCTGTGGGGGGCTCTTGGGCACCAGTTTTGTGGTTATTCCCTCAAGGTTTGAGTTAAAGGACTCATTGTACACTATCACCATTTCAGTGGTTAAATCACATTGATTCCTAATATATTCTATTTCTTTCCTAGCTATAATATAGGTACCTTGATAATGCACTGTTTTATATAATCTGCTAATAGTTCTTGTGTTTTACACTGTGGAGTAAATAACACTGTTTAAAAGCCTCTTCTCTGATATCTCCTGTCTATTCAATAAATAACTCAATTTATACTAGACCTGATCTGCCATGCTTAGAATTTACAAGCTGGAATGATTTTAGGTGTGGGACCCCTAGATTCAAGCTGCTGCCAAAAATCTTAGCTTTAGGCAGGGCTTGTCTGAAGCTCCAGCTTGATCCATAACAATTTAGAGAAGAAATTCTTTACTGTGAGGCACTGGAACAGGTTGTTCAGGGAAGCTGTGGATGCCCCATCCCTGGGAGTGTTCAAGGCCAGGTTGGATGGGACTCTGAGCAACCTGGTCTAGGGGAAGATGTCCCTGCCCACAGTATGGGGGTTGGAATTTGATTATTTTTAAGGTCTCTTCCAACCCAAAGCATTCTATGATATGTTCTATGATTCAGTAAGTGTACAGCTATGCCACAGCAGGTAAAAGGTAAAACCTTCTTGCCTTCTTGCTACAGCTTTCTTCACGATTGTCAAATTCAATTTTCTTGAGTATTCATGAGATATTCAACACGATAAACACAGAATGAGAAGAAAAGCAAAAGTGGAACTTTTAAGAGGTATGATAGATTTACAAAGTGCAAGACACTTGACCTTGAAATATTGCCACAGTTTCTTACACTCATTACACAGCTGGTTTTGGCCTTCTTATGTATTTGGGGGATTTAGTTTCTTAAGCAGATATTTTGTGTCTAAACCTAAGGATGCACTTTAAAATTTTTACATGAAAGTTTACCTTTTTAAAGTGTCTGGTATTGCTATGCTTCTACTTTTTCTCCATAAGAAAACACTGAAATTTATTTTAAAGTACATTGCATTTAGAATGAGAATTAACTTCACTGTGTCTTGTCTCAGTAGGTTGTCAAATGTCCCTAAAAATAAACTGGAAATTACGACTGACACAGCTGAAGAAGATGAAAGAAAAAAACATTGAAAACATTCACCCCATAATAAGATTCAGGAACTAATGTATTGGAGTATTCACAAGCATAACATATTGTTATGCTATATTGAGGACTCTGAAATGCAGTCTTAAATAAGCAGTTATAAACCCTTAGTTGGTTCAAGGAATTCTAACAATGGGATACTGCATGAATGATAAACAGCCAAGCCAAAAGTGTATGATTTACTTTATCCCCAAAGCCAACATAGAGTCTTTCAGCATCAGAAACTCTACAAAATTGGAATATATGGATACACACTTTTGAAATATCATCCTTTCATGTGATCAAAGTAAACAAACATCTAGCACACTTCAGCAATGAATTGAAGAGTTTCCTTTTACTCCTGGAATGCAAAATGAGAGCAAAAATAAGCACTGCATTCATACTTTGTAGTTCAGAAGCAAGCAATTGTCTGCTTTATTTTCTCTGAAAAGCATAGTGGAGCTTGCCTGTGTAGCGTGTGGAATGAAATCCAGAATGCAGATATAGTTAACATATTTCAGAAAGCATTACAATTCCACATCAGCTGCCTGATGTTTTCTACTGGAATACCCAGTGAAATATAATGTCACTCTTCTTTTGGGAGATTTTAATGTGCTGAGTGAGCCTGAGCCTTGGGCTTTCAAGTAGTCCAGTTCATTGATGAATCAGGAAGGAATGGGCAGACTTTTCAGCAGAGTGAAGTGGTAAAATATTTCCTGCTTTGTGAATGTATTTCACAAACTTTCTTCCAAGAATAGGAACTTGTAGGCTACTTCTACAATGCTGGTAGCATAAGCGATACTTTTTGTCAGATTTTACAGCTTTGTCCTCATTAAAATAAAATCAGTTTAAAATCTCATGACTTCACCCCCATTTAAACCCATGAAGGCCAGAGTGTTGTTTGTTTCAGTTGAAGGGCTTCTGGTAATTGCCAGCAAAAATAAAAAAAAATCTCAAATGACAGAACACTCTTTCTGAAGGCTGTGTGGAAAAAATCACACTTCCAAGGGCATATGTAAAAATACAGTACAATATAATTGAGTGTGGTTGTTCAACTACAGTAAAAAATGTGTGCTGTGTCACCTACACAGCTGTGATGCTGCAGCATCTGAGTGGAGGTGACACAGTACTGTGCCACCCCAAAGCCCACCAGGGGTGGCAGCTGATTTCTCCCAGAGCCCCTCTTCACTCTCACTCAGCCCTCAGAGATGCTGTTGGCCACCACTCTAGGCCTGTTAGCAGTTTCTGTATCTGCCCATCAAAACTCACTCTGCAGATATGGAACAGATCATCTGCCTTTGGAGCCTTTTGGAGACCAAGGCTGACAAACCAACCAGTATAAACAAACAGTTCAAACAATTGTTTGTTTGTACTGGTTGGTTTGTCAGCCTTTGCAGGGACCTCCACTCACCCACTGGGCCAGACTGAGGAGGAGATGAAAGAGAAGAAAGGAAGCAGAGTTTCCTCTTTCTTTTTAACCCCTTACACATGCAACATGGGCTGGAATGCCATGCACCTCCTCATAGCTGTCAATCAAATGGCTTGTAATTAGGGCATCCTCATAAGCCAACATAAAGATGAGGCATGGGATGTGTGATGAGCCAAAGCCTCCAAAATACAGCCCTCACTACAGAATTTTGGATCTGCACTGGTCATCCACGATTTTTTAACAAATTATTCCGCTCCCATTTCAGATGCCTATGACTTCTACTTGGCTCAGTGTCAGACTGTATTTGAAGAAACTCTGGGTGAAAATGCTTTTTGACAGCACAATCTCATATCAATTGAGTCTGTTGTGCAACTACATTTTTCAAAGGTATTCTTTCTCAAAGGTTATTTTAAAACACTTTTTCCCCATCTTGGTCTTCCCTACTTTAAAAGGCCACAGGAAGATTTGTTGGCAATTTACTGTATAGATAGATGGGGAGTGGGAAAAACAGATTTCACTTGCCACCTGGATGGACAAACGTCCATAAATCCTGTTTGAAGGTGTGCAGTGCTTGATCCCACACCGAGGCAGTCTCATTTCATTCTGTTTCTGCCATCAATTCTGCCACTGATGCAAGCCTGCTTTTGTACTGGCCCTCAAAGACAAAATGCTGCTTTCTGCATCATGTTCCAGCGATGAGGAAAAGTGACAGAAATGTGATATGGGGTTTGACAGGCTGTTGGGATTAGTGCCTTGCTTATGAAATGGTTTTGAAGCAAAAACCTGGCATAATCAGGGGAGCAAAGGTCAACATTTCTGTCAAAATATTAGGTCCCATTTTTCAGCTTCCTATATTTTCCTTTTTATATCTATTGTAAACACTTTCAGCAGTAAAGGTACTCCAAATTTGTATTTTTTAAGAAAGACACAGCCTTAGTGAATGAAGCCTTACAGCCTGTAAGTATTCCAGCCATATCTGATGTTATGCACATAGCACTTTTCAGAACTATGTGTCCTGTCAGGGCATATAAATTCAACAGACTTGGTGAACAAGGGGCCCAAAGGGAGCTGCTACTGGCTGCATTATAAATATTCAAGATCCAGTCAGCCATAATTAGTTTATTATGTTGACTTACATCCCCCTCCTTTCAGTCTGTATATTTTGTAAAAGTTCTACCTTTAGAACAAAAGCTTGCTTGGGCAATTTTATCCTCCAAGCACAAAGAAAATCTTCTGACTGGGCAATAGGACTGTAAGTATATTCCATACATACAGGAGGGGATAAAAAAGTCTATCTTCCTTTTTGATGGGAACACAGGAATTTTATTATTCTCCATGTTTCTTGCAAAAGGAAATGTCACAATTTATATGCTTTGTTCCTCCAAACCTTGTCTGCTTCTACATTTTTACTTGGTTGTTAAATTTTTTAATATGAAAGTGCAATTTACAGTCTCATCCCTATTAATGGTAAAAGTGGTTTGCTTCTGTGTGACCCAGAAATTCTGTGAAGTGTCTCTGTTAAAATCAGAAGCATTGAAAAAATTGGAAAATATGAAGTGTTGGGGTTTGTCTGTCACACAAACTATTTTATTTCATATTTGCAAAGTGAAGCACAAACACATTAAAATTAATCTGTTGTACAAAGCCAGAACAATTCACAGAAAATTTACTTCATTGAGGGGACAAGAGATAAATTAATACAGATATTAACTCTTTAAATAGTTATTTCTAGTGTTTAGCCCTTGAAGCAAAGGAAGCTGGACTGTTTCTGGGCTTAAAGAGATTAAGTTCAGATAAAGCATTGCCTGACCATTTCTAAATACTGGTATTGCATCTCAGCAAGCTCATGCACTGTACCTCCTCTTCCTTGTCAGAAGCTGGCAAGTGGGGACATGGCAAACTAAGTGGAGGGTGATGAAACTCTCTGGTTATATTAGACATCCACTGCTATCTATGTTGTCTTCCTGTTTGAGGAATGTGGAATTAAGATTTAAGAATTAAGATTTTTTTTTTGAAAACCTAATGTAGAATTAAGGTTTTCAAAATCACACATTGTGATTACCATGACATAGGGTCCAGCCCCTGGAAAGGAATACAAACTAAGCTCCTTTTGTGGAGCACACAGTATTACAACAATTCATTAGCAAGAACAGCTGGATTTTGTAAGTGATTATTCCACTTTTAAACCCCATTTCAAAATGGAGATACAGTACCAACCATACAACCATAGAAATATAATTTGAAATATTTTACAGACTAATCACAAAGAGGAGTGCTCTTAAATACAGGAGTTGGAGCCATGTGCAGCTTTCTTCGAAGCTCAAGTTCTGATTAAATGTTTGGTATTGATTCTTCTCCATTCATTGTAAAAAAGTGTAATCGCTTTTGCAGCTAGAAACATTCAGAGAATAAGCACAGGGAATAGCTTAGATACAATCAAAACAATTGTCAATGGGATGTGATATTTAGTCAAGCTGTCAGGACCCCGAGAGTGCTGCCATTGCTTTGTGTCCCTGTGCAGACCCCCAGCACCTTCACTGCCCTCTCTGCAGCCCAGGACCCCATTTCAGCCCAGCCTGGGGCTGCCAGTGCCTGCACCAGAGATGCTGCAGCAGGGCCAGCCCCTGGCCCTGCCTTCTGGACAGCCCTCAGTCCTCCAGGACAGACAGATTTCCAGACTTGTCCCCAGGTTTTCCTGGCTGGACCCTAAATATGACTCTATCTCACCTTATCTAGGACTATGGATGGACTTTTTCCTATTATACCAGTCTTGATAGATTTGTCTCTGGTCAGTAATTTCATGTTCTTTGCTTGTGTCATGGTTGCCCTTCCTCGACTCCTGGCTCATCCTCCTTTGAGAAGCAGCTCTGCTATTGCTAACCCCTTAGGGTGGACTACAAGGTAAATTGCTTTAATCAGAGAAAAAAAAATTACTTAATGAGAGTAAAATGAGAGTAAAAAATATTACTGACTCGATTTTGTAACCAATGACAAGCAAATGGTCAGTTAATATTTCCTCCTGTTCTCAAGACAACTTTGTGATTTTTTGATAAGCCTTACTCTGATTTTTGTTGCAACAAGTGGATAAAGACCCTTCACTGTCATCAGCCTGCTCTCCAGTCTTACAAGACACCTCTCCACATCACGTCTAATGACTGTTTTCTCTCTCACAGCTCTCATCCTGCTGCCATATCAGGACTGTCACCATGTAGAAGCATTTGGTTCAACATCTCTTGTTTCTGCTGTTAGTGGAAAGTGCTGTTTGTCTGTCCTCTTTGAACTTCACAGTGCTTTATGACAACAGTGTTTGGCTCATAATTGTTGCTGTTAAACTTGCCATCTCACCTTTCATACTACAGCTGCATCTGGTATTTCTGCTACCTAAACCTTTACAGTCTCAGATTAACTTATTGGCACTTGAGACAAATAACTGGTGCAGTCTGACTGTAAATTTGGTCTATATACTTTCCATTTAATTTTGATCTAACTGAGCCTGTATTTCTCTAATGAACCATGGAGTTAAGTGAATGATAGATAAATACTGAAGGAAATGATCATTCAAGTTGTCAGAGAACCAGACAGTGAAAGCAAGGATAATTGTTCTGGGAATAGTATAAGAATAGTATAGCTATTATGTACTAGCATATACTAATAATGCTGCCTGATTATGTAGGGATGATGTCAGGAAGGCCAAGATGTGGACAGAGCTGAACTTGGCAAGGGATGCAAAGAGTAACAAGAAGGGCTTCTATAGGTGTGTCAGAGAGAAAAGGAAAGTCAAGGTAAGTATAGCCCATCAGACCAGCAAGACTGACAAACTGCAAACAAGGCTGAGGTAAACTTTTTTGACACAATCTTCAACAGCAACATCTTTCCACACCTCTCAAGAGGATGGACAGCAGGATGGGAACTGAGGGAGCCAAGTGCTTCCACTGTAAGACTAGATCAGGTTCGTAACGAGCTGAAGAACCTGAATGTACATAAGTGGACTTATGGACTACATGACCTCTAAAGGTCCCTTCCAACCCAAACTATTCTATGATTCTATGATTATACTACCTTTTTCTTTGGGTACTGCCTATTAATCACAGCTCACATGTTGCATGGGAATACACTGAATGGAGTTAAACAAAAAATTTCTGTGCCTGAACAAGAACAAAATTTCTGTGCCTGAACAAGACAGTTCTAAATGCTGTCTGCCTCTGCCTATGACAGAAATACAGAAACACAGGGGAAAGCATTCAGTCCATACAATCAGACTAAAGCTTGTCAAAAGTGAACAGCCCCAAAACACCAGTGGAGCATCAGGTCTTCAGTCAGGTATCCTTCTTCAAATAAGCTTGACTGCACACTAATGTAGCCATAAGCCTCTTTACCAGAATTGCCATTCAAAACAGGTTTTTCTCATAACAGCAGAACAAAAACATGCAGCAAACTAAATTTCAAAGTTCAGCTAATATAAATCCAAAACCACCACTTTGTTTTCATCCCTTAAACCTACCTATCATACATTAGAAATCTGCCAGAGAGCTCTGTCAAATTGAACTATTGAACTCAAAGTGGCAAAAGGCCCTCCCAAGGCAAGACACTTAAATAATTTTCAAAGTTAATTTCCTGCTCCCAGACTGAGAACAAATCTAATCGGGTCTGCTTCATTCTTCTGACAAAGGGGAAAATGTTGCCTGCATACTCAACAAGGGGAAGTGTCCTAGAAGGCAGCCAGAGATCTTGCTCTGCAGCACCAAAGAAACCTCCCCTGCAAAGCAATGCATTTGCATCAGCATGTGAATGGGAATTCTGATTTAACTGTCAGATCTTCCTGGTCTCCTGCTAACCCTGTTTTATAAGGAGGCTATGAACTGTTTACAAGCTAGTAGTGCCCATGGGAGACTGAAAAGAATCTGAAATCTATAGTATAGTTACAGAATTATGTTTCTGATGGCTGGCTATGCTTTCACTAAGACCCACCTCTAGTCCCTCTGGATTCTTGGTGACCAAGGATTTTCACCAGGTTCTAAGGATATTTCACAGAATCTCAGAATAATGAGCTTGGAAGAGACCTCTAAGATCATCCAGTCCAACCTATGCCCTAACACCTCAACTAGACTATACCACCAAGTGACATGTCCAGTCTTTTTTCCATAAAATCTTTCCATAAAAACTTCTAAAATCAAGTACCAAAACTTCAATAAGAATGTAAAAAACTGAAAAAGATTACTAGATGACTAAAGAGAGTTTGTAGAACAAACAGAAGTGCATGTGCACATGGGAACAAGAGCATACACGTTTGTGGCACAGCCAGATAAAACAGGGTTAATTCACATCTACATCACTGCATTATCAAAGGTAGAAGACAGACATTAATAACTCTCTAAACAGAAGAATTGTTGGATCCAATCTCTGCATGCATTTCTACAACTCTGTAGGAAAAAAATGTACAGAATAGCACCTGAGTTCCTAAGAACTTCTCATTTACTTTGAATGAATTAGTTGTGTGGGGTTTCTTTTTTTGTTTTGGTTTGAATTCTTTTGATAGTTTGGAATTTTTTGATGGTATGTTTTTTGAGGTTTTTTGTTTGTTTGTTTGGGGTTTTTTTGTAAAAGAGCTAATAAGTACTTAAGTGGAATTTTTCCCAATTTCAGCATATGATATATGACTTTCTATCGCAAAGACAAGCCCTAATTCTACATGTAGAAAAAAAAATTAAAATACTGGTGTTGTCAATTTAAGTTTACTTAGCAGTCATAAGATTTTAGTCCATGCAAAGAGATTCTATTGTCATTGCTAAAAGCATAAATCCTCATTAATATAAATTCTAGTGTTTGTGTTTTTATTTGTGCATCAGAAGTACAAGGATGAGTTACTTCAATGGGTATAGAGTTCTTAAGTACAGTATTTCTATGAAATAATAAATAAAAAAGTAAATTTCATTAATATTATAGGGTTGAACAATCATAGCAATAACAAGCTCACAACAATTTCTTATTAAAAAAATAATTAGTTCAAGTCATTGAAAACCTATTTTTCCACATTGTTGTAAACTAACACTGAAAAATAGGTGTTGTGGTTTGACACTAGACACCCATGAGATACAGTCACTCACCCTCCCCTGCCTCAGCTGGGCGAAGAAGGGAAAAGAAGAAAAGTTATGAAACCTTCATGAGTGAGATAATGACTGGGAGAAATATTTCAAGGGCAAGCCAGGCTCAACTTTAGTTACAAAGTGAAATTTATTACTAATAGAATCAGAGGAGGATAATGAGAAGTAAAACAAGCCCTTAAAACACTGTTTCCCCCCCAGCCCCTATCTCCTTCCCACCGACAGTCCAGGAAGACAGGGTGTGGGGATTTTTGTCAGTTCATCACTGAAATTTTCTTCTGCTGCTCTGGGAGAGGAGTCCTTCCCCTGTGGGGCTGTGGGGTCCCTCCCAGGGGAAACAGTTCTCCGTGAAGCATGGGTCCACTCTCAGAAGAAGCAGCCAAACCTCACCTGCTGCAATGTGAGTCCTTCCCACGGGCACACAGTCCTCCCAAACCTGCTGTGATGTGCATGGGTCTCTCTTCCATGGGCTGCAGTCCTCCAAGGACAGGCTGCTCCAGCCTGGAACCAAGGGCTCTCTCTCCCCACTGGGTCTCCCACTGGATCACAGCCTCCTCCAGGAATTTACCTGCTGTAGCATTGGCATGGCCCCCACAGGCTGCAGGTGGATCTCTGCATCCCCCATGGATCCCCAGGGGCTGCAGGGGCACAGCTGCCTCACCATGGTCTCACCATGGCCTGCAGAGGAATCTTGGCTCTGGAGCCTGGGGCACCTCCTGCCCCTCCTTCTGCACTGACCTTGGTGTCTCCGTGTTGTGTCTCTCACATGTTCCTACCTCCTCCTCTTCTCTGACTGGAAGCCAAACCTGTGATTTTTCTTTTGATTTTGTTCTTAAATCCATCCTCACCGAGGTGTTACCAACACCTCTCATTGGCCCAGCTTTGGCCAGCAGTATGTCCATCCTCAGAGCCACCAGCCATTGTCTCTGGGACATGGTAGAAGCTTCCAGCAGCTTCTCACAGGAGCCACCTCTGTGGCCCTGCTGCTACCTAACACCAGGCCATGACAAACCAATACACTAGGACTTTTCCAAGTAGTCTGTTCATATTTGTTGATTTATTCAGAATATATCTCAGTTTCTTTACTCATTATTTCTCTCTGTCCAGAAATTCTTCTTTCAGCATCCAGCTTTAACCCTAGTGATCGACAGATATTTTTCTTTCTGTTGAGCAATAATATAATTTAGCACACAGAATTAGTCCTGCCACAAGAATGGAAACATTTAGTGCCATTGCTTACTTCCTTAATTTTATTTTGTCCAACAAGCACACATAAACTCTTGCATAACCAAAAGATGTGTATCTTTAAACTGCTCCTCAACAAACTTTATTATCCACTGGACTAAAATTGGTCCTACTTGGTACTTAGCAAGATGGAAATATTTTTTCAAATATGCTGGAACAAGCTCAGTATAGCATACAAGCCTGCCACATTTTCAAGGATCACTTCTAGAGCCCTGCTATGACAAATTAAATTGCCTAAGTGTTATGGATAGGAGAGGGAAAACTCAACACTGTAGGATACGTGACCTTCAGGAGTATATAATGAAAGAAGCAGCATCCCAGTTTCATTAATGTATCTTCAGATTTCTCTGTTCCCTTTTTGTAGGTACTACTAAGTTTATCTTCCTACAAATCTTAGACTATGCTCTAGGTTTATATGTATAATCTGCAATAAAATAAGAGGGATTTGTTTAGTTAGTAAAAACTTCGTAATCAGCATTTCCCTACCCCGCAGTAAAAAACCTCTCATTTTAAGGTTGGTTTTTTTTTTTTTATGTGTGAGCTTCCTCGGTATTGCAAATGTTTCACTAGCTCAGACTACATTTTGATAAGAACTGTTATTTGAGCAACTTTTATCCATCTGCTCTATTGTTATTAATGGAATATTATATTACCATGGAAGAAGCAGTCTAAGTTCAAAAGCCAGGACGGATTTTTTTTTTAATATCATTTATTGTCCAGCAAAAGATTTCAGGCTCCTTCTCATTCTATTACTTAATATTTTGTGTGCTCAGCAAAATTGTCTTTAGATCAAGTTACAAGAATAATACAGTGTAATCAGTTGGTTTTATTTTTCAAGAAACTTCAATGGCTGCAAATTAAAACAAATCCATTTTGTAATAGTGTTAAAAAAACAGGTGGAGACAAATCCCATAATGTCACCATTATTGTGCATCATCAGCCAAGTGATTGTACCACTGGGTATTTTCATCCTCTGACTTCAAAACAGAGATATAGTTAACAAAACCAGATAAGTAAAACTTTAAATCAAGATGCAAAAGGAGGGAGTAATTGACTGTTTTAGGTAATTACGGGTTTAATTTTTAAAAAATGGAACCCTGTTAACTATTTAAATAACTTTATGAGAGTGAATGCCTTTTTTGACAACTTTTAGCAAAACTCCAGACACTGAACTTTACTGTTTCTTACGCTTCAGCACAGTACATTTTGCGGCAAAATTTTTACCATAAGACTTTAATTGCTTTTGGAAGCTTCAGTTTCATCCAATTATTTAATAGCCTACATTAGGGGAAAAAAAAATGAAACCTTATTGCTTTATAATTCTTGCTGACAGATGGTACCCACAAAATACCCAGTAGCATCACTGAGATGACTGAGATGACTGTATTACAAAAATTCAGGGAAGATTAACATCTAATACTCACCCAGTCATCCACAGCTAGATCATCATTCAAGAACCAGGCTTTAAAATTAGAACGAAATGACAACACATATGACATATTCATTTAGGCAGCAGGCCTGAAGAGAGCTAAGAAAAACAATTCCAAGTGTTAATTCCTTAACAGGAAAGGGGTGCAAGTAATCTACTCATAGAAAACAATGCTCTTGTCTTGAAAATCATTGATTATCTTGGGTGGGGTTTCTATTCCCTGATCGTCTGCCTTATGCCCAGAAATGGCTGCTGTAGCTTTGGGTGGGTCTGGAGAGGGGGAGCCTTGGGGCTGTTGCCTGGGCTTTGTCAGAGCTTCCCTCTCAGGTGTCAGCGGTGCCCTGGGATGGTGCTACTCTGCTGCTTAGCTAGCTTGAGTTTTTTGTTAGCTTAGGCAAGAAGGCTTTTTTCCCCCTTTCCCTGGCCTTGGAGACTGTGGCAGCAATCCTTCAGCAGCTTTTGCTTTTTCCTGAGCTGTTCAGTTTGGTTTGGTCTGTGGCATGAGAGAATTATCAATGTGAGAAGCAGGGCACCGGCAGGGAGCCAAGGAGCTGCTCCTTCCAGGCTCCAGACCTGGGAAAAGCCAGCCTAGTGAAAGAAAGGACACTAAATTCACCAGCTTCATCTGCTGTGAGGAGGAGACAAACATCAGAGATTCACCAGGTTCCCGTCTGGTTTTGCTCAAGCTGCTGCAAGAAACTCTTTGGTTTTTTCCTTCCCTGAAACGAAAGCTGTCACTATATTTTTTTTCCCTTTCACATGACATTACAGCCATTGGGGTTTTATTTTTTTCCTTCCCAGGCATTTAGGGTTTTTTTCATTTTTGTGTGGAGGGGTTAACAGTTCAGTATCTAGTATTTGTTCACCATTTTTTCCCATGCAATGTTGGCACTCTTGTGAATAAGTGGATTTTTTCATTTTCATCCACTGGTCTTAATATCTCATTGGTAGAAAAGGATTGTTAGAATCATTCTTTGTTAAAGGAAACACTCATTCCATAGTATTCCATATCTAAATTTGTTTATAAACCATTAAAAAATGTTCTCCTCAGTTTCCTCAAAAGGCTGCTCATCTTAGGGTTATGCTTCAAAAAACCACAAAGGGAATGTGGCACTTCCACAACATCCACAACTTTATAACTTCCCCTTTGGCACCAGCAATGTGCTGGCTGCATCAGCCCCTCAGAAAATGGCCACGTTACCTGCTCCTCTTAGGGTTAGAGTTGCACTTAGGGTTAGGATTGAAAAAACCACAAAGACCAGGGCTCCAGGGACACTGAAGCTACAAAACAGATGGCAAGGCGTGCATGGCACTGCCCACCTCAACATGGCCCTTTGAAGACCCTCCTCATGGAACCAGCCATGTTCTGGTGGCCACCTGAGAAAAAGGCAGCTTTTAATTCTCAGTTCCAGGGTACAGTTTAGCATAGGGTTAGGGTTCAAAATAACACAAAACCTAGAGCTCCATGCTCACTGCAACTACAAAACACAGACCTAGGGAAAAATGGCAGCGCCTCTTTCAAAATTTTCTCATTTGCACCAACAATGTGCTGGCAGCTAAGCCTCAGTAAAAGCCCCCTTTTACTGCTCTGCCTAGGGTTATGCCTAGGGTTAGGGTTCAGAAAACCACAAAGACCAGAGCTTCAGGGACTCTGCAGTAACCAAAGGATTGTCAGGGAAACACAGGACTGATGCAACGTGGCTCCCTCCACACCTTTCTGCTTGGTACCATACTCTCCCCCATGCAGGCTTTACTGCTCCAGCTGGGGTTGGGGTTATGCCCAGGGTTGGGGTTTCAAAAACCACAAAGCCCAGCACTCCAGGAAGACAGCAGCTGCAAAAGGATTGCCAAGGGAAACACAGGGGTGCCATAACACGGCTCCCTCCACACCTTCCCTGCGGGATGAGCCATGTGCTGGCCACGTCAGCTACAGCAAAAAACTGCTTTTCCTGCTCCATTCATTGCAAGGGTTACACTGAGGGTTAGGTTCAAGAAACCAACAAAGCCTAGGGACTCTGAAATACCAAGAGGCATGCCAAGGGGAGCACTGTACTCCCACATTTCTTCCATCATACCTTTCTTTCTCCTTTGCAGCAGCCATGGAATATTTTCTTGGTGTGGTTTTCAATTCTCTGATCATCTGCTCTCTGCCTAGAAATGGTTGCTGTAGCTTTAATCCTGAACAAAACTGTCAGAGAGTGTACAGCATAAATTAGCAAAAAGCTGAAATAAAAATGAATGATGTCTCCAGAAACTTCGTTCCAAGTCTTAAAAACAAGGTCAAAGAATGGCAAATACAGAATAATTTACTTTTTGGTATTATTTTTGCAATTATTAGTATTGTTATTTAATTAAAAATGTTTGTTACATTATAAAAATCTAGCAAGTCATGAGGAAATAAACGGTGCATCTTTATTTTCTCAATTAAGTTATCCTTATAATAGACTGGGGGAACACATCTGTCAATGTCACAGTTCGCATATGGTCTCTGAATTGTACAGTTGTTCCATACAGTACTATAATTCTTTTTCCATTTTAAGCTTTTAGTCACTGTCAGTGATTCATTTAAACTTGATCATGTTTTAATTTAGAAAAAAAGACTATGAACTTGTCTGAATTCAAAATAACCCATACTGCTTCTTCACGTGCTTACAACAGTCCTTACAATTTCTGTGGGTTAATCAAGCAAATTTCATGAGCACTCTGGTATAATTAATCCAACAGGGCATGGTAGTTTAATAACTGAATATCAGTTATTGCCAGAAAGGCTGAACTCTAAATAAATCTGCTTACAATGCAGTTAGGGTGGATTCTCATCTTGTATTTGTAAAACATGGAAGGAAAACACATGCAAGTAGAATTTCAACAGTAAATATGTGATTCCACTATAGTACATAGACAGAGATCCACTAGGTCATTTTTCAAATAGCAGTATTTCTTTAAATTTTCATCTCTTTGGAAAATGACCTGTTGGATATCACCTATATGGAAAGATGAGAAAAACAAAAATGCATTCTATTTGGAGACAGGAGAGCAAGCACACCAAAGATGGCAAAGAGGCATGCCACAAATGCACAATAATTGTAAATTTAACCTCTGCACAATTTTTACCCTTTCTCATTTAAGATTGATAGTATGATCTTTTCTATTTCTCCTGACCCCCAAGAACAGGCCTTTATTCACATGTGCTCACATGTGCTGTATCAGTGAGGAAGAACAATTGTGTTTAAATGAAGCCAATTAATTTGAAGCAGATACAAGAGCAAGTGCACAACCAAAATCACTGCAGAGACCGCTGGTCTCTTGGACACAGATTTGTATCTTGCAAATCTAACTATAAAATGCTGCACAAAAGCTCATTCTCTTTCAGATATTCTAGAAATTCCCATGACACTCACAGAATGAATTTAGGTATGGAAATAATTTTCTTCTACCTAGCTGGGTTCTAAAATAGCTGCTTTGTAAAGTAAAAGCTAGGACTATTTCAGACCAGTGTTTCTGAAAGAAAAGGCTATTTCTAAACATAAATCCTTCAAGGAATATTCTGTTGACAGTGGTTATTTTGCCACTCAATTCTCAAATTGTTAAGTTCAAAGTAGTTCTATGTAATAACTTCAGAAAACCTGAAATAAAGAAACAAACAAGGTTAAAGGGCTTACTGAGGGTATAAGATACCGGTATTTTACAGTATTCCTTTAGTAAAGTCACTTCATATATTTGTTTTCTTTAAGCTGTGGCAGAAGATTCAAGCCATTCTCTGCCATAAGCAGCCATCTGTCACATCACTGCCTTTCATATTTTCTTTCATTTCTGTGTAATAGCATGCACTGACTGCACACATGGCCCAGAACGTGGACAAATGTCTGCCCTGGCTAATATGAACTATTAAGGGGTGTTTGCTGGTGTAAATCATTGCACCTCTCATCCTTCCTTCAGGCAAGCAGCTGTTAGCCCAGGAAACCATCACAGGAGGCTCCAGTTCTGTGGTATGTCCCTCATTAGTCTCTGTAAGCCAAACTGGCCAAGGCAATAGTTAATCTGACTGATCTTAATCTTTTTGCAGGGAAGAATAAAGGTCATTCTGCTTTTCATCTAAATACAACTATTAAAAATTATAGCCCTACTGAACTGGATGAATCCAGAAGGGAGGTATGGAAGAGCAAATAGTCATTAAAGGTTTTCAATATTTTACCATGTGCCTCAAGTGTTCTGCAATAGTCTTAATTAAGGAGAATATTGAGGAGAGATGGCTAAGTAACAGAGGGATAGCTGGACACTTTAAAATTCTATGCCAAAAACAAGTAGAGGGAATGCAATCTGCTGACATATTTTTATTTAACAGAGATGATGCTGGGTTAGATGAAAGAATAGGGTTTCAAAACCTGCACAGATCTGGTGGTAAGCTTGATAAGCAGAAGAAGGAATGGTAGGTAAGAAAGAAAACCATTTCTTACAGAGAGGGGAGAATTCCATCTTTCACTACAAATGTTTTCTTAGAAAAGTGTGTCCTTTCCTGACTTCTACTCTTGCAGAATAGTGCAGACCACTGTTAGTGAAAAAGTATTTGTTCAGCCTTTCTTGTCCAAAACAACCACACTCTTTTGACTCATTTATATCAGATTCTGATCATCTTTTGCGTACTTGTGAAAATTCAGCACATGCAAAAAGTAACTCAAAAAGGAAGCAGAAAGTACCATGCTTGAAAGAAGCCATCTTATTGGTTTGTTTCCAGGATTCCTTGAACTATATCACTTCCTGTCAGCCTTATCATGGAGATTCATATTAGCAGAGATCTTCAGGGCTTAGGGATCTTCAGGTCAGATCTCTTGGAGAGGAGTGTTGCAGTTCTCTTATGCTGGGGTTTGGTCAGAAACACAAATATGTCATGGCATACTCCTAATAAATCTATATAGGAACAACATAATTAAATTAACTTGATAGGATCACAAGGCACATGAACAGCTTATTTTTACACTTTAGGAGTAGGTTTTATATATACAGCAAAGAAAAAACATCACTTCCTTCAGATTTTTATATTACTACAATATATCTGGTGCTGGGTACTTTCCTGGTCAGCTGTTATTAGAGTTTGTTACATCACTTGCCCAAGTATTTTAAATGACAGGTTACAAAAGCTATAATTCAATAATTATCTAATAAAAGACAACTTAGTAACTACAGTCCTAGTCCCTGTCAGTTATAGGTGTTATTTCCTTCACATAAAATATACTCTGTATATTTTATGTGAAGGAAATTGCCTATTAATTAATTAATTGCCTATTAATACTACAGTCTTCAGCATGCTTATGTGATTTCAGTAGTGATCATTCTTACTAAGTGTTTGAGGCTCTAAAGTGCAGCAAAGATGTGACAGAGAAGCTTGTTACATCTCAGACAAACTAATAGGGCAGCCCCAAATTATGACTACAAACTTTGAAAGTCTACAGATGTTTGCAGATATAGATGTTTATTGTCTAAGTGAATTGCTCCCTGTGTTCCAGTTTGGTAGGTTTCTAAGAGTCTTTCAAGACACTAATGTTTTTTGTCTTATCTTCTCCAATGCTTTAACCTTCAGACAATTTTAAAAAGTCAGAGTTTTGTTCTCAGGTGTGTCTGGAGCAAGTTCATTCACTGACTGGATAGAGCTCAACTGTCCCTGCCCACACTTGAATACAGGGAACACTGACTTCCTACATCTAAATCATTTTACCAAAACCATGGGCCAGTATAAAATGTTAATTAACCTTTTTGACCAGCTTGCTCACAGCAAGGCAATTAGAAGCACAAGTTAGTGGTTGATTCCTTTTGATTTATTTGATATGTTCTGCTGCTTTTACAGATAATTTGCAAGGACCCTAGATACAGGACTCAGCTTCCAGAGAAAAATAAACCTGACATTCCAAGGTTTTCACTCAGTGCAGTCACCTTCCTTTTTGTGCTTTTTCTTAGGGCCGTATCATAGTCTTAAAGCAGGATGTGTCTTTCAATCTCTCTCTAAGATTTTTTAAATCTTTTGGGGGTGGGGGAAGGGGTTGGGGTGTTAAACTGCTCCTATTTTCCTGCCCAAAGCAGAAAAAGCAGAATCTTCCCTCTACAAGTATTTTCAGTCACCTCTGGGTTCAGCCATGACACATACTCACTTATATTTTGATCTGACACCCTATACTGTCTTCTAGAATATCAGTCTTCTACAACTTTGACATGCTTAAACCCATGCATATGCCCTTCCCCATGCCATGTCCCCAGTTTTAAGTGTATTTAAGCCATGAATAATGGCAAAAAAATGAAAGATTTAAGCAAAATGGCAATATTTTTAAAGTGTCAGTTTGCTGTTTGCTCAGAGGTCAAAAAATATTCCTTACACCCTTACACCAACAATGTATTCCTTACACCTACGATGACCTCTGAGCCAAACACAGTTACTTCCTAGACTCTGAATAAAATTTTTCTAAGGTAATTGCATGGCAGTAATTAGAAAACAAACTCTGCTTTCCTACTGCTGCCTTCCAATTTTTCTGTTGGTCTTATTTTCCTTACATTGATCTCCCACAAAGTGGCAGATCTAGTTTAAAGTATTCCTGTTAATGTTGATGATGAAAAGAAAACTATTTTCCCTAATAAATGGCTGGTTTGTTTTGCCTGTAGGAGAAAGACCAGCAAATGCATGGAGTGCATTTTTTCAGTTACCCATGTTTGTGAATGGGTCTCCTTTTTTCTATTTTAAGTGTTCTGCAGGATCAGGAAGCTAATTTCACTCTCACCAGCCACTTCTTTTCTTAGAAAAGATGAGTAAAGGAGAATTGTCATAGGTACAATTAGATTTGTTGGTTTTTTTTTTAAAGGAAACACTCTTAGTCCAAATTCCTCAAACTTATCAAAGTGCCTGCCTCACTTAGAAATCAGTGGAAATTAGATACTTGAATAACTGGAGATGATGCCTGCCTGGCAGCAATTGAAGTAATTTTAAGCCTTTCCAGAATGAGTATTTAAGTTTCAAAAAGTGGCATTCTCACTGTTTCTCTATTAGAATAACAGACTTGTAGTGTAATTCAGGTATGAAAGGACCTGAGTAGGTCTCCAGTTTAATCTTCCACTCAAAACAGGTCCAGACATGGAATCAGACCAGGTTGTTTAGGGATTTACCTAGTCTGGTCCTGAAAATCATCAAGGACAGAGGTTACACAACATCACTGGGCAACTTGCTACACTGCTGGGCTATCCTCATGAGAAAAAATTTCTCCTTATAAACAATTTAAACCTATCTTTCAATTTACCTCTCATCCTCCCACCAGGAAGCACTGTGGAGAGCCTGTGATCTCAACAGCCCCCATGTAAGGACTAGGGTCTGCTCTTTTGTTCCCCTGAAGCCATCTGGCCTCCAGGTTGAGCAATCCCAGGTTTCTCAGCCTTTCCACACAGGTTGAGTGCTCAACTCCCAAATATTTTGGCAGCCTCAGCTAACTCATCCTAATTTGTTGAGGTCTTCCTCGTACTGAGAGCCTAAAATTGGGTGCTGTGTTATAGAATCAGAGAACATGCTGAGTTGGAAGGGACTCATCAAGTCCAACTCCTGGCCCTGCAAAGGACACCCCAAGAGTCACACCATGTGCTTGAAAACATTGTCCAAATGCTTCTTGAACTCTGTCAGGCTTGGTGCTGTGATCACTTCCTTGGGGAGCCTGTTCCAGTGCCCAACCACCCTCTGGGTGCAAAACCTTTTCCTGATATCCAGCCTAAACCTCACCTGACTAAGCTTCCTGCCATTTCCATGAATCCTGTCAGTGGTCATGAGAATGAAGCCATCAGTACCTGCACCTCCACTTCTCCATATGAGTGAGTTAAAGACCCCAGGGAGTCTCCCCTCAATCTCCTCCAGGCTAAACAGACCAAGTGATCTTAGCTGCTCCTCATACAGCTTCACCTCCAGTCCCTTCACCATTCTCGTGGCCTCCTTTGGACACTCTAATAACTTAATATCTTTCTTATATTGTGGTGACCAAAACTGCACACAGAATTCAAGGTGTGGCCACACCAGTGCAGAGTAGAGCTAGGTTTAACAAATGCCAAGAAGACGAGGGCAGTCTCTTCCCTCTGCTGCTGGTCAGGATTCTCTTAATGTGTGCTGTGACACTGTTGGCCACCTTTGCTGCCAGGGCATACTGCTGGCTCATGTGTCAAGAGGTCAACAGTTTTAAGCAGAGCCTTCTCCCCGAGCAGATCCAGCCTGTACCATTGCAGAAAGTTCTTCCTTCTCAGGTGAGTGCTTTCCATCTTTCCTTTGATCATATGAGGTTCTTGTGGCCCACGGCTCCACCCTGTGTGGTACCCTCTGAATGACAGCTCTGTCATTGATGGCAATCCAGAAACTTACCTGAGTTATTTAAAGAAGGATTTGTCTGCTGAACCAGCAAGAATATAGGATTTCTGACCACAGACTCCTACCACAGTGCCACCATCACTTACCTCTCCTCTGGTCTTGACCCATGAGCTCTCCCTCAGCCTGTTGTCTGTCGTATACAAGAGCTCCCCATAAGTGAGCTGCTATTTCATGCAGAGTGCATCTTCTGCAGCCCCCCTGCTTCTGTCTTTCTTGACAATATTTCCTGAAGAGTTTGTACCTGTTCATTGCAGGTGTCCAGCTGCAAGCTGTTCCAGTATGTCTCAATCCTCCTTTGCATTTCTGTTGCCAACAGGCACCCACCACATTTTGTCGGGTGAGTCCCACTGCTCTCATTCTCAGGCTTTGGTGCTTTTTGTGCTTGTAAAAAACACTACTGCATCTAAGACATAACTTTTGCACAGTGTGTTGACCTGTGGGATAGGTGTAACCCCCCATGCCCTAAACCCTTCCCTTAGATCAAGGAAGCACCTCCCAGGCTTCCATTGCCCATGGGCTCACCCCAGGAGCCTGCAGCCCCTCCTGATGTCCTCAGGATCTCCCGTGGCCAGATTGCTGATGATGCTCATCCACATGGATAAGCAGCAGGGAAGTCAGTTAGCAACAATGCAGAAAAGGGGAAATTACCAAATGTGAATGTTTTTTTATGGGAATTTCTTAAAATTCTTTGTAGATTCATTAAGTGGCTAAATTTTACTTTCAGAAAAATATAATCTGTTTGAAAATAAAACAGCTGTGGCCTTTCCATTTTCGTGGTTTCATCTCTCATATAACAAACAATAAGACAACAGGAAAAGGCCTCAAGCTGTGCTAATGGAAGTTTAGTTTGGAAGTTAGGAAACATTTCTTCTCTGGAAGGTTGTCAAGCATTGGAAGAGGTAGCTCAGGGAAGTTGTTTAAATACCCTGGAGGCATTTTAAATACATGTAGATTAGGAACATGGTTCAATGGTAGACTTGGCAGTGCTAAGTTTCCATTGGACCCAATGATCTTAAAAGGTCTTTTCCAGCTTAAGTGGTTGTATGATTCTGTGATATCTAAGGAAAAATATTTGTAGCATTTAAGAGATTCCAAATCTGGCCCCAGCTCTGTTTTCAAGTTCATGGGGCGTAAGCCCAAAGACGTTTCATCTAGGAAATGCATTTTTAATCAAGGTGAAGGTAGTTCTTCTGGCTTTGTATGAGTGTTACTGAAAGCAAAATGTGATTCATTACAGCCATCCCCACATTTTTTGGTGCCTTTTTATTTAATCTTCAGCTTTATCAAGGCCTTTCACATGTCATGCTGATGTTTACAGAATAGCCAAGGAGCATCTTTATTTTTAGTCAAGGTTCTCCTTTAAAACACCTTGCCAGTATAATGCGTCTGTGTTTGATTATCTAATCTATGAGCAGATCAGTCCTCTCAGGAAAAAATGTTAACTTGCTCCCAGGAGGCCAGAATAGCTGTTGTACAGATATTTATCTGCATTCATCTCTCTTTTTGCATCTTTGTCATTCTGGTAAAATAGATTTCTTAGCAGCAGAAAATGCTTTATATTTATATCCTAGTTTCTATCCATGGATCTCAAAGCACTTTTCCAATATTAGCAAAGATAATTGTTAATTAAAACAAATTAATCATCCAGACAAATATGACTATCAATATTTTTTGGGTAGGGAAGTCAAAGTGCAGGAAGCTGAGTTGACTTGCTTAAGGTCATATTGGAGACAAACAAGAAGATTTAGGTGTGAAAAAAAGGTTGTTAGAACTGTTAGATCATTTTCAATTCCAAGCTATAAGCTAGATAGGCTAGAAAAATTATTTGTATTGTCACAAGTATTTTGACATTTGAAATAAAATAAGCAAACCACTAATCAATTTATATTTAACCCATTAAATCTTTTGGGGAAAAAAGGAAAGTATATCAAGGTACAAAATTACCTTTTTAAAAGCATTATTCAAACATATGTCCTTAGGACACGTCCTATAAGGAGACTCAGAAACTAACACCAAGATTTATGTCCCAGCATCATCATCACCAGTGTATGCAATCTATGTGCTGCAAATATTTATGTACCTTCTGGTAGACAGAAATGAAGCAATTCTAACATCAATATTAGTACACAAAACTAGGAGCTGTACTTCAAACAGGAGTGGGAGGTTTTTAAATTAGGTATTTGTTGTTTGCTACATGGCAAGGTCTGAGGTCTCAAGAGAAACTCACAGAACACTCATAAAAGAAACACACACCAAAAAAAAACAGGTGTGTGGGGCAGAGAGAGAGGGAGGGAGAGGGAGAGAGAGAGAAAATTCTTGGCCTCCAGCTACAGCTCCAACAGAGAGGAATTGTCTCTTTGGTCCACTGCAACGTATGCCAGCCTTGTACAATTATTTTAGATATACCAAACTGTCTCAAATAGGACTAAATACTTGTATTTAGGCAATCCCAACCACCACATCCCTGTTCTGACATAACTCAACAGTGACATATAGGTTCCTTTAACAATACAGATACTAAAGTAAATAGCTGTTAAACCAGATGCTTCCTATTTAGCAAGAATACTTTCTTTATCAAGTACATGGTAAAAAAAAAAAGAAATCCACTGCTAGAATTCTCTGCAGAATCCTAATATCCAAACTGTATTTCATGATGGTTATTAAAACAGTTTAGTGGTGTTCTTCTAAATCTCTGTCAATCACATCATTACCCTTTAATTTGGCTAAGAAAAATGAAATTATTTTTTTGAGCCTTGTATCAGATAAATGGAAAAATACCGAACTTGAATCAATATGCTCTCTGTTACTATAACCACCATACTGGGGTTATAGAGGAAAAAAGCCTTCTGTTTTTCACTGTCCTTGTTCATGCAGCAGCCAGTTTGCTGATTAGAAAGCAGATCATGCTTTCCTTGGCATTTACCCAGTTGCTGTCTGGACTGAAAGGTTATAGAAGCACACATACCGTGGCTCTGCAAAAATTAGAAAGGCCAGCAAGTCACATATCCTCAGTGCCAGAGGCAGAGAAAATACTGTTCCCTTCTCAGAGCTTCTTCCCACCTTCAGTCTTCTGAGAGTGTCAGACATAAGGTATCAACATGCATTACCAACTTAGGAGATTGACAGTTTTATTCATTTTCTTTGTCAGACTCTTAAGTGCAATGTAGCAGACAGCATATGAGATTACTTCTCACTTACTATGCATACCAGAATTTCCACCTGGAAATCTAGCCCCACCTTTCTAGTCAATTTTCATAAAATGCAAAAAAATATTAAACCTTGAGACAAAAGCAAAAATTCAATTCAAACTGATGAAGTTAGTTTTTTGGATTAATGTTTTTCAATGAGAACATATTCTCTAGTCATATGTCAATCAGAAATTTTCTGATTTACAGGAACCTCCCTGATTAAATAACACAACAAGCATTCAGAAAACAAATGTGCTGAAAGTGTTATAGCTCTGTTTGTAACAGGGCGTTCCTACACTTCCTATGCTTGGAAAAAAAATATATCACAGTCCCAGCATCTTCTATTTTAGTGAGACTCAAAATTCCGTAAGTCTGAATAGTCAAACTAGTTCTTTGGCTCAAACTAGTGCAAAAAACAATATATATCTGTGTATGTCTGCTCAAGCACAGCCTCTTGCAGATGCACTTGTATTGCCCAGAGTATCCCAGGCAAATTAGCTCAGCTAATTTGCCACAAACAGGAAAGCCGTATTAGACCAGCAGAATCCCTACCTGTGCAGACCCCACAAGAGCAACAAGTCTAACATGACACTGAAGTTTTTCATGGGACTGAATCCAGACAAAATGGCTGGTTGGAAATAGAAGGGTGGGTTGGGCTTCAAGAGTTTTGTATAGGAGGGGATTCATTGTGAGCTGTGTCCTTACTGAGTCCAGATTAGTCAGAACTCATCAGACTGGGAGACAGATCACAGTTAACCAGTGGAGTTCTCAACCTTTTTTGCTATTTCCCAGTTCCCTTCCTGTACAAAATCCATCACTGTCAGAATTTCTGCATGCAGTCTGTATCTTCCTTCCTAAACCAGGTTGAGATCTAACAGCAAGGTTAGTCTCAGCATCCTAAAATTTTCAGCCTTAAAAGCCCTTTTCAATCCCTGGCATTTGTTCCAAACCACGTTGGTATTTCTATATAGCACCCTAATATCCCCTCTGTCTGTGCAAGGTCTGTGGCTGATTTGATCAGTCAAGCACTGGGCTTATATCTGGTCACTGCCAGGATTCATAGTCTAGGGACTGCTGTATCTGCCTCACCTTTAGCATCAGATCTGGAGGGTACATGTTCTGAAGACATCCTCTCTTGTCTCAACTTCTTAAAGAAAAAACATGAAAAGCTTGGTACAAGTGGTCATAAGTGCTGAGATCTACAATCTTTGTGTTTGCTGTATTATAACCTATGCAGTACTGAATACTGATCCCAGGAATTTTGAATGTCCACAGCATCAGAATGTACATCAGTAGCAGATAGTAACTTCCCAGGAAGACATTTAGAAATGTTTGGTCACTGTACTAACACACAATCCATAACAGTTTCATTTCTTTATATTGTGAGCGTGACAAAGAAAACTGAATGCATTTTCTTGGATGAACTTAATATAGTTTCCTTATCACTTTTAAACTGGGCTTAAAAGATGATACAGCAACTTTCAGGTAGAAAAGGAAAGGCTAAAAAGCATGTAATTCAGCTCAGAATGGATTTTACAGGCCTCAATGGAATTAATTACTGAGAACTTGCACATGTAGTAATTAATTTCATGCAATTCAGCACCATCTGCAGATGCATTATTTCCTTTCAAAGCTACTCTAATTCAATGTAAAAGAGAAATTGTTAGGAGTTTTTAGGCAGCAAAAGCTTTTGTATCTTGTTTATGCCAAAGAAATTAGATGAGGAAATTAAATATTATTTGAAAAACATAACCTTTTTTCCCATTAAAGAGAAAATACCTCTCAATTGTTAGTAAGGGAACTACTTGCAATTACAGAGATTTGGGGGAAAGAAACTTTGATTTAGAACTGATTTTCCAGTTTAAAAAAATAGTTGTGGGGTTTTTCGTAGCAATCACTTATCATTTGCAGGTGAATTATGCTATTGCATCAACCTTTGTACCAGATACAAGCAAAACCTATTGAATACACATCCCTCTGTTGAAATATGTTCCAAAAATACTTTATATTATTTGCTTGTAAGATATATAAAAATCTTTAACTACTTTTCTCTTCATTAGCTTGTATATAACTTGCTCTGGAACAGAAAACAATTGACTGCAGCAAATTACATGAGCTCTTTTTCTCATATTCAAGGGCAGGGAGGGTATATTTTTTTTTAACTCCCATTGAGGGTTCACATGTACTGAGAAGGAAATTTCATCAACTAAAATAAATTTAAATTGGACAGTGTCCTGGAGCATTGAAGAGTATCTCTGAGTTGCATCTTTAAAGTCTTTAGACTTAAATATCAGAAATGCTGTCAAAGAGCATATTAGAACAATGTGCTTTGATGCATCAGCTGAACCATCAGTTTTGTGCTGGAAATTCTGGAAAAATCAATTCCAACTCTTCTCAGGCATTCATGTAACACCTAACACAAGGGCTGATTCTGCTGTAATACTGTGACTGAGAAAGAGTATGTATTTGGGGGGAGAGGCTATCCACGTAGCACAGTTTTTGTTCTGTGATGTGTTAGGCAGCGTGCATTGTTCTTTGGCAATAATAATAATGAATAGATTACAGCCCCATCAATCTATGCCCATTTAACAAAGTCACATTATCACAGAAGAGTTCCTGTTTTGAAAAAAAAAATATGCAATTATTATTTGCATTTGTTAGCACTCACAATATTCAACTTCAGCTGAGAGCTTGTTGTTTCCTGTACAAAACAAACTCTGTGGTAATAGAGAGCTGAAAGCATTAACCCTATAATTGTAAGAAGAGGCACAAGGCCAGTCAGGTTCTTTATCTTTTCCTCCTGCTGATAGAAGCCTGGACATGGTTTCCCTTCCTGAAAAATGCCCATTGAAGCCTTGTGTCTAACAAGCAAACTAGATAACAGCATTAAAATTGCATTTGGAGCTAAAGGAGATGCCATCATGATAGTCACATTATGGGAATAATATAGGGCAATACAGATGATTGATTTTAGAGCAATCACTTACCAAAGCAAGAAGCCGTGAACAAGCACAAACTCTTTCCAATGCACTTTACAAGGAAAACATGAAGCCTTGCAGACAAGAAATCTATAGTCTTCCTACAACAACCACTTCTAAACAAGCTGGGTATCTTTACCTAGAGAAGCGAAGATGGTGAATCATTAAGCAATTACAGTGAGGTGTCCTTATTTTTGGATCCAGCTTTTTTGATATGTACTGAAATTGAAATAGTGTTTGCATTTGGATATGTAAAGTCCCCAGTCCTTAAAAAAAAAGTAAATTTGAAAGCAAGAACATGAACGTAATATTCTGAACCCAAAGAGGTCAAAAAGGTTTTTCTGAAAAGGTCCTTGAAATCACACTTTTAAATATGCCAGAGGAATTGATTATTTCTGTACTGTTCTTACTGTCATTGCCTTCACTGATAAAAGAAGAGATGAATGGTTTGAGGGAGGGAAGACAAGAGAGATTCACTCACTCTGCAGCCTTAAGATTTCCTCAGGACTGGATTGGCTGTCATTTCCTGATCTTTATGTGATGTTTATCACAATAGGTTATCACTGCCATTTAATGTCTTATATATTCTTAATGAATATTGTCATTCTCCTTACTATGATAAAAGGGCAGAGTCATCTAGTAAAGGCAGAAAACATCACAGATGTAATACATTTGCATAGAAAGATCTTCATGCTATGACAGAAAAGGCTCAGAATATATGCAGTCTGATGATTAAATTGGGAATTGCCAAAACAAGCAAACAAAAACATCTTGCAAATCATTCTTCCCCTGGACAGATTTAAGATTATGATCTCCCAGTTCTTGGTGCTGCTGTACATGTACAAGCAATTCAACCTCATCAAAGTCTTGATTTAGAGGGCTTAAATTCAATTCATTGCTCACTTTTTTGACTGAAACAAAATTATTTAGACCACTGAAATGTTATCATTATTTCTGGATGACCTTAAATAAACAACTGGTGTAATAAATTCATAGTTGGTCAGTAAAGCTTCTGTTTCAGTTAAATAGTGTTCAATTTGCTCATTTTTGTTAACACTTTGTGGGCTGTGGGCTCTTTTTTATGATGTAATGAATTACTCATTACCCATATTAATATATTATGAAACTGTTTATTATGGAACTGTGTCTTTGGAACATTGAAGGTGACAGTATTATAGTCATAAACCCATGACATGATGACATGTGTCCTATGCTGTAATGATTGATATCAGAGCTTTTTCCACTTACTTAAAAGCTGTCTCATGGAGGCCTGAACCCAGGGCATTCATCTTGCGGGGGTTATGTGGCTCGGCACTATAAATGCGGACACAACAGTTAATTGTGCAATAAATGAGATAAACAGACCTTTGGCTGTCACATATGCTCAAAGACTGATTCTTTTGGTTTCTGGATGCTGTAAATAGTCACATTTTTCTCAGCTTGTAGCCTTATTACAAACTAAATATGTCTGTAATATCTAATTTTTTAGCCAAAAAAAATTGGTAGATTTTGACTCTAACTTCACCTTGCACATGACCTTGAAATAATCTTTTAGCTGATCTTGTCACATTTTATGGACACACTGCACAGCAAACGAAGACGCCTGAAAGATGTTTAGGACTTTAAATAATGAAGTTACCCATTAATAGCTTTAAACACTTTTATTTGTCTCATGGTTTAGCTATTGCTGTGGCAATTCCTGACATCAGTGTTGCATTTAAGTTAAGGGTAGTTGCAAAATGAAATCAAGTTTTCCATGTCATAGAAAAATAGCCAGTAGTTGACAATTCTCCTGGGAAACAGGAGCCCTGATGTTCTCAACTTTACCCAAAGTCTGTTCAATCCACCTGAGATCTTCAGGTGAAGGTGGTCAGTGCAGATAAAGTACAGGGCTCTTTCCAACAGCACACAAGAGAAATGCGGCCAGCAAAACATCCCCAGTAGCTGCTGATTCTTATGACCTGTGGGAGTCCACAGCTAAGTCCAGTGAACAATGTCCTCATCACATTGTGGACAAAAGAATGTACTGACAATCCTAGAGCATAAAACTGAGAGTTTACAAACTATTGTGATAATTTAGATACTTAAAGTAATCATAACTTAAAATGCTTTGCATCTAGCCTTATTCAACAATTCTATTTGTGATCAAAAATGACAGAAGAGACTGGGGTTTTCTTAAACAGGAGGCTGGGGGGAATGTGTTGTATTTTGGAGGCTAGGGTTCAGTTCAAAATGGTCTTGACAGAGTAGATAAGTAGCCCAGAAAATAATCTAGCATGTGAAAATGGAAATAGCTAACCACAGCCTGCTGAACTACTTACTGATTCTTTGGAAACACTTTCTTTGCTGTAGCATTCCTGGTCTGTTCAGCAAGAGCATGAGCTCCGTTTTAGGAACCAGAACAATTAGAAAAACTTCAGAGCATCAGATGCATAAAGAAAAAAAAGAAACAAAATCAACAAAAAAAAAAAGCACCCCAAAACAAACAAAAAACAGCAAACCAAAGCCCAAACAAGAACAAGAAAAAACACCAAATTGAAACAAAACTTAAACCTGATGTTGTTTAGCATAAAGTAGGAATGTTTGAGAAAAGAATTTCAAAAATAGTCTCCAATTCCCTAAAGGCTGGAGCAATAAGGAAGAAATTTGCATGCTACTTGACATGCAAAGTTGATGCAAGAAGAAAATACCTGAAGTTACAAAGAAAATAATAGAGGCAAGACATTAGTAAAACATTTTTTGACCAGAAGTGAAACACTAATAGATGACCGTGAGCCTGTGCCATCTTCATTGTTTGAGGTCTTCAACAAAAAGTTGAGCAGATCTTAGAAAACAAGAAAAAAAATGGGGGAAAAAAAGAGATTTCCTTAGGGTAAGGCAGTTGATTAGGTGACTTCCTAAGGTCTCTTTCCAATTAGCTTTTTAAGGTACAGCATAATTTTAAATGATGCACTTTTTGTATACACTAAACCCTGTGCCTATTCTATCATGTCACTCCTACATATTTTCATCTCATGTATTTTCAAGGAAACTTTGGCTCTGCACCGCCCAGTTCATCTTACACATCTCCTCCAGCAATGAAGCCAGGCAAAAAACTTTAACTTTTCTTACAGCATCAGAATATGGTAGTTTTCTCTGTATTTCAAAGCCAATCAACCAAGCAGCAGGATAACTGTGTTTATTTTTACACCAGACATGCAATTTTTGTGCCTTTCTGAGTCACTGTCATGCCTGAGAAATGCCACTCCCAGACCCCAGGGGCTTCCTCCCTGCAGAGCACAGCACCAACTTTGAGAGGTGCTCAAGATCTTTCTAACCTGTCCTGTGGAAACAGGGTTAGGACAGAAAAGCCTGCACTGCATATTCTTTTCTGGTGCCAGCTGCATCTTGCTAGCTCATGGAGAAGAGTGATGACCCCATCTCACCTCCCATGTGTTGGTGCTGCTGCCTGCACTGGCCGAGCACTCATCCTGTCCAGGGACTCTGGGAGCTCCATGATTAAGAACTCAATTGGCCCCAATTTACACACCTGCACATCCTCACCTGGCTGCAGTCGGGCCCTGTGGCACTGAAAGAATGCACATGAGGAACAGAAAATTCAAATACTTCCTCTTTATGACAGAGCATAAATAAACAAGAATGAAAGATTTATAGTACGTTAAACATTGGAGAACTCAACCACTATAAATATAGTGTACTCTTGAAATTATAGTTACAATTTGGAAGTAATTGAAGGATTCTATGTGTAAATGTGTCTCTATATACAGGCAGGTCTGTTCACCCCAAACTGTAGAGAATAAATAGCATGCAGTAGATTTTATACCAAAATGACACTCTAGAGAAAATAGAGAGCAGAAGCAGGATAATGTGACAGAAAAAGACAGACAAAGGACACTGTAAAAATGCTCAGGGGGGGGAAAAAGGAGAAACAAGAAAAATAGGACAATGCTCTAAGGAAGAACCTAGGCTGCAAAAAAGGAGAAATAAAGGTTGGTTGATGTGTATGCAAAAACAAAGTGATTCAGGGAAAAACGGGAAGACCACGAGGTCATAAGATACAAATTCATAGGATACAAATTTGGGGAAAAAGAGGAAGACCATGAAGTCATAGGATACAAATTATGTGAACAGTGCAAATTGCCAAAACACCCAGTGCAAACAACTAAATTACTATTTAGTGCAATACAACAGAAAGGGATAGGTGTAACAGTGAGAAAAAAATAGGAGGGCAAAAGAGAGTAAAGGTAACAGACTAGTATACAGGAAAACAGCTAATATGATGTAAATATAAATAAAGCTAGTTCAGTGATAAATGAGAAGGGATGACTGAAGGGAGAATTCAGACTGGACATTCCTTTCTTTAGGCAAAGAGACTTACAAGTCTACAAAAACTGAAAGTTTTAGGAAAAAATGGGGAAAAAATGAGGGAAAAACCTTTGCACCAATGTCATAAAAGTCCAGGAAGGTGATTCTATTCCCCTAATCCAGTCTCAAGAGACCCCACCTGCATCCAGCTGTGGGGTTCCCAGCACAGGAACTTTGTGCACAAGCACATTGACTTTTTGGAGAAAATCCAGAGGAGGGTCACCAAGATAATTAGAGGAATGGAGTGTCTGAGAAAAGGCTAAAAGAATTGGATTTGTTCAACCTAGAAAAGAGAAGGCTTAGAGATTACCTAATTGTAGCTTTTTCAGTGCCAAGAGGAGGCCTACAAGAAAGATGGAGAAGGACTTTTTACAAGAGCATGTAGTGACAGGACAGGGAAGAATGCTTCAAACTGAAAGAGAACAAGCTTAGATTAGACATTAGGAAGAAATTCTTTACTGTGAGGGTGGCGAGGCACTGAGATGGGTTGGCCAGAGAAGCTGTGGATGCCCCATCCCTGGAAGTGTTCAAGGCTAGGCTGGATGGAGCTCTGAGCAACCTGCTCTAGTGTAAGGTGTCCCTGCCCACTGAGGCATTGGAACATCTTGATCTGTAGGGTCCCTTCAACCCAAACCATCCTATGATGCTATGACTGTAGGATGGGGTATGGGAAAAGGAGCACACCTCACAGCACACACTTGTGAATATCTGTAAGAGTATAATTCGTACTGCTAAAGGACTTTTCTTTCTTTCTTCAGTGATTTTTCATGTGCCCATTCATTCATTACTAGTGGCCCAAGGTAGTGTGTGCACAGAAGATGCAGGAGGCCATAGAGCATCCAGAACACTGACATGGGGTTGGAGACATGACATAGGGTCTACAAGAAATATTTTCAATTTTAAAAGTAGCACCTGGAGCACAGGCATATCCTAATCTTGTCCCACCTAAAATAGCACTAGATACTTAGGCAGCCCATGACCTACTTTTTAAGGGGATAAAGCTTGAATTTTTTTGACATAATATTTGTTGTAAAGGTTTTACAGTGATGCTGTATAAGATCATTTCACAGATATGTTCTTAGCAGCCATTAACAGGCAGAGAACACTCCCTTGCCCATGTTATAACTTGTCTGTATGTGATGTGACTGGGAAGTTGCTAGCAGGAAATTGCTGTGACTTTTACCTTCTCTGCTACTTCAGAAAACTGAAAACCTAGCTCAAATTCCACAACTCTTCATAAGCCTACAGCCAAGAAATAGCTCCTAATTAGATCACCTTGCAAAACCACTGTTCTTTCTCTAAGGGCAAAACTGGTAGATGCACCAAGTATTGGGGGCATTGGTTCAAGACATCATCTCTACACATAAGGGCTACATATAACATGTCTGTCTCTTACCTGCACTGTGTCATGTGACAGGAATTTTAGATGACATGAGCCTGAGCTGGAAATGCAAAGACTACTTCTTGTTTAGAGAAATTCATCCATACTGAAAATTGGTTTAAGTAGATTCATATATAGATTTGTCCATGTCTTAAGTAGATAGGAAGGCAAAATGTTGGTTAAAGTAGTTGAAACCACAACACTTTGTACCAAAAAAGTGAGCTGCAAAACTGGGACTGACAACCCATGTGGGTAGTAACACTTTGGTCAGCCTTGCAGACCAGAAAACAACACCTGTTTGTTAGGGGGACATGGGGACACATTCCATTCACACTAGCCAAGTCTAAAGACAGTTTGCTCTCTCTGAGCCCCAGATAGCAGGACAATTATGTATGGCTCTTACGATATTAGAGGCTTTGAAGCCGACAAAACAAAACAAAACAAAGTCCTCTGCTTTACTAGATGGTCCTGACATATAGGGACTTTTCTCAGACCTCAGTCTGAGATGATGTTCTGGGAAAAAGTGAGAACAATCTGGGAATCACTGAGAGCAATCCATCATTCAGGCATGAAAGAGAAGGGAGTTAAGGCTGATGCAGACTGTTCTTACTTCTTCCTAGAGCACTCAGTCTGGAGAACAAGACAACTATTTAAAATTAAGGGATGAGAAAAGTAATTCTTCCAGAAATAAGAATTGTCCATAAGAAAAGCACATGGAAAATAGTTGTTTCGAGTTGTTTCACAAGTAATAACCTTCCTCAGCAAATCCAGGGCAACATCTGTGATCATCCCATTGAACACCTGGCATTTGAGACTTGTTTCTCCTTGCTGACGTCTCTCACATAAAAATAGCAATAGGAAATAGAAAAACAGAATATATTTCATCTTTCTCACTTGGACTTTTCAGAAGAAGAAATTGATCTCACATCTGCAGTGGAGGTACTGATTTTCAATTTTTTTTTTAGCTTTTTATTTATTTGTGGGAATCTTTTTTCAGATTAGTGCCTATTTAGCACTTTCATACACTTTTGTTGCTTCTGTCAAAAGAGCTGAAGCAACATCTGTGTAAGTAATATCGGATGTACAACACAGGAGTAAAACATAGCAGAATGCTGTCATTAAAACCCTTAAAATGCTGTATTTGTGCCAGAAACATATACTCTACATCAGATGATGCATTTTTCTTTCAATTTTTAAAAATCTAACAGATTTTTATTATATTCAAAAACATTTCTAACATATCCAACATGGTGAAAAGCCTAGGAAAAAGCCCTCCTTACAAGCAAAAGTAAACTTGGGTTGCTAATCATGGGATAAGTACTATTGAAAGAAGAGGAAAATGTATAGATTTTCAGTAATTTCACATCTCCTTTTGAATAAAATTGGCAAATTAAGATTTAAATACTTAAAAATTAACCATTAGTAGTTAAATACTTCAAAATTAACCATTTCTGGTATTTAGGCTTGTCAGTGATTATGATGTGCAACTTTCATTATAAAGCAATAAACATACACACCTTCTAGCTAGTAATTAGGTGAGATTGGTAGAATATGATTCTAAATGTGTGCATTTGTTCAGTGTAGTACCTTTTCCCCTATTGTATCTCATTGGAAACATGGTATATTCAAGAAGATAACTCAGTGAATAGACTGCAATTAGCATAAACACCAAGTCTGGCTATTTTGTTATAGCATTTTAGGGCACATTTCTATTTTCCCTGTCAGTCAGCAGTTTTAAATTCAATTGCCTTTCCTAATTATTCCCAAATCAATTATAAGTAAAATCTTATTAGCTGCATGTAAAATGTATTGCTGCATTTGGAACCTCAGTGTTCAAGTGAAACCTTTTCTTGCTTACTGCAAGAGAAATTGTAGGTGTGCATAAAAAGGTGAAGCACTCTATCGATACATTTCTTTCAACTGTCAGCTGAAAGATTAGGACTTTCTTTGAAAAAACTGCTTCCCTGATGATGCTCTTGTACCCTGTATTGGATCAAAAACCTGCACTTCAAACTCCTTAAGAAATACATCAGACTGGAACTTGTGAACTGGTTCTATTTGTCATCTGCAGAAATAAATATGCGAGCCAAAGGCAAAGAACTTTCATTTCAATGCATGGTAAGCATGGTTTCAAAAGCAGCTGAGATTCATGCAATGGGACAGAGGGAGTAAAAACGTGAAGCCAGTGAATGCACTCTCATGTCTGTGTGTATGGTTCTTAAGGAGTATTAGAGACCAAAAAAAGCATGACTGGCCAGCCTGATTTCTTCTGTGAAAAGCACTAAAGCAGTAACCACAGCAAGGAAAAGGCCATTATTGTGAGATTCTTTACCTCTTGTGTCTGCTTTTGATGTTTACTCAAAATCAGGTTTAAGGAACCCTGCATAATATTTCATTTTAAATCAGTTCAATTGCAAGCTGTAAGTGGCTCCAGTGGAGGGCCAGAGTCAGATACCTGCTGTCCATAGGCAGTGCAATGACTGGGGTCAGATGACTCTGCTATTGTAGGCTGAGGCTTTTTGAGTGCAATATGAATTTTGTCTGCATTTTAAAATAGGATATTATATTTAGAAATTAGAATTTTGGTTTTTAAATCATTCTATATTTGTACTTTCTGTCAAGGCTATTCTTAGCTATTCTTTGCCTCTAGACAGAAGATATCATGAATCAAGAAAGTTTGAAAAATACTAGACTATCCAGATAATCATCACAAATGTTGACATGGATGTATAATCAAGCTCCTCCTTGAAAGACACCTGAAGGATATGGAAGCTGTCCTTGAAAAGGAGATGCAGTAAATATTGTTAAGAAAAATCCCACAAAACAAAACCAAAATTCTTCAGTTTGTTTTTGGTTGCTTGGGGTGATTTTTTGGTGGGTGAAGGAGGGGGGGCAGGGTTTATTTTTTAATTAAATTCCAATTGTTTCTTCAGTAATAAAATGTATTAAATAATTTAGCAATTTACAAAGCAATAATACTGTAGGACTTTATAGCTGGAAATTAGCAACATAATGAATGGTTGAAATCTGAAGTAAACAAAGTGCAAAACAGTAATGCAGTAATCCTTATGAAGCAATCATAATTATAATCACAAGAAAAAGAGGAAAACTAAAGAATATAAGTGAAACCACAATAAATATTTTGTTTATTTTGCTTTAAAAATATTGCAGATTAGAATTTACTTGTTGCTAAATAACATGCTACTGGACAAAACACTTTGATCAATATTCTCTGATATTTTCTAGGAGCTACATTGCAGTCTTTCAAGATGAAAAATGTCTTTGAGATTTATAATTCATTTGTCATTTGGTGAAGGGAATTCTACTCTCCAGTTTATTTTCTTTTTGGCAATCAATAAAGCTATTTGTACAAAAGTCCATTTGAATTTGTCTAGTCTGGTATTTTCATTTCTGTGAAGTAAACAAACATGGGATAAATAGGAATTTTTATTTTATCTATTTTATTTGGATCTTGAGTCACCTGAGACTAATACTTTCACAGTTTAGAAAAAGTTCAAAACATATGCATGGGATCACTTTCATTTTTTAAAAAAATCTTGGACAGCAAAACCTAGTAACCTTTGCTGAACAAACGATAAGACTTGTAGTTGTAAAAAGTATTAATAATAAGTACTGATATTTAGCAGAATTTAATACATTAAAACCAATTTTATTTTGGCTGTCAGCAAGTGTCTGCAGACTTTTTGTACTTCATGTTTTGTGATGAATTTGTACAACTGGAGTAAATGTGAGTTTGAAAAATTGGCACCTATCTCTACACCAGTACTCCTTAGCACACAATATGTCTGAATAACACTTCTGCTGAAAAATGGATTTTCTGACTATTCAAGGATACATCCACTTTATACATCAGCACTGATGCAAGCTCCACCATCATATTCCTTCTTCCTGCCTCCTCTGAAGTGTTCTGTATTTCAGTGATAAAAGCCAGCATCTAGACAGCATCCATATGATAACTCCTGCTCATTCTAGTCATTACTTTCTGCTCAGTTAGATTTGTCTATTATGCCTTACTTATGTCTCTTTTTAGGCTTCTGCTTCATGCAGAGATGCTGGAATTGTGTAAGGGCAGAGAGACTAACTGGCTTTTCACATCTGAGACTTGGAAAGAGAAAATAGTCTTCTAGGTTATGTTTGCTTCCCAGTAAACCAAAGACTCCATCAGTACCTTTTCTTTTGAGGCTTCTGGAATCACATTTCTATGTGACCTAATATATGTGAACGTATGTACATGTGTACAGATACATCTTTTGTTGGTTTCTGTGTCTGTAATTTTCAATGTGCAGCCACTTTCATGTTAAGATGACAGAGCCATAGGAATTGTAAAGTATGTGAGATTACTCAAAGTCGTGAAAATTAGCAACTGAGTGAAAACCAGGGAGTGGAGAAGGCTGGAACACCTCTCTTTGCCTTTCTCACCCTGAAAACTAGCCATGGCTCATAAGGCTGCTTGCCTAGGCAGAAAAGGCAGGAAGGATTTCTGTGTAGACCTAGGAGTTAGGAAGGAGCAGTGAAGAGGGAGAATGAGGGAAGACCTTTGACATGGCAATAGCAGCCAGGGGCACATGAGACAAAAAACTGCTCCCTAGACATGAGAAACTGAGCATCTTCAGAAATAACATCTTCATTTCTCCTCTGCTTGAGGAGATCACAGTTAGTTAGCTGAATAGGTAGTTGGATGGAAAAAGGACACATGTTTGAACTGCTTCATAACCCAGAGATTTTAGGTGGTCTGGGATATCTTAATTCTTGAGCAATTGGGACCCTTATTGATAATGGCTCATTGATAAGGACGGCAATAAAACAGAAGGCTGGGATGACTATAATGAATGTACATAGTTAACTAGAATGAAGCATTTTGATGGCTGGTATTTTTAAATAATTAGCTCATTAACCTTAACTATATCAACCCTTTCTCTTTACCAAGGTTAAATAATTGAAAGGAAAGACTTCTGGGGAAGTTGCAGTCTTACACAGAGGACAGCCACTTATTGACATGGTAAAAACCTGCTTAAAGAACCTGTCTAAAGAAGGTGTTTGTAAGAGAGGGGAAATATTCACACACATACACACAAATCAATTCATGCTTGCATTTTAATTGCGAGAGAACATAACAGGGAAAAAAAATTGTGCAGTTCTGAACAAATTTCAAGCAGTAGTCATGTATTTTATGATGTATTTATTTTTTCCGTGATAGAACCTATCAATTTCTGCTTTGTTGCTGCAAAGCTTACTCTGTCTCCAGGCATCTTCATTTCCTAGCTATGGTTCTCAAAATTGTTTCTAGGACTTGAGACCCCTGGTTAGCAAACAGGTCCCTGTGAAGCACATCACCATTGAAATTCTCATGGGAAACAAATAAAATCTTATTCCAAATGAAAAAACCAAAACGGTGCTGTCCAGTGGTCATAATACATGAGGGTTGTAGAAGCACCAGTTTTGTACTCTATGTATCATCTGCATGTCACCAAAAAAGAATTAAAATGTTCTGGTGTAAGACCAGTGTGTAGCAACGTGGTGGTGTTGCAGGGAGCGTGCCTGATGATAAGCACTACTCAGGGCAAAGAGCTAAGGGCTGCCATCACTGCTGCCTCATTCACCTCAGGGGGCTGGAACCAGCTCCTTCCCACTGTTGAGGACATCCTCAGCTGCTGAGGAACTCTGCAGACCAAAACTGAGGGAGCATTTTACAAACATCCTTGGATCTTGGATTGGCAGCAGAAAATTGTGGTGTGAGCGGCTAGAAGAGGCTTGAAACCTGAGAATTGACAGTGGTGGAAGGAGCAGAAATGGCAGAAATATTCTGAATTTCTCTTTTCCTTAGGACTAAGGTGTGGAAGGTTGAATTATTCATGGCACACCAGGCTTAGCAGCAATACAAGGAGAAATTATGCAGACAGGGGGAATATTAGAGAAGTCTCCTTGGAGTGGAGGGAATCTCCTAGGTCAGACAGTGTATTCAAATATGCACAAAGGTCTGAAATATTTCTGAGAGATCAGTCCAAACACACACCTGTAAAGTAGTTACATGGAATAAATATGGAAATTTAACTAAGAAGTGATATATCCATCATCTGGTGACCTTACTTGATATTCCAATTAAAGCTATCAAATCTGAGAAGCCTCAATTAAAAAAAAAAATTAAAAAAATTCTCAGCTCATCTTCCTCTTTCCAAGGATGCTTCAAAGCTGTTCTTCCTATCTTTTTCTTAAGTTTTTGGCTCTCAGTATATCTAAACTGTAAAAAATAAAAAATCAACACCACCAGTAAGATGCAGTGGTTTTGGAAATCTGTGCTGTATAAATGATCAGATTAAAAGGTAAAGGTCAGAATGGTGTTTTGCTAAAATCTGGCATTTAATTGGAAAAATGTTAACTCTGAGCTCAACTAAACTCTCTGTTTTATTTCTTCAGATTGTGTCTGGTGTTTTATTTATGTGTGTAGCATGCTGTGATTTTGTCTCCTATGATTTGTGCTTGTTTTTCAGCCTGTTCTTGCATATTTGACATGGATTTAATCCTTTCTGCAGCTCATCCTCCCCCACTTCTAGCCTATCTTGAATTATAGCTTGATATTTGAAATATTTCCTGCAAATAATTTTATCTGGAGTGGGAGGATTATAATAATGTTCAGAACATTGATCTCAGTTAAACTTATAGGGCACAAAGTTGCACAGAGAATTGGGAGTTTACCCAAAGGCATTAAATCACTCAGAAGGTTTGTAAATATGTAGTGAGGGATGTATAATATTGAACTGGGTGATGCAGTTCAATGGATAACAGGCAAGGTCCAAAGAATGGCTACACAATGCATTGCATTTCTAAGTTATTTATTATAAATATCATACTTTCAAAATGGTCTATAACTAGAAGTACTCTTTGTTTATGGATTAATAGTAACTAATCTGAGTGTTCTCTATCTACCTGTCTTTGGACAGAACCCTGAACATTTCAGTATTGAAATCCCTTAAATTTTCTTCAGATAAGCAGTTAAATATATCCAAGTGTCCAAAATATTTTTGTCATTTCATTTGTTTAGTCATGACTTGAAAATACCCTAAAGAAAGGATTTCGTATTGTAGAAAGTGGTGAAGAAACAGATACTGTCTACAACACACATTTAATACCACACACAGGTACTACAACCATCAAGGAAACCTTGTGTGATTCCCTTCTAAAAATGCACTGGAATGATAAAGAAAGTGCCTTCATATTCTAGGCAGTTGATATCAGTTTCTGTAAAATCAGGGGAAATCTTTAGTCAGTATTATACTTTTCTGAGAAGAGATGGAATACAACCTTTGAATTTGTTGAAAATTACAATTTTCTACACAAAAACTTTCCTTATCATAGTATGTAACAACCAAGGTCATATAAAAACACAGATTTTAGTAGCAAGGATGCTTAAAAAGCTCTCAGATGTCCAGACCTTCAACAGTTTTACTCTTCAAGGACACACTTGGAGATGCACAATAGTCACTCTGAGTTGCCACTGTGGAAATTGTGCACCATAAAAGAAATGGTGAGTTTCAAGTGTCTATTGTAAGTACCACTGCTTTTACATAAAATATATACACACATTTTTCTTATAAATACACACAAAAATTCTTTTAAAAAGATTTTCACAAGGTGAGAGGTGAGAGGAAGCAATCCATTATTTAGGTGGTTTTTAAAACAGTAGAAGTTTTCTAAGAGGCAGACTGTCCTTTGCAGAGTTGTGTGCCTTTTGGTGTTTTTGTTCTGTCTGTCTTAAGGTTTCTGTTCCAGGAACCACCACAGACACTGGGACTTCCACCTGACACCTGCAAGTCAGCACTCCACATCCAGTGTTTTGGAGCAATCCAGCCAGGTTTGCTGAATTTGGTAGCCAAAGAGGCACAGAATACATTTTTGATGATACTAAGACATAGAATGAGATTGCAGGACTTCAGAAATCTCCTATGTATGTCTGTTTAGTCTTAGGCAAAAGCACTGCAGTACAAAAGTTCACACTCCAGGAAAGGACTGCTACAGCAGATATAAGGAACCACCACCATAAATCCCCATAGTAGACACAGAAAGGGTAACTTTGGAAAACATCTGCCAAATATTTTCAATAAAATTGTTTCTCCCAACACAAATGTTAAGATAAGTAGGCAGATAGGCAGTCACACAGATGAGCAGACCTGTAAGGTAGGGATCATGAAAGTGAATTCAGAGTCTTTCATGCATCTAAGAAGGTTGCTGTAGAGAAAAAAAATATAAATTCATAACACTTTATCCAAATCACTTACAGTGGACACCTCCTAAAAATATTGCTGTTTTACAAAGCAATGCTACCATTATATTTCTGTCAGATTTTGGTGAATGATACATTTATCAACACATGAATGTTCTGCTTAATATACACCTATCTGTAAAGTGAAGTATGAATACATTGGTTTCAAACCAACTTCCTGCTGTCAGATTAAAAATGAAATTGTCTAATGCAAATGAAAAATGAAAATTTCACCTAGAAAATGTTCAAGATTTGTTAATCAATTTTTCTTTTGTGAAAAAGATGCAACGGTTATGGGAAATAATATAAAAGTTTTTTTTTTTAAAGGACTTGACCAGTTAAAATTGTTTTCATTATAGTTTATTCATAATTGCTAACATCATGAATACTTCAAAAAACATAGTCAAACATTTAGATATAACTTTAACAGGTCAAGTTTAGCAATAACTGCACAAAAGAAAAAGACCCTGAAGATTATTGTTCCATCAGACTTTGAGGCCATGGATTCTCTGCAGATCACAGCAGGGAGTTGACCTATCCATTCTAAATATGAGGGTATTTGGGAGGGTATTTGAAGAATAAGCACTATAATTGAGTTACTTCTTGGTTTCCAAAGTGAGTGATGCACACTCAGATCCACAATCAGATATTCCCCTTAGCTCCAGATGCTACAGATTTAAACTCAAATCCATGATGTGGAGATTCCTCTCTGTTCTAGAAAAGATGCAGTGAACAAGGGCCACTGGAATCAAATAATTCAATAGACAAGAAATAAAATGTGTTCAACAGGTGGCAATACAAAGTTTGCAAGAGAATTTAGGCAATAACTGGGACATGGTTGCTCAAGGGCTTTGGAACTGAATCTCCCTCCAGATAATATCACCAGATATGCAGTCTTTGGTATTCATACACTATTACATCTAAAACAATCTTAGTAGGCACAAAGAGTCTTGTAAGTGGCCTTTGCACTTATAAAATGAGAACAAGAGAGGAGACATTGTGGCTTTAGGTGATCTTCCTGAAGACCAGTACTGAAGTATCAGTACCAGTACTGACTGTTTCTGAAGGGGTGTCAGAAAGGCCATTTTTATTCCATTAAAAGGCTCCATATTCTAAGGACAGTTTTGCTGAGTAGTTTTACAAAAATTCTTGTTGCCTATTTGTTTTGCTTCACAACTGATTTGGACCAGTCTATCAAGCTTCTACATAGACACAGCATAGTTGTGTGAATTTCCTGCACAGCTTGCTATGCAAAGAATTTCACACTGATCAATCAGTGTTATCTGCTCCCATACACATACCAAATTTCAAAAAACCAAAGAGAGCTACCATGGCTTGGGTTGCCTCCCAGTAACTGAATGCTGAGCATGTGCACATGCAGAGTTTCTACACAGCAACTGGCACTTAGCAATGTGCTCATATTCTAAACCCCGAAGACATGTCTGTTCTTTAAAAGCCCCATTCATGTAATGCTCTCAAAGTGCTTATAATATCTGTCTCTTTTTCTCTCTCTTATTGCTTTAATAGCTTAATATAGACTTACCTAGCATGTGCATGAAAAGGCAGAACACGTAATTAAGGCAGCAGTATAAATTCCTCATTTACTTTAGGAAATTACACTAGTTTAATTTTGCCTTACTCACTCAAGTAGCACGAGACCCTAGTGTAAACAGGACAAAACCATTAAAATGTGTTCATCTCAAACCAAACCATCTAAACTCAGAGTTTGACTTTTTTTCATCCAAGCTGTACACTAAATGCTGTCTTTAGGTTAACCACCTTACATAGGAAGCCTCATTTTTCAAATATTGTCAAGATCATTAATTTCCTATATCCTGGAAGCTAGGATGGCTTCACCAGCAAGCCACAGATCACCAAAAGGTTTCCTAATGATTTTTTTAAATGGGGGAATGAGAGAAAATACATCAGAAAGCTAATAGCTTGCCTATTTGTTAAAAGCACCCGTTGACACCAAAGCAAATGAGAGACAGTCTCAGAGATTTCACCAAGCTGACATAGAAATTACAGACTGTGGTTGCAGATATGAGCAATCACATCAGATCAATATGCATAGCCCTGAACATTATCTGAGCAGAATCCACTTTGCAGTTTGAGAGTTTTGGTAACATGGCACCATGCCTGTGAGTCCAAAAAGCAAATCATAGCTGCACACAAACATGCTCTGCCTACAGCCAGACTTGCTAAAGTCCTTCAGCTAGAAACACTCAGCAATGGAGCTCTGGGAGAGACCACTGAATTCATCACCTCACTTCTGATGTAATCTACTACACCTAAAGCCTTTATACAGCTATTTATCTATTCAGTTATTATCATTTGAAGACAATTTGTGTTTTCAGAGTCCACTGTGTGTTATATTGCATTAAAATAGGTAAGCTGAGAGGGTCTGGAGGGAAGTTCTTTCCCTGGAAAAATTAGGTATGATCAGAGCTGTCTGAGTGTAGCAAGGAGCACGTGGGGATTGAAAGGCAGAGCCATTAGGGAGGCTGCAGCATGAGCTTCACCAGACACTATCTGGTTAAAAAGTCCACAGCTAGAAGAAGAAGCCTTAGAAGAAGAAGCAAATAGGATATTTTCCAGGAAAGCCAGAAGGGACTACAGAAAACATGTTGCTAAGCAGGTATCTACTGAAAGTTTCTAGCCTGGGAAGGAGACCAGAGTAAAGCTCCCCCGCAGTGTGGGCAGAGGGAAATGGAGAGAAAATTGAAAATTCTTTCATTTCACCTAACAGACCTAAGCATGCCTAGAAACTTAGAGTTTCTAGTTCTAGTTCATGTTTAGAAAAGACTACCTTGGCAGGCTATAACCCAAACAGGAATTTTTATTCACTCACTGAAGTCAAGAGTCTGTCCTGATCACTCTGGCTGGTGCAGCTTCCCACTGTGCATACTCAAAGATATACAGCTCTGTGGATTTCTCAGATTTCCTGTGTATGTTCTTCAAAAGAGTAATGGCTGTTACTCAAGAAAAGATTCTGATGTGAATTCTCATTACTGTTAATTAAATCAAATTACTTCTTGTTCCTGTGCTCAGAAGATGTGGAGGCACTGTCTGTTCATAAAAAATATTTCACATATGATCCTATCTATCTCCTCTGTAAAGTCTTCTTTTGTATAAACTCACCAAACTGAAGGTTTTCCATCTCTCATTGATAGTCATATTTTTTAAATTTAGCTGTTCTCTCAATTCTTTCCAGCCTGCATACATCCATCTCAAAATATGGTGCATAAAATTGGCACAGAAATTTATCTGAGATCACAGTGTGGCTGTCAATGTATATTAAACAACAGCAGTGATAGATTTATTTCTGACACAATACATAAAATAGAAAGTGTTTTTACAGTTATCAGAAATTATTTATCTAGCATGTAAGGGGTCTTTCACTGCTACTGCAAAATAATTATCTCCTTGCATATGATACTCTTATTAATACTTTAGAATATGATCTTCCTGCTATTTGGAGAAGAACCTGCCATGTTTGTTGACTGGTTTGCATCATAACATACAGGAATGGAGCTCCTGCATAGAAAGGCCTTCTCCATTCATTCAGTTTCCACCTTAATTTTTTTTTATTTCGCAGTTGGATTTCATCTTGCTAATGTCAACTCACCTCTCAAATCCAAAGGTAAAGAAAAGCATTGGAAAAGGAGAAAAAGCTTGTTCCAGGTTTCTTTTTAAATAGATGTGTGAATGGAATTAAATGTAGCAAACTAGTGAAGACTACTGAGTTAGAGAGTGTGAAAGATGAAAAATAATACTAAGTGAAGAACTTCATTTTCAATATACATTGTCACCATAGGCACTGAATAGCAGAGGATGTGGAGGAAAGTTGGAGGAGGAGGAGGTGAAATCATTCATACAATTCAGCTCAGCTAACTTCTACTCATGCCTCTAAAGACATTTGTAAGGCCTCCATGATGCTGAAAATAAATGGTTTCTGTTTATTCCAGCACTCTAAAATATTGGTGAAAATATTGACTCACACTGAACTAAGATTAGGATTTTGTCATATTGCATGTGATAAACCTTTCCAGTTTGACAGGCAGCAATTGATAACTACTATCCCACTACAGTTTTTCAACAACTTGTGTGGCAACTTTACTGTAATTTCATCATGCACAATTTCATCATATTCCCTGAAAGTGTCATAGGGGATACCATCAAAAGCCTTCCTTGAGTCAAGAATTATTGTATCTTCTACTTCTCCTTTTGTCCTCTAAACCAGTTATCCTGTCAAAAAAGGAAATTAGTCTGGTTTGTAGTTATTTGCTTCTAGCAAATCCATATTGGCTGTCTCTTACTACCTTATTGTTCTCCAGGTACCTTCAAATTGATTGCTTAATAAATTGTTCCAATAACTTTCTAGCACTGAATTTAGGGTCCCTGCTGTATAATTCTCTGGAATCTATTTCTCTACAGATAGGTACTATGATATCTGTCCTTTCCCAATCCACTGGAGACCTTCTCTAACTGGGAGACAAATGCTGACGGTGTATTCAACTCTGATAATTTACTATTAGAAGAATCTATGCTAAAATTAGTATTTCAAAGCAGAATGTTTACAATATTATATCATTTTAGCTTCAAATTAAGACTTTGCATAAATGCATTCTATGGAAATATCATTGTCCTCAGGAGAAGTTTCTATGTATTCCCTGAAATAGTATTACTTCACTCAAAAATAATGACCTAAATGATTGTAGGTGGATTCATAGGAAAACGTGAAAAGCAGGAAAGAGGAAAGGCAGGAAGAAAGGAATGGAGGGAAGGAAATATATTTCCCAAAAAGTTAATACAGGCATGTAAGAAGCAGCATCACAGGATGACTCTGAGAATGGTTTCTAGATAAATCTCCATCAACACCGTACCCTAAAAAATAGATAAAATTTAAAACTGAACAATATTTTTTGAAGTAGAGCACACAACTATAGTGGAACTAGTCTGTCTGACCTTGCTTCTACTTACACATGTGCATGATTTTTTGGACTGCTTCAAGGAAGCTGATGCAGATAAACCAAACAAAAACTTCTTCCAAAATATAGCTCTCTCTACAGAGGTGTTTCTTATCAGTTTCACATTAAGTATTTTAAGCATTGTGTATGTTCCTGGAAACAGCTGTGAAGTTGCCCAGATTAAAAGGGAAAAAAAACCAAACAAAACACAGCAGCTTGAAGCTAAAAGACTGAAAAGACTGTAGGCTGATTTTCCAGACAGCTTTGTGGTTTTTTAAAGCTGTCATTCTGTTTTTAGGTGAGAATGAAGTACTCTGCATGGGACTGTTTCCTAATTTAAAGAACCTTGTGCACATTTTTTTTAATATAATCACTGATGAATGTTAAATACTTTGTGCATATTCCTAACTGTTCTCATACATCATTTTTTCCACAAATATAACTGTAGTTTGATGATGAGCACTGCAGGACCATGGCATATTATCTTCCTTGTTCTGTGAAAAGAGAATTCTTCCTGAGAAATCCTTTCACTCCTGTAACAGCCAGCCATAGAACGTTCTAAAGTGCAACAGTGGTAATATTTCAGCAACATAGAAGAGTCAATGATGAAATTCTCTCTTGGTATTTAATTGAATATACTTAATAACACTGGCAAGTAAGTACTGACTGTACCTCAAAATGCTCTTAGGTTGGTGGAAGCAATAGCACAGAGGGAAGTGAAGCTCTGTAAACAGAAGGTAAACATCAAGGTCATTTATCAAATTAAGGGGGGAGAAAAGGAAACATTGCAAACACAGCTGGCTTTCAACATTTACTTCTCCTTAAAACAAATTTGTCTTTTATAGATTACAGTAAGCTTTAAGGAGAGTAAGATGTCTGGGAACTGCAGGAAGTCCTTTATGAAACAGGACAGGGAGACAGTGATGACTGGCAAGAAGTTTAGACAGCTAAAGTGAGAGGGCTATTTCTAAGAGGCATCTCTGTTCACAGCATGTGTCTTGTGGATGTAAAGAATGGCTTGACAATGAGAAAGACTCTGGTTCTAAGCCTGATTAAAGGAGGCAAATTCAGTTTTGTTGTTCTATTTTCTGGCATATGCTCCCACATCTCATTGCATGCAACCTGCACATACAAACACCCACAAGATCTTGTCTTTGTCAACTACAGCATTCTTCTCTTGCTTTAAAATATTAACATGAAGTATCTTAAACCTATCCCTCTCAGTTTTCTCTGGTGAGAAGAAACAGAAGGCTATGTTTAAGCCTTTTTGTTCCATTTACTGCTAATTATGAATAGAGATTGCACAGCATTTCTTCACCAGAACAACTTTTCATCCTGTCTCATAGCACATCACTTCCTGTTTTCTAAAACACTGCTACAATCTGAAATAACCTTTGTTTTCTGCATCCATTTTAGCTTTCTCAAGTGTCTTCCTCTCTCCCACAAAATGTTTCTCATTGGAATTTCAGTCAGATCACCCTCTCACCTATCTAGATGTTCAAATTGTGTTCAAGGTGCCTTGAGAGCCAGGATTGCCTCCAAAACCTGGAAGTTGTCTGCCTTAAGTGTGAAGATGAGTGAAAATATGAACATGTGACATTACAGCCAGTCATGGAAATAATAACTGGGAAAGCCAAGAAGCCATGGTGAGACTACTGCTCATTATGAAAAACTCATCAGACAACCTAGCCAAAGTCCCAGATGTGACAGATGTGACACAGGTGTAAGGTGGCATTGTCTGTAGAATTGTTTAATATAGCTAAGATTGTGTGCTACATATGGAAAAATATGAATTTCATACTAAACTCCAACAAAACCAAAAGAATGTAATAAGAAGTTAATTTCATTGTGACAAGCAGTATGAGAACTGTTCCAGCATTTCCAACAGTGCCTTGCAGGACCAATCTCTTTACAGGGACCTCTCTAGAGATAAGTAGCAATATTTGAGAAAGAAAGAGCCAAACTGTAAACAGTTCTTAGAAGACACAAATAGGGCAAATAATGAAAAAAGCACTTCACTGGGGAAAAATGAGACAGCACAAAACATGAAAGAAATAATTTAAAAAAAAGGCAGAATGTTTTTGGAAAATAAAAGGTTCAATTAAAACTAAGGATAAAACCCCTATATAAATGACATGCATAAGATTAAGCTATTTGAAAGCATAGACAGATCAAGGGTGCAATCAGTAAAAAAAGGCTAAGTGACAACAAGTGCCAAGGACAAGCCAGCAGGATAGAAAAAACATTTTGACAAAGTGCTAATCCCTGCTGACCATACACATCCAAACAGTCCAGGCATGCTGGAAGGACAGGACAGCTTTCAAGGCAGGAGGGAGGAGAGCACTATGGTGCCAACAGAAAAAGGAGGCAGAAGGAATGTTGATGTAGATCAGAAGAGGAAAGTTGATGCTGCAGACAGCAGAACTGCTGAGCTGTAAATAGCTGGAAGGACAAGTGTGAACAAAGCATCAGAAGTAGAATCCTTTAAGGTTTTGAGCAGAGGTGATATTCTGTGACTGGCAAAGCACAGCGGCTGTGTCAGTCTACAAGGCAACCTAACTAATTCAGGCAATAACAGGTATGAAAAGCATTACCAGCTTCTAGGGGCAAAATAAACCTCATGAAGAATAAGACTTTTAACAGATTCAGACAGGCTATAAGGAGAGTTTTAGAGGAAAATTATAGTTTCAGATAGGGTACTGTTTGGAAGTACTCATCCTGAGCTGTACAAGGACAAAACAAGAAATAGGGACACTTCAGCATCATGAGAAAAAAAAAAAAAAGTATAATTTTCCCATTTTTTAAAATGTATTTGGAATACATCATTGAGAATCTAAAACAAACCTATTAGATGTCTCTTTTCTGAGGGTAAAGCTTAATTTCTATAGTGTTTAAAGGGGTCTCAGCATAAACAATATATCCATGAAGGACAGCTTAAAATGCAGAAATACTATTCCAGTTAAACAGATACATATAAACTAATAAAAAAGCAGACACTTCAAGGGGACCCATTTTCACTGTTTTTTCTCCTTCTCCCACATGAGTTTAATGCAGTGTTAGAAAGGACTACTTCAGTTACTTCACTCAGGAGTGAATGAACTCTGAACACATTAGGCATTCATGCTTGATTTCCTTGAATCACTGATTCTAGTTGGTATTCAAGTTCTGGGGCTAAAAATATAGCAGAATTAGACTTTTCACTAATTTCCACAGCAAAAGTGACTGTGAAGTGATGCACAGTGGCTTGCCTACTGGACAGCTTTATGAACAATTAGGATGGAGGGCAATTACTGCAGTGCCACTTGAATGTCAATGCTGTTCCAATATTCTGTGGCATGATTGTGTTATGGTCACACTTTCTGGGGATATTAAATAGATGTAAACCTTCATGGTTTTCCCCTTAACTTCTACCTGCCAGCATTCAAATGCAAATCAGCTGCAGAAGATTCCCTGGAGTTATTCTCAGAACAACCACGTTCCTTATGTGCTTCCTCTGAATGTAAATGTCATCTAGATCACTAAGTAGGCCAGACAGCAGCTTGGTCTGGAGACAGCATCCTCTATCACCACAAACAAGGAGCTATGCTCCAAGTGTCAGAAGGTTGAGGTCAACATGAGCACCAGAGCCTGCCATCACCCTCAAAACTTGAAGATTTGTGTAGGATATTTCTGTGCTGTCACTGCAGTCAGGACAGAGAAGAAATCGTAATTCAATTTCATTGTATCTTCATGAGTTTCCATGGTGATGCAGGGGGGGAAAAAAACCAACAAAAAACCTGCAGTTACTCCTCCCTGCTGCCAGTATCTTGGGAGACAGAGGTGGAGGCTTATGGTGAGGAGCAGGAGGCTCACAGACATTTCTCTCCTCAGACACATTGCAGTCCTGTACAGGGTGATGTGATACAACAGAAACAACCCAGTAATGCCAGAGGAGCCTTGCTATCACTCATCAGTCCTGGGGTACCTCTGTATAACACATATATGTACACATTTATTCCAGAAATTATTTGTCTCTAAAAGGAAAATGGAAGTCAGGCTAGCAGCAGCTTCAAAAATTAAACTAGAATATTACCATCAGTCTATTTCCATCTGTTCAGCCACCTGTCTTAGCCAGTAGGAATGAGAGTGCTTTTGTGAATATTCATTGCTTAGAAGAGGAGCAGAGGCAGATCACACAGCAAGGTCTTACACCCTTCTATTTTCAGGTCATGATTATGACAGAGAGAATGCCTCTGCAGGACAGTATAATGGGTTAAATAATTTTTAAAAATATGGATGACATTCCCCTGTAAACTGATGAAAGACAAGGGTCTGAAAAGCTACAAGATTCTGCTGAATTCTATAAGCTACACCTGTCAGGATGCTCAGCACACTGGGAAATTTCAAAACAGTTTTAAGAGAGGATTTTTTAATCTAATCTGGTAGTTTAAAACCTCATGCTAAGGACTGTTGATCACTTGCCATTCTCACTAATAGCTCTGCTATTAGATATGTTTTGTAATTTGGTTATTGAGCAATCAGATAGATACTTTTTGGAGAAGCAGAGTTCCTTATAGCTCTTTGAGACAGCACTATGGATTTCATGCTATGATTAATAAAATTTGCATACTTTGGGTGCTCTTTCCTACTTGTCCTTTCCTAACAGAAAACATTAATATCACTGATTTTTTCACCAGGGTTGAGAAAAGCTGCAGAAGCAAACATTGCTTTTTTCCCAAATTAGGAGCATTTGACAATCCATAAAGGAAAGTTTTCAAGCATGAGAATAGCGACTGACACTTCAGCTGCAATAAGATATAGGCATTAATTCTTGCACCCACTAAAAAATGTAAAAATAAAGAATTTGGCATTCAGGCTTATATTGTTGACAGTACAATAATGCAATCAGAACATCATTGCAAACAGACATCCACCTTTTAAGGTTGTTTATGAAGGACAAACTGCTCATAAATATGATTGGAAGGTACCTTACAAAAATTTCCTAATGTATATATTTTATCAATGTTATCTGAATAAATTATAAAATTCAATTAAACAAAACCCTTGTTTTTTGAAAATTAAATACTTTGTAATATAACATTAACTTTCTAATAGCTGCTAAAGCATAACTGTTTCTTCAATAAACATCAGCTGGAGAATGTAGAAAAATTTTGTCACCACATCATAGACCAAAGAAGCAAACGCTGAAATATGTAAAATATTTCTAACAAAAACAAAAAAGATGTATACAATGTTCTTAGAAATATGTATAACATTTATGAAGAGAGAATACAGAATCAAGCCAGCCAAACTAGAAATTAGGCCCTCAGTAACTAAATTTTATCATTACAGCTCTATTGGAGGCCTATGCAGTGAAAATCAGAAACGGCTCTCACTAAAACCAGTTTTCTTATTTCTAGGCAGATATGCTTGTATTGATAAAGGTTAAGCCAAATCTCAACATCATTGGACAGATGAGATTTACGAGCTCAAGACACATACACTGAGCCAGAGTACATGGTGTTCCCACTAAGAATGCTGCTGGCCCCCTGTGCCAGCACAATATGGTGCAGCCTCCAGCAGCAGAGAGGAAAAAATTGTGCAACTGGTAAAACTGTATCACTTATTTTCCTTTTTTTTTTTTTTTTTTTTTTAGGTAAAAAAGACTATTTTTACACTGATTTTGAAGCAAAGCTATGAAGGCAATTTTTGAACCAGGCACATTATGCCAAGGGAAATGATGCACAAACAATGACATTATCCTTATTTTGTTTCAATATGGAACATTATATTATTCTGGAATTGAAATGTTGGTGTTTTGGATCCTGACTTTGCCCAGAATATAATTTTTTTATTTCAACAGATAGTCCCATATTGCTCTGGAGGGGGAAAAAATCTTCATTTTACATGTGTACACTAGTAAAGCATCTTAATAAACTGGTACATGACACTGCTGTTTTTACAAAACAGCAATTCCATTTGACCCTCATCTTTTTCAGCCACTACTGCAACAGATTGTGTTGGTGCTATTAGAAAACCATCTACTAAGCAAATATGGGCTTAACCCTTAACTATCCCCTGCCTCTGGATGAGAGCATTCATGGTGAAGCTTGGGAATGGATGAATATCCAGGGTGTTTGGGCCTGCCTCCTCACTTCTGGAGTAGCTTTGAGTCCTATGCTGACACAGGCAATAGTGAGTGAGTTCAACCCCTGCTTTTTTTGTAGTACCCTGACAATGCCCCTTCACCATGCAGGGAAAACAGGTCCCCACCTCTGGGAAAATAAGATTGACAAGAAAGATGGTAAAGACACTCAAGTGACTTGCAGCTGGGGTCTAGAAAAACACATGCATTGTTCTGACTGTTGTTTAGTCTTACATATTTGATAAGTACAAGATCTGAGTTTAGATAACACAGGCCTGTGATAGACATAGAGGTACCCTAATGAACATGCTTGATGTTCCTGCCCTGCTGTGGGAAGGATCAAAGTACAGTGGTACATTACACCTGTGTGAATCCCTGATATACAGGAGGAATCAGCAGGTTGGGTGATCTCTAGCATGGACCATGGTGCCTGAATCCCTCTGTGTGCCCCTGTCCACATCCTGCTTTAGACATCCCACAGCTGGCAAGGGATCAGCCATGCTGGCTGTGGCTGTCCCAGCGTCCTGCCCATGCCAGCTCACACATCACCCCTGTTGTAATTCTTGTCTGGGTCACCTTTAGTGGTCTAGCTGTGCCTGTGTGCTGTTTCTGCATGCAAAACAACTGTTAGTACTCCTGGGATTCTGAGAGCCTGTAAATCACATACTCCTTCCCCTGCTGGTGTTGCATTTCCACCCTTTCAATTGATATTCGCCTGAGAAATGCTGCTAAAACTACATGTGTAGAGATTAAAGGCAGGATCTTCTGTGACTTAAAGACATCAAAAGCCAAGAGCAGTATGACTGGAGTAAATTGCATGTTACTGGCTTTTGTTAGCCTCCAAAAGCCTCCTATTATCATTCTTGCTGTAAGTGTTTGCTACTGCTTCTCTAGTGATTGTAGCTGCCCATCAGAGGTGATAAATACTACCTCCCAAAAGAGCACAGGTGATTTAATTGACATGCAAGGGCAGGAACTGAGGCGGGTGGGCTTAGTGACCTGTGAAAGCTGCTGTTTGTGACACATCGCGTGTTACACTTCCTGGTTAAATTATTGTTTGCAGAAACAATTGCCATTTGTCTAAACCTGGACTTCAAACAGAAAAAAGCATCTATTGCTGGTAGTTTAAATACACTATAAAGCCAAGCTCCCACCACTTTCCTCTCCCCTTGATGCAATTATGCTGGTGTAAAAACACACCTTTATGCTTATATATCTTATATCTCTTGCTCTCAAGTGGCAGGTACCCATTCCAGTGCAAGCTGCCTTGAGAGCAGCATAACAAAATGCTCTCATACAATTGCACCCCTTGAATGCATGAAAATGAGCATACTGTGTTTTTTAAAGGCCCATCCATCCTAGTACCACATCTCCAGCACCAGCTGTCAGCAGACTTGGACGAAGTGTGAGACTGGAATAAGAGCACACAATATTCCCCCGAGTGCTGTCCCATCTCACCAATCCCTGTTGAAGGGGTTCTCTAAGCTTGATATAGCTTCTATATTTAGAAATTCAGGTTAAAACCCATAACATAGTTTTACCTAATAACTCATTAACTGAAAAAACCAGATATAATTGCTTGGGCTTTTTTTTATTTCTCTGCACAATTCACTATATTTTACAGGAGTCATCTACCTGTAGTTCTAATTCTAGGTTTCCCTGCTGCTGTTTGAGATGGCTTATAGGTTGTTCATTCCCTTCATATCTAGCTCATCACTCTCCCAATATTTCATTCCTTTCTGTCCATTTTCCACAAATTTCAGAGGTATTGCTTTGTTGTTTGTTCTGCCATGGTGATCTCATTTTGCTCACTCATCTTAAATCTTCCTTCTTTTTTCTTCAGTCCATAAGTGACTTTAGGTCCCTAGGCATAAAACTCTTGCAATAGCCTATGTGCAAACACCAAGATTTTTTTTTTTTCTGTATGAACAAATGAGGATTAACTGTTTTTGTATGTTTCCATTGGGACTCTAGACATGTTCTTGAATTTATTGTAGAAATGTCCCTTAAAGATGCTGAGTGATGGGTTTTTTTCACAGTTCAATTAAAAATAAATGTTTATAACATCTTTGGATGGCTTCAAAATTTTTTATGTTTTTTTTCCTTTTACTTCTAATTTTTTGGGATAATAATGAAGTTGTATATATATATATTTAATTACAAAACTTGGTTTCAATATCTTCTTCAGAGAAGATATTTAAGATATGTGTAAGTAAGCTTAAAAATTTGCACACATTTTTGCAACATTTTATGTATGAAGAAGAATTTATTTAATTGTTAACTAGTTTAGTTAACTAGGTATTATGCTGTAGACAAAATTTTATGGCAAAATATGGAGAAAAAAGTAAAAAATGAGTGACAAGAATGGGATGTGTATAGTATAACGATGGTGACATGAAGCAATAGTCTGGAGAATGACAAGTCACACAGAAGAAGTTTGTAAAAAAATTGGGGGATGGGGTTTAATTAACTTTGCATGAGTTGTTATTTGTTCATACTAAATATTCTGTATTCATTTTGCTGTATGAAATGCCATTATTTACACAGATAAAGACACTTGCTCTAGTATGTTATTTGCATTTTTGACCAACTTGTACAGAGTCAATCATGTACAGACTGGATGTCAGATCCTTTTTGGAGAGATTTGTCACTAAATGAGTGTTATGGCCACCTAAAGAAGCACTGTCAAAGGTATTGGCAAAAGCAGGGATTAATAGGATTTTGCAAATAAGTGGTTTTACAGAGTTTGATGGCAAAGTTCATGGCTTGTGGTAGGGCCTAGGGACATTTCAGTGCTTAGACAATTCTGTCAAGGTTTATCAGGAGCGTCTGAGACCAGGCCCAAGGATGGGGGAAGAAGGGCAGGGGGATGCACAAATACAAGACTCACCATTTCCACCAGCCTGGTATTTAACTTGAGTCTCTTTTCTGAGGCAGTCCCCAAAGCTTTAAATTATTTTCTGTGAGCTTTTGAAGATGAAATAATTTGAAATCACCTGAGGTTTGCATTTCAGGGCTCTAAACCAGAGTTCTTCTAGTATTAGACTATAGATAAAGGACTGTGGGGCATTTAGGGTCTCTGTGTCAGAAAATATCTCTACAGGACACAGCAGAGATACCACAATATCTCTGCAGTTCTGGGAAATACCTCCAGAAATACTCTTGGCTGATGAAGGCACAGTTCTAATAACACTGGGTTTGAGGGTTGAATCCCCATACAGGCCATTCACTTAAGAGTTGGACTCAATGGTCCTTGTGGGTCTCTCCATACTCAGAATACTCTGTGGTTCTATGATTCACACCAAAGGGGAGTACAGGAATGAACACAGAATGTATGAGATTGGGACAAGTAGGGGCAAAACAAGGAAGCAAATTATTTTCTAATGTATGTATACTCGGTGAGTTCTCAAATAGACTGGGGGGTTTCCAAAGAGGGCCTTTTCATGCAAAAACTTAGTATTATGGAAATAAATTAGAAGATATAAGTAGTGGGCGCTATAATTCGTGGCATAGATTTGGACAAGAGGAAAAGGATAGTAGCAAATTTGAAGGTAAATGAAAAGAGATTTGCATGGTCACCGTGGGAGAGGAATACAACGAACAAGAACTCTGAAAACATGTACAGAAACCTATGGTGATCTCTTCAAATTTAGTTTGTTTACAAGGGAAAACTAAATCAGATATGACACCTGTGGGTTACAGGTTTGTGGGTTTCTGTTACTATAGAATATAAAAAAAATGCATAGAGGAACCTGTGTGCACTGTTGAGAATTACCATATTATCTTACTCTACTTTTCCTGCATAGACATTTCCTGTATATTCATTTTTGTCTAGTTTCAGCACTATAGCAAAATAACAAATTTCAGAAAAGCAAGATAGCAAATTCCTCTCAGGCTATCAGTCTAGTAGGTGGTAGAAAACCCACATCTTGCCAATTCCCAAACTCCATTCTGATTTATTTCCTTTTTGCTCCTCTTATATGCATTGGAGGTTATGTTGAAACTGAAAATGTAGTGGAGTAGCAACTATCTATCCAAACAGTCCAGTCCAACAAACTCCTATGTGGAGCAAGGCACAGGAAAGACAGTTCAAAAATTACCTGTTAGAAGAATGAAAGATGAAATAAAAAGTAAATACAAATCTCTCTTTCAAACAACGCAAGAACTCAAAAACAACAACAAAGACCTCTAAAAAACAACAGCAAAAACCCCTGAATTGTTGGTCGCTGCTCTTTGACAAACCTTTTTTTTCTGTTCAGAAAGAGCTTAGACAAGCATTATTGATCATCACAGGATTTCAGAGTAGTAAACCAGGACAGGAAAATAATATTTTGTTCACTTGACAAAGCAGTCTAAAAATTTCAGAACAACTGTTTACCTCTGTGGTAGGTTGACCTGACTGGATACCAGCCACTCCCCTCCTCAGCTGGACAAGAGGAGAGAAAATACAGCAAAACACTCATGGGTCAAGATAAAGGCAGGGTGAGATCCTTCACCAGTTACTGTCATAGACAAAACAGGCATGATTAAGGGAAAAATTAATTTAATTTATTAACAATCAAATCAGAGCAGGGTAATGAGAAAATTTAAAAAACCCAACCAAACAACTCTTAAAAACACCTTTCCCACAGTCCTCCTTTCTTCTGGGTTTGAAATTCACTCTCAAATTCTCTACTTACCCAAGTGGCCCAGTGGGACAAGGAATGGCCACTGCAGTCAGTTCATCACCCATTGACACTTCTTCCTTCTCAGGGGAATTCTTCACACTCTCCCCATACTCCAGTGTGAGATGCCTCCCATAGAAGACAGTTCCTCCAGAAGCTTCCCCAACATTGAAAGCTTCTCACAGACTGCAGTTCTTCACAAACTGCTCCAGGGTGGTCCCTTCCATGGTGTTCAGTCCTTTGGGATCAGTCTGCTCCATTGTGGTCCCCATGGGCTCACAAGTGCTGCCACCAAACCTGTTCCAGTATGGGCTCCTCTCTCTCCATGGTTACACAGGTCCTTCTAGGAGCTCCCGGGGATCACAGCTTTCTTTGGATCCACCTGCTCTGGTGTGGGGTTCTCTAGGCTGCAGGTGAATCTCTGAATGCCTGTTGATCTCCATGAGCTGCAGAGGAATCTCAGCTCCAGTGCCCAGAGCACATCCTTCCCATCTTCTTCACTGACCTTGATGTCTGCAGAGTTGTCCCTCCCAAGGCTCTCACCCTGCTCTCCTTTGGTTGCAATCACTCATGCACCGTAGCTTTTCCCCCTTCCTATGTCACCCCACCACCATCACTGATGGGCTCAGCCCTGCCCAGCAGCAGATCCCTCTTGGAGCTGCTGGGATTGGCTCTGTCAGAGCCAAGGGAGCTCTGACAAGTTCCATGGAGGAGCCTCCATGAAGTTCCATGGAAGAACCTTCTGGCAGCTTCTCAGAGAAGCCACCCCTGCATCCCCCAATACCAAAATGTGCCATGCAAAACCTCTACTAAACTAGAATATTTTACAAAAGGGTAGGGTTGCAGAATATTACGTCATATCTTTCATTAGTTTCCTCCTTGCTTGAAAGGCCTCCATAAATGTGAGGGTTTGCAATGGGGTTGTTTGGTTTTGGTTTTTGGTGGGGCTTTTTCGATAATGTCTCTTCTGGAGTTTATATTTTTGCTTAGTTTAATCCAAAGGCACACTTACCCAAATGTAACAAATACATTTCTGAACATAAGTTCTCATTATATGATAAAAACCAAGAAACTCAGAACAATGAATAACTGAATGATCATTTTATAAGTTTATCTGTAGAAACATGAACTCACTCCAGAGTTATCTAACTGTTCTTAAGGAAGTTTTATTCCAAAAATTACTTTGAAAAATCAGATAACTCATATTTGGAATCCAACTCTGTGAAGCTAAATAACAAAATAAAGCCAAAGTTTTCCATAAGATTTTAACTGGGAAATGAGAAATCATGAAGATTATTTTTTCCCATTGTAGTACCACTAGAACTGAATCTTGGACTCAGACTGAACTGCATCTACTTTTTATCTTGAAAAAAAGAAATCTTGAGAATGATTTCTGGGTACAACCAAGAGAAAACTACTTTTTTTTAGCAGACATTGTCTGATTTCTGCTAGTAATAACAAAATCCTGCCACATGTCTAAAACAGTTCTTTTTAAAACCTTCTATTGTCTATTCAAAAGGTATAATTAGCACTTATCTGTCATTTTGAAGTCTAATTAGTTAGCCTTGCATTCTTATTAAATTATGAAGAGTTGAAGGTCATGTCATACATCATTTCCAAAGTAAATGTCCCCTAAGCTTTTAATACAGTCTTGAAATTTACCACTTTTACAGATATGACATTTGGCATTAAAAAATTCAGCATCATTAAAATGTAGGTTTAAAAGAAAATTCCAGGTTTTATAAAGGGTGTTGGTTTTTTTATTTCATAAGGGGAAATTTGATTTTCCCCTTTGTAATCATTTCCTAAAATCACTGAATTCCATGATTCATCATTTTCATACTAGCTTTTCTCAATTACTTTGTTGCAGTTGCTCCTGTGTGTTTTGAAATGATCAACACAGAAATAGGTCCAATTAGCTATCTTTGCTTTTCGACATTTGCCTGGCCATATTTGATTAACAACACAATTCCTCTGCTCCCTGCCCCACCAATTACAGAAGCAGGATGCTCAAATGGCAATGGAAGCCCAAGTGATCTTCTGTGCTGGAGGAAGGTACAGAGCAGTCAGAAAGTGTCCAGAGAGCAGGCAATCTCTGAGACAGAAAAATCCAGAAAAATCCAAAATTGTGTGGGACACAATTTCCAAGTCTCCTGCAAGCAGACATGGGGACAGGGCTCTGGGTCACTCATGGGACAAGGTGGCAGCCTGCAGGTCTGACTTGTGGGTGTCCCCAGGCATATCATTGTGTAGAAGGAGGAAATTGAAGCCAGCAGACATTGCCTTCAGATTTTACACCCCACAGCTTTGCTCAGACACCGTGAGGCCCCTTACAGCCTTGGCTGGGAACTCCTGGCTGTTCTGCACCTACTGGGTGTTCCTTAGCCCAAAAGGCAGCCTGATGTCAGCTTCCCTCTGCTTCAGACTTCTGGGTATGAACCAAACTTCACATCAACCTGAGAACATGGCTGTGTTTGCAAACTCCATCTCCAGTTTTGGTACAGTCTGCTAGGGGAAGACCTTATACTTGGAAGAACCTGTACATTTGAGAATCAGCAGCAAAGTTTCAGCAGCTTTGGTGGTTTGGTTTACTCCGAAAGTTCCCATAGCTGAACTCTCAACATTTGTTTATACTGAATACAAATATCTGTGCAGTAGAATTGTTCTATTTTTTTCAAAATAATTTAGAAATAAAAATCCATCTATGTTCTGATTTTCATTTAGTTTAGACATAACATTTGGATCTCTATTGGTATAAATGAAACCAATAGATTTAATAGGATAAGAAGAATTTGGGGTTTTTTCTGTAATTTCTTGGTTTGGCAATCCTTGGCTCTCTCACGGGGTTTTATTTTCAAGGCTTTACTGTGTGTTTTGATGCCAAGGTAGCAAAACAAATGGTGAAAACATGTTCACTTGCACCACACCTGCCTTCATTAGTAGCATGTTCAGAGAGAAGAGACAGAGATGAGAAGGAACTCAGCAAACCAAGTTGCAAAGTGATAAATCCAGCTGCATGTCAGTGAGGGAAAATCTTAGAACCCCTTCAAAAGAAGGTTGGCATCTCTTCCCTTTCTATCTTAACAAACTGACAAATGTCTTGATTGGCTTGAGCAGATATTTCAGTAATTATTCCAGAATTATGGTCCATTTGGGAGTCAGCCACTTCTTTGATGACTACAGCTGAAAAGTTACCACTGAAGATTATTAACTGGTTCTATGCTTAGAGATTATGATGGAATTTAGGGCACACATCAAGAAATAGTGATATTACATTTTTCTCAATTTCTACATGGAAATAAGAAGTAGAAGAAAGAAAAGTTTAAAGCTGGGACACCTGGGAAGAAACATTAAATTTTTCCTAACACAAAGGAAATTATAGGCTATTTCAGTGACTTGGAAAGAAAAAAAAAGACAGCATCTCCTTCAGAAATCCAAAATCTTAAATTTAGAGCCCAGAGATATCAATCTGAAACTCAGAATCTGACAACAGAATACATTCATCTGCTGCAGCCTCATTGCTTTGTAAACACAAGCTCATATTTTCACTTGTAGTTAAAACAAAAACAAACAAACCAGACAAAAAGAACAAAAACAAACAAACCCCAAAACCAAAATAAAACAATACAAAAATCAAAACAGACAAACAGAAAACTCAGACAAAAACCAAACCCAAACAAAATCATAATCTCATATAAATCTCAGTTTAAACTCCAAATTAGACTCAGGTCAACTTTAACATCTCAGCTTCAGGCAAGAAAAAGAATATTAGGTAAATATATAAGGGCACAAATTTTTGCCTGTGGCTTGTGCATAAAAGTGTTTTTTACCACCATGCCAAATTAAAGGCAAGTTAAATGATGGAGGCCACCCTAGAAGCAGGGAAGGCTAAGTCCCCATGCATCTCTGTTTAAAAAAGAAAACAGGCTTTCTGCAAAGCCTATTGCAGCTGAGCTACAAAACCTATCTGCTGAGCTGAGAGGCTGAGGATGACATGAATGTGCTGAGTTTCCTTTTTCCCCATATGATAAATTTGAACTAAATAGTTTTTGTCATTGTTTAGGTCAAGTCAGAGTCAAAGCAAGCCTGGTTTATGTTTTAGGCCTAGATAAGCAGAGTAACCAGGGGACAGCCACTAATCACCAACAAATTGCAAAGCAATCACAATGCCAAGACATTGGTAAGGTAAAATCAATTACAGTGACAATTAAAGTGGTCAGATATCAGAGCTGAAAGCTTTGAACCTAATAAATGTTCTACAAGATAGGAGACTGTAGCCTTCCAAACTTTCAAGCAGAACCCTAAATTGTCCCTAGAAGGAATAAGGCTATTTGTTAATAGAAAATATTTGTATAATAAGGTAAACTAAAAACTATGTATAGAAATTAAACTAATGAATTAATCTACTCCCTTGCAAAGAATAACTGGTAGTTAAAACAACAAAAATACTGAATCTTACAAATCTTTCAATAAGGACAGTTTCTTTTAACTGCTGTTGTATCACAAGGAATATAAGAACAGAAGTAATTGGCATCTTCATTTTCTTTAAATTGAGTTATAAAAAGGCAAAAGAAAGTGTGGATTATTTAGTGGCCATGTTCAGGTGTACAAACTGTGCCTTCTACTCCTGTGCCTGATATGATGCAAAGTCTAGCAAGACTTTTTAAATCCAGAACTCTGGGGAGCTAAATGTGTCCTTCCATTAATATATTATAGCATGAATAGTTGGATTGAAAATATTCAAGTGAGATCACCTGAAATAAGAATTTCAGGTACAAGGAAAATCAACAATCAAAAGGGAGAATGAAGATCCTATCATGTAGAAAGGATCGGAAAGTCCAAGAAAATGAAGAGAATTCAGATGTCTGTTTCCCAACCAAAGCTCAGGCAAACCATGATGCTGCTATCAATACACAGTATCTGCTTTGAAGATAAATTTTCACCAGCTGTATTATCTAAGAACATGAGGGCAGAAAGCAGATTCCTCTTGAAAAGACCATACTGGAATATTGGAAAACTGCTGGCAGAATGCAATGGGAGGACCCTGGCTAGATTCCAGACACCCACCAAAGCTGCTCTATCCCACCCCTTGCAGCTGGACAGGGGAGAGAAAATATAACAAAGCATTCATGAGTGGAGATAAGGACAGAGGGAGATCACTCATCAAATGCCATAATGGGCAAAACAGGCTAGAATTAGCGAATTAATTGAATTTATTACTAACAAAATCAGAGGAGAATAATGAGAAGTAAAATAAGACCTTAAAAGCACCTTACCCCTACCACTCCCTCCTTCCCAGCTCTAACACATCCCCTGCAGCAGTGGAGAGAGACAGGGAGTGGGGATTATGATCAGTTCATCACTGGTTATTTCTGCTGCTGCTCAGGGAGAGGGATCCTTCCCTGCTCCATTGTGAGGCCCTACATGGCAGACAGTCCTCCATGAACTTCTCCAATGTCAGTCTGTCCCACAGGAGACAGTTCTCCACAAACTGCTCTAGAGTGGGTCACTCTTCCATGGGGGACAGCCCTTCAAGGACAGGCTGCTCCAGTGTGGGTACCCATGGGGTCACAAGTCCCGCTAGGAAACCTGCTCCAGCATGGGCTCCTCTCTCCATGGGTCCACAGGTCCCTGCCAGGAGCCTGCTCCAGCACAGGCCTCCCATGGAGTCACAGCCTCCTCTCAGGCATCCACCTGCTCCAGTGTGGGGCTCCTCCAAGGGCTGCAGGTGGATCTCTGCATCCCCACGGCCCTCCATGGGCTGCAGGGGCACAGCTGCCTCACCAGGGGCTGCAGGGGAATCTCAGCTCTGGCACCTGGAGCACCTCCTGCCCTACCTGCACTGACCTTGGTGTCTGCAGAGCTGTTCCTCTCACATATTTTCACCTCTCCCTTTTTGGCCACAGTTACATCTGCACAACAACCTTTTTTTCTCTTCTTAAATATCTTATTCTACCATAATTTCTGGTTTGCCCAGCATTGGTCTGGGGCACGTTAGTCTTGGAGCCAGCTGGAATTGACTCTGCCAGACATGGAGGAAGCTTCTGGCAGCTTGCCACAGAAACTACCCCTATAGCCCCCCTCTACCAAAACCTGGCCACACAAACCCAATACATAGACCCAGACTCCCAAATGCAGTTTCTCAGCTCCTCAAGAACCCTATTCAGGCACTTAGACTTCAGCTAGGGTATGAATTTCTGAAAAACAGCAACCCTAATTCAGTCTACATTTACTTTACTTCCGAGGGACAGCCACCAAAACTGCTCTTTGGGTTCAGCTCATTAAGGATCCTTGGCAAGTCACACATAGCTAACATTAGCTGAAAAATATTTCCTGCTCTATGGATGAGAAACTTGGTACACAATCAAATCCATTTTCTAACAAAGTATAACAACAACAACAAAAAAAACCACCTTAACAAACCCTGAATCCCATAATGTTTTTAGTAAAAAATACATTTTCATTCTGTCTTTCATCTAGGCCCTACTTCTTATTTCATTCCTAGGATCTCTTGCTCTCACAACTTCTCTAAACTATGGATCAAAATGAATAGGTTTACAGGCATGAAAATCCATTGTGGTTGTGATCTGTCTTGAATTTCCAACCAGGAAGGGTCATTTCATAACACACAGCTGACGGCCAGTACATTCAAGTACAACGAATTTTTTAATAGACTCACACTCCATGTCTATTAGAACTAAATCCTCACATTAGTGGTTTGTGTTTTTTAAATTATTATTCAAAACATTAGGAAAAACTAAATGTTCATATGAAGATGCATTTAAAAAGCAACTCCCAATACTAAAATTTGAAAAAAGCAAGTTGTCAAAATGTAAGAGCACAAAAATGCATGGAAAAGGCAGTATTAGTTTAAGGCTTTAATCATGCAGAAAATTTATCTGAGATAATCTATAACACTTTAAAATACTTACAGGTTATTATTAAAACCTTTATCTTATACAGTTCATTTATCTCCAGATATTAATCCATTCATATGTTGGTGACTGGGCTGCGGGGTCATTTTTATTGCTAGATGGGTGCCAAAGGTTTAAAGGGATACATGCATGAGGCATTGTACCTGGCTCAATAAACTGTGAAGGGTTTGGCCTCACTCTACATCACATATGTGCCCTTTCTACTTTTCCATTCAGTAATATCTCTGTCTAGGCAGTTTCTGCTTGTCCTCTGGATTGAATATATTCCAGGCCAAAGACATCTCCTTTCCATGTGAAGTCTAATGCATAAGCCACTAAACAACCTTCCCTGTTTTAGATGTCTCTTGCATATTCCTTGTTCTATAATTTGCTTCAGTAGTCAGTTTATTCTACTTTTTTTCTTCCCTGCACTCCTGTAACTAATCTTTTAATAACTTTTTTCTCATGGAAGTAAAATGACCAGTTCAATCTAACAGTACAAGATGTCTTTGGAACATGAGCAATTACTTTAAAACTGGGAAATATTAATATTGTTTATTTATTTAACTTAATTGGTGTCTTTCAGCTTTTTGAATTTCTAGATTCTATCTACAAAACAGTAAAAATCATAATTAAATGTATTCCATACATGCAAATATAGTTCATGTTACATGTGAAAAACTTTCTTTTAAACATTTTACAGCCATTACTATAGGTCTGTCTCTCAAGCTTTCAATGTTAAAACTAGACTGCAGTAAACAGAAGTGGTTAATAGAGGGAAAACACTTGTCAACTGGGTGAGACAAGCTAAAATACAGTCACTCTTCTACCCACCAAGGTTCTGCAGGATAAACCTTTTCCTCCAACCTTTCTTTCTAGTTCAAGAAATTTCAGATTTCTCCCATGCAACAGTAAAACCTGAAAAAGCTGCTGTACTCTGCCAAGATAATTATCTACAAGTACAGGCAAGGTTCCTCCTCTGCTCCAGGGTACCTTCTTCCCCCATAGCCCACTGTGCCCCCATCCCCTGGGATCAACTCTTGCAGTGCATGTTCAGGCTTTGCCTAGCAACAAAATACCTCCTCCAGACAGAGAACTGGCCAGAAGAGCAGGCCAGAACTGCTGCCTGCCCTTCTCTGCTTTAGAGTTCAAGGTTTGTTTTTTTTACCAAAGAAATACTAGCACATGAACCTGTGTATGGACAAGATGAGAAAAAACACACCATATGCTCTGCTATACCCTGAGTTTGTAAAGTCCTTTGATTTATAGGGAACTGCTAGGTCCAGTGTGGTTTTTATAGGTCTCTCTTCACAGGGAACTTTGCCCTTCTGGTGCATCTTGGTGACTCTGTAGTTCTGAAGCTAATTTACTTGCTTTAGTCTTGCACTTCAATAGTCTAAGAATTAAAGCTCCTTGAGCCACTGACTTCTCAGCCAGACCATGTATGTCCTGTGACAACTCCCAAACACCAATCTGCCAAATAAAAATAAATTGTCCTGACATTAATGTTATGGAAACACCTACTAGCTAATAGAATATCTCATTGTTACAATGAAAAATATCCATTGCATTTCAGCTTGCTTTTTTTTTTTTCATCTCTGAATGATAAAGGCTCAGAAGACTGATTTCTTCCTGAAGAGCAGGAAGGTCATTCTATGAACTAAAAGGTGTGAGGTTTGGATATGCCAAGGCTACATTAGGGTTTGGTAACTGACACTTAATGACACAGAAAGAGCTTTGCAATTTCTTTTACAGCATTTGCAAAGGTGTTCCATGAAATTTAGATACCTTTACCATTATATATTTGGATACATTTCTAAAAAAAAATGTGGTGATGCTGTAGATATAACATAGACAGTGACAAAGAGAAAAAAAATTGAGTTTATTAAAGAAAAGACAGAAATATAGGGCATCCAGAGACTGCAGGGTTGATAAAAAATCGAACTACAAAGTATAATAAAAAGAGGAAGATGAGATAAGCATTGATGATTAGATGGGAGAGAAAAAACTACAAACAAGTCATAGGCTCCAACATGGCTAAAACCTATATGTAGATTTATTATTGAAATGAAAGCCTGGCAAAGAATGTTGTAATGTGGAGTGTGTCAAAACCCATTGACAGAAGAACTACCACCAAAACTAGATTAAATAATGCAACAGATACCTGGAACCTGCCTAAAAAGTTTGCTGAGGGTCAACACCGTTCTCTGTAAAACAGTTTAGAGTGCAGAGGTGGAAGAAAAGAAATTCAGCAGCTAAAAATATTAGAAAGTCCAGTGAGATATTCACCCTGAAAAACAATGTCCAGCCAGCAAAATCTGTGTTATATGTTAATATAGACAAAGACATATGTTCTCACTCTAGATTGCAGTGTAATGTTGGAACAACTTGACCTCGTTTTAAAGGAGCTAGCTCAGGTACTGGCAGCAATGTGAATGCTATGCTACTCTGCAGTATTTATCCTGCAAGGGCAAGTAGAGCTCTCTGCTTCCATGGGTGGCTTTCTTCTAACAAGTGTGCTTGCTATTTGCTTATCAAAGAAATGCAGTTCACTGAAAGCTATTTCCAGTATCTCTGCAGTCTTTAAAAGGTACATGTACCCAGATGTCACAATTAAAGTAAGACTGAAACAAATGCTATTGAGACTATACTGCCAGTTTCCTATCTGTTAAGAAAAAGGTTCATGAAGAAATTCTACTAAGATAGCAAAAATGAGAAAATAAGGAAATAGTTGGAAAAACTATGTGAGGGTAATAACAGCTACCCAAAAGTATTGTCTTTGTTGAGGGTTGAAAATCACACAAGCAAATGAATGACTCAGTTACGTTCTGTGAAAAACATTTCCTGGGAGAAAATGGTCTTTGGCCTGATTTCACTTCTCATTACCAACCTCTATAACACAGGTAAATTTGAAGTCAGCCTCCCTGTAGAATTTCAGCTTTACCTGGAGTAACTCTAGAGTAAACTTAAAATGTACAGATTCCAAGGTGGAGTGACCACATCTTTTTGCCAAGGCTAGGCACCACTGTCATGAAGGCAGATCTCTAGTGCATCCCATCCCACCCAGGAGAAACAAAAGAAGATAAAAGATAAGGAAGTCTGCAAATATCAGCTTGCTAACTGTTCTTACACCTTACATCAAAACATGCCAAGGGATTATTCCTAGATCCCTGGTCTGTATGCTAGCTCCACTAATTGAATCTGATTTTATGTTGGATGGAGCAATTTTCTCCTTAATATAAAATAGCAAGACATCTACTTTGTAGGCAGATGTCATTGTCAAAGGCTAATCAAACCTGCAGTAATCTGGTTCACATTTATGTTCACCTTCTAGTGAGCTTAAGCATTTTTTTACTTGATTGTTAAAGAATTTCTTCTTTAGGTTGAAGTAAAAAGAAATTATACTTCAATTGCCTTTAAGAGCCTTGCATTGCTTTATCTTAATTAGACCTATAAAAAATCCCTTTTCAACTATATTATTTTCTGTATTAGTGGGAAATCTACATTGTTACAGCAAACTACTGTCCTGGTGCAGCTCAATTTTGACTTGCAATTAAATTCTCTACTACTGCAGAAATTAGCATCTTCTAAAACATATTTTTAGATAGTTCCATAACAAATTTACTTGAAACTGCCTTCACAGTAAGGTTTATATTGATGACAAGAATAGAAGAAAGGATCAACATGAATTTCACTCTTTGTCCTCAGTATTTCCTGCAGCCCTGCAGAGGACTTATGAAAAATTGGACTTGAGCCAAAAATGTGTCCTCCCAGCCCAGGCAGCCAACCTCATCCTGTACTGCATCAAAAGAAGTGTGCCCAGCAGGGTGAGGGGGATGATTATCACCCCCTCCTCTGCTCTTGTGAGACTCCAGCTGGAATACTGTGTGGGGACCCCAGCATATAAAACACTGTTGGAATGAGTCCAGAGGAGACCACTAAGTTGATCTCCAGGCTGGAAAACCTCTGCTATGAGGACAGGCTGAGAGAATTGGGGCTGGTCAGCCTGGAGAATAGAAAATTCTGGGGGGACCTTAGAGCAGCCTTCAGGTACCTGAAAGGACATAAGAGAATGCTGAAGAGAGACTTTTCACAAGGACATGTAGCTGTAGGACAAGGCAGAATGGTCTTAACCAGAAGGAATTAGGTTTAGATTAGATATTAGGAAGAAATTCTTTACTGCAAGGGTAGTGAGGCACTGGAAGAGGTTTTCCAGAGAGGTTGTGGACTCCCCATCCTTTGGAGACCTTCAAGACCAGGTAGGATGGGGCTCAGAGCAACCTGATGTAGTGAAAGGTTTCCTGCTCCCATCAGGGGAGTTGGAACTAATGATCTTTATGGTCTCTCCCAACCCAAACAATTCTGAGTCTATGAAATTGGAACTAGATGATCTTTAAGGTCTCTCCCAACTCAAACCATTCTGAGTCCGTGAATTTCTTCCCAGCAACACATAAAAGTAGTGAAACTAATCTTCTGCAATTTATAATAGATTTTGTTAATTTAAATAGTGGTTTATGGTGTAGTCAGTCATTCTGGAAAGGGAGAAGTCTTCCCTGTGATGTCCAACATGGTAAATTCAGTCTAAATAGATAAAATCAAGGAAAAGTAGAAGTAACGAAATATCAGATCTTAAAATGAAAATTGCCAGAGTAATCAATTTCTGTCACACAAAGATGTACGTACATACAGAATCATAAAATAATCAGTCTCTGTAATGTTTTTATTCTTTCCTACAATACAACAAAATTTTACTATATAAGCAGCCATGTGGACAGTAGACTTTCTATTATGACATGCACAGCTAATTCACAAAAAACTTAGATCCAAAACCTTGGGTGAATTCCAACCCTAGCTACATTTTATTGTTGCATTAAAAGCAATTGGAAAATGAAAGAAGCAGTACTATACAGCTAACTTAAATCTAAATAGTGATTTTCTTTCAAAGAAACCTAAAACTTTAATAATTATAATCAAAGCAAGGCTAGAAATACAAACCAAGGGAAAAGAAATAAATAAAACAGGGAATGATGAGAAAGAAGGAAAAATCAGGAGTAAAAACAAAAGAGAGGAATAAAGGAGAGTGAGGGCTAGAGAAAGAATAGAGGGGATCAGTCAAATGGACGGGCAAATAATAGGGATGGAGACAGAAAAGGGCAACACAGAAAGGAGATGAAAAAGGATAAGACAGAACTAACCCATTTATTATAATTAATCCAATTTATTTCAAAGCAATCAAAAATTATATGAAATCCCTAGTGAATGGTAATCATACTCACTCATAATTCAACGTTGTTTTGCAAATTTTTAAATGCAAAGACCAGTGCAATTGTTCAAGGTGTAGTAAACTAAAATAGCCTACAGGTTGATTACATTAGTATTCTATTTTTGTGAAAGCTAGATAAATTCAGCATCTCCATGGGAAAACATAAAAGCAAAGGCATTTGTTTGATTAATTACGACTGTAAAACTAGTCAAATTTGCAAAACTCTCTCAGTAAAAAGATATCAGGTTTTAATATCCAGCTGCAATACAACATGAAAATGTTGTTATTGTAGCAAAATGAGTCAAGAGAAGACATATACTCTGAGTTTCTATTTTTTACACTATTTCTATTTAATCAGCTTCGTAGATAGTTGAGTAAAATTTGTGTCAACATGGGAGCATTGATGACTGCAATCTGAACTGAAGAAATCATGATATCTTAGTTTGAATGAAATGTGGCAATAACAATTTCATTCAAGAGGCCTTTTTTTTGTCATTTGCTGTTCCCTAGTCTTAACCTATAGCAGATTCTCTAAAATTGCTGTATGTAGAAAGAAAAAAAAAAGAGCTGTGAAATGTTATCAGCTTGTAAACTATTTGCTGAATGAAAATATAAAATGGGCCTGCTGAGTATATGCTATTTCTGCATTTTGTTCCTGAAATTATGTAAGAAGGCAGTTTATAGCTAAACAAGGTATGTCCTTCTTAGAAATTATATGCTGCCATAGTCCTATTTGCTGGGGTAAAATCCATTTTATGGGGAGACAAAGAATATGTAGGCATGTACACTGATGGCATATAAAACATCCCAATACACAACATACTACTAAAATCAAGTTGCCACTTTCAGTTTATTGCTTTCTCACTACCATTTACTTCACATTTTTATATGAGACACTATGTAAATTCAAGATGAGTTTATTTCACAGTGTTTGTGAGAGGAAAGATCCAGACTAGCAAACAAGAGACAAGCAAACACATTTTAAAATGTGATCAAATTCAGCAGTAGAATAGGAATTTCTTATCTCTGAAATTTAGTTGCTGTGCCCATTTTAGACAAGGACATATAAGATATTCTGCTGAATGTCAGATACTGATACTTAAATAATAGGGTCATGTCTAAAATATTTTTTCAGCTTTTCAGAATACACAGCTTCACAGCCCTTTAGCAAGAGATGGTTCCATGTTAGAAGAAACCTTTTTCAATATACTGTCAGAATTTCATTTCTGGGAAAGTGCAAAAGTACATATTCTGGTATATTTTACAGCTCAAGGGAATTATTCACAGTAGATCCTGGGGCTTGTCAAATTCTTATGTCTGTCTAGCTATATAAAAAATGTTTTCACTTGGCCCTATCCTAATAGAAAAGAAACTCCCTTGCTTCTACTCCCAGAGAACTGGGACAGGAAACACCTGACTCTGCATGCGTGTGAAAAGGTCTGAGTACCAATCACAGGAGCGAGGCTGCAAAGCTCAGGGCATTCAGATGGGCAGATGGATGCAAACAACTGGAAGACCAGGGATCTGAGGCCAGCTACTGGATTGATTGAGGGGCTAAGGTCAGCAGTTGGACTGTGCATGTGTATATAAATATGTGTGCAATTATATGTGCATATATATATATATACACACCACTTCCATCCTGACCAGCAAGAGGAGAGGAGAGGGAGAGGGAGAGGGAGAGGGAGAGGGAGAGGGAGAGGAGAGAGGAGAGAGGAGAGAGGAGAGAGGAGAGAGGAGAGAGGAGAGAGGAGAGAGGAGAGAGGAGAGAGGAGAGAGGAGCACCACTGGGCAGCCCACACTACTCATGTTTACACAAGCCCTATACATCCATGTAGGAGCAGGTAGGTCCCTCCTTTCCATGTGTGCTGACCCAGTGTCTGTGTGCACACAGATGTGCATGACTATCCATAATAATGAACTGGGCCTTGCTGCTGGCTGAACCTGGGCACAGGAAACCACAGCAGGCCCAGAGCTGTGGGGTTGGTGAATACAGCAGCCAGTGTGCTGCTGGAGCTGCTGTCTGCAGAAGTCCAGAGCATCCCTTGGGAATTTCTTGCCAACTGACCAGAAGATTTCCAACCCAGCTCATCCTCCTCAGGATTGCATGAGACCTGCTGAGTGCAGTGGGGTCACATCCTGAAGGAGGACATTGCCACAGTCATCTCAGGTAGGTTACTGAGGGGTGACAGCTTATGAATGCTAACAACCAGGTCTGAATTAAGAAGTTCTAGATAATCTGGGACATCTAGTTCCCTGGAATATGGTGTTTCATGTTTCAGTAGTGAAAACAAAACTAATTCTTAATTTTTTTATTTATTTCAATTGTTTCACTGGCAAATCTCTACTGAGATAAAACAACTAGTATAAGGGGGTGTTCCTAGAAATAAATTAAGAACATGCATTCATATGATATCAGAATTTTTTTAAAAAATTAACACTTTAAAAATCCACAAATAATTTTTAAATTTAGACTATAGAGATAAGAATCTTGTAAGCAGTCTCTCAAAATAAGGCACTTATAGACATGAGATCAGAAAATTACTTTTCTGAAAGCAGTAGCAAAGGGTGAATCTGAGATAGATCAACAGAAAACCCACAAGGAATGTAACAGAAATTTCACCCCTGTCAATGACTTCATATTTCTGACATTAAATCTAAAGTCATTATGTTTCGTTATCTGAAATTGTTATAAGTTTATAGAGATATTTATTTGCGACAACTATTTTAGCTAATAACCAGAAAATCTTATTAGATTGTTAAGTCCATCTGCCCTCAAAAGCAGCATGCTTTCTACTGACAAGGGGACAGATCAGATATTAAACTAATAGCTTGCTCTTAGCCAAAAAGCAGGGAAAACTATCTGTTAGCATATAATTTTCTTTATTGGAGAACCTGCAGTTCTAAAACAACAAAACAGAACTATTAACAGCATCTTGTCTTTTGTGCATTTTTCTCATCTGCTTGTTTGGGTTCTTTTTTAAATGAAAAGCCTCATAGATGCACTGTGAATCCTCATCTCACCTTTATTTGACAAATAACCTTGACAATTATTCATGGAACTCCACTGAAAAGAGACTCTGAACTTAAAAGGCGCTCTGGGCTATAAAAACACATTGGTATTTTCAGTGGTCTATTAACTGACAGTCCCATTGCATGGCTAAGGCCATGCATTAAGAAACATCTCTCTCCATGCAAACATATCCCAGCTCTTTTTTTTTATGTATAAATGCCACCTATTTTATAAGATATAGCTATCCATTGTGAAACCACAATGGTATTAATAGATGTTCTTTCATTTCCCATTTCTATCCAAGACATTAAGTAATTCTTTACTTTTGCTCAAATTAATTTCCTTCCTGCTCCTGAGCCCTCAGCTCTGTTCTTTCCCTAGACAGATCTCTCAGACACTTGTGTCCATAATGAGCACTTAACTTTTCCCATCTTTCTCCTCTCAACCTGCTCTCCCAGTCTGCCCTGTTTGCTACTTTCAACCTTCTTTCATCTTCCCTGTTGTCAGTGCTCTCCTTTTGTCCTGTTTTTCTGTGCCTGCCAAAGGTACCCTTTCACCACGTCTGTGCTAACAATTCCAGTTATTCTCAATGGAGAGCATCTTAAATGGGAATCAATCCCTGAGTCTATTTTACATGTCATAGAAGAACTGATGGTGAGAGGAATGGGTTTTCCCTTGATAATTTTCATAGGCACATACTTCTCTTCATTTACTGAATATGTTATATTAATAGGAATAGTTATTTCTCCAGCAGATGTTACTGGGAGTTTCCCATCTAAGATTTTGATGGGAAATGTAAACCAGTCCAAATCTCAGTTATTGTGAACAAACATACATTATTGTCTCAAAACTAGAGCCTCTCTGTTGAGGGTTGTTGATAATCTGGAATTTGGTTAGCCAAAGTTTAAGCTTGTTTTTTTTCCTGAACTAAAGGAATTGTTTACCTTAGAGCAATTTTATACCCCAAGCACCATAAATTCTCAGACTGAAGTAAAAAAGAATCTTCCTCTTCCTTCTTCCAGCTTTGTCTTCTTCATCATTTCTGGACACAAGAAAGCTCTTACTATAACTTCTGTTGTACCAGAGAGACAGAAGTAACTACTTTTCTTTGCCTTTCAAGGCAAGAGCTTTAATCAAAATCCCTGCTGAATGACACTGACCTGATAAACTAAGATCCTGACTCACTAATGAAATATCTTGAAGCACTCTTACTGAGGATGAAATATTCCCATGAAACTGCAGAGAAAAAAAAACTTTGCATTATATTTTACACTTTAAATAATGAGAAAAAATACCAAATATATGAATATCCCAGTGATCAACAGGATGAAATATGGAAAAGGTATGTTCATGTAAATTCTCTTTATTCATCTCTTCTTCTGTGCTAATTGTTTCCTGGGTGTGTCAGCCCACCAGCTCTGGCTTCAGAATAGCTTGACCATGCACATGATGTTGATTTGTGTGACATCACTGAATAAAGAATGTGAGAATTTGAATGCTTTATAGTTTTACCTGGTGCAAGAGGGAAGTCTGTTTTTCTGAGACCAATGAGGTGGGATGGAGGAGCAGTTATATTGTTGCCTTTTCCTGATAAAGTGTCATTCCTTATTCCACTGGCAGTAATGCTCCATCCATCTGTGAATACCATCCAGTGTAACTTCTTTTTTTGTGCATTGTTCAGGATTTCACTGTCTTCCGAACTCCATTCAGAAATGAATTGGAGAATTTATTCTCACCATCTGTCTAGTTAGAGAGCATTCACTATTGTGTACTACTATAGCTGTGGAGAAAATGTCATTTAAAATGGCTTTAGGTCCAATTTATTTTTCTCTGGTTGTCAAGCCGTTCTCTTTCAGGTGCTAATGAGAATAGTGAAAGCAACTATTTCCACTGGCTGCTGAATCCTGAGCATCAGGTAGTTCTATACATCTACTCTTCTCCATAGCTAAGAGTAGCAAAGGTAGTAATTAATTGGTACTTTGCCACTTTTTTGACTTCAGGACACAGAACTATTTGAAAAAAAAAGAAAAAGAAAAAAGAAGGAGTTCCAGCTTTTCTTCTTTTGTTTGGATTTTAATTTTAGATCTCAGTAAAAATAATATTTATCTGACTAAAAATAGCAAAGAATCAGGGCAGACATAGCTTGGGTTATGATTGGCATAAAGAACAACTGACTGGGATGACCATGATGTGAGATATTTCATACTCTGGAAGAGGCTTTTCTAACAGAATAGTAATTGAGTCAGCACTCCTTGCTTCTCACTTCTTGTTTATAGTGTCTCTTGTTACTTGATAGGTGAGACAGAGTAAAAGGGTTTCACTGAATACATGGTACATTTTAGAGATCATGTTTGAAACCCTTTCTCTTTTCCATTTCTTTGCTACTGGCATATATCAGAACTGTGATCCAAATTTCAAAACTGGTTCATTTTTACCCAGCTGCTACAACCCAGTAATTGACAGAAGGCTGCTGCTTGTAACTCTGCTACAGTTAAAAGCACTATTTTGTAAAAAGCATTCTCACAAGAAAGCAAAGCTACTACTCTAATTGAGTTTATCACTGACACCAATGACAATTTATTTCTACTTTGAAGTCAGCATGTAAGATCTACTTCAGGGAGGGCTCTGAGACTTGTTAGTGCTAGAAATCACTTTTCTTTAAAAGAAAGAACTGCCTTCAATCTCTCTATTTAAAGACTTCACTTCCACCACACCACAATGACCAGTGTTCACAGGCAAGACTTTTACATGATTTCTCACCTCCAAGAGTCTCAGCTTTGCTTTTCAGAGTCAAAAGTTTGTCTGTCTCATCACGTACTTAAAAATGTCCTAGGCATCAGTGCTAGCTGGTTCTTGCCTTATTCTCCCATCACTAGCACTTTTATCATATGGGTCTACCCACATTGAATTTCCACTTATGCTGCACCTCAGTCCCAAAGTACATCTTATTAACACTTCTGAAGGTCATAAAAAAGGGAATATTACAGAGCAGTATCCCCAGGATGAGATGGACAAGTCTGCCAATTACCACTGTCGCAGAGAGAAGAGCAAACATGACTTCATTCAATACAGAATGCAGACTTCTCTGCTTAGAATTAAGAACATCAACAGACCAAAAGTAGAGACATTAACACTGAACTACTTAAAATTACAGCCCAAGTCCAAGCTCCATTGAACTTAATGGATAAGCTCTTGGCTGATGAGTTTTGACAACTGCTGTAAATTAAGAGCTTCTACATGTCCAGCATGAAGGAAAAAGAGCTCTTGCAAAGGTATTCAGAGTACAGATTTTTAGCAAGCATCTCTGACTTCTTGGCAGTGAGACAGAATGTTTCCAGCCATAGTTGTGAAATTGTTCTGGATTTATTCCATGCTTATTCTTTTATGAATACATTTTTCACTTCTGCTAAAGACCTGCTTTTTTCCCATTACCTCAGGACTGAACAGGATATGTATGTTATTTAATAGTCCTCCATCTACTATAACACTCATGTTTACATCTAGGCATGCTAATCAACAGGAAATAAATCAAGGTAAAGATCATCTCCAGAACCAGTCTTCTCTATGAGGTGAAAAAGGTGATGTGTATTTTCTGGCATACTCAAAGGCACCTTTTATTTTGCAAAGTATGGACAAAAAAAGGCATTAACAAGGAGTGAATTATTTTGCATTTTGAGAAAAATATATACAGAAAAAATGGGCATTCATATTAATTATTCCAATCACCTTTTATGTTCCAAGATATAAAATGTAGTTTGATGTTCAAAACAAATTTTAGCAAATGGTTTATGTGACATCAACATAAATTCTCAGCAATACACTATTTAATCTCTAATGTGTCGTCAGTGTTGCTCCAAAAATATTATGAACAAATTTTCTCTAACTTTTTAACACCAGCAACTATATGTCCTGTAGAGTGTAAAATATATCACTGACAATTCCTGTGTGAAAGAATAGTAAGATCTCCTATACCCTGTTCAACAAAACCTTTGAAGGTTTCAGAAGACACTTTGAGGCATTTTATTGCTGTAGAAACCACAAATTAACAATGAATATAATTTCTGTTACTTTGTGCATCTCAAAACTTAGAGACTGACCTGGGTAGTTCCAAAAGCACAATGCCATGATATATGACTTTAGCATTTGTCCTCTTTGTAGACAGAGAAAGGTCCCAGGGAAGGTTATGCCATCTTTTATTACTCGCAGCCTTGGAATAAAAATTTATCCGGTGCAATTTTATTAACTCTATACTCTTTTTCTAGTTCTATTGGCAGACACAGATTGAAAATTATAGACAAAATGGCAAAGACTTCATAAATATAGTACTCCATAGAAAACTTTAGCAGAAGTTTTCTGTCCTTGGGTAAGCAGACATCAAATTTCCCTGTCTCCTGTCTTCCCCAGACACATTCAAATGCTTCTAAAAGAGTATCTTCTCAGGACTCTTGATTAAAATTAGCAACCTGTTGATTCTAATTATTACATGTCTACAGCTCATCCTTTCAGAGCTTATGCTCAATAGGTCATGTCAGCCTGGGATGTAACCCCAAAGAACAGCAGATTAGCACCAGCCATGGTATGGAAAAGAGCTCTCAGGGCTGGTACAAGTTGCACATTGTCAGGTTGTGTCTGCTGTTCACAGGCAAAGCATGCAAACCACCTGTCAGACAGGTATATTTACTGTACCTCCTTAGTCCTTCCCACATTCCTACCACAGATATTTAGTTCATAAAAAGTTTGCTTCCTACATCTGACATTTTTTATTATGCAGTGCTGGTTATGACTAAGCATGACTTGTCTCAGACATTTCCATTTATAACATAGAGCAGAGAGCAGAGCAGCCACAAACACAATGAAGCCAGCAAATTTTCCTATAATATTAATTTCTGGCTGTAAGCATGCATGTTTCTGTGTGTTATTTTCATAAATACAGTTATATTTATTTGTATTTTAATAAATCATAGTGGTGAACATTACCAAGGAAGATGTTTAAGTCCAGATCCTACCAGAAATTTTGAAGAATTCTTCACACAAATCCATCTGTTTCCACATAAGGAACAATATTTTTTGCCCTGGTTTGTAAATTAAAAATTAAATTTTGAATTATCTGACTGTATACCCACACTTTTATTATATAAAAACTCTACACTCACATTCAGAAAATCAAGTGTACAAGGGTAAAGTAAAAATGATGAATTTTTATTTCATTTTGCATGGAATAGACTTTGGTATGTTTTTCTTTGAGGTTTGTGATCAAATCCATTTGTGGCCCATTAACATATGCCATGTTTTGCCTGGAAAAAAACCTATGCATGAAATAATTCTGCTAGATCTTTCACTTTTGGGAGAAGATTCACCTTGATAATTGAAATCTGCTCATTTCCAAGTAATTTCAGATTTCGTTGTGAGTATTTCAGGTAATGCATCAGATAAAAATTCAGAGTGCAGTTATACAGGACATGTCAAGAGGGACCATGTTTTATTCCTACCCCTCAAATATTAGTGAACACAGTGTTCTGTTAACTGACCCCTGTGTTCATTTAGAAGCAAGACTCTGAGAAGCAGTCTGCATTGCAGAAACCTTCAGTAGAAAATTATATAAGCAGAGATGATGGTTGAAGATCTATTTAGAGTGAATTTGACTTTCAGATACTCTCAGGAAACAGAACATCACAGAGCAGTAATACACAAGTAAGTTTTACTGTAGCAGCTATATATTTAAAGTTCATGAGTTACCATTGCATAACACCTTTCTTCCAATTGCACCATACATTTCAAAGCTTGGCTGTGTACTTCACATTTAAAAAGTTCTTTTTAAAGCAAAAGGGATCTTTCCTTCTTTTTTTTTTCTTTATATTTATGCCATGTGTCCTTTTATCTAACAGTGAAATTCCTTCAACATGAGCAAAAAAAGCCTCCCTTCAAAACTCTTCTCTCAAAATTTAGTATTCATTCACACTCATTAAAAAAGCAGTAAATGAAATATCATCTCTGAAATTATTGAGTAGGAATATCTCCTTCCTTAGATGGAATCTTTTCAGCAAATTCATTTTTAACTCACTCTCAAAAGTCAAATTGTTTACTGTGTGTTTGAAATTACATTCTCTTACTTAAGATGTGAAAGTGATTTTTGGAGGGCTTAGAAGTGACTTTAATATAGTAACTTCCATATCTAGTATTTACCCTCTAATGTTTCAACCAAAGCAAATGGCATTGAAAGACTACTTCCACTATGAAAAGCAACTAATACTGCTACTAATATTTTCTTTCATGATTGTTATAAGATACACTATAGTCAAATGACTCACATATGACAAGTAACCAATTTTTAATAAAATGCAGACTAGCATGACAACTAAAATCACATGTAAAGACAATTGTCTGTGCTGTCAATTAGCTCCAGGCCAGGGTCACATTCCTGATTAATATGCTGCCCCAGTTTCTGTTTTCCAAGACACTGAGATTTCAAAACACAGATTTAAACCAAATAGATTTTAAGTTTTGAGCACAGGCTGCTCCCTTTTTACAGCCAAGCTGAAGAACAGAACCTCAGGCTGAAGGAAAGATCATTCTTTAAGGATTCCCACTATGGAAGTTGTCTTTCTTGCCTTTCCCTGTCTCTACCTGTAGCCATGATCTCCTTGATCTCTTGACCCAGCGACAAAAACCATCTGAGTCTTCACTTAACGAATACAAGAAAAAAGGTGAAGAGATTTATGAAACTTCTCACTCTTGAGATATCTTTTGCAGCAATGCTACCAGGAAATAAATGGGAGCCTTGACCAAGTGGAAGATGGGAGAAAAACTGTTCCCTTTCAGCAGTGACAAACATGACCATCAGGCTGTCAGCACTCTCTGTCTATTCAAAATGAAGCAATACAGTATACAAGAGAATCAACTGTGAAATAGCAGGGAATGCATGATTTTTCTTTCTTTTCTCTAATGGAGAGACAACAACTATTTGAACACAGGCAAATATTATCTTGAAAATATTTTCTTGTTCTGTATAATAGCAGGTAGGTAGTCACAGTAATGTTGCTGTCCTCATCACCCAGCAAGACACCATTTCTTATTTGAGTTTGGATCTTTGAGCCAATTTAAACAAAATTGTTCTATAAAAAAGAGCAACCCTTGCTACATAAGAGACAACAAAGCTGACAAAAAAGTTGTCATGAACTCCCATATAGTGGCTTAGGAGTTCCATTGAAAAAGGGGTTACAGATATCTCTAGTTTACCATGCTATTCTGTGAAAATTTTTGGAAGGACTACTGGTATAGTAGCTATTAGGGTCCTGCTATAAAGTGAACTTGTTCAAAATGAGTTATCTAATGAACATTTAATATCTTTCCAGTATGATGCTCTTGTGATAATTATGGCTTCAAATACTTCTGTAGATGTAAATATTAGGCAGCTGTCAGAACAAAAGCTATAATTGTAATAAGCAATCTTTAGTTTGCAGGTTAGCATGACTTCTGTTAAATATAACATGATTAAGGAAATTTTTTCTCTTTTTTCTTTTTTCTAAATACTGTACTTTTGGTGTTCTTGTCAGTCTCCAACAGAAAAGAAAATTACATAGCTCAGAATATAATTTTATGACTAGCATTATAGAAGCATCCATCCTGTCTTGGGCTGCTCTGCCTTTCACACTCCAAACATCAAATTTAGCTACAAATTTACTCTATTTTCACCAATTCTAATTTCCCTAATAACAAAATATTTAGTATCTTAATTTGGAAAAGCAACAAGCTGCAAAGAAACAGATTGCTTTAAGTAATACAGGAATGAAAATGGAATTTCCCATTAGAACTTTAACTGTTCATTTCTTCAAAACATAAGGTAGAGAAATGTGAAATAAAAACCTCAGGAATGATTGACCATAAGGCTGATACTGAGTTCTAAAACCTGGACTTGAAGTGTAAAACTTCATTATGTAAATAGGTTCTTTCAGATTCAGCAAACAATCAACTGCTACCAAGACCAGGCTGCTGCTCTGATGTGTGAAATGTGACCAGCCTACAGAATCACTGCTCTCCATGTGATGGTAACACCTACTCAAGCCAACTTTAACATTTTTATGCTTTATTGCAGCAGCACTTCCCGTAGGGATAAATTACATACCAACCCCATAGTGCAGTGGTTGTAATCACTGATCAGCAGAATGTCTCCTCTGCATCCAACACTTGTGGTACACAGAATAATCAGTGCTAGCATTAGTAGAGAACCTTGGCCTGGAGGACCTCAGGCCAGAGCACCAGGGATATTATTATAAGGTCTACAGGATCTCTAACAATTTCTGCAAGTTTGGCTTCACTTTAATCCTGACATAAAAGGTTGCAAATTTAAGTATACTGTAATTTCTCTTCAGTGCTATGCTAATTATTGACATGCTGGCAGTGAAACTTTGAAGTATTATGCTGTTTTTCAAATGTGGGAACCATGGGAACTCCCAATACTTTTAATCCTGGGAGATGCTCAGGTAGAAAACTCTATGGATTACCAGGAAAAGTTCTGATACTCATGATTTGCAGTTTGCAAAACATTGAAAAAGATACAGAAAGCAGAGAGCTATCCATGCCTATCAGAGCTTATTGTACCCCTCAAGCTGCAGATCCTTTAGCATTTGATTTAGAGCAATTGTAGGATTTGAACTGAAACATGCACTTTTCATTCACCATCCACATGTAACACATTGAAGAGTTCACTTCCCAGAGCAGGTGTGGTACTCATAGACAAGGTTTGTTTTGGAAGCCTCTAATTTAGGTACACAACAAATGTGCTCCATCACCTCCTTGGAGTGGAAAACATAACAGTCCAAAACAGTGTTTGTCCTCTTGGCAATTTTAAACACATCCATGATAAGGACATCCAGTTGAGGATACTGGACTGAATTCAATCACAAATAAAAGCCTCAGGATGGAGCTAATGTGGTGGCCCTGGCACCAATAACTTCACCCTGTGGTCTGTTCCTACTCAGCCAAATGACTTGCAAGTGGAGATACAGCCTCAGCCTTTGAAGGAGGTCAAGGGACCCTGAAAACAGACATGTTACATTGCCAGTCAAAGCAGTCATATCCTCAGCTTTTAATGAGGATGTCTGTAGTCTTCTCATGTAGTTGTCACTCATACTCCAGAGAATGATGCAGGTCCTGCATCCCTATCCAAACATCTAAGTATAACTATGTATTAATTTTCCTTGCAAGTTGTTGATAAAGAATTTAGAAGTGCTTATACACAACTTGAGGAGAAACCAATACGGGAATTTTACACATAATCCAATATAGAAATGAACTTTTAATGTAGACTTCTTGGCATCTGAGCTTTCATTATAACTAAGGTTAACTCATAACTAAGGGAGAATGCTTTTTTTAAATAATGTGCACTACTGAACCAGTAAAATCAGTGCAACGGGCAGAAAAATCACATTTCTAGGGGAAAGAAAATTACAAATCTGCAATTTTCAGAACTTCTACTTATTTAAAATCTTATTGATGTCTGTACATTCATAATCCCCACATCAAATACTTTCCAAAATACTGCTTGATAATTGCATTAGGTCAAGCAATATTAACCAAAATCATTAAGCAAGACCTGTACTAAAGAAAATTCATTAGGGAACTAATGTAAGAATAAGTTTACAGGTGCATTATGCATAGATTAGCTGTAAAAGAAAGACTTAAATTCAGCCCAAATACCTGAGCTACAAAAGGAAGTGTGTCTCATCCCTTTTCTCACATCTTCCATTTGTTTCTGTGAATCTGGCACCTTCACTGGGGGTTGCTTTTCTGCCAGGGGCTTCACAGCAAGGTGAGTTCCCACAGCACGATTGTCTGATACAATATCTGCCCTGACTCTCACTCATTTGCTCCTTCTGCTGACTTTGTAAGGGTTATCTGATTCTGCATGTTATCTGAAGTGTACACTGTGGAGCAATGTTACTATTTATCAGACCTTAGATTTTCAAGTTTTCAGCTGAGTCACCAGCCACTTCATTCCTACTTGTGCTGTGGTAATCTGTCTTTTCAATAAGGTTTATTTTGTGCCATTTTTCTATTATTTTGCCACTTTCTGCATGTTATGCATTTCTTTGTGACAGTACAACTGTAATCCTGGCAATAAATTAGAGAGGGATTAATTCTTTTGTTAACATTTATAACAAAAGGCCAACCCTCAGCAGGTCAGTTGTCTCTAGAGTAAATTAGGTTATAAGCTATCAAATAGATGTCAGAACCCCATAAAAATAGGAGCATATGTGTACACAGACAAATTAATTATGTGAAAAATCATACAGATGATGGCATGAGAATATTTTATTTTTCCCTTAAGCACCATGTATGAAACATATTTTCTGAATTGCAGTTTGCCATATTTTACTGAATTTGTGATAGTAAATAACATTATTTGTAATTGGCATACCAGTGGCAATGTAAGCACAGCATGTTCACTTCTTGTGGTAATGACAGCATTTGCCAAGACAAGGCAAGGGCAAACCAAGGACAAACTGAAGAAATCTGCTTTCAAACTTCAAGTTTTATGTTGCCTTCATCCTTTTGTGCACTCCCAGAGAGACATCCAAGTACCCATGAATTTTCTCTCTTATCCCCACACAAAGGGGATCCAAGACCCAGGATGGAAAGGAGCTGTGCTGTGGGCTGAAAATGGCTGAAAAGTCATGTTTCTGGGGTGTACCATGGCACTCATACTGCTTTGGGTAGTTCTAGTCTGATCCCTAGACTCCCCAAAGTGCCTTGTTTAGTAGTAGACAGAAAGAGCCACCTGAACAGCCAGCTAGAAGCTACAGGGCCCACTGAACACACAAAGCACTTGTAAACAGCAAATAGAGTAATCCCACTGAGTAGGCCCAGAAAAGTCAAAAAAACCCTGGAGCTCCTCACAAAGGGACTTTGGAAGAATTCAGTCCCTCTCTGGACACTCAGATACTTTGCATCACTATTATCTAGGACATAATTGAAAATTCAGCTTACATAGTTTTGTAGCCATATCATGACTTAAAATAGGTGCCTAACTTAGGTACTAAGAGTGCAACAGCACTAAGATTCAAGAGAGCAAAAGGAAACACACTGTTTATCCTGCCATATGCTGGCTCCCTATGGATTCCCTCTGACTGGGCACTTCTGGTAGCCATGCTTCCTGTTTTGGACACCATAATCAATTTATTCCTTGACTGCATAGGGAATCAGGGTCTAGCACCTCTGGTTAGAAAATAGCCCAAATCATAAACCTAATCACAAGGTGGCTTTCATGCTGGCCATTGCAACTACTTGCATCTGATGTAGTGGTACAAAACCACGAGTGTCACTTGTTATACCCATTAACCCTGCAAACCATGAACAGATTGTATTAAAGGGACTCTAAACACCACAGGTAATTTTAAGCAGTTTGCTTCAAATAATGCCTGGCCTACATTTTATTTTCAAAATTAATGATAACTCATGAAAATTATAGCATTAAAAGATTATTTTATAAATAGAAGCTGCACAGAAGCATTTAAATTCTTTTAAAATTTCTATACAGTTCATTTCACTGACATGAACTATTTACAGTAAATATTTTTCTGAAAAATCAGGCAGTGTCATAGAAAAATGTAATGGTGGTTAATAGAAAATAGAGACTCAGGCACTCAGGTGGGGCTCTAGATTACTGGCACTCCGCTGTAATTCAAAATTATATTGTAACTAAAATGTGAACAGTTCCTGGAAATCTAAAAATTATTTTTAACTTTCTGTTTAACTGGAATAATATCACCGGTGGATGTTTTCTTCTAGCAAATCAGGTTTTGGTTAATAAGAGACATTAAATCCATTTTACATGACACTGTTAACAAGGTTTTTTAACTTGTTTCTATTTTGGGCACTTTTGAGGTCTTTAGTTTGTTCCGTCAGAGTTGCTTTGAATTAAAACACATGTATACTGTGTTTTAATCCATGAAATGCATGATAAAAAGCACCTGACAATTTCAAGAGGTTAAGTGGCCATGATCTGTGCACTGTATGTACTGCAGCTGGAAAAAGATGCAGTTTGACACAGTGTCTAATTTGCTGTGACATTCAGGTTTTAAGGGATATTCAAGGAGATGGAAGTCCTGGCTCTAAACATATCCCAACGTGTGCTGGTCTTCTGTCTGTTAACTTACTAATGAACCATGATTGAGTAAAGTAATGAAGAGTTTACAGAGAGCCCCAGGAAACCAATTTCCAATTTTGCAACCAGCAGGCTTTAACTTCACTGCAGTCTTTGCTAATTTTGTCTAGGAGGGGACTTGGATACTAAATGCCATTTCTGCTTTGTGAATCAGACAGACTTTTCCAGTCCCTGAATATTTACTTGCTAATGAATGTCTCTTCTACAGATCCATTTTATTTCCATCTGTAGTTGTTAAAAATAGGCTGAATAACTAAAAAATGATTACTGAGAGAAATGAAATTATAATCACTGAAAATCAGAGGCACTGCTAGAATCATGGTGAGAAGGAAATTTTAATCTTCAGTCTGATCTAGGATGAACCATGGAAATAGGTGTAAGAAAAATATAGACAGTTAATTTTGAGAGTGAAAAAATAATCAGTGAGAAAATCTTTTATACATAATGTCTCTGTGTGACTGAAGAACCAGTGCTTCTTCCTACCCTGCATACAAAACAGCTCCATATGCAATGCAAGGATCACATTTGCAACAAAACTGTTTCTCTTGAGCCAGTATCCTCAATGTTTGTCACACAGGTCAGTTGGAAAGAACAGTAAAATAGGAAAGAAATCAAATATCAAGAGAAAAGATACATTTCTAAGTACAGGTTTGTTACATATTTCTGGGCTGAACAGCAGGGTGTCTATAACCAGGTCCCTATAAATTGCAAAGGCCTCATGTTTCTTTTTTTTCTCAGTAAAACATAATTTTAAAACCCAGTTTTCAAAGATGATAATACTAGTACAACTTTGCAACAGTTATGTCTGTAAAGAATGATGCAGAAACACTTCTGTATTATATCTATAAAAACAACTGCAAAAGCAGTCTCTGTATTTCAGCACCTTTTAACTGAATTAATGTAGTTCACATAAATTTGTAATCTCAAATGATACCCATCATGCAGAAGGAGTTTTTTTCCTCCTATTTTCTCTCAGTCCTGAGACTGTAATTTAGAAAGCCTGCAACTTTTTCAGGGATGTAATTTTGCAATCCTCAAAACAGCTTTGTCTGTTTTTTGTGCTTGTGTGAGTGCAGGTTGCAATGATTTAAAGCCCTGTATATTATTTTCTTAGTGAATTACACTATTGCATTGACAGAGGAATGACTTGAGATATAATGATTAAAAAATGCGTAAAAGTGAAATTGTGAATTCTGTGGACAATGGAGCGAGGAGAAAGCTATAATCTAAAAGTCATAAAAGTGTGTGTTGGTAACTATGCAGCTCCTATGGCTGAGTATGACTCATTCAGCTCTCAGGAATTCTGGGTGCTGCTTTTGATTCTGTGTTCTAAAGGGCACTTAAATATGGGGTATATTTTAACATTTCAGAGCCTCTCCAGAGTAAATATTTGAGATCATCACAAACTGCAATCTATCATTGAAAGAATCATACTGCATAACTATCAACCAGAAAAGAGCTCTTTTTAGTCTGGTTATGTAAAAAGTAAAAAAGCATTACCAGGACAACATCAGTCTGGATTTCTGCCTCCAGTGCTATTATCTCAGGCAACATTTTACTTATCTTAGTTGAGTGAAGAATTCTGTGTTATTTTAGGTCCTGATGGCATTGAAGCACAGTATTCCATTTATTATCTCCAGGTACCTAATATGCATTCCAATTTCACCACAAATCCTGATGAATCCATAATCTACACACAGTATTTTTTTTTATTACTCATTAATAATTACTCATTAATTAAAAATTACTCATATTAATTACTCATTAATACAACAGATTTCGCTTTCCAATCTTAAAAAAATGTAAACAAGATATTCACTAATGAACAGAATTCTATTAGATTCTCAAGAATCTAAGAGAAACACTGTTAGAAATTATAGACATCTTCTTAAAAAATTTAAAATCTTAGGAAACATATTCAGGCAAAAGATACTATGTTTTTTTCCAAACAACTGAACCACTGATCTATATGTGTAGGCTCCAAAGGTGTAAGAACATAGATGGAAGGAACAAGACTGAAAGAAGGGAAACCTGAATCTCTCAGATTATTTCTGTTATCGTTCAGATGAGGAAAGGTGAACCTTTTGTTTTAAGAGCCTGCAGAAGGCAAGTCCTTAGATGAAGAAAATTTTTCAGTAAACAGACGAATGCAAAAATTTTCTTTGGTGAAATAAAATAGTTTCATTAATAGTTCCATACTGTAAGTCTCACTATGTCTATTTAGAAATACACAATTATTAAAAAAAAAAAAATCTACTTTGTATAGAATTCCAAAACCACTAATTGAAAATGCATTATGAAAAAGAATGCATGGCTGAGGTACTTTATCCAGTCCAGTAACAGATTCAATGACATTTGCAGCAATAGCTCTCTATTATCCACATTGTATTACTTGGTAAATTTAGCAGAAAGAAGAGGATGGGAAAATATGAACACAAGAAATATGAAAATAATGAAACTTTAATGTAGCACAAAAAGTGTGACAGATGTAATACCACAAAGAGTCATTAAATACTTCCCAGTCCATCTCTTTTTATCTCTCACATCCTGCCACTATCAATTATTCCTGAAGTTTCTCCATGTTCCTGCAAGCCTTAAGGAAGCAAATTTAATTTTTGTTTTTTTCTTGTTATCTCTCCATCTAAACTAGCTACTGACACTTCAAGATGCTGAACCATGTGATGCAAAATCTCTTTGAGTGAAGGAAAACATAAACATTTTATTACATATGCCATGAGCATATTTAGTATTTGTTTCTGGTGTACAAATCTTAAAAAAACATGTCTAAACAAAATGGTTACAGTTCTTATCTAATCTCCTTATCACATACTTGCTTCTTGTTTTTATGCCCACAACATATTTAAGTAGAAGTCATAGTAGTCTTTTTAGCATGGATCAATGAAGATGAAAGAGTGCCTTGAGCAGAACTCATTTGTCCTTGTCAGCTGTGGATAACCAACTAACACACTTAAAATAAAGTTCTACTGCAATAGCCTGATCTTATTAGGCTTATTTAAATTAATAAGTACTATGAAGTCTTTAAGACCTAATTTTAAAGTTGGAATAGTCTAGAGAAGTGTACTGAGTTCATCAGTATTTCATACAGTAAACTAAAGTAATCTAGCATATGGAATAAAATCTCCTTTTTTTCCATAAAATAAGTTGCTCACTCTGAAGACAAAGTAATGCCAAAACCAAATTAAGTATCACTTAATTCTACCTATTCTTCTCAGCTCAAAATTTTTCCAATAAGTATAACCCATGAAAAATAAACAATAAATACTATAATATTAAGAAACCCATTTTTATTTTAGAGGTCCAGGTTATTCCAGACCAATTTATTTAAATATTTAGAGGGATGCACTATATATGGGGGTTACATAAGTGCAAGAATAGTCTCAGTCCTATTTCTACTGTACAACAGAACTGTTACTTTCTTTTCTTGGCAGGCTCAGTTACGGACATTTGTGCCTAGTTTCTATTTCCATTTAAAATATACTCTTAAAATAGCCATTCAAATGAGATTCAAGAGCACATTACAAAATAATAGTGAACATCTTATTAGATAATCTGAAAAGAAAATCTCATCATAAACAAATTAATATTTTACCATCTGCTTCACATTTTTAATGCACATAGTCTTTTTTTAGACTTTTTATGACTTATATTTGGAATAAATTGAACTGGTTCAATGTGAAATAAATATTAAAATTCTGGGAAATATATAGGGCAAATATATCTCTAATTAATTAAAATTCAAAATCTGCAAAATACAAAAGCCCTTTGCACCTTATTCAAAGCACAAAGTGATATACACTCTAAAAAATTTTGCTATGCAGAAGCTGAATGATTTTGAAGAATCAGAAAGATTCATGTAATATGCTCCATTGACAAATTTGAGATATATAGAAAATCAATGTCTGCTGCCTCTTTCATCTAGAATGATATCCCAGATATTTTCAGTTCACAGGCTGGGATTTCACTATGCAAATCAGATTTCTGGTCATGAGAGAGGGAGCAGTGATTTTCAATAGCAATTACACAAGATATTTTAGACTGAGGCAGCAAAAATGGACATTTCTCAGGTTTCTGCAGTGGACAACAGGATCAGTTTCAGGAATTCTAGTACTGACTAGACTCCACTGAATAAAATATTTGTATACACGAATAGAAGCTTCGGTTTAAGCATCCTAATCTTGAATAGAATCCAACTCGTTCTATACCACTCTACTGAGCCTCTTCTTGTACTCTGCTAAGTGCCCTGGTCTGACAGCCTGTTTGAGGTTACATTTGTTAGCAGACAGGCCTCTTTAGTGGAACTGGCAGGCCTCAAGTGTTGAAGCTTGTCCCTCTCTGTAACAACAACCACTTTTTGTTTCTTTTTTTTTTTTTTCTGATTACTCAATTTCAAATATGGTTTCAACAGGAGGTTGTAAATGTTATTCCAAATGTTTAACTGACTTGCCAGCTTTCTAACAACCCCGATTTCCTCAGCATAAAGAATACTTTAAAACTTTCTGTTTTGAGTAATCTGAGAGATTCTTTACTCATCTGTAGCAACTGGAAGTTGTATAAAACCATCTACATTAAGCATAATTTCCTCAATCTTCATAAAATAACAACGGGACATAAAAACATACAGTCCTGTAAGTTAGTAATTTTACTATTTACATTACTCCCCTTGCTGCTGCCTGCTTCACTGCCTTCATGACTTCTTCCTTTCTCTTAAGGAGATGATAAGTATTGACATTCTCATGCTGTGTAGGGCTCTGACCTGGGCTACTTGCCAGGTGCCCACCAAGCTTCTCTATCACTTCCCTCTATTAACAACATAAGGGGATAAAAAATACAAAAAGCTCATAGGTCAAGATAAGGATAGGAAAATAATATTTCAGGCGAAACAAACTCAACTTGGGCAAAATTATTTATTGTCAATAATGGAGCAGGAAAACAAGAAATAAGAACAAGTTAAAAAATTCTAAAGACCCCCAAGATTCCCCCGCCCTTGCCTTGTTGCCCTGTTCAGCTTTGCACTCAGATTCTCTGTCTCCTCACACTGAGTGAGCCAGCAGCATGGTGAGCAGGTGCTTCAGTCAGTTCATTCCACATCATCTCTGCTGCTCATTCCTCTTCCTGCCCTTTCCTCCTCCTGCCCTTTCCGTGCTCCAGCATGGGGTGTCTCCTGAGGAAGTCTTTCACAAACTTCTCCAATGTGAGACCTTCCCAGAGGATGCAGATCTTCAGGAAAGCTTCAGCAGAGGCTCTCCCTGTGAGAGACAGTCCTTCAGGAACCCCCTGCTGCAGCCTGGCTCCTGTCTCCATAGGGCCACAGGTCCAGCTGGGCGCTGAAACACAATCTCTGCTCCAGCTGCTGGAGCACCTTCTCCCCCCATCCTCCACTGACCTTGCTGTTTCCAGACTTACACATTGTTCTCTTACACATTCTTACTTCTTTCTAACTGCTGCTGTGAAGCTTTTTTTTTCCACTTTCTTAAATGTGTTATCACAGAGTTTTCCCAGCAGCACTGTTTGGCTCAGCTTTGGCCAGCAGCTGGTCCATCTTGGAGTTGACTGGCACTGGCTCTGTCCAAGGCAGTCAGCTTCTGTTATCTTCTAGCAGAAGTCACACTTGCAGTCCTTACCCCCCCCACTATCAAAAACCTGCCACATAAGCCCAATACCCACTGAAATGCAGACCACATATCTGTGGGTCCTCCTGAAGGAAGTGAATTGTATTTTTCCAAGCTGAGAGCAATATTCATCTCAGAGGTCCAGGATGTCCCTTTCTGAAAGGTTTGAGCTATCCCTATCTCTGATGGGGGCTAGAAACCCACAAGAGAGACAACGCTATACAGACTTTTTTCTTAAAGCAATATCCTGGAAAACCAGAATGGCTTTTGAATTCAAGACTGAGTTGTATTTTAGAGTATAAACTAGCATAGTTCATTCTTAAGTGAAAAATACTCTAAGGAATTGTACCAGGTAAAATATGAACAGCTTCTTATTTTGTGCCCTACTGCTCTTGGATACTTTAGTCTTGCCCCATGAACCACTGTTTGGTGACTGCTTCAGCTGCCTAACTCACAGAATGTCTGAGATGCAACAAAATCTGCCCAATCTTCTCCATGGGATACTCTTCCCACCCTCCATGACTCCTGAAGCCTTTCTGTCCCTTCCTTCTCTTTCCAGTAGCCTGTCAGTGTCTGTACTAACTGCAAGCACCCATCTCATTGCTGTCCCTCCCAGATTGCCTCTCTTTCTCGTGCCAAGCCTTTCCTGTGACCTTCTCTCCTTGAGCAGCTGCTGTAAGAAAGAGCAACCATCCCTTCTGAGAAGGCCTCTGCCCTATCTAGTCTTGTTTCCTACAGAAATATTACGTGAAACTCGAGAACAAGGTATATATGTTTTTGTCAGAGACTTCTAGGATGTTTTTCTTCCTTACTATTCTTCCTTACTATTTTCAGTCCTTCTGTCAGTGTGGATGTCTCACAGCTCCTAACCTCTGCAGTATGTTTTGAGTCAGTTCTCTCTATCCATCTTAGAAGCTAACACACAGTGATGTTTTATGTCCCCAAACAATGAACATTCATCACTGGATGGATGGCATTTTGGTTTTTTAAATAAACTAAGAAATATGAAATGAGATTTTTAGGACTAATTCTAGACAGGTAACTAAAGAACAGACATGACATACAAATACTATCTTTCTCAAAGTTAAAAATGATCCCTAGGTAAAATCAGCAAAATTACATGCTACATTGAAGCAAAAATTGATGAACAATTTATTGACTGCTATCTACCTGGCAGACTATACAGTTAGGGGGTTTCTTCCAGAAATATGAATTTGCAGATAGAAAAATATTTCTAGCCCCTAATGCAAAAAGAGGCATTTAAAACTAAATTATTGATACCATTCATTAAAAAAAAAAGGTGTCAGAATATTTTAAATGCTATTATAAATGGGAATAAGTATGAAATCCATTTATGGATATACTAAACACATGGTATATGTCATCTATTTTTTTTGGTGTAATTTTTTTTCTCTTTGAAGATAATAAGAGCTAATGATTAGGTTTAAAATTCAGATTCTAAAAAAGGTGCAAACTTATCTTCTGCAAGATCCTGATGCAGCATTTGGGATTTGGTTACAGCCTCAGAGAAGAACTGTGTTGCTTTGCAGGAGGAGGAGCATTGTCCAAAGGGACAGCAGGAGCTGCAGGCTCCCTTGGGTCTGGTGCCAGGAGCCCTGGGGCTCCCTTGGAGGAGCCAGGGGCCATCTCACTGCTATTTTCACACCTATGGGAAACAAATGTTTTCCAAGTGCAATACATTCTAATGCACCAGAAGTTGGAAAAAAAGAAAAAAACCAAAACCAACCGAGCAAACAAAAAACCCACAAAAAAAAACCCTGAAGGTTTCTAAAAGGGAACAATTTTAACCAGATTGCAGTTGTTTGCAAGCCAGGCTAATCAATGTTAGACATGCATGGTACAGTGTAATGCATAAAGTCTAAGAATGCAAATCATTGTCTGTAAAATTCTACATGACAGTGTGACTTTTCATTTCCCCACATTAGTAAGGAACGCATAAAATTTGTGTTGTTTCAGAAAGATTTATTTATTGTGGACATTTGCCTTGCTTGACCCCTGGAAATTTCACCTGAGTTGGAAACCTTGTTTAACAAAGTATTTATGCTGAACTTTCTCAAGGCAGCCAGAAGAAAGCAGTAGGTTTATCCTTTCTCAAATTTGCCATTTAATAAGAAACATTGAAATTGAAACTTTCAATCAACTCCTGAACAATAAAACTGTCAAAAGATGGATATCAATACCAAAGGATCATAAGACTGACAGAGAAAAATCTAAGTCCTTCTCTTCTTTGGAAGGGAGCTAAGCACATGCTTAAATATACACAAAAGGTTCAGTGCAAACAATTTTGCATTTTTTCCTCTATGTGTTCATATTCTGGTCACACTCTAAGTCGATGACTGTTACCAAAAAATAATGAGATCTTGTCCTGTCTCCCATTAATTCAGTGGGTTTGAATTAGTCAGCTGAGAACTGTGTAGATATCTCTGTACTATCAGACAAACTCAAAGACAAATTATCTTTTCTGGTCTTTTTCTCTTTTGCTCAATTTTTTACATCAAGTATTTAATCTAAAAGGTCCATTCTTAGGAATAGTACTATTGTATAGCAGACTGACTAATGCATAATGCATTTTATATGAATATTCTATATTCATATTTTTCAATATTCACATTTTTCCCATGGCAACTGCTGTATGGGTACAGTGTCCCATGCTACTAAATTGTATATCAAACAGTTTAATATAAAAATATATTCTTTATGTGTATCCCAAACACTACTTCAGTGTTACTATTTATCTTATATTAGTGAACATAATTTTTTAATTAAAGGAAATGTGCTAAAAATGTCAGTTTAAGTATGATCAAAGCCATGATGACCCATGGGTCTTCAAACAATGAACTTTTGGGGAGTGAAGGCATGAGTTTTTGTCCAAATGTCTTCTGGCCTCACAAATCTAGGACTTGCTTGCTTCAGTTTTAAAATATATTTTAATCATTTTCCAGTGTAAGATGTAAAAAAAAAAAATACCTTTTTTTTAAGATCTAGAACTTCAGCTGTGCACAAAACAACAGGAGATGGTTTGCTATGTTAGCATAAGACTGAGACACAAAAGCCAAGATCTTAAACATGCTTTGGCACTACGGGGTAAATATGTTTTCCATAATTTGTAGGTGCTTTGTGAGGCAGTGTCTATATTGTAAATTCCTGAGTTATCTATGCTTTCAATGAAGAGGAGGATATCCGTTCTGATCATCAGAGCAAGATCTATCTGCTGGTCTCCACTTAAAATTAAGTAACATATTTAACAGCCCTGCAACCCATTCCTAATCCTTGCACAGTTATTTCAGTCCTAGTCTGAGTGATAGTAAAGAATGGGAAGGAAGGGAATGCAGAATATTTTTTCATGTTTTGAATGCAACCAACATGACTAATGCCAGCTAAATAAAAATCCAAAAGCATTCTGAGATTTCACAGAGAATCAGTACAAGGAGACCGGCTTTTGAAGCAGAGGGGAGCTTGCCTCATGTAATAATGGGACTTATTTGAGCTGAGCAAGAGGAATGAAGTGCAACCCCAGGTGAGATTCCTTTGCCTGTATGTTTTATTCCTACAAGCTCCATAAGCAGGAAAGAATTGGAATTTGGCAATCAGAAAATAGTATCAGAAGGCTTGTTAAAAAAAAAAAAATAGAGAGAAAACTACAGGGGTGAAATAACCACACAAGGATTCAAACTGGTTTTGTCCTTAGTGTGTATGTCTGTAGGAAGGCTTTGCATGTAGAGCAAATTATTTGACAACCATAAAAAATGAGCTAAGGATCCAGAAACCCCTGTGGTAAATACAAACTGACAGCACCTCTCAGATGATAGGTTTGAAATAACCTTTAGTCCCTTATAAAAATGCACAAGGTTTCTCATGCTGTTCTGAAGCAGAATGTTTACATATCTTAGTTCATCCATCACCAGAGTTAGAGGATAGAGAATAACTCACAGCTGTAATTCAGAAGTACATATCTTGGTCTCTGAACCAGTTTGGTATTTGCAGCATGGGTTTTCACTGCAGTAAACTAACAGGTGGTTGTCAAGCACATTTGCAAGTAACAGGAAAAAGCTAATGTGTAAGAAGCCAAGGTATGCACCAATTATTCCATTGCCAACAATTCCTTTTACTTTTGCATTCTCATTACTGCTAACAACTTTTATTACAAGCTGTAGGCATAAAATTCTGCACTTTGTTTCTGCACTGACTTCTGCTGAAAAGGGTAGAGATTTTTTGGCACTTCTACCTAGATATTGTAGTCGGTTTTAAATTATGTTAAATTTTAAAAAAAGACATGTCCACAAAAAGTGCTGTGAAAAACAACATTAAAATAGATGCTTTTTCTCCACTATATTTTGTAGTATTGTCTACTGTCATACTTTTTTCACTGGCAAGTTTTAGGTGTGTTATCCTCCACAGCACTTCAGAAATGACTTTGTAGAATATAAATATGACAAATCTTCCATTCTGTCACATTTGAATAAATTCCAAACACCTTTGAAGTTTTCATGACCTCCTTTTGCAAACTCTTTGAGTGCCATAGATGAAAAGGAGTCATGATGCTAGATAGATATTATAATCTCTTTTTTTTATGCACTTAGGGACAACTGCCATTTATTTTTCACCTATTTGTCACATCAAACAATATTTAAATTCCAGATTTGCTAAATGTTCAAAAATGGTTTCCATCTGCATCTTTGAAAGTCACTTTTTGTCTTGGGGCAACATTATGGACAATTTCTGGAATCATGTGGTGAAAAGGACAGTTTCAACATCGAATTTTGTTTTATAGTGTTTGTCTATAGTTTATTTGTATACAAATATTTATAGAATGATATTTTTTGGTTAACTAACTCATGCTTCAACAGCAATTATTTTTTCAGTTACCTGCCTGTAGTACTCTCCCAACAATATTCACTGTCATGAAATAGTACAGCCTGTCCAAAGAGCAAGGACTTGATAGAGTAGGGTCCATGCAGTACCACAAGCATGTTCTGCCTACACATCAAACAACAAATTGCAGATAGACTCCAATATGCAATGCCAGGTGTGGGTATATTGTCTTTGACTCAGTACAGCACTAATCTCTAACTAAAGCTATACTTCTCTTGGTTCAAATATGCTAATATCCTACTATTTTGGCAAATGAACAAAACAAATTTGTGATGATTGTGTTCAATAGTCCTTGTAGATGTAACATAAGCATTATTTTTTTTTAATGACCATGAAAGGACAAGGAACTCATTTCCCTTTGCAAGACAGACTATATGAAACAGGGAAATCTATTGTCATCCCTTATCCTTTAACTATTATTTAGGGGCACCAGCTAACCCCTAATTTGTTAGTAGTTGGCTAACCAGAACATAATTTGCTACATGAACTTTTAGTAGGCCACTCTTAGTTCTTTTACCCCAAAATAAAGAAATAACCTCTAAGCTCTGCACAGGGACACACTGAACATGGGAGTAAGCTGCATCATTTTGCCTAACTAAAAAAAGGAAAGTCACTTACTGTCACTAACTGTGTCCTCTACTGTATTTGCAACTATACTTTTGCTGGGTTCAATCTCTGTTATTAAAGAGAAGATGTTATCTTAAGCCTTCACTGACTGACATGGAAGTGCCATTGCTAAATAAGAAAATATGTTGCCTTTATTTTGCATATAGTATACTGCATTTCCAAAAGGAAGGCTAAGAGATCACTTATAATTTTCTTATAAAAATAATATAACCTTTAATGAACCCTAAATGTAGGGTCCTCTGGTCTTTTTGCCCAAGAAATCTTCAGATGTTGTGGCACTGTCCTGAAATTTGTTGGGGAACAAAAGCAAATAATGAATTCTTCTGGGTATTACTGAGTAGAGGAAATGAAATCCATTTGTAGGAAATTAGGCTACAATTCAGAAGATAAAATCAGATATTCGAATTCAACTGCCTATGGTCTAAAAAAGATAAAATAAATTTAAACAACTACTGACAAATTTGTTTAAGCACTATTAACATCATATTATATCTTTCAACCCAGGTATAATATCTGCTTTACTATCCCCATTCCTTCCCAGTATTTCAACTTAGAGGTGATCTAAATTTTATTGGTCTGGACACCAAATGACAAGAAATAATTTTTTGTAAACAGTATCATCTTTTGTGCCAAAAGATTTTTGAAATTTCCTTCAAGACATGTTTTAAGATTTCAGGTGCTTCCACAGCATGACTTATACCAAGGACATAGGTCAGGAAGGAACAAAATTAAGCTGAAAGGCAGACTATATGCAAGTCCAAAGAGGGGAAAGCTACTGGTGAATAAATATAAAATATAAAATAAAAAATTAAACCAGTAACTGAGGAAATTCTTCTCCTTTGTTCACACAAGTAACAGGTGAATGTACAGTTCAATCTGCTTAGAAAACAAAATATAAGACCCTGTGGAAACGGGCTTTAAAATTACAGCAGGCAGTAAATACCAGGAGAGGAACAGGGAACTATATGAGCTAACAAATACTGCAGGTCTGTGACAAATAAAAACGTGAAATTCTCTCTTCTTGCATCTGAATATTATAGTGGATCTGATAGGGAAGTTCTGAGGCAGTCTTCCTCTTGGAGCAGAAAGAACACAAACCAATTTTATATTTATTATCAGATTGATACACTTATGAAAGGAAACACATACATTCTTGTCTGTGATTGCTTTGAGATCTCCTTAGTGAATGAAGGACCCATCTACTATTCTGTGTCCTGTGTATGTTTCCAGCTTCTAAAATGACACCAAATTGCATGAGATATTTTTCTTCAGTAGGTAGTTTTAGTCTAAAACTAACCTACATTAGAGAGCATAAATTAGGGTGGGAGAATGCAATGGCTGTAGTGCACAAGGTGTGAGTAAGAAACTGAGGCAGAGAGAGACCTACTGCCTGACAAGTGCAAGAATTTAAAAATGTCATCCTGGGCCTACCAAGCACAGTGGGACTCCAGAAAGCAGTAGCAGAAGAAGCAAACCCAGAGTGCAGGAAGCCACAACTTCTGTGCTAGGCACCAGGAGCTGCACACCCCCAGCAGGGACTCACCTCTTGTGTCTGTAATGGAATGATACCTTATGGATTGCATCCACACAACTTGACTTACTTACCCTCCAGAACATGGGAGGTTTTCCAAACTGCCCACTGAGAATGTCCCCTCGCCCATGCCAAAGCTCAGACATGGTTTGGGGTTTTCTCTGTAAGAGTGCAAAGCTGGATACATGTGCCCTGTCATACCACCTAACTCCTCACAATTTAATATTACAGATGCAGCCACTGGGACCAGTTCAGCTGCCCACTGTGCTGTATTCATAGATCTCCCCTATGAAGTTCCTATAAATTAAGTAAAACTTCATAACTCTTACCATTTTTACAGGATTTCTGAAAATATTAATTGTATTTACAAACCATACTTTTCAGAGCATAAAACAGTTTTCCTACTTGGCAGTTAAGGGGTTTTGATAATGAAATAATCCCAAAATTTTGATTTCTTTGATTATTCTCTTAGAGTTTATTTCCAATATCTTTACATCTTGGCACGCAAAGAAAATAAATATTAAGTAGAGAAAAGCAGTTGTAGTTTTAGTTGTTAGAATCTATTTGTCAGAAGCATTCACTGCTTAGTTACTGGATTGCAGATATCCCAAAATAAAATCTGTAGAGTTATAGCATGACAGCCTCTGGGAGACTGCAAGAGTCTTCATGTATTTTCTGCTCTGTTATGAAAGAGTCTGAAGGTTGATAGAACATTTCAGATGCTCTCCATCTGAACCATATTTAAACACATGTTGGGGATACCTTTCTGACTTTGCCATCTGGCCTACAGTGGATACAGAGGCTTTAAAGTTAAGAAAAATGTTTCTCCTGTGAAGTGAGAGCTTGTTAGATAACCAAAGTAAACCAAACTTGTGTAGAAGCAGCCTGTATTTGCTTTGAACCACTGTAGCCATCCCAGTGGCTGCAACTACTGTTAGGTAAGGCCTGATTGCAAAGTAGAGTCAGTCTGTTGTTTTCTTGTGCTTTATTTCAGTGACTGAAGTTACTTTATAAAATTGGTTTTTCTAAGACTTGTGAAATTCTGGCGCTTTTGTTTGCTTGCCACAGCCTCTCACCCGATTAAGATGTCTCTGCAAGGAATATGTTACTGTAGTCTTGCTTTGGAAAAGCCAGAGATCAACAAAAGAACCCTGACAATATTAAAAAAAATATTATTTAGATGCAAATATTTGTGTTTAAATTAGATCCTTTAGTATTTGAGTACTGAGATAAGATTTTTCAACTGATACAATCAGAAACCAAATAATGATGCATTTGCTTCTGAAGATCATCAAATAAGTTGAATTTTGATTGACAAAGCAGAATAGAAACAGTTTATACTATGAATAGCCTTTATTGTTTCAGTAAGTTGCTCTATCTCTAAATTTCATAATAGCTAATCCTTTTCTAGAAAGACAGATATTTAATTATTTATATTTTATCTCCCTGAGATTATTGTAGAATTTTACTTTTCCACTACTGATACCCATGTTGAATGTATACATAAAAAGATATATAATACATTTTTATACTAATTGAAAATAGCCAATTTTGACTAAGAATGAAGCTGGAAGATTGTTGCTTCATGATTTTATCATTTTAATAAAAATGTGCTTATCTTTAACTTTCATTAAACTTAGGCAAGTTTTAAGAAGATGGATCTTAAATTATTTATGTTTTCTCTCTTCTAACGTAACAAAAGTATTTTTACCTCTGCTGATAAAGTGAAGAATGAATTTTCATCACTTCACAATGCATAGGCACCAGAAAATGTGCAGCACTGAATTACAATGACATACAGGCTCCCCTGAGACATTATATGGTATATCATCAAATGTCATACAGTAACTCCTTTTTGCTTCAGGGGATCATTGTTCATCCTGATAATTAAGAGGACCAGTAAAGTTGGTGTTTCTGAACTGGAATGGGAAAAGTTAAACTTATTCATGATAAGCAACTCTTTTAGTGGAAACTGGGTTTCAGTATAACCATACAGCCCTTAGTCCATTTGTAAAAGAAATATGAAAGTATTACCTGGATGCTTAAATATACCTGTGTTTACTAGAGCCAAATTTTGGGGTAGAAAACAAAACAACTTTCTTATGAATTGGTGTATTTTTTGTAATATCCTTTAGCAAACTCAGCACAGCAGATCTGCTGCGATGGGCTTTTCAGCCCAGGTATAAAACAGGCTAATGCCCTGCTCCATGAAGTTCATGCTGGCCTTTGTTTCCCATAAGGACTGGCAGCCTTGCCTAATGCACAGATTCTATAGGGATTTAGGTTTAGGCAGTGTACATTGACTGTGAGGACAAATACAGATAAGAAATTGTAGGTTCATAATAGGTTCTGGTAACCTGGAGCCATTCATGCAAATGCCAATTGACACAGCAGCACAAGTGGAAGAGCTGAAGATGACACACAGTGCTAGCAAGCTGCCTTGTGTGCTACCAGAACCCCAGCAAGCACATTGCCATCACCTCTGAACCACTGAGGACCCCAGGGAGAACTGACACACCAAATGAGATGCTGCTGAGTGGCACTCACCTGACAAAGGGATTGGAGATGAGTCTAATGAGATGATACCAGAGGGATAAATTCAGTCTGCATCCACAGTAAATGTTTTGACTGACTATCTGCCCATGGTCTGGACTGCTGGCAAAAATATTAATCTTTTAAGTCTTGCAAATGTCAACAAATCCATATTTCCTAGATTGCTTCTCTTCCTCTACTTCTTTTTGTGTCTATCTGTTTTCTCACAGCAACATAACAGCAGAACTTAAAGGTGAGTTAAACATCCTCCATTAAGAGCTATATGACAAATCAGAGAACTCCACTGGAGCTGTCTCAGACTAACACTTTTTCCTTTCCAATAAGCATGGAACTGAAAGCAGCATTTTACATTGGGATTTTCCCTTCAAGCTTCAATTTCTCAAGAGTGATACACTAATACTGCTAAATTTAAAAGCAAGAAAGCACTTCAATTTCACTTGCAGGAAACAGCAGGCAATATTACTGTTATCTGTTGGAAAGAGCTCAAGGTATTCTCAACCTTTCAGTCTTCCTCTTACCTCCCCCAATTTTAAGCATATTCTTGCTTGTAAAACTCTCCAGCTACCCCAGAGGGGGACTAACTTTTTCCCGGCTTGCCCTTCTGCTAAGTTAGGTCAAGTTTCTCCCTTTTACTCTAATTTGGTGTATTTCATTTCCTTGCTTCTGGGGATTTTTTTAGAAACTGGGAAACAGTTACTCCAGTTAGTAGAGCAACAGGATTGATTCAAAGTCTTGTTCCTATTTCCCTTCTGGACTGAAGAGAATTGAGGCACAGGAAATCTACTGCTTACCATTCTCATATCTTTGTTATGTCTCCTACATGCTTTATTTGATTTCTACATTATTGCTGCAGTCTACCCACTGATATTTTTGTCATCTACTTAGCCTGGAATCTCCTCATAGCAGAGTTATCTTTTAGAATATTTAAATAATTTTCTATTGGAGAAGCTTTGAAGAAACCCAGAGATATGATAACAGTAAATATCAGTATACAGAATTACATCTTACACTACCACTGTTTGCATATGGTGCTGATATTTATAGCTACAATTTCTATTAACAATTAGACTCTAGTATCACCCTTCTCTGAGCCTTCTAGAATTTACCAAATGTGCCTTTCATCTAGAAATGATGTGACTTTGAGATGGTTGACTAACTTCTTTTCCACTGCCTGTTTTATTTTAAAAATGCTTTATCCTGATTTGGGGTAGTTTCATCTGTAAACAGCCATCAAATCAGGTAAATGGGTGAATAACAAGCAACATAAAATCTTTACAGGTGTAGAAATTAAAGGACAAAATAGGAAAAATATAGTATCAAGATTGCTCAGCTAGGACAGTGATAGTGACAGAGAGAGGGTGAAGGTATTAGGAGCTAAGGAGAAAAACCTGGTTATGAGACTCCATCTACTATGATATAGACTGGATAGAAATAACTTTTCAAGTGTGAAATCAAGACTGCATTTCAGCCAAAATGACAGCTTTGCAGACCTGATTTAAAATTTACTTTCAAAAACCCTGATGAATAAATATCAATTATCTATTGAAGAAATAAAAAAAAATATGCAGGCTCTCTAGCACCACTTAATTTCAAAAAGAATTACATTAAAAATGAGGAAAAACTTCTAGAGAGAAAAAACCCCCAAACCAACAAAACTGCAAAACACTGGCAGATAACACATTAGAAATTCAAAACAAATGCGCTTCTTTTGCCAAAATGCTTGTGGAAACATCACAAATAAAGCCAGCATGGCTAAACAACAAAATAAAGAAGGTTATTTAAAATAAGAAGGCATACTTCAAAAACTTGAAATTCTGTTGCAAGGGGAAAAAAAATGTAAAAACGGTTTAGGTACAGAATATCAAACAGCATAAACACATTTACTAAAAACTTGTTCCAATGTGTTTATGGTTAGGGAATCCTATCCAGGGATGCCTTTGAAGAGATGGCCAAGGTATAAAAACACAGAGAATAGAGGACCACAACAGACACATGATATTATTCTTTTCATCCAAGTTTACCAGCAAGCAAGGTAAAGCTTAGAGAGACATCTGTGTGACAACACTTCAAAAAAAAACAGAGGATTTATCTAGAACTGGACTGAGAGCAGAAGGTATGGGCAGTCTTAAAAATGTTTGGGGTTTTTTCTTCATTTTTCTGAACACCCACATTCCACTGACATTAACTCAATTGAAGTTTCCCAGGTGTGGAGATGCAAGATTAGCTGCTTATTTCTGACAGATTTTTGAGAATTTATTATCTGAAAAAAGACTATTTTTGTATTTTTAGAGATACTTTTCAAGCTATTTCTCCTTAAATGGTGTGGTGATTATCTATGTAACTGTTTGAGAATAAAATGAGATTGTCATGTCTATAAATAAAAAAATTTGCTACTTACAAATGTTAAAGATCTTTACAGACTTATTTATCAGAGATACATACATAAACCAATATTTCTTTGAAGCAAAGGACTGTCCCAAAACAAAAAGTGTATTTAAAGCAAATGGTGGGGGTGGGGGAAATGGAACAAACAGCTTATTGAATATGTTTGTTTAGAATTTATATATAGGTGATTTAAATATTTTTACAGAAGTTTTAATGTAAGGATAAAATTCAGGAAAAAAGTGTAATAGAGTGTAATACTGTTTGTCTACTTATATAATGTGTATGTTGTGATAAACGGATATATCTTAATATCTTAGCAATGAGTAATGTAAAAAGTAAAGAACTACCTTCACCCTGTGGATATTATTCAAAAGTTATTCTCTGGACTATTAAAGACTGACTGTTTTGCCTCTGTGAAGGAGAGGACATACATCTGAAAAAGCTGTAGTAGTATTTGAGATTCATTTTAAAAATTGGTAAAACTGATTACACTTTTATTTTACGGTTCCATTAAAACAGTGGGCAACTAGAAATATTTTTGCTGTGGAGGAGAAATAATGCTTTCCCCTTGATTAAATTTTCTTGTGTATACCCATGCCTTTTTCTTGCAGTAAGATTGTCTTCCAATAAAACTGATTTTCTCAGTTCTATCAATAGGGCCAAGGATTTCCCCCAGGCTAAGGTTAGCAATGTGGAAATCCTTGAGCCTGAGATCTTGAACGAGCTGGAAGAACAGGAACACTCTTGTTCATCTCCCCTTTTGTCAGAGCCAACACCAGTAAATCTGTTATTTAAGAGCCCCATCAGAAAGATGACTTAAACTTTTTTTTTAATATGTCACAAAAGCCTATTAAAAAGCATGACAGAAGGGATAAAAAGGAATAATAAACATGTGTAAGTCATGTATTATGATTAAATTAATGTCACTGTGCATGCATTCAGAAGTAATGTGAATAAGAACCTTGCAAAGACATGATTCAATTACAAGAATACCACTCCCACAAACATGTAAATAACATTGCTATTTTCACACCTTTTAAGCAATCAGTTCTACTTTCACACAGCAATCTCAAGTGGACCTTAATTCCTTAATGCCATAAATCATTTTTTTAAAGTCTAAAAATAGAATACACTAGGACTAGAGAAGTGACATTATATTTGTAATTAAATCAATTCTACAATGTAGCAATGAAGACTTTGTAACTCTCTTTTGCTGGAAGATGTGGTGATTAGGAGGTGAGAACCCATAAATCAAATAAAATCCTCCTCCTAACTTTGCTTGCATTTAAAAGAACTGACTGAACAACTCTCCATCTTACAGCTACAGAGTAAATATGTACCAGCCAAAACCTGTTACTGTTTGTAAACAAGATTCTTCTGAAAGAAATCTGATTTCACATTAGCTGTGACTTGTCTGAAGAAGACAGATTTCCTGGAAAGGCGTACAAGGGGATGATGGCCAGCTTTCTCTCCAGAATTGCCAGGGATTCACCTTTGGGTGCAACACAAGCTTGTAGTGGGCACAAATGAGCAAACAAGCACAGTATAGCTGAGGGGAGAGTAACCTAACTGGTATGTTTAATAACTATTCAGGTGTTACTAGTATTTTATAAAAAGATCTGGCACTAGAAGATCCTTTCTCACTTTACCTTTACACCTACTTAAGATGTTAAGTATTAACATCTTAAACCTTGGGAAAACTTTCTAAAAGTAAGACTAATCAAGCACTGATATAATTTGTAATTTTAGCAGGGACTTTTCATAACAGGAATTTTAGGAGATGGTGGGTTTTCTGGTTCAGCATTTTCAAAAACAGATAAAATAGAAGTCTGTCAGGAATTGCATAAAAAGAGTTGGTTCATCTGTGGCCCATGAGAAGGATTTGTCATTTTCCTTTCAACCCTCTTTCCTACATGAAATTAATTCCAGAAATAGTTTTGCTTCATATTGAGCAGTAATATAAGGACAGGAATAGAAAAATGTGGTTCTTCGGCAAATTATAATTGTAAATATTTGTTCCATTGGTGACAAGATGTGAAATGGATTTCTGTTGCAAAGATGGTTTAAGTAATCTAGTGATTAGACTCTACCATATATATATGTATTCAAAGTCAGAAAATGGAGAGCTGTGGTGGCTTGTAGTCAAGAACACTTTTCTCACCTCCTTGCTATTATTATATATCTCTTTTCTATTTTGTTATTTGCATTTAATTTCCAGTTTGATTTAGCAAAAAAATGCAATGCAACAATATTTGCTGCAGGTTATTCAAGAGCCTTTGAAAAGTAGTATATGCTTCAAGGAAATGCCCTGAATTTAGATGCATGTGTTATTAAATAAGATTGTGTAATACTTCGATTGCATTTGAAATTAATCTTCCTTTGTAAATAAAATCTAGTAGACATATATGCTGCTTAGTGAAAGAGGGGACACATAGCCCTTTAAAGCACAGATTTACAGATAAGATATTGATCCAAACACTTTGATATTAGTATTTTTTCTAGTGAGTGGCAAAGATACCTCATTTCACCAAACAAAATATGGCTGTAGATGCACAGCAACACAGAAAAGAAGATGGGAATTTTGATTTATGAAAGAAAAAGAGTACAAAAGACAAATAAATAGAAGATTACTAAAATAAAGAAATAAAAGCCTAATAGGTAGCAGGTGGAGTTGACCACAGAACACAAGCTGAAAACAATTGGGTTTTGTTATACTTTGTTATGAATGGGGACAAGAGCTCAGACAAGCCCTGCTGTGGACTCAGATTGCTGGCAGTAGCTCTGTTTGAGGCAGCCAGCACCCCAACTGTATCTTGATTACAAGTTCTTAATAATGACTGATCAGGTCTGTTACCACATGAATTGTTTCTTGAATAGACACAGGGAAAACAGACATAAGACTTTAATGGCTTCTTACCACACAAGATAAACAAAAGAAACACTACTGGTAGGTTCATAAGACAGTGCAGGGTAATAAAGGTACCTATATCACAGCTAGAAAAGAAATAGTATAGATTAGGAGCCAATGTAATTTATCAAGGAATGACAGTGATGTACAGAAGTTTCCCTTCACTCAACTTCCAGAAGAGCAACCCAAGACCGACATCTCCAAGGACACCTCCCCACACACTCAGAGAGTGAATTGGAGATTTCTGATTTTATGAAAATTATAGTGGGCTTTTATATTTTATAGAAGTGCTGTGTCTTCACATTCAGTCACGAATTCTTGCTTGTCCTTTCCCATGCATTCAGGGAAGGATATTTATTGCTGGCTAAGGATGTTTTTCAGCCAAGATAATTCACCAGAAGGCAAGCTATTCCAGCTTGACTGAGCCATGAAGGGAAAAAAGATAAGCTTTTTCAGTATCAGGGCTAAAAAGTCCTGTCACACACTTGAAAGAAAAGAAGCAGCCTCAGCCAACTCAGCTGCCTCTCTTACTACAGAGTACTGGGCACATAACTTTAAAACTAAACACCGTGAAAAATGTCCAAGGAGGACTGGGGAAAATTGCCCCAAATCAACAGGGTATTATTCTTTTCTTTAGCCCAGTAGCACTAAAAATGCTTATCAAGGCAGACAAAAAAAAAATTGAGAGCCAACTAGATACTTAGAAAAGCATGTCAAGGGAGAACACTGAACAGCAGGGATCTTACTGCTTTTCTGGTCTTCTCTACTATTCTTAAACAACTTCCTCAATTCTTGCTTTTCTTTCTTTCTTTCTTTCTTTCTTTCTTTCTTTCTTTCTTTCTTTCTTTCTTTCTTTCTTTCTTTCTTTCTTTCTTTCTTTCTTTCCTTCCTTCCTTCCTTCCTTCCTTCCTTCCTTCCTTCCTTCCTTCCTTCTCATGGTTAATTTTCCAATTTGAAGAGCTGTTGGTATAAAGCATACCTCATTAGTTCGTGGGAGGTAGTAGTCTCCATTAATTAGTTCTCACTTCATTTGCTTTGCATATAGTTATAATTAGCTTCAGAATAACTCTGGTAACTTCAGCAGATTTATAGCTTCAGTTTTATTCTGCATTTGGTTTTTCCCTCTTGTTTCAATGTGTTGTATGAGTTTTAAAAAATCAAAAACAACAATTGCTTTAGGGAGTAATTTAATGTTGCACTTTTAGAGTGACAGTCTGTTTACATCCCTCTGTCTGTTGAGCTACATAAACAGTTAAAACACTAAGTTTTACATAATCTCCAATCATGTTTTCTTACAAATAGGCAGAAATTCACACTGTCTGATGTGCATTCTCTGAAGAAGCAATCCTATGCCATGTATACCAATCCCCACCAGAGTGGATGTGGCAGCACAGAAACACACCCCACACCTCATACTATTCTGAGCTAAGGAAGAAATTATGTCAGTATTTTAGTGACATCCTGGAGTCAAATGAGGATTTGGTCTATTCTCTGGGGCCATACTCCTGTAGTAAGGATACACAAGCAGCACTGCACAATTCCAGCTTGTTTATGTAGGCTGTCAGGGCAGCAATGCTATTTTTAGAAGGGCAAAGACAACAGAGACACAGCATCTTCTGATACCTTTGTAAGGTTGATACCACAGAACCACAGAATTTTAAGGGTTGGAAAGGAGCTTTGGAAATCATCTAGTCTGACCCCTCTTCATATTCACATACAAATTGTGTCTGTGTTCTTAGTACATCAGCCCACGCCTGGCCAAGCTGATGATTGATTTCTTGTGACAAAATGAAGTGCTTTATGCCACTATATTGGCCCGTATGAAGTGAGAGGAGGGAAATAAAACTCTTCAGAAATGTTCCAGAACTTTATATTAATTACCATTTTCTTGGCATATGCCTATGTATCACCACCAAGAAAGATGCAAATACTTCCAGAAAGATGCCACAGCTTCTACTAGAGATACCCCTAGAGATACTAGAGATACTAGAGATAAGGAACATCTGATGTTGTAAAAAAGTTTAGGTGAAAAAAATATGTAGCAAAAATAAGGTGTCCAGTCCCTCAACAGACACCATTTGAGAACTGAATGGGTCAGCACAGGACAAGAGTGGGGGTTATAAGTACAATGTTAACAGCAATGCTGCAAAGACTGCTGTTTTCCTGGCTTAAATACAAGTCAGCCACAAAGCTCTGGAATCTGCATCCACAGTGTGCTTAGCCAGCCTAAACTATCTGCAAAGCCCACTGAGAACTCCAGTGCTTCCCAAAGGAAATCAGAAACCTATGGATAAATGCTTTGTAACTGTTATACTTCTCCCTTATTTCAAAAGCCAAAGAGCAGACACCATCTAAAGCAAAATCAGGCTGTGAAGAAGTTCTGCTAATAAGTTACCAGCAATTCAGTTTAGAGTAAGAAAGAAGTAAAGCGATGCTGTAAATGTTGGTAACTTGCCAAAATCCTATTAACTTCTTTGTATGGACTACTAAGTTGTGCCTTCTTGTAGCAGTCCATATGCTGACTCTCAGATGTTAGAGCACAAGCCACCCCCATGGTTAGCCAGCATGGGATCATTCCACTGAGCCAGAATGTAGAGCCTCACTCTGCATGGTCCTAAGAAAAATGTTTTATTTGCTCTCCAGTACCATCTTCATTACAGGTCAAAAGTTAGACTCTCAGGGATGTGATCAGTCACATCACTGCCACCAGATGAGCGCCTGGCAAGCCCAAGCCCAACACTCAAGTAGTATCCTTACATCTGCCATAAAACCCATAGGCAATTTCACCCTGCATGCTCACAGAAATGATTAAATGACATGCCTACAACAGCAGACCACCTTGCAGAACAAGTTCTTGATGGAAATCCAAACATGCAGAAAATTGAGCTGACTTAGTACTTGTAAGACTCCTGGCTGAACCTCATGAGCAGAAAGTATGTTTGAGCAGCTTGTGCTGGTCAGACTTCAGACAGATCCTGGCATCTGGAAGGATACAAGAACAGTCTATTTTCCATACACCCTAGGTCACCTGTCCCCAATAGTTGATTTTGGGATATCATTCTTCCCATACAAGAGTCTTCCCTGAGACCAGTTAAAGAATTTTGTATCATATTGGACCTGCTTCATTGTGAGCACAAAAGTGTCAAGCTATGTCATTGAGGAGATGGTTATGAAATCATTTGTGATCAGTGTTGATGCAGAAATCTCAAGAGTTGCTCATATGTCTGCACAAATACAAGAGATGTTCATCCTGACAGCACTAATTTTTTTTTTTTTTTTTTCTCATTTGTCAGATAAAGTCTCCAGCCTGGAGAGATTCCAGAGAAAGACAATCCAAGGACTGGGAAGGCTGTCATACGAGGAAAGTCTGAGAGAACTGGATTTGGTCAACACTGAGAAGAGAAAAGGAGACCTTATCACCAGGTTCCAGTGCTTAAAGGGTGACTTAAAAGCATTTTTAGGAGTCACATGGAAAAGAGATGGGGCAATGGGTGAAATTTACTCATGGGATGATTCCAGTTGCACACAGTAGTAATATTTTTCACAATGAAAGCCACATCTATTGGAGTTATCTTCCCAGGGAAGTGTCAGATTCCCCAGTATTGGGGGAATTGGATACTTTTAAGTAAGTATTGGATACTTTTAAGATTTGGCTGGACAAGTACTTGGTCATGTCTAGACTGTGCTTATGTCAGAGAAGGTTGGATCATATGATCCTAGAGGTTCGTTCCAATGTGGTATTCTATGATGGTATGATATTTAAAGAGATGCTCAAAAAAAAAAATAGAAAATAACTTAAGACTGTAGATGAGAGTAAACCTTATGTCCCTTCAAATGCTGGGTATCTCTCCATGGTTGTGTACTGTGGCACACCATGGGAAAATCTATTTGTTGTCCCATTTGGTGCTTTATGAAATCAAGATGACATCCAGAGAGCCCTGCGTCATCTCTCCCCACAAGTCCCTTTCCACCCCCCAAGCAGGACACGTATCTGGACAACAGTTCCCACAGCACATCTGTGCCACTTGGAAGTTGTGCCCTACTGTAATGATTTCCCTGTGCAGGAAGACCATTCTCAATGACACGCTTGGCATACAGCCAGAGGCTGCTGTTTGCAGCAGAACAGAAATGCCTGAAACCAATTTGGGACACTTTATTTCCTGGGCCTGCAGGAGCTGGAACAGCCCAGAGCCAGTTTTCAGAGTGGTGATCTTGTTTTCGTTATCCCAATTATCCATCACACAAATGGAGAGGTCTTAGGTGAAGTGTCTAAGGTTATCCATGCCTTGGTCTGTTGCAGAACCTTTCTTCTATAAAAAACAAAATAGATCATGGCAGACCTAGGAGGATATGGGGACTAATTGCTCAAAGAATCCATATTTTTAGCTGGAGAAAGCTTTGCAGGATTTTTATTAATATTTGAGAAATACTATTTCTCCCTTAATGCATCAGTACTATCTCTCTACATGTTTTCTAGTTAGAGAAAAGTAGTGAGATGCACAAAGCCACAAGCAAATGCTTTTAGCTGAATTTTCTCCACCTGTCCTAATTACTTTCCATTTAAGAATTCAGTCAAAAGACTTTAAAAGTTGGCTATAATAAGGTGAAGGCTGCAGCAGTAATAGACTGTCTCTGAGCTTTTTGAGAGATGCAACAAATTGCTTTAAAAAAAATAAAATTGCAAGCAATGCTGTGAAAGATCCAACATCTGGAAAAGGATTTGTGTTGCTAGCTACCATGAATAGTCTCTAATTAGACAGATAGTCTTAATCCCAAGAAACAGAGGTTTTCAGCACAGGATGGTGAGCTGCAATCAAAGGCACACAGTGAATTCCAGTTCCAAGAAGTTAAAGATGCATTGAAAAGTCATAATGAAGGTACAATTGGAAACATTTATCAGTGATTCTGTTCCAGCATGAGCCAAGCAATTGTCTGAAATCACTGGAAGCTGACCTGTTGGCTATTCAAAATCTAGATTGAAGAGCTGATTGAGCTTGCATATAATTTTTTAAACAACTTAATCTTTCTGACTTCAAACCAATGGGAGTGCATGCTATGTGATTGAGAGGAACTTTGACTAAGTACATCCAAATTCTGCCATTATATCCTCACATAGTCCAGATTTTTAACAGTTCAAGTTTAATTTCCCATGCTGAGTAGACAACAGCAACAAAAGTGGAGGGCCCAGGGTCAATCTACTTGTTCTTTTTCATAATTTAACATGAAGCAGAAAAATAAGGCAAGAAATTTGGACCTAGGTCCCCATGGCCTCTCAAAGCTTTTGTAGTTGGACTTTGTCAGCAGAAAGACTCCAGCCACATTCTCCCCTCTGTGTTTTCCAAAAGTGTCATCAGGAGGCTGAAATAATTACATTGCCTTTTGCTACCTGAACATATAGTTCCTCAATCATCTTATTCACTTCATGTTTTCTTTTTTTGTTGTTATAAGGATCTGTTACATGATGAATAAGTACAATACTACTGCAATTCTTCTGTCAATTGAAAGCATCAATCTGAACACAGTTCCTTCATAAAAAATCACCTTTTAAGATCAAAAAGTGGTCTCTTGTCATTAATAAAGAAACTTTCATGTAAGAGAAAGATGGAGATAATATTTGGGATGCCGTCAACTGAGTGTATCTTTTAACTGAGAAAAATCCAGCAATTTTGCCTGAATACCAAAAGCAATGGATATACAGGAATGGTGGTTACCAAATATTGTTCATCATTTAATGCAAAAATTGGTGGATTATCATCAAGGATTATTATCTAAAAGATGGTTCAATTTCTGCATTTTTAAAACATGAAAGAAGGACGGTTACCTATGGTGACAAAAAGCTTTCACTTCTGCCCAGACAGCTAAAGGAGAGGCCTCCAACTATGCAATATTTCAGCTGTGATGGGTTGAGTACTGTGAATTGAAACAGAGAATAGTCTACACAGGATCTGAAAAAGGCTCTCAGGAAGCCATCCCTTGACAGAAATTCTTTGCTTCCCTTTCCCCCTGTCCAGATACAGCTGAGCCCATCTTCTGGTAGTGCTGGGCTAAGGTGTCCTGACAGAGGGGTTCTCAGCATGTAGGGCCCAGTTCAGTACCAAAGTCACCAAGTGCTCCTTCTCCTAGAAGGGCAGGCACAACACAGCCTTTATAAAAGCACCATGAAAAGCCAAATGATAAATCGATGTGCTTTCAGTCTGAAATTAAAACCTGTGTCAATTGTAATGGCAGAAATATATGTTTTAAATTGGACTCGAATTGCTTTCAGCAAAAAGACATTTGAAAGCATCATGAGCAGATTGAAGTTCCAAAAACATAGCAGCTGCCAACATCAGAAATCCCTGGAGTGCAGTAGAGAACAAAAGAGCCTCCTCCATTGAATTTTGCCTGCAGAAAGCCACTGCAGCCTGGAGTGTCTGTATGTGGGGAAAGAATATATTTTTAAATGTGCATTAGTACCAGACTAGGTCAAAATACAAACATGAAAGAAGGTTTGATATTTCAAAGACTATTTGAAAGAAGTGTACCATTCATTTTACAATTGAATGCAGCCTAAATTACAAAGCTGCAGATTTTTGCACTGCCAGGATTCAGCTCTACAAGTGCTTAATCAGTCACCCTAACAATAGGACAAGGCTGAGAACTGCTTTGCTTTCTTGAGGGATTATGTTGTTGGCATTATCCTGTAATGACACAACAAATTCTATAGACAAATTTTGCTGCAAAAGCAATTTCTCTCCTTTTCACCTTAAGAAAACCTGCACAGTAAATAACTTCACAGCAGTTTCATTTGGCAAAGTAATACAGCACATAAAATAAAATATTCATTAATAATAGATTATGAAAACTGTAGTTAAACCATGATCAGCTAATGTAATAGCTAACAGCTATAAAAATATATAGGGCTATAAGAATATACAGGGCGTGGTTGTTCACAAAAAAAAATTATTTCAGTCTAACAGTGTTTGAGGGATTTTGGAAAGAATAACTCTAGTAAAATTGCAAAGGACCCTCTACAAAATGAATTGCCAGGAGTGCAGTGAGCACTTTTTACAAAATTTCGACCCATACTGCAGAAGATTTCCAAGAATTAAATCATTGATAATTTCTCCAAAAACCAGTAATATATTTCTTCTAAAAATTCAAGGACCAGTCAATGGTTTCTTCTCTGTGATAACTCAAACTGCAAGGAAACAGAACTGCATTACAAATAAAACCTGATGGTGATGTATGGTGGAATAGAGAAGGAAATCACTGACAAGTGTGCTGAATATAGCCTTTTGTTTTCATGTTAAAGCTTTACTCTTTTACTCTGTCTTTTGCAACCCCCTTAATTTCAATTTGTTGATGATTAATGGGAAACAAACAGAAGTCTGTTTGCCTGTGATATGGTGCATTTTTTCCCTCTTCCTTCTTTCTTTACAGTATCAAAATTTGCTAATTAATTTTTGCCAGAAAGAGAACTTGAAGCTTAATGGACCTCTGGTCTAATGCTTCAGCTTCCTATGGTAAGCACCTACAAAACCTTTAGTCAGGAAAGAAAACAAAGGCAATAGAAATATTTAGTCCCAAGCTGTTTTTTTTTTAAACTGTGTATCTTGCCTTTCATAATTATTCTACGCATGCAGCCTGAATTGTGCTGGAAAATAAACCAGAGGCAGCGAATTGACATGTCCTTTCTGAAAAGAAATGTTAGAAACAAGCATATATGAACTCCAGAATGCAGAAACACATTTTGATAAGGGTAAAAACCTACTTTAAAGAATATTATCTCTTTCTTCCCAAGGGATCAGATTTTCCAAGGCATGAAGCTGAATATGAAGTCAAGCTTTCTTTGGTCCATGGATAAAGCCAATACAATCTAAAATGCCTACAGAGATACTGAGCTTAGCAGCCACAACAGCATCAATATAGATGCCCATGCCAACAGATCCTTCCATCCATGTCCAAAACCTGCACAGACTGGTGTTATACAAGCTCTATTGGACAGACATGCATTTAAATGGTAATCTATATAACACAGATCTATTAGAGAGCCATGAATATAGGTGGTAGCATTTTTGGATGAGGTGAAAGATGCTCCAGCCTCCTCTGGCTGGGAGCAGGATCCAGCTACCAACACCACAGTGTGTCCAAGGTGCCACAGGACATCCAAGACACTTCACAGGACATGATGTAGGACTCACAAGGGATCTTTTCTCCTTGGGAGAAAAGGCTGCTCCAGCCCAGGCAGCAAATCTCAGACAGTTAGGTAGTACAGTTGCTGTTACAAGGTAGCTGAACCCCTCACTAGAATCTTCATGTAGGAGTTTGGACAACTGGACAGCTTGTGGACAACTAAAATCAGGAGGTTTTGTTTTGAATTAAATCCCAACATAGAGGTCTGCATGGGAACCCTACTTCCCCAAGTTTCAAACAAGCTCAAAGGGTTCTAATTTATACTATAAATTTGTCACCAGAGTCCCAAAGAAGTAACCAAAATGTTCATAATGAATAAATTTAAGCCTCAGTTCCCAAACCTCTCTCTTGCATTCATGCCAACTGTGTATCCTATCAAAGAGAACCATCTCTGTCCCCATCTGTGCATCTAGTGTTTCTCAGCTAGTGATGTATGAAGGCTTCTCCTTTTTTTTTACCATGAAAAAGGCACTGATGTTAATCTCATTAGAACCAAACACATCCTTTTCTTTTTTTGTTTCAAAACTTCTGGTTGCAAAAGGAGAAAAAATAATTTCTACAATCATAAAATAAAAATAGATTTTGCTTACTGACACCAGAAGTTTTGTAAGTGGTATTTAAAGGACAAAGTCTATTCAAATCCCTCTTCAGACAGCAATTCCAGCTGCAAGGGCAGGGGGTACTGTCTGTAGGCATTTAGAACAGTTGCATGTGATCACTGTAATCGTATTGCTCCTTAGATCCTGTAAATTGAAGAAAACAAATTGAAAAAATTCACTAAAGGAAACATAAAAATGCACTTATTCTTTGGGGTTTCTAGGAACTCACATAATCACCTTTCATCACATACATGCTTCAGTTACATTTTCAAACATAAAATAGAAAGCATTAGAAGTGCCTGTTGTCTAGGAAAGAGACACTTCTAACAGCAGAAGAACGGAAGATCTTTAATAGTACATACAATATACAACTGTTTTGGATAGTAAGTGAGAGCTAAATTTCCCATTGGGAACATGGGATGAATGTGGATTGCCTGTTTCATCCTTATATTGACTATTAACTAGAATCCTTATTATCAGAAACTACCTACAGTCTTTTTAAGGCTAGAAGTACCTGAGTCATCTGTCTTTTTCAAAAGAAAATTAAATTAAAAAAAAAAGCAGACTAGAGGGGTCATTTGCATTTGTAATATACCTAGCAACTTTCCTAAATTATCATCCCAATACCACCCCCTGAGGAAAAAAAAATTCCCTTTTTAAAGCAAATAGTTAAAGTATGTTAAAATCACCTGCAACTAGTCAGCCAGCTGTATCTTGATGTTTTTGCAGCTCACTACCAAGAGGAAGTTGCTCCTACATCAGTAAAGGATTCCCAGAGATATTCAATTGATCTTCCTAACATCACCTAAACCCACTATAACAGTACAAATCAACAGCAAAGCAGTGGAGAGTCCAGGCAATGGGAAGTATTAGGTTTTTAAGTCTTAACCAACTCTTGAATTTCATCCAGCTAAAGCTAGAACTGCACAGAAGTGCAGTTCTACTCCACTCCAAGGGCAAGGAGCATCATTTTTCCCTAGAAAAGAAAAGCAGAATGGATTTACTCCAACAGGAGATGATCTCAACTGTTCTGCCCATGATAGCTAACATGAGAATTAGGGCAAGCCTCTAGCCAGGAGGCACAGACAGTGTTGAGTCTGGCAACTCTGCTAAAAATTAGCAACTGGACATCAAAGGAGAATTTCCATCTTCTGAGAGAAGATCATAATTCACACTTAGTTTTAACCAAGATACTCTCCAGACTTTTCTAATGAAACAAACAAACAAGCAAACAAACTAGACTGAGATTTAGTCCTCTATCAATAAGGAACGTGACCTTCCTCTTGGCTGGATTCTTCTTCTTCATCCCCAAAATCAACTGCCATGCTAATTGCAATAAAAGCAAAAGATCTAATAGATTACTAATGAAAAGAGAACAGAATAAGAGGCCATTGCATAGACTGCAACATTGCAAGGCCATTGCAAGACAGGCAACATGTTGAGCAGCAAGAGGGAATTCTACTAAGTGCAAAGATAACATATTTTCAGTCTTACCTAAAGACAGCTTTCCTTTATTTTCAAACTCCCAAAATTTTTAAAGTCTCCATAACATTAACAAGAGAGACTTCTATCCCTAAGTAAACTAAAGAAAGACTATTTTAAAAGTAATAAACTCACTAGAAATTTTAGGTTTTGTTTCTTTACGTTATCAGTAAGAAAAAAAAGTTATCAGTCAAAAAAAAAATTAAAGAGTTTATTTTAATTCCTACTTTTAATTACTGTTAATAAAATTTTCTTTATACTCTTTCAAAGGTTTGAGCCTGCTTTACCTTTGTCCTAATCCTATCTCACAGCAGGAAGTGAGTACACTAGTCATTAACCAGCACTGAAACACACCACACTCATCAACACATTAGTTAAAAAAATCTCAAAATTAGAAAAATCTTAAATTAGCAAACCAAAACCACTACATTAAATTGATCTTTCTGCTTGGTTTCAAACTGAAACCACCACATCTTTACAAGGAGTTTTGCTTTCTCTCCTGTTGTCTGAAGAAGCTGGGTGTGCATCCAACAGATCTCATATTTCATGTCCATGTGTCCTCAGAAGGACACATAAATTATTGCTGATTAGGCACTTACAGACCTTCTCTGCCCATTCCAGAGATGAGACTGCCTGCAATAACAGTGTTAAAGCTATAAAGACAACATCGCTAAAACAGTTTGGGAGAAAACAAAGGAGTAGAATTTCCCAAAAATTACCTCTTTGGCACTCCCAGTTTTTACTCTCCAGTATTGACTCTAATGTAATTTTATTCTTCCATGTGTCTATTTATACCTTATGTGAATCTGGGGAGAACTTTGACTAAGTCAGTGATGCCACAGTCAGATGCATCTGTTGGTGGGACACCACTAAACTTTTCACCTCTCTATGGCTGCCTAAGAAGAGTTTCTTTTCTTATTCATGCCTCAGGAGCCCTCATGGAACATGAGGCTGTATTCAGAAATCCTAGCACTAAAAATATTTTTTATTCCACCTCAGAAGCCAGCAAATATGAGAAGACTAATTGAAGGACATGGAGATTTCAAACTCTGATACCATTCCATGTTGTCAACAAAGTTAAGCTGAACATTTATTTTCTAGGACCCTTACCCCAGTTAAAACAGCATCTTATAGTTTTGGGGGTTTAACACAGAAGATAACACATGATCCAGTGCATTTGATAATAAAAACACAATATACTGAAGTAAAATGACTGCTATGTAGGATGAATTTGTCCATCACTGTTCTTTTAATAAGTTTTGATTTCACTTTCCCATTGGACTTATTACTCCTCTGCTATGCAAAATTTTGTATTTTGGAGGATAATACATTGCAAACTTCAGTTTCTCTGTGTTCTTTTGAAGACATCCCAAGCAAACTAATGATTTTCATTTCAAACTCTCATTTCACTCTACACTTACATTGCTATGAGGGCTTTGTAATGATCACAAAGCAAAATAAAACTAAAAGTCATCTAAGGTACCCAGAAGTCTACTACACTTTCATTGAAAATGTATGTTATTCTTTTCAATATTTTGTTGGCTTAATGAAATGTGGCTGTGTAACCTTTCATTTTTCTTTCATACAAATTCACAGTAGCATTAACAATGGAAAAATTACATATTTTCAGGTGCAGAAGCAAGATATTCCTCTTTTTATAACTAATCAAAGTCAGCTTCATGTCCGTTTTTAAGCCAAAATCTGTAGCAAAATTTGTCATGTACTTCATTACATACACGTGCCATTTGTATTTCATTGCAAAATTGAAATTAGTTTACAAATTCTAATTTTTGCTTTATTACCAAATGCTGATTCCTGATTTCCTAATATTTTTGAGCAAATGTTACCTTTTAAATTTTCACATTTTTACCAGGCTTTTTAATTCAAATCCTTCCATAAATTTGTTTTTCACCTGCATATTTAAATGTGGTTTGAGGGTTTTTTTTAATTTAAATGTTTTAAAATATTGTCTCTTATGCATTCCAATTAAAGGGCACCATTATATATTTCTAAACTCTGAAGCAGTGTGTTTTCTTATGGTGACAATTTTGTATCAGGAATAAATCACACAAAACTGCATAAACCTTTGATACACAAATTAGGTCATAAAAATAATGAGAGAGAAGCAATCTAATTCACACATAGCCAAAATTGCTCCAAACATAACCTACCATCCTCTGAACCTTTAAACAGACCTGTTAACAGAGAGGTTAATGACTGTGAGTTATCTAGATATGTACTGTGTCCAGGTTTGTTATTATACAGCAATAGCCACAATTCATAGGCAAGCAATACCTGAGATGTTATTACAGCTGTTAAACTTAATTGCTTCCAATCCTTGTCAAAGGCAATTCAATCATGCTGAACACAAAAATAGGCATTGGACACTAATATTGTTTTAAAAATAGGCTCCATGTCCACATAAATGATTTGTGAGCATGCTACAAAATCTGGGTTTGTGAGTGTTACCCCAGTGTAGAAAAGCTATATTAAGCCTTTAAATATTTCACATTAAATGTTTATGAAGAAAAAAGTGACAAAAGAAAAGGTCACAACTTTAGTGTCCAAGCTATTTTTTCACAAAGATGTCTAAACACAAATGAAGAATAACTTCCTTATATGACATCTGTGAATATTCCTTTCAAAAAGAAATTTATCTGTACTCTTTTTAGAGTTAATAACAATGGAAAAAAAAGCTTAAAGTTGAAAAATAATATAAGAAGGGTAATAAAATGAACTTACTAACCTGTATATGGCAGAAAGGAGAGGTGCTGAAGTGAAGACTGAACAAGAAAGGAGACAGCAGCAAGTAAACATTCTGAGCAATCCAGACATTAAAATCACTGCTGAAAATGCTGTTGTTTTGTTTTCCCTCCAACATAAAATTTCACTCCTGAAATAAGCTGTCTTCTAGGTAGTACAATTTCTAAAACCTATAATAATTTGCTTGACAGTCACAATTTAGTGATCCATTAAAGACTTATGTTTAGGCTCCAGTTCTCTGAACCCATCAATCAGAGCTGAAGCAATAAAAGCTTGCTGAGGGCAGAATATTTGGGGCTCATTTTTAGAGCAGCTAAGCACCCTCAACTGTCAAAGTCATAGGTACAGGTCCCCAGCACAATAAAAAATACCCACTTCTCACATTCTGTTATGCTGGTTTCCTTTACCTACACTGTCACTGAGCAGAGAAAATCTGCTTTATTGTAATTCAGCTCTCATATTTCCACAAGTAACATGCATGCATTCAGCTCTCGTATTTCCACAAGTAGCATTCAACACGCACGGTTCTGCACCATCCCAAGCAGGAACTGACCAAGCTGAGTGTGTTAGGAACAGAATCAGTCATTCAACAGTGGTATCATATTTTGCTTGGTCACAGTAAAGAACTGCCTGAAACTACAGTAGGCAAGGAAAGAGCAAGGAGGAGACAATAAAGTTGTACTATCATGGCAAGGAGCATTAAGGAGAAGGTGGTCACTTGCCACTGAACCAACATCCTTCCAGGGGGAGGAGCTGCCAATGATCCATGAAGAAACTCTCTCCAACAGCGTTGAAACCGTGTGGGTTTACTGCAGGGTCTGAATTTTCATTAGGGAGAGTTAGAATGACAGTGTTTTCATTTGCATTTCAAATATGTCTTTCTGTTCCCCATAGATTTAGATCTGTTTGTACCAAAGATATTGACTTAAACCTGTTTGGACATATGAACTAAAATTCAGATCCAAATTTCATACCTGAAATTCAGGTCCAGAGCTAAGAACTGCTGTTCAGAGTTCAAAAGTGTCCAAACTCAGCAATTTTATTCAGTATGTGCATGGCTCTGCACCATCCCAAGTAGGAACTGACCAAGCTGAGTGTGTTTCACTAAGCTACCAGATGCTACACTGAGGCTGAAGATCTATTCTGGTCAACTAGCAAACTTTTCTGAACAAGCAGCTGGGATGTGATTGCCAAGGCTCCTGAGATGCACACAGGATAATAGTGTTGCCAGCCCCCCCACTGTTGGTATTTATTTCCTGATAATAGTATTTTTCTTCAAGCTCCAGTTCCTGAAATGAATGCCTCAGTTTTAATTTACAAAAAAAAAAAAAAAACAAAACAAAACAAAACACAAAAAAACCCCAAAAACAAAACCAAAAAAACCAAACAAAAAAAAAAAAAGGGGGGGAGAAAAAAACCCAAACACCAAACCCTACAGATTTCTAGCTCTTTCTGTTGCAAGGAAAAATTGGAAAATGAGAGTTCAGAAGACCTGAACATTTTAGAAATCCTCAAAACAAATACTATCACTTGGAGGTGTTCTATTTGGATTAAATAAATTTGCTAAAAATTAATCTGGGGAATTTGATTCCTTTTTTGAGTTAAGACTACTTAGGGCACCACTGTCTCTTTGTTAGAAGTTCCTCCAGATGAACCCTGAAATTTTTACAGATCACCAATTGGTTTCACCAGTAATCAAGAGCACAAGTCAAGCTTTTGGTGAAATTACATCATTTGTTTATTTTGTTTTATCTTAACTTACCGTGGCAAAATATGGCTGCCCTTCTGGAATAGTCTTTAAAGAAGAACCACCTCATTAAGCCTGTGCTATGTGCCCCACTGTCAGTTGTTCCTTTGTAAAACCTTTTCAGTACCACATGGAGCAGGCAGGCAGTGTGCATGACCCCACAGATAACACTGGAAACAGAAATAGAGCTATCTCCATTTTGAAAATGTGGCTGCTTAAAATCAAACCAGAGGGGACAAAAAAATGAGGCAGATTGCAAAACTCTCAGCATCAGATAACACTTAGGAATTCAGGGATGTTCCTGGGACAAATACCTCGATCTGACAGATCTGACAAACCTCTGACATGTCCCAAAATCCATATATGACATCTGTTGATGTCAATGTGAGGTGAACAGGGCTTGAATCCCACTCCATCGACCCTATATGCTCCTTTCTGATACCAGCAGGGGAGCCTGAGAGAGGCAGCTGGGACATGGTTCTGTGCCATAAGACAAGAGAACCTTTTCCAGCCCTGTCAAAGGATAACCTGAATCTGTGTCGCAGTAAAGATGCTCTTTTACTAATCTGGAAAGCCCACAGCACTGCACAGTCACATACATCACTTGAGTCTTATTCTGTTGGGGTGATCTCATGAATCTCCCAGCCTTGGTTTGTGCAGAGTTAAAAGCTTCATTCTTAAGCAGCATTTTTAAGAGATAATTACATGAACTCAGTTTTTTCTGGGTATATATAGTTCTAAAATAGGTGGACATGGCATTCCTTTTTTTTCTTCTTCAAGAAGATTCTTCTTTCAGATTGCAAAAGAAAATGGCTATGCAAACTGTGGAAGCCATAAGGCAGCTTATCCTAAGCAATTTGGGACTTTATTTTGCCAATTTGTATTCTTAAGTACCACCTCCAGGCAGAAATTTGAGAAGAATGCTTTATGTTCAGTTTATTTTGTCACAAGGTAGATATGAATTGAGTTTTTTAAATGTACCTATCTTATTTCCATAATACCTTTCCCTTTTATGTGCCCAAACTGGAGTTGCCCCCTAAAACCAGAAGTATGAAAATTAAAATCCATCAGTAACAGGAAGTGACAGTGAAAAAAAAAAAATATCTCCCAGTTACAGGGTTCTGGGGAATGGGGGAATGCTGGAGAATTCACACAGCAATTCACAGTCATTAACTCCTTCCTCTGCCAGAAGTGCATTTGATGAAGCTCCAAGAAGTATGTCAAGGTCACGTTTACCCAATTCTAATGAAGCAAAGCAAAAGTCACAATTTGTTAGCTATCCACTGGGAATAAAAGTGTAATTTTTTTTTAACAGCCAAGTAATTAAAAAGGCAAATGTGTTCCATATTGCAAGAGTGTTGCTATATGAGATAAGGGAATGGTTCATGACCATATGACACTGTTAATATGACCAAAAATAATCTGGTCTCCTAAATGACTGTATTTCCCTTAGCAGAATGGTAATTTCAGGTTAGTAATTTTAATTGCCCTAGTATCTGACTGCTTAAAATTTCATTTCATGTCTTTTTTAAGTTGTTCCTCTTTGAATTTTTTCCTCCTACTCAGGGTTCTGTTTATTTTAATTGGGAGTTACTTATGCCAGATTGTGTACTGACTCCCCATGATTTTTTTAAACAAGCAATTTTTTTCAAACACACCATACTGTGGAAAGAATCACTATAAATAACGGAAAGAATTTAAAATCCAGTCTCTCTTGAATGGAGGATCTCTCTCTTCAAGATGCAACATGGCCTAACAGTTTCATGGCACTACATGTTTTTGCTTGATTCTGTCACCCTTATTCATGCTGATTAAAAATGTCTTTTGTAAGCAGTGCCACTGGAATCAGTGTAAGAGGAAAATAATCATTTTTACTCAGTCATCTATTTTCCACAATGATGGAGCCATAACATGGCTATTTATCCAGTGTGGAAATACAATAGGATACAGTAATTACATAACTTCTCCTTTTCTATTAGTTTTGCTATGAAAATTACAAAATAGCTTTACTTCTTTCCCATTAAAGACAATATTTGCACAATAATTTTTTCTTTATCAAAAGTTTGTTTCCTTGGTAACTAAAAACTTTACCACAAACTCCAAAGAATGACCAGCAAAGCAACTAAATTGTTAACAAAGATGATTAAACCAGGAGCACTTACCATGAGCAGCCATACAATGATACCTAAGATACCAGAGTTTTGTTAATCAAGTGTAGGTTCTGCTCAGGTAAAAATGCAGGGAAGGTGAGGGACAAAGAGAGAGAACTGACAGAGAACTGTAATTAGTGCTGAAGGGGGAAAATTTGGTACCAATTTTTCTAAAACAAAATGTTTCCTGAATTCCTAGGAAAGCTGAACTGAAAAATATGCAGGACTTTTTACTGAAGATTTTTACTGGTCTCTTATTTATTATTGTTGGTGAGGTACTTATTGGGTACCCACTGGGTGCATACACACAGGCAGGACACAGCAGAGGTGACAGCAATGTGTCTTTCTAGCTGGTGATGTGACCTGCCATTTTGCACTCTTAACCTCTTGACATCTCAGTTAACTGAGTATATTCCTCAATAAAACAGACACCTGAGGGGTTGGCACCCACTGTAACCACCTCTGGCCCTGCTATAGCACTCTCCAGTGCAACACTGAGCAAACTGCTCCAGGAATCACATGAAGGTGCTGTGATGCCTCCCCTTTAACCATGCCAGCATATTCTGGTAGAGATTTCTCTAAAATAAAGTATCACACTTGAGTAAAGATGAATTAAAATCACTAAAGACAGAAGTATCTAGATAAATGGTCACAAATTAATCTTGTATGTTTTACCAGGAGCAATAATGACTGGAATGCTGTGCATGGTGTCTTTGTTATTCAATCTCCACTTCCATAGGCACAAAAAGTGAGAATGAAAGTTAGATTAAAATGTACAAAAAATTATTCTCTCCCAGAATGTAGATGACTTTTAATTGTGCCTGAATCCTCATGTAAGGAACAAAGAGGTTTTTCTTTAACATTTTCTATAAAGTGTATTTGCATTTGGAGTTATTTTCAAGACAAAATAAATAAGAGCTGTTTAAATAATAGCATTTAACCCCACAAAATGGCACTGATATTCTTTGGTATTTGATTTTAATTCATAAAGGAAACTGATGAATTCACAGATTTTGTTGAAACTTAACGTGTGTTTAAGTACTATAAGCACTGAATTGCTTGTGTACTTCAAAATAATTATATGAGTCATTCTGATACCAGCAACAGAAATAACTAATGACAATCACAACATACCATCTACCAGACATTGTAGCAGACAGATGTATGTTCCTTAAGAATCAAGGAGAAGGTATAGGTGTTGATTTTTCAGCGGGATATTAGATACACAGATGGTGTTTCCAGTTAAATCATAGTCTCAGTGATTTGTCTTACTGTAGCATTTCTAAAAAAAGGTAAAAATGGAAGGTTTTACTGGCACAGAAGAGATAATAAAAATGCATGATTTTAAAACTTCAAAGGTACAGGTGAAATCAATTCACCTCATGAATGGCAGGATCTGCAAGAGCAGCTTTGTTTACTGTTTTGAGAGGTAGCAATAATGGTAAGATTTGGCTAACTGTAAAAGAGATAAAATAACTCCATAATGAGTTTACCATTATTAAATACCCATGGAAGAAGTAAACGATTTTTTCTCTTAAAGAGCAAGTTTAAATTGGATACACTACAGATGTCACAGTATTTGGAATTCTTAATTGACAAATGGAGGATTAAATGTATCCATAAAATATTATTTTGATTAATTTAGATGCACTTAATGCATCTTGGTCCGCTGATTTTTTTGAAGGAACTGAATAGCAGAAATTTGCCACTATATCATGTAGATGTCACATACTCCAGGGGAGACTAAAATAATGTACAGACCTGCAGGACAAACTACTCAACACAACTTTTACAAAGAATATGAGCAAGAATAAATTTGCTTTGCAACCCTATATCTGAGTAAGCTACAATACCTCATCTACTAGCTACCTATGTTTTCCTATTTCAGTAGAAAAAGAAAGGTCTGATATTATTGCAAGGTCATGATTGTGAGGAACTTTTTTGGTTGTTTTTGGTTTTAATTACTGTAAAAAAAATATGACTGAACCAGTAGGCAAAAAATGTCATTGAATGATGAGACTTGAAGCTTCCACAAAGCATATTCATTATTAAAATTGCTACTTATTGCAATGGATGGGGAACTGATGCTGAAACCCCTCACAGCCTTTGAACCTCAGGAAGTCTGAAACTTTTGAAGAGACACAGCTCCATTTTCTAGCTTGTTTGTTGCAAGGTGAATGTTAGAATCCTAAAGGAATTATCTTTGGTATTTTGTGTGCACAAAATTATATACAGCTCTTGATTTTGTGCTTTCAGAGGCCCCTGAAAAGATGGCTAATCTTTGTTAAAGCTCTTGAGCATTAGTGGCTAATGGAGGCTGGTGAGTATTGCAGAATAGTTATCAACCTCATTGGGATCCAGTAACAAGGTTTACACAGTATCTGGTTCTTATAGTGAATCCTTCTCTAAGAAATATTTATTATTAATAGGCAGAAACTCTACAAAGTGCCATAGTATTTGAAGGCAGGAGAGTGTGCTGGCATCATCCAGTCCTCATGACAGACAGGGAGAATTCCAACACCATATGCTTTCAGCTGCAGAACACCTACTTCTGAGTAAAAGTGCCCCATAAAATTAAAATTATCTTCCTGGAGAACTCAGTCATTTGCAAGTCTGCTACTTTTAAACAAGCTCAGAAGTAAGATTAATGGAGTAATGAAATTAACTCTGCTCCAAACCAGCTTTATGTTCTGACTCTTCCAGCAGGTTCTGAATTTCCGTGACTCCTACGCAAACATATATCCACAGGACTCAAGTCAAAACTGTTTATCATCTTCCCCATAGCAAACACTAGTTCTCTCTTGCAGCATTGTTCTTTCTGTGACATCTGGAGATTAGACAAAGTCAAACATCATTTTAAAAACAACAATTCAATGCTTAGCGTCACTCTTTTTTCACTGTTTCTTCCATTACTTCATGTCACTTACCCTGAAAAATTAAAACATATCCTAAAAAATACCTCAGAAAAGTGATGCTTTCATGAAGTATCACAAGATTTTGCTATTACCCTTATTTTTGTTCTAGTTACCAAAAGTACACATTGCAGAGAGACTGAGATCCTCCACAACATCCAGAGGTGATTCTACAGAGAAACACAACTCCCTTGTACAGTGCACTCTATTGTACAGTGATCTCTTGTACAGCTCTATTATCATTCCTTTGGTAATGAAGAATCAGTGGTAAATCAATTAAAAGTGATAAAGTTATTAGCAGACTAAAAAATGAATACTGACAAATGAGGCAAATTGAGAACCACTTTTTTGGTATCAAAGCAAGAGGGATGGCTTAAGGGAGGTCTAACCAAGGGTTGAAAACTACTGCAGAGATAGCCAAGGGCAAAGTTATTCTGTGAGTGCAGCCCACAGGGATGTTAATTCTCACTCTTTTAAGAAACCAGTAAGGGATGTACACCAAAAATGTGCTGCAATGTTTAACAGAGAAATGAACAATGCAAATGCAGACTTCTGAAATGTGACATATTTACATTTATATATATATGTTTCTTGCTGTATTTTTCATTGCAGGGATGGTAGGATAACAATAACATAGATATATTTATTTTTTTATACTGGGTTTGCATGGGAAGTTAACAATACCTGAAACAAGCTATGAAAACCTATCATTCAAGCTGTATTATCTTGGACATTTTGTAGCTTTCCAAAATGGTCTAAACAGGGCAATACAGGCCCAGGGATGGATTGTTATTTCTTTTCTCTGACTGACACAAAAGGTTTGCAGAGGGAAGGAAATTGTGTTGTGAATCACACACCATCAAATGACTGTGGCATACAATGGGTTCCATATATCACCAGCAATATTTAAAACAAACAGATTTCATAGCATTGTCAGCCCATCAGGAAGTGATTCACCTCCAGAAAGTCTTAATTTTTATTTTGAAGACCCTGCCAAAAGGGCTTTGTCTTTCTCTTCCATTGCAGCAGACTCAGCTGCCTGCAATGTATTACACAACGGTTTCACTTAAACCCAACAACTGAGCTTTGTTATCAGAGCTATATTCAGAAAGCTGCTTCAGCCTAAAATTGAATGAAAATCTATTTTCACCTGTTATACTGAGTGCATTTGCTTCGTCACTGGGGTAAGACTATCAGAGGCACACACAGCTTAAATGTATTATTGATTTTTAGAAATTAAAGCCAGTTTCACATAGCTCAGGGCTTCAATGAGTCATAAAACTCCATCAACAGTTAGTTCAGACTTTTTTTGTTCCTGGAAGATATGGATGGGTTCATGTGAACCAACAGGTGGAAATGTATTCAGTGTGAAAACTTCTAAAGGAATTTTTGAAGTACGACTTAGCAGAGAGAGGTTGATTTTAACTAACCTACGACCAGCTGAGTACAGAGACCAATTTGTAGAGAAATGAGGTCATTGCATTAGGGAACTCTGAGATTCAACCTGCAGATGTTCATGCTGAATGCTTAACTGAACCTTTGGAGTCCTCAAAGCTGTGCTTTAAAAATGTTTTTGGGGTTTTTCTTATGACATATCCATCTCATAGTAATGCAGAAAATGCTCAGACCACAGTCTCCAGTTCAATAATTTTTTATCTTTCTTGTTTCAGGATATCTAAAGATGCTAAGGTGAAAACCTGATTTTAAAATGAAAGAAAAAAAAACAGCTTACAGAAATAAAACCATACATTTCTTAAGAAAAAGTATCTTGAATTTGTTCATGGTGTTTTTATCACGACCCAATGCTTTGCTTTAGCAGATATTCCATTACATACAACTATCTAAAAAAAAGCCATTCATTTTCTCACAAAAAATATATGTATAAGATCATGCTCAAACTCAAACATGTTCACATATGGAAAATGTCTGTTCCCTAATATATCAGTAAGTAGAAGCTATAAATACTACCACAAAAATAGTTATTACCCAGACAGAGACTACAGAGTCTCCATGTCCCACTCTATATCAAGAAATTATCAGGTATTCTGAAAACAGTGAAATGCATAAAGCTATCCAGCAAAGAGCAAAGAAGAACCCCTAAATTTATTTTTTTTCTAGAATTCTTTGTAGATGCTTGCTTCCCATCACCAACAGTGCCCCCGTCCAAGTTGTGAGCAGCAATGAGTTCCTCCAGGAGAATGCTCTGGAAAGTGGTGTTAAAGGCTTTACTAAAGTCCAGGTAGGAAACATCCATAGGCTTTCCCTCCTCCACTAAGCAGATAATCTTGGCATAGAAGGAGATCAAATAAAGAAGGACCTGTCTCTCATGAACTCATGCTGGCTGTCCCCGATCCCCTGGTTGTCCTGTCCATGCCACATGATGGCACTCAGAATGATCTGCTCGTGATGGCACTCAGCACCAAGGTCAGGCTGACAAGTCTGTAGTTCCTTGGTTCTTCCACCCCACCTTATGTCACACTGCCTATCCTCCAATCACTTGGAGCTCCCCAGTTAACCAGGATTGCTTTTCAATGATGGAAAGTGGCTGAGAACTTCTGTCAGCTTCCTCAGTACCTTTAGGTGGATGCCATCCATTCCCACAGACTTCTGTGTGTTTAGGTGGTGTAGCACTTGGATCATGGGGACTTCCTTCTGCTCCCCATCCCTGTTTTCCAGCTCAGAGGCCTGGTATCCAGCTCTTACTATAAAGACTGAGGCAAAGAAGGCATTAAGTATCCCAGTCTTTTTCTCATCCTTTGTCACTGTGTTTCCCCCCACGTTCAATCAAAGACAGAGATACTCCTTAGTGCTCCTTCTGTTGCTGATGTATTTAATATTATTGATTAATAAGACATTACTGTCTTTTACAGCAGTGGCCAGATTAAGTTCTAGTTGGGCTTTGACCCTTCTGGTTTTCTTCCCGCATAACCTCATGACAACTTTGTAGTCCTCCTGAGTTTCCTGCCTCTTCTTCCAAAGGTCACAAACTCTCTTTTTGTCTCTGATTTCCATCCAAAGCTCTCTGTTCAGCATGTTTTCTACCCAACCCTAATGTTTAATTCTTCCACCCTTCAGATAGAGACCATCCACAAGACCTAAAAAATTAAGTGAATTTTCCCTTTCCCTCATTAAACTTTAACAATTGGTAAAATGAAGGGATCTAAGATCATCTATAAAGTGGCACTCATGGGACAGTAGGTCCAGGTTACACACACTGTTTTCAAAAACTCTCCACTCATATGAGGGATTTGCACACCAGTGTAAATCATTGCTTTCTCAGCAAGTACATTCCAGTAAACTAATATTAATGTCAAGTTCATACTCATGAATGCATGCAGACTGAAAGGAGAAGTGACAGGCATTGATTTAATTTCTTGTCATGCATATATTTGCATAGTATTTACAGATTAATAAATGAGACATACCTTGTGTAAATCAATAGCTACCCTGCCTGTATAGTGTAAACTTCATTATTCATGGTCTTATACTATGTTGAATGAAACATTAAAGATACAAGTAAAACTGCTATGGATTGCTTTGGAGGACATAGGGAAGGTCATTGACTTAGAAAGAACAAACAGGGATGTACATGATTTCACAAATTTCACTCTCTGACCTTTCCTCAGGTCTTTCATAGTTTTTTATCTATTTCCCACTCCGTCAAACACAGATGAAAGCATCTCAAAGGGTCATCATGAGAGGTTACCAGTTAATGTTTGCAAATGTCTGAGAAAAAGAATAATATTTTGCAGGCATGGATGCCTTCTAGTTTACAGCATCATTAGGCTATTCCCTAACCTTGTAAGTCCATATGAAGTGATTACTTCATTTCAAAGAAAGGAGGCTACATATAAATAGAGAACAGCATTTACAACCTACCTCCCCATAGCATTTTATCACCATACATTGATATTGTGATTAATTTGTGATTACTGTTATAGATTATGACAACATAATTTCAGCCTCTTTCTCTTCCCTTTACAGAAACAAGACTCTGTGGAAAGTGCTCCATAAATGTGGAAACATCTAGAAGTCCCTAAGTTCATTTCTCCAAAGCACATTGGGTAAAAGTAGAGTGAGGAGACAGGGAGAAGAACATTTATAATACACTCTATAAAACACAGCAACAGCTTTGTCCCAGGGGAGCACTGCCAGCAACAAGAAGTTTGGGCAATCTGGTGGTCACACTGGAATGACTGCTCCTGGAGAGCTGTGTAACATAATGGACGTTGGGCTGAGCTTTTCCCAGCTAACACTCAGGACAGAAATAGCAGCATTCACTGTGACAACACTTAGCTCCTAGCCAGCTTGACAAGGCAGAAAAAGTAAGTGTTTGGGACTGGAATAAGTTCTGTGACAAGAAAAACAGGAGATTTGTAGTCCACTCAGTCCAGAGCCTGTTCAAGCATCTGGCTTTCCATCCCTTCCTCCAGGAACTAAGGCAAACCAATCCTCACAGCCACCAGAAGCCACTGGCTCCCAGGAAGCAGAAATACCTCAGATCATGGAGTTGATTGGACCCAGTAAACTCCAGGATATCCCCCGTACAAAAAGGATGAATGTGCTCCTCCCTCAGCAGCACATCAAGTATTTCCAGAACCCAGAATCTAACTGAAAAATATCAAGTCATTCCAGTCTATTCTTACCACATCACGAGCATCTGGTGCATTTTCTTCCTTTCTTCTACCATAATTGTTATCTTTGTGTTATCTTTATAACAGAGATGGACTGAGCTGAGATTAGGAATTGTATTGGGTTTGTATGGCCTGGTTTTGGCACCAGTGGGGTTACAGAGGTGTTTTCTGTGAGAAGCTGCCAGAAGTTTCCTTCATGTGCAGCAGACTCAACCCCAGTCTGTTCCAAGATGGAAACACTGCTGGCCAAGGCTGGGCCAATCAGAAATGGTGATAACACCTCTGTGATAAGATATTTAAGATGAAGGAAAAAAGTTATTGCTAAGACATAACCGTGGCCTGAGAAGAACAGACTGAGAACATGTGAAAGGAAGAGTTCTGCAGACAACAAGGCCAAATGCAGAAGGAGAGGGAGGAAATGCTCCAAGCACCAGAGCTGAGATTCCCCTGCAGCCCCTGGTGCAGCCCCTGGTGAGGCAGCTGTGCCCCTGCAGCCCATGGAGGGCCAGGGGGTGCAGAGATCTACCTGCAGCCCTTGGAGGAGCCCCACACTGGAGCAGGTGGATGCCTGAGAGGAGGCTGTGACCCTGTGGGATGCCCAGGCTGGAGCAGGTTTCCTGTTGAGGCTTGTGATGCCATGGGGTACCCACACTGGAGCAGCCTGTCCTTGAAGGGCTGCACCCCATGGAAGAGTGACCCACTCTAGAGCAGTTTGTGGAGAACTGTCTCCTGTGCGATGGGGAACTGTCTCCCATGGGAGGCACCCCACAATGGAGCACAGGAAAGATTCCTCTCCCTGAACAACAGCAGAAACAACCTATGATGAACTGGGGTTGTAACCCCCTATTCCCTGTCCCCCTGCTCCATTGGGGGAGGAGATAGAGCTAGGAAGAAGGGAGGGGTGGGGGGAGGATTTTTTTTACATCTCTTTTTACTTCTCATTATCTGGCTCTGATTTTGTTAGTAATATATTCAATTAGTGTCTCTAGTCTGCTTCTCTCATGAGGGTATGTGGTGAGTGATATCTCTGTCCTTATCCCAGCTGATGAACCTTCCATTATATTTTCTCTCTCCAGTCCTGGTATACAGCTAAGGTCAACCCACTACAGGAATATCATCATGCCATAACACATACTATACCACTGATCTACTGAGACAATTTTTGTGCCCAGATTCTATACATATTATGTTTGAACTTTTCTGGACTTCAAATCTTCAGCAAAACCAGTAGAAGCCAGTCTACTGTATCAGGACAAGCTCCTTTAACATGGTATTGATCAAACTTGCATTATTTCTAAGCAGTGAAATGTTATCACATTGAACCTGGAATCAATTTTGGTTTTCCATAACTGAAAAAAAAACCAAAGTAGATGAATCATTGGTGTTGAATTCCAGTAATCAGTAGAGATCACAGAGTTTTTCAGGAACTTGTCTTTCATCTGAAATTGTGAGCTGGGAAGCAGAGGAAGGATACTGAGCGGGTAAACTGTTCTTCTACTGGAGACAATGCAATGGAAACTGTGAGCCCTCCTTGCTCAAGCCAAGCACAGAAAACTGATGCTATGAATTTACAAAGATAAAATGCAACCAGAAAAATCCTCACCATGCCCTGCCTGCCCCCATAAAACTTGGCCCATTGCACCACAAGATCTAATCTTATATAGTTGACAGCACTATTGGTCTTTCATAACATTAAAGAAAATAAATCCTCAAAGAAAAAAAATAAAGCTCACATAAAAGCATGGTTTAAATTTTGGGTTACTTCTCAAACACCTTTTTCTCACCCTGACTGATCTTAGCCTGATCAAATGGAAAACAAATCTCCACAGAAATAACACAGCTGTCTCACTGGGCTCTCAGATTCTTTGGCGGGGTGGGGAGGGCACTCAATTTTTAAAGTGTTGTTTTCTGGTTCTCTTTTACCTCCTTCTCAATATTAAAAAAAATTTAAAAAGAGCATAGAAAAGGGGGTGAAGCCCTTAAAACTTGGAAGAGAAAAATTTCCAACTTTCTTAGCAAAATGAAGAAGTTGAAAGAAGGTTAAAGACTACTAGTGGTAACAGATGCAGGAAAATTCAAACACAGTTGTTTCTAAAATGGCTTAAATAAAAAACTTACAAGCATGTCCAATCTTAATATTTGGACCTCAAATATAATTCTGAGGACATGAGAGGGGGAATAAATGCAATAAGATGGATCAGAGGTCTTCCACCATCATTTATCCAGGAGTTAAACAAGGATGAAATGGATGAAAGGATGAATGGAGCAAGATGCAGGCTGTCTGGTAGTCATACACATCTACAGCTGTCAAATGTAGGAGGGGAGGGGGAAACTGAATGACAAGACTTCACCCATTGGATCCTACCACATTTCTCACATGGAGTGAATGAAAATAGTGAAAAAAAGTGGAAAATATCTCCACTGGGAGAAATACTAGACTGTACATTGACAAAAATCCAATAAAGCAACTTGCAAACTAATTGCTAGAAAATAAGGGGTTGAGAGGACAACAATCAGGATTTCAGGCACCAAACTAAAAGTCAGAACCTAGACATGTGAAGGAATAAAAAACTATTTTTGCTTTTCTAAAGCCTACACACATGCACAGACACCTTTGCAGGAGCCCACCACTGCTAAAATAAAACACAGTTGCAGCAGAGAGATAACTTGTTGAGTACACAGCCAGACTGATCCTTTTCCAGGTATCAGAAGTCAGAGGGGACAAAAAACAAGTTTTCTTTTTATACCATGATCCTAATTGCTATTTTTGTTATTGTTCTTCAGCAACAACAACAAAACCACTGGAAAACTGTACTGAACAGCAAACTAAAACATGCCTACAGCAAGAAGCAGCTTTTTAAACTTCCATCTCACTAGTGCTTGTCTATACTAATAATGTCACCATGTCACTGCTTTTCCTGCATTTTGTTACAGAATATTCTTCCCCCAGTTTTATTATGCTATTCTACTTCAACTTGATGAATTATCTATATTATATTTTTTGAGAAATATTCCCTCTAGGGATGCACATACTTAGTTTAGAAAGTTTTCAGCAGAAAGAAAAGGGGAAGAAAAATAGAAATTTCCACCTCTCCACTTTTTTTTAACTACTCCTGGAACTAGGACATAATTATGTACATTCTCCAATTGCCAGCCAACTCTTAGCTGAATGATGAAAATCAGTGGTACTAAGAAGTGATGTTTGGGCAAGTCTAGGCAGAAGGAAAAAAGAGTCTGTTAGCAAAGAGCAAGAATGGGGAGCTGAAATCACAAGGTGGGGGACCAGTCAAATAGTTTCTCTGGCACTGAGTTTGTTTTTCTACTCCTTTCTCCATGGTTCCAAAACCACTTAAGCATTCAGCCAAAGATAATAGGCTCAACAACCTTCTCTTTTAAAGTGGCACAAAATAAGAAAATAGCTATTCCCACAACAACGTTTAGCAGGAGAGTAGGTGGGTATGCTCTGACTTGTGTAGTAAAACAGATTTCATGTCTGATAGACACAGATTTAAGGTTAAAATGTGTGACTCTATAAATTTAGTTTTCACTTTTTCCTCATCTCCAACATGAGAATTAAAAGGAAATGAAGTACGCGAAGTCACCTTCTCTTTTTAGGCATAGTTATGAATGGATTTTATTAGAATACTTCATTTCAACAGACTTTAACAAGCATTGCTAATAAGATATCTTCTCCCTTCTGCAATGCTAAGGACCCCACAGGCCAAGCATGCATTGTTTGGCTTTTCTGCTACACTTACAGCATTCTATACTTCCACGTGAATATATCAACTCATTCCTGTGGTGTCAGCCTAGAATAGAAATTCAATGCTGAACATGTAACCTGTTCAGTTGGGTTGATGCAGATATGCTTTTATGCTCAAAGATCTCTTTTGTCACCAAAGTAATTTTGGACAAGGAGGCCCTAGAGACCCCTATATAACCCAATTTTTTTTTTAATTAAAACCAAAGCAACAGAAAAAAAAAAGTCATTTGAAAACATAAATTTCATCAGCTAAGTTTCAAGTAAGCTTGTAGCTAATAATATGTGTTCTGCTACTGTGAAAATCTTTATAGGACTAAACAGTCCATGAGGAACTGTAAGCCAGCATTGCCATATAGGAAAACAGTAGCACAAAACCTCCTACTTACCCTTTCTTCATACTTGGCTGTTTTATTTCTGTTGACTACTAATTGGTTTTTAAGAATTGGAAATACTTAAAATTCAAGAATGCTTATTTGTTTAGAATTAGGAAATATCTTCCTGTGCATTCAGTTAGAATGTAAAACATTTTGCAAAAAATCTTCACAATTAAGCATATACCACAAAAACTTTATGTGCTTACTGATGTGTTCTTTTTTTCCTTTTTGAAGATCTGGCTCATTGCTGTTTTGTTTTGTAGAGGAAATGATCCACTTAGAGATCCTGGTAAGCTTTCCATTGCTAAGCAAGTGTCCAAGGCTTAAACTGCACACTACAACAACAGTTCTTACTGAAGACACATGATGGCAAGTTCTAGACTTACAGTCCAGCTATAATTTTGTCTCATCACTTGTTTTAGGACATTTCCCTCATAGGGAAATTTCACGGTTCTGGTTCACCATGGATTTGGGACTTATGGATGTATTTCTGAAGTGGCTGTATGTTCTTGTTTCCCAGTTGTTACTCAGCTACAATAAAAAGAAGAAAGACACCAGTTCTCTAGTGATTTTTCCTTAAAAAAAAAAGGAGAGAGCAGGGAGGTTCACTATTGCCTCATTGAGAAAAGTTGCTTACATACCCAGGGCATGTATATTTCTTCTTTCAGCTTGTAGGTTCAGGTCAGTTGTATGACATTACAATGGATGCAAAGAGGTTGACAGTGGGGAAAAACACTTCCTCTTCAGGAGGCATGTCTTCAATTTTCATTGCCCAGCACATGCAAAGACAGTTAAACAAAAAGAGAAAGCAGTCAGACAAATTTTAAAAAGCATGTTTATGACAAGGATTACATCTGTTGCCTGAGCATGTAATACTCACTAGTTTCTTTGCATGGAGGGGAGGAGGTTATACATTTTGGAAAAGGTCCATACATCAACATCAGAATCCATTATCACATTTCCATGAGTTTTCATATACATTCTCTTGGGATGAAAAATTATGACACCATTTAATGTGCTTAACCTTTGTTGCATTAAAAAGATTATCATATTTTTAGCTGAGAGTTTCATTACATATAATCCTGACACTTCTCATCTAAGTTTCACAGAGGGAAAAAAAGAAAGTCTGAAGGTGTCTTGCAAATAGTTTTGTTTCTTTTTCTTCCCAGTTGGATGTCTTGTTATGAATAAGAAATCAAATTTTGGTTTACCTATGACTGGAATGCATCTGTTGTTAGGCTCTTCAGGCTACTCACTTCTGTACTGGCAGTCTTCACATTTACACCATTCCCCTCAAAAGGAAAGACATTTAGTCCTGCAACTACTTGGAAAGAATCTGAAACATCACTATACACAAAGTCATTATTTTAATTTCAAGAAGCCAAAAAGAAAAACAGTGATGTGGAATAGCCTAGAGGCAGAGTATTTGGCTGGATTGTCAGGCACACAAATGAATTGGCAACTGTAGGCTTCCTCAAGGAGCCTGTCTGTTCTCTAAGGCCACCTTTACTCACTTGGGTATAGTAGGGGAAATCAGACTGGAGCTTTAGAGATTGAATGTAAAGGAGGAGGACCCAGCCCATTCTCAGGGGAGGCTCCACACCCTAAAAATTCATACTTTCCTAGTACCTTGAAATAGCCTGGTTCTGATGGCCTCCAGATTACATTGCATAACACTATTTTTTTCAGAACTTTGTACAAAATAGAATGGGTGAGACGAGAAATGTTCAAAGGAATGATTTTTCAGCAGGAGTGACTTTCAGTTTTGCACTTATGATAAATTCTATATCATGTCAAAAGCAAAAGTTCAAATGAATGTTTTCTGTTTCAAAAATCTAAATAAATACATAAATTCAGACAATATAATGAACTGCAGCTTTCAAAATAAATATACAATGTTAAAGTTATGTATACATTTCAAGTAAGGACCATCTCCTTAAAATCTGAATAATGGTCAGGTAATGACTATTTCAAAATACTGCATTTAAAGAGCAGAAATTGAAAAACCCAAAAATTGTATTTACAGATTCCTAAAAGATATTTTTTAAGTCTTATCATCTTAGCAACATATGTCACAAAAAAGAAGATGCAAAAATAAATAGCCTTATATACAGGGCACTTTCTGGTAGTCTGATTTCTCAACAGTTTCTTAGCCAAAAGAAAACTACAGGCACCAACTTTATGAATTTCATGAGAATCATTAAAAGGTAGTTCCAATTAATAAAGGTGGTAGGCCAAGATAATTTAGACTCTTTCTATCTTGTAGAGGTCCCTGAATAACATTCAAGAATGTGGCACAATTTTAAAGAAGCTAAGGTATTGCTGCCTTGCATCACCAAATCTGTCCCTCCCGACCCTACATTCAGCAGCAACATCTGTTCTCTTTTGACCCATGATTAGGTAATAATCTCAGGGTGGCCTGTGCTGGGTGAAACGATCCCAGTTTTGTAGAAAAGTAATTTTTCTCCAGAAACAATGCTGCACACTTAAAACACAGAGAGCATATAAACCAAAGTTAATTGGGCACATAATGACTCTTGAGTCATAAGGTTAAGTATTGAAAAACAAGGAGATAAACAAATCCCATACACCAGACCACGGAGCAAGCCAACCTGTAGCTGAGGTAATACACTGCTCAGCTTTCCTTCAGACAGAAGTAAGTTTTAGGGAGTGAAGCAAAGCAAATCATGCAATACCTCAATTGAAACAATAGTCATTGTATTAATTTGAAAGAAATGCTATATCAGAGAAGTCCTTCTAATCTTGTAAGAATTTATTTTAGGACTATTTCACAGCTAGAAAAACCACAGAGGTTATTTCTGCGTGTAGCTATATTTCCAGAACCAGATATTCTGAATGCTGGGTCACAGTTTAGTGCTAGTAAGTCAGGGCCTCACAGTCCTGGCTGCCAATAGATGTTTACCTGCAATATTTAAATCTTTATACACTACTCAAACAGTTAAACAAGTCCTATCTATTTTATTAGATTTACTTATTTTTCCAAGATTTTTCCATTTTCCTTTTCTTTTGCTGCAGCTATTATTTTGATTTGAAATTGAAAGCTGTTCTTTAAATACAGAAAATTTCTGCTGCTTCCTAGTAATATAAATTTAGATTCTCATTCATTTTATTGTTGGTGTGCATTTTTTAAACATTCAGAAATCTAAAATCTCCTCGCAGAGATTAAGACTAGTGATCACAGATATCTCATTTTGCCTATCTTTCATCTAGGATTGAATTCTCTTGTTCAGTTTGAAACAGAAAACTATGCTACTAATGAATTTTCTTGTCAAATAAAGCAATACAGTAATTGTCATAAATTCAACTACTAGAATAATGAACATTCCTTCATAACAATCAAACCCAAGAATTTTGTAGTAGGGAGACAAAATAATAGCTTGAATCATTGTGGGCTTAAAAGAATTATTTTATTACACACATGCAAATGATGCTTATGAAAAGCTCATTAACCTTGAAAATTTAAGCAAGAATCCTTCCTGGACCCCTAAGATAGAATTTTGATGGCTATAGACTGTTACATACTTCAATAATAAAAACTGCTTGTATCTGTCACCTTCCCCTCTCTGCAGAGTATATTTATGCAACTTGACACAGGGTGACGTCAGTACTGTATTCTAGAAATGTGGGTATGTGTGCTACTGCCTGAATGGGAAAAAAGTCCAAACAGCCCTTGCCTTGCAGATGTAAGCAGGCATTTCACATGACATGGCAGGAGATGCTGTCTTTGCTGCAAAGTACAGAAAATAAAAGAAAAATAAATCAGTACGGTTGTCACCCAAAATAGCATTTATATGCCTGAAATGCCATAAATCCCTCAAATTTTCTGACTAGAATCTTGCACACAGATGCCCACGTCTTTTACTGCTTAGAAACTCTGTCAATATGGTTGAACAGGCTATTAAATGAAACCTACCTTTTGCAGGGGCGGAATTTCTTCCAAAGTGAATATCCTTGAATCCAAGCCCAAAAGAGGCTTGATCTAACAAGTACCCAGGAATTTTATCCTCCATGTTGCTGCAGAAAGGCTATTAAAACAGCCAAACAATGAAAGAAAAGGAGTGGTGCCTTCCCTTCCTCTTGCTGCAGCTCCATAACTGGAATACCTCCCAAAAGCAGAGAGAAAAGAACCCCTGACAGCTGCCAGTCTCAAGGGGTAATGATCATTGCCCCTCTCCCTTCCAGAGTAGCTGCATGTGCCTCTATAAAAAAAAGAAAAAAACCTACACAAAACTAAAGGCATTTTTCATGTCTCATTTGCAGCAAAATGCAAAGAACTGGGAAACAATATGGAGAGCAAGAAAGGGGAATTCTGATTCTGGAGGACACATGGGGAACATGATTCTGATTCCAACCCCTGCTCACAGAACTACTCTTCCTGGGATGAAAAAATAGGGATAGTCCAGCTAGAGATGACTGAAGTTGTTTTTCTCAAAAATGAATTGGGGCTCCACAGAGCTTATCCAATGCTAAGATGGCCAGTCTTGCAATGACAGGTTTAATGAGGCCCTCTGGCATATTATTAAGAATATCATATCCTCCTTTTAAATTTACAGATTGTAACTACAGACAGTAGAGACAGTCAAAAATCATAAGAATGAAGGACTGGAAAGTGACTAAGGCTTGTGAGATATTTTGAAGTATTCCCAGCCCATCCCTAGCATTTGTTTCAGCTCTTCTTCAAAAATCTCTGATGTCACCAGATCCTTAAAGCAGCCTCTTCTGGATTTCCACAATTTTAACAATGAGAAAGAATTTTTGATATAAACTTTCCAGCCATCTTTCCTTCAAATTAAATAGCTTCTTTTTTCTTTGGCCCACTGACTATGTGGAATAGTTGATCACATGAATCAATTTAAAGCCCTTTAGCATCTCAGAAAATTCTCCAGTCCTTCCTTTGTCTTTCAGAGTTTCAAAATAATAGGCACAGTTCTTTCAACCTTTTTTTTTCTTTTTTTGGTTTTGCTTGGGCTTCAAAAATTTCTCATAGGTACCAATGTTTGTTTGTTTGTTTTTTCTGGATGCTATCCAACTTGTTTGCATCTTTTCTGAGGCTCAGTATAAAACACTGGACATGGCTCTCCAGATAACCTCACTGGCATGGAGTGGGGTTCAGTAATTACCTCCCCTGTCTGACACAATCTCTTCCTTATCATAACAATTCTGGAATGACATTCGCTTCCTGGCAACAACACCATTTCTTTGCCTGTTTTATATGCCTCTTGCATTATAATCCCCTGCCTTTATCAGAGCTGCTGTTGTCTACTTATTTCCACCTTTCCATATTTGTGCTTGATACTTCCCTTTGGAGAACTGAACGTTGTGTTCAGCCTCATTTCATATTGCAGATATCAGAGCACTTCTTCAAACCATAAACTCAAATGACAGATTATGGAGCTACTGTCTTAATCTGTTTTCCTTGTAATAATTTGAGTGAAGATTACATACTTTTCTGTGATTTCCTGTATGTTCTTGCCATTGTCAAGATCTAATCATAACTAATCTATTTTCTTACTCCCCTTGCACTTTTCACCCAGCCAGCCACATTTTCATTCTCTCAGTTTTCCCCTATTTTTTCTTAATTCTTATTCTCTTTTACTTGGAAAAAATTGGAGAAAGACTAATATTTTTTCTTTCCTTTTGGTATAAAGATCATTCTTGATAACATTGAAGTGTTACAAAATGTACCTGCACTAAGAAAGAAAATAAACATTTGCACCAAAAATTGAAAGATAGTCAAATATGGGCTCAAGCCTGATCAAAAGATCCTTTTGATCATTTAACTAAAATAAGAGACTTTGTGGGTTAATTCATGTCACAGGACTACTTAGAATAATGTCTACATTACCTTGTCATCAGGGAAGATGTCAAGGAGCATATGTTACCTCTCTAGGTCACCAACAAAACTAACTGAGCTGTTGGAAAGCATTTTTCATAGGGGAAAGACCACAGATATTGTAACAGTGGAGCTTTTCACACAGAACCAAACCAGCAGAAAATTTATTTTGAAAATAAATATTTTGATTATTCTTTAGACAATGAATTGCAGAAAAAACCATCAGGAGTTTCTAACCAGCAGCGGAAAAGTTATTGCAATACCAAGGGGAAGGGCATCTAGGGTAAAAAAGCAAGAGTGAAATGACATGTTTAGAAAAAAGTAGAATGGGAAATTTTTTTAAAAAAACAGTATTTAGGAAGACATTTAGGAAGAGATTTCAACACATTGAAAAAAAAATTCAAGTATTTAATCTCATCTTCCATGGAGGAACCTGTTAAAGAGACAGTTCCTAAAGAAACTCTTAATGGTCAATACACAAACAATTGTACCACAGACAAAAGAAAAGAATTATAGCCAACAGATTGATATGATTAAACCATGGGAACTTTGTAGATTTCAAATGCAAGGAGGATGCATACAGATATGGTGAGAAGCTCAGCTTAGACAAGACAGAAATCAAAATTTTAGCATGACAAGAAGAGAGAAAAAATAAGGGGCAAACTGGAAAGAAACTGGCAAAGAACATGGAGAATTTTCCACACCTGGAAGTTTTCCATATCTTTCTTACTCTCCCTTGCTGCATTTTTGTGTGCTTTTCCTGTATTCTCATCCCAACATGAAGAACAGGGGTTTGCATCAGTCTGTCACACATCTAAAAACCTTTACCCTGGTCTCCTTTGATTTTCTCTTCTAATCCTTAATTAAATACTCTTTTTGCATTTTCTCCATGGGATCACAACTTCATTCAGTACAGCAGTTGTTATTCAGTATTTTGTTTCAACCTTTTTGTTCAGCTTGTGATTCAGATTTTTTCTTCTCCTTTTTTTAGTAAACATATGTACAAAGGTTTTGCCCAGATCACAAAATTGTTAGTTTCCTTCTAGTTTTGCCTTTGAGATGCACTGCATTTGAACACTTTATAAGCATAATTTGTTTCTCTCCATAATGCAATTGTTGTGAGATGGATGCTAAGCTCTTTTAACTGAGCAGCTGGAACCTGAGGCACAGAAAATGAAGTTAGAATTGCTACAAGAATTCATTAGTCACTGATCACCAAGTTTAGTCAAATAGGAGTGTGATCTTTCAGATTTTATGCAAGCTCAATACCCAGCAAAGATGTTAAAAATCCACCTCAGCAGGTTGGTCCCTCAGTGCAACACATTGGAAACATGTGTGTATGTATAATAAAATATGTTTTAAAAGTATGTGCATATGTACAATACACTAATAATAATGCTAATTAACAAATAGTGCATAAATTGAAAAAAAAAAATTATAGCTCCAAAAAACAGGTTACAGCTTGAAATTTGTTTTTAACTTAAGACACCATGAGGAATCTGTTTGTTATTAACAACAGAATAAATCTTCAAACTCCCCATACAGTTATCTTTTATTGTGTCCAGGTAAGATTATAGACCAGGTAAGATTAAGTTGTCCTGGTGTCAGATTTTTCTGGATGTAAAATTTCCATGCTGTTCATATACCTTAGTGCCAAGAACTAGGAAGAGAAGCAGTGTCTCACTGGAAACAGATTCCTGGCTTTGGAGTGAGAAATGTAATTTGCTCGTAGCTATGGAAGGACACATTTCTTCCTACCAGTAAATTTTATCAGTCATTCAAATTCCCAAAACCAGCTCATCACAGACAGTTCACAGCCCAGCCATTGGGGGAGCTGGGCAGTTCCTCTGCCACCTTGCCTCTCCCACAGTGTCCTAAACAGGAAAACTCAAAAGCTAATGGGGATAGCAAACCCTTCCTAACCTGTTCAGCACAGCAGAGGAGGAGGCTGCAGGGCACTGCCCAAGGCTGTAGGGCACATTGTGCTGTCCCCTCTCGTGCTGGTTCCCCCGCTGAGGGCAGGCCGAGCCCAGGCACAGGACAGGCCCAGAAAAGGGAACCATCCAAGGCCTGGCCAAAGCTCAGGAAATCAGGGTTTGTCCCCAGTAAGCAAAGGTGCTGTGCAAAAGAAACAGGCAGGAGCAAGTGTTTCTAGGCAGGTCAGGACTCACAGCCAAAATAGAGTGAGTTTTGAAGCTAGAATAGAAGCAAGGCTTAGAAGGTCATTTCAAGCCAGTTGGTCTCTAGTGACAGAGGGTTCAATGTCTTGAAGACATTTAGTATTTAATTGAGTGTAGGCATAGCCTGGGTGTCTGTAAGCTGCTGTGATGTAAAAGTGCAGGAAGCTTACATGGATTTGTTCAGTGGCCAGAATAGAGAAGCAATAAAACTAATATAACATCATTTTAAATATAAGCTTTTCCTCACTATAAAGAATTAAACCAAATTAGAGAGTGGCAAAATTGAACGTTTCTGTATTTTTGTGCTATAGCTGCAGGTAAGGTAACTGGAAAAGAAACAAAATCAGAAATTATCAGATTACCTTGGGTAAAGTAAATTAACTGCATCTTCCTTTCTAACTTGATCATATCCACCAAAATATTTGAAAAATAACATTTTATTATCCTTCTTAATTATTCAGTCCTTCCCATTATTCTAATTTAAGCCAGCAGTAACTGAAAATAGCAGAAATCCAAGATGCATTATTTTAAGTTATGTATCTAGACCATCAAAAACAATGAATATAGAAAGTTTTGCAGGTTTTCTCAGACTGTTTCTATTTCAATCCTTCTTGGCATACTACTGAAAAATAAAATCTCCTGTCATAACAAAATAAGTGTGCAGATCTACCATCCTCATTTAAGGTCAGGGGGAAATTAGACACATTGTCTGGTTTCACCAGCATTGTTCTACATCAGGTGTTTGCAAGCTGCAAATCCTTAAAAAAATTTCAGAGAAATGTGGAGACCCTCATAGAGCAAATTTAAGCCTATTGTAACTTGGATTTTGTGACATTTTCAGATACTCTTGGACAAAAAACAATTGACCATCACATTTCAAGTTTTGAGTCAGTGTTCAATTCAAAACAAAAATGTCACCTTTCTATTTCACCATTAAAAACAAATGTTCAGGAAAATTACAGGTGCCAGGACAGCAGTGACTTTTGTCTCCATGTGATCCAATCTCTTCACTTTTGCATGACCAAAGGCTTGAGATGTTCACACAGCATCTGCAGATTCAGATCAATTCAGAGGAGCCACATGCAGGCACAAACATGCAGGTGACTCCTGCCCACCACAGTACAGTACAACCTTAGGGTTATCCAGGAACCATTAGTATTGACCTTAAGTCCTGTGCTGTTTCAGCTTTATGAATCAGAAACTGACTGATATTTCTACCATGCAATCTGTATAAGGCATCACTGTTTCATATTACACCCAATCCTATAACCAGTTTCTACATTAAAATGTGAATTCCCCCTCCATTCATCCATCTTTTCTCCAGAGAAATTATTTTTCCCTCAATAGTCTATAATTTTCTGCCTGTTTTTCTTCACAACAGAAAACTTACTATGCCTTTCTCTGTTCATATATGGGTTCTTGTATACTCCTATCTAAAATCAAGGGAGTTTTTTTTAAAGAGACACAGAAAAGATCCTGAAAAGCTGCTTGATCTCCATCTCCAAGCCTTGCAATTTCATTCAGTTCAGACCTTTTCAGTCACTTCTGGCATGTATCCTCCAGTCTCTCCTTGATTCAGTGAAACACTACCTCCCCTCCTAGTCTGGTGAACTCCTGCCATGCCTGGGCCAGCAATGCTCTGCATGGTTATGCCCCCCACCAACCCAGCCCCACTCTGTGTCACCCCCTGGCAGCCAGACATGGCTGGTCCTGCACCTTTTTCCTGCCTGTTTCTTTCTGCCCCTTGTATCTTTATACTGAGGAGCCCTGACATCATCTTCTACAAGCAGACTCTGTTCACCTCCTCACATGTTATGAAGCTCCAAAGTTCTTCATAAATACAAACCAAAATTTGAAAAAAAGTTCATAGCACATTTACTGCAATATACAATTTGCAAGGAGAGACAAAAGAAGTGCATTGTTTAAATATAAAACCTGATTTTCTTCTCATGGAAAATACATTAATCCTGCCAAACAACAGGCAGCACTGTAGGAGATAATGTAGCAATATTTTTGCAGCCACATAGGAAATCACAATGATGGACCATACAGGATGGTTTTATTTTTAAACAAAACCAGTTTCAGTTGTTGATACTCATCTTCTCCTATCTACATATTCACAACTCTAAAATGTGTGAGCCCTAGCCATTTGTCCAGCATCCAGACAATAATATACATGCAGGTGCTGTATCTAGGAGTCCTGGCAATGACATTGGGAAGAAGAACTCCAGCTGTCAAGTGGTTCTTTCATCTTGTGTGCTCTTCTTATGTTGGTGACCATGTACTGGCTTTAGAGAAACCTTTTTATATCTGTTAGGAGCTCTCAATTTCTCCATCCCCACCTGCATTAGGGTTTGCTCACTGCCCTTTGTCTCCCAGTCCTGGTGGGAAGCTGCAGGTAGATGTGTGCTGAGATCTTGCTGACCATCAGCACACACCATTCTCATAGCCCTTCTCCTGACTTACCCTCAGTGCTTCCACACCCAGACATTCCCAGGTTTAAGATTTCTATAATACTTAACTCTGACACCATCTACATGAGAAAGGTTTTAGTGCTGCAGGTTGCAGGATGTATTTGGAAGAAGGCTGGGAGTTCAATCATTGTTACTTATTCAGAAGAAAGTGCCTAAAATGATTTTTGGGCATGTAAGACAGTTTGAGCTTGAACCCAAAGACTGCATTATTTGGAACTCTGTTCTGTGAGTTGGATGTGCACCAGTGGATATTGCACCAGTGCAAACAGCCCACTGTGAGTAGGAGGGGATCACAGGAATACAGACTGAGTTTTTCACTTGCTGCTCTCAAGGTTCATTTCTATATCTCAGAGCCTGTGTAAAATCCCATCAAGGAAAACGCATTACTTTTAAATAAATTGAGTGTTAGGATATTTCCAGCAATAATAATTTTTATTTCAGTACTAACTAAGACAGAAATATTCCTATAAAACCTTCTCAAACAATTCTTTCCACAGAAGATCACACACATCAACAAAAACCAAACAAACAACTCTGAAACTAAGATAAACAAACAAACAAAATCTACTGATAGAAAAGTGCTAGACACACAGGTTTTCTATGTTCTCACAACATTCAACCAAACATATAGAAATTGTGAACAGAATAGAAACAATATTAACCATACAAAATCTAGAAGCAAAAGTTAACAGCCAATAGATGACTCACCTGGTAAATTTGCTATTTGATCCAGAGCCCATGTATTTCCCTGCTCTCAAAACTCAGTGTCTGAGCATCAGGCCCCCTGATACTGCCCAGACACTACCATGCACTGCCTTCCCCTCAGCAGCTCCTGCCTCAACCCCAAACTGTCACTTCCAAGTATCAGCAATAGTACTGCTATAAATTTGAACTTTACTGGGCATTACTTCACCCATATTGCTCATCTCACACCCTGCTTTTTAGAAGAAAAGGTCACAGACCATGCCCCTAAAGCAGCCTAAAATCATGCCCCTAAAGCAGCTCACAGAACTGATGATGTTACATCTCCAGCACTTGAAAAACCAATGACTCTTCTCCCTGACAGAATAGTTAAAGATCAGCCTTCTTATAAGTCCAAGCTACCATGGCTGCATACAGCATCAACACAGCAATATATTATTTTTAAAAAACAAATTGAGTGCTACATACCTTTCTGCATGTCCTTCCAGCTGGATATATATATATTAAAACAGTATGTGGGTGATGTTTATTTATCTATTCCATCCTATTATAATCTGTCCTATTCCTTTCATTTTATTTTGTCTGTGCAATGTTCTTTCTTTCAGCTACAAAAAAATAAAATTCTTTTTCTCTTTTTCTTTGTTATTGCAGTTGTCCAGCATTCAAGGCTGTTTGACTGCAGTTTGTTCACCACCATGAGAACAATTATATTGACAGAGAAGTGCCCCTGACAAAAAAGTATCCATGCCTCTGAAAGAATAGCACTAAGTGCATTGGTATATACCTCAGGCTTTTTGGGGCTAATAATAATAATAATAATGACAGAGAGATGTGTGATGCTCCCATGATGAGAGCTCTGGGCTCTAAGAGCAACTCATTTGTTCAGCTGCTTTTCTGACCTCCCTGCTTTGCCTTTCCAAAACAGTAGCCCAGCAGTGAGCTGCCATGGCAATACACAACATTTTCTGGAAGTAAATCAAAGACAGTGCTACATCCCTGAAGGAAAAAAAAAGCCTTAATCTAAACATGTCAGCAGCTCCATGCATGGCCAGAGGGTTGCCTGCATTTAACCCTCAACATGAATTTTGTCTTGAGAATTGGTAAAGGGAGTGGTTCTTAGCATCGTATTTTAGAAAGCCAAGGTCAGTTTGGGGCTTGAAAGTGGCCTGGTTTCATACTTTTACAAACAAACAAACAAACAAGAAAGAACTCTGAAGAACTTTTATTTTTAAAAAAAGCATAATAACCACACAGTGGGATCCATAGAAATTCCTATTTGAAGCACACCTTGTGCTAATATAATGCTTCATGTATAAACTGAATTGGCCTACAAAAAATTTGTACAATTTCATTAAAATTTATCCTATATAATACAAAGGTTGTAATACATAACAGAAAAAGATATCTAAATGGAGTAATATTTATACCATCAATACTTTCTTTACAATAAAGTTCTAAATATGCATGGCTTTTAACATAAGAGCATAATTACACTACTTCCAAACATGACATTTCATAGCTGCATATGCATATTTTAAAATATTTTTTATTTTTAGTCTGCATACAGTTGCACTTATGTATGATGCACTTGAGGTTAGTGCAGTGGAACACATTTTACCCAAAAGGATTTGTGTCACCTAATCTCCTATATTTAATGACAGCAGATCTTCTGCTGAAGAAGTTATGTCTCCAGATCACAGATAACCTATTCCATTGAAGTGGCTGTGATTAAGGATTTGCTCAGTGTCACAGCAGTGGCAGCCAACAATATGTTCCAGTTCAGCTATGCAAAATCAAAAGCCTGTGCACACTGGAAGAAGCAGTCCTTCAATCCTCTTATGAATAAATAACTTAAATTATTGTGCAGCTAATCACACATCACCTTCCAAGAGGAAAACATCTGTAATGTTCACTTTTTATACACTGTCCACATCTGCTTGGTTAGTTCATGCTCTTTTTCAGACATTGCATACTATTGCAGCCAATAGGAATGAAGATGTTTTTGTTTCTGCATAAAGCAGGACTGCAGAGCAAGATTACATCTACAAGAAAGGGTGGGTGTTTGCCTCCATGCAATGCACTGACAAACAAAACCCACCCTGATGTGGTCTGTACAGGTGTGAGGGGGTGCTGCTTTTCACACAGCACTCTGATTTATCTCACTGCTATGAAAAAAAGCTGCAAACAAGAAGGCAATGTAAGGGTAACCACTCATCTCCAAGCACAGAGAAACACACACTATTCCAGCTGGGAACAGCAAGGGAAATTTCTGCACATGGCCATGCTGCTCCCATGGCTTTCTAGGGCTTGATCCCACCCTCCCTGCTCACATCCCATTGAGTGAAACAGAGGTGAGGAAGAGCCTGAAGGGAAGATTTTACTCTTTGCAGACATAGATGAACATGTCATTTTTATATCCTGCGTATAAAATTATCATGAAGCCTGAGTAGTTGTGTTACATGTGCACAAACAATAATAGATATTTGTATGGACCTGAGGATGAGTCCTTTTAAAGAAAGGTGTTACTATGAAGAGAATCCTACTTAAGATATTGAATATATTAATAACATCATTCTTAGGGAGAAAAAGATTATAGAGTTGCCATTACTATATGGGCAAGCCAGAAAAAGTGTTTCAGGGATGAAAAATTCTCTTGTATTATTTAGCGAGGCAATAAAAGTGACAGCATCAAACATCACCCTTTTTGCTGTGCATTTCTGGATGAGCTTTGTCAGAACACATGATCAGAAAGCTATAACAATTTGGCATTGCAAAGAGAAAAAAGCACAATGGATCTGCACACATTACATTGCTTGCAATGAAATGGCAGTAACTATAAGAAGGAAAATTCAGGAGTACTTAAGATACATCTAATGTAGATATAACTGCAGTATTTTCCCTTCCACCTCTGAACTCCAGTGGGCATCAAAGGTGCTCAGCACCCTGAGGAGCAAATCCTTTCCTTCCTCTGCTTGCTGTGCATGTCTGCCTTGTAGATATTCTCTGCTGCCTCTATGGCTTCTCTCTGCCACCCCTTAATCCTCTGTTTAGGTACTCCAGTGCGTGTCACAGGCAGCTGTGCTCACACCTTAACTGCTGGTTTTCTTTTCAACCCGTGCACACGTCACATTTTCTGTTGATTTTGTCTAGAAATGCTCCCAGTTCAAGCCCTTACACATACCCTTTCCTACAATCCCCCTCAGCTGCTGGAGCCAAACCACAGCTGTGTTGGTGGAGACAGAGTGCTCCAAACGCTCACTGCTGGCTGCACTTCTCACACCAAAGACCATCTTTGGCAATAAGTACATCTCCAGGAGGAAGCATGTGCAGGATGATTGCCCTGCCCTGTGCCAATCTTTGCCAGCAATTTACATGAGATGATTAACTATCTCACATTGCACAATGGACAGGCCTACTTTTACCCTAGCTTTTGGCATATGTGTCAAGATACATATAATGTTTCTTTTTGGGTCTGAATAAAAACTATTGAAGGAAATCCAGATTTCCATGACTTAACCTAGCACATTTTTTTCAACTTTCACATTACCAGAGAAATGTCATTAAAATGTGCAATGACATAAAGTTCACAGTGCCAAGAATCATGCAAGCAGAAACCATTTACCCCAGATCTTCCACCTTGCATAAGGGCAGCAAAGTCTCTTAAAGCAATTTGCAGCAGGATTATTTCATGTCCTGAGTAGGACCAGCTACATGTCCTCTAAACTAGTAGGGTGAAAGCAATGCCTGTGGCACTGGAAACAGTGGAGTGAGTGGTGGAGTGAATGCAGGGCTGGCAGTCAGCAGCAGGGCAGTCCTGAGCTGTAACTAACCCATAGAAACAATTATTTATTATGTGGCCTTAGGCAAATCTCTTCATTCCTCTGCTTTCATTTAGGCACCTGTAAAGTGAGAACAGCAGCATGCACTTTGCAGGGATCCTGTGGCCATGGCCTGCAGTTGTGTCAGTGATTCCCAGCCACGCTTTCCAAGGAAACTTTAGCCCACCCTTGCAGAAAGCAAAGCCAGCTCATTCCCGTGGCACAGGCTCAGCAGAACAAAACCAGAACTGTGTGGAGGAAATTACCAAATTAGAAAGTAAAGAATAGAGCCTGAAAAACAAAGGCTGAAAAAGCATTGTGTTCAAAAAGGCATCAGCTTCTCTGGGATTTACTGAACCCCTGGTGGATCATAAATATTCCTACCTCTCTTTGAAAGTTTTGGGGTCCATGAGGTGAATATTTTACCCAAGGTAGAACACAAAAGCCATTTGATGTGACTGTGATTCTGACAAAAGTCAAAAGGGAACTTTTTATGCAGACATTTGAGCTAACTTTAACAAATCCATAAACAATATCCATTTTCTGTGTGTCATGATTCACTTCTGACTGGTTCTCACTATAAGCAAAGAGCCTTCATTTTTTACAGAGTACTGCGAAATACAACAGGTACTATCAAGAAAAGGAAAAAACAATTGACATAGTCTATCAAATCTTGTCATGTTTTAACAGAGTCAACCACAGTAAACAACAAAATGTGCCAATGACAGCAGCTGGAGGAAGATGCACTTACAAGATTAAGTTCAGGCTTCATGATAAAGCACCCACTTGAGCAGTGAAGGGTGCACATAGTCATTGTTTGGAGCATGTGGCTGGCTAGAAGGTGTTCTTACAGCCACAGAATTGGGCAGTAATTAGACATCTCTGTCCCATTCTCAATCCCTGTGCAACAGGACACCTGTGATATGTCTTCTGACTGCCATTCCCTGCCAAGACATTTCTCTCATTAGTTTAGTTAAACACCTTTCTGTGACAAAAAGTAATTGTGAAACAGCAGCATCAGTGTGTGACACTCCCCTCTTTTTACAAAGCCAGCTACAATTACCACAGACCTAAGAGCAAGGTGAACAGCCTGCATGAACATTGCCATCTATTTCAGCCATTTCCTTGTGCTTCTGGCTTGATCTTATAAAATTAAAAAGGAACAGGCCTCCTATTTTTCTTCTGGTTGTTGGAGGGAATGCTAAAATCATTGGAGTAAATTATTCCAAACAGCTAATCCACCGTTTATACAGCCTCAACATTTATTCAAAGAAAGAAGAAAGATTTTCAGAAAAATGTTTCACATGTAACTGTACAATTATTTGCATTTAATTGTTCTGAAACTGTTCTTTGATGCAATTCATTTTTCTCCTTTTTGGAAGCTTCTTTACAGGCTACTTGAATCCTTTTCAATGGCTTATGAATGATCTTCTACACTTACCTGCCATATAGTGTCATGACTCAAGTGATTCCCATACAATTATGATAATTACACCCATTAATCTGCCAATACCCCTACAGCTCATGTTCCCACCTTCAGTGTCATTCATCCTATCTGTTTACCTGTCATCACCTGGTTTTTCCCATAGCTGAGTCACCAGTCCAGTGACACTTCAGGTATCCTTGACTCTCCTTCTGACACTGACTCTGTACCTGTTGTATGAATTTCAAGAGGAGATCTATTGTGACTTTCTCAGGGTAGATTTATAGAAAACCCTCTGTTTCTTCTTTCAACTAGCATTGATTCACTGGGAAAGCAAGGTGGAGGACATGCTGCTCACATGCCTGGCTAGGGCATCTACACAGGATAAACCTTCTCAGGAATCTACCAAATTAAAATTACTTTATTGTGGTAGCGAGTGACAGAGCAAGTGTCCCAAATCACACAGCTATCAGACTGGCATTGCAGCTGCCTAACAACATTTGAAGACAATTACCATTCAAAGCAGGGAAATACCATCTGACAGCATGAAGGTTTAACAAAAGATAAAACTATCCACATTACAAGCAATCACCCTGCATCACACGCTGTGATGTTTGTGTACACAGACCCCTGTCTAAGTTAAATAGCCCTTCTGCTATAATTTTGTCTGCAGTGGGAACTCCATGCTAGATTGTGACAGGAATAAGAGAGACTGTGAGGGGAAGAGCAGCTATTTTCATTCTGTTTTACTTGATGCATTAAGTGTAGTTTTTCTTGTACTTTGGTTCAATAATTTATAGTAATTGTATGCAGTGCCTTCAAGATCCATTTGCAGGATGTTAGGTCTGAGATCATTCCCTTTCAATTGCACAGCAAATCCTCCTTCGAGTCCTCAACCCTGCCTCTTTCCTCCCTACACAGAGGGCTAAGGGTAAGCCAGCTGATCACCAGGACATCAGGAGGACCCAAAGGGATTTATTTGGGAGTACCACAGAGGAGAAAAAGACTGAATCATCAGAGGCCTTTGTGCACAACCATGGGAAACCCAGCAGGCTCAAACACAGCTAGAGCTCCTTCACCTGCCACTGGGGTCTGAGGCAAGCCACTGCAGCACATGAGGCTTTCCTAAAAGGTAAAACAATTTATTTCTCATGCTTACAAAAGTCCATGGGCCTTTCCATCTCCCTCATCAGTTCAAGCCTGCTACACAATAAAGTACATAATACACAGCTAAAGCCATTGCCAGACTGGCTCACAGCTCTCTGCCTGCTTTTCCAATTTCAAAACATTAACCATCTTTGAAAAATGTGCAAAAGATGTATTTGACATATATTCAGAAATAAACAGCTGAAGGGATAAAGGGGTGATTGTGTAGGGACTTCTTATTATAGTTCCTGATATAAAAAGCCTGGAAAACAAGATTAAGTCATTGAGCAATTGTTTCAAACCTAAGATGCAAAAGGAGGTGAAGAAATTGGTGCTTTAATTAAAACTGCAGGTAGTAGCAGCAATTGTGAGTGCATTAATCACAATCCCTAGTACAGCAACCACTGATGCCTTGCTTTTGTCACAGGACACAGTGCTGCTGTACCATCATGGATACTGGGGGATAGATGCAGTGGTTCAGGAGGCTGTTGATCCTTCCTAGATGCCAGAAGAAAGAGGTCTACTGCTGTAATGTATTTATGCTAAATTATGACACCCATGTTGACCTGTGGAAGAGCAGTGGGATTCTACCCATTCTTCCTCCCTTGTCCATTTGCTCCCAAATGATGGAAACAAGAAATATCTCCCCATTTATCCCAGCCTGACCAACAAATTTATTAACAAAAGGCAGGTAGGCCACAGTCACAAGACCCAGAGGTTTCCAATGCCTAGGTTGTCTAATGCTGCTCTGAAAGAAAAGTCTTGGAACTCAGGTATGATGCTGATGAAATATTACCATCATTCCTCCTGGAAGTGAATCTGTTTATCACAATGTTGTTGGCTTTTATTCCATAAATTCCAGATACAAAGTGAAAAATATCTTGGTGCAAAGTATTGTGCCATAATACATTAATATACTTACTGGTTTAATACTATTAATAAAACTTTTTTAGGAGAAAACTGGTATTCTTCTAATATTGTGATATTCCTGTCAGTTGATTGAAATACAAAATTAAACAAAAGAACTTCCTTTAATTTCACAGACTGTGAGTCTTGCATAAAACTTTTAAAGATCAATTATGTCCCATCACTGCAGAAGCCAGGCTGAACTAAGTGATTTATGCATAAATAGCTTTATACAGTCAGCTACTATAGAATGAGCAACTCATCTGTTCAATGTGCATGCAAAGTATTGTTATTTTTGGACATATTTTACCATTACATTAATCTTTCTGATGCTTCATATTTTCTGTCATGCAGGCATCTTGTACATGTAGCTCTGTGTGACTTTCATAAAACGTGTAGTTGAACAAAACAGAAATTGGAATACAAGAGCAATTGTTTATGGATGGGCCTGTACAACATCCCAAACACAAAATGAAAACAGCAAATTAATGCTCTTCAAAGTCACTGTCAAAAATTTTTTTCCTTTCCTGTGGAATATAGAGGAAGAGTTCCTTCCAGTAGAATGGCTGGGTGTGGCTTTTGAAGAAATGACATTGCAATAACTTGTTGGGCCTTTCAGATTAAACTGATGGCTTCCCTAAAAACTGAAGGCACTATTCCTCATCTGGAACAGGACTAGCAATGCTCAGGCAAGACTTTGAAAACACACTCTGCAACTCAGATTCTGGAAATATTAAATAGCCAATATATTGTGATAGAGCTTTTGTGCTCTGGTGAGAGCTGAAGAAATTTTTTTCTGCTTTATTTTTTAGTCCTAGAGTCCTAGCAGTCAGTCATTTTATCACCAAGTCCATCTCAATGCTGGTGTGAGACAGCAGCAGTACTGTGGGCAGTACCCACAGCTAATGGAGAGTGGGGAGGAGCAGGGAGCCCTTCTGGATCTGTCATTTCCCTCCTGCTGCAGGGAAGCTGCCAAGCTCCCTGCAAAGATAAGGTCAGGAGAAGAGATGAGGGGCAGCCTATGCCCCAGTGGGTGGCACAGCAGAGCTCTGTCACAGAAAAACAAAAGACTGTTGTTTACTCAGAGAAGCCAAAAGCTATCATAGCAGGATGCTGGTATTCACTGGAACATTTGTGAATCTGGGAAATGGTCTACTAAGTCAGAATCTGACATGAGAGCTACAGAAGTATTTTGGGTTGCCTTATAAAATATACCTGCACAGCAGTGAAAAATGTAGATTCATCGACAATTTTGTTTCACTTTTTTAACTGAAGAATTAGAATCATATTCATGGTGGATCGCTAATCAGGCAGAAATGCCATTTTATTTTGCTTTTGAAGAGTCCTGAAAGTCTAAACTCAAAACAGTACACAATGCAAATATTAAAGTAACAAAGAAATCCTATGACAGAGAAGAAATAAGCAATATCTATTTGGGCAGTGTCTAACAGAGCAAAGAATCAACATTCAGAAATCCTTTGTGTAGTCTTAGGTCTTTGATCATCCAGTGGAGTAAATGAGTCGAGGTGCACCTTTAAAACCCACTTGCAAAGGCTGAAGCAGACTGATGAAATACAAAGCTTATCACACAGCTAAATCTATTATCTACAAGGAGCACTTACAGCACTGTCATGCCCAACAAAACCTCCCCTGAAAACCAGGAAAAAACAGGCTTTTCTGCCAGCTTTGAGATGGGCATCTGGAAAATACCTTTCTCTTTGGGCCTGAGGTACTGTTTTTCATCCAACAGCAGTGTGGTCGAGCCCCTGGGCTCTGTTTTCTCTCTAGACCCTACAGGAGGCTTTGAGCCCCATCAGTGGATGTGGGACCATTCTGTGCTCAGTCTGACTCAGCTCCCCTCTCTCATAACCATGTTCTGGGTAGGGAGAACAGAATGTCACTATCTCAGTGGGTTGCAAGACATCATAACCAAAACTGAAGTAGAAATAACCATACAGGCTTAAGAGCCCTGTATCCAGCAGTCACCAGTCCCTAGAGGAATAATGAGGGACCAGGAAAAGAATTCATCAGAAAACTCTCATCTAAGAACACAGCCTTTTATCAGAGGTACTTCCTCTGCTATGTCCTTGCACTCTCTGGGCACAAGGTACTTACAGAATTTCATGTTTTACTGATCATCCCATATTTAAATTCAGCTAATGGATGGTACCAATTATTCAACGAGTTGGTCAAGGAAAGATTGTAAGTCATGCTGAAACACAGATGACTTGCAAACCCATACTTTGCAGATTTTATACAAGTGCTAGAGCATCACAGCTTATACTTCAAACTCAGAAAATATTTTGAAAAACAAAGAACTGTCTAATTCCACAGCACCCTACAACTTGCATCCTTTTACATATGTACAACACATAATGCAGCCAAACAACAACAGTATTTTTCATCCATTTCCCAGTGACACCAGTGAGGTACATAACCAGGCAGATCATTTAGGAACACATGCAACTCTCAACACACAAGCAATGCAATGTTACTCTCACCTTCCCAGCAGGGTAGACAGAGCTTCTGCTTTGGTAGATTTGGCTGTAAATAATAGAAGACAAAGGAAAATACAGTATAATCTATTTGATAAGATCTATTAGACCAAGAAGTTTCCCTGACTCCTAATCAGATACAAGGGAGTTGAGTGGCCAGTGCTATCCCCTGACAAGATACACATACAGGTATGTGTATACACATACAAGATGTATATACACATATATATGTATATACAAGATGTGTATATACACATGTATATACAAGATGTGTATACACATACAGGTATGTGTATACACATACAAGATACACTCACAGGTCTGAGGGCAGAGATGGCAGGAAAGAGTAGTAACTCCTTCATTTTCTGAAAGGGCTGAGGTAGGATCATGTGTGAGACGGTGTAGCACCCGTAGGGTAAAGAAAGGTGAAGTCTTTATGATTTTTGTATTACTTGTGTTACTATATACTAATGAGATAGGCAGCTTCTTTTGTCCCTATTTCTCTGCTATGCTGATCTTCTTCCTGGAACTCTCCTTGCACAATTTTTTGGGTTTTGCTGAAGTTTTGCCTTTGTGAAGCAGAAGAGCACCAACATCTCCTGTGACTTAGGGAGAACTGTAAAACCCTGATTTGAAAGGACCTCTGGGTCTGCTGCCTGGATGCTTCAGGCAGCAAAGGATTCACATGCTATTCAATTATGGTCTTCTGGGGCTGGAGGGAGCAGCAAGGGAATGCCACTCTTACTGGCTGGTAGCACAGCTGCTGAAGCATCTTTTTTACAGATTTTAAACATCAGGTCTCTCTTCTATAGTAGCAGTGTTGCATAAACAGCACATGCTGTGCCTTAGCTTTCAACCTTCCAGCTGCTGAGAACAACTTAGCCTGATGCCTGGTGAGGTTACTCTAAAAGAGTATAACCACTGCATTACAGAATGGTGTCATACACACATATAACCATGCAATCACATGTTATATAAGGTAAGCATGTTTGCATGATGTATCCCAATACATATACCTCTAAAGTCCTGTGGAATCATCCATTAGTACAAAGCAACATCAGATACTGTAGAATAGAAATAATTTTTGTATTATTTATAGCTTTTTGTTTTAAAATTATATATACACAGTTTTTACAAAATTATTCAGTTATGCACTGAATCCATAAGCATACATCTAAAAGATCACATATACTGTACATATCAATTTACACATGTATTAATAGATATAGATGATAGATATAGATATACATTCCCATAACATGAAGGTCTTATTGTATGAAAAGGGAACATAACAGTTTGTTTCCAGTGATATTACAGCTAAGGCCTTAAGCACATCATGCAGTGCCCACATGAAGAACATTAGTGGTGGAGAGATGGGGGAATAAGACTCTAGTATGATCTCACACTGGCTTGCAAGACAAGTTTACAAGGTTATGAATCAGGCAAGGTTACACTTTTTTCTCCAGCTGCCAGTGACTGCTGAGCTCACTGTGACCCAGGAGGGATCCATTCTCACAGAGACAAGATACAACTGAACTGTTAGTGGCTCCCATCTTGCTCCTCAGCAAAGCCTTCCATCAAACTGAAGATCTGGCAGTTTTAAAGGTAGCAATATTTCAAAAGCAGCAGTACTGTGCAAGTGATTCTACTTTCCTCCTTTGCAACCTTAGATACCACACACTCGTACATAAAGCAAATATCTACCCCTATATGTGCAAATGCATTTCTCTAATGCATGTGTACACACACACCAACACAGAGTGGTTGTATAGGAGCTCAGAAAAAATGGGTTTTAAAGCACTTAAGCACATACCCACTCCTACATATGCAGACTATCCATAAACAGAACAAATTCAGATGAATGGAGAAAACTGCATAAAGTTGTGTTTGCCACCTATTTTATTTCTTTATAACATTTATAGAGGATTTTGCCAAGCTAATTCTCAATCGTTACTTGCCATTTTGCAAACATGTTTAACATCTGCTGCATCAGGTAAATGTGTAGCTATTTACCCTTCTGTAGAGATGGTGCTGATTACATAAAGGAGCAGGTGTATTTCTTCAGTAATGCAGCTGAAACAGAAATATTTTGTCCCAGGGGAAACCAGCCATGATGTATGAAATGTGCTTAGGATACAGGATGCAGCACTTACTGGGAAAGTCTCCACCAATTCCCTTGCAAGGTGTGGACATCAGGAGCATTACCAAGTGGCACCTGAATGTGCTGTAATGAAATTATTGCACCAACAATTACAGACTCTGTGCTTTCAATGGAGAGGCCAACAGCATTTTTTTTATCAGCAAGAGAGACTAACTAAACCATTTTTTTTCTTTCTCTGTCTCACACAAATACAAAAACTTTGCACAGAACAGCCCTTTGTGTGCTCTTCTTTCCTTTGGCAAGCACAGATACCCTAACTCCATGAGTGCATGCAGCAGGTCAGGAACTGGCTCTGCAATTTTGTTACTACAACAATCATGGACCATGTCAAAATCTACCACTCTCTGCTCCTGGGCCAGTACCATCATTTGCTGTAGGTGCTCTTTGCCATATTTAAGTCAAACCCAACCCACACCCAACACTCTGCCCTGATGTTCTTGGCTGATTGGCATTCAGGTCCCAGGTCACACTCACTGCTACCACTGCATCTTCTTCATTTCAGCTTAGCTTGGCTTTCCTTTCATCCAGAGAAAATATAGCACCTTCAAGCCATATCACACATAGGCAGCCTAGCTTTGGATGAAGTTACCTCACAGTTTTTACTACATAATTTGCTAGCTTACTCCTTAATGGGCTCTACTCTTGCTGCAGGCAGATCTAGTCAAAGTATGTTAATTAGCAAGCAGTCAGACCTATGAAATATTGGCCTTGTAAGTATCCATTGAAAATTTTCATCTTACTGAACTACTTTTGAGCCCATCTAAATTGTTTCCCATCAGCCCAGCGGGGTTGCTTGAGAGGTAGGGACTGCTACATTACAAAGAGGGTGAACCTCACTAATGAAACTCTCCCTTAGAGTAGTATGCAAATGAGATTTGTTTCATCCTTTGTAGTCAGCAACTCTAAATGCTGTATGGCTGCCCCACTCATTAGAGCAAATGCTGGATAAATACATTGCCCTCTATCCCTGTTGCTTCATTTCTCAGTAAAATTCACACTCTGGAAGAACTGAGCAGTCAATATTATTCACTGAGCAATGCAGCACAGAGGAACAAGGCTCTTGCAGAGAATATAGAGACATACTGCAGCCTTCTCACTTCTGGAAGCCAAAGTGGTTTCCAGATGTTGTGCTTGCAAACTCTGCTCACAATCTGGAAATTCTTAAAAGGGTTTAGAATTGCACAGAAAGGGCAATGAAATACTGCCCTGCTGGCAGTTCCAAGTTAGGTGCTGCTCTGACTTAATAAATTGTGAGAGACCACAGGCTCCTGCCTGATGGAGATCTTCCTTGGTGGGTTTTTAACAGCTCTTTGATCTGAGGCTTCACAGTGTGGTGCAAAGATTGACTGAAAGACACAGTGATGTTACTGAAGTTTGAATGTTGTTTGATTGCTGCTGAATTGTACTACCTCCCCTTGTCTCCTGTGTCACTTAATTTGATCTTTCTTGCTCTTCCTCTCTGACATTTCTAATCACATAGCACACTTTTGTAAAGGCCAGGGCTGTGGAGGGGAATGCAGGACATGGGATTGTTTTCAGCCTTTTGCAGATCCAGTGACCTACCAGGGTATTTCTCTGTTTTGCAGTGGTGCTTTCCTGGAGTTTTACTCCGTTTTTCCACTGCATTTGTACAAGTACATTCAGAGATGAGAATTCAGAAAAAAATATAAAAGAACAGACCTTGCAGGAGGTGAGTTTCTCATTATTCTCTTTAATGGCATTGATTTCCTTTTCATTTTCACTGCTGAAGAGAAAGGAAGAACTGTAAATAAGAGAATAATGCTACTGTCACTCTGACATACTGTAATGAACAGCACAATACACCTTGAATGAAAAACACAGGAAAGCAGTTCTGCAAAACTACCATTTCCAGGGTCATAGGTAATATATTTATGGAGGTTTCTTTTTTTTTTTTTTTTTTTTTTTCTGGCTTATCATGTAATGTAGTTCCAGAAATGTAGAACCAGAAGATGCCCAAGGGGTCCTGTAGGACAGCTCCCAGTGAGACATTTAATGTCCTTCTCTGAGGATAGGGGAGTTTGGCACCTCCACACCTCTCCTGGCATGCAAGGACTGAGGCTCAGGTGCAGAAAGCTCAGTTTATCAAATCACAGGATGAGCTGCACCCAACCCAGTTTGTTCCTGCTGTCCCTACAGCAGCCCCTGACCCATGTGGTTAGGGCAAGCTGAGAGGACTTTGGCCCAGAACAGATCACTACTGCACCAAAATGAGTCACCCTGGCCTCCCAATCAATGAACTTTTGGGCAAGCCAGAGGCAGACACCAGGCTGAAAACTTTTGATCTGTCCTATCCCTCCTTGTACCACACACAATCCCCTGTCTCTGGACCCCCACACTTCCAATTATCTTGCATGAGCTCAACAAGACACTCCATGACTATGCATGCTGCATTTACTCTAGAGAGAAACCTTTTCCTGATATCAAAACTAAATATTCTCCTAATGTAAATTAGACTAATTTATTCTTCTCTCTCAGCAGAAAGTAAACCATAGCATAAATTACTTGTTCCAGAAAGATCATGTTCCATCTTCCTGTGATACTTCAAGATAAAGCCTGACCCTAAGCAATCTGAGGCATATTTTTGACATAGGACTGTCACAACATAATGCAGCAAGAGGGTAAGGATAGAAAGCTTGTCATTTCTTAGTGAGAAAGCTGCTTGGAAATACCTCTTCTTGGGGTGATGCTGAGCTACAGGAGAGTAACTCACAGCAGTCTTATGTGGTAGGATTAGAGACAACCTGACAAGATGACTTGAAAAACTTGATCTGGTGATGAACTGTGCCAAGAAAAAGTAAGCCTCTTTTAATTGAAATATTTCCTGAAACAACTGTTTAGAGATATCCAAGTTCATCAGTGAGTCAGACACAAAAGGAATGAAGCTATTTACACTTACTCAACCAAATCCCATTAAAAAAAAAATCTCTGTTGCAATGGGAGAAATGGGGCTTGGGGAAGGGCAGGGGAATAACCACCTGCTTAGGTTAAGCTTAGGTTGAGCTAACGAATAGTGTTTTAAAAAAATTTTAACATTTTTTAAAAGAAAAAAAAATCCAAAAGACTCCAAACCCTCAAATGCATTTCTTTGCATTGAAGTAGAAGCCCAGAGGATATTGTGAATTCTTCTCAATTTCAGCAGATTATCAGTTTGACTGATAATATAGTGATTTTGTCCCTCTACTATTTAGCAATCAAATGCTCACATTTTACTTGATCCTGGATGCAGTTTTTAATCCTTCTTATAGAGAAGACTTTACTGAAGCAGATTGTTGTACAGCCAGGTTTTTGGTATTTCCATTGCTGTATTTATCTCTCCATAGATTTCTGAATGAAAATAATCAGAGCATCAGCCTCTTTCCATCTGCACAGAAACAGGAAACGTTATGAGTTTCACTGCTCAAGACTGCCTCAGAGTCCAGTATTTTAAATGAGGCCATTTCAAAGAGAACCAAACCTCTGAAAATGCCATAAACTTCCTTGAAGAGTATGAATTCTTCTACAAGTTAAACTTACTTGCAAGGCTGAATTTACAGTTAACTTTACTATAGACTTGCAACAGAGGGAGGGAGTAAATGTCATGATGCCATGCTGAGAAAGGCTTTTATGTGAAAGAAAAAAATACATATGTGAAATTCTGAAGTACTTGAAAAGCAGTGAATCTGAGCATTAGGGTCCAGAGAGGGAATTTATGTGACACGCAGATTTATCTGCCCTTATGAGGTCAAGTCTTTTATACTGGTGGCTTAACAGTAGGAGTTCAGTTTTTGTGCTCACAGGAGTTTTATGACACTGGCTTTCTGAATATCTCTTTGCCTATCAAGCACTCACAGACAGGAATAAAGATCAATGTATTTTTAACTTACTTACATGGTATATTTGTTACAGATTATGCCATTTTGAATACAGACAAGAAGCCTCAGAGCAGGACTATGAAACAGACCTTCAGCCAAAAGATGAGTTCTGCCTATAGGAAAAGATTGACAAGAAAACTAAAATGGAGAATTGTTGTATGTCAGACAATAAAAACACAGAAGGAAAACCACAGGGAGAAACAAGTTAACTGTACACCAAGAAATGCAAGCTGGGTCTAGTCAAAGACTGTCTGAGGAGAACCTAGAGAGCTGATGCACCAGACAATCACTAGCTCTTCCCCTCTGCTTGTGCCAGACAGTGTGACTGTGGGCTAAATGCCCAGGCTCTGTAGAATAAGCTCTACAAGCAGATGGGGATTTTACAAATTTATGTCAGTCATCAAAGGGCAGAAAGGAGAGCAACCACTGAGCAGCAGTATAGTCCAGGTCCAGGGTAGAAAGGCAAGCAGGAGGCAGTGGGAGCTACAGGGGTGGGTGCTCTGGGCCACACTGAGTGTGCAAAACACAAACAAGAAGAGCTTCAAAACCTGATCATCACACAGAAGTGCAAGGTAAGGCAGATAATGTCTGAAGTCACAGCAGCAACCTGAGAAGATGTGACAGACTAGCTGTGCCTGAAGCAGCAGCCCAGCAAGGGCCAAGGAGGTGTGAGACTGACATAGAGGAAATGGGCTCTAACTCTGGGAGGTCAAGTCTGTTACAGGGATTTGTTTGGATGATTGTAGGTGAGTAAAAGATCTGACCCTGGTTTTATCAACTTGAAACACTGTCTGCTTCAGCAGGTGAAGTGGGCTGCACAGAATTTCCAGGTCCAGAGGGAACACACCAACACAGGGAGGTACCAAGGAAACATCACCATCTTTCCCATGCACTGCAACTCAAACTTGGGTACATCACTCTGACCCAGTTGCACTTACAACAGAAGTTACTCACACTTGCAGTTCATATCTATTGATTTCTTAATCTTCAATGCTTCTCTTAGGGAGTTTCTAGATATCAAGACTGGCATCCTGCACACAAGGAACCTGGTACCTGGAAGGTGGTACATTGTGTTTTAGAAGCAGAAGACAAGCAGTCCAGCTCCTCCTCACAGCTGAGTCAATACAGCAGCACAATATTAGCAGGTAGCTTCAGTGACATGAAATTTAACTGATGTAAAAATATACCCAAATACTGTAACCAAAGAGCTTGTAGGTGTCTGCCAAAATCAAACTTTGTGCTCAGAGACATCACAGGCACCTAAACAAGAGGAGTACATCAGCACCATCTCCTGGCAGCTGGAAAAGCCAGAGATTTAAGAAGCAAAACAGAAAGTGAGAGAAAAAATTCATCTCTTTGTGGGAAAGACAGCAAAACCTTGCTGTCCAAGCACTTTTGATAATATTTCAAATTCCTTTAATGGTCTTTTGGTACCATGATATATACCTGCTCTTTGGGAGCAGTGGTCTAGTCAATGCCTCGAATGAATACAGGGCACCATGGTAGGAAGAAGGGTAGGACATGAACACACCAAGACACATATCTCTGACACATAACCACAAGGTTGAAGTAACCCCAAAAACTCTCCTCACATCCCATGTTGTCATCTGAAAACCAAAGCACTCTGAAACCTTAGTGGAATGGCCTGAAAGAGGATTTGAAATGTGAATAATCATTCTTTGCAGTGTCTGAGTACATTCATGTTTTACTTGCTCCTCACTGCAGCTGAGACTGTGGTCTCCTTAAAAAAGTTAGAAAGGCAATGTCAGCATTTGTCTTGAGCAGAGGAAAAGCAATTCACAGTCAAGTGCTGGCAGCTTTCTTCAGAAGGTGTTGGATCCTGTACTTGAACATGATGGCCTCACAAAGGGCAGCATGTTGATTATCAGCTATAAAAGGACCAAACAGCTCTCTAGCTCCTTCTTTGCACACTTGACAGTGCAAAAAGATGATATAGGAGGGAAATCAGTGAGCATAAAATGCTCCCTGACTCTGAAAAACCACGTGGAAGAAAAAAGGAAGAAACAATTGCAATACTAAATGAAATTATATTACTCTTATGCCAGTTCTTCAGGCTGTGAGATTACTCAAGCAGAACTGCTGGTAACCAGGAGGGCCAACTGGCAATTTGAAACCTGTTTATGTCTATGGGGAAGATAAAGGTCCTAAAACAGATGGGAAATAAACCTTATCATTTTTAACTAAAACTGAAAAAGATAGTTCTGGGAGAAACCCTGACTTTAATGTCTGAGAAAGAAGCTGCAAACATCAGCATTTCATGAAAGGTAAACAGCAAACTCTGAGGATCTACACAGAGGGCTTCTAATTTGGAAGTTAGACAATTAATTTTCTCACTCCTGAACTTCAGTGAAAAGCTCTCAGAAGCCCTCTTCTTTTCTTGGTTTATATAGCTCCTTTCATTTTCTTGTGGCCAAATGCAACTTCTACTTTACATCAATAGAAAAGCTATTTTCAGGCATTAGCAAGGTCTAGCACCCTTTTTTTTTTCCTGACACAGAAACAAGACCTTTATTTTAATAGTGGACTAATCTATTTGTAATTTTCAAAGGTTTTTGAAGGATAAATTCTGCTCATTCACTAAAAAAAGAGTGTTACAGATGAATTTGGTTTTTGGGGGAGTACAGAATGGCATTCCAAGGATGGCCTTGGTCCCTCTGCTCTTCAGCTTTTGAAGAGCCACCTGAGTAAATCCTACTGCAAAGCTGCTGTAGGCTATCGTGTTACGTTCTATTAAACCTGGCAAGAGGAATGTTCAAAGCTAAATTTCACAGATCTGTTTCCAAAAGTTAGTCTGTTCAGAGAACAATTCAATACCTACATTCCCTTGGAATCAGGAGGAGGGAATATTAGCAAGTGAGATGAGTCACAAATTCTGTGTCTCACCTACCACTTCCCAAGCATACCAAATACAAGGTACGCCATCTTTATCCAAAAATTAACTGAATGAGTCTGTTTTGCTTGCTAGAAAGAACCAGAGGAGGTGGATACACAGCACACATACCCCAAAAAAGCCAGGTTAGCTTTTGCTGAAGTACAGTACTTTTTGTATTAAGCCTTCTGTTAAGGCTTAATATCTCAAAGCAATATCAAGTTGATTTCTTGACTGGACATCCAGCCCCTGTTCCAAGTTTCAGAACTTCCTCCATTTTTGATACTGAAACTTTAAATTAAGGTGGAGGGGGTGGAACGTTCCCAGAGCTGTCCATGGCTTCATCTCAGGTGGGCACTTGTTGGTCACAGTGAGAACCATAAGACAGAAAGCACTTATGGGAAACTTCCTCTGAAACTTCCTCTGAAATTGTTCAATGTTTTCAAAAGCTGGGCATGCCGTTTTTCTTTGTTTGGTGCAACAAGCTCTTAGGCAAACCAGAGGTTTTGTGGGACCCAGCTGAGAGAACCTTCTTCACTAACATACTCAAAGCAAACCATCATCCAGAGAGGAGGACTCACTGCAGCAGATGCTTCTTTGCTATGTGTGCCTTTAAATATGATAATGCATAGCATCTGTTTGAAGAAGGACAATAAGCATTCATGCTCCCAAGCTAAGGGAAAGTTATTCAAGTCTGTTATAAAAAGCAGTGTGCAAGAATTAGTATTATTCATCAGTCCTATAAAGAAGAATAACTATCATTGTTAAAGGGCCTAGACAGATGGAATTTAATTAGAGGAAATTCTGGCGAACAAAAACACAGACCCCAAATGTTTTGCTTGCACTAATAAAAATTAATAAAAAATTTCTTAATGACAAAGAGACAGCTATAAACATAATGGTTGTTTCCTCTTAAATTGTGTATAAAGATCAACTGAGAAGTTTGGCTTAATAAAACATGCTCAACTTTTTGCAATCAAATTATATAATTCAAGTTAAAAACTTTTAATTAAAAATGGTTTATAAATTGCATTCATTATGTATATTTGCAGTGATATATTTCTTTGCCCTCTGGAGCAATCTGTTTTCTAGGTTTATTTTTTTCCCTTAATAAATTATCCTCATTTACACAAAATGTTAACGCCAAACTCTTTATTAATAGGATAAATATGGACTTCAGTAACAACAAATTATGTGGTGTCACTATTAAATGATCTTCCCCTTCCCAGCCTAAGTTCACTGTTCAACACCAAGCCTGAAAATGGATTGGCAGCTGCTTTTTTCAGCATAGCACAAGAAACATTTAAAGCAAAGATTTCAGGAGTTACTCTTTTGGGATGGTCTACCACAGTTTGAGTTTTCCTGTGCCTTATTTTGAAACAGGGCAGTGAATGTTTCCCTTTGTTGCACTGGCTTTCTTCCCACAGTGCTGCAGCAGATTAGGATGCACAGGAAAGCAAGTGGCAGGACAAACTTGCTCTGTTTCTTAGCTGACATGACCAGCTTGACATTTAAACAAATTTAGGTCATGAGCCCCCAAATATATTGTGTGTCTCACAGATTTTGGCTGCTATTTCAGATGTCTCATCCTTACAGAGACCACACAGACATGACATGACATGACAGACACAGACAGGGCAAATACTGCTTCCATGGTAGAATTACTAGTGGCAGGACATAACCAGGGATAGCAGTGTCATGCTTTTCTTATAAAACCTTACTGAATTTTTTTCACAATAACAAAATTTCAGGACATAGTCTTGAACATTCCCAACTCTGGCACCCAGGCAGCAAGGAGAAGACTGCCACCTAATGAGGAACCAGGGACAGTAAGGACACAGCTGAAGGACTAGGTTAGGACAAGTAACAGCAAAAGATCCAGGAGAAGCTAGTAAGCCTGAGATTAGCTAAGAAAGAGGTCTGACTTTGGAGGACAGATGAAAAGACCATGATAGAGTTAGCAAAGAAGGATCTCTAACCACCAAAGGACCTTTCTCTTTAAGATGCAGAGCATAGTTCTAATTTCCCAATTTTGATAACAGCCATGGGCTATAAAGCACCTTGGAAAGGGCACTTTTCATTCTCCTTTACTGCTGGTAAACAGGTGATGACAATCTGATACTGCTATCAGTTATTCTGCTGCTGAAGTGACAGATCTCTGCGATAGAAGGCTCTGATTCTGGCAAGAGATAATTTCTCATGAGAAAATTTCTGTTATTTTTGTCTGCCTTGTAAAAACCCAAGACTACACAGACATTTCTTCTGAAGAATCAGTCAGGTTGCAAAGTCAAGGATTTAAAAGTTAATGAATAGTAGGATTAAGGATTTACAGACAGCATCACTTTGTGCAAATTTGCTATGACGCAGTTAATAACTACGGGGTCAGAAGAAGCCAAGGTGCAAAGTCAACACTTGGAAAAATCCCTTATTTACAGACATATATTTTCCAGAGTCTGGATGCTTATCTAAGCATGTTTTTTAATACTTTCAGTGGCAGTTGTTGGGTGCTCAGCAGCTTTGAGTATTTGACTTAAACATATTCAGTCAAGTACAAAAACATGAGACCTTTCCAGACAATGGCCATGTGAGAAGAGTGAGTAGACAAGCAACGACCAGGAGTTTTGTGGCAGAGACCAGGAGACTCTGTCCCTCCAGGGCAGTAGCATTCCCTTATCTAAGTCTTTTTCCTTATTTGCAGTTCTCCCTACTTCCTTTTCAACATTTTCTGTTTCTAGGTGATTTTGCAGTTCAGTGACCCTTAGGATGGTGACCGTGCTTGGGGATAACAAAGGTGTGAGAGGGAAGAGGAAGTTGCTTCACTGCTGTTGCATGTGAAGGCACTCCTGGTGTGAAGGGCTTGAAGCCCTCTGCAGCCAGATTTCGGGGGGTTGGCATCACACTGGTGTGCCTGATTTGCTCTACAGAGACAATGGATGGTTTAGAGCCATCTCACAGCTCTTAGCTATCTTCACTCTTATGGAGGGAAAGCAGGTTGGAGAGTGATGAAATTGTAGCCTGAGAAGAAAGACAGACAAGATTGTAAAGACCTGCACAAAATCACATGCTTAGCTTCCTTAAGGAATAGGGCATTCCATCTCTTGGCAGGACTGTTTCTGTCTGTCCCTGACCTGACCTCACAGAAAAAATCCCACCATTTTTCCCCTCTTTACAGACATTGATTTTAATAAAATATTGTGGTGGGTTGACCCTAGCTGGGTGATGGGTACCCAGCAAAGCCACTCTGTCACACCCCTCCCTTGCTGGACAGGGGAGAGAAAACACAATGAAACACTCATGGGAGGAGATAAGGACAGGGAGAAATCACCCTCCAGTTGCCAATTAGTAAATATGGCAAATGAACTTCCTTGAGAGAAAAACTGAATGTAACCACAAAGCTAATGGGCACTATCACTTTGTGTTTGTTCATACTTCCTCATGACATTTTTGACATGATGCTTAGCCTGGAATGGAAGATATATAAATATGTATTACATTTGGCAGCCTGACCTAGATAAACAGTGTATCACTTTCATGGATACAGGATTTACAAATGTCTCTGGAGACTAGAAACTTGCTGGCCTTTTGTGTTCATATCACTTTGGTCTCTCATATGTTAAATTATTCACCCATCTATTTTCTGATAGCAAAGAGTTAGGCTTGACTCACATTTTCTTCAGCAACACGGGCCTGCAGAGCAAAGAAATGGTAGCAGCAGGCTCCTGTGTGGTAAATCTCTTTTGTGACAGCATTTTGTCCTTGCTGTGAGCATGTGCCACACTAGCAATTATTTATATTTTATTCTATAAGTCAAAGTGTGAATTCCAAAAATAAAACCAAAAATATTTCCTTTATGGGGAAAAATAGTGATTCTCAAATACATGTACTTATTTTTGAGGATTTGACTGAATCAACAGCATATCTAAACTTTACTAGGGAATGGTATCTGTGTTATTCACAAATATATTCACAAATATGTATCTTCTCCTCTAATAAATTAGAGCATGGAAGGGCAGGTTTCTCTTCTTTGCACAAGAGCTTGATGCAACACAAAAAGAATTGAACCACTAAACGAGGATTCATTAACCATTTTCCCAGTAGAAGCAGTATGCAGTATCCTTGCACTATGTTTTATATTTCATGTGCATTAGCCCCCATCAAAGAAAGTGTTTTTCATAAACACATAGGAGAGTCATTTTAGTTCCACCTTAAGTATAATTTTGACTTGAAAGTATTTGGAAGAAGAACACTGGTGACACCCTATCAGTACTAACCACACTTTCAGGATTTATCTGGTTAGTCTTCCAAACCCATATGAGCTGCTCTAGAGTAGATCTGCAGAAAATACAGCTGGAAGAAACCCTGAGATATCCCTCAGCTTGTGCTACAAGGGAGGTTGTCTGACCCTTCCAGGGCAGGCAGTTCTGTACAGAATTGCAGCCCCAGCAGACTTTCCCTGAGCACAACCCTGTGCTCACCAAGGAGAGCAGTGGGGTCACCATGCTGCACCTGATGGTAGCAGCCAGGGTGCCTGTGTCCCCCTCCTGCTGCTCCTGTGCCACCCTGAGCACTGTCCCATCACTGCCTGCCAGCTGCCCGTGTTTCTCAGGGACCCACTCATGCCTCCACACCCTGCTGGAATTTCACACTACAAACCAGCATCAGGGTCTATGTACATTGGAGTTAAGACCAAAGAAGCAATGAACATGTTTGGCCTAATAAATACTTCATAGCATTACAAACTAAGAAAAATTCTTAATGCTGCCCCCATATTTCTAGGTAGCCTTAAATGCTGATGTAAGTAAATTACCCTTCATTTTTTCAAATGATGGCTATTCTAAATATATAACATAAAAAAGCACAATAGAAAGGGCTATTTTTAACATTTTCATAGGGTGATGGAATTTTTTTGCTAGGATGTGTATGTTTAAGATTTACACTACAATATTTGTATATAATATATTTGTATATTTATATACAATAATGTTACAGTGTTCAAAGGGCAGGTTCAGCTTGTGGTTTCACAAAAGCCCTGCTTGGAGCCATACTCAGGGTTATCTGCCTTTGACAGCTTTATGCTCATGTTATCAGCATGTTCATCTTCCCTTGGGGTTTTAGCATTCTGAATGTTTATGGTACAGTGTCCTCAAATCAAAATAATGATACAAGCATCTTATATATGTCATTGTCAGTAATTGACAGGGACTGCTTACGTGCTGACTCTCACGGTTGTAACCCCAGCAAAGAGCTTAAACTCTATATTGAACTATAACTCTAAATTTAGAACCCTCATAGTCCTTCATTAATAATAGCAATACTCAGCAGTTGAGCATAGCAGTGCCTTTTATAGGAGAACCTTGAATGTGCAATGAAAGCACTAAACAAGTCACAAAACACCCTTAGATAGTTCAGAATTATATTACCCCTTCATTTTAAAAAGGAATTTCAAGAGGTCTTTTTTTTTTTCAATATCTTCATCTAAATGTTTGAAAGGAAAACCAGGTCTGCTTAGCTTAGTTGTTAGAAGGTTTTGTGAACTATTCTGCTTCTACTCATAAATTTTAAGGCCATGTGGAATAACTATGATCTGGCTTCATGGATAGTACAAGAATCCTTTCTGCCCAGAAGATGGACATTTCCCAGTTCTATAGAGCAATATTATATCCATATCCTTAATACACCCATTATTCACTCTATACATACATGCCACACACAGTCTAAGTAAATCAGTCCTGGTAGAATGAAATCAGAGTTTCTGGGACCTGTCTGTCTCTTACAAATTCCCTTCACAGTGGATCTGTCTCAGCTGAGTACGTGTTACTGCCATCACCACACCAGGGCACGGTGGTTTATGGACTGGGCTCTGCTCATACACCTCCATGGCTAAGGCACTGCACAGGTTTGCTGCAATTAGAGTGGCATTCAGCTTGGTGTCTTATTGCCCAGAGTGAATTACATCCTTACTGCAAGCAGAATTTTGAGTGTTCAACAATAAAAGATGATGGATGTCTGCAAGGAATATTTCTAAACAATTACCCTGAGCCACGTGTTCCCCATTAGCATAGCAATGAACTACTCTCTTCTGAAATAATGTGAAGGAAAAACCTGCCAAAGAGGTTTTCTCTTTCCTTTTATGTTTAGTTCATTTCAAACATGCCTGATGTGAGAACAAAATAGACTAAGCCATTATGACAACACATGAGGATATGCATAAATTCACTGGAAAACAAGAAAACAATAGAATGAGGGGGAAAAGTCCAAAATAAACAGCAAAGGTACAAGTATGCTAAAAGGATGCATACATAGCAGAGCAAACTGAAACTGATCTTTTTACTGCTTTGCTTAATGCTATAGAGGAGTAATTATATCCCCTTCAAGGAAGATAAGTAATGTGTAAATCACTGGGCACTGTATTTTTAGTATTCAAAAGTGTTTTCTATCAGGATGGGATTTTTCCTATTAAAAAACCTTTTCCTGGGAGCCTTTCTGTCTATTGTTGAAACAGTGGCTGATGACATATCAATGAAAAGACCCTCTTTGGACAGCAGACTGTGCTTCTAAATACATCTCTTTTTCATCAGAACCTGGTGGGATTTAAAAGTTGCAGTGTAACAATAATATTCCAGGTATGTGGAGAATATTCTTGTCAAACTGTTTGCAAATAAAATTCAGGAAATGAAAAGAGAAGATATGAAAGAATGAGGGGGGAAATGCTTTCTACTCAGAGCATCTTGCCAACATATAGAAATGCTTGAGGAAGGTTATTTTATTCAGAGATATAAGTGGAATATATCTTGGCAACATTCTTTTGTTCTGTAGAACAAAACAGAGTGGCTGTTGTTTATGTGTCCTATCAGGGTCTCACATATGAAGAACAGAAAAAATGCATGTATCAGCTACCAGTCTGCCTTCCAATAAACCCTGAACAAGAACAGCAACACGACAAGGCACGTGTTAAATCAACCTTTCTGTCCGGCAGAAAGGAAAGACGTTAAATATTTTGTTGTTGAACCAGCTGTAATTATGATAATAAAGAAAGGAATGGGACAGGAAAAACACAGCACCAAATTTAAGGCACATAGAAACTAGTGACTTAAAAATAATTTAGAAAAAAAGAAAGAAACTGTCAGGCTCATGATGCATCTGCATTACAGCAGCAGCCTGAATACAAGGCATACAGGTCCATGCAAGGAGACTCACACACACAGAGCTGCTCCCACAGCAACATCTCCTGTGGTTACTGAATCCTTCCTGCCCACTCTATGAAAGGTTTGTTTTGCTGGGATTACTCCAGTATCCCTTCTCAGCCAATGCTGCTAAGTGCAGACCTCCTCTGCCCCTCAAGGGGAGGGGACAAATATCACTGCAAGACCACAAGCATTTACAGGATCTCTGAAAGTAGCTGGTGCTTGGCATGCTTTTAACCACCCCATCTGCCACCTGAGGAGTCATGGGTTGAAAAAATGGTTAACAGCTGTGGGCAGAAGGGCTCAGGTAAAAGGTCTTGCCAAATGAAAGGCTAAAACCACAAATTATTCACTCTGTGAAGTCAAAGTCTTTGACAGTTATTTGTAAAGGCTGCTGGGTGTCTTTTCTGACAGGTCTCTTTAGGAGAGACTGGTCTGGAGAGTAATGGAGGTTGCACTGACTTTTGAGGAAGGCAGGAGTACAAGAATAGTAGGGGCTTCTACACAGACAGCTCTCAATGAAATTTACATAAGTGAGCAAAAGCAAGGGGGAATATCAATTACATGAAAAAATGTGGACTTCAATGCTTCAGTCTCTGCTTTTCCACATAGAAACATGGGGGGGGGCATGGAGGATTGGTTGCATTTGCATTTTAAATGCCACTGCTGCTCCTTTCAGGTAGAGAGGACATTGGTTTTCATACACTTTAGAATATATTTACCCAAAAAGCAAATCATCTGTAATACAAGACACGTCCTATTACCTCCAACACACATGCACACAGTTCTTACTCTTATACATCCAAGACCCTGTCATTGATTTTTTTTACTGAGAGCTCCCATGAGGTCAATGAAGGCTGGGAAAATGGGACCATATGTTTCAGTCTTGCCCTTGGTTGGGTAGTTACTGACACCTTCTTTATCCAACATTAAAGCTTCTTCATCACATTTTATGTTTCAAAGGTATAAGTTATTTTAAAGTAATTGACTGAGATAGTGATCTCTGGAATTAAGATAGGTGTAATTTGCATACACATCTGCTTTGCTGTAAATTGCTGGCAAGGAAATGCAGTATCTAAACTTAAGCTGCTTTGATTATGCCCGTTGTATTTAATATGTTTGCAGTTAAAAATCTGTGGGAAAGGAAAAGGAAAAATTATTCAACCTCTAAATAAAAGCAGAATGACACTACCAAAACTTATACAAAGACCCTTATTTAATTTTATATTTTGGATGATAACAACAGTGTAGTTATAGCTGAGTCTCCAGCCTTATAAGGATATTTTTAAGATATAATTTTTGGTTTTAGTTAGGTGTTACTCAGATAGAAGATAAACCAAAGAAGAAAAAGAAGCCCTCACACACAGAATCCTAGTATCATAAAATCTCTTTGGTGGGAGAAGACCTTTAAGACTGAGTCCAGCCATTAACCCAGCACTGTCAAGCCCACCACTAAGCCATGTCCCCAAATGCCACATCTACACATCATTAAAATACCTCCAGGGATGGTGACTATTTTTTTGCACTTTTAGCTTAGCCAAGATACATTGCCTGACGTGCATGGTATGAATCCTTTAAGTGTCGCTTGTGTAAGACTCACTCAAAGTGAATTAAATCCAGCACTGAAAAAATTTCAGGCAGGTCCTACTTTTATCAATGAAATTCAAGCTGGAATTACCCTGTACCCTGTCCATTTTTAGAGTTTTCTATTGTAAATGAAGCTAAACATAAAACACTAGTGTATAATGTTGGGTAAAACACTCTGAATTGCTATCCAGCATCAAGCAAAATTAGAATACTTCCTTTACTTCCCCACCCACCTAAAAACAACCCTATTCTTTTTCAGTAAGTTTTCAGATAGTTTGACTTTTTTGTATTCAAAAACAAAAACCTCCTCATTATTCTATTTTTAGTGTCATGAGAGAAAGGTCTGTAACATGTCTGTTGGCATCTAGGGGCCAACAAATTTAAATCCTTATTAGCAGGCACTGCAAAAAATCTGAGCCTCTGCTTTAAGAATTATAAACAAGCATGTTGCAAACAAAAAAGAGAGGGGGCACAATGAGAGGTTAGGACACAAAAAACAGATATTTTGAATAATGACATAATAATAAGAAGAGCCAGTATCTAACCTGAAAGGATCCTTGAGAGACAATATAATCCATTTCTTCCCTATAAACAGGGTCAACTGTGCCTACACTGCTCCTGGCAGATGCTTGTCTAACCTAATCTTAACAATGCACTTAAGGATTGTGCCCTCAAAACTCTCTAAACAACCTGTTTCCATTAATATGTACCCTTTTAACACTAGAAAGACTTAGGGATTTTTTTTTTAATGTTTTACTGTCTCATCCAAACTTGCCTTCTACACTGAAAACTCATTTATTTTTGTCCTATCCAGACATTTTTGTCCTCTCCAGAGAGAACAAAAATTAATATTGAAGAGAACAATAAATTAATATTTATTCTTTTTTCCAGAATAAAGAATAAAAACCATCTATTCCTAATAAGATAAAAATAGGTACCAAGTTCTCATTCCTTCAGAATTTAATTTACCCTCCACAAACACCCAAAGATTAATAATGACTTGTGATTGATTCAGCCAGTTTTTACAATATCCTGGCGCAGGTGTTATGATCCAGATAATTTGTTAAACTGCTTTAAGTGTTCTCCCATCTGTCTTTCAACTGGTCTAACTTGAGCTTTCATCCAGTTATTGCCTGTCTAAAGAGCAGTTTGTCAAGTGATAATCTGAGAAACAGAGCTAAGATTTAAATATTTCCATATTTTATTTTTCATCTGTCCCCACCTTTCCCTCTTCACTGAGTGGAACAGGTTTTTTCCCTGTTGCTGTACTTATACAATATGCACTTTATACTGCACGGTCTTGCTTTGTTTATCTTCATACGTTTTAATTTTTCTGGACTTTTTCTTTCCTTCCTATTTAATTCTTTACAGTTCATCCTCAGTAACTTGACCAAATCTCCACATCCTCTCTTATTACACTTGGAATTTGTTTTTAGCTAACCTTTTTCTTACAGCACTTCATATTCTTCCTCTTCATTGAAAATGATTAATATCTGAAGATTTAATATAGCTTCTCAGAGAACTGCCAACAATTCTTAACTCCTTTTTCCATCTCAGAGTTGTCTCCTGTGATTAGCAATACCACTGCAGCCATAAATCTGAAACCACATGCAGAAACCTAACACAACCTTTGCACATAGCAAGGAATGAATTTCAGAAGTGAGAAATGACTCACAGAAAAAATATGAACTCCTTCTATAAATATGAACTGGGGAAAGTCTCCTTTCAGATGGTACATGAATTTGACAGTTTTTGAAATGCATAATGATGGGTTAATGTTACTGCATTTAATTCCCAGTAGTCAATGGTGAAGAAACAATACTTTCATAAAATATATTTCTATGGTGCAGGAAGCTGCATGGAGAATTAGAAGCCATTTAAAAGCTTAAGAGAGCTTTTCAGAAGGGCAACAGTCAGCCACTCTGAATAGCCAGATCTAACTTTATTAAAGGTTCTGTTGTTTGGACATCATATTCACCAGATGTCAGAGTGACATGCTTTAAATAATAAATTTTAATATTAAGTTACTTAACAGATAACAGACAAAGGTATATCTGACTTACATATTTCATATAAAGGTTTGGGTGTTCCCATAGAGACAGAAATGAGGCTCACTGAAGTCAGTGCAAAGCCTCAGATTTACCTCAATGGTCTCTAAATCCACCATTAATGTGTATGAAAAGATAATGTGAAGTGAAAAGTTTGACAATAAACATAATCAAAACATGACTGAAGAGTTCTACAGTCACACAGACTTGTTAACCAAGTAGAGGTACATGGCATTACTGCTCAGATATAGGGGAATAAATAAAGTCTATCCCATAAGTCAGGTCTGAGAAAAGAATAAATAGGTGGTGATGTAGGAAGATCTATGGACCTGTTTGTCCTGTTAGTGTCGAGCCAAGCTAGGACTTGGAGAACATATTGGAGAACATATAATTCAAGTGACTTTTATACTGCTGTATAACAGACTGATTAAATAGGCTTATAAAACATTTAAGAACATAGAAAAACTATTACAGATTAACAAAAATGGGAAAGGGAAAAAAGATCTGAAAATATATAGAGGACTACAGCAAACATAGAGGAAGTTCCACTTCTCAAGTCACTGACACCCTCAATACTTAGAGGTAAGTAGACTTAGAGGTCTGTATGTACTGGTGGCTTGAAAAGAAATTAAAATCCAGAAGGCAAGCTAAAATTTATCAAGAATATTCATTTAAAAATGGAGTTTGCAGGCTGCATGTTAGGATGTGAGGATGCTTTTTAGAAAATTAAATGGTAATATCTTTTCTTCTTGAACATTAAAAAGGTGATATTTAGACCACATCTTGTCTTCTGAACATCAACAGAGTTCCAGACCGCAAGAGATTTCAAATTCCATAGAATTTCTGAATTATTAAGGTTGGAAAATAGCTCAAAAACCACCAAGCTCAACCTTTGACCAAACACCACCTTGTCTACTAAACCATAGCCCTGAGTGCCATGTCCAATCATTTATTGAACATTTCCAGGGATGGTGACTCCACCACTTCCCTGGGCAGGCCATCCAATGCTTGACAAATTTTTCCTTTAATAATTTCTGCCTGATATGGAACCCACCATGGCACAGCTGGAGGCCATTTCACAGCACAATATCTCTTATCAGATAATGCAAATTAGTCAACTACCCATCCCAAATGAACAAGGAGTTTAGTGTCATTAGCAAATAACTTCATGCAAACCAAAAATCATAAAAATAATAAAAACCATAAATAACCATAAAACCAAATAATAACAAAAGACAACACTACTCTGGGAGAACAGAAAACACTTTGCTCTATTCAACAGTGGCTCAGCATTCCCCCATTAGTGTGACTGCCCAAATGTATTATTCTTCTCTTGCAAGATGACATATTGCAAAGTGCTATACAGAACCAGACAACTGAGGCACATACAGCTTTCCCTTCTGCAAAAAGTTACATAAACTGCTGTCCCTAGGGGAGCACTAGATTATTCTAAACTTGAAGAGAGCACAATGCTAGGAAATGGTAAGAAACAAATAGGTATTTCTTGGTATTATTTTGATCCACAAATTTTGTCCTAAGGTAGTCCGAAATAACTGACTCAACACTAAAGATATTGAGAAAGGACTTGAGTTTTAGAGAAGTTCAGGGCATAAAGGTACTTCAAGGGGAAACACCAAAAGAGTAATGATAGCTAAAAACATTTCCTTTTCTTTTTCAATGTTGCAGAGCTTTTTAGCTTCTTGGCAAAAATAAATAATTTTAAAGCCATTTCAGTGGCAGCAGATGGTTGCAGCGTGAGGCTTGCACCCAGCAGCTGCAGGGGTTTCCTATCCTGTGGCAGGATGAAGGCCAAGCTCCTTTTACTTGCATAAAGTCTGAACTTAGCATGTAACAACATTAACAGCAGTTTCCAAACATATATAAAACACCTACATTGGCACCCAGGCTTTGCTTTAAGCTGTGCTAGAGATACTTCCAAAACAGAAAGATGATCTTTTAGGTTACTTGCTGCCCTTAGATGAGTCAGACAGATAAAAATGTGGCCCAACAGTGCTTGTGTAAGAAAAATGGAAGGACTGAAATGTTTTTTTCTTTTCAAGAGCATTATCTATTTTCCAGTCTGTCCACATAAGAGTCGTGGTCTACTTTTACGTTTCTTTTAGATCTATTTCTTCCAAAATAAAGACATTTGAATTTAGCTGTTCAAAATGCTTATGTTCAGTAAGTAACAATGTAAGTTCCAATATTACCAGATTCATGACCCCAGAGCCTTGTCATATATTACTGGAAGTATTTACAGTACAAAGAGTTGTGGTGCAGATTTGGATAGATGAGATAATCTAACAGTATGGTGGTACTTACACAGCCAGTTGTTTATGAAAAAATTAGAAAAAGGTCATATGTCCCATGGGGATGACTCAAGAGGAGCTCAAGGTACTCCCAGAGCACAAAAAGCTGCAGGTTACCTCTTCCCAGCTGACATTTGGCAGCAGAGCACATGCACTTCCAGGCATTTGCATTGTAAAATGAACAACAGGCATATAAATCACCTAAAATCTCAGCTGTTCACCTGACAATATAACAAAGAGTAGATGATTAACAGCACTTAGCTGTGACTAAGCAAGAAGTGACATGAGATTTACTTCATGTTTTACAGTCAACAGTTCACTTTGGTTTTCATCTCTGCTTTGCTTTGCATTATACTTTGTTAATTGCTTCAGGAAATGGTTTGAATCTACAGGCTGCCTGGAAATTGGGATGTTTTAAGAGAATGTACTGAAGTGCATTGATCTGAGTGATATGGAATCTATTCTTCCCCAATGGCACAGAGCAACTGACCTTACCTGATTGCACCAGTCAACCACTCTTGCATTAATAGTTTACAGCTGGTGGTTCCAGTTTTCATCTGGTTTATATACATCATAAATCTTTTAAGAAGCAGCTAGCCAAAATGCAGGACTCTGTAATACACTGAAACACCTCTGTTATTTGAAACTGTGGTTAGCTCCAAGGCAAGGGTTTCATTCTAGTCAGAAAAGTGCTTTCTGCTGGCATATGCTGTTAGAAAAAGCATGTAGACTTCTTAATTATGGAAAAATACATCCAACAACACCTTTAGGGAAGTCATTATAAATATATGAACACAAGCACCTACCAGTAATCTCTACTGAACACAGGTCATCCCTCCAAATACAGTGCTGGTACATGACACTACCAGCACCTATTTTAGCAATTAATAAATTACATTATATCACAATCTGTTGCTTCGCAGAGTATATAAAAAGTTGGAACTAAGCTTGAAGATCATCTATCTCCAACTCAAGCCAAAGGCAGGTGTGCCAGCCACTAGGCCAGTTTGCCCAGAGCCCAATCCAACCCAGCCTTCAACGCTTCCAGGGATGGGCATCCACAGCTTCCCTGGGCAGCCTGTTCCAATGTACAACATCCTCACAGTAAAGATTTTTTTCCTGGTAGCCAATCCAACTCTGCCCTGTTTCAGTTTGAAGCCATTCTCCTTCACCTTATCACCTCAGGCCCTTTTAAAAGGCCCCCTCCAGGTGCTGGAAAGCTGCTCTAAGGTCTCCCCAGAGCCCTCTCTTCTCCAGACAGCAACCCTAACTCGCTTGCCTATCTCCATAGGAGAGGTTCTCTAACCCTTTGTGCTTCTCCTCTGGACTCATTCCAGCAGGTCCACACCATTTTATGCTTGGAACCCCAGAGCTGGATGCAGTGGGGTCCCACCAGAGCAGAACCACCCTTCACCCTGCTGGTCATGCTGCTTTTGGTGCAGCCCAGGATACAATTGGCTTTCTGGGCTGCAACCCAAGTGTTGAGACATGTCCAGCTTCTTGTAACCAATACCCCCAAGTCTTTCTCCTCAGAGCTGCTCTTAATCCACTCAGCGCCCAGCCTTGTTAGGTTTGGCCTCGTTAGGTTTGCACAGACCCACATCTCAAACCTGACAAGGTCCCTCTGGACTTCCTCCCTTCCCTCCAGCCTGTCAACCACACCACACAGGCTGGTGCAGTTGGCAAACTTGCTGAGGGTCCACTTAATTCCATTGTTCATGTTGCCACTGCAGTTACATTATGTTTTTCCTTTGGTCTCACATCCCCCCACAACTCAGTGCCTCCTAGGCATTCTTTGCAATCAGACATGAAACAGAGACACAAACTCAGAATTGTCATTTAGCACTGCAGTTTTATCTGAGACATAGATATTTAATGATTTGGTGGGGTTTCATCTGTCATATCCATTATTTCTGTGCCATTATATCTACAAAGCATTTTCAGATGATCCAATAAACTAAGTAGCAGAAGTTCTGTTAATTACTTGATGCAACCACTGTCCACAGAAGAGGGCAATTTTTGTCCTTGCCATTTCAATCATTTGAAATAGATATGGAAAATTTGAGATTTTAGCTTCTCATTTTCTTTCTGAAGCAGCAAAGTATGAGCCACCATTAACTATGTGCAATGTACCTGAATACAAATGAGAAAGGAAATTTCAAGTGAATCTTATCTATATTGGTGCTACCAGAGAGTGCAGTAATTCAATACCCATATGGACAAGAGCAGCCAGAACAGAGGCTACCACTGCTCTTCAACAAGGTAAACTCCATGTAGTTTAATCTTTAAAAAAAAAAAAAACTCTACTCAAGTTGTAGTGGCAAGTTGTAACCACTTTGTAGTTAATAGAGATCAATATACATTTATCTGCTTCAGTTCTCCATAGATGAAAATTGATGAGAGAAAAGTTGTTATTAAAAGAGACATTATGCTGAAGAAAAATGGATTAGGATTGCAATTTTCAAAGGGCTTTCTGTTTACTTCAGAAAACTCCTGCCTGCAAATGTTCATGAGGCTGTGATGTTTTGCACACAAGTTTGAGAAGTTTAAAGTGGGATTGGCAGGGCAGGGAAAATTGAGCTGTGAACTGTTTTTCTCTTCATAAGAAACAGTTATGATAATTTCAGAATGTCCTGCTAGGAATGCAGTTATCAATACCCAGACCAAACTGTGCCATGCCCCCTGGTAGGAGGGCAAGTGGTGCCTGCAGTCCTGCTGGGGGAGGCAGGAGAGCCTCAAATCCCAGCCTGATGGACAAGAGATGCACAAAATCTTCTCCCACCTTCCCTCCTCTCTCATTTCCATTTTTAGTTATTAAAGCTTCTATTTGCTTGGACATCAACCTGCAGTTTCTCCACAAGTTGCTCTTCCCTCTCTGCAGCTTGTCCAGAATGGATTGGAACAGAACCAGGGAGGAACAGCTTTCCTGGGCTGCAGCTGGCACCTGAGCAAAACCACGGCTGCCCAGCTGGATTCATGAGCCCTGCATCCCCCAGTGGAAAATGTTCATTGCCAGACTAATCCAAAGGTCTGAGAAACCAGTTTTCCCCAGGCACAGGAGTCTACTACAAGTAAATCAGTTTTCTAATAGCAACCTTTTTCATAAGTTTCAAAAATAAATTTCTCAGTCAAAAACACAAGAATTTTGCTCTTCTCATAAATATTTTGAAAATGTGCAGGTAAGTCTGGAAAAGTTTAAAAATTCCCATTTTTCAGTTCCAATACCTGTGACTTGATATGATTTTTTATGTGAGTTTAAACAACTTTTTATATTTTTTAAGGGAGCCTTAAAGATGCCTGAATATGCACTCTCCTGGCTAACAAAACCTGTGTTTGTTGCTATTTTGCATACCTGATTTCTGATGCTGTGGCACAAACCAGTGTATGCTTTGAGAAATAGACACTAACAAAATTTTCTAGTAAGACTGTGCTGTTCAAAAACCCAAAATAAGCCAAAACTCCAGAAGCTTCACAGATTTATTTTCACTTCTCACTAAACTTGACAAAGAATTCAATTTTCTGTAGTGAACCCTGCATAGGGTTCACTATGTTTTGAAGATCAAGGTCTACTTTATGGTGATAGTGCTGCTTGACTGTTTCATTCCTTTGTAAGACTGACTCTAGAACAATGGAAGCTCTTCTTTACTCACTGGAATAATGGAATTATGCTGGCATGGATTATATTAAATCTTATCAATAAAAATGTTTTAATGTATAGAGTGAAATAATCACTGTCCTTGCCTGCATGCCTCTTACCCTGAAACTGTGGACATATGACCATGAGAAAGGGGAAATGTACTACTCCATATTGCTCTTTCTTATGGACATAATTCATACCATGGCTAAAAGACATCTAAAACTGACCATAACATGTACAACAAAACTGCATGCTGCAGAGCAAATGGGCTCACATTACGAAGTGTTCTTCATCTGCCTGAAAGTTTTATTCACTTCAGGGTGGGGTTCCAGCATGTCTCTAACAAAATCTTGTTTCAAAAACAACTCAGCTTCACAGACCAGTTCTGCATGAGCAGCATCAAAGGGCTTGTCATGTCTTTGTGGTTTACATGAGATTGTCATTTCACAAATGAGAAGATGGGTATTTCTGACTCCAGCTAACCCAGAGCTCTCTCTGAGTTAATCCAGAGTCATACACAGCCTCCATCACTGAAGTTTGCACAGGCTACATCCTTTCTCTGTGCCTTAATGTTCTTCCACAGATGGAAGTAGGGGCTCAACTAGGCACCACAATCCAGACCTTATTTAATGATTCTTTTGTGTTGGGAAAGTCAGAAAAAAATCCAACTTCAGTCCTCACCAGGTGCATCTCCAGGGCAAGAGAAAAAAGAAAATATGCAGGGAAAAAATAGGAAATTCATCTGCAGTAGGCAAAACTAAATCCAAATCTTTATACACAGAGGAAATGAAACTGCTTTGTAAGAATTTACCACTTTTTTATATATTAGCTCTCCAGAGATAAACTGCCCTTTAAAACATGAATTCTGGGTATCACGGTTAACAATGAGAGAATGAAATTCCAATTACTTGCCTTGGGCACTATGAGAAAAACTCAGAAAATAAACACACACCATTTCTACTGTTCCTAGCAGCCCTACTTATACACAAGGGGCAGAGGGAATTTGTGATAGAGGGGATTCCTTTCAAGGTCATGTCACAATAAGGTTTTGCATTTTTGTTTTTCTTTATCTTGAGGCTATTCCACTTCCAGTCACTGCAAAACAGGGCATGTTTCTACTTAAAAGCAACAAGTAACCTAATACAGCTTTATTACTATGCTCTGGGAGCCTGGGAAACAGATAAAAAATGACTCAAGGAAAAAAAAGCTTTTATCTACTTAATGTAGCAAGTGAACATATGAGCAGAGGCCAACAGGAGTCTCTGATGGAAAGCAACCAACTCTAAACTTTGGTCCAATGCAATAGTCACAAGAGACTTTCATGGGGACTGCAGCATGTTGAAAAACAAATTAAAAAGAGGACATTACATGGAAGAGAAGCATACAGGAGGTATATTTGCCTGTTTGATAAAAATGCAATAATAGAGGGAAAAAAGGAGTTCAGTTCATCAAGATGTAAAGAGAGGACATCATAAAAACTCCCAGAGAAAATGTTAAACTGTAAAAAAACTTACCAGAAGACAATGTTTATGCTTAACTAGGCTAGGTGTTACTTTATATTTTTAGCCAACCTTTGTCTATGTCACACATTAACACACTCACCTGGGAAGAGGTGAGTGTTTGTCTACTTACAGTCCTTCCATGGATCAGCTCCAGGACACTTCCCACTGCCAAAAAGGTCCCCAGAGGCCCCCTCTGGCTGGAGAGCCACTGGTGCCTGGGTCACTGAACCCAGCATCACTGGTGACACTGGGAGGAAAAGGCCATCTCCTCTTTCCATTACCCCTTCTCCATCCACGCAGCACAGCCACTCACAGAACTGTCCTAGGAAATGGATTACAGGAGTAATCTGGACTGAATTAACCCTCTCAGATGAGGTAGGAGAAGCAATGATGTCGTAAACTTTACTTCTGATTATCTGTTGAAAACCTTTTTTTCCTATTTTTTCCCACAGAAGAGCTGTAACAAATGCATAAGCAGACTACAGTTTGAAAACTCACTTTGCAGATATTATGTTTTTTATGTAGCTTTGCACATATCTGCTGGGAATTCTGCTGTGGCTATTCTGAGCTGAGTCCATAGCAGAAAGGAGTATAAAAGAGTGTCTGAAGGAGCAAGCTAGAGAAATGTGTGACAGAAATGTGTGCCTCCTCATCTTTCAATACAAAAGGTAAAACTGCATTGTGCTATCTTCCAGTTAGCAACACTTGTTGAATAATTATATTTTACTGTACCTCATTCTTTTAATACAACTTTTCTAGAGAAATGAGGAGAATATGTGATTGTAGGCAATTGACCTCATCTGCTCCAGTATGTTCCATGAAGTAGCATAATTTATAATCACTGTTTATTATTAACCAGATTAGTTTCTGGACAGTAAGAGCAGATCTCATCTGTTTTTATTCTCCATGGCAGAGGATGAAGCAAAGAGGACTGGCAAGGGTCATAGCATCATCTCTGAATGACCCATCTGCATTGCACAAGGGAAGCTCCAGTGCTGCCTTGCAGAGTCTGCAGTCCAACACCAGAGCCTTCCAAAATATTTTTGGCACTGTACCTGTAAATACACAATGTTTTTGAACAGTAGAGAGCAGGAAAGGGGGCAAAGAGGAGATTTCTGCTTGGCATGGGAAGAAGCTTCCCCAGGGACCACCATGCCAGGCCCAGTCAGAAGAGGAAAACTCCAGAGCTGACAGAAATAATTTACAGCTCTCATTAGCTTCTTTCCTTCTCTCGTAAATACGATAACAGGCACATCAGTGCTGTTACCTTATTTATCCCATCCTACTTAAAACACCCCATCCTACTTAAAACTGCTGGCATCTCATAGCTAAAGACAGGAATCACATGATTAAATGGATCATTAAATAAAGCAGATGCTTTTATTGTAGCACATTAACTTCTCTGTTATTCTGGAAAAAATGCTTATGCTTGGGCTGAATACAGGCTCTATTCCTCCAAAGTCAGCCTGAGTTTAAACCATTTGTCAAGCATTAAAGGAGTCAGATACACAGTATCAGAGGTCACTGACTGCCTCATACCTTCATTTGATATAATTTTCTTTTTTTTAAGCAACCAAGTCACTTTTTTACAGTAACCTGCACTTGTTACCTGGCTCCTGTCTCTGTAATGTCATATAGCATTTATGGCATCTGTAGCTGCTCCCAGGATAATCTGGAAGGTTACCCTCAAGGAATAGTGGTCCTGGTCAAGGAACAGCTTAGGTTTGGGGACTTTGGGTTTTAGGTTTAAAGTAAACATACTGTACTTGTATCTGTCATCCCAGCTGATTTTTCCAACACACAGAGAAACACCCTGTGGGATTCCCAGAGCGGGTGGTGCAGAGGAGGGTCTGGGTAATGGGACTGGAGCTTTTATTTTCCAGAAAAGACACAGAAAACCTCTTAAGAAGGACAAGAGGTTGCAACACAGAAAACATAAAGGGAGATAAAGGCATTCTCACATGTTTACACAGCATGCTCAGTGGTAAAATCAGATCCTTTTAGCTTCTAATCAGATGGGTGCTTGGAGCTTACCTCTTTGTTCTGCTTAAGGTGACTCTGTAATGCTCAGGTGAATGTTCTTCCACTTAATATGTGCTTTCAGTTTCTGGAAATACAACCTTTAGCATTTCAACTGCTCATATCAAAAGTCATTTTGATGTCAGATGGGCATTGCTCAGCATTGTTTCATTGGAAGGGTTGTTTTTCCCCAGCACTGAAATAAATTTTTCATACCGAAGGGAAAAAAATAATGCAGCAAAGGTAGAAAGAAAGTAACTCCACAGAATGGCTGTGCAGTGGATTCTTCAGACTGACCTTATAAAAGAATGTTGCATTGGGATGTCCACCCTCTTATTTTTCAGATTTTTTTGGAATGTGCTTTTAGATTTTGGCATTGCAATGAGTCAGACATTTGTTGCACTACAGGAGCAAGTCACAGATGTGCCACAGTCCAAGGAGGAGACTTAGAAATAAAGGTGCAGCAGCTTCATCCACTACAGCAATGCCCTGTAGCCTAGGGGATCCTCATCAGGTGTTGCCAGGGCCACGAGCACATCTCCCTCTCCCTTGGCATGGACACTGCAGAGGCAAGTTGGAAAAGCCACTGCCAGGTGAGAACAAAGTCCCCCATCACCCTCTTTGCACCAGGGAGGTGTGGGTAGCGAGGAAAAGATTTCCTTGTGAAAGGGAAGAAGATCAACACAGAAAAATAACTGCAGAAGCCAGAAGTCTGGCTTCTTTTAAGCCAGGAACAGGTTTCCATCCCCACTACAGTAATCTGGATTTCACTCTGCCTGCCAGACCCATTTCCTCACTGCAGCATTGCCTCTCACAGCTGCCCAGGCAGAGGACAGGTGCAATGCCTTGTGCCACCTGTGCTGCGAGCACATGGCAGAATTTTCCACCAAAAAGGTGGGAAATTTCCTGCTCTGTCCTCTCTTGCAATAACCTCAGAAGAAAACACATTGTTTAAGGTTGTCCAAGCCATCAGGTGTGGAGCTGCCAAGCTGCCTCTCAGTGACACAGGCAGCCCAGCTCTATGGGAGAGAGGAGTAGCTGGGGCCAGGGCAGGATGGAAAGCATCCAGGAGCAGCCTTGAAGAGCTTCCTGTGGTCTCAGCACAGACAGAGGATAAGGGAGCTGTAGGAAAAGGAAGGGGTGCCAGGGCTGCCCCTCTCACCCACAGCCCAGGGCTCAATGCAGCAGCTCTCCAGGCTCTGCTCTCCAGGCTCTGCTCTCCAGGGACAGAGTTTGGAAACAAGGTCATTCTCATGGCCCTGATTTTCTGGGCACACTCCTTTACCTGTGCATCAAATTACACTTCCTGACCTTTTCTGGCCCCTTTTATTTTGTCTCCAGTAAGTTAATAAATTACACACAGTGGGGGTGGAGGAACTGCATGCTCCTCTTCAGCATGCTCCCAGGCAGAGCAGCATTGGGTTAGACAAGTCTGCTTCTCCTGTGTCACTCCCCAGCTGAGGTGGGAGTAACTAAAAACTGGGGGTTGGCACTTTTTAAGCCCTTCTAACAGAGGGACAGAGTTCCTGCACTCATAATAATTATACCTTAATCCTCCCAGTTAAATGCCTATTTCAACCCAATATCAAAAACTTTAGTGACTAACTAGAACCTTAAGCTTACTGCTAAGAGATTTAGGAACTGCTACTTTGGACTGTTGAAATGTAAATTAAAATCTCTTAGGGCACTTCTCTAGCAATTTAATTTCAGGCTGTGCAGAGTTGTGGAGGAATGCCAGAAAAAAATCTCCTTCTCCTTGCAGAAAAAAATATATTAAAATATGGAAGCTGGTTTGTATTCTATTGTGCTGTCATTCACCACATGCTACCCGTGCCAAGTAAAGGGCTGGGAATCAGGCAGTCAACAGTAAGTGTCAGAAACATCAATGAACTTTACATGCAGTCTTCATGCTTTGTACTGGTACCAGAAACACTTGACTGCATGAGTCCTCAGAGATGGGGCAGAAGAGAACCAGTGCTTTCCCCCTGTGAGATACCAGCCTGGAGTAAAATGGGTAAGGTTTGCTGCAGACAGCTTATGTGGGTGGGAAGAGAAAATATTTTGTCTAATCCAGGGGCTTGGATTCACTTTATTTTAAGTCTGTCTTCATTGCTTTTTGTGTCCCAAAAAAAGCACTTGGGGCAAAAGCTCCAGAATCAGGCGTGCAAGCTATTGCTGTACACAGTGCAAAGGATGCAGCCATGCAGGGCAAGCCTCAGTCCTTGCCTGTGACAACAAGGGCCTGGAGTCCTTCTGCAGCAGAGACTCTGTGGCTCCTGAGGACAGCAGGGTTCAGCCCGTGCCCTGCAGCATGCTGGCCAGGTGGCTTCTCCTGCAACAGCTGGGAGAAACTTTGGAGAATCTTGAAAGCAAGATCATTAGATGTGCATTTCACCATTGCCACCTTCAACAGCAAAAATAAGTCTGTAATCACAATAAGTTTGTCTTACTGTGGCACAAATTGAATATGCTGGAAGTACAGGGCAAAACAAGTAATCTGATTTATCACAACAGACACCAGTGCCCATTTATAAAAACCTGAATTTGTGCTGTACAGTTGTTCTACAAAAAGCCTCAGTAAGTCATTCTCTATCCAATAGCTACATTGAGTTATCACAGGAGCCCCATTACTCACAGTGACAGTCCCAGCACAAGCAGCCCCTGCAGAGAGCAGGAGTTTCTGCCACATGAAGCAGATGAAGCTAAAGGATATCCATCTGCCTGGCTGAGCCCAGCCCCGAGCCTGGCTGGGCACAGGGGGACAAATCCACCACAAGTGCATCTCTCCTACAGCAGTTCCTCTCTGCAGGAGAAAACTGACATGCTGCTGCTTTTCTTCAGACAAGCCTGAGTTTTGTTGATTTGGGGGTGGGGGTGGGGGGGGTGTTTCTTTGTTTGTTTTTGTTGGGTGAGTGAGAAGTGAAAATAACTCCCATTTAACAGTCACCAGGCACATCAGGCAACACATGAGGGACAGGAGGTAGGGAGCAACCTTTCAAAAGTGATAGGAGCAAGCTTGGCTTTGAAGTTCTCCATCAGATCTGATCTGCCTGGGACACTGAGGCACAAAGATAACCAAAGGCCTGGCTATGAAGCCTTCTTTTGGGAAGAAAGGGGCTGTGCAGATTAGATCAGTCATGGGGGCTATTCTAATCCAAATCTACAATCTTATTTAAATTAGTCCCTAGACCCTCCTATATTATCAAACATCTTGAAAGGTAAGTTTTCTAAAGCTGCTACCTGAGGGAGATCAGAATTTCTTCCATGGCTGTCTCTTGATTAGATATTTCCTGGCTGCATGCAGACATTGCTGGATTTGAGCTGATCCCAGAGTATTTTTGTTAAAAACATATCACCAAGCCTTACAGTGAAAAGAGATGATTTATTCTCTAACCAAGAATAGTAAAGGAGAAACAAAATGTTCACCAGTTATTTTCCTACTCTCAAAGTTGCTTTGTTGTAATTTTATAACTATTTCTTCCTTCTCCTAAAAAAAGTAATGGAATTCAGTGTCTGAAAACAGAATATTCATCTTCTGACTTTTTTTTTACTTCAGTTTTAGGATTTTATATCTTCACTGCATATTAGGAGGAAGAAAACCCCTCTAAGTAGCTAGTGAGATTGATTTCTGGAAATGTCATTTAATCTCTGGGGGTTTTGCAGCTCATAATACAACACAGCCAGTAGGGAACAGCCACATTTTGTGTTCATTCATCTGAGTAAGGAGAAAAAGTCAGTTCCTTGTGCCACACATTTAGCGGGGGATTGGATGAGTTACTGGGGTCTGAGTGATCAGGGCCATACCTGTGCTCCATCAGTGTCTGCACACCCTTCAAGCAGGGAGCTGCAGGCATGGTCCTGCACCCCAGTGGCTGCAGTGCCACCACCCCAGAGCAGCCTCCAGCCATGCCCAGCTGCCACCACTGGTGGCTGCTCCAATCCCATGGTGAGTTCTGCTCCCAAAGAAACAGGAGGAAAGAAGGGGCTCAGAAAGTTCTCCTTGCCACAGGCACCAAGGAAACACTGCCACTGACAACAAGGAGGAAAATTATGTCTACCTGGACTCTTTTGTTTGAAGCTTTGTTTAAAAGGAACAAGAGGCAGATGGGGACAGAATAAATCTGCACTAAGAAATGAAGTGGAATAACAAATAAGATGACAACACTGAACTCCACTCTTCAGGGAGCACAGCTACATTCTTTCCTCACAGTATGTCCCTTTAATGATAATTCACTGGAAAGAGTTCAAAATCCCATTAATATAAAAAATAAGTTCTTGCCTTCAGTTTAAATGACAAAGCTCTCTATTAATGTGAAATCCTTACAATCTCCTTCCCTGGATGCTTATATCTGATTTGAAACTGCATTATTCTGGGGATTTAAGCTATAAATGACCCCACCTGAAGCTGCAGTACTTTTACCCCCAGAGGGGTGGGAGGGTGAGAAGCAGGTTCTCTTCTGAACCATTTCCAAACACCACAGCACAGCAACTTCAGTACCTGATCAGGCAAAACCTCTTTTAAAAGGCAATAGTTATTTACACAGACAGTAAAGAGCCAAAAGAACAGAGCTCTGTTGAGTGGCAGAGCCACAAGAAATTACACTATATCTCTTTGCCCAAAGATGAAGAACAGCACTTACAGAAACCACAGCAAAACTGGTCAAGTCATCCTCTATCCATCACATCTGCAGCTACCTTTGCAAGGCAGGCAAGATGATGATAAATATGCTGCAAGGGCATTAAAGTGTGTCTTTCTCCTGAGCCACAAATAAAGCTGCCTGCAGGATCTGCTTTCCCAGAAATAAATGTCAAGGAGAAATCCAGGGAAAACAAAGGGGGCTGGTTAATTGAGTGATGCCCACATCACACAACAGACATGATCCTACAGAATGGAGCATGCAGTTCCAATCTGGCACTGTTTACCAACATGATGCAACTGGCACCATTTCAATGTTGTTGTAACAGGTGAGAACACATACAGCCTGGGGAGGAAATGGCATTTTTATTGACTGACAGATTGTGGTACTACATTACATTGAACATTCCTATGAAAAGAAGAGTGAGCCTTGCCTAAAATATGGCACAGCACTGTGCAAAGGTTAGCAGTGCAGTGTCACTTTAGCAAGGTTCAGGTTGTCCTGCAAAGCTTTGCTGGAACAGCTGTGCTGGTTATGAATGTTAAATAAATAAGTAAATACAAATCATATCTCAAAGCTTAGCTCTGCTAACCCCTGGAGCAGGTACAGACATGCTTTTATCAGATCAGCTGGGCTGCTGGAGGAAGCAGTGTAACAAAAGCAGCATCTCTATGTGTGTCTGTGCTGCAGGGCTCAGCAAACACCTGGTGCCAGCACAGCTGCTGCTCCCACAGTCAGCAGCCCCAGCACAAGCTGCCTGCACCTGTGTACCCATACACACACAAAGTGTGGCTGCAGGCACACATCCTGACCCTCAAGCCTGCTTACAGCTCTGCCCCTCAAGTATTTCTGGAGCACACACAGTCCTCAGCAGCTGCTGGCAGTGCCAACAGCCACCCCACTGCCACTTCCCTTCAGGCTGCACTTCTGGCCTGCCTAAAACCAGATTGGGGAAGTACAAAGCAAATAAAAAGTTCTTAGGCACAAATTTGACACTTAAGATTTTACAGAGGTCTGAATTGCATCTCTGCTAATTACACATCTAGTTTTTCTTCCTCTGACAACTTCATGACTGACTTTGCTTTGTCTCAGATTTCTGCACTGATCTTCCACCCCTACAGCAGCCAGTGCTCAAGTATTCATTGAGAATCATTTACTCATCAAATACCATTGAGAGTAAATGTGTAAATCCTGTAGACTGGCCAAATAAGTCTGGATGGAATGACTTACTTGTCTTGCAAGATTTCAAAGGTCTCACGTTTGGCTTTTTTTCATGAAAAGTGATTTGAAAAAAAACTAGAGATCACATATTTCTCAGAAATTACTACTGTACCAGTCAGCTAATGTATCCCAGATTAGAAAGATGTAAATAAAATCCCCCTTTTACTTCTGTCAGAACAGGAATTTCCTTCAAAAACCATTCCCTCTGAGAAAGACATTTCACAAATAAGTTTAAAAAAATAAATTTGGAAGTTTTTATATTTCTGACCAAAAATATTTTGCTCTGGACTATCAGATAAGGAAGAAAATGATAGCAACTAACATTTGGCTTAGAAACATCTATATATAAACTAATCTTTCACTGAAAGAAGACTCATCCTGAGTGCAGACAGAGTTGACCATTTCATCACCTGCCTGTGCTCATGTATATGTGAAGGTGGATGGCTGAAAACCTGTCCATTCCTGTCCCTCAAACAGCAGCACAAGAATGAAGATCTTAAAATCCTCGACCTCCCCTCCCATGCCACTTGTGCCTTCCCTGAATCCAAAATCTCGCTGTTCCTCCCCTGAATGACAAAGCTGATGTCAGCCTCTACTGCTGAGCAGCTCAGAGCCAGCCCTGACTCCTAACTGGCCAGGAATTTTGCTGAAACACTACTCAAAGAAAAATTGGAGATATTTCTCCTGCTTGTTAGGTCAGCAGCATGTATGTGGGCCTTGCATATGCTAAGGAGCAATAAGGAAACTTCAGAGTATTCACAAATCTGTCACTCCACCTCTTCAGACACTGCCAGCCACTGGTACAGCACAAAAGCTTCACAGTCTCTCCTGGGTTGATAAATCCAAGGGCCTTTATATCCCCTAAACTCTCCCTCCCATTTAGACAGACCCAGCAGAGCATTTCTTTCATGAAATGCAGATTACACAGAGCCAGAAGTGAGGCTCCTCGGATGAAGCACAGCTGGAATGTATTCTGGGTAAGTGAACATTTCACCACTAATTATGACACTGCCCAGGAGCAAGGACAAAGAACATCAATGTTTAGACAACCAAAAAACCAATATCTACTACACATGGACACCCTTATTCAGTTATAGCCAGTAACTTCTCCTGAGTGGGGCTTTGATAGCAAATGGATGAGTAGAGAGTGGGATCTGAAGATAAATCACTGTCTGGGAAGCTGCTCTCTTAAGCAGTATACACTGATATTTCTTACAGGAGAGAGAAATGCTTTCTTGGCTTCCCCTTTGACACAGGTAAGCCTGGTGGGAGCAAACAGCAGAAGGAAAATCCTGCTGTGTCATGCTGTGCATGCAGCTCACACTCCATCCAGGGTCATCACTGCTTCTTTCAGAAGCCTGCACATTCTTGAAGAAACAGTCTGTTTCCATTAATAAAACCCCTACAGTGTTGAAAAGATGGAAAGCATAAAATCGTGCATGGAAAAGTAGGGGGGAGGATTACCAAAAGTGTTTTCAGTCTTTAATTTCTTCCATAGTCTGAAGAAAAGCTAGCCCATATTATCTCTGCAGTTGCTTCAGCCAGTTCTTTTCTTAAAATTCATGGAAATAATAATTTTGAAAAGCGCATTTAAAGGCCATACAGGATTCCAAGCCTTTTTTTAATCATGAGACAAAAAAATCAGCAGATCACAAGAGATAAAGCTAGAACGAGCCAAAACTCACTGAAGTTTTAAGATATCTCCAGTAGATCCAGAAGGATTTGGTTCAGAGTTTGCCTTGTAGTCTAATCATCCTAAAGACTGCTGGCAATGACAGAATACAATTTCTCTTTTTTTCATAGTGAGAGTCATATGAATTGATAAATGCTGCCTCATTTGAAAGCTGGGTGCTTAGTCCCTGGCTCTAACAACACTCTGCAGACTTAGGACTGATTAATTGACAGGCATTTGGGATACCTAGGGATAAATATCAACCACAAAGTGAAATGTCAGCGAGTGAGTGAAATATATTGCAAGGCTTGTGTGGATTATGAGAAGCTGTATTATCAAACAAGAGAATGAAGTCAAGGGATAAGCAAGTGTAGAATCAGAGCATGCAGCAGGATAGTGATAATTAAGTCCAGGGAGATAATTTTGTAAATGTAGATTTAACAGCTTTAGTCAGATGCTCATCTCTTCTTGTATAACCAGCAGGTTTATTCAAAGATCATGTTGGTAATCAACTCAAGTAGAAGTGGCAACGTGAGGAGAAAAGGGGTCGCACAGTGGAAGGGTTAGGTTGAAGGAGAGCAGAATTACAGTCTCCCTGCTGCCTGCTAATGACATAACAACCTCAAATGTGATCCATAGAGGGCTGCAAAAGAAGCTGTCTTTTGAAATTCAAGTTATTTCACATCTGTTATGCTCATTTGGAGACATAATTGTCACCAAATTAATGTATAAAAAAACATTTTGTCTGTCACTTTGGACTCAAGTTGCAATTCTTTCCAGTAAACATATATATATATACAGATGTGTAAATATATATACTATATACATACACACACACATAAATATATATATATATACACACATCAGCCAGTAAGCAATAATGTCCCTTAGGTTAGAGTTGTGACCTGTGTCACCCAGAAAACAAGCTGTGTTAATTGCCCAGCTGCAGTGCCATGAAAATAAACACATCTATTTGTGAGAATTGCCTGTTCTTACATACCTGTTACTGGGTGCCCCAGAAGCACTATCTTGCTTTGATAATGAGTCTGGCCAGAAAAGAAAGCAAAACAAAATGAAATGTTTTATATTTCACCACGGAGTTTTGCCTCCTCTAAGCACAAGCTGGACCCACCATGCATGGCTTTGGGAGAGGACAGGAGAAAAGCAATAATAAGATAATAAGATAATTGCTGTGAATATCCAGTGTTAAACCACCATTCCTTGAGGTCCCTGATTTCCCAGAAGCTCCTCAAACACAAAACCATGTGATCATTGCTGCATGCTGCATGTACAAATGAAATGATGGGCTTCCAGTTTGCAGCCTCCAAACCCATAAGGAGTCCATGGAGTGATTTAAGATGTCCAAGAAGGGGGATTACAAAAGCAAGTTCCTATACTCTCTGTATAGGTTGGAAAGGGAGATTTTTGGCCCACAATTGCTAGAAATTGAAATTCTCTGAGTAAACTCTTTAAACAGCCTAATGGGAGTGATAACCACAATCACAAGGCATGACCTGTGGTCTCATAAGACCAGCACAGCTGACTGTGCCATCAGAGGACCCCTCACCTTTCTGCTGCAAACACCAAGACAGAACCTGAGAAGCCTTTGCAACACACATCTTGCTAAAAGGTGTGCCCAAAACTTGCAATTCCAACAGATGATAATTTCCCTACATCCATAACATAATAATAATAATAATAATCAGAGGCATACACAGTTTGCACTAAGCACTTCTGTCTTTGGCTTTCATAAGCTTAGAATCAACCAGAAAACTGGAAACAAACTTCAGTGTAGTGAGAGATTACAACCAGAATTATCATAAATTACAATGAGAATAAGTGTGTATTTATTTTAAAAATTGTAAAGTCTGATTTCACATTTAAGCTATTGTTTCATTATGATGACTTTTGAATACCTATAATTAAATGTTAGTTACTCTTGTTCAGACCATTTTATAAGAACACATAGGGAAAATGCTCAGAAATAAATCCCAGGCACTGATTATTTTTAATAGTGCAATCCTTCTTCTATGGTAATTACTGGGATACAATACCCCTTAACCTATTCAGCATTCCTAGAGGAATTTAAGTCAAAAGCAATCTGATTAAGGTAAGGGCTTCCCATCTCTGCTTTCTCTCCCCCTTCTCTGCACAAATAAATATAAATGTGTGTTAGCTATGCAGAGAATCAATGAAATTATATTCAATTTGCAATTCAGCCAAGTGTCTGCAAATTCAACTAATTATTTATATTCTGAGTCTTGTTGATGCTGCAGTTATTGTAAAGCTCAACAGTCCATCTCTTTATTGTAACCAGTACTTGAAGCTTTTACATGTCCATTTCATTAAATTTGAAACATTTTGTGACCTATTTAAGTGCCATAGGCAGTTTTCTAATTATTTACCAGAAATTGTGAAAAATGTTTTAATCTCCTGAAACGCATTTTACAAAGTAGCATATCTTCAATAGGTGCCAATAGCTTAGTACACACACTTTATAAAAATATTTGGATGTTTGTAAAATCATTACTGACTGAGTTTATTTCCCATAGGACTTCTGTGAAAAGCTGTGGTGGTGGCTGGAGAGCAGCAGGTCCTTTCAGACTCCACACAGCAGGCCCTGCTCCAGGAAACTGTGAAAATACCCAAAAAAACCCCCATCATTACCCCTGTTCCAATGGTAAGAAAGCAATTAGCTTGATGTGAGCTGATCCTGACAGGGACAAGGAAAGCCTGCCCAAAGACATTAGGCAGCCCTTTTCAATCTATAATATAACAAACATTGGTGCAAATAATTCAAACTTGATTTGAATCCACAAGGAATAGTTCACTGCAAAGACCTCCTGTCCATGGTTGCTAAACACCCTGCAACATTCATCAGAGGAGTAACAATCTCACTTTCCCTTGACAGACACCCTGCCTCCCTTAACTCAGCTTTAAAAATGTTAGTGGATTGCACCTTACACATTTCCAGCTTAAAAGTGTCTATTATTAGCAAAAATGACATTTTGGTAGAGAGAGAAACTATTTCAATGTAATCTACAAAATGATTTGGAGGGATTTTAGCAAAGCAATTAGGGGAATTTCTGGACTACAAACACTGCAGTGTGTAATGTGAGATTTCATCTTGACTGATGGACTTGTTGGGATTTCCATCCAAAAATACAGCTGTGTTTCCCTCCTTGCCACACCACACTTTTAAATGAATTATATGTGAAATTTGTTTCTTTTCTGTGTTTTTTATTAGCACCTTACCCAACTTTAATCCATTTCAATCCTCCTGTTGTCCCAGTGAGCAGAACAGATGTCCAGCAGGACTACAGAAAAAGGGAGAAACTGATGCCTACAGGGCTCAGGAGCCACCAAAGAGAAATGCAAACCAAATTAAACCTCTAAAACTTACCAAGTGCTCATTGGGTAGGGGGAAGCAAGGTGAACCAATCTTAAGTTCATAAACAATCACAGAATGGCTGGGTTGGAAGGGTCCTTAAAGATCTTCTGGTTCCAACCCCCTTGGCTGCACTGGGGCACTTTTCACTGGACAGGTTGCTCAGAGTTTAATCCAGCCTGGCCTTGAACATTCCCAGGCATGGGCATCCACAAGTTCTCTGGGTAGCCTGTTCCAGTGCCTCATCACCCTCACAGTAAAGAATTTCTCCCTGATACCTAATCTAAACTATCCTCTTTCGATTTTAAACAGTTCCCCATTGTCCTGTTACTATGTGTTCTTTAAAAAGTCTCTCTCCATCTTTTCTGTAGGCTCTCTTCAGATACAAAGGCCACAAGTGGGTCACCCCAAAGCCTTGTCTCTTTCAGGCTGAACAAATCTGATTAGCCTTTCCTCACAGGAGAGGTGCTCCAGCCCTCTGATCAGCTTGGTGGCCTCCCCTGGACTCACTCCAAGGAGCTCCATGTCCTCCCAGTTCTGGGGAGCCCAGAGTGGGATGCAGTGCTCCAGTTCCTCCTGCCTGCATGGATGATGCTGCTCCTGATGTGAGTTCAGCCTTCTGCTCTGCTGTTTGCTGTAACAGTCAGCTCAGACACAGCCATGCCAGCTGCACTGGGAGGGAACACAAGCACAGATAAACACAACATTCAGAATAATTAGATACCCACAACACTGCAAATAATTTAAATAGGGGTTTTCACACTCTGAAGAGTGGGATGGAGCTGTTCATGGCAGATTTTTAGTGGCTGCATCTGAACCTACTATTAAAGCAAACAGCAAAATAGAAGAGTGAACTCAAAGCCTGCACCATCCATGCAGTCAGAAAGAAGATTTCCTTTCCTGCCTTATGTATCCCCTGCTGCAGCCCTTACACACAGATCATGCCCAGCCCTGATGGCTGAAGAAGAGGTTATGTTGTGACAGAGGAGTGGGAACAGTTCCAGGTGCATTGCTGGAAGCAAAAAGATTTGAAGGTGGCAGATTTCAAATGGCAAATTGGAAATCCAGAACATGACAGAATCAGGAACTAGGAGTGTCCCAAACACCCAGAACTTTTAGCATCTGGATGCTAGAGGAGACCACCTGAAATATTTGTTCCCATTAAAATCCAAAGTTATTGCTCAGGTAAAATACCCCTTTACATATCATGCGCCTGAAAAGAGGATTTTCATCATTGCTATTGTTGTTGCAGGCTGATGAGACAGTCTTGTCCAGATGTTACACAGGAGGAGAATGTGGTACAGACTGATGTAAATGGAGTAAGGAGGAATGGTTCCCTGCCCCTTGCAGGTGAGGCAGGCAGACAATTTGCCACAAATCACCAGGGAAATTCAGGGCCACACCTCAAATTGAACATAAGCTGTCCCAGGCTCTGCAGTGTGGTTTCTGAGTGGCAAGAAAGGAAATGGTCAGTGGGATAGCCCTAAGAGCAGCAGTGTAGCTGTGCTTGCTAAGCCAACATGAATCTGATACATTTATTAGGAAGAGAAAATAAATTGGTGAATAAATTCACTGTTGTCCCAACATACAAGGGTGTTCCCATAAAAAATGTGTCTCTGCCCACTGCTGGCACATGACAGAGAGATTAAGAGATTAATGAAGCAGAAAAAGATGGTGTCAACAGCAAAATATGTTACTGCAGCTGTACCCCTCCAGAGCATTAAACTGCAATTTGGGTATTTGCCCCCTTCCCCACCATTTCCCAGGAAGACCACACTAAGAATACAATGAGCAAAGTCCAGATATAGGCTCAGCCCTGCCAAAACTTCACTTAATGAAGAGAGAAGAGAGGGGTTTGCAATCAGCTTGTAAATCTGGAAATACTTGGCCTTAGGTTCATATCTGGCATTACAATGTGGTAGTTTCTGATAAGCAGGCAAGACTATGCTTTTCTCATCACAACTTACTGGTCTTCCCATCATCTTCCAGTTCACTGAGGCAAAACCCTATTCCACCTACCTCTGACAGCATTTTAACCTTCTCTTTCTGGCAGGATTGCCCAGCTAGTCCCTATTTACCACCCTTCATAATGCAAGCTGGATACTGCACCTGCTTGCACATCCTGAACATGTGACTCTGCAGTTTGTCATTACTGCCTCTGAAAACCATCCTGCATCCTTTTGTGATGCAGGTAGATAAAACTGTTTTCTCCCTCCAGGCCCTATAATATTTTAATTTTTCGTATCTTTAGTAAAACAACTTAAAAATCATATTAAGTGACCTGTTTTAGTGCTATTTATACTTAAGATATGCCATTTTGTGGTGCATTCATAAGAAATATGTATGCCAGAACAAAGAATCACTAAGCTTCACCCACAGTGCATTGTGACAATGCATTTATTTCTGGCTGTATTCAGCCACCACCAGTGGCTCACAGTGCATCCTGACAGCTGCCACTGGTGTGTGACCTCTTGAGCAGTCCTCATTAGCACAGTTTCTTAGCCTATCATTTCACAGAAAAGAAATTACTATGGAACAGCTCCCAAATGAGCACCTCTCCCTGCAACTCAAATTCAAGGGATGAGACAAGAGACAGAACATCTGCCAGAGAAGAGGATATTTTGTATGTTGATCAGCAGTGGAGAGCAAATAAACTATGTTCTGAAAATAGAAAATTGACTTCCTCCAAATCAGGAGAGCATCTATGCTTCTCTGAAAAGGAAAAGCAAGTGACTGACTGCATACAAGAGCACCCCCAGTCAAAGGCAAGGTAGCTCCCCAGCCTTGATACTGTTCAGCACGCAGAGGAAATGCTCCCTTTCCCACAAAGGCTGAGGTTTCTGGATGATGGAAACACTACCCCTTCAGCACAGGCTTTCTCTTACTTTAAGGAGAAAAGCAAAAAGTTAAAATAAAAAATTTGCCTTTCTGACTTTTTTGGTTGGTACCTTTTAGACTCTTGGATGCTCTTGGTTGGTACCTTTTAGACTCTTGGATGCTCTGTCCTTGGAACTAAAATCTCAAATGTGACTGCAGAAAGAGATTTTTTTTCTTCTTCTTCAGTCTTTTGTCAGGAACAAAAGCATTTGCTTACTGATCTACCTGTAGAGAAACAAAGCACTACTTCAAACACCCATTCCAAATCAGAAACCAAAGAGAAAAGACAAATAAGTGGGTGCCTGCTCATTGTTCATAAATTTCTTTAAGTGACATCATTTCTACAACAAGCTTCCTTTCCTGTAAGTACTATTTGAACCTGGAAAAAAAAATTTCTCTACTGTAAAGCAATTATGGAATGGCAGAAAATAATTAAGTGACCAGAATACTGTTTTGAACATGTTTCAAGTGCTCGTCATGAAGGTTTTTGAATGTATTTGACTGGAAGCTCTGGAAATAAAAACTAGGGCCAGAAAGAGCAGAGCAGGTAAGAGAACATGCTGGTTGTTTCACTCCAGACACATCTCTTTAATCTAACACATTAGGGGAACATATCTAGAGTGTGGAAGACAGCTCTGTCATCATGTCCAAGATGAATAAAATATCAAGGTATACATTTTGGATATTCAAGTATTGAAAAACTCTTGCTAGTTATTAGGCTGCATGTAAAAAGATAAATTAACAGAAAAAAGAGTTCTCTTATTCCCTAGTCAACCAAATCTGTCAAGCAAAAGATATTTTCAATTATTTTTTTGGCTGGGTAGTATTTTTGTATATTACAAATTGTTAACAGTTAGATATGATTACAAAATAATTACTAAAATATGATATCCATTTTATGGCATCAGGCCAAAATCATTTGCTACAGCACATAAGCTTGTTTATGAAATTTGCTGAAGCCAGGGTTTCACTCCAGCTATAAAATTACAAGACTAGAATACAAAACAGACCATTCAAAAACAAAGACATTTATGAACATTAACTACCTGTATTTAGAGAATATGAGACCAGCAATGCTCAGAACAGGAGGAAGTATTTACTAAGCACACACAATTCTATTCTTTGGTCAATCTGTAATAACAAAAATAGTTATATTTGGGGTATTTCATCCAATCTTCAAGATCTCTCATAGAGGAGTACAATGATAAAACATGGGGCTGACTTTGGCTTTCACAACACTGAAATCAATCAAGTACCTGTATGCAGTCCAGAGGGATGATAAATTGTGTTTATCACACCTAAAACCAATTTTCTGGGGAGAAAAAAAAAAAATCTAACAATTTAGAGGAGTCTAGATGCCCTATATTTATTCTTTCCCTGAAAGCCAGAAGTGAAGACAGAACACATCTCTCCTTTATATATATATATATATATATATATATATATATATGTATGTATATATATACACATATAAACATCTTTTTAAATAGAGCCTTCCTTTTTAGAGCTAGACTTCTTAGTACAGCTGAAGCTTCTGCTTAAGGCAGAAGCTATTTGAAATGCTTGAAACAGCACTCTGGGCTCCATGTAGTGGCCTAGGCTATACTTCATAAAATGAAGTGATATTAATCTCAGCATTCATCAGGAACCATGAAAGAGGTTAAAATAGCTTCGTTTTTTTATGAAAAACAATATAATGAAAAATCCTTTCTATTATATCTGTTTAATTTACTTCCTCCTTCTACATATATATTCTAGTTACAAGACATGTTTGTTTTCTTTATTGGTAAATGTTAGGACAATATGAGATTTTAGATTAGAAAAAATACATGCTGTTGTGAGCCCTTAGTTACAGAATTACTTGTTTCCACTAGATCTCCTAGATGCATCACTGATCTACATAATCCTAATAAATATTTGAGCAGGCCAGTCTCAAACACAGTTGCTTACCAGGCAGATGATGTTTCTGGAGCTAAGAAAACAATTTTCTCTGCAGCATGTCAGCCTCCTTTGGTTATCCCCAGGCAAAATTACCAGGTACACAGGAGCGTTCATGCAGGTTTGATGTGAGAGGTGAACCTGTGCTCTGAGCACAAGGTGTGCAGTGAGACTCATTAGCTGCACTGCAACAGTGACCACACAAGTCTCTGGAGCACTGGGACTGGAAACACAGCCTGAAGTCCAGGATGGAAATAAACCACATACAAAAAAGGCACAAGAAGAAGAAATATGAGAGACACAGAAGAACATCCATGTGTAGAAATATCAAACACAGTAAGACTCTTCTGTTTACAAAAACCAGGACAGCTAGAACCTGCTATTTTGAGAAGGTAAAAATTATATTTCATACAATACAAAATATAATACAGAATCATGCATCATGGTAATACAGGAATGCCAAGGTTAAAAGTGTAAGTAACTTTAAAAAACTGCTTTAAAATTCATGGACTACCCAGAGAAGGATCACTGCCCACTTGTTTCCTTACTCTCCTGAGTATCCAATGAGTTGCAGTTGCCAGGGATGAGGTATGGACAAGAAAGTCATAGGACTCACTCAGCTTCATCAGGTAGCAAAAATTCATTTCAATGCAAATGCTCAGGGAGTAAAAAGCAGCAGCAATAGCAATGAAAATTTAAGATTTGCCCATCAGAATAAACAATATACAGAATAGGCAAAGGGAATATATCAAGCTTGTTTTTGCCATTCTATGCTATGAGAATTAGAGCTGGGAATGAGACATGGCAAGTAGTTCCAGTACTCATCACCTGAGTTACAGAGCTACTTTCTAACCAAAGGTCTTTAAAAGCAGAAGGTATCATGACTAGGTTATGTGCATTATATTTACTTATTTTTATTTTGACTGAAACAAGCAAAGAAATCCAGCTTTTAGATGCCCTTGTGATCACTCATAAATGCAAATGAGTGCACTAAGCCTCAATATATTAAAATAATCTTTACAAATAATTATGAGCTGACACCTAAGAGCTAACATGGCTGAAATGACAAATTGTCATCTCATGATGTACATTAGCCTAGTGTCACCCAAAGCCAATGTATTTTAACCCATATAAAACTAGAATTGCCAGCTACTGTGGACTTTTCTTTCCTTGAACAAGGTACAGGTGAAATGCCTGCCAAGAGAAACCCACATTTCTTTTGGAGCAACCTACAAACTTGCATGTGCCATTAATGCTGGACATGGGAGCACAGCTGCTGCTTGTCAAAATGCTTCTGTGGTGGAAGTGCTGCTTTGGAAAACAAACCAGGCTAACAAAAATGTGTTTTATAAGCTGAAAAAATATTACAAAGCTGAAGGAAAGAGACCTAGACATCATCAGAAACAAGATGTGGACTATTCTGTCTCCAGAAGTCCCAGGCAAAGAAACAAGTAAAGCTTTCTGAACACTGAGAACAGCATGATTAAAGACCTTGTCAGACACAAATGCATCCTTCTCAGACATACATGAGAAACAGGCACATTGCTGTGCCTTTTGTTGTCATTGCAATGCCACATCAATAATCCAGAATTAGGAGTCAGCAAGTGAAAGCTCGTGTTGAGACAGGAACTTCTGCATTGTCAAAGATCCTGCAAAAGTTTGTGGACAGCAAGAGAACACAGTGAGAGAGGTACAAACTTCATCTCAAGGTTATTTTGTATATTCTTTGTATTCATTGATTTAAAATGCTTCCTCTGTACCCAATTGCTCATACTGGATAGGCAAGTGGCCAGTGAAGACTATGGACATAATTAACATCTATTTTAACAAGCCACCTGAAACCTTCAATTTATACAACACATACATATAAAAATATCACTGGTCACAGTCCTTGGCATTTTATATTCTTATCATCTGCTCCTCATATTTATTACATCATCTCATAATCTAAACTGTAAACTGTTGGGGAGAAAAAATATTCTGTCTTCCATATTCTTGTGCAATGAAATCACAAACACTGAGACCCTGCCACAATAGCTCCTTTGGAAATTAATACATGCAACAATATGGTTATATCCTTCCAACCTCTTCTTTATCATTTTGAAGTATGTTTTTTGTTATATTTCTTTAGGAATAGCAATGGAAGCTGCTGTCTGGTTTGCATCTCTGCATTTTGCACGATGTGCCCCTTACAGCACACATCTTCCATGGGAAAAGTGTGATGTAGGACTAGCAGAGTAAATGAATTTAACAGGGTTTGTCCTTCAGGGGAAGATGCCTTGGTTTTGTCACACTCCATGTTTTTGTGGTGCTCTAAAGTCACAGGAAAGCAACAGGAAAGCCTTCTTTACACCGGGAGGTTAAGATTTTACCAGTCACTTACAGACATCCCACTGAGACTAGTTCAGAAGTGTGTCTTTAATTATTAGAGCTCAGTCTTCCACCTGGCAGAACAAACATGCAAAGTAACCCATGGCTTTAATAATTTACCCTCTGCAACCACAACTTGGTCATACAGCTAATTCATGCTGTAGATTCTGCTCAGTGAAGCACCACAAATTATCCACACAGGCAAAAAAGGAAAAAAAAACCACTTTCAGGGAGTAGATTTAGGTTAAGCAACATTCAAGGATTTGCATGCAAGACTTTCACCACAGTGAACCATGAAGATGTTAACACCATGATACATTAGATACACCAAATGCATTTATTTACTTAGAGCACAGAAAGAGCCAACTCTTCATTCCCAAAACAGTCATTCAGCAACTGTTAAAAACTAAGACTCTTCTAAAGTACCTAGGAATAGCATGTGTTGGTGTTGTTTGTTTGATTTTATTTTAAATATTTAGACATTTGGATTTTAAAGGAATGCCAGCAACCTTCAACTTACTGGTTGAAATTTCAAGTCCAAACCAAGTTGCTTTTCTCCTTATGCAGCTACAAACTGAGCATTCAGCCTGTGACTGAATTCTCACATGAATTCAGCATGTGAGATCTGAGTTTTCTAAGCAGTTGGTCAATTCACACAGTACAGCCCACCTGCCTGTCAGACCCAAATTCCTGTCCTCAGATGAAAATAGTCATGAAGAACAGTTCAGTCTGATACTAGGAATCTCAGCCCTGTTAAGACAGAAGTTTATATCAATTGCAGAATAAACTTTGCTCAGAAAAGGGGTCTATTCACTTTATAATGCCAATTTAACAGCTGTTAAAAGTGGTCCTTACTAAAGTTTGAGGTGCCCTTATTTAGACAATTCTTCCAGATTTATGGACAGCATCAGCTCTTAGTAATTAAATGTTCTCTATAGTTATGATGATTGAGAAGAGGACAACTGGAAGAATAACACTAATTAATTCAGTGTTATTCAGAAAGTAGAATAGCACTACTTTCTGTTCTAAGATTTTGTTGTTTCAAGCTACAGAAAGCTTCTCAGGTGATTTTTTTTTTAGAGAAAATGATTATTGCAGTCACTCTCAATGAAGAAGACTCAGGCAGGTTTAGGTCTACTAACATGAAGGGTAAAAAAAGTAACTTATTAGGAACAAGCATCTGGCAATAAGCTCCACTGAATTAAAAAAACTTCAGTAACAGACAGTAATTAAGAAATTTAGCAATTTTTTCAGTTTAAATGTATTAAAAACTTTTTTTTAAACAATTATTTCTTTTTAAGATTACCACAAAATACTGAATCACTACAGCTGAAGGGTGCAAGTGAAATTTTTGAAACAACATCAAATTCTATTTAGGAAAAAAGCATTTCCAGAGTTTGCTACTTGGTGAAAAATAAGATCAACACCCCGAGAGAAACTGAATCTAAACTGTGAACTGAGAGTGCTGGTGGCTGACATTACTGCAGAGAACTGGGTTTAGTGCTCTAAATCTGCACAGTAGACAATTTAATAAATACTGAACTTACCAAGTTATGAAATAATCATGTGCTAAGAACACTTCTTGCAAAAATATGACAAGTCTGTTACAGCACAGCTGTTGTTATTCAGACATAAAACCCATTTAGAGAAAGCACTTTAGCAGAACCAGTTATACAGCTGGATGGCATACACAGAGATAGGATTTTTCCCTCCCAGATAAGCATTTAAGCACCTTAAGTAAGTGTCACACAGGCAAACTGGCTTAAATAAGTTCCAGCTACCTACAGGAGACAAGTGGCTCTCCTCTGCCATCTAATTTGATACATGCTGGGAGCAGACATTGCAGTTAAAAAGAGTGAATATCCCATCAAACTTGCTTGACAGCCAATTTAGATATTCCAGCTTGATGGCTGTGCTTCAGATAATTTTGGCCTTCAGGTTGGAAGCAGTTCAGCAGGCTGAATATTCTACTATTTTCATTTCTGATAAGGATAGTGAGGTTGGTTTGGTTTTCCCTCACAACTTAAGTCCCATTTACATATGTTCCAAAACAATTCAGAAATCAAAAGAAAAGCTTTGCCTTTAGAACAGGTATACATATAGTCATAAAGCTTCCTCAGTGTGATTATAGCCCCCCTGTTTAGAGGAAAATTTACTTAATTTCTTTACTTATCATTTCTTTTGATGGAAACTTTAGAAGGTCAAAGGGGGGAGTTTATTTCACATGGCCTATGAAGGTCTTCAGAATTTTCACTCTGTAGGGACTTTTTTCCTAGGTGAGGCATGAAAAAAAAATTAAATGAAGTCAGATTCTTTAATCCAAAACTTCAAAATCCTGAGAACTCAAGGTAAGGCCTTACATAGCTCATAAGAGGGAACTTAAGCCAAAACATAGAGGCAAGAGACAAAAAATCTATAAATATCAGTGAAGAATTCAAAAAGGACATTCCAATGTATTTTTTCTACTGCATAAAAAATTTGAAATTTTTACAAAACAAAATTATAATGATCTTTAAATGAATGGTAAAAAAGGGGAAAATATACTTTTTAAGGCTCATTTCTAAACACACCAAGTAGAAATAACCTGGGAAAGCACTTCTTTCACATATGCTTTCACTCACCAGATTACTATAACTGCACTACCAACATATTTGACTATTGTAACTCTGATTACACACCCTACAACTGACAGGTATATTTAAATAATTGTTTTTATTTTTCTTATTTGTATGTTGATTCAGATATTTATACTTGTTATTCTTGATGTACTAAAGTATTGATGAAACTGAGAAGACCATAGGTAAATACCTAAATTCAAGTGAAAAGTTTCCCCAACTGTAAAAAATTGTATTTCTATTAATGCCAGGTCCTGAAAAAGGAAGTTTTACCACTGTAGATAAAACCACTCTTTAACAGTGCCTCTGGATTTAACCAAGAGACAATGCAAGAAAACCTTCACCTCCTTCCTAAGCCATAGTTGACCAGGATTCTCCTTCCATTCAAAGTCATATAGTAACTGCAATTATCACTAGTTTTCACCTACAGCATGTTAAGAACTTCACATACTTTTAATTATGCTCCAATACCAAAGATCAGCTCAGAATCAAAGTAATTTAGCAGGTTCCCTGGTATTTTTCTACAGCCAACAATTTCTCTATGAAAACTGTAGCTGGCCAAACTACCAACAATTCCAAGGCCTGAACATTGAGTGGGTGAATCTCACATCTCTGACTCTTCCATCTCTCTTAGATTGCCTCTATACCCCACCCAAAAGCACTACAGCAGCTGCCTGAAGCAGGGACACTTTCAGCTTAGAGATTAAATTTGTAGTAAGCATAAAAATAAATCCACATGTCACAGACTTTAATGGCCAAAAGGGCCAGCCAGGCCATCTACTCTGAACAGTGCAACAGAGACCGCGACATTTCATCCAGTGCATGCATCCATTTGATTGGTTCGCTTTGAGCAAAGACACTTCTGATCTAAATTTTTTTTACTGAAGTTCACTTTATGAGTCTGGCCATTGAGCATGGCAGAGATTTTCTGTTTGCATAACATCTCCCAAGATACAACTCTGATCCTGAGTAGAATGCAGTATTCTTCTGAAAAAATAAACATTGTCCCATATCATCTTCCACTATACTGATTTCTTTTTCATTACCCCATTTTCACAAACCATCTTAATTAAAGTTTATATGACAAAACATCCTCAACTTGGCTGAAAACTTTCAGCTAGAAACACAGCTTTTCATGATGCTTCCATTGTAGTTGTAACTTTTAAGAGAAATTGAGAGTTCATACATCTTCCTTTTTTTGCAGCCTAATCACCAATCCTGCTCTGCTCCAACTGATAGTCACTGATACCACCTTCAAGTCTCCAGCTATTGATCTACTTTTCACCCACCATAACCCTCTTCTAAAGTCTTGCAGTGCTTCCTCTGTTAATAAGTTAGTATTTAGGTATCTATTCCTTATATTTCACAGCTATAATTCATTCTTGACATTATCCCAACCATTTTTATACTTGTTTTTCAATCAATTTACCTATATAAACATTTCAGGTTCCTTGTGGGATTGAACTGTACCCATTGATCATAACCTTTGTCCAATTCAAACACCATAAATCCTTCAGCATTTGAGGGATTTAGACAAGTCTCAGCAAATAAGTGTGTTAAGGGGTGAAAGTCTTTATTTTTCTTTCTGTCAACTAGATACCACAGGTAGAAGTTTCAATGTTGAGATAATACCATTACCAAGAGTAGCTCATGTGTACAAGCAGAAAAAAAATGATTCTTCTGTGGGCTTTTAAAGGACTCCAAATAGATATAGATTTTAGAATATGCTATATATGCTTTAAAAAAATAAATAACAACTGAAGTATCATGATGTGAAATACACCCAAAATAACCACTTAAACATGGAGACCTTGAATACACATTTCCATTTGTAATTCACTGGATTTTCCTGATATGTACTTGAGGAAAACAAGGAAAGCATCTCTAATTGCTTGCAATCAGTAAGCTTACCTGAAACCTCACACAGACCACAAACTCCTGGAAAGGGATCAGGGGAAGGGGTGAGAATCAAAGCAAAAGAAAAAAACCAAAAAACCTCACAGTTGAGATAAAAACTGTTGTATAACTGAAGCAAAAATTTAAAAGAACATTAGTATAATAATAGTAATGAAAAGGACAGAGAGGAATAAAACCCAAGAGGAAGAAGTGATGCACAACACAACTGCTCACTACACACTGACTGGTAATTGGTGACTCCCAAGTAACTCCCCTCAGTTTACACACTGACCATGACATTCTGCAGTATGGAATATCCCTTTGGCCAGTTTGGGTCCTAACTGTGCTTCCTCCCAGCTTCCTGTGCAGCTGCTCCCTGGCAGAGCACCAAACACTGAAAAGTCCTTGATTTAGAGTACACCCTGCTCAGCAACATCTAAAACATCTGTCATCAACCTTATTCTCATTCTGAGTCCAAAACACAGCACAGTAACAGCTACAGGAAGAAAACTGACTCTATCCCAGCCAAAACTAGGATAAATTACATGGACTTAAGACTGTCTGAAATGTTCACCATTTTCAAGGCAATCTCTCAAGTCACCTCCATTTGCTGTGCATTGGCTCATGCTGCCAACCAGTCTGCATGCATGCAAACTGGGTCCCTTCTGGAAGAAACTCACACAAAAGGCACATTCTGCACATTCCTGCACCTGCTACTGACCACTCCAGCCACAGAGTAAGACAAAAACTAGTCCAAAGTAAACCTCCCAAAACATGCAGAGAAGGAACGCAGCGTGCTCAGCATCCGGTGTGTGGCCACGTGGATCAGCTCCTACACTGGGTGCTGTGACAGTGGTGGCAGCTCCTGTTATTCACTCCCCTTGCCAGGGCAGCACTTAAAGCCTCACTCACTTTGGGAGCTCCTCAGCCTTCCTTCTGCTGAACACCCAACAGTGACATCCTCTTCATCATTAGATCCTGAAAGGCTTTGAGATGTTTTATTGTCTTGGATGCTTGCACTTCACAAGCTTTGGGCCAGCATTCCTTCTGAAATACTCAACTCCAACCTGAACTGGGGTACATTTGAGATTAGAGGTTGGAAAGAAAGAGGATGGAAAGAAAACTACTTCCTACATCAGCATGACTGCTGCACAGAAATATATGCTAAGAAGCTTTCAGCTTCTACATAATGAGTCAGTTGGTAGAGTGTCTTTTTTTTATTACTTTCTTACATACAGGCGTCTAAAGTCTGATTATGTTCTCTTCCAAGTATCAAAACCAGCTCTCTAAATTTAGTGCCAAGGTACAAATTAGGAAGCTGATTTCCCTCAGCTTCTCATAAAGAAGAGACAGACAGACTCCTCCAGAGGGTAATTTTGATCATAAGAACTCCTACTTAATTACCATCCCAGTATAGCTAAAAAGAAAATACAAAAAACTTTTGGGTTTGCAATTTTTTTTTATTAAGGTGATACATAGAAAAGTGATCACAAAAGGGGATAAAAATAATTGAAATTTTTGAAGAAAACCAAAAAAAAGGTAAATCAGACAAAAATTACCTAATAATTGTGAAGAAAGTTTCATTTCCCATCCTTAAACACACCCTATAAAACAGCTTCCTAAAGCAGTAAGAATAAATACTGGATGCAGTTACAGCTTCAATATATATCTTTCATTTTTCCAGCCTTCTCAAAGCACTAAATGCTTCTGTCTTCCAGGTGGTGAAGTGCATACTCCTCAGTACAGGGACAAATCCAGCTAGAGAAGGGAAATAATAAAAGAAAGAAAAACTAACCCAAATAACACAGCTGCTTAGTCTTCAGTGAAGTATGCTTCCAGTCCTTCCAGTTCAGTATCAGCTTTGTCATTTGAAGAAGTGAGAGTGGAACTTGAATTTATGCTTTCCTGACTATTATTTTTTTGTTGAAAGTTTCCTGAGTTATTGAATTCCTTCTTCGGTTCTCTACCACCATTTAACAGCTTCTGACTCTCTGTGAAGTACTGATTAGGATGATTCAAAGAAAACCCAATGTCATCAACCTGCACATAAAAGGAAAGGAACACCAAGTTATTACACTTATTTCTAAAAATCATATTTTTCATATTCAAGAACAGATTAATTAACAATTTACTAAGTTCCAATTTTGTTGAAGAAAAAGGCATCGGTTTGTAAATTATGTTTCAGTAAATGTAGGCATAACACAACTCTAGTTTCATCAGAAATTTTCTTCCTTCATTGCAGAAATAAAATAACTTTGGCATATTCAAACATTATTTCACACTGTCTTTAGTATAGTAAAGAAAAATAACACCCCGAAGCATCTAAAAACACATAAGTAAAATGGCATCTCTTTAGAGATGTAGGACTATTGAACCTACACCTTAAAATGGACTTTCACCATCCAAAAGAGGGAGTGAGAGAGGGTTAGAGTGCAAATGAAAGTGAAAAATACTGCTAGAAGTTGCAGCAATTGCACAGTATAAATCTAGATCTTAAGTATAAGTGTGAAACTGCAAATGGAAAAGGGGAGCTTCTTGTCTTTCCCTGGTTTCCCAAGAAGGCACAAATGCAAGATTTATAAGGGAGTGAGCTAAGACAGAACCCCCAGAGATCAAACTTATCCTTGCTCCATCAGTGCCACCATCAGCACCTGATGGAGCACTAAATGCACAACCAGTACCACAGAACATTTAGTCTTCAGTGCAAAGAATACAGAGAACTAGCAGCAGATTTGTATTGCTACTTTTTACTTCAGCAGATGCATTCTTTCAACTCTGGAATTATTTTAAAAATGAACATTCAATTAACGCTCTTCAAATATTTCAAATCAAGAAAGCTTTCAGCTTTAAAAGCAAGCTATTTTATGTAATGACCAAGAAGCAGAGTTATAACTTTTGTATTTCTTTTGGGAGGCTCAGAATTTGGAAATGCTTACTTTAAAAGGTGCTTTCACCTCCTATTCAAGGCAACCTGCACCTTTGATCTGCCTGTCAGTTCATGTGAATTGTAGGAACATTTCAAAAAAAACACTGCTCTTAAAATACATTGGAAGACTTACCAAACATGGGGTACAACACACTGTGGAAGACTAAGAGTCATATACCTGTTAATTTCTGCTCTCACTATATTCCTTTTTTCCCAGAAGGGAGTGGCCAATTCAGGCATAATAAGCAACTCTGCACAAACAGAGTCTCCTGAGGACATACTGTGGCTAATTTAATGTGCCAAACCCCATCAATTTAAATTTCAGCTGCTTGTGAATAATCATAAAGCAGAGGATCAGTGTGTGCTCTAAATGGAAGCCTGATTAAATGCATTACCACTGCCTAGCTTAGCTCCATTAGAAAATGGTGACATGGATAACAAAATCTAATTCAGACATGAATTAGCAACTGTAGTCAGTGACCTTGCTCGAAAAATCTTACAAGTAACAGTCCTAGCACTCTAATTTGGTATTCAAAGGCATAATGAAAAAAGAATCCAAAAAACTTAAACCAAAGTCATCACTGAATTTGATCTTAGTTTTATCTGGATGAGTTTCATCCAGCCAGCTTTCATCCATGCTCCAATTTCCAAGCATTCTCACTCTAGTCCAGCTGCATGTGTTAGCACAGTCTTGGTGCCAAGCACTAGACTACTGAAGCTGACCCTGTGAACTTAGAGAAATAAAATCTTTAACAAGTCTCTGTTACAGAGTCATTCATAGTCAATCTTACCCACATACACCATAACTTTTAAGAATTGCAGGCAACACCAACAGCTCTTCCCAACACATATCCAACACTTTCTTTGTAAAATTTTTAGATAATTTAAATTAAAATTCTCCATGTGAGCAAGTCCATTACTTCCATGAAAATTTTACTTAAGATTGTTCCCCTGCTCAAAGAAACAATCAAAGTTATGCTACTTGATTCTTGTGAACTTTCCTTCAATGAAAAACTCTGCTAGTGATATACAGGAAAGCAAAGGCTTGATTGCAAGTCAAGGTCACCAGCTTCAGAGAAACATCTTTTACCTCTCCATAGGGAAAAAAAAAAAAAAACCAAACCATTAATAAAGCATAGAGTTGTAGAATAGAAAAATCAGTCCAAGCAGGCTGGTAACAAGTTAAGCAGCTAAATTCTGTAAAAAAAATGCCATCATAAGCATGTGCCATTCAAACTACAGTGTGTGTGTGTATTTTGCTTTCTCTTACTGAAATAATATCAAGGGCAAAGCAGAAAGATGATTCTGAGTGCAAGCAGCAAATACAGATATTTATATTACTACAAAATTGATAAAAAATGATGCTTTTCTGGAATTTCCTATAGAAGAATGGAAAGATAGCTTTCCTAAAATGCATAGTACTGATTTATCTTTTGATGAATGTTGACCTTGGGGTCCACAGTCATCTTGAAAAAATATTATTTCTACTGACATGAGCTTAACACAGAGCAAGTATTAACTAAATTTAAAACTGTATATTATTTTGAATTTCCTTCCAGATTAGTAGACTTTTTCTCACATTTTCCAAGACTATAAGACAAAGTGTTCCTCTCAAAATACAGCTGCCAAAACAACACTGGACACAGGCTCAGGCTACACCTTTGCTATACATTCATACATATGACTTCTGGAAATATGTGAAGACAAACAGTTCCACTTAAATCAATTGTGCAAATCAGTAAGAACAAAAAAGTCAGTGGTAAATGCCTCTGGGTGGGCCATCTAATCCTCATCCATATCCTTAGTAAGGCAGTTCCCTAATATGCTGTTTGAAAGGGATGCTTCCATTTTTGGTTTGTGAAGAGAACAAAGCTATAAGAAGAGCTGTGCTTCACTGGGGGTTTTCTGATGACAAGGAATCTTGAACCAGTAAAAAAGCTGGTTCTTTGAATCAAGAAATCACACAGGAGATGGAGTGTGACTATTTGTTATCTTAAAAAATTTTTGGAGAAAATTTTCAGATAGCTTTGCTCACAATTAAGCAAATGGGAAAGCTCTGAGAATGCCCATCTTGATTTAAAAAATAATCATACATGACTACAAATGTGAAAAAATACCAAATAAAAATTAACAAAAGGTACCATGAAAATGCTGGGAGATTTCATTAAGAGGTTTTAGATACTTTCCCTTTATTTTTTTAAGGTTTTTATTTGCTTTATCTAAACACATCAAACTTGCTCAATGTATGAAAGCCTACAAATCTGATTAAAAGCAGGATCTTGAAAAAGCTAAATGACTCAAAATAGATAAGATTCAACCATATTGACTTTTTCAGAAAGACAGCATGTTATTTTACAACATCTTGTAATACTGAGGGTATTAATAACATCAATATATAAATGCAGAAAATTACAAAGGAATATTTGAAATTAACGAAAAGAAAACTAACAAGGCAAAACAGCTAATGATGCATGGGCAAACTGAAAACAGTCTCTGGGCTTCATTCATGAATTCCAAGGCCTTCCTCAAGACTAAGTGGGTGAACAAAGAGTAGTAGCTACTCACATCATGGGTCAGCTCGAAGTACTTCTGACAGGCCAGCTGGTAATGCATGCCCTTCACCAGCTCCAGCACCTGCAGGGCAGAGACACGAGACACACTCACAAGCAGCACACGCTCAACTTACTGAGACCTGCAGCAACAGGGTGCTCCAGGACAGCCTGGTACAACAGCTCATGGACCCCTGCAGCACACAACACCTGAGAATCCTACAAATAACTGACAACATTTTAAAAATGCCCTGGCTATGTTAAAAACAAGATAAAACCACAGGAAGGTACGCCCGACCCTTAAAATGTAATTTCAATACTCTTAACTTCAAGAATAAGTTGAATCTATATTTTGGTAATATCATTGTGACAGTTATTGTCAAACTATCATATTGCAACATCTCTTCTATAATTGCAGACATAAATCTAGCAATTCAAGTGGTTGAAGCATGAAGCAATCAAGGACATGATTTGTATTTTTATTTTCCACATTACCAGTTCATGCAGATGCACAGCAAAATACTACTGTGCTCCCATCAAGAAAATTTAATGCAAATCCTTTAGACAAGTATCTGTGAGAGGGGAATGCTTTTACCTTCAATCAGATTTGTCCTTTTAGAAATGAAGCTATTTCTAGTCAAGCTCAGCAGAATATGTGAGTGAATAGGCTGTTTTGAACATGTATTAAGAAAATCATGCCATCTTTTGTAAATACAATTTACTTTCCAATTCTACTTCAGGTAATCTCTTCTGTGCTGCATGAAGTCCCATTTCTTATCACCAGAATGCAATGCTGGTTGAAATATTTTAAAGTTTCATTACCTCCTCCCTCCTTTATATAATCAAAATGTATGCTCTCTCTGCTTATCAAACAGAGAAAATTGCTGGAATTAAGAGATAGCCTCAGTGGAAGAAAAAATAGTTTTCAAGAAATGTTAATTTCAAGCCATTTCCCAAGGTTGACCTTTGTGTCAAACACAGCAATATACAGCTTAAATCCCTGCTGTACTCATTATCCAATGGTGCCTTGTATTTATTGACAGATATATAAATAAATTACATTTGCTGAATGGATAAAAACAGCAACACACTGCCAGGAAAGTACTTAGCCCCATTATTTCTCTGTAATAGCCCAACTGATTACATTTCTATTCCTCTTGCCACCTCCTGCTAAGCCTTCTGTAAAACACAAAGGCCAAGGCCAGCTAGGCAATGAAGTCTGAAATCTGCCACTATCTGTGTACATAAATATATTTCCATTTTTTCTCCTCTCTCCTCGAAATTGACTGAAAAATTAGTAGATAAGGATTGGAAAAAACTCATCTATTCTTAACACCTCAATTTCATATTTCCTTACATTTGCTTGTTTGTTCTTTACAATATAATCTATGCCATACAAAAGAGCCATCTCTACTTTAAAGAAAATGCTGACCATGTTATAAGTATATACTTTTTTAAAGTGTTTTTCACCTAATATGGAGTAATTACCAGAAGACCTATTAGTCTCTTGGTTAGTTAAAAGAAACATTCATGATATTCTGTAGCATTCAGACCTGTCTAACCTGAATTTTCCAGTTGAAGTAAGTCAACTAATTCAATCTAGTTCATAAATATTTATGACTTTCCCAAAATTCTTCTTATTTAATCAAGATTAAATGTAATGTACTAAAATGATATAAATAAAAAGTTTTCTAAATTTAGGTGCAAATACATTTTAAATCTCAGAACCTGAATTGAGCAAACAAACTCAGGTATGCATTAATTATTGGTGTAAATTCTAAGAGATAAAAAAAATCAGTATATATATATAAGTTCAACTGTACACATCATGGAGGACCAGGTTCCCCTTCTGCACATATGAAGGGAGGGGGAATAAGGGGCACATTTAACATATTTAAAGAAGAATAGCTTTAGTAGATTAACTTGCTTTAACAGGAAAAAAGTTGCTAAGAGGAAACAAAAAAGGTTAAACACTGCAACAGAATGAAGCCCAGCTAGAAAGGAGTCCTCCGTATGAGACAAACTCTTAAAATAAAACAGATTTACCATCCCTAATAAATATTATCTTTTCTACTACATTTCTGGCCATAATGGAAGCAAGCTTGCAGCTGTTTTTCCCTAGTATTTCCCAGAAACAGACCTCACCTCAAAGCTTCATTCACAGCAGCAATCCTTTGCCTCTACATACATTAAGCCATTTACACTGCATTGCTTTATTTTGTAAGCAAAGGTACACACTCAAGGACTTTTCCTGTTAGTCCTTATGTGCCTTTTTCTTCACTGCCATCTGCAACTTGCTTTTCTGATGTTTCTCTACTGACTGCTAATGAGGCTGAGATGATGTTCGGCAGATGTATGCAGCCACCTGCTTTTATAGATCCTCAGCACTCAAATTAAAGATGTTGCAGAGCAGGACAGTTGGGGCTCTATAATTATCCACTGTTATTTTCAACTTACTCAAAGTGAGTTTGGGTTGGGGTTTTTTTTACATTGCAGAATTAACTTATGAAAATTTTTCTACCATAGACTCAGTTGTGTGTGAATAATTTCTAACTTTTCCTGGAAACTATCTTTAGCTGCAAGGGAAAATATTTTTATGGACAGCAAGAACATAAAACTTTTTAAATATTTGATCAACAAGGAGAGAGTTAAGGTGTTTTTCACTGTGGTGGTCTCATGGTGGGGTTTTTTTTTGCAGATTTGACTTTTTTTTTACCTAATTAGCAGTATACCAGAGACAGACATGAAAAATTATACACTATAAATTCAAATGCCATGCACTTACATATCCACACATCAGATGCTCAGCCAGTGCTTCTTCTCTAAGAAGCATTAAAAAAAAAAGCTACTATCACAAATATAGACTAACTTAAGGAAAATGTGAAAATACAAGTTAAATAATTCAGTTCTTGGAATAGACATCAGGATTAGCTCTCTGCTTCAAGCACTTAGATAACTAGACAAGACCTGTAAGTCATCTGCTGCATTACTTTGAGATGATTTCTCCAGCAGATACAACCCTAGACAAGATACAGCCTCAGAAAATATAGACTGGAACAACAGGTCAGATCCAAATACTTCATAGTGAGGAGATTCACATATTCAAATGCTTTGATCCCTTTTTTCATTACTGACAGCACTACAAAATGAATGCAATGAAAGCAGTCTAATGCTCAGACTGACTACTGAAGTCATGTGAGGTCTGGCAGTATTTGCTCTTTACCATCATCACATCATGGTATCATTCCCTTTCCACACCCAGTCTTGTGAAAAAGCCCTTTAGGATGGGGTTTGTTCCTACCATGCAGCAATCAAATGCTTTATCTGAACTGGAAAAATTCAGACACTCTTATGAACCTTACAGGAAAGAGTGCATGTCAAGAGTATGGACAGCCCCAGAAACAGAAGGCTGAGAACAGCACTAGAAAACTGAGCACCTTGGGTAAAACCACAACCATTAGGGCTAGACACTAGCCCCCATTGTGGCTCACATAGTACCCATGAGGAACAAGCCTCAAAGACAAGGAAGGGCCTTGTTTGTGGGTTTGGAGGGAAGACACAGAGTACTCTAACCAAAAGATGAAAATCCCAGTGGGGGACAATTCACTAGTGCATAGCTAAATTCAAAATAGATGTTTGAAAAATGTTGCATCGTTCCTGGAATTTTGGAACAGAGCAAGAAATGAGCATAAGAGGTCCTGAGCCCCAGAAAAAACATATTTTTTATTGAAATATATAGCTGAAAGGTCAAGCTCCAAACCATTAATTAAAAATAGGTATCTACCAGTTTGTAAGGGAGCTGTCATTGGACCTGGAGTTAACAGAAAGCCTAAGAGTCAGAGGGTATGGTTTGAGTGAATGCCAGTCTAGCTACATGAGACCATTGAAAGATTGGTAAACCACTCACTCCTAATATCTATTCACAGAGCTAAAGGAAAAAAAACATTTCTGATACTCAGCAACCATCATCAACATTAGAGAAGACTCCTAAAAGCCCTGTCTGGACTGAAGGATCCTGACCTGTTCTTAGTCACACAAACATTACTGGACCATGAAAATGGAGCAAAAGGAGGGGCAGCAATAATGACAACTTGGAGACTGATGGCAACTATTTTTCTATCTCCTCTTCTACTCGATATCTCAAAGACTGTCTGATGTAAAAGATTAATTTCTCAGAAGCCAGGCACAGCCAACATTTCAGTTTATGTTATTTTATTAGGCTTTGCATGGAGGGTGTATAATTTTGTGGGTTTTTTTGTTTAACACTAGGAGTGGACACTGAAGAGCCCTTTACCCTAATTGCACTTAAACACCACAAAAGTCATGGACAGGACAACATTCATTTCTGGGCAGAGAAGATGTTGATGGAGAGAATTTTTCTTAGTCACTTTTGATAAAAAAATATAAGACTGTTAGTGAATTCAAATTCTACTTTACAAGAAAAAACCAAACAAAAAACCCTAAACACATACACACACAAAAATAAAATCACAATTCACATTAAATAAGGAACTACATTAAATATGAAGATACTGTCCTACTGTGCAAATTCACTGAAGAAATAACCTCTACTAAATCCCACCCACACATACAGCAAGGCATCTAAGCCAGTAAATCCTCATCAATCTTTCCAATGATTATCAGGATAAAAAATCCTAGACCAGCATAAATTCTTTATATATATATATAAGGAAAAAGCCAAAAGAAAGTATCTCTAGGGCCTGTCAGATATTTAGATGCTTATTGATATGAACCAGAAGAAAACAGGGAAAAAAGAGAAAAAGGAAAAAATACTCCTATGAAGAAGTATGAGTATTTCAGGAATTTGTCAAGAATTACTATAGTGAACAATAAGCTCTTTAAAACTACTCTCTTTTAATTTGTATCTTAATTAGTCCTTCCAAGGGAGACTGCTTTAAGTGGAACTCCCACATTCTTTTCCATCTTGTACAACAGTCTGTTGATGCCTGACAAACAATGGTGACATTCCATATGAACTAGATACAACTGTAAGCAGGTTTTTCCTAAGGATCTAAAGCAGGTTCCAGCCAGTTAATATACAGAACTGTTTGGTCTCAGCTTAAATCTCACCAGTACCTCTTCTTTCAATGAAAATGATGACATACTCTTACTGCCTTAAGATCTTGCTAGAGAATGCAGTGGGAGACACAGTTTTTCAGGACACATCTCAAAGTTCCAATTCCTACATTGGTTTTTGCTATATAAGATAGATTTTTCAATTTAGATTTACATTTTTTAAAAGCTGATAAAAATTTCTGCTTAATTTCATTATGTGTTTTATGTGCTTTTGTTGTTCAAAGGAAGTCAGCAGAACTGATAATGAGGAATGTATGGGTTTTAGAAATTTATTATAGAAAAGAATTACATTTGTGTACTGACTACATAGTAGTCCACAAGTCACTGCAAGAATAAAAATAAATTCTCTAAAAAACTGCCATATACATTTAAACTTCTTTTCTAATCACAGTGCAGTAAAACAAAGTATAAAAAAATTCTGGATTATATCCACTATTGGCATAAACCTCCTCACAATATTAAACAATAAAAGGTAGTGACAGTAATCATCACATCAGTGGGAGCATTGCAGCCAGAAAGTCAAAATTCTGGTATAAAACCTTTATAAGAAGAAATATTTCACAATACCCAGTGACAAATTGGATATGGCATTCCTACTCAAATAGAAAGTAAAACTGAAAAGCAGTGCCTTATTAATGAAAGTGTCACATGCCTTACCTGAGCTATTCCACTGGGAGGGATCTTGTATGACTGCAGCTTTTGCTTCAGCAGCTCGGGATCGCTGTGGCGGAATGGGCACCCTGACAGTAAAAAATAAGCAAGCTCACAAACAAGGCTGTTTACTCAGGAGTTAGCGCAGTAAGGCACTCAAGAGACCAGCTACGCTGTTCCTAATTGTCTAACAGCTTATTAACAGGAAAGTTAATTACCCATGTGTACAATTGCCTTTATTTTTTTCTTTAAATAATTACTTTACTGCAGAGTTATCAGGGCACCACAGGCTCAAGAGTCACATAAAATATCCCACCATAAAGAGGCCACAATTCTTATTCACTGACAGGAAAAGAGTTTAAATTAGTTCCTTACTAACAATGACAGTGTTGGTACATTTAATAGCTGTGGAAAAAACCCAAGAAAATAAAAGTAATGAGGGTCAACTGGTCTTTAAAAGCATAGTCCGTTGTAAAAATATCACCTTATAAGTAACTTAAAGTTCCACCACCTAAGTGAATTTTTTTTTGTCCTATAGTGAGTTTTGAGACACACCTGAATGAATGACTTAGGTATTAGCATAACAACAGTGAAGCAAGTGTAGGTTTCCCATGTCTAATCATACAGTTGTAGGAGTTTTTAAAATACCCTAGCAAACTTCAGACTTCCTGTACGATTGAATTCATATCTCAGAACACCTCTAATTGGTCATTTCTTAAAGTATCTGCACATTTAAAGTCTCCTTAAGCTGCATGACACAATGTTTGTAAAAACAGCAGTTATCAAGTTTGATCTAAAGAGAATAGTTCAATACCACTATGGTCTGGAAACTGAATACACAATTTAAGAGACCACAGGAAGGAGTAACTTCTCTAGCCAAGAGATTCTGCTGTTTGTAAATGCTTGGGGTTTTTCCCCTTAAGGAACTCACCATGATAATCCCCTTGGCTTGGTGGATTGGACATGATAATCTTCATGCAGCTGTATGGGGTATAATCGGTCCTCTTTCCTTCTTTCCCATAGTTGTGGCGAATGCTGTAAGCATATCCTTTGTCAAACTGAATAAAAACAGAAGAATAAATTCTTATATATTGGGTCAGGAATTCTACCTTCTCTGCAAATAGAAATATTGAATAACAAAATCATTTTTCCAAACATACTCAAACTGAAGAAAATAAAAACCTAGTTGCTTGCTGCAAGCTTTGAGTTTTACATTACACAAACTCACATTTGTACATAAATGTGCTTTACAGACACAACTCAAGAGAAGTGTGTAACTTCATTGATTTAAGGCCTTTTCAGCTGATTCTGTAATGGCTTTAAAGATAAGATGATAAAAGGATCAAAATTTTGGACCCCACAGTATTAGTAAATGGAGACAACATGGTAATTTAAAACATTTCACAAATGTCCATCAATTGATTGCCTGATCAGGGAAAAAAAACAAATAGAAATTCAGATTTCTTTACTCAGGTTCATGTTCTTGTTCTCCCAAAGTATAATGTTGCACTAGACTTTGCTTTAGCACTGAAGTTCAATTCTTCAGATTCTAAAATGAAGTATACTTTGCTTGTATAAAAAAGATTTTCTCTTATGTCTGCCAATAGACTACCAACTCCTCCAAAAAAATGAAATCTCCCAAAGTATACAGATGCCATCTAACATTTATCTTTACAGCTGAGCACAAAGCTATCAATATATCATTTTAGATAAGTCCTGTGGAAACCATTCAATTACATGAGCTCGTGTCATTTTTTACGTGGTAATAGGGACATAAAATCTGTAGAGGAATTAGATTACTTAATATACAGATTCCATTTAATTGCATTAGCTACTGTAAGACATAAAGGAATGTTTGTTCAAATAACATACTTCAAGTTCTAAAAACCACAAATATGATAAAATAATGAAGCATCATATTCACAATTACATCTCTTCAGTCTCTCTTTGCCTCAAAAAGGAACTATGACAATACATAAAAGGAACAACTCTGCTTTTGCTCAATTCAAAATTATAGCATTAAACTCAAATTCTCCATCTAAATATAGACAATACCTATAAGAATTTAAGTTTTCTTCTCAAAAACCATTTTAAATTAATTTTTTACTCTAACTCCAGTATTTTACTGATAGAAGACAGTGTAATATACTGAGAAAAATCATTCAAACATACCACTGCTAACACTACTACTGCAAGGATATTCTCATTTCTACTGATAAAAGTAGATCCCTATTTGGCCTGTGGATGTCCAAAGAGTACTTCAGAATATTCATATACCTATGAAATCTCTTGACTGGCCTAAAGATGACAAAACCAAAATAGAAACATAAATGTATTTTTTTTATGTAAAACACTCCAATGATTTTGAAAATATAGTTACTTAAAACTCTATAACATAATATGCAAATATACATAAAAAGGTGTATAAAAATATACACAAATTTTGAGAATAAAATCCTAAATTGCACCCGACTCAAAGAGTAAAAAAGAAACTTTTCCATCAAGATGCTGCTCATAATCAAGTCAATACAAGAAGACTAAAATTCAGCACTCATCCCTAATAAGGCTTAAGACATCCAAAGCTCTGAACAAATATTGACTAATTAATCTATACTGTGAATTTGACAAAGTGACTTTACTCAACTTCAAAAGACTTTTTAAAAAGCAGGAAGGGGAAGAAAAGAGAGAAAATAGCATTTTGTTTTCCAGCATAGCCAGAGGCAGGATCAAGCAGGTGGGAATACTCCTTCCTATCTAGTGAACCTTTTTGCTCAGGAGATAAAAGAACTGGATGGTTTAATAGCAAATGAACACCACTTTTTCCAGCAACAGAGTCGGGGTCACCAACTCATCATTAGAAAGAATTCCCTGGGTGTGTGCTCTCACTTGGAAGGGCCAGGGAACAGCTCCCCACCCCTTCACAGGACACCAGCAGGGGCTGGCCAAGTCCTGCTGCTGCTCCTGTTGGAGCTGCAAATGCTCTGGTTACTTCTGTAAAACAGCAAAGACCAAATACAAAGATGTCTGCATTTTGATTTCCAATCTCTGCATGAACATGTTGAAGTGAAGATGGAATCTGTGATCCTGTAGCCACCTGTTCTTCTACCCAGAAGCTCTGGAATATTTCCTCCTTTACAAAAGATGAATTAAAGCACATTTCATCTTCTTAAAAAAGGATATTTGAGCAAGCAATTATGTTAGACTAAATTTTTTTTCCCAAGGGTAAAGCTTGGGAAATGAATGCTTCAGGATGTACTGCTTAGTTTCCTAGAAAATTAACACCCTTCTTTAACAGCTCTGTATACTAAAATCTTGAGCTGTACTTTTCACATCACTTGCCTTAATGCCCACAGAAATTACTTTTAGTACCTAACTCATTACTTTATGCTGAGAAGCAGCTCTTGCTGTAAATAGAAACAACAGCTACATAATAACACAACACAGCCTTGGGACAGGTTGGATATTTTCTTGCTGCTTTATGGTAATCCAGTTTGGTTCTCTCTTTTTGCAGTGGCAGATGGCAGGGAACAACACAGCTATGTGGTGCAAGTTGGCACATGTGCAGTTGCACACATCACTGAGAGCTCTCTCATCCCTGTGATTCAGCTTTTCTTATCATTGATCAACGAAGCAGGATTTTAGCAGGGCCATCTGACAGGCTGTGTGGTCATTCTCAGTGGGAAGAAGCCATGAGTTGGGGCACTTCATTACAGAAAACTATCCTGCAGAACAGCCTTCTTGTACACTGGGGAGTGAACTCCATGGTCAGCCTCATTCTTTCCTAATACCATTACTCTAGAATGTTCATGAAGAAAAAAAAAAAAAAACCCACAAGGAGCAACCTGTTTTGCTAGAAAAAGCACCGAGGCAAAATTAGACATGTTTGAAATCTGCAAAAACAAGAAAGCAGAGGGATCTGCTCCTTCCTATTTATTCTAAGGCTCCAAATTGAAGTGGTTCAGTCAAAGTTCCTTGAACAAAACAAATTATAGACAGCTCATATACAGCAGGTAGATGCTTGCAGGATCATTCTCATTTCTTAGTTTTAAACTATTTTAGAAAAACACAACCCGCAAAACTACTATTACCATCCATTCTAACTGCAATCTATTAAAAGAGCATTATGGTAATAACCTGTAAAAGGTCAGACTCAAATTAAGTGATTTGAAAAATCACCAAATATTTTTGTAAGAACTTTTGGGGGTCTTATTGAACCCTGATATGAACTTTCTCAACAGTAATGATGCTGCAGGAGCAAGTGCGTTTCCCTTGTACTCTGTGTGACAGTTTCCACAAAACAAAAAATTATTCACAGAAAAGCTGGGTATGTTCTACACATTCCACCACAGTTGTGCTAAATATCGACAGAAATTGCCAAAGTTACTATGAAACAGTAATACTGAAGCAACATCATTACACTATTGAGATGACCTACTGCTGGTCACACTTGAAAGCAAGGATTCTCTCCAACTTTCTTAAGTGTATGGCCCACATCAGGACTATCTCACTTACTTTGCCTCTATTTAGCTCTCTGAGCTTTCTAAAATCTGCAACACATTTATAATTTATGTGTGAGGTGAACGGGCCATGGCTTTGGCAAGGGAGAAAGATATCAAGAAATGTATCTCGTTTAAGCAATGAACTGATTCACACTGAGGCCAAGAAGCTGAAGCAAAGGCAGCCCCACCAAAAATTGTGACTTGGATCTTGGAATGTGCAAGTCTAGGCATTAGCAGCAGGGTGATTTTTTGTTTTAAAAAAACCTGCAAGTCAGCTTCCTAAACTTTAACTTGATCACTAAAGATATAGTTTTTTAGGGACCTCTCTTTTAGGCATGGCTGCAGGATGCAGGTGATGTCACTTCAGAGCAGACAAGTGGGTGGGTATTTCTGAGGTTTTATGCACCAGTGTCTGCTGTAATGAACTGACATGTCCATTGCATTGTACTGAATGTGCTAATGCTGATACTGGGTATCCTGGTGACACTGAGGCTTTCTTAGACAACTTCTCCCCATGAGAAACAAAACTCTGGGTAATGGTAAGTGGGACAAAACCAGGAGTCCAAAGCCAGAACCAAAGAGGCTTAGGAGACAGTTCACTTGGTATAGGTAAGTGTACCATAGCAAGGAACTTATCTTTTGCTTTTATGTGGTACATTCACATCAGTATCTGGGTAATGCAGATTAATTTGTCTAATAAATATTAGTTAAGACACATGTACTGTACTAGATAGCCTTCACTAGAAGATATAAAGTTATAAATTATAGTAGAAATAAAAAGGGATAATATAGATACAGACATCTAAAAGCTATAAATTTGCAACTGGTATAGCCTAATACCAGATTCCCACATTTGAGACAGGAAGTTCCAGATAGGAAAAGCTTTTTTCAACAAGTTCTGATCACATAAACACACAAAGAATCTTTAGATATGGAATGAGGATGGACCTCAAAAGGACCATTTGGCAGGTGTATGCTCTTCCTTGAAGGAAAGTTTTCAACAGACAGAGCAGGAAAGCAGGGGTCATGTCTGCCCCATAATTATCAGTTTGATATAACAGAATACACTTTCAAAGCTACCAGAAATGACATTCCCCAGTCACTGAACAATGGGCATCATGTAGCACTGACAGCGACCTTCCTTTTATCACTTGCCATATTTGCAGATTAGTATCTATATATTAGTATCCATATATATTATATATATATATTAGTATCTATATAACTAGGTGTCTCATTAAATTTGTTATCAAATCTGATATACAGCATGCATATCAGGATGGAAAATAATTTGCTGAAAGGTCTTGCAAGCCCTGTATGCTCAGGTTCACACTTCCACAAAACTTTCATGTTTCATATTCCTGTAAGATTTAATGCACCTATTCCTTACAGTACTGGGAAATTTATTTATTTAAAGTCTATTAACTAAGCAAAATGGTGCACTAACTTTTTCTAGCTTCTTGACTGACCACCTGATTAGTTCCAAGTCTGCAAAATTCAAGGAAGTAATGGCTTGACATCTTTTTTTTTAAACAGTCACTGGGTAATTTCCTGTCAAAAATTGTTGAGCCTCTGTAGATAACAGCTTCAGATTCATAAATTTATCACACACAGTCATATATCAGCTGAAATAATTGGTTTTCTTTTTCATTCATTTCCCAGGCAGTCATTCAAATCATTACTGTTGACAATGCTTAGTTGGCATATCTTTATCCAAGCAACTTTTTTTAAGCTCATTCTTAAAATAACCTCAACTTAAGATTATCTTTTTGCAAGCACAGTTGTATTTAGGAGCACAAATAAATGCTTCTCTATCTGCCAACAACATAAATTTGTCCTCAATTACCACCCTGTAGCCCAATTTCTACCTCAAAGGTACAGATCAGAGACATCACCTAAAGCTGAGCTGGAAAACGATTACATTGTGTAGCAGTCAGCACAGACCAATCCACAGCAGTATAAAAAACCTTTTCCCCTCATGAGGCAAGAACCACTTAGCACTGGAGATGGTTTTATCTACTATAAGAAATCAGAAATTTTTTATATCAGTCAAACACCTTGTATACTAACTACCCATATGAGCACAAAGTGTGGGGCTGATGAACTAACTAAAATCTGATACCACAGGATTTTAATTTCAGCAGTCTAAGCTTGCCTTCATATAATTTAGCTAAATACACAATTTATGTACACAATTTTTTCACACATTTACATGCACCAAGACTATGAAATGGAAAACATAAACCACAGCAGGCTGTCTTCTGCCTCAGGACACTGCATCAAATTATGAGCACAGCACATCTTAAAGCCTTCTCTATAACAATTTAATTTTTCTTAGGCACATGCTTGGTCACCTACAAAAGAGTTTATTAGCTACTTCAAAACATTGCAATATTTCTTTCTGTATCTAAATTATTCTGATGGTTTCAGTTGGGATAAAGTAATTTTCTTTCCAGTAGCTGGTACAGTGCTATGTTCTGGATTTAGTATGAGAAAGATGCTGTTAGACAAGGACTCCTCAGTTTGCCATGCTCTGCCAGTGAGGAGGTGCACGAGACCTGAAGTTAGCTAAGGGATGTTCCAGCCCACAGAAATCATGCTCAGTACATGAACTGCTCTAAGCTGTGTGGGTGCTGCTGGTCACTGCTTAGGGACTGGGGGGGCATTGCTCAGCACATGGTGAGCACATTTACTGTGTATCACTTGTGCTTTGTTGGGGGGGTGGGGATAGAGGGAGGGGTTCCTCTCTCTATTTTTATTAACTAAGAAAGTTCAACAGAAGTAGAATAGTAACTAACTGCATCTGCAGAAATAAGATTCCACTCCAAACATCTGAATCCAGACATCTCTCATTATCATCAATGGTGGTCAATGCAATCAGAGGAGTCTGGGGAGCAATTCCATTTGCTCTGGAGGCTCATTAAATAAATCATTCTCTAGACACTATTGACTGTATAGGCTAGATTTCGATTGGTCATAATGGCAGTTTATAATCCAAGTGTAAAGAGAATGTATACTTAGGAGAAAAGAAATTTAGTATGTCTGTATCAAAACTGAGAGAAATCCATACTTACATGTATACCACAGCACTACATGTGTGTTACAGATTTACATAGAAGAGTGATGAAGACTGGCCAGGGACCCAAAGTCCAAAAACTTATTTCCTACTGCTAGTTCAAGCCCTATCAATTCCCTAAACAAGAATGCTCTCATATGATGTTCTACAATTTTATTTGAATTTTACCCTAATCCTCAGACTTTCAAACATGGCAGCATCACTCAAAGAGATTCAGTGACTGAAAAACTGAAAACAATCCCTTCAACCAAAGTGACACAGTTATCAAAATTTGATACAACAGTGACAAAAACCCCTGGCTTTTACTGAGACATGGTTAAACCTTTTGGATCAGTGACAGAACAAAAGGATATTAAGTCCCTATCACATGTTTCAAGATGTCAGCAAATCCTCAATATAAGTGCAAATTTAAAAAAATTGATTTATTTTCTAGATTAATTGATGATTGGGAAAAAAAATCAAATAATTCTTAAAATAAAATTACAAAGAGACTGAGTAATGAATAAATTTCCTCAGGCTTGTAAGTATGCTCCTTATGTCTACTCTAGAAACATATACACTTAGCTTTTTTGAGAGAGTCATAAAAGAATGACAAAAGCAAGGCAATGAAACACAAAACAGTACATGGATAGTTGATGTTTATTAACCCTCTTGAACATAGAGTAAACCAGATATTGGTGCTCTCCTAACAGCACAGTTTGGCTCAAGATCACTGGCATTCTCTCTCTAAAACCTCTGCTGTAAAACCAGATTTTTTTATTCATTAACAAGACAATAAAAGACAAAATCACATTTTAAGATAATGATCAAACAGAAGTGCAGAAAACCAGGTATCAGCCCTTGTTGTCATAATAAAGAGAACTGCTTACATACAAAGAGCATTTGATATTTTATCTTATGCAAAGTGCACTATAATCAAGACATATTTCAACTCTAAACCGCAATTACAAGAGCCTTTCTGCTCTCAACAAAAGAAAGCTTGTTTCAAAAATACACAAGACTATTTTCCTATCCTTTTAGTTTTTTTCTGACTAAAAGATTACTTGACTGCAGAGAAAATGGGAACAGAAGAATAAAGAAGTTCCACTACCAGACTGCTCTGAACTGTTTCAGAAGAAGTAATACACATCTCATTTTCAGTGCCTGCTGTAAACTTCTAAAAACAGGGAAATAACTGTGGTAACAAAGTACAAGAAGAAGCCCAACTATTGTAATTGATTTTTTTTAAAAAAGTTTGTCAGAATTCACTATTATTGCCCCAGTTCTCTTGATCCAAATTCAAAACCATTAAGTACATGGAAAAAAAAAAAACTAAATAAATTGGAATTTAAACAGCAACATTTGCCATAAAGACCACGTTTCCACTCCTACATGTATAGCAGGTGACCAAAAGAAAAACAGGGAAACAGAAAACAAATGAACAAACAAAAAAAAAAAAAAACAAAACCCCAAAAACTCCACAAAAAACCCCATATTGAAGGACATTTTGTTTTTCTTCTTTGTAAGTGGACTTAAGAGGGAATGCAAGGAGATGTAAAAGCCTACCCTATGGAATTGAGTTTCACAAGTAAAAAGCATTGTACATTTCATACAAAATTAGAATCCAACCTTCTTTCAAGAAGTAGTAACACTTTGTAGCAACACTAGTAGCAACAATAATGTTTAAATACTTGAGCCCTATCATCATTTCCCTTTCCTAAATCTTAATATATTAAATTTCCAAAACATAAATGGCACACAGAACAAATAATGTATGAAGAGCTGTTCTGTCTTTATTCATGAGATCCAAGAGATTTCAAAGACATGAGGCAGAATGTTAAATCAATTCTGAAAGCAGAAGTACATTTTTATTTACATTGTGCCTATTGTGATATATCAGCAGAGTGCACATTTGATACAATATGCTGCTTTTCTGGAATGATTGAATATGAAACACAGCCATGATTTATTGGCTGAGTATAGACTGAATATGACAGCTATATGATGTTACAGCAATTACATGGACATTATCAAAAAAAGTATTCAGAATCCTGGGTTTTGTTTTTGTAAACAGTTTATACAATTCCAGGATATCTGAATTTTTGATAAAATTATTTTAAAGCATTGTTTCAACAAAGAGTATCAAGATTTAAAAAAATTCTATCAAAACTTTTCTGTTCAAAAAGCACAGGAACAAAACTGGAAGACACCTGCTGTGTCATTCAGCTTGTCCTGGTAGGTAGATGTGGATGAAAAGATTTGCATCTCAAAAACCACTAACCCCTGTCTAGAACTTGGGGTAAATAGCCAAAGAGCTTAAATACATTACCAGTGGTGTGTGCAGCAATGTGCAGCAGGCATTTTTCAGGAGATGGTTACAGCTGTATGGTTCAGAAGGTATTCAAAAGAGTCTGCTAAAAGCTCTATATTTAGTGACACTCAGATACTTCACTATCCCTAAACTTAGAAATTTATCAGCCACATAGGCAAATCCATCTATTACTTTTCTTAAAATGTCATGGAATGACTTTCTTGCTGCTGCTGCAAAGGCCAATAAAACAGAAACCTCTTCTGACAAGTACAGTCCATCTACGCTGAAGATGAAGTGCAAGGACTGACAAGTGATTCTAAACTACAAAAGGAATCTTAGAAAATTAAAGGTCTGGCTTCACCATTCATTTTTATACATGCAGTTCTAACAAGACACTACATCAAGCAGTATCTAAAGCAATGTGTGTTGCTGAGAATAAAATAAGTCATAAGAGAGCAGATTCTGATCTAAATTAGTTTTAGTACAGGAAAGATAATTATTGCTTTCACTCTCTTCACTGCCAGAACCTTATCACCAACCAGCTCATACATTAGATTATTAAATGCAGATTTCTGTGTCTAATATGTAACAACAAAAAGTGATCCTCTTTCTTTTTATGGTAGCTAGCACAGTTAAACATCACTAAAACTATGCCAGCACTGTTAATGCCCTGGAAGAGAGATTATAGCTAGAGCTCTTCTCTACCCCTAAGACATGCCACAGGCTAAAAGACTTCCCAAAATCTTCCCTTTTAACATAATTTAGAAGATCATTTTTAACAGGTTAAAAAAATACTGAACAAATTAAAGCACTTTAAAGTGCATAATCATAGCCAAATGTCAGCATAACTTCGGCATTACAACAAAGACTGCAGAATTTCAGTTTCAACTAGAATAATTGGGAAAATTGAAAAGGGGACTGAGTTTGATGTGAAAGAGTACATATTTTTAGTATCATTTACTACTGTGTTTCCTCAAATATTTATGTGCACACTATAGCCTTCATGTATATTACAGTCTAATACTCTTCAATGTTTTCTAGCACCTCATCTTCAGTTGGGATTCATTGGACTAACACCAACGAAACAAAAATATGGTGAAAAATAATGGGTCTATACCAGATCCATTTCATTTAAGAAATACTACTTTAAGACTTTTAATCTGTTATGCAAACTCTAGTGGTTTTTTAAGTAGAAGTTTCTATAACAAAAATACTCTCTTAAGAAAAACAGTTACAAAATGAAACAGATTTTTGTCCATATTCCTGAACTGATATGCTGGTTTTTAGCTTCAAAAAGGAAACTTTCAGAGGAAAATACACAGAGATATGATTGAGTTTAATCTGCATCTACATTAGCTACAGGGCATAATTAAAACATAATTATGTCCCAAAGACATTTCTTCCTTAGCATCCTTAACTTCACTGATAAACCTGTAAGCACCCTCGATTTAAAAGGTCAGGCAATGCTGTTTAAAATAAATTCTTACAAGCAAAAGGTAAAAAAGGGTTTGCTTTGTTTTTATTCCTTCTAGTGCTCAGAACTTCCAGTGTGTCAGTCAAAATACAAATTATATGCAAACTGAAAGAAAACAGTATCAAGTGAAGCTACAGATTATTCCCCTGCCAAAAGGAACTGGTGCAGCATCTACCCTTGAAGGGGTGTGCATGTGTATTTATGTATTTATCTTTACATAAAGTTGTAAGTTAACAGTACCTTTACAGTGTTGATTATATATATAGCATATGGGCAGAAATAGTGAAAAAAAAAATTACTTTCATCTTACTTTCCTGAAATAAGTGGAACGTGTACTCTTATATTCACATCTAATTTTTCATCATCTGACTTATGTGTCAACTGAAATTGTGATGTGCTCTGTTTACTTGTCTAATTTGGAACCAAAAGTAAAACAAACTATAAGAGAAAGCCACAGAACAAGTCTGTATTATTTTGTTTAGTAAAGAGGTTAGAGCAGCAATACCTACAAACATATTTGTGTGAGAACTGTGAACAATGTAGATGTTACTGGTAAATCTCTTTGCAGCAAAGTCAGAATTTTTTATCCATCAGGAAAGGAGAAATGGTTATCAACTGCTTTGTAAAACTTGTACTATTAATCACATCAGGCAGCAACATCTCCAAATGCAACACGGCATGTTATTTTAATGACAGCAATTCCATACCATTATTTATATCTAAGTGCTAATAAAAATCATTATCTGATGCAAACAACTTTAAACAATTTTGATTTGATCTCACGATGCTTAATTAAACAGGAAAAAACCAGCTATCTCTAGCTCTGATTAGACGAGCTAATTTTCTGCAGTCTTTCCAGAATCACTGTGTGATTCTGTGACACACAAGACTAAACACAAGTAACACTGACAACCCTATCAGGGACTTCCCTCTAGCCACAGTTATATCTTTACAGGCATTGATAATCATCTCTACTACTGATACTGCAAGGAAGGAATCTTGTCCCAGTTCCTTCCTATGATCTAGCAGAATTTAACAGGACTCTGCAAGAACTTATTGAAGTATGATCACAAAAACATAGAATCATTTATGTTAGAAAAGACCTTCAAGATTGAGTCCAGCCATAAATTTAACACTGCCAAATCCAACACTAAGCCATGCCCCTAGGCACTCTCCTTCTTGGAATACAATCAAATGCAACCCCGTGAGCCTGTGTTCTCAGTCCTCTCACTTCCAGAATCCATTACAGATCTCCTTCCTACTGCTGTAGTCAATAGACACACACAACAAATTGACAAAACCACACCATGCAGACCAGTGTGTCAATAATCCACCAACAGGACTCCAATGAGCTTTCAAAATTCTGAAGCACTCCACAAGAAAGGGGAACAGGATGCTAGCAAACATAAGCAAATGTGCCCAGGACATGAAGGACACACAGGACAAATTCCCACCTATAAAACACAACTGTAGATAATAATATATGACAGCACAAATCTTATGCAGACATAACATACATACTGTGATAGCTATAAAGCCAAAAATAACCCAATTTTAATGGCAATTGAAGCTTATTTTCATTCAGCTAAAGAAGGATATTATGTTTTTATGATTTGATGAGTCTAAACTCAGTGGCCAGATGACAGAGGTTTTTCAAGAAAATCCTACTTGTCAGGCTCAGCTCCAGCTATTCATGTGGAGCCAAATGGTGAAGAGCAATAGCTGCCCACAAGGAAAGTCCTCAGGATTTTCAGTTATTTTAGTCTTACTCCTCACTGCTAATTAGGAAATTACCATAGCCAAAGGAAAACAAAACAAAATCTCTTTCCAAATCCAACCAACAAGAATACTACTAATTCAGCTTGATTTAAATGTAACACCAGAAACCCATGTATTTATAACTTGAAGTCATGCTTTTAATTCTCATGCCAGGTTGTATAAATTTTTACGATAAAACAAATTCTCTCAAAACATCTCTTCTGCACATTGCTTATTAAAATACAAAAGGGACTCCAGCCTGTTCTCTTCAGCCAGGATCAAGGCAGCTCATCAAACTCAGCAGCCATCTGTCTTCATGTGAATATCACCCACAAAAACAGTTTTGTCCCATTTGAACAACACACCTCTTCTCCTCCAGGCTGCAATTTGTATGCAAAAAAAACCCACTCAGGAATTATATGAAAGGAGTAGATCTCCTGATGTTTGACTCACTGATATTAAGCTGATTTCTGGAAATCAACATGAATCATTTTTTAACTTGGTGTTCAGTGTATCACTGTCTCAGAGGCTGTTCAATTCCTAACAAGCATCTCAAAATATAACTCAATATCTTGGTCAACTCACTTTGCAGTTATGCATAAATATTCTGATTTCATAGACTTGGCTTTCTTTTCTTTACCTAGCTCTTTTCTTTACCCTTTGGGGTTAAAATTCAAACTAAATATTAATTTTTAGTTCAAGCCTACATGCCTAGTATGCAGGCCTTGGATGATCTACTTACTGTCTTGAGACTCCTAACAACTGCACATTACTGTATTTTTCTTTGAACTTGCATTGAAAGAAAAGATTTAATGTAAATTAAACAGTATGATTGGGAATAAAAATGAGTCATGCAAATGAAAAATGCATTTTCACGTTTCTTTTGACAATTAAATCACTTAATGTCTGTTATTAAAGAAATTTCAAGAGCTAACTTTGTAGAATACAAAACACATTTTGAAACATACTGTTTGAAACATACAGTTATACTACATAAGTGTTGCCATTCAACATATAATAATGTTATGAATGGAATGCAATTTTGCCAAAAACCACTCAAAATCTTTAAAATTCACCTGTTCTATTTCACTACAGCTAGAGTATGAAATAGTAAATTCCAAATTTACAAAGACAAATACAGAAGTGGTTCTACTGAAGCTAATTTTTACAGTCATTGGTGGAAGGAAAAAAACTTTGTGATTTTATGGTAAGTTTAACACAAACCCACAATTTAAAAAATAATATGAATATCTAGGCCCCTGATAAGCAACAACATGAAAATGAAAGCAACAACAACATTCTTTACTATACTAATGCTTTGTTACCATGACATAGTCCTTCACTGCAGAATTCAGGAAATAAGATATTACTGCCAATACATGCTGCACTTTTATTACAAGTTTGTTTTATATGTCCTAGAAGAGAAAACAAAACCTTCTTCAAGTTCTATTTCAGTCTTTATACATCTCAGGAGTATTCAAGCCTGGCCAGCTATTTACATTACAGTACTACTGATGTACAATTTTTTTAAAATGAAATTTTAATCCATATAGATGCATTTCAACTTTACCTTTATCTCTTGAATGTTAAATATTGTGGCTTGCTGTCCAAAATGTCATTCTAGCCTGCAGATTTGTACAGTTTAAATAATTAAAGAACAAAAATAGCAGATAACATTCAATTAGAGAATTATAATTAAAAATATGAGATAATAAAGATCATTTTCTGATTTATGAATCAAAACTTTCCAAAAATAGTAGCCAGCAATACCCAATATAAAGGAGGCAAGTAAGAAAAAAAAATCTAAGAGCAAAGCAACCCAGAAATCTCTAAGAAATGAGAGATGAAGATATCAAACCCAAACGTAACCCACTGACTGATAGAGAAAACATTCCTGAGGATTTGAGCAGGTGGAGGTTGTTTTAAAGAACCCCCATATCATCCAAGCATTGTAAATTGCACTGGGGATAGTTGTGTGTGCTTAAAAACACCGACCTGAAGATTGCCAAGTGCCTACTTCTACTGTCATTTAAATACAAAGGGCTTTTTAAATAATTGTATAGACTTAGAACACATTAGAGCATAAACACTTCTAATTTACCTCTATACATTATATTTGTTTATTCCATACTATCTTGTCTCCCTCTAGTGGCTGACTCTCACAAACACGGGCTTCCACCTGGCTTCAGCCCTTCTGCACAATCACAGGGTAATTCAGGCTGGACAGGACCTCACGAGGTCCCCAGTCCATGCTTCCCCTCAAAGAATTTCTGGTTGGCCTTGGTAGAAACATTCATCACCAGCTCTTTGCAATCAAGGTAAAAGCTCACTCCTGAATCCAGCCTCAAGAAGCTCCTAAGATAATTTGTAAAAGAAATCAAAGAGCCAGGAAAATAAAGTCACAGGAACTATCATTTGGGATGTATTGTCATCCCAAAGTTTCACTCTTTTTTAGCAAAGTAGGAGACATATTTCTTTGCATATTGATGCAGTATATGGCTGTCACATTATCTGTCCTCAGCTTCATACATGACCACCATGTGTGGAAGAAACACGTAGAATATATCAATGATATCAACTCAAGTTCAAAAGCTTCATTGGGAAGGGTTTGCTTCTTCACCAATAACAGACCCTGAGCAAGGTTGAATTTGAGTGAACTTTCCTCTTCCTTCTTCCAGAAAAACATCTGTCATGAGGACCTTCACTGGCAAGAAGGGATGAAGAGGCTTACCTCAGACAACTAAAAAACAACCTGCTCCTTGCCATTTGCAATCAACTGCAATAGGAAACAACATAATAGAAACAATATAATAACTTACTGCAATAGAAACTACAGTAAGTTAATCTGGAAGACTGAGTCAGGATGAATAAGAGGCTTTGCCAGCCTGAGTGCCACCACATCTCTAAAGAGTCCCACAACACAGGGGCTAAAGAGCCATAAGAAGTCACAGAAGACAAGAAAGCTGTTCTATCACAAGGATAATTTTGTAAATATAGTAATACTTCAGTTTTGGAGATTTATTGAATAAATAAACCCCCACGCTCTTGCACAATTTTAATATGTGCTTCAATAGCTTATGCAACAATAATTAAAACTAGTGCAATATCAAACTGCAGCACCAAAGGAATTACTTTTCAACACAGAAGTGTATAACCAGCAACTGTTACTTCTGCACAAAGAGGTAAAAAATCAGAGTACTAGAAGAGGGCATTTTGTACCACCATACACCAATAACTGCCTAGAAAAAAGAACATGTATCACAAGTATATGTAGCAATGGGAAGCAAAAAGTGAGGAGCTGCCTTAAAGCCTTCCATCTGTACAAAAATCTCAGATCCAGGCTATTAACTAAAGAAGTAACTGAATAACACCTTAAAGAAACTGATTCTGCATTCCTTCCTTCCTTTGTTTGAAATACTGCATTATCTTTCAACTCCTCCTTTTCACATTCACATGTTAATCATACAAAAATATCTGAAAACAGTAACAAACTCCACTACAATGATATCTGTTAGAGGACTTTATTTTCAACTATGAAAGCATTTTTACATCTGCACGCTAATTATTTAATTTGTCTTGTCATCTTACTATCTTTGTGTATTTTTAAATCACACTGGAGTTACATCCCCCCACCATTTTTTGGTGGTCTTTTTTTGGACAAGGTTGGGAGTTACTTTTTAAGCAAGAATAGTGAAAGAATCTATGAGAATCAATATTTTTAGAGTAAGATTTCAATTTATAGAAAAAAAACCCAGTCTTAAAATAACACTGAAGTTATGAAGCCAACTGGCACAACCATTCATTCAGAAGTAATGCATCTACCCCTATCTGGCAGTTAATCCTTTCATCTGAAAAACAACAATTTACCATTTAGGCACTCTTAACCTAGCAATTTGCAGAGTAATTTTAATTGCAGTGCCTAAATTAGAAAATGTTTTATTTTGCATTCTGCATTTATCCCTGTTGTGAACATGCCAATACATGACCATTCCCTCTCCCACTCCACCAACAGAGCATCTCTACCTTCTTTCTTTGCAGATGTTACTTGATTTTTTGCCCACTGACTACATGATTTCACACTTCATTCATACCTCATGGATTCCTCTCTAAAGGTAAAATACAACTTCTTAAAAGCTTTTCTACAGTGTTTTTATCAATGAGGCCTGAGGTATGCCTCAATCAGTTATTCAGAGCACACATGGAGCTCTTTTTGGTGCAAATTGTCCATATGTCTATGGCTCAGCCTGGAGACCATGCTTAGCCAGTTTGCTGCTAATGTGTTCATGGTAACTTCCTTCCTGCTGAAGACTGAAGGTGTGTGCCAAGAATTCCTAGGATGGAAAATTGCCATAGATGTTGCAGCTATTAAAGACAAAAATGAACAAACAATTTTGAAATCAGAACCATTTCCAGCAAATTGAACACTCCCTCTCTGCAATGTAAGAGTCAGTAGGTAATACAACATTAACCTTAATCTTTACAAAGTATCATGCATATATCTTCACAATGCTCCAGTAAAATGAAACAGTGTAATTAATTATCTCCACTCTACAGGACAGGAACAATGGCACAAATGCCAGAAAATAAAAATGTCAAAAGAAGAAAATAGCAATAAGAATTGCATTAATCTTCCTTTTTTCAGGATATTAAACATTGTATGACACTACTGTGAAAAATCACAGGCCACCAACCTCAGTTAGAGACATGAAAAATTAGTTTTCTCTTTTATTCAATATTGAAGCTGGTTATCTAGAACTTGAAAAGGACCAAAATTACATGGTTGTAGCAGCTTGCTTGTGAAAAATGTAGTAACCAAACTCCTTGTTTGAGTAACAATGTGCTTTCTAACTCTTGAAGCTAAACACAGGATCATAAAACTTCATTTATTTCTAGGGCCTATCAACAGAGATGCTATAACAGAAAGTCATAACCCTGTGATTGAAAACAGGATGCAAGGTGCATACAGGTCTTCATACATGTGCATGTACATATTTGGCCAAAGCACAAGTAGGTGGAATCAGATGTGTTCTCCCAATATTTTTTGAAAACAGAAATAACTAATGTGATACTGTTTTATCATTTCTAATAGTTTGTTTTAATTCTTTCAGTTCTTTTACATACAGGATATGTCAATTGAAAATTCTGGATTTTCCTGAATTCAGGTAGTGCTGTGGGTTGATCCTGGCTGGATGTCAGGTGCCCACTCCCCTCCTCAGGTGGACAGGGGAGAGAAAATATAACAAAGGACTCAAGCACACGTTGGGATCACTCATCAGTTACTGTCACAGGCAAAACAGACTTGGGAAATGTAATTTATTACCAATCAAATCAGAGGAGGGAAATGAGAAATAAAAACAACTCTTACAACACCTTCCCCTCATCCAGGTTTGACTTTACTCCTGATTTTTCTCCCTCCTCCCAGAGGTGGTGCAGGTTGACAGGAAATGGGAGTTCACCACACATTTCTTCCACTCCTTCCTTCTCAGGGGAGGACTCCTTATATTCCTCCCCTGCTCCAGATTGGGGTCCCTCCCACAGGAAACAATGAACTTCTCCAATGTTGAATCTTCCCACATGCTAAAGTTTTCACAAACTGCTCTAGCATAGCCCCTTCCATGGTGTGCACTCCTTCAGGAACAGCCTGCTGCAGTCTGAGTCCCTATGGGGTCCCAAATCCTGCCAGCAAACCTGCTCCAGAGTGGGCTCCTCTCTCCATGGGGCCACAAGTCCTGCCAGGAGCCTGTTCCAGCATGGGCTTCCTACTGGGTCCCAGCCTGCTCCAGGCATCCCTCTGCTCTGGCATGAGGTCCTCCAAGGGCTGCAGGTGGATCTCTTTTCCACCTTGGCCCTCCATGGGCTGCAGGGGCACAGCTGCCTCACCAGGGGCTGCACCAGAGGCTGCTGCAGGGGAATCTCAGCTCTGGCACCTGGAGCACCTCCTGCCCCTTCTTCTTTTGCACTGACCTTGGTGTCTGCAGAGCTGTCCCTCTCACATATTCCCACTCTCTTCTCAGTGGCTGAAGTTGTTATTGTGAAGGGGATTTTTACCCCCTTTTCTCAAATATCCTATCCCAGAGGTACTACCCACCACTGCTGATGGGCTCAGCCCTGGCCACAGGGCTCCTCTTGGAGCCAGTTGGCTTTAGCTCTGTTGGACAATGGGGGAAGCTTCTGGCAACTTCTCACATAACCTAACCCTGCAGCCCCGTGCACTACCATGGCCACAGAAACCCAACACAACTAGAAATTAATTGGCAAGGTTTACTGCCACTCTTCTGAGATGTTCTTGAGACCTTTGTTAAAAAAGTCTCCTTTTAAATCAAATTATATTTAAGGTACTAGATAAACAGAGGTTTAGATACTCATTCAAATCATACCTTTAAATCCCTTTCGCCTTTCCAAAAAATTTGCAGAAAAGTTGACCTATCTTCTGGGTCTTGAAAGAGGCATATGTACCATAATTCATTTTAGTCAATCTTATTTTTTCCCCTGTATCTTCTATAAATAGGAATGGCCCAGAGAACCTAAGGTAAGGAAAGATTGTCTACCAAGCACTCCAAAAATACTTCACGGTACTCTGGAAAGCTGAGATCTCACAATATTAAATACAAAGTATACTCCACACAAAACAGATAAAGTCTGAAACTCTGCTCTAACACATACCACAGGCCAGGCTTCAGAGAAGGATGAGGGAGGAAGCCTGCTTCATAGTACCTGAATTGTTCAAGATAAGGAGCAGTCCACAATCCTCCAAAAATTAGACACTATATCTTCCTCACCCACAATACTCCCAAAAATGTTGGCAAGAGTGAGGCCAATGACTAATATGTCAGTAATACCTCCCGTTGCACTGAATAGTATTTTCTCACTATTTCCTTGAACACATTCTTCTGTCTTCTGTCCCCAGTTTCTTCTTTCATTCTTCAACTGTAAATTTGCTAAGGCAAGACTACTTCACACAGAGCTGTCCAACTAATGTATTTTTTTAATAAACAACAAAAAAGTTTAACCTTGTCTTTCAGACAGTACTGGGTTTGGTCACTCATCTGCTTGGTGAATTAATTTAGTCACATAGTACCTGTATTTCATAAAGGACACTGGTTTCCTAGTAACTTACTGGTAAGGTTTTTCTAGTCCACACTTATAAAAGCCTCTTTATGGTTTGCCTTTTTTACCCACAGTTCAGGTCAATACTCAACAAAATTACTAAAACTGTAAGCAAAGAAACCAAAAAAAACCCCTCCCACCTTTAAAAAGGTGTACTTTTTGCCCAATTTTCTACTCCAAAAAGCATCTATTCAAATCTGTAGCACAACGTGCACATTAACTACATCCCCACATTTACATTTTGTTCAATTACCTTATCAGCATCCACTTTTCCTCTGATAAACTCTTTCTTCCAGAACTCCAGGGCCTGTTCCAGCGTGAGGCCGATGCCTTTCAGGAAGAGCCCGTACTGCATGCGGCCTCCGTGACGGAGGTGGTGGCTCTCACGGAGGGCTCTGTGCAGCTGCCTCATGCACAGGGGGAATGACTTCACAGAGAGCTGACAGGAGAAGAATTTCTGTTTAAGGCATACTGATCATTTAATTCATAGGATATGTGTTTACTGCGATTATTAATTAGCTCCACTTGAAAATGCCAATGGCTGGCAGAAAAGATAGGCATGTACAGAGAGCCCTGGGACTGAATTCATAGCACAAGTGAGTCCATAAACTATCCAACTGAACAACCATCTCAAGAACAAAATCCAGAGGACAGAGTAACACAGCTGGTACTATCAGACTGTCTCCAACTACAAAGTTACACAGTTTAATTGCTGTCAGGAAAAATATACCCACACTTGCATTACAGTATTTCTTGACTCTGCTTTTTTTTAGCATCTGGAATGAAAAAATTACCTTTTACAGAGTTTTGGGGGTTGGGGAAGGGGAGGGGATTTTAATTCACTGCCAGAGAAACACTATCATGTTTAAGATGGATGCTGAAAACACACGGTTCCTAAAATTTGGATGAAGGAGTTATAGTATGTTTTGACTGGACTCTGTGCAATTTATGCATGGTCTTTTACATCCCATGTTTTACTTCAATTTTATTTACTTCCTTGTTTTCAAAACCCTGCCTGTAAGTCAAAAATCAACAATCAGCATTAGAAAGACTAATACTGCAACACAGTAATCATAAACGTCACAGTTTGCAAGATTGTTAAATAAGAAAATTTTGTTGTATTCTGCTTATAATTATGTTAAGTATTTGTGAAAGTACACAAAATTGAACAGCAAATTAAGCATTTCACTGCAACTGCACTCTGAGTCTGAATCCTGATTAGATGCATTTTCAGCTAATTCTGCTCCATCTTGAACTTCAATGCAATTTCCTTCAACAGTTACAAAGCAAACATGGATAAAAAGAAGATAAAGGCTTTATATTTAGTTTGTACATAGAGTACTTGAATTTAAAAAGTTATACTTCAACATCCTGTATGACTCCAGAAACACAACTTACAGCATCAATTTGCTCTAGAGAAATTTTTCCAGTGTTCTTTTGGGCGCTGTAATCTGGGCCAACATAAGAATGGCTGAAAAAGAAAGTAAACGGTATGGCATCATTTAAAGCAGTTCCAAAATATTTTTAGGTTTAAAAATTCTGAAAGAAAGTAATTTATCAATTATAGGCTGCAAATATTTTGTATCAGACAAAAACTAGAAACCAGGTAATTAGGACTCATAAAGCATGAGTCAAAACAGTGTCATAAAACATTAGAGCAAACATAGCAAAGAAACCCTCTTTCCCTTCATCTGATAGGAGAGGTGAGGGATCATAAAGGGTTTAGATCAGAGAGACCACTGAAGATCATTTAGTCCAACCCCTCCTCAAAATGATGTTTGCTCAGAACCTCATAAAGCTTGCAGGTTGCTTAGGATCTCATAAAGCTGGGTTTTGAGCATATCCAAGGACAGAGAATCATAACTTTCTGAGCAACCTCTTCCAATATTCAACCACTCTGTCAAAAAAAAAAAGGCTTTCTTATGTTTAGGCAGAATTTCCTGTGTATCAGTCTCTGCTCACTGCCTCCTGGCCTATCACTGGATACCACTGAGAAAACTTTCACTCTTTTTTTCCTCCTCCTTATCAGACACCTATTTACATGCACTGATGAAATGCACACAGACACTTCCTGAAATTTATCTCCTCCAGGCTGAACAACCTCAGCTTTCTCAGTCTCTTCTTGTACATACTGGGGAGCCCAGGATTGGTCACAGCCCTGCAGATGTGGTCTCACCAGTGCTGAGCAGTGGAAGGATCATCTCTCCTGACCTGCTGCAAGTGCCCTTCCTAATGCCATGCAAGAGGACTGTCAGCAGTCTTTGCTTCACAGGTACTCTGGTGGCTCACAGCTTGCTGTCCAGCAGGACCCCAAGGTCCTCTTCTGCACTCACAGCCATCCAGCCCTCAGCTTACACTGGCACATGGGGTAATCCTCTCCAACTTCAAGCCTTGCTATTTCCCTTTGCTGAACTTCAGAGGGCTCCTGGCAGCTCATTTCTCCCTCCTGCCCAAGTCCACCTGAAAGGCAGAGCACTCATCTGGTGCAAACCATTCTCTCCAGTTTTCTATCATGTGAGTCTTGCTGAGTACACACTCAATTCCATCACCCAAGGCAACAAAGTAGAAGCTAAAGAAAATAGGACTCCAGGTACTCTACTACGGATTACTGTACTTAATAGATTTTTTTTCATCACATAAAAGGGATAAATATTTTAAAGTATTTAAACCATGTGTGTCTATTTTTACTAATTTTACTATAGAAGCATCTAAATTCCCTCTGGTCACCTGTCTGTTCACTGCCAGAGGTTACTTTTCAACGAGGCCTGATATATTTTGTTCATTTTAAAGGAACTTCCAAACAGGCAACTTGGAAGCATTTGTATCGTTTTTTTGGTTGGTGACAAAATAAACTGGAAACAGTCCCTCCATTTTCAAAAAAGCAAAATGGAAGTGATTTACCAGCTGTATAACATACATACCCAAGGTAACATAAGAATGTACAAAAATACCAGTTGGCATAAATGTGGGGTATAATATCCCTGTTGAAGTACCTTCTTTTGGAACCTTTACTTTTTCCATATTAATAAAAAAGCACAGACAGGAGTGATGGTGATACTGAAGGACTGTTCCACTTACACAGAACAGAGCATACATCAAAAGAAATTTTCAATTTCTCAGTAATTACTCCTAGAGAGCACAGTTTATAAAAACCTAACTTAATTGCTCTTGATCTTCAAATTAAGAAAGGAATACCACTGAGGCATATTTTTAAAACCCCAGTAAGATATAGGGTAATAAAATCATGGAAGGTTATTGGCATTCAGAAGTACCCCCAGCTATGTAACAGTAACAATAACACTGCAATGCTTGTTTTCATTCATTGCTCTTGAACAAAGTTCAATCATATGTAAATAAGCAGAGATATGAAAGCTGTTTTTCCTACTCTGATTTACACTAAAAACAACAAAACATTAAACTCTTCCTATATAATAAAAATTATGAGACTTTTAAAAATCAAAATAAAACATCAGGGTTTGAGAACAGATAGCTCAAGCAGTAGAGCATCGTAGATAATAAGGTGCAGGATCCAGGAACCTAGATCTGCATCCCAATTCCCCATGAAATGGTGCCATGATGGAGCCTCAGCACTTCAATTTCTAATTCATCCAACATAATTTCAATGATCTTAATGCCAAGATGTATGTGTTCAGAAACTGCTTTCATTGCTGACATCCCATATTTAAGTAAATTTCTATTCTTAGAGACATTAAAAATTCTACAAAAAGAAACACCTGAGCAACCTGATCTTACCAGATCTGCACTGAACACGGGCTAGATTAAATCATCTCCAGAGGTTCACTTCAAGCTAAATTATTCCATGATTCTAAACCAGCTCAGTCTAATTGTATGGACCTTCTCCTCCTGCATATGACCACAATAAGAAAAGTCTCCCATACAAAGTGGTAAAAAGCAATCATATCTATAGATAAGAAAGAGACCAGAGCTCTCTACTTACCTTCTTCTACAAATGAAGTAGAAAGCTTATATACATGTACATACACACGCACACACACATATACACACACACACACACATATATATATACCCACACAACTAAGAGGGAGGCAAACAATTTACTCTAATGGTTCACACTTTCAGCAATCTACATAGGTCCCTTAAAAGAAACAAATTAGTACTCCATTCATCAATGACAGCAAAATCTTCCAAAGAGAGCAGGCAGTATAGAATATTTGCAACAAGGAAGGCCCATGCTCTGAGCACTGTAATTTGGAATCTGTTTTTCTTTATAAAGGAGCTTAACAACATTGTACTTGCTATTAAAAAAAAAAAACCAAAACCAACCTTTATAAAAGCTACAACTATTTTTTGTTACTTAGAAGCAACACTAGTCCTATAAACTATGTTCCATGTCATTTATAAAGCTTTTGTTAAGTTGAAGAATTACTTTTAGGGTTTTTTCAAATCCAATCACACAGATGAGGTCTGTTAAAAACCTGTAACCTAAGGCATTCTACCAAAACAATTACTTTAATCTGTATGAAGGAATATAGTCATGCTTTCACTTCATACTACCTGAGATGATTAAGCAGAGGTTGAAGTCTCTCATCAGACTGTATGGAAGGTAGTGATCGTGCTGTCAGCTGGAAGAAAAAATGAGCACAATTTAAAATATTAGCTTAAAAAATCTGATAGCACAAGGCAGGAATTATGTTGGAAGTCACACTGCATTGTTACAACTTTATACAACATTGGACAAGACATAATTTCTCCTATTAAAAATAACTAAGCACAGCCTTCCAGAATCTGAAGGTAGCAGAAATATTTACAAGTTAACAAACAGTGAAAAATCATTTTTCTAAAATTACAATGCTGTTAGAATTAAATAGCAAGACTTCACTGAAAGTGGTATACATTTTTCCAAATATATTTGAACTAAAAGTGATGTTGTGCCTAGACAGCCTTCTACCAATGTAAATATAATTCATGAAGCCATATAATATATAATTTACATTTATATAAAAGCAATTTACATAGTATTTACCCTTATGTGACTTTTATATAAACATGCCTCTGTGCACACTGTTTTCTTTTAAATGGGAATAACATGTTTTACAATTTGATTGTTCTAAATTTTTTTCTTCTAACTCATATGACTAATTAAAACATTCAACTTTTTCTGCAAAAATAAACCTAGCAATCTACAGATCAACAAATACATATCACACTATTGTAGAATATTAATTAATTGGTGTATTAACTAAAAAAACTGGAAAAATACATGTATTAGATTTGTTTAGTATCTGTATATAAGGTGGTTACCTTCACCTATAAAAGCTACAAACATAGCTCTTTGGATAATTCTGATATACTTTTAACTCAAAATACTGAATATAAACATGCATTTCATGATTCTGTGGCTGTCATGTTTCTTAGGCTGTATTTTGAAAACTACCTCTGGACAAAGTAGAAATTTCAAGATATTTCATACTGTATAAATAAACACCAAGGTCTTAAGTATTTTACAGGTAACTCAAAAATAGCATGCAGTACTAATTTATTGAATTATTATACATAATAATTAGAAATATGTAACTCCTGAAAGACCACCCATTCATTACACCCATTTCACAACCTCTGCTGCTGGCAGAAGTCAGACTGGGACCAAATTTGAAACGTGCACCCCAAGCTCACAGCACCATCCACCAAGTAAATGAGAGGAGGTTGGAAGCAGCTGTCTGCCAAGGGAAGGTTGAAGCCACTGAACACAGGGACAGCAGGGAAGGAGGAAGGGGCCATTCCTGCTGCTGAGGGAGCCCTGGACTGCAGCAGTCACTGTCTCACAACACGGCTCTTCTCAGCCCCAGGTATCCCAAATGTACTCATCCGACCTGACTGCTGCAGAAAACATTAACCTGGCACTTTCAGCAACCCACTCACCCTCCTCTTAAAGAAGGCAGCTGTCTTGGCAATTACAGCATGATCCACATTCCCTTGTGTCATGGTTTGACACTGGCACAATGCCAGTGCCCCCATGAGAATACACTCTCCCTGGTTTCTGCTGTGAGATGTGACCAGGAATAAGCAAAGCAGGCCCCCACTTAGAAATAAAGAAAACTTTATTAACTAAACTACAACTCTAAGTAAAAAGAAACACACAAGGAAAATGAAAACTTTCCAAAAACATTTCCTCCTCCCCCCACCAAATCTCCAATACATCCATCCCCCAAATCACCAACTCTCGGTCCATCACCACCCTTCAGACAACCAATTCTCAGTTCATCAAGAGGAGAGGAGTCCTTCTTGTACCATGGGCTTCCCCAGGAAACACCCTTGAAACCTCGTGTGTTTCTGTGTCACTCGTGGCACCACCTGGAGAACATCTGCCATCGTGACCTCTTCCTTTCCTGGCCAGTGCTCTCACCACTGCACACGGACCAGAGCTGCTTCTAGGGTTTTCCTTTTAAGGATGCTCTGTCCTGATCCAAAAAGAGCACAGTCTCACCTTCGGGACACCTGTCCCCCCCCACATTTCACCCCCTGGGGCCGAGGGGCACCAACACTGAACCCTCTTGGTTCTGAGCCATTGCCTCCCCCTGGATGCAGTCTCTGTGTCACAAGGAACATGGGTCTGTCCAAGGCTATAACAAGAAGAGTCCAGCTAAGGCCACTCCATCTCTTCCCACCTAAGATCCTTCTCTACTCTCCCGACATCTTTCACTTGCCCAGACCTTCACACTTGCACATTTCCTTCTTCCATTTCATCTCTATCTCTCTTCTAGGAAAGGTTAATGTTCTGCAAAGTTTGCACTGTCCAAAAAAAGGGTTAAAAGCTCGGGCTCTGCCCACCCAAAACTCCCACAAGCAGCCGGACACCTTCTTGCTGGTGCTCTCTCTCTTCCACCCTTCCACCCTCAGGGCCAGGCCTACCTCACCCTACCGCATGGCTCCCCTCCCCTGCCCAGCCAGCAGCTGAGCCGGGGAGGTCTGACCTGCTTCCCTCAGGGAAACCCAAGAGAGCTTCCTCTGGAGTGCTCTGCTTTTAACCCCTGTGTTCTCAGAGGCGAATCCAATGTCCCCAGTGGCCAAACCAGGTGCCAATATTTAAATCTGAGCACCCATTGGTGTGACCACAGCATCCCAGAAAACTTACTTCCTCTCAAACCATGACACCTTGTTTTATGGAGCCAGACTGAGATGCATATGATATGCTAAAACTTTGGTAAACTCTGCATTTATTCAGAAGTTTCTTTTAATTTAAAAAAAAAACAAAACTCATTTTCCTACTTTGGAGTATTAAAGGTCAATGTAAGTATTCTATATTCACATCTCTTGTAAAGTAACTCTCTAACTTTGTTTTAAACACAATCAGAAAATATTTCTGAAAAGAACTTGGAAGCCTTCTAAACACCAACCAAAGTTATCAGAACAAAGGCAGAACTGCCTGAAATACAATATGTTTCTTTCTCCATTATTAACTTAAGAAATACAGAAAACAGTATTTGTGTGCATACTCACAGAACCACTAGGTTGGAAGAGACCTCCAAGATCACAGAGTCCAACCCATGCCCTAACACCTCAATAAACCATGGCACCAAGGGCCACATCCAGTCTTTTTTTAAACACATCCAGGGATGGCGACTCCATCACCTTGCCGGGAATACAATTCCAGTACTTGATCAGTCTTTGCATGAAATACTTTTTCCTAATATCCAACCTATATTTCTCTTGAAAATTTTCCACACAAACACATAGGTGTAATTTTACATAAGACAAGCATACTGTATTTTCTTCTATGCAGTACTTGAAATATTGCATTTCATCAGAAAAAAAGCATGCATTTATGACAGGATGTTTATGAAAGTCTGACTGGACAATGATGTAAGCAGCAAAAAAAGGTAACATTCAAAATCTGAAAAAGTATCAACATTATTTACTGTTTATTGTATATCCAAGTTGTATATACAATTAACTACATTTCTGTGTAAGCACTATCAATTAACAGAAACACTGCTTTAAAACTAACTTAGGAGACTTGTAGTAATTGAGGCAGAACCAAGACATAGTGATCTTTAACCAAGATTTTTCTTGATGTTGCAATGAAACAATATGGAAGAGGTGACCTATGCCTGGCAGTTTTAAGATCTGCCATTAAAAGGCAAAAAAACAATACTTTGAAGTCAAAGGAGATCTACATGGCCAATATTTTTCTGAATCTGCAAATCTTAGGAGCAAAATTACTCCCCATTTTCCTCTATTATGGTGCCTGGACAAGGTAATGTTCCCTACAGACCACCTTATTTTCACATTATCTGTGAAAATAAGATCTAACGCTTTTCAAATCTTAGAAGAAACACTTAGTCCAGTTATTTCAAATGTTTATTTTCAGGAAGATGTGCAATCCTCATGACACTGCTTTTTTCTATCTACCACTAAAGACAGTTTTCCTTAAACATAGCTGAGGAGACTTCATCAAAATATTTGAACAACTTTGTTGGAAGAGCACATTTTCCACATTTTCCTTCAACTTGCCTGGACTATTAAAAAAAAAAAATTCAAGTATAAAGTTTGTTCTTATAACCTAAACTTTTTATTGACAGAGCCACATTGTAAATAAAAGCAGCTTTGACAAAGGTCATGGAAAATAATTGCTGGTGTTTTTAAACTGTTAAGAATTTTATACATTCCAAATTGAGATTCTGAAGACTTTTTCCAATGACTCTTAAATTAAATTTGGACAAATTCCTGCAAGCACTGCCTCGCTTCTACCTCTATATGACACTCAACATAAAGATAGTCATACCAGAGAAAGAAAAGCAAAAACACGACATTTGACATTTTAGATACATGAAAGACATGAAAATGTTGTCAAGTAAAGAGCATAGCTCCATACTGTGATCATGTTGAAGCAGTTTAATTTACAGAGAATATAAAACACTGCTGACTTAAGATAATTCAAGTCCCAAGGCCTGGATGATCAGAGAAGGGGGCAGAGTGAGCTGCAGACACCTCAGAGCCAAGCTGAGCTGGTGACCTCATACCCTCACATTCAGCAATAAGACTGAGGGGTAGTTTTTCCAAAGTTGCCATCGCTCAAGACCTGGCTGGGCATCAGTCTGTGGCTGGGAAGCATTGCTTGTGGGGTGTTTTGGTTTCCTTTTTCATTTAATAAACTGTTTTTACCTCGATCCAGTCATGTCACTGGTCACAAGACCGAAGAGATCAGTGTTTGCCCCTCCACTTCCCCTTATGAGGATGCTGAAGACTGCAGTGAGGTCTCCCTCAGTCTCCTCCAGGCTGAACAGACCCAGTGCCCTCAGCTGCTCCTCACACATCCTTGTGGCCTCCTTTGGACTCTAACAGCTTAATGTATTTCTGGCATTGTGGCACCCAAAGCTGCCCCCAGCACTGGAGGTGAGGCTGCCCCAGCCCAGAGCAGAGTGGGACAATGCCCTCCCTTGCCTGGCTGGCAATGCTGGGTCTGATGTCCCCAGGGCAGGGTTGGCCCTTCTGGCTGCCAGGGCACTGCTCACTCAGATTTGACTTTCCATCATCCAGGACCTCCAAGTTCCATTCCATAGAGCTGCTCTCCAGCCTCTCATCCCCATTCTATGCAACAACCAGGGCTGCCCCTTCCCAGGTGCAGAATCTGGCACATTGCCTTGTTAAATCTCATGGCTGGTGACCGCCCAGCCCTCTCATTTGTTGAGGTCTATACGCAGGGCCTGTGCCCAACTTACTGCCTGACCTGTGTGTGCCCAACAAAGGCACTATGGGCTATTTGGTCCTATTAAATACATCACCCAGCTGAGTATGAGCCTGCACAGTAGAGACGTGCAAGAGGGAAAGAAGGTAGAAGCTTCTTTCCATAAAAATGGAAACAAAGATATGAGCAAAATATGACATCACAGTAGTACCTGCAGCAGTAACTCATCTAAAGGAATGGTATACAATTGGAAGTCATCTTTAGTGGAATGAAAATTATTTTTTGCTCTACTAATCCAGCACTACTTTACCTATTCAGGGTCTTTCTTTTGAACTTTTTGAAACAGAGACTGCCTTTAGCAATAGCTATTTAGCATTGATAGGCACTACAGTTGCTCCAACTAACTCATTAGTACTTGACAAACTTTATTCAAAGATCTGTCTGGCCAGCATTTTAAGATGTTTTCTAAATGTAACCAATCTAACAGAATATCAAATTTTATGTAACCAAACCATTTATGGTTTTTTTTTTACTGAGTATACTGTAGCCATGCCATACCTGAAAGTCAGAATAACAGATCCCAGTTTTCCCCCTTCACTGGGAGTAACTGAGAAACAAAAGAAGACAGTAAGATGCTTTCTGTAAAAGTTTTTACCTTAATTACAGATTTTTGTCCTTAACCCTAGTTTATCTAGATTAGCTATCCTTCTGAAGTATACCTTTGATCAAAAGAAAAAACAATCTTCAGGAGATGCTACAAATGCCTAGGGAAGCTTTCCTCTCCTCATTCCCATTTTAAGATATGGAACAAGTTAAAAATAATGTTTTAGAAGCATTTTAGTTCTACTCACTTAAAGACTGTGTCATAACATTCACTATATTGTTATAAATACACTACACACATCTCAGAGTACTCTTTACATATTTATAGGATCAACACAGAATTACAGGACAGTTTGGGCTGGAAGGGGCCTTAAAGCTCATCTAGCTCCAAACTCCCTGTCATGGGCAGTGACATCTTTCACTAGACTAGAGCCCTATCCAACCTGGTCTTGAATATGAATTCTGCAAATACCCAGCAAGATTACAATAAATAACTGGCCTTTAAGTCTCAGTTCCACTTACACAGAGTCCATGAGTCCATATATAAGGCCATGCCTTTTACAAAAATGGAAACTCTACCATATAATGACATTTGAAACATAAATCTTTCATGTAAAATCTTTCCCACTGCAATGTGCCTTCAGCAGAAATATAGTTTTCATGTACATTTTATTTTAGAATTCAGCCTAAATAGAGGAAGTAATAGTTGCTAAAGACTTAATGCATTTCTCTCTGATTAGAAGCTCTGTTGATGAACAGAAACTCTAAAATTTTAAAACAAATCTGAATTTTAGCTGGCTATTCTCTAAAATGCAGTATTAAAGGATATGAATTCTCCAGTAAGGCATTTTAATGTACCAGGCACCAAAATACTTGCTTTAGATAAAATTTCAGACTCAATGTCTAGAAAGTTTTTGTACTTCTGCGAAAACCTTAATATTACTTTGGTTTGCCTTTATTTATTTTTTTAAAGATAAATAAGAAGATAAATAAGAAAATAAATTTTAAAGACATTTCAGAATTATATTACCTGGTTTGTATGATTTTGCAGTAAAAAGTCATGAGATGCAGATACTGCCAGAACCCAAGAATTCAAGTTAATTATGCTCCAGAGAAACACCTTCAACATCCAGCTAAGGGCCAGGCTGTCTCATACCAACAGAAACTGATTGATTTTGAAACATCAGCTATGGTGCTAATGTTGTTAGAAAATGTCACAATGCAAATGCTATGCAGCTGGGGAACCTGGAATGAGAGAGCAGTGTTTGCATGCCAGTAAGCTGCTGTACCTAGACAGCTGACATTTTAACACTGATCAATTTTCTTTTGAAAAAAGTTGGGGTTTAACCTTTCACAGCATCTTACAAATCCCAAGCACTGTACAAAATTAATAAGTAATTTTTGCCAAGACTTCTTCAGCTATTAAAAGTTATTTCAGCAGCACTTACACCGAAATATGCTCAATAAAAACTACACCAAACAATTCATGTTACATCTATTCCACAACATACAACCTATATAACAGCAAATAACATTTCTTCAAAACAACAAAACTATGCAAAAAATGCTTTCAACATTATGAAACTTTTCTTTTAATTGGCCAATATAATTTAATACATAAAGCATTTAGATTATTTCCATCTAGTACCACCAAATTTATGAAAGGAAGGAAATAATGTAGACTAGCATTACTTGGCTTCTAGTACAAATGTAACAATCCTGACATTTCTAAAGAACAGGAAAAATTTTCCCTCTTGAATCCCTAGTGGATGATATGAGTGTCAATATAAGGCTGACATTGGTTTTGTGGGTTTGCTTTTGTTCTGTTATTTGATTACATAAAACTCCCCACCAACTCCTCACACACAGCCCCCACCCCCCTTTCACAATAACACAAGCTAGCCAAAAGAAATTAACACATAACACTAAGTGGCCTTCTATGTTTAAGGAAAGCAAAACAAAGGCAGCAACTAACTTATTCAAAAAACAAACAAACAAAAGAATTAAAGTTATATTCTTAGCACTCTCATTTTCTTTTTGGACTCTAAAAGGCAGGGCACAATAGTTATCAATGTTGCTTAGATGCTGTATCTAAACATTTAAAACCTATATATGAGTATAATAAAATATAAATTATTTTGTAAAATATATATTCTAAATTATAAATATTATATATATATATTATGTCTTCTTTTTATTTTACCAGTTAATCCAAGCTGTCAAATGAAAAATTTTCCATAAGAGAAGAAACAAATTAAGAGTTGTGAAAAGTGTCCTTGCTAGCATGTCCTAGATATTTACCTAACGCTTTAAGAACTCTGAAGAAACTGAAGGCCACTAATTTCAGCTCAGCATTTGTCAAATGCACTCAGAATAATAATTAATGTTTTCCTGAGGCACTTGCTTCTGAAAGTAATTGATTTCTTTTTCCCATTTGGAAATGTCTAGGCTTTCATATTCACACTGAGGTATAAATAACACCTGGATTAAATCTTTAAAGCAAAATTTTTCAATCATTAAACCTTGTTTAATTGCCAAAAGAACTGTTGCTGGGTTTTGCAGCATTATTACCTCTGCATATAATCATTTCACTTGCATTTGAGGGTGACAGCATGTAAATGAACTCATCTCTTATACTTTTTTGCATACTAAAATAAAGCTGAAGTTGACAGTTATGAAGATGCTCATTAGATATTTTCCCCCAAAAATAAGTTATTGATTCCACCTTTCTTACAATAGTGTATAGTGGGTTTCAGGCTTTAATTATATGTAGATTGAAGAAGACATTTAAGAAGCTACCTTGTCAGCAAACTCCAAATCTTCTGTTAAATAATACTGCTTCCCATAGTTGTGAACATTCTTCAGTGATTTTATCAACTGTTTCACCACTGACTCAGCCTCTACAGAGAGCTTTCTCAACTTTTAACTTAGTCCTGAGTCCTTTTTTAGTATCAACTTCCAGATACCTAGTTATTTTCAAACCAATAAACAGTGTCCTGGAACACTCACCTTCACAGCAAGCATGGAAAATGAGATTGTTTTTTTTTATTTCATTTTATTTCACCATGAACTTCTGATTCATGCAAACAGTTCTTCATCTCTTCTTCTCTTTACTGCTTACTATTCTTTGGCTGCATGCAGATTTTTTGTTTCTTCTTCAGGCATTATTTATGAACAATTTGTTGCTTTTCCAGTCCTTCTCCCAGGTTCACAGACTAAATGGTGATGCCAGTACTCTAAAGTAACCTGGAATGTATTCCTCAGTTGAACTACACAATGATGCTTTAATTAACTTGCATCCATGGAGCATTACTGATGTGGGAGAAGGTAACTCAGACAGCAGTGATTTCCCCAGGGTCCTAATGTTATGATTTTCAATTTTCACACACACACCCTGCCCCTTGCACTTCATTTGTGAGAAGGAAATTAAGAAAGCCAAAATCATCATAAAATCTCTTCTTGGTAGCAGCTACTAGCCAATATCACATAAGAAGCAGTTGGTTAGAATGTATGAAGGATTATTATTTAAGGACCCTCAAAGTCACTGTCACAAACAATGGTAGGTGTTTCCCATCACAGACCTCATCAGTCTAGCACTGGGCTCCAGAAGTGCTTTAAGAACAACCATACTAGCAAAAGTTCTCTGATACTGAAGACTGTATTGTCAAAAAGAGAAGAAACAACTCTATATACCCATCCAATATACTTGATTAAAAGCTCATTTTCCATAGTCATCATTACTACTACAGGGCTTCATCAATGTAGGCCTTCATAAAAACCTTCAGTTGAAAACTCGTATGTGTTTTATCTTTACAAACCCCATTACTAAAGCCCCATGCACTACATGAAATAAATGTCTGCTACTGCATAAAAATCAGGTACTATAAATCAGTTTTATTACAGAACTCCGGAAGAGATATTTAGATTTTATTAATAATAGGATTTTACTACTGGGAATCAATTATGTGTCCAAGTTCTAGGCTCCCCTCTAAAAGAGAAATGGATATACCAGAGAAAGACCAGCACAGGGCCACACAGATGGAGGAACTGGAGCATCTGCTATGAGGAAAGGCTGGGAGAGCTGGAACTGTTCAGCATGGAGGAAAGAAGGCTCTGGAGGAGTCTACCAATGCATATAAATACCTGAATGGAGGGTGCAAATAGGACAGAGCCGGGCTCTTTCAATGGGTTACCAGTGACAGGACCACATGAAATGTGGACAACAAACTGAAATACAGGAGATCCCATCTGAACACCAAGAAAGACTGTCTGTATTATGTATTGTGCATTTGGTTTTCACCAGCTGTGATTCACAACGTGGCCCAGGTTTGAGTGCACCTCTGAAGAGCACCTGATCCAAGTTCTCAGACTGAGCAGGGCATCTACAGCTGTCTGACCAGCACTGTCCAGGCAGGGTTTGAGTATCTCCAAGGATGGGGACTCTGCAATCTCCCTGGGTAACCTGCTGAAAGTCAAATACATAATACAGCCCATAATACAGTACCAAGTATTTCTGAACTACTAAGCCTTCCTGTTTTGCATGTAAGAGCTTCCATTCTCTAAACAGCCTCCAAAGTCCACATTTTCATCTGCATTGTAGGGAAATTTTTAAAATTACTTGTGATTTTCCTAACAAATTCTAACAAGATTGTCAAGTCTTTTTTCAGGAGGATGAAATGAAGGGATTTTTTTTGGAAACAAGACCATTTTACTCTTAGATTTCCTTAAAAGAAAAATTATTAACAAAAGATCTTAAAAATCACTTGTTCCTGAAGACCAGGAGTACTTCCTGAAGTTGACTCTTGTCAAAGCTGTGCTCTTAATTCAGTCCTTAAACAATAAGCTAGAGACACTAACATCTAGGGAAAAGGGATACTATTGAAAAACATTTTTCTGTGTTTAATGAGCTTCTCAAATCTCCATATATTTACTTTTTTTCCTTGACAAATTTACTATACAATTTCAAATAAGTTTAAATAATCCTTTAGGAATTCCATACCTGATCTTTAGAAACAAACAACATAGAAAAGATTTTATTACAACAGCCTGCATGACACCAATCTCTTACTTTCAAAACTCAGAAAGCAGCATTTGAATTTCAACTGTTTCGTTCTCTCAATATGTGGTACTGCTTGAAAATTAATTGTTTTGTTGCTAAAACTTGGGAAAATATCCATCTTTTAAAAGTAAAAAGGTATTTGGAACACTTTTGCTCACTTGTGCATATTTTAAAATATTGATTATCTGTTATTAAGAAGCAAAATTAAATCTTGCCAGCCTTTGATAGAGTTTTAAGCCCCAGTTTCCCATATGTTCAAGTACCAGTGATTACATTCTTATCGTTAGTGAGTAGAGTTAAAAACATGACAGGCACTCAAACTTCAAACAGCTAAAACCCAGCATTAATCTGAGCCTACTTATCAGAATTTTCCAACATTTTACTTCATCTCACCTCTCAATTGTCAGTAACAACTCCTCAGACATGAGTAGGAGTTAATGTTTAAGTCTTTTCTTTCCAAAACAGAAAAAGACACTTGGATCAAGGAAAACTACTAGCAACTCCAATAACATGCAATGCTCTAATTTTTTAATGGTTATTTGCATTTACAATTATTACAAATGTTCTGAATAAACAAATACCCTCTGACATAAGAACACTTCCCCCAGGAGTAAATTTCATGAAGCAGAAAACCAAGCCTTCAAAACAGCTACTTATTTATGAAACAGAAATATTGCTGCCTTAGAACTTACCTATGGAAGTGGGACCTCCCTTTGACCCTTTGAAGGCCTGTGGCTCAGAGCCTTTCAGAGCAGAAGGACACACAGAAAGCTGCTGAAGTGAAGCTGAAGCTGATGGCTTCAAGCCCCAGGGATGTTCTCCTTCCCAGTCCCTGACCCCAGCCAGGCTGACCATGTACTCCTCATACACACACACTGTGCAGGCACTGCTGGCCACCTCAAGAGCTCCACACACACAAAAACAGGCACCAAAGACTATGGAGTCCAGCAACCAAAAGTACAGGATTGAAAGACATAAGTTGTTTGAAGCCAGATGAATGTGCAAAGGAAAAGCAACCCAAACAAGTACTACATCAGGTACTGCTATTCAGTGGATTTCAGAAGGTAAGGTAAGCTACTTTAGAGTAATGCCTTCAAATACAGGAAGTACTAAAAAAGAGTTTTTATGAAGAATATACTCTCCTAACATTAGTCTTTGAAAATATCTGGTGTCCATTTTCTGAAGCAAGAACATATTGTTAAGCAAAACCTGTTACCAAATATCCTTTGTATTCTTGTATCACTCTAACATTCTTCAAACCACAGTTTATGATCCTTTGGGAGCCATGAAAATATGCAATGGTATTAGCCAAGTGTCTGGCAACAGACTGCAGAAGTTTGGTTTCTCCTGAGTCACACCAGTTCAGCACCCTCAGGGTGGAGAAATAGAGGATATAATTACTACTGGCAGAGGATCAGAGGCTGTAATCAGTAGTTCAAGTATTTATATTAGCCAAGGAACTCTTGCTGCTAGCATCAAATCTGTTTCACTATGGCTGCTGAGTAATTATAAAGCCCTAAAGGATCTCTAAGCTGCTCACAATTACTTGCAGCATGCTCCCAGAACAGAAAATAACCCATGTAGAGAAAGCATACATAAGATACATAAAAAGCTACTTTCTAGATAGTTCAGCAAAGCCATTGTTAAATATAGTATAAAACAAGTAAGGTCTATACACAATTAAAAGTTAGAAGTTGCTAGATCCAAATACATATCATACCAGTCATGTTCTGGGTAGTTTACCAACATAGCAACAGCAAATAAAAATTAAAACATCACTTACCAATGAGAGTCAGCTTACTAATACTTTTCCAGATTGGTTTGGCATAACCCTTGGACACCAAAATGGCTCCAAAGCTCTCACTAAACTGGGATCAGGTGAAGTGAGTGACACTTTTTAATATATACCCATTAGCTACTTTCTTATTTCTTGAAACGGCGTTCACAAGTCCTGCTAAGCATACTTCCTACAGCACTCAGCATGTCGCATCATGACCATAAAAACACAGATTCCAAACCTGTGCACTTCCTTAATTTTGTTTTTTACAACACTTTCTCTAATGGCTACTGAAAATGATGTGAAAGCCCACTGTCCATTTTGCATAAGAAAATTAGCTTCTTTGCACACAACTTGTGACTTTGTACCATGACTAAGCCTGTACAGAATACTCAAGCAGGAGGAAAATTATCTGGGACAATAAGGTTATCAAGGTTGGGAAAGTCATATTGTTTTCATCTATGTACAAGAGATAATGGAAGAGGTTAGGAAAAAGCAGAAAACAATTCTCACAAAATGCCAGAGCAATCACAGTCACTCCTCAGCCTATATAAAATATTGTTTTAGAAAGCAAAGTTAAACGAGAAATTATCTAAAATATTATCTCTTTTCTTTAAGGTCAATTCAGCGAATTGGTCAATAAGCGAAAATAGAAGAACACATGCAACAAAACATCCTTAATTTTCTTTATTCAAACCTTCTGTTCCTAATGCCTTCAAGAAGTGACAGAAACAACTGTGTATTGTCCAAGTGTGCCTGGCAGTGTCACTCAGAAGACAGGAATTTGATTACATTTGTCCAGCTCTACTTCTTTAGATGATACCAGTCAGATGACTGGTGTAAGCTTGCCCAAAGAACAACATCTACCTCATTCTAATGGTTTAGGTCAGAGTGGGACAAGAACAAGAAGAATGGATGAACTCATAAGAGCTTTGCATTCTTACACTTGGGCCAAAATGCAAACTAATGACTTCACGTAACACCAGCAGATGGGATTTAGATATAGGCAAGGTCAAAGAGACAACATCACCAAGGAGGCCACTGATAGCTTATGCCAAGTTCCTAAATTAGAATGCAACAAATAAATAAAAATAATAGCCCTGAATAGCAAGCAGGAGGTGACTCACCCATGAACACTGAACACTGCAAAAGGCTGAGCCCAAGAGGGAACCACTATGCACAGAAGCCAAGGCACCAGCCAAGCCTGATCCTGCTGGGAGTGCCCTGCTCAGAGTCCACGGTACCAGCCACAGCTTGGCAAGAGGAGATTTATTTGATGTAACTCTCTTTTCTTCAAAGAATGTGAGAGCTGGTCATAGAACAATTTGGTGGCTAGACCTTGGCTAAGCACCAAACTCCCACCCAGCCATTCACACACTTCCCCTCCTCAACAGGAAGGTGGGAGAAAATATATCTATAAGTCCATGGATTACTTATCAATTGCCATTATGGGCAAAACAGACTCAACCTGGGGAAATACTCATGCATTGATATCTATAAAAATAGATTTAGGTGGTGGGAAACAAAGACAAAAATCCAAAACACAACCTTGCTGTGACCCTCCTCTTCTTCCCAAGCTCAGTTTCACTCCTGTATTCCCAATTTCATTACCCAGCCCTCCCAAGTGGAATAGGGTGAAAGGAAAATGAAGAGAGTAAATCAAAACCAGCATGCAGTGTTTTAAGAGATTGCCATGTTCTCAACTGTATGCTCTAAAAGACATACTAAGTTGTCATGCAGATTTTGCAATTGTATTTTTTTTTGTTTTAATTAGCCAATAATTTATCTTTTACTATATTTTTCAATGATATAATCTATACATGAACAAAAAGTACAGAAAATTTACTACCAGTGAAGCAGTATTAAAGATGACTGGCCCTTCTGTAATATCTGGCAAGAAGCTGTTTTCGGCCAAGTAAGGCCAAATGCCTCTTATTTTCAGAATGAGCCTCTTCAGCTCTGTCTCTGACATCCACTGCCACTTCAGTTGTTCTTCACTGAATGTTATATCTATAAAGTACTCCAGATGAAGAAGGCAATGAGTACATGAACTATATAATTTTGTACGCCTGAGACAGTCTGAAACTTAGATAAAGATCCCAATTTTCACCAAACTAGGCCCCTTTATCTACAGCACAAAGTGATATTGTGTGGGAGCATTTGCCTTGCTCTTGAGCTGACCATTGCTAAAGCACTTTTCAACACTGTGAAGCTACCATGGGCCAGATCAATATTTTTCAAGAATATCACCACTATAGAAATACAACCCGATAGCAAGATGTGACAACCTTGCACCAAACAAGCACCTAAGAGACCAAAAGAGATCAGAGATCAAAAGCAACACACAAGGAAACTCACAGAACTCCATCAGGGCTTCTGGGTAGAAGGTGATAGAACACAACGAGGCTAAACAGTCAAGTCTAGATGCCACAAAATTTAAAATAAAAACCAAGACAGTCTCCATAAACTCAAGCATTACATTTCAAATCCTAAAAAAAAATCTCAAGTTCTTTTTGAAACAAAACACAGCAAAGATGTTTAAAATAGCATGCTTAATTTTGCATATCACCAAATAATCAGAAACAAGATTCTGTCAATTCCCACATGTGTTTTCAATAAAAATGCAACTATAATTTTCATATAGTCCTAATGGTTAACCAAGTACACTTAAACACATTCAGAAGAAAACCAACCAAACAAAACCCCCTCCACCCAAAACAAAAGGAGCTTTACATAACAGTCTATTATGCACAAAAAAACAGCCCAGGAATCCCTATCAAAACCCCATAAACTTTAAGTTCATAGAATGAACTAGATTGGAATGGCTGTTTGAAATAGTCTGTTTGGATTTAATCTTCTTTATGTGCACCTAAGAATTTTTAATGACTTAGTTGATATAACAAAGACTATGAGTAAATCCTCACCTTTTTTGAGAAAAATACGCAGGACTGATGGGTAACATGAAAAGGTAAAACAAGCCAACAAAAACACAGACTATTCTCACCATTCACCTTGGTTCATTAATGAGGCAAATCTTGTTTAAGGAATGGCACATCCAATATTCAAACACTAAGTGAATATGTCTTCTCCATAATGACGCTGTCCACAGCAGTGACACGTATCTTCTACTTTAATTAACAGTGTACTAAATTCAGTGACAACACTGATAGGTCTGTTTCATTTTCCTAAAATTACATAATTACATATTCTTTTGATTCAAGTTTTAAATAATAAACCACAAGAATAAAATTATTTTATTTGTGTGAATATATATATATACACATATATATTAAAAAGTGTTAGTTAGTCATTACAAGCATTTAAGTGCACTGAAAGATACACCAACAAATAGCAATTAACTTTTTTGTAAGAAAAATATAATTTACTAGGACTAGGTCGAGAAACTTAGAATACCTGTTTTAACTCATACAGTGTAGTTTTAAGGTTGGTTTAGAATCACTTCATATACCAAAGATCTTTTACTTCATCTTGCAGATAAATAAAATCTCTTTAAAAAGAAAAGCAAGTAAGTAAGTAAGTAATTTACCTGACACTGTTCTTCCTTACAGACCTGCAGTTTCATGGTTCCGTGGTCAGCAAGAACTATGAAAAAATCTTTACAAGTGCTCAAAGTGTTTTCAGCTGTATTTTTTTAAACAGATGCCTGTTTTTAAACACTTGTGGGGCTGATTAATTTATGCTGCAGAACCAGATCATAAGAGTAGATTAAACAATATTTTAAAGTCAACACAGTACACAAGTGTATACAGCACTGCTATTCTGACTGAAACTTCACAAACAAGGCCTAAAATGGCAAGTCCAGGAAAACACAGAAAAGAATTTTTATTGTGAAGGTATCACTAACAGGGTTAGGATTTATAAAGTCAGATCTCTACTACTCAGGAAGTACTATACCTCTTATTAGTTTTATTATTTTGAGAAAGACCATTGCAAACTGCAGGAGGAAATGTTGTTACAGGAGGAAAACAGCAAAACTGAGCTATATAGGAATCACTGCTTACAGACAAATCATGTCAGAAAATGTGTCAAATATTTCTCCAAGCTATTTTATTGCTTTATCTTGCTGCAAGAGCAGACAACTGCAGAAGCATTCCAAACTGATATATTTTTTTACTCAAGCCTCTATTTCTTCATTGGTTTACCAGCTAGAACATAGACAGTAACAGGGTTTCAGCTTGTTCCTGATGTGTGAGACAACCTAAATTTATATTGCCATTTAAATCAGGCAGACGTGAGCTGAAGTAGAAGCAAATCTGAACCATGTTTGTGCTACATTAAAGTTCACATGCAGAAAAGCTGTATTTTAGAATGATTTTCAGAATGTACATGCCTCCACATGTGCTAAACACACAGAGCTTTTACTAGAGATACCATCACAAGTCCTAAGGATAAAATCATCATGTTAGCATGGTACTCTGTTGTTACTTTCATCTACTTCTCAGTCATATCTTGGCATAACACAGATATGCTGTGAAAGGTAATAGAGCCACATGTCACTAATTCTGTTACCTCTGCAGTAAGCTGCACAGTTACCACCTAGCATAACCATTTTTTAAGGCTGTGGCTCTATAAAGAGTAAGTAACGTGATTTGTTTATTTACTTTTATTGCAGCCTATAGTAGAATTGTGCTTTGGTTTTTTTAAGCTTGCTGAAAAATTGGATTTGTTGCCAGGCAGGGAACACACAACTCAACATAAGCTAGATTTGACAATGAAGAGAATTCAACGAGAACACAAGTCTGGGAGAAATAAGATTGTAAGATGCCACATCCTCTCCTTGAAAAGTTTTAGACATAACCTTAAGATATTAACTAAAACCTGGAATATGTCTTTTCTACAAGGAACCTGACACACAATTTCATAGCTGACAAGAACAAAAATCTGTGACTGAACCCCTGTGCCACTGTGGCTCCAGAGTACCAGGAATAGGCTGTGCTCTTCTTACAATATTGAATACAGGACAATGCTCTAAATATCCAGCTGGTAAAATGGTATTTGTGGAGATCCAATGCACAATATTTGCAAGAAAAGATCAAACACAGAGATCTTAAACTAGAATACTAGTCCTATTAAGGTTAGGTGTGATGAATATAACCACCACATTGAGGTGAAAAACAATGCTCTGAACGGAGGATGACTTTTACAGCCAGCTGTTCTCTGATGATTATACATCTGCAGTATTTCAGGTTAGAGAGGACTTGAGGGAAAATGGTCAAGCAATGACCTCAGAAAGCTGAAAAGACAGGCAAACAGAAGCAGTTTTTGAAACAAATGAGTAGCCAGTTAAGTAGTAACAGTTTTCTGCTTTTTTTTGGTAAATGATAGCATTATTTTTCAGGAATCAACACTAGCTGGTAAAAAATATTCAGAGAGAAAGAACCACTCATCATTTAAAGATGACAAAAAGCTTTTAACATAGATTATTAAAAAAGGAACCTATGTCCATTTAGTAAAAAAACTGTAACATCAGGAAGAAAATTAACTAAAACAAAAGAAAATAAGAGCAAGGGAAAGAAAATAAGAATAAGGAATTGACCATAGAAATCAATGGTAAGCAGTCTCAACAATAATTAACAAGAAAAATATAATTGCTCATTTATGGTCAGGTATTTGGTTTAGTTGATGCTAAGTCTTATGAAACGAAGTCAAATGACTGCAAGATTAACCTGTATAGTCCTAACATCATGAAAAAAATGAAATATTACCTAGGACACTGCAAACTTTGAATGCCCCAGATGTAAGAGATCGAGCTACAGATGACGAATGCGCCGAGGCCCGAGGAGCGCCGCCCCGGCGCGCCCTCTGCCGGCCGCGCCCGGCAACTGCAGCCGAGCCGAGCCCCGCGGCGCTCCTGCGTTCTGCGGGAAAAGGCGGAGCCTCCCGCCGGGAAAAGGCGGAGCCTCCCGCCGGGAAAAGGCGGAGCCTCCCGCCGGGAAAAGGCGGAGCCTCCCGCCGGGAAAAGGCGGAGCCTCCCGCCGGGAAAAGGCGGAGCCTCCCGCCGGGAAAAGGCGGAGCCTCCCGCCGGGAAAAGGCGGAGCCTCCCGCCGGGAAAAGGCGGAGCCTCCCGCCGGGAAAAGGCGGAGCCTCCCGCCGGGAAAAGGCGGAGCCTCCCGCCGGGAAAAGGCGGAGCAGGCTCAGAGGCAGAGGCTCCCAGACCTCACCGCATCACCCGTGTGCTGACCAGAACTACACCTGCCACCGTGCCTAATAAAGAGAGTCAGCTCACAAAACACCAAACTGAGAAAGCCACTCCAAACTCCACACTCGGTGAGTAAAATGTCCACTTGGAACACATGACATAAGTTGTGGAACTGCAGCAGCCTGGAGAGAAAATTCATGCAAAGAATTTGATTTTTAGTATTTTGCCTGAGCTTGCTTTTCTGAAAGTTTCCTTAAATCCCAGCCCAACGCAGAAAACAGTATATTCACAAGCTGAATAAAGACTTCAGAAGGCAAAACAATCTAACTTGAAAACTGACAGAATTATTAAAAAAGTATTTTGAAATTCACACACTCTGCCTTCTGAATCCTGCAAATACAGGAAACTTTTGAGTCCAATTATGCAGTCACTGACATTTAATTGCTATAGCATTTCCATGTAATATTTAAAATGCATAGTTTAATTATGTTTGCTAAGTGACAGGACATAGTAAACAAAAAAAAAGGAGTATTGCATATTGACTTTCCAAATTTCCAAAAGTAAACAGAAATCAATTAGATCTTAAGTATTTTAGCTTCTAAGAGTAACACCACAAATTAGAGACAAATGCCAGTTTGAGAGCAATTCTAACCTTCACATTTTTCACTTATCTTTACTGATAAATTTCCAGACGTTTATGCCTTACAAACATTATTTAAGGAAGCAAAGAACTACCAAGCAGTCAAAAAGGATTCAGTAAGAAATCTACCAAGAAATGTCCTCTAATGCCAAGTCTGTGAAACCTGGCAGGATGTACCTGAGGGTACTGAGAGCTGAAGCTATGAACCCACTCTCCACCTTTGCTGGAAGGCTACTCTCATCAGGAGAGGCTCCCAATGACTTAAAGGCAAGTCCTCCATCCATCTTCTGATGGAGCAGTAAGGATGAGTGGGGAACAACAGGCCAGGCAAACGCACTCTGGACTCTGGGAAAGTCACAGAGCTTAGAATTCTTGAAATGCACTCACAATGAATTTATTTTTAACCAACATGTTTGCCTTCTGTCACAAAAACAAGTACATCTGTGAGTAAGAACAGCAGATCTCATTTGCCTTGGCTTTGACAAGATTTTTGATAATGGATTCCTGTATTTAAGCTGCAACTTTGTAGTCCAGGTTAAATTAGATGGCTGAAAAGCTGTTGGAAGGCTGGAGTGATGCTAACCAGCTCACTGCTCACTGTAAAATGCAGGCAGCTAAGGATTCTCTTTACAGTAAACCTGAGTAAGCCAAGCCTGGACTGTTCTGCACTGCATGTGTTGCCTGGGCTTGTGTTGTGCTAACCATATTCCTTGGCTGCAGGAGAAATCCAGGTGACTAATTGTGATTGAAATTCACCAAGCACCACTGAGAAGTCCCCTACACAGGATGATGGCCAACTCACTGGAGAACAGCTCTTCAGAAAAGAGCTGAAAATCTGGTAAGCAGTAGGTTCAGCTTTGGCAGTGAAGACAGGTAGAAAACACAGAGGATAGAATTTTACAAAACTTGCCCCAGTTATCAACATCTTGTACTGCAAGCCCCCAAACTAGACACAGTATTCTAAATGTGGTCTATTAAGTGTAAAGTAAAGGGAGAATCAGTTCTCTCTACCTAGCTGCTACACTTCTGTCAATACAGCCCAAGGTACTGTTGACCTCCTCTGCTGCCAGGGGGCTTTGCTGGCATACACTGAAACTCCTGTTTGCTTAGATGTGAACTACATTCAGTCCAAACTGCAACACTTGTACTAAAAGTTTAAGCAACAGCATCATATAATCCCACTATGGTTGCTTTTGCTATGCTATTTAAGAGGCTAAAGGAACACACATCAGTGACCAGGGAAAATCTTGGTGACACTGACTTAGATTTCAACAGTGCTACCCAACATTCAGAAAAAAAACACATAAGGAAAAGAGTTGAAGAACTAATCCTGAGCTCAGAGTAATCACTTGTCAGATAAGAGTATGTTACCATTTGCTATACAAAATATTATGTTTCTGCAGTGAGCCACATCTTAAAAATAATTTAAAAAAAAAAACAAAACCAACACATACAAAACCAAGAGCCGCTTCATTCCCTGAGACATTCTCTATGGCTTCTAGACACTGTCACAAAGGCAAAGGATGTTATGAAAGAAAATAAAATGTATTTCTTTTTTTCAAATACCTCATATCCTTCTCCTGCTTGTAATAGCATTCATGCCTGGGGAAAGGTTGTCCACCTGAAGGAGGTGCTCACAAGGACCCTCACACAGCTTCTGCACAGATTTGCCAGCAGTGCTGGCACAGCACCCTGCACCAAGCAGGACAGGGGCTTTCATCCCCCACACCTGCTGCTGAATCCCTCAGCAGCAGAGCACAGGTTTATGCTCACACCTTGTATGATGTATTCTCCCTTGCACTAACTGAATTCAAGTATCCCACATCCATGCCTGAAATTCCAACTCTCTTAAGAGCCGAGTACCAAGTTGTGGACTTCATTTCATAAGAATTACCCATTGTCTTGGAGTCATTATAAATTCCCAAAGCCACAGACCTAAACATGGTCGTGGTTTGAAAAACATGTAGCTTGAAGAATTTTTTATTATTGCCTCTCTAATTATTAGTTCAATCATCTCTGTTCTTATGGCAGGCTCTAACAGCAATTATCCTATAACATAAAAAAAATACATAGATTAATATAGAAGTGTCTAACAGTTTTCCACTAGAAAGGGCACTAATGATGAAAACCAGGGATTATTCCCCAGCCTAATTTTTGGCAAAAGCACATCATCAGATGAGCCACTATACTCACCTCTTCATTCCTCCTGAAATAATTAAAGATCAAAAGTCCAACTGGAATTGCTATTTAAAACTGGTTAGTTTAAAACTGGCTAGCTGTACTAGGAGTGATGAAAGCACTGACAGGGAAGAAACAAAGGGTAACTATGGGCATCAAATCCTTTTGTTTCTTAGACAGTAACATCAGAGATCATACCAAATTTAAAAGCAGATTCACCTCAAGACATTTTGTTCAGTAGCAACAATCCAGAGAAAGAATTTCAGTGAAGTTTACAATCACGTTTCAAAAGAAATAGTGTAATTTGCCTTCGAAATCACACATTAAAGTGTCTAACAACAAAATGTATTGTTTGTGACAAATAAGAGACTGATTTTAAATTTAAATATATGCTAAATTAATTCATGGCTTTTATTTTTTCCTATTACATTTCTTTTATTTACTTGCTCATGCAATATGAGCTATCATCAACTTTTATTTAAAAACAAGTATTTGCTTTCTGTCAACAAGGGGTGTCACATGCCTAGCATTCTACAATACTGCCTGGGAGACTCAACTCCTCCAAAAATTACTTTAAAAGCCTGTCATCTTGAGTAAGAAGTGATTAATAGTTTTATTCATTTCCTCTGACAACGGGTGGCATTCTTCTCACTTTGAAAAAAAGTAATTCTACATTTCCACCATCCCCAAAGAAGATTCTCCTGATTCACACTTCAGTTTTAAAGAGAGAAGGTGGGGGGCAGTGTGTTGGGATTTCCACATTTTTAACTTTTATTTTTACTGTCTATAAATCAAAAGGATGGAGTAAAAAGAAAAATAATGTTTGGGATTAAGAAATCTGGTAACAACAACCTTCACCTCACTTTGCCATCATAGCTACAAAAAAACCAGGCAAAATGCATTGGGGTTTTTCTGTTACTTAAAGCTCTAAGCAGTACATCCAAATTTAATCCTTTTTTTTTATGTGTCCATACATAACAAAGGCTGCAGTCATTAATAAACCAAGTCATTTTGCTTAACTTGCAACAGATGGTAATAAAAAGACCTTTGCTTTCTGATATTTGTTCATGAATACAGATTATTTAAATTAAACATCAATCCTTACAAACAGAGAAATACTAGTATTTACATGAAAAGGAATTTGTTTACATAAATACAGAAGAAAATTACAGCCAAAAAGATCTCTCACAAGCTACATGTAAATTGGAACTGAGTATCTTCATTGGACTGTTTTTCCCTGATACTTCACCTTATTTTCTGCATTCCTACAACTCAGACACTGGACAGGTAATTCAGTGTCCCTGCAAAAATCTACAGAGCACATGCAAGATTTTACAAATTTTCACATAGAACTGGAGACTTTTAAATACATCATGACCTTCCAAAATCCATTTTTACAACAAAATATCCATATTATAGTACTTTGCTGTCTCCTCCCTCAGACAGATATCATCAGACCAATGAGATAACAGAAAACATTTATGTTTGTTGACACTACCAAATGTACATAACTCATGTAGGATCTATGGAATAATCCAAAGGGAAATCCAATCAAAAGAAGCCCCAAATCAATGATTACCCTACTTTAAAACATCCTTGCAGTCCAAACATCCAGGGATACAGCAGCACCCTCCTGAGGCAGGTGAGTCAATGGGCACTAGAAGGAAAGTGATGATCCAGTAGGAGCCTGGCAGCAGAGCACAGGCAGTGCAGAGGCACCTGATACTTTCCTGGAGACAAGTCATTATCCAGGCAGGGACCTGCTGCTTTGCAAGCCAGAGTGAAAAATGAAGCCAGAGCTGGAAAGGGAGGGGGGCAGGATTCCAATGCTACTAGAGCCAAGTTTAACTGCTCTAGCTCATATTTGAAGCCTAATTAAATCATGTTTCAGGAATATTTCCTGTTGTAAAAATTCTGTTCAAATATACAGCCTCTGAAACATTCCCTACTTTCCTACTATTAGGAAAAAGTTATTCTGAAAAATAATCTTCAGTTATAAGAAGTATAAAAAAGTCCACTTCCTCTATAGCACAGGTATGCAAATTAGCAATTAACTGAAGAAGCAATTCATTAACAGCTAAAATATCCTTTGGGAAACTGCAGTAAAATGGAAAGTCATACAATGAAGCCCCCTAGAAATTAGCTGCAGTAAAACTGACAGTGACAAACATTTCTAAAAATGTTCACTTCATCTATATTTAATGTCTGAAAATAAATATTCAGTGAGTTCAAAAAGCATATTGCTACTTTTTTCTTAAAAGAGTTCAAACACTTGAATTGTGTAATCAGTAAAATTAGTGGGGCTTTTTAAAATTAGTTTACAGTAGAATTTCTTTTAAACACATCTTGGCAAAGGAATTGCTGAGATAAAACTTGTGCATACTTTGCTCCACTCTCTGCTTTAAGGAGTGCTCTAACCTCTAAAAAGATTCTCTAAGTTAATCTGCCAAGACCTGAGATGATTACCAGGTGCTCAATTTATTTCAAGTCTGATTTTGATCTACTGACAGTCATTTCCAATTTTTCCTTCTGACTGAAAAAATGATTTAAAATTTAGCCCTTCCCCAAAGGTCAGCCAGTCTTTATCATTAGTAGGAATGGCAACATTTTAATGTCACACATGCAATGTACATTCCCTGGCTTAGGACATCATAACACTTGACTAAGGAGAGCAGCCTTTCTCCATATTCTATTGCAAAATGTGTGGAAAAAAAAATTATGTAATTGGAGAGGTAGTCATCACAATTTTTAGTGATTCAACCCACTTCTTTTTGCCTGCTCCATAAACTTGCTAAGCCAGAGCACAGTGGATGAAATTAACTCCAGACAGATACTGCTACAGTTATCACATAGCCAATGGCTGTGGGTCACAGGCCACCATAAGAAAATAATCAGGGAAATGCTAATTTGTAGCACAGTGTCAACCAGAGACACAGACTTTTGTTTACTCACCAACTGCATATGCCATTGCAGTTCTTTCTCACTGACTAAAGTGCATCATTCACAAATTACTGTTACCAGCATATTAATAAATGACATTTAACAGTGCCACATTAACTGATGAGTTTTCAGGTTATCATACTACCACACAACATAGAAATAAAATTGCACTTGCAACTAATATATTCAATTCCAAATTTTTTCTGAAATTTCAGAAACAACTTACTTAGTTAGGCAAGCCTTCCACATGCTTCAAATGCTGCAAATCTTGTTTTGTTAGCTTGACTATCATGAAATATCCATGTGGATTTGAAGATTGAAGCATTTTCATACACATCAAACCAGACAGGACTATGTAGAGACCACAGCAATTGTTTATGCTGCAAATTTTGTACTTAACAAACTCTTATACTCTGTATGAAAGATGCAAGAAGTCAAGAGAAGAAACAGAGAGAAAAAATACTGAATACAGTCAAATTTAATTTAGCCTCCTAACATTATTTATAATTACTTTATGCTAGCAATCTATGTCATCTCTAGAAGGAACACATGCACTTCAATTAGTAGAGGAGATAAAACATTAAAGGATGTATTTCAAAAAATAGCAATGGGACAACAGCCAAAAAAAAAGCCACAAAGGAAAGTCCAGTAACGAGTCCACATACAAGCTTCAGTCTTCTCTTGACACACACTCACTCTCTAAATAATATCCCTGAAGATCACTTCTCCCACTCCAAATATCACCATTTTATTCAGCTGACCTTGCCTTAGACAATGACCTTGTAATACTCAGAAACCAAGGCCAGCTGCTTCTCTGCAAAATTCTCACTGCAAACTTTACCTGCAAGATTCAGAGGACAAAGTCACTGTAATCACGTTTTACCTTACACTGCCTAAGTTATTACCTTACTAACCTTGTATGTCCATATTATAAAAATCATCCATTTATGTTACAGTGAATTACTTTAAGTTAACAGTGGGAACACAACACCTGAAATGAATTTCAAGTGACAAGACCATCATCAATCATACTTTCTCAACATTAATGCCACCACATAAAGCCTTCTGCTCCACTGCTTAAAAATATAGGTGTTTCAGGAAGAAAATGTTTCACAGATGGTTCTATGTATACTGATACTTCTTTGAATTAGGAGGTTTTTTGTAACTATAGCATAAGTCAACTAAAATAGAATATTAAAATGACTAATATTTCATTTTAAAAGACAAATCATTACAAATATTAGTAATGCAACTTATTTGATTCCCATCTCTACTGTTTAAAAGATTACATGCCAAATCAGGAACAGAATCAGGAAAAAATGTACAAAATTAGAAAATACCAGTGAGGTCTTCCTTTTGCAGCAAGTCCTCAAAACCCAGCAATTTTATTTGTAGACATTTTTTCAGATTACAAAAGATAGTAATTCAAAGTAAAAAGGTGCTGGTATTAAATTAAGAAGAAAAACGCTCAATCAAGATTGTATGTATTAATATTGGAATCAATTTCTTATGGCACCAATTAGTGCTATTTCTAGGTTATATTTTAATTTGCAAACAGTAAGATGTTATATGATGTTCTGACAAAGAGTTTTCACAAAAGCAACTTTTTTGCAGCAATTTAGAGATTAGCCAAGTTATTACTGCAATTGCTAGGCAAAAAAAGAGGCAGTATTTAAAAACAAGTATGATAAATCTATGGCTCAGTTATGCTAGCATAGATAATTACAAGTCTTTGTAAAATAAACTCTTCAACACACCATAAAAGCACTCACACAGCAGGAATATTTACACATTGTCAAGCATCAGCTTACAGCTTTAAAACATGTTTTTCAAAGACCACTAAAACTTTAAGACAAAGCATTTTCTGAATTAAGGTAAAACAACAAAGATTCGATCAATTTGATTCAAACACTACTGGGAGGCATCCCAGTCAGAGTTGGGTTTTTCAGTATCTAGGATCCTCACATCTTGAATTTATCAGGGAGCTGTTCCAGAGAAAGAGCCCAGGAAACACAGAAGCTAACATGGCTGTGTGGGCTGGAACCAGAGTGCTGAGCCTCCTTCCCTCCAGTATCCAACCTCAGCAGAACTACAAGCCTCATGACAAAATACTAGAACAGCCACAGATAACTCACCCCAACCTAAGGGCCAAATTCCCACACAGATAAAGACAGGGAGATTGATAAACACTCAATGTGAGGGAAATAAATGTAATTTACTATCAATTAGACTCAGGTAGCAAGGAGCAGAGACAAACAAGACAAGGCCTTTGCTTCCCTCTCTCCTCAGCTGCACTGTGCCCCTTCACCCCAGGTTCCCACACCTGCCCCAGTGCAGCAGGGGCAGCTGTGACAGGTCCAGAACAGCTCCTGTCCACAGCTCCTGCCTGCTCAGGATCCCCCCTGCTCTGGCATGGCTTTCTCCCATGGGATGCAGTCCTTCAGGAAAACAAAAATGCTTAAAAGCATGGGCTCTCCACAGGCTGTGGTTCCTTCAGGACTCTCCACCTGCTTCTGTGTGGGTTCCTCCTCCCATCCTGTGTCCGTGTGTCAGCTGCTACTTCCATCCTCTCCCTCTTTTGTCTCACTTCAGATTTCTCTGGAGCAATCCTCTTTTATGCAGTACTGAGTCCAATACAACTCTGATATAGCTTTGTGATTAGTGTCTGAGCCATGACACTAAGCTGAATCTTCTGATTTTTTTTTTAATCAAAATTTAAAACTACTTTCCTCAAATATGAGATGCATAATTCTGTATGTTAGTGTAAACGCAGTGAAACCCTCATGAATAAAACATTAAGCAAACTTCTATGAATTTAAATTGTGTTACATTATAAAACAATCGTTGAGCAAACATTAAGCTCACATGTTACAGAAAATGTTTCTACAGTTTAATCATCATTAATGGCACAAGGAAATTATTTACTATCAAATGGGTCAGAGAATACATAAAGAAGGCCTTTGCAGTATTGATTTCACACATAAAATTAACATCTTCATTGTACTTGGAACTGCCAAGAAGGCTTGACTAATATAACTCCTCTTATTATAAAGCCTCAAGAAGGAGCCACAGTTGGGATGTCAAACTTGTTTCTAAATGATGAAAGAGAACATCTGAATGCTTCATGGGCTTGACTAGTAAGTGATTAAAGTGTAACTGACTGAACTGAATTTCTGCCAGTGTCAACATAAAACTTTTTTTTAAAGTCAGTGCCATGAATTATTTACTGTTCTTTCAAAGCTCAGTGTCAACACATCAATTCACTCTCATTCCTCCCAACTAGAATCACCCTAGTATGCAGGATGGTGACATACATCTGCAATGTAGTCAGCAATGTAACAAGGCTAGGCAAGCACCCAAATTATTCAATCCTTTGGAGACCTAAGAAGAGCATCTTTAGCACAAGCACATTCCCATAAGGTGTACAATTGCAGAACACTTTGGAAAAGACAGAGCAGGGCATCCTAGTATCATTCTTGCATAGGCATAACTCCTTCCAAAAACCTGTGCATGTGACTACTTAGAGTAGCACCAAATCAGTTCCATGAAGCAAAACATGGATCAAGTACCAATAATCAATAACAGTGCACAAACAACCCATACTGGAAAACTATAGTGCTTTAACATTGAAAAATTGTGCCACTAATGAGAGCTGTAAGAAACCACATGCTTGAAAAACCATCTCCCCAATATCTGTAACCAGGGTATTTTGTCCATTAGAAGTATACAGCAAACTATATACTGTAAAAAAAACAGAAGTATTGCCCCAAGTCACAGAATCAATTACCCTATGAAAGACCTGTGAGATGATCAAGTCTAACCTATCACCAAACACCACCTCATCAAACAGACCATGGCACCAAGTGCCATGTTCAGTCTTTCCTCAAACACCTCCAGGGACAGTGACTCCACAACCTCCCTGGACAGCCCACTCCAATATCTAATCACCCCTTCAGTGAAGAAATTCCTGCTATCCAACCTGAACCTCCCCTGGTGCAGCTTGAGGCTATGTCTTCTTGTCCTGTCACAAATCACCTGGAAGCAGAGGGCAACCTTGCTAGAACCTCCTTTCAGGCAGTTGTAGAGAACAATAAGGTTTCCCCTGAGCTTCCATTTCTACAGGTTAAACAATCCCAGCTCCTTCAGCCATTCCTCATGGTACTTGTGCTGCAGACTCTTCACCAGCTCTGCTACCCTTCTCTGGACACACCTCAATGTCTTTTCTTGAATTGAGGGGCCCAGAACTGGGCACAGGACTCGAGGTGTGACCTCAGCAGTGCTGCGTACAGGGGGACAATCACTGCCCTGAGCCTGCTGCCCACACTATTGCTGATAGAAACCAGGATGCCCAAGGCCTTCATGGCCACCTGGGCACACACACTGGATCATGTTCAGCTGGCTGTAAAGCAGCACCTTCAGGGCTTTTCTGCAGGGCAGCTTTCCAGCCACTCTGTCCCCAGCCTGTGGCACTGCCTGGGGGTGTTGTGAGCCAAGTGTAGGATCCAGCACTTGGCTTTGTTGAACCTCATACCACTCATCTCCACCCATCTATCCAGCCTGCCCAGATCCAGATCTGCAGAGCCTTCCTACATTCCAGCAGATCACACTGCAACTCAACTTGATGCCATTCATGAATTTACTGAGAGTATACTTGAGTCTCTCATCTAGATCATCAGTAAGGATGTTAAACAGGACTGGGCCCAATACTGAGCCCCAGGGAACACCACTAGTGACCAGACACCAATTGGATGTGGCTCCATTCACCACCACAGCTGGGACCCGGGCATCCAGGCAGTTTTTAAGCCAGTGACATCAAAATATCTAACAAAAGATACAATTTTTTAACCTAATTTTACAAACCCCTTCTTTAGAAATAGCATATGCCTAATTCAGATTATCACACCATTACAGTCTTAAATTCTCAAATTCAAATACAAGGATTGTCCATGAGAAAATGCTGAGAACAAAGTGTGAACACCTAGATGCTGCAAAACCACTAAAACAACTCCCCAAAGAACAAACAAGTAATGCTTACCAAAGTGGCAATGTTATCAGATATATTCATTAAGAGACAAATTAAACAACAAAACAGGTGATGATATGCAAGGCTTTATTACTTCTTAATTAAGTCTGGCCATGATGCACAACTTCTGTGCAAAGTCATGAAGACCTCTGTGTCACCAGAGTGCATGAAATGAAACACATTGCTCTTGGCTGATTGCTCTTTTGCAGTGGACACCAAAAAGCACCCATGTCCTAAAAAGCACAGCTAAACCAGCTGTACTTTTTAGTACTATTTAATCTAGGCAGAACTTGGGCCTAGATCAAATAGTATTTCAACAATTACTTTTCACAAACAATACTTGAATTGTGCTACTGTGTCATAACTTCTGCCTCTTCAGTAGAGATATGGCTGAGGAAAATTGTTACGATTATTCTCTGGATTTATATATACACAATCCTTTCTTTAACAGTGTGTTCTTACAGTTTCACTGAAATATAATTGATTCTTATAGCTTTGTTCCAGTGAAAACTACACTAAGTATTCAGCTACCAAGTATCACATTTCAATTAAGCCTCTGGGGTAACAGAGTTAACATTAGACTGACCTCAGTAAAACATGCTGGAACTTCAGCCTTCATTTCCAAAGACTCAATAATATCCCTAGTATCTCTCAGCCATGCACTTTCCTGGCTAAAATTAGCTGAAACAGTTTAGTAAATACAGTTTCTAAATTAGTAAATTAGTAATCAAAACCCCTCAAGTTCAATTTGGAGCTATGGAATAGGACAGAAATCACTAATCTTTTATCCCTTACCTAGAAAACATGGTGAACTTTAATAAACAAAGCATATATATTAAAAGACTAACGTGAACCAAGACCAATGTGAAGCACCACAATAACTTCTAATACAGCAATTCTGTAGAAGATTGTTTCCCTAGGTCATGAGTGTTCAAATTTCTAAACCATGACTATTAAGTATCACATAAAGAAGTACTACTTTCCTATAATGCAGTTATTGCCTTTAAGGAAGCAATCTGGGTGAAATTAATAACATGTAAGATAGTGTGCATGTTCTCAGATTTCTCCTCAAAGTAAGTCAGGGCCTACCCATTGCAGTTCTTACTGTTTTTCAGACTCCTCAGCTATTCACACAACACAAATTTCAGACATTCACAAAGCTTCTCAAAAGTATTTTGAATAGATGCAGATAATGTGCATATTTAGCTACATTTCTGTGGAATACATTCCCTCTTTTTAAATCCCACACAAGTGTTATCAGCTTTCAGCAAAAACATTATGCATCAACTCAAATACAGGCATCTCTAGTTGCAGTTCTGTTAAAGAGTTCTAATGAAAATGTTCATATAGGAGTATCACAATTTTCACTGTACATTAAATAATTCGACAAAGTCCAGTTATATTCAAAATTTATAAGACTGCAGTATGCTAATTTTCTGATTTGATAAAGGATTACATTTTTGCTTCCCACTGTTTTTTTACTAAATGTTTGTGGTCAACCTTGGCATTAATGTAACATAACAATACAAGGCTTTGAAAACATTTTTGAAAAGCAATCCAATCTGTCTTCATGTTATTCAATGCTGCATTTTCTATTATTGAAATTTTGTGTATTAGACATGATCACCCCCTTTTAAACCCTGTGAAGAGTCTCAGAGATATTGTAGAACAAGAAATTCCTGAACTGATCACTAAATTACTAACAGAAGGACATTCACATACAGTGTTTACCACAGACGTCTTAACTAGATATGATATCTCAAATGTTCATGCAACAAAAACTCTGCCTCTGCCTGACATATTCTGGCTTATCCTCATTTGAGTTCATAGAAAATTCAGTGTAAAAAGGGACCCAACAAGGACCTCAAAGCCCAACTCTTAGGTGCGTGACCTGTACAGCGACTGAACTCATGACCTTGGCATTATTATTGACCATGCTGCAACCAAGTGAGCCAACAGAACATAGAGTAAAAGTTCACAACTATTTCACTTTATCAACAAAAAGCTGTTGGAAAATGTTTTGGGAGAAAAGATAGATACTAGCAGAAAAAGAAACAGTTGTGTGCATAAAGCTAACATGCTGAATGAAAGGGCATGTTACTATCTCTGTGCAAAACAATTGCTAAAATCCTCTAGCACAAATTTCTTTAGAATGCACATTATATGCTAAATACCATTTTAAATTAATGACACAGCTCACAACAAATGTTTTTTAGTGCTACCAGTATTTGTAGTAAGGTTTCTGGTATTCTCCAGATGGTAGCATATACATTTTAAACCCAAAAAGGCTATTGTCCAGGAGTGTCACCAAATAATACCACAAGAGTTGTGAAAATCAGACTTCATCTGACTTACCGCCAGTGCTTTAGACAATTTTGTTCTATAGTTATTCAAAACAATCACATCAATCTCCTTAAATGGCACAAAGGCAAAGCCATCTTTAATAAATACTCTTCTGGCTCTAAACAAATCCACAGCATCTGCAAGTCCAACCTGAGAAGGAAGAAAAACCCACATTGTGGAATAGCAAAATAACACAGTAACAATGTCTACAGCCCTAAGACTCAAGATGGGCCAGTAAAGCTTTAAGTCATTTTCTTTCTTTTAACATTGTCTCCAGGCAAAACTCAAAAGTCTGTGAAATTAGATCTTAACTTAGGAATAGCTAATCATTATTTTGGTGGGAAAATATTGCTTGCTTACAGAAAGTCATGCAACTAGGCAAAATGAGGTACTTCAAAGTTTGTGTCTACAAGTATTGATCCAACTATGTAGCTTTGCATCACTTACTGATTTGATATTTGAAAATGGATTTCTGTTTCTAACATCTGGAAATATTTGATTCACCTAAGCTATGTACAAAAGGTTTTGCAAGCCCATCTGGAACCCAACCAGCTTCACTCCAAAGAAACAGTGGGCCACATTACCAATTTTTTCCTCTCCCATTGCTCTCTTGCAAAACGAATTTCTGACTAATACAATCAGACCAAACCTAATTTCAGCAACAGATATTTGACAATGTCTTCATCCTGAACAATCTGACAGCCAGGTAAATTAAGTCATTTGTCTGGGATCATTAAAACTTAAGATCATTTTTGTGGCGAAAGTAAGGGATGGCAGAAGAGGACAGAAGACATTATTAGTAGTTTGAAACTTCGTTCATTTTCCCAGTCCCTCCCTCCACCCTTATACTCACATGAAGTAGAGGAACTCTCATTAGTCTTTTAGATACTTGGATTTACTGTGGCTATTAGGTAAAATTAAAATTAGTAACTTTGCATTTAACTGAGAGAAAATGAATGCAGATCTGTGGGACTCAGCAATTTTTACTTACCTTATAGAATGTTTGTTCTTTTACTTTAGACAGAGTGAAGCCAGGAGTTGATGCACTCAGGTCATTAGCCAATTGATTTTTCAGGTCTTCACCAATCTAAAATTAAGAATTTGTTTTAAAACTGTTAAAATACTTTAGGAAAAAGGCTTCTTTATTTTATTAGCATTATCTAAAATATTACTTAACTTGCAATATTATCAGTTTAGTTGAAAAGAGAAAAAGAGCTACATATTCAGTAAGTGATCACTAATAATTAATTAAGCAGAAACCAGCAAAATATTAGTGGTCAATAATGTTAAGCTACCTTACCTCCAAATAGAAGGGCAGATTTTAAACTACAATAATTTTAGGCATTAACAAGAACTGTAAAATACACTTTTTAGAAGTCAGCTTCTCTAAAATAAAACTTGTGACAATCTTTGCTCATCTCTTGATATGCATTAAAACAAAGCACGATGAATAAATGGGAGTTAGTAAGGGCTTCATGAGATTTGAACAGAAAGAACAGTTTCAGCTTATTTTTAAATACAGATTTAACAAAACTATATCTAATCCTATATTCAGGAATTTAGCTTTCTTTTTTCTAAGGAGTGAGAACAATGGTATCTTTATTGTCCTTAAAGTGTTAGTGCTTTTGCAGTTCTTGAAACAAGTGAGTAAAGCAGCAATGCTCTAATTTAACAACTTGAAGTACTTGAAAATCACAATGTTACCTTTCCTAAATAGTGCATATACTTAAATAGTATATTTAAATAGTGCATATACATAAATACACATCATGGAATCACAGAATATGCTGAGTTGGAAGGGACCCATCACGATCATGAAGTTCACTTCCTGGCCCTGCACAGGACACCCCAAGAGTCACCCCATGTACCTGAGAGCATTGTCCAAACCCTTCCTGAACTCTGTCAGGCTGGTGCTGTGACCACTGCCCTGGAGAGCTGTCCCAGTGCCCAGCCACCCTCTGGGTGAAAAACCTTTTTGTGATATCCCACCTAAACCTCCTAAACAGCTTCAGGCCCTTCCCTTGGGTCCTGTCACTGGTCACCACAGAGAGATCAGTGTCTGCCCCTCCTCTTCCCCTCAGGAGGAAGTTGCAGACCCCAATGAGGTGTCCCCTCAGTCTCCTCCAGGCTGTGGAGGAACAGACCAAGTGACCTCAGCCACTGCTCATACGGTTTCACCTCCAGACCTTTCACCATCCTCATGGCCCTCCTTCAGACACTCCCTAATAACTTGAAATCTTTCTTGTATTGTAGCACCCAAATCCACACACATTTGCATAACATGCTTTTGATGAAGTGTAATGGGAGTAGTCCCTGACTGCAAGGATTTTAAATGTGAAGGAAGGCAGAATACCTTCTCAAAAGGTAGACAGACAGAAGTGTCACCAAAGCATAATGCGCAATGTCACCAAAGCATAACGCGCTGTGTGACACTGCTCTCCACGAGCTGGATGTGTGCTCCAACACCTACAGTGAGCTGATCCAAGGCTGCAGTCAAGGCACTTCTTAGAGACTAGTCAGGAACCAAGGCCAGGCCATCACATGCAATAGATATGGAGACTTCAAATGCAAGATAAAGTCACCCAAAATCTTTCCTCTCCATGGGAGGGGATGTGCTTAAGCAGTTTTATTCTCTGAATGGAGCAGAAAAATTTGTTGACCAACACTGATAATATGGTTAAATGGGCATTTCAACAGAACTTTTTTCCTTCTCAGTTCAAAAACTCAAGAAAACAAAAAAAAGAAAACCCGCTTCTCTTGGAAGTCATAGGAAGGACCATTTAATTTCAAACTTGGACAAGTAGCTTAGAGAAAAACAGTGATTTGATAGATGCATATGAAATAGCCAAGGCAGCAATGTTGAGAAGGCTTATGGTTACCCTGTCTGCATCTTGATGCAATCTGCAGTACTCTCCCAGGAAAACCAGCTTTAAAAAATAACAAAGACGCCAGCAAGGCAGAAGAATGTAGCTGAAGAGAAAGGAAATACACAACAGCATTATATTTCTGCATGTAAAAATGTAAAGCTCAGCAGCCTGTAAAGAAAGCATTCTTCTTTAATGAAGTAGCTGTATCAAAACAATTAAATACTTTTTACAAAATACTCTCATTAACAATCTTATTCTTGTCAGACTTTGAAAAATTCCTGCTTTTCATGACACATTGAAACTATACACAAATTTCACACAGTGGTACCAAAACTCCATTATTCCTTCCAGATGATCTATTTCTTGTCTAAGTAAGTATAAATCTAAGCCACTGCATCAGCCTGCAGCCTGTCTTTCACCTACCAGAAACCTAAGTTTTCATTTTAACTCCAAAATAGTGGCTTCCATTTTTAATTGTAACAGTTTTATGCATTCTTATTAGAAATCCCTTAGGAGAGCCTGTCCACCATGTCATTCCAAACCCTCACTGACTGTAAATACACTGACCAAATAAAAACAGTGTAACACATTGTATAGCAATGGTGGTTACAATTCCACTATTTCCTCTAGGATATCTTACTAAAAATAACTCCATCAAACAAACTAAGCCAAGGACAAAGCAGAGTTTTTTTCCAGAGAGCTATTAAAGGAGTCCAGAAACTGTTTTACAGACAGGCCAGCAATATTGAGGGGAGAACAAGAAGAGGGAAAGGCAAGGATTCCTTCTTTATTTGTTCTTCCAAAAAAAATCAGCTTAATTTCATCAACAAAACTGCTATTTTCCAGTATTACATTTTATTTCAAGGGGGATTTATTGCAAACTTCACAAGCTGTCTACATCCTTCTTTATCAGTAATTTGACCATATAAGTTTTGTATAGATGTAGTGACAATCTACAGTGACAATCATTTTAGATTTTCTTGCATGTCACTAGCAAATAATTTAACATTGTTGGGGTAAAAGTGCTCCTGGTGAACCCTCACAGAAAACACGTTAATTGGCCATGACTAAAGATTTAGATAAGACTGTGGACAGTGTGACCCAAAATACAGCTTTAGCCGAAATTTTGTTTTTTAAAATAACACAAATATTGTTGCAAAGCACTATTTATTATATACATAAATGATACACATAAAGCTGTTAAATAATTTACTTCTTAAAGGCTCAAGAATCTAATAGGTTAAGGCAAACATTCAGCAGCCCCACAACCACCTTGCTCCTTGCCTTTTCAACAAATTCACACTGCCTTCATGTTTTCAGCTAACAGAGAGAAAGAGGAAGAAGAAACAAGGATAAAACTAGCCCCTACCTAAAGCTGGAAAATTACTCCAGAATGCATTCAAAAATAAGACTGGCTTCCCTAAAGACTGAAACATGAAAAATAACCTTCCATTTGCATTAATGATTTCACCATTTTCACATCAGATTGACTGAAGGCACAGTGCAAAGAAATACACTACCCATAGTCTAAAGTTAGACTCAAGCTTTCAGTTAGGCCCTGCCTGTATTGCTGCATCCAGAGCATCATGAAACACGTACCCCAATTTTTCTTGGTTCACAGAAGCCAGAAAAGCTTTTTTACTGTTGCTTTTGGGGTTTTTAATTATTTAAGTAAGAGTACTACAGTTTGTATATTTAATAATTTCATCCTAAAATAGCACCTGCAAATGCACATTCCAGTAATCATTAAAAAATTAGATATAATTAAATACAGCTTTTAGGATTCTAATCAAGATTAGAAAGATAAACAAGCTGCTTAACTTCTGACAGAACTTGGTGATCTTCACCAGATAAAACACTGCTGCTCAAAAAATTAAAAAAAAAAAAATAGAGTCCTTCTGAGGGTCTCACCAGGTCATCATCTGACCTTCCACATGGAACTGATTAAACTCACCTCACAGAAAAGAATTCACTAGTTTTGCCTTGTTCATTTGTAGCCAGTTTAGTAAGCTGCTTATCACTGTGTCAGACTTTGCTTTGCACAAGCAAAGAACACCAGGAAAAGGATCTTCCCATTTCAGTGACATGGGTCAGGTATCATAGCTTGGAACAATTCAACAATTCATTGCAAATTCCTGAGACTTTGGAAAAATAAAGATAGAAAAAGAGAGGAAGGAAAAGAAGCAAGTACTAAGGACAAGTTCCATTATTTCTAGTTTTCTTGCTTTCTACATGCAGTTTATTCATTGACTTTTAATCACAGAACTGTCCTGGAAACACAAAGACACATAAATTTAGATTAAAATATGAATAATTTAATATGCAGAGCTTGGTTAAACAAACACAGTCAGTGAGGTAGTCCAAAAACTTCAAAATAAATTTGATATCACTGCTCTGTTTTAATGAACAGATAAAGATGCATGCACACATTATACTGCTATATATGTGCAACACTTAGTTTTACTAAGTCTCCCAGTAAGGAACAAGAACTCCATGCATAAAGTCCTTTCCTTTTCCAAGACTCAGGTTCAGGTATTTATGTGCACATGCCACCAGTGTCCTTAGAAAGTGAAGTTCCTAAAATTTGCTTTTAGTTACAAAGCACCTGATACTCAAGTGGCACAACACCCTTCCCAAAAACAAGTGTTGTCAATCTGTACTTTGCTGAATTGCAACTCTAAGCATGAAGCAGAAAAAAAAAAAATTTCCTAATCAATCTTCTCCATTGCCACACATTACACTACAAACTAAGTTAGCACTAGAATATCAAATTATTAACCTAGATACCATTACATTTGAGAATATGAAGTGTAATCAGCCAGTTAATGAACTGCATGATTAGCAAAGGACACCATTCCCTGCTCTCCCACTAATTAAAAGAATGAAGAGCCTTAAAGAAAACATTCCAGAGGCTTGTAAATCTGTCATTCACAAACCTTATGATTTTCAATTTCATTTTAGCCAATCACAAATTAAGAAGAAAATTTTATCTTCCAAAATACTACAACTTTATATCTTAGCTAAAGTTCAGCTTGCTGGCATACCTAAAAATATAAAGGGCAGTACTTGGAATTATCTATTCTTATCCATCAATTGAAACATTGTTTGGGCTTTTTTTAGAGTCAAGAGTGGGTACAGAAAGAACATTTTATGATCTGCCTCACTATGCAGCTCATTCATGGTTACCACAAGGACAGAGAAACTCAGTGACACAGGTTCAGTCTCCTACAACCCTGACAAACATTTCCCAATATTTATTTAAAGGAAAGCTGAACAAAACAATTACTACAGAATTACCTAGAAACACTACCACATACAAGCTAGACTCACACATGACTGTAGAGCTAACAGAAGACTCTTCTGATAAAAACATTAACAAGTTTTCTTTCATTGAAAAATCCGGATAGTAACATTAGATGCAATTTTAAAGCAACTTGTTAACAAATGTTTCTCCAGATTCAATCACAGGATTAGCCAGGAAGAGTGTTTCAAAGTTGGCAGACCATTTTCTGAAGCCTATCCCAAACAGCAGCTAGTAAATTCTACTTGCAGAGTAATTACATCCTGCACAAACCATCCTATCAGCTTTTATGCTGCTGGATTAAGGAACAATATAAACATCTCCAAAGCTACTGCATTCACTGCTATGTAAAAAATTCATTTTTCAAACATTATGAACTTCAACCACTACAAAAGAACTTAACACTTTGATTATTAAAAAAAAATTCTTCTTGTACAACAGATGGGTATCATTTTTTAAAAATACAGTACTGATTTCCTAATTTTGTCTTTTCTCAGTCCCCAAAAGAATCTCTAAAATATTTATAGAAACAAGAGAAGACACTTGATGACACCTTTCTGCTAGTCTATACTAAGTTTCTTCCAAGAATCCAAAATTACCAACTGCTAAGAACTAAAAATCTGTAAGGATTAGGTTAGGATTTGGTATTTTTTTCACCTTTTCCAAGCCTTTAGATAAATGGCAATCAAGTATGATCTGCTCAACTACTGAGTGCTAGAGCACATAATCACACAAGTAGCATGGTTCCCCTCTCTACTTCTTCTACCTTAAGCTCAAGAGCCTGGTGTACAAGATCCTATTTTCCACTATACTTTTGGCACAGCTGCCATTTCAATTTTACTTTAGAAATCCAGAGTTACAGCAGAACATCTGTCTCAGGATTCAGGGATTCCAAATGTTGTCTAGCTGCTTCCAGCTAGATTAAAAGGAAGAATGTTTTTATTCATTGCATCTTTACTGCAGCCTTTTCTGCAACTTTTATTTCAAAGCAGGTAACTTTTACAAAGCAGTTAGAGATGTACTTCATCCAGAAAGAGCATATATAGTATCTAGGGCAGAAGGATTCAGCCTTACAGTGGACTGTAAAGTTCCTATTTAAATCAAATGACGAATTACACAAAGTCATTTAGTAAGAATCCTAGTGCCCCAGTGCTCTAAAGGGGCCTAAGTAACTGCACATTTTGTGGTGCAGTTTACTTCCACAAGTCAATTTTAAGCAATAAGGAAGACCTTCTAAGGGTCCATTTAGATTTCTGCAGATAATCAGCATCTGCTTCTAATCAAACTGAGATGATTGCCAAATTAAAATTTTAATTAGCATTCTGCATCATTTACAAACTTGCTCATTAAGTTTATGAAGGTGAAAAAGGACATCCCCAGTAGCTATATATTCTTTAATCACATCTATTACTCAATTCTACAATTTCATAGAATCTCACCAACACCATATGTGCAAATAAATACATGCAACTAGAATTACTGCAGCAAAATGCACCAGTTTTCTCCATAACTAATAATAAAGTAATGCTTACAGCTCAAGGATCCATTAGAGCAGAGTAAAGCCCCCATATATCCTTCCAGTGCACCAAAAAAAAACTTTTTTTAAAAAAAATCAAGCTTTATTTTAAAAGTCTGTGAGAGAGTATTACCACTTATTTTAAGCTTAAATATTTTAATCAAACCTCATCCTATCTACCCATCCCTCAAAATGTTACCTCACTAGAATACCCAGGCTGCTTGGCAATCAACCCAATTACTTTTAGATGAGAATAACTCACTATGTTTGTTAAAGCACTAATAGTATATGTCTCACTGTCTTATTTACCAAACTCTAGCACTTAAAAATCCACCCTACTCCTAAGCCTTTCCACATACAATTTGGTTTCTGTTATGACTCTAAGCATGAAGTTAAATGACAGAATACATACTTTTAGGCAGTAAGGCACATTTCCCATTTAGGCATGCATCCCTTATGACTTTTGCTGTCAACTCTAAGATAAGCATCACTGGTTTTCAAGCAAAAGGACAAATACAAGATTTAAGTAGTGGAAAAGCAATATATAATTCAGAACCATTTCCTTAGCAAATGTAAGCCATAGGCTGCTTGCATAGTCATTGTCTTATCTTGGCATAAGTTTCCCCACAGCAGTACAGACTCCAGACAGTTTCAACTTTTCCCCATCCTGTTTGGGAAAGGAAGAAATATTATTTGATGCCCCTGAAATGAAAAGCCATAAACCCTATCAGAAGAACATTCTGGATTAAACACCTGTTCCAAAATGGATATAGTCACCTTTAATGGCTAGAACATGATATTGAGTATTCTCTCAAATATATCTGTCCTTAATAGAGACACAAACTAGTCCCCATTCTCATTAACCCACATCTGACTTTGGGATATTCTGTACCAAATAAAGGCAGTCATAAAACATTTTCTCAAGAAGCTGAACTACAAATATTTACACAACTGCCCTACTACCAAGATAAATATTTCTGAAGAAAGCATAATAGTGATATCAGAAAGTCTCTCACAGGACTACTCTGATCATAAAAATGGAAATTAAAGAAGTTTAATTTCTACTGCTTAAAGCAGCTAAAAAAGCACTTCAACTGCATCAAAGAGCTACTGTAGAAAAAAAAATTCCATCACTAATGCATTTTGCTCTTTCCATTTCATTTTGCAATTCTTATTCCTTCCTCTCAAATGCCAGCAAATGCACTGAAGACCTTTAGCTCCCCCAGCTGACTATTTCCATCTGCCATTCCTTCCCCATTACTATGATCCAAAGCATTTCTTAAAATACTGTGCTTTATAACAGCATCTAAAAATTAGGACATCTGATTCTGCAATAACTGGCTGTTACCCAAAAAATAAATAACTTCTAGTTTAGATGCCTTAAAAGGTCATAATATTTTTTAAATTTCAAGAGGCTATTTAGAAGTAAGAAAGTTCAATTTAAACATGAATTTTTTTCTGCTCTGTGGAGTCAAAACAGCAACGCAGAGGTATTCAAGATGATATATATTACACTTGAAGTTTTTTTTATTTTGCACAATGCAGAAAGATAATAGTGAACAGAAGCATTGCAGGAAATATAAATCCAATTATACAACATCCTTACACCACAGATTAAGACATGATAATGCCTATTAATTTTCATTTCTTCTGGAAGCAACAAAGAGGTACTAACAGTCTGAAGACAAAGAAACCAGAACATTCAAAATGATGACCAGAATAACACCAAAAACTATATTCAAAATTAAATTTTGCATTCTACTCCACTCCATATTCCAGTATATAAGGTAAATTCCTGGAAATGAAAATCAAAGTATCCAATGGCACTTAGGAAAAAACACGAGATAAGCAGCAATGCACCTGTGTCAAAACATCCCAACTGTGTTAAGCTGATTTCACAGCCTTTATCACAGTGCACACACCTCAGGGGCATAAAAAAAGCAGGTGTCATATTGTGTCAACACCCTTGAAGTCGCCAGAATACACTTTCACATGCAAATGACCAAACAGTTCCAAACAGTTCCAGTGCATCCTCTATACCTGGGTTCAAAACCCATTGGAAAAGATGTGTAGAAGAATTTAACTCAAAAGAGAAAAAGGATGTCTTAAGCCAAGTTCCACAACTAAAGTACAATTTAATACTTCAACTTCCTAACCTGTATACTAAAACAGGAGCAGATCACATACTAAAATGCCATGAGGCTGGAGGCACTGCAAGAGCTCTAGGGAACAGGATCAGAGAAGAAAAATCTGATCTGAAATTGAAAGCTGTAAAAATGGCAAAGGACACTCACAGAAATGACAAAACACCACACGAAGAAAGGCTTAAATAAGAAAGTGCAATGATAGATAGAAGGCAAATATGAAGAGAAGGAAAAAAGCAAACAAACAGGAAAAAAAAAGCCCTACCCTTCTCAACTAGTGGACAGAACAAGAAGAAATATGTTAGGTTTGACATTATTTTAAAAAAGTTAAAAGGAAACTAAAGCAGCAGAATGATGACCACCACTGTGAGACTTGAAGATACAGATGCAGAGAACTTTGCAAGCAAAGCTGCAACATTTTCATGGACATGGCAAATGGAACTACTGTCCTTTTCAAAACGCTGTCAAAAGTGTTGAAGGGGAAAAAAAAAAAACCCAAACAACCCCCCCACCCCAACAAAGCACTTTGAAAGTAACCACTGAACACTTTGTCCACCTGAACAGAACAGACCCTAAGGCTCTGAGAGACAAAGTGTGACTGCTGAACCTGAACAGGTTTTGTGCCAAGGTTTCACAAGAACCAAGTGGAATGGACACAGAAGTTCATTAGATGCTCCAAATCAGCACAAGATGTATCACAGACCTACAGCTGCAGATGCTAAAAGGACAAATCTTCCATTTGATGTCTAAGAAGAAGTGGCAGGTCTTGGAGACTTAAAATTATGTGAGGCAAAGCAGACAAAAGGCTGAAACTCTGAGGGCTTCAAAGGAGATATTTATGACCATGTCAAAATCAGCTTTGTAGTTGAAGTCCAAGTATCAGTTAGCTGTAAAACTATTTATTTTATATAATTCCTTCATATCCTGAACAACTTACTTGGAGATTAAAATATTTTCTTCGATGACTATATTATTTAAAATACTCACAAATTTCCCTTTAAATATCTTTAAATCTGTTAGTGCCTTTTACTGCCAGAAACTGTCAGGCATCATTGATGTAATTACTCATTTTTAGTAAGATTTTAATACTTTCATCTCCTAAATTGATGTAAATCTCAACTGCACACCTGTGTTTGCATATTCTCTTTGATGGGCTCTGTCACCTGAAATGTCAGCATTTACTTCTCTTGAGTCCTGCTTAAGGATTTCTGATGCTCCCTGCGTGACTGACTTTGCACATAGACTATTTAATATAATCTAAGAACAGACTAAAAACATTCTGAAATACCTTCAGAACCATTCCATTCTTCTCCTTTTACTGTGATAGAAAACCAATCAACGTATCAGGGGAAAACACTCTTGAAGCACAGATTTATTCTTGCTTTCCTTTTACCCTCATCTTTTCTTGACATTTTATTCAATATCATGCACTCCACCTCTTGCTCTTGCTGGTGTACATTGGTAGGTATAAACAATAATATTTCAGAGTACTGTAAAATTCTGAGCACCCAAGCAATGTTCCACTGGGCTGGGCAGCACCAGTCCAGGCATCTTCCACACTTGCCAGAGAACAGACTGGCCAAAGCTGTTACTGCAAGTGATTAAATGCAATCTACATGTTAGTAGTTCAAAAAATATCTCAACTACAAACTCAAATCAAGCTTCATTTTTTTTCCCCAAGAAATCCAGGTCCCAGAGGCTTCTTACAGAATACTAAAGATGGACTAACTTAATCCACTGCCAGCTTTGTAAAAACTTTCCAAGGAAGAACTTACATAACCTTCAAATTTCCATGATTTATATTAAATGTAGAGAGGCTTATTTTCACAAATATTGTAAAAATTTTGAATTGTAATAATCCTATACATGTTCACACATATTGATCATACTGAAGTCATCATGTTTAGCTTGTTTATCACAAAGTTTACAGCCTTCCTTTTTCAAGTGAAGGGCATCTTTATAATCAGGTAAAACTCCCCAGAGCAGTAATTTACTAACTGTAATAAACACTGTGCCACATATTTTGCTCCATCAGCAATACAAATGTCAGCCACTAGACAAAAGAAATCCTATTAAAAAATGAAAACATTAATTTTCCTTACTTTCCATTTCTGTTTTTAATTACAGAAAGCTCTTGCTCTTTGATTAAAAATTTAACCATGAGATGAGCACTATTATCATACCAAACTCTCTACAGTTAACTATCATATAAAAAAAGCTTTGGAAATCTGGTATTGTTTTCTTCTAGTTGTTAACAATTTCACTCTTCCAAAATTTGCTAAATAAGACCTTTTTGTAAAGTATTCAAAGACCTTAAATACGGAAAGATCTTAACAACTTCTTAAGTATTATCCATAATTGGGATTGAAGATTACTTGATTCTATAAAGATAAAGCAATAATTCTCAATCCACAATTCAAAAATTCTCAGAAATTAGTCTTCAAAACCCCTGCAAAACATATATGCAAGTATCACTTTCACATGCATGTAAGGCAATAAGAAAAGGTGAAAGGTGGCAGTTATTGAATTCTCAATTTTAGGTTCATTTCGTTCGTACTGTAAAAGATGACAATGGTGACAAAACTGTACAAGACAATCCATTTATTCCTTCTCCCCATAAAAGAGTTGATTCTTTTAATAAATACTGAGAATCACTTCTTAGAATTGTTAACATTGCTATGCCAGACTACACCAAGGTCAAGCTTTAGCAGCTGTGACCTTTCTCAGATTACAGTTCTGAAACCAGAACCAGTATCTAGAAAATGCAAGGCACCTCTCTTCTGGTTAAAGAAATTTAACTACAGGTTTCTTAGTGCATCATAAGCAACTGAAAGATAGAAATATAATTTCTAGCCATTTACCCATATAGAAAAGAGATTGTAACATCAGAACTTACTTCCTTTTTCTGAAGACCACCTTTTTTTCTAACAGGTAGAGCACAAAGTTTGATTTCCGTCTTGTTTTATGCATAAGAAGGCATGAAAACATTCTAATTTCTAACAGGGAAGCATGAGGAGAATAGTTCACCCTTATCTCCTTTTCAAAGGAAGTGTCTCCTTTTACAAATAGATCACTGAGAAAAATAATACTGCTTTTAGAGTGGCCTTACTTTTGTAGTGGCCTCTATATAGCTCCATAGCATTTAGATCTGTTTCAAATACATATGGAACTCATTAGTAATATTCAAATGTTTTATACATGATAGTGCAAGAAAGGATTAGTTTTGCCTAAATTCCCATGAGAATTGGAAGCAGAGGGTGAAAGCAGAAGCAGGGAAGTAGATTTTCAATGAAATGATGTTTTTTTTTGCCTCAACAGGAGTAAGGAAATAACACCTTCCTAATCATTCTGACATATTGAAGGCACATTCAGTAGCACGGAATCAAGCCATACTCCCAGCTATTTCCAGCAACCTGCAAACATTTATTTATTCTTACAAGACAAATGCTGAAACTGTGACAGGAGAATATGAGGCTGGGGAATAAGCAACAAAAATACAGCTCCACAAAGACACCCTTCACTGAAAGGTCTGTTGAACCAGAGAATGGCATTTCTAATAGTCTCTCAAAGACACAGGAAAGCCTCTGTTACTCTTAACACTCCACAAATCCTATTTTACCAACATGCACTGACACCAGATATTTCAGTCCAGCAACACATCAGCCACATCTCAGAATATTTAAGTCATTCTAATAAGCAGTATTTTAAGAGAAAGGCTTTCTCAGTGGAGTGATGATTGCACGATAATTTTTATTCACTCAAGTTTACAATGAGAGGTACAGGCAAAGCTGTAGTTTCCCAACAAAATAGTTCATAGCTGCAGTGCAAAATACTATTAAAATCATTAATGAAGACACTGCAATAGACATTTTCCTTTAATCAACTCAGACAAACAGAACAGTATATAAGAGCAGGAACTCTTTTGTAATATCCCTAAAATACCAACAACAGTTGTTTGCCTAAACAGATTTTGCATTTTCAAAGTCTTTCATCAAAAGAAATAGAATGAGTTTAGAGTCAAAAGGGAAGAAGTTTTGAATCTAAGTTATAATGATGAAACAACAACTGTGGAATGAGAGCATTCACAGAATTTTGGACAAACTTATACTCTGCATTCTCCATAGCACATACTTAATGAGCAAAAATTAAATTGTCTATTAAAAGAAAATAGGATAATTTACATGTATATGCATGTATAAAGTCTAAGTTACAATGAAACTTATATAATTGTACATAATTTCTTTTAAAATTATAAATAATAAATAATCCTTATATAAATATAAATAATCCTTAACCACAATTTGAACTACTCTATTTAACACCAGCCTCTAATTTTGTGTAATTTAAGCTAACTCATGGTCTTGGTTATACACCTATAGCTCCAGTACCTCCATAATATGCACAAACAAGAAGAGTCAAAATGGTTTTTAGCATGCACAAACATTGCATGTCCCCATGGTGACAGTAACACAGAAAGCTACATTTTTGAGCAATCCATACAGGATTTTCATATTTGGATTATTAAAATTTAACTACATCCTCAACAGCTATCATAAGCATTCATTGAATGCACTTATTTTTCTCTTCCACATAGTTTTCCAGAAGTCAGTGTTCACAAAAGGAACAATGCACAAAGTCCCCAGGTCACTGTAGTTTGCTGTGGTTTCTATAGCAAGAAGCCACATCTTAATAGTTAAAAGATTGTAAAGGTTCTAGAGCAAAGTTTATGAATAAAAACATATTTTGACCACAATTGTTTTTCAACCGAAGTCAATAATGTGATGAGAACAGACTGCACATTCAATTCAAGTAAGAATCAAATGCAGTCATTGCTTTTCTTATTACTGAAACATTTAGGGTGAATTATCACACAGTTCACCAAGAAAGCAAGGTATTGTAAACATTAATGTTATTTGGTCCAGATGGCCAGATAAGGTAGGTAAGCACTTATCAGAAGAAGCCAAACTACATTCTTATCTGAAGAACACAAACTAGAGACCTGATAAGATGCATCCCAGAGTCCTGTGAGACTTGGATGATGTAGCTGCCAAGCCACTCCCTGTGATATCTGATAAGCCATGGCAGTCAAAAGTCCCAGGTGCAAGGAAAAAGGCAAACATTGTACCCATCTAAAAAAACCATAAAAACCTTAGAGAAAACCCTGTCAACTACCAACCAGTCTGACTCACTCATCTTTCTGTACCTGGAAAGATCATGAAACAGATCCTCCCAGAAGCTGTGCTAAGGCACATGGATAACAGGAGTGATTTGGGACAGCCAGCATGGCTTTACCAAGGGCATGTCCTGCCTGAGCAAACAAGTGTCCTTCTATGATGGAGTGACTACATCAGCAGACAAGAAAGGGGCTACAGATGACATTTATCTGCATTTCTGTAAAGCTTTGACACAGTCCTCCACAACATTCACCTCTCCAAACTGGAGAGAAATGGATGCAATGGGAGAAGCATTCGATGGATAAGGAACTGGCTGGACACCTACATTCAAAGGGTAGCAGTCAAGGGTCAACTAAAACATAGGAAGTTTCAACTCTACATGATGAAGAACTTAATGCTGAGGGCTGCAGACCACTGAAACAGGCTGCCCAGAATGGTTGTGGAGTTTCCCTCTTTGGAGACATTCAAAACTCACCTGGTTCCTGTGTACCCTGCTCTAGGTGACTCTGCATTCAAAACTCACCTGGTTCCTGTGTACCCTGCTCTAGGTGACTCTGCATTCAAAACTCACCTGGTTCCTGTGTAACCTGCTCTAGGTGACTCTGCCTTGGCAGGGTGATTGGACTGGATGATCTCCAGAGGTCCCTTCCAACCCTAACAGTTCTGTGATCCTGCCCCTCTGCTCCACTCTGGTGAGGCCCCACCTGCAGTGCTGCATTCAGCTCTGGGGTCCTCAGCACAGGAAGGACATGGCTCTGTTGGAATGAGTCCAGGGGAGGGACACAAGGATGACAGAGAGACAGAACACCTCTTATGTTAGGAAAGGCTGGGAGAATTGGAATTGTTCAGCCTGGAAAACAGAAGGCTTGGGGGTGACCTAATTCTGGCCTCCAGTACTTGAAGGAAGCCTAAAAGAATGAGAGGGGCTTTTCACAAGGGCCATGTGGTCACAGGACAAGGGGGAATGGATTCAAACTGAAGGAGAGTAGGTTTAGATTAGAAATTTAGAGGAGGAAAAAATTCTTGACTGTGAGGGCAGTGATGTCCTAGAATAGGCTGCCCAGAGGAGCCATGGATGTCCCATTCCTGAAGTGTTCAAGGCAAGGTTGGATGGGACTCTGAGCAACCTGGTCTACTGTAAAGTGTCCCTGCCCACAGCAGAGAGTTAGATTATATTTAAGGGTCCCTTCCAACCCAAACCACTCTATGACTTATGATCTAATCCACCCAAAATTTTGATTCAACAATACTTAACAGCTTTAGTAGACCTTGTTAACTTACCTGTGTAATTTCACATTTTTTCAGCTGTGTTTGTAGACTGAAGCAGACTGAGCTTCTCTTGTTGTAGCACAAAATTACATCAGTTAATCCTCACACACACTATTCCCCAAGTTTAGAAGTTCTGCGTGGTTAGGATTTTTAAAACTATAACTGCACTTTCTATTTTTAAAATGTGATTGCTAAAACTATCTTAATGAGAATTTCAAAAAACAACAGACATGTGCAACATAAATACAGAAAGTAACATACTTACAGCTTCAAATGATAAGTTAACATGTTCCAGAAATTTCTGCATTAAATTATCAGTTAGTTGACTGAAGCGATATCGGAAGAGATCCATTTCTTGTTGAAGAAACCAACGCCTGAGATCCTCACTGCAAAAAAAAAAAATTAAAAAAAAAATTCTGAATATACTTTTCTTTTTGCTTGAAAACTAGACCACAAACCTAGTGAACACAACAGTAATGCTGACTTTGGCATGTGACCCCCACACACTGAGAAGCTTGGAAGCAAAGGCAGGAAACCTTCAGTAATGCACACTCAATCAGAAAAGACCTGTGGAGAGACAATACTTTTTACTTGTCTTGGATAAAAATAATTGTAGGTAACTTTCTCCCTTGGTATTTAAAGGACAGTTTTTTTCTACAACATGGCACAACATTTCTTCACTGTACAATTAACATCACAATTAATGTGATGAGGCAAATATATTTTGAAGGCTACTTCTTTTAATTCTCACTGTTGTTGTATCTCCATCTGAAAAAATATGCATACATCTCAGTAAATGACAAGTGCACTCTATTCTGGCAACTAACAGCCTGGAAACAGGCAAAAGGAAAATATACAGCAATGAAGTTGGGTGAGGAACACAAATATAACATCTAACTCCTGACAGAAGAGAAAAAGGGGCAACTACAGGTGAACAAGTAGAAGAACAAACAGGAACACAGGGACAGGAGTCAGAAGACACAGAGCACAGAAATACTGCAGTCTTATATATGTTCTCTTTACAATATTAAAGCATCTTTTCCCATAGGGAATATGCGAATCACAAGTTTTTTGTGGTTTTGGGACAAAACCTCTGCTTGAAATATGGCTTGAAGAAAAGTAATTATTACCTAGAACAGCCAAACAGAAAGGCTGTTAAGGTGCTTTGTAAAATATAATCCTGTGGACAGTCTCAGTGCTTGGGATGTAATAATAATCAGTGCAACTTAAAATGGAAGTTAAAAGTTAATGCTTTAATGATTGATCTGTTGCAGTTCTTCTGTGGCCATCTTGGACTGTAGTAAATCCTGGGATGTGACAATTTTTTCCCTTTCCTTGGTTTACAGCGCATTTGTTTTCCTATTGGGGGAACCAAACAAAACAACACCACCACACATACACACACATAAAAAACAAACAAACAAACCACAAACATGATTATATGCAATTTCTTTGGAGGCCAGCCAGTCTGTTGTTCCTTTCCTTCAGGAAAGCAGATCAAAGGCTGTAATCCCACCTATCCACTTAAGTCACCATAACAAGAAAATACTATTTTATCTCATACGCACACACACCTACGTGGATTCTTCCTACACTGACAAAACAGCTGACCTCACACTACTGTATACATACAGCAAATACTTTTAAACTGACTTTCCTAGGATCATCATCATTAGGCCATTATACATCACTTCTAAAGCCAAACCATATTTTATACTCATTATTCACATGAAAAAAATTGTACACTCTCATCTCATATTCATACTAAGGCTAATACTTATTATCAAAACCCTATGCTTAACTGAAAAGCAATGTCACTGTCATTAGCTTCAGCAGCAGCTTGGTTAGTTAAGGGAGTAGCAGGTCACTGAAGTGTAGATGTTAAGAATATCTCCTCATTTTTTGCTACTTAACTTTCTGGTGTGCAGATTACTTAGCAGTTTAAACCAGTTCATAGAGTCCCAACTTTAAAAATAATATAAGAAAACAGTCTCTTTCATACAGGGAAAAGCACTTGAGGGGCTGGGGTTGGAACAGAAATACTCTTCACCCCAAGGAGGGGTAGGAAAAATCAACATAATTGGTAGGAAGCATGAACATATAAGTTCTTTAGGGAAGGTATGCAAATGCTGGTTAAATCTGGAATTTAAGACTAGTAGCTCCCATTCCACAATTAATACAAGAGTTCCAACAACTTAATGATTTATGAAAACTCTGGGCATGGGCCAGATCACTGCTTTTCTAGGCAATCAACACCAATGCATTACTCAGAGTTTAAGTTTTAAAGACTAGACAGCAAGGAGAATATGGGCACAGATAACACACAAAAGGAAATGCTATTTAACATAAAGAGGGAGCTATTTTAGCAGAGAAGTCTAATTTATCATTTAGAAAAAAAAATGTCAGGGAGTAGTGAACAGGCCTTGCTAAGTCTGAAATAGAATTTACCTCCTTGCATCCAACACAGACACAAATCAAATAAAAAAAATTTTAAAAAGGCACAAAAGCATGCTTGAAAGTTTCCTGGATAAAAGAGTTTTGCTGCCAGAGTAGAGGTAAAATTTATTCCTTCCATCTTAAAAAGTAAAGTGAAAATTATGCTCCTGTGACTTTTTCTTCATAGCTGATCTGCTGAAGTGACGAGAGCTGCAGAAGAGAAAAGCAAAAATGCACACTCCCATCCACATGCAAATAAAATTATCTTTACATCTGCATCTGCCATGAAAGGAAATTAAACAAGATTATTCTATTTCCTGGTCTTAACAGATCTAAGTCACATTAGAAGGAGTGTGAAAGAAGGGTACTGATCAGACTGTAAATACCCTGTCATATGGAAATGAGCTTTAAAGTCTTGGATTTCAGAAAGCAGAAGAAGAAAAGTCAAGAGATGATGACTACCTTACAAATTTAACTGACCAGAACGGTGGAGCTGATCACTTCAGATCACATGAGACCAATTCAAAATAATCCAATTTACAAGTGAGGACTAATAGAGACTAGAAAAGAAAAATCGATATAAACTTTTACCCCTGGATGGCACTGTTGGCCAACTGAAAAAGCACTATCACAGGAAAACACAAGCACATGCACACACAGCTGCCTCAGGAACTGAATTCAACCTAGTTTGCAGTTATGTCTATTTAAGTGCACTTTTTCAATCACTCCTACTTTCTTCAACAACTTTGCTCTTCAGCTTTCTTCAATTAACCTGATGATTTGTGCCAAGCTTATTTTTCTGACCTAGTATGATAAAAACTTGAAGTACAGTATATTCTATTTGCCTCCCAATTTTATCTTTTGGGAACTTGCCAGTTGTAGATGATAGAAATAGCCCCACAGTAGCTGCCTTTCAAGAGAGAATAGAGAATACTGGGCTACAGGCTCACCTCATAGTTCTCAGAATGCTATTTTCCATGTTATGAGTAAGCACTAAATCCACCTTTTCAAAGTATAAGTAGAAAGCCAAAAAGCTGACCAAAAGCTGCTTTATCAAAACGCAGCAAGTACATATAAATGGGAACACAAAATGGGAACTGCAAGTTGTCTAAACAGTGTCCAGAGCTCTGTTCAAAACCCCTCCTCTAAAGATGTCTTTCCCCCCAGATTACAAAGCCAGGCTCTTTCCTGTGGCCCAGAATAGCTTGTATTCATTTCTGCACAGCAGTTCACCTTCATCAAGCTGCCCATTTCTGCCCTGCCTACAGTCTAATTTTTAAGATACTTCCCTGAAACACAGGGTTTGAACAGTATCTGCAATTTATTTACTACGGAAGAACTTCAATCAAATTCTTACCTTCCACAAGAGCAGAATTTTCATCAACTACCAAACCCCTTAAAGCATCTCACCGCCCACAAAAAAAAAAAAGTAATGGTCTAAATAATAACAAAATGTTCAAAGTAAAGTTTTGGCTTTGTAATTAAGCCTAATTGATTATTCAAAATGCCACTAATACAAGCCACTACGTTTTCAGGGGCCTTTTAGACCCCAGACTACTTGAGGATACTACCTTTTAGGGGGTTTTGGTAAACTTACAATACATGTAAAGAAAGACATTGTCAAAATCAGCAGGCTTAGTATGATTAAGGGAGTTTATAAAAATATAACAAACAGGGGCGCTAGAAAGAAGGCAGTATTATACTTATTTTTCATAATCACAAATTATACATGTAAACTACAAAGGGATATCAGTTGCAATTCTGTTATTCAGTCTGCTCCCTTCTTTCAGGATTTTGAGTTACACTATCAGAGACACTGGAGTGAAGGCTGGTATTGATCTCCTCACCCACAACCTGTTCCTCATGGTACATGCATCATGGATCTAGCAGGCTCATGGATCACATACATTGACAAACTGTCTTCAGCACAGCCCAGATGCCTTTTGAAAGGACAACAGAATGAGATGTGAATGATCTGGAAGATTTCAGGGTGTTTAAAAGTCACCCAGGGCCCTTCATGGTGAGGTTTCATCCGTCTGGAGGCAGGCTTTTGAGACCTTTGCTACTTCCTACTCTGATCAGATGTTCTGCAGCAGGAAGCCAAAGCCATTTCAAAGAAAAGCCCCATCCATTCCAGCTCCATATCCCAGCTTGGACAGTATTCCAAGCTATCCCTCCTATTCAGCTTTCCTGCCTGTTTTTGCTTACAAATCTGTATCCATAGCAGCACTTCAGTCATGTCAGCTATCACAGCATCATAATATGCATTCTATCACAGTCACTTAACTTAAATGAACTGTATTGCAGCCTTAAGTGCAATTGAATCAACAATTCAACACACTTCATATCTGCCAGTTTTAATTCTAAAAAGACCACAGTGACAAGAAGTAAAGAGTTCACACAAATGTATAGCAAAACTACTTGCAGACATGAAGCACTGGCAACCTCTAATTTCATCCAAAAACTACAGGGGAAACAAAAGAATGTGCTTTACAAAATCGATATTTTGCATGAAATTTCATATTGTGAAACCAGCCACAGCAATGACTATGGACAAGAAACAGAGACAGTAGATGAAACCTCAAACTCAGATGATATTTTTAGCCAGTCAGAAACAGTGCTCTCTATACAGTAATAGTAGTAACACAGTAAAGCCTATTTAAAGAGTCAGGTCTTTAGTCAGTTATCAACAGTTAGTATATAGAGAAGTTAAACCATGCTATCAATCACTGCAAATGCACAACGAACAGTTAATAATGTGCATTCATTCAGAAAAAAGCTATCAAGAGACTCAAACCAATTGCATGTGTTTAAAAGCCAAGAGTTTGTGAATCTATTAGTTAGCACAAAATCCAGATCTTAATTGAATATACATATCTGTTTTCATCACAGTTGAAATCAGATTCATAGCAAAAAATCCTCTTTGAGCTTACCTCTCTCTTTAGTAGCCATGCAACTCTACAGCATCTGCAGTGTCTATAACAAAGCACTGTAGTATCTGTATACATTTAAAATTAACAAGAGTACAGCATAATCCACAAAGTACTTACGACTGGCAGTAGGCAAGGCGGAGTATGAAATGAGAGATATGATCTTTTCTTCTTGCCTCATAATCATCCTCAGCCAAAGCCTGTAGAACATGTGCTTATTATTTCCGAGAAATAATCTCTCCCAGATTAAAAAATTCGCAATCAATTTACCACTGTTTTCAACAGTGTATTAACAGTCATCTTTTAGACAATAAATGCCAACTCATTGAGGAAGGTGGTTACCCTAAAGGAAGAAAAACTTCAGAGAAAACCATTCAAAGAAAACCTATACCTCTGACAAAATGACAGAACAGCATTTCATCACCTCTACTTTTATTTGTTGTTCTTGAATGATATAAAGAAAATAAAGTGCAAGAGAATTCCGTGTCTTGATCTTTACTTACTCTGTAGGGAAACTTCAGTTTCCGGAGCTCACTCTCCAACTTAGTTTTGTATGCATCAGAATTTCTTACATAGCTCACACCGAGATTTTCAACTACTTTAAGCACTGGGCAAAAAAAGAAAACGTCCATGTTAGAGACAACATGCTGAAATCAAACTAAATGTATGACAGGTTGGGAAAGACATAAACTGGAGTAAGGCCACAGGAATTGCTTTTAGTAGCATGAGGAGCAAAAGGGTGAGAAATAAGGAGGATAAAGTGTGGCCCCGTGAGTCCTGAACAGCTGGCCCAATTCTGGGATCCACACTGCCAACAAGGAAAGGGAGACTGGTCTGATGGACCAGTCTCAGAACATGGGTTTCAACTCTAATGGAAATCTGGATCCAGTTTTTAGGACTTCGAGGGAACCCCTGGCTGCCAGCGACAATGACCTCAAATGCAACACTGCGACATCAAATATGTCACAACATCTACAGAATGTGAAACGCGCTCATAAAGCCTCCTGTGTAAACCAAAACGACACAGTCCCGAGAGCTACCACAAACGCTCACTGTGCAATCGGTCTCAGCTCTCTGAAAGGCCCAAAGCAAAGCGTTTGCCATAACGGGAGGGAGCTCGTGGCAGCAGGAGCAGCCAGCCCAGCTCTCGTCTGTGAGGGGCGAAGAGAGCTCCCAGGCCTGCCAGAAATACACACAGCCATCACAGGAAGGATTCACAGCATCGAGGGAGGGAAGGGACACGAGGAAGAAGAAAGGAAAGGGAAGAAGGAAGGAGGGAGGGAGAGAGACGCTACTCACGCCTCAGGCGGTCGATGGCAAAGCTCTCAAACTCCACCAGGGAGATGCTTTCCGTGGGGGGCTCCAGGTAAAACTGCAGGCTGTGAGGGTACTGCTCCCTCCGGTCTCCGGCCAGCCGCGCATGCCTCAGCCTCCCTCGACTGGAGAACTCCATCTCCCTCGCCCCAGGGCGGCCTCCGGCCCCGTCCCCACCGCCCGAGCCCCGCTCCCGCCGCTCCGCCCGACGCGACCCGGACCTGAGCGCGCCCGACCCCGCGCCCCGGCTTCCCGCGCTCCGCCGGCCCCGCCCACTTCCGCGCGGAGCCGCGCCTCCTGGACGCCCATTGGCTGCTGTAGCGATGCCGGGGCGGTGCTCGCAGTGCCCACACCCGGCATGGCCGCTCAGGCACGGACAGTGCCCACATCCAACATGGCGGCCCCGGCACGGGCAGTGCCCACACGCGGCATGGCGGCCCCGGCACGGGCAGTGCCCACACCCAACATGGCGGCTCGGGCACGGGAAGTGCCCACACCCGGTATGGCGGTCCCGGTACGAGCTGGGACATCCTGGCAGGTGTCCACGCCTGGCACGGCCGCTTCCGGCACCGGCACACTGTCCACTGTTCTACAGTTTTATAATTTTGTCACTTTTCTAAGAGAACTGCAGGATTTGCTGGTTTTGCCGCTGTGTAGGCAGTTTTGCCGCAGCTGAAGGTATGTGGTTTTATGCCCCTGTCACAAAAGGCTGCCTACCAATTTTTCCCTAGAAGTTGTTTAATGATCTTGCAGGAAGTTCGGAGCGTAAGAGTGGGAAATCAGAACTGGCATACAGTTTGTGCCAACAAAGTGAGGAAAATCAGTAGTTTAGGCTGCCAAGTTCCTAAGAGCAGCGAAAGGACCATGGATCAGGACACGAACTAATCCCGTGTTCGCGGGACGCTCCCGGGGGATCTGACAGAGCGCGGCTTTAGCAAACCCTGCCCCGGGAGATCTGACTGAGCGCGGCTTTAGCAAACCCTGTCTCTGCACCAACAGATCAAAGGTGGTGCTGAACTCAGCTGAGACGGATAATCCACTCCACCTTCAAAGCAGGTGGCCACATGCACATTGCCCACAGTGCGTAGTGCTGCGCTCCTGCTGATTCTCTGCGGCGTCTCCTCTTAGGTCTGGGCCAAACCACTGCCACGCAATATCGGAACGTTTTAGCAGGACAGAAAGTCAATTTTCCTTCTCCAAGACTCTTCTGTAATTTTCCAGGGCAAAATATACTATTGATATTTTTTCATGTGTTTATATTTTTGTAATATTTAATAATAAGCAAGTTTCTATCTATCTATCTATATATATATAAAAACTTTAACCTGAAGCAACGTTTTTCCAAATAGCCACTGCTCACACCACACAGTTTCTTCCCTTCACCACCTGGCTGCAGCCTGAGTTGCTTAGCAGTAAGGAGTACAGCTGCCGAAATCCTCCTAATTTTTGCAAGAAGATGGAGCTTTTGCCTTTGACCAGTGTGTTAATACCCAAGAGATCTTGCAGAGACTGGCAACGCACGGTCCAGAGCAGGTCAAGGAGTTCCATCAGTTCCCCCATCTGCTCCGAGTGCTGTACGCAGCCTGGCCCAGAGGGGGAGAAGTACGACAATGCTGAGGAGCGCAGCACAAACCGGAGATGCTTTTCATTTTAATTTAATTTAATTTCTACTTATGGTTTAGGATTTGGCACATAAGCAGCACCACACCTTTGCAAACTATGGTTTGCAGTTTGCTGTCCATCGCTAATTCTACTGAGCCACGTGCTGCTGATTTTTGACAAGTCAGCAGCTATGTCTACATATGCTGTTTTCTTCAGTTTATTTTACTTCTAGGGATTTTTTTTCCTTTCTTGCTGAATACTAATCCCCAAATTGCCTGCAAGTAGGTGAAGATCTACCTTATTTATTTTTTTTAAATTTTAGTTAACTGGTGGCACTAACAGCATTGCAAAAAGATTACTCCAGCAGAATTTAAGAATCAAAATTAACATCTATATTACTAGACTTAATTACTATATTACTACACTTAAATAAAACTTACAACTCAAGACCTTAACCCTTTCACACAAAAATAATTTTCTTGGGAAAAGAAAATAGACAAGTGAAAATTTTTCACCTTGGGGTAAACCCCTCCCCCCCAATTTCAAACTTTCTTACTGATGCATATATTGAAACCTACAGATGGTAACATTTTGCACTATGTTTTGGTTATTTTTTTCTAAATATATTTTCCTGACTCTCACAGTAACATTACCACTGGGGGCTGATTTTTGAAGTAGTTTTTAAGAGAATTACTGATCTTGTAATGACCCACCTCACAAATGTTTTACAACAACATCCATATGCTCAGCTGTCAAGCTGCCCCCATCATCCCATGCAAACACAGTCCAATTCAGCATACCCTAAACTGTTCTGCTGCTTAATTAATGCACTGTTGGGAGGACAGGGTTAAAAGTGGAAGAATGGCAGTGAGGAGGAGGATGAGGACTTCACTCAAGTGACCTTGCAGCTGGGAATGTCAAGCCTGGAGAATAAGTGAGGGGAGGCCTGTATATTATGTCTACTGTTTATACTCTGTTTTGAGAAGCTTTTCTGTGCAGAGATAATAGGAGTGTTTTGAGAGACTTGGAGGCACTCTCACAGACATGCTTAAGCTCCCTGGTTTTGGGAGAGAGAGGGTCAAAGCTCAGAGATCATAAAAAAAGCCCAGAGGAGATCACAGCGTGCTGGTAAATTACAAGTGCAGGACCCTTGATAAATGGGTGCAAACAGCAGGCCTGCCTTTCACTCAGATGGACTGAGCCTAACAGTGCCTGCCTTACTGCTTGTGTGTCTCTGCCAGGGTGTTCCCTTGGGATCTTCCAGTTAGCAAGGTAATGCAATAAATTTACTCTTTGCATTTTAACTGTGTTTTTGTGCTTGTTCCAGCTGCCTGCCTGTGTCAACACAGACACACACATACACAAAATCCTTATTTGCATTAAATATGTATCATTGCACAGTTGCTACTCCCCCTTTTGTTATATTGGCTAGCAGAGTGCCTAATGCTAATCTGCCAGAGCCCAGTCGTTCTCTATTTGTTTAACTACATCTGCTAATAAAAGGGTAAATATGGTGATGCTGATATGTAGTCTGTCTTTCAAACCCCATTCATCCCTCATGTCAGGGATGTTTGGATCTCTGTGGATGGCAGTGATTAGCACAAAAGGTCCCTTCCCTCCTTCCAGCTCTCTTTCAGCTCTTATTTTTAATTGACAATCTTAACTGCATGCATCATCAGCCTGACTGAATTCTCATGCAATTCTGTCATCAAATATATTGTATTAGTATCTTGGACTTTTGGTCTTTTCACCTCTTAAAATGTTGTTCTCAAAAGGTTTTTTAACTTTTGTTTGTTCAAAATATTTACTTACATATTTTCCCCTTGTCTAACTCTATTCCTTCACTGAGCTGACCTTTTCAGAAATCTTTTCTTGCAGTCTATTGGTGTAATTCCTAGCCCAATTTCTATTTCTTCTTGTCTATTTTGCAGTTCTTCTTGGTTTTTATTACTTCTTTTAATGTTTGATATCCAGGTTATACTGGGATTTTACTTCTGACTAAAATGCACAGGTACCTCTATACTTACTATAAATACCATGGTAAATGTTCTGAGCTGGCCTTTAAATTTCTGCAGGCTCTGAAGTGAATAAAGCAAGAATCATGCAAGGAAGAGAGGTTCAAAGGGCTGCTTTAGCTGGAATATGGTCTCAATGTTAATTTTTTTAAGTGGGGAGTAACAATGGTGACATTCCTTGGTGACACTCTAAATCCCTCTGGCTCCACTTACAGGGCTTACAAATCGTAGATTTATTCCCCAAATTCCCTCTCCAAGACTCTAGTGCAGAGGCAGAGAAAATCTAGATATAACCCCAGGCAGTAAAAGCAGCCTTGGGCTAAGGCTGGTTCCAAGGAAAAATTATGGAACTTCAAATGGCCTTCCATTCCAGTCATTTCGGGAAGGGAAACGACATCTTGCAAAAGAGAAGAGAAAGGCTTACAAACACTCTGGAAAGGAGATAGGATCAAATGAAATGCAATTGAAAAAAACCCCAAAAACCAGAAAATTGGGAGATTTAGTGACTACAAGAAGGTGTGAGAAAATAGGTGCAGTGCAAAGGACCAAAAGTACCCTGACAGATGTTGCACAGTCTGGGAAAAAACCAAGGAGGAAGACACAACTTTGAGAGGAAGAGATGAGGAATATGGTGTGGATACATTAAAAGAAAAAATCTTTTACAAAGTGAAAGCCATAAAAAGGCATGGGATGCCATCAAGTGCAGGGACATGGACCAAAGCTTGCCAAAATTGATCCATTAAAATCCTGGGAAAAGAAAAGGAGTTAAAAACACTCTGGAATGGAGATCCCAGCAAAGGAAATGCAATTGAAGAAAACCCAAAAAAGGAGGAAGACACAACTTTGAGGAGAGGATGTGAAGGACACAGCATGAATACTTCAAAGAAAAAAAAGAAAATGACAACTCAAAAATCAATCTTTTACAAAGTGAAAGCCATTAAAAGGCATGGCATGCCATCATGTGCAGGATGCCAGACATGCCAAGAGAGTGCCAGATACTAAAAATGAAGGTGTGCAGTGTCAGGCTTGTAACATGTTAGGTGAGCCGTGCTACAGAAGAAGTCAGCTGTTTTATTTTTTAACATTTTCCACATAATTTCACCATGGTTTCTTCTTTCCCCCTTCCTAACCAGGTCAATGCCAATTTTATGAATCCCTGCATGTACCACTAATGCCATCATGTGTGGTGGCCATTGAAAAGAGTCACTGAAGTATATGAGCAAGCACAAGGCACATCACCAGGAGGACTGAGGCACAAAAGATCTGTCAGAAAAGTTGCAGCAGCTCACTGAGGTGGAATAGAGGAAGAGGCAGTCTTTACATGGTTTAATTCTCAAATAAAATAGAAAAAATGGATGTACACTTTGTTGCAAGCACATTATCAGATGGCAGACTTTAAAAAGTATTAGATAGACCATAGAAGAGGAAAGCCTTGTCAAAAACACAAACATAATTAATACAGTCCTTGCTATGACCATTTTGGTTTCTCACATCACTGATTTCTGCACATATTTCTTCTTCCACACATTTATCCTCTTTAGCCTCCCACAGCCAGCACATTCCCTAGTTCAACCTCTTGCTCTCATTCCATGGCACATCCAAGCCAGAGTAAGCAGAAGTGAACAAGCTGCAGCAGGACAGCACGGCAGGATGGGGGTGGGCCTTACACCCAACACTGCAGACAGATTAAATCCTGGAATGGCAGTCAGGGGAACAGAATCACCTGCAATTTTTCTTTCCATTGGAGCACAGAGACATGGAGGTTAAGGAAAAGAAAGAAGAAAATCTTGCTGTCATTCACTCTATTTTTTCATGCGTTTTTCCATCTGGAATAGCAACTTGGCATTCTTTCTTTGCTAGAGCCTCAAACACTGCAATAGGCAGCTGCATTAGGAAGCTACACCTCTCACCAAGAGCAGGTCTCTGCCTCTTGGAGCATAACACAGGCAGTGGGACTGGCAGGGACATGGGAAGCAGTGGGGACAGGGTGACAGTCAGGTAGGCAGCGGTGCTGAGTGCTGGAGCCAGCAGCACAAAGCCAGGCAGTGGCAGCGCAGGCAGGCTCCCACCTGCTGGCCACAAGCAGCTCCACAGCCGCCTGTCCAAGCTGCCCAGTGCCACCCTGTTGTCATATATATTGCAAGAGTTCCACTGCCATTATATTGCAAGGGTTCCATATTGCTAGAGTTCCATACCTCCTTGATGTTTCTTGTAGGCATCTCCTCTAGGCACTGCTCTTCCTTGTCCTTGCAGTAGCCAACTGACTCCAGTTCCCACCAATCCACTCTTTTATAACACTCCTCTGATTGGCTACAGCTGTGGCCTGTTAACATCAGGCCTGCTCCTAATCTGTAGTAATTGGTTCAGCTGCAGCTCTTTAGGGGATAAAATTACATTCTATACCACCTTCATTTACCCATACTGTATCCCCCTACAATTCCCCCTTTCTGTTTTAATTACAGAGTTGCAGCATTTCTAGAAGTACATATACAAATAAATTAACATTGTGATATATTCATATATTTCATTCAGAACCAATAATTATATAGATGTTCAGACAATATATTACAGTATGAATATAAATATTTCTGAGTGTTGGTTCAGTTTTGCAGCTTTTCTCAGTTTACAAAGTACTTAACTTTAAAATCTTTTATACTCATATTTGACAAACACTAATATCTGCAATTGATATATTTTACCAATAGTTTAGTATTCAAGTCCTTTTCCCCAAATCCATGGGGTTATATAGTCGAATCCTGTTTCTCCAAATCCACAGGGTTATATAGTTTAGTATTTGAGTCCTTTATCCTAAATCACATCAGGATCACCATTTGTTGTCATATATACTGCAAGAGTTCCATATTGCTAGAGTTCCATACCTCCTTGATGTTTCTTGTAGGCAGCTCCTCTAAGGCACTGCTCTTCCTTGTCCTTGCAGTAGCCAATTGACTCCAGTTCCCAGCAATCCACTCTTTTATAACACTCTTCTTATTGGCTACAGCTGTGGCCTGTTAACATCAGGCCTGCTCCTGATCTTTAGTAATTGGTTCAGCTGCAACTCTTTAGGGGATAAGATTACATTCTATAGCACCTTCATTTACCCATGCTGTATTCCCCTACAATTTCCCTTTTTTGTTTTAATTACAGAGTTGCAGCATTTCTAGAAGTACATATATAAATAAATTAGCATTGCGACATATTCATATATTTCATTCAGAACCAATAATTATATAGACGTTCAGACAATATATTACAGTATGAATATAAATATTTCTGAGAGTTGGTTCAGTTTTGCAGCTTTTCTCAGTTTACAAAGTACTTCAAAATCTTTTATACTCATATTTGACAAACACTAATATCTGCAATTGATATATTTTACCAATAGTTTAGTATTCAAGTCCTTTTCCCCAAATCCATGGGGTTATATAGTCGAATCCTGTTTCCCCAAATCCACAGGGTTATATAGTTTAGTCCCAAATCCACAGGGCCATCCCAAATCCACAGGGTTATATAGTTTAGTATTTGAGTCCTTTATCCTGAATCACATCAGGATCACCATTTGTTGTCATATATATTGCGAGAGTTCCATATTACTAGACTTTCATACCTCCTTGATGTTACTTGTAGGCAGCTCCTCTATGCACTAACTCTTCTTTGTCCTTGCAGCAGCCAACTGACTCCAGTTCCCACCAATCCACTCTTTTATAATACTCTTCTTATTGGCTACAGCTGTGGCCTGTTAACATCAGGCCTGCTCCTAATCTGTAGTAATTGGTTCAGCTGCAACTCTTTAGGGAATAAAATTACATTCTATAGCACCTTCATTTACCCATACTGTATCCCCCTACAATTCCCCCTTTTTCTTTTAATTACAGAGTTGCAGCATTTCTAGAAGTACATATACAAATAAATTAACATTGTGACACATTCATATATTTCATTCAGAACCAATAGCTATACAGATGTTCAGACAACATATTACAGTATGAATATAAATATTTCTGAGTGTTGGTTCAGTTTTGCAGCTTTTCTCAGTTTACAAAGTACTTATCTTCAAAATCTTTTATACTCATATTTGACAAACACTAATAGCTGCAATTAATACATTTTACCAATAGTTTAGTATTCAAGTCCTTTTCCCCAAATCCATGGGGTTATATAGTCGAATCCTGTTTCCCCAAATTCACAGGGTTATATAGTTTAGTCCCAAATCCACAGGGCCATCCCAAATCCACAGGGTTATATAGTTTAGTATTTGAGTCCTTTATCCTAAATCACATCAGGATCACCATTTGTTGTTGTATATATTGCAAGAGTTCTATATTACTAGACTTTCATACCTCCTTCATGTTTCTTGTAGGCAGCTCCTCCAGGCACTGCTCTTCCTTGTCCTTGCAGTAGCCAATTAAGTCCACTTCCCACCAATCCACTCTTTTATAACACTCTTCTTATTGGCTACAGGTGCGGCCTGTTAACATCAGGCCTGCTCCTAATCTTTAGTAATTGGTTCAGCTGCAACTCTTTAGGGGATAAGATTACATTCTATAGCACCTTCATTTACCCATGCTGTATCCCCCTACCCCACCCCAGCAGATGGGCCCTCAAAGAAGTGACCACACTGTGAAGCCCTGGGGCCAGGGTGGGTCAGTAGGGAGGTCTGTGTCTTGCAGCTTGGTGTATCAGGGGAGTTTATCCATCATGAAAGAGACTATAAACAGATGTGTATTTGTATCTGGAAGGAAATTAGGTCTTCCTGATAGCCTCTGGGGCTAGGCAGAGGATTGGAAAAGGATGCTCACTGCCCAGGGTGGGGGAAGTGTGAAATAAGATCCAGATTGCCACAGTCCACACTTGCTAAAATGTGTGGGTAACTGGAGGCTTCAGGAGAGTAGCTAAGCGGTTCCAATGGGTGGTAAAACTCACCCAAAGATGCAAAAAAACCCAAAAATAAAATATATCTATCCCTCCTTCCTCTCTCCCTCTTCAAAAGGCATCACTCTCTAGCTGTGGAAAGCTGCCTAGTATTAATGGCTTTGGTTTAAACGGCAGTTTTTCTTTCCTCCATTGAACTCTCAGGCACCAGAAAATGGGCTCTGATTTCTTAGGCTAAATCCTTCCTACTCCCTCTCTGGCAACTGTGAATTTGTTAGCAGAGGTTTGATGCTAATAGTATTTGAATGGTTTGTGTTTAAAGGAAAATAGTGTCATTATTTCAGAGAGAAATCCAGAGCTAATAGAAGGGGAGATAGTGGTTTGAGATGCTCTGGGGAAGGACCCAAAAAAGCAGACTATTAGTATGGGTAGTAGCAAGTTTATGGCTTTGCAGCACAGCATGCTGATGTCAGCCCAGAAACAGTCCAGGAAGATCAGGAATCTTCTCCAGAAATTCAGTCTGTGGTATGTAGGAGAACAATGGATGATGTTTGTGCTGAACATATAAAGCATAACATGTATGGGAACATATCATGCCCTTTCCATGATTGTCATCAGTGGTCAGTGCAGGGTGTCCTATGCTACCACCCAGAGCTGAGCTCTGAGAATGCTGTTTCTCCAACATAAAAAAAATAAAAAAGAGAAACAATCTTCCCCTCTACAATAAAATATTTCTTTTCATTGAAAGCTTTTCAAACCTTTTCCTTCTGTTGACTTTCTTCATTTCCCCAACTTCTGAGCAAAGGCTGGACAAAGAAATTAAATAAAAGCCAAAAAATATAGAGCAGGCATATCTAAAGCAGCATGTTTCAATACAGAATATGTTGGTGAGCTTTTCTTTAAGACTTCTTTCTTTTAAAATTGCAAAACTCAAGATTATGTTGAGATTTCTAAAAAAGGTTGTCTTGGGTTTTCTTGTCTTTTTCTAGTGCTGGAAGTTGTTATTAATCTGTACATGCTTTTTGTACATGTAAGCTCTCATCAGGAGCTACATGTTTTCTGTAGCTCCTGATGAGAGCTTATCTCTCCATTTGACATTGAAGACATTGTCCAGTGTGCCAGAGCCAAAAGAGCCATTAACTATCTTCAGACTGGCATCCCTTTAACAGTAACCTCTTTCATAGCCCAGACAAAGTACTAGAAAACATTCAGCATTTTTGAGAGATGATCAAGATGATCTAATGAGACTGTTTCATCTCTGATGTCAATAATTTGATGTTTTCATCTCGTTGCTCACTTTGTATTGGTGTCACAATTTTTTCTTGGCTATAAATGTGGCCTGTAATTTCCATTATAGCGTATGCAGAGTTGTCCATGAGTAAAGCGCAGTTGGATTTTGCTTTGTGTTGAGAAGCATAAAGCTGCTCAGGGACTTTACTGGTAAAAAACAGCATATGAAAAAGGCTCTGAGAGGGGCTGTTGACCACTTTATCTGCTCACGTTGGTACCCAACCCACATTGCTTGCATGGCAACCTGCTGGGAAGCCTCCTTTGCACACCCAGGTACTGTCAGCTGACAGACCTTTGGTTGTTTGGGACTTCTGGCCATGTATTCCCTGGGCAGCAGCCCCATGGTGTTTCTTTCCACCCCTCTCATCTGCCACAGTGTGTAGTTTAAGCTGCAGAGCAGTTTGGGGGTGCTGCTGTCTGGGCTGTTGCGTTGGAAGTACAGTTGGTGGTACCCCTGTCCTCCCATCCTCAGGAGCTGGGGAGATGGCCTCAGGGGCAACATCATCCTCCCAGACATGAGAACAGGGCTCTTCCAGGTCCCCTTAACACCAGTACACATAAATGGCAAAATCTTTAAGAAGCCTTTTAAATAGAAATCTGCAGTGTTCAGCCTCACTCATGTGTACCTCACTCTGGCCACGCTGCTCAGCTGCAAATTCAATCACCTGCTGCGCCTCTTTTGAAGTCTCTGCCTATGACAGTATCTCTGCCACCAGCCTTTCTCCCTGTTTGAAGTCCTTTGCCTGCACAGAACTTACTTTGTTCTCGCCCTTCTTACAGATTTAATCTGCTTTCTGCAGCTTGGCATCGCTGCAGAAACACAAGATGAAACAGAAAGGAGATGAAAGAAAACCCCAGAATCTGAGAGACCCCATTTTACCTGCTGAGCATCCCTGCTGCTCAGGATATATGGGTCTCCTTTGCCTTCCCCTGCTCGTGTGTCACAAGCTGTGGAGCTTCTGCTTTATGCACATTTATTTTGTGTAAGTCATTGTTCCATAAAAGATAAGATGCTGAAGTAAAATGGAATAATTCTTGCTTTAAGACATTATTTTAAAATACCTCAGATCATCAGTAAATTAGTAGGAAGATTCTTACACGATAATGAATAAAACTAGATGTAGGAAAACACAAGTACAAATTACCTTCCTGCATATGAAGCAGCTTTATTGTATCCATGTCCTTAGGTCACAGGGTAAACGATAGTGATTTTGCTTTCTAACTGGTAATTATTGACACTATTTATTGGTGTTCCAGGGGATTTAGCTTTTCAGTGAGTTTCGCTTTTGGTCCCACGACTTTGGCAGAATGTCTCAGACCCTCTGCTGGGATGGGTGCAAGCACCTCTGCAAGTTCCCTCTGCAAGGGTGACACTGGCACAGCCTGGAGAGAAAGTGGCACCTGTGGAGTAGCTCAGGAGCCAGCACCCTAAGGTGTCATCTCAGGGAATGTCTCAAGGGAGGGAGAGAAAAATCCATGAGTCAGTGGAATGCCTTCCTTCCTTGCAAGTGGAAATAAAGGTCCTGGGAGCCTCCTGATGGCTGCGAGGGTGAAAGTGTCTGTGCGCATCCACCGCAGCATCGGCTGCCCGGATCTGGGCAGCTGCACTGTCCCCTGCCAAAACCCCTGCTGCTTAAGCTGCCTTTGACCTCCTGCTTTTCACAGCCCAGTTCAGCTGCACTCCTGCTCCTTGCACCTTTCTCCTTTGACACAAACACCCATGGGACAGCCCCAAACCCCCATGGCTGAGGTCAGGGGGTCAGCACCATCCCTCCAGCTGTGAGAGCCTTGGTGTGTCCCCACACATCTTCTGCATCCCTGGGGCACAAGGTCCACACAGTGCCCTTCTCCTGCCTCACACCACCTCCTCTGCCACATCTGCATCACCAGGCCATGGTGTAACATATTGTACTCTTTAGGAAACAAGCTCAGCACTCCTGGAATTAGAATCTGAGTGATGCTGCCTGAATCATAACCTTTAAAAAATAGCAGGGTTTGGGCTTTTTTGTGTATTTTTCCCACAGAGGAACAAAGCCGGATTTAAAGGTCTGCTGTGGGTGGATGATTGCAACCCTTGATCCCCAGCCAGAAGCATTACATTACATAAAGAGTTTTTTTCTTCATTAAGAATTAATCTGTGCTAACCAACTGTCAGCTGCTGGTAAAGACCCTTTATTAACATGCTGCCCTTTCTGGACTAGGGGCATTTAACTGACTTATTACATTAGATGTAATATGAAAATGCACTTATCAATATCCCAAGCATTCCACGTGGCCCAGCTTTCCTCCTGTCTGCCCATGCGGGTGCTGCTTCAAGGGAGCGAGGGCAGCCGGGCAGGGCAAGGCAGAGCCTCAGCCACCCTCCTGCCTCCCTGCTGCCTGGCTGCAGGGCGAAACCTCAGCCCACCAGCAGTCCAGCTGATGAAAAAGACCTGTCTGTCAAAGGTCCTGCTTTGGATTATACCTGGGAGCATTATTTACCTCCATGTCAGGAATCAAAGTTTGCAGCAATGCTGTAAGCATGGAAAAGCCCTTCTGTGCATTTATGGAATGCATGAGTTCACTGATGGTCGGGTGAAGCGGTCCGGCTGGAGAAAGATTGTCCTTCTCGGACATCCCAGCCAGCTATCCAGCACCGCTAGCAGTACGGGGGCTCTATCCCGATCTCCGTGGTTCGGGACAGCACCTGAGGCAAACGCTCTGTGCTGTGACAGCAGCACTGCCTTGTGGCAGGACGTGGCTTGGCTTGTGGCTACAGTCAGCAGAAATAGGAGAGTGCTCTCCAGCTGTAGTGAATCCACGTTTATTGGGTTCCAACGGAACCAAAAGACAAGACAAACTCAGGGACGTTGCAACAGCTTATAAGGAGGGAGGGAGACAGGGGAGGAGTCGGTCCTCTGGCAAATAGAGCTTCAGAGGGGGATGGGATACAAAAGATTGACTTAGGGAGAACACCAATGGGGATAACCTGAGGGTGGGGCCCCGGCCCCTGAGCCAATCACTCGACGCTCAAGCTGGAAGTTTCTAGAGAGTTCTAGAGAGAAGGGTGAGAGCACCGAGTGATGGACAGGGCACCGGGGAGGGATTTGAGAAAGTGTACATTGATCCCCAAGGCAACTGGGGAGGAGTTGGGATAACTGGCAGCACAAGGGAGAGAGGAGATAACCAGGGCAGAACCATTACATGATAAGGGGAACAGAACAGTCCAACTTCTACAGACACAACACAACAGTCGGGTCATTGGTTTACTCTGCCTGGTGGGAGTTTTTTAGATGTGCAAAATGAGTCCCTTCTGGGCTACCAGGTAATCTTAAACAGGTGTTATGGAAAAGCTGGGACTGTTGTTCATAAAAGAGTTACCACCTCTCTGCAGTATAATTAAACATTTAATGAAATAGATGAAAAACATATACACAAAAAAAAAAAAAAACAAAAAACAAACAAGCAAACCAAAAGAAAATCAACCAAGAAAAAAATCAAATTCCAATCTTAAATCATGCCACTTCTTCTGGAGAAAGAAATGGTGGATGCAAGCAGGGCTTGTATAACTTGATAGCAGTAGGACAAGGGGAAAGTTTTAAACAGAGAGATGGTAGGTTTAGATTAGACATTAGGAAGAAATTCTTTACTGTGAGGGTGGTGAGGCACTGGAGCAGGCTGCCCAGAGAAGTTGTGGATACCCCAACCCCGTAGATGTTCAACGCCAGGTTGGATGGCGCTTTGAGTGGCCTGATCTAGTGGAAGGTGTCCCTGCCCATGGCAGGGGAGTTGGAACAAGATGGTCTTTAAGGTCCCTTCCAACCCAAACCATTCTGTGATTGAAGTAAGGCTGTTGTGAGATTTTCCTGTAAACAAACTGAGGAACTCTGAGGAGGATCTCCGACAAAGTGGAGGCCACTTAGTCCAGGGAAGTGAAGAGCAGGAGAAACATGAGATGTATCTGCACAAATTTAAGTACATAAACTGTGCATAAACTTTACTTCACACCCACAGGGCTTAACAGACCCAGCAAGGGGGATTCAACTGGGTTATCAGTGAAAACTTCCTAATTTTAAGGCTGGATAACCACTGGTAGAAGCTCCCTGGGGAGGCTGTGGCATTGCAGGTTTTTAAGAGCAGTCTGCATGCGCACCTGCCAGAAATGGTTTGAATGTGGCCAATAATGCCTTCAGGCACAGGAGCCTTGGCTGCCTGTTCCCTCCCAGCCCTGTTTGGCCTGAGTGTTGTGGCAGCCCTTGGCAAGGCAGCCTTGTCCTGGTGGTGGGGACATGCTCCAGGGCTATCAGTCCTTGGCCAAAAAGGTGTGAGCACTGGAGCTGTGTTGAGCCTCTCTGTGCTGTGCCTGAGACCTGGCTGAGCCCTAGTGCCAAGTGTGTGTGCTCCACCCAAGCACTCGGGGAACCCAGCTCAGCAGCCTCACCCTCTTTGTTCTTCCTGATCATTGACAAACATTTTTCAGGCTCTTTCTCTCTTCAGCTTGTTTCTGGGTGACTCCTGATCTCCTGTCACAGCCTTATGGGGAGCAGAAACAAGGATCAGGGTACATACCAGGAGACAGTTGTAGGGGTGTCTGTTTGGCAGCAATTGCACGTGAAGCCTCTCAGTCCATGAGCTGCTCTACTGACAGCAGAAAGTGGGAGGCTGGGATGAGAGATGGGTGAGGTGCTTGAGGTGTTGAGGGACCTCCAGGTTTAGGGAGGCAGCTGAGAAGTGACACCAGGGCAGTTTAACACCATAGTGTCTGGATAGGCAGCTGAGCCCAGAGGCTCATGAGATATTAGCACTGAGGCATTCTGCTCCATACAGGCTGAGCCAGGGCCCAGAGACTGGAGTCCAAGTCCATGCCTTGGGCTGGCCATGAAGTTTTGGGGCAGCCTCCATCCTGGAAATGGATGTGCCTGGAAGCAACAGTGAGCATTTTATAGTTTAGGTGGCAGCTTAGCAGCATGGGATAGAGTGATTGAGGAATGAAACTCTGGGTCTAAGGTTCGTCCTGGGGGGCTGCTCCCTTGCTTGGGTGCACTGGTGGTGCTCCTGTGGGCTGCCTCCTGGACCTACACCCACCATCTGGCCAGGCCATGACTCCTCTCACCATTGTGTGTTGTGCATCCACACAGCCCTGACTGAGACCTGAAGTGAAAGTAAGAGTAGGACTTCTTTCCGAGGCTGCCTCCTCCTCTGTGAAATCAGAAATTTTTAATTAAAATTAAAAATTTTAATTTTTATTATTTTTACAAGGCTATTTTACCTCTTCCTGATTAAATTGCTTCAACTATTTGGATTCACATAGTAAGGAAACCTTACAAAGTTTGTATTTGTGAATCAGCCTCAATAGTCCCTTCCCTTGGCAGAGCACCAGTACAAAGGTTTTGCACTGGAGCTGTTAGTCACTTATTTTGGTGTCTTTTGTCACCAGCTGAGATGTGGAAAGAATACTGACATTCTGTAATATTTACATCAGCTGCCACAGAACTGAGGAGGAGAAAGTATAAACATTACAGCTGTGATTAAAGAAAAGCTGGAGAACCAAGGAGCAGCTAATGGCTTGGCAAAATACTGCCTTTTACACAGCCACAAAAATACTTATTTTCATTTGGGGGAGAGGACTTTTTTCCTCTTCTTGCCTCTTTCCCTACTTTTTCTTCTTTTTGAAAGGAAGCCATGTTCTGCTAAGCACTGCACAGCTGCATCTGCAGGAGGGTGGGCAAGAGGAGGGGAGAGCCCTTCCATGGGAGACTGAGCATGGGGAAGGGGAAGCTGATGGACAGCATTGTTCCTGGGCAGCATCACTGCTGGGTACCATCACCACCAGCTCCAGGCATTCCTGTACAGGTTAATGAGGTACAGAACCACACACACACAGACCTCCTGCCCCAACCTTACTCTGTGTGAGCAGCAGTGAAGGTTCATGGCAGCTCAGCAAGTGCCATTTCCATTTAGCAACTCAGCTCAAAATTGAATTGCATCATCTCTGTCATTTAGGGCACACAGTGCCCAAGAGCCTGGCGCAGATAATTGGACCCCAAGTAATCAGCAGGGCCCCCCATTTCAATCCTTTCATTTGATTTCTGTTCATACATCAGCCCTTCTCCAAAACAAAGGAACCCTTCAATGCAAGAGCTCCTCCTTCTCTTCCTCTCCTTGGTCCCCACTGATGAAAGGAAGGTCTGATGCAGCAGGAATCTGACAGGAAGATCCTGCAAACAGACACCACCTTTTCAGACTGAGCACCAACCTCCCTCATGGATGGAACACACAGAGAGAGCTCCCACCTCAGCCTCAGCCTACGAGAAACTTCTTTCAGTGCCCCACCCTGGGAGCACCTCAGAGACCTTTGGGGCAAGGGGACAGTGACCCCATAAAGAAAGTATCTCACTGAGGCACAGAACTTGGACAGGACTGAGGAAACGTCCTTTGTCACCTTCCCCAGGGTGGCAGTTTGCATGCATGGTGCCATCATGGATGGGGGCTGTGGTTAGGGTGATGACCCCCTCAGTGGTTAGTGCCTCCAGGTCTGGCCAAGCAGGAGTTTCCTTTTCTTTGCTCTTCAGAGAGTCTTACAAAGTGCCCTCAGCACCATCCCTGAGCACCCAGCAATATGTGTTAAATGTCAAGGCCTCTCTCTGGTGCACATGATAGGATCATTCTCCTGTTCAGCTACTTGAAAAGCATCTTGTGTCCCTGCCCAACAGGTGAATAACTCTGCCTTTCCTCTTTTGTGAAACAGCAGCTCTCCTGAAACTCTAGATGCAAAATGAGCAGTATTTTTACTTGGAGGCTGCTGCAATTACAGTCTGTGCAGAGCACTGAAGGTCTCCTCCCATCTATATCAATAAAAATGTGGTCATTATGCACCTTAGTAAGAAAGGTTTAAAATTTCATGGTTGAAATTAATTTGGACCCTATTAAAAATCCAGATAAAATAGAAAGAGCCAGGAGGCTAGAGAGTTTTACAGCTCTAATGTTCTGTCCCGTTTCCCAAAATATATTTGTTCAAGTAATTCAAACTGTCATTACAATTAACTTGTCCTTTCATTTCCTGCTCTGAATTCCCTCTAAGCTAAACACACAATTTTCTTCTATAAATCTGCATGACAAGTAGAGCAGTAAAATCTTTCCTTCTTTTTTTCCACATCATTTATATGCATTTTGCACGGGTTGAGTTGCCAGGCATTTCTCCTAAGCTGATTTCTATGGTTGCAAGTGCACATATACACACTCAGGGACCCCTGAAAGACTTGTGGAAGAAGTCCAGTTTGGACAACTGGCCAAAAGGAGTGTTCAGCGTTTTCTCAAAGGGAGGAAATATTAAAAATCCGGTGTCAAATTATCTTTTAAGGGCTTTGCTGCTTGCTCTGGGGGAGTGGACAGTGCAGGACTGTTCTGATCCTTGGCTGCCTTGCAAAGGGAGGGCTGGGGCGCGCGTTCCATGCCATGCAGTCCCCATCTCTTCAGTGCTGCAGGGGGCACACCTGGGAAATGGGCATGTGTCTCTGTCTGGTATGGAGGGGACTTTGCCTGGGGCTCCTGTGTGAAACCCTGACCAAGGACCAGCTGATGACACACATGGCCAGAACTGGGCCCAAACCTCTGGCCAGAATGGCTGCACCACCTGCACTGCGCCACCTCTCATGGCTGCCTTACAGCTCCTGGGGATCCCACCCCTTCTGGCACAGAATAACCTTTTTGTGCCCAAATCAAGGGGTGCCACATGTGATGTGTGATTCCCAGGCACTGAGTACCTTGGGAAGGTTGGTTCCCCCTCACCCTTGCCTCCACAGCAGGCCCTGCTCACCCTGGTGGCTGCTCCTGTCCTTCCACAAGAGCTGGATGCCAAGAGCAGCACCTTTCCGTGCTTGTGCGCAATTTCCCTTCTCTCTCATCTGAAATGATAATTCCTCTGACCAGGAAAGTAATGACCCTGATACATTATTGCAAATGTCATTTGTGCAAAGTAATTAATCAGCTTAATGTGAGACTGGATTACATTTTAATTTTAATAGTGCTAAATTCTTGCTGTTTTTTAAATAAATTTTCCTGCTCTTTTACATTTCAGCAGGGCAGTATCTCGCTTAGTTAGGCTGTACCTTGCTGTAATCTCTCCACTGTGAAAATATGACAGACAATAACCATTATTCAGTGGTTCAGGCATCAGCCTCACACACATTTATTTTAGTTCCATAAGTCTGCATTAGGGATAATAGCTGAGACCTGGCAACTGGGACCTCGGAGCAGTTTTATCTTCCATTGGAAAGTGTGGAGACAATGTTTTCAAAGGCACAAAGCAGGAATTAAATGACGAGTTCTCATTTGTTGTCAGATGGAGATTGAGATACATACCTGCCACTTGCTCTTTTGAAAATGTGCCATTAACTGTGAAGCAATTATTAAACTATCTTCAGTTTGGTTTGCAGTTTTCACAAAAGGTCTTCATAGTTTATAACTCTGATTAACAGCTCCGTTTCTCAAAGAGCTTTGCATACTTCAAAGTACTCACATGCTTCCACTACAGTTCTTCCACCTTTTGAAATGGTTTTTTACTTGAAATCAATTACAAATGAGATGTTTATTCAAATCCTTTGCCCCTGGGTATCAGCTTATAGGTAACGGATTTCCAAACAGAATTAAAATCACATTTTAAAGTTCACACCATGAAATTGACTCTTTTTCACCCTTTCCATCTGTTATTTTATTACTAGGTTTGATTACAGCAATCAGCACAGTGGATTGTACCCACTGCACAAGTTTAGCATCAGCATTGCTTGTATCCTTCTCAATACTTCCTTTTTCAGAAAAATAACGTAAGAGAACCCATATTTTTGCCAATACCTCATCTCTTGGCCCCTGACTGACAATAAGAGCCTTTTTTCCATTCAACATAGTAAGTTTTCTGGGCATAATAAATGGTAATTTACATACAATATGTTACAATTTCACATATGGACACTATTGAACATAGGTGCACATCCCAGTGTCTTCCTTTGTTATACATTATGCTTGCACACACATTATACATATGTGCACATATCTATACAGTTACTTTTTCTCAAAGACATGATTTGGTTAGAAGTAAAATTACAATGGAGCCAACCTAGAATTAGCAGAGGTGACATTTTCTCTCTTTGCATTTGGACCAAGTTGTCCAGAGAAGGCATTTTCATCAGTGACCTCAATTTGCCCAAATCTCTTGTGCACTTCTGAAAATCCTCTCCTTCAGTGGGTTCATTGTCCATCTGCTCAGTGCTTCAGAGAACTGGGTTGTATCCATCAAACAGCATTCAAGCCCAGCTTCAGGCACTCTCTGTCAAAACACTGGTCTTGGGATCTGGCAACTGGAAGTTAGACAATGCTCATGGGAGTCCCTTGTAATCCAGGGGAAATCAAAGGTGAAATACATTGTCAATACCACACTTCAAATATCTGTTCTAACTTCATGCCTAGCCACTCTCCTCTGAATAAACAGAAAAATACAATTCATAATGCTGACTGAAGGAGAAGACTTGGCTTTATTTGCATCTATACTTTTAACTTGCTGTTTCAATTAACAATGAGCTTAAGTAATGCCTAAGATAGAGGAGGGATTTTTTTTTCACTTTAGTGGAAAAACATCCTCTTGATGGTTTTATAGGCTGACAAAAGCAGACATCAATTTCTATCAGTTATGTACACATGCAAATAAAATAACAGTAAGGTATCCTCTCCAAAAGATGCCTAGATATTAAAACTACTGGGAATGCTAGTACAAAGATGATAGGACCTAAAGGACATCTTTGCCATCACATAACTTCTGAGGGAACAGGAGATGTAATAAAAATAAATGGCAAAGTAAAGCACAAGCACAAGGGCTTCCTGGGTTTTGCATGCCAAGAGTCATTATTCATTGACAGCCCTCACTTTTGGGCTGTTTGTCTACACTTATCCCTGGTTTAATGTCATTGTAATGCAGGGGAGTTGTAACAGCATCATAAGGCAGGAGAGATACCTGCTTTCTTCCAGCTGGATTGGTTCAGAGCATTCATTTGAAGAACTCACTGGTAACTAATACAAAATTGGATTCCCACTGGGTGGCCTGCTCAGAAATCATAGGCATGCCCCACACATGTGCTATCTAAGCCTGCTGAGCCCCTTATGAGGTAGGCAAATCCTAGTGCTCCTCACTTCCTAGATGGAGGAGCTGAGGCACTGCGAGGTTAAATGGCACATGCTGTGGGTATTGCCCAAAGACTGGCAAAACAGGGGGCACAGGAACCTTCTCACTCCCTGGACTCTCTGGTGGCTTCATGGTGCAGCTGTGCTGCCTTTCCCCCACAAAGGTCTCTTTGCTGCAGCTGTCCTGCTGCCAGCTGGGACATTGCCTCCTGTTTTACACTCAAAACTGCTAATGCTGACGAATGCACTAATGCTTTAACCTAATGCTGAAGTTATCTCCAGGGTTTAACCTCTCAAAAGATGAGTGGTATATTTCTTTAATATTTTTGTGTCTTTCTTGTAGTGATCTCCACCTGTCAATGTGAGGAGTATCCCGGTTCCAGCTCCATGAGCAAGGAGTGGTAAATGCACTCTCCTAGTGGCTCAGGAGACAAGTGGCAGGCTAGGCAATCCTGCCCTCAGACACTGTCCTTCCTCTTCTTGCCAGCAACTTCAGGGCTGTGGTTTCTTACTTTTATGACCAGACAGAATTCCATTCATGTCAGTTATTAACATGGCTGATTAAAGGGGAGCATAGTAGTTAATTTTAGCTTCTCTCATCAATTTTGTTTTCACTAAATTAGTGTCATCATCAGTTTGACTTAGGCAGTAATATTTGAGGCACAAGGGAAAACCTGGGTATTGCTGGCAGCCAAGAGTTGACATTTCTCTGCTGCTTTCTACATCTCCTGAGATTTAAGATGTAAGAGTTCCTGCTATGTAAGCAGAAAATTTCATGTGCTGACAAATAATTATGGTTACATCAGTATTTTTGCTTTCTTTTTCTTTATTCTAATCTCAGTCCTGGATCTTCACACTTCAAGGTCTGCCCCCACTGCTCAGCTTTAGCTTGGTAAACAAGTGTTGTGATGTACATAATCTCCACAACAGCCAAAAAGTCATGGTGTTTTCTTAAAATAAGGAGCACACAAGCCTGAGCATCGCTGTCATGTTGCTATCATGTTTCTACATGTGGGTTTTGCTGTCAGTGTTGTTAGCAAAGGAAAAGGAGATATCATAGGATAGGAAAAGAACTGCCAAGCACATAAACATGTTATAATGCTGTGCAGCAGCTTCAAAGGACTTACATGGACCTTAGACCCACAGTGTTATCCTGGGCCATTTAATCTCTGACATGCCTCTGTTTCTGCAGAGAGGTTCTGGCAGACATGTATCCCTTTTGATCCCAAATGCCTGAACAGAAGGGTGTTGTGTTGACTGGGAGAGGCACATTGGGATGTACAGTTTGTCTGTGGGCTGCACTTTGTAATCTAGAAAAAAACCCCTGACTCAAACATCCCACCTGTGCTCTGTAACCAGCCCAGCTGATCCTGGCCAGCCAGCTGTCCTAATGGTACTGATGAAGGTCCTGTCCAGACAGAAAGCAGAATCTGTACCCTTAAAAGAGGTGTTCTTCACAAAACAATGGAGAAAAGTTATGTTTATATGCCAAAGAAAAAACAAAATAATTTTCTCAAAAGTAAAGGAAAGCACTCAGTCTCCTTACAGGAGAAGCACTGTCCAGACCTCCCCACAAAAGTTGCATTTATTTAATTCTTTAGAGGTCACATGAGCATTGTCTTTGGTTGTCCATTGCACAGCAGGCACCACCAGTGTGGCCAGCCCCAAACAAGCATCCAGCACCTTTTGGCTGTTTGGTGGACACGTATTTTCAAGTATGAGAAATGTCATGTGTCATAAAGCACACGGGAGCAGGGGGTGGGCTGGAAACCAACCAGCACAGAGAGTTCCTCCATGAGGCCTGCACATGGAATTGCCTCTGGGGGATGCGTCCTCCCATTTACACTTCAAAGAAGCAATGCAATAATCAGGTTTCTAGCTTTGTGTCCAGATTAGACAAAAAAAAAAAAAAAAAAAGTACCAACAAAAGAGTGTTTTGTAGACATCTTCTGATTCAGAAGTGCCAGCATGCTTAGCTAAAGACAGACCAATATATCAAATTAAAAAATATATAGGTGCCTGGAAATATTAACCTTGAATATTTATCAATTGCATGAGTGTTCTGGATGATGCGCAAGCCCACGTGGCCCTTCAGGCCTCTCTTCCTTGATGAATTAGATTCATTACTCATAGCTAGATGCACAACCATCTTTTCTGGTTTGTCCTCTTCTGGTGCCATCTGGTTTCTCGTGTACCCTGCCAGGCTGTTGGCATCAGATTCACTGTAGTTTCCATCCAGCATCATAGTTTTCGAGTGAGGTATTCCACATGAACATGAAAACTGGAGACAATAAACAAGAAATATAGCTGAATATTGGAAAAACATGTAAGCAACTGAAATTATGCCTTTCTATTAACAGACAGCTTGTAAACAGTTGAGTTCAAAATTTTGATTGAGATATTTTAAGTTTCTCTTTGAACAAAAAGGTCTTTTTTTTTGCTTGTTTTCAAAAGGAAGAAACAGGGTTTATCTCCACTGCTTGGACAAACAGCTTCAGAAAAGATTAGAAAAATGCTTTAGCAGATATATAGTCTAAGCAAAAGGTCTTAGTTAGTTGTTGTTCAGCCTAACTGTCTTGAGACTCCTTATTATTCATTCTTTGTGTTTATAAATATTCATGGATAAGATGCAGTTTAATCTGTGGAAATGGCTTATCCAGTACATGTTACAGGAAGAAAAGGGCCAAGTTCTGGTTTTACAGATACACATGCTTTTTTCATAAATCTGACTTTAAACCAAGCTGAGGGCCAGCTAAAAGCATAATGTCAAATCTCATCTCTGTTGGAGCTAATAGCAAAACTTGTATTGACTTCAGAAGCACCCACAAGTCTAAAAAATTCCAATGCATACAGATAGAATTTTGAATAGAAAATGCAGTCTTCAACAATTCAAAATCTTCAGTTTTCCTGTCCCAGCAATATGGATTATGTATTTGCATACAAAGAAAATGGACTCCAAAATGTCCTTTCTTTTAGGAGTTCCTTTCTCTGATTTCCCACAGACCAATTTCCTTACCCAATAATACTCCACCAACTTCAACGTGTGGGTTTTCCAAGAACTTGTTTTCAAGGATATGTTCAGCTAAAACAAATGTATATATCTGAATACATATATATGTAAAAATGTATATAAAATCAATATGTAATATTCAGGATGCCATTGGAAAACCCTGCAGTTGAGGCTTTTCCTTTAAATTATTTAAACAACAGATCACATTGCTTATTGAAAACCTTAAAATCAACTTAAGGATTGTTTTCTGTGTTCTTGGCATAACCAAAAGATTTGGTATCAGCAGGTCATGTTCAGAAAAACACGACAAGCTAGTAGCCTTCTTACTTTAATTTTTTTTATCACTCCATGAGTACAACTGAAGATCAATTGGGTTTTAAGACATATTTTATTCTAAGCAGGCACACTTTGAAAAACTCATGCCCCAAAACTAACAAAACCAAACCAAAATAGAACAAAACCAGAGTACAGCTCCCCAAAAAAGGGCTGCTGTGATTTAACCCCAGCTGACAAATAAGCATCATGCAGTCACTCACTCAACCCACCTTCTCCCCTGAACTTCAGAAGGTTGTGGAGAAGAATCAAATGTAAAACTTGTAGATTGAGATAAGAATAGTTTAATAACTGAAATGTGTTCTATGGTGTGGAATATCCATTTGGCTCATTTGGGTCACCTGTCCTGGTCATGTTCCCTCCCAACTTTTTTAGTTTACCTCCTCACTGGCAGACCATGAGACACAAAAAAGTCCTTGACTCAGGATAAACACAATTTAGCAACAACATCAGTGCGTTACAACATTATTCTCACACTGAATTCAAAACACAGCACTGTACCAGCTACTGAAAAGAAACTAACTCTATGCCAGCCCAAACCAGAATAACACCAAACAACACAAAAACCACAGGGGAGAATTACACATCAGGCTCTTTATCAGGAACTGACAGGTGCAGGAGATGGTGGCTGCGTGTGAGGGACAGCAGTTACAATAACAAGCCAATTGCTGCAGGATTCAACAGAGGAAGCAATTCTGCAGATTTACTGTCAGCCCCCAGGTCAAATTAGAGTTCCCATGGCTTCATGCACGTGTGATGACAGCCACCTCTATGGACAAGAGAGCCTGACATGCTAGAAACCCGCTCCACAGAACCTAAAATTGCACTCATCCTCACACGGGCGTACACGCAGAGGTGCACTGCGCAACTTCACACCCTGCAGGACTTTTAGCCTATATCCACAATAATAATCCAAAGACTGCCAAAGAGCCTCCTTGGACATGGGGGTGCAGCTGACAGCACTACTAAAGTGTCAGAAAGGTCTCTGGCCTCTCTCAGCCCAGCAAGCACCGAAAAGTTCCCAGGTATGGGCTGGGAATGAGCATGGGGCCACAGACCCTTTGCCACAGGCATTTCATGGCAGCTCCTGTGATCTTCAGGGAGAGAAGATTTAGTTTTAGATACTGCCTGTCTTTGTCCCTGGCAATTTTTTCTTAATGTAGACATGACATAGAGCTCTTCTGGGCAGCCTTACATGTTTATACCAGAGCTTTTGGGGTCTTTCACAGAGGAGCAGCTCTGTCTGACAAGATCTACATCTACTGTGAGAAACGTCTCTTTTGCTTCTTCAAGAGCTTCTTCCTCAGATAATGCTATTTATTATCTCTGTTCCCGTTTCCCCTACTGAAGAATAATAGTGTCACACATTGAAGACTGGCTACAATATTTTCCCTCGTGCAGTAAAAAGGCATTTGCTGAATACAGAATTCAATGCACAAGACTCAATAAAGGGCAGATTTATTATATAAATAACAAGCTACACCATCACTGGATGTGGCAAAACATTCCAGAAAACTTAGCAGAAAATTAGCAAACCCTCTAAAGTTCATTTCATCTCTCCAGTACAGTTAAAAATAAAGAAGAGCTTTCATCTTAAAAAAAATTACAGGTTTGTTCTAGGCAGGTCAAACTTAGCAAGGATATTTCTTATTACTTCCCATGACCTGCCAAGACACCACATTCTTTGGATATGGGATGCCTGGGCAGGGCTGGCTAAAATGCCACAGACCACTGCTCACACACAGCAAGTCAGACACACTGGAGTCACTGTGCTTGCACAGAGCATCTCTACCTGGGTTGCAGAGATCTGCTGGGCCCCAGGTGGGGGCTAGGAGGGGCATAGATAAATTAAGATACTCAGGACCTGTTCAAGCAGCTTTCCAGAATCATAATGCTGTTGAGAAGGCCTTGAGGAGAGGTAAAATCTCATCATAGAAGCCTGGTAAATTTATCCAGTTGATTTTTTAAATGTATCTAATTACATTTTTTTTATGATATGCCAACTGAGAAAGGTGCTGGGCTGTTATGGGACTTGTGCTGTTCTTCAAGAAAGTCATAGGGAGAAAAGGAAGGGAAAGAGAAGGACATGCAAAACCAAAAGGGTAGTTCATAGAGGGAAATAGCATGCTTAAATTGTATGAGAGATGATGTCTGCATTGGCATTTCCAACAAGCTTATACAAATTTCTCCAGGAGTCATAGACAGTAGGTTACCAGTATTACCAGGAGACTAATGTGGTGAGTTCCTACTGGGAAGAAAGAAACTGTAAAACATGGTGATGTCCTGGGTGTATGGGGACTGAAAAAAAATTGTTTGTAAGCCTTAGTGTTCAAAAGGCAATGGCACTTTGTTTGATCACAAAGAAGGGCCTAAAGGTCTGGAGAAGACTGGAAAGGACTCGGGCTGGAAAGGACTTGAGGGCATCCCGAGTCCTCTGTCCTGCGCATGGCAGGGCCAAGATGGTCAGGATGTATCAGGTCTTGAAACATTCCTGGGATGCAGGATAAGACCTTTTATAGCACATTAAGAAGTACAAGCATAAACTTGGCTGACTGTGCTTGGTGATGGGAAACACCTCCACTATTACATCCATGAAATCCAGTTCCCAGAGTAATGTTAGCTGTAGAGGAAGGAAAATAATTTGCACCAAATAAGACCTTTAGCTTACTAAACAAGAATTGTGGCTGCAGCAAAGTATCAGATTTTAGACTTTCCCCTCTTGCCATTCCCTCACATTTCCAGGTTGCACTCTTTCCCAGTTCAGATCACACTCTCTTCTCTGAAGATCCATATGATCAAATCCTGTTTTTCTGTGTTAGCAATTCAGCCTGAGGTGGACCAGTCTAAACAGACCCAATTACACACATGGTTGTCAATGTTTTCCCATTAACAGACAGTCAATATAAAGACCAGATCATCTGTAAGGGAAAAAAAAGGAATAAGTGGATGACAAAAGTGTTTCTCACCCTCTCCCTCAGTTTCCTCTCCTTCCGCTCTTGCACCGTTGTCAGGTAATTCACAGCCGCGTATTCCAGCACCGAGAGGAAGACAAACACAAAACTGACCCACAGGTAAATGTCCACTGCTTTGATGTAGGAAACACGAGGCATGGAGGCATTCACCCCAGTGATGATCGTGGACATGGTCAGCACGGTGGTTATCCCTGGAGAGAACCAAGAGAAAGAAATGTTATTGACTGATACAGTCCATGAGGGGTTTTGTCTCTGGGAAAACAGAAATTATGGCCTACATGATGGTGTGAAAGATGTTCAGTATGAGACAAATGTGTGTAAAGTATCTTTTCTGCTAATGCAGAGTTGTTCCCCTGCCTACATTTTTGTGCTCATGATGGGTCGAGTTTTGAGGAGCAATGGAGCAGTCAACATTTTGCATTTAACAAACAACATTTAACTCCCTCCTTAAACTCCAGGGTTTAAACACAATGCTGTTAAAAGGTATTTTTACACACCTAATCCTAAGATCAGGTCTGCTAAGATCAATGGGACAAGGACTCCTGTTTCCTAGCTGTACCATTCTGTGTTACATCTTCATTTTTAGGACCACACCACTTTCTGTCCTGAGCTACATATAAGTGAGGAAGACTACTAAATGATGGAGGACTCAAGACAAAGTGCAAGTTATACATTGTATTAATCATCAGGTAAAACCACCATTTGCTTGCACAATATCTTCAACCATCAAAATGAACAGTTCCCTTTCCTGCCAAAACGTTCACATTCAAAGCTTTTCACACAGCCGTGGCTTGTTGCAGTTGTTCTCACCCAAAGAGACTCTGGCAGGAACTGCTCGTCGGTCGATCCAGAAGGACACCCAGGACAACATGACCATGAGAGTGGCAGGGAAGTAGGTTTGGAGCAGGAAGAAGAAGATGTGTCGGCGTAATGTGAAGTTTATATAGAGTCGATTGTACCAACCTTTGAGAGAGGAGGAAAGACAGAATCAGCGAGACCAGCCTGGACAGCAGGTACAGAGAGACAAGATCTTTCTTTGGTTCTTTTATTTCTAAGACTAGTAAAACAAGAAACTGAGTTTTGAAACAGACTGTGGAGCCTTCACTTCAGTGACATAATCCCAAGAGCTCCCTCAAAAGCAGTTAATACAGTATTAGGTTTAGCAATAGTACAACATCAGAAAAGGCCAATACCTGTGCTGCTGTAGAAAGCCAGTCTTGATGTGGTGTGGAATTTTTGTATCAAAAACTGAGACAAAGAAATTTTTTCATCAGTTTTCAGAGATTCATTCCCATTTTTCCAATACAGCATCAGATCTTCATCAGTGTAAGCATCTAAGGGAAAGAAGAAATACAATGTGATGTGACTTTAGCTTAGAGGTTCAACAAAAGTTAATACATCCAGTCTTTGGCATGAAATAATGCCACAGGTAAGTTTGCCAACAACTAAGGAGTTCAAAAGATCTTGTCATATAATATACTGCGACAACAACAAAAATCTGGATTCAAGGTTCAAGAAAACAAATCCTCTTTCTACTTCACATTGAAATGACAGAATGGTACTCTTCTGAACACCACAGACTAAAAATAGATAATAGCTCAGGAAAAAATCATGGGAAAAAACCTTAATTTAGAGGAAGGAGGAAGCATGGACATTTCAAACTATCTTAGAATGATAAAAGCAAAAGGGACAGGTGAGAAGCAAAAGCCCAGAATTATGTTAAAACTATAAATGAAAAACAGAGAATTTGTTCACTAAGTAACAGGAATGGGAAATGAGAAGAGTGTTATCAAGATCCTGAGGGACAGGAACACACGGCTTGGGGACAAGAGGCTGGGGGAATTGGTTCAGCTGGGAGAAGAGCAGTCTGTGGTGGGAGAAGAGCAGACTGTGGTGGGAGAAGAGCAGACTGTGGTGGGAGAAGAGCAGACTGTGGTGGGAGAAGAGCAGTCTGTGGTGGGAGAAGAGCAGACTGTGGTGGGAGAAGAGCAGTCTGTGGTGGGAGAAGAGCAGACTGTGGTGGGAGAAGAGCAGTCTGTGGTGGGAGAAGAGCAGTCTGTGGTGGGAGAAGAGCAGTCTGTGGTGGGGTCCAGATGCTGCACTGCTGACCCTCATGGAGAAGGTGGCAGTAGCCTTTTCCCAGATGCTTTGACAAAATGGAGAACAATAGGAGAAGAGGCAAAGGCTGCAAGTCTCAGCAAAGGATTGTTCCCAAGCAGGTAAAAGGAAACATTTTCAGGATCAGGACTGTCAAATATTTGAGCATGTTGCAGAGAAAAGTTGTGGAGGCTGAATTAACTTGCTCAAAACCCAGCTGGACACAGCTCCAAGCAACCCATCATGAAGAACTCCCTGCTCTCAGCAGGGTATTGGAGCAGCTGACCTCAGGGTCAGTGGAAATTATCTTCTGATTCTGACTTTTGCAGAGGAACATTCGGTTAAATAGCTGGGAGGACCTCAAAACAACCAGATATTAGTCTTGCCATACCCTGGAGAAAGTCTACAAAAAATCCTACTGTTCACATTGCTTTCCCCACCAAAGAAGCTGAGCCCAGATCACAGTGTTTGCAGGATCAGGATTATGTTATAGGATGTTTTCCTTGCAAATTCTGGTCTTGCACAAGGACTAGATCACAATACTGCTGAGTCAACAGGACTTCTAGTAACTCTGATGAACTATTATTTCAGGCTCTAAAATAGACAGTATTCTGAAACATGTCCAGTGAAATGTTTGTGCAGCCAGCCATGGAGAACATCTAGCTAGAAACACGGATACAACTTACAGCTTTCCAGCTCCAGAGAACATGTCTGAGAGTCCAGGGGGAAGTGGCTGAAGTCCATGTTGCACATTGCTGTCACTGTGACCCTAGAAATCAAAAATGAGAAAAGCTGGTTTCTATGAGGAGCAATCAAGAGAGAATGTTATCACAGATAATTATTCTGCAGCTTTTAAGCCAGAAATATTGCATGATGTTTGCAAAAAATCCACAGGAAAATGCCTACCAATTCTCCATGTTCAAGCTAGATGGATTATACACAGAAATTCCAAAAATGTAATTTCAGTATCAAGGAACTAAAGCACAATCTTGGATGTTACTGCTATACTAATGTCAGTGTAGATATTTCCACTGTGTTTTATCTCCAACTATTTGCCTACAAGACTACAATGTAAAGTAACTTCACCATTTACATTTGAATATTCCCTTATGTGCAGTTTAATTAAGGTTTCCACATTTTCCTCTCAGTTCAGTTCCCTCCATAGTCACCCCCAGAATGACCCAAGCCTGAGGAATATGACCATCCTTATTGCAAGCCACAAAATTCCTTCAGTACATATATTATTAAGGCAAAAGCAGTTTCTTACAGCTCTCAATAAACCTTTTTAATCTGAGGGGTGTTTTTCTGGGGCGGGAGTTGCAAAATGGGTGCAGCTGGTTTTCAGCAAGTGAGATTTTCTTCTGTTAAGTTTTTGTCTTAGCTAAAAAGCTGCAGCAATCACAGCTCCAGTTTTTAAAATAGTCCAGTTTTGCACAACATTACATAAGAAATTTTCCAGTGGGTCAGTGAACTTTCCCTGCAGACGGATTTGCAGTGCAGCTCCTGATTTAGGAGGGGCAAATCAGCTGTGACTCATCGTTTCAGAGGCCAACTTACATTGGTTGTGACCATTTTCTAGATGCATTCCAGATGTTGATAAAGGACTTTTCCTCTGTTCCAGGAATTGTGATCCAAATCCTACCCTGACCTACACACTCATCGCCCCTGAAAGGCACATGCTGTTCATTTTGACTTTAAACTACAGCAAAATTTTGCCATTTGAGCAAAATTTAAAGAGTGTTTTTGGGGATGTGCTCCAGAAGGTATCCTGCAACGATGGCCTCCCCTAACTGTGTGCAGCATTTAAGCATTGTATAACTCAGTCTCATTAAAGTGTGTTATTTTCTTTCTCTGGCATCATCTGAGCTGTGGCACAACCTGTGGTCAATAACAGTTTGTTAGTCAGGGCAGAACAGAAACTTGGCTCCTCAGTATGATATTCCTCAATTAGAGTGCAGTGTCCAGGTGGCTGTGACGGCCCAAGGCCCAAAACAGGAATGAAATGTTCCCCAGTCCACTGCCAATCCCATGCAGACATCTCAAAATACCTGAGGGCATTCCCAGCACCGCTGGACATCCATGCTTTTTCAGCTGGATACTGTTCTCAGTGTTCCAAGCACCAGCGGGCCCAAATGCCATGAAGATTTTCTTTCTCCTTGGATTTTATGTATCAAATTATCAATTTAACAATTGTGCAATCAGCTGTAGTTAACTCACAGACTTCTCTCTTTTGGGTAACATTAAAAAGTCACATCACCTCCTCAACAGACCACAGAAGCAAACTTAATAGAAAACCTTTCCAAGTTTTTGAAAATCATTTTACCATGGCTGAAATGAATAAGTTCCAGAAAGATCCTAGAACAGAAATCCTTGGCTACAAAATATTCAAAGGTCACTGAACACTCAGAGCATATTTTCTGTCCTGGGGAAATATCCATTTTTTTTGGGCTCTTGAGCTTTTCTCCTCTGGCAGTGTATTTTTCTCTGCTTCTCTTTTTCCATTCTTCTGAAGGAAATTAAATCTGCTGGGATGCTGATATAGCAGCCATAAAGGTGGGCTGGTTAGAAGGGGAAACTACTTAGCAAAAAATGTCTGATGAAAAATATGGACAGAGAAAGGGAACAAGGCAAATCCCTGAGAAGCTCAGCTGGCCTCTTTGACATGCAGATAGGGTACCTAGAAACTGGAGACATTCTGAAACACCATCAATAACTGCCAAAAAAAGAAGTCTTTAACAGGCACTTTATTGTAAGAAAAGGTAGGAAATTATCTTGAAAATAAAAAAGGGTCTGGGAGAACAGAAAACATCATTATGTATTGGCTGTTAGAGGTGAAAATAAAAATTACCAGCATCTATTGCCTGTTCAAGTTGGTGGCTCTTATCTCTCTGGATGTAAGGAGGCCATACATTTATCCAAAATGAAGACTTCCTCTGAGACCTTTCCATGCTCCACACACTTTTCTGCTCCTTAGAAGGTTGAATTCAGTGCATGAACTTTCTGCCAGCTCTTGGACACCCACCAAGGACTCCTGGCTGACTCCATGCCCTGTGACTCAGAGCATCTCTGAAATGGGACACTGCTGTCTCACTGGTCCCCTCTGAGCCTGCTTTGGAGGCTGTTTCAGTTTGTCCTTCCTTCCATCCCTTGGATGATTTGGATCACTTGAGATACCTGGACTAGTTTAAAAACTAGAGCTGTGATTGCCACAGCTTTTTAGCCAAGACAAAAACTTAACAGAAGCAAATCTCACTTGCTGTACACCTGCACAAGCAACTGTCCTAAGTGTACCTGAGGGTATATTGTAGATGAAATGTAAATTCATGTAATGTAAAGTAACTTGTAACAGGAAATACCCTGGTTAGTTATTGTCTGTTGCCACATGACTGACAGATGCTAAATTATTGATTGCTGACAGCAATTTGCAATAGAGTGATATGGATATACAGTCACTTTATTAACCATGGGTGTAGTTGCCAGTGGTGATTTTGTGGTAGTTTGCTTGCTAGTGCTGATTTTTGTGGTATTTTTGATAATCTGTATAAAGGTAGAGAAGTTTAGAGGATTAAGCCTCCATGTTCTTGTGTGTTACAGAATCCTGCACACCCACAGTCAGGATCCATGTACACCCACAGGATGGATAACCCTCCAGGTCATGACAGGCATCCCTCAGGATTCCTCCAGCCAACAAATCTACTAGAAAACCAGGATGTCTTTAATATTGCCATTTCAGCTTCAATAAACTTAAACATTTACATCAACAGGAAAGCACCACAACTGAACTGAAAAAAAAAAATCTATACAAACAAGAAGGAAAATAGGATAATTATAGAGGTCACCATCTGGTATATCAGCAGCTTCCAGTTTAATCACACACTGACCCTGGGATGAACATTCCTGCTTGACTAAGCCCTCCACTGACTGCAAAGAGTTGGGGGCATGTTTCCCCCGGGAGGAGATTATCCTGTTACTGCCCACAGCATGGTTTCTCAGTTTCCTGCAAAGCACTTTGTACTGGACATTCTGGAAACAGGGCTCTGCATCAGCAGCAGGAGTAGCAGGATTGGCAGCAGCAGTCCTGGTGATCACCAAAGCCAAGCCTAGAGCAAAACTGGCAGCAAAGCCCCAGGGGCTGCCCGGGGGAAGCAGGGCTGCTCTGTACCTCATGCTGTAGAGGACGTGCCCATCGGGGAACACTCGCAGCATGATGTTGTCCGTGGTGGTATCATGGATGAAGGACCTCTTGGAATGCACAAAGAAGACATCAGGGACCCAGATCTTCTTCACCAGCCTGCCATCAAAGGTCATGCTCTTGTTGTTGGTGCTGGGAAATGAGAGACGCTCATCCTTCCAGTAGTGCCTTAAGTACAAGGTCATAGTGAAATCCTTTAAAAAAGGGAAGAGAACCAATAAAGGAAGAAAGGTCTGTCAGTGCTGCACTGTAAACTAGGACACACCAGAAAGAAAACTCACTCCCACCAGACAGATGAGATCTCTCCACTCTCAACTCCTGATTCTTTCCTAGGTCAATGCTCTCTGTCAGTAGATTTTCCCAACAAAATAATTTCAGCCAAAACAATGCATAGCCAACTAATGAATTTATTACAGTACCCAGTAATGTTCAGTCCCAACCAGGATATAAATATGCCCAAGAGAAGCAATGCCCTGCAGAAATGATTCTTCAGTTCTGGAAAAATTATCTTATTATGGTAGCAATAGGATGATCAAGAGGAAAAACTGAAAGTTAGCTTAATGGTCATGCTAAACACTAAGCAATTTATCCCCAAAAGGACTAAATTGTTGCAAATAGCAACCAAGTGAGGGAACTGTGTTTCCTACAATATAAGTGTGTAAATACAGTTCCCTTTTAGGCATGTTGATGGGGCAGGAGCTTCAGTGACATAAAGGAAAACATCTATTTGTTGATCCCAGCCTGGCAGTTGCTGCTTTTAGAGCTGAATCTACTCTCATGCTGAAAGATCAAATACACTTATTTCCTTTATATTCCCAATTAAGCAAGTGGTTATGGGAGCTGCAGCTGCTAAGTCTGAGCAGGCAGCAGCACAGGCCAGGGTTTCTCCCTAACCCACTTTCTCAAACCACAGCCAATCAGTTTGGTGACAGTGACAATCAGTTACCCTGACTCTCTGCTTCAAAGGGCTGTCTCACAATGGCCATGCACTGCCAGTGGGTTTTTCATTAATTTGTCAGAGAAGGCTCTGGTGCCAGTCAGTTCTCCCCTTGATGCCTGGCACAGCACAGAGCTGGCCAGACCTCTCTGACCATGGCAGAGACTGGCCAGGGGGACACTTCTGCTCACCCACCTGCAGGTCCCCACCTTACCAGACTGATCCCAGCCTCCCTCAGTGCTCATCCCAGGGATGCTGCCAGCTCCTGCTCCCTGCTGGACACTGGCCACCTTCCCCTTACATCTACAGTCCCAAAGAAACACTTGCAGCAACTACTGCCAATGCAGAGCTTAGGTTACAACCCAGCTAGATGAGTCAGCCTCAGGGGCTGGACATCAAACTCATCAGTTTGACTAGAGCTGGGAAAAAGGGAACCAAGGAAGAGGCACAATTGCTGCTTTCTTAGGGGTGAGCAGGTTATATTAAAACTCAAAAAAGGAGTAAACCCTGTCAATTTAGGGTTACCAGTTGCCTGGCCATGACATGAGACAGAGGGACATGAGGCTGCAGGAGAGGAGCACCATTCTCATGGTTTAACTCCAGCCAGCTGCTCAGTACAACACAGACACTGCTCACTCCTCTCTCCACCACCTCCAGCCAATCTGATGGGGAGTAGACTTACAAGAAGTTGGGTTGAGATAAAGACAGTTTAACAATTTAAATAAATAGTAATAAGAAGAGTAATGAAAAGGAAGATGAAAAGAGATAGAGGGGCAAAACTCCAGAAAAACAAGTGATGCACAATACAGTTGCTGACAGATGCCCAGCACATCCTCCAGCAGTGATCAGCCCCTTCCAGCCAACTCCCCCCAGTTTACACACCGGGCATGATGTTCTGGAATATCTGGAATATCCCTTTGGCCACCTCAGGTCAGCTGTCCTGGCCATGCTCCCTCCTGGCTTCCTGTGCCCCTCCTCACTGGCAGAGCACAGGACACTGAAAAGTCCTTGACTCAGGGTAAGCACTGCTGAGCCACAAATAAAACACTGTGTTATCAGTATCATTCTCATACTAAATCCAAAACCAGCACTGTACCAGCTGCTAAGAAGAAAATTAGCTCTATCCCAGCCAAAAGCAGGACAGCCAGGCAGCCTGAGGCTGTGGCTGCAAAATGCCTCTGGGCAGCTCCATCATCAGAGTGGGGACCATCAGCCAGGCACCCTCAGCACTGCTTACACTCTAGAGGAGGGCAGAGACTGTCTGAAGGCACAGAACAGGAGGGAACTCACTTTCCTGCTTTCCAGGCCACTTCTCTCCTGTCCTACCCAAGTGGAGCTTCACATCTCTCACCTTCAGCCCCTTTCTCTCTCCAAACAGCCAGCACAGTGGCCTCTGCAATGGCCAGCTCTCCTCTCCCTCCAATGGCCAACCTGGTGTACCAAATGCTGCCAACACAAAGTGGCAGCTGACAACAGCTTCTAAGTATAAAATCCAACTTAAAGAGGCTTTTTCATGGCATGATTCAAAAGAGGCAGTGTGCTGACTGCTTGTTCCTTTCTGACCAGCACACACACTATTTACAAGCAAGAAAAGAGGTTTATTTCAGCACCCACAAATAGGAAAGTCTCTCTGGAAAACAAGGTTTTACAACAAACTGGGAGAATGATAGTACCTGCCAGAGGCACAGCCAATGAGTCTACACAAGTACCTCGATTTTGGCAGCCTATTTCATGTTTGTTCCAAGCTCCAGGCAGCCTCAAGAGCATGTCCTGCCACTGCACACAGCAGCAGCCCATCCACATCAACTAGCCAGGCACTGGTTTTAAACCCACATGCCTTGAACAGCCCCTGGCTGCTCTCACTGTCATGCACAGTCTTGCAGACACAGTGGGTTGGGGCTGGTGATGCTTCAGTCTGGTCTTTCTTTGGGGCACCAGGAGCCTGCTCCAGCAGTGGTAGGTAAGGCCTGCCCAGCCCAGGGTAGCTGATTTTCAGAGCAGTTTGAAACAAGCCCTGCCTGCAGTGAGGAGACAAGGAGGGCTCCCTGCTGCAGGCACAGCCAGCCCTGGCCATGCAGGGAGCTTGCTGCCCACTCTCCTCCCTGCAAACACCCATGCTGGGACAGTCTGTTGGAACATAATTCAGATTGATCTGGGAGAACATTCTTCCACCCCAAGATATGTCAGCAGCTGCTATGGAAAGTGCTTGTCATGAGCTGGGAAAATAGGAACTATCCACAGCCAAGGGAGAGAACTGACCTCCAAGGCTTCTGACAGGCAAGATTTTCATTGAATCCTGACAGAAAGCACTGTGAGTTATTTACTTGCCCTAATTAGGCCTCTTTGCTGCTCTGACATTATCTTGATATATTGGAGCCCCAGTTCTCCTCCTGACAGCCATTCCCTGTGCTCCCCTCCCACACACCTCACTGCATGCATACCCACAACCCTCTCTTTCAATATCCAGGCAGGCAAGCTGCCTGGTTTTAATCACAGAACATAGAATATTTTGGGTTGGAAAGGACCTTTAAAGGTCATCTAAACCAACCCCTCCAAAATGGCATGAAGATGTAATTTCACCATATTAAAAAAAAAATCAACCTAAAGCTCTTCCTTTGTCTTTATGTTTTGTCTAGACCACAAAAGGTGCACAAGAACAGGGAGGAAAAGGCAGAAAAAGGAGCCCAGAAGCTTCTTCTTTTCCTCTGTGTTCCCCTTTCCACTTCTCTTTTAAGTGTTTTTATTCCATTTCCTACAATTAAAAATAAAAAATCCCCATGAAACAACCCCAAACCACACAGTAAAGCGAGTGTGACTCTCATGTGAATTCAATGGTTCCCTAAGGAAGAAAACTTCTGCAGCAAACACAGCTTATGTGAATTTTACCATGTAGCTTCAAACCTTCATCTGCAGCTGCTGATATTTTAGTTGTGATAGATCTTTCACAGCACTGATTACTCTCCCATTCAAGGTCCCTTTTCTCTTCACACTTTTAATCTTTTTCCTCTAGAGGTAGAGAGGTAAGACTTTGATCATCTGGTTTTATCAAGTGTTTGGTTCTGATTATCAGCCTCTTTGAATTTTGGAGATGCTGCTATTACTTTCATCTGACCAATGATTGCAAGCCCATAGGTTTCAAGTCAGGAGGTCTTTTTATGCCTAGAATTAACTGAGGCTTAGAAGAGCATTACATACCATGTCAACCTCAGAAATACTGTCCAAGCTTTCAACTTGCACATCCACCCCAACAGGAATCGCAGGGCCTGAAACAGAATGAGATTTAGATATGTAAATAAATGTTCTTTCACATCATCTGCATTTAATTAGCACTTCTAAGGTGACATGCAAACATTTCTGAGCTTATGTTGTACATTTCTGTCAATGGTTCTTCAGGAAGGGGCTGGAGAATGAGTTAGTGAATAACCATGTAAGGGCCCTTTTGAAACATTGACTTTTCTTCCCCTTGGCAAATGCTGCAATGTTGACACTTTGCCAGTTAGTCCAGAGCTTGGATGAAACATTTGCCTATGTTTTTAAAAACTGAGCCATCCCATCTTAAATTAGGTCTTTATGAGCAAATTTAGCCCCAAGGACAGGGGACTGAGATGAAGACATGGCAAGCAACAAGTTTTTCCTTGGAGGTTTCTCATTTTTTATCAACAAGGCAAGCCACATTAATCTCTCAAGAGCTCATCACCGTCTTGATTCATATTACTCACTGATGATATTGCTAGTTTTCCACAATAGTTTTAAAATTAGCAATCAGAGAGCTCACAAAGAGCAAATAAGCATAAAACATCCAATAATAAATTCACACTCCTCTATTACTAGAAACCCTGTGTCAAAACTTCACTGCAGACTGCTGCTCGCTAATGACCAGGACCTGCTCAAGATCCCCATAGTGTGCTTTCATGCAGCTTTTCCCAAATTCTGGTGGCAAGGGCCTACTGAGACAAGCACACCAAGCATGGCTCAGCAGGAGCAGCTGAGGTGGGTCCAGGTGGGTCCAGCATTGCCTGGTGCCCCCAGGGTGGGGCAGTGGGACTCACACCAGTGACCCTGTCCAGGGTGTGCCTGGCACTGCCAGTGACACAGACCATGCAAAGGAAGCAGAAGCTCTGCAGCCATGTCTGAGACTTGTCCAGCAGAAATTAATTTTCCAAGGACCACAGTGGCGCCCATGAAGATTTGCAAAGGCTTTTATCTCCAAGATTTTGAACCTGATTAGCAGTCAGATAATATGTAAGGTGCACCACAATCCCTTTGTGGACTCAGACCCATATTTGCAGTGCCACAAACAGCAGGGCCTGCTGCATGCATACATTTAGCTGGAGTAGCATCTTTCTCAAGACCTCACCAAAGCTCTGAATACACTACAAGTCCAACCAGGGAGCAGAAATGTTGCTGAGAGAGCAGCACATTTTGCAAGCTGCTATCCATCATGCTCCTGTATCTGCAGCAGCATGTACACACTCCCACACAGCTTCAGGGCTTTTGAACACAGCCTTATGTTTGCCTCTGCTGGAGGAGAAAGAGGCACAGGTCAGGCTCAGGAGGGAAAGGCTGGTCCCCATGCCCTTGAGACAAGCTGTGACCAGCCCCAGTGCAGGTTTGCCAGGGCTTTGGTGGGCCAGCCCCACCTGAGTACAGCAGAGCACACTGATGGTGGCACTGTCCCCTTCCACATGCACAGCTCCAGTGTGTTTTGCCCACAGTGCCTGTCAGCAGCAGGGCTGGGGTCAGGCACCTTGAACAAGCCCTGTGGAGCAGGACCAGGCTCCCCAGAACCACCAATTCCAGTTTAAGCACTAACCCAGCACTTTGAGGTGACTCCCCGATGCTGACAAACACCTACATATCACATGCAGACACACAGCTGTGCACTGCATACCTTAAAATTGCTAGCAATCATTTGCAACTGAGAGAAAAAAAAAATTCAGTGACATTTCTCTTGCTCAGTAAAAGATGATTTGGTTTGTTCAGTACCTAACAAGGTAGCAAAAAGCACTTTATCTGTGGTGACAAGAGACACTTTGATGTGCAGTACAATCAACAGAGAAACAGCACCAGCTGAGGGCTGTGTGCCCAACACATGCTGGGCAGCCCCCCATGACTTCCAGACTGCAAGAGAGACTCCCTGTGTGTGAATCCTTAATTCAGCCTTGGTTCAGGAAATCAACACCCACACAAAGTCTATTTACTGTGATTTCTATGCTTCTCTGAGCACTAATCACAGATTTAGAAAACCCCCAAAAAACCAGCAACAAACAACTAAAACCCAAACCCATAAACATAAGAACACTGCCAAGCTGATATCTGTCCTGCTCTCCTATTCCTTCCCCATCTGCCCTTGAAAATAAAATACCATGTTCTTTGCTTTGTTCATGTTCCTGCATCAAACACTCAATAATCAGCAGTTATCTCATTGCAAGGACAAAGCCTAAGGCTCAGTCTGGAACTGACACAAAGCTTTATTAAATCCAAAATAACGGGTGTTCCACATTAAGCTGGGTGGTCTGGAAAGTTCTTGAGAGAAGAGGTCCAAGGCTGGATTAGGTGTCTTTTCTCCAGTTATTCACAAATTTGGGGGATGATAAAACAGTGATTGTAATAGAAAGAGGGAGAAATTATTTGAATACTGGACTCAAATGTTTAGTGCTTAATACAGAAATGTAAAGATGAGTCTGTAAAACCAATTTATTTCAGCAGAAATAGTTACTCTGCCTTTTTTGGGGCAAACTCCTACTACAATCAGCAGGAGTAATCACTGCTTTTTCCTTCTCCCTGCTCTCTCATTGCCTCAGCCCCAGGTGCTCCTCACTCAGCACCTGGGGCTGAGGCAATGAGAGAGCACACAAATGTGAATGAGGGTATGATGAGACACAAAGACACTTTGGAGGAGGTTTAGACAAGAAGCTGGACTGAGCAGGGAAGGGTGAGTGAAGGGCCAGTGCAAATGTTGCTGCTTGTGAGGTAGCAACAGGAATCAAAGGATCACCATGTCCTGCTCTTGGCAATGAGCATAAGTGATAAAGATAATTGCATATTCACTCTGCCCATCACTCTACAAAATGTCAAGTAAGATGCACTTTTGTAGAGGTGCTTGATGCAAGCAACATTGAAAGTGCATGCAGCTTCTGAAGCACAGCAGAAGCCCCATCTAGAAATGACCTCTTTAAACCACAGAAACAAACCCTGGGTTTCCCTAAAGGGCATGTTGGCTACAGCACATACCATTGAATTAAATGGCTGTTGATCACCCAGAGAGAAATGTCAGGAGATCTTTGATCTCTCTAGCCCATGGAGTCAATTAGGAGCTGCTAGCTTTTTAATCCTGTCCCTCTGGCAACTGAACAGTTGAACCACAGAGGCTCAGAGTGTTTTACCAAACTCCTCATCAAATGCCACTAGGGATGAGCAGAAAGAAAAAAACCCTCTGTATTGAGAGGGAGCAGAGTATGAGGAGGGTGTGAATGTGAGGGAACAAGAACAGCTCAGATGGGATATGACAAACTGAACTGGTAGACAGAACAATTAACTTTGGTTACAGCATTAGATGCAAAAAAGCCCTCACCAACCAGGCTTTTTTTGTCATAAACAATATTTTATCTATATTCACCTTTTCTTCAGAAAGAGAAAATATAGGATCATCAATATAGAAAATCTAGGACCATCCTAGAGAATTGTAAGCAACAAAAGACTTGAACACATTAACACTGGAGAGATCTCAAAGCTCAGGCTCCTCTCCAGGATGTTCACTGCTGCACAGGAAGCTAAATGGATCCATGTGAAAGCTGGAGATATGGCTGATAAAAGGAAGCAGTGCTGCTTTGCTCAAAGCCTGCAATCCAGCAGAGTTTTTCAGATCACACTTTGGAGTCTCTGAAAAGTATCAGCCAAATTAATGGAATTTTGGGTTGGTTCTGACAGAAAGAAGATTTTGTGGCTCGTTTCATATTGGAAAAACTCCAGTTTGAGTATCGAACTCTGCCCCAGATTGAATGGGGTGTCTGGCCTTGGGCTGAACTCTCCAGGGAACCCAGGAGGTTTCCACAAGTCCTGTGCAGGAATGACTTCAGAAGGAGCCCAGCATTAAAGCCTGTTACATCCCAGTGTGTCTCCACACCTAAAAACACCAACCAGTGAGCAGCATGAAAGCCTCTAAGTGTGAGTCAATTCCCAGGCAGATCTGGGCACAAACGTGGTTTTTATTTCTGAGCACTGGAGCAGGCTTTGGAAGAGAGGGAAGAGGGTGCTGCCATGAAGATGCCTGAAGTCAGTTTTCCACTCTGCTTCTGAGACTAAAGCTTTGTGACACCTCTTCAATTTTTCTCTTTGGAGGTGCTCTCAAAGTCTGGTTGTCTCTCTCTGAGGCAGTGTCCACTCATCTCTCTTTGAAGGAGGGAGGCAGATGAAGGCCCCGAGATAAAAACATGTACATGAGAAACGAGTGGGTTTGAGATTTCCTTGCTGACAGGTACCTTGTGCCCACCCAGAGAGACCCCTGTGGGACCTCTGAGGTGTGGGCAGCTCGCAGGCAGGAGCACCAGGACATGCTCATCACCCTCCTCATGCCTGCAGGGTCAGTCCCTCTGCCTCTCATGGACGGTGCTCGTCAGCAGAGGAGCGAGTTCTATCCCAGCCCTTGTCACTAAAAACACTCCAGGAACTACTCGTGCTCTATTCATCCCACTGTTCATCCATCCTGGCAAAAGCACTGCCCAGAAAGGGCAGCAAGGATCAGCTGATGTTAGGCTACTCGGCTATGAGCAAATATAATAAAAGTAAAGCATTAGGCTGGTCCTCAATAAAGAAGATACAGCTATTTTAAGTATCAACTAAAGCTGCTTACTCACAGGCTCCCTGTAAAATATGAGATGTCATAAATGAAATGCTTAAAATGGGTGTTTAAGGAAGGCAGCAAAACAAACAATTACATAATCTGTAAATATTAATAATAGTAAATAATACCTGAACATCTGCTACCTAGAACAAGGTCACTGACATGGAGATAACTCCCTAAGGGTCAGAAACCCCACAGTCTCTTTTAGCTTATGAATGCTCTTTGACCATCATCAAAGCAGAAAACTTTGTCATTGCCTCTGTACCCAATTGCCTGTCTCTAATGGGCTGAGGGCAGGCAAGACAGCCATGCTTATTGGGCTGTTAATAACACAACTTACACAACATTTGTTTGCTCACTTGCTTTTTACAAAGATACTTTTTCTTGAAAACCCCTTCACCTTTCTCTAATATTGAGGTTTTTTTCATTCCACCTTGCATAACCCCAGCCTGTTCTGCCCAGTGGCCACAGCTGTGTTGGGCTGGCAGCTTGCTGACTGTCCTCTGCAGACCAGCAAGTGCCACCGTGGCCACCATAAAACAGCTCATTCCCCATCCCCTTTTTAGCTAAAGGTGGAACTGCAGGCTGGCCCACCAAACTTGGGAGCCATCAACAATATTGACTTTCTTTTAGTCTTAATGCCACTGACCATTTACTTACGGTATTATTTTAATTTTCCAGAACTGAGGTGCCTTTCCCACCGGCAAGGTAACATCACAGGCCCAATGCAATGCCATAGAGCTGGAATCTCAGTTAGACCAGAGAGGCTCTTAGGGCAGTGACCAGTTACAGTCATGTGCATCCCACAGGCTCCTCTTCTGCACTTTGGCAGTACAAAAGCCTTTTTATGCTCCCCAGGTCAGACACATCAGCTTGAGTGACCCTGCCACAGCCAGAAGCTGGAAGCACTCATGGTGCATAGCAAATCACTGTGACTGCCTGATGAATAACACTGCAGACAAAACTATGAGCATCACCTCTTGCCAGACTTTTGTTCCCTTTCCTTGTGGTTTTTTTCCACTAGGCTTATCATCTGTCACTAAAAACACACCGTGCAATTCTGCAGTGAGCAAGAACCTGTAGCAGCTGCCATCTCTGTGTGTCTGAGTCAGGATTTCCAAGGCTGGAGCCTCAACAAAGCTGTTTCCATGCTTTGCTCCTCATCCCATGCAATTTCAGTGCAACTTTGCTAATGCCACACCTTTGTCCTAAGAATCTCTTCAAGTTAAGGAGGTTTTAAACAAAAAGTTTTTCAACCCATCGTGTTTTTCCTTTATAAAAAAAGGAACCTTCTCAGCAAAGGCTCTTAGGGTATTATAAACGTTTTATAAACGTTATTCCAAATTTTGGCTCTAGAAGAATCTTAATGCTGTGATGGGAGGTAGCATGGGAGAACAAGGCAAAAGAGAGATTAAAATGCAGTTCCATTAACACTAGAAGAGTGTCTATGGAATTACATGTGTAGGTTTGGTGTGACCTGTGCTCAAATGCATTCTCCAAGGACCCTGTGACACTGATGAAAACAGTAAAATTCAGATGTTTCCAGAAATACAGTGCAGTGGTTCCACTGGGTGCCAAACCATCAGCACAACAGAACAAAACCCTGCAGCTTCCCCCCAAAACAGGCAGGATGCCCTGACATACATCCAATTAGGGGGAAAAAAGTTAAAAAATCACCCTGGCTCCCCCACTGTCTCCAGCTGAGGCAAGGTAGGGATTCCAAATTTCCTCCCAGAGAAGCCTTATCATCCCACCCATCAGACCAGCAGGTCTTTTGTCCTGGACAGATCAGCTGCAGAGAGGACAGATCAGCACCTTCAGTTTGTCCATATCAGGCACTCAGAAGTCAACAGCCAAGTTACAAAAATTGAGGTTGGCTAAAAAAAAAAATTTAAAAAAAATCAGAAAACCTAAGACAGCATCCTCTGACCTTAGAGCATGGGAGGGCATACCTGGGATGTAGGGAGGCATGTGCACTTTGGTGAATTCACATTTTTACAGCCAATTCATAAAGAAACTCAGTGCCTCCAGAGCCAGCTCCCAGACCTCATTCCTGGGCCTCAGCTGCAGCCAGGGCTCAGTGTGTTCCCACCAGCCCCAGGGAGATCTGCCCATGCTCCACCCAGAGGGCAATTTAAGGCAAACTCTTCAACCCCAGAAGCAGCAGACCAAGGTAATACTGATTAGAAAAGCATTACCTCCAATGTTTAGGCTGGACTACCACTTGCTGGTAAATAACATTGCAGGGGCAGGAAACTCTGGCTATGACAGGTTTTGAAGTCTGGAGTTTGAAAATACATATAAAAATTGTGAGCAGGGGTCAGCATTGTGCTCTCAGAATGGCACATCTGCACTGAGGGGCAAGAAACATCTTTTCAGCCACACCAGGAATGGGCAGGTCTGAAGCTCTGTTCTATGGACCTGGGTTAAAGGACACAACACTCTGTGTCCCACTGGGCAGGGAGAGGTAGCCCTTCACCCTAGATGGCCAATTGACAAAGGATGCAGCATTAGTCATTCAGTGAAAACTGCAGAAAACTTTGCCCTTAGCTCTGGAAGGATTTGGTTATTGATGAAATCAGAAGAGGGATTGCCATACTGGTATTCCAGTAGGTTTTGTTCAGGTACCCTCTTATCTCTGCAGTGGTGAGTCTGGAAAGGTCAGGCAAGCACACTCCTGTAACTGGGTGTGACCAGAGGCAGAAGTGAAGCAGGCAGAGGTCTCCCCTCTCACTCTTTTATTTGCTTATGAGAGTTTGAGACCAGATTTTTTTCTGGACAAAAGTATTCAGTTTTCTCCTAGTAATGGCAGGCTGTGATCCACCCAGAGTTCTTTACTTTGCAATTTAATCACATCAGCTGGAAAGCTCATTGCAACTTCACAACCATTGGTGAATATTAAAACCTGCAGCTTGTCCCTCTTCTCAACAGAGTGAAACACTTACTGGGAGTGTAACATCCTGAACTCTGGGGAATGCCAGCCAAAACCAGAGCCAACTGCAGCAACAGGAGGGAATGTAGGAAATGTACAGAGCTCAGAGGGCAAGGAGGATGAGCATGAGGCCTCTCTGAATTGGCACCAAGCCTTTTCCCTTCACTCTGATGCCTCTGGACAGAGGTTTGTTTGCTTGGTTTTTAATTAGATTGTTAATTGGGTAATTAGATTAATCTTAATTAGATTAGCACAGAATCAAGAGAACCATTTGATCCTCACCTCCAAAGGCGGGCCGCATGGTGAAGTCGTGTTCATCCACTCGGAGAAGCTGCTCTGTCTTTCCTCTCCAGGCTTTGGTCAAGTCGCGATTCCTCTTAAAGATGTGGCTGCAAAAGACAGCAACAGCATTGCTCTGATGTCTCTGTGCCCAAGTGCCACAAGTGCCAGCCCAGTTTCAGAGCCACAGGAGCAGCAGCTTTGCAGGCACAATCCCAGGGACTGTGGGGAGACTGCCAGCACCAGAACACAGACACAGAGCTGCCTTTCCACAGCACCAGCTCAGACCTTTGTGCCCCACAGGCAGCCCTGCTCCCTCTGCCCCAGACACCCCGGCTCCCAGGGAGGCAAAGGCACAGAGCACAGCATCTCACAGGGGAGCTGCGAGCAGGGAATGCCTTTGCAGCTGAGAGCAGCACCAGGGGAAGCAGCTGGGAGCCCCACGTTACCTGGCCAGGATTTGGCCAGGTACCAAGGCAGCATTGTCATGAAAAAGCTCTTTTCAATGCTGGTCATACCATGTCATACACTAGGAAACTGCCCCACTAACTTCACCAATTCAGGGCCAGCAGTTTGTGTGGACAGAGGGTCTTCTGGCTTTCAGCAGCAGCAAAACCACCCATTCCTCCCCACAACAGCAGGAAGAGAGGAGTTTTATCTAAAGAAGCCTTCAATCCCTCACTTTTCTGAACATTAAGGTAGGAAAAATTCTAACTTTTCATTTGAGATATTGTATGATAACAATGGAACAAGGATGACAACAAACCCCCGAGAAAAGTGCAAGATAGTCACTAAAATCCCATAAGGGGATAACTAACCAGCACACAAACAAATTGCATGCACTTCTGGAAGAAAATCCAGATCAGCATCCCTGACTGTTCTGCAGTGGTGTGAGGGGAAGACTTGGAACATTAAGGTTCCTCAATCCCTTTGCTCTGGACATAAGAGCTGACAACGTTCTAAGTACTGCTGCAATTAGCTGGTTTCCAGTAACTTACTGAAAATAATTACAATAAATAGAAAGAACTTTATACAAAAGGTTCAGGTTCCTTTTCCTGTATGGAAAAGATATGACTGAAAATAAAGAACAAAAAATCTTGGAGGAAAAATAAAGAGACTACTTAGGCTTAAAGTCTTGATCAAGAATTCAGAATACAAGAACTCAGAATACAAAACAATCACCCCACTCATAAATGTGGGTATAGAAAGGGATGTTCTTAGCTTCATTAAAATATTAAGTACTGTAAGTATGAGCCAAAGGGAGCATAAATCACAAATCAGAAGGATAGTTTCCCATCAGAGCACTAAGTTCAAGAAAGAAATGATGAAACCTAAAGGGTGTTGATAGCTGCTGCTAACATCAATAACCCATTTCCTTACAATAAGGAGATAAAAAGGAAGCAACAGAATTTAAAAATACTTGTATCAAGTAGATGTTTTGAAGGACTATAACCCCTTGTACCCCAGGGCACCTGCTACACAGGAAGAGTTGGATCTCCCTCAGGTTATTTTGGGCTCCTATTTCACTTGGGATGGCAGAGCTTCTCTCCCTGCTGGATGTGAGAAAGAGCCAGCCAGAGCAAGCGCCCTCCCGACAGGGCTGCATTATGGTTACCTAAAAGCAGGGGTGTAAAACCACGCACAGCCATTAATGGGAATGCTTGGAGGCAAAAGCTTGGCTTTTAACTGCTTGCTGCAGGGGGAAGCTTTGTTTTGCTGCAGAGTTAGGGCAGCTGCCAAAGCGCTGCACCTCACCATGCACTGCTCGGCCTCTGTGCCCGAAAAGCTGCAAGTCAGGCAAGGGATCTTCCTGTGTCTGCTTGGCTTTGATTATCAGGGAAAACCCAAAGTACCAGGGAATGTTCAATCAAGTCTCTCTCCTCAAAGAAGGGGGTGAAAAAGTCCAATTAAAAATCCAATAAAACATTGGAATGCATTGTACAAGGAATTAGTATGGAAAACCCTGGCAGTGTTATCTTGCAAATCAATGGCTCAGCCTCACTGAAATGTTACATTTTGATCAATTATTTAAAAACCATCAAGCAGCAAAGAGCACACAGGACAGCTGCTGAAAGCAGTCTGTGGCTGCAGAGGTTTAGAGGGCTGGCTGGAGACATGGATACTCTCTTAGGAGGAAAAGAGATTTTCAGGCACATCCTGAGCCAGAGGTTGCATTTAATAAGCATCATTTAATCATCAGTTCGTGCCCAATCCTTCAGGTATTATGACAGCCAATTCAAATTTTACAGAAAAGCTCTGACAGTCCCTTTTTAATAAATTTAATCCATTTACAATGTTTTTGTATTGAAATATTTTTAATGACAGGAAGTCTACACAGCCTTTAAAATTTATTACTACTTTTGTCTATTTAATCCAATTCAAGACCAAGTTTGTTTGAAAAAAAAATTCTTTATAATAGCATTTGACATCAGGTGTGCTGTATCTTCTGCCCCTCTCTGGCAGCACCCCATGCCAGCCCCACTGCTGTTTGGCATAGGGAGCTCTCATCCCCTGCAGCAAAGGTGACACCAGCTGCCCGTGCTCTTGTGGAGCTGAAGGGGGCTCTGAGCACTGCTGCCACAGGGTGCCTTTACTGACAATCTGATCACCAGTATCTCATAAATCCTCCCTGATGTACTTATGGTCTTTAGCATTTCTGATTATAGATTTGTCAGGGTTTCTTTTGGCTGCATGCATTCTCTGCAGTTCACTACAATTCGTTTAAATCCACCCATCTCCTTTTGTCTTTTTTCCCCCATTTTTCATATATAATTTTATTGCTGTTTATATTTTGTCCAATGGGCATAAATTTGATAAATCTGAATTCTGTGAAGAATTGTTTCTGTTCAAAGAGGAGAGAAGGTGACCAATACCTCATTGAGCTTCTGTAAAGGCTTCTGTATTATTGCCTTAATTTTTTAAAATATTTTTTCCTTTCCACTTTTACTCAGAATTGTCTCAACTGCATAAAATACATTTTTTTCTATTGCCCAGTATATCAAAGAGAATTAATTCTTGATGGCATGAGGAATTACAGATAACAGCTCAGCAAAAAAGAGCAGGTGTCTATGCAGACATTCAGACCTTTCCAGAGAAAGATGAAGAACTTTCAGATTGGAAACAGTCCTTGTGCTGTAGGGCACAAGGCAATGGCTCATGTGGTGAGCCTGAAAGGAAACACGGTCTCCATCCTGAGCATGGCACAGCTGTTGGCAGCCAGAGTCTGGCAGGTTTCTGCACCTTCCCCTGGAGAATTCAGGATGGATTTTGGTCACAAGATGGTAACTTATGGCCATGGGACCTTGGCTCCAGTTACATACTGGGACGCAGAGAAGTATTTCCACAGTTTCAGTGAAAATCTTACAACTCTTCAGCATATTCTCTGGGGAGAAAAAAAACCCCAAAATGCATTAGGTGAAGGCATCATTTACTTTGTGTAGCAGCCACAGCAAGCTGGAGGAGATGCACACTGTGTAAACCCAGCACTTAGGAAGGTACAAGGCCTCCTGTTTTCTAACCACCAAAGCATGTGACTGCTACAACACAAAGCCCTAGAAGCTGAACTAAGAAGAGAAGGTACAAGAACAGTTTATGACTGTCATAATGATTAGCTCACTCCTAGATGAGAATTCCAAATTTATTTTCACCACTGTGTTATGAGTGCATCTTTAAGCTTAATATGCATGGATCATATGGGATCAGATATGGTTGAGAAATTTCTGACAAACTGGGAACATCAAGATCCTTGATTTAGGTGAAGTCTCTTTCCAGTGCCTGTCAGGGCCACCAGTTCAAGTGCTTTAGGAGCCCCAGCTGCCCAGGAAGCTCTGGCATCTGCACAAGATAGATCTGTCTTGGGTTGGGTGGCCACACCAGTCTCTATTGCTTCCAGTCTCAGGGAAGAGGGACTCTGTAGCCCTACCTCTGGATGTAACACATGCTTCACACTTACTCATCTGTGGGTCTATGCTGGCAGCAGGAAGGAAAGCAAAGTGACTTTCCTTCCCAACTTTCTGGAAAAACTAAATCTGACTCTGGAAAAAGGAGGGAAACAAACTCAAAGGGTGTGCACAATCACTGCTAGCATACACATTCTCTCCCTGCTTTTGTTTCACCTTGTTCTTTGGCCCTGGCTGATGCTGCAGTGTTGGGAAAAAAGCTTCAGTAGACATCAAACCCTGCACCAGAGGTTCAGCAGTGCCCTGGATTGAGTCCCAGGCTAGCCATACACCTGTAAAAAATGGCTATCACATTTCAATCACTACAGCACTAACAAACTCCAAATTTTTGAGAAAGTGCCAATAGAGCAAAGAGGATCTGTGAGGGCTGGGAGGTACCACAGGCTGGAGGAGGTGTCTGCAGTGTCCATTAAAAAATAGGAAAAAATGCAGCTCCACAAGGCAACAGAGGGAAGTCACTGCCAGCAGCAGCAGCTTCAGCAGGGATCACCAGACTGCTTGCTCCAGTGGAATGCTGTTTGGAAAAAGTTTGTGTGCTAAGCCTTATGCTGCCATGTCCTGGTGATTGCCTTCTGCTTCTGGGTCCCAGCCTAAGGCTGGCATGTAGCATGCCCTGAAAATGGCATCTCTAATGAGATTCTCCAAAGGACTGACCACTTCCAAAAACCTTGGCAGGAAGTCTTGAGTTAAGAACAGGCCAAAGCTGTTGTTGTTCTATTATTTCTCTAGAGTCCCATACTGTTCTTATCAGATTTCTAAAGTCCATACCTCTTGGGTGTATTCTTACAGCTGCCAATCTTCACTGACTCCTTCTTCTGCATGCCGCTCTCTCTCAATTCAGGGCTCCTCCAAGGCTCTCCCTGACTGGCCAGCCTGCCCCCTTTTTATCCCAGTCATCTTCATTGGTCACAGCTGCAGCCCAATTAAGGACATCGCAGCTGCAGCCCATCAAGGGCAACCGGGACCTCTGGGGCAAAGCCTCTATACAGAAATTCAAATACATTTCCTCTACTATACAAAGCCACTTCTGTATCAAAGGCAGAAGGCTTCACATGGCTGGCAGGAGAGAGGAACAGGCAGAGTCAGAGTAGGGTGGGCACGGGTCACTGGAAACATGGCATTCACTGGCACAACAGAGATGGCAAATGTCTCCTGAGTTCTCAATTTATGCAGAGCAATAAACATTACCAGAAGCATTACCAGCAATTATTATAGAGCAGTAAATATTAACAAAACCACTAATTTTCAGAGTTTCTGTCTTTTGGAAATTCTGTCCAGGTGGATAATCTAGCAGGATTGCCAGCATTTGTTTACCATTTCTTAGAGGCAGCCCCTGCTGAGCTACTGAAGAGTACCCAAAACTGTTTCAAAAACTCTGTGCTGGACTTTCCAGCAGCATTTGCTTGGCACTTGGGGTAAGGCTGATGCTCTGAGGAAGATGCAAGCACAGCTACATACATTGTACAGCCAGTTCTACCCTCAGCAAGTCTGACCTGCCTTGGCAGCACAAGCTCAAACTGTGTACACAGCTCTCTGGAAAATCCCAGCTATCAACAGAGCAGCAGAGACCATCTGACACACACACCTGCAGCTTTCCATATTTACACTGTTTCCTTCAGCACCAGGCTGTTCTTCCTCTGTGTAAATTTATTCTTTGGTGTGCAGGTAAGGTTGGAGCAAACAAAAATGCCCTGCCCAGCAGTCACCCAGATGACTCCAACAAAACATTTTACTTTGCAATTCATTTATCACTTGAATTCTCCAAACAAAAGGAAATGGAAAAATTTTTAACCAACAATGCTGTTACAGTTCTAGGGCCTTTGGTTGCATGCACCATTTGTACATCTTGCACATCAGCAAGAACACACTCAGCTTCACAGAAACAAGTATCACTGATTTCCTTCAGTTTCTCAATCTAAGTGGCAGGGACTGTACACCATGGAAATTGTGAAAAACTGCTATCAAAGTATGAAGGCAGGAGCTGCTACTCAATGAGCACACACCAATTTCCTACACAAAACATGGGCTCTCCAGAGCATAACATGAGGAAGTCTTGGGCAACAGTCAGGGCAGGGATGCACACAGGCAGTTGTTTCTTTATGTTATACCTCAATCTGTAGGAGCAGAGATGTGTTATCAGTGAGGGGGAATGCAGGAGTAAGAGAAAATTAAATGCAGAGCAGTTTCTAATCAAGCAAGGATTATCCATTCAGCATGCTGAGCGAGGCACCACTCATGGAAAGAAATGTGTTACAATGTATTAACACAAACAACCAGGAGTAATTAAGGATGAACAGGAAACTTGACCTGGCAATTCTTAATTTGGCTTCCTAACCTGACCTTCCCCATGTTCCTTCCCCACTTAGGCACAGGCTCACCAGCTTCTCCACAGCATGGTGGCAGAGAGCTGCCCCAGAAGCCGCAGGAGCAGCACCCCAAGGCCCAGAGCTCCGGGGCAAGGACCTCTGCACCCGGGGAATCTGCGCAATGTCTGAGTGAGAAACTGCAGCGCTGAAGGAGTGCTGGACCTGCACACCCCAAGTGATATTCTTGAAGTCCATGTAAAGATCTTTAGATCAGGCTGATTTATCACCTTAGTGGACACAAAATATCAAACTTACCAGCTGTAGACTCCCAAATATAGGAATAAATATTATTTTCTTTAATAAGGAAAGTTTACTGTAAAATTCACTGTTCCTTATGATAAGTCAGCAAGAGAAATACTTAGCAGAAAATGTTATGGAATTATTTAAAAGATAATTCTTTCAATTTCTCTTATATGATTAGAAAACCAGCCTAGGAACTAGTTTTAGTTTCCTCTTACTAGAATAGTCCACTATTCATTGTTGTTTTAGGGACAACTAATTTTTTTTCTACGTAATTGATAATGAATATGAAATTTAAAATAAATACAATTGAATATTGAAATATAAAAGTTGAAATATAATTTAATAGGAAAATTAAAATATTAACAATACTGCTCTATATACTTTTTTTTTGTTGCAACATTGCATTATTCTCTGTATTTAAAATGTCATTCTCATTTGACAATCCCTAAAACCTGATTTAATAAAATTTTTAATAACTACATTGCATAGGAATCGTATGTATGTGTGTGTATATATATATATATATATATATATATATGTGGCATATAGTTTCCAAGATCCTACGTAGATGGAAAATTGTTAATTTAAATCATGACACCAGAGACTATTAAATAGTATTGTTATTCTTTGTAGTATATTTATAAAAATAATTTTATCAGTGCATTGACTTTCACTCCATTACAACTCATGAAAATATCGTCACTGTAGAACTTTTCTCCAAGTTCAAATAAAGCACAAAACTTTTAAAGCAGGGAAACTTTTACTTCAGGGCCAATTGATATTTAAAGAAGGATTTACACTATTTTATCACTTCAAAGTACGTAATTTTTACTACACAGAAAGGTTTGCAAGGAAGTGCTACTGTTCAATCCCCCACATTCCTAAGAATATAGACATTGGAATATTTTCAGAGTCCAATGAAAGATCTCATTCAATAATTGAGATTCTGTGAACTTCAGTGGTAAAACTTCAGTTGACTATAGGATTTCAGGATCAGGCCCTGGCTGTTTCAGCTTTTTAACATTTACGTCACTAAAAGCATATGCCACTGTATTTTTTCAATAAGTAGTGTAAATCTGATAGCATATTATGTTTTACTTGCTTCTATTTTGTCATGTTTCCTTTCAAAACATTCAAGTAACAATACTCTCTATAAAAGCGTTGAGTGATAAACTAAAAAATCCACAAAAATAAATGAAAATTTGGAAGTTTACAGCCATAGTGAAAGCATTTAATAAGATGGATTAACCCAATTTTATTTGTGAGCCCTTCAAACAATGAATAGTCTTGTAAGATATAACTGCCACTGGATGACATAACCACAAAAAAGGATAACATACTTTGGACTGTCTGGCAGGTTTGGAAGATTATCTTTTCTAATGTAAACCTCTAGACAAATCTCAGCAGCGGTAAATCTAATAAACTTTACTAAGACCTTTAACTCATTCTTGTGCTTTCACTTAACTTTAAAATACATTTTTTTATGCTTCCATGTGTTTATTTAAAAAAAAAAAATATTTTACAATCCCTGGCTAACTTCCAGGGTTTAATTTGTTATCAATTACCACAATGTGTGCTAACCAACATCCCCATCTCAAATTGTCAGAGCATAATGGGCAAGTGAATATAAGTAACATGGACATTGCAGCAAGCAGGTGAATAACCTGCCCAGAAACACTGCTGAAACATTAAACAGTTGCACATTTGACCATCTCTGTTAACTGCAATTCCTCAGAAATTTGCAGGTATGGCTAAGAATAATTTTACCACAATCCATGCCAAAGCAGTCAACTTCTCTGCAAAACCTGCCTCACTCACAGTTAATCAAGGTTAGCCATAGAATTGTCCACTTACCAACAAAACTGATTATACCACCAGAGACTGTTACTAAAACATTATCTGTAAAGCTGTCTGCACACACAGTATACATGAAGACATTGACAGAGTAGGTTTTTGTATGCCTGTAGTAATGTATTTGTAACACTGCAGGAAAAGATACAGACATGGTTTAGTAACCCTTACCTTGCCCTCTGCACATCCGGATGGGTCGTCCACCTCCTCCTCCTGTGCCTTCTGCTTTCCACGAGAAGAACGAAGCAGAAAATCAATAAAAGGAGTTTTGTGAAATAAGGCATCTTGTTGGAAATGGGAGCCGAGCACGCTGCACTCCAGTGACCTGCTGTAGTACAAGTCCCCCTGGGCTTAAACATTGAATCAACTCAGATTCTGGCGTGTGGCCTCGGCGGGCGAGCAGCGGCAGAAACGCTGCGTTCCCGGCGTGATGCATCCCACAGGCTCCCGGCGGCTTCGCACTCGGCGCTTTTCCCTCATCACCGCCTAATGATTGGCCATGACTCGCCAGGTTCGCCTCGCTGCACATTGCCACCGGGTCCTAAAGGATACTTGCTAAAGCCATTATATAAAAACCCGCAATTCTGCACGCCGGCTCTTTGCTCAATCCCCTAATCTCAGCGCTATCCTCCTGCCAGACTGTAAAACCAGGCTGTCCCTTTTCATTAGGCTTTCTACATTTTTTGATCCTCTGTACGGCATCTCTTTCAACTGGTAACTGCCTGTGCCACGTTTCAGACGTGTATCTCATTGTAAAATGTATGTATTTTAATGGATTTAGGGCAGTTGAGGCTCTGACTCCTCATGTTGTTGAAGAGAGAATATGAGCTACTTCGTCTGAAAAAGCTGATTTTATTTACTGTTAACTTAAAAGGAAAATTAAAACAGTAACTTCCAATCTATGCATGCAATCACCTTTACATAAACCAAGTCACCATTATTTTTTTTTTTCCAAAAGGCTTTTGCATAATCAGCCATTTTAACTTTTATCAAAGGAGATCGAAACTCAAATTAAAATCAGCTATTTCTTTAATCACAATGACAAAGCTGTTTCCAAAACCCATTCAAGGTTTATTTCCTCAGCCCGGTCACAGGGCAATGCTGATTTGGCCTCTGTGTGCAGCACCCGGCTGTGCTAACAACAGCCAGTGTGTGGTACAGGGGCAGAAGGCTCAGAAGTCTGCCTGGCACAGCAGGGACTCTGCAGGACAAGAAAAGCACATTCAGAGCAGAAACTCCAGAGGAGCGAGTGACTGAAAACCCAGCAGCAAGGTCTGGAGGGTCAGACCTCTTCCAGAACCCTCTCTGTCAGCCCATGTTTGCAGGACTTGAATGGGGATTCAAGCACACCAACAAGGAAACACAGGGCTTCTGTCTTAGAGGCTACAGGATCTGAACAGGTTTTGTAGGCTTTTGGTGTGGGTTGTTTGTTTGGTTTTTTTTTGGGGGGGGGGCATTTGTGTATTGGTTTTTTTGATTGTTTTTATTCAATTTCTAATAAGACAAATTATGTAAAAAAATATGTTAATTAATATATTGACATCAAATTGGTCTGCAGCAGAAGTCTAACTGCTGAACAAATACATACTTTTTTTGTCTGAACTTCTTACAAAAGTTATTTTTTCACCTTTTTTCCGTTATACCTGTAAACAAAATTATCAATAATACAGAGAAATGCTAAAGGACTCAGATTTTGGGGGTTTTCTAAATTTACACATCTTCCTTAGACACAAAACGGGTTTTCCTTCTTTTAGAAGTTGTTATAGCTACTTTATAGTGTTGCAATACAGTAATATATACTACAGTTGATAAAATTTAGGAAAGCTCTAGCTAGCTCGATAAATACTTGCTGAAAAACAGGATGAGAATCTCAATTAAGTCAGTGCTATTATGTTTGACAGCAACAAAATGAAAGCTAGCTAAACCTCCTTGTCTTTGAAATAAACACGCTGAACAGAAATATGAGCAATATGAGCAATAATACAAGAGGAAAATTATCCCACTTTCTTCTACTTCAGTACTTAAATAGTCAAAGACAAAACTTCTCAAAACCCTAACAACTGTAGGTCTACTGCTTGTACATGCCTTTTCACAGTATTCATGAATATTACCAGGGACTTATTATAATAAGTAGATCCCTGGATACAAAATATTGATTTTAGATAGAGTAAAAAAAAAACCAAAACACATTGAACCCCCCCAAAAAAACAAAACAAAAAAAAAAAAAAAAACAAACAAACCAAAAAACCAAAAAAAAAAATACAAAAAAAAAAACCCAAACAAAAAAAACAACCAACCAACCAAAAGAAACCCCCTTACAAAAACCCAAACAACCAAAAAAAACCCTCAGACAAATAAGAAACAAACTGCCATGTGATACTTGAAACATATCCAAAGACTGGCTTGAAACTTTATTACTAGCAGGATTGTAATAAATACTTCTGTTAAGCATGTCCATATATGTCAGAATTTAAGTAATAAGGCTTAAATTTTCTTTAGTAAATAAAACCACATACGAAACATTCAGTTCAACACATTATGTATATTTCTGGTATAATTAAAAGACAACAGCTCTGGGTAAATAATTATATTACATATTTATAACTATTGCAAGAATAGACATGTTTTGCATAATCTTCAAATTTTAAAAACAAGATATACAGTTGAAAGTACTAGAAGAGGACATTCAAATCTTTCAAAAGACTACCCAATCTTTCTTCCAAAAAATAAAAATCAAAATAATGCAAGTTGTTTTCTGGCACCTACTTTCCTCCCACAATCCCGTCCCCCTTCCACACACACAAAGCAGCATCACAACCAAATTGTATGTGTTTCTCCTCTGGAAATGTGTCATGGCAAATAAAAGTGGTTACAAAACTGTATTCCCTCTAAATTAGGAGTTCACCAGACACAAACACATAGCAGTGTTTCATTTTATCATCCCCTCTTCAATGTCAGATCTTATACTAACTTAGATGGGGTACTTATATGAGCATTTATGCCCCATAAAAAATTGAATCAACCATTTTTTAAAAATCGTCTTTTACTAAATAAATTATTCAAATTTAGTCCCATCCCACATGCCTTAATGTTACTATTCCACTGCACTGTTTCTGCAAGTATCTAGTGGGCGCTCAATTAAAACTCATAGCTTACAGGTCCAACTTTGCTTTTCCTACAATTATTGTATCTGTAGGTACATTAACATTCATAAGGATTTAAGCGTAAATACAAAAAGTAACCTTTGTAAACAGTTCTCATGTCATAGCCAATACAGAGCGTTCAGTGAAGCACTCAAGTCACTGCTGTCAGGACAAACAACCTTATAACTCAAACACATACTCGTTAGCCAGACATATTCTACGGAATATGAGAGCTGCCAGGGCGAAGGTGAGCAGGACGATGAGCACGGTGGAGCCCGTGTGGTTGGCGTTGCCCCGGGGCTGCGGTGCCCGGGTGAAGTCGGCGGAAGCCGGGGCCCGTCTCTGGCTCTGCTGCTGCGCGCGGCGCTGCCGGGGACTCAGCGAGGTGCTGCTGCTGGGCACAGCTGGGCTGTGCTCCTGCCCAGCTGCTGCTGCACTGCTGCTCTGAGCTTCAGACTGAAACAGAAAGGTTGACAGCTGTCAGACAATGCATTTTATCTCTTGTCAGCAAGAGATAAAATCATAGGGACTAAAACATGCTCTTCAGATAAGTGTTAATACATGTCACTAATAATTACAGGATTGTTATAGCTGCTTGTTTTTGTCCATACACTATCCTGAGTAGAAATATATTTCAAGCTGAAAATCAGCAGTTCTATAGACAAGAGAAGGCTGAAAGAAGTCTGTCAAACCATATTTATGTTAGAGACTTCAAATATCTTTGTCTAGGATGTTTTAACTCTTTGCTGCTCAAGAAATCCTCTAGGTAGTTACATCTCTGAGGATTTGCAACGTCACCTATACTGAAGGGGAAACAAGATGGAGAAGCCAAAAGAAGGACGGAGAGAAGTTCAAGAACTGTAGTTAAGCAGTGCTGCAGTGCTTCCTGGGGACATCTGGGTCCAGAAGTCTGTTCTCATCACCACCACCACCACTGAAAAAACAAAACGAAAATCCTAACCACAAACCACCTGATCCCAGCAGGAGCTCCGGAGCACAGCACATGTGCAGGCACTTACCTATTGCCCTCTACTGGGCAAACTCGATCTGACATTACAAGTACTAAAAAATGCACTTTAGCAAATGATGTTCTGCTCATGAGAATTTTATGCTGAAGAAAACAAGTTTCAATCTTATCAACTAGAAAATATGACATCTGATCTCCCACCAGACTAATCTTGCTTGCAATACTAAAAAGCTCAAACTTCCAATGTTTAATATTAAAAATAGTAATACAGCGCAGTCATTAGAAATAAGCATTTTGACAAGGTTTTGTTTTAAAAGTTTAAAAAAAAAAGCTCTGAGAAAAAACGGCAGGTTTTTAAAATTTTTAAGTCTCATTTTCAGTCCTCAGAAAATAAGGGTTTCTGGTATTCCTACTTAAACCAATTTGCAGCTATTTTCCAGAGTTAGCTTTCTCCCCCTTTCCTTCTAAAAGATTATCCTAACAGCAGGTAAAACTAGAATTCTAGACATTTTAGATTTTTCTCCAAAGCCTTTTAATGGACCCAATATCCATAACCTTAAGCACTACTTCAGCCATCTACTATACCCATAAAAGATAACCTTTCCACATGACTTAATGGGGAATGCCCTCAACTGCATATCAGATTTGACAATCCACAAGACAGTGAATAGCACTTGGTCTTGTGACTCTTCTCTGTGTGGATAAAGAATTCAAAATTTCCACCTAGTCAGTGATTTGTCTCACCAAGAGAAAAGGCCTTAAATTCCTACCTCCTCATCATTACTATTTCCCACTGTTTATCATTTGCAAGGAAGTACTGATGCAATTACTCACCACATTTGATAACTTGCTGTTTACACAGGGGTCTAGCCTAAATAAGCAAAGCAGCTTGGGTAGCTTCAAAGAAAAATGTTTTTAAAAGATAAATTTTATCAGCAGAGACAGCCAAGAACACCACAAGCAGCCTGTTGTGATTTCCAGTACACTGCAGAAGAAAGTAATTCTGCTTCTCACTTGAAAGCTCCTCATGCCAAGGAAAATAAAGACTTGGGGAAGCCAAGCCTTTGAGAAACGAAGTTCCTAGATTCATCTACATTCCCATCATCCAGAAGGTGAGAGGGAGAGAAGTGAATTCAGGACACAAGAACTACCAATTCAGTAAGCAATGTTCTTCTTCTTCAGTTTTTAAATATATAAAAAAGTCTAGAAATATTCCTAATCCTCCATCTTACTAACAAAAGTAACTAGCACTGGCTGTCACACACATCTTCTCAATACTGCAAAACTTAAATTTAAAAATAAAACAGAAAGGCCCCGTTCTGAATAGAACAAGCTGTCATACACTGACATGAACAGATCCGTGATTCAAGAGAAATCTCACTGACAATTTCAAGGCTTTCAGTTATTTTTCTGAGGAAATTATAGATGGATTGGGCCAGCAGCAGACCAAAGGCTTCACCCAAAGCTCAGCTAAATGCACCACCTTGGGATTCCCAACATAATCAATGGCCAACTATTACCAGACATGCAGAAGAAAGCTAAGAAAGGAGGCATCATCATGACCCGATATAAATTTGGGTCCAGGTGCTACAGTATCTTAAGTAATAGAGATGACAGATAGATAGATAGATAGATAGATAGATAGATAGATAGATAGATAGATAGATAGATAGATAGATTCTTTTATTTGTTTGAAGACTTAATTGTTAAGAATGCCAAAAATGGCAGACGGGCTTCACTATTAAAAAAAATCACAATCACCTTGTCTTCAACTCAATGGCAAGTCTTTAAACTCTTTGTAAGCAAACATTACAAGATTTTTAGACTAACACAACACCTCACATGACACAATTTCCATTACTTCTGCCAAATAATGGTTTCTGCCAAACCATACTAGAAATGTGGATGAGGGCTTAACAGACTAAAAATAGAAATATTCAACAATAGTTAATTATAGCCACCTTTAGCATCTGATCTTTACAGACATTTAATACATACATGTCACATTATTACATACTATTTATATTACTACATGTCACATTATTTCTGAAGCTTCTGAAACTGTTAGGACTGATAGAAAACTTTGCTCCAAGGACATCTGAACAATGATTTGATGAATAAGCTATTTCAGTAAAATATACTTATATCAGAACTAACAAAAACTTGTACCATATAAAAAAATGCAAGTAATGAAATTTATATCATGTTCAGTCTACTTAAAAATGGTAGAACTCATTGCATCCTTTATATTTCCAGCCCATTATTTTAAAAAATTTTATCAGAATACTAGAAGGATATGTAATCATCTTAGAAGGGATGTTTTAAAAATACAGCAAACTCAGAAACTCAGGACCATATAAATGCTCTGGGTTACTGAAGCCTCTTTCACTTATACCAGTGGTCTGGGGACAGATGCAGAAATCAGGATAGGTGAAACACTTGTTTGTCTGTGCAACTTCTAACTGAAGAAACACTGAAGTTTGACACAGCATGGCTTAATGGCTAATATGAAAAATGTCAGGTTTTTAATGAATCAAAGTTGGGCATAGTACTCTCAATTGTCAAGACATTTAAAATGGTTGCTGTAGCATTACAGAACTAAGACATCACTTAACAGAGATAAAGGGTAACGCTTTTTGCCAATATATCATTCAGAACTTATAATTAAAGTTAAGGGCTTTATAAATCTCATGCATCAGAACACAGCCTCATTTTCTGACAGAAACCTCCTTCATCAGCCCAAGGGTAGCTGGCTTCAGTTACACTGTTTATTTTATCACCCTCATAATGCTTCATCTAGTCACTATTATCAGTGCAAGTCACTATTATAAGATACTGCTTAATAACAGGTGTACTGAGGCTTAATGCATTCCCAGGTTATCAGAAAACAGCCTAACTACAGTTTTTACCTTGCTACTTAATAAAGCTCACAAAGCATCAACTTTATTCATTAGCTATAAGCCCCAAGGTGGGACATCATTCTCTATCAATGCACCAAATGTATTGCTACAGATTTGGTGGAAGTTTAGACACCCATAATCCAAACAGATTTAGTCTGTGCAATGGGGGGGAAGATAGAAATGCAGCCCACCAGCCTCTGCTGCTGAGTAAATGGCACTGCTCTCCAGCCTCCACTAATGAGTCCCACTGTGATCAGAGTTTTGGTACCAAAATTTAGGTGACCACTGGACCTGAGTCCCACCTGAGTATCTACAATATATTCCTTCAAAAACATTGTTTTGCTCAGATGTGGAAGGATTTCACCTTAATGCTACGGCAGTTACTTTTATCAAGCCAGTTTTCAGCAGCAGTACCTTGCTTGCACTTTGAATACTCAAACAAGAATAATGTATCATTACTTTACCCTGAGTAGACATCAACAGCTACTACAAATAAAATAAAGTACTGTCAGAAGTAGTCTAGTCAGAGGTGTTCTCTGCATTCAGTTCAGACTCCTCAGAAATACTGCATAATGCCTTAGGTAGCCTATTGTTTTAGTTTTATTACTGCTAAAGACTGTTCTCTGCAGCTCTGTATCCTTTTAGACAAGTTGCTGTGGCAGCATCTTCCAGAGCAGTGTTGTTCCTTTCCTTGTTCCCATGTTGTTGCACTCGTTGCCTTGCACCTGACTGTTATTTGTCCTGGTTCAGAGCAAATTTGGGAGAGAATCCCCCAAGGGGCTCTGGCAGGAAAGCAAATTAAATCAGCCCTGCCCCATAACCGGTCCAGGAGAAACTACCTCCTTGGAGAAAAGTGGAAAAAACCTGTTTATTAAACAATAAAACCTAAACAATATTAAACAATAAAACCCCTTGCTGCTCCAAAAGAGATGACAAACTGAGAAACCCCCTCCCCAGGTTGCAGCTCAGCTCACTCAGTCTCTGATCAGTCCCTCAGTGCTGGAAATGTCGCGGGCCAGGCCCGGCCCAGTGGGCCACAGGTGCAGCTGCCGGTGCTCCCCTGGGTGTTCAGTCCAGAGCAAGTTTCAAGAGGTCCAAAGAAAAGGGAAAAAACCACATTCCAGGGAACTTCTTTGCCTCAGCTAGCTAAACTAACTAAAAGCAAAGGAGAGCTCTGTCCTGCTGTCTGTCCATCCACAGATAACACAGTCCAGGAGCTGGAATGTGGAGGAGTGAGTGCAGTGTCTGAAAACAAACTGCTGCTTCTTCTCTCCCCCCTTCACTCTCGGGAACACATCTTAAAGGTGCAAAACTTATTATCAGCATAAACAGAATGAGATGATTTGGGATAAAAGCATCATATAGTCAACCCAGGACACTGGCAAACCTCTATAATGTTGTGAGACAGGTTCTCTTGGGAAGCAGGTCTCACTGGCACGAGAATCAACCCCCTCCCTTCCCCTTCTTCCTTCAAAATCAGCTGTTTAAAGGCTGGATGAATGTTCTCTAATAATACAGGCACATAAAACTTAATAGCCAATGTGCAACATCTGCACCAGTGTTGCACACTCCAGTCATTATTAACAGGACAGTGAATGGGAACAACCTCTGCTGGTCTGGCAAAAAGACAATAGAAGGTGGGGAGGAAGTGAAGTGACCTGGAAGATGTGGTCATGCAGGGAAAGCTTAAAAGTCAAGAGCTCTGAGTGCACCTTCCCCACAGCACAGACAAACATCCATGCAGCAATTACACAGTAAGTATTTTCAAAGGGCAAGAATCTGTAAGACTGAAGTACTGAGTAACAAAATGACATAAGCAACAGTTTCAAACTGAGTTTTGAAATCTGAAAAACATATACTTAATGTAAATACTGTAAGACTTGGTCCTTCTTTAGTCAGTGAGGCTATAATCCTTTTCCTAGGTGAAAGACGACAGAAGGTAGAGCTAATTAAAAATATCTCTTTTTCTGATGGAATGAAAAATTCTCTCTTCAGGAATAAGGCCCTGCGTGGAACAAAGAAATGGACACAAAGTGATGCCATCACAGAGACCCATTTCAGAGTGCTCTTCACACAAGAATTAAGTTAGCCCTGTCCCAGGAAGGACATTACTGTGATCAGAAATATCTGATTAACACATTTCAAAAATCTGGCCTTTCAATCAACTTTAAGGTTAAAAAATCATGGCACAGAGAACTGCTGCTGGAAAGAACAAACTCGACCATGAAGCAGTCCCATAATAAAACACAGACTACAGATTGCTTCACCTTCACCTAGAGGTGACCCTTCCCTTAACACCTATTTACCATTGTGTCTTTAATGAAGAATGGTTACAACTGTTCTAGGAGCAGAAGAAAGGTAACACTCCATTTTTTCTGCATGATTACTTCGAGTATTCATTTCTGTACTGTCTAGAAAGACAAAAGGTCCCATGACTTCAGAGTGAGACACATTAATCTACTGTATCAACAAGTTAATACAAGAATTCAGCATTAGCCCCATCTCTCCCCTTTTTACTCTCAACTAGAGTAAACCCAGCAAATTTTCTACAACAGCTTTTAATTAAGTACACATTTGTAGAGTCAGGGGCAAACATTTTATCCCCAAAGAGAGAATAATATGTTTTGGTGTTGCCCAAATCTAACACAACTTATTAAGGCAGAATTAGGTCTTTACACAACAAGAACTCAATAAAGAGATTTTACACATGCAGGAAACCCAGCTGAGTAGAAAAGATCTGAGGTTTGCATGGGTACACTTTCACACCTCTAAGCAGATCAAGGCCCAGAGTGCCCTACTTTGAAAATATTTCTATTACCTTTCACATGAGTAAGAACACAAAAATAACAAGCTCAAATTCCTTAAAACAGTCTTTCCTGCTACACATTTCTTTCTTCCACTGTGGCTATTTTCCACTACTGAATGGCTCCAGATAATTCCTACCACTCAATATGTGACAGCTCAGAAACACAGGTGTTGGTTCAAACTAAAACTAAAAATCCTGAATATTAGTTAAATTCTCTAAAACATGAACCCACTTATCATTTACAGTTGATCACATATATTAATATTTTTACATACACTTATATGTTTATAGGTCTCATTTCCTATAGGACTGATCTTCTGAACATTAAATTAACTATTAATTATTAAATCAGTATAATTGATAAAACTAGTTTTCTTAAAAATGTGATTAATTTTAAAAAGTCTCTCTCCTCAAGAAAATGCCAGAAATGCCTTGGTGTATCAGATCTTTCTACTATATTAGCCAGGATTTGCAATAAGAAGAATATAATAAAATGGTTTATTGAATCCTGAACAATCTGGAAGAATTTCTTCCCCCTTACTGTGAGGGAAAGAAAGTTTGCTATTAGCACGTTTATATTTCTACATAACTTGAAAACATGTTGCAAACACACAACAGATGTTACTGGACATGTTGTAGGTTTTTTAACCAATCTGCAGCCCCATCCTCTCTAAAAAAGGCAGCTGAGCTGGGATTTGCCTGCAATTTATCAGTGAATTTAGACTGCATTTGCAACAGTCCTAACAGCAGCTGCCTTGGCCCACCACCAGACCTCAGTCACTTCTGAAACCTTTATGTAAGCATACACCTAGCAGTATTAAAATATAAGTGCCATATTTCAAATGGTAAGAACATTTTAGACTGACTTAAGAGGATAGTACTGATTAATATTTAAAAGCTACAGGTTATCACTGAAACATTTTTTGCCTCTGGCTAAGAATTCTGTAGAGAAAACCTGTGCTATGTTACGCAGATGGTAAATTGTAGTGCTTCAGACACCATGAAGTTTTAATGAACACAGTGTAATTAAAGGAAACACTGGGAAGAAGAACTGCTAAAAGAACATTATTTCTTGTTTTAAGAGAAGAAAGTGAAAGCAAAGGTTGCTATTTCTAAAAATGATTCAGCATACTATTTGCTAATAGATTTTATATAAAGTATGCAGGAGTTCCAGCATAAATATATGAACTACATACTTTAATCAAGACTCCAATCAGCTTAAGAGGACCAATTTAATAATCAGACTGTGCCCAATAAAGCTCAAAGATGGACCATACCGTTGCACTTGCTGGATCTGGGAATGCTCTGGCTGCACCATCCTGCTGGGGCTCACGTGAAGCAGCAGTGTGGTTCAGTCCTGATGTGTTTGAGGGTCCAGCATCAGATCTCCTGGATGAATTGACCTCTGCCTACAAGAAGCACACATGCACACGTCACAGACAAAATCAAAATTGCTCCAAAACAATTTGGCTTATTTTGGAACGTGTATTTCTTTGCAGAGAATATGAGGCTTATCAAAATGTAATAATTGGTTGTGCCAGTTGCATTCTGACGACACAGTAATAAGTTTAAGAAATTTTCATTCTTTAGAAATAAGACTGCAAATGTGCAAACAATGGTTTAAAACCCAATTTTGTTTGCACATATCAAATGTAACATTCAAAAAAAAAAGCACAGATGTAAGAGCAAAAAACAAAAGTCTTTAGAAGATCCAGGACATTATGCCAGAATAACACAGTTTTTAAAACTTTTGTTTTGCATGTCCTTAAGACAATGTTGCTTACTGTTGATACAAGTGAAGTAGCACAGCCTGTTCCCCCACAGGACTGAAGAGCCTCTGGTGAGAGCCAGTGTAATCTGGCTGTACTGGTTTCAGTACAAAGTTGCCTCACAGACAGAGTGGGCATATATGCATGACACTACACTGGGTAGTATTTGCATACCAGTGTCCACTATTTAAATTTCAGCATGGAGTGAAAGAAAAAATTCAAGTCTTTCAATACTGCTTTCATACACATTTACAAAATGTCTACTGCACATTATTTCCCAGAATTTAGGTTTCATGCTTAGGAAATCTGAGACAAGAGATCAGTAGGGACATGTAGAAGAACACAAACCCCAGAATATATGCCAGCAATAATCTCTTGGGTATGGAAAAGGATATACCATCATAGCGCTGAAGTGGAATATTTCTAAAATTTACACATGTCAAAAAAAAGGAAGTCTTGACCAGATCAATTTTTATCAGTAACCAAGTCACCTCTCAAGTCATGTGTCTAGATGCCAACTTAATACAAAATGACAACTTCAAATCTAGTCTTCAAATGCAGACATGGTGGTAGTGGTGGTAGTAGTAGCAAGAAATACAAACGGTGTATTAGAAAACAACCAGTTACAGTGATAACAAACTGGTAAGATCACAGTATAATAGTCTTTCATGATACTATTTAGTGTGAGGAAATTAAGTTCTCTGTTTCTTTATGTCTTACCTCAAGAGAATCCCAAAAATACATTCATTAACCAAAACAATCTGGAGATGGATTTAACATTTGAAAACTTAGAATATGCTAAGAAGACTGCTTTGTCTTTGCACTTAACTATTATGAACTGTAGTATTAGACAGGAAAAGTTATGATTCAAATATGGATCATCAACAAAGCAACACAGAATTATGAAGCATTTAGACTGGAATGGAACTCCAGATGTCCCTGGTCCAACTCTCTCTAGAGTCATGTCCAGACAAGTTTTGAGCATCTCCAAAGCTGGGGGTTCCAGAGTCTCTCTGGGTAGTCTGCTCCAGCATTTGACAACCCTCAGGGTGAATCTTTCTTTCCTATATCCAATCTTAAGTTCCCCAGAGCCAGAGTACCGATTTTCATACTCTTGCTTCTTTCAAGATGAGCTTATTTCATCTTTACTGTTAATCTCTATAAAGCAGTACCAAATGTGCATTTGATATACTTTAGTTTATGAAAGTACTAAGTCTAGTATCTAGACTAAAGTCAGACCATTCAAAAGATGACCAACATCTTTAAACATATGAGGGTGAGCAGAGAATTTTACTGCAAAATATGCCATGTGATGGCAACATGAAGGTAAACCATACTGTTTTACAGTGACACATATCCTATTAGTGATTTCTTTTTCTTTTTCCCTGTTTTAAGCAAAGTGGAATTTCTGCTATATAACACCTAAAATGCGGGAAACTATTTAGAAGTCAATATAAAACTGATACAAAATACAATTTACTATTAAAACAGACAGGAACAAAGGTGGATGCTCACAGAATCAGGAAAACCGTAATGAGAAGATGTGTTGGGGTCTTTTCCCCCACCTGAATTTTGTATTCCTATCTCAATACCGCTTTTTAAAAAGTTACCATCTTGTTTAAAGCTGGTAAGAAACACAATAACCCTGGGATCATCTACACATAGTTAGGAAACCTCTTATTAAAGGATGAATGCAGAGGTTGCTAGTATGTTTGCTAGTAGAGAGACTCTCTCAAATTATACACTCAATCTGCAATCTGATGTTAAATCTTACCCCATAAATTGATATGAAATGTATCCAAATAATTAAAAACTTCTTTATTTTCTGCTAGTAATTCATACTATTAGTTTATTACAAACACAACAATTGAACACCTCTGCCTAACAACAAACAGATAAGAAAGTCAAGCAAAGCAGAGAAGCAGGAAGCTTAAAAAACCCCAACCCCTAAAATGTGATTTGAGAAGGGAATAAAGGTGCAACCAGAGGACAGAACTGATTTACCTTATTAAAAAAAAAAAAAAAAAAAAAAAACCAAAAACAATGGATGGTGAAAGGCTGTAGAAACCTAATGCATTTGTTCATTTTTTTTCCTGACAAGTGCTTGTTCTTAGGAGGTGGTGTCAAGCACACAGATACATGGAAAGCACCTGTATTCTTTAAAGACTGATATCTGTAAGCCGTTAATTTTAAAACTGAAAAAGGTATGAAATGTCAGTTATGAGTTCTTTCTCACAAAAGAAAAAGCCAAACAAAACCAAACTCTGATATTTCTAGAATTTCTTTGAAGATTAGCAGTTCTTAAGTAAAAATCAATCCTACAACTTTAAACCCTTATATACTGTAAAAAAGCCAGGAAAAGGCAATCCATTGTTTCTCCAAGTAGCTCAGCTTTAAAATTCTGTCCCTGTTTTTTGTATCTTTGTAAAATATTTGGAGATGTTTTTATTCTAAGGGTTATGGCACAGGAATATGCACGTCCTGCAAGACTGGCAGGAATGCTCAGAAGACAATCTTTACTTTCCTGGCACACACAAAAGAAGTAAAAAGTAGCCCTTAGGACACTATTAGAAGAACATGGGTGATAAAAGGGGACATACTGGCAGCCCTGACCTTAGTGAGGATGTGTTCTGCACTAATGCCACATTGTCATATTGTAACTGTAGCTCCCTGCCCTCATGCACAGTAGTCTTCCTTAGTGGCTGATTTAAGAGTTTAGTGGAAAACCCAGTGAAAAACAACACTGTGCATGCAAGACATGCAATTCTCTAAGGAATGTATTTGTCTAAACAAACCTTGCTTTCACTGAAACACAAGCTAGAGAACACATTTTTCGGTCACAGCAACTTCCATACCAGAGTTCAACTTTCAGTATCTTCAGATAGTAGCAGAGTAGTTCAAAAGAATTTGCAACCATTTTTCAGTAGTAATATGTTTTATTCCTTCCATAAGCCAAAAGGAAAAAAAAAATCACAAAGGTAAAAAATTTAGGTTAGCTTTGCCCAAACTTTCATCACACTTTTATGATAAAACTAATTCTGGAGAATTTAATCAAGTTATTAGTGTCAGAAAATGTGGAAGTAAAAGCAACATAGGCAGTTTTTACTACAGTGGTCACCACGAAAATTAAAATTAATCAATCAATGCTTGAGATGCACAACTTATTAACCAGCAAATTTCAAGAGATCCATTCTTATTTTCTCTTTCAGACTATACTGAAATAAACAGGCTTCCACATAGCAATTGATGAAGGTCTTCTGAAATGATGAATGTTTCTGTGATTTCCAAGTTTTTCCCTCAATATTTTTTTTTTCTAATTCTATACAAGAGAGATAAAAGTTTAAACAGTGACTTTACCTTGAAGCTAATTTGCCTGGCAAGTTCTTTAGCCTCCTTGTCTGCCTGGCATGACACACTTCCAGATGTCAGTGGTAAGAGGGCTGTCTTCATAGATGTGCCACACATTTCACAACAGAAGTCTTGTGACCTGCACCCAGAAAGGACATAGCTCAGAATAACATGTTCTCAGTGTTCCTGTGTGCTTGTTTAATAAACTATTTGCAGAACAATCCACAGAAAGACAAGTGGTGGCAAGGCCAGTAGCTTAGAAGTACTTCCCTCTGCCTCAAATCACACTATCTTGAAAAAATATATTGAGAATTATCTATATTACTAACACAAATTCTCTGATGTCATTTAGGAAAGTATTAACAACTGACTTAAATATCACTATTATTTATACTTTATTAATAATTTCTTAGAATTAAAATACTTGTATCTGCAGCAAATAAAAACTATAAATTATAAATATTTAACTATTATTACAAATGTTATACTGAACCCAGGAGCTTGCACCTCCAATCCAGGAATTTCAGCTTCTTGGAGAACATAACCTTCCCACATCATCTCTCTATAGGGCAAGTGGCTCTCCAGGACAGTGAGGAACCACAGAGACTTGACATCACAGTATCAAGACCAACCTACCCCACTGACTCACTCCTGTTACTGAATGCCACTGAAAAGAGCCTGGCTCTACCTTTTTTACAACTTCCTTTCAGATAATTGTACACATGGATATGATCCCCTGAACCTTCTCTTCTCCAGGCTGAACGCTCCCAGCTCATTTACTATCTCCATGGGTGAAACATGTTCCAGCCCCTCAATCACCTCTGTGGCACTGCACTGAATTTGCTCCAGGACATGTTATCTTTCTTGTACTCTGACCTGCTCACAGCCCCACCTGAGCCCAGCACTCCTGATGTCTCACTAGTGCTGAGTACTGAAGTAGGATCACTTCCCTTGACCTGCTGGCAATGCTGTCCCTTGTGCAACCCAGGACACATCAGCCTTCTCTGCTGCAAGGGCACCTGCTGCCTGCTGGTCAGCATGGTGACTGCCACAATCCTCCCTTCCAAGCTCCCTTCTAGCAGCTGGTGCTATTCCTCTCCAGGGGCAGGACTTTTCTCTGACATTCCTCCAGCCAGCTGAGGCTCCTCTGGATGGCAGTACAACCTTCTGGTGTATCAGCCACACCTCCCAGCTTTGTATCACCAGCAAACTTGCTGAGGGTGCACCCTGTCCCATTATCCAGGTCATTAATGACACTGAATAGCACTGGCCCCAGTACTGACACCAGGAATACACCAATAGTGACCAGCCTGCAGCTGGATTTTGTGCTGCTTATCACAATCCTCTGAGCCAGGCAGCTCAGCCAGTTCTTAATCTACCTTACTGTCCCCAACTACCTAGGCTGTACTCTGTGACTGAGGATAAGGCAAAGGACACCAAAAGCCTTGCTGAAGTCCCTATAAACAACACCCACTGCCTTCCCCTTGGCCACTAAGCTAATAATTTCATCATAGTCACAAACCTAATCTTAAATTAACTTCCTAAAGATCATTTAGAAGAAGTTGCTTCAGAATTTTGAACTAATTTTGTTATTACTTAAGGACAATTATACATCATTATTTTGGTTGTTTTCTCCCCCACTTACTATCAATTCCATCATACCCACTTTCTCTCCATGCTGCAATTAGTACTGTATCACAATGTTAATTACATCTCCAAGTCTGAATTTCAGACAAATCTCTAATATGACCACACAATACTGGAAGGAACGGAGTGCTCCCAAAATATTTAGTTTGACTGCAAGTTCCAAGTTTACACAATATCCTGAGAAAAAAGTGACTACACATACAAGGCATCAAACTTGTTTTATTTGGAACAGATAAGATAAAGACTGAAGATAATAGACTAAAATAGCTTATTTTCTACTCAATGCATTACCCTAAAAGTAAGTGAATGTAAATGTACCTACAATAACAAACTTAACACTTACTTCTTTGCAAGAGCTCTTCTTTCTTCTGGTGTGTAATCTAGAGATCCTATTGCTCCTTCACCTTTGGTTGGCATAAATCCTATGATGGCTAGTAAAGCTGTTCTTACTAAAATGGGAAAACAGAGTTATAAACAAGGTGGCAGAAACAACAGTTATGTAATCTCATTCCACACCTGGCAAAGTTGCATTTCTGACTGCAAAACTTCATTCTGCCAAGTCTGAATTTCCTACAAGCAGCACTGGTTTGGGGTTTATTTTGGTACACTGCAAGGTGTTCTCAATTCTGTTTTAACATCAGGTTGTAAACAAAGAAAAGGCCAACAGAGAAGAAAAAAATCAATTCTCACAAAAATGCTGCATTAAGGTGAGTGTTCCAGACTTTAAAAACAAGGAAAAAAAGGTAAAGCAGAACTAACATATAAAAAGGTGGTTGAGGGGAGAAGAGGGGAGAGGAAAAAGATAAGAAGGTTCACAGGGAATTCCTTTTTTTGTGTCTGTTTTCTATTAGACATGAATTCTGCAATTTAGTGCACACATGCTCAGAGTTTTTCTTTTTTGCAAAGTATTGCAGAATTTGTTCCTTTTATGTCATCATAAATAGGGGAAGGATCTCACTTAGAACATTAATAACTGCTAAATAACTAACTAATATTAGTAACAGAAGTCATCTGTTCTTCATGTGAAGCATCTCTTTTGACAACATCTGTACTTGGACTTTGTTTTACAGATGTAATGAAATTTAAGAATTCAAGACACTTTGCCAATAGAGTTGGTAAATAAATATCCCATCAAAATAAGTACCACAGAAAAGAGACAGAATATATATGACTACTTAGAAACACAGTATTTTCTACTCTTTAAAAAAACATTAGAGACTTAACAAAAGTTGAAGAGTGGTCTGCTAGAAAACTCCTAAAATCTTACTAACATATTTTAAAAGTGAAACTGATATAGAAATAATTGATATACTGTACTCAGTCAAATTAAAATTACTTGAACATATAGCATATTGCCTTGGATGAACTGTGCCAGCTGTAATAACAGTATTTTTAAAAATAAAGATAAGAGAAGATTCAGTTATTCTGAACTCAGACCACATTATCTTCCTCTTGAGTGCTCAGAACCACATCATTAGAATTGAAAACTCACTTCTATTATTATTCAAGCTGGCTTAGTGATCATGCAAAAACAGGGTAAAGTAACAGGATTTATTTTCGTAAGAAAAATTTTAAACAAAACACATAAAGATATTCTAAGTAGTCTGAGAATTCTTAATGCTTATGTATCCAAGTAAAGAAGAGTTTGCCATCACCCCTCAGCTCCTCAACCCTGGCATTTACTTAGTATGATTTCCAAATCATTCAATTTCACTCCTTTATGATCTTATATTTGACAAATTCTCCCATAATTTTACACCCTCAAAATCTGTCTCCTCTTCCACTATAAACATTCTTCATGAGATTTTTTTAGTTTAAAGAACAAGTTGTTTGATGTGGGTAACATTTATCAAGGAATTGTTACTTACTACTCCACGAAGGCTGCCATGTTTCAGGATGATGCCCTGAGATGCTTAAACAAATTTTCTTCCCCACTTCAAACCTGCCATTTGCCTTCAAAGGAAGAAGGAGGATACAATAAAGCATGCCAGAAGTTAACTCTTGAGTTTTTGTAAAAGTTGTAAAAATCATGATAAAAATAATTACATTTACAAATAATATGTGACAATTGTACTACTGCCAACACCATAAAATTGGCATTCAGCTTGCTGAAAACAGAACTCTGTCACCTGAGTCTATTAATGCATGAAGAAAAACCTTCTACAAAACTATGCACAAAGGAAGGCCTTTGCCTCAAACTACAGGTCTGCCTTCCTACATCTGAGCATTGTATTCAACAGAAACCAAGCAGGCCCATGGGGAGAACAGAAGGCTAGAGAATCACATCAGTGTGATTGCTCCCAGAGGAAAGAACTTCCATTTATTAGGCATAAAGCTTCATGCCATTCAGAGATCACCAAAATAATCTTGGAAGACTTTGGATCTTCAATTGTACTATATGTGCCACCTTTCTTACAAAAATAACATTATGTTAAATGCCAAGAATTGCTCTCTCTCTCTACCTATGATAAAATTGATAACAATAAAAAGGAAAAATTAGTAAGCATGCTTACTTACCGTCAGCAAAATAATGCTGGGTGGTTTCATGGGATATTCAGGTGGTAGCACTATTCGCCCATGATAAATCCCTCCATCAAAATCTGAATCTGGAGGGCCTCTAACAGTGAAGTGCCATTCAAAAAGATTATCCTAAAATACCCCCATCGATGGGAGAAGGGGGGAGGGGAAAAAAAAAGAAAAAGTGTTCATCACAGAAAAAGACAATTCAATCTCATTTTCTTGAACAAGGACGGGCTGAAGAAACAGTACACAGGCAGAAGTTTTAAGAAGCCAAAATCAAGTAGAGAGTTAAGAGAATGCAGCACTAAGGATAAAGCATTGTAGGCTTCTGGTAAATTTCTTGTGCTATAATTTGCCAAAACCCTCAAATTCATTGTCCAAATTTTTTATGCCAGCTGTATAAATTATTAGAAGAGTTTTACTATCCAACAGATAGAAAACTGAGTCAATTAAGAGTAAGAGCCAAAATCTTTCAATCTTTGTCTCAATGAACAATGATTTCTGGAGAACCAAGGGGAGACCTACACCAAGAAAGAACACTAATGACAGCCTTCCCAAAGCTCCTTCCATGCCCTGGTCAACACAGGGATTTGACTCACACCCCACAGAACTATTCCTCCTCCTCCATTAACAATTTTGAAACAGGTACTGTGCCTTATTGCACAACTTTGAAAGATACGCATTGAAATCTAGAGTTTTATCATCCTTGGACATATAAATAACTTCTCTTTAAACATTATTTCTTTGGAGTTTTCAGCTGGGATTTGTGTATCAGAACTCGTGCTGCCAACAACTTCCTAAATATTTACAAGCAGAACAACTCCTACTGTTAGGACAGGAGCCTAAATGAGGCTTGCTGTCAGTGAGTGAGATCCCCCAGCTAATGCTAAACACTGGTATTACAGCACTGGCACTGCCCACATAGTTGCAGTTTTTCAAGTCTAGGAGATAACTGTCAAGATTTCCAGTGTTTCCTTTCATCTGCCAGCGTTCTCTTCGCAGTGAGACACTGTTCTAATCCAGAAATAAGATCTTCATGTAGGTTCCAAATAATAGCAAGAATTAAACCTCTCATTTTACCACAGGAAGGAGAAGCAAGCTACAGATAAAAACCAGTAAACAATAGGGAATATTTTATAGCGCCTAGGAACATGCATTATTATGTGAGCACGACAAGTGTGTTACGCATTTCTGCAAACAGCTGAAAATCAAACCTCCCAACTGAATATCATAGAACACTGATTTTTTTTAAATTAACCTAATGAAGTCAGAAGGGATTTCTGTTTAAGCTTCTAACCACCAGAAGTTCATTGTCCTCTCCATCCAAAAACTTAACTGGGTGTTCAGACAAGAAGCTACCGCTTAAGTGAAATCCCTCTCTCTTACAATGCATCCAGAATTGTACACATTTGTGTTTTTCACAGGTTTTCTTAAAAGCAAAACAACAATCCTCAGAGATCACCTTAAGTGTTTCAGTGACCAACTCAGCAACTGAGCCCGATGCCAGGTTTGGGTACAAAAAGCTTGATTTACATATCAAGTATTTCCAGAGTCTTGGGAAGGCGATGGGGGGAATAAACACACCCATGCTATAAAACTACACAGGTGCCATGTAAAACTATTACTAAGTACTTTCACCAATATCCTGAACTAGAAGACCATTGAAGTTGAATTCTGCTGCTGATTTCCATCACAGGGGAAAAAAAATCGGCTTGCTATCATTTAAATATGTATATTTTAAATATATATGCATTTTAGAGACGTATATATTAAGAGTATATATTAATAAAACAGCCTAATTACAAGGTCTTGCAAACATATAGAGAAACAAACCTCCAAAGGCTGTGCATGATAATGATCTGTAGGATCCTTCAGTTCTGCAGCCTCTTTCATCAAACGTTTGACAGCTGAAAAAAAGGAAAGCATAAGACATGAAAATGAAGAAAATAACTTAATATGCATTGCATAGAAAAATACATAAAACATTTCTTGAAGAACTCTTTTCAGCTAACTAATCTTCTCCAGCAGATTCCAGCTTCTTCACTGGAGTTCCTAATTCAAGACACTATATAACTACTTATGATGAATAAACCTTAAATGGGTTGTACAAGCATAAAGTTATGAAAAATCCGTGCATGATCACAGAGCTTCTCAACACTGAACACCAGGACTAAAGTAGTTTTATACTGGTAATTGCACCAAGGAGGAGGAAAAACATATGTATCATTAACAGAGTTTCAGACTACAAGATTTACAAGGCTAACAACCTCAATATTCTACAATACATGAGCATCTTTAACAACTGCTGAAAAGCTTTATCCTGACACCTCCCATGACAATTACATGACTACTCCTTTAGTTGATCAAAGGGTGGTCACAGTAATACTTGAGAGAAATCAACATATCATCAGGAAGAGGAGATGAAGTTTTATATAAGACTTGAACACACATATGCCCAGCCTGAAAAATTTACCCAGGGCCTCTGCAGCTGGAACCTGCCACCAAGTGTGAACACCCAGGTGTTCTATCATGATTTTAGGATACTCATTAGCAACCTTCTCCAACCTTCCACTTCAGAAATACCAGCATCACCTGTATTTTCTGTATTTCCTTCTTGTGCCCTCTTTTGCAAGCTCTGTTACATCACTTATACTTCAGGTGCCCTCATGTGCACCATACATTAATAAAAAACTCTGACCTCCCCACACAGGGATTCTCCTTCCAATCTACTGTGAAAAGTTCTTTTCCTCCTTCACACTTTTGGACAGCTATAAACAACGGCTCAAAGTTTGAGAATTTCACTTCTTACAACCCAAAGAGAAAACCAATTACGTGGAAATCTGCTGCTGCCAGTTACCTTAGTTATGCTGCTGTCACAGGGAGGTGTCAATTAAACACCCTACAGATCCCACAAGGTCATGGCACAGCTAGCAGCATTCAGACTCTGCTGAGTAACAGTTTGTCTCTTTCATCTTCATTAAGGTTTACCAGTTCATTAGAGAGGAATATAAGAAAACCAGTCTGGACCAGAAAAGGCTTTGGACCCAGCATTGCTTCACAGCCAACAAGGCTGGACACTTGCCTTTAGAAGAAAAGTGGCATGCACCAGGATGAGCTAATTCAGGAGGGAACACCCCATGAAGCAAAAAGATGACCATGAGAAAACTGACAATGTACATAATAAAACCTAATAAAGACAGAGCAGTCATGGACAAGGCAGACAACTGTTACTGAGATTTCCCAGCTGAGAAACCAGGACAGAAAAGAAATACATTCCCCCACAACAGCATCAAGTGGAGTCACCCATGTTCACCAAGGGAAAGCTATTAGAGCATAATAATATTCCACTCTTGGGGCATGAAACATAACAAAAATCTAATTTAGCTCTTGAATATCACAGAGATAATTTGCTTATAAGAAGTTTTCAGTATTAAGCAACCCTGGACATTTTAAGTATCTATCAGCTGACCTAACTTCGGCCTTCCAATACCTGAAGAGAGCCTACAAGAAAGATGGGAGAGGGATTTTTATAAAAGCATGTAGCAACAAGACGGGGAATAGCTTCAAACTGAAAGAGAGTAGATTTAGATTGTATCTTAGGAAGAATTTCTTTTCTGTGAGGATGGTAAGATGCTGGAACAAGTTATCCAGTGAAGTTGTGGATGCCCCATCCCTGGAAGTGTTCCAGGCCAGGTTGGACAGAGCTTAGAGCAACCTGGTCTAGTGAAAGGTGTCCCTGCTCATGGCACAGGGGTTGGAAGTAGGTGATCCTTAAGGTGCCTTCCAACCCAAGCCTTTCTATTATTCCATGATTCTAAGCAGCACATGTGTATGCAGAAAGGCTGAGAGATGGGGTTGTTCAGCCCGAAGAAAAAGCTCTAGGGAGACTTTACTGTGACCTTTCAATACCTAGAAGATGCTTATAAGAAAGAAGTAACTTCTTACCACAACCTGTAGTGAGAAGAGGGAATGGTTTTGAACTCAAAGAGAGCAGGTTTAGATTGGAAGGAATATGGAAGGAACATATGGAAGGAATTCTCTACAGTGAGGGCAACGAGACACTGGAACAAGCTGCCCAGAGAAGCTGGGGAGGCCTCATCCCTGGAAGCATTGAAGGCCAAGTTGGACAGAGCTTTGAGCTGTGATTTAGCAGAATGTGTCCTTGCCTGAGGCAGGGAGGCTCAACTAGATTACCTTTAAAGATTCCTGCCAACCCAAACCATTTTGTGTTTCTCCTCCCACATTGCTGAAAGAAACCAACTGAGAGGCTGCAAAGAAAGCCTGGAGAGGTAAAGGTTCATTCTGAGAATGTGCAATCCAGTGAAGAAAGCACAAAATTTGTTTCTTCTTTAAGCACTGCTGCAGTATTCATGAAACAGTTCTTCCTTTGGCTACCAAAAACTGCAGTGGAAGAAACAAGCATAATTCACAAAGTCTGCCTGCAGTAAGTCATGGTATTTCAACCCACTTAAGTCATACTGAGTCACTGAGTAAACATTTGGCAATGGCAATTCTGAAAAATCAGAACGGTTTGGACCCATTTGAAATAAAGAATTGCAGACTGTCAATAAAGTCAAAGAGTATCACTAATTCAGCTAAAAAAAAGTCAAGACACAGAATTTGTCTAAGATAGGTTTTAGAGACAAAATAGTCAAGTTATTTTTTAATGTGACATGACCATCAACATGAAAAATAACCATACTTTCACAGATACACTCAGTAACACTTTATCAATGTTCATCAAAATTAAATCCTGGAGAAATTAAGTTTCTGGACTAGAGATTACAGGAGAGTTCCCACCAAGCAGAAGGTGTGGGAGCTATCTACTGCTCTGTGGAGGAAAGACAGAATACTACAGGTCAGAGGCCCTGCCTGACAATCTGCCTCTTGTGTTACACTGAATAAAATTTTCTGAAAAGCAAAATATGGATATTAAAAATCTAAGAATCAAGTTTAAAGCCACCAGCTTGCTTTAGGATTGAGTGGTGGTGGAATAACAATTAATGCACAAAATTTGGACAATAAATGCATATGTGATTCATAGATTCATTTCTGCCAAAAACCACGTCCAGTCAAATTCCACTTTCATCATCCTTTACTTCAAGTTACCCTCAAACCTCAGTTCACACAATTGTTTCTTTTGAATATATCTGCAGGTCACATTCAAGTACTCCTGCTGTGTGCCCAACCAGACAAGTCTGTAGCTAGTGGCTGGGGAAACCTTCTGGACACAGAACATGCAAGTGATCAGTCTTTGTAAACATCAGTGTGACTGCTTAAAGAGATGACAGGATTTGAACATTGGTGGTGTTTTCTTAGTATATCATTATGTCTTTACTAAAAAAAAAAAAAAGTGGTTGTGCATGACAGTATCTTCCTCAAATGCACAGCAACCTTTTCATTCTGAAATGAATTCTCAAACTTCAGTTTGAAATTTCAGTTCCACTATTTGAAAAAGAAAGTACATAATGAACAGACAAATAATGGAATCCAGAACAGCTGGCATAAAGCTAGAGATCTCTCAATCTTCCAAGATGACTTATCTAAGCTGGGAAAAGAAGAATAAAACAACCTGACAGCTTTTACTGCTTTGGCAAATGTTTCCTACCTTTTTATTTATGGCTGCTATTATTATTTTTTTTTCACTTTAAGCAAGATTTAGAGGTCTATGCAGAAGAAATACAGAAGAAGTAGTAACTTTTTCCCTATGGCTCTGCTAACCAAAACAGCACAAGTAAGGATGCAATTTATTTACTGAATACAGGTTTTCCAATGAAAGTAAAACTCCCATAAAACCCTTCATCTCAGAGAAACTTTTATAACTACTCAATCCACTTAAGTGATTAGTAAAACACAAGTCATCTTTGTTATGTGTTTTTCTATTAATGAGGCTACTACCTACAATTAGGAAAAATATTACACAACAATAATAGAAAAAAATGTTAAAGTGAAATCACATAAACAGTTTGAGACAAGCATCAAGTCCTTTCAATTACATGGACGTGTTGAACGACATTTTGGGAGGGTCTTCTTAAATCCAGCTGGCTTTCTTTTCTTCCCCCCTCCACTCTATAGCTGACCATTGAGCCAAGAGTGCCTGACCCACAGCTGGTGTAACCATCAAGTGACTTCAGAGGTCACAGTGCAGAGTGTCAGCAGTCCCCACAGCAGCCCAAAGCACCTGGGAACCCAAACTGCATTGGCATTTAAAAGAAAATCTCATTTACTAAAGGTAATGCTTAAATTTCTTGGAAGGGAAAAATAACAGTGAATCACTCTGTCAGTAGCTCCACTACACATCATTAAAAAGCCCATCAGGATTAAGTTTATGTGTAAAGTACCTAGGATTGCTCATAAAATGACAGCACTTGATGAGCTTTGACATTTTAAGTTTTAAAAAATTCCCCGTTTTAAGTGATGTGGTCACTGACACATGTAAGAAAACATATTTAAAACGAAGAGTCACAGTAGCTCTTTGATATGGAAAATGATCTTTTTTCAATGATATTTTTTGCTGTACTCTCTAGAGAATGGTTTATTAAATCTAAACATACAGAAATTCTAACAGGTTCACAGCAACCTGCACAGCGTCACTAGGACCTGTGTGACATGTTGTGGATGTGATTCTCCTGGCCAGCTTAGAACCTGTGAATGATGTGTGATCATCTGTGAACTAAAAATAATAGAAATAAATCCAAAACACAGCACTGAACCAGCTACTAGGAAAAAAATTAACTCCATCCCAGCCAAGACCAGGACATTCCTCTGGCAGTTCCTTTGCCTTCTGCTACAAAACAAGTGTAAACACCATTTGCCAAGAAACAGGCCAGCTGTTTTCCATCCTCAGGGTCTCAGATACATCCCTTCTCAAGACCCATAAGCCTCCTGAACAGCTCTTTTACATCTTCACAGCCTCACGTACATTCCTTCACATGATCAACAAAGTATTAACAACTATTAAAAAAACACAAAAACTTTTAATTAGTCTTGTCTTGCTTTCCTCTCACCCTCAGAAACAGCCAACCTTTAGTCCTCATATCCCTCAGGGCAGCAGGAAGTACAGTACTCTTCTTGTAGTTGCAATTGAAAACAACTGTTCAGTCAACACAAAGGGAGGTAAAACTTACAAAATCCAAGGTATTTGTTGAACACACTAAGATTAAACAATGAATAAAATTTTAACATCTGTTCAACGTTTTGTTTTCAAACAATCTATCCTTATTTCATACTCGGAAGGTACTAAGCAGCACAACAGCTACTGGCTATTTCCTATTAGCTCTGTTTAGTTAACAAAGAACTGACTCATGCTTGTAGGCACGGATCACTTACTTGTACAAAATATGCAGGGGAGAAAGAAGTACAGTTTGTAGGAAAAGCAGCAATCATATTGAAGATGACAGCTAAGAGGATCACAATCTCAGCATTGTTAGGTTCCCTATGCCCTCAGGCTCCCAAAGCAGTGCCCTGGACAATAAATGCAGGACATTGCCCAGGACAATAAATGCATGCCTCCCTCCACATGCTCTCCCTAGGCCTCCAGTGCCCTCACTAATCAAATTCTTAATGAGTTGGTCTGCTGAAAGCAAAATAAACTCTGCCCCCCAAAAAACGAAAAAGCATGATTGTTTGTGGGCTCTGTGTGAGGCACTGCAAGTAGGTGTTCATAATTCTTCGAGTGTCTGTGCTAATGCCCACTCAGACGCCTGGTCACAGCCCAGACAAAAGCGAGACATTGTCACTACAAGAGCAGTGACTACAAGATTTGGTGTCTGATCTTACAGGCCAAGGGTCACAGCTCTTGGGGGAAAAAAAACTAAAGAGATTATTCCAAGTAGCTGTCTTATAGATTTCAGAAAATAGTGATGTTCCTGAGGCATGAAGAGGATGAGTCTGTACTCTAGTCAGCTGAGCTTTAATATTGATGGGAGAGGTTTATCAGCCATGTGGTAGCAGGCTGATATACATTGACTAATCCATTTTGAAATCCTAAGACAGAAAACAGCTTACCCTTTTACAACTGCCAAAAATACACACAAAAATATGAAGCAACGGCTTACAAGGCTTTGCCTTATTGAAGCAATACAAAGAAACCTGAAGTGTGGAGTGTGAAATTTCATCCCTTCCAAAATTAATGGTCTTTTTGGGAAGAAATAAAAAAGAAACTCAAGTTCATAGGCAGTGTGAGAAGACAGCATGAGGTGAATGCCCCCATGGCACCCTGCTCTCACAGAGGGTCAGTGACAGAAGCTGTTTGGCCATCCCAGACATGCACTGGCCATGGCCTGTACCTGTGGCAAACTGAGAATGGCCAGAGCTGCGCTGCCTCTCAGCGAGCAGAGGCGTGGTGTGCAGGGGAACAACTTGCTTTGTGCTGTGGAGAGTTACCATCTTTCTGGTATGTTGGGATGAACTAACTGGCTGTAGAAACAGGGATAAGGAAGAAGATGAACACATTGCCTTGGAGCAATCAGGAGCAGGACAAAGACATGTAGTAATATTGCACTTTTGTGGTCTGCTTGAGAGCACACAAAGTACAGCAGTGGAGAACCTAACTGATCCCCACTCATCAACCTGGTCTAGCACATTCACAGAAGAGAGATCCAGGTATGAAGTTCACAGATGAACTTCAGCTCCTTCACAACTCTATAGCAGAATTTGGCTTAAAATAAAGATTAATAAAGGCACATGTTTCTTTTAACAGTATTTTCCTATTTAAAATGTATTTTCATCTACAACATTACATTAAAGCAACTTATAATAAAAGGGTTAGTAGGATTTGCCCTTTAAAAATCTACTGAACAGACAAAGTCACCATTTGCAGTTTGCTCAAGTCAAAGAGCAGATTTCAACAGTAGAAGCCTCTTGTACAGGTACAAAACGATTACTTTTTCCACTCTGTCTCAAGATAGCATGTTCTAAATCCCTAAAGCTGACCTAAACGTTAGCAGCCTGGTTCTTCCTCTACTAAAGGCAAAGCAACAACAGGCACAAGGTCAGCTACTTGTTCTAAAGCCCTAGAGGGCTCAGTTACCAAGTAATCCCTTCAGTCCACAGATGACACAACCCTTTGAAATAGAAAATATGGTGCACTTTTTATGTATTTTAGTGCCTTTACATTAACTGAAGCTAGCTTAATATTAGAATATTGTAGAGTTCCATTGTAAGCCTTCAGTCAAATTGCAAGAGTAAGATACCAGCACTAAAGTGCACAGGTAACTGGAACAAGACAGGAATTTGTAAAACATACACAGAAATATTAAGTAATTGCCTATGCTCATCTACCTGGTTAGCAAGTTAAATGCCAGACTAGAAGCAGTGGCTATACATAATTACTGTCAACTCATTTTAATGGACAACTGTGAAAGAAACAATATTTATTTAAAATATTTGTTATATTTATTCAACACCTTTTTGCACATCTGTTCAGTGAACGATTTCACATATATTGACTATTGACATCCATGTTTTAAATCATTATAGAAATTTTAAAAGTTACTTATATAATTTACAAACTTTCAACATCTATATGGAAATAAATAGTTTAATAAATTAATATGTAACCAAACATGCTTAATTTGGAGAAATAATATTAAACCATTGTATGAATTATTTGTCTTTGCCACATAAAGTTCATTTTGCTATGGAACAGCTGGTTCCACCTGGTTTTCAGCACCAACAGGTGCTGAAAATCAATTCCAGTAAAGGTAATTTTCTCTTGAATACAGGGGGGACAAGTAGCAATAAAGGGGAAGAACATTTCTAAATTAAGCCACAGATATTTGTCCTCTCCACCCAGATCCCAGGTGTTTGTCATACAGCACACCACCACTGTTTCCCATGACGTGGCGAACCACAGCCACGGAGCATGTTTGTTTGGCCTTGTAAATTCACATATGCCACGCATCCTGCATATCTCCCTAAAAACAAAGTATTCCTTCCTTCCAAGTATTTTTAAATGACAAAAAGTTCATCATTCGCTTAGTGATCCTTCTTATCTTTCAGTTATGCAACTTGGGTGTAAGGCTAAGGGACATAATTTAACAATAGACACATTATCCGCACGAGGTATGTTTGTAAACAAGCGTGTCACTGACATTTGTAAGGTACAAGTCATCATAACATTCAGTTTCTCCTCACCTCTCATGCTGGTAACAGGAAGGTATGATTAAAAAATAAAGCCACTATTCATCACAATAACATGAAGCCGATAATGCCTATTTCTCAACACCCAGTCAGGGGAAAGCCGGGACAGCAACCCACACACACACCCTCCCAGCCCTTACAAGCCGCGGAAGAGGTTTTGCTCCGGCTGTGCAAGCAGCTCCCGGGGGTGAAGCCCTGGCACAGCCGGTCAGAGGCCGCTGCTCCGACACAGCCATGGGGGAGACACGGCCTGTCCACTGTTTGCTTCCCAGGAATCCAAGCCTTCCCTTCTAGCACTGTTTTCTCCACATCTCTTGAGGCATCTCTCTCACTTCAAGGATTCAAAAGAAAGCGCAGGAGTTATAGGCATGAATTTTAACATGCAAACATGCCGAACCAAACATGGGAGCAAACACAGACACGCAAGTAAATAGAGCCTGTACAGCAACACTTCTGCAAAACAAACTGACGCCACACAGGCCAAGTCACCCTTGGCAAGCCGTCCCTCACAGGCACCTATTCAGAGGGCAGGCGATGCCGGGGGAGCAGGGCACGGCCACCTGACTAAACGTTCAAAGGTACGATTCCACGATCCACCAAAACGCGTGGGCACACAGACCTGGCGGTCAGGGTGTTTTGAACCGAATTACAGCTCGGAGGAAGGTATCAACGCCATCGCACTGCGAAGGCGAACCGAACCCGGCCGGCCTCCGCCTGAACGCCGCCACCGCCCCGGCGCAGGGAACCCATCGCCACCGCCGTGGCCCCCGGCCCTCCTCCCCGCCGCAGCCCCGGCCCCGGCCCCAGCCCCGGCCCCCGAGCCCTCCGCGACCAGCTCGCCAGCAGCGGCCCGGACAGCTCGTAAAGGCGCGGCCGCCGCCTACCCGGGCTCTTGAGGTTGTACCGGGCCTCCATGGCAGCGGGCACCGCTCGCTCCCTCCGCGGCGGCTCCGGCGGCGGGGGCAGGGGGCGGAGGAGGAAGGCCGGCCCCGGCCCAGCCCGCCTCGCCGCGGGACACTCCCCTGACGTGGCAGCGGCGGCGACAGCCCCGCCGTGACCGCGGGGGGAGGCACCTGCCGAGCCGGCACCGCCCCGGGCCCGGCCCCGGAACGGCAGCCGGGCGGGGACGGGGTGCTGCGGCGGCCGGGCCGCGGTGGCTGCGCGGGTAAGAATGGGCCTTGTGCGCCCCGACCGCAGAGGTGATGGGGCGAGGTGCCTCCGGGCCTCGGCGGGTTTGAAAACTGGGGGCTTGGAAAAGAGGCTTCCAGGAACCCACAGACACAACACACTCCCCGCCCAACAGACTTCACTGTAAGACTGAGTAGCATCTTGTTTGTTGTTTTCAGGATCATGAAAGACTGAAATGTTGTCATATGTCAATGATTATTATTTTAGCAAGTATTACCAGCAAGAGCTTGACTTGACTGTCACCTTTTCCATGCCGCAGTGACGGAGAGATATTTACATCTCAACTGCTTCTCTTCCACCTGGTTATAGGTGTAATACACTTGGGATAGAACTTTTAAGAACATATAGCTGAGACAATATCTAAATTAAAGGGGTCAGAATTTCAGCAGTCTCTGTTTCCTTTTGTTTCAGTACAAGCTGTGAATAAGAATCAACCTCTTAAATTAATTTTTTGTTGTTGGTCTTAGTTCTCTTTTTCCCACTTTGATTGAACAGCAATGGCAAACAGTTGTAAATAAAACATTTGAGTAGGTACATATTTTTCACCCCACTATGTTCTCTCTCAATATTACAAAACACCATGTTAGTGTTTCCTTTCCTGTCCTGTTGCACAGTGATGTGGTAACAGCAATAGGTAAAGAAAGCAACTTTACTCCTCCTGAACAACTAGCAAAATTTTCAAAGGGGCAAAGTGATTGTCCTTTTTACAGGACAAAGCACTATGGATAATATAAAGGGTCATTCATGTATAGAGATGGGAAAAGATGGCATCAGACCTTGGGGTTCCCTCTTACAACAAAAGCACCATAGATACATTAAATGGCCAACAACTCCTGAAGACATTTCAGCATTTCTAGCCAAGAATGGTTGATCTGACCGATTGAGATGGTGAGCTGCAGGCACTGGCTGTTGGGTTCACAAACTATTTTGGTCATAAGTATCTTTCCTTGTCTTCCAGAGCCACCTTGCTGTGCAGATGGAGAAGGGCATTGGGACAATTTGTCACTAAATTGTGCCCTTCCCCAAAGCAGGAGAGAGGTATTCTCCATTCAGAAATCTGGATTTTCATGTAAAAATTCTGGAATTTATTTTGGTTGAAGATAATTTTTGAGTTGTATTATAATATGAATAGTATAAAGTGGTAGTTATTATGAACTACTTAAGCAGAATGTGGAGTTCAGCTCTGCTTTCTGGGCTCTGGCCTTTGACCCTTGTTGGATGCACTTAGACTGTCCTTTTATATAGTTCAAGGAGGAAACACCTGCAGTTAATGTGAAACTTGGGCTTTCAGCTAAAAAAAGATATATAGTCACTCTAACTGCATGAGAACTAAGCACTGTTGAAAATGAGCTAAATAAACTGAAAGCAAGAGAAATATCCTGAAAGAAGGTGCACATTTTCCTCATTTAAGTAAGCTACAAAGTGGCCTGGCTGGGAGCTGGGGGAATTGCCGTGAGGTATTGTGCAGAGCTAGCAGTACAAGACTGCTTTAATTTTCAGATGTACTATTAGTTAAAAGTCAAAGCTGCAGGAGGTGAATGCTGCCAGATGAAAATGCTGATTCCTGCAAGGTAGTCAGCATACAATTAGAGATCTGGGGATTAATTCCCAACCCCACATCTCGGCAGCTGCTTGGGGCACATGAGGCACTGCAGAGCTCATGCACAGTCAGTGTTGCCAGTCCAGAAGCAGCAGCCTCCCTCCTCTTCCTGCCTCTGGTTAAAAATACCCTTTGGATTTTTCATCTGCCTTTTGTTTAGACTTTTGCAGGAAGAAGCCATTTTGTACCAGAACTTGTGGGGTTTTAAAACCAAACACCAAATATAGTAGCAAAATTGCAGTCAAATTCTACATGCTGGCAGCACTTCATGTAGCTTGTGTATCCTGTCATATGATCTAACTTGGTGAAAAAATAAACAAGCTGAAGCACATAGAAACTGAAAGTTTGCCTGAACATTGCTGCAACAAAGATTTCGTTGCTTAATGCCACACTGAATCTGTGCTGAAAGTTTTTACCCATGTTTACGTGTACTTTTTTCTCTGGTTATCTTTGGATGAAAGCTCTAACAGATCCACCTAGCTTCAGAGCACAGTAGCATATAGGCCCTTTTGGTGCAAAAAAACAAAAAAAAAGACAAAATTAATGACAATCAAAAGGTTTGATAAAATGAATAATTTTTCAATTGAAGGTGTTTCTACTGTGAAAGAAAGGCCAAGTCACAGTTAACATATGGGCGAAATTCTGCTGAACACTTGCAAACTATGGAGAGAGATTTCTGAGCTGATTCCTGAGGCTCACTCTATAGCTGATGGAGAGAACTGGGAGCTCCTCTTGCCTGGAATAGATGTTAGCTGTACACCAAACAAATCATGCTTTAAAAGTTCCTGCATTTTTCAGTTACCTGCAAAGGGAGATTAAGCTAAGTCCTCTGTGTTCTAGACTACCCTGGTTAGGTATTTTTATATGTATGTATACATAGGTATTTTATATGAATGTATGTATATATGTATGTATGTATGTATAGCTGCATCTGAGGTACACAGCTCTCTATACCTGAGAGAAATGTATCCAGCATTTCCCCTCAGTTTAGAAGAATTACAAGCATTTCAGTCAATATAGCCTCTCATTTTTAACAGTAAGATCCTTGATGAACTGACTTTAAAGCTCCAAGGGAACTCAGCCAGTAGGAATGGGAGTCACAAAGTGAGCATGCAGAGTTGGGGGGATGCACAATAAGAAGCATCCAGCAAGAGCCCACAAAGAGGGAGTTACTCCCAAAACTTCTTCTTTCTCTGGGAGGCAGAACACCTGTGTGACACAGGGGTTCAGTTTTTGCACAAAGGTTGGATGCATCAGTGTATGTTTTTACAAATCTCAGGGAATTATGCTAGGTTATGTGACACTGAACTACTATTTATTTCTCTGTGCAGGTCATATAATGGTATGAGATGAGTGTATAAATATGTTAGGTGATTATCTAAAGTCAGTTCAGAGTGGGGTTTGTATGTTTTGTGGGCTGTCTCATAAATTCAGGTACTAATTATTTATTCTAGACAAAGTTTGAGATCACAGAAGCTTATGATAGTACAATAGTTCTTTGTACAGAGCAATCACGCCCTGCTGTTATGAATTCACAAAATGTAGAAGGGTTTGCCTCATTTATAATGCTAGCCTTTCAATACACAGTTGGCTGCAGAATTAAATTTTTAATGGAATTAAGGAATCTAATATTCACATCCCTATATTTTTGGTATGATCTCTCTTGAAAGAGAAATCATCATGGTATTCATTGTGACTAATACAGTCTCAGCTTTTAAAATCCTCTGTGTTAATTCAGACCTTGTAAATCTGGATTCAACAAGTGCACCTCCTCCTCATCAATAAAAACAAGCGTGGCATTGTGTAACCAGTGCCCTGTAGCAATTGCACATATGGATGGTGCCTCTCAGGAAAGCAATTACTGTCTGTTCTTCAAGCTTAGTTCTAAGGCAACCATCTCACAAAATGGGGGGCTTTGCCAGCTGACTTTTAATTAGCATTATTTCAGAAATGAAGAAGGATAGTAGGGAAAAAAGTTACCAGATTGCTTTAATTGATGAAGCAAGCAAGTGCCCAATCTGGACCATTGGTGCAGAGTTAGTGTGAACTAATAAGATGTTTCACAATGTGAAGTCAAAATAAAGGTACATATGTTTCACCTTTTCTTTACTCCCTGAAGAATGAGCAGAATCATGCCAACCAGTTGACTCACAATCTTCTGGCATCATTGCTGTAATAGTTCAGATGATTTCCTGGTTCAGAAGACATGTGCAAAGCCACAAGTCAAAGCTGAATCTGTGTCCAAGTGACAGCTGTTCACGACTCTGAACCTCCCTGATTTAGTTACTCTGTCCTTAGCAGCTACTGATAACGGCAGAAATTTTCTCTGGTGCTTATTCCTCACCATGCAAATTGCAGAGCACACTGTTTAGCTGGAGGCAGTTGCAAACTACCAAAATTTAAAAATATTTTGCTCCAGTGCCACTATTTCAGGAGAAAAGGCTGGGCATAGCCTTTGACCCATGCAGCCAGTTTTTCGTGATCTCTTTAGGGCTTCAGGCCCCAGATTGTCTTGTCACTTTTTCTGTATGTGAGTTCCTCTGCATGTCCCTTCATTTTAACTTACTCCCATAAGCTTTCTTCTGGGAAGGGAGCACTGGTTCTCACAATTAAACATCAGGCAGAGGAAAAGCACTCAGGGTTATGTCTGTTGGACTGCTATCAAGTAAGTCCTTCCACCCCATCCATTCCAAAACTGTTACTCACCACTTTAATGTGCATTTGCATGTTCCTGCTTGCATACAGCTGCTTACATACAGCTCTGACTGACTCAGCAATAGAAATAAAGGATTGGTGAGCTGGCTGTTTATTTAAAGTTCCTCAAAAAGCATTTACCAAATGGTGTTAGCTTACTGTGTCATTAACCAAGATATATTGAGTTACCAGCTGTCTTCACCGGCCCTTTGTAGATATCTGGGACACACAGGAGTTTCTCAAATGGTTAGTGGAAATCTGTGGCTTGGTTCAGTTGCACAGAGAAGCATCTGATGCTGTCTGAGGTATCCTAAGGTATGCCAGATATCCATACAGAGCAGAAAGGTATGGGATACTGTTGCCATTCTGAACAAAGCAGCAGCAGGTGAAGTGCATAGAGTGCCTTCAATAACATAAGGAATCCATGTGGACACTTGGACTAAAGCCCTAATCACAACAGTTGGGAGAGCCCCGAGAGTGGCTCTGCTGACCAAATATGCCTACCCTCTGGCAAATTGCATTGCTCTCTGGGCTCCAGCTGACTGTACTGACCTGATCTCCACTGCCTAATACCAGGTCACTCTCCTCTGCATGGTCACTCTCAGCTGCTTGGGCTCCACAGCCCAGCCCTGGTCGGGCTCAATCCCAGAACCTTGGTTTGACAGTCTTAGAGAAAACTGCACGGCAGAGCCACATAAGGCAAGAGAGACCAAGAGATGGAGGTTGGGCTATTGACATATGGTCCAGAGAAAAGGCAGCAGTGTTAAAAAGCTGTAAAATGCTGGAAGGAAAAGGCAGAGAGTCAAAAGATGGCAGTGTGGTGACACTTGAGCCAGAGAATACTCATCTGTTGTCTTGCATGGGGACGTGAGCATGTTAATGCTTAGTCTAATAGCTTGCTAATCACAGCTACCTATATTAACCAATAAATTATTACTGTACTCTGGTAAATTGTATCTGCTTCCAGGCTTTTTTTTTTCATTGCTGAAAGGTGTCTAGTAAGGTGACCCATGAGGATACAGACTCACAGGAGATGCAGGCTGCAGAGGCTACTCTTACTCTGAAATTACAAAAGCTAAAACAATTGTGCAGTCTGGTGTTGTCATAACTATTCAAATTACAGATTTATAGCTTTTAATTAGGACTATTAATGGTAGCAATATAAAAAGGGGAGGGAAGAAGGAAAGAACTTCTTCCATGCTAAGGAACTTTTATGAATCCATTTAGTTCATGGGAGCTGGAAGATTTCATGGGAGAGGGTGTACTGAGTAAAGCAGAAAGGCATTTATAATCTGTCAAGAGAATACTAAATTTAAAGCCAATAATCAAGTTTCTGCATAACAGACTTCATGAAGAATACAAAACTTGAATGACAACTGCTGCTTTATAGACAGAAAATGTGGAATTGAAATATGAAATTACTGAAGGAACAGAGCTGGAAACACTGCTGAGCAAGGGGAACAGGAATGGTGGTAGTGAATTAATTTGAGTGTCTCTGCTGCAAAACTTGCATTCAGCACTTAGGGTATGAGACCAAGACAGCATGATGGCATACTGACAGTCCAAAGAAGTTGAATCAGCTTCAAAGGAGTATTGAAAGAGAAGCAATTTGTGGATCAGACCATTTGGCTCACCAGAAGACAATTCAGTCATTGAAAAGGGAATTGCAGAGAAACAGAGTATGGTTCCACTTCTCAGCACAGGTTTTGGAGACAAGAGATGGTCCCAGGACCTTTAGATCTGGCACTACTGTTTTCCCAGAAGGCACATCCATTCTCTCTGCATACTACCTTGCAAAAGGAATTGAAACAGGTTACATTTCCCACAGCCCAGATGGCTCTCATTATCAAAGTAGCCCTAAACCCAGAGGTGGATGTGCATAAGCAAAGGGAGAATTCAATCCACAGCTGACTTAACCTCAGAACAAGTTGGAGTTGAATGATGGCCCTGGATAGTGGGGCTTTTAGAAACCCCAGAAGTGTTGCTGAAAGGTTTTATTTCTGGGGCATCCATCACTCCATCCCATTATGCAGTTTTATCAGCAGCATTAAGAGGAGCTCCAGCTGCAGAAGAGAGCTTGCAGCACTAGTTGTGAAGGAGTCTGAAAGCACTACTGGCTCCCAAACTGTTGGATGATTGTTTTTTCTGGATAACAGAAAGCTGAGGAAGGACTAGGGCAGTATTTACCTAGAAGCATGCACTAGGTTTGAGACTTGGTTTGTGTGGGAAGGAGTAAGGAGGCAGGCTAGGTTTTTGAGGACCAAGAATTTGCAGTGATGCATGGATTGAACTGGGTGAGGGGGCACCTACCTGACACAGAAACACCTAAATGCAAACACAGGTTCATCTGGGTCAGAAACTTGCAGTGCTGATGGGAAAGTGAGTCAAGACTATAGCATTCCCTGATGCTAGCATGCTCAAGGAAGTGAAACATCATGACTTACACACATTTTCCCTGACAAGGAGAGGTTTCTCTTGGATGTAGTCAGGCTCTTTGCTCTCCCTGTGCTGCTTTCCTGCTTTAGAATTATTTTTGATTTCCAGTGTGAATGCATTCATATGGTTTATAGTTATATTTGTACTGACACTACAGTTTAGCACAGTTCAGAATGGCTTTTAGTTTGCACTGAATGGAGATAAAAACACAAGGGGTAAATCCTGCTGAAATAGGAAAGGCAGTTTTGATACTGTCCTGTTCTTCCCTGTCAACTACTTGGACCTTTGAGGACCATGTGGTGTAACCGACCTCATCCACACTACCTCCCTGGGGCTGACACTGTTGTGATAAGCCCATTATCTTTCCTTGGTCTATATTTTCATGGAACCACAGAATCAATTCAGTTGGAAAAGACCTCTGGGATCATCAAGTCCCACTTTTGACTAAACACCACCAGGTCAATTAGACCATGGCACTAAGTGCTATGTCCAGTCTTTCCTTAAATACCTCCAGGGATGCTGATTCCAATGTTTAATCACTCCATTACCTCCCGGGCAGCCAATTTCAATGTTTAATCACCCTTTTTGTGAAGAAATTCCTCCAAATATCCACCCTGAACATTTTGTGTAAGGCAGCTTGAATAATTTTCTGGCCTATATGCTGTACCTTTGGCCACTCTGTACTTTTTTTCTTGCCTCTCATGTTTGCACTCATCCATGTGTCTAATCCCAGTTTCTCAATTTAGGCTAGTGCATGTTAGTTGTTGGCTTGTTCTTATTTTTGGTTTGGTTCTTTTTAAAGAAAGGACATCAATGAGTTTTTTTCTCTTTTACTTCTGCTATTCAGCAATCCTGAAATAAATAATCCCTCTTACTTGTAGCAGGTCCAGGTATTCAGGGGAATATTCAGTAGACTATCTTCTCTGACTAGTCTCATGAAAATCTTTTACCTTATCAAAAATATGTTAGTTTAGTCCAAGAGACATTGTGATAAACTGCTGCACTAGGGGGTTTTGTCCTGGTTATATTTATATATTTTTTAAATTTTAAATCATGTTCTGGACATGATTAAGAAATGTTTAAAATCTGACTGTGGACATAAACTGTAACTTCAATATCAATACATATTTTATAGCATGCATAGAAACCAGGATTACATAAATATGTTGAGTCTTTTTAGGGATGTTATAGCATGTAATGGATTTCTACAATTTAGATGTTTTTGTACTCAGTATTTTTTCAGTAGGTTTTAGCTCAAGACCTAGCTTGTGCCTCATAATGCCTACAAACCAAAGGGAATAGGCTGGAAGGAACCAATGAAACTGAGTATCAGACCTGGTTACAGCAAAATATGAAATTCAGAGACAGCAAACTGAGAAACGTAACACAGATACCAGGGAGAAAACAAATTAAAAGCAGCAATCTGCTAGTGTCATTTTTAAATGTAGCTATTTGAAGATATGTGCATGAGCTAATATGCAAATATTAATACAGTGAGAAATCAAGTGGGATGTCAACCATATGCCACCATATAAGAGGAGCCCAAAAGAACTTCCCAATCAAGCTTATTTCTGATTTTCCACATAGCTGAAATAGGAGAATTTGATGTGTTTATCTGTAATTGAGTAAATTCACACGCAGCTATATATAAACATTTAGAATCTGAGTAAGAAATTTTGGTGTTAATGTATCTGTCCATCTAACAGGACAAAGCTGCAGCACAAAAATCATGACATGATGTCATGTACATCATCGGTACAAAAATAGGAAAACCCCAGTGTTCAATTTGAGAAAAAAATATTCTACAATGACTGTTGCAAATGACAGCACAATAAATATGTTATTAAAGCAAGCAGTTGCTACTGTATACAATTATGGGTTATTTTCTTTAATTCCTCCACTTACTCTGATGATGCATATAAAGATGGAGGGAGTTCATAGGTCAACATTTCTTTTAAAAATTGCTGCAGTACTTTCACAGAATGAGCTCCCTTAGTATCAAATCATCAGGAGTGCAATTTCACATGCAAGAAACCACAGAATTTTTGTTTTAGTGTAAAAAACAACCCTGTTCTATCATGAAACATGAGAGCTCAAATGATCCATGTGAATTATGCTTTATCAGAGTAGTTTGCTCCTGTCAATTACACTTCCATGCTAATGCACAGCATGTTGGTAATCACCAGATTTTAGAAACATATTCCAGCACTGTAACATTTTAAATAGCCATTCCAATGCATGCTCAAAGGTGCATTTGAACCCTTCAGAGAACCCCTCACACACTCTGCTGCCTGAGCTGCTGCCTGTTGCATTACTTACAGGGATTTCCTCAACTATAACAAGTTCTTGGAAACAGTATTTTATAGTTATCTAGCTCCTGACTTTAAAATGTCTACAGGATACTAAATTGGTTTGGGTTTATTGTAAACCAGCATATTAAAAAGACATGGCTTATTCATTAATGGTCCCTACCATTTCTAGTCAACTTCAATGTTAAATAAGAAATGGAGACTCATGGATCAGGTACTTTAGAAATACTGGACTATTTGGAAAGTAATTACTTCTTCCACAATTTCTAATTTTAGAAAAGGTGTATCAACACTGCTTTAAGTGGCTCTTGTAGCACATGGGGTATTTAATTTCTTTAAAAGAAAAACTAGAATCTCAATAAAATTTAAAAGATTTTTTTAAAGAAAAAGCAAGTTTTAGAATATATTTGTAAAAAGAACCTTGCATGCCTCACTCAGTGTCCAATCACTTCAGCTAAAACATTAGAAAATGATTACTCAAAAGTGAAATGAGTTATCACCTAACCTGAAAATACAAAAGTTAAACACTAAAACTAATGAATTTTTAACATTCTTTAAATTTTATATTTGAAACATAAGTAACCTGATGAAAATTACATTTACTCTGATAATATCGAATTGGAAAATTTATGTTGGCTAAAATCACCTTCACTAAATTATGCTAGTCTGTTTCAAATTCTAGATGGGACTACAAGAGGCAACTTCACTGTCTTAAACAAGGTGATAGTCTCTAATACAAGGGCATGCATGGCTACATAGAACTCAGGCCAAATTATGGAAGGTACATTTAGTTATGACTCATACCATAGCCACTATGAAGAGATAATTTACACATAAAAACAACAACAACAAAATTATCTGGCCCAGCCTGGTAGGTGTTCTTAGTCCCACATAGCCACCTACACCTGGTGGGGCAAAGGGAGGATAGAGATTGTGACCCAGTGGGGGAATCTCAACAAAATGAAAGACAAACACATGGCCAGAAATTACAGCAGCCCTTCAGTGAAAGTCCTGTGGACTGGAAAGCTGTCAAAAGGTGTCTCTTACCCATCACTGCTTTGGTGAACTCTGAAAACAGCTTTGCATTACTTTAACTGAGGGGCTAGTCAGAAGAATTGCCCTCAACTAAGATGATGGGTGGTGACAGTACTAAAAGGAATTTGAACTCTGTTTTTTAAACACTCTGATTTGACTACAGCTACTGTCACTGTTTTTGTCACCAGCACCAGGATCAGTGATTTTCACTATTATCAGTATTTCTTACCTTTCTGAGCCCCTAGAACTGCATTACTTATCACACAACTCTTGACAAAGCCATTGGTTCCATCCTCCTGCCTGTCCCCAGAGCTATTTTGGCTAGGGGCAGATTAGCTGTGAATAAGGTACATTTTCCCTTACCTGTTTCTGGTGTACAGTAAGCTGCTTCCCATTCTGGTCAAGTTCTTCTCACTCCCAAAAGCTGCCAACAAAACCATTAGACTGCGCATGCAATTGGTAAAAATTAAGAGTTCCCCTTCCATCAAGAAATTATAATTTTGTATCACTAATTAAACAAAACCACTCAATACAGAACATGGAAAGTGTTACTTTTTAGGTTTGAGAGTCCTCTGCTGTCCTGGCTGATCCTGTGGTAAATCTGCCCATGTTCAATATTAAAATAAAAAGTAGTGATGTACGCTGATTATTACAGCAGGTAGATTGTCCAGTCCTCATTTTAATGGTCTCGTCTTGATTTCAATCACAGATGTACCCCTGATAGAGGGAATCAGAACCCAGTGCTCACACCTTTATGACTTATCAGTACATCAGAATGCCAGGGTGGAAATACATACAGATTCTTCATTGCACCAACTGTACACACGCAGGCTCTCAACACAAACTTAGCAATGTAAATCCAGCTGTACAGATACAACATACTCCTCTGAAGCCTTATAAAAATACCAGTGCAACATAGAGCCATTTTACAAAATCATTTTTATAGAAAGGTATTTTAGTGGTATATGCTGAGGTAAATAATAAAACCAGACCCAAGAGAGGGCATGACCAGTGTTAAGAAGAACTCCGGATGAAATTTGGCCAAAAGCCTGTTTTATAAAAGCTAATATTTACCTACCAGTTACGATTCCTGGTAAGGTGCTTATTGCTGTAATACTTCAATATTATTCTTCAGTTTACAAATTGAAAAATATATGAAATTAGATCTGTATGAATGTTAGGTATTAGCTGTCACAAATTTTAAAAGGCATTGTACCAAGTTTTCTTAATTGTTTACTAACCAATTTGATTGTAGCAGGTAAATAAACTACAGCATACATTTTACCTGACACCATGCATCAAAATCACCATAAAAACTAAGTTTATCAAAGTCCAAGTCCACAAGGAAAACATGAAAAAGTGCAAATTATGTACCCAGTATTTCTGTCACAGCTGTTTTTTCTTAATATGGCATGAAAAAGGTTTACAGCATATATTAAGAAAATTCTTACAAGTGCTCACCTCAATGTTTATATATACAACATTTTGCTCAAAGTGCTCACTATATGAAAAAAACTGATTGGATAAAAATATTTAAACAGTGCTTTCTGAACGTTCAGGGAAAATTCATATAATACATCAGTCCCATTTGTTTTCCTCTTCCCTCAGTGCAATGAGATGCAGAAGTCACATCAACTTCATGAAAACTTTGCTTGCCACATTGCCAGAAAACCTCAGTTACAGTGGCATTCTTGGTGTCCCATTGGGAGTGGGTCTTTTATTTTTTTGCAGGTGGCTTTGATGTTTTCGAGATCTTACTACTTTCATTCTTACTTCAAATACTTCTTGTATGGCTTTTCGAAAACAATGGAAATTGTAGTCTATTAATCCTACAGAGACAGAAATGTTTTACATATTAATAAAGACATTCATATAAATAAGGTAATGAAAACATTGCTTATATTCTGTTTAGTGAAATACCATACTCTCTGTCTGGGGGTCATATTCAGTGAACTGTCCAGGAATTTTTTCTGTGCTAAGCAAAAGCACATTTGAGAAATACAAATAATTCAGTAAGCATTACAGCTTGATACGTCTGCTACTATATATACTGGTATGTTTTAAGAGAAATCAAATAGAAGTTCATTGGCAGATAACAGATCCTTAATTTAATAAAGGGCTTTGAAGAAATGCTCAGTATACCAGAAGAAAAACTGAAATCTTTCAAAAATATGGTGTCACTTTGGAAATCTGCTTTACAGAATAACTGCGATAAAAATAAGTACCATCTATTAATTAAGAAATTTTCAATTTTTGACAATACATAAACTTTGAAATGGATACTTGATAGAACTATTACCAAATCTCAGCCAGCTGTATTTCATCTTACACTGTAATTAAAAAGTAACACAATAGACATGCTGTTAGATTAGATACTTACATAATAGGCAGATAACATTACCATGTCAGTGGGCTGAATGTAATCCCACAGAAAAGCTGTAAAGCCATATTGGTAGTCAATTGGACGATTTACTGAGTGCTACAATTCTGTAATATCACAATATAATTTTGGTACTGAGCTCATGACCTCATTCAATATTAATGTCATAAGCTTTCTTAACTCAAATACTGCAGCATTTTCTACTTTAGTTTCCCTAAGAGGAGATGCATATTTTTAAGTGGTTTAAATCCACCATGTTATACTTTGGTTTTTTTCCCCAGAAACTGTTTTCTGTCTTCCTGTAGTTCAGACAAAATATTACTTGGAATTCATGAGGCACAAAAAGCTCATCTCCATTATAATACCAGCACCGTACTGCAGAAGAGTGAAGGGCTACCAAGTGTCCCAACTATGCAGACACAACAACCTCACACAGTTATGGACAAACCCTAAGGGATGTTTATTCAACATGGTGTCTTCTGAAACAGTGCTGTTAGTAAGTATGCAGAAATAACGCTTCTTATGCTTTCTACAGAAAGCAACTGCATCCAACATTCATAGGCAATAAAGGTGGTAGGGGTATGGAAGAGACGTTTGACCAATTTAAGATCTATCAAAAGCTCACCAGGCTCTCAAACAGTCCAGCAGACATGTTTCAAAATTTTTCCCTTGGTTATGGCAGGCAAGCTGTTCCAAATGTGTATGCTGGTGTCAACAGGCACAAATCAGTGTCAGTCAATATAAACTAACACAGTCTACAGTTGCAGGTGGAAGCTTTACTGCATTGGATGTAAACTTTGAAATACTTTCATATCAGAAATTTGTCAAATACGTTTATGATTTCATCCCATCTTAATGCCTGCACAAGTTCTTTCATCCCTTTAAAAATGTTATGTAAGGTTTATCAAGCTGTACTTACCTCAATATTTATGATACAGTTAGAAACTGTTATCAGCTAATGACAACCTCAGTTATTCATTAACTCACTAATATAAGGGAAAATTAATGCAATACTAGAAAAGGGGAAAATACCTTTTCTCTCAAAGCTTTCTTCTCTGACAAAACATACAAGAGCGAGGAATTTTGTCACTTCTTTTAAATAAAGGACAGTTGTATTATTCAGTTTTATGATTGCCATTGATTCTTTGTCATAAGGGGTTCCAGTGCCATCATCTTTAAGCCTAAAGAGCAGTATTCAAACAAACAAACAAGAAAAGACAAGACAACAGATTAGTTAACAAAAGTACTGTTACATTATTTTTCTCACCAAAGAATCTCAAACTTTATGAAATCTTCATTTTCATCTTTCAGGGAGACTCTTCCTCAAACTACACACCATTAAACTAAGAAGACAAAGAGATTAAATTGTTTATCATATCACACACCAAACCTTAGATCTGGGGCTAGAAATCAGGTGGTTTGATTGCCAAGTGTCTGAACTGGAACCTGTTTTTTTCCTCAGTAAGTTACCACCCATTTCCCACAAGGCTGTTTTTTTTTTTTTAAATCAGTGCTTTATATTATGACTTATAAAACGTGAAACAGTAGGTCTATACGGATAACTCCAAACCCAGTAACCTTGCTTGAGTGGTAGCAGCTGACTGATGGTTTAAGACATCATGAGACTTTCCTCATGAGATGTTTGCTTTTGCAACATCATATTATGAAAAGAGATTTCTCGTTCACAGATGCTGTGTCATGATGATAACTGTAGTATGGTTTTGTACATTGTAACATTGTAACATTGTAATTTCATCCTCATTCCTGAATGCACACACAGATATTGTTAAATGGATAGTTATCACCAACCTCCCAGAACAATTAGTCTCAACAATATATTAAAGTGGCAAGTTCCACAGATGCTCCAGGAACAGAGGACAAAAAATTAATTGTAATATCATCTTTAGTCTGTAGCTAAAAAATGGCAAGCAGATCTCTGGTGATAAAGGCTAAATGGCTACACAAGTACAGTGGCAGAATGATATTTTGTAAATAAAGAGCCCCATAAGTGGTGTTGTACACGTAATTATTAAATACACACTCTTTTGAACTACACAGCAGAATCCTTCCCTTTACAAAAATCAGCATCCTTTATTTTGTACCTCTGTAAAACAATTTCTTACACAGCTACTGAAGTGATGACTCCAAAATCTGAAACACACAGTAGAATATACAAACTTTAGAGATTTTAGGTTAAGTATTCAAGTTTATTGTTCCAGTGCTTATTGCACATGTGCACCAGGACTCTCTCTTGTACCTTGTCCCAGAGAGCAAAAAGTCTGTCAGTGGTACAAATGCAAAGCTAGCCCAGCCTACCACTCTCTAAGCATGTTGTGCATTGGCCTCCAAGTGTAAGCATCTTAGTGCACTAATTCTTAATGTGCCCCTGCCTTTCCCAGGAAGGGCTGGCATTACATTTGGCCAAGGACCCAGCCACTGAACACATAACTTGCAAGGAGATGTACATGCCAGCCCAGGAGATTTCCACTTGGTAGTGTACAAAAAGGGGAAATTGAAAAAAACCCAGAAAGGTCATATAGGGAATAGAGGACAAACAGAGAACTGAAATGAGAGTGAAACAACTCTCTGAGGCTATTAGAGGCCACTGGCTATTAAATAAAACTCAATATGGCTCTACTTCTTTTTAAAACAGGAGGCATCCCTCTGTTGATTTCATCCCTAGGGAAAAAAAAGATGAGGTTTCCTTTTATTTTAGGTTGGTTTCTTCTGACTTCTTCCTCCAAATAAAATTATTAGCATAGAAAGAGGAAGATGCTCACAAAAGGGACTAAACAGGGAACAATGCTTGTTGCTGGGAACCTCAGAAGCCAGCCGTTTTCTCCTCTCCTGTCCTGGCAAAATACCCATTCTCACTATGGTTTATACCCACATCACTGGAATTTTGAGGCTATTCAGATTCTCAGTACACAGCTTTATGAAAAACATTCACAATTTACTTACCCATATATACAAGAAATGTCAATCACAACATCTATCATATCACAGCAGAGCTCGTAAGTTTGCATATCCACTGGAGTGCTGTCTGTTGCAATATAGATCTTACTGACTACATCAAATAAAAATGCTTTTTCAATCCCAGAATTCTATTCAAGAGAAGAAAAAAAGAAAAATAAAGTGGAATCCATGTTTTCAAATTAACCCCAAGCTTTTCTGTTTCTTTATTTGCCTGTTATACAAAAAGTCTAGGCTAAAGAAAATAAATTGCAATCAAGCTCATTTTGAAAGAACTGTACATACAGCACTGTTGTATTTGTAGCAAACCATAATGCTCACAAACCTTCCAACATTTTCTGCCTTTGCGCAGACATAATGCCAAGTAACACTCCCTAACTGCTCCACCTGGAGAGATTTCTTTTCAGTGGAAAATAAGGGAGGGCAAGGGGGGAGCAGAAAAATATTCCAAGTTCAAGATTTTGGTGTTTTAATTGTAGCAACAGACATAAAAGAAAGCGGCAATCTAAAGTTATTCTAAGTGAGCATATGAGAAGATAGAAACAAGAGAAAGAAAACACTGATGGACAAAGAAGACAGTATTGCTCAGGAACTGATTTCCAAGGAAATTAAGAAATTTTTCCATTGCAGTCTGTAGTTGTTCTAGTGTCTGGTTCTGTAGAACATCTTTTAGGATCACAGGAGAGAGACCAGTGTTGTGTTGGTGCCTTCAGGTTTCATGTAGCACTGGGAGTTAAAGCCATGTTTAAAATGCTAAGGCTTGCTAAAATGATGACAGCTGTGTTCCTGTGATCCTGCCAAGCTGATTAAGACACTCTCCATACTGGAGATGTATCGTATTCACAGCTCTGAGAAGCTAGCCAGGAATGCCTAGCTCTTACTCTGTGTAGATAAGGTAAACTGCCATAAGCCTCTGCTTCCTGGAAAAAAAAAAAAAAAGTGTACTTCTTAACTGAAAACAGTAGCCTTGCTGGCTGATGTCAAAGGATTACACATGCACACCTGTCCCAGCATGAAAAATGGGCAATTTCCCAAAATTGCTAAAGCACAAGCTATAAAATACTCTTCAGTATCCATCTATATGGGGAGACAAGCAATTTTCTCCATCCAACTGAATTGTCTCCAGAAATGGGATTCCCATTTTAACAGGGTTTGGGACTGCTGCCACAGTAGTTCTGTAACCACCATAAACCACACTGAAAATCCCTAACGAGTTTTTGCTTCTTTTGTACAGTTACAGAACTTTTCCATTTTTCCTTCCTTCTTTTCTAAGTCAACTGTTTAACACATAGTTAAGTAACTAAAGTGACTCTCCTGCTTTCCATATTTCCTGAAATAGGAAGAAAAATTTCCAACACTAGATATGCTACTGAACAATGGCCAGTAGTATTTTGGGCATTTTCTCCTTCAAGAGGCATCATTCATCCATCACTGCACACAGAGCTAAGGCTGCAAACATCCATTAGTAATAACAGAGTAGAGAGGTGAATTTCTTGTATTTCATAATGGAAAAAATCTCTGAGTGGCCTATTTCAGTAAGTCAGTAATAAAAAAATATTAAAAACAAAGTATACACTGTGGATACCTTAGGTAAACAGGCTGAAGCACAGAATGTACAAGGAGAGTCTCAGAGAAATGGTTGAACCTTTGTTCAACCTGAAGAAGAGAAGACTTACTGCTATCTACAAATACCTAATGTAAGGGTTCAGAGAAGCCAGAGCCAAGCTCTTCTCAGAACTACAATGTTGAAGGCACAGGCTGGAATTCTGACTTGATACAAGAAAAAAAAATTAACAGAAGAGCGGTGAAGGATTGGGAACATGCTGACCTGAGAATCTGTAGTGTTTCTATCCTTCCAAATGCACAAAGTTGAACTGGACCCAGCTATAACCAACTTGCTGTAACTGGCCTGACTCTGAGGAGCAGCTGATCTCTAAAGGTGCTTTTCAGCCTTCAGGGTTCTATGAGTCTATGTTCTTTGAGCACAAAGAACAAAAATGTATGCATATTTAAGCTGGTTGTTCTGGCCACATATAGGAGTTCTGTAATTTTATTTTTTAAATAGTAATTCTGACAGCACCTCACACAGTTCAACAGATGCTGTCAAATAAGATTAATTACAAGACTCTTTTGAAATATCATGTAAGTACATAGCTATAACTCATTGCCAAAATTGTATTTGAAAATACAAGTCATCTCAGACAGAAGAAGCTGAAACTTGAGCCCTGCAGTGTCATTCATGAGAAGTCAATAATGAAGTTCTGTATTACAAAAAGAGAGACATAGCAATGATTTAAGCTGTACAGGTAAGATGCACTTTAAATTATTAAGATGCCAGTGACAATATAATAACATTTAAAAATGAGAAGTGATTTTTTCATCTCAGAGCTCCAGGTGCTGCAGCCTGCCTGTACTTTCAGTGACAGTTCAGAAAGTTTTCTGAACGTTTGCCATGAATGTCTTGAGACATTCTGCCATGCCAGCAGTTACACCTGCTGGCTAAGGGCAGAAATTGGTCTCTTAACTCAAACTATGCTTGTTTTCAATTGCAACTGATCCATTGTGGTAGGACCTGCTGAGAAACTGCACATATTTGCTTCTTTAGAACTTGTATGGTAACAGAAACCTCTGTGAAATGGATGGACTGCCAGGAGTAGTAACCACTAAATTTACCCACATGCCTTCCAATATTTCATCTGCCAGGGTTTTTAGTACAACTGTAACCAAAAAGGCAAAGGATTTCCCAGAATTTTTGTGTGGAAACTACTCAACACTCCACCCTCCACCTGCTACCCCTAGCCCACAAAAGAACCCAAACAGAAATTGTAGAAATAATAATAAAAAGTCATAAAAAAACAGAAAAGGTGGATTAAAAGTAATAGCCAAAGAGACATTACATCATTAATGCTTAGGGAAAACTACAATAAGAAATCAACTGTTTCTGTTACTGGAGCTGTGGGTTCTTTACTGAATGAAAGGCTGACACTGATTAAGTGAGAGGAGGGCATGAATAAACACCAGTTCTCTCTGACACAACCCTACAGTCTGCAGAGAAGATGCAACATGTGCTAAAGGCACTCTGAATTGATGTAAGAATATTCCATGGTTAATCTGAACCAAGAGAGCCATTGTGAAAAATCTGCAATGAATATATGAGATTTTATTTTGGATAGGTAAAAACCATGAGGTACTTGAAATTCAAACCATGTCTCTCAACTGTATGGGGTGTGATGATGTAGAAGACAGTTTCTATTCCTTAAATAGAATGAGTTCAGTAAAAGTGGTAGTATTCCTCCAATTCCTAGGATAGGTAAGCAGGCCTATATTTTTCTGTCTTTAATGTATGAAAGTAAGCCAGAATTTGGCCCTAAAAAGCGACTGTCAAAAGAACTTAAGAGGATATTGCCAGTCACATCCAGTTAGTAATGAATTTTAGACAATTATTTAAACAGGCCTTACATCACACAGCAGATTTCGTGAATTAATTTTTATCACTACATTTGAATTTACAGATTACAAAATTTAAATCATTAAATGATCAAAACTGTATATAATTTTATTTTTACTATAATAATTGTTTTTCTTAACACATACTTTTTAATATCCCTCAAAACAGACCAAACAACCTCAAATGAAAATACACTTTCCCATGTCACACAACTTGATTGGTTAATAAGGCCAGAGTAACTAAGAAACAAGCATCCTTCTATATGAAGCTGGTGTGTTAGATAAGATTAAGGTGGATTTTTAGTGCTAATTATTTAATGACTTACAAGCTGTTACATTAAAGAATGCAGAAGCAGTATTATCACACTGATGGTTCCTCAAACATGCTCACACACTGTGGCGTTATAAACTGGGGAAAAAACCTGCTGTGAACTTAAGAGTGATCACAGATCTATTTTTGTAATCATCAGCTTTTTGTGTTGGAAGTCTCTGTGGCATAAATGAAAGCACTTCCTCGTGAATGCGCTGAAACTGAGAAGTAGAACACGAATACACCCCCGCCCTGATATCCAACACATTGGCTTCCTGCGATAAGGCGTGACCAAAATCCATGCCAAAATTTGTTGCTACTAAGTTGCCAAGGTAAAGAGGCACCCCCTACCTAATTGTATGAAGGAGAACGATGTTTAATCTCCCTGTGGTTGCAAATAATCATTCTGAGTCTCTCTGTCTGCAGACAGAAGATACTTGTAAAAATAGCAAGCATACTGAGGACATAGTGATGCAGCTACACATGGCCCTAGGTCATTTAGAAATTGGAGCAAAGAAACAGTCTGAGACTTTTCCCATACTGAACAGGGGAAATAGCACACCTCCCTCACTTTTCTGGACATCCCATTTATTTGAAATACTTTTTCTTCCTTACAATCTGTACCTGATATTGTAGGTGTGATTGGAGCTGGGTGTTCCAGACACATGAGCAATTGGCATCAGTCATTCAGGAAGCTGCCTGTGCTCAGTTCATGTGGAGATTCTGCACAAACCCTTCACCAACTCCAAACAGTGAGGAGACTCCATACAGAGATCTGACTCACATAGAGTGACTGGAGTGACTCTGGCACAGGGAAGACTGCTATTCAGCTAGCTTTCTCTGAAAGACTGTGTGCCAAAACGACTGTCTAATTGCTCTAGAATTGTTGTCATCATTTCTTCATTACCTTTCCGCCATGGAGTTTTGAGGCTTCATGATAATAACTGGTATACAGTCCAGCTGTTTTGGAAGAAACAGATCTTTGTAGGGAACTATTCATTATGAAACTGTATAAAGGTGCTGTTTAATAGTAAGAGAATAAATTTTGGAATGACCTTCCTCTATTCCTAACTTTCCCTGTCACATCCAACTTTTATCTCTCTCCATTTCCACACTGAGAAACCATGAAGTCTAATTTTATCTTACAAACTGTTGAATGATATTAAATAATTTCTTATGTCAAAATCACAAGAAGACACAACAAAGTATCTCGCTTGGAAATTGAAGCTTCAGAAATTAGTGCTAGATGCTAAGCACAAAATTAGAATATTGTGAGAAAGGGTGCAGTTTTCAGAGCCACAATGACCTGATATAACGATCACTAAAATAGGGAGTTTCCCCTTTTCACAAATTACTCCCTGTGCTCCCCTTCACTCACTGCCCATGTTTCCATCTCTTACCTTGTGTCAGAACAAGAGCATGTTGGACTCCTCCATCACCTGCTTTTAACTAAATTAAGCAGTGCATAAGTGCATGATATAGTAATCTCATGAGGGAACAAGTGAGTGTCAGAGCCAGTACGAAGGAAAGGAAGGGATCAGACATACAGGAAGAGTGGAGCAAGCAACTTCTTCCCCAGTGGTAACAAACCACTAGATATACAAAACTCCCTAACTGGCCTTCAGAGCAAATATGGAAGAGGTGAAAGTTGTGGTGGAATCTATATCTAAAAATTTCATGACATAAGAAGATTTTCTTAAGCTTGGTAAACTTTCTGATACAAAATAAAATTAATTCTGGGAAGCACTACAGACAGCTCCCCATATGAGGTCAGACTAGATGATGTTCCTTTAAATATTTATTTATACAAGGTTTAAGTGCAACTTCAACATATACATGCAGCACAGACTTTTGCAACATTCAGATTGATGTTACAAGCAGAAAAGTGATGGCAGCTAACCCACTTTATGTGACTCAGAAAATACTCTGAGTATCTCAGCAGCTCATCAATGCTGTTTAATAGACATGGAGGTGAGACCAAGCTGCATGGGGGTGCATTTCAACTAAGTTCTGATAATTTCTCTGAGAGTTCACATTGCTCATGATCTCTAAGAAGGCAGTGAATAGAATATCTAAACATGCATGTTGGACACAGCCAGATCTACAGACAAAGGACATAGTAAGTACTTACTGAAATAAAGATGTTAAGCAGGTTTTCCAGTGTTGGGAGCTGTGGAATCAGTTTCTGTACCACTTTGCTAAATGCTTCAAATATAGAATGATCATATATGCTTGTCAGATAAAAGCTGGAAAAAAATGTCACCACATTTTCCTTTTAGCCACATACTGTGAACATGATGTACCTTTCATAATATGAGTGAAATAAAATATTGTCAGACAGTAAGTGCCTACACTAATGCAATTACCCCCTGTGATCAAAAGTCATTATATGATTGAAACACAGACTTAATCTCTATACTAAAAAACCCCCCAGCCTGAACAGTGAAATCTAGAACTCAATGTAAAACTTTTTAATGCAACTCCCACGCTGGTATTCTTACAAAAATATTTATCAAATTTCAGGAGAGGTGTTACTGAGTATGCCTATTGTGATGTACTTTTTGAAAGCTGTGGACCCATTTATCAGTGCAGTGATGCAGCGGAGTAGTTACGAGCTCTAAAGACTGGCATGTTCATGGAGCAGGCCTCTCATTTTAATATATTTGTACTTGGCTTTAAACTGCTCAGAAAGCCATGACAACTTGATGTCCTCTGGTTCCCAGCCTGCAAAGTCCTCTACTTGTCACCATTTGCTACAGTAACCCATTTTACCAGAAGACACAGGGCAAAGATACAGCACAGGTCTTCCCAAGCAGGCTCTGAGCAGGCTGCAGCAGTGAGGATGAGTGACTGGGAGGGGACCATGTGGCACAGAGCTTTCAAAGGAGGCAAAAGTGATGTGGTGGCATATACACTCCATGGCCTGGAACTCTACTGGTTGTTGTCAGTGTCCAAGCCAACTTATTTCAAGACAGCAACTGCAGCAAAACCTGATAGTATTGTGGCATGTTTGTCATCTGTTATTAAGCAGCTCTCCATCTTTCCCTTCTAGACAGCAATCAGAAATAGGATACTTTGGCTCAGGTCAAATGAAGTATCTCTGATTATCCTTCATATATCAAAAGCATGTTGCCTGCTAGTTCAAGAGGACAGAAAATAGTAACTTGTCAAATAAGCTGCTCTCCTCTTTAGCATTCACTGCACAGCAACTTTTCTCACCTGAGGTGAATCTTCTCCAATCCAGCATCTGCAAGGTCATCATTTGCCCTCTGGTGAATATCCCTCTGTGTTTCAATCTTATGGTCATCAGATAAACCATCCACTTTATGGATAAAGATTTCAAAGTTGATATCTGGATTCACTTTATAGGCTCTGGTCACAGTAAGATGCAGCCGAGCTAATGCTTCCATATAATCATCCTAATAAAGGAAAAAGAAGAGCTACAACTTAGGAAAGTATTTAAAAATATATATTAGATTTTATGATACTTATTTTTAAATAGTACTACAGCTCAACAGCAGCTTGATTTTTTAGTGTTTTTTAAGTAGAAGCCTGAGCCTACATCCAGCATGTGCACCAATCTCATGCTGTCAGCACTTACGAATCTGAGCAAGAACCTTGAGATGTTAAAACAAATTAGTTAACTTCCAAACACACTGCAGAGAGAGATTAAAAATAGCCAAGCTGCTCTTCAAATTTTAATGACTTCTTTTAATGTGTGTTTGTGATGTAGATTATTTATTTGCTTTGAAAAACCCTGTACTTTCCAACCCATTTGTCTATTGCTGAAGGAAGAAAAAAAATAGCTTAAAGCCCCTTTTTTTACCTGAGAATCAATAACAAATATCAGTGCTCCAGTGCCTCTGAAAATCATCTCATAATCAAACGTAGGGTCAAAGAAGTCAATTTGCCCAGGAAAATCCCATATCTGAAAGTTGACAAAGGAGCTGTTGGAAACATCCTCTCTGCAGATCTTGTTTGTGCTCTCCAAGAAGAGAGTCTCATTCGGTGACATTTTGTGAAAGACAACTTTCTGAATGGAAGACTTTCCACTTCTTCTCAATCCCATGAGTAGGATTCTTGGCTTAACTTCAGTACTGAAGGGATCATTGAAATCCAAAACTGAATAAAATCACACAAGAAGAAAAGGAATATACTATGGCAATATAATTAGTAACTGCCAGATAACATGCATTTGATATTTATTTTCATGAAATTTTTATATTAATTTATGCAAATGTTACCAATGTTTAAGCTTAGAGAGCAGTGCTACAGGCAGTTTGACTTTAATTATTTGCCCCTGAGGGTATGCTATCAGAAAATCTACTTCTCACCTCCAAGACAAACTGCAGAAGGTTTGACTGCTCTGTTTGTATGTGAAAAATCTGTTATCACACATAGACATCTTTAAATACCTAATTTTACTCTAATTAACACTATGCCACATATATTCTCCTTTAAAAGAGTATCATCTGATAACAAATACCCGTTCCAGCAGATAGCTACATCACAATGCTGGAAGAACAGAGTAAGACTCTGTGAAGTACCTCTGCATGATCTTTCTACCTGAGGGCTGCCTTTCTCTAAAATCAATCAACTAATAAATGAAATCACACATGCAAGGAGCTACAGGAAGAGTTCAACTCAGCAGGCACACAGCGCTTCTATGTTGCTTACTGAGTAAGCAGTGAGCAGTACTGAGCTCATGAGGAGTCCTTTTCTAAGGTGCTTAGGATTTCACTTGCTGCTCAGCAATTCATGTTACAATCTGTAAGGTTTGTTATCCGATAAATAAGATTACAGCATATCATCTGCCTATTTGCAAAACAAAGGCCTGGGAACACAGGGGTTTCATTGTGTTACCTACCCCAGTTTGAAACTGGCATTACTTTTTCTGGTGCTGATGCAGTTATATCAGCATCAAGTAGTTCCAACAGTAAACTATGCTGTTATATCTGTAAGGACATGAATGTGTAGCTATCCATTCCTGTACACACTTTAGCTTCAGGTTATCTCTAATCAAAACACCCAGAGAAGTCTAAATTGCTGCATCTAGTTGGCCTATAACTTTGAAATGTCCTTTGGTGCTGAGGTGAAATGGCACTGCCCTTATATGTAAAAAGCTTTGAAACACCTCTGTGACTCTGCAGCGTCAAACACAAGCAGCACAAAAAAATGAGTTGTCAGTGCTAAACCCACAGAGTACAACTCAGAGTACAGAGAGGTCAGGTTTAAAATACTGATCACACAACAGACTAAACATACTATCCTGTGAGGTTTGGTAGACCTTCTCCTGTCCACTGCACCACAGACTATCCAGATCATACTTCACAGCACAACATAATACATCATTGCATTTATTTTTCTTTTTTTCTGCTGGGATAAATTTTGAATTGCAAAACTTATCTGGCTTACATTCATTCACATGCATCATTCTTGAATATGCCCTGCATATGTGGTCAGCTTTACTCCCAAAATACGAAAATCCAAAACAAGAAATCTCAGTAACAATTTGAACCTGCCAATTTATTACATAGTCTTATCAGCCAAAAGAAGAGGGAAAGCTTAAAGGAATCCTTTGCCTAGGAGCACGTTTTGCACCCAGGGGTGGTGACCACATCTTGCGTCTTCTTGTGTGCCTGAAGCCTTCAGAACCAAAGGAGCAGGGAATGTCTGCCAGGAGGGTACAGAACCATGTTCAGGTCTGTTTGTGCCTCCCAAATTTGAGTGACAGAGAAGTAGGGCTTCTCAAACTGAATATATTGCAGTGTTAGCATAAAACATGTCCTGGCACCATCTACTGGCCTTGTGAGAGGTTGTGCCACGCAGTGCAGGTCCGTGTCACCAGTGACTGACAGAAGTTTTCAACTCATTATCGGTGGGATCCTGTCCATTTCAAATGCAATTGAAGGACCATGGCAGGTACTATCACTGACTGTGTTCTTGTCAATTATCACACATGAACACTGCCAAGCAGGAACATGTGCACAGGGGAAACACTTTCAGACAGAACAGGGATAGGTAACTCTGTAAGAATCTCATCCAATAAACACAGCAATGGCCACTTCTGCTGATCTACACACAAAAAATTTACGAAGTAAGAAACTGAGGTCAACATGCTCCTCTACTCTTCCCATCAACTTGAACAGAGGTAGTACTCCTGTGGCTGGGAGAAATGTGCCTACAATACTTCACATCTCCAGAAGATGATGTAAAGATATTTTATGTTTTGGGAGTACAGCCTTGTCAATAAACCAAACCAAATATGCAAGAGTCAATGGTGTATACTCCATTTCACTCTGCTTTTTGGCCACAAGAAGAGAAAATAATTTATTCAAAGCTTTGTAAAGACTTTATAAAAACATGTAAAGAACAGGCTTCAAGTTGAGGCTTTATTGCATGTTGCAAAAAAATAAAAAGCCTCCCATTTGCTCTGTATGCAACTGAACTTACAAAGTCTCATCTACCATGGATTTGTACTTTGTGTCCCCTTCCTCTTCCCACCACAAAAACACCAACTTCCTCCTGTATGTCTTATGACATCTCCTCCAAATAATAGATATGACATGCTGTGGCTGATGTGGAGCTCAGCACATTTCAGTTGGCTACACTGTGTACACCCGTCTGCCAGCTGCTGCCACAGTGAACACACAAAACTGCTCACTTGTCCCTCTGAGGACACTTCATTTAACTTCTCCTCTCTTCTGAATGCCAGTTTTCCTCAAACTTGTGGGAACTTAATAACCTTTGAGATGTCTTTTGTTCAGAGTTGGTTGAAGGTGGACAGCAGTTTCCAAGATTCTGACCATTGATGAGACAACCAGAGGACAAGCTACATACCTAACTCCCTTTTCTTTGAGAAACAATCTAAAAACCCACATATATCTGAAGAAATATCTTAAATAATTTGGGAGTTTTTACGTTGTGGTATTAAATTATTCCAGGCTGTTAGATTTTTACTGATTGTAATGCTTAATAGCAGGAAATTGCTTTCTATTAAAGCCATACTAAAAAAAAATACAGTTGCAACTGCAAACAGAATTAGCGATGAGAATAATGAAGACCAGCTCTTCTGCTAGTAGGACTGTTACTTAGCTTTTGAAATCCTGCCAGTTCAAAGACGGGGAAATGTAAGAGTATCATCCAAACCTGACGAGATAGCAAGGCTTCTGCAGCACTTCCCTCTCAGAGAGAGTTAAGAGATTACCTTATATGTAAAGGAATTGGACGATGCTTTGCCTGCCCACATTCCTCTGCAGGAGTACATGACAACTCCTTTTTTAATTTGCCACAGAAATGCCAGTAGATGTATCACTGCAACTTCCCAGACTAGGTTACTGAGTGAGATCATAATATGCCCAAGAGAAACACTAAACTCTTCTCTGTTCTATAATGGGAAAGGTAATTTTCCCCATTGTGAGATGCCACACATTTCCTGCTTCATTCACTTTTGCAAAGAGTAAATGTTGTAAAACGCCAGTCTCTAATGCATATCAAGAGCCCTTCATATTTCAACTTTTCTAAGCAGCCATAAAGAACAGAAGCCATGCTGGTTAGAGGCCATTCCTTTGAAGTATTCACAAATTTAACTCAACAAACCTAAAAGCACTTTCCCCCAGAAAAGCACTCAATTCCTTACAGAACTTCTGTTAACCACAGCTGTGTCCTTGCCTATGGAGCGTTTTGCATGCATTGCAACACGCAGAAGAGCACAGCTCCCAGGAGTTGAGAACAGCATGCAGCACTCCCAACCTGTCTCACCAGTACACAATTAATACTTTAGTATCTCCTTTATGCCATTAGATATACAGAGATAACTAAAGCAGTTTTTGAAGCCCATCCTGAGTAACAGATCAACTGCAAATAATTGTCAAAGCAGGTGACAACCCATGCTTTGTGGGCATATGGGATGGGGATGCCATATTCTGTACATCCCACCAGCTTTCAAACATCCAAATGAAACACCACAGCTCATCTGCTCAAGTAATATAAAGCCAAAAGGAATTATTTTGCTTATGTTACCAACTGCAAGGTAACAAGCCTCTTAGTCTAGGTTTGAACAAATACAGCTAATGATGATTTTTTTTTTCCCCACTAATTCAGTTATACTAAGTTTTAACCATTTCCATGCAAAGGAGAGGTAGCAGTTCCAAACTTCCTACTCTTACCTTCAAACCCATTATTCCTGTAGCATTTCCAGTACTGCTGTGACTGTGGAATTTGCAGCACTTTGGACTGCTGTCAAGACAATGCCCTTACAAAACACAGGCACTGAACATCTTCAATGCTAACAGATGGCCCAAGACTAAAGAGTTAACAGAAAAAGCTTGTATGCAATGAAGAAGGGTGTTCAGCTACTGGGGATTCATACACATTGCAGAAACACCTGGTGGAAAGAAATTCTTGTGGCTACAGAAAAAACTCAGAAGTGTCTCTTCCAGAAGACCAGGTTCCATGCTGCCACAAGTGCAGCACTGCAAGGGTATGTCTTAAAGCCACTTCCTTGGGACACTCTGCAGAGGGCTTTCCTGCTTCTAAACACTTTTAAATTGCATCTATAAAAACTATCACTAGGCTTTATGTAAATTTAAGTGTTTTAAGGTCTCTGAATATGACCCTAAGTGTAAACAAAAGACAAGAGCCATAGTTTCAGCTCTGAAGATGGAGACACTAACCCAGTATAGGGTGAGGGATGACCAATGTGAAGTTTTGAAATCTTCTGCATACTTACAAGAAGAAATTATGCTTTTACTTTTAAGCCTGGATTCTCTCTTCACTGCCAACAGCCATGCACTGAAGCTGTTCTTCTTATACTGCCCTTTCCATTCTTTCTTTGTGGAAAAGTGGAGGCAGTGACACTGAATTTTGGACTACTTGCCATACAGAGCCAGGAAGAGAGGACAAAAAAAAGGGGGAAGCCCCCTGCCCTGCAGCCCAGTGTTATACAAAACACAGGGCCAAATCCCAACCCCCTCTAGTTCAGATGCTGTCTGCCTCTTTCTCTGGAGAATTCAAAATGAAACAGAAAACCAGGGAATCTGGACAGTTTTAATCCTGTGTGAAATAGTCCCTGCATGTACTGTCTTCTTTTGCTATTCAGATGTAAATGTTTTTTTCTGTTAAGCACAATATTCTGGTATTACTGTAAAGAAGCAATTGCAATTTTTAGCAGTCTAACAAGTTCCTATTCAAAAATATCCAAATGAATTTGTCTGAAGACAGTATACAGGTTACTTCTCTACAGAAAATACTAAGCTAGTGTAGCACTAAAGAATCACATTAAAATTTATTCTCTTTGCATCAAAATAAAGGCAATTCTTTAGCAGGTTTAAGTAAGACTTTATTTTATCTCAGTTACAGCTTTTACAGTCCAGCATTCCTATAGCTTTTAACCATGAAGGCTTATACTCAAAGCACTGACCTTCCTCCACTCCCCAAAATTACATTAGTCAATGCAGCATCTCCCGTGGCAGCCTGGAGGACTGGGCCTTTAAGGAGAAGGGTTCTGCACGCTAATATCGAAATAGACTTAAAGCATGTGGCCTTTTATTATGCTCTTATAAAAAAGCACTTCTTTTTTTATCCTGTGATACTGAGAGTTCTCCAAGCTCCTTTGTGAAATATGTCTCAGAAGAATGAATTCAGGCTCTGAATGAACGCAACAGGCTCTGAGCTGGCATTTCCTTTTTCTACTGAATGAGACTGCTTTTCCTGGTAAGCCCGTCCTTCTCAGCATCACCATCCATACTGACGCGGACATGCAGTGAGTAAGGCGGCTCCCCACAAGCACAGACAGACAGACGGACATTCAGCAGAGCCTGCCACTGTGGGACTGACACTCGCAGCTGCGGAGCCGCTCCGGACACAGAGCTGCGTGTGGCCGCTGCCTTTTATAGCGTGACACCCAACCCCCCACCCTTGGCACACTCGGGTCACATCATCAAGCTGTGGCCTCTAATAACTAATAACTCTCACGCCAGACTGGAAGAATACTGATGAGAAATTACACACACACACACACACACACACACACACACACACACCACACACACTTTGCCTCCTCCCTCTTTCCCAACGCTTCCTGCTACCTGTCAGCCTTGTCCTGCTCCTTCCTCAGAGCTCCCTGCACCCTCTGACCCACCGAGCACCCTGTCCCCGTCCCGGCCCTTGCCATGGCCACCTCCGCAGCATCCTCGCTCCGCCCGGCCTCCCAGCGCCCAGCCCCGTCCCCAGTTGGGCCTGCCCTCCCTCTGGGCGCCTCGTCTTTCCCCGCACCGCTGGCCCCGGCTCCCCCCGCGCCCCAAACCCCGCGGGGCGCCTCGCCTCCTCCCTGACCCACATCCGCGGGCCGCCAAACCTCCTCACCTCCTGGCGGCGGCCCTGCGTACCCCGCCACCGTCCCGGCCTCACCCCGGCCCCCGCCCCGCCTCGCTCCACACCCGCGCTCGCTGCCGGCCGCTCCTCCGCAGCCCCCTCCGAGCCCGGTGCTGCCCCTCGGCTCTCCGGGAGCAGCCCCAGCCGCCGCCCCCGCAGCCCCGCGGCCGCCGCCCCGCCGCTCCCCGCCGCCCCCGGTGCCGCTGCGGCCGCCGCGAGCGGCACTCACACGCCTCATCGCCGCCGCTCTCCGCGTCGCCGTCCGAGAAGGACTCGGCCCCGTCGGCGTAGCCCGCCAAGCCCACGATCTCCTCCTCCTCTTCCTCCTCCTCGTCCCCCTCTTCCTCCTCCGGCAGCTTCCTCGGCACCTGGCTCATGCCGGCCGCGCTCCTCGCGGGGCTCCGCGGCCCCTCTGCCTGCGGCAGGCTCGGGGCGCGGGGGGCGCAGGTCCCGCGCTGGCGCCGCGCCCGCCGCCGCTCCCCTCCTTCCCCCCGCACGGCGCTGGCGGAGCGCGGCGCAGCTGCCGGCGGGGCGGGCGGGGAGGCGGCGTGACCCGCGTCACCTGACGCGCCCGGTCACGGGCCGCCGGGGCCGCCGGGGCCTCCGCGCTCGCCCGGGCCCGCTCCCAAGCCCGGCCGTCCCGCTGGCACCCCAGCGCCGGCGGGCATAGCCGGGCGCTGCGGGCTCACCGATGGGTCCGAGCGCCGCCGCCGCTCGCCCCGGCCCTGCTGTACCGAGAGACGCCCGTGGGAGCCGTGCAAACGCGAGGCGCTGCCCTTGGCGTGCGGGGCGCCGCGGTGGGCGAGCGGAGCGGCCAGGTGTGCCCAGCGGCGGCACCGAGAGGGCACCTGGCGCTTCTATTGCAAGCATCCCTGCTCAGAATCCTTACAATCACAGAATCAAATAGATTGGAAAAGACCTATGATATCATTGAGTCCAACCTATGACCGAACACCATGTCGGCTACACAGTGGCACTAAGTGCCATGTCCAGTCTTTCCTTAAATACCTCCGATGACTCCACCACCTCCCTGGACAGTCCATTCTGAATCTAATCACCCTCTCTGTGAAGAATTTCTGCCTAATGTAGAACCTAAATTTCCCCTGAGGCAGTTTAAGTCTATGTGCTCTCCTCCTGTCACTGGTTGCCAGGGAGAAGAGTCCGATCCCTATCTGGCTACAACCTCCTTTGAGTCAGTTTGAAGAGAGTGGTAAAGTTTCTCTTGAGCCTCCTCTTCTTGCTCAAGTCCTGCAACCTCATCCTGCACAAACTCCAAAGACAGACGTGGGACTGTCCTGCATCATCTGTACACAGTTCCAGCATGTGGGACACTCCAGGACATGGGCAGAGCCAGTGTGTGCTTGGTGCTGCTCAGCTCATCTGCCAAGCACTGCCTGCTGCCCTGCCCCATGCTCCTTCCATGTCATCACATGGGCGAGCCCAAAATGTTAATCTAGGCACTGATGGTGGGAGGTAATGTATTTGCAGTATGGGTTAGAGAGATTATTTTAGAAATAATTAACTTGATTAATAAGGAACACTAAGAGACATAGTAGTGAAATCTCTGAAGAAGTTGAGATTTTGATGACTCTGACAAACTAAGGTGCTCTCATCTCCCTGTCATTGCTTCCTCCAGGCCTGCTCTGCAAGGACAGACCTCCTGCCTCTCACCCAGGCTCCTTCTCAGGAGTTTCCAGTGCTGCTCTTCTTATCTTGTGCCAGTCTAAGCTCCAGAGTGTGTGTCCCTGGCTGTCATCCCATGCTGCCCACTGTGGTGACTGGCTGCTGAATTCCTGATTCTCCAACACCAAATTCCTCTGTTTCTGTTTCTTCCTTTCTACTTCTTCCTATCCCGTTCTCCCTCCTTGCATTCAATTTATTGATTAGACTTCTGTTTGGAGTCTTCATTTTCTTCCTGCAGCTGATTATTTTTCTGACCTCTGTGCTGCATGACAATCTTATCACCAAGCCTTCCAGGTTGCACTAACCCACTAGAGATAATGGAGGTACACATCTGTTCAGAGGTGGGAGAAATCCCCCTTGCCTATTAATATACAAATTTATTCAAAGGCCTGCCTTTATTCTCAGTTTATCAACCTGCCTGAAGTTTTGCTTGAACAGATTAACAATGTACTAAAAGATTATGGGAAACTTTTCAAGGTTAAATCCTGTAAAAGGAATTAGGACTTAGGTTTGGAGCAGGATTTTTTTACCACTTGAGTTTTCAGCATTGTGTCTCGGGACAGCCCTGACAGCCACTAGCCTGCTGAAAACTGATGGAAAGAGGGAAAGAGTTTCCAGGTGTGTAATGGAGGAACATCTGTCTCACACACCAGCTGATCACTTATCTGCACAAAGGGCTGTTAGGTTTCAAGGCCAGCTTTGGATAGGGGGTCTTGCCCAGAAGTGTCTGTATTAGGTTTCTTTTATACAGAAAGTTATGAAACATGACCAATGAGAGAGTGAATAATTTGGATATATTAAAATACAAAATCAGGGTGTAGAAAAAGTACTCAAAAAAGAGTACTGGTTGCAATGCAGCTCTTCCCACAACATTCCCACAACTGACATCAGTGACCTGACCACAGCTTCAGGTTCAAAGCCACATAGACTCCAGGCCCATTGCCAGATAGGTTTTTAGAGTAAGGCTAAAGCATTTCTGCCAATCCCTTGGCAATATAATCTGTTGTGGACTCAGGACTTGCCTCAGGACTTGCTCCTCCTCTGTCCCTTTGCCACCAGATTGTTTTCAGTTCCCTCTGCCTTTTTCTTCTTTCCCTTTTGTCAGGTCATTTGACTTTGAAGCTGGGTGCACATAATGAAACAGTGTCCAGCCCTCAGTCACAGGACTTGCAGTAAGGGCAGAGGTAAATAAGAGGTTGCATCTTTGCATATATGATATGTACAGTGATAGATGTGACTGGACTTTGTCCATGGAGAGCTGCAGTTCATAGACATTATATTCTTTCTGTGTGATTCATTTCTCTTCCCACTAGGGAAAAAAAATCCAGAAGAATACAAAACCGTCTGCATTAAAAAAAGTTAATTTTACTTAAGTACAGGGAATTGTCCCACTGACATCCACATAATAGGAACCTATCTGCACCTAGGTTTGCAGGGTCATGATAGGGTCTCATCCTGTTCCTGTTAAAGAGTGAAAATTTCCATTAAATTTCACAATGTCACATTGGTGACAGACCTGTGCCAAGAAAGCTTTTTTCTACAATGTGCTAGCATCTTGTTTCTCAGTTGTAATGATCAAACATAAAATAGTTCTGCCAACTTTTACATATATGGATCTTCTTTAATACAGGTTAATTGTTACTCACACAAATACTTCTATTCCTACATCAGAATTTTGAACAGTATCAAATTAAATAAAATTCACATGAAGTAAGCCCATCCTGAATATGGAAATTAGCAAACAAAATTGTAGTGTGAAGAATCACAGTGTGTTTTTATGTGTTTTAGTAACTACACTTTAACTTAAGTAATGACACCAGACTTCAGATTAATGCTGTAGTTTTGACAAAGCCTTGCTGTGATCAGGGAGGCATCAGAAGAATAAATCCAGTCAGTCAGTCAGTCAGTCAGTCAGTCAGTCTTTCCTGGGGAGCACCAAGGGTTTTAATGTGAACTTCTGGTATGACTATTGCCACAGAACGATGACTACCATAATAATTGTTTAATGAAAAAGGCATAAGTAGAATAACCTGAAAAAACATTCAAAAGAATATATTCATGACATAACTAGGAAGTGCCTGTGCTACTTCAATGTTTAGTTTGTTTAGGGCATCAGTTAATTTAGAGCATTTTGAGAATGCCTTCAAGCCAGAGAAACGGCCTCTGAAAGTGATGTGCATGTGAGATCAAGCATTGTATGGGGAACAGCTGCTTGCTATCTGTTTTCTCCTTCTTCTCCCAATCCCACTTTTATCATTTTACTCAGCCTACTCATACAAACTCCTTTCTGCTCTACCAGTGTCTACAGATGGTCCTGTCCAACTTGCTTCCCTACCAGTTTGTGAATTACTGACATTCACCCATAATTGCCCACACAAACACATGACTTGGGTGAGCAGAAGGTCCCAGTGATATTGTGATAGCTGGAGGGGTGGGTGAGGCTTCAAGCAGACACAGTCACCTTTCAAGGTGTTCCTCTCTGTCCTTCAGTTCAGACTTCAAAGCCCACTGACTGGCTCCCTGCTGGAGGGAAGGGCGTCTGGCCTCCCTAAAATTTGGGAAATTTTATTGTGTCCAATTCTGGCCTCCTCCATACAAGAGGGACATGTAGCTGCTATGGGTCCAATGGAGGGCAGCAAGGGTGATTGGGAGACTGAAGCATCTCTCTTATGAGGAAAGGATGAGAGAGCTGAGCCTGGCTGCTGAAGATGTGACTGAGGGGAGACCTCATTACTGTGTATAAATATCTGAAGGGAGGTTACCAAGAAGATGGAGCCAGGCTCTTCTTGTTCTTGATGGTCTCAATATGGATATGAGGCAACAGGCAGAAACTGGTGCATGGGAAGTTCCACCTGAACATAAGGGAGAACTTATGTTCTTCTTCACAGAACTTGCTATGCGGATGACCATGCACTGGAACAGATTTCCCAGAGAGACTCTGGAAGTTCCCTCACTGGAGGGACAGAGCTGTCCAGACGCAGTCTTGTTCCACGTGCTTTAGGACGACCCTGGTTAACCAGGGAGGTTGGACCAGGTGACCACTGCGGTCCCTTCCAACCTGACCCACTCTGATTCTGTGGTTTTGTAGCGCTTCTGCTCCCACGCAAATTATTATGAGCTTCCATCATTAAGCTGCAAAGGAGCTTGGCTCCAGGAGAGCGTCCCGGCCGCGCGGAGCCTTGCTCGGGGCAGAGCCCTGTGTTCCTGGCCGGGGGCGGGCCCGGGCTCCGTCCCGCGGGCCGGCCGGAGGCGGGAGGCGCGCGGGTCTCTGGCGCTGCCCGCCCGCCCTCCGCGGCCGCTCGGTGTCGCCCTCGCAGCGGCCACGGCGGCGGCGGCGGCGGCGGCGGCGCCTCCCCCGGGGCAGCCCCGGCCCGGCGGCGGAGGCGCCGCTGGAGGGGCAGAGCGGAGCCCGGCCCGGCGGGAGCGGCGCCGCTGGAGGGGCAGCGCAGGTGAGCCCCGCCGCGGCTCCGTGTGCGGCTGCGGCGGCCGGGGGAGCGCGGGGGCCCGGGCGGGGCGGGGGCGCTCCCGGCGGGGCCGCACAGGTGATGGCGGAGGTGGCCGGGCTGTGGCGGGGCCGCAGCTGGGCGCGACCGCGGCGAAGGCAGTGCCCCCGGGCGGAGTCGTGACAGTGTTCCCGTATTGCAGCCCGGGGAGGGACCCCCCCGTCGGGCACACACGGACCCTCCGGGATGCCGCGCAGGTACAGGAGCCTGTGTCGGTGTAGGGGCTCGCTTACAGGTTTGGGGGTGAAAATGAGGAGTCGTAACGCTCTTGTTCCAACTTTTAAGGCCGCATCTGATGAGAAATGGAAATCTGGCTCAAAGTCATCCTTCCTGTTGTTGACATCACCTGAAAACTCCGCTGGAAATATTTCCACTAGTTTGCTGCAAACATCGCCTCCCCCCGAGGTCTCGACACCTTGTGAGTACACACTAGCTGCTTGTTGAGCTCTGATTGTGGAAATCCATGGCTACGGCATGTCATTGTTCTGCAGTGTTCTTTTTATTGCAAGCATTAATAAAGAGCTTATCGTGCCCTGGGGTGTTGTGTGTATTACAGCATAGGCTGTAGATAGCGCTCTGTTTTCTTAAAAAGGCATAACCTGTATCTTCATGTTTTTATAATTATATGTGAAGCGATTATTTGGGTTTCTGCTTGGTATTTCTGCAATGCACATGACCAAAAGGATATGTTGTCTGCTTCTGATACATTTTGTTCGCAGGGAAAACACTGAGAGAGTTAGAAAGTAGCTTGCTAGTAGGTGGATCGCTGAATCTTTGCCCCATGAGTTGTTTAAATGAACTTAGAATGTCCTACCTAGAATGTTAAAGGGGTAATTGGGAAGATCAGCAAGTCTGCCTCTGTCCAAAGACAGAAAAATGTAACCATGTCTTAACTCTTATGCAGTGTTGGTTAGACATGGATCAGATCCCCTGGTAGGACTGTTTGAGTCTATGGGTTATTCTGAGGAGAATGTTATTTACTTTCTTTCAAGGTGATGTGTCAGGCTGTGCAGCTAGTTTTATAACAACTTATTTTGGCAGGCTCAAGTTTCAAGTATTGTGTAATCTTCATTCTCCAGATAGTTGGAAAACAAAGTGTTTCTGGAGATGTGTGATTACATGCAAGATCTGCAGTTGCATTGCAGACCACAAGACATGGTGTAATGACTCTCCTTCAGAACTTCATAACAGTTTCTGAGCAGAAAATGCTCAAAAATAGTTAAATACACTGCATGTAGCAAAACCTGCAGTTGGATTACTACATAAAGTATTTACATGCCTGGTGTGTAGATGATGTATGCCTGTTTATCCATGAGGACCTATCTGCAAGGGTAAATGGGAATTGTGTAGCAGCTGTAGTAATGTCACTGCTTTTCTCCCTGTTTGTTTTTTGTTTTGTTTTGTTTGTTTTGGTTTTTTTGTTTGTTTGTTTGAAAATAAACTAAAAAAATTTAAGAAGGACTTTTATGGTAGTATTCAGCTGGGAAGTTTTCGCTTTCCCTTGCTACTTAATATTTACCCAGACAGTGCTACCAACCTCATATAGGAGACTGGCTTTGAACACAAGAAATGAAACAACCAGTAAATGATTGGCAAAAATAAAGTGGAAACTCCCTGATCATGCAGGTGCTTTCCTTCAAGATTTTTTCACAGAGGTCCTTTCTTTTTTGAGGAACAGGAATTGTGAGAAGCTGTCTGCACTAGTGGGGCTCCCATGTTGGCTGATGTGATGTAGTTCCAGCACCAGGCTCAGCATCTTGCCCTGTCACAGGTGGCATGTTCTGGAGTTCAGATTATCAAATTTACCATGTTCTTGGACTAGATGAGATGAATGATACCTGAGTAAATCAGGTGCTTGTAGGGTGTGGTGGTGAGCAATTGAGCCTCAAGCTGCATTTCTCCATGTGTCTTTAGCTTCACCTCTGTTTGACTTTGCCAGTGAGTCATGTTGTGATGTAAAAGACCTTACTGTCCTTTACTCACTAAATCTGTATAACAGGATGAACAATGCTTATTGGTTTGGATAGGTGGTGTACCAATGAACATTTTTAAAGCACTTCCAGGTTCTTAAATTAACTATACTGACATCTATATTTATTCTAATTAGTTTCAGATGTGCACTTTCTCTTTTTCCCTAAACAGTTAGGACTTTGGATGAACTTGCAGAGAACTCACAGTTGTATCTTTTTATAGAGATATATCAGTACAACAGGTCCCTGGAAGTATTTTATTTAAAACCACAATGAGGTGCCATATTTTATTGGCAAGATTGATATAGGGAGATATTTGTCAAAGACATAAATTGATTGAAATTGCTTTGGGCAAATAAAAATTTGAAATAAGTGTTTTTAGTTCCTTTTGTTTATTCAGGAACTAAATATGTGGCTTTAATGATCCAGCCAAAAATAGAAGGTGCAGAACTGCACTTCAGAAAGACCTTAATTCATAACAGCAAGGGGCTAATTTTCTTCCCTGCCTCCTATCCAGCTATTTTGATCCCAAAAATATCCAGAATAGTTTCTGAAGTACAATACTAGAACTATTCTTGCATACCATTGCTAACTTGTGAACCCTTTAGGAATAGCTTAGTTACTTGGCTACTCCACTCCCTGTTAGCAGGTGCTGCTGGAGAATAGTTTGTTACAGTTCATTGACACAGTTGTGAGAATAGTGAAATCCTGAAATACCCCATGTCTTGCTGGGACCTGTCACTGAATTATGTGTACTGGTCTCTTTCCTTTTGTTTGTATTTGGTTTATCTCATGCTGCCATTCAGAAGACTGCTGGATTTGTGAAGGCAGATGTTCCAAATTTAGGAAGAGTCAGAATAAATATGTGGAGTTATTATTTTTTGCATAGCCTTCAAACTGATGAGTGTTGGGATGTTCCTTGTGCTGGGATGTTCTCTGTGTGTTGCTTCCTTTGGCAGGTTGTGGATGACACAATGATGCTTTGTATTCAAAGCTGCTGGTTTGGCCAGACAGGTATTTTTCTTGTTTTCTGGAAAACACTGAGGTTGAGTTGGAGATGTGAAGGTGTTGAGAGTGAAACAGGAAGGATACTGTTGGTGTGCAGTAGTTTGATACCAAGATCAAGAATGCTATCAAAAAAACCAATGATGAAATGAGTGTCAATTTAGGACACATTTTTAGAGGTTTGTGATAAATGAAGCATTAAGGCTGCACAGGACTTTGAGGCTAAAAGCAATCTAGTTTATTACCACTAACAGTTAGTTGGGTATATCCTGTTGCCATAAATCAACCCCCATTGGATGGCCTAATGGATACAGTACAACAGCTTGAATTCTTGCATTATCCAGATGTGGAGAGGTTGTCTTGGTAGCCTCAGTGATGTACTTCTGGTGGAATACCAAATGCACAGGTAACTCATGATACAATGCAGGACTGTAGATTGCTGGCTTGCTTTTGCATGGTTTTACTTTTGATCTTTTGGCAGAGATCCTGCTATGTATCAAATGTAATTAAAGGTTCTTGGAATGAACAGGATGATGCTTTCTTCCAGCCAGCACTCGTGTCTGCCTGTTGTCTCCTCTGTGGCTCTCTCCTTCCCACTCCCCACACCCAGTGCTGCTCCTCCAAACCCTAGGTGTGTCTCAGCCAAGCCACAGCCATGAGGGGGAATCTGGCTGTGATTAGGGATGGGATTTGGGCACATCTGTGGCAAATGGTGGATCTATCTGGTGGCAAGTGGTGGGAGTATCTGGTGTAGATGCCGGCTGGATGGAGCATACTGGGGCTACAGGGTAGCTGGGGTGTGATGTGCTGAGCACAGATACCCTAGTGGAATTGCCATAATCCTGAAGGAAAAATTATGTACTCCTATGCCAGAAAAGCCTAGGCTTTTTAATCTTATGTCATGATCAAAAGCATTTTTGGAGTATTCTTCAAATCATTAAATCATACCTCCTCCAAATACTGGATTTAAATAAGCTTCTTCTAACAGCCTATGCCTCTCTCTCATGCTTTGCCACCTTCCCCACCTAAACACCACCCACTTTGAGAAGTGACCACTGAAGATACAGGTTTTGTGTTTTGGCATGCTGTTGGACGAAAGCATTTTCATTTGCATTATGGAAAATGCATTTGGAATTGATGAAAATTAGTTCCTTAAGGGTATGCATCTTCATTGTGTCTGCATTGCAGTGGGATAATTCCTTTTCCACTTTGACATGCCAATTGCTTTAAGCCAGTCAGGAGTATTTTCTGTTGGTTTTAACAGCATCTGCAATGTGACATCTTGGGAAGATCTGTTGCTAGGTCTATTTATATTGTGCATACACTTCTGAGTTAAAGTGCCCTAAATTGTCTCAGTTGGGACAGTCACTGAGGAAAAGTGCCAGCCTTATAAAATAAGAAAGTGCCATGAATGTATGGTAATTATATATGATCTTAATATTTGAGTAACATTTTAATAGTGTTCACAGTGAATCATTTTAGGTATGTTTTACTTCTCCTCAGAGTTTGATGTCTGTCTGTGCAACAGATGCAGAAATTGCAGCTGTTTCAGTCTTGGGCAGGATGTGATCTTTTCACTGTTATCATTACTGTTCCAAATAATTGCACTAATAACAGCCAGGCAGATTTGCTGCTTAACTCAGTATTTAGTATTTTGTAAAGCTTACATATGAGTAATTTTCCTTCATTTTCTGTCTGAGCACTTTTGGGATTTGGCTATGTCTGGCTGAAGTCTTTCAAGAGGATTATGGGATGGAGGGAAGGGGGGGTGTCTTTCTTCTGGCTGCAAAATTATCTGCCTGACATCTATGGTTTTCATTGATGTTATTGTTCTGGTTTGAATCCAGATTTTAAAAGTGCAGCATTTTCTTATAATTTTTTTTTCTAGACTTTGCAACAGCTCCTGAATTCTTGCAAGTATATGGTGGTGTTTTTTCACAGCTTCTGGATAAAATCCGACCATACTCTTTCAATGTGCTCTTTTTTATTATTATTATTTTTAAGTTTATGGTGGTTTTTAATGTTTATTTTTAAGCTTATGGGGTAAGTATTGCTATGAATGGCAGACTCAGGTGTGGAGTAAGCTTAAACATGAGTTTGAAGTATGGTATTTTATTAATGAACAGTCTGCTACCAAGTTGGATTCTCTTCTTTCTCTGTAAGACTACACTTAATCAGTTTGAAAGAGACAGATTTTAAGAAACCCTGACCTGGCATGCACTGGGTGAGGCTGTCATCCATTTCACTTATTGCCTGGTGTCTTGACAGACAAGTGGAGGTGCCCCTGCAGGCGAGCAGCTTCATTGCCAGCATGCCTGATAAAGCAGAACTGGATTTGGGGATGAGTGGGGATGAGCTCAGTAAAGAGAGCGTGTTGATCTTGGCTGCCTTAGTTGCTGCTAGCCTCAAAATAAGCAGGATCAAATTTAATTTATTTAAATTCTAATAATGTAAAGAGTTTTCAAAAACTTCAAAAACTACCAAATGACATAGATGCTTTTGACATAGTTGGAATAACAGAGTGCCTAACCTTAGCAGCTTCTCTGTGTGACCATTTTTTACAAATCATACTTTGGTTGAAGGCAGTGAGAGGTGGATATCTCTTGCTGACTAGGACAGGAGTGTCTGGCTGGGGAGATTTCCTTCAGCTCTTCCATCACTGTGGCCAGGAGCTGAGCAAGTCCAATGGCTGCAGGAATGATGAGCCTGGCTTGGAGGTGTGGGTGGATGGTGTCATGGTCAGCCTGGCCAATTCTCATCTCTAGGTTGGCTGTGTTTCATTTACAGGGAGAGATGACACATTATCTCTTTAATGCCTTTCACTCCTGTAGGGCATCCATATCAGTGACTCTGTCAAACTGAGGAGGGAACATGAGTGAATGGGAAACAGCCTGAGAAAATCAGAGAAGAAAGAACAAATGACAAACATAGCTTGAAAGTTGCTATTTGATAAGAAGAACTATTTCTTCTCACTTGTTTTGAGCTTGAAATATGCTGGTTTAATCTGATGTCTTCTAGTATTTCTCCAACCTGATTTTCTTCTACTTCATTATCCTACCTTTAATTGACTTATGTTCTCCTTCCTGGAAACTTTTCTAGTTTTGCTAAACTTTTTTAAAGAGGAGAAGGCCAGACTTACAACCCACTGTCAATCCAGGATTTCATTCCTGAATCATCCCAAGCCCATCATTATGCATATGAAGTTGAGGTGTTTTTTCCCAGCCCAAATACCAGACTGTGTTTTAAATGGTATTGAAATCTACCAGCCCTTTTTAACAGTTGTAATCTTTCCCTGTTCCCTTGTGATTCATTAGTGGGTGTAATGAACACAATATATGCTTAATGCAGATGGCTGCAGGCTTAGTGTTCTTCTCTTGGGAAGACTGACCTTGTACTGTTTATTTCCTGTCTCACTGGTTCTCTATACAGATGAGAACTTTTCCTGTTATCCCATGACTGCCTAGTTTTTATAATACTGGGACTTTTTTAATGTGTTTGTTTGGGGTTATTTTTCCCCTTTTAAGCAGCCTTCTTTCCTTTGGAGGGAATCTCTGGGGATTGGACATGAGTTATTTGGGAAATAACTTCACATCAGTGCAAGTGTGTCAGCAGGCTATGTGTACACTCACCACAAATGTGAAGCAGCTTAATTTAAACATCTGTCTTGTGTCCAAATAATCAACATTCAGCTCCATCTAATCTACATTGCAGTCACATCCCAGCTTGCTTTATAAAATTTTAAGTTTCAGTATTCTGTTTGGGATTTAGTTTTGGTTAAAGAGAACCCTGAGTGTATTACAGTAACTCATTTCTGCTTCTCATTCTTCCTACCTGTCAGAACAGGTTGACTGTTTCTATATTTAGCTCTGCTTTGTTTATTCATCCTTTCTCAATAAGAATTTTACACTTTGTTTACCTGGAAGCAAGATGGGTCCCAATGGGAAAGTGAATGGCTGAATTAAAAGAGGGGTGTGAATGTTTGCACTAAGTAGTGTTCCATATCAATAAATCAAAGCAGAATTTGCAGGCATAAGCTCTGAACTGAAAAAACCCCTAATATTTTAAGAAATTGTTCCCAGATTCATTCCCAGTCTCCATACAAGAGTATTTTAGGTCGAAAAAACCAAACCAAATTATTTTTCTGCCTCCTTTCTGTTCCCTTTATCCTTGCCCACCAACACATGGTTGAGAAGTTTAAAAGCAAACTTCTGGGTTCCATATTCTTTCAGAGAATTTAGCCTTTCATGTCTATAACTGCAGACATACAAATGAGGAGGATGCTGCTTCTTCATTTACTAGAACTGTGCCAGTTTTTCTTCTTTTTGTTTGTAATCCTGAAAGTAGGATACATGGTATGGAAGACAGAAACATATTCAAAATCAAGTTTACAGAACTTGGATAAATGTATTTACAGCTTCTAAGAATGACTTTTTTGAAAAGTTGTAATAATATGAATTAGTTTACATATCATATGTGGGTATGTACATGCAGCAAATGTCTGCATATACTTACATGGGGTGAGCTGGTTTTGGTGAGCAGACACACCAAGAAAACAGGTAAGGGTGCATTCAGAAGAACTGAGCACAGCACTTGAAAGAAAAATCAAACCAACATTTTAAAGGTTTATTTGTTCTCCTCACAATTTTAAATTAAGACTCTCTCCTTGATTAGGCTGAAATAAGTATTGAGCTACTCAGGAGGCTGTGGTGTAAAGCTAGTTTTGTCTGGGACCCATTCTCAGTCTTTCCCAGACATGGAATAAAGAGTGTCAGTGAAATTGAGAACTTGCTCTGTGTATCAGTCCTGTGTAACTCTCATGAAACACAGGATACTCTGCCTTGGTAGAAAAAGCACTAAATGTGCTTTTCAAGTAAGCTAAGCCAGGGAAGGTTATCAGAGGAGAGTGACACTATGATGGAATTTCTCAGAACATTAGTAAATATGTGCTACAGTGTTTCACACTAAGATGAAGGATTTTTCTGTCATTCTATGGAGCTGTATACTTCTCATCTTCCCCAAAGTACTGAGATTTTGGAAAGCATTAACTATATAGGCAGTGTCTTAGTTTGATGGTTATTAATAAAGTCACATTGTAAGTTTTAATATGGCTGCAAGCATCTGTTGTATGTCTGTCCTTTTTGCCTGTAAAAAGCAAACTGACCTTCAGTTGATCAGTTGTCATTATTCAAATTTTGAGAATGAGTATCCACTCTTCTGCTAACAAAAGTTTTTCATGGTTTGTCTATGTTAAGCTTAGCTCAAAATACATATGGTGTTTCAGGGAAAACAGAGTCAGGCAAAAGTGTAATGCAAAAGTTAGCAGATTTTACCAAGTACCATTTGAAAATCACTTCCCTTCTGCTCTGCAAGTGGGATTTTCAGGCCTTGCTTAATTAAGGATCAAGAATAAAGTGATACTGAAATAATGACTATTTTAAAAATTCCCACAGTATGGTCCACAGAGAGGTAATTATCAACAAATTGGGTGTAGCAAAATTATAATTAATTTAATGTATTACATCTTGGAAGGGTAGAACTGAAAAACAAAACCTTCAAGTAGGTTTTGCATTATTAGATAGTTTAAAGATGGATGCTTATTATCCTGTTCTTTTAAAATTTTATGTTGTATTTTGTATCAGTAATGCTGGATCAAAACCTGATTTCCCTGCTTCTGTGGCTGATCTCATTCAGTTCCATGACTGTTTATGTGAATAAGACTCAAAGAATGTGGCTTTGTATGAAAAATATCCTCCCAGAGGGAGTTGTAGTAGGCTCACACTTAAAATAAAGGGAAAAAAGACAGAAGTGAATGTTTATGTTTCATTGTCTTGTTGTACAATGATTTTCAGTGAAGTTTCATATTCCGTGAAATTAAATCTGTAGCCAAGATAATATGATATTGGACAATTTTTATAATTCAGCATGCAGGTCTGTGCTGTTGAAACAAAAGGCTGAGTGTTTTTGGGTGCAGATAGCCTGCCTTAAAGAACGTGTTGCCAAAGAAGTTGCAGTGCATTTTCGATAATGTTGAGCAGAGAGATAATTGTGTGCTCTGCATGGTGTGTTACAGTCATAGGAGTAGTTAACAAGATAAAGAAAATCTCAGCTTTCTCTCTGTTTACAAAACTGGCCTTTCTGGAAGGACTGGAAAACAAGAATACAAATATATAATCTGCTTGCCTTCTCTTTCTACCCCTCCTTTTGCCTCCCTGTGTTGAGCCAAAAATAAATGGGAAGAGTAACTGTAAGAAAACAGCACTAGTCAGTCCTCCTCTTCCTTAGTTTTCTATCCCTGTTTTATACCTCACTGGGAGCTGGTGGTTGTGTGCAACTGCAGCTCCCCTGCTCCCCTGATTAGGTGTGATTCAGTCCTGTAGTGCCAGGAGAGAGCAGAACTCCTCTGTTAACTCCTCCTTACTCACAGTGCAGAACCAGCAAATCCAGAGATGGAGCAGCACAGCTCAGGAGTGAAGTTTGATCCTGTCTGCACTCAAACACCAATGTGTGCTTCTACCATATTAGGCCACTCCTGTGATTGTAAGTTAATGAGGATATCCTTGACCTTTTTACCATTTAATTTTCCCATTTTCTCTCCATTCTGTGCCACTTCTAAAAGCTCTGCATTGTTCCCCAATTTCATCTTCCCCCCTCTTTTGTCCTAGTACTTTCATATCATTGACTAGAGAATAATCTGATTTTCTTTGATCTGTTCCTCATTTCCTACAAATCTCCTGTTGTTTTGCTAGTTGTGCTCCTAACAGTGGTTAATAAGTGCTGAATCAACACTTAGAACCCAAAAGAGATGTGAATAGAGCAAAAGGTTTTTTGACAATCCTTTAAGAAAGAATTTGTGAGAGAATGAAAAAGAATATGTGTCCCTCTTCCATACCTTTCCAGGCCATCTTTATAGATCAGTTTGGTCATGACACATCTTCCAAGGCTTTTTAAAGGCTTTATGTTCAGTATTTTCTTCATCATCCTATCCTCTAGCCTTTACCTGTCTCAATTTGCAATCTTATTTTTTCTGCTTTCACTTCAACTCTAGTATTGTTTTGGGTCTTGGGGCATGTTTTTCCATCTCTGACTGCTTTCAGCTCTCTCTGTTCCAACATCAGTAGCTTATGGGCTTTTCTGGTTGCACTTCTAGCTTTGCTAGGCTTCCAGTCCTTATCAGTGTGCTGTTTTTTTTGATAACAACTGACCACTGCATTTCTTGGTAGGAGTGATGGTTAAGGAACATCTATTTCTATCTTACTGGACAGGAACTGCCACCTTCTTGAGATTTTTATTGTGTTTTTCCTGTATGTTGTAAAAGTGAAAATGGAATCTCTTTCAAAAGGGTATCCTCAAATACAAGAGGCACAGGGGTGCTGAGCTTCATAAGGGTAGGGAAGGAGATGGCCATGAGGAAAATCCTGCATCTTTTCTGGGAAGATGGTCCAGGAATATGATGTCCCTCTAGCATGATCCTGCTCCTCTCTGTTTCTCTGTCATCAGGTTTGGGATTTTTTTTGCTTCTTATTTCTCTTTAGGACCTGGGTAGCCTTTGTGGGCAGATAATGTAAAATGATCTCCATGTCTTAACACAATCTTGTATGAGCTGACCCCTTGTAGAGTATGAAGGAGACTCAGATATGCTGAGATTTCAGAATATTCATTAACTATAAAGCAGATACACTGACCTGCATGATCCTTTTCAGTACTCAGAGTAGACCAAAGCATCTATTTTGACTGAAGACAAATAAAAAACCTAAGGAGAATGAAATGGATGCAACAAATAGCACCATCCTCCATGGTTCCTGTTAGTGGCTGACCAAGGAGGTGCTTGTACTAAGGGATCTTGGCTTTTCCAAGGTGCTGTAGGTAAGCCCATGTAGTAACACATTTCCAGGTTTTCCTTTCTTTCAGGCTGTGGGAAATATCCACAAGCATTAAGAGGCTGAGTGTCTCTAAAGCCAGTTTCAGTTCCCAGAGAGATGGCTTCCACTGCAGGACTGCTCCTTTGGGTTCCTGCAGTGCCTGGGAGCACCCAGGGGAAAGGAGGGGGATCGGGGGCAGTGAAGGGGAGTGGGGGTCATTTGTGTTCACTTTGCACTCTCAGCTCTCCGTACCTGAAACAAGTACAAACATTTCTGGATTATGAGCCTGTGACTTCTTGTGTGCAGCCATGAGAGCAGAGTCTTCCCTGGGAGTGAGGTTTCTCTCCTACAGGAGGAGAAGCTTTTAAGAAATGCAGTCTCTCTAGCATAGTTTCTTGAAACACCTAAAATTATATTAGTGGTAATCCTTTGAATCTGTACAAAGAGCCTGCTGGTGTAGGAGATTTTTATTTTACCTGGTTGGGTGTTGCATTTCAGTGCAGCAGATGGCATGTGTGTGACAAGTGCCCTTTGGTAAGAGAGTAAACACAGCAAGAAATACGCCCCAAACCCCTGGCATTTTCTTAGGCCTTTTATAACATCAAAGCACCCTTGTGCAATGCTCATTTCAGTCACCTGATGCAAGAGCCAAGGTTTTGTGATAGCTGCTTTCTTCTGTTGTTCCTGTGTTAGTACAGCTGGCAAGATTCTCAAGATACAGAGAAGAGCAATGTGATATTCAAGGTGAGATGTGTTAACTGAGCCATAGCCTGAGCTGAGAGAGATTAACTTCAGTTACTTGTCCTGGAAGTATTTTGTGTTGATGCATAGGTTTTTAAAATTAGCTGAGATCCTAGTTTGCAATGCAAGTAGGATAGGATGGAAACATGATTTTGTTTATTTTGGGCTTGGTGGGGAGGCATTCCTCATGAATCAAATGCTGAGTTGAGACTATGGCTCTGCATGGCTTGCACAGAACAAATGAAGGAGGACATTTGGGAACTGCATGGCTGTTCAGTTGGGTTGGAACAAAAGAGCCCTGAGGCAGGGAATCACTTTTGTTATCTGACTGAAATTCCCACCAGTGAATTTCTGCATGGAGTGAGGAAGAGTCTTCTGCAGAACTTGCAAAGAATTTAGCAAGTAATAAAGATGGCATAGAGGGTGCCCACAACCCACTGAGAGATCCTTCAGCTCCATGTCTGCCAATGGTCCAGGCAAGAGGATCAGAATTTCCATTGTTTTGTTTGCATTACCTGTTTGGAGATTACTCACAAACATCACCTATACAGATACAACTGTGAAGGGCAGCTTGACCTGGTTGTATTACAACTTTATAGGGGAATTTTGATTACTTTTTGCAGATACTGTTTCTTATGGTAGCCTTCCTTCCAGAATAACTTAGGGAAAGCCTGTGTCTGTGTGGTATCAAACTGTATCTGACTTTGATAATGGTGAGTGCATTAAACATCAAAGTCTTATTTCTGTGGAGAATCAAGTCCCTGGTCTGGTCCCCCAAGTCCAGAACCTGCTTTATTGGTATGGCATATCCCTTTGGTCAGTTCAGGTCAGCTGTCCTGGCCATGCTCCCTCCTGGCTTCTTGTGCCCCTCCTCACTGGCAGAGCAGGAGACCCTGAAAGGGCCTGGACTCAGGGTAAGCACTGCTGAGGCACAGCTGAAACATCAGTGTGTTACCAACATTGCTCTTACACTAAATCCAAAACACAGCAATGAACCAGCTGCTAAGAAAATTGGCTCTGTCCCAGCTAAGACCAGGACAAGGAGAAGGTGTAACAAGAGTGGGCAGGGTGTGAAATGGACTGGTGCAGCTGAAGGCTTTGTGCAGATACTTCTTCAAACCAATATTATTCAAACCAATGCCAGGACTGTCTTCAGACTGCGTTTGCATAAACTAAACTTACTCTTGAATTCTCATTTTGTAGTGTCTGAGTCAGCAAATGTGTCCTACTGCTGTATTCAGCCCAGTATGTTTTAATGAAAAAATGGTCTTGTACCAAAACTGCTGCTGTCATTATTGTGCAGTCTGTCCCAGCATGTGGCTTTTCTCAAGTGTAACTCTCCTTCTTCCCCCAAAATCTACAATTGTGAAAGTCCTACTGGCCTGCCACCACATGTCTTTAAAGAACCCAAGGGCATTTTGAATGAGAATTGCTTTAGAATTCCTGCTTGATTTATGAGCTAAAGAAAAAAATAATCACAGAAACATTATCCTCTTACCTGTTAAAATTTTTTTCTTCAGCTTTATGGTGATAACAGCTTAACTTTTTGCAAATGGAATAACCAAATGTTTACCTGTTTTCCACTTAGAAATATAGACTGTCTTTGCTTAAATGCAAGACAACTTGAGAGAAAAGGAAATGGAATTGTATAGGACTAGAGGTCTTTGTCCTAAATTGTGGAATAAATAGACATTCAGGGCCTCAGAATTGGATGTTGGCTGAATATTTATCCCATAACTTATCTTTGAGAAATAATGCTGAAAAGTTTTTTAGCAGTTTACTGTACTTTTCTAAGGAGGTTTTTGTAACTTGTACAAAGTGAGACAAACATGGCAGCAGGTCTTTGCTTTTGGTTTCCTCTCATCAGCCCACCAGAGTTAATGTATGCACCTCCTTCTTTCTTTTGATCAAGACTACGTGACAGCCACAGAAACAAAGCAAGTACAATCATTCTGCACTATTTATATTTATGCATTCATAATCATAATTCATAAGCATGTTCACAGGTATAGAAATCCACTCCAGCCCATGCTGAGGTCACCAATTACAACAGGTGCCCTAAGTCTTATCAGCATCTTCACTGCCTTTCAGAAAGTGCCAAACCTGTTCTCATTTATGCTGCACTCAGCCACTAGATGTAATTTCTCACTATTCACTAACACCTCCCTCTCCTTTCCCCCCCTCTAAAAAAAAAAAAAAAGCTTGACTCCCAACATTCCTCTCATGTCTTACAAATATGTGTGAAAGTCTGTGGCAAGAAGCTGGCTCTGTTCCTTCCCACTAGCCAGTCCTCTTCTGCTGCCTTGTATGCTTGTGTCTTCCAGTGCTTATTCCTGTAGCTCAGGTGCTGGAGGAGGTGTGTGCTGTGGTTTTAAACACCCTTGAGTGCAAGTCCTGTGCAGCATTAGCACAGGCAAGTGGTATGAGAGAACACAGAGGCAAGGGGTACTCCTGGATATTTGGGTTTGGTTTTCCACGGCTTTTATTTAAAAAGGAAATTAAACATGAAAAACCGTAAGAAGAGAATGCTGTGGTGTAAACCTTAAGGACATCATTGAGTATTTGCTGCTGTGTGGGAGAGGTGGCCTGCACAGGACAGGCAGTGGCTGGGCAAGGCTCTGGAGAGGTAAGAGTGCACTTTTGTGTGGAAGCCATGACCTGGAACCCTAAGCAGGCTCGCACCATCGGGAGAAACGCTTGACTAATTCTGGCAGTTCCTGCTCTCTCTGTGATTTGCTTTGCAGCTTTACTGTTCATTAACTCCTCCTTGGTGTTACATTAATCCAGGGCAAACAAGTTCCTTAGGTTTCTTGTTGCACTCCCAAACAAACACATTCATCAAAACTAGGATAACTTTCTGCACATACCTCACTTTTACTGTGTTGTTTTGCATGCACTGACACTGCACACAAGTCTGAAAAATATGTTTTCTTGTTTTAATACCTCTGTAAGTACTACACTGAGGGGTTAGATCTCCAGGGAAGTTAGTTTACACTGCACTAGCAATGATCAGTTCACATGAGTTTAAATTATTATTATTATTATTATTATTATTATTATTATTATTATTATTATTATTATTATTATATTGTTGTTGTTGTTGTCGTCGTCCCTTGTGTGGCCCAGAGCAGAGCTGTGTCTGAAAATGCAGAGAAAGCATTTTTTCAGAGGAGACTGCCACTCTGTTGCAAAGGTTGCCCAGATGCCAGGTCCAGTACTCGAAAAAGACATTTCTTGCTCATATTGGTTCTGCTGACTTTGTTTCAATCTCTTAATTGGTTTTTATAAGCTTTGAATCAGAGCAAGAAAGAACAATATTCTTCTCATAAAAATGGTAGTAAAACCTTCTGCCACTTCTGAAGTGAATTTCTGTGTATCCTCATCCCAGCAAACTAACATGGAGTCTAGCAAGGAAACTTGTCAAATAGAACTTTTCCTGACCAGATGAAAATACAAATCTGTTGTTCTTAATCTCCAGACCTAGCTTATATAAGAACTCAGATGCCTTGTAAGAGATCAGCTACAAGACTGTTGATGCAAAATTACAAGTATTGTTCTTGTGTGTAAGCAGTTTGTCAACATAACTTTGGAGGTACCAAAACAGAAAAAGTGAAAATAAAACTGTACTCACCAAGGGGATAGTCTTGCTCTGCTGATGCTGCTGACAGAATTTGTGCTGCGTAGGACAGGAACAGGATCGATTTCAGATTCTTCATTTCTTTACCCTCTGCTGCTTCCTGCTGAACTACCCTTTTTTCTCCTCAGTAGCCTGAAACACATTCCAGAAATGTCTGTGTGAGGTAGAAGAGTAAGAGTGCCAAGGCTGCTGATGAATAAGAGACTTTGTGATGAATCTTGTAAAATTGGACCTTTTCATTGAGAGAACAGTTCTCAATTACTGAGACCTCTGTTGCCTTCTTTTGAATTGCCAGGGAGAGGAGGAGATGTTAAGTGTTGTCCTGCAACACTTCCCTCTAGCATACCTGAATTACCAGAGGGGTGAATTGCTTTGACAGGGAGGTGGGGTAGGTGGGGGAAAATGCAGAGGAAGTGGACTCAGTTTGTTAAATCATGAGATGCAGCAATTGCATTACCTCACTTCTGAAACTACAGTTTTGGGATATTTAAATTTATGTCAGAAGTTTGATTTTGAGCTTGCTGATCCAAGCTGAGATGATAATGAAAACTTTTAGCTTTAAAATCACTACTTTTTAAACAGATACTCAGGTTTTACTGACACCCAATTCCTTGGAATAAATCTGTAAGATTAATTTTTTTTCTATTCTAAACTGTTTTGCAACAATGTTATTATTCCAAGATTTGGTTTATTTGCTGATACTTCACTTGGAGCTTCCTACAAGGAGAATTTGGATTGCATGTATATTTTATCCAGACTATGTCAGAATCCCAAACATACATTTTTTTCCTGCAAAGGGTTTTCCTGTAGTAACAGCTGGAGCACTGTGATAGTTTCTGTCTTAACAAGGTGGCATGCAGTGTGTGGTCAGGGCTGCAGCAGCTGTGTCCCTGGAGTGCACCTTGGTGAAGTTAAGCTTCATGCCTCGAATGGTGGTATCTGATTGCTAATAGGCAATAGGAGTATGTAAACTTTGATGTGTGAGCTGTCACTTCAAGAAGAGGCATTGATGCAATGGAGGAGCTGCCTTCTAGTTCAGCAGGAGTCCTTGCTTGTGAAAGCTTGTGGTTAGCAGAACTGAGTTTCACAGACTTGTCTCCAAACCCTTGGTTCTTCATTAGGTCTGACAGGGTGTCATACACTTGTTAAAAATGATCACATCAAGAGCCAATTTTATAAGAAAATTCAGCAAAGATTTATTAATTTGTCCGCGAGACCGAATTTCGTTCGTCAGAAACCACCACAGCCAGGGTCAGGGTCGAGCCCAGGTTCGGCGCTGGGTGAACACACGGATCGGACCCCCGAATGTCAGAGTGCCCCCTGTTCACAGATGATGCTGCGAGTTCTTATATAGGTCAGTCTGCCCGAGGCAGAGATGACCGAATGTTCTTTGTGTCTCTTCACACGCAGAACCGAGGCTTTACATGTGCCGAGGTAGACAAAGGTCCAGTGCAGGTGTCGAGATATTGTTAGAGAACTTCGGGGAAGTCAGCATTCACATGCATCAGGGTGGCACCGTCCATCGTGGTAGATGTAATCATCGAGGTGATGATCACTCTTGAGGGATCCCAGGACCCGGAAGCCGGTGATTATCGCCCTGGAAGCTTCTATTCTTACACTAAAGCACCCGATGTTATCTCAACGTAGTCCAGGAACTAGATGAATATGAATAAGACACTGCTCCCAACCAGGGTGGTCAAAAGACATAGTCTGGATCTTACAATATTTTATGCATTAATAGCATGAATTATCTCTACCATATACTACACACTTGTCTTTGAAATTAATCCATTCTTTGAAATTCCTGTGATGCTTTTTAACTTAACCACCTTGACAGAGTGAGAGAGAGAAGTGTCTTTAAATAGGTCCCTATTTTCCCATATAATTATTGTAGGAGCTCCTGTTGTCTCCATTTGCGATGTTTCCTTCTCTCCCAAGCTGTAGTGGGCAGCTCTGCTGCAGCAAACACTGTAGCATCCTTTCAGCATTGCTGCCAGAGCCATCAGCTTCAAGGGAGCTGCCCTGTCTCCACAGATCCTTCCAGCTTTTTGTGTTGGCTGTGGTGCATTGGCTTGGCAGCCACTCTTGTCTGGGAGAGCTTTTTAGAGACTCCAATGCTTATTTTTGTATGGAAATCTTCTGGACAAAATGTCTAACTCAGGAGGTAGTCAGCTGCTTTCCACACTGCACCAAGTTCTGTGTTTCACTTCTTTATTGTGTACAAGGGGTTTGGCTGGGAAGGCTGTGCTCCCTCTCTGTGCTGCTGGTTCTTCTGAGCAGTGGCAGCAGCCAGCATCCCTTCAGATCTCAGGGGGAGACCTCGGAATGCAGCGGCAAACACCCAAATCTTTTCAGTGCTGGGGAAATGCTCTGGCAGGGGGCTTGCTGAGGAGCACTGCAAGATACCTAGATGGGGCTACTTCCCTCCATCACCAGGCAAGAAAGGAGAGAAAGCAGAAGTGGGTACAAGTTTCAAGAGCAAGGCAGCCTCTTCTCCCTGTGCCTGTGAGGGAAGCACCCTGCTAGCCCATGCCACCAGCTGCACCTGGTGCAGAGCTGCACTGATGGCTCTTCCCTTCTCCCTGCAGTCTCTGATGTCAGATGGGCTCTCTGCTCTCCCTGATGGTTTTGTTGTGCCTGGGCACCCCAAGAACACAGTCCTTCTGAAGAGCTTCCCACATTTATGGGGATAGAGCCTGCCTGCCAGACTCACACAGCACAGAGGAGTGAGTGGTATATGATGAACTTGCTCCTGATTTCTAATGTGAAACCTTGCTCACTGATGTAGGGGGAAAAGACAAACACATGCCTCTTTTAAAAATGCTTTCTCTGACCAGTTTTGTCCTCCACCCTGCAAAAAATGCTATTAAGGGCATAAATAATTTTTAAGGGAATGAGTCCTGTCATAAACCAACATTGCTGCTTTTGCCCACCTTAGAAAATTTGCTGTGGAGTCTGTTCTTCTAGCTGGGGAGCTCAGCACTGGCCTCTTGGGAAGCAGATAGACAGACCCCTGCAGAAAATAGAGCTGTAGACATATGGTTCCCTGCAAGTATGCTGAGATACCCTTTTCTCTTGTGCCAGCAGGTGACAGTCTCCCCTCCCAGCAAAGGGACTTTATCAGTCTTAACTCTTTAACATTACTGTAAAAGTGAGGCTCTATTCTTAAGGCAAGATGGAAAAGCTGGTACCCTCAGTTTTCCTTATGCATCTCCTAGTTTTGTTTTTTTTATGGACTCATAGAAACTACTGATTTAAGTCAGAAAATACTGAATATTGTGAAAATTGCAATGTGCACTCGCCCAAGAAGATTTGTGGCTGTATGTTGCACTTTCACCAGAATGGTGGGGAATTTTCCATTCTGAAGATTTGAGTGTTTTGTTTTGTAAACCAAAAAACTGGGTTGTTGCCTAGTATTGTTACTACAGATCTCCAAGACATAGCTCCAGGACTGAACATGTTTTGCAGGATGTTTGCTCTCTCATTTCTGCCCTACTCTCTCTAACCCCAGCTTGCCACTTCCTCCTTCATTGAATGAAGACAGAGGGTTCCTTATTGTGTGATAGTCAAAATGTAATATGATAGTGCTGCAGGAGAGCTGATGGAATGGTACCAGGTGTTTGGTATTTTCTGTTTCAGGGAGATCTGCAGCTGCAAGAATGGCTTCTGTCTTACTCGGTCCCTATGCAGGAAGGGAAGGAAGAGAAGGTTGGGAATTCTTTGTGGTGTGGCACCATCTGTGCAGCCATGAGCCTTTCCAGGGGCTGCAAGTTGATGTGGATGGTATTTCTCACCTCATGAGAAAACCCCTGAGTTGGCAAACCAAATAGGTGTGAAAACCCACGAAAAATCCAATTTCAGATCACATTTTTTCCTGAGGGAAGTTAGGGCAGATCTGTTCTTGTATAAAGGCATTGGGATTGTTTTGTCCCTGGCCTCTCACAGGAGAAGCAGGTGAGGTTTCCTTATAGAATGTGCTTTTAGTTAGCTGGTTCTGATCATCTGCTGTAGATATTCCTTCCTGCTGTTTCTCTTTTACCTTCTGTTGTGCTCCAAGTATGCCAGCACATGCTACAGTATTGACTTTCCCAATGGGCATACAAATAAAGCAGGACTGATAAATTGTTGTTTCAGAACTGCTTCTTGAAAGACACATCCATCATTTTGTGGACAAATTCAACAACTAGAACATGCTTTCTTCATTTTTGAACATATGTCTCAGGAAACATGTTATCCTATGTGTTATCCCATGAGCACATTATTCTTTGGAATTACTGTTGACTGTGCTTATTAATGCATAGTGAAAATCTCTTACAAAGAGAACTTGCATGGCCTGTATGGAAAAAATACCTTAATTTTCCCATCTTTAAAGATTACTTTCATTTTGGAGCTTCTCTCCCAGCAACAGGTTTAAAATAAGACACTTATTTATAAGTTGTCTTGAACAATTAAGCCATTAAGGCAGTCTCAGAATGAGTTAATAGCAGTAGCAGCCTCCTGTTCTCTCAGAGAAGGATGTGTAACTTTTTCTTCTAGCTAAATTGTATATCAGAATTTAAAAAAGGCTTCTTGTAAATATTCCCTTGCTGAAGGAGTGTTCAACCTGCCACTGTATCCAATTATATTCCCACATGAAACCATCCTTTTACCCACTAGTGTCACGGACATCTTTTTGTGAAAATCTTTCTTAGGATTTTTCCTGCTGAAGCTGAGAAGTTTCAGCAACAAATGTAAACAATGGTTATCTGCTGCTGTGAAATGCAACAGGTCCATCTGTGATTGGCCCATCTTGAATGTTTACAATTAATGGCCAACCACAGACCAGATAGCTTGGGCTCTCTGTCCGAGGCACAGATCTTTGTTATTCGTTCTTTTCTATTCTTAGCTTAGCTAGCTTCTGAGAAAACCTGTCCTTCTATTTCTTTTTAGTATAGTTATAATGTAATATATATATCATAAAATAATAAATCAAGCCTTCTGAACATGGAGTCAACATTCTCATCTCTTCCCTCATCCAGGAACCCCTGTGAACACGGTCACACACTAGTATCTTGTATTTTTTCTGGCAAGTAGAATACATGCAACATAAGCCCTGAAACTGGATTAATACTACAGTCATGGTACAAATTAATTTAGAAGTGGCAAAGTCTTCCCATATTCTCCCAGTATATATGTTGATTAATATTTTCTAGTCTCATTCATACCACATAATATTTGGGTTTGGAAGGGATGCCTGGAGGGCTGTGGAAGCTGCACACTTCGCATGCTGCAGCAGTGCTTTCAAACCTGAAGGAAACTAAATCAGGTCCTCATACACCTTGCTTTCCTGATTGAAGATGAAACCACTTTTGGCTCAGTAGCTTTCAATTGTGCTGATCTCCCAACAGTGGTACACTGCTATTGATTTCATCCTGAGTAATCATTTCACAGCTGCCCTTACATCATTGCCATGTTTTTGCCCTTCCCCCTTGACTGAGCTTTTGAGCAATGAGCATCTGGTGAAGGTGATGACAATGATGAAAATGTAACCATTCAGAAAAAAAAAAAAAAAAAAAGCAGCCAAGGACGTTTGCACCAAGAGGTTTGTGTTGGGTATTCAGCTTCATAGGTGAAGCAGTAAAATCTTGTCAGGAGGTCATTTATTTTGAGAGTAATTGGACAGGGCATTGCAAGTTTTCATCTCATGTTATGAAGAGTGGTCATGCTGGTCAAAATTTCAAGCTAGTAAAAAGTCATTTCTTGATTTTTCTTTTAAAAAGAGATCAGCCAGGTCTGCAGCCTATCCTGTGTAGTTTTTTTACATACTGTATGCTAACATCATTTGGATCTAGCTGCTGCTGAAATAAAAGGCCAATTTGTCACCTGTGTTCACCAGCTACCATAAGCAGAGAAAAAAGAGAGAAATACTTTGAATCCATCTCTTAGGATGAACTAACTGCCAGATTAGGAGGGCTGTTTGGACCCATGTGGGCACGTGAGAATTGAATAATTGTAATAGTCTAGTTTCTTTTACAGCCCCTCAAGGCAAGTGTTTGTGATTATTTGCTGTAAGATACAAATCAGAAACAATATGTACATTAAGACTTGGGAACCATTGCATTATTCTAGTGTAAGAGGAGAAAAAAGAGCCTGGGTAAATTTCCTCATGCTAAGGGAATTTCTTGCAACACCCATTATCTGCAGCATAGATGTCATGAACTATTTTAAAAAGATACCTCTTGAAAGCAAATTGCTGAATTTCTCTTTTTAGTTGGTGGATCAGAAAGCCATTACCCTCTTGGACAGCTTTTGCTCCAGTATCCTGCATGGTCATTTTGCTTTTGCTCCAGTATCCTGCATAGTCATTTTGCTGAGCAGCAGAAGGCACAGAAGGAAGGAAGGTCACTGCATGCTATGAAACCTCTCCTGCAGCCCTGCATTAATAGATTCCATTTTTCTGGCCTGTGTAATACCTGTCAGCTGGCTCTTGTGCCATGTTTGCACAAGGATCATTCCTGCAGTGTATTTGGCTCCAGCTTGTGCTGTGGCTGAATTAGTTCAAGCCAAACCAATATATAACACTTTTTTCTCCTGCTTAGATTGACCCTGGGAGTAAACCTGTTCTCTGGGGCTATGTCTGGTTTTATATATGTGCTGGGTCAAGGTATTAACTGTTAGTCAAAGTTGCTGGCTTGTTCATGGTTCATTAAAAGTAAAGCAGACAAGCTAACACTGAATTGACTGCTCCAAAGCTGTGTTAATGTTTTCCTTCCTGACACAGGTGGGGACCTGAGCTCTTTCCTCTTACCGGTGGTTTTGTATGCAAGAAGCTTAACTTGTCTTTAAAATCTCACTTGTCAGTAAAAACAGCTGTGTTATGAAATAAGCTCATCTCATCAGTAAAGTAAAATACTGTTTTGCCCTGTAACACAGTACACAATACAGGGCAGTGTGGGAGTGCAATCCCTCTGCCTAACAGAAATATGTAAGTCAACTCTGAAACTCTAACTGATGTCATTAACTGACCCTTAGTGCCTTTCTCACCTTCTCAGCATGTCCCATAGGCATTTTGGGAGCTGCCCAGTGCATTAAAGGACACCTGAGATGCTTTGTGTTCCCAAGCAGTGCAGCTGCTTTTGTGGATGCAGTGAGAGCTGTACTCCAGTTTTAGAACTCCTTTTACCCTGTGGGGGTAACAGCAGCTTTTGGTGCTGTTCCTGAGCACCTACAGCTGTGAGATACTTCCAGCCTTGCCCCTTCACTTCTATTCAGAGGTAGTGGAACCACTGTATCACTCAGATGGTGGGTTGGGAGGATGCCTTGTGGAGGTTTCATCTGCTCTGTAACTCCCCTACCCAGAGCAGCACAACTCCTTGTGACTGCTGTGCTCTGCTTTTGTCACAGTGGTCCTTGCTGTGCCAGAAAGCATCCAAATGAGACCTTCCACCCTTCTTTGGCTTCCTCAGGGTAGATTAATTGCACCTTGAGAGTAGTAATAAATGTGAGTTTGAATATTGCTATTTAACTTTTATCTTCCGTTCTCAGTGTTTCGATTAAGGCAAATTAAAAATGAATCACATAGCAGCCTCTATTCTAAGGTCATGCAAGTAAGCAATTTGAATTCATTGAGTATGATGGGGGCACAAAGACAAAATGAGAGGTTTCAGGGAGTCTTACAATACTAATTCTTTAGGGGTGAGCAAAATAGCAGACTGAGATTTGCTAGACTCAGAGGGATCCTGGGATAATCAAACCATCCACAGGTCTGGAATCCTGTACAGTGAGATCCTAGATAAACATCCAGATATGTAGACTATTAGATAATCCATATTACATTGTCATTTCTTTGTCAGTGCAAAAAATACCCTACTACCCAAATGGAGACAAAATGTCAGGTACACTTTCATGAGTATGACCACATCTGCTCCAAGTATCCTGTGCTTATTTTAATTCTGGCTGGAGATTTGTCTCTGGTTTCACCCTCTGCAAGGTGGGATATTGGCGCCACCAAATACCTTTTTGAACAGCTAAACTAAATGTTACCTTTTTTGGAAAAAGAAAAATAGGCACTCAGTCATCTTCTTAATAATAATGAAAATTTATTTTTATAAAATATCTTACGTAATTTTCTAAAATCAAAGCACTGGGGCCTAAATAGCTGAGCTTCATTAAGTAGATGAAATGAAAGAAGAGAAGCATCTGGCAGAAGAATGGAGGGCAGTGTAAAAATAGAGGCATATGGTGGTTTGAGTAGCATTAGTAATTTCTGAAATTACATTGCCTATGAACCTCTGCTCCATTCAAAGTAGAAGACTGAGCCAACAGAGCCAATTTTCAGGACTCTCACACAGTGTTCTTTTCTTTCTGAAAATAAGTTTGGGGAAATCAGAGGTACCTTTTGGCCAGCAGAATTTTTTGCCACATGGACAATTCTATAATGTACCCTAAAAAAGTCTTCAGAAAGCAAATCAGTTTGTTTTTTAAAAAAAATACTCTGTTTTCCAAAAACATGTGCCCTGATTCATTGTGATTGGTCGGTATAAGGATTATGGAGAATATTCCTTGTTTGTACATATTTATCTGTATAGACTGTATGGAGAGGCTGGCTTTCTTGGTGTTGGGTTGTGGAGTTTTTGCCATAACATGGCTTAATGCAAACATGCATTTCAGAAACATTAATGATTTTTCAAACTTTTAATCTTGAGTTAAAGAGTCAGTTTCAAACTTCTATTGTAAACTCCTTGTTTCAGGTTTTTTGTTTGTTTATTTGGTGGGTTTGTTTGTTTATTTTTGCATTCCTTTGTTTTTTCCTTCCCCTCCCTTACATCATTTTCCCCTACTCTCTACTGTCATCATTTATGTTCCTTCTAAGAAATTTAGCTGGGTGTAGATGGTAGTGCATTCTTGCAGTTCCACTGTATGTCTCAGTAAATCTGGAATCAGTGTCTCTAAAGCTTGTAAACCACAAGTGTAGGAAAATGTAATGATTCTCTGTCAGACCTGGGACTGGAATACAGGATATGCATATTCTGGTCACATCACTGGACCGTGCTACCTCTGTGTCTACTTGCTGTTTTGTCTGTCTGACATTTATATCTTTCTCATCTCATTGCTCTCCTGATTTGAGTCTTCTCAAACAGTCCAGGTTGCTTCAGGCCTGTTCCCTCTGGAACTGCTTTGGTGTACGTGTTCATCTGGCTCTCCATAATGCTTTCCATCATGGTTGTGACATAGGCAGGACACTGCTGCTTCTGGGATCACAAATATGCTCAGTAATGATATTGTGGGATATGGATATGCTGCTTATTAAGAAAGGCTTCAGAATGTGTAACTGCTGTTGTCTATGGAGAATAGGGTCTTCAGGATTATTTCTGATTTATGTAATTGTGGCACCATTATATTTAGAGACTGAATGTTTCCTAAAGTAGAGAAAGTTTTTTTTGACAGTTTGTGGAAAACCCTGGTGTCTCTAACTGTACTGGACAAGTGATGTGGTGTAGTCAGTAGGGGATTATGTTAAATGGGAAATGCACATTTTGCTTTAATAGTTAAGGTGCAAGAGCATCTTATTCCACTGTAAGAAGAATGGTAATTGGCAGCTTGCTAAAGGAGGTTTTCATATTTTTGAGATTTTAATAGTGATAAATACAATGATCCTGTATGCAGAATGCTTCTAGTTGTGAAACAGTATTCCCACATAAAGATGGTTAAAATTTATTTATAAATGGAAAAGCTGTTTAGCTCTGTAGAAAGTGGTGAGACTGTGCTGGTTTGGAGTTAATACTGGAGAGGTTCAGCACTGGGACTGTTTCATTTCACTCAGTTTCCCATTAGCAGTTGCAAGTGCTCAGCTTTTCATGCACATTTTTAAAGCAGTTTGGTTAGCAAAAATGGGATGATGTACAAGTTGCTTCTCTCAGAAAACTCACTGGTGAGTTTTACTGTAATTAAGTATGGTCTAGTAGTCACATTCAAAGTGAATTAAGTGAAAAATATACATTATCACTGTTCATACTTCACTTAGTCCCATTTTTGAGGTGAAGAGATCTGGAGGAACATGAGTAACTCTGGTAAGTAGTCTAAGATTTCTTTATCAAGCTATGCTAGATTAATTAAACAGCCTGCTTTACAACAACATCACATTATTTTTTGTGTCAGTTTAATAAAGTCGGTTTTAAATCACAATTTAAGTCACACTGGCATATCTTATTCACACAAAAGAGCCTCTGCATTTTTCTTCCTTTGCCTACCAGAACCAACAGTCCTCTAGCCACTACTAACATATCCAGCCTGAGAGGTGTTTGGTCCTTCACCACTGTATTCTTTATTTCCATTTAGGTTTTGGTCACTGTGTCTAACAAGGGTTTCCTCTGGTATTCCTGCTGAGTCAGTTCATTCCTAGTTTTGCATTTTTAGAGTTGATTATTCCTATGTAAATATGGAACTTTGTACTTTATTGATTGCATCCTCTTTATTCCAGACCATTTCTGCAATTCGAAATTACTTTGAAAAGTGACCTCTCTCTAAAGAACTTGCAACTTTACCCATTCTGATGTTAGAGAGAGATTTCACAAGGCTCATGTCTGTTTTCTTGATCCCAAATGGGGCTGTTTAACAAAATTGGACCAGCATGTACATATATAGGAGCCTATCAGAAATTTCAGGACAGTTTGATAAAGAAACTTTCAGAGATAACTACTGAGCTATTGATTTTCTAAACCATTTGGGCACCCAGCTCGCACCCATAGGGTGTAATTTCTTAGTTCATGTGTCAGTGTCAAAAGCCTTACTGAATTCAAGATGCATACACTGCTCTTCTTTTTGCCTACTGAGAGGTTTCCCTGTCAAAGAGGAATATTACATCAGACATAATTTTTGATGATTTTTGTGCTGTTTGAGGTTTTTTATCTTACTTTTATTCTTGTATTCTACCTGTGGCTGCTTAACCATTTATTTCTGAGTGGTAAGGGCAGGGTGGCAGTTTGTAATTCTTTTAGTTTTTCTCCTTTTCACCTTTTCAATGACAATCTTGACTTCCTTTGTAGAAATTGTCAATTTTCTCTCTTTTCAGCAAATTTATAAATACGAACCTAAACAGGTGTAGGGACATTGGTTGAGCATTTCAATTGTTAATATTTTCCAGAATGTCCTGACCTCCCCCTTATTTTCTCTCATGGGCTTTCTTTGGTATAACAAGACAAAGCAGGAAAATGAGCAGCTGTATTGGCTTAGCTGGACCAAAAAGCTCCTCCTCCTGGCCTCACACAGTGGCCAGAAGTGTATGGCTAGGGAAGAGAAGGAAGGAAAACTGTCTCTCCTTGACTCCATGTGATCCTTCAATATCTACATCATCCTTTTTCTGAATAAGATGGGGTTGGATAACAATGACACAAGCTTGATTTCCTAAATTCCATAAATGAATGTTTGTGCTAGTTCTGAAGGTAAAACAGTTCTTTTACTACAGCATAATTGTTGCTGGATATCTAAATAATAAATGCTTATATCTTCATCAGAACTTCCTGGTAATTTTTCCTGATGTTACCTGATGTTTTCCTGTCATAGGGCTGCTGCAGCTGAAGTGTTCTTTTATTCTAAACTGTGGCATGGCTTTGGACAGGGTGCCTGGCCTAGAGAGTTAAGCCAACTACTTATATATTGTGTGAGAATTGAATGACTGCAGCATTATTTTGGGGGTATGAACATGACTGATAAAAGGTTTATCTAAAATGGTTAGGCAGCATTGTTTATATTTTGAATGAAAACAGAAAGCTGCTTTTAGGGAAGAGTGATGAAAGAAGGATGACAGACTTTGATGAAACAATAGGAGAGAAATACAAGGTGCAGGATACCTTTGGTACAGCTGGATGAACATACTGAAGTCATGGTGCTTTGAGCTGAAGAGCTGTAAATTTGTGTAAGGTTTAGACATTAGTCCATGAGATGTGAGTGTCAGTGTTACTTGGGTGTTTTATGAAGCTGATGATTGGGCAGATTAGGCTCTGCAAACATCTTACCAGGTCTAGGAATCCAACCCAATGCTTTATTTGCTTGTAGTTCATCTGTAAATGAAAGAAGAAAACAATATAATTTTATTTCAGTGTTGCTCACAGCAAGTCTGAAAGGTTCTGTTGTTTCCCTTGGTTGCTTTAGTTTTCATTATAGCAGTGTTTCAAACACCACTGTCTTCTCTGAATGTGCTGGAGGTCTCCATGGAGAGCCAGCATGGGCAGGATGGGCAATATCCAGCTCTGGGCTGCAGGCTGGTATGATGCAGGAAATGCTTTGGCAATTGTCCTGAAGTGATGCATCTTCCTGAACATAATCCAAAGCAAAACAAAGTAACAGAAAGGATTTTTTCTTCCCTTGGCACTTTTGCTGTGATGCTTACTCTGACATCACCTTTCTAGTCATTCATGTGGCATCCCAGGAGAGTCAAGACATGAATTTCTAATACAAGCAATAAACAGGAGTTTTCCTTCTCCTCAACTAAATATGTAATTTAATATTGCAGGGACAGAGGATATATTTTCTTTGGCAGGTAATTTTTAAGAGTCTTCCACACAATTTTTATGCCAAAACACTTCACTTAAATAATTCTCTTACAAAGGGACATTAAGAAGCTCAGGCAAGAAAGGCAAGACATTTTCTCCTTGGGTTTGAAACAAGTTGGAAAGTAGATGAGGGAGGGAGGTTTACAAAGGCTCTTCCAGATTCCATGGGCAGGGAAATGTTTTGCACTAGCAGTGCATTTGGATGGGCACAGCAGAGGCCTGTGCTGCTTCAGCCAAGAGGCAGGAACATCCTCTAGGGAAGAGATGAGAGCAGGCTCCCAGCTCCAGGGATGTGAAGGCAGAGCTGTGCCATGGAGCTGTGCAGACTCATGATGCTTTCTGATGCTCTGGCTCTGTCCTGCATGAGCACCAGTGGTCATGTGGGGACCAGTGCCAGAACAAAATGCAGCCTCATCTGAGTTGCTTACAGAAGAGGACCATGTGTGTTGGCCCATCATGCTGTTTAGCCTGTTTAAATTTGGTAATGTGTAATAATGTGAGGATTTAGGAAGGAACCCCATTCCTCCCCACTTCCCTCTGCCTTGAGGCTGCTGCTTGTATTGTTTCCTTTCTTCTTTTCCTTCTTTCTCTTTTAATGTTCACCAGAAATGTGGAATAAAGGCGTTTTACACTGCTGCAGCAAGTGTAGCACCTGCCATGTGAAATCTCTCCTTTTCTCTTTGAGTGAAAGCCTTAAGCAGCACTTCTCCCAGACGGAGATTAAGGCCTTGGAATTCCTGTCTGGGGTGGACATTTGATTAATACAGGGTCCTTTTATTGTCACCCTGCCTTTCTGCTCTTCCTCATTAGAAATCAGTGACTCTTCCCCAATTCATTTATGACACAGAGAAAAGAATGTCTAATTATACATATAAATACAGAAAATATATAGCATGCATTCAGCTAGTAAAATGAGCTATTTTCCCACATGGGGAGGGGATTAGGCAGGGGGGCATTTGTCTCCTGCAGCTGCTGGTAGAAGCCTCTGACAGATGGCAGTGCAATATATATATTTTTATATATATATTTATTATATAGATGTGCATGCATGTATGTGGACACACAACTAGGAGAACTAAACACAGTTGCTGTTCATAGGTAATTTTGTTTTGTGTTTATGTTTCAGTGAAGGAATGTGGTGGCCTGGAGTTGTGGGAGGTTTTGCCTTTGAAGGCTGGAAATAGCTACTGTTTCCCTTAGCACTTGACAGCATCCTTGGATGGGAGAGGATTTATTTGCTGGGGATTATCCAGGGAGGGGTGTGGGGGTGTGTTTTGGCCACAGCATGCTGCTCTGGGGACATAATCCTTCCCCTAAGCAATTGCACAATTTATAGAGATAGAAATGGGTATATTGATAGTTTGCCATAACCCTTTTAGCCCTTATCTCCAAGGTTTTCTCCACTTTTTAGTGATGCAGTCCTTCCAGACACAGCCAGGGTGAATATGTGCATCAGTTCACCTGGGGTTAGAGTTCCACAAGTGGTTTCTGCTGTCCTCTCCCTGCTGCCTCCCAGCTGAGCAGCTGCAGCTCATGCCAGGGCAGGTATTTGGGGCTTGCTGCAATTCCCTTCAGCCTGGTTGGGAGCACGAGCACCAGAGCTGTGGTGCAAAGCCAAACCAAAACCAAGCTCTCTTGGACTCATGCTTACCCTGTGCCAGGGCAGTGTGGGAGCACTGCTGATGCAGAGAGAGGTGGAAGTTGCCTGGAGGAGACATTTCAGGTCCAGCTGTTACTGGAGGGGGTTTGATGGGGAGCAGAAGCTTTCTTCTGAAGTGGCAGGATGGTTATATGCTGTGTTGGTGGTGAGACCAGTGAGACCAGGGCTTGCCTTACCCCTGGAGCTTGGGGGTGCAGGGTTTGGAGCTGGCTGGAGCCTAGCTATGGGGATACATGCCAAAGGTGCCCAGAGCAGGGTTACCAGGTTCAGTGTGACAGGTGGTGGTACAGAACAGAAGGAGGAGGGAAAAATCACCTTAGGTATCTATAAACCATAATGCAGAGTGTAGAAAGTGAATAAAACCATACATATAAAAATATATTTCATATAGATGTAAATGTGTCAAATATATATGTATGTATCAAATAAGGAAGGTAAGGAAAGTTTTGCTTTTCTCACCTTCTTGGTCTCCATGCTCAACCCTGGTGGTCTTGTAGTTTTGTCATTCAAGATTCTGACAGAAGTAAGGATCAAAACAAAAGCCCCCCAGCAACTGTGGTTCAAGATGAGTTCAGGTGAAATGAACATGAATGAGGCAGATGTACTTGGACAGGTGCTTTGTGAATGCTTTCTCAATGGGAGATGCTTGTCTGTCTGTCCACTGCTGTGGAGGTTCTGCCTTCCAAATGTACTGGATCCACTCCAAACCATAAGGTGGCAGTGGCCAGAACATGCCTTCCTTTATCTTTCCTTTAGCTTTACTTCTATTTTCTATTACTTCTATTTTCCTTTATCTTCCTTTATCTTTACTTCTGTTTTTAATGTTTCAGCATAGTAAAGTTTTTATTATCCCAGTACCTCCCTGAGAAGCTTATTCTACTGCTATGTAAATTGACCTGGTTAATAACTCAGTTTCAGTATCAACTTTTTTTAATGCAGTGTTACAGGGGTACCTGAAACTGTCAACATTCTTTGGTAGTGGTGCTACAGATCAAGAACCCAAAACTAAGACCTCATAGAGAGGGTGTTTGCAGCACCTGTTCACTTTGTTTGTGGAGGTATGTCTCCAGCACAGAACCAGTTTCATTCTTGCAGCTCTGGCAAATGAGCTGTGACACACTCTTACTGATGCTGCTGCTGCAGGTAATCAGCTAGAGGTTACTTTCATGAATGAAATACATTTAAATGGCAGGGAAGGAGAAGACTCTGGTTTATTTTGATTGCTTTTCCCCATGATATTTGAATACTGCATTATATAATATGAACAGTTATTTACAAAGATTTTTTTTCTCCACACGATACCATAAATCAAGAGAGGGTTTTAAAAAACCCAAATTGCTTTTCCTCACTTTGCCTTTTCCCCTGAAGTGCCCAGGAGCTGAGATCTGAATGCTTCAAATGAACATATTGTTCTATTTATGCTGAATAAAACTATAGATTTTTATGTTGGATAATCTCTGAGGCAAATATCATCACCTGAATGTACTAAATATTTAGAGTCAGCCCTCTCTGTTTATGTTTTCATTCCCAGATCAGTGCTAAAGGAATAGTTATAAAACTGCTCATCATAGGTTTTGATAAACATTTTTCTGTAGTTGCAGAGTGACTAAGATGTAGTAACATGTTTGAGATGTGTTTGAGGAATAAAGCACTTAATAACTTAATGCTATACTAGCTGTTACAAAACAGCTGTGGGTTTCTTCTCCTTACCAAAGAGGTGATAAAGTAGGATGTTTCACTGTGCAAACTCCATCCTTTTTCTTAGGTTCAGCGTCTTTTAAATTGACAAGAATGGGAAAATAAATATGACAAAAATAGGTATAATCACTCAAAATTCTTCATTCAGAGTGCATGAATATAAATTGGGGGTGCATGAATATAAATTGGGGGCAATTGAATTTGGAAAAACAGAACATAAATTTACACTGTAATCTGTTTGTAACAGGCTCTAATGATACCAGTTTAAAAAGAGGGAGAGCCTTTGAAGGAGCTGAGGCAGCAATGGAAGCACTTGCTCGCTGGCTGGCTTGTGCATGCAGGCGTGTGTGGCTGCTTGTTTTTCAGACAATTGTGCCAGCACTGCAAGAGCTCTTGTTTGGCACAACACCACTTGAGTGCCCTGAGACTGGGCTGCTTGTTTCATCCCAGCATCTGGTGAGATTAAGTATTAGTGCTGCAGTTTAATGAACAGTGTGCGGATGTGCATGAGTATTTGGGGTTGTTTTTGTTTCCTCCGGTTTGTAGCCGACAAAGCTGTAGGGATGAACAAAGCCTTCCAGGCTGCCTACTACATAGATTAATTTACAGCTGCCAGTTTATATTAGTTGTTCTATTTATTCTGCTTCGGTGCTTTTTTGAGGAAGGGAGTATTTCTTAGTCAATTGTCTGGCAAAGAGAAAGGAATTCAAGAAATGCGAAGCAAACAAATTCGCGGTAATTAGACAAGCTTTTGGCGGATGAACTGTTTGCTCCCTTTTCTTATGATATTATGTTGTTACACGGAAGGACTGAAGTTTGAAAACAGAATTTAAGTTGACGTCTGAACTTTGTCTTTACTCTGCTGTTCTCTGTGTTGGTGATGCTGAGCCTTGATGAATGGCAGCTTTAGCCACGTCTCTTGTCTGCCTGTTTAGCGTAGCCCTACGGGAGGTTTTGACAGGCAGAGCAGCTTAAGTCTCTTGTCTCTGCAGCTTTTATGATGCTGTAGATTCATCAGGAACCTCTAGGGCTCTTTATTTTTGTTTCCCTGTAACTCTCTCTCTGTCTCTGCACTGACTCCTGTTGCTGTGTGCTGCCCACCTGATGCAGCCAGGGACTGCTGGCTCTTTCTGCTGGAGATATCCAAAGCTGTGCACAACCCTGCACACCCTGAGAGGCAACTCTGTGCATTATCAGTGGTTATCAGTGAGGGCACGAAAGGAATAGCTGAGTGTTTATCCAAGAGCCTTGTGGAAATGTCTGAATATTGATAAGGCAGACTGACTGATCTTGTCTGTCTTCTAAAATAATTGCTTTGAAGGACTCAAGTAGTTCAGAGGGGGATTAGTTGGGTCACTCAGAGCAGGATCAAGCACACTGGGGCATGTGCTCTTCTTCCCACCCTCAGTGGAGCCAATAATTTGTTGCCCAAATTACAGAGCATAAGATCAGACTGGGCTAAATATAATCTGGAATGATCCTGCACAGGTCATTCTCCTGCTTCCTTCTGCTGGGTTGCAGGGTGGGGAATAATGCATTGTGGGCCTCTTTGGAAATCAAGTGGCAGCTAGGAGGACATGAGACACCCCAGGTGCTAAGAAGAGACCTTCAGGAACAGAAGCCTCTGCTCTCAGGACCTCACAGCGTTAGGGGAGCCCATTCTCCACTGAGGTGTCCCTGATGAACTGTCAGCTCTGAGGGAAGGCAAGGAAGTGAAGTCTCTCTAATTCACTCATAAGCCTTGCCAGGTAGCAATTAGAGTATCTTGTGTACTTGGATGAAAGTGTCTAATGAGAGATCTATCATGCAGTGATAGATACAGAGGCATATGTATGTATTTATTTTTTTCCTCCTGTTTTTTTGTCCTCCTGAGAAGGTGGTTTTGCCTGACTGTTTTGCTCTGTAGTAGGTGATTAGTAGCAGGCATGACACTGGTACTGTGATCTTTGCTTTCTTCTGTCTTGATTGGACTTTGGCTTTGGAGCTTGCAGGTGCCTGTGACGATGGTGCAGGTGTTTGCTGTGCAATGTGCAGCTTCATTTGAGAAATGCTTTCTACTCCTCTTTTGATCTTTATCCTTTTGAAGGTCTTTGAATTGATTTGGAAATACCCTTTAATGAATGGGGGTTTTTTAACTGTTTCATATCAGATGTTTCAAGTATATGTGTACTCCATTAATACGAATTTTATTTGTTGACTGTATCAAAAGTTATTTGATATGTCCTATGTAAAAGATTTCAAAACCTTATTAGCTAATCATGTTGTTTTTAAGATTGTGTAGCAAAGTGGAGCTGGTACTGGATTTCTTCAAAGTATACTTTGACATGCAGTGGGTACTTAGAGTTAAAAATAAAAAAAACCCCAAAATCTTCTAAATGCACCAAACCCCAAAACAACCAGTGAATTATCAGAAAGAAAAATATTATATGTGGGTTTTTTTTTATTGCAACCAGTATTTAAAGTGGTTCAGAATAATTACTAAAACTATTTTAAACCCACTATTTTTCATCATTTTAATGGAAGTATCATTCCCTCTAAAAACAGCTCTGCACAATATTGAGAAGTAGCAGTTGTATTGTATAGAAAATACACCAAACAATTCACTGTTTTCTAATACTTTTCTTTGTCCTGAATAGACATATGTGAAAATATAGTACTTTTTGGTTACAAAGTAGAACTGTCAATTTTTACTTTTATATTTTGTTGCCGTTGTGTCTTTATTACCAGACATGCTAAGCTTTCACATTCTTAATATTACATGTAAAATTAGTTCTTAAAATTAAATCAGTTCCTCCTAATGCCTCACTTACATGCCAGTTAAATCTGCTGCTCAAAAAAAGCTCTTAAGGAATCTTTTTGGACAAAATCTCAGGGAATGTTGGGTCATTTTCAGAAAGGGTGAAGCTGAGTGAAATGTTGTTTTTTTTCTGTTGCAGTTGTGGGAGGTTTTATTCCTGGGTTGAAATGGCAAAACATGAGCCCAGCCATGTGCCCATTTAGCTGCTGGTAGGGATTTGATGTTCAGAATTATTTGCTCTGTGGCTGGGGTGGGTTTGCAAGTGTGCTGCTTTGCTTTGGTCCCATCCAGTTCCTCTGCCATGGACTGCAGCTGGTGGCAGCCTGGGTAGCTGTTGGCTGCTGCACTTCTCCCTCTTGGTGAGATGAGAGCCCAGACTTGGGATACTCTTATGTAATACTTTCAGGCAGTACTTTACTTCTTGTTTTTGATACAAACAAGATGACCAATCAAATGGTTTTTACCTTAATTTGTGAAAAATATATGGACAATTAAATTGCTGTGCTGTTGAATCACTGGTTTTTGTTTATAGAGTCACTTTCAGAAATTCTGTATGGTTCTCCTTCGTCAAGGAAATTTTATTTATTGTTTTTTATCATATGCATTGTTTTATGTTACTGCTGAATAAAGAATCACATTTCTTCATTACTACATGCCATACAGCAATCCTGAGTAGATGAGAGAGAACTAGAGTATATCTCAGTACCTGGCTTCTTCATTCCATGGAGTTTGTGCTGCTTTGGTGGGCATCTAAAATCATTGCACTTGTTTTGATTGCTATCAGAAGTCAAAAAGTCTGACAAAACTGCAGAGATACTTGTTTGTTTTTTTTTTTCTTTCTCTTTCATTCTGCAAAAGCATTTATCTGTTTTTTTTCTATTACACCACCTAAGTCAACAGAAGCTTCATCCTTGTCTGTGTGTGAAAGGGAAATTGCCCTCCTGTGCAGAAGAGGGAACAGGAATCAGACAGTATCTCTGTTAAGCTTCTTTAAACATTTGCTAAGAGTTTTAGAATAAAACCTTTGACAAATGTTGTGGTTGAAGACTTTCACATCAAATGATGGTATGTGTTTCCTGGTTTTCTTTTATGTGCACAAATGACTTAACAAAAATAATGGCTGTTGACTGTATTATAGAAATATATATTCAGAGCATGCATCATTAATAAGATCTTGAAAATAATTGCTGTATATAAAAACTCACGAAACCCCACAAAAATACTTTAAATTGCATATGTTATTTTCTTTTGAACATTTTCTTTTCAACTCTTGATTTCCTTTTTTTTTTTCTTTTCTTTCCTTCTGCTGTTTCTATTGGAGCTTACTCTTAAGAGCACAAATAAAAGTATTTGGGATATTTTTAGGAGTTTTTTTCAGATATCCAGGTTGTAGCTATCCAGTTGTGTTAGCTGATTTTGAACCTTTTGCCCTTTTTATTTGTGCCCCAGATGGGAAGCAGGCAGTGCTGAGCAGGTATGCAGTCACCAGCAGAGCGGGTGTGCCTTCTGACAGACCTGCCTTGCCTGTCCAGATGTGTCTGTGCATCTGCTCAGAGTTGGATTCTTATGGAAAGTCTGGAAATGGTCAGGAGTGGCAGCACAGTGAATCCCATATTTGGGATTTCAATATCCAAAACTGAAATGGGACTAATCCAGTGCTCTCACAAATATACATGAAAAGTATGCTTTTTAGTTTAAATTAGATGAGGAAAAGTAGTTCCTGGATTTTCTAATATATTTTAAACATGATGATTTGGAATGAATGTGAGAAAGTGAACAGGTCATTTTGCCAAGTCTTTCAGGTGTAAGTTGAAACATCAGGCTATTCAAATTTGGACATTTGACTCTTAAACCAGCCTGTCTGTCTGAGACTCTCTTTTAGGGAATGGAAAGAGACATTTTTTTGTCCAAAGGGATGTTATGAATCTCCAAATTAAGTGCCTAGTGTGGACTGCCTTCTGTTTCTTTCTCCATAAGCATGCTCTGCAGTCATTGAAGAGAATTGGTCTGGGCTACCTGTGGATATGTATCCCCAGTTCCTTGTCCTTGCTGAAGGGTGGTGGTGAGGTGGGACAGTGTGGCCAGCAGATTCTTCTAGTGGAAAAATCTAACAGCCTGTTCATTTGTTTGAATTAATTCCTACATATGGTGATCCTAAAACTCCCCATCTTTAGAGAAAGCTGAGTAAGTGACATTTCATAGGCTGTCCATTCTGTTAAAGAGCTCTTCTGTTTTCATGTGGAGGGCACCTCATTCCCACGGTCACAGTGCTCCAGAGCCCTTTGTTCATCTTTGCCTCTCTTTCTGCCCCCTTTGGATGGAGGGGCATAAATCTCTTTGAAACACCCAGCTAAAATGTCAGGGTACTTAATGAATCAGTGACACAGCTACTTGTGCTCATCATGAAACTTCTGAACAGAGAACAAATAAACAGCCAGTAAGTTCATAAATATAAAGGTTTGTTTTCCTGCATGAACCATAACAATTCCCTGGTGCCTGTGCCTTGCAGCCTGTCACGGTATCTGGTTTTAAAGTGTGTGCCCTGCAGTGTCTTTGCAGGTAGCTGAATTGTCCTTCCTTTGGCATCCCTGACTTTAAATGGAGTAAGTTCTATCTGCCTAAACTTCCCCTCTACTCTTTCTTCCCTTTCTCATTTGATTTTCTTCTGAAAAGCAGTAAAGAAACTAGCAAAAGAAAGGGAAGTAAGATCTAATGGAGAAATGCCACAGTTCAGTTGAACCTATACTTGAATTAAGAACTGCTCCTTTTATGATTCATATTTTCGAGTTGTAGTGCAGGGCGGAAATCCCTGTTTGCCTCAAAGAGTCTACATGGATTTTAATAACAAACATTACTCCTAGCAGAAAGAATTCTTCAGCACGGTGTGTTATAGATCGAGATCCATGGACTAAATATTCCAAGATCCAAAAAAATAGCCTAGAGATTTAAAGCTGTTTGTAAATATAAAAAATAACAAGCCTTGTAGCTCTCTGGGTATCAGGAGTTGGAGTGAAATAATCAAAGTTAACAGCGAATTTCCTGTGATATAATAGGGTCAAGGATCATACTTGTATTCTACTTAAGGTTTTTCATATGTAAGGTTAGATATGGTGAAGGTGGCACCAGAAATAGCTTTGCTGCTTTAATGACAGCAAAATGAATGATGATTAAAAGGTGCTGGGAATCCTGTAGCCTCAGATGGGAGCTAAGGGCTATAATAACAGTTCAGAAGACAGTCTAGAAACAATTTTTAGCTCTTTCTTTAAGAAGATGGAGGCCTTGACATAGCAAAATATTTTCTCTAAAGGATGGCCAGGTTGTTGTTGTACATGGGGTTTGTGCAATCTAAGCAGAGGTGTGTGAAAATTAGAGGTGATGTCCCTTTGTGGTCAGAGGAAGGGGCCAGAAAGCAGCTGGGGCACTCCTGTGCCTGCATTACAGTTGTTTGCCTTTCTCCATCCATGGTTGAAGGGAATGTAACCAATGTAAATCAAAACTTGTTCAATATTTAAGTTATCCAGCAAAGTGTATCCAGAATGGTGACTCTTGCAAAGATTTGTGAGACTTGTGGGTTCCTGTTAAGAGACAGAAATGGAGGGAATGACTAATGTATTGCCTGTAAATAGTGTAAAATAATGAGTGGGAGGAGCAGGGAATTGTAGGGAATTGGCTCCAGGGTTTTGTCTTTCCCTTCCCCCTTGCACCTGGGTGGATCAATAGAAAGGGAGAGCAATTGTGTAATGGCTTTTTTGCCCATCGCTGTATGCTGTTAGTTTGACACATGCAATTTACTTGGAAAAGCTTAAGTAGCCTTAATAACAGAAAGTCCCAGCAGAGCTGACACTAATGGTCTCCCCCGTTGTCAGTCTCAACAGAGAGATTAGAACTGAATGAACAAAGAGGCCCAATTACTATCTCCCCCTCTGGACGTGGCCCATGAAAGCAGGTATGAGCTGTGGCAGTGGCTCTGCACAGACTCTGCCATGCCCTGGTGTCAGAGGGGTTGTTTCTGTGCTCTCTGCTGCAGCATCACCCAGGCCAGCTTGTTTTGCACTAATAGTGAGGTCCAGTCATGCCCTGATAATGCACATTATAAAACACTCTTCAGACACTCACCATCCAATACACTGGGCTAAACCCAGCCCAGCTGAGTTCACCATTTTTTCTACTCAGACAAATCATCAAATAATTTCACAGACAAATCATCTTTTCTTGGCCCAAGCTCTTGGGGAGGCAGCACAGTGCAGCTCTGCAGGGTGTGCAGCCACAGACAGACATGTCCCCACTGGACTGGACTTGCAGAAAGGTCTCAAAGAAAACACAGCATTGTTTCTGCTTTCATCCAGAGCTCAGACCAACTTGGTTAATAACCAAATATGAGCACCATCTGTGAATGGCTGCACACTACCCTTTGTGAGTGCTGTTCCTCAAATATATTATAAAGCACAGTGCCAGCTCTCTTTTGCCTCCCTTCACTAGGACAGGTTTGTACAATCAATCCAATATTCAGTTTTAAAAAATTGCTGCTGCGTCTGCTATAATTTTGTGTCTGTTTTTTATGGCTAATGTGTGGAAGGCTTTAATTGCAGCTCATTTCTCACTAAGACTGGCTTTTTTTCAGGAATTTTTCTCTTCTTCTGTTTCTCTAGCTTGGCAGACCAAAGATTTCTCACCATTAGGAAATAAAACAAATTTGTTTCAAGAGGACTCTAGATGGGCTTTACCAACATAGGGTTTGATCGATGATGATGATGATGGATTAATTTTGAAAAATATGTACCCCACCTTATTCAGTCTCAGTATTGAGGAAAAAGATCATCTTTCAGTGAACAGCTGATATTTGAAGATGCTATCCTGTTGACAAACTGTTAAAACAAATCTGTCTCCCTGGGATTTAGAAGATTAAGACCTAAATAATACTCTACAGCATCAGTATCAACATTGTCTAGCCTTGCCACTCTTGGCTTTATAGCTCATTGTATTTTCCAACATCAGTTAAAATACCAGGTACACCAGGTGAATGGTGGAGCTCAATATTTTTGTATTTCAAAGGTAGTGAAATATGTGCTTTGCATTTTATTAATTGAATGTAAGTATACAAACATTTAACTGATGTATATGAACATATTTCATTGATGGTTCTAGAGAGGAACAACCACTCTTGTACAAAATAATAACTAATATTTATACTGCTAAAATATACTTAATATGCATGAAAAATAATGGGTTTGGCTAAAACCAGGTTTGTACAGCTTTGTGTATTTTTCATACAGCATGAAATGGAGCACTGCACATCAAATGAATGCAATATTTAATCTAAAGTGAAATGCTTAGCACTCATAGCAGCAGTTCAAAGATGAGGACAGCTTTATTAGTGTTTTAGAGTCACGCTTTCTTAAACTTGAATTCTCATCTTACTGTGATAATTAAAGTTTTGCTGTTGATCTCCAGTGATTAAATTTGCTCCCTTATATATCACAGTTACAGTGTTGATTTTTTAAGTCACTTGTGCATACATCAGAAATTGCAGGGAGGGGAAAAAAGTGTTAATAATCTGTATTAACAGAGACTTGCATGACTGATGAAAATAGAGGAGTATATAAATTTTCTATTCCCACCAAAACAAAATTTGAATTACCTCCTCCGTAATGGACTGGAGTGCATTTTGGGAAATACCTGTGTATTTCTTAAATCATATGCACTAAGCAAATACAACAGTTTATAAAGAAGTAGTAATTTATTATAAATATTTACTCTACAGCCACAGTGAGGTTTTTGAGAGCATGGACTTGTCCCTGGGAGATTCCCTTTTTTCTCCCTCCAGTTCTCTCTCAGCAATTGTTTTGAAGAGAATACTGGCAAAAGAAGCTTTTTCATTGTTTATTCTCTCTTCTCCTTTCTTAGAAGCCTTTCATTCTTCAGCAAAGGCAGAGGTTCTTTGCCTGCCCTCCTTTGCTAGCCCTTCCACTTGCCCTGATGATCCTGTACAATCTCAGACCATTTCATTGCTTTTTCAGCTCTTCTCTTAGTATCCACCCTCATGTCTCATTCCTCTGGTTTTGCAAGCAGCATCTGAACCTCTTCCATAATGAAAAAAGACCAGACCATCACCAGTTACATTTGCTCTTCTAGACACCTGCTATTCTCTTCTCCCCTGATTTGTCAATGTGCTGTCAGTAGTTGGTGGTACAGTGACTTTTCCAGTCCAGCTATATTTCATTCTGGGCAGTGCCTTTCCTGACCTCTCCCTCCTCAAAGGTGACAATGTGTGCTTCCTCCTCAGCCTCACATCAGCTGCCATCTTTCTGCTGCCCATGCTTTTGTTCTCTGATCTCAGACAAGATGTTGGGTAGCATGCCTGGGCTCTTAAACTGCTTATGGCATTGCTGCTGGATCCCTCCTACTCTGTCTGCCACTCTGTCCAATTGCTGCTGCTTGATTTTCCTCACAAGTACAGAACAGGCATCTATTTCACCTTTTGGACCCTTTTCTTTGAACTGAGTTTCAGATTGTTAGTAGTCTTTAACAAGTAATATGTAAATTAGCAGCATGTTATGTTAATTTCATACTGTAGGTACTATTTGCCAGATAGACTGTTTGTATTGCTGTGGAGTTACTTCTGTTAGCCTGCAGTTTTCAAAGAGTATAGATAGGAGATAAGATACCTAAGTGAAATCACACTAGCTGTGTTCCCAATGACCCAATGAACCTGCAGAGGTGAACAGAATGACACAACTAATCAAATTATCTTGAATTAGACTTAATTATGTTTTTGCATGAATGTTTCTGGTTTGTTTGTAGTTTGTTTTTGGTTTGTGTTTTTGTTTTTGGTTTTTTTTAAAGGAACTCTCCATTTTTCCAGTTTGTACATGAAATTATAAGAGCACATAACCTGTGGAACTTGTACCACCTCTGAGACATTTTAGGAACCTGTTTTCAGAGTACACCATTTATTCCTAAACTGAAGTAGCATATAAATTCATCCAAGCTGTAAGAAGGGATGAGCTCTGGAGATGTGTGTCCAAGTTCCATTTCTTGATTCTCACTTTAGGCTATGTCTTTTTGCACATCATCCTGAATGTGACTGTTGATAGTCTACCTGTTGTCATTGACAACATAGTCAGCAAAACAGTACCTAAAGGTCAAGTCACAGACATAACTGTGCTTAGTTTTCCAATGCCTTTATGCTTTTGTACTGCAACATATCTGCTGATCGTAATGTATTAGGAAAAAGGATAGCAAAAGCAGCTAAATTATGTGGTAATTTTAATTAGTAGGAAAGAGGGATGGTAAGGTCTTCCAACAGCATTTTCTGATTGAAGTCACTGAACTGGCATTTCAGCAATGATTTCTGCTTCAGAGATCAAGAGAGATTATTTATCCTTAGCAGTTTTCAGCTCTCAAAAGTTCATGCAGGCCAAGTGACTTCCATCATTCATGAACACTGTTGTGAACTTGTCCCTTTCCTGATTTTATTGATTTGTCACGTGATTTCTGGGACGAAATTAAAGTCTCTGTTGCATTTTCCTCATCCTTACAAAGCAGTGAGAGCTGCTCAGTTTTATTTTCAGAGGTCAGTTAGTGGGAACCAAACTGGAGAGCTGTGGTTGGAACTTGTTTATGATGGGAAGTGGGTGTATAAACCTCAGGAGGAAAAGCCTGGGTTTGCCCAGGTGTATGCAGGCAGCTGAGTGCTGCAGAAAACACTGGTATTAAATTTCTGTGTTCTCACTCTGCTGTGATTCTCCATTTATGATGTGTTTCTCCTCACCCAGGAGCAGTGTACAGAGACTTGCTGTTGTTGCCAACACTGGAAAGACTGAAGCTGGCATCCCCATAGTCCTTCTGCAGAGGTTGCCTTGCAAGACACAGCTATAAATTTTCATCAGAAAAAACTGAATCCTAGATCCTTAAGAGTGAGTAAAAAACAAATGTGACCTTTCTGAATTTTTGTCTAAAATGTATGAAAATAATGCCATGCATTTTGCATTTTAGAAATGCATTCCAGTTCCTGGGTAACTAGGGATTGTGAAGGGCTTGGACTGAACCTGTGGCACTGGGTTATGGTATTTACATTGCACTGCTGTGTTCTTTGGGGTGTGTAGTTCCTTGCTTCCTCTGCTGTCGTCTTTGTATGCCTCTGTTGAGCTCCATTTTTGAGGACCAGAGGCTTGAGGAGTGTCAAACGTTGAAATGGGATTTCCCTGAGCAGGAGGCTAGCTTAGCTAGCTTAGCTAGCTTGAATTCTTCAAGATAAAGTCACAGACTGTCCCCTAGGAAGCCCCATCCTCTGCACAAGGAGGGGCTTTCCATGCACTAAAGTGTTGCATTGTTTCTGGAAAACAAGGCACTCTCAGTGCTGGAGGACTAGCTGCTCTTGTGGGATCACTGACTAGGGCTTAGAAAATCAGACCTGAGAGTGTGATGTGATTTCTGCAGTCCATGCAGAAGATAAGTCATTACTCAGATTTGCTGATACTTTCTGCACTGGTTCATTTTTGCATCTCGTTTCCAATCTGAGTGTTTTCCCATGGTGAGTTAGAGTGCTTGCTTCACATGGTTACTCCAGCTCTTTGGTCCCACTGTCCTCAGCTTCCCTAATGGACACCTCTGACTGAAGAGGTGAGTTATTTGAGAGCTGGTAACTGTCAGTGTCCAAGGAGAGTCTTTTCCCTCAGAAAGCATCCCCCATTATCATGCTATCACCAGTGCACCTTCTGGTCTCACCAGAGATTTTTCCATTGAGATAGTCCCTGCACAGCTCTCTACTGTCACCCTTGCAAGCCAACATGAAAGCATGATCACCATGCCATCAGCATGAAGATATCTTCAAGTTAATAGCACAATACAATCAAGCAACAAAAAATGTCATCTGGTGTGATGCATACAGCCCATAGAATGTGTGCAAAACACTTAATTTTTTTTTTTAGTTTTATTTTTAAAGTTATTTTTATCCCCCAGACTTGTTTTTCTCAAAGATTTGGCTTATTTAGGTACTTTGTATTGTGGGATGCTGCTAATGAAAGTAATTGCTTTATTCCTGAGGGGACTGCAGCATGTTGTAAAACATGGATGTAACAATCCTTTAATACAATATGAAAGGGTTTCCAGGTAGATACATTCTCTGTTGCTGCCTGAAATGTTTGTGGGTTTTGGTTCTGCGAGTTATTACTGCTTCTGCCCCTCCTGTAAGCTTGTGTAACTACAGAGAAGTCAGTGCTAAAACAGGACCATTGGGCTTGTCAATTGTGTTCTTCTTAGTGACCCCAGCTTATGAAAAATAGAAACAGCATTTAACCCTCAATTCACAAACGGGGTGGTGGGACAGAAAGAACCTCTAAGCAGTGTGGGAGGGTGGAATAGGGAGGAAATGCAGGAACTTCAAAAGGAGAGGAAATCCATGGGGATTTAGCTCCACTCGGTCCAAAATCAAGAGGATTAAACTCTGCTCAGAGTTGAGTGCCAAGCACTACACTGTAAGAATGGATCTCTGATTCCTACAAGGCAGAGAATTACTGTTTAAGCTGCAGAAATAAGTCTGAGAATTTGGAGTGTGCTGGGAAGTGAATTTGATGTGTCTGATGCAGTTGCGAGGAAAGGCAAAGCCCAGTTCCAGGGCTCTGAGATGCAGAAGTTGATCTGTAGAGGAGATCAGAGGGAATTATTAACTTTGTGGTCATCATGAACTGAAGAGTTAACTGGCCTACAGGAATAAGAAGATTTTGACCATGGGGGATTTCAGCTAGTACAGAAGTGGTCCCAGGGGAAGACCAGTAAAGCAACAAAGCAGAGTCTCACATCAATGATGAGCCTTGTCATGAAGCTAGTAGTCAGCCAGACATCCCTGATGAGGGTCAAAGAGTTTGTCTAGAAGATCTTGTGGAAAGTTTGTGTGGGGAGCTCAACCTGTGCAGGAAAACCACAAGCAGTGCAGGAAATAACCAGAGGAAAAAGCTCCAGTTTGGGTAAGAAGTCCTTTCTATGGCACAGAGACATTAGAAGGTGTACAACACACTCACCTCAGCAGCCAAGAGGTGCTGTTAATTTGTTTTTCAGCTGGGAGAAACAAGTAGATGATGATGATGATTTCTCACATCTCAGACCACTGTTTCCTGTTCTTGCAGTTAGAACAGCCAATGGCAGTTGTTTAGCCTTATTTTCTCAGGATGTTTGCCCCTTTTTCCACCTTTCCCACTTCTTTCACCTTTTCAGATAAGTTCCTTGGTTTTCTACTCCTTGATGGTATCTCAGGATGGCTGTGGTTTCTGGAAACCCAGCTGCCCTTCAAAGATGCTGACTGCTCTTCTCAAGGATGCTGCTGGCTCCCAGGCTCAGAGTCCAGCAGGCATCTCCTCTTTCAGCACACATACTCTGCTCAGTGTTTCTCTCCTTGCAACCAGGTTGCCTTTAGGGCTGTTTACATCAAGAGCCCTCTGCAAATATTCTGTGTAGTTTTGAGTACCAAGCCTCAAAAGAGCTGTGTCAGGGGATGAATGAGCAGAGAGCTGGAGTAAGTTATCTAGAAGGGAGTGGCAAAAACCCAGTGTTTTATCTAGACAAGAAAGCAATGAAGGAAATGAAAGAAGGGAAGGGGACAGGGATCCTCTAGAGTGATCTTCCATACTTCATTATGTTTGTCAATATAGGAGATAAATATTAGTATCATTTTGATAAACCAGCTTATTTTGTGGGGAAGAGAGTATTTTAATTGTCTGGAGTACAGTACTGACAGTATTGAAATCTCTGTTCATTGCCCCAGTTTCTGTGCCTTTACATGTCAGTCCAGTCAATTTGCTGAGACTGCTGACAAATGTATCCTTTGATATGTGTTGGAATAATTTGGTCATTTATGAACATCTTTGCACTAGAATAGGAGTAGAGACCTTCTGTGGTGTCATGTAGGACCCTGCACAGCCAGGAAAAAGCAGTTTTGGTGGCTGACTTGACCTGGCTACCAAAGCAGAATTGAGCCCATGGTCTCAAGAGGAAAAGCTTTATCACCTTCAGCTGCTGCTGTGTGACCCAAAACACTGAGCACCACAGGAGGTGTGCAGCATGGAGGCTTTGTGCACTGCATTAGAACCTTTGCTATCTTTGCCCTAAACTCTGGATAGGATAGGGTAAAGTCCCTGAACTTTTCTCTCCTTATTAGGATCTCCTCAGAGATGATATAAAGTTGCTCCCCAGTTCTTCAGGTCTCTTGCAAAGTCTGCTAAGGTCAGAGAGAGCCCTCTGGCAGACTCAGCAAGTTAGGAATCTTTCCTAAAGAGGTTCCCTGTGTGAATCAGATGCAGCTAATTTAGCTCATCAATAATGTTTTTTTTCTTGGGAGTTATAGCCAGTTTCTCAACAGCAGTGCTGGGAGATGAGCGCATGGGTCTAGGAAATGAGAATTACTGTCCTAGCCATGCTGACTGGTGGGGTGATTCTATGCAAAAAAAATGTGACCTCCATGTCTGCTTCCCTGCTGTGTTCAGTTTCTCTCACTTGCCCATTTTCCAGGGTGTGCCAAATCCCTGGATATTTGTGCTTCCTCTTGCTGTTGCAGTACCCTGTGGTGAGAGGCAAATGGAAAAATCGTGATCTCTTGATGATAATGGTGTGCACCATAACAGGGGCACACACCTCTCTGGGGGTTGCAGTGGACATACTCAGCACTTCCAGCCATGCTTGTCTGAATACACCTTTCTCCCACCCTGGCCTCTTCATCCCTAAGATTTCATCCACTGGCTTTGAGCTTGAGCCTTGTTAAGCTTTTAATTGACACGCTGCCTGCCAGACTCTTGCTCTCATGCCAGAAGCCCAGCAAAACTGAGGAACATTGTGCCAATATCCAAACATCTCGTGTAGTCATGTTGTCTCCATGATTCAGTGCTGAGCTGGGTGGCACTGGTTCACCTACCTCACCCCATCTCCCAGTCCTCTCCCATCAGCTGTGAAGGTGCAGGAGGGGCTGCGTCATTGCTGCTGGCACCTCCTAAGTCATGTTTTCCTTGAAGAGGAAGAGCATTTCCAGTGCTCTTTTGCCAGCTGAAGAATATTTTGAAGCTGGTAAATGTGTTCTTTTCTTCTCTGCTGTGTCAGCCAGAGCATTTCCTGATCACTGCCTGGCTGCACATCTTTAATAGTGTGTATAAAAGATAGGATCCAGCTCAAATAGGAGTTTGTTCCTTGGTGCTGGTTGGCATTAGATTATTGTAGTGTTTTCTGGCCTTGAAAAAGAATCTGTAAGTGTAGGAATTACTTTTTCTTGAAATTTTCTGGAGTGTCTTTTGCAGTATTAACCTGGGTTACTGTTATATGCTGTCTGGGAGGGTGTGGGGCTGCTTGTGCTAGCAGGGAAGAGGGTTCAGGTCATACATGGGCAGGAGGAGACCTCTGCACCAGCACTGTGACATGGCAGCAGCAGGGCCCCAAACGGAATGGCAGATGCTGTCCATGCTAAAGATAATCTGAACCCTTGCAGCACAGGACATGTTTTGGGATCAGAAAAGGGAGAACAGCAGAGAAGGACAAGGAAGTTGGTTGTAGAAAGGGTTATGGCACTTTCTGCTCAGAATGAGGTCCTGCAGTCATTTTAATAGGCTCCTGCACAGAGGGTGACAGTGAGGAACAGTTCTCCCATCCAGAAGCCCCGCTGTGTGTGATGGTAACATAAAACCCCACCCTCCCACGAGCACAGCCGTGTGTCTGCTTGGTTCCCAAGGTTAGGCTCTGGCACTTCTGTTAAACAGCAGTCAGCTGGAAAGATCTCCTAACTGGTTTTATGCAAATGGGAAGAGATATGTCATGCATGTGTGTTTGCACACTGGCACTGTCCCCTATCAAACAATAGATATTGTTTTGTCATGTAAATAGTGCCCAACTGACAGGGCTTTCTGGGAGTTGAGCTTGCTTGTACTAAGTGGTTTTGACGTGTGTGTATGCAGGTGTTGAAAGAGTGGGGAGTAACAAAGCTGTTACTTTGGAACTTCATGAGAAAAGTCAAATAAACCCCCCAAATCACGGTATATGGAAAGTGGTAAGTATATTACTTGTGTGTTGCATAAGGGAGATCAGGGCTACATGGCAGAGAAGTAAGAAAAGCAATTGTTTTCATACAAGATTAGTTATGTTCAAGCAATGACTTGAAACTGCCTCTGATCTTCATTGCTGGTCTCCATGTGTCCGTGCCTCTCTGCAGGAGCATCTCTGCAGGTCTCTGCAGCACATCTGCAGCTGCAGCTCTGGAGGTTGGTTCTGGTGGCACCAAAGCATTGCCTGAGAGCTGCCAGGCAGCTGAGGATTTACACTGAGCGCAGCCAGCAGTGGAGGCCAGGCAACAGAGATGGGCTGGACAAAGCCGCTGGGGAAGCTGCGGTCGCTGTCCCTGTGTCCGTTTGTCGCCAGCGGGGCTGGCTGTCGGTCCGGCGGCAGGGGCCACCTGCCGTGGAGCAGTGGCATCAGTCGGTCTGCTCTGGTTGTGGGAAGCCTGATGAGCAACTGTCATGCAGATGCTCCCTGGGAGGCTGCTAAATAGTCATTGTTGAAGTAATTACTAGCAACAAGTGGGAGGAAAAAAAAAAAAACCAGCTCAGAAATTGTTTTCAGATGTCCCAGACAGTGGTGATACTTAGGGTGATGAATATGCAACTATCCATATGAAAACTAAATGATTGTATTTGCCACAATAAAATATGTCATGAAAACAGTAAAAGCCATTCCCCCAGACTCAAAGTCTATGTAGATGTCCAGTTCAAAATGTTCCTTGGTATAAAACCTAACTCCAAAAATAGTGTTGATGATGTTGTAAAGGAAAGAAGAAAAGTGTGACTCAAAAGCACATTGTTCTCAACCTGGTGGGGGGCTTTACTATTTTCCAGATGAAGCTTCTGCTGGCTTTCACAATTACACCTTTGACTGATTTTTAACTGTCTTTTGGGGCAGGAAGGGGTGAGAGGCAGTATCTTCCCTTTAGCAAAATATATTTTTTTCCTGAGTTGTTTCTACTGGATTCATGATGAAAGTAAAGAAAAATCACTGAAAGGGAAGCAGTGCTGCATGTCTCGGACAAACCCTTTTAAAGTCAGCTGAAAGAAATGGCAGATATATCAGCATCCTGCAGTAAATGATAAATGAGTTCCAGGAAACCCACTCTTTCTAATGCAATAATGCACTCTGCTGAATAATGCTGTTACTCTAAAGTGAATACAATCTTAGTGTTTACGTCATATTTTATGTATGACAAACTGCTTTGCAAAGAGGCTGGATGAGAAAAAGAGCATTTTATAGATTTTATACTGTTATGTACTAATAAAAAAAGAAACCCATTTTGCTGTGAGAGTCAAGCAAAGAAGAGCAGTATTTAGATGTAGGAAATTTTCTTAGAAAGAATATTATTATGAATTAGTAGCTTTTACCTACTCTCCCATAAAAAATGGTCTAGTTCCATATTTTAATATTGGAGTGTTCCAAAATAATTTAGACTAATTTTATTCCATTGTTTATGTTGAATAAAATAAAGCTACAAGATGTCGAGATTTTTTTCTCGGACTAGAGGTTCCCCAGGGCAGTGGTCACAGCCCCAAGCCTGCCAGAGTTCAAGAAGCATTTGGACAATGCTCTCAGGCACATGGTGGGATTTTTGGAGCCATCTTGTGTGGAGTCAGGAGTTGGACTCAGTGATCTTTGTGGATGCCTTCCAACTCAGGAAGTTCTGTTATTTTATGAGTCTGTGATTCTATTCAGCATAATTTCTGGTGATAAACTGAAAAAGTGAATTTTGGATCCCTTGCAGAAAACTGGGGGTCCCTTCTTCTTTTTTTCCCCTTTCATCTTGTACCTCAGCACATATGGAAACTTTGTGTTAGCTATGTAAGCATTCTTTTATTCAAATACTAATTTAACTTAGTGATTGCATTGAGAATGACCTGTGCTCTGGTATTTCATCTTTTCCATTTAGCACAGAGAACTTCTTAAAATTGATTAGCTCACAGCTCCTAAATCTTTCATAGTTTTGGCTTTTTTCTCTTCCCTTAGTGAGAAAGCTGCTGGTTTTAACCCTTTGCATGAACTTAGGGGAATCTGTTGCCTAGCCTTTCAGTATCTGTGATGTTTGATGTTTCCTAGACTGTCCTTTGGCTTTTGAAAATCCTCATTCCTGTGCTTTTTTTGTTACTGACGTGCAGGCGCTACGGCCACTGAAGCAGCCTGGCAGCAGTTTGGAGGGGAGGGAGCTGGGGAAAGGTGCAGAGAGTGTTTTTGCCAGCTCTGCCAGTTGCATGGGAGAGAGGACAGAGCTGGGAGCTTTACAACCCTGCCATCGAGCAGCCAGCTGCCCACCCACAGGCTGCTGTGCCACCCCAGACAGACAGACAGACAGACAGACATGTCCAAGTGTCCGTGGGGCAGTGTGGCTCAGTGAGCTGAGAGCATAATCCGTGGGGATGCAGCTGGACCTCAGTGCCGGGGGATGGTGCCTCGCAGCTGCCGACTGGGAACACTGATCCACAGTCAGCCTCTCCTTTTCCACACTCCACTGATGGGGTGAGCTCCTTATCCTCCGAAGGGATTGACCCACAACAAAGCAGCTGAACCTGTGGGCATCACATCTGGCCAGTTTCCTTGGAGAGGCTCAGGAAGTAGGTGTTGCTTTCCCAGCCCGCTCCAGGTAAGTAATCTGATCTTAAACAAAGAAGCACAGAGATGGCTGTTTTTCATTTAAAAATATGCTAAAGAAAAATATTTTTTTCTGTTGTTGTTTTGAAGGCATAAGATTTGAATATTCTCATGCTCTGTGCCTCCCTTGAGCTTCTGGATCTTGGGGGTGATAATGAGGGATTTAATTCTGGGCAGCAGGTGCTGGCAGCAGGGATGCGATGCAGCGCCTGTAATCGTGTTGTCGGGTTCATTTTGCACCATCTGGGTGTGAAAGGAGCAGTCAAGCTTTTAATTGCAGTCCTTGGGCATCTGGTACCTTCCTCCTGCTGCTGGGGGTGCAGACATGGTCAAGGAAAGACACTCTGTGTGTCTGAGGCATGCAGAGAGTTAAATCTGGGGGCAGTGATGCCACTGCCAGTGTAGCCACTGTGCTGGGCATGGGTCCCTGGGGAGGGGAATGAGAAGACTGTTCCCACTTCCACTGTTCACCCATCACCTTTTCCTACCAGCTCAGGAGAAAAGGAAAGTTGGTCTTTCAGTTGTCTGGGCTTCCTGTTCTAAATGGACTCGCTTTTCTGAATTGCAGATAATCCCAGTTGAGGAGATGTAAAGCAGATTTGGTCACAGGGAATGTGACCTGTTGTTTGAGCAGGAGCCAGGCTCGTGCTGTGACTGCCCTCTGGGAACAGGACCAACACCTGCTGGAGACCTGGGCAAAGTGGGAGATACCCCTAAAAGACCAATGGCTGAATCAGCTCCTTGCTGTGTTTTTATGTATGATCCAAGTAGTGGAAAAGACAAGAAAGCGAACTCCATGATAGCAGTGACGCGGTCACAGTCCATCACTCCAGTGTGGCAGGGCATGGCAGGAGGAGGTTCATGATCTCACTGTGCTGCAGGGATGGGAAAACTGTGGGAGAGAGGGAGAACTATTCAACTAGGGAGTATGATTTCCAGCATTTACCTTGCACAGTTTATCCAGACTTTTCCAGCCCTACATTGTTGAGGTATTAGTGTCTTTCTAGCAGTGTGGCTAAGATGTGAAGAGCATCTATGGTTTCTGCAAACTTGCTCAGAATTATCAGTGTATCAGGAAAATGTCTCCATTGAGACTGAGATTTTTGCAGTGAATATGCAAATCTGTCAGTGACAATGATGTCACTTCATTGTTTTGCTTTTGTTGTTTTGTTTTTTTTTTTTTTAATTTAAGAGGTAAGAAAACCAAGCAGGTTCTGACCAGAGATGTTTTAAGATGTCAGTGTACATGTCTCCAGCCAAAGTGTTGGCAGGCATCTAAGGGATAAGGCTGGGAACAAACAAGTGATGGAAGTGATGGCACAGTTCACCTGGAAGCTATCACTGCCCAGGCAGGGGCTGGCACAGACACACACCATCCTCTGCCTGAGGAGCTCCCTGTTGTGAGGTGTGCCCTGCACTGTGTACTGGTATGGAGGGGAGCTGTGGGTTGTGCTCCTGGCTTATGGAAGCTCCATTTGGGATGTGATGGGAGCAGGGGGCTGGGATCGTGGGAGGGTGGTGGGGAGGTATGGAGGGAGGGTGGGTGTTCCACTTGCTTTGGAAGCAGGAGTCACTGGAAATCAAATACCTGAGGAGGTAAGATTGGAACTTGTGTTGTTTGTTACAGTTCAAATTAGTAAGTGTAGGCCACCTGTGTTTCTTGGAGCCTTTTTAATGGTTTGTACTATAGTGTGTACGGCACTCTGCCAGAGGAGCAGGGTATGATGTGCTAGTGAAGGACATGAGGGGTTTTCTTCCATCTTCCCTATTTTCCATTTTACCAGGGTACAAACTGTGTCCATTACTCTGAGGGTGTGGGTGAAACCAGTCCAGTGGCACAGGGTACAGCACCACCCCTCTGTTGTTCTATGTTATGCTGACTTTGAGGGCCAGAAACTCTTTGTCTGGTTTCTCTAAATAAATGTGCAGCTATTTCCATGTTGCTCCAAACATGTTTGCACTTGGAAAGGAAGAGAAAGGTGAGGAAAAGCTAACTTGAATCTTTTAAAAGGAAATGGTTTGCCTAATGCTTATACTTAGAAATCAAAAATCAGTTACCTGAAGCTTTTACTGGCTTTGGCATAACTTTCTATCAACCTCAGTGAAAACAGTAACTTCTCTGTGCTTTGAAGAGCCTTTTTCTAAGATGCATGTAATATTCTTCTGCATATTGTTCACTTTGAAGGCTGTTATAAGAATTAAAGCTCATAAAGCATTCTAAGATTTGCTAATATAAATCACCTTAGGAGTGCAAATTAAATTATGTTGCCATCTACTACTACAAATTAACCTACAGTTTTAGTTATAGCTGTTCTGAGATGGATTTAAAGGATAACCTAAGGGTGAAAGACATTGTATTCCAGTATCGATCTCCAGGATCATCCAGGGCCCTGCACCTATTACTCTTTGACTATGCAGAGTGTTTTGCACTGGTGGCTGTTAAGGGGCAGTGCAGTGATATTTCAAGAGAGGAGGACAGACAATTTGTAAATACACTGGATATCTTGAAGGTGTTTTTCCTGTTCTGAAACAATTAAATGCTAAAGTGAAAAAAGCACAAATGAAACTGAAATATTCGCAAACTGGGCAGGTTCTGGATCCCACAGCTCAAAGTGATCAGTGGATACATTTTTTGTAATTATATCAAAAAACTATTTTCAGCTCTGATGGCTTGTTGGATGGGTCAGTGAAGCCTGGGCAGACAGACAAACATACAGTTTGCATGATGAGTGCTAAATCTGAATTGTTTCTGGAATCAGTGGGGAATGATGTCAGCTTGGTGGGGAGAACATAATTTCTCAGTGACAGCAAAGATGAATGTTTCCCAATAGCAGGTTGTGATCTTTCCCAGCAGTGTCCTTGGGATGGTTCAGGGGAGGCTGTGAAGCATTTCATACTCGTTAGGGAACAGTCAGCTGCCTTTAATTGCTGACTGCACTCAATCCTTCCAGGGCAGAGGTTTGTATATCTATATCAGCAGCCAGTAACTATAACCTATTCTTGTTCCTCTGGCCAACAGGAGTTAACCCACCCTTGGCTAATTAAAGATCAGGAAAACTGGCAGGGGGAGAGAGGATGAAAGGGGACCACACAAATAGAAGTTAGGCTGAAAGAGAGTAAAGCTCTCAGAAAGTTTAAGGATTTTTGTCCCAACCAAGGGGAATGAGGGCACATTGAAAATGTGCTACTGTCTACATCCCTCCACCTTGCAACAGAAGTGCAATGTCTTCAGGAGGTTCTGAGGAGTTCTTGTGATCCCCTCCCAAGCCAATGCCAAGATGAACGCTCAGGGAGGAGCTGCTGTAGTGCTCTGTTTCTGAAAGCTGCCTGACAGCAGTGTTGTTTTCTGATCCATAGGTCCAATGGATGGCATAGCAATAACATCACTGTCCAGGGAGCTGGAATCCTTCCTCGCCTGCCTGCATGCTGCTTGAACTGATCCCAAGCCTTTGTTTTTGGACTGAAGAAACCTGAAAACCTTTCTCTCCTAATTCATGAGCCAGCAGGATGTGGTCGCCGTGCTTTCAGAACGCCTGCTTGTAGCCGCCTACAAAGGCCAAGTGGAGAATGTGGTGCAGCTTATCAACAGGGGTGCCAAGGTAGCAGTTACCAAGGTAACCAGAGAAAAACGCTTTGCAAAACCCTGGGAACTAATGTAACTCTTCTAGACCATTGTCTGTGAAAATGCCCTCCTAGCTTTACCAATCTGAATGTGACTGAAGTTTGTGTTCAGATTTCCTTAAAGTTTGCACTTCTTAGCTCACGCAGATTTGCACTGTAGCGCACGTCTCATGCTTATACCCTTTGCAGGGGGTGCAGCTGTGATGAACACTTAGTCCTTGCAAACAGACACAGACAGAGTGACACAGACAGAGGGGAGCAACGTTTTTCAAAGCATTCATTGACTTTTGAACAGTGTGTGACCTGATGAATGGAGCGATTCATCACTGTCAAGGGAAGGGGGTTCATGGCACCCGTCTCCCTGCGTGAGGAGATGGGGGAAAGCCACCTCTTGTGGCAGGGTAAAGGGATGCAGAAAGTGTTTCTTGCTGCTGAAGTCTCTTGGTGCAGCAGCCTCACTTATACCCAACCTCTTCATTGGTTTGTTTTGTGTAGTCCCTTAGTCAGTTCCAAACTTGGGGGTTGCAAATTGTGTTCCCTGTACCTTTGAGAAAAGTCAGCGTCAAAGGATTTCTGCTTAGATACAAGTGAGTTCAAACTGATTATTCACCTGTTCCTAATGCTCAACATGTTATAAATAATACTATCTTAGAAAAGATGAGATGTAATTACCTGTTGCAGAGAAGGTTTGATCAACAAAAAACCCTAAAATAGATAGGTAAGTCAAATCTTTCGACCTATAACGTAAAATTTGGGGCATACTGTTTTGATGAATTGTTGTTTGCCATCCTACCTACTTATATTTGTGTTTCCATATTGGTTTTGAATGTTACATATGTATGGAAGCTAATATTTACAGATAGAAAACACTTCTGATAAAAAGAGGAAAAGATAGAATGCTTATCTGTCAGTGACAGTTGTTTTCAGTCCCTTCACAGTGTTTGAGTTGTAGATAATACTTATTTTGAAAGTTGGAGTGATCCAAGGACAACCTGTGCTTGTAAGTTTTGTTTGCCAAAATAAAACTTGCTGGTAGATACAAAGCACAGATGTTATAAGCATGAATAGTCCCATGTAGACAGCAGTTCTGTTCTCCAAGCAGCTCTGTAGCTGATGAACAACTATTAAAGGTAGTCAGCAACAGACCAGGAAATACTGACTTACACATACCTGACTGGTAGCTCAGGGTTTTGTGGTTGTGTTTTCTTTTGTTTGTTTGGTTTTGGTTTTTATTTTTTTTAAGATTGTGAGCTTTGAGGCTGCTGAGGGACCTCTGCTAATTACAATAAAAAACAAATAGCATAGATTTGACTTTGAAACACAAAATCAGGTTAATTTGATAGAATGCAGGTTTCCTAGAGTTGACAAGTTTTTCTTTCCTATATGGCATAGGTGGCTCCCTTGCTTTGTTGTTCTGCCCTGTGTGGAAAATTAAAACAAAGCTCATTTGGCAGCAAAATTGTGACCAGGTGCAAAGTGCTGGTGTTTCTGTGGAGACATGTGCTTGCCAACCATGCTGGAGAGCTGTGAGCTCTGAGGCCATGCCTGTAGCTCACCAGGTACTACAGCACTGTAGCAATTCTTTCCTGGAAGTTGTGGGTCATCCCCGTGGACCCAGAGAGGGAAGATGACAAAAGCTGTCCCTGTTGTCCTTGTGGGTGCATCCCAGCACACTGACAGGCAGGACAGATGAGCTGCTTGGGTAGCCTGGTGACAAGCCCTGCTCAGAAGAGATGAAGTCAGATCTGCAGGACTGTGGAGGAGTGCACCCAGAGGAGCAGGGGCTGTCTCAGAGCAGCAGCCAGGGCTGTGTGTTTGGGACCTTTTGAAGGCTCACAGACTCCTACTGCTCCCACACCATCAGCCACAGAGAGCTGAGCTCAGTGCCAGCCAAGACGTGTGAGACCAACCTGGTGCCCTCACCAGGGCCCATCCATCCAGGCTCTGTGGTGTCCTGTCCAGGTGTGCACAGCGTGGAGTTTGCATCCTGCTCTCACCCAGCCTGCCAGCTGCACAGGGAGAGCATGTGCAGATCTGCCTACAGAAGGCTGGATAAACATTCCCTGGAATAGCTTGGCTTGCTAATCTGATGACACACACAAAAGCTGGAAAGAGAAAGATCTGTTTAAAGTTAAGAACAAGGTTGTCACAAGAGTGAGGATGTGTAAATTAGACTCAAGTATATTGAAACAGGAAATCTTGAGGGGCTTTTTGAGCATCAGGTTCTTGTGCAGTTTTCTACTAAGCAGAACAAGCACAAAATAAGAACAACTTTCAGGATAGAGGTTTTTAATTTTAGAATGGAAATTAGCAGAATTTTTGTAGTGCAGTAGAATAGACCAAGATTTCAGATAAGTTGAAACCCAGAACCCTCTTCTCCCCCAAGATAAAACTCATTGCACAATGAAGCATAAAAATAAATGTATCCATGTGCCTGCCTTAGATCTGGTTTTCCTGTATGTCTCCTGCTTTTGTTAGTTTTCACTTTGTTCTGCCTAATTATAAATTACAGGGGTTTGCTTCCAAAAAAAGACAACATTTGATTTGGTCCTTGTCAACCAAACTTCCTGCTGAATTCTCTGGGTTTTATTGGAGGAGGATACATGGAGACAAAGCTCTTTGGAGGGAAAGAAAACGTTCCCCCATCACAGCAGGCTTTAAATGTATTTCTGATACACATCTGTAAGCACAGACTAATTGTTGTGAATCACACCACAGAGCCCCAGATTAAAGGGTCCAGGATCTCAACATAAGTGCTAGAGTTCTTCATTCAAAAAGGAATAATCAAGCATAGCTCAAGAAAAATGAAGAGTATTTTCTTTAACAAACCAAGTACTTGTAAATGCCTTATAGCTGACTTGTGCACTTCTGGTTTTGTCATGTATGTCAGGTCATATGATGTGGTTATTGTTGCTTCAGTAAGCAACAATTCATCTGCAAAATAGTATTTAATTTTTCTCACTTCTGAGTAGATGATTTCAGAAGAAAAGAGGAAGAATAGGAAAGAAACAAAATCCAATGGAGAATACACATACACATGTCCAGGTGCTGACTTGAGCATTACAGTGACGATGCACTTGTTTCATTTTGACAGCGTTACTAGCAAGGCATCTCTGCAGGTGAAGTCAGTATGGAAATGTGCACCTCCTCTGACTCCAGTGAGGGAGACTCAGATTTGAGGCCTTTTACAATATGTAGAGAGGAGCTGATGGCCTCTAGGTCCCAGAGGTGATGGCAATCTGCCACCAGGGAGCCCACGGTGGGAGAGGGCTGGTGGCACTGCGTGGCACATGCATTGGGCACTCGTGGTGGTGCTGGACCTCTGCCACCAGCCATTGGGGTTGTGCCCAGGGCAGGTGTGTGCTCAGCAGAGGCTTTGTGGCTCTGCCCTTCCCAAAGGGCACCTGCTTGGTCAGGGTGCTCTGTCGCTGCTCTGCCTGATGTGACAGAGATAATTTCCATTTTTACACCTTTTTGTCTGACATTCTTCACATGTATGAAGAAGAAAACAAGAAAGTTGGTCCCTTCTTTCAGTCTTTTTTTTAGAGCTCTCTTTTAGTGAAATTATTGACAGCTGCATCTTTGGCACAAAAGCTCTGGGACTTCTGCTGAGCTGATGTGCCTTGCTGTCCTCCCAGGATGTTGTTGTCCTTTTCCTGAGGGTATTGGGTTGGCATGGCCAGGTTTTGGTAGCAGGAAGGGCTACCAGTGTGGTTTCTGTGAGAAGCTGCTGAAAGCTTCCCCAGGTCTGGTAGAGCCACTGCCAGGTGGCTCCAAGATGGATGTGCTGCTGGTCAGGGCTTGGCCAGTCAGGAATGGTAGTAACTCCTCTGGGATAAAATATTTAAGAAGGAAGAAAAGAAGTTACAGAGATGTAATTATAGCCAGGGAACAGCAGTGAGAACATGTGAGAGGAACAACTCTGCAGACACCAAGGTCAGTGGTGGAGGAGGAGGAGGTGCCTCAGATGGTGGAAGTGAGATTCCCTGCAGCCCATGGAAGCAGACCCATCCCAGAGTAGGTGGATGCCTGAAAGAGGCCTGTGAATCCATGAGAAACTTGTGCTGGAGCAGGCTCCTGCATTGATCATAGCTATAAAATTGAATTCTGCAGAGAATGGATGATCATTCAGAAAAAAAAAGTCCTAAAGAAATGGAAAAGGTAGTGCTTCTGTTTTGATTCAGTAATTGTTTGATTTAACTTCTGAAGCAGTCATGTTATGAACACAACATATGGCAACACTTTTGTAATGCTGGGATACTTTAAGTCTCAGCTTCAGAGCATGTTGAGTTCTTTAAAGCAGTTCTCTTTTTCTTGTTTTTTAAGCTAAGACAGAAGCAAAAAAATAAATGTGTTTTGGTGCTTTCCCATTTTTGCACTCCTTCAGTTTGAAAGGCTATTTGTGTCTGTTTTAAACAATAAATAAAGATAAATTAAAAGGGACTAACAAACACTTAGGAACTTGCTGAATGCCTGTTGAGGTCAATGAGAAGCTTTCTGCTGACTTGAGTGAGCAGGTTATTCATGGAGAACAGTCCAACAAATTATCAGTGTGAACAATGTGACAGGACTTGGATTTTGCTTTCAGGCTTTTCCAATAAAATGTGGACAGGCATGTTTTTTATGGGTGCAGAACAGATGAATAAATAACAGTCCTTGTGCACCACAAGAGGAGGGTGAGATGGAGAACTGAATGTACCTGCAGAAAAGTACCTACACATAGATAAACACAAGGAAGGATCACGGAGCTCACAGTGCTAAGCCCCCCTGTATGGGTTTGGTTGTGGCAGCAATGCTGGGAGGATTCTGCTTTTAAGTGGTGTGCATCAACAGCTGCCTGTCAATATCTGAAAGCTGGAGTGCAGATTTAATGCAAACAGAATCCTACCCTTGGACTGTACTGCTGAATTTCCCGTGGCTGTTTGCAGGGCTTGGTGTGACCCATCCACCCCACAGCTACAGCAGCGTGTCAGGGTGCCCGGGAGCTGCAGCCTTAGTCCCAATAGGTCCCATTTATTTTGTCAATAAGCCCGTGACACAGGGCCATTTGTATGATTTGTTGCCTGATGGAGCAATTGTTTACATTTGAATAGAAGTCCAAATTGCTGCTTTTTTTTACATATGAATGACTGGTTTATTGGTTCATTAATCCCAAGTTGCAGCAGTCTCTCATTTGTATTTGTAATAACCCCCAAAACATTACAGTTTATATTTGGCATGGCTCACAAGCTTCTAAGTCAGTAATCTGCATGTAGAACAGTCCCTGGGTTTGGTGTTGTGTCCTTGAACTGAGCATCTAGGAGACATTCTGGTTTGTATGTTTGCTTTCCCTTATGTATATTCAGATAAACTCCCTCTTTGCTGCTGCCTTCAGTGCAGAATGTCTTTATGGAGGAGACACACAGAGGGAGTTTTGTCTGTCTGCCTTCATCTCTCTGCCCCCTATATATTTTGGGTAGGATGAATTGCTGTGAGAGAAAAACTTGGTGGGCTGGTGATTTGACTTGAAGACATGAAGGCAAGAGCAGCCCTGACTTGCTGCTGTGGTATGGACTTGTTCAGTGTTTGTCTCTAAAGCTTGGTCTGCTCCAAATTTGTCATCACAGCACGAGTGGCACCCAAATTGCCTTGTCTCTTCCTCACAGTTTGTTCTGGATTGGTGTGTGCATGTGTATGTACATCCATACCTGTGTGTATGTGCATTTGTGGGGGGATTTGATGTTTTTCCAAGTGTTTGCATTGTCTGCACTGGAACAGTGTCCAGCTGTACCACTCATCTCTGCTCTCATTTTGATGTTGCTGGGAAGAAAATCTGGCATTGTGTGTTCTTGCAGGGTTGTGATTAATCTTGAGATGATCAGTGCTCTTCCAAAAGCCTGAGCCTCTAATCAGTGTAATATGCTGGAATTGATCTTCCTTCCCAGTCTCCTTTCCTGGTTAATGTCATAGTTTTTGTTTACAGTGTCCCTCTAAAGTAGCAAGAACTCAAGGACTGCATGTGTGCAGAAAGTCTGGTTCCTGAAGGCCTCTCTTTAGGGTTTTCCAGTAGGTGAGATGCCTCTCAACCTATATTTCTGGATAGAGAATCTGAAACACACTAACACTCTGGAGTAAAAATGATCCTTTAGTCTTCCAGCTCAACCATGCCAGCAGGCATAGTTCATGTGGCAATTGCCCAGGAGGTGTGTTTGGTGAGGAAAAGATGTCCCTTGTATTCAAATAAACTCCTATTCTGCTTTCATAGCTTGCTTTTAACACAGTACCTTTAACTGCATGTCAGCATATTTGTAGTGGTTAGAGCTGGTTGCCTTACCAGAAAGTTTCCCTGCTGGAATATGTATTCATGTTGTTGATGCTTTCCTTTTAAAGCACATGAGCTGGCTTCAAGGTGGGTTTGTTTGGGATTTTTCCTTCTCCATGCACAGATTGCTATAAATTGTTTTCATGGTGTACTAATAACCTTCCAGGAAGTGAGATAGATGCCTGGATTAGGTGATTTACTTATTGGCATTAAGGAATGTAGAAAGTCAGTTCCCGTAAATCTGAATGTGCTGATTCACAGCACATATTCATAATCCAAACATACTGTTTATTGTTGGGAATGATTTGTCAATTTGGTATTTAAAAAAAAAATATTTTATTCCTTTTTTCCCCCTTTCTTTATATCTTTTTCTCCCTCTATTGCCTGGGCATTTTACACCTGCTGCTATTGAGTTAGCCAGTTACCCCTGGCTCTCCTCCAGGCTGATGGAGAAGGAAGTGTGGTCAGTGCAGCTCAGTGCCCTTCAATAAAGGGACAGGACTTTAGAGACCTGTGGCCAGATAGAGCCAGAGGCACCCAGGCTGGATGGTGCCCAGGGGCAGTGGTGACAACAAAAACGAGCCCTTCCTACACCTTTAGCAGGGCAAGAATGGAAGTCTCTGTCATGGGAATGAACTGCTGCTGCCAGCAGGGGACAACATTCAGGTTTTGAGAGATCCATATGTCATAATGTGAGTGAGGGTTTTGTCCTCAGATCTGCCCCTTTAGGTCAATAAGATAGGACAATTGATCAACACTTAGTGTTTCTGAGCACAGCACAACTAATCAGTAATGGCACAAACATTTTGCCCTCAGCCATTCTGTTGATTCCAATAGCGTTTTTCCTTTTTCTCTGAAAAGGCCAAGTTAACAAGGCTTTACCAGTATGGTATGTGGGTATGGAGTTTGCTGTATGAAAACAATCTTGTCTTGAGCTTGGTTTATTACATACCTGAAGTAGTTTTCTTTGTGAAGAAGTTGCTTAAAACCTCAGAGAGCCAATGGTTGCCTTCTGTGTACTTCAAGCCACTAGTCAGACAGCTCTTGAAGTGTTTGCCCCTTCTGTGGTTGATGTGTCAGGGCTGTTTATGCTCCTTTGCAGGATAAATTATTGGGTGGAAAAATAGACAACAGCAACAGTAGTGAAGATTTGGAATAAATACAGGTGAAGATTCACGTGACTTTTAATGTGACCCTCAGAAAATGCCTAGTGGAGAAACCAGCGTTCTTTGGGAAGATACTTTGTTAATTTAGCAATTGCTGGAATCCTGTTTCCTTTACTGCCATTAAATAATCTGCAGTGAACAGTTTTAGTGTTGTTGTTTCACAGATCTTAAGGTGTTTCACTCACTTTGAGATTTTACTGAGAGAGAGATAAAAATAAGTATTGTCTAAAAAAACCTGGCAGATCTTTTTTAAATTGAAGTTGATTGTCATACACATCACTTGGAGTGACTACAGGCCTTCCATTCCTTTTCAGGGGAGCATCTGTCGTGTGCAACAGCTCAGTAATTCTTGTCCCTGTTGCAAGGACAGTGCCCATTACAATATATGAATTAGCCAGTTATTGCAAGTTGTCTGTACAGAGGGAAGGTGAAAGCAGTTGATAGTTCCATGCTCCAGAGGGACAAAAACAAGAGGGTCATGAATTCTACTTAGGCATGGACACAGAGCCAGATCTGAATTTGTAAGGAAGGACCCTTATGTGAATATAATATCCCTTTTGTAGAGTGTCAACATTTCACCGTAAATTGAAATGTTGCAGAAGGTGGAGGAGAAGTTTTCAGCTTTCACAAAACCAAGGTAAAGTCTTTGTCACACTAATACATGTCAGTTGCTACTATTGCAGGTTTCAGACAGTGAGGTACAAACAAAAGCATGATGAAAAGGAGATAAAACTCTGTTTTAAACTACCATGCATAAAAATTAATCTTAAGGTTTATTTTCTTCTCATTCATAGCATGGCCGGACCCCCCTGCATCTTGCTGCCTACAAAGGTCATCTCCACGTTGTCCAGGTTTTGTTGAAGGCAGGTTGTGATCTGGATATTCAGGATGATGTAAGTAGATACAACCTTCTAACTTGGGGTGGAGGGGAAAAGGTGATTTACAAATAACAGTAGACATTCACTTCTTTGAAGTGGGATTAAATGGAAATAAAATCTGTCTCTCTATTTTCCAATTCAGAGACGTAACCTCTATTAGAGATGCAAAAGTGCATGGGAAACAATGTAAAATGTGGTGGTTTTCAGTGAATAGCTCAGTGCTCTTGTCTAAGCTGCAGAGCTTTATAAGAGCTCTGCTCGTGCCAGGCTGTGTGAGAGTCATCATCTGCTGCTTCTGGTAGAAATGCTCTAGGAGTTCATTGTGGGAACCTGCTGGAGGACATCAGGTAGGGGACACAACCAATTTTTGGGTTTGCCTGAAGTGGGAGATGCTTTTTGAGTAGGCACATCCCTCAGCATGCAGAGCAGCTGCCCCTAGCACAGTGCTGTGCCATGGGGAGATCATCCTGACCATGGCACCATGCTCCATGTGGGGGTGCTCACATCTCTGAGGTTGCTGTGTGGTGAGGCATCAGCACAAAAGCCAGCTTTGAATTTAGCACATGGTAGTTTGTGTTCATTTGGTAAAATACGTAAGTTGCTGGAATTTCTTGGGTTTCTGTAAGAGTAGTTCTAATCTAGGACCGGGCTTTAAGGTGCTTTGGATTGACAGGCAATGTGGTTTTAGTTCCCTCACTGCTGGAAAAGGGTCTATGCTGAAATGTGCAGTAGCAGTTGAATAACCATGATTTCTTCAAATTAATTGCTAACTTCTGATGGCATGCTGGAAGAAGTTGGAGGTACAGTTGTTCCCCCTGTAATATATAAGGTGGAGAGTCTTCAAAGGCTATGGAGGCCCAAAGGTGTTAGTAGAGCCACCTGTGTGACTGGTAGAAGGACACTGGAAATGTCTAGGTGCCTTTTAAAAATGCCTTTGGGCATTTGTTTGCATCTAGAGAGTTAAAAGTCTATAGCAACTGGAAAACTGGTTTCTTTCTCCACTGATGAGTAGCTGATTCCCTGGGAGATGTGAGCAGTCTGCCTGACGGGCTTGGGACTGGGGTACTGATGTGGCCAGCTTTCTGCAGGGAAACTTGTTTTTCTAGGAAGAAAATTTGCTCCCTGCGCTCTTTATTCTTTCCCTGTGCTCATCTGTGAAATGGAGCAGATTTGCAAGTGCAATGGGAGAATCAGTTTATTCAGATGTATCCTGGGTATGCTTTTTCACTTCTCCCAGCAGAAATGGTTCATTAGGTATTTAAGACAAAATTGCAGACACTTTTCAAATACAGCCAGTTTTCCTGAGAAAAGAAAACTGCTGCTTTAAGAAAGCAAGAGCTTCCACTGATTTGGTCAAATTGAGTTTCTGTGGAAACTGTTTTTTGAATAAGTCTGGTTCATTTGTTTCAATCATCTAGGAATAAAGTCTATGCTATTTATATGTAAATGTGATAGCCATGATCGAAAAACAGTAAATCAGTGTTTAGCATAATTTCAGTTCAGTGAAGAGTCTTGCACTTGTAGAAATACTCAGCTCATAGAAAACTTAGTGTGTATGAGCTTAGGGGCTTTGTTCACAACTGGATACTACTTCTACATGTGGTGATTAATATGGGCAGAGTAGATGCATGCTGGATTCATAGATACTGAATCTTTAAAATGTATTTTGATGTGTCGCTCTGTATTTAGGTGTAGTAGTAATTTGGTTGGGATTGAAGAGAGCCTCAGGAGTTTCTGAATTTCAAAGGGTGTGTTTGGGTTTGTCTTGTAGAAAGAGGAAGTCTAAAACTCCAAATGAAGATTTTTGCTTGCAATAGGTATTAACTGAAATATTTCTGCTTTCCTTTTACATAGGTCTTCACAGAAGGTTCTCTGCTTATGGCTTCTCCTTGTATAACTCATTTTTACAGTTTATGCCCCACAGAATGTTTGTAGTGTCTTTTAGTTGCAATCTCTTGGTTATGCCTTCAGTCACTTTTACTGCGTGCTTATGTGGCAGTGAAGGCATCTTAGTCTCAAGTGTTGATTAACATCTGTATGTTTCCTTGCTGTTTTCCAGGAATGTGGATTTAGGTTCAGATATGAAAACACCTGTAAGAGTGGGGAGTATTATATTTAATTGAAAAGTAGATTATTTTGTTGATTTTGGTCTATGGCATTGTTGTGATACCACAAAAAAATCCAAAATTATGACCTACGTTTTATTTTTCAAAATAACAAGAGAAACCTAAACACTTAATTTTTGAGTTTTGATCAAATTCAAGAACAAGTTTTTATTTGCCAGATGATAAGCAGAAACTTAAAAGCTGCTAATTGTTTCAGAGAGATTAAAATGCTCCCTTTCATGTTCTGCAGATATATTCCCTAAGCACGGTAAGAGCCTTAAGAATTAGTTGAAGAATGACCTCCAGTGGCCTGGAGTGGGATTATTATGAATTTCAGCCGGTGGAGTCCAGCTCTGTAGAATATGCCACTCCAGGAGCTGACTCCTTCCTTCTCCCTGCCAATACTGCCAGCTCTTACTGGGATCCCAGTGCCATCTCTGAGTGGTCCATGAGTGTCCATACAGCACACACCTCAGAAATAGTCCAGGAGAAAATTGTCCCGGTGAAGGAAATCAAGGATGAAAAAAATAAGAGAAACCAGAAGAGAAAGGCTAGGAAGGAACCTAGAAGATCAGAAAGAGAGAAGGAGGTTAGAGCTCTCGTGCATCGCCCTGCCCTGCGCCTGCCGCCGGTCGCGGTGCATGCTGCCAGCCCTGGCGCGGCCGAGCTCCCCGCTGTGCTGCATGGCTGCATGGCCTGCTTGGTGCTCTGCATCCTCTCCTGCCCTGCCTGCACCCTTGAGAACAGCTGGGAAAACAAGATGATTTAAAACAAAGGCCAAAGGCCCCAAAACTTCCTTTCTGGAAGCTCCAGTTGAAGAAGCAGAAAATTAGTTTCAAATGGAACAATAGCCCAGGGTTCATAATAATTTCTAGCTGAATGGGAATGTGCAAAGTGGCTTATTCCTGTGGTCCCATTTCATTTAAAGTGTAATTTGTTTTGTTCATGATTATTTTTCATGCCTTGATCACTTCTGCTGGTCATGCATCATCATTTATTGTGCAAGAATAAATGAAGTTGTTCTTAGCTGCATATCACGACTGCCTCTCTGTAGCAAAAGAGGAGAGCAGCACAGAGACACTGAGAAACCTGAGAGCATATTCAGTTCCCTTTGTGTACAGCTGCTTCAGGATATCCACATATGCTTGTATGCTCCTGCAAGTATTTAACACTTGGTTATATTTTAACTTTAGAATATTTTGATTCTTCTGCTGTGAATGTAGTGGCTTGATTTTATATTATATGACTTTACAAGTGCTGTTCAGCACTTTGCATCAGGGATTGAAGCCATGCGTTTTTTCTGGTTGTTTTGGTTGTTTATTTTTCGGTTGGCCAAAGTTATGGATGCTCTATCTCTGGAAGTGTGCAAGGCCAGGCTGGATGGGGCAACCTGGTCTAGAGGAAGGTGTATCTGCTTATGGGAAGGGAGTTGGAACCAGGTGATCTTTAGGGTCCCTTCCAACCCAAACCATTCTATGTTTCTGTGATTTTGGTGCAATTCTTCAGCAGCAAGATAGTCTGTTGATTTCTGCAAACACAGAAGTGAGGAGGCAAAGTGTTACATGGGAGAAGGGATTTAAAGGAGATTGTACAACTGTTGGATGCTCTGGAGAACAGAATGTGCAGGAAAAAATGTGGTTATTGTTTGAGTTTTTTTAAATCAGGGAAAGGAAAAATTAACATTTACTACAAACTAATGTAAACCAAATCTCACTCATTTGGGTCTGTACAGTCTATTAGAGAGACTCCAGTAACTCAGGAGAGCTATCAGAAGTCTACCTGAGACTGTATTGGAAGTCACTTGTGTTGTTTCATTCCCTTGGGGTAAACTTCAGATGTAAATGGATACCTGCCCTATTTCCAAGTGCCTGGTCCCAATGGTTACATCCACTGTTTTAGGATAGCACATGAGGAAGCTCAGGGAAATAGTTGCAAATATCAGGACACTGAGCAAATGCCAACATTTTTGTAATGCCAGTGTCCATGAGGAAAAAATCAAGATTTAGGTGCCTGCCTTTCTTCAGGACTCCCAGCCTGGAAGCCTCTCCTGAAAGCAGGTGTTAAAGCCCTCTGTAAAGAGCCAATTCTCCCCTCTTGAAATGTACCTGCTGCTGTGCAGGAGCTCTCTTACAGGTAGAGCTCTCAGATGTGCAGCCCTGCATCCTCTGCATCAGTGCATGCAGATTTCTATCCCAGTCTCCAAGTGTCAGCCTCTTACTATCCCAATGAGTACCAAGATTTTTTCCTAAAAGTGGAGAACTTCCAACACTGCAGTGCTGCCATGGCAAGACAAAGTGAGTGAGCTCTGCTATCTCTGGGCTACTGTGGAAAAACCAGTGGCCACTTCCTTCACTGGCTTAATTTTGAAGGGTGGTGGCTGTACCTGCAACATGCCTGGATCTGCTTCCATCAGGTGTGTGGCAAGAGCACTCACAAGGCCAGAGAGAGGAGGGGAGCTGCCTGCACTGGGGCTGTGCAGGGCCAGGGTGTGCCGTGCCACCTGATGCAGTGCCCTGTACCTGCCTTGCAAGCTGCTATGTCCAGGGCATGAACATCTTGGAGTGGAATTTCCTGAGTTTAAGCTGCCTTCAGGGCTAGGCAGAGTCTGAGGAAGGGGGTTTAAGACTCACCAGTGTAGACCCCAGTGCCTTACTTCTATTGAGCCTCACTTCAGTCTTTTTGGCCTTGGGCCCACACCTGCATTTGGGCAGACTGTTGTTTCTGTCAAGGTCACGTTTCTGTGACATGGCTCTGGAATTGTCTCTCTTCATTGCTACTGATCTGCAGTCTGTTCCTAAGGCATAAATCTCTTGGAAACAGAATCATAAATTGTGCCCAGCATAATAGTCTGGATGGTTAATACACATTTACCGATATAATTGCTCTCTGAGCCTCTGGAACAGACCCCTAATGCTTTGCTAAAGACAGAATTATAGCGAGTGCTTTCAGAGACATTTATTTCTGTAATTAATAAAAGGTACACAAGTCTGTGATTACACTGCCTGAAAATTCATGCTGTGAAAAAATCACAACTCATCTGTTTCCTTGGATTCCGTGAAAGGCAAGGCAGGGATTTGCTCCACTGCTGATGGGAAGGGAAGGCAGGTTAGAGTGCAGTGGTGCAGGCACTGTTATTTATAGGATGGCTGTGCTCTCCATGGCTGGGTTGCTCAGTGGCTGTCACACAGAAGCCATCACAACCTGGTGGTTCAGCTTCCACAGCACTTTAAGTAACTCTTTGTGCTGAGGTGTAAGGGAACAGGGGACCAGGTGCTGCCCTGTCCTGCTGGCTGAGGGGTCTGGTGCTGGTAGGGACAGACCCTCACCAGGACAATGAAATGTGCCCTCTCTTCACTGGGAGGTGCCTCAGTTGGTGAAACAAGGTTTGAGATATCCTTTGACACTCTCTGTTACATGGAGGAGGTGCTCATTTTGTCCAGTCAGGGTGTGGGTTGGACCTTACTCTTGGATGCTCCTGTAGGGAAGATGTCATAACCAAAGCCCATACCTCGGGCAGGAGGCACTTGAGCCTGCCATTTGCAGAACTTGTGTCCCTTCACCTACATCTATTTCAGGGACCAGAATGTATTTTGGGACAAAGCTGAGGCATGGCTGAAGCTGTCCCAGTGCTGCTCTGCATCCCCAGTATATGGCCCCCCACCATATGGGTTGGGATTACCAAGACCTGGTCTTGCAGCAGTGAGGTGTGAAGCCCACTTTCCAAACAGACAAATATGTTTGTATAAAATTGAAATGAATGAATTTAAATGAAATGCTGTTAGAAGTAGCTGTCGATCAACCAAGCCCCAAAAGCCAAATAGTCTTTGACCTCACTGCAGTTACTGTGATGTGGGGACAGGAACAGCCTTGATTTAAACTGTCCCAGTAAGAAGATCCTTAATTACATACCAAATCCTGTACAATCCATTTCTGCCCCAAATTTGCCTTCTCCACAGTAATTTTCCCAAATGTAAAGCAGCAGGAACCAATCATTTATTGTTCAGATTCCATCCATTGCAATGGCAGTTGCCATTTTGTTTTAGTCTGTTTTATCATATCTTCTGTGGATTTGCTGGTGCATCAATACCACTTGGCAGGGGTGGGTTGGCAGATTACTTTCCACTTCATGATAGTCAGATAAAATGATTTTTGCACTGTCCCACATGACTCACTACTGCAGTAACAGTAGCTGTGCCATTATCAAAAATCAGATATAAAATTGTTCCTTAGTTTGCTGGTGAGCAGATTTCCATGTAGTCATAGTAACCAGTAACTATTTGACATTTGTACTTGTGAGATGGTATAATTTGGACATTTTCCATAACATTTTGGTTGTCTTTGAATTTGGAACAAATACATAAGTTCAGAGCACTTGCCATGCTGTCAATTTTCCAATTCTTTTTGTTTCCACTTCCTGGAAGATTTACTGCCTTTGCTGAAATCCTTTAAAATACATTTCCAGTCACAAGAACAAAAGTAAAAATACCTAACCTCTAGAAACAACAACAAAAAATAGATAGCAGGCATCTAAAAGCACCTTCAACACTATTTTTTAAAATCAACTTCATTATTATAAGCCAATTTAATGATTTACTGGTAGGGATTACTGAAAGGTTTTGGCTGGCAATGCTCATTTTTTTATAGATTAATAACTATTTTGGTGTCATTAGCACAAAAGAACCCCACCAAGAGCAATTTTTAAGTCAGCTGCTAATTGCCTTTGAGAACAAATTGTTCAAATAAGCCAGTTATCTAAAGACTTGGACACTCTAGAATAAAAAAATAAAGAAATTCCTCTAATTTCAGTATTTAATATAATATGCTATTATCTGATGAAGAATTTTACCAGAAAAATTTAGTGTCTATTTAGGACTTGGGTTCTTGCAAGCTTTTTTAGGACACATGGCATATCTCTGCCCTGCGTGTGTTTGTGGTTACCATCATCTAGATAAGCAGAAATGGATTGGATTCCAAATCTGTTTATTAATCCCAAACAAGTCTGTGTGCAGCTTTGAAGCCTGTCTTTGTTCCTGGATTCAGGCTGTGCTTTGGCATTGCTGGTTCAAAGCAACTTCAAAGGAAAGCCAAGACCAGTTGTTGTGGCAGCAGTGGAGCGACTGCAGCTCATTTTCCCATTGATCCCTGTCTTACATCCCTACACACTGCTGCACAAAGCCTTCTCTTGCCTCTCTTTTATCAGGTTCTACCAACATGTACATAAAAACACAGATAGTCCCTGATGGGCAGGGACAGTGATTCAAGTTTCCCTAGTCTTCAGTTTCTGGAAGGATTCTGGAAACTAACCTTGGGCTCTTCAGCTCAGCAAATGAGTTCAGAAGTTGTTAGAGAGGAGATAGATGGGCAGTCAGACAAGATGACCACATCAGCACAGTTTCTTTTGGAAACCTTAAAGGAAATAAACTGATGTAGGAAACTTGCTTGCTGCTGCTACATGGCAAGTCAAAGAGAAAGGAAAGTCATTTGGACCTCACGATGGCTCAGTTGCTCGAGTGAAACAAGTGGATGGTCCTGCAGTTGTGGTTCTCATGGTAAAGTTGCCTCCACTCTTAGCACTAATTGGTAAATTCATCAGAGGTGCTGAAGAGACCGATCTCATCTCATGCTCCTTATCCTAAGCAGGGCTGATGGAGCAATCAGAGCCAGAGCAGGAGAGCCTTATCCAGTTAGTGTAAGTCCTGGAGGATCATGATGATGAATTACGACAGCCTGTAATTCCCTTTAGTTCCCTACAGACACTGATGACTATTAGACACCTAGAGCCAAATGTATCCAATTCACTGCCTTCTAATACTGCCATGTTTTTGGAATGCTTCAGCGCTGTATATGGGATTGTGATGACTTGCAAACTTCTGTAAATGGTTTGTAGCTCTGATACTTGCAATAATGTCATTAATCTTGGAAACTTTTATGGTAGTTGTTTAGGGGGACTGTTTTCAAAGGCAGCTTGGATTTAGACAGTATGTGTGTCGAAGATGCAGCCCCTGTGTGTGTTGTCTGCATTTGCTTCAAGTCAAAATGAGGTGGGAATTGTACCAATTACAAATTTCCTTCTTTTTGCAGGGTGACCAGACAGCACTGCACCGGGCTGCTGTTGTAGGGAACACTGATATAATAGCAACTCTGATTCAAGAGGGCTGTGCTTTGGACAGACAGGACAAGGTAACAGACAAAACAAAAGCCCTGTGGAATGGCAGCTTTGGCAGTCAGTAATGTGAAGGTCTCAGAGAGAAAGTTATAGTTTATACTCCTTAGTAAGTGTCTGATGCTTCAGGAGTAATTGGAACAATTACATTGAAAAAAAAGCTGTACCATCTCTTTAATACAAATTACTGGTTTAGTTATGCTTCTATATTAGGCTGATAGTTTTTGGTTTAAGAGTCTGTTCTCAGCTCATTAAGGGATGAATTAAAGGAATGTACAGCCATACTACACCCTACGCAAAAGACTGCACAGTTCCCATGATTATCCCAGAAACTTGAGAATCCCAGGCTGTAAGTTTAATTTAGGAGTATAACTAATTTCAAGTTCCAGACAAATAGCAATGTTTTTACCCTCTTACAAGAATAAAATAGAAAATAAGGTAGTAGGAAATGAAAATACTTTTAAGAGAAGAGGTTGGTTATACAGCCCCTAACATTCTCCTCTTGTGTGTGTGCTCCTCAGGATGGGAACACTGCTCTTCATGAAGCTTGTTGGCATGGATTCAGTCAGTCTGCCAAAGTGCTTGTTAAAGCAGGAGCCAACGTTCTTGCCAAGAACAAGGTGAGACCCGTGGAGGAGGAGCTTTCAGTGCTGGTCTAAGGTGGCTGATTCTCAGAACTGGAGATTTCTGGCTGTGGCATTTCTCAGCAGGTGGGGGGCCAGCTCTTAGTGGGACTTTTTTCTTCTTTTTCTTTTCATTTATCATGCCTGGATGGTTCATCAACAGGCATTAGGAAATTCATATTTTGACAGCTGACGCAGGACAAACTCAATAAGGCGTTGAATGATACATTAATTACAGCTGAGGAACACTGCCATTCCTGTGGAAATCTCCATGGTGCTCTAATTTATACTGAGGAGATTCTTTGTGATTGGTGTGATTTAAAATGGAAATGAATTGTACTAATAAGAAAAAGGTATTGAAAATCTGTTTTTTTCCAGAAATTAAACAGCCAAAGGAATGTAAGCCACAGGGGGAAACAAAAAAAAAGTGTTTGTTACTAACTTTTTCCTAATATATTAGCATAGTCTCTTCTCAGAATCTTGTAATGAACCTGGATTATGTTCCTTTTGGTATTTATAATACCTTGAGAGCCATTTAGAGGAAAAAATAACAAAGTAAAGGGTTTTAGTTCCACTCGAATTGTTATAACTGAGGGGCACTTCAATTCAGTAATTCAGAAGTTAATGGAATAATCCAGAAAAGGGTGGTAGCAGCCCATAGTGTGAGCAGAGTCAGGGTTTGGACAGCTGTGCTGCTGGATTGGTCAGATCACAGTGCCCTGCGTGACAGGGAGAGGGCTTTGGGATTGCTTTAGGGCGATCTCTGAGCATTTTTGGTAAATGTGCCTCTAAAACAGCAACTGAAAGAGGGCTGGGAAAGAAAGGAGACAGCTGGTCAAAGTCTAAGGTTTAGAGTAAAAAGGCATGATGCTTGGGCACAGTGTTTCTGTATGTGCATGTGTGTATAGGCACTATAGAAGCATATATTTGTACAGTTGTGGTGACTTTGTGGGCTGCAATGTCATCGTCTTCGACATTATTTTATGTGTATTCCTTCTTTTGTATTATTTCAACTACCATTTTTTTATTTACTGGAATTACTTTTGCTGTAATGTCCATCTAGATTTGTATCAAGGGTACTTTAGAAAACTTCCCATACTTGACTGTAAGCCTTGTGAGCCATTTTGCTCCTGTCCCTGGATACGCTTGTCTGTGTATACACATACACTTCTGTACAAAGGTGTGGGCTTGAGATGCAAGTCTGGTTATCCTGCATGCTTGGGTGCCTCAGGGAATTAGAAGATTTAGCTTAAATTCCAGTTTATGTCAGCTGGAGGCAACCTCTCTGGGAAAGTATGTGCACAAAACAACTCAGCAGGGTTGATGGCTGAAATATGACTGGCAAACTTAAATGCTGCCTGAGCAGCTCCTGTGCTAGTCTTTGATGTCTTCCCTTTGCATTTTACTCTTTGGGTGGTTTTTAATGGACAAGATATATTCTCAGGAGCTGCTGAAAAATGTGGGAATCATGCATGCTTGCACGTGCTTTTACCTTTGTTTTCAAGAAAAATTAAGAGCTTAAGTCTACTTAATCCCAAAATGGTTTCTCTGTTCTCTCAGCTTTTTGTGTTACTGATGACAAGGCATTATCATTCTGTCAGCTTTTTTGGCAGCCAGGGTTGAGTGCCATGGGCAGGAGCATCCCACAGGCTGTTGACTTACACCTGGGTATTGTGTCATTTTGGATGGATGGGACAGATATGGGCTGCTAGATTTGCCAAACCTGTGAAGCACCAGAAGATGGGAAGGATTTGACACTGTGTTTTGGGTAGCGGTATTTCTCCTGCACAGTAGTCACCCTGAAGGTTTATTTTTATTTAAGTTGGCTTAATAAAACCTTTTCTGCTTTGACAGATCATCCAGTGAGATCAGTCATAGATCCTTATTTTTAGATTCTTCATCAGTCTGTACATTTCAGTGAAGATTCCCAGACTGGTACAACTTGGAGCTTCTCTCCCTCTCAGAAGTTGGTGAGAGATTTGTCACCCCATGGGAGATGAGCCAGATGAGCCACTCTGTGAGCTCTGACCCTTGGCACTGCCATTCTTGCAGAACTGAAGTCCTCACCTGCTGCACAGGACCTCTGCCTTCCCACCAGGGCCAACCTGCCAAACAGTAAATGATAAAGGCATTGCAGAGATAAACCTCTGAGGGAAAAAAATTGACACTTAAACACAATTTAGCTGAGAAGAGAAATGTTCATGTCTGCCTCAGCTTAGAGCCTGACACACACTCATATTCAGGTCTATAATATGGAAGTGAAGACCTAAGACCACATCTGAGAGTTGGCTTTTGTAATTCAAACCCTGCAGCTTTGATCTGTGTCTTGAAAGCAAGGGGGACAAATCAAAGGACAAAATCAAGGTGAACAGACAGCGTAGTAAGCCTGGTAAACCTTTTTACCTGAGGTGATTTAATTTCTAGCTCCCAAGAGCCAAAAACCCTGAATGTTTTCAGACCAACAAAAACCAAGTGCTGCCAGAAAAAAACTTGTCAGACCAATAAAATCATTCACCCTGTTAGAAAGACAATACACAAGCCAGCACTTCTTTGATTTCTGTCTACTTCTGCACATTTTCTTCTTTGAGGAACCATAGCACGTGATTCTCTGCAGCTTGGGAGGCTTTTTGCCCTCCCTTCTCATCTTGGCTAGAGACTGGTGTGCCTTCTGAACACCAAAGCTTCTTGGTAGCCTAAAATCTGTATCCTGCCCAGTGAGAGCACCTGCAGACCCAGCCAGACTTCAAGCTGGTTTGTATTACAATTGTAAGGAGACAGGAGTTGTGACCCTGGTCTGCTCAATACCCTGCAACATTTGTGGCTGGGATCAAAGATCCCATGCCATGGCAGTTTGGTTTTTTGTGTCTGTGCGTGGGGAAACCCAAAGCACAAGAATTACAGTTCTTTAAATTAAGTATTTAATACTGCTGTTTGAGACTAATGAATGAGACAGTTTCTAGAGTTCTTTCTTCCTGTAAACAGATTTGACCAATGCAGATATCATTATACTGTCCTATTTGTGCCTTTATTATATCCCTGGTAAGCCACTGCCAGAAGGAAGTGGAGATTTCAGTCTCCAAGTTCATTCTCATATCTTTGGGAAAACAACAATTTCCCACCCTTGGGTGGATCTTCTTTAGCAAAGATCTGTGAGATTTTATATTTTAATGCTTATGTCCAATATCTAAATATGGCTTTTATATTTTCCTGTATTTCTCTAAGGCAGGTAACACACCTCTTCACCTGGCTTGCCAGAATAGCCATTCCCAGAGTACTCGTGTTTTGTTACTTGGAGGATCTCGAGCAGACCTCAAAAATAATGTGAGTTTTGGAAATAACAATGTTCATTTTTGTGTGACTTCCTTTTAGGTATATTGCTTTAACTTGTAGAAATACTCAGAAAGACTTTAAGCAATGTTTTTTATTATAAATTATGTTGAAAAAACCCCACTACTTGTATTCACCATGCACAGGAATACTTTTGGTAGGATTGAGTGATTCACTACTTGTACCCATCTCTTGAGCAAGGATAGAAGGAGCCAAATGGGGTTTTGCTGTTGCACAGACAATGGTGAAAGGCTTCAGATCTGCAGATCACATACACTGTGTGTCTATCTCTCAAATGAGGTAGATTCAAGGTGGCTTCAGCTTCAGACAGCTTTCCTCCTATTTTATAATGATTCTGGCAGATAGATAAAGAAAAATAAAAACAATCTACAAAAGGAAACCAGATATTTTTGCCCTGCTTGATAACAAAGTGGGCAGAGAAATGGAAACCTGTGGGGTTTTGTGCAGCTCCCAGGCTCAGCTGTACAAGTGCTACCCTTCATGAGAATGCTGCCACTCATGTTTTCTACATTATGTGCAACCCCAAGTTGAGATTCCAAATTGCATTGGGTTGTGGTTCAGAAGAACAGATTTAATGGGAAAATATAACTAACTCAGGGTTTAAAAGCCAGTAAAATAGCATTTTATTTTTCCAGTATTTCCCATCAATGGTTAAAGAGTTCATGCTCCCACCTTGCCTGACCCCAGCTCTTGCTAAACTTTCCCACCCATGATAGCAGATTTTGTACTGCAAAGACAGCATTGCTATTCTGTGGAGGTGTGTGGTGTTTACTGCTCTTTCTGATTTAATAGGATTATTTCATCCCTGAACATCATGATGAGTACAGGCTTTCTCACAGTGATTACATGCTCAGAGCTTTGTTTCTGTTTGCAGGCAGGAGATACCTGTCTGCATGTGGCTGCTCGTTATAATCACTTGCCCATCATTAGGGTGCTGCTCAGTGCTTTCTGTTCTGTCCATGAAAAGAACCAGGTCAGTGCATGAACCTCATTGTGACTCTGTGCCCTTTGCATATGGCCAGTTGTTGGGAAGAGGAATTCCTACCCAAGTAATCCTGCTTCACTCTGTGTGTTCCACTGTACCACCAAATGCCTAAGCTTTTAAGAATAGCCTTAAAGTAATGGCATATCAGTGGTTTATTATTTTGCCATCGCATTTGCATTATTTCTTTAAAGCATTGCTTATTTATGAGGTGATTTAATGATCTTATAGCCATTACAGAGACATTGTGAAGCACAACTCACTGACATTTAGATGCTACTAAAGTGCAAATTCCTCTGGAATACTTTTCTTTGCTGCATTTTGCAGTAGGGGGAATTAAGAGGACATAAAAGTGAAGACAAAGCATGCTCTAAATTCAAAGTAATGATCAGTCCAGCCTAGGATTAATCATCCAGAGTTGTTTTATAGGGAAGTAACTGATTGCTGTACCTATAGCATAGCCTAATTGGGTAGTAGAAGGGAATGAAATTGGTACATTAAAACGTTTTAAATCTGCTAAATAAACATATTATGTGGTGCTTAACCATGCTTTCTCATGTTCCTGGGAAATCTTCCATGTGTAATTGAGGATCATAAAGATGTTTTCTGAACTGTACATTTAATGTTCTTTCTTCACGATGAGATATTACAGCAAACAAAATAGGTTTCAGCATGTGAAATTTACTATGTAATTTCATTTGGAAATGAGTTTTTTAACTTGCAAAATGAGCTACTGAATATTAAGATCAACTGGTGTGAACCTAGCCCAGAGAGACATCCCTTTCCCTCATTCCCCAGCACTACCTGAAGTTGTTCCATTTTTGCCCACAGAATGATTTAATTTAGGAGTACACCTCATCTAAGTTAGCAACAGGCACTAGTCCTCAGGAAATCTAATTTTATGAAGGCCAGATGCAAGACCAGGGGGACAGGAAGGCATTGTACACACGTGTCCAGTCCCACTTGAACAGTTGCTGGCTCTGTTACCAGTGCCCAAATCTGATCCCGGCTGTCTTCACCTCACTGCACCAGGACAAGGGCAGGGCAGTGTGTTAGTGCTGGACCCAGACTGCCTCCTGGCTCTGATCCAAAATCTGTTCTTCTTGAGGAAACCTGGCAAGAGCATGCCAACCATCTCGCTGCCAGTACTTACCTGAGTATTTCTGAGTAACGTGATACATCACCACCTGCACGCCAAATAATCAAACCTGGGGGGGAAAAAAGAAGAGAAGGCTGTAGTGGGAAAACTTGTTCTACCCTCAGATGTTGTATCCATTTACTGGAGGTAGAGCTGGGCTGTCTCCAAGCTGCATCATGTGTCACTTGGTTTAGATAAATCAGATCACCAGCGCCCCAGCTGCATTTCTCAAACCCAGGCTGAAGTAGCTCTTTACCCCCTCCTGTCATCTTCCTCCCCAGTCAGTCATTTTTTATTGACCAGGCCTTATTTAAGCTTAGTTGTTGCATCAGCGAGTGTAGTTTTTTTTCATCTCTGAGCATTTTTTAGGGAGGTGTGAATTCTGTAGGGTAAGACACAAGGACTAGTGTCACAAGTTTGTTTTCTGCTTTCTGACTTGCAGGCAGGGGATACTGCACTCCATGTAGCTGCTGCTCTAAATCACAAGAAGGTGGTGAAGCTCTTGCTGGAGGCAGGGGCTGATGCATCCGTTGTCAACAATGTAAGCAGGACACAGAGTTTCTTTGGTATTTTATATTGATGTAGAGTCTCTTCAACATTCCTCATAGGCTTGGTTGAAAATACTTGGTTGTGAAGTGTTGATTTATATCTGGGTAAATTAATGCAATTAGTCACTTTTGTGCACAGAGTATATACTGAACTTGGTTGGAGAAATGTCATGTTTCCAGTAGCTTGTGTTTTGAAGGAAGTGCTGTTTTCTTTTTTCTCTCAGGCAGGCCAGACCCCTCTAGAGGTTGCCAGACAGCACAATAACCCCGAGGTTGCGCTCCTGCTCACTAAAGCATCACAGGTACATTACACATCTTCTCCCCAACACACACATACACATGGAACTGAGGCCACTTAATCTTGGGAGGCTGCATCCCCTGTTCCTTGTCTTCTGCTGTGAAAGGTTCCTACATTTCTGCTGGCATGGTGGGCAGGGCTCAGATCTATTGACATAGAGCCTTTCAGCCTCCAAAGCGAGCAAGGTGTGCAGATTAAGCCTCAGCATGAAGTGCTGTCAGAGGTCTCTGTGTCCTGACTGGCAGAGGGTGGCACTTGTTCAGAGGCACTTGTACCCTGCAGTGGCCCAGGGGTTAGAAAGTTGCCCTGTACCCTGAAGCTCCTGAGTTGTGTCTCTCTGCTGCCTGCCTCTGACATATCCTATCCCCAGAAGGGTGGTTAGCACTGGAGGATGCTTTGCAACAGGGACAAAATGTTTATGTCCTGTTTATACTTCGCAGCTGTGTGTGAAATTCTGCAATGCTCTTCAGGCCAGAAGGCAGGAGGGCATGAGACCAGGCACAATCCTGGTCACCTCTGCATGAAAAGGGCTGGGCTTCGCTTGGGAACCAGCCCAAAGACAGCAGAGGAGGTGCTCACCCTTCTAGGGGACAGCAGAGTGCTCCAACAGACTGAGCTCAGTGCTGATGTGTTTTCACAGCCATAAACACCCACGTTGCTTGGCTCATCAGTGTCCATCTGGCAGTGCACTCTCCTTTATCTCTTGCCTTTCAGAAAAGGAAAAGGTCTGCTCTGTTACTTGTCTTCTGTGGTAGGAAAGAGCATGACATCACTGAGTAACAGTGTGGTCTGTCTTCAGGTCTCGCGTTTTAACCGTGGGAGAAGCCTGAGGAAGAAGAGAGAGAGACTGAAGGAGGAAAGGAGGGCTCAGTCGGTGCCACGGGATGAAGTGGTGCAGAGCAAGGTACAGCCTGGCATTACCAGCTGGATCTGCTGTAAGGGGGGACTGTCACCAAAACCCATTAGGACACAGTCTGTTTGGAGCCATCACTGTGCATGGCCCCAGCAGCTGCCAAGGCAGTTTGCCATGCTCTGCTGCTAAAGCATTTCCCACTCACATGTGCAGAGCAGCTTAAAGCTGGGCAGTTGAAGAAGAGGCTCCTTTTCCCCATCTCTACAACTGCTCTGAACTCCCTGTCTTTGCTTCAAGCAGGGCAGTGTCTCAGCTGCTGATGACACACCAAGCAGCGACCAGCCCCCAGAGAGGAAGAACAACCTGAAGGATAAACCCCGGTCAGCCTCACCAGATCCCAAAGGGAAAAAGAGCAAAAAGAAAAAGCCAAAGGAAAAGGTATAAATAGATTTAAAACAGCAGAGAGAAAGAAGGGATAGCTGTTCAGAAGTGGTGTGGGTCCCTTTGGTGTGTTGGGGCAGCAGCCCCACCATGCTCCTGGGGCAGAGATAATCTTCAGATAAAAGTGATTTTTGCTGTAATTGTCACAATAAATTTGTCCCATTCCTACCAGGAATAGTTTACCAAGGTGCTCATGTAGGCAAAACATTGTGTGTGTGTGTGTTATGCAGGTGTCAGCACTCTCAGACCCCATCTCCCCAGCTGACCAGCAGGCACTCCCTCAGCCCCAGAAGAACGTGCCTAAGCGCAGAAGCAAACACCACTGCTCCTCTCCACCCCCTCCCCACGAGGTCCGAGCCTACCAGCTCTACACGCTCTACCGAGGGAAGGACGGGAAGGTGATGCAGGTGAGCCACTGCCCTCCCAGAGGGACACACTGCCAGCAGCCTGGGGAGCTGGCACACAGGTAATGGATGGAAAATATGCTCCACTAACTGCACTCTCAGGGACATGAAATCATGGCTTGGGATTGGTTTTCCTTGCTTGGGCTTCAGCTGCATTTTGGCCTGAAGTCTGGCAAACAATAAGCTGGTTTTGTGCCTGTTAAAGAAGACATACTTAAGTAGTTCTGATCTGCAAAGGTAAAGGGTGATTGGAAATGGCATGAGAAATTTCATTATATACTTTGGAATATTTAGAGTTCTGACAGAAGAAACTGCTTTCCCTTGGAAATTTTCTGTGTGAGCACCAAAAGCTTACTACCTAAACCAAGAGGCTGAGTAATAGATTTTGTTCCATTTCTTTCTGGGTTTTGCAACATGTCTTTGGGTATTCTATGTTTACTGGGGGCAGTATTTCTATAGAAACTGGTAAACAAATAAACCTGGAGCTACCAGGCCACGTGCATTTATTCCAGTTTGGAGAATAATATTTTAGTCAATTTATACAATTAATTACCAGTACACATTTATAAGAAAGCATAAGAACAGACATTAAATTATCCTGTAGACACTGTAGATATCTGTATTGTTGTTTTTTTAATATTGCCCTCCTGTACTCCTGGAAGGTCTATCCTTTCATTTCCTTAGCTTCTCACATCCATCCATCAGCTCTTGTAAGTCCCTTCCTGTAGTTCAGAATTTCAGCAGATTCTGAAGACCATTGAAGTCAGACTTCTAAGGTTTTACTGGCTGTTTACTGTCTTCCAACCTCTCCATGTAATGTTTGAGAAATTTCCAGACGGGGCACTATGGAATTATCCTAGCAGACATCGGGAAGGCTGGAGGACCTTTCATACATTAAAGGGATAAAAGAGCAGAGAGGTGCAGAAGGACTTGGGGAGTAGAGAGGTGCAGAAAGCAGACAGGACTTGTACACGAATCTCATCTGTTCACAAAGATTCGTTTAATAGCGCTAGACTCCCATACAGTATTTCCTGAAATACATGACACTCCTCTCTCCTTTTCTTTTTTGCTTGTCTGTCTTCTTTGATGCCCTGAGGCCATGAATAGCAAACATAATTTCTGAAGTACATGTACTTCTGAAGCTTTCTTTAGTACTCAGCAAACCACCCACCTTTCCCTGCCAAGGGAATAACCCCCAAGTTATGAAACATTGCTGTGGGGCTAAAGAAGAGAGGGAAGCTCCTTTGCAGACAGAGTTCAGAGCAGCTGCCTTGGGCTACTGGCACAGCCCTTGAAGGAGCCACTTTCTGCCTTTGGGCTGCAGAGGAAGCTGATGAGGTTTAGCTGTCCTTGCTTGTCCTGCTGGCCTTTTTTGACCATCTCCCAGAGAGATTTAGATGTGGTCATTGCAGCTGCCCTTGCAGAGGGGCCATAGGATGGTGTCACATGAGTCAAAGGCAGGCAGAGGAGTGCCCAGCAGGCAAGGGGCAGCTGAATGCCAGAAGGGTGAGGGCAAACAGAAGCAGAGAGGGCTTGCCATCCAGTATTGGATTACAGCATTGAGATTACAGCATTGAGACACAGGGTATAGGCCTGTGTGGTGGTATTCCCTCAGCCAGCACAGAGGCTCTGAGCTCAGTGCTGCTTGTAGCCCCAGTGAAATCAACACTGCTGTATTAGGGTGGGTCCATACACATCAAATCAATCCCTGTGTAGGCTGTGCTTTTTCAACTAACAGCCCATCTGCTGAGCTGCTGTAAGATACTGTCAGGAGGGTGAGATATAGTACATGGGATAGAAGAACCCAGGACTGACTGAAGGAGGCTGTGATAATGTTCCAAGTGTGCTAAGAGGGTGGGGTGTAGCAAGTAAATGTATCATCATCATTCCTTTCAGGCACCCATAAATGGATGTCGGTGTGAGCCCCTGATAAATAAACTGGAGAATCAGCTGGATGCAACAGTGGAAGAGATAAAAGCTGAGCTTGGGACAGTACAAGATAAAATGAATATTAAGCTGGGCCAGATGGAAAGCAAAACTCAACATCAAGTAAGTACATGACATGAAGTTCTGCTCGCCTATATGATTTAGAAACATATCCTAAACTTCATTAATATTTTCATTGCAATGATTCATTTTTTGCTTCTTGTGTTGTAAAAGCAAACCTGAACTCTAATACTCAAGTCCAGGGAACTGTGACATTCCACTGGGAACTGATGTTGCAAACTAGGGTCTTGAGAAAAAAACACATTTAATGTCTTAAGTGGCTTCTGGTGCTTCTTTAGACAAGAAATCTTAAGGGCTTGAGCCATTAAGAGGGAAAGAAGGCAGTCCTATGACTAATCAGTTCATAATTGTCAAAATCCCTCTTGCTGAATTATGTATGCATTGAATCAAGATCCTCTAAATTACTTTTTATTTTTAATTTAATAGTTATTCATTGGTGACTTTGTGATTGAGCCTCTTCGCAAGCTACATCTAGTAGTAGTTGGCAGCATTGCTAGAAACCAAGACTGAAAGCCAGACTGTAGTTTGATTTACAGGGTTCCCAGATGGGAGTTTGGTTTCTAACAGATGATCTCAGCTGCCCAGTGTTTCCCCACAGCTCCGAGTTCTGGACAAGCTGATGGCCGAGCGGCTGTCGGCAGAGAGGACAGAGTGCCTTCACCGCCTGCAGCAGCACACGGAGCTGGAGAAGAGTGAGGGGGAGAAGCGGCAGGTAGGGCTTCACACAGCCACTCCCTCTAACTCTGTCCCCTGGCAGGTCAGCTCCGGAGTTTCATTCCAGCAGGCAGAAAATATCAGAGATGTGTCACGTCTGTTAAAACAGGTAAAAGAGCTTCAAAGACCAAATTATTCCTACCCACCATCTTAGTCACTAAACCAAATTTATGATGTTTTTGCATTAGAAATGAGGAACGTGAAATCCAGTCCCACTGCTGTAATTTAATTTGGTGCATCTCTAGTGTGGGATCTACAACAAAATATCATTTTTCTAACATAGTGATTTGCAAAAATTTCCAGCACTAAATTTTTCACGGTTCAGCTTTCAGCTTTTGCTTCATTAGAGAGTATGCAGGGACATATCCAAATAGTAAAAAAGACAAAGATCTGTGTTGTTCCTTCTCCTCCGTTTGGTTGTGGGCCCTGGGAATCTCTCCCTTCTTCTCCATCTGATCTTTTTCCTCCCCATGTATTAAAAGGCTGAAGTTTTTTCCTCTGATGTTACCAACACAGCACCATCTCCAAGCTGTGTATTACTGCCAATAGGAAAGTCCTTTTTGGTATGCTTGTTCAACCAGCAGGACAAGAACAACTGCTCCCATAGAGATCCAGCTCCTGCAAAAACTCACCATTTCAAACCTGCTGAGAAATTTGTGTTTCTCCACTCAAACAGATGAATTTAAAATACAGTTCATTTTCTCATTTATTGGTATTCTTCCAAGAATTGAGAAATACACTTTGTGCTAGGAAAACGTCATGAGTGTTTGTAAGACCATTCCAAATCCATGTAAAAAGACTGACTGTCTAATAGAGCTGTGATAATCCTTGCATAGGATACTGATCAAGATACTTGGATCCAATATCCACCAAACACTCTTCTCCAAACGAAGTCAGCTTTAATTTTTATTTTATAAGAGACGTAAGTCTTGTATTGGCTTCTGAACATGTAGGCTTGTACTCCATTTCCTTGTAATCTCCATTTAAGACACAAGATGCTGGAGTGATACATCACTGAACTGAATTAAGTGATGTCAGCTGTTTCTGCTCAGTTAGGTCTAATTGAAACACCTGAAAAAACAGAATTGGGCTTTCTTAAACACACTGACTAAATATCCTTGTGCCTAGGAGGGCCTGACCTAAATTCATGGTGTCATATGAACAACAGGGTGAAAAGAGCTACTCCTATTTTAAATTATTTTAATGCATCTGCAGCTGACACTTATTAAGCATCTGTGTAATTTGAAAGCTGTTACTGATTTATCATTTAGTGGGGGACTCACCTTTATGACTGAATGAACAGAGAAGCAGAGGTTGGTAATTGTATAAATTGTATAATTGTCTCCCAGAAGGGTCTAATTTGAATTTCACTCTTAAAAAATGACCATGTGGTGTACCTTGCACTTAGAAAGTAGCACTGACTGTATGATTAAACAAGTCATCCCTGATAGAGTACTCAGAGTTGAATTGGAAATAGAATATTCATATCTAAGGGGTGGTAGCTTGGACTAAAGAGACTGCCTTTCATAAGCTCACTAGCTTAGCACAGTTCTCCACCTTTTTTGATCTGGACTCCTTTAAATATGCCCAGTGGCAGCATGCCCATCTGAACAGGGAGTCTAAGCCCATAGATACCCAGCTTGCTTCTCTGAGTCCCTGCCACATGTCCTCAGCAGCCCAGAAACCACAGGATGTCATAATGGGATTGTGTAATTTACAGTCTCTTTCTGATAGATTTCTTTGGTTGATGAGCTGAAGACCTGGTGCTTGTTGAAGATTCAGAATCTGGAGCTCAAGCTTTCTGGAGATTCCAGGTCATCAAGACCAAAATCAACTTTGTCCACTTGTGAGTCTCTCACTGAGACCCTGGATACTGACAACAACCCCAACAGTGCCAAGGACTGTAAAGCCAACCAGCCTGTGCTGCAGTCAGAGGGCTCCCACCAGCATTCCTACATCACACTTCCAAACAGCCTCTTGGAAGATGGGGGAAGGAGCAGAGTCCAGATGCCAGAACAAAGCTTTGGGCAACACTTTTGCATTAAACAAGATGGAGCATTGGGTACAACCACATCAGGTACTTAACTGTCATATTCCTTCAAGGGTGAGCTCATTAACTGATTAACTTTTTAATACTTGTATTATTAATACTACATAATTCTGGTGGTGTGCTTCCCCCCTCCATATGGCTGATGTCTTGGGATATGAATACACTTCAAGGCAGCCACTGGGAATATTTTAAGAGGTGGCTTAGTGGAATTCCACTGACTGTTCCTGATGCTTCTGCTATGTCTTTGAAGCAAAAGTCCTTTGGTGCTTTGAATAACTCTTGGCCCTGGAAGCTTTTGAAGGAAAAAAAAAAAAAAAGAAATGTGCAGAAAGGCCAGGTGTCCACAGCAAAGCCGAATGCTATCTGAGCCCTGGCTTCTGTAAGATACAATGTCCCCCAAACACCAAGCAAAGTGAACAGGCATGGATGCCCCATCAAATAGAAAGGCATATAAGAGATCTTGTGGTGCTTGAGTGTGAGCTATTCTGTATTGGAACAGTCCAAAGCATAGAAATGTGTGACCTTTCCAAAATTTCTGGGACTTCCAAGTTTTGTAGAAGGAGGGAGTTCATAAATATCAGCAGACAGACCCTACTTTGGAAATCTAGATTGATAGTTGTTACATGGCCTTCTGATGAAGTCACAGAATGGTTTTGATTGGAAGGGACCCTAAAGATCATCTCGTTCTAACCCCCTTGCCATGGGTACATGGGTAGGGACACTTTCCACTGCACCAGGTTGCTCAGAGCCACATCCAGCCTAGCCTTGCACACTTCTGAGGATGGGGCAACCACAACTTCTCTGGGTAACCTGTGCCAGTGCCTCACAGTGAAGAATTTTTGGCTAATATTTATGTCCTTTGGCTGTTGTCCATCTGTAGATCCACAGCTGCAATGCAGCACTTCTTTGCCTGAGCCAGCTTTTCTCCTTTAATGACTTTCTGTTACATCACCTGACTCTGAAGATGTGATAAACTAATATAAGCCTGTACAAGGTACATACAAAACCCCATCATTCATCAAACAACGAGGTCTTCTGAGTGCTAAAATAAATGCCCAGAGCTTTTCTTAATATATTGTCTATAATTTGTTCTATAGGTACAGAGCAACAGGTAGTGGCTGGTGGACCAGTTTCTTCTGCCCCTGCTCAAGATGTCAGGCCAAAGGACAAAGCTGTGAGTGCCAGCACATTCCACAGGTTCCAGCAGGAGCTGCCCTCCTCTGAGCTTTCGGGCTCCAAATTAAGACATGTTAAAGTTCAAGCTGCTTTGCGGCCAGTGACTGAACCTGCAAAGACTGAACCACAGAGCGGCTACTTCCTTGACAAAGGAACTCAGACGAAGAAGTCCAGCAAAAGTGGGCAGTCGAGGCACAAAGCTGTGCACCACGGGGGGGCACAGCAGGGCCAGGAGCAGCAGCCCCCGGGCCCGCCTGCCCCTCCGCTCAGAGACACCTCCCAGGCCCTGGAGATAACCCAGTACTTCTTCGAGGCCGTCTCCACGCAGATGGAGAAGTGGTACGAGCGGAAGATAGAAGAAGCCCGGTGCCAAGCCAACCAGAGAGCGCAGCAGGACAAAGCTGCGCTCAAGGAGCACATCAAATGCTTGGAAGAGGAGCTGAGCAAATTAAGGACTAAGGTGCAGAAAGAGAGCTAGCACCTGCCAGGCAGCTAATCAAACAACAGGACTCATTTTGGAACCTGCTCTATGGGAATTGGGAATATTGATAGATATTTGTAGTGCCTGTTACATCCAAACACAACACTCTATTTCAGGAGTAGAAATAACTTTGGAAACTCCATAACTGAGGAGAGTTCATATGCAAACTATATTGATAATGAAGAGATGCTGCAGATTAGATCCTTTCTTTGTTATTTTCAAGAGTCTGTCAATATTGCACTCTCAGTTTCCAGATGCTGCTTGAAACCAAACTGCATTAGTAACCAAAACTGCTTTCTGAAAAGGGAATTCCCTTACTTCCACACAGGACACAGACTAGACAGTTCTACTGTATGATACACGTAAACATGTTGTTACCAGTATTGAAATAAATCCAAGATGTTTGAAAGTTTTTGACAGAATTACTTAGTGATGAAGGGCTATTGATCCTATTTTAGATACTCCCAGGGCCAGGGCCTCTCTCTAGTCAGGAGAGAAGCTAAAGAACCCAGTCCAAGTACAAGCCCAGACAGATGCAGGCTTCCAGCTGGGAGAGGGCAGGCAACCATGGAGGGACATGCTAGGGCAAATCATCCCAATAGGTACAGAAGCTTCACTTTGCTTTTCTCTTGGTTTTCCATTATTAAAACAAGTGCTAAATCTCATTTGTTTTTTTTCTAATGGTGTCCTGCTTGCAGAGCTCCTTGTGATTACACTATTGTTGGGGCTCTACTCCAGTAATCTGACTAAGAATTTTGTTTAGGGCATGGATGACAAGTATTTTACTGTAACCATGGTCTGTTTTTTAGGTTGAATGTTTTATATAAATCTTTTTTTCCTTCAAGCAGGAAATGGCTAAATTGTCTACTATTGAAGAAGCTTGAAAAAGTCCTTTATCTAAGGAAGTGAAAGCTTGGCTTCCTGAATTCAAATTTTATTTTTCTGCAGTCAGGATTTTTTCCCAGGCACCTTGCCCAGACTGTCTACCTTTTTTCTTCTGAATGGTTCCTCCCGTTTTTTTCCCTTCTGTCTCTAAAAAGAAGACCAGGCCCTGATGAGTCCACAGGTTTTAGGACAAACAGTCCCACAAAACAGCACTCAACATTTTAAAAGCTTTATCACTGTATTTTGTTATAAAATCAGAACTTTCATTCACCAATGTTGTCCACGCTGACAGACTCCAGATAATTTCAAGGCACTGTAACTATTGCATCTGCATAGAGTTGCACCCTTTAGAGTTTCCTCCTTACACATCTGAGAAGGCTCCATCAGATTCTGCTAGAAATATAAGTTTACTTACCAGATCATGATAGAACAACTGTTCAAAATCAGTTCCAACACAGATGGTACTGTTATGCCAAGGAGGAAAATACTTTTTTTCTGTACTAAGGAGCTCTAAAATCAATACAAAATACTTTACAGTGTTGAAGAATGCCATTCACTAATTAGTAATTAAGCTTTTGTCTTCTTAGCAGATGTACAAAGCAAAAAAAGTCGTATTATATAACAATACTTTTTAAGTTCCTATTAATGCACTATCATCACAGAAGAAGTGTATCTGCAGCTATGGAAATACTAGTTTTCTTGCTCTGACTTCTGTAGTCTAACATAGACACTTTGGTATGTTTACAGTTTTGTTTGAGCTACAGTAGGAATGCAGAAGCATGCTATTGAAGTTTTGTATCACCTGGATGAAGTTATGTCTTGCCAAGCAATTAAAGTAAGTGTTGCTCAGAAATGTGTGGTGTAACATTTTCTAGCCACAGAAAACTGACACAGTTGCCTCACTTGACTCTGAAGGGGGAGCAGAATTTTGGACTGTAACTTCTAAGCTTTTTGTTTGTGGTTATGAAACACAGAAGTGGAATCTGCCACCTGTGCAGAGGGAGGCTGCAGGGATTGAGTGCTGTCTGTTGGCTGGTGCAGGTGCCCCTTTCAGAAGTTACAGGGCTGAGTTGTGCACAGATCACACACACACTCCTGAGCTTGCCCAAGCTCAAGGGAGAGGCTGTGGCTTTAGCTCTACTTTCCATACAGACCACACTGGACCACACTCCTAAGTCCAAGTAATTTAAGTAAATCCAAGTAATTACCAAGTAATCTAAGGCAGTAACCAGGCTGCAGGTTACTGATTTTAGAGGTTCTCTGAAGCCAGTGAGTGTATAGTAAAAGAAAGAGAAGCATTTTCTGCTAATTCCTTTCTATACCCCTCCCTTCTTCAAAACTGTGAAGGACTTTGTAAAACAGCTCTGACCTACCTACCTGTCTCTTCAGGTAAATTTACTTACCCTCACAGGCTGTACTTGGACTCTTTAAACTTCTGGCTGGCAGTTTTACACTTGGCAAGCCCACAGAACAGTGAAGATGAATGGCAGCAGCACTCAAGGCGTCAACATCTGTCCAGGGCCCTGTCTGTCAGTCCTAGCTCTGGATTACATACCCACAACCTGAAAATGTACAAACTGGGAGTCAAAGGGGTAATGCATGCTCTGGGCTCTGAAAGGAAAGCACCATGGTGAGGCAGCAGGATACAGCCTCCTGATTAAGGAACAGAAATCCAAGCACTAGCTGAAGGCTACTGTGGTAACAGCCAACAGTGGTTATGGCTGTTCAGTCAAAATACCTTTCTAAGCAGCACTTTCTCTTAACATGAAAAATAAATCCCCAACACAAAAATGTTCTGTCAGTCTGTTCGACCAGAAAATGTTAATAAAATGTAAATTTTTAATGAAGCGTTTTTAGATATATATTTTTCACTGACTGATTGAAGCTCAGAGGCTTCAGTCTATACAGATCTGAACCACAGCTCCTGCTCTCAACTGGGGTTATTTCCTCCTGTAGCCTGGAATTCTGTCCTGTCCCTTCCCTGGTGCCAGTGGTGATACCTATTTACCAGATTTGCTGCCAGTTTGTGCAGCTCAGCAACTCTGCAGAAAACCACCTTTGAAACAGGGGTTCTCCTCAAGGGAATTACAATAGCAGAATGGAAGAGGGAAGAGATCCTGCATATCTTGGATCACAAATTAAAATAGTAAGGCATCAATCTACTGCTGCCTGTCTAGTTCTGTGGGGAAAATCCCCAGCTCATCCCGCCATTTTTAAATTAAATGGAAAAAAAAGATACACCACAGCTCAAGGAAAGTGAGAACAGTTGCAAGGTAACAATTAGAAGTGGAGTAGTATAATATTTGAATAAACAAACCACAACTTTTGCAGTTATTATTTCCTACCTGTAATTTTTCTTTATATATTGACTTTTAAATACTAGTTTGAAGGTATCTGGTAATAAACATCTCTGGAGCTAAAATCTCCCATTTTCATAAATACAGACCTCCCCTTTCAAGTTTTATTTAGCTATTACTGAAAAACAACATCTACACACAAAACATTTTTTAATGTTTGTTTGTTCTATATAATAGAATATATAGAACAATATATTGTTCTATATATTCTATTATATATACAATATAAATATATATTTTTATATATTTATATTGTACAATATATAGGCCAATATATCCCAAATTCTTTTTTTAATCACAAATTTTGGTGAAAATCCTTAGTACAGTACATGAACAGCTGTCACTGTGAGTATTACCAATTACAGCTACCATAGTGAAAAGCAGACAAAATAATCTGGCATATATTTATTTTCCATTGCACTGGCATTAACACAGCAGTTTTAACTGTAATTTTTGGTGCTTTCTGCTTTTCCTGCAGCACATGGTACATCATCCATGCAGTTCTTTAATGTCCTTTGTGTCCAAGTGATTTCCACTTCTGAGGGTAGCAAAACTGAGAAATGGATTGGGGAAGGGGGAAAACCAAAACTCCCACTGTGGTAGATTTCTCCTTCAAACATTACCAGGTTGCCAGCAAAGGCTGCCATTGTAACCACATTCTGGAAAAAAACACTGTGCCTATTTGCAATAAATAAAAATTAAACTGTCAACAATATGCAGATCAAGATTTTGCCAGCTTAAGTGTTCTCTGAAGTTCCTGAAGTTGCATGTTGCCTTGAGTAATCATCATCCTGATTGCATCCTGTAAAACAGAATGGAATCTAGTGAACTGTACATCTGTACACAGCATGGGTTTTATACATACACAGAGACTTTTAATGCATTAAAATACATTCAGTAACATATAACTCTTACTGGGACTACTGTCATTTACTTCTTTCTGTGACATAACACTGAGACGGTTAAAAATCAGGTAAATAAATGGATTCATTTTCTCCAGTTCCTTAACAATGTATTTGTTTGTAGCTTTGCTTTAATACTCAGTTTAAAAGAGGATTCAAACCCCTAATAATGTTTTCTTTATGCCTGTGTGTATTGACTTTGCAAGCCAGCATTGAGACCAGCACATGAGCATTATGGAGATGGGTTTTACACAGCAGGTGCTGGTTTCTCTCAACATTACCTAAGGGCTCTAAGGCTTTGTCTGCATAATTCAGCCACCTTGGACACTGGCTAGAACAGGGAATGAACTAGGAAGCAGAGAACAGGATAGGTACAAGAAATGTGAAGGTTTCTGCATTTCACACTTGCTTCACATCCTTAACCATTCCATCTGATTGTATTCTGCTTGAATATAAGTGAAATTAAAGCTAAAAAAGAAAAAGCTATAAAAAGCTTGACTATCACTAGGTTTGTGTTAGTTGCCATATATATACACATTTTTCCTGATCTGTGATTTGAGTAAGTACAGTATTTGTTGTTCAGGTTTTTAATTCCAGATTATTCTCTGGAAATTTAAGAAACATCACTACTGCTAAGAGGGGGGATAATATTTAGAGATGCTGGATTATTTCTCCACATAAATGAGGGAATAGTAACAGGGGACTTTTCACCAGTCCGGAAGCGACACCTACAAAACAAAGGCCAAGACACAGGACAGGACAGGACGGTGCAGTGACCATGCCCGAGGCCAGGCGATCAGAGTGGCGGGTTCCCTATCCTCACCTCTTCTGTAGCATCCTTATTTCTCTTGAATTCCTCCCTGGCCCAGTCCTTTAAGTAGCGGCGATCCTGCTCAGCAGGGACCTCCCGGATGGCCCGCAGGATCTTGCGGTACAACTGAAGGACCTGCTGCCGCCTCAGGAACTGCCAAGGAGAGAGGGAAGTCTGCCCACCGCTCCAGGGCACTGCTGCGAGCTGCGCCCTCGGCGTTTTGCTTCGAGGGGTATTTAAACAACCACCGAGTTCCCCATGGTTTGTACAGGACGCAGCTGGCCCGAGCCCCCGTGCCCCGTACCTGCTTGAGGGTGAGCGCGGCCGGCGGGAGCCTCCCGGCCGCCATGACGCGGCTCCGCCCCTGCCCCGCCACGGGGCCGCCGAGCCCGCCCCGCGCGGGCGGGGCCGAGGCCGCCATTTCCTGCGTCACCGCGGCACTCACGGCCGGGTCGGGTTGTTGCAGCTTTGATCAATTCAAGGCGCAGACGTCGTAATTACAAAGAGTGGTACCTCTTTTTATTAGTATAGACGATACAAGATGCATAGCTTTTGCAATGAAAAATCACGTCCGTGATTTATGAAACATCCCCAACGCCTGCCTCGGACGGGGCAAACTTCACAGTGTAAAGTGGTAAGGCAGGGATCAGCGTATATGGCGTGATTCAGAAAACTCCCTGCTGCTATCGTCAGGCAAAAATCGGCAATAATTAAAAATCATGCGTTAAAACCGCAGAATAGTTGCAAGTATTCAAGTACTTTTTTTTTTTTTGGTTGATTAAAACCATCTGCGCCTCTCCTGGTCCCTCACTCTTTCCTTCCCCTCAGCGGCATCTCCACATAGGTGATGCTGGAGAAGGCTTTATTTGTGAGACACCTCAACTTCTAATGCAGAAATGCCTTCCTAGGAACAAGATTGGTTTTACTTACGGCAGGGAGGGAGCGGCAGGAATAATATTACCTCTATTAATATTACAAATGCATTTTTTTTTCAAGGTAATAAGTTATTACAAGAGAATTTGAGACAAGTTTTACATTTCTTATGGGAATAGCAGGAGACAGTCTCACCATTGCATAATTGTCCTCTTGACACCTTGGGAGGATGCACCCAAACCATTCTGTTCTTACACAGCCTCTGCCCCAGGGCAGCTCCCACAGGATAATCCCAGTCAGGAAGAGCTTTATGACCCCTCCCATGAAATGCAGTTTCTTGTATTTCAGCAGTTCAGCAGCAGCAATCAGGTCCTGACCTTGTCTACAAAGTCTAAAAAGTGTCCGAGGCAGTCACCAGCTCAAACCACTGCCTGAGGGCATCGCTCAGAGTTTCTGGGAGCGCGTTCACGTCTCTAAGGATCATGTAGAACGGGAATGGGAATTCTTCCATGTAAGACCTGATTTCAGGCAATTCTCCAGGTCCTTTGAATATAGGTACTTTAATGTCCAAAATAGAATCCTGTAAAAAAAAGTGCTGATGTTACTACTAAATGACACACATATTCTATGATCACTGATAGAATTTACCCTATTTTCTAAGTACTTATAATTCTCCCCCCTTAGATTAAAAGTTAATAAAATACTTTTAAGATTAAAAGCTCTAAGTGTTCAGTGGTAAATCAGATCAAAAGCTGAACATCAGTTAAATTCTTTTGCCCTTTTAGATAAAAGTGTACTAATCCATGAATTATAGGTTAGCAGGGACTAAGCTTAAGCTTCTGCAATAACAAATTCCGTAAATAAATTCTGTCTTTTCTTAGCATATTACGATTTGAGTTTACTGCTGGCACTTAAGTTTCATTAATTTGATGCCTTCCCAAGAGTCTGTAAGCTCTTTAGTGCTGAGTTCAACTCATATTTGTGCAGTGCTCTAACAGAAGATTCTTTAGCAACTTCACAGTATTTCAGCAAATACTACAAAGACAAAAATCAGATTAAACTCCAGCTGTGCTTCTTGTAAAGTAACTTCTCAGTTGCTCAGTGTTGCAGCTCAGAAATTAATAAAGGTTACAGAAAATACCTTTTTTTCCCCAGAAAAAAAAGCTTATGAAAGACACCCAGAATTTTCGCTTGATACTACAGCCAGGTTTCATCAGAACCTTTCAGCTGTTTGTCAGCAAGAGAACTGTTAGTTTTTCAACACTAAATATAGCAGATGAGTTTTGTATGCAAAAATAAAGATACAGGAAGAAAACACAAACAAAAAAATTAAGAGTCTTTACCACATAATTCTCTATCAGGCTTATGTTTGCTCACTTACTACCTTACAGAGCCTTCCTGAAACATTCCCATTTATTTCAGCTTCCCATACAAGGATATCTAAAGTTTTCTTCCCCCATTACTAGATGCAGAACTCAGCTTTCCCAACTGAGGCACTAAATAACTCTCACACACTCCCTTCTGTCTAATGTTTAATCTCATACTGGCTCCAGCTGTCATGTCAATTGGGGACTGCTGTCAGAAATTATCAAGCTGAATCAGAGCTGAGATGGAACAAAGCATCTCTCAAGCTCCAAATCTGTCAACCTGCCAGCTGCTTCCCTGGTGGCCAAGAGCTACAAGCATTCCGTTTGAAGACGGGAGCTCTTAGCCTTTCTGTGGCATGGAAGCAGAGGGTTTTTTTTTTAAATACAAAAGATAAAAAGCACAGTAGGAAGAAATGGTAGATCTGACAGACGTGGAAAACTGCACTTGGGTTCAGTATCTCTGACCTCTACAAAAGATAAGGTAGCTGTATGGCATACAAAAGACAAGAAAAGGATTTGTATCAGTTTCTCATTCACTGCAGTTGAATACTTCTCCCTTGTTCACTTACCCGGGAATTAGGGTTGTCCAACACTACAAAAATAACAAAGATATTGGCACTCCGAGCTGCTTGAACTGCTGCTGTCACCCGTTCCTTGCCTTCCAAGAAAAGGCCTCTTCCATCAGATACAATCAAAAGCAGCTGCGCTGTTTCTGAGCACAAAGAACATTTAAAACTCCAGTAAGTTCAGAGTAAAACATTTAAAAGGCAAACCCCCCTATTTTGCTGTTTGGCCTGTGGGTATAATGGAAAAAGGAGTATTCCTAAGGATATTAACTCCTCAAATAGAATTCTGTCAAGTCAGTCCAATGAGTCTGAAGTAAACCTCCTGAAACATCAGACATCACATCCATGCTGCCTTCCTCAGCACCAATCATTTCTGGAGATATGTTATTTGACCCAAGTTGCCCCTAGAGTCAGATACATCCCTCTAGAGGTACATTTTAAGTTATGTATTTAATTACACATAAAATCACAGTAATTACAGTGAGGAATGCAAGCCCTAATTGTTACAGAGGGATGCAGAACACACTTCTGCAGACAGGCCCAGATGTGACAGGGCTTTGTCTTTTTACAGAAAGAGGTGATGAATCCTACAGCATTTTCTCTTGCCAGCTCCCTCGGAGCTCATTGCTGCTGCATCCCCACCTGGTTTACACAGAACTGGATGCAGCTCCCCCTCAGAATATTGTGACACCCTGGCCACCCTGTGGCAAAACAGCTGTGGATTACAAATCCCAGACTGTCCAGTTCTTGGAGTACTTCAACAACAAGAACTTATAAAAAATACAGGTGCCACCATGACAAGCTTTTAACTATCACAGAGCATTCTTTTAGACTAATTATGGGGCAGACATGAGGCAAGCAGTCTTCCAGCTTTTCTTGGAAAGAAAAGCAGCTCGTGACCTGAAGTTCCAGGACCGTGAAAGGCAGGTAGGAGGCAAATTCCCTCCTCAGAGCAGTGTGCTTCTGGATACCTAGAGAACTCGAGCTCTCAAGCAGGAACAGAAGTGTCTAGAGAGTCAGGGTCCTTAGGAAGCTGGACAATGCTCCCAACTGGCACTATCTACACCTTAACATAGTCTGCAATCAGGAGGTAAATGGAGACAGGTAAGGTGTGCCATTTTAAAAAGTCTTACACAAGATTTTAGTGACTTATTAACAAATATAAAGTAGATGTCGCCTGGGAGCCAAATTTCACCCAAACGTTGCTTTTGACAAAGCAAAACCCAAAGCCCTAATGCAAGTGATGTTTCAGTCCTAGGAGTCTTCCTGGCAAGATCCTACATCGGGACTGTAGTGAGCATTCTGCTGCCATGGCAACAAGCACAGTAACACAAAAAAACTCACCCGGATTAATATTTTGAGACAACTGCTGTGCTGCAGCAAACATATTTGCTGATGATTCTAGAAACTGCAAGGGAAATAAGTAAGAAAATCAAGTTATCTTAAAAATAATAAACTTAAAAATGAAAACATTTCTAAACAACAGCTTTCTCTCTTTTAAATGCTAAGACAGTCTGAACACATAACACAGATAAGAGGTCTTAGCATTTTCCTGTATCAACTCCAGCTTTAAATTTATGAAGTACTTTTGAACTAATGAATCTTCAGAGAGCCTTCAAACAGATTATTTTGTTCCCCAATACTAGCAAAGCCATCAACACAGTACACTGCTAATGAGATTAATGGCTTCATTGAAAATATACATCCTGTTTCTAGGTTGAACTTCTTTGGCTTCAGCCTGAAACAGATGTATCTAGTTTAATAATCCCCATTAAGATTAAGAACATCAACAGTACCCAAAATACTTTTAAGACTCAATAAAGAGAAAGGTGAATACTTAAAAGTGGTATATATCAGAACTAAAAGTGAGAAAACACTCTTCCTGTTACAAAATTACGACCATTTTATTTCTTTGTTATCTAACCAGCTATCAGACTCTCAAATACAAAAACAACTAGTAAGTGTTACAAAGTGATCATGAAGCTGCTGATATCTTGTCTGGAAAAGACTGGTAAACCTGTTGCCCTAGAGGCATTTTTGTGTACCTGGGCTATTTTTGTTTTCTTCTGCTGAAACTTGCAAAGACGCAATATCCGTGTCCCTGACTGGTCACTGAACTGCTCGTGGAACGGGTGCAGCAGCTGAACAGTCTCTCCAAAGCTTCAGAAAAGAGAAGAAAATTACAGCATGGAACTGGTATTTACATTCTGCTCTGAAGTACTGAAGAAAAGTCATGATTTCAAATAAACTCACCTACACACAGCAATTTGTCCCACTTCTAGAAGAGTCAGAGCATTTCCAATAACTGCCAGGGATTCATATGCAAGCTATTAAAGACAAAAGTTGCATCAAAAATTAGCACAGTCAATGTTTTACTCAATGCCCAGTATTAAATATGAAGAGTGTTACTGACATTATTTTTCATTATCTAGGAAGATAATTGAAAAGTCTGCCTATCATGTGTAAGACAGTCAGTGCAATAAAGATACAATAGTTCTGCTTGAGGGCTTTAGCTGATTGATTTAGAGACACCACTTTAGGTAGGCTAATGAAATAAATAAGTAACTGTTCAGAAGGAAACACACCATTTTAATTAATAAAAACCCTACAAGTGGTCTATGATGAATGGATATTTAGCGCTCCAATGAACTGCCAGATAAGGAACTTTCAGCCTTTTGTACGCCACAAAAAGTAGTTTTACAGTGGATATTTACACCTCTTACAAAATTAACAGCTAATCCTTTCAGCTAGTTTTCACTGATCTTTTGTTAATAATTCTCTCAGGCATGAATTGACAAGAGTTAAAGCACATGGACTGGAAAAATAGGTGCTTTGGAATTATCAGACTTTCCAGCAGCTACCAGCCCTGGATGAAACAAATCAGCAACTACACATCAACGACAGGTGGTTTCTGCATACCCCTCCCAAGGTTTATTTTACCTGTTTAGAGTGATTGTCAATCATACTAGAGGAATCATCAATAGCCAGGCAGATCTGGTACTGCCGTTTGCTGGGCTTGGTCCTTCGCAGCCAGATCTTGTCCTTCCGGAACTGACTGGCAATGTACGGGATCACTTTGCGCATGTTCAGCCTCTTCCCAGTTCTGTAGTCTCCTCTGAAAGTTGAGAAAAAGACAGTGACAGGGGTTATCAGCAGATATCTCATTCTGGAAATCCATGGCCTATGCAGCATATACACCAAATAATTTTTTTAAAAAATACAACAAATCCAATATATGAGCAGTTTTAATACTGATATTTCATTATCGATAAAAATATCCCCCACATTTTTAATGTAAGATGGATATTCAGTGTTTTAAAAGAAGTTTATTTCTAGGTACCTAAAATGGAAGGCAGACCTTGAATTTACATTCCACCAGTTTGAAACAAGTTTATATTTCTGTAAAAAATAATCATTTAATGTTATAAACAACGTAAAACATTTTGACATTTTACATAATCTTTGACTTAACTTCAAATGGTGAAGTTCATTAATCACCTGTTGCACAGGAGAAAAAAAAAAGTAGAAGGCAATATCCTCAGGATGGGTGCCAACTACTATATCATGTTTGCATTTCATAAAATAACCTAATGTTCCTGTACAAGGAAATCGAAGGCATTTGCAAACAGGAATAATTACTGTAATGCAAGAATGACACAATGCTGCAGTTTTAGAGGTTAAAGCACCCCAAACTCACGAGTTTAAAGAAATCAGAAGCCTCAGAAAGACCCAACTTACTTCAGCTTGGCAGCCTGAGTGGGTTCCAGGATGAGTCGCAGCTGTTCACAAAGCTGCTGTGATAGAGGAGCTGTCAGTACTAAATACTTCTGCCACAGCTGTGCTGCTTCCTTCTCCTACAACATCACACAAAGAAATTAAAGTGAATTATGAAAGAACAAAACAAGAGGGGGAGCACTGTCTGAAGAAAGAAACTAAACCACAGTGCACCACAGGGAAGGCTGTAATGAGCTAAAACTGAGGGTGCCTCACATGACAATCTGCATTCACATTCAAAACAAGATCTGAAACAGCATCCTGCTTCAAGAATAATGTAGTATGTTTTTTAAAGTAAGGTAAATGTAACAACAAAATAGTATCTATATATATAATATGTTTTTGAGTATTTAAATTCCAGCCTGCTTGCATTCCTCAATGTTTTAGCAGTAAAAGAAGATGAAATAATGCAATGAAGGATTCTTATGACAGTTTTATATTCAAATGAGGTCACGAACCTCCTCTGGAGTTCCAGGCTGTTGTGTCTGCCAAGCTTCCAGTTGCCTTTCAAGTTCCTTTCTTAGCTCTTCAGGATCTTTAATGATGTGCTAGAAGTGGAGTTACGAGTTTTATGAGACAGAAAATTAAGTTTACACATCTGGTGATTCCCAAAGTATAGCAAACTATAAAGAAAGTAAAATGCATTGTTCTCATTCTTACAAACAAAAAAACCCCAAATACCTCAATGAAGATTCTAAATCTCCATGTTTTTTAAGGGCTTCTATGTACATGAAGGATAAACACCTCCCCACAAATATCTCCATATGCGATTTAATCAATATAGAAACAAAGCTAGTAACATCTATGATAATGACACTGAATACAATAAATATAGAATTTCAAGATAAATCAATGAAATGATCTTGACAAACACCAGATTTATCAACAGTATAATGGAGACCAAACTATTGAACAATACACCTAACTAGTATCTTTGGAAACAGAGTACACTTCACTTAGTTATATTTTTATACAAGCTTCATTCAAACCACTTGAAGATTGAATGACATCATCCTCGTTACCTGGCACCAAATATTATTTGGTAAGCCATTCTGTTAAAGGACACCCAAGCTTTATGATACTTTTTTACTCTCACTGTGTTTTCAGTAATAGCCTCTGTCCCTGACTTACAAACCCCCAGTTCGGCCAAACAGCAATACATTGTCTGTATAACCTGCAGGCACACAGACTAAGGAAAATAAGCCCATGACTCCAAGCTCAATAGTCCCAGTAACTTCTTATTCCTCAAGAAGCAGCAGCTGTCCCACTGGTCACCTGCTGCATGTTAGTGGAAGGGAGAAAGAACAGAAACGGAGCAGATTTCTCTCTTCTTCCTTCTGCTGAAAGGTGAGAAGCTGCACTTTTCCCCCAGCTGCCTCTTTCCCTTCCCCTTTAAATGGTGCTGCAAGAGCTCCCTCTTCTGTTCCACATTTTGCATGCTAGTTGGAAAAAACCTACAAAGCTCAAAGGCACAGTTATTCTGACAACATGAGAACACTTGCACTCAGCAGCCTTTTTCCAAAAAGCTGCAATATTTGGCATTAAGGTAGAAATACCCAGTGCAGCTGGCACACAATCCTTTCTGTGGTATGCATGCAAACAGTAAAACAGCACCCTCTAAGCATGTACTTAGGACACCATACTGTAAGAATGAAAGGTCAATCCTTCTAAAAAAAACCACACAGACTGAAAACATTTTCATTTCATCAACTGCTAATCCACCACCAACTGCTTATATGCTATAGGTCTTTATGATAAAATGTGCTTTTTCACAGAAGTTTGCACTGGAAAACCATGTTAACAGGAAGCTCTAGGATCTTCTAGGCCATGGTCTTTTTTTAATTGAGACACTAATAAAAAGCTCAAAAAGGTTCTACAGTACCTACGATCAGCTGTTATAAAAAAGTACTATATTCATGTATAATGACTGAATTGGCTGAAAAAAAAGTAATTCTAGTCTTTTGCATTCACAGAGTTACATTAACACAGATCAAGTAAAACCATCTCTTTCTCCTGCTGTAGCTGAAAGAAGACAGACTGGGTATCCTACCTGGGGAATGTCCATCAGAAACTGGTGGGCTGTGTGTATGGTCGAGTCCTTGCTTCTCTCTGGCTTCTCTTCAGCCACCTCTAGCAGTTTTTCTGGTGCAGAGTCATTGACATCCTCTGAGTCAAAAGTCTGGAGCTCTGGCTCCACGTCACCTGGTCCTACAACCACAAAACTAATTACTGACTTCATGGGTCAACATAGTACAAGAAACAATATTGTATCTGACTCTTTCACAGAGCATCTCATATGCTTTGTACTGCAGCTGACATTTCCTTTTAAAAGAAGTGCCAAATTTTAAGACATTTAATTCTAGGAATGGGATGAATACATCTTGCAACTCACTGGAACAGAAAACCATGCATTTCCTAATGCAAACTGTTTTTCTGTCTTGTAAACTTCTTGCTAAACAAAGTAATAGTTAACAGATATTTAACACCTGACAGTTCCACTGGTGAAGTACATTTATTGACTCTCATAGCCTCTATGACAGGATGATAGGAGGTATAAAGTCATATGAGAAGTCAGAAAATCATCATTAAAAAATGGCAATCTTTACTTATCTTTTACTCTCTGATTTTTTAACAGAACAGTTTTCTATAAATCAAAATTCAATTTACAAATAAAAGAATGGACTAGAGAATTTGTTTTATTACTGTTTCTACTGTACTATGCTATTTAACAACTAATTTCTTAAGAATTATTCTAAAGGAGAAAAAGAATGACATTGTAGGACATGTTTCAAAGACTAGTTTTTCAGAACATAGTTAGAGAATCATGTGGAAAAACAAGCAGACTGATGACATGCACACCTGTACCATAAATAGAGCCTAGCAAGAGATCTAAGTGATTAAAGCTCAAGGGAGTGGGAGGCAAGAATGTAAGCTTGTAAAACTTGTCTCCCCTCTCCAGCCATGCTTTGTGTTGTCCAAGAAGAAAACTGTTCAAAATTCCAATCTATGATGTCATTTACTTAGATGCATCAAAATTACAATTTCTGTTGCAATTGGCAAGACATACTTCTACCTAGCTTTTTTTTTGAAGGGGGGGGTTGTGTGGCTGACAAGTCAGACCTATCTTGTCTAACAACTACTTCTGTCAGCTGCTCAGTTTTGTTCCCACTTAAGAAAGAAGGCAGTGAGAGTTTGGTGCTACCTCACCAGATGTTCAGACCAGCTCTTCTACTTCTTGCTGGTTTGTTTTTTTGGTTTTTTTGCCAGAAGTTATACATAAAACAGTTGAGTTATGTGGTGCTGATGGTGGTGACACTGGAATGCATTGTTAAATGCCAATTAATTAAGTGAATTGGCACTGTGTTGAACAGCAGGGAAGTGTTTGCTTTTTATTTCTTCAAAGTGGTGGATAAAGATTAGAGACCATTAACTTGAAAGAAAGCAGTAAACCTCTCTGTCAATCAGTTTAGCAAAGGCTAATGCTGGTTACTGGGCAGAAGTAAGAATACTGCTGCAGAGGAATCAATTTAGAGCAGGCATTCAGCCTTATGAAACATATCTACTACATGCAAATCTGAATACCTATATATACATCTAAAGATCCATATCAGCATGCATTTAGAATGCTTTACAAGTTAATGTACCAGAAGGTTTAGTGGCATTAGACTTCTTTTTTTCTGGCTTCAGCTCTTCAGTGTCTACTGCTCTGAGATCCTCATCCTCCATTTCTGTTTCCATTGCTGCATCTTCAAAGTCTCCATCTTCCTTTTCTTCAGGAGGCATAACAGGTTTCTCTTGCTCCTTGCTAGCTACATCTGCACAAAGACAACAATACTTGTGAAGAGGAAAGTGGAAGGAGAAGTAGTCAAGTTAAAAAAAAAAATGTTGCATTCTGAGGCCACTGTGTATCAATTTCAGTGAACTTAGAAGAGATCTGAAACTCAAACCCCTGTTTTATCTTTCATTCTGCTGTGCTGTGTCATGTCAGTAAGCTATTGCCTTGATTAGCTGAAGTAAGATTTGAAGAGAATAGATTGTAAAGATAATAAGATAAAATCCATTTCTTAAAGTCAAAATCAGTATTTTAATAAGTGTTATTATTGGTTGGAGTCAGACTGCAGAGTAGCATTTATTGTAGTGAAACGGTGTGGCACCTTTAACCAAAGCAAGGATTGTTAAACATAACTTTAAAAAGCAAACAGGGAACACTACAACAAATACAAGTGTTTCAGGATTTGATTCTGCAATGACAACTCTTTACCCCCAGAAATCCCACTGTACCATATGTCTGTGCATCATAGTGTTCAGAGCTTTGTTTAATATGTTCAAATGCATCAGCCTCCTCCACGTTCTGTTTAGGCTGAGCTGCATCCTGCTTTGCTTCACTGCTGGATTCCATGGTTCTCAGTCGCTTGTGGATGCGTTCATTGTGATCTCCCATCGAGCGCTCGTTGTCTGCCTGGCCAGGTTTCCTCTTGAAACTCTGAAAAGGAACAAATTAACACCATCAACTTCAAGAGAGGTGTAGCCTACCACTAATGAGAACAGTGCTCTGACAAGGAGAAACTGAGTCCTGACTATTTGCTGGTCAATATTAAGACATTTTAAACAAAAATTTAAAGAGACAAACCTGTGTATTTTTTATGCTTTGCTTCTGAGAAGCCACCCGGGCCATACGTGTGGATTCATGGCCTTCTGACTGATTGGCACTTGAAGCTCCAGTTCCACTTTCCTGAAAGAAAAAAAATAAATTTCAAACGTTACCAAAAATAGAAACTACTGTAAACAAACTCCAGATGTTAAACTGCAGTGCTTTGCTACATTCTGTTCTGAATGACCAATGGCTCATAACTGCAAGTATAATTCTTATGGACAGCAGACAAGCCACTTCTACAGTTCAATTATCCTAAACTTACCTTTATAGGAGTGAAAATGCAGGATATCTACATAGTCTTTAAGGTTTTTTTCAGTGAATTTACAACTGGTATAAACTAAGGTCTTAGGCACAGTTCTTAAAAACTATGGCAGCAGTTCCCTGATTTCAACTTGAAAACATATTCACAGATTTAGCATTTTTAACTCGGACACTTCCACATAATTTACCTCTTTAGACTGGTCTCTTTCTGAAGCCTCTCCAGCCAGCTCAACAGCACTGTCACTCTGCAGATTTTCTTGCCCAGTCTGCCCTTGTGTTTCATGCTCCATTCTTTCCTCAGCCTCAGGGATCTCTTCATCCATCTCTGAATTATCTTTATCCTCCTCCTCCTGAAATAGCATCAGATTATTTTAACATTCTAAAAAACATTGAGAACTCTGTGTTACTGAAAGGCACTTAAAGACAAATACAGTTGTAAGACACAGTCAGAGTGGCCTAACAAAGGGAAAGGTCTGTTTAACTGGATAGCCCCTCTGTGATGAGGTCACCAGCCTAGCACATGAAGAGAAGGCAGTGGATGCAGTTTTTCTGGATTTTTAGTAAGGCTTTTGATAATGTCCCTCACAGCATCCTTTTGGACAAGTTGTCCAGCTGTGGGATGAGTAGATTCACAGTGTGCTGGGTAGATTCTAGGGCTAAAATAATTGTACTGAATGGGGTTTCAGCTGGTGACAGTCACCAGTGCTGTTCCTTGGGTTTCAGCTCCAGGACTAGTCCTGTTTAATGTATTTATCAATGATCTGGATACAGGAGTTAAATGCTTCATTAGCAAGTTTGCTGATACAAACTGGGAAGTGCTGTGGGCTCTCTTGAAGGACAAAAGGCTCCTTGCAAAGGGATTTAGATTGAATGGGGCACTGGACCATGATTAAGGGGATGAAATTTAACAGGTCCAAATGCTGGATTCTGCACCTAGGATAGAATAACACTGGGCTCAAGCATAGACTTGGAAGAGGAGTGGTTGGAGAGCAGCCCTGCAAAGGGATCTGGGGATGCTGGCCCACAGCAGGCTCAGAGTGAGTGAGCACTGAGCCCTGGCAGCCCAGAGGGCAATCCCCATCCTGGGGTGCATCAAACACAGCAACACCAGCTGGTCAAAAGAGGTGCTGAATCCACTGTATTCAGCATTGGTGCAGCCTCACCTGAGTGCTGTGTGCAGTTCTGGGCCCCATAAGTTAAGAAAGATGTGAAGGTCCTTTAATGTGGCCAGAGGGGAATAACAAAGGTGGTGCAAGGGCTGGAAGCAATGTCCTATAAAGAGTGGCTAAGGACTTTGGGCTTGTCTAGTTTGGAGAGAAGGAGGCTGAAGTGTGGCCCCATTGCTCTCTACAACTTCCTGAGGAAGGGACATAGAGAGAGAGGTGCTGATCCCTTCACCGTGCTACCCAGGGATAGGATGCATGGGAATGGCCATTAGGACTTTAGTATCACTTCTTTACTGACAGGGTGGTCAAACACTGGAAAAGGCTTCCTAGAGAGGTGGCCAATGCCCCAGAGCTGTCAGTGTTTAAGAGGTATTTGGACAATGTGCTTAATAAATATGCTTAAACTTCTGGTCAGCCCTGAAGTGGTCAGGCAGCCGGACTAGATGATCACTGCAGGTCCCTCACAACTGAAAGAGTCTGTTCCACTCTAACACTCTAACACAAGGCCAAGGAGGCAGCAGGAACACAGACAGCAGAAACACATGCTTAATAAGCATAGTTCTTATTATCTTGATGAAGACTCTAACTAACATTGTGTCTATTCAATGTCAATTTTTTTCAGAGTATCACACAGCACAGCCATATCTTAAATCTTGTATAAGGAAAAAAAAAAAAAAATCACACTTTTATTTATCATACTGTACCTGAGGTTGAAGGCCTTGGTCTTCATTAGGGATTCCCTTATCTTCATTTTTTTGAGCAGATTCATTTTTTTTCTCATCAGGTGGTTGTGACTCTTCCTCTTCTTCTTGTGCATCCTCAGTATTCTCTGCCTTTTCTTCTTGATCATGATCTTGATCTTCTTTATCTCCTTCATCTTCCTTCTCCTCTTTATCTTCAGAAATGCCCTCTTCAGCTGCTGCTTTTGCATCTTGATCATCTCCTTCTGTCTCACCAGTATCCTCTGCATTCTGTTCTTCTGTCTTCTCAGCCTCATTTAAATCCATAGGTTTCTCATCTATTTCAAAATCATTCTCTTCTTCTGGATTTAAAAAAAAAATCAGAAAGGTATATAAAACTTTCAGTGAAGTACAGAGACAGTGAACATTACAGGAATTTGGAATAAAACTGCCCAGCCTGTCAAAAACCCATCAAGTACTCAGTTCTATGCACAAAATCTGTTTTCTATAGCCAGATAATTCCTTTAAGTCACAGTTGATTTCTAGCTAGCAGTGTAACTAGGATGAATTCCTAGTAACTTCCTTTAACCTGAGGGCCAACTGACCTTTGAGAGTACAAATACTCAGAAGTATAACAGAACAAAAATGAAACCACAAAAGCAACTAGACAATTAAATAAGGAGATTCCAGCCTGAGATAGGCTGTATCACTTGGGTAGCATGAAAAGCATGCTCCACAGTGTGCATGAAAGGGAGGTAAAGGAAAATATTGTCATGCTGACTTCTTGTCTGGCCTCCATTTGGTATGTTGGTATTTGGATGCACAAATGAATTTGCAGCTTCTTGCTGGTTACACTGAATCCTACCACCATCTCTCTCCTTTCTGTAGACAAAAAGGGTTCATGATCTGATTGTCCCCCCTACTTCCATGTGGCTTTCATCTAGGAATCTATAGAGATTTTCAGCTGTACCTTCATCCTCCTCCTCATCATCACTCTTCTCATTACTCTCCAGATTCAAATTATCAGGAAGGTCCAAAGGTTCAATTTCAGGCTCCTCTTCTTGCTGGCCATGATAAGGATCTACTTCATTGTCATCATACTCACGCTGTCAGCAAAGAATGGGGAAAAAAATAACAGGCACGGACTAAGCGGGAGGATCAGCAAAGATAAGAAACAAGATCCTACTGTATTCTCTAGGACAAAGAAATACTGGATACAATATTACATTTTGATCAGTTAAATGTGGATTTCCAGTGGTACACATAATCATGCATAAGGAGCAGAAAGATTAATTTCAGCAAATGCATTTACATAAATTGGTGGTACTTACAACCAGCATGTTTTGTGTTCAAAAGCCAAATTTCCTAGCTGAAACATTCTAAACAGAATATGCACTCTTGGAGATGCTAAATGTACTCTTGCATACTAAGGTGTTTCTGTTGCTACACAACAGAATTAGAGTTTTGGAGGTTTGTCCATCAAAACATCAATTCAGTGTAAAACCTGTTTTGGCAGCTATTGCAAGTTCAGGGTACTCCAAAGAAATCCTTTCTTGAATATTTATCAGAAAATGAATGAGTATTATAATGGATACAGTATGGTTTACTTTTAGCTCTGAAATGAACTTTTTTTCAGGGTGCTTCACTATTAAAAAAAAAAGCATTTGAAATTCTCAGAAACACATGGTATGAGCAACAGAGTGTGGTTTAACAGCAAAATACTCCATGTAGTCCAAATAATTTTTACCTCATCAATTTGTTCATGGATTTTCTCTTGATTTCCACTGTCTTCTTCCTGTTGCTCTTTTTCCTCTTTCTTGGGAGGCTTTTTTTTATTATCCTTGTTTCCTGTCCCCAAATTGTCATCTTTCGCAACGAGCTCTGAATCCTCCTATTAATAAATCCAAAAGAAACTCAGTTACTTTATCCACTTTTCAAAGTCTCAGTGACATCATCTCCTACTAAAAAAAAGACAACATGCAACAGAACTTATTCCCTGAAATTATCCCCTTCTAAGACAAAAAGCTACGAGAGGCAATTCCCATTCTAGGTCACATTAAGTTAGCAGAGTTCAATTCCTTTGATACTTTTTCCCCCCATCTTGTTCCTTATTACCTCATCCATTCCTGGTCCAGTTTCTTCTGTTTTACTACTAGCATCTTCATCATCGTCATCATCTTCATCATCCCCCCAGAGCCTTTCATCTAGTTTATCATCAGCTTCAGCATTACCAAGATTGCCCATTTGCTTATCTAGTTCTTCCTCTTCATCTGAATTTTCCTCATCTTCTGTGTACAGTTCAGAATGTGTTTCAGTACAGAAGACAAAGATAATGTTTTTGTTAACTTTAGAAGCAAATAAGCAATCCTTAATTTTATCACCCCATTCAGTTTAATTGATATATGCAAAGGACACACATGCACATGTTATAGGAAAGCATCAGCAATTACTGAACTGATCTATAACTTTTCTTATAAGTTTGCCATAGTGGAAGAACAAACCTTTTTTCTCCAATTCTCCATCATGCATCTTTCCTTCAAAGTCTTCAGACATTTCAATTGCATTGTCTTCTCCTTCAATGTCTGGTTTAGAATCTTGATCCTCTTTCTCCTTCTCTTTCCCTTTTTGAAAACTGTCTTCTATCTAAATCATTGGTAAAGCAAAAAATTACAATGAATCTTGCCTATATATTAAAAGCTTCCCAAGCATATTAAAACACACAAAAACATACTGTGATATTAAATGTATCACAACAAGATTCGTAAGGTGATAGGCAAAGGTAAAAGCCAACATAAATAGGAGACTGAAGATAACTTTGTGTTTCTTTTTACCTAAGATATCCACATAATGGATTTCAAGGGCTTTTTCAGTTTCACTTCAATTAAACAAGAATCAACCCCAAACACTTGCCTGATCTTCACTTTCTATTTTGTCGCTCACATCCTTCTTGCCTTCCCCTTCTCCAATACCACCATCCTCATAGTCATGGAACTCTGTTGCTCCCTCTCCTGCTTCATCTTCAAGTAACTCTTTTGGCAGACAAAATCCCTGCAAAGGTGAAAAGAAACTCAAAATCTTCCTCAGTAGTAAGTACACTTTTCAGCTTACTTTCTACTCAAGACTTTTATACATTAACTATATGCTTGCCATAAAGCCACTGTTACCTCTACTAACTTACCTTCAGAGCAAGCTCTGTAAAAATGCTGGTTAGAACAGAAAGCAGTTTTCCAGTACTCCTGTGAGATGCCAGTGAAATGGTGAGGTAGAACAGGATGAGGTCTGAATATTTGCAGAGCATGGGCTTTAGACGCACCAGCAAATAGCAGGACTGGTTGAAGAACTACAGTTAAAACATAAAATCAGCTGTGAGTCATTACTTGTACTTACTGACATGCACCTCAGAGAGGCTCAAGACAGTGACTAAAAACATGCTCAAAGCAGAAATATCAGTAGGTGAGTTTAAGTACTATTTCTAACGTTTCTGGAACTTTTTCTAGATTTTTCACAAAAACTTTGCCTTCTTACTACATATATGCTTGGCTTTTGCCAGACACTACAGAAGACTACTTTTATTTGTCCCCAGTTTCTCACATGCTTCTAATTCTAAGGCACTGGGCAAGAAGAAGCAATGCACATTTAACCACCAAAGTAGTTACAATTCCAAATATCTCAAGACTTCTAAGCTAAAACATTCATGAAAAGAAAAACTTTACCTTATGTTTATATGAAGTGCAGTCTTCCCTGTAAGATTTCAAGATCTCCAGGAGTTCTGAAACACCTAAAATTGCCTTCTGCACATGTAAAGCCTCCAAATCAGCAGACAGATTTTGATCCAAAAGTTTAGTTATATGTCCAGCTTTAATCACATCAAGTAAGGCTGCATCCTCTTTGTTTGACACACATTAAAAAAAATGGAGATCAAGTCAGATATTCTAAAAATGTTATAGCAAGCAATCTAGAAATAGCCACCCTATCTGTCTAAATACACAATTTCTATTAAAATAGTAATTTCCTTGTGTATTGGTACCTCTGACACACACTGTTTAAAAAATTAAGGTTTGCATGGTTTAAACTCTTCTGCTCCCCACTCAAGTATATTGACAAACTTACCATTTTCCTCTGAAGATTTTTCTTCCTCTTTTCCACCTTCCTGTTTTCTCTCTACCAAACACTGAACAGCATACAGAACAGCATGGATAACAGCTTCCACTTTTGTTGAGAACTGCTCCACAAACTCTTCATCCAACTGTTGATTTCCTTTTGAACCATAACACAGGCAGTTTTACATGCTTGTAAACATCAGATTGCAGGTTCCTATGTTTCCTTTATGCAAGGACAATGACAACACTATGCAACTTTTACTACACAGTTCTACCAAAATCTCCTTGCTAATCCTGACCCACAAATACAGTGCAGGATCCATCACTAATAGAGATGGTAAAAAAATTATACTGCACAAATAATGTCTGGACTTAATTTTGCAAGTTTTAATTTCATGAAGTTTTTGGATATCAGAAGGAACACAGGGCCACCTTCAGCAATAACCAAACTAATAAATTCTTGTGTCTTTACCAACATAACAAATCAGGTGGAGAAAAATTATCCTCACCAGTGCAATTTGACACAGGAGCAAGAAGCTGTGTTCTCCAGGCTGTGAAGTGTGAAGATGTGTTATTAACTTCTTCTTGTATATACTTCAGGCTCTTGATTAGGGCTATCTGATTTGCAGCTTCCATGTCTTGTCCTTTTGGAAGAAACAGGGACTCTATGCTTTGTAACTGGGCTGAGACTTCCAGCAAACAACTCACAGCTGATGTGCAAACTTCAAAGTCTCTCCTGCAACAGAAATACCATAATACTGAAAGAAGAACAAACAGTCCAACTTAAGATTAAACCTTTTCTTGGTCATGGATAAGGGAGAGGCAGCATACATCCAGCCTGAATTTATTAAAGAAAAGATTTGACAAAAAGCTGATAGTTACACTGTTTCAAGCAGAGAGAAAATCAGAAGATTGTTATTAAATAGGCTACAACCGTATTTTAAAATGAAAATCTCTTCATTAACTTTATATTTGAAATTCACCTCATTAGCTAAGGAGCTATGGGGATAAAATCCTGAGAGATCAAAGACAAAGTGGGAAGCTGAGACAGAAATTTTTTTCACTTGACAAGGGAACAGGAGAAGACATACATTTCTTTAAAGAGTCAAGCACTGCATTTTGCAAAAAAATGAACAGAAAAATATTTGAAGAGCATCTGAACCCACTTTTCAATATATGCATAGGCAAAAATTTTCAGAATTACTTCACACATACTATGTGAACATAAAGAAGGGATGTTCATGTGTAGGACTCACCAGGAATAAAAGGAGGTCTCACGTGACTGTTGTCTTACTCTGTCCACCTCTGCTTTCATGGCCTTCACATTTGCCATCACTGCAGTCAATTGTGTAGCTACCTGCAGCCACACCTGATCCTTATTTCTCATCCTGCATCCAGGAGGCAACTGCTCAGCTGATACTGGAGACAAATGCTTTAGATCTGAGGGAATCAGGTCAGGTATTCCTGCAAGAACATCTCCCATTTCAGGGACTGAACTCTGAGGAATGTTGGGTTTGACATCAGTCCTTTCAGTGTCACTGCATCTGGCTGTCTCTTCTTTTGGGCAGCACTGGATAAACCAAGACAGCTCCTCAAGAACCATCACACACTGCATGCAGAGCTGCTGCAGTCTGTCTGTCCAGTGTTGAATACTGCCTTGAGGAGGAAATGCTGCATTGTACTCTCTGTCAGCAGTCAGCCTAGAATCTATCTCTTGTATACAACTTAGGAGGTTCCTAGTTAAGAAGAAAAAAGAGAAGTTAAGATCACTGAGTTTTATGTTGTACTTCATTTTTAAAAGATCTACCTTTAACTAAATTATAATTTTTTTAAATCTAGATAACTTCTCCTGGAAAAACTAAAACAATAGTTGGTTTTTTTTTAAAAAAGGTGGGTTAATTAGTGATTTTTTTCCCTTCCTGAATTATGAAATACTACAAAGCCCTGGAAATCTGATTTGTTATGAAAGTCATAGTAATGTAGATAAATGTCCACAAAGTTTTACTATTTCTGTGACTCTAAAGCTGAGGAGTTTGTTTAGTTGGGGTTTTCTGTTTATTCATTTTTTTCAAGTTTCCTGGCCTTAGACTAAATTTTGCAGCAGTAATCTCCAGTCTAGAATTGCTTCTCTGTACAAAGGTGCAAGCTCCTAACCTGACTTCTAGAAATTTCATGGACTACAGAGTGCTAAGCACAAATATGCTCAACAAAGGTGGCATCTGCAATGACTCTGATGAATCAAGCAATGAAATGAAAGACCACATAGAGTAAGAAAGATTCTTACACACTTTTCCTTTTACAGTTTTGACACAACATCCAGTATGTCCCACCTTTCCAGAATTTTCCTTTGTAAGCTGTTGATGCTTCACTTATTTTGGCTCAAAATACCACCCAAATCATTTATTTGCCCCAGGTCGAGCCAACAACTTGAATGTAAACTAAATTAACTTAGGCCAATACCAAATGAGAGAGATATAACAATCTGTAAGTTTAATGGTTTAACTGTGTAATTAACTACAGGAATTAGTTCACATATATGCCTTACTTGTTCTACAAAATTATTTTGATTCCAAAATACTGGCTGCAGTGATAGGATAAACTTAGATCTTTTCTATCTAGGCTTAATTGAGGGGAAAAGAAATATCAGGAAGAAGAGGAAAGTTGTTTTTGTCTTCTGCATTATTTTCCATCTTTCTTGAACTGATTTGCTTACTGTCAAAACCTCTTGCCAACAATTAAACATTGGAAGATGGAAAATACCTGAGTAAGATCCACTGTTCTGTCAGTGCAGTAAGAGATCGCCTCTGTCTCACAAGCGTCTGCATGAGGTGTGCAGTGAACCCTTTGCAGCGCTCAATGCTGCCCAGTCCAATATCCTAAACAAAACAGAGACAGAAGAAGTGGGAGGGAACAGTGAGATGAACAATGAGACAATGGCAGTCTGTGTGCCTCCATTTCACTGAGCAGTCTGAAAGATTATGGTTTAATTGAACAAGTCTTACAAAATTTGCCTTTCAAGTAACTTCTGCAACAGTCACTCACATTAGATTTCACTCCACTGAAGCAATTCTTACCAGGAAGTTGGTTCCAGTAATAAATCTACCTTATACAAATAATGATTAAAATCTGAAGAGGTACCAGCCTAAATGCTCTACATTCATGACCAATGCTACAACCATTCATTTTACCAGATATACTGACAATTACTTTCACTCCTTGCATTAGAAGTGAAAGGAGATCACGTCTTAAAGGTCACATTAGAAGGTCACATCTTAAAGATCAGAATAAATGGTGACAACACAGAGCATAACTGCACAGTCAAGTTCCACTATTTGTATCCAGTATCAGGTGTGACTTTGATAAGATCATGTTGTAAAACAAGAGGCAAAGCATAGTGAGAGGAAGAACATCTGGAAGAGGTGCTTTTTTTCTGCAATTTTGGAAAAGTTGTTCTGGTATGGCAGAGTTCATTTGTCTGTTCTACTGGTTTTAGACCAGTAAATGAAGAAATGTATTAGCACTTTTTGTGTTGGACACAGACTCCTGTTATGCCCAATTATAAGTATCAACTGATTTCTTCAAGAACACTGGATCACATTGGGATTATTTTCCTTACAAGTTTGGATTCAGCATTTCATGAGTTTCTTCATGCACAAAAATGAGGCAATTAGGGATCTGCTGGGATGAAAGATAATGTACACTGAACAGATCATTAACTTCTTTCCCTGAACCAATTGTGTCCCTACATAAAACAGCAGGTTTCAACATGCTGCACTTAATGAGAGCTACCAAAGTGTCATATTTAGTATCATATTACACAACAGCGTTATCTCCCATCACTTTTTTACAAGGAAATTTCAGTCCAAGCTGGTAAAATGAAGTTAACAGAACTAAGATTCTGGTTTTACTTTGCTGGTTTTACCTTGGCAGGTGCTAACAAGGCTGTCTGGAGCCGAGAGTGACGTGCAAGTGACCGATAGAAGTACTTCTGGCACCCATCCCAGGCAGAAGAAATCTCTGTCAGCAACCTGGCAGAGCACAAAGAAGTATGGTATTAAAAAGTACCTCAGCATGCTGGAGCCACCACATCAGCTCTCCAACCTAACAGTTTTGCCTGAAATTTGTTGTTTAGAAAATGCATCGAAGTTCCTGTTCTTCATTTTATCTAAAAATATTCTAGTCTTAAGAAAACATTTGATTTTTAAAATAAATTCTAGGAAAACCCTAAGTAATCGCAGAAAAATCTCTATCTTTGAATACCATTTAATACTTTCATAGTGATTTTGTTTTTCTTCCCCCCATGCAGCTAAATCTAGCTTCATACAGAAGCCTTTCTTCTGATACATAAACTAAATGCTTACATCCCAGGACAATAACCAGCAAGTCTCAATGACAAAAAAAGCCCTTGTTGTCAGAAAAACAGTTTTAAAAAAATCTGAAAAAAACATCTTTCCCCTAAGAAAGCTTTTCCAGTAATGTCCACTTTGAAGTATTTTCTCCTGAAATGTCCCATTATTCAACGAAGACAAAACAATGAAGAAATCCCTGAAAATCATAGTTCACCTTCAATAAAATCATTAGCAGTTTACACTCTAATACACTGCTAGCAAAGCATCCCAGGCAAGGCTGGACAGTGGAGGGCTAACTGAAATCTAATTCATGGAAAGAACGAAACTGAGGGTATAGTTATTAAAGTGCAAATATAGAAAAAAAAAAAAAAAGAAATTAAAAAAATCCCAAATCCTTGCTCAGTTGTACATACCAAACTGAGATGTAATGGGAGGAAGGGAATATGCAAAATCCTAAATGAATTACTGTTGAGAAACCCCAGTCTAAATCAACACGCCATGAATTCTGTATATTACAGCTGCAATTCCCACAATCTGGGGGGGAGAAGTCCTGGGTACATACGTGGTGTCCAGCTCATGTGTGCAATCCACAGCAGCCAGGGCACTGCGCAAGTCCAGCGGACGCAGGTACAGAACCTCCTGGCAGTCTTCTGAGCGGCACCAGGACAGACCCTTCCGGTATGACAAACCTGGAACGGTATTTCATCACACATCCTTTGATGCCCTCCTTTTTTGTATGAAAAATGTCACTCACACAGTTGGTAGGAAGACATTAAAATGTTCTTATTTTGACAAGTCTTTGAACATGCTACAAGTTTTGTAATGTAAGAACACGTTGTAGCTGAGCTATCTTGAGCTGAACATAGCTGAACAACACAGCTGAAATAAGACTAACACAGACCTGTGTACATTACAGACTTTTCACTGCCCCATGTCCTTTAAGAAAGCTGCGTTAGGGGTCATTTTTAAGACATGAAAAGGCTGGTGAATGAGGAAGGTAAAGGTGTTACCTTACATCATATTATGGTGGGTTTAAATATATTGGTAAAGATAGTAAAATGCTCAAGAGCTCTGTGCTTTTAAACCAAGACCATTTTTAGTGAAAGCTCACCTGTTTTAGCAAGGCTTTTAAAGAGATCTGACAAAGCCCGTTGCTTTTGCATCTGAATATGCTTTGCCTCTGATTTCTGCTTCTCCTTAGTTGCTGTCTGATCAAATGTTAAATTTTGCAGTTCAGCTACAGAAACAATAACACCACCTGTTTAGAAGACAGCAGACAAAGGTATGAGATTGAAATTTTCATGTATGCAAAGCATTCTCTGGGAAGACAACTATATATCTGCACTTGTTCCTGACTTGTTCCATTTATGTTAGAGAGGTCAACTGTGGTATGGACATCACAAGAAAACCTAACCTGTGAACTGGTCGAGATTTTCCACCAGGTTTAAGAATGAATTATTTTCTGTAACTGCTGTACACATTTTCTTCATTTTCTTCGTCAGCTTAGACAGACGATACTGAAGAGAATCTGTATGAAATGTGATGGTGCCCTGACATTCTGGGAGTGCCCTCTGAAAAAAAAAAAGGAAGAAAATTATACACAAATACTCAAAGCTCTCATTTGACTCCTAGGAGTAAATTGCTTTAAAAAAGGGCTCAATTCTGCATTTATCTGAAACCCCAAAACATGCTCATGTGATTCTTTCATCAGTTCAGCACCAATACTTGAGAAAAATCATAACACATGTATGTCAGGCAGGCATTATTTTTGAACAGTCCAGTGAATGATGCTATGATCTTACTGTCTTAGGTGTTTGTCATCACCTCTATGACAAAAGTAATCACTATGTCAGGTCAGCTTCCTCTGCCTTCCAAGTCTAAAGGCATTAACCTAAATCAATAATGGCCTCAGGGTGTCAGGTAAGAACACCCTCACTCACTTTCCACTAGACAACAAAAACAGTGTGCAGGTAGAAATTATTAAATAACGGAATTAATTCCTCAGCATATCCAAAGCTTTTCAATTTTTATTTTTGGTTCAATTTTTTTTTGTTCAATTTCAATTGTTTCCATGTGTCTTCTTTAAGGAATGAAGGCAACATGGAGCTGCAAGCAGTGAAACGAATAACCCTGTTAACTATCAGTAATAGGCTTACAAATCACCCACTAACAAACAAAATTCTCAATCAATCAAATACATTAGATTTGCATTAAATTTCTGCCTCCTTGCTCTACCCTCCTGTACAGGACATGAGCAAGATCAGCCCTGCTCCTGGTCTGAAGAAACAGAACAAAGCTGAGGGTAACTCAGCATTTCCCACTTACCACCAAATTCTGATGAGTTATGATTGTCTCCTTGCATCTTGTTAATAAAAACTAATGATATGAATAGGAATCTCTTTCAGGAAGAAAATTAGCTGACTTCCTCTCTGAGCTGGGCAAATTATTTAGAGACATAGTCAACTGAGACTCTCTGGAACAGGATTTACCATGCATCAGCTTGTCCAAGGCAAATGTTCACAGTCCACAAACTGTCAGTCAACAGCAAACATGTGACAATATAGTGCATTCCCTTATGAGTATCCAAGCCAAAAGTGATTTAATATTTAATCAGACCTCATATGCACAAATCCTACAGCTACATCATTATTTGTTTGGGTCCTTGTTTAGGAAAAAAATGAGTAATAATAATTTCAACTCCCAGGCTGTTTTACTTCACTAGTAGAGAAGTAACAAATTGCTGCAGGCACTATGTAAGCAAATGGGAGATGAGATGTGTAACAGCCTCATCTCTGTGTATCAGAACTCAGATACAGTGCCAGATCAGTACAGACCATGCTTGTCATCCCATGCTGCATTCCCACCCATCTGCAGTGTTGCATAACACTGAACACAAGTAAGACCAAAAAAGTTTATGATATATTCAACAGATCTGACACTTACATAAGATTTTCCTGCATTAATCAGTGAAAAGCAATGTATAGATGAGAATAGGGAAACTGTTCTTCCCACACTTAGAATAACTAATTCAGTCACCTTGGTAACATCTGTTCTAGCAGACAGAACCTTTCTCAATGTGTTGTTTAGCCTCTGAATTTTGGTTTCTTTGTCGTCAGACTCCTCTTGCTTTTGCATGCAGTCCAGCTGCTCTTCCTTACCAATCTCCACCAAGGCAGGCTGACACGGCTCATCCAGAACAACTTCAAACTTCTTCATGAATTTAAAGAGAGTTCTAATTACCAAATGAAAACAAAAAATTACTGGGTTTTGTAATCCTGGAAATCTCTCAACTGCTGGAAATAAATGTTTTCACTGTGTTATGAGCAGAAGAAACATTTCTGCATTCAAATGTAAGATCATAGAGAAATCATCTAGACAGAAGGTTTCAAAAAGGGGAGCTTTAAGTTCTGACTTACCTGCGTATTTTTTCAACTGATTGCTTTATAGCCCAGAAGCTGACATCATTCCACCTGGAAATCTTCACAAATTCCTATTGGGAAAAAAATAATCAATGGGATTACTTATGTAAATGAAATTAACTATTTCCACATCAAAGATGATCTTTAAACCTTATCAGCTACAATGATCTGGTAGCCCTAAAATGCCAAACATTTTAGTAAGTGAGCAAATTATTGCACAGGCACCTTATTAACATAATATTTGCACTGCATAAAAACTGCTGCATAGCCAGATGTTGTGAAATGAACATCCCTGGGTAGAAACCTTCATGGATAAATGGGCTGATCAAACATTAAAGCTTTCAATCAACCCCTCCCCCACCTCAAGAATTAATTCTTGTCAAAGAAAAGGTTAAGTTTAGTAGGGATTTCAGGGGCCAACAGAACTATTATAGACAAATTCAAATAGCTTCTGCTCCACTGTTTCTTTGATTAGACCAATATGTTGTCTGAGCCAAGTCTCCTTTTACCTTAAGTTCTTTTTCTATGGGCTGACGAAGTTCAGTGATTTTGGCCTCAACACACTCTGAAAACTGCTTATAGTAATTGTATAGATTCCACAGGATGCTGCACAGAACATCTAGAAGGGAGAAGGGACAGATAATAATAATAATAATAATAATAATAATAATAATAATAATAATAATAATAATAATAACAACAACAACAACAACAACAACAACAACAACCCTTTTTTTACAAGAGGGCATTTTTCAGTATCATTACAATAAATATACACCAGTTTTTTTGGAAGCTTAGCAACACCAAAAGATGGGATAAATTGACCAACATGACAACAGTAAAACATCCCTATTGGCTTGTGTTCTATTTATGAGCTCAGTGACCTGTCTGGAAAGTCTGGAACACCTGATGGCTGAATATGGGGATGCTGTATAGGTAACTCATCAGAGATAATGCTAACAACTTACCCTTTTCTGCTACTTGAGGCATCAGCAAGACATGGCAGTGGAAAACCAGCAGTACCTGGAGCCGTGCCTGAAACTCTCCCAGAGTAGAGCCTTCAATGAAAGCCTGCAATGTGCTGACCAGTGTTTTCAGATCCATTTGCTCAGTTCCTGAACATTGCACCAGAAATTCAGAAAGAAAGTGAGAGAAAACAAAACAAAAAAACCCTAAAATATTTACTTGAAAATTGTTGTCTGGTTTTTATAACTTTCAATTAAATATTGAGTCTCAATTAGGAAAAGTTCAAAACAAAATAGGAAAGGGGCAGAGAGGGGAAGAATTCTGATTTAATAAGAAGTAAAATTAACAGACTCCACACTGGAAGAAAGGAAAGGGAACAAGAAGCAGCGTTAAAATAGTGACTGAGAAGGTCACTTATATGTTGAATTTCAGAATCCATTGAGTATTTACAGAATACTTGCTATTCTATTCTCTAAGAATGAATGGCTTTTTCAGTCATGATAAGCAACAGCACAAATAAGTCACTGCCAGTTCCTTAACTCCTCAAAGTCATGAGGACAGAAATAGAGCAGAAGAATCTGGTAGAGAATACAGTGTCTTTAGGGTACTATCTGTGGAAGAAGACATGTTGTCCTCTTCAAGATGTACTAACTGAAGGATCTGAGGCTCATCAAGTGCATTAAGTAGTCATGAGATTGGAAATTTGGCCTCAAGTCAGAGGATACTGCTTTCATCTTTACAATTCCATTAAATTTGGGGGAGGTAATGTGTTGCCCCTCATTCCCCTATTTTATGTAACATGAACACATACAGACAGATTTGCTAAGAACAGTATGTACCAAAACCTACTTACTCTAAGAATTTTTTTAGGCTTTATACAGAATGTTAAAAGCAGTTCAGCTGGGATATGAATTATGCTTTCTGCAATTAAAAAAACAAGGAGCCTTTTCCAGTTGCAGATGGAGGCCTCCTACCCTCCAAATCTGTTTGAAATGTTTGTATATGCATGATGTACAGCTATCACAATTCTACTTTCTTTTAGGTGCTTTTTAAAGACATCTTTTCTTTACATCACAACACAGGCTCTATGAGCCACAAGTGGTTTCACAAATATATACAAAGTTCACTGCATATGGAAAACCCTACACAGTCATGGAATTTACTGTGGGCAAAGAACTATACCTGAAAGTGCACTGTCAAAGTCTGGCATTTAGGATCGTAATCACACTAAAACTGCATCACATTTATTTTAAGGCCAGCACTTACCTTCTGTGTTTGCCTCTGTCTGTTCTTGAACATACTTCTCAATCATCTGATAGATTGAGAACCAGTGCTTTGTGGATTTCTCCACATGCTGCTTCATAACATTGTCCAAACTTACTGACCAGCAACTAGGAACAATAAGAAAAGGGAGAGAGAAATCAAAAATATCATGGGTACTTTGAACTTTGGGTTCAAAACAACCAAAGTTTGTTTTCTGTTTCTATTAAACTAATGGAAAATATAGCAGGATGAAAGAATCTGCACATAAGCTTAATATATACAATTTCTGAGGATCATTGTTTTGCTACCATTATTATATATGGGAGAAGAAAAAAAGAGAGGGTAAAGCAAAATCCATCAGAGGCAAGTTTAAAAGTTTATTTTCTCAGAAATTGAGGTAGATTTGTGGAATTCCTGATTGTGACACACTGTGGCTATAAAAATTTCATGTGGTCTTAAATGGGAGACTGGAAAATAATTTTTAAGGACAATTTAATGATAGTTATTAAACAGACAAAACCCTACAGGCTCAAGAAACACTTGGATAAAAACAGAAGAGCACTGGTAAAATATTGTTTCTACTTCTCCTGAGGCAAATAGAGTCACCAGAGCCTGGAGATGCTCATTCTGATCCACTACAGCTCCTCACTGGTGGTCTTCTTCCTTCACATATTTTCACCACGACAGATAGACAGAAGCATGTTCCAAAATTAAGGCAATTCTGTATTGGAATGTGCCTCCATGTGGAGATGAAAGCTGACAGTATCTAAGGAAAAGCAGCATGGAAGGATGATTCTTACTTCAACTCCAATCTGCGCCACTGAATGATCAGCTGTGTGACCAGATCCAGGTGCTTCCGCAGGGACAAGGCCCGGCTGGCGTTCTCCTCCCAGTCCTAGAAAAGAAAAATTCCCCTTCACACAGCCAGAAATGAGTCACTGCCTGGCAAAACTCATTGCATCATTCTGGATTACTGGGTTCTTGCTCTTTAAACTTTCAGCATGGAGCAAGTTCACTCCCCCAAATCCTGACAAGCAGCTTCCATGTACTGTGTTTGTCACGTGATACTAAATATAGATAAGGAAACATAAAGAGAAAAATGAACTTTACCATAGACTTCTTCTTACCTGTGCCTTTGCAAGAAGAATTTCCAAGCCATTCAGAAACTTTGAGAGAGGACTAGAAAGTGGAAAACTCCGGATTCTGTCCATCACAACTAACAGCTGCAGAACAAAACCACAAACATTCAGGAGCTGCACTTCAACAGAAGAAGCCATGAAATTCAGTTAATTTCTATGAGCATAACTGACCCTCACAAGAGATAAGAATTTTTTTCTTTTTTACACATTTTTAAACTGTTTTCTCAATTTAGTATAAGATCACTAGGAATTCAGTAAGGCCAATGCACTTGGGGAAGGCAGCACAAATTACCTAAGGCTAAGAGCTCATCTGGAATCTGAGTTTCTACATTACCCCATGAAAAGTAACCTTAAGACAACATAGATGCTGTAAGAGGGACTAAAAATAACTATTCTAAAGCATTATGAAAGAAAGAACTTCAGAAGAAAACTGAGTAGAAGCAGCAAGACCTCAGGGATCTTTGAGCTATGGCAGACTGAAGACTGCTTAAAACTCTAAGTTCAGACTTGGCAGAATTCCACTTAACATTTCATGATTAAAACAGAACAGCTATAATACATACAGCAATACCTATACCTCTTATGAATAAACAGGTATGACTTCAAAACATCTGCATGAGTAATACAACATCTGTGCAAGCATATCAGTGTGTATGCACATGTCTGTGCATATCTATACACATACACATAAATGTAATCCTAAAATGTTTCAAATATTTGTTTTTACCTGCACAAGTACAGGATGCTCTGGCCATTCCTGCAGTAGCCCATTTATTTCTTTAGCAAAATTGTCAAGTACAGGTTGGCACTGTCGGACTTGCTGAATATTGGGGTGCTGATAGAAGTCATAAGGGCCATCTTGCTGCAGCACAAGATCTGAAGTTACTTCCTCAAAAAAGGTATTGTGAAGAAGAGTGCTCAGCAGAAGCTGGCTTCCCAAAAGACTGTCATTCATTTCAGCACCTAGGAAGCAAGTAAGGAAGACACCACACATGCTATTAGTTCTCTTCTCACTTGAATAGATAAAGTTAGGGTTTTTTTCCCCCCTGTATCCCAAGCCTTAGCATGTTATCTTTTACAAGGGTAGAAGACTATACCACTGGAACAATGAGATGGAGTATGGAACACAAGACATACTTAGGGTTTATATTCTCTATTTTATCAGATTTTTCTATGAAAGTACAAGGAGTGTTATAAAGACAGGCTGTAATCCTGTCAGAAGAACAGATTGTATTTAAATTTACATCAAGGAGATACTACTATAAAGTAAGGCTCAGTGGAAAAGTAATCCAACACACAAAACTAGTCCCACATACATTATGGCTCAGGTGCAAACACAAAAATTAGGCATGATAGAAACAACAGCCCTTATTCACTTCATCTTAATTGCACACATGCCTAGATCAGAACTGAAAAACATAGCTGTGCTTTAACAAGTGATGATTCTGAGTTCTCACACATTGTTTAAAAAATTTACACATCAAGTTTTTGACAATTCAGGGTGGAATAAAAACCCCATGCTATCGTTTTTCTTTTTACTTTATATACATAAGCTAAATTTAAAACAATTCTTTAATGAACTTCATTGCAAAATTTACTTCTGAGAAATTTCTTCAAGTGCTTTATCTTCCACAGGACTATGCAGATCCTATGATCAAAATTTCACTCAGTAGTCAATACATTTTTAAACTGTGTTGGTCTTCTGTATTACCAAATGGAATTAAAAAAATGCATAGAAGAATAAAAAATCAAAGCATTCCACAAGACAATTCTGAACATGGGACAAATTCTCTGTGAAAAGGATTTTCTGTTTTGTGCATTTTCCCCATAACAGGTGTGTTTCATGACCTGTATTGTGATTATTTTGAAACAAATCTTTACAAATCTAAACTGGCATATCTGAAATACTGCTAGCAGTCTTACCAATTAAAGGATAGAATTGTGACACCAGGCATGCACCAGTCTGATAGCAGGAAATAAATGCACTGAAATAATGCTTGGCTTGATGAGAAGGCAGACTCTGTTGATACCACAGGGATCGAGCAAAGTTTAAGCACAACTGCTGATGAACCTTCATTACTGTTTGCATGGAGCTCTTGGACAAAAGGACTCTGTCAACTTCCAGCTGCTCTTCCACTGGATCTTCAGTTTCCATTTTTTCTTCTAAGCTTGGCTGAGCTGTGATATCTTCAAAGTCCTGCAAATTACATGATAATCCAAAGTAAATTTTCTTGTCTCCTCTCTCTACCTCCTCTTTTGCTTTTTTTGGCATTGCAATGACATGCTAATGATTTGCAGCTGGTACCATATAGACAGACTGCCAGTCTGAAACTGAACACAGGTGTACAGAACATTTCAGGGTGTAACTACAGCAGGCAGGAGTGCAGTACAGTGAACCCTGGGCTGCTGCCAACTAAACCCCTTTGCAGAAAAAGAAGCAGCATCTGTGTCTGCTGATAAACCACCTCAACACTGCGTGGTTGCTTGAGGACCTGAACCATTCTGTCCCAGCTGCTTTATTTAATCAAGGAGATCAGCTTTCTCCACCTATAGTAGAACCTCAGATGACCTTACTTGCTAAACAAAAAATATTCCAGCTTTTTACAAGTAACTATATTATTGTTCAGTTATATAATTTGGGATTTTTCACCCAAACCACAGTACAGTTCAAGCCTGGAAATTAATCCCAAAAACATTTTTCAACCAGAAGGTGAAATAAACCACAAGCACATCACTGAATACCTATCAAAATCTGCCCCAATTTGGCTTTTGGTTGAAGGAAAAACTGCTTCATTCCTCATGTCATTTAAAGCATTTACTTTCAGGAGCAACTTCAGATGTAATTTATTACCTTTTCATGAAAAGGAAATCTCCTCCTGAATTCTTCTTCTTCCTCTTCTTCCTCGCTCCGTCCTTTCCCGTGGCTTTTACTCCTGTACCTGTACAGGCTGCGTTCCATGGCCTCCTGCTCCTGGGCACGGCGCTCCTGCTCATCCCATTCGTTTACAATTGCCTAAGGAAACACAGAACAAGATGCTTCTACACTTGTCAGTGTTTAACATCAGCTCTATTCCATCAATGGGGCAGCATCTATTTTGCTGGGCTCTTCCCTCCTCTGTGGTCTACAACAGTAGAAATCAAAGCCATCTAACATTTGTGAGTTACCCTCTTAACAAGCTAATGAGGAAAATGTAAAGACAATACACAACAGAGTACTTGACCAAGTTCTAATCTCCTTTCCTAAACATTTAATAAAGAAACTCTCCACAAAGTTAGCATTGGGGTGCATTTTTCTGTGTGTGTCCAACTTTGGGTTTTGCTGCTTGGAGTTTTTCTTACATAAATAAAATCTTTACTAATTATTACAGACTATTGTTTTATGCCTTGATAAATTCAAACAAGTTAATCCAGTATACTAGATTATCTTTTACAATTAATTGGGAAAAAATTAGAAGATTATAAAGAACATCCTACTAATAATTATCAAGATAAGGACCTCTAAAGATCATCTAATACAACCCCTCTGCCATGGGCAGGGACATCTTCCACTAGACCAGGTTGCTCAAAGCCTCATCCAATCACTCTCAAACACTTTCAGGGTTGCAGCATCCACAACTTCTATGGATAACCAGTTCCTGTGTCTCACCATACACATTTCTAAACAATTATTTTTATATTCTATCTAGATTTTCCTTATTTCAGTTTAAAACTCTTATGCTCTGTTCTACAAGCCTGGGTGAAAAGTCTCCTTCCCTCCTTTTTATAAGCTGAAAAGCCACAACAAGGTCTCCTCAGAGACATGTCTTCCCCCAGCTGTACAACCTCAACTCTGTCAGCCTTTCTTTCACAAGAGGGGTGTTCCAGCATCGTGATTATTCCTGTGGCCCTCCTCTAGAGCTGTTTTAGCAGATCCATGTCTTCCACAGGGAACAAGTTCAGAGCAAGGCTCCCGGTTATGGGCATCCAGAGCTTACCCGACACAGATGTCTGAAGAGCTGCAGAGATTTCGGGTCCATCTCTCCTCTGGACAGTACATGGCATTGAAGATGCAACAAAGCATTCACCAGGAGCTGCTCTGGAGTTGGGGAAGGCTGCTCAGCTCCCTCAGATCCTCCCTCAGAATGCTTCAGAGAGAACTTTTTAAGTCCTTTAAGTAGCCCAACTGAATTCACTGAGCATAAAATTTCTGCCCGAGCAAAGTAAGTGGGAAAGGCCCGGCCGACAGAAGGAAATGCCAGCAAAGAAGCGAGGAGGTTGCTGAGATCAGCAGGGCACACAGAGCTCTGCAGCACTGCGCTCGCCTCAGAAGCCACTAATCGCATGCCATGCTGCAGCTGCACGATGGCAGCCTGGAGGGGAGCGATGGCATCAGGGAACACAGCATACTCCTCTGCCAGGTGTTTTCTAAACTGATGGTGTGACTGTTGCCACGATGCCTCTTCATTTAACAGGTTCTGTGCAGCCTGCAGTGATTTAGGTCTCTCTCCACGGAGGAACTGCAGGAGGCGGGCTAGAAGGTCCTGGACCGAGGAAACCCGTGCTATGCTGCTGATGTACTGGTGAGCCTCCTGGTACAAGCAATCATACAGAGGAGCTGGAGGCCTGAAGGCCTTCCTTCTAGAAAGACTGCTTATTTGCTCCTTCAGCCTTTGCATTCTTTCATGCAACAGCCTGTTAAGAAATAACATTGGACGCTTTAGACATGGGAATACTTTTCATACGAACTTGTTTAAATGGATCTAACATAGCAGTTAGATATAGGAAAAGATTAATCAGAAAATACTCTGCTATTTTTGTGAAACAGCAAATAAGGAAAAATAAGGGACAGCCTTTTAGCCCACAGACGTAGATTTCTTCTCTCCCTGCCACTTTAACAAACTTCAAGTACTTTTTTCTTACTACCTGACAGCTCTGTGAGCATTAAGAAAAAAAATAATCTTACCACAAGCAATTGGTAAAACTCATCCATTCAGAACCTGCTTTCAATTATTATCATCTCTTTAAAGCAGTAGTATGGAACTACCAGAGCCTCTATATGTATAATAATAAATCAAAAATTCCTACTGAAAGTGGAAAATAATGAATAATAGACAGTTTTTATCTTCATGTACACAGAACACACCTGAAGGCTACAGAAAAGAGAAAGCTCTTTGCTTAAAATTTTCTCCTCAAGTTCCTCTGATAAAAAAAAGCTACAAAAAGCCCCAAACAAAATAACAGTGACTACAGATTCTGATTATCAACAGTGTACTCTACTCTGTGTGGTAAGAAATTTAATTCATCCACTGCAACACAATAGGCAAAGGCTATTGCTAAAACACACTATGTAGATTTTCCTCCAGTAATATCAGCTGAAGAACTTTGCAAAATAGCACTGGCACATATAATGGCCTTGAGAAACTACAGTGATATATAATTCATCTCACTTCAGCTGATTGATAATACTGTCACATTTAAGGAAAGTACTGTAATTTAAATGTATGGCATTGTTTTTACTTCTGGGCATGGTTTCAACATCAATATATGACAGCCACTGCTTTAATTGTTCTATTTTCAGCAGTACAAAGTGTACAGACAACTCCTTATTGCAAGTAAGGAGCACAGCTGCTTCTTCTCTACCACCTCAACATGTAAATTGATACTTTAAAACCAGCAACTCTAGTTTCTACAGAAAGAGAGAAAAATTGTAAAGCTTCAGAGCCTGAGCACTCAAAGATGACATGTCCACTCTACAAGAGATGGGTTCAGTGCCTGGGTGTTACCTGATATGGGGATGAATATAGTTGCTGACTGTTTCATCTTCAATACTTTTTCCTGTATGCAGCTGGCATGAAAAATCATGTGTTTTCCATTCACACTCCAGCTGGTATAACTAAAAAGGAAAGAATAAACCACTCACAGCAGTTCTTATTTTAGTAACCAAGGAGGTACATCAACTTCTTGGACATTAGAAGAAGTTCTAACGGTATAGTTTAAAAATCATGACCAAGCCAAACTCCTCTGCATTGATTTTACACATAACAAAGGTAAAAGCCAACTTGGCTTCATACTCACCTCTTCTTTTGAGTACTTGAGCTTGTATTCTCTTTTAACAGCTGGATCAAACCTGGTCTGTGGAATCCACATCTGGATCTGCACCAAGCCAATGCTCACCCAGAGGCTTCCTCGCCAAGCCGTCTCCGGTAACTCCTGAAGCCCTTCCCCATAGAACTGATGCAAGCAAGTGAGCAGAAGGAACAGGAATTCTTTAGGAAGCAATTCCTGATCAGTGATGCTTTCAAGTATCTTGAGAAGGTACTCATATGCAATAGGATCCTTGAGGTAAAGCTTCTCACAGCACTCCAAAAATTCTTCTTGAAGATCCACTGGAATCAGATCTACCAGGGCAGAGAGCAGTCTGCCTAGCATTATTCCTTGCAGTCTAGCATCTGTGTGTCTGGAGAAAAAGGAATGAGAAAATATTTACACACAGTAAGCAACCTTCTGTAACATGCTTGATTTAAATAACAAATATGTAGAAAAGAGGTCATACTTAAAATCTGCTATTGAAGAGACAGCCAGGTTGGTCCACAGCACTGTGCTGACTTTGTGAAGCTGCTGTGCTCTCTCCATCCATTCTCCCAGTGTTACATGGGATGATGACAACACAGGAAGCCCACTCACATCCCACTGGCTTGTCTTGCTGCTACTAGTTAGAATTTCAAAGAAGCACTTTGAGAAAACAGCTCGGGTCAAAATGCCTGGGCCCTGAATCAAGAGATTAAGAGTTAGATCATTCAGATGCAACTTGCTCTGACTATGCTAAAACTTACATTATTGCTTTAGAAAACTTAAATTAGTCAACAAGAGCATTCAGCCTAGAATTTGATTAGATCAGAAGAGACAAACCTTCATAGAATGGTTCACATGGGATTTAGAGAATTTGTTTTCCTCTGCTGCAGGCAGTGGCCTCCAGGTCAACCAGTAATCTGGGTCCGTGGTGAAAGTACTGCTCCAAAAGGATGCTAACACAGCATTAACTAGCTGAGATGACAGAAGAGACATTTCTTCAGGGGATATCTAATGAGAAACAAAAACCTAGAGGTGAGAATAATGTACAGGGAGCAAAAGAAAATTAAGCACACACATGTACAAAGAAAGTATGATTCTGTTTTTCAGTAGGGATAGTCCAAGATACTGTCCAAGATCCTTTCAAATTCATGTAGCATTTGCTTGCATCTCCTCAATGAAGTGTAAACTTCCTGAGGTCAGCACTGTCTCCTGTCTGTGAAATATGCAGCATGTTTACAGAGCAAATTGTTAGAATACAGCCTGTAGTCCATGTCTGTGCAACCTTTTGTTACAATACACAAGGATGCAGAGGCATGAAACAGGTAAAGCCATCCAATACCCTGCTCTGAAGCATTTAAGGTGAACTTTGTGTTTTACTGTGCTTTGTGGGAACACAACCACTGTACAATAAGTACTAAGCAGAGTTATTAAATGTTCTACAGAAAATGCATCAAGTAGCTTTATCAGTCTGTTTGATTTGCAACAGAACTAAACAATTTTAGAGGCATGGGAACAGAGGAAAGCATTTTTCAGCATAGAATTACTTTGAATACATAGATACAACCAGGCTGGCACCTGCCATCCAAACAATTGCCCATTAGGTCACAGATGGATGTATGGAACAATACTACCAAACAGACTATTTTACTTGAGATTTTATTGTATTTTATGGTGTCTTAATTGCATTTTCTCAAGGCTCACAGTTATTAACCTTTCTTGTTAAAAGAAGGAACAGCTTTTGTCAGGCAGACATAGAAAAACTGCATGTCAAAAATCTTAAGTGATATTCATATTTTGAAGAACCTTTGAAAACTTCAGGAAGATTAATTAAACTAAAGACCTGATTAAATTAAATTAAAATAAAATTTGTTCTTACTTCATTAAGGTGCAACAAGTGCCACAGTCCAGAGAGCTGGTGAGAAGCAGCTGGTGTCAGCTTCAGAGAAAAAGCTATGAACTGAGCTAAATCTGAACAGATGCTTAAGTCTTGACTGCAGTTCTTCCTGTAGCAGGTAAAAAAAATACAACCTAAGCAGTGCTTAAGCAGGGCACACGAAATAAATCACTTGGATGTTGGAATACCAACCATGAGAGTTCCAACACTTGGATAGTAAAACCAATTAAGAATGGCAAGCAAAGTCACCAAAAGGTTAAAATGACTGCATTCCAAATGTTAGGGAAGAACAAGCACTCAAATAATACTCAAAACTCTTGAATTCTTCAAAGCTAACAAAATCTAAACACAAGAAAAGGGGAAAAGTGTAATCTCCTGTAGCTAGAAGCTCCATGCTGAGCAAAACACACAAAACATTTGGGGAAAAAACATTTTCTAGCTTTATAGCTTTTGTGAAAAGTCAGAACTTTGCTGAATTCAAGAGTGAACCACTGACTCTAAGAGTCTCATTACACAAAAAAATTACTTTCACTAAACTCCATAAATGATTATCTTTTTTTTAAGGAATGGCAAACCAGACTAAAAATAAATACACTTGGCCCCTTAAAACAACACCAACACTTCTTAAATTAATAATGTTATTTAAAACTATGATTCTATGTGTGTATAGTTTACACAAAAGGAAGCATGCATGCTAGCCTACTTCCTTCATCTCCAGGTCTAATTCTGTTTTTCTGTGGTAGCCCCCAGCAATACAATGAAATCACCTTCTGTTGATTCCTGATACACATACATCAGTGTGCTGCATAGATATATATGCACACATACACAGGTGTATATGAATCACAAATACATATATACAGATTTACATGCAGATATAAAGCACCAAAGTTACAGCTTCTAGCTAGGGATTTGGAATATCATGAAAGGAATACAGGAGTTCTTTCTCCAAACTTCTTCTTACCTTCTTGCACAAGCCTTGGCCAAGTAATCTGCTGTTAGTTTGTACTGCCAGAGCACCCCTATGTATTCCATGGCAGGCCACAGCTGAACTTGACTGCAGAGCTGGCTTAGCAGGGCAGGGTCTAACTGGCTGGAAATGGTGTTTTCAGGAAGCCTTTCTTCTGAATAACTGTATGTGACTCCTTGTGCTCTCAGCTGTGAATGCACAGCTTTCAAAAATGTCTGTAGCTGACCTGTTTGACAGAATAAAAGAGGCACATAAATATATGTACTATGTTTCTTGTCAGTGAACATTTAACATCCTTTCCATGAGTGTACAAAAGAATGGAGATGTCAGAAATCATCCTGCTGGGCTCTTCACTAGTGTAACCTACCCAGACTAACATCTTCTAAATGATTGGCTCTTATTATCAGGCCATCAGCTTGCAGCAATGCTTTCTTCATCTTCGCTCCTGTGGCAGCAATTTTCACACAGCACATTTTTTCCTGCCATCTAGTGTCTCCACAGGCCAATCTTAGCTCCAAGATGTTCAGTGGTTTGCTGAGAGCTTTTAACTGAGAAAAACATTCCATGCCCAGTTTATCCTAGAAACATGAGAAGGACAATTTGTTTCAGCACAATTGTTTCAGACAATTTGTTTCAACAACACCACAAACAAGATTTGTGACTGCAGACAAAACTAAGATTTCAAATTCACATGCAGACAATTAAAGTACAAGCATACATAACCAGCCTGCAACAACAGCCTAAAAATAATCTTTTAGTAGCCTGACTCAATACAGCAGGAAGACAGAAATTAAAACAGGTGGCTACAATTCCTCCTTGTCAAGTTAGGGTTTTTCCCCTTCATGAAGAAACTACATAGATCATGCAGACAAATAGTACCTCAACTGGGCAATTTACCTAAATCAAGGGCAATAAATATACAAAATAATTAAAAAATACCAGGAGCTACTGTCACTTACAAGAAATTACAGTTTGCACCTGCAATTTAAATCCATTTGGAGGCTTAGATATATTAGATACATTTGGATGCCTAAATACATTTGGATCTTTCCAAATCCTTAGTAAGCAATGAATGTTTTTCAGTCTCATAAAGTAACTATGTGCATTTTTTGATAGCTCAGTATCCTTGAGAGAGAAGGTCATAAAAACCTAGGTCTAAGCACTAGTGACCAACACAACTGCACATGACTACTTGTGTGCTCCTTTTAAACAGGGACTTGTACTCTTTAAAAAATTCACTGAAATATTTTTTAAAAAATTAATTACAACAGATTCTGAAATATATGAAGAGCAAACTCCAAAACTTTCAAATTTTAAAGGCCTTGTTTTGGGAAGTCATAAGGCAGCCCCATCCTGTGCTGTATAAAAGGAAGTGCATAGGCTGTTCTAAATACACCTATGTTCACTGAATAAGCAAGTGGCATACTGATATTCACAGGCCTCCAAAACACAGCAAGGAGTAATATTTTTATGCTTAAGTCCCCCTTTCTATGACATAAATATTTTCTTAACATAGCATAATTAATAGTAGAAATGCTATCTCTGGGTAACTGATATATTTATCAAAAGATATGTATATTAACATGTGCTGAAATTTTTTTTAATCAATCTTAAAAATAGAAAAAATTGTGCTTTTCTGTCCTGAAAAGCAAGTGCTGTAAATATATTAAAGCCTATCTGGACATTGCTGGAAATACAAATCCTTTGCAAACATAATATCGATACCTTAAATGGAAGGGGTCTTCCTAGAGACTTCTGTAGTATCTTCATATTGGCTGAATTACCAGCAGGATTGACCAAGCAGTTCTGAATCTGCTGTGAAATGGATTGAATTTCCCTGGAAATCCTTGTAGAGGAAAAAATTTAAAAAAAGGGAGGGACAGATGGGAGGAAAAAAGCCCACAGTTAACAAAAGTTTGAGAAACAAGACAAAAGGATGTATAAACATGTATAAGTATTCTTTTACTAAAGGGGTAAAATTCTAGATGATCATTTGAGCAAGCAGAAGCACAGTGGTAGGAAATACAGATTTTAAAAATAAACGATGTTATTTGCATCACTAAGGGAACATAACTTGGGACACTAATCTAAACAATGCTTAGCAGCTATAATGCTACAGAAAAGAGTAATTTATACAGCTATTTAACAGAAAAAAATCAAAAGCCACTAAACAAAGCCACTCACTTGGTCTGGTCTGACCCAATAAGCATCTGAGGAATTCTGTCAATGAGGTGTTTCATGACCCAGTGCCAGTGCAGAGCCAGGAGTGACAACCCTGGTGAATCCACGGTGACAGAGTCAGAGACGGCCCAGAGCCGGTCCCGCCACAGCGAGCAGCACAGAACCTAGAACCAGCCAAGGGGGTTACAGTTACCCCTGCCACAGGTTACACAACACTTCTTACTCCAAGCAGGAGAAAAAGCAAAACCACCATCACTTGTATAAACTTCAGAGTCCCACAACGTTTTGTATTTAGTGCTACACAACCAGGACTCAAGTACAGGCTCTCTAAAAATACCACACCAGCAAGGGAAACTACAGCAGCCAAAATCAACCAATCCCTGCAACAAGTCTACAATGTCAAGATTTCAGCAAAATGATATTCATGGTCTGAAAAGGGAAAGGGAGAAGTGAACCACCTCTGTGGCCTGCATGTCAGATGTCATTCTTATCACAGATAGAAATGGATACTCTGTTTATCATCAGTGGAGAGAAACAGGCACTCCTACAGCACACTTCATGCCATCCTAAGCAAGTATTAGAGGACACAAATACAGCAACTGAAACAAACATGATTGTTTGCCTACTGTTAGGCATATTCTGAATACAAACAGAAGCACTGCACTTTATTTCATGGCACCTGAAACTAAAAAAAAGTGTTCTGCACACAATCTCATTTCACTTAATTTCCATAAATGTACAATGGAAAATCTACTCACATTATGAGTGTCATCATCACTTAAGGCCACCTGAGTAGACTTCACCCAGTGAAGTGCAAATGCATCCCAAAGTTCAAAGAAAGCAGCAAGGTTGACCACAACTACGTGAGGAAGACAGTTGTAACTTCCTGGATCTGAGGTTTGGGGAAGAGGAAAAGAAAGGCAGAGACTGAATATTGCAGCCACATCACATGACACATGTGGGTCAACTTGGTCAACTTCTGATCACTAGAACCTCTCTAGCATTGAGAAATAAACCACAACCTGACAAGATCCAAGAAATGAAGCAATAAAAGTAGCCCTTCATTATTTACACAATGCCCGGTTACCTCTATGCAGTTTATACATATATTAAAAAACCCATAATAAGGGATTCCTTGATCAATTGCTTCTATGCAGTACACTAACTTCATCACTAAATTTTACCCTTTGTTTTAGAAGTAAAACTTCCCACTTACATAAAAACACAGCTGAAGAATTTGGTTATTCTTGCTAGCTAAAGACAGAACACTATTCCAGTTTCTCTCCACTGTTATTTCAAAGTTTGGTTAATTAAGAGAACAATCATATTCATTGATTACCTTGTAGAGGCAGGACATAAATAGATACCTTAGGTATATCTAATTTAAGGATAATGTGTTAGATACCACACTAGTCCTCATCTGACTGCTTTACATTCACATATTCCTTCTTTGCACACCATGTTTGAAGCACACATTTCATAACAATGCAAATGAACTGTATTTCAAATTGACTACAGAACCAAAAGGAACAGCAAAAATCAACCCACTTTTGTGGAAATCTAGAGACATTCTTAAGGCACTGTTTCTTGGCTTCTTGCTGGCAATCAAACTCTTCTCAAGGTAACTTCTCTTTTCTCGGTCAAGAAATAACACTGCCCTGAAGTAAAAATAAAGTTGTTATCAATCCAACTGTTTTAAACCTTGGCCTTATGACAATGGTGAACTACAACATGGCATTTGAACTGCAAAGTGACATAATACAGTCAGTGTATTATGGAAGAAGCATGAAGTGCAACACAGCTAATTGCTTGAACATGGTTTCTGTAGAAGCAAGTTTCACAAGGAGCATATTCCTGACTTCACCAGGAAGGAAAAACCAGTGAGCTGCTAAACAGATGCAACACCACATCCTGTAGGGTATGTGAGCAGCTGCTTTCTTAACACTTTAACTTCAAAATCTGTGCACTTTCTAATCTTATTAGGAAAAACAGTCAAAATCCAAAAGGAGGAGAACTATTTAAGTTTTGTCAGAGATCTCACACTGCTGCTTCTGCCTCTTTAATGCTTTATCCCACAGTTCTGATTTTTCCTTGAAGTATTGCAGCCTGTATGGAATGCTGGGAGCTCTGCTCCTATATTAAGTGATTGTGTTTAGTATGCATCTACAGAAAACAGAAGCAAAGAACTTAAACACCTGTACAAAAACCTCTGCTTGATATTTTTGACCACACATATCAAAACCTAAAATCACACTTGGCAGATCTCAAGTGTTTACCCAGCACTGGTTACAGGCATGGGCACTCTTTACAAGGGTTTTTTTGTAACCCACCGATTTGCGGCAGACTTCAAAAGCGTAAGAAGCTGGTCTGTGTGTTCCATTTCTGTATCAAAGTTCATCGAATTTCTCATGATCTCCAAAAACTGCATATTCCATCTTGGGTCCAGAGGCATCACATGTTCATCTGGAAAGGCAGACAAGACAGGACAGCAGTGAAACATCACTCAGTTCTCTTCTTGGTCCCCCTGCCCATGCAAGAACATTAAGGAAAGAAAGAAAGAAGCAGCCTAGGAGGAAGGCAGTCAAACTCTCCCACTCCAGATATCCCAACAGAAAAGCACTAAAGCTGACTGCAAGTTCTGTAAAACAGAACAGTAACAATAAATTAAACAGGGATTAGTTTAGAAACTGAAGTCTGGCTCCCAGTCCAGGCAAGACACCCAGGACTATCCATAAGAGGCCCACTGTCACTGGATGCAGCTTTCATGCACCTAACAAGCTTGGAAAAGAAGCCACAGGTCTGAGCTCCCCACAAAACACCAAGGGAAAACTACAGGCCAAGCCATGGGTTTCAGATGGGCTAACACAATTCCTGAGAAAAAAAAAGACCAAGGTGCCTAAACGATCAAGTCAGAAAGGCAGTGAATATTTGAATCACTCTTCAGAACATCACTATGAGCTGTAGGAATACATCTGAGCCACAGATACACAGCCAGGACTCATGGGCAGAGCACTCATCTCTAACTTGAATAGTAGGAATGCATTTAATTGCCATATTTGCTGTTCTAGACAGCAAGAATGCTTGTGTTTGTTGTAATTTCTTTTTTTTGTTTTGTTTTGTTTTCTTTGTTGTACTTTCTTTTATGACAAAGGCAACATATATTTAGAATTTAGCCTTTGTTTTGCTACATACATTTCCTAAGAAGGGTGTGGGAACTCAGCACATCACTCCGGATGTCCAGAGTTGCTGAGAGAACCCTTGGGGGTCTCGGAAATCCTGGAATGTTGCCAGGAGTGTCTGGTGGCTTGATTTCGATCCTTCTAAGGAAGTGACACCTGTTTGAGGACGTGAGAGTCACTTGAGAGTGAGTGGTGCAGGAAAGACACATTTACAGGGTGAAATATAGATTTTAGGGTTTTTGGTACAGGAGGGTTATGGAGACAAGATGGAGGGATCAGGGCGTGTCTCGTCCTTCTTTCTTCTTCTTGTCATCCATTTTCTGTGGTGATGTTGGCACTTGGGGATTGGTTCATGGTGAAGGTGCACTTTCTAATATGGGTGAAAGGTATTGGGAAATAAAGGTGAATATGATGTACGTAGATTTTAGTATAAAAAGACACGACCGCCCCGTGGGTGGTCAGAGTGCCCTTGACTGCCTTGCAGGTCAGACCTCTATTGGGCAGACAGAAAATTCTGTAGATAAGAAATAATAAACAATCTGAAGATCGAAAAGCTGAAGAGTCCAGACTCGTCCTTTGAAACGCGTGCCACCCAAGAACCACCCTACCCGTGTCGGGGCAGAGACAGACAGCCGACCGGACAGAAGGGCTGCAGTGTGTTCAGAGAGCAAATAAAGGAATCAATGTCTTACACCCATCTTTTCCAGGAATACCTGTCATAGTTGGCTGTAGCAACTTGATCATGTTACTGACTCCAGATGAGAGGGGACTGGCATAAAAACAACCAAGGGCTCCAGCACCTGCTTCCAGCTGAATCCTCACTGAATCTGCAGGTGAAGAGGGGAGAACACGGGCATTAAAGAGTGTTTAGTACAAATCAAGAAAAATAACTTCAACTGAGCCAGCATAAGCAGACAATCAAAATCTGTGCATCCACTTTGGTCATATTTTGTATTGGCTCCAAAAGAATGTCAGAATGTCAGAGCTGAAGACATAAATCTTATAAGGAGTTCTAGTTGAACTAGTGATACTACATGTGTGCTAGTAAAATATGGTTTGTGAAAATGAATTTATATCTTCAAATCTTCCTCTCAATACATTTTTTTTTGAGGGGGGGTGGGTGAATTTTCTTTACAATAAGGAAAACAAGAGCACACTTTTCATTATTTTTTTACATATTTTCTACTTTACAGACCTACCTGCCTGAAAAAACAGGAAAATAAAGAGGAAGCAATTAATATAGGGACAACATATCTGAGATTTCAGACTATAGAAGAAGGCTAAATGTGTGAATTATTTGGACTAATGGCTGCCTAAATGCTTCATGAGTTTAACGTGATTAATTCTGTAATTAAGTGAATAGCTCTTCTCAGCTATTTTCCTCAATTTTCAGAAAACACTGCTTCAAGAAATCTCAGTTCTGCAGTTTCTTGGCTTTCTAAGCATTTGTATTTTAACACCAGATACACAGAAGGCATTTGCCTGCTTTCACTATCACTAAAAGAAATAGTGAAAAGGCATATTTGCTTACACAGATGAAAAACCGATCCAAAAGTTACTAATTCAGAAGTGGCACAAGTTAAACACATGGCTGAATAATAAAGGATAATGTGTAGCTCAAATCTCCTTACTTCCCTAACATGCACAACCTGTTTCTGTCCCTCCCTCCATGCCTTTGAATTACTGTGGATAGTTGAGAGTCTTCATAACCCATAATTTGGAAAGGTCATTTGGATGTTTTCATTGGAGACTTAACAACTCAGCCCTTAGACAAAACAAAGTTAAATGATTACATACCAAGCACCTGTGGCAGATTTTTGGCTAAGGAGTTAAGCCATTTAACTCTTAATTTCCAGTCTTGATTGGTTGCCTTTTCTATGAACAATTTCACTGAAGCCTGGAGAACTTCCATTTCGTCCATCCAGTTTGCATCTATCTCAACAGCACTGAACTTGAGACTCTCGGGATTAGTGGACTGCAGAACTTTCTTAAGATCTTGCAGAGTCACTGGTAATGTCCTGAAACACAAACAAGTCCAGCAATCAAGGGCTTGAACTGCCAGATCTAGGAAAAAATATATTTTGCAGGTCAAGCTCTGCAACCATCTTTAGGCATCAGTGTAGCAATGCAATGATCTTTCCTCCATTATTTAGCTTTAAAACCAGTTTCCAACTTCAAATCAGTTGATAGTGTCTACTGATTATTAGGAGCTCACTGCTACCAACAATTCATGCACTACCCCCCAAGAGAATATGCACAGAATTTCACTGAGAAATTCTAACTGATTTGTGCACCAGAATGATATGCAAATTTAAAAAGACAAAGATAGGAAAAGAAGTGTCATTGAGTAAAAAATAAACAACAAAACCGAACAAAAATAGCAAACAACACAGCATATTGTTAAGAGTTTACAATTCCAACTTTTTCTCTTACTACAAGCTTCCACACTTTTTTCACTGGAAGCAACCTACAGTACCTATCTGTATACCTATAGACCAGAGGAGGTTATTAAACAAAGAAGGCAGAAACTAAGTTTTTGCACCAGTGTTGTAAAAACTAACAGCTATATTGCACAAGAAATCATTAGAAAATTCTTTCATATACCCCCTGCACAGGGGCCTCTGCTACTTTCAGACAGCTCTGTCTGAAGAAGGAAATTTTTGTTTTTACCTGAAACTACTGGACCTAAAATTACTGATGAGTAATTGATTCCATGAAAACTGGAAATCCAGAGAATCATTAGTGTACTTTAAACTACTTTAATGCTCTGCTTTTTTAAAGCTTAGAAGGAAACTGAAGGAAGAAATTTTGGGGCTCTTATTACCTACTAAACCCACAGTGTTTGCATTCACATTTTCTGCTAAACAACTCTCAAAATGAGTCAAATGCACTTACTGAAAATGAAAAAGTCAAGTCTTTTGAATGTATTTGAAAGACTTAAGAATAAAGCAGTAAATAATTGAACTTTCATTTGCAGTGGTTGTATGCAAAGTAAAGGTAACAGGAACACAGAATATGACTATCACAATCTCTGCCTGCACAGTATCATGAAGACAGGATTTTGCAATAAACAATGACATGCCATGAATAGTTCACATATATTGTTTCTCTTTTACTAGACCAAAAAAAAAAGTTTCCTGCCTACCTGCAGTTTCTGAGGTTTAGTCTATGCAGACAATACATCAGGACCTGTCCATCACTCTGGACTGTGGAAAGGAGTGAATCCTCAGCTGCAAACAGACCCGAAGGCAGGGAGTCTGGCCACAATCCCACTGCCAGCAAGGACTCACCCCAAGTGTCAGGGGAAGCCAGAGAGGAAGCATGCCTCGTAACCAATTCTAATACAAGCTACAACAAACAACCAAAAAGCAGTTTAGAGTCACATTCAGACATGTAGCATGTACTCAAGCACCAAACCTCAGGAAACTCTTTAATTACACGTATGCATTATGAAATTACTAGACACCAAATCTTCTACGAAGATGATATAATGTACACAATAAAAGTACCAAAACATTCCTACAAGAAGTGAAACAACACACTGTGCAGTTCCAAACAGGAAGTGAATGTGTCTACAGATGAGTGTGCACGGTGTTACAGGCTACAGATGCACCAGTGTGAATATCCCAAAGTCTCAGCTGAAGCTGTGACAACCTACAAGCCTCAGAGTCCAAACAGGATACTGTTTGGTTCATCACTCCAAGAGCACCATCTTCATCAGTCTCTGTCTCAGGCATTTAAGAAACAGAGGATCTCAAACACTAGCCTCATGAAGTTACATTTTTTATTTATCTAGATGATCTAAGAAAAGCTTTCAAATACAGGATTTTTACCTTTTGGTTAATCTGCAGTTGCTGTGAGCGGCCATAAACTTCCCAACAGGCTCTGTAAAAAGACTTTGCTAATCCAAAGCCTCTCTGTATTTGCTGCACAATTAATACAGCAGCCTGAAGCAAAAGTGACAAAGATGACACAGAACCTGAAAGATACACAGCAATTAGAGTGATACAAATGTTTAGCAACTGTCAGCCCTTTAATGTGACAAACACCACTTCAGGTGTCATGATACAAAACAAATATATCCTATTGACCTGAAAGCTGAATGGATTCTTCCCAAGGTTGATATGAAATTCTGACAAGACTGTAAATAACAGATAATCAGCTCAAAAAAAGACATCAGACAGCTGAGCTGAATGAAACTCAGCTGCAAAATACAACTTGTGCAAACCCTCTATTTTGCTGATTTTCACTTTGAATACATTGGCTTCCCGATAGCAAGGGATAATGTGCCAGTGTCTGATGTCTCCTTACAAAGCACAGTAGTTACCACATTTCCATGACTTGGGCCTACTTCCTGGGAATGCAAAAAACCAATCCAAAAGTACCTGATTATAGTTTTATGTGCTTACTTACATCAGCACATAACACAATAAAATAACCAGTGTTTAATAGTAAAGACTTCATCCAGATATACATAATGAGCCCACGTTGCTAAAGAATAGTGAACAGTCTTTTTTTACCTGCTATTGCTTCCTTGGTTTCTGAATGCACAGCCAGAAGTGCATCACAGACACTGTCTCCAACTAAACCCAAACCATGCAGGAGTAACTTCAAATCTAGACTGTCCAATATATTTCCATCATTCTCCCCAGGAATGTAAATTTCAATCCCACGATTCCGCATGGCTCTGGATATTTCCCCATGAACTGGATCCATAGAAAGGAAGAGTCTGTTGGGTATTAGAAAAGAATAATTCAAGTTGCAAGCAGCCTACAACAATCACCCATTTCAACTGCCTTAAACTCTTAAGATGTAACTTAGGCCCTTAAACTATCACTCTGGAACTACCAAATCCGCTTCTCCATAAAGTAAATTCCTCTTCATAAAAATGGGAACACAGTATCTAGAAATCCAGGGACAGCTACTGAATTTAAATAAGAAATCTGTATGAATAGTTATACTTTGCAATTAGACACAGATATTCTGCATGACTTCTAACTTATTATCATCTGAATTATGTCTGTTTTATCATTTGCCCACTCACAAAGAAAAGTTAGACTATGCCTCCAAGCTATAAAGATTTTTAGAAGTCTTAGCAACAGATTCAAATAAACCTGTGCTATTTAAAAACCAAAGTATCCAGCATTCAAGTAGTTATTACTATCAACAGACACTGCTTAAAAGCAAGGAGTAAAAAGTACTTCTGCGATACAATGTAGTGGAAACAGGTTTCTGAAAAGTCAGGAGTGTTTCCAATTCAGAGGAACCAGAGGGTATCAGTCCCAATATCCTTGTCATGAATTTGTAACAGGTAGGAATGATACAGAATCCTGTTACATTCTCCTTCCATCTTCCCCAGAGATTACTTCAGGTCTGAGAGAACAGGCTGTCTATTTGGGTGGTTTGTTGGGGTTTTTTTAAGTCCCGTCATTTGCAGGAAACTCAAATTTATATATGGGATGGAAAAAGCTGGGAAGAAAATTATTATGCCCATAAACCAGCTTTCATAACCAGCATATCTCAAGACTTCACCATCCTCAATGCATCCTCAATTTCATCACAGTGAAGCAGGAGTCCTAAACCAGAAATGCAGAATCAAGGCAGAGGCACACTGCTATGCATTTTCCTGTGTAATAGTTTGTGTTGCAACAGGCATATAAAGCAAAGCCTCTTAAGCTTTCTTTTATATGCTCACCACAGTGCAGTTTTCTTCCCTGCTAGAGAGTGTCACTACACTGCATGGCAAACTGAACAGCATTCAAAATATCAGTAGACTGGCTCACTGATGACATTTTAATGCTAAACCTGCTATTTGATAAAGGAGAAAAAAAAAAAAAGGAGAAACAAAAAGCAGAAAGAAGTACCTGAAGTTTGGATGAGGAGCTATTGTAGGAATCGTGCCATCTATGACACCTCTCTCACTCATGGTCAGAACACCTCCCGGTTCAAGCAAAGCATTCAAGCGGTCCAGCACAGAAGGGCTACATTCAAAACAAATTCATGTGGTCATAAAAAGGTACCAATTTGATCCCTTTCTCATCTGAAATCAAAATGGTACCAACCTTAAGCAAAACCCAAAGAGTTAATTACTCTATAAGGGAAGAGGAAAATTGTCAAGTGCTACACTGTCTGAGAAGGAAGAGACTCTTCCAGAAAATCTAACTTATTGCTCCTGTGTATTATCAAATGCAAAATATTCAGTTGTGAATCACTCAGTAAGAGGCAAAGTCAATCAGGGAGGTCAAAGGGTTCACTGAAACAAGGCCAGTAAAATCTCTTACTTGCAGAAATTAACATTGTCCATTAGGAGCCAGTCTCCAGATTGCAGGGCCTGAACCAACATCCCATCCACCCACTCAAAAGTGCCATGGCTGTTGCAGTCAGCAGCCTGGGCCTGCTGCAGCTTGAAACGCCGGAACTCTTCCACCAGGTGAGCAAACTCTGAAAGGAAATACATCTTACACTGAGACTTACATTAATGAAGTAGCTTCCAGCACCATTCAAGAAAAATAGTAGTTATTTTGTTAATAAACATATATGCTTCCTTTTTAGGGGAACATAACAGCAGAGGCTCCAGCTCTTCAGAAGCTTCCCATAGGCAAAACCCACTTGAACAGAAAAAGTTTGCAAGCACAAAGAAATATAAAACAGATTGACACTTTACTCCCTAAACAGGTACTTTTCTGCATCACTTCTCCCCCATTAGATGAAATTTGATGCCTTATTGATGCCTTATTTTAAACAATTATTAAAAAAAAAAAGAAGAAGGAAAGCCAACATACATACCTGCCTTTGTGTAAGAATTTATTTTGTTGTTTAGTCGCTGGATAAGTACAAGTATTCCCTCCAGTTTGCTCACTAATTCAGCTGTAACACTTCCACCTCCTTCCCCCAGAGATTTGGGTTTGTAATTCAGGATGAAATTGCTCCAAGCACGCAGCACGAGTTCAGCATCATCTGCACAAAGCTCTGCCAGGAGCAGACTGTCCCGTACAAGTGTGCTCACAGCACTCTCCACCTTTTCCAAGAGGCGCTGCCATGGCCTGTTGATATCGACCTGCAAACAGGCCAGTAGGGAGTTAGCTCATGCAGAACACCCTGCTGCCAGGGCTCCATTTACAAACACCAAGCTCACAGCAGACTGGCCACTATCAGGTAGGAAGGAGAAATTCTGCCATATTACCAAACCAGTGTTTACCTGCTCAAATCCACCCAGGAGCTCAGTCGTATCCATTGCGCTGTTCATCGCCATGATCTTCAGCCGATGGCCGGTGAGATGGGCCAACAGCTCCACCAGACTGGTTTTGCCAACAGCTGCTGGGCCCACCAGGATCACCATCCAGCTCATGTGCACACACTTTATTATAGACTCCAGGGACTGCAGTGAATGATGCAGAAGTGAGAGAGTTCTGCCAGAATGAGGAATATAGTTGCCACGAGAAAGAACTGAATAACCGATCTGAAAGAGATGACAGACAGAGGCAAATGGAGCTTGGCTGTGCAAGTTGCTTCCTTCCCTATCCCATCACAAAATCCCTTGTCAACAGTTTACCTGAACATTATATGGATTGATGTGGAACTCCCTGGTTCCTGTATACACACTGGCCTCCTGGCCAAAAATGTCTCTGTATACAGAAATAACCTAGAACAGTTAAAACAGCAGAAAGAGACTTATGAGTTCAAGTTATCCACTGTTCCAAAGATTCACTTCTAAAGGTTTACATCTGAAGTATCTCTTCCTCTCAGCTCCACAGTTGTATGAGAGTAACTTAACATTTTAAATTACAAGCTCATTGAACTCAAAGTGCAGCAAGCAATGTGAGTGTTAGCTGCCCACAGCAACCCTTTCATTAATCATTGTTTCCTGAGACATGAACTACTGTAAGCAATGTTTCTCTTTACAAAGTAGTGGGATAGAACTTACTTCATAATAAGTTCTTTCTTTGGTAACACAGAAAAATATAACAATGTTACAGGCAGGGGACAGTAAAGCCATGAGGAAATAGCCAGTCACATACAGCCAGTAACTTCAGTTTCACAAGCTGACTTTCCAGTTTAATACTACTTAAATGGTGTGAAATTAAACAAAAAGCACAGGATTTCTAAGCAAGAGAGGGATAAGTAGGTAGCAAACATTATTTAATACAGAATCACACAAGAGTACGATCTGTTTTAATTTAAGTCCTTTGTTATTCTGCTTGCCTTTATTTACATCAGCTGTCTGCTTTTATACTAATTAAATTGATATTTCAAATGGCAAGGGGAGAGGGTATCTATACCCTCTTGCCATTTGAAATATCAATTTAATTAGAGCAAACCTCAAAACTCCAAACAAACATATTTTTAATTTTTAAGAGAGAAGTGTCTATGAATGAATTGCAAGGAATCTTCAAAGTGGAGATCTAAACTTGGATTTCTATAAATATATCCTGACCATCTGAAGAGAAAGGAAGGAGAACAATGGCTCACCTTTTCTTTGTCTTCTCTGGTTCTCATTCTTTCTCCATATACCAAAAACACATGCTGGCCTGGATCGTAACATCCTGGTGACTGGTCAACAAGCATAAGCTGGCACCAGCGGAAAAGATCACGTAGGTTGAACTCCCAGGGTCCTCCTTTCTGTCCCCACTTTTTTTCAGCCATTACTTCTTTTTCAATCTGAAAGAAAAAATGATAGTAATTAAAAAAATAATCATTTATTCCATCCATAAGCTGTTCTTCAATTTTTTTTTTTAATGTTGACTGAACTTCTGCCTTTGGCACTGCTTACAAGACAAAGACAACTGAAAGAGCAGGCTGAATTTACTTTGCTGAAGATATGTTAGGAACTAAAGCTTGATTTAGTTTGTCTCTTACTGTTTCTCTTAACACTCAGTTCAATTTTGCAGTTTACTCTTGCACTCTCAAATGAATATGCAGTAAGATGCTGACACAAGAGATTTTACCTAAGGTCACAGAATACTACTTTCTCCTGTGTATATATGTTTTATCTTCTGTGAAAAACAGTGCCTCGTCAAATATCAACAAAGCACCTGATTGTCATGGTACAAGAATTCAGATTTAGTGGTGTTCTTTACTTTCCTCTGCATAGATTTCCATCCCTCTTTTTTTACCCACACACTTCTCTATAAAAATGCTTGGAAATAAAACATTATACTTAATGTTTTTCTACTTACTGCATTCTACCTACTTCTACAGAAAAGAAATTAAAATATGTTTACCTTGTTATTGAAAGCAACCATTTTAGCAATAACAGTTTTATCAATAGCAGGAAACAATGTCTTCCCAATAAACTTCATATCTTCTGCTGACAGTGGATCAACATACACCTGGTAAAATCAAGAGAATTCAGAGTGCTTATAAAGTCAGAAACATGTAAGACAGGATCATGATATAGTTGAAACCAAACAAATAGGCTTGCCTGTGTAAATCTATTAAGAAAGGACTTGGGGAGACCTTTCCTTCCACCTCCTTGTCTGTACGGATTCTGGCATCCAAAAATCTTCGTCGTCTTGTGCTGTACATGAAAATTCATTCCCAGTTCTGGAACATAAATCTCAGCTCTGTGGTCAAAGCACGCATTTAGCCCCTCTAACACAGACTGAGAAGCCAGATTCAACTGAGGAAAGAAAGAAGGATACAATATTAATGCTCCACAAAACATTTTTGCATAATCTCTAGTCTAATAGTCTGGGATATACAGAACGTAAAATTCCATTTCATTGCTGTTCTAAACTAACACAAGTTATTATCACCAGCTAGACTGTTAATATACTGGAGCAACTAACACTTCCTTCTGTTCACTTGTTATTTGTACTGTGTTTTTTCACTGTGATAACTAAACAATTCTCCATTGTAAAACCTGCATTTTCAAGACCCTTTTTCCTGAATTTATGTTCATACATTTGTGGCACTCAGAGCATTTTGTTTGTTTGTTTAAATTAAGGCAGTCTCAGCTATTATTTATAGTGGTTGTTTGAAGTGGCATTCTTCTCAATAGGGGGGAAAAATGAGGCATACAAGGGGCTAAGGAACTGAAGATTTTGCACTCTGCAGTAATTAGAGTACATATTGCCAAGAAGGCAGATCTGTGCACACACATGCTTGAAAGCACTAGCTACAGGGTACATGAACAAACCAGCAGTGGCAGAAAAGCTTATACTGGCAAGATGGAACTCTTCCCCATCTCAATTAAACCAGTAACCAACATAGTGTATTAGTCCCCAAAAAACACCTTCTATTTCAGCGAAACTGCATCCATAAAGAACATTAGTACCGAAACTTCTGTTGACATTCTTCTCTAAAAACTTTCAAATGCAAATCAAACCTATCCTTGTTCTTCTGCAATAATTTAAACTGGGATTCAATTCTTGTTCTCTTGTCTCAAAAAAGTCATCACCTGCCCTCATGAAGGGAGGTCATCGGCACTCAAAGGTATTTATTCCACAAGCCAAATCAGCAAATTTGCTCTTCTAGAACATTCCATTCTATTTGTCCCCAAACCTGAATTTACCTCATCTAACACAATCCAGTGTCCAGCCTTTAATGCTGCTAACAGTGGTCCATCACGCCAGGCAAATTCTCCTCCCTTTCCACCTTCAACAGGCAAGTCTGTCCCAAATAAGTCTGTCACATCCTTTGGGAGTAAAGAACAGAATGGGGGAGTTGAGGAATTACAAAATTTAACAGAAGTTCATAAACATCATTTGTTAACTTTACTTAACATTTTCTCCCTTCCCTTTTAACGCCTAATGTTTTAAGTCTAATTAAAAATTTTCAACAATTGCAAAATGCTGAAAGCTTTTCCATTACAGGACTCCAGTGATAAGGTACAATATTTAACAACAAAAATTTAAATTGCAACAGAAAAGCTAAAAAGCCTTAAAGCTGTTTTTGAGTAATGTTGCAGAAGCCAAGAAAAACACAGTAGACAAGGATATGTATGACTTCACCTGAAAAGAACAGAAATATCTGGGAATTGGCAGTCACTCACAGAACCTTGCTGCTCTGCCTCCTGCTCCCTCCCATTCAGTTCTGAGACCACTGAGACCAAGAAGGAAAAGCTGACATTTCAGACACAGTGCCAAATTTAAAGAGAACTGCACTTCAAAAGTTATACAAAGCTTCTACCCTGCCATGAACACCAAGTAATGAAGAGAATATTTTATTCTACCGTTTGCTCAGACAGGTTGATTCGAACAAGACAGTTGCCTGAGGCTTTTGCCAGGGCAGCAACCAGGCTGGTCTTGCCCACTCCTGGTGAGCCCTCCAACAGAATAGGTTTGTTAAGCTGTAGGGCTCTTAACAGCCTTTGTGCATTCACTGCTGTAGTCCCAGCATTTAAAGCATAATCTGTCATGTTGTTCCTCTGGAGAACAGGACCTAAAATAAAGGAAAGGTAAACCAGAAAACAATGAAACAATGAAAGAATGTTTATGCTGGAGGTGCTGATAGTGTGCCTCTGAATGAGCCCACTCTGTCTGTAAACTGCTGATCTCAGTGCAGCAAGCAATGGAGATCCAGATTGTATGCCATTCTTGGAGATGTGGCACATAGATTTTATTTGACCCACAGCTGCATCTCAGCTGATCTCCACATATTTATATTGAATTTTGCAAAATAAGCATATGGACATAGGATTTATTTTGCCATGAAACCTCAATACCTCCTGGTTCATGACTTAAAGTAGAGATCTATCCCTGAACAAACATAAATGTGTTCTTGCACTTCAGTCATGTGGATCTAAAACTCAGAAGGAGCTCTTGAAAAATTGACACTGAGGGATACAATCCAGCCATGCTCCAGAGCAACATATTAATCTGTTCTATACACTGCCAGTTCTGGGAAGGAACATCCCCTTAATTAAAAGTTTGCTTCTCCTTTACTGTTATTATGGCATACAGTGGGGAGAGAGCACAGAGCTTGTCTGCCAAATTCCAGCCAGTATAGCTCCTTGGACATCACTCCTCCAAATGTGGAATACAGCATTTCTCATGTACACATGATACTAATCACCAGTGCATCCTACACAAACTGATATCTCTTTACTAGGAAAGGGATCCAAAGAGATTCCTTTTGTGAACTTATCAGCAGAGGGGAGCTAAGCAATTTACAAAAAAGCTTTACTTTGTACAATTTTATGCATGGCTAACACCATCCATGAATGCCAGAAAGTTAAATTTGAACAACTAATACAGCATTAGGAACACACAGGTCCATGTGCTAAAAACTAACCAGCTGAGTTAGAAAGCTCAGAGTCAGCACTTTTTAGTCCTGTTGTGGTATTTTAAAGGTAAGCAGCAGTGTTTTGCTAGTTTCGTTTGCATTTTTATTTCCCATGAGGAACTGAAATGCAGAGATTAAATGATTTTGCTAAAATTGCAGTAAATCTTTGAGAGCCTAGAGCAAGGCATGGCATTATCTTCCATTCTGTTTAGCTTTGTACTCAGGACCCCTGCTTTCCATTCTTTGCACAAGGGCCAGGATGAGCTGCAGCTTTAGTTAGTGGAACTTAATAGGCATTTTGAGCATGAAAAAGTGACAGAAAATCACAACTCAAAATTAAAAAAAGTTTTGTTACACCAAAAAAGTCTACGAAAATTAGGCCATTAAGAAGTAATGAAAAAGGGGAATGAACAGATGTGTCTTAATAAATGTAACTGAGTTGTAATCTACACACTTGGAGGCAGAAAAGGGATTTTTCCAAAGCTTAAGAACCAACAAATTTTTCTATGATGGTTCAGGTATTATACTTGGATCTAGTGAATAACAAAACTACTGAAAATATAAATCACAGAATAAATGTCCACCCACTCCCACAGTCTCTTGCCTCTTGGAATAAAAAACGGGTGAATTCCCATGAAGTTGTCCATCCATACAAACTCTTTTTCCTTTGTTCTGTCATAAATCTTCAGTTCATTCTTCTGATAATCAGTCAGCTCAGAGAATTGACTCATTTTCTCACATAAGAATGTGAGGCATTTCTCACGAGCCAATAAAGCTGTATCAGCTGAGCAGGATGTTGTACCTGTAATTAGAAAAGTAAAGTGTGTTTCAAAACATAACTAGGCACATTCATCTCATGACAAAAAACTCATCCCTTCATGTGCATGCAGGTTTATATTTTATTTTAATGTTTACAGTGCTTCCAGTACTATTTGCCATGGACAGATTGTTCTGTGAGCCCAGAACTAAGGACACCACATTTCCAATCCCGTTTCTTCTACCATCACAATCAACCTGATCCCTTGCCATAGGCCCCCCCAGGCTTTCTTTTCTGGCATTTCTTGTGCCTTCCACTTTTCCTCCTCTCCCTTATCTACTATTTATCAACTGGGCCAGCAGCCAAACACACAAAGATGCATTCTCAGCTATGTGCACGGTACAGGCCAGCACAGACAGATACTGGCATGTGCAGTGGGGGAGAGCATGACAGCATAACATGTGCTCAAGTATCAGCTCAGTTAAACCACATCAACTCAATAAAAACCACAGGTTTTCTTAATTTGTGTGCTAGCCTTTGTAATATTATTAATCCTTCTAATTTACTTCAGCTTGCTCTATTTCTTAAACTCTTGCTGAAACACAAAAAAGGCACATGATATACAGAAGGTTGTCAAATGGAAGTGAGAACGTCTCCTAGAAAAGTCCCATGCTGCCCCAAAGCATTTTGTTTGTATTTGACTAAAAATATTAATAAAATACAGAGCTTCATATTTTCTGCTACCAAATGAGCACTGAAGACTTACCTGATCCTATTCCATCAATATACACCAAACATGCAGCATGGATAAAAGACATCCATGGGGAAATGTTACGGTGGCTGCATCCCTTGGCAGAGCTTAACTCATTCTCTGCCATGACATTCATAAAATTAACCCAGGCCAAGATGTCTCTCACACTGAGAATACACTGGCGACCAAACTCTTGATTAGTCAGCCATTCAACAAAGTCCATCATGAGTTCAGCTATGTCTGCCCCTAAAAAAATTTAAAAACAAACAAACAAAAAAGCCGTCAAATAAATTTGAGTAACCATTTTTTTGGTCATATCTGCTACACTGTTGTAAAAACATCTTTAAGGCAGGTACAGCTGCATGAGCAATGTGGTACTCTATATCCCAGAAACAGAATAAGAGAAGAGAGAGCTCATGCCTGAGCTCTTGTTACAGATCCTTTTAAATTCAGGTAACAAGACAGCATCACGTGACTAACACTAACAGTGAAGCTGCTGGCAGACAGTTAAGTGCCAGTTCTTTCAACACTCTATATTAAAACCAAGCTGGGACACTGAAGGGCTGGGGACAGTTCAGCTACCTGGATGGTGAAGTAAACACAGCCTTGAATTTACTTCTAGCTAGACATATACCATACACAGTGAAGGAAGAACAAAGTCCAGAATATAGCATACTGTCTTCAGGGAGAAATGTAGCAGAAAAAGGGTGACAGTGGTGTACATCCTGAGGAAAGGTTGTCAGCCTCCTGACAAACTCCTTACTTTCTTAGCAATATTTGAGTATCAACACACAGAAATACCTACCCTTGTGGTTTACTGCACCCAGAGACAATCCTGGATGGAGATTGTGTTTTACAATCTGTATCAAATCATCGCGGCCATTGCTCTGCGGACACCATATTTCTGTAAATCTGTTGCGCAGCGCAGGGGAAAGCTGCAAACAAGCAGAGTGACAGAGCAATTAAAGATTCATTACAACATCTTCCCCAAAGGTCACTTAACAACAGCCTTGTAGTCACTGTAATTGTAAACAATAAATAAAATGAACAAGATAGATATTTCCTTCTAATTTTGACAGAGACACTTTGTAAGAAAATCTTTGAAAGAAGAAGGATTTTTAAGACTTCTAGTAGTGGCATCAATGCAGGAAATGGGTGATATAGAAAGTTCAAAAGAATATGGGAAGAAACTGAGCTGGTTTGCAATCACCAAAGCTCTGTTTCATTGTAGGACATGGAAATTCGCCTTCAATTACAGCTCGTTTCTTTAATTTCTCTCTTCCTCGGTTGAATTGGTCAATCAAAAATTAGTAGCACAAATGCAATCCAGAAATAAATCCTGTTTACACACATGGCTTCAATGAGTGGTTCTCTATTTCAGGAACAACTTTAAATAGAGTACCCATCTTCTTTTGAGTAAAAGAGCTTCTGGTTCTTTTTTATAAACCTAGCTTCCAACACTGCTTAAAAGTTGTAGGGTTTTGTTGTCTTATGGGTTTTTTAAACATGTTTTAAATTATTTAATTCTCAACTTCAGAAACAATTTTTTTCATTTAATGAAAAAGCTTTCTTGGGATGTGATGTTCATTATTCACTAAGAAACACAAGATGACCGTTACTTTCTGAATAGCATTAAGGAGAAAAATCTGATAGGCAACTTTGTACTACCCCAGAGACCTGGATTTACTTGCTTCACAAGTCACACCTCCTGTACTTGAATATTCTATGTACCAGGACTAACTAGGGTATTTAGAGTCCTTTGACATTTTGCTGAGTATTCATTTATAATGCCACAGTGACAGCCCACAGAAGTGGCAGAAAAGAGATTCACTCCAATCCTCCTTTAGAGCAATGAAGCAGATGCCAACTAGAAAGCACTGGATGCCAGAAATGGTTGGCATGATGCATTTTTGCATTGTACCTCCATCCACTTAATGGTCAGTAATGACCAGAAGATGCATGCTGTATTACCACATGTTTTGGCATTTACCTCTTTTTTCCCAAAGTCACCTCCTGGGTTCATGGTTGCAAGGATACGGAATTTCTTTCCTGCAACTAACAGTTCTACTTCATTCTCCTCATCATCTTGGCCACCTTTTTCAGCAAGTACCAATGTCTTTTCAGCTTCAAGAACACTAGAGAGAAGGTAAAAAAAATATTGCTTAAATTTTGCTCCACACTTCAAAAGATCACTTAAAAATGAAAATCATATTAATTGGCCTGGATAAACTTTCTTTTACCCAATATAATGGGTAACAGAAAAGACTGAAATGAGGGATACTGCTGCATACAGATAATGAGGTTGAATTTATATTTTAGTTGTTCTGGGGGTTTTCTTTACACACACACAAAAGAGGGGGAAAACTAGATTTTGTTCCTGGGATTTGACAAGATATACATAATTTCAAGAGCTCTCTGGCAGGCTGAAAACATTAATACTGCAAATGGTAAACTAGAGATTTTACTTTTAAGTTTAAGTTTTATTTGTACCATTGTCCTTTTCAGCAAGAGAGCAGCTCACCTAAGCCAGGAAACAAAAGTGCCTAAAAGAAGTCAGATTTATGCCACTCATGTTTGGATAATGAACAGACACATTGAGTATGCTTAGTACTACCACATTTCAGACATACCTGTTAAGCCGCTCTAGTACAGAATCATCAGCTAAAGAAATCTCATCAAGGAGGAAAAAACCTTCCTCCTTCATTGCTAAAACAAGAGGCCCATCACACCACTCAAAGAGTCTAGAACCATCAGATTCCTCCTAAGAAAAGGAAAAGAAAGTGAGAAGTGGTAGCTGTTGCTTTTTTCTCCCCTGGTGACACCATCCAAGGTATTACTGGCGCAAGACAAACCTGCTCCTTGGCCCTCTGCCTGACTGGCCGCAGCCCTCCCAGGAAGTCTGATGTCTCCATGTGCAGGTGGCAGTTCACTGAGTACAGCTTCTGATTTGCTAATGCTGCAAAGATCTGACAAATGGTGGTTTTACCACACCTGCAACCAAGTAATTTGATTAAAAAGGATGAATTAAAAAAAAGAAGCAAACCAAGCAATCAGCTCACTTTGGACAGGATTCATACTTTCATTGAAGAGTTATGAGTCAAAGGCCCAGCATGCAAATTTTCTTCTGCTCCCTTTCATTGAAAGAAATGTATACAAAGTGAAGCCATGTTTGGCACAATTGCTGCTGATTTGCACAAGAGACCTTTTAAAATTAAATTAAATTAAAATCAATTAAATTTAAATCAATATCTGGATTGATGGATTTCTGCATGTTCTAAGTCAAATTTATTTCAGCTTGCCCTTCCAGATATTCAACCAGCCTATCATTTCACTGAACTGGAAATGTTACATGTCTAGACCAAGCCTAAGTCTGATGGAATAAACTGCTGAGCATCTAGTTTTAATTTACTACCCAAGTAAATTTTCCTTCTCTCTTTTCTTGCATGTTTCTTTCCTTCTCTTCCATAAAAATTTACTCTACAAATTTAAAACCAGCACAAGAGCAGACAGCATCTACTTCCACAACCTCCACTACTGTGTTTGAGGTGGAAAAGCGGTAGCAAGACTATATTCAACCTCATAAAACATGCAAATTGAATGTGCTCTCGAAGAGAAAAATATCACAGTACCCCAAAAGCAGCCCCTCCCTGTGAGGCACAGTGAGATTCTACAGGGCACCTTGCAAGCTGGGGACAGAAGTCAGTTCACTTTCATTTTCCTACTTTTATGTAACTTCTATGTAGTTACACAATGCAGATGAACCCATCAAAGACACAGGTTAAATGAGATGCATCTGCTTCCCCTCAGAAAGGAACTGTGAAAAACAGCAGCTGCGAGTCTGCCATGAGACAGGCTCAAATTGAAAGATCCCAGATGAAAGCAGCACTGAAGCCCACACAATCATTTTGTCTCCAGCTCAGCAGCTGGTACAGAACATCATAAAAAGCAAGATTACCCAGTGTCTCCCACCAGCAGTACTGGTTCACCAAACTCCAGGGCTCGTCCCACCAAAATGGCAAGTCTCCTCATCCCTTGAGTCCAGACAACATGGCTGAAATCTCTGTCCATCACGGACATCCACGTGGAAGACTTAGCTGCACAACACAAAGCAATCCATCGGCTTCAGTCCCATCTAGAGATCTACCAGTTCCCTCTACCTGTTCCCTCTAGGAAACTCACCCAGTAGCTTTTTGACACTTTCCCCTGAGAAGAGAGACTCAGGATATATTTTTTTCTTGAAGTGTTTTTCAATGACATTTTGAATGACATCCACCTCCTCCTGTTTCCTGACTCTGCCTGCCAGAAGCATAAAACCTACAAAACAGAGGAAGAGAGAAAGCAATTACTACCTGGGTAATCAGCAACAAAGATTTACACTTAAGAAGTGGGGGCTGGAAAGCAGTTCTACAGACACTTAGAAAAGCTGGGGCAGCAGAGCTCACCATCATTTGCTAAGTGCTGAAGCCAGTCATAGTCCTTCTGCAGCTGCTCTGCCAGCCTGTACCTCTCAGCCCAGCGGAACAGATCCCGCAGGGTAATGAATCCGTGCTTCCCAGCAAACACCGTGGAACCTCTGCGGTAAGACTGCACAAGAGCAATCGTGAGCTATTTTTTCATCAACCTGTCCAAACACTTCTAGCAAAGCTAATCACCCCTCTCTGCAGTGACATTGCAACAAGAAAATTCTATGAATAACTACAAAAAAAGTTCAGTAGAGTCACAACATCTAAACACTAACTCCTTTTAGGCAGGTATTTGATGAGCAGCAGGAACTAAATTTAGATGATAAAAATTTTTAAAAAACCAACTAAGAATAAAATAGGTACCTGGAATAAAACAAAATCTAGTTTGTGCTGCAGTAATTGCTTTTAAGCACAAGATAGTTTTAGCTACATACTAAGTGTCAAATGCCTGGTGAATACAGGAGTATCCGAACTTACCAAAAATTACTGTGTAAAAGTAATACTGAATTTCACATGAACCAAAGACCCCTACAAATCCAATACTGTGCTTTGGCTCCAGAGCAAGGCATAATTCCACACATTAAATCCCATGGTGTCTGGTTTTTTGGTGGGTTGTTTATTAGTTTTTTTGCTACAAGTTTTCTCTCAAATCTGACATCACCTTCCCTAGCCTTAGTCTTAACCACTGAAAATTAGTACCTTGGTGGGTTCTCTCTGTGATTTAGGATTTTAAATATCCTTCAGCTAACAATACCTCCCCCCCGAAGGAATTTCTATTACTTTGTGCATGTTACTTTGAAGTATGTTTGCATTTCTTATACTAAAAGAAAAAATACTCTCATACTTGCAGGTCTAACATGACTTTGACAAGCTTGCTGCAGTAAGAAGGTGGCAAACTGCATCGCTTGTGCAGGATGGTTTCCAGTTCAGCACTCGGCAGTTCATCAAAATGCAGCTCCACAAAACGATTTCTGAAGGCTCTGGACAAAACCTAAAATATGAGACCACACCACTGTTTGAACTTTTTCCTTTGATATTGCTCATAGATGTTCCCCTACACATCCAAAGAAAATAAGAATAGTGTCATAGCATACAAATTAGCACACACATATAAACATTGAAAGAAAGAAGAGACAGTCAGGATGAGGACAAAAGCTTTAAAATGGACTGGGTGTTTTAAGGGCACAGGCAGCTAAGCATTACAAAGCCAGAGGCTCACTCTCCCTACAATGGGAGTATTGGAAGGGTAAAAGTGATAAAACTTTTAGGCTGAGACAGTTTCATAGGTAAAGAAAAAGGTGCATGTGCAAGCAAAGCAAAATTAGGAATTCATTCATCACTTCACATCAATAGGCAGGTATTCAGCCATCTCCAGGAAATAAGGGCTTCATCACACACCAGTGTTATTTAGGGAAACAAACACTGAACTTCCCTTCTTCCTCCTGCCCCCAGTTTTGACTGCTGAGCACAATGTCATATGACATGGAACATCCCTTTGGGCAGTTGGGGTCAGCTGTCCCAGCTGAGTCCCCTCACAGCATCTCATGCACCCCCCACCTACTCCACAAGTACATGGGGCAGTGTGAGAAACACAAAAGGCCTTGAATCTGTGCAAGCTTTGCCCAGCAATCATTAAGACATCCCTGTGCTATCAACACTGTTTTGATCACAAATCCAAAGCACAGCACCATACCAGTCACCATGAAGAAAATCACCAATTCCAGACAAGAAACAGTACAAAATGGACTTCTACAGCTCAAGCAGAATCTCTTTCCCAGTGCTCTTGGACAAGAAATGCTGATTCAAGTGTAATATACGTGAAGTCTGGTTCACTAAATCACTTAAAACTTAACTACCTAAAATTAATTAGAAATTCTGTATCCATGAAACAAGCAACTCACCTAAACAGAGCCCAGCTCTGTACTGACAGTCCACAGCCACCTCAACTCTCTCCCACTTGAGAGATTCATGATGCTACACATCATAACATTTTCACATCACACTCTATCATGAGAGAGATTAACTCCCTAAAGTCTTGGCTACCCAAAAGGAACAGAACAGATCATACAGACCTTTCTGCCACCATAGAGACCTGGAGGGTTCTGTGTGGCAAAGAGCATGAAGCGAGGGTGAGCTTTGACAACCTCCTGGGTCTCAGTAATGAACAGCTCTCTGTTATCATCCAACAAGCGGTTGAGAGCCTCCAGAACATCAGTGGGAGCCAAATTCAACTCATCTAGAACAATCCAGTAGCCCTTTCTCATTGCATCTATGAGAATGCCTTGGAGGGAACAGAAAAATGCCTAGTTAAAAATCTTAAAAAGCAAATCTAACAGAAGCATGCACTCAGATACTTTCAGCAACCCATTTCATTCAGGATGAACACTAATCCAGAGAAGGAAGCAAGAGTTTTGTTTAAATTGTTGGCTTATCATCTTTAGGTCTCATGGGACAAGCATAATGAGACTTTCCAAAATTCATTGAAATTCACACAAGTGATCATCATTAAAGTGCAACTACTAACTTTATGACAGGCCATCTCTCCATTGTAATAAACCAGATAAGTTAATCAGAAAAGGGAAAAAAAAACCCCAGCCACTAAAATGAGACAGGAATTTGGAGTATATGGAACATGCTCACTTACCTTCCTTAAATACCAGCTTTCCAGAGGCATCTGATGTGTAACAGCCAATATATTCTTGGATATCAGTATGCTCATGGTTGTTAATCCTTACACAATGATTCCCAGTAGCAGCAGCCAACCAGCGAATTAAACTGGTTTTACCAACAGAGGTCTCTCCTTGAATCAGTACTGGATGAGTCCTAAAAGCCATGACCAAAACAGTGGGTTAGAAGCATGAGCCATGACTTTCTCACACACAAGATGTGAACATTGTTAAATCACACTATCAAAACACCCCCACTTAACTCATTTGGGGTATCCAAGATCACATAAGATATATAGATATTTTTATTATTATCATAAAGATATTTTTATTTCCCTGTTAGTATGTTCCATATACTAACAGGGAAATAAAAATATCTTTACACCCAAGTGCTAACAGCTACCCATGAAGCTTTTCATGGCAGTGCAAAATAAGCAGGTTATTCTAACTGCAAATTTCTAGATCAGAATTTAAATAAAACTAGATATGGCAGTAAGATGGTTTAAGGAAACAAGAAATACACGTAAAAATTTCAAGTCACTCTATAATGAAAAGTTAACTGTAAAGTAGAAGGAAAATAGACATTATTCATCCAAACAATAAAGATTAGAGGGACACCAACAACTCAAGGTCTAAACAAACATAATTACATTATTTTTTTAAATTAAAAAGTTAAAACACTTACCCTGCAGACACAACCCTGACAATGTCCTTCAGATTAAGCTTAACTGAAGGGGTGAGCACATAACTCTCATCTACTGTAGGTTCTTTGTCCCCAGCTGAAATCCAGTACCCTTCTATGAGTATAAAACTCCCTCCTTTAGGTTTTGGCATTTGCTAAGGAGACATGACAGAAATAACAGATTATACAGATGGGTTTCAATTTGCTAATGAAAACAACTACTGTTACATCACTGCTACATATTCTCTAAAGAAATTTTAAATTAATCCCTGAGCACTCCTGCAGTAACCACTGTCCCCTTGCCACAGAATGCAAATTACAGGAAAAACCTGACCAGATTATTTCAGGGTCATGAAGCAGAAATCTTTGCCAGTGGCATGAAGACAAAAATGTCTCAAGAGTCTTAGCACTGAATTTTGAAGGGCATTTACAAGCAGGAGCTTTGCTTTAATCTTTTTTATATATTTATACACATTTTCCATCATGAAAGGGTTTATTTTGAAACAAATACCCATCTCTTTAACTGGCTTCCCCATCCCCCATGCAAACTCATGCTGGGTTCCCAGCACTACTGACATTCTTCCTTTCCCATAAGAGACAAAGCACAGATGCTTCTTCATATCCATATGTTCTGCATTCAGTCTAAAAATATAAAGCCTGAGAAAGCTTGTCCAAAGTCTGTGAAAGCTTTAGAGTTGGAACCACTGCATTAAGCTGCCCACACTCCACAGTGCTTTAGTTATTCAGACTTCCATATTTTTTCAAATTAACAAATAAAACCAGCTAACACATCAACATTCAAGCAAAGTAAAAAACTAGAAAAGAATGGTATTAATTTTTTCCGCTTCTTAACTTTGTAAAATGAAAAACAGAATGGCAAGAATGAAATGTAGAGGAAAAACGAGGGACGACAACTCAAAATAAATTCTATTTTAAATACCAGACAGGTCTTCATAATCTTAGTTGCTTACCTGCTTGAGAAGGCTTTTGATGTTGCCAGAGACTATATGCTGGCATATTAGCTTTTGAACCACCGGGTGAGACCCTCTGTCAAGCTGTGTCAGGAAACTCAAACAGAAGCCCTAAGAAGAAGAATTATTTTCAGCGATAAACAAGAAAAAGAGGGAAAAAACATACAGATTAAAGAACCATTTCTGTTCAATACTGAACTTAGAGAAGATTATCCTTTACCCAAACAACCCCTGTAGTGAATACACACTGAAACACATGCCAGCCCAGGTAATCACCTCATACAGGGAGCGTGCTATGCTGCCACATGGATTAGAAGCTGCAAATCTCAGTGCCCTGCACAGGGTACGGAGACTGTAGTGAGGTCTGTGGCCAGTTCCATCCACCAGCTTGGTTTCTGCTTCCTTTCTCACAGACAAATAAAAGCTGCAAAAATAAAGTTACATAGAGCTGTTACTGATCAGACCACTGCTCCAAGGAATCAAAGCCCAAGTATGAACACTTCAGTTTATCCCCAACTGTTACTTTTCTCAAAAGCTCCAGGTTAGGAAAGCCATGCCAAGCTCTGCCATCTGTACAGGCAGTGAAGCACAGCAACAGAGTATTTTTAGAGCCATATTTCTGACAGGGCTCGATATACAGAGTGACTATAAACTCCAGATATTCTAAACATGAGATAGTTCACCTTACACTAGGGGAAAGAAAGGTAACTCTAGACAAACACACAAGACTTTCTTCAGAATTATCTACAGAAGCAAACCATTGTAGTCTCCCAGACGTGAAAGAGGACTGAAACAACAATGCTATTTAACTGATGCCACCAAGAAAACAATTCTGAGTTTCAAAAAACCAAAATCTCCTTCCCACAAATACAGAAACCTGCAGAATTAAGAAGATGGATGTCTGTACTCTTCTGTTTCCTACAGCTATGCCAACTGCTGCATGGAGAGCATTATAGTGTTTCCCAAAGCAGTCTAACCACAGACTATCATCACATACTTACTTTTTGTGACTTATTTCATCAAGAATTTAAAAAGATTACAGTCAACTTACTTCACAATTCCTTGTACTGTATTTTTGTTCACATTCAAGCTTCTCAGATAATCCATTATAAGAATTTGCAAGTCTCCTTCATTTCTCAATTCTTCTACATAAAGTTCAGTAAACCTGCAAGAATCAAATCAATTTGTAACACTTAAGACACCTGACCATATTGAAAAATCATATTATATATACATCTCATGGCATATAGCATTTTAAATTTTTAAGTAACAGAATACTGATTGTTAAAGCTGCAGATCTATAGATTGTCAAACCTACAGACTCAAGAACCAGAGCAATTGAAAAATAAGGTATTACTAATACTTTCAAGTAATTTATCTGAATTAGTTTAACATCTTAGATTGAAAGTGAAGAGTGTGACTTAAATTACAATTTTAAACAATTTGCAATAGATACTCAGCAGTAGCTATTTTTGACAAATAGTAGTAGGTAATTTTGATAAATAGAAATATAAATTCTTTTAAACTTAGCAAGTTATGCTGATGCTGAAGTCTCTTTTCTTCTGTATTACACACATTTTCTTTCCTTTCACTATTCTGCAAGACAGCCAAGAGCAACAAAACCTTGCTTTGCCACTAATAACTACAAATTACTAGTTACACATAGCTGGTGCATCTCTAGAATCTTGCCCAGTGTTTATGAATGTGGGAAGGGACTACACATGCAACTTTTGGCACTCATGAGTGAAACTGCATCAAGGAGGAGATGTGTGCATACAGGAATAGGTAATGGTACTGAAGAATGGATTTGCCACAACTCCAATTGCCTTGCCACAGCTTAAATGCTTTGAGACCACGTATCAAATATTTTGAGTATCACACCTTGGTGCCACCAGGCAAATCACCTTCCTTTTGAGTAAACAAGACTGGATATGCAGCTTTTTGCAAGGATCATCAAAACTTCTGAGTTGAGAGAAAGGCTGCTAAGCAGACACCATGCACTTACATGTCTTTTTTACTCCCATCAGGAACATAATGCTTTTAGCATTACACTGCAGTACCTGGGAATGCTGCAGGAGCATTTCCAGGTGCTGACAGCTTCAATGTGAGGAATTTCTTCACATCTTCTGCTCCCACTGACAACACTCTACACTACTGCTACACCATTTGCTCACAGCTCAGCTACTTCCAAGTATTTTGCTGACTCTATTTCATGAAAAACCTTCACTATACATCTCTCACAAGTAGTAAATGAATTTATACTTGCATCCTCAGGCTTCAGATAAAGCATTCTTCACTGGTAAACTCCTGAAAGTAATTAAACTCTGAAAAAGACAGTGACTATTTTGTCCCAGAATCATTATTTCCTACCTGTTTCTTATTCCTAGAGGAAGATTTCTCTTTCCAACATCTGTAGCTGGATTCATGCACGCAAACAAGCGAAAATCAGGGTGACGGACAAGAGGCTCTAAAGCAAAATGGAAATAAAAGACAAAGTTAATTATAAACACAGGATATTGATATGTTAAATATGGTGTATTTGATGTAAGGTAACTTTCTATTGCTGCACTACTACATTTCCTTAAAAACACCAGCATCAAGAATTTTCAGAGAATAATCCCATGTGATTTTATCCGAAGTACCTGCATCTTCACAATAGCCACAGGTAAGTAAAACCCTGACTTTTTTGTATGTAGCAAGATGTTGTAACAACACAAAACATTTCAAAAATTATGTGAGTCCTAAGCTTGGAACTCCTTTTGCCTCTTTCAGAACAATAGCCAGTGCTTCCCTCAGCCAGAAGAAAATAAAGCCTGGGATGCTCACACAACATTTGCCTCTCTCTGTAGCTTTTGAGAGCAGCCTTCAGCAACTGTAGTTTTTTATCTTTACATCTCTAAAGGGAGTTAACTTTCTACACAGCAGTGCTCACACTGCTGTTGAGAACAGACCACTTGCAAAGAAGTATGAAATCTACAAAGAGCACATTGCTCTCTTGTGCACACATTCATTTTAATGGTAAATGATCTCAACTTATTTTGAGCTACATAGGATAGGGAACCCAGCTGAACACCAAGATAAGGCATAGGCAAGCATAGAAATAGTACCTGTGTCTCCTCTGTCCAGTAACACCAGTGAACCAGATGATCCTTCCAATAAACCACTCAGGCACTCCAAAGTCTCTGCTGCAGCCAAGTTAATCTCATCCAATAAAACCCACTCTCCTTTTTTCACTGCTTGTGCCAGAGTACCCTAAAAGCAAGATCAATTTGTTAATCATGTTGCCAGGAATGAAATGTCAACTGAAGCATTCAGATACTGGAATTACCTGGTGTGCAATCTATCTACAGCTCAATTAGACAAATGGCAGTTCCAGACCTTTTACAGCAGTAGCAGTTTTACTGCTCTCTCTCAGTAACAGCAATCATTTTGCCAGTCACAGAAGTCACACAGTTATCATACCACTGTATCAGTTACCAGTTAGATTAGCTCAAATACAACAGATCCTTTATTTGTGCAATCTAGCACTCTGGTGCATATGCATCACTAACACCACATGAGAATAAAGTTAATCTGAATAAATCCAAACACACAAGCAATATTATGCTCCTAAGGAATCTGTACCCTACTAGTTAACACTATATTAAGTCAGAGGTTCTCCAACTACTCACAAATACATTTTTTTTATAGAAGACTGGTTAACACTTCACACACTTTACATGACATTTGAGAGAATATATTCAGATTATCACGGTGAGTATAAACAAGCAAAAATAAACATCATGGTTTCTCCTAATCCCATTTAATGTTTTCAAAACATATTACAGGTTTGAAACATTTAGAAAAATCTCTTCTAGATAAACAGCACAGATTCTTAGTATTAAATCCTTCACAGAAATCCCTAGTCACAAGCAAGACCTACTGGAGACTGATCAAGAAATTTTTTCTAATCTCCTAGAATTAAAAAGAAGATACGACATACTGATACTCATTATACCAGTCCTAATTCCTGTTATACAGCACAGAATTAATGTGCTAGCACAAACCAGTCTCCACCTCCCATCTCACCACTGCTTCCTTGAATCTGCACACTTGATTTCATGGAGTTATCATGGCACACATTTTACTTCACAGCATGGTTCTTGCCAGGAAGCTACTTATATATAAAAGACTGATTGCAAAGTCTTTTAAATACTTCTCCTTACTTCTCCTAGCATCAAAATGCAAATATCTAAATACCTCAACAAATGCAAAGAGAAGGGCATTTTCTGTCATTTTCATCTGTTGATGAGCATGATTCAGTTTAAGACCAAATGCCTCCCACTTTTCCTTCAGTGGTAAGCCTGCAAGAAAACAAATTTAAGTTTGTACCATCCAAACACCAGCACAAAAAATGTTCGACAACAGTTTTTTAATCAAGTTGTTTCAAGCAGAGAGATACAAAAGTAAGCTCAAGCAACAAAAAAATTCAAGTCCTGCAGATGACACACCACAAATAAAAAAAATAATTTAAACTTCTTATTTTGGTTTCGGGCACATCTGGTTTTTCGTTTTTCAAATTTAACTGTGCTCATATGTCAATAGTGCTCAGATAATTTGCTATTCATTCCCAGATGAGGAACAAATACCTATATTGCACTTTGTTCCAGCATGACTGTTATCACTGTCTAATTTCCAAAGACAGAAAGAGACATGTCAAAAAAATAAATCCAAATTTCTAACCCTTATGACAGAGAACAGATTAATAATGAACACTTCAGTATCAATCATTAACACGCTATTGCTTAGCAGATACAACAGTATTTACTATAACTGATTTCAGTTATTTGTTAAAATCCCTACCTGAGCCACATACAACATCAAAATTCCTTAAGAAACTTTGCAAGTTACAAATTTCAGCTTGTTTTTATTTTAGGATTGTCAATTCCTCCAATAAGTGCAAGAACCTTTTAAACTCTCTTTTTCTTTCTTCTTTTTTTTTTTTTTTTTACATTTGGGAGCATTTATTTTAATATCTGCATATTCAGAAGAACCAGTTAAAAGAAGAGTGGAGATAAAGTTGATAATTACTTTTATTTAGCCCAAATGGAAAGAAAGCTACAATTTCACTTGTTCTGCTGGTCTAGAACCAGAAACAACTCTAAGCAAGGTAAAGTATCAACATCGTCTCAGCCCCAAAACAGGTTGTGAAGTATAAAACAAGAAAAACTTATTTGGAGATAAAACCACTCTGGAACAAAATAAAACACTAGGCCAGTCAGCATCACTAACAGAGGAACCAAGGCAAAAGCAAGATCTTAAAAATAATTTCTACCCTAAAACAGCTATTACTTTGGGTTTGGTTCTGTTATTGTTGTTTTGCTTTGTTTTTGAAAAGGATGTGTTTGTGAGACACAGGCAGGTTCCAGGGCTGAAAGTGTGGATGCATTCACAGAGAAGAGTGACACACAAACAAGCAGGACTGCTCACCAGCACAGCAAACAAGTACTGAGTGGAGACCAGATGTCAAAGGTACCACAGGGCAGGCATCTCCACACTCAGACATAGCTAACAGCAGAGAGGAGTTAGAAAAAGGAAAACCAAAACAAAACCCAACAACTGTTCTAACAGTGTTCTAAATGCCTTGTTGCAATGTTGACATTGCATTTCTCAAAACCAGAAAAAAAAGATGTAATATAGGGGGAGGGAAAAAACCCTAAACTTCAAACAAACCCAAATTAGAAGAACAAAATTCACCAGTATTTATCTACCCTCTGCATGGTTTAGCATTAATGTGTGTTTGATCCATCTGAAGTCTTACCAGATGCATTTTCTTTTACTTCTTTATTAATAGCAGATTTATGAATATGTTGCATTAGTTTTAGCAGATCATGCCAACGTTTCTGTCTGTAGCAAGTCTGAATGTGTCCCAAGAAGGTTTGGTTTTTCTTCCTAGAGAATGTCTGAGAGAAGAGTTCTTCAAAAGACTCTCGCAGAGGGAGCCAGATCAGCTTGTTATCCACAGGCTTGTAACTGAAGAGAAGCAAAAGAGTCATTATTTATGGGAGACACAGTCACCTGTGAACTTAAAAAAGAAAACAAGTCCAAAACCAGTTACTTGAAACAACAATAAGTTGCATGGATGAACCCTTGTTTCTGAAGTTTTTTACTCAACCAATGAACTACTAGAATCACACATATTTTAATGCACCAGGAGGTGATTTTGTAAAGACAGGAACACCCTGATAAGTAAAATATTTGTAGTACTACCAAACAATCTGTCCAGTGAATATTACATCAGATTTATATTGAACAGCTTAGCCATTTTTAAAGCCATTGGGCTGTGGTTTTGAATGACTTCATCACACACAGCTCTGCACACAATTCAGTAAAATTGCTCTGCTCTTCAGCAAGGACAAGAAGGTTTCTGCATGCAAACATGTTTACTAAGACATTTATCCAACTAGCCCATTATCCAATGCCCATTTGTTCTGCAGAACAGACAAAACAGTGGTCAGTGACTCACCCCCCTAAGAGATCTGCTGTGTCACTTTGTTGGTTCATGTTGACAACCCTCAAACGGTGTCCTTGAAACAGAGATGAAAAGCACCATCAGCTTGTGGGTTTGTTTGTTTGTTTGTTGTTTTTCACATTATCTTCATGTAAGTTACAATTTTCACACATTATTTACCTGTAATATGAGCTAGGTACTGGACTGCTGAGGTTTTGCCAGTTCCTGTTTCACCAACCAAGAGCACAGGCTCCCCTTTGACAACACACACTGCAAGCTGTTCAATCAGTACTGCAGATGGCCGTGTGGCAGCAAAGGTATGTTTTGCCCTGGAAAAACAAAGCAAGTTACTCAAACTAAGATTTACCAAGGAGCTCATTTCAATTTTGCCTATATTATTTTTTTTTTTTGTGGTGTGCTTTGATTTAGGATTTTTTTTAATATAGGTCTGAAAAGAAATAGTTCTAAGATACCCTTCTAAGATACTAATTTTTCTCAAGATACAACCTAAAAATTCAGGGTTTCCAAATAACTTCCTGGCCAATGAAGTTACCAACACATACAAAAATCTCCCTCCAGCAAGGCAGAGCCATTGAAATCTTTTTATAACAGCTGTGGATTCACACTTTTTTGAAGTAACTCTAGTCCAAAGAAGCTGAAAATCTCCATGCTTTGGCTGCCAGAAGCATGATGCAGACGCTCTTAAAAATACACAAGGTAAAACTTAAATTGCAAGGGAAAGAGCTCTCACATTCCTTTCATTAGAATGAGAATACCCAATTTGAATTTTCCTTAAACCCTGTGACTTGCAGCCTATTCTATTCCCCCACAGAATATTTCAATTCACATGGAAACTACAGGATATTCTACCTTTGAACAGTGAGAGCCTGGCTCTGCTTCTTCACAAGATTCACTCTTCCAACAGAGACTTCTTGTTCCCGGATTGAAATTTCTGGTTTATAGAGTTCACAGAAGAACTCCACCTGTGAAAAAAGCATCAGCATTCCCAATACTAATGTTGCTTACATTGCAGTAAGAACACCCAGCCATGCTACCAGTATTATTTTGCAGCAAGTTAATTTTTAATGGTAAAATTCTGTCATTTGGAGGTTTCACATAATCATCACCTAAAACAGTGAAGGACCTCAGAAGTGTTTTTATCTGTACAAACAATTTTCAACTTAATAACTTAGTAATAGTCTTTGCCATTGTATTTCTACTTCCATGGTAGTTCAACTACACAAATTTGAACAATTATTTTAACAATAAACAAACAATCTCCCTGAAAAAAAAAACCCTTTATGTGAACAAGGATATTTTGCCACTTGCAGGGAATAATACATTCCTGTAATGAAATAATGCAAAGAAAAACAAAGAGAAAAACCCACAGAAGATTCAGGGATCCATCTGTCAACTTAAAGTAACAACAGAGGGAATTTGCTTTGCAGACTTCTTTCTATAGTCAGAAATAGTTGACAAAGAAGTGATTTAGTTTAATTCCGTCATTTATAGAGCTCCAGAGAGGCAGGTGATTTTGTAATCATGAGTACAGAACAAGTAGCAGTAAAGATCATGTTTCTCTCTGATCTCTCTGTTTAAGAGTTTAATATTCACTGTAAACCAACTTAAGTAAAAACACATTCTTTGCTACCCTGTGCATATAGTGATATCATGTGCTTAGGCAGCTGTGCTGCTCCAGCTGTGAAATCCTTCTTTTGCATCATGAGGCCATTTGCTCTAAAACAGGTTGCCTGGAACTTTCAGAGAAAAAACAAATGCAGCTGAATATAAAATAGGAGAAAAACAGATCCTGGGATGGAACAGAAAGAAAAAAAAAACCTGTTTGGGATGGAAAGGTGGGCATAATTTAAATAAAAATAGTGTAACATATTTCAAGTAATCATAGAAAAATTACAAGCTATAGAATACTGCCAATAAAGATCATGTTAATTGTAGCTCACCATACCTTTTTTTTTGAAATGTTTAGGTAACTTCCAATAACTTTTGCCATTTTCTGCTTGCTCCCTTGGTTGGACAACATGGCTGTGAAACAGTCCAGTGCCTGTCAAGGGGAAAACCAACTTCTTGAAAACTAATTTTGTATGATTTTAACTGACAAAGAATCATCTTAATCTAAAGGAACCCACATCCAATTCAAGCATTGTAAATAAAACTATTTCACTGTCCTCTGATGGAGTCAAACAACAGAGTTCAAACAGATGCTAGAAGAACTTCTAAACTCTGTAATGTAGTGGGTTTACACTGCATTAAGTTTTCAATGCCCAGCCACAAAAGCTATTTTAAGACAAAGGGACCAAAATAGAGATGGAAGTAACATTATAAGACATCGCATCTCAAAACTGCCTCTAACAGATGTACACCCAAAAAGTCCTCAACCTGTACTGTAAACTGATGAGTAGGTAAGAAGAAAAGTAGCCCCATATTACAAGAAAAAGAATGGTCTCAGCCACATGCAATTCCAGCTTGTATCAGTTACAATCATTTCCCACCATGCTGTTTGTAAGACAGCAGGAAATTCTTTTAGCACGTAACTGCAAACAACTTTCCTAGTAGCAACAAAAGCTTCTGATCAGAGAGATCACAACATTCTAACTACAGTCCAACTGCTTCAAAACAAAACCAAACAAATCCCCATCTCACATTCCCAAAGAGAGGATTTCATGAGACATTACTAGAATTTGGGATCAGTTGGATCAATTTCTGCACCAAGTCTTACCACACCTCCTGAAAAATATTCACTGCTGTGGTTGAAGAATGACTGTCAAAGTTGCAAGCAATCCTGCTGCACCAATTCAGTAGGTCTCTAAAAAGAAAAACCAAAAAGATTTGGTACAAACATGCCAAAATACACAGCACCTTCTTGCATGTTCAGCTTAGGTCATGACATCATCTTGTGGCACTTGCACGTGCAATTGCTGTGCAAACTGTACATGGGAAGACACAAAGGACAAGAACTCTGAGGGGTAGCTGAGCACAGACCAACATTGCTTATAAACAGATCATACATACTCCCATTAAATCATAACTTTAACTGTAAAACTCAAAGGTATTAAAGAATCCAGAAAGGTCTAAACCTCCCATTTTTTCAAGATACAGATTCCTTACCAACAACAAGATCTTCCAAAAGGCAAGAAAAGGAAACTTTGTTCTAGAAAAAGCTGACATTCTTATGCTCCACAAAAATATCAGGTACTACTCACACCTAACATTTACTAACTAATCCTCAAAGCACTACTGGTTACAGAAATTCCAGATGAATAGAACTGACAATTTGTAGGAGAGGAAGAAATAATTCAGCATCAAACTACATTTCATCATTAATTTCATTAATTTCAGAATTTCTGAAATTAACAGTACATTACAGATACAGTTATTTTCAGTCACCTTAAGTTATAATGCTGAGTGTTCAGCATGAAATAATCAAGATAATATACTCAGTTACTGAAAATGTTATTTTCTGGCTACTGAGATAACATTATAAGGACCTTCCAGTTCTTAACTAGTACCAATATCTTGTGTTAACAATAATTAAGAATAAATTCATATGGCCTGAAGCCAACAAAGCACTGCATATGACAGAACACACACATTCCCCCATGCCACCCAAAAAGTAAGTATAGCAAATAGGAAGTTTAAATAATCCAGAATGAGTTTAGCTTCTTTAAATGATATATTAATCATTATTTAAAACAAAAAATATATTTCCCAGTTTTTCTCATCTAATTATTCAAGCTGTCACCATTACGTCTAAAAATTTAAGACAAATAACAAAAATAAACCCTTCTATCTCTGGAGCCAGCTGACTTCCAATAAACATATAAGAAAAGACAACCTTAGAGATAGTTCTCGTCCTTCCAAATTTGGTTTCTTATGTTCTGATCTCGATTCTGATGCTGCTTCTGGCATGTGACTGGAGCCAGCAGCACTGTTTTCTGGTGCCTGATACTTGTCTCCTGCAAGGTCAGTGAAAATGTCTAGCAAGTGATCTGTCACAAGAGCAAGGTTGGGGTATCTCCTTTGGAGGATCTGAAACCACAAACAAAAAAAGAAAATAATGAAACAAAACAACAAACCCATCCACACTGGAAAGAAACCAACAGCACCCCAGTTTTTACTGGGAAATGCTTCAATAGATATTATAGCTAGCAAGCTATATGAAACTGCTCTCCTGCAATCTCTTACCTGAAGAAAATAGAAATTATGACTACTATGATACCGATTTTGATGCCAAAACCAAACTTTTCCAGCTCAACTCTGCTCTAGATCATTTAATACATTTGCACAAATACCAACAAAAGGAAGGAACAAAAAGTACATTCAATCCTACCTGAACCCAAACCATGACCAGTTTACAACTTCACAACTGGTAGCAGAAGTCCTTACCTCCCACCCTTCTTTTATTGACTAAATTCATATTGCATTCAAGTTGTCTATTCACTGTGCTGACAAAGGCACGTTAAGGGGATAATTTTTCTTTTGTAATTTCCTTTCAGCTCTGCTCTCTCCACTAAAGCTTGCCAACCAAAATATTGCTTCTCAAAATTACTTTTCACAGATACAGGCCAGGAAAACTGGTCCTACCCTGCCAGACAGACTTTTAAGATTAACAAAAAGATCATGAGACTTTTTTCAAGGCAAGGAAGTGGGTATACTATTGTGGAATCTTAGTGCTTAGTTTATACATTTTTGTAACTTAAGCTACAAAGTTTCAGAAAAAGAATAAAAATAACCTGGTGGTAAGAGACACAGCTAACACTCAAGTTTGATCTTTTCATAAGGTTTTGATAGTTGTTCTTGCCCCACTCCTAACAATTAGCTGACAAATGACAAGAAAGGAAAAAAACCTCACAGATATTTAAGGCCACCTATAATTGTGCTGGCTGCTGAACGAGACCAAAGGAGTGAATGAATTCTACTGAACAAACTGTCTTCTCCATTCTAGAAAACTCAGAACTTTCTCCCCAACTCTTCTGCTAGAGACTATTCACTGCGTTTTCCCTCAGCCAAGGTTCTTCTAGAATCAGATCCTGTTTTGAGCTCTTATCACAAGGAGAATCTCCAGAGAACTGAATTTTCATATGAGCCCTAGGCTGTTTTAATCTTCCAAATAATTACACAGAGCAAACACCTCCCAGAGATGCTAACAAAAGAAAGATGGTAATACAAGCAGTTATTTTTAACTGATAACTGACCAACTATTTTTCAGCTCAAAGCTTAGAACACCAAATTAGAGTAAACTCAATTTTCTTTTTTTGCCATTTCTCTCTGCTTTCAAGTCCCTGTGGGCTAATAAGCAGCAAAGTAACTTGATTCTTAGACCCACACAAAGCACAATTGCATCTGTCAAGGCAAGTTCCAGGAATCTTGGTTCAATTCACTTCAAATTTTCCTTACAAACTGCCTGTTTACTTCAAAATTGGCAGCACAAAGCTGAAATTGTAAGGGTCTATTGTAGAACTTGAAGATAAAATAAGGATTCAATAAACTACTGAAAAACATTTATTACCCCTAAGATGAAACAATTATTCACATGCCACAATGGAGCAACAAACCCCCATACCTCCTTGAGCTCTCCTTTGCTCATGTTATCCAGATGAATTTTGGTCCAGTGTTTGTCCAGAAGAGCAGCATGGCTGCTTTGCTGCCTGTACCAACCTCCACCACAGCTGAATATTCTAAATCAAAACAACAATGAAGAAACACAGCATGCTGAGTGTGGCTGAAGTATTCAGCATTTTCAGTGCATTTCTGTGCATCAAAGAACAAGGTTCATACAGCTGCTACAGTATAAGGCAACAGGCATAAATGACACTGTTTGTCACTGTACTGTCCTGTACCCCACCTTGCCTATCCATGCTTTCCAAATTACTTATCACAGTGTTTTTCTTCCTATATGCCAAAATCTCCATTGAGGTACTTTCAGAAAGACTTAACTTTCTGTCAGTTGTCTGTCAGAAGCAATATCCAGAATCTTTGGTAAAGGGAGAAACCTGACAGAAGTGGCCTGTGAAGTATCTTAGAGGATCTGTGATCTTATTGCAGAGATGCAGGAAAAGCATCTTCAGCCCTGTCCCCTCCACAGTGTGTCACAATTCTTCTTCCTTGCCTCCAGACTCAGCTCTTTCCATCATATATTTCATCCCCTTTGTTCTTTTACTACAGAAATAACTATGCAGCCATGTAAGAAGTAGCCTTGCACATGCAAAGCATTAGATTTGGGGTTGTGGTTTGGCTTTTGTTTTCTGGTGGGTTTTCATTAAATTTTTTCTTCTTTGTTGTATTGTGTTTTGTTTCAATTTTTAAATACTATTTCCCAGCTGTAAACTGCAACAGATTTACAGAATCTACTCTTAACAAGCCTAATGAAAATTATAATTTGCTGCTATACAAACTGTTCACTGATGGTTTTGGCTGGGACAGAGTTAAATTTCTCCACAGTAGCTGCTGTGGGGCTGTGTTTTACATTTGTGACCCAAACAGTGCTAATAATACATACATAAGGGATGTCTTAGCTACCCCTGAGCAGGGCTTCCAGAGAGGCAAAACCTTTTCTGCTCCTCAGGAAAGCAGCAGCACCACCCAGCAGAGGTGGGTGAGGAAACACAGGGAGCTGGGATGGGACATGGCCAGGAGAGCTGATCCCAACTGACCACCAGGATATTCCATATCAGATTCCCAACTGACCAGCAGGATATTCCATATCAGATTCCCAACTGACCACCAGGATATTCCATGTTCTGTATCAGCAGTGCCCAGCACACACAGCTGTGCAAAGAAGGAGGAAGGGTGGGGATGCTCAGGGTGATAGGGTTTGTCTCTTTGTTTGTGTGGAAAGCTTTTGCTTTATCTAAACTCCATCTCAACCCCTGACTTTTCCCACTTTTACTCTTCCAACTCCCTCCCCCATCCTGCTGCAGGAGAGTGAGCCACTGCCTGTGTGGTGTTTAGTTGCTGACTGAGGTTAAACCATGGCAACCATGCATAAAGAAATAAAAATTCTTATGAAATGAGGAAACCAAAGGAGTGGAATACAGAAGACTCGATTCCAGAAAAAATAGATCAGAAAAACAAATTTATAGAAGCAAGACAAAAGCAGGGAAATTTGTTAAAGGCTTTGAAATAAACTACAAAACATTTGAAAACCACGTAACTGCCATTCTCCATATAGATCTCCTAATCTTTAACCTTGATAAAGATTTATATTTTCCTATACAAAAAGTTATTTGGAAAAGTTATATCCAAGGCAGGAGGCACTACAACACTGAAACAATCAGGCAGAGCATATTGTATCTTTTTCTGGTTAGAAAACATTACACCTATACTGACACTATAACTATTTCATAACTATGAATAATAAACCTTTTTCACACATTCCTATGAGTGATATTTTGTCTTGGTGATGGGTTGGTTTTGTAGGGTTCCTCCTAGCAAGGTTCATTTCTTCAGCTTTGCTGAAGCTGTTTTTCTGTACAAAGATTGGGATTCACCCCAAGGCTGCTTTCAAGTGGAAAAAAAAAATAATTTCATAGTTTCTATGATTTATATTGCTTGTTAACTGGAAATTGCTAAAATACTCCTATAAAAGAACCTTGTAAAAAGCACCTTGGACTTAAAAATAGGATACCATGTTCCCAATCTCATTTAAGTTTACAAACCTACCTCCTGGTTGCAAAAAATTGGAATCCTGGTGCTACTTTTAAACAGTCACCACGACCAGGAATCAGTAACTCTCTTTTCTCCAAAAGTGGAATCAGCACAGAGATCTGGAGAGAAAAAGAAAAATTATTAAACTTTTTTTTTTTCTGTGACACTAACAGACAGCACAACCATTCACACTTATTTCACACTTGAGATGCTGGAGCAATGCCACTGAGCACCATTACATTGCCAGCAACTGCTACTTCCAGAGATACACTTCCAAGTGATGCTAACAGGAATTGCAGAGTTCCCAGCAATTTTAATCAGCAGTGGAAGCCAAAGGTGTGATGTTTATTTACCTTTTTATCTCCCGTATTCAAATTTAATGGTAAGACAATGGAAATGACAGCCAGTACACTTCAAGTCCAAATCAAAACTATTTATTTTAAAATTATCAGATTACTTATCAGACACATTCAAATCAGAAGCTTTATTTTGTTTATCTGCCTGAACAAAGATGACCTGTGTCTCAAGGATGTCATTCTCAACCATAATCCTTTTTTAGTGTATACACTGCTACCCCAGGAGACTTTGGTACCTATTTATAAAATCAGCCCTTCCCTGGGGCAGGACAGTAATGGTGGTGGAAAGAAAGAAGGGAGGTATGACCACACCAATCCCTCAGCACAGAGGGAGCACACAGAGATCCTTTGATATGGAGAAAGCAGACAGGATGCCTGCAGGGAGGACCTGAAGAAAGGGATCTGATGAATGCAGGATACCTCTCAGGGTATGCTCATCATGAGTGCAGTGAACTAAATCCACAGAAGCAAATAAGTGCACAAGCTCCTAGCAGTGAACTGTCTGTACATACAAGCTCTATTCATTTGCTTTCTTATAAATTTTCTATTTCTATACCAGAAAGCCTAGAACCTAATAAACAAACTGACAGGTTATTCAGTCACACAAAGGATGCTTTATGGGACAGATATGAAAGGAAACAACCAGCAGAATGTCCAGCAGGCCTATGCAGCAAAGCACCTCCATCACACCATGGTGCAAATGACTTGTTTTCAGTAGCCATTACTTCAAGAGGCAAGGATGACTGACTAACTAGTTGTTCTGGAGCCAAAAAAATGGGAAATCTGTTATAACTTATAATGGTTAGTGCAACAGCACATTTTTAATATGGAAGAAATGTGTAAGGAAAAAAAATGTGTAAGGAAAAATATGTGGAAGGGAAAAAGGGCACACAAAAAAAAAATCTTAAGCCTCATATATTGACAATGTTCTCCGGTGTTTAGGGCCACATTTCGTTTCAAACACCAAAACACTATTAAATAGATACATTATCAGACACATTATCAGTGTCAACTCTAGTTTTCAGAGTGAAATCTGTGATAGGTGTCAGGGTCATGACTCCTCTGTAACAAAGACAGAAACTAATGAGGTGTGTAAACATGTGAACCAAGACAGGTGAATTCTTTCTAAGCCCTTCTAAAGCAGCAGCATTTTCAGCGTGCTGCTCCAGACCCCTGGTGATCAGACTCCCAAAACTGCCACCATGGGCATTACAACCAGTACCTTAAAGCAAACATAGAGCTACATACCACATCCAGAGGAGCATAATCAATATCCTCCAGGAGTATCCAGTGACCCTTGGTAACAGCTTGTGTCAAGGTGCCAGGCTGCCACACAAACTCCCCTGGAACATCTGTGCACCGATACATCCCCAGCAGCGTCTGTGACAGGAACAGGCACACATCAGAGACCTGGGCACCACCTCCCCACAGGAAAGGATGGCAAAAACGACCAAAGTTGGGACAGAAGTGACACTTTACCTCTACCTTACTAAACAATCTGGCTATCTGTGCCCAGCATTGCACTTTTTTTAATTAAGAAGAAAAGTTTCCCACCTCCGGTGGCAATTTAACTGAAATAATTAAAACAAGCCAGGCAATTGGAAGTGAATTTATGAGCTGTGCCATCCTAATTTACAAGCAATCTAAAGTAACAGAGAAAACTGTCTAGGGTGACACCAAACTTTATGTTTTTGAAAACTCTGTGACTAAGGTAGTAAACAGAACTATAAGGCAAGTTATTCAAAGGTAAAATCCAGTCAGAGCTTTGCTTTTCTCTCAAGTTGTAACTTCAATATAAGCATTGCTTTAAAAATTGAGGTTGTGATTTTACTGTTACATATTTTATACCACGAACTTCACCACTTATTCTTATATATGGTGGCCTTACTCTTGTATATAAGAAGACACAGTCTGTGAGATCGTGAAACCAGGTTCTCCATGCAAGCATAGAAATGTGCTTATGGATGCTAATAAAAACCTTCTGATAACTTCAGGTAGATACTAACCACCTTCAAAAACCAAAAATAAATTGTGCCAAACAACATAACTCAAGCTCCAAAATTCTGTATGAAAAACAATAAGTTCATAAAATATCTACAGATAGAGCTTAATCATTAATATGTAACGGCAAGTCACCTCAACACCCCAGTACCTTACTTTATCTCACCTTTATATCACAAAAAAAGGCATCAGATTAAACTGACATTAGCTCACTTACACTGAAATAAGAGTGTTCATCCAACCTTTGGCACCAGAATCCCGCTTTTTCCAATACAAATCAATTTTTTTAAATTAAAAAAAAAATAATCAAAAGTGCTGTTCCACATAGAAAAACCCTGATAAAATATAATTTGATACAGATTTAGCAAAATTACACAAAGAATTTAAAACCTACTGGAAAATAAGTTTTTTTTCCTGTTTATTTATTCATTCTCACCAATATTAAGACCAGTACTAAAGAGTTGGGGACTGGGGTCCTTGGGTGAAAACATTATATTATTAGAAAATTAAGTCCATGCTTTAAGTAAAAGTTATGTCACATGATTCAAACACCAAACAAATCCATCAGTTACCTTACTATCAGTTTGATCTCCAAGCTGAACTTTCAAAATATGAGGAGGTTTTGCTCTTCCTGTAACAGCTGCTAAATATTCAATTAAAGAAGTTTTGCCACATCCTATCGGTCCTTCTAATAAAACAGGAGTCTGATACGATACAGCAATAGCAAGGTTTTGAAGATTTGTGAAGGAAGATTCAACCAAAATAAAATTGCTGGTGTTATTTTCCTGTTCAAACATAAAATTTTGGGTTACTACACTTGAAATTACTTACAGTTGTACCACACAGAACAATTAGGAAAGTGGGTCTAACAACAAGAAAAATTTTGGCCTGCAGATCTGCATATAAAATAAAATAAAGGAGTCTAAAGTTGTATTTATTACCAGATATCAAAATAGATTTCATCCAAAAGCTATTACAGGTGAAACACTTAATGAAAAGTATACATACAACTTGATCCCAAGGGGAATTCCCACTATGTTGTCAGTACAGGCATAGTAACTATTCAGACAGAACTCATGTCAATCAAATACAATTTGCAGTATGAGTGAAATTAAGTCATCAGAATGGATCCAAATCACAGGACAAATCAAACAGCAGTTTCATTCAAATGATGCAAATATGAATATTAAATGGATAAATGTGAGTATTTACTTTTCTCTGTAGAGGCCAAAGTATAAGATCATTAAACTCAGTGAATGAAAAAAAAAAAAAGGTAAATTCAATAACATTTTCATTTTATTCAAAATTAAATTAATTCAGTTTATTGAATGATAATTAATTAATGCCATGGATAGTCTCCAAATATTCTGGCTCTTACAGTCACCTATCTATATATGGCACAAAAATTAGTGCTTTGTGCCAAAAGGCTCAGAGGAAGGAAATCAGAGCATAGAAACAAGTGTCTTGTATTTAAGTCTGACCTTTTTCCAGATATAGCTTGATGTACTTCTCTGGAAACAAGAGAACCTGCTTTCCCTCACAGTTTGCTCCTATGTCTTCATCAGGCCTCCTAAGCTGTCACTGGAACCTTCCTATTGTAACTGGAACTACACTGTAGACCAGATGAGTGGAATACCTGTGGCTATTAAAAAATAAAAGCATTCCTTTCAGGGAAGCTCTCACCTCCCTCAGAGATAAAGAGTATTCTTTCAGTAATCCAGTTTACAGCATGGCCTGGCTTCAGCAGAGCTGCAGCAGCAGTGATGCTGCCATGGGAGTAAGAATCTTCTTAAACAGCTCTACAGTTTCCCCTGCTACAGTGAACTCCAAACCACTCTCTCACAATCCTATAAAAAAATCCCAAAAGGCTAGAAACCACTGAATTCAAAAACAGAAGCAGGGAGAAAAACAGCGTGGGGGGAAGAGGAATTTGGAGGGAAAATCCTCTTTCCTTGCTTCAGCCACTCAAACAATTCTGGACACTGCTACTCTTCATTCATTTCTTTCTCCTGTTGTAGATCATTGTCACAAAATTAAACAAAAGAACTCAACTAAGAGCTAAAACTGGTACCTAAAGGAGAAAAACAGTCAGGAATACTGGCTGTAGCTACAAAGAGGGACCTGAACTGTTTAAGTTAAACAGCAATTTAGAAGAAAAAAGGTTAAACACTTTTTGTTTAAAAACGTTTATGTCTCGGATGGGCTTCCATAAGGCACTATAGTCTACATTACACTTTCTCAAGTGGTGACAGTAAATTCTTGCTCACTTTCTTTCCCCTTTCTCTGTCTTATGGAAGAATATAAACAGCAGCCTTGTTTTCTTCTTTTCATAGAAGAACTGAGCATGTGTTTGGAGAAAGGCTGCATACAAGATGCCCGTAGAGCGCAAAACCACCTACATCAATGCAGGTAAAAACAACTGTCCCAGATCCTGGCTTTACTCAGCTATGGATTGCCACCCCAACTGAGACTGAAGTTACTATGTTAGGCTGAATATTCTTTTGTAGTATGTTTGTACAAACTGCTACACGAAGGTAAAATGAACAGCACTATTGCTCCTTCACTGCTTTACTGCTGAGCTCCTGTGTGGCACCAGAATTATGCAACACTAGTTTACAGCACACACTGAGAAAGATAAAGATACACACATTACTCACAGCATCTCAATACCATCCAATCAGGAAATAAAGTCAGTTCACTGTACTTAGAAACTCCTAAAACAAAAATGTACTGATTTAACTGTGGATTACATACCTGCTCTTCAGAAACATGCTGTAGTCTGGGCAGCACAATGCCACAGACAGCTACTACACGTGCAGAGAGGTCACCCGACACAACGTGTCCTTGTGTATGGTGTGGTTCTTTCTCCTTTTGCCAAAATGAGGAGTCTGGATTAGCCAAAACTAAGGCTTGTTCCACATTCTGCAGCTGAGATTCTTCTAGCAACCTGGTGAAACCCATGTTTATTAACTCAGCTGAAAGCCATCAAGAAAAACAAATAGTGTTCAAGATTTTTAAAGTCCTTACTTCAGTCTGAAATGTATCAGCTCCTCAGGATTGAATATCTTCTTCAGGAAAGATAATTTATGCTCATCGCTCATGCATGTAACCAGAGCAAGACAGTTGGAAGTATACCTAAAAATTACATTTAGAACAAAATATGCCAAAACAGTTTTAAGGAATGTAGTTCGACAACTGTCAGTTGCATAACAAAACATCAAGTTTGGAAAAACTGCAGAAAACTTTATTCATAGAAATTATTTTAGCACTATGCTTAACATTCTTTCAGATTAGACAAATATCTCAGAACTGAGGAAAGCAATTCTATCATGGCACAGTTTTAATTTATAAACCAATTAGCTAACATTTCTCTGAAAAACTGAATTATCAGCAGAAATATAATAACGGAATGCACTTTCCTAAATAAATGAAGGTTAACATATGAGACAAAGAAAATGAAGTCATCTCTGCCCATTTTTTTTCCTCCTACCATTTCCCTTCCAAAACTGCATTTCATGCTATTTCTAAAGTAAACTTAATGCAATGAAATCAATTCTGAGTGCCTAAAAAAGCCAACAACTCCCAAGTCGTGACTACATTGAGCTGTCTTGCTACAAAAGAACATTTAATATAAATCATAAACCAGTTCTCATTCATTATAATGCTGTTTTTAACTTCCAAGAACAAAGTTTTCAAGGAGCATGATGGGGGGAAGGAAGAGATGGGGGAAGGCAGAAGATTGTTTCAGGATAAATGTTTAAGAGTCAGCTCATTCATTTAATAAAGACTATTGGTTGAACACCAGGTAAAGCAATTCTACTCAATGAATTGCAAGTGCTCTCCTTTTCTGACACTAACTATGTCATTTTGAAGAGCTGCATAAATGACTGATAGATTTGACAACAGTCTTGGTTCTGCCCTTCCTAAATTATACACCTTACTGAAATTATGTGCTACCAACACAATTCAGAATTTATGTTTTAAAAAGTGAAGACTATTGAACATCTTTTTTTAAATAAAAGGCACTATCAATACTACATAAGGTAGAGCATGTGGTTAGGCTGAAGGCTTGCAGGCAGACACCTAACATGAAAGATCTGACCAAAATCCCACACAAAACCTGTAACAAGGCTAATACAAGGTGCAGCTTAAACAAGCTAGGTTTTATAGCTGCTGAGAAATCAACACACAAACAAACAACTGAAAAAAGAACCAACTTGGGCAAACTGAAATAATTTGGAAAGATTCTCTAGACCATAGTTTTAATCACTACTAAGTGCTAGTCTGAAGTTCACTTTGTGATAGATCACTACAGCTTTCAAAAGGTCAGTTAAGAAGTACAAATACAGACACCACTGGTATGGATTGCTGGTATTACTTGAAGATGTTTTCTATTGCATGTGAACATTTTTAATTACAATCCAAGACACAGTTACAGCTATTCAATGAAGAAGATCTGGAGGTTTTAACTTACCAACGGACTAAAGTGTCATGACTCCTTAGGAGTGGAACACACACGCTCCAGTCCCACAGCTCCCGGAAAACTGATGGCTCCTTCTGTAAAAATCTGTAGGCAGCCTCCATGAGATCCCGCAGCTTCATTCGTCTGCGCCCATACCGCACTGTGTTTGCATCTGAGCTCTCCAGGAAAAGCCTCTGGAAAACTGGTGATGTAGTTTTAAAGTATCTTAAAGCAAATCTTTAGAAGAGAGTGAGAGAGAAAGAGAACACAAACGTGTAAGTCAGAAGAAAGAAAACCAGACACTAATAAAGATGTCAGGGCACAGGTCCTAAGACAATAATTGACAGTACTAAGAACTAAGTCTGTAATTAACTTCATCCACACATGGGAAAGACAACCACTTCAGCAATCAGCTGACAACAGACACTTCACCTTATTAGAAATCATTACTTAATTATCAAGGGGAGACAGTACTGCCTCTGGTGAAAACTCTTTGACTGCTCTTGTTTACTGAAAAAATAATACAGATTCCTACTTATGCAACTTTATATTCTACCAGCCTAGAGGTCTAATATTAAACTCAGAGATTTGGTTGCGAACTATTTTCAAGCTGTTTTGCTTTTCTGTAGATCACAGGTCAAAGTCAAATTGCATCTTACAACAGGATTTAATTAAAACAAACTGTGTTTGAGACTTGTATTTACTTAATAATTATTTCCGTTCAAAACACATTTGTTACTGTGGGAGACAATTCCAATCCTGACACTACCTCTCTTTACCAGGGAACACTACCAAGCACATACTGCCTGGAGGAAATGTTAACTGCAATGTTAATGGTTAATGATGACTCCAACAATTGCCCATTTGCAAAAGCATCAGTGCTTTGCTGAGGATGTGCAGGGTCACAGCCCAGGGGCAGAGGGGGTGAGCACCCATCACCCAGGGCTACAAGCAGGGGTTTGGGCCGCATCTGGAAGGGACCACCAATAAGAAGCAAATCCTGCAAGGTAGGATAATGCTTTTTATCATGACAATGTCCTCCCACGAGTGGCTCAGGTGTGAAAACTCCCCTGGGGGAAAAATACCGGGACATTCACACTGAAGGCTTTCATCCCTTCTGATGGGGCATAACTGGCTCAGCCACCTTAGAGGCAGCAGCCATGTCTTGGGAGGAGTCATGAATCAAAGATCCCTAAGTGCCTCCAGGTTCACCTTTAGGAACTTCCATCAGAGAACTGGTCAGATCCACAGTGTTGCAACACAGCTAAAACTCTCCCCCACCAGGGGAGGTACCTGGGCCTTCCCACCTGAACCTGTTTGTTTATTAACCCAACAAATTTTGTGTTCCGTGGGCTTGGATGGATCAACACTTCGACCATCACTTGGACCAATGGACACTGAAACTGCAACAAGCAAGTCTCGCCACTGGAACCGTGGGTAGTGACATCTTTCTATTCTTATCCTCTTTCTTTTGTTTCCCTTATTCATTTCCTTAAGTGTTATTTTTTATGCTTATATACTGTTGTATTTCTACAGGTAATAACCAAAATGGCTACATATCTCCTTTTCACTGTAACCAAATGGTTCTAAAATAAACAAAACACATATGGTATAAACACCATTTCTAAAATATAAAAACACCAGTCAGTGTCCTCTCTAATCCATCCCAATCAATCTATTAACAAAAACCTGGTTTACCCTGCCTGCAGGGGCAGGTTGTAACACCTCCTAAGTTCAAACACTGACATCCCATTACTCACGGCATAACATCCGGGTGGTCAGCAAGCAGCTTGCTCATTGCTACACAGAGCCTTTCATGCCGATCGTGGTTGATTTGGCCACCAGCTTTGATGGCTTCTGCATTTCTTTCCAACAAATCCAGCAGGATGGGCCGAAGCTGTCGGCCGATCAATAGGGTACATTCTTTATCCAGCAATAACTGCGCAAAAGTATTGAGGATGCACTGACGATCCTGCTGAGTCCAAACCTAAAGGAATGGGAAGTGAAAAAAGGTTAAATGACAAATGATTTTGACTTTTAACTTCAGAACTATTCATGCAGGAGTCAGAATGAATTTTACAGGAACAAATAGTTCAAAACCAGAAGGGAGTCCAAAATCCCAAAGCAAGTACTCAATTATGTCACAGTTCTTAGTATTTGAAAAAAAATTACAATGCAGAAGGAGTAAGATGCAGAATGATACACTAAACAGGAATTACAAAGTAGTCCCAAAACCCTAAATTATATTTTACAGCTGAAAGATAACGCAAATTGTATTTTTTTTAAAGAAAAAGATTGTGGAAATGTTGAAACAATTAATACATCTTCCTAGAATTTCCACTGATCTTAATAGCTTGGTCTTATGAGAGCCACAAAACATTTAAGACACTATACTTAACACGTTAAACTTAACATTTAAACTTGCTTCATGTTCACTATCTGTTGCAGTGTGAAGCAATACCCTGCTTCACCTTTCCCAGTCCCTCAGGTGTGCCAACCTCTCCCTTCCCCTCCCCCTTGCCCCCTTGCTAAGTGCTGTCCACCAATCTTGACATTCAGGCAAGGGCGTGTCTGGTTGGTCAAGTTCAAAAGATGCTTCTCAGCCCTGGGGTCATTGGCCAGTCAAGGTGTCATTGTCCCCTGAGACTGCCCCCCTTCCACCTGGTTGGTGGCACACCTACCCCTTCCCCTCCCCCTTTCCTTCAAAAGACATGGGACCATGCAGTTTGGATTCTGTTGGAGCTGTTACCAAGATTCAGAGATCTGTGACCATGGAATAAAACTCTGGATTAACCCTCCTGCAGAATCCATCTCCTTTTCCTCTTCTCCTCGCCTAAAGCCTTTCCATTAGAGGTAAAAACTGAATTCCTGCTTGCCTGGACTTGTTCCAAGTGCCAGCTGCAGCATACAGCAAGCCAGGGGTGTCTCTGGGGTGAAAACACCACAGTTGCTGCCTCTGGTCAAGCAGCAAGGGCCAGAAGAGCCCAGGCACGTTCCACCCGGTAATATTGGGATCATATTCCAATAACTATCTCTTTACAAAAAAGAAGCATTCAATCAGTCACGATCACAGCTTTATTTTTATAGTTCTGACAAGAATTACAGCAAGCAATGCTCTTAACAAGAAGCAGTTTGTATCTGCAGTTTTGAAGTTGAAATCCTTTTTCTTTTTATACTGTTACACAAAAAGTGTCATTGGGTTCTTTAAAATACAAGAAAAACATATTCACATCTGCTGGAAGAAAGAAAAAATCCCAAACCAACACACCTTAACCTCACATCTCCCCTGCCTAATGCTCCCAGCCCTCCTAACTTTGTTACTGATGAACAACCCATTTCTTTTGTCTTCCCCTCAAATCTCTCTCTTTGAGCTCATGTTACTACACAAGCATCTCTCCACCTCCATGATGTTTAACACATAGTGCAGTACAAGTAATTTTGAAAATCAGGACTATGAATTTGCACTGTAGTGGTTTTGCTCTCAACTCGGATGCTCCATGCTCCCCTCCCTTACCGAGTGAACCCTTATCCTGTTCAAGACAGAAATATTCTGTAATTCAGGTAATTCAGTCTTTTGTTTCAGCACCACATGCAGCCAATTCCTGCTTCTCCTAGGCTTTAGCTACTCTGGTAAAACCTGTTCCTGGTCTCACCATCTCAGGGATGGTTCCATTTTTACAAGAGTGCAGCTGTCCTTTGATTGTACCAGTACACACCCTTCTAGAACACATGCAAACCTGTTCAAATTCCCTGGTCTCCTGAGTTTGAAAAGACATTCACCCCCCCCATACAGCACTAAGAATACCAGTGAGGTATATATACTACAAATATCAAACACATCACATTAATTGCAACCTTTTTCTTACAGGCCTCGTGTTTGCTTTTACAGAACATAAGTTTATCTGCCTCTCACCTATCACAGCAGCATCAGAAATTATTTTAAAAATAGAGCAAGGCCCTGCTGATTACAGGGAATCAGATTTTGAGTGGCAAAATGACTAATAAGCTGTTTAAAGGCAGAATGGCTCATAAGAACCAGATAACTCAACTGGAAAAAACCAAAAAGTACCTCAAATTTTTAAATAAATTACGTCTTTGGCTACCCAAACAAGGCACAACAGGATGCCTAATTTATTAACCAGAGCTTTGAATATCAAATAAAGCCAGTTAACAATAAAATAATAAATAATGTGACTGATTCAGTAAAATTCTGTATTTACATGTGTACTGTCCAAGAAGTTCATGCCACTTGGCAATTTTGTAAGAGGAAGCAGTTTTTTAATCATTGTGTGCAGTACCCTTAGGACTTATAAAACTGTTCAAAAATCACAGTGGCAACATTCTCATTCTACAAAGAGACTGTTTATCTGAGCCTAAATTAAAAATGTTATGGAGAAGCAGAATACTTCTGGTGGGTGGTGTTATTTTTAACTAAACATGGCTTTATGAAATACCAGCTTTCTCAACCAATAGCAACAGACACCTGATCTGAAAGTGTTCACATCTGGGACAGTCAAATCTGCACGTGGGGTACCAAACAGCTGCTTTAAGAAAGCATCATAAAAGGCTGTGCCTCCAAGCACACAAGACACACAGCCTGTTATTGAAGAGACACCTGAAGCAGACACACAGCTAGGACTGAGACCTGGAGTCAGACACGATCCCAGGCACTGCTCCAGCAGCAGGATGCACATGCCCCTCCCAGCTTGCAGAGTATGTGTGCTCATGTTGGAACCCAGGAAATTCCTCTGGCTGCCCTGGAGGACTCGAGCCCCTGCCCAGGGGGCTCAGAGACCTTGGCACAGAGCCCAAGACCCCTGTGCCTTTAATTTAGCCCTTGGAAAAAACAATTATCAACCTTATATGAAGAATTACAAGCCACAACAGTTTAAGTAGAATGATAGTGAATTTATCACAGGGTGGAAAAATAGATTTTTTGGGGTTTTTGGAATGGGGGTTCAGGGGGCAAGATGGAGGAATTGGGGCATGTCCAGCCTTTCTCCTTCTTCTTCTTGGCCCCCATCTTCTGCTGTGATGTTGGCACTTTTAGATTGGTTTAGAGTAGAAGCTCACTGTCTAACATAAGTGATAGGTATTGGAAAGTAATTGTAAATATTGTACATGTAGTTTTTAGTATAAAAAGATAACAACACCCTAGAGCAGGAAGAGTGCCTTGGACTGTGCTGCTGAGCGGACCTTGGCAGGTCAGAAGAAAGAATTTTATGGATAAGATATAATAAACAACCTTGAGACTGAGAAATTAAGAGCTCTGACTCCTTTGACCACCAGGATGGGAAGAGACTTTCTGGCCTATCTCAGGGTCACTCTGACCAGCTAGAGATCCCAATGCTCAGAGGACACAAAGTACAGAAATCTTTAATAATACCAAGATTAATCCAAACTCTAAATTCATAAAAGGATCACAGCAATGAGCAAGCTGGTATATGCAATCTACATTTCTGCTCACGACACACAGGTTACCCAGACACAGATTTAACACTGGGATACTCCTAAAGAGTTGGGAGGGCATGAGGGCCACACATGGAAATCTTTCTTTCCCTCCATCACAGGAAGTCATGGTCTCTGTTCCCTCACACAACAGCTGTGTGATTGTGCAGCAACCAACTTGGCAAGATGATCCAAATTAATCCTTCTTACAAAGTCTTACACTGGGTGGGAAAGTTGAATGGATTTTCCAAATCAGCACTCGTTCTGGAAACAAGGTAAGAAAAGCAACACAAAGCTGTGGCTTGGCCTTTGGAAGAGGCTAAAAGGAAACAGAGAAGCACCACTCTTTGGCAGCTGTTCAGTTCAGCAAGATAAACCAAAATGCGAGCTCGCACTCTTCCTACAACCCACACAGTTCAAGGGAAACAAAAAAAACCCCAGGGGTGATACGCAGCCTCACAAGCTGGAACTTCCTGAACCTCCTCCAACACATCTTTGACAGAGTTGGACAGATCTCTCCCTCACCAGAGAGGATGCAAGCAAGAAGTTTCTCGTTGACTTTGCATCATTGACATAAGGTGTGTCAAAAATCACAGCTTTTCAAAACATAGCAGAAGGAGATGACAATACAGCCCAAGATGAAAGCCAAAGTGCAGCATACCTTCCCTTATTTCTAATGCTACACGATGGAAAGTCTAACCAATCTTTCAAATAAGTTACATTTTAGTATGAAAAAACCTCTGCCTTAGTTGCCAGAGCATCAGGACATTTTTCTGACAGACAATGGGTAACTGTGTGAATTTGAGACCACTAGGTCATCTCCTTTTTCCTACATTTATTAATATAAAGGAATAAAGGCATTTCATCAAATGCTAAGACTGAAGGCCTCTAAATAAAAGCTTGGAATTATTATTAAAACAACTTCCACTGCTACAGAGAAAAATGAAATGCAAAATGAAGGATGCCAACATAAACCATCAACGAATTAAAAATCACGAATGGTGTGCTCAAGAGCTCCTGTCCAGTTAGGAAGGTTGCACAGACTGAATAAAAGAAACATCCCAAGGGGTCAGGTTCTTTAATACATATATTTCCATATAAGCACTGTGGTAGATGCAAAGGACAGAAACCAGTAAGGGTTTTTTTGCATTAAAGTTCCATTCCTAGGAGTGTTTTAACGTTCTCAGTGATCAACTTCTCTGTTGAAATTGCATGATCACAGGCATCCAAAGACATACATTTGCACAAAATTCACATTTGGAATTCTATGCAGGAAGACTTTCTGGCAGACCTTTGGTAATTCAGAGCCAAAAGCACATTCCAGCAGTTTGTGGAGATCTATTGCTTCTACAGTTTGCTTAAATTATTCAAAAATGTAAAAGTGGGGAACAAAGACTGGTTCAAAGAGCTTTTCATCACATCTTCCTTATTAAGAGCACAGAAATTTGCTGTGTATTTGCAGAGTTCATAGCATAGAATATAAAAAAACTTTACAGAAAAGGCTCTAATTCTATCCCATACCCAGGCACAGGGAACAAAACCTTCCATGACCACATGAACCGTGCCATACTATGAACCTCAAAAGACTGCTCCTTATTTAGCAGTTGTGGGCAGGTTTCATTCCTTTATGGAACACTGTTGAAGAAATATGCTGCCAGAAAGACATAACAAAGCCGTAGAGCAAAGAGGGCTCTACATTTCCAGAATGCAGGCTTCCCAGGTTATACACAAAGCAGGCAATCAGGTATGATGTTTAGAGATGGAGTTAGTTTACTGGCAAGACAAAATAATCCTAGAGCTGTAGCTTCCAAGCCTGGAAACAGCAATTCAGTTTTCAAAAGGATGTGCCAATGTTAAATCACGTGCTGTTCCAGGCTCCCTCTATACAATCACTCTTTAGGAATTTCCACCTAGCAAGGCTTTTAAACATGAAGCATTTCCATGAACAGTCACCGAGAGGGGAAAGGCACAGCGCCTTTCCCAATCTCGGTGACTCGGTTCTGGCTCGCTGGTCCATCTGTCTGCTACAACTCGTACCCACATCATCCCCCTTCCTATTTCACAGCAGCTTCTCTCTCTGGAAAAGCAATTCCTCATCACTGCTTCCCACCATTTAGCTTCCACTCAGGACTGTATATTCGGGTCAATTTTACTTTGATCCTGTCATTTGCAGCGACAGAAGAAAGAGCCATCTGTATACCAACAAAGAACCTCGAGTACCAGTATGAAAGCCTTCCCCAACCATAACTGCGACAGCAACTCAGGCTGAAAGCCAATATTCTGAAAAAATATGGTATTTCAGACTTTTCATCTTCAAACAACTGGGGCATTTCCTAGACACTCAAAGAGAAACAGAGACTTTGAGCCCCAAAATGTGTACACATCTGAGGGGCTTCAAAAGCCCTATCACGAAGAGCATTAATAAAACAATATCTGATGTGCTGATATGCTGTTACTACATATCCTCAAGCATTTCAGAGAAAGAAAGGGGATCGGTCTCAACTCTCCTAGAAAGCAGATGTGCCTCTCAGAGCTAAGGCAGCTTAGGCATGAAGATGACTATAGGACCATGTTTTCAGCATCACTACAACACGGAGACTGTGATTAAAAAAACTCTCAAAGCAAAGCCTAGAATATCCATGCCTTTTTTTATCCTATATGCTGTTTTAAGGTAATTTAAAAAGACACGCAAAATAGCAACAGGGTAGGGACCAGTTCCTGTCTCAGTGCTTGATAACAAAATACCACCTCTCGCTGTCACGCCTCCGGAGTCACCTTAGGCGGCATGGAATGGATTGAAGATTTTTACTGCGAGGCGAAACGCAATAGGAAGGGCACCAGGATACAGAAGAGAACCTTCCTCATGGGCTCCACCCGCGCACCCCCGACAGGGGCGAGGACGGCAAGAACCAGCACCAGGGAGAGAGGGAGGGAGAGAGCGGGGATCAGCTCCGCCGGCTGCCCGAGGGCCGGGGACGGCCGGGGGGATCGGGCACACACAGAGCGGCCGGGAGGAGATGGCGGCACGGGGGAGGCACAGGGGTGCGCTCCCTTCGCTCCACAGCGGCCCCTACGAGACCCTCCCTGACGGAGGGAGTACGGACGCCCGGGGGCTGCCACCGAGCGCCGCACCGTCCGCTCCTCACCTGCTTGGCCACAAATCTGCTCAGCTCCACGCCGCTCTTCTCGTTCCTGCGCGCCACCAGCTGCAGCGGCTCGGCCAGGCGGAGCCGCAGCTCGGCCGCCATCCCGCTGCCGGCAGTCCCGCGCCGGGAGGGGCACGGCACAGCACGGGCGGGGGCGCGCGGCGCGCAGCACGTGGGGCGCGCGGCGGACGCGGCACCACCGACTTCCGCTCTGCCGCCGTCACGGGAAGCGCGGCCGCCGCACCGCCCCCCGCTCTGCCGGACTACAGCTCCCGGCGTGCACCGCGCCGCCCCGCCCCTCCCGCCGCGGGCGCCGTCCGGGAACGGAGCGAGGCTCTCCCGCTGGCTCAGAGCGCTGGAACGCCGTGCGTGGGGGGCTGCGCTTGCCGTGCCCTCGGCTTCCTCTGCTCTCTGCTCCCCGGAGAGCCATCTGCCGCTGCTGCCGCAGGACTCGCCTGCCCGCGAGCCCTTTAAATCTGGGTTGGGCAGGCGGCCGAGGGCGGGCGGTGACGGACGCGGCAGCGGGTGGCCCCGGCTCGGGCGGCAGGAGCGTTACGCCCCCGGCGGCAGCCGCTCGCGGAGGCCGAGCGCGGCTGTCGGGCGGTAACGATGTCCCTGCAGGGGTTTGGCAGCGGGAGCGCCGACAGCAGCAGCCGCCGGGATTGAACCTTGGGCTTCCCGGGAGCTCCGCCGCAGCAGCGCGGAACGACACCAGGTAAGCTCGTGTGTGCCGTGCGGCACAGCCCCGGGCAGCCTCCAGCGGCCGCGGCCCAGGCCTGCGTGACTAGTGATTGCCGTGAGCTCCGGGTCGGAGCAGGCGGGAGGCTCCCGGCTCGTCCCGCCGGGAGCAGCGCGCGATTTCCCGCGCTCGGGGCCGGGCCGGGATGGGGCCCGCGGCTGGGAAGGGGCGAGGGGGCGTGGCCACGGCCGAGGGGGTGGGGCGCGGTCGCCCCGCGCGCCTCACTTTGGCGCCAACTGCTCGGGGCTGGGGGCGGCGTTTGCTGACGTCACGGCGGCGGATGAGCCGTGCAGCTGCGGCCGTTGGCTGGCGCGGCGCTGGCCCCGCCCCCCGCGCCCGGCCTGCGGCACCGCGGTGGCGGTAGCGGCAGCCGGTGAGCGCTGCCGGCCCTGCGCGCACCGCACCCCCCGGGCACAGCGCCCCCCGGGCACAGCGCCCCCCGGCACAGCCTGCCCGCCCCGTGGGAGCCGCGACCGGGGGTGCTCCTGCCTCACCCCCGAGAGGTCCCGAGCTCTTCCGCCGCGGGAGGAACTGGGGCGGGCGGGAGCCCCTTCCTTCCCGCGTGTGCAGGGAGGGCGAGGGGAAGAGCGGCTGCCTCTGAACGGGCGGGGGGCTGCTCGGCGCTGCTGGGTTCCATGTGCCTTCCCCCCTGTCAGCCCCCCAGCCCGGTGCTGGTCTGACTGGTGGTATCAGACAGCGGGAATTTGTATTTAAATGATTAGTAGGGAAGAAATCGGAATTATCAAATTCAGATTATTTTAACTGGGTAAGCTGCACGTTTGGATAACCTGTTCATTTAATGCAGTGCTGATTTTCATATCAAAATTTCTTTGTCGGATCAATAAGTGATAGTTAAACATCTTCAGGATGCTCATTCAAGTAACAGATATTTTTTACGTGTTTTTGAAAGATGATTTTGTTACCTTGATCCAAGAGTCTTCCTACTCTAGTGCTGGATTTCATTGAAGAGCAAGGGCCACATGTAGCTCAGGTGTAATTTATGTATTTCAAAGTGATGCTGCTTTAGGTTGCTATTCTGAAATTGTCAATTAATTGGTTCCCTGTGCTCTGATGTTTTACTCGTAGATGGGGAAGCCATAGGAAGTTTGTATCATGGCAGCGGATGAGGATGGACTGGGACTGTACGATATCCGCTACAGTGGTAAGAAGTGTTAGATTACTTTCTGCCTCCTGGGGAATTAATGAAAGCAGTCTTATGCAAGTAAATAGGTCCAGAAATAACTTAGAAAAATAATTTGAAGTTGTGACAAATACTGATGAGCTTCAAATGTAATTAAATAATGGTGGCACAATATCATGCGAGCCCTATCCCGTTAGTAAGTTTGTATGTGAAACCATACCTGTGTACTTTGGATTTCTGGAATGTTTTGAAGGGTTCTGGAACTGGTCTCCCTCCTGTCTTTCACAGTGTATAATTTAACCTTCAGCTGTATCTTAATGAGCAGCATGGGGCACTGCTCCTTTGTTTTCTGTTTGTAAGAGCCAGTGTGCTCCCAACTGCCCCAGTACCCATGAGTATGGGTAAGGTTCACCATTGCCTTTACCCACGGTAATCACAGTAACTGCCACAGTACCCATAATCAAGGTACTCTTTATTTCCAGATCCCAGTTGGTTGATTTAACACATATTTGGGAGATTCCCAGCCTCAGAAGGACTATGGATATTGGTGCTTTTCTTTATAGAAATAATATTTGTTGCAGAAATTGAGAGGTTCACACAGAGGACATGAGTGATAAGAGGCACTGCAAAAAGACATGAAGAGAGACTAAGATGATTTAGATTAAAATACATTTACAGAATCAGTTAGTGTGTTAGTAGATGGCAATACTAAAGCAAATTGGTGGTATTATGATATAGACTGCTACAGTACTTTCTCTTTAGCAAGAAATATTTTCTTTAACAGTAGTGGTTTTATCATACCAAATCTTTTATTTTTGTTTTTGGGTTGTATAAGTTTGGTATTTAGTGTATTCTAGAAAACAGTTTCAAAGTTAGATCAGTTTTACTTAATTTGTCATTTTAAAATCTGTTTGACATACAGTTGGTATTATGCACAGTTCTTGTAGTATTTACAAACTGATCTTACAAATTTGCTCCCTGGTGACTGATCTTTTCTCCACAGTAGCAGTAGTTTCCTGGATAAGATTCCCCTTTTACTGGTCTGTGCTATTACCTCTACTATTTTCTTTTGGTATAGGATCACTGCTGTGCTTACTTTATGGGAAAGGTAGAGTTTGCAGTTTACTAAATGACTAGTTTGGCTTTTTTTTTTTCCTATTGCTTTAGCTGAAGCTTCCCCCTTCAGGGAAGGAGATGAGAGCTCCGTGGATATTTATGATGGCTTGGACAGCAGTTTGTCAGTTTCTGGTAGGTGAATTGTGTCTCACTGCTCGGCTTGGCACATTACACAGTCTCTGCTTCTTAAGCTGATTTCAAGTAAAACAATATCTAGTTTTAAGTTTACATTTAGCTGGGGTAACCTATGCTTCAGCAAGCAACTTGTTTAAATTCAGGATATATATTAGGCTGTATAAATGCAGCAGAGAATTCTTAAATCTGTTAGCTGAATGAATGAAAGACAGTTTTCCTCATATTGGCTATTTGAAGATACTTGAGCATGTAAAGGGATGCAGAAAACCTTAGCTATTTTATCTGTGCCTTGATAGTAAGACATTTTACCTTGGAGAAAACACCTTTATTTTGTGTTTTTGTAAGCTTCAGGATCAGATCCAGCAGTCACTGATCACTAAATCCCGTGAGAGATCCAAAACATACTTTCAGTGTGATACAGTAAATTCAGGATATCCTTTAAACCTTTTGTTACTGTCCAGATAATTTGACATGCTGTTGCAGCACACGCTGAAGTTCAGACAGCCAGGATACACAAAGTATCACCATACAATTGCAGAAGGCTTCAGGCATCTGCCCTTCCTGTTCTTTAGCCCAACCTTTTATACCCCTCATGCTGATGCATTGCACCTGAGTGCCCTCTGTTCCCTTTGGAACAGCTGTGCCCATTGGGGATGAGGCTCATCCACAGCCCCACTCCCAATTACCACAAACTGTGTGCCTACAACGTGTTAATGTAAATTAATTTCCTCTTTTAACTTCTTTGAAAGTGAGTATTAAATGGATTCAGCACATGTTCTTTTTTGTGAGCCTTAGAGCACTTTAGTGAAATGCTGTTTCTAGTATTTAAGCAATTATTTCTCTCCTTACTGCTGTAAGACCATTGAGTTTTTATGAAGAACTGTACTGTATCCTACAGACATAAAGCATCTATATATCTTCTCATTTTGCATTTTGTATTTCTTAAGTTCATATTTCTTATATGGAGATGCATTGTTTCATAAACATTAAAGGTGCAAGGAGAAAGAGCAATGCAGTAGAAACATTTTAAATAGTCTAGTTTTGAGTGACCATTGTTTTTTAAATTTGCAGAGAGGGCTGGTGAGATCTTTGCTCTGTACAGATAAGATGTTATTTATACATCCTCTTGCATTGTATTAATAATACTTTTTGCATTATGGTCTTGTCCACAGGATGGAAGCACAGCTTTGATAGCTGACTTCATTTTTTGTCTGCAAATGCATCTGTATTTTAGGGCTGTCATAAGCCAGGTCCTGTCAGTGAAGTGTATTTGGAACAGGGCACCCAGGCTGATTTGAGGAAAAAACACTATAATTAAATAATTTGGGTGTTGGCTTGTCAGTTGGTTTTGATTGTTTGGGGGTTTTTTTGTTTCACTTTCATTTCACTTACAGATGGCTATTTCAAGGTATCTCTGTACCTTATTGCAACGTGGTATGATGTGAGCATGTAATAATTATTTTGTGTGTTGTTACCTTGTAAGTACAAGAAGTAAAACCAAAATGCACAGACAGTATAGAACTGTGTACACAATGCAACATGGTTAGAAAAATAGCTTTTTCCTCATGTAATTGCTTTTCTTTATATAGACAATTTTGCTCCAAATACTACACCATCTAGAAGCAGCTTAAATTTATTTGATGAGATATTAATTGAAGAAGGGACTGCAAAGAAAGCATCCTATGATGAGGTATGTATTAATAAGTAAAAAAAACCTTCTGGTGTTTTGGGGGGGTTTGTTCCTAATTTCCTTGTGTGAGAAGTACAGAAAATGATGTCAGATGCTCACACTGTAGGAAAAATAGGCTCTTTTTAAATAAGTAAAAACAAGAGTGTGCTAATAAACTCTTAGAACAAGTTCAAGTGAATGTCACTCTGTGACATGAACTGTTCCCATTTCTCATCCTTTGCATGCAGTTCATTTATCAGCTGTGTTATGGGAAAATGCATTGGGAGTTCCCTGTAGTCAAGGATCTGGTCAGACATCTGATACAAAGCTAAAATCTTGACATTTCTCCTAACAACTTTTACCAGAGTAAAGCAGATAAATCTGTGATCTATTTTACGTGTTGTTAAATTCTGTCCTTGAGACTGAAGGTGGCCATGCAGTAGGTAACTGCTTCTAGCAAATCAAGACAACACTCATTTAAGTAGCATCACCAATCCTGGCCTGTAAGACACATTCAAATGGCATGAAAGGGACAGGCATTAACAAATGTTACAGAATAAGTAGGAGTGAACCCTCCAGGACTCTGCTGAGTGATGAAAATATTACTTTGCAAGTTTGAAAGTTGTTGACTCTGTGTTTGAGTGGAAGTTGTCCATTCTCCTGTGAAAACCTCGTCACTATCTACCTCTAAAGAAGAGCTCATGTGCCAAATTTATTTTAGTTAACTTTGTGATCTCAGCAGGATCGTGTCCTTTGCTATTTTTGCAGCCCAAGTTTGTTGTAGTAACATTTTATTGTGTTTTTCCTTACTTGTTTTATCTTACATGAGATCTGTCAAGAGAGTCCCCATCCATTTGGCTCTCAGAACTCCTGCTCCTTGGTAGTTGTGACTTTAATTTCACAATAATATGGCTTCCTGTTATTCTTAACCTATTAATGTGAGGCATGCACATGTAGATTTCCTCTTAGCTGAGTGTTTGTGTTGTTTTAGAGACCTGCATACCAATTGGAGCCTTTTGTTTCAATGTGGCTTTCATATGTTCCTTTGGGGGAAAAACATAGGTTTGTAATATACATTAATGTGTTAAGTAAGTATAGATCTAGAGAAGTAACTATTCTGTATAATTAAGTCCATTTCTGTGCTCTGAATTCTTCTCTCTTTGACAGTTGCAGGCAGAATATGGAAAATGTCAGCAGCAAATTAAAGAGTTGATGAAGAAATTCAAAGAAATACAGGCACAGGTATTGTAGTTCAAAGGGAAATATTGTCAAGATCATGCAAAGTAAATTGAATATTGCTTTGAGAAAGAATTTCATATGCTTTCCAGACTTGATCCATTGCATGGATGGTTTGTAAAACATCCCTGTGGATGTTAGGAGCTTGTTTTGCCTAGGATGGTTGGTGGGGATAGCCTACTGACAAGATCACTGGGTAAATTAATGTTTCACAATGTTGTGTGCAGTAGGACTTTATTTGGTTAAAAGCTATCTTCTGTCTTCCTGATTAGAAAGTAAATGTGTCAAATGAATAGTTATCAGAAAGGTATCCAGTACTCTTGTTTTTTTAATGCTCCAGGGACAGGGCTGTGGAGGCACCTGAGCTGTCATCAGAGCTGGAAGCAGATGTCTGTGTTGCTTTGAGCATAGAGCCATTCTGATAAGTCTGAACTGCTCTTCAGCTGCAGCTGGTGTTCCCTTGCTGTGCCATTCTGTAGAGGGGATTATTTGGGGCAGTTCTGCAGTGTGCTCTTCTGCATATTGCACATAACTCCCAAAGGTTCTAAGTCTGCAGGGGTAAGCAGCTGCTGCCCTGTGACACTTTTCTGCAAAACCTGTCTGCCTTTCTGAGCAGGCTTTGCTGAGGACAATTATCAGGAGAAGGGACTATTTCTAGGGTTGGCAGGGTTCTAGAATATCATACCTAGAAATGTTAGAATGATAAAGCGCCCAAGGTTGATTTTGATATCTTCAAAGAAATACAGTTACCCTCTTTCTCTGTAAGTGCTTGACAGTTACATCTCTCATTTGATCCAATGACCAAGAAGGAAATAAATGAGTAAAAGAATGAAGCAAAGAAGTGGATTATCATTTTTTAGCTCACTTGTTTTATGGCATATTTCAGTTTTACTAAATTGTATGCTTGAAATGTTTGAAGTAATTACCACAAAGAGAAGCATAAATGTGAATAATGTTACCAAAACAAAAAAACCCAAACTTTTTGAATCTCAATAATTCTGATTTCTTTGAAAGAGTTTATATATGTTTTACTGTTACTTTGCCAGCCTGGGGACACTTTTCTAGTGGTCGTCTTGCACTGTTTTTCATTACATGGTTGGATATCCAAACTAATTCTTTTTTTTTTTCTCTCCCTCTCTCTCTTGCTGTCTCTTTTATATATATTTAAAATAGAATATCATTCTACAGAATGAAAACCAGGCTCTCAAAAAGAATATTTCAGCCCTTATCAAAACAGCAAGAGTGGAAATTAACCGTAAGGATGAAGAAATTAGTCATCTGCATCAAAGGTACAAATAGACAGTAGAACTGAAAACATGCTTGTGGTCTGATCATGTTTATATACTTGTTAGAAATTTTTGTGTGCATTTTAAGAAAAAATTAATGAAAAAATTAGTAAATTATTGTGTAGTTTAGAACCAGTACAATCAGAGGAAATACAGCTCTCCTTTGCCTGATGAGGTCTTGGGTTTCTACTTAAGAAAAGGAGTCCATGTGGTGACCATTTGCATGAATTTTTGTTTGTTTGTAACCCTCTATTCCTTGTGGGTTATCTAACCATCTTAGATGTTTGAAAGCAATATCTTACTAGTTTTGAAGCTGAATTGTGTCTGTTTTATGGCCTCAGACATGAATTCCATGGAACTTCTCAGACAACAACTGAGAAGAAATAAATTATATCATGTTTTCCTGGCAAGGTATGAAATCCTATCTCCAGTGGTGAGCGATAACAACTGGAGAATTCTTGGTTATTTCTGTGTACCACTAATGTTACTGGAAGGAGTTGAAACAGTGAAGTGTGGATGGGAGAGTAGCTGACAATAAGGTTTCTGAACCATGTAAAGCCAGAGCAGGGATTTGGGATTCAGAATGCCAGCTTGTCAGAAGGTTACCTCCTTGTCACTTGGTCACACATCATTGGTTTGTTTGAGTTTGGTTTGATCATTTTATATTTTCCTGCACCAAAACATGTTGTAAGGAAGATTCCTTTGAGGTTCCTGTGCTAAAGGCTATTTGCATATAAACTATGCAGGTTTCTTTGCTAAATACAGAGAATTACCAGGCACAGTCTGATGGAGATCAAGAGGTTTTGATGTGTGTAATTCTTTCAGCTCATCAGCTTTCACACAACAGCTTTCATTTTCACACCTTTGAGTGCAGTGAATTTTAAATTCTTTGAAAAACACTTTTTTGTTTTGAATATTTGACCACTTTATATACTTTAAAAGCTCCATTTCAATATCCTCTGATGGTGGTGAAAGTTTGTGAACAAGGTATTTGATCTAGATATTTTGGAAGCATCCACCATGGAAAATTGTGGGGAAATTGGCACCTTGAGATCTTAGAAACATGCCTTGTCTGCTGCATGGTTTATAGTAAATTAGCTTTTCTTAAGCAATACATCTATATGTAAAGATTATTTCAAAGTTAGTATCTCTCAAGGAATTGTTAGTGTTTACCTCAAAAAAAAAAAACCCTCAACTATAAAACCACAAAACCAAAAAAAACACAGCTTGGGTACAATTACATTAATCACACATGTATACCCTTTCTAATTTGATTTTTTAAGTTATTTTTTAATATGATGACTTCTCAGCAGTAGCATGTGGCCTTGATGAAGCTTGGTTATCTATGGTTATCTTGGTTATCTATCTATAATGTGTACTTGTTTTCTGGAGCTTGCAAAAACTCCCAAATGTAGTTTATTTTCTTATTGATGGCTTATAAATTATTATTATTATTATTATTATTATTATTATTATTATTATTATTATTATTATTATTATTATTAATAATAATAATAATAATAATAATAATAATAATAATAATCACTAATGCTGTCAAGAACAACTTTTTTTTTTCCCTTTTATTGCTGGACAATGAAATACTAATTTGAATTACTGAGATTGTTACCTAGACGCAATACAGTATTTTTTTCATAAATCTTGATTTTTCTTTAGATGAATTTCTTTTGGAAAATATGTATATAAATTCCATTCTTTTGTGCTGATGGAAATATTTTTTTTTTTTAAATCACCCCTTTTTTTTTCAGCTTGAAATTGAAAGTGTTAACAATTTTTACAGAAACATGGATTCATTGCGGTTCAGCTTTAGTTATGTTTAAATACATTTTAAAATAAGATAACTTCTTTTGTTTTATAAACAGGCTGTCAGAATTTCCCAACCATCGAAGCGTTTTCACCAGAACGTACCTTCCAGGAGCAACTAAAACAAAAGATTCCAAATTCAGACCTTCTGATTTTGGTGACAGTATGAAGATGGAGCACAGAATGAAGAATGACTGTTCAAAAGATGCCTACCACAGTTACTCATCTCACAACACAGACAGTGGGAAGTGTGGCTCTGAGAAAAGGAACACGCCACTTTTGCCCAGGTACCCTCCTGAAGAGCTCTGCAGTGATGGTACTCACACGTGTGCACTGAGCTATGACCATACCTCCACCAAGGAGAACAGAAAGGAAAGAAAAGAAACCAAAAGTAATGAACAGCACAGCAGGGGAAATGGCAGCAAATACAAAAGAGAAGTACATCAGAGCACTGGAAATGATGGGGACAGTGAGGAGGGGAATTTGGATCCTCAACAGAAGCTGAAAACCCTCTCAGAGAAGGCTAGTAAAAATGAATTGCAACAAAAAAGTCAGAGCATGAAACTCAAATGCAGTCCATGTGTGGAGAGAAGAGTAGAAAGGGGCATTTCTTCCTGGGAGAAACAGACAGCTGGTAAAGACAGATTTCAAACAAGAGGTGAATTGTATGCTGATGAGAGATCACAAAATGTTTTAAAAAAGGACATTAAAGCACATGATAAAGGTGAAAAGCATGCTGGCCAAAAAAATAAACCGAATGAGAAGCTGCAAGAACAAGCAAGGAGGCCTAGCAGGGGAAGCAGTCCACACTCCAAGAATGAGCATTCAAAGAGTCTTCATGAATCACATAAATGTCGTGCAGAAGAGTCTAGAAAAGTAAAGCACACTGACTGCAAGAGAGACAGGGGCACAGATGATCATAGCTCTCGAGAAGGAAGGACTTCACCTTCTAATTCCAGCAGCAGAGAGCATAAATATGCACGCTCGAAGGAAAGCAGCGGTAGACATGAATGGGAAACAGCACATTCCAAATCAGAAAGACACAGAACTGAGGAAAAAAGGAAAAGGGAAAGAGAGGATCAGGATGAAAATAGACATTTTAGAAGTGAAAAAAAAGTTGCAAAAGAATTTTCTCACCAATCTGTAAAAGACTCCAAAAAAGGTACCCATGGTACAAAAAGTGAAAGAAACAAATCCTCTAAGCTGGAAGAAACATCCAGAGTAGCAGGCACCTTAAAAGATGATAAGGTACCCAAAAGTAAAGGTAATCACACTGGGCAAAAAAGCAAAGACTTAAAACTTAGCTTTATGGAAAAGCTAAATTTAACTCTTTCTCCTAATAAGAAGCAATGTCTCTCTGCAATGGATGGACTTAAAACACCTTCCCAAAAGGCCACTGATGAGGGAGGTACAGAGCTCACACTGCAAGCAGAGCTCTTAGATTCTGCCCACCCTGTAGACTGTGGTCCCACAGGGCACAGTCATTCAGCACTACAAGTTCTGGACACTCAGAGCAGCATGGAACCAGCACTGCCTGTTGCTGTCAGTTCTGGAAATGGAGCCTTGAAAGCAGCAGCAGATCTGGCACAGGCTGAAGCATTGCTTGCAGTCACAGCTGATGAACCAAGCTCAGAAACCTTACCAGAAGAAGAAGGGGGTCAGATACAGCCCCAAGCCTTGCCAGAAGCAGCAAAGGTGCTGGTTCCTGATGAGATGGAGTCTGAAATGCCTTCAGAAGCAGCAGAGGCTTGTGATCCAGCTGAATTGGAAGCCTCAGTAAAAACAGCAGCAATGACAGGTCTGAACCACCCTGAATGTTTGCCTCTGGAGGTGACAGGGAGTGTGGCTGAGTGTGAAGAGCTGCCTGTGACAGAGGCTGAGATGCAGGATGATTATGTACCAGCAGCAGAAGTGGCAGGACCTGAACCTGCAAGTGCAAGTATGGGAGACCTTCTAGAGTCAGCAGCAGAGAAGAAAGAGGAAGATAAAATATGGCTGGCTGCTGACACAGAAAGCTCTGCAGATCAAAGTGGTTCTCAAAGTGTTGTCTTAGATGACTCAGAACCCAGAAGTTCTGGTGACCTGGAGTCCTCTGATGTTGCAGATGATAGCAGTGAAACAAAACCAGACTCTTTAATGGAAGTAGTTAGGGATGATGATCACCTGGCTGCAGAAAATGTTGACTATCCCATTGAGGTAAAGAGTATCTGTGAAGTTAATACAAGTGCATCTCATTCACTGGACAGAACTAGGATAAGTGATAAGGATGAACCACTAGTTGACCAGAATACTTGTGATCTGGGGCCAGACCTAGCTGATAACAGTACTGCAACAGCATCTTCTCTCAGTGGTGAGATGTGCCCTGTAACTAAAGAGAGAGTATTATCTAACCCAGTTTCTGTTGATGATGACAGCTCAATACTGAGCATTGATCTCAATCACTTGAGGTATATTCCAAAGGCAATCAGCCCACTGAACAGTCCAATACGTCCCTTGGCTAGAGCACTGAAGATGGAGAGTCCCTGTAAAGGCCTTGTGAAGACTTACAACAAAGGTATTTGTATGTGTATATTCTAACTTGTTTTCTACGTAAAACTTGAAAGATCCTCTCATGGAAAGTAGAAACTACTTCTAACTGCTTTCTGAAAAATACAAATTGTGTTTTCTTAAGCTGTGTATGTCCCAGTAGTCCTTTTTGTTAGTGATGGCAGCATTTAATGTTGGAGCCAGGATTCTCTAGCCATTTAAATATTAGTGCTCTAAAATTGGAGTTGGTCACTATTGACAGAAGACTGCTTGAAATAAGAGTTTTCTATTAACTTACTAAAAAAAATATATATATGCATTTCTTAATTGTGGCTAGTTTTACACAGATCTCTTTAGGTTTCAAGGTTTCATTACTGGGTCATTTATTCTCAATTTGTTTTAGTTTTGAAATTGTTAAAAGAAAAGTCAACTAATATAAATATTACTTCATAATGATGTGAGAGTTATAATTTAGCTGGTACAGTAATCAGAAAACTTATTAAAGTAAATGGAAAGAAATTTGGAACTGATGAAAACTGCTATATTTTTGTCTTTCCAATTGATGTATTTGTGAGATAGTTCACATGTGTTTGGTGAAATGTTGAGGCCCCTTAAAGCTCAAAATTTGCTCAAAATAAAGTTTCATTTGCCCTTTAAAACTCAAAGAAATATATTAAACTGGCAGCTGCTGAAGCAAACCACCCAAACTCATTATAGCTCAGGCTTCATGAGTTCAAACAGTTCTGAACAATCAGTCTACAGAAGAGAATCTTGTTTTTCTGGAAATATCTGTTTAAGATTTCATTCTTTCTGGTGATTAGCAAGCTGTTTTCTTTTTATAGATTTAATGCCTGAAAGTACTGTTGTCATCTGTCCCTCAAAGAACTTGTCAAAGGAAGTTAACAAAGAAAATCAAAAGCCAGTAAGCATGTCTGATGAACACTTAGAGATGGAGTCTCGGCTGAGTATCTCTTCAGATGAAATAGAAGAAGGTGAAATCATAAGTAGTGATGAAGATAAAGAAAGATCTAAACCAGAGAGAGGCTCTGAAAATGCAAAAAAGTCAAGACCAAAAGCTTCTTCTGAGACACGAAATTTGACCAGCAGCCCACAGAATCAAAATAGCAAGACTGTGCACTGCAATGAAGACAATGGAAAATTTGTTTCTGTGCAAGTAAGCACACAAAAGAACAGAGAGAGGCATAAAAATCAGACCTTCAGATCTTCAAAGAATATGAAGAAAAACAAAACTGTGAGCATTGCTTGTCTTGAAAAAATAGTTCATGTTATTGTTGAACCTTCAAATATACAAGAAATCATGCAGATGCTCAGAGCTATACGAAAACAGATGAGGAAAAGTTATATGAAGTTCAAAGTACACTTCCCAGTTCAGCATTTTCACAGAATTATAGAATCTGGGATCATAAACTTTACAGCATTAATAAGATACTTGAACTTTTCCAAGATGTGTGCATTAGGTGATACATTAAAACTGAATATCTGTGATATTATAGAGTCGAAACTTAAACAAGTGAAGAAGAATGCAATAGTGGACCGTCTTTTTGACCAGCAAGTATCAGATATGAAAAAACAGTTGTGGAAATTTGTAGATGAACAGCTTGATTACTTATTTGAAAAGATAAGGAGGATTATAATAAAGCTGTGTGATGTGGAAAATGAGAGCGAGGAAGGGAAGTTTGAAAGAGCCGGAAAGCAAAACCACAAGATCAGTCATAAAAATGATGTGGAGAGATCTAGAAAAAAGTCCCCAAAAGAAGGTTCTCAAAAGCCTGAAGAATATATTTCAAAACAATCTGTGGATTATGAACAATCTAACTGTCACCATGAGAAAAATAAGCCAGGTGCACCAAAAACTGCCCTTACAAAATGTCTTAATTCCATTGATAACACAAGAAATTCCCAAACAAAAGTTCACCTCTCTAAAGAGAATAATTTACAAAACACTCTTACTCCACTGAAGGGTGTTAAATATGAGAAGGAAGGTCTCCAGCTGTCCAGAGATGCTAACAAGTCTGATCTCAGTTATGAGCTTCTCACAGAACAACAAGCATCCAGTCTTACATTTAATCTAGTAAGTGATGCTCAAATGGGTGAAATTTTCAAAAGCTTATTACAAGGTTCTGATCTCTTGGAAAAAAATGGTGGCAGTATCAACAGAAATGACTGTGAATTCAGGACTCCAGAAAAACAGTTTTTAGACAGTCATAAATACAGGGATAATACTGCTGAACTGGAGCAAGACATCACTGCAAAGGAGGCATGCATGGATTGTAAATTGGATGAGGATATTAGTTGGACTATTGTTTCACCTGTAAGAGCTCCCTCACTGGCATCTAGGCCTCAGATGCCTGTTGATCCAGATGTGCTGGATGAGAGCTGTATGTTTGAGGTTTCCACAAACTCAGCTTCCTGCAAAGAGGATGAATGCAATTTACAGAAGAATAAATCATGTATTTCTTCTATCCTCCTTGAAGATTTGGCTGTTTCCTTAACCATTCCATCGCCTTTGAAATCAGATGCTCACCTCAGCTTCCTAAAACCTGAGAATAATTCCAGCTCAGCTCCAGAGGGTGTTGTTAGTGCACATTATAGCGAAGATGCACTTCTTGGAGAGGAGGATGCCACTGAACAAGACATTCATTTGGCTTTAGAGTCTGATAACTCAAGCAGTAAATCAAGTTGTTCCTCATCGTGGACAAGTCGGCCTGTTGCTCCCGGTTTCCAGTGTCGCCCCAGCCTCCCGATGCAGGCAGTGATCATGGAGAAATCCAATGACCATTTTATTGTCAAGATCCGGCGGGCAGTGCCGTCTGCCTCACCAGCCTCTGAGCAGATGGCTCCAGAGAAGGAGGCACAGGCATCCTCAGCCAAGACTGGAAAAGGAGAAACAAGAACTGGGGGAAAAGAAAAGGACGGCCAGAGTGCCACCGTGAAAGAATCTGTCAAACCAGAACTGGTTAAGATGGATCACTTGCCTCATGTCAGCACTGAACAAGACCAGAATCCTACCTTAGCTCAGCTTCTGAAGGAGTCACACAGTAGTCTTGGCAAGGAAGAAACTACTGGCTTGCTTGTAACCTGTAGAAAATCTTCAGACAAAGAGAGCCATGACACTGAAAGCCCAGATAAAGGCTCTGAGCAATCTGAGGCACAGAAATTGCAAGTATCTGAAAACATAAATGAAATGCATGTTAGATCTCAAGATTCTTTTCCTGCTGGATGCAGTGTGAAGTCATGCATAACAGATGGTGTTGTTGGTGGAACTTCATGTCATACAGTGGAATCCAGAGCAGATAACGGGACTTGGGAAACTTCAACAGGAAACTCAGAAGTCAGTGATAAAAAGGAAGAACTGGAAGAGTGCTTTGATGCATCTGCAGACCTAACAGAAGAGCTTTCTAATGAGACTGTAACAGGTGAATGTGATCTTGGAACAAAACCCAGTTCAAAGACTAGTGGAGGGTGTCAGATAAGTATAGATGATAAAACTAATAAGAAGAGGAAAAAAGAGACTATCAAAGAGAATTCCAATTCAAAAAGGCAACGAAAAGGAACTGAATCAGCAGGTGAGGGGAGTGATGAAGGTAATGTCAGGACTGAAGATAAAAATTCATCACCCAAGCAATGTTCCAGTAAGAAGAATGACCAGCAGAATAAAGACTCTTCTCCCTTGGCTTCATCTCCATCATCACCTAGCCTCTATGCCAAAAACATCATTAAAAAGAAGGGAGAAGTAGTAGTTTCCTGGACAAGGTAATTTCTGATTTGATCTGCTTGATTACTTAAGGGTTTTTTAAAATTATGTGAAACACTGAAAAGAGGGAAGAAAAGGTTATTTAGCTAATGATCAAAGTTATTTGGTAGCTCTACACCCTTCTCTAAAACGGGGAAAGGGAGCTCCTTTTATCAATGCAGGATTGCTGTGGGAGATTGATGTCCATCTCTTATCCACATCTCCCAAAGCAAGGAGTCCTTTTGGTTTTTGTTTTGAAAGCTTATGTGCTGAGGTAACAAGACCTACTGTAATCCACTCTATGTTCTTATTATTTCCCCTGCCTGGTTTATTTTTTCTGTCCAAAAATTTCAGCCAGGCTTGGTAGGGGATGAATATGTTCTATGTTTTGCTTAAAATCATTGATGAGACAAACAGGAAATTGATGACGCACTTCAGAATAGACTCCTGGTTTTTTTATTCTCATGTGAGCAGTAGATGTGCTCTGAGTATGTTTGAGTAAGTAGCCACTTAGAGAAGTCACAATCAGTAGGCCTTAGGTGAAAGCTTCTGTTCAGCCATGCAAACTGAGGCTGGAATGCTGACCTCTGTTGAGTCTAAATTTCTTTCAGTTCAAGTTTAAATATCTGGTTTAGAAGCTTAAAACTCTTTGGCTTTGGTTTGGGGCTAGCTCCATTCTAACAATCCTGCCCTCCCTAGTAGGGGAATGTAATCTCCTCTACCACTTGTTCTTACTGACTCTGTTACTCTGTGCTGGTAGAAGAAAGGATCCTCCACAAATTTGTTGCTGCTGTTTGAACTCATGTTCTGTAGTTTGGAAATACTCTGAATTTTATATATACCTGTATGTATTATTTTGTTTGTGTATGTGTACACAACTATATGTATTAATGTTTCAAAAATGCATTTTTGCTGTAGAAATGATGACCGAGAAATTTTACTGGAATGTCAGAGAAAAGGACCATCAAGCAAAACCTTTCTTTCCTTGGCCACTAGGCTGAACAAAAGCCCAAATCAGGTAGGTGATGATCATTCTTGTATACACTATCAGCAGTATTCCTACATTTACAATTACAGTTTAACAAAAATCTTTGGAGATTTTCTGCAAATCTGTAGTTTTCTTTTCCTCATGTCTTTTCTGGGAGATTCCTGAAAAAAAAAAATCTTAGATTCTGCCAGTTGTTACTTCTTAAAAATACATATAGGGGTATTATGGGGATTCCCAAGTACCTGTTTGGTTGGTATATTGGAACTGCTCCACTCATAATCCAGGAACAACAGGATTGTTCTGTTGTTGGGTCAGCACTTAGATAAAGAAAGGCAATTTTGAGAGGCCTGAAGCCTTTGGACACCTTTAATAAATTAGAAAAAAGATTCAATTTAGAGCTGAGAAAAAGTATGATTGTGCAGAAAGGACATTTTTAATGAAGGCTTTTCTCTTTTTCCTTTCACCTTTTAATGTAAAAGTTTCAAAGGATGCAGATACCAAATTAATGTATGATATTCCCAGAGGTTTGCATCTAACTTTATACTTGAGTTGAATTGCTCTCTTAATATGTATCCTGCAAATCTAGAAAGGGAGAAACACATTTGAATCCATTAGGAAATCCTGCATGATTGGGATTTGGATTTTAGGATATTGTGTTGTATGGTTGTAGAGTTTTTGTGGAGTTTAGAAGCTGTTGGAGTGACTGGTTGGATAAAATAATGTTACCTGTGCATTTATGCCTCTCTTCCCAGTTTGGTGGATCATCAGTATGCTATAGCAATATGTATACAGCAATAAAGAATAGTAGCTTAGAGCTGAATGAGATTACTGCTTCAGCTGTAGCCATGTTCAGCAAAAAGGCCTTTTACTCCGATCTACAGACCAGTTTTGTAAAATCCCTGTCAGGCAGATTATTCCATGATGAGCAAAAAATACCTGAAGCAACAATTGTATGAGAGGGTAAGAAATAGCCAATAAATGGTGCTTTTTGTGGAGCACAAAATAAGATTTTGTCTTTACATTTGCATCTTACTCACGGTTACGTGTGTCAAATTCAAGGCTAATTGGCTTTGAAGCCTTCATTTTTTCCTCCTTTTTGTAGGGAAACCTGTGTTGGCTCTAGCTGTCTGTGATTAACCTGGAAGCTATTTCAAATGTGAAAGATATAGGAAGACTTCCTAGATCCAGTTAATTTGTTAATGGTGCTCCTAAAATTCTCCTACTAAAATTTCTTTGAAGTAAATAGTGATGGTCTTAAAAAAAATCTTGATGTCAGATCAATCTGTCTTGGTAGATATGGAAGTCAGGGGCCTTAATGATATGTCTTTCTTTTTTTGTCCTCTCAGGTTTCAGAAAGATTCAAGCAGTTAATGAAGCTCTTCAAGAAATCCAAGTGCAAGTAGACTCAAACCAAGTTTATTCATGGTTACAGGGCTCAGGTGTTACCTGCAGGGATGGACTGGAGCCACTGCATTCGTATGGTGGGGTTATGGGGAGGTATCTGAGTCAGAATACTGAGTCTGGTAAACCCAGTGCACTGTTAGTATTTACTTGTCTGAGTTTCCTCTGAACTCCTTTAACAGAGTAACACAGAGGGAACTTCACAAACCAGGTGGCAAGGAAAGAAAGGGCTTTGACACTGCACATGGGGCAGTATCCTTTCAAGGGGGTTATCTCCTATTAGTTAAAGGTGTTCTGTGGGTGGAGACAGGGGCAAGAGTGGGAGTGATGGCTCTTGCTTCACTTGTTGGAAGTTCTGCGTGTGCTGATGTTGAACTGTGATCTTAAAAAGTAAGAGTGCATTGGAATCCAGTTGGTAGATAATCCTGGGAACTGACAGGTAGGTCATCTTGGTTACTGTGGAACATATTTTAAGAAGTGAGGTCATTTTCTTTTAAAATAAGGCAGGGCAATGATAGCAATGATTCCAAAAGTTGCTTATCTAGTAATTGAATTCTGTTGCTCAGGAAGAGGTGGATCTTGCAGCTTGTTCTTAACAACCATTTGTGACAATTGTTTACTTACTAGAGGTGTAAATCTAACAGAATCTGTTTCCAGAGCAGTCAATGTGCAGGGTGGCATAAATGTTACTTTACATGAACGCTCCTCCGCAAAGGCCATTGTGTTTTTCTGTTCCAAATTACATCTGGAAAAGGTACTTTGTTTAGGTCTTCAACATAATAAACATTCTGTTTTGTTAAAAAAATTAAATATCGAGGAGTGATTTTCTTTTAAAAATTATTTATTTTCTTTTAAAAATTTAGAAACAGACCTTTACAGTTACACAAAATGTGACTTCGTAGTTAATAACCAGAAGCAGAACTTTTCCATAAAAACAGGCAGTTTTCAAAAGCTTGTCAACTTGGCATGTTTTGACAGCAATTGCATCTATCTTTACACATTGTTTAGTGCATTAGAAATTCATTATGTTCTATTTAAAAAAAATCTGTTACAACTGTTTCCAGTTTTACTAGGACATACCTAAAGAGTGTGTGTGTGTGTGTATATATATTTACGCACACATCTTGTACACACTGCTGTTTATCCAAAATTCCAAAAAAAGTTTTGTTTTTTCTTCTCTCTGAGAAACATTCCTGGAAGTTGCAGGGGGTTTTGTTTAAGGAATTCATTAATTTTTGAGGTTTTATTTTCTGCAGAGGATTGGAATTGCTGTAGTCTTTATTCAGTCAGAGCATCTGCTGAGTACAGTTAGACTTCATTTAATAGCCCTCACCTAAGTGCATTGCCTTTCAACTTGGATTGAATTGGCTCTTTTTCAGAGTCCAGTAACCATTTCTTCAGTGTCAGCATGTTTTTTGTTCCCTCTCCAGCTAATGGGACAGACTTCTCTTTCTAATAAACCATCAGACAATTTGTCAGTGATGTTGTCACTGACCCCTTTGGAGTATGGTACATGTGACCTATGGAATGGATTGTCCTGCTGCCAAACAGTGCATTGTCCTTGTTTCAGGCAGTGCTCTGCAAACTGTTACAAGGAACAACTTGAGTGGGTGATGATGTCAGTTCTGGCAGTCTTCCATCTTCTGTGCTTGTTTCTGAACATTGCTTTCAATGATCAAATCTCACCTTCCGTGCTTTGCTGTCAGTCAGTGCCTGGTGATTTCAGTGGGGGATCAGTGCACCAGCCCATGCTTGTTCTTAACAAATGTTTGTGACAATTGTTAATTTGTTGGAGATTTAAATCTAACTGAAACTGTTTTCAGAATAGTCAGTTTGCAGAGAACTGTTCATGTGTGTGGAAAAATCAGACTCTCCTAAGAGTGTTCTTTTAACCATATCCTTATAGATCAACATGTGCACAGTACTGAAGGCACTGAGGGAAGTCACTTCTCTCTACTTAAGTGCTTCCTCTCTGCATCAAAAAAGGCAGGCAGTATTTTATTACAAAGTTGTTTATTCCTTATGTGTGTTTACTTACTTTCATATCTGTATAGGTGATGGGGGCAGAGTTTGATGGTTTTGAATCTGACTTGGATTCCTTTTTTGTAAAGTGTGAAACTTGGTTAATGTTCTCTCTATTGTATCTATGTGTACAGGTTCCTATGTGGTCATGTAAAATATCTGATGTTTGTATATATATAAATATATGTATAAAAATAGAAAGAGCTTTGTTTAGCCAAAGATGATTTTTTAAAGTATATAAAACTACAGGTTTATTTTGTATAAACTGAATAGTTTGCTTACTGTAAGAGCAATACAAAAAATAAAATTCTAAAACTCACACACATGTTCTTGTTGAACAAAGGTTGGCTTGGAGTGGTTTTGTAACATTGTTTCTAATTTATTTCTCCAACAAGAATTTTGATACGTATATGCCAAATGTACTGTATGTAATTCTACAGTCTACTTTGTGAAACCTCAGGTATATCAAAATATTTTCTAGAACTGTTGGTTAATGGCTTGACAGCTACACATGCTGTGAAGAGCATTAAAATTTACTTCTCTTAGTTTGTATAAGTGAGTAGCTATGTTGATGTTCTGGCCAATAAACATGGAAGTTGTCAGCTGCTGCTCTGCTCTAATTACTGCTCTGAGTACATCCTGCTTATTTCTTAGTGAATGTGACTGGAAATTGGAGAGTTTCACAAACCACATAAAACCCTTAAGCCACTTATGAAACAGGACCTACAACTTCAGTTGTTTTTCTGGAAACATGGGGTTATTGTTGAGTGGAATATTGCAAAGGAGAAAGACCATTTTGTGTCCCAGGACCTATCACTGGAAGACTGTAGCTGGTGGCCCTTCAAGAGTCTTACTCCAACTTGCTACTGAAGGATAGGTCTACTTCTATCCAACACACATATTTTTACAGGATTCTGTTTAATGGTTGTGACTATTAAAAAATTTTCTAGAGTTTAAATCAAGAGAGTGGAGATGTGCATGATAGTGAAATCATGGGGCATTGAATTTTGAGGGATTCTCTCTCAGGCAAAGTCTGTTGGCAGCTAAAGGTGTACATACAACAGTTGTCTTAACTCAGGACACTTCTCTGAGATGTCAATCCAGCAACACATAGCTATTCCCATTAAGGCTTTCCTCTCATTGTATGCACTCTAAAATCAGATGCAGAATAATCTTTAGCAATTTGCCTTCATGAAGGGAAGCAGCAGTAATAAAGCATGCTGAGGAGCAGTCTTAAGGATTTCTTAGAAGAATCTATGAAATTAGTTGAGGCATTTCAGGAGCAGAATTGGCTTTGCTAGGAAAGATGGATAAAGTTTCAGGAGTAGCTGTTTGGTTCCTGTGAAAGGTAACTTGCTCCAGAAGGAGCGAGTTAGTACCAGTAGTAACAGCAATGTTTGTCTAGTAAAATGGAAGGAAGTTCAAGTGAAGTGACTTTTAATAAGCCAAGGTATTTCTAGACAGTGAGAGTACACTGTACCAGTTAGTGGTTTAGGCTAAAGCTGAAATTCTGTAGTCTCATCTTTGCATTTCATTATGCCCATACCTGAACTGCTTTGGCTGCAGCCTGTTGTCCAGCTCACTGTTCACATCCAGTTTCTGATGGGTTTGGTGAGACAGCAGAAAGCATGGGCACTTTGAAGTGGTTTTGACCCTGTACTGTTAGCTTTGTTGTGATGTCAGAAATGTGAAGTATTAGTGCAAGGAAATGCTGCTGTGTTATAAGAAGATTACTATTAGTTCCCACATATATATTTTTCTGTTTTTCAAATGTGTGAGTCCCTGACAAGAATGTGAAAACCTGCAATGCTATAAAAAGTGTATTTGGATCTAATACTAGAAGAACTTATTTTGTACTAGCTGGCACTTCTAATTTAGAATCAAAAATTATTGAGAGTTGGAAGAAACCTACAGGGATCCAGCTCCTGGCCCTGCACAGGACAGCCCCAGGAATGCCACCATCTGCCTGAGAGTGTTGTCCAAATGCTTCTTGAACTCTCTCAGGCTTGGTGGCTGTGACCACTTCTCTGGGGAGGCTGTTCCAGTGCTCAGCCACCTTCTGAACAAAGAACCTTTTTCTAATATCCAAACCTAAACCTTCTCTGACACAACTTCAGGCCATTTCCTTGCATCCTATCACTGGGCACCACAGAGAAGAGATCAGCATCTGCCCCTCTTCTTCCCCTCACAAAGTTGTGGATTGCAATGGGTCTCCTCCAGGCTGAACAGACCAAGTCACCTCAGCCAGCTTCCCCTCAAGGCCCTTCACCGTCACTGTTGACCTCCTTTGGATGCTCTCTCCTATAGCTGAATGTCTTTCTCACACTGTGGCACCCAGAGCTGCCCCCAGCACTTGGGGTGAGGCTGCCCCAGGGCAGAGCAGAGCAGGACAATGCCCTCCCTTGCCCAGCTGGCCATGCTGTGCCTGATGCCCCCAGGGCAGGGTTGGCCCTCCTGGCTGCCAGGGCACTGCTGGCTCGTGTTCAACTTGCCAAGGACCAGGGCCCTTTCTGTGGCTCTGTTTCCAGCCTCTCATGCCCCAGTCTGCACCTACATCCAGGGTCACCCCATCCCAGGTGCAGAATCCTGCTGTCCCACACAAGGCAGAGTAAATGCCCCCTACTGGATTTGGATACTGGGATTTAGTGAATAACCACCAGGACCAACCTTTCCCCCTCCTTGGCTGTGATTGCTCCTGCCCCAGCACTATCTTCCTTGGGTCTCTGCTTCCCAGCAGGGAGGTCTCTCCTGGTCAGGGAAGCTCAGGCATGAAGATGAGCTGGTTCCCACTGTGCTGCTTCTCACAGTTGCCTATTTCAGTCACCACTGGCCAAGGTCCCATCTCTGATCTGCAGGATATATTCCCTCCCACCCATCCACACACAGCCTGCTGTCAGTTCACACTGTGAATCAAGCTGGTTCTGTCTGTGGCAGGAGCTTATAGCAAGGGAGTGTCCTGAGGCACCACAGATTCTTGCTTCTCTCCGTATGCAAACACCACCATCTCTGTGCCCTCACCCTGCTTCCCTTTCATGCACAATTAATTATATGGACCATTAACAAGCTTGTAGGAGCAGTCCTTTGACAACATTAATTATTCTGCTGCTACAGCAGAAATGCAAAAAATTGTCCCTTAACAGCCCACTGTCACCTGCCCTGTCCCCTGAGAGCACCAAAACCTTAAACCAGGTTGCCCTGAGGGCAGAGTGAAGTAGGCAGCCTGTGGTTCTGGACCTGCCAAGGGACAGGTGGGATGGGACAGACATGTGCTGGGCCCAGAATGAGCTGCTTCTGCAGTGAACAACTCTGACAGGATGGACACATCATAGGTGCTGCAGCTCTTGCTCTTTTCTCAAGCTTTCACAGCCAGCAGAGGTGAAGAGGAGGCTCCTGAGAAACACCTGGGCACTGTGGAAGCTGCTGGAGATGTCAGGTCAAGAGCATCTGATGAGGCAGCACCAGGCCTCAGTCAATGCTCTGAGCTGAAGCAGCAAAGAAGAGCTTCAGGGACTTGGTGACCAGATTTGGAAAGAAGAGACATGAAAATAAAATGGCAATGACAAATATGTGAGAGTATATGGATGAGAAAAGCATGGGGAGGTCTGGGAGGTTTGGATGAATATTAATGCACATCTCAGGGGTGAAAATTGTATTCCTACTGCCTGTAAGGCATTTGCTTGTAATGTGTGCATAAACCATACATCTGCTGTGTTAAGCTGAGGCTCAAGGAGAGGTGCTGCAGCCACCTCAGCTGCTGCAGGGCAAGGCTCTGAAGGCACATTTAAACAGGACTTTCAGGGAGACATGTACAGCTTGTGTGAGAGAGAAGGATGCAATGGTGCATAAATCAGAGATCATTCCAAAGAAGAGGTGAGGCTACTGTCATTTGAGAACTGGTCACTGGTTTGTAGGAGTATCTTCAGGGAGAAGAATCTGAAATAAAAATCATACATGTGCCTTATAAAACAGAAGAAAAGGGCTAGAAGTTCCATAACGAGAGGAAAAAATGAGTATTTTGTATTTCCATAAAATGTAGGCCAGGGCATGGGCAGGAGTAGGCAGTAGAAGGTCTTAGTATCATCAGCTAAGTTCTGGTGACTCCAGTTTCTCACAAAATACCATTTTGACAACTTGCCTTCCTTTTTTAAACCTTGTCTCTCACAGACACCAGTTCTGAAGATATCAGTTCTGGGCGTGAGGGCAGCTATTCAACCCAGAGGATGAGGGGTTACTGTGCTGAATGTCTGTGTTTCTAACTTAAGACTCGAGTCTTAGTTCCTGTGGCCTCCATTTGCAAAGGCTCAGTCTAACACATCCTAAATTAACTCACCAGGCAGCGGGGTATGAAATCGGACATGACCGATCGATCCTCGAGCATTGATCCAAAGCTGAACTAATGGAATGTAAAGAAAATGTAAGACTCTATTGTACTGTAAAGGCTGCCTATTTAGCCATTTTACTAAATAAAACTCCATTTGGGAGCTGGGTGGAGGTGTAAAGTTCAAAGAACTGACTAAAACAAGGCATAGAGACTTCACAAACTGCTGCTGTACAGATTAAGCCTTGGGGGAATGGCTTTATTAGATGCCACTGACTACAATAATTGCATGATAATTTTGGCTAGAGGCACCATCCTATCATCCATCCTATCATCTGATGATTTTTAAACTGTGCATGAGTAGTTTAGACAGAGTGATCTTGGCATCCAGCTACATAGAACTGAGAAGTCCATTCAGTGTACCACGTCTATGCTTGGGCTCTTGGGGAAAAGAAAAAAAAGGAAAAAAAATATGTCCTAGGACTCTCAAAGAGAGGTCTCTGAGAAATAACAACAAGCAGTTCTGCATGCTCCTTCTGCAATGCTCTAAGAGATTAACCAGGGGCTTTCTCCTAAGGTAAGTGGCAGAAAAATAATTCTTTCTAGGGCTGTATGGAGCAGGCAGGTGCCTGTCAGGCTTGAAGCAATGCAAATTAAAACCATGAGTATTTGCATCTTAACGTTTAACTTCTGACAAGATCTGTAATGCTGCTATTTCGTACCTCAACTGATGCAAACATGGCGTGAATGTCACATAGAAGGGATTTGAATAGTGGCAAATGACAAGATGATTCTTAAAGTAACAAAATCAAAAATAAAGGAACTTCCTCCAAGAGAAATTATGGATTTCCATCTGGTTCTAACTGATTACATGCATGAATTTTTATTGTTTGAAATAACCATACAAAAATACTGGGGCAGATACAAAGTTAGATGGTATAATGAGAAATGTCTCAGGTATGTACTCTCTATACTGAAAATGGTATATTTCTATTCTACAGTGCTAGTAGTATAGAATAGGCTGTACTACTAAAATTTCTAGTCTACTAGTAAACTGGAAATAATTATTTAATTGATATTTAAGATTGCTGTCTTACAGTAAACTGAAATTACTCTGTTAGATCTCAATTAAGACCAGGGAAGGGGACAGAAAAGGAAAAATTAGAAGCATGTTGCTATAACAAGGTAGTGAAGTAGTTTGGGCTGATTTCTTAAAAACACTGGCTTTTGTGGCTCTAAACTAATTTCTTCATTTTATACACTGTATTCACTGTGTCATTATTTGTACTGAAAGTTCTACCAGTGCAGAGCTGAGGGGAAGTGTTCTGGTATCAAGGGCTCACTTAAAGGGTGAATTTATACCATTCCTACAATTACATTTCCTCTGTTGGCTTTTATAATGCAAAGGTGAGGATAGAGTGATTTAAACACTGGTAGAAACCACTGAAGAAACAAAACTCTGTTGAGCCAGGGTGATATGTTTAGACACCTCCCTTGCCCTGAATAGTTACATCCACTTTCTGTTCCAGACAGAAACTTTCTGTTCCAGTTTCGGCTGCTAGAGAATTTCATCTTTGGGATTAAAACATATTTATCCCTGAATTTACATTGTAGCCTCATGCTTAGGGTTTTGTGGTTTGGTTGGGGTTTTTTGCTGAGTCAATCAATTTCAGTGAGGGATCAGCCACTTGCAAGGCAGTGAATATGCCTAGAGCTCCTTTGCTTAACTGTTGCATTGGACTACAATAATTATTGCTGACTTTCTGTTTTCCTCCTGTGTCTCATTGCAATGATATGTGTGGGAGGAAAGGAATGGGGAAACAAGATATTCTGGGTGCATAACAGCACCTAAGAGATTGCTTGAATAGATGTGTTTACTTAGCCAGTTCCATGTGTGAAAATTCAAATTTGCAGACCAAAAACAGTCCCAGAAACATAATAATAAAGTCTGTAGGATGCCTATGCTGAGAATAACTTCACTGCTGGTTACAACTGAGTATTTTTACTTGCAGTGTGGATAAATACAGCCTTGAAGCAAAACTGAACTTCCTGGGATCATGTCATGAGCCAAGCCATATTAATAATGGTGACATCACCCAGCTATGCTATCATTTAAATATATACAAGATTTTGGGCGCATCAACCAGCCAGATCTTAAAAAAAAAATCTTAGAAATTGTACTTTACTAAAGGTTGTGGTTTAGTGGAATTTGGGATGTTTTGAAAGTATTGTAGCATAAAAGAAATTCAAGTGTGAATCCTAAGGCAGATACGATCCCAGTTGCTTCAATCATTTATTGCCATATTAACAGAAAAAGTTCCAGGGACACAACACCAAACATGCAGTTGATTCACAAATAAACAGTCAAATATCTTACATTTCAATTCCCCACATTATCTGAAGCTCCAAAAGAAAGCTTCAAAAGAAGCAGCTTGTAAATCAAGCAGAACATAGACTAATTTGCTTGCGAATCAGTTTCTGGGACAGAGATAGTTAAAAAGATTTTCACACACTCACTGTTAAAAACCTCCACATCACTCTGATTCAATTATCTCATATGCTAAAGTCTATAATTAAGATGAAGCAAACTTGATACATAAAAATAAAGGTATTAACCCTAGGAGCACTCAGCTTATTGATTTTATCCAAGAACTGAGACTGCAAATGTACAGCTATTTGTAAATCAGCTATGTATTTGTAGTTTCAGAGAGAAACTTGTGAATTGTTACCTGGGTAGATGGGAAAATGTTGGATGGATGGCACTAAAATTGCTACTACCTTGGTGTAAAAAATGAAACTATTTTTAAGTGACAGCTATAGGACATTTCTCAAAACTTTATCCAAAAATAATAAAGCAAATAACATTATTCATTGTGGCAAAACTATGGCAAATCCATAGTCAATGTGGAATGGAGTGTAGAATTAAATGGGTGTAGAATTAAACTGTAGTTGGCAAATGATTTGCAAGGCTGGAAAAAAGTGATCTTCATTTCTTGTGGGAAGAAAAGAATATAAAGCTTTGGGCAGTTATGAAGTACTGTGGTTTACAGCTGAAATAAATATCTCTTAATCTTTAAATAATCTCACATGTGCATCTTTGACCAGTAATCATGAAGTTTGAATTAATTTAAAGGCTCAGTAAGTAGAAAGTAATGATGAACTTCTAAGAGCTCTCCAGCTACCAGAAGAATGTATCTGAAACACATAAATTAAAATTAACAAAAATACCAAAAACAACAACAAAAACAACAACAAAAACTAAAAATGCCCATTTCTAAAAGAAATCCATCATTGCAAAAAAATAACTTTTTTTCCCCCCCAGATATGAACTTCTGACCATGGGGGACTGGAACTTGTTGGGCAGCATCCTTGAAGAAGTGCACATCCACTCCACCATAGTTGGCAAAATCTGGCTCACAATCCTGTTCATATTCCGGATGCTGGTGCTGGGAGTGGCTGCTGAAGATGTCTGGGATGATGAGCAGTCCGAGTTCATCTGCAACACGGAGCAACCTGGCTGCAACAATATCTGTTACGACAAAGCCTTCCCCATTTCTTTGATCAGATACTGGGTACTGCAGATCATATTTGTCTCCTCCCCATCCTTAGTGTACATGGGCCATGCGCTCTACAGGTTGAGGGCCCTGGAGAAAGAGCGGCAGAACAGGAAAGCCCACCTGCGGGCTCAGCTCGAGGACCTGGAGCCCATGCTCGAGGAACACAGGAGAGTGGAGAGAGAACTGCGTAAGCTGGAGGAACAGAAGAAAGTGAATAAGGCACCCTTGAGAGGGTCCCTGCTGCGCACCTATGTCCTACATATCCTGACCCGGTCGGTGGTCGAAGTGGGCTTTATGATAGGTCAGTATCTTTTATATGGGTTTCACATGTCTCCCCTTTACAAATGCACTCGGCCCCCCTGCCCTAACACGGTGGATTGTTTTGTGTCCCGACCCACAGAGAAGACCATCTTTATGGTTTTCATGAACAGCATCGCCGCCGTCTCCCTCTTCCTCAACATCCTCGAAATCGCCCACCTGGGCATCAAGAAGATCCAGAAGAGCCTGTGCGGGCAGCCGCTGTGGCCGGCGGGCCCGTCCGAGGAGGAGCCCAGCGCGTACAACTCCAAGAAGAGCTCGGTGGTGCCTCCGCCGCCCTGCCTGGCCAGCAACGCGTCCCCGCCGCGCCCCGCGCCCGCGCCGCTCCCGCCGCCGCCGCCCGCTCCTGCCGCCCCCGCTCCGCCGCCGGCCCGGCAGCACCGCGGGCAGCTCCGGGCAACGCCGCCGCCGCGCCGGCGGCACCACGGACAGCACCAGCCGCCCTCCTCCAGCAGCGAGGAGGCGCCGCGGGCCGCCCCGGCGGGCGGAGGGGCAGGGGCGGCGGGGGCGGCTGCCGCTGCTCGCCGGGCGCCCCGCAGGCAGAGCCGGGCGAGCGCCTGCCGCGATCTGGATGAGGAGCGCGGCGACTCCCCGGACAGCGGGCACTGCCCCGGCACCCGCAAGTCCAGCTTCCTCTCCCGCGTGCTCACCGGGAGCCGGGCGGGCAGCGACAGCGAGAGCACCGCCTCCCGCGGCGGCTCCGGCCCCGGCCCCGGCCCCGGCTCCGGCTCCGGCTCGGAGGGGCAGCGCCGCGAGGAGGGCGCGCCCAGCCCGCCGCCCGCCGCCTCGGGACGCCGCCTGTCCATGGCAAGTAGCGGCCGGGACGGCCCGCGGGAGGGGGGCGGCGGGGGGCCGCGGCAGCCTGTGCCGGCCCTGGGGAGGAGGGGGCGAGCCAGGGGGCAGAACGGCTCGGGCAGGACCGCCAACACAGCCCCAGCCCCTCGCGGCCCCCCGGACAAAGCCAAGCTCCCAAACGCTCGGCCTCCTTCTGCCGTGAAAGCGGGAATACCAGGGAATTACTGAGTCCCGAGGAGCTCTAAGTCACCGAATCCCGGCTTCTTTATATACTCATTCCATCATCCCAATCCACTCGACGAGGATTGTCCCAGGGAAAACTTCTTCAGCTCCAGCCAGTGTAAGAAAGAGAAGCCAAGAATGCGTTGAGTTCAATGACACAACTTCTCTCGGTTTCAGGTTTGTCTCAGAGGTGACCTCCAAGTCAAATAATTGTTCAATGAATAAATCAAAAGATCTACATGTAAAAACCCCCACCAAATAATTGCAATGCCAGAGCCAACGACTACAGAATTGCTTTTTCAGAAGCTCCTCCTTTTCTTTGGCCACATGCTCTAGGCTTGCTTACAGTCATAATGTTGGCAAGATTTAGTGCTCGTATTCAAGAGTCAACAAGGCTTTCTTAAAAGAGATTTGAATTCTGGTGATCTCAGATCACAGGTTTGGTTCTTTGAGAGCTTAGAGGCTCCTTTACAATCACTTGCAGTAGCAAGCCCATAAATACCTTTTCATAGGGCATGTAATAAACATGATTACTTCACACAATGCTCAAAGTCATAGATTCTGTTCAATTCTTTTTCCTTGCTCTTCCTAAACAACTCCCCCTCTCCTTTTTTTCCCTATATACAAAACAAACAAAGCCAACAAACTTCTAATCTTTTCTGGTAAGAAACACAAGGCTCCTTTATACTGCTTATCCAAAAATTGTTTGTGACTTCCAGTTTCCATGGGGTTACAGTTCCTACAGAAAGCCAGTCAGCATAAGCCATGTTAAATTGTCACTTAGGTGCAATTTAACCACTTTCCACTTCAATCTTTCTAATACAGGGAGAGGGCCTAGAGCCTAATCTGTTGATCTGCTGGCTCTAGATACTCAGATAGAAGGCCCTTTAAAAAGGTGAATGCAGAAAGTTATTCAAAGCAAGACAGAATTTCAGTAGCACTCTCTTGAGAACTCACAGAAGTTGGCTGGCAGCTTTTCCTATGTAATGACAATGATTCTACCTTCCAGGGGAGACCTTCAGAAAAATATAGTCAGTTTGCAAAACAATGTCATTACTCTTGAAAGTAACACTCTCCCAGCATGCTGTCTTTGGAGATCATTGTGTACAGGGCTTGTGCTAGCATTTTAAAATGTGACTGATGTAGGTATGCTGCCTGGTGCTTCCTGCTTACAGCATGCAATATTTAAAAGTACTTGTACTTCTTAATTCCACTGAGGCAAGGTTTTGGCAAATGCACTTTATTCTGGCACTGCTGCAGCACTTTTATGAATACTGACTTCAATACACAAATATGCTGGTGCATCATAAATATGTTGAACCTGGGCATTAAAACTTGAATACTTTTCTAGTCTGTATTCCTCAGTTCCTATATTAACTATTTATTTTGATCAAATGCACTCAGCATTGGTTTGATTTGTTTTTATATTGTCCAGAAGATGAGAATCATGTATTAATGACAGAATCACAGAATGATTTGGGTTGGAAGGGATCTTAAAGATCATCTAGTTCCAACCCTCACCCTGTCAAGGGACACCTTCCACTAGACCAGGTTGCCCAAAGTGCCCTCAAGCCTGGCCTAGAACACTTCCAGGGATGGGGCATCTACAACTTCTCTGGGCAACCAGTTCCAGCCCCCCACCACCCTCACAGTAAAGAATTTCCTCCTACTAAATCTGCCCTCTTTCAGTTTAAAGCCATTCCCCCTTGTTCCATCACTACATGCCCTTGCTAACAGTCCCTCTCCAGCTCTCTTGTCAGCTCCCTTTTACTTACTGGAAGGCCACTACTAAGTCACCTTGGAGCCTTCTCCAGACTGAACAACCCCAACTTTCTCAGCCCTTCCTCATAGGAGAGGTAATGTTTAGATAAAAGAAAAATGTGTATGATTTTATTTAAAATCTATTGATCATATTTTTTTTAATAAGTACTTAAAAGTAGCTATATTAAAAAAAAATCCCAATGAAGCATACAAAAACATTGCCTACTGCCATCCCTGATTAACAGTGACTTGTAACACTAATGCAAAAAAAGTCAGAGTACAGACACTTTTTAGCATAAAAGTGAATCCAATGCACAAACATACTTTAAACAGATAAAATACAGTCTGTTCTAACCTGGATTTTACAAATCTAAGCTGGGTAGCCTAAAAGGAGAATTGACACTGTTCTTCAATTTTCTTTGATAAATTTCCCAAACTATCATCTTTAGTTCCGTACGGGTTAAAGTTTTTTTTCTTTTTCCCCCTCATCCACACCATTCTGCCAGAATTTGTCTGTAGCATTCTTTGTATTAGGTTCAATGAGAGAGGAGTATCAACTCAACATTGAAAAGATCACTTTCTACAGCTCAATAACCATTCTAGCAATCTCCAACCAAACACATCCCCATGTTCTGTGCTAAGGCAGCAGGGCAGCTGCAGCTGCCCACAAACACCATAGTTTTCTTCCTAGCTGAAAGAAACCCTCGAAGTTACACAAAATCCATCCATCTGATACTGCAAAAGTCTTCAGACAAGTCAACTGCACTCTGTGAGTTGTGGCACTGAAAGCACCAAGCAAGTCTAAGGGTACAATTTATGGATGCTTGATCTTCAACCAGTGATGAGATTTTTTCTGACCAGTATTACCAATGCCATTTCCACACCAAAACTGAATCTCTAACAAGCCAATAATAATCCAAAACTGAATCTCTAACAAGCAAATAATAATCATTAGGGATAAATGTGTTAAAAGTTGCTTCTCATTATATATTGGACCCTGTGGATCAAACTATGAAGACCAGGTTTTGGATAGTAATTGGCTGGGTCATAAACACGATTTTTTTTCACAAGTACAAAACTGCATCTCTCAAAGAGAACAGAAAGTTTCCCTTAGGCCTTCCTCTTTGGAGGAAAGGTTATTTTGGACCCTTAGGAGAGAATGCATTTAATTCTTCACTGAAAGCCCCTATGAAACAGCACAGTAGGATATTGATTACAAAATACATGTTTGGCTATCAGGATTCCTCAACTTTTCCAGACTTCAGTGCAAACAAGACCAGCTCTATATCTAAAAAAGAAGAAATGCCCTTCCCATTGGTAGGATTTAGACAGACCACCCATGTGTGGCCACAAACTAGAAGGCTATTTTTTTTTCAAAGTTTTTTTAAAACTTCCTTACCTGGAATTGGTGAAGAGCCATTTTCTTGTTTCACATCCAACTGCAGCATAAACCCCTGACAAAATATTTACATTGCAACTGTTTAGTTTTACACCCAACCCACTCACTCTTCATGTTCTGTTCCATTTCTTTCACGTGGCATTATCCAAAGTTAATCATTATTCATACCAGGAAGCCAAAGTCAGAGAGACAGAAAACCTAAAAAATTTATTTGACTAAAGATTTGTTAGGAAAAAAGCAAACTTTTTTTGAGCCTCTGTTGGTCAAGCTTTAGGTTTATTAGATTCTGAAGACAGAGCACCAAAACTGGACCTTCAAGCACATGGCAAACAAAGGTAGAGAATAAATGCATGACATGAGAATTATTTCCAACTGATTTCATTCCACCTAACACAATGACAAGAGCATTGCTGACTATACAGATGAGCTAATCTCAATATAATGTTACAAAACTCTACACTGACAAGGGAATCCAGCAACTGTGTACAGCTCAAGTCAGACTATCTGCATGTCTCCAAACCTTGGTCCTGTGGACCACAGTCAGCATGCTTTGAAGTGACAGAAAACAATTTGTTCATTGGTAACTGTCTCCAAGCTAATAATTTCCAAGGCTCACTTAGAGGATACCTCTTAGAGAATAAACAGTATTTTATCTTCTCAGAGATATTGTGGGTACACATATGGTTCTGCCCTAAGGTTTGCTTCTCTCACCACATTTTAACTTTTATTTAAGGGGAGATACAGCTATGGAGCAAAAGGGCATCCTCTGCATGTTCCCATGCTGTCAGACTCCGTTAGGTGAAGCAGGCCTTAAATGGCAGCTTTTCACACACAACTGAGTGAAAAAACCTTCACTGAATTTAGTATATCCATAATCATAGCTGACAGCCAGGAGGTGGATCCACAAAGGTGTGTAGGAATTATGCTGCTGTCCATAGGACTCTGCACATGAATTATATTCTGAGAAAAAGACCTCATAATTTGCACCAGTCAGGGTCTTGAGTGGTGGATAATACATGCTTAAGCCTGATAAGATTAATAGACTGATGCAGTCTAAGATCAGTTTATAACAAGTACAGATACAACTTGTGCTCTCTTGAAAATAGGCAGGGCCAGGAATTACAGCCCAGAATAGGCACCTGGCTCTTGGAGCATTGCACTGAGGGGTATTGTCTCCCAGCATCCACATGCAAGATTGTGTCAAGCCATTAGGATCACAGAATAACTCTCTTCTTATCTCTGAGGGCATGAAAAGCAGACCTGAGCACTCCAAATGAACAGTTAGAGAAGATGGCAGCTTTACTTCCAAAGGCACTGTTGGCCAGAATCAAGCAATCTTCCTCCTCACCCATTTTCTGCAGACCAGGGAGTGATAGCAGAATGACCAGACAGCTCAGCTGAGGTGACCACAGCCTGACTCTCCATCTTCAGAGTGTCACAATGTCTTCCCAACTCAATTACTGAATGCAATCACTTCTACAAAAGCTGGAGGCTGGTATTTCATTGCTAACTGCATTTGAAGACTTTGCTAGCTGTGTTTCCTGCCCTTCTAAAGCGGAGGATTCCAATTCCATGCTACTTGAGCAGGACGTCCAGCATCAGTTCTTTTTGGTCTTTACCTATATGATAGCTTTCTAAAGAATTCTATGCTGTGCTCTAAAACCTAGAATTTTAATTTGGTTAACTGGGATTGTGAGTAGTTACACTAGATTGGCAGCTCTTCACAAAAGCACCAACTTTCAGATGACTTGGAACAAATATTTGCAACCCATGCCTCAACCTGTATTAAGAGGTTATGTGCTCTACTGTGCTCGTGCTCTTTCTAGAGTACCCTAGGGTATTCCAAGAAGATGGGGGCTTGACATTATCTAATGTTTGTGTTTCTTGATGAAGCCATGATAAGTTCCTAAATCAAGAAGCAAAACTGGAAATCAATAGAAGATGTATAATGATTTTAGCAACCAAAATTAGTAGATCAAGACTTTCATAAAGAAATCTTAGGCATTTTAGGCACTCTAGACTTTTGTTTTTCAAGAAGTGCTGCATCTTCCTCATCGTCTCCTCCAGAGTGTCCTGTGCTTTCACAGTGTCATTTTAATAAGTCTGTATTTTTGGCTACAAAGTAACCAATGCATATTTAAAACAAGACTCCCTTCTTATGGTGAATGAAGGGAATAAAATTAACAATGAAGCAGATGGTGACACTGATACTCTCAGATTGCAGAATTAGTGTGAGATAGGGCTGCTGGTTTTATTCTTTTGCAGAGAAGAAAGTCTCTAGGGCTGAAATCCTGGGTCTGTCAAAGTTGTGAAAATTTTACAATTCACTAGGTTTGGTTTCCCTCATTGCACTGCTCTTTTATTCCTCCACGCTGTTCAATTTTTTCCTGCTTCTCAATTCTCCATTCAGCTTTGAGCCTCTTACCCACTGGGAAAACTCTCCATAGTGAGCAGGATAGGGAAGAGAAAGCTGCTGTTCAGCATGAGTGCTTGCCATCTTCTTCAGAACAGGGCATGTTTACTCAACCTTTCAGCATTGTGTAAGGAATAAATACTCATTTAACTAGCTGCTCACCTGCTCTTGCTTCTGGGGCTGCAACTGCTTGATAAGAGTGAATGTACATTGAAATAACAAACCTGATAACCATGGAGGAGTTATTTACACACATGAGCTCCACCAGGAAAATCTGCAGGTGGGGTAAGGGACTGGCAAATCCCTGTGTTCCTCTAGGATTTTTGAGAATCCTCAAAGGTATTCACATTTACACCTGCTGGTAACTACTGCTGGTTTTGTACAGTTTTTCAGGGTAAATACCTCTTTAAAAAAATAAATAAATCCCACAGTACTTATATTTTATTCTGCCCTGGAGCACTCAAAAGAAACTTGTGGTGAGGACAGCAAATATACCAATTTTCCTGCAAAAGCCACTTGGCCACCCAAAGGTAACTGTTCACCACTTGTACAAACACAGATAAACTTTGGGTGTCAGCAGCAGTTGAACACTAATGAACCCCTCTGAGGATCTGTGCAGCAAAAAACAAATAAGCTGGATTTTAGAAAGTGGAACTTGTTTAATTGAGTCCATCTTTGTAAGGTTTTAAAGAATTCAAAAAGATACAAACCTCCTTACTATGTACAGGAAGAGCTACTAGGGTGGGTTCACTGATTTCAAACAAATTACTAAATCACAGAATTATAGAATCAGAATGATTTGGGTTTAAAAGGACCTTAAAGATCATCTAGTTCCAACACCCACACCCATGGGCTGGGACACCTTCCACTGAACCACATTGCTCAAAGCCACATCCAACCTGGCCTTGAACACTTGCAGGAATGGTACATCCAAAACAGCTCAGGGCAACCTTTTCCAGTGCCTCATCACCCTCACAGTAAAGAATTTCTTTCTAATACCCAATCTAAGCCTATTCTTTTTTCAGTTTAAAGCCACTACCCTTGCTAACAGTCCCTCTACAGCTTTGCTGTAAGCCCTCTTTAGGTACTGGAAGGTGCTGTAAGGTCTCCCTGAAGCCTCCTCTTCTCCAGGCTGAACAACCCTAACTCAGCCTGTCTTCATAGGACAGGTGTCCCAGCCCCTCTGACCATCCTCATGGCCCTCCTCTGGACTTTCTCCAGCAGGTCCATGACATTCTTATATTGTGGTCCCAGAGCTGGATGCAACACTCCAGGTGAGGTCTCAGAGGAGCTGAGTAGAGAGGGAGAATCACCCCCCTCAACCTGCTGGTCATATCATTGCATTCATATATTTATTTTGGTTTAAAATCAAGGTGTTTCCCTTCTTCCCACCCCCCCATTAGCATTGAACAAAGCCCTACAAGGTAAGTATGTTGTCAGCTAAACACCAGATTCCCTTAACTATGTTTGTGCTGGGGTTAATTTCTATGATAGCATTTCTTTTTCTTCTTTAAGCCAATTCAGTTTTGTGCTTTCTTTCTCTTGTTGTCTTTCAGAGCATGCTCTTAGAACTATCATCCATCATGAAAAAGTAAGGACATTCTAAGGAGAAGAAATAAACTAAGGGACTGAGTACAAACTGCCTTCAGCAGAGAGATGAAAAGCAGATTTTCTGTCATTATGTTCCCCTGTCCCACTGCTGTAATGCTAAATTGATAATACAGTTTGAAAAAGCAAACACTTTATTCCTCCATTTCATGCCAATCCCAGCTGTGTTGTACTCTGACTGCTGCTGTTACTGGGTAGCTCACTCCACAACTCAAGATTTCTCTCACGCAGACTGAGCTGGATCTTGCCAGTGTGTGCTGCCACTGCAGAAACAGCCTTGTGTCTTTGGGAAGCGTTTTGGGATGCACAACTTGTTGTGCATGCTAGTGGTGTTCATATCAGAAACCAGCCTGATCCACAGAACTTCAAGGTAGCCTAAGACCCAAGGCACTGACAAGAAAGGAATAGTTTGATTTGAAAATAACCTGGAAGGCTATGTGGCCTCTATCTCTCCAGACTTCAGCAGCTGATGAATAAAAAAACAGTGGAAACAGTCATGGAATCTGAAAGGACAGAAAATTAAAGAGAGCAAAAAACAGCTGAAGAATATCTGCAGCTTTTCTGCCTGTGCTGCTGCAATCCTCAAATTCTGATAGAGCCTTTCCATGCCAATGTAGCCTCCTCATAGCTAATGCTTTTGGATTCAAAATTGAAACTAAGTGATATCAGACAATTTACTTTTAGTGCAAAACATCTATGCTTTCCATTTGGCTGTTTGAGAAGATCACATTGTGGTCACGAAAATCTTATTTGCTTCACAGCCTCATTAACTCATACAGAAGAACCAAAAGACAAGCAAAGCCAAAAAGAGCTCATTTCAGTTTGCTAGTACAGCCTAGCTCCAGAGGGTTGGTTTCCTGGGTTCTATGCAGCCCAAGGAAGCAGCCCAAAAAAGCAGCTCTTCCACTGGTGTACTTGGAAAATAAAGCAGCTTCTTCTGACTGTCCCTGATCCTGTTTCAGGTCACATACTTAAAACTGCTTTTATTTGTCACAGTTCACATTTGCTATCATCTCAGGAGGGAATGATGCTTGGAACAAGTTTGTTTGCGATGCAGCTTTCCCTATGCATAAAAATCCTCCATCACTTGAGAACTCTAAGGCAAGGCTAGCAGAAAGCAGGACTGCAGGAAAATAACTCAAGCACAAAGATTGCAGTGTTTTGGTTTTTTTCAAAAGCACATGATTTACATTCATATTCTGCCTCACTAGAAACTCATTGACAATTTGCCTGTGCATTTATTCAGTATTTTAAGGAAAAAAAAAAAAGAAAATAAATACTTGAAATGGTGGCCATTAAATGCCAGCAACAATTGAGGGATGGAGAAACAGCTTTGCTAACATACTCTGTCTGCTGCCAGCTGCACTGATGTGGTGGATACATCTTCTGATAGATTTGATGGGGTGGGAAGCCTTCTTCAGATATGCTCAACAGGAAGATGCTAAGGTTGGTGGACAAGGGAACATGGTTAATGGTCTTCTGTCTGGTGATAAAAAAGCCTGGGGACCTCCCTCCAGCAGCCTGACCTCCTCCTCATGCCACAGAGTGTCATCCCAAGTGTGTGGGCCAGGGCAGGATGACTGGTCACGCCATTCCCCCCTCCCTGGGTCTGCTCCAGCCAAGCTGCTGGGCAGGCTCCCAGCTTGCATCCAACACAAGGAGAGAGGCGGCAGATGTAGGACCCCCACAGCACAAACACCTCCTTGCTGGACCCCATGTCCTGCTTGTGGTAAATAGCATCTAAAACTGTTGTAATTTCTTCTTTCCTTTCTGGCTTTCCTGTGAATGGTCCATGGCACAAGTTTCCTCTTTCAGGGAGGAATACAACAGAGACTTTTTAGCTATGTTTTGTTACTACACAAACCTCTCTCAGTTTCTCTCAGGTTTTCCTTAAAGAGGAAACAAACCTCAGCCTCTTCCCTTACCTCCCAACAAGTACACCAGCATTTTAGAAGACCAAAACAAAGACTGAGCAGAATTGCCTTAAGTCATGCACTAAGGGAACGAGTATAGATACAGCTTATTTGATCTTCCAAAAAAACTTATTTCATGTTTGCAACGGAACACCCTGGGCTGTTCCTGCAGATCAAAGGTAGCTTGGATCCCTGGATCAAAGACTGCTAGTGAATTAGCAGTGGGACCACGTGAGTAGAAGTCTCTTCATTAGTCCAGAGATTCACCTGGCAGTAACAAATGTTTCCAACCCACCCTCCTGTGTCTCACCTACAACTCGCGTGTTAGCCGAGCCCGGCAACGTCGATTTCAGAGTCACGATGAGACAATTTACAATACATAATGATATGTCTTTATTTCATCAACAGAAATGGTGTCTAGACAAAATTCAGTTAACACTAGCAATTCAAATGAATGAAAAGGGTCGGGTGGTTTTTTTTCATTTTTGTTTTTTTGCACAATACTGTATTTACAATGAGTAAATGACATTTTAAATTCATTAGTTCATAGCAATGCTTTCTTCCAAAAAGGTAAAAATTCTTAGTAACAGAGAGTAAGCATCAACAGCCACCTCATTTATTTATACAATAAAAATCACAAGAAACCACAGTCACCTAGAAAAAAAAAATAAAGACAAGCTTAAGAACTAGTACAATAAAATGATGCATTGAATTAAGTTACATTAATCGCATAGAATTTGTGTAAAAAGTATGTAGAAAAAACACCTGATGTAACCTGTTACAGTCATTGACCAGTTATGAGAGGTACAGAGGGTTATACAGGTAGATATGTGTGAAAACTGTCCATACTGTTTGACCTGGGGAGGAAGAGAAGAGGGGTTGCACCCCCTTGCATACACTGATAAAACCCTGTTTTGAATATGGCCTCTGAAGTTTGTAAGGCATATATAAGAGGTGCACTTGTAACCAACTGGTTCTGGAACAAACTCTTAGGGCATCCTCACCCTTGAAATCAAAGGTGATGCTTGCAACTTTGAGTAAACAACCACGCATTGAGTATCACCAAAGTGTTTAGTATCATTCCTGCTGGTCTGAGGGATCCAGAGAGCTTCAGGCAGAGCAAGCGCAGCAGTGAGAACAGGACTGAAACCATGCACATTCCTCTCGGGTACATCACAGCTGCAGGGTACCACCAGCCTGGGCAGGGGGTGCCAGCCACAACCCCCAGCACGGGGCAGCTGCTCCCTCCTCTGCCCACATCCCAGAGCACGGGCTCCTCTGGCTGCAGGGATGAGCCCACCGTCCACCGCAGCCCCCGCCTGGCTCCCTCCAAAGCAGGGGGAGTCGTTTGGGTGCGTAGCCTGGGACCATCTCTGCTTCTAAGCAATCAATGAAATCAAACACTGCCAGTTCCAATTTCTATTTTGGGATGTTAGTTTCTTTCTGCATGCCCTTAATTAGCCAAAAGGGACAACAATGGCACTGCACGAACCACACAGTGACTGTCAGTTATGGCAAGGGCTCTGCCCACAGTCACGTAAGTTTGCACAAGAACAGGAGTCATCTAACTGGCTTTTTAGCAGTCGTTTGGTTGGGGCAATAAGCTTATAAAAAAGATATTTTTAGCATTCCTTCCTGCCAAAAAGTGATTTTGTTAGCAAAAATGGCAATATTATTAATGTAATACCTTAAAATGCTCATCAATAATTGACTTCAATATAAATAATACCTATCTTGGTGGAGTGTAGGAAAATACTGTACACTTAATCTTTGCAAGTAATGCCATTAAAATTTTAAGAGTAAAGGGAATTATTATTCTACAGACCACCAACAATAGATCTTTTAAATATACACACAGTATTTGAACATAAGCATATACACATATATTGTATTCTACAGCATCAGACCTGATGCCTGAGTCATAAAATACTCCAGGGAGTATTATAAATATACATATATGTATTATAAACAGTAAAATACACAAACACACACTGACTAGAATTATAGATGTATGTATACATACATACATGTATTCTATATATGGATGCAAAATTAACTTGGACTGTGTTGGCAGAGACAAAACTGAAATGAAGTCAAAATCTGTTGAGAAAATTTTTACCAGGAAAGAGAGCAGAAATTCTTTATGTTAATAGTTTGAGTTTCACCTCACTTCTGATAAAAATAAAACTGCTCCATACTTAGCAGATCCCCTCCTTATGCAAAGCCGCTGCTCATACTGAGATAAAACTTCTCAAGGCAGCCCTAAAATAGAGACTTTTAAAATGCTGTAGCCATGGGCTACAACATTCACCCAGAGGCACCTTCAAAAGCATCTCAGATCGGGGAAAAAAAGAGGTGGAAGCAGCACTGCTTGTTGTAATGGTAGAGGATGTCAAGTGGAGCAAAATGTGAGACTGCGGAAAGCTGGCAAACATCCACTTTGTCTCACTGCAAAATTCACTATGGGTCTCCTATTCTGCGAACGCACCCTTTACTCTCTCCTCACCACCACAGCAGTGGATTACAAGACACAGATGAGGATGTGGTGTTGATTCTGGAATTGCAATGCTTCACCACATTTTCTCCTAGTGGATCAATTTTCATTTTATTAGAGGATTATAGTGATTCCAGCATGCAGATTTGTTTTATTTACTAGGCAGTCCTGAAGTCACATATTAAAAAAATTAACTATATATCTAGGCATTTTAACTTCTATTTAAGCACTCTTTAGGATACAGACATGATGAAGTGTCACACTCCAGATTAACAACCACAGTATCAGCATTAATCATTTCTCTGGCAGGAGTTAATCCACTTAGCAAAGTTACATATCTCGTTCCCACTCTGCTTTTTAAAGAGAAGTAGCAGTTAGCATACTAATCACTGTGGCTTGCTTTTGCAGCACATTTTACTTCCTTGGGAAAAAAATAATACAGGGATTAGATCCAAAAATATAGTGCATCTTAAAAGCAGCATATACCCTTAGAAAGACATTTAATAAATTACTTGTACAATATATAAAATAATAGTTTTATACTGCAGCATCAAACTCTTGACGCCTGAGTCATCACGTTAGGAAGTCAGTGATATAAATACTGGGATCTCCTGATAATACAGCCAACGTTTTTGCTTTTGTTTTGTTTGTTTTCTGTTTTGTTTTCACTCTTTTTTTTTTAAATTTATTTTTTCACTACCTTTTTGTTCCAGAATCAGCTTGCAATGAGCTTTAATTGTGTTCAAGGCACCCCCAGAGAACGCAGAGAAACAAACACATTATATAGTGTAGTACTCACCTGACAAAGCATAACAAGCCTAAATGAAATGAGGTTTCCTGGCAATACAAGTATAGCAATGGCAGAGGAAAAGGAGGACTAGATACAGACTGGACAGAGCTCCAAGGACTCACGTGCCCATGGGAGCAGAGCAGTGCTCAGAGGGGAGATGGGGTCTCACCATGCCATTCCCAAGCAACGCCCAGCAGGAGAGATGCTGCATGTATCCTCTTTGACAAATGCAAAGAGATTCTTAAGATCACAGTGACCACTGGCCAAACTCTTAGAATTCTGCAGTCAGATTTTTTTTTTTCCTCTTTCCAATGATGTTTTGTGGTCATTGGTTTGACCTCGTGAGACAAGAACGTTTGGGTATGTAAACTGATGTCCAGGTCTGAAACTAATTCTCCCAGTATTTTCCTTTAAATGTTAGCCCAGTAACTGCTTTGAAAGCCACATGGTTCAAAATAGCAAAAAAACCTCAAAACAAAATAGAAACAAAAAACAACCACCACCACCACCAAAAAAACCCCACTGAAAAACCATGATACATGTAAATATAGGAAGCAATGACACAAAATCAGCCACTTCTAATGGGAAAGAATGAAATCAAACATCCAGAAAAGCTTGCAGGGGAGGGAAAGAGAAAGACGAGAGAAAGGTTGAGGAAGAGACACTTATTTGAGCAGTGGTTTTAAATATCAGTTCCCAAGGTAGAGGAAATCAAGGGACCCAGCACCAGTATGAGGCCAGGTCAAACCTAAGAGCTGCAGCGCAATGGGTTGTGTGGGTGGGTTTTTTAAACCGTCGGAATGAGGTCAAGAGTACCAGTTGCACATGAGTTGTTAGTAGAGTAAATCTTCATGTCAGGAAGCAAGTTAAAACTTGGTTTTATACTCATAAAACATTCTATCTATTCATATATATAGGAGGTCACTTAAAAATAAAAAAGGCAACAGAAAAACATCTTTAAAATACTGTGTCAGTTGACCCTTCCCTCCCACTCCCCCAACCTCCCCCCCCCCCAAGTAGCTATGACTCTATAATGTGATTCACATTTAGTTTTAAATTCTAGCTTTCACCATGGTCTCATAGAAACAAAACTTCTCTGCGAAGCACAGAACTGCTTTGCAACGTCAACAAATTCAAAGGAAAATCAAATCCCACCCCCCACCAAAGAGCTTCTCAGTGAAGTTACCTGCAAAGGATGGTTGGGAGGGGGTTCAGATATTTTTAGGTTAAGCTCTTTTAAAAAGAAAGGACAACTCCTCCCCCTTTTTCAACCGTCTGAACTAGGAGTTTATGGCATTTGTATATTTTTGAACATTTAAAGGTAAGGATTTTGTACAGTAATGATTAATACCTAAACATAAATATTCTCCTACATTATATACTAGTTTTTCTTTGTACATGCGGGGAAAAAAAGTATTTTCAACAAACATGGCACATGCTATATGCAGTTCCTCCTCAGTAGCTTGGCTACAATTACAATAGTTTGCATGAGGAGGATAAAAGCAAGACTTTGTGGCGAGTGGGCGACAGTCCATGAGCACAGTCTGAAGATGGAAGAAAGTGGAGAGAGGGAGCTGATTCCTCCTCCAGGGTTCAAGATGCTGATCTACTTGAGTGCCTCAAAAAACCACCAGCGCACACCTCTAGTGTAAACGTTAGCACAGAAGAACACATTATCACTTAGTGCTTCTGAGAAGCTGCTTCCCCACACTTTTTTTTTTTTTAACAGGTGTGAACAGCTGGTCATGTTTTTTTCAGCGAGAACAGACAATATCAGCCAATAAAGCACATGACAGTTGTCGTTGATAAAGCCACACAACCTGGCACACGTAGGGCAAAGAACCACAAAATAAAAACTCAGTACACTTAAAATAGTAATAATTATTAAAAAAAGCATTAGGAGGTTGTTCTTCTGTCTACACTGTACATACAGATGTTATGCTTGGAAAGCTGCTGTCTCACACAGTCATAACATGAGTCAACATTAAGATACAAGTCCAATACAGTTACAACTAAGCCAATTCACTGAGTAGTCTCCTTTGAGACAGCGCTCTTTTAGCTGCAGTTTGTGCTGAGGGCAATGCTGCAGGATGAGAGGATCCCGGAACACAACAATTTGATGGGTAAGTGACCAAATAGGGTGTTGGCAAACGTATGTTTTGCTCTTAGAGGATACAGTGCTAGCTGGACTTCCGTAAGGAAACCAAAGTCAACAACTAGGGGCGTGATCCTGCAACTCTGCCTACCTAGGCAGGGTCACTGACTTCACCAGACCCAGCTCTGCAACTTGGGTCTGGTGGGGAGAACAGGTAATGTCTGAGGACAGCTGAGGTCAGGCTCTGGGGACTTAGCCGGAGCAGCAGTTGCTTCCATGAATAAAGGATGCAGAGTGGGGCTGAAGAAAAAGCCCCCAGGTATATTGACGTGATCTCTGTTTGCTTTACTTCGTGGAACATTTGATGAATTGATCCAGTTGTCACTTTTCTCTAAAGAGTGAAATATACTTTCCCCTATAAGACTCCAAAACCATCATTAACAGCACTTAAACTTGGTTTGTGAAACAGAAAGAAGTCTAAATATAAAAATAATTCAAGCAGATTCTCTTTACAAATTGTATAGTGAATTCAGTATTTGGCAAGACTGTTTTTACTACATAATGAGCTCCTGAGTGTTTGTCTATTAGATAAAAATTTTCTATTTCCTTTAAGCCATAAAGCAAAGAAAACCATATACTCAAGTTATTCTGAAGTCATGACTTCATTTATGAAAAGAGGTTTGACCAGAAACTCAGTGCAAGTGGCAAAGTTGACCATTACTGTACAGTATCTGCAAGAAAATAAAATAACTCCACATTGCTCAATGGCACGAAATGGCTGTGCCAAAAAAAATTGTCTATAATAAAATCTCAAATAAGTTTCCGACATTAAAGTTTTATAAATAAGTACAAATTGAATGCTATTGCTGAACTGCGAACTGAGGAAAAAATTATCGTGTAACAAGTTACCAAACTAGTTCTAGCATCAAGGACAAAAAGGAATGTTGGAACTTGTTTGTACAATAGAAATGAAATCTTCCAGTTTGTAGGATGAGAAAATTGAGGCATGCAGGGACTCTTGCATATGGATATATATATTTTATATATATTATATATAATATGTACAGTTTAGCTATAAAACTTTGATGTGTAAAGAAGCTGTCTTCAATGAAAAATTGAACATTCAGAGGAAATTCCTGAGTTAGGGTTTTGTGACATGGGCCACTGAGAAAAAAAGCTGCGGTTGGGTCCTCAGAGGTGTTATGTCCATCCCTGTTAAGATTGAAATCAACATACAAAAACAGACAGTGTTGCCACTGCTTCGTTCCCTGCCTGAGCAAGGGATAGCACCATTGTGAAGAGAACTCCTGCTTGTAGAGAGGAGGGAATACTTAAAAACAGTATTGCTGCTAAGACCACTGTAGTGTGCACCAAATACGTTCTTCTAGACAACAAATGAACACTGCCACTGGCTGACTGAAGAACACCTGACCAGGTGTAACGTTAAGGTTACGAGTCACTAGGTGTAATCTTTCCTGGGTTGTTCATCTGTTGTACATTTATCAGTCATTTCCTGACAGAAGTCTACCGTGACCGTTTGGCTGCTCTGCTCAGGTGGAAGCTCTCTCTCGGGGTAAGTACCTGCGTCGGCTCCATCCAATCCCGCGCCAGCCGAACAATTTTCCGAGATGTTGTTGGGCAGCCAGGGCGCTCCCAGCTGCACCGAGCCTTGCTCCGAGCAGCATTGCATGCTCTCCCCGACGCACTGGGAGCTCACCAGGCCCTGCTCCACACCAGCTGGGGTGGGGCTGATGGTGGTGACCGGCTGTAGATCCATGGGTCTGAGAACGGGGCAGTATCGGTGGAGGGCTTGGATCTGTTCCGGGCTCTGCATGTCTCTACACACTTCTTGGGAAAGACACGAGAAGTTGTCTAGCAATTCTCCCATGCTCGCTTTCAGCTGGTTCCTTTCTGAGAGCAATTTCTCTTTCTCACACACCTGAAAAAGAAAGAAGGCATCTTAGACTGAGGAAGGGACATCCACTGCCTGCTCACTTTGGGCACATACGTGTGGCATTTACATTCTCTGAAAAATCCCTTCGCCCAGGATTTTTCTCCTGGGAAGCTGAGAAGTCTCAGAGAAAAAGGAAAATGATTATTATTGCATTTGCTTCTCCTTTGCTTTGCTTGTCTGGAATGTGTTTGGAGACTGTTTACCCACAGGTGATTGTTTTATTGGATTCTGGTATGAGTTGCTTTGTCTCATTGGCCAATCAGTGCCAAGCTGTGTCAGGACTCTGGAAAGAGTCATGAGTTTTCATTATTATCTTTTTAGCATTGTGTACATATCCTTTCTGTATTCTTTAGTATAGTTTAGTATAGTATTCTTTAATATAATATAGTATCATAAAATAATAAATTAGCCTTCTGAGAACATGGAGTCAGATTCATCACTCCTCTCTGCCACGAGGGTCCTTGCAAGTACAATACATATGCAGCAGTACCCAAGAACACTAATGTGTCACATCTCTTTTCATATGGCCAGAGGAAAAGTCACAGAGACATCAAGTATTTGACCACCACGGCCTGTGTGGACAGAACTTTGGGAAACATCTGGAGAAAAACATTTGAACTGGAAGAGGACAGAATCCCAAGTTACTCCCACAGAACTGTTCCCTTTATAAACTAAGGCTGCCCAATAGATTATATAAAAGAACTCTGAACAAAACATTTTGAGGAAGAAGTGCCATTTCCTATCTAATCAGCAAGAGAATGGGTTAATTCCTGAAGTGAGGATAAGCTGCTGGTGTTCGGTTCACCCTTGAACTGTCAGGTTGGCTGCTTAGGCTGGGTGCACCCCTGGAGCTCCTTACTCCTGAGAGAGGTGAGTTTATTCAGGAGAGAGGATCTAAGTGTGCTCTGTGGCCTGCACCATGGCTTGTTTTCTTATGTTCTGGTGTTTAATGGTTTGAGCTTGATCTAATACAGATATTTTTATGAACCCAGCCTAGGGTTTCACCTCTAAAAAATGGTGTTGATTCACTGTAGACTGACTGGGATGGTCCTGCTGCATCTCCTTCTGTCTCAGGCAGGTGGGCACACAGCTCGAGAGAGAAGATGAGCTTTTGTAGAGTACCAGAACTATTTCCAGAGCTGAGCTGGCCCCAAAAGCAGCACAGCCACGTATCTCACCTAGTAACACTGCTAAACCCAAGATGTCTCTGCATCTGAGGTGTGAAAGCTCCACAACTCAGATAATCCAGCTATGGGTGGTTGTTGACAGCTGATAGTATTGCCCTGGGTCCAGAGCCCACACTGGAAGCATACAGCTGCATGAATGTGAAAGAGAGCAGTACACATGAAAAGAACTAACTGCTAAAATATTGATAAATCTATCAAGAAAGCACAAAAATAATAAAAAAATAAACAGATGCTCAAGTACATCTTGAGATGATGAATTATGGAGGAGAATATGCTGCGAGTTTGCAGGGAAAAAAGGGAATGTGAGTGGGTAGATGAATGAGTGAGAGAAAGCAGGCAAAAAAAATTACCTATCAAACTCTGAGGATACAACCATTTCACTCACTGTCTGCTGTGAAACCATCTGTGTCAAGAAGATGGGTGACTTACAGTAACTACAGGGGGGAAAGGGGTCTTTCATAAAAAAGATCCAGCCACATGAAAAACCCTTAAACAACAGCACCATTATGTAATTCATGAGACTGGAAACTGCTGATCACAAAGTGGACAGAAGAAAACAAAGGAATTTCCAGTGGTCATGTGTTATATGTTTATTGTTTTCCCTGTCCCTGTCTAACAGCTCAGGGGGCTGGGTACCCGGGGAGCAATCAGTCTTACTACTGAGTAAGGCTGAGGCAAAGAAGGCATTAAGTACCTCAGCCTTTTCCTCCTTCTCTGTTGCTGTGTTTTTACTGCATTCAAGAAAGGATGGAGATTCTCCTTGGCCTTCCTTTTGTTGCTTGTCTGTTTAAAAAACCATTTTTTATTGTCATTTACAGCAGTAGCCTGATTAAGTTCTAGTTGGACTTTTACCCTTCTAATTTTCTCCCTGTATAACTTCACTATATACTTGTAGTCCTCCTGAATAGCTGCCCCTTCTTCCAAAAATAATAAACTCCATTTTTTCTTTGAGTTCCAGCTGAAACTCTTTGTTCAGCCACGCTGGTCTTCTCCAGTGTCTTATATTTTTGCACATGGGATCAGCCTGCTCTTGTGCCAGCAAGATTTATTTCTTGAAGAATGTCTGACCTTCCTGAACTCCTCTCTTCAGTACTGCCTCCTAAGGGATTTTCCCAACCAGTCTTCTAAACAGGCCAAAGTCTGCATTCTGGAAGTCCAAGGTGGCAGCTCTGCTGACCCTCCTACTTAATTCTCCAGAAACCAAAAATTCCATCAAATTAGGATCACTGTGCCCAAGAAGGCATCCAGCCATCACTTCACCCACCAGCCCTTCACTGTTTGCAAACAGGTCCAGTGGGGTGTCTTCCCTACTTGGCTCACTCACTGCATATTGCCACATATTCAAGTCCCCTTTGCTAAATAGAAATGTCAACTTTTTTTTGGGAAGAATCCTGTAACTCAAATGGTTTTTGATTCCTCAAATTGAGCATGGATCAAGCCCACAAGGCCACTCATGCCTTTCATTCATTCCCCTGAGATGAGTGCTTGTGTAGGGAGAGGACTTAAAAGTTTTATTTTGTCTGTCTACAGTTTACTATATCAGACAATAATGGCAATGTCACAGGATTGTGTGAAATCAATTAACTCAAACTAATTTTCAAGTGAAGGCAACAGGTATAAGGCTGAATCACCCCCTGCTGCTAGTCCAGCCCTCAGAGTGCTGCTCCTGAGGCTCTGGAGAGTGAGACAGGAACTCCTCCCCATCACCAGCTCAGTGCAGAGCGACAGGCATGTGCAGCTAAGACTGAACCTGCTTCTTCTGACAACCTGATGAGGATCCATCCACTCTTCCACTGTGCAGAACCTCTGACTCACCCTGTACACACTGTGCATTATACTCAGTGCAGGAAGCAGTTGCTCACTATTTTGTTTATCTTTGTTGTGTTGTTTGTTTTGCATCAGTGCAGCACTACTCTGAACAATGTTTTGATTTTTCTTTTTTTTCCCCCCAGGGCTTCAGCAGCACAGCATCTGAAAGCTTCACAAGCCTTGATGATTTAAGCCTCCCAACCAGCTTGTGAGGTCAGTGCCACCTCCCTGTTACAGATGGGAAGCAGACAGGCACAGGCAGCAAGTGAGTAACCCAAAGTCTTGTGGCTTTCTGCCATTTGTGAGGTGATGGTAACTCAGCTTCTTCCAACAGATCCCTGCCTCTTCCACACGATGTTTCCTACAGCTTGAGCAGAGAACAAAGCAAAATGAAACACAACAAACCCCACCTGAGGTGTCCATCCCATGACTGAAAGTGAGAGGAATTTTCTAAGCAGCCCCTTGGCCTCGCTCCAGTCACCTCACTCCCTTACAGTAAAATGTGGCGGCACTGTCCATTGTGCATCATTCTGCTCATCAGTGCACAAACTGACTGAACCCCCTGAAGTCTGGGCTGGAATTGCTGCTGGTGCCCTGCAGGCTACAGTGTGAGGGTGAGCTGGGCTGCAGCGAGGGCACAGAACTCACCAACTTGCGGATTTCACATTCCAGGTTCTGAATGCAGTCCAGTTTCCTCTTGCGGCAGCGCTGGGCTGCGATCCGGTTCTTGCTGCGCCGGCGGACGTCGTGGATGAACTCGAGCTGCTCTGAGGTTAGCTTGTGCATCTTTATCATCATCTGGAAATCATTCCTTGGAAGATCTGTGATTTGATCAACAGGAAAAGGAAGTTTCACCTAAAACAAACACAAGACAAGAGCAAAGAGTCACATTTTGCTTGCTCAATGCAAGCTGAAGAACAGTGAGCGGAAGGACGATTATCTTTGCTGCCACCCCCTCAATAAACAACAAACCAAGTTTTACATTGAGCAAGTTCTTCCCTTGTGGCACGTTGTGGAGGTCCAGATGGTAAGGATAAGACGATAATCGTACTTAAATCAGCAACACATATGAATCCCAGATAAAAATTTCATCTTTCTACAAAGCCTTAATAAATGATCTCATTGCATTAAAAGAAGGTTCTGTCCACTAAGAGACGCGGCCTTCTGGAAAGAGTAAAGTACCTTGCTGCTATTATATTCAAACTAGTTTCAAGGAAGGGGCTATTACCACAGCAGGAAATGTGCATCTGCTCAGACTGCAGGACTGAAAGTTTGATTAAGTATGATATTAAAAATACAACCTGACACCTCAAGTGGATGAAAAATAATGTATTGCAATTAGGAAAGGTCACCTAATCAGCATTTCAACTGAACAATACACTGTGTAAGAAGAAAGGGTCAGAAGAGTGTGATGCAACATATCCTATCTTGCTAAAATACATACATTTAAAAATAAACCTACATATGTTGACACTCTAATATTCTTGCAGACTACAGAGTACTGAAATTGTATTTCTTGAAAAGGTCAGGGTCTGACTTCAAGAATCCTAGCAATTATGCATTAAAGCAGAGCAAAACACAAAGCTCCCAGCAGTCTGAAGCAATGAACACACACTGTGTCAAAAGCTTAAGAATGGTGGATGTGCTCAAAGCCTTTTAGGTTTTTTAGCCCAAAATCTATCAGTTTGCTCAAGCCAAAGTAAGCACCTCCCTTTAGGAACCTCGCTTCACTTAGAGCCTTGGACTGATAACTGTTAAAAAACTGATGTTCTTTGGCCAACTGTTGTATTTGGTGGCCAGATAAGAGTCAGCTGACAAAGCTGAAGGAGATGCAGAGTAATTCGATTGACCCCTTCTTTTTTTGAGTCATACCCACACTGCCCAAAAGATGGCAGTAAATATTTATGTTTCTGTCCCTGTTTGGTACAATCTAACCTCTGGAACAAGGAGACTATTCTGCACACAGGCTATCAAAGAAGGTAAGTTGCTCCAGCCAAATAAAAGATAGGGGCTGAAAACATTCCTTCGATATTTAAAACATGCATTGTCTTCAAATGGTGCTCTTAATAATTATTTGGAAATAAAGCAACAACATGGAGTATAAGTTATCTTCTTCAGAGAGCTGAGTTGTTCAAGCAGAACAGTTTGCTGAGGACACACATACACCAACACAGAGCAGTGGCCTCTGGCATTGACAGTCATGGACCCTCACCAGGCACCTGAACCTGCAGTAAGCAGTTCCTCACCTTGTTCAGGGGCGTTCTTGGCTGTTTTCTTGTACCCTTCTAAAACTGCTCTGTGCACCGCCAAGCCTGGGGTATGGGAAGTTCTGTGCAAACAGCCACCACATTCTTTCAGATGGCTTCATGCCCTGAATGCTCATTCATGCCCCTCTGCCCCACGTGTCCAGGTGCTGCTTCATAACACACTACTTGACAGGACAATTTAAAGCAGCAAGGAATGCCAAACACTGCCCAAACCCTCCCAAATTCTTGCTTGTACACACAAAGGCTGACCTGAGGCACAGGGATGTGAACTACCTTGTTTACAGACAGCCAGTTAATGACATGAAACCTGTTTGATTTCCCCTCCCAAGCCTTTGGATGGTTAACACGAACTCAGTGTCACCTGCTTTTTTTCTCAAGCTTCTACCAGGGTCTGAAAATGAAAACAGCCAGTGCTTTCCTCTGAAAGACACCATAGTTTCACTGCAAAACCAGCCCTTTCATGTTCACAGTTTTTCCTTATTTTCTTAAGACCAAAATGGAAAGCAATGTTAACTTTATTTCTCCCTACCTCTCCCTTTCAAAACATATTTACTTGCAAGGAGGAGATGTGCTTGCAGCTGGAACAGGAATGAAAGAGAAGCAATTTAAATATGTCAGGTAGAAGTTGCTGAAGGGAAATAGGAAAATAAATAAAAAAAGATTTGTTTAAAAAAAAAGGGATTGAAAATAAAACCATCTACACAGCAGATCAGAGACTGCTATCAGTAATCCCAGCATAATCCCACTCCTGTCACAGGCAGCACTGCACAGGATTAAAAATGTGAAAGGGAAAGTGGAAGTGAGTCAGACTCATTTCCTTCACCATTCACAGCATTTTTATTGCCTGTCTCCCTCTTCGAAATCAGCTGTCAACTGAAAAAAAATAAATAGCAACCCACCAAGCTTTTGGCACGGCCACAGTGAATAACTGCACCCGGTGTTGCTGCAGTGAGAGGCTAAAGTGTTTTACATCTGCACAGGGCAAGACTCTCAGCTGCTATTTACCATAACAGAGTGGTGAGTCATTTTGCTAGAGCCTGCAACTGTGCAGTGGGTGGGATTCATCTGACTCACCCAGAGCTGCCTGAGATGATGGGTTGGGACTACCTAATGTCCTGCTCCCTTCAGATGGCAATGCTGCACGGCTTCTCCCTCCTTCTGGCTGCAGAAGGAGTGGATTTAAGACTCAGAAAAGATTCTGCATCTTACAGGATCTATGGGAGGCGAGAGAAACTCACCTGAGGTGTCTGAGAAAGACAGTCAATCTTTTAGAAAAAAAAAAAAAATGAAAGAAAACCAGGAGTATGCTCTCTTGTAAAGTTTTCTTTCTAATTACTATGAATTTTTGGTTCAAACTATTTCAAATTAAAAATGAAAGTGGGATCCCTGCTCCTTCCAGGGGTTACTCCAGCCAGAGCTAACCTCACAGAGCTCCAAAATCTTCCTTTATCTGCACAATTATTCTTTCCCTGCATTTTTGCACTAGCAGCACAAGCTTGCTTTCCACCACACAACAAATAAACCTTCTACCACCACTGCAGACTCTACTGCCCCAACTCTGCCAATCTACCCTGGGGAAAAAGGAAACCTGGTTAGGATTTTATGGCATTCCCCCCCCTTTATTGGCATTAGGATGCCAGTGTAAATGTCAATGCTTTGAGAGGCCAAGTCAGAGCAGTGATGTAGGCAGACAGGGACAGCGACTGACTCAGCACATGCAAGGCCCATATATAACCAATTAATTCCTTCAAGCTTCACTAGTTAGTGCCAGCTTGGATCATATGCCAGTTACTGCTGTTCTGCTCATCTATTGCACTAGTTACTCTTGCTGCCCTCCCCCTTCTGTTTTTTACTTGGAATAAAGGAAAGAACTGAGGACCTGTATTCATTCCCATTAAAACATAAAATATCAACTCTTGAAAATTTCTTTATCCTATGGGTAACCTTAGCTTCTTCATTCTTTCTTTATATATTAATTAAGACATCATCTCACCCTAGCCAAGTGTTAGTAAAGATAATGAACTTCCTAAATGACACTTTAACATCACAGTAACTTAAAGGACAAATATATTATCCATAAAAAAAAGCAACCATTATGTAGTGGGCATGGGAAGGTTGAACTCATTGTACCAGCTGGTCAGTTGCTGCAGAGATGTAAGAAAAAAACCTGCTGCCTTAGTGCCCTCAAATCCTGAAAGCCTCTGACACTTGCTGACTCTTTGGAGGCTCTCAGGACCCACCCAAGCAATCCAGCCCAGGGGCTCAATCACATTAATGCCTTTTTTTTTTAAATGCAGAAATAGGAACTTGGCTTCACACAAGAGAGTCCAAGGCATTAATGTTGTGTTCTCAAGTATCTTCCTTAGCATGCGAGTCTGTCTTCCACACACACTCAGGAAGAAATTCATCCCAGGAGAGGAGCTGAGGGGTGTCTGCCTGTGATAGGGGCTGAATTATCTACAGGGTATTTCAGGCACCACTTGTGGTCCTACAGACTAGGGACCTATTCCTGTCCTGATCTCACCTGGACACAGGCTATCTAAGAAGCACAAAGGTAATGGGCCATACTTTGAGTAAGGGACAGCCAAGATACATTTTCTTGTCCTGCTGTCTCCTGGCACAGGTAAAGCCTTCAAAACACCTCCTTTTTCCAGGTGTCAACTATACCAAGATGGCAGAGGACTGCAAAAGGGGAATGATGAGCCCAGGCAGTGAAGATCTACCATTGTGTCAACAAACCAGGTCTAAATTGTCTGTCCCAGTTGAGGTCAGCAGGTTCCACTGCAGTGTGTTCCATCTGACACAACACAGCTGATGGCCCCGTAGAGGCCTGGGGTCCACTCCAGCCTCACCTTGTGAGGGCCATGAGAGGTGTTTGGGTCAGCAAGTGCTGCCTGAGAGGGCACTGCTGTGGAGGCAGCCTGGGTAACCTTTCCATTTGCTACCTGCCTCACACAAGTAGGGGACCAGGCTAATCCCATGGCTGAGTGCATTAACCCAGTAATCAGGAGATGTGGACGGGATTCTCATCCTTTAGCTCATGATTTGGACTTGTATTCAGACCACACACTGCTGGTACTTAGGATGCTGGGCTGACCTCTTCCCATTCACTGCTTGCAGTGTCCCCAGCTCCCAGCCCTTCAAAGGGCACAACAGTATGATACTCCTGCCCTTTAACAGGCTTCTCTGAAACCAGGGATAGCACAGAAACACTGACAGAAGCCACAGGTGCACTTAAGAATGGAAGATCAGGCAGTGAAATGACAGGGGGTAAAGTACAGTATTTCTCTGAAAGAGTTGCTTCTGCAGCTCAAGAACTGGAATCCTTCAAGAGCTCGTGCAAGGTCTTCAGAGCAGAGTATAAAAGAATTGATTGTAGGGCTCCATGAAATAATACAGTGTTTGAAAGGACTCTCCTGAAATTTCAAACTCTCAGTGTTGTTATAATCCAGCAATCCTTTGCTACCAGTATGGAGACCACTCCTAGTGAAGAGAGGAAAGAAAACAAAACTTCCATGAAGTTTATCTGACAAGACCAATGTTTGACAAGACACCATTTAAACAGACATTGAGAAACAATTCCCAGTGCTCTGCTGATGCCAGATTGATTTTCCTGGTCAGGAAAACATCTATCAGAAATCAATCTGGAGACTAATTTTTCTCATTTTCAAATTTGCAAACCTAGCAAAATCAGGAAAGCTGGGGTGACTGATCATCAGATTCTGGGGAGGTATCACATATCACAGCAAGTTAAAGCCTTCACATGTATTTTTCTTGGTTGCCCTTCTTTCCATGTAACATTCTTCACTGAGTAGGAATATTAAGCAGTGAAGCAGTCTCAGATGAGGTAACTCAGCATAGTTACAGTAGATTTCTGGTAGAGCAGCTTTGGTTTACTCCTCTTTTCCGGGGCTCTGACTTGCAGTATTTTGCTAAGCACCAGCAGATAACAGAGAAAGGGTGGCTGCCTGTCACTTAACACGGAGGGGTTTCAACTCTTGCTGAAAGTTATTTACCTACAATATCCTCGAAGGTCTAATTGCATTAGCTTTCCCTTTATGAAAATTTCCTTTGAAAAGTGAGTCACTAACCCAGGCGGGAAATTCTTTTGAAATACAGATGAGGAGACATTGAACGCAACTCTCTAGGTAGTAATAGCTCTTGGAAAACTCCACCTCTTACCCCCTCTTACCCTTGTTTATTTTTTTCCTCAGAAAACTCACTTATCATATTAGACTGAGCTGAGATTTCTTTTTAACTGGTTTACTAGTACAATATTTTTTACAAGTTTTCTAACAGATAAAAACTCTGAAGTACTTGCTGGAGAAAAGGAATACCAAGAAAAGTGGGTAGTGCAGAAGTTTCTGTTCCTTAAGTAGGTTAACAGATTGACAGACTACTTCCTTCTCAACAATTCATTATTTCAGAGCTTATTGTTTTGTTGTTGCTATTTTAAGCAGGATTGTCAGAACCTGCCTGTAAGCACTGAGCTTTAAGTCTTCTCTCTAGTATTATACCTCAGCAATTGATTTTTCACAGCCTGGGGAGACCTGAGAGAACTGAGTGAAAAGAACAACACAAACTATTAAATATTTCTGTGAAGTCCCAATAGCTCAAGTTACAGCCCTGTTCCTGCAACTCTGTACCATGGGTACACCCTACACTGCACTTGCTGCTTCTGTCAGGAAGCCTTAACAAAGGGAGATTGCAGAAGAGTCTTGGTGGCTCCAGGAAGGGAAGCAATAAGCAAGGACATCCTGGAGAAGATTTACCAGTGGTGTTCCAAGGATTGACACCTCCTGTGACAGTTGTGACTGCCTTCTGCAGCCCCAGTAAGATGGAGGCTCATCACAAGGTGGGGTCACCTTCACCCACGTGGCATCATGCTGAGCCCTAGCACCCCACTTCTGGCACCAAACAACTTTGGCCATGTACTCCAGAATGGCAGCTGTCTGTGGGAAAGCAGAATGCCTGAAAAAAGCAGAGAGAAGCCTCTCACCTACTTCTCACACAATCAATACCCCAGCAAGTGATGTTTTGTGACATTAATTCTGGCAGGGACAGCACTCTGGGAGCCAAATTAAGACCAACTAGGTCCAAATTCCAGGGGAACTGAGCAGCCCCCTGAGATAACTGATGGTCAGAGTCCACCAGGCTTATTCCCATCAGGCCATCCCACCCCAATAAAAGCTGACCTGCAGCAGAAGAACCTGCATGGCCACTCTCCAGAAGGTCAAGCATGTCACCCCCAGATATCTTATCAGGTGCTTTTTGAATAGAAGCCCAGAAAACACTGTGTGTCCTGATATGGAGGGGGAAAGGGTCCTGTCTGAGAAGTCATCAGGACAGGAAGGGCAAAGCAACAATTTCAGGAATGGAGAAAGATTCCCATGCAGCTTGCAGGGAGGTGAAGAACAGAAAGCTGTCCATTTCAGACAGTTGTGAGTCTCTCCTGCTGTTTTAATCACAGGCAAACTGCTAAAAGCAGGTAGAGCAACTTATACAAGAACTTCCTGCTGCTGTTACTTTATTTTCTACTGTCTAGTTTAAGATACCCTTTACTGAGGTTTCCACAGCAGCAGATCTTGCAGGATACACACCCTAAGTCACTGTATTAATACAGTATTTTTTAATGAGGCTGCAAAGTCTGCTCTTGTATTGTTAACAACCTTCAAAAGACTAATTTTTAAACAGAATTTCTACCAAAGCAGTGGTGTGATCTGTTTACCCTTGGCTTGATCAGGATAGCGCAGTGCAACCTCATGGAGCATTAATTTCCTCACCACATTTTTAATGCCTAGCAGTCCTAACCAAAATACCCTGGGGGAGGGAAAAAGAAAAAGAAAAAGAAAAAGAAAAAGAAAAAGAAAAAGAAAAAGAAAAAGAAAAAGAAAAAGAAAAAAAAAGAAAAAAAAAAAAAGCCACCTTATCAGCAGTCCCAGGGAGAAAACTTGCTCAGCTTAGTTCAGAAAATCTTCCCCAGCAGCAAAACCAGGAGTGGAGCAAACCTTTCCTAGCACTGCCTCAGAGCCAGATGTCAGCCTGCCAGCAGCACACCCAGCCAGCCTCCCATAGCTGCCTGTTTGCTCCTTGTGTCCCTCCTCTCATCCATGCTCTCCTGCACATACCTTTTTCTAGGAAACAACCACCAGTCCCCTGTAAGCTTCTCATTTCACTCTTCCAGGCTCATTTTTGCTGCAGCATATTTCCACACAATTAGGTAATTATGACAGCTAATTAATTATCAAATCTCAAAAGGCTAACCTCTGCCCTCTGTGCTGCCTCATGCTGAGCAAGCAGCACACATGGGTGGAAATGGATGTTCCCTGGTCCCTGTTGCCCTCTGCCCCTTGTAAAGGCAGGACTTCACTGAGTAACCCAGCTATGGCCTGGGCTGCTGTAGGGCTTCCCAAATGAGATCTCCTGCACACTATCCCAGACAGCCTCCCAGAGAGACTCCTCTCCCTTCTGCATCATCCCCTGCTTATGACATGAGGACAAAGAAGAACTGTCCTCTCAGAATCACTGGTCCAGTGTAACCGGGGATTAGGACACCAGAGGCTCCCCTGGCTCTTCAGCCCTTTCTGAAAGCTAAGCAGCCAACTAATGAAGCACCCACATCTGTCTGAAAAATAAAGCCTGGGATGTAGCTGGAATAAAGTTGCTAAAGACTGAGCGATAAAGTTCACCCTTTTCGTCCCCACTCCACAACTAAGCCCACATAGTTCTGAACTGGGAGCTCTCCGCATATGAATCCCCCAAAGTTGCACTTGTTGCTCCCCACACTGAAGCAAAAGCTCCCAGTGGAGTTTTTCAGCATTACTAGAGCAACCTGATACCTGATTTCACCCAGATGTTCTCTAGGTCATGCAGATTCCTAAGGAAGCTCTGTGAATAAACAACCAGTCATTTCCACTTTCTGGGCTCCACAACACATCTTGATTTAAGTCTGCCCTCAAACTAGTGACTTCACACAGACAGTTTATTTGGTCATGGTTAGCCAGTTATCACTGCAGCATCTTCAGCTGGCCCATCTGCAGTTTTAGAGAAGGCCCCTCTTTCTCCTCCCTCTTTTGGGAGAACTGCATGGAAATTGACAGCTTGCTCTTCAGCCCTAGATCATTCTCTTGTCACTGCCTTAACAATCCTGGAAATTAAAGGATAACTTCTCTCTGAAACCATTCGTGCCATGGCTGCCAGAGCTCTGAACAAATGTCACAGGCAGGGAACATGATCTCAAGTTGTCACATAATAGAGACAAAACCCAGGACCTGAACATGCAACACACAAACACACACACACACACACACACACACACACACACACACACACACACAGAGACGTGCAAAGATGACATGAATGCCATTCCCACAGCACAGGGTGCCCAGCTATACAATTGTTTGAGTAATTTCACACCTCTGCTGGCAGCATGCAGCCTGGGTCTTCAAGCAAGCTGTCCAACCCTTGGTGTCATGAAAGGAACAGCCTGAGGTTGCTCAAACACACCCAGAGCAGTAACAAGTGGAGCTGGAACCACCTCAGCAAATTAAGAGTAAGGAGCAGTGCTTTGTGCCACAGAAGTGGGCGAGGGAGGGAGGAAGACAGGACACTGCTGGCAGACTCCTAAGCACATCAATGCACTCTCATCATTCAGCAGTTTGCTGTTTTCCTTTATCCAGGTTTATACAAGTGCTGAACACCTCAGAGATCAAGGAGACCTATTAATGTGAAGTCAACCATGTGCACTCAGCTCATGAGGGAATAACCAGAAGTTACTCTTTGCCCCTATAAACAAAGAAAGTGCTGGGGAAATGCAAAGTCATTTGAGAGAATCAAGGAGAGATTAATTGGGTCACAACAACCGTGATAGATGTACTTATCTTAAATCCCTACCTCATGCCCTCTGTCTTGCACAGGACATGATTCACTGTCTGCTTCTGAGAATGACCCAGACTCATCGCTGGAGTTTGTTCCATAGGATGGCTCACATTTAATCTGGGCTCGGACCGGGTTGTACAATCCATCCCCCACCACGCCGGGCTCCTGGTGCTCGGGCGCCAGGAATCGGGGGCCTTGGGAGCAAGGGGAAGAGGAGAGCTCGCAGAGGCGCAGGCTGCAGGGAGAGCCGCCGCTGCCGTCCTCCGCGTACGAGTAGGAGGAGCACGAGCTGGAGGTCCTGGTTCTGGTTTCCAGAGGAGGAGAGCGAGGGCAAACTTTAATTGGCACCGGACAGCTGGTGTTGGGCCGCATCCGCCCCGGCAGGTGATCAGCTGTCAGTCCGCTGTGCGAATAGGTCTGGGAGCTGGGGAGGGACTGGCTGCCGCCAGCCCACAGACCCTTTGGCACAGTCTCAGTGAGGTCTTTGTCCAAGCTGCTCACACCAGAATATGAATGCACCGAAGTGTTTACTTGGTCACAAGCATTTGAAGAGAATATAACGCTCCTCCTGTCCAGTTCCCCTTCTTGCTTACAGAGAGTTTCAAAGCCGGGCCCCCTGAGTGGTGATCCCACTGTGAAGTTGGAAGCATCCTTCTGCATGGCATGGGACTGTCCATAGTTCCCTGTGAAAGGGACATAATCAGTTTTGTGGTCACCCTGAGTTGTCCCTTTTTCAAAAGGGCATGCTGGACTCCTGCCAAAGTGCTGTTGGGAAGTGCTGGGGAAGCCAACCAAATCTATGCTTTTTGTTCTGTTGAAGAAAGATCGCAAGCAAGAGGGAGAAGACCCACTTTTTGGTCTGTCGACACAAGTGAGGCTTGGCTGTTTCCTGTCCATTTCAACATCCCCTTCTTTATCCCTGATGTCAGGTTCGTCTCCAGACAGGCAAAGTGTGATGCTTTCTTCATCGTTCTCTTCATTCTGAGGCTCGCTTTTTATCTGCCCCATAGCAAGTCCTGATTTGAGGCCATTTCCAGAGCTCTCTTCACTGAATGTGCTTGCAAAACCTGAGGTACTGATGTGTGATGTATTGTAGACATTCTTGGTACAAGCAAGCTGGTATTTCTTGTATCTGGGGTACCGTGTTACTGCATCTTTATCCAAATTGTCCTTGCTATCTCTCAGCATGTCAGAGTCGGGCAGCATCCCTTCGCCTTTGTCCGCTCCAGCAACAGTGGTTTCAAAATTGAAGGGTTCTTGGTGCATCCTCTCCCTCGGGCAAGATATTTTTGACGTCTCCGATTCCATCGTCTCCTCCTCATCTCCATCGGAGTTCTCCTCATCGTGCATGCGCTGACAGGTGGTATCTTTTTTGCACAGGAACAGGCCATCTTCGTTGTTCAGCAGCTGTGTCTGAAGGAAGCTGAAGCAGGAGTCCTCCAGGTTGTGCATGCGCAGGAACTCGGCGCAGTGGATGACCTCCTGGATGTTTTCTCTGCTGAGTAACAGCTTAGCAGTGTAGGCAAACTGTAACAATGGACCAAATCCCCTGACAGTGACCTGCAAAAATAGAGAGGACAATTGCCGGTGTTACCATCAGCTCTTGCTATCATCCCAAGTCCTTCATCATGTGGTTAGATAAACTAACAGATCTGGCATTCAGAAATAAATACTGCTCAGCACCAGCTGCTCTTCTGTCACACCTGCAGTGATGCTACCACATCCAGGAGCTAGCACTGCTCCCTTTGTGGTGCTCCTGTACATCACTGTACTGGTTGAACTGAAACTGTTTTTCCCAAGTATCTTGAAGAACTATGAACCAAGTCTCTGCCCTAATAAAAGACTGACAAAACTAGCATGGGCACTGCTAAGTCTTACATGGATTTCATTTTTACTGGGCTACAACCCCCAATCATGAAAGCACCAATTTAATCTTGATTCTTCTGCTCTGATGGAAGGTCCAATGAACAGGTTTCAAGCTTAAGATACCCCTTATCCAAAAAGTGTTTTGATAACGAAACACTTATTATTACAGCAAAATTCAACAGAAAATCTTTCTGTCTCTTTCAAAAGCAAACAATTTCCTTTTTTTCTTCTAAATTTTTTTGCAAGCCATTGCTGAATACATGATAGGTAAGTACAGACTGCATAACTTTCCTCTATCCCATGGAGATTATTCCCCTCATACTGTTCCCAATTCTAGTAAGCCTGAGGTACAGCTAACAGAAAAGAAATTAATATTTATAGTTCAAATGGTAGAAATTATTCTGAGTCCCACCCCAGTACTTAATTTTCCACCATTTTCTTTGTAGAAAGAGTAAAAACTGTTTCCAGGAGAGTGATCTCCAGACAACTGTTCCAGGTCTGACTTATGCACTGCTACTCATCTTTTCTTTCCATACCATCTGTGTTTAACATTAATAGACCATATATTAAAAAAATATATACACTTCCCCCCCCCCCACATTTTTTACAGTTGTATCTTTACATACAGCTATCAAAAAAGTTGCTAAGCCACATAGTAAACTATAGATATTGTCTATTTTTGACAAAAATACTTCGACTACCACTAACCTCTCTTACACTTTTTTCTCCCAATGAGTATGAAACAAAAAGATTGGAAAAATTATTCTTCATGAAGCAGCAAGAGGCTACTTCAGAACCACAACCCATCACCAAGGGTTAAGGTTTCTGCACAAGAAAATTCACTGCTTTGGCTACAAGGCTGAGATTTGGAAGACCACAACTCAATTTCTCATTGCACCAACCACCTACTACATGACCCTGGTAAGCCCCTTCATTCTCAATTCCTTGAGACTGAAGTTCTTGCCTTTCTTGCAAGTAGCACTCATTTATCTGAGTTCCCTGTGCTTTGCATACCAGGCAAAGGCCTCTAGATGGGATTCAGCACAGCCAACACCTGCATGCCTGTGTGAGGTTGGGATGCATGGTCTGCAACCTCCTTCTGGATGCAGATGTCTCTGGTAGGCATCCCCAGCTCATGTCCTTCGTTTAAAACAAACAAGAAGAGGAAGCACTGCTGTCTCCTTTTTTTTTGCAAAATGGCCTAAACACAGAAGGGGATCCTAGAAAGTAGGAGACCAGGTTCCTTCCCCAGGCTGTGAGGATTGAAACTCCCATTTCCCAGCTCCTCAGGAGGGTATATTTGGGATTGTATGGGATACCCTGAAGGTATTATTGCTTTTTTACTATTCTTCCAATTGAATTAATGCCACCGAGCAAAGAAGCTGCTCAAAAGGCTGGTGAGCCATCGGGCCATGAATTTGCAAAGGACTAATTCGTGATTAGAGTGTATCTGAGTGAATAATTTGGTTCATCTCAATGAAAAGCCTCTAAAGCCCTATACTGCCTCAGGAGCAGAGGTAGAGTTCACAGATTTTTATAGAAAATCCTGACTTCCACAAACAAGCCTTTGTTATTCATAGATCTGTACTTATGATGGCAGATTATGAAGACACCACAAGTGGTGCAGATTTTCATGGGGAGAAAAATATTTTAAAACACCTCTAAAATTGCTTCCAATAGCTATTCCATCCATAGTATTACTGCTCTATCTGCTATTTTAAGAAGCAGTGCATTTTCATGCACATACTTACACACTTGCACATTCCTGTTTAACAATACGCCTCTGGTACGGAATTGCCAAGATTTACAGCTGGCTATTAAACAAATCTCTGCTTTATCAGTGTTACACTTTCTGCCTATTTGTTAGATTATCAGCTCACTAAAGGCCTATCTGCATTTTATCTATGCAGCATGATTAACAAAATTGCTCGGGAACTTAATGAGCTACTCGCAGGCTGATGGTAAGATCTTCAGTGTGGGGGCTTACATATTGCTGCATATCTTGTAAGCTCGGCAGCAGCGTGGGTCTGCAGGGACTGTGGAGCACAAACACAGCTCTCCTGGCAGTGGTGCCACTCGGCCACTAGGTGGAATGGCTGGAAAGCAAATTAGAATAATTTTCTGTGCTGGGCCAGGGTTTCACCTGCCTGCCTGCCACCCCAGCACAGGCGCTCTGCACAGCCTCGGGCTGACTCACACAACCCCACGGCAAGGCTGTCTCCCACGCTGACACAGGCTTTTGCTCCAGGTAAATCACCACGATACCAAACAGCAGCAAGGCAGCTGTTAGAGCTGCTCTGCTCCGGATGCATCGGAAGCAGAGCACGAGACTGTGCCGTGGGCTCCCCATGGTGCCCAGCAGATGCCTCATGTGAAGGATGATGAAAACTCCGAGCAAATGTGTGCCTTGACTTCCTTTGGAGATATTACCCACTGACACAACCTTCACTCTCACAATCTTCAGATCCAAAGGGGGGAAGTTTCTTTTCAAGCACCCGGCACTTGTCATTGCCCTCAGGCAGAAATCTCTCTAGTGCCAATTCTTGAAACTGCACAAACAATAACTTTGGAAACAAACGGGTGCAAAGCTTGCTGCCAAGTGTGAAAGCCAGCGCAAGCTCTGCCGCCTGAAGCTGTCTAAATATTGATCCGGCTCCCGTGGCAGGTTCCCTGCCTCGGCCCCACCAGTTTTGGGACTGCTTGCATCTGATGCATTCTGGCAGGAAGGCTGGAATCGAGCCACTGGAGCGTGACTATGAACACCGCACATTGGCAAAGAAAAGCCTTTGAAGCTGCATGTACTACCACCACACAGGCATTTCTCTAGGAAGAGATAAGGACAGTCTTTTAAAATTATTTGATCTGACTGATGCATCCCAGTGAAAAAAGTTAGTGAAAACAAGTTGATCTACGTTTGCAGAAGGAAAAAGATAATTTCTCTGCTATAACAGTCTTCATTTACACTTTGTTATATGGGTAAACCCATGCCAGCAACAATCCCAGTTTTTTTTTTTTTCCTCTATTGAAAATAAGATGTGCAAGAGTTGTTTGCTTTTAAGCCTTGTTTTCTGTATAAACTAATGTTTAAGCAGGCAGGTCAGTTTGTGGGAACCTCCACCAGGCACCCTGTCCAAGCTCATATGCCAAGTCACTACTTTCCTGCCTTTCAATCCTTTGCTTTATTCCAATTTCTTCTCATTTCTATTGTTTAAATGGAATTGACTGGCTACTAGAAAACCAGCCAGAGAAAAGGCAAAGCATACATATAAAACAATGCTCACACAGAGAGAAAAGCAAAGACCCTTGCTTCTTGGAGGCTTGATTTCTTTCCCTTATGTTTACTTGTTTGCTTCCCTTACGTGCACTTGGAGCATGCCAAACAGCTCACCAAGACTAAGGACAAAACACTTTATTTGTCTTGCTTCTGTCCCCATCTGGCCTTGTATGCATTAGAACTGTCTAGTGCACAGAGGACACGGGTACTGCAGCCCTGCCTAAGGCACCTGGCACACCTCCTTGCTCTACAGCAATCCAAGAGACCAAGTCCACCTGCAGCTCCTGCCTCTGCTGTGCTGCCACAGGAACACTGTGCTCAGTGTGCAGCAGGGAGGTCTGAGTCAATTCAGCGTCGTGATGATAACAAGGCTGACCACTGTTAAGGTGAGAGAAAACAACTTCTCCTGCCCTTTGTCTGCCTCTTGTCTTTCAGACTGAGCTGGGGGACCTTGTGAGTGTGTGCTATTGAGGGACAGGCTGGAAACAATGCAATGATGTGATCACCATCAAGAGATGTTAATCAGCATTAGCCATATTGAATTTACTGGCAAAACACAGACAGCAGCCCTGCAGAAAATAAGCACGCAAAGTCTATTTTAGTTCAGTTTGACATTGCTTTTCTCCTTACAGAGTCCTGGGGAGTGCAATGCTCTGGTTAGTCCTAATTGATTTAAGTGACCAGACTTCCACTACTTCCTTTGGGAGATCATTGCCAGACTCTACTTAAAACCTCCTCGTGAGGAAATATTTCCCTTATTTTCCTCTATCATCTCTCATTACATTTCCTTGATGCATTCTGGGTAATGCTTTTTCCTTTTGGAGAAATAGCTGTATTGTTGTTAGACTCTCTGCCTTCCTTCCCTTTTTTGCTGGTCATTAACAAAAAACTGGCTAATTCAAGGAAAAGAGTATTGATAACTGTTGGATGGGAGAATAAGAAGCTGAGAAGACAGTCAGCAATAAATGCTAGTAAAGGAGGCAGCATTACAGATGCAAATAGAGCATTTTTAGCAAAGCATTCTTCTAGTTCTGGGCCTGTACTATTCTAAAATTAGGAGGAGGGTTAGCTCACTTTCACATTGGGAACACCATCTTTTTGTAAGGGACTTCTAGGTCAGAAATTCTATTTTAAACGCATCTGTACACACACAGGCACCGTGGGAGATGCAGCACTGTGGGTGAACTGGCTCTGGCTCCCTGCTGTATCCGTGTCCTCCGTGAGGGCTGATCAGGCATGCCATGGAGGCCCCTGTGCTGTTCTGAACACACGGGACGTGGCCTGGGAGCACACATGGAGGGCTGACATTTCTGCCGATGGGCCGGGCTCGCTGCGCGCCGCAGAGTTCATCAGTGCACGCTCATTAGCGAGCTGCCCAGACTTCCAGATGTCTCAAAATCCCAGACAAATAGACAAAATCCTCCAATTCTGCACAGACAGTGTTTCTTATGGGGGGTGGGAAGGAAGGTTATTTCCAAAGGAAACATGGATGTCTGGTAACCCCGCTCGGAATGGCATCTGTATGAAAAGCTGCATCTGGAGCAGGGAAGGTCAACCCCTGCGAAATGCCAGCGAAGTCTGACTTCAATTTAAAGAGGGGAAAAGTGATTAAGGGCAAGAAAAGATCACTGTAAACATGTAGGAATGTAAAACTTGGCAAGGCAGTATCTAAAATGGAGCAAGGGAATGTTTACAGTAATCTGATGCAAACTAACATCAAGAACAGAGAAGAACTGTCTGGTTTGCTGTGGGGCGCTATTGGCATTTGCAGCGAAAAGAAATTAAAATGTAGGGATTTTTTCCCCTGACTCTTAACCTAACAGTCAATTCAGAGCGGTCTTGGAAGGCTTTCCAGGGAAGATGATGGATACTTTATGTCTGGGTACTGCAAAGGAAACTAACAAAGCGCAACCTTGTTCTGGAGAGCTGGGCTTTAATTTAGTAGACTTTTCCAGGGCTAATTTCTGTGTTAATGAGGGCACAGTGCCAATCATCTGCTAGGAAAGAGCAATAAAGTTCAACAGCAAATGCACATGCAATTGTTCCTTTCCAAATAAAGCATACCTGGGGCACATGCAAAGAATAAGCTCATTGGTGGGAGTGTGAGAGGGCAGAGCCCTCTCCTCCCCTCCAGGGATACAATGAAACCTGCAGAACATTAGTTGCTAAATCCTACTGAAGTGGGGGTAATTTGGGTGGTGAGGCCTTCAGACCCACTGAGAATGCCCAAGTCCCAACAGAGCAGCGCAGGCGCATGTTATTATCTTTACACATTTGAGTAGATTTGTTGAAACTCAATAGAAGCACCACAGATTTGCTGTGAAGCATGCAAGCTACTTGTAGGTTAATGGTTTATATTTTTAGTATTTTGATTTTCAGGTTAAATTCATCAGCAGGCACCTAAGAACATTTAGAAAGCCCTCATCTCTAATTTCCAATCATCAATTCAATTAAGCCATTTTGTAGGGAAGGAAGAAAGGAAGATTGAATCAAACTGCACATGCTGAATATCAAATCTCAAACTAGGTATTAAAACAACTGGATAGAAAATAGGCAGAAAGGTAACTGTTTCTTGCAGAACTCCAAATGAATCAGTTCTTCACATATTGTTTCATATCAGGTCTACTGTGGTACCTGTTTTAGTGGCCTTTCAGCATTGCTGCTGCAGTCCAAAGGCACGTGTACAGCTTTTTAATCCATCTCAGCCCTGACGTTGTCTAATATGCCCAAGCATGTAGCCAACAAACCACCAACTTCTCACTCAGCCAGCGGGTTCCCAGCACTACAAGTTATATAATCAAACACATGCTAGAAAAATAGGAGATAAGATTAGTGACAGTTAACTGCTGCTATTTTTTTCCACAGCCTGAAGAAGGTCTCTGGGATTAAATATTAACTCTAATCTTATTTGCTAAAATTAGCACACAGTGTATTCTTTTTGTTCTACAGCCAATTGCAAGTATAGCACAGAAGTTATTTTCAGGGGGTAATCTGATAACCAAAATCAGTCACCAAAGCTGTTATTCCATTAAGAATTAAGAGACTTCCTGGTTATTTACTTGGTTATTTTTACCTGGGATAGTGAAGCCTGGATTTTTCCTAGCTTGAGCCTATTTGGTTTTGGAAAACTCTTTGGAAAAGATTTAAGTATATTACTAGGCTCAAACTGGTCAGTCACATGTGAAAAACCAACAGTGTTAAGACATCACGGTTTGTTCCTATACATGCACACAGGCAGGAATTGTTTTGAAACCATGATCCTTTTACATAAGGTGGGAACATGCAGGAGGCAGGAAAAAATCAGAAAGAGATGATAAACAGCAGAGTACTTTTGTAAGGCAATGCCACACCAGTATTTTATTGCATTTTCCGTCTTTAGTTTAACAGCATTTAAATGTTCTGTCACCAGCAGGTTGCAGATGTATTTCCCTTATTTATTTGCTCATATGGCTGTGGAGCTCCTAAAATGAGTGATTACTCTTTAATAATTTCACTTGGGTGAGAAGTTGGCTTTTTTGTCTTAAGTAAGCTTTTAAACAACAAAGGAATGTACAAGATGCTGATGGAGAAGATCAACAAAAAGAGGCCTTTGTTTTCACTCTAAAACCATTTTTTAAATTAAGTAAATACCCTGCCAGCCCCAGTTTAACATTCTGCCTCTTCTGGTAGGGCATACAAATTTTGTGCAGAAGAGTGACAGTGACAGCATCGCCTCTCCCACATCACATCACACTTCAAGGGTGGGAGGCCACAACACCATCACCTCGCATTCTCTGAGCACGAATGCACACCAGGGAGCAGAGAAACTGGACACATAGCTCCTTTCTTTAGGAGGCCCATTACCCAATTATTTCAAAAGTCCCCCTGGAAAAACTACCATCTGCAAAGCCACACCCTGAGCGGTCTAAGGGGTATCCTGGTGTCTTTCCAGTGCATCCTCCAAAACAGCCTCTTGAGGCTGTCAGACTGAGAGCTTTAAGAAGATGCTCAACTGCCCTTAATGGTACTTTTACAGAAGATGCCACACTGGAAGTGCTTGTCCAACTTGCAATTTTGTGCTTTCCAAAGAAAAAACCCTACAAGTGCCAGCCTTCCCTCAGCCTTCCCCCCTGAAATCCCAGCTGTTGGCCAGACAACAAATTTACACTAGAAGCCCTGACTGTCTGTGTGAGAGTAGAGGGAAACCAAGTGACTCTCTGGCATAATGAACACACCCCGGGGCAGCAGGAGCACTTCGAAGGCTCCGAAGAGCCTCCTCCCTCGGCACCTGAAAGGGAAGGAGAGACCAGCATCCCTCAGTGCCCGCAGAGCATTCCAGTGTGGCAGGTGTGACTGCAGGAGGGCAGACAGGAGGGAGGAGCAGTCATTCAGCTAGGCTTGCCTGGAGGATGGGGAGCAATAATGGCAGACTGTGTCCAGTGCTCCGTGAGCGGTGTGCCAGCGCTGACGGCGGGGCCAGCAGCTCGGGATTGATTGCCGGGTGCAAGGATGGCGTCAGCAGCCCCTGGATCGATGACCACATCACTGGCTATGTCAGCACTCAGCCACACACGGCTCATGGTGCAGGGTAAGAGCTGAGGCACCCATGCTTAGGTTTGTCTGAATCAAACTCACTGTGGCCGTAGCCCCAGCTTTGAAGCGCTCTCAAAAACCCCAAGCCTTAAGTCAGAGGTCAGTAATGTCAGAGGAACCAAAGGGGAAAAGAGAATCAGAAGATGTCTAGGAAATTAAAAAAATAACCTAGAGTGTAGTAAAAATAAAAATAATCTCTGATCCAACTGCAATGCTTATTTTAATCCACAACTTCTAGTTTTATTTTCTCACAGAGTTACTGAAGCCAAATTGAAATTCCTTCAACCTTTCAAAGGCGAGACTGGTTTCAAATCAACGAAAAGAATTTACTTTTGGAAATTGTGACAGTATCCCTGCACATTTTCTGCATCTCTGAAAATTCTGAGGAAAAGGCAATTTGTTGAATTTGCCACACTTCTTGGAATATACACTGTTTATTGAGAAGGAAGGTAGAAATCCAGAGGCATAAGCTGCAGACACATCTCAGTGCAGGAAGCAGCAGGCATCTTAGCAAAGATCAATAAATACACTTGGATAACAGAAAGGCTATAGGATGGGAAGATGCACTGCTCTTCCATAGCAGGGATGCACTGCCTGCATCACATCTACTCCAAACATCAGTCAATGTCAGATACACCCATTGGGCAGCCCTAGGTCTTACCATTATTCACAGCAGTCATCTGAGCAAAAGGGGACATTTGCCTGCATGGCTTTCCTCTGGGCCACAGAGAAGCTCAGTTATGAGAAGTTGGGCAGCTCAGGAAGGAAGCTCTGTGCTGCCTTCCTCTGCCACCTCACAGCAGCACAACACCTTTGGCAAAACAGCTCTTGGACTGGAGGGGGAAACTTTAGCCCCTGCAAGCAAACCTGCCACATGACACTGCCAGAGCCCTTATTTTAAAATCCCACTCAGTAACCTGTTTTGAAGTCAAATACCATTTTAAATATTTTTTCCTAACTAATTCTGGTGGCTTGGGTATGTTGTTGATGTTGTCAACAACAGGTTGTCCACAGCACAACAAGAACACAGAAAACTCCAAGTTATGGCCAAGAGAGTACCTGCAGGCAAGCCTAGGTGAAAAGGCTTTGGGAGGAGGATTTTGGGGCTGCTAAGGTGAGACTCTGAGTGAAGGTGTTAAAAAGAAAATTAGAGATTAAGATGTTTCAAAGAACAGTCTCTCTAAAGGCACAACATGGCCACAATATTACTCAATCAACAAAGCACGCATAAATAACAGTGGCACTAAGTAGCAGTTTAAACACCAAGGCATGGATTGAAAGAGAAAGCAAAGGGAAACATGGCTGTGACACCTGGCTGTTCCAAATACTTTTGTGATTTTCAGTGCAAGGAGCATTTTAAGAAACCTGGAACACAGTAACAAAGGATGACACAAGAAGGTGGCTCAGCAGAAATGCTGCCTTTGCTCCTGGGTGCCTGTGCAGACCATACTGAAACCAGTGGGGAAGAAACAAGCAGAAATGAACAGATTTGAACCAAAAAGCATCATCAGAATTAAAGTGCAACTGTAATTTAAAATTAAAATTAGTCCCACATTTTTGCAAAAGGAAAATTAAACTGACCCCAAGATTAAAAAAGAAAGAAAAACATGAGGAAGTGTTAGCAGTAAGGGGGGGTGAGGAAGGAGTGGGAAAGCTTTCACAGAATATAAATTGTGAGAGGAGTCTGTGAAAGATCTAAGTGCATAACATGAGCCAAAGTGGGTAGAAAAAGGAAAAACAAAAGCAGTTTCAGAACTTTTAGAATAAAGAAAGAATCCTAGAAGCCTCCAATTACATTAGGAAATATCAAAATAGGCAGAAAATAAAGATGCGTGTAGAATTTTGCTAATTCAGAGGGGTGCTTAGAGGAGTGGTTCAGAGTTTCTGAAGCTGAAATTGATATACAAGTAAGCACAACAACACCGAAAAATTACCAAGACTTGTAAATTCACCAATGCTCCTCTTTCTCAGGAACGGCAGAATGTATTTATGCACACAGACTATGTAATAGCGTATTAAATACACAGTGCATTAAATACACTGTAATTACTTCATAAAAACAAGGAGTACTTCACAGCAAGGCACCTCACTGCAAGCCCCACGATTACACTCCATGCAGTGTAGGAGAGGAGGAAGCAGGCTCTGTCAGACATGATTTAAAAACCGCAAGGTTGCACTCTGAGAAGAGCACTAAGTGGGAAGGCAAAGGAGCTGGAGGAGAAGCAGGCTCAGGAGAGGGGCTGGGTAACTCCCAAAGCAGCTCATGGATGCTCTGTCCTGGCTTCCACGGGGCTGACGACACCCGTGCCTCTGGCACTGCCTGTGCTGGCACAGCACAGCAGGTAAAATCACTGGCATCCTTACACTGGGGCAGCAGACAGTGCTGCCCAGCAAACACCACCACCTTTTAAATCCAGAGATGTTCTTGCCAGGTTGTGGATGGAAATTAATGTAAAAGGCTTTACTATTGCACTTCATGAGGTAACCAAGCAATTACAGCTATTAATTGGGAGGCTGAAACCCTGTACAACTGACCCAGCTTCCTATTTTTAAAAGAAAACCTGCCAAATGCTGCATTTGTTCCAGTTTTCCTTCTCCTCCCCTGCCTTGCTGTTTAATTTCTGGTATTTGGATGTGCAATTCTTCTGCCATCACCTTGCTTTTGTTCTTGCACAGCTACAACAGATCTGAGGATTACGGTGGCTTTTGTTCCACTGCTTGGAACATTTCATCGATGACCTGCAATGCTGCTCAGCTCAGCAATGCAGATTTGCAAGGAGAACCAGCCACTGCTGAGCTGGCAAAGTTGGTTCCCTCCCATCCTCCACGAGGAGCAGTTAACTCTTCTCTCAGTGGCTCAAAAGGTTAACTAGGCTCTGTAAATCCCACCAGAAAAAAATTGTAGGCATTTGCCTTCTTGCTGAGATTTCATGTCTGCTATGAGTAAAAGGTAAATGGCTCTTTTAGTCCCTAAAGGAGTGCAGGCTTAGCAGGAGTGACCCATAGTAAAGAGGTCAAAGGGAGGGAAAGATGGGAAAGTTGGGCAACAGCATCCCAGTGCAGCCACGACCTTGTGCCCAGCTCTGGGCTGTCCCCAAGGAAATGGCTTTCCCCTTTCTGCTTCATACATGATATTTTTAAGATCTACCCAGAAATTAAAGAGTAGAAAATGCCATGTACCCTAGAAGCCCTAGAAAGACTTCACACAGAAAAATGACGGCATTTCCAGCTTGACTTCCTCCGAGGGTAGAAGGTGGGACTTTACAGCTATTTGTGTGTCTGTGTAAGTGACTGCATATGCTCACGTGCACCCACGCATGCTAGTGTGAGAAAGAAACTAGATAACGTGAATGTGTGTGAAAGGGATTGAATTAGCCCCATCTGCTCTGAAAAGATCGTTTTTGCCTTGGATTTCTATTACCATCATACCATTGCCACACTGGAGTGATTCTAAAAGGCTACAGCTCTGGCAGCCAGCATCATTACAGCTGCTCAGATTATTAACAGCATAAATAAACTCTCAGAGACACTACTAAGAAATTATTAACTACAATTATCACTGTCTGATAAAATAACGAACAGCTAAGCGTTACTCTGCTGCCTCAGTCACCAGCCAGTATTTATGTGTGCTGTGAGCAATGAAAACCAGTTTATGTGCACACTGAAGCACTCTGGAATTGGTTCTTGCTACTTTATTTTGTTTTACTTATATTTTTCTAAAGATCAAGCAGCACAGGCTGAAGCTCTGTATTTGAAGAATTCAGTGCACCCTGCCTCCTCTCCCGCTGTATATAATCCCATTAATTCCAAGTGAACACAAAGCCATGCCTGTAGCCATGCACATGTCTGTTGGAGGAGGGAGATGGGCAGTGTGCAAGCTACCAGCAGCAACTCTAAAACCTCTTGATGGATTTTTACTCTTGGGCCTTGCTGGCTTTTTCCCTAGATGAGGAGCAAGGGCCCACACGACATCAGTGCTGTGTTTGCTGCATGGATACTCCTTGCCTTCACCTTTTCCACTGGCCTGCACCACTTTGGCTTCATGAGCTTGTTTTTCCTCCCATTTCTCAGTGACACTCTTGAGTCATGCTCTTTCTTGAGTGCACTGGGGAGATTTGGCTTGGTTACTAATTAATATAAATTATTAATTCCCTGCAAGCTCTGGGGAAAAAAATTCTTAATCGCATAGAGAGCAGGACGTGGGAGCAGGAGCCAGGTCCCCAGGCTGGGCTCCAGCCCCAGCAACACCCTCCTTAGCAGCCATCTCATCTTCACTGTCTGCTGGAGTTCACCACAAAGAGGAGAAAGGAGCTGCCTGAAGCCACTCCCTGTGGGGCAGACACGGTGCTGAAACTCCAGCCTGGGCAGATAGTTCTTACAGCCCCAGGGCAGGAGAGGCTGCCCTCCCTCCCCCGAGGGGGACCCTGTGGGTCAGTGCCTACCCTGCCCTCCCACACCTTCCATGTGTTCCCAGGAAAGGAGGGTGATGGTGGCAGGGTGACACAGAAAGAACGGGCTCCTTACTGAGCTGAACACACACTCTGGGACCTGAGCAGGGGAGGCTGGTCCAGGGTGAGAGCATCTGTCAGACCCCTGGGGAAAGGGCCACATCCCTGCCAGGTATGAAGGAAAATTAGAAAGATGCTGGACAGGGCACCTGCAACTAAATACAGGTAGAAAGGAAGGCAAAACCACAATGCTGAGTGAGAGAAAAGAGAAGGGGGCATTTTCTAAAACAGGATCCCTCAATCTAAGCCAAAAAAGTCATGCACTGTACCTTGAGTGTTTTTATCCCACTGCCTTTTTCGAATGTTTCTGCAGCATCTCATGCTCCCTGCCTGGTCTCTTTTTTTCCTCTGCAAGCCTTTTGTTCCACCAACCCCCACTCCAGTGCTGACTGCCAGCTGCCAGCAGCCACGGCGGGACCACCTTTCCATTTGTGCACCCCGGGGCTCTGCTTGCCTGCACTGCTACAACAGGGACAGATGAAGAAAAGTGGGGTGCAGAGGCAGGAGGAAACATCATCTTTGAGTGTCCCCCTCTGCCAGCTGTAAGGGAAGGAAGGACAGCAAGGAGGAGGTGACCTTCTCCCTCCACAGACACCACTGTGAGAATGAACCTCTGCTCCTGGGAGGGGAAGAGTCGAGCCACAACCCTCCTCACTATTTTCTCTCCAGCATCCCCCCTCTCTTCATTCTCAGCAATTGGCCTCTTCTGGCCACCGAAGCAGGTTAGCTGTGGCTTGGCCTGAATAAGTGACCTACATTAATTTTTCCTCTGTAATTAAAGTTGTCTTCTGTGAAACAATTTGCAAGAACTTTGGGAAAGAAAACAATTTATTGTCCCATACATGTTTTCAAATAAAAAATTGTTCTCTTCAAATGAACTTTGTCCCCCAAAAAGTCTCTATGGAAGGTAAAACACAGAGAATGGTAAAGGATTCGTTGAAGAAGAACTGAAGTTCATTTTAAATCAGTGTACCATGTACAAATGCTGTCTTACAAATAGGATTATTAAATTTAAACCTTAGATCTGTCAAGTTCCATTACTTCAAATGGAGCCTGTCATTTCTTGACTTCATTATAAATCAGGATTATATTACAATTTATGTTAGGTAAAGTCTCTGTTTCCACAGGAGATGGTGAAAAAAAAAAAAATTACACAGCAGTCAGTAAATAGAGCAAAGTCACCGTGCTGCTCTTGAAAGGCAAAAAGTCATCTTGCTAAATGAGGGTCCGAGCTGTCCTGTACCAAGACTGTTCCTAATAAATTAAAGACCTCTGGGAAAAGTGCTGAGCATACGCTGGATCTATTTTCAGCTTGCATCAGCAGCTGCTGCCCCTGGGATCGCATCTTTGCTCATACCCTACACCATATGTAATCACTCCAGTGCTGCAACCAGTAAGATAATGAAAGAGCATGGCATAAATCTATACTTGAGTGGAATGCTAAATGAGAAAAATAATACAAAAAAGGGGGAAATAAACCACATTTTCAAGTCATTAGGAAGAAAGACTTTGACATATGAAGTGTTGCAACCATTAATAGCACTTATCATATAGAGTGGAGACAAAGAGACAAATTAATCAAACTGACAGAACTGGGACATTTTATGCTAATGCAGGCTCCTGGGTTTTCGTTTGTATTCCTCTGTGTCTGGAAAACTGATACCATTACAGGGCAGGAAATTGCATGAATAACATGCAACAGATCATAAAAATTCGCACACCAAGTGCAGAAACACTGCCAAAAGCACTGTAAAAACAAGGCTAGAGACCTAAACAGAGGAGCTCCCAACAGCTAATGAATGCAAATAAGTACAGGAATATTTCCCATCCATGCATAACAATGAGACATAGGCTGTGACTCCAGAGTCTCCAATAGTGTAGGTAAAATAAAGCCTGGAGACAAACATGCAGAGAGCAGGGGGGAACTGCTGGCCAAGCCAGGGTCTGAATGTGTTTGCAGTATTGCAGCCAGCAGTTCAAAGCCACTGGGGAACTGGCACAGCCAAGTGTCGCCTCTGTCTGAAAGTACTGCTATGTTAGATTTAATTTAATGTTTCAGGTACAAGAGACAGGGAAGGAGGATGTGAGAGGAAACAGAACAGTCACAAAACAGCACATAATCACACAAACCAAAAATCCCCCTGCCCCTGTGCAAATGCACTGCACACTGTAAAACCCCCACAGATAAAGACATTTAAAACACAGAATGTGCTTGCTGTCCAAAGTCACAGCCATGTTGTAAGGGGCAGGAAATGGTAAGAACTACAGGAATGCTGGGCAGGGCATGGTGTAATGCAGGATCTTGCCAAGGTTCCCTCATTTGCTGTAGAGGCTTCTCAAGGACCTTTAAAAGCCCCTGACAAAACAGAGCACTGCTGAAGTGCAGAGAACTCATCAGTCATATAAATTCCAAAGAACAAATGCTTTCACTTGACAGGCAGCCATTTCTCATTGTTGTTTTCTAAAAAAAGTGATGTTTCCCCCCTGTACAGTAGTTACCACACAAACCTAAAGCAAGGAACAACTCTGGGGGGGTAACAGCAGTAAAGCTGATACCTTTTGGAGCGGAGTCATTTCCAGCAGTGCTCTCACCTTCCCCAGAATAGAATGATATGCAGCTGATAGGATTGAGCAAGAGCATTTATGTGCCAATACTATGTGCATAAAGAGGGTGTGGAAATGCCAGCCTGCCTAGAGGCTGCTGCTTTCCCAAGTCCTTCCCACATTTGGTGCTGGAGAACCCCATGTTCAGAGGTGGCAGGGCAGCAGCTGGCTCACCTCAGCAGGGATGGGCATGGGGAGCACACCAGACAGAGCCCAGCTCTCCATCACTCTCCAGCAGATCAATGTGGTGGTTTTATAGAGTTTTAGCCATGTGAACAGGGTTTATCCCCAAAACTCCTTCTGTCCCTTTGGTCACTACTAGAGTCCTAACAGGGTACTTGGCATTGTACCAAAAAAAAGGCATGCACACACCAAAGCAAGCTAGTCCAAAAGCTTTCTGAGGACAATGACAGAGTAACCTTTGTTCTAATGGGAGAAATCAGAAACAGGCATTCATCTTGTAAAGACACACCCATCTGACAGATGGACAAGAGTTGCAATCTGCAAATGGAATTACTTTCTCCCTTATATGTAAAAAAAAAAGATAGCACAGACAACTAATTACAGAAAGGCCTCATGAAACCCTTGGCTTTAAGAAAATAGTAGTATTGGAATGAATTGGTCAAATAGTTACAAACACTTTGATTTCTTTTGATTTTTACAATAGACAAGACACCTTTGGAGTCTCTTGAGAACAATATGACACCTGACCTTTTCTTTTCCTTTACCCAAATCAGAGCAGTTTGGGAAAAGAAAAGCCTAGATATGAGTAAAATATCCATTCCTGAAAGAGAATAGAGAGGTCTTTTCCTCATCATTCAACCAAGAGGTTGAAAGCACAAGTGACAAGAAAAGACCATAAATTCTCACAGCCTTTTAGCTACACAATTCCTCTGCAGAAAAGCAGTTATAAAACCAAAATGTAACTTGGACAAATAATTCAGATTAAAACCATATCTGAGAACTAAAATGAGAGTGCAAGAGCAGATGATACAAACAGTCTGGTTCTCCAAGGCTGGGATTGACCTGAAACCCTCTGCAGAGCAGTTTATGTCTGCAGTGCCTGTCTGCCCTACAGAGCTGCTTGCAGAGGTCCAGTGCAGCTCCTGCTAGGATCACCATGGCTGGCTACCACCAGCTGAAGACAAAGGCCAGAAATGTAATCACATGCTTGTCTTTAAAAATTTACTTATGTATGCCCTCTCAACTGAGTTTTCCAATTGGAGAGTTCATGCATAATAGTGAAATAGAACCTATAAGAGAAGGATTAGGCTCATCTTTAAAAAGGAAGCAAAACTAAACCAAGCCTGAGGTAGCCCTTACTGGGTGCTCTTCTCAGTCCTCCAACTGCAAGATACACTGGAGACAGGGAAAAAAGCAATGGAAGTTGGTGATTTAAAGGCTTCTGCCACTACTGAAAGCAATGCTTTCTGCTTTTTGAATGCAGTGATGACTTTGTACATGTGAGCAAGTTTCTTTGTAGAATGCCCCAGCGCTTCTGTATCTCAGGGACATCTCTTCATTCTTCACTTCCTTGGACAATGGTACAGATATTATGTGACCTCAATGGCTACTGCTTATATAAACTGGGCAAAAATGACAAGGAGAGATGGCTCTTACAAAAGACAGGCAACTCTTCAGTTTCTGTGCCTTGCATTTGACAAATCAATTCCAACATTTAAAACATACCCATTAAAATGTGGTTTGATGTGTTCAGTCTCCTGAAAAGTAGCAAATTCAAGGAATAGACAGAAACTTCTTGATTTGTTTTTATGTCCAAACAAAACTGCCATATGCAGAAAGCCATCCATGGTACTACAAGAAAATCTGCAGTTAGACAAAAATAAGGCTAAAAAATAGTTGAATTCAACAGGCAGATTGAATGGCTCAGACCTATCCACCTCAAGTCCAGCTTCCCCTTCCAGAAACAGAAATGAGCACTAGTCCTCTATAGAGATCAGAAGGGAAGTTGTCAGGTTTTGTCTCTCCACAGCTTTTTCCTGTCTTGAAAGTTTACTGGCTCCAACATTGTCCTTTGAAGGAAAGAGGAAACAACTCAAACTTACTCTGTTTTTACTTGACCAGGAATCCTCTGACAGGCAAATTTTCTCTGAAGGCTGTCTGTGTATCTGAGGAAAGAGGTGGCTAGGCATGCTCTGTGGTCAGAGATGGAAAGATATTTTGCTTTCAGAGTTGTTTAAGACTTGTTTCTTATTAGCTGCAGGCCCTTGAAACAGAGAACCACAGGTCTGAATTTCAAAGGTAAGTGAAAGCCCAAGACATTTCTCAGAACCAAAAGTTTTCTTTACGCAGTCAGAAATGTAGTCTCAGCCTCCTAGATGACAGTCTCAAAAATCCAGCACCACTTGATCAAAAGTATTTTTTCCAGAAACTAAGAACTGTACTGGTAAAGTCTGAATAGACAATTCTTTTTTCTTTTGACCTACTTTCTAAACCTTGAAACATTAACACAGACTGCACTCCCATCCATTCTGGGAACCTAAAGTAAGAGGTATATGCAGAGATGTGGGAATTTGGTCCTATCATAACTCAAAGCAAGCAAATTTCAAGCAGAGCATTACCATGTGTTTCAAGTACAATACACTGGATGCCCACATGTCTTTGAACTGTTCAGGTCCCTTTCTGGGCCAATTAATTTATTTAGATGGTCTCCCTTCTCTTTTACTACCCCCATAAACTCACCTCAGCCCTGTCCTTGGGAAGTACATCTGACACTGCAGGAACAGAAGGAAGCCCTGAGAACACAACAGCACCCATGAATCCATCCTGGCTCACACTTGCCAAATCTCTCTGCTATCCTTACAGTAAGTCTGTACACTTCCATTTTTCTGAAATGTTGCTCTGAAATGATGAGCAACTGCTGCAGAAAATGATGTGGACCAGGTGCAATATATACTCAACTAAATATGGTTCCTTCAACACTAAAAGAAAGATGGCCTGTTTCTGATCTCCTGAAAACCTCCAGCTCCCATTTGCCAAGAATGATCAGCTCTCTTTGGAAGAGATTAAGTCTTGCTAGGAACCTGCTTGCCTGTTGTTTGGGATATGTGGGATGGTCTGCAACTGCTGTCACTTAAGCAAAATTTCCTATTTAAGCTACCTCAAAGTGCTCCTGGCCTCCTGGTGAGGGACAGGAAGCCTGTAGCAATTCACAGGCTCATCCTGATCTGCCCCATGCCTGCAACCCTGCTTTCCTCTTGGATGTGTAGTTTCAGCAGCTGTTGTCAATGGCAGTGCACAGGAGTCAGGAGTGATGCAGGAAGAACAGGCAGAGGACACAGAGCAGACCCCATCTGTCACTCAGGACCAGTCACCCAGGTAAGGTGAGCACCTCCATCCTGCCCTGACCACCCTGAGAAATGCTGCAGCTGGTCCAACAAGCTCCAGTGCCTTATACAGAGAGAAGAAAATGAGACTGAAACTGGCTGAGGAGTGGTAAGCTGGAAGCCCTGGGTCAGGTGTGTGGCTGCTCTGGGATCAGCAGCTGTGCCAGCTGTGGGTTGGTCTGTTCACCTCCACGTGAGGTAATGTGAACCAGAGCATTTAGAGAGAGGCAAACATTGCTGAGTGGTTCACACAAGGTGATTTAATCATCACTGACCCGATGCACAGACCTGTGTTGTAATTCCCATCTGATGCATCAACTTCCACTCCAGCATGTGCAGAGAGGTGATGACAGTATTTTATCTGGTCACAAGAGACCTCAGAAATCTACTGCTGAAGGTTTTATATTGCCATTATTTAACTTCAGAGCTGATACCTCTCAATTCCAGCTGTTTGGTGACACCTTGTTTATATCTTAGTGTTACTGAAAGTTTTAGTATTGCAGTTTTCTGCCATTCTCAGTTCAGCTATGGTTATTTTGACTGTGGAGCCCCAGAAAGGAGCAGGGTACCATTTAACTTCCAAGTCAACTTTCTCCACAATGTCTTTTAAAGGCTTCTAATTAAAAAACAAACAAACAAACAAACCAAACAAACAAAAAACCTACTTCTGCATGCAGGGAAATAGACACAGTTAAATGCACTTTGATGCCATCAACTCTTAGAAGGTCAGATTAAGCAAAAAGAGAGACAGAAAGGTTGATTAGCAAATCTGATCTATCTTCTTTTAGGATGTTGAACTGCACTGAACTACACCAGTACTGAGCCCCAAATTTCTTAAAGGGGTGTCCGAATTTTGTTGCTCTCAAAGGCCATTTGCCTTACAGTTATGAAACAATGTGCAGTCATACATATATCATTGAAGAGTTTGTTGCTAAAAACCCATGCCAAATTTTTCAGTTCATTTTAATCTGGCTTCAAAACAACTGCCAGTGGCTTCTCTTGATATCTTTCCCCAGTAACTTACAACATGCTTCCTAGAGAGATGCCTGATACTTTCTTTTCATTTAAGTCTTTAAACAGCCACACAAACCTCCTCTCAAGTGCCTTCAGAGAAATTAAAACTCACTTTTTTAAACAAACCAAGCCTGAGCTAGATCTGTAGTTTGACCAGCTACAGCTGCTTCTATTTATTTATTTTATTAAAGTAAATAAAGTACCCAAGGACAAAGCTTTTAGTAGTGTTAGACTGCACTGGGACTCAGAGGTGTTTGCTGAATGTCTCTTGTCAAAATGGGACAGATGAAAATTCATTACAGCACAAAAATCCTGGAATAAACCAGCCATTTTGCTCTTCAGAGCTTCCATCAAATTTAACAGAGTGTTTGTGTCTACTTCTTCCTCTAAAAAAATCCAACCCTGCAAAACTCACAAAAAAATCTCATTCCCAAATCCTAGTATGATTCCATTGCCTTCTGCTCACCTTAAACCCATACTTCACTTCCAAATTGAACCATACTTCCTAGGCTTAATGTTTGCTGACTGCTGCAATGCATCATTTGAATACATAGCATATTCCACCCCATAACATGCTCAATTTCATTAGTAGCTGAGAAAAACAGTCAGTCTGGCAATATTCCAGGGAATCCTTGTCAGAAAGTGCTGCATGAGGATTAAAATCTTATTTTTTGGGGGTCTTGGGAACAAAACTTGGTACTGTAATCAGAAAGTACCTTACAGGTTGTGGTGTCTGATGTTGTGAAGCTGAAGACAGGTGTCTTCACTGGACCTTACCTATCTGTCTAGTCAAATGCCCAGCCTGTATTTCTGGACTCTAAAGGAGCAGATACCTGGTTTGAGGTCTTTAATGAAATTGAAAGGGGTTTTTAGATAAGAGAGAAAGCAAAGGTAAGAGAATATTAAGTGGAGGGGGTGGAGAGGGAGAAATCTTTCAGTCTGCAGGGCCAGAGTGCTCAGAGCTGAGGCACAGTCATGGCTCAGCCATCTCATTTTCATTCATATATATTTGAACACAGCAAGCAAAAACAAAAAACCCAAACAAACAAACAAAACAACCCACCTCCTGTTATGCATTCTTATTGCTTCTTCTCGTGCCCTTAACGTAGGACTTACTATTCAAGCTTTTACATTTTAGACCATGTTTGTTATATTTGACCAAGAAAGTTTCCACACTGCAAACTGCCTTTTCACTATCAAGTGCAATCACAGTCAATCAGCCCAACTGATAGTATAGGGATAAAATGCTTCTAAAATCATGGAATATTCAGGGGAGTTAGAAAGGAAGGATAGGCCTGGTAGGCCCAGAGAAAATGTTGAGGTAGGCCATGGGAAAATGTTAGGTTGCACTTGTATAATCATTTAATGACTATGATAAATGATATGATTGTTAGATGTGATGATTGTTTGGTAACTGGGTATAATTATTGTTTAATCATAACAAGAATCATGAGAAACAATGTTGGGGGGTTTGATGGAAATTACCATCAAAAAAATCCATGCTTGGATGAAATCAATGTATACAATAGAACAATATAAGTTTAATAATTTATATGTAGTTATATAACTATAAGGGTATAAAAACATGTTCATCCTGAACCCATGTCGGAGTCAGATTTGGCATCCAGAGCTCTCAATAAAAGCACCTGCCTGTAATTATTCCATTATTAAGTTTTCCTGAACACTAACACAACTGAACAGTAATGGCAGGTAGGATTCTAACAGGGGGAAAAAAATTGAGTGCAGTTATTGCAATGGTGAATTTTGTTGTGCGCATTCATCTCCCGATCCCCTTCCACAGTAGACTTTTTCATATGCCTACTGGAATACATAAATAAATTGTACAGCTACTGCCGAAGGGAGGGAAAGGAGCAATTGCAAGATTTTCTCTACTTAACATGCATGTATACATGACTTCTGTTTTGCTTTTTGAAGCCTAAGCTCTCACCACAACATAGATGTATTTTGCTTTCCTCCACCTGAGAAGATCAGAGAATGTTATGAATAGCAAGACAGCCCTCATCAGAAAATAATGGAAGTTACACTATGCAGAATGAAAAGTATGTGGCTAGTTTCTTCATCACACTTGAGGCATGAAAAATCAAGCAGTGCTGGAAGCTTTTGCAGTGATACATGGATGGAATTTCATATCACATCTTGAAGATCTCATTTCTGTTTTATTGCTCACCTGCTAGAAACAAAGTACATCGTTTGCACCTTGTATGTGCTACATAAGCAACACACATAAAACATCAGCCAATTCTGTCTCATAGTTTCTCCTGAATTAGAGTCCTGTCATGTCAGACTTCAAAGAGTACCCAAATGCTCAGTTTTACTCTCAGTACAGAGCTGCAGCCTCCAGCCATCCCTCTGTGCGGTCACTGTCAGCACTGTGGGGCAGCATGAAAAATAACACATTCCCTGGGAGGAATTTAACAAACCAAAGACCCAACCTTCTATCCATATGAACTGATTAAAGTGGCATTACTGAGGTAAGGTTGAAGCATAAGTGAGTTTGAAGCCTGATGGAGATAACCCTTTTCCACCACAAAAAGCTCTGCAGATGAAGGGAATAATGGCTTTCAGGTTCTTCCCACCTCCTGAGCCAAAGCAGAAATAATTTTGGCCAGTGCTGCAATCTGTGAGGAACATCAATGGCCAATACAGTCACATAAAGAGAAAGCCGCATTACTGCTTTCTATTCTCTAAGAGCTAACCTTAGCTACTCCTAATATCTCCAGGGTGCCAACGAAAAAGGGTCTTTTGTTGTTCCCTACTGTGTTAAACATCCTTCCAGCTGGGAAATAAACTTCTTGCCCTCTTGCTCCTCTCTTCCACATTTATCACCTCTTTCACTCTATGCTCCTGTGCAGAGAACTCCCGGCTCAGTCCCAACACTCTTCAAAGATATTATATTTATACATACAAAGAATACAAAGAAAGGAAAAAGACAAAGTAAGAGAACACTGCTAATTTCTAGAGAGATAAAAAGGAATAGTAAGTGCCTTTAGCCAGCAGGGTATTTAATAGTTGACCTCCTGCATCCTGCCTTTGATTTTCTCCTCATCACAATCATCTCTCGTTGGCTGATTCCCAGCATTTTTCCCTCAGGCTGGCAGGTTGGCATGGATGGTTAGCAGCTGCCAGTATTTCTCCTCCCTGTCAGCTACGAGCCATGCTAATGTTAGCTGCCTGGCTCAGTCCCACCCAGAGTGCTGCTGCCTGCCTTTGCCTTCCAACACACTCTGCTTTTGCCAGCCTTGAATCCCAAATCTGAGGTCCTGTCCTGCCTCTCTCCCTGCAAAGCCTAATCCACTGTGTGAGGGAGTTAACAAAGAAGCAGATGACAAATTTCACAGGACTAGATCCTGTGGGGAAAAGGCAGGTTTTGCACCAATGAAGGAGAGAGAATGTGGAGGAATTCAGGAATTTACATCTATTTTGAACATCATTCTCTTAACAGCAAAGGAAAGAGCTGTGTGGACAAATCCCACAACCTCATCCTAACAGAGATGCTACTTCCTTTTGCACCTTGGAAGACTTGGACACCACAGATAGCTCAGTTTAATCCTTTTGTAAGAAAACATTCCCAGCAGACAGCTCATTGCACTAAAAAAGGTCACCACTCTGAAACAGACTCAAGAAATTTGAGGGCTACAGGTAAAACTAACCAACCTACTGGGGAAGCAAGTTTCTAAAAGAACACAAAGGCTGGTATCAGACCAGTGCTAAAGAAAGCTTGGCCTGCTGCTTCAGAAAACCTTTGCTTAGGCTTTTTTTCCTTCATCTGAGAGGAAGACATTTGGTGCTCTCATGGATGGTGAAAATTTCTTTCAAGCGTAATTTCCCAAATCAATAAAATGCAAGCAACGTTGAGAATATTTCTAACCTGTAGGAATCAAATGCCACTGGGGACTTTTACTTGTTGCTGTTTCTACTTCTGTCTTTTCACCATTTAACTGCACCCGCAGCTTGCAGAAGTGAATTCGGTGTTTGCACAGAAGACTCTCCCTTATCCAGTGCCCAGCTTCCACCCTGCCCATCCAGACTTGCTGTGCACTTCCATTAGCAGAGTTAGGCAGGTAATAATAGCAGATAAAAAGCCCATTTGATGAAGCACTGGCTCCTTCTCAAGTAAAGTTGAGTACCACTACAGCATGAATGACTCAATCATCTACTCGAGAGCTATTACTTGCAGTGATGAAGCAATGTTAATTGGATAAAGGCCTGCTGCCAGCTAATATTGGCATGACCTACAATACCCCTGGCTGACAGCCGTGTCTCTCTCCATCACACCTTTTTTTGTAATCTGGATGGGAAGTGGAAACCATTAAAAAAACCTTGTAAGTGCCATTTAACTTCTTATCATAAATTAAAAACTTAATTAAGTGCCTTGTTAGAGGAAGGAAGACCAGTTTTTGTGATTAAATAAAACAAAACAACAGTTAGGGGTATGGAGTGAATAACCAACTTTACAGCTTCAAACTCAGTTCTTTGAAAGTACTAATTCTGGGTTGCTTTTAACAGCACCTGCTAGAGGAAAACTGCATTAATTGCTGAAAAACACCCTGGGTAAAAGCAGGCAAGGTTCCAGTTGTTTGGCAAAACTGAAAATGAAGAAAAAAGCATAGAAGTTAAGAGCTAATGGGGCCCTCTTTTATTAGCTGTAGGCAGCTGAAAAACTCCATTTCTCTAACTTGCTCTGAGGGCTGATAATTCACACACCATAGCCACATCTGAGCTCTTGCTATTATGCAGCTGTTCTGGGCAGCTTGTCTACACACTGAAATATGTTGCCTTAACAAAAGGTGTGGTACAAAATCAAATTACCAAGGCCAGCACAAAAGGATTTATGGAAACTCTTCAATCAGTGCAGAATTAGCTCCATACTGACTTTGTTTAAGTTGATTAAGGAAAGGTTTGAACTGAGGCCTGTTAAGACATGCTTGAACTAACCTGAAATGTCTAACACAAGGTTTTGCAGCGGTTTAAAACCCTCTAAATCCAACTAGCCCAATTCTGTGTGTGCACAATGTCTCCCTACTGAAATGACTGGTGTATTGTAAAGACTGCTCTTGCTTGTAACTGGATATAAACAAGAAATAATGTGAAAAACATCTGTTCCCTGTTTAGCTAGACAACAGTTAACAATGTCTGGATGCCAGATTAACAAAATGACCCCAACATGCTATGAAGTAAAAAAAGTCTGCAGTTTAGACTTCAGAGGCAGATTTACTGCTTTGAATAATCAGAAGTAAGTTCTTTTCTTTGATGTTAAGCTTCCTCACACCAACATAACATGAATGTAAAAGCTTTATATATAAAGCTTTATCCAGCTCCAACATCAAACCTTTGACAAATAATAGCAACAACAATGTCCTTTCTCCACAACGTACTTCAGCAGTTTTCAAACTATGCTCAGATTTAAAATACAGTGTTTGTGTGGCTGACTTAAAAATAGCTCTGTAAATTTATGAACAATTGTTTCCTTTGGAGAAGTTCTGAACAGTGAAGACTACATTTAAAAATTCTTTTCAGTATCTGTTTTTCTATATTATACACCAACATAAATTGTCTCTAAGCATAAAAAAGTAGTTGTTCAGGATATTCACATTCAGCTTTTGTTTGAAATTTTTCCACTGGAGGAATAACCCCCTTCATGATATAATAAGTCAGTTTTCCCAGATACCTTAAGAAATAACTCACTGCTGCTGGAGTTCTGCAGACCACAGACTGAAAACAGTAGCCTTGGGAAGCGTCCTTAGCTTGTGAACCAAAGATGACCCTGCTAACTTCTTTAAATGCCATATAACTAAGATGGTGTTTCCTCTGCCTTATCAGCTTTTAAAAAGGAGGAGTGTTTCAGTTCCTCTTGCAGGGAGCTCTGATGCTGTTGGAGGCGCTTCCCGTGTCTCTGCACAGGCACCTGCCAAAGCGCCCAGCGCTGTGAAGCTGAGCAACACCAGAAGCAGGGATGTGCATCTTAACCAAGGAGTAACTGAGAAATAGTGAGGTGCATCAGGCTGCTCTCCTTATCCCAAGTGACTAGCTTTTGTGAGGAAATGATTTAGCTGACCACCTCACACACAGCTATTTCAGAAAAGTAGCCATAAGAAAACTAAGATTCAATGAGTTTAATAGCAATTAATTTGCATGTGGAAAATAAAATATTTGTACAAATAAACATTGGTAACTGTCATTATCTCTTTTAATAGGCCAAGAGAGTTCTTTTCCAGGATGAGAAAGTAAAAGCCCTTGTGCTCTAGTAGCTCTTTTGCTACTAATAGAAGCATGTAGCAAAGTAGCAGTGTTTGCCTTGGGTAAGGCATGACAATTTCAAAGTTCTTGGAAAAATCTTAAGAACTAGGTTCACTACTTCTGCAACTCCACGAGCTTCACTGGAGCCATAAGAACAGCCACTGTAAACCTAAGTCACAAAAATGTTTTGATCTTTCATTGAGATACATTCTAAAACGTAAAGCTCTAATACTTCATTTATTTGAAGAGGATTCACTTAAATAGAAATGATTTATGGTTGAACTGGAGGATTTTTTTTCTTAGCATCTCATATAAAACACATAGAAAGACAAACCTTTGTATTTTAAATCTTTAGTGTCATATTAACATAGGACTGGGTGACCAAGTGCAAGCACATCATGACCCCTCCACTGGCCTGCAGCTCAGCATCTCACTGCTGCTGGCATTAGAAATCTTCTAATTTCCAATCTACTTTTACTGACAGCCGGTTGAAACCAATCAATGCTTGAGCCAATAGTGTCTTTTGGCATTAGAGAGAAATTCCTCCTCTCGGCTGTTTCAGCTCCTCTGCCTAACTGGATGTGCTGCAGCACATCTCAGTTGTCACACCAGCACTATGAGCCTGCCATGGTCCTTTCTTCTCCTCCTTTAGGCCAGGCTCATTCTTCTGAACATCTCAGTCACTCTTCTACGTGCTTATTTGAATGTCATTACTTTTCTTTATGTAACAGGATCTGAATTATACACAGAGGTTTCACTAAGACTTCATAGAAGAGCACTGCAATTTCACACTTCTGTACCCTTGGGCATGTTTTGTCACTTCTCTGCTCCTACCCTTACTTTGTGGCAAGAAAGCCATGCAACTGACTGAGACTTGATTCTTCCACTGGAAATTATTAGTGGACACTGCAGAATCAAAGTGTGCATCCTAGCAGGTCCTCTAAACTCCTATGCAAAATGTCTGGGTTGAATGTCTTCATGAGTAATACTCAGTGTCAGGACTCATGAAGTCACAGCCAGTGACCTACTTCTAATGCTCTCCAGCTTGTGCTGTGACAACATTACAACGCTGCTGAAGTCTCTGGAGAACTAAACCAGAGGGGGAAAAATGATGTGTGACATTTTGGGACCTGTTATCGTTTAAAAACACACCATGCCTCCTCAAGGGCGTTAAGCAAAAGATGGTGAAAAACCATCTGTATGCCAGAGCACCTTCCCACTGAGCGACTGCTATGCAGTACAATGTCCTGGGTAGATTGTCACCCTCCTCATGCCACCCTTCCCAGCTGGAGACACTGGGCAGGCAGTGCCAAGGCAGCAGAGATGCTGCCATCAGGCATGCACCTCCCCTCTGTGGGCAGCAAAGCCACCAGCGTGCCCTACGGTAGCTGTGCTGTCACAGCTCTACGGCTGTGAGGAAATTACAGTGGGGGTGGAAGCCAGCCACTGAGATTCTGTGATAAAATAAAGTAAACTTTCCAGTGAGGTATGTGTTTTCTACGTCCCTGGGTTTCCTGCTGTGGGAGCTACGCTGCATGACAAAACCTCTGCTTTCTGACAGACTGAGTTCATGGTTTCTTGGGGGAAAACATGGTTAAATCCCAAACTCTTTATGAGGGGAGCTGTGAGGAAGCCAGACTGAATGAGGACCAGGAAAGGGGAAAGAAGTGGAATAAAGATATGAGCTGCCAGAGAGGGGTGGACAGCAATGAAACTCCCAACAACATGACAGCTCAAATGATTTTTCAACAATAACCTGCCATGTAGCTGTCACATCACTCCTTTCAAATTTCCTGTCTAGAAGAGCAGAGGAATATAAGGGTCCTAATACTACCCCGAACGAGGCTACGTAATGAAATGTTTGGGTGCAATTCCTCCAGCAGCAGTGACAAAGGCGAGCTGAAGCATCCTAAAGCTTCTCCTCCATCGTAAGGCTGGCATGGTGTGAACAAGTCCATCCTTCAGTGATTTGCAACCCAGCCAAACATGAAAAGCACATCCTGAGCCGTGCTGGGGCAGCCACTGACACCTGTGCCCCCCTCCCTTTGGGCACCCCAGCAGACCACAGAGGTTTTCCTCCCCAGGAGGGAGGAAGGGGCACCCTGTTACGCTGGGGGCATGGTGACAATACCGTACCTCTTCCGGCAGGCTGACCACCAGGTCATTTTCCGTCTGCCCAACCAAGGCCTGCAAGAAGTACTCGCTGCAGGCAGCCAGCACAGCCCGGTGGGCGCGGAACTCCTTCCCCTCCACGATCAGCGTCACGTCACAGAGAATGTCCTGCTTCCGCTGGTCATTTAAGCAGAGGAGAATATTGGTACAGTGCACCGTTGACTCATACACATACATGGGGGAGTCAGTCTTCTCATCCACAGACATGCCGTTCACACCCTGCAGGGCACAAGGGAGAAGAAAGCACAAACAAGGTGGTGAGGAGCAGCACGGTCCCTGGGTGAGTACACTATGGGGAGATTCAGCCCAATATCTGGATACCTCAAGACCACAGCCAAGCAGCCCGTTAATGCTTAAATCCAAGAAAGTTCCTAGGGAAAGACACCATGACTGATACTGGTTTGATGACACTGGATTTCACCCTGTCATGCTTGGATTACCTACTTGCCCCACCAGCTTCCCCCCTCAAAACCAAAATAGGGTTTAGATAGATTGAAAGGTGCTTTTCTTCAACCACCTACTATGCATCTCCAATTTCCAGTTTAGTAATGGCAATAACATGGGGACATTGGAAATTTTAGAAGATTTTAGAAAAAAAAAAGCTAGAGTAATTGTTGGGTTTTCTAATGGTAAAAAAATGGGCTTTGTGCTTGCTTCTGATATTTTCAGATCAAAGGGAAAAACCCCTCAAACCCCTAGGTCTGCTCTCCAGCAGACAGGCAGCACTACAGTCACACTGAAGACCTCAGCTCAAGAAAAAGTCAAGGTGGAACTCTACCTGACAAAGACAAGCCACTGACTACAGCAACTTACTTTCTCAATCAGAATTTTAAGCCTTAAGAGGGAGAGAAAGATATTTAGCAGCTCCAGAAGCAATCTGTTTCCATGCATGGCTAAAGCAACATGCCTTCATCAGTGGCTTAATGCCATTTACAGAAGAGTAGATCTTCCCGAATTCCAGACCCACAGACCCAAAAAATCCCTTCACCTGAATGGATGTGCAGCCCCAGGCAGCCCATGGGTGCTGAGGCTACTCCTGCTGAGGCTCTTCTGACTGAAGAGCAGAGGTTGGAATGATGTCAGACACCCATTACACACCCATTGCTACTGTCTGAGTCAGGGAAATTCTCTGCCTGATGTTCTGCAGTTCCTGACACATGTAGAACTGGCAAAGCCTCTGAACATGGAGACTGGATTTGCAGTGGTGATGGTGGAGGGAAACAGCTCCCCCCAGTATCCCACACTGCATGAACGCCCTTTGCACTTGATACACTGAAGTAATTAATTTACTAAAAACATCTTCCCCAGCATTAGACCAAATCCTTTTTGCATTATTTTCCCATTTCAATTTCTCTGAGTAGGAAGGTGTAAAAGCCTGTTACTGAACAGACTATATATCCCAAACCAAACCCACTTGTTTTCAGGCTTACATGGGGAAAAGGATTATTGGTATGTATTACTCTTCCTACTGCTGAAGGGAGAGCTGTGCAAGTGCACAAACCTGCAGCATTTTAAAGGAATTATTTTTCCTTATTGAGAACACCAACTGCCTTCTGAGAGGTAAAATTCAGAGGCATCAAAGGCTAAGGGTAAGATGATGGTATTTTGGTAGAGTACTGCTGCACTGTAAATACCTGACTACTGTACCAAGTAAAAGCAAAAGTCCTCCTCTGCTACTTTTTAATGTGGATTGTTGCAGCATTCTCCTCTGCTAGTGCAATACACAGGCACATCACTAGACACAACATGACTTCAAACTATTTCTCTTGCTGTGAGTTCAAACTAGGTTACCATTTTCCTACAGTGCCATTTGAAAGACACTAATCATCTAGACAAGAATGGATAAGAGGACACACTTGTTACTTATATTGACTAAACTTCTCAATGGTGTTCATCTTCCCACCTTTTTATGAGTATTTTTAAGCCAGTGGCTATGATGACTCTATACAGGATAGGTATTTTTTCCAACAGAGCAAAACTGTAATATTACTGGAAGTCTTAATGGAATGCTTACAGATTCTCTTTTACTGGCATTTTCAATCTTTATGCTGACTCATGCTACATTTTTGAGCACTCAGCTGAAATGCTTACATGAACAGAAAAAAACCCACAACCAACGGACACAGATTAGCTCTTCAACAACTTAGCACGTAGAGAGAAGATACATAGCTGCTAATTGATCTGCGTGCAGGCAGGGGAGGGAGACACTTTGGGGGGGAGTGAGTTATACCAGCTGGATTTCTTAACTAGAAATTAAAAAAAAATAAAATTCTCTGTATAAATTGAGACTAATGAGAAGAATTGACAGCAATCATGCTATTAGCACTCCAGCAAGGTAAAAGAGAAAATGACACTTAGCTCATCTCACTCAGAGCTTTCTGTATAACTAAACTCTGATGCTAACGATAGCACTATAATGATGTTCTAAGTGGTCACTCTTGCGTGCTATGAAATGAAAGAGTTTACAAGAAGAATCTAGTGGGAAAACCTGAGAGTTGCAAATGACAATGCAAAGGGGAAAGCAGTAAGTTTTTTTCCCCCCTTTATTTTCCAGGCATGTCTTATGCCTGTAATATCTCAGATGATGAAAAAAAGGACAAGAAACCCGACACCTGGCAGATAATGAACAGCACATCAATTATATTTTCAGTGCTTTAGAAAAAACCCACCAAACCCCAGCTAGCCTGAAATTGCAATCCTCTCTTACAGTAATAGTGCAATTTGTATGAATCAAACCCTGAATTACTTAGTTACTAATTAGTAATTTCTCACTTTTTAACTACAGCTCTCATCAAGTGTATTTTTAAAAAAAAATTGCTGCATGTGCTGTGAAGTGCTGAAAATACCATGGTGTATTTCCCCACTGGTAAGCAAGCCTGTCTCCTCTGCTAGGAAACCTGAGTGGTGCAGTCCTGAGACGCTGGGGCTGTAAATGGCACCTGTGCTCCCAGGAAGGACCTGCACCCCGCTGCTCACATCATCATACTTTCCCAAGGCTACTGCTGTGACTCCAGAGGCTTCCTGAAGGTGAATCCATGCCATTCACCTTCCCACAGCCACTGAGAATCCACATGGATGCCCTGTCTGGCAGCTGTGACCTCAGCCTTCCACAGACTTCCCCTGACCGTGCCCCTGACCGCTCTAGGAAGCACCCAGAGCCCTGCATTGCGCACAGGGAAACTGGGGCTGGGCTACGGCTCAGGACCATTCATCAGCTTTTCATTTCAACACCAGTGATTTACAGTTTTTCCTTTTCCACGGTCTGCCATTGACCACATGACCTCCAGACGTGAGGTGTTTCCTCTCCAAGAGGGCTTTATCCTGCAGAAAAGGTGCAAGATGGTGAAACCCTCCACTGGGAAGTATATTGTTCATTTTCACAGGGAAAGGGTTTAGAGGGCAAAGAGAAAAGGTCACTGTAGGACTTTGGCATGTAGTAGCATGAAAATTAGAAGAATTCAACTCTTTTTTTTCCTCTATCCTTGGAATAAAAAGACCCAGGGATCTGGTATTATCTCTGAACTCTGAGGCAAGCTGGGCTGCAAGCCTTTTACACAGTGTTAATTCAAACTGCATCATTTTTTGCTGAATTCAGTATTATGCTGAGTTTGCAGAACCTTATTCATGGAAATCATTGCTACACACTTCGTATTTCTTCAAACTGAAAAGGGAATGTCTTAGCAAGCCTTTCTCTGGCTCAAAAGAACATGCTGTGCATTTGTTTGCATATAGGTCACCATGCTGCCAGAAAAAGCCTCTATGAAACAAAAGTTTCCAGAAACTGGCATGAACTATTGTGGGCAAGGAAAGCACCATTGAAACCGAGCCAAAAAAGTTGCTGGTAAAGGCCAGCCACTGCAGTGAAGTGAAATGAAAGGTTGCTTACAAGTTCCTTCCATGGTGATGGGTGGAAGATCCCACCAAACCCTTCAGCATGGAGGAAGCATACAAAACCTTTTAGGAGACTAAAAATGTTGCTCATGGAACATCCAAATCACTCTGGTTTGCAGCACATTGTCTGTACTGGCTGGCGCTCATCCAAAACTCTCCAGGAACTCATAAACACTTTGACTGAGCTGCTACCAAAAATACATTACCTATCACAAAAAAACAGCTCCTGCCTCACAAGACTGGAGCACAGGCAATGTGGTGTCTGTTTTTAAAGAGAAACAGGAGGGGACAGAAAATCTTATCAAGACACACCAGAAAGTCCTGTATCAGAACTGGGACAATTATGTGAAAAGGTAAATCTCTATCATGGCAGAGCTACAGAACACTTAACCAGGCAAATTATCATCGTGACAAAGCAGCATGGCTTCTGCAAGGGGAAGTCATGTCTCTGATGGGCTCTATTAGAATTCCTGAAGTGTGTCAAATTAGCAGTGAGGAACACTGGTACATGTAATTAGTGTTGACTTTCAGAAATTCTTTGACAAAACCTTTAGAAATGGCTGTTAGAGAAACTCAGTTGCCATAAGCCGAGAAGTTGCATCAGACTGGAAATCACTTAGGATAAACTGTATTCCATAGAGGAGGAATGCAGGGACAATTTTCAGCATGTTAGCAGTGAAATTTCTTCAGAAACTGGCTCACATCTGGCTGTGGTCATGCTGCTCAACGTGCCCAAGCTTCTCTGCTCTCTGGAGCTACAGCAAGGTTGGGCACACTTAATTCTAGGATGGCAGACTGCCTGGATGTACATACAGGGTCCCAACAGCAGCCTGACACTCCCCCTGCAAGGTCCATGACATGATCGAGCCAGACTCAGAACAATTTGAAACAACAGAGGTTTAGACTGAACAAGGAAAAACTGAGGAACAAGTTACCTGGAGACGTTGTGATACCTGACCATTGAAATAAATCAAAATAGTACCCCATCATCATAGCAGGATGGTTGTTTAGTTTTTCCTTGAGAGATTTCACATATGCAATAAAGCATATGTACAACTGACCACTGCTGAACGTTACTGGGCAAAGAATTCACTCCATATGTAAAAGGATTAATTACTCCTAATAAAAATATCTAGAACCACATTACTGAGAGTACAAGTTTACATGGGATGAATATTTACATGATGCAGCATGTATATTCCACTGTCCAATTTCCACAGACAATATTCCACTGTCCAACAACAAATGTCCTTGTATTATCCATCCTTTCTGACCTACTAACCACTGTAAAACCCAAATCTACTGCTTCCTAGACCTTTGCATCCCGTGTCCCCAGCTGTGGGAGACAGCAATGGATATGCTGCCTGGTGCTCCCCTTTCTCAAACAGGAACTGAAGCTGTGTGGGACCAAGTTGTTGAAGGCAAGCAGCAGAGAACATCTGTCCAAAGATTACATGTGATGGGTGTCACTGACACCAGGAACTCCCACAACCCAGTGGCTCCAGCAGAGCAGCTGGCTTAGGACATGAGAAGCAACACAATGCTAAATTCAACTAATAAAAAGGTGTATAAACTGCAGCAGCAGCATCTTTGTAGCCTGTCTGTGGCAAACCACCAGCAAGGATGGGGGAAAAGAGGGACCTAAAGGCATCGTCTCATCCTCCTCCTTGTACCCTAAGCAATGTAAACAGGACATTTATAACAGAGCACAGAGGACTCCCAACAACTTCTCTCAAAGGTCTAAAAAGGTTTATCAGTTTCTCCTCATTATGCCTGCAATGCTACATTTTAATACAGAAGCCAACAGACAACACTGTGATTCCTCATTTAGGAATTGCAGTACCTGAGCTGGTGTAAAATGAACCACAGGTTTTTTGTGGAAGCATAAGCTGGAGATCCCATTTTATGTCCTGCTATGCAAGGCAACTCCCAACTTTCTCCTTATTGTGTTAAGAGAGGATCAATACTGAACTGAGAGTATTTTTAGTTCCAGTTCACATTCTCTCAATCAGCTCCACTAACAGCAGAAGAATCTAAGGAACAGTTTCAAGTGGCCAGCTTGAACACATCTAAATCTCTTTGGTCAGCAGTAGCTGGAGTCTGCATTACAGATTTGCACATAAATGTCTCACAGTATTTCTGTTCAATGAGATTCAGGCAGAGAATGTGAAAAAATGCTCTTTTGTTCTGACATTTTCTATTGTTTTTTTCCCTCCTAACAATTTAGCAAAAGGTACTCAGAAAAAAATGAGGAGAATGATCATAAAGTAATGAAAAAAAGTTGAGAGCAGCTTGTACTTCTGACAATTGGCAGCAGAAGCACATCAGACTTGACAGTTTTTAGGGATAAACATGCACTGTTTTTAAGTGGCAAGTGGGAGGAAAATAATTTTCCAGGCTTCCTTCCCCATCTCCTAATATTTTTTCTATGAAAAGACTAGTTCTGTGTAATCAACACTTTGTTTTTAAAGAAAGTTATCAATAACTGACACTTCAGAGCTCCTAAAATGACCATGCTTATAATTGGTTATTACGATCTCTCAATTGTAGCTATAACAACAAAGGATATGATTATATTGTCACTGCTTTCCTTTAAAAAGAAACTATTGAAAGGCCTAATGATTAATTCACCATTTTTGAGAGCTCATTGTAATGACAGCAGACTATATACAAAGGTCTCTTCAGTGAGCCCATTATTCAATTAATAAATGCTGAATACTGAGCAGTCATAGTCATATGAAACTCCCAAGAATTGTGTGAATTTTTAACCAATTAATTATCAATTACAACATCATAAAACACCAGCACAAAAATAGAAACAACGAAATTTAATTATAGATTATTCTTCTTAGTTGCCGCAAATACTACACAAGACTGATTTTGATTAATAATTCATACAGCAATAAAGTATCAGGAAAGATAATTATACTGTGCCACAATTCTCACACTGATTTCTGTAATTACAGATTACAACAGTGTTAGCAATTTAAAAAGGTTAGGGAGCAGTAGTAATTTGCTATGTCATCCTTAGCAATATTAATGTCTTCTTCTCTGAGCACCCCAGATAATTGAAAATAGACTTGCGGGCCGCCAGGCTACATGGACTTCCTCCTGCCAAACATACTGTGGGTGCCAGGGCCATTAGCAAGATTGTCTTAAGAGATGAACTTTTCACAGTGATCAAGTAGCTTCTGCTGTAAAGCAGAATGTACATGGACAACTGGAAAAGACACTGCAGAACATTCCTGGCCAGCAGCTGCAGACGTGCTGCTCCCGAGAGTGATGGCTGGTGCTCCTGACCATAGTGCCTTGGAGAAGGACCTTCACTGGACTGTGAGCGAGAAGGGGGACAGCTAAGAGAAACCCAGGGAGAATTAATTTAAGAATGGGCCTTCGAGACAGGCAGGTCTGGCTGGGCACACAGCAGGGCCCTGCAGATGTTTGCTAATGTCTCCTAAAGGCAAGAATTCCTGTTGCCAAGGAGGCTGCATGGCTCCAACACATTGAGCGTCCACAGCCCAGGGAGCAGCAAGTGGTTCAAGGAACAGCAAGTGGTTCAAGGAACACAAACTGGTCCCCCATGGGTTACACCACAGGCAGTGGGCAGAAGAATCAGTGCCTGAGCTGGCTGCAGGGCTGGGCCATGAGCCCCATTTCTCTACGGTAAGCTTCACATGGATTTCAAATGGAAATGAGAATACTGGATACACCTTCCTTAGCTAAACTGACAGGGATAGGGATGTATCCTGCAGACTGTGGAATGGCTGTTTCTGAACAGCTCATTTATCATCACAGTACAGAGGCTTTGATGTTGAAATTAAGTCCCACTGCAAAGTCACTCACTGTTTTTCTTATACTGGACTTAGACCCTACAGCACAACTGGATAGATACTGCGAAAAAAAAAAAAAAAACCAAAAAAAACCTACCAAAAAACCCCTAAAAAAGCAAAAAAAAAAACCCAAAAGAGGGACTCTGATCCTGCAGACCTTTAAACAGAATTGCTGAATATAACTTTAATCTGTGGAATTTTTATTCACAATGGTTTTGCTATTGGTAGAATGAACACACGAGCAAAACTGTACCACAGCTTCATGTCTACACTGAATTTTTTTTTCTTTTAAAGTACTGTCAGGATGCCTGTAGTCTCTGTGATGAATGTTTATTTAAACCCCAGGTGTCTAGTCTAAAGAAATTGTGCTTCAGGTTGTTCAGAGATTGGTACCATAAGGAGTCAGGGATTCCCAGTGGAGGTTGCTTTGAGGAGTCCAAACAGATTTATGTTCCATATAGAGATAAAACCTATTTCTCGATTTCAGAGGGTTGTGTTGCTATTGTTTCTTGAGAGAGTAACCCAGATGAACAAGGTAATGAGAGCTCACATTCTTTAGGGACCTTAGTTAACATGCAAATAATGTTTACACACCGTATATGCATTGACCTATACATTCTATACAGGCCTACTAGGCAAAGTATACACATGAATGTTTTTATGACTCAGTAAAAATTATATAATTATACTACTAATTTTCATACACTGAGTGAGTCAGGCTTAATTTAACATGAATTTTCAATGTTCTGTAAATAAACTGATGATGCCCTCAGGAAAGAGGCACAGTAGATGTGTGGGGGAAGACAGATTCATGGAGTGGTTTGGGTTGGAAGGGACCTTAAAAATCATCTAGTTACAATTCCCCTGCTGTTAGCAGGGACGTCTTCCACATAGACCAGGTAGGAAAACAGGAGGAACAACACAAAAACTGTCCACTATCCCTATTTCTCAGAAGCTACTTGACTGACATATATGAACATGGAAAGTGAGAAACATAGAACTCTTTCCTGACAAAATCTCCTCTCACAGCTTTCACATTGCTCTTTACAGTAGCTGGCCACGGTGAAGGGGACTGGAACTAAGTCTGCTACTCAAAATAGCTTATTCAAAGCAGAATGGGGAATGCCCAACACTGAAACACTGCCAGGAAACCACCAAGCACAACAAACAACACATTATGTTCCTCTGAAGTAGTCAATGGTTTCAGGACCTTGGTAAAAGACATAACCTTTTGGATTGTTCTTGGGTGAGCTGGATTGCCAGATTAAAGAATCTGAGAGGGAAAAATGAAACAGTGGTTTGTTTTTTTTTTGCCTTCCAGCTTGGTAAGCTCTCTGAAAAAGTTTAAGGTCTCCACACAAACAGGGGCTGGAAATTCTGGCAAATGCCCACTTGCAAGCTTTTCTTGCTTTAAATTAGTATTTGGTGGTTTTGCTTGAGGAGTGATACAGTGTTATGGCTTCCCCCTTTTTCCTAAACCTTTAAGTAACTTATGTGTACTGGTGTGGGCATATGTGTCCATATATGTATAACTCACACTGCAGAAATGCCCTCTGAAATGATGGAATTGCAGACGTACAAATGGTTTGTCAAATATCCAGGTCACTTGCCAGTACGACAATATCTCAGGATAGTAAAGAAGGTGCCTCTGTATTTGACATCTCTTTTGTTAACATGACTATGACAACAAAGGCACAGCTGATATTGCCCTAATGCCACCAAAGTTTGGAAACTACAAATTATAAACAACAGCACTATGCAGGTCCTTTCAGCAGCCTTTGAATGTCAAAGATTATGTTAAAAAGTTATTTGTATAAAAATAATTAATTTTCTTCATGTTCTATTCTCAAGCTTAAAGCTCCAGTGGAATTCAGTGCTGAAGCTCTGTACTTTAAATTTTGGTTGCTATAAAATGAGCATTGTTTTCACTTTTTAAAAAAAGAAAAAATTAAAAACCAAAAAACAATCGCAAAAAAAATCCACAAATAAGCAAACAGGAAAATTCTCTCTCAAAATTTTTTCTTTTCCTTCACTAAGCTGTACTAATTACTGCTTTTCCAGCCTATCTGCAGAACCAGTGGAAGCAGTTCTATCTGCTTGAGAGGCTATGGCCAAAACCACTGTGAACACCTTTAACTACACAAATTGCAGAGGCTGGGAAAGCAACCTGATCCCATTTTCTCCTGTCATACTGCATAGTTGTTATGGGAAAAATCTGCTCTCTTTGCTTTACCCCCTAAAATGCAAGCTTTTCATCTTTGCTGCAAGTTAGCAGGTGGTCAAAACATCCTTCATCCTTCCTTGGGACACAAACTGGCATGTCCTTTGGAACGTGTCTGCAGTGATTAATGTGTGAAGAGCAGGGAGGCATGCAGTAGGTCACTGGGTTAAATTTGGGACAGACTTGCTTAGGGTGTTAACTTTGCACCTTCTGCTCTCAGGAAAGAATACAGGTGCTGCCTTCTCCTAAGAGTGGGCCATTATCTGTCTGTGCAGTGTTTTCCATAACCAAAGGGATACCAACTATAACGTTCTCCCTTAAAAACTGAATGAAAAAATGTTTCTTTACAGTAGATCATAGATTTTTGACTAATCTATAACAAATAAATATATTCTAGGGACTACTGCATTAGGATCCAGAGATTTACACTGAATCTTGAAAGTACAATCAATATATGCAAAAAAAACTATTTTCACATGTTTTTATAATGATCAAATGATCAGAAGATGACTGAAATGACTATTTAGAAATTCAGAGCAAGTGCCAAGGGGATACCTGGATTACACCAATGTGGTTTTGATCCTGCAAAGATCTGAGAATTGTTGTTTTGTTATCAGAAGGTTTAAGCAGGAGTTGCAAGCTTTCCCACTCTTCTCAGAGTCTGACATATACCTAGGTGCCTACTTTAAGTCCCTTTATCCATGGATGGGCCCTGATTCTGGAACTTGAGTGCCTTTCCTGCTGTAGACAATAAATCACCCCATGGAGAAAGGGCCACGGAAAGCAATCAATTCTGCTGCCAACAGCTACGAGACTACAGCCAAGGTAAGGCGAGGATGTGAGACAAAAATGGACACTTGGACATAGTGCAACTGCAGTCTGAAGGAGCCCAGAGAAAAAGAAAAGATTTGATGTATTTGGGTACTTGTTCTGAGGGTTCGTAAAGCCAACATTGCATCTGGATCTGTAGTTTCTTACAGGACTGCAAAGCCAGCAGAAGGCAAACACAAGCTTTCCTTCTCCTGTAAGATCCAGAAGAGTTTATGAAATCTTCTTTGCCATGGTAAAGAACGAGGGATTAAAGCTACAAAGACTGCTATACGAAGAACTTGGATTTTATCTTTGTTTGAGAATACTTGCATTATTTGTTGAGCTTTTCATGAAGCTTTTTGAAGCTTGATTTTTCTTTACCCCCACAGAACTACAATGTACTCAAGCACACTTAAAGCTGCAAAAGCTATCAAATCAAATCAAATCAAATAGGAGATTAACACCCCAAACCCAAAACTAAGCCACGCTTTATCCCAGGGAAACAGAGTGGCTTGACTATTTCTGTTTGAAACTCTGTCATGGGAGTTTTAATCTCTGGGCATTCCTTATATGGTTCACAAGCCTGAAATGCAGAAAGGACCACCTACTCTGGCCTCCTAAAGGCAAATCAACAGCTGCTTTTATCACACAGACGTGCAATCCTGACAGAGCAAAGAAATCCAGTGAGTTTTTTTGACAGGCTCTCTCTTCAACTGTTACTGGAATTATCTGTACCTTTAACCTCCAAGGTCTCTCTTGACAGATTCTGAAATAGCTGTTCCACTATTTTACCCTGGACTGACGTCAAGATAAACCAGCCATCAGTTCCCCGGGACATCCCTTTTATCTTTGTGAAATATTGGAAATACAGTTGGCAGCCCTCCAATTTTCTGGAATTTCCCATTTCCCAAGATTTATTATAAATTACCAGCCACTTAACAGAGCTTTTCAGCTACTTCCTTTAAAATTCCTGGATGTAAAAGTTAGTAGGATATGAGAATGTTTAATTTCAACCACTCTTGCCTCCCAGATCTTCCTTTGTTGCCGCAAACTTTCTCTTCTTTCTATATTACTGCACAGGATGGACACATCCTCTGCCACAGTTTCAAGTACAAAAAACACCTGGGGAACACTTCTGCCTTTTCTATTTTCCCTTTTTGGGTATTAAACTAATAAATGTTTTATCACTACTTGTATTTCTTCATTTAACCAGAATGGCTTCTCATTAGAGTAACTTTTTTGTTATTGATGGCAGTGTAAAATCCTAATTTTGAGAGCTGGCAGAAAATTCTTCAACAATTCCCAGTGCGTTCAACGCTTTTTACTTTAAATGCAATGTTATGCCAACACAACAGATTCTAACTTTGGAAAACATCTTTTCCAATTCTGAGTACAGCACATGCATAAATTCATAATCTCCTAGTAGATGATGTACTCTGATTGCACAAGGTCACTGAACAGGATTTGAGACCCTGTGATTCATGTTATTTAAGACTGTCCACATATAGTACTGTCTGAAAAATTGCTTCCCTTCTTGCTTCATTTTCTCATGCAACAAGTCACAAACATGTATTTTCCAGTCCATTTCTAAGAGGACCACTCCAATGGAGTGGAGTGGACCACTCCACTCTGAAAATCTTTTGGATTCCTGCTCAGGTACCACTCTCTCCAGTGCCTCTCCCATAATGCTAGAAACCTGCCTAATAAAATGTCAAACAAAGTGATTCTTGTGCAATCCTTATGGTTTAGACTTACATATACTGGTTTAGAGTTACACCAGACTTACGTAAGGCTGGTTTATGTGGTTGGGTATTCACTGCTGTCACTCTCTCCCTCTATGGTTATTTACAGCCCCTGTCTGCTCATTTATCTTCAAGGGGAATGTAATGTTGGTAGAGAAAGAGGCCACCAAAATCAGACATTCCCCACAGTCTCTGCAGACCATAGCTAGGAAACAACAAAATCCCAAGCCTTGTCCACCCTCAGTGGCATGGCAAGTGCCACCTGCTGCTAATTCTCCTTTTCCTCTCCATTCACGAGGGGGCAGACACTCCAGGACACCTTGGCATATCTGAGGACAGCACAAAAAGATTAGTGAGGTCCTTGTCTGCACAGTGGCAGTCACCACTTGCACACTACCTTCAGGACCATGGCAGGTTTGCTCAGGGCTGTGTTTTGGGCAGCTGTGACCTATGGAAGCTTTGCTTGGCTGATGAAATGTACACCCATACCTACAGTCTGGACAATCTTTAAAAGAGAATGTTTTCTTTTTTTCAGAGAAGAAAAAAGTCTGTATGATTTTTCTGATATGAATTGAGAAGCTATATTCTCCACAGATCTTGGAGACATGCAATTAAAGACTGTCAAATTTGCATGCACGCAGGATTCAATTGAAGGCTGAGCAGGCGATGTTATAACATTTCTCACTTGACTTGACAACCTTATATTCTTTTAACAGCTTTTGTGCATAATTTCCTTGCTTTAAACAAACTGAAGGTGCCATTGTGTAACCTGACCCCTGAGCTCACGAGGGTGAGGATGAGGGTAGGAGCAGGAGATTCCTGCTTCCCAAGCAGAACTGGCTGACCATCACTGGTCTGCAAAATCCCACCCGAGCAGTTTGCAACACCACACCAAACGCAGATGGTGGAGCAAGCAGAGCACAGGTCCCCCTGTTTTGTTAGAAACCTAACCTTTGAGGAAGAATTGAGCAGAAGCCACTAGCTGCCCTGGGCTTCCCTTAGCAAAATTTCTTGTTGGCCAGATGTATTTCCAGCAATGGCTGCAGTGTCCCCCCCACTCCACTCTCCAGCTGAGATTTCATGATTTTGCTCCACAGCACGAGGGCACCAGAGCTTTAGAAGAGCTCAAAAAAATGCTGAACGTTAGGAAATCAACACATAATTTCAAGCTTTCTTTTTCTTTTTCTTTCCCCCTCAGCTGAAATCCTTTGGTGGTGGTTTTCCAACAACTGTCTGAGAGAACATCACAGCAAGAAAACTGTGACTCTGTGCACCTCAAGTCTGGAAAACCTACTATGGTTCAAAATAACACTTCATAGAGTGAAATTTCTTAGAGTGAAATTGCAAGACACAAGGCAGCCAGTCCTGTTTCTGCTGCACACATAGAGTAAGAAGCATCAGGAGGTCTTCATGCAACAGGACGTAGCTGACACATTCCAGCACTTACTTTTGAAGGTGTTGAGTGCCATTAATCTATGCCCTTTAATTAGATTTGAGATCCCTTGCAACAAGCAGGATCAAGCCATAAAAGCACGAGGACAAGGAGATTAAACTACAGATTAATAATTATATAGTATAAACAATCCAGGATAAACTAAAACTCTTATGCTCCACTGGAGATTGGCATGTTTATGTATAAAGCGGGAGATCTATAAAGCTCATTGATTAGTATTTCAAACGAAACTAATCTAAAAGCATTACAAATTATTAACTGAAATATGTAATACAAACAGCGTGCTAGGAAACAATCAATACTTCTCCGTGCCTGCAAACCCCTAGAGCAATTTTTGTGCTAAAAAGGAGACCAGCCTACATGGCAAACTCTAGTGCTTGCCAGGGAGTTTGTCTCATGTAAAAGAGAACAGTCCTCAATGTAAAAGCAAGCAGGCTTTTTTCTTACTTCTTCCCCCTCAACTTCTGCCTATCCTAAATGTACCTAACCTATATTGCAGACTGCAATAAAAAAATAAATTAATTAGAAAATCACTCCACAAGTCTTTCTAACTAAATCAATGAAGTTTGTTTCTTGGACTGTTGTAAGAATGTAAACATTGTTATGCAGGACCAAATCCAATCTTTTTAGACAAACTTGACCACAAAGAGACACAGCTTCAGGAAAAGAAGAGACAATTTTGAGCTATCAGACTAAATGAAGATTTTGCCATTAAGACGACTGGAGTCTTGTAGGCTCAGTTAATTCATATTTATCAGAGGTCAAGATCAGGTAAGTCTATCCACAGATTCATGCCATTACCTCAAGAATTCAAAGTGCGAGTAAGACACAGTTTGATTATATGCCCAAGGGAACGTTAAAATGCTTTAAATAAATACCTGTTGCTTGATGAAATACAGGACAGCCACCACTGGATTATGAATGGCATGGTGCTATTCCATCACAGCATTCCCTTCTCACTTATAGTGTCTTAAAAGCAGACACATATGTGGGTGTGCCAACAGTTATATATGTGTATGTATATATATTTATATATAACCATACATATATATGTACATATATATCTCCACATATATACATATATCTATATACATGCACACACATATGTACAATATTTAATTACTATCTCTTAAAAATATGCATTATTATCTTTGTGTGTCTCATGTCATCTGGCACAAGTTTTTCAAACATTAAAAAATGACACGTCTCTTAATTAAGAGTCCTATCGACAGAGCAACCCATCCTTATATGAAGAAGAAATGCTCCTTTTACTGTAGAAGTTAGGTGTCTCAGTATTATTTGTGGCCATTATTCCACACATCTCTCACCTGAAGTACACATGCACACATGCATTCTTCTCTGCTACATGTGGCAAAAATTTTTCCAGAAAGAGCACAAGAAACAGGTGAAATTAAAACCCTGAAAAAGATATTTGTGTAAATGTTTTTAGTAATAATAGAAGAGAGACATGAAGAAAACCTTTGAAATGGGAAAATCCAGCGGCAATGGTGAAAAGTTGAAAGGATTGGGAAGAGCCAGGAGCAACATCCACAAGGAGACTAAGAATTGTGTTATTATGGTTGTGTGGAAGGGTTCAAGAAAAAAGGAGGGAAAGGACCAGGGTTACCTTGGAGACAGAGGCTGCTGAAGAGGCTAGGGGATCATGGATCAAGAGCTACTCAGAAGGAAAGGCAGAGGAGGGATGGCTGGAGAAGTTTCCAGGGAGAAAGGTCTGTAGTAAAGGGGCAAGAACCCAGTCCTAGCTCCATTGCTTCCAGAGAGGCAGAGGGGCTGGAGTAAGAACAGGGAAATGAATTGTGAGAAAGAGTGGCTATTGTCCAGTGTTTTCAGTGAGCAAAAAGAAACTGAAGAAGCTGAAGAAAAAGCATTGCATACTACAGTGAGTATGTAGGGCTGTTGGGAGGGAGCAGAAAAGAGGGCACAGGCAGCAGAGAGAGAGATGTTTCACTGCCCAGAACAGAGAGGGGAACGGCTGCCAAGGAGCTTGAAAGAGCAGTAGGAATGAAGGCAATGCCGAGAAAGAAGATTCGCAGAAATTGTCTGTTCTCCCTCTGGGAGGTGGGATGATGCTGGGAGGTGAGGAGAGAGAAAAGTCACAGGCACTCAGAGAAGCAAACAGGGAGAAGTGTCAGAGTGGAGAAGAGATGAGAGGGGAGAGGTAATCACTGGTGAGAGGCTAGAGAGTGGGTGAGGACACGGTGCCAAGAGATGATAATCCAGCTGATTAGAGAATTAGGCACAAGAGATGTCAAGCAAAAAGGCACAGAACAGAAGAGGCTATGGATGTGGCAAGAGGACCCTGAGCTTAAAATAAAACTGTCAAGCAGTCCAAATACACCAGCCACGCACTTGCCCTCTGCCTGCCCCCTCTCTCCATTGCACCATCAGGGATCAACTACCTTATTACTGCAGGGAACAAACAAAAATACAACTGCCCTCAGGCTGATCCTGAAGGAACAACAGAATAGGAATGAGGAGAAATAAAAGAAGGCTGGCAGTAGCTGCCTGTGGATAAAAAGGAGACCTTTAGCACAGCTGTGTGGCTGTATTTGATTTACGAGAGCTTCTTCATGCAAAATGAGCCAGAGCAGTGTAAATGGCTTTCTAAAGAAAGCCTGGTGAACAGCAATTCCTGCACATAAGAAAGAAAGGAAACGAGGATGTCCTGGGCCAGACCGGAATGGCTCGGGAGCTGAGGCTCCTGGCTCAGGCACTCAGCACAAAGGCACTGGCACCTAGCTGTGCCCAGGCAGGAACAGCTACACCCTGCAGTGCCAGGACTCAGCTACTCAGCCCCCAGCACTTCCTTAGGCAGCTCTCACCATTCTGATTTGAGTGTGACATCCCTTTGTAATGAAGAGGCTCGGCTCCTCAGGAAAAGGACTACCAAGCACTGTAAAAATCCTGCTCTCACTGACAAAGATGTCCACTTCCAATGTAAGGAACAAAACACAGTAGTCTGGATTGCACACTACACGTTTTTGTAAATGTTCTTTTGTAGTAGCTAGTAATTAATCTTGTGTTAGAGCCCAAGAAAGTGCCTATGAGTCTCTGAACTTGCAAACAGCTGGAAAATGCCTACTTAGGCTAGAGCGCACATCTTTGAGTAATTCCTATTTGCTAATTACCCTTTCAGAAGCTGCCAACAGCTATTCTAACATTTTGCTAACCAGGGAGGGATATCACATCACATAATCATGTGAATTAACAACAGGATGGTGGTGAAGAAATGGGATAAAAATCAGGTAGTTGAGAAAGAAATTAAAACTAATTGATTTGCATAAAAAAACCCCTACGGTATGTAAACACCATTTCAGAAACAAAGAACATGGCTGGAAAACAAGTAAACAAAAGTGAAACCAGCATTTGCAGAAGTTGTCAGAGTAGATTCCTTGTCTTGGTGACAGATGAGATGAGACTTAAGCCCAGGACCCCTTACAAATGAGACTTGCTAGTACTCCAGTAACCCACTGCAACCAAAGCAATATTCCCCCCTGCAACACAACAGATGTGATTCAAACTGGCAAGCCATGGCACATAAAAGCACAATGCCCTCCCCTGCTCAGCACAGTTTTTTGCAATATTCATTGCAGGGGCCCAGAGGGAATTCCAGCTCACGGTGTTCAGAAAGCTCACTGATGCTCCTGCACAGCAGAGCACAGCAGACCCCCCCATGGCTGAAGGGGCACCAAAGGGCAACAAGCAGTGCTGCTGGAGGAACCACCTCGAGATGGAGCTGTCGATGAGCCAGTGGGGCTCCCTTGGGCCTGTGTGGGAGGTGGGGGGAGGCAGAGGAGGAAAATCAAAGAGGTACCTTCAGACATGTGTGTGCACATTTAACTGCAGCAAGCTAATGCAGGATTTGCAATAGGAACGCCTGCTCTGAAAATGGCAAAGGCGAGTTATTACCAGGATGAACATCCTTATTCAGCATCTCAGGGGAAGCTCTGGCCACTTTCAATCAAATGTCTTTTTCTTGGAATGCTGTTAAGCTGCGGTCATCAATCCTATTTAAGGAATGGGAGGAATGGCTTCATATCACCGTTTTCCCTCCTCACTTGATGTGACATAAAATAGCAGCACATTAGCACAGGCGAGAGAAACGGAGCTTGGCTGATAATGGCCGCACTCATGTGTTTATTAAGCAGCCCAGGAGCCCAGGGAAGGAGGCACCAGGTGCAGAAGGCGCAGCTCCTTCATCGAATGAGCTGCCTAGAGCAGCAGCTTCCTGCTACAAAGAGATTTCCTTGAAATCCCTCCAGAATCACTCTGTAACCAAAGTGTAAAAGCAGCCACTTGCTGCGCTCTGATTGCCCACTTGAACTTTTCGAGAAGGTTGTGCGTATTTACCGTCGATCTTCAGCACTGTGTTGCCAACTGGCTTGCGGTGGAAAGGCCACAAAACCTGATGGTGGCACTTGCCTGACCCACACACTGCCCTGCCCCTACAGCTCAGAAGGGCATGAAGGGACATGCAGCACCACCCTCATGTGCTGGTGGGGCCACAGACAAACCCCCTGGTTTAGGAGCTTGTGCAGCCACTGCTGTGGCAGTAAAAAGAAATGATTCCCCTGACTTGGCTGCTCAACCAGATTGGTAAAATCTATTAAAGGGCAAGGTGATTTTCCTGATCATTACAACCTAGACAGGAGCTGGAATTTGGCTTACATTGGCTGTTCAAATGCTTCACTACTGGGCACTGCTAGAGGGTTTAGCATCACTGCCTTCATTATCTCTCCCTGGCTTCAACGTTTCTGTGCTGTGTATACATAAGGACACATGGACCATGAGACTCCCAGTGAACTCTTGTAATACCAGCTGTCAGCAGCCGCCTCCGAGTCAAGAAAAACATGCTTGTGTCTATAAACATGGCAAAACTAATTATCCCAAGAAGGGTCCCCCTTCCTCTTAAAATTAGCAGTGTATACAGTCAGATAGCTCAATGTAAACACATCACTCTGAATTTCACCAGCTTCACTATCAAGCAAGGAAAAGTATGAATCCTGTAGGAAGTCTCTGCTATAACAGATACTAAATCTGATATGTGAAGAGTTTTATTGTAGTGCTTCTAAAAGAGTGAAAACAGAGAGAAAACATGTGAAGCCTAAAACCAGCAACACACCAAAGGTTACAAGAGAACTGTTAAATGAGTCTCCCTGTGAGGAATGGAGAGGATAGCTAAAGCCCCTCCTGTGACTAAGGCAGTGGACAAGATCCAGTGAAGAGCAGTCCAGGAGAGAAAAGAGGGAAGTAGTCATTAGATAGGAAATCCCAAGTTTGAGAATAGGAAGGTTTTCCAGAAAAGCTGCTCTAGGTAGCTTAAGCAATCATTTCTAAAATATAGGACAAGGAAGAGCCCCCAGGACCGGCCATAGTCTGAGGACTATGTAAGCCATACCTCTTAAGCCAAAAGAGTTCAGAGGGTTTGAAGTAAGGATTTCAATTCTTATGGGTATTTATAAATCTTATCCAGTTGTCCCTTTTTCCAGAGACAAAAGCAAAGTACTACATTCAGTTAAGTATGGCTGTTTCTCAGACCAGTGAACAGGACATCTCCTGCAGTGCCCAGAGGTGCTGCACAGCTCAGCAGTAGCACGGGATAATGAGATGCATACACCCTTGTATTTAATGAAGGAGCCTGTACAAAAGAGATGTCTTCCAGTGACCACTGCAAGATTGGAGAGCCCTTTAGCATGAAATAGGAGGGTGGAAGGAAGAGCTGAATGAATCACGAGCAAGGAAAAAAGGGTTGTGGCACACCCCCACGCTTTTCCATTTCAGGTCTGTAAAATTCAGCTACATCAAGGTGATGCTACTGGCACCACTACTCAGAGAGACAGAGCAAGCAAGTCAGAATCCATCAGAATCTGCCTAAGAACTGAGCAAAACCCAGCAGCACAACACACCATGGAGAAGTTGTAATCATTTACACAGGAATAATAAAGAAAGGTGAGTCCAGCAACCTTACCCTGAGCAAAGGAATTATCAGGAAAGCCTTGCCCAGTGCAGCTCCTGGGAGAAAAGGTCAAGAGAAACACAGCCAGATTTCTGAGCAGAAAATCCACTTGTCTTGCAAACCCTTTCCATGTCCTTGGGTGCAAAGGCACTGCAAGCTTCTGCAGAGGCAGCCTGCCCTGGAGCCCCACTGGAGCAGAGTGGGGACATGACAAGTGCCACAGGCCAGTCTTTCAAGCAAAGGAGCAACAACCACATAACCAATGCGAAGCGACAGCCTCAAACGCTCGCGCAACAACGAAGCATCAGCAGAAGCCAAATGGAGATGAACAGAAACATGCTCTCGTATCCACAGCCATCTGTCCCTCTTCGCTCGTTGTTTTACAAATTGACCTACTGTTCCAAATCCCAGATTTTCAGAAATAGCTCTGGCTGAAGGTATTACCAGGAAAAAACGATCAGTGTCAGCTAACCAGTGTAACAGAGGAATTCTTTCCAGGAGACTGAGGCAGTGATGACAGAAGCTGGAAAACCAAAATTGCAGAGAGGGGGAAGCACTGGCCACTCAGATACATAGGCAAGGAGCAGCAGGAGCAGTGCTTGACAGTTCAAGTGATGTTCTCTTCTGCCAAAAGCTGGTGAGAAGCTTAACAAAGCCCTTTTCTGTTTTCTGGTGCAAATGATGCATTTCAGAGAACAATCAACCACACCGGCCTTGGAGTAAAGGAGACCAGAAAACCAAGGAGATTCCTAAAATCTGTTACTGTACCAAATAAACAGCTAGTATTCTCCCATGGACTGAAAATCCCTTCAATTATTCCCAAACAATTACTGCCTCCCCACTCTGAACAAAGATAAATTTATTCTCCAATATAATTTTTAATATCCTAAGTAGGCTTGGTAATGGCAACCATGTTAATTTAATATCCTCAGATATCTTTACCATCTCTCCCTGTAAGGGTTTTCTGCAAAGCACCCATCCTCATAAATTTTCAGTCTTTTGAGCCCTTAATTTCCTATTAACTTGGGATGTCTGTACTGGCCTGACCAGTTTTATTATGTGCTTTCACCAGTGGCTGGTGAATAACCCCCTCACATGGCTTTTGGGGGGGATTTCCCCCCAGCACTGCCAAAGGAGCCACGACTTGCCACGTGTCCTCCCCCACCTCAGCATTCCCTCTCCCTTTGGTATGGGGAAAGATGAAAACTTGAAAATGCAACAGATGGTCTGAAATCCTCTTCCTGTGAAACCCATCACTACGGCAGCAAGCTTAGGCAATATTTCAAATATTTCCGCATGTGCCAACAGCGGTATCCATGACTAGGGATGATGAGGAGACTGCCTGTGAAACTCCCCCATAGACACTGTTTGCAACAGCCTAGTCCTCTTGTTAAAGGCTCTCTTCCCTACTCTAAATCCAATGAGAAAACTAATCTTCTCCAGATTTAAAGCTGACAGGTGGTACATGCATAATTAAAGATGACCTAACAGAGAATGCTCTCATTTCTGGCATATTATCAGACACTTAAGCAAAGCAATTATCAGTAGGCAATCTTTTCTGTCAACAGAGATTGGATGAAACATTTTGCCAGTCAGGAAGATACTGTAATGATGATACATATGTATTTGCAGATACTCCAGCAATATAATATAGACTTAAATCTCTCCTTTCTCAGACAAATGTCTCCATCACCGGTGGAGGACCACAGTAACGTCTTCTCACATTTTTATGTTCCGCTTTGCTATTTCCCACAGACTCACAAGACAAAATACATAGACTCCACTTTGCTCCTACTCATGTCAACCTTTTCCTTGAATCCATCTGCACTACAAGTCCTGCCATTCCTCTCCACCTAGGGAAGGACAATCTTACTGTCCTCTCGAGCTCCTGCACTTTTTCCACCTGCACTGCTTGGCAGATGGCTGATCAGTGGGCCAGGAAACCTTGTCCTTCTGCCTTTTTCCCCCCTCAAAAAGCAAGCAAACCCCAGAAAATGTGTCCTCCCCCTTTCTTTCTCAAACACAAACAAAAACTCAGCTCCTCCAACAGAACCCAACCAAGCCTCTCCCAAACACCTTCTTCTTCATCCACAGGTAGCAATCACCTGTGGCACATCAGGGGCTGAGAACTATATTGCTCTTTTACTCCTTGTCACAGCTTTTGTGACATGAACACCTGCAGGGAAGAATTAGGGACCTCACAGATCTCAATGGATTGTTCCTGTTGTGAACAACCATGTCTTACTCAGGACCACAAGCTGAGCATCTTCACCTTGGGAGCTGTGATGGCGGAAGAGATGAGTGGCCTTGTTCTCCTTAGCTTATAGAGGGGGCAAACACAAGCGGAGATCAGTTGGGAATTTTATGTGGAATCAACCCAAAAACCTATACTAGAACTAGGAATATCTTCCCTGCTTTTTGGTTAACAAGCAGATGGTATGGTCTCCCAAAATAGCAGTGTCACCCATGTAGTTTGAAAGAAGCAGAAACTTTTTAACCTAAACTCTTAAAATGCTTCCTTCAAGCAGTGTTTTGCGATGAATCCAGAGAGTGTTCTGTGTCTTTTTTTTTTTTTTTTCCCTCCTGAGCAGGGATTTTAAAAAAAGAATATTTTGTGGAAGAAAGACAGGGAGAACAAGAAACAATTAGGAAAAGGAAAGCCTAAAAAGGTTAGTGGTTTTCTTAATTTTGGGAAAATTAGGGCTGTGAGAAGTATTATAAACCGCAATTATATACACACATGGGATTGCATTTTACCTTACGAAAGAGCTGCTCTTAGGGTATAAAATTGCTTTAATATTGCACTACGACAAACGTTTTTTTAAAAAAGGCTTATGATAATGGATTTTCAAAGCAAAAGTAAAGCTGCTTTTCCCTGAGAACAGGGCTTTAGAGAAGGGAAACTTCACAATGCCAGTGGTGTGCGTTTTGCTGCATTTCACAAGATCTCTCATAATTTAAATTCCGATGTATTTATGTCATACATGGATAAACGATCTTATTGTTCAGAACATGTCTTTATATGAACATCTCTGCTGTTAGAACTAGCATTATTTAGCTGCTTTTTTTTTCTCTTTCCTTACCAAGTCAGAACAAAAGTGTCTTTTATTGCAGTTTTGTGAACTTCATGCAAATGGCAGTTTTTACACATCAATCGTCAGTTTAATAACACTAATGATAAGAGGGGAATTGAAAATAATAGGCTGATTTTTTAGCAAGCAAATCAGAATTTATAGAGAAGATTCTACAATGTCAAACTTTATAGCCCTGTGTTATCAAAAGCATGAGGAGTGAGAATGAAGATTAAAACACCGACTTGTTAGCTACACTTAGTAAACCGCAGCTCTCCTGCACCAAGAGTGATTATTTAGGAATCCACTGTACAAGATAAGAAGAGATAGTGATAGTCCTCTGGGACCATAGGGAGCCATTTACACAACAAAATTCATTTGCCAGGGGATACTGCTCTGACTGAGCAGGCTCAATATCTCTCTCAGTTAAAGCAATACTGGTTAGTCTCCCACTCTTCCCTAAGGCATAGTTTGGTCATTCCTTCTCCTGCTTCATCCCACTCTTGCAATCACACAACTTTGCAGCATTTAAATTCCAGTTTTGCACCTATCACTCCCCCGAATGGCCCTGGTGACTTCACAGGTGCTGGTTATAGGCATTCATGCTGCAAGACCAAGCATGGGAAGAGCAAAATGGCCTCATATGAGTAGTTAGGACTGTGAGAATTAATGGACTTTCTGTGGATTAATGGATGACTACAGAGAGCCACATTTTGAAAACACAGCTTGATCATGACCAGAAAAATGACACTAAATAGAAGAAAAAAGCATTTGCTTTCCCAGCATGCAAAAAACCAGATGTGTCAAAATGCCAGCTTTTGACACAAAATACCACAGGGGAAGTGAGTGACAGCAGATTTTTACTCCTACTACAAACAGGTGCTCAAGCAGGCATAGTAGTTTCCCCTGACAATGATGGTCTAAGGACAAACTTTACATCTCTAATATCTTAAATCCTTTTTTTATCCAGACAGACAGAGTCCTACACCCTGGACTACTCCAACCCAGTTGTAATGCAGGAGGTATAGATAGAAATTGCACTTTGCTTCCTCCCACTCACCTCTGGCTATGATCAGGACCCAGCAGTAGAGTAAATTGCTCTACTATTGAATCCCAGCCCACACAGGGCAACTTCTTTTCCACAGATGCCTGACTGCTTTTCCACACAGCCTGTGGGTTTGATGCTTTGGTTTCCAGCTACAGGCTGTAGGGGCTGAAGCCTTTCCATGGGAGCATTTGAACTGCTACCTTGCTAGAGTCAGCACCCTTCAGTTTGGCCATATTTCCTGGTTAATGCTCCCACAACTTGAATCACCATTCCCATGTGGAGAAGCCTGTTCTATGGACTGCTAAGACTGTGCTGCATGTCCATCTTCCTGCCTTGTGTGGGCTTTGCCAAAAACCAACTTTTGGAAAGGAGGAACGGAGCCTGCTCCCTTATCATTACTTATAGCATGTAATTTTAGTGTTGTTTTTTATGAGTAGACAAGTGGGAAAGTACATTTTTAAGAAGGACAAAGACTGCTGAGGTTTTACAAGAAGCCCCAAGATAAGAAGAGCTTATTATGTACCACAGGATGAAATTCAGCATCTTCGGGGAACAGATGTTTAATCATCAAGCAGCAGTTTGGGAGAACTGTGGGAGCTGGGCTGTCTCACCCATGAGCAAATTAGGAAATTACAGGAGCTTGTAGGTGTTGTCTGTGTGTGAGGTCAGAGACAGAGAAGCAGTTAAACCCATCTCTAAGGTACTGTCCCTGTGCGGGTGGATGTAGTAGGTTGTTACAGAGAATAAAATTGTGAGAAATAACTGTTCTATTCAACACCATCCCTGTGGCTGGGACTGGCCTTAGCAGTGGGGTTTGGTGGGCAAAATGCAGAACAGTGTGAGGAACACACTGTGTTACATTAGTGCATACATGCTGAAAGGGTAAGTCTGGATTTTTGCTGCATTGTCCCATGACATCACGCTCCTACCTGCCCACATCATGGACCTCACCACGCCTCTAAAGGAGACCTTAAAGTTTGTGTCCCATGATCTGCTGCTCCTCACCACAGTCCAGCCCCTCACTGCTACTGAGAACAATAACAACCCATCTCTCTCTACAAATCTATGCTAGAATTACCCCACAAACAAAAGCTAGGCCAGAAAGGAAGTCCTCAGTGAAATGAAGCAATGCATTAAAAAACACCGCTTGAGCTGGGAACACATAACTAGATTTTTCTCAAGTCCGAAGAAGTCCCAAATCCTAATGAAAAAATCGGAGCTGTGCATGCTCACACCTTTTGCTGCAGGCTGGTGTCCACTCCAAGCACCACCTCAAAAAACACTTTTCTTTCATCAATACATTTGTAATTTAACCAAAAAAGAAATTTAAACAGCATCTGAAAAGCTTTGCATGGTAAACATCAGAAAAAAACTGCTTTCCAAGCCTGCAGCCAGTTGTTCTATAATATCTTCTGCTTTGTGCTGACAACCTTTTTCCCTCCAATCATTCAGACACAATGCCTTCAGGTCTGTCTAAGTAATGTAATTTACTGGAGTGGAATTCCCTTGATACCTTCTGCAGCACTCAGTGACAGTATCATTTATACTCTACACTGTCATGCCATGACACTGATACATTGGCTTTCATCCCTCATTCAGCACAGAGGGTGCAATTTCACCTTCCATTGTGCCCTTCTGCAGACTGTGCGTACAAATTCCCTCCATTCATCCCTAATTACAAGCCTCTGCTGAAATACTCTCATTAGATTTATATTTCTCACTCCAAAGTGTCAATCTTATTTCAAAATTCCAATTTTCTGAGAGATCCATCCATTAGCAGCAACCTCCAAAGCATTCCTTAGCCGAGTGCATTAAAAGTGAAGCTGGCAGAGCAGAGACGCACTTAAAATACACCATTACAGCAAATCTCCATTGCTAATGTTTTTGCATTATTTGAGCACTGTGATAAGCAGCCTGTGACTGGCCAGCCTTGCTCCTCCAGCAGCGATGGACAGAAGCCACCAGTCAACTTCTGTGTCCAGCTCTGCTCCCACTGTGAGGCTGCACCACATCCCAAAGCATCTGCTGCTGTCACTGTCTCACAGTATAGCATGACATGGCTGTTCAAGGGACTCCAGACGATGAGAGCCACAGAAAGAGTTTATGAAAACTGTAAAAATGCCTGACTACAGCTTGTTTTCTGTGGTAAAGTTAAAAAAAAAAAAAAGCCAAAAACAAGCTGGGGGTTTCCCAAGGTAGCAGTTCTGCTCTGCAACCCAAGAGGTTGTTAGAACTCTTCAGCTGAAAATCACAACCACATTGTTTGTGTCACTTGCACTAATCCTAATTTAGTGGCCACATGTAGGACTGTTCCCTTCAAACTGTGTATAGAAAACATAACGTCACAGATTCCCCGGAGCACCTCTACAAGTAGTTAAAAAAATCAAAAAGAGATCCTACTACCTCTTCAAGAGAAAGGCAAACACCTTAAAAACCTCATCACCATACAAGGGAAAAAATGAAGAGCACAGCAGTGGGTACTGATAGTTGCACAATGCACCCAATGTGCCATCCCTAAAAATAGCCTGTGTGGTGATACCCCTGGAAGAGCCCAGCGTGTCTCATCCCGCTGGAAAGCGCAGCAGCGGCAATCGGCGCGGGAGTGCCGCTGCCACATGACGCACATGTTGCACTCTCTCCTGTCATTATCTTCAAAGCCATCAGGCTTGAACTTACCTGCAGCAGTAGAAGGGGAAGGGTGGGTGGGGAGAAAAAAACCACCTCTACAACTGTACTGAAAAAGGGAAAATTCCACAGAAGAATATTACAGCAAGTGATTATGCCCCTTGTCGGCATCTGGGCACCTACAGGACTAAGACATGCAGGTGATTGTAACAGAGGTAATGTAATTCCCTGCAGCAACCACTGTGGGGGAAACTAATAATTGCTGAAGTTTTGCCCGTTCCCATCTTAAATATTTGAAGTCTTGATTACTGCCTCAGCTCTCTTGCCGTTTGTACTTCGTATCAGAGCAAGAGCCGGTTCAATGAGCAGGCACAGATGTAAAAGCAGAAAGGAGCATTTCAGCAAAAAGGCAAAAGTAAGGTAGCAATGACAGGCACTGAGCTCTCCTAGGAGGAGAGGGAGGACTACACCAAGCTAATTTAAAGGGATTTCATATTGCCTAATGAAAGACTCACCATTGACAGCGTGACTAGTCCATGGAACAAGCGCGTGTACCTCTAAGTGCCCCCAGCACCTCACATCCTCCGCACCACGTGGTGTTAGTCAGAGTGAAAACCTATTGTCTTATAAAGCCCAGTTCTCAAGACCAACACCTCTGCTGCCCTGCAAAGCCTGGCAAAGCTGGGAAGGTCATGAAGTGACAAGAAAGCAGTGATGCTTAAGCTGCCACACAGCAGAGAGCAAGTTCTTAACCTCTACCTTGGGTCCTGCAGCTCTTGGATAGGTGCTCTCTCCTCTCATCCATCAAGAATGACATCAGACCGAGAAGCCTGACATGCACAGGCACACTCATTCTCTGGAAATGCCACAGCTACTAATGAGCGAAGCTGGGACAGCACCAAAGCTGACACCATGAAGCTACAAATTTCCCTGCATATATTGACATCTCTCTTTAATATTTCTCTTGACCACGAACTGACATATCAATTAATGTGGTCAGAACACTTTAGTAGTTCAAGATACCACAACTGGTTTAGTGGATTCCTAACCAGTGCAACTACTTGGAAAAGCATCACATAGTGTATTTCAACAGTCACCCTAAAAAGCAAACCAAAAGGATTTTATCTGCCAAAAGTTAACCCTGAGAATTTGTTTCTCAAGCTCAGCAGATTTATATAGATTTCCTTTTTTTTTTCTCTGCTTCACTTTTTCTTTGCCAGAAGATGAAGTTCTGGATCAACAATTCAAGGTACACCACTGAAGTTTTGAAAGTTTTGACTTTAAAGATCTTTCAGTCCTCTCCAAAGCTGCTTTTTCCAGACAGCAGAACAATTCTGCTTCCAAAATTCTTTCATCACCACCTTTAACTTATGTACTAAGCCTAACTACTTTTTCTTTTTTTTTTTTTTCCAGTAAGAAGTTGATGAACTAACACAGCCAGACCACACCACAAGTAAGCTCTAACTCTCCTTCCAACACAGACCCATTTACAAGCATTAAAACCTAGGACTCACCCACCAGACAGAGCTGAAGCTGCAGGCAAGCCAGTCATCAGATCGCAGAGAAATATTATGCTTGCTCCACAAATGCTGAAGCATTTGAATCTTATTTTTAGTCGTACACAAAGGGCAATAAACGGAAAATCTTATTGTAACCACTGCTTTTTCGTGGCCACCCACACTTCCAACACCTACAGCAAAAGTATATAAATGTAAAAGCCCCAAAACTCATGGCTCATCTGAACAAGGAATGCAAACTAGCTAGTTGCTGTTACTTTTTTTTCCAGTTTATATCTAGAGTGCCATTATATTCTGTGAAACACTGAAGACAACTTTTCACATGCTGTGCCTATCTACTGTCCAGGATTCTGGTGGATTTTCATACATTTTTCCCAGCACCAGTGTCCCTGGTAAAGTCTTTCTCTAAGTTAGCTGACCACTGACTGATTTTTAAATGATGAAGTAGAGAAGGTGCTTCCCCCTAACTCTCAGTTTCTTCCCACACTGCCCAAAATACTGAGGTACAAGGAGTTAATGCTTCACTTACCTGTGAGAAATTATGCTGAATACTCTACCCAGAAACTGGCAATTAAAAAGAAAAAAATCCCTTTACACTCATAACAGTAGAAGAACTTCAAACAAATTGCTGTCAAGGATGATTTCATTGTGTTTAAATCCACTTTACTTCAAGTCACTTTGCAAATTACTCTTTAATTTTGTACCTAAAACTCTCAGGGCTACTGTGATGCCAGTTTACTCTCCTGTGTGTCCTGTGCCTGATTCTTTCCATTTACAGAAAGTAACACAAGCATAAACCTAATTATCATCTGAAAACCCGCAGAAAACGAATTCAACTAACTGAGTAAAAAAGAAATAAAGGAAAAAAGATCTATCTTAAGACCAGACCCAACACGAGGGTGATGCCGTGTCTGGAGATGTTGAGAGTGAGCAATCTTGTGCCATTAATCATCTTGGTGTCGCGGAAAGTGCCGGTTATTATAGCAAGAGAACGATCCAATGCAGCGCCTTTACGTCTCTACTCTGTGTACATCGTAACAGGAAGCGTGTCCCACCAGCTAGCAATCAATACTTAACTAAATGATCGAAGACAAAGCGCTGGCTCCAGAGAAATGCACCTTTACCTGCCTTTGCTCATCAATTGCCTGCTAGACCCAAAAGCACACCGGCTTCCTGCAGCTCCCGGCAAGGCTGGGGCAGAGCCGGCTGCTCCCCAGGCACGCCGCTGGAATCAGGTGTGCGCTTCTCTGCCCAGGATTTAGGTCGCAGCACCTGTGTGCCGAACGCCGCAGAAGCGCGGGTATCTAAGTATTATGAAAATAAATGGGTCATACACCACTGAGCTAACAACCACACCACCCCCAAGCCGGGCACTGAATGACTGTGCAGGGCTCTGCCAGAGGGAGAGGAGAGGTTGAGCCAGCAGTGAAAACAAAACTGATGTGGTGAGATGGATTTTACTTTTCACTGGTTTGGGTTACAGAGAAAGTTGGTCTGGCTGCCACCGTCTCTCAGGCTTTTCTGTAAAAAACCAAAAAAATGCAATGTACAGGCTGGTAAGATGACCTGTGGAGATGGGCTGGCAGCTCACCCCGGCGGGAAAGGGGAAGTGCCGCTGGCCCTGGGTGGAGGGAGGGCTGTGACTCAGTCCCTTGGGCTGACACACACACACACACACACCCGCGATGTCACCTGCCACAGCAAAAAATAAAAGTCCTCGCCACAACACGGCGGCCACAAGGGGAACGCCGAGTAAACAGATCAATGATGCTGCGTGCCCACGCAGCCCGTGGCACCGCTGGGGTGACGAACAAACAAACCTGTGGTCAATGCCAGCAAGGCGAGAGGTGTCAGAGGAGCTCAGGTTTGGATGGCACACTACACTGCAGCAAACCCCGCTGTCCTCTGCTGCTGTTAGCAGCTGAACAGGAGCAGAGCGCTCCTCCCAGCCACACAGCCCGCGGTCACTGCGTGTGCCTGGATGGGGATGCCTCCAGCACTGGGGTCTTGGGCAGAAACCTCCAGGAAGGGACCCTGGCTCACCACCCACACGTGTGTCACGTGCAGGCGCCCTGCCTGAAGCCACATATATTTGTCCAGATACATATTTTATTTAAAAAATCATGTACTTATATATATTGATGTGTTTGTATCAAAAGCTGTCCCTGGCCACCAGCCTGGCTGAGGTACAGAGGCTCTGATGGTGCTGAGAAGCACCTGATCACATCGAGGGACTGACACAGCTGCCAGCAGTGGTCAATGGACAGGATGCCACAGGAGGTTGTGAAGGTCCCTGAGGCAGGAGACACTCCACACACTGGTGTCACGAGGCACAGAGTCCTGATATGCCAGTACCATAAAATGAGTAAGAAAGTGCCTTCACCCCTATGAAAACAGCACTCCAACAGGAAAATGTACCAGAAAAATCGTGAAACGTAGACATGGCCACATCTCTCATCCAGTAAGATAAACTTGCCAATGTCCTCAGGTATGGTCATGGCACTTGAGAATAGGGTTTGCTACTGATGGTTAGGAGTGTTTGGTAAGTCAATGTTCAAAGTGATACAATTTTGCCTTCAGAAATCTGCTTTTCTTCTGAATTCTGTCAAATTATCTGACCTTTAAGAGCAGATTGAAAAAAAATTACATTTTCCCAGGCTGTGGTGGTAGGCGGGTGACAGACATTAAACCACCAATATCTGCTATCTGCATATTTAAAATTTTACATTATTTACATCTGCCTAGAGATGGGCATAGCATAGATTTCAAGAAATCTTTAAATTTTTTTTTAATACTCTGAAGAACTCATACCTAGCAAATATGAAATTTCTGGACAGAACTTTCTGAGTTTTGGGTTGCCTTATTTTTTTATCCTGTTTAAACCACTTATAGGCCCTTGCTGAATTCACAACATTGGATAAGCAGTACCAATCTGGTCTTTTTATGAGATGCAGAAGGACATTGATTGGGATGTTATTTTTGCTGCTTTTAAAGGAAATCACACAGGGCTAAAACAAAATGAGAAATGTGAGCAGAGTATGGACACTGCTAGGAATAGTCACCTGTCTCTGCTTGGATGCCAGCAGCCCTGCCCCAGCAGCTGCTCCAAGACACAGCTCTGTACATTCTCTGCCATTCGTGGCTGTTTGGGATAACAAATGGAGAGAGCCTCTCAGCAGAGAGCACAGCTTCTCCCTGGCTGCTGTACTCCCACATTACAGTACACTCAGTCTAAACTACCCAGGACTCATTCCCAGAGAACCGGGAGAAATGGGGTTTTCTTTACTACCTTGGCACACGCACCATAACAGGGTTTTGCAATATGCTCTGTCAGAACAAGCAAGGGACATTCTGCTTTGAACTCACACATCACTAAGTACTATTTTTACAGAGATTTTATCCATCAGCATCCTAGTAGTATTATAGAAAGAAAATAATAACTGGAAGAGGGGAAAGGCATACTTATTTACCCCACTGCACTCTGGGAAAAGCAACAAGAATGCAGTTGTTACAGCTGGGTCAACCTTGTGCTACTGCTCTTTCCAGCAGGGCTAATTAACAAGTGAAAGTCTGCTTCTTTCTATGGAAATTGCTATAATGAGGTAATTGTTACTAGCAGAGTCTGTCATCAAAACCAGCCAGACAATGGGAAACAGAGAAATCAAATAAGCAACAGGCAGCTTGCCCTCATGTCCACCTGTGTGGATCTGCACACACGACAGGTGCAACCCCGGCCAACAGCCTGGGAGGTGATGCATGGGTTTTCTAGGAGCTTGAGTACACACCATGTTTTAAAAATGATGCACAGTTGAAGCCCATAACCACAGTTAAAAGAGAAAGAAGGAAAAAAGGCAAATATTTGATAACAGCTCCTATATCCTCATACTGGTTTTCAAGTTCATTTGGTCCTCAGATCTGATTTTGTTCCTCGAAAAGGAGACATCTGATTATTTGTAGCATAACAAAAAGCAAGACTAAACTTCCCATGCACTTATTGGAATGAGAGAGGTTTTGTCTTTCCCATTTCTGTCTGCTTTTTCAAGTCCCCCAACAAGGATGATATTTTTGAAGTTAGTTCCTCTGGAAGTGTTTTAAATAGTGAATTTGCAAGATGCCTAATGATAAGCTTTTCAAACATCATGAGAAAAGCCTGCAAAAAATTGTGAATAAGGCTTCCAAACCTCATGGGAATAGTGCTAAGTAGGACTAATGAAAAACAAGCTTTTTCTGCCTGCCTAGCTGTTACAACTCATATTTTCAAGTCTTCTTCCCTTAAGACAAGCACTAAAAACAAATTTCAAGCCAGATCCAAAATTTTCCTGTAGTCAGACAATTCTTGCTAAGGGGGATTTGATTAATAACTGCACCAGAGAATGCCAGACCCTCAAGGAAATGGCAACACTCTCCCTTTTTTGGAAAACAAAATCAAACTTACACCTTGTAAGGCCTCTCACAGTGAATTCTGCTACTACCCAGACTTTCTCCACTGCCTACGACTTCACCATTGTTTTTGCTGATGCTTATCACACAAGAAAAAAATTCCTCTCTTTAAAAACTGAATTTCCATATGTATTAAAGAACACAATCCCGCTTTTACAGTAGACTTTTCTTTTTTTAGTAAATATTTTAGTGTCACATAAGCAAATAAAGTACTTCAAATAAAGGTATATTTCTAATGTAAATACTTTGGTTCCAAAACATTCATATTTTTTTAGAAGTAGTATTACATACAGATCAGTTCCACATACTAAAAATGGTATTAGTTAGCATTCAAGAAAAACTGACCTGTAAGGAGTGGTCTGCTTCACTGACCTGTTCTGACTAAACTGCATCATATGCATTTGTTACTGCAATAAACAAACAAGGGTGGTAACGTGCATAGTGCCACACTGTGAACCACAATTTTGTATTGCCTCCTTTTGCCAAGCTGCTCTATAGCACCATCCCAAAGATAAAAACCTCTTAACCACAAAGAAATTTGGTTTTGTTTTAAAAATTAATGAAATTAAGTTGTGCTCAAGCCTTTTCCCAAACTTGTCAGCTCTGTGGTGCCCCACCCTCCATAAAGCACAGACCACCACATCCATGCCATCCTTCTAGTGGTCCAGAAGCTTCTTTTAGCTCAGAAACTGGAATTAAGGTTAGAACTGCTGACAAACTGCAAAGAGACAAACCAAGATACCCCACTGATTCTATGCCAGGCTGCACTATGGAATGTTTCAGAGGAAGACTCAGTCATTGTGGGATCAGGGATTGAATACGTGCACAGGATCATAAGCTGCTCCCCATCTTGGGTGAAATATCAAACAAGCACAACAAGCACAGGGGACTACTGCTCCAGCTGAGAAGTTAGGAAGGGATCTGCAGTCCTCTCAATCTGTCCCTAGGAGATCTATGCACAACTTTCTTTACCCTCCTACACTCAGGTGGAGCACTGATTCCACCTGGAAGGAGCAGGAGGTAGAATAAAGACACTTCTGATGCTTACAGAGCCTTTTGGAGCAGCAGGCTGAAGGATGAAGCAGCATCAGGGCTCCTCCAAGGGAAATACTCCAGGAACCCAAAAGGAGAAGCATATGGATTCTATCAGGGAGAAATAGAAGGGTGCCTGCAGTCCTGTAGGGCAGGTGATGGCCTCCAAACTGACATGGAGCACGTGCAACTTTGGCAGGGTACACCAAGGCAAGTGTGCACACATGCAGCCCGTTGCAGAGAAAAACAAAGCGCCGTTAGAGCAGTGGGGGAACAGAGCTATTTTAGGCAATTCTCACTATGGTTTACCGTAGTAGCAGAACACTTAGAAAAGCCGTCAAAATGACAATCACTATTTAGGTTAAAAAAGCAAGTAACTACTTCAATAACAATTTATTCACCACCTAATGTTTGCAGTTGAATTACAGCTTTTACGGTGTTTTTCTAAAGTGTGATATTTACTGCCTCTACCTTGCATTCCCAAGATCTTTTTTTTTTCATTTTTTCTTTAAATAGAAAGGAATTGGAATCACAACTTACATGTAACTTTTCTAGGTTCTGTGCTGGCTAAAATGTTCTCACGATGCAGGGAACAGGATCAATGGAGAAATTAAGAGGCTGCAGCAATCCATTAAGAAGTGACCCTCCAAAGTTCTGTGGGGCAGTGTTCTGGCAACTCAGTTGGAGCAACCTAAAATAAAATAAAGGCACGAATTTAAAAAAATCAAGCACTGAATCTTTACCAACACCTCTTTGTTTTTTCCCTCTGATTCTAAAAAACACGCTGGGGCATCTTTTTTCTTTAATATAGAAGGTTTTTATGCCAAACATGACAATTACTTTATGTCCATTTCACACTTTGTCAAAGCTTTAAGCTGTAGATACCTTCCTACAAAGACCATGTTTTCCTTTCAGTCATAAGGCCCCTGAAAAGAATTCTGAACAGATAAGCTAACACCTAAAGTAACTAATAATCACATTTCTGAGATTACTCTACCAGATCACACCACAGGTACGTGCACTGTTACGCATACATACTAAGGAGTTCTTTAGTGTGATGGTGGCAAGGCACTGGAGCAGGTTGCACAGAGAAGCTGTGGATGCTCCATCCCTGGAAGTGTTCTAGGCCAAGGCTGGATTGGGCTTTGAGTGACCTGGTCTAGTGATAGTTGTCCCTGCCCATGGCAGATGGGTTGGAACCAGATAAAAAGCTGAACCTAAATCACCCTGTGGTTTTATGAAACTGTACATCACACCAGAAAGGAGTTATCACAAAACCAGCAAATTTATCTAGTAGGCTTTAAATAATAATTAATATTGGCTTTTGTCAAAGCTTTGCATTGATTTTATCAAGGAATATAGGTTAGGAACACAAAATTTGTTCCTTTGTTTCTCCTTTACTCTGGCGAGCTTCAAAGAAACACCATCAGCTTAATTTGGTATCCCTGGGTCGATGCAATGTGTGTCATAATCCTGCAGCTACCCTAAAGCAAAGCTACCTGTCATGCCAGTCCATGTCAAAAGAAAACTGGAAAGAGAATGCAATGTTCATCTGCCCACAGAAAATTCACTGTGCTGTCACCTCTGTGCAAGGGGCTCAGGGCTGGAGTCCCTGGAGGGGAGGCACTCTGGGATGGGGAAGGCTGGTGAGAGCAGGGCTGGGGCCAGAAGGCTGGAGCAGGGAGGGTGAAACCTCCAGCAGCCAATCCCAGCATCATCACACAGCCCAGACCCCACAGTGAGCACAGTCCCAATCCCAGAAAAGGCTTCCCCCATCTATCAAGGAAATGGTCACACTCTGAAGTGGCTGGGGAGGAAATACTTGTGGAAGGAGAAGTAATTAGCTTTAAGCTACAGGGGTTCTCAGGCTGAGGTTTTCAAGTTGCCAGTGCCCAATACTTCACTGTTTTCCTGGAAAAAACATTGGAATGCTTAACTACTATTTACTTGAGTGAAGTTGGCAACTGGGAGTGGAAAGGAAGATGGTTTTCTTTTGAACAGAAGGGGACAGCAGCAGTACAAGCAGTGGCATGTATCTGTCTTCACAGGATCACTGCAAAGGCTGTGTCTGCAGGATTACCACAAACTAAAGCTAGATAAAGGGGGAGGTGAGGCAGAGGAAAATAAACCCCAGAAGTTTAGATCTTTTAAAAAACTACTCTTATTTTTTAAAAACATGCAAAATTAACTCTTCAGTAAAAAATCCTGGTTTCTCAAGAGATGTCTGCTATGTCTATTTATTATGACTAATGCTTGTTTATGACTCCATAAAAAAGTGTGTGTGGGGGGGGGGGAAACAAAAAGCAGTGCAAATGAGAGAGACTTGGTGGTTATTTTTCTAAGTATGCTGTTCCTGGTAAAAAAATTCAATAATTTCTGAGCAGTGATCCTACTGCATTGTACTCCAAGTTTTGTGGAGAATTGATTCACTTATGGAAAGCAGGTTATTTCCTCTGGATGGCACCCTTCTAGATGGTTCACCAACAATGCTCAAACTCTTGCTACCTTTAAGGATTGCCTAATTAGGTACTTGAAAAGAATCATGAGGCTGTGCTAGGAACACAATGCTTGTGTCTCTTTAGTTTATACAGTTTTCTCCAATTGGGCATAACATTCATTGACAGACTGTAAGAATACCAAATATTTATAGTCACAAATATAGATTATTTAAATTGCCTATAAACCTAAAAATATAAACTCTAAATCTGTTCAGTCATAAATCACTGTAGAACAAAAATAACTGTTGCTTACTCAATGGCCAAAGGACTAAAACCAGGGAAGCCTCTGTGTTTTTAAGCATAACTTATTTTCCTGAGCAAAAATTGCACATGCCACGGTGTATCAGATGAAAAAGAGAATAAACAGACGTTGGGAATAGGGAAACAAGAGAAAATCAAGGGCACAGGAGGTGGGGGGAGAAAGAAGACTTTCAGCACCACTGAAGCTTTTCTGAGAAGGTCTGATTGATGTTCACTGCTGTAGAAAGCATGAGGCTGCATCCCAAACATTTCATTCCCTTCTGCAAATGTCTCACTCCATACCTCTCCCCATGTTCCCCAGATATTCTTGCCCTATGCGGGATGATCCAGCCAGCATCAGGTTTTACACATGATCTAAAAGACTAAAGCAGGAATCTCCCTGCCCAGGGGTCAGCTTAGGGTAGAATGAAACTTGACCCCTGCCTATGCTCAGCACGAGGGCTCCTTCATGCCTTCCCTTCGACAAAAGACTTGTCCTGAAACAGGCAAAGTATTAAAGGCAAAGCTGTTACTACAGCTGCAAACCTACAGGAATACACAAAAACTGAGCTCATGGGAAGAGCCAACCGTGCACCTACTGAAGAGGAATTTCAGCAGTTTAACAGGCTGATCAGCCAGGTTTACAGCATTGGAAGAATCTTAGGCAGGGTAAGATCTACTCTCTGCTCCAAGGCTTGCTCACATCAAGGTCTCAGCTCTCAGCACAGACCTGCACATGTGGGCCATCAGTTAACAGGGTCATGAGAGGCCACAAAATCACTGTCCTACACCAGCTCGAAGAACCAGCTCCTGCAGTCTTGGAGGTTGCAAGAAAACCTTACATTTATTCTAAAAAGAAGCATCTGCCTTAAGAGCTTGCAAAGAAATCTAGAAAAATAACAATACTTCCAACTGGACTTTGTAAATCTGTTTGATTTTTAAAAAAAACTTATTTAACAACCTCTTGTACAGTTTTTGAACCAGGTTACCTTCTTTCTCCCCCCTTCTGATGGCTTCCAGTACCACCTGGCAGCTGAAATTAGCACTGAGGAATGCAAATGTAAAGGAAGACACACCAGACACTCTAACTGGCAGAAGAATGCAAGAAATTGAAAAACCATTTGCTTCAATAAAACACCTTCCAGTTTGGATTTCTGTTATACAGAGAGAGTGTTCAAAGGAGAGGTTTTGTTTTTAACAGGCCTTTAATGCTTAAAAGGAGAAAACTGGCAACTTCTTCTGTTTGCAACAAACAAACCAAGAAAGGTGAATTGAGAAGGGCATGATGAATGTACCTGGGTATTACTCCACTTATCATGAAAGGTGTTTCAAGCACAGAAAATCATGTAGTTGTGCTCAAGAACACTGGAGATGCTGGGAAGTGAGCAACAAATACACAAATGCAGCAAATACACAGTGGGTTGTTTATCCTGATGTTCAGCATAGGTGGGTAGAATGAGGGCTAAGTAAAATGACCCACACAAGGAGAGCAGTTGATGAGCTTCTCCCAGATGCAGACAAGAGGAAAAAACATTTAAGAAAGGCGGAGCACCTGCGAGCTGGGAGCGGTGAGCACAGGTCTGCAAACAGAGCAGACCTGGTGTTTTCTGAAGCAGTGCCTCACCTGGTGGGGTGCAATGATGCTACTTACACAAATGTGTACAGAAATTGATCCCAGTGAAGTCAAGGATCCTGCTTTGTTACATGCAATACCATCACAGATCAGCAAACGTGTTTTCTTGCATTTTGTGTGTAATTTCTGTCTGGTTGAAGTAGCTTCATGGGAACATTTGTAGCTCGAAGGGTCGCCTGAGGCTGAGAAGGCATTTGCAGTGCTCCTGACATCTAATGCCTGATCTCTCCCTGAAATCTGTAAATTAAACCCAAGATGATATTGATACCTGTGTCACAAAAGAGACATGGTCTGCTTCACCCTCAGTGCACCTAATTTCCTCATAATAAGCTGTGGAGTTCTTCCAAAGGGAAAGAACATGCCCATCTATCCCTCCTGCTTGTTCCCACGTGCATTGTTTAACCAGGGGAAGCCAAAACAGGAGTCAGAAGGGCACAGCAGCTTTTTTCCCAGTGTACAGAGGTGGGATGCAGAAAACCAACACAACCAAGGAGGAGTGGACCACAAACAAGGAGGTACCCACCCATCCCAGGGCTGTGAGCACCAGCTCTGCAGTGCATCCCTATCTGGGTGAGCTGTGTCAGCAGTCAGAGCAGATGAGATTGAGCTATTCCCTCAGATAATGGCAAAACAGTGTCAGGAGCCACCTTAGCTAGAGACTGTGACTGAAGTCACCAGGAGAACCTTCAAGACACCCATTGCTGGCTGACTGGCTGCAGGGGAAGGCAGCTGCTGCTGCCCTGGAGCGCTCCAGAGTCTGAAAACTGGATTGTCACCAGCTACACCTAACAAAACCAACCAGGCTTAAACAGAAAACTTTCAGAGAAGCTGGGGAATGTGCATAGGGAGAATTTTCCACCCTTTCTTGTCCTCTGGTTGCAGTTAGGTCTGTGACACATCAAGCAGGCAGGGCTAGAAGGCATAAGGCTGCAGTTCAAGACTACTGCCACAGGAACTTGTAAATCTTTTAATGTAAAACCTGAGTGATTTTCTCATTGGAATATACTTGACTTAAAGCCACCATCGAAAATATTTTATCTTGGGGTTATGACTCATGAAAGAATGGCTAGGTGTGAAAGGAAAGTTAATATATTTTGTGAGAAAAACCCCCTCCCCAGCAACCTTATCAGATGACACGAATTGAATATTTATGTCCTATGCAGTAAAACCAATAGACAGCAAAAGCCACAGCCTAATACTTTGTGTCAGATCTGATGAAAATTCAGACACCTAGCTTATTTCCCCTTAAGGGCTGGAAATTATGGTTAACACATATACAAACAGGAGAAAATGAGATGGTTCAGTGATGAGGATGAAACTGCTGTCCCTTAGTCTGGCATGCTGGAAGATGACACCAGACTAGCCAGTGCTGGATTTCTGGGATGAGAATGCTTCCGAGGGCATCATGAAATGACACAGCTCACTGGGTTAATGCTCCAAGGCTCCTGACCCAACACATGTGAGCCACAAAAACACACCCCTGCCATGCCAAAAAGATGTTCCCATGTTGAATGATTATCACAGTCAGACTTTTACTGCTGATTTCTTTTAAAAATTGCAAATTGAGAAAACAGTTAACATAGAGAATGAAAGAACAGGCCACAGTCAACCACAAAAACTTCCCATAAGGTTCAGCATGTGGGAAACAGATAAGTAAATGCTGCAAAAGATGAACAATATTTAAGTATTAACACAAATGTTTGTTTTGGGGAGGTTTATCTGGCATCTCTACCGGTTTTCCTCCAAGCTCTAATACAAAAATAACTGCGTCTCACTGCAACTGGGAAGAGATGGCAGCAGCTCAACATTGCTCTCTTTTTTCCCTCTGTACTCAGAAAAAAACCCCAGCTGCCTTACAGTGTCACACAAACTAATTTAAGGTGATTTAGGATGAAGTCAGCCATATATTAGCAAGTTCAGAAAGTTCAGTCAGTGGTCTCATTTTCATCATCCTGTCAAATAAGGACATACATGTGCAACATAAGGGCAGGAGAAACAGCTTTTTCTCCAGCTGTACAGGTGGTCCCCCATGCTACAGCATGAAGTGAGGAAATTATCCTTTAGCTCATGTAAATCTTGGATGCCATAGTTGCTCACCAAGCTATGAAGAGAGAGCCCATGTTGATGGATGTCCATATCTTGCCTGTGCAAGCTATGGTAGGGCTGAAAGTGAGCAAATGCTCCATCTCCCATGAAGGAGTTGCCTCTCATCTTCTGTGTCTCCACCCCTCACTCCAAACAGGGGAAAGTCAAAAGACATGAAATTGCTTTGTGGGTGATCTTCAGTGGTTGTTAAAAATATAAAAAAGAGAAAGGGGGAATGGTGATGGGAAAGTGGTTCAAAAATATGTTCCCTCTTGGGTGAACTCAGGTCTTTTCAACAAGAAAAGCCAGAGAGGCCATGCACAGTAATGCTGAGAAAAAGGAAATGGTACTTCATTTTAGCCAGAGTCATAAATCTTACCAGCGAGCCTCTAACGGCAAAACGGCAAGCAGGGGAATTTTTATACAGAGATAATTAGTTGCGAGCTGATATCAGCTTTACTGTGCTGTGCACTCTGTGTGTGCAACATGTTCTCAACCTGCAAAACCCCACATGAGGTTCTGGCAGCCCTGCTGCTGCTGGCTTTGCCAGAAGGCATGCAGCTGGAACTCCCAGAAACCCTTAGGAAAAAAAAAAGGTGAAGATGGAAATGGGTATTTCTGCTCCAGAGAAATCCTGTCTGTAGCCCAGAATGATTCTTCCAATGGGGAAAATGCACCATGTTTATAAAACCACTCACCTCTGCTACAGGGGAGATGGACCAACAGGACACCTTGAGCCACCATTAACACCCTTATCTTCTGGGATACAGAACCACTCACAGATCCTGCAGAGCAGGCAGATGGGTCAGGGAAAAGGTTTATCCATTGAAGGGAGAAGCAAAATGTGGTTGAGGGAAATTTTTCAGGCAGAAAAAAACAGCTGTGAAGATGCCTCACAAACACCGAGTCAATGGGACATTCCCTCCACCTGTGCTAGGAACAAGACAGCCCATCCACCAGTGCTTGTTCCTCAACATCTTGCTCTGTTTCAGAGACCAGCCAGGGACTTGCACTGGTGATTGACACAAGCAAAGACTCCACCACAGGAGTAGTCAGCTGTGCTAGTAGTCAGACCGCACTGCCAGCCAAAGAGAAGCCGCTTTTCGGTTTCTAGATGATAGGGAGTCCAGGAGACATGCCAGCAGCACGCCGGGTGGGCCAGGTGCCAGCGAGCATCCTAGCTCTGTGAAGCTACTTTAGAGGGGAGCAACTTGGTCTAGATGAGGGGGACTGGAAGCCTTCATCCCCAAAAGATGCCCAAGATAGGAAACAGCACAGAAAGGACAGCAGCCTGCAAAGGGACAGCTCAATGAGAAAAGAGAGCCCACCCCAGCTGCACAAGGAGCTTTGAGGCTAATGGTCCCCACACGTTACCTCAGTGCTCCCTACCTACTATCTGCCCATTCCCTATTTTCTTTTTCATTCCCAACCTAGTGCAACAGGACAGATAGACCCATTGCTCAGTCTGCTGGCCCAAAATGGCTGGAGGCAGGTGGGGCTGGGGGCAAACCAATTTTGTCTGCATGGGGTTAAAGCAGCAGGTCTTTTGTCAAAGGCTCAGTTTGCCTGCAACCGTATGTTAAACTGAAAGACCAATCTGTATTTACTGTGCTAAACTACAATTATGGGGTTTTTTTAATCATTCAGCCTAATGGTACACAGCTGTCACAAGAATCTTTGAACACATCACTGGCTCCCTTTGATCTGATTAACCAGATAAGGAACCACAGCCAAAAGATATGAAAGGATGAGTCCAAATTTCAAAGGCATGTGCAAAATAAGGAGGGAGGAGGTTCACAATGCAAATGAAGGTTTTATTTACTACTGATATAAGCAGGTGAAATACTCTCCATTGCACGGTTAAAGAATAAATGGACCCTAGCCTCAAAGTGATGCTGACAGGTGTTACATCTGCCACACTAATCTGTGTGGATGCCAATATTTGTATCATCTTTTTTCCAGACTCAAAATGAGGGGCTTTCTTCCACAGGGATGCTTTTTACACTGAAGAAGCCTCTCTGTGATACTGCAGAGCTCCAAGGGCATGGTCCCTTCACCCAAACTGCTTCTGTTCAGCATGTTTCTTCAGATAGCATAGTATTTATTTTTTTAAAATTCAAGACAGCTTTGTTTATTTGATTTTATTTCTAGCATAATGTTTACTATTCCAATCAGAACATTCTGTAATCTCATCTAAATATTTTATTATTAATTGCTGCACCCCACACCCCACCCTTAATAACTATCCTCAGGAGAAGTAAACATTTCAACACAACTTACTCTAGTTAAAGCCATGAATATGCATTATTTATTTATTTAGGTAAACAGTAATTAAGAAAAATCACCAAACCGCCTGCTCTTTGAAACGAGCTCTACTTTACCAGCCTTGCCGTGGGAATTGCAAGTCCCTTAAACACATCTATTACTTTGTCATCCTCCACCATGATTTACATTGATGGGCCTCAGACCACACTCCAGCTGCCAGAAAAGCAGTCAGTCCTTACGCTGCCTGAGGCTGAGTGACAAGTCCAAAGCTTCCAGCAAGGATAAGCAAGAGGTACCAAGATGTCAGCAGAGGAGAAAGGTGCAGGATGAAGAAAAGAATGTTGCTATCTATCACTCAATATGCTGATTTTTAAAATTTTTTGCAGCAAGACAACCACTACTAACATGAAAACACTCATGACTTCCTTCTGCCCTCTCCCTACAGATGGAGAGCTGTGTCCTGACAGAGGGGCTTGTGACCACTGAAGCCTCTCCATGCTAAGCTGGGTAGCAGCCAGCCCCAAACTGCAGAGTTTTTTGTGCCAGAACAGTCAGATAGCCCTGTATGCTATATATATAGATACATAAATACATATATATGTATATACACACACAACTTATGCATTGGGTAATAAGCAGCTGAGTGACTCCACTCAATTCCCCTGGTTTTCTTCCTCAGTGTTACATTAACTCAAATATTAAAACATCCCATCCTGATTACATTTCCACCAAATTGCACCACAAGCATAACAGAATATGGCAGCACCAGAGGCAATGAAGTCACTAACAGGACACTCAATATTTTAAACCAAAAAAGTCAGACGTACCAAGATAGTCCTCACATGGTTGATTATCCAGCTCAAGGATCGCACCAGCACTACAAGAGAGGAATTGAAATGTATCCCAAAGACAAAGGGATTTTCACAGATCTAAAATTGTTAGGTAAATAGATAAAACTGCGGTTGGGGCTTTGTTTCAGTTTTCAAAGCTAATTTCCGGCCACCGTTCAGAGAAATGCTTTGCATTTCCATTTCTGACTCACCCGCTTTAACAAGCGCACTCGCTGGAATTACTAAGCATGGGATCTCATCAAAACATTTCACTTTCTGAATCAAAGTGCTTTTCAATTTTACTGATGTGAACTTATCTATAAAATTTACCATGGTAACAACACTGGCGATGTGCAGGTACGAGTGCACAATGCGATGTGTCAGAGGACCCTTCTCCCACCGGGCATCCCACCAAGGTACAGGAATTCCTCCCAAATTCTGCCCAGCCACTCGGAGCACGCTGACACCAGTCTCTCACATCCCCTTCACAAAGTGATACACGCTCCCAGAGACACATTTAAACATCAGGTATGAATGAAAAGCATTCCTGAAAAGAATCTGTTATGAAACCGAAAATCGGAGATCGCCGCAATGCTGTGCCTAAGTTGAGTCATCAGTTCCCTTTACAGCCTAATAATTGACACTGCCTTGATCAGAATGACTGATCCAAATGTTGCTTTGTGTTTGTGTGTTTTTGTTGGTTTTTTTTAATTAAAAAAAAGATTTCTTATGTAAACAAGCCGTCTGTCATCTTGCAGGAGTGTTTGTATTCTTCAGATCATGGGAAACATCTGTCAAAACCAGATTTTGCTCTCCTCAATCAACTCGATAGAGTCTTAATCAGACTGTACTACAAAGAACCGGTCTTGTTACAGAAATATACGCTGCCAACTCTCAGTGGAAGCACTGATTTTATTTCACTTTCTTGGGATTAAATGCTGCAAAGATTATTAAAAGAGTTCCCTCCTTCCCCTGCGGGATCTCTCCCCCAAAGGAAATCCTGAGAATTTACATGCTGCTTTTCTCCTCTTTGTGCATGTTTCCAAAATTAACTACCTTCCAGGAAGAGAACAGATAGGAGAGGAATCAAGGTATAGTGAAACTTCAGAGCATGCTGATTTCCCACCTTTTGACATGGGTACTCGGATAACGGAGTGGTTCCCCCTCTGATGCTTGCAACAAATAAACACTCCCACGCGTCTGCATCCCGCAGGTCACACCTCCCCAGAATGATTCATTAGGTATTTTCACATCTTCTACATAGGGAAAGATCAAGTGGGGTTGCAACTGCCTCTAGCGGTGTTTTCTGAAGACAAGGTGACACAAAACAGAGTGGTTGCTACTACCAGGATAAGGGTGATGTTAGACAGACATACTCCGAGTCCCCTGCCAGGGAATCTGCCTGGGAATAGCAAAATCATTACGACAAAAGAAAAAGAAGCCAATTAGAGAAACAATGTGAGACTGTAACAGAAAGAGCAGGCTACTCCATTAGCAAGTAAATGAAGAGGAGACTGGGGCAGGAGGACCAGGATCAATGGGTACCAGCCAGGTGTCTTAGCTGGGGCTGTATGCAGAGCCCTGTTAAATGGACCAATAATTTATAGATTAAGGGGACAGTATTGGAAACATTCAATAGAGTATACATGGTCTTAATTAGAAGAATGCCCTTGGAAGGGTGAGAAATTGATGGTCATGTCTATATTAGCTTTTACCCTTAGACATAAACTACTCCACTGGAACCATGTTGCTGATATGACACCCAATTTTTGCATTTTATCTGGCAGTAACTCCAGCCCAGTGCTGCAGACTGAGCACCTACCAGCAGCTGGAGTATATCACCAGCACTGCTGGAGGCACAGCTCTCAGTGTGAATCAGTAACTCATGGATTACACATCATGCCACTAATTCTTAAATACAAGGCATGAGATATGAGGAGAACCTTGGTATGCTTTGGAGAAGATGGAGGAGGACCCATCTAAACACTGGGTATTGAGAGTAATACAACAGCAGATTTTAAAACAAGAAGACAGACAAAATCCAAAGCTGTGGAGGAAAAGAAATGAAAAAACAAGTGGCATAAAAAGGGAAAAGGAAACCATCTACTGGCTGAAGATGACATTAGATTTTATTTCCCTAACTGTGGTAGATAGTTGGACATGAAACTAATATCAGACATATCTGCAAAGATTGTACTCTTCTGAATGGAGTGGAACTCAATTTAAATGAAAGCCTTGCTTTAAAAAAAATCTTCGGGCAAGCAATTTCTTTGAAGTAAGAAATTACTGCATAGCTAGACTTACGAAACAAACCTATGACAATACTAAACAAGATGAAATCTCAACCATGTTTGAGAAATAATGTCCAGAAGCATATAGATTCAGCTCTGCTCAGCACAGAATCCAATGAGTATCATCAACCTTGCAACATCTTGGGGAATCTTGTATTTTTCTGAACAACAGAAAAGTATCGACTTCAGCTATTTTAGAGAGAAATGGACTGTCACACTCCCCAAATGTAGGTGAAATATTATTTTGGCCAAATTTGAGAAGAGACTGGACTTAGAACTGGTTTCATCTGCCTGATCTAAGAGAACACGTTTTCAACTGTAACACGTTTTCAACTTTCATAAACTCTTTGAAGCTTCATTTTACTACTCTAAGCTTCAAGGGTGGCAATATGAAGACAGAGGAAGCAGAAAAAAAATGGATAGGAATGAAAAGCACTTTGGACTGTCAAGCCAGCAAATGTAAGAATTGTATTTGGCTTTGTGAGAGCACTGCCAATACTAACAAACCATTTGCCGTCTGCTGCTGCATACCAGCAGGTCGTGCACATGCTAACATTAATACTTTGATGCATGCAAAGTGGACACATTTTGAAGTGCCCCTGTATTTGTTTTTAAGTTAATTTTGCACCAACTCTTGAATGTCCTGATTAAAAAATAAAGGCGTGGGAAACAAAGCGAAATAGGGTTTTTCACCTCATAAAGTCAGCAAAGACTGTGTTCAAATGTCTAAGTAGTTCTCCCTGACAGCTCAACTCAAACTGAAACCTTAGGCATGACATGAATTTCTTCTTCAGTTTCATGTCACCTGAAAACAGAAGTTCAACATCAGTATTTTCACCATCCCAGTTAACGATCACCCAAAGCAGTAGTAAGAACCAGCAATCATTAGGCCACAAGCAATGCCAACTCCATAACCAGAAAAAAAAAAAATTTTCTTTTCAATCTCTCTGCTCTTAAAATGTGACTGCAGCAGCTTCAGGGACATCCTGCATGATCCATTCTCACTGCTTGTTCCTGTGCAAGAAAGATGTCTTCTGCACTCAGTAATTACTGGTTAACTTTGTCAGGCGAAGAGACCCTCTTTCTACAGTTCTCATGGCTTGTGGAGATGGAGGTCTTTTTTGTTTTGTTTTCTACTTGTACAACAAAACCTACCTGTTCTGCCATTATTGTCTTGTTTTATTACTCCTCATAGTCCTGGCATTTGCTTAAAATGATGTAAAAAGTAGGCAGTTGCACAGAGAATGATTAGTACAGCATGTGCTGTAGCAAGCAATATTATATAGTTTATTGCTCATGAAGTCAGAGTACTGGAACCAGCCAAATCTGTTACTTTGGTCTGAAAGTACATTTTTCCGTTCCTGCTTGCAACAGGATAATTAATAACTGAGAAAAATAATGGAGAAAATAACCATTGTGTTAGGTAAGCACTCCTAATTACACAACCTTATGTTTGGACCAAAGATTGATGTTTGGGATGCCTCTCTACAAGAGAATAACAAAGTTTGCACCTCATGTGTGTCACAAGGACGCTTGACACACTGCCTGCTCTGCCATCATCCCAAATTACTCACTACCTGTGCCAGTGTCCTCATCCCACTAAAAAGGCTGTACTTTTCCCTGAAGCTCTGCAAGTGAAAAATTAAATCTAATGCTTTCCCATTTATTCAGAGTGGCTGATGAAAAGCTCATTAATACTTGGGCAAAAAAGGTCTCTACAATTGCAGCACACAGTCATAAAGCCAATGCACGATGGCCAGAGAATGTTTCCAGGTAGCAGCTGGCTTTACAGAGGTTCCTACTTGGTAAATAGTGAGAGGAAATACTGAATAAATATCAGTTTTCCCTTATTTATTTCTGCACTGGGTGAGGCAAGACAAAAGGATGTTTAGGCACTGAGCTGATTTCAGGCCTCGTCCTCTGTGGATGACTTTGCCTGCAATGTTATAGGGCTTTTAAGCTCACATACCTCATGGATCCTATTATCATCACCATCATAATGAAACCAGACATTGCTTACTTCCTGCTCCCCCATCCTGACTCTGGCCAGGCACACAGAAATGAGAGCTCACTGAAGAAGGCCACCCATCATTTCACCTGCTTGGTTTCACCTCCCCACACCAAATGGTGCCAACTTAAGCTGTTCCCACCAATGGGCAGGTCAAGCAGCAGTATAACCCAAACCATAAGACTAAAAGGCATTCAGCACACCTTGTTCACAGGAAAGGCACAAAACAATCCCCAGGTGTTTCTGTAATTCCTGTTGCTCTCAGCACAATTACATTTTATTGACCTGTAATCCTAGATAAGTGCATTGAATCTTACAGCTGAAGTCAATTACACTGTGTTAAATAGCCTTCCTGATTTGCAAGATGAAGATCACTTCTGTATAAAACTAAATTAGCTCAATAACTCATTATTTGTAGATTGGGTGAGGGGTTGAAACAGCAGTGGACAACTAAACAGTTGCTGCATTTTCAGGCCCTAGTCCTTTAGAGCTGCAAGCAAACTGAATTTGCAGTTTCACCAGTTAGGAAAAGGGACAAACACTGCAGGCACAGAGAGGATGTCTAGTGTCCACAGCACTACATCTTAAATCATCCGTGTTTTCTCATGGCAAGGGACTCTGAGCTGACCAGCCTTGGAAGGAACAAGACATCAGTTTTCATGTACTGAGAAATTAAAAGTTTAACAACCAACCCAAAGGAGATAAAAGGGCACATCAAAAGGCGTGTGACTTGTCATTTCTGATTCCTTACTCAGAATTACCATCAGCACTGAGTGAGAGCATATAAAAACCCCTTCAATTAATGTATTTGCTTATCAGGGACTGAGTGGAGGAGCAGAGGGGCTGAGGGCCATTGGTGGTGATGAGCTATGTGGGCTTCCTTAGCAGCCATACTGTGCCAGTGCACACCTGGCAGGAGTCTGTGAGTGTGACATTCCACTGGCTCGCACCACCTTCCTCAGCTGCTAGGCTCACTTTTGGTACCCCTCCAACCAGCCTCAAGCACTCTTCGGTTTCTTTCTTACAAACAACCATATTTCCATGTTAGGAGATCTCCACGTAAGTTGTGAGATGACAGAAGCTGTTTCTGATCCCATTGGGTTGTGCCGGGCGCGCGTATTGAGCAGACAGGAGTGATTCAAAGACATAAGCAGACAGACTGAGAGGAGAAAGGTGAGAGACAGGGAATATTCCAAATGCCTGCTGCTGCACTGGGGCAGCCAAACTCCACAAAAAAAGTAGGCCTGAAAGACTTGGAAAGAAGAAAATCAGCCCTTTTGAGATCTGGAAATAATTTCCTTTACTCTTTAACACAGAAATGCGAGCAGCATGGTGACCATCTATCCCCTGTGAGGAAGCACACCCCTTGTGCTCTGGTCTCCAGGGTGGCTCTTCCCATCGCAACATCCACATCTTTCAGCGACATCGGCACGCTTCACCCTCACAATGAACGTGAAGAAGATGATCTCCACTGCAAAATGAGGAAGTCAGTCATGGGGCAGATGGAGGAGGTTGCCTGAGAACACACAGGAAACCTGTGACTGAGGCAGGGAACTGAACCCAGACCATGAGTTCCAGTTGGGTGCCCAGTCCAAGCTGGGTGGCTGACAGATCACCTCTTCTTCTGGGGCTTTGAAATGTAAGTTTGGTGGGTTTTATAATGAACTTCTTTTTTTTTTATTTCTTTTGTCTAGTCACTACGTTTCATTACACTCACACTTCTGCTTTGTGAAGGCTTTTGATCCTGCTTCTTTTCTATTCTGGCTTGAAAAACCAACACAACTGAACATCAAACAGAATTTACCCTTCACAGTTTGGTCTCCTCCCCTACCAACATCATCCTCTCCCTAGTGCTCAGTGCTAAGTGTCCTCTCCCAGCACTCAGTGTTGTGTCCATTGTGCACCCTGTGCTCATGACTGCGGCTCCATCAAAACCCACCAGTGATAATTAGAAGGTGATTCTTCTTTGTAGCTTTACAGAGTTACAGCAACTGCTTATGTGAACAGCAGTGCTGTGAGGCAGCAGAGCAGATCTGGTGGGAAAACCAGAGAAAAGAGATGTAAGAGATACCTTACGAAAAAGGTAAGTTCCACAGTGAATGTGTTCTGACACTGCTATGCATCATGTCGACATGAGCAATCATCTGAAGAACAGCTACCAGTAAGCCACAGCATCAGACTGCCTAGGATGTTTTACTGGCTTGGCTAATGAATCACTGGGAAAATGTGAGCCATGTGCTCACTGCCAGGGTAGCCGTCACGGTGGGTGAAAACAATGACTCTTTCACTATCACCATGCCTTGTGGTTTAATTGATATTTTAACATTTTTTAAGATCTTTCTGTGTAAAGCACATAATATGCACTTCTAAGACAAAATCCTTTGGTATTATACTATTTGCAAGGAGGTGCAATGAGTCAAACCACTATTTCATGAAATAATTCACACTAGCTGAATCCCTCACAGAATGTCTCAAGATCTTGAAAAGGAAAAAATAACTAATTGCCACATGTGTAATAACTCACACGGTGAGAAAGAAAAAGACTTCACATTTTGATGAGAAAATGTTGCAAAACCACAAACTTTTGAAAGTACCCAATATGCTATTTTCAGCTCATCTGGATGCAGCCCAAACTATCCACAGCTAACCAAGGTGCATCTGAAGACTGTAATCATTCCGCTCCCACCACAGGCTTTTTGTGCCCACTGTGCATCCAAGGCTGTGAAGCCCTACAAAATAACATAGGACTTTTATGCTTAAAGCAGCCAAGCAGCTGCAAAAATAACTCTGTAAAAATATTGAATACTTCGTCCCACTCAGCAGCTGGAAAAACAATTACTGACTGAAAAATTCAGTGTTTGATATTACTTAATAGTTGGGGAAAAACTATTTGTGAATCATAATTAACATTTATTTAACTATTTAAAAGCATGCATCTACTGTTTGAGGCTTCACAGAGAGCAAATATGTGGCCTTCTGGCACCATTAAACAGACTAATACAGTTAAGCTGGAAGGACACGAGGCAGAAAACCACACTGGAATAGTTAATCCTTCAAGGAACTGGTGTAACTGAGATTGCCTCAGCATGCAGGCTGCAACACCAGGTTTGAACCAAATCAGTAGCAACTACCCTGGGGTAAATTAAATGAGTGCACAGCACTAGCTCCTAGTGCCAGAGCAATGCAAACATCATGACATAAACTGGATGAAAATCCATTACTAACATTGACAGAGAAGCTGTTCTCCTTGAAACAGCCTCAGGGGTTTATGGGCACCTCCATGGTGGCATCAGCCCAAGTGACAGCGGGGCTTCCTGTGAACAAGTGCAGCAGAGACTGTGAGAAAGAACGAGAAGTGCTCATCTTCATGAGCAATGAAACTGGTGAGAGCTCTGGAGCATAAGTCTGATGAGCTGAGGGAGCTGGGTTTGTTCAGCCTGGAGAAAAGAAGGCTCAGGGAGGACCTTACCCCTTTCTTCAACTGCCTGAAAGGAGGCTGTAGCCAGGTGGGGCTTGGTCTCTGCTCCCAAGTGACAAGATCAGAGGAAATGGCCTCAAGTTGCTCCAGGAGAGATTTACATTGGATATTAGGAAAAATTTCTTCACAGAAAGGAATTGTCAAGCATTGAACAGGCTGCCCAGGGAAGTGGTTGGGCCCCACTCCTGGAGGTTATTTAAAAGCCATGTAGATGTGGCACTTAGGGATATGGCTTAGTGGTGGACTTGCCAGTGCTGGGTTAGCAGCTGGACTTGATGATCTTGAAGGTACTTTTCAACCTAAACAACTCTGCTTGTATGATTCTTAATGATTTTATGGTTCCATGAAACCAATGGTGGCTTAGGTCAGGATTTAAGTTCCAGAAGGAGACGAACCATTAACAGGCTGCTGAAAACAAACATTAGGCCTTGTTTGAAATTTCTAATTGGGAAACTGTTTGACTTCGGACTTTTCAAAGCCTTCATTTCCCCCAAACAATTCCCCCACTTGTTCTCTGCACATTTGCCATAGCTGAAATGTCCCATCACTGACAGTAACCAGACCTTTTTTCATCTCATTCAACTTCACCCATGCAGAATTGGGCTGCTTGCCTCATGGGTCCAGTAATCACGGAACAAGAACCAAACAGCAGTGACTGTATCTGGCAGATAATTGCAGGCAGAGCCAAGCCAAAGATTCCTGTCCAGCACAACCACACCTAGAGAGTGACCCAGGTGCATCAGTTACTGAACAGAGTAAAGATTCACAAGAAAGAAACCTACAGCAAAAAACTGACTCAACCTACAGCAAAAAAACTGACTCAGCTGCTGTGATTGAAGGACTTGGCGACAGGATTAACATTAAAAAAAAAATAAAAAATTTATACCTAGTATATGTACAGCAAATTTCACCTGCGGGGAATATTCTGCAAGATGCTGAGGAATGTGAGCAGCCTGTATAATAAATATGCTTAACTAAGTGATTTGAACTCTAAGTCACCAACTCTCCCACCACCGCTCTCAAGCAACCGTGTTATCAGAGGCCATTTCAAGGGAAATGCACTTATGTCAGAAATACTTCTCATATCATACTTCTCATAACCTGCAGCACCAGAAAAATGAAGACAATATAAAAATAAATAAAAATTACAAAATTCTGGGTCACAAACATCCCTGAATGGATTATGCTTTCAAAATGAACAGTATAGACAGCACAATAATGTTTTTTTGGTGTACATCTCAAAGTTTTCTAGGATGATGTTCTTTATTCTAAATGCAAACACATCCTCAATGCCATATACAATGTAATTGGCTTGTGACCTGAAATAGGGCCATTTTCCTTGAGACCTACTCATCACTAGGATGATCTCAAAAATTGTTGTGGATCCCTTTCAACTCACGATATTCTATTATTCCATGATCATAGAAAGAAGATGCAGCTGACCAAATTCACCTCCATTCAGAGCGTGCTGAGGTTCCCTAGCAATACCCTCTGCATGACCAAAGGGACAAAGCACTGCTTTTTTTGGATCAGACAGGGCATCTATTCATGGATCATTTCAAACTGAGTTAGGCAGATCACAGTTTATGAAGACCTCCACAAAGAATTCACTCTAGCAGGGCTACACCAGCACAGCTAAAAGGCTGAAGTACAGGCTGGAATGAACACTCCAAAAACATGTATGTCATAGAGTTAATAACAAAACAGATCACTATGTATTTGGTCAAATTTCTTTCTAGGCTTTTCTGTAGCTGCCTGTTCTCAAAAGTGTTTAGGTACTTTGCTGGGGAGTTCTAGAGCAAGAGAGCAAAAAGCCTTGAAAGGGCTTTAGCTTTAAGCTTTGCACTGATATGGGGGTGCTCCAGTTCCCACATGCATTGTTAGTGTCTTACTAGATATCAGAATAGTTCCCACATGCATTGTTAGTATCTTACTAGATATCAGAATAAAACAGTGAAACTATAAGAAACAACCAGAACATTTCAAAATCATCCCAAAACTGAAGAAACCATTTGATGATGCTTTTGTAAAAACACTTACAACACAGTCCTGGAAGTGATTTCCAAGCAAGCCAACTGCTGCTCTAGACAGTTTACTGGATGGTGTGGCTCAGCTCTTTCATACAGGCAGCACTTACAGTTGTATCTAGAAAAGGAAATATAACCAAAATTCTTTATGAGCAAAAACACAAATAAAGTCATCTTTCTCTTTAAAACCATGACCAGGTTAAAACTAGCTTTAGCAGGTCTCAAGAGTTCTTGTGCCAAGCTTCACATGTGCTGCCTGCTCACAGGAACAAGCCCCAGGGTGCAGCCAAAGCCACCCTATGGTGTATAAGCCAAGAGCGATTGTGCCTGAAAAAAACCCCGCACTGAGCGCATCAAAGTGGCAAACAAACGCGCCCAGCTGTTTTTCTCATCTAGTTCTACTTAAAAACACTCGCAGGAAATGCAAGATGAATTAGTACCAAAAAAATGTAGGTGATTTCAGTAAGGCCAGGAATTCCAGGCACCAACTTCTATTTTCTCTCTCTTGAGTGGGTGTTCACTTGTAAATTGTAGACATGTTAGCAATTCAACGACTGAGCGAATTAACATTCAACTTAACAGTCATTGTTAGGTTGGGAGGTTATTACTGCTTGTTCTGCTAAAGTGACAGGTTAAAATACATTTGTATCTGAAAAGTTGTTTTCTACAATACATATTCCCTGTCTTTTCGCACCAAATAATTTTCTTCCATCATGTCAACTCCTATTGAATGAACCATCACTGGCAGCTCCACCACAGCAGCTGAGATAGGCAAGGAGAAACAGCAAGGGGACAGGTGAGGAGGAGAGAGCACTCAGCCCCCACCATTTCTCTTTGGGCTGCCATATTAATTTTTTTCCAGGCATTTTACGTGGTTGATTTGAGACTTCACAGCAAAAGAGCATACTTGCATGTTCTGCTTTTAAAGCAAGCAAGCAAAGGCAAAACCCAAGAGCAGAGAGAGGGCTCTACTTCACCAAGTCATGAGCCTGAGAAAACTGCTTGCTATCAGACACTGCTTGGGGCACAGAATGGAAAGTTGTGATTTCCCAGCCTTGCAGGTGATTACTATTAATGGAAAAAACAAGTTTTCAAGGTTGAATTGACATCCCACCACATGTTGAATTTTTGCAGACTCAGACCCATTTTGTACTAGTAAACGGGCTTGTATCCTTCCCTCTGTGCTTTTTTTTTTTTTAGGGTAGCTCACAAGCTGCTGACAACTCACACTGTACTAGGAGCTGTTCACACTGCACAAAGTGTTTACCACTCACAAGTGATGCTAAAAATTAATTTACAGTACCGCTACAGCAAGCTTTGACAAATTGTCATGTGTTGACACAGTCATAAGTTGTTGGTTAAAAAAAGTAACACTTCCCTCTTCTGCCACTTCATGTTTGAGACCAGGGATGGGCACATTATGCAAAGTTTGAGGGTTTGTAAGCTTCACAAATGTTTGGGCTTCACAAAACAAGCTTGGTTGTGAAAGTTTTTTCTCTTACAGTTAGGCATGTGTTTATTGCCAAAAAGACTCTAGTAAGAAAAAAAACCTTTCCCATCTCCCAAGATCTGTGTGTTGTGCAAAACTAGAAGAAAAGGCTGTAAAATAAATAACCTTGCAGGATACTTGTTCTAGATAAGATCACAGCAGTGACAAATAGCCTGTATCAACTCCTTAGAGCTGCAGACACCACCCTCCTGCTGTAGAAAGGAAGGAAAAAAATATAGCTACAAGTAAGAGTTTTAATTGTTCTCAGCTGTCACACGATGTTATCTTAAGTGAACGCACTTACTTCTCGATTCTCATATGTACCTCTAAAAGGAAAAGAAAGAACTCCAGCAGTGGCATTCATCAGACAAGGTCCAAATTGATTTCCATGTACTCAAGAAAGGTGTTAGTCAGCACTCTTGTCCACCACAGGCAGCTCTTAAATTTTAACTCCTTCTCTTCTTCCTCAGGGCAGGACTAATAACCTATCTAGTTTACACTCTGGAACCAGTAATGGGCATAAAGTTGTAGTCAGCTGAGGTGAGCAGTGTTTCAATGATGATGCAAACTTGAACCATTAACCACAAACTAGCTTAAATCCAGAGAAAGAAACAAAGCCAAGCAAAATGAGCACTCACAGCACCTGCCAAATGGGCTTCATGAGAAGCCCTTAAAAGCCACTGCTTCATGCTGTGCACAGGACATCCAGTGCTCCAGTAGATCTCCCTGAGATCACCAAATCTCAGAGCACAGACCACATGAGAATGCAAAGTAAATTCATTCAGGACATTAGCTGGGCAATACAAGGAATTAATTTTCTCTTTTTCCCCCTCTTAACACTTGTACAAAATAGTGCTTTGAGTGGTTCTAAAGTCCTGAAGAGGGGCAACATTTTACCTTTGTAGAATCTGTCCTATGCCTGCATCAGTGCAAGAATGACCCTAATGACCACCTAATTTCTCTACAAAATTCACATGTTACTTCAACCAAAAAGAGCTCCTGCAAAACATTAAGGAGGGATGAAATTTCATCCAGACTCTTCATTTCATACACCCTGTATAGAATTTCTTCACCATCTGAGATGTTACTCTGATAGATTACGTACTCCTAGACAGATTTAAGCAAAGCAAAGGACATTTACATTGTTATAGCCAGGATGGATGTTGCCTTATGCTGTTGACTGAACAGTCATGCTTAATCAGTGTAGATCACTCTACATTCATAAAAGCACTAAAGTGGCAACTCCCACCTTCCTCCCCTAAGTAACAAAAATTTTTAAATATTTTCAGTGCATCACATTAAATGCATTATTTCACTGGATTCAGTCCAAGAGTCAACAGGGTTGCAATAAAGGTGATTCAACTGTTAAGTCAAAAACTTCAGCTGATGAGTTACTTGGAGGTAAAAACAATTCTCCTTCACCTTGGAAGAAAACTAATAAAATCTTAAGTTTTGCTGTAAGTTATCTCAACTACCAAAATATGACTTCTCCTGTACCTTTTTACTTTGCTGTATAGAAGGGAACAAACAACTTAAATTTCCTGAGTTCTTACTCTGGGATGGAAAAAGCCCAGGACATCCAAGCCACAAATCTAATTAAGAATACTATGAAGGAAAAGGTGGGACCTGGGTTTTTCTGAAGCATTTTTTGTTTGGTTTTGTTTGTTTGTTTCAGGGATGCGACTTGAGAGTGTGAGGAAACCACCCCCAAGCAGAAGAGCCATTCTTGCCAAGTCCTTTGTGTGAGTTTGAGCTTGCTCTACCCAACACAGGGCCAACACAGGAAGGTTCAGCTTTGAGGAAATGCAGACCCAGGATCTCCCCTGGCCTCTCTCCATCACACTTTGCTGCTCTGCCCTCCAGTGTCATCACAGGGAGGACAGCAGTCTTGGCTGATCCTGCAGCCGCACTCCCTCAGAACTGCTACCTGCAGGGCATCAGGAGAAAGCCATAAAGGTGACATTCATCCCAGCAAGCCATCACCAAGGTTTCCAAAGCAAAAGGGAACATATGAAGGTGTCCTGCTCCTTGATGATGCGTGCACACAGCTGAAGGGGTAAATTAATATATTGAATATATATACCAAATATGCACTGGTGGTCACTGCTTGTATGGGACGCAGACTGTGAAACATACTCCCCTGGCTAGAAATTAAAAAGAAAAGGAGGAATCCAGCTTTCTTATTCCATGGGAACTGCTTTTCCAACAAGTGAGACAGGACACTAGCCCAAAGGCAAGTGACACCAGTGACTGTCTACACCATGGAATAGTGGCCGTCAATTTTTCTGTCTCTGATCTATGCCTGTCTTCACTTCACTGCAAAGGTCACCATGTCACCTCTGTTACACAGAGCTCTGCCACTCATGAGCAACAGGGAAGAAGCTCAACTGGCCAGCCTGGCAGGACCTCCTGTGAGCATTTGGGGGTGGGAGGAAACCTCCCAGCTCTCCACTTGGTGCTTCCAGTTCTTAAACCTTAAGAGAAGATCAAATTGCCTTGAACTAAAAGGATTTCAATATTGGAATACTGGAGATCTTTAAAGACATGTAGATATAGCACTTAGGGACATGGTTTTGGGCTGGACTTGGCAGTCCTGGGTTGAAGGTTGGACTCGGTGATCTTTGTAGTCAAAAGATGCTGTTTCCTTCCTGACTCTCTATCCCCAGTGCAGGAGGGAGCAAAGGGAAGCAGCATCTCTGTGAGCATGAAACAGTGGGAAAAAGCATCAGATCTTTGCCTTCACCTGGAGCACACCTTGCACTTCCAGCCTTTTCAAGCAGAGGAAACTTGGTGGCCCTGTGGAGAGTGTAATGACTTGAAAGCCAGCATCTGTGTCATGCAAAGATCCCTCAGGAGACAGATTGGGAACTGCCTGCCCACCCCCACAAGTGTACTCACACACATGTACATGGGCACTCCTCTCCTTTGTCTTTTTTTTTAACTGCATACACTAGTGTATTTTTTACTACTTTCTCAGCATGACATCCATTGCATGGTATGTAACAATCAATGCCAACATTACCTATAGCACAGAAACATGTAATTCACTGAAACAGGACTTTCTTCTTCCCCAGCTTCTCATAGCCAGTTCTGTAATATAAATCCATCTGACTTCTTGCTTGATTTGAATCTATTCAGATCAAACCTTTACTAAAGCCAGAAGCATTTTGGTTTTAACAAATATATTCCTATCCTCCCCAATCAAATCTCTACTCCTAGGTGAGACAGTGTCATCCAACATTTATTGTAGTGTACTTCTTCTAAGTAAATGAACTTAAAAATTCAGTTAAATGGTAGTGTACAGCTAAAGGGCTATTTTATCCATCACATGGCAAAAAACATTCTTTGTACAGCATCTGTATAAATATCCATAGGAGTCTCTCAATATTTTTGAGCCACCTCAGGCCAGAAAGGTAACTAGGTAATGAAGAAAATCATGTCAAGTTTTATGAGATCTTTAGTAAAATGGCTTAAATTGAGCCATGATGGCTAATACAGTCTGAAATCCTCCTCTATATATTCCACACAGCAGCATCTTGTCTGTGCAACCTAGTTAAAAGTCAGGAGAAGGAGACAGCTGAAAACCTTGTGTGACCTTCTGATCCACAATCATTTCCACAGCAGAAATCACTGCAGGAAAGGTACAAGTCAAGTAGTTAACTAGTAGTGTACAGTCCACCTTCAATACCTGCTGATAGTGACAACTCAATGAAAAGATGAACATATTCCCATGTCTTCTGAGGCAATTATTCTTTATGAGGTATACAAGGAGCCACAACCCCATCTATATACACTTCGCTGCTTCACCCAAAATTACAAAAGCATCCCAGTTTCAGGAGTTGCTGGGCTGAAATGAAGACATGTTCAAGGTTTTCTCTGTAGCAATGTGGACACCAACACTGGCAACGTAAACACTGAAGAGGCACGTGGGTATATGTAAAAATTTCATTCAGTACAAAGAAAAGCAAAGCTAGGACAGAAGGATCCTAAATTAATCCAGTTCCTGTCTTCCCACTGACTTCCCTCACCATTGGAAAGACTTTGGTTTGGATTTTAGTCAAGTCTGGTTTACAGTGCTCAACTTTGTGTGTCATAAAAAAACACCAACCCTTGCTGGAATGTCTTACTCATTACACAGCCCTGCAAAAATTATTAGCTATGATACAAGGCATTTCCCTTTGGGGACCAGAAAGGGTGAAGAAAGGGGATGTAGAGTGACAGCTTGTGGTTTCTAATGCAGCAGAAAAAAAAAAAAAAAAAAAAAAGCAAGAGGAATACAGGATATAATGTGTTTACATTTGTCAAAACAAGTTTCCTGGAGACATGGAGGGTCCACGCTGCTGAGCTGTCACTTCTGCTTGAAACTGCTGCCTCATGCTATTGGGAGGTCAGTCACTGACCTACTTTCTGATAGGACTGAATTAATTTGCTACTTCTGTATACAAACCTTTTTTATTTTTTTTAAAGGAATACTTAACAAACCCAGAAAAAGCTGCCTTTTATCCAACTTGGAGCTTCAACTGGTGCTGTGCAAGGCTATTACATACCCTGGCATGGGGCCCAGTGTGCTTGGGCTGCTTATTCTTTTGGAAAAATCTGTACAGAGTATTTTAATGAGTTGACACTGCAAATAACGTCTTTCCTTTTTGAACTCCTACACTACACTAATACCAGCGATTTAACCCACTACACACAATAAGGGAGGCCAGCACTCAAATAGGCTGTGCTTTGTCTAGGCTGCTCCTGAAATAGATACCTACTACTACAGGATTAGCTCCCCAAATAGACAGATGCATGGCACAATACACTTACAGGATTAAAACATAAAGTTATTAATAGAAAACAAGATGAGTAGGTGAAACTTATGAACTAAACACCTACCAATCCAATCATGCCCTGCACAGAGCCAGCTAACCAGTTCTCACCAGGAGATGCTGGTATGCTAGGAGCCCTTAAACTAAAAAGCATTCTGCTCAGAAAGTGAAGAGGCAGAAGTAGTAGCAAAAGACATGCCACCTACTTTCCCTCTGCTGAATGGCTACCTACACACACATAATGTCACTACCCAAACTCCTTCCTTAAAATAAATCCATAGTGCAGGGTTTTTCACAGATCTTTCAACTACCTGGACCAATGGAATACTAGAAGTCAGCTCTTGAAATCATCCTTAACAAAGCCATCCATTGAAAGCTTCATTGCTTGGGTGGACGCCTCTTCCCAGGTCTCTTGTGGGTAGCAGCACTGCTGTCTGGAAACAGGACAGCCAGGTACCAATCTGTGAGAGCAGAGCCATTCCATGTTAAAGCTCTGCACTAACATTTGGAAGATGAGACCTCTTCAGCAACTTGGTCTCATCCGCTCACCTCACCCTCCATCTGCTCAGCAAAGATAAGGATCTTCTCCAAATGCTTGGCTTGCTTAGTACCAAAACATCGTGGGTGAGACTCACACTTTCCTTTGCATTTCCCCAGGGCCCAATCTAATAATAGAGGAGGTAGTACTGACTACCGTAATACAAGACGACTATCAGCATCACAACAGATTTATGATCACTCCAGTTCCTGGACTTGATTAGGTTCACGTTGCCAAAGATAACTATGCCAAACCTAGCGCTTGCAACTGCAAATGCATTCTTGTCAACCTTTTTAGCTTTCATCTGTGCATATTTACAAGCCCTGAATCTGAAGTTCAAATAAATCCAGCAATTCACTCAAACCCACCAGGATTTGAAAACATTAGGGAAGTGTCAAGATGTCATTGAGCTTGCTCTGCAGAAAAGAGTGCTTTATAGTTTCAGAAAGAAATAGACAAGGGAGCTATTTAACGAGATGGTGGCATATTGAAACATGGATGGATAAGTAATTAATAGCTACCTTCTCTAAGTGAAAACTTTTCTGAGTGAAAAATCAGCTTATATGAAAAACTACAAGTCAACTGCTGCCATTTTTGGATGGATAAGAACTGTCATGCATGTTAGCATCTCCATTACCATGAAGGATTTTACTCCTTTAAGCAATTCACAAAGACTTTCACACAGAACAGCATGTGGGAAGCAAGGAACTAACAGAAGGAGACACCAAAGAAATGTTGATATTTGCCACTAGAATTCTAATGAAAAATGTTATCAGGGATACATGAACACAGGAGAGAACCTCTATCATGAGATGCTGAAGTTTTAGTCCCTTAAAATCAAGAGTAACTACACTACACAGTGTAGGTGCTATTATTAGTGTAAAAAATATTGGCCAAATAATCTCTTCATGTTGGTAGCTCACAATATTTAATTATTTCAAAAGTCAAATATTCAAGCAGCAGATCACCTAGTTAAGAACTCTCTTAACCCTGATGCGCAGGTTTCTTCAGCAAATTTCTATACAGCTTCAAGTGGAACATATGGCACCTTAAAGTAAACAAACAGGAGAAGGAAAAATAGTCATGCTTCAAGAAATAGGAAGTATAAACCTATTAATTAAGCATTTAATTCCTTTTATCCCTCATGTCTGTCTTCACAGGCTCTCTCGGCAATCAACCAATTTTGGGATTCACTGCTGTCATGCCAATCGTGGCAGTACTTCAGCTAAAAGGCACTGTCAAACACAATGAAGTTTCCCTTCAGCTTGTTCCCACACTGGTGCTGTGTAAAACACACACACTGCCTGGCGAGGGGAGCCGGGGCTGAGGCTTCATCTGCCCTACTTCCAGAACTGCAGACTGCCCCAGCTGGCAATGGCACAACTGAATCACACCAATGGTCGAGACTTTGTGCTATAGAAACCACCTCACACCCTCCTATACAACACATAAATAGAACCCAGTGGTGCATTTTTGTCCAGCTTAGTGGTGGATTTGGCAGTGTTGGGTTAAAAGTTGGACTTGATGATCTTAAAGGTCTTTTCCAACCTAAACAGTTCTATGACTCTTTTCCAACCTGCACATGCCTTGGACTGAGGCATACTATAAACATGAAAAAATTCCCAGCATTTCACTGTTACAGCTCAACCTCTCACTTGAATCCATGGACACCATCCCCTGTGCTTCACCCAGCGATGCCACGCACAGAGCACAAGGCAGGATATGGCAGACAGATTCCCTGCTGTGAAGGAGAATATACATCTCTCTGATTCTAACAGTTTGTTTTCACAGTGGTCCTGTGTTCCTGTGGGAACTGGTGTTGGCAGAGATCAAACTGTAGGTCAGGGCTTATAAAGCTTTGAAATATAGAAGGATAGTTAATGACAATGAGCTGTGCATTTGTATCTGCTGACTTGGGCAAAGAAGGCACTACTGATGTCCTGACTGTAAATTGCATTTAAAATGCATGTTTGGCTGCCTCACCTGAACTATCCCTGCTTTCTGTCCTTAGTATGCTCTGGCCTGGCAGCTGATGCTCCCAAGCAGCTTATGGCAGTGGCCATCTGAAGCCAGTGACCCAGGCTAGTGGCTCCTGGGGCAGGGACTGTCACCCTACTGTCACCCAGCACACTGCACAGCGGGGCCCTGACTCACCCAGCCCCTGGGCATCTCTGCAGCATAAATGAGGATAACCTAAATGCCAACGAAGGGCAGATACTCAGCCCTGCAACAAGAGCACACTTTACTGCAAACACCTTGTATCCCAGGGCTTGAAATAGAAATTTCTCTGACAAAGACTTCACAATGTGAAACTTTGTATTAAAAAACCAGCAAGCTGCACTGTTTGGCATCTTGTACTCCAACCCTTGAGAGAAGTCCAAATAGCTCAAATACAAATCTGTAACATTGCTCTCTGAGTAACAGCTATTTTAAACCAATTTTGGCAGACACTAAGAGTCGTAAGCAGGGTGCCAGCTGCATGGTTCCTTGAGTCCTTCTCCTGGAGCCATCCAGCCAGCAGCAGTGACAGAATACCCTCCTGCTCTGCTAAGGAAGCTCTGACACCTTCACCTTCCTTCCAGCCCAAAGGTGCCAGGTTCCTGCACCGAGGAGAGCTTGCCTTCACTGCTCCAAGGATAGAGGAATATCACCAATAAAAATCACAATCTTCCAAGTTTCCAAAGTTCCCTTTCCATAAAACAGGCCTTAAAAAGAAAATAGACAATGAGCTGCACAACATTTTTTACAGGCACTCACTTGAGATGACCCACAAAATTAATTCACTTGACCATTTCACATTTCCTAAGTTACAGCAACAAGCAGTACAAAAGCTTTTACGATCATGAACAATTTTTGCTTTACCTATAAAAGTGCATAGTGTAGTTTGTCATTTATCAGCAAAAATTAACATCCCCACACAATACATGGACTGTGATAATCCTTTACAGATACCTGAGCATCAAACACTTGCTGATCCTGGTCATTTCCCTGCGCCTCTTTACCCTTCACAGCAGCCTCCTCTGAAATCTCCATGTTCATCAACTTTCCAAGCACCAGCCAACCCAGAAGTGTGGCTGGTACACAACTTGCCATTTAGTAGTTTCCTTTCCCTGGATCTCCAGGCTACACAAAGCTCCCATCCCAGACTCCTAACTGGGACTTCATGATGGGAGGGTAAGCGACCCCACAGCACAAGTTACAGTGCATTAAACTCAAAATAACAAAATATAAGTAAAAATAAGGAAAGGTCTATGATAAGTAAATTCTACTTTTTCAATGCACACCACAGGAGCACATATATCCACAAAAGGGGTTAGGTACTATGTCCTTGCTGGATGGAGGGAGCTGGAGAGGTCAAGCCAGAAAACCTGAGAAGTAAAAGCAGAATTATTCAACATAGTGATGGCACTGCAGAAAGAAGGAATATTTTTTTGCACAACTGCAGCAAGGCCTGCAGGGACAGGGGGAAGCGGAGGGGGTGGGAAGGGATGATGTGCAAACAGCAGTGCTGGCAGAGCATGAGGTCAGTCAAAGGTGGTCATGTCATTCCAGCAGAAAACCCTGCTGGAATCATCCTACTGGGCAAGAATGATCATACTCACAGAAAGACTGCAATGTGCAGTCTTGGTCAAACCAAGTAACCCAGGGCTCCAGCTATGGAAAAATAAATCCCAGGAAGCAAGGCTATTCCCAACAAACTGGACACAAACAGACTGCAGCTGCTGAAACACATAACTGGAGTGACATAATATTAGAACACATTTTTATGCTTACTAAGACAACAACAAACCCAAGCCTGAAGTTGTATTTTGGGCACACTAGCTCAAACTATCTTTAGACAGGAAAAGAGTGTGTGTGTACAGATGTTCCAGCAGGCACGGAGACCAGAGAGCTGGAAAAAGCACTCGCTCACTTCCGAACCTTATAAAAATCGTCGGTTGCAAATAAGGGTGGGGATAAATACCAGGCAATGTGAAACAAAATAAAAACAAAAAGCAGGCAAGAAGCCAGTAGTTGGTCAGGGATTGGTGAAGTATAGTGGCTCCACGCCTTCTCCAGCTTTACTTCTCCCAAAAGATGTTTCCAGGTGTTATCCCCTCCTGCAGTCCCCCTGCCATGTTTTACTTTTCCTGCCACCTCTTTCATCCAGCTTTCTATCTCACTTTCACAGCTGCTCTCTTGGAAGCATGATTGAAGCTATAAATTCACGTCTACACAGCTGTAATAAAAATAGTTTTTGTAAAAGCTATTCTTCTTCTATCGATGGCGACACAAATGATACAGAATTGCTGGCAATTCAGGGGTCTCACTGCAGCTTTAATCACTGATCAAGACAGGGAGCAGTACTCTGTCTCACAAGGAAACGGTAATAATGAAATTATATATATATATATCTTGGAATTACTTCTATTTGTGAAGAACTGAAAGATACAAGAAATGGCTTCAAAGCTCTTTTTCCATGGAACAGCTGTTATTTTTAAAGTAAAACATAATTATCACCTTGTTCCAGAAAGCACATCTACATGCCTTCTCCTTTGCCCTCTTCGATGTAAGGAAATCCTTAGGGCCACAACTGAAGCAAGCAATGCTTTCAAGGTCTCTAAAATGACTCAAGTGAGCCAACAATACAGAAGACTCTGCTCACCTCATAAGCTTCACATCTTTCCTAATCTTCAGCCTGTGGCAAAGCAGAAGTCCCAAAGCTTGTGCTTTGGGCATGACAAAGAAGTGACCATTCCTCCAAGCAGTGCTTGTACAAGAAAACTGATTTGCATGGAGGCACATCTCCTTTGGGTTCAATTTGTTTTTATGGCAAATAAATCAGTCATGGGCAAGCACTGGGTTAATACTGGCAGGGCAAATTCCAGGCATGAAGCCCTAGGAGAAAAAACACAGCTTTGGGTGATGGAGATTGGCCACCAGCCTGCTGTTGGTAGGCTAATGGAGGAGCCAAATAAAGAAACACAAAATTGCACTGACAGGAGCAAAAAGAGACTGCAAAGAGACTGATTTAAAAAAACCAAGAAAGAGCTAAAGCGGGGAAGTTTGACAAACAGGGACAGTGCTTGTGGAAGGAGCTGACACGGCATTGTTGTAACAAGGGCAGGGGAGTAGGAGCAGAGTTCAGCACTGGCCCTGGAAAGGACTGGTCTGTCCCAGTGACTGCCTCTGCCTCCAGGAGAGGCCAGGAGCTCTCCTAAGCTCCTTGGCTCTATGTGTGAGCAGCACAAGAGGGCTCTGCTTGCAATGGGTGTGCCATGCCACTGCTACTGCAGCGGGACAGCAGCTTCCCAACATGTAAGGGGATGCCGTGATTCCAGGGCTGCAGTGGTATTTGCTGCAATTTTTGTTAGGGTTTTCATAGTTAGCTACGCAACTAATGTTTTTATTGAAATTCACACATGCACACAGTACTTAAGAGAGAGAAGGGGGGTGAAAACAGAAGCTGAATTGAAAGTTCAGCTTCTTTTAACTTAATTTGTTAGCAGGTTCATCATCCTTTTTGACAGAATAATCTTTCCATGGTGAATTATTTTCACTGGAACAAAAGAGGAGACCAACAAATTGCTGGATAAAATTTGTGCTTTAAATAATAAAGCAATTAATGGCATTTTAGCAAGCACACATTCTTCTCTCCAGAAATAAAATCCCTATTTCATCTCATCTAAATTGCTTGGTCAGCTTCAAATAAGTGCAATATAAATCTCTTTCCCATACTGCTGCTGTTATCTGTGATAAAGGGAAGAGACAGAAGGTAATCCTGTGTTCTGTATTCACTGACACATCATTTTCATGCTACACTACACTGTAATTTATTTCTAATGGGATAAACCTCTTGTAGTCTTTCTGCATTGTTCAGCCACACACTCATCCCCAACTGGTACCAAGATTGTAGGACTGGCAGGTGCAACACACAGGGACCCTGCTTGGTGGATTTAGGATGTCTGCTGCACATTTCAGCAAAGCTACAGCTGTGAAAATAAACAGAGAGACTGTATAATTAAGGTACGCTTTTATTCCTTCCCACCCACTGCCTCCTGCAAGCAAGGCAGTCAAAGAGTATGACACTTTTCAGTACTTGTAATTTCCAAGTAAACTTTTCATTTTTTTATCTAATCAGTTTGAGATGATGCAAAAAGACATGTGGAGCTGTGAGAGATTAAAGGACATGGAAACCAGTTGAAAATGTGAAGACCTTATGGTCTTAGTCACAGCAGAGGTTTCATACAAAGGAAAATATCTTTGATGCTCTTTCTCCTGTCCTCATCAAGAGGAATACAAGAAGGAAGTAAACCAATGTATGAGAATCAGGCTGGGGCCACAAAGAGCTACAGTTTTGTTTACAATATTTTCATATCATTTTGCAGAAGAAGATAAAACCTATGGCTCAAGGCTTATAAAAACTTTCTTCAAATTATAAGTTTGAACTGAATATCCAGTTATTCCTGATGCAATCCTGAAAAGGATAGGTGTAAACAGAAGGCTACCTATGATATTCCTGCAGAAATTAATATATTTTAGAGAACATCCCCATTAATTTGCACAACACTTTTCTCTGTCAAAATGTGCAAAACCACCACAGATACTTAAGCTTCTGCCAGTTAATAAACACTATTATCAAGCATCATGACTTCAAGAGACAAGAATCTCAGTTTTACCATGCCTTTCCCACCCACTTCTCCAGCTCTGCTGATAGCTACACTCACATACAGAGGACATCTTACAACGTAAAATATTGTCTAATTCGCTGTCTGCTATCTGGCTGCTTCTAGGGCTCACTCACTCCAGCCACTTACAAAAGGATTAATTCCCCTGATTCAGATGCAAGGTAGAAACTTGCAGCTGTGACAGTCAGCTCTCCAGATTCCCTTTACTGTCCATGCAAAGTGACAGTCCCTTCCAAGGCACACATCACACCACTGCAGGTACCCATCTTCGAGGTGGTGAATGAGCCCCCTGCTGCCTCGGGAAGGGGCTGAGAGCTCCCCTGTGGCCACCTGCACATGGACAAACCCCAGCTCAAAGGGGCCTGGCAGCAGGAGAGCTGGGTCTGGTCTCCTGGGCAAAGGTCACTCACAGCAGTGTTTCAGCTGCTTTGCCATCTCCAGCTGGACTGGGGTCCCCAGAGCACCCCAAGCCCCTGGGAGAGATAGGGACAGCAACAGCCAGTCTGCAGAGAATGGCAAGGAGAAATACAACACCAGGCACCAGCAGCGGGGCTGCAGCTGCTTTATATTGCTTCTTGCTGCAGATTAGGAATGTTAGCTCTGGTTTACCAACAATTCATGCTTCAAAAATTTGATGAAATACCCCAAAGGCTAATTCCTCCTGAACTCCATCCCTGCTGCCACAATCCATTTGTATTATGACTTTGTTCTGGGGACGTATCTGCAGCCACTTAGGTGAGGGGCCCAAAGGACTTGATCCAGCCCAGCCTGGGCAGGCAGTGCTGCTCACATCCACACTGGGTCACACTGGGTGAAGGGAAGTGGTCCCAGTGAGGCTGGCCACTACTTTAGCAGGGATTCCAGCTGAGATACTGCAATTGAAGCTCCCTGCAGAAACCACCAAGCAGTGTTGCCAGATGCTCCTGGAGCTCCACAGAGCACTGGCCAAGGAAGCCCTTGGGCAATCAGATCTGCTCCCACAGCAAGGCCCAAGCTCTGGCAACAGATCTCTGCTGCATCCCAACCTACCTACAGGGTTTGCTGCCCGTCTGTATTCTGATGTCTGCTGATGTCAAAATTTCAAATAAAGAAGATCCTGTGTTCATTTAGGTTTTACTCATCTGAAACTCCCTCTTAAATGCAATCCAGATGAGCTCCTTGGCATGGATAGCAGCTGCCCTTACTGTCTGCAGCCTCACTTAGGAGACTGTTTTCAAAAGGGAGCAGAATAATTTTAGATAGACTGACTTTCACTGTGGTTGGAAAGGGGATCCTTGATCATGCTCCCAAGGTCATACCCTGCTTTCTGTGCATCTCTGGGGAGAGATGGCAGCATAACTCACACCACCAGCTCAGGAAAGCACTGTGGGTGTCTTTAGTGAGCTCCTTGTGTCGCCTACCAATTCTCAAAGGCAAAATGCATGGCTTAGCTCCCCCCTGCAAATAGGGGACTTTGTACTTTGTCACCTGGCTACAGACACAAAAACATGGCACCATGTGAAGTGTGCAGGTGTGTCTGCACCTCCTGCCACAGCTCACCCTGCTGCTGCAGAGGGGGCTAGCTGCATGAAATAGGGCAGGCTAAAAGCAAACCCTCAAAAGAGATGCTTGGTCCCTGATTTGTAGTGCCCAGGAGCCACAGCTACCCTACAAGCCTACAGGGAAAGAACCAAAAGGGCTAAACCTGGCTAGATACCACCTGGTCGCGGTAAATGGCAATAAATGGTTTGAGGCATGTGCAAGTAAAAAAGCAAGCTTAAATCTGGGAGAAAGACATTGGGATTCTCATTCCAAGCACAGCAGAAAGCTTTGGGTTGGGTGCTAGAACAGTCTCCCTAGGCACAGGGCTGGGATCTTCTCACCTCAACCTTTCAAAGCTAGGCTGAATGAGAAAGAGTAAGCACTTGGCTGGAAAAGCAAGAGCAGATGATAGAATCAGTCTTTACTGCCTTAAATTTTTAACTCTCTGAAAAATCATCTCCTTATCCAATAGGCAGGTGACACCACCACTAGGAATTTGATGGCTGTCCCTCAGCGCAGATGTCAAAAGAGAAGAAGCAGAAGGGAGGTAGCACAACTGGCCTGGCAAGAGGGGTGCAAACTGCTTCAGTCCTGCCACACAAGGTGCTAAGATGCAGTGATAAAAGCAAGAGGAATGAATAGGGTCTAGTAATTGTTCTAAGAAAGCAGGGCTTGCATACAGGAACCAGAATTATAAAAAACAAATAACTGAAGAATCTATTTGTACTATTGATTAAAAAACAGCATGGGATGTTATTTTTGTCCCTATGTTCTACAAACTGGACTAAAATTGCAGAACCTAAACATTTTTCTTTACTCTAGTAACAGCCATCATCTAAAACACCAACTGAACTAAACTCACAAAATTGTATTAAGTATAATATACAAGCACTTTGCATGTACAGTACAAAGTTAAGGGCTATCCTTCACATCTGAAGACAATCTGTAGCTACACTTACACCATGTAAATACTTATTTATAAATAAAGAAAGCTAGAAGCAACTTCTTTATTCTCAAGTCAGTGTGTGAAACACGTGGGGTTTTTCCACTTCCACAGAAACGTACTACAGTTACTAGCCCCTCAGGACAGCTTGTGAAACTAGAAAAAGTGGTGTACTGTCCACTGCTTCTAATTAAAATCTTACAGTACTGCGGTCAGAGAGCTCTGGAGAACTGGTGGGGTCGCGTGATTTCCTTGAGGTCAGACAGCAAAAGCACACTAGACCAGGGATGACAGATTTCTTGGCTTGTCCATGCAATGCAGCCCTCTGCAGCCTGAGCCAGAAATGCCGTCACTGGAAGCTCTGGTTCCTCTCAGTAACCCAACTTTAAATAGTCTGGATCTTTAAAGGAGAAAATCCCATGTAAGCACACCCTCCCCCCTCCACTCCCCCGAGGTACCAAGAGTAACTTTTTCCCCTTACAGCCTTCTTGCACCTGCAGATGTTGCTCTGGGAGCCAGTGTGGCTCCAAAGTCTGTGCCAATCTTCAGCCACTCTCTGCAGTTTTTCTGTACCGCTGAGTGCCAGTAAGTGTTCACACTCCAAGCAATATCTGGTCTGACCATTTGTATGTTCCTCCAGCTGCTTGAGAGCCCATCTGCTCAGACAGCATTGCTGGCTCCACTCACTGCACACGACCCAGTGTTTCCACTGCTTACCCTGGAGAACTTGGGGGACACACTGGTGAGAAAGTGGCAGATCTTTGCATTTGTGACACATTCACTCCATCTGTTACCTAGTATTTTCCCCAGGTATTTACCTCTGGAGGCATGAGACATCTTTGCCTCTGGTGAGTTTCCAACACTCACATCCACATGTTGAGATGAAAATAACATCTGAGTGGAAGACTCCTAGTTTGGTCTTTACATTTGTATTTTCAATGACTAATTTTGTTTAAGTTGGTAAACGCAGCTGTTGCCTTGCCAGTTGGTGACATTTCCTTTTGGACTTCCCCCCTGGTTGGTGTGTCTCTGCCAAGACATGTAAATTGATTCATTCCTTGTATTTCTCTGCCTTTTTATACAATGCTTCAGTAGGAATTTGCAAAAGGTCTCTTGAGATTTGTTTCCTTAAATAATTATTAGCCCTGCAATGCCAGACAGTCATTTCTTACATGTTTTTTGAACTGCCACTTAAGCATCCCATGCTCAGGATGCTGGATCTAACTGATGTAACAGCTCACTACACTACATCCAGCTGCACTTTTTCATATGGTGACTTGGCCATGTCACTGTCCACTCAACTGCAACCTTAAAGTGGTGACAGAATGGAGACTGGTTTTACACCAGCATTGTCCATGATGAACCACTCACACAGCTCCCTACTTGCTTCAATGGCTTGAGCTTTTCAGTGACTTCACAGCCATTATAAATATATACAAGAAAATAATAGATTAGTCTCCTGAGAAAGGTAATAAACATATTTTCACCAAGAGCTCCAAACAAACAACCACATCAAACTGGCAGGTGATCTGCCTTGAGCTGGAAGGAGGAGGCTATCCAAAATTTGGATAGCAGAGGCCATCCAAAAACCTGGCCATTGCTTTATCTTCCTGATTGAAATGTCTGAGCTGAAGCTGTAAGAGAAATAAATCAGAATCTCCGTTCTTCATTTTTGTTTGAGTTTTTTCATTTTTGATGCTTGTACCAGTGAAAGGAACAGAACTTCTCTTCAACTTTTGCAATTGCTTGCATCACCTTTCTGAAATACTTTATCTGAAATGCAATTTCTTTGTATTAGTTGGATTATGTTAATTTTTTTCATATTCCTGTATTTCTTGACGAACTCAGCAACTACTCATTCAACCATTTTTCAGCAATGATTGCTACCTCCAGCTACTCCAAATTGTGGTTTTAGATAGCTTTTCACATCTGCCTTTGTGCTATGAGACAGCTTCTCTACTTTGGGATTTTCAGTTCCTTTGGCAAAGTCACAGTGCTCCTCCCACCACCATCATCCTTCTCCTGTCACTAAATAGCTTTCACTTGCTAACCTCAGACAGGCCTCTTGGCTAGTAGAACCTGGCCTGCTGAGCAAAGGGAATAGCTTTTTCAGGAGCTATACCAGCTTCTTGGGCAAGGCTATTTCTCTTGGGTCCTCTATTCTTGTTCTGAAACTGATTTTGCTGATGATTTTGCTGGATGCATTCAAATGTCCAATGTTGGTTTTGGTATTTGCATCCTTGGAAAGTCCACTACCTGGGATTGCTCAGCTGCAAACCAGTTACATTTTTAGCAACATATGGCATGTTCACTTAAGTAGTAATACTAATTTACTAATTCTTCTTACAAATTCTCCTGCAATTTTTAAAATTTATTTTTTGTACCATCACAAAAAATAATCACTTCTATTGCACACTAAGATGTGCTGACGATAAACACTGTGCTTGTCTCCAATATACTCAGACCACAACAATTCCACCAGCTGCTGTGGGGACACCTCTACACTATGTCCAGGCATCACCAAGAGCACAGAGAGCAGGCAGACTTCTGCCAGGCCCCACATGATTGCTTTGGAGACAGAAGATGACATCTGGCCATTAATTCCTCTGTTCTGTCACTGGCCCTAACCTCAAGAAAGAAGTCTCCCTTTTAGTAAGCAGATGTCAGCTAAGGAATTTGGTCCGAATCTGCTGACAGCTCTTATCTCATCGCAGTAGTTGTCTGTTGGTAACACTGGGTAATTGTCATTTCATGTACTGTGTTTGAAATCTAGTTCAGAGCAATCGACCACTAATTGATTCCCAGACTACAAGCTATTTTTCTGCCATGGAAGTCATAATTAATGCTACTCCCTCTGAGTTATCATCATCGTGCTTCATGAATATATTATAGCTTTGTTTTCATTCTTAAGATTGCTCTTCATCAATTCCTGGTCACAGACAGTTTGCTTACTCAAAGGATTTTACTTCATTCCTCCATTTCCTTCACCTGCATCTCTTTTGTTGTTGCAGCCTTTATTTCACTGTTCCAGAAACCTACTTTCTGTGGTTAGTTTTTTTTCCAAACCTTTTCCTAAAGAACTCTTCAGAGGCTTGCCTGGCTCACAGCTTTCACCAAAGCAGGTCACATCACTTCACCTAAGACCCAATCTGCTATTTACCTGGCAAGAACTTTGCTGGAACAGCTACCTTGCAATCTTCCTCTAATTTGCCTCTTTTCCAAGGACAGATTCTTTGCCTGTAGCTGAAGCCCAAACATAGAGTGTTGTATCACTGCTTTTCATCACAACCATGATGTTTGACCCATTCAGTCTGGGTCATGAGACTCTAAAACCTTGCCCACAGCAAGGTCAGTTGAAGCCTTGATTTGGCCTCTGGGTTCAAGTGGTAGCCATGCACTGCCAGCTGCTAAAGAAGCACAGCAGTTTTCCTGTCACCTACATTCTACTCGATAAGGATGCTATGAGATGAAAAGATTCCGGATACTCACATTTTACAGTAACAGCAGCCATTTCAATACCTGCCTTAAAAAAGAAACCACATCTTACATCTCAGAAATGGCTGTGTTCTGTCTCCAGAGCTGATGTAAACTGTTCATACTTTCTTCTGCATGACAGTGCCTCTCTCCCTCACACCCAGCACACTAATAGGTTAGTAGTTATCACCACCTGAATCTTATGCAGGTTCACATTAGGACTCCCTAAATATGGCAAAACACAGAAACTTTGCACCTACCGGAGCCCAAGAGAAAAATTCTTAAAGTCTTTTTTTTTTTGGCTACTGAACTAGCTCATATTCTTCTACACTTACTATTTGGTTCAGCAGATGGAGAATTAAAAGAATTTTGCCAACAATTTTTACTGCCTCACATGAGAGATGTACCTACACTTGAGCCCCATGTGACACAGTAATTTTGGACCTGACTATGGGTTTGGGTACCCTAAACTGTAAGGGAAGAGCAGACTTTGCACTTGAATGGTCAAGCCACAGACCTGAAATAGTAACATTCAAAAGTCAGGTTTAAGGGAGAGCCAAAATGGGCCAGCAGTGCTGAAAAGAACAGCTGCTCATCCTTGCAAAAAGCCTGGTCTTTTAGGGAGACACACTCTACAGAGAGGAAGGAAATTTAACCCAGGTGGCCAGTATCTGGGACCTGCTAAATCACTTTTCCACAGCAAAACTGTAGTGGGTAACTATTGCCCAAACGAGAGATATGAAGAAGCCAAATGAGGATGTTAGGGACTGCTCCAATAATCTACAGGATGGACAATGGATTAGGTCAGTGCATAGAGGTCATCTGCACTGAGGGTGTCATCTTTGGCACCAGCCAAATGGGGTGGGAGATGGGGATGGGGAGAGGGAAGAACGAAAACCCACGGTTTGGGGTAAAAGAGAGTTTTCTGGTTAAAAAATGAGACCAAAAAAATGCTATTTCTGAGATACTGACTGGCAGTCTTTTAATCATAACGAGAGACAGAAACAGGGAAGACAAAGAAGGTATGTTCAGAAGAACATAAAACCCAGAGATGTCTTAATGGTATTTGCAGATAACAAGCTCTCAAGTAGTATAAATACAGTCTGAGCAAGTGTAACTAATATACAGCTTGCTTTAAAAAAGACAAAGCATCTACATTTTACCTCTTCGTGTTAACACACTGTAATAAACAAACAGCTATGGAAAGCAAACAACAAGGGACCTGGGCTGTGTTAAAAACTTTCTTGTATAACCCCAAGCAACTACTTTGTGCTTCAGCTTATATACACATAAAAGCTGTATATACTACAATTAGTGTCTGTAGGGTGATTTTAATTAAAATTTGGTGGTTGAAGTACTGTTTCAATGTATAACTTTGAGAAAAGTTATGCAATTTTTGCCATTTATGGTTATTTGGTACATAATTTCTCCCTAGAAAATACACTTTTTTTGAAAGTAAAAAGCATTAAAAAATGACCTGTGTTTCTGAAACAGAAAGAGACTGGAATCCATTTGTTGAAATCCAGACTTTAAACTGACATAAGTGACACCCCAAGACAGTCTGGGCCATCACATTGTGGAGATAACTCCTGCCGAGAAAGAGTGACCAGCAGGAGGATACAGGACATGGCTGGTACCTGTCTGCACCAACTCCCTACACTAAGTGTCCAGGAAAGAACCTCCAGTGTAGTTTTTTACAAGCCAAAGGCAGGTGTCTGAGTATACACAGGTGTGTGAAAAATCTGTGGCTAGTAGGTCTCAGAGGAAGCAAAGAGAAATTTGAAGGAAGACTGAAATGACTATTTCAGATTCTCAAGAGGACAGCTAGCTTCTGTTGCCCCAAGTAATAACAATATTGCTTTCTTTGCTTTGATTATGAATTTCAATTTTGTGATACCTGATTTTCTTTGCTTAGCCTCCTAATGGCTAGACAACAATTCTGTGCATGACTGCAGCAATTTTGTTTCTATATCCTGATAATTACACCTCTTTGATGGAGCGTGTTTTAATAAAATTTGTAGATAAGCTGAGCTGCCGTCAAACCCATCGAGACTGGGTTTGTTCTCAGCTTTTGACTTTATTAAGTGCAGGCATGGAAAGGCAAGAACTGAAGCATCAGCTCAAACAGGAATGAGCTCCAATCCCTGTTCCCAAAGGCCAGAATTTTGAGATATGTGGCAACCCCAGGGAGCACAAAGGGCCACCTTCACCTTAGTTAAACTCCTTCACTTCTGTAACTCTCTTGTCTTCCATTTTAGCACCTGTTGAGCAGACAGAAGAAGAAATACTTGGAGGAAGAATGCCAAGGGAAGACTTCCTTGCAGAACATTTTTGTTTCGTTGTTCATTAGCAGGTAGGTGACAGCCGTACATATCAACGTGGGTGAGCACATGGGGCTTTCATGGAAGACAGAGCGCCAACGTTAATTCCCAGGAGACTCATCTCACTTACGAGACGCCCACGATCACACCGCAATCACAGCTGCACCAGCTACAGTCGTCTTGGAGCCTCTGCTCTCAAGATGCTGGTTAAAGATATCCTAAATTGCAATGCCATCTCCCATTATCCCAACTCCTCTGTCAGCAGACTCAAAATCAGGATCCTTTATAATAATGGAGAGATTTACCAACACATTTACCACTAATATCATCTGCCAGGAAAGCACTTTTCATCACCTGTTTTAAAATCACCTATTTTAAAATATATATTAGTCTGATCACTTATTCCTAATCAACTTCATAAAACAACAGCACTGAAGACCAGCTGTACAGGAGTTCCTGATGTTTGTAATTTGCTTACAGGACCCAAATTTAAGACACAGCATCACTGCATTTAGAAATGTCACATCAAGGTTTCCAGTAGCTTCAACATTTCCCATTTCATTAGATGAAGAAGGGGTGGAGAAAGGAGGAAACTGTATTTCTGCTCCACTTACTTGACAAATGCAAGAAACTGCATATAGATCAACTGACACAACCTCTCTGAATCTTGCTGAAAAACACAAACAAAGCAAGATCAACCCAGGCAACTAGAATTTGCTGCCGTGGTTTGGGAAAATGGTTTAAAACTCACAAGGTTTTGGATACCTTGGTTGAATATTTCCAAATGAATAACTGTGCACAAGCACACAGTGAATAGCAGATTTCAGAATTCAGTGCCTATCAATCTACACCACTTCAGTGGTAATCAACAGATTATCTTGGTATGACAATTTAGCTACAAGTCTCAGCCTGGAAGCACTTCCCTCCCCCCTACACCTAAATCACAGTCAGAAATGCTCCAAAGGAGATTAGGGAGATGACTTTGCCAAGCACAAAACGCTGACCTAAACGTGTTCCTGTTTAAGTAGGTGGAGGTTCTAAATTTGACTGAAATGGCAATGTTCAGTCCAGCCCTTTTGTGTCTTTCAAGATTTGTATAAGCTTTTAAAGCCTCTCATTTCTTTTAAAGCAGGTTTTACTATCCCTAGAAATATTTTCTGCTCTTAGCATTTTTGCTATAAACATACTGGCAAACCGCACGTAACGTATTCTGCTGAATCTAGAGAAATGACAGGGTTTGTGCTTCACCTGCTACATCTGAAAAAAGCAACAGCTGCAGGTGATGCTCTGGCTTGTGCCAGCACTTGGTAGTAGTGTTCTAGTGTACAAGAGGGAGGGCTGCTTCATCCATGTGCTCTGTAAGCTTTTACACTGTAAGCAAGGAGATCCCAAAATATAGGCTGCAGCATTTCTTATTTTCATCCATACAACACTGTTAAATCAAAGGGATTTACATGGATTAGTGAAGGACAAAATTGGCCTATTTTAGTAATTGTAAAATGACATTAAGATTATAACTCATCTCACACTCCCAAGATTAATTACTTCCCAACTCAATACATCGAAAGGTTCCTTCCGCCTAACAGTCATGCCAATGAATATAAAATAGTGGGGGTATTTTCCTTTTTTATTTTTGTCTTTAGACACGGTGTATTTTAAAACTGAAATAATTATTTGTTTAACTTTCTTTAAAGAATTAAAAAGGAGCACAGGCTATGATGCTTGATTAGAAACATCAGACAGTGGCTGCTGACAACTTGCTGAACCCTAAACTGTGACATCACAGCTGGCCACAATGTAATTTTTTTTGGAAGATGGAGCTCTCTTACACACTAGTGAGGTTGCTGTTCCCCACCCCACCCAGCTGCTCCTGAGATTCTCACACGTCAATAACTGTGCCTGTATGGGAACATTCAGAGAAAATGCCACAAAGGTTTTGAAATGATAACCAGAAAACACACTGTGGTATTAGTTCTGCTTAACTTTAGAAGATCTTGAATTTTACTTTTATTAGCTTCTGCAAGGCTGAATTTCCCAGAATGATGTAACTGCTGTCTCAAAATAATCTGAAAATGTTTTTTCTGTCCTCACACTACATCTCTACATCTCCCCTCTGCTGAGCTATGTCTAGAATAGCTAATCTGAGATCAACTCACACATTGGTTTCTAAGGGACACAAACATAAAATAGGATGAAGGATACCTAGGATGACGCAGAGCAACGTGTTTTGCACACACAGGGACACAACCACTTTGGCATCACATCAGGAATCCTCAGCCACCAAGGGACATGTGGCAGCTGCCTGCCCGCACGCTGCTCCCCGTGCACGGCTCCGCAAGGCAACCGCGCCCAGCCCGGCCTGCAGCTGCAGAGCTCCATCGTGGCTGCTGACAAACAAAGGAGTTACCTGCTCTTAGTCCACTGAAGAGTGCTAAAGACAACAAGTTCTTAACACAGAGCCCGTGAGAGCACTTGCTCAAATATCCAGCCTCAAGTGCTGGTCGGGGGCTGCACCTGAGGCTGTGACAAAATCCAGGGCAACCCAGGCTAAGGGGGTCCTGGTCCACATACAGCATCGTGATCCCAGGGTGGGCATCTCTGACAGTATCCTGAGCTGAACTCCTGGGAGCTGTACGCCTAGATGTGGCATTTTCCCCCAGCAGGCAGTTTATTCTCACTGCTTTGCTTGAAGCTGTTTGCACCCATCCCTCCATCAGCAAATGCAGGGGCTGGTTTACAGCGCCTGTCCTGAGAACTGCATCTCCACAGGGCTGCACGTGTGCACTACAGTTTAAGCACTTTGGGACTGCTCAGAGTGAAATGCATAAAATGCTAATGTATTACTAGACTCCTACAATATTTTTAAATAGCATCTCTGGTATATAGAACTATTTTACAAGCAAGTCAGTGTTCCATGACACCAAAGATTTTTATTTTATCTTTTAAAGTTTAAATATCAGTGAAAAGTGGGTGTTGATAGGATCTGCCAGCAGCACAAACAAAATGTACGAATCCAGACTAGAAATGAAATGATCTCTCCACAACAGGGAAAGTAAGGCAGCACAACAGAAAAATATTCCATAATACACAGCACCTTGAAAGTATTGAACAAGCAAGTAGAAAAAAGATTTCAAAGCACATTTGGACATGTGCTTCTTCAAGCAACATGTCAAAACCACTACCTTCTCCTCCCCTTCTTCTTGACAGATGGTCTGACTGGGCCCAAAGCCACACCACCAAGCTGTGATCTTGGCAAAACCCACAAGGTAAATAAGGCTGGGCACAAAGTACAACTGGATGGGAGGCATGTGAGTGCTGAAGGATGAGATCCTGGCGATTCAGACAGCAGCACAAGCTCATCTGAAACAATGCTCCGGCACAGTGCCAAGTGTGCTCTAGAGGTAAACACTACTTAGCAAGGGCTGTATGCATCTCCAGTTGAGGAGCTGTTTAAAAGGTTAAACACTTTTCTGTTTAGAAGGTTAAACACTTCAAGTTTCCTGGGCAAATCCCAACTATCCTCATTTTATTTCAAGCTACTACAAAAAAAAAAAAAAAACACCACCACAATCTCAACAATTACTGATTTTTGTTTTCTCCTGTGCTGCTAGAGTGGTGTGAAGATGCAAGAAAACACTATCATGCTGTTCTGCAAGACAGGATGTGCTTCATGGGTTCCACCTCTATATGGGCTCTATATGGGCTTTGTAGGACCAGCTGATTCCCTCTGAGCTAAAAACCACCGAGGAGATGCCCAGTCACATTGTTTGGGCAATTTTTTTTTTTTGTTTAGTGTTGTGTAATGGAACCATCTGCATGAGTACCAATCAATAATCAAAGCCAACCATGGCCAGATGACAAATCCTTCTGCTTCTGCAGGTTTGAATGTCAAATTACCAGTACCATTCGAATTCTGATTTGTTTTTAACGTCTGATCAAAGCTAACATAGCTGGGAAGACAATGCTTTCCACGCTCCGCCTTCCCCCCTCCTCACTGCCCTGAAATCATCTGTCTCAAAGCCAGAAGTCTAAATGGAGTGTAGGGCAAGTTCAAAACAGGGAGGGTTGCTGGGAGTCTACTGCCAATTCCACTCTGCAGTCACAGCTTGCTCCCACAGCTCCATTAGCTGCCTGCAATCAAGGGCGGACGACTCAGTCCTGCTTGCTGTCCAGGTTTAATAGGTTCAGCTAGTTAATGAGCAATGGCTACATTGCATTCCAGGACTTCACATCATTTGTAAAGCAATTAAGTGTACACTTTTTGGGCCCCTCCAAGAGAACTGCCTTGTTTTGCTGAGAGGATAACTGGAAGGCACAATTTTCAAAACAGAATAGTCTGACACAATGAAACTGTCAGAATATTCACCTTCTCCAAGTATCATGCTGAATGCATCATTCCTTTTCCACAAACCTCTCAAGAGCTCACTTACCTGTACACCCTCGGATTACAGATTGCTCTTCCTAGATGAAACCAAAAGCTGTAAGCCAGCTGGAAGCATCTCTGTACACTTTCAGTGCTGACAAAGCAGGCTAAGGAGCCATTGAGTCAACAAAGCAGATCTTTAATCTGAAAGCCACTGCAAAGGCAGGGGTACTTTTCACATGTGTACTTTTTACACATATTCCCACCAGAGAACTGCAAGGCTCCTTGCAAACAACAGAACATTTATACCTAGATTTACAAAGCTCAGAAGCTAAGTGACTTGAGCCCTCAGGCATTCCTCACAAAAGCAGGACCATGTCCTTGGAGAACCAAGCTACCTCAGAAGGTAGAACTGGGGGAAAAGCAGACACTTCTATTTGACTCACACATGCTCATTCACCCCCTGCACTCTAGCACTACTGCTCTAACATATGTACTGCTGCAGTGCCCCTTCTGCATGAGTGTGTGTTTTTAAACTCTCACATCCAAGGCAAAGATCCTTTTGTTTGTTACAAGGAGGCAACTTCTCTGGCAGTATAGAGGATCCTCAGCCTTAAATGGCTGATTCACAGTTGGACCAAAGTTGGATCTTCCAGGGACTCTGAAAGGACAACTTCTACAGCTGCAGGTTGTTTTTTCCACGCTCTTCAGCTGAACCTGAGGGAGAAAGGAGTCCTGCTGGCAAGAACCTGTCTAAAAGACATGCTACTTCTACTTTACACCAAGTGTTGAGAGCCATGACCACTAAGCTGGTTAGTAGATGGCAGCCACACTGAGAGAGCATCTTCCTCCTCACGTGTGGGACTTACAAAAGTCTGGATACTTACTGGTTTATAACATCTTTACTAAAAAGGAAAGAAAAACAAGAAAATCTCCAAACACGCAAGGTCCCTTCACAATCTCTTTCTGCAAAATCAGGAATCAGATTCCATTTCTCTGAGCACACCCACTATCTAAACTGGAGATAAGTTTCAGGAGGAAGAAATCTTTACTCATTTACCAAAAGAACTCTTCACTGAACTTTCAAAAAAAGATTTCTGCAACAACACAAGACTGGTCTTTTTACTTTAAAGGCAAAACCTTGGTATGGAAAAGAAGCACAGCTGAAGTGTTATATAATTTTTTTCTTCTATTATTCTCCATTTCCTTTGCACATGCCAGTCAAAACTATAAAATACTTGTGGGAGAAATGCAGAAGGCACGGTTTCACATTCCAAAAGAGCTATTTCCATGTGCTGCATATGAGCCAGTCGACCACCCAGGAAAGCCAGGCAAACACACTTTGGCCCACCAGTGCTGCAGTTGCTGACGAGCAGCCCTTCTCTATCAGGGCTTTGCCCTGTATTTCCTATGAGAAATAAGCATCAAGCCTGGGGCTGCATCACCTCTAAGTCTGCCCTGAAACAGTACTGACAAGCAGACCAACACTTTCTCCTCTTGAGAAGTGGTGCCAAGTGCTAAAATATTTTTAATAAACTGGCCACAAAAAAGGAAATAAAAAAGGAGTAGATAACCTTAATACAGAAGCCTGTCATAATATCACCTGCTTATTTGTCAAGTCCTTCCATCCTATCCCTTTGCCCTCCATCACAGCACTTTCAGCCCAGTTTTGTTAGAGAAATGGGAGCAAGATTGGGTCATATGTAGTCTTGAGAAAAGGTATCACCAGCTATTTTCTCTCCCTAAGAACCCTGGACAATGTTACTTTCTTTTCATACATGAATCACAGAAAGGATTGGTAACTGTTTTAGAGTCACTAAAAATTAATCAGTCCCTGAGAGGCCAAGCTGGTTGAGAAATTGCTGGCTGGAGCAACAGAAGTAGGCATGACTTGCCTTCAACAAAGCAGAAGGCATTTGGTTTTGGTTAAAGGGGTAAAGGGTAGTAAAACTCGGCCAAGTATTTATTTATTGGACCGGAGTGCCTGCAGCAAGAGAGGAGGGTGAGACACTGTAAAGTTTTTGTAATCCCAACCTTGGAAGAGAGGCAATTGAACTCTGGTTTCACTGTTGGAATAAGACAGCACAGAAAGTCTTTGGTATGTGCTGTAGAAATGATGATTTATAGAAGCAATGGGGTGTCAGTGTGTGTGTAAAACTAAAAAAGATCTAAAAGCTCTAAAAGCCCTAAAGCTTTCCCAAGACAATACCTTTTCTTCAACCTGTTTGGCCATAACTTTCTGCCAGTTCAAGACAGTCAGGAGCATGAGGAAGCAACAAGCCACCAGTGAGATTGCTGCTTTGCAGAATGATGCTTTCAGTTCAGCAGTGGGGAATGCTGACTGGGCATCACTGAAGCATACCCTTGGAACTCTCCAGCATTAAACAAATAAATTTAATACAAGTTATAAGTATTAATGGAGCTTTATGTAGTCCTGACCCAAATGTCCACTCAGTGGTGTGGCTACTTGATAATACTTCAGTATGGGCCAGTATTTGCTAGCTGTGAATTTTTTAGCCCTCAGTGATGTCCCCCCACTTGGTGTGAGAGTAACATAACAGGGGTGGGCAATGAGAGACCCCCAACTCTGGATTCATTTTAACTCTGGTGAACACAACTGATTTTTGGTTCATGGCAGAGCACAAAAAACATGGAGGTCCATCTGAGGATGCTGCAGAGACTCACTGGATGTGAGGCAGAGAGCAAGAAAAAACAATGAAGAGGAAAAGTGGGATAACTGTGCAGTCTTTAGCTGGGACTGTCAGGCAACAGTTAATGCTGAGGAATCTTGCAATTCTGTTTATGTTCTTTCAGCACAAGCAGGTGTTGGGAAGCCCAGGATGGGAGGGGCATGCAGATAAAAAAAAGAAAGAGGAACCACTTTTTTTGTGTGTGTGCGTGATCTATTCAGATGAATCTTTTTACCGACAGGCTCTCTTCCTGGAATCAGCACGGATGCCCAAGTGACACTTCTGTGGCTCTGTGATAAACACACAGCATACCTCAAATGTCTAGGTTATGTTGCCTGTTTGTAGTGGAGGTTTGGGTGGGAGTTCTGGGGTTATTAAGTAATTTTTAACAGAGACATTATTAAAACCTCCCAGCTTTTTAAAATTTAGATTTATTTGTTTGAAGTTTTGTTATTTTCATACTATTATAGTTGTGTGCTGTAATGTAAAACCATCTGAAAAGTGAGACATAAAGGACACATATCCATTGACACACGTCTCTTTCTTCCCTTGACACTTTGAATACAACTGTGCACACGACTTTTACAGTGACAGATTTTGTACAGAGGAATGCTCTACCCTGCAGATTTCCCTCCAACTGCTGCTGCTCCTTGTCCAGTGCCACAGCCACCTCTCTCCCTTTTGCTGCAGCTCAATGTCAGTGCCACTGGCTGACACAATTAGTGTGGCTGACATTATGCCACTGCTCTAAAGGAAACAGGCAGAGGGCAAAGCAAAAAAAAAAAAAAAAAACAAACAACCAACCAAAACCAACAACACCCAACCCAAAACCTTTACCCATCTTAGACAAAAGAAATCAGCTCAAAGACCTATAATCAACCTCCCTCTTCCCAGTTACAGAGAAGGTCCTTGCACCGCAATAGACATGGCATTTCAATCAGCTCCTATACTTGGAAAATGAGTACACTTCTGCCTGCCCCAATACATATCCTGGAGTGCTTCAGTTCCCAGACATTAAAGGTAAAGGTGGACTGGGGGAGGCGGGGAGGGAAGGGGAGGAAACAGGAAATAAAATGGTTAAAACCAAAGAAACAAACCAACACGAACAAAATAAAAATAAACCACCAAAAATGCAACCCAGCATCAGACAGGAGATAAAGCCTGACCTGTGATTCAGCAGATTCAAATGCTCAGAAGTACAACAGCCTGTGTGCACTACTAAAAAACAGCAGCAGTCCATTACACCTATGGATTTGCAGCACTTTGTCAGCACTAATGATGTTACCTCATTAAAAGAGATAAATGCCTTACTGTACTACCAAAAGCATCTGCTCCTTCCTTCTCACCTGTTCTCCATCAGGGCAATCAGCAGCAGTGCAGTAAAAAGAAATCCAAATGCAACACTAAACTCACTTAGAGCCACTTGCTAAAGTTGCTTGGTGTTTTTCTAATGTCAATGTTTTAATGTCATTTTTAATGGGGTTATGCTATGCTTCCTACCAGGTACTTCTTCTCTTGACACTAAATCAGCATAACAAAGAAAACAAAGCCCTGTGAACCACCATGCCCCACCAGCTTTCAAAGGACTTCTCAAAAAATAAACTAATGTCTACTTCAAATAATTCATTCACTGTTGAGTAAAATGGTGCAACTTCAACCACAGCAGGTGAATTAGGTAAGGGGGTGACAATGACTTCTGTCTGCTAACACCGTCTGACACGTTGCCACGCTCAACACAACAGTTTTCTTCCAACAGATTCTGCTCTACATGCAAAGGTAGCAGTTTACAATAATGAATGTTTTATGCATTATTCCTTTGTGTATAGGGTCTCCCAAGTACACATTATTGAAGTCTATTAAACTCTCTATTTAGCAGAATTACCAATGTGCCTTTGGGGAAATTATTACAATGAAGCTGTACTGGTATTTAAACTCCAGTTGTTTAACAATCTTTTCCTAATCACCAATCCAGGTATCAACATTAAAGTGCAGTCAGACTTCTTCCAGTGCAGCATAAACCTGTCTATGAGCTGCTTATGGAAATTAATTTAAAAGAATGAGTATTTCAACTTGGCATGTTTTTCACAATTAGCTTCAAACAGCTTGTGCTTTAAAATAATAGGAACTCCTTCCTGATCCTCTTCACCGAGCAGAGGTCTCTACAGTTAAACCTGGTTACAGAACCAATTAACTATTTGCAGCCACAGTGTTTCTGTCAGCATACCAGTATCTGCAAGATACCAGCCCATTCAAGGAAAATTTGGCCAACAAGGTCCCATTCTTTACAAATGACTTCTCTATGAGAAAAAACTTGTCCTGCATGCAAGGGATGGAGCAGTCCAAAAGCTGCCTAAACCCAGTGCATGCCCAGGTCTCTCCTCTGGTCCAGATATAACTCAGAGAGTTGTGCAAAGCCACAACAGAGCAGTTACTAACTGGTTTTTGTGCCCCTCAGACCATTTCCCTTGTTCATTTTGCACAATACAGCTATAGCTAGCTACTTTCTAAATGTGACTGTTTTTGTGGCAATGAGTCAAACTTGGTTCCAAATTTGTAATGTGTCTCTGTACCTGCCGTGACAAGGGCAAATATTTTTCCAATGGGAAGAGTCTCACATTCTCAGGGGAAGAGGAAGTAAACTTCACCCTTCTAGAAATCACAGGATTCAGCTTCCTAGGGTGGGGTAGAAGAGACCTAGGTCTCAACCTTTCAGGTTTCCTCCATGACCTTCAATAAATCACTGTGTTCCTGCCTTCATTTTTCATCAGTATGAAATGTTCAGGTTCTATCTATGGGGCAGTCAGGCTCTCCAGCAAAGACAAAAGATGTCTTGTCCTTGCTACTACGTTACACTAACAGTTTTACAACTTCAGCCCCAGTTCAATTTTCAGTCAACCTTCAATGAAAAAAATCAGCATTAATTTATTGAAAAAGCACTGACAACAATCTTACAAAACGAGTGGTCACATAAACAGAATAAAAGTAATGGAGCCAAGCAAAAGGGCTTGACATCTTATGAAGATGCAAAATTTAGGCCATCATACATGCATGTTTTGATACGCCAGAATTCAAATTTTATGTCCAAATACAGATAAAGGGAGGACTAAAGCCATCACTGGAAGCTTGTATGTATACTAAAGATTCTTCTGACAAGTATGAGTCATATACTATGTGCTCTTCTTGGCTCTAGGGCAAGGCTGCACAATGAAGTTGTTACCAGAAGTCCTTCAGGGAACAATCCTCAAGAAAAAAGCACAGCAAACAGGTGGGCATATTTTAGCCATGCACTAATTTCCCTATAAATCAATGGACAAAAGCTCTTCCTTTCTCCAGTTACAAACTCAGAGCCAAATCACCTTCTCTGTTTTACAATCTCATTGACATTGCTTAAGTTACACATGCACCAGAGCAGATTTTGTCCTTGGGGGCACTGGGAAACCAAACTTCCCATAAATAAGAAAGGAAACAATCTGTTCACCTTCCCTGAAGTGGGATGAGGAATATCTCTTTCATCCAAAGGAGACATATGTCCAAGAGACAAAGAGAAAATGCCACTAATTTCATTTCAGTTTGCCTCTCCATTAGGAAAGACTCTTATGTACTTAAAAAGTTTTTCAGGCTTTTAAGGCTATTTTATGCAACTGCAGATCAGAAGCCCTGAAGTCTATCAGCTGTTGGCTTAGAGAAGTTGCTGGTGTCTACTTCACTGTCATCCATCCTGTTTGATAGGGGTGATCAAGGGTGCACTCCATTGCCTGAATCTGTCAGTCCCTTTTCCTATCACTTACTTCTTTACCTCAACACTGTTTTCACAACCATGAGGTGAGATGCTTCTGCTGAGCTGTACAAAGTCCAACCCTGTCTTTAGCTTAGTTTGTTGATGACTGGCTTTACCCCATCAAGCAGATTATGGTCAGCTTCATAAGCACCACCACTGGCACAAGAGGGAATGGGGCAAGTCCTGGCCAAGGACAAGGTAGGAAGAGAAAGATAATGAGTGGTCTTAGCTGGGACTGGTGTAAGCTGCCACAAAACCTCCAGTCCCTGACATGTACCAGAAGATGTCATACAAAAACACGACAAGTACACGTTGTGGCATTTAACACGGGACATGTAACATTGCAGTATCCAATGTTCCTGTCTTGTTATGGCATTGTGTTGATCACAGCAGAGGACAGACTTCACAAAAGTACCTGGCAATACAATGTCACATTTATTCCACAGTACTGAGCGCAAACCATCATTTGTTACTATGGCAGGTGGACTGCAGCCACCCCAGCCAAACTGTCACTTTGTCTCTCCTGCCACCTACTGTACTGAAAACCAAAATATGTGTCATCAACTCACGTGTTTCCACTTGTGTTTGGAAATACCAACCTTTAGCTCTTGTAGAAATGCTGCTGCACACATACAGGAACTCCCTGCTATCCTCACTCCTTCAGCAATGCTATCCAGTGTTTCCTGTTGAAGGCTAACTGCAGCACTTGGAGCTCTACTTAATTCACTAATGCTTCAGGGTTAAAATTAGCATTAAATACTAAAAATTCTCCAGAGTTTAGAGTGCAAACCTCTCTCTCTCTTTGCCCCATGGAGAATTAAATCACAGAAGATTTATTTTAAATGGTGAACAGGCTATGATACCCCACAAACCTCTGCCCCTTAATTTTCTGTTATATCCAATGACAACACTCACTGGGGGCAAAACCCAGCAGAAAAGTAACTTCCCATTGAGCGTGTGATTGTCAGCCTGTGGGCAGGGGTGAAACTCCTGCTGCACTTGAGCTGCACAACCAAATGAGTGTCACCCAAGAACAGACCTGCCCCATGCAAGAGTCTGTTCCAGACCGTGGTTTACCCTTGTCCTTTTAACCTCTCGCTCTCACAAAGCCATCTGAGCAGGTCTGGCTGTGCCACCCATACCCTCAGCAGTGCAGTGCTACCCACGGTGTCCTCCCCACGCAGTCCCGCTGCCTACAACATCACCACTGCAAAAAGGGCTTCACTGATGCTTGTGTCCAAGCAGTGTATCCCAGGAGAAGAATTCTTTAAGCATAACTGTCTGGGTTCTGCCATCCTGCTGGACACCATTAACCATAGTGAACAGCATGGAGAAGGGCAGCAACGAGTCTGAGCTGGTCCAGACTAGTCAAGCCCACCACAGGGGCTTCAAACCCATTCATGGCACTAGTATGTGGAAACCAATTAGCAATCAACTCAAAACCAAATAGAGACAGATATCCCATGTTAATTCTCCCAGAATTATCCCATGCCATTCTCCCAGAATGCACAAATTTATTTTTCAGTATTTTATTATTAATTTTGAAAAGTATTCAAATAGAAAACAAGAAGCTGAATTTTGTAATAGAAATCTCATTACTTTCTAGTAAGAAGCTGCCTTGTAAGTGCTGGTTTATTTTCCCATGTACAGTATTCCCTTTTACCTAATCAACAGCTTGGGGCTTTATGACAGCAGCTATCTTTGATAAAAGGAGTATTGTGATGAGGGAGGAAGGCATCCAACACTTGCATGATCCAGTAAGCAATCAAATGTATTTATTTATGCTGTGACCACAGTAATCAAGAGGTATTAAAATGTGGAATGGAGCATCAGTTAAGTGCATTTTAAATCTGATTTTTCCCTGGTTGTGGTTAGGAAATTGTTGACTAGCAGGACTCTTTAGGGTCTTTATAGGCTGCAATTAGTGAAGCAGATACAGAAGATAAATTGCTCCACTCCTGCAAAAGCAAGTCTTATTTTTGCAAGTAAGAGTGAGCCTTTCATCTTGGCACTTAAAATTTGATCAAGTGAGAAAAAAACATTAATATAATTCCACTCACTCCCAGATAAACTTCTCTGAAAAATGAGGACATTTCTTCTACTTAAACAAATCCGACAAGGCTATAACTAAAAATATTTTTGTAACACACAGAGTTCAGTGTGAACACTGGAAAACAATTGGCAAGAGCAATTGGAATGTCTAATCCCAGCTATTTAGCCACCAAAATGCTTCAAGAGCTGTGATACATCCACTTAAAAGCCAAATATGGCTCACAAATAGCTATTAAACATGAATGAACCTATCAAGAAGCAACAGTATGTTCCCATTAATTGTACAAAAGCTGCAAAGAGGTTAAAAAAAAGACATTTCTACAGCATCTGATCAGAAGTGACTTTCACTGACACCAATTTAATTTATAACAAAATCAGGGTAATAAACTAAAGGATCACATTAGCAGCTAGCAATGCTACAGGAGCTATCAGTGAAAAGCTAATGAAATGAACAGACCCTTAAAACAACTTTGTATTTTTTAACACAGACTTGAAAACCTGCTACTGCAAAGGCACTGTCAGAGGGTGCTTGAGCATACTCGCTAGCAACTTTCAGACAACTTTTAAGGTTCCCTAAGGTGTTCCAAGGAAATTCAAGAAGGCAATTTTGTACACAAATGCTGTCTAGATTGATGTATCACTTAACAAACCTGCAAAGTTTAATCTCCAGAAGAACTTTTACCTGTGCTGTGCTTGACCACATGGAAGGCAAAGAGCTTTAAGCTTGTTTGGTCTATGGCCAACAGAGACTTTCTAACAGAAATGGAAACTGGATGATAAGCAGGTAATAAGCTGCTCCCAGAGTTTCCCTTGCTTTGAGCAGAGTGAAGCCACTGGGAGATTTCGGAGCAGATTCTACAAACAAGCTGATAAGAAAAGCCGCTATCCAGAAGGCTCGACAGGAGGAAAAAGGAAGCAGGGAAATCGCAGTTAATGGGATTTGACTACATCCAGAAAACAGCTAGGTTTCAAATACATTACAAACAGTCCTGCACTTCACTGCTGCATCAATTCATTGCTGGATGAGAAAAATTTACATAGATTTAAAGCTCCACAGAAACTTAGATTGATCTGTTTAGAATAAATCTTGTCTCTCCCCTGAAATGCCCTCTGGATGAACACACGACAAAGAGGAAATTGCCACCACTACACTATAACTTCTGTAAGTTTCTGTTAAGGGGAAGGCAGGCTAGAGATTTATTTATTTTGAGGTTATTTCCTAAGTCCCATAAATGGACACTTGGGCCATTCACCTTAGATATCACTGCAGAGTACTATAAAGTTTGCCTAAGTTTTCCAAGGGAGAGCATCACCATCCTGTCCCATCGAAAGGATAATGTGACATCAAACACAGAGGGTTACCTCTCTCCTAGCACATCTCTCCTTATCTCAACATAAGGAAATTGAGCAACCTCAGCAGGAGGTTCTCAGTGCCTCCCTTCCCAAGCCTTGGTGGGGACATCCTGTTCATCCTCCCACCTAGGAGGGAGAGAATTAGTATTTTAAAGGTACTAATTGAAAGAAAAATTGCCATTGACAATGTCCTCTACCTTTGCAAACTGATGCCAACCACAAGACATGATTCAACATGTATGAATTCCATACTCATCCCTCCTCAGATCCCAAAGGAGGCAGCGCCACAGTACGTGCCAGGAGGGAAGAGGCCAGCAGCAGCAGAGAAATTTCTAGTCTAATCATGAGACAGAAGAATGGAAATGATAGGAGAAGTGAGATAAAAGAATTGGGGGCTGATAGCATCAACACGCTTTAAGAAGGAGAGGAAGTTGAGCGGCTGTGAAAGAGGGGGAAGGAAGAGTAAGGCTGATTTTCCCGATAGACAGGTCACAAACAGTTCCCGAAACCTGCCTAGTCGGGCTGCTTGTCTGACGTACAGACGCAAAAAGCAGCACATGTGGCATCTTTGAAGCGGAAAAAGGAGACGTTGAGGACTGGGGCACTCCGTAGGGGAATGAAAGACCTACAAGTCTTCTAAGTGCCATAAATAGAGATGAAGATAGAGCTTTCAACCAATAATGAATGTGAATAGTTAAAAAAGGAGTTTTGCAGAATTGTCCACTAAGACAAAAATCTTAAAAACTGGCTCTTCACAAATGTCTTTTCTTTTGGAAATCCCACACCCACTGCTGAGAGATTAGCTTTACAAAGTGAGAATTTAACTGGAATTGCAGCTCTGGGTAACAACAGGAAATGTTGCTCACAGCAACAGAAAATGTAGGATGATTAGGTTTTTGGGGAAAAAGGGAAAGAAAGTTACAGTAACTATGCAAACAGAATAAATAACAGTGCTGTCCTTCTCCAGAACCTTTCCAAGGATCTCAGAGCAATCCACAGCCATTCCTCATTAAAGGCTGCTCTGCTATGGCCACAGCTTATTGCACCATCTAGGTCCCAAGCCTGGCTGTACTCCTCATCTTCATAGTTCTGTCCCTCTGCTGATCCTCACACCAGACATCAGCTGATGTGCAGGGACCCCATGGGGGGGGGGGGGGGGGTTTGTGCCCTGCAGGATCCCAGCTGGGACTTGGGATGTTGCCAAGTGCTCCTTGTACATAAGTAACGAGGTGGCCTCATCAAGAGACAGACAAGACAAAAGGTTTCCACCAAGTGAGAAAACTCCAAGCCCAGAAGGGAAGGCCCTCCCCACGCTGAACGTGCTGTGCTCAGCGGCTCAGCCCAGCAGAGCGAGCGGGCTGGGAAAGCCAGCCGTCTTTCAGACAAAAGTGTAAAAAAGCAGCAGGAGGAGAAAAAGGGAAAGACAAGGTCAAGTTAGAGGGAGGCAAGCTCCAGACAAACCCTCCCCTCCCCAGAGGAAAGCACCTCAACAGACATTGCTGTGGAGTCAGCAATGCAGAAGATACTACTCAGCAGGGGAACGCATCATGTTAAAATACAAATCGTTGTTTACATGCTCCCCCAAGTTCCTTAACTGTTGCTGAGAATTTTAGGAAATACTTTGCATTAGAGTATTTCCTAATGTACGTTTCCCACCAATTTCCAGTTCCAGTTTCTACTTCTGTTCTTAATTTTTAATCACCGCTGGGACAAAACAGTAACATTTAGATACTGGCTTGCTAAGAAAACTGGAGTAACTGGGAGTTATATTAACAATACTTAAATACAGTCTATTTAAAGGTTTGAACGCATCTTGTTAGAACACTGCATAAATTAACCCAACCTAATTCTCTAGGATGTAACAAGATCTGAAAAGCTCCAAGTTTCATGTTCTCTCTTACCACCCACTTAAAAAACCAAAACCCAACATGCTGGGGTTAGCTTAGGTTGCAAACGAAAACAAAATTCACATTCAACTGAATAAATGCAATTTACTCCTTGATGCGACAAAGATGATGCCACAACCAGCTCAAAACCAAAGCAAGAAGAGGTTCTCTCCCGCCCCCTCCATGCATATCCCCCCTCATTTTTGCTGTTAATGATGCCCCCCCAGCCTGACTGCTCAGGATCCTTAACTGCTCGCTCCATCCCTCCCCACTGTCTGAAACCATCTCTGGATGGAGCAAAGCGTGCCCTGCTGCTGCTGGGCTCACAGTCTCCCCTGCACTGGCGGCCAGACAAAGCAAACTCCAGTTGCATCACGGAGCAAACTCATTTTCCAGCAACCTCCCAGCCCGGAGTTTACCGCTACTGTAATCCGGTGCTGTCAACAACGCCGCCTTTGTTGCGCGCCCGTGTGCGCCGCTTGCTTGCTGCTCGGGTTGTTGTTTTGGGTGTTTTATTATTTCTTTTTTATTATTATTATTTATTTTAAGGAGAATTTTTGTTTTAAATGAGTAATCTGTTTTTGAAAGATTTCTCCTCCGTGCTGGCTCCACCCTGTACTGTAAACGAGACATTACCTTATACAAGAATGAATCTGCTGCATTCCTCTGTCTAGCTGCCTCGCAGCACATTTCCTATGCTCACAGCAGCCCCGGCAGTGCATGCTCTCCCACCCCTTCCCCCCACCTTTTTCTCTTTTTTCTTTCCCCCTTTTTTTTTTTTCCTTTTCACTGCCTCGCTGTGTTTTTGTGTAAATGATCTCACATGACTCAACAAATCCATCTGCCTGGAGCAGGCCAAGTTTGGAGCCTTCCCAGGAGGGAGGAGAAGAATTGCTTTGTGGAAAGGACCTGGAGCTTTGCCCTTTCTCTGGCTCAAATTACCCGCCTGTCAGGCCTGACGGATTTGGCTAAAAATAAAAGGAAGCGGGCCGTGAAAAGGAGATGAATGAGCTCAGCAGTTCCTTAGATAACATGGGGTCTGGTGTCGCCCAAAGATCCCAGAGCAGGAACTTCGGATGCTGGACATGTAAGTGTGGTGCTGCAGCCTCAGTGAACTTGGCTGCTTGAGGACAAAAAAAAAAAAAGGCACAAAAAAAGGCAAAACTAACCATACGCTGTTGGAAGTTGGAAATAAATCCCTTAAAGAAATCCCTTAAAGACACTCAGAGCAGGAAAACTGCCTGCTGTAGATTTGGGCTTGTAAATGGGGAGATTTATGGGGTTTCCAGAGGGGAAAGGGGGTGTGGGGGGTGTGGCAGGGGGCTGTACGTGATGTCAGCCTCCCGCCCTGACCAGGGAGCCTCTGCATCCTTCCTGCAAATGCCTGCCCAGCGCCCGCAGCGGGTATTAAGCACTTAGTTTGGCAATGTAATGACACACTGCAACAATCTGTAATGCGAGGCAGTCAGCAAAGCCCTGGCTCGAAAAGCTCTTTCTCCTAACCATTAACCATATGTTTGGCTCCGCCGCCGCCCAAGCGAGCGGGTGTTCCAGCGCACCATCTGGTTTCTATCCACACAAGCAACTGCAAAGCACAGAGTATTTCCCTCTGGAGCTGTGTCTTCCTCCCTGGCCCCTGATCCCCACCCGGCTCCCCACTTCTCTGCTCCCCATCTTCCTCCTTCCACCCCTTTCCAGCAGCAACTTCACCTCCCTGTCCCACTGATGGCTCGAAGCAGTGGAGACCACAACCACCCCACCAAAGGTGCAGCAGAAGAGCTGTCTCGTGCTGCCCTCCGTGAGCTCACGTGCCTACACACATGTGTGTACGCACACACACAGAAGGACTGCATCCCCCATCACCGATGTATCACACTAAAACATCAGTGTGTTCTCGAGTGGCCCAGGAGCTGCTGCAGTGTCCGTCACGTCTCGCTCACGCACACATGCGCACACCGAGCGTTCAGTTTGGATTACATCAACTCTGTGCCGACACTGCAAAAGGACTTCAAGAATGTACCTAACAACAGGAGGACCAACAGCAGTTTTATCTCCTGTTCTCATGCAGGGCCTTCTATGGACATCAGGTGTTGGTGCCCCATCCCACCAAAATAAGAATGCTCTGGGGGGACAAAAAAGAAGTACAAAAGGAAAAAGAGAAAGATAAATGGAATGAGAGTGTGCTGAAGAAAAAGGAATGAAAATATTTACTTTTTCTGTGATAACTAAACAAGCTCTTTCTGAAACGATAAAAAAAGCTTTCAAGTGTTATATTTTAGAAGGCCTTGTACCATATGTTTGCTTTACGACTTTATGAATTCTAACTACTATTTATGTTTTTAAAGCACTTCCATCATTGTGTTTGTTTCTGAAGTACCTATGGGACATCAGCAGTAATTTTCCCCTCAGGCTGGGCAATTTAAGATTAAGCATGACCTATTGCAAGAAGGTATTCAGGGATGCAAGCAATAGGATATTCAGCAAATCCAACACTTGCTCCTTTAAAGTAAGTTTATATTCTGCAATGAGTCACACATACTGTGTTTATCCAAGTTACCAGTGCTACAAGGGAAAAAAAATCCCATTACATTTGCAAATACATACAAATCACAGCTGTAAGCACCCAACTGCTTATACCAGGACTTGTTTCTATGACTGGATATTGATTTTTTAAATAATGTGTCATTATACCAATGTTGATACAGCAACTAGCTTCCTGGCGTATGTAATTTAATACTAAAAAAATCTGGTTTTAGGAAATATCAAATCCACACCCATTCATATCCTTTTTAAACATTCTTCTTGGTCATGACTATAGCAATGCAAAGCCACAACTGCTCTTTTCCTCACCTTGCACCTAACGAAGAAAATGCACTTGCCAGTTAGAAACAGCTCAGTCTAAATCAATAAGCTTTGCTATCTCAATAAAATACTGCAGAACTTCTTCAACAACTTCTTCAACTGCTGCTAGAAACCTACATTGGAAAAGATGATGCATATTTTTCAAACTTCCTCCGTATGAGAAATCAGTGAAAGAAAAAGCATACCGTAGGCCCTTATCCCAGAATCAAACAGGCGTGGGGAAAACCATATGCTTGTGAAAAGCCTGATGACTTCACTAGGATTGCCTAAGAAGATTGAGGATAGGATCTGCTCCCAATTACAAATGTGGAGTGCAATTAGCACTGTAAACTCCCCCTGCCTTCATTCTGCACTCCCCTTCAGTGAGGGAAATAATTAAAATTATTTAAACTATAAGAGATGCATTTTAGCTAGGAATTTACTTTTCCTACAAAAGGGGATCTAAATATGGTAAAGTCCATTACTTCAAGATAATATGTTGCAAACATTAGTATGCTTAAATATCACACATTAGGTTTCCTACAACCATGCAATGAGAAATTGTCTTCACACACAGAAAACAACCAGCAGTCATTCTCTAAAGCAGTAAAGGTCTAGGTGTGGGTCTTACAGCAGATAGTGATCTGCTCTGATCCAGAAATCCTTTTAAAGGGGGAATTCAAGGGAAATATTTGCAGATTCAGGGTTCTGCAGTCTGAAGGGACTGCTGATCATTTGACCTTTTTCCATGAAACAGGCATGGAGCTTCCCCGCCTACATCGACGAAGCTGTAGGAGGTCGAAGGAGAGAATCTCCTAGGGTTAAAAAAAAGCCTGTAAAAAACCCCAACAAAACAAAAAAACCCAGTCTCAGATACAACAGCCTGACATAAAGCAGGAAGCTACTGCAGCCCCAGCATCACTCCCCAGCACTGTGGGATTACCCACACCCTCTCATCTGGTCTGAATGAATTAACAGCCAGCTACTAGGTCTTGTTATACCTTGTCACCTTCCTCTACTCCTCAGCCCCTGAACAAAGGGCCACTGGCAGCCTGAAACCCAGCTAGTTTTTAAAGCATAATAAAAAGTGGTGTCACATTATTACCTGAATCCACTGAGTCCTCCTGCCAACAATGATGTTTATGCAATCACATTTTTCTGTTTTTAAAAACTTCTCTCTTGCCTCATTGCTCTGTGTGAAAAACAAAACAAAAGAGATAATTGATTAACTACAAGCAATTATCTATTATTTGCATTATAGAAGTTTTGCAGTAGATATTCAGGTCTTTTGTTTTCTGCCTCATCTCAGAAAAACATTCAACAAGAAAAAGTTTTTTCCCCAAAATTACTCATTGATCAAACAGAAGCAACAGATACCAGTTTAGAGAGGCAGATGAGATACCACAGCCCACCACTTGTAGAGCTACACAGAGGAACACAGCTCTCCTGTGCCCAAATCTTCTGCCCTCTTCCCAGGCCATCCTGCCTGGCAGCACTGAGACCAATGCCAAGCAGACAGTGCCACCAAAAGCAGAAATACAGAGGGAGAGAAAGCTCATTAAATTTCTTTCAGTATCAACAGCAAATACATGCCACTAATAACCACAGCAGTGATGTAAAAATAATATTTGCAAAATTGCATTGACAGTAGATTACTTAATCATAAAGTTTCTCCATACTCTGTACCTACAACATGATTTAAGTAGTGACTCCACTTAAAATTCTCAAAAGGGTCTTTTAGTGTCTGTGTTTACTCCTTGCTTCCCATATTAGTAGCTTTAAGCTATAGTGTCAAATTCTCCTGCCAATATACTTCATAGAAGACATTTAAATAAGGAAGAAAAAAGCCCATATGGTAGAAATCCAGCTGAAGACACAATCTCAACCCCCCACCCCCAACCTCTCTGAATGGACAGAAGACACATGCTAAGTAAAGGAAACTGGATTTTCAGTACTGGAAATGCCATTAGTATTTCATTGCTTTCTCTGAAAGCAAATTAAAAAAACCCCTTCACTTAAAGAGATGCAACTCAACCACGCGTACATGGTCCCTTGCCAACCTTCACAAGGGCATACACAATTAAACCCAGGCAGAGAGCACAGGTTGGGGGATATGGCTGCCATACCCTTCCTGCATTTCAGGGCTCAGGCTTTTGGCATACTCTGTCCATTGTTGACATGGATGACTGACAGAAAGTTTTGCTTCAAGATTTTGGTCACAGCGGTCTGACTGAGACATCCCCAAAAAATCAGCTGGAAAGACCAAATTCTCGCAATCTCTGGAACAGAGTTTAAACTGTGGTTTAGCCTGATGCCACACAACTCAATGAACACAGTCTAGTCCACGGCAGAGCAGAACAGAAGTGACCATTGCCTCCGGCATCTGCTGCCAGCGAGGGTTGGGCCCCTCCCAGGCAAGGAGAGCGTCCTGATCCAGGTGACCTCCCTACTGCAGTCTGGAGTCATCTGTGCTCAAAACAGAGGAGTCAAGATCTGGGCCAGGGGATGGCAGGGAAAAACATGTCAGAACAAGAAAATTCATTTAATGGAGACAGAAAATTGAAGGGTTGGATGGGGAGAGAGCAAGAACTGGGGTTAGGCATGGAGAAACGCCTGCTGGCTGTGCAGCTGCAGCACTGCTGAAGAACCACGTCCAAGACCATATGATGTCAGAGCACATCATTTGTGCCAATGCCACAAACGCCATTTGTCTGCTTCCTGCAAAGTCTTTGGTGTACCACAGGTAGGTTGAAGAGAGAACACTGATGAGTTCAAGCACTCACCCCTGAGAAGGGAGGGAAATGTGCAGGTGAGTGCTGCCTGCTGCAGCTGCCTTCACTCTTGGCACAGGGGATGTACCTGAGCTGTGCATCAGGGCTTCAGGGCAAGAGTGCATGACAACTCCAACAGCTGTTGGCAGCAAGGGTGGCAGCCACCATGACACTCCCTGCCACCCTCTCAGCATCCAGGCAGATGAGCTGTGCCTTGGAGAGCTGCCATGCAGCTCCAGCGAAGCACCACACCGGTCATTTAAACTCAGTATCCCTCAAGTGGCCATTAACAGTGAATTCCTAACCAACCTGAAAACCTGGCTTCTCTCAACTAAAAGTAATGAACAGTCACAGCAGAAAGGAACTGTATTTCCAGTACACAAAACACTAAGGAGTATAGAGACATCTCAGCAGCAAGGCTGTTGAGGATCCTCAGGATCCTCTGTCCTCTTAAGTCTCTTCCTGCAAAGAGAAGTGGGGCTTCCCAAATCATCTGTCGAATCCTGAAGTCTGACACTGGTAAACAGAGTAAGATCATGAGGAAATTACAAACTTCTTCAGTAGGGCTTTGAGTACCATGCCATAAATAAAAATTTGGGCTAAATATGGGACAGCAGGGAAAAAACAAGATGCTGAATAGGGAGTTTGCCCAGGGTTTGCAGCTACAGCTGGCAGCAGGCAGGCAACTTGCAGAAAGAGAAGAGTGTGATGACATACTCAAAAACTGTCCATGCATTTACAAGATCTGCACAAATCCATTTTATATCAGAGTGTCACTCTGAACTTAGAGAACCATAGAATGCTTTGGGTCGGAAAGGACCTTAAAGTTCAGCTGCAATGTTGCAATGTATTTATGTATGAAAATAAAATTACCAGTAAACAGCTGAAACTTCCTTGGATATTACGCTACCTTAGACATTAATAGCTTATAGCAGAGCACAGGTCTACAGTCAACCAAATGCACAACACAGGAAGACAGACCTTAAAGGTAAATAATTCAGGACTTGAATTCTTTAAGGTAAATAATTCAGGGCGCTAATGAATTCACTGACTGTAAATAGGGAGTTCCACTGTGAGGAACCCTCCAAACTGCCCTACATCCAATCCTCAGGAGTGCAGAGCAGAAAACTGTCAGCAGAAACTGTCTCAAACACTCCTGGCTACAGCAAGACTCTCACACAAAAGAAGTCTTGGATAGGAAGAGATAGCTTCATAGACTGGTTCCAGTGGTCCATACTGTGACCATGCGTTGCTGAAAAGGATGTGCACTTTCAGAAACACCACTTGGGCAAACAGTGAGGTGGCTGTGATGCAAGGAAGCTGACCCATGTTGCATCCAACAGAAGCACTGGGGAAACCCTTCAAGGGTAGCCAACACAGCAGCTTGGTCTAGCAGTGCTAGAAACACACAAGACTATGGGTGAAACTGTAAGCTCTTTGTTAAATATGACACCCTATAAATAAAAAGAAGCCAGACAACACCCCATGTCCTCCTCACTTCACAGTCTTTCTTCTCTATCCTCTTTGATTGAGTATCGCCAAGTGCTTTTATCCACACCTGGGAATTCCTGTGTATCCATCAAAAAGCATTTCAGCCAACCAAATCCCATCAACAAACCATAGGATAAATCCTCATAAATTCTTAAACTACCAGCAAGTGTCAGTCTTCCCAGCCTGCACCCTATGGTACCAAGGAGCTGTTTTGCAAGCAGCAACTATTCCTGACCAAGCGAAGAAACTCTACCAAAGTCGAGATGCAGCCAACTGTCAGTAATACAATGTTGTTGCTGCAGAAAAAAAAACCCCAAACAAACCTACCAGAATTTTTATGCTATCTCATGCTCTAAAAGTAGTATTTCAAACCACCCTAAAGTTGCCTCACACCCTCTTACGAGACCTACATGAAACCAGACTGTGGAATAAAATCCGCCTTTTGCTGGCAGACAAGGGAACGTCAACAACAATAGGCAAGGCACTGCAAGGTTGCTGACGAGCCTGGAAACACTGTATGGGAACATGCCCATGGATCTGCAGTCGAAAACACAACTGCTGTTCTTGCTCCGTGCCCAGCAGAGATAGAGATCTCATCGCCAGCAGAGATCTGGGTCACCACAAGGAAGCTGGAGTTATCCCAGCACCATCATCTTTTAGGTAATGCTCCCAGGAGGGGAAACAAGTATGTGGCAAGGTTTCATCTGACGAGGTGCTGATTATAAACAAAAACAGTAACTGGGGGTTTCCTTGCTCCTTGGGGATATCATCCAAATGGAAAAAAAAACCCAACGAATTTTGCCTGATGTCTTGTATCCAAAGGGTTTTGCAGAATGAGTTTGCTGCAAATGCGAGGTTCAGGTAGCAGTTTCTCAAAAGCTTGCAAACGCGCTTTGACTGGCAAAGTCTTCCTCCTAAACACCAGGCTAAAAAGTATTTGTTTGCTTATCTTGTACTTCAGATCTGAAAACCCAAACCTGGGGAAGGAAAACACTAGAAAGACTATGTTTAAATTGAAGTGTAGATTTTAAACATATGATGTTTGTGAAAAACAAATGTTCTGAGTCTCCACACAATCAAGTAGCTGACTATCCAGGCACATGACTGAAAAGGAGATCACCTTTCCAGTCTCTGCTAACCAAAACTTTTGCAACCTTCCCGTATGCCATTTCCTTGTTTACATCTCATGGTACAGGAGTTCAACTTTTGGAGAAACATGAATGGTAAACCTAGAAAGTGAAATGTGATATTATTTACAGAAGAGGAGAGCACGCCGTTCACAAGAATTTGTAGGCGCACACATCCCAGCCCTGTTCCTCAGTTCAACACCCACTCCTGAAATCCTGTACCAACCAGATTAGCCGATGTACACATGCCTGCACTCTCAGAGAAACAATAGTCTCTTTCAGTCCATACAGTCTTCTGAAGAACCAGGCAAAAACGTCATGGGAGAAGTTAGGAAATATCTGCAGAAAACAGCACACAAGATGAAAGGCAGAACAAGCCTTTTAACTTGCACAAAGTACATAACATGGAGGATAAGCACAGAACTTAGTTACCTAGCCCCTCTTCCAAAGGGATATTTTTTATTTTCCCTGGGATGGAAAAGGGGATTGTTGAAACAACTTAAAAAAACCCAAAAAACCAACGACTGGGATAGTGGAACAGCTCCCTTACAGACAGATTATTGCAAACAAAATTCAGCTCCAGGAGCTGTGGCAGACCTGGGAGAAAATACACGCTGCCTTGAAGAGCCAGGATCTCCAGCAGACAGCTGGGATCCTGGCTGGTGTGATGAGCCCGCCTGTCCCCAGTGCACAGCACTCCTTCCTCCATTCCCCTCCCAAACACTGCTGCTACAGAAGGCACAAAACTATTTTTTAATTAATCCAGCACAAAGTTTGAGCTGCCTCAGGGTTAAGCTAAACATTTTCTGTCTTTAACCACTACAGCAGAACCAACTACAGTGAAAAACACTTCACCATAAGGCTGGGGAATTGAGGACAGAAAAGAAGCTGCAACAGAGTCACCCCTGACCTCTCAAAATTTCGCCTCCAGAACATGTAAAAATAAGAAACTGAATTTTTAATCAGCTGAGAAATGGGGCAGGGAGACACTCTTGATAAAATTATTGTTGTGAATATCACATAAAAAGCCTTATGGAATTTTACCATCCACCTTCTGTTCCAACAGTAGGTCTCCAAATAACCTATCAGAAAAAACCCAACTACGCACACTTTCAGGAAAGCACTCAGCACTGAGAGACATTTAAGAAGCATGCAGCTCTACAAATCCTTGTTTCTCCTCTCACAAGGGGCTGTAACTCCTGCAGGAAACACATGCTCCTGTAACAAAGCAGGTATTCTCTGCATGTACTCACACTGCCTATTATTTTTTTAATCATCTGGTATGCATCTTCCTAGGCATGCTTATGTTAGAGGAAATACTAGCATTAGGTCTGCAAAAGAACACTGACTACCTGTTCTGCATGAACACCCTGAAGGTTAATAGTGGAAATCGTGGCTTGAACTCTGCCTCTGCCTTGTGCTGAGCAGTCCATACAACCACTGGCATTTTACCACATGTGCTTCCCTCCCTCAGCTCATGTTCACTCTCTGCAGGATTTTAATATGCAGTCCACCAGTACAGTATTTTTCAGATGTAGGAGCAAGTCAAAGCATATTTTGATGTGTCTAGATTGCACAAAGACGATATGAAAAATTGAAAGTTGATCACAGAAGAATACAAGTTGCTTTTTCATTTCACAGCTCCAAGAGTCAGAAAGGGTGAGTAGAACCCTGATATATACCAGATGTTTTAAAGGTGGAAGAGCTGGTGTCATGAAAGCTTCCTGACAGCTACCAACTGGCCTTGCTATAGTGAGCAGGCTTCTTCTGCCTGTGGAAGATTACAGGCCTAATGGAATGGGAATATTCACAGCCTTCATGCACACATATAATCCTACTCTCTTTTCTTGAAAATAAATTTGACAAGTCCATCACTACTAAATGAAAAAGCCTCAAAATGGAATCATTTTGTTACATATACAAAAAAAGTTGGGTCTGGATCATAGCCATGGTTTTGGCAAGCACCACACTTAACCCAAGAAATGAAAAGGCAATTTTTTTTCATTTGTTTCTGTTTCTAGTAAGTCTTGAGTCAGTTTCCCCCATTTTCTTCTGAATTTGTGTTTGGATATTAAAAGCAGCAAATAAAAAGGCTTTCACCTCAGCCACAACCCTCACTCCACTGGGTACTTTACAAATACATATGGAGACTTCACATCCTAAAAAGATAAGTTTCACCTTGTTGTTACAAAATTTGAGGTTTTTTTCTATTTCAATAAAAGGGAAATTCCATCATTAAAACAAAAAGAAAAGAGGAAGAAGAAAAAAAATCAGCCCTGCAGAAAAGCATCATTTCAGAGTTAACAGGAATATGCATCTATCACTTAAATTGGCCCCTTGGGTGAAGCCCATTGCAGAGATCAAAAGTCTTTCCACAGACTTGGGATAAAGCCTGGACAGTTCAAAATACTGATGAGAGTGGACATCACTGTTCTTGACTGCATGGTGTAGGGGTGCATGAAGGCAAAACTCCCACAGCCGCCATAAGGCCTCCGAGTATGAGAAACCCCAGGGACTCTGGGTACCACAAAAGCACACTCTGGAGAGCATTTCAGACAGTGATACAACTCACTGATGACACAGGGAGACTGGTAACATTTTTTGTTGGTGATTCTGCAGCTCCTATTTCCACAGCCCACGCTAGTTCAAAAAACACCACAGGACATGTGTGACGAAAAAAGGAGTATCTCAGGCCAGGGTGAGATAAATACACACTAAGGTGAAGCAAGATGACAGCTGGCATTAAGGAATACATTCAGGGCAGGTAGCTCAGTCTGAAAGCTGCAGGTTGTGCCCTAGGTTGCAAGAGCACCAGGCAAGAGGCCACAAACTGGTGCCGTGGACGCCTTGCACAACAGAAGGCACAGGGACCAGTGGTGCCAGCCAGGTGACTGGACACTTGGAGACACAGCAGGAGCCAGTGAATCAGCAGGAAGACCCTAGACTACCTTGCACACAGACTGGAAGTGTAGGAAAGCCCAGGGTTTCCTTTGTTTCTGTGGGGCTCCTGTTTCTGTGTTACTGCACCATGATTCAACTGCTTTACAGATGCAGATGTCTGGGGAAACCTTGTAAGGCAACCTCGTTGGACTGTGTGAGCGTGGTGTGCGTAGGAAGGCGTGCAGGGCACTGGTCAGGTCACTGGAGCTGCCTGCTGCCACAGTGCTTTGGTCCCAGCACTGGAAGTGGTGATGGGACTGTGCCTGCCAACAGTGCACCCTGAATGATGCCACAGGAATGTCTCTAAAGCCTTCCCTATCCAACCTAAAGCAACTTCTTCACTGAACACCTGAATTCTTTTTCTACATATTGTTTATGGTAATAAAAAGAGGTTTTGGAGATTTACCTAGGACTTGTGGGTGAAGGGATATTTTTCTCATAATACAGTTGAATAGCACAGATATCTGTTGTTTTCTGCTCATGTTCCCTTGTGCACATACACTGGCCCCTTCTTGCAGCCTGGCTTTGCCTGAGGTGTAAGTAAGAACTGTCAGCTCCTCTAGTACTAGGAGGAAATCACTGCCTCAGGCTCACACTGAAATCACTCTTTTTCACACAGGACTGTGGACATAATCCTTTGCCCAGTAAATAGCTCACCTTCTTCCTTATTGCTCCAGATGGATATGAATGAATGAACTGCACTTTTTCTGAACACCATCTTCTGCTTTTATTGAGTACTTCAGTCACTGCCAACTGCACCTCCTTGCCCTACAAGGCATCACTTAAGGTTGCTGGGTCTGATTTCCAAGTCCCCTGCTATAAGTCTCTTTAAGAGGAAAAAAGGTTGGATGCTATTAGCCCTCTGAGAAGCCATGCATTTAGTCCATAACCACGGGCTCCTGAAACACAGCTGTTAACAGCAAATCTCAGTCTCTGAAATTTTCTTTCTGCTGCCTCATTATCTTTACTACATGCCAGCAAAAACCAGAGTCCCCCCAAAAGGCAGAGGGAGGAAGTCTTTATGTTTCCAGCTGCATCTAACTCTGGCTAGTCAACCAGATGCAAAATATTGCATCAATCTGATGTTCACTTCAAAGTTTCAAAATTTTCTTCTTACAGCTGGGACTAGGTGCTTGTGGTTTCAGTTACCACAAGGGAAATGGAATCTCACAGCCAACACTTAGATTACTTCCCAACACTGCCGGGCTGCCCTCAAAAGAAAAACAACCAAAAGATGTCAAACACAAAATGACTTAAATCAGACACTTAGAAAATGCTCTGTAATACACAAAAGGTGCAATTAATTGAAATAAATATTGAAGCTCCCTGTAAGTCCTCATTTGAATCCTAACAGTAGGATGGGATCCCTTAAAAGTAGCTCTGGCTACTTTAGTTCTGAACTAAACTAAAGCCTGCAGGTGGCTGACCTCATACCATTGTTGTCTTCCAGCCAGACAGCTCCAGTTAAGCAGCCTTCCATATTTTCATCAGAATCTATAGACTGAAACTCCATTTTTTCAGTAGTCATGCACAGAAAAAAAAAAAAATCAACTTCCCAATGAAGAACAAAAATACCAGATCAATGCTCATGCAGTCTTAGAATAAAACTCTAATCCTTCACTTGCAAAGAAGTCTCTTTCAAAGAAATGTTTATGTTAAAATTTAGAGTTGTGTTCAACATTAATCTTAGGGAATTTTACAACAGAATGTACCAATTTTAAAAGGTTTCTACAGCCTTAATGAATTCCTAGAACCCATAGACAGAAATTAAATAGGGGGAACCTACAGTGTTGGCTAGACATATTTCAATATTTGTTACCATAGAAACAAGCCAGTAGATTTAGGGTTTGGAGTTATCCTTGCTATAAAATATTAAACTTCTTACAGTTTTTGCATATCTATATTGTGGCAAGAATACTGTCAATCCTGATAGAGCCCAAAGCATCTTAATTATTTAACAGGATTTTAGCTTTTTTTCCCGTTTTCTTAACAGAGAATCTTTTAATTTATTTTTTCCTTGATAGACTTATTTTAACATCTTCCAATAGGAAACACTTCTGGCTGACAGAATAATATACAGGAAATGAAGACGTGTTTTTCCTCAATGTTGTGTTGAAGTGGTAAATAAAAGGAACACACATATAGTCTAATAAACAAGATTTACCAGTAAGTACCAAAATTACACCAGTTAGCACTTGTGATGATTTTACCAGCTAAAAGTACATTAAATGCTATACTTCATTTGAAACAGTTCAACTTCAAATTTGGTGGTTTTGTTTTCAGTCGTAGCAACGGAGAAATGCTCAAGAACGAAAGTGATTCAGATAACATCTCGATACTTCAACAGTATCAAATACTTCTGGCAGATACCTGAGAAATGAAACAAAGCATTGTCCTTTCATGCCTCAGAGGAGCATCAACAGCTGCACTCAAGTCACAGCGCAACCGGCGAGCAAAAGGATCGGCAATTCCAAGAAAGAGGAAGGCCAGATGCTTCCTCCAGCAACACTCCTTCAAAAAGTAAGGAGAACATGCTTGTTTAGACAATTTCAGTGGTAGAAGGGACCCACAGCTCAAGATACCATCCAGGCAAGAGCTCAGCTGGGAGCAGTGGGGAAGGTCAACACCTGGACAAGCCCAAGCCCACTGCCCCTGGCACTGGATGTATGCAAGGGATTTTGACCGTGATGATTTCACAGCCCCAGATCGCAGCCCTTGCTTTTTGTTTGGATTCAAGAAAATCTGTTTACAGAAGGCTCAACACAATGAAAAAATAAAAAACTTTGGAGTAAAAGCCATAAACCACACAGTTGTTTCAATACTGTATTCCAGCACTGAAGTGGACAAGGAAAAACACCACGCAAAGCAAATCAGAACAAAGACAAAAACTGAGCAAGACTGAAACACCCTTTTCTTCCAAGAATTAAACAATACTTTTTATGAACTGTAAAGATAAGCAGTGGAACTGCTATTTCCTAATGTTTCTGAGGTCAATCTTCTAGCACAGCTTCTCAAATAGCCAATTAAATGTACACAGTTCTCACACTCACATGCATTCTATCATTTTAAAAAAGCCCTACAGCTCAAGCCTCTAAAAAATAATGGAAAAACTTATTCTTGAAGACCTGCAAGACAACCCTTTAACTAATGGAAAATCTGCAACACTTCAGAAGAGGAAAATGGTAAGATGGCTTAATTTTAAATGAGTAAGAATTTAAATGTCACTTCCTGCATGTGACCTCGATCTGAATAACCTCGCATTTTTGTTTTCTTTGGTGTGGTTAACAGTGGAATCTTTGTGGAGTACATTTCTATGGCATTTACAGTTGCATGTTTATGTTCAGCAACTCCTTTGCATAATTATGAACACAAAAAAATCAGAAAGTGGCTTTTCCTCTGTAAAGAAAGAGACAGATCTAAAAAGTAGCATGCTACTATGACTTCCAAGGAAGGAAAGGCTGGAGAAAAATTATCCCAAAACTCAGGGGAAAAATGCACAACTTCCTTTAACTGACAGCTGCAGTGAGGTACTATGAGTTTGTTTTATCTGAGCAGTTATGTACACACACTAAAGCAAAGCAACACTATGTACTCTAAAGGAGTTCACACAAGTCCACCACTATCAACCTGCAGTCAAGAAGCGGGAAGTTATTCACATGTCTGAGTAGGTCATGGAATGGTAAGAGATGCTGGCAGCACATGTTGCCAAAAATAAGGCATTGCATGCACGCATTCGAATCCAGAGCTATGAAACCCCTTGTCACCCTCTTGTAGGCTCTACAGGCCAGGTTAGTTCCATGGGAAGCCCTACTGCACTCAGTATGAGAGCCTCAGGTCTTTCCAACTGATGCTGCAGGTGTCAACACCTCAGCACACCCCCTCATCCTTCCCATGAAGTGTTTTTAAGAAGGGGCTGGTTGGGAGAATGGCTTAGGAGACATGATGTAGCTTTTATAAAGTTTTCTGTAGAATTCATAGATATAAGTAAAATAAAGCAGGTGCTGCAGGTGCATCTTGGAAAAAAAGAGCTCTTATTCATAGATCATAGAATGGTGTGGGTTGGAAGAGACCTTAAAGATCACCTACTTCCAAGTCCCCTGCCATGGACACTTTTCACTAGACCAGGTTGCTCAAAGCCCTATCCAACCTGGTCTTGAACACTCCCAAGGATGGGGCATCCACAGATTCTCTGGACATCCTGTCCCAGTGCTTCACCAAACTCACAGTGAAGAATTTCCTCCCAATATCTAATCTAAACCCATCCTCTTTCAGTTTAAAGCCATTACCCCTTGTCCTACCTACATTCAAGAAGGCCACTCAGCTGATATTTCCACCTTGTTTTGTCAAAAAACCAAAAAAAACCACCAAAAAACCAAACAAGAAATGCATCCATACAGTGGTGGCCTTTAAATCATTTGACAAACACCTCTCCAGTTTAAGTGGTGCCACCAGGGATGGCTTGGGTTGCCCTCCTGTGGTGGGAGGACAGCACAGGACCAGTGCCTGCCCAGCCCATAACTGGGCTCTGAACACGGGCACTCCAGCAATGGGTGACCCCAAAAAAAAAAAAGGGAGACAGCAAAACCTTTGCCCTAGTGCTGCTGAGAGGAAAGAAGGTGTGCTCCAGTTCTGGATAACATGCTCCATTTGGTCTGCTTAAAATACCTGTTTTAGAAAATAAACTGGGATGATAAAGCAGGAGATCGTCTTTCTTGTAACTCAAGAAGAAAATAAATTTCACAAAAATAAAAATTCACTATGTGTAAAACAAAATACTCTATACAACATGCAATTTACCCAAAAATAATTCATTTCCCTTTATACCAGGCAGGCCAAGAGTCCATTTGGATTAAAAAAGTGAATGGATATGAGTTTCCCATCTCAGCAAAACATTTGAAAAGAACACAAACATCTCATGTCTGTCCAGTCTTGACCCAATTACTAAGGGGTGAAGATACCACCAGCTGTCAGGATGTTGTATTTGCCATTCGAGGTGGGGCAGGAGTACTGCTCCTTCCTCTGGAGCATCTTGTTCCTGGTCACCCAAACAAAGAAAGGAAATTGGGGTATACAGACAGGGATCTGAACTGGCACAGGAATGCATGCATCTCTTCCAATATTGGAAGATTAATGCGTGAGAGAGTTGATGAATGGGAAGGATTAAATATAGAACCAAAAAATAAGCGAAATGATTAATTGCTAGAAAAGGAAACTCATGATTTATAGAAGAAAAAAATCAGTAAGGCTTGGGAAACTGAAGGGAATAAGCAGCAAGTGAGCTGCAGGGTGGGACCATCTGGTGCATAGTGCCACGGCAGCACAGAGCACATACCACAGCTTCAGCGCCCCTCTCGCCTTCTCCCAGCCTCAGTGCAGGCAGGGCAGACAAAGCAGAAATAGATTGTGCTTAGAGGTTACTGGATGAAAGTAACTGACTTTAAAAACAAGCTGAAGTTGGTTTTAAATCATATCCTATAATCTGAAAACGGTCTCTAAATTAAATGTTTCCATGTGGTCTTGTAGTGGGCTGGTAACTGTCACACTCATGTCCTTGCATTTTAAGCTTTCTAGAAATTTCTAAAAATAACTGGATACTTGTTTAACACTGTTTGCATTTATTTTATGAAGAAATGGAAGGCATTTTTAGCCTATTTATTTTTCATTCTGAGTTATAACATGTCAATGGTAACCCTTTCTTTTGGTCCTGCACTTCTTTGTTTTGCAACTATTAAGATAAACAAACTCTTTTGCAGTCGGCATGCAACCAACAGGCATACCAAAGCAGCATAAACCTAAGGAATAACCCAGCACCTTAAAGGTTATTATGATCAGTCATTTGCTTGGTGTCTTAAATTCACTTGCTTTTGTGGGGAACAATAGTATAGAGGAAGAAAACGGAGATATGCTGTGAAACTGTAAATGCACTATATGTTTTAGCATGGCACCTGCTTGGTTTTTTTTTTAACTTAATGACATTTTAAAATAACTTACAAAAATACTTTTTTCAGTTAAAAAAAAAAAAGGTACAACCAACTACATCCTCTTTGGGTTATGCCCATGAATGAGCTACTGTCTGCATTAGAAACAAGCACCTGGACCAACTCATGGGCATCCAGCAAAGTCCACTGGTTTCCTTTCAAAACACTAATTTACAAAAGACAATGTCAAATCCCAGCCTGCGAGTGGCCTTGTTATTAAATACAACATCTCAAGAGTGGAAGGGATGAGGTGCAGGATTCAGAGGGGCTGCTCACCACAATGGAGCCCAGAGCAGCTGTGCACAGGCAGGAGACCAGCCCCTGCTCTGGAGAGGATATTCAGACACTGAGGCAAATAACTTTTCATACTTTTCTGATAGTCCATTATGACATACTGTACTAAAACCCCAATTAAGAAACAATTCTGTGCTATCTTTGGGAGATCTTGCATTTCCTCACACGAGTCTTTATGTGCACATTCCCTTTATGCCAAATACTTTCTGTATGGAGTAAATGGCAGGACCTGTATTTGCACAGCCAGCCAGCCAGACAGCCAGGAAAGAAGTGGTCTGAGACTGTGGGGAAGCATCAGCACCTCTCAGTCCTAGCACAGTCGTCTTATTTTACAAAACTGCAGGAGGGACCCTTCCTGTCACCCTTTGTTTCATCTGGTCTAGGTCCCACACATCCTAGGAAAAAGTTTCTCATCCTTCACTACCCAGAGGGAAAGGACATGCTCGGAGGAGCTGCCACTCTGTCACCAACAGATCCAAGGGGAATCCAAGCTTTTGCGCAAGAGGGCTGAGATAAAACTCATCACCATCTATGCAGCTTTCTTTGCCAGTCACTCTCTTCTCAGTCCCCTGCAACTTCTGAACTTTGCACCATCCTCTTTCCCCTACATCTTCCAAGAGTTGTCTTTGGGATGAGGACACTCAGCAGTGTTTCAGAAGGACTCCAGCAGCTGACCCTTCCACCAAGAAAGAGCCACATAAACTTCAGAGCCAGGGACACATTACCTTGATGCATTTTTCCTGCTGAGGTCCAGTTCCCCTAATTAGCCTTTTGAAAGAGCATCTTTTCATACAACATGAAGACAATATGAAGAAGATTCTGTACCCTTTTCCTTACACAAAGGCTAAGGTCTAGGGGAATAGCACATGTCATTTCTTGTAGTGAAATTCTGCATGAAGAGCATAATAAGATTTTTTGGGAACCTGATGTGTATATATATGAAAGAATCAACACACAAACTTCTATTTTCAAAAACCACACCATTCTCAGTTCAATGCTGCAGGCTATAACAGTCTGTTTTACAGTCAGTAATGCAACACAGTCTCCCTATTAACTAAATAAATTCCCATATTTGATTCAGTGGGAATCTGTTGTTCTAAACAAAATATATGAGGCAAGAAGGTTTACTTAAAATGCCAAGTATTTAAATGGAACTGACAAGAAAAATAGGAACAGGCATCACACATTTCACAAAAGGGCAGCTATAACAATAACTTACGCTGAAGTGGCCAAAAGATGAAGCAATAGAAAATTGGAAGCAATTAACATGTAACATTCAAGAAATATTAAATACATGCTGAAGACTCAACACAGCATTCACACAAAAAGATGTAGTGATGAAAAGCAGATACTTTACATAATAAGCAACAAGATATTTCAAACATGGCCATAAAAACAGAGGAGACTTGTACTGCCACACTGAGAAGAGCTGGCTGCAGAATGCAGTGCTGATAGCGTAAGTAGGGAGGGATGAGGCACATCACCCTCACCATCAGAAGATGAGGAAGCAGCCCTACAGCCCTACTCAAGCACCAACAGCATATGCTTGCTGCCTGCCCAGGGGGTTCTTATGGCTTTGGTAATTCCTATTCCTCTTGAGAAACAGCTCTGGTAAAAGCAGGAGAACCACAACCTGTGCAACCAGGAGAATCACAGCACCTGATCCATGCCCACTCTTGCTGCTCTGGGAAGGCAACTTCACCCTCTGGGTCTGTCTTGACCCAAGTAGGTATCAACACTGGTGTCTCTTCTGGCACCTTCTGAGGTCACGCTCTCCAATGGCTTCCCTCTAAACAGGACATCACAATGCAGTTTCCCTCCACAGATCAGCACCATCCTCTCAGGCTCCCAGCAGGTTTAAGCTTAGCCAGAGTTCAGACCTAACTCTATGTCCACGGCACAGAAAAGGGACTCAGGCATATGACTGGATTTCATGTAGGCTCTAGAAACCTACATGTAGGCTCTAGAAACTTTTACTTCAATGAGTATGAGACTTGTGTGTAGCCAGGCAAACCAGCAGTTCTCTACATGCTCTACCCTTTCTTTCAGCTTATGCAGAGGAGGACACAGTAAGCACCCTAAGGGATTATTTGCTTGTCCAGAATCCCAGTGCTCATTCTCTATACCAGGAACAAACACCATCTACCCTCCAAGCCATGCTTCTTGCTGCAACAATCCCCCAGGCCTAAGTGAGCCCATTCCATTTATAACAGAATCACACCTCACAGCTCCTCTCCGCCCCTATACAGCTCCTTGTGCATTCTCCCAGGGCCTCTGAGAGCTGGAGGTTCCCTGTTCATGCTGCATGGAGAAAGTCAGGAGCCTGCCAACTGCTTCAAAAAGAGACAGCAAGAGGCCTAATGATAATGAAATGCCAGGTTTTCTGTCGCAAGTTCAGGTAGAACTTCAAAATGACAAAGGAATTATCCACCCATCGCAGATGCAGATGCCAAGAGAGGCTTTTCCTTTGTTTTTCTCCTATGCTAATATTTCAAGAGGATGACACATTATTTAATTTTTTTTTAAACTGAACTGTCATGGTCTTTGAAGTACCACCACACTTACAATGTGGGGCCTGGCAAACTCAGATGAAAATGGATAATGAATTTCAGATTTTTTGTTTTGTTGCTCTTGTGTTTGATGTTGAAACGTGATTGTTATTCTTGCACGATAAAGGCTGTTTCTATCACAGCCCTGAAATACTGCAGGGGTTACACAAAAAATGCAGAATTTTATTACTTTATCATATCAAGACCATGAAGTTGTTACCTGCAGAAAATCAATTCCTACACAGTAGTTATTACAGACCATTAATTTGTACAAGGAGAAGTGTGTTCTCCCTGGATTTATAAATTTTTTTCTAATATTACAGCCTTTTGTCTACTTGGAAAGGATGAGGAGCATTAAAAAAACAACACCGCAAAGTTGAGTTAACGTGAGAAGCCAGCTAATTTTTAACATACAGATCTGAAGTCCTCTGGAAGGCAGGGATGCACTTGGGCATCCCTTTGTTCTGCACATTGTGGGAGCTCATTGCACCCCAGTTTCAGACACTGCTTTATCTGTTGGGGATTATCCAGCCCAATCACACTGAGTTAAATCCCCAAGGATGCTGAAGGGAATGGGCAGGAAGGAAAACCAGTCATGGCAGAGGGGTAAAAACACCAGGACCTTTAAGCAGATTATGGGGAAGCTACTGATGGGGAGAGCAAGTGGCATGGGGCTGCATCCCCTCATCAGAGTTCCCCTGTGCTTGGCACTGGTGAGGCCACACCTTGAGTGCCATGTCCATTTCTGGGTCCCTCATGACAAGACAGACATTGAGGAGCAGCAGCAGGTCCAGAGAAGGGCAACAAAGCTGGTGAAGAGTCTGAAGTGCAAGTCCTATGTTTAGCTTGGAGGAAAAGGAGGCTGAGGGGTGACCTTATCACTCTCTACAACAGCCTGAAAGGAGATTGCAGCTGGGTGGGGGTCAGTCTCTTCTCCCAGGCAACCAGCAACAGGATGAGAGGACATAGTCTTAAGCTGTGCCAGGGGAGGTCTGGGCTAGAAGAAATTCTTCACAGAAAGGGTAATTAGATATTGGAATGGACTGTCCAGGGATGTGGTAAAGTCACCATTCCTGAGGTATTTTAGGAAAGACTTGGACACAGAACTTAGTACTATGGCTGGGTTGACTAGGTGGTGCTTGGTCACAGGCTGGACTCAAAGACTCTCGGAGGTCTTTTCCAACCTAATTGATTCTGTGAACACAGAGACAACAGGGACTAGCAGGAATGGCACAGAGCTCAAGAGGAAAGAAACACAGTCAGGTGGGTGGGAAGAGTCATTTGCTCTCCTAATGCTGCTACATAAGGTTAACTTGTCATGAACCAGGTTTAGACTTAGTCAAGCAGAAGCCAGGTATGATTTTGCAGGTAAACAGCAGATTTGTGCTGGATCATGACAAGTGATGTGGCTTTCCTTTCCTGGTATGCTTTCTGGGAAGGCCTGGGGCAGGGTGATGGAGCCTAAAGGCAGCAACCCTCAGCCCAGGGAAGGAGCAGGGACCTGCGCACACCCATGCCAGAACCTGAGCTCACCCAGCAAGCCCAGCACGTGCAGGTCCCAGGTACAGTTCATTTTGCATAAGCTGATTAAATCCAACAGGTTTGTGCTCGTAAGTACCCAAATGCTGTGGGTATTTTGCCTCTGCCTGTCCCACTCTGCTTGCTTTAAAGAGCCAGCTGCATATTCCCAGCAGGGCCAGCCAGCCCCAAGCAGCTGCAGTGTCCCGGTGGCCACTGGTGGCCTTCCCTTCACCCCCATGTGCCCACGCAGGGACTCTCCTGACCTTGTCCTCACCGGCTGATGCTCCTCCCTCTCCAGGAGCACCCTGGTGCCTTTCTGTCCCCATCTCCACTGGAGCAGTCACACGTCACACCGCCCTGCTTAGTGCTTCTCCCCTCCAAAGCCGGCCGTAAGGAGTAAATAATCCTCTCTAAGCCCGGGGAAGGCAGGCAGTCTCCATTTTACACATATAGAAACGGAAGAAGGGGTGAAGAGGTTCAGCCTGTTTCTATCAGTAGATCCCTGAAGATCAAGCACACCACTGGTAAGCGTTTTAACTTAAGCTCTTAGGCAACACAGGGTAACCTAACAAACAAACCTAACAAGCAGGCGCTGAATGTTTATGATCTGTTTGTTTACGTGACACACAAAAAATTTACTCTGGGCAATTTCCCTGGGTATGTTCATTGTTCTGTAAGCTTGTGTGTGCACGTTTGTGGCTGTATCCTCTCCTCTAATCTTCAAGCTAATTTCAGCCAAAGAATTGACTGGAGGCAACAGGAACAATCCATGAGCTTCCTCCAGAAACATTTGCGTGGACTGCACAAGCCATATTTCCCATTCTTCCAGCCTAACTGCTATATAAGAAAGCCAAGAGGACAAATGAAAGCTGAAGCCACCACAAGGCAGTCAGCTGCAAACCTCTCCAGCACAAGAAGTTGCCAGCCCACTGCCAGCATCACCCTGGACATCCCACAGATTACCCACCCTTTGGGTTTCTCACGTGTGTGGTTATTATGTAAGGTCATATGGTCTGACACATGTGTTCCTCGAAGTGATGGGCTTCCTGGACTCCATCCAGAGGATCAGTGAGGATTCTATGATCAACAGAAGCTTTGAGAGAACACTGCAGTTCAGTCAGTTGTACCCTGCTTGGACAGTTAAAGGGGATGACTCTACTTTCCTAGGAGGTTCACGACCTCAGTGGAATTAAATGATGTGGTGGAACTCCAAACCCACACTACATGTTACAGACTGATCTCCAGTACCAACGCTGATAGACATTACCCAGATGGAATATAAAAGTTCCTTTAAAAAGACAAGAGCCTCTTCAAACCACTTCATAATGTTAAGATTTAAAAGTCGCTGAAATAAATGCTATCCGCTAACAACAACATTTAAAGTGGGCGGCAATCCTGGTTCCAGCATACTTAAGCTTTGCATCAGAACAAAACTATCATAAATTGGTTAAAAACCGCAGTGATATGCAGCTGACACCCACGTATGTATATACTGGCTCCCAAGAACAAATGATATGTGTATAATATCTCAGTATGTTCCATGTGTTATTGCTGTTAAGAATAATGCAAAGTACTTAAAATCTTTAAAAAAAATGTATAATGCAGTTGGAAAAAACATGTAAACTTCTCTTGCACACATAATACACATTCCTCTACATTCTCTATCAAATCAATATTGTTTACTAAAGCATTCTTTGTACAGCTAGCAAAAGATCAACAAGAGATCAAAATGTGGTATATAAATAAAATAGTAGTTTTAACTATGATGTCTCAAGTCATTTCCCCTGTATATTCTTATTGTAATACATATGCTAAAAAAATCACAAGAATCATTATTTATAATTATTGTACAAGTATATAAAAATGCCACCTGAAACACAAAGTATTAAGCTGACAGATGTGGTCTCTGAATAACAGTGATTCCTTTGGCTATTCTAAGTAATTGTGGTAACAGGAAATCAGCAAATAAAACCACCTTGGTCAGGAGCCATTGTCCTAAATGGCATCAAATACTACTAATGTGAAACAGTGGTACATCATATCAAATCTTTCCTCTATTTTTACAAAGAATGGAGTGGCCTCTGACTACTCACCTGGAGCTCCACAGTACAGTAATTCTGACTGACAAACTCATCTGATTTCCAATCTAAAGTTTGTTTTACCTCTATCTGAGGAGCTGAACAGGTGTTTCTCCCATGAAAAATGACATCCAGCCTGCTGCTGACACTTCACTAGTAATCCCAAAAACAAGAACTATGGACTTGCTGCAGTTTTAAAAAAATGGTGCTTTTCTGCTAAATCCCAAGTATCTGTCCTGACAAAGTCCTACATGCAATCATCCACCCTGCTCATGGAAGAGAAGCTCTGCAGGCTTTACCCAGCCCACACCTCAGAGAGCAGCTGAACAGCTGCTTACCTGCTGGTGCAGGGAATCTGCTCAGGGAAGGGTTCCCTGCTCTTACCTGCCTGCCAAGAGTTGGCAGAACATCACTTGCTTCCTCAGTAGTGGAGAACAGCCTCTCAGCAGAAGGTGCAAATAAACCCTAAACCCCCTTCATTATTTGTTTTTCTTTTGTAAAACACACTCCAGCAGGTGATGCTGCTGCTAAATTTCTCAGGATTTGAATTATCTGAAAATACATTAACAAAATAAATGAAGGTGAAATGGCATTTCAAATACCGGTTTCCCTGGGTTTTTTCTGCCTCAGAGGAAAATTTCACTAGAGAAAAAAAGTCTGCATCAGTTTTGGAACTACACATTTGGACTAAAGCTTGGGAAAAAACTTGGACATGAAGAAACTAATCTTTTCATTTATGAAGGGAATTGATTATTAACTTGCATAATCCCAAATTCTCCTCTGGGTAAACAAGACATTCAAGACAGAGCACAGACAAAAACCAGATACCTACACAGATAAATAAAAGCACAGGCAAGAGAAAGAACCTTTTAGGAAGACCATACTAAATGCATACAAACCCCTTTTTCTCAAAGCCTAGCACTTATTTTCCCTGCATTTATTTTCCCACACTTAGCAGATAATTTCCCTAACACCCCTGAAAATACCAACACTGATTCTAGGCATTATTAATGAGCATAGGCTCCATCTCCTAACTGCAATAATTCTAGGCTGAACCTTGTGTAGTAAACATCACATTCCACAGACTGATGAGCCAGCTCTCAGATAAACATGCTTGCTTAAGTATCAAGTATTAACACCCTATGGCAATCTGAGTCCATGCACAGTGACTCAGTGCAATTATTCTGAGTGTAACAATAAGTGGGCAGTCATGCAGATTTGTAACTTATTGGTTTAAACACAAAATTAAACAAACAAGAAAAATTAATGAAAACTATTCAATTTTAGGCCAGACTGGGGACAAAATATGAGTAAGTATTATAAACATGACATAATCTCATTTAAGGAGACTGTGTAACACATAGGTTTTACAAATAGTTACAGACATTAATCTTGTTACATTTATTTCCAGAGTTTTATTCAGTAACAGGATTGATTGGCTGGAGAAACACAGGCTCAGACAAAAAAACTAGCTGAAAGCTCTATTTTTGTCAAAGTGACAGATTCTTTTCTTAAGTAACTTGTTTTGTTGTCTTTTGTTCCAGGACTATAAACATTATTAGCAATTCTCCAACTGGCAAGAGAGGCTGAGACGTTTTGTCTTCACCATCCTGGACTGCTTTTTCTTCTCTTACACAATCCAAGCGTTGGGAAGAGGCAGCAATTTTGACTTCCCTTCCCTTCCCTGTAAGATCACTTTTCTTTTGCTCACAACTGGGTTTTTCTGCTGAAGCAGTGAGGAGAGAACTGCTCCATGGCTCGCCCTTGCTCTGGGAAGAGATGGGTTGCAGATCCTGATAAGTGGAACTATTGCAACCTATGAGCTTACGTATCTGACAACCAACATTACCATCCAGTTCCCTGTCATTAATTTGCTTCCTATCATCACTGACTCCCCACAGCCAAGCTTCTGCATGGCTTTCATGTGGCTGCAGTTATTTCTGTTTGCACCAAGAGGTCATTTCATATGTTGCTAGCAGAAGGGACACTGCTTTCTTCTGTGACTTCAAGCAGCTTTTAGGAAACAAAGATTTCCTGCCCCCTTTCCAACTAGAGGCAAAGGTCAGGGAGTCTAACAATGAAGCACAGTGTTGCAGCTCGATATTTTAGTGCAAAAAAATTTACCCACAAAAGCAAAGAGGACAATTGCTATATAAAACTCCATGCACAAACATGTCCCATCCAAAACACATGTTTGTAGCCCAAGCAAGGAATTGTGCCCACTCAAACAATGAGTAGTAACATACCATCTTTCTCAGGAAATGTATACATAATAGCAAAGGCCCAACACTTTAAAAGTGGTACATCTGGGGTTTTGTAAGAACTGAAAAGTACAATCCATGAGTACAAAACAGGATACCTTCCTTGCTGGACTCAATTGCTAATGGTCACATTCACGCTTTACTTCCATGCTGTGACCTGTTCCAGAGTCTCTGCCATGCCCTTGACCTACTGAGAGCATTTACACCAAAGGGGTGATTTCTTTAAATCAACATTATCTTCCACTTTTCACTAACAATGCTACGTGTGATCTACCATTCTCCCTCTGTGATATTCCTCATATTCAGGATCCAAGAGGAAACGTATTGGAACAGCTTTGCCGTACATTTTTCAGAGCAATATAATAGTGCTCGGAGCACCAAGGCCTCACTACATATTTATGAGCTCCGATTTTCTAACAATACCCTTCCCAGGCAAAGGAAATAATCACCAAAACCCCACAGTGAAAACTGCTTCATTATTTGGACAGTTTACACAGTTTGTAAGCATGGTCTTCGCTGTCCCATACAGGGAATGGCTGCTTTGTGTTAAGGTTCACTATAGCTCTTCTACTCCATTTGGAGGAGATGGGACCCTAAATCAGCACAGGTCAATGCAGTGTCTCCATCCCTTTATCTATTTCACTGGATGCTGGATAGTGGTCTGCTGCATGTAATACACTGCATTTCATTTTGTTCATTTTCATTTCTGCAGAAGATAAGTGCTCCCCACAGAGTAGTACTTTTTGTTTACATTTTTTTTACAAGACTCCCAAATGCATCATTCAGAGGAAATACTATCAATGTAATAGTTTATACTGTACACAAGAAAATGCCTTCTCAGATCACACTCATGATCCAGCCCACTATCAGCTTCAGGAAGTAAATCTACAGAAGCTTCAGGGCATAAAGCTACAGAAGCTTCAGAGAAAGGTGCAAAAAGACTAACACCAGTCAATCACAAGAAAAACTACCTCATCCAGTCTCTTCTGTTCCCCTTACTGTGCTGGAAACCAGGCTCTGAGAAGGATGCCTTTGCCCCAAAGCACTAGGCTGTCAGCTAGCAACTTTTTCCAACAGCTTCTACCCTGGAAAGCTTCACTCTTTTGGCTTACTCACCAGGATGGAGAAAAAGCTCATTCAAACCTCTAAGGCTTCCTCCATCAAAAATGAAGCTGAGCCACTTTCTCTGCCCCAGACATTCAGGCACACCTTCTTCTGCAGCCTCTGCGATGATCATCCAGCCACTCATGCAGGTGACTGAACTCACCATGTAAGGTGCTCACCACAGCACTTCCCAAACTAGTCAAGCATGGGTTGGAATAAGGACGTATGCAGAATAGAAATCCAGCTGCTTTTCCTGAATGGCTTCAAAGAAATTAAAATCCTCCATCTACTTGCTGACTTCCTCCATTTAAGACAATTAGTTAAATCAACACACATCTATCACTGCAAAAACCAGGTGTGTTGTATCCAGGGTTTGGAGAAAGACAGAAAATATTTACTATGTAGATAGACTAGCTGTATATGAGCAAAACAAACTGAACTCCCTCATGCATCAACAGCCAAGAAAAAAAAGAAAACTTATGGTTGCCTCTTCAGCTGGCAGAAGCAACAAGGAGGGCTTTTGACAGGTTGATTAGATGCTTTTTTTTTTAAACTACTCTCCGAGTAGGAGAGAGGCAGGAAAGGAGGTCTAAGTCCTACTGACAGAGAAGCAAAAGCATGCTCTTCTCATATTCCAGTCTCTGAAGACCTATTGCCTGACCTTCAGTACCTGTATTTTTCAGTAGTCCTCCATCTCCCTCCTCTTGCTCTACAGAGACCCTGGCTCATACTCCAGCCCTCTGTCCCCACATTTCCTGCCCATCCCCTCCATACCTTGGCCAAAGTGGCAGAGGAAATGACATGGACAGTTGAGAGTGGCTGTAAAGCATGCAGGACTTATTCAGTGGGACCTGACAACCAGGAGTCCCTTCTCCAGCCCAGGTGAGCCACCATGGAGTAATGGCATGGGTTCCCTGAAACGCTGGAGGGCCTGCCAAACTCAGCCTCTGCTCCAGCACAACATTCCTCTGCCCAAGGAAAATAATTTCCCCTACAGCGATTCACTGATTTACAGCTGGCTAGCTACTACCCCCACCTCCTTGGTGAATGCAACATACACAAGCACATGGTCTGCAGCTGCAGAGACAAACCCCAGGGGAGGCAGAGTGATTGATGTGCCATATACAGCCTGCCACCAGTTGAGAAAGTTCCCATCTGAAAGGATAAATTGCTTATCTTCAGTGTCAGAAGTTCCTCACACTGTCTTAGGTGAAGGGTAAGTCCCATGTCTAAGCCAAATCCTCCCCTATTGATAAAATTCACACAGATCCATAGAGGAAAAATTAATTTCTCATGTGAGTACCAGGAACCATGTGCTTTTACCTGGTGCTTCTCCTTCTCTGAGCACAGAGAACAGTGGCTGAAGGGCACTCCTTCCTCTGGCCAGTGTTCCAGTGTGGAACAGGTCTCTGCTGCCATCACAGCAGCTGCAGTGACTGGGACCACCAGCCTGCTGTGCACGGGGACCATCCTGGTGTGCAACTGCAGACCTGACTCCCCCTGAGCAGTAAGGATTGTGGCCAGACTCCTGGCACCCAAATTAACCTCTTCTTGGTTAGGCCAAAAACTCCAGTATAATGCTGCTCCCCCTCTTCAGCAGATCCTATTTTCAAGGTGAGGATGATGGCTTTATGTGTTACAGGAATTGTTTTGTACCAAAGCAGGGAACAAAATGAGTGGTGGTGGGAATGGGACAGAAAAACTAAATGAGTGGTGGAATGCATCCTTGCAGCCAAGGAGCTGGTTGAGGGTAGATTCTTGCATCGCACGAGAGACTACTGATGACAATGCCAACAAGACAGAAATGAAGCAAAAAGCTAGGTCACTGAGACTACTAAATGCCAAGAGGCACAAAAAAACACATGCAGAAAAGCTCATTAATCATAAAATACCCTCCTGTGCCTTGCATTGGGGATCCAAAATAAACACTGGGAGTTTTAAACTCTTTTCAAGAAATTAAACCAAGCGACGTGAATTCTGGATGTGTCCATGTTTGGGTTTCTAGGCAATAAGACTTCAGTATAACTCTATTCCATGCCAGGTATTAGTTTTAAAATGGAAGTCAGACCTCCTTGACATGTGATGGTGGGAGGTCTGAGATACTGCACATGACCAAATAAGTCTACGTCTCTGAAGAGAGTGTGGGATTCCCCCCCACACTTATATGAGAAGCAGCTGCTTCTTTTTGGTGGTAGTGTTTGCGTGTTTTTAATGTAAACGCGTTTCCCCTTCTCCAGAAAATGTTCCCAGGGTATTGTGGCACCCTGAGGGTAAGTCTTGCGTGGCATCTTGCTTGAAAGGAAAGCTGAAGTTTTCTCCTGCAGAGAACTGTGGAGACTCCACAGCCAGGGTCCTCCCAGGGAAGAGGAGCAACACATTGCCTGAGGAAAGCAGAGGCCAGGAGGTCAGAACGGACCTCAGGATTTCCAATCTTCTTACCTAGTAACAATGCTACCCTAGCACAATACATGTCTGCAGGCTTGAGATGTGAAAACAAGGCCCCTACAACTAAATGTTAAAGTAAGCTATTGGTGAACAATCTGAAAATGAGGACCCACTTACATCAGACTGGGAAAACTGCTCAACAAGGACAGTTCATTACATAAGATCCAATTTTAGGAATGACTGTCATATAAGGGTGTAAGAACAATCTTCTCTTTCACTTTTGCCATTAATGGAGCCTCCATGGGAAGGTCATTTTTCCTGAGGACCAAACAACATTGCTGCAGACTGAGAAGAGTAAACAAAACTGGAGGGTGGAGACCCTACTGTGTGTACCTGCAGCAACTCCAGCCCAACACATCCACCTTCCTCTGCCTCCTTGACCTTCTCTGCTGCAATACATTGACCCCTTACTTTTACCACTTATGAGAAACATGGCTAAATGACTGAGTTTGAAACATCATTGAAGAAAGTGGTCTCTTTATTCTTCTCTAACATGAACATTTCATTGACAGGGGTTTCACTAGAATCACAGAACTGCTTAGTTGGAAAAGATCTCTAAGATCATTGAGTCCAAACATTAACCCAGCACTGACAAGGCCAACAGTAAATAATCCTGTCCCCAAATGCCATACATACATGGCTTTTAAATACCTCAAGGGACAGAGCCCACCACTGTCCTGGGCAGCCTCTTCCAATTCTCCTAATTTCTTCTTCCATGAAGAAATTTTTCCTAATATCCCATCTATACCTTCTCTGGTGCAATCTGAGGCCATTTCCTCTTGTCCTACTGCTTTTTACTTGGGAGAAGAGACTGACCCTCCCACCAGTCTACAATCTCCTTTCAAGTAGGTGTAGATAGCAATAAGGTCCCTCCTGAGCCTCCAGGCTGAACAACCTCAGCTGCTCCTCCTAAGACATGTATTTCAGACCAGCTTTCTTGCCTTTCTGTGGATGCACTTCAGCACCTCAAACAAATCCTTCTTGTTGCAAGGGTCCCAAAAAGAAACACAGTATTCAAGGTGTGTCCTCACCTGTGCCAAACACAGGGAGACAAACACTTCCCCAGACCTGCCTCTAACAGCTATTCTGATCCAAGTGGATGTACAGTAAATGGTTGCAGAGAGGACAGGATAAGCCAGGAGCCTTGAGGTGAAAACTTGGCAGTCCTCTGGAGAAGCCCCATGTGAATCCATATTTTCAGCTCAAGTTGCCAACTATACATGACTGCAGAGCCATGAGATTTTGGCTAAGCCAAACAGGAATACAGCTGCCCTACCTTGCTTTACAGCAGCAGGAACGATGGTGACCCAGTCTAACACAAGGTGTGCCAGAGTGCCAGCAGAAGAGCAATGTGTGTGATGCTCTTCCCTCCAGCTGCTGTGTAAGGCATGTCCTTGGTGTCCTCTGACCGAAGCAGCACAGGGCATAAAGGCAGATGGGCTTTTCTTTTCCTGCTGGAAACCTTTAAGAACAATACCCACCTCACAAGGGGCACCAGAGAACTTAGCATGCTCATTGCTGATGTCTACAGTGCCACAATTCTGGCTCCTAGTGCCTTGTCCATGTGTATTTCAGAGTGGGCAAGGGAAATACCTTTATTCTAGTGGCTTATTCAGTTATCATAACAGGCATGTTCTCTGTTCACCATGAATCTCCTTAGTATCTGGTGAGTGCATCTGGGAGGAGAGGGAGTAAAGGGAGGAAGAAATTTTGCATTTATGTTTCCATTAATTCAGCATGAGAAACAGATCAAATGTTCATTTATTCCATGTTCCAGGACACTTCTTCCAGACACTATAGTTTCTCAGATACCAGCATCTCCCTCACCTACATATTCACACTAATCCATATAAAACTATGAGTCATTACACAAAGTTCCATCCAGAAGAGTAAGCCATTCATCCTTTGGGGAAGGAGGAGGAGAGGGAAAATTAAGAGCTGTTTCCAATTTAATTGGCAGACTTTACATTTTTGTTCTGCTTCCATTGGAAAGTGTGGTGCTAATTTTTCTGCCACAGCTTGCAACCACGGTGAGATCTCAATCTGCTTCATTTATGTCTACCAGCAGGACTGCTAAAAAAATAAAATAAATCAGAGCTGTATTTGCCGTGCCTCTGGTCAGTGTGCAAGCTCTACGTGCTGAACTAACGCTTGCGTTATTTCAGGGAGTCAAGCGTTTTAAAGCTCCCTGCAACTGCTAAGTGCCTTTTTCAACTGCTCAAGCCTTGGTGTGGTATTCTTGAGAGCACAATACCCTCTGAACTCTTTTTGTGAAAGAAAAGTACCATGGATTCACACACACTGCTCTGCAGCATACCCTTGACTTTGACTTTTTTTTTTTAATGCCACAGAGCACAATTATGCCCCACCCTGTCTTTTTACTGTACCTTCTAGTAAAAAAACATGGTTTCCTGTAAGCAAGCAGCTTTTTTGGGGGCTAATTTTGAAGTGAGGATACTTAGGAAGCAGCTAATTAGAACAGGTATGGGTTTTAGTTCCTACAGGAGTTTTAATGATGTCTTTCCCTTTCCAGTGTGACAGAGTACTGGACTTTGACTTTCTTCTCATTTTTACTCTTTGTATAATTCCTAATTTTTTCTTCTCAGATGCTTCTTGGCTTTGCACCTTTTTCTCCCTCATTTTCTAACCCGACAACTCCAGCCTGGCAGCTGCACATAACATTTATGACTATTTCAACTCAACCTCCCTCGTCTTGCTCCTTTTTTCACACAGCTCTTAAATCACAATCTTTCCCTCATGAGCAATTCAGGGGCCATTCCCACTGACTGTGTTACCTGAGAGGCAGGAGTGGTCCATTGGTGCAGGGACCATCCGTCAGCCTGCAGTGCTGAGCTGGGTTAACTCCACAGGCATTGCTGAGCTCCCACGAGCACTGGCAGGTAGCACTCAGCAGCAAATCCTCTGGTGGAGAACTGGAATCATCTACTTGAGCTGCTCCTGGAGCTCCTGCAGTGCTCACAGAGGGACATTTGGGACACTTGATCTACACCTGGATTTTGGTAAGTGGATTGCAGGGTTACAAAGAACAGCAACCCAAAGTCCAAAGCAAATGATACACAAAAGACACCAAATCAGCACTCTTTCCTCAGGAGATAAGCTAAAGCCAAGCTGCCATGAGACTTTCAGCACCTTTTTCCAAATTAAATCAGTTTAATTCTGTGTGACTTTGCTAATGATTCATGGATCTTTTAATGATGCATGGATTCATTGATCTTTGAGGAACATCAGATTTCTGTGCACTTGCTCCCTTTCCAAAAATGCATAAAGCCTTAAAGCTTCCACAATGGTCGTGTATCAACATTTTCCAAAGTGTCAAACATGCAGAGGAGAACTACTGTTGGGTCCTTCAGTAACCACCTCAGTTGACAAGGAGATAAGAGGTGGCACAAACATCAGAAAGACTGCTCTGCACCTCTGATATCTAATAGCTACAACTGACAGTTCAACTTGCTCAAGCTCCCCTAGAGCAGAGCATCTGGAGCTCCTGTCAATTGAGCTGATGCCAAATATTCCAGGTACCTTCATGCAAAAACCACACTTTTCTTCATGAAAAAGAAAAAAGGAGTATGTAAACTATATCCTGCTCCATGGCAGTTCAGGACATGAAGAAAAAAAAAAGAGAGAAAAAAAAGGAATCACGGGCATGAAAGCAGCACAATCGGCTAAGAAAGGAGTGTTACATCAAGCAAGGTGTGTATGTGTAGGTCTGCTCCCTTCCATTTCTACTTCCTTCCTAACTTAGCATGTGCAATTTTATCCAGTGTAGCTGGCTGTGTGATAGCATTTCATCTGGAATGTCAGGGAATACAAGCCACATGCAATACATACAACAAATATTCAAGGCATTAAGAGGCACCTGAAGAGTTCAGGAAAATTACAAGCCCTCAAGTAAAGACTTCGAAATCACAAGGAACAAATCAGTACTTGCAAATGTTAACACCAAGCTTTGTGGGGTACAGCTGCAGAAGGAAGGCATCTCATCTAAAGAGAGTTTCCTCAAGAAATCCAGGTATTTAAGCTTTCTTTTTATTTTCTTTTAAGGCTGTCCAACAGTTTGTATCAGGTATTTAAAACTTACAAGCCAATTATTTAGTCTCAAAAAGAGATCCTTGAAAGGCAAAAATGCATACTTTTAGCTGATGAGTAATCAGGGAAAACTTTTTCTCTTTTAAAAACGAACTTATCCTTCTTGCCCTCTAAAAATTATGGAAACTTTTAAAGGCAGAAAATGCCATCGGAGGGGGAAAAAAAAAAGAAAAAAGAAGAAATGCAACACTAGATAATTTTAAACCCTTCACATACCTAAAAAGGGCATATTAAACCACAACCTTAGTCATAAACCTCCAGTAAGCGCAAAGATGAAGTACCGCGGGCGCGACATGCAGCCGCTTGGCTGCCGGCGAGGCAGCGGCTTGGAGCGCACAGCACACACCAAAGGAAATGGGTGTCGTACCTCGCCTGCCTCCAGCATCTCCTCCTCCAGCCCCCACCCTCCCAACCACCTGTAGCAGCCTCAGAGGAAGCAGACATGCTCCCACATACTTTCCAGCTATGCCGTGCCAGCCGCAAAGTCCGCACGCAGCCAGCAACACATGTGTGAAAATGCATACGTGGGGAACCAGCATCGGGTCTCTCCGCAATGATTTACCTCGTCTGTGAGCAAGCCAGAATTACCTTCTCATTTTTTAATTTAAAAAACAAACCAGAAAAGCAGCCCAAGGAGGAAAAGAGAAACCCTCCATCGAATTCGTGCCCTTTCCCTTTCTCCCCCGCACGCACACCTACCCACACCTACACTGTGCTGGAAAAAGGCTGTAAGCATGGCATTACCACTATTGTGTCCTGGGTACAGGGAGCTGTGGTTTTGAGATTAAACACCCAGCAAAGAAATTTTACCCTTTTTACCAGAATTTTCCATAAGCAATTGAACATTGGTTAGGAAAATAAAATAGAGAAATGTCTAAATTTCCTCTCATGCTCAGATGAGGCTATATGGTTGAGATCACTTCCCCATGATAACCTAAAATTAGGGCAAAAAGGACCCACACCAAGTGCCAGAGAGAAGATGCCTGGCCATAGGGACCATGGTACTGGGGACACTGGGAACTGGTGCCAGGGCAGCGTCACCTGGTTTAGGGGCTCTCCTTGCAGGTGCCAGAAGGGCACCCTGGCTCTACCAGCTTCAAATACACTGCTATAGGTATCTTTTTGTCAGGGTCAGTCTTCAAGGGAAAGAAAAAAAAAACTAAACCCAGGGGAAAAAAATAAAAAAAATCATTACACCCCCCACACCCCTGAAAAACCCAGCAGCCACAGAGAAAGAAGTTTTAACCCTGCAAACCCTAAAGAAAAAGGAGCAGAAAAAAGACCCAGGGAAAGTAATTTGTTTTCCAAAGGTCGTCTGGAAACTCTTGGGGTGCTTTGCCTATTCTGCAACAACAATCCTCTCTCTTTGAGCCATTTCACCTTTGCTGATCTGCCAGGGGAGAGACCCATGGGTGGGGAGGGAGTTAAAAATAAAAACAAACACTGAAAAGCTATTTGTAAACTGTTTCACCCCAGCGAACCCTTCAACTTGTGGTTTCTCTAACCGACTGCACAGCACACCTGCAGAGTGAGCTGGGGCAGGAGACCCCTCCATAAATACCCGGGAGATCCCTCACCAGGCTGCACCTCCTGGGGTGCCTCTCCGTGCAGGATGATGGCAACAGGTGCCCGTGTTCCTGGCAATAGCCTAAACTTTACAGTCAAGGAACAAATGGAAGGTGGGCAGGGGACAAAACCACATAAATACAGATAGATATTTCCTCAGATAAAAATGCCCTGAATACAGGTTCAGCTTTGCAACAGTCAACACTGCCCTTTTCTGGGCTTCAACACATACAAGATCTCAGGCACCTGGTCATTCCTCCTTCACCCCACAATCTCTGACTAGCTAAAGAAAGCAGCTGTGCCAGGTGTTACCAAGTAGAGCTATAAATCCTACAGCCTTCTCAGCCCCATCCAGGTGACCTGCAACCTGAAGTGCCAAATCCAGCAATTAAGCCCAAACCCTGCACAGTCCCAGGAAAGCCAGATGCCCATCTCCTCCAACATCAATTCAGCACTCCAGGTCTGTTGCCCAGCATTTGGAGCATAGGCTGGGAGCAAAGACATTTCTCACAGTTCTGGTTTACTCATAGTCCAACAAAAGGGCACTAACTTTCACCTCTGGATGGACTACTACTTTACAAACTAAAAAACACCAAGCAAATCCCAAACAACCTTCAGGAGGTGAATCAGCCATTGCTTGAGTCACACATGCATAGAGTGCACCAAACTCAACTGAGAGCTGCACCACTGACCTCAGCCTTTGCTCTTCTCTGCCTGCCCATCCCCACCTTCACCCCAAAACTAGCAAGGAACTTCTTCACAATGCTCTGAAGGTTTAAATCAGAAATATGCAAGCAATGCTAGTGTGGGCATAGATGTCCCAGAAGGCAGAGGGGGGAGGGTGGATTGCATTAACTAACACTGCTGATGCTGGAAAATGTGCAGGTAGCCAGGAGGGGCAAATCCCAAAGACTGGTGATCAGATAAGCATCCCTGGTATGGCTGTTTGTCCAAAGCTTCACCAAACTATCAAAACTTACTGAGGTACAAAGTAAGACTGGAAGGGAAAACCTTTCAGAAGCCCTAATTCTTCACACTGGAACATGGTTATCAGGATATTTTTTTACATGGAATGGAATTGAATTCTAGGAATTAATCTTCTTCTATCTTTTCCTCAAAACCAAATCATGTTTTTATTCTGACAAAAGCTGAGCACAACAGAACTCTGCTATGGCCCCAGCATGCTACAGACCCTATAACCAAAGGTTATTATTTCCTCTCTACCAGCTTTTGCATTGCTTGTTTACAGAACTGTGGCATCAGGAAACCCTAAAAACCACCTGTACCAAAGGACAATCATAGAGAAGACAACTTCACTGCAAGAAGCAGACTGCAAGTGGGGGCGAAGGACAACAGGCACTTGGGGAAGGAACAAGGAAATGTGTGGGGCCAAGCAAACCACTTCTGGCATTGATGTTTACCACTGCCACCTTGCCCTACCCTTCTGCACATGCACACCCTCTCCAGAGCACTAAGTCCCACGTGCACTTTGAATTCCTTTGCTGCTCAGTGTAATAGTCAGCTCTTTCATGTTATTTTAGAGCAGACTGCAAAGACTTTGGTCCTATAAAGTTCTCCTATGACATTACTGACCTTGTTGCTCTTTACGCTACTCCAGTCTTTATAAGAAAGAAAAAAAGTTGTAACATTCTCAAGTGATTCAATAAAGTACTGTGTTCATCTTCAGAAATAACTGGCATCATTTTGGAATCAAAATATCTACCCCACTGCTATAGAAAGACTTCATAGCTGGAAGTTCTATACAGAAAACACTTAACAGAGCAATATTTTTTTCTCTACCAAAATTCATGATGAAAAGCACCAGAAATATTTGTAGCAGGCAGCTAATAACAATTACTACTTTCCTTGCAAGCTATTTTCACTAAATTAGCCTTGATAGCATCACAATTTGTTGAGGTAGGAAACAATAGAAATTAACAAGCCATGGCAACTGGGGAGGGAAAAAGAACTATGCAGGCAGTATTTACCCCTTGAAAGTAGTACTTGGGAAGAAAAACAAGAAGCGTTACACTGGCTAAATAACATGTGGGTTTCTTGTACTTGTGCACTGCATTTGCATCCCTGTGTTTTGCTTTAGTAACTGGGGCTAGACAAAACAACTGGACTGTAGCTGTACAACTGCATGTCGGACCTTTACTTTGATCTTACAAAATGGTAAATTTTTTTAGAGAAAGTTTAGAGATGCTCTGAATGATACTCACAGCTTTTTAAGCTTGGAATGTGCTGGTTGGTGCATTAAGCATTACTCACTTTCTGAACAAAGTGGAAAGTTAACACAAATTGGCAGATGACTAACTGTCCAAGAAAGAGATTACTGAATGAATCACTGACTCTACTTTTAGTCTAATAATAAGACAAATGAAGAGGACCAAGAAGGGGAAAAAGACAAACAAAAAAATTTCCTTGCAAAGTGTTTAAATTTGCATTGCCCATGAATTTCCAGCTATGACAAACTATGCATACATTTCATAATTTACCAGGAGTTTTACATTGGGGTTAGCTTACTGACATGACCCATGATTATTTCACAGCCTCACTTAATTTGGATTTCTGTAAGAACTCTGCTCCACACTTTCCCTTGGTATACATTTAATAAGTTACAGGAACAAATTAAGGGATTGGAAATTAAGTTAAATTGTTGAGTTGAGTCACAAGCACTTGGCAGGGTAAAGAACACACAAAAGTACCTCAGGCACAGCAGATACCTGAAGCTGACCTGAAGCAGAATTCAGGTTTCCCAGCTCAAGAGGAAGACTTAACCAAAAGGTTCCATTTTCATTTTTGCTACCCAGGGTCTGGTAAAAAGTTTGCCTAACGCACAACCAGCATTCAGCTTTGCAGAAAATCATCCCAGGGTGCTGCTCAAGAACACAGGAAAGGGGTAGCAGTGCCATCCCCTCCCAAACAAGAGCCACCAGCTCCAGCAGCCTGGTGGGGTGAAGCTACAGACAGCAAATCTAGGAGATCTGGGTTTGCCCCTCAGCAACTGCACACCCACTGCTCCTCCTTGACTTTCCCATATTAGCCCTGCTGCTCTTTGGACCTGTGGTTGTACTCATCAAACTGCCTAGGAAAATTAGCCAGGGTTAAGAAAATGGTAAACTGATGTGTACTAGATCGAAAAGCTGAATCAGCTCAGCAAAGCACAGCAAACAGATGGCCAAGCAGGACCTCATGCTCCCACCAGTGGCACAAGGCACTACCAGCTCTCAATTTCACCCTCTCAGTTTGAAGGATGACATTAGACTCCCTCCCTCACCTGAGTAAATTCAAGTCACTCGGGTCATCTGTTGAACCTGTTACTCAACATTGCTCACCATCATCCCCAGAGTGATAAAAGGTTGTGAGAAGACCTAAGGGTTTAGGAATGCAGCCACATCATTCAAAAAATTCTCCATAGTCACCAAGTCTGCTCATCCCTTTCAATGTAAAATTCTCAAGAGCTCATCGCATCTGGGAGATCGGTGACATGACCTGGTTGCATGAGGCCAGAAGCCAGAATCAGGTAGGAATTAGAACAGTTGTTCCAGAATCACAGCATAGTTTGGGTTGGAAGGACTTTCTGGATCATCTAGTTCCAAACCCCCTGTCATGGGTAGGGATGCCTTCCAGTGGACCAGGTTGCTCCAAGTTCCATCCAACTTGGCCTTGAACACTTCCAGGTTTGGGGCATCCACAACTTCTCTGGGCAACCTGTTCCAGTACCTCACCATCCTCACAGTAAAAATTTCTTTCCAACATCTAATTTAAACCTACCCTCTTTCAGTTATTTGAATATTTGCAGGAGATAGTACTTCTGCATTTTGTTAACACTGAAGACCCATTTGATTGAGTTCTGCTTTCCTCTAACTATTTTTTCAATTGTTTGTTGCACATACAAGTGGAAAAGAAATATCCCTAACCTCTCATGGCCTGGGAAGCAAGTTCCTACTGCCAAGCTACAGGTTAGGCTAGGCACAGGCTGCTACTGGTTTTCTGCAGAGCCACCACATCGCCAGAGCAAGACAAGAACAACCTTCAGGAGATGGGGCATGATGCAGTGACTGTGAGTGCACTTTGGAGACCAGATGTCCCATGGCCAGCTCTAAGCCTTTTAACAAGTTTTGGTTTAATCTGATGCATTATCCAAGTTCTTGACAGAATCCACAGCAAACGTAACATGCACAAAACTAACCCTACACATAGACCGAGTAATTTTCTGCCAATTTAGTTCTCAGGGTTGGCCCACTTGGGATGAGACAGATGCCAGGGCAAGCAAAGGCAAGGAGAGGAGATGCCAAGCAGAATCACTGCCCCAAATTTGGCAGCAACACTATTACCTGCCCTTCACAGGTCCAGCCCTCAGTGATTTTGGACACAAATCCCATTTCAGAGTCAAGAGCTCAAAACATCAGTGAGATCTAGACCCGTTATTCATCTGCCACGGTCCAACCTTCATGGCACTTCTGATGGCAGGATTTTCTAAGGACATGCCAAACTCAGAGTGCTGAACTTGTGTTCTCTTGAACTCTGAATGACCACTGACACCTTATTCTGCAGACTTTACCGATTATTCTTCTGTGAACTTCAGTAAGAATTGTCCCTAAATAAATCCCTTAAGTTGGAATGTGGCCTTTTATGCTATATCCATCTGAAAATAATAAAACCTGCCTTATTGTTGCCATGTAACGAACAACTGGATTCCCACATGTTGCAAAGTTTTATTCCCACAGGCTTCTGTACCTCTATTTTTAGTGCACTTCTCCCAGTAAGAGGCTACAAGACAAAGATTCTACATCAGAGTCTGGTTACACAAAAAACTGACAAATACATCCAAGGTATTTCAGTGCAACCAAAACCAACTACATTAATATATATAAATATTTAGTGGTAAAAGATGTCCGCTGACAATGTGGAAGCTGGGTTAAGTCTAGATTTTCTGAGTGGATTTTGTTAAAAACACACTCTGCTTTTAAAATAGAATAAGAAGAAACAAAGAATCATCATATCCTTATAAGGATTAACTTACTAGTATAAATATTGCAACAACAGAGAAAGTAAACATGGAGGCTTCATAAATGTGGGAATTTTCACTCCAATGGGAAGGAAATACTAGCTCTGCCTCATGCATAGCCTTTAAACCTTGTAACAACACAGGCAACTTGAAAAGAGATAGCAACACTAAATATTAATGCAGCAGATCAGGAGACACTGATTGGACTACAATTCAAAGTACAACACCTTGAAAAAAAATAATTAAAATTTTATACACTGTAACAACATGAAGGGCATGCTCTGCTTACATGAAAACAAAACAACCTCACAACCTACAAGTAACACTTTCAAACAAAAAGCTGAATGTGCTAGAGGTTACTCCACTGCATTGAACAAAGCGCAGAATCTTTACAAAAAGGTAAACAGCTAAAAGGATTTGAAAACTATTACTTTTTAAGAGAGAGAGAAAAATAAAATAATTGAACAGATCACTTTCTGATTTGCACTTTTCTCAGTATCACTTTCAGTACTGGAAGATGCGTGCTTCCTTCCAGGTACTGACAGACACATCCTACAGTTGTCATTTATGTTTCAACTCCTATTTTCTGTTTATCTTCCTCTCCACATCCTCTGACCCCCAACTGAAACAGCAATACAGGTCACTCAGCAGTCTTACTGTGCCTCTCCTCACCAGACTGGAAAAGAGGTAGAGAACAACAGCTCAGCAAGGAGAGGTAGTGTGCCAAGCCTTCCCCCAGTGACACAAATACGTTATATTTTCCAGATGCGCATCTCTGAAATCGAGGCTAAGCATCGGCAGTACTCTACAGTCAAATGCAAATCATTGAAAGAAGCCAGGAGAGGGGAAGACTTTTGCACTGCAAACAGTGGTGTAAGTAGGTTTTCTTTGGAGGGTACAAGATCTTTCACTCCTGCATAGCAAATCACTAAATCGCCCATAAGTTAAAAAAAATAAAAATCTCAAAGTAATATTTTCCAACCTTTCACTAAGAGTAGGAGCGAAAACCACACGTTTTAAAGGTCTTCCACAGTTTTATTATTAGAAGTAGAAACCCTGATACTGATGAGTCATTTGTATTGGCAGAAACCAAGAACACCCATTTTCTTCATGTGTTATAAAGCTCTCAGTGTGGTTTTCTATTAATTACTGGTCAAAGTAGCTGACTAAAAACAAAACAAGTGATATGAACTCACCTTGTTTTTAAACCCTGCTCTATAGCAGCTGATTTTCTTTATCACACTTTCAAAGACCGCTTATTTTCACCCCATTCCACAACAAGAAGAAGAAAAATACACAAAAGACAACTACAAATCTAAACTCCCTCACAGTAAATCCAGAACTGCAGATGGCTAATTCACTCCACTTCTGCAAAGGCTTTTGTGATCAGCTAAGAAAGAAAGAAGAAAGGAGGGAAGAAAAAAAACCCAAAAACCACAACAAGAAGATCAGTTAAAAATCATCAGTCAGCAGCAGCTATCATTTTAGAATCCTTATGAGTAATCAGAATAGAGTCTGTAAATAAAGAAGCAGTTGTACAAGAGCGTGAGCAGATGAAGGAATCCTTTCATGCTAGCAGCCAGTGATATTGCCACACAGGAGGTAAAAACAAGACTAAGAAACAGCAAAATTTTGAAAATTAAAGACAGCTAAAACCAGGTTTTTTTAAAGTTTAATCATAATTCCTTGCTGGCTTTAAAGAAGATTTATGCCATAAAAAGGGGTGGAGGGTAGGATACTCCACAGGAGAGCTTGCATTTGGAAAGGAAAAACACAATTCATAGGCTAGACTTGCATACCCAAATTTGAAACTATGCACAAACCCAAACCCTATGTAAACCTAAAAAACCCCAACACCAAAAAAACACCTAAACCCCAGAGGTTGAGCTTGCAGATCAGCAGCATCAGAATGCACTTGGGGCGCAACCTCTGCAGCGGCACAATGAACTTCCACTTTACCCTCCGCACCTAGAGGAATGGCAGCCTGGCAAAGTGACAGCGTGTTTTGATGTTGCTGGGGAAGAAAACCACAGCAAAGCAGTGACCGGAGAACCGAAAATAACCTTTGAACAGCGGCTCGGCACTGCCGGTCTCTCTGCCCGCGCCTCCCATTGTGGACAGTTTATAGCCAGGGTAGCTCCAAGCTGCACCAGACACGTGAGTCAGCAAGAGCGGCTCGTAGGAAACTGCTGACATGTTCAATTGCACTCGCACACACACCGAACACACCTACCCGCTAAATAAAAAACAGCCTGCATGCAAGTCGGGCTGAAGGAACACCTCCACACCTACAGTTCCTGTTTTCCTAGTTCAGGTTAAAATTTTAAAGCGATCACTCAAGAAAGAAGAAAAAAAAAAAAAAAAGGAAAAAAAAGTACTCAGTGAATGTCAGCTATAATAAGTAGCTGTGATTAAGTCTCAAGGGTCATTTTGTTTATTTAAGCTGCTTTTCCTCTTTTCAAAAAACAAAATTGCTGCTCCACAGCCCAGAAGCCCTGCGTGGTGACAGGCAGCAAACAGTTCCTGTTTTTCTTAGTGGGGAGACTCCTTTTGAACCTGTGCACCAAACCCCATCTACCCATCACAGCCCGGCTGATTTGTTTTCAACATTCAGGAGAAGAAAAGAAAAAAAAAAGCTTCAAGCTTCTGTTTCAATTCTTACTAGGGATAAACTGGAAATTCCCTTGCTTTTTGTTCCTAATAGCTTTTCAAACATCTTGTTCAGCTGAGATAGCAGAGACAGTTGTACGCAAATGATAGGTCTCAGGAATAAATCTGGGAGGATCTGACCATTTTAGGTCACCTTTCAAACTAAAAAGAAGGAAAAGGCATAGCTCAGGTCCCCGTGTCCCTTGCCCCTGCAGCCACCACCTGCACCACCTCCTCCTTCTCCGTCTCCTTTGAGGCACTGAATCCGAAATGTCCCGGCTGGCTCTGGGGCAGGCTTGCACCAGCAAGTGTAAACAGCAAAGGGGGAGCAGACACAGAAGCCAGCGAGGGCTCAGGGGGTACACCACTGGGGAGCTGCAGCTCAGCCCCCACTGTATTAGGAGCTTTCACAGACAGTTTTTTTCAAGCTAAACAGGGACACATCTATTGATCTGCCGAGATGCCAGTGCAGCACAGGTGGTGTTCTTCAGATTGTTGCTGCGGCTCCTTCTGCATGAAGATCAATACCATCGAGCAGAGGAGTCTTCTGAGCCCAGTTTTTGACAGATCAAAGTTCTGCCACACATGTAAACTTTTAGCATAAGGGCTTTCCCCAACTTATTCCCTCGTTCCTTTTCTTTTGCCTGTTCTGAACATGTGGTTGCTCTTTGATCATTAGTTCTAGTAACTCAGAAGATGCAAGTCCATCACTGGTCATAGAGGCAGCATTTGTATACATTCCTCTGCTTGCCTGCTTTAAAATTGTAATTCATAGTCTAAGAGTGGCATAGTAGGCAGTGCTCTTTTCAATCCACTACAAAGACGTTTCTGCCTATCTAAAAAGCAAGATGAACACATTGCAACTCAGCTGGCTATATTCATACATTCTACATCTTCTTGATGCAAGCTTCAAATAAATGTGTAATATTCAGACAGCTGCCAAGGTTAGTATCTTTTGGCTGAATTTAAAGGAATGATGACCGTTTTTTGTAACAACCTGAATGAGTACTTTGAGCACTATTCCGGAAATCCTGCAGGAGTTACTGGGAGTAGAACTCCACTGCCCATTCATCTATGACAACAAAATCATTTGGGCACCTGCTCAAATATCAGTCAAGCACTGCAGTATCAGAACAACACTCTTTACACATTCTCTTAAAGCATTCTGTAGTCAGCAGGAACACTGAAAGCCGCAGGAGTAACCCAGAGAAAGCATGAAGTTTAAACCTGAATTTTCTTCAGCACATCAATGGAATAATGAGTGTATTTTCCCTAACAGCTCAACTCAGAAAACCCTTATATACAAGCATCACACCCAAAATGAACTGAGCTGGAAATTCAGACCCAGAGGTGAAAGAAGCATGCATGCCTTCAAATTTAAGTCAGACCTGCTCAACACTGCAGGTACATTCTTAGAGTAAACTAAGAAACCATTCACAAAGTATTCCTTTGAGTAAAAAGGCATACTCATTTTGATTTGAATGTATAAACCATGTTCATAGCACCTAGATTAAAACCACAAGAGACACTGTTCATGTCACACAATAAATATTATTCAATTTTACCAAGTTTACTACATAAAAATGCCATTACTACTGAAAAGATTACTTTGCATATGTTAATGCTACACATCTCATTTTTCAGCTCAGTGCCATAAACCTCTCTTTGCTATGGTCTGAGAAGTCTCTTTATCTGTGCATATGTGAAGCCCTACCCAAAAAGAATGTCACAGGCACACAATGACAAAAGATCTATTTCTATTCTTAAAAAAAAAAAAAAAACACTGATTTTTTTTTACACTACACCTTTAGAGAAAACCTAAAAGAAAATAACTGGCAATCACACTGCAGCCTCATTAAGAAAAAAATGGCACATCAGACTGAAAAATCAAGCAAGAAAAGTTTTAAAATAAGCAAAGGGAAGCAACTTCTGTCACATATTCCACACTACACATCATCTACACAGGGTTTTATTTTCAGCTCTCTTTGTCTTTTACTGTGCACTTGCAGAAAGAGATATGTAAGATTGCTATATATTATGGAGACTTTACTATTTCAATGAGTATCTGAAGACTTCTCCAATGTCGAAGATTTACCAAAATCTCCTCATAAACTCCGGTTTTAGTCCTAACTCCCCTTCCTGCCCAACACCAAAGAGCAAACAGCCAATGTTTTCTTGCTGTAAAATGAATGACTGAAAGCCAGGAGGAAAAGAGAGGAAGGCATCCCACCTACATCACCAGAGCAATCTGCCAGCATGCACATTACCACCAACAGATGCTCCAGATGTGCCTCTGGGTCAGAAAAAGACTAGGAGTACCTGTCGTGGAAGTGTTTCCCAGAGTGAGATACCTGAGCATAAACAATTCTGTTGATTAACAGATCTGTCAGCATGTGCATTAGTCATCTATTCACTGCCTGCATCTTCCCCATCTACTCTCCACAATGGTAAAAGTTTAAAAAAATTCTAGCTGTTCAACCTCAAGTCTCATAGTGGAGTTGCCCAGCATTGCACGCTCTGCTCCTCTAGAGCATTTCTGCAAGAGATCCCTAAATATCTTGAGAGCCATCCTATCTCCAGAATCACTGGGGATCTTTCTTGCCCACTTGGCAGCTGTGTACTGGCGTACATCTGTTTGAGCGGCTCGCCCGGCCGTACAGAGGAAACTAACAAGACAACTAGACCTATGATCCTGATTTTTCAGTTCTCTACTTTTCCAATTAGTCACGGCTTCCTTCCATTCCTTGTAGAGCACCTTCAGAGCAGCCTTTGAAGCTGAAGGGTCAAATGTGAAAAGCAATGCTGAAAACTCAGGTTCAGTACACGGCAGGGAAGTACAACGCCGATCCATTTTGCTGCACAGCTGCCCAGATCCCAGTGACAGGGGGCAGGCGGGTGGACACAAAAGGCAACAAGGCTTTTAAAAGAGCAAGCCCACATGCGAGGTGGAATTTTATTTCTATTTGTCAGAGGTAAAGCTCCTAGAACAGTGGTTTAAAGCTGTTGTCTATGGGGCTGTAGCAGCAAAAGCCTAACACACCACCTCATCATTTTAGTCTACCCATCTCATCTCAGCAATTATCTCAAATTTCAGTATTTACATACCTGAAAAAGTCAATTTACCCAAGCATCATCACCCTCCCCAAACCTCAGAGCATTCCACCAGCTACAGCAGAATCTCAGACAATTCCCAGCTCAAAGAAAAAAAAAAGAAAGCAACAAAAATCCAACTTGTTTTCAGCTCGAGGCTCAGAAGAAAAAAATTAAAATATGCACAAGTTTAGCGACAGTTCCAAAGTCTCTGAAAACAGGCTTTCATCACGAAAACACTGACACGGCTTCAACAAGAGCAAACAGGAACGCTGTAATTTCCCAATCTTTCCAACATCTTAAGGAGTATTTCTAATCAGATGTCGTCCCTGCCTCACGTTTATCAGTAAAGACCGAAACCCGGGGTTTACTCCGGAGCTTCAATAACAAGGGCACAATGATCTCACGGCAACTGAAGCGATTTCAGCAAGACACCCGCTGCATGACCAAAATAGCCCGCTCCACAAAAGGAGAGGCACGGTTTCACACTTAGCCTCTTTCATGACAGCCAGCGTCTCCGCGGCGCGCTGCTGCCGTGCCCGCACGCCGCGCCTTAGCGATCCCCGGGACTCCTGTTACCGGAGTTCGCATCGCTCCCCGAACCCGCGGCACCGGGGGCGGCGGGGGACGCGCTGCCCGGGAGGCTGCAGGTGCCCGCGGCGGCGGAGGGGCTGCCCGGGGCTCCCGCCCGGGCGCGGCAGCGCGGAGGGGAGCGGCAGAGCGCGCACGGACGGACGGACGGACGGACACACGCGCGCCCGGGCGCCCGCCGCGCACTCCCCGTTACGCAACGCGCGTATTTCCCACATTAAGGAATAAGCGCTGAGCGCGCCTGCACAGCCCGCGGAGCTCCGGGGGCGGGGGTGCAGCCCCCCGCCTGACCCCGCGCAACAGCTGCTGCGCCGGGGAGGAGGAGGAGGAGGAGGAGGAGAAGGAGGGGAGAAGCCACGCTGCCCCCCCGCACGGCCGGCCTCCCCCCAAACTTCGCCCCCCTGCCGCCCGCTCCCCTTCCCCGGCGGGGCTGCCGAGCCGCAGAACAGGCGCACTCACCTCGCCTCCGCGCAACTTTCGGGGGTCGCCCCTGTCGCTGCAGCCTGGGCGGGAGGTGGGGGAGGCAGTGGGGCGGGGTGGAGCGGGCCCGGGGCTGGGGGGGCTGTTACGGCTGAGGAGGTTTGGGGAAGGGGGAGGTTGCTCTTGTTGTTGCTGCTGCTGTTGTTTCGGAAATTCTTATTAGTATTTCTCTGCGGTCAGAAACCTGCACCCTCCCCCCCCCAAATGAAAAAAAAAAAACCCGACCCAGACGATCATCACATGGCGATTGCTTTGAACCAGCTGTTTCCAGAGCCAAAGTCTTGCGGAGAAAAATAAAGGGGGAAGGGAGGGAAGGAGGGGAGGGTTGGCAGGGGGGCCGGAGGAGGAGAGAAAGCCGCAGCGGAGGGAGGGCGGGTGGAGAGAGGGCGGGCGGCGGGGGGGGGGGGGGGGGGGGCGGGGAGGGGGAGCAGCACCGCGGCGGCTGTGTCGCTGCCGGAGCGGCACCCGGGGCCGGCGGCGGTGGCAGCCCGGCCGGTGGAGGCGGAGGAGAGAAGGCGGCGCTGCTGTGCTGCTGCTGCCGCGGCCGCTGCTGCTGCCCGGCTCTGCCGCCCGCCGCCGCCTCCCGCGCCCCGGCCCAGCGCCGCCCCCGCCCCTCAATCGCTACATTGTTGACATTCGCAGGCTGACGTCACCCTCCCCGCCCCGCCGCGCGCTCCATTCACAACAACGCTACGCCAACGGCGCAGCGCCCGCCGCCGCGCCTACGCCCGCCGCGGCCCCTACGCACGGGGAGCGGCGTACGGCCGCTCCGAGAATAGCCGCGGCGCTCCGCCCGCCCCGCCCCTCCGCCAGCGGCCAGCGCATGCGCGGCACGGGCTCGCTCCCTCCCGCGGCAGTGTGTGTGTGTGTATGTGTGTGCGCGTGTGCGCGCGCGCGAGGAGGGGGGCGCGTGCGTGCGTGCGTGCCGCCAGACCCCGCGCCGGGGCTCGCGCCGGCGGCCGCGGGGGGCTCTGGGAGCCGTAGTCCGCCGCGAGGGGCCGCCATGGCGGCGGGGGGCCGGAGGGGGCCCCGTTACGGCGGCTGTGGCGGTGCGGAGGCACTGGGCAGGATGCGACGGGCAGGGCAAAGAGCACCCACCCCGGTCAGCCCTGGCTGCCAGCGGGGCCGGCTCGGTGTCGATGCCTGCGTTATTTTGCGCGCTCCGCCCCCCGGAGAAACCTCATCCTACTTATAGTGGCGACCGCAAGCGCCCAGCAGTCATGAGTCAGCCGTGCCCAGCATCGCACGGGGAGGTGAGCGCTCCGGGACTGAAAACAAAAACACAACCCCGAGAAGTGCTCCTGACACGGGAACGCTGGTTGTTCTTGTGTTCTTCGCCTCCCCTCGTGTGTGTGTGTGTGTGTGTGTGTGTGTGTGTGTGTGTGTGTGTGTGTGAAGCGCCCGAATCCGAGCCCCTTCCCCAGCCCGAGGCTTGGCGCCATGGCTCCTTTTGCCAAGTGGAGAGCTGTGATTCCTGCAAATTATCCCGGTGCCGGCAGCCAGTGCTTCTGAGCGAGACCCCAAATGTCAATGGGCATGAAATGCAGTTGGGAGAACCGGCAAATGAATAAGCCGCATTCTGCAAGCCCGAGTTACTCAGCCGGGCTCGGACGGAAAAACATAAAGATGAAAGACAGCTGATAAAAAGGAAAGTTGGGGAATAAATGATTCACAATAGGGGCCGTGAGTGAGATTATCTCTGGAGACATCTCTAATTAAAGGGCGTTGGATAACTAGAGGGTTACATTTTCCTGGGTCAGTGATCTTGAAAAAGAAATTGCAGTTGCAGTAAATGTCAATAAAGAATGATGGTGACCTACTGCTAACAAAAGCACGTTCAGTAATTAACATGTGCATGTTTGTTATTTTTTCTGCGTTTGTCAGTTTTCGTTGTACATTTTCATCCTCTGTTTCTCCCTTTCACTACAGCCAGATGATATACTGCGTTTTCTGTATCTTTTAGAGAGGAGCCATTCCTGTGAAGTTTTCTCAATGATGTCTTCTGAAATTGCATCAGCTACCTGCATTTTCAAAGTCTGCTAAACTCCAGAAAACTATGTTGTCAACCTAGATTCAACTCTTTGTATGTCAGGGCAAGCATATAGTCACTTTTCAAAAATGTGATTCTCCCAGTTTGCATTTTGCACTATTGTCCACTTGTGTAAAGTGGAAAGCCTTCAGTTCCTCACAGCATTTTTGCCCCTACTTTTCCTAGCTACATGTAGCTGCAGAATAGCACCTCATTGGAGATTTTGACTCATAAACTTCACTTTCCCTTTCCAAGTAATGCTCATATGAAGCCTTGCTCACCAGTGCCATTTAGGTTCTGCAGACATATATGGTGCACAAAAAGTCCCACAGGATGTAAGGAGACTCATCATGTTTATACACCAGCAGTGCTGAGTCTTCGTGTTGCCTTGTTTTTCCCTGAGACACAAAAATAATTTTGTATTGGCATGAGAGATAAAAATACTATAATGAGAAGGACAGAGAGATAAAAATAAGCCATGCAGCAGTTGTAATGCTTTAGTTAGCATGCTACATGCCTGTTTTGCCCCTGCATTCAGAGTGCACCTATTCTGTTATTTACAGCACACTGCAGGAGATACAGCTCCAGGTAGTCAACGCCATCCAAACTGGAAACAAAGCACGCCGTGTACGCTCTGCCCATAGCACAGTAATTGCCATTTATCTTACTGGCTGATATTTTAGAATGAATGCTACCATTTGGCTAAAAGGAGGAGTAATGTGAGAATGTCCCTTCTGGGTTTTGTTGTTCAATCTATGCTGTGATAAAATATGCAGTGGCTTCAGTGTGAATCAGGTCATGCTTGTGCAGGACAGAGATATCAGCAGAGAGTGAAAGAAGGTAGAGCTAAGCAGGGGCTCTGCACAGAGGCTTTTTGAAAACTCACCAAGGAGCTCTATGCAGCTTTTGGTACCCAAATGCTATTAATAATTTTGTGATCAGCTCATAATTCAAGGCAGAGTTCACATTCCCATAAGTCACTCAGATCATGATTTTGTTATGGCTGTTGTATCTCCATATAACAGTAGAAAACTGAGGAAAAGCTGACAGTTGTTTTCCAAATACAGAAGGAATATTATACTAACCAAATGAAGCCTACAGTTTAAAAATGCTATTTTTATATCACATATTTTACATTTTAATGCCTTGGCTTTCCAATTCATTCCCAAACTGCTTATATTCCAGCAACAAATCTGGTCTGATACTGTTTCCATTGCAATCAACTATCTTCATGCCTAAATTTTTGTATATGTAACTATTTCTGGACCATTTTTCTTGCAGTGCAGCCAAACATATATTCCAGACAAATATGAGTTATTTGAAGAGGCGTCATGTAATGTGTCTCAAAACAATACCCAATTTGTCAAGCAATAACAACAAAATAAGGTAAGAATCAATGTGAAGAGGTACAATTTAGAAGTTGACCCAAGAATACTTTAAGGGATAACCTGCCATGAATGCTGCAACTCATCCTTCAGAAAAGGCTGCATCCACACCTTCAACAACATGTGTTGGCTCAGAGCTATGGACAAATTTCCTGGTTGCATGTTACCTTTACTAACATATTAATTAGGTGGTTTCTCCACACTGCCATGACTTCATCTCTTTCAGGAGGACTGCCTGGTTGAGCTTATGGCACTTGACCTACTTTTCAGTGGTTCCTTTTTGGATAACACAAAACTTTCCAGAGTAGCTGAATTATGAATGTATATTTCAATCATATTTCATATGTAAATTTAGAAGATTTTAAAGTGAATCCAATATTGTAAAACATGTCCCAACATCCCTTTCTGAGATCTCATTTGCATATCAATCTTGTAACTTGAATAGTCTTAATAGTGCCACTTGTTGGAGAGCTCTGTGTATTGCAAGGTATTTCAGTCACATATTTATAAAAACAAATGGCTTTTTCCTAGTGAGAGGCAATTCCTAATTTAAAGTGCTATGGAAAGACAAGTACTGCAGTCGGCTTCAACCACGCTGACTCAAAGACTATGAATGAGCAACACGTTAGCGGGTCTTATGCAATTTGATCTTTACAATGGTAATGAAGGAGTGAAAAGGGAAAAATAAGGACAAATTTTGCAAGTTTTAATTCAGGAAGTTGTCATTTCCTTCCGAAGCACATTTTGCCCTGCAGCATTTGGGTTGAAAAATGACAGTTTTCCTGGGTAAGCCCTGGTCCTGTGCTGAGATCTAAGTCATTATTGGTAATTATGCACATATTCTCCTGGGTTATGCAGGTAGATTTAATGACATTGCATCATTTTCTTCGTAGTGATTAAGAAATTCACAGTTGATTATTGATTATACTAAAGGCACCACATGTCTTTTCACAAGCAGGTCCTAACACACCCTAGGTGCATTACATTTCCTGGAGCCCTGACAGTACTATCAGCACACCCTGAGTCAGTGGCAGTGACAGCTACGAAGGAGACATTGTCATGGTGTGCCATATCAAAGATCCACAGTGTAGCGTCTCCAGAGCGTGGCTTGACATCACATCAAAAGCTCCACAAAAGAGCATTTGTCATGCACAGAGCTTCAGATCCCTGGCATGGCATTTTGAGGATCTGGTGAGATACAATATTGGAAATATATTGAAGTATCAGCGTTGTTGCTGGGACTAAAGTTACAGTGTCAGGAAGCAAGGTAGGAAACCACGGCAGGCACTGACCTTTAAAAAAAATTGATGCAGGTAACATAATAAAAAAGGAATATAAGGAGCTCTTTGTATGTCAAGAAACAGAAGGCCAGGAATCACTAAGGTTTACACATTATTTCCAAAAAGTATTTTGTCGTCACTAAGTGGATTCACTGTTTTTATCTTTTTCAAAAAGAAAAAAAAAAAAAAAAAGAGATGTAAACTGTTCACATCGCCTGCTTGCTGGGGTCACCCAACTTAGGTTTGACATAGGTTAATTTGGCAAAAGTAGTTGCAACACCTATGCTAGACAGGTAGGATGAATGAGCTAAAAATTATTCTTTCCAATGGTTTTGCAGGAGATGAGAATTTGTTAGCCCCAAAGCAAACTCAGCCCTAGCAGGCTGCCGGTGCTTTGAAGTTCAGTTGTGTGAAAAGCAGCACAAATACAGCCCCCGGCAAGTCCTGGAGATGGCAAGCCAGGTTAGGCTTTGTCCTTCCTCATTTTGTTTTAAGTCAGTGCCATCTTCTGAGAATTTCCTCAACTCTTCTACTGCATTTAGCTTTTTTTTACTTAGTGTGCTCATTATTATTTACAAATTGTGAGTTACATTTTAGAATTTGCATTTAGAATGGTATTTGAAAATAAAACATAAAGCTTCTTTTTTAAAGAGTTCTGAAGGTCAACTATGTCAAATTCCATGATTTCACAGGTCAGGATGATCCCAGAGTCTGTTTCTAAAAGCAAGGACATCTGAAATTACTTATTTAAATCTCGGTTCACATGTTCTCCTATCACGAAGAATCAACACAGTCAAATGGTTTGAGGGCAGTTGTGGGCAAAACCTTGTTTTAGCTCAGCTTGTAATCCATCTTTTCAACAACACTTGGCCTTTAGAGTTATTGTATTAGGAGTATAGAAATCTGGGAGAAATTAAGCCCCCTTGCTTTCCAACTAGCCCTGAGATCAGAGGGGGTGGGTTGGGCTGAGCTTAATTTCTGTTTACAACCAATTTGACACTGTAAGTCCACTTTCATTCATTAAGATCCCAGATGCACAAATAGTCTGGGTTACACTGTAGGTCTGGTCTCCTTCACAATCACAGATTCACAAGTAGTGCAGTGTGCAATTCAGCACCGTCGGTCTGGTCACGTTCAGTAGGAACTTTCACAAACACAGATTTACAAATAGTGCTGTTTATTGGACCAACATCTTATAGATTCTCCCTAGATTGCTGGTGATACGTTCACTAGACCTGCAAAATACTAGCAGGTAGCACTATGTAAAAGTGTTTCTGGGTATGCTCCAATGCAGTCAGAGGCCTAAATCTTACCAAAATGTGTCACTGGCTTTGGGGAAGAGAGAGGAGCAAGCCCATTGACTTGTCTGCAATGTGAGAGATTTACAATGCCAGCTTCCTCTCTGGGGGAGAAGTGGAGGCAGTCAAATATTCTATTACTGCTGTCATAAGTGGGGAAGGGGGGCAACCACTTCACTCTGTAAATGGACAGTTACAGAGAGAGTACAAAGACTCTGGGTCTTGTGTGAGGCCAGCACAGAACCATGGCACCTTGCCACACTCCCTCTCCCACCTGGCTAATTGGTAAGGGTCATTCATCCTCCTGATAACTTATTGCCCCATCAGCAGACCATCATGTCCATGGTAATTCCATCACCACTATCTCATGGAAATCCTTTCACCATATCAGTTATGGCATAGCTCATGGCTGTAGGCCTCATTCCTAGCCCAGTTATCCAGAAAAGTGAAAATATCTGCAGCAAACTGTGAGAGGAGACAAAACATCTGCTTTGTCCAGGCCATCCTTCTGCAAATCAAGGGATGCACAAGAAGATTAGAAAAATGCTTTTTTCTCTTGAACAGTGCTGAGGGAGGGAAAACATCTGGGACTGGAGAACAAAGAGGGCACACAGAGGTTAATCTAGATATGACAGAGTAGTGTTTGCATTCTAGATATTAAATGTCAGACTGGAGACTTTTTTCCATTCAAGAGCTCAGAGATATTTCTGAGCAGTCTAGGTTGCAGTTCTGACATGCCACAGGACACCAGTTATTTGGCAAGATTTAATTCAAAGCCATTATTTTGGGAAGGAACAGAGGATAGGTAGGAAGAATATCACTATTCTGTGGAGAGAATTTGCTGTTTCTAACCCTTTTACTCCACATAGTCTTCAACATCAATAAGAGTTCATACACATGTGCCAATGGCTGAATAGACTTAAATCCACTTATTAAGAGTGAAAGCCTAGATGTAAATATTACTCACAGAGGTACTGAGTTGGTAACAGTTGTGACCTTCTAGCACCCATGATTCTGCTTTCAGTGCATACTGTAATAGGGGCTTTTTCTCTTTCCTGGATGCACTGTGCAGCCACAGCAAGGACATCTGGCTGTTGTCTTATGGAAGTCAGAAGGAGTTTCTTCATAACTGGCAGTTCTGGTGGGATGTCTGACTGTATGCCTGGCTGCCTCTTGTGCCTCTGGCACTGTCTCTCTCAGTGCTGTCTGGGGTGGTGTCATGGTGGCTGTGTGCTCCCTTTGCCTCTGCAGGAGGAGGAATACTGAGCACACTGCTGCTTAAGCCTTACCTGGAGAGGTGTTTCAGGTGATGAGTCATGCAGGATGGAGCAGATGGAGCCATGGAGACAATGCAGTGCTGGTGTGACTGGGAGGGAAGCCTGGAGCGCTGGGGTTGGGCACTGGAGATGGAGGGGAGGACAAAGCAGAGTGCAAAGCCACCAGCTCTGTCAGAGCCCAGCAGCAGTACACACCACTGTGCTGTGGGGCATGTCCAAGGTGTCCAGTGTGCCTTCAGAGGGAGGGGTGGGAAGTGATGCACGGCAACACTTGGGAAGGTAAAATTTAAAAGGCAAGTCTGATTGTTGTGTAGTTTAATAATAACATGTTCTTCAGGAAGCTGAAACATGGCTGGAGCATAAGGAGGCTTGTGCTGGTTGAGGATGGCTGCTGGCTGAGAAGAGGCTGGAGAAGGACTGGTGGGAGTGCTTGGGGGGAGCACGGAGGGTGCAGATGTACTGGCACTTAGTGGGCACACGCTGGCCCTGCTGGCACGGGGGCTCTGATGGCCTTAGGGAAGCTGTTGGAGTGTTTTGGACTTGTTATTAAAGGCTAAATGCCTGACATGCTGAAGTTCTGAGAGGGTGTGGGGACTTGGAGTGCTTCAGTGCTACACTGAAGGCTTTGGCTTTTGCAGGGGTAGTTCATTTTGCTTTTAGTTCTAAGAGCAAAGACTTGGGACCCCAGTGAAACTGGCTTTCCACTGATGTATTTAATTATCTGTTTGATTCATTTACTTCTCACATCCACTTCTTTTGCTTTTTTCAAGAAGACACCTTAAGCAAGGAACTTCATTCTGTAAGGATGAAGATGGCTCTTTCCATGCAGAGGGATTTATAAACTGCCTTCAACTATTTTTTATTAATAGATAGTGTTACTGAAGTGTTAATACATAAGGCAGAAGTCAAGCCTCTGTTATTTTTCTCTCTTAGAGGTGAAAGCAGAGTGCATTGGCTTGCAGCGTGTGGTGTTTTTGTGGGGTTTATTTGGGAGCTGCAGCAAATAATTGTGACCTCTGATTAGAGGAGTGATTTAAAACTGCTCTTTGCTATGTTAACTTGAAGTTGTGAACTACAAAGGTTTGCAGTGAATAGCTTATGAATAGAAAAGGGACTCTGTTGGAACTCGCTATTATGTTTGAAGTTGGTAGAAACTAGAGATTGAAAAGACCCGCTGGTTCACTGAATTAATTCATTGCACATGCAAGACAGAAAGTCCTGGCACACTGATATCCTTCCTATGTTTCTCAGGAAAAAGAAAATATCTTGAGATGTTTCTGGACAAAATTCTTTGACACAAGGCAATCCATTAGGATGTCTACATTTTGACCCAGTCTGCTGTCTAGTTAATTTTTACATTAAATTTTCAGTGTCAGTTGCAGAATGACTAAAAAATTAAAGCTTCATGTAGAAGAAAGATGATTTATTATGTATTTCTCTTTCTTGCAGTGAAAGGAAATGTTATTCTGTAGCTGTTTCTGTTCTGGTTTTCTCTGAAGAATAGTCTAATTTAGTCTAAATGTAGATGTTGTGAAAACATACATGAAACACAAGGCTGATAATGTTTTTATTTTTGTTTGTGTTTTTTTTTTAATATAAGTCAGAAAATCATTTTTGAACAACTGGCAACCCACGGCTTTTGAAATCCGGTAATGACACAGTAAAATCTTGTAAGCAGTAAGGAAACAAAATATTGGTGATATTTGGTGATTATGCCAAGTGAAAAGAAGAAAATAAACAAAGTCTGTAAAGAGTGATGAGCAAATTCCATGTGAATAAATTTCACTTGTCTAATAATTGAACTTAATTTAATTTAACTATATGTGTAGGCCAAGAAATATTTTCCTTGTTCCTTTTATTTTTTTTAATGGACTTTCATAGGAAGTTGATAGAGTTCCTCAAAGGAATAGACTTGCTAGCTTCAATTTGTGAATGGTGCAGCCTACTTTTGTCTTTAGCTTATGAAATTTGGTCTATTTTGTCATGACTACTTTCTTTGTTAAAAGGTAAAATGCACATTGGGCAAGTGCTCTGTGGCAATTTGCATAAAAAGTGATGACAAAGAACAATTAATTCCTCATTATTATGCAGTGAAATGCTACTTTCCTCCTAAGTGACTGTAAAGGAAGGTTTCTTCCCTGTGTGTAAATCTGTTGTGGCATTGTTCTAAAAATAGTACTTAAGAGCCCTCTGCACTCTTTATAAATCAGGGTCTTTGACACTCCAGTCGGTTCTCAACAGAGAGATTTTTGTCACACACGCTGAACACCACAAGTATCGCCCCAAATATTCATCACAATAATAAGCATCAGAATTTTGTTAGATAAGGCAAGATAGAGTAATTTAGTATTTTGTCAAATTAGATCTCTATCCTTTTTATCTGGAGATCAGTATTCAAAGTACACTCAGATCACACACAAATAGAAACATATTCCTGCCACACACAGCTAGTCTGTACAGAACAAAGAGTCAAGATATTGTTGTCTATGAAGGCTTGATTCTGAGTACAGATTTCATTACCAGCTCACCATAGGATAATGAAATTCCTTCGGGGCAAAGATGAGGTACATCAAAGAGGCAGCATGGAGAGGCAGACTTTGTTAGTGCATGCTCCGTCACCTGCATTACTGGTCCTTGCCTGCCTTTAATTTGTAAGGAAATGCTAGTAATTCAAACCCTTTTATTGGACCAACTTATATTTATATATATCTATGTGCATAAATGTATGTGCATGCACAGAGAAATATGTATTTTTTAACATACAAAACCTTCTGGAAGTTGTTTGGCTTTGCAGCTGAAATGGAATACAGAAAATAATTAATTTCCTGCAAGCAAAAAATTGCCCATACAGGTCCTAAAAGCATCTTTGTATTTACTAAATAAATGCTGTCTGCACCATGTAGATAAATAACCCTTCCTGCAACTTTGCCTTTTTATTTCTGCAGCAATTCAGAGTGACTTTAGTGCCTATGGAAATGAGAGGACAATGTTCAGCAAGACCAGGAGCTGCTGAAGACATGAATCACGAAAGCTTTCCCACAAAGCTTTGCCAATACGGGAACAAAAGGGTTGCCCTACAGAAACACACCATGGGTCTATCTAGTCCAGCATCCCGCCTCTGGCAGCGGCCAGTAACTGATGCTGCAGAGCAAATCAAAACCACAGCAAGCACCCAGCTAATTATGAGATGCGATGCGTAGAGGAAAGAAAAAGGTTGGTCCTGACTCACAAGAGAGCAGTTTATGCCCTGAAGCGTGAGGTTTGATTTCCCTTGTATCCGTTTGCTTAACTCACACAGTTGCAAATACTATTTATGCTTAAAAGAGTTTCTAATCCTCTCTTGGATTCTAATCAACAATCTGCCTCAATAACCCGAGAGTTACCAGGAAGTTCTCGGGGCTGAGCACACTCTGCATGAAAGCTTTGTGCTTTACTAGTTTAGGGAAAGTTTTCCAGCCTTGGCCTAACACCCATTGCCCCGAGGATCATACCTAATTGTCTAGATGAAAAATACCCAAGCTACCACTCCCTTTCCCCTGAGTCCTGCCTAACTGAAGCAGTTCATTCTTTCCCAGCCCCCACTTGCGAAACGATTGTTTTGGAGAGATTTCTTTTGCTGGCACTGGGCAGTGGCTCCCCCTTTCTATCCTTCCAGGAGGTTTGGACAGGTTCCTCTGTGTGTCTCACATCTTTATGTGAGAGGTCTGCCAGCAGTCAGAGGATGCTGCCTGGCCACGCTGCCTCCCTCCCACTGTTGCAAAGGAGAGAGCAGTGGCAGGGGGAGGAACGGGGCATAGGGAAGATTCACAGAGGGCAGCAGTGGTGTCAGCTTCTTTCTGTCCTTTCAGTATTTCTTCATGAAATAGCAGGAGTTCCACTTAGACTGCTCTGTGAAAACATGCAATGCCTGTGAGACTCTCTCTTCTTCCCAGCTTAGTCCAGATTTTCTTCTCTCCTGGGCAAGAATGCAAGCAATGCTTTCAAATCATCTTTTGATCACCTTGCATGACCTTGAGCATCATTGCAGAGTGATCCTGGCTCCATTACAGCAGAGTGATAATCCTCTCTGAACTCTCTCCATTGCATGTGGTTTTCAACTATGTACATGGCAAAATGGTTATTTAAATCCAGCATATGGACCTTAACAGCAATATCAGAAGGTGAAGGAAATCAAAAAAGGCTTAATGTGGGCCTAAGTGCTCAAGCCTAAGGGTGTGAGCCTGAGCTCCTGAACAGAGAGGTGCTTTCTAAACAAGGAGGTGCACAAACTCTGCAGGTTTTCATCCCAAAGTTTTACCTTCACAGCCTGAGGCTGTCATTGCTGCACAGGTGAAGGAAGACAAACTTCAGTTTTGAGTTGGCCAGCAGACTGACCCCAGCTTCTGAAACAGCTCCAAACAGCTCTCACAGCACCCCTGCCATGGCATCCTCGCCTCTGGCTGTGTTTTCGCATCCCTTCCCTGCTCCTTGCCCCTAAGGCAGGCATTGGTGTTGCAGCATGCCAGTTTGGGACCTCGAGTGGCTGCACACTTCTTTGCAGAATTAGTTTTCTGCCAGCATGATTTCCTGAACCAGCTGACCAGAGCAGATAAGACCAGGACAGGTGCAAAGGGAGGAGTGGGAATGGGAGTCTGGGGATAGGGCAGAGCACCCCATCTTGATGTGGATCCTCTGCCTGGAGAGCCCAGCAAAGAGGCACCCCTGCCTCAGCCTGGCCCCCACAAGAGGCTGATCTGCCTGCTTGGTGCTCCCCTGTGAGCTTTCATAACCTTTGTGTATTAGTGAGGGGCAGTGCTGTGAGTCCAAGAAGAAAGGCAGGTTGGTGCAGTGGGGAAGGGAAGAGGGGAGGGGACATGGGGGTCAGGTAGTGGGCTCAGACAGTGAAGAAAAAGTGATGATTCTGCTGGCTTACTGCAGGCTTAGAATGGGGAACTCTTGAACCTTGTGTGCCCTTCTGTGTGAGGCAGAGACCCTGGGCAGGTTGGGAGTGCAGCGAGGGCTGGGAGCAAGCTGCCTGCGTGAGCAGTGAGGGTGGGCATATCTGTGGTTTTCTGCCTGATGTCCTTTTCCCTTCGTGTTTTCTCTGTACCTAAAGGCAGCCATGCTTCTGTTTCTACCAGCCTTCCCAGGATCTCTTCAGCTGCTGCCTCAGCTATGGCAAACAATAGAACAAAACCCAAATCAGAGCCCTTGTTCAGCAAAGATCTACACACAGAAGAAACAGCCTGCCAAATACAGAGGTCTGAAACTGCCTGCAGTGTGTTGGTCTGTTTACCTAGCATGGCTCATGCTATTTTATTTGCTTTAGTGTCATTACATGCATCCTGGGAGAGGTGGGAGGAATGTCTTCTGCAACCTATGCTGAATTTTTCTGAAACTATGATGTGAAAAGAATGCCATTTCATGTCAAGGAACTGTTATTTCAGCAAGCAGCATGTTATTTTGTATTTCTCAGACTACATTTTACCTGCCTGGGGTGTATACGTGAGATCTACTGAAATCACTCACCATCTTCCATAATTTATGCTGCTCTTCAGTCTTAGCAGCGTGCATAAACTTCAGTGACACTTTGTCATTCCTCTCTAAATCATTTTGAAAAATCATTTGAGGAACAGCAGCAGATCCATGGTGTTCTGTGTTTCTCCTGCTTCACTTTCCAGACCAGGTTCTGAGGTGGTAGGATGACACAGCAGAAGAAAAATCACAGCCAGGAAGGTGTGTATTTTCCCAGTAGTAAGAAATTGGAATGTATAATGTGGTAGCATGAACCTTGGCATACCTATTAAGCCTAGCAGTGTCATCCCATGTGGTGGAGGCAAGGAGAATCCAGCTGAAAGAAAATGTTCACCTTTTTCTTCAGGCAATCTCTTCATAAAACCTCACAATGAGCAAATAAAGACAGTGGAAGAGGGGAGATGTGAGGGGTAACCTTTAAGACATGAGTGGCTTAGCATTTACAATTGTCACACAGGACTGTACCCAGATTATTTGTTTCCTATTGCTTAATCCATTTATAACGCAGTGTACTAATCCACAGTTTGTCATTTGACCCACTGCTCTGCTCTGTGGAGCTCTGTCAAAGGATTTTGAAAACCTGCTGACACTTTCTGCTTCCTTAAATCAATGGGACTCTATTTTGGGTTTGAGGGAGAGAGCTGCAGCTCAGCTGGCCTGATCCTGCACCCCAAATTAACAATGTCTGTGGTTGCACATAGTGAGCATCCTCAGTGCTTGGGTTGACCCTGCCTACCTTTCTTTCTATCTCATATTTTGGAAGAGAGAAATTCTTTAGTCTTGGAAAGCACCCTTGTTTTTCCACACTGCATGCTCTTGCCAGTCTCTCTGTTCTGAAGTTTAGCTTCTGAACACTCCTGAATTCTTTTAACTTCATCAGCTTAGGTTTTCTTAACCTCCATTGCCTCCTCTCCAGAAATGTTTATCTTCATAACAGCACAATCAGCATTTCAATAAATTTCAAAATCCCCCACTACAGTGAGAACAAATGTAAATAATAAATTCAGCTTCTTGAAAATGTCTTAATCCTTGTTAATTGTGTCCTTAGTTCTGTAATGACCCGGAGGGCTTACAGAGACACACATGCACCTTTATTTATGTTTAGTCTATTTGAATAATTATATATTGTTTATCTTATTATCTTTGGCTGTTCACTCCCTCTCCTCCCTCTGAATTACTGTCTATTTACAGTTTACTTGTGCTGAGCTGGTTTGGTCAGAATTTCTAACATGTCTGTGTGAAAGCTCCTTCAGTGCTGACCTGGAGGCAATGTCTCTGAAGTTCACAGCACCACATTCTACTACAGCAGCTCATGCCTTGAAAGAGCCTTCAAGGCTCTGAATTTTTTTATAAAGGTTTGTTTGCCTCAGTTCAGTGTGATAAAGAAGTACAATGTGATATCTCAGTGAGGCATTTGATTTTTTTTTAATATAGTAATCATTAACAAAGATATTAGCCAGAAGAGCAACTTTAACTTAAGGTTGTCAGATGCTTTCCTCCTGTCAGCTGCTTATAATTCCCTCATTTTAACCATTGCAGGTGATTTCTTTTAGGCTCTGGGTCCATCTCATCTATTAAAACTGTCTTTTTTTGAGAAGAGGAGTGGGCATTTTTGGAAGCAAGGTGGGCCAGGAGGTGAGGGAAGCAGTGAGAGTGGAGCTGAATGAGAAGCTGGTAGGAAACACTGAGACTACCCAAGGACCAGGGCTGAAACACAGCACCTGCACCCATCCACCTCCCTTGGCTGCCTGTGGGGGTGATTTACAGCACTGCCCTCTTGGAATGTGTGATTTGTACAAATGAGGCCCTGGATGGGACTGCAAACTTAATTTGTACGTCTGATGTAAACTGGCAGTGAGGCAAACCTGTAAAGATGCACAGCTAATTCACTACCTTAGCCAGCCTTTAATTCCAAGTCATTTCCAATTCTACTCATCACTGAGAAGGTCATGACAGAAAAACTTTTGACTAAGTAATCTTTGCCTTCTTTTTACAGCTTTGGTACAAAATGGATTAATTAAAAAGAAGAGGAAAATAATCTGTTCCTTTCTCTTGTCATGAGAACCACACGTGCTGTGTAAAGTAGAGAGTGAAAAGAAGCAAGTGCTCTAAGTCAAGGATTATTTTATGTATTTCATGGGAAAAAGTTGTTCAGCTCTTTTCAAAGCAAACTATGCCTACAGTACTTTAGAGGGAAGTAGGAGGAAATGACAATAATTATATCTGAACTGGCTTAGGGCTAAATTCTGCAGATGAATATGGGTGTGACTGGGCAAAATGTTGTCTTGATGTTAACCTGAAGGGAAAATGAACCTATCAAACCCAGATTCATTTGCAAAAAGTGTTACATGTGTTTTTGTCTATTCACACAAGTATATTTGGTTTTTTTTTTTCTTATCTGAATGTGCAAATTAGCCTATTCTTTATTCACCTTTGTAGGAGCATATTCACATGCAAAAGTATGACAACTTAGTTTCAGTATCTCAGTCTTAAAGATCCCATATAGCTAATGTAAATATTGGTGGAGAATATAAAATTTAAAAGAAAATTAATGACAACTTGAGTATTTGTGGATTTTGCTCAGAAGTAGATGGGAAAGTGAGTAAAGACCAAGGAAGCAAAAGACCCATAAGCTTATCTGTGGAACTAGGGATATCTGTAGGACAGATGGGATTATGTTATTGGTCAAGGCCAATAGCCATGTTCATAAAGAGTAAGAAATAAGAAATTATTAAAGGGAGCTTATGAATGTAAAACTTTAATAAGTGGGATATCATGGGCAAATCAAAGGAGCACTAAAGGATGAAAGAGTCTAGTCCTATGTAGTGGAAAAGAGAACTCTGCTGCAGCTCTTAAGTGCAGCAGTCCTGGTGTTAATGAAAAGCAAGGTTTTTTTTTTCAACATCCAGAATTGTATGGGTTAAAAATTCTTTCTCAACTGACAAGAGCTCAGCTAAACAGATCAAAAAGAGAAAGAAAACCAAAACACAAGCTCAGAAGTTGCCTTTGCCTTGTACCAGGAGTCAGAAAGTGTCAAAAGATGTGTCATATCTTAAAAGGCTAAATGAAAAGTTATAGTTCCTCAGTACATGAAGAAAGAAAAGCTTTATTGAAATAGTTTCTTTGTCGCATCCTATAAAAATATTATGAGGACAGCATGTATAAAAGAGTAAGAAAAACAGAGGTTACTGGAAATTCATGTAAAGACAAGTTTCTCTATCTTATAGCATAACAAGAGAAAGCCATCATTCCCAATACAAGTGTTTCTAATTATATGGAGGTTTGGGGTTTTTTAAAGTTTCTGGACTTTTCTGCTAAAAACCTGTGGCACTTGCTGAAAACTGACTGTTACAGATGTTACCAGAGTAGCTGGAAAACCCACCCATCTTTCTGAACTCTGATTAACAAACAAGATAAACATAATTTATGTTCCCCAGAAATGTGTTTTTTTTAACTGAATGGCCAAGGTTTTCACTGCTGAATTTTGCCATAGCACCCACAAGTAGTGCCATACCAGGGGCTGTTCCTTCAGCAGTGCTGTGCAAAACACCCTCCCCTGCCAGGGAATGTGGCTGTGTTTGCAGAGCTGTGGGGATGTGCATCCTCAGTGGGGCTGCCACTGCTAATTCTGGGCCTGTTTTCTGTAGTCAGATCTTGAAAAAGGCTGGAGAAAACAGGTTGCCTCTGGCACATACTGAAGTTTCAGTAGTTCCAGCACTTTGTTTTTAAGTCCCACTCATTGTGCTGACTCCTCCTGCCAGGTCTGGATGAAAGCAGAGTTGACCTTGTCCCAGTTTAGGGCAAATTTGTGAGGAAACCTCCGAATGGGGTTCCTCTAGAAAGCAAATTCAGAGGAACTCAACCCCCACTGCTTTGGGAAAGGTTTCCTTTTAGAAGGGTGGAAAAAAGTTTATTTAACAAGCAAAGTATTCACAAGTATTAAAAAAATGAATAATATTATACAATAAAACCTCTTGCTGTTCTGAAGAGATGGCAAATTCAGAAAGTCCTGTAATTCAGAGAGAATCCTCTGTGGGTGTTTCTCAGCTCACTGAGTGTCTCTCAGCCCCTCTGGTGCTGGAATGCAGCGTCATGGGCCCCAGTGGGGGCATGAGCTCCTGGAGTTTTTCTGGGATTTTGGTCCAGGGCAGGTTTGAACAGTTCCAGAGAAAGAAAAATCCACAATCCAGGGAACTTCTCTGCCTCAGCTAGCTAACAAACTAACTAAAAGCAGAGGAGAGCTCTCTCCTGCTCCCTGCTCTGCTGCAGATAACGTGCACGAAGAGAGAGACCCGAAGTTCTTATTGCTGATTTTGAATACAGCTGTGAGAAAATTCTACCCCTTTTCCTTCTACCCCACTTCACTCTCAGATCTAGTTTTAAAGGCACAAAACTTATTTCTGGACTAAACAGACAAATGGGGATACAATCCAGCTTCATAAAGTCACCCCCGGAGAGACCTGTACGCCATTTCTGTAAATCTGAGAGATTTCTACTCCTTGTTCCCTGGAAATACATGAGTGGGACTGAGAGAGGCAAATGAAACTACTACTTTTCTAAGGAGTGAGCACTGAAATATTTCCCCCTGAGACACAAGTTGTAAGTCTGAGCTATAACATTTACCTGCAGCTGATTTGAAACTTAGTGGAACTTTGAATGTGTGCTAAACAAAGTAAGTGGGAACCATTTAATTCTAAATATCCCAGCTGAGTCTAGACCCTTCCTCCAAGGCAATTTTGGATGCTACTTGAGGCTTAAGTTGCTGAAAAGCCCAGTTATTTACCCTGAAAATTGTGGTGAGATGAAGACTAGGTAAAGGGAGGGAATACTCAGGTGGGTTTCTGAGCCTGTTTAGGGCTGCATTAATGATGGTGAGGAGAATGACCATTGTCTTTGTGCCTGGTGTGACAGGCTCTCCCCTGCCAGCAGCCTCCACAGCCATGTGCCACAGTCAGAGCTGGCTGGATTAGAAGATTTACAGTGTTTCTTAGAAAGAGCCCAAGATTGCTACTAGAAGGACTTGCAGAGTTTGTAAGCTGCAGCAGCCTAAATTCAGATTGAATGCAAACACAGTAAGGATTTTGGGGAGTTAGGATGTGGGCATCCTCAAGAATCCCAGATCAGATACAAAATACACCCTTTCCCTGACCTATAATCATGTTGAAAGATAAACAGGGAGAAAGTCCACCTTCAATTAGATAAATTCTCACTTCAAATTTGTCATGGCTTTTTGCACGCTTGCTCACTGATACCAGCATAAATCAGTTGCTAGGTCACTTCTGAAACAGGAATGATTTGTATCATCCATGCACTGGAGAAATGGCTTTGCAGCCCACAGGGTACCCAGTTCCACTGCCTTCACCAGGAGATGCATGACTGTAACTGGGACTGCTGCTGACTCCAGAGACCTTGATGAACACCATCTATTTCCTCATCAACTATTAAGCTTTTTTGCAGTGAGACTAGAAAAGGGCATAGACCCCTGTAAAGATGTATCCAAAATCCTGTGTTTCTGCTCTTTCTCTAAGTCCTGCAAGCTCTCCTCCTTGTCTTCTTCCAAGCCAAGGAAATGCTGTTACAGAGCACAACTGAAACCAGGTATTTCTGACATCTTTAGGCTGCTGACATGTACTCTGGGAGGAATTGCTACATGTCTTTCTCCCAGCTGAAAACCAAGTAAAAGCAAACACTAACCATAATACTGATTAATAACTAGCTGTGGTTTCTGTTAACAAAGCTCTTTTACACACACAGTGGAGAAGCAGCAGACTGTGTGTTGTTAGCAATATATTGTCTTCTCACTATTGTTAGAATGGCATTTCATCACCTCATTTTATTTGTTCCATCTGTTTCATACTGACTTTGCTATAATGCTACTTTGAGAATACTGTGATCGTTTGTTTGTACTGATATCAGAAATAAATATAAAATGTTTTTGAAAGCACCATAAGGATGGAGGGTTTGATGGGATTACAGTAAAAGCGAGCAAGCTGTGAACAGAGACACAGACTGCTGTAAGAATCCCTGGAAGAAATGAGTTAGAGGTTATTAAGGGAGAAAGGAGAAGAAAGATGTTCTTGTGACTAAGGCACTGGACTGATATTAAAGAGGTCTGGTCTCTGTTCCTGGATACATTATTGGATTCCTTTGTGACCTGTGACAAGTCACTTAGTCTCTCATTGCCTCAGTTCTTCACCACTAAAATGAAAGTAAATAAAATTTCTTTACCTCACCAATCTATTTCAGAGACAAATCCATTCAAAAGTTATGAAATGCTCAGCTGTTAAAGTGATGAGCACAGGGGAAAATGAGTAAATCAACGAATTCCAACTCTGCTTGTGATGAGTTTAGTGAGATATTTCTCCAGCCAGTGAACCCGCTATGAAGACAAACACTGGTTTTTTCCTAGTCAGAGAAATATCAATGACCAGTTTTTTTGTGAAGTCATAACAAGGTCTGAGAGATTTTTAATGATAATATATCAGTAAAGGAAAAAAAAAATGAAACCCCGTTTTTACTTATTACATCAAGGAAGAAAAGACCCAAGAGAGGGAATGATAGATGTCCTAACTGTATAAAATGAAAGTTTGAATAGAGAAAATGTACAACTTTTCTATCACTGGGAATCTTTTAAAGATTAAAACATACATGAGCTTTACTTTTCACTGCCAGGTACCTTACACAGTCAATTACACCCACTAATGGTGTGAATAAAGTGCTTCACATATAACTGGTTGCATTTTATATTCCCCTAGCACCATAAATGACCACACAAGGGTATAGGCATGGAGAATCCATTTCCCATAGATTTCCAGCATATCACAACCTGAGAATGTTGCTTTATTCTTCAGTGCCATGTTTGTCACCAAAGCTGGAGAGATATGAGGTAAATTCTATCTGTGAATCACACCCAGAAAGCTTCCTAATCTGAGATAACTACTACCTGATGTCATATGTGTTTGGAACTGATAAGGAAATCTTTTAAATTTCCTATTATCTTTGATTAGATATGGGTTTCGGTTTTGATTTAGTGTTAGGCACCTACTGTGAGGAACAAAGGAGGTGTCACAGATAACAGAGAGGTAATTGTTTTTGAAAGTGAGATCCCTAAGAGAATAAAAAGCAGGTTGTTGAATTTCTTCTCATTTTATTGATTATCCTTTCACTATGATTATCCAGCTGCGGAAACATATGCTTTCAAAGGAGATAATCTTATCTGTGAGATGACTAACATGCATCTAAATTTTCCATTGTTACATACCACTGACATGTCTTTAAACTAGATCCTTCTCCTGAATGTGTCCAACACCAATGAGACTGACTGGTTTTCCTTTAGGATGAGGACAAGCAATTTTCTTTGAATCACTGTGCTCTTCCTGCATGGCTCACGTGTTTGAAAATTATTTGCAGGCAGATGCTGACAATTTCCTAAAGAAACTTCATGGTTCATTACCTCCCTTTATGATAGCAGCAAAATAAATTGCTGTAAAGTCAGTTAATGTGATAGAAAATGTTCACATTTCCAGTAATAATAATAATAATAAAATCTCAATCCTGCTTTCTAAACTCTCCCAAAATACTTTCCAAATCACCTCCCCTTCTGCTTTTGCACGCAGATACTGAGCACTACTTTGTGCTAAGTAGAACAAAGGTTGTCTCGGCGATGCAAACACCGCTGGTTTATGGTGCTGCTTAAACAGATTCTTCAGGAAAAACAACGTGCATAATTTAGTGCGGCTGCTGGGTGAGCAGGGGAGGAACAAGGAACAGGGCTTGTTGCTTCTGCTGTGTGCTGCTTGCTAAGTCCCTCACGTGAACTGGAATTACAGCAGGCAATAGAATATTGGTTAAATACGTGCTCACATTTTCCCTAGAGAGGGATGGATGTAATATAATAAGCATATAACTACTGTGTGTATTCTGGTGATCATAAAATGAGGTACAGTAAGTAAGAATGAACAGACAATCAGGCTTTGCCAAGTTCCAGTGTCTTTGCTATACTTGATATTTGCACTATTTGGACATAGCTGTGCTGGTTTCTATTTTCCTGAATGGTCTGAGGGCCAGGTTTTCAGAGAGGCTTTAACGGAGCTGACTCTCACGTTAAGAGGGAAATAATATTGAGGTACTTTGGAGTTTGCTCCTGCCAGTCAGGAGAGGGATTTTCTCCAGGGTAAGCCTGGATTCCAGAGTGTGTTGGCCCAGCCTTTGTGAATTATCATGGCTCATGACTCTCAAAAGGGCAAAATGTAAGGAGGTGGATAAAAATATTTGCTGCAAGTGGGGGTGGGTGGGTGGGGATGTGGGGAACATTAACTAGAGTGGATTCTCTTGATCAGCAAAGAAGATGCTGCCCAAACAAAACGACAAAAGTGGTGTAGCCAAATGTGACCTGACCCAATAAAGGAAAACTATTTTGAAAAATCAGTGCTAAAGAACTTGCATGGGAGTGAAACAGATGATATCCCTCTGTTTTAAATGGTAAAGCAACAGATTCTGTAATGGTGGCCACACCCAGGGTGGGCAGGTAGTTAAAACCTCGGCGATGTATTTGTGTGTGGGCAAAGCAAGCAGGTAGCAAATCATAATCTCATAGTGAGCAAATCATTCTAAAGAGGAGATTTGCATCCTAAAAGCATGCCCTAAGACAGAAGATAAGTCTTCCAAAGCTTGTATTTATCACACGTAGCACATGTTTAACTCTGTGTGATGTGACTTCACTTAGCAGTTGAGGCTACTGGCACAGCTCAGACTCCAGGGGTACAGAGATGAGCAGTGTTTCAAAGTGTGGATCGCTGGACTGGCTGATCATCTCAGATGTAAGAAAGAAATAGGGGGTTTCTGGGGATTGGATGAAGCCAGGGCTTGTGTCCTGTTTCCTATTTTTTCCATTAAGCCTGATCAGTGCATAAAGGAATAGAATTGAAATGCAGACCTGTAAGTTCATCGCTGAGATGAAAGAAGCCACTCAGCATGAAGGCACAAAGGCACAAAAAAGAAAGACAGGGAAGTAAAAGAGGAAGCAAAAGGCAAAACTTCAGTAGAAAAATCCAAAGCATCAGAATGGCTGATTTCAGCTTCATAGAGTCGCCCTGAGCATACATTAAACTGGGTTCAGCTGCTGTATGTACCATCAAATATTTCATATTAATAATTAACTAGTCACCGGCTGTCAGAGCAAGATTCAAATGGATGGAAGGGGAGTTTGGGTCACCTTCCCTAGGACTGAGAGTTTTAATGAAGGGATAGCTTTACAACACTGTTGAGGAATGATGAAATACTAGGCAGAAGGATTAAGGGATATACATCTTGAAGGATCCTTCCATGCTCGCTCCCCCATAGGACAGTATTTAATTTTCTCTTTTTATTCTTCTCCTTGATACACTGCCAGTGTGTACACATAAAGGGCTTGGTCTCAACTACCAAAGTGTGATGTACCCCAATGTACATGTCTGGAAAATCAGCTTACATATATGCAAAGTCAACAGCAAAGGCACTGTGTATCAGGAACATGACTGCATGCAATGACTGTTATAAATCAGAGTGCTTGGTGTGTCTTTGCTGGACACATTCTCATTTATCAAGGTGATTTTTAAACCTGTGCCTAATTCCCATGCGTGAGAAATGGGAATTCACTGAAATCTCTTGCAATGCCTTGTTCTGGCTTTAGATTTTCTCCCCAACACCCCTGTTCACCTTCAAACCTACTTGAACATGAACATAAATGATAGACTACGAGGCACTGGGTTTATTGCCTTCCCATCGATCACTGACGGGCGGTTACAACTCATGCCATCACATGAGCAGCTCGAAATGGCACAGTCAAACCCCAGGCTTTGCTTGTTCCTCTTGTGAAGGGGAGAACGAGTCCAAAGAGACACCAAAAGCCCTTTGCAGCCTCAGCTGCAGGACCCAAAGTGACCACAGCTTCAGGGAATTGCTCCAGGGGAAGCAACAAGCAGGACTTAAGAGAAAAAACTGAGGAAACAACAGTTTCTTTGTAATCAACTGGAAATGTTTATGAAGTCAGGCTGCCATTTGCGTGTCTGGCTTAGGGTGAAAAATGAGCATAAAAGCTATGCAGAATTACCTTTCTTCTAGTCCTACAGAAGGACAGACAGACACAATGACAAACTCTGAAAGCCCAGAAGAAAAAGTGGCACATTTCAAAAAGCTAATTACAATTTCTTTCCCTTAGAGATTAATCCACTGACTGTAATTAAGCTCCCTCTATTTTTGAGATCTTGGCAAGATCTAAGAAAAGCGTGAGCAAACGAGAGAGTGCCCTTGCTAGCCAAGCAGATTTTTTTACTAAGCTCTATCAGCCCTAATTAATAGACCTTTGTGTAAAACCAACGAGAAATCAGATTTCCAATAGAGCTGAATCAAATGGCCTTGGCTACCTCTGCACACACAGTTTGTTAGGAGCTTGGCCACAGCCAGGATTTACACATTCAGAGGATGAAAAGGAGGCATGGGGGGGAGGCAGGATGAACGAGCTCCCTCTGCCCCTACTCCTTCTTCTCCTTTGCTGCTGCTTTGTTCTGTTTGTAATCTTACCAGATGGCTAAGGCAACCTAGTGAAGAGATTGCCTGAAACAGGCAGGTGATGAGGCCAGCAGCAGGGACTCCGTCAGTGATTGAAGAAACTGATACAGCTCTCTAACCCTCGCTGCTAACAAAAACCTTTGTTATTCCTTTGCTCACTGCTATGTTGCATTTTGTGCCTTTATGACAGACAAGAAGGATGCCAGAAGCCAGATCCTCAGCTAGCACAGGCGAGGTAGCATCACTAACATCCCTAGAGCAGGGCTGATCTGTGCTAGCTGCAGCTTTAGCCCTTAATTGCTGCAGAGCCCAGCTCTATTCTTCTCCTTACAGCCTCTCCTATAAGTATGCAGGCATGCTCCTCTCAGAGCAGGGAGGGCCTAGCCCTTTCCAACAGCTGTACCTGGCAGACAACATGTTTTTCTTTCCACCCACACCAGGGTAATGCTATGGGCAAACAGCGGTGCAACAGAAACTGAACTGGGTCACAGAGAGCACTCAGAGATGCCCAGAAATCTCTAGAGACAATATTGACTATGCCAACACCACCCTCAAGAGCAGACTTGACTGTTTTCCATACTGGGAGTCTGTAAGCACAGTGTCTGCCTGGGCTCAAGGTGTGCTCTCCACAGCAGCTGCAGGGATTGTGCTTGCCTGAGCCTGCTCTGTGGGCTAGGATGCTCCCAGGTGCATCCAAACAGTCCAAGAGTAAACTGTTTGTGAGGCAGCTGCATGGACTGAAAGTGGGTGGGATGTGGGGCAAAATATGTTCACAGCCACTCTGGGGCTGGTTTTCAAAGCCACCAGGCCTCTTCATGTTCAGTGATCCTTTGTAATACAGATCAAAACCATGGCACTGCCAGTAAAGGTTGGAGCAACTCATTCTCCATTTCCACTATAGCTCCCAGCAATTCAGTGTGAAGAATTAGCCCTTTAAGGAAAAAAAAAAGAAAAAGAAAAAAGAAAAAAGAAAACACCTGACCTGTCAGGTATTTAATTCCATGCAATATATTTTCTGACCTTACTCTCATAAAAGTTAACAGTGAAAATACAGTTGACTTGAATGGGAGCAGAATTAGGTCCTATTACTGCACTGATTAAGCTGTAAGAGCAGAACAGGGCCCACAAAGCTTTCCAGTTATTGTACAAAGACCCAGCTTTGTCAGTTCTTTGGTTTGTGGATCATAACGACATAAAATACATTTATGTCCTAAACAACAATAGAAAGCTTGTCTTTGTAGTTAAAAAAACAAACTGAAACCTCCAGAACAAAAGCTGAAATACCATTAAAATAAGGTAGGCATATTTTTCATATCTAAGCTTATATATAGTATAAATGTCTTTTGTCTGTATTTTTTTATTCTTACTGGAGAATTAAGCATTGAATTTTTAAAAAGAAGAAAAAAATAGTATTTCTTTTCCTAATCCTCATTGTAATTATCTTTTAATCCCTTACAAAACTTTTTTAAAATAGAATCTTAATAGTATCAGTTTCTCACTCTATATTATTGCCAAACGCTGCTTAGACTTCTTGTATATCTTTTAGAAGTAGAAGCACTTATACTCAAAATGTGGAAGTGTCTATTTGAAACAACAACTTTTGAAAAAATATAAAGTTTGGACAGGGACATCTCATATAGGAGGTTTTAGGTAAAGGTATAGGTTTTAGAGTATATGTAGTTTGAGAGCTTTCTTTTATAAATGCAGTGATCAGGATGGGAAGAGCACTACCAGCTCTTTTTACCTCTACCACGTAATATTTTTTTCTTATCTGTGGTCATCTTGAAGTGGGAGTGACAAGATCTACAGAGAGAAGTTAAAGAAAAAGCTGATGATCTCACAAAAGATTGGAAATATGAACGCTGTGTTGAAGTTTCCTTGATCTGGCCGATATTATGGCAAATCTTTCAAGCTTTGGCAAAAGAGATAGGTTGCCCAGGGAACACAAGAAACAAAGAAAGAGGCTGGCAATTTGTCATGATCAGAAGCAGGAGAACCGGAATGCTCTCGTCACATCTGGAGATATCGAGTCACCACCAGGTGCTGAATCAGACATTTGAACCAAGAACCTGCAAGAACCAAAAGGAAGAGGGGACATACAGGGGGTGGAGTGGGAGACTGAGAGATCCTGTTTGTTTAAAGCCAGAGAAACTTCAGGAAAGTCCATAAGGGCCTCCCAGCTGGTCCCAGTCAAGACAGAAGATGCAGAGAGCCATCAATCCGAAGTGCATATGGCTCTTGGAGGAATAGGTGTATCCCACAGCAGTTTTCTGCTTTCCAGAAATGAAGGACAACCTCACAATAATAAAGAACACTGATGTCAGGCATCCCAGGTTGATATATGTGGTGGGGATCTGCACCAGTGACATCAGCTTCACCCAAGGCACTGTCCATTAAGAGCATTGGTACTTTTTAAACCATTACAGATCCTATCCAGCCTCTCTGAAAGGTTATAGGCTACACTTTCAAGCAATGAATTAAAGACATGTTGGTGTTAGTGAGCATTTATTAAAGTGCATCTTATCTTTCATGCTCTTAATCTTTCTTTATAATGTGCAGTAAAACTGCATTATCACACACCCCTTTCTCTTGGTACACACTGACTAGACTCCCTTGGCCAGCAGCAGCATTTCCTGAGTTTCCAGAAATGACGAATGATTTCTTAATGCAGAAGTGCTGTGGCTTCACTGCAGTCACAAAAGCAGATTAAATTAGTATTGACCTTGGTGCTGCAGTAGCCGTGCGGGTATCAGGAGAACATATGACAACTCTGCATACTGGTTCTCATTCTGCTTGAAGAAGATGAGATCATCACTGACCTAAAAATTGGCAGCTGTGCCTGCACCAGTGAAATCAGTCTGGTTTCATCGACCTTGTAAAGAAAGTACCAGCATCTATCATATGTATTTGAAACTTCAAAAGGGAGAGTTTTCCAGAAACTCAAGCTTCTTGGTGACATGACCAATTTATAAATGGGAACCATTACCTCAAACTGAGGATTTTTTTGTGCTGTCCTATTGGCATCCCTCAGCCTTGGTTCTGCAGTCCCATGGGGAAGATGTGCTGCTGGAAAGATTTCCAGGCTGAAAGGGTGGATGGACAGTGAAGCTAAAAACTGTAAATAATGCCCAGTGATGGGGGGATCTGAAGGAGTCACTCGCCTAGCTTGGGACTAAATGGCTAAAGGCAATAAGAAGGTGTCCTTGTCATATTAAGGAAACCATTTATGGGTCACCTAAAGCTCCACTGCTGCTTGCAGGTGTATGAATTTGATCTCAAAAAGGCAGACATTTTCAAAGAGATTTTTGTGTTGTAGGTGGGATGAAGCAGGAGGATATATCCAGCTCAGATGAAGTTAGAGCCAGGAGTAGAAACCTCTGAAGTACAGAAAAAGGTGCATGAAACAGCATCTGCTAAAGATCAAAAATTTAAATCAGCCTATTCAGATTACCTATAGCCAAGAGGATGAAAAGAGTGAGTCAAGGTGCTCAGAGCTTGAAAAAGCTGGATATGTAGGTAGGGGGCAAGCGGTGTCATTCAGGGAAGTATGAGACCCTGGTAAAAGTATTAGAGGACTGAGTTCAGGACTGTACAAACAATAAATCAACTTACATCCAAAATGATAGCAAATGTAAGTCAGTATAGTTTCAGGTGTGGCATGTCTCATCACACAAACCTCTTGCCCTTCTTTTTTGATAGGATTACTGGTCCACAGAGCTGCATCAATATCTATGCTTATACTTCTCAAAACCATTTGACTTCATACCACATTATCTTCTGATAGAAAAATTTGCACAAAATGAAGAGCCTTTTCTTGGAAAGTGGTACTGAACAGAAGGACATGGGGGTCATTGCAAATAATTACCAAACCACAAGCACGTGAGGCAGTGTGGTGGGAAAAATTGGCCAATGCAACCAATAGATGTATAATAAAGGAATATAAAGTAAAAGATGGAAAGTGATTTTGAATTAATGACAGCTATTACTATACTTTGTCCACTTCTCATTTTCATGCTTCAAGGAAGATGTGAAATACTGCAGGAAATTCAAAGGACAGCTACAGAGTTGACCCAAGGGCTGGAAGGCAAGCCCCAAAGACAAGGCTTATGCAGGCAGAGAGGTGACATGATCTGTATTTATAGATATTTACACAGAGAAATGAGACCTAGGGTGATATTTTAATGCCATATATAAAAACATAACAAGATCCAATATCTGTAAGCTGAAGTTAAATGAATTCAACCTTGAAATAGAAGCACTTTCCTAGCAGTGGTGGTAAATAGATATTGAAACAGCTTACCACAATGGTGATGGCTTTGACACTGCTTCATGTCATTAGAATGAGATCAGTTGCTTTTCTGAATGATGCATCTTTAGCAAACTGCTGTCAGATTTTCTATGGTGATGCAATTGTTTCTGGCTTTGGGAGGGAGGAGGCTGAGCCCCACACCTGAGATCAACCAAAGCTGTGATGGAGGCAGGGTTAGAAGGGATGCAGCTCTTGGGTGGCACAAAGGATTGAGAGCCAGGTTGGTAACTCAGGGCTCTGAATCAGGGGCAGAAGTTTGCTGTTGGGAACCTTGCAACATTACCACCTGATTGCTTTCTGTCTGCAGTGGTGGCCACAGACATTGCAGGAAATTGATATTTCTCCTGCACTGGGCCTGTGCCTGGGAGTCCCAGGGCTCAAATTAAGTTTTTAGACCTTGTTTTCCTCACATTATTGAGGCTACCTAAGGTTTATATACAGGACAAAAATTCTTCTTGTTAAAAGGAATGCAAAGGAGCAAAACTAATATAACTTTTAAGTGGTGATAAATTTCATGCATGGAAGTTTAAGTTAATTTAAGGAAAGGTTTGACAACTACCTGTAAAGCATGAGTGTCTCTGATTCAGACCAAGAAGCACAGTGGTTTTCACAGGCTGACCTGAGGGACATCCATTCAAGCCAAAGCTCAGTTTTATAGTAACCAAACTGATACAGCCAATGTCTTTGAAAAGCCCTGTTGTCTCTGACTCTTTGTGGCTCCACGGCGTCCTTCACTGCTGCCATCTGTGTTTGGCTGGCCTGACCTGCTGTGACCTGATCAGGGCAGAAAGCCATTGGAACACTAACCCCAGAAGAAAAGGTGTGCTGCTCCCTGCTTGTTCAGCTCTTGTACTGAAGAATCATATGAATGCCAGCAGCCTGGAGGACAGAGAACATGAGCAATGCATGGGGATGATGATGAGGTGAAGGACTGCTCATTTTGGTGATGGTTTGCCTTAGGTATGGTGTCAGGTTATGCTCAAAAGCCACATGGGTTCACCCATGCCACCTCCTAACCTCAGAAGACCTTGCCAACAAAGGAAACATTTAAAGGCCCACAGTTCAAGGAATCAGAGTATAGATAAGGTTTGAAGAGATCACAGTGGGACATCTGGTTTCTCAGGGTCATCCTAGAGCACATGACATAGGATTGCATCTAGATTGTTCTTAAATATCTCCAGTGAGGGAGACTCCACAATCTCTCTGGCCAATCTGTCCCACTGTGTGGTCTTCTTGTTCCAGTGTGAAGTTCTTCCTCATGTTCAGATGGAATTTCCTGTCCATCAGTTTCTGCCCATTGTCTCTTGTCCTATTGCTCAGCATCGCCAAGAAAAGCCTTGCTCCAACCTCTGACAGGCTCCCTTCAGATACCTACAGACACTGGTGAGGTCCCATTTTAGTTGTCTCATCTCATGTACTGAGGTGAGGCTGAACAGGCCCAGCTCTCTCAGCCTTTCCTCAAACAAAAGATTCTTCAGTGTCTCAATCACCTTTGTAGCCCCTGCTGGACCTGCTTCAGGAAGTGCAGGTCTCGTACTGAGGAGCCCAGAACTGGACACAGCGCTCCAGATGTGCCTCACCAGGGCTGAGTAGAGGGGCAGGATGACCTCCCTCAATCTGCTGGCAGTGCTCTTCCTAATGCACCCAAGACTGAGAAGAACTGGAGTAGGTGATATCATCCTGTCCTTTCCAGTCCACTTTGGTGTGCCTCTACAGTAATGATGGAAAAATGTCGGCTGGCAGGAGGACGATGAGAGCAGAGACAGCAACTTGTCATGTTGGTCTCACATTAAACATGGAAATGCCTAGCCCCTAGGAAAACTCGAGAAAAAGGTAAAAAATAGGGTTTTTCTTGGGCTCCATTGACTGGCATGTTGTGGAGAGTGTTGGCACAGCCAGGGTTCTTCAGGGGTGTCTCAACAGCTCTGTTTTCTTCTAGTAATTCTGTGCTCATATAAATCAGGTCAGGAGAGAATCTAATGGTTCTAGCAGACATACAGGCTATCAGACACAGCCACAGTTGGATCTGCTCTGTTTGTCAGCAGTGCTTAAATGTGCATAAATGCACAAAGACATCTTACTCTGAGATTTTTCTACTGGGATCATAAATTTATATTAGAGTACTTTTATTATAGTCTGTTTTTCTTGTCATGAAAATATCAGAGTATAATTTAATCCTCCCTTCTTGCTGCCTCTCTTTTCTTTTCCCCCCCTGAAGAGAAAAAGCTTTCAGTAAATAGTGGACAGAAAATGCCCTGAGGAAAGCATGGGCCCCCATAAATAGGAAATGAAACAGAAAGCTGCAAACATGAAAGAAAAGGCTAGAAAAGATTTTATAAACATTCTTCAAAAGGTGTCTTGTGAACACTCACCACAATATAATTCTTGAGCATTTAAGTTCTCCTGAAACATTGCATTTTCTAAAGGTGAAAAGAAATATTTTTCTCCTGTAGTGTTTCTAAACCCATGTGATTTTTTAAGCAGTATATTTTCTTATAAAGCTAGTACATAAGAAAGGGAAAACAGGTCAGAACCCTTGCAGAAGCTTGTACCAACACCAGCTGCTATGGTTTGCACCAACACCATCCCATGCAGTTGTTATTCACATTCCCTTCCTAAAGTCAGTGGGATCAGCCCTCAGGCACCAATTGCTCTGTTTGAGGGGCTGGCTGGGACACTGGCACAAGGCAAAAGTTGCAGGTTTGGCTGTTTTACAATCTGCTGGCAAAGCTGCATGGAACCATATGATACCTCCAGCTGTGACCGGAGCTGCTGAGTAAAGTCCCTCTGTCTTAAAAATTACCTTCTAAGCCTGAGGTTGCCACTCTCCCAGGACAGCACAGGCTGGATTTGAGGTGGGGGAGGCCAGTAGGCCACAGTGCCTTTCTCAGCCCTGAGGCAGCCAGGGATCTGCAGCAGGAATTGCCCTGGAAGCTGAGCTCTGAGCTCCTCCACACCCCTCTGGTCTCCCAAACCTGCAACGCTGGCCACTGCAGGAAGGAAAACCCCTGAACAAAAGGCACAGGTTAAAATATCCTAGTGAAGAAAGATATTCTGCAGCACAGGAAGCAAGCATGTACTGGTCAAAGAATTAGATTACTCAAGGCAGTGACTCACCCAATAACTATTCAGTATTTGTGGTTGAAAGGGAAACCTTTGCCAGAAAATGACTAAAATCCATTGGCACGAGCTCTAAGGGAATCATGACTGGGCCTAAATGACTGTGTACGCAAGTGAGTTATTTTTCCACCCCTTTCCACTGAAGCAAGGCGGAGGATGAAAAAAAAGAAAAAAACACCATCCCTGTTTACGTAGGTTATTACAGTGCTGGAGTTGCCTCCAGGGGCCTTTCCAGCAGCCGCTGTCGCTGGGGCCAGGTTCAGGCTTACATTTCCCTGTTCAGGCTGGGCTCTGATTTTTGTGTTCATTTTAAAGGCTTGAGTTGGCAGTGTACAGTTAGCTCCGGGGCATTAATTCTTGCTTCACTGAATGGTATATAGGAGGAGAAAGAACAAATTCCAGGATCTTGCAGTTTTGCCACAGAAATGAAAAACAGAATGACTGGCTTTCGCAGGCTGCACCAAGATAATCTGGGACTAATCTCAGCTCCATCTCTGCAAACTGCTGAGTGTGGCTGTGGCTTGTTGCTCAGCATCTGGCAGGATCAAACCAAAGTCATCTCAAGTAACTTGGAGAAAGTACCACAAATATATGCAAAAAAACCCAAGGACATGGTGTGATCAAGAGATAAATGAGATGCCTATTTTTCTTCCTACTGATCTCCAAAGTTGTTTTCATGTTACCCTTTCCTTTGTTTAACTTTGAGATCCCCAATGCCCTGATTTTTTTCCTCGCTACAGCCTAGCAAACCTTATTTACTATCTTTGTCAAAGGTCAGTGAAATATTTCGGTGGCAAGGGCTGTCAGCAAACATGCTTAGAAAAACTTGAGTGTGTTTGTTTGCTTTTGTCAGGTTTTTGTAACTGTAAGGGAACTACGCAGTAAGGCAATAGCCTGGCATGCATAGATGTGTGTTTGCCTCCAGTAAAGGTTAAAGGACAGCCCTGCCATCATTTAGAGAAGCCTTCCCACACCTGCTTTTGATTTCCTTTTGCTATTTCTGGTAATGAAAATTGGAAGTGTTGCTGTAGATTTGGGATCTAGAAGGCCTGCTACATGTTTTCTTGTTCGTTAAAGGCAAGCCTGGAATTAAATCAATGTTTAAGACTTTAAAAGATGAAACCAGGGAATTTCTGGAAGGAAAAGAAAAGGGAAAAAAACTTGGTCTCTGCTTATTATTATTTTTTACTATAGCTGGGAAACTCAAATTGCCTTTTGTTCTTTTCAAACCTCCACTGGTTTTGCACCAGACAATCCCCTGTGTGCTGGAGCTGCCCCTTTCTAGGGTTTAACATGGAAACAACAGAACTGCAGTCTGTTTTACGACAAACCATTGAGCTTCCTGTAGCAACAAATTCCATTCCAGCACTTTCTTCCCCTGCTCACCAGTCTGCCTTTTGTTCTCTGTCTTTCAAAGCTTGGCTGTGCCGCTTGAAGGAAAGGGGCTGGCCCAGCCAGATGCACTTTTTTGCTGCTTCCACACTTCCCCCACCCCAACTGCTACTGAGACGTCCCCGCAGATTCTGGCTGCAATTTGGGTGCTCAAATTCCTCAGGGGGAACCTTGAGCATGTCTTCCCCTCCACTATCGCCGCTTGGCTTGGCAGGATCTTTGGGTGTGTTCTGTTTCCCTGGGTGGGATTTCTCAACCCCCTAAGGGAGACAAGTACCAGATTCTCACCAGCCCTGACAAAAGAAACTGCTGCTTTAATGTCTCTGTAAACAGAGCAGACAAAACCCTCAGAGCAACCCTGCATGTAAGTTCCTATCTCACCTGAGTGTTTGGAGTATTTCCCCAGCACACACAAAGCCCAAGCTTAGCTATTGTGCTGCCTTGGAGAAACCACTTGGAAGGCTTGCATTCCGTGGGATCCTGACTCCCCCAGCAGGGTATGGGCCAATACAGCTGGAATGTCCTCAAAAGAGGAAGAATCATTCAAATTGCTGATAGCGTGGGCAGCCTGTGTAGATGGTGAGTGTCCTGCACTCACAACCTGCTCACATCAAATGCGTGGGGCTGTCAGCGCAGGTGCTTTCCCAGCCGGTGCTGTGGCTGTGCACTGATGGGCAGACCAAGCTGGGACACAGCAGGAAGGCTCTTTGCACCCTATACAAAATGACTCGGCAAGTTTTGGCAGCCAGCTCCAAGTGAGAATTCCGAAAGGAGCAAAGAACATGGCTGCCTTTGAGGGGCTCTGTGCAGTCCGCTCTGGGTGCCAATGGCCACCTACTTTCACTCCCTGCTCACCCTGCCAGCGTTCCAAGAGCTCACTGTTTGGCTTTCCGTGCTCTGCACCCAGCCTGAGGGAACGTGGGTTCCTGCCCTGCGGCTATGATTCCTATAGATCCGAACCACTGAGTCAGGCAGCCCTGAGACTCGAGCGGATTTAGCCTCGGGTATGGCAGCACTCTCAGACATGTTTGCAGATTGCATCCTATGATTCCAACCTCCTCTTTCCCTGACAATGCTTTTGGCCCTCCACAGTGTTTGGTCAAATGATAGTGATGTGATGTCTCTGTCTCATTTTGAGTGAATGTGAATGTGGAGATTGGAGTGTTTCATTTTAAGATATGGATGAGACAATCTCCAGAGGTTTCTGCCTACCTCAGCACCTCTGTTATTTGGGGTGTGATATTTTATGTACGAAGTGACATTACTGCTCTTCCCGCTCTCTCTGCTTTTAAATCCCTTTTGGTGCCTCTCTATGCTTTTGCACTCCATTAAGGTTATTAGCAGACACTTAGAAAGAGCAGATTTTGGCCTATCCACTCTGAGAACATCTCAGCTAAATGAGGACTTTATAGGCAGGTTTCAAACCCCGCAGGTCAGTGTAGTGTTTTCCAGACACTGCACGCTCTCTTTTAGCATTCATAAAGCAGACTCCATCACTATCTCACAGCTTGGGAAGGAATTCTTTCTGCTAGCTAATATCCTTATTTTAACATGTAGGATAGAATCCCAATTGCTGTATACAAAGAATGAAACTGAAGAGGACAGGCCTTGAAAAAATGAACAGGATCTGGTCCCAGTTAAGTGCAGCACTGTGCTTAGCTCCGGGGAAAGCAGGAATGATGCAGAAAAGTGATCTCCACTGAGGCATTCCTTTACTATGGGTTTTGTAGCTCAGCTTTATTCTCTGTCAGGGTTTCCTCCACCTTCTTTAAACCACAGTGGATTGTGTGTGCTCCTTTGAAAGAAACATGCAATTGTTAATAAGTATTTCTGATGTGTAAAGGAATGTAACAGCAGAAGCTTTTGACTTCAGCAGTACCAAATTGTCCTGATTTGCTTGTGGTCTTTTTTTTTTTTTTTTTTTAAATGATATGTGCTGAAAGTGCTCTAACATCCCCCATCACTCTAAGGATTCAGACTTAAAACAACAACCCCATCCTTTCTGCCTTTGGCACTTTTTGCTGCTTAACCATCTACTGTCACCGAAGTCGTGGTGAGAATCGTGTGCTGTGCAGTGCTGACTGAGCAGGTCACATTTGGCATTGCCAAGCCACAGAAATACCCAAAGCAGCGTCTGTGCAAAGCCCAGGGTCCCAGAGAGCATATCTATTGCAGGCTGGGCAGAAAGCTGAGGGAAGCACCAGGAACCCCAGGTGCTGTGAAGGGCTCTGGTGCTGGGTAGTGGCACTGTCCACCCTGTTTGTGATTCTCAGATGAAATGATTTCCTCATGAGGTGCCCCATGTGATTAGTCTTGCTTTGGTTCAAATGTCCTCAAGTATTACTGGAATATGACATCATCTTCTGTGTTCAGCCTTTCAAACAAATGACATTCCCAGGAAATAATTGCTGTGAATATAAGTGATGTGGTTTTTCTTACCAAATTTTTTAGGAGGAAAGATTACAGGTAAATGGCACTTGGTCAAGAGCACTCATTTGTGCCAATCAAGAGGCAAAAGTTTGAAAAAGCAGTGTTTGAAAGAGAGCTGACCTTCTGCAGCAGAGTGTTGAAGCAGCTCCTTTGCTTCAGGCGCTTGTTGATTTTCATTTGCTGTGGTGCTCTTAACTCATAATTTTCTAGAAGAAAATAACTGCCATTGACCTAATGATGCTACTCTAGACATAATAATAATAATAATAATAATAATAATAATAATAATAATAATAATAATAATAATAATAATATCATACATAGCACACCACAATGATAGATTACATAAAGACAGTCCATCCAAAAAGACCCTAAATGAGAACATCTACTTGCTGCTTTTTTTCCTGATTAAATACCACGTACAAATTTGAAGAGTGCATCTGAGGATGAGACATGTGGATCTTTCACTTGGACACATGCATTGGCTCATAGATAAGGAGGGCAGGAATCTGGTCTGTGCTGTTCTGGCAGAGTGCAGAGGACACCAGCACTTCCTGACTCTGGGCAGGAAAATATTTTTTTCCAATCCCAAATACATGGCAAGAACATGGACCATGCCTAGGTAGGGCTCCATTTCATCGATCCCCTCTGATGCCAATGGTCTCTCCTGCTGCAGGAGAGCTTGTTAGGACAGCTCATTTACACTCATACCTCAAGACTAAAGGCCCTCCACCACTTTCTGCATGAGGCTGACTCAGGATGCGACCGGCTTTGGATGGAACGTGGCAGAGGTGTAATTATGTGCAGAAAAATGATGTAACAAACTGGGTCAGGAAGGGAACACTTTTCCCACACTTGAAATTACCACAAGGACTTCAGGACAAAGTGTATCACCTTGTCCTTGGAAATCTGACTCATCTCAGCCTTTAAGTCCCCCACTGAAAGTGTATGTGATGGCCCTTTCTCTTTGCAGCTATTAACAGGATGCTTGTTGCACTCAGGTCTCTACCTAGGTGATTGAGAACTTATGATAAAACCAAGAAAACGGAAAGAAAAGAAACCAACAGTGCAATTCCAATAGGTGGAGAACATAAACAAATCTCAATGGAGTTTTTAGTTGGAGACAGAGCCCCAGAACAAATGATGGAATGAGCAAATACATGATAAAAACTTAACTCATTTCCTGAAGCTAAAGAAACAGGCTCACAAACTTTAAACAATCCTCCAGTACCTCCAGTGCTCCTGTTTAGGATCAGTGCATTCTTTTGCATTCCGGTTAAAATCCAGGCATGGCTGGGTAACTGAAAGGAAGCCAAGCAGCAGAGACAGCTCTGATGTTACTGTACAAAGTAGTTATTGCCTTTAGGAGATAAAGGAACACAGCAATTGCCCTTAATTTAGGAACAAAGAGCAGAGGGATGACTAGCAGCTGAGGGAGTCCACATGCACGTGCACTAACACAGAATCTATAGCATGGGGGCAAGAGGATGCATTTTCAAGATGATATGGAAAGAACCCACTTTGAAGTTTCCAGACTGAGTAAAATCAATATCTAAATGTTTCAGTGAAACGTGTTTGATGTTGTCTACATGTAGAAACCCAATAGAGGCCACTTATTATTGAATAGTACTAGACTGAGCAAAGTAGGTCATATTACAGCTTTGTTGGAGAGGCAGCATTGTACCTGCCAGATCAGCATCCTTAATGCATTGTATCTGGCACTGGAGAACTGGGAGGATATGCACCCAAACCACCTGCAAGAATGACTACAAAGATGAGCAGATCTCATCTGTGCTTGTTTTCTGAAATAATCATTGGTCAAATTGCCAGAGTCTGTCAAGTGGCTACTTGAACCCATCTCACATACCAAGCATTTGCAGTCTATTTATAGAGGGGCTGTGAGTGCCCTGGTGCTGAAGGTCTGTCAGCATTTCCATTACAGGCTTTTATAATTTGGCAGTACGATACCCACTCCAGGCTACAGCCTGAATGTGAAGGATGGGCTCTTGTTTTGAAACAAACAGTACTTCTCCTTACCTTTGGGCTTACTTCCCTAAATGAATTAAAAATTGTTGGTCTCTGTTAGACTCTTTCATTCCTGTTCCTTGAAAAAAAAAAAGAAAAAAAGAATATATATATATAAAACCCTGATTTTTTTTAAACAGACCAGAGACCAAACTATGTTTTCCTGTAGGGAAAACAGAGATGTCTAGAGAATTGGAAATGGCAAGTGGCTGCCCCTGTGCATTATTAACACAGTCGCTGGCTGATGGCTGAATGTGACATGGGGATGTTGTGTTTCTGCAGAATGTGTGTGACACTCTCCTCTAGCAGGGCAGAGGACTGTCAGGTGCTCCTCACAAGCTATAGAAAACTGCTTCACTGTTCTGCTTGACACCCTCTAACACCTCATGTGTTTTGGGGCATAGTTTTTCAAGCACACGTGAGTCTGCCCACACCTGAGTCTGGGCATGGCCCCTGCCTGCATGGACACACCTGAGTTGAAGTAAAGGTCTTGCCATTGTTTCTCTCATTCCTCAAGACCCCTTGGATCTCACCTCAGGGAGAGCCTGGGACAAAGACAGTCCAGCCAGTTTGCACTGGGTACCTCCACCCATGTGTGCTGCCTGAATTGTGGGTGAGCCCAGCTGTGGCGAGAGTGCTGTGCTCTCAGCCACACTGCACGTGTGTCAGTACATCAGGTATGTCTGGAGAGCCCTTCTCTGCAAACAGGAGGTAGAATGATGGGGCAGAGTGCGCCAGATGCCCAGGGCACCGCTTGTTTCCACAGGAGGTGTTTTGCTGGTGTGCCTTTCCTTACTGACTGCCGTGCTCTTGTTGTCTGGCCCAAGAGGGATTGCAGTGCCTGGCAGCCCCAGCTCCTCGCCTCTCTCATGTGGAGTCTGGATGTGTATTGATTTTTCTGCTTTTCTCAGACTGCACTCATCCGTCATTTTATATTACTGGAGATACCATTAACAATAAAATAAAGGATGAAAGGTACAGAACCCATTAGAGTGTGTTTACTTCATGTGCATGAGAGAGTGAGTGAAACAATTAAAAGCATATCATCTTTTAAACATGCTGATACAGTTATTAGCACAGTGAATAACACTCAGAGAGCCTGATACCAGGGGATTGAGATGAAATCGCCCCTTTCCTTTCTCTTTCTTTTCTTGGGAAGAAGAGAGAGTGATCTGATATTTCATAACCATACTGAAAGTATGCATCCATGGATATTGTACACGAGCAAGATGAAAAGAAGATTAAATAATAAAATGAAGGGACATTACACAACCACCAGTCCACAGTTGGCTTCCACGTGAATGAATTTCAGACCCACAGTGGTAAAACTAGAGTGACAGGAAGGTTAAATGTAAAAGGAATACATAGCAATACTGTCCTGGAACTAGTTCCTAGTAAAAATAATAACAAGCAAAAAAATAACAAGCTTGATTATTCCCATTCATGGAATGATTTAACCAAAATCCTTCTAAGAGCTTCATACCCTGAAAAGATGATACAAATGAAAATAAAATGTGTGAAAATATTAGATAATAAGCAGACACTCTGTTTTCCTGACTACTCCAACATCATTTGCAAGGAAAAACATCTGCTCTGTGTGTGTTGTGGCTTTTGCTTTTATTGTCTGCCCTTTTCTCTTAGGAACCTCAGGTGACACATATGGCATCTGGGGCCCCAGGTGGCATCACTCCAATCACTAGGAATGAGCACACCTTGTTGGTGGTCCCACACCCTGGGGTTTAGACCCTCTTATTCCAAAGGGTTGGTGTATGTTTGGTGTCTCTGTGGGCCAGTGGCCCCACTGCAAACAGTCTGGCACTCCTGGATATTGTCACAGATAGTTGGACCAGGTTAAGACCAAGCCATTTTCCAGGCTGACAGTGCTTGAGAACTTGTGTGGAACAGAAAGTTATCTAAGAGTTTCACTGCTATTTGGGATGGGAGATTTTTTTAAATTTTTAAAATTTTTTTTTTTTTTTATTAGGTCAGCGTTGAAAAAGCATTGACTTTCTGTATTTTTATGTTCCTCTTCATCTTCTCTTTTTAGTCTGTGACACAGTGTGGAAAAGAGCTCCTGCTGTGATAATGTCCTGGATGATAAAGTATGGACGTGGGCTGGGTGAGTCAGGCACGGCAGGGGTGCAGAGGTGACACGGTTGGCCCAGGTGACTGCACCACGTGGTGGGTGACCCTGCCCACAGCCGCTGATGCACCCTCACCTTTCACACTTTCCCTGCCCTGGGGCACGCTCTCCTTGGTCAGAGCCTACAGCCCTTGGTCCTGCTGATCTCTGTGTCTACGTTCTTGTGGTTCAGAGCTCATAAGTGCTGGCAAGCCAGCTGAACTCAGTAAAACATGAGATTACAAGTTGTGTGGGCTGACACTGGTGTCCACAAAGTGCTCTCTGGGGCAACCACCTTCAGTGTCTCTAGAAAAGGATACATATGAATATGGATCTCAGCTCTGCAGAAAGTTGGTTGGTAGCAATTATGGAATTTGTGCACACCCAAACCTCCATGAGTTCAGTTGCATCAGTGCAAATCTCTCTGGACTGATTTAGGATGTGGTTATACCCATTTACCTTGCTGTTTGTGGAGAAGCCTGAGTGAAGATATGTAAAGGATATCCATGTACAAAAATCTACCCCAGGCTCAGTGAGATGTATTCATACTGACCAAAACCTGCTTAGCATTTCACCTATAAGCTAAATGGAAACAACTGTGTGTTTACATCAGGCTTAATAACTCCCTGTGGAGTAAAGCCACAGTGTCCCAATGCCTGAGCTTCTGCTTGACAAGGATATATGCATGGCAGAAGTTAAAGGGGAAATAAAAGAACAAAAATGCCCTCAAACTTTAAAAGTTTGGTAAAGGGAGATCTGCTGTGAAGAAAAAAACAACCCAACAATAAAACCCAAACTCGTGTAGTGCTTTAATTCTGCTTTGAACACCAAACACTGCAGTCTTTTAGCCTCTGATTCAACAACGTTTGGAGCAGAGCAAGGGAAGACAATCTAGATCCTGCAAGCCTGAGCATGTTTTGGGAAGACGCCCAGTGTCAGGACATTTCCATGGCCCTGGGGCAGACGGCAGGGTTGCAGCACATTGGGAGTGGCAGCAAGGCTCTCTCCTTCCCAGGTGAGCAGGAGAGAAGTGTGCACAGGGAAGGCAAATCTCAGCCCTGGTACACACATACCTCGGTTCCTGCTGAGGGATCAGGAAGGAAATGCTGACTAACAGAGGAGCTCTTGACAGCGTGGTTTTTGTCACTGATGCCCCAGCATTAAGCAACAGTGACTTTTGATAGACTGACTCATTTCAGATATCCCAAGAATGGAAAAGTAACTGAAAGATCCTAAATCTGTCAGAAACCTCCTTTTGATTCAGGTATTTGCCTAACCAAATATTTATAAAGATCACATCAGAACAGCTTCATGCCTTGGTTTTTGTTTTCAGGGAAACTGCCAAATGCAACAATAACTTCCCTTTCTTGTGTGAAGAAACGGCGCCCAAGTTTTTGGGTCATTAGGCCATGTGGTTTACCATCGTGTCAGACAAAGATGTGCTATGCAATGCCTCCAGTTGTGTATGGCTCTGCCAAAGTCCTGGAGGTGCTGAGTGTGTGTCCCAGGGGAGGGGGCTTTGGGAGCCAGCAGGGCTTGCCCAGAGAACTCGTACAGCAGGATCTGAAACAGCTGCTTCACTGGATGAGCAACTGGGTTCTGGGGTGAGTCAGGTAATTTGGGATGACAAGGATCTTTCCTGTCTCCTTGGGATATTGGGATCCCTCTCAGCTCCAGTGCCATGCAGTGTTACCCCATGGCTGTGAAAGGGCTGTGCACTCGTGGGAAAGGGGCTGCTCTTGTTGACACTGGATTTGGCCTGCTCCTTTGGATATCTGGGAAAGGGAGTGACTGGGCCATGGGATGCCTGATGAGGCTGTGGTCAGTCACCAGGGTGTTGCTGATAAATGGGCTGTGCAGTAAGAAACTGCACAGTTTCTTACTGCACAATTTCTAACACTGTTAAAATGGTCGGTGCAGATTCTCAGGGGGGATTTCTGTGGTGCCTAACCTCCAAGGGCTGAAATACCTTGTTTAACTGCAAAGATCCTTTATTTACATAATTTTATTTTTCTTCAGAACAAGTAAGATGGTTGGAAATAGAAAACTGCTGAAAAGAAAACCTTGTGAGTGAGAAAATACAGAATAGGAAACAATGAGAAGTACAAGAATAAGCCAAAGCCACTCAGCTCTTTGCTTTGCCACAATTATTTCCTGACCTGTTTATTGCAGTAAGTGCCTATTAATGGGCTGACTCCAGCTCTCAGATGTGTGAGCTCCTACCCCAATAGTTATGTTGAGGTAAAACCAAAGTGCGAACAACAACCCCAAACCCTCCACAACCAGTTCTTGGCATTCAAAGAGTTAGCAAGTGCTAATGTAGTAATTAAATGTACCCAATGCTTTCTGACTTCACAGATGACATTCTGTGGTTTGCCTGCCCACCCAAAATGTGTGGGAGGGCAAACCCAAGTCTTAGAGCTCTAGCTGCACTAAGTGTCTCATCACTTTCCTTATCAAGATTTTCACAGTCACTGGGAAAGGGTTGCACCCATCAGCAGGAGACATTCCAGTGCAGGATACAAAATGACTTTCCTACCATTCAAGTTGCACAGGATTCCTGCATAATCATATTCCCTATCTCATCTTTTTCTGCTGTGCACCTTTTCCCTCCTATGAAATTTTGTATCACTTCTGCATCTGAATATAAAGGAAACTCACAGGAGAAAGCAAAAGTTTAAAGCAAAAATAAAACACTACAGCTCCATGGACTCCTTAGAGGCATGGTTGGGGTTGTTCTACACTGTTCCTGCATACCTGCACTTTCAGGAAGCCTTTGACAAAATCCCTGTCAAAAGATTCATAGAGGAAGCAGTTACAGACCAGGGGTGCTGTATTCGATGGCTGGGAAGTGCAGGGCAGAAGTAGGCTGGCAATTCTCAGCGTGCTAAGAGCTAACAAGGAGAAGAAGCTCCCCACACCTTATCTAGAGCAAGTGTTTGAAATACGTCACTCTGGAGAGGAGGGGAAACCACTGCAGCCACAGATGTACACAACCTGCCACGGGTTGGTGACTCAAGAGAGGGCAGCGAAGAGCAGCCAGGAGGGCTGAGACAGGGCTGAGACGATAGAGTGAGATGGCTGCTGGCAACCCTGCTCTAACACTTTTGGAGGCTTGGCACTGCTGGGGTGCTTGCCTGGCAGCTGAATGGAAAGGTGAACTTTTCTTCTGCATGCCCTTAGCTTTTAGCAGTCACGTAGTTTAAGCAGTATTTCCGTCTTTGGATATGTGTATTTTGGAGCAGATGCATCACAAACATCTTCCTGTCTTCTTGCTGGGGGTGCTCTGTTGGCTTGGTGCTGCTGACAGCTGCCATTTCACTCCCCTTCTCTCTCCTTCCTCCTCCTCTTGCTGCTGCTGTCAACCAGGACTCTCATGCTCTTTCTGACATTGTTTTCCAGGCTGACTGTGGAGCTGATCCAGCTATCTGACCCACCAGAATATGCCCTTTATTCCTGATGTTCATTTCCCTCTCATTTCAGGAGCTGGTTCAGCTTGGTGAGAGTTCCAAGAAACACTGGTGCTGCAGGGTGGGAATAAGTGCATCTGCAGGGTGGGAATGCAGAGGTGTTGTGAGGATGAGGTGGAGCATCACCTCCTGGCAGCAGTGATCCTGTCTGACTACAGCTCAGTCAGGGTGCCCCACCAGAGCTCAGCCTCCTCAGTGGCCAGGGAGAGGCTAGGTTGAGTGTTCAGGTCTCTGAGTGTACTTCTCTAACCAAACTGGAATTACAAAAAAAACCCCAAAACCACCACCACCAACAACAACAACAAAAAACCACAACAACCAAACCAGAAGGATTTGGGAGTATTTTTGTAAACAGGAGCATCAACACACTGCATGCTATACCATAGCTATCAGAAAACAAGCAATGTGCCTCAGACAATTAAAAATGTCTGATGATACCATGTAGAAGATGATACCATCTACATCTGCAAAATCATTATAAATCTGTCATGTAAAGTATGCTCATTGGGAGGTGGGCCAGTCTTTCTAGAGAGGACACAGAAATCTGGTGATAAAACAACTGAAGTGATGGGAGACTTCTTGATGAATGGTTGACTAAGAGGGCTTGCTTTCAGACAGGAGGTGAATAGAAAGGGACAGAGCATCCAATGGCACACAAACATTGCATATAACATGACCTGAGATAAAACTAAAGGGAAACTGAAAGATAAACATTTCCAGTAAAAGGTAAGTACTTTTTCAGCAATCTATCATGTTCATTGCTACAAGATATGAGGAAAGTAAAGAGACTATTAGGCATCTAGACATTTACATCAATAAAAGAATATGTATTGTTAGTCTGTGTAAGATATCTGGAAAAATTAAAGAGATAAATACCCACATCACTGATGACAAACTACTTTCTCTCCCTAGTGCAGGTAAATTGGAAACTGTTTTGAATATCACACTACTCCACAACTGCTTAATAAGGTCCTGATATAACACTACTCCACAACTGCTCAATCAGATCCTGGCACCTTTTTCCACATCTGGAATTGGCCAGTTCCATGCAGGACACAAAATGCTTTAACCTTCTATGGAAATCCTCCTATTCCTAGCACAATAATAAAATCCCATGTGAGCAAAATGCAGAGGATGTTGGGAGCTCATTTTTTTGACACTAGGAACCAGGAATGTTTGAAGGAATGGGTAATGGTGTGACCCCAGATGCTTATCTTTGTCTTCAGAACAGTGACTATGAGCTGCTGTGGCAGCCTCTGAGCAGCCATATAAGGGCATTCAAGGCAGAGTGCAAGACCCATCCCCTCCTCTTCTCAGCTTTAACTCAAGAAATGTTCAGCAAATGGTGTAACCCAGAATTATAACAGATTTTCTCAACAAATGGCACTGTAGGCCTGTGTGATGTGAGGGTCTTCTTGCCACTGAGGCTAAGAGAAGAACAGCACCCACCCTTGAACAGCATGTGCCAGGAAACTCAAATTAAAAAGCCTGTTCCATGTGAGATTAACAGCTCTTAATGGCTTTTTGATCTGCCAGTCCATATGAATTTATAGTAAAAAAACCTTGGTTTAGATCCATAAATAATCATAAACAAATGTTGGCCCAGATAATCTTGCTCCTCCGTACAGAGGAGGATTTTGCAAACCTTTCAAAAACATTGTGTCTTGTTGAATTTGGGTAGAGAAGTTAAAGTTGCCTTGAGGCAGCTTTAACTTGTGTGACCGACACTTACAAAGTGAATCACAGTAGGTTTTGCTGACCTTGGCAAAATCAGAGGTCATATTTTCACAGATATGCCCTTTTAGACATATTCCCCTGACGTAGTCCCTGAGAAAAGGTTCCTTTTTGTACATCTACAGAATGTAATACATGTCCTCACTTTCATTTTTTTCTCTTCAAAGTATTACTGAGGCTATCGAGAAGGAAATTAAGTCCCTTTTAGAATATTTCAGTACAATTATTCAGGGCAGGATTCTCGGCCACGCTCTTGGGTATTTTTATATTTATGAGTTCTCTTTAAGGTTTTAATGGGACAGCAGCCACAGTAAGATGAACCAAATAGGACTCTTAAAGAGGGACTTGGTACATTAGGGGCAGATTCTCATTCTTATTAGCCTTGTAATTTTTAATCCTCTAAGTAGTGACAGTGATTGCAATGTGACTTGTATTTGAGTGAGGTACAACTTAGGGTGAACCCATTCTTCAGAGTCTGGCCCTTTCTTATTCCAGGAGAAAAACTCAGACCAAATGGCAGTAATTTCCTGCTGAAAAAGAGCTGATGGATGAGGGAGGTTATTGGATCAAGAGATCTTCATTTTCTCTATGACATTTCAGGTAAAATAGAGATGAAAACAAAGCATGGGAAAAGAATAAGGTCCAGAGAGCTTGAAGAAGCCTAATACAAAATATTCTGCTTCTCTTCATGCTTGCTGTGGGTTGCCCCTTTTAGTTTGAAGTAAGAGAGCACACGATGCCAAGGCAGGAGGGAGTAGTACCCTAACTGTGTGTGCTCTTGTAAATTTATGGTAAATCTGAAGCATCTGATGGAGATTGGCTTTCAGTCAAAAGCACTAAGCTGGGTCACGTTTAGCACACAGCCTGAGATCAGCTCCTACAGCTCAGATGATGCAGTATGAGGGGACTGTGACCAAAGCCAGACCAAAGCCCCAGCTAACTCAGTATCCTATCTCTGACTCTGACTGGGAGTGTATAGGAAAAGGGTTTTGGGGTGCCAGTGATACAGGAGTATTCCCATTTTCTGACAGTCTCTAACCCAGAATCTTCCTGAGCTGGAGGTGGCACCTTTATGCACAGTAGCTCAGGATGGTCTTTTTCTATGACTTTGTCCAACTGCTTTTTGGAACCCATGCAGACTTTTGGCAGCTATAGCATCCTGTGGAAATTAATTCCTCAGTGTATCCTTAGTGCTGTGAAAAAATGCAACCTTTGCTTTGGTACTACTGTTGTACAACCATCTTGTAGGCTCAAGATGTGAAGTTGTGTACTTCCCACTGTATAGAAAGTGTGAATAATGATTCCCCATCCAACTAGTCCATGCCATTCAAAGTTACCTTTCATTTCCCTACTGACCTCTCTAGGTGCAAGACTCCTCCTAGGCTTTTTACTTACTTCTTGAATATTTTCTTTCATATTTTAATCACTGGTGATGTGTGTTTATGCATATAAGAGCAGCATTTTCTCTTTGCAATTGTATCCTTTATTCCCCCCCCCCCCCCCCCCCCCAAGACTGATGAAGGACTGGCACTCCATAGATGCTTCAAAATACAGGAATAACAAGGATTTTAGGTTCTGCTTCTTTCCTAATAGTTCCAGATAAAACAGTTGCCCCTTTGGTAAAGGGCTGCTAAACCCTAAAGTGTTTGCAGAAAAAGTTGTTGTAAGACCAGGATTACTTTCCAAAGTCTTAATAGGCACCTCCAAACTCATCACCTATCTCTGAATTTAGGGTTGCTTTTCCTTATATGCATAAGTGTTGTGTTCATAGACCCCAAATTTTGCATGGCATCTTATTGCCCTGTTGCTTTGTATCATAGCACTGGATTGTGATTCTGCACAGTCATCACTCATTTTTACAGTTTCAGTGGCTTAGTATCATCAATAAACCTCATTAGCTTACTCTCCATTGCCTTTTTTTGGTGGTTAGTGAACATGCTTAATGACTAGCAGAACAGATCTCCACAGGACTTTCAGGTTTATTCCTCCTCTTCATTTCTTTTAACTTTAATTCATGAGAGAACTTTCCCCCTAGTTTAGCATCTTTATGAGCCCATGGTAAGGGATATTGTGAAACCTTGTTTTAAATCTGGTCCTACATTATCAATCAAGTGAGCTACCCCTACATGTTTATTAACTCCTTTAGAAAACACTGCTAAATTTGTAAGACACAGCTTCCTTGCACAACATCCTTCATTATCATTCTCTACCACATTTTTCTATGTATCTACTTGTTTTATGCTTTTTAAGAGTTCGTACTGTTTGGCTTTTTCTTTTTTAATACAGCTGACTTTGACACTGATTAGGCAGCTCCCAGTTTGCCCTGTCTTTACTTTGTGAAGCCACATGCCAAGCAGTGATGCCAGAAACATCATGAAGAGCAGCCTGGAAGACAGAGTCATTCTGAAATGTCCAAGGGATGCAATTATTGCTACAAAGACATTTTCAGGCCTCCTTCCTGGAACTGCCATCTGCTAGAAGATATGTGAGCATCAGTTGCTATGGTAGCACACAAAATACCATGTCCAAACCCTGGAAACATGGAGTATAGGTCTAGAGCTGGGCTGTGGACCAAGAATCTCTGCAAGGTCTGGAGGATGAGCACTTTGTCCCTTTCCTGGCCTATGCAAAGAAATGTTTTTACTGTTGTAGAGTCTCACAGCTGCCCTGAATTCAGTGGCAGACTTTGTCATCCTGGTTGGGAATGACAGTATGTGGAGCTCCTTGTAAAACAAGCCTTACTTTTGTTTTGCAAATCTCCCAGTGGAGAGGCCTACAAGGAGCAGCAATGGGCTGCAGTGAGACATTTTGGTGGCTGTTTCCCACTAAACTTATGCAACATCCATTGTGCTTGTGCAGCCTGTTGCAAAAAAAATGGATGCCATCTCCAGAATGTTGGCTGAATATTGATTTAGCAAATGGTGAGAAAAAGGGAATGAAATAAAAGGCTATTGTAGCTGGTACTGCATATAAATAGCTGGGAGTTTAATTTATGTTATTTATGGAAATCTGGAATAGTGGGAATGCTCTAATGCTTATCCCAGCTAGACTATTAGTGCTGCTCTTATATGCATGCATCACCATGTTATCTAAATGTCGCTAAGCCTTCTTTAAAAGCAGTCAGGCAAGGCTTTAAGCAGACTAGAAAGGGGACTGTGAAAAAAGTATCATTCTGTGTAACTATTTATAAACCTAAAGGGATGCATGTAATACACATTACACAGAAATGCTTTTATTTACCAAACAGTAGATAAAAGCTGCAACAAAAGAAGAAGAAAAGAGTCTACCTCTCCCAAAAGAATGACAGCTCAGGGTGATTTTTTAAAAAAAAACATATATATCTATTTGGCTTGCTTTAAAAAAAAAAAATCTGCTGAAAGGGTGCACATATGACAAGTGGAATCTCTCAGAACAAAAGAAAACCCTTCAGACCAAACTGTGTTCAATGTGGATTTGTCTTGTACAAAACACAGACTCCTCACTCCTTTGGCTATGCAAATAACATAAATTAAGGAAAATGCAAATGGAATATGTATCTTCTCTCTTACTGGAATGATAACCACAGCCCTTCTATGATAGGCACTTTGTTTTGCTCTCAAGCCTTCTCTTTTAAAGGCTTGTGGAAGAGGTGTGACAAGGAGATCCAATGGTGAAATCACTGTTCTACATCAGCTAAAAATACTTGCTGGCCCAAGCAAAGAGCGGATGGGAATGTGCCAGAGGTGGGGAGGGAGGCGAGCCCGCAATGTGTATAAACAAATGCCCCAGCGACAACTGGAATGTATACAAAGCCATTGTTGGAGATTTCCTACACCTTCAGGGGCTCATTCTTCTGCTGACATGCACAAACACAGATGCTTTTCTGACAGGTATCTCAAAGAGTGTAAAAGCAAAAGCCACCTCTAAATATAGAAGGCTGTCACATGCTGCCTTTAGTCACATTTCAATTTATTGTAAACTGCAGCATGCCTCACACCATGGTTCTTTTAACCTTGGCGATGTGTTTGTAGGCATTTTTTCATTTGGGCACATCCCTTTTGCCCCTCTAATTTGGAAATGCAAATGTAGACGTGCAGTCGATAATCAGGCAGTTTGGATATTCTGTAGAGCTTTAAAATGTACAGGCATGTTTGAAACAACATGGGAAGTGGTGGAGAAAGGGGGAGCGAGTGGATGAGTCACTTTTAAAGCAAAGCAGGCAAACTGGGGAAAAAATAAAATAAAAGAAAAAGATCTGTGTCTTGACTCAGTGCCCAGACTCTTAAGATGATGCTTCACTGCAGACTCTGAAGTTCAGCTTATTTTTCCTCTCATTTGTTCTTTTATTTTTATGTCTTACATAATGGAGCTTTGATTCATAGAAATCTATTTATATAGTCTAGGATTTGGGCCAAACTCTGAAGTCCTAGCTCTGTCTTTCCTCAGGCAAAATGGCCATTGTGGTTAGTGATATGAATGAGGTTTGCTAGGACTGTGTGTTCAGGGCTGGACTCCTGGGGGGTTATTCTTGTTCACCCTGTAATTTCTTGTATCCTCACTGGAAGAGTGATTTCATCTAAGGAACTCTAGGCTGTATTGCAGCTGGAGGACAAATTTCCTGAAGTAGACAAAATATCCCAGCTCTCACTGGTGAGGCCAATATGAGCCTTTGCTCCCTCTGCATGCCCAAAGGCTGCCAGTCAGCGCTTCAGGTCCCAGCTCTTGCCTTCTTCCCCTCTCTTCACATCAGTCCTGCAAGAACACAGATGTGGAAGCCACATGCCAGCTGTTTGCTGGGAAAGCCCTGACAGGATGGGGGTGTTCTCCCCCTTCCTGGGGCTCCAGCATGGGATATTTGCTGTGGAGGAGAAACGGCTGGACCAGGAGGCACTGGCACGGCCCCGCTGCAGTGTGTGTTTTTGAGGACTGCACTTGGCTGGTGAAATTGAGGACAGGGAGCTGAATGGGATCTTGGAAGCAGAGAGCAGGAGCTGGCTTCCTTCAGGGCAGCTTTGCTTGGGGCTGGAGTTGGTGTGAGCAGAGGACCCCACGGGGCGGGTCTGTCCGAGGAGCTGGCAGAGCCAGCTGACCTTTTATCTGACAAGCTGGCAGCAAGGAGACGGCTGCCAGAGAGAGAGCTTCCCACTGACATCAGAGTTATTCTTGGGGCTAGATGGAAAACAGCGAGAGATAATGCTCTTTGCAGTAATGATGAGGCTGATTTCTAATACTTTGCATGAAAATAGCAGCCCAAGCCCAACTAAGTAGGTCAGAGGAGCAGAACTGAGGGAGATTGCTTCGCTGTGGCACCATGACCAGGGGCTTGAGGTTTTCTTTAACAAAGCACAAACCCTAAAAGAAGCTCCTTCAGGGGCCAGAAATGTCCAGGAATATTCTTAGCAGTCTGCTAATACCTCAGCTCATCATCCAGGATTTCTTGCAGTGTAAATGCTCTTATACTCTTGTTTTTTTATTGGGGTTTCCTGGTTTGTTTTTCGGTTTGTTTGTTTGTTTGTTTGTTTATGGCTGCTGGTAAGAATGCAATATCTATGATAGTGCTACCTGTTGGCCATATTTGATGACACAATGTTCATATTTTTAGCCAAGCTAAAAGAGATCACTGTAATGATTCAGGAAGAATCAGGGAAAATATTTTCAGCGTACGTTGGAATACACACACACACACAAATTTATATATAGCTCTCTCTATATATATGAAGATTTTTGTCTTTTGACTGATTTGTCACAGTCCAGAATGCAAGAGCCATACAGATAAGTATGCCAGTTTTTGACAGTACCAGATTAATGAAATAGCCAAACAAGCACTCCTTAGTTCTTCACTTCCTCAGCTATTATTCTTTAAATGCTGGAGATAAATGTCATTTGTAAATCCCACTCCTTGCTAACTTTATTACTATGCATATGCACTTCCTTTGACAAGTAACCCTGCCAGTGAAATCTGTAAGACAGCAAACTTTAAAGTTTTCTTTTAAACATGGATGATTACTGATTGGGGGCATCTGTCTCTGCTGAACACCCACACTCACTCTTCTTTAAGTGTTCCAGCTTGGTGACTTACAAAGAGCCTTGAAACGTTTGACGTCCTTTCTCCTAATTATGAACTTTGTTATCAACTTTCTCTACTGGAGTGGCTTTTCCCTCCTTTCCTTTGCTCTTTCTTTTTGGAGCACTAGCTAAGGCTATGGCCCTTGGCCATGCTCCTTTTCACACACAACCCAGCTAAATGAGCTGACCCACAGGGTACAGAACAACTCTGAAAGACCTGAGCCTGTTGGCTCAGCCATGCTTGGGCTCCTGCCAGCTCTCCAGCAGCACCACGCAGCACAGAGCAGAGCCACTCTTGTACAAGTGCTGTCTCATGTCAGGAGACCTGAGGACCTCACTTGTGTATGGGAAATCATCCCTTCTTCCCAAGAAAGGTGCTGTTCCTCAGAAAGCTGTTTTCTCCAGGTAGAAGTTTGTGTCTGGTTTTGTTGCCCCAGCAGGCACCTTGAGGGGTACAGCCCATGGAGATAAATCATTCAGTCCAGTGGGCAGACCTACTCTGTCCCTCAGTCCAGAGACAAGAGCTGCATTTTCCCCTGTGGTCCTCTCCCTGGCTTTACCATGTCAAGAGGAGAGCTGATAAGTTGCCTCAAGCCAGTCTCCTGCTGTGCTGGAGTGAAAGGGCTCTGAGGACATTCCAGATGTGAAGTCTCTTGAAGTCCCATGAATTGTCTTCTGGAGTTTCCTGCCTTTCTCCACTGACTCTGGACAGGTCCTTGGGAATCTGGCCTCTGAAGTCAGCCCTAGAGAAGAGGCAAACCCTGGTATTTGGGAAGACCTCTGTCCCTTGTCCTTCCCACCTATCCTGCCGTGAAGCCACTGCTATTGAGGAAAGCATGGAGCCAGAGTTTTTTGTGAAGATGTGAATTATTTTCTTACTCTATATGCTTTGCTCTCTATCTTCCACTGCTGTTGCCTTTTTGGTTTACCCTGTTGTATTTGCTGCAAGCTCATCTGTGTTCCTGGTCATTTTTTCCTAGCAAGAAGTTGTTGGTACTACTAGGAGGAGGCAAAGTTCTAGGTTGCTTTTGGGGTAGACAGAGAAATCCCTGCTGGGTATTTAACCTACATTTGTTTTCAATTCACAGAAGGGTTCAGGTTCCAAGTCTGCTGTTAAAGATGAAATGAAATAGTTCAAGTAGTTCAATAGGATTTAGCTGAATTACTGTAAGAGCTATGCTAACAAAATATGTAGTATCTTGTCACAGAGGTCATGAATTCTTGAAATGGGGAGGAGATTACTGGACAAGTTAAATTTCCTTGGAGCTGACAGCCTTACCTTTCCCCAGAGACCAGCTCATTTTAATTGCAAAGGAAGATACTCTCTGCTCAAAGCTCAGCATTTGACTGATGTATCGAACACCACACTGGCAACATTAGTCCCTGGCAGCCCTAGGCAGGTTGATGAGAGAAGCAAATTCTGCAAAACAGGGAAACAAAGGCAAGTGGGAAGCCACACAATGCATTTCTTGTCTGCATGTATGTGAAGTTCATTGTCAGAGGCCATCCTTTCCTCCAACAGTAGGAGAAGGCTGCAATTGTGGAAATTCCCAACAATGGTTTTGAAGTAACAGAGGCTCTAGGGCATCGAGGCAGAAGTACTGCATGTTCAAAGGGACAAAAGGGAAGGTCCATTAGAGCCCAAGAAACTGTAGCAAGGAAGGATATACACATAGTTTCTCTATATAAAGCCGGCAATTGAACGGCTTCCCTTGTAATTCCCAGCACTCTTCTGGCAGATCCACTACATCTTAGATTCAGTGCTGTATCTCATAACACAGAATTAGTTAAAGGCAGGGCAATCTTTTAAAGTTCTGCTGAAGGATTTTGATTAGAATTTGTCTGATCAGGAAATCTTTTCCTGACACAGTGCTGTCTGTGTTTTCAATCTGTAGTTTCACATCTAGACTGCAAGTAGAGAATGTCTGTAGGGCCACGTATAAACAGTTACAGTCTATAAATAGCTGGCAGTGGACAAAGGAATCACTTTGTTGAAGCAGGTAATTGATGGGCAAGGTACCCAAAGGAAAAGCTGATTCCCCTTTCCTGAGAAAGGCGTAACAGGCCTTCTGGCACAAGGATTTTTAGACATTAGTGGAAGCATTTTTTTCTTCCAACCTAAGTAATTAGTATTTTCTCTTAAAAAAATGCCAAGTTTATGCCTCAAAGATTTCTTGTTCATACTTCACCTACATATAATGTTTCCTGGCTGGCTGGCTTCATAGCCTCTCAGAATCCAGCATCTTGAAATTTTTATTGCAGCAGGAACTTTGCTGCAGTGGTCATTTCCTTTGCCCATTGCTTAGACTACCCAATCATCACTTTTTCTTTGCTGGCTCCTTTCTCTCTGTGGTGATCACATCCCTGTGCTGGCTCTCATCTCTTTGTGATATCAGGCAGAAATAATTTCTCTTTGCTTGCAAGCTCTAATGGAGGCTGTCCCCACCCTGCCCATAAACCTTCCTTCACTGTCAGGAGACTGACTTCCACCTTCATCAGCCACAAGCAAGCACCTCTGCTATTTTCTCCTCAGGCTTGGGTGGAGCTCCTGATTAAAAATGTGTAATGCTCTCTCCCTTTCTTCCAGCTCCTGCTTTTAGAAAGGATCTCATTTGAACACTGCAGGCCAAAATCCTGTCTGTAGTTTGCTGGACCTGCAGGATGGCTGAGATTGTCCTATGGTTTGTTGTGTCTCTGGATCTAGTTTTTCATGTTTGTGTTGTAAGCAAGGACTGTGTTCATGTGTACTGAATTGTACAATGGGGATCCCAAGCCTGTGACAACCCCCGGTGACTCATTGCATGGGAGCATGCTTGGGCAGAAAGAGAGGAAGGGAGGGGAAGGTACACAAAGGTTTTAAGAAGCTCCTTTCCCTCCTTTTAAATGCTCTCTTTGATACACCTCATCACCATCCCTCGGGGGAATGATGCACAAACCTCACAGACCTTTACTCCAGCCTCCAGCTCCAGCCTGGCTTTCTCCAGGAATGCAGGGAGCTACACGGAATGCTTTCAGATATTGCATTACAGTCTGAAACCAAGGCAGTGCTTTCGAGTGGAAAGCCCAAGTCAGCCTCAAAGAATAGGGAATTTGGTCAGTAGCCAACTCTCTCTATGTAACTCTGTTTTTCACATCACCCTGCTCTCCCTTTTCCTTTAGGCTTAGTCCTGGGGAGAGTTAGGCTCTCGCTTTCTCCAGGAGTTTTGCTATTCTGAACAGTGCAGAATTTTACTGTCAGGTGCATCCTCCCTCTGCAGCTATCCCTGTGAGGAGAAGCAGCACAGCTAGAGAGAAAAGAGTGTTGTGAAGGACTGTTTATAAATTACTTCAGTGAGGCAGAGTGATGTGTCATTCTGGCAGAGAGCCCATTAAAGAGGAAGCACTACTCTTGAATGCATTCAGCTGGGGTTTCTGAGAACTCCTTTATACCCACTCATTATTCATTTCACATTCTGGAAGTGGATGGTCATGTTTGCCTATGTGACGCAGATCTTAATAGTTTTCTGCAGTACTACATCATTTAGCTCTCAGCTAATACAAACCCAAGCTAGTAATTAACATTAAATACTGAGAAATGGATCTGATGTGATGAACACTCAGCACATAATGAGAATGCTGTGATTTCTTACTTGGAAGCCATTGTGGTCTTACAACATAACCAGTTGTTACAGATGCCCAAACAGAATTGGGATTAACAATAGGATCTGGTTACACTTGCAAACCTAATTGCTGCTAGTCTGGTAGAAGTTGCACTCTCGGGCTCCACTTTGACAGATAACAGCTCTGGCATCTGTTGTCATTTCATAATGGTGTAATGCTGTTTGTGCCACAGAAATCCCAGCTGAGCCGTGAATTACAGGTAGATCAGGCATACCACAGAAAATGCAGCTGTGTTGGGGGACAGGACTTGCAAGCAACTGCTCTGAATGGCCAAAGTGTACACCATGGAGTGGGACAATGTAAATTAACCATAATAATTATCAGTAAAATTATTAAACTGCCAGCAAAACTGCAACCTGAGCATGCCAGACGCTGCAAAAACAGCAGCTGGTTTCTGCTGGTCAGATAGACAGCCAGAAAAAAAAAAAAAAAAAAGCCTTAACAATGGGTAGGCTGGAGACTTTTTCCTTGATTTCCCCCTAAGAAGACAGGTGCCAGGAGGAGGTAAATATGCTGCAGCCCTTCTGTGTTCTGATGCTGTTGGGATACTGGTGGTGGTAGTGACTGTGAGGGCTCCTGTGGGACTGTAGTCTCCTCAGGGTTAAGGATGAGGGTATCAGATGTTCTGGGATGAGCCCTGAATACAAGGGCATGTTCTTCCCAGCATCCCTGTTTTACAGTTTAAGCTGTAGAAGGGAGAGCCCCCAGTTTCTTGTCCCATGCAACACGGCTGCAGAGCTCCAAGCTCTCCACACTCTGGGGTCCAGGCCCTCAAAAGCCCCCCAGAGAAGACTTGTGATAGAGAAGTGCAGAGAAAAGCTGTCCCCCACTGTAAGAAGTGACCTTACACAGAGCCCTCACCTTCCCTGATTTAGCTGCCACTGCTGCTGCTGCTGCATTTCTCTGCAAGAGGGGAGAAACTCACTGGGGCAGAGGCAATGAGGGGACACGGCCCCAGCCCATGGATTGCCCCACTGCCCTGTGTTTCTCCAGCCTGGATGCTCAGTGCTTGTGGGAAGAGGAGGGACACAAAGCAGTGCTTCAAAAGAAAAGGAGAGTAGGGTGGCCTCAGATGCCAAATGTCTCCATCTAGTTCTCAATCCAGGGAGAAATAGGATGCTATGTTTAAGCACAGCAAATATTGTGATGGCAGCAAATACGAGACTAACTGCATCCTTCCTGTGGGATTTGTGTCTTGGTTTAGGTTTTGGAGGGATTCCTCTGTAGGCTTGTATCTCCAGTTGGAAAGGTATAATGGAAGTGGAAATAAAAGACAAGTGGGAGAAGGGATAAGGAATGAGAATATGGGAGAAACCAGCTGAAAGCAGAGAGTGAACCCAAAGTGAACAGATCACAAACAGTTTGCAAAGACTTGAAACAAAGGTTTGATCAACCCATGCCAGAGAAAAGCCAGCCTGTACTGTGGAAAATTTTGAGTGCACTGTATCAGACTTTAGCCTCACCCTGACCAAAATATTCCACATTCATGTCAGTCAGATAACAAAGAAAATTCTTATGAAAGTTCACACACAGTAGCAGCTTGGAAAATAGATGTGAATCCTAATGGTGTAAAGACAGATAGAACTCTGACAGATATTCACTGAGTTTACCCTGGAAAAATTAAAAATGGATTCTACTAAAATTGGAGCTTTCTCAAGCCCAAAGGCTGGATCACAAAACTTGCCTTCCTGGTGAGTGCAAAGCAGGTCTCACAAAGACCTTGCATATGGTCATTAACCATGTGGCTTACCATGAAATGTTATTTTTCTTTTCCTTTCCTGTGGAAAAAAACATTGTTTAAACTGTTGTAAACTGAGCTGAATAGAAACTTTTGTACCAGATACAGGGTGATCGAAAATACTACTTCAAAGCCATCTCTCTTGGGCTTAAGCCTTTGCTTTGTGTATTTTTAAAATTTCGTGTGTTTTTAAGATTTTGTTTGCTTAGAATCGCCTTCATTTGAAACAGCAGGCATTATAATGTACCCACAGTCCCCTCCTTGACTAAATTAATCCCAAAAGACACAGAAACAGGTTCTCAAGGGGAAATTCTTCATGTACCCTTTCAGTCAGTCCTTCTTTTCTCTGTGCTTTTATTTTTCAGTTTTCAGTGTAGAAATGTCACAGTCATGATCTGTCTTGTTTTTAGGCTGGTAATTCCATTTCCCAGCTTTGTTCAGTTTTCCTTGAGCTGTTGGATCAAAAATACACAAAGGAAAAAATAAAAATGTTTGAGTCCAGTGGGGAAGCTAAGGTCAGCTTTGGGCCCGCAGTATGAGTTGGGAAAGGATAATCTCTTGCAATGTGCCTTTATGCACATTCTACAATGGCATATATTAATTTTTAATCTATTAATTTTCTAAATTATTCATGTCAGAGAACTAGAATAAAAGGAGGAAAAGAAATGGCAGACAGTAACTAAAACCAGCATTCCTGTGCAGCCAATGATATATTTTCTCTCTTGGTATGCTCTAATTCTCCTTCTCTCCCCTGATGCTCTTGTGGACACAGCTGTGAATGGACATGTGCTACCTGGCAGCAGTGGAGGTATCCAGACCTGATGCTCCTGAGGCTGGGCTTTGCAGACACCCCAGTGCTGGTGTCAATGCCAAATCAGGGACCTCCACCTCACCCTCAGCCACTCTTTTCCCTCCTGCAGGGATTCTTCCTCATACCTGTGCTGGCAATGTTCCTTGTGTGTCCCCGCTGTAAATTAGGTCAGGCATCTCTTCTGTTTGAAGAAAGATGTAAATGTGTATTTTTGAAGTTCCTAGGCCAAAATCCATTTAAAATCACTCTCAGAATGGATACAGTGCATGGGCAGGTCTATGATTTGATGAATCAGGCAGCTTTTCTTTGACACCACCTTGGTTAATAGTGTCAGTGCACATGTCTGTGGATGGCACTGTACAGACCTGACCTCTGGCTCCTTCAGCCCCTGCTCATCTGTCAAGTGAGAGTTGCTGCTCCCTCACGGTGCTATACAGATCAAAAGCAGCTACTTAAATATGCCTACAGATTTTCAGACCTGCCTCTACATCTCTCTGTGTATCTGGGTGACACACAGCACGACTGATGCTGATCTCAGTTGCACCTTTTCTGCATTACCGTCAAACAAACAATGAAGGAGCCAGGGGTGGAATCCTCTAAGGCATTGCTGTCTGTGTGCCATCTCCCCGCCTGAGCTCTTCAGGTCGGGAAGGCTGCGAGAGCAATCCTCTGCAGGAGCTTTTATTTTAAATTAAAGATGCTACAAGACTATTATGTCATGAGGCATCATGAAAAATACCCTTCCAGGAGATCAGATTGACACTTCCACCCTGCAAGTGCACAGTGCAGAAGCTACACACATTGCTAATGTTTGTGTAGGCACTGTGCAAGGTCCTCCAGGGCAGGCAGGGAGGCACTGCTTTGTTCTCTCACCTGAGCTGAGTAAAGAGTGCTGTTGGTGCACTGACAAATCCTGCCACAGACCTTTGTTGTGCTTGGAAGGAAAACAATCCCATGTGGTACAAAGCCCTGTAGGTGATAAGAAAAAGTTTGCTTTGTTTTGTTTTAAATAGGGGTTGATTTGTGCATAGGCACCTGCAAAAGGGGATACAGAGCTATGAGGACAGCCAGATGAGATTGACAGCTGCATTTAGAGACTTGAATTTCAGCATCTTACTCTGTGCTCTTCTCCTGAGCCATCATCAGCATCTATCCAGCACGATCTAACAAAAGTGGCCCTGATGGAAAATTCAAGGCTGATTTTTTTCATTGCCTGGGTGCCCAGCTGCCAAAGCAGTGGGCACTTCAGTTAACACCTCTAGGCATGAAATCTGTGAGAAACTTGGCCTTCTGTTTGCCCTCCACAGCATCCACTTTTGAAAAGATAGATAGTGCTCAGAAATACCCACTCTGGAGTTTGCTCTGAGCCCTGCATGGAGCCCTGAAGTTGTGAGAAAACTGGCAAGACTGCACCTTCTTGCATTTGGCCTCCACAGAACCACTGGGGCATGGACACAAGATGTATCCCTGTGTATGGTCTGTCTGGAATCTTGGTGCTCCTTTTCATGCTGAAAGAGTAAGTACAGGATTGCTGCTTTGGAAAAGCCACCACTGTAAGGAGAAGGGAGGACCCTAAGGAGTAGCAATGCAAGTAATCCTGAAGATGCTTGACAGGAGGAATGTGGTAGGGTAGGGTAAGCTGTCTTACCTGTGTTCTTTTACAGATGATGGAAACAAATCCACTTTACTGAGAAGATGAATGGATAGCTCATAATCTGGATTTGATACCTGACATAGTAAGTCAGAAAGGGCTAGTGGCTCTCATTCTTTATTTATTGAACTTCTTCAGACCCCAAGAAAGTGCTAAAAGGGCAGACTATATTTCTTACTTATTTTTAAGCTTTAGATCACATTACAATTTTATGCTTTCTGTTCTTCTTCAATGGCCTATTCCAGCCATAAACCAGTGATGGCGTGGACACACTTAGTCTGAGGGGATTCCAGATGGCTGTCGTAACAGAGAGTGACCAGTCTTTCAGTGTGTGGTCTGTGCTTTATCTGAGCTGGCCCAAATTAAAAAAATAGTGATGTGAAAATACCTCTATTATCTGTATATTCCCCAGTGAACAAGTCTGGAACTTTTGTAAAAGTTTAGTGTTGCTTTTAGTCATTAATGATGCAAAGCTATTAAATGTGGACTGGTTTTGGGCTTACCCCTTGGCAGTAACTTCTCTGCAGGGGATCATTATAATTTTCTTCCATTAGAGAATGGAGGTTTTTGCTTTTGACAATTGCAGAATAGTTTTTGCACTCTACATTTCCTTATTAGTTTGATTTAGAGCCTTGGGCAAACTCTTAGTTCATGCACTTTCTTCTGTCCCCTCTGTGCAAAAAGAAGTGAGGGTCATGGTCATGCCCTGAGCTTGCAAGTCTGAACATGGTAGGAAAAGCCTCTAGAAATTTTCAGATCTCTTGGTGTAGGGGAGAGCAGTCTACCTGGGGCTCTCTGTGCTTGATCCCAACATGGGTGATGATATTGTACCCTTTTCCAAAAGGTTCCTTTCTGCTCACCCATATCAGTTTATCATAGCACCATGGTCAGTGGGAAGCTGGAAACCTGCAGGGATTTGGATACCTAATGTCTCTGTACCTACAGGGATTTGTATCAGAGGATTTAAACAGGTCAGCTGAGGGGGTAGTGTGAGAATGACCCTTTGAGCTGAGTTGCATGGTAAACCATATCCCTGATCTGATGGCAGATGGGGTGCACTAACAGCTTGGACCATGGTGGTGGCCTTCAAGAGGAACCTCAACAAACTGTGTGGGCATTGCCTGAATGTTCTGGGCCTCTGTTGTGAGTGTAATGGAAGATAACAGCTCTTCCCTATCTCACAGAGACATTACATTTGTATTTTTAAGGTTTTCTACGGTGACAGATAAGTAATTATCTAAGTAAGGGAAACTAAGTTCCTAACATAATGGCATGAATCTTCTCATTTGCTTTGACTCATCTCTAGCTGGACTGACTCCAATCACCAATTGTAATTCCCCCTCTCCTTATAAAATCAATATTCCACTAAATCATTTTCTTTTTCAACTCCAAACATGAACATTTTATTGCACAAAGACATCTATCTCAAATACAGGCAATCTGTCACCCTGAATGTCCATAAATTTTAGGGACCAATATTTGATGATGTTGAGCATAAGGTAAATAAGCTACATTAGATATTTTGGTCCACGGGTTCTGAAAAACACTGATTAACTTGAAAGAAATATTCTGTTAAATGTAACACAGAGTGTGCCCCAATATGGCATGAGCACACCACCTACTCTCCCTGGAAATATTATGTGATAATTTACTAGTCAAGTATGAGGTCTCTGCACACAACTGGTCAGCCTGCCCCATATGGGAGTCACCTGCCCATGCCTTAATTACATCTTGTAGTCTGGCACCAGAGCTCCCCTCACCAGGGACCAGCAGGCAGCCCACACTCTGGCACTGTCAGACCTTACCTGCAGAAAGGGGAGGAAGCCTTGGGAAACAATGGTTATGTTCTGGCAGAAAGGCTATAAAGCAGGATGGGTGCTGGTGGTTTTATGGCTGGCAGGTTTCCAGTGCTCAGAGTGGATGTACCTAAGTGTGCTCCCCCCATGCCATGAGATGGGGCAGGGTGGGACACTGCAGTGTTGGTGTGAGCACCAGAAATGCATCAGAGCTTGGCCTGGGCTGTCACCTGCTCCTGTGGGGCCACCACAGCTGCTTACAGCAGAGTGATCTGAGAATCACTGCAGGACTGCCACGACTACAGGTTTAAGCTCAGCAGCACTGATCAGTGCCAGCCTTGGTGTGGTGGCCAGCCTAGAGGCTGAGCAAAGCGTCCTGCCTAAGAGCTATGTGACATGTCAGGACAATGCCTTGTTTGCATCTTTATCCATTTCTTTATGTGAAGATGACAAGTTTATTGAGTCAAACTGTGAAGCTTTTGTCCAGAGTGGTGGTGTCTCTGCTTGACTTGAGGGGAGCTTTGCCAGAACAAATTCTAAATGAAAAAGGAGGCCGGGCTTCAGGTTTTGTGAAGTGCTTTAACTGACATTTTAAGTTGAAACACATTTGCAAGGGTACTCTGACTGAAACAAAGTTTTTGTGGTAAATACAGCAATTTGGGAATCAAAAGAATTTGCACAATTGTTGCCATGTGTGCTGAATCTTGTTCCATGCAGGAATCCTTCAGATAGGCTTTGACTAGTAGAATGGGTGAGACTAATAAGGATTTGAATAATTTGTATCACAGAAATTTTTTTTGTGGGGGTTTTGCTCTTCCTAAAGATGTCTCAGTTGGATTTTAGCCACAATGTCTAACAATTTTGAATACATGATTACAAATACTTAAACTTAAAAAAGAATGCAAGGCTTTTCCAAGCTATTCTCCCATTTCTAGACACCCAGAATAATAAAACCTGACCAGGGCACAAGGCCTCCTTTCATGAGATCTCCCATGCCAGCATCTTCTGAAAACAAAGGCATAATGAAGGTATAATTGTTTTCACATCACTTGCACATGTCACAGAGATGGAAAGAAGGAAATTTTACCAAGTAAGGAGGAAAGGAAAGATTTTAAGTAGGTCCTGAGTGGGATTCTTTTCTAAATGGAACTTGTTTGTCAAGGACTTAACACAGAAGGAGAGCAAAGACAGGATCTTGGGGCAGCCCTGCCTCGAGGCATGCAGCAAATTAGAACTTCCACACTACAGCTTTGTGACTCTGTGTGCAGTGACAGGGGTGAACAATGTGGCACCTGCAAGACATGGCCTGGGAAGGCAAGGAGAAAGCCTGAGTCAGCTGCTGACACTGTGCGATATCCACTGATAACCCACTTGGTAGCATCACGTCGGTGCTGTGGGCCACACCCTCTTTTCTCTGGCCTCCTGCTCACAGAAAACTGCCACTGTCTGCATCCTCACATGCCTGCCATGTTCACATTACTGCCCATCAGGTCTCTGAAAGAAGGATCTTTAGTTTGCTGCTGCAGGGGTGTAGTGTCTCATCATGTTATGCCATGGTTCTCATTGATGTTTATAAATTTAGCTGTAATATGAATAAATCTTCCTGCTGCTGTCAATAAGAACACTACCCCTGAATCTGGAGTTGAAAAGGCAAAGGTGCACAAGTGATGTTTCAGACATCAGAGAAGACCTAGACGAGACGCCTCCTGCACCCTTGTGAGAGAGCCCTTGTTCCTTGCCATCATCGCTGTGTCTTGGCAAGTACACAGGAAAGAGCTGAGTGAAAATGAGCAGACGTTATTAAAATTATCCAGTGGACCTCAGTAAAAATGTACTGAGTGGTCTTGACTGAGAGAAACATTTTTCACACTGTAATGGCCACACGGCTCCCTAAGTGGGAGAAGGAAGGTCATTTACTTCACAGAAGAAAAAAAAAAAAAAAATCTATGAGATCATTTATAACATTACTCACAACCATTATCTATCCCAGATCATTCTTATGCCTTGTCTGTGATATTGGCTGCCTTGCAGTGCTCTGAGTTGCTCTTTACATAAAACCCTTTCTTATTCCTTAATGGCATACCAGCTGAAATATTTAAAGCATTTGCAGACAAATGGATCTAATTGTATCCTAGATGCAGGAAGGCCCCGGGGAATACTAACTGCTGCCACAGTCACATTTACCTGCCCTGGGGGAGGCTGTTGTTTCAGTAAAAACCCTGTCAAAAACTGGTTAGTTAATAAGAAAACGCTTTTCCACAAATAGAGCATCTTTAGGCTCATATCCTGCACTGACACACTCCTCTGTGTGATAAAATCTCCCTGATCTGTCCCACAGCCTGCTGGTCCATGGCAGCCTGGTGAAAGGGCTTCAGTGGCTGGAGGGCTGCCAGCACCTGCCTCACCTCTCACCCACACCAAAATCCCCCTTCGCCTGAAGGAAAGGGAGTTGTGCACTGGGTTGTCCTCCTGAAGGTTTCTGCATTCAAAACTGGCTGTGAGAATGGGATTAAATACAGGTGCAGAAAGAAAGAACAAGAAACTCATTCAAGGAAATGAAAGTTTCTTGCTTGATTTGTGTTCCAGTCCTGTTTCCCATCCCCTTGTGAGATTCTGGTCTGTGTGGCAGTGGTTCTTCTGCATGACCCTAGCAGATACTTCTGAGCTGCAGCCCACTGTGATGGCTGATCTAGTGAGCATCTTGAATATTTCTTGTATGGTTTTTAGTGTCTTTGCTTAGTAGCAATTAGTGAAGGAGTGGTAAGGATCGTTCACAATATCCTGAATTTTTTTTCTCACTCACTGTCTTTATTTGTCTGTGAGTCCCACCCTGCACTTTCCAAAAACATAGGTTTTGGCTCTCCATGCTGCAGAGCTGCATTGTTGCATTGCAGGACCCTGGGGGAGTCTCTGGGGCCTCCCTCCAAATCATCATCATGTTTTCTTTAAGGATGCAGTGCAGTTTTTTCCTCTGCCTGGGGCTAGTGAATGGGTCCTATTTACTGTTGCCAGAAAAGTTAGAAATGGTGATGTGCCTTTGTGAGGCAGGCAGGTAGGTCATTCAAAAAGGAAGGCACTCTTTGATCACCTCAATGCTGAAGAAATCGCAGCCATTGCTAAAGATATCTGCAAACAACCCACTAACCCAGCTTATTCCCTAAAACAATGAAAATTACCACCCCTCTAGTAAGAAACTATTTGAATAGCAGACAACTGTGGAAACATTTGGCAAGAAAGTGTGTGGGAAATAACAAAGCAGTTGTAAACTTGGACTGTCGTAGAGTGTTTGAAAATCCTGCCCAGAATGTCCTGAAGGGAAAATGTTACACGTGGTGCCCCAGATTATTTCGTATGAGACATTAATATTTGTGCTGGTAACGACTACCACTTTTCCCATGCTACTGGTGGTGCCCTAAGCCAAATCAAGGGCAAAATAAATTGCCCTGCCCAGATCTTATAACTGCAAAAAATCATGCCCTATTTCCCAGAGTAAAAGTGGTTGACTGATCTGCCCTGAGAAACAGGACTCCAGCCATTTAGTGGCTTCTATCTCAGGTCTCCGTGGGGAAGCTCCAGTGAAAAAAAGAAAAGTTGAGAGGTGGGTGGAGAGCAGCTGAGAACACCGTGAATGAGCATGGATTAGTACTAAACCTGGGTTAAGACTTTCAGCCGAAGAATAAAAGAGCTGGTGAGACAGGGAACATGCTGTTCTCATTATCTGCCAGTGGTTGCACATCTGCACTAAAAGTCAACAAAAGGGCATTTTTTTTGTACAATTGTACATTGTGTAATAAGATAAGAATAAAACTAATTCACATTTATCTAGAATTTCTCAGAATGGTTGTAGTCCCGGTAGACATAACTGACTTTATAAAATGTGAAGGTCTGAGTCACACCAGCAGATTGTACATGGCAGGGAAACTAATCTGATGTAATAGAAATGTTTACAAGCCCAGTAACCCTTCTCCCTCCACCCTCCTCCGCTTTAAAAAGCCACGTAAGGCCACGGATCAAAGCGGTGCAGCAGCAGCAGCAGCATGCTGAACACTGAAACAATAACAGCCCTGACTTCCTCAGACGTCAATAGTACCAGTTACCAGTGGATTTTTGCATTCACTGAAGAAGGAGGTAATATAATCATATGCATCAAAGGCTGGAAGTGGAGCTATCACTTATCACTAAAATATTGCTAAACATGATTAAACACGGTTCAGTGGAAATATCAGAAGCTGACTACCCAGTGGGATCAAAAAAGCAGCAAACAGTTCAGAAATGTGTGCTCAGTTAATGCTTACCAGATGCAATCAATTTAGATAGTCAGTTCCAGTACTTAATTAGTATCTTTATGAAATGAGTGCAGATACACTCCTCCCATGTCTAATAGTTTTCCTGCCTTTACATTTCTCTTTCTATTCCGAGCAACACACCAGCTTTTGTTTCTCAAACTCTCTGCCACTCCCTAAGAAAGCTGTAGGTTCCTTCCAGATAGCAGGTTTGCTATTGCTTCCTGAGCAGATCTCAGGTTTGGTAAGGGTAAATGCAATGACACAACACATTTAGGGTTTTGTAAGATGTGATTTCACTGAGCACGGTGCTATGAAAATAAATGAGATCTGCAAAGTCAAAAGTGCCCATCCTGAATAGATTAAATGTTGCACGTAAATGAGAGTTTGTTCCCTTGGGGTCTGTTCCTTGCAGGGTCCCATAGGTTTTCTTTCTGGTCCTGGCTGAAGATCTGGAGATAAAAAAAAAACGGTGAAGAAGCATTAGAGATAGGTCAGCTAGAAAAATTGATCTGGATTACTTGTTAAAGGAAGGTCAGTAATACAGTACACATTTTGACAGCCAAATGAAAGACCATGAAGCTAGGGATAAATAAGGGCAGCTTACCTACAGGAATAGGGGCTTTATCCTAGAAAGTGGTGGTTTAGCAAAGGATTTAGGTGAATAGGCTGCTAACCAAGCCTATGGGAGCTCTGGGGATAATTCATAGCATAAAGACCGATTTGAATCTCAAAGAAGAGCAGTGATATATTTAGCTGCCCTACTAACATGCTGGAAAAAGCTCAGACAAAAGCAACAAGAGTGATTAGAGGTCTAGTAAATGTGAACTCGGGGGAAAAATTGAAAAATGAGAGTGTATCTTCTCTGGAAAAGAGAAGGAAACAGTCTTCAAATATGTAAAATGTAGATGCAATGGAGACTGTGATAAAATGTTGTCCATATCTAAGTGGCAATAGCACAACATGTAACAAGCTTAATTTGCAGTGAGGAAGATTTATTTTAGCCATCAGAAGCATTTTCCAATGATAAGGACTATGGAGCACTGGAACATATTGCAAACTACCACAGGATTAAGAACTGGTTATGCTGGTGGTTTCCAATATTTATTTTGCACCAAACTTCAGCTGAGAAAACTGACAGGGTTCTGCTTCCCTTTCTTAAATGGCAAAACTGTTTTGGCATGAAGCAAAGAGCCTTAAAGGCTTTTGAATACTGGGAGGAATGATGGAGATGATGATGACACATGCAGAAGTTACCACACAGGAAACTCACCATCTCTATTAAAAACAAAGGAAAAGTTGGTTTGGGAGTTACTGATCTGTTTGTAATAATCTTTAGGAGTGGGAGAGTGCTGGGGAACTGATGGGATGTGACTGGGGTGTGAAGAAAATGGCACAGTGGTAGAACTTGGGGGGCTGTGCAAGAGGAGTCATTACAGACAACTGTGATGAGTCCATCTTCAAGCAAGCAAGAAATAAATGGGTTTGGGATGAGTAGTGATGAAGGGACACCAAGGACTCTCATGGGTGGCCATGGGGTTACTGGCATGACGCAGGGCGGGAGCAGAGAGGACCAATGTGAGAGACATGATATGATAATAAGGCAAAGGGCACAGCTGGGGGGCATTTGTGGCTGGGTTGCAGCAGCTTTTCCACAGCTGCTGTGACCCCATGGTGCACACCTCACTGGAGAGGTTCCCAGCAGAAGCAGCTGTGCATCTCTGAGGGAGGCTCAGGCCCAGTCTCTAGGTGACGTTATTCAAGCAGACCTTGTTATGATTGCAAGTACTGTCTGAGCAGACTTTGTCAGATACGTTGCCCTTGCCAAGCACACAGCTTTGACAGCAGAGCTGCTGTCAAAGGAAAGGGGGGCATCTTTCTGCTTTTCTGTGCTTCTTGTGCTGTTTAAACCGTATCTTTCCGAAGCCTATGGAAATATATACTGATGTAAATGTGCACTTGAAAATGCAGAGGTCCTGCTCTGCTGGCCACTGAAGGTCTGAGCAGATGGTGCCCTCAGTTATCCCTTTCCTGATCTTGCACTGCTTCACTCCTACCTCCCCAGCTGAAATCCCATATTGCTCATGTTTGGGAACTGGAGTCACGATCTCAAATGTCGTCACTGTAGCTGAGTAGAGAAATGCCAAGCCTCCCACTATGTTCGTGTGGGTAGAACCTTTTCTTTGATTAGCTCAGAATACTTTCTAATAGGAGTTAACCTTCATGACATCCTTGAGGGACTGGCCCACTGTGATTAATCTTAAGATCTCTATCTTACAAATAGGAAAATTAGTACCAAAACTTGCCTAACATCATCATCTAAATCCTTGCTTAAGCCTGGGAAAGACTCTGCTATCTCTCCTTTATTTATTTATTTATTTGTTTTTCTTCTCCATTAGTTGCTTTAGCAATTAAAATGCAGTACTGGATATAGGAAGAAGCCAGTCTGGAAATGCAACTCCTTAACAATATCTGTACATTAAAGAAGGCCTTACTGCTGCTGTAAGCCCTGTCTGGGTGGATCTCTACATCCTCTCAGTTCCTGACCAACAAGGACTTGAAATGAGTCTGGCTGAAGCCACAAGCCCCCAGTGATGTCTCAGCACTGTATTACTCTGATCCTCCTTGCAGGGAGTCCCAGCCCTTGCTCAGCATCCCGGGAATAAGAAGTGCTCAGAACTGCAAAAACACAAATCACAAAACAAGTTTGGTGAAGTTTGAAGAGCAGTTTTTGAATACCCCAACATGGACGGTAAACCACAACAACAGTAACAGGAAAAGCAGCACCACAAACGAAAACCCAGCACTCCATTTGAAACTAAATTAATTTAATAAACTAAAAGAAATTGCTCAGAAATGAAAATCTCCAGCACCACCACCCTGACCACATAAGATACATGAGAATAAACAGACTTGTGGGCACACCTCAAGCAAGCTTAAAACAGCAACCTCCACCAAAACAGTCTCCACACCCGCAAGGTGATCTCACTGTCTGGTAGAAATAATTCTTGTTGGCTAACTGTAATCAATCTATTTCACAGGAGTGCTTGCTATATATAAAGATTGTGGTTGGTAACATGGGCAGGACGTTTGTACCAGACCACTATTTTCAGACCTCAATGAAGAACCAAACTGAAAGTATTTCTCACAGAAACCAGTTTTAGGTTACAGATCAGGTAATAATTTGGGAACTTCAGCAAAGGATAAGTCATAACTCAGCTAAGTCTTCAGAAAACATTTGCAGTTATCCTAGATTTGGTAGCAGAACACCACCTGAGGTCTGCTTTTGTAGAGGTTTCCAAGAAATTAGTTTTATTCTTGCACTGGCAAAAAACCCCAACTTTGGAGAGTGGGTGATCCATCTCAGAGCCAGGTTATAAAGGGCATGAATGTTTACTTGTTGTAGTGGATGGCTGGTAACCAGGAGACCCTCTGTGATGCTCAGGCACAGGACCAGATGATTGAGCAGGGTAAACATAAATTTCTCTGATCATGAGCAAGACTGTATGTGTAGACACACAAGTGTTGTATGAGAAAAAGGTAAAAGACAATGTTTCTTAGAACTAATAGTTCCATTATTAGCGTCAAGCAGTTGGTGGGTGGAAGTGGAAAATCAATAAAAAGTATGCAAATCAGACATTTAACCAACAATTTCTATTAATAAACAAAACCCCAACTGCTTCAAATGTGCCTGGTGTTTTGTGGGAAAGGTTGGCTAGACAAAACATCAAAACAAGTTTTGTACCTACATCTAATAGATGTGTTAAACAAGGGAAGTGTGCTTAGTGAATGGACAGGCTGCTACTGGTCACTGTGAACTAGATATTTAAAGACATCCAAGTCCTTAAAGATAGAGGCAAGCTCTCTATGGCATTTTCCAAAGCATCTCACTGGAAATTAGTGACAGTTGTGTGAAGTGGGAACCATACCTGCTTGAGCTGCAGTTTGGAAAGTCTCAACCACATCCTTTATGTTTCTAAAATAAGCAGGTCTTGACCTTGCCCACCTGCTTCTAGTCACAGGCTGGAAGAGGAAATGAGCTTTACTGCTTCTTCCACTCCCAACTGATTTCTTAACTGTGAATGAATGAGTCCAAATGAAGAAAGTGGTCTTTTTCACACCCTTTAGCTAAACTGAAACCAAAAGTCACTCCACTAAACATGTTTCTGCATAACAGAAAACTAAAATCTTTGCATTTAAAAAGGGCAAATACAGAAAAAAAATTAATCTATGATACATGATGGCTCAAAACAATCTTAAGAATTAAAATTAGGCTCCTTTTACCCTGTGCCTTTGCATATTGATTCGAAACTGGCAAATCAAGGGCAACAACTGGCAGAAACGTTTTCTCTGCATGATCTCTTCCACTGGGCAGCCTGGACCCTCTCCACAAAAGAACAGGGCCTGATCTCCCAGTGTGCAAGATGTAATGGAGAGTGCAGATGGAAAGGACAAAAAGCAATGGGGAAAAGGAATGTGGTGGGAGCCTGGGTGCATTGTCTAAGGCCACACAAGAAACTTGTGGCATTCAGGTGAGCCAGCCATTGGCAACTGTGGAGGGGGTGTGCTGATTTCAATGACTCTGCCCCAAGAAGCCAACTCAATGATATTTGAGTTATCAGGTGTCACCCAAGTGCCCCTTCACAGTGACATTATCATTCATCAGCTCCTGGTAGAGTGCATCCACAGTGACTTTGCAGGGAAAACACCCTATCTTTTGTGCTAAATGACATTCTGCTGCACTTTGCACAAAACAGGAGGCACCACAACCATCTAGCAAAAAAGGGAAGTGATGGAAAACCACTCAGTAATACTGTCAGGATACACTTGATACCTAACAAACCTCATTTCTCTCAGGTTATTGACTAATTCAGCCCAACCCAAGCACACACAGGTTGCTGGGCTGCATCAGCATGGTTGGGGTTGGCACTTAGCATGGTAGGAAAGTTGGCCTTCACAATGGAAGTCATTTGGCAGGAGACTGTAAACTACTGTATTTCATGGCAGCCAGTGAGGAAGGATTCTCTATTTTGACAGCATCTCTGCTACCAAGAGAGGACACTACAATTACCAATGCGAGCACAGATTGCAACAAATAAATTGTCCTGAAGGAGTTCCACCTTTTATTCCTGGGAAATTATTATCATTAGCTGGGGAAAATGAGAAGGAGAGTTACCTGCCTTTGCTAAGGCCACAGAGGTAGGTAAGAGCCTGACCAAATGCCTGTGACTTGTTTGCAGAGATTCCCCTGGGTCTCTTTGCATCCTCATCGCATGTACCCCACAGCATCGAGGCTGGGGACTGGATGGATCCTACAAGTGAACTTTGCAAAACAGTGAGCATCAGGTGTTACTTAAATTCTATCAGGTTGGGGAAGGAGAAACAGGGAATGGAAGAAAAACACTATCTACTTTCCTCAAGAGCAGTAGGGCAGTGGCTACAAATGGAAAATGGTGAATTTTCCTCTGCAACATCCATAAATCTGGACTCCCTTCCTTTACTCCCCACACCCTCCTGGGAGCGTCTGCTGAATTGTAGCTCCCTTGACATGGCCTTCAGAGCAGTGTGTGGCTTTCAGCCACAGTGTTTCTAGCTCTCTTTGGGATACAAACTTTGGGCTTCATTCAAGAAAGCACTTAGGCATGTGTAATTCTTTAAATTTCAATGTGACTATTCATGAGCATAGAGTTAGCACATATTTAATTGCCTTCCTGAATATGAGCCAAAATAGAGAGAATCCCAGGAGTGCAGTGGAAAAAAACTTAGTTTTCATTGCTTTAATAGAGATAGTTGCTCCACTTAGAAGCATTTGCAAATGGTTTGGGAAGGTTTGGGACTTCTAGCAGGCACATCTCTAGAGGGTAAAGCAGGCAACCAACCCTACCACAAATGTAATGAGGATTGCTGGTGTCTGCAACCACCCCAAAGAGGATGACTCACATGAAAATTAATACTTTTTCTCATTTTTTGTATGGCTGCTCAACAAGTGCTCATGTCCAATGCTCTCTCTATCTATTTTTGAATTTGTCAGTTTTTATTAATGTCCTTTTGGAAAAAGCTCTGGATTTAAAGTATTCAATTGTGCAAGTAAAAATAGAAGAGAGAACTTTTTAAGTGCCTCATTTTAAGACTCTGCTTTCCATTTTAAAAATAACTAGAAAATGATAGAAGAAAACCATTCTTTTTATGTTAACTAAAACAAGATAACAAAACAGTGGTACAAAACCAGTAAGGATGATACATTTCCTCCAAAATCCCACAGACCTCCTCTACATTCAAATAAAATAGTTATCAAGTGGGAAAACCCATCAAAATCTGTAGTGTTTAACACCAGTTCTTGGCCAAATACCCCTTCTACTTTTCAAAAGCCGCTCTGAAACCTGATGTGAGTTGTCAGTGAGTAGCAGGAGTTTCCACTTGGCTTTTCAATTCTAAATAGTGAACATCTGAAATAGGGATGAAATTTAAAAGATGGAGCATTTTCCCCAAGATCTACATTCATTTATCCACCTATTTTGGTGGCTAACTCCATATCTACAATGAGAATCATCTGGCCTTGGAATAGATGTCTCTTAGGTGACTAATTGAGGCTGAGAGGTCATTGCCTAATTTTCAGTCTCCAGTTTGCAGCACTGGCAGCAAGCAAGGAAAGCCTCCTTTCCTCAGGATCCCTCTGAGTGGTGGCTTGGCCCAGGCCAGCTGGGACCCACATGGGCACAGGGATCAGCACAGGGACTGCTCCCACAGGCTCACAGGGTTGGAGTCATGCATGGCAAGGCTCCCCCTCAGCACCAGCGCTGTTTTCACTGGCTCCCAGTGAGAGGCGGTGGAGGAAGGAGGTGAACCAGGACACAGAGTGTGCGTGTCCTGCTTGTGGCAGCATCAGATGTGCCTGCTCATCACTCTGGGTGGGTGTCTGGCCTCTGCTGCGGGCTGGAGAGAGCATGTGGCTGATGCCTTGATAGCATGACACTCCAAGGGGGCAAAGTACTCATTCTGTGGAGAGAGCACAGCCTGGGATAAGGCTCTTCCTCTCCTGGGGCACTGCAGAATACTGGAGGGGACCTGTGGGATGGCTGGGATGTGATGGAGTGTTGGCACAGTGCCTGTGTGTCCCCCTCTCCTGCCCTCTCTGCAGATGTGCTGCTCTTCATGGGGTAAAGGCTCCTTCCCCTGGAGGCTCCTGGGCCGTTCCCAGTTTTGCAGCGGGCAGGGCTCTTGGGATGGAAGAGTCAAAGCCGATTAAGGCACGGCCCTTCTCTGTCCTGCAGGAAATGGGTCAGTGTGCACAGGAGCGTGGGGCTGCTGCTGCTCGGCAGCAAAGCACATTGCTGATGTTGCAATGCCTGAGGTGACACGAGAATGGCTCCCTGATGGAGGCCAGAGGAGGCCTTTTGAAAGACACGTGAGACAATGCCAAGGGTAATTTCTACTTTAGCTGTTTCTGAGGAGGATGGCCCAGAAAGGGCAAAACACAAAGGCCTGCTCACATTTACACACAAGAACATTTTGTTTTGTTGTATGTGAGGAAAGTGACTGTGGTGGAGACAGGTAGCAGAAAGTCTGCCCAGGAAAATGGCTATTCTAAAGCAAAGCTGTCCTGTACAAAGGAAATGCACTACAACTGAAAGGACTATTTCCCAATAAGAAAACCTTGATGGTTCACTTTGTTTTTTTAGGGGAAAAAAAAAAAAAAATCTTATTTCTAAATATAAAGCCGTGATTATAGTGGCACCTAGTGGCTCTTATGCTTACGGAGTTCTCTCCAGGAGGGCAGCAAGGATAGGGCTGTTGGCAACACCAACTTTTGTGTCCAAGGTTGACTTTTCAGAATTTTTCTTGTGCTGACACTTTTGATTAGAATATTGTCTGATGGACCAATTCAAAGATCAACACTGAAGTCAGAGGAGTCCCAGACTTCAGGGTGAATGTTGGGTTAGAACACCTTAAAAAAAATAGGTGAATTCCTGACTCAGATTTTCATTTTATTTCAGAATTAAAAAAGGACAACTCTGAAAGGAAAAAAATTTAGGGTAGTTCATATTGATGAAAGAAGGTGGCAACTCAGATCCAAGTTCCTATTTCATGTGAACTTTTTATGTGTCAGGAAAGGGAAATCCACAAGGACAGGTTTGCTAAAGGGCACGTGAGCCAGGTTCTGGCTGTGCCCCTCCTCACGCTCCCTAGGGTCCCCTCAGTGGGACAGAGTCAGGGCATTTGCTGAGAGATGGGCTGTGCCTTCTCCTGCTATGAGCACCCTTAGCAGGACTCTGACAGCCAGGCTGCTGATAAAATGACCCAGTAAATGCTCTCAAGAGACTAATCTTGTAGGAGAGTTCTTCCCACAAGACAGAAGGAAGGAAGAGAGAGGTCAGTGTGACCCCATGCCTGTGGCCCAGCTCCTGTCGCCCATCTGCAGCCACCTGACATGGAGGGGACACTCTCCTGCCTCTCCTCTTGGCTGTCTGCTGCTCTGCCTCCAGGGCAGCCTGCTCCTGACCCAGCTTCCCTGCTCCTGGCACCCCAGCTCTCCTCAGCCCTCCAGCCTGCCAGCTCCTCACTGCTCACAGCTCCTGGCATTTCTTGACCCCCCTCCCAACCTGCTCCCCAGCTGTGTTTGTCTCTTGCCAGTTCTGTGGGCATCACCAATAGCAATATTAGGGCTATGTTGAGTTTTCCCAGTTTCCCCAGTGCAGGTTCCTCTCTGGTTTATCTGTCTTTGCACTAGCTGTTCTCTCCACCTGCACTGAGACCTACACCAGGAATTTCAGCTCCTCCTTTGGCCCAAGCTTTTCTCTTCCCCTGTGGCACTTCCTGCTGTCCCTTTCTGCAGAGCTCAGCAGGTTTTGCTAAGAAAACCAGTGAGCTCTGCTGCGAGCTGCCATCTCTCCTGTTTGACCCACTCTTCCTTTACTTGAGCACAGCTTTGACTAACACAGATGTTCTGGGGATTACAACCTCTCCTCCTGTGAAGGGCAGACACAACAGCCATGCCTCTGCTACAAAGCTCCAGTGGCCAAGGAACAGGGCCTTGAGCAGAGGCATGTCATGCTCTGCATGGTTAATTAGCAAGGTCTTGACACACTAAAATCTCTCCTCAGAGCTGAGGCACGCTCCAGGAGTATTCCTAGCTGATAGCAACAATTGGACAAGGTTACCCAGGTGCTGTGAGAGGGTGGGTGTTGGACTCCAAAAGCAGTCTCAGGCACATTTTATTTAGTAAGGTAGCTGTAATTAGCCTGATCAATGCTGTTATGATGAATGACTCACACATCAGCCAGAAGATGAAACAATTCCTCAGTGAACAGCTCTCTGCTGCTTTCCTCTCAGCAAACAAGGGCTGTACTGGCATGGCTGTGCATCTCCCATGAGACCTGCCCCTCCCTGACATGCCTATCAAAAAGGTGCCACACATTTGGGGAAGCACTGAGATAAACTCACACCAGAAACACCCACCAAGGAGCTTTAGACCCTTCATTCTTTCTTCAGAGATTCCCAGGTGACTGTGAGGGGAGAGGAGCTTCACCTCACACCTGCTCAGTTTCTGGCATGGCTCCCCAGGCATCCCCCACTGGCCAGACACAGAGTGTGGATGTGCCCTCGATGGCTTTGCTTGCCCTGTATGCAGCCACAAAAGCAAGTCCAAGGACAAGAGCAGTAAGGGGGATGTTTTCTTTAGTGTGAGGGCAGATAGAATTACACACAATAAATGTTAATGTTAAAACAAGTCAGGCAACAGCACTGGGGAAGACTCAGAGAGCTCATATGCTGCAAAAGCCCAAGGGAGTTTTTTCTTATGTGCATACCTTATATTGTAAAGTATGAAATATTGTAGCTAATGAGTCCCATTTACCTGAGATGTTAATACATCCACATCCTGTGCCACTTTATCTTTTGACATTTTAGAGCTTCCTTTTTTTTATAATGGAAGCCATAATTTTCTTGAGTATATTATCATGAATTCATTTCAACACCTAAAAGCTCAGCTATACTTTAATTGTGACACAGATATTGGCAATATGAAATCTGGTTTTGCAATGCAAATGCCTGTCTATTAGCAGTATATTGTAAATTTGATTTGGACTCTGGAACAGCAGCTGTTTATTCAGTTCGCAGGTTTCTTGTGGTTTGTGGTTTCTTGTGGTTTAAACATTTGCAGGGTGTAGACACTAACGAGAGCACTGAATTGTTTATGGTGATCTTTGAAGCAGAATTGCAGATTTGTTATGAATTTTTGCCAGGCCAGCAGAAACCTATTAACCTCTCCTTATGCAAAGTCCCACATGCAGAGTAACCTCTCCAACCCAGCACTTTGGGACCATGACATCATGCAGGTCAGTGAGAGTTTATGCTGCTACTGTATGGCAGCTGGTCACGTCCTTCCTTCTGATCTCTTATCTGGAGGATGGGCTTTTCACCAGAATACATCATTCTGGCATTAAGCAAAAAACCCCAACAAACCAACAACTCCCCAAAATTTTTGCAGTGCTCACAGCAGAAACCCATATAAGAGCACTGGATAAGGCAGCAGGTTAGTGGTCATCTCAGCATCTCATGATCTAGCTTTGTAAAGCCAGCTCTGCACTGGGAGTGAATGAAGGGATCCTCCTCATGGGAAACATGTAATTGTCAAAACAATATTGCCCGACAGAGGAACAGGAAAATTATTCTCACAATTATTCTCTCTTTTCTACCTAATTCTTGACAACATGCCTTCTTCCTTTAGGTATATAGCAAAAGGGAGCCCTCTAGAGTAAGTGTCATATAGATCTTGGTTTCCAGATGCTTTGCAGTTGGTTTCATTTTGTACTTCAGCAGCTGTGAAGGTTCATGGAAATAGTGATTTATGTTCCAACCTCCAGTTCAAGGGAGGCACAAGCTGCTCACATGGGCCTGGGACATCCTGCCAGAAGAAAGATCTCATCATCTGTGCCCTGTTTCTCTAAGCATCTATCAAAGACTTCATCCATCAAAAGCTGGAGGGGGTTGGGAAACCATTGTACTGGCTCAGTCTGGCCACTCTCATGCTCCCTAAAATGAGCAGGGGAATGAAGGCTAGGGAGCAGACACCCCTCTCACCATGCTAGATTTCACCTTCTGCACTTCTGTGAACCTTTTGCAGCTGCTGATGTTTCCCATGTAAATGCAATGCTTCTCCTTTTCCCATTGTTATCCATCATGGTGCGTTGCTCCCAGTCCCACTTACCTATGTGCTGCCAGTACTGCAGCACAGTGGGTGACATGACACAGTGAGTGTCATGTCCTGTTTATTTCCTTTGTCTGCCCTGACCATGCCCTTTCCTCCCCCTGCTCTCAGACTCCTCCAATAAACCAGCAAACCCAAGGTGCTCAGCTTGTGTTAGCTGCAGTGGGGGGAAGGAGCAGAAGGGCAGGAAGAGAAGAGTCATCATGGTATCAGTGGTGGGCCAAGGAGGGAGATAAAGGAAGATAAAGGGACGGCTAGAAGGAGTGGGATGAAAATTGAAAGTAGAACTTTGGCCCTAGCAAATCAAGTGGCCTCTGGTTTATGTATGGTCTCTTCCTTGCTGGTGGCTGAATGCCAGACTCAGACCTGCTCTGTCCCTGTGACAGCAGCCCCAAGGACAGGAGGGGGCAACAAGACCCTCAGTGCCCATGGACATCCTTCAAAGGGGACATGGCAGACCTTGGTCAGCTGCAGCTCTCCTGAGCTGCCTCACCATCCCACCCATCCCAGAGGCACCACATCTGATGGGCCCCATGGCCTCCTGACGTCTCCTCATACAGAATTACTGCTGTGCCAAGGCTAACAATTCACAACTCCCTCCATTCCCCATGCCATTTTGGCTAAAGCACAGAGCAGTAGCTCAGGTAAATTACAGGCCTGCACCAAAAATTACTGGGTGTAACTCCCTGGCCTGAGTTGAAAGGATGATAGACCTGGGGATTGCAGATCTTCCTTGTGAGCCTGGGAAACCATGAATTGCCTTGTGGAGCCTGTGGCTTTACTCAGTATTGCAAAATTGTCTCCTTTTCCAGCCCCTTTTGTTTACAACCCCAGTGGCAGTGCTTGCACCATCTTGGACAGCTGCATAGCTCAAGGGTTACACATCTGTGTATGCCCTGGTCTTTCTTTCTAACCCAGAAACACCATGGAGAGTAAGAAATTCTTGCTCAGAAATGACTGTTAGGAAAGCAATGTAATGCATTTTGATTTTAATGGGATTTCCCATTTCTTCTTTTTCAACTCTCACATCAAAGTAACAGAAACAAGCAATTTTTTCTTGGGTGCCAGCCTGTGGTGGCTTCTCCATCATGTGGCAGCTTGGCCTTAGGCTTCCACCAGGACTGAGTCCTCTGCACAGTGCCTGACTGCAGGCAATGAAATATGTGAGAGAATGAAGTTGTTTGGGTGAGAAAACAACTTTTGTTATTGCTGTCATTTTTAATATTGGACTAGAACAAGGGTAGCAACAACAGCAGAATTAATTTCCATTTCTTTCCTAATCAGATGCCATAGCAGAATCAGAGATAATTATGTGAAAGCTTCCTCTCAGACTTCACTGCTGCCCTGGAGAGGGCTTTAGATTTCAATGTTTGAATTTTTCTAAAATTTTTATCCAGTTTTGTACTGGCTTAACGTGGGAGACATCCCTGTGCCAATGTGTCCCTCTGCTCTCTGCTGGGGTGCCTGGTGGGTGCTGTGGGCCAAGCCCATCGTGCTTCTCCCTCTGCAGGGATGCATCTCCTGCCACTCCTCACTCTCCCATCTGACTGGATTTCTGAGCTGCATCCTGGTTAGCACACAAACACAGAGGGACTCCAGGCATGGGAACATGGCTCACAGGAGCTGGAAGTGCTCCACTGGTACAGCTTATAATGAGATCCATCTGGAAGAGAAGGCAAAGGGAGCACTGGCTGGCAGGGCAAAACATTTTCAGGAGTTGTCATCTGGCACAGTGCCCTTACCTTCCCCTGATGGGAACAGCCTGTCTTCATCAGAGAGGCATGAAGGCTTCGTCTTGAGTCACCAGTGGCATCAGTCTCCAAAAATACCTTCCTGCTTCTGGCACAGCCCTGGTTATTAGGTCAAGCACATTCAATACCCAGTAACTATTACAGGAGTTTGGCTGTGACACATGCTGGTTGCAAAAGGCTTCACCTGATGAAGAATTGCTCAATTAGTTAATGAGTTGCTCTGAAGGAACAGAGAGTGGCAAAAGACCAGATTTTGAGGTATTGGCTGCCGCTTCTGGAGTGACAAAAATCAGAGTGTAAAATGGTGTATACAGAAAAGTCAGACTGTTTCCAACCAGTGTACTTGTCTCTGAGCCAGAGTGGGGGGATCAGGTATGACTGTCTCTTCTTTCAAAAAGGTCTTTCCATCCCAGCAGGCTCCATGTCCCCAGCACTTATGCTCCTTTTTATCCAAACACTCCTTCTCTGGAGAAAATTACTTTAAAAAAGATTTGGCAAAAACCCATTCAAGAACAATACACCAGCAAGCAGAAACTTTGGGACCTCACTTAGGACAACATTTCTACTGCTCCTTGTATTTGTGAATCTTGAATTTGTGAGGCTTGTTTCCCGCAGCAGTGGGGCAGCACCATAATGCCTAGCTAGGTAGGGATGAGGCCACTTGCAAATTAGCATCAACCACTGTATTACAAAAATTAGTTTGTCAGATGCTCATACAGATGTTGTAGCTCCAGAGCATTTAAAGAGGCAAAGTGTAACTCAACAGCTCCAAATTGGCTTTTAGAAGAGGAAGGACTGTGCTTAAGCTTCACCAAGAAAAGCAGCATAAGCAACTCTTCTGAGCAAGCAATGCTGCTACACCTCGTGATGCTTTAGCCTCCTGTGGTGCCAGATGTAGCTGGTGTTTTACTATTTCTTTCTTCAAATAGCAGTGCTCAGGGGGGATAAACTTTACTTAACCTAATTAATTTTAATCACAGCTTTCAAATCTCATACTGTGCAAAGAATTACAAATTGGAATACATTAATAGAAGCCGTGGTTTATGCTGCAAGCTAATCGGGAAGTATGCATTTACATTTTCTGCATGAGTTTGCAATTACCATTAAAATAAAATTCAGTTATGTCCTTTTAAATTACTAAAATGTGAAGAACAGATTGAGCTGGTCCCATTTGTTGTAGAAAATTACTTGAAAATGGACTAGATTTCAAAGAATTAAATGATTCTTAGTGAATAAGAGGCTTTAGAAAATGATTTCCAGTCGTCTAGAGTTAAGGTGCTTCCAGGCATTCTGGTTTAAACAATCTTTCTTTAAAAATAAGAGATTGCCTACCTACCTGCTTCAGTATAGGTTCATGGAGGGAACAGAGAGAGTTCTCCCATGAAGCCTTGGCTATATCTTCCTTTAGGAGTAAACCAGAGAAACATCTCAGCTGACCACATGCAAACTCTAACTCCAAAATACCACAGTACACTGAACACTAGGTTAGGAAATTTTCTTCCCTGTGGGGAGGTTTCTTTTCATGTGGGGTGAGTTGGGAATAAAAATACCCCCAAGTACTAAAATGAAGCAGCTCTGGATTATTGTTACAAACATACAACTCCTCCATATGTCTTTGAAATTGTAATTCTGGTATGACCAGGCAAAAAATTTTACACACATCCAATGATTTAAGAGCCTTTGTCCCATTTAAAAAGAATAAATGCAGGCACTTGGGAAGACTGATCCCTCTGGTCACTGATGGTGACTGGGGCCCATTCCCCAGTGCCTGGCTGTGAGATCATTGGACTACTTTACAGCAATACCCACTCTTGTATCTGGAGAGTTAGGTGTCAAATTCCTGTGGTCTGTGTCACCCCAAGGCCAAGGGCACCAATGACCACAGAAGGAGTAATAATAATAATAATGAGGCCCTGGCTTTGCTGATACTTTTGCCAAAGGACCTGAAATTTTTTAATGCAGTTGTTACTCCAGATAAAAATGGTTTGACCAACTGGCACTCATCTTCAAAAGCAACTCAATCTTTTAGGAAAGCCAGTCCCATCCACTTCAGTGAAATGTAAGTTTCAGGGTGCCAAACACTCTGCTGAGCATGGAGCTCACATCCCTAAGTCATTCAGTTCTTTGAGAAAGTGTTATCTCGTTAGAAATGGTCTCATTTGCTAGAAAAGCTGAATTGCTCTGACAGGAACATTGTCCTGAGGAAAGTGTAGGGGTGCAGTCTGACAGTGTGCAAAGTTGGTTTTAATTTAAAGCTTTACATCATAGTGATGATGTTCAAGAGAGTACAGCAGTGTTTGTATTTATTTTCTGGCATAAACATGCTGCTGCAATTTTATTTTTCTTTAAATTCAAAATCATGTAAAATGAGCAGTGCAAACTCTAGAGGGAAAACCAGAGTGTTGTCATAGTTTGTACAGACACAGAAACAGTTTATTCTTTTGTATAGCAAAAAGGTCAAAATGCACGGCTTTGAGGAAAACACAAGCAGATGTATCTATTATAGATGATAACCTTTAGCTAAGTTGTAAGCTCCATGCTTATTGAATAATTGATATTACATCAGAACTTCAGGAAAGCCTTGTTTAACATGCTGAGTTTAAAAAAAAAAGGTTTGTCATAATACTTTTTTCTAAAACATAATATAAAGAATAAACACGGACACAGAGACCAACAGGATGGAACATTTCCATGTTATTAAACAGATCACTCTATGTAAAATAGCACTAAACCTCTCTGGAAGAGGGAAATTAACCATGTTTTCATGGTGATATATCACTTCAAACTTGTATTTACAAGAGGAAACTTGCTGAGGGTTTATACTCTTTAAAAATGCAGCCTAAATGCTCTGTAGAGTGCTCATAACCACAGAATGATATAAGTAGCTTTAAAGGAAATGATGAGCTGATTCTTAACTGATGTAAATCACCAGAGCTCTGCTATAGTAAATGGAAATTTATTCAATGGACAATTTTAATTTTAAATATGGTACAGATTGCAGATCCACCAAACTAGTTTCCATATACTTTCTTTAAATTGCAATGAGAAAAGGAAAATTCACTTTTCCACCCTTCCAGTTTCCGTAGGTGACTGTGAGACTGTGTGCTCATTTGGCAGAAGGAAATGTTAAAACACACCTCATTTTCCTCTCTGTCACGCTCCAGTAAATCGCTGGTAAGTTTAAAAAGGTTGCAGTGCTGCAAAAAGGTAGTCAGAGGCAGCATGTAACTAAATGCAGAGATGCTTCACCTCCAAGTGATTCATCTGCATCTTTTATGCCAGGTAGGAGGATGAGAGTGGTACAAAAAACCCACTTCTTGCCTCTAAAGAGCCCTGCCCACTGCTGAAACAGAACCTGGACTCCAGCAAGTGCTTTTTGAGCTTCTCAGGGTTAAAGGTAAGTGGCCACTAAGGATATGGAGGCTTACACCAGGGCTTATCATGGACCAGGAAAGCCCTGCACTTGTCCTGCTGCTCTTTGGCAGCTGCTGCAAGTACTGCAAGCATCCTCTGGTTGTTTCAAAGGCTACTCTAGTGATTCATACTTGGGCCTTTGGTATTGAACTGTGGTTTAGTTGGGTTTGTTTAAATGTGGAATTTTCTAAACCAAAAGAAACACAAAAGGTATTTATGAAAATAAATACAGGTTAATTTCAGATACCTCTGAGATTAATGCTTCTTAATGGCTATAATCCAACTTTTTTTGAGTTCAAGCCTGTCCAGCTACAATCAAGATCTGCCTAGATTTTAAGTAGGCTCTTGGTAGCAGCTGCAAAGCCCAGCCTCTCCTCAAGAGCACATTTTCCTTGTTCTTACATTAGTAACAATGTCTGATTTTAGACACAAAAAACCCCAAACCATTTTGCACCCATTAGAGATGCTTTGTGCATTGACTAGGCTCTCTGTGTGATGTTCCTTCCCAACAATTCTGGACCATAAGGAGGAAACCACTGCAGTTCTCATTTCCAAGTGGTAAAACAGCTCTCAGCACCACCAGCTGACTACTTACTGCATTTTAATTAGCTCAAGAACGTTCCCAGGCCACTGCCTTGAAATGAAATGTGCACACAACTGAAGACTTGCTCATTGGCAATCAAATTTTTAAGTTACCAAGCCTGCTGGGTTCTCTTTGCAGAGCAAAGCTGCTTCTTCAGAAGCAGTGATATTCCTCTGGGGGCAATGGGGAGAAAAAAAAGGCCCTATTTTTGCATAATCACAGTTTTCAGAAGTACAAAATTCACTGCTCTTTGGGAAATGGCAAAACAAAAAGTCTTAGTAAATATGAAGTCGTTAGTGTCATTACTCAGGGTCTCATCACTGTTACAGAGCAGAATGCCATGGTTTGAAGGGCTCTGTGAGCAGCATAGCTCAGAAAAAGGGGCTTTGTCCTGCTGCTCAGCTCTCCTTCTGCGGAAGTCTGTCACCTCCAGGAAATCCAGGTTACAGCATGATGTAATTTAGCCCCTGCTGGCAGTCTCAGTATTGGTTAATTATTTTTTTCAAATTTATTGCAGTTTCTTGCAGACCCAGCGTAAATGCTGTGTCTTGGCTACTGCAAAGCTGACACCGAGGAATTTTGCAGAAAAACTACTTGCACTTATGATCACTTACATAGTGAAAAAATACTGCTTTTGTGTACTAGTGTGCTCAATTAAAAAGGAATAGCACATTTTTCTTTTCCACTTTACCTGAATTGAGAGGCTAACGTGTGTCTATGATATATTTATCTCTATGAATTGGCAAATAAGGTCAATGATTAGGTAGTTTAAAACTCATGTGTGCCCATATCCAATCTTACAACAAAGATTACAGGTAGAGGATAACCTAAGGCTTCTGTACTCAGCTAAGCTTCAATGACAGAATATGGGGAAAAAAGAAACCAGAGCTGAGCACAAAGAAGACATTGATCACAGAATTGACTGATCCTTTCAATCACAGTGTAGGGATAGGTGGCACAGGCTGTGGGTATTTTCTCTGGACAGACATTGGCCTTGGCTGGCTCTCTGGCCAGGAACCCCTCTGGGGTGGTGTGACCGTGCTCACAGGGGTTCTTGGATGAGGCAAGAGATGAGAATGTTGACTCCATGTTCAGAAGGCTTGATTTATTATTTTATGATATATATATATATATATATATATATATATTACATTATAACTATACTAAAAAGAAATTGAAGAAAAGGTTTCCTCAGAAGCTAGCTAAGAATAGAATAGAAAAGAATGATAACAAAAGCAGCTGGCCCGGACAGAGCACGAGAGCCATCTCTGCTGTGACTGGTCAGTAAATCTAAACATCCACATGAGACCAATCAGGGACCCACCTGTTGCATTCCACACCAGAAGATAACCGTTGTTTACATTCCGTTTCTGAGGCCTCAGCTTCTCAGAAAAGAAAAATCCTAAAGAATAGGATTTTCACAAAAGATATCTGCTACAGGGTGGGTAACAGAACCCCAAGCTAAGCACGCACAGAAATTTCTGCAGGACTCAAAGAGGTTCTCCAGGAGAGGTCAACTCTCCTGTCAAGAGATGATAAATCAGATCTTCACTAACAGAGCAATGATACAGTGAGAGTAAGCACAGAACGGTGCCATTCTGTAGTGTGCTGGATTCTGGTGTGTGCTTTGGATTACTGCAAGAATCGCTGGCATTAATATTTTATTTTTACTTTTTTCCAAGTAAAGGGAGTTTGACCTGGTTTCCAAAGCCAAGTAGGCCACAGTTCTTTCAAAATGATGGGCCTCCAGGGAACCAAGTGTAACTGAGCTAAGTCAAGAGACTCCCACAATTTACTCTTCCGTAGAGCCCTAAAGGTTTTCTGCAGAGGGAAGGGAAACATTTATTTATTTAATTCTGATTTGTTCACTCACAGGCATCACAAAAAAGAATTGCATTTTTATTTACAGCTTTGCAATCACTGCTAGATTCATAAAAGAAAGATGATCTTATGTTTCCTGTGTTCTAAATAGCAGAGAAGATAGAATTTGAGCTTGGTGAGAAATTCTTTCTTCTTATGAGCACTGCATGTGGAGATACAGCTTTAGGCACATTCTTTCCTAACTGCACAGCATTTAAATGTAATTAAGCACAGTCACTTGTACCAACCAACATCATGAAGTGTATAACGTAAATAGATCTCTGTTAACCTATTCCGTCAACAAAAAATTATACCTTAATTTTAAAATTATTTTGCAGAATTTTTAACAAGTAATAATGTGTTTGGTTTAGAATATTTTGCTCTCTCCTTGAACTATAAAGTTCTTTGAGGCATTACCAAAAAGTTGTCTCTCAGGATTTTTATTTCTTTAATAGTTATGATCCTGAACAAGATTAGGCACAGTCAGCTAGTTTGTAGCAAGCCCAAAATTCATGTTCTTTTATTAAAGCCTTTTATATGTCGGAGACACCTTATCTCATACTAAGATGTAGTTTCATCACCCACCCTGCTATGCATACCCAAAAGATGTACCCATTCATTCACTGCCATCCCACTTTCACAACAACAGCTGACCTGGTATGTAATTGGTTTATTTCCATTTGCATCAGCTTAATCAACTCAGACACTTGAGAAATTAAAAATGTACCAAGTCCTCACTAGCTAAAAGGATGTTTCCTGGATCTAGCTTAGCTAGATCCAGGAAACTTCTCCTGAACTCTGCTGCTTAACTGATAATTATTCAGTGACAGAATCACTGGAGCCCTCCACATACGTTAATGGAACGATAGGCAGGAAACATGAAACTTACTCCAAAATTCTTATTTCTTTCTGGAAGGTCAGCTGTGCTCCCTTGAGCCTCTATTTTCCTGTAATCATGCATTTTGGAAAGTGATTTGAAGCCTTCAGGTGAGAAATGCTCTGCAAGTGTTATATATCAGTAATAAAATAAGCCTAATGACCACATCTTTTCCCTTAAAGGCTTCCCATGGAGCCAGCATCAGCCATGGAGAGGGTTCTGCAGGATTTTGTTGGTTTTTTTTTTACCCTAGGAATCATTGCAAGATGGGCTCCAGTTACGAGTTTATCATCATAAGCCTGTGCTGAGACTTGTACATCTAAATACTGGTGAAAATTCAATCACCAATGTAAATTTCCTTATTACTTATGCTCCGTGCATTTCCAAACAAGCTTTTGCCTCCTGCTTGCTGCAATGACATTTTTTACAAGGCACTGCTGCCTGTGAGACCAGATGACAGTGCTAATGACCCATGTCCTTGTTCTCCGCTTCCCTTGCTTACGCCTCTTGTTTCTCCACACTCAATTAAGGAAAAGGAATTGAGGTTAATATTCCCGTCCTTGAAATTAAATCTACCCTTGCCCCACAGTGCAATTAATGAAAACAACATTGGATACAGGGCCTTTCATCTCTAGTTCACTGGTTTATTTAGTAGGAGTTGACAATGACTCACGCCATTAATTTGTCTACTGAGTGGCAACCACAGAGCGAATTAGTGACGTTAGCTGGGATTGTAGGCACAAACCTTGCAAAATCAGTGCCACGAGTTAACAACCCTGCTGTCTTTGAGGTGAGGAGTTGTGGTGACTCTCAGACTTCTCCTTGTGTCACAGGTCCTCCTGCAGCCTGCCTGCAGACTCACAAAGGATATGCATGGCCTGTGCTGCTCTTGGTAATACTAATTCTAGGGGTAATTAGATAAAAATGGCTATTATACATAAAACATTAGCCTTGGTCCAAATAACAGGGCAAGTTATGCTATGCACTCATACAATGAGAAGTGTTAGTCAAGTATATATTTGGCTATTAAAAGATTTTAAAGTCCAAAATAATGTTCAGCAGCAGAAACACAATAGATGGGTCAAAATGAGTGCAGGTATCATCTCTGATTTTTCTTCACTGGCAGATGTTGATGACTGGGGAGTTCTTGAGGTATTCACAAATGCTCAAGAGCAAGAATGCTAAAGGTATCTGAGAGTAATCTCTCCTGTTTCCACCTATGTAGCCTCACTTGTAAGGCAGAGAGAGTTATTTTCTGCACCATCCATTTCAGGACTCTGAATTAGGCTCACAGCTTGATTTACCATGGGGGAATACGTGTCTCCCTTGCCTGAAGCAAGTGGGAGGAAGTATCTTTGTGAATACTTCTAGCAGCCCTCCAGCTACCTGTTCCAAGGCAGAGCTCTGGGAAAATGGTTGGTATGGGAAGACTGGCCACATACTGACTAGAGACAGCACCATCCTTCTGTGACAGTGAAAAGGTCTTGGCCAGCTCTGGATCTCTGGGAGAGTAACAATATCTCAGACCAACTGACAGAGCAGAACAAAAACAAATGTTTTGGAACACCATCTTTCTGTACAGGTGTGAGGGTAATACGTGATTTACTTCCTTGCCAGCCAGTTTTACACATCTGGATGAACATGCCTAAACGTCTGCAAAATAATTTTCCTCATTGCTATTTTCTTCCATTTTTCTTGTCAATTTTCGAGATTTCAGCATTTTGCTTGATTTCAGAAATAAGCTAAGTAGGTTTATTCTCTATGATCCCAAAGCTCTGCTTTTCCCTGTCAGATAATTTCAATATCCAGACTAGAAGTAACTGTTCAGGTCAGGGAAGCCACAGTGCTAGTTAAAAACTTGCAACATCAACATCAGCCATGAGACTGGCGCTCTACCTGATGAAGATATTCTGAAAATCACTCCTTGTGAAATCTGCTCCCAAATAAATCAAGTAAGGGCTAAACCTCAGTAGAATCATCTTTAAAATTATACTTTGCTACTTTCCTTAGCAACAGTCCAAACTATACATAGAATCACAGAAGCATAGAATCATTTACATTGGAAAAGACCTCAAAGATCAAGACCAACAACTAACCCAGCACTGCCAAGTCCAACATCAAACCACGTCCCTAAGTGCCACATCTACACAGCTTTTAAATACCTCCAGGGATGGGGACCCAGCCACCTTTCTGGGCAGCCTGTTCAAAGCTCAGCAGCCCTTTCGGTGAAGAAATTTCCAATCTAAACCTCCCCTGGCAAAACTGGGGGGCATTTCCTCTTGTTACTTGTGAGAAGAGGCTGAACCCCACCTGGCTACATCTTCCTTTTCAGGGAGCTGTAGAGAGCAACAAGGTTCCCCATGAGCCTCCTTTTCTTCAGGCTAAGCAGCCGCAGCTCCCTCAGCTGCTCCTCACAGGACTTGTGCTCCAGACCCCTCACTGAACCTCACTGACAGTAACTAAACTTGTAGGAGCTGGATACAATACAGAAAAGCTGTGTGCAATTGGTTATATTTGCATCTTTTCTCACTCTGGGACTGAGCACCAGGGAAGGTAAAAAAAATCACCAAAATTTGAGTTTTCAGATGATTAATCCCAAGTTAGATTCTTAATGTTCATCACTGTTTGCACCTTTTGTGATTTACCGCAATAGGATTTTATTAAAAAGATATTTTTACCTGACATCTTGCTTCAGGAATATTTAGATAAAAACTTCTGCTTTACAGAGGAGCAAATACAGCAGTGAAGGCCAGGTGAAGGATGAGGTTTATCCAGGAGGTGCGGATTACATAGTCCTAAAACCACTGAATTAAAGCAGCTGAGATGAAAACTCAGTTTCACCTCTAGCACTTTTTGGGGAGATCATGGCAATATTCAAAATTATTAATAAACCAGACACATTCATCTCCCTAGATGTGTTGTTTTGGCTTTTCCTTCTTTTTTTCCTCCTCTTCCTTTCAGGTCTGAGAACTCAGAGCCCTCAGGGAAGCAACCATGAAAGCCTTGACCGCTTGTTTCACCACATGATTCTTTTGGTAGCACACTCAGACAAGGGCTGGTGCCAAGGCTACAGGTGTACTTCCCTGATCCAGAGGTGTGGGATACAGTGCTCTCAGTGACCCTCACCCCAATTTTTTTTTCTACTCACCCCAATTTCTTTTTCTACCCCAAAACAAATAAACAAAATCCCTCCTTAGCCATCTCTTTGGAACTAGGGTTTTTGATAAGCATACAACTGCCACCCTAAATCTCACACTTCACAGCAGCTTTGGTGTCTGCCAGCACCCAAGGACACCCAGAGGGGGTGGCTAAAGCAGCAGCCCTGCTCTCACCACCAGCCCTGTAACCTCAGCCATGGCACTGTGCTCTGGTGGAAAGCACAGAGGCACTGACTACGGGGGCTCCTGGTGCAGACTCTTCTGAGGTCCCATCTGAGCACTTCCTTGACAGAACCAGTTTGCTCCCAGCAGCCCCACAGGCCCCAGACAGCCCTCAGAGGATGAGCTGAATTATCTACACCTCCTACCTCATGAACAATTCCTGGCTGTGCCAGGAATTTGCTAGTGATGAAGATGATCTAAGAAATGTGAATAAGAATCTGGTTCACATGTGGTGGCTTTGCAAATATGGATATCCTCATATGATAGGACGATTTACTCCCTCTTTTAGCCTAATCTTTGTAACTTTGCCTGGTTTTGGAAGGAGTCTGAATAGTCTAAAGCATCTACTGTATAGATACAGTAGCAAAGCTGCATGAGGTGCTCTCTGTTTCTTAAGCACCTTTTTGGCCACCCCTCTCTCCACACCGCAGAAGCTAACAGCTCAGTCATGTGGCTTTGCACATCACTCAAAGGTGGCCACAGCTGTGGCATCCACACTGCTACTCTTAATGAGAAAGAAGGGGAACAGACCCAGACAGAGCCCTTCACATATCCACCTCATCATGGAATGGTTTGTGTTGGAAGGGGCTTTAAAGACCATGAAATTGCAACCCTCTTTTCCATGGGCAGAGACACCTTTCACTAGACTAGGTTGCTCAGAGCTCCATCCAGCCTGGCCTTCAACACTGCCAGGAATGGAGCACCCACAACTACTCTGGGCAACCTGCTACAGTGCCTCACCACCCTGTGAGCAGAGAAAATGTAAAGATTATAAAATCTTCAAGCTGCCTACAGATAGGAAATTTTTTCTAATTTTCTGGTATAAACTAAGATTTTGTTCCACAGCACATGCTAAGCCCATAGATTATACGAATGCAAATCACCACTCGGTCTTTTGACAATTACCACAGGAGAGCAGTCTGTGTGCAGTTGCTCCATTGCTTTTCCTGTTCAGTATCAGTGGGGGGAAAGCATGACCAGGCAAAGGGAAGACCAGTGCATTTCCACCAGGCTGCACATGAGTGTTAACAGATTCACAGAATGGGAAAGGTTGGAAGGGATGACAGTGGATTATCTGGTCCAGGCTCCAAAGGTCTCCTAGATCAAGCTACTCATGATTGTATTCAAACATCTTTTGAATACCTCCAGTGAAGGAGACTCCACTCCCTGGGCAGTCTGTTCCAGTGCTCAGTCAGCCACACAGTAAAGTTCTTCCTCATGTTCAGGTGGAACTTCCTGTGCATCAGTTTCTGTGCATTGCCTCTTGTCCTATTGCTTGGGACCACCAAGAAGAGGCTGGAAACACCCTCTTGTCACCCTCCTTCAGATACCAATACACACTGGTGAGATCCATTCTCAGTCACCTTCTCTCCAGGTTAAATAGGCCCAGCTACCTCAGCCTTCCCTGATGAGAGAGATGCTCCAGTCCCATCATCATCTTCACTGCCCTCCTCTGGACCTGCTCCAGTAGCTCCATGTCTCTTCTGTACTAGGAGCCCAGAACTGGACACAGCAGCTCACCAGGGCTGAGCACAGAGGAAGAATCACTTCCATAAACCTGCCATGCTTTTTCTAACACCATGTGCCTTCTTGGCCACAAGGGCATTGCTGGTTCACAGACAGCTTGTTGTCCACCACGTCTTTTCCAACCTTAATGATTCTGTGATTCTATGATGTGCTCCTCTCCATCCACCTGTAAAAAGAAATGGCTCCCAAGTGCATGGCTGCCTTTATTCCAGTTAGAAGGACACTACTGACAAATGATGTGGAATTATGCAGACACAAGCCTATTGTATCCTTTGGGGTATCTCAAATTTTTAGCTACTTAGTGTAAAGCACACAGCTATGAACAAAAATCTTTTCTTCATTAATGCTTGTTTAGGCTAAAGCCCTAGGATTAGTAGTGCTCAAAGTATTTTAAGACAGTATTTTATTAATAATTAAAAATTAAAAGTACTTAGTCTAAATTCCTTTTTGCCCTTTCATTAAGTACTGCTCCATGACCAGATAGATATAGGTTCAAAATCAAAACATTTGTAGCAAACCTCTGCAAGTTCAGTGGAGGATGTGAATTGTCCCTGCAAGAAGCAGGAAACTGCTACACAGGCACAGAAAATATGATGCACTCTCACACCTCTATTTATCTGCCTCTAAAGAATGTGATCTTCACAGGCATAGAATATCACCCATCTAGTCACGTTACTGAAGTAAATAAAAACTAAAGAAAGCTCTGATTTTGGAAAAAGATATCTATCAATTCCGATTTGATATATGCAGCTCTCTACAGAATCACAGAATCAATGAGGTTGGAAAAGACCTCTGAGATCATCAAGTCCAACCTATGACTGAAACCACCACGTCAACCAGACCATGGCATCAAGTGCCACCACCTTCAGCCTTTCCTTAGGCATCTTCAGGGACAGTGACTCTACCACCTCCCTGGGTAGCCTGTTCCAAAGTCTAATCACTCCTTCTGTGAAAAAATTCCTCCTAATGTCCAACCTCAATCTCCCCTGGCATATTTTAAGGCTGTGTCCCCTGTCCTGTTGGTGGTTGCCTGTGAGCAGAGGCTGACCCCCACATGGCTGCATCCTCCTTTCAGGTAGGTAAGAACACACAAACAGGTAACCCTGTGTTTATATTTGAATATACATCTACACAGGTTTGCTTTTCTAACATCCTCCTTGCCAACCAGCTCACCAGGGATATCTCTATTCTGAGAGGTTGGGTGTGCCACACCTTTTTCTTTCCCCTTGTTTTTTCAAACTTTCCTGACAAGTTATAGCAGGGCACCTGAAAGGATCAAGCTGTTCAGAACACTTCAGAACACATCTTAAGCACAATTTTGTGATCTTCACAGGCAATGAGACACTTTTGGGGGTCATCTCTGTCTCTGGTATGGCAACGGAACCTCTCAAGCTGCAACATCCATTATGAACAAATCAGATAAGTTACAGGGAATGGAATTTTTCTGACCTCAACAACAGAAGACAAGCACTTAGCTCTTTGCACTACATCCACAAGGTAGATGTGGCATACTTAAAATATCTTTATACTCAGTTATGAGTAAGACTATTCATCCTACACCCTAGTTCTGCATACAGGAAGGAACAAGCTCATAGCAAAAGAATTTTTTTCAGCAGTGGGAACAACTGCACGATGATTATCTTCCACCCAGTGTGGGATTCCATGAGAGATGGATGCTCTGGCAAGTGTTGGGGCATTACTACATGTTTGTGGAAGTCTCTCAGCTTTTATTAATTAGACTCCTGACAAAGCAGTAAAACCCTGTAACAGAAACCCACACTGCTCATTCCTGAATCATATGAAATCATTCACCATTTTATGTACAAGTTTTGAATTACAATCTTCAACTCCTCATCAGAAAAAATAACAAACCAAAAAGCCTAAAAAACCATTTTTGGAAGAACTGCATAGTATACAGAAGCATACTTCAATTACAAAATATCTTACAGAACACAGACTGTAACAAAAAGCAGAGCCTGTTACCTTTTCTGAGAAGGCAGTGCCCAGCCCAAAGTAGATGTTTCACCTTCATTATTAGAGGAACAGCTTTAACTGAACAGTTTAACAGAAGAATAAAAGTACATTTGTAAACAACTTTAAAACAAGAACCTTATGAAAACAATAAAGGTCACTGAAAGTTAAGCTGTTAAAACTCTTCTTAGCCCAAGCTGCCGTGTTTTACCCTTATAGTTTTTTTTTATGATAAACAAAATTTTTCATATGGAAAACCTCAGTGAGAAATCTGGGCAAGTATTTTTAAAATTTTTGGTAAAATTAAGAAAAGGACAATTTGAAGGCAAAAAGTCAAACTCCAAATTTCTTTTGAAAATTAAGAGTGATAAAACCAAACTATTGATTGAAGCCAAAAATGCATGGTAGCACAGCACTTATTTTATAATCTGAGACCCTTTTTGATGTAAACCCTGGAAAATCATTAACAATTGCTAGAAATTACTTTTGTATTATGTACCATTAATTTTTCACTGCATTCACTTCCATTATTCAAACCTTGCCATAAAGTGACTTTTCACATACAACAGATTGACCTTAAGCATATCTCTTGTACTACACAGCAAAAATGTAAAAACTGTCCTGAGAAATGATTTTGTGTATGTAACTATCAATGCCTCTGAAGTTGAGCATCAGTATTTATGCTGCTCTACTTAATGCTTCAGCATATGTTAAGTAAGCTGCTGATCACTGAGTGTCTCCATTTTGGTAGACAGACAGATGTATGTGAACAGCAATGCTTTGGATAACTTGTGCTATTCCTAATACTAGAGTTATTTTCTCCCTCAATTACATTTTGCTATAAATATGTGTGCCCTTAAGTTGATCCCAATATCAGTTTCAGCTAACTAATCAAATTATCTGTTAAGGTTTTGGGAATGAGAACCCTTCCTTTATTTAAATAAAATGAGGGAAAGGTTTCTAACTCCCAAAGCTTTGCCAACAATAGATTTATTTTCAAGACAGGATGTCCAGTAAGTTGTTCGTCCTCTTTGCTGTTCACAGATGTACAACTGTAGTAATGGTTTTTATCAAGTAGGCAGGAAGAGAAAGAGAAAATAGTATGAGGTTTTTCCCCTTAAGGTTTTTCCAAGTTCTGCTCATGGGTATGAGTAACTATTCATTTGAAATTAGTGTACTTCGAATTTCAGATTACTTCTCTTTTATTTATAGGGCTCAGCAGCTAAACTTCAATTTCCTATTTTAATTTTGCAAACAAGTGTTATTAAAACCCTGCCTGTAACTGAGAACATCAAGAAATTATGTATGTATATAAGGAGTAATTTAGCATTGTATATAGAAGTGTCTCATTTTTGTACCAGTTAAAAGTTAATTCATAATCCAAATAATCAATCTGCTATGTAAACAAGTAATTATTTTCTCCTATGTAATAATGGTAAATATCAACACTGAGCATTACATATTCCACTCCACTTCATTAAATGCAATTCTTCAGTCACAAAGGCAGCAGGCATTCTGTAATGAGCTTCTTCTGAGCTATGTTCAAATGAGTGGAATAACTGAGATTGCTGATAGAGGTCTAAGCTATTTCCCCCATTTTCTTAATAGTTTCCACTATTCTCATATTGAACTCCATTTTATAATTTCCTATTTAAAATAAAGTCATTTCCCCACACTCTTTCCCCACTCTATCTAAAACAAACTTATTTACATTTATGGTAAATGCTTTTCATCAAATAACTTTAAGAAAAAAAAACCTCCTGAAACAAAATCAATAACGGAGCAAAAACATAGAGGGAGCAAGTATTTCAAGTAGTGTATTAATTTTCTTTCTGAATTTTCTTTCAAAGATTATACAGGGACAAAAGTTTTAAAAGTTTGAAACACACTTTTACATATTTTTGATGATATCTCTCTTACACAAGGGACCAATTCTGTCCCATGTATAAAGTGTAAAGTGTGTATTGTGTAAAGTGATCACCTTCCTAACTTTTGGCCCGTATTTAAATAAAACTGCATGTCATTCACCCCAAGAAAGTAAACAAAATACAGCCTTTTACTTAAAATATTTTATGAATGCAAGACTACAAGAAATATATTAGTCAAAATGCAGGGCTATCAAGCACTGAACTGAGAATGCTGGCATCAGCTTGCCTACCATTTTGCATGTGGAAAAATACACTGTCTACAGGTAAAAGGCACCACTAATGCATCATGAATTACTCTGATCAGCCAATATCACCTCTGCAGCTTGCTGCATGTTTCAGTTTATTATGAAAATAATCATCATAATAATAGTTTGAGATGAGACACTGGAACAAAACCATTCTTAAACAGGAAAGTCTTTTTTTTTGCTCTTACTGAGGCAACACCAAAAACTAAAAGTAAGTTCTCACAATAGCAGCCTCCTCAACACTTGTTAGGCTAGCCTTCACACAAGGAGCATGCAAACAGCCACTCTTCTTGCTTTAAATTGAGGGCCATTGGTTAATTCAAGTCACTGTTTATTCACTCTATTCAATTAACCTGTTGAACTGGATTTCACCTAGAAAAAAGAAAATTAAATGATGTTAAGCGTAGCAGACGTACAGATCACACCAAGAAGCTAACACTCATGAGTTGTCATAATAAGGGATAATAATAACAATAAAAAAAAAATCAGTCTTTTCTGTGCATATTTTTCATTCGAAAGGTCCCAGGAAATCATGATGTGCCTGGCCGCTTCTGTTGCTGATTTCTGATGACCTCTAATTGTTTTTTGCATTGCTGATAGTATGTTGAGAGACTTTTGTTTTCATCTAACAGCTTTTTATGTTCTTGTACCAGACGGGATGTGTTTTGCTGGTCTTTTTCATCCTGGTCCAGTTCTGCTATTAGTTCTTGTCTGAAATGGGAAAAAAAAGTCACTGTCATTTATGTTCTATTTTCATTTGTGTGTAGATGACTTCAGATGTTTCAAATCAGTATTTGATTATCAATCTGAACTCACAGCTGGTGATATTCTGTGCAAAAGAAGTTGACAAAAGAATGTTATTCTTTAATGTAGAATGGGGAAAAATTCCCTTCCAAATCAAATCCACATTTGAACTTTAAAACAGCTGAGGACTGAGCCTCAGCCTCTAAACCTGTCCTTCAGATAATGTCTTTCAGATGTAGTTTTACAGGTCACATAAGGACCTAAGGAGCCACATAAAATTTCATGAATATATTCAACTCCAATTTTAGATATCTATATGCACATTTTAAATCTCTAAAAGGCAACTTCAAATACAAAATTGCAGTAATTTTAGTAACTTTTTAGTGAAGTGCTATTTTCTATCTGGACTTGAACTTATTAAAGCAGTGGAAAAGTAGAATCAAGGAAATTACTTCTGTAACTGGCATTTCCCATTATTGATGCTGTAAGTGTTCAACATGTTTTTTTAGCAAAGATTTTAGAGGCCTACACAAACTGATAATCTTGTTATAATTTATTCTGCAAAACTGATGTGGCAGTTTGTTTTACTATTTTGTTATGAGGCGACAAGAAGGAAAGCTGCCAGCAATATTTTTGCAACAAAATAGCAAAGGAGAAAATTAATTATTGCCATATGGTTTTTAATTACAGTTAAAGAAAATTTAGTAATTATATGAGGTTTGAACTAATAACTACCTTAACCAGCATTAAATTCATCCGTCACAACATCTTTTTTTGTTTTAATGCTTATGGACAATTACATTCTTACTAAGAAAAAACTTTTTGGAAGAAATGTGAACACAAACTTCCTAGAAAAAAAAACCCAGTAGGAATCTAAAAGCAGAAAATTAACAGTTTTGAAATAAATATATTTTAAATAATTTATTGACCATTGGGGACAACATAAATAGAATCAAAATTAAGATATTAACTCTAGCATCATTATCTCCTCATCAAATCTAAAAATCCTAGTTACATGTTAAAAAACCAAATTGTTCACAGAATACTAAGCCCAAAGTGAATATGTGATAGGAGTTCAATCTTACAGTAACATTTTCCTCCCATTCTGTATGCTATTTCTACTGTACAAAAGGTACACACATTTTTCTCATTAGCTAATCCACAAACACCAAGGCAAGATCCTTACTACCAGCTGCCAGTGGCTTGGACACTGGTGGGTCACAAGCTGATTATTTGGTCTAGTGCGTGACTATGACCTCTGAACTGGTCCCCAGCATCAGGAAACAGAACACAACAGAACTTGTTATGAACTCAGATTCTGAATCAGCAATAATTTTTGACCTAATACAACAATATGTGCAGCTGCTTTACTTATACATGTAAACACTGCAAGAGGAAAGACTTTATTTCCAACACACAAGGAGAAGGCACATAACAGCTTTTAAGCATCAGGTCCTCAAGCCATGGCAGAAAAATGTAAGATGAATGTTGATAATACAGTTGGTAAATGCAGAGCTTGACCAAAGTCAGAGTTATGATTAAAACTAACTGCAAAATGAGTAACACTGACATCTTACCCAAAATGCTATAATCTGTTAACTAAACAATTCTCTATAAATTGCAACTGAAGATACTTTAATGGACAGTGTAGCAAATTAAATCCCAAGGTTCATTAACAGTTCAGGTGTTTCATTTGAGATGATAAAATCAAACATTACAAGTTTGTTACTACTTATGTAGGACTTGTCCAGAAGAGTCGTCTTGATATTGATTAGAACTTTCAATTACCTGCTCTAAATATTTCATCTGTACTGAGCAGCTCAGTATTCCTGAGTTTAAGGTTGGAAAATAATTATGCCCTACGAAATGTTACTTCATAAAGTCAGAAATAATAGTCACAGTGACTATCATTTACTTTTTATTATGTATTTTTATTATTATACACAGACTTTGTGGATAGGAAAGACATAGAAGAACAGAAAAGGTTAAACACATTTCACTTACTTCCTCTGCAACAGCAATGCAATTTCTGTCTGAACTTTCATATATTCTTGTGCCATTTTGCAGTGCTGTTCAAACACAGCCATAGATTCTTTGGAGTTTGGGCATGGTGCGAGAGGCTGAAAATAAATCAGACATGTAAAAGACTAATGAACTGATATCTTAGTAAATAGTGTGTTAGAATGTCTCTGCAGTGTATTTATAACAGTCTTTTAAAAACCAGTAAGCATTTAAAAATAAGTGTTAAACCATCCCCTGGAAAATATTACTGCACCGATGTCAAAGTTTACTCAAATCTGAAGTTTTTAATCTGACACTTGTCACAAAAATCAGAGCAACATTTAATCCCACACACAAAAAATAAAGTGTATACAACAATTTGATTCAGTAACACTCAAGCAAATAATGTCTTATTTTGACAGTCAAACTCAGCTTATATTTGGTTTTAGGGATCATGTTTCCCAGGGCTTGTTTTTAATAGCTTGATCAAACCTGAGTCAACCAATCTCAGATTACATAATATATTTTTTTAGCCTTGGTCAAAAATTAGACAGAACATAAACCCAGGTAAATATGTGGCACTGTATTTTGCAGCCCCAAAGTCACATGTTGGAATGAAATGCAAACTTGAGAATCTAATTAAACTGTATATTTATTACCTGTAACTGATGATCTAATGTGAGATATGCCATTGGGATGGAGTTATCTGACCCATTGGTCTCTGTAAAAACACCAAGAAAACTTTAATGTATTTAAAAAGAGTTAATTCTATTCTTACAGGGCAAAAACAAGAAGTCTAAGTAATTACACAATACACAATCTGAATGTGGATAAGCAGATGGAAATAGCAGTGTTCCAATCCCAAGGCAGATGAATCATTTTGTTTTTCTGATAGTTAAGAACATCAAAAGTATGGTCTATCACATCAAGAAAAAAAAATTATGGTTACCAACCTACATTTCTAGAAGCCATGTAACAGCACACAGATTTTAAAAATAACATTTTTGTACAGTTTGTGATCATTTCTGTTTATAAAAAAATTGCCATTTCATTCTTGTTTATGAAGGATCAGCCAGCCAGCCCATGCATCTAATGATTTTAAAATTAGAAGCTGTGCAAATCAGCTCTGCCAAAATAAAATAAGCACAACCTCCTGCTCAGATTTGAAACCTCTCCCAGTGAGGTCTCTAAGTATCTTCCTCACAACATGCTCTGGGGCATCTTCTCTGCTCCATACATATACTTTGTGGGTAGCAAAGAACCCAATAATCGGTCTGTCCCCTGGGCATGGCTGCTCTCCTTACACTGCAGTTGCTCTGGATTTCTCTAGAGCTTTCATTCCAGATTTAGTATGTTTCTGCATTCTTATCTTTCAGTAGCCCACAATCTGGGGATCACAAGGTTACTGTTAAGCTTTAAGAGACACAGGAGTAAAGACACATGGAGAAACTACTGATTTTACAGCCGCATAATTGCTACTAGAGGATTATATGGAGGAGGGTAGGTGGGAAAAAAAAGGGGCTGCTTACCCATACCCCAAAAGCACCTGCCACAGAGCAGTCGTGGTAGAGAAACTAAGGTGTTGCCCTCAAAGACTATGCTATTTCCAAGAGCAGCTTCAAAAGGAAACAGAAATAAGAGGGTGGGAATGGAGAAAAAGTGGTTAAGTGTATGCTTGTAAGGAAACTGGAAGGTGGTAAAAACAAAAAGGAAAAAGAAAAAGAAAACAACCCTAAAACCAGAGACTTAATCACCACGGTATCTTAAATGCAATCAACATGAGAAGTCCTTCCCTGCATTAGACTATTGCCATATACGGATATTGCGACAATGAATTGCAACGCTTCAAATATACATCAATACATGTCAATGCTTCAGGTGACATTCCCAAGGGTTTCAGCACCGCGTCCCAGTACTACTGCAAATTCTCCTTGATTGACCAGATACGGCTGCATCCTTGTTTTATCACTTTGCTTCATAAAATTAAAAACATAGCATCTTTTACAGAAAACCAAAATTATTTCTCTCCTCAGAAATTTGAACAATTCTTTGTGCACGGCCTACATAAACCTAACAAGAAAAAATATACATATGGCACATTCTGTGTTTACCTGAGTATAAGGTGACCATTTTCTGTGGGCCAGAAAACAAACTTGACTATTAGCTCCAGTGCTGTGCTGCATTTAAGACCAAAAACTTGGCACAAACTTTTGTTGCACTGGCTTATGATTTGCAGCTTTTGGTTCCCAATGAACTCTTGACTGGGTAAGAGCTTGCTTCCAGTGCAAGGCAGCAATTCCCATTAGTGCTCACTGCCTAAAGCAACTCAGGGTCCATGCTGCACAAGAGGGCCCAGGGTGGGCTGCAGCAGTGGGCAAGGGCTTGGGAAAGTTATGAGTGACAAGGCACTGACTTGTGGTCAGGCAAAGCAACAAAGGACATAAAGAAGAAAATAGGGAAGCAAAACACAAGAGTGTGCTGTCCTCCCACTAACACAGGGAAAAAAGAAAAGTACATCTTACATAATCACCTTATATTCAGTAAAATGCAAGTGTGTAAATATACATACATATTTATGTATATATACATATGCTTGTGCAAGAGTCAGTCATCACACGAGTTTCCATTTTGCAGTTGGTTACAGGAAAAGAGTCTGATCATCAAGATGAAAATATCATAAGAAAAAGATTACAGCATTTGAGGCACTCTGAAGTACCATCTTGAGACTAAAGATGGTTTTAAGATTCAACATGTACATTTCGGTATCAAAAATGTAATTTTTATTTATACCCAAAACTGAATTTGTGGGGATCCATTTTTTCCTGCATTCCAGTACTGGTTCTTTTCATAACAGAATACATTATGACTTTTAAAATCAAACTCAATTATCTTCATTCTTTATCTTATTTTATAACAAAAGAGCAGTGATGCTACAGTAGAAGTATTTACAATGTTTCTACAGACGTGTTAGTGCATTTAAAACCAGCAATTTTGTGTGCACAAAATGCTATATCCTGCATAAGCAAAATTACAAGAGGTGGTTAACAGGAGTAACCTACTCCAGATGATACTCACCTACATAACATTTAATTCCAGATGTCAGGGCAATGAAATCTTTATATGTGCACTGAAAATACAACTGGACAAGACTAAAATGTTCTAAGATGTCTATTCCCCTAATTCTCCAAAACCACACTAAAAAACGACGGCTAATAAGATACTCATTAAGTATTATTATCACTGCAATTTACAGGGCTTTCTTACAAGCAAAATGTTTACAAGTTTATGTAATTTACCTATCTATAAATAAGTATTCTTACAGTGTATGTGAAAAACAAGGCAGTAATGTAATGATTAGATTTAAGCAGAACTTAAAAAAATAATGATCTTCATTGCTTATTTTTATTAATGTCTGAGCACACACCCCATACCACAATCAAATAAATATTTAAATTTTTTACAGGCAAAAAATTTACACAATAAACAAAGGATTACCTGCATCATCTGGTGTCCATGGATTACGTGTTGGCTTTTCAGAGGTTGGTCCCGAGGTAGTGATCATTCTCACACTAGGACTAGATGATCTACTGCTGTTTCTACTCTCCTGAAATGACAAAATATAACAAAACGACAAGTTAACAGAAGATTTTTTGAGAAGTTCATTAAAAAGGAAAAAAGTTGAAGAAATATGAACCTATAATCCTCCTTAAAAATACTTTCCCCTTTCCCTCCCCAAGCTTTTACCCTGAATGCTCTCCTGATGGTTTGGTCAACTTTACATGCATTGCAGGGATAATTTCATCCCCATTTCTCCTTTACTGTGCAAAAGAAAATTGATACAATTTTGCTATTCAGCATAACAAAAAGCAATGCTGAACAGTGTGTTCAAGATCTTTATAGAAAATCATGACAATATGTCTAGTGATTTTTGCACCATTGTTCAGCGAAATCTAGCAGCTCTGTAACATAAAGAGGAAATGAAGTTTGTTTCCAACGTTTAATTAATGAATGAACTACACTCAATAAAAGGAATACAGCTTAGTAGCTGCACTAGACTACCATGTATTAATCTACAGTTTTCTTCTGGGTCTTTTGTTAACTCAGAGGTTATGTGATTAATCTTCAGAAAATGTGAAAAAAGAAATCAAAAGGATCAGTCAATTGAAGCACATCAATCAGAAAATGAGTACATGCTCCCTCATGAAGCAGTTTAAGAACTAAACCAAAATTCTGAAGGTTGTTTTTTCATGTACTGTTTGACTCCTCCAGTCTTTTTGTTTACCAAAGCACAAAAACATAATACAGATTTCATTATTCTCCTAAGCTGCTTTTTCAGAAATGTTATTTACAATATATATGTTTCTATTTCACATACCCCCTCAGTGACATTAAATTAACACAGTAATGGATTTAAGACTATAAGCCCCAGCAAGTTTCTCAGAAAAATATGAAGTAAAAGGAAAGATGCTATTAAAATACAACTATTTTCAGGATGGTGTATTTATCATGAAATGATTCATTAAATGACTCAATTTTTCAAAATAAGCACTCAAATATACATTAACTAGAAACTATATTTCTTTATGACTTTATTTCCAAATATCCTACTTTAATTTAAGCTTTAAAATTCAGGATTCTGGCCCAGTAATGATCCAAAGAATAACAAGATTATACACACTGAAACATCCATTATTTCAAATGCATACTCTTTCTTCTGTGATGTTTATTAAGCATTTTGTGTTTTATGTTATTATCTAGAAACAAGACAATAAAACATAGAAATAATCTGATGGATATTATCAAGATGATGGCATCAGACATTTTGAAAAATCTTTTGTGTTGGAGTCTTTGTTGACATTAAGTAAGATTTAAGTTGCTGAACTTACTGTTAGTGTCCTCAAACATGAATGATAAACACACCCTGCTGATGTAAAAGATTAGAAGATAGAGAAAGCACTTGTAACAGCATGAAGGCCCTTTAAGCAAAAAGAGATTAGTTGAGTAACTATAGTGGATAGTGAAGGGCACCTGAGAAATACTCTAGTTACAGTAACTTCTCAGTGCTTTACCAGATTGTTTTGGTCCGCCAACCAAAACCACATTTCTTTGATACCTTTATTTACATGAAATTCAGTAGATGTAGAAATGAAGGAATCACATCTGAAGTATATCTAAGAAGCACTACAAAGCCTAAGGGAAGCTTCCCAAGCTGAACACTGGTTAGATTACAGTGTTTGAGTGTTTGTCGAGTGAGATGCTTTAGGCCACCTGCATGGCAGCCCCTCTGACAGGTAAAGTCCATTGTATGGACTTTAGCAATGAATTTCTGCTACCCCTTCATCCTTGCTTCCTCCAGACTTGCTAGCAGGTTACTCTCAAATCATCTTTGCCAGGTGGTCAAACCCTCATGGCATTCTTAGCTGCCATTTCTCAAACACTTACAGTCTTGAAAAGCAGGCATACTCTGAGTAATAATCTTCCCTGAAGCTTAATTTAAACAGGCAACATGATTTAAAGAAATCATCATTACTAGTCCTGTTTCTTCATCTCAACTGTGAATTTTATCTTGCTGTGAGAAAGGGGAGAAAAAAACCCAAATGTGCATCTGTGACAAATTTCACAATCTCATGGACAGAATGACTCATCTGTGTAATATCAGATCCCCAAATTATCCCACTTAGTTTGCATGTACATGTGGGCATGTACATTCTGACCTTGCTTCTTAACTGTTCACATCAGCACATGGCTTTCTTTAATACAGTAATTTTTTTCACTTCAAAGTAAACTGTAAAAGTTATGAAGGCCCTGCAACAGTTACAACACCCCCTCTCCCCCAAAAACCAACAATGCCAAAACAAAACAAAACAATGCTTAAAAGAGGAAGCAGGTAGTTTTGGTGTTTATGGTAGTACTGTGAAAGATGAGTACAAAACATCCAAACCAACAAAAGACACATAGGCAAGGAGATGGATACCACACTGAGCATCAGATCACAACCTGCAGATCTTGGATCATTATGCCAGATATGTTTCTCAGTATCCATATAAAACATGAAATTTTGTAAACACTGCATGCAGTATTAATGGCAATTTGCTGTGTTCCTTCAAATCCCCAAAAATATTAGTCATTGCAGTTAAGAGGCTGCATGTTTCTATGTTGTAAAGGTGTTTAGGCAAGAGCAATAGCACCAGACAGATGACACACTAAAATGTTTCAAAATGCATGTACAGAGAAATAGGCAGAAGAAACAATTCCACTCCAGAAAAAGAGAGAAATTAACAGAGAATCACAGTATATAGACAGAAACAAATGAAAATGTAGCATTTGATTTTAGAAGAGACAGTTGCATCAGTGATGTTTATGTCACTTGGAGTAAGGACCAGTCTAAGGTCTCCAAGTGCTAAAATCTGTGAAAATTCAGACCTGAACACGTGTTCTCAACACCAAATCATGCAAACAGCTGATCCAAAGATGGAAAACCCTTGACCTAGCAAATTTCCTATCTAAACTGTTGATGCTGAGTAGTAAAACCCTCTGCAAAGCACTATTACTGTCTGCTGTTGAGAACACCAGTAAGAGCAATACTGTCAAGCACCTTAAGTGTCTCAACAACATAAGCATAGTAATTGTCAGCCATACAAGCCACACGAAAAAATCTTCCAAGAGCACACAGACATAAAATAGACATACAATCATAAAACATACAAGGTGGTCAAATGAAAACAGACAAAGAGGTACACAGGACCAAGAGTCTTGGACTACCCCTTTCAGGTAAGCACCCATATATAAAAATATTAATTAAAAATATAAATATATGTATTTGTTTATATACAAGCCTTGTGTTTTCCTTCACCTTAAGAAAAATTCCATTCTGAATTGGAAAAACCTTTCTAATTAAAAACCCGTAGTAGCAACAGAACCATTTTCTATAGACACAGCAGCAATTTTCAGGAAAAATACATTCAGTAAAAATATTTCTGATCCGTTTTACTGTGTCAAATAGTTAAAAGCCAGAGAAGAGGCACCATGGCAATCCTTCAATTTTGAGTGGGATAGAGCCTTTCATGGCCTGGGTGAGGGAGCAGAGGGGCCATGGCTGCTTGGTGAAGAAGGCTGTGCCTCAGAGTGGGTGTAAGGGAGAATGGAATTAGGGGAAGAAGGATGTTTGCAATGAAGGGAGGGAGGGGAAGGGGATTTTCACATTAGAAAGGATACTCTAGATATGGTATAGTGCATATGGGGAGATTGGATAAACTCACCAGAGCTATATCACTCAGATGCTTTTTCTGCTTTGGCTCGTAGATTGCTTATATGGATGGCAGCTCAAAATTTTTAATAAAAAATCAAGGCACTGAGATCCAGATGTATAGAAACCCATAAAGATTAATCTTAAGTCTTTAGCCATAATTACACTGTGCTCTGTTTCTTCATTGTTTTCCAATTTTTTTAATATACAAGCATGTGTACATCAAAAGTTACCATTAGTTTCAGCAGACTCCTCTATCTCTCTTCACATCAAAAAGGGGATAAAAATTCATTATTTGTTTATATGGACAGTGCAAAAATATCTTTGAAACTGAATTTTTCATGTGTGTTAAAATATTATGTTTTCCAGATTTCACCATGTTTCCAAAGAAACTGCAGGATAGCAACAGACAATTGTAATTCTTCCACTTACATTTCCAATATGCACACTATCAGAAGAAAGTAAAATATGACTCTACTTCTACAGACCCACAGGAGATATTGGTGAGCTAAACATAAAACAAAATTTCTGTATCCTTCTGTTCACAATGACAATTTAGCTAGAACACCCATACAAGCAGTAGAACAGCTTTCAAATAAAGATTATAATAATAGTTATTAAGATAAGAAGCAAATGATGAAAATTTGAAATATCAACCATTCATTAAAATGAACAGAATGAAAACTTTTAAATAAAAAAGCTCTAATTAAATATATTCATACATCAATCAGCACAATTTGGTATAACTGATGTATTGTCACTTAATTTTTTCCCTTAAGTCTTGCATAATTTTAATTCTACAATTAAATGAATAGGCTAAATAAGTTCCTAAATTTTTCAGATTAATTTCTTTCTATTAAACCTGTCTTCTCTGAAGATATTAAAATATATTATGTAGACTTGTTATTTTCTGGTAAATGTACACAGTAAATTTGCTAATACCTACAGGCTTGATGAGGTTTCTGTGGCTATCATACTCCATGGAATTAAAGTAAAATCAAAGGTTATCTTCCTGGTAAATCAAAGGTTATCTTCCTGATAATTATACCCCCCAAGAATTACCACCCATTTTATATTATTGCAGTAGGCTGTTTAATAAGGAAACCTGATTAACCTGATCAATATGCTAAGCACCAGTATCCCACACTCACATAATAGTAGGAATCTCAAATCACACTAAGGACCAAATAGCCTCTGTAAATTGTTGAAGCAATTAAAAATACAAAATAACCACATCTGAATGAAGTATTAGCTATACTTTTCTCATTTAAAACTGAAATGAAACTAGGAGCATGTTATGTAGCATACCACTGTCTCTGTTTCCATGGCATTTACAATACCAGTCAAATAGCGATGTTATTACAAAATATCCTTTTGAAATAGTATTTTTTTAAAACAAAACTTTTTGACAACACCCTGCTGTAAATCTTTCACAAGAAATAGAGATATCTTGTAATTTACTATTCAGAATTCAGAAACTGATAATAAGTAACATTTATTATACTGATGCACATGCTTTTTATTTTCATGCAGAAAGTGAGTCTATATATAACTGTTTTACACAATAAGTAGCAATTACAATTGTTTCCTACATACAGAAAGATGAAAAGGCTTTCCTGTGTAACATGTGCCCTCAGCCAAATTAAGCAGTACACAAAAAAACATGTGTACATAAAAGTGATAAATACTGCATAAGCTATACAGAAAATGCTTCTCATCTAGAGCTCATTCATAGCTACCCTCATGGAATCTCATTTCAATGCAATACAAACAACACTACAGTCTGCCAAGCTTCCACATCATTTCTATGAAAGCATCAAAGGTGAAGATTTCCAGGTCAGTTCCCCAGTACAGATTTGGTGCTGACTTTACTGAGAGGCAAAGAAGAGATGAGAAGGACATTACCTGACTGGACTCTGTTCCAGCAACACTAAGATCTTGAATGGATCTGCGCCTCTGCTGTCCGTTTCCTGCTGGGAAAAAAACAAAACAAAAACAAACCAGTGAAATATATTCAGAACAAAATAAGAAGGGTGCGACTGTTGCAGAGGAGCTTGGAATTTGTACAAATCCACAGAGACAAAGTGAGAGAGGGGGAGAGACAGCTGCAGAATTTTAACTCAAAACATGCTGGCCTGTCAACAAAAAGTATACCCTAATACAATAACCACTCCTACCACATGAATAGCTGCTGCACTCTACTCCACCATCTTCTGTCACATGTATTTGGTCAGGCTTAGTACTTGGGGCAGGAGCTGATGACGACATCTATTTCAAGTGCGTTACGTTATGGGGATTTCTAAAAGCTAAACCACAAAGATAACAGGCTGCCAGCTTTAACCTGTTGCTCTTTGGCTTGCTCAAGGAACACAGCAAGGACTCCTGCCTGCGTGACACTCCCCTCAAGGAAAGCAAGAAGCGAAAGCGCTTCCTTCTGCTCTCCTGTCTCCTTCAGGGGAACGAAACTATGTCCTGTTCTCATGCTCTGAGAAGTGTGAAAAGGGGACCGTTCAGCTAAATCACATCTCACCATCAACCTACGAAGCACAATGCTGTAATCTTTTCCTCTTCTCCTTCCACCTGTTCGCAATTATCCACCAGTGACAGCTACATAAAACAGTTTAAATTTTAGCACTGACAAGCAATCAAAGGCATTTTCAGGAAACAAAATCTCCTTAAAAATAAAAGGAGATTATGCAACAGAATCTCCCTGACTACTTTGATTTTTATTACAGTGATTGTTTATATTATCTCTTGAGAGCAGGTCAGCTGTCCAAAAGGAAACACCAAAATGTCCTGAGTAACAGCTGACAATGCTCAAAATTCTTGCTCTTAACTCTGTGCATTACGTAACTCTGCTACTGGAAGGGAGCATCTGAAACATGTACTGCAGCCATGGCAGCCCCTCGCCCAGCAGCCCCACACTCAGCCACCAACACGGCTCACTCAAAGCCCTGCAAAAGGCATCACATTGCTGACCTTTTAGATACTTCTCATTCAGCATAATTCCCACGACTCCAAGCCTATCCTGACACATGTTTTGAATTGCAACAGTTACTACAAAAATGTAAGACTATTTAATATTAACTGATAAATTTAATAAGCCTTTAATTTTTTAAATATATGTATTATTACACATAGGAGCACACTACCACGAAACAGCAATACAAAATGCTTAGTGTCACTTTATCAATTTGTCATGATATTTTAAAATTTATAGAAGGTACTTTAAGAAACAAGCCTATAAGATAGTCAAGCAGGATTCTAAAACGAAAAAGAATATACTTTTTGCTCTGACTACAAACGGATTTGAATTGCAACTGTTCTGTGGTCTTGGTCTTTTGCTTCTGAAATTCAGGGAAAGTATATACTTACCTAAGCAACAACGGCTAAGTTTGTTTAATACTTTCATATGGGGATCTTGTGAATTACAAATCTATGTCAAAATGTCTGAACTTGTTCATTTGCAGTGAACTTTTTCTCTATGCAATTGTTTAACAAACAAGATTATACATTTAATAGAATTCTGTGCTGTGGATACTTCATCTGGCTCCCACAGCTCATCTCAATATGCAACATATGTGCAATCCACCCACAACTGATACAAAATTATGTGCACATTTCATTCAACAACATTGTTATAAAATTAGCTCAGCTGAAATAGGCTTGCAAAAATATCTGAAATTCTCATTTCAGATTAGCAACATTTGTGAATTTAAAGAACCCAGCGCATGTGTTGCTGAAATATTAGAACATGGCTGCCAAAATGTTAAAATAATCAGGGTGGGGTGCAAGAAAGAAAAGAAAATGCCTTGCGGGAAGGGAAGGGGTGGGAGGGAAAGAGGGGCCAAAACTACTGTTGTAAAAAATGAACACCTTTAAATGAAATATCTTCAAGTTAGTAGCATGAGGGAAGAGCAAGCTCAACTAGGCAATGCCATTTTAATTAGTATAATACTGCAGACATCTGGCAAATAGCTTCAACAAGGCAGAAACAGACTACAAATCCACAAATACTTATTGCTCCAGATTCAAGACAAATTTCAACTGAAAAATACGCTGTACAACAAAACAAAAAATATTTATTTGAAAAGCTCATGGGTACTTTATGCTTTCCTCTCCCAGTTTTGATCTTGTTCTTACCTCTATGTCCATTTAAAAATATTTTTTCCTCATTATAAAACTAAGAGATTTGCACATGGACAGAAGTTAATCCACAGTAACTTGATGCACAGTGTCAGGCTTTTGGTGGTTTACAGGATTTTAAGATTAAAAAGCAAAAGTCACAAATATACTTCATGGCCTCAGGACAACCCATTTCACATAGTGTTATTTATTTTCTAAAATTAAATTCTAAAGGAACAGGAAACTTCCATCACGTCCTGCCCCACATACTCTAGGCAAAAATAAATTGTACAACTTATTAAGCTTTTGATCACCGCCCCCACCCAGCCGCCAAATATCCAGACCAGCTATGACCTCTTCTCCCTGCCCTTTAGCAGATACTTGCATCTCCTTTTACACTTTCTTATTTACTCACTGTCCTCTCTCTTCCTTACACACCTACAGGGCTCAAGCCTCTCTCACAGTGCTGGATGATTAGTGACTGCAACACTGCTATAAGACATTCTGAAGAAGTTAAAACATTGATCTGAATTCCAGAAGAATTAAATGATCTTCCCTGATAAAGGGAAGACAAGGGTGGGATTTCTGGCATACATTGATTTTAAAAGTAGATAAGAAAAACTACAGATCTACAGCATCCATAATTCCTATCCACCTTCTAAAGACCTTCTACAAAATGTTCCTATCTTGAGTAATCATTTATGCAGTGTCAATGCTATAAAAATTGTAAAGCTGTGGCACAGTTTCAGATGACAAAATTACAAAGCCAAATGCACACATGCTAAATGCACGAGATGTCTAACATTGCCAGTGAAGAGAAGGCTGTACTTGTAGGTATATTTGCTAGATGCTGCATGAATGGTTTCTACAAAAAAAGTATACAAACTAGAATTCATTTTTTTTGTTTCTTGAAACATAAGGATACTTAAACTTTTTGCACTTATTAGGGTTTTCATTTTTTATATATAAATATGTATATAAAAATAAAGTTGGTGCTTATAACCTGTACTATACATACTGTAAATGAAAAAAAAACCAACTGATACATCACTAGGCTATCTGGTTACAGGATATCACCACTGCAAACTCATTTGCTAAGCTGTTACACAAAGGAGGAATTTTTTGACCCATCTTTCAGTTTTTAAGTTTTGTAAACTAGTAACACAAAATAACATCTCAAATGAACAAATAGCTCTCTTCACTCTTACAGTACTTATTTAGAAAGAAGAGCAAATATATTCTAAAAACTTCCCCTTCTGACAGTATTTTACCTTTAATTGATAAAGTATGTATTTTACGACCTTGGAAGCATAATCAGTTCATGGACGAAATGCAGTTGAGGCAATGCATTACGAAAACCCCCAATGATAGCAGATGTAGCACTCATACTTCCAAAATAGCCCTGCCCAAAGCAGCTGACTCATGGTAACATGCCTGCCTGGTGCTTCCCCTCTCTGGGCAGCAGCTGCTCTACCATGTGCTCAACACAACTCCAGGCAGCAGCACAGACCGGCGCTTGTGCGGCTCCAAGGACAGGGACGAGCTGCTCGCCCCACCGAGGGACGTGCCCTGGGAACTCTGCAGGAGCTGGGTCTGTGGCAGAAGTAGCATGGAACATAACTGGGTGGGACTGAGATGGTGGCGACAGTTTGGGGGTCTTGGAAGCTTAGGGGTCTAGAAAGTGAAAAGTGTGTTCAGAGGCCAGAACTGAGAGCTTTGTGCTGAAAGAGTAAAGAAAGGAAAGAAGTGAGAACTATACAGATGAATATAATTAGTTTACTGGGCAGATGATCATGTTCTGTCATGTAATGATTAATATCATTTTTTCTAGCTTTGGGATTATTACTGGAAAGCTGTTCTGACAACCGGAAAGTTTTCAATATAAAGCCCAGATTTATTTGCAGACAATTTACATATTTTTTCTGTAGTGCCAATACTGTCTTTTAGCTTAAGTAGTCATCTCTTCCTAGGTTTTAGCAGCAGATTCATCTATAGAAAATAATTATTCATTCTCAGCTTTCACTTTGTGAGCTAAAAAAAGCCATGCTTTCAGATTTGTTTTTATACTCTCTATACCCCTCCTATCCTAGTAACTCTTCTTCATATTATTATTTGAGTGCATGTATATTTCTTTCATATGGCTGACCAGAAGAGTATGTTCAATTCCTGATTCAAACTCAACAAGGGCCAGTAATAGTGTCAGTGCTTCTTTATTTTTCCTGGAAATGCACCTTAAGATTTCACAGTTTTTCACAACTACATTAAATTCGTGGCTCATACTACCTGGAATTAATCTGCATGCATGTGCTATGATCCCATGTCACCTTATTAATAGAAATTGTTGTCAGTGCATGACCCTGGATTTTACCCTATTTCTATTCAGTCACAGCAAAATTCTCCCTACCTATGTGATATTCTAATCCTCCTCTTAATAAATAGTTGCTTCTGATAAAGCATTAACTCAAACTTATTTCACTTAAATATTTTAGGAATAAATTTTGAGAAAACTCCTTAATATGCTTGCTCCAACCCTATACCTTTTTTATTTCTACAGGTTTCTATTTCTTTCACATGTATTCCAAATTCTTGAAATTCCCATCCTGACAAGTTCAATTAAAATAGACCAGGTGAAGAATTTTTAATGACTGCCTCTGCCTAACTAAGAAACCAATAGACTGGTACAATAATATCTGTTTTGTGAAAACAACATTGTATTTTATTTCACTGACTTCTTCATTATTGCCTAAAAGTTTCAAAGTTTCTTGGAAGCCTCAATGTTTTTATGGACAGACAGTGTATGGAGACAAGAGGCACTCATTAGCTTCTAGAGCTTATTTACCAGGCTCTCATCATGAGTTAACACTGAAACTGGACAGATGTCTTCACTTTTGCTTTCCTTGCTTTCTCAGGATTTCATTTATGTCAGTGCAGGCCAGGACTGCTTGATAGTTACAGTGGAAAGCTACTCTAGTGAAGTTTTTGCCAATTTGTTAGCCTCAGTGCCAAAGAGGTTTGCTTTTTTATGGGTGCTATTGCCCCTTGGAATCTACTTTCTCATATTCTGTATTTTTACTGTAACCTTCAATAAAGTTATCTGAAAGAAATGTTTGTACGAAATTATCTTTCGCATTCAACTTTTTAATACCTAACAATATCAAGATTTACAAAGAAACTTCCTCAGATGACAGAAATTTAGAATAGGAGGGCCATGGTTTTTAGTGGATTCCTAGATACTTTCACTCACATTTCCTCATTTTCTGCTTCTGACATATCACTCTGAAGTGACTTGCATACTGTTAATGGTATGCCTATCACAGTTTGGGATTGATTATACTTATTTTTAGGCTTTGAGAAGTATGAAATGAAAGAAAGAAAAATGTCATTCTACTAACTAAAAAAAGACTTGGAATACATGAGAATTATTCATTAAATTCCCAAATGATATTCCCATCCATGGTGCCTGATTATATTAATTTTTTTCCTATCAAAAGCCTCTCCGAGTAATTTTAGTTGGCATTAACTTAAACACAACAGCAATACCTCATGCACACACATTTTAGCCCTAGAAAAGTGTACTCAAATATAAGAATTACACAGACTAAGTGTTAATGTTTTAATCACAAATATCACATGGATTTAAAGTTCTGTACATCATTTATCTTAGGGTTTTTTTTCCACTATGATCTGATTAAAAATGGGAGCCTAAACACAACAAAGATCAGGGCAAAACAATAACCTAGACAGGAATTTTTCAACTTAGTTCCATTTTCACCAAATGAGGTACTGTAATACAAGACTGCATATACAGTTTTCCTCTGTAAGAAGACTCTGAACATCAAGATCTTAAGGGGAAAAGTCCTTTATCAGTAGAAATAAATTTGATTAGAAGATTGAACAATTCACTGATAAAAGTAAGTTTGTAATAAAATATCATGCTCCTCTTTACTGAAGCATTATGAAAAATTTAGTAGGATAATTTCTGGGCCTGTCCTAAAGCAACTGGAGCAAGAAGTATTTCAGCAGTCTGATCATTATTCCGGCATCTTAACCAACTGACCCGTTCACCTGGTCTGCGATACCTGGTATGATGATCTCAGGGACATCCAGAATGTTGCCAAATGAAGCAGTTTTACGATGGCCTCGTTTAGGCTTGGAATAGGCTGAAAAAATACACATATACAATACACATGCAAAACACTAAAATGGCAAGAGCAAAATTATTAAATTCCTAATACTGCATTTTTCATATATTTGGTTAAACTAGAGTTCATGCAAAAATGTGTCATGCAGAATAAACTGCATTGCCTTCCACTCATGCTTACACATAGTAAAGCAACTGTTAAAAAGCAAAAAATGCAGAACTAGCCATCATTACAACACAGTGTAATTAGTTATAGTTAGCAACACAAAAGTCAAACACAGAAAGCAGCATGGCAACACAGAAGGGAAAACCAAATGTAATTATCCAAACAGAAAACAAATTAAATTATTTCAATTCACCTATACATTCAGAAAAAAAAAAACAAACAAACCTTGATTGCCTGAACTTAACTAACATTTTCTCTTTCGTGTTAGGCACAAACTATTTTATTAAAAAGTCTAATAGCTAGGTACTTCTGATTCTTTAAATCACCTCCTTTCAAAGAAAATCTCATCTATCTCTGAAAAAATATTTACTTTTACTACATTTGACAATCATTCCTGCAAGTTACTCTTTTATCCTTCCAGTGAAGATTTTTTGTTTTGAAAACTGGATATAACTACCAGCTTTTAAATTTTTGAATAATGTTCAAGAAACATTATACACCTTGAAATAAAATCTAATAATACTTTTTTTTATTTTACCGCTTCTGTAGTTTAAGATAGATAGTTCCTATTTGAAGAAAAATCTGAATGCATCTCCCAAAGGTAGAACATTGTAGCATACTCATTTCAGTAAGTAATGGTGATGTGCATTACATGATTTACTCTTACAATTAATCCAGAGGACGATGGAACAAGATTAAATCATTTTCAACTTGATTTAACAACAGCCCAATCCTCACCCAGCGTGCAATTTTGTTCAGGTTCACAGCATATTATTTCTGTCACATGGTTAACAAGATTAAAAAAAGAAACCAATACAGTGCTGTTTCACCTCTTTTTGAAAAAGTTATGGTCAGATGTGCTTGACCTCATTTCTCATAGTCCACTACTGCATGAAGCGATTTCCCAAAAATTATCCAAAGAACCCCAAACCAAAAATAGTATGTTCAATATGTACATTTATTTCAAGAAAAAGAAACCCTTCAGTCATAACAAAAAACCAACAAAAAGCCCTTAGATTACTTTGAATAGTAATTATAATTTCAGAGCAATGTACTTAAAGAAGACAAACTAGGAAAATTAAAAACTCTTACAAAGGAGGGCCAGGCTATCTCTGATAATGTCAAAAAGTTACATTAAGAATGTCAGCGACGAAAGTGAGTCCTGACATGTTTTAAAATAAAACCAGCACAGTGTTATTACCAGGTAAGTACACAGCTGCCTTCTGTGTTAAGAAACCTTTATAGATATTCAGGGTGAGATGTGCTACACAGTCATCCAGTCAAAGACTGACAATACAATAGACAGATTTTGGAATAAGGCTTTAAAATAAAAACATTAAAGTAAAAAAAAAATAGGGCAAGATAAATATTATTTCAGTACCTCAGTATTTAATAAAACAAGATCCTGGAGTAACCATAACACAATGAAGAACAAAAATGAAATAGCCATGGTGCACAAGAAAGCCAGAATTTGGATGTGTAATTTCTTATTAATTGCAGATACTCGACTACCCTAATTTTAATATTGGTATAAAAATACTCAAACAGCTAAATAACCCTGAACTAACCAAAGTAATTTTGCTTAATTATTTAAATCTGTGCTTATATATCATAACACAAAAAACTTTCACATATGGAACTTAACACCTGAAGTTTACATATATTAACAAACAGTATTTTGATGAAGAAAAGAGACAAGAAAGTGTTTGCCAAGTGTACACATTTTTATTAATTTGCTCTTCTGGGATGAATCAAGATTGCTTTCACCATAATATTATGTATTTATACTTACAGATAAATTCTAATTCTCTCACAGATTTAAGGTTTAGAGATGACAGTTTATATCTGACGGAAACCTGGCAAAACACCTGTAGCTTTTTTTTAACAAAAGACAACAATGCTTTCTTAACCTGGTGAATAAAATCTAATTACGTTTCTCATTTTGAAATCTGTCACAGTGGATTTTTAAACTTATTTGGGAACATGAACTTTAAACCTACCTTTTCATTTCAGAAGTATTATAGAGACAACCCTGAAGAATATGTTATTATATAAATAATTACGCTAGCAGAGATGAAATAACACTATTTCAGATAAAAAGGAGAAAGTTGCGCATTTGGAATAGGACTGATATTTAGAAGTCTCATAATGCTTTTTTAAAAAAGGTAAAAATCTAATTCAACAAAATTTCTAAAACTTTTAAAATACTCAATTAAAATACTCAGTCTTGCTGAGTGTATAACCATAAATAAAGGCATTTTCCCCCCACAATTAATAAAGGACAATCAAGACTACAGGAAAACTTTTAAGTATTTTCATATAGCTACTGTTGTCAACTTTCTGTAAGACTATGCATGTTTTACGTTTTCCTTCCTCCTTTATTTCTTTCCAGTTCTTTAGTTTACTCCCCAGACATCATTAAATTTTACCTGTGATGGAAGCTATTCTTGCTTCTATTTCAGACATGTCAGCGCTCATCCTTTTGGCTTCTCCGGAAACAAGGGCGGACGGTGGTCGTGCGCGAACATCTGACAAGCTCTCAACACTGCTCCCACGAGATGGGGGCAAACTCAAACGGCCAGGGTCACCCTGTTTAACAGTCACACCTTGTGAAAAAAAATTCTGCACAAGCCCCTCCATATTATGCACCAGTACGTTTCTACAATATGCATTTTCAAAGGGACAAGATTTAAAATTCATAACACAATAAATGGCAATAATTGGTATCTACAAATGGAATATCTGCAGCTTTAAAAATAATCTAACTTCACACAGATAAAAAAATCAGCAGAATTAGGCCAATATTTTAATAAGAGTATCTTTGTATTTTTGCATTCTACTTTAATTCTACTTCAAAATTCACCTAAAATGTTTAATCCATTCATGTCATACTAGTATTTTGGTTATAAATTAGGCAGCAATTTTCAAACATACTTTTTAAATCTAATAAAAACCTTTGAATACATTGGAGATGTATTTAAAGGGATTTATTAGATTAAAATTAGAGCCTTCCAGTTTACCTTTTTGGCACCATACAACATTTTTCTGTCCCTTTTCTTTTATATTCTTCTCCTATAACTAACTGGATCCAATTTTGTACTATTTTGAATGAGGACACATGTTTCAGAGCAGACACAACACTTATGTCTACATGTCCATTTTGTTACTATGGTTCAAAATTGCACCTGTTGGCTTACCGGCTGCTTGGCTGTATTTTTGATTTGCTGTGCCAATTTTGATTCTAAACGTTTAATAGTGTCATTGGTAGAAGCTCCTTGGAAGTCACTTGGCTCCATGTTAGCATCGCTCTTGTTACTTGTGTTTGTAGAAGTGATGTCCATGAATGAACCTAGAAACCAGTAACAAGGAAAAGCATTGGAGAATGTCCACTAAAAATACTGAAGTGCATCTCTTCACAGCAAAGCTCTCAGATGTCTAACTTGCCCTTAAATCAACACTTTAAAAAACTTTTAATGAAAGACAAGTAGCAAGACTGCTACAGATCAATTAGTATAAGAAGCAAGAGCAGTGAAAAAAGAATATGTATCTAAATACTATGATAACATTCTGAAGTAAATCTTTACCTTTCTTTGAAATTTTTAGGGTAGCTGTTATATTATATTAACAACACAGCAGCAACCTCATTCACAATTAATGACAAAGACCATCATTAACTACAGAGCAGCACAAACACCTGAAAAATATCAGCCAATATCTATTCATGGTTTGACGTGATAAATTCACTTAAAATCGTGTGCTGAGAGGTGGAGGAAAATCTACTAAAGTTAGTGAAATGCTAAAGCTGCAAAGATTTTTTTAATATAAAGATCACTAAGCTGCAAAGTAGTCAGTGAAGCTTTATCCAAAATAGCACCAATTTCTTTGGTGATAGAAAATAATTTAATCAAGCAGAGGAAGCTGGAGACATGTAAAATGAAAAACTACTTAAGTGGGAAAAAAGTACTCTAAGCAATGAGAAAACTAAATGATTTTTTACTATTATTAAAAAAAGGATTTCTTTGAGGGCAAAACTACCTGAAAGTCTAGCCCACATTTTGTTCCATCCACCAAAATTTCTAGTCATTTTTCTTGCACTTAAATTACTGTATTTACTGTATAGTGAAGAATAGTGAAACATTTTAAATTGACAACTCCTAAACATTACATATGAGTAAAAGAGTGTCAATTGCTAGCAACATTCATGGGGAAAAAATGGAGACATTAAACCTGAGCATTTGGAGACAGCTTTTATTATAAGCTTTTTCTTCATTACAAGTACACTTCAGCAAAACCATTTGACTGAGAACACTAAGTATGAAGTATTAACAAAATAAATAGGGTCTACTGATGCTTAAGATTTTGGACATATTTTCCATTTTGAGTTCAAAATCAATGTAAGAACATGCTTTACAATCTATCTGCATCATTTCATGCTGCTGTTCTTTTTCTCTAACTTATACAAATGTACCTGTGCTAGTGGCAGAGTTGCTTTGGCCTTCATCTGAATACTGGCAAGGATATTGCAGAGGTTCATCAGCTCCTGGAAAGTACTGTGAAAAACCAGTAATTATTTAATTAAAAAGTAATTACAATTGTTTTAAAACTATTTAAATAGTACCTCATAATTTACAAATGTAAATTATATATTACATTTATAATAATTTATTTAGAAGATAAATGAATGCAATTATTTTCAATAATGTAATACATTAGATACACCTATGACTTTGTTTATTTTCTCAAATCTATTATGAGTTACTATACCCCTTCAAAGAGGAAATATATACATATATATATATATAAGTATATAAGATGAATTATTTCCCTTCAATAACTTGGTAATTTTTGTCAAAAACAGAGAGGCAAAAGAAAACATGCAAGCCCACCTTTGGAGTGTGATGAAAAGCATACTTTTTGTACATCAATTTTCCAGCTTAATAGTTTAAGAAATGATTAAAATATTTACCCGCATCAAGTGTGTCATTATTTTAACAATTTCCTCCATGGATGGCCGTTGGGAGGGATCCTTGGACCAACAACGGGTCATCAAACTCTCAATTGGCTTAGGTAAATTCTTGATCAGTGGTGGCCGAGTACCTGCAATGGAAATTATAAAACACCTTTAAACTTTTTAAACAGACTCTAAAACAACTGAAAGTGTCTGATCTTGCTCCAGTATTTTGCTATATAAATAAAGGAAAATGCAGAATTAATTGTAATCTGGATGAACTGGCTGGTACTTAGTTTTCTCTCTTACAAACAAAAAACTGACAAGAAAAGTTCCTTTGCACTACACAGCAGCAGTAGAAAAAAATTAAACTTTTCCTTCTGTACAGGTTTGAATACATTCACTGACTGACCAAATACAGCATATTACAAAGGCTAATGACATGTTACTTCTTTCTCAAGAATAAAATTCTAGAACAAATTAGAAAGCAAGTAATAACAGTCTTTGGTTCCTAATGCTGTATTCACAAGAAAAAAAATGTCAAAACAAAAAACCCCCCAAATGAACAAAAACAAAATAAAAAACCAACAAAACAAAACAAACAAACTGAAAAACCCAAAAGACTTAAAAGTATTTTTGAAAGCTGATTTTGAAAGCTGCTACTAAGAACATCCTGAAAAATTATCAGGCCCTGGAACTACCAATTTTCTGTGACTTTTTCATGGTCTATACTCATTTTTAATAACATTTTACTTCAACTGTTGTATAACTATTCAGCTGTTTTTTGCTTCAAGTTCCTCCTCTTATTACAGTTGTGCTGGATATATGAGACACAGTGATGGTTTGCAAAGAAAATAAGTATTTAAGAATATATTAAACAGAACAAGTAATACATGAAGTAAGAATGCCACAATAGTTTTAAGTGAGATGAAGTGCACTAACACTAACTTCCCTTCTTAAGAAAAAGGAAAAAGAAAATGGAAAAAGATAAAGATAAAATTTTAAAGCAAAAGTAGGTAGAGACAGTGAATTTTAAGGTATACTCCCACACCTTACTGAGGCTTCCTAATTTAGCACTAGATTTACACTTAGTTTTACAGTAAATGCTTTTATGCAAGGCACATATCACTCCTAATCTCAACATCCAGTGTCCTTGAAAAACTGGAGAATCTCATTCTTCATTCAAAAATGGCATTTGCAAACACTTCTCTATATGCATTATTAAGACTATAATATTAATTGATTCTGTCTCTGTCTGCCCCATTCTCTTCTTTGAATAGGATATGCCTGTGCTCACCTATGCTTCTATCATTTACTACTGAAGCAATGACACTCAGGCAGAGTACCAGCCTTCATTGCTTGTTAAATTTTTTCTTCCAAAAAGTTGGTGCTAGCCTTGATGTTGTCTCTCACAAATGGCAGAAACTCTTTGCAGATATTCACTGAACTACTTCACTATCATTACTTTATTACTGAAAAGATTGTTTTGTCATGGTACCTAAAAACACAGCAGTAAAAAAGTTACACTTCCAGCCTGAAGATACTACAGCCTACTCTACTACACTGACCAATGCTACATTACAGCTTTAAAGAAAGCTGTCCATTTGAACACAACCACTGTGTCCTGTTCATAGTCTAAGCTCCTGAAAATCTGTTCTGCATAGCACCTAGCACAGTAGAGTGCTGCTCCATGAGTGCAGGTACCTGGGCATAAAGGTAAAACCATTCAAACAATGGAATAAAATAAAACAAACCCAAAAACACCACAGATGAAAAACAAAAATAACGTTTTTAATGCCTAATGTTCCTGGAGGAGGTTTCATAGTTTCTAAGATTTATAAACACAGGTTAAGTTACTTAAAGTTACACATTTCTTGTAGACGTCAACTTAAAAAAAAAAAAGGAGCTAATAAATGTAGCTAACAAAACCATCATTTAGCCAGGTAAGAGGTTTTTCTCAGATCACTTTTAAAATGGAGTGATGTAATGAAGAGGGCATTACTCTCTATCCTTCTTTGTTCATACACCAGTTACACTGTAGCAAACACTGTAGCAGCCAAGTAACTCAAAACCTACACTGACACAAAGTGGCTGTTTAGTCTTTGTGACAAAAATGCATATTCAATGAAGCACAAAATGGAAACACTAGTAATTTAAAGCTGTACATTAAGAATGTTTAGCAAATTTATAGGTTATATACACAACTTCAAATGCAATAAAGTATTTTCAACTCACCATTGTGAACTGCCCACATTATCCGGAAAGCTGGACCACCAATCTCATCAAAAGGTTTCCTACGGGTGATTACCTCCCAGAGAATAATACCCCAACTGAAAACGTCACATTTTTCACTGTAATTGCTACCTGGAAGAAAGCCATCAATATAATTTGACTCTTTTCTATGTAACACGTCAAAAAGAAATATAGTTTGAGCAGATCATAAAATCAGGCGGGAAAAGATCTCCAAGATCACTGAATCCAACCTTTCACTAAACCACAGCACTAAGTGTCATGCTGAGTCACTTCTTCAATGCTTCCAGGGATGCTGACTCCACCACTCCCCTGGGCAGCTTGCTCCAATAAATAAATAAATAAATAGCTTTACATACTTACTTTCACTCACATTTAGCTTGCTGAGAAAAAACAGTTTTCTAAAGCTGACTGATTTATGCTAACTTAAATCTGAAATCACTTGACAGTATGACTGTTAAGAATGCCCCTCTCTGGGAATCAATCCTTTTCATTTGGAGTCATCTTGAAATGCTAAAATGCATCACTTTTCTTATATGATATAAACTGGAATTTATTAGGTTTTAAAAATCTCTTGCATTCAGGGTTTAATCGATTATGTTTGCTTCCTCTAAATATTCTTCAATTCACTTCCCACCTTAGTCACAATATGCCAGCCAATAACATCTCTCATATCCATTCCTCTTAATTAATTACAGGTCTTCAGAAGAACAACTAAGTTACCACATGAACAAAACAGGAGAGTCCTCAATTCCTCACCATCTTATTTCCTCCTTGTTTATTATTCTTATTCTTTTTGTAATGTCATTACTTAATTAAAATTCTTTGACCATAAATTCAATATTTCTAAGACTCCTAAGGCGCTGAAGACAGGTTGGGGATATAGAATAATAAATAAAGATGTTCAGAGGCCACAAAGAAAGAATGTATGCTTTGCAACCATAACTCATGCAAATGCTAATAAGAAATGTGAATGGCTAATGACATGAGACTATATATGTGTGAATATGAATTATAGTAGATTTGCTCACCTATCTTCAAACAAGCATTAAAATTGGCATATAGTGGCCAAAATATTTTTTTTGTTTATACCTAATCAGAAAGCATTATTCAGACTAATCATTTCAGTAACAGTGGAATTAAAGAAGTCAAGTTCCATGTGAATACCCACCATACAGCAATAATTGCAACAGGCTCCATCCACTACCTGTGAGCCAACTTCCTCTGCCCCCATACCTCTGACAAACTGCAAGGCAAATAGCCCGTTCTCTGGTCAGTTCCAGTCCAGCCAGTTTGCAAGGCAAACACAAGAAACAGACTGCAGCATGAACCACAAGCCCTCTTTAAGTGAAGGCACTAATTTGGACTTTACAAAACTCTTTAAGAATGTGGATCTCAAAAACTCTTGACATCTGTATCAAAGTAGCTGAATGTGGCTAATGAGTTCAAAAGGTACGAAGAAGAAAAAGTCAGCTTTATCAGTCAGCTTATTTTCAAAAATGTTGGGGAAAAAAAGTCATGTAAACAATTGCAGATCACTAAGGAAAGCAAAACAGTCTCATCTATGCAGTCACAGAACTTCTGTAACACACAGCCTATAAAACTAAAGTAGTACTATTCCCCTATTTGAGCAACGGAATTCTACTTTATGGCTGAGAAGTCTTGGACTAATTCTGAAAAGTGAGAGTCCAAAAGAGGTGAGAAAGTATTCTGTATTGTTTCCTTATATCCCAAAGCAATTTAATTTTTTTTTAAAACAGTTTCTTCTAATGGGAGTTCTTATATCAGAATTGCTCTCTTTCATTTCATCCTGATCTATAGCATATTGTTTTTATTTAGATTATTTGATTTGTACAAGGCTTGAAATGCCCTAAAGCCTTAGGTTTAAAATGGGGGAAAAATTCTTAATATTACAGTAACTAGTTCACTAAGCAACATGTTCTGCAACAGATGCTTTTCATGCATTTATTGTTCTCACCTAGAAACCTTGTACTAGAACAGCATCAAATTAATATTGCCTTTATTCCATTGTTGAATTCTGCTGGAGTAACACAAGCAAAGAAATTTTTAATAATTTTGCCATTTAAAGTGGTTATTTTTAGTAGTTTAATGACTGTTCTAAGAGTAATTTGATATGCTGCATTGTAGAAGATGCATCATACTAGATTCTTTCCTCTCCTTGATATTTGTGTTTTTATAATGATTTGTCTATTTATCAGTAAATGCTTTCAGTTAAAAGCACATGAAAACAACTGTAAACTGAAGGCTTCTTGCGCTGTCCAGCAATAACTGCAATACAAAGTTTCTTTCTACCTTGCTGGATTCATACACTAGAGGAACTAGGATATGAACTGCAAATCCCTACTACAATACACTTATTTATATTCATTTTATATTAAGATTTTTTATGAAAAAAAAGTCTATCTTTAACACTGATTGTTCAATTGCTTATTTCTAAAAGAAAAGAAATCTCCTATTTATACAATTTAATTTAATAGAAAACAAGTGTTAAGAAAAGAAGCAGTCCTGGCTAAAAAAACAGAGGAAGTGCTTGAATATAAAATGACATAATGGAAAATTTTCAGGCATCTGAGTGAAACAAATAATCCTCCAGTTGGTACTCTAAGCAATATGTGGAAGAAAATGGTACCTTCAGAACGTAAGTTCCAAAGGTGATGTTTGGGAGGAATTCTAAAACTGTATATGGACAGTCTCTGGAATAAGGACAGTAAAAAGAAAAGAGGTCACCTGGATCCAGAATCTGGGAAACCACTGCTGCACATTGTCACTTGCCAAATATATCAAATCAAGAACACCTGCTTCCTAAAGCAGGAGGGTGACTCTTCCAGACCATTGCTAAATTGCATTGATAATTAAGGTACAGAGAGATTAAAAGGTGTTTAGTCTGCAATTTAATATCTATGGGTTTATTTCTATGATAATAATGCAGCAATTATAGGTATCTAATTATCAAGTATCATCAGTCTTCCCCAATTACACTCCAAGAAATAGCTTGTTTTTCTACATAACCAAATTAAGTGGTATTAACAAATTCCTCAGTATGTAGGAAAGAGGAAGTACATCAAATCTCTAGATTACACAAAAAGCAGATGAAGATGGGAGTTACAAGAAAGTGGGGGATGAAAAAAGAAAGCAATTATGTTCAATTTAGACTCGAACAGGGAAATTCTAAAGTTAAAAGCTAATCAGAGTAGGGAGTGAAAGTAGTGACAGTGTATTTAAATGACAGAAGAGTTTGAAATGATTTAAGAATCTTAGAAACAGCAAAACTGTGGGGAAAGAGCCCTCTGGCTGTATTTTACTGACTAACAAAATAAGGAACTGCTGCTGTCTAAAGGTACACCTTATGTAAATCTCAGCAATGACAAATAAAGGTTCTACATCTTCATGTAAATAAATATCTAATAATAACATGAGAGAATTCGTTCAGTGCTGTTCTTCAAACCTATGCACAATTATTTGACAATATACACTTGTAGAGATTTTTAAAAAAATGTTAGACTTCTGCCAAAACTCTTTCAGTTGTTACCTCAACTTTAGTAAACTTTATTTTAAAGACTATATGATGCTCTTATTCTTACACCACATTAATTCACAGTTGCATCCCTATAAAGAAAATGTAATATTAACACTGAAGTTTTATTACCTTCAAAAACTTCAGGTGCCATCCAAGCAGCACTTCCTTTGTTGTTGGTCATGTGTGTTTGAATATCACAGGCTGTACCAAAGTCACAGATTTTTAGAACTGTCCCCCCAGCTACCAAGAGTAAACTGTCAAAGAAGAAAAAGGATATTAAACCACTTTTTTTTTTAATCCAACAACTATCATTCTAATATAGGTGAATATCTTAGGCTTTGTATCTCAGGGCTTTGTTTTATAATCTGGGAAATAAAGAAGGTCATTTGTGTCTAATGTGAACACATTACATATTTTAAAGTAACCCAATATATGATGTAATTTATTATTATTTCTATATACTAGATCTTAAATAAATATCTTTAGCCATAGTAAACGACTAAGTATATACTGACAAAAGTAGACTTTCAGATGCCAGGGGCTGAAAACCAACAAATGCTGTAACAATTTTACCAAAAGAAGAACAATCAAGACTCCCACAAATGTCAATCAATGTAGCTATTTATTTAAATGGAAGCACTTGAAGCTACATGTGAACTCTCTAAATCAAAAGTGGGGAATACAAGAAAGGACTAAAGATTTAAATTGTGGCTTCATGTTATAATTTTATCTGGTAATAACTGCAGATTACCACCAAAAAGGGATGATTCTGCTGATCCTCAAATATCTGTTTCTATCTAATCTGTGGAGCCAGATCTCAAGCTGTAAAATGAGCTGGATAACAAACTGACTGGGTAGGAAACTATTAAATTTTGTTTTGGTGGAAAGTGATGGGAGCTTCTGGCAGGGGTAGTGGAACAAGCAGAAGGAGGGGATAAAGGAGGATGGCCATGTGGCAAAAGAGCTCTAATGCAACAGATTAAATATGACATTAGAACCAATCAACCCCGCCACAATGTTCTCTTATTGAACAACACAACCATTCCAAAACAGGAAGATTTTAAATGCCTCTGATTAGAAGCCCTATTCCTAATAAAATCCTCTTCCATGATGGATACCTGTAGGGGGAGAGAATATAAGAAAATAAAAGATAGTGTAGAAAGTAATCTTACCCCTTAGGAGTTGCAGCTGGGCCAATTATCAAAGATTAGGAACAGGCCTGACTTTAACAGGCCACAGCTGTAACCAATGAGAAGAAGAGTGCTATAAAAGAGTGGGTTGGGTTACTGAGAGGGGAACTGGAGTCAGTTGGATGCTTTGTGAAGAAGAATCAGTGCTCAGAGGAACAGCCCACAAGAAAACACCAAGAAGGTATGAAACTTTTGTGATAAGGAGACAACAGTATAGAACCCCTGCAATAAGATGACAACAGGTACCCTGCAAGAGCAGGGTATTTTTCCAGTTGAACAGAGAGTAACTGAATACAGTTAGTTTTCTGTATCATAAATCATCATTCTACAACTGAAGTTTCATATGCACAGCTTTCGTTTGGAATACAGTACATCTAAAAGTTAGTACCAATTAAAGGTATTTCTTTTAAATGCAATAAAACTATTGTAAGTGATCTTAAATACTAATTGTAAGAAAATATGAAAAATGAACTCTAAACCTACTTTGGTGGTTTCAGGTCTCTGTGAATTAGAGCCTTTGGTTTCATACTGTGGAGATATGCCACTCCTTGGGAACATTGTAAACACCAACTCATGGCATGTGCAGCAGTATAATGAGGCAGAGGTTCAGCACCGTGCAGCACTGCAAAACAAAGGCACAAACTAAAAAGAACTTTATTGCATATTACAACAGATACAATGAAGTTAACAAAATACCAGTCAGAAAGCTCTGTGGAATCTAAGTAATCACCAACACCTCATTACTGAACCAAAAATACCTTTCTGCAGACTGTTAAAATAACAGAAATGTCAAAATATTTCCCATTTTTTTAGTACATTTTCCATAATAATTTATGTTAAAATTCAATGTGAGAAGTGTTGCTTGTTCTCAGCTATTCCTGGTAAAGTCTATGTTAAACAAATGCCCAGGGAATTTACAAATTAAGGAAGAATGTTTTCAGATGTTCCACTGGAAAGCCTTACATTACTTGTATAAAATATAAGAAACTGCTATCAAGAACAAACCAGCGAACTGAAAAGAGGTTTTAAAAGGTACACTCCTTTCTCCTTAAAATTATTTTAAGAATTTCAAAGAACCATATAATAGTTGGGAGTGATCTCTGGAAGTCCACCAAGCAGGTAAAGCAGGCCACCTCCAGCCGTTTGCCCTGGACTGCATTCAGGTGGCTTCTCAATAGCTCCAAGAATGGTCTCTATAGAATTTCCTTTTTATGAAACAACTTGTAGTTTACATGTTTGCCCTAATACCAGCACTTTAACTCCAGGAAGCTGAAATGATACTCACCATTGTATAGAGAACCTCCTTCAGCATACTCCATAACAAGACACACCTTTGGGGGGAAGGGGACAAAAAATAGGCATATTTTCAATGCAGAGGCAGAAAACAGCTTTTGTAATCTGAAAGGGAAGTTCTTTGAGAGCAACTGAAAAGCCCCTATACCCAAGCTAATGGAAAATACATAGTCAGTTTGAAATGTATGTATTTACATGTAAGAAAAATCAGTTTTACTCTTAGTTCTCACTGGAAGTTAGAAAATATAAGCATGACCTCCCTCCTCCTCAGACGTAAAAAGGAAATACTATTTTCCAACTGCAATTCATTGTCCTTTACTTTATTCCTTTAGCGGCTTACAAAAAAAAATTGTTCAATACTATGCCAGAAGAATTTCACTAGTACAAAGAAAGAAAAGGGATGCAGCATTATTTTAAGCAATTAAATAGTCCATACAAGAATTAGCTAAGGATACATCTGTCCTGTCACAGTACCCTCTCTTCTGCTTAGAGAATTTGTGAGACTGTTTGCAGCTGTGGCAGAAAGCAGGTAAATCCTGAAAATTACACGTATGAAAATAGGAGCTGATTTACAAGACACAGTCATGTCTTGATACTGCATTTTTTTTGTACTGATTTGCAATTAATAGGATTGTAGATATGAATGTAATTACATTATGCAATACACTAAACACCATTTTTTCAAACTGAACTATAACTGGTGATGAGAAACAGATTTGGGGTGTTCTTGAAAGAATTTATTTTTTTATAGCATTAGAAAGGAAAAACAAATACCTGAAAATATCAACCAACCTACATATCTGTGTATTTCCTTATTATGGCTAAAACAGGAAAAATATATAAAAGATACATTTTTAATATAAAATACATGTTCTGTGCATTGATGCTTGCATATGTTAAGCTAGTTACCTTTTGTCATACTGACATAAGCTATAACTTACTGGGTTTAGGCAGGCTCCATATAACTTGACAATATTGGGATGGTTTACCCGTGACAGCTGTCGAAGCTGCAATACAAATCACAGAGCTTCAAACCACAGGAAAAAAAGGCTAATGCTTTATTTTCATAGCTATAAATAATACACCACAACAGCAAGTACAGTTTTCTATGTCTGCATAACTCCAGATGGTGACTTCACAAATTACAAGATTTATGTCGGTCTTTGCGTTTTAATTTATGTAGTCAGGTTTGTGTCAAACTGGACCTGTATTTTAAAAGGAAGTTTCATGAAATTATATTTAAAGAAAGTATTTTTGTCAGGCTATAGTAAAGTCACTCAAGACACAAGCACTGTGCAACTATGATGTCTATAGATTTGGTGCTCTTCCTGAAGCCTTCAATTTTGGGACTACATAAAAATTGTCCAATTAGATTAAAAAAATCAGAATATTACTGTCTGTTTTATAGAGGACAAAAGTTCTAAAGTCCCCAAGCCCACAACCCCATAAAATAATTCAATATTAGGATGACATAGTTCTAAGAACCTATTACTGTTTGTACTGACAACTGCATTATTTTGCATTATTTTTTTACTAGTACACAGTAGAAGCAAGCAAAAAGGATTTTTTTTTTCCCTGTACACAGACTGCTGAAGTATTTTATGCTGTCTTTGGAGCAAATGCTATTTTTTCTATATATTTTAGATCTTCTCCTTAAGAAGATCTAAAAATCAGAATGAAATATTTCCATTGATGCTTGCACTGAGCAGGGTTTCCCGAATAGCAGTAATTACTGAAGCATTTCTGGGATTATCTACTCAGATCTCTTTTGAACACAAAAATCCCAGGAGACTGATCGTATTTACTCAGCATTAAAACAGACTCAAATTAATAACCTTAAAAACTTTCCATCATAATGAACAACATATAAATATTTACAGAAAAGCCTACTACAAACATGTTTTTTCAGCCCTTTAGTGTGTCACATTTTATTAGAGTTAGTTCTAAATTTAAGCTTTATTTTTAACATGTTTTATGTATCCTGAACATTTTAAGCTATACCTGAATAAATACTAAGCAGCATGTCACAATATATGTAATTTAAATTAAGCTTTTGAGTCTAGAAAATATTATGTATCTTGGGAAGTTTATCAGTATACTTGAACTACTCAAGACATTTTTAAATAAGCAGACATTGAATGAAAACAGTGTTCTCTTTAAGGTAGCAATGTACTTGCATAGAAGAAAAAAAAAGTTATCAAATTATTAGAACTGCTGAAAAAACTCAGAAACAGTTTCAAAATATCAACCTGATTGTACTGGAGAACCTATGCTGTGGCCCCTGGAAGTGTTAATCAGCTTCAAGGCTTTGGTGGGTATTCCAGCAGCACCTTGACTTCACACTGGGACAGAATCTAAAAACTGTTATTTCCCTACTTGTGTGCCCTTGTCTCTCCCGCACTCTTGCTTTTCAGCTTTTATGAGAAGCAAACTAAAGGAGCTGCAATGTGCTTTGAGAGGTCTCCTGTTCTGCAAGACAAGGGTCCAGACCTGAACTGGGTACTGCAGGCAGCATTTCTCTTGTGATAAAGACATAGCTTTTAGTACACTGAGTGCACCCATGAATTTCAGGAAACAAGCTCTACCAAACCTTATATTTTCCATCAAACATACTGTACCTCTACAATGAAGGCTTTTCTTTCAGATTCACTTTCTATCTGTTTAATGGCTACATCTTTAGCTCGCCATTTTGCCTTGCAGACCACACCAAAGGCTCCTCTTCCAACAACCTAGAACAAAATATAAAACATTGGAGTTAAAATTTAAAACAGTTTCATCCACTGTGCAGGACTTCACAAAGAGAAAAGAAATTTAATTTAGAAAACTGAAGATACACAGGCTCGAGTTTTGCAGTAGGAATTGAATACTATGCCATTAAAGCATAACTAGTCTTAGCTAAGCTTGCTCAAGAGATCATTTAGGCAAGAATTGGAAAACACACATACAAAAAAATTTATTACTAATGTGCGGTGACAGTATCTCAGAAAAGTATAATCTCAATTATTTAGAACAAGATTTGCTCAGAAGAAAATTAGAGGAATGAGACCTTTTATTTTTTTCTTTTCAGGTTTGACCCCTGAAATGACACCTATCTGCTGTATTTGTTTATTCTTGCTAAAAAACAGGAATTAAGACTTCTGAAACTTAAATGCATACACAACTGCACAGGACCATGATGAAACTGGGACAAGATGTTCCATGTGCTAAAAGTTATCAGTTCATTTTCTCATAGATGACTCAAGAGTGTGATAGCAGTAAATTATCCTGCAAGTCCTCCAAAAAAGTGTCTGTGAACTAAATTATCCCTATTTCTGTTGAAGTCTGCTTTCTAGCTTATTTGGAATTAACATTGCCTAAAACTATGGAAAAAAACAACCCCAGACAAGAGTCATAACTCTTCACCGTAACTTTGCAAAAGCAGTAGTAGCTGCTTCTGCATACTATAGTGTTCAAGTAATCCTTAACCTCTGCTGTGAAGGAGCTCCAACACCACCATTATTTAGAGCAGCTCTTTGAAACCAAGCATAGAAATAAAAGCAGGATAGAAAGAAGGTCACTTTCAGTTACTGGTGAATTACACACGATGTTTAATTAAAAATACACTTCTTTTAATTGTTCCTCAGAGGAAAAATGGCAACATACCGGAATAATGATAAAACATGTATGTGAGATGTAAAATTGAAATGAAGCTGTTGCCAAAACAGTGACTGCAGCCACTACAGGAAAGCACAGACAAGTGTGTTGTTATTCATATGCTGAAAAGAAAATGATGAGGAGGAGGAAACCTAGGGCACACACAGGCACAGAAAGAAAAGGAGCTCCTCCAAATCCAAAAATGCAGGGCAGGCAGGATGAGAAGTAGAAGAGAGGAGGAGAAACAAGGGGCTGACTACCATTTATATAATCCTTGGGTTAGGTTCTTACTATGTGCTTCCCAAATAAATAAATAGTGAAACTGGTTTCTCCTGGGAATGGGATGGTAAGAGATGCATAACTCAAGACCTGCTAAACTGTCATGATGGATATGAGAAAGTCTGCAATCAAGGCTCCAGTTTGAAGAGATGAAAAATATAAATTAAAAAAACCCATCAAGATCTTGCATTGAGAAAGATAAAAAAAGGGAAATTATGCTTAATATTTCTTAGAAGTTTCATGTGGATAGAAGAGACAGATGCCCCTGACAGCCATGGTGATCAATGGCACTTTCTTCTTCTGGTTTCCTTATTACTGTAAGAAATATTTTTCTCTTTTACATTACAGCATGCACTTAGCCTTCCAGGAGTTCCTGCCATCTCCTGTTTACTTTCCACAGCAGTGGTTCACAGACAGAGTCTGCGATAAGACATCACAGGAGATGCACAGAACATGCCCAATTCTGCTCTGTTTAAGAACAAAACCTGTTGATTGTAACCTCATCCCCCAGCCAAAGTGCCTTGCACTTTGTGTTGCCTTCTTACATCTTGTCCTGATGTAACACACGCTAACTATTTTCTTGCATTCCACACGTGAGGTTGGAAACACCACGCCATGAATGATAGATGAGCAGCCTACAAAAATAGTACATATAAACAAATTGGAAACAATGAGTCACTGGAAGACATAAAAGTCCTGAACAGTCTTCCTTGTTATCTCCTTTTCTCTCAGACCATGTTTTGAATAAAATTGCTCGCTTTCTAGGGGCTGGCAGGCTCCCCACCTTCACAAAAATTGTTGATTACAAAGCCCCTACCCATCTTGTACAGCACATGACCAGACCTACCGAATAAGGAAAATCTCATCAGTCAGTGTGTTGCTGTAAGTCTGCATTTCACAGAAATGGTGATTAGTGAGTACATAAGTGCAAGCACCAGGGAAATACTAAGGACAGCTAATGAGAGAAGGATGCCACAGAGCAGCTTGTGAAGGATGAAGCGTATTGGCAGAAGCAATACAGTTAGTTCCACATCTGCTGCTCCCCTACACTTAAGAAATCCAAACAGGGTTACCCAAGTGAGTGGGAAGAACACTCCCTTTCACTTAGGGAAAAGGAGATGGACATAAAATTAATTCTCCTAGGTGGATACAATTGGTCTTATGGTTCAAGTCTCTGTGAGACACCTTTTAGAAGGTTCCTTTTCTTAATATACCTTTTCGCACATGCTTTCAGAGTTTTCAACTACAACTCTGTTACATTTAATGCAATGACAGAAACAAAAAGAGTGATTGAAAGCAGTGCATATATGTTAAAAGATTGGTCTAAAAATTTAATGAAGCAATTTGACTTTTTTTTTCCACTCAGCCTGGATTACCTACAACAGTTTGTGATAGGTCAGGCTTACTTTTTTTCTGGCTAGTTGTATCTTTCCCTGCTGAAAAGCCTTGTGTATGTCCATATAAACAAATACACTATATGCATTATGTATATTATTTTAATATTATCAATATGCAATATATACTACATATATTTTTATACATTTTATTTATATTTATTTTTCAGATGTATAACAAAAAAAATAAAGTCCATGTATCTCTTCTATTTAATTCCACATGGTAAATTCAGCTCATAAGTCAATATAAACGCATACTACTTCCCTGCAAAAAATTCATGACTATTTGCATGTTTCATCCTGAGAACTGGTACATGTACTTCCAATTAATATACTAAAGAAATCATTATTTTTTAATGCTGTTGTATTTTTAGATAATATTTCTAATAACTGAAGAAACTCACAGAAACAAGTATACTGCCCCATGTAGTGTTTTACATTGAGCCATGAATGTCACAATATTTGGGTTTTAGTTGAAAAGTGGAATAAATTCCAAGAATTAGATGTTCTTTAAGAAGTCCCACTGATGACTGGAAAAAAATAATAATAAAAAATAAAATCAGTGTTGTGCACCAAGAGTTTACCAGGCAATCTAAACCTTAATTATGTAATAGAAAGCTGTGAGACCACCAAGTATGTAAATTTTATTATTGGTGAAAATAGTTTGATAAATGATTATGCAGTCAAGGTTTCATAACAATTTATCAGTGACTTGGTGCCTGTTTAGGCAGAAGGTTAAACTTGAGAAGAGGACATGGATGCAGTGAATATTTACCTAGGATACAGGGAAAACAGAAGAGCTGATCCTCCATTAAAGCAGCTCAGGCTCTTGGATGGCACATGAAAGGAGCAACCATCAGAAACAATGACAGATCCAGTACAAATTGGTTTCCCATATGTGAAAACTCAGTGTGTTTTTCCTACTTAATCTGGAAAAAGTATATTACTCATAGCAAAAAACCCTTTATAATCGACAGAATGCAGCTTGTGGTGGAGTCCATTTACATATAATTTTCTTCCCTTAAATTTATTCTTTAAAGGAGTAAGTCTTAGATATTGTCAGAACAGTTTAAACACTATGTAGTTTCCTTCAGCACCTCGTGCTGGAACTAAGTAACTTAATATCACAGGAGGGAGGCACTGCCTGAACTTTAGTTTCTTCATGCTCATTCCTTTTTGTCCCCTGCTGCTGGTGCCACACCATATGCTTGGGCAACAGCGCATATTTGGAATTATATGAAGCACAGTTAATGGAATTATTGACACAACAAATCAATAAACAGCAGTTGATCTGTAGCACTGTGTTTATTTGGAAAATGATCTAAAAATAAACACATTCTTTTAGTAAAAGATTCTGTTTCTTTAAATATCTTCTAGGAGAAAAAAGGAAGATACAGGGTAGATGAGACATTTAGAAATAGAGTAAGAACAAGTCTGCTTCTGCCTTTATCACAGAAGATAATTAAGTTTGTCAAAAACCACTTGGTACATGACACCATTTTAAACTGGAAGTAATACTTAAAGAGGTTCAAAGATTGAAAAGTGTATTAAAATTTATTCTTCTACCTGTAAAATACATACCAGTAAGAAGTTACATTTTACTGCGTGACAAAGTGACATGGTGAAGGACAGTGCCACTTGCATGTTTTCCAGATAATGTATTTAGAGTCTTATTTAAAGAATATGAACCATACAAGAACCCTGGAACAAGCATTACCTCTGTCTCTGTGTACAAATAGTATCAAATGCTGTACATAAACAAAGATACATGATACTGACTTGTAAGTATGTAGACTATACTGACTGGTAAGTTATGTAGACTAGAAATCATGCAGGAAATAGAGACTGCAGATATGCTAAGAGCTTAAGGATGTATTTTGTCCTAAGGGATGTGACCAAAAATTTCCCCTCCCCCAGTAAAACAAGAAAAATGCATCTCTATTCAGATGCACCATAATTCCCTAACAAATGTCAAACTTTGGAAGAATTAATTTCAACTTTGCATTAACTCCACAAGTCTTCTATGAACTCAAAAACATAAAAATGCAAAGATTTTCTCTTTATCCATAAAGTTTCCATGTAAGGTAGTTCTGCATGCTGGATACCTAGTGCTTTTATTTCTAAAAAAAAACTTGCTGGATATATAAGACACCAATAAAATATAATAGCTCCCTGGTTAGCAGACGTAGTATTCTTTAGAGAACTGACTTCATAATTTGCAGTATCTACTGTATGACTGCTCATTTACGATTTTGGAAAGCAGAACAAGCAGTTACAAAAACCCAAAACCAGAAACCAAACAAAACCTGTGCTTCTAAAATGACAACAGGCTTTAAGTTATCTTTAATATCTATATTGCTTTGTTTACCGGTACATTTGCTAATGAAATGGGATGTATGCAAACTGAATGTTTGGATCTCTCAAGCTCCAGATACTACTTGAGAGAGTGGAAAAAACTGTTCTATTATGTGTTCTAAAAAACACAAAAAGATTTTTTAACATTTTAAAATTCAGTTGCTTTTTTTAACATTTTTAAAATGTTAAAATCATTAACATTTAAATCAAATTCAGTTGTTTTTTTAACATTTTAAAATTCAGTTGCTTCTACTCTCTCTGTCTACCAGAGCTCCAGCAGTACTAATAAAGTATACCAATATTTTCAGTTTTTCACATATGTGAAATGTATGGCACACGCAGCGTAAATTTTAAAAAAGTGCCAAAAGAAGCCATGAACAACAGTTTAGAGCTTCTAAAATTATATTCCTACACTTTCTATCATTCATTCAACCAGCATCAAATTCCAGCTTTGGTTCCTCTGCGTGTGCTATGCTTTATTAAGTAGGTTGAAGCAAATCAGCCCCGTGCCATAAATGACTGTGGCCAATACCCTGGCAGCACTTTTAGGAAGGAGTTCAGATCTATCTGCCAATTCTTACAGCTATGTTCTTTGACTGGTTAAGTTTATTTGTACTAGTGTCAGCACAACTCTAAATGTTGCTTTTCCTTTCTGGGATTCATACAGCAATGAAGAAACCTCCAAATCCTCTCCACTCCCCCACCCCCAAAACCTCTGGAAGAAATCCTACTAATTTGAAGTAAACTAAGTAATTTAGTTTAGATTTAGTTTCCAAGTTTGAACTTAGAAGTTATGCAAAACACTGTAGAAAAAAATATTTCTTCCTGAAAGAAACTGGTTATTAAAATCAACTTAGATTCTTAATATAGGCAAGTTCTGCTTGACAAACTCATAGAGTTGGTCCTTATCAAGGGTTTAATCTCTGCTGTATAACACTGTACAGTTTTCATTCAGTGGCTGGTCTATCTGAATTTAGTTCTGTTTTAAGAACTAATTCTCTTTTCAGCTTCTTTAGAACACGTTTATGAAGAATCAAAGTATCATCATACATGTTCCTAAAATTATAGAATCATAGAATGGTTTGGGTTGGAAGGGACCTCAAACACCATTTAGTTCCAATTCCTCATCATGGGCAGGGACACCTTCCACTAGACCAGGTTGCTCAGAACTCCATCCAGCCTGCTCTTGAAAACTATGCTTCCAGAAATTCTTCCTTTGCTCGGAACATGCAACCAACCCCTCCCTGCATTTTGATAGCTCAAGTCATTCCAAGAAATGCATGCATCTCAAAGATAACAGTTTATCAGGTTATACTTTCATAATGAAAAGCTTTTATGCACTGATAGGATTTTATACATCTGTCTTGAGAACTGAACTCATTTTAATTAATGACAATTTAAAAACATTAACAAACAACTTTCTAATGCTCTAGTATGAATCAATTTGTTCTGTCAGAGCAGCTCAGAGAGTGAATTATTGTTTTAGAAACAAGATGTTGGATAATCTTGTATGTAGGGTGCAGGACTCTAACACGAGCTCTCTGGGCTGGCACTGTCTAAAATTACTGGTCTTTGGAAAAAAACCAAACCAGAAAACAAACAAGTATTCTGCAACTAGTAAAATACTGGTAACAATCTACTGGGTGGAACAAATAAGGGACATGTGAAACTTGCTCTGTTGTTTCAGTTTTTTTCTTTTTTTCTTATTATTATCTCATAAATATGGATCTTGCTTTCATCATTGGAACAGGAAGATCTGTGAGGTTTCTTTCCCATGTATTCTTTATGAAGTAAAGTATGAGTCTCTTTTACAGGATACAAACTGATTCACTGGAAGTATCTGCATGTGTAGAAATGAGTGTAAAGTGTCACATTAAGAGTTAAACTAGCTAATTAGCTATCTTCTAACTCACTAGTAAATTTCATCCACATGGAATAGGTGTTGCATAACTTCTGCTATAAATTCATACTCCAGCTGACATTCCAGCTATTTTCTTATACAAATTAATGAAGAAAATCTTCTATTGATGTAACTAAACTACATTTAAGTAGTTATTGGAATTAATCCAGAAATGTACTTAGAATAAAATCAGAGAAAATACTGGCATATGTTTTCACCATGTACTTATTTTTTGCCTTTGTTTTTGAATACCCAGCTTTGCACTTTGATGTATAACTGAAAAAGGCTGAGAAATTTGACTGAGTTCAAATGGATTTCTAACTACCACCCTTGGTTCTTGAGAACCAATCCTTCTGTACTCATGTCAGATATCCAATAATGCTGTTCAGATCTCAAATCACATCTGGTTCTTCTCCGAATTTCTTCCAATTTTTCAGATTGGTATTCTACAAGTGGGGATGATCCCCCAGGACACAGAAACAATGAAGGTAGTAACAGCTCCATGTTCAACAGCAGCTCACACAAATCTGCTTTACCTTGTAATGGACATAATCAGACACTGCATTGTAGTAAATCCCATGGACCTGGCTAAGGCCCCATGCAGAATCTGAACAATAGGAATGCTGAGAAAGCAAAAGAAATTCCTGTCTCCCTGACCTCCGCCCCATAGCCTATCTCTGTAACCCTATAAGGCTATGTTACTTTAACCCTTACTATTGGTCAAATCTGGATTCCCCTAAACCCTTACCATTGGTTAAGTCTGGATTCTCTCCAACCCTATAAAAAGGCCATACTGTAGCCCATTTGGGAGAAGAGCTGTTCCTGGACCCTTCACAGACTTCCCCAATACAGCCATCTCTGTGGAACCCCAGGACGCCTCCTTCTCCTCTCTCTGCCGTCTGCTGCAGCCTCAGCCCAGGGCACCCCTACCTAGCAAGCAGAGCTGAAATCCTAAGAGCTTGCAATCACTATAGAGCTGAAAATCACCATGCTTGGTAGATGGTAGCCCCGCGGCGATTCGGCCTGAGCTAGCTTAGCTTCGGGCACCCGGTCCCCCTGGGGACTGAGCTCCTGAGCTGACTTGCACTGCATAATAATAAGGCCAAATCAGAGGCTTTATTACTGCATCTCACTAACTTTTTAAAAGTTAACTATAAAAAGGGAAGCAAAACCCAGTTGCCTTGCTGTATTGCTCATTCTCTTGCTTCTGAACTGCTTTGCTCCAGAATTGGAAGGAACACATGTAGTTCTCAGCACGCTACTCAGTTAATGAAATTAATCAACTATTTAAAAAATATCTAAGATAGGTGGATATACTACAAATTGCATCTCCTTAGTTGCTGGGACCTTAAGTAAATTTTCTAAAATAAATATTTATAAAGCTTACCTCTTCATCTCAAAGGAAACAGGAGATGAAAACATGAAAATTCTCTTAGAATTAACTACTGCCCAAATAGATTGTTGAAAAGAAACTTCATTGTAAACTGCAATATACCAGCAGAGCATTAAAAAACAGTTTTCAAATAATTTACATTTCAGACCATCCAAAAGTAACTTGCAACTGTGCAAATATGGCATTAGTTTTTTAACTTGTCTGCATCAGGCAGTGACTGGGCAGGGCTGCAGTATACATGACCAGACATGTACCTTTGGCTGTGCAATCCAAGCATACACACATCATGTGATGAAGAGGTCTATGTTTTGGTCATGTATGGGACTGTTACCCAGTTACCTGGTGGAGGAAAGCCTGTGGAATTTTCAGGAAAGAGTGGAATTTTCAGGAAAGAGCCAGAACAATTAAAAACCAAAGTCTCTTTTAGCTTAGATGTGGAAACTCCCCTGGGAAGAAACAACCAGAGTGTTGTTCTAGATTCAAATAAGAGATTTTAAAACAAGGCTATTAGGCTTTTCATTATTGACTTGATTTCAGTTATATTAGATTTTATTTTTTCAGTTTCTAATCATTTTTCTATACAATACTAAAAACTAAAAATGGCCATTTTCACAATTGAAAACTTGTATAGTGAAATAGAGAGCACTTCTGTTGAAATAGAGAACACTTTCTGAACAAAACTTTTGTGTTGTTTTTCCCCTTCTAGCTTTGAAGATGCTCCTGCTGTGTCACATCAATTTTGATTTGACTCCAACTCTTTCATAATAATTGTCTCTATAGTTTACTTCATTTTAAGCACTTGAAATAACAAAAAGGCATTCTGAAGCTGAAGATGTGTTTGACTGGTGGGAAGTAACACTACAGTTACTCATGTGCATGCTAGCTAAACCAAAATATGGTATATTCTTGTTTTTATCTCAGTAGAGTTCAGACAAACTTAAATGAAAGTGCACTTATAGATCTCACATTTATTAGCAAGGTCTCTGGGCCTGTAAGTATTCCAGAACTTCAATATCTATTAATAAACCAGTGGCAGAGTGGGACTGCTATCTGCTGACAAGACAGCCTTGATAATACAACAGCAAAGCTATGATTATAAAAGCAGTTGAGTTTCCAGTGTAGATCTCTTAACACTCCATTTTGCAACATTTGAAGTTTGCCAAGCATAAATATGACGATTTTGAGATATTACAGCCACTTAAAATCCTTGAAAACCTCTGAGCCTAAAGTGAGAGCACAGAAAATCCTCAGTAAGGATGTGCCTTTTGTTATGACTACAACGTTGACTATTTGTGCTGAAACTGCATCATGAGTAAGAGGTCAACACCCACAGCTCAGAAAAGCAAGGCCTAAGTAGGATCTCCAATCCATCTGTTTTCTTGTAAAGTAGGTCTTGTTTCTTTTGCTGTGCATGGACATTTAGACATTGTTCAACACTAGGGTACTCCCTTTGCCTCTAAGAACTTCTGGGAAGACAGGTACACTCAAAATGCTATGCCAGCTGTGACCAGATTTTTTCATGGAGACAACACTATCTAAGTTGTCTTGCTTACATCACATGAGTTTTGTATCTCTATGAAGATACTGTGTTTAGAATAACAACAACTGCATTAAACAAATTTCTACTTCAGCACTGTCTCTAGATACATTTTTATACTGACAGTCCTGTTTCTGCAAGCGCCAGACTTGACTGTGTTGGACACAGTCAAGCTCTGAGCACTAAACCTTAGAATGCTAGACTCTAGTTACACCAATTACACACTATGCAGGTCCACATCTCCCATATGTAAAACAGCAATACAATCCTTGCTAACATCTCCCCAAAGGTGTTGTGAGGATTAAAGATTTGAATAGCACTTTATTAATTCAAAGGGCTATGTCTAACACAGCAGATGTGGTACTCACTTCTGTGAGCCATCACTGGGCACCTTTTTACAATGGATAAGCTGCTTATACTTTCTGCATTGGGTGAGAAATGCTATTTCTCCCAAAACATGTGATTTGATCCCCAGTTATTAGTAAGTGTTGCAAAAACAACAAAAAATACCTTGACTTCAGAATAGTTAAATGCATAAAGGGAGGAGGAACAACTAGACTTACAGAAACAAAAATCTTTATGGTTGCCAAATTCACAAAAAAGAGATAGAGGCAATCTTTTGAAATATATTGTCTTCCGAAAATTTCCAGTGCCCAGTGCCTGCTATGGTGAAAGGCAAAGTTACCACAATACTACCTGAATACAGCAGAAGGTGCCCTGGTGCTCCATGGTAGATTTTAAGGTCCCTGAATTATCCCCAGGAGACCCAAGCCCAGGAGGATAATTATGAACAAACCAGTATCTAGCAAAGTACTGCAAAAACCTGAGACCCAGGCTGTCATACTGATAAAACTACACAAAACTCCACTTCCACACAAACTTTTTAAGGAAAACAGGGTGATTATTACTTTAAAAGAAAGATGTTAATCTACAAATAAAAGCACAGGGACTGTTTCAGCAGTCTTGGATGCCTGTTAGGTGCAGACTCTACAAGCTGGCCTCATCAAATTTGTTATGGATCTATATGAAGAAACTTAATTCCTGTAGAGAATTTAGCAGGCGACAATGAAAAAACAGCAGCAATATTTTTGAGTAATTCTGAGAGTCAAACAACACTGTAGTATATAGAGACTGCTGAGCCCGTTATTAAAGCACACAAGCTACCCTAGATCACACCTACCTTACTTTTACAGGGACCCCTGACAGATGAAAGATACACCTGAAATAATTTCACTATGTGAATTTCACAGAAGAAAAGCTACCTTCCAATTTTATACAATAACTGAATGTCACTTCCTGTGTAACAGGCACAGGTCACAAATGAAATGTTAAACATCGATGAGTGCAACATCACTAGCCTATGTTAAGAAAAAAACCCCTGTTTATCCTTACAGCTCACAGAGCTGTAAATTTAGCAAATCATTAAGAGTGGTATGATCATTATATATAAAATGGCTCAGTTTGGTGGCAGAAGGTGAAAGCAGGGGCATAGAGACCTAAAAGAAAGATTAGAATTAACAGTTCTCTCTTGACAACTATGCTTGCCACCCATACTAAAGTGGGTGGCAAAATGGGCGGCGAAACTTTAAAGTCCTGAATAAATCTATCCCGTTTAAATAAAACTCCACAGTCAGGTATCCAGCAGCAGGGCCGGCAGGAGTAAGCTGGCACCTCCGCTCCCAGCCAGACCGCCTTTGTTCGCTGGTGCCAGCCGCTGCAGCATCCACGGGAGCACAGAAGCCCCGCTCAGGTACACCGGGGGGGTCGCGGCATCCCGGCGCACCCGCGAAGCCTCCGCGGGCCCCTCCGCAGCGCAGCGCAGCGCCGGGCAGGAGAACCGCGGGGTCTGCGTGGCGGGGCCAAGCTGGCCGCGCCCGGGGAGCCAGGGGGACGGCGGGACCCTCACTCACCTCTTCCACCTCGATCTCTTTGTAGTCGATTTCTTCGAAGTTGAGGACCGGGGGGGTTTCAATCATTTCAGCGGAGGCGGCAGCGGACATGCCTCCTCTTTCACCGCAGGGAGGAGAGGGGGCCGGGGTTACGCGAGGGTCCGGCACCGGGCAGCCGAGGGCCGGAGCCGGGGCTACGCGGGGCTCGGCGGCGGTTCCTGGCGCAGGTCGGGGCGGGCCTGGCCGAGGCGCCGCCGGGGCCGCATCCGCGGCGGCCTCGGGCCTCACTGGCGGCGGGCACAGGCCCCGGCGCCGCCGCTGCGCATCCCGCGCCCTCCCGCACCCCCGCGGGGCGCCGCGCCGACTGCCCTAGGCCGCGGCCTCTGCGCAGCTTGGGACCGCCTCGGCCACGCGTCCCCGGGCGAGAGAATGCGGCGCCCCCGGGGCCGCAGCCGGGCTCCGCCGCCAGCCCCAGCGGCGGCAGCCGGAGAGGGGGCCGCGGCGGGGGTGGGGGAGCCGCTCAGAGCCGCGCCGCGGCCGCCGCCGCTGACATCAGAGCCGCTTCCTGCTGCCCCGGCCGAGGAGGGAGGGACGGAGTGAAAGAGTAAGGAAGGGAGGGAGGGAGCGCCAGGCGGGGGCGGGCGGGGAAGCGCCGGCAGCAGCGGCCTCTCGGGCGGCCGCGGCGGGGCCACGGCCTGGCGGCGGCACCGCCCCCGCCCCGCCCCGCCGCCCGCTGCCGCCAGGGGGAGCAGCCGCGGTCCCCGCCCGGCGCCGCTTCCTGTTCCTGCCGCCAGCCGGAGCCGCCGGGCGCGGAGCGGAGCTGCGGGCAGCGCCCCGGCCGCGCGTCCCAGCCGGGGCTGCAGGGCACAGTCCGGCGGGGCTCCCCGCGTTCCGGGCGGGCACGGCCCCCTCCCGGGGCTGCGTGTCACCGCCATGCGAGGGCCGGGCGCAGGCCCTTCCCCTGTATATGTGCTTGTATCTGTCCAGGGCAGGAGGTGTTGTACGGGGTCTTGGGACGAGGGCAGGCCTTGTGCTCCTCAGCGGTGCTTTTTCAGGGGAAACCTGTGTGTAGGAGGGTGACTGTGGAGTGGAGTGGAGAAGAATGGAGCGGTTAATGTAAACACATAGTAATAAAAGGATAGGGAATGAACGTATACCTTAACCGCTCCCTATCCAAGGGAGTCTTGACCCACTCTTTGCCAGGGCTGTCTGCTGCTCCCGCTTCTGCTTTTGGCTGCAGCACCCACCCCATTAGTGTTTCAGTTGTAAATGTCTCAGACTGATGCTTCAGGGCAGTCCATGGTGTGAAATCAGTGCTGAGATGAGTGAATAGAGCTGCTGTGTTCCCCTGAAACAGCTGTGCTTCATTTTGATATGTTTAGCCTTCAGGCTATATATAAAAAGTTATGTTATTGTACAATACTATTAATAGTCTGTAATTTTAGTAGATCTAGTAAGCTTTCCTAGATCTTCCTCTGCTAGCATGCTAGTGAATGTCTGTTCCTCACAAGGAAGTCTCATAAATGTAGAGAGATCTGGTTTACACAGCTAGCCTGAGAAAGCTGCTTAAACAGTTAACTAGGAAAAAAAAAATCAAGAATGAATATGGGAAGTGACCTAATCTTATGGTGGCTCAGCTGTTGTTAGAAAAGCCAAAGTGAAAGTACCTCTATCTGAGCTGCTGCACTTTGTGACAGGTTGCTATTAAGGCTTGTTTGCTCCCCTCTTGTATTTTTCTGTCAGCTTTTGTAATTTGTCCAGGATTCTCAGATGTACACCAATCCAGAAATCCCAGCCAAGGAGTCACAGTCTGTGTTGACTCTGTTGCATGCAAGATGAAACTCGTATGCAGGGCTGGTGGGGTTGGTGCAATTACATTGCCCATGCAATCTGTGTGTGCGTGGGGAGCAGACTCATGCTGAATGTGCTGAGTTTCTACTGTTGCTTTTTGATTTTCTGATATGGTTTGGTGTAGAAAGATCTAAAGAATCTTCTGTTAGTCCAAGTACCACAAAATCTGGCTAATATCTGCTTCATCCAGCAGTGGGGTTATCCAGAGCCCCTACTTTCTCAGCTTGTTTACAGGTTTGGATGTTCATACTGACCCTGGCACCCCCTTATACCCAGTGAAGCATTTGATTTTCGTTTCCTCAAAATCCACTATTAGTACTCATCTTAGTCATGCTGGGACACAGTCATAAAGAACCATGTTTATACCTGCACCTCACAACTTCTCATAGGAAAGTGTAAGCAGCTGCTGCTGTCTCACCTGCTGGAGTGTGCAATATATCGATTATTGGAAGATTAGGAATATGGATTTATGAGGTATTGAGAAAACTGAAAGTCCAATGAAAACCAGACTCCTTTCAGTCTGGTCCATACTGGCTTCATACTGCTGCATGAAATGCTTCAGTTCTCTAAACACTTGTAGATCAAGACAAGGAACACCTGAAGTCAACTGAAGCCAAGGATAAAGCATGAATGAAAAGAAAGGAAGCTGTGAAAATCTATCATTGGATGCTTGAAATCCATCATCTTGATACTTAGTTGCAATCATGAGCACGATCTCAGGCCAAAAGCTTAACATTTTATTTCTTTTTTGGGCACATTTGCATTGGGAAAGGTGAACTACATCAGTAGTTTTTTTTAAGAAAGATGGCCAAGTGGGTGGTTGTGCTTTAGGGGGTGGCAGTTGGTGATCTCTGTTAAATGTAACTGAATATTTGGCTTTTTGTTATGTTTCACAGGCCTCTCTTTAGGGTATGTATCAGGCAGATGGCAGTTGCAGTCTTCTGTTTTTCAGTGGAGAGATTTTTCTGTTACCTTTGTTACATTTTGTTGATGGGTATTAAGACAGCAGAAGAGAGCATTCCAATTATAGTTGCTTGTAAGGTTCATTTCCTTTCAGAAATTGATGTGGAAATATGTATCTCAAAAATAATGAGCTCTTTCTTTGTGAAAGCAGAGTCATCATCATTATCAAAATGTCACTGCTGTGAAGATCAGGAGGGGTTTTAAGGATGTAGTAATTTTGATATTACTTTTTTTTTCTTCTTTCCTGACTGACATAGTCTTAATTAGTTACGATTAGCTATTTTGTGGACTGGGTATTGCTTGTACAGCCCCAAAATATTTATTCAACAGATACATGAGAAAAAGGAAAAGAAAAGCTGTACCTGCTGTGCTTATCTTGGAGAAAAACTGCTCTTGTGTTTAGAAGAAAAACCTAGACCCTGGGAAATCCACATTCTGGGTCTCAGCCTCTTTAACATTGGAAAGTGGTTACATTGCCTGGAAGGTTGCTTAAAGACTGTTGGAAAGGTCTGGGTACCATGGCCAGAGTGTGCACAAATACTCCAACCTGAGACAGCTGCTGTGGAGCTTTTTGTCACACCTGTCCTAGAGGGTAGGGCTGTGCTTTTTTCAAAAGAGACAGCAGTAAGTCTGATGCAAAATATAAACAAAGTCCACCTGGACAGCTTAACAGACCTGAGGTTTAGCCCTAATATCTGCATATGCTAGTGAAAATGTATCCAATATAATATGGAATTGTACAGCTTAGAATTTTGACACATTTTCATGAATACAGACAAAGGCACAAATACATTATCCTGACTACCCTTCGTCCACCTCCCTTAAAATTTCTCTGACAATTTTTAAAGAGGGGTGAACAAACATTATTTCCCACTGACTTGATTTAGAAAAAAGCTAAGTGATTTCTTCTTCCAAAAGACTTTATCTTGTGTTGTTTTTTCAGTATATGCATTAAAAAAAAATTGGTTAAAATGTCTCACTTTAGGTGATTGAAGGTTGAAACTAGAAAACAGTGGTGGAACATACTGGGTGGTATCTACAACTGGAATGCCTACAACAAAAAAGGTTTCCTTCTAGATTAAGCACAGGAATATGTTTCTGCCAAGTCTGACTCTATTTTGTCCCTGTTAAATATTGTCCTGTAAATATGAAGTTATTTCAGTTTGTGGGAACCCTCTGTTATTAAAGAGCAGGTTCCTGGTGACTGTAGTATGGAGAACACTGTGAAACACGCGTGTCCCACAAATTCCTGTCACAGCTGGAAGGCACCCCAGAGAAGCCTGCTGCTCCTTACAGTGCAGGTACACTAGAAATATCTCATGAGGACAAATCACTGTGATGATACTGAGAGACTTCTGTTTCTCTGCATGGCTGAGTTGTTGCCTAATCTACTCTTCTTGTGCAACTCCTTTGGCTTGTACATTAATATTTCTCAAGAGCAGGTTGCAATATTGTGTGTGTGTCAGATTCCACTTTGAATCTCAATGATTTCTTCAATTATGTCCTGCAATAATGGTTGCAGTCTTGGGAAACAGAACAAGGGTGTCTTCTGCCAAATACACTGAGATAGCACCCCCAGCATGCTTCATGTATTTTTATTGCTTCTTTTGCAGTCCGGGAAGACTTCCCCATAGTATGTAAAATCTTCTAAATAGCTATTAATTCCTTCAGTCGTGGTGTTCCCTATTATTTGTGATAAAATACATCTATTAAAAAAAACAAACTAAAAAAGCCTTGCAAAATAAATGCATGAGCTGCTTTGCTAAATAGCAAACTCAGTTGTATGCAAGGAATTGTATTCACTTTAGTAAAAAGAAAAGTTCTGTTGTATGAGTATTACAGAAACTCAAACGATCACATTTGTTTCTGCACTTTATTTTGCCTCCTAGTCTGGGACATGTTAGATCTCCCAGAGTTTTCCAGCAGTCTAAACCACCAAGAGAGCCAGGAAAGTCAAATAATGCAGCCACTGTGCATTAAGGGCTCAGCAAAGGTGAGAGACTACCTAGATTCAGTCCTGTAAACAAACAAACACATTTTCTCTGGCACAGCTATCAGCAGCTGGGCTTGGCTAAGTGGCCAGGGGGAGAAAGATAGTAACAAACTTAGCACAGAGAAGAAGGAGACAGATGGCTGTAGACAGGCTGATCTTGATCTGAGAGGTCTGAAAGATATGGTACATGAAATTGCTGATAGAAGATGTGTTAGGCAGAGGCGTAAAGGTAGGTAGCTATAAAGTTGCAAAGGTATTTTAGAAAGATGCAAGAACAGATCCAGACATCTAAGTGTCTTTTGCTCTGCTCTCAGTAGGCTTTAAAATAAAATGTAATGGAGAGAATAATAAAGAGCATGGAGGTAAATGGAATGAAATGTCACATCTTTTTAATCAAAGGTCAATTATCTCCGATTAACAAAAGATCATTTTTGATATATTCAGTGATATTTTTAGGCAAGGAAAATGGATAGAACTATTCTATCTTGAATGTATTTGATATATTGACTTGTGGGAAATTGTTAATTAAGCTGGACATGATAAGAATCATTAAAAGAACTGAAAATGGGTAAAGAAAGTAGGGGAGTGGTTAGGAGACAGTAGAGACTATTAAAAGGGAAGTATTGCAATGAAGTTACTAATAAAATCTTTTTTTCAGGATTGAATTTTGAGAGAAAGCTTCTTAGTAATTTCATTAACAGTGTTGATAAGAGAATTAGGAGTATGACAGTGATTCTGAAGACATAAGTTTAGACAGCATAGTTAATGGAGAGAAGGATAAGAATATCAAATGGGAGAAATAAGATGACTCCAAGGATAAGAGAAATAAAGTGGCTAGTATTTAAAATATTAGAATACACGTTCATAAATTAATTTGAGAACTCATGACATCTTGTTATCCTGTGAAAGGTTTACGAAGAAGAGGTGAAGAAGATTACAACTTGCATGCTTTAACTGGTTTTAGGAGGACTGTGAGTGTTGTAGGTAATGCACCTAGAAAATGTGCAAGCTTATATATCCCGTTTGACATATCCAATAAAGCTATAAAAGTTTATGCAGACCTCATCTGAAAGGCTCTACTGTGTTGGTACCTGCTTTCCAAGAAAAATGAATTGAGACCTAACTAGTTGCAGAAAAAAGCTACAAAGATGGTCAAGATAAGAGAGGGCTTACCACAGAGGGGAATATAAAACAACTTGGCATGTTTAATCTTGCGAAGCAAAGGCAGAGAGGATATATGTTGCCTCTGTTTAAAGAGATTGGAAAGATAAAGATATTGTGAATGTAAACAGTACTGATGGAAAGTGATATTCAAGTAAAAGGAAACTCCTTTTTGCACAAGAACCCTGTTAATGCATGCAGATTGGAGACCTGTAAATATTCCTTGCAAATGGGGCAAGTCACTTCACTGGATGGTCCTGATTAATGAAATAATTTATTTGTCATAACTATCTGTGAAAGCAAAGTATTGTATTAATTTCCTAAGGAGGTATCTTCTAATCATATGTTGAATAAAAATGTGCTATTAAAGGTGTAAATAATGTAACAAATTCTTATCGCGGTATTTCTTTACCTGAATATAGATTGGAATGAACTGCATGTTCTTAAGATCAAGTAAGTATTGCATTGAATTGTGAGAGTAAGGTGGTATTCTAAAGAAGGAAGTGAAATTGGAAGTAGGAAAAATTATTGGTATTTTATTTCTTGGGGAAGTAATATCATTATCTTTCATTTTAAAGCTTCTAATGAATGAATTAGAGCATGTGAAAGGAATTGTTGCAGGTGTGATTTTTAACACAATATTGTGAAAAGGATTTTACAGCCTTGTGTGTTTTATACAAGACACAAAAGTGGGTGGAGCATCACAAAATATGGGAGCAGTGGACTGGAAATAAGAGGGGAAACTGTTCATGATCTTCATCACAAAATGGGCATAAGACATGTAGACTGAGAGCTCATACACTAAGGCTCCTGTGTATGAGGAACTTACCTTCAAAATTTTTCTTTTAGAAGATCTGTTCTACTATTTAAATGAGAAACAGGAATAGATACTCTTTCTGGTTTCATACCAGCTAAAGCTGACAGAAATACAGAACATACAGAGCTCTTGGTCAAATGGAGAACTTGTATGAAGAAAGTCTGAAGCAGTTAGTCCTTTTCTCCCTGAGAAGAAAAGGCTCAAGAGAGGATCTCATCACAAGTATCCTAGCACTTAAAGGGCTTCTCCAGAGGATGGAGTCCCTCTCTTCATAGGGAAGAAAAGGTACAATGGGTGCTAGTTGTGCCAGGTTTCGTCTTGATGCAAGAGAGAATTTTTTTACAATGAGAATAACCATTGCCTAGAACAACATCCAGGTTCATGGTGAAGTTGCCTTCACTGGATGTTTTCAAGACACAACTGGACATGGTGCTAGATAATCTCATCTAGCCTCCATTTCCTGCACAAGGTTGGACCAGATAATCTTTCAAGGTTCCTTCCAACCTTGGCTGTACTATGTTCCTAAGGATATGCTAGCAAGCTGGAAACATGTCACAGGTTGATTCTTGTGTGGTCCTGTTTCATAAATACAGCCTTCTTCAGGCAATTACTGTAGCAGTTGCTTCAACAGATCAATGCAATAGATGTGATGAGCCAGTTAACTTGCTAAGACCTAATTTTTGGCATAATCTCAGCATTTCATTGTCTAATTCATTTACCTTGATGAGACCTGGCAGCATGTGCCCTCTTGGGAATCTCAATCTGTGTCCGTTGCTCTCATGAAAAGGAAGGAAAATGAACTTTAGTGAAAAAAATATATACATAGATCTCATGGTTTTGTGGTGGAAAACTCAAAACTTCAAAGCTACTCTGAAATGTTAACTTCAGGACTTGCCTACTTTTTATCTGAGAGTGCCTGTGGGTCTCCCAGACTGTGGGGCATACATGGCTAGTGGCATGGCAGGCCCTCCAAGTTCCATGTGCCTGGTGGTGGCATCTTCTAGAAAATCATCTACTTCTGGGATGTGTGCCAGATCCACTATGATGGAGATTGGGAATGTGGAGATTGAACTTGGGGAATTTGTGTGATGCCATGATTTTAGGGTGTTGGTTTGTGGAGAACCTGTTGAGAGGGAGGCATAATTTTTTTCTATCTTTCTGGCAAATTAAATGCATATTTGGAAAAGAGGGGTGCTGCCTTCACTGGGAAGAGAGCATGTGATTGTAAAAGAGTAGCTGGGTGCAGAGGCACTTTTCATGTGCATGAACCATCTCTGGCAATCAGACCCCAGTTGCTGGTACTGCCACCACTAATGGCATCTGAGCTGACTGGTATCCTGGAATAATGTATGCATTATAGGCCAGATCACCTTGTACAAATCATAGGTACGACATGCAACCCAAACAACAACCAACAATGCCAATATTGTCAGCATGCAAAAATAGAGAAAAAGTCTATAAACTGTTATACATTAACTTTCAGTTTAATCTCATCAAAATATGATTCCCTGAAAGTTAGTTCCCACTTAGTTTCAAAGTTCATTCTTTGATCAGTAAGGAGAGACAGGTGTCTTCAGAGGGCATTTCTTCCCAAATTACTCTTTGGAGATGTCTTTTTCTTTTTCTCTACTGCAAGCCCCTGTGACGAACTTCAGTTATACTTCTAGGGCTTGGTTCAGCTTCCTACTAATTATAATTTAGTGACTTTGAAGACCCCCAGGGATTCTGTGACCTCTGCATGGGGCTGGTAAATGTGATGCAGGTCATGAGCTGAAGGTCCGGGGAGCATATTCTGGGGAATCTGAGATGATGTTAGGTAGGTATGTGTGGGCAATTGGGCTGCTCACCCAATTTCTTAATGAAAGTAAGGTGAAGGGAATCCCACTATTGGGATCTCACCCCAGCCCAGGTAAAGCCAGTATCAGTCTTAGTAGAATAGCTGTACGTGGATGAGTCCTCAAACTCTAGAAGTCTAATGTCACAACCTAGCTCTGTGTGAAGAGTAAACCTGAATACAATTTTGTTAATTTCTTGTGAGTTTGTTTCTGCACTGTTCCCATCAATGGCATGTTCTCCACAGCAAGAAGAAAAGCAAGTTGAAACTTTGTTTATATATTGGAGGAAAATATAAAATAGCCCAACGAAATCCCCTAAAGAATATTCCCCTCCCCATCTCCCCCCTGCCCCATTGGTCAACATCCAAACAACTTGGGAAAGAAAGAACTAGTTGTTCTGCTTTATTAGGGATTCATTAAATTCAGAGATGCCTATAAGAAGTTATATTTAAAAGGGTGAAAATTGCATTTAATACAGCTCTTAAAATATGATGGCTGGGCAACTACTTCTTCTGACAACCAGCAATTACTTAATCATACAAATTTCTTTCACTATATGAAAGAAATGGAGAAAGGCAGATGAAAATTCCCTTTGGGGATCTGAGGATTTGATAACCTTATTTCTTCAGATGTAGTCAGGAATATTACTGTCTCTAATATCTACATCAGTTGCAGAAAAGCAATAAAAAAGTCATCTCAAAGATCCTGGCATTAGTTTATTTGTGTCATAGCCTTTAACTTTATGAAGCATTTTGTGTGGGTGGAATTTGACATGCCTGATGCAATTGTTCTCTTGATTCAGTGTAACTAGAGAAATAAATTTGAAACAAATGGAAGTCAAGTAAAGAATGTAGGCAAATGTAAAAGGATACATTTTTCTTCCAGGAAGTTTTTACAGTAGAATTCTGAAAGATTTCATCTGGAACATGGATTCTTCAAAAAGAGTAATTTGACACTGGGAGAAATCATGCATCACATACATTGCTGATGTCTGGCTCTCTTTCATTTGTCTTAGTTATAATTTTATGTTTATATGATGAGTATTTCCGGAAACTGTGCAGCGGAAGAAGTCAATGCTGAAACCATTTTTATTTCCCCACAAGGTGGTACTGTGGTACTGACTATACAGCTCTTGTTTTGGCTGTAGTTGATTTATATTTGTACCTCCTTTTGCACATGTTTTAAAGACGGATTTTTGTTTGCAAAGAAGAAAGCTTCAGTGTTAAAATCAAATGTCATTGCACAATGTTCTTAAGACTCTTTTTTTAATGTGCCTTTTCCCAAATTTTTTCTCATTAAAAATAAATTTTACTGCGAGTTGTAATTGTCAGAAAAATCTCCATTATTGTTCTTTAGATTTTTTCACCTTTTATTACATTAAAAAAATTACTTTGTTTCAGACTCCTCTGTTTTCTAACTAAACCAATAGCTATTATATGTTTGTTCAGAAATTAATCTTTTTTTGTCCCCCTTTAGTTACACATAAGTAAAGAGGTACCTACAATTAATTACAGACGTAAAAAATAATAAACATTAAGTATTTAGGAGAATGCAGTTTTTTTCTCTCCTGAAAACAGACCTAACCACTGTCAAGTACAGGAACAAAACATAATAGTTTTAATCTAGCTCTGTGGCAGTATATGGGGTTCTTCCAGCTGCTTGCAGAGGTCTGTAGGATCTATTGTGAGCAGCCCACTGTTGCATTTCATAACTTTTCTGTGGTCATGTCTATGCTTCTATACTTCTGTAGTTTGTAGTTTATAATTCATATTAGAAAGTGGAATAAGACTAGGGAACACCTGAGCCCTGGCCTGGGTCTGGGTGTCTGCATGCTGCTAAATGGTCAGCATAGTCCTTGGCAGGGCTAAGGGCTCCCCAGACAGAGTTTATCAGGGTTTGGCTGTAGCCTGTACTTTGCATGGGAGAGAGTTCAGCTGTATTGATATAGTCCAGGGATTATTGGTCTCCAGAGCAGAGGACAGACCTTGGTCCATTGCATTCATCAGTATCAATGTAGCCACTGGGATACAGTGAATTTTCCTTATGCTCAAAGCTAAGGATGGACTCGGGTAGGTTTTTGCTCAATTTTAAGAAACGCAAACTGCTGTTTTTATGGCCCAGCCTTTCATCCATTGTGTTTCTCTGTGTGGCTGTTTCTATTCAGCCCCTGTGCAAGGACATACCACAGGCAGCTTGATAAAGCAGTTACCCTACAGATGCTGGTTGTACAAGTTATCAAGTGTCATGAACAATCTATATTTAAAAGCAGGAAGGAACATAAAAATGATCTCTAGTTATATGTATTAAAAAAATACACATGGAGACTCACATTTAACTATTATTAAAAATGTTCAGTGGTCTATGCCTTATTTAGTGATATCTAAGAGCTTTCTAAGAATAAGTTATTTAGTTTTCTCTGGATATTCTATATATTCTTCATGAGTGGAAGAAATTGGAGAGCTGAGTGCTGCTATTACCTTTCAAATCTTCCTTTCAAGCAGCATCCAAGTTCTTGTGCTCCTTTGAAGGTCAGGGAGAACAACGTAGATCAGAAAAGTGAGAGACCCCAAGCAAGTCCCAAATTAAGGGGGTGCAACTATGTGGCACCATACAACCTGTTTGGAGGCAGAGTGAATGCCTTGAATCCACAAACAGGACTTGTCAATGTTAACAGCTTGCTCTTCATGGCCTCTAGGTCAGAAGATAGAACTGATCCTGCTAGGGTGGAAACACAGCAGGAGATACTCCTCTTTTTGGAAAATGTGGCTTTCCCACACTGAGACGAGGGTGTGGGAGACATGGATAAGGGGAGACAAGATAGGGACTAAAAGAACTGAAAGAACCTTGGTCTTCTGGCAAGTAGTGCTTGCAAAACAGATCTGTGGGATCTGTTACCAGCATTATGGTAATGTTATGGTGCCAGAGGTAACATGAGAGCAGGATAGGAAGAGGTATGCAAAGCACTTCTGCTCAGATATTCTGTACCTTTACGAATTGGCACCCTTTCTTTAGGCATCAGATCCCAAGCAAAGAATTTCTCTATGATTATATCTTCTCAAAGCATGAAGTTATGGTCTATTAAATGTCTGCACACCCTACTTGAAAAATGACCTATCAGCATTTTCAGCTTTTGGCTCTGCTTTTGAACAATCTCCATGTATTATTGTTGATAAAGGCTTCTTTCTTCCTACTATTTTCCCTTATCACAAAGAAGTTCCCTGAATTCTGGGACTTTCCTGCAAATGAAAATGCTTAAAATAACACTTTCTGTGGGCTTTTTTTAGATTTTCATTTTTTTCTTGATGGAGATAATAATATTAGTTCTTCATGAGAGAAAAATATATCCAGTGCCCTGGAAAAAGTGTTCTGGACCTGGTAGCAATGTCTCAAATGTGCTTGAATGAGATCTAACAAGAATAAGCATGCGTATTAGCCAGGCTCTTGAGACTGCAGGATGGGAAAAATACGCTCGAAGGAATCACACTGAAGTGGTTTGCCAGTAGTACATAGATAGGATTGCTGGTAGGGATATTTAATAACATGGGTATGGTTCTTGTTTCCAGGACTTAGAGTTCATAAAGAACAGGTGAAAAGAGATTAAATGCTTCTCCGACATCATTTTTCTATGTCAGAATTTGCTGTCAGTGCCACAAGTCATCTTTGCAGGGGGAAAAGTGAGCTACATAGCTAGGAGCAGGAAAGGGAGGCATGCCTATGCCCTATAATCTGAGAATCTTGTTTCCCATGACACTAGATCCCAGTAACAGTATTTCTTTGTTACAGAAATTCACTTCAGAGATTGAATCAAAGCCATACATAACAATTCTAAGAATCCTACTTCTGAAAGCAGAGGAATATCGCACAAAGAGTAGCAGATGTTGAAAATATTTGCCCTCTGGCTTCCAGTTTTGGTTTCTATTCCTAAATGGTCCGTTTCTGAAGCCTAAGAAAACTATTAAGTTGGACTCACACCTGCACAAGCCAGACTCAACTCACATGCACTCTGAAACATCTGCAGACTCTGATGTAAAGCAACCAGGAACCCCATGTTTTATGAGCTATTTTGGGCTTTAGAGAACCTCTACTAAAGTACAGCTTTCATATTATGGAAAGAAATTGAAGGGTTGCCAATTGGAGATGACCATGAAGGGGACAGCAGGATCCAGATGAAAAGAAATCTTTTAATAATGTACTTAAGAGGGAATAGATCCAATAAAATGACCTTTGGAAAGTTTCTTATTCTCCTGTAATTTGTCAGTTGCTTTAGCCAAGTCTACAGGATGCTCCAGGGTGAAGTAACTGACCTTCAAAGCTTGGGAGTCCTTGTACTTTCCTCTTCTGTTTTTATCATTTTTTGGAAGAATTCAAACATTTATCTAGTCACCCACTGAAGAATGGATTCTGGTTTATCTAATAAAGGATAGAAATTGCTGGTCTGTTCTATCTGGAAATGGAAATGACCTCAGATAAAAGCCTTTCTTTATTAAGGAGCCAGAGACATTTTAGATCTCATTTGGCCTTCATGCCCTACTCATTCCTTGTTGTTTTATCTAGTGGTGCTTTGCTGATACAGTTATTATCCATCTCAGCTACTCTAAACATATAATATTAATTCTGCATTGTCTTTCTACCTCCAGCCCTTTTTAACAGTTAGCTCTTTAAAACCCTATAAGGCTAATTACCCTGTGATCACTCCATGTGTTTCTCACCTGAGCAGGCATCCTCTGGTTCCCTCTAAATCCACTTGCTCCATTTATTCCCTTGCTTTCTTTTTTGTTCTTGTTGCTCTTTAGAATTTGGATCCTTTTTCCAATATCAGGAAAACATTTTTGTCCTCATCTTCTGAGTATTTTTCCTATTCTTCAGGAAGCACAATAATCTCAGAAAGAGGTGAATAGACATGGAATTGAATTGATCCTGTGAGGTGGGTTCAAGACCTAGGTTGAAATATTTCAGTGAATGTCCATTTTGACATTACAGACTGTTTTCAGCATCATATAAAATGGTTGTCCTAGATTATTCTAATGATTATAATCACTGGTTTTAAAATCTGTGGGTTTTTCTTTAAAGACTCAACTCACCACTTCAAACAGTTTTCTCTTTCTCTCTTCATTAGTAATCCCCTCACATGCTCTTTGTTACAGTGTTGTTTCATCTCATGTTTGTTTGTCCTAACTAATTTAGATATTAAGTCCTTGGTGACTGACAATGTGTCTATCTATGCAAAGCACACTTAAATAAATAAATTTAATAATAATTAATAATAAATATGCCAGCTGAAAGCTGTGCATCTGAGCTAGCAAGGACGACACTGACATTGATGAATTTGTTTTCAGGAACAATGCTTGCTGTTCCCCTGCCTTGGCTCTTCAGGCAGAGCTGTTAATGGCTGTTGTGCTCTGATGGCTTCCAGGTCCCCCTCTTACTGTCCTCCCCACCAGAGAGTCACTCTGCCTTGCCCCTCATCACTGCACAATTTGAAATCCAACCTTTGGAGCTAACACTCTCTTAAAGGTGATTGAAAAACAAGAGGAAAGCGTGGAATCTGTTTTGGGGGAGATGATTCTTGAAAATTTCCCAAATCCCTGTGCACAACTAGTTCCAGTATTTCTCTTACTGACAGCAAAATTTTTGCATCCTTGTTCTCTGTGTGGAAAGTCTTTTTTTTCTCTTTCTCTCTCTTTCCCCCTTCCCCAGTTTCTTATGTGTGAAAGGTTTGCAAAGCAAGTTAGCACTTTTGTGAAACAGACTCTGTAAACCCTCGGACAGAATCATTAAAACTGGCAGGAAGGAATTCTTGTGGTGTGTGCTAACAGTGTCTAAGCTCAAACATGATTTAATCTGTTATTCCTGGTGGGCACTACCTTGTAGGAAAATAATATCATTACAGATACAATCTTTCAGCTAGTAATAAACCTCAGGAGTGGTCTGGTGGAGAAGGGGGACAAGTGAGTTTTTCCTAAGCAGAAGTAAACTGGGGAAAATGTGTCCTTCGTGTGTCTGCCTGAGAAATTGTAAATTCTGATAGAAGCAAGATATTCACAGTATATATTGCCATTTTATTTCATTGGAAATGCAAGAGATTATTTGCATGTACTTTCTCTGGTCCATTCCAGAACTCTAACTGCAATAAGCCAGGAAAAGAGTAGCTGAATAATAAGTAGCAGAGGAAGAAGAATTAGAGTAATTTCTATGATTATTAATCCATCTGAAGATGACAATTTTTGTCAGAGATGACAACATCCAGAATGAGTTCACTGTGGTAGCAGTTTTACTGTCATTAAAATCCTGAAGTATTTACTGCCACAAATAACATTTGTTCTCCCAGTTCACCCCTGGGGAGAAGGGGTTAATGTTCATGAGCTTTGTTTTTTGTAGAATCTTAATTTTTTTTAGGTAAGTATAAAACACACTTTGGAGGAAGTTGTGGGATGCTTGGTGGAATTCAGGAGCTGCAAACTAGACCACAAAGCAGTTCTTTTTCAGGCAAATAACTTTTCTTTTTACTCCGTAAGGCTTCATTGTGACAGAACTTTGTGAGGTCCCAGGAGTACTTCGAATATAAACACTGCAATCTTGAGCTTAATTCAATATTTTGTGGAGTCAGTGGAGAAAGTAATATAATTTGTTCACTGTAATCAGCTAGTAGGTATCTCTGAAGGTCTGATAACTTCATGTTCAAATAAAATGCACTGGTACAATCCAGATGGGAGTTGATGATGGCATATATAACTAATCTGGACTTGCTTAGGATGGAGTTTTTAAACCAATCAGAGATAAAAGAAAGCATTATCGATGGATATGGCTCCTTGGGAGCTTGGTGTGAGTGAGAAATCCAAACCTAAATGAAATACTGTGGGCATGCCGTGTCAAAGGAAGGTTATTGCATTGTAACTAAAACTTTTTGAAGTCTGCTGCAGAGCCTCCAACATAATCCTCTATGTCTCACAGCCTTAGGTTGTCCAGTCACTTTTCAAACACAAGTTATTTTTGGCTTCTGGGGTTGAGAGGCCCGTGTATTTGCCTTCCCCCATTCCCCAGCATTTCCCACAACAACAGCAGAGGTATGGCCACTTGTGGCACCTTTTCCATTTTTCAGTGCTGTGTGATCCATTAGCAGTTTGGGGTTGCTGTCAGTGGGCTCAGCCACCACGGAGGTGCAGCCATGATTTGAGCAAGAGTGATGTATAGTGAAGGCTGCACGGTGCTGTGTGTCACTGCTGGATTATTGCCTGTATTGGCTGGCCCAACCATTTCATGGCTGCACAAAGATGCTAACAAAGTCTTGAGAGAGAATTATTTCCTGCAGAGCCCTGTCTTTTAAGAATTCTGTTGAAGGATAAGCATTTTCCTCCTTGGTACTTGTTAGGTGCTTCTAACACTGAATAAGCAATGTTTTAGCCTGTTCCTCATGACTTTTTCTTCTAATCAGGACAGCAATACCTGTCAGATCTTTTAGCAGGCTAAATTTGCAGTTTATCCCAGGTTCTCATATGCACTGTATTGAGGATCCCCTGAGCTTTATGTGAAGCAGAGAAATGCTATGTAATGGTCTTCTAATTTTTTGTTCCTTTTGACAGCTAAATACTGAGTCATTGTGAATAAGACTCATCTGCCCAAGCACAGCTGTCTGTAACTGAGCTAATTGTCTTTCTTCATTAATTACTGAAGAAAACTAGGCACTTCTGGGATGCAATTTGTTTCATACCAGAGGAGACACCTCAAAAAATACAAGAGGTCTTATGACTTGCTAGTTTCAAAAATTGTGACCTAATTAGATCGCTATAATTAGTTCGGGCCATGGGAAAGACTGTTAAGGCTTAGGGAACAACAGATAACTATTTATAGCTTTACTTGTTAAGAGGAATCCTGGTAATCAATATTTCCATGTTTTCAAATGCTTTACAGGAATTGTGTTTCTCATAATTTCTGTCCTTTTTTTTCTCTAGAAAAAAGCAGTGACAGGATTCCTTTCTTTCCAATTCAAATGTAACTTCCATCCATATTTTGAAAAAGCAATTCTACCCATGGATCCCTCAGAATGAATGAGCTGAAACTGAAAGGTGTGTGTGACTCAGACAAATGCAATGGGCTCAAGACAGGACTAACTGGATGCTATTTTATCAGTAATACAGGAGGTCAGAATAAATGACTTGGTAGTCCCTTCTAGCCTTAAAATCTATTAAAAAACCTGAACAAGTTCAGTAAAAATATAATCGTGTTTTACAGAAATTACTTTAAAACCCCAAAGAATTAATAGTCACTAATAGTCTTTTTATGATGTTTTCACTATATATTTCTAGTGCAAGAAATCCTATAGAGAGGGTTTTTTCTTTTTAAATTGATGATGTGATGGGCAAAAAAAATGTCCTCATTTGAATTGTCAGCCCTGGCATAGCAAAAAAGCTTGTTTCCTAGTGTGGATGCCTCTTACACATTTGCAAGTAGGAAGAACAGTAATTTAGAAATGAGAGGGGGATCTCATTTTGCCATGAATTTTCAAAGCATCACTCTGTGTATCATTTAGACAACCTTTGGCTCTGACTGCTGAGTACAAATGCATCAGCCAGTGTGTGTGGGCAGTGTGAGCCTTTCAATTTTCCTACTGTATAATAATAAAAAAACAAATGGTGGTGAAGCCAGCATTTAGGTCTAGAGAAAGAAGCTGTGATAATGCCATGAATCCTTGCACTCAGGGATCAACAATGATGGCATACAAAGCAGGCATAATGACAGGCAGATTTTTGCTTATCGGGTGTTGATCTGAGCCACAGGCACATTTATCCAATCTTATTTTTATCTTGCAGCTCCTGTACCCTGACTAATACCTTTAAGAAAAAGAGTGGTTCTTTAAAACATGGTAACTCAAGCCTATAGGAATTAACACATTTGAAAACAAGTTAATTCTTTTGGGTTAATATCACAGATTTCTGGCCTTTCTTCCTTCCTCTTATTCCCCTCAGCTATATCTGTTTTATTTTTTAATGTAATATATTGTACTGCAGAGGCTGTAGTTTCAATTCATGCTAGTGAGAAAGAATAGAAATCCAGAGCTGTTGCACTACTGTGTGCCTTCTGGGGATCCCTGTAGCAAATGTGTCTGGAGAACTTCCCTTCATAGAATATAGCTTATTCATTATTGCTGATAAGAGACATGAATAAACATCCCATAATATAAATACCTACTCTGCACACACAAACAAGTTTTTAATGACAAAACCTATGTTTTTTATTGCTTTTATTAGCACTACTGCACAGAGACAGGACTAAGATTTGCTCTTACAAATTTTATTTGAGGTGAGACATGGGTATTTAAAGAAGATCAAGTGTGGAAAGAGAAGATGATTTCAGTAATTTTTAATAATCAGACCATTGCATTCAGGTTTACAGGCTGGTTGTAGATAATATGATGGTCCAAATTAAGAGAATTAGGAATGAGAACTGTCAGAAACACAGTAATAAGTAGGGAAAGAGTCAAGCTTCTAATCCCATTACCGTATTCACAGATAAAAAATAGTCAATTCAGTGGTACATAAACATAGACATGTTGACTCTAGAGAAACTTGGCAAGGCCAATCACATGAGGAGAATAATAATTCTGATGGCATAAACCCTGCATGGTAAATTGGCTCAAGGAAGATTTTCTTAACTGCTCAAGACTCAGAAAAAATTTTCTGTCCAAAGGGCTTAAAGGGTAAGGCATTATTTTTAGGTTTATATGACTTGAACTATGGAAACTCTAAATTCTAGAAAAATTTTTCAAAATATGCTGATGATGATGCTTAGTGATGTGAAGAGAAATGCGATAGTGCTGGTAATGATACTGTTGTATAATCTTTTCCTCTGGGTTAAAGGGCCCAGAACTTGAATCAAAAGTGTGGGTATGCCATAGCAATGCCCACAGTACCCCCCCAGCCCTGCTAGGCTTGGAATTCTATCAATATTCCTGTGACATTTGGATCCAAAATGGAGCACAAATTATATGAGGGCTGAAGACTGTTTATTGTTGCTGGAGTAGTAAGACACAAATTAATAAAGAAAGCAGCAGCAACAAAATGCTGCCGGTCACAATTTGTGATATAAAATTAAAGTAGACAGCCTGGAGGAGCTAGTGACAATAAGTAAATAACATTTACAAATATGCTGGAGGAAAAAAAAAAGAAAAAAAAGCAAAAGCAAGAGAAGCAGTCAGTCTCTTGATAGATGACAAGGGTAATAAAAAGCAGAGGGATGAGGCTTTGCACAATTCTCTTATCTTTCTGTCCTTGTTCTCACTCATGCATCCTAAACTGGAAATGTGATCCTCTCATGTCTAATGAGAAGGGACATATAGTATAAGGGAAATAAGAAAAGCAGACATGTTCCAGTGCCTTCACTGCTGCTTGTGTGAGCTTATCACCATCCGGGAAACACAGAATCTGCAGCCCTCTAGCAAACCTCAGCCCAAATGCCTGGCAAGGCTTACAGCTCTGCAAGAAAATCCTGCCTTTTCTGCTGGGTCTTCACATCTGGCCTCACCATCTTCCCACAGCACCTGCATCCTGGTGTAAGTGACCACATCACAGCCCTGTGTGGGTACTCCATGCTGGACAGATTAGAAGGCAGCAGCTCTCAAGCTTATTTTCTGCCTCTGTTCAAGTTCCTCACTGAAGGCTTCATCTGCCTTTCTCATGCCATGTGCCCCTGCACTACCAGTTGTCTAAAACTCTTCCACATTTGCTGGAGATGTGCATTACACAAAAAAGATATGATACACTTGAGTTATTTTTTCAGCTTCCCAGATTCCCCAGATTACCCAGATTCCAGGGTAGGTAAGACTTTCAGGGGAACACACTACCAAAACAGTGCTCCAGTCTTTGTGTTTCCCTCCTGAGGTCACTTTGGGCGCCATCAGCCACCTGCTCCAGCAGGCTCTTCCAGGATTCCCATAACAATATTGCCACAAAGCCTCCTCGACCAGTCTGTCTTTGCCTCTTACTTTCCCAGCAGCTCTCTATTACTGCTTTTCCAGGACTCACATATTTCTCAGTGACATTCCTCTCTCCTCCCTCCCCCTTTCCTCCTAAACATCCCTTTCCCCCTGATTTTCCCAGCAGCAGCCTCTGTCTCCCTGTCAGCTTGGTGCCTCTGCCTGAATTCTGTTGTTAGCAGAAGTTCCTGGCGTAACATACAATTACATGGCTATGGATTATGGAGCTCTATTTAGTATTCAAATCCTTGCTTTTCTCAAGTGGCAGAATATATTAAACTCAAAGTTTTGCCTTCTGTGGAAGTTTAACAGTGGAGGCAGGCTCAGTTTAAGTTTCCACTGTGCGTGGAAAGGAAACTGGAAAGATTTATGGGAGGAAGGTAACGAGAGCTTGACAAATAGGAGAATTATCCCATAGAGGATGGCTGCGCCCCTCAAACTGCCTTTCCTTTGAGCTGGAGCAGCACTGGCCTCCAGGGTTGTTCAAAAGGGGTCTGTCTGCAGATCCACAGTGCTGCAAGAGTGTGACAAATGCAGCCAGAAATGTGCTGGCAGCTGGAACCTCCCTGGGCCTGTAAGCTGCTTCTAGACAGAGAAGAGTGAGATTGAAGGGCAAAGGAAATAATGGAAATGATAAATTAATAAATAATAAATAACAAATAAATAATGAATAAACTTCAGGTGAAGAAGGTGCCCAGGCTGTCTGGACACTGAATGCTGGGAACAGATGAAGCCCAGGGAGGCTGTCCCATCTCCAGGAAAGGGGCCAGTCAGTGTCTAGGCTTGTTGGGCTGACTCAGATGGGAGCTGGTGCCCTTAGGGGTCAGGAGGCAGCAGATCTGGTGTCTGCTGCCTTCAGGGAGAGCCCCCAGGAGCCTTTGGAAGGGAAGGTGTGCAGAGCTGCCTGCAGCTGAGCCAGCAGACACACAGTGTGTCCCTCACCAGCTGGCATCGGCCCAGCAGGGCTACGCTGCTCTTGCTAATGCAGCAAATGAATTCAGTGCAGGTTGCCAGTGCTGTGGCCTGGGTTAGCCCTAGGAGCCTGCTCAGACAGGAATTTAGGGGAGCAGCGGGTGACCCTGGCAGCTGGCTGTTCATGCCTCTGTGGTCTGGTGCTCCATAGCCTCCGTCACCTTCACTCAGTGCAAAGCTTGGAATAATCAGCAGGTGTAACATACCAAGGTAGATTAACTTATGCAAAGTGCTTTTTCATCCCTGATGCAATTATGAGCTATCCCTCATTCTTCATTCAAATAAATACATTAAATTTTGTTGCACTAATATGCAATACTTAGAGTGTATGAAAGCTCTGGTTTGACCTTGTATTCATGTTCCTTAATCATTTGTTTAGAACATGTATCATATATGCACTGCTTCTGTCTGCAGAAAAAAATAAATGTAGAGAAAGAATTGTAGAGAAATGCAGTGAAGAATTAAAAAAAATAAAATTCCTACAGCAATGCTGCTGAGCTGAACTGAGAGGACACACTATACATAAAAACCCTTCCAGAAGAAAAGCATGTAATTTGCAGTATGCTACATGCTAAAGCTAGTCCCTCTCTTGGAATCATAAATTTTTGATCTCATGATTTCTGTGTGTATAACATTTTCAGAATTTGTGCTGTGATAGCAGTCTTTTCCATTAATTTACCATCTAGTTGCAAAAACAAAGCACTGCTTTTGTTTTATTAGTTTACCTTTTATTTACTGCATTCCTACTTTACCAGAGGTGTGTTAAATTATTAACAGGTTATGTCCATGTTCACAGAAAACCTAAATTGAATCCAGTACAATGAGGACTTATTAAAAGACTGGCTAACAGATTTGCTTTGCCCACAAAACTGCACTGTGGTTTCAAATATTCTTTTTCCAATTAAAGCTATTTATTTATTTTGATTTCTAGCAGTCATGGTGAATTCTTGACAGTGGTATTTTTTTCCACAGAAATGCTCTGTATTTTTGCAGGAGTAAAACTGCATGTTTAATTGGTTATTTTAACACCTTGAGTGCAATATCTCCGTGCTTTAATAGACCTATAATTTAGGTCCACTATTTTCTATGGCACAAACATTGGCAGACTTCTCAAGTGTCTTGCTTCTCATTGCTGTCTCTGATTTCACATTAAAATCCCTCTTTGTCCCTTTTAGTCCCTGATGATGATCCTTATTAACCAAAAGGATTTCTAGAGCGAAAAACTTTCCAGGTTAGAAATGGGCATGTTACAAAAATGTGGTTTTGTTAAAACTTAAAGTAACTATCAGGATAAAAAACCAAAACCTTGTCATTGTGCACTGGGGTGCACGAATATAAGTATGACATAAGTTTAGATTTTTTTTCTTAGTATTTTTTCAGCACAATGGATGAAGTGCTAGGCAGAATCAATAAGTTTTGCTCCACTAAAGGACAGAAATCTGCAGTATCCTTCTTTCCTAGCAATCAACTGAGCCTCCATTTCAGCAGGTCAGGTCTCCATGACTATTGTCAACCTGACCAGCAGGTCAGGTCTCAATGATTATTGTCAACATGACAAGCAGGTCATCTACCTACGTTCCAGATGTGTTTGGGGAGAAACCAGTGGAACTCTTGCCCTCTTTCTGTCCTATTTGGTAGAAAATAATGTGAAGGATTGTGGGAGAAATGGCTTTAAGAATGTCTTCAATGCAGGAGGCCAGATTTTTAATTTGTGTCAGCTGATGTCACACCACAAATTGGTAAGGAGCTCTGTACACTGATGTTGGTTGGGATATGGCTCTTTGAGTTGTGCCTCTTTAATAGCAGAGTTTCATCAGAACAACTCATGTGTTAGCAAAATTGGGCCAATTGTGGTTAAAAAAAAATAAATCAAGAGTTACATCCTAAAATATGTGTGGCTGAACAAAGGCTAATTGTATACTTAGACACTGAATGGGGAACTCACTGGGAAGTGCTAAGGACAGAGGGCAAACACAAGGTTTAGGTGTGAAAGGAAGAAATATCAAGCACCAACAGGAAACTGGTGTCCCACATTGTTCAGTGTTGGGGACATATTTATGGGACTACTAATAAATCAGGCTGGAATACCTTCAAGAAGGATACTGAAAACCACAGAAATCTTAGGGCCCTTGTCACAAATCTTTCACCAAGATTTAACAAAAAAGTTTCAAGTCATAAATTTAGAGGTGCAAGAAACTGCATGTATTTTGATTCTCCAAAGAGGATATTAAGAGTGATTTGATTATTATTTACACTTATGTAAGGAAGGTATTTGTAGAGATAGGTCTTTAATGCAGTGGAAAGGCATAATGGGATCCAACACTCAGAAGATAAGACTAACAAACAAGATGTGTGGTTTAAGTATTGAGGATGATTAATCCATAAATCTACTTAACTTGGAATATGATCTTTTCAACTGCCTGATTCTTTGAAACAATGGTAAATATTTTTCTCAGATATGGGCTATAGCTCACTGAGACATTATAGACTTGGTATAGGAATCTGCTGTTAAAGTTTTGTGGAGGAAAGTCAGATTAACTCATCGTATCATATATAATCTAATCCATGATTTATGAATAATCTTTTAATTTATGAATAAATTATGTCATCTTGGCCAGTTCTATATTTTGATTCCTGTTTTTATCTGTGTTTGGGTGTAGAATCTTCATGCAGAATAGTCTATTAGATCAGGCAGAGAATCAGCAGCATTCCTTGGGAAAATTTGTGAGCTACTAATTTTTCTGCCTTTCTGAAGCAATCAGCATCAACTGTAAAGCAAATGGATGTAGAAACCCTCAGCAACCCCTTCCTGCTGACCTGACCAAGCTGACATATGGTAACTTGTGACTGGGTTCAGGGTTGACTGTCTCAGCCTACATTGAGATGTAAAGAAGATATTTTTCTAGCCCGGACCCCTATGAGAGTAGTTCAAGCTGAGCAGAGTATACAACAGGATTTGCATTTCTTCTCTGTTTAAGACTTCATTCCTTCTAAAGTATGTCCTCTTTCCAACAATGCTATAGGGAGAAGTGGAAATAGAAGAAAACAGTCCTAGGAGGGTTTTTTCTTTGTATCCACTTAAACTAAGAACATAAGTGAGGATTAAGCTATCTGAACAAATAGAAGGTTGATTCTCTATAAGTTGTAACAAGAATCAAAGCAAAATGAAAATTCCTCTTTTACAAAATTATGTGATAATTTTACTGGTGCTATTGAAAACACTTGTTTTATTTAAAAGCCTTGTTATAAAATCTTCATAAGACCAAAGAGATGGCTAAGAAGCAGTCCCTATAAGCCATAATTGGAGAATCATAAATGTAACAATTATTTTTGTGCTCCTGGAGTCTGTACAATTTCTTTCTCTCATCAAGGATTAAAAGAAAAAAAAATGCAATAATGTTGTTCATACTTTAATTCAAAGTTTGTTGGCTAATCCTGGCAGTGGTATAACTACAGTGAAGTTTATTGAAGTTGCTTAACAGAGGGATTAGATGCTGCTTTTTCTCCCCATGCCTTTACTTCCACTCTGATAATATACCTTTTTGTAATCAGAATTTTTAACCATGGCTGGAATATTGACTGCATCATTTGTATCATTCCAAGCTGCAACTTAATTTTTATTTTGTTTCAGTATCATCTTTGTCAATTGACAACAAACAATTATGAGTATGCTAAGCTTCTACTTATGTTCCAAATGGGTGATGAATATATCAGAGCAGTCAGAAGCAGAACTATAGTAACTATGATTGATACTATTTGGAAATAATTTGTGTTAATTTTAAGCTTAATGAAATTCCAATAGTCAATTTTACACTAAAAATTATTCCTTCAAGTTCTTGAACTAGCCCCTATCTGTGATGTACTCATTCACATCACAGTGCTCTTACTTGTGAGGAAATCTCAATCTTCATTTGCTTTGAAATGCAATCTGTGGCATGAAAATGCTGTGTCCCAGAACGATGCACTCTCCCCCTGTCCAAATGATCAATACATGGTTTTTGTTTTGCAAGTAAGCCATTGCCTAAAATAAGAAGTTAAAAAAAAAAAAAGAAAAAAGTAGGCATTTATTTCTAATTCTAAAGATTGTGATGTATTAGTAGTGAAGAGAAGCAATAGATTCTAAGACCCCGAGCACAGCAATATCTTTTGTGCCATCATGTTCTGGAGGGATTACATGTATTTAGATATCCTTTATGGAATTTAAGAAGAAATGTGAGGCTTATGTCATACTGCTCTTAACCCTAAGATGCAGAGGCACTTAGAGAAGCTAACCTGATATCTGTACATTGATATAAGTCTCCTGATGCTTGGTCAGCTACACAGAAGCACAACACTGCGAGCGTTTCCTGCAAAACTTAACTCTCCTGAGCTGTTCCAGTGGAAATATGGAGTGTTTCTGCATCCTCTGGGGATTGTCCATAGGAAGTGAAATGACCTTTCCTGAGGTAGGCCTGCAAGTATTTGCTTAGCTCTAGAGGCAAATGCATGGTAACCCACTAGGGTGGGAACAGGGGGAGGAATGGATTGTTTACAGCCCCCACAGAGGCCATTTATGTTATTCCTTCTTTTACAGGCCAGGCTGTGGGATGTCATAGCCCATTTTCTTCTAGCAGCTCGAGAAAACCCACATCAGGCAGAAAGTGAAATGCTGTCTTACCATGGAGGGGTAGCAGGGGGTGGTCTCTCTATCTTTTACAGGGAAATAGGATTTTTTTTAAAGACCTTGGAAATCCAATCATTAATGGACAGAGAGTGAGATTTCCAGATGTTTGAGACTGCATATTTTCTTGACCATATAAGTCTTCCAGTATTGATCTAGGCAGGATCTAGCTCCACATTTTAACACTTTTCATGTGACAATTAAAATAGCTATTCAGTATTTAATAGTATAAAGCTCACCTCAATGAACAACAAAACTCCCAAGGGCATCTACAGGATCTGGTTATTGCCTCCTGGGCTTTGGGTATTCTCAGTTGTTTGTGGATCTCCTTTTCCTGTGAGGAAGCTTCCAGGCTCTTGTGGTTACTCTAACGTCTATTGAACATCCTTAACTCCCAGTAGTGTTATTTACCCATCCTGCCCCTATATCCTCTTTGTCTCAGGCTCTTGACAAAGCTGTCAGCTGGTGTGGATGTTGTGCTTACTTTCTTCTATATTTCACTTTGAAAAGAGGAGAAAGACTTGGAATTTAAGTCATCAAAATCATGATTGTGACAATTTGACAAACTTAATCTAATAAACTATATGTAGAAAAACAATAAATTCAGTGCAGTAAGCGAATGAGTGAAGTATTTTTGTCACTGGGGAAGCGTTCTGTAAAAGCTGTGACAGGGATGAGCAGTATTTATTTTGTTCTCATGTTTCATAGTTTTTCAGACTGCAATGCCAAAAAGGCCTATTAGGATCATCTAATTTGGATCCCTCCTGCATAAATAGAATTTCACTCAGTTATTTCTGTGCCGAGCCTGATAATTTCTTTCTCCAAAGATATATTCTTTTAGCAGCTTTGTGCTTCTTAATGGTTATTGATTTAAATGTCCTCTATTCTGCTCTTAAAAATGCTTTGTTTAGGGAAAGAAAAAGTGCACTTTGTTTCTTGTCTGAACAAAATGAGCTTCTTTACTCAGCTTGGCCTTTCTCTTCTTTCTCTATAGCAAGAAATTTCTGCATAGAAGCTCAGGACATTTCAAGGAGTATTTTCAATTGTTGGTGGAAAAAATCCTATTGATTTCAGGTAACAATTGCACAAAAAAACCCCCCATGAAAACAAGAGAAGAGAAAATGTGAATACTTAGCATATGATTAGCAGATTCAGCAGCTTCCCTCACTACTCTAATTGTTTATAGACCAAAGGACAGATTGATAGCAATCACTCAGTTCTTCCACAATAATTATATACTGTCCACATCAGCTTTGCTGCAGTTTGAAGAGGAGACTCCCTAAAATATTTATTCATCAGTCAAAAAGATGGGAAAAAACAGTAATACTGTCATGACATGCATTTTTAGAAGTGCATTTGAGGAACAGGGAACATGGTCTGGAAGTATTTTTCAGCTATCTGAGCTATGATATCACTGGTGTTAGTGATATCACTGGGTGGAATGAGTCCTGTGACTGGAATGCTGGGATGGAGTGCTGCAGGTTGTTCAGGAGTAATAGGCAGGGCAAGCAAGTTTTGCACTGCATGTAAGAGGTTTGACTGCACAGTCCTTACAGTTGGTGATGACAGGGGCTCTGTCATCACAGAAAACAAAGAAAATGTTGTAGTGGGTGCCTACTACTGATTGCCCAGCCAGAATGAAAGCATTGATGATTCTGTAGACAATTAGGAAAATCTGAATCAGTAGCCCTTGTCCTTATAGGAGATATCAACTTCCCAGATATCATCGGGAAATATACTGCTGTGATGAACAAGTCTTGGAAATCCTTGAGGTTTACAGGAGATAACTTCTAGTCATAGGTGCTCAGTGAGCCAATACATTTCTTTGTGGTGTAGTGTTCCAACCTAATCCTCTCTAGAGCCAGGGCAGAAACCCCCCAAAAACAAAGGAACAGAAAAGCATGTAGATAGCTGTGCTCTTTTTGTTGACTTTTGGTTTCACTCATTCAATTACAAATGGGAAGAGAAAAGAGCATAAGTAGTTGGCATAAGCCATATTGTTATCCATTCCTCATTTCTTATTTCTTATCTGCTGGGAAGGATGTAACAGGCTTGTTTGGACCTGATAAGGAGTACTGTACAGCTTAGATGTCACCACTGCATTTGTGGTTGAACATTAGTACATGTGCTATTACATTATGAGGTGAATTCTGTTTTACAGGTTCATAGCTAACGTACCACATGGTGGAGAACAAATAGTTTCTAGTAACTACATCTTAAATTTCAACAAATAAATTTTGAAATATTTTTTACTATTAGAATTTGATATAATTTATATAAAGAATTTGGTACAAATGGTGACTACATAGTGAATACATGATTTTACTTCTCTGGAAGGTGTCTCTTAAGTCACAAACTACAAACTCCTTGTGTTTTCATTTTTTTCGTTCCGGGGTCGTCTGTTGTTATTTCTAATATGTACTTCTTAGCTTTCACCTTTGATCTTTGCAATTCCTAGGTTTTTAAAATTTTGTAGTTAATTATTACATGATCTAGTGATGCCAGTTAAAGAATATTATCACTTTCAGTGGCCCTGTGAGAGCTTATTAGTTTACTACCTTCAGAATTGCAAATAAATAACCCAGTAAGTAAATACTATGAAGGGATGCTTGTGTCTCCACAGTTAGAGGTGACTAACTCTGTGTTCCAGAGGTGATGATAATCTGCTCCCTCACAGGAAAGTTCACTAAAACCAAAACAAGATGCCTAATAAATCACATAAGAAGTGTCTTGCTGCAGGTTAATCACTGTTCAAGCTTAAAAGATACTTCAACAAGGCTGGACTGGAGTGTAGCAGTAGTTTTTTATCTTTTCATATACTAATTCTTTCTTCTTTTTCTTTTAAACTAAACCCTCAAAATTATTTTCTTGAGTAGCTCTGAATTTATGCATGTAAACTAAATCAGGAAGAGTCAATCTTGCAATAGTGAATGGAACATAAAATAATAGGTGGTATAGCAGTTAGCACTCAACCTTTTCTTCTCTCTGGCACTTCCTACACTTTATTATAAACTAGTTATATTCCTGAAACAAAAAACGTGCTCTCCAGAAAGGGGCAAAGCAAAAGAAAATGTTATTTATCTGTCTTTTCCCCTTTCATTGTTCTTAGTTGCAGGCTTCATTAGAACAAATTTTAGTATTCCTTTTTACTAGTCTATATTCTCATTCACATCACTCTGCAAACTATTAAGATTCAAATATGGGGATTTGTTTGTTTGTTGTTTTCCAAAACCCTTGCCTTTTAAGCAAAACCAGCCCAGAAAACCTGCAGCCTACATGAACATCCCTCATTTTTCTCTGACACGTGCCTGGGTCGAAGCAAGTTTTAATTCACTGCAGGATGCTTCAAGACCCCATCCTTAGATTGCTTCAGGACCCCATCCTTAGATTGCTTCTCCCTATATCACAGTGCAAGGAGGCAGGGAGTGGCTGTGGAAATCAGAGGCACACCAGAAGAGGTTCTTATAGTCAACAAAACATAGCCATGGCCCAGGCACTCATAACTGCCTTATCTGTGTAATCTACTTTTACAGCCAGCAGGAAGGAGCAGGCACCTAGAAGGTACTGTTTATTTAATCTTAAAATGGATGAAAATTTAAATCAGATAACTCATGCCTGAAGGGACCTACTTCCTAAAAGGAGGTTGAGGTGACTGGCTAGGATGTGGGTGGCTGCTCCAGGTCACTGGCATATAAACTAAAACTTTGCAGGTCAGATCCTCCATCACTCAGAACAAGCAGAATGCACCATTTTGCTTTTATACCTTTGGTGTGCCCCATTTTTGACCACTTTAAGCACTTCTGGCCCAGTTTCAAGAAAGACGGGGGGGCTAGGGGTGATGTAGACAAGGGTGAGTAGAATAATTACTAGTCAGGGGCAGCTGCCTGATGAGGAGGGGTTAGAAGATGTGAAATACTTCAGCTGGAGAGGAAAAGGCTGGTGGGTAAGACTGAGGTTTCTGAAGTCACCAGGGTCCTAGATAAGATAAAGACAGAACTGCTGCTATTCACCAAACCCTCCACTGCTGGGTCTAGAGGACAGTATCAGAGGTAGGAACATTCCTTCAGACACACCTACAGCAAAAGCTGTCGGTGCTGGGGCTATGTAAAGAAAAGGCAGTAGAAACAGCCTGGCTTGTGTGTTTTCCTTAGTAGTGTCTCTCTTCTTGTGCAAGTCAGTAGCATGATAGTGGGGTAAATGGATTACTGGTGAGACCCAGCGGGGCACTTCTTAACATTTCCCTCCACTGACTGCATAAGGAATGAAGAGGAGCTGTGCTCCTAATTTCTATTTCCTGACAATTAATGTTGTTTGGCATCAGTTCCAAGTTGGGTGCTCTGGAAGCAGCTACCTCTGATGACAGTCTGACTTTCTGGAACAGCAGGAGTCCACCATGAGCTCTGTCTTTATGAGTGAGATAAGCCTAAATGACCTGGGAGAGGCCAAGTTCTCTCTCCTCCTAATGAAATCAATGAGAATTACGGGCACTGAGTCTATTCCAGCAGGTGTTCAGCATCCCACAAGGTCAGACACTTGGTTAATAGACTGAGGCTGTATAAAATGGTGTATGCTATTAGCAGCCAGGGAAAAAATCAAGAGATAGAGAAGGACATTGGGCTGAGCTGTCAATTACATATTGGATCAAGAAGAGAGAAACTGTCTGTAGCACTTAGAGCAGAAAGGTTTAGACAAAATAGAAAAAGTTGCTAATGTTTGTTGCTATCAAATTTATTCTGCCTTTCAGAATACTAAGTATTTTTAGTAATGAAAAAAAATTCTGCAGCATCAAATGTATTAAAGAGTCACCAACACACAATCACATTGCTCAGTGATACTGAATACTAAGCTGCCTCCAAGTCTGAACATTTTCAGGCTTAGATTATCCTTACATATTTAGGTAAAGTTGACTTGATTTTGAATGCATACCTGTATAAAATAAGAAAGTTCAAAATGTCTGGTCAATGCAGGTCAAAACAACAGTCCACAAAGTTTTTGAAATGACTGAGAAACTTCATGGATCTGGTACCTCCATTTAACCATTCACCACACCAATCATACTTGCTAAACTTAATTTATAGCATCTACACAAGACTGTGTCTCACAGTAGTGTAATTAAATTCACAGAAGATTTTCATAGTTTTAACTTTGTCGCTGGATCTAGCATTCAATAAATAATACCAATCTCATACCACAAATTGACTCTAATGCAAACAGATACAAGAATCAAACCTGTTCAAAAGAGACTATTAGCCATATAATAGAAACAAAAACTGAGTTAGTGTTGCTTAGCTAATCAGCACAGGTTTTATTATCTCATTCTTTTTTTTTTCTTCAAGTTGTAAGAGACCAAATCGGAGGTTAAGTTACCGTTACCATGTTCAGTTTAATTTTTCCTCAAAAACAAAAGCTTCAGCTCTGAAGGACTGTTGGGACCCATTCCATGCCTCACAGTCTGGGGGAGGCTGAGCATCCTCTGTAGGTGGCAGGAACTCAGGCAGTTGGCAGTGCCCAGGTGCTCAGCATCTCTCAGCAGTGGTGGAATGCTGCCGGCAATATTGCTCTCAGAGAATCAATTAGTCAGGAAATATTGGCAATTAGTAACATAAACCCTGTGATATTGCTATAATTGGTTTGGCAAGATATTAACATTGTTTCATTCATAGTTCCTTCATTAAAAGTGGCTGTGAAGTGCATCTACCTTTCATCAGAACTGTAGTGGTGCCATCTGCATCCACACTCTTCTCCAGCATGGGGGAAAATGTTTTCACCCATCTCAAACTCTCTAAGCCAAGGAGGATATCCCTCAAATCTTCATTTTAACTCTTCACAGTACTCCTTACATTGTGCTGGGGTTATGTTAGCTTTTCACTTTCTCAAGATCTGGCAGGTATTCCTTTAGGCTCATATTTGATTACTGGGCCTGTGAACACTTCAGGGCAGGCAATATCCATTGCTATAGCACAATGGTGCTCTCGCTTGTGCTGAGACTGCTGGATGTATCTGCAATAGGGAAAAGATGATATTTTTCCAGTTTTCTAATCATCTGATATTGCATTCTGGTATCAAAAGTCCCCTGAAGTAATTGTTCATCCTTCTGATCCCTAATTGCATTTATCAACTCAGTATGAAATCTATTGCTACCTGGAGCTTTGTCTTCCTTTATCCAAATATTTCCTCACAACTATTTTCATAATCTGAAAAAGAACCTACAAAATATATCCTCACAGGAGGCACTGTTAGTATCTTTCTTAACAAATAAAGAGAAAAAAAGTCATTGAGTTTTTATGTTGCATTCAAAATTACTGTTAATATGAAGGAATGTTTTTTTTTTTTTAGCATACAAATACCATGCACCACTATAGGCTGTGAGATAGAAATTGTTTGTGTATTATTAGGTTCATGCTGTTTTGAACTACAGAATCACTTCAGTAATACTTTTCTTGGAATATCAATTATAGATGAAATTGTGTAGCAATTTAGTAACATAAACCCAGGTAATAATATAATTAAAAAGAAAATATTTACTTGCTGCATGGGGTATTTTGGATGCATCTTAATTATGTACCTTTGCTTGCTGACTTGCGTTATGTTTATAACCTTTGTGTAAACCTATCGAGTGGATAGGAAAATAATAAAAATTGATACCATTGTTAGACTTCAGATGTGATTTGAAAAATTGGTACCTAGACATTTGCTGCCAGTGGCACTGTGAATTAGGAAAAGACATAGAAAAAATATTCCTCAGGATGTAAAACTTACATTATAATGTGAGGCATCAGACTGTAAGCATCCAACTAACCATGTTTTAAGTATTTTAGGCCAGATTGGTCTAAGTGGTGTAAATAGTTTGACTCTGGCAGAGTCCAATTTTTGATAATATTTCTCTGCTATGAGTCAGCTCTGAATTAGATAATTTGTTTTATTGTTCATCTTAATGAAAAGGTTTTTGGGAAATATTCTTCCCAGATATCTAGCAACCGTAGGCATGTACTGTGAGTGATTCCATTTTTCCTTGTTTATCAAAAGTAATTTCTGTAGTTTTTATATCAGAAAGATCCTCTTCATACATCTTGGAGTAGCTGCTTTATTAGGAGTTTCAGATGATGAGATCATCACAGTCATTTGCAGCATCACGGAAGTAAATGAGTCAGGACTAAGCCAACTAGCCAAGTGAGCATCACAGGTTTAAATATCAATATTTGTCAAAGTATTTACAGACTTTTGGAGTCTTTAATTAGCTGTTGTATATTGAGGATTCAGTTCAGTGAAGACAGACTGTATTCCCTTCAAAAGCTGGATGAGGTTTACTGCAGTTCTAACCTGAGGATTTGTTCTGTCTTGCAAAACAAATCAAGCTCCCCATTAATCACTTTCTGCATTGTTTCCTTACCAGTCCTAACAAGTTTTTTTTCTATAGGACTCCTAAATTAAGTCTAAAATCCCTTAAGAGGACATATCTCCACTACTCAGTGAGCTTGGGCACTTTCTTTCAGAGAACTGCTTGACTGATTTGTCTGATTTTAGGTGAGTAGGTGTCAAGTTTGCTGTTGTGGTCACTGATGATCTAACCAAGATCATCAGTGGAGTTCATTCATCTGACCAAAAGCAGGCCAAAAAAGTTGCTTTCTGAACTCCTCTGATAAACTCAGATGTACTCATGTCTGCTATGTGGACCTGTGTATGACATGAGCACCACTTTTGGTGTGGAAAACCTAGTTGAAAGTCAGATACACAAGTGAGGTAGCAGTGCTCTTTAAACTTCACCATTATAAGAGGAGCCTGTTGTTCAGGGATATGTGTGACTGCCTCTTGTGGCAAAGATGTCTCAAGTTTTGGTAGAGTTTGCTGCTGTTGTCACCCATCCTTTTATTCGTTTTGAACCTGCTGCCTCTTTTAGTTCTGTAAAGTTGATACTTTATGGTTTCCTTCCACCCCTTGGGCTGGCAACCCCTGCTGGTATCTTCACATTTGTGTTTTCTTCACTACATTTCTCCAGTCTACCATCTTTACATACACCTCCAAGACGGGAAAAAACATGAGTTTGCTTGAAGGTCCCATCCTTTGGGAAAAGAGAAGTGAGGAAAAAGAATTTTTTGTGCAACACAGTCTCCCTCAGAACCTGTTTTTTGTATAACTAAATTCAACTCAGAGTCTCCTTGCTGTGAGAGGCCAATGTCCTTTATACACTATTCTCTATTTATACTCAGCTGAAGTCAGTGTGAAATGCCATACTGGGCAACTGCCAGGGCTAGCAAATCCTTGTTTTCTGTGGAGACTGCCATGCATGGTTGACATTTATCAGTGTTACAAAAGGTCTCCTCTGCAAGTAATAATGGATTCCATAGATTCTCAAAAGGACAGCTTCTCCTGTGATAATGAGTAACCCAATTCAGTTTCATCCAGAACATCTCACTAACTGTTCTCTGGCAGTCAACACATTCTGTAACAAAATTACTGCTACATCTGGCAATACAAAATTCAAGAAAGAAAGTCAATGCTTAGTTTTAAAATAAGTAGGGTTTTGAGGACTTTTTGAGGACCCTTACCCAAGACCCAGGTCCTGCTGGGAAATCTCTCCCTGTCTTTTGACAGAAGCTGGGCCACTCCGACAGAGAAAACAACTATCGTGAGAGTGAATAGACCTGGAAAGTGGGAGGTCATCTAGTCTCAATTCCATTGTCATCTCTATTCAGGGGGTTGCTTTACCATACAGTCTGAGGTCTTTGGGGCTGTCTTGCCAGCAGGGAGCTTTGTGTCTGTGGAATGAAGCTCCATGATGTGGTCCTGTCCAAGACCTGCCCTGAATGCACCCCTTTTTGCCTACTGCTGGTTTTCAGGCTCTGCTTTTTTCACTAGTAATGTTTCTTTTACCTACAATTACTACAATCACTGTGTTCTGAGATGTTTCATTGGAATTTTACCTGAGAAACTTCTGCTAGTTTGTTCAAATTCCTTCCTCCAGTATCTTTCTAAAAGGTGTCATCTCAAGCAATGGTCTGTGTTTTTCTTTAGGCTTTAATATTTGAAAGGACTAAATAAAGCCCAGATGTCCTAGATCCTTTTTCTGATGTAGGTATTGCAAGACAGCTTCTTCTTTCCCTCATCTCAGTCTTTTATTTGGTATATTCTTTCTTTACTGAGTATAGTGTATCAACTATAATAGCCACCTCCAGCAATATTATTTTGTGCTGTTTCAAGTGGATATTATTGAATTTTCTTCCTTTATCTTCAGTGCATACTTGTGTACTTTCTTCTAGGCATCCTTCTCCTTTTTTGAAGTCACACAGCTGCTGGGTTACATTTTTTTAACCCCTCTGGCCTTTTGAGTCAGCATTAAGATGCTCTCTTAGATCCATAATGGATCTTAAAATGAGTCAGAAGGAAAAAAGACTGGGACAAAAAGAACTCACTACTGCAACATTTTGGGTGGGTCAGCTTTCTTCCTGATGACCACACACAATACAGCATCTCTGTACTTTTGTAACCCTTTCTAGTACACGATAAAAATAATTCAGGATTCATTAACAAATTGCACATGCTTGAAAAAAATGAATGACTATCATTATGTAAAAAGCAGGAGTACTAAATTTGGAAAAAAAAGTATTTCTTCTTTAAATCTCTGCTTGGTTACACTGCCTATGAGAGAACACAGCTAGAAACTGACTTTTGGTTAAGATAACCAAGTACATTAAAGTATTCTTCATCTCTTTGAATCCACAATCAAAAATTAATGTTTTTAGATGATAGAAAATCTCCTCACAACAACCTGAAACAACCTCAATTTTCTTGATGGCTAGGAGAAAAGTAATTTATTTTTCTGATCCAGTGGAAAGAATTAGTGCAGATCTCAATGTAGATATCAGGACATAATCTAAAGTTCCAGTACATCATTTTAGACCCTGGTAAATTGTAGGTCAAATGTCACTGCATAAGATGAGCATGATGCTAACCTCTTTCTCTGACCTAAACTAGAATGGCAACAATGGTAAATGCACCCGTGTGCCCCAGTTTTCTGTCTGCAGCAGTGAATAGGCATTGAATAGGTTTCAAGTGATTCTCCAGTGTCAGGCAGTTGGGCAGCCCAGTGAGAAATCACAAAATTAGGTAACCCAATAGACTGATGCTGAGGAAATTTTGGGTAAATGAGATCTAGTTTATATATGAGGCACTGAGGTAAATGAATAAGGGAAATTGACAATCATTTTTACATGCCAGCAACAGGAGGCATCTCAGTAATGCTGCTGGCAAGGGGTCACAGCTCGTCTGTCACTGGGACAGCCAACAGCCAAACTAAAAATTATTCATTTTCAGACACTATTTAGGTACTTTGTTCACCATGGAGGAGGCAAAAGACTTCTTCTTTTTTTCCTTTTTCTTATTTTTAATTTTTTTTTTTTTTTTAGCAGGCAGAAGCAATAAATCACCTAGTTTAAGAAGACCCAGCTAGCCCAACACAGATCGACTTCACAGGGCAGTCAATGGGCTGCTAATAGAATTACAACTACATGTCAAAATAGGGAAAACATATCTGTGACAGTGACAAAGGGCAAATCAATTGAAGAAGTGTTGTGGGCTCTTTTTAGTTTTTGGGGTTTTTTTGAGACATAGATGAGAAGTACAAGTGAGTCTTTAAAGTCTGCAAGTGTGACAAACAGCAATGTTTATCCCTTTAGAGGAGCCATCAATCCTGCAATACTGAATTCTATGGTCACTTTATTTCTACTGCAATTACTAGACTCCCATAAAACAAAACTAAAGAGCTGTATCCAGAGCTATATAAGAAGTTTCTCATGTATTAGGAAAGCTATTTAAATAGGTTTTATTAACACCTGTAATAATTTGCTTCAGGTGAAAAACCTTGGCACATTTTGTTTACCAGAAATGGGTATTTTTTTCAATTACACACATGAGCTTGCCAGTTTCAGGTGTTTTTTAATGTTTGTACAGCTCAAGCAGAAAATCAGTTACAACAATATTGTTGGCTCACAAATTGCGTTATAATTTGCAATAATTAGATAAAAATTGAGTTATTGAACAGTGAAAAGTTGCCGTTGTGCTTTAAAACTACTCTGCTGCCTTTATAGCATATATATAATCTGTTCCTTTAATACTTTACATATCTATGTCAGAGATTAAAAAAATTCTATGTAATTGAAAATGTATGTCCTCATACATGTTGATGCAACAGTTTTTGATGGCTCTGCAGATGCTGTGGTTGAATACTGAAGTTGTGAGATATTTACCAAGTCATGCCAGCACAGGCTTCTGCTCTGCTGGTACAGTTCCTAAGCAATGAAGAAATACCTAAGGAAAGTAAGTAGGGTGGTAGTCCTTATTCTCCTCTCACTGCAGTCATTCTTAGGTCTAAAGCTATCTCTGACTCCCTATAGAGAAGATCACGTATTTTTATGCATTATTTATGCATGTATGAATGACAACTTGGAATAAAATTGTAATAAAAATTAATTATCTGGGAATCTTCCTCCTATATTTTTGCTTGGATATATAAGCCAAAGAGGTATAAGTTGTGTAATTTCTTAGTGCATACCAGTTTAGACAAATGTTGGGTGCAAGAAAACTGTACTGCCAAAATCAAAAAAGCAAACGGTTCTATTTTCCAAAATTTACTCATGTTGTTTGTTTAAAATATGTGTGTGTGTGTGTATATATATATATATATATATATATACATATACAAACACTAAACTGGGGAAACCTCCTTGAAGTCAATTGAATTTGCATTTAAGCATTTAAATAGATGATAAAACTTATATTGACTCCCAATGAAAGCAGAATTTCATACAGTGCAATTAAACCAGACTATAAGAAGACTCAGGGCCAAAAGGTCTGAATATCTTGCTTTTCTTACATTTTTTTCTTGTTTTGCCTATATTAAATCAATGCCCAGCCATGCTCTTTATCACAGGCTGCAACTTCCGTCGACTTTGTTGGGTCCTTCAGGCTTCTGTGAGTATGGCAGCAATGTCTCCAGAGGCAGAACTGTGTTTTAAATTCTTTGGAGCAAGGAATAAACCATAACATTAATCTTTCTGTAGAGTATTCTATGCATTTTTAACACTGCGATTTTTAATAGATAGTAATAATAGCAATTTTGAAGTACCCTGCTGATTCTAGTAAAGGACTTTTCTTCAGAAACACTATCCCCTGCTGCTAGTTTGCAAATCTTCTAATTCATTACCACATGGAGTGTCCTATGTGTACAACATTTTTTTCCTTCAAAACAGATAAATCCGTATATTTTAGCAACAAAGGTTTCCTGACAGCATGTCACCATTTCTGCCGTGTGGGACTACAGCTACTTTAAATCATTTCCAAATAATGGTAGTGGATAATTTAAAGATCATGAATAAGTCATTTATTTAAATTAAGCATTTAGATTAGCCATCTGTATTTCAAAACTTATAGATCCATACTAAACTAGTATATTTTTCCTGAATGGTGTTTTTATGCTGTGGGTTATACAGTGAGTCACACTATTCCTCAGCAAGCTGCATCATCCTTAAGTTATATATATCTGTGAGAAGTGTGTTTCCATGCCCAGCACGGATGTGACTGTGGCTCTTTGTGCTGTACAGAGCTCAGGAGCCCAGCAGGGAGTGGCTAGGCTGGAAGTTCACAGCTCCTACAGCAGGGCAAACAATGGGGAAGCTATTGCTGGAGCTCCCAGAACAAAAGGTATGAAGTGAGATCCAAGCACCAAGTGATGACAGAGTAAGTGTCTGTCTGCCATCCACCATGGCTCGTTCTGGAGCCTTACTCACTTCAAAAGCAGTCGGAAGACTCAGGGAAAGAGGGCAGATTCTCTGTTAGTTTCAAACAGACATATAAAAAACTGTGTATCCAAAAGGGGTACCCAAACAACAGTTTTGAATTGAAAGTTGGAAAAGAGCAAGTGCCTAGGGCTTTGTCATCATGGCTTCAGAGTGCATCTGGTTTATGCAGCCCAATTTGCATTCCACGTCACTACACTTTTGATCTATGTTTTATAAAATAAGGCTTAAAAACTCGAAGTTTTATGTGGGAGAGTTGCCATGAACTTCTGATGTCTCACAAATAAGAAAGATTGAAGGAGAGTTTGTCTCTCCAGAAAGCTTCGCTGTGTAAGTTTGAGAAAAATGCTTGTGGAGGGAAATGGGTTATGGAAACACTGAATCCTAGAATACAAGCACAACAAATATCCTGCCAGCACAGGTCCTGGCCTTAAAAACTTGGCATCTTTGTGCCAAATTGTACCTGGGAGAGAAAGCTACTGGGGAGAGAATGCATAAGCAGTGTTTTCTACTCAGTGTTCAATCACTTTTGTGGTTGCGTTTAGCCCACTTTTATAAACGATGTGTTTTAATAGGCATTATGAACACTTGACTAACAAAGGTATTCGCTTTTATTTAAATAGAATTTCAGTGAAATATGTTTTGAGAGGATATATGACCCTTTTAAGGCAGGAAAAACTGTCACTATAGAAGCCTAGAAAATATTTGTTCAGTGCTCTCTTAAGCATGTAGCCTGAATGCCTCACAAACACCATGTCACCATTATAAATTAGGCTGAGACAAAGTGCCTGACTGTCTTCTATTGTTCTGATGTGATACACAAAGTCCTGTGAAAAACTCCCAGTGCTTTTCAGTAGCATCAAGTCAGGGCAACACAGTGGAAAATCAGAATGGAAGGGTATTCCTGGTGCTTTTATTAGCACTTTTGAGAAGAGGTCATACTTCTACTCCTTTTGAGGATTGTGCTTACTAGATAGAGTTTTAAAAGGGCTAATATTTTAATGTTGTGTTTTAGCATGTATAACATATACTGAAAGTGTTCTAAAATGCTAAGGGTAAAACCAGCTTTTAAAATACATCTTTGGAGGCTATTGCACCATTCAGGCTCTGGAAAGATTAAAGGAGAATCTTACTTTATGACGTACTCAGCACTTGCAGTGTAGTGCTACCAGAACTGCAGATTTCCATTTTTTTTTTTTTTAAAGTAGCTGAAAAGCTCTGTATCTCCTCTGGGTTGGCATTTGATAAATTTGATACATGGTGATCTAAAATGACCTTAAGTATTAAATAATAGCAAGTATATCTAAAGGATTTTAGTCATCTTATCTGCACACTCAATATTTTTTAGTAATTTCATTGCAATTTTCAGATGCAACTTAAAGAAGATGAAAGAAAATGAGGAAAACATTAACTTTTTTACTACATGGTTCCATTTTAGTGCTACTCTCTATGAAAAAAACAAGCTCATTCGCTCATTCCACTAAAATAAAATTTAAAAGAGGCAAAAAAGTATCAAAATTTGAACAAAAATAAAGTCCCTCCAAAAAAGCCCAAGTCCCAAATGAGGCAAAGTCATTCCAATTAATGTAGTTTCAGGTCTACCCACAGTATGGAGAATTTGTTTTCTACCAAACTTTCACTCTAATTCATTAATTTCTTTATAGAGTTATAAACCGCACTGTCTCTCTTGTGCAGTAATCAACACTGTTAAGGAGCTCATGAGCAGATGTGATACAAGAGAGCCTTTTTATTTTATTTTTTTTTTAACTCAAAGAGTAATGACACCACAATATCATGTGGTGAAGAAGCAATAATTTGATAAACATTGTCTTTCCATTAGATTAGAGCAATTAATCTGATTCTAATTTAGCTGAAACATTACCATACTGGAATCCCTAGAGCCCGATGAATAATCTCTAAACACATTGACGCACTCAGCAGACAAACATTATTTCCACTCATACTGTTGTTCCATATGGTCTCCTCCCATTCTGATGGAGGGCACCCTGCTGTTTCAATCAAATAAATGTCAATTATCTGAGATAGATTTTTTAGTTCACAGGCTCAGGCTTACAATTCAGCTGTGGAACAATTGTCTGCAGTTCTCCCCTGATTGCCTCTGCCTCCTTCTTCAGCTGCCCACCTTGCTGGATTGCTGTCAAGCTTTGCTGCATCATACACAGTTTCTAATGCACTCTCTTGAAAATTGTAGGCACAGGAAATCATTTGTACCTGGGGAGAAACAGCAAACCACAGAAGAAATGGCAGAAGTGTTTGCCATGTAGGCTTCTTTATCCTATTAGTTGGGATGCTCTTTATTGCCTTTTCTATTTGTTGATCTAGCAGGGTGCCCGAACTCTATGCAACTAAAGGCTGCTGAGATGATCTGCTAGAGTCTTACTCCTCCAAGGCAATGCCCCACAAGCCTTTTGCTTCAGTGGGTTATGGGCATGCTCACCACATCCCACAGACTGGCTGACACTTTTATTTGGAAAAACTATGAGAGATGATAAGCTGAAAACTTCAAGCCTTTGGAAGCCACAGTTTTGACCATTGCTACAAGGTTCAAAGCTCATCCAAAATATCTCTTCGGAGTGGTAGAGCAAATGTAGATTACATATTAGGAAGAGATTCTTTTTTGTGAGGGTAGTGAGACACTGGAACAAGTTGCCCAGATTTGTGGATGCCCCATTCCTGAAGTGTTCAAGACTAGATTGGATGGGGCTTTGAGCAACCTGGCCAACTGGAAAGTGTCCCATGGCAAAGAGATTGGACATAGATGAAGTTCAAGATTACCTTCCAACCCAAGCCCAATAGTATGATTCTGTGGTAATCAGACTGCTTGGTGTGTTTGTTTGCCTCTTACACAACTTGTGACTGCTATGGTGTCTAACACTGAGGGAGTGTTGTGCAATTCAGGTTGCTATCAGTAGAGATAAACTAATGCCATTGGGAGAGAAAAACAATCACAGCACCTGAGGTAGAACCAGAGTGCTGGTCAGACAAAGCCCTTTGCAGACAGAATTCATTATTTTATTACATCATACATGACCTCAGTTTTCTTCCCTAGATGTGTCATGGTAGGCAAATACACCCAATGCTAAGGGCAGATGGAGATGAAAAATTTTGTTGTTTGTTCTGCTTTCTGTTGTTTGGGTGCTTAAGGTAGCTCAGCAATGATGCTCTCTTTGTCAGTTCACCTTTAACTGTGCCAGGCAACCCTATTGCACCTACTGAAAACTATACTAGGTGATTGACCATAGCTGTTTGTAGTGATACACAGCTTCTTAAAGGATGCCTGTATATATGAGCTGGAAACACAGGTTGGATCACTTCGCAATCTGACATGAAGAAAATTTTAAAATTGAAAATTCTGAAATTTTTCAATGATACTTGGCATTCAACTTGACCTAAATGATACAGCCATTGTGAGAAGAAAAGTTTATTTTTGAATTTGGGCTGTGATCTGTGTGAGAAACTAATTGTTTGATACGCATGAGGGCCATATGAATGAGGACCAGTGCAGCATTCTGCTAGCTGAAAAAACCTTTGGCTTGAGTAAGTCCTTTTAGGTTCAGAGACTGAAATAGTAAGTAAGGTGTGAGTTGCTTTTCAACAGCTTTAAATTATGGCTGTGAAACTGACCTAGTTTGACTCTCTCAAGTAAAGTATACCTGCTCTTCTCAGCTCCCTTCCCTCTTGCCTTCCTCACCAGGTGTTCTTCAACACTCATTACATAGACTTGAAATGCTCTAATATCACTGCTTTGAAAACATCTTATTTTCCAAGATGCTGGCTACCTTCCCCTTTTCCTAATATCAAATGGGATCCCAGATACTTCAGCACATCAGAAGCAAATTAATTCATCCATTTCCACCAGATATTCTTCTTCTGTAGTGCAGACAGCTGGAAACACAGAGAATCTGTCAGTACAACGGGGTGATTTGTATGCAGCAGTTATCCATTCATTCCCACAGAAGATGGGGCTTTCAAGCAGAGTGGGATGGTTCTTAGTTTCTGATGTAGAATTTTAGGCTATCCATAATTGTATTTTATAGAAATAAAATGTGTCTCTTACTATGGATTTGGGCATTATGTACCCTTAATGTGCCAATAAAGGCTTTGCTTGAGGACACTGTGGAACAACACACTTCTGTTAATATTGCTCAATAAAACTATTAATACAATCAATTTCATTTGAAATGTCTCTTGTCTTGTAAAGTATCAGATCATTGACTTTAGCAATGACAGAGAGTTGTAACTGTCCTATTCAACTAAATTAGTGTCCAAGGATTAGCTAGGACCTCATATTGCACAGTGGAAAGTATTAATGTACTACTGGATGTAAATAAACTGAGCAACCTTCAATGCTTCAGGAAGGATGTAAGTTTGTACTGATACATGCTGCAAAAAAGAGGCAGTGAAAAATGTGAGGCAGAGAAGGAAACAAGAATGGTTCTTCAACTGAGGGCATGAGATAAAGGAAATGGTACTAAACATCTGAAATTTTCTTGTAATCACAGTGATTCTCAGGACCTCAGAGTAAGGCATTTTATATAATTATATTTAACATTCTTATCTGTTTTGTTTCTGTTTGAATAATGCAAAATGAATAATTGAGCGGAAACCAAGCTCAAGTCAGGGAAAGTAAAATGAAACACATTGATAGACATGAGATATTATTTTCCGTCAGAATGCCTGTGTTCTACCACAAATATTTTTCTGTCTTTCTCCTTTCCCTTAACAGGCTGCCTTGTGGTGGAGTAACCATCCCTGGAAGTATTTAAAAGATGTGTAGATGTGGCACTTCAGGACATGGTTTAGTTAAAAGTTGGACTTGATGATCTTAAGGTGTTTTCCAATCTAAGTGATTGTATTTTTCTTGCTAATGAGACACAAGGAGTAGGGTCAGGAAGTGAACAAAGAAGAAACTCATGTATCATTGCATTAGCATTTTAGTTCAAATCAGGAGAGTATCTCTGGAGCACAAATCATAATCTTTACAGTTTACAATATTGGGTTCACATTGTAGAGACATCTTGGAGTACATGAAAGTAAAATGAAAGGTGTGCTCTCACTGTACCTAATTCACTTTGTTCATGGCTGATCAAATGCATAGGAATAGACTGGAGCTAGTCAGAAATAAAATGCCCCGAAATTCTTGTAAAGTGTAAGCTGAGTCTTCAGCACTGTTTCACTGAAAAATCCCTCTTTATTGGGATGCACTTTCTGCTTGTGTGGACATAGCAGGGAAATATACTGAGGACTCTTTCCCCTGCCCTGCCTATATACACTCTGGCTGTATGAACATGTATAAATAATGATCAAACCAATAGTAGTTGTCCCATTTACATTTAGGAACATCATGATTTTAAGCCTGTTTTTAAAAGCATCTGTGAATGCTTTGGTACTGGCAGTTCCAACAGCTGAATTTAATAATAACACAGGGCAGAGCCTAGTGTGGGCAGTGTGAGTACAGAAGGGAGAACAAGTGGATAATGGGAATGGAACATGTTATTTTTGAACTCCTATGGATGTGTTTTGCATATTTTTATTCCTGATCTGCTCCTCTGCTTAAAATAAGCTCACCAATAATACTGAGAGCTGGCTGTCCAAGTGGTAAATACTGAAAAGGACTGGGTGGATACCAAAATGAATAGGACGTGACAATGCAGCCTCATTGAAAGGGAGGCACATCATGCAGAGTATGTTGGGAGGAGTGTGGTGTGTAGACTAAGGAAAATAACTTTTCCCCAGTCCATGCTGGTGATGTTGCACCTCCAAATTGGTTGGAGGCCAGTCACAAGGATGATATAACTGCAGTGCTTGACAGTGGTGGCAGGTCATACAACCAGGAGCAGCAGGGAGGGACTGCATTAAGGTTTGTCATTAGGAAAAAGCTTGTGCCATAAGTGCCACACTGGAACAGATTGCTTAGAAAGATTGTGTGATCTCTACTGTTGGATATTTGCCCTAGGGGGGGAAAAGCTGGACTAGTGCTTGTGGTGGCTCTGCTTTAAGTGGGATGTTGAACAAGGTGACTTTGGGAGACCCCTTCCAACCTGCACTGTTCTGACTGGGGAAGGCTGTGAACTCCAGTGCATTAGGGGACTGCCACAATTTGTTAACTAGATTTGTTAACTAGAACATTTGGCCTGGCCTGGCTTTGCAGAAGGTCACAGGTAGCATAAGCTGTATCACTCACTGGGGCATCAAAATCTGTAGCAGTTACCTGGGGAGAGTCTGTTTCTTTGCATCTAAGATTTCTTAACAAGGAGAGAAGTAAAACTAAGGTGGAGAAAATAGAGGGAGACCCATGGGGAGCCTGATTTATCATTGCTGAGAGGAAGAGGGGAATAGTAGTTGTTTCTTGAATAACTCTCCTCATTCTCCCACCCAGAAGTAGCTGCTGCCCTTCATGTTTCCAGCTGCAGTCACAGCAAAGGCTGATTTCCACCTGGCAGCCTGCTGCCTGAGGCAGCTGCCTACATCACCTCACCTTGATGACTAGTTCTACTCAGGACTTGCAAACTTGCTCTGGGGAACAGAGCAGCTGCACTCAAAATATTGAGCAGACGTCTTCATCTCCACCTCAGTACTGAAGGTTTTCCTCTTTCTCCCCATGGGGTGGCTCAGTGGTACAGGTTAGGAGCAGAGACAGGTGTCAACATGGCCTTAGTGAGACATCTAAATTTCCTCAGCTTTACTGAGGTACTGGGAGATGAAGCTGCAATCTGGCCTCAGAAATGTCACACATATGGATTGGCAACTAGATGTGACCCACAGAGGCATAGCTGAGCAGGTGTCTGCTTAAAAAACAGCTGCATTGATGATGGCTTTTCTTCACTGCCCGTGTTAATTTTCTCATCCAAAGCCAGTGGATCAGTGGCATTGAAAATACTCAGTACAATGTTTCAGCTCTGATTTTAAAATTAAAAAAATTATAATTACAACACTTTTCTTTCAAAATATATTTTTCCCAAAGTTTGATTTTACTGAGGATATTCTTCTGGTTAACATCACAATTTACATTATTTTCCCAAGAAATCAGTGACCACTTTTGGTTTTGAGTTCCTTTCTGAGAGTTTGAGTGAGACAAAAGAAACTTTCTGTGGTGGGACTAGAGAAGCAGGCTCCTTTCACAACACAATAGACTGTTAGCAAAAGGTAAATATAACCTATGGCTGTAAGACTTTAATGGATTTTTACCTCTGCTCTATTTTCAAGATGTGACAAAATTACTGGGTAGCCTATGTATCCAAAGTCAGAAATATACTGGGAACTGAATACTGCCAGCAAGAGCAGAGAAGCCTGATTTTAACTCCATTGCAACACAGCAGAGTTCAGCTTTCATGGTGCATTAATTCAACACCTGCAGGCGCTCTCTTCCCTTGCTGAAATTACAGGCTGTCTACTGAGTAGTTAGGGTTTGGAACTGAAGTGTGGAGTAAAGTCGTGAGGTCTTTATTGATCAACACAGGGACAGATCCTAATAGCTGGATGTAAGCTACAGATGCTCTCTCATATTGCCTAGAATGGAGACAAAGGATGAAACATAGCTGAGATGTTTTACTGCCATGGGCAGTTTTTAGAGTTCTTCACCTTTAAAATAGAAAGTTCTTTAAATTCAAAATTATAGTGATGGAAAAGGATCAGCATTCAAATATGTTAGTTAGCTGATCAGTTGAACTTATAATTTAAATGCCACTTCAGCATCTCAAAAAAAGATTTTGAAACACAGGACTACGTGAATCACACAAAAGCCAACCCAAAATCTTTGCTTTTGTCGTGTGCATTAACAGATTAAATTAGAAGCATTAGAGAAGCTTAATTTAATTTGAAAGTAGGCAGTTGACAGCATTGTTTTACTGTTGGGCTGCTGAACCACTCTGGTTCATGTACTAGTAGGAAGGGCTGTAAGTAACAGAGAGTCTAGAGAGGAGGCCATAAATAAAAAAGGCATTTAATTCAGTATCTTAGGTAAAAGTTTAACAGTCATAATGAGACTGCTGAGGGGCATGTTAATATGCTCCAATAAGCAATATGTTATTGTTGTTTCTTTGGTTTCCCTAATGTGGCAGTTGTGTTATAAGGTCTCTGTCTGGCAGGGTGGAAAATGGGGATGCTTCTGAACTCAGCAGAGAGCAAGAGCTGCTGCCTCATTCCTGAAAATCCCAGTCCTCTCCTGCGTGTGGAGCAGTGGTGCTGTGGCATTCCTGAAGTGTCCCGTACTGCACTGACTTAGGTCTCTCGGCTGATTTTCCACCTTCAGGCAGGCAGTATCTCTCAAGGCTCAGTGCCCCACCACAGCTTTGACACGGGAGATGCTGGCAGCACATGTTTGGTGGTACCAGGTCTCTGTGGTAGAAGACCACGCTGAATTCCTGCCAGTGTTTGCAGTGAGGCAGTTACCTGAGTCTCGATGCTGTTCAGTGGGTCAGTGGAGGTGTGCATGCAGCTGCACACACTGCTCCAATCTGAACACCAAACAACTTGCACAGACTTAATGAGAACTCAATGTATGCTGTAAATTTAGGGCATAAACCTCCAGACTAGAAGAGCACTGAATGGGATTGTACCACATGGCTCTCTAGCTCTTTGCCCAGTCCCTGATGGCCATTGAAAGGAGGTATCTAGGAAAGAGGATAAAACCAAGGTGAACTGTATGTGATACTTCCTTAGGCTTCCCCCTGCTTCCAATTATTTGCAGCTCAGAGACTTCCTGACCTGGAAATATTTCTTTAAATTTACAGCCTGAAAAAAATTCTGATCCATGAACCTGTCCTTCCTCTTATTGGATCCGTGTAAGCTTTTAGCTTCTGCAGCATCCTGTGGTGTGGAGTCCATCAAATGCACGTGCTTGTCTAAGATCACAGTCTCAGAGGTCAGGCTGACTCCTCGTGTCAACAAGATTCAATCCCCATTGCCATCACAGCAGGATTATGCTCCAAAACCAGCTCTTCTTCAGTACCCTCTCTCTGTACCTGTTAATACACGTTAATATTGATTAATGCACTCACCACATATGGTGCAGGCACTTATCTTACTCCCCATCCACCTGGGTTACACATTAATCAACAGTACAGCATGGTATAGTATGTCATGTCTCATTGCTTAAAGATTTTCCTACTCCCTTATGTTGTTTTTAAATTGAAGAAAACTAAGTGCTCAGACAGAAGTAATAGATCAGTATAACTAGATTTGTCTTAATACACCCCAGATGGATTTGCCCAGAAAAGTTTAACGGAAAATCTTTTTCAGCATACAAAAAATTTTTGAGGAGTTATATCACTGAGGATTGCTTTCCGCAGAAAAAGCCGAAAAGGCTCTTTGTTCTGTTCCCATGACTCCCACAAGATAAAGACATTTTTTCTCCCAATTCTCCATTAAAAACAAGATAAAAATTTTTCACTGTGAGGTGTGTTCAGACACTGGAACAGGCCTAAACCTCTCTGAACCCAGGGAGGTTGCAGATGCCCCAACCCTGGTAGTGTTCAAAGTCAGGTTGGATAAAGCCTTGAGCAACCTGGTTAAGTGGGAGATGTCCCTGCACATGGCAGTGAGGTTGGGACTAGATGATCTTTAAAACCATAACAACTCTTAAACATTCAATGATTTCATGATTAATTTACTAGCTTTGGAAAGACAGCATTTCAGCTTCCCAAACTTTTAGTTTCTGAAAAAGTAATAGGTTATGGGCTAAGTACTGCTGTAGCTTAGTTCAGCACTCAGTTTCCCTGATGCTGGACACCAGAAGTCAGGTGTCTGGTCTGAGCAGTCAGCTCTGCAGTGGACAAAGATGAATGGTGCCTCCTGAGACAGATTTATTTTAGGTGTTTAAAATCAACCCCTAGAGATGCTCTATTGATTAGAGGTTATTGATTCATTGGAAACTAGACTGCACATTACCTCTGGAAAAAGTTGGACCCTGGGATCTGGAGCTTAGAGGAAAAAGAAACATGATTGAGAATGATTTCAATTGTGTTTGGTATAATGCTCATCAAATATATAAAAATTCATATTCATAGACATAAAGGAATTAAATAAGTTAAATTTTCACAGAACACAAGACAAAAGGGCTCATGGGCCAAACAGCAGGTCCTTCCAGTATGAGTGGTTTCTGGAGTGAATTGTTCTTTTGTATATGAATAGTTCACGCTTCTAACCGATCACTAAATCATTATTGTTGGTTGTCTTGGTGTAGGGTGAGGACAGAAGTGGGGGAAACTATCCTGTGATCAATGTATTTCCTTGGGGTAATAGTGACAAGAGCGAAAGAGTAGGAACTGAGGGTGATAACCAGAGGTTTTGTGTTCAGTATTGTCTGACTTGCCTCTTGGGTGCATAAAGTTTCTTTTTACATTTGTTTTGGAAATTGTGAACAAAAATGTGTTTTTCATTACTTAAGACATTTCTGAGCTTATGCACAACCTAGTAATAACATGGTATATTTTAATGTGCTTACACAAAATAAGAAGGTTTTTGTTGCTCATGTAATCCTTATCATACCATTTTATCACTTCTGAATGCAAGTGCTATGGCCCATTAATGTATGTTTTGAAACTTTCTTTTTTAAATTCTCTCAAACAAGCCCACAGTTTCCTTGGTTTTTCAAAAGATGTCAATACGCCTTGCAGATTATTGGCACTACATGAATATCAGATAGAAACTATGATTTTCTTGCATTGACTGTATATCAGATGCTGTGTGATAAAGGATATAGTCAGGCCTTCTGAGCATTGCAAATGTGGCTTGTGATGCAAAGAGTGAGTCTGGAATAACTTTAATGCAGGAAGTATTTTGATGCATTATGAAAAGAATTTTAAATGGAATTATACTTTCCAGTGTATTTATGCAGCCTTCATCTTTAAGCAACCGTATAAACAATAAATAATCCTTCTCATCAGTGTCACTACATCCTATTGAATGAGTCTCCAAGGTACTATAAATAAAGGTTATCTTGCAACCATTAATAGTAAACAGAGGAAAGATTTCTTCACTGACTTTTATGAAGTTTTCAGTAGTGTTTAAATTTGATTCGGCATTTTTGATAGTGGCATTGTGTTTGCCTGCCTGCCTGGGATGTTGAAAGGCAAGGAAGTTTGTGAGGTCCACACATCCCACAGGTTTCTATAGGATTTCAGAGCTTGGTGGGCTGTTTGTTAATATCACTGCAATCTAGTGCTCTCTAGGGTGCATTTGAAACTGCAATTGCATTGAAATGTGTCAGAACTGTGCCTAGACATGCCTACAGGGTGTAAACAGGGCAACCTGCTCTTGCTCTACCTAAAGAGGGCTTGTTCAGGTTCAGGACATCCTGGCTTTTAGCCAGCTCAGAGTAATAAAAATTCATAGAATAATTTGCCTTGAAAGGGACCTTAAAGATCATCTTGTTCCAATCCCCCTGCCAGGGGCAGGGACACCTTCCACTTGACTCAGTTGCTCAGGACCCCGTCCTGCTTCCTCACTTATTCCTCTCTGTGGTTCACTCACTCACTTGTGATAAAGGCCCTCATTTCTTTGGATGTAAAATCTGTTTTGTCTTTTTAGGATCATACCTGCTGGTAGCCTATGTGGAAGGCTTTCCCCAGTCCTACCTGAGCAGTGGGTTTGAGGCACCATGGTTGAATCTCCAGCCCCTGCTCAGTATCATCTTTTGAGCAAACCTTTGCCACTGCTACTGGGACATTATACTTGTATTTCCTAGTTGCATGTTTCTCATGATAGAATATTTTGTCTCCCAGCAGTGGTATGAACAAGAGAAACTAAGCTCGAACAAAGGAGGAAACTGAAAAAGTCCCCGGAAGGATATTAATCAGACAAGACATGAGTAACCTGAAGAAGAGGTGAGTTATAAATTTCCACGTTCAGAGGACACTGCTTGCCTTGTACCTTTCAAACTTGTTAGTGCCACTGCTGATCCAAGCAGTATTTCTGGCAATTCTCATTAGGATTCTCCTGCCCAAAGTCAATGGACTGCCTGTATCATAGAGCACAAGGACTAAACTTAGCCTTGCACTGCATATACTAAAAATGTGTCTGAATTGCTGTCCATTCATGAGAGCAAAGGAATCAACAAAATAGCCTTTGCAGGACCTATTCTGATATGAACTCTTCCCATGACCTTTATATCATGAAAATCTGATACCTCTGAGAGAAATGACCCAAAATGCTTCAAAAATATTTTTAGGCATTAATGAAAGGCATAACTTTTCAAGGGCTCCAAACATCAGTCAGTCTTGTTGTCTTTTATTGGCTTTGGAGCATAATTTTATAGTACTATATTACTTCTAAATTGAGAATATTTTTTTAAGAGAAAACAAAGCAAAACATGAGCAGAAAGACTAAGTCCAGAAATATTCTGATTTGTTGCAGCAGCAAAAAATTTGTGTATTAGCAGAGGCCCATGTTGGGTTGTTATGTGCTATGCTTTTGTCATGCTTTGTCTATCTCTCTTTAAATTAAATCCCAAAGCTACTGTTGGGTCGATTTTGGGTAGAGCAGAAGTGGCATAAAGCCAGTTTTTCTCAGTTGAGAAAATACATTCCCTGTGTGATAATGTCTTTTTAAAAAAAGACACTATCAATAAAGTAATCAGTAAAGTAAGAAACATCAAGGTAGATTCAATAGTCACACCAGAGAGTTTACTAATGCATAGCTGCTCCTCATGAGATCACCACAATAGACCTGATGTTTTTTGGTTTTAATTTTATGTCAGCATGAGCTCTCTTCTCTCTGTTCAATATAGCACTCTTCATACTGACAAAGTGGAAATGGCATCTATCCAAACACACTGGCTCAATGAGCCTCGGTTTTGATGACCTTATGCCTTGTTGGCCTTCTGGTTTAACTGTGGTAAGTTTATTGTTGGCTTCAAAGCAGTTAAATGTAGTCTGAAAGCCTTTTCTTGTTTACTCCTTCCTTTTTTTTCTTTCTCTTTTTTTCCTTCTCATTGTAGAAAAATAAATACTATGTCAAGGACAAACACTTAGGTTATAGATTTTTTCTTTTCTGTTACTGTTTTTATTACAAGGTAACCCTGAAGACCTTTTCATTTTCTTGATTGCTTAAAGAGGCTTCATGAAAACATGACATCTCAGATGTAGAGATAGGTATAATTGAGTGAAAGATTCCATTTGCCAGGATTCTACTACAGTAAAATCCTAAGGAATTAAAAAAAATGGAAAGAGCCAGTAAGGTTTTAGTGGAATTTGATAGGAGGCCCTATACAAATATCCAGATGAAACTCTAGCCAATTATTCTGTGCTGAATATTATGCCCTGTTGAAAATAAAATACCTGAGTTTAATCTTTCATTCAGAGTAAAAATTTGTAGTATAATGACCTGATTTAGCTGAAAAAGGGAAAAAATAAGTAAGTCTGACAGCTGAGAACAGAAGGGGGATTAATCTCAAAAGCTTCTAGTCTTTGTTTCCCATCCTTTCATTATTATTCAATCAGAGCAAAGAAAGGACTAGCTGCCCTGACACAGCTCCAATTGCATTGCTCAGAGAAAGGGAGAGGCATGGTGTAGAGAGAGAGATTTCATTATTTACAGAACGAGGAACTGTGAAGAAAATAGAGAGCAAAGGAGCCATTTGTCCCACCTCTAGGTCTGCCTGGGGCTTTGGGCAAAGGCAGGCTGGCAGTCATCAGCAGGTGCAGCAAGGGCAGCTGCAGGTAAGTATGACAGGGTGGGGTGTCTCACGAGGTGCAGGGTGCAGTAACCCACCAAATGCATCATTACCTCACTTCCAGTCTACATTTGACCTCCAATGTGCACATGAAGAGAAGAAGGGAGATGATGCTGTGACATACATTGGAGTGCTGTCTGCTCTTCTGATGTCTTTGATGGTGGCTCTTCTTGGCATGTGACATGATCCCAGCTCTCATTCCACTTGTGAGCATGTACAACCACAAGCTCCAATACAGCCCCAAATGCCAGTGGCTGCTGCAAGTCAGACTGCTGTGCACCTACTCTCTCCAGCTGACCAGAATTGCACTGGAAAGTACCATGAGGTACCTTGCACTTCTTACACCACTGTTTGAATCAATGCTTTAGTCTGCTAGGCTTTAGTTTCTGCAGTAATACTGGAACAAATATTCAAAGTATCTTTAAAGATCTGGAGGATGATGAGGAGATGAATTAAGAGCCATTATAGATTTTCCAAAATCAGGTTATGTCAGTGGTCTAATTTCCTTCTGGAACTAAATAATAACTACCCTTATAGATAGGAAAGAAACAGGCTATGACACTCTGCTTTCTCCTGACAAATTCTGATTTTATCTCTCATGACATTTCATAAACTAGCTAAGAAATCACTCTACAGATTATAATAAGACTAGTTGCACTCTTTTTGGAAAACTGCATTTAAAAAGTTTTTCAAAGCTCACTATCACTTTTTAGTATTTTTTGTGAACTTTCATTAGATGTCAATATTTAAGGAGCATACTATAGGACAGAATTAGTCTTGAGAAAGAGTTTGACACATTAAAGATGCAGTCTAAGGCAGCAGTTCAACAAGAAGTATTTCAAGATATTATGCTTGGACAGGAATAATCTTCTTACACCCACAGAGAAAGAATAAGAGGCTGGATAATTGAGTATCCTCCTCACTGGAGAATAAGAGGTTAGGCTGAATCTCCCGTCACAGTGAATAATCTACTGAACAGGATAAGAAAAAAGTGATTTTGTTGGGAGTTAATAGGTTAGTTACACAAGAGTATTACCTGTAGGGTATTTGAAATCATCTTCTAGTCTATTAAGTTTTGGTAAAGGTTCATTTAGAATATTATGCCCAGTTTTGAGTACTAACTTTTAACAAATACCTGGCTCAACTGGAGAGATTACTGAAAACAACAATTGTAGGAGCAGAAAATGTAATTTATGAAGAAAGGCTTAAGAAATTGGAATGGTTAGGTAGAGAAAGAACATAGCATGAAACATAACTGTGCACAACTTAAAAGGAGGGTGGAAACTCTGTTCCTTTCACATTCTACTGATAGAATAAGAAATAACAGACTTTAACTGGTGTAATGAGGATTCCCGCTGAAAGTTAGGAATAATATAATGAGAACAAAGACAGGAAAGCTTTAGCACAATCTGTGAAAGATTATGGAATCTCCACGTGAAGAACTTGTCTCTCTGGCATGGCTTGGGTATAGTTCAGTGAGGAGAAGGATTAGATGTACTCTTGAGGTAATTTCAGTAGGGTTTTCTGTAACATTTTTGCTGAGTCTGTCCTTTCAATATGCGATTCCTTCTTTAGAGCAACTGTGAGGTGAAAAATGTTATTTAGCAGAAAAAAGAGATTAATTTGACTTGATTCCACTTACATGCTCACAATCACCTCTCACATGCTCAAAATGGATTTTTTGCATCCTGTGTGAGCCTGTTGTGTTGGCTGAGCCTAGTAGGTAGACTCCAAAATACCCCTGCCCTACTTGCAAATGCTTAAGAAATTTGATGAGTTTTGTTGCATACACAGCACAGTTTCCAATGAGGTAGAAGTCAACATGATATTTTCAAAAAATGTCACTGCTTTGGAAAACCTCAGGCTTTGGTTCATCTTGAGACACTCATTTGCCTTAAACTATTCTCTACAGCAAGACAGCGCATGAAATTGTTTGCACTTTGGTGAGTGCTGCCTTTGCTGATTGTAATTCAACTTCCAAAAGAAAGTTTCAACTGTCCTCACTGTAATCTTCTTACTCTCACGGTTCTAGGCTACGGAGACATTGGCATACAACTTGTGATCCAAAAAGTTTTCTTGTTAATAAGTTTTCCTGTTAAATTGCAGATTTGTAGGTCTGGGTGAAAACATTTGGGAGTTTAACCATTTCATCAGAAAACTCTGAGCTCTATTACTAGGATTGTTGATTTTGGCTGGTAATTGCAATCAAAGTGGAATAATTAAAGAAAGCAGCAGTGGTTGAAAATGATTGCCAGTTGTAATTACAAACCAAAACCAACAATCCTATGGCCTACTGCCACCATCTGTTTTTTCTGCTCACTGTGACTACAGTTTCCCCCATTTCCTTTTCTCACTCAGCATGTGATACCTTCTACTTCCTGCTTGACCCCTTTGCAGGGTGTCAGAGCTGGGATCTTCCAGGGGCTGTTGCTAGCAGGATGTGTCCTGTTTCAGGCATTCTACTCATGTATATGGGGTTTGTCATGCCTCCTCCCAATAACCTGTCATGGGAAGAATGCCTCTTGTTGAAAGAAACATCAGGTAGCCAACTGAGTTGATTAAAAAACTTTCATTGTTGTTTGCTAAACTGACAGCTGGAAAATTGATTCTCAGTTAACAGTTCTAATTTCTATTACTGGATATCTAACTCCTATTTTAAAGAATTCAGGTCTGCATTTAATAACTTGAATATATTTTATTTTTGCTTATGTGTCACATACTGGATTTGCATAATGAGATTTGAGAGCATGTGCAGAGGTAAAGAACCCCTAAAATAGCTTAGATTGTGTTGAAGGAGACAAGGAGACATTTACATATAGAAGGCAGAAGAGGGTGAAGAAAGTTTTTGTCATGGTTCTTAAATATTCTGCCAGTTTACAGTATCATCTAATTTGACATTTCATCACAGACTATGGAGGCAAAACAATTATGACATAGAACATTGCAAACAAATGAGCCCAAAGTATAACTATGGAAAAAGCAAAAGTAAAATATTTTTGAATATAATTAGTCACACTGGTCAGGGGCTGTAGTGTAACCTCCTTCAGCTGCCCAAGTATTCCATTCCTAGGCTTATACCTAGTTTTAAGTTCAGCCTCCTGCTGTCTGAAAAAGTAAACAGATATGTTGGTGAACTAGTTTTGGGCAGGTCAGGGTTAATATTTTAGTAGCAGCCACGAGGGGGATAATACTATTCTATACTATCTTGCACTTGCGAGGGGCAGAAATAAGGGACTGGCATTTTGGGGGAAGGTTGGTATTTTGTTGCAATTTTTCTGTGTAAATTGTTTCTTTATCTTATAGCTTTTGTCATTAACATTGTTGGTGTCACTGTTCATTATCTTATCTCATTGCTGTTTCCTGTAAATTGTTCCTATCTCAGCCTATAAATTTCACCTTTTTGTGGCTCCAATTCTGAACTCCATCCCCCGAGTGGGAAGGGGGAGGGCATTGGGTGTGGAGTAGGCAGCTGGTGTCTGCATTCAGAAAGTCTTGTTTGGGGGATGGAGAAGGTACTAAATTGGGGAGTGCCATTCCTAAGACACAACAATTGTTTTCCAGTGATTTTTCGCTAACTCTGGTGATGTAAGAGAAAGTATATGCTTCTTATCATGTTTAATTCTTTCAGAAATTTTCAGAAGAATTAAGTAACTGGAAAATCACTTAGATTTTTTGACTGCTTATGACTCAGTACTGCTTATGATGAAGGTGCTCATTAGTTAATCCTATCCTCTCAGATGAAAGGTTTGTTGATCAATATAATCTGCTGAGATATAAGACCTTACCTGTAACCTCTTCAGTTTGAAAAAGCAGGTTACCCCACCCAAGCTGCAAGTTTGCAGACAGTACTGGAGATCACATTTTTCAAGATGGGAAGGAACTACAGAGCTGGGATACTGTCTGGGGGAAAAGAACATAATCTTCTGTGGTATAAAGAATTTGGGTGGCATATTTTGTAATCTTTTGTGGAATATCTAACATTACAATGCAGTGTCAAGAAGTGGCTGAACAGCTGTCAGAATATGTCTGTACACAAACCAGACAAATTGGTGGATATCTAGTGAACAGAGTTATGTGTATTGCAGCTGTGCCATCTTCCTGTTATGAAAAAAAGTCTCAACATGTTAGGAATTGGAACTTTATTTTTAAAATCCCAATATAGGGAAGAAATAACAGTAATGAGGTTAGATTTGATAATTTCTTATAAATGATGAACAGGATCTCACATGCATTTGAAATAGATCTGATTGAAATTCATTCTAGTTGTCTCCCATTAATCTTAATTGTAATTCTGTATTTCACTTTAATAGGTTGCTAGACTTTAGGAAGCTGTGTTATTGTTCTTACGTACTTGATTGGTTTTTAATTGATGAAGTTTTTCTGAGTTCTGCATGTGGAAAGGAATGTGAACACTGCCATTTTCTATGTGAGTGTTTCTAGGGCAAACAGTATTGCTATGATTCAAAGCAAGTAGGGAAAATGCAGAAAGTTCTGCTAAAGAGCAGACTTCTGTACTTGGGATGAATTTGATGGAAGGCTTTTTGCTTGTAGTAAAAATTTTAAAACAAACTCAGATTATCTGTCTACAATGAACAGGGTACCTGTAAAACAAACTAACCACACAGCACATACATTGCTTCAGAAAGCCGTGCTCACATTTTTAATGTCCAGAAGGAAGACTTGGCATTTGTAATGCAGAACCTGGAAGGACAAAAATCTCACCCTTTCTGCTTTCACTCATTTCAAGGAGACTCGAGTGTTCTCCACACCTTGCAGGATTGAATCCTTTGTAAACTTGCTCATGATTAATATATGTTATGAATATCTATTAAATGTTACAGTAGGTTGATAACACCCAGCCATATCACTCATTTATTAAAAGAAACTGTTCAGTCAAAGTCTGGATAGGGAGGTGAGAGAGCAACTCAGCTGTACTTAGATTGATGATACTTCTAAAAATTGTCCAAGCATGTGTGCAAGAACCTGTCAAAGTAAGAGTTTAATAAATGAGTAAGTGAAGGACAGGTAACTTTCCCAATATACAAAAGTTGTGCACATGCACCTACATGCTTCATTTATTCCCTGCTTCCTAGCAGGTAAACAACACAGAAAGAGAGTCTGTTTGCCGTTTTTGAGCTAGATTGTCTGGAAAAGAATTTTGCCAAGTCAGTTATTACTGGGGCTACAGCAGCATGCTGCATGGCATCACTGAAGGCTGCTTTTGCATCAGCAGATTTCCACCAAACTCAGTGTAGTGATTCTTTCCTGTCACTCCAAGAACCTGCTCTGGTCTTCTGGGCAGCGTCAGCCACAGCAGGATTTGCCCCCAGGAGGACAGGTGGCTTCTGAAAAGAGATAGAGGATGGGGAAGGGAGGGTATGGAAACAGGGGGAGGTGCAGACCAGAGCCTGGGGAGCAGCTGAGCCTGTGGAGTTGCTTGCTCCAAGCAGTCTCACCCCTCCACAATGACAGCAGCACTCCTGATTTTATAGGAAATTTGCACTTTTCAGGGTCTGTTGCCCAAGTTAATTGCTGATTTTGCCTTTTTTTGGGGTGCTGTCTCTGTTTACACCAGAATTGGTAGGGCAGCATAGCGCTATAAAATTCTCAAAGATAACAGGATATGTTAGGTACCAAAATATTTTCCTCCCTACTGACAGTTTGGAGTTGTTTGTGGTGATTATTTGGTAAACCAGATGCTTAATAAATTTTGAAAAAGAATGTGCCTAATCCAGGGATTGAAAACTGCTTTTAGCTACTTGCCTGACGTGGAACCATCATCTTAATCCCAGGTTTTGATTGTGTAAGTCTCTGAGAACAAAATATAAAGCACTTAGAAATAGCACTCAAGCAGAAAAGGACTGTTGGCTGAGAAGTTCTTAGTGCCTGAGCACTCCATAAAGATTCTTTTCTGTGCAATCATCTGCTTTCATTTCTCCCTCATATCTATAGAAGCCATTCCATTTGTAATTACGGTAAGGGGCTTGACACAGCCCACATTTCTAATGAACTGCCACAATGCTTCTTTATCAGCTAGTTTGTTTCACCTCCAACCTCTTGTTTCACAACATAATTCATATGTAACACTCCTGATAGGTTACTGAGTAATGTCTGGGAGTACTGCCCTCTCTGTATTCCTCATTGCCATTTTGACATAATCAGGATTTACATGGTTTCAGCTCAGGCATCTTTGCTTAGTAAGTGAGCTATAGATTTTCTATGGTAACATGTTGTATTGCTAGATCTTGGACATCCAGGAATTTTTGGGAATAAAATTGCAAAGGCTTAGTGCTTTTTTTTTGCTTTAATATCTATTTTGGACCCTGTGGTTGATATCTGGTATCTGACTTAGTATGATGTGTTAGGTGGCTGACTGGAGCTGCTACCCTCCAGATGTTTGTGATTATCTGTGTTCTGGTGTGTGTACAATAAGAAAGCATTGTGGAAGCTGGCTATGGTTAACCTTGGTATTTACTGTCCTTTAAAAGGGGAAAGATGCTGTCAGGGCCATAAGAGCATCCAAATGCCTCTGTTGCCATTATCACCCATGCATGCCCTGCCTATGGATAAGGAGTTTCATTTCAGTACAGGTCCCCAGTTCTGACTCAGAAATGTTGAATGTTGCTCAAAGTCTTTCTGTGTTGACTTCCTGATGGGATTTTCTGGAGGGATCTCAGATCTGTCCTCCTGTCAGATCCCCATCCCTGCCTCCCCCTGCTCCCAAAAAGTTCTTCCTGCATAGACTCCAGGTCTGACTCATTCACTTTGCCTGATGGTCCCTGGCTGGCTGATGGCTGCCACAGTCACTGGGTCCATCCTCTCAGATGTGGTGGGTCAGCACCCTGGTAGAAGAGGACACTGGCTGTTCTGTGTCCCCTTGGCTCCCGGGAGCTCCTCTTCCCTCAGGAAGAGCCCCAATCCCCTGTGGGCAGCATTTTCTGCCTCAGTTGGCTCAGGCAGCTGGTCATTATATAATGACCTCTTTGAATTGCCTGTCCCAAGTCTTATTGGCAGGAGCAGGAGCCTTTGATGATTTGATAAATCCAAAATAGATGAGGGTCACTTCACGGTCATGGTCAGGTTGCCTAGAAACATCTGCTTCATCTAATGGCATTTGGTGCCTTCTTTGGGAAGGTGGATTTGACGGGGCATGTGACGTATTTAGAGAGTGTGAGTCATCAACATCTGAAAGGACTTCAGTGCCCTCATGTTGTGTGCTTGGCATTGGCAGTAAATGTAAGTGAAGACAGTATGCTGAGCCAGACTGGAAACATTCACACCATTGTGCCTGCAAAAGCACTGGGATATCTCAGCAATCACTTCTCATGGCTCAGTTTGTCCCTTTGAGGGTGAGGAATAATAACTTATTATCAAGTTCTGTGAGATATGAATAATGTGCAATTCTTGCCGTTAATTCCTCCTGAAATTGCACTGTGATTGCTGCTGCACACTGCTGCAAGGTGACTTAAATGTGTTTCTGGGAAAGGGAAAACAACCAACAACCAAAACCAACCAAACAACCAAACCAAACCAACAGCCCTCAAGAAAACTAAATGTATTGTTTAATAATTTACCTTGATGGAAGAGGCACATGAATGGGAAAGTTAACCAGTCAGGGAAAATAGAAAGTAAAGAACGGTAATCAGTGTGAAATAATCACCACAGTATCTGAGTGCTTTTTCCAAGTCCAAAATTCTACATCAAGTCTCAGCCTCCTCCTGGCAGGATAGAGGTCACAGTGTGCCACTTTCTGTCATCTTGGCATTAACTGCTTGAGTCAAAAAATGTAATGACAAAAAAAAGGTCCAAATCTGGGGTATTTGCCATTTGTAAAGGAAGTATCCTATTCAGAAAAATTACTCCTATTCATGAAAGATGTAAGCCAATATTAGAAAAAATTTTAGTGCAGGTTACATAGGAGGCTGCATAATATAGTTTTCTCTAATAAGCCAAAAAAACTTTGCATTCATCAATATGGATTTCTTGGCATGCAAGTGGTATTCAGGAGCACACAAGGGAGGGGAAAGGGAGGCCAGAATACAGGTGAAGAATGAGAGGAAGCTGGCACTGACACAAATGATAGCAAAAATGCTGATTTTGTAAGGAAAAATGTAAATCATTTTTAGTGCCTTTTGAAGAAATGTTCCCAAGTTAAAGTTGCCTTAAAGGCATATGACCCAGGCTGACATTGCTTTGGCAGCAGAATGTGAAGGGTGTGGATGCAAACATGAAATGTCCTTTGATGAAGAGTGCTCACCAACAGCCTTTCTGACAGTAGCAGCAACACCAGTACTTTTGAAGACCCAGTTATTTTTTCTGTCTCTGGACAAAGACAATCTGTACAATTTGTTAAAGCTGAAGAAAAATTGATGTAATTTTCCATATGTGGGGGTATTTATCCCCTCATTTCTTCACAATCAGCTAAACCTAGCACTAATTCTAAGCATATTACCTGTTCAAATCTTGGGGGTTTTTACCTGAGACAGACACAAAACTTTAACTTTGAAATCATTATAGTCAGTTTGTGACTGAACCAGCAAACAGTTACCCCTTCAGAATGCTGAGCTGACCATAAAGGAACATCCCTGCTGGGTGCTATTGAGCACAAGAGCTGTCTAAACTTTCTAGGGTATATAAGGCCACATCATGTGAAGCCTCTCCTGCTCCTAACCCTCCTCTGCCTCTCCCCAGCCCTGGTGTGGGCAGGAATAGCCCTCATTTCTGCACCATGATTCAAGGCCATTATGGTTGGTAGTTGGGTACTTATCAGTTCAGGTACTTCTTGTGCTCACTTGGCTCTATTCTGGTCTTCTTTGTTTTACAACATGGAACAACACATTTTTGTACAGCAGAGCCCTTTATATATCTTTTGAACCTTGTACCTATATATCTTTTGAGTCTTGTGGGGTGCATCACTGTAGAATGTATGAGTTTCTGTACATCTGGGGTACATGTAGGTAGCAGAGAGCTTATTTTTTTTTTCTCATGCTTCTGCTTGATTTCTACAGCACAGCATCACCCACACAGAGCTGCAGCACCTCTCCATCCTCTCAAGTCAGATGTGAATGGTAAGAGGACCCTGTGGCATTGCGCTGCAAGTGTGAAGAGTGCCTGTGCTGCTGGGGGAGCTGGGGTTATCCCTCTGACTGAGCTGGGCCTGGATGCTTTACCTTTGTCACATGCCTTTGTCACATTCCTATTTCTAAATGCAGCTTTTTTTGCAGTGTTAAATGCTCCAAGGGATTGTTGGGCCCAGTCATGTTAATTATAGTATTGAACTTGGATCCAAGCTGGAAGGATTTTAGTCCCAGTTTAAACTGAGCTAAGACTGGATTGAGAATGTGCTGGTTCAGCTTGTACCTGCAGGCTGCTTCAATTTCTGAAATCCCTGTCCCACTACACATGCTCAAATCTCCAAAGGCTGGAAAGCAGCAGCCAGTGTTGGATGAGTGAGTTATATTCTGCAACAGCAGTTCCAGCCTGAAGAGCTTTAATTTCTCCTGGTGCTCTTTTGTGCATCTTGAATGCTTTATGGACTATCATCACAATCCACAGCTATGGCAGCAGGAGAATTAGAAATGGGATCTTTACAGAGGCTAGCTGTGTCCTTCTGGGAGAATGGCTAAATTTCAAGGTGCCAAATTTACTTGTGAGCAAACAGCTCCCAAGAGAGGCTTAAGACTGCTACTTGCTGATGTAATGTTTTGTCTTTTTGGAATGTAATGTTTTGCAGTTTTTGGAAACCCTTTGCAGTTTCTTTGTGTGCTTCATTCAGGGTAAAACTGACCCTTAAAGAGGGAGCCTGGAGTCCACGTATAACTTGCCTCTTTATTTAACCTTGTGCTGACCAGTTACTCAGGACTAAATTGAATCCCTCCTGAATTCTGCTTTCCAATATGTATGATTAAAAAACCCAAATGAACTGAGACATTTTCTGTTTTGCAGAAACCTTAATAACTTTTCATAGACTCTAAATTATTGGCTCAGAAATTTATTTTCTTTCTGAAGACTTCTGACTTTTAATAATAAAGGAGCTGCCTGCCCCGAGCAGAGAAATACAAGAGCACTTTCTTTTTTGGTTATTCTTCAAAAAAAGTTATCTTTAAAAAAAGGTTAATAGCTTGTGACCTGGGTATATCAACAAGGAATCTTACTGGTATCATTTGTTTAGTCCTAGGTGGAAGCAATTTCTTTATTTATCTTCATCCTTCAAAAGGGAAATTTGTAGAACCTGTTTGGAGATTTAAGGAGATGTGCATTGCTTCATTGCCAATTTAACATTACCATTTAATGTACACAGTATGTGGGCTTCTCTTCCATGTTTTGCAATAGATGTAGAGTAAGAGTTGTAATATATCACTTTCACAAGCAATTTAGCACAGCACAAGGGAGGAAATGTAGCTGTACTGTCTTGCTACTTATTTTCTAATAAAATTCTAATAGATTTTAGGTTAATGACACAGAAGATGACATTTATATCTTTTTTTTTTTTTAATCTGCAGCACAATGAAGCAGGAAGTTATAAAACCAGATGATAAGATAATGCACTCCTTGCTTGTGCACAATAAAGTACCCTTATAAAGTGCTGGTTTGCCTTTGACACTTCACTGAAGTCTCTCTCTGAGACAGTACCTGGCAGGCCAGAGTCAGTAAGGCTGGTTAGGCTTTCCTTCACTGAGATTGATTTGCTCCTCACTTGAAAGATGATCTTCTTTAACTCTCCCCTGCTATGCCAAGAATTATTTGACTTTTTTAAAAAAAGAAGGCAGGAAAAACAGCAATTTTTTTTCTATGGTTAATAAAGGAAGATTAAAAAGAGTACCCTGTTGATAAGATCTAACCATTTATGTTCCTGTGTGATGAAAGGTGAATACTTATTTAAGATTTATTTAGTATTTTGTCATCTCTAATGAATCTAAAGGGCACAACAATTTGTCTTAACATTCTATAATGCAGTGAAGCTCATTTTAACAAATAACTATATAAATAACACATTTACCAAGCCCCTTGGTTGACTGATCTTGTGTTTGAGCTGTAAAACATTTTTAATTGATAACAGACTGAATCTGAAATAACAGAATAGATTCTTTCTGTATTAAAAAAAAAGCATGTAAGGCACTTGTGGCTGTGTGCATATGTTTCTGTAAATCTTGCTGTGCATCTATGTAGGGTTTCATTTCATGTTTCTCAAAGTAACTACGAATATTACATCTGATTACTTTGAACATGACACTGGACAATATCTACTTTCAAGTTCTTTAGAATTTAAATGAAGCACACATCACAATATTTTTTTAAATGTCACAATGTTCTTTGATTTCCAGGGCAGAAAGAAGAGTCAATATTTTCTGATAATTTTTTTACTACTACCCAATCCTACTAGCCAATACTTGGTAGAAATGATTGTAATTTCTGTCCAAGACAAGTAAAAGAATATTATGGCTGGATTTGATGTTTACAGAATCATGCAACCTATCAAAAAATTGTGAGACCTTAGTGCTACTCATGACTTTCTTTTTATGTCTCAGTGGATGTTTTTCTTTCAATGTATTTGATCCTTAAGTGGGATTTTGCCTGGTATTGTGAGTTGGCTCCTTTTGGAACAAGAAGCAGCAAATTAATAAGAAAATAAGAATACAGCCTAAGAATATGCCGTGGAAGGACTTCTCAAGCTTCCCATATAATTGTTTCAAATTATCTCTGTTCCGTGCTGTGTCTACCCATGAATAGAAAGAAGTAAGTAGAAGACCTAGGATTTAGTTTCTGTTGTGGAGGATATGCTTTCTACAACAGCTCATTTGGACTGCACTGGAGTCTAGAAGGACAAAGCACAGGTGCCAGGCTATCATTTGTACCTTTTCCCTTCCAAGGCAAGGCCTGAAAAACTGAAAAATGCACTGCTTGTATGCCAGTGAGTTTACTCAAATAAAACCATGTGATTGGGGCAGAGTGGGAGCTTCAGACAGAATTTGTTAGAGAAGTTCCTCCCATTGAGTCACAAGGTGCAGAAAGGACCTCCTTGCTTTTGTAACTCCTCTCAGAGAGGAGCCTTGGTGAGACTGGATCTTCCCAGGCTTGGTCAGCAATTCATGTCTAAGTGATTATACAGGTGGAATTGAGCTTTTACAAAACTTTTTCCTGCAGGATTAAAGATGGCCACTCAGATATATTTATATAAATAAAATGAATTATTTATTTGAGTTAATTAAAAATTATAATAATTAGACAAAAAAAAGAGCCTTATCAGAATTATTTACTATGCAGTATGGTATAACTACCAGTATAGTGCTATTTTTGAAGCAATATTGAAGCAATTATATTAATGCAATTATATTGAAGCAATTATATTAAAACTAGAAAAACCGTTTATTAATGACTGTTAGCAAATCTCTTTATCTCAGCCTCAAGAAATGACCTTAGGGGCACCCCCACTCAAGGGAAGGACCATCACACAGCTTAGGGATGTCTGCTCAAGGGCCTCACCATGCAAAGTGGGACTGGCCTTCTAGAGTATAAAGTGATGGACTGCCAGCCATACATATTTTAAGGATTATGTTTTGTCAGATTTACTCAGCAAAAAAAGCTTTGTGCTGAAAGAAATTATTAGCAGCTCTGTGGTTTTTACTGCCAAACACTTCTGACTCACTTTTGTATCAGTGCTTGTATTTCCTCACTGGTCCCAGGCTCAGGGAGCATGTCTTGCACATCCTTGTGGTGGGGCCTGATGGTTTGGTCAAACTGATTTCAGCATTCACCAACACTAAAATCAGCAGACCCTCCTTGCTCCAACAAAGGGCAAGCTCTCCTTGCTCAAGCCATCAACCTGTAAACAGATGCAAGTTTTGAGCTGCTGTATCCTTGCTTAGGCAGAGCATCCTGCGACAATGTTCTTACTTAGCTTGAGACATCTGAACAAAATCCAGTACTTTTACTTAACTGTAAAACTGGCTTTGAGCAAGACTTGGGTATCTTTTGAGAGTGTAATACAGAAATAATTCAGCAACATTCGTGTTGGCCCCTAAGCATGGTACTTTTGCAGTACTATCTGATCTCTTTTATTACCTCTTTATGAAGATGAAAGGAGTTATTTCCAGACCTATTGCTCTCAACAGACTACAAGAGGTCCAGGCAAGTAGCTCTCAACCTCTAGTGGCTGAGACTTAATATTAGGTATCTATATTACAGACTCTACCTAGCAAGTCTGTTTTGCTCTGATTCACTCTGAAGTTGAGCTCATTTAGCATTTCATTTTCAATGAAGCATTCTCAGGACTAAAATACATGAGGAGGAGCTGGAGCCACAGCATCGGAGCAGAGGGACTGAGTCTTCTTCTATGGTGAGACTCCAGGGAGTCCTCTAGGAGTCTTCTGCTCTGCTTCTCTAGGTGGTCTCTTAGATGTATATACAACTGTTGGAAACAACAGATTGAATGCATTAACCAGGACCTTTGACTCACCTTGTCTAAAATTCTTTGTTCTATATGCTCACAGTTCTTTGCCTACATCTGAGCAGCATTTCTTAAAAGGAAAAGGGCACAGTCGATGTTCAGCTGAATAAGTACTACAGTCTTGAAAGCTCTTCAGATGTTTTAAGAAAATAATCAGAATTCAGAGTGTATATTAAATTATCAACTATCTAATAAGCGTGCTACTTCCCAGCTGGGATCCTTCTGGTACATTCATTCATCTTCAGCTGGTGTAATTAAAGATGAAAGGTGTAACACTGATGATCTTTCTCTAGAGATCTCATCAGTTTAATGCTAGAACTATCAATGGAAAGGGAATATCATATAAATTTTTCAGACTTAATTGGACACCTGCTGGAGGTCAAGCAAAACAACCAAGGTCTACTGAAACAGGGATTGCCTTCAGTAATTCAGTAATTTGGTAGGAGGGAATTTGGCAAGGCAATGCAACCTTTGTTTCATATTTGCTAAAACCAAGTTAGTGTCTAGCAAAGTGGACACTAGGAAAGAAATGGAAAACAAGAAGAGCATAAAGCAATGTGCTTAAAAATCTCATCATATAAACTAGTAACCTCATGCATGGAGCAACTGAAGCAAAGAATGCCATGTCAAGGTTGCATTTAATAGCTTCCTACTGGTCCAACAAGGGTGTGCAGATCTATTTCTGGGGTAACAACTTCCTAATAAACTTCTATCTAGATCTACTAGATGAATGAAAAAACAGCCTTTGTTTCCCTCAAACATGATTTTAAATCACATCAGTGTGTTTTGATGTAGTGGAAAAAAAAGACTCACTTTTAAAATAATTTTTCGTATGGTAGTGTCAAAAATACTTTTTCATTGTGATGATGTCATCAGATCCTCTTGATCCATTTATAGCTGCTATTAAAATTGCTGTTTCCATAAATGTATATGACTGCCTTGAGGGTGTCTATATTTGCTACAGAAGTTGTCTCAGGAATCTTGGAGCAATCTCCCAATCTAATTAAGAGTGCTGTAATTACAGCATGAAGGGCTGTGCTGCTAATACCAAAGTTTCAAAAATCATGAGTCACTCAAAAAAATGAGTCAGGGCCCATAATTTGAGACTGGCCCCCATATATGAATATTTGCTTTTTAAAAGAGTATATTATGTTTTGGGTTTGTTGTTAATTTTTGAACTCCCTCTGCCCATGCTGTGGTTTGTGTGTGTATGGATATATGTGCATGCATGTGTGCTATAATTCTGCAAATAATGTTATTTCTTCACCATAGGTTTAGGGAAATGCAGTTCTGGTCCCTAGTCTCATTTCTGTCTATCTGCCTACCTTTAAGCACCCAGGAATTGTTACTCCACAGGTCCTCCTGTGGTACCTTACATTACCCACTCCTTGAGAAGAGGACAAATTGTAGTTTCTTGGGCTCCTCTTGGGCCTGGAAGGGAAAGAGATGGGAAAAAAGAGCTTAGGGGGCTTTCCCACATGGAAGGAAGAGTCAGGTATCTTGACTTTCCAGACACTTTGCTACTCAGATGAGGAATTTTTCTCCTCATCTTTTATTTTCCCCAGAGCTGGGGACTACATGATGAATGGGCCAAGTTCTGACCAAAGTACTTGGATTTATCTAAAGCTTAAACCAGGGCCTTCCTTGTCCTGGTTATAGGACAAAATTAAGATTTGATGATAATGGTTTGAGTCCTGTGCTGCAGGAAAAAGGACTTGTTATGTAGTGTTTTTCTTCTGTCAATATTATATTCAAATTTTCTATGGTAAAAGATGCTCAGCTACAACACTGATAGGTACAATATATATCAGTCTTCCATATAAAAGAGAAAGAAGGAACCTCTACTTGGGTAGACTGATACAAGACTTAATCTTTACTTTCTTTTGTCAGTTCCCAATAGCTGAACTAATCCCTGGAATAATTTATTTCAGTTATTCCTAGAATTTCAATTAGTGAATTATCATAAGGCATCACCATGTCTTACAAGGCAATTGGAATGTTTTGCCTCAGAAATGGCTGTGTTACACCTTAATGTAGTAAATGCCTGTGAATGGAAATATTTTTGATCTCACTCCTCATGGCCATAACATAAATAAAGAAATCATTTAACAGTGCCTCCCAGACAGCAGCAGCAATCTGCCTCACCACAAAATATTTTTTGCTGCGGCACTTCAAAGAGGTATTATACTAATTGAGATGGATTTTTTAAAACAATAAGAAACTTTCCTGTAAATGGTTTCTCATACTTCAGCCTTCTCCTCATTCTCTGAATTTCTTGGCATCATTTCATATGCTTCTCTACTTGCAACCCTCCTTCAATATCTTACCTTTTTCATGTCAGCTGACTCAAGGTTCCTGGGTATTTTTCTCCCTTCATGATATTTGTAACTTTTGAACATTATCTATGAATGAGATGTGCCAAGTTTGACCAGACATTCTAATAAGCACATATGTCACTTCATTTTCATTCCTCATTTTTGACTCCACTGTTTCTAAATTATGAATCTTTATTGACTGAGTCAACAACAAAGACCACATATCCCCATTCTTGGTTCTTGTTTGCACATCATTTGCATTGCACTTTAGCAGCGAGGTTCTCAATCACTCTTGTCTGATTATTAAGAACTGTATTTTTAAGGTGGAGAGATTGGGTGTTTCTCCAGTGAATCTTGCATACCCTTTTGGAAAAATGCAAAACTAGTTCAGAGTGAGGTCTCTTTCAGTATTTTCTAAATGCAGGCAAATCACCTTTTCTCCTCATCTAAGCATCACCTGTAGTCAACAGACAGAGAAGCACCATAGAGAGGGGCATATTTTTTGTAAAAGACAATACTAAGCAGGAGAAATTGTCCTGTGCAGATATCCATAGTCCTTCCCTTGCTTCTAGGTGAGCCGTGATGCTCGGGTCTGCACTCTCTAACTTCAGAAACACATCAGGCCTGTGCTTTCAGTATCTCCTTCTCTTGCACTGAGCAAATTCCCATTGGATGAACTGGAGCACCCATAAGGGATCTCCAGGGCCAGGTCCTCCTGTCTCATGGCATGCACCTCCTGACATCCACCAGGTTTCTGAGAGATGTTTGGGGTGCTTTATTGCCAGCCTAGACAGCTCTCTGGAGTCTGGAAGTTCAACTCAATAAAAGAAAAAAATATTTTACCTAGAAATACTGCTATTTATGTTTTGTTATTTGTTCAGGATGCAGCTGTCAATTGTTAGCTGTATGACTTTGTTGTATGGACCCAACACCCTTCCTGTTTCATAAGCCTGCTGTGGAAAGGCTTTGGGATACTGCACAATTCCCCCAGGTTCAGCCAACTGCAGTGCCTCAAAACACAAACCATGTTCTGCTACAATTTTTTTCTTCTTAATAAAAACAGCCAGACCCGAGAGCTAATATATTAGCACAAGCAGGACAATTGTATTGCTACGCCTTAGCAGTGCATGATGTATGATTAACATTTTTTTGTTAAAATGTCTCAGTTCCAGAAATGTCCTTTTTACTGGCAACTTAAGAAGGTGAATTTGTCTTTGGCAGGCTGCAATTCTTCCCTTTGAAAATCATACTTTTTTTCTAGCACTCCCCTACATTATGCTTGGGTACTACAGTGTTGCAATGTATGGCATCAGCTCAGTTCAACAAAGCTATTGAGTTATTGTACTGGTTAATATAGCAAAATTTATACAAGTTTAACCACATTTATTATCCCTGACAACAATGCAGGTGCTCTGAATGCTAAGTGAATTTTTTAGAAAGAATATAATTAATTTTTCTTGCCCTGTCCAAAAATGCTTAGTGGTCAGTTCTGCCATGGAAATGTATTTGATAACATGTAAATCTGGCATTTTGGAAAGTAATTAAAAATAAAGTTGCTGTAGTTTTAAATTCAGCTAATATCTGTCTTGCTACATTCTAAAGTGGTACTAGGCTAAGTGCTTGAACTAATCGATTTTTAAAAGGGTTTGGTTAGTAATCTCAGGGGAAATAAGGTAGGTTGTATGAAAACATATTAATTATAAAGTCTTCTTTTTTAATGATGCATGCCCTTTTTAGAGTACAAAATATTGATGTAGTAACTCCTTCAACTTAAATCATCCAACAAACCTTTCTAGTTTTTTCTCATCTATCTCGATTGTTAGCTATATTTATTACAGGATGAAAATAAGATTTTAGATTTTTAATTATTAGCTATAAAGGATTCCAGAGCAGCTCAGTGATTTAATTTCTTTGTGAAAAGTATACAACTTCAACAAATTTTTGCTGACTAGGAAATTTGTCTTTCTCAAAGATTTATATTACTTTTGGGTTCAGTATGTCATATTTTGCTCTCAAGTGTGCAGAAAGCTTATTCATGAAAAAGTTTTTAGTCTTTGAATAATATTTTATATTAGACTTAGAATGCCTGTTGCAGTTTTTCTTGATGTGAATCAATATCTTAGAGTTTTTAATTTAAAAAGAATAAAGGCATCTTTAATGGAGAGATAAAGGCTATGCCTAGCCCCTGCATTAGAGTGAAATATCAGATTGTCTGGCTCAGAGGGGCTGGGGTTTTTACTGCAGAGTGCAGAGCAAGGCTGGAACAGTTTCCAGGGAATGTCGCGGAGCTGTTCCTGACAGGCAGGTCCTGTGCCAGGGGACGTGAGACGGGGCAGGAGCTGCTCTGCAGAAGGAAGGTTGGCCTGTCAGGATTCAGTGTGGAGATGGCAGGGGTGGTTAGCAGTGGGCACAGCCTGCTGATCAAAGTGAGACAGAATGCACAATAAGCCAAAGCACTGAGGAGGAGCTGCCTGCACCTTTCTCCTCCAGTGGGTGTGAAAGGGCATCGAGTATCAAAAACCTTGTTTACTGGACCAGCTTTGAATACATTAGGTTTGAAACTGAGATAATTGAAGTCTGCTACAGAAGAACAGAAATGAAAAGCTTTGAAAACAGCTATTTCTCTTAACCATTGCTCCTTGAAGGACAGGTCCTTTCCTCAAGCTCTGTTTTCAGTTTTAGTGTCTTCCCAGGTTACAGCAGACACTATATAAAAATCTGGTCTTTGATCTTAACCCCAGTTGTTTGTCCTGATCCCCAGAGTCTTTGCTTTTTTCCACCCTGGAATCTAAAAGGTAAGTGCTTGGGGGCAGACCTCTACTCCCCACAGAGAGTCTTTGACCCAATGAGCACCTCGTCTCACAAATCTAATGGACAGCTTTCCCCTCCAGCTTCTTAATAAAAAAAGCATGAGATACAGTAGTCAGTGGGCTGTGGATCAACAGATAAAATAGAATCATGGATCATTTAGGTTGGAAAAGACCTCTCAGATAATTGTGTCCAACTGTTAACCCAGCACTGTCAAACCCACAACTAAATCATGCAACATGTGCAACATCCTAAGTGCAACATCCATACCTTTTAAAATACTTCCAGGGTTAGGGATCCAGCACTCCCCTGGACAGCCTGTTCCCATGTTTAACAATACCTTGCATGAGGAAATATTTGTTTCTATCCAACTTAAACCTCTGTGGGGTAACTTAAGGCTGTTTCCTCTTGTCCTGTCCCTGTTGCTTGGGAGAAGAGACCAGCTCCTACTTGGTACTCCCTTCTCTCACGTATAGAGAAAAATAAGGTCCTCCCTGGGGCTCCTTTTCTCCAGGCTAAACAACCCCAACTCCCTCAGCCTCTCCTCATAGGACATGTGCTCCAGATCCTTCCCCAGCTTTGTTGCCCCTTTCTGGACGTGCCCCAGCACCCCAATGTCCTTCTGGTAGTGAGTGGCCCAAAACTGAACTGAACACACAACACACAGCCTCAGGTATAGGGACCTCATGTATAGTTTTTATGCTTTGTGTAATAGGTGCAATGAGGAAAAAAGGGTGTATTTTCTTATTACTGTTTCATTAACTCACTAAAGTGAGATTCCTAAAGTAAGATTCCCTGACTTTTTTTTTTTTTTTTTTTTTTGTGGGGCACACATTTAAAAAAGGATGTTTATTTTTGAATACAAATACCTCCACTGCTAGGCTGCTAAGTATGATCCTGTGCTGTCTCTGTGACAGATGAAACCTCTACTACCAGAGCTAACACTACTTACAATGTCTAATATTAGGCAGATATTTTAAGTATTTTTAATGAAATTGGCAGATAAGATACAGGATCTTATGGGATTGGTTAAAGTCTTCACATACCATCAGAGAATGTAGCTTCTGGCTAGAAGAAAATTATTAAGGGAATATTTATACCTGATTATCCTGTTGGAAAGAAAGATGTGAACATTGTGAGTGTTTCAGCTACTGATTAGGCAGTAGAGTTTTGTTTATGTTCAGATAAACTCTTGAGGTGTCTGCCCGAATGTAACAAGGTGGTGTAGGGAGAGTAGAGCACCTGGAATGAATCTGACAATACACATGTTATCAGTCCCATTTTCAGTGCTGAGGTGTGGATGACAAGAAATATGTGTTTCAGAAAATGGTTGCGCTAATTTACCAGCACAGGAGAGCCTGTGCCTTCCTTTCTCATTGCACTCTGGCTGTGTGATCCTGTACATTTTCTTTTGCTGTCTCTGAAGCCAGTCTGACCCCTTGATGAGACATGTCAGCTTATTCAACAGGCAGAAAATTATCTCCCTTTTTTTGCTTGCTGAGTGAGCTGAATTGAGTCATCAAACTGTTGGAGCTAGCACAAAGGAAGTGGTAAGTACACACAGCTGAGATTGAGAAAAAGGAGAAAGCTGAACCATATTTTTAGTGGTAGGAAGCTGTTAGACCAGCTCAGCACTCTTGTGAAAACTCATTCTCAGTGAAGAACTCCTATGTCACATTCACTCTGCCTCTGGACTGGTAAAACCTGGATATGTTGGCTGCTAAGGCTGGTGGTTCTGCAGAAGTCTTTGCCAGAAGAAAGATTGTTTGATTCAAGTGGGTCCCTTGATGGAGATGTCATTGGCAATGGATATTGATGGATTGAGGCTAATTGCTAAGACTTAGTGCATAACCTTTTTGCTCTTTTATATATTTTTGTAAATATAAATTTACATGTGAGCTTTATTTTGTTGACTCTTGCAAAGGATTTTGCCATTTGCACTTCAAAAACATTCATGTAACCCCAGAAGTTTTTGTTAAAACCTACAGATGTATTCACTTACTATATCTGTTAGTCACATGAATAGGGTAGGAATGCCTCAGAATCTGCAATGCTAAATAATGTGAGACTTACTAAAGAGAATGCTTGCTGGAAAAAATATAAAGCTACACAAAAGTGAGAATATTGGAGAGGTTTATTTTTGTCATTCTAGACAAATGCCAGTGATTATGTCAGTATTTTAAAATTTTGTGGTATTCAGCAACCACCATAAATAAACCACCACAAGCAATGCAAAACCCAACAACAAAAAACCTCAGCACCTGTCTAGGCATTAAAGAAAGAGACAAATTTTCTAAACTGTATTTAATACCCTCAAATATTGGTCTTCTGTGCACTCTTCAAACATGGTTAATGCTAAGAGTTCAAGCTCTTAAGAAAGCTGACTTAAACTCTCCATACCATGCTGAACAGTCTTCACACAGTAGGGCAAAAATGACTGCCTGTTTTCCACTACAGAACAAATTATATATCCAGATTCAGCTGGACATACCCAGGAATGGATCAAAACAATCAAAACCAGAAGACTTGGGAGACCTTCAATGAAATGTTGAACCAAACAGCAGGACAAGAAACATAGGGCAGAAGATAACTCACTGGAAGTTCCACCTGAATATGAGGAAAAACTTCTTTACTGTGTGTGTGACACGGATTTCCTGGATGTGTTGTGGTGTCTCCCTCACAATCCCAGGAATTGTGCTCTAGGATGATTCTGCTTGAGTAGGGAGGTTAAACCCAATGACCCAGTGTGGTCCCTTACAACTTTACTCATTTGTTATTCTGTCTGTTCAATATCCCTGACAGATGCTCTAAGAATGACAAAGTAACAGAGATCAAATAATGGATCAAAGAAAGGCAGGTATTTTCAGAACACATTCATAGAGAAATCTTTTCTTTGCAGATGGATTTCACTTGAACAACTAGGATACTTTTATTCTGATTTGAAAAAATAAAAAGAAAGGATTTTCAAACTGTTAAAGACAGGAGATGATAACCCTGAGATACCTGTAAAATCTTTATATGAAAATTATTTTTGTTACAATAATTACAAGTTTATTACATGAATATCAGGAAGTGGGAAAAACAAAAAAAAAAGTTACTCTGAGTAGGTAGGTACTTGGTTGAGGCTGGCCACAAGGGAATACATGAAATATCCATGCAAGGAGTGTGGGCCAAAAAATGGAGACATTAGAACTGTTAATGTACAGAATGAAGCTGAATATCACAGATGAAAGAGAGGTGGCCGTGGCTGGACCAGGGATATATTCAGAGTCTAAATGATCAGAATCAATGAGATTACCTTCACTCAGAAGTTGTGATAAATACAACACTCCCCCCAACCAAACCAAAAAACAAATACAGTAGATAAAACTATCTTGAAGTCAAAATTACTTTTAGAAAGGTGATAAAAGCTGAAATATTGGCAATGGACCATCAGACCTTGATTTGGCTATACCTGTGGATCTGGTATTGATTTCAGAATGCTAAATAGCACTGGAAATGTATTAATTTAACTAAATCCTAACTTATCCAGGATAAATTAGAAAAAAATGCTGTGAAGAAGTCCATCACCACCTTATTTATAAAAGCAGTCTTTCAATTTTTTTCCCCAGTAGTCACTGAACTAGCAATTGCTGATGCTATTTTAAGCTTGATTTTGCATGAAGATGGTTGACAAAAGACTATAACACAAAATTGCTTTGAATTGAATGGCCCTGCTGTCTTTCAGTCTGAGTGAAAGAACAGACAAAGGAGAGCCCGCAGAGTTCTCAGCCTGAATGGGAGAGAAGTGCCTCCAAAGAAGGGATTTGGCCAGAAGAGAAGCGGAGTGAGATATTCACAGACTTGTCTGTGAAGGAAACTCGTAAATAAGTCAAACATGGAAAATGAGTTTAGAATTGCAGTACCTCCAGGAAAGGGAGGGAAATATGTTGGAAATGCAGCTGTGTCAGTGTTCACTTTAGTGGGTACCCTAGGAATGTTCAAAGTGAAAAAAAAGGATAATTTCAAGGCAACAGATAATTGTTATTGAAGAATTGTGAAAAACGAACCCACAGAACCACAGATCCAGTATCAATTTTTTCAGTAGTTTTCTTGGTTTCAAAGTGGTTCTGTATTGGGTATAGAATCTGTTTGTAGGGAAAAGTAATCAGAGAAACCTATAGCATTTAGCTGAGCATTATAAAGTTAAAAACATATTTTGAGAAAAATAATTAGGATATCCACACAATTGAAAGACTGGATAAAATGTAAAAAAATTTTACCAGAGTAGAAATCTGCAAGCATATCCTCTCACCTTCTTTAGTATAATGAATTATTTTCAAGGCAAATACAGTATATTTAACTAATCAGAGCTGCAATAAAATAGTATATGAATTTCTGATTAGATAAAATTGATAATGATTAAAAAAAACCCCCAAACTGTCAGGAGAGGAACTGTCTAAAAAAAGGATATAGGCATATTTGTCATATAGGGTAGTGGGAGTTTATTGTTAGACTTCCTCTGGATAAACTATTAGAATACCTCTGCTACAATCTTTTAATTTATCTCTGTGTAAAGGCTCAATATTTAGAGCCCAAATGGATTTTGCTGATGATTTAAATTGAGGAGGTATCATTATTGCAGAAGAGGATCATAATAGGACAGTGGCAAAATTGGATGACCTTGAGAACTGTGATCACAGAAAGAGGATGGAATTTAAAATCTGAAATACAAGTGTCAAATAAAGATTTTCTGCTTTGATTTGGAATCTTAACATTAGAACAGAGATAAGAGAAAGCTTGGTCAAAGAATGACACAAGGAGTAGAAGTGATGCAATGCTATGGAAAGAAAATTCAATTCTCGGATGTGTCTGCTAACAGAGGGAGGGAAAAGGAGATGTAACTGGATGTGATCTTCACTATTACTGCACAACCCCAGTGACCTGTGTTTGTAAAAGATACTTGAAGCCAGAAAAGCTGCAGAGAAAGGCTATGAAGTATGTGAGGGGAGTGGAGAGAAAACAAAAAGACCCAAAAAGACCCTCTATTTTTTAGCCAAATTGCAGACTCAGGAAGCATTTAGCATAAGCCTGTATCACTTGAATATATTCTTGTCTAAGACTTATGGGAATGAAACTCTTCCAGTCAGATATTTCTGCATCTGCTGATTTTGGTTCCTTTATTACTCACTGGGGAATTTCTCTTAAAATACAGCAACTCTTCAGAGCCATCACATGGGGAATTAAAAGAATTTAAGTAAAATAGCATATGTGTAGATGCTTTCATCCTGTCTTGAACTGCCATTAGATGCATCTAAGGGGAAAAAACTGTGGAAAATGTGCAGAGTAAAATCCTGGCTCCAGCAAAGGCAATGCTGAAAAGGAATGGTTATGGTGTCCCCCAGCAGTACAGTTAGTTTGAAATAAAGTAGCTTGAAGTAGTTCATTTTTATGGTCATCTGATCTTTCCACTGTTCACATTCTTTGTTCAAATTTAAAAGTGTTAACGTAACTGTTTTTAAAGAATAAAACTCTGAGATTTTAAAAGACAAATATTCCTGGAATGAAGAAAACAGGACAAGTCCTGTTTTTAAATCTGAACAAATGATTATCAGGAATTAAAAAACCCACACAAATCCTTAAGTACCCTTTTTTGGAATGAAACATTCTTAGATTATGGGAGAGAGGAGAGTTGTAATTTTACAATGTCTTTCACTGTCACTCAATAAATTTCAAAGATTATTGGAAGCAGGTTCACAGAAGACTCTGTTATTTGTCTTTCGAAATATGCACGAACTCTTAGGACAGTTCATCTAAATCACTTTGAAACACCCAGCAGCCTGGTACTGTAATGCAAACAGAACTATTTTATAAATCAGTCAGGAGAACTCATTCTTTAAAAGATATGCTACATTACTGGAGGCAAAAAGCTCTCTGTTTCATTATATAACAATGACAATAACTCAATTTAAGTGTATAATGACCCAAGTCAGCAGTCCACAGCAACAAAAATTTAATAGGAACCTTATCTAGTTTGCTGACATGTTCTTCTCTAGAAACCATTATAGGCTCTTCAGTATACAAAACAATTGGCTCTAATCTTTAATATTGCTAAGCAGCAGGGGGCAAATAGGCATTTTAGCACAGCTTTGCTTCTTATAAACAGCATTTAAAATATTCACGTGCTCCTAGGCGCAGAGCTGTATGTCAAGTGTTTCTGAAGTTTGGTCATTAGAAGAGGCTCTCTGGAAGTAGGGAAGCGTTTCTGCACTCCCGCGATGCCCTTTGGAACGGATCGAATGTCACCTTGCTGCGAGGGTGAGAGATTCCAGCCAGGGCTTCCTTCAGGAACAGCGTGATTTCCGACTATCTCCTGATGTAAATTAAACCCATGATAAAGTGAATGGGCTCCAGAGAGCCATTATGAAGAAAATCACTCAATTAAATACAAAACCAAATGTAATTTCCTCCCTATTTCTTCCACTAGTTTTCTATATACTGCACATAAAGAGTACATACTATTGCCTATATTAAGTAGGCTATAATGGCCACTTAGCTTATGATATGGAATATTTATAGAGGTCGTAGTGCTGAGACTGGGACAGCAACAGAGTAAGAAGCTGTCAGAAAACAACACCTGTATTTACATCTCATTCATGTCTGCTCAAAATTCATTCATTGTGGTCATTTAAATACTATTTTGTTACTTTTACAGTTACAAGGTAATCAGAGGACATTAGGTATAAATATATTTTTTATGGTTTTGGTAATACTGCAATGCTTTAGCAGTGCATGCTGGCCCTCCATAACAGAAGGGTGAAAAGTAGCATGTAAAAAATCTGCTCTCTGCCTGAAACAAAAGATTTTATACAGAAGGCACTGCCTGAGTCACTGAGTCTAGTCACCTGTCATCACAGATTAGTGATTTTTAGTTTGGAAGGCTTTGCAGCAGATATATCTCACATCTCCTTGCACACAGGCCAAAAAAAACCAACCCAAATACACTTTAATACAGTGAAAGCCAATGTGAAGGAGGAGGCATCTCTAGAAGAGAAATGGGGAAGAAGGGTGTGTGGGGTAAAAGGAACTGTGGTGAAGGACACGTCAGAGGGATGTGAATGAGAAAGGGAAACCTAGAGCTAAGGAGTGCAAAGTAAAGGTATTTGGGTATGCCTAAAGTGAAGGGTTTTGGGTATACTTATGGAGCTCCAACCTAGATTAAGTCACACCATGTTTGCCTTAGGATAACGTCACAACCTTTGACAGTTGTTGCACCTTGCCTGTCATATGTTTGGGATATAAACCACTACACCTAAGCTAGCCAGGATAATCTCTCTGTCCTAATGGAGAAAACCAGGCAATTTTAGGACAAGAACAGCTTCCAACATGTACTTTAGATGGGATGTATTGGGTCATAAAAGTACCTAATCTCCATTAAGCTCTGTGGTTTCTTTGGTTTAGTTTTGGTTTTCATTCTGTGCATGAGAAATACATATATCGTGCTTGTATGGGCACTTTCTGCCAGAAATAATATTACAGGACACATCCTCTGTGTCCACCTTGTGGAGGCATGGAGCCATCTTCCCATGCATATCGATATGGCTGTATATGATAAGTGTTATCTGTGCTCTGTTGTGAGGGCTCTGATTGCCTCCTCCCTTTCTCTTTATTGCTCAGCTAGCAGAATGAGTTCAAAAGGTTAGTGTTTTTTCAGCCAGTGCTGTAGGAAACAGAAAACCAGGAACTTTGTGAAAAATCATCCTGTGAAAGGAGAATTTTTTGAGTTTGGATCCATTATGTTATGTTATACTTTTCAGTGGCTGCTGACAACTTCCTATTTAGTATTGTCAATCTTTTCTAGTGTTTCTTGTCTACAGAGCTTGTGAGGCCTTCTTTTTATTTTAATTTCTAACTACCAAATAGTTATCTGACACCTTGTGAATGGAACCTGAGGAAGAATGAAGTTGAAAGTCTGTGTCATACAAGGATGTTATTTGACAAGATAACTGCACTGCTCCAAGAGCTTCCAGATGCCAGAAGGGGTAGTTCTGCTCTTGCATTCCCCGTTTACCACTGCTATCAGTTTTCCCTTCCTTCAACAAAATGAATGGCCAAAGATGGTTTACCAAAAGCATTAAAAAAAACCCAAAAAAACCCAAAAACCCAAAACCAAACCAAACCAAACCAAAGCCAAAAAACCAAAAAACCAAAAAAAAAAAGGAGAGACGAAGAGTTCATAGTGCACCAGGACTACTGAAATTGGGAAGACAGGACTGTGTTGCTGAGTAAATGTGCCTGCAGAAAGGAGGAAGGAGAAACTCTCCTTTTGGCAACAGCAGGTTGCTCCCTGTCTTACCTGAGGAAAAATGTGATAACTATAGCCAAGCAGCAGAGGAAATTAAAAAGAAGCTGCAATGACCTAGGAATGATGGCATTTGCTCAGCAGCCGGGCGGGTCAGGCAGGTGATTTTCACTGTGTAGAGTCCTGAGTTTGCACCACTCTGCTGCTGCTGGGAGCTTACAGGGCTTGAAGGGCTGCTCAGGAGGCTTTGCAGTTTTTGTTGTGTGAGCAGAAGGAGGCTTAGAGGTGCAACCAAACGTATTCCATCAGATTTAACAAAAAGAGGTAAACGTGGGAAAGAGAGACAAGAGTTTGGAGGGTATGTTCATGTTTTTATTAAAGCAGTCCTGCTGAGTTTCCTTTGGCTATTTTTCTGAATCCCTCAAGTGGGGACCCTTAGGAAAAGACCATGGTTAAGCATTTCTACTTTTAAAATATAGTGTTGGGCTGTCATTAGACCTTTGAGTTGGCCTTAGGTCTTACTGCCTGTGGTTAGGAAGGAAACTTGTTTTACATGCACTAAAATGCCTAAAGAAAAGGCACCCTACCCTGAAGTTGTTTTTATTCCAATTAAAATGTCTTTGGGTTTTTGGAAACATTTAGCACTTTTTACTTGCTTTTCCTTTTCCTTATGAAGAGTCCAACACCCCTGAAGAGAAGGTGAGCCTGTGTCTCATGGAGAGCTATTTGTTATCAGGTGGTGAAGTGTGAACTTGCCTTGTCTCACTAAGGAAGCTGACAGAGGCAACATCTCATTTTTCTCCCTGTAGTAATTGCTTTAAGGCAAAATACTTTTCAATGTCTTGGGAAAGAAAAATTCTTGTTAAAGTAAGCCTTACTGATTTTATCATTACTGACCTCGTAAGTGGCTGCTGACTTACATTTTTAGCAGCCAGTAAGAACATTCTGGGTTCCTTTAAGAGGAAGTGGGCTTAAGACAATGTCTGTCATGAAGGAAAACCATAGGCTCAGAGGATTTGACATTGTTTATTTCTCTAAGAACTCATTCATTATGTTTCTCATTCTTTTTGGATTTCAGAGGCTTATTTCAGAAAATGAGCAGTTCAATACTGATCTGTGCTAAAGCAAACACGTGGTCCATCTGGTGAATTGCACATCTGTCTTCAGACAATAGAAGGCGATTGGACATTCTCCAGGATGGTATTATGCCCTAGGCCGTGCTTTGTCTTGTGCCTTACTAGTGATTTCAGACTCTCTCATTTTTGTAGCAGTGTCTTCATATAAAGACATTTCAGTTTTGAACTTTTCTCTTAGAATCCTTCAGGGAGTTTTATCTGTGTTATCATATGAACACAGACTATAAAATGAAAATATGGTATAAAGCAAGAATCATGTAGTTGATTCAAATAGCTGATCATGGGGTTCCTCCTGCATAGAACCATTTGAAGCATCAGGGACCAAGTTTACAATATCTATAAAGGCAGAGATTGGAGAAGACTAAATGATTATGTAATGATGATTAAACACCAAAGCCTTTCTCTAATAAAGAAATGAGGTATGACCTAATTACTACTGTTTGCTAGTAAAGATTGATCCATTTATCATTTTACTCTCTGTAATGGTTAAAGTATTTTCTCTCAATTTTCAATAAAGTGGAACTTTTGAAGTGTTTTCAAACTTTTGAGTTATCACTTGGGGCTCAAATACACAAGTCACAATTAAATTATGATGACCTGAGAAGGCATTCTGCCACAATTACCTTTGTGCCTTTAGCACACCTCAGTTTAATGTAAAATGCTAAAAGTTTAATGCCAAATTTTAAGCTTGTCAAATTTCAATGTATTTTTTGCTGAGAAGTCAGCAGTTGTGACTGAAATGCACCAAAAGCACTCACATTGTGGACTAGGTTGGCTCAGTTGACAGAGTAACCTATGAAGCCATAGAAATTTGGTCATGCTTCATCAAGAGCCAGAGTTCCAGCATTTTTCTCTGGTGTCCTGTGCAAGGCCTCAGGAAACTTGCACAATGAGCCTCTGACAGCAGCTTAGGGTATTTTATGTACTCTGAGTTCCGGAGAAATACAGACAAGATATTCTCAGGGGGTCGAAACAACAAAAAGAACTTTAGTGGCAACTTCAGAAAATCAGAGGGCTTTGGCAGAAGTTTAGAGCAGCATTCAGTGAACATAAAGCACTTCACAAGGCATTAACTTAGCCCATTCAACTTAGCAAACTCCAGGCCCACCTGATTTTACCTATCTAAAAGCTTCAAGAAGAGGGACTTAGAAGACGGAGAAGAGACAGACAGAAAAAGTATAGAAAAGAACAAATATTGGTACCACTCCTGGTTCCAGTGATGTTCAGCTGATAGAAATTCCAAGAGGTGGTAGGGCACATGCTTGCCACGCTGGGTTAAATACCCTTTGACTTTTTGGGCCCTTCCCCCTTCCTCCAGGTAGCACCTTCAGTCATTTGACCATCCTGGGGCTGGACTGGGGCTCCAGGAGGGGGATGTGGAGCATTGCTTGCAGCATGCCAGGGGCTGGTGGCCACTGTGGGGTGGGATACAGACCCAGGGGGAGGAATGGGGTACGTGCATCACCTCAGCAAAGCTCAGCCTGCTGCTTTACCCCTGCTCTGAAAGGTTTTGGGCTAGCAATACTTCCAGCCTTTCCACGTCTGAGAAGAGCGATGGAAAGCTGTATTTAACTCCTTGGGAGGTCCCATGCAAAGTAATTAATCTGCCTTCCACACCTGACTTTGAAGGTGTTTTTCAGCAACAGGAGAGCAACAGCATTGTAATGGTATAGGTAGAAGTTGAATTAGATAGCACTCTTTCCTTTCTGTGTAAGGCAGGACGTTTGTTTTAAACCATGGTACAAGGCCTTTGACAGTCTTGCCAGAATCCCGAATTTCCTTTATTGGGCCAAAGGTCTCATGACACTAGTGTTTGAGATGTGGATAGAATCACAGTTCACATAGAATTTGTTTGTGATTCTGGGGTCAGTCCCACAACTGGCTGAAGGGAGAGCCTTTCCCCTGCTACTTTGGGGTTTGTATGGTAGTGTTTTCACCTGTGTTAGATTTCTGTGCTCCAGCTTTACTGTTACCCTGAAGAGGAAAGTGAATATCAGCTGGCAGGCTGACAGTGAGTTTTTTGCCATAAACCCTGGTCAGCTTTAGACTGTTGATGAACAATGAGGCATCTTTACTCTCAAACCCATGTGAGGGCCTATAGGCGGAAAGGCAAAGGCATCAGGTGTTTTAAACTCGTAATGATAGCGCTTTCCAGAAGAAGGACACAAGTCCCTATAGTTCTTACTTGAAGTACAGACACTTCCAGGAGACCTGTTTTGATTTATCCAGCCAGTTGTGGGGGAAGGGGATTGCAAAGCAATAGATCAGATGATTTAGCTGCAGAGTTTGCTTTCAAGATGGCAAGCAGCACATGTGCTCATTATTAAGCACATATGCTTATTGCAATTCCACCAGCAAACTCAGAACTTCATCAATGAGACAAACATTGAAGCTAATTTCCACTGCTCCCATGGAGCTGCAGTCTAATCATGTCTGTTGAAGTGACCTTTGGAAAAAAGTTAACAGAGTAAATGACAAACTTATCAAAGCTTTATTAGGACACTTTTGCCTCATTTCATAGTTTTTGAAACCTGCAATAAAAATGTTTACTGCTGCCACTGCTGGTGACAGAATATATATATAAAAATGTTTACAATTTTTCCTTAGTACTGCTCCTTTTTTAAAAATTTTTGAATTTAATTTAACTCAAATGTATTCAAATGTGTTCAATATATGGATTTTTCCATAAAAAAAAGCATATTGTACTGTGTAGCTACTGTTCCTAGATGATCTGAGATTTTCCTAACTATTGTAGTGAAAATGTTAGCTTCATCTTTATGGAATGAAAAATGAATGGACTGATAAAGCAAAAAAGCTCGGGTAGGATAGGTATGCAATGTATTCAGCTCCTTGCAGAGTTGTTTTTCTTGCTAGGCTTGGTATTGTTAGAGCAGACAAATGAAGACCATAGGCTAATGGTCTGCTTCTCTGCTAGTAGCCTGGTAGGTATGTGTCTTTACTTCACAGGCAAGCCAGGAGCTTTCTCTCTCTTGCCACTATTTTTGTCCTCCATCATTTCTACTCCCTTGACCTTTACCTCTGATAATGCTGGAGTAGATCAGATGGTGCTGTTGACACTTCGAATTTTAGAAAATGTTCAGTTTAACTTTAGGCCTAAATCTCTCAACTTAAACTTTAAATAAAAGATGCTCACTGTTAGGTCTTTGGTCCTCTGGAGAGCTGAAATTCATTGCTCCATAAAACTGTACAATTGCAGCCACAATGTTGGGCTTCCTACTCCTCTCCTCATGCTATAGATTTTATGATTTTGCAATGCTCTCTTTGTACTGCAGCTATAGAAAACCCCTTTTATTTTCCTTGATTTTGCCAAGAGAGCTTAGCAACAGATACTTTACACCCTCAGAGAAGAACGCTGGTTGTAGGGGTTGTTGGCTCTTACCCTGGATTCCAGAGTTCCCAGGTTCCATTGTGCCCCACAGAGCGCTGCAGGGGACGTCCCTGTCCCTCCTGTGTCTCTCCATTTAAAGGGAACCCAAGAAAGGTGGATGTAGCCTGTAATGTTTCCTGAGAAACAGGACAGCCAGAGCACTGGGATTGCAGGGCACATTAAGAAGTGCCTTTTGTCTTCAGTCTAGAAATAGCCTCAAGGTTGAGTCTAAGTTTGAGTCTGAGTGTTGACATGGGTGAACTGTTCTTGTGCTCCCCAAAGCAGAGGAGAAAAGAAGGAACAAGGAAAATAGCAGTTAGTTCTAGCACTGCAACAGATCAGTTGGGCTACTGTCTGTAAAGGTCTGTTTCATTCATCACCTGCAAGATAATTATGTGAAAACCTCTATTTCTATTAAATTGCACCATTTGTTTGTTAAAGCAATTATTTATAGTGTTTCCCCAACTGTAGCTACTATTCCTCACCTCTGATGTGAGAGCTGACTTTCAGAGACCTCTCACAGACTATTTCTCCCTGCAAATCTATTCTTCTTACCATTTTTCATTTAGGCTAAACATGAGGGAAAAGGCCAAACTTTTGTAGGTCTCTGTGTCTGTCAGACATGCATGAGGGGAGAGTGAGGCTCTATACTTTGGAATACACAATGAAAAAGACATCTGTTTTCATGCATTGATTTTCATATATTTTAAATGTATAGTATATAAAGAGCTGACTTAGCACTTTATAGAATACTAACCATTTTTCTCACAATTCCATCCTCTAGTTCAGATTTATTTTGCATGTGGAATTGAGTTTTCGGTTAGGTGCCAAGCTATGGAAGCAAATTTTCCTATTTCTAATTGCACTGCTTGCTCCAATTCCCCTTGTAATAGTATTTATAGTCAGTTCAACATGCAGTTTATCCTCTGTGTACTTAAAGTACCTGAAAATTTTGCTCCATGTATGTATATATATACACACACACACATACACACTCATGAATATTTACTGAGTTTTCCAATGATCAGATCTTTGACTTTAAAATGCTGTCCAGTATGAAAGAAGAAATTATGAAATTTATACTTGCTAGCATCTTTGTATTTATTTTGTTTTGTAAGAAATCCAAGGCAACAAGCAATTCTAGGGAAAAAAAGCATTGCAATAATAGAAAACAGGAAGTCAGTGATGAAACTTTGAAATTCAAAATAAAGTAGAGAATAAACTGAATTTCAAATATAGTAGACAATAAAATATATTAGGTCACTTTTAAAAGCTTTTGACTTTTTCTGAGTGTCAATTCCAAGAAGATAGACATTCAGAAAAAGTCAGAAGGCATTAATGTATTTTAGTACCTCCTGCATAGGATCTAGAAGTAGCCATTGCTTACCAAAAACAGTTTTCACACTGTATAAAAAACAATCATTCTAGGGAAAAAAATTGTGCTATTTAATAGTGCTATTATTTCATTGTTATTACCCTCAGCTTCAGGATAAAATCTGATGGCTACTGTAAAACTGCCTGAAAGGAAGCAGTACTAACTCCCAGGACATGTGTAAATTTTCTTGTAATTACTGAGGAATGCTGCTTTCTGCACTTTCCTCATGGGCAGGGCTGTGGGGAGGGCAGACACAGCTGCTGGCAGTGCCTTGGAGCCTCAGGATGCTGCCACAGCCCTGGCTTCTGGCTCCCTGTTCTCCTCCCTGGGGAGAGGTGGCTGCTGCAGCAGAGATGTGAGTTTACAGCTGCTTGCTGTGACCAGGGTGATGTGGGGCAGGCAGAGCATTCCTGTGAATCTGGCCAGTGCCCTTTTTATAGGGTGAAATCCTATCCTTGTGAAATCAATGGGATATTTGCTGTCACAGGGCCAGGGTTTCTCCCAGAAGTTCCTCTTTGTAATCTGAACTAGACAGGCAGACATCATTGGGAGTGTTGAAAAAAAATCCTCAACTTGCTCTAGTTTGCTCCTGCTAGGTCCAGTTTTCCACTGTTTTGTATATGAAGTTAAATTTTTCCCTGTGCCTATGGCCTGGCAGCCTGGGAATGAGTTAGGATTACCTGATTTCTTTATGGCCCCAGGTACCAGGTAAAATTGCAGGAGGGAGCTCAGGCTGCTCCAGAAGGCTGTGCAACAGGACACAGGAACTGTAACCCTCATTTCATCTCCTTTTTTTCCTTTCCCAGACCCTTTTTTCCTTTCCTGGCAGGGTGATGGTGATACAGGAGGTCTCTTTCTTCCCTTCTCTCCTCCTTGGTGCAAGCGAGATGGCCACAGGGGACGCAGGCAATGGAAAAGGACGGGATTTTGAAACACAGGGAAGCACATCTGTTGTTTCTCAGATTAGAATTGAGCCTATAACAGTTGTCTGACAATTTGCAAGTTGGATTTATAAATCTGCCATTGTAAGAGGCTGAGTTAAAAATGCACTGTGCAGTTTATAGAACCTGCCAGCAAATCTTAACTGCAAACTCTTGATTTATAAACCATCTTTTAAACCAGTAATTTTTAGTTCAGTTTTTACTGAAGAATTTCAGTACATGGTAAGTCAGAGAAAAAATTTCCATATCCTAAACGGGATTAACAAATCTTAAATCAGATCTGTAAGTCCTAGAACAGATTTACAAATCATACCAATAAATCCAAAATAAAACTACATCTTCTTTTTTTTCCCCTTGGCTTACAAATCCTGATTTTGCAGATGCCTGGTAAGGAAGTGATTTATAAAGTAAGAATTCAAAGCTCAACTGTCAGCATGATCAACTCTGAGAGGTCTGGCTCTCACATCTTATCTGAGTACTTTGATTTACAAGCTGTAGTCAGGGTCTCTCTATCAGAGATTTTCTCCTGAAACTTGGAGTTGTTTATTATGAGATCTACAAAAGGTTAGGCTCTCTCTATACCAGAGTTTGACTGGCTTGGCAGTGTTATGGAAAAGGTGATACCTAATCAGATTGCAGCTGGCAAAAGTGCTCTGCGTAACATTTGGTTGTCAGAGAAAACAAACAGCAGCTGAGCAACAAATTCTTGAAATGTTAATAAGATGAGATCCCTGAGTCTTTCTTCTTGCATGCCTCGGCAGAGTGCAGTGCACACCTTCAGCAGCTCCAAGGACAGAGGTGTAGGTTCATGTGCTGCTTTGCACTTGTTCAAGTCCCATTAGGGGCAAGATGAAACATAGGTTACACACTTTGTTGAGTATATATGGGCTTAAGCACATGCTTCAGTTTGTGTTCTAGTACGCTGCCTAACAGGATTGCAGCTGATTCTTTTTCACATTTGAGACTGGATTTTCTTTCTAAGTCATGTCAATACCTTTGAAATTCATACAAATAAAAATACCAGACAATTAAAATTATGTAATTAGAGAATGCATTCTGGAGCTGAAATCAATGCAGTAATCTGTCTCCTTCTGATGAAAAAAAATCTCCACCAACAATTGAAAACAACTTCAATGACAAGAGAATATTTAATTTATGGAATATTTATGTGAATTTGTTTCTACTTGACAGATTAGCTCCCACTAATCAGATAAGTAATTTAAAAATCACTTTCTATGCTCTAGAGTGATCACTTTAAGTGCCCATTTTTTCTTTATTGATAGTCAGGGTTTTCTTTATCTCATCTAACATGTTTTCCTTCTACCTACTCTTCACCTCCTCTTTATAGATTAAATACTAAGAATCCTTTTACATTAAGGAGCTTGGTGAATAGCCTGTGTCCATCTACTGTTTGGACCTACTCACTGACCTGTGCATACACCTTGTAGTTCACAGGTTCCTTTCCTTTCCTTATTTGAGCTCCTTGAGAGCTTGTGGGCATGTTTGTATCAAATAAGCTGACAAACCCAAAATATACTGACTGCAGCTGCTGCAAAGGTGTTTAATTTGAGCTGAATTTTGTTGGACTATTACTTGATTATTCTAATGCCCCCTCCTAAGCACAAACCAGACTGGGGGATAACCAGTCAGTACTGCTCAGTACTCTGGTCTTGTTACTCCTTGTGCTGCTTGTACTTTCACAGTTAATTCAAGACTGTCACATTGCAGCACAATCCATGCAAACCCAGGAAGTCCAGTGCTCTTTTCTAGTAAATTCACTCCTTAGGAAGTGAGCGGAATGTTTCTGATGCAGTTAAACATCTAACTTTTAGTGTGATAAACGTGATTTGACAGACAGCTACCTGGATTTGAAGAGATGAGATCCAATGTGCTGGTGCCTACTGATTACACAGTGATTATTTAAATCCTTGTTTGTTGTTGGGAGCTGTTTACTGAACACAGGAGCTCATCAAGAAGAGACTTCCCAATCTGAACAAATAAATCACGTAATCCTAATAGCAAACAAAGTGTTACAGAAATAGTGAAAGAATTCAAGGAGGGTGTGGGGGCTGGAGCATGGATGAGTAACTTTGTTGGTGCATACATCCCTCACTAGTGCCTGTCAGTAAATTTTCAGGGACCAAGCAACTTAATGGCAGGGCAGCAGTTGTACTGATAACAAGATATTACATAAATATAAACATAATTACAACCATGGGTCTATGTGGTTTATTTTTCTTTTTTTAACATAATTATGGTGGTAGTAGTATGGTTTTAATAATATATGGAGTTGTTCCAGAATAAGCAAGGATCTATTATGCTCAGGAAAACTGTGTTTTACTTTACTTGTGCTTGGTTTTATCCAAGCATACCAAAACTGCCTCACAAAGAGCTATGGGATTTGAAGAGACATTTTACCCATGATGAAAAGGAGAACAGGAATCCAAAAATTTGCTTTGTGGCTTCTGTGGCTTTAACAAACCAGAGGAAAACTCCCATATAAAATGGCATAAATATATTTACTCTACTACCTTGGAGAAATGGGTATGTAAAAGTATGCAGACAAAGCTTATGCAGATCTGGGAAACTGTGAAGTAGAAGTCATCCTTATTTTTATTACTATAGTTGGCATACATACATACATACATACCTAAAGGGGTGTTTGGATTTTCTCAACTGCATATCAAAATTTCTTCCTTGAAAATCCTTCCCCAGATAAACTGGAAACCCTGCAAATTTTGTATGAACAAGGGCATAGTAAAGAGTTTGAAGGTCTTTCCTGCATTGCCCTGCACTGAGCTGAAGGAGGAGGAGAAGGGTGTCCCAGGGACCTTATGTGACATGCCAGTGTATGACATCCTGTACTGGCAGTTCAGGCCACAGTACTGAACTTGAGAATGGAGTTTATGATCTGAGTATCCAGTGTCACTTCAATGGCCCAGAATTTGATTTCACAATTGTATGCAATTTTAAACCCAACTTGTACCAGAATAAACTGGTACAAATTCTGTCCTACCACATAAATAGTAGACATTATTAAAATGTGTCCCTACTCTTCTTGGAAGACTGTATTTTTTTTTCTTTTAAAACATGAAAAAAAACTTGATTGAAAATAAAATGCAAAATATTTATTTCAAGTTGTTCCAATACAATTTACAATGTCTCGGTTTATTTAACCAAACCAAGAGGTATCATCTTGGGACAATTCAATGTTAAAAACTGTAGTTTTAAATTTTTGAGTTTTTTTCTAAACTGTATTTTTCTAAGGCACAACAGTGATTTTCCCACCATTTGAAGTGCAAATAGCTCATACTTCATTCACCTCAATGGGTCAGCATTCCCTGTCTGTACTGTGGCACAGACTACTTCAGGGACTTCTTGCAGTACAAAATGGGAACTGTGGCTGGAAAGCAGTTCAGAGGAAGTGTGTTGCTTTGTGGAAATGGGGGTGTTTGGCTTCTAAAATACAGTTCTTATGAAGTGTTGTGACAGCTTACAAGGATTGTATTGAACTGTGAACCAAAGTGAAGCATTTGCTTATGGGACTGCTGAGATGTTTTATCTCAGTTAAAAGATGTATGTTCATATTTCACTGCAAAAATCTTCAGCCTTTGGCTAAAATAGTTTTGTGTGTGTCTGTTTTCTTTTTAGACTCTTTTTGCTTTCACATGTTTGTGGTTCGCCCCCGCCCCCCCAAAAAAAGAAAAAAAAAAAAGTAAAAATTATACTTAAAATAAGACATTGCTATTGGATAACTATATTTTGAGAACCTTTCCACACATACAACTATATTTGATGAAAAAATTGTTTTGGTCTGTTCTTTCCACCATTGTAATGGGCAGTTTTGCACTTGGTATTCACACACAAGCATGTACAAACACAGACAGCCCTAGCTGGCTGATATACTCAAAGGGAGTCCAAGCATTAAAGATAAGCCATTATATTTTACTCTGTGTTGTAAAAGACTAAAATCATTTCTCAGCACAATAAAAAAAGAGATGGATAAATGTGTTTTATATTTAACTTTTGAGGTTTTCAGCTTGTTCTGGACAAAAAATACTGGACAATAAGCTGTTACTGTTCTCAGCTCTATCCAAACCTACCTCCCCACTCCCAAAATTGAGGGGAAAAGAAGAGAGCTCTTTCTGGGTAGCTGGAAGATGGAAAGGCTCCTTAGTGAGAAAAGAGAATAGCAGCTCTCCATACTATCTTTTCTGTGTGAGAGAACAAAGACTGTTTTCCTGGCCCATTGCCTTGCCTCCCCCTCTTCTCCCTTGGTGGTGGAAATCATCCAGCTCTCACGTCCCAGCAGCCTCTTGCAGTGGGGAGGAACTGCTCTGGCTTCTTTCTTTGTTAAGTCCCTTGTGAATTAGTCTCAGATTTGATAGGGATTTTCTGTCTTTCAGGAAAAAAATGCATGTTACTTTAGCAAGTTTTGCAAATGTGCTGGTTTACAAAGTTTAAAATTATTGTTAACCTTTCACGGAGTGTCAAAAAGAAGGAAGGAAGGCAACCTTTTACAAACTGATACAGTTCTTAACAGCTCCTTCAATGAGTCCTCATATCAGACGAGATTTAAAGTTAAGAAGAGAGAGACTCCTGATGGGATAAACTTTTTCTTATGTCTTTGAATTACAGGTCAGGCTTTGCTTTATAACAATGAAAAAAGAAGTTGGAGCAGGTATTGACTTCACAATGATGTAGATCAGGTTTGTGTACTCATGCAGGCATAAATGAGAATTCAAAGCCAGACACCATCTCACAGAGGGAAGAAATGGAAAATTAAACCTCTCATTATTGCATTGGAAATTATAGGATTATATCTATCACCCATAGCATATAAAAAATGTTGTAGCCAGCTTTGCTGAGTGGATTTGCAAGGCTCTGGAAACATGACATTTAGAAATAGTAGTTAAATAAGGAAAAAGTGCAAGCTGTTTTTTATCTTTGTGACTGCAAGCTGTTTTTTGTCTTTGTGACATATACATAACTTACATCTTGCTTAAAAGGAGACGAATTATCTCATCAGCCTCATCTGTGTTATAAGTTAGATTTCATTGCGGACTAAAGGAGCAGCTTGATAAGGACCATATCCTTAAACATCTGCATCCATTTGATCAGTAGACCAAATCATTCCTTCCCTTAGATGTATTTGACCTAACCCTATTCCTACTGGCTTCACTTGCTGCAGTGATTTAATTCATAATGTTTAATTTTCAATTATTAATACTCATCTACACTGTCAGTTTATTTAATAAACATGTAATATTAATCTAATTCAACAGGGTTCTGTTTAAAACTGAGGAAGTTCTGGTTTTTTTTCACTGCTATCATCAGTTACTCTGAAAGCAGACTATATAGGAAAGAAAAAAATCCAATAGTGACATTTAGAGTTCAACAGTGAGCAGCACACAAGCTGTCAAGTGCTTTCCTTTGACTTCTTGACACAATAAAAAAAGACTAAGATTTTTTTTTCCCCACTGGCACGTACAAATATTCTGGAGTTAATGTGTGTGTCTGAGCAAGAGAAGAATTTGACCTAAGTGTTTACTTTTACCATTTTGGATTCTTATCTGTTACAAATGTGCTTCCAAATATGATGGGCTCTGGAGTATAGCCATGCCCAGGCATAGTGGGTATTCCAGGTTTCTCAGGCATCTGTGTTCAGTGAATGGAAGGAATTGTTAAACTGTACTAAATAAGAACAAAAGCCCCAGTGAAGTATTCACTTACTTAGAAACAGCTTTCCATTTCAATCTTGTTATTCAGTTACATCATGGGATACTATGCAGGAGACATTGAGCCAGAAACGCTTTAATCAAATAAAGAAACTGAAAAGGACTTCTCCTCTTAGTATCATTTTATTGAGGCTAATATTGTTGTTGTCTACAGTGTCCATATCAAAGAATCTGTATTGATTTAATCATTTCAGGCTAGGTAACAGAGAGAATCCTCAATACACATCCATCAGCATATGTTTATGGAGATCAGTGCTCAGTGCCCTCATACACAGTGCACAACAGCCCAGGGTTTAACTGGTAACTTCAGCCCTCTTGGTAAGTTTCTGGATGAACTCTGGCTGGTTCACCAGGCAATAATCATGTAAGGGAGCACCTCCATCTGAGAAGATGTGGTGTATATACTGTTCCAATGTGACAGCTGGCTGCTTTTTACAGCCTGAAAGGTGGCAAGAGACTCTGCCATTGCCCTTGCCCTCCACAGTGTTGTTGGTGCCTCTACTGCCAGCACAAGACTTGTGTCAACCACAATCTGGACTGAGCACAATGTTTGAATTAAGCCAGATGCAATAACCTTTAAATCAGCCTTTGAAAGGTGAGAGAGAAAGAAGGATGTGATTGCTCCAGTTTGGCAGTGCTGTCCTGATGTTTCCACAAAAGGTGCTGCATTTTTTAAAACATGAATGGACTGGTTTAAGCCTTTGCTCTAATTAGGCCTTTGGTGATCCTAATTAGGAGTTTGTCAGCTAACACAGAATGGCATTTGAGAGCATGTGTAGGGTCTAAATGCCAAAATGTAGGGGCTGGGTTTGCATATCTCTTAACAAGTTGCCCGAGGGGATTTTCATCTTCAGCATGCCTTCTAGGTAAGCTGTGTGTTCAGTGACAATGATAAGGATGGTGGCACAAGCAGGGGTGTCTCACTCTCAGTGCTGAGTCTTCCTTTTTTCAAAAGATTTCTGTTGCCACACCAGGGGAGAAATGATAAAACACACTTATCAAGCCACTGTGAAATATCAACAGCAAAGGTAAGATTGAATCTGAGCATTATCTGACCAGAACATCATCAGAAGAGAGAGCCAATGTACCTCCATGTGTCAATTGTCTGTCAAAGTGTCTGGCTGATGGCAGCAAGTGGCAAATATGGCTTCTGAAATACATATCAGCTCTGGAACAATTTGCTAAGGGGAACAGGTCACGAATGACTTAACTATCACTAATAGTAATCTGTAATTATTACCTCGTTAGGCTGTGTTCTGTTAAAGCCACCTCCTGGGAGAAGGAACGAAGTCAAGGAAGGGCACACCTTGGACAGATCTCCCCCTACAGATCTCTCTGTAGGACTACCCTTGTGTTTAGCCTTGCTGTTGAAATAATCAATTACGTTCATCTTCCAACTAATGAACTAGTATCCATTCCACAGGACACGCTCGTGCCGTAATTAGCGCGGTTGCGTTTCCAGTGCAGCGCTGGGGAGTGAACGCGTGTGGAGTGCTGCTGAGCTGGAATTGCATGAAGTGGGGAGGCAAGGGGAGTGCTCCCTCTGCTCTGGAATGCACACTTTTTTTAAAGTGAGAAAATACAGAAGAATCGGATCAAAGTGCCACTAATGAGACAACATATTTTTCTCTGGTTTGTGGTGTATTAACCATACCTTTCTCTTTTATGATCAGAATCAAGGTTTTAGTTTAAGCATCTGTTTTATCTGAACTGCAGGAGGAAGTCTATTCTGTCCAGTAGGAAAAGCCTGCAACTCAGCGTGTGTGGAGAAAAAAAAAGCATTTTGCATCTTTCTATTTTTTAAGTTATGCTGTCAAACATTTTTGTGTCTAAGATTTAAAAATTCCATGGTATCTTGAAAATCTTTAATAAAAAGTGTAACATCAATATTAAACATGTTTGAATAGAGGCTTTATGGGGAGTCAACTAGATGGACAGTCTGATCACTTGGAAAGTGATACTTCCATTTGAAAGGAGTTTACCTAATAATATTTTATTTCTCCTATCAATTAAATTCTATATTGAAAATCAGAAGGAATAAAACTATATGTAAAATTTCATTAAAGCCAACTAGAAATGTCACAGCAAGTTAATGGGGCAGTTCTTTAAATGGTGTAAATTAACCTGACTTCACTGAATTACAAAAGACATTGCTCTTTAAGTTCTAGTTACGAAAATAGCTTTTCTACATTCCTCCTGGAATCTGAGAATAATGTACAGCTTTATTTCAGTGAATCAGGACTTACAGCAGTGAAAAATAGCTGAGATGATCAGCAAGGGGCTCTTTGTACATAAAACCAAATCACTAGACTCATACTACACATTTGCAAACCAGAATGAAAAGAAAAAAGCAAAGTATTTGTTTTGTGAGAGTTTATTTTTGTTTATTTTACTTGGTCACTTTCTCCCATTTGTTTCCTTTTATCTGTTGAAAACCTTAGTTTAAAATTCACATTTCATTTGGCTATACAACTCATATATTTTTGTATAGCACCTCTTTGTTACTGATTGTCTGGTGGAATAATGCTGCTATATGCTTAACAAATTCTGGTTCTGTTATGTAGGTGATGACAAAATATCTTCTGTATATAATTACAACTTTAGACCAAACAAGAAGAATTAATTATTCTGTTAATAATTTGTGCATATGGTACTCAAAGCAACTTATATTCTATACTCCAGAAGAGAGGCAGTATGTAATAATTTTCTAAGAAACTAAAGTAACTCTTTCTTACTTTAGCTTCCTTATGCTTTTGTGTTCCAAGTTTCAGCCTGAAGCAGACTTTAATGGTTGCGTATGGAACTCTCAAAGTGGCTGTGATGAAGACACTGACAAACTGAACAATGCTGAAGTTATATAAATCATTATGCAGTGGATGTATGCCAGCTGCCAAATTATGGGATTTGAAAGAAAATTCTGTGTGTGCAGCTTATTTCAGACTTTTCTTCTTCGATATTTCTTCTACCTGTCAGTAAAATCTCTCACTTGTCTTGTTGTAAGTGTATGAATTAATGGACCTTTGTCCCAATCTAGACAGAAGTTTTCTGACAGAAAGTCCTGTGTTTTGGAGTGGCCAGCTGTACCAGTTCTTTGTTCTGGGTGTACATGTGGGTGTGTGTTTGCATTAGCAGCAGCATGAACAGAAATGGCACTTTAGAAACCTGTGCTGGCTTGAGCTCTCTCTCTTCCCCCTGGATCTAGCAGGAGAAATCTTTCTTATGAAGAGGCATATGAACACTCTGGACAGAGTTGTGATAAATTACAGATGTGTAGTAAATTAAATTTATGATAGCTACCTTTGACCCCCTCCTATATGCTTTATTTATTAATCACATTTCTTCTGGGATCACTTCTGCTGAACATCTTCCAGGATTTCCACATTTCTAAACTGGTCTGCTACAACTGTGTATGAATATAGGATGCTACTGAAGGAGGGAGGAGGTGTGAGTCAGTGACCTCATCAAGGAGAAATATTTCACTGCTTTAGAAAACTGTTTGAATGGAGAAAGAGGAGGAAAGTTACAGCAGTGAGCAGCACTGGATTAATGTCAGGCCATTTCAGTGGCGCTTCTAACTGACTGCATGGTGATAGCTGTATGCCCATACACAGACAAATATCTTATCAAAATGAGGACACAATAGCTAAATCTCTGCTCCATTTTGATCTAATTCTGGATTCAGATCTTAGATGACAAATCAGGGAAGTTAACCTCTGTGCTACTCTCTCTCCTCTGTCCCCATAACAACACTTTCACCCTCAACACGGTTGTGAAAAGGTGGCTGTATAAACTTGCTCAAAGTGTCAGCTCCAGGAAATTGTGCTCCTTCCTTTCATGAGTCTGAAGATAAAAATACTATCCCACCACCATCCATTAAATGCATTCTCTATATATAGAGAATATATTAGAATGATACTACGGATATTGAATTTATCTTCATGAGATGGGGATGGTCTCATCAGTCATGAGTGTCACAACTAAGCAAAGACACAAGTGAATAATGAAGCCACCCTTATCGAGTACAGATGAATTCAATTTCCTCTGCACTATAATGTCATATTTGATTCAGTGAACTATAACATCTACTTTTTATTTTTTAAGTTGCCCATGGGTTCTATCTTTTTCTCATTCTCCTTCTCTAAAGCTGTTTTTGGGACACATTTTTCTGCTTTTATGCATCATGCAAGTCTTTTTCCTCTGTTTGACATAACAACTAAGTTGGGTTCATAAATGGTATACACAGAAAGAGAATGCTTACCGTGTCAGGTGCCTAAATTCCCTACCCCTACTACCTTTTCTGAAGGACCAGTCCCCGGGAGTTATGCTGACAGAACTTTATGCACAGAAGTACAGACCAATGGTAAATGAGCTTGTTCTGGGATTTCACTAAGGTTATATTTTCTTATGATTTTTTAAAAAGTGTGTATGAGTCTGTCCATTTGGCAGACAGAGTGGCAGGAAGGAATGAGTCCTAGGAGTGGACTTGGGGTTATTCTCAACAAACCAAATGTGGACAATATTATGCAGCAACAGGTCATACACAAAAGAGTACAAGGAGCAAAATTTGCTATGGTCTTCTTCTTACCAGGATAGTTTTTAATATGAGAAGAGCTAATCAGAAAGCCTGCTCCTCTCTATACTACAAGCCCCTTGAAGTTTTTTTTCCAGAAAATGTGCTCTCTGTGAGCTGCATATTAACCTGCCAGTAAGCTGCTGTTTCAGGATGCTTTCGATGCATTGGGAACAAATGCTACTTGCACAGCACTGCTACAGCCAGGCACTAGACACTGCAAGAAGTGCAGAGGGACAGAGCATCTTTGAAGCCTCTCCCAATGTTGAAGTTGTGCCAACATGCTGGCTGCAGACAATACCAGGTTTGTTTTCAGGCAACTTAACCATTCACGCAATCCCATGAAACTGACGTCTATCTCCTTAGACAGGAGAATGTGCCACCTAAGCTACCAAGGGCAGAGCATAGTGCTGTCCCTGGGAAGAGCTTCTCCTAGCTGGTGCAGTTCTTGGCACAGCGGCCTCTGGCTCAAATCCTCACAGCTCGCTCTAATTTTTCCTCTTTGCAATAAAGAGAATAAACACAAACCTGTTGTGTGAGCAATGCAGCTGCTGCATCGGCTCTGAGCCTGGTGTTATTTTGTACCTAGGCTGTACATTCTATATTGTTTAATACAGAAAAGGGCACAATAGCTCAATTTCAAGCTAATTATAGTAGTAGAAGATTCTATGGGAATGCCTCTCCAGGTTTTACCAATAAACTCCTTAGAGAAACAAGGAAACATATTCACATTATATTTACCTAATAGATGAGATTCAGTCTATTAGATGAGATATGAAGTAAATTAAATTCCATGGCAGGTGAACACCCTGAGGGTACTGTAGTTTATAGCACTACATTAATATTCCGTGAGACCACTGCATGAGCTTAGTACAGCTAACTTCAAAATTAGCTTTACAGGCCACCTGCAGAATTTTTTCTGGTTGCTTTCATAGTCAGTGCTGCAATCATAGATAATTTAACATAAATATTAAGTAAATAATTGGTTCAGAATATTTCAAGGTTAGGGACATAAATCTCATTCTCATTACATGCATGCAAACCATAAAAATACAAGGTGGTGCTTAACCTGCCAATTTTAGTTTCCAATGAGCCATATTCAATTTTTTGAAATAGAAAAGACCTAAACAAATTCTACAGAATGCAGTTATTGAAGGTGCAGAAGAATTATTGTGGAAAGCAGATATTAATTCAGAACTCTACATAACTCTAGATAAAAATGCTCAGGCTGGTAAAATGATTGTAATGAGACCTACTAATGTTTTAGATTGCATTTGTATAGATTTAGTGATATGAATATAGACTGAAATTATTTTTCTATCCTGTTATGAAAGAATGATTTCTGAAGCTGAGTACTGTTTGAGGTAAGGAGAAAGAGGTAGTAAGGTGTGCCTCATTATGACAGCTGTGGCTATGACATGCTCTCTTATTAGCCTCCAGAAGCTTGCTACTTGCAGGTTAGCTAGAAGCAATCATCACAATAACTAGGTGGTCTCAGTCAGAAAAGCACATTTACATTTTGAAGGTGGTAGACTTCTTTCCTAATGCAGTTCTCTAGTACCAGAGCTTGGAAATGAGAACAAGAACTACTCTTAGATGTCAGACTTTTGGCTGCTTCCAAAAAAATTTTCGCAGTTCATCACAGTGAACTGCTAACTTGGGAATAAGTCAGTAAGGTACTATGTCTGTTATGTCCATTTTCCCAACATCAGCAGCCCCTTAATTTAATATTTCTTCATATACCACTTAGATTTTTTTATCAGACTGTAGCATGTCTGTGTTGATTCTATTTTGATGCTCTTTCCCTAATTTGTCTGTAAGGATACAAGGAAACTTGCATTTTAATCTTCACTTTAGAGTGTAAATTGGTTTAATTAGCCTTCCGTTCTTAACCAGATCCTTTTCAAAACATTTGCTCTTTGATATTATTGTCAGATTGTAAGAGGTGGCTAAGGAAGGAGAGCTGCAGGTGTTTCTCATGGACTAAACAATGCCTGTTAATGCAAAATTGATCTAAAATAATTTTAACTCTACATGTCACAGAAAACAAAAAACTGCAATCAGAGAACCTGCTGTCAGAATTTGGATTTGTTGACTTTTACCAATTGCTTCCTTACTATGTATAGCAATTGTTTCAGGTTTACTAAGATTTTATGTGTTCTTTTTATTTCATACCATTCAATGTTGAATCTGAACAAGCTAATTCTCCTTTAAGTGATTCCTTTACAAAACAGAGGATACCTGCTGGCTATTCCCCTACTGCAGCAGGGGAATTTTATACAGATATAAATTTCAGATAGTAGGTCTGAAAGGCAAATATGCAGAGGCGTTGGCTTTGGAGGGGAAGGCCATGCTTTGAATCTTCTAGTCATGACAGCAAAATCCACCAGAGATGGTTGTTAAGACAACATCTGAATATTTAGAAACTTAAGCAACTGTAGGGAATGTTGCTTAAGAATAACAGAAATGGATTTACAAGGAGTCAAAATCCATTAAAATTCTGACAGGAATTCTGAGAATTTTTAGGAAGGAAAGACAGTAAAACTTTTCTCATACATGTAATAGATGTTTTTCTTTTGTGTCCACAAGTGAGGGCATGTCAGTGTGAAATCATAATTATTAAGTGATATATTGATTTGTATATAATTTCTTTCTCAAAATTAAGGTATACCTGTGTGAGGATAGTGCTAAAAAAACACTTGCAGATGAAAGTGTGAACATAAAGAAACTTAGAGGAGGAAAACAGAGATGGAACTTGAAGGCAGAAGGATATAAAAAGAAGACAGGGATTGTGTTGTTTATTTTGGTAATTTTTTCCTCATATTTTTTGAGGTACTAATATGTGTCTTGATTACATTTTTCTGTATCTGCTAACAATCCTGATTGTGCACTTTAATGCTATGTGGACTCACATCAACTATTAAAGTTTAATGATTGAATAATTTCAGTAGGGAAAGGACTGCTTTATTAAAGTGCATAGAAGTCCAATAGCTAAAGTCTGAACAGACATATGAAGTAATATATAGTGTAACTTTTTATATATTTGATTGTTACTACACCCTAGAGATACCAGGAGACAATGGAGACAACGTGTAATGAATGACAGAAAACATTTGTAAAAGTTCTATGGTGAATAAATTGAAGCCTTTAGTCATAAGGCTAATAATAGGAGAAGTGAGGAATTAGGGAGTATAAGCAAGGACAAAACATCCAGCAGAACAAATATATGCAATAATTTTCAAACATGTCAGCTAGAATCAGCTAAGGTAAACATTCGGAGCCTCAGTGCATGCCTAGACTAGGCAAACTTTGCCACTGAGTACTATAAAATGGAAAGGAGTCATAAACTGTTTGAGAACAGTACAGGAGTGTGTGTCTGACCATTTATAATCTTTTAATCAAACATGGAGCTCATGTCTTGGAGTCTGGTAGCTTTGGAGAGTACTTTGTCTGTGTATTCATAGACCATTCATAATGCAGTGAGCCATAAAATGCTCTCACTTTCTTGCTTCAGCAGTTTCAACACCTTCCTCTGGGACAAATTTCTCTAATAACAGGAAGTAATTCAATTTTGCTCTTGCTCCGTTCTAAACAAACAGTTCTGACTGTTGTGACTCACCAGATTTGTGGAGCTTGCACAGGGAAGACAGCAGAGCAATTCGGAGTTTACCAGGTGCCCTGTCAGATTGTAAATTGAGTGTTGTAGGGACTGGCACGGATATTGATGCTTTAAAGACCTAAAGGTATTGCTGTGCTTCGTGGCATGCTGCAAGTGGTGCATGCTTTTGTTGTGCATCACAGTGACAGTGCAAGGAAAGGGCTCTGAGGAGCAACACCACTTCCCTGCCTTCCTCTCTCACCTGCCACCCTGCTACTAATGTCCTATCGCGAAGTGTGTGCTTTGCTAATTTTAGGACCTCACAAACAGATAAGATGAGTAAAACTCTCTCTTCATTCCAACAACTGCATTTCTGACACAGGTATAAGGCTTCAGCCAGTGGTAGTGCAATTCAGGGGACAATGTGGCTGGCTCGGGTTCACACATTGTCCTAGTTTAGATTTTGTACATCTCTTAAAATTTGCAAGGTGGGAAGTTAATTTGTGAAGCTGTTGAGCTTGTGAAGAATACCTTGAAAGGCTTTCCTTATCCATTTATTTAACATTTTTTCTTATAGCTGTTTCAGATTGAAATTATATTTATATTTGTTTTTATTAATAAGAACTTGCAAGCTTGAATTTATGTTGCTGCAGAGAAAATGCAAATATATCAAGGGCATGAAAATTGATTTAGAAATGGAATACTCTTTTATTATATTCTGTAAGACCTGAACTGATTTATTTGGGTTAGTTTAAAAAACAGCAAATCTCTCAGTGGATGGGTATACTTTGCAAAGCTTCTTAGGAAGGACCTTGTACTTTTAGAAAGGTAACTAGTGAGATTTGTCTTGTCAAATCAAGCATTTTCTTCCTGTAGCTCTTTTTCTCTCTGACCTAATAATTTGAGGCTCATCTGCCAGTCCTGTTGTGGCTGGGGGTTCCCGTTCATGTGAGGTTTTGAAAAAAAGCATCCTTACTGCTTCTGAGGATTTCCTGGTTGAAGAAGTTCTGAACAGTTCTCTGTTTTAACTGGATTTTTTTTAACATTCCAAAGCAGCTGTGTTCATATAATATTTTCCTATATTTTCCTTTTTTCTGCTCTAGATGGCAATGTAGCACTTTTTCTTCCACTGGGAGCCTCATGTTTCTGTAATATTTGTATAAATCCAGCAAGCTAGCAATAGGTATATCTTATTATGTGTATACAGTGCTAGCTGTAATGGTTCCCCTGCCACTCAGCTGTGACTCTCACCCCATTGCTTGTATCCACCCTCCTTCCTTGTCTTTCTTCTGTCCTCACCTCACAGGCTCCATCTCCTGCTCCTGCCACTCTAATTCCGTCACCTTAAATTTTTGCCTGCATTAGATGATGATAACTGTGCAGGAGACAGACTTGACTTTCACCCTTTTGGTGCCACTTGCCCCAATCTTTGCTTGTACAGTCTTACATTTCCACTGGCTCCTTCATATCCCATCCCCTCTTTGTGTCTTCATTTTCTTCTTATTTTCTTTTTTCTTTTTCTTCCTTATTGTTTTAGATTTTTTTTGGTTTTTTGTTTTTTTTTTTTTTTTTTTTTTTTTGTTTTTTTTTTGTTTTTTTCTGGAAGAAGGACTTGATTTCTATGAAAACTTATTCATGGTGCAGTAATAAAAAAGAACTCTTCCAACTGAGTAGACCCTTCTATTTTGCTTGTGAAGTAGAATGTGCTATACTGCCAATCTACAGTACTGAAATTAGGAACAGGTTAATAGCATATATTTCCAGTTATTTAAAGGCAGTTGTACTGCATCAGATACCATCTACCTATTATTCTACCTTTATAGTGTGAATGGTGAGGGAAAGAACGTTAGACAAATGATATATAAATTCCCTTCAGGTGGCACTTGAGAATTTAAAGGTTCCTTGAGTCAAAGGTGGCTTTGTATTGTTGCAATCATCTTGATGGAGACTTCTGTGAATGGTGCAGTTTGTTCCATAACTAACCTCCAATTCCATTATGGAACATATGCAGACAGTTCTTAATTTTCAGATGCTCTAAACCTTCTTTTTGGTATTAAGGTGTCCCTAGTTACTGGGTTATAAGACATTGTGAACAATTGTTGTCCTTAATTTTCAGGGGATGAGGTACAGTAGAGGTACATGTACATCATGTAACAGAGTTATGTAATTATGCTGCCTGTTTTGTTCATTTTTATTTTTCGTCTCCTATTGAAGCCCAGTGGTCCTTTTTATTATTAAGTTTGCTGCTGAACATGAAGTTTGTTTTGAGATGAGTGCAAAATCTCTTTGTAATTGATAATAGTTAATTTGGAATGCATTGACGTGTCTACATTGTGTGGTTATTTCCCTCTCTTGTTCTTTGTTTTGTATTTACTGACAGGGGATTTCATTTGGTGTGTTATTACCTCTTCACTTTGAAACAGGTATTTCCTGCAGCCCTTCACAGTCAGTTCACAAGTGAGTGAATTTGAATAATCAGAAAACTTAAGTAACCCTTTCATGAATGTGCTGAGGATTGGCTTTAACACAGTAAACCATCGTTGGCTACTTTCCTAAAATATGAAAATTGAAAATTTATTCATATTATTAATTTTATAGTCCTTAACTAGTAATTAATTCTTGGTATCATGAGGGGGACTTCCTTTCTATCTCCTGAGAGGTGTTTTACAGGTGCATGTGGTGGAATTGTGTAAAGGGGCAGGGGAGAAGGTGTTTTCTGGAGTATACTTTTTCATATGCTTTTTAACACTTTAGGAGCATTCCAATAGACTTCTGGGCCATGACCTCCCTGGAAATTGTGTTTACCATCCCATTACATTTGCCCATGTGTCTGCCCATGTCTGCCCATGTGACTCCTACTGTAATTTCATGCAATGGCTGATCGAAAGTTTGTCACACATGGAAGCAACAAACTTTTGATTTAGAAAAATGGTAAAAGCAATGGAAGAAGTGATTAACAGATACAAAACTACAGTTTGAGACACAGGAAACTGGAGGGTGGCTTAAACCATCACAAAAATGGTAGCATTAATATAGGAAGAGGAGGAAGGAGATGAACAAGACAACAGATATTTTTAAGAAAAAAGACCCTTAAATGCAGAGTGGTGTGTTTGAAGAGATGGTAATGAGGACATGGACCAAAAAACCAGTTGTGACACAGCACAAGAGAAAGTGTTTCAGAAGCCACCTCTGTTAGATGGTGAGGTCACTGATGATCTCTAACATGTGCAAACACACACACACAAAACTTCTGAGTCAGATTCAGCATTGAAGGATGACTGAAACAGAGTAAAGGGAGGCAAAAAATGGGCCATGGCTCAGAATAGGATACACCTGGCAGAAGACATTAGGAGTAATAGGAAATCATTCCATGTATATGTAATTAGTAAGGGAAATACCAATGTAATAAGTTTCTTTTTCTCCTATGCAGTAAAACTGCTACAAGAGGAGGGCAAGAAGAATTAGGGGATTGTGTTGTCCTTTTTGCATCAGTCTTTGTAAACTGCTTGAAGGAAATTACAGCATAACTAGTACAAATTCAAAAAGAGGTATAATTCAAGTCTAAAATGGGAAAGAAATTTAAGTCTTAGAAATGTTAGGTGTCTTCAGGTGAACAGAACTGACTAACATCACCAAGGGATATTTATAGAACTTGAAAATACCAGTGCTTATGTTTATTACATGGTTGATAACCATAGCACTGAAAAGAACTACAACAAAGAATCACTGAAAAACAAGAAAATGTTTATATTTATAAAAGGGAAAAATAGGCCTTCATTTAAGTTCAGAAAAATTCCGGAACAACGTATGAACAAACTTGTACTGCATTCACCTTGAAGATAAAAAAGTGTTTAACAACAAAAAAGACTTGGGAGGAAAAAAAGTTAGTAAAGAAATCCAGTATCTTTGAGTGATAACAATCAACATGGATAGGATAGAAGCAAGAAATGCATCTCTTCTTTAGATAAACATGGTTTTCACAAAAGTTCAGAAGGGAGGTAATGAAATTGGTTGATAGCCACATCTATACACTAACTCTTTGTGGTTATTGTCTAAATAGAAACAGAGCTCTAGCCAGAACGCTTTGGGACCTTTCTGGTCAGTGTTTCTGAACTTTACCAATGTTCTGAACTTGGCATTATCACAAAGCTGGGAGGCACTGCAAATCCTCTGGAGGACAAAGTTGGAATTCAAAATTATCTCAGTGAAATGATGAAATAGTTTCTAATAAAAACCTGTAAATCAATAGGGATATTCAGTTAGGCAGTGATAATCGCCTACACAAATATGGGATGGGAAACAACTGATTAAGCAACAGTCCTTCAGGAAAGAGTCTGTGAATATAGTGATAACAACCTGAACAAGAGTCAACAATGTCTTGCTGTTACACAAGGACAAACTTTACAGTGAGAACTATAAGGTAAAGGAAGTTTGCAAGTTGTGTGACATAATCTTTTTGCTCTGCTTGGGCACACTGGAGAACCATGAGTATGAACTGGTCTAGAGTACCTCATTGCATGATAAATGTGAGATTATGACAATAAACTTGTAAGATGTGAAAGCCTTCTGTGAGTAACTGTTCTCTGCATTCATGGTGTGGTTCAATAGGTATGAACTGCAGCAGGAAAGGTTTATGTTAGTTTTAAGTTCCTGACAGAAGGGAGTCTGAATCAGCTGAACTGTGTGTTTTCCTATTGCTGCAGAAGCTATGTCTTTGGAGGCTTTCCCACCACATCTGTTAAGGATGATCTAACATATTAGAAACAACCCATTCTTGAGGCAGGGGATGGACTGGTAACACTTCCAGTCCTGTTCATTCTTTTCTCTTGCTTTGCTTCTTTCTACTAACTCTGTTTCCATCACTTATAAGCGGCTTGCCATCTACTTCAAGACCCTCTACTTCCTGTTCCAGGTTTATTATTCTTGAATTTGCCATGGAGAGCCAAGAAGGCCAATGTCAGAGTTGGTCAGACCTCACTATTCTTTTACTTTCATTCAGTAGTTTATTGAACCACATTGGTCCCATCATTGATTTTTGAGGTACTTGTGCTGGCAAATTCCTCACCTTCTGAGAGGGAATAATTTGTTCCAACCTGTTGTTTCCTGTCCTCCAAACTATTATTAATCCCTGAAAGGTCTTCTCTCTTACATTGTGCCACCTTAATTTGTCTTCGTAACTGCTGCTGAAGGACCTCATTTAAAGTCTGTGTTTGGGTTTTCTTCTATTTTGAATGCATGCTGCATTATACCTACTGAAACACTGTTTTCTCACTATGTCCTTTAAATCTCTTTCTCTTGAATTATATAAATGATGTTGATTCTGCCCCAGCATGTTACAGTTATTCATATGCTCACCTGTTCTAGCTTCTATTATATTTTATGCTAATTAGGAGGCAAATGAATTTTCTGGTGTGTTAATCAGACTCATTAGATTATAATTTCCAAAATTGCCTCTGTGGCTCCTTACAAAGCTTGGTCTGATATTTGTCTTTTGTCACTCTGCTGGAAAGTAATAAAACTTTCAGTAAGCAGAAGGAGACATACTTCTGTACTTTATTCTCCAGTTTCACAACTGAAATTCATTAAAAAATTATGTGAGTATGACCTGGCCCTGGATGACATATTGTTAATTTCTTGGGGAGTATGATTTAACATTTCCATTGTTGATTATCCTTCTCCTTTATCAAGTTCAAAGCCACCAAAAAAATTGCTCCTTAAAATCTCTCAGATTTTAACTTCTGTTGATGCTGATGAAAATAATTAATTTCTTAACTGTGTTACCTTTCTTAAGTATACCTCTTTTACTTTGAGTATCATTTTGCCCAGCTGCCTAGTTTTTAATTTTTAAAAGAAAAGTGTATGTCATACCCTTTGGTTTGTCACCCCTCCTGTTCGACCCCTGATGACAGCCCTTGGGGAATAATTTCCAAAAATTAAAAAATAAGCTGCCTAGAGAGAAGAATATGGATGCCTTTAATGACATCCTCCAAATAACTATGGCATGAACAATTTTCTCTTAATGTATTCTTTGCTAAAAATGTAAAATCAATTAGAATTAGTTAATCAGAAGCAAGTAGTGTACTACCACTTGTTGGAGCACTATTTATTAGTATATTGCTACACTAAAGTAGGTTCCTAGGCTGCAGATAGGGCTTTAAATATTCTTACTGCTTTTAATAATTCCAGCAAGAAAGGTGTGCGATTTCTGCCTTTCCAAAACCAGGTAATTGTTTGAAAATATCTAAAAAAACATATTTACTGAAACACAGGGACCTATTACAGCAGACCCAGATGAGGGCTATGAAAATGATCATAGGGTTGGAACTTCTGGTCTGAAGACAAACTGAGTCAATTGAGGTTGTCCAGCAGTGAGAAGAGAAGGCTCTGAGATACCTTGCTGGGGAGACTTTTCCATACTTGATGGGACTTAAGAGAAAGACAGAGAAACTTTTTTATGAGGGCCTCTGGTGACATGACAAGGGATAATGGTTTGAAACTGAAAGAGGGTAGTTTAAACTGGATATAAGGAAGAAAATTTAAGTGAGGGTGTTTCACTGAAGCAGATTTTCCAGAGTAGTTGTGGATGTCCCCTTCCTGAAAGTGTTCAAGGTGAGGCTGGACAAGGCTTTCAGCAATGTGAACCACTAAAAGGTGCCCTTGCCCATGTCAGGGAGTTTGGATTGGATGATCTTTTAAGATCTCTACTAATCCAAACCATTCCTTAATTCTGTGACTTCAATTGGAGCTTTTTCACCTCATTAACATTGACCACTTGAAAATGCACATTCATAAAATGACCAAATATGAGTACATAAGTCATGACCTAGGAAAATGGGAACATGTATAGTTCCAGATATCAATTATCTGTAATGAGTTTGTATCTCTTGATCAGAGTCTCACAAAGACAATGAGTCTGTCAGAAACTGATGCTATTACAACATATTAATGAGAGGTTCTTCAGTGAAAGATCTTGTTGATAGAGTTTAACTTTCTAAAGCCATCAGTGATTCGGTCTCAGACCTGCTTTTCTCTTTCTGTTCCCCCTATATGACAGATGCCAGAAGGAAAAATAGCCATAATATATAAAAACATTTCAGCTGTTTTAAATTTCTCTTTAATTAAGTATAATCCTAAGTGGCGCAGTGCAAATCTAAAAAATTTGGAGAGAAGTAGGAGTACCTTAGCTTATAGTAATAGGAAAAAAGGAGATTCAGGAAGATGTATAGCTCCATATATGTGGAGTGGCTTTCAGTCAGTGCTCAGCTACTATACAGTGAAAATACCAGAAGGGAAAATTCTGCGTGTTAGATCTTCTCCAAAAACAAAGTGAAGTACAAAAAGTATTTATGAGGCAAATACTCAAAAAAAAAAAATTTGAATTGACGATTAATCCTGAAGTTCCATGTCTAATTAATTCTACAGAGCAATTGAAAATTAAAAGCATTACAGAGCAATTGAAAAGATGACTGTCCTGTAACTGCTGACCTAGCTACAGCTGAGAGCATGATGGATTTAACATGAAAGAACTAATGTAACATTTCCATACTTTACTGGGGACAGGTTGTGCCTCTGATGATTGCCTTGAATTGCAGATACTGATATCATCCCACTGATTTTTATTGCTTCATCAAAGCAAAGCAAATGTAAATTCATAGTAGCTACCCACCTGAGCTACTTTTCTGACCGTTTCATATCAAGGGAGTGGACAAGCAGACAGACCATGCTATTTTATTTATCCTACCTATGTAGACTGGTTGGTCAAAAGGAGGACCAGCTTTTTAGAGTTAGAAAAATCTGAGGGATTTTTTTCATTGCTTTGCTCAAAAGGGAATGTTGTGATGCTTCAGTGCTCTACTGTACAAGTAGACAGTAGAGGATGAACAACTTTTAAGTTGTGACAGCAATTTTTTTTTAAAAATGGAACCTATGAATGTCCTGTATCAAGTCTCATCTTGAGGAGTTCATTCTAAACTAGTTCGTTCCCTTTTCTTTAGCCTTTTTCCCCCCAATTTCTCCATTGCTAGATATTATACACCCTTCAAAGTAATTTCTTCAGCAGATTTATGCTGATACATTATTAAAGATAAATATTTCAAGTGATGCAAAGGTCCCTAAACTTCTTTTGAACTATATTTTTAATACCTAGGAAAGTTGGTGTTTCAAATCATCCCTGATCTTAGTACCCTAGGGCTTGAAAAACATCCCCAGTATTAATGAATGTGATCTGAGTACAACATTTGTCAGAGAGAGCTGGGAAAGGGACCATGAAAAACGTATTACGTAGAGTGGAGCAAAATGGTTAGCCTTCTGATTATAAATCTAAAATATTAAAATAATGAATTCACAGAACCCTATTAGACATCAAAGCTTGTGTCTTATTGGGGTATGCTTTTAATTTATATGCCCTCTTTCAGGCCAAAAGTAAACCTGGTAAATTGAACAGTGAATTCCTAACCTGATTGAAAAAACCTGACTCTGGATTGTTGCTGTCAATAGAAGGGAGAGTGTGCAAGCTGAACTCTACCCAAGTAGATGCCTGTGGTATATTTTAATGGCACATTTTCAAACCTTACAACCTTTAAAGACAGAGCTAAACTTTAAAGCAGCAACTTGGTAGCCGTTATGCTCTTTGCTCTTTTATTTCAGTTTTCTTTGTTTCAGAAGTCTGCAGCAGGGGCAGCTGTAGGAAGGGAATTTAAGTGCTTTCAGTTGGCAAGAGCAACAGTGTTAGAGCTAGTAAACATTATGTCTTTTTTCCCCCTTTTTCCAAAGTAGTGAGGAATGCAGTGAAATGAATATGCAGGCAGCTCATAATCTCTACATTCCTCTAACCCAAATCTCAGTTTAGGAATATTTAAGCACTCTTCATTACATAGCCTTTTGATTTTAAAAGTGAGAAAGTTTTGTTATATTCTGCCTAGAAACACATAAGGATTTCAGAGACGACAGATAAATACAGTTGGTAAAAAATGTTAAATGTCAGTAACAGGCACACAGGATGAGAGAGGGTGAGTTATTATGGTGCTAATGTGAGATATGGGAGACCTGCTTTCAATTCCTTTATCCATCACAGGCTGCCTCTCTGACCTCGAGCAAATTTGTCTCTCAGGTTCAAATTTACCAATGTCTTTAGGCACGTAACTCTCTCTGTTTAAACAAATACACTGCTGATGAAATGAGTGGTAAGTTATTGATTGGTACATTTGGTTCACCAGGCTTCCATTTTTGTCAGCAGAATTGGGGGTCATGTTGCTCCATTGTCTTGGGGTTGTGTTGGGAACATAAATAGCTTACTAGGCTCTTGGGATGCTGATTTTCCAACTCTGGGAAGCTTCAGAATATCTCATATGATTATGCCCCTGTGTGAATTCATGTTGAGCTCCTTTCTGCTATTGTATTTAGTTCTGATCAACCCATCTCAAAAAAGCCTGTAGCAAACCCAAAGAAGGGCTGTGGAAATGATCAAAGGTATGTAATAGTTTCTGTACATGGAGAGGTTGAATAGACTAACACTCTTCATCCTGAACCAGAGGTGTCTGAATGGGGATGTGATGGCAGGCAATACAGTTGTGAAAAGGGAGCAATTACTGAGTTTCTCACTGTATAATTGCCGTAGACTTAGTTTTTTACCTAACATACAATTAAACTGCAGGACCCTTTTCCAAAAGGATTATGGGTGAGAAAAGTTAGATGGTTGTAAAATATATAATAGAAAAATTTCTGGATGAAAAATCTATTCTGGATTATGGAACACAAAGAAATGACCTTGAGTTTAAGAAATTCTGTAGGCTCAGGCTGCAGAAAGCTGTGGGGAACTGCTGCCTCCTGTTTATCCTAATATATTTTGGACACTTTTGATACTGACCACATCAGAGAGGATTCCAAGATGGATGGACCTTTCATCTTTCCTGACACAGATATTCTTATTTTCCTACTTTCCAAAAGGAAATAAATACAGACAAATATATTCTTCTCTGCGCTTTGTTGGGTTTCATTGATTCAATGACAGATGCTAGGTGTGCCTTTTGCTGAGACAGCTGAAGGGATAGAGATGAAAATATATTTTTGCATTTATATTTCATCTTTCCCTGGAATGAGGAGGAAGGGAGTCCATTTGAAGAGCAGGTTCTCCTTCAGTGACTGAATGTTTAGTAGACAACCATCTTAGCAATGGACCAGAGAATTAGCTGTGACAACTTTCCACCATATGCCATCTTTTTTTTAGTGAGAGACTAAACTACTACTTTCACATGATGGCCTTCATCCTTCTCTTACCCTTTCCCAGTTATTTCTGGTTGATAAGAGAAAGCAAACCCTATTAATCTGTGGCTCTTGGTTGTGGGTAGAATCTGAGAAGTCACCAAAACATCCCTAATTTTCCTACACAAACCAGCTGGTATCACAATCACAGCAGAGAAGAAGGGAAATAACTAATTTTGGAGACACTCAGTAGAAAAGGGAGGGATGATTTAATCTAGCCTCGAGTGTTTGGCTCTTGAGGCAGACTGTGGACTTCTGGGGAAAGGTGGGACACAATTTGAATGGATAAATCTCCATGGCAATGAGCAGCAGTACCTGGTAGCTACCAGGCATCCATCTCCTTCCAAGAGACGAAAGTGTTTTCTTATGTCCCCCCACCCCCAGCACTCTTCCTTGCCAAAACCCTCTTTGTAGCAATATCCTTCTAGGTGCACTGATAGACATACATCTCTGCCTCTGAGGTTTGAGAACATTACTTACCACGTGGTAATAGGGCATACCCAGCAGCAAAGCCTGTTGCTTTCCTCCAGTAGGACTGCAATACAGCTTCCAGGCTTGCCACAGCCCCAGCAATCCTGGGAGTGAGGAACTGAGATGAGACAGTTTATTTGCAAAACAGAAAGCTGTATCGCTAGCAATGAACTGAAGAATAAACAGAAGACTTTACACAAATGTGGCACTTGCTCTTTTCAAATTACAGCCGTTGTATTTTTCCTACAGATGAAAAACAAACAAGCTGCTCTGTCTTGTCTCTCCCAGCTTGCTTAGAGACTCAACTTAGCTTGGCTGCATGTAGATCAATTTTTTTCAAGAGATCAGGATTTCCTTTTAACCTTTTGAACTGTAAGTCTCCATAGGATCCTGATGTTTTCATCAATTATATATTTTCATTTTGTACTGGTAATCAATAGCACTTTAGAACACAATGACATACTTTAGCTTTGTCTTAGGCTAGTAAATGAATAATAACTAAATAATGCATTTCAAACAAGAGAGAAATGAATATTCTCCCTCCAGTGCACAAAAAAACATGGAAAAAGAAATCTCTGAACAATAGGACATTGATTTTTGTGTCTCCAAACTTTCCAGCTGCAGGCAGAAAAGACAAGAATAGAGTTTTAGTACTGTATCTTACACCTGAAGTTGCATTTGGGCATGAAACTTCAAGATGTATCTCATTTTCTGAGCATTACAACTGGGTAAAGGTTTGATGCAAGCCATGATAATACTAAGAATTCACTGAGTAATAGGAACCTTTGGAAAGCAAAAGGAAATGCTTGCAGTTCAGCTTTGTTGGCAGGGGCCTTAAAACTCTATGTGTTCTCAAAAGACAAAGCCTCCAAACAATTGATATCTGGAAAACAAGACTACATGTGTATGAGCAGGCCAGAGATGGTCAGGGAATAGCCTCAGACTCTGCTTTGGAATCGTATATGCTGTTACATTGTTAGCACAGGTTTTGTCAGAATTTTGGCCGGTGCTAAGGAGTGTTCTCCCAAGCAGCACTGGAGTGTACATAGGTTGGGAGTTAGTGCTCTTGGCAAAGAGCTTGAACATGAATTCCCTGTTTTGGGTACAAGAACTTGGCTGTGCAGATCGGAACCGTGCAGTGTCAGCTGGCCTTGAAGCCAAGGAGCAATCCACCTCTCGTTTCATTTGCTAATGGAGACATGGCCAGTGGGTATTGACAGTGTTTGATAACCCTGCTACCAGCTGAAGAAAGAGCATCTCATTTCTAAAGAGTTTGACTGAGACTGGAGAGATTCAGTTCCTACATATGGCACAGGTTTTCAGCCTAACTTGAGTTCACTTAGATCCTCTGTGTTTCTTGTTTCACCTATAAAATAGAGATAACAGAACTCTTTAAGTACTGTGACAATGTTATGTGGAAAGATAGATGGATTGTAACATATTTAATAGAGCAACCATCTCTTACTAGAAATGTCCAGGATAATGGGGAATTCATTTGACTGAGAAAAGTTTCCAGTTCTCTCTCTTTGCCCCACTGTTTATTTCTCTACATCAAACTGTTTAGCTCAAACACTGAAGATGCTGGAGGCTCTGGAATCTGGCTGGGTTATTTTTGTCTTCTGTGAATTCAGCCCACCAGTGTACTTGTGAGGGCTGAACCCCTGCTTGGTGTTTGTCAAAATGTATTTTGAGCCTGAAATCTTTTGAAGGCAACTGGCATGTGGCATTTTCTAAGTAAAGTTTTTGTCACTGGAATACAAATGTCAGTGATATTAGGTGATGCAGGGCTGCACAATTAAAATGAGAATAATAACAACAGAAGAGAATAGTGAAAAAGTGTTAAAGATTCACAAAAGGGGATGCAGGTTACTTTTCATCCTGATTCAGGACAATGCTTAAACTTACCTAAGTGTTAAGCACACTCAAACACCTTTCTCAAATAAATGCTCTTTTGATCTGATTTTGGCAAGAGTAATGCATGGTGCTTGACAGCTATTATGTCCAGAATGAGATCTAAACCAAAATTATTCACTCGAACAAATTTCTCCCATGAAACTGATTGTCTACCTGATGATAGCACTGCTGGAGTTTCCCTTCCTTGAGTTAAACATACTGATCTTCATCAGTCCTGTGGTTCCTTTTCTCCTGTTTGTTTTCTCAAGAAGCAAACCCTAAGGTTTCTCTTGAGCATTCCCAAATATATATGAGTGTATTTATGTATATACTGATAAATTATTCTGACAAATCAGTGTAAGCTTGCAGGTGCAAGTTTAGGCATGTTGCATTTTCTCATTTAGGCATATTGCATTTCTCATTGAGGCAGTGATGCATTTGAATAAAATTCCTCTGTCTTATTCTAAACAGAATCTTACATCATGACTGACTGAGGGAAGACAAAACTGCATTTGTTAGCATGATGACTGAGTCATATATGCTGAACATGGACACTTTATTACAGAACAATGTTTTAACTTATTGCAGCGGCCTGTCATGTGTTCCTGCTCTCAGCCAAGTTACACTTTCCTGTAATAATGGAATGAACAAAGAACCTGCACTTGGGATATACTTACAAACATTAATATACATCTTAGATCTTTTGGTTTGATTCCTCGTGATAGGACAAGAGATCTCCATGTTATTCTTGCTTTACCTGGATATGCTTTTTCTGATGATTTTGTGGGATTTCATTATTCTTTTACATTTCACATTCTTTTTACATTTTGCAAAATTATCTACTTCTGAAAATGCAAATGAAGAAACTTCTGTCTCTCTCAAGATATATTAAAAGTGAAGAGTTAAAATGATTTTCCATAATCTGGGTTTTTTTTTAAATCCAGAAAGTTAAATGTAATTTTAACAACTGGCCAGCAACAAATGGCTGAAGCTTTAGGAATGGAGGATGTCTTCTCTGTTTACGCACACCAAAATTTCTAAGATCTAGACAAACATTTTTTTTTTTTATGCTCAAACAGTTAGGACATGGAGTAGCACATTTAATTTGGCTAAAAGTCCTTTCTTTTCCAGCTTCTTACACGTATCTCAAGTCTGTCAGTGTAAAGGATATAATACTGTAACAAGCCTTTCTCAAGGCTGCCCTTTAGCTTAAGACAGTCCTTGGCTGCTGGAGAGCTCTCTGCCCCAAAAGATTTATCTGTTCCTTCTACCACCTCAGACCTGCATGCCAGCACAGGTGGGAATTGAAGAAGTTTTCAGACTTTCCTGTTAAACTTTCCATACAAAACCCATTAAGATTTCTGTGCAGATGAGGGTAGACAGGGGACTTGTTGAAGTGGGTATGCTTCTTTTAATCTTGTCTGCAATACAATCAGATTTTTCTATTGATCTTTGATCTGAAGTACAAAACGTCCCTTAAGCCATGGGAATTCAATGTATCTATTGAATTATCTGTCTATCTAGCAACAGTAGAGTCAATTTTTAAAATACATATTCACTTACTGTATCATTTTAATTATATTATATGAGTATCTGACATATATCTTTGGTTTTTCAGAAGTTTGCAGAAAATTTTGTCTTCACAGGTGTATGCACAGCACAGTTACTTTTTTACTCTGGAGTTAAATTTTATCCTCAACACTTATATGATCTCAGTTCATCCTACTGATGTTACTGAGAGTCTTTAACTTCAGTGGGAGTTTGATCAGGCCCTGAAGAAAGTTGGCATCAGCCACAAAAGCCAACAAAGGACCATGTCTAAGGAGCAATTCAATCAAAATATCCCTCTTCATGAATCAGAAAAGGCACACTGGAAATACTTGAAGAAACCAGCTAAAATTATATAATTAAATATATAATATCTCAGACAACAGAAATTTATACACTTCTAGATTATTTTACTTCTTTTATTTATCCTTTGTACAATGGAATTTAGCAAAGGTGATGCATCCCTGTAATTACAAGTGAATAACATTTTTACTCTAGGTTATAACAGAAATTTTTCCAGTAGTGAAACTCTCGTGAGCTACAAAGCCAGAATAAGTAAAACCTTCTAAAATTTCTTCTCTCCTATTTGATTTCAAAGTTCCTAGAAGACTAAAAAATAACTCAGGGCCCAGCTTTCCTGGTTCTTCACAGAAATTTCCACCCAGGACACTCTCTGCAGAGTGCTCAAACAATTGTTTGTGGCCACATTCACCTGGATGTTTAAGAATATTTTGCCTTGTGGGCAACATGGGTACAACTAAAGACACTTTGGATTTCACCACTCTGTAGACTTCCAGCACCATCCCAGAGGGTCTGTTGTGCTCAGGCCTCTTTGTTCTCCATCATGACACATCCTGACATGTGTAGAATACTCACCACACCACAAAACCTCTCTGGTGGCAAACAATAATGTAGCCATCCTATCATTTCAGACATTTTGACGTGAAGAAGTGAACCCCAAAATCATAGTATAATATAGGCATGAACCCTCTGGGGCTCATGGGAGGGCTGTGAGGTGACCAGGGAAAATGACTTAATTTGTGTGTTAAAAGTGCAGTCAACCTGCTCCAGCAGCAGCCAGGTGTGGAAAGCATAGATGATACCTAGTAGGCTGCACTTCACCTAGAGGCCAGAGGTCATTGTCTGGACTGGACTTCAAGTTTTCCAGATGGTGATCAATAGGCACGACTGACTGATTGAAGGAATTTTTGATTTATTTATTGTGACAATAAGGCAGTTCAATTTTTAGAGCTTGCTGAAGTGTATGCTTCCTTAGCAAGTTAATGGTTGATGTAAATGATGACTGGGAAGCAGTTTTTTTCTTCTTGGTGGTTTTCAAGTCCTTTTCTGTGTAAACAGGAGCTGATTTTTCCTATATTCATGAGCAGAAAGTAACAGTGAAGTCATTGTTTAAGAGCTGTAAATGTGCAGCAACAACAGTGCAAATGCTGTATGGCATTCTGGATACTGAAATGTAGAGGCCTTTTGTGACAACCAAGATGTCTCCCATTGGTGCTTGATTTATTATTTACATGAATTTGGGGAATGAGGCCTTGGGAGGTTGAAATATAATTATCTAGTTACATGTTCATAGTGGGGGGGAGGGGGTGGGGTGGGAAGAAAAGACAAAAATACCCCACAGGGAACAGAACAATATTTTAATCAAATAATTTGAAAAAATATTTCCTTAATTTTCAGTGAACATTGATATTCATAAAATCACTCAGTAAGGGCATAAGAACTGTTTGAGAAGGAAATATAGATAAATATCTGACTTGATATTTCAGCGTGTGTCCTTGCCTATTCTTGGTTTTGAGTACAAAGGGATTAAATGGAGAAACAGAATATGGTTCTGAGAGGGGCAGAGAGTAAGAGCATGGTAGAACATTGTAATGTCTCAGCAGTAATTTCTTGAGATCAGTTATATCAGCAGTAATGTGGAATAGCTTGCATCCTGTTATTGCTTATGTAAGAAAGAAGAACTATTCTTCAAAGATATGAGAGCACCATCTGTGGCAATAATGTGGGAACAAAACTTGTGAGAAGACATCATGTTTCCATCTGTTTTCAGAGAGCCTTAAACAATGGCCAAATCCACCAGCAAGCTTCTGCTGTGTGAACTTGTGAAGTGGTTGAGAAAGTTTTATGGCTTCTGCCTCTGAACTTATGCATGCAAGTCCAGAACAACTGTCTGTCAAGAGCAGCTGCCTCTGCACAGGGATGTGTCGGCACTGGAGGGCACGGGCAGCATCAAAGTTCTGCTGCAGCAGCCGCCTTTCATGTTGGTCATGTACAAGGTCCTGCATGTGCTGAAGCAGGGAGCAAGCTTAATTCTTTGTCAAACTCTTCCATTTCCAAATGTTGGCTTCAGGGTGTTTTAGATATTTTAGGGTGTTCAGAGATTGTAAAGAATAAAATGTGATAGTACCAAGTTATCTTCTTGTGGAACCTTTATCTATTTTTGTGTCAGTAAGTTGTCTTGCGGCACTTATGAGTTTTTTTCCCAAAAAGTCATACTTTCTCCAATGTGTCTAACTGGATAGTTTAACACCAACCTGTGCAGTTGTTTTTTACGCTCACTTTGCTGTCTCCCTCACTGTAATGTTGGCTTTCAGGGAATCTCAGGAAGGCTTATCTTTTTTAGGGAACAAGTTTGGCTAAAGAATAGCAGAGATTAACTGTTGAATGGCAAGGATATTTATCCCTGATATTCATTAGTCTGGCAATTATACATTATTTTGGTATTATGATGGCAAGTCATTGCTTGATAAATGAATGAAAATGAACTCAGAATTTCCTCACGGAAATGAACTCAGAATTTCAACAGACCCTGAAGTCCAGTGCTTTTGGCTAACTCTGGGATTTACCTGCATCCTGGCTGAATATCTGTCAAGTGTAACAGGACTTTGGAGGAGATTGCAGATAATTTCTGGAATATGTCTTCTTTTAAAAGCCCATTATATTTTCAGTAGTCTTTGCTGATACGTCTTACTGTAGCTAGGCACTCCTTTAAATTAGTGCCTGTGAGCCAGTGAGTGAAATCCTCCTCGGAGGTGCCAGTTTATCATCTTGGAGAGCACCGCCCCAGCCCAGTATCCAGGAGGGGTACAGTGTGAGTTCCAGCACAGTAGTTCTGCACCAGCAGGAGATTTCTCTCATGAAAAGGAAATCCTCAGGAGAGAAATGGAGAAAGGATTTGAATCCTAAATCACCTGTGTATCCTTGGGAGACTGGTGTGAGAAGCTTGCTGTGTTCTCCCGTGTGGCAGACTATCCCAGCTATCCCAGCCATCACTTGTAGCATATTTTCGGCAGCATGCTTCAGCCAGGCATCAGAACAGGCTTCTCTGGTTTGCTCAGCTGGGGGTGTGAAATAAAATTTCATTTTTGTTTTATTCGAAACTATACATCTGTGGTTTTCACCTATAAAACTCACTGACAATAAACAGTTCTGACTGGAAGGTATGCATGTTTTATCTAGTAAATCCAAAGAGAAGTTTTAAAAAAATGTAGTTTCAAATGAATGAGAAGAAGAATAAATGGTAATATTGTGGTCTTGTAAAGGTAAGAGTGAAAAAGAAAGAAAGGGTGAAACATTACACAGGGCTTATGCCATTTTCTCTTCCTTTTTCAGGATATATGAGGGGCAGAAAACCTGGGCAAAAGAATACTTAGAAACAAAGAAAAACTTCTATGAAATAACCTTACAGACAAATGGGAATGGACCTCTTGTGATTTTAAATGTATTCCAGTACTATGCTAACACATGCAAAGGATGAAGGAAAAAACTTACAAATGGAGAGAGTGTCAAATTCGCAAATCAAGACAGAATAATTCATCCTAAGAGATAATTTATACCGACTAAGCTGTCTGAGGCTTTGGAGATCAGCTTTTGGCATGTGTTTCTCTACAGCTTGCACGGTGGACCACAACATGCTATATAGATGATTCATGGGCTGGAGACTTTCTGCACATGCAGGGTCCAAGGTGGGTTGGCTCAGCTACAGAACAATTTTTAAAATTCCTTTGCACCTTATGTCTTTGGCTTCTTTTCTGTGGTTTCTAACTCCTACTTCTCAATAGCTGAACAAGATATTAACAGGATAAATTACTCACTCACAGCATTTTAGCAAATTGCAGGAGAGATGTGACTTATGAAAACAATTGTGTCTCTCAGATGCTTAGGCTCCAGCTATAATGCTGGTAAAGATGACAGTAACAATATTAATAATGAGAATGTATTGCCACTAAATAGACTGCAAGCATGTCTTTATTTACTTTCAAAGCTGTGCTTTGCCAGTACTGCCTGTTCCCTCTCTTTCCTGTAAAAAAATTTGGGGGGAGGGAAGAGGGGAGAGGGGGAAGAAAACAATGAAAGCCAGAAAATGCAGAGAGGATTCTGGCCAAGATGAACATAGAGAGGCAAGTAGTGTTGTGACTCTTTCCTGTTGTCAAGGGTACAAGTGAACAATAGGAAACTTTCAAAAATAATATTTTCAATTTTAAAAAATATTTTAAATGAATGAAAAATAATTTAAGTAGTTCATATAACTTTTCAGAAATACTTTAGTAACTCTTTGGATTAGTGGTATTAAAAATCAGATGAAAAAAAAACAGTGTCCCTTTATACCAGTAAAAACAGTGGCTGAACTTTTAAAAGCTTGCTGCCATTAAAGTCTGCAGTGTTTGAAATATATAATAAGCTTATGATGATAATTCTCCATCCACTGCAGCTCTTTCTTTTTTTAATCCTTTTTTGCTTTCCCTGACTGTTTGACCTTCCGAATGATGCTAAAATTTATGGGAAGGTCAAAAAGTCACAGGGGCCCATATGAGACAAAGGAAGATGAATACAGGATATCTAGGCAAAATCAATGATTTCTAAAGGCTAGTTAATACTGAGCAAAACACACCAGGGCTGTCTATAAGAAGGGTAGATGGAAGTTTGCTTTATACATATTAAAGGTGCTTTTTATACTCTTATGGGGAAAAACTTTGCAAGCTTCACATTCCAGGACCCAAAACCAAATGCCAAGACTTTTCAGATCTGCCAAGTTCAAAATCTAAGATTTCAGGTCCACTTGCCAGATCACATTTTCCATTTGGCAGCAGTATTCTCTCCAGCCCTGCCAGTAGCTGGCCCCTGAGATGCCTCCTTATGAGGTGTGGGATTTAATTTAAATTTTTGGTTTTTTCAAACATTATTGTTCTGTGAACATGAAAGTCCAGAATTTCAAGATAAACCCGGGCTGAGCAGAACCCATTCTTTCCTGCTGAAATGTCTCCAAGAGAGAGCCTGCTTTGAGAAAACCTTGGAAATGATATCTGACTTAGCCAAGGGAGTTTATTTGTTACCTGCAGTGATATTTCTTAGTGAATACACATTTGTCAGGGGAATCCTGTTTCTGTACTTAGTGCAGAATTTTTTTATTAGTTTTCTAACTGTGCATGCTTAATTCCCCTTTCTGTTAATGAGAGTTTAATGTGCTCTTTGAAATGAAGAAAAAAATTTCTATGCAACTGATAAAACAGAGCTTAAAGAGGTAGGGTGACAGCACTTGAGAAGGGGGAAAACAGCTTCCTGGCTGTGAGTTTAATGCTTTTCTGCAACAGGAGTCAAACTGTAGAAAATTGGTGATGGTGTGGGTTGGTTTCTTTTCTTTTGGCTTTTTTTTCTATGAAAACAGTACTTGAAAGGAAGAGAAAATAGGGGTGGTGTGGTAAAAGAACCATGAATTTTAACTACTTGCAGTGTGTGAGCCATGGACTGATTCCCTAAAATAAATAAAGTTAAACTAGTCAAAACAGGATATTGGAAAAGTGGGCTGCATAAATTGTACAGACACTTTGTCAGAGCTCATCCCATTTCTGTGTTATGTTTTCATTTTCATGAAAAATCAAGTGTGACCTTTCAGGCCAGACCTGGATAATTTAAATGTTTTTCCTTGTTGTGATGCCCTCTAGAAGTCTGTTCATTCAAACTTCAAGGAAATTTTGTGGCAACAAATCATGATGACATACTTATTCTTGCAATTCCCCTTGTCCACCCTTAGAGAAGATCCATGACTTAGCATATGAAGTAGATTACCTTTCACCCCAATTAATGTTTTTATAATGAGTACCAAAGGAAGTAATAATGTTTTGCCACTTATTATCGAGTGTTACTGGGGCAATCTCTGAAACTCAAGACTCAGGTCGTTGACAGCACTGACATGATGGCAATCACGTTGCTGAGGTTTAAGCCCTGCTACAGTGATGAATAAATTGGTCAATTTAATTTCCAGTACTATCAGTTTGATGCTTTGAGTAACAGAATGAGATAGATACAAATGTCCAGAGGTTTTGAAGATTTGGCAGGGGTTAGACTTGTAATTTCATCCACTTCTGAACCTATTCAAATGTTAATTAAAAGAGAAACAACGAAGTAATAAAATAAGGAATTATAGTTGTGTTTTGTCTGGGAACTAGAACTACATAATTTTTAACTACAGTGATAAATATTTTTATACTATATATGATAAGACATGATATTGTACAATAAATTATATTTTGCAACTTGTCAGTAAGTTGATTGTATTGCACAGCTTTTAAACTGGCAAAATTCAGTTGCATTGGTTTTAAAGAATGAGAACCATCTGAGATGTTATTGAACAGCCTGATCCTACCCCACTTTCACTATCTTTTAAAACAGTGTAGTAATTCTTAAATGTACCTTAGAATGCCAGACAAAGAAGGAAAGGCAGTTGATAGCTGCCTGACAGAAATAATGTTTCTAGGTTGTTCCTTGGATTTCTCATATTGGGAAAATTAAGCTGTCTTTATGTTTTAATCAAAAGAAGAAATGACTTGCATAGAACTTTAACAAGGGGACACACTGGCTTACCAATAAACTTTTTCATTTGAGTTATAGTGGCTGATAGCACTGGATGACCATGCACATACCATTTATATGAAGAATTCTCTTCTTACAATGCATTTTTCTTTCTCTTTTCTTATTGAAATTATAAAAAGTTATTTGTACCAACAGCCAGTTCCACCCTACCTCAGGATAGCTTTCTACAATAAAGGCAAAGAGCAGATGGACAACTGTCTATGTATGTGTGTGTTTTATGACTTTTCTCCCATTATTTCAGGTAATAATGCCATTCAATACTGTCCATTCATTTCTCAACCTCATCTTTACATTAGAGAAGTAATTTATGCCTTCTCCATTGAAAAAGCTTCATGAATCACTTTTTCTCAAGATGGTTGAGCAAAAATCTCTTGAATGTCCTCCCACAGGGAAAATCTATGGGAGGGCTGGATAAAATAGGAAAACCTGTGTAGGGGTGGATATTGAGTCACATTAATTGACAGAAAGGTGTCTTTGGGAGAGGAAAGACTTCCCACCAGTCCCTGTGCTACAGACTATTCTTAATTGTTTGCTGGGAAGCGCTTGCCTGGCATTTGGGATCCTGGTGAGCACTGCAACTGCCTTTGACTGCCCTCTGGTATGGGTGAGACCCAGGCTGCAGCAAAAGGCTTCCCTGCAGCACAGAGATTCCCTGGAACATGGAGAGACTGGAGCCACAGTGTTCCTCAAATGGTTGGTAGACCTGTGATATGCCAGGACTGACAATGTGAGCCCTTATTTGTCTCATCCAGTTGGAGAAGAATAAATACAGATTTTAGTCTCCATGCTTCAGTTTCCTTCCCTATATAAAGTAAGATTTACTTTGTCTCTTAATATTTTCATGCACTTTTAATTATTTGACTTCAGAAATATTTTTGCATTGATAACATTAAACAGAAAGATTGTGTAAATGCAAAACACTGTTGTTACAAAATGTCTCATCTTGAATAAGTTATTTCAAGGATGACAGTTGTAAAATTTCAATATCTGTTAAAAACCAGTTATTTATTTACACTAATGTGCTGTCCTCATGCATAAACAATCACAAGGAGAAGAGTGGTTTTCTCCGTGGCTGCATGTGAAAGTGTGACACACCACCTCTGTAGTGTGTGTCTTTGTGTGTGTCTGTTTGTGTCAGAGCTAGGCTTTGTGGTGTTGGCCACTCTTGTGCCCAGACATCTGGAAGTTCATACACATTGATTTTTCCAGAGCAGGGAGGGGGGCATGGCTGCATGTTCCTGTGAGCAAAACCAGAAGAAAACTGAGTCAAGACGATTTTAGGAAACTACTTTTGACACTGGCATTTTAAAGCCTCAGCTTTCACAGATACATAGTGCATCTGAAGCCCTGTGGGCAAATTTCTGTTCCTTTCTGTCCTGCATAATGAGCAACTTGGGCTCAGTTCTTTGTTTCTCTAGTTTTTCATCTCTGAAATCCATCCTGCTTCCTACCTGCGCTCGTATCAGAAAAGTTGCCGAAACAGCTGGGGGATGAATTATCTGTTTATTTATTCATTACAAATGCTTCTTTGACCTGGTGAAATCTGGTGAGCTGGAAAAGCCTTTCTTGTCACTCATGTTACCTCTTATCCTCCGCAGGAGTCGCAGCGGATTTAAAGGTCATTTGAAATGCAGCCTTTTGCTCTTTGACAGCCCTTTCAATATCAGCCTCCAGTTCTGTTTTACAAAGTCATCATTATTATCTTCGTTTGTGGCTACTGCTTTTTTCCTGGGATTGCAGAGAAACCTGAGATACTAATTGCAATGAGCTAATTTGGCAATACCATGAAAACTTCCTTAAGGCATTAGTTAAGAATATACTTTCCTTTACACAAAGAGAATTTGAAAGTGGGAACAGACTGAAAATGCAGCAGAAGGTATGCTTTTGTACTCCTATACTTAAGAGTAGATGGTATAATTAGCTTACAATGGTAGTTGAATGTATCTCTCAGAATGAGAACATACAGAATTAAACAGTAGCTTTAGCCTAATGATAATCGGTGATAATGATGATAATAATAACAGTACTTAGAACTTTAATGCAGAGATTTGCATCTTGAAAGTGCTATGCTAAACATTGACTTAATTACTGTCACCTCTTCGGGGAAGGTAGGTATTATTGCCCTGACTTAATAGACAGGGAAATAGAGATATAAGAGAATGAAATGACTTGCCAAGGGCTCTGCAAGAGCCTGTAAAGGGATTCAAAATTTACGGGTCCCTTTACTGTATGTTCCCTTATACCAGGATAATTATGCACGTTGTAGGGTTGCTCTGTGCTTTTGAAACTTGAGCCAAAGCCTTTTGATATTAGAACCGTGTGTGTAGCATGTTTTGAAGGTTGTACTTTTCAATCATATTTTAATATGATTTTCCTTTTTAGGTCAACCTGAAACATACAGTTGGAGGCAAAAATTTCAGTTTTGGTTTTAAATATATATATTTATTAATCCTTTTAGTAAAAATCTTGTAAAAGAAAGGTCAAAATTTTGTACAGGGTCATTCAAGAAACAAAAGAAATTTTTCTCAAATTGCTTCATTATTAGTTGTGGAAGGATATGATTGTGTAGCCTGAAGATTTTTGCCAAATTCCAAATTTACTAAAGCTGTCTCTGACATGCAAATGGCATATTTTTTTTTGAGTTTGTATCTTGTAGACATATTTTGCCTGGTTCTTATTAAAATCACTGTGAATCTTCCTACCTCAATTATTTCTCCTCACAGAAGGACTGGAAATCAGCCCTGTGATTTGATTGCTTGCAGAATATATGGGGAGTAAAATGGTATGATAACACAAACAGTTTTCTGACCACAGCCATGAGTTAAGGTGATGATGAGATTCTGTAAGAGGAATTGTATTCTGTAAGTATGAAGTGAAAACATCAGCTTTTAGCTATAATTATTTCCCTGTGTAAAAGGCATTAACACCAGACTACAGGAATGAATTTTGCTTTGACTGCACTCACTATGCTTTTAGCATAGATCTTGTAGGCGCCACAGTTCTGGTTAATTAAGTCTGAGTCGTAGTTCACTTTGATAAGAAATGTAGTTCTATATCTGTAAAGCATAAGGCAATAAAAGATGTCAACATCTGCATTTGTAGGATTTAGAAGGAGCTTTTGATAATTGTTTTCTCTGGCTCCTACCTTCTGTCACCTTTGCTGAACAGCGGATCAGCACATACAAGCTCACAGGCATTTAAAAACTGGATGTACTGAGTGCCTTTCTGTGAACAGGGTGAAGTGTCCCTCTACACTGACAGCTGGTGTCACATTTATGTGTTTCAGTACCTACAGTGCACGTGGGCACTTGCTGGTGCTCAGAAGAGAGATGACACCCGTAGATAATGGCTTCATGTAGCATTATTGATTTTTGCATTGTACCAGCCGCCGTTCCTGGGTCCGTGAATCCCTTGTGGAGCCTCTCTTGGTAGCTGAACTAAAGCTTCAGACAGTTTTTGTAGATGAACTTGAGGAATGCTTTGGCTGTTTCCAGAACAAGATATTTGAATTCATTCAGCTAATCAAAACAAAGACTTTTATCCTACAGGCTTTAACTGGGGTGTTCATTAAATGCTTTTGCTTTTTTTTTAGAAAACCTTTTTTCTTTGTAATGTCACAACTGAAACCAGCAGCAAAAATTAGAAACATTGAGAAAACAGTGGTCACACTTTCTGAAAGACTACCTTTGTATTTTCTTTCAACAGACATTTTACACTGAAAGCCAAATGTTTTTCTAACATTCACAGTTTTCCAGTCAGGTTAAATGTAAAGAAACTATTTCTATAAAGGTGAAATAGACCATAAGAGAAGGAGTGGCTAGTCAGCTCAAGGTGGGTTTTTTTTAAAAATTGAATTTTTGTTTTCAACAAATTGCTTTGAATGGATAATACCAGCTAAAAATATTCATAGGCATTATTTAGCAAATAATTTCAATGAAGTGTAAGAGAACCACAGTCTAACGACAAGCTAACAGAACGTGCATTCTTTCATATAATTAATAAGAATTATTCACTTCTCTAATAAAACTAAGTGGCTTTTAGGGAGGTGGAGTATGGATGGAACATTAAATTTGTTTTTTCCTGGCAGTCCGTATTAGAATACCAGAGATGAGTGGTTATCTGCGCGTAGTTTAACAGACTCCCAGCTTTGAGGAGTACTAAATAAGAGGCGAGACCTAATGGAGTGGAATAAGAAATATGGACCTGAAAATGAGACTGTGCTGTATTATATGTTGATCACACAAGGTGGCAGAATGAGCTTAGGGCTATCCCAGAAATAAGAGGCAGTGAAGCACCATTGCTCTCAGTCGAGAGTGTATCCTTGCTTGCCCTAGGAATATGCCAAGTTGCTTCTGCACATGGAGAGGGATGGAGGAGAGCATTTTAATACAATATTTTTTGATTATTATCCAAGTGATTCAATTTCATTTGGAGATTTAGTGGAAACTGTTAGAAGCTTGTGTCTAACTTTGGAAATTAATAATCATACAATGCTGAATCTGTGCACATCTTCAGTTTTATTGAAAACACAGTTTACTCTCTATTGATACATTGATTCTCTAAGTGGGGCTGAACTCTTCAGATGAAGGACAGCAGCAAGAACAGGCACGTAGGGAACATTTTGCCTTTCTTTATTGATTTATGGCTAAATTCACTTCTATTGTGAGTGAGTGAAACTCTATTGACTTTCCTTGTGTTGCATTTACTTATATGCTCTGCCTGAGCATGGCAGGCAGGTATATGTGGCTGAACTGAGGGCAACCCAAAGAGGAGAAATTGAAGTGCAAGACAAAGAGAAGGGTACACTCTTCAGCAACCTCCATGGTACTGCTTTGGCCAATAAGTAGGGGAATAGTAGCAACACTTCTTTCCACACCTGTACAGCTGCCTCAACTGCTGAGCCTGTTGTTCTAATGCTCTTTTTGAGGGGCACCACTGATCTGCATCACCAAAGGAACCTTTGGATGCAGGTTGCATGTGTGCTCACTCAGTTTGCCTCTGTGGAGCTCCAAGGCAGACAAGTGGTGCACCAAAATGATGGAGAGCTTCAGCTCTGATAAGGGACTCCTTCCTGGCTTCATGACCAGAGTTGCATCAGTAAAGCATCAAAGCAGGGGTGGTGTTAAGCACAATTAATGGTTGCTTGAAGAAAGAGATATGTCCTTGTAGGGTGCATTTTAAACATATATGGCAACATATTCTTGCATCTGAGTTTGCTCCTGCCTGTAAATGAGTGAAGTAACAGAGCAGGATACTCTTACAAGTAAGGGTTTAAGAACTCATATCTGTGCATTGCTCCTTTTGCAGTATATTTCTGGAAGCTCATTAGAAGCTATTAAAGATTATTCACCCTTCCAACCTTTTCAGCAGATGTTCAGCTGTTTGTTTTTTCCTTCACTGCCTTAAGATATTTGGCTAAGCATTAGTACAAGACTGGAACAGGTCAGGAAAGTATTTATTTCCCAGAAAAATAAATTAACTAGTAAAATAGATGGCAATTAATAAAATAAGTAATCTGTAACATATTAATGAGAGCTGGAAAATAAAAATTGAAAGTTTGAAATTTAAAGATAAAGCAGACACTAGAATGGCATTTCTCTTTGCACAGAGAGAAGGTTACAAAATGATAAAGAAGAAAAGGAAGAGCCAAGGAAAAAAGGCAAAGAAAAAATTAATTCTGAGTTCTGGAAAACTCCTTTTGCCTTTGCTGCATTTGTCTTTGACCTGTTGGCCATCAGGGGAGCTGCAGTTTGTGAGGCTCAAGAGACTTCTTGAATGACTTATGGTCATGTCTAAGAGAGTTTTATTTTGACCCACACCTTAATGCTGAGCTTCAGACCTGAGAACTCCCTGATCCCTTTTTATTGCATCCAGATCATTCCATAGCCATGGCCAGACTTTCAGTTCTTAGGTTCTGTTTCTCAGCTGAGCTTCATCATTTGTGTGACATTTTTTCCACTGCCCAGTGCAAAACTAGGGAGGTTATTTTTATTTGTCAGTGGTTCTAACTAACCTGCTCGAATGTACACTGCACAGGCTTGAGTCACAGACTTTTCAGCCTAGATGAGGTTACTGAGTGGAGACAGATTCTCAAAATGCCTCTCTGCCGTGACTGCCTGCGAGTCCTCCCTCTTTTCAGTACACTCAGGCTTTAACAGCCTAAACCACTGCAGGGGACGCTTTGAGTTAAACTGCTACCCTTGCACAGAAATGGGCAAAAATCCCTTATACCAGCTCTTTACCACCTCAGTCACTAATTACTGCCTTTCAGTCTGATCTGCCTTGAGGCAGCCTGCTGCCATTGATGGAGTGTCCTAAGAGAGCCAGAGCTCCACAGAGCAAGAGAGCCCAGTGCTGTGGGGTGGCACAGGGTACTGGTGGGGATGGCTGTGGAGCTGGGGCACAGGGCTGGGCTCACACAGGCATTTTGGGTGCCACCTCTCACAGCGTTCCATTCACATGGTCCAAAGCTGCAGTGCAGTGTGAGAGATAGGACAGCAAGACTGAATATACACAAGTGATAGGCAGCAATCCTTATATATATATATATATATATATATACAACAAGTAATTATTTCATGTCTAAAAAGGCATAGGAAGCTGTCTGCACTCTGAGTGTAGCTTGGCAGTGAGACAGCCATAACTGAACCAGAGCAGAAATGCAGAGCTCTTCTCCTAAGAGCTGGTGATGTGGGACAGCTCCCTTTGTCACTTTCTAAAATAATTTCACAAATTAATGTCTGCATATTGGTTAAATGAATGAAACTGGTTAAGTTTCAATCAATGTCTAACAGTCTCAGCAGCCTTAGCCAGTGCCCCTGGAAAGCAGAAAGCAAGCAGAGGCTGAGAGAAAAATACTGGGAGAGCTGGCACTGACAGCAGTGTGGTGTGTCAAATTAATAATGGCAGTGACACAGATGCTCACATAGATGCCATCCTGGTAAATGCAGGTGTCAGTCACACCTGGACAGCACACATGGAAGCAGAACACACTCCCTGGACATGTATGCACATATGGATCTACAGGTACATATATATGCTATCACAGCATAGTGGTGGGTGGATAAACCAAGCAGATGGGGGGAGAACATGCTGCAGGGTTCATGTGGTCACTGAAAATGTTCTCATTTGAGTGTGCTGCTGAAAAGCTTGCAGGCCAAATGCATATGGATGACTCCAGTGTCTGGAAAAACATGCTGTGGAACTGCTGTATTGTACTTGAAGCTACAGACAGTCCCTGACAGCCTTTGTGAAGTGATATGAAGCTAAATGCCTGTGAGAGTGAGGAGGTAATTCTGTTGATTAATGCCAGTCTTGTTGGTATTGATGATTTAGCTGCCTGTATGAAACAAATGTGAGCAATCAGTTCATCTTGAAAAAACTTGTACAACTGAATAAAGGAAGTTGTTGCCTAATCTATTTTATACTAATTGCTTCATGCCACAAATTCAAGCCCTGATCCAATATGAATTGACATGGAGGAGAGATAGTCCATTCACTGCAGTAGTCTTTGGATCAAGGCTTCATTTTAAAGCGAGCAAATACTGCGTGCTAAATTAGCATTCATCTGAGTTGTCACTATCTGTTTCTTGAGAAGCAGACAGGCTTGATATTCTCTGTGTAGCCAAATGAGTCTTAACACATATATGCTGGATTGCAAGGCAGCAGAGCTAACCTGAGCACAACAAAGTTTTGGTGAGAGCTGGGGCACCGTGGGCTGCTGCCTGCGACAGACTGCCTCGGCTGGGTGTCTGACACGGGGCTCTCACTGCTGTGCTGCCTTACAGAGTCATTTACCACCAAAAAACACTTAGTGCTTATGAGGCATTTTTCAAAAATCTCACTGGGGCCATACCTGGGGCTTTAGCTATTTAAACATCTTAAAAAAATCTGTCCCTTGAGAGGATTTAACTCTGCAGGATTTAGGCTGCTAAGGCTCGCATCATCAAAGAGACCAAAGCGTCAATCCATCTCTTTTCACGCCTAAGGACATAATAGTATCATGCCCTCTCCCATGAGGGGGTACTGCAGAGAAATTTCCAAGCTCTCAGCACCCAAACTAGCTAGCTCTGGAAGCAGATGGAGTATAATTATAGCAGCGTTGAGCTGCACCTGAACTAATTAGCTCTGCTGAGAAACAGGGATTGAATTTAATAATGCATGTTCTGCCATACCAAAAAGGCTAGGCTGCCTTTGAGACCTGTGTGACTGTCTCTGCATGGTGCTGTGCTGAACTCTGTGGATGTACTGTGAAAGTCAGCTCAGAGCTTTTCTGTCACCATAATCTGCTGCTGAATGTAGGCATCACCTTGTCCCAGCACTCATGTACCATTGGAATAATTACTCCTCAGCTGTCACTTATCTCCTGACTATTAGTTTAGCATGTTATGCTTTGCATATGCTCAAGATTTTGCTGTCCAAACTCACCTAAATATTGAGATCTACTTCAAGGACTGCTGTGGCTAAAACCTTGAAGCCTTCAAAATGTGACTGTCTTTGCTATGGACCTGATGTTACCAGCATGGTCTCAACATGCTCAAAGTAAATCTAGCTGTGAGAGAAAGGTAGAAGAGCCAGGTTCAGATTCCTGCTCTGGAGCAGTGATACCCTTCAGATGTGGAGTTGAACACCCATCTTAGATACATTTCCTAGTTGCTGGGGTTAAAGACACTCTTTCTTACCTCAGTCCTTTGCATGTCAAAATATTTCTATGAGGAGGAGAACCTCTTGTGTTGGTGTCTGAGAGAATTTTCCTACTCCAGAGAATGCTGACTGTTGGGGTTCTGTCTTGGGGTGCTGGTTTGAGCTCAAGCTCAGGCTGTGGTTTGGTCAGGAGGAGCAGTTGGACCCTGTTCTCCACACTCACAAGATTATCTAACCCCAAAGCTCTCAGTTGTCCTGGGCTACCATTACATCTTTAAAAATGTAGATCTGGTGTTTTGTATCATACAAGTGGCCGAGATTATTTAGAAGCTTAATGGCTCTAAACAGAGACTTTGTCTCTCTGGACACATATGAGCACCATTCCTTTTACCTGAAATTTATCTGTTACTGGTGTGATCCATACACTGCTCAGCAGGTTTCTGTTGCCTCCATACTTATGTGCCTATCCACAGAAAAATTGTGTGAGTATTGTAAGAGGTATGATTAGGACTGTAAGGAAGATGTTGCATTGCTTAATTCTGTTAAGTCTCTTTACTACTTAGGGTGTACAAATGGAAACTTTGATGGTTCCATACAAATGGTCCTTTGAAATACTTGAAGTCTTCTGAAAATTTAAGCCATGTTCATAATTTTTGATGATTTTTTAATGTAGTAAGTACATTTAGACAAAGTTAATGACTCTGTGTGGTGCAGACAATATATTACAACTACTGGATCACACATGCACACAAATCTAGATGTAAATTTTTCAAATGTTTCTTCAATTTTGTAAAACGCAGACTTCAATGTTTTGAGCCAAAGGAGATACTTTGGTAGCTACTGATGCATCTTACCAGGTTTCCTGCTGCAGAGGTAAGTAGGTCTCTTATCACAAACCCAAAATACTTTTTACTTTGTATCAAAACCATTCTTTTTCCTGCCATACTGCTGATAGGGTCTGAAATAAAATCCCTTAACTAGTAAATGATCTTATGTAGGAGATTTGTAATACCTGTGCTGAAACCAGATACCTGTGTTGAAACCAGATGTCTGTACAGGAAACACATTTCTTCTCCTCTTCCTCTATTTGCTTTTCAACATATTTGGCTTGAATAACTTGTTTCTGAAAATATCAGTGGCAAGTGGATGAGCAGAAGCAGTAGAAGCAATACTGCATCTGTAATAAGGGGAAAGGGAGAGGTACAGGAGGAAGAGAGACAGGAAGGAAAACTCAAAATCTGAGCTCCTCTTCACCCTTCTCCTGGCATGGCACCAAGGCAGTCTGCCTCTTCTACATGGAGAGGAGTAGAAGTGCAACCTCTCCCTAAGTAATTAAATGAATACTTAACCTGCAGGTTCAAAACTTACAGCATATTATAAAACAATTATGTTTCCTTTGCATGAAAAAGCTGAATTGCCGTTCAGCTTCTTTTGTCATCTGTATGCATGAATTTGGAGCAATTAGCATGAATATATTACAGGTGCAGTGTCTCAGGAAATTGCAAGAGGCTGTGCTGTATTTTTGTACTATAGAGAAGTGACAGAACTATAACTCTTGGAAGAGTTGAAAACTGGGGAGATGTGAGTATCTGAAGTGCGATTTTATAATCATAACGAGCACCGATAGCCATCGATTTAATAGTCATGAAATGAAATGCTGTGTTTTCTTAGATTGTTCCACTACTCATTTAATTTAACTGGACACTACAAACTATTTAATTTTAGATTTTAGATTACCTTTCTAATGTGCCCAGTTTATCCTTTAATTGCAGATAAAGTTTTTTTTTGAAGAGTAACAGCAGTGGTATTATGTTAGCTTTGATGTTATCTCCAGACAACTTCTTATGCCAGTGAAACACTTTTTTGCATGTTCTTTAAGATAAATTACCAAGCAATTCAAGAGCCCTGAATTTTGTTTGGTATGGTTTTGTCACATTTAATTGTTCATGTAAAGCTGATTCTTTTTCCTGACTCTCAGATGCAATTTAATTTTTAAGTGTAGGTTCCTCATAAATTCAGATGAGCACAGTAAGATAAATGCTTCCTAAATCCAAATATCAAAGTGGCATTAATGGTGACCTTTTTTTTTTTTATTAGAGTGATAGTGATTCACATCTGCTGAGGATCTCACCCTTAGAATTACCTGACCTGATAATAATTTTTGCTGATGCTCCATTTATATGAGTACAACAGAGGGACCTCAAAGACCACAGCAATTATTCATATATGGTTTGATGCCCTTTTTTTCCACCACAGAGGCTCAAGGGAACAACTGTGGTAATAAGATTCATATCCACCATTTTACCATCATGAAATCACAGATTTGATGAATGATACTGATGTGGAACTTTGCCTTCTTTGCAGGTATGAAAGGAAAAATTAATCCTGGGTTCTTCAAAACAAAACCTCAGTCAAAACTTTTAGCACATAGAAAACAAATCCTGAAAACCAGTGTTACACACAGAGAATGACACATGGACATGTTTGGGAAGTGGCAAAGGAGGAGGAAATGTGAGTACCAGATCAAAAAAGCAGTCTTCAGGTTGTCAGCATGGTGGGTCATCTGCACAGTGTTTCCACAAATATGACAACATCAGTGACTACCCCTTACTTCCAGCTGCAGGGACACATCAACATTTTGGTCAAGTGGGAGGAGGGAAAAGAGCTTACACTGAAATGGAAATGGCAGGAGAAGGATATCCCATGAAAAAAATTCTGAGAGCAAAAAAAACTTGTGACAGGTTAAAGATTATGTGTTTTGCTCATAGCAATCTTAGAAGCACAGGCACAGTGGCTTGGTGGCTTTTCATATGAGAATAAGATCTGTACTAATGCCCAGTGCTGTCCTGCATGATGCACCAATGTTTTAGTGCTAGTTTGGATGCTGGTTTCCTATTCAGGAAACTTTCAACTCCCCTCTAAAGTAACAATGCCAATAGAAAACCTATTTTTTTCATAAAGAGAGCCCCCATTCCCTGTTTTTTTTTTTTTTTTGATATGGTTTATAAAGTAAGAGTATTTGTGGACCCCAAGGCACCTCCTCACTCCTCTATCTCTGGGTTCTCTGTGTGGGTCTATAGCTAAAGTGGTAACACCTGTCCTATATTTCAAGTGTAACAGGAGGCCTTTTGAGCAAACTATCATTTACCAAAGAGGTAGAAATTGCACAGCCCCTGTGGCTCTGGGAAAATTTAATGGAGTTGTAGACTAATCCCCTCACCATTGTTCCACAGAGCATGGAGAGCAAATTCCCACACTTCCAAGGAAGAAGTAAATGTTCTCAGAGGGAAACCTCAGACAATTTTTCTCTTTTCCTTCCTCTTGGGTAGAGTTTTCTATGGGAATGACTGAGGATTGACCCTATGGAAACAAGAATTCAAGAATACTTATTATAAAATTGATTTTATTTCCTTGTCATTGTGAAGTTGTTCCCTATAGCATGTTCTCTAATGATTTATCCAGAAGTTTCAAGAGTTGTAAGTACCAGTGGTTCTGTATTTCCCTGTCCTGTCTCACTGACAGATGGCACAGAGATGGGAATTGCAAGGCACAGCAGGGACAAAAAGAGAGATAGTCAAATAAGAAAAAGATTTTTTTTTTTTTTGTTACTGTAGGAGTAAACTGCTTGGGAAGATCAGGAGTGAGACCAGCAGCATTTGCTGTGTATATTCTGAGTGAAATAGAAATTGTATTTGAGATCTAGGCTATGCTTAAAAACAACGAAATTTGCCTCAGACACAAGTCCCAACACTTTTATAATTATCTCCCTTTAAATCTATTTCACTCTTTTCTTGTAGTATTTTTGCACAAATGAAAGAAGAGCTTCTGGATCCTCCTCTCTTCCCCCTGTTCTCTTGTTAATGCCTCCCTCCATGCAAACCTCTGCACACTTCTTGGGAGGTGGATGCAAAGTGCTGAAGCAACACAAGGTGTGATGTTCTTGAGGAGTCTCTGGTCTCCTGAGCAACTTCTTGTGAGATTTACAACTCCAAAGGATTGACTATAAATAAATAAAACCTTTCAACACCTTCTAGCTCCTGGGAAACAAAATCCAAAAGATACTGAGTTTTGCTTACCACTTCCTGCTGCCAGGGTTACCGGAGGGTTTGCTGTCTATTCAGTCCTGTCATTCCACCTGCCACTTACATTCTGTCTCCAGCAACCACAGCAATATCCTGTCTCTTCTGCCACTCATCCATCCAATATAGCAGTGCATGGTAATGTAATGCTCAAGGATAATACCCTGGTATATCTTCTGACTTCTACATATGAGATTTGGTGTTTGCTACTTCTTTTTCTATTTGGTATTGACTCTAGAAATTCTTACACAGACAGCAAATGCAGTTGTGAATTCAATCTCCAGATTTCTTTTTTTCTTAGGGCACCTCTTTTCCTTAATTGCTTTTGCTTTGTTTGTTCAAATTAAATATTTATTGCATTTTAAAGAAGAATGAACTTTTGGTACAAGATAATAAAGGATTTATCTGATGATAAAACATGTAAATCTTTCCAGAAACTTCAGGAGGATTTTAATATTAATGCAGATCAAATATGGAAATATATGCAACTTGTGAATAGTTTTATAGAAACAGGAAGAGCTGTGGTGTCAGTGTAGGAGTAATCCTTATTAGGATGAGTTTCTGATATTGATAAGACAGGAATACAGGATCTCATTTTTTTCTCTTGCTTAAATCTCTTCATCCTTTTGTAAAAGTTCAGAAAAGAATGACAAGTCCTTTTTTTTATGTTTTAATAAACTGCTGAATAAGTCATTACAGAAGAAACTATAGGGAACAAGTTTCTAGTGACAAGGAAAGAAAATCGGTTCTCTAACAAGTCCTCTCAGTTTCTAATATCCAGGGGGTCAATCAGCAGTCCCACCCTATAGAGAAAAATTATAAATTATAGATAATTAGTATTTTGCTGGTTTACTATTTTGAAAAGCATAGATGTCCCCCATGATAAGGTGCCCTTAGAGTAACTCTTCCCTTCTCTTTGTATGAAGTATGAGGGACTAGTACTCAATATTCCTAACTTAATAAAACATAGTTATGAAATTAATATTTAAACTACTTAATTTTTTAAATTTCTCGTTTACTCTTTCCAAATCATTGAAACCATAGAATGTACTTAACAGGAAAAAACACCAGAATTTTTAAGTTTGGAGAAAAGTGAGAGGAGGAAATCAAGAGGTAAGATATGGGTGAATTCTCTACACAGCAATGTTCTCAGTGTCCTTTAAAATTTTTAGAATTCTTTTCAAGAGTGAATCATGATAGAAGTATTGAAATCTCTTAACCACTAAGGAGGACCATGGAACTGGGGGTTCAGCCTAAACAGATTATTCCCTTTTGGCATTTTCTGATCACCATGTCTATCATAGTGAAATCCCAGTTTGATTTGGCTTTCACATGTGCTCATAGTTTGTACCAATCAATTAAATAAGTGGGCATGACTGGAGAGGTTGTAGAATGCACAAGATCAAGGACTTTATAAAATAAGGTAGGATTTTCAGAAGGTCCTCAAAGACCTAAGTCCTTTGCTCTGTGAAATTTTGGGTTCCAGTAACCAGAAATTTGTTTAGTACAGAGAATTGCAGGGAAGTCACAGAATGCTTGGAGTTGTAAGGAACATTAATGATCTTTTACTATCAACTCCCGTGCCATGGTAGGGACACCTTCCACTAGATCAGGTTGCCCAAAGCCCCATCCAATCTGGCCTTGAACACTTCCAGGGATGGGGCATCCACAACTCCTCTGGGCAACCAGTTCCAGTTCCTCACCACCCTCACAGTTAAGAATTTCTTTCTAATCTAATCTAATCTAATCTAATCTAATCTAATCTAATCTAATCTAATCCTGCTCTCTTTTAGTGTAAAGCCATTTTTCCCTTGTCCTATCACTACATGTCCTTGTGATTAGTCCTTCTGCTGCTTTCATATAGTCCTCTTTGTGGACTGAAAGGCTGCTACAAGGTCTTCTTAAAGCCTTCTTTTTTCCAGGCTGAGCAACCCCAACTCTTTCAGTCTGACTGCATAGAAGGAGTGTTGTAGCCCTCTGATCATTGTAGTAGCCCTCCTCTGAAGCTGTCTAACAGGTTGGTGTCCTTCTTAATTTGGATGCCCCAGAGTTGGATGCAGTAATCCAGATGGAATCTCAGGAGAGTGCAATAAAGGAAAGGGTCACTCTACAGAGACTCTGCCTTTCAGTGTTATGTCTCTTTGCAGACTGTGTCCCCTAGCATGAAAACTTCCAAGATTCACTGCTGTGTTTAGAAGCATGGAATAGCTGGTGCATAGCCCAGAGATCCAGAGACCACCTTATTCTTCTGTCACCCTTAGTAATCTATCTGCTCTCAGGCTTAACATTACCATATTGAATAAGCTTTCAAATTTGCCCAACATGATGATTTTGCAAGGCTACATATGAAACTCATTTGTGCTGCCCTCTGAAGTAATTCTGAAAACACCCTGCTCCCATTCATCATTCAACATGCAGGTTTCTTTCACTCACTGTGTTCTAGGATGTACTCTCAGCTAACTAGTGAAAAACCTCTGTAGGAGGTTTTGCTCATTAGAGAAGTGATTTAATGTTAAAGAAATATTTTGCTTTCTATTTTAAAATGTCTTTTTGAATAAATAGTATACAGATTTTCCTGAGATGTGCTTTGAGCTGCTTGGAAAATGAAGAACAGAGCCTTTCACTAAAATTAATGGGAAAGTTCAGTGAAATTTGGATTATACTCCAATGATAAAGAAATCTGAAACAGAAACATCATTAAAAGATACTGGTAATGGAACTGTGAGCTTATTTGTCTGAAAAACAGCTTGCGAGGTAATAAGTAATGAATTACTGCTAAGAAGTACATCTGTCTCTAAAGAGAAAAATGTCTTGTGGAAAGCATTGTACATCTGTACTGATGAAATTATTAAAATGAGTACCTTTGAGATAGGGGTTTATGTCATGAAGATGACCAAGCAAACATTGGATTAGGGGGCTTTTATGGTAATTAAATGATGGACACACAGTAAAGAGACAAATTGTTAATATATGCTAAACACAGAAAATCTAGAAGACCATCTGATTCATTCTATCAGAGAGAAAATATATCTGCTTAATTAAGGGTTGTAATATTGTATGCATGCGTGCAAGCAGTGATAAGGTAGCTAATCTAGCTTTTCCTGAGGTGCACTCTGTCTTTTTAGTGCTTAAATTTTAGCCTTAAGATTCCCCTAATGTTGCTGTTTGTATGGGATTGTTTCTCTGTTGCTGGCACATAACCAATTCCCTGGGAGATAGATGCACCTCCAAACAGCAACTGCTTGTCAGGAAGACAGTTTTTCATACCTGGCTTTAATGCAGACCTTTATTTTACAGACAGGTTTCTCAGAGGCTCACGCTGTCTTATTTTTAATGAATAAAAAAAAAAAGCTGGGTGAGTGGGAAATGCTGTCATGCAGGCGTTCCAGATGAGGCTGGGACAGCATCGCATTTGAATAACCACCCGACGGATCCGTCAAGCTGAGCTGAGACATGCCTCAGCAGTCTCGACTCAAAATCCACCCTCGGATGGAGGGTGAGGCGCAGGAGTGCCCGCAGCCTATGTGTGCCTTGGCTCCTCTCTGCAGTGCTCCTGCCTGGGAGAGCGCTGGCATTGGCAGGGCGCCGTCCCACAGAGGAGCTTAATTGTGCCTTTGCTGTATTGCAGAAACATATGGCTCAACGCCTACAGGAAAGTATCAGGGACAGAATCTTGCAGCAGTAACATAAACATTATTTTGCATGAAGTAAAATCAATATTTGTTGTCTGAGCATCTTCCCAGGGTTTCAAAGCCAAGTGTTGTAACATTTCACTAAGTTTGGGGTATTTGTTTCCATTTGCTTCCCAGTCAACAGCTGTTTTTATGGGGAAGCTGCAATTTTCAGGGTTGTGTTTGTGGACCGCCCCAGGACGGACATACAGACTGGGGAATGCTGACCCATGAGAGGGACCCGGGGGTCCTGGCAAGTTGAACATGAGCCAGTAGTGCCCCAGCAGCCAGGAGGGCCAAGCGTGTCCTCAGAGGCATCAGGCACATCAGCAGCTGGGCAAGGGAGGGGATTGTCCTGCTCTGCTCTGCACTGGGGTGTCCTCACCTTGAGTGCTGGGGGCAGTTTCAGGTGGCACAACACATAAAAGACATTAAGGTATTGGAGAGCTTAATGGCCTCCTCCAAAGGACGGCCATGAGGATGGTGAGGGGTTGGAGCTGAAGCCGTATGAGGAGCTGCTGGGGTCACTTGGTCTGTTTAGCCCAGAGGAGACTGAGAAGAGACCTCACTGCTGTCACAACTTCCTTGTGAGGGGAAGAGGAGGGACAGGCATTGATCTCTCCTCTGTGGTCACCAGTGACAAGACACAAGGGAATGGCCAGAAATTGTGTCAGGGGACGTTTAGGTTGGATATTAGAAAAATGTTCTTCACCCAGAAGAGTGGTTGGGCACTGGAACAGGCTCATCAGGGAAGTGGTCACTGTACCAAGCCTGACAGAGCTTGAGAGGTGTTTGGATGATGCTCTTTGGCACATGGTGTGACTCATGGGGATGGTGCTGTGCAGGGCCATGAGTAGGACTCGATGATCCTTGTGTGTTCCTTTCAACTCAACAAATTCCATGATTCTGTAATACGAATTTTGCTCCTAATCGTTGCCCATATAAAATGTTGGGCTGATGGATATCTGCCCCATAGAAATTCAAGTGCCAAAAATTCAAAGCAAAGCTGGCACCTTCCTTACAAAGCTCTCCCCCTTTTTTTTTTTTTTTTTTCATTTGAGTATATCTCAGTAGGACCAAGGCAGGCTCCCACAAGCTTTGCAGTGGTAAATTTGTATTAGTAGTGACTACTGATCCCAGAGATGTGAATAGTGAAATTGGTGCACATTGCACCAGAATTCATTGTTACTTTCATTTTAAATTTCCATGTCTCAAAAAGACAAACTTCTCGGTATGGAACAGCTTACATGAGTAAGTGAACCTTGATGTGGGTCCCATGGAAGAGGTCAGAGACCTGCTCTTGGTGGTGAACTGTCACCAACAAAGCAGCCAACTGATTTGATTCTCTGTGCTTGAGCCATACATGTTTTCCCAAACAGATTAACACTGATTAGCAATGAATTACCAAGCGCGAAATGAGTTTCTTGGCTTCTAGCCACTGGATGCATAGAAAGAATGTATCTGCAGGAGGAGGAAAATGAGTATCCACGGCTGAATAAAACACTTGGATGTATTTGGTGTTGCAGGCTGTTGCCAGCTCAGAGTAAGAGTGGTCATTGCCAGTTAAATAAAACACCTCTCTCCTTACAGAGAGCATATTGCTTTCTAGAAACAGGATCTTTTAAATAATGTCTGCTTATCTATGGCCTTTGAATATATTTTTTGCTGAATAGGAGCACAGTATTTGAGCACTTCTGTCATGCAGAAGCAATCTGCTCTTCAGACAGCGATGCTTACTTAAAATGCTGATGTTGATGATGCTGAAAACGTGGGTTGAGGGAAAACTCAGGTCCCATCTTGAAGAGGCTTGCTTCTTTAAGAGAAGGTAAAAGATGAGTTAATCACTTAGCAGCAATTTAGAGCACAAGTAAGCAGTTGGAGTACTTTTAAGAGAGATATTAATAAAAACCCACTTGTTTCTGGCAGATGAAAAAGAGGGAAATTGGTCCACCTGATTATGAAGAAGACAATGATCAGTGAGATGGTTGGTCTGTTAGGCTGTGGCCTCTGCTCTGAAATAGAAGGACTCTTGCCTTATTTCACTGATAACAGGTTGAGGGTGTGAGGCTTCTCTTTGCCAGCAGGAACATGCAAACTGCATCCTCAACCCTTCAGCCAGTTCGTGTTAGTAATTCTAAGCAGTTTGATGCTAGGCACAGTATCTCCACAGTTAACAGGTGTATTATTACTTTAATTATCTTTAACTACTAAGCATGCTGTGATACTAGGCATTGAGAGATTCAAATATACAGTAGGTCTGATAAAAACTGTTTGTCTTGAATAGATTCAAATGCTTGGGTTTTTTTGCATAGAAGAGCTAATGTTTGTTATTAGTTTGCTGCTCATAATCTTGGCTATACAGGCTAATTAATTTACCAGCAGTCTTATGGTTGACACCTGAAAAAAAAGTAAAAATATAGATGATGTCCTACATTTGCTTACCAAAAGGAGACTGATATTTTTAAAAGAGAAAAAAACCCCAATATTTTTAACTGTTGTATGAAACTAGATAAAAAGTGGATAAAAACCTAATTCCTATGTGATGAAAAGAAAGGTGAATATTTATTTCTAATTTCTGTAACAGTCTCCGAAGAGAGTACTTGTACTCTAATGAGGAAAAGGAGGGGAAAATGGTTATTCAATACTTTACTTTTTAAAAAAGAATTTTCCTTTTGTCTTTTAGAAGCAGACATTATAACAGAAATCTCACTGAATTGCCTAAATTTCAAACCAAAATTTTCTAGTAAACTAATGAATATAATCTAGCACACATTCACTCATCTCTGTTTCTTCTCTTTATATATTCATTTTCCATGGCTGCCTCCTTTTCCACTTCCCAAATATTTTCCTTTCTTGGTTGTTTTTTTTTCTTTCACCCCCCCCTTTGGTTTGAAGCTGTTCAGAAGTGTGTGTCAGTAGTATTAACTCACATCTTAAAATTCCAGCCTCCTGATGTCTAGTTTTTAAAAGCAATGGACTAATGAGAAAAAGATGCATGGATTCAGCTTTTTATTTATTCCTAGGCTCACTGTGAATCCTAAGCCATGTGATGCACCTGTGTATGCTGGCTTTACTGTAAGATTCTCAGACACTTACTGTACTGGTATGATGTTTCCAGACAAATACATATCTTGCAGGTGTAGCACTGTTTTCTCAGAGGTTTTCTGAAGGGTTATAAAGAGCATCCATTTTGGGCAATGCACCAATGTTCAGATGTTTTTGAGGCATTCAGATATCAGTGGTTAGCCCTCACTTGCCTTTAAGTGAATACATTCCAAGGAATTTGTCATCTCTGTTTTCAGCAATTTTATAAACACAGCCTTGCACAGATCTCTTGGCATAGGAGAGTGTACTTGGAGCAGTGTGTTCATTGAAGATTTTTTTCCACTCTTCAGCCTTGTGTGGATCTTTAACGACCTGCTATATGCTTCCTCTTTCTCTAATCTTCTGAGAGAGTCAGCAGGCACAAACTGTGCTGAGAAAATTATACTATTCCACATTCTGAAACTGTAGGTTTGATTCCAGCCTGTCTGGTGGGACTGCTGCTAAAAGTCAGCATCTAAAGGAGCAGCTCATTTGAATTCTGGATGTATACACAAGTTAATACGAATGTGCTCAGAAACTGAAGGCTGATATATCAAAGCCACCGTTCAACACCACCTCAGGAATGTTCCTAATAGTGCTACCATTTTTTCCTTTCACTTCTGTCAAATTTATCAATGTCTGATGTCACTCTTTCACAAAGAGGCAGCCTATTAATATGTATAAAGTAAAAATAAAAGTTCATCCCTATGCATTAACATTTACTCATGGCAATTATGCCTGAGCTTATTAAATTCATATGTCCCCCTCTTTTTCTTTCTTTGCATTCCAACCCTACAAAAAGTAGTACCAGATCTATCTATTTTTATTATTCTCTATGTGTGTGTACCCCTGTATCTGTATTTTCATGTGCATTATCTATACATCTCTCTCTATATATACTTCAGCACTGAGGACTGAATAAATTTACCCACTTTTTGTATCTTACTGCTCGAGCATTTCCTGAGAAAACTAATGACTGCTTACCTGGAGCTAGACTGAGTTATTAGGCAGGCACATAACTGTACTGCCCCAGGAAGTATACATGAAAGGAGTTGGACCTGGAGCAGGAGTTTGTCCTGCCTCTCCCTCCTCGTTTGTGAAATGAAAAGGCAATTTGCACTTCTCCTTTTTTCACGTGCCTTTTTCTGGTGCCTGTTAATTTTCCTGTGCGTTGGGGCAGCATGTAAGAGGAGGAACCAAGCAGCTTTCACCTCTCAGCCCCTCTCTTGGGGCCACAGTCCCTCTCTCCTGAGCCCAGATCATCCCTGTAGCCTGGGGCTGTCCCTGTGCTAGGCTCTGCCAGAGATGGGGCAATTTGATCTCTGCATAGAGACAGCCATGAGGTTAAATGCTGCATGCTTCCTTGCATGGAATGTTTGCCTAGATTCTCCCCAAGAGGATCATCTCCTTGTCCTTGACCTTTTCTACTTCATGCAGGGTGGGATGGGACTGCATGCCCTCAGTGCCTGGCATTTGGCTGTCCCTCTGTGGCTTTAGGACACAAGGGTGGGTGAAGGGAGAGCGTGCAGAATCTCACAGGGTGTGTGTCAGCACTCTCCCCACCTGCAGCTGGAGGATGCTATGCCACAAGTTGGGGTTTGCACTAGTTTTGGTGGAAACCAACAGTTTAAGCCACTGAATGAGGAACTTTGGTGAGGAGGCCATGTGTAGGGTGAAATTTTGCTGCAAATTCAGGGAGCACCTCAAGGTAGGTTCCCACAAAGGGGTTGTAAATCCAATTCACATTCTTGGATTGATGGAGCCTGCAAACACCCTCCTTCAGCTGGGCTGGCCACTTTCTGAGGGACTGGAGCAGGTGAAGTGAGAAGATGGGGGTCAAAAGACAGAGGGGAGATTATATCTTAATGCTATGCAATTTTCCAGACTGCTCCTCTGGCAGGGATATTACAACACAATTAAATCCCCCTTCATCCCATTCCGGCTCCACACTGGGAACTGAAACCTGCAAATAAATGAGTCTTTGTATGGACTTTAATTTCAGGGATGCAACTGCTTTCCACTCTCTGAGAGGGTGAGATAGAAGAGGAAAGACCAAAGAAGCTAGACTCCTATTCCAAGGAATAAGTTCAAAAAAGAGCTGCTATGGCAGTAATCACCACAAGTACCTAGAGGCTATAGTCAGGGTTGGAAGGATGCTTCTTTGATGTTTTCCTAAAATAAATACAAACATTTTTCACTCTTTTAAGCTGAGTCAACAAAAGAGCAGCTAACTGCTCTGTTAGCTAAAAGATCCCCAGCACTACTTTGGTCACTTTTCTTCTGCCATGGCTTAAATTACAGGTTAAATATTATCTTCATTTGTTCTCTTAGAGATTGACTGGAAATTAGAGGCCAGAGGAGAGAAGGGAAGCAAACCCCGTGGCTTTAAAAAGGACAAGAATTTGGTTCCTGTTGACTTGTCTTCAGTCCTGTCCTGGCAGCAACCTCACTCAATACTTGCATTTTTCATTGCTCAAAGTGCAATAAACAAGCAGCACTCCTTGTCTAGAGGCTTCTCAGAGTGGACTGCCATGTCCTAGACATCACCCCATCACTGGTGACAGCCACACTTGTCTGACACCTTCGTGCTGGTGACTCCTGTTCTGCATTGCCAAGTCCTGTTGGCTTTCCTGCATTCTGACTGAGCACCCTGAGATGCTTCAATCCAGCAGCCAGCTGTCATCAATAATAACTGCATTTACCATAATTAAAATTAGCTTGTTTTCTTCAAAGTAACACTTGTCTATGTGTTTCTGTTCATGAGACTAACAACACAATTAACTTTTATTTTGTCCACATCTGTATATTTACATGGCTGCTGAAGCCCCTGTGAGCTGGGTGATTTATAAGCCCTTTGTGCCACTTGCCTGTCCCACTCAGTAGGAAACTATAACCTAACCCTTTCCCTAATGGCATTAAAAGGTCCAATTAATCAAAAAGGGGGTCAGTTAATATTCTCCACATGTAAGTGCTGAACATCAGAATAATTTGCTCTCTTGTGGTTGGCATCCCATCATTTTGTGGTTTAGTTAAAAAGGAAATTGGCAGGACAACCACAAGTGTACACCATGGGATTGCTCCATGGATTTGGGGCAGCTGTTATATCTGCTGCAGAGAAATGTTTTCTCTGCTGAAAGAGTTTTTTAAAATAAATAGACAAGTTAGTAGGGAGTAAAATTTTCTTTTTGTGGTTTGAGAAACTTTCTTTCTTTTTACTTCAAAGACTTAAGTGGCACGAGGGAATCCCCTAGCAGCCATAGGCCCTGGGAATTAAATTTTCTCCATCTGTTCCCTAGTCCCTGAGCAACACAGCACAAATCCTACTACCATATATCTCTTTAAGCAGCCTCGTGTGGAAAGAGAGAAGCTTGATTAGTGCATGTGCATATGATTGCCAGCCCACATTTAGAAAACTGGCCACTAAGAGAAATGTTGGCTCAATATTCATTACCATCCTGAAGTTCTCTGCACTATACACATGACAAGGTAATATTTCCACTGCAGGAGGCAATGTGGGAAACAAGGGTTGAAATAGTCTTACCTGAAACCAAATCAATTAATTTGCTCTACAGTTCTTAAAAAGGTCCTTCTCTTAATAAAAGGCTGACCAGGCTTCAGGCTATTGTGTTTGACCAGTGCTCTACAGATGACCTGGGACAGTTTACTGGCAGATGCAGTCTTCCTAGGAATGCCTTCTGAATACACCATTTAAATGCTGTTTATAAACTAGTAACTGTGATTTTTCTAACTGAAGTTGTCTTGAAATTTTTTCTTCAGCTGTTCTTTGAATTGGGAATATTTTCTTTCCAGAAAATGCCATTATAAAAGTAAGTTACTTTGTTCTTTCAGCTTTCTGGTGAGTAATTAAAATAGGCTCTTCATCTATTTGTGTGTTTTCTGTCTGAAGCTGCCATGAACTTATGGCAGGTTTACATCCCGGGCTGTTTTGTCTATGTCTAAATGCTAATGTTTCATTTTGTTTAACAAGCCACTGGTGTTTTTCTGGAGCTGAGACCTTTCTGTAACACTCAGTTTCAAGAGGTCTGGCCTTGCTTATGGCTGAATATGGTCATTTTGTATCTGACTGAGACCATTTGGCACAGTGGTGGTTTAATTTTAAGATTTTTGGTAATTGTTTAGAAAAAGCTTTCGGGATATGCCTACATCCTCTGTTCCTTATTCACTCAGCTGCTCTTTCTCAATCACCTTTGAATTCCTATAATGTGATCCATGTGTGTAGACTATGTTTTATGGATGAAACGGATTGGCAAATTAAGCTACCTGGCTATGGAATTCAATTCCTTGAAGTGCAGTTCTGTGTCTTTCATTCCAGTGCAGAAAGGGGAAATTTATAACAGACATTAATAGATTTGAGATATTGCAGGGCAGATATTTTTTTATATGAGGTGCCCTAATAATGAAGAGTTTCAAAAAGGCCATTTTTGCAGAATTCATGATTGTTGTCTGGACACAGCTCAGACTAACATTTGTTTAATTTCTTTAACATTTGGGGTTCTTTTAGGGATATGGCCGAAAAATAAAAAATGAACTTCATAAACAACCATTAGAAATTGAGGATCTGAAGTTGTTTGTACAACATTTTTCAAAGGGCCTAATTTGTGAATTTTTAAATTAGTAAATATCATTACTCTAATTTTGATCAAGAATGGGATTGTCAAATGGTATAAATTGGTTATAAATAACTTTCATATGCAACTGTCTGTACACCAAAATAAAAAAAAATACTTGTTATATTTTATTACACCAATTTTTATTTTAAAAGTTAATTTAAAATTAAAACAGTGTGGTCTTCTAATCAATGCAACATATGTATGGCTATTTTCAGGTAAATCCTGTGCTGGAAAATAACCAAAATACCAGTGATTGTAATTATACACTACTTTTGTCTACAAGTTATTTAGCAGATATATGGCTGGACAACTTTCTGTCAGATGGATATTCAGAGTGGAGAAGGTGGAGACCTTATTGCAGTCTCCAGCTTCCTCAGGAGGGAAAGCAGAGGGACAGGCACTGATGTCTCCTCTGGTGACCAATATAGGGACCCAAGGGAATGTCCTGAAGCTGTGCCAGGGAGGTTTAGGCTGGATATTAGGAAAAGATTTTTCACCCAGAGGGAAGCTGGGCACTGGAACAGGGTCCTAAGGGCAGTGGTCACAGGGACCAAGCCTGACAGAATTCAAGAAGCATTTAAACAATGCTCTGAGGCATGTAGTGTGCTTCTTGGGGTGTCTCGTGCAGAGCCAGGAGTTGGACTTTAATTGTCTTTGTGTGTTCCCTCCAACTCAGCATATTCCTTATTTTATGATTCCATTCAAATTTTCTGTCTTTTTTTTGGTCTGTTACTTCTCTCAATGACAATCTAGCAACCTTTTCCTGAGTGAAAACCAACATATCCATGCTCATCATAATTAGTAGCAGAACTGTAGTGTCTTTGATCTCCAAGAGCTGAAAGCAGCCCACTGTGCTAAACACTATACAGACACTGCACAGGTGCAAATGTAGCTCTAGAAGGAGCATCCTCACTTGCTCCAAGCAAGTTTAGATCTGGACACTGGCTAAACAAACCATCATCAGACTCTCTCTCCTTTTCTGATAAAGTGAACATCAGTGTCTCAAAAATTCATTGTGACTCAGCTGTCCGGTTCTGCAGTGCCTGAGGGGTGACACTGGACCTCACCCAGGCCATTGGTGGCAGCTCTACTGGCCTTGAAATCATCAAGAAAAATATGTTCATTCCTTATGAAACTAGCTGTTTCTTGATTTTCCGGCCTCTTTCCCTCAAAATTTTCAATGAGTTTGTAAAAGAAGATGGCAATAAAAAACACTTGGATGGATTGTTCTAGTAATAGCTTGTAATATGTTTAATGATTCTTTTCATTTACTGAATAGCATTTAAGGTAAAATCTCATTCCAGACATACACAGTTCTGCTCTTAGTGCTGTTTCTATTTTACAGCAAGTTCTTCTTGTAACAAGATCTATTTTATGAGGGTAGCTTCATAAAAGAAGATATGTTTTCATTTGCAGTTTGTTAAATTATGGCAGTTTCTGTATTTCTGTATCTAACTGCTAAGGAATGGCAGCCTTTTATTTGGCTACAGTTTTAGATAAATACATTATTTATAAAAATAAACATTTCTCCTTATAATGTATCAGGAAATAGTTTGCATAATCCCCAACTTCTTGCAGAAATACAAACATGATTCATTTCCTTTTCACAGGTTTTGATGGAGTAAGAACATAAGAAAGCTGATTCAAAATACACCCTCTGAGGCCAAACTTGACCTCTTCTCAAACACTTCTGCTAGGCTCAAAGAGGCTGATCCACAGGGATCGATGTCAAAGGAAGGTGCTCAGGGTCCAGGGTCTGGGATGCTGAATATGGCACTTTTTCAAGGTGAAACAGCAACACAGAAGGAAGATATTTTTAAAGTAAAAGTACTTGCCTGATTCTCCTGTCACTGCTCAATGACATGCATTTATGTATACTATTTAAAGCTGTGTTAAATGCAAAAATATGTGTAGTCTATGACACTCAGCTCAACTGATATTAAAAGATCCAGGTCTGTGGTAGTCATTTAACTTGCTCTTTAAGACTTTTGCAACTGTTTCATATTTTCTGTGCCTTTTTAGTGTGTGAGATGAAAGCTGGATTGTGGTGATAGCTCAGAGTTATCCTTTTTTTTTCTCTTCCCCTTCTCCTTCCTCCTCCCTCACCTTCCTCTGCCCCCTATCTCTTCCCTCCACTTCCCTTCTCTTCCCACTTTTTAAAAGAAAGGACGACTGGTTATTTTCATTATTATTTTATGGAGCAGTGGCCGGTGAAAAGTGAAACGCCCAGGCTAGATAAGTGTCCAGCCAACCTCCAGCCAGTAAGGCACTTCCCCAACCCGGAGTCAGGGCTTTGTGCCCAAAGCGATGTCAGGCCTTGCGGACGTGTGGCCGCAGTAAAGAGCTCCGAAGTCGCAGGATGAAATGAAGAGGCGACCCTCAGTTTCTTCGGGGGGGTGGTTTTAATGGTAGGGAAACGTGCAGGTTCGGTGGAAGAAGCTGAGAGCCCCGAGGCAGGGAAAAAGCCTCGGTTTTACAGAGGGTGGGAGGGGGGAAAGATAGCAAATCAGAGAGGGATACATTAAGGATTGGCATGATCGGAGAACCCATCAAACACAGTTGCGGGAGGGACCCTGGCCCCTAACCCAATCACTCGACACCCTGGCCCGAACTCTCTAGAAAAAGAGGCAGGGGTGTCGAGTGACAGGCAGGCTGCCAGGGGTGGGGAACAAGAAAGATACATTTGGTAACCAAGACAACTGGGGAGGGGTTTGGGGATTGACACAAACTGGTAACAGGGCAGGACTTTCTGAGAGAACAATGGAGGGAAAACTGAACAAGCATAAAACACACCACAACATCTCCCCCTTTTTCGTTTAAAAATAAAGGAACTGTAAGGGCAAACACTGTTCAAAATGAAGTTTCAGCCTGCTCCGCGTCGCTAGAAACCGAGCTGGAGTCTTCAGGATCGGAGTTTTCTGATGAAGCAGTGTCAACTCTTTCTCCTTCTTCTTCTGAGACTTCCGCTCGGCTGACGTCTGGGACATTGATGGTCCTGGATATAAGTCTCTTTACGAGTCCCCAGACTACGGAGCAGGCGATCAAAACAATAAGTAAAACTAAAAGGGTGGAAAGTATAGTTTTCAGGATGGACTCAGCCCAGCTTGACAGGCCCCATCTTTGAAAGAGGTCCCCCAGCCAGTCTGATGTCTGTTGTTTTATTTGGTGGACAAGGCCTTGCACTTTATCTACGGCCACCCTCGCGTCTTCGGCCCGAGATGACAAGTTGAGGCAGCAGAGGCCCTCAAACTCCTCGCAGCGGTGGTGATGCAGTAAAAGCAAGAAGTCAATTGCCGCGCGGTTTTGGAGGGTCGCCTTCCTTGTAATTTCCTCGTCTGTGAGGAGGTCTGATAGCGTTGCTGACATTAAATTGGCTTGCTTAGCTACCCAACACTCAAGGTGGGCCAATTCACCTAGAGACTTGGCCACAGACACCCAGGGCAAAAACAGGGTGAGGGCTACAGTTTTTGGTTTCGACCAATGTTCAATTTGGGAGTCACAACCCGGGTCGAGATCTTTGAGATCTCTTTTGGAGCGGGCCGAATTCGGTTGTGCTCTTTTCATTTTCCAATCGCGAATTTGGGTAATGTTGGGTGTAAGCATCGACAGCCGCCCAAAAGTGCAGATACCTCCGGCCAGACGAGCGGGGATGCCAGCCCAAGCTCGGTCTCCGCAAATGAAAAAGATACTTCGAGGCAGGGACAGCGGTTGGCTACCCAGGGTGGAAGCAAGTGGCATCTGGATGGTCATTTGACACCACTGGGCAGCTTTGTACTCGGGCCTTGATGGTTTGATCCACGAGTACCTGCTGTCCCAAGGGTTAGGGGCGAACTGAAACCAAATACAGAGGGAAGCATTGGCTGAGCCGAGCAAATCAAGCTCTGGAGGTTCAGAGCTCAAAGGGACCAGCCCCTTGACTCCTTCTCCCCAGGCATTTTGTGCATTGATTTTTAGCGGAGGGGTCTTGGATAAGAGGGAGGTAAGGGAAGTATTGAAAGGGGAGGGAAATTCATTAAGGGAGAGAGGGATCTCCACAAGGCATGACGACATAGGGTCTTCTGCTGAGCCCATATCTAAACATATGTGTTCTTGGCCGAGGGCACTCGCGAGGGTGCGCCAAACGTTGGCCTTGGGCTGAGGGACGATCCATGGGCCCACTGATGGCATCAGGGTCCAGATGAGGACGGCTGTCAAGCGGGCTAAGATGTAGACACGTTCCATTGGGGGAAAACTAAAAACAAACAAGAGACAGACATAAGGAATGACTCTGAATCAGGTCCTGCCCGGGGCAGGGAGAGGGTTAAACTGGGAGTGGCTCCATCCCTGGGAGCTTCCGCCGCCGCCGCCAACATGCTTCCGTGACCTGTTCTACGTTTTCTGTTCTCAGAGTCTTCCCAGGGCGGAAGGGCTTGACCCACTTAGCGGGGATCCATCTCGGACCTGAGGGGGTGGACACGCAAGCGTATCCCCTTCCCCAAGTCACTAGATCGAAAGGCCCCTCCGTTTTCCAGGTCTCCGGATCCTTAATCAGGACAGGAGGCCTGGCCCTGGCCTGCAGCTGCTCATGTCTCCCGAAATGTCGCACAATAGGCGGATTGAGATTTTCGAAAGAACAGTTTAGGAAGTTAATGGTAAAAAGCGCCTTCGCGAGACGGATATGGGGGGACTCCACCTTCACAGCCACTCGCTGTTGTTCTAAAACTCTCTTTAGGCTCTGGTGGGTCCTCTCCACCACGGCTTGGCCTGTCGGGGAATAGGGGATGCCGGTCTTATGCTCTATTCCCCATTGTTGCAGGAAGCTTCGCAGCTCCCTGGATTTATACGCCGGGCCATTGTCTGTTTTCAGGACCTTGGGGATGCCCAGGACAGCAAACGCTTGAACTAGGTGTTTTTCACAATCTGCTGCCTTTTCCCCTGTGTGGGCAGAGGCATAGACTGCGCAGGAGAAGGTATCCACTGAGACATGTACGAATTGCAGACGGCCAAAGGCAGGGATGTGGGTAACATCCATCTGCCACACCTCGCAACTAGATAGACCTCTGGGGTTAGCTCCCAAGGGTATTGTTGGGAGCTGGTGGGACTGGCATTGAGGACATGTAGCTACGATCGCCTTGGCCTGTTCGCGTGTAAGATGGAATTGTCGAACAAGGCCAGGGGCGTTCTGATGAAATTGCTGGTGGCTGATCTTGGCCTGACTGAACAGATCAGGGAGTGGGGCAGCTTGAACAGGAGCGGCAAGGGCGTCAGCACGCCTATTGCCTTCCGCAATAAACCCAGGCAAATCGGTATGTGACCTGACATGCATCACATAAAAGGGTTGCTCTCGGTGGGAGACTAAGTTCACAAGCTTAGAGAGCAAGTTAAACAAAGGGATGTTTGATACCTCCTGTAAAATTGCATTTTCGGCTCTGGAAACTACACCCGCGACATAGGCTGAATCAGTGACCAAATTGAATGGTTCAGAGAACCTCTCAAAGGCTCTGACGACTGCGTCCAACTCAGCAACTTGAGGTGAACCTTCCACCTCTGTGACATCTGCCTCCCACCGCTGAGTCTGAGGATCCTTCCAAGTCATCACTGACTTGTGGGATGCTCCAGACGCGTCTGTAAAAACTGTCAAAGCCTTCAGAGGAGTTCTACTCTGAACTGATTTTAGAGACAATGTGAATTCCTGATTGAATAATTTGTGGGCCGGCTGATCTACTGCGATTTGGCCGGTGTAGCTGTCCAAAGCCAGTTGAAGCATCTCATTTGTTTCCAGAAGGTTATCAATCATCTTTCTTTTTAGATGGCCTGAATCGAATTTTAAAGGAATATGGATGCAGTCAAAGTCACAACTTGCCAACTCTCTGATCCGCGATCTAGCCTTTCTGATCAATTCTGCCACCAGCTCGGCTGGCTGCGTCATCCTTTTGGACCTGTGATGGCTGAGGAACACCCACTCTATGATTAAGAGGGGATCCCCCGAGCCCCGGTCCTTGCCCTTGATGGAATCGTCCCACTGGAAAATCACCCCATGGAGGTGTGGCAGCTTACCTAGAACAATGAATTTAAATGGCAGACCCAGGTGATATCTGTGGGCCTGCCTGGCCGAGATGGAGTTTTGGATCTTCTCCAGCGCTGTCTGGGCCTCTGGGGTAAGGGACCTTGGAGAACTAAGCTCTTCTCCCCCTTTCAATAAATTGAAAAGGGGGGCTAGGTCTTCTGTTGGAATGCCTAGCCAAGGCCTTACCCAATTCAAGGACCCACACAGCTGGTGGACATCTGCCAGGTTTTTGATGTTAGTTTTAATAGCCAATTTTTGCGGAACAATGGTCCGCTTCGTTATTTCCAGGCCCAGGTACTTCCAGGGTGGCATCTGTTGAATCTTATCTTGCTGGAGCTCGAACCCTGCAACAACCAATGCATCGATTGTTAGGTCAAGCGCGTGGGTAAGTAGGTCGTTGGTCGGAGCGCACACTAGAATGTCATCCATATAATGGTAAATGATGGTGTCTTTGGTGGCTGCACGTACTGGGGACAGCAAGGAGGCGACGTACCATTGGCAGATCATTGGGCTGGCCTTCAGGCCTTGCGGAAGGACTCGCCAATGATAGCGCTTGCTTGGGGCTTCACGGTTGATGGCAGGAACCGTGAAGGCGAAACGCGGAGCATCATCCGGGTGTAAGGGAATTTGGAAAAAGCAATCTTTTATGTCAATTACGACCAAATTCCAATTTTGGGGGAGCATCGTTGGGGACGGCATCCCTGGTTGGAGAGGCCCCATATCTTCAATGATGTTGTTAATTTGGCGGAGGTCGTGAAGGAGCCGCCACTTATCTTTGTTGGGCTTTTTGATAACGAACACTGGGGAGTTCCACTCTGACATGGTCTCCACCAGGTTGCCCTTGAGTAGCTGCTCCTTAACAAGCTCATTGAGCGCCGCTAATTTTTGCTTGTTGAGCGGCCACTGCACTACCTGCACTGGTTTATCTGATTTCCAATTCAGTTTCCAGGTAGGGCGCTCATCAGTGACCGCTGCCCGAAAAACCTGGGGAGCTGCTGGGAGGTCAATTCGGGCTCCCCACTGGGCCAAGAGGTCTCTCCCCCACAGGGGTTCCGTGTAATCTAATACGAATGGGCGCACTGAAGCCAATTGCCCATCTGGCCCCGTAATTTGTACGACGCTCTTAGACTGGCGTGCCAATTGTAAACCCCCGACACCTCGGACGTGGCCAGGCGCGTTTTGCAATTCCCAATGTGACGGCCATTCCCGGGAAGGAATGATTGTCACATCTGCTCCAGTGTCCAACAAGCCTTTAAGAGGCTTGCCCTCTCCCCCTTTCGAGATATGACAGGTGACATGAGGCCTTTCCCGCCCCAGGACCTGGGCCCAAGCTACTGTTGGATTTTGGAGTTCAGCCGCAGGAAACCCCAGGGCCCAAGTCATTTCGGGAACAGGGATCGCTTGCGCAATCACCTGTCCCTTGGGCAGGAAAGTGGGGGGTTGGACACAGTGCAGCCCCACGGCGAACAGTCCCGAGTCAGATGGCAGAAGACCTGGAATTATGTTCACCTCTAAAGGTGTGTGCTTAGTGTCTCCGACAACGACGTACTTACACCTTATCCGCCCCCAGTTTCCTGGGCATTCCGGGCTGACTGACACGAGTTGAAAATCGGAGTTCTTAAGATGTAGTGGCTCCGTCAGCTGCAGCCGGAAGGGTCTGAAAGCAGAAAAGGTAGTTAGCACGGGTCTAGGTTGGAGACATGCAACATGTGACAAGTCCGGTGAGAATATGTCTTGTTTGGCAGGCGGCGGTCCCTGAGATCTCCCCTCCCTGCGTGGTGTTAGTTGTCCCGCCTTATTTTTATCATGGCGCAGGGGGGAACTGCGCTCAGATGTTAGTTTTTTGCCTGGGTTTTCCCCAGGAGTCCCTGCCCCTTTTTGAATTCATAAAACTCCCGCCGCAGCGGGCAGTCGGGCATCCAATGCCCGAGCTTTCCGCACAGATGGCAGGGTGATTTGGCGGCGGAAGGACCGGGAGCAGGCGAGCGGCAGGTGGCTTCAGAGAAGGTGTTTTCAGGCGCCTCTTCTGCGGCGCTGACTCGGGGTGGCAGCTGTTTTCTTTTCTCTCCCTCCCTAGATGGCATGATTAGGACCTTCCGGGTGCAGACTTCGAGCATATCGTGCAGCGAGGGGGGTGGGTGCATCGGGAGGCTGAGGATGGCGTCCCTACACGCAGAGTTTGCATTCGTGGACGCTACTTCCTTCAGGATATGTTCCCGGGCAACCTCGTCCGCCACTTGCTGCTCGACAGCTTTTCGAAGACGCTCGACAAAATCGAGGAAAGATTCCTCGGCGCCCTGAAAGATTCTGGAAAAAGAAAGGAGAGGAGCCGCCCCCGGCAGCGCCAGGAACGCCTTCTCGGCTGCCCGCGCTGACTCCCGGAGTGCTTCCTGGGGGATGGCACTCGCCTGCGAGTGCCCATCTGCCCAGTTGCCGGTCCCTAGGAGCTGATCAATGGCCAGGACATTGCCTGTTAGGTCCAGCCCCGTGTGGGGCTGTTCCCACAGGCTCGGGAGGGCCTCCGTCACTCCCCTCTTCCAGGCTGCCTCCCACATAGCCCGCTCGGTGGGATTGAGCAGGCACGTGAAGAGGCGCCGGATATCATAGGGGGTGACATCAGCTTCGGTAAGTGTTGCCTGCAACACTCCCCGAAAGTATTCGCTGTCCCGGCCGTAATCTTTCTGTGCCTTGCACAGCTCCTTGATTTGTGAATGGTGTAAGGGGACCCACTGGCGACGCACCCCACCATCTCCCTCTGGATGGTAAACAACCGGGGCTGCGGATGGTATCGCAGCAGACCCCGGTTCCCGGTTCCCAACTGCTGCCCCCCCCCCGGAACCCAAAGCGCGGGAGCCGGCAGGGAGAGCGTGGGAACCGGGAGAGGAGGAGGTAGGGGCGTGGCTGGGAACTTGAGCAGGGCAATCCGATATCGAGGGACCCTCCCAGGAGGCGGAGACAAGGGGTGGAACCTTTTGACTGGCAGGGGGTGGAGAGATGGGAGGTGGTATGGGAGGGACTGAGGGAGGAGCTATGGGCGGGGATGTGGGAGGAGAAAGGGGAGGGACTACTGAAGAGGTTTCTGGAAAGGAGGAGGGACCAGGAGGGGGGAAGGACGAGGGGGTAGAACATTGGGAGTGGCCGAATGGCAGGAAGGGGTTGGGGCTTGGGAAGAAAGGATTCTGGGGAGAAGAAGAGGGCTTTCCCGCCATTTCAGCCATGTGGTCGCCTCCATCTTGGGCCCCATAGGAGCCATTTTGGGGAATTGGAGGCGACTGGGAGCAAACTGGGGACTTAGAACTTAGGGTTTTGGATTTTGGGGTTTTAGAAACTGAGGACCTGGGGACGGGAACAGGGGAGGTAGGGGAAGACGAGGAGCCCCTAAGAGACTGGCCAGGACTCTTAGGGCGGGGGGGCCGAGGATTTTGAAGGGGGCTAGGGGACGAATGTTCACCCTGCGCGGGGCTGGAGCGCGCTGCACCCTTCAGAATCCCGGTTTTACGTTTATGGGGACGGGAAGAAGGGTTAGGGGTAGAGGGAGAGGCAGAAGAACTGGGGCACGAACTAAAACTGACCGAAGGTTTTTCTGAGTTTCCTCCTGCTTTCAGGATAGATCGAATTTGTGAAATCCAAAACGCTAACGGGGAAAGCGAGGTGTCTCCTGATCTAATCAAGTTTGATAACTTGGCATTTGCCCTCTGCCAAAAGGCAGGATCTTTAATTTGATCGGGGGAGACTTCGGGAAACTCAGAAAAAAGCCATCGGATTAATTTTTTAACTTCCTTTTTATCAACGGAACAACCCCCCCCAACTAGGATACCCACAACTTGGTAAAACAGCCCCTTCTGAGCTGCCGAGAGCGAAAACTTTGCACCCATCGCTCGATGTTATAAGTGGCAGCTGCGGTAAAGCCCCCCCCGTTCCAGTAAACGCGAAAGAAAAAAAAAATAAGGGTGCCCACCCCCGGCCCCTGTCTAGAGAAAAAGAAGGGTGGTGACGAAACACCAATAGAGGGGAAGGCGACAGGGAGAGTAGCAGAATACTCACGAAGTCCGGAGGCGACAAACGAAAAGCTGGAACGAGGGGTTTCCTGCGACAGGACGACTCCCAGGTGCAAGGAGCTGCCGTCCAGGGTCCCCGGGGAGCGCTACCTCGCGAACAAGGTCTGCTCGACCACAGGGTAGTTCCGCGACCGCTGGGATTCTTGAAATCCCGTCCGTGGGGTCCACGAATCCGAGAAAAAGGGGGGGCCCCGCGCCGGGCGCCAAAACTGGAGCAGTGGCCGGTGAAAAGTGAAACGCCCAGGCTAGATAAGTGTCCAGCCAACCTCCAGCCAGTAAGGCACTTCCCCAACCCGGAGTCAGGGCTTTGTGCCCAAAGCGATGTCAGGCCTTGCGGACGTGTGGCCGCAGTAAAGAGCTCCGAAGTCGCAGGATGAAATGAAGAGGCGACCCTCAGTTTCTTCGGGGGGGTGGTTTTAATGGTAGGGAAACGTGCAGGTTCGGTGGAAGAAGCTGAGAGCCCCGAGGCAGGGAAAAAGCCTCGGTTTTACAGAGGGTGGGAGGGGGGAAAGATAGCAAATCAGAGAGGGATACATTAAGGATTGGCATGATCGGAGAACCCATCAAACACAGTTGCGGGAGGGACCCTGGCCCCTAACCCAATCACTCGACACCCTGGCCCGAACTCTCTAGAAAAAGAGGCAGGGGTGTCGAGTGACAGGCAGGCTGCCAGGGGTGGGGAACAAGAAAGATACATTTGGTAACCAAGACAACTGGGGAGGGGTTTGGGGATTGACACAAACTGGTAACAGGGCAGGACTTTCTGAGAGAACAATGGAGGGAAAACTGAACAAGCATAAAACACACCACAACAATTTTATACCAACACTGAGTTGAAAACATTTGTAGTTGTTTAAGTACTTAAGGAGGATCTGCTTCTTACCTCCGGGTAAGACAGTAAATTCTTCCATGTGTTGACTTCATCTGTTATCCCTACCCATTTTCCACATGCCTGAGGGATATTTACTCAGACAGACTCTCTGTACTAGAGAAATCTCCAGCGAAGGTCAGCCAGAGAAGCAGCGCTTACTCAGGAGCGATGTGATGGGTGTGTATGTGTGAAAGGCAGGTCAGTGACATGTGCTGAGGAAGGAAAGTGGGAGCAGCCCTTTCCTCTTCAGCTCCCTCATGAGAGTAACCCTGGCTTCAGAACTCAAGAGCCTCCCTTGCTCTGCCATCTGCACTCCAAGCAGCACTGAGAGCGAGTCCTCCTCAAAACCTGATTCAAGGTCTTCATTCTCCAAACCTTTGAAACCCTAGTTTTTGCTAATTGAAAGAGTAAAAGCGGGGCCAAATCATGCAATGGGGGATGAGCTATCTGGTGTGTTCACTCAAATGCTATGGTGCAGACCCAGAGTTTGGCATCCAGTAAGGGGTCTACAGACTGAGGACCCCTGGGGCTTGCATCTGTGCTTCAATTCTCTCCTGATGTTTTGCCTTTTCCTCCCTGAACCAGATGTCAAATTCAGCTGGCAGGTGAACATGAACCCCTACACAATGTACATGTGATATGTACAGTCACAAGGTGGGGGGCAAGCTGCAAAGGTGAACATATGAGTTTGTTTTTATGGGGAGGAGGGAACCTGACATATGGAGAATTTTTGCAAATTGCGTAAGTGACTTTGAACAAATGAGATTTGCCTTTCCCCATGACCTCTGAGTGCTAGGAAAGCTCTCCCCAGCCACAAAGCTCAATAATCAAATGTCAGTCCTTCCCTTAGAACTAATTCCCCTTAACAGGGTTGTAGATGTGAATAGCCTCACTGGGATCAAAGGAGTTACTTACCTGCATGCAGTGTCAGGCACACACATTTGCAGGATCAGGCCCTCCAGGCACACAGCAGCTTTCATTGCCCTGCGTGTTGCTAAGTCACAATCTGATGTCAATTAAGGAAAGTGAAGAGAAGCATATGCTTACATGGCAAGAGTGCTGCAGAATGTTTTAAAGTGTGAAAGGTTTAAATCACATCAAGGCTATAAAAATCAGCTTTGTTTATGGACTGGTGCAGAGACCTATTGTACTTTGTATCGATCAATCCATTGAACACCTGGTTCAAAATGTTCAATTGAAAGCTGGGGAAAAGTGCTAAATTGAACAATCTAAGTAACCTGTGAACCTGACAGTCATAAATCAATGGAGATGTTACACACAGTTAACCCTAACCAGTTAGCAAGTTGTACCAATTATTCACTGTGTTACCTGGTTAGGAGCTAGTTCACCGTTTCAGAATTGTACTAATACAGAAAACATCTTTGTGCTGAATGACCCTCAGTAAACAGTACCAGGTTCACTGAAGACTTTCTCTCCTGCATCTGGGCTGGAAGAACCTTGCCTGAATATCAGTTTGGAAAAGAGGATATTTGAAATGAAGAGACAGGTTTACAAAAACTGCTAAATTTGGGGGGCTTAAAAAGTGTGGCTACAAAAGATGAAGGATCCACTTTTCAAATGTGCTTTATTCTATGGGGAAGGTTATTCACACCTGTATGGGCTCTGACAGACACTGACTTTTCTGATGCCAGTGCTGTTTGCTATTTTTGTTCACAGGTTCTTTGCAGCCTTCGAAGAACTTTGATTTGCTGGCCCACCTTGTCTTTTATATGCCTGGCAACATTTGCCTTTTTTTTTTTTTTTTTGCTTCCTAAGGCCAGTAAATATGCTGAATTTTTCAGGAAGGCTTATGAGAACTTCTTGTTTCTGCTAAACCATTTTGCTTAGGGTGAATTGCATACACACCCCTAGCCCTCTATCAGATTTTACATTATTTTATCATTTCAGCTCAGACTAAAAGGGCTTCAATCACCTGGGTTACACATATAACTTAAAAAAATAAAACTGGTGAGATATTTGCACTTTTTTTTTTCCTGTCCTTCTTGGGACATCTGAGACTTAGCAAAAAGCAATATCCACGGTTTGGAATTTTCCTCAGCCAGCTTTTTTAAACCTCTAGGTTGTAAATCCTACTGGTCTACTGATTTAAATTGCTATTTAACATTCTCCTGATTTACTGGAATGAACAGCATTGCATTGTCCTCTTATAGGAGAACTGATTTTGTCTGTTTTTTCTTCCAAGAGAGATCAGATTTATTTACAGAATATACAAATTTTTGCATATATTATTAAGATGGCTACAGTTGTGTGTAGTCAAGACCATAAATCTTTCTTGTTATCCTTAACTCTGATGAAAAACCTTCTTGCTTCCATCCTTATCAATTTTCTGTAGTTCTTATCTCCTGTCTAATTCATATTCTAATAAATGCCTTTTTTTTGGTGTAATTATTTTGATTTACATAGCTGTTTCACTTTTATGCAAGTCAACATTTAGTCCAGCTTTGACTCTTTTTTTCAAACCTCTGGTAAAATGTTTTTAAACACTTTCCAGTTATTATCCACATTTCCTGTCTAATTTCTTTCTCCCAAATGATTTAGCTCATAATTGTTTTCAGCTTTGCAAAATTGGCTCTTGCAATCCATCAAATATACATATTACTGCTCCAGACTTAATTCTGATTGTATATAACAAACAGAAGCAAATCATGATCACTTTTATCTAAACTAGTGCTGATTCCTTAAGTCTACATCTATGATATTTTATTTTCATCTATAAGGATAAAATAATGTGATACAGCTTTCCAAAAGTATTGGATGCAGCACTTTTTAAGGAACTTATAATTTATGGCTTATTCCAGGGATATATTAATTTGGTGGCATGAAAACTCCAAACCATGCTATTCATATTGAAGTGCTGACGCTGCATGGTTTATTTTTCTTCTTGTTTTATGGATACTTACTTAAGGTGATAGTTTTTCCCTCTTCTTCTGATAATTACTTGTAGAAGGCATTAATAACACACACACAAACCCCATATTTTTTTGTACCTCTTTTGTAAGAGACCAAGCTACAGATTAAGAATTACTTGTGTCTTTGAGCCTATTTCCTAGTTTTATCATATTTCTTCTGCCCTATTTTTATGAGTAAATGGAATTTAGAAGGAGAAAACTAGCTCCCCAAAGAATCTTTCCCAAGGAAAAGGAATGGATAACAAGTGGAATGTGTTTAACAGTTCCACCACAACTGATATTTTTAAAAGGGCAGAGTGCCTGTCTCATCTTTTCATGCTTTCTTGTTGCTCTCACCAATAGATTGAGAGATGGTAAGGTGGATTAGAGTCAGGCTTCAGTATCACTTGTACCCTAGAATCCAGGAAACTGGTTCTTGAGTGGGAGACACTGCTAATTTTGGTGGTTCTAGGATTTGATGCTGTATTGTTACTGTTAACAGAAAAAGTTAGAAATGACAGCCAGCTTTCTGCCCTGAGATAGGCAAGATGATCTCATTTGGAGTTGTTTCCTGCTAGGGCTTTTTTAGAAGCTGAAGCTACTCTGAAGCTACCTCACTTATGATTCTGTTCATCTTTGGTTTGTTTATGTTAAACATTTAAAAAACACTTGTATATATTTAAATTTGAAACCTTATAATTTTTTTGCAGTTATGAGTTCATCTTTCAAATTACATCAATGTTCAACAGAGTTAGTCATTTTAGTGACTTAGTGTTTTTCTTCAAAATCACCTGTTTTTCATAAAATGACCTTTTTCCTTCAGGACTGTCACTATAATTAATAACAATATAAATCTATTTTTCTGTGGCCTCTAAATGCTCAGGCAAATGTATTTCTTGGAGAATGGAGGTTTGTGAAATTACTTTTTTGATGAAAAATGTAGGCTCTCCAGTGCCAAACATTTCATGAATTCATGTCGGTATACATGACACCAGTGCTTTTGCCACATTTTATTTTTATTTATTTCAAAACTGAACATAAACTGTCCTGCTCCTTCCAAAATAACAAAATATTCATCTGTTTGAAGAAAACCCTTCTCCCTGAAAATATTTTGTACCATCTTTTCCATGAGAAAACTAGTGTGCTCAGCATTGCCAACTGGATTAGCTAATGAGATAGTAATGTGACACTCCTGCTTTCACAAGCATCTGGCCAAATGAGAGCTGGGCAGACTAGCAATGATTTCCATGGTGGCAATAGTGTTGTGTCAGTAGGCACAGAGTGATGGACCACTGGGAGGTGAAGATAAAACAGAGAGTGTCAGGTGACAGCCGCATGGAACTCGGCAATTGGGCCTGAAAAGCTTTGATGACTCTCACTGTACTCAGTGAGGCTGTGCTCCAAAGGGAGGGTGAGAATTTCAGACACACTGCCTTCCTCATATCCAAGGACTGCAACTGGTTTTAAAAGCTGAGGCGACAGCGCAGTTAAGTGCGTCACTGTGAGGGGCTGCCCTCTGTGCTCAAAGAGGTTTGTAGGAAGCCCTGGGCTGTAGCTGTTTGAGCAAGGAAATGTATTTATTCACTGCAAAATGATGATGATTAAACTGCAGTTTCAGATGTAGGGCTTCCTCTGGTGATGCAAGAAATCACCCTAAGTGGATGACAGAGACTGGCCAATGGATCAGGAAGGTTCATAGTAATGGTCTTTCTGTGGAACAGATCACTGAACACTGCCTTTTCCAGCATCCACACTTTTGTAGGATTAAAATCCTATGGCTCAAATTTTAGCAGAGCAGCCCAAATGAATTTATAAGGATTATTTCCAGTTCAAACTTTGCATGATCCTTTTCCTGTGAATGTTTGCCTATCTCCCTGTAGCAGTACAAGCTGTGGAAAGATAGGAAGTTCTGGCAGATCACGCTGGGAATAATGGCAGAGTGTAGGAGGACAGTGCCACAAGCTCACTCTTCCTGCACTCATCCATCCCCTTGTATGAGATTGCTGGTTATGCTGCTCACATATGAAATAAAAATTTGTTAATCCTCAGAAAACATGCTAATGCAGTGGGAGATTATCAGATGTACTGGGTCTAGGTGAGATGGAGTTAATTTCCCCAACAGCAAAACTCACAGTTCTGTGCTTTGTATTAGTAGCTAGAAAGGTGTTGAGAATAGATGCCGGTGCTTTGGCTCACACAGCATCAAGCCTGTCCAACAGACAGCATCAAGTCTATCCAGCTTTTTTTAGGAAAAAGTTTTTTACAGAAAGGGTGATAAAGTACTGAAATCATCTGCCCTGGGAGAGGGTGGAGTCACCATCCCTGGATGTGTTTCAAAAGAGATTGGATGTGGCACTCAGTGCCATGGTTTAGATGAGGTGTTAGGGCATGGGTTGGACTTGAAGATCTTAAGGGTCTCTTCCAGCCTAGTGATTCTATGATTCAGTGATTCTGCAGTTCTGTGATTCTGTGAACATTCTTCTCTGACCAGTAGGTTGAGGGTGGGAAAGATTTCAGGAAGGGACACAGCCAGGACAGCTGAGTCAAACTGACCAGATCATACCATATGATGCCTACTCAGCAATAAAAGCTAAGAAAAAAGAGGAGAGGGAGCATTTGTTATTACCCTTGTCTTCCAAAGAAAACACTATGCATACTGAAGTCCTGCTTCCTAGGAAGTGGTTGGTCATTGTCTGCTCATGGGAAATAGAGAATAAATATTTTGTTTTCCTTTGCTTCCACACATAGCGTTTGTTTAATTAAAGTGGCTTTGTCTTGATCCATGAGGTTATTTTTCATCTTATTTTCTTCTCCCCATCCTGTTGACAAGGGGAGTGATAGAGTGACTTGGTGGACCCCTGACATCTTACCAGGGTCAGCTCACCATACCAGATCTGCTTGAAACCTGCTAAACACAGTCATGAGGCATGGTTTGGGTCAGTGCAACTAAGCATTAACCAAATTACCTTCCAATGACTAACCCTGCTGGCTGATATCTAATTTACTTTCCCTTGTTTCACTTGCCATTGGATTTAGGACAGGAAGCGATAGAGAGCACTGTAAAATCAGATAATAATATGATTTGAAAATGAAAAATATATTCCATAAATAATATGACTTGTGTAAGAGTCACTCTTGCTATGGGAATTAATTAACAATCAAGTCATGTCTGTGCTCCTTCCTGGTGGCTGCAGTAAGCTTTTTGCTTGGTCCAAAGAGCTGAACATAAATAAGATTGCAACTAAGTGTATGGTGTGAAGGAGAATTTGCCATTTGGGAACACAAATTTAAAGCAGCCCCAGAGTATCACTGTGAAGTTTTCCCTTTGCAAATGCTGTCACAGTTGGGAAAAGGAATCAAGAGACATATTTACAATTTAAATGCAAGTTTGGTCATCGAGGACATTTTTTTCAGGTTGATGTGGATCAAATATGTCCACTGGGTTACAATGCTGAGACCACCCAAGCTTTTGCTAATGCTGGTGTTTACATAAAGAATTAGAAACAAGCTTCTCTCCAATTAGAAAGCCAATATCTAACGAGAGACTAACTTCTTATATACCCTATAGTCTAAATGTTAATAGCTTTGACCTCCTTCAGTTTAATCTTAATCTCTTTGACAGAGCAAGTGGACTTGGGGTTATATTTTACCAAATTGTTCCCTTTGTTTTCTTTCCCTCCCTCATATTTCCAACAGTGACTATGTCACATATTGCAGACCCAAATGAAAGCCTGTCTTCTTTTTCAATCAGTCATATCACTAAGTATATGAGCAGGAAAACCCTTGTGATTGACACTGCTTCAACAAAAGCAGACTCAGTTTGCAGACGATAAGAGGCAAAGTCATACAAGCAGTGTTTACAAAGCAGTGAAGGAGAGAAAAAAAATTAATGATAAAAGGACTAATCTTATTGTTTTACTAGATGAGAGAATGGTTCTTTGTGTTTACTCTAGCAGAAACCGACAGATTGTCTCTCACCTCCCTTGTACACTTTTGGCAGCAAAATAATTTCCAGATTCTGTATCAAATGCTGGCTGGTGGATTAAAACAAGGGCTCTGGAATGCCTGGGAAGCCCCAGAAAGCAGAGGAGTGCCTGCACATGACAGCATGGGCATGCACTACCTACAGCAATGCTGTGTAATTGGGTATTACCTCCCTTATGAAGGCGGAATGAGGTGTAACACCAACAGAAGCAAGAGCCTTTAAAGGATAAAGAAACAAAGCTATGTGAAAACAGTGAAATGGCTGATCTGATGTGTTTTCTATAGCATGGCAATCTCCCTGCTATCAAGAACATTCTTTGTGATTTCTTCCCTCTTAGGGAGACCAGACCCATGTCAGCTCTAATCAAAAGGAGTCCCAGCTTTCAACCCATGTTCCTGATACTGGAGTACTTTTATGGCAATATGGCCAGCACAGATCAATGCAGCACCATTGCCATTTCTTGGTGCCAAGTACTGGAGGGGGATGACTGGAACAGATTCACAGTTTATGTTGGAAAGGACTTCTGGACATGACACAGCCTAAGCACTGCCCAAAGAAAAGCTGACTTCAAATCTAGATTGCCCAGAGCACTTCTGATATTCACGACTGGAAGGCAGCAGGGTGGCCCCACTGTGTCTTTTCTCAGGACAGCACATCTGTACAGAAATCTGTTTTAACCATGTGTAATGGCTGCCATTGACTGCACAGGAGGCAGGACAGAGAATTGAAATCCAGGACGATCTCAACAGGAGAAGGACAGGGTAACCTTGCCTTCCAGCTCCTCTGCTGTTCATTAGTTTCATGGCTTAATTCCTATCTCTTGCTAGCAGGGCCTGGCAGCTTTGTCCTTCCAGCAGCTGAAGTCACGCTGCCTCACCACCGTTCACCAAAGGTTGCTGAACAAGTGTTGCCAATTTCTTTCTCTTCAAGATGAAGCCTGCCAGCTCAGTCGTGTCCTTCACTGAGGGTGAATGTCTAGCTGTGCAATAATCAGTGGTTGCAGTCTCTATTGAGATGTGGTACGTTGCTCAGAGAGCAGGTGAAGCAATACAAGGCAAGACAAAACTGTTTTGATGATTATTCCCCAAAAGTCTCTACGGAGTATGTTCAGTGTGTTTGTCTAATCTAGCTGTCCCATAGGCAATGTGAGAAGCAGAGCCAGCACTGAGGGAATAGCACACACCTCAGGTTTCATTGAAAGATTTAATTTCATTCCATTCTGCCTCACTAAAAAGACATTGACACTTTTAAAAAACATTACTTGAGTTAAAGAAGGTACTCTGTTGGGGGGAAAAATTGACTTACCAGGTGATGAAACACATGCAATTTTAATGTTATCCAGAACAATTGCAAATGATAGCAAATAATATAGAGTTTCAAAATGAGGAAATCCAAAAATGACATTCTTCCATATATTTCTGAGTTGTGCTCAATTTACTGGTGTTTAGTAAGTTATCAAACATCAGCAGAGACACAGGAACTGTATTTACATATGCCTATGGCTTATGGAAAATATGAATATATTTGGTTTACAGTGGAAGTGTCTTTTACTGTGTGCTAAGGTAAGTTAATATTTTAAATATATATTTATTTGTTGCTAGTAAATGCTTGCATATTGGATGCATTTACCATACCCACCACCACACAAGATGTAGAGTAATTTGTTAATTTGTGGTAAGATGATCAGGTGACTGAGCTCTCTCTGACATTTGTGCTGCTTCAAACTCATGAGTTGTTCTTGCAAACCTCCATGAATTAATAAATAAGGATCCTGGCAAACTACCCCTCAATGATTTTCCATGGCATCTGCATTGACAAATAAAGCTGTGAAACATTTTGCTTTGTCAATTGCGAACAGTTACGGTTCTCCTCTGGTACATTAGTTAGAGTAATTTGGGTTTTAGAACAAAAATGAGTTTCTATAACACAGACACACAAAATGAATATCAGGGAAATCAATCAAAGTGTAATAAACTTTTATTAAAAAAAGACATCACTCTCTGGCAATTCATAAAACAAGTCTCCAAATCTGTATAGACAGTACAAATAAACATAAAATGATTCTTTAAGGGCATAATGAAAGATTCTGTCAACAACAATAAGAAAACAAAGCATAGATCTATGTTTGTGAAAGAAATAGCACATTTTCTGTTTTTCAGAAAGCCTTTGGCACTTCCTTTTTATAAAAAAAAAAGAGCACAAGATTCAAGAAATGAGTTCCCCACCTGAGCAATGTCTTTTTAGTTCTTTCTATTCTACCAAATTTACCATTGATGATCTGAATGGGTCTTGATACTCCATGAGGGTTTTTGAACTTGCTGGAGTACTTTAAGCTAATCCTGAATGTCTGGGACTTGGCCACATACCTAAGTACAGCAGAGTTCTACTCTATTCCTAGAGTATTATTTCTGTAAGACAGAAGCCTCCTTTTTGCTTAAACAATATATTTCAAGCTAACCCTTTTCCAAAAATTACAATTTTTAATTCTATGAAATGTTGCTGGTATAATGTATGTTATTAAAATCACTGTTCTTTATTTTGTTTTCTTTTTGAGTTCATTTTAAGTATAAAGTTACCAAAGCCCTACATCATATTTGGGTCAAAAGATAATCAGTTGAAAAGGGATGTTTATTTAATAATTATCCTTAGAAAATGAATATGAGGGCAGAAGGGTGAATTACAGGTCATTTAATCAGAATTTGAGTCTCATATTAATTGAACATTTGGATTTAACTTCCAACTTGCAAAAGACTTCAACTTTTGAACTGGCAGTACCTAAAATGAAATGGAGTCTATGTCTAAGAAGGTATTTATTTTAGAACAGGTATAAGGAGTAGGCAAAAAAAAAATACTCCCCATAATGAAAGAAAAATGAGCAGTACCTGAATGTTTTCTGAAAAAAAAAAAAAAGGAAAAAACAAGGCTGAGAGCTGAGCAATACAAAGGCCTTCAGAGATCTTCCATATGGACCACACTAAACTCTGCACTGCTGAAAAGACCTACCTGGTCATCACCTCAGTCCCTCTCAGATAAATGGCATTTTCTTACGCTCCTTCCCTCTCTCTCATCCTCCTTCAAACCTTCTTTCTTTCTTCCATTACCTTGAATACCTTAATTTGCTTGTCAGGATTCAGAAAAGATAGCAATTAAAAGACATTTCCAATAAAAAAAAAGACTATTTCTTCAAACTTGTCTCAGTTGCCTACTCAACTTTTTGTTCTCATCTGTTCCTTGTAACAGCTCTCTGGGTAACTTCAGGCAATTTATTTTCCTTCCTTGAGCTGAAGCCCTTGAGAATTTCCCCCTACTAGCTACATAAGAGTTTCATTAGCTCCCAAATGGTTTCAAATTTTTGTCCACATCCTTATGTTCAGGTACTAATCATCCATATGATGAATCCCTCTCTGCATCAGACACCTGAAAGTGCAATCTTACTGCTTCAATGCTTGTTGTAAAGCCACGACATCAGTACTCTGTAGTTTATTCTGTTTCTTGTGTGCAACAAAGGAATAAAGGCATTATGCAACAGAAAAATTGAGGTTTGCATTTTTCAATCTGAGTCTGAAAACATTAAGTGCAAAGTAACTGTTAAATATGTTAACACGAATGTGATTGACAAACCTTGAAATGCAAAAGATAAAGCACATAAATGCACACCTGTGTCTCTTCATGTTTGTATTGCAAATCAGCTGGTAAAAAAACCTGGCTTTTTTTTAATAAGAAATTTTGTATGTCCTGTGAAACCTAAACACTGGTAACTTTAATAGCTGGTTACGCCATTCTCCTCCTGGTTTGCTTGTTTGTTTTTCTTTTAAAATACCATATCCCTGGCTCCTTTTGATATTATTACTGATACTATTATAAGGGTGAATTAGTGTTACTAATGAGCACAATGCAGACCTATACACAAACATATATAAAAGGTTGCTTTTCCTTCAAGGACAAAACCAGAGACCTGAAAAAAAAAAAAAAAAGAAAGAAATTAATGCAATCTTCTAAATCTGAATGTTATTTGACATTCATCAGAGCCAAGAGGTACTCAGTACATTTAAAGTCAAGGTGCCTAAATAAAGAATTAATAGCTCTGTATGAGGCACCTCTTTTGAACACCTGAAGGTTATAAGAAATGAGGACATGGATCTAGAATGCAAATTGTTATGCAGCTGTTGCTGCTGCTGTAATAAGCTAACTTTGTTATTATGTTTGCCAGGTAACTGCAATCTTTATAGAGAACAAACATATCAAAGGTTTATTTTGTTGCATTTATAGTATTAGGAATTGATGGAACATGAGTTAAGATAAAGCACTTGGAGCACTAGGTAGGGCTGTATGTGGGAGACTTTGGAAGCTGATGACTCAGAACTCCTACACTGAAGCTTGCGGAGTTCATCTGTGATTTTGAGAATTAAATTTGCCTTTGTCCATTAAAAGGAGAGCGGGAGGTCAGGTCTCCAGCTGTTTTCTGGAAGCTGTACAAGTTCTCCAAGCCATGGCCAGTGACCAAGAGTCCAAGAGGACACAAATACTGTAGGACCCTCTGCATCGCTACTCTTGTGAATTCTGTTCTTGGTTTGTTTTGAGGGCACATGATCATCTTGCACCCACTGCTGGGACAAACCCTCTTCTCTGCCCTGCACTGCTCCAGTCCCACCTCATGCTGCTCAGACCTGGGGACCTCTACTCATGAGACAACAATGGACAGAACTTTGCAAATTGTGAGATCCTGCTGGACAAAAAGGGGGAACTGATTTCCTTTTCTCTTTACACGTTCCTTTGTGCCAAAATGGGCTTTGGTGTCAGTAACACAAGTTTATTCAGAAAAAGCATTTACTTTATCAGTACTGAGTTTTCACATGCAAATTATACTATTTGGATACTGCAGATTCAGCAGCGTGCTTCAAAAAGTAGAATAAGCACCTCATATTATTACATTGAGAGAGCTGAGGGGAGAGGCATTGTGGGAAGATATCACGATATTATGCTCAAGATATCGCGATGCTACGCTCAGGTGGAACCCCTCCCCTTTTATCGTTGCCTGAGCGTTAACCCCTGTTATAAATGACCCCGTGAAACCATTAATAAACCCCATTTCACCGTCCACCACATTGGTGTGTGCGTGTGCTGGGTCCGTGTGGCAAAGGCGCTGCCACCGAGCTGTCCTCGGCCTGGGACGCCACGCCCCAAGCGATGGCAACAAGGCATCAAACGCAGGAAGCAGAGCTCGTGACGTGGTTCTTTCCTTGTGGCTCAGGACTGTTGGGTAGGTTACTTAAGCTTCAGATGTGTCTGGAAAAATCATGTATTATTTTGCACTGTGACACCTTGACAGCAACAAATTCTTGCTGTTTATTACAAATTGATATTCAGACTGCCTTCTCAGGGGTGACTTTAGAAAACAATGAAGTCAGATGCTGATAAATGAACATGGGAGCCAGGAAAAAGAGGTTTAAGTCTCTCTTGGGATGTGCTGCATCATGTGAAAGGTGAAAAAAACATATTCCATCTGTGAGGTGAGGAAATAAACATGGCACTGAGCTGCTACTGTGATTCTGTGTGTGTGAGAAGTATTTTAAAATCTTGTCAAGCAAGGGACCTGGTCTGTGTAAAGATGTTCTATTTTGTTTCCTTGCATAAAATATCTGTAATCACAGCCCTTATTTGAGATGTGCTGATCCATTTGTCAACATTTGAAATCTACAACGAGGATGTGAGAAAATCAGAGATGAGACCCAAGATTTTATTTTCAGTTTATATTAATTATTTTTATAGTTTTAATTTTATTAAGTGGCAAACCTATACATGTACAGGAACTTTCAGATGATGCATTTCATTGCTTTCAATTACTTCTATTCTGATTCGAGCCTACTCATCCTTTGAAAAGTGTATAAAACTTTGGAGGGACATATGGTCAACTATTTCCTAAATTATAGCACTATTTACTTGTAAATTAGTTTATAGCTCACTAGAAGGTCCTGTAAAATGAGTTTAAAATGCACCCCATCTCATTTAGAAATTTAGTCAGAAGATAGCACAAAATAAGTAGTGAATTTAATTATATCTTTAGATGTTTAAACCCTCATAGAATGAGGATGTAATTAGAACTCACATAAATCAGTGGAAAAACATGGAATGACATTCCATGTTTCTGGACTCTGGGGCACACCCTCCAAAAGGGAATGATTTGAAATGTCCCTGAAAATGCATTAGACCCCCCATTGAGTGTGAAAGTGTTTTGAAAATTGTTGGTCTAGATCACACTTGTTTGTATTTGCAATGTCACTCGATGTGTGTATGTACATTTCTGCATTTGTGTTCTTGTCCCCTGTAGTAGTTTTTTTTTTTTATTAAGGCTTGTTGTCTGTAGAAGAGAGACACTTCTTGGTGGTTGCTGAATTCCCTTCTTCATTCCTACAATACATTTTATAAGGTGCAAGCAGAGTTTTGCTGTTCTTTATACTCCTTATATCTATCTACAACTGTGTTTTCTGGGACAGAGGGAGTAAAATAATGGTACCAAGAATATTTTCTGCATAGCAGGGAGAAACCTGGAGGCACATCTGCCTTCCGCAGCAGTGAGCTATTCTCCTGCTCAATTGTGGCAAAGCCATTACTGAGCCCTAAACCAGCCATAGCCATCAGCTTCTTAAAGCCAAGATCTGAATCAAAAGAAGTATCTAAATCCCCTCAGAGAGTGCTTCAGTGTGAATATCAGATGGTCAGTCTAAAATCCTTTGAAGAGCTCTTGTACATTCCATGGTAGTGGTGCAGCCTAATAACAGTGCCAGAGATGAAAGGTTTGGGAGGTTTGATCTGGCAGCTGGAAAACAAGTTGTGCTACGTGAGGCTTAAAGAGTTCAGTCTCTTCAGCTTATCTGAGAGGAGATGGAGAAGTGGATTGATCATTTCTAGGTGCTTACAGGTGGGAAAGAGATCCAATAGCAGGGTCTTTTTGAGCTTGTTGACAAAGACCTGACAAGATCTATTGTAAAGACTAAGACAAATTAGGCCTTGAAGTTAGTCATATCTTGCTAACAGAGAGGATAATTAAACTAAGTAACAGTCTCCTAAAAGGGCTGGAGGGAGGACAGGACAGGGACAACTCAACATGGATTTAGATCTTTAAAGATAGACGTAATTAAATCCTTCTATGAGATATAATTTAATCTGCCTCTGGGCCAAATTCTGTGTCCAGTAGCTCCAGGGACTTAGTTGGAGTTGTTGTTTTGGTACTTTCTGATCTTAATGCTTATAAATGTATGAATCCTTTATTCATGTCCTCTTTCTCTTTCTGAGGGAAAGGATAATAAATTATGCACAACCCCAAGAGTGCCCATAACACTTGGAACTTGTGTTAAGACAACCACTGCAACCAAAATTTATCAAGACTTCAGGGGATTAGTGAAGAGAAAAGATTTCTTTTATGCACTGGGGAGATGTATTCTCAGGGCTCATGTCTTTGTTTGCCTTTATTTTTTTTCCATGTCATTCAGAAACATCAGAGGTGGCTGCAGCTGGAGACAGGGCAACAGATGGATAGACTGCAGATGCAAGATTCTATTTTTCATTTATTTACTCAACAGATTTCCACTTTTTATTTTATAAGTTAAATCAGAAAACACCTTGGTTTATATTGCTTTTATTTTTGGAGTTAATCTGAAATACTTTAAAGATTCTTTTTCACCTGTTTCCTGTCCAAAAGTCCTTGCTTATTTGAAGTTTTTTTATTGTTTTTGTTTCCTCAAACTAAGAGGCAGGTCTCAGTTAACTAACAAGCCCTTTCACTCTTTGTAGAGAAAAATTTATAAAAGTCTGCATACCTGTAAGAATAGATTACTTGATAAGGTGAGAAAATACTGCCAGCAAAGCAGAGTCTACTAAAATAAAATTTAAAAAAACACCAAAAAAACCCCCAAAGACGAAAAAAACCAAACCAACACCTCCCCCCCCCAAATAAAAAAAAAGCAGCAGAGCCACTCCTACTTTCCTATTTCCATTTCTAGATAGCTGAACCAGTGCATATCAGAAAGGGAAAAAAACCTCCAAACTTCTGAATCCAAAATTACATTCCTTTTTGAGAAATAATTTTCAGAAATGCAAATCAAATCTTAATTTTACCTTTTACAGTTTCATTCTGGAAGAGGTAAATGTGGTACCTGTAAGTGTGCTGGCTTTGGGAAGTGACACTTCATATGTACCTGGTTTACAGTGGGTGACCAGGGCTACAGTTAGTTCAGCTGAGAGGAGTCAAGGGAGCCCAAAGGGAATCACACTTTGAAGCAAATCAAAGCAAATAAGCAAAGAAACACACGACTGAAATCACTGAACCCAAATCCACAAATTAAGAAAATAGAAGACTCCAGTGCTGTCCCACTCAGTGAACAAATCCAAAACTCGTACAAGTGGAATTTCAGGGTCAGTGGCTGCCTGTAAAGAAATAAATTCTGTCCAAAAAATGAGTAATTTCTGCTGCTAGAATTCAATACTCTACTAATGCTTTAATAAGCAGTGAGCTGCTGCTTGGTTCTGGCTTGCTATGAGTTGCTACTCAGGAGCCCTATTCCTGCATTAAGATTTCAGGATGTCCCAGATTCCCATCACAATTTCCTTTCTCATCAAGGGGAATACATTCCAGTCTGTGAGGAAAAGGCCATCCATTTTTCATTTAACAAATTTTTATCTACCTTGCCTCTTAAGTGTCTAAAGTTGCACACTCAGGTAAGGTCTCTAACCTTGTCCCCTCTTTTGAAAGTCACCCAAAGATGAGAGTCACTTCTGTCATCATGCTCCTGTGGGAAATCAAATTATGATGTTAGGCAGCAATGGTTAATAGTGTCTTATTTATTATGTATGAAGAACTAAATTTTAAAGATAAATCACTAGCATTAAGTGCAAACATTTTTCTTAATTTAATTGACATTTTGACAGCAAAATCTTTTAGGCTCCTTAAGGAAATTCAGCCTATAATAATAAATAATGAGCAAAAATATTGCTGGAAGATGAAACTTAATAGCCTATTTCTTAAAGACTCAGATTTTAATATAAGAAAGTAGATGCAGATTGCTACATATACCAGACTAATTTTTCTCTTCAATTCTTCTCCTAATCCCTGCAGACTAAGAATAAAGTGGAAAATTGGAAAAAATATGCCACAGATTTGGAATACTGCAGCAGACATTCCTGTATGTGCACATCGTAGGAATCCATGTGTACTTTCCCAGTCAATATTTAAAAGGATTAGCTGGTCTGTTTGCTGATTGCTCTTTGAAAATTAAAATTCCTTATAAAAGATTTAGTCAAAGTACAGGGAATGGAAGATCTGGGATTCCTGTGATCCTGGAATCATTGCAGAATTAGGGAGTTTTATTTCTGCCAATAACATAAAGACTAAAGACCCCTGTCAAAGGCACAATATTGGATTATGGACTGCTAAGGAGGCTAACTAAGGAAGGCTAGCTGATAACTCCCCTGAAAAGCACTCTTAAATCCTTCCTAGTCAACTTAGTGGGCATTTGGTGTCTGTGAGACATTTGATTTGGCTCCATTTCCAGAGTTCAGCCTTAAAACCAGGCACAGGATCTAGTGAACTACATTAGCTTCCCTTGCTTTCTTGCACAGTAAACTCCCAAAGAAAAATGCAGCCTACATATATGTGCACACATGTATGCATTTTTATTTTAAAAAATAAAATTGTAAGAGTGTTTCTGGTGTTATAAAAGCATAAATTTAAATCAGGATTTTCAAGCAAATCTTCTGTGTCACTGTCCAGTAGCAGTGCAATTTCCACAGAAGAGGAGGCCTCTGTGATGACATATCTTGGAAAAGAAGGGAGGAAAGCATCTGTGGGAAACATTGCATCCCAGAGGGCTGTGCTGACCTTCAGACAAAATGGCTAGGTTGGAATAACCACGTATTTTCAATGCAAGGAAAGGAAGGGTCATAATTAATTTGACATAGGTACAAAAACCTTGGCAATTATATTTTATCACAGAATAATTTTGTAAAAAGCCAGCATCTTGTGCCTATATAAGGAGGCTCAATGCTGCTGACAAACATGTGAATTGAATTAAGGAAAAGGTTGAGTGATAAAATGAAAGTCACTAATTTCCACTCCCAAGGCACTTAGAAAAAAAAAATGCTAATATAAGATTTTTATTTTATTCAAGCATTCATTAGAGTTTTCAAAGATGATGAAAATGCCAGAATGAATCAGTTATTTAGTTTCAAGGGCTCTGAGAATGTTTAAACTACAGCTTTTTGAACTTATGTTCAAAAAAGAGTACATTTCCTAAGGATAATCATTATTCCATCTCTAAAAGGCGAAATTCTCTCATGAGGAAAATCAAGGCAGAAGGAATAGGTTAAAAGTCTTAGACCCAACTCCCATGACAATTAGATTTTGTATACATGTATATCTCTATAACAAACATAGATAACACATAATATGCCTGTTACTCATATGCTCTAATTCTTTTGTAACATTATATTGAAATCTCTTTTTCCCACTTAAAAGAATAATGGCAATTAGTTGCTATCTGACTGGAACTACATAAAATATGAAAACGTGTTATATCACTCTTTTTTGTAACTGTGTTTACAAATTGCATAGGACACAGCTACATTTATTCAGTGGAGTTAGTGCTGATCCCACAGCACAGAGCAGAGGTACTGGCTCAAAGGCATAGGTCAGCCAAGTCTCTGATAACTCTGTGACTTGGACTGTCCTGCTTTTTTTTAGCTTTCTGAGCACTCTTAACTTCAGTGCCTCAGCAGCATGCTTTGTGATGCCCTGCACCCCAAAGGCAAGGATCAGCTGTCTCAAGCTGAGGGACCAAAGCCTTGCTGAAAGCAGAAGTCAAACAGCATTCCACAAGACTGGGAACTGAGAGCTGCTTTATCTTGAAGGTGTTCTCTGTAAATGTTATCCAGCTCTTGGCTCCTACTGTGCCTTACACTCAGACACAAGAACCTTTTTCTTACCTACTGCTTCTCTTCCAGTCCTACCACAGGCTACTCAGCAGTTCCCTGACCAGGAGATGGTGGCTGTAGTGGTGGGAATGAGCTGTCACTGGGGACTTCTCTGCCAACCCTTTGGGCCTCCAGAAAACACCTGGATCTGCCTCATGTGTACAATGAGAGCACTATGGTTTGTAGGGGCTGCCCTCTGCTTGCCCTCTGTCCTAGGCAGCCAGTCACTTTGGGGTAATTTGTGAATCTGGAAGGTGTTCTGCAGGCAGGACACCCCAACTTTCCCATCTCCAAATGGCAGCTCTGGACAAGGCAGACCAGCACTTTATGGAGAGATTTAAAAATTCCTAGAAATATGAAGATTTCAGCTCAAATCAGCAGTGTGTTCTGGGTTTTGTAAGCCAGCATGACCAACAAAAAAGTATGGGTGTGTGACCACAGGTGTGCTGCCAGCACATATTGATGAGGCCACTGCTCTGGCTGGGGTGGCATCACCTCTCCCTGTCCACACCAGTGGGAGCAGTGCTGCTGGTGGTGATTGCTGCTGATGGATGCTAAATGCTCAGAGTGCTTGTGAGGGACCTCTTAATAGAAACCCCCAAAGATAGGATTTTTGACATTGGCAGATTGTGCCTGAAATTTTATGTCATGCAGGAAAGTGAAGTGTGAGCTGATAGTTTTTGGTATGGTTGGCTAGAGGAAAAAATCCAAAGGGAAATGGAAAACATACAAATGGATGTATCTGCACCCAGATCCATCAAGCCTGACTGAAGTCCTTTAATGACTGTCATACTTAACTTCTTACCTGGAGGGAGGAAGAGAGAAAAATCTGTCACCTCATCATTTTGTCAGATTTAACTGTGTGCACAGGGTAGGATAATTTAAAAAAAATAGGATCCCTTATTCTTTCTAGGTGAAATTGATTCATTTCAAATAATGTAGAAAGTATTTTATGATAATTTTGAATCCAAATACCATGAAATTTAGTAAAATTTCCTTTAATTTAAATGGGCTTTGCTTTGAAGCTGTAAAGTACCTGAAAGGTGAACATATATTTTAGTCTAATTTACACCTTATCACCTTATTATGCTTTGTTTTATTCCTGAGGGTGCAATTATGTGTAAAGAGCCTAACTTTTACCTCTTATAAATCAGTTTTGGATTTGACCCAGAATTGTAATTGTCTCAAATTATGTGTGTTGTGTTAAATGTCAGAATGTGATTATAGTATAACCCTCTAAAACTGGTCCCAGTGGGATGGTTGTGTCTTCAGCCTGGGTTATTTATGTTAGTAATAATATAAAAGATAAGAAAAAATACAGAATTTGAACTGAAAAAAAAGCAAGTTTGGAATAGTGTCAAAAATCATCTAATCTGTAAAAGAGATTCAAAATCTATTCTCAATATCCACCTTGAAATCAGAAATATTTCCATTTTCTAGGTTTTGGAAGCAGTATTTCCTATCAATGATGTCCAGTTTGTTACATTTGTCTTGTATCAGAGACATAAATACCAGCAAATAGTGGACTCACTGTTCAGAGTGCTGTATTTGTACCTATATAGGGTCTCTATTCTGACAGAAATTTTGTTCAGTGAAGACAAGTAGCACATTAAGAGCAGTGAGGAAAGATTCACAGTAATGTGCACATATGTCTGTTTATACTTCTTATTTCTATAAATAGATACATGTAAATGTTAACTTTTTTTCTATCTTCATTTCTCTTAGCTAAAACGTCCTTGAGCCTGTCTCCCATTTCTTCAAATAATGAGGTAGTTTTTAGTTTTATGCAGGTATCTATGCATGTGTTGTATGAGATTTGAGATAGTAAGAATGTTTCCATTTATTGTTAGCATGCTATTTTCTTTTGTTTATATGCATTTGAGAATAAGAATCATGGCTTATTTAAAAAAAACCTTTAAAAAGCTATTGTTCAACTACAGTCTATTCTTCTTTAGTCCTAAAACTTCAGCATTCTCTATTGTTGTAACATCATATAATCAGCATTCTTACAAATAGAAGAAAAAAGTCAAAGCAGTTACAGCTCCAACTCCACGTTCTGACAATAAATGCAGATGATAATGAAGGCACTAAATTAAGCAGTCATAGCCAGACTTAGGGGAGTGTGGGGCCATGGTTTGCAGTATCACTCTCAGCAGGTGACACTTGCTGGGCAGGCAGTTCTTCCTATGGAGTTCTGATTTGCCAGATGTACAGACTGAAGCTTCATGTTCCCTTAGCTCACATTTCATCCTGTGCAATGTCATCAGCCATCCCTATAAAGCCATGCCAATCCTGCATCTGGAGAAAAATTCTAATTGAGATGTGGGCTTGAGTTAATTCTGGGGAAGCACCATGTTGAGCCCTTTTGTAAAAAGGGGCAGAAAATGTTGCCAGGCTTCTTTTCCCTGTGTTTTGCTCTGCAGCTCAACCTTGATTTGAAGAGTCTGTGTTCAATGGTCACTTACTCCCTAATACTTTGGAAGCAGGCAGAACGTTATAAGTGAAATTGAATGGAATAAAACACTGAAGGGGAAAGGCTGTCAGGAGCAATTTCTTAAAACTGGAAGAATAGACTACTTAAAATAAGATCTTGAAGCTAGAACATAAGGTAGTTATTTAATTTTTGGCTTACAGTATCAAACTTGTCATTACCCTTTTAGGAAAAGTCTAAGAAAATTGTTGAGTACATGAAGGTAGCAAAAGTAATTTTATTTGATAGAAGAGGTTGGCATTGGTAAACAGATACATTCATTCAATGCACCATTAGCCCCAGAAAAGAATGATTGGATTCTGGCCAAAATAGAAGAAAATTCTACTAAGAAAAGGAACTGATCACAGCCAGATGAATTAGACCTATTATCTAAAAAATGGGAACTTGTCAATTGTGATAAATTATCTTTTAAGATATTGGTGAGCCTTCCAGGAGACATTTGTGTATGTGGCAATGCAAACATAATCACCTTAGCCACTGGATACATCAATGGATATCTGTGTGACAAGTGACAGCTCATAGAGGTGATGAGATTCATCCTGCCCTGTGGTGCATCCAAAGAAATGAAAGAGAATGAGAAAGGAAGTAAAGCCAGAGCCTTGCTCAGGTTTATAGGGGGGCCTTGCCTGTTCTCCCACAGGAGGGCTGCTTTCCAGAGAGCAGGTCTGTTGAGGACAGACAGAGACTTATGGTGGGCAGAAATTGCACCCTACCACAAAGTTTGTATTAGAAAGGGGGATCCTAGGCAATGTGTCAGCTTGCCTTTGAGGTGCTGAGCAATAGTGGTGCAGAGTGTAAGGAAGGGAAGACGGGCATGCAAAAAGAAGAGAGATGGAGACAATTCCTGAAAAGTTATAAGCCAGCATAGAGCCAGCTACTTGAGACAGTAACAAATTCAACCTAATTTTCAAAAGAAGCAACAAAAGAGTGGATCAGCTTTTGATAAAGCACAGCAGGGAAAGCATATAAGTCATCTGCGATCGATAATTTTGCCATAAGGCTAAGCTACTTCCGTGATAAAGAGCTGGCTTTGATGTCAAAAGGAGCAGGTGCCTGTGGGAGGTCAAAGTTTGAAATGAGATTACTCACAAGGATCAGAAAGATAATCAAATCTGCCCACTTCTGTGGCAGTGACATATCAGTACAAAAGACTCAAGTTCTAAATAGCCACAGTTAGGACTGAAAAAGGATAACTGCAAAATCCTGATGAGAGGACAAAAGGGAAGAATGGTTTCTGAGGGCAACTCATTTCCGACTGACTTAAAAGGGCCAAGCTCACTGGTCTGTTAAATGGCTTTTGCTGCTCACTTGAGAGGTAACTGGAAGCAAGGACAGTCAGACCCAAATGCACAAACAAGCACGGGCCTTGCAGGGTTAGCAAGTCTTGCAGTTTTAGGGATGGAGTACACAGAGCCCAGAAACATCCATGGCCCTGTGCAATGAATGGAGAAGGTGGCCACAGTGACTGGGAGGAAGCCAAAGATAGTCCAAAGTGAATATTCAAAAAGGAGAATGGTGTCTTAAATTCCACTTTTCTCATAAAATTACCCATATCCCAGGATTTAGCACTTAATGTAACACAAAAGCATCCTTCTACTCTGTGGTACTAACTCATCCTTTGTGGTGGTTCACTAGCTCCTTTCCTCTCTTCAGAGACCCAGATGGAGAAAGAGCTGTGCATTTTCTACACAGCACCTGCCTAGCAAGTGTGACATCTGAGTCTGAGTTTAAAACTGCATATTCTGCACTCTTAAGAGTGCAGAGGGGTGAAATCAATGTAGGGTTACTGGAGCCAGAAAAGAGGGCAAAGAGGTATCTGATTTGATGCTGTTTGTGCTCCTGGGAAGCACAATCCTGATGTCTCAGAAAGAACAGGCGAAGCATCTTCACCAAAAAGCATGGCTCAGTTTCACTACACTGAAGTCCTTTAGAGATCTTGATATTTGGATACCTGTCTGCAGAGGTACTGCTTTACTATACAGCCAGCTTGGTACAGTGCTGAATCCTGAGCTGTAATAAAATCATTCTTTGTTCAAATCCTCTGGCAATGGTGACCAAAGGAACTCAAGGGCTTACAGCAAGGTCCGAGGAGTGGCTACCTCACAGCCTCTGATGTGCAGCCAGCATGTGGCATCCAGCCTGCAACTTTCCAGATCAGATCTCTCAACCAGTCTCTTTGTTTTTCCTGTTCTAGCAAGCCAAACCAGGCCAGGTACAGACAGGGTGCTTCTGGCACATCAGCAGCAGTGGTGTGGCAGGACTCTCTCTGGCCAGGCTCAGCTAGTTCTGTCACTGGTAATATCTGGACATAGCTGAAAGGATAACACAGGCCTGGGACTGTCCCTAAAAAGCAGTACAGGGGTGCTCACCTCATTTTGGGGGGCAGGGAAAGGAATACATACTTGCACTGCATCTTGCCATTTGTCAGTAACCTGTTTAACCTACTGGTGTAAAAGCAGCTCCATTGTTCATGAAAGGCTTGGCCTCATCACTGGAGCTGTGGCTGGGCACAAGCCCATGCACACAGGGAGGTGTAGAGCAGTTGCTGAATATGCCACAGCATTGGAAGGGAATGGAAGCAGGGTTTGCCCCATGTTTATGCTGAGATGCCTGTAAGTCAGCCAATACCCCTTCTACCATTTCATAGCATCCCAAAGGCAAGAAAACCTGGCTGGGGAAGTACCCTGGTCAGCCTACTCAGATGATAACAGCAAGATAAAGTTCAAGGTAAGAGCATACCAGCTGCCTTTGGCAGCCCAGAATGGTCTGTTTGTAACCTGACAGCTGCCATGAAGCCTGAGAACATCAATAAAAGCCATACTTCCTTCACCTTTGTGTATCTTTTTCCCTTTTGTAACCACGTCTGCCTGTTTTTTCAAAGACAGGAAAAGAAACTATCATTCAGAGCTCATACCTGAACAACAGAACTAACTCTTTCATCCTGATGAAGAAAGATTACTAGACAGAATCAGAGAGTGTATCCAAAATCCTGTCTCTGAAAAAAGCGTTTTGATACAGTTTGATTATTCTTTTTCCTTCGTGCAGAAACTCTATTTTAGTTTCAGAAGACTCTTTATTTTGTTTTGATTCTTTTCCCTTTGTGTATCTGAGTCAATAAATGTCCAGACTTAGGCACAGATTTCTCACTTTGTCATGGCAACTGAGTAGTCCTTATTCTTCAGACCCTGAGTCTTGTTTCATTATTTGATGCCATCTAGTAATGTAAATACCTTAATTTGGGCTTAATTATTATGTGGAAATTAATACAATATACTTTTAGTAACAGCTGTACATAACCAATTACCAACAACATTTCTATAACTCCAGACTGTAGACTTGATATCCCTTCTTTCATCAGAGCTAACCTCCATTAAAAAAATATGTATTATCATCTTCATTTTTATATTTATGTATAAGGAATATGTCTAACAAAATATTGTTTTGAATTTTAAAAATTCAGTTGATTTCAGGTCTTTTCTTTGAATGCCTCATCTATATTCTGAAATTTTAATGAGAAATTTATATGTTGCAGCATATGTTTGCCATGTGTTCTACAGGGAGTAAGTAGCTCTTGTATTATCCCAGTCTTGTGAAGAAGTTTAGGCCAGTAAGCCAGGCTTGAGCATCAGTTATAAATTCAGCAGCTAAAGCCATGCCTTTTTCTGTCCCAGCACTGAATGTCTTTGTGGAGTTTCCTAGGCAGCAAGTCAAGGCTGTGTGCTCACTCCTGTGTGGTCCTGTTACAGCCTGCCTGCCCCCATTCTCCTCATGTCTTCTGCACAAGCACAGCTGTTCCCCTGCCTTTGAAGACTTCTGTTCCCAGCTAGTGCACATGTCGTTCTCTCAAACCTTATACAATTTGTAAGAAAACTACTTCCAGTAAATGATCTCATAGTAAAATTTTGCCCCAGTTTCACAAGTCCTTCTGTAACCTTTCTAGATGCCTTCAGTGCCTTCAGTGTTTGGATCTTCCTCAGTGAGATTTTCTGCTACCTTGATTTTTTTCTTGGCACACATGCAGATATCTATTTAAAACTTCATTTTTAGCACAGGGATCTAGCCATCTGATTCCTATTAACAGTAATGGGAACTGCATGGCCAAGTTAATTACCATGTACTGTGCTGAACAATTAGCACTTAGTATCTTCCCTTTGTTTTCCCTTAAAGGTGTTCTCTGGCCTTTCTGAAATTAATACACTGTTCTGGAGTAGTGGAGCTGGATTTGGGTCACTAAAAATCCTGATTATATTGATGTGTATTTATTGCTATGTCCAGTAACAGTAGTGAAAAACCTTTCCTGGTATTACATGGCTTCAGAAATTGGCATTTTGATGCTGTAGCAGATTAATTCATAAAGAAACAGAAGAACAGAGAGAATTGAACTGAGGGTATCACCACCCGACTCTCACTGGAGAACCATGACACCTCAAGTTCAAGCGCCCACTAAATACCTAACTGAGAATACAAATGAGCCTGAGCTCAACTCTGATATAGATGACACAAACAATTTCCTTCTGTCAGCTGCTATTTCTCTCACTGACAAGTGCAAATAAAGGTGGGAAGGAGTGAATTCAAGAGGGTAAAGCCAAGCTTAGCAGGGATAGGAATAGCTGGCAGAGGCCACAGACATTTGGGAAGATCAATAGCACAGCACTAGTTAAGCTGTGTGTGGTCTTGACATCTCAACACAGGCATTTTTTGCTTGGGGAGGTGGTACTTTTTTGCCAAAAGTGGTTCTGTCTTTTTTGTATCACAGAGACATTGTCCTTTCCATTTAGATAAGAATCTATTTAGTATGACCTATATTTTCATTTTGTCACTGTAAAGAGAGAACACAATTTCTGTCAGAACAGATAAAGGAGACAAAGAAAAAATATGCCACAACCTCTGTTTTATTTTAATTTCAAAACTGACAAATTTTTCTTTTTTTCTTTGCAAAATATTTTTACAAAGTGAAAAATGGACAAAAAAGTAAAGATGCTTATCATCTTTGCCAGAAATTGTTTTATTTTATTAGCTCTGGTTTAAACCTTCCCAGACATGTAGGCAAAAACTGTTTCATGGTAAGATAACCTAATTAAAATGAAGGGCAGTGAGTAAAATACTACGTGGGTGAAGAGAGGGGGTAAAAACTCCCTCTGTCTCAGTGAAGAGCTGACACCTTCCTCAGCAGGAGCAGCAGCAATGAGAGGAGAGGGCTGTATGGATCAAAAATAAGTATTATCTTCTCTTTACATGTGGTTTGAGCTGCTCACCCTTGGATTCTATATGCAAAACAGGTGATCTCTTAGTCAGGCTTCTCTTACATGTTCTGTTGTCCACACCTAAATATGGATTGTCAGAAGTTCAGCACCAAAAAGAATATCTAGCAGCACAGTTATTCACCTCCCCTAGATACATTTGTCTCCCAAACATATTTGCTTATCTAGCCACCAGGAAATATGGAAATAACATAAAACAACTGGCCTCTTGCTGAGATTAATATTCTGCGGTTAGCTTCAAACTAGCATGTAACAGCATTACAACTTATCTGTCTGGTTCTGCTGAACTTCAGATGTCTCTAAACAAGATACACACATAAAAGGTTGTAAAGTCCCTAATAATAATTGCATTTAAAATAGTTATAGTCAGCACAACTGATAATTTCACACAGGAGAGCTTTCCAGTGCTGCAGTTTAAAAGCACTCTGAATAGTGAGAAGTAATAAATTGGTTCAATGAAAGATTTTGGGTTTGGAAAACATATTTCATACTGAGAAATTTAAGAAGATTCATCTACTTATTTTGCTGAAAGAAGGCTAAGGAATGGTTTGATTTTGGTCTCCGAGTACCTACCTGAGGAACAGATTTCTCATAGCCAGTTCTTTAATCTATCAGTAAAAAACCATAATGAGATTCAGCAGTTGGAAGCTGAGTCAAGACAAATTTAGATTTGAAGCACGGAACTGATTTTTAACACTGATGGTAGTTAAACATAGACATAACTTACCTAGGAATGTGATTGATTCTCCACCATGTGGACCCTTTATTTTAGGATTGAGTGTCCCTCTGAAACATATATCACAGTTCAAACAGAAGTTTCTGAGAGGTTTCTGTGGTGATGTCCTGCTGAAAGTAAAACATAATCTTCTGGCTTTCTGGTGCCTTTCCAACTTAAAATTTAAGTTAAAACTTTTTAATGAGTGTAAAAATACGAACTGAGTATTAACTGCTCCTAACAACTACCTGAGACGTCAGAAAATATAAAACTTTAGATCTGAAATGGAAACAGCATATTTTTAAAGGAATGATGATTCACATGTTCATAGCTGGGGAAATGTCAGCTCTTCACTCCCTATCCAAACAAGAAAAAAATAACAAGAACATTCATATTACAAGTCTTTAAAATCAGGCTCAAACAGTGTGCCATTAAGGTCCCATCCAAGTACAGGTTTGGGAACTCAGTGCCAACCCTATGCAAATGGGGATAAAAATCCTTTCAGCGTGGCTTATAGACAAAACTCCTGAAATCCTAGTTCTAATACCTAGATCACACCAATTTGGGGGTTTTTGGTATTTTGTTTGGTTAGTTGGTTGGTTTTCTTTCTTCCAGTCACCTGGCCTGTTGGTTATGTGTTTCCTATTGTATCCCTGTGTCTTTGACAGCCAGGCCAGATGTTCATTTACACTGGAACAGATGTGAGGATGAAAAGCTCTTTGACAGAAATCTGTACAAGTGCTTGGCATTGCCAAAAAAATCAAAGCCAAAAAACTTTGGGTAATCACAGAGTCATAGGATGGCTTGAGTTGAAAAGGATCTTAGAGATCATCTATTTCCAAACCCTATGACATAGGTGGGGACATTTTCCACTAGGTCAGGTTGCTCAGGGATGCATCCAGCCTGACCTTGAACTGTCCCAGGGATGAGGCATTCACAAGTTCACTGGGAAACCTGTTCCAGAGTCTCATCACCTTCTGAATAAGATTTCTTTGCATCTAATCTGAATCTCCTCTTTAGTTCAAAACCATTTTCCCTTATTCTATCACCATATGCCCATGTAAATAGTTGCTCCTCTTCTGTTCTAAAAGCTCCCTTTAAGCACTGGAAGGTGCTGTAAGATCTCCCATGGGTCTAGTCTTCTCCAAGCTGAACAATCCTTACTCTCAGCCTGTTTTTATGGGAAAGGGGCTCGAGCCTGCTGACCAACTTCGTGGCCCTCCTCTGGACTCACCACAACAAGTCCATGACCTTAGTACATTGGGATCCCAGAGCTGGATTCAACACACCAGGTGGAGTCTCACAAGAGCAAAGGAGAGGGGAAGAATCACCTTTCTCCACCTGCTGGCTACATTTGTTGTGGTACAACTCAGGACAGGGTTGGAATTTTGGGCTGCAAGTACACATTGTTGGCTCACGTCCATGAGAACCCCAAGTCCTTCTCTGCAGGGCTTCTCTCTGTGAGTTCTCCTCCCAGTCTGTACTCATGTCTGGGATTGCCCTGACCCACTGCAGCACCGTGCACTTGGACCTATTTCTTCTAACATTTATACAGGTCCCCTTGGATGGCATCCCTTCCTTGGGTTGTGTCAACTGCACCACTCAGCTTCGTGTCACCTGCAAACTTGCTGAGGGTGCTGCTGATGTCATTGTCTATGTCATTGAAAAAGATATTGAAGAACACCTGTTCCAAGACAGGGATCTGAGCAACACCAGCCATCACTGGATTCCACCTGGATACAGACCTGTTAAAATAGAACTCTCTGGCTATGATCATTCAGCCAATTCCTTATGCACAGAATACAGAATAGTCCACCCTTCAAATACATGTCTCTTAAATCATCACACCCATCTATGCCTAATGTCTTAAAAAGTTTCCTAGTCCCCGATTTTTTCTGGACTAATGTAAGTTAGTTGTGAACAGCCTTCATTTATTTTTGGCAGTTTTAGACCTCCCAGAGAGTTTTCTCTTCCTAGGGGAACCTATGTAAATAGCTTAAAGAAACTTGGGAAGTCTGCTGGCTTTGAAATGAAACCAAATAAACTTGTGAATCTCTCTGAAGGACTTGGCCTCTTTGGGGTAAGAAAATGACACAGGGGTTATATCTTTAAAACAGAATCAATGATATCGTTAGTGGCCATATCTTTGAATGGAAGTGCCATACTGTGCAAGTTAGTTGTAGATGTTAAATGATTTTGTTCATCATTGGTCCATTTTTTGACAAATCACTTCTACTTCTTATTCACCTTGCCATTGCTTTCTACAACCAATAATGGAACTCCCATAAGACATAATGGGATCACTTGGCATGTAATTTAATCAGTGACATGTTAAATGTGGAGGGAAAAGGCAGTTACACCTGAAGGCAGATTCTTCTTTAGTTTAACTTTTATACAGTGTGGCAACATTAGGATGAATAAAGCAAAGAAAGAAAGGAAATGGAAAAGAGCTGGTAAAGAGAGGTGACAGAAGGTAAAGGTAATTTGCAATTTGTACTTTATGGATGTAGTTAAGAGAAAATATTGTGGAAACACAAAGAGTGTTTAGTATGAACTGAGCCTGTGTTTGGGCGATAGCTGAGAGATAAATATAATGTGGAATTTGGCACAGATACACAGACGCCTGAGCAGCTTCTGGAATCACTTCTCTTTCAGTATCCATCACATATATCACAACAGAGCTGTTTTAGGGGCGTAAATAAATGTGACTCATAAATTTATCTGTGTTAGCCTAAAAATTTGTACTAAACTAAATAAAATAAGGACACAAACCTGTTAAACACAGAATGCAGGAGCATTGCACAAGAAATGAAATATGATTCATGTCCCCAGCTGGAAGAGCACTCCTGACTTATCTTCACAGGTTATTTGGGAACAAGTATGAGAGCTTAAAGAAGGCATTTGCTAAGCAGGTATAAATCACTGCAAAACTGACTACTATAGCTGTATTTCTGAAACAAACAACCACGACATATTTCCATTATATTTTCCCTTGTGTCTCTTGTCTGGTTTAGCTTCCCTATTTTTTAAAGGAAGCAGAACCTAAAGCACTGACCAGGGTTGTGGGAAAGTTCAGCTGCAGGCTCGGACTGTGTCCAGCTCTAGAGACTTGAGCATATTGTTTTATTTCTCTTTTCCTCTATTGTCACTTAGCTCCTGTTTTTGCACATTCTATTCTTACAAGTCATTGGATAAATGTACCAACTGCAACTGGAAGTGGGACCAAAACTTAGGGATCATACAGCCTTGTTGTTGGGTGATGGGAGAACTGTAATGCATAAATAGGCTGATTTATGTGAGTATGGTCCAGTACAAGAAGAGGTCAAGGCCTCTGGTTGTGCTCCTTCTCAGAAGTGACATCACAGCTTAGAGGGCAGGTCGTGAACTGCTTCAGATCACAGAGATGGTCACCCATAGAAGATGAAGATCACAGGTTGCTGTGGTGGTCATCCACATGTGGTGTCTTTGCAGAAGCTCAGGCAGTGCTTGGCCAGGACTGGGGGCTGCTGGAGGAGGCAGATTATTTTGCTTTGCTCCCACCCACCATACCCTGCCCACTCCCACAAGTGTGGACTGGTCCTATCTCTTGCTTGCATGTGATAATTAAAAGTCTTTCCCTAGAATTCCCTGAGCTGCTCTGTTGTGCTTTGCACTGAACTTGAGCTTAAGCAAGATAGCTCAATCTAACAGTGTGTGCTGAACTGTGTGTGGGAAACTGCCTAGACAATTGTCCAGGGAATTTCTTGGGTTTTTTTTTGGTGTCTGTGTGTTTCTAGACATTTCTACTTAAACAAGTTTTAGGTACCTAGGGTCATTGTTTCTCCAATAGGAATCTACTCTCGGGTTTCTTGGAAATTTCATTCCTTGATCTTTGAGAAGATTCCCTTAATTTACTAGGTCTTTACAAATGTCTTAGTCTTTAACTTTAGCTCAAACCAGCATTTGAAATGTGCAGAAGCTTAAAATGATTTGTATATCCAGCCATGCACCCTGTCTTCATGGAAGAATTATATTAAGTTCTGCTTTGTAACAGGCCAGTAACTTTTGCATCAGCAGTGTAAGGCCTTTGCTTCTGCCTCTGCCTAAATGTGAAAAAGAAAGTAAGTCTGAAAGCCTCTATCACTTCTGGTGAAAATTTGGCTTGAACAACGACTGTGAACTTTGGCCCAGGAAAAAGAAAAGAAGAGCTCACCCTTGAATATTTTACAATTTTCAGGGAAAAGCATTTTCTTTTTCTTTGAAATAGCACCAAAACATACTTAATTTTTTATTGATCTGACACTCAGAGTATATAATTTTGTCTTTTTACCTTTAACCCTTACTGTGATGATATTTGTTATTACTGTCTTACCTGGTTATTATTTTCACTATTTACTATTATTTTGTCTATTCCACTCAGAATCCTTTCTAACAAGAGTGTTTTCATAATGCATAAAATTATGTACCCAGCTGCATATTTCAGGATCTTCTGCACTATGCCTTATTTAAATTACCTGCAAGTCTTTTGCAGGTATTCCAGTCAAAAAACCCTGGTCATCAGACGAGGGAGAGTAGCAATATCACTTGTCATCTTCTGATGATCTTCTCTTAGCGATTTGTGATGATAAGGGATTGTAAATGAAATTAAAATTCTTTTGTAATTTCATTATCTTGGAAGTGATTTTATAGCCTACTGAGAATTAAATGTTGAAGTACAGCACAGTGTACAAAACAATTCCTCTTTTAATACATTTTTATAGCACTCAGATGAGCAGAAGCACAGCTCGGGTCAGAATTAGCCTGTGTATTACTCAGCTTTCCAGGTCTTTAATTCAAAATGAAAATTAAACAACACTGTTTTTACCAGAGTAGCTCATCCAAAACCAGCTAAGACAATAATTTTTCATTTCGAAGGGCTCTTACTCAAACCATTTCAAGGTGGTTTTTAAAATTGTTTACCCCAAAACTGAAACCCCACAATCCTCTGTAATAAAAGCTGTGGAGCCCCTTTGCATTAATTGCATTGCCTGCCTATTACAGCTAATATGCACTTGTTAAAAAGCTATGATGCTGCATTTAAAAGCATAATGCCTGAAATAAAATTCACATGGTATCCAAACCTAATGAATTTTTCAGGAGGTTCTGCTAGACTCTCAGGTATCTCTATAAATAAAACATTAGCATTTTAGGATTATTTTGATAATTCCACCAGTAAATCCTAATGAATAGTAGAGATTGCATGTTTTGTTAACCAAGTTTCTGACCTCTGCAGCAGATGTTAGATCACACAGCAGCAGACGTGATGCTGGGATCACTACAGATGACAAGAAATCAGTTAGAAAGGGACAGTTCAGCTGACATATGAGAAGCAAAGGGCTTCCTAACTTATTTCACAGGATTTTCTCCCAGGGTCTGTAATGAATCCAGAACAGAAATAAGATGGGCTCTTTCCCTAGTTAATCTGTAAACGTGCCTATGACCTGATCCTCAGCAGCTCACCTCACCTCCCCGTAGCCCCTTGCCAGTGGCACAGCAGAGATCCCTGTGCGTGTGCTGGCTTTGCCTCTGATTCCTCCAGCACCATGTCCCTCCAGTGCCCTCTGGGACACCCTGTTGGCTTCTCTGCCCTTGTGCTACAGCCTGGGGCAGCTGCAGGGCCAAGGTTTAGGAGCGAGCCTGATGCACACAGGCAGAGGCACCTAAGAAATAGTTGCTGACTGATTATGCTCTCCTTTCTCAGCTTGAGGAAACCACAGAGAGAGCCATAGCTAATGTCCTGTCTCCTAAGTGTGTGCTGAATACAGCAGAAAATGCAACTTGTTTGCTGCACACTAATTCCTTCATCCGGTGATTTTTCCCTCTTCTGTTTTTGTTTGCTTGTTTTTGGTTACTCCTTTTAATTCATTTGAAATGAATAAAAGACACCATTCTTTTGAAACAAATTAAGATCTTCCATAGCATTTGCATTCTCTGCTGAATCCAGCATTTTCCATGTCAGCCCCAGCAGCAGTATCAGCTGCCTTTGAAGTCTTTGAAGTCTCCACAGCGCAGGCTAAAGGCATTCAAAAGGGAAAAAGTATCAGGTTGGCAGAGGTAAGGGGGAGAAGAAGTCTTTTTCTTTACCTACAGCCACTCTTTACACTGTGAATGGTAGAATTAGAACACTTTAGAAAATAAAGCAACCCATTGATTTTTCCTTTAAAAGAAGCTTCAGCCTCAGCCAGGGTTATTTAAAAGCCTTCTTAGTGTGACCTGATGAGTTGGAACCACAAGTGTCCATTTTAGGGGGTAAAGAGGAAAGGGTGGGGATTTACTATAGACCTTTTTTCCAGTGTTTTAAAATATCCTGGACAGGACTCAGAGTGAATCTATATTTTAGGGGAAAACCATGAGCAGAAAGCTGCTATTAAAACAGATTGAGATTTACCCATCATGATACTGCAATTTTGTCTTGCTATTCAATTCCTCAAGAAAAAAGGGGGTGTTGTTAGCTCAAAGAGCCCCAGCTGCACAAGAGGCCACTCAGCGGCCTTGCCAGGAAAATGGACTTTTTTCAGAACCATGGTTGAAGTGAGAGGCAATGAATGGAAGCTATGAGGATTTCAGCTATTGCCACATAGACTGCAACCAAAGGGTAGACACAGTGTAAGAGGAAGATAGGAGGGCAAACTCTGTGTCTCTGGCTACGTTTTCTCTGAGATCAGAGGCAGGGTGCATATGACATGGACCCTCTTCAACTAATACACCCAGCAGAGAGGATTTCCTCCTCAGCTGTGACACTGCTAATGTGGTCACACTACTTCTGGACCCTTCATACTCCAGGAGATGTGCATAGCATACCAAGTTCATGAACGGTTCCCAACTTGTCAATGCCAAAGACTTGACAGTTGTTAAAAAACTAGTTGGGGCAATACTTTTGAAATAAATTCTGACAGACTGGAGACCTACTGATTTATTTAAAATATCAGCTTGACAGCTTGAGTAAGAGAAGAAATAGAAAGATTTTTAATATTGGCACTGTCTCATTTGGAACTGAAAAACCGATATTTTGCAAGAGTGAACTGAAAATCCAGTGGGGAGGAACATCAGATTGGGTCTGTCAAAATGTTTCATTTAGCACAGTTCAAGAGCTTTTGTGTGATGCTTCTCATTTGGAAACATAATTGTCTGTTAATTCTAGAAGACAATTAAAAGACATTTTGACCAAGAAAAGACACCTTCCTGATTTTGAAAACCTCTAAATGGGATTTAGTGAAAATTCCAAAACTTTAAAAAATGGTAATTTCTGAGGAATTATGTCAGGAAATGATTGGGTTAGCTTTACTGGTGCTTTCTAAGATTTCCTTTGTTTCTGGAAAAATTGCAATGTGCTGTAGGCAGAGTAAAATTGAAAGCGAGCTGTCGGCTAGAATGAAGACTGGAACCTTAGGTCCTTAGGGTCCTTAAGTCAGTGAAGGAGCATGCCTTAAAATTAGAGTGTAGCCTGTGTTACTTATCACCATGAGTAATTGCATTCATTGGGTAAAGGGTAATATGATCCAAAGAAATTGACTGTTGGATAGATCCTCAGGCACAAAGAGATTTTGATTACTAAGGGCAAAAATAAGGACAAATTAATTGTCTTTATTATAAATAATTATGTCAAAAGGAGAGCTCAGAAAATTTTCATAACAAGTATATGGGAGTTTGCTCAAATATGCTCAATCGTATTTCTTTCCAGTGTTAGTAACATGCAACAGGTAGCAGAGAAACTTTTATGCATATTATCTCTGGACCAATATCCTATTAATAAGAAAAGACCAAAGCATCTCAGAAAATAATTTTTCTCTACCTTGTGTTACAGTGTGGGATAATATATGCAGTATTGCTGAATGTGTGTTACTCCTTTGGAAGAAAATACAGAAATTAATATTAAAAGTTATGCTAGGTCTGTGCAATAAAACCGTTTTTCACCAAGGTTAAGAGTGCTAAACTTCATGCTTATAATATTGAGTGTCTCAGTTTTTAAAGCTAGAAATATAATGAATATAAGAGATGTTGCCTAACACTGCAGTTAGGAAACCACACCCTTTTCTTTAACAAGGAAAATTAATCCTCCTGTGTGTATTTGCCAGTGCTTTTCTTGCATGATGGTTGAATGCTGGATGTAATGGACCTTTTATCTCTTCATTTGAGGACTGCTTTAAAGCTGAATAAACCTTACTGTCACCCTACTTGGAAGCCTCTTGTATACATTTATTTTCTTCATCTTACCCAATCCTTTACATCTTTAATCCCTTAAATATACAAGTAATTAATTTCACACAGTAAGGTATTTACTCCTGCCCATATGCTATATATATATACATATATATATATGCTCTCTCTGTGCTTTTTTTAAAATAATCACAGCTTTTACTAACTCGAATCTTCTAATTCCCTAAGTATATCTTTTGTGGTAATATGATGACAATGCTGCAGATTTAATTGTTTCAAAGGCACAGTGAGAAAATGGGGAAGAACTTCACAGACCCATGGGTGGATGATGCCATTTTCAGTTTTCTGCAGTGGCACACTCAACTTCCAATCTTTATAATTTTTGGACTTGAAATTTGTTTTGGACATCATGAATTTGAAAAATATTAGTCCATTGCCTGTGAGCAACCTGCTTAATGAGTCTTAATGTGTTACCCACTACCTGCAGCAGGTGTTTTTTTATTTCCAAGTCTTTGATTCATCCTCATCATTAGGTGATGGCTCAGACTGAAGGAAAAAAATTTCATGAGTGCAAGGTTATCCATGTCTGCAGAAATGGGTGAGGAGAGTTTCTTCCCTCAGGAGGGAGGTTCTTTTGTAACTTTACAGAGCCACTGTTATTGCCAGAACTGACATTGCTAGACCGCCTTTGTAACACGAGCTCATACTGGTTTTAACAGGAACCTACCTTGGCCTGTTTGCGTGTAATGTCTCCGTTACACACTCCAGTACAGGTGCCAAAGGCTAAGAGAGGTACCAGAAACATTGTGGGAGAGGACTCCAGGAATTAAAAGGTGGTGACATGAATATTTTCAGTTTAAAATCACAAGTAAATAGAGGACATTGGCTCCCTTTAACGGTCTTGTTAAAAATACATATCCTGCTAATGCAGCAGAAGACAATGTTTCAGATACTGTTTGTGCATGAAACAGTAGTTGTTTTAGCACCTCATCAACATGACATTTTTCTTTGTTTTCTTGCAGGGTTGTTTTTTGAAGTAATGAATCATCCATTATGCTCTCAAACAGAAACTAGCCTTTTGGCTAAATGAAACATGTGTAGCCTTTGTTCAGCCTGTCAATTGCAAAAGGATTTAGTGTCATGTAGAAAAATAATAATTACTTTCCTTCCTGCTCACATGATATTAGGAAGAATAAAATTTGGCAGGCCTGTTGGGCAAACTGTATTTTTCTTGTTCCTCAAATCTTTATGTTTTACATTCTGCATGCTGCTGTGGTCTAAAGGAGCTGAGATTTTTGATATCCACAGCATTTATATTTGGAATGCCATTTAATGGAGCTTGTGAGCACTATAAAATGAGTTCTTTTTCACAGACAGGACATGCTAGCATTGATTTGAAGGCCTGCTTGTTGAGGGTCACCTCAGTTTTGAAGTTACAACCTCTTAGTGTTGGGTTTATATCTTCTTAGTGTGCAAACTTAGCCTAACAGATGGTATAAGGACAGTCATGCCAAAGACATTGTATGTGCATCTGTTTTGATTATTAGGATCCACATGACTGCTCAGGAGTTGCACAAGCAACAGGGGTTTTCAGGTTTTCAACACCCAAGGTGACCAAAATGAAGCTGTCTTTCTTCAAACGTCCTTTAAATTTAAAATGAACAAACAATCATTTGTTACCACGTAACATTAATGTCCGTTTCCAGTGGTGCTCCAAGTGGAAGCGAGATTTTTTTAGAATAAAACCCTTGTTCCCAGGCAGTGCCCTCTAGGAGTCAACTATTGATGTCATTCTAACTTATGAAATCCACCAACATTTTCAATCTGAGTTTTGATCTAATTGTTGTAAAAACGTCCTATACACTAAAAGCTACTGATGACCTTCAAAAGTAGCTAACAAAGGCTTGTTCTCTGCTTTAGCAGATTCAGTATTTCAACTACTTTTCAAAAAGGTACATTGGATTCTTCATATGATTGTGGTTGATGAAGCGACTCTGAGGGATAGCTCTAGTCTCATTTGTCCATTTGTTAATACAATATTTTTCTTCAATAGCTAGACAATTTTTTAAAACCCCCAACCCCTATACATTTTCAGATTCCCTAGGGGTTTCTATTGCAATTTATGACCTTTTGTCCTCTTACATTTCAGTTTTCAGTGATTTTTCTCTTATAACTATTTTTATTGTACAGGAAGAATTGATTGTTATTATCTTAAAAATACAGCAGCTCCTGCCAACTGTTCATGAAACCGGACTTCTAAGACTTTAACTTTAATTGAAAGATTTCATATTTATTTAATTGTATAAGCTTATTCCTCCTATCCATATTGCTGGTGATACAATTGCTTCTGTGGTACACGTTTGGAAAGCCGAGTCTTTGTTCTCATTCTGTGGAGTCCCATTATAAATGTCACCAAGTTGAAGCTCTTCCTTGTAGAAATATCTTTGAAGTTAGATAATGTTGGTCCAAGTTCTTCTGAACTGAATTAAGATACATTATAGTAGGCATTAATTTTGTCTGCTGTATGCAGCCTAACTCTATTTTGGGAATTTCTGTCCTACAGAAGATTTTTAACCAATATGGCTGTTGACTATGACTTCCTCACCTCCAGATTTGTGGAGAATGTGAGTTATGGTTAGCAGAAGATTTTGCCTTGTTTTTCCTTTTCCACAATAACCTCCCCTCTTCTCATAGCAGTTCGATGTGGTGGGATGTGGATCAGAACAACAAAATGCATTGCCTTCTTTGTGCAACAGTTTTAATCTAATACACCATATGGAGCTCCATGGTAAAGTTTAAAAATAAGACGGAAAAGCAGGGATGGAAAGTAGATGTACAGCAAGCAAGGAAATGTGTTTTAGATCAGATCAGAAATAGATGGAGAGTCATTATTCACTACAGGATCCATTTCAAAGCTGTACAGTAAAGTTAGGGCACCCTACTCATGAGTTCATGATGGATGATGAACAGCATGGTCTTTACAGGCTGGCGCTGTGAAATCTGAGGCTTGGCACAGCCACAGAGGAAGCAGGAGGGCTGCAGGCATGTGTAGGAGCAAGTCTGGAGAAGCAGTAGATTGATTAAAGTTGTCAGAGTTCCCATCACAGCCCTTTCTTTAATGCATGCTGAGCCTGATGCAGGTTGACTGATAACACCCATCACTTCTTCCCATGTCTTATCAGACCTGGAGTTAATGCTGGGCAGAGGGGTACATGGCACAGTGAATGTGTAGGTTCACTGTACAGAAAATCATCCCACCACTCTGCAATTTTCACCTATCAGCAGTCCAGACTTGTTTTTGATGTGAGAAATTCCAGCTGCATTTTGAGAGATGACAAGACTTTTCAGAAGAGGAAAGGCAGGATTCTCACAGTAGGCAGGCTAGAAATGGAAATTCCTGCCTCCCATCTGGTGCCCTTTGTTACAGATTTGCTCTGCTGCCTGGAGAGAGACCAGAGCTTTCCACAGTGTGAGGAAGGCCAAGAGAAGAGGCACCACTGACTCCATCTGAGGAAAGTTTTACATTCTCCATTTTAGGAGACATTTGGTCAGTCTGAAGCTCCCATCAGGTGCTCCTCTTCTCCCTCCTACACAGATGTATGTATACTTCTCCTGAGGCTAAATGTCTAGGGGGAGAATTGCAGTAGTCCCAAGGTCTGAATTGCCAGTGAGGAAGAGAAAACAGCAAGGGAAAAGAATGATGTTCAGGAAAAAAAACAGAAGCTGGCTAGTTAATGGCAGCAGTTTAAAGTTAAGGATGTATCCTCATGGTCCAAATAGTCAGTGGCAGGTGCTCACTGGGAGTAATAACCTGCTAAGCAAAGAAGCAAATATTGCAATTCTAACTTGCAAAGCAATTAATGTTTTAGACAGAACATGAAGGATTATTTTTATTTTCTGGTGCCATCATCAGATCTCCATGTTCCTTCCAGCCAAGCAGACTCCATTTGTGTAGTTCTAGAAACTACTTTTATTGCTTTTGCACTATAGAAAAAAAGTAAACACTTTGACTGATCTGCAATTAGATGTTCCCCTTACACAGCTCAGCACAGAGACAACATGAATGCAGCTCTGATGTTTGATAAGAAGGCTTATCAAAAGGGGAGTGCCCAAGTGACAGAAGGGTAAACCCTCCATCTTTCTTTATAGGATACACAAGGGTAAAATCTCCCTTTTTCCTTGTAAGATGTTCCCAAGTGGTGAATAAAGCTTAAATCTGGTGTAAATCAGAGTGTGCTTAATCAAAGAGCTTAACTGACTTGCAGAATTTAAGCATTTTCTGCTCTAAGCTCAAGTATGCATCTATATTTTAATTTTCTTGTGTGTAAAAATTTGTAGCATAAGTAGTCCCTCAAGTTTCATTGTACTGTTAGATAATCATATAAGAACTTTTTAATATTAGCATTATGAGTTTGGATGTTACTATATTTACTACTTTCTGTCTATTTATTGTGTCTAAGGAGTTCATACACTCCTCTGTCAACTGGTGGATTTCCCTGGTTACACAAGGTGGGGCTGGTTTATTGGTTTGAAGATGTGTTCTCTGTGGGCTGAAATCTTACAGAAAGAGTTGAAATGTGACTTAGAGTCAGAGCAAGAGCAGGACTTCCTGGGTGCAGAGTTTGTTGGACTTGGGAATTCTTGAAGAAGGGAAATGCCTGCTTTTAATTGCTTTTTTTTGAGTTAGGCTTGGCTTTCAGTTTCCTCTTTGTAAGTAAACAAAACAGATCCTGTTGCAGGGCTGATCTGTGCTTCTAATTTCTTAAACAAAGGGAAACAAATTTGGAAACCACAACCCTGTCCATCTTCACCAACACATATTAAGAAATATGTTAACAAAGAGGTTTTTAAATATAACAAATATATTTGTTATATTTGTATGTTAAGAAATATATTTTTTAAAATCTAAACCCTTAACGTTTCCCTTGGTGCTGAACATCCTGTGTGCTGAGAAGTGACAGCAACAGGGCTGAAAAAAACACCTGGCCTCCAAGTCTCCCTCTCCCCAGGCACAACGTCACATCCCCAAACATTTCAAGCATCTTCATGTTCCAGTTTCAGCAGGTTACACCCAGGTTTGAGTTCAGTGTTTGAGTGAAATTAACCTTCTGTGAAACCTCCTTGAAAGGTTAGATCTGTGTTCATCAGAAATTGGATTTCACAGCCTGTCACAGAAGTGATCATTCTTGGCTAAGGCTTGTGTTGATTGAAAACCTTCCACCCTTTTCTCAGCAATACAGCACAGTAAATTTTGCATTATTGTCATCCCATCCTTTTCCTCACCCTTATAGCAACAGCCAGCTGAGGACTTTTTCATTTCAGACTCCTATTTATTTCTGAAAGAAATGGATGTTATTTAAAATTCCATTCCACCCACGATGTGAAACTAATAGACCTGCTTAATTATGGGAAAGCTATATGTATGGGTATTAAGGAAAAAACCCTGAGAAAATGTTTTTTAAATGTTGATTGCTAATGAGATTTAATGATACCAAACAGAGTGTGCTGCTCTAAGAATTTCAGCATGATAAATGCCTTTAAATTCTACTGAAAGAAACACCAAAATAAGTTACAGTGCCACTTAGTAAGACACCCTTGAGTGAAAGTAATAGGCACGAGGGAGCATGACTTCAGAAAGTAGGCCCAATTACACACATTACATATATATTTCCTTCCAAACATATTTCCCTCCTTTCTTCTCTAATAGTCTGAATTTCCATCTGGTTTCTTTGGGAGTTCTGGCTAAGTAGGAGTAAGCTTCACATTAGAGTTATTGTCAGCTTCCTGTGGCCTAAGAAAAAGACACCTAAGGTTAAAATAGAAATGTGCTACCTCCTGTTGTTCCAAACACTTAACTGATCAGAATAAAATGTGGTGGATTGGGAGGGTCAAATTTAGTGATGAAGAATCTTAAATGTCTTACAAATGCTTCAAGCAAAATTATGTGACTGGGAACCTCGGAGTGCCATGGCATCCCTGGAGCCAAACACTTAACAAGGCTTCTGGAGGGATGTTTCCAGGCAATGGATAATGCTCACAGATAAAGAGGGAAGACCAACTCATATGCTTCAGCAGAGCTTCAAAGCTTCACAGTGGTACAAATAAAATCCAAATATTGTTGCTAAAGGACAGCAGACAAGACCTTGTTGGAGTAATGTTTTTTCCCAGTGTGGGAAGGGAAGGAAGAGAAGCAAGCCTGGAGATTGCTTCTCTTAGGGCAGCTACTTAGGGCACTTGACATAGAGATCATCTCTATGCCTTTCAGAAAGCAGTAGCTGCCCTAAGTTTCCCCAATGGCACCCCAAATAATGCTCAGAGGCCAGGGAATTCTGCTGCTGACACCCCAGAGCCCTTTGCTTCCTGGTGTTCTTGTCAAAACAGGCAGTGAGTTAATTTTGCTGCCTCTTAGAAACTTTTTTCTCTTCAAATGGTTTTGTAATTTGGCTACAAATATAAACACAAGAGGAAAGCAGAGTGCTTTATACCAAATTTGTCTCATTTTATTTTAGAAAAACACCTACATGGAATCAGTCATTGCTGTGCTTCTCTGGTGGCAGATTTCTATTTTGTGTTTAGAGAAGATCCATAATTCACTTAGTTAAGTGTTTGTGTACTCTACATTACTATGGGGATACAAAACATGAATAAATCTCTGACACTTGCATTTCTTAGCACAACTGTTATTTATGTATATGTAGAAGCAATCTAATAGTGTGAGACTTAACAGGGTTGGACTTATGCTTGATGAAAACTCTAGCAGAACTTAAATTCCTGCTTCTATCCAGAAAAAGTACTTCTTCTTTACTTTATTACTATCCAGTCTCATACTTCAAGTCAGATTTTAGACTTAGAGAAGACCTCAAAATCTACAGTATGTGAAGGATTAATGTAATAAAAAATCTTCTTAATGCATAGGAAACAAAAGAGATTACTATGACACAGTGAGCATCTATATAGTGTGAACCAAAGATCTCTGAATGTCTGGGAAAGATTCTCAGCTACCTCAACAGAATTTGAACAGAATCATACTTTATATTGAAAAATTCTGAAGTGACTATTTGTGTGCTTTTCTTCTTCCTTTTTTATTATTTTAGCCTCTATCTGTTACAAATTATAGCTTTTGTGGATACATTCCTAAATACTCCATTCTTAAAATATCAGTGGCATTTTAAAATATAAATTTATATTTAAAAAGTTAATAGAAAAATGTGTTTTAATGACTTGGTCCACTGTAATCTTCCTCAAAAAAATATTAACAGTCCATTTTTGTTTGGATGGCATCAACAGCCTCTGCCTAGCTGAGCTGCCATAGTGTCTCATGGGAGTTTAAAGTTCATGTGTATCAGACACTGGTTTTCATATAAACTGAAGATTCTTAAGATCATTCATTGCCTTTAAGCATATCCTTATGATATGCTCATGATATGAGTGTGAGTAAATTTTTATGCTTGTTCTACTTTAGGATGACAAAAAATGTGATTTTCAATTGGATGAATCCCACTTTTGGATGGATGTGTCCTTGTGTGTGGAATCTGAGACACTTTGGGCTTTAATCTCTGATCTTGCAAAGTGCTGAAATAATAGTATTCTTTCAAAACAGAAGAAATTAAACTCTCCTATAAGACAGGAAATTTGATGGTGTTTCTCAAGTCAGTGGAAACTAAGAATAATCAATATTTTGTGAAAGTGGGTAAAAAGCAACAAGAAACTCACACAAAAACCTCCTGTGAAATAATCAGATCAATGAAGTAAGGTGGATGGAAAATACAGTGGATAATAGAAATATAAAAATCCACACAAGCAATCCTAGCAAAAAGTACAGTACACTCCTGGACACTTTACAAGAAAGGACACTTCTACCCATGATGCAATTAATGTTTAGTATAAGATTTGTGTACAGTAGTTCTGAAAATGTAAGTATATTACCTAACTGCTAACAGTCAAGGCAAAACAAAAAAAACCCCACTTTCATCTGCTCCATTTGGCCACATTACACATCCTGCAATGCACCTTTATGGATAGATAGATAGAAAGATGGATAGATAGATAGATAGATAGATAGATAGATAGATAGATAGATAGATAGAAAGATGGATAGATAGAAAGATGGATAGATAGATAGATAGATAGATAGATAGATAGATAGATAGATAGATAGACAGGCAGACAGATAGATAGCCTGCTGGGGGTTCCAGAACATCAGCTAGTAAGTGAAGGTCCTCCTTTGTTTCCTATTCCCAGCTTCGGAATGCCAGCCAGATAGGTTTACTTGCATTTCTATTTATCACTACACAGAAATAATTCTTTCATCTGTTTTCTACATCTAAGAGCATGAGCTTTCAATTTTATGTAAGCTATCAGGACAATCGCCTGTACCCTACTGTTGCCATTGTTATGATATTTTGTATCTCTCATAGCTTCTAAGAGTATTTTGCAAAAAAAATCCCACAATGTTTTTTTCTCTCAATGTTTTCTTCCTAAAACACAAGGCATAGTGCTAATAGTAGTTTGCAATACCTCCTTCTAATTCCCTAGAGATTTTTGCTGTGTCCTCCCTTTTTTCTTTTATGATCATGCCTACCTTGAAAGAAAAAGAATAAAAGCCCTCCCCAATGGCTAAAGCATATAGGAAATACAGTAGATAAAATATAATTCAAATCCTTTATGCAAGAGAAAAAGATGTACCTTCTGTCTTAGAGACTGAAAAATTTGGGGTTCCTGTCTGCTCTATTCAGCAGTGCTACCAGTTTTGTCTTTTGCTCTGTACTTTATTCTGCAGTGCTGAGTCCAAGCAGGGTCCAGGTCTCACGTTGGCTTCCTGTAATTATAATGGCAACAGCAACAATAAGAAAAAATATCAGTGGTCTCAATATTCCTGGAACAATTTTTCTGTGCTACTGAAATAGGCAGAACTTTGGTTAGTATACAGAAGCTAATTTTGCTCTTTTTGCACAAGGTGTTGAGCACTAAACTTTTTTATTGAAACAGAAATTGGAGACAGAAGAGAAATAACTAAATAAAAAGCATGCTACCGTAATATCTGTGTAGCTGCTATTTTTGTAAAGATTTTTCAAATACAGAATAAAAAATGTAAAGCCAAGGTAAAAATTATTTGAAGTGTCCTATGACGCAAAACCAAGAGCAGTGCAAAGCTGCTCATGCTGGTTAGTGGAAAGAAACAGGCATTCCTAGGGCTTGATCTATGGCATTGCAAAGTAAGTAAACATATAAATTAAGTTAAACAGATTGTTCATCATAGCTGCTCCTTCTGTTTGCAAAAAAAGGACAATATCTATGTGAATAGCTCACGTGTAAATGCCCTATTTGGTATGCTAAATTTGCACACATATCTTATGTAACTTAGCTAGCCAGGAGGGGTGCACAGTAAACATATTGTGCATCATGTTCTGGCCTGCCTTGAATGATGTATAACAACTTGCTGCAATTGCTATAGGATGAAAAAATGAGTAACCAAATGCATGCAGCCCACCTGGTACATAATTCTAAAAATAGAAATTTTGATTTCATGTTCAGTAAAGAAAAATTTTGAAATAGTGAAAGATCTTGAAAAATAGAAATGCTGCATTTTTTCTGGCTCTACTAATAGCAGTCATATAGTAATAGAGTTGATAATATTGTCCCAGGTCAAGGATTTCTATTCACCAAAATCCTTCTGTATGGAGTTAAGTATAGGCTAAAGTTTCCCTTTAAATTTTCCAGGATTTTTTCTTTGTTCCAGGGTCAAGATCAATAATATTTTTGGAGAAGTATATGACATGTGAGCAAATTTTGATACAAAAGATAAAAATTGAGGAAGTCAGAAGTGTTTCTACATTGTTTTGAGGTCAGCTGTTATATTAAAAAGTGAGTTAGGGAAGTAAAAAAATATGTATGCTTAAGCTGTAATGTAAATACACAGAGAAAATAAAATCAGATTATCTCTATTGTCATATATATTAATGTACTTAAAGAAGAAATTTTACCACTGGAAAATAAGTTGCCAGTTTGAACTAGATTTTTTGAAGACGTATTAGAGATAGTTAGAGGAAGTTTTGAGTGAAGAGTGTGCTTCCATTGTCTCATCTGTCCTTTGAAGTTTTTGATCTGATTTTATGTATGATAGGGTGGAGGAGGGAAGAAAATCGAACTTGAATATTTGCTTATTTTATGCTTAAGAAAAGAGATGGAACATGCATAAATAGCTTTCTCTCTTTATGTTGTTCATTTTTTCTGTCAATAGCATAGAATTTCCACTTCTGAACTTGATAGCCCATAATAAGTTTTCATCAGGTGACAGATTCATGTTTTCCAGCTGTATGAAAGTGTCTGACATAAATACTTGTTGCTTCCATAGTGATATTCTTTCCAAAAAGGGTCTGTCACAAGAAAACCTCAGGCATCAGAACTTCTTTTTTCCCTTCTTCTTTGCTGCTATTCTGTACCACTGCTCTGATGTCTCATTATACCTGCACAAGAAAGGCTATTATCCTTCACACATTTAGCTGCTGATCTAAATGAAAGTACATTATCTAAATAGTTGAATCAAGAAGCATACAACTAAAACTCATTTCAGTTTGATCTGTATTTCTTGGTGCTTTAACAGGTTAACAGCTTCCTGTTAAATTACTTTATTCAAGGGTTTTCACCATAATTTGGCCATAATGTGGTCTAGACCTAACGGTAATAAGAACTTGCAGAAAATCTGCAGTTCATTTTATGTCTTGGTAGAAAAATGTCTCTTTTCTAAATAATTCAGAAATTGCATTCAGAAACAATATGCCCATTATCAAGGACGAGTCTAATGAGGAATTTATCTAACGCCACAGAGTGAGTATTTCAGGTACTTATCATAGCATGTGAATATTAAATATCATCCTATTAGCATTAAATGGTAAACTAGTTAAGTCCCTGAATATTTACCTCAGTAATACTGGAAATAAAACACAAATTAAGTTCTTTTTTGAGTGCTGTGCCTTTATTTCACACTCTCAGAGGCTCTCAGTGGTTCTGTAGCAGCATTCTGTCTATGCCAGCATATGTTATTATCATTGTGAAAGTTTATATGGGAGATCATTTTGTCATTAATCCAGACTTCTGGAAAACTTCAGAGCAGGAAGAGCATGTCATGGTAGAAATCAAACAAATATATCATCTTAAAGCAACAAAAGTGGATTCCAAGTATGTGTGCTGCATTTCCATTCTACACCCTGTTTTCTGGTTGTGATATTAACATTTGTACGTGATGTAAGCTGAAAAGACTTAAGAGGCTTTTGAAGGAAATTAATGATATTTTCCGCAGTGTTAGGGTATATTTTTTCTTTCATATTTAAAAAGTCGTAAATAATTTAAACCTGTAACAGCCTCAGTGTTGCAAAGAGTTTAAAACTAAAAAAGTTCAGTGCAATGCTTTTACACATATCCAAGGTACATTCTCATTTTCACCATAAGGATTCAGGAAATTTATCCAAATCTGATGTATTCAAATTTGCCAGGCATTTTATCTTCTAAAAAAGTCAGTAAAGGGGTTTATTCTTCTTTTGAATCTCTCTTGTTACTCACTTTATTTCTGGTGTTCCTAACTGTTAGAGTCTGTGGTATATTAAGGAAAGATGGATTATTGTTAATAGTCTCCTCAATAAGCAGGCACCCCCTACTTCAGCACGGCAGAGGAGATATTTTTGAGCACAGATCTTTACTCTCACATACACCTGAGCCACAGAGAAATGTGAAGCACAAGAGGGAAGAGAGACAAGCCCATGAGCAACTCCTGACATGGTCATGAATTCTGGTTATATTCCATTAGCTCCTGAATGGCAGCTTGCTTTGCTGGCAGAACTGCAGCCAGAAGATTGGCCATTGTGTGCCTAAGCCTAGACAAAGGACAATGACTGTAGTTGGTGGTTACAAAATCCTTTGTGTCCATGATGTAGGAGGCATGTGCTGGCCCTAGGGAGCACCTGTATGCTAGAGGAATGCTTTGGAATAAAAATTGTTCAGTCAACACTTATACACGTTCCTGAGTTGAAGGCAACCTTTTATGTGCCAGCTTCAACACCAAATATTGTTTGAACTATGGATGGCAACTTCTCTGGTTGTGTGACTGGCTTTGAGGAGTCTGGTCTATGTGGAAGGTGTCCCTGTCTCAGGTAGGAAGATTGAACTAGATGATCTTTAAGGTCTCTTCCAATCCAAGCCATTCTATGATTTTATGATTCTATTACTCTGCCTTTCCAGGTGGGTGCACAGAGAGTAAGAAGAGAATAACGGTGTTATTGTGTCTTTGTAGACACAGGTGAGGAATGTAAACTGGGGAATTAACTTTTCTTACTCTCTGAAGTATGTGTTTTGTTGGAGACACCTGAGCTTGTGCTGAACAAGCTGGTGTGGCTCTCCAGCATAGCTCAGGCATGAGCTCAGGTCTGGGAAGCAGTGAAGCTGTGTTATCTCAGCATGCCACCCTGGGGAGAGCGTGTCTGGCTTTCTTGCTTCCAGTTTTGGAATGGGCTTGGTTGCTGTGAGCTTGGGAATCTCTGTGCCACAGATGTTTGCATGCCATGAAAAGAAAATCCGGCCTATTATACTGCATACATCAAATCTGACACGCAGTTGCTACCCTTTTTGTCATCCCAGTTAAAACTATAAAAAATTGAAATTTACTTACTTCATGTCTTTATTCTTTCTTGCCAGACTCACTGGTTTTCATCTTTGAACTGTAGCATAATGCTCATGTCTGTGCTGCAGAGCTACATTCAGGATTTTGAACTCTTTCTTCACTCGGGATATCTGCGTCTCACTTTCAAGCTGGGTGCTAGTTCATGTTGCTGTGCAGGAAAGTACTTTCAAGTGAAAAACTTAAGTTTTCTGCTTTTCCAACTATCATTTTCAATCTTATAGGCTCAAAGTGTTCACTCATCTGGTACAGTCAAAGTTCTTTCTTTTCTTGTTTCTTTCCTTTTATTCTCCCTACCTCTCCATCCAGACTTGTCTCTTTCTCACTGGTCCTTTACCTCACATTTTCATCTGTCTTCTTTTCATTGGTCTGTTCTTAATTTTATTTTTTTTTCTACAGATCTTCAGTTTAAAAAACACACCTCTGACTCATTCCCCTCAAAATGTATTCAAAGAAATATCTTCATTCCTCATATTTCTTCAAGACCCATACAAGTGGGTTTTGTTTCTCAGATTTTGGATAGATATTTCACTTCCATGACAGTTATAGATATTTCAGGGTTCATATCACCGCATCAGAAATACAGCCAGTCCAGACTCATAAATCAGTATTACTAAGGTGTATCTGAAGAACTGAAACACTTTTATTGCAAACATCAGTGATAATATGGGCCTCAGAATTGCCCTGGAATATGGATGAGTACAAACCATTTAGGAACAAATATTCTGGCTGATAACTGACAGCCAGCCGAAAGCAGCCCCTGATAAAGATAAATAACCTGTACTCAGGGAAATTTTTTGCATCATTAAACATGGTGAGCATATTAGCTAGCAGGGGGTGGAGCTGAGTCCCTAAAGAGATAAATCTAAATTATATGTGCTACAGTGATCATAACAGTAATGCACCATCTTGGCTAACTAGCTGACATCAACAGGGAAGGGAATTTCAGATTTAAATGAACCAAACTGAAGAGCATTGCAGTGTGCATACAGATTAATTGGAGCACATTCATGAACTTTTTAGCCTTTTTCTCTGGTCAGCTTTCAGTGGTGCCAAAGCACAAGTAGTTTAGACTATTCTTGTCATTTTTGTATCATTTTTTATTCTTACTTACTTATGTGGTTTGATTAATTACTCCTTTACTTGCCTTTACTTTATTAATCACCTTATACCACAGTTGTATCAACTCTTGCCAGAAGCTTATAGATGGACAGGAAAAATTTAGTGGCATTTTTCTGTAAATAGGAAAGTACACTTAGAAATTATATACCTAATATTTCAAAATGGGACAACTCTGAAAGGCAAGAAAGCATTTAGTTATCCAGACACATATAAACAACAAAATTAAGCTTTGCTAGAGGAACATAATTTGGATGAAATATTTCCCTTAGAATTTATGTGTTCCCTTAAATTAATTTATTTTTAAAACCATATCAAGTGCATTTTTGTAGGATAAGGAATGTCTTACTAAAAGATAATTGCCTGCTTTCAAATATTTGTTATTTTTGTTTTCCAAGAAAAGTTTGGGTTCAAGATGGTAGAAGTGCATGAAGTAAAAAGATGAATATTAGTTGGTTGAAAATGATTTGGTATAAATTGCAGTTTTGTATTATTAGTTGGGTCCATTTATTACCTGCTGACTTGGCAAGTAAGAAGGTAAACTGGATGTAACAATCACAATTTTTAGTCAAAACCAAATATGCATTTTCATGATAAATTAGTCTCAGGTATGTTATTGTCCTGATAGTAAACAAATCTGTTCAAGAGACTCTTAGATAAATCAGTGGTTATCCTAGTACTATCTAAAAATCCACTTGCAAATGTCTAAGTGTATTTGATACCGTGGCCTGAAAGAAGCAGGAGGGTGCAGAAATGTGACATGCAAAGGGCACTGCTTTTGCTCCATTCCTCATCTGCTCTCTGCTCCAGGTCTATGATTGCAGCAAAGAACTCCTGTGTGAGCTCCTGGGCATCAGGCCTCTGGTAGCTAAACATCCATCAGATTGTCCAGGCTGCTTTTCCCCCTGGGGAAATGATGATGAAATACAGGAATTGCTTACACTGATGGCAGCAAGGAATTTTTCACCTGGCTCCCTATGAAGCTCCCTGTTCTAGCTAGGAGGGCTGCATCTGACTCTAGTAACTCTCTGGCCTGGATACATGGTTTAAATGGGCTGCAGTGAATCAAGGAATTTCAAAAGCTGTACTTGTGGCCAAAAGGGGCTTGTCCCTCTGAGGAACAAATAAAAAATGGCAACTGGCATTTTACAATGCTGTTGCACCCTGGGGAGATACAACTTCTCAGAGCAACTGCTCAGCAGCCCACAGTATTCAGCAAAATAGGAGATATATCAAGAGAGATGACTGAGTACACTTGCTAGACAAGCTGCCCCTGTAAAGTAACAAACAGAAAAATTACAGCTTGACTGTGTGATGAAATCAGCTAAGCTGATTTGCAGTACTGGGCATTCAACATCATGGATTGAGGGCAGGAAATCTCTTGACTCCATGAAAAGCTCCAGCTTCAAGTCCTGATTCTGCAGAGCACCTCAGCATATATTTTAGACCTCTTGGTATTGTTTAAACCTGAACTTGAATGTTTTGCTATCCTGGGGCTCTAATAAGGAGGTAGGCAGCAGGAACTTTCTTAGGAGCTTACCAGAGCTTTTGCATGCAGGAGATTAACCAAGAAATGATAGAGAATAACTCCTACTCTGACTATCCTCAGCTGTAAATAAAATGTAAGCCTTAGGATGATGGGATTGCTCCAGGTCTTCCTGTCAGTGCTGCAGGGAATGATCCTGAGATCCTGCATGCAAAATATCGTGTTTGTGGAGCAGCTGCAAAATAGGGATTTCATATCCAATTTTTCTATCAGAAACTATTCTGAGTGGGTTCAGTAAATCAGCTGATTTTGATGTTGAATCATAAAGTCCCAAGTGAAGGACCTTGTTTAGGTTGTTGTGGCAGAAGAAAAAGCTCAGTAAAACTATGTTTTCATAGATTTCTCAGTTCTGTCATAATTCAGATGAAAATTTGTGAATTTGTGACCACTTATGTATTACTTACATGAATGATCCAGCCTAATCTCTAAAAATAATGACCATTGCCACTGCTCTTGAGAAACTCCTGGATTTAGGAGAAGAAATGTTGACATGTTCCCTAAGCACTGCTTTGCCATAATCAGGCATTAATCTATTTTGAAAAGCTGCAACTTCTTCATTTAAAAATTTTATCTCCAGATGTGATGTTGCCATTGGATTTCATCAAAGCTTAAAAGCTGGAAAAATGTTTTCTCAGATCAGTTCTTCCCACTATCTGTTACTCTCAGAGGAACTGATTCAGCAAGATGCTCCATTTGGGGTACAGTTAGTTCAAAGTTTTGAATGGGACTTTGATTTCTGCTCCTCTAGTCATGTGGTTAAAGTTACAGACTTGCTTATGGGTTATATTGAATTGAAGACTTGTTGTCTTCCTCCTACTTTTGTTTGCTGCTTTTGGTCTTTTTCTTTTCTGTGTGTTTTTTTTTTTTTCTTGTCTTCATATTTTTTTTTTATTCAGGCTTTCTGTTCTGACTTCTTTCTTCTACTTTTCATTTCTTCTCTTATTTTAATTTCATGTAGAAATTCCTAATGGAATGAAATGCTGAGTAAGACAGAATAGTAAAGTAGAATCTACCTTAAATTTGAAAGCTGAGCAATTTCCCTCTGATTGAACGCTAGGTTTTGTGACTTGGAAATCTTTTCAGTGTACAGAGAAAACCAAAATCTGTTGAAGTGAATAAGAAAATTTTTTACTTCAGTGGGTTGATGTTTAGGGAGTACTCTGATATTCCTCCTTAGATTTGGTAGGAGTCCAGTAATTCTAACAATGTAATTTAAATTCCCAGGAAAAACCCCAAGCCAAAGCCAAAAGCAGGACAGTGCAAAATATTGTGTTCCTTCTGTTCTCTATTCCCATAATTTTATAACAGTCATGATCATGTAAGATCCAGGGAGGAAAGATTAGTCCTGCCACCCATTTACTGAAGGCAAAAAATGCTTTGATATATTTCTCTCAAGCTGTGAGTTATAAAGCTTTGTGAAAACAGAGTAGAAAAAGCCCCAAACACCCTTGTGATAAAACTGAGAGTAAGCAGTTCCATGCAGACTGTCATTTTCTTTCCTAATTGCAAATGCCTTCTAACACCTTTCCATCACTTTATTCAGCATTTTTAATAACCAACAGTAAATGTGAGTAAATCACATTGACCTTTAAGGTCCATATATAGATCAAAATAAACACACAGAGATTAAACACGTTGTTGCTTTTACTGCAATGATATGCAAACAATTATAGATGGGGTCAATCTAGGGCACCATTGATATTGCTTACCAACCAATTTATTTGTGAAACTTCTAACCCCCTTTAATGTATTTCTTCAAAGAGGAAGACCTAAGAGGCTCTTAGGTATGACTGATGGAAAATTGACTGGTTTTTTTTTTAACTAGTAAAAGATTTTGCACAATTTTTTATGATTTATTTCTTACTTAAATGAAAGATAAATGTATAGCAATTTAAAATCTGCTTCGTGGTGATTTTCTGAGATATTTAAAAGCATAAATATTTAATGTTTTAAAATACCTCAGAAAAAGCATTCAAACAAAATATTAACATAACATGAAGTTTAATAGAGTTTAATAATTTTTATCCACTTTTCCATTGATCACAGAAGAATATGTCTGTCTATTCTTTCAGGATATGTTTAAGATATTTTTAAGCAAAAGATTGTTCAGGCATGTGATAAAGTGATTATTAAAAAAAAAGACATTAATGTGGTGATTAACTTATATTGCTCTCATTATTATAACCTTACATTTGAATTATCAATACATGATTCAGAGAGGGGAAAACAACTTTAGAGCTGAATACAAAACAGACAGCGTAAATCATGACAAAACATTAATCTACCAGGGTTTAAAGCCAATTATTTTTTTAATGCTCTCTATCCTCAGTAGATCCTCAAGAGAAATACACACACAATACTAAATTAAAAAATGTACTCATTAGGATTCAAAAAATTAATTTAAATCTTTTAATGTCAAGTATTTCTAATAATTTCTAAATTTAATTAGTGAGCAGCATGCTTGCTATCGATATATTTTGTGTATGATTGCATTTTCAAGGAATGATAAAAACCAGCCAGCTAAGGTGGATATATTGTTTGACAGCCTGGAGAAGACAAAAAGTACAAAGATATATTTTCTTGGTACCCAACAACTTTCAGTTCTAGTTCTTGACCTTTGAACATTATTCATATGAAAGCATAATCACAAACAAAACCCTGTTGTCATTTTTCTGCTCTCCTCAAATACCTTATTATGTAATTGACTAAATTTTACAACATCTTGTACAGGATGCTGTTACTGAGACAAGCATGATTGTCCTGTTGGTGTAGTCTTTTTATGTTTTTTTTAATTTAATGTGCATTTTCCTTTAGGAGTCCATTTATCATTGCAGATCATGATGTAATTGTGGTAGGTGGGTGCTGATCCCTTTAAAATCTCGACCTAAGTGCCAGACCTTAGAATGGTCCACAGAAGAGGCTGGAGTGTGTGATATGATAAAGGGGAAGGGAAAAGCACTTGCAGTTGGGAAAAGGAAACCATGATCCTGCACTGCCAACCACACGTTAATAACAGGCAACTACTAACAAATTCAGCAGGCTCTGAAGGCTTCACAGAAGCTGAATGACACTATATAAAAGAGACTGCATTTATTCTGGCTGGGAGATGAGCTCATTTGTCCAAGCAGCTCTTTGTAGCCTGTCTGAATGGCACCAGCACCCTAGTTTTGCATACATTATACTGGAATGGCTGTTTGTCATCAAGGTGCTTTTCTCTAGGCATGCACAACATTAAGAAAACAGGGAAGGTAGCAGGTTGTACACACTAAGAAAACAGGGAAGGTAGCAGGTTGCCCTGAAGGAATTTTTGACTGTGGAACTCATGGCAGCTTCTTCTGTCTTCAGCAGTTTGTGGATGGTGCCAGTGTAGAATAGAGCTGCCCACTTGGCATGGCCTGAGGGCTCGGGCACTTTTACTGCAGATGTTTGCAGGCAGTGATGTGTTTGGCACATCATACATGCACACATACGTGCTCCTTTAGCCCTGACGTCTGCTCCAGGTAAACCAGACTGCAGCTAAGGTCAGGCAGTGATGTGACTGGCCTGGGAAGGGTGGGGCAGTTTCACTGTTTTCAAATGGACTTCTGAGGGTCTCTTCAGTGAACCTGAAACTCTTATGAGGTGACAGATGTCATGTGATGTTTGATTAAGGCTGTCTAGCGTTTTCTATTTATTGCCTTAGACATGAGAAGCTGATGGTGAGGTTGTAGTTGGAGACATTTTCTGCAGCAGAGGCAGGTTCCATGTCACTTTATTAATCTTAGAAGCTCAGATTTAGTAAAAATTCATTTCTGCCAGCTCTTCTTGGTAGTCCAGGTTGACAAAGAAAGCAGCTCCTTCCATTTGTTTTAAACTTTACACTTGTGTGAAATGAATGATTATTTGATCTCCTACCTCTTTTGGTTGACGACAGAGGTAGTGAAAAAGACTACCTTAAAAGACATATCTGTCTTTCAGATGGCTAAAATTATGTGACAGGAAGCCTCAAGGACTAAATGGGTTATTCCATCTTTCCTTGAAATAACCAGATTTGTTTCTGTGAAGTAGATACTCGTTGTAGCAGTCATATTTACATTACCTTTGTTGCCCATCTACCACATGGGTCACGGATGTTCTTCCCAGACCTCTCTCACAGTTCATACCATACATATTCCTGGCAGCTCTAGGCTTCTGCCTACACATCAGATTAAATTGGGGTGAAGATGCAATTAGTGTCAGGAGATCTGAGTTCAGAATTTTATGCCATAGTGAGCTCAACTGTGGATTCAATTGTGGAAAACAGGCTAAGTGTTTTGAGTGGTATTATTACCTAATTACACTTACCTAATTACATTTTAATTAGGATGAGTAGCCAAGGGTTCAGTATTCCCAATAAGAAGAGGCTTCTGTCTGAAGGTTTTGACAGTTTTTTGGAAGGTGCACAAGAAAATTATCAATTTCAGTCTGTTTTGGTTTTAATAGCCTATTCCTGTAATTTTGTGTATAGATGGACTAAAGAATTAGTCAATTTTAAGTGTACTGTAAATTCTGTAAATATGGATTGAATTTTTACTTTCCTTTTTCACAAAGTGATTTTGTTGTGTGAATGTGTTCACAGACTGACATTTCACCGAATTTTTACAATGATTAGCACAGAAATGAAACATGGACTGCTCTGCCTCTGCATATATTCCAGAAAGGATTACAGAAAAGTCTGTGACTTTGACCTATTCAATGTTTTCTATTTGGTGTGTTAGCTGTTTTCAATCTCCTCCATTTCTAATTTTGGTACTTTGTGAGGAGGATGTGAAATAGTCAGTCCATCAATATGTGTAATAGTGAGATGGTCAAAAATGATGTTAGTGAACAGAAAAATAGCATTGCTGGAAATTTGGTCACCTGCAAGTGTGTTCACAATCTAAAAGATGGTATTGCAAATTTTTATGCTTATTGTCTTCCTATTTCTTTATATTCAGATTTATTCAGTTAATTTTGTTAAGAAGTCATCTCTTTTCTAATTCCAGTATAAGTGTTTCTCATGTTAGACTGTTGTTTTAACTGTTCTGCATTCCAAAGCTATTACTTTATCTACTTCAACAGAGACCAGTGACCTCTTTTATGATATTTGAATGTTTCTCTGTCACTGCTTAATGTATACTTACACAATGATTTCCCTGTGACTGCTTACATGCTTAGGATGTAGTATGTGTATGTACTGAATATTTCAGAGTTGTCCCTCAGTTAAAAATTATTTTAATCATATGCAAGTCAGGATTAACTTATTTCTAACATTGTACATATACTGCAGATTGCTCTGCTTTATGGGAATAGAATACAATAAATCCTATTCTTTAGATAAGCAGATATAATGGCTCAAAAGACACAAAGTTTACACATCTGTTGGATAAAGCACTTCCATGTTTATAGAATAACTTTCCAAAGAGGAAATGTGCTTTAATCACTCATGTTTTTTATTTCTCTGCCTGATGTTCCCAGAAGCAAGTTCTTCTGGGCATCACATTAAAGCATTCAGAGATCCTTGTCAGTGCTGCTGCAGCATCATTCCCAGCCATACTTTGCCTTATTTTGCACAAACAGAGAACAAATCAAACTGTGATGTTTGAATTCTCATGAGAAAGAGTGTAGTGGGAGACAAATGTGAGTCCAATAAGAGACCAAATAAAATTTACACATATAATCTGGTTATCACCCCACAACTGTGACTTTTCAGACTTTCCTAGATACTCTGTTTTGAATTGTGTCTCAACATGAAGATGTGCTTAATCCAGGATCCTGCTATTTAAAACAAAACAAACAAACAAACAAGCAAAATGCAAATGGGATTCTATTAGAGACATATTGGTAAAGCATAATGACAAAGTACAGCACAAAGTGTGATTCAGTCAGTTCTACTGGATTGGTTACACAAACCTAAATCCTACAGAAAAAATTAAAAAGTTTCCATTTGTTACAGAGGGACAGAAGATAATGTTCATGTTCTCCAGAAAACTGCATTGAAGGCTCTTTACCATTCTTAATATCAAGGGATTTTAATGATAGAAGCCCTTTGCACATTTGCTCATTCTAGTTTGTTTCATCTTGTTCAGCTGTTCTCTCACTGTTACAAATTAAACATATATTTTGAAAGAATTCATGCCAGAACATGTTTGTGATGATGTAAAAGCCATAACCTTTTCAGTACTTCTTCATAGGACATTTTCCTTTAACTATTTCTATGCTCAGTATCTGAAATTTAATTTTTCAGTTTTAAGAGGAGTAATTTCTGTAAATACACCCTGATATCTTCTTTTGTATCCTGGTCCTCTTGTAACAGAACTTTAGCACCCCTGCTTTTGACAATCTGGCTTTCTAGCAGAACCTCAATGGATTATCAAGGACAAGAAAGCTTAAAATGATTACAGGAAAGATAAGGTTGGCACTTTTATATTGACTGCCACTCAATAATATTCCAAAGGATCTCATGCAAGTTCTTATGCAGAAACTTGCATACCAGAAAAACCCAATAATTTCTTATATTATTTCTTGGTCTTCACTTCATATTTTTAAATTCAATTTCTGCAAAATTATGTTTTGGTTTTTCTGATGGCTATTGTTTGTGCATCTTTACATCGACTCTTCAAAGGATCCATTTTAACTTTGTTTGGCACATACATTCAGTTCTGTGATTCAGTTGAAGAATATATAAGAAATCTGTATTCTGTACAAACTGATTTTTCTTCTCCAGACTTTGAGGCTGTCTTGACTAGCTGCCTCATTTCCTGAGAGTCCTCATAGTCCAATATTACTGAACCTTTCATATTACTCAATACATTTTTTGTCACAGATGTGTTTAATTATATCGCAAGAGCTTTTTTTTGGCTGAACTGTTGTTCCTTCCAGATGCAAGTCAAACCAGATGTCCTATTTAAAGCCCCTATCTCAAATTATAGTTTTTTCTATTCTGCTAAAAACTGGTGCAAGGCAAGAGCTGAGTGCAGAAATCTGGGGTCTTGGTTAGAGGTGGGACCCTCTGCACAGTCTCTGGCATGAGCTAGGAAGCAGGAGCTGTAGAAGGGCAGTTGCTTCAATAGGGAGAAGGATTCTGTAATTTATTTTATTAAAATAATAATTTATTTTATTAAAATAAATTACAGAAAGGAATCCCAGAATATTCTGAAGGGGAAGGAACCTAAAAGGATCACTGAGTCCAACTCTTAAGTTAATGGACTATATGGGGGTCAAACTCTCAGACTTGGGGTTATTAGCACCATGCTCCAACCAACTGAACTAATCTCACTGCTGTGCTTACTGATCACTGCTTTACTTTCTTCAATAAGAAAGTTTTTCATGGTCTGAATGCTGGCTAATTTCCAGCTAAGACTCATGCCCATAAAAATAAGCTGGTCTTAAATTAGGAAAAGTATTTTAAAGAACAGGCATAAAAATTCTAGTCGCCTATGTGCCAACCATATTCCTGATGCTTCCTCCAAATTATTTTTCCAGCATTTAATTCTCATGGAAAGTTTAATGAAGTATACTATAAGTGATGCTTCTAAATCCCCACAAAGAAGAGCTGTTAAATGGAGGTGTGGAAAAGAGGAGCAGGTTGTGGGGAACCTGCAGAGTACTGGAAATCACAGGATTTATTACAATCTAAGACATTTCTGTGAAAAATTCTGTGGATTCTTATCTTGATTATTTTTATTATGTGAACATTTCAACAAAGAAAAAGAATTGTTCTTCAATTTAAAAGAATTTGATGATAGATAGTGACATGGTACTCTGACATTCAATCTGTGAATTAGAAATTATGTAATAAAAATGAGGGGGGAACTGTTTATTACAAGTGTACCGAGTTCAGCTTGCAACATGGTTGAAAACCTTGGGAATGGTAGGAGAAGGGTGACCTATGTGTGATTCTAGTTTAAGAGACCTAGTTTAAGTGGTCTGGTGGTCAAGCTCAAGTTAAGCCATCAGACAGCTTTTCTATTTAGTATGTGAATTGACGACCTTAGGTTCAGTGAATTAAAAGGAGTGCAATGCTCACCCGCTGTTTCCACAAAGGAAGAATATTTAGTGCTTTCTTTGCTTCTGAATTTGGATCAGAAATTTTTACTGTGGCAGAGTGGATTTTAGACAATGATGGTCAAATTGCAAACAGTACAGTTTCTAACACCTAAGGGTTTATCAGGTTGTACTCTTGATTGCTTGCACATTTATGAGAGTTTCCTGGGCTCAGAACTAATAATGGTGCTTTGGCAGTTTTCAAAGCCACACTCTAACTCAGCATGTTTTACCTTGTTACTGCTTCTACTTCCATGGTACCCATTCTCACCTGTAACCCCCTCCTTGACAAGACTGGGCATTTTAGGCTACACACCGATCACTACCTGCCACATTGGTACTCTAAAGGAACAAAAATTTTCCAGAGAAGGAGGTGCAAAGGAGTCATGGTTTCCTTGGAAACATTTTCCATAAACAAGTCTGAATTTTCATGTGAGTATTTCCCAAACCTTTCTTGAACCGCTGGAGTGAAAAAAGATCGGTTGTACCTAGGCATAGCAACAACTGTAAAACAGAGGGCAAGAAAACAGACATATCACCTCTACTTAAAGATGAGGTTACCCAGAGCACAGGGAGTATGTCAGTGTCTTAGGAGTGTCTTCAGTAGCCTGAGATGTGTCTGGCACAGAGGTGTTACAAAGCCATCAAACATTTCCTTAAAGAGGAGCAATTGTAAGATTTTATGCAGATTCATGCCAAAACTAAGTGTTGGCACTACCCTGTGAAACAAGAGACCACGTGTGTCTTCTGCATGGGCTTGTGCTCCTTCTGGTTGCAAGGTTGTCTTTCCAACTGTCTTCTACTTTGGGATATTTCCAACAGGTATGTCAAGAGTCATAATAAACTGTAGAGTAATGCCATTCTATTTAGCATTGGGAAAGTGTGAAGACAGTACTGGTGTAATTTCTATTTCTGACCTAAGACAAGACTTACATGTGTCCAATTTGAACAAAGAGTAGCCTGCGCAGAACCCAACAGGAAGATTTGTTTCAGAGGCAACATATTTGCAAAAGGTTAATCTAGGATTTTTAAGAAATGAATGGCTGACTGAGACCACTGTTATCTTAGAAAGTCTTAAGAAGCAGGCACTGTGTAATTTGATTTTTTGGATGGAAAAATTTTAAGATAACAAGAGAAAAGAACTAAAGTAAATGAGAACGATATAATGGAAAAAAAAAAAACAGGACCGACAAAAGCTTTGAGAAATATACTGATGAATGAAGAAAGAGAAAAGACTGAGATCTTGTCTGTTAAACATCTCTTTGTAGAAAGAACAATATCATAGGGAAATAAAAGGTTGTTTGAAATCTCTGATTTAACTTCAGGTGATATTCACACACAGTCTATTTCATATCCTTTAAGACCATGTCAATTAGATACAATAGAACTGTTTTCAGTACAGCAACTTGTTGAAAATCAGTGGGAAAATCTTTGTTGCATTTACTTATTGGATCCAAAGCAGAACTTAAATCTGGGCTTTCTGATCATGAGGTTTTTCTTAAGTGCTCACAAATAAAGAACTGGTCTTTATTAAATAATAAACATTAAAAATGACATCACATAGAGATGTGCCAGTGTACTGATAGAGAATAGTTTTTAGCCTGTTTCTAGCAGAAATGACTGTTTTTAAAACAACAAGTGTTTTTGATGAGAAGTTTGCCTTTGACATGCTGGGTTGTTCCAAATGAGGTATATGTTTTTTTTCCAGTGCAGTCTTATGAAATTTAATTACCAGAGAAGACAGGCAAATCTCTGCTATTTATAGATTTTGTCAGTGCAACTGTTGTACTTTTAAGTTCACATAGCGCCATCACAGACAAGGAACTCGTAAAACCTATGGCTTTCCCCAGAAAGTGCATCATGGTGCAAATTTTTATTGTTGGTTTGTTAGGATGCATGGTTCCAAATGAACTTTTGACCTACTTCAGAACTATATGTAGAAGCCTCTACTAATCCCAACACTTAAGACTGTATCAGTAAAACATACTTGATCAGACAGTGCTGAAAAAATAACTTAAACAGTGCAACTCTCTTTTTGAATGCAATATTGCCTGTTCTTTTTTAAATTTATTTTATTTTGTTGCAGGAGACATGTCTTTGTTGTAAAGGTCCAGGAATTATAACACTGGAAGACTTAAGTACATTAAGAATTTGGAGCATTAATCACAGTAAGAGAAAAGAGGCAGGCTTCCTTTTCAATGCAAGAATAATGTATTTCCCTCTTTAATACAAGAATAATGTATTGCTCTCATGACAATATATTCTTCAATTATGATTTTGATTATCATAGGACTGACTTCACTTACAACTGGCAGTAACTTCAATGCTTGCAGTTCATGCTGAAATAAATATTGCATTCATCCTCTCTGAACTGAACCTAACCCAAAGTCAACGCAGTTATGCTTCTGTATTTACAGAACCAAGGGTTGGTTTATATTTCCATTATACCCTTTATTTTTAAAGGTCTTTACTTGGATTTTGATTTTTGTTGTGTTTATTTTAAGATTTCTAAACTTAAAATATTAACTGCATGAAAACCACATGTGTTTGCAAAATAAAATATGCATGCCAAAGAAAAATTGTTATTCGGCTTTGAAATATATGGGTTTTCAGTGCCTGGAAGGTAAAAAAATAAAAAACCTAAATGAAAACCTCCCATGAGGAATAGCCCAAAATGAATTTGGTCCAGAAGTAACAGTCTATAGCCCCAGAGCTGATTCCTGGGAACCAGGTAATTTTGACAGGACTTCAGGAAAGTAATAGAGATTGGAGGCTTGAAAGTAAAATGCAAGCATGTTCTTGTACGCAGTCCTGCATACAGATACACAAACTCAGCTCCACACAAGATATCAGTCTGAGTTACAAGTTTGCCAAAGCAGAGCATCCAAAGTCAATTTTTTAATACACAGAACTGAAAACACTGGAGTTATCCAAGTAATAATCTCCACTCATTTCTCCCATACTAGCTCATTCCTTGACTCATGCCATGGTGTATCAGCACAAAGACAGATATTTGCAGTTGAAGCTGGTGCATAACTAGCAATCCAAATATTATAAGGCAAGATCTTATTGCAAAGTTTTGAAGTATATTGCACTGGATATAATTTGAATGTAAGAATTGCCTTGCCATTCTTGCTGCAGAACCAATGCAGAACTGTTGAATACCAGGAATGCCTGAGGAGACTTAGACAAATTAAAACACTCCTGGTGCATCCTGGTAAAATATCTCTAAATTTGTATTGGGTACAGTTCTATACCATGATTATCAAACTAGATAATATCTAAGGTAATGATACAACCTATATTTTGAATTCTGTTAATCCAACAGATATGATTAGAGAGTATATTTCTGTATTATGTTAGAAGACAGAAGGTGTGTGCAATCAGGCTGAGCTCTAAAAACATTACTTGTGAGATAATAATTGAAAAGGAGGTGTTTATTTGGTTAAATCAATGTTCTGTTCTTCTAAATCCATGCCTATATTGTCTTAGGACAAATTTTTAAATTATTTTAAAAAATATGGAAATCTGATTTTCATCTTTTTTTTTCATCTTCTCCTTAACAATATTTTTTCCTTTTCCTTAGTAATTTTTCCTGAAAACATGCCCACAAATGCTGCTCTATCACCCTCCTTGTCAGCTGGACCTGGGAGAGAAAATACAATGAAATGCTCACGGGTCAAGATAAGGCTAGGGAACACCACTCAGCATTTACTGTCATGGGTAAAACAGACATGACTTGGGGAAAATGAATTTAATTTATTACCAATCAAATCAGAGTAGGGCAATGAGAAACAAAACCAGATCTCACAAGCATTTTCCCCTACACCTCCCTTTTCCCAGGTTCAGCTTCACTCCTGATTGCTCTGCCTCTTCCCTGCCAGCAGAGTGGGGAGATGGGGAGTGAGAGCAACAGCCAGTTCATCACACCTTGTCTCTGCCACTCCCTCTGCCTCGGGGGGAGGTCTCCTCAGGCTCTTCCCTGCTCCAGTGAGGGATTCCTCCCGCAGGAGACAGTCCTTCACCAACTTCTCCAAGGTGAGTCTTTCCCACAAGTGTTTCCCAGAGGGTGCAGTTCTATGGGACCCGGCTGCTCCAGGGTGGGATCCCTGCAGGGTCACAAGTTTGGCCAGCGAACCTGCTCCAGTGTGGGCTCCTCTTCCCAAGTGTCTGCATGTCCTGGCAGGAGCTTGATCCAGCACAGGCTTCCCATGGGGTCACGGCCTCCTTTGACCATCCACCTGCTTTGGTGTAGGATCCTGTATGGGCTGAAGGTGGAAATCTGCTTCACTGTGGATCTGCATGGGCTGCAGGGGCACAGCTGCTTCACCGTGGTCTGCACCAGGGGCTGCAGGGGAATCTCAGCTCCAGTACCTGGACCACCTCCTCCTGCACTGACCTTGGTACAGTTGCTTCTCTCACATATTATCACTCTCTTCTCTGGCTGCAACTGTGCAATAACTTTTCCCCTTAAATCCATTGTCCCAGAGGCACTACCACCACTGCTGATTGGCCCAGCCTTGACCAGTGGCACATCCGTCTTGGAGCCTCCTGGCTTTGGCTCTGTTGGATGTGGAGGTTGCTCTTCTGGCAGCTTCTCCCAGAAACCACCCCTGCAGCCCCCCTGCTACCAAAGCCTTGGCACACCAACTCAGTACAGCACTGTGGAGGGCTGTGTGCTGAAATGCCTGAGAGCAGATGTTGGCCAATCTTGGTGTTGACAGCACTGGGCTGGAGACCTGTAATGATGATTAAGAGCACCTACTGAATCAATGTCATTTTGATTGTCATGCTGCTGGTGGTTGCATATGCAGGGATACACCACAGGTTATTTTTAAGTCTAAAGTCTGAATTTCTGCCTTGGTCAGAACAACACAGTAATTTTCTAGTTCCTTAATTTGTTGCCGAAGGGAAACTAAGGTCTGTATTGCCTCCTGTGGGTCATCTTTTCTTTGTATTAGATGGTGGAAATGAAGCAAAGCCAATTCCAGTGACGCTCCAAGCTTTTCAATGAACGGTACTGGAGGTCCAACGAACTAAATGGGAATGTATCAGCTGAAAAAAAACCCCATAAAATAAAATAATCATGTTTAGAAGGGTAGAGACAGGAAATTACTTGTGAGAAATGTATAACACTGAGTGATTTCTTTTTTAAATGTATGACGCCAATTTAGTGTTTAAAGCTGCTCAATGGCTGGAATACAAACTTCTTGTGAAATATATTAGGTGTTTAGAGTCACTTAGTGGTTAGTAAAAAGCCCTCCTAATGAAACAATGTATTAATTGCTCAGGGCCACTCAAAGCAAACACACATAAAATATTTAGATGTCTGGAGATGCTCAGCAGCTTGATAACCAAGTTTTAATAAAGTCTATTCAGTGTTTAGAGTTGATCAGCAGCTAGGAAAACAACCTGTGCTCAGCAGCAGAAATGCAGGGCTAATAAAATACGGAGCTGCTCAGTGGCTGCAGCAAGGTTTTTAAAGCTATGCTGAAATTAGGGAGACTAAATTAAGCAATAACAGTAGAGGCACTGGTAGTTCCATAGGATTAATGACTGTCTGGGATGAGTTGATGGCCTGCAGCTACATTTCAGGTCATTAATCCCAGCTGGTCATTAGTCCCCAGGAAATACTGAGCACTGAGGTCATTATTACAATTATAGCCAGCTTAAAAAAAAAAACCAATCAAAACATTTTGTGCATTATGGTATATGAATGTGTGTAGTGCCTACAGATACCTTAAGAAGAGACCTCCATACTCATATTAACACAGATTTTCTCTAGAACAATTCTAACACCTTAGAGTCAGTAAGATTATTGGGAAGTCTATTCATCTTTCCACTTGGAAATGTACACAAATCAAAATCAAAGTTTTGGTGCCCTGCACTTCTTAGTTGATGCTGTCTGGCATCCTTAAAAAGGAGCACCTCTGTTGGGATACTTGGTGTGGCCTCATTTGCATTAAGCAGGAGCTGCATTTGGTAACATTCCCAACATCCTGTGTTCTTCACACACTTACCTCCTTTCTTTTTCCTTTTTATGAATACCAGAGTGATAGCATTGCATACAGTTATACTTTTCATTTTTATAGAAACGTGTACCCAGAAGGATACTAAGAACTTCTCAGAGACCCTAAAAAGATTGCTGGGCTTGCTGCTGAAATACAGTTTCCCTTGAAAGAACAGTGACTCCTTCTGGGACAGCAATATTACGCAGTAGTGTTTTAACAGGAGGAAATGAAGATAAAATTTAATTGAAAGTACAGGGGAAATTCAGGTAGGTAGTAATACTGCTGGAGTTTGGCCATGATTAACTTTCACAAGTAATTGTTCAACTCATTCTGTCTGTCCAGTTGCCTACCTTGACATGAATTTAGTATTCACCTTAATTTTCTCAGTTCAGTAATTTAAGAAGTAGTAGGTAGCAGCCATGCTCCAAATTCCAGAGCTAAAACCCATACTTGCAGCCTGCTTATGTTATATAGAGAAGAACTTTACATCTCAGGACTGGAATATAGCTTTGCAAATCACAAGGAAACACCATGATACTTTAAATGCTATAACTTATGTTATGGATTTTACTCTGGAAGCATTTACTCTTTTCCATTAACCTAAGTTGGCCACCTAAAGCAAAAATGATAGGAGTACCTTCATAAACAGCTTGCAACCAGTAAGGCAAGACAGAAAGGAAAACAGCAGATATCCCTTTCACAGGAGAAGGAAATCTGTTTTGGATTGACTTTGTTGTGATTGGTAACATCTGTTCTGAATTGTCCAAGATGGCCTGCAGACCAAGGAATGGAAGGGTATCTTCCAGCTCTCACAATCAGATATCCAAAAGGCATCTGATCATACCTATGAGAAATTACTTCTTGTGTTTGCAGCTGATCAGCAGATTAAGCCTTTTTTTTTCCTCTTTATCAAGGTGATCAAAGTGGATTCACATCTCCCAGCCTTGTCTAGACTGTTATAATCACCTCTAACTCTTCAGGTTAAAATATCGAAGTAAGTCTGAGAAACTGAGTATGAATTTATGTGCTGATCTCAGCCCTTAAGTTTGATTGTTAAATTCTCTTGCTATTACTTCACCAGCATCTTTGCAGATAAATTTATTTATCTACCATTTACATGCAATAGAGGCCTGAGAGCATGAACACAGTTAACTAGCTGATCACATCACTGTGTGAATAGGTGAAAGAACTCTCATATTACTGACATCAGAAAAAACCCCATTCTGTGAGATTACAAAATTTTGCTCATATCCCATAAGAATTGTAAAGATCTTTAAGATGCTGTCCTGGGGTTGAACTGGTAAGGAAACCTGGTCTAACTGTGTGTGAGTGGGGAGCCAAGCAGGGACCCCTTGGGTCACTGGAGCCGCCTCCTGTGAAGGGGCTTGGGGAATGATCATGGGAAGTGTCCTTGGCAACCTCAAGGCTTGAACGACACCACTCACTGACATAAAATGTAAAATTGATTTACTGAGTGGGATGGGCATAGCAGGTGTCCAGTGGTTTCTATTCCAAGATTGCTATTTTACCATGCACACACACTGCAGTCACATTCGCATCAAAAAAAGCCCTGCTACTTTGGTACAGTCTCAGCCTGCACCGTGGAGTGGAGGATGCCAGACACTCACTACAGTTGGTGACTGTGTACAAGCCTTTACAGGTGGCCTGGCTTCCACAAATAATGGTGCTAACTTGGGCTCAAATTTCTGCCCAGCACTAGGCATTTGAGGATATGTTCCCTCTATGGCACTACTGTCTCAAATATTTATTGCTTTCCAGGGTATGTGGTCAGCATAAGCTGTGAATAGCTTTGTTGATCATGTAGTTGAAGGCCAAATGCCTTGGACTTTCTCTCTGTTTAAGACTAAATTAGCTGTCATTACCTTGGTTGCTATGACTTTCTAGCCTTTCCCCCAAACATGTTACAAGGATGTAGATTTAACACTTCAGCTTTGATTATTACCTGTGATCCTATTTTTCACACTGCCTACCTGAATTGTCTGATGAGTTAGATCTACTCAGATACAGTCCAGATATTTTTCCAGATGCTTTCAGGCATTTCTTGTCCTGTGACGACAGCCGGGATGTGTATATCAGAGTACAAGCCACTGGCATCTTGAATCCCGTTCTGGTACTGATATCAATGGCTTCTGCTTCCTCTTGCGTGTCTTTATTTATTTATTTGGATTAACTGGATGCCATTTTATAAGTTTTCAACATGCTGTTGTATCTTGCTTTTTCTTGGTCTGCAGCTGGACATTGTATCTGAATTTATGTTCCATTCCATGGAACATTATGTTCCAATCCATTCCATTCCATGGCTGTTAAATTCTTAGTCTTTGATACACCTAAACCTCATTTTGTCCAACTCCATATTTGCATTCTTTAACAGTGTCATGACAGACACTTAACAGTGTCATGGTGAGCTATTTACTCTCTTACAGTCTCCAGTGTTGGCCAGTTTCTCATCCTTACCATTCCCTGCCTGCTGCTCTGCATCACATCCTGTGTCTCCACTTCTTCAGACACCTGCTGTTGTACCAGGTTTCTTTTCCTCTTCAGCACATTGCTACATTAGAATAATAAATACCTAATTCACCACAGCATAACTACTTGATAGTATTGTTAGCACTGGTCATTAGACACACTACTCTCACGGCTAACATGTGCTCTGTTAAAACAGAGTTGACTGCAGTTAAAGAAAGGTTCAGACAAATGAATCCTGACAAACCTTGAGACCTTGAAAACTCAGTGAAAACCTGTAGCTCATTACTAGCAAAGGCAACACCAGGACAGTGTTCCTGACCTACAGGGCTACTGTAGGGTCTTCCTCTCACCTCCCACAGAGAGGAAGACCTCCCACATTTTTTGCATCCCTTTCCTTTAAACAGAAAACTCTGTGTAAATAGTGCCTTATGACAAGACCTTTGCAAACCCTTGAGCAGCTGACCTTCTGTATCTTGCAGCTGCAAAGCTGAATAATTCTGTCCTAAACTGCACACGAGATTGCAATGACACAAAACGTTAACGTTAACTGCTGATGAACCTCTTTCATTACTTTTAATAACATTATATCTGTGTTGTCTGCTCAATGCAGTGATAACTTAGTGAAGGCGAATTAATTTTACATATTATCCACATAAGCAATAATGAGGGAAATCAGTTTCCTCTAGAGTTGAGGAGAGAAGTTTAATTAAATTTGGGTATGGGCCAATTGATTTCAGGTTGGTCACTTGCTTTCTGGCTGACAGTGGGACCTTGGGGCTCAACGATAGGTGCAAAATCATGAAAATCCATGAGTGAAAATGCCCATGCCTGAAGCAAAGTCTTCAAGATATTATAATGGGGGTGAAAAGGGAGCAATTTGAAATTAACTGCACAGAAGATTTTTTTGTAAGGTTATTTTTATTAATCTTATGCTCTGGAAGGGATTTGAGTAGCTATGAACACACACGTACCTAGCAAAACGTGGGGTAACTGGTCAACTGGTGAAAACACTGCATAATGCAGTCTGTAAAATCTCTGGGATACTCTGGTGTTATGCATAATGAGAGAAGCAATGCATAGGCAGGCACATGATAAAGTAAACCTCTGATTCTTGAGTAAAGATCTTTCTTGTAGTGTGTACTCAGACTAGAATGACTAGCAGCTTTGAGTTCATATTGCAAATGAAGTCTCTCACCACACCCCCTGTGTTCATGGGGAGCAGGCACTGACTGGTTAGTGGGACTTAGGGTTGCCCCTCATGGACAAAATTTATTTGAACACCAAATAATTTAAACACTGGTGTTGCTAGTATCTTAATGAATCAACCTGTATAATAGGCTTCTTTGATAATAACTTAAAAATATTTTTGATTCAGTGAGTTCTGGAAAAGCAGATGAAGTGGCTAATTTATTAATTAAACATTGAATTGACAGGAGGGCATAATTGGATAAAACAGGTTCTGATACTTTCAATTTAAAATTCATGACAATCAAACTGATCTCTGCAATCAAACTGATTTCTAATAAAAAAATTTCCTGAAAGATCCAAGCCTCAGCTAAAAACTTCATATTACATGCTCTACCAAATTAGAAGAATTTTGGACAAAGGTCTTGAGGTTGCTTCTATGTAAAAAAACAGAAAAGGCACATAGCACTCTACCTTCAGCTGCATAACAAAGCTTTGGGCTCAATTCTTCCTCCTCTTAAAGGAGCAAGGGTTAGGCACTGACTTAAGTGGCTGCAGGATCAAGCTGCAAATCATCTGTGTGACCTTTACTTATCATGACTCACCTCCCAGTTCAGGGTAAACCCAGAATCTGCCTGGGAGTATTTGTGTTCCTCGAAGACAAAGGACAATTCGCAGTCTAAATGCTGAATATTGCCAAGGGGCTGCTGTAGGCTCCAGGAACCTGGCAAAGGCGGGAGTGAAGGAGTGAACTCGTGGAGGAATGAGCAGATTTGTTAAAACTGTACTAAGCTGGTGCTGTTTATTAAATTCAATTTGTCAAAGATGTAGTATAAATTGCTCTTTCAGTTGCTTCTAAATGGCATCATTCTGTATGGGAAAGGATAAAGAAAGGTTAAAGCAATGTATTTAACTTCCAAAATGCATCTAAAATATGTCATCCCAGAGAGCTGGGAACTGACACATTCACCAACACAGAAATGCATGTGCTGTGCCTCCTGTGACTTTCCCCCTCCCATGTTTCTGGGGCAAGTATGAACTAAGAAAGAAGTGCCTATGAATCCTCGGCAACATATACTGGCAAGAAAGAGCCAAAATTGCTATACTGAGTCATCATATCCAGCTACCGGCAGTAACATTATCAATAGTAAATTGCTATGTTGCAAGACAGCAGGTAGCAGAGGAAGCTCCTAGCAGGGGGAGATGGATCAGAGATACAGTAGATTACACCCCACCAGAGGGAATCATGAATGAAGCCTCAAAGGAACATGAGCAATCTGATAAAATTAGAACAGAGATATTAGTAGCATGGAAAGAGGCTTTTCCAGGGAAATCTTGCACTCTGATGCAGAGCACGTCAGGTGAGACTCTATATTGTGCCTCCAGGAGATGCAGCAGAGACCTCAAAGTCAAAAGTCAAGTGGGAAAATAATGAATTTACCTCTGAATCCTCATAATTCTAGGCTGGTCCTGCAGAGCTGGCCCGAATTTCTGCAGCCATACACCTACCATATCCATTGTATTCTGGATCTGTCCTTTCCTAGCCCCAGACTGAGCAAGAGCCTGGAAGAAAAATTATACAAATGCGTAACCTACAAGCAAATTCATCTTGAGACAGATATATGCTGTGAAAAATATTAGTCTAAATGCTTAGAGCTGAGCTAAGCAATAAACAAATAAAAAAAATCACAAAATAGTCACAAAGGCCTTAATGAGATCTTAAAGTTGTGGGTTTGTTGTTGTTGTCTTGTTTGATTTTTTGGGTTTTTTTTTTGGTTGTAGGTTTTTGGTTGTGTGTTCATTTTTGCAATGACTGGTTTCTGAAGTATTTTCTTTAAGTATTTCTATATGCAAAAACCTTCCCTAAAGTCTTTAGGTAGTTGGTATACCCATTTCTTTGACAGGTTACCCCCATGTAGATACTGGTATGTAGCAAAACTCTAGACCAGTGAATTTTATTTATGAAGGCTTCAAACCTGTATTGTAAATTGTCTTGTGGCTGTCTCAGATACATGTATGGTTATTATCTTTGCAAATTGGCAATGGAGTGATACATCTCTGTGCATAGGTTTGGGGGTTTTTTTAATAAAAACAAATAATCTAGGAAACAGTTTTCTGCAATACAATCTTATTAAAAAATTAGCATTTCAAGTGTAGCCATCATCTTTCACACTTTCCAAGTGGCTTGACTCCCATCCCTGTAACATTTTTTCTGATTAGCCGGCTGTCCTGTTTAATCAATAGAGCTACAAAGCCAGCTATCTCTCACTCTATGGTTATCTTTCATTGTACAGTACATAATGCCACTAGTCCTGCTGATAACAAAGAGCACACAGAGGGAATGTGGCACTGCATGTTTGTTATCTTCCACTCAACTAAACATACTTCTTTTTCTCTCTTGACTCTTATCAATGCAAAAAATGCTGAAAACAAATTACTCCTGGTGTTAACACTGCACATGCCAGTTGGGACTGAGATTTTTTGCCTATCTTATGTCTGTGGTTTGCCAGCACTACAAAAGCCTGCCAATTTGATACATCACCTCATCAACCTTTAAGAAGGCAGTCCAAAGTACTAACACTGTCAGCCAGCCTTACGTAGATGGAGGGAAAACTCTGGATGCACAGAGACTGTAATGCAGGGAGATTGACCCAAAAGCTGTTTGTGGTTGACCCCAGACCTGAAAAAAAACCTGAAAGTAATCCAGTTCTATACTTTTTCATTTCCCACAAAACATGAAAGCTGATATACTTATGTTTCTCTCTTGGCAACAAGAAAACAGCTAAATTGAACCTTTGCTTCAGTTAAAGCACAATCTAGCAGTTTCCCTTCTCAAAGGTCTGCCACTCACAAAGGGCTAAAGTGCATTGCTTAGAAAAGGATCCCAACATTTTTTATGTCTTTCCTGACAAAAAACATCCTGAAGGATTTTGTTCTGTCCACTATGATCTTGAGAATTTTAACCAAGATACATTTTGATGGTGCCTCCACCATATGTACGAGAATCTGATGTTCCACAGTCAAAGACAATGATAACCATGTACACAGATAATATTTAAGAGAGAATAGCAGTTTTTCCCTTTGCTCACAATTTTTATCCACTCGTTGAGTCATAAAAAAAAGTCTTAAAAAGAATGATTATTGTTTTCTACAACATCTTCCTGTTTTCCTTATTTCAAAAGAAAATACTAAAATAGCCCATAAAAAAATCCAAAATTGGAAGCTCCTTAAAAAGAAAATAAATAAATGTTTTCCTGTTTCCTTTGGGCACGAGTGTATTGGTTTATATGTGCATAGCATATGTATGGTTCAGAATCCTTGTTAACAGAGAAAACTGAAGAAAAACATCCTGTGCATGTGTATAACTACATAGCATATCCATATTTAGAAGTATATACAGAAGATCATTATGTGTTTTGCAACATGAATTTTATTAGAAGAAGAAAAACTTTATAAATGTAGAAAAAATGAAGAAAAACAATTTTGCTTCAGCATTGTATTTGACAACACTCAAATAATCCCCAAAACATGGGTATGCTTGTGTGGGAATCACTTTAAAATTTATAATTTCTAACTCTGCTCTGAACTTTTAGATAAGAGATGATCCTAAAATTGTGTTTTATGTCTTGCTTGATAGCACGACCTTTGATAATGTGTCTCAGCAACAGAATTCAAAGCTTTGCATAGTATTTATGATGTGTTCATAACCCTATTTCTTTTAGCTCTAGGCAAACATTACATATCTTCATTCAGATTTTAAAATAAATTTACTTCAAGCATGTTGATATAATGTCTGAGTTTGCTTTCTGCAAATATTCATCAAATGAGAACCACTAGTGTGAAAAACTCCAGATAAGCAAATTTACTGTCTAATAATCAAATATCTTTTTGAAGCTGGTGTTGGATTTTGTTATGGATTCTGCATTTTTGAGTTCCTTTATGTAGTCTGCTGATTAACTAAAAAAAAAAGAGAAAAATCATGCAGTCCAAAAGCAACATAATATTACTTGATACACTTAACCAGCCAACACAAATATCTTAACACTCTTTGTGAGCATTCTATGAAGTAAAATATTTCTTGGGAATAGTTTTTTCACATGATTACTCTTGCAAAAACTGTCCATTGGATAATTTTAATTTGATTTTTGGTTAATTTAGGATTAATTATTTTTTATTGCAATTTGAACCCTAATCTACAGTAGTTGGTAATTTTGCTCTCAAAAACACATGTGCTATAATACAAGCAGCTCAAGTGTCAGTGACTTATAAATGAAATTTTCCCAATTGGAAAACTCTGTGTATAGCTGGTTGTAACAGCACCAAAATTAAGTCATTAAGTTTGAAATTTTCTACACAGGATGCTTGTATTTGGGTGCTTTGAGAAGTGTGTGTGTCTCTCCATGTCTGTGAATAAATCAGCAAATATGTGCACACTTGTAAATGAGTCTGAAATTATGGATTCATCATCAAATTAATTTAATAAATAATGCAAACTCTGCTAGACTGTGATTTTCCTAAAATACATAAGAATAAAACCAATTGGCAGTCCCTTTTGGAAGTGTGCACTTAGATATATAGTAAAAAGTCTGAACACTTTCATTAATTTTTGTCACTCTTAGCTCTTTCGCAATCATATGCACATTAAAATATTTTTAGAAAAGAAAGTAAAAGAAAGAAAAGTAAAGCAAAAAAGTGAAGATGTTTAAGTATTTTGGAGGTAGATTCTTAGCTGGTGAAAGCATTTGCATATATCCCCATTCTATAAATAAAATCAAGGTTTTTTTAGCCAAGAGGTGTGTGGACTCAGGTACAGTATGCATGAGTTGTGGTTTATTCCTGACTTTATCACAGAGATCATCTCTAATGAGTGCCAATAAAAACTTTATAACACATATGCAGTTAGGCTATGTTACAAATTTAACACAAAAATTATTTCAGAAACGGTTCAGGAGGTTTTATGATTTTTTAAATTGATACTGTTATTGAACTTCCTTCTATATTAAAGCTAAATTAACTTGCTAATATGAGGCAACTACATAGGCCTCAGAATGACTACTGATACAGTTCTGAACCTCTAAATGATCTTTAGCAACTTGTGTATAAATCACTGTGTTCCACTCTCGAGGTCTAGCATATGCCAGCTAGAAACATTTGCCAATTCAGATGGAAAGAGCTTTCTACCAGTTATTTTCCCTTGAAAGAAACATGCTTCTTCTGCATTTTTGGGAATAAGGAGAACCTCAAACATCTCTTTGCTTCAGAACTGAGCATTCCCCATCTTTCTCCTTAACACAATGTAATTTGAGAGGAATTTGTGCATTTTTTGGTGAACAAAAAACCTTTTTTTTTTTTTGGTGACAGATCATTAAAAAATAGCAGACACTTGAGAACTGCTCAGAGGTTAAGAGTGATGGAATGAATCTTGACAGAGATAGATTAGTAGGCAGAACACAGGTAAGTCAGTCAAAGGTGCATGATAAATGTAATTTATCACATGGATCTGCAATTTACTACATGAATATCGACTCCACCTTTGTGTAAGTCTTGTCTAATGTGGTACACCTGTTCCCTGTATTTTCATTACAAATGTGACTGGTTAATACCAGGTCTCATGACCAAGTCATTACACTATTTTCTCCTTCATTATTAACCAGAGAAAAACAACATCAATTTAAGGATTCTTAAATTAGGAAGAGATTAATTTAAGTGAAAGAAAAAATTGATCTAGAGTCTGTATCTTCCATGTAAGTGCTCTAAACAAAAAGAGCAGATCCATAAACAGATTTACGATATATTGTGGTGTGTGGCACTGCAATATGTGTAACTTATGAGCCTCTTAAGGGGATGAATCTAGATAACGCTGGCAAAACTTGTGAGTTTGTGCATCTCTGTGCATGTGTGTGCACATGGAAGTCAGGGGAGGCTTTTTGCTGCATGTTTTCATGAAAACCTAGGATGCTGAATGGCATGTGCTGCCTCTATGGATGACCGGAAAATTTCCAGACTGTCTGTGATGCCTTTTAGGGAAGTCAGTGCCAGTACTGGTATCACCATTTCAAGCTGTGTATAACAAGAGTATAAAGGTATACCCTTAGGCATGTGTTACCTATGATATGTATGATAAAATATATATCAGATACCACTGTTAGCTAAGTGCTAAATGTTAGATGGGCAAAAGGTTCCTTGCCGCAATCTGGATCTAAATGTCTAAAGGTGGCAAATATTGAGTCTTAATTTAAAGTCTCGGCATCCTGCTGGCCATGAATACTGTGGCATATGGAGCTCAATCAGGACACAGACTAGTTGACTCTTGCTGAAAGTGCCTATTTAGAATCACAGAACCATAAAATAGTTTGGGTTGCAGGAGACCTTTAAAGGCCATCCAGTCCAACCCTTCAATGTTCCCAATGAACTTCCTAAATAACAGCCTACCTGCTATTCAAGGAGGCAGGAACTTGGAAGTTAGGCACTGAAAATCTGTTCTGGACTGCCTGAACATTCCATAAAAGAAATGAGAGAGAAATCATCATCACTGGGGAGTGGGGCAGGTGGCAGAAGGACAGAAGCTGTCCCACTCCTCAGCACATGTCTGAATCAGTAGATCAAAAGGATATCTTTAAGTGTCTTCACCTCCACGTCATCCCAGCTTTCTCTGATGTGGCAGTGTGATATTGGTGGTAGTTTAGAGACAGTGATTTTAAGTTTCCTCTGGCGTTTGAAGAGACACTGAAGAGTCAAATCATCCATGTCTGAAAGGGACATCATGGAAGAACAAAAAGGCAAAACCAAAGAAATCTCAAGGAGAAAAGGCACTATTATAAGGAGTAATGGAAGGATAACAAAAGACTGTGATGACAAAGCACAAATGGGAATAAGAGTGATCAGGTAAGGAATTATAAAAAAAAAGTAAATGTAAAAGAAAGAGACAAAACAGAACAGAAAGGCACATTAGAATAATAATGCAAACATGGTTTGGCTTTGGTGTTGACATTTGTAAAATTCCCTCTTTGGGGAAAGTGTGTTTTCAAATGTAATTATTTTGCAACCTCAAGAACTATTTATATTTTTGCTGCTAGCAATAAATACTTTTGCTTCATGACAATGGTAGTACTTTTGATTATATTTATATGCAAATAGTGTTTATTTTATAATAGTGCTTAATACTAAGATTGCCATCTCATTTCAAGCTTATTGTCTAATTTTCCTCCAGTTACACCTTTTATATCAAAAATATATTCATAGACTTCACTCTGGACTGTGGCATATTAATCATGCTACCATAGCAATACCTATCTATGGATTTCAAAAGATCTTGGAACACTAAAAGAGGATGCATTTCTCAATTTCTTATAAATCATAAGCCATGGAAAAGAAAAAAGAAGATCCCTTTCAGGGATTTACTTGTATCAAGAAACAGATTAGTAAAAGAATAAGCTAGGCTTGTACTCAAGCATTATCTTTTCTTGCTGCTGTTGATATTGTTTCATGCAAATCTTGTAGTGGAGATATTTTCTGTTTTGAAACTATTCTGACAGAATGGAAGAAACAATCCAAACACTTAGGCAAACCTCAATCACACTTTTCCCGGTGTGCTTCTTCTATTTCAGAGCTGGGCAAAGGAACAAAAGTGCATGAAACGAATGTAAAAGACACACACAGGGCGGACTGCCTTCTTTACCTGCAAATGGCTGTAAACAGACTTTAGCCTACACAGACTGCCACTGCTACCAAAGGACATCCTTGAAAAAATGAAACAGCTAATGCCAGAGGTGGTTGCAAACTGGGCTTCAATAGCCATTGACGTGCTTTATACAAAGCTGCACACTTCAAAGGAGGGGACTTTTTTTCCAAAATATCTTTTTGCCTGGTACCTGGGTCACTGCAGTGGGAATGTTATGATAAATTCAAATCCGTTCAGTGCGAGAAAAGACAAAGAACTGAAATCTGCCACCTCTCCTCAAGAGCATTCTGCCAGGCTTTTGGGTGAAAAGAAATGACCATCTCTGATTGACTGCAAAATTAATTTCATTTGAATGAAATACTTTAGCGACTGTTTCTGAGAGAGCGTCCATGGGGTACATGCTCAAGGAAAGAGGCACAGCTGCATTCTGACAGAAGCATTTCCAGTATTTTTAGGAAAAGGATCTTGCCTGCAGATACAGTCCCCTGAGAAACAGGTTCAGGGCAGTGGCTGGATCAGAGGTCCTGTCCAATTGAGTACTTTCCTTTTGGAGCCTGATCTATAAGAAGCTACAGTTTCCAGAGGTGTAGTGAGACCACCTCCAAACTCATATAAAGAGCACCTCCAAGCTCTTATAAACTTGTTGTTTATAAGAGCTCTCACAGGAAGGTGCCTTTTTTCTTCATTATAGGTGCTTATTCAGAAGTCCCCAGACAACCACAAGTATCAAAACCAGGCGTACTTGGAAATACACAACACACAAATTCAGAACTACTCCAGAGACCTGAAGTACATTAAGGTGAAAAATGAAGTTAGGAATAGATTCTAGGTATATCTGGATTTAGGCTGCAGCTGGTAAGGGTTTTTAAGGATAACAATCTGAAGCATAAAGCTTTAAATTTTTTCTTTTTCCTAAAAATTTGATTCCTGGATGGTTGTCTCCCATGCCATGAATTGTATAGAATTTCCCAGCTTAATGGCTGAGGCTTCTGATGGCAAAGTACCAATGGCTATTATAGTTCACCAATTCTTTTACGCACCTAGGTCTAGATGCCTAACCTTGAGCAGTAATTTTTAACAATTTTGGCACAAGATCTGATGGATACATTGGCCCCTTCTGACACACAGGTGCTTTGAGTCTAAATTTCCAGAATATTACCAGCAAAGCTTCATTTTATGTTGTTTCTCCTTGCTGTTTAACCACTTATCCTGGGTCACTCAATGTTTAAATTTATTTGTGATGAGGACTGATGAGGAAGATGAAGAGGGCTGGCTAGTAAGAGATTTATCTCTTAGTAAGACTAAAAAGAAATTTTGAAAGAAATTTCTGCTTGAAGGGTCTTGGGATCAGACTGAGAGACTTATATGTGTTTTCAATTTATATATGAGAATATATAAAGCAATAGGCTTGTGCATGGTTTACTTTGACATGTTATTGCTTTTCTGGTATTTTTCATTAAGCCTGATGCCAAAAGCTCCTGAGTTGCAGATTACTGGAGGCTGGGAGAGTAACCTCGGTGAGCATCTCACTATGCTTGCCTACCTCTTACACTTTTTACAAAGCACTTAGGAAATTGGGTACTCTTGGAGACAGAATGCTAAATTAGACTGACCTTGTCTCTGACCAGGTACAGCTGTTCTCACATTTCTTAAAAATGCTGACATTTAGCATTTGAAAGTCATTTTTATAAAGCAGTATTACACTATTTCCTTGTATAAAACGTTAGATCAATATTAAAGTTGTTCCATGCATGATGTAATGGAAACTTCTATTCTGCTGCAGAATGTTTCATAGAAGAGCCTTCAGCCTGTGATAGTGGAAACCCAGGGAAAACCACCAATATTTTCACATGGACAGTTCATGTGCCCATACCATTTAAAAGATTTGTGCCATGGGAATAAGTCTTCAGGTGATTTGTGTGGGACACCCGGAAAGCAGAAGCAGCGTCAGTGTGAGGACTCAGAGGAAAGAGGGCTTGGGGAACTGGAGGCCAGGAGCCTGGGTGAGCTCAGTCCTCTTGCACTTCCCACATGCTACTGACTTGGTTTTTATCCAGATGAAGACCACTGGTAATTGGATAAAAATAAGCAGAAAAAAACCCCTAATATTTTAAGGTTCTCACTGATTTGTAAAGAAACAGTAAAAAAAAAATAAAATCAGAATTACTTATGTAAGTGGCAATGGCCTTAAAAATCAGAAGTACTCACTGACAACATTTGGTAAACTATGTATTTGTGAAATAACTTTGTTTCTTTCGATACAGAGTGCCATATATTAAGAGAATATCTATTTTAGGAATTGACAGAAATACCTTTTTTTAACTTCACCTATTCAAACAAAATTTCAATCTTTCATGCACTATGGAAAAGGTCACCTAATTATAGCAGTTTTTCATTAACTCACCTGGTTCCTGCCTGTACATGCACAAGCCATTCATCAGGTGGTATAGCTTATTTAATATACCTCAGATGTAACATCTGTATGCGCAGGTTCAGTAATAATGTTCTGCATCTACCATTATATTTGTTGAAAATTTATTTTATTAGGAGATTCAAACCAACACAGAGAACAAAACCACCCACAGGCTGTTCCTTAGGTCGTCCAGACATTTATGCAGGTGTGGAACTTTATGTATTTGAAATAGCTGCTGACATTTTTTCCACCTGTTCTTTTAATGAGAAAGAAATAAAACTAGCACAGAAAGTCTGCAATATTTTCAAAACATAAATAAATACAATACCTGAAAAAGAATATTATTATATTTACTTGTCTTGTGTTCACTTGATAAGGTTTTGGTAGTGGGGGGGCTGTGGGGGTAGCTTCTGTGAGAAACTGCCAGAAGCTCCCTCTGTGTCCAGCAGAGCCAATTCCAGCTGGCTCCAAGATGAACCTGCTGGTGGCCAAGGCCAAGGTGATCAGTGATGGTAGTAGTGTCTCTGGAATAATAGAGTTAAGAAGGGGAAGGGCAGAAAAGCTGTACAACAACCTGTAACATGAGAGAGAAGTGAGAACAGTGTGAGAAACAGCTCGGCAGACACCAAGGTCAGTGAAGAAGGATAAGGAGGAAGAACTCCAGGTGCCAGAGCTGAGATTCCACTGCAGCCCATGATTAAAACCACAGAGATCCTCAGTGAGTCAGATATTGACCAGACTGAAAATGCCACACTGAAATTGGTGGATGGCCAAAGGAGGCTGCGACCCTGTGGGAAGCCTGTCCTGGATTCTGGCAGAATCTACAACCCATTGGAAAGGGAAATCCATACTAGAGCAGGACTTGTGACCCCACAGGGGACCCACACTGGAGCAGCTGTTCCTGAAGGAACAGGTTCCTGAATTCCCACTGCCAAGGGACCCCGTGGGAGGGACCCGCACTGGAACAGTTAATGAAGAGCTGCAGCCCCTGGGAAGGACTCACGTTGGTCAAGTTTAAGGAGGACTGTCTCTTGTGGAAGGGTTCCCACACTGGAGAAGGAATAATGAGAGGAGCCCTTGCTCTGAGGAGGAAGGAGTGGCAGAGACAACTTGTGATGAGCCCATGAACAAACTCGTTATCTGCCTTCAGGATAGAGAAATCTCTTCTTTTGTGGGTGGCTTCTCTTTCTTACTGCTTTCTTCAAATTCTGTGAGCTAGCATAGAAGGAAAGATTGGTTTTCTGATTCCTGGGCAACCTGTCCCTCACAAAATCTACCAGCTCTCTGAGCAAATCTTTCATTTGATGGGTACAATTCTACCGCATACTGCTTGCTTTCTCTCCCATGCAAAATTCATTTTCTAGTCCCCTTTACCCTGCAGAGGTGCAACTTAAATTGGAAATTTTATTTTCTCCTAGCTTACAATGGGCCCTGATCCTGCTTCTCTTTGGCAGGAGATAAATGTGATGGGATACAATAGCACAGTAGAGAGAAAATGAAGCCTTAAATGTCTCAAAATCCTTAGACTAGCAGCTCAAGCTTTTTTTGTTTAAGCATGGAGGGGATGAAAGACAGGCTACTTAATGCAGCAGGTTTCATAGAAGAAAGAAGCTCCTCATTACTTAGCAAAAGCAGGCACAGCATGCAAGTAGTCAAGCAGCAGCAAACACAGTAAGTACTATGAACATAACCAAATACCACTAACAAAAAACACAGAAAGCATAACTCAGATCTTGCAAAAACAAGGAGAGAAAATAGCAAGCCTCTAGGAGTGCTTTGTGAGACTGTTAGCAGCATACAGTGTCATTGCTGTTGGTTCATGCATGCCTGCATGCCAGCAATTGGGTTGCCTGGTCCTGTGTCCCTCTTCTGCAGGGTCAGAGCATCTCTCCTATGCTGGGTCTGTGCAGGCAAAAAGCTGTTTGTGTCCAAGCATCTATAGCACAGCCTTGTATCCAAGCCCAAACATCTCCTAGAGCTGCCTGCCTTTTTAGATCCCTTCTGCTGGATTTGTACATAACCCTTTATCCAGCTGAAAGCTGAGGGAATTTATTTCTGGTTGCAAGAGAGCCAGAGAGGAGCCCAAACATACTTGCACAGTTAAGTGATGTGACCAATGCAGGGAGATAGCAGAGAAGCTATCCACATACTCAGCTGAACTGTTAGACCTCTGCAATATCAGACATGATCTTTAATTTTGTCAGGATGTGGGTATGAAAACAGCTTTTTAAAAATTTCACTGCATAACTTTAATTTTTAAAATGGAGTCTAACTTAATGGTCTGTGGAAAATCCAGTGTTCAGATTTTGATTTTGTATTCCTGTTTACTGTTAGCTAGAAAGACACAAAATATGTTATGACACTCCTTGCAATGCTGTCAGTTGTTTGAAGAAATACAATGGGAGTTAAAGAATATCTATATTATTTTCACTGCAAAAAAGACTTGCTCTGGGGTCTGCAAGGCATCCTTCAGGTGTTAGGTGTGTGTATGTGATGACTTGGTTCTTCTTTCTATCTATTTCAGTCTAATAAAAGATGTTAGATCTTCCTGAATCTTTGACTCTCTCCTATCCTTAGATCATAATTACAAAAAATTACTTTCTACAGAGGCAGAAATGAAGGACTTTAAAATTCCTTAAAAAGAAAAATGAATTCAGGAAGGGCTATTTTTAACGTGCTAGGCACAGATTTTTTCCACTAGAGATAATTAATCTGAAACTTTGCCCACAAAATAAATGTCCAGAATTAACCCTCTCCCACCAAAAACAAGAAGCTTGTAACAGATGGGAAAAGTCATGAGACTAAATGATTAGTACTTCAGATTAAAAGTCTTTTTCGTAAAACAGCAAGCAGCGTATCTACTTCATGACAGTCGTTACTATATCAAAGTACTCAAAGCAGAATACAATTATATTGAAAAAAAAAGAAATACACTTTTTCTCCTTATAAAAAGAAAGTTGTCAAAAGAAGGAAAAAAAAGAATCTCCCATGAAGACAGATCCTGATGAGATGTATGATCTTTTTTGTTCTGGAGAGGGGAGGGGAGAAAGAGAATAGAAGAGAGGAAACAGAAAAAGCAGCCCCAGGATAACAAGCTTTGTGTGAAGCAGAAAATCATACCCTTTGAGGGTCATTTTCTTTGAGTTGCTGCCTCAGGGAGAAAGGAGACAGAGATTGAACATTGGAGGGAAAGTCCACATTTGCTTATGAAGAATCACTCTACCCTGTAATGCTTTGGAAGTAGAGAGTCATTTTTGGTCCTCTGGGGGATGTGCAGATCCCAGCAAACAGTTTGGATCAAATTGTGCCCTTTCCCTCCAGCCCAGTGGCTCAGTGTGCTGAGAGACCGGCTCATCAGCGGGGATGCAGGGATAGCCCAGGATGCTGAGCATCACCGGGATGCTGGGTGCAGGAGCTGTGCCATCGGGTCTGCCCGGGAGGAGCACAGCTTCGAAACAGGGATCTGTCCTTCCAGCTGTCCTTCCTGGGGGTGATTGCCAGCCCTCAGCCGTGTGTAGGAGCACAGTCTGCCCACCCAGGAGCGGATTTTACAAGGGAAGGGAGGCTGTTCCCACTAGGTGGAGCCTGAACCCTTCAGTCCTGCACTCGCCCTCCTTCCCCCGCTTCTGCACAGAGGGGTTTTCGCCTGTCTCAGTCCAAGCAGGGCACAACTAGAGAGAAACCTGAAGGCATTTGTAGGGGGTAGGAAGGTCATGAGATATTTTTCTGGGGATTAAAAAAATTTCTTTTTATTTATTTTATTTTTTTTTTATTCTACAGTAATGCCTGTTGTATATTAAGCTAGACAATGAAACCATCACATCCATCCGTATGCTCCCTGCTATAGCTAGTACCAATATAGATGTGCTTTAAATCAGGTTACACTTAAATTAGTGCTAGTTCCTTAAAAAGAAAAAAAAAAACAACAAAAGAAAGAAAAATTTGCAGAGGCAATGGCATTGCTTGAACTATTGAGCTGCTGGGCATGAGGGACACTTCTTCAAAGTGTGCATATAGGAACTGAAAAAAAAGCTGCAAAACTTCCCCTGGATCAAACTGCCCCAATGTTATGTAAATGGAATTGTATATCCTTGATGTGGGATTGGGGAAAAAAATAGAAAAATGTAGATGGAGGGCAACTGCATGTACCTACAGGTTTAAATAATCATGGTTTGAATAATCAGGCTGCAGCTCATACTTATGCCAAAGTTGGTAGGTCAGACCAAGCACTTTGGCTGACTCTGAATGGATTAGCTGGCAGTTGCTGAAAACCCTGCCCAACAGTTTCATTTCCATGGCCTTTTTGGAAGAGGCACTCTCTTTGCTTTGCACAGGAGTTCTTCTCCCCATTGTGTTCTGAGTCAGGAGTGGCAGGACCGGCTGGACAATGGTGATTGTGTAGCATAGTAGCCTTTTAGGTTTCAACCTTTTCTTCTTCATAGGGTCAAAGATAAACCTCTTAGATGCTTTGAAAAGCATGACCCCTGTCTCTGGAAATAACTGAGGTGTCCAGCACTCATCAAAGAAACCTTTCCTTCAAAAACATTGTCAAAACTGAGATTTTTAAAAAAGCTTTTGGCTCTGATGAAAGCCAAATGATGAAATCGGTATGTATTTGATGGGAAGTGTTCCAGCCAGCTCTAATAAGGAGCACTACTCAGTATTTTAATGACAACCTTCAATAGCAAAACTCTATTTTGGCTCCTTTATGTTCCAACCGCTGTACTACCGGGGCAATCTCCCAGTCTTTAATGTATTTTTCCTCACAGTATACCTGGAAAATGCTATTGTCCTGACTTTACAGATGAGAAATGGTAGCACAGGAAGGTGAGGCAACTTACTGAAGATTGTACAGTCAAGTTCGCAATGGAGAAAAAAAATAATTCCCCTTGTCCTAAATCATAAGTTAGCGCTGCAAGTTAGAGTTATTTTTCTGTTATATGAACCCAATCAACTCTGTTTAGAAATTGAGAGTATGGATAACCTGACAGATCATTTGCCCCCTACAGAAGAAATGTAAGACAGAGATCCTTTGTAGATGAGGTCTATGGGGTCCTCTGGCAGTTGTTGGGGTACCATAAAGGAGTTGTTATATATTTACAGAAAACAGAAAAAACCCCCACCCCTTTTATGCTTGTGCTTCTGTCTTCCTGCTCCCAATTTCCACGCTGCATTTTTGGGGCTTACATACTGCAGATGCTATCTATAAACTCCCCCCTCAATTTTAAGTGAAGTTTTTATCAGGTGGGAAAATCTCTCCAAAAAGGATAGGATAAAAAATCAGAGACAGCCAGACAATATTTGGTTCACTAGAGAAAAATATCAGTTTCTTACAGGGAGTAGAGGAAGCAGCAGAAACTATATTTAACTAGAAAACAAAAGCATAATTACTAATGTTATTTAAAATCCGGGAATGCCTTATTCGGTGCTCTCACCTGAAATGGAAGACCATCAGCTTTTTCTAAGTGAGCATGCTGATATTTTCCAGTAATTCTCAGTTTTAAAGCAGTGACAGGATTTCAAAGGAAGAAAGATAAAAACAATTTTCTGTGAGAAATACAGTCCATAATTCAGAAGACATTGAGGATGCAGGAAAAGAGTGACAACAGGCCAAGTGTAAATTGTCAGGTATGATTTTGTTCTTCAAATAAAATGTAAAAATGATGGTGTGGTGTTATGCATGTTCCCATGTTCTTTTTTTATATGAACTCCTCTTCAGTATTGCAAGCTGAACTAATGAAATTTTCCAGTTTCTTATTTATTCTTCTGTCAGCAAGTGACACCGGATGATCAGTGTACAGTTTTGTGGTTTCATTTTGCTTTCACCTCCTTTGTCCTATGTTTTGCTTAAGCATATGTGGCTGGATATGATTACTTGCATAAAGAATTCCATGAGGGGTAGTGCCTTGGTTTTGCGTCAGAAGACAATAATTCTTCTAATCTAGGTGCAGAGCTGGCACCTAACTGTGCTACATCCCTTCATTTATAAATAGTCTCAGCAGGGCAGTACAGAACTGCCTTTATACAAAACCCTAGGCATGGAGAAGAAGGAAGGCTCTGGGGTAGCTACTGTCTGTCCTCTGCCTTAAACAAAGAGAATGCAGGGTGATAGACCTGGGGGCAGTTTTGAAGGAAGTAGAGCATTGCTTTTGGCACTCACTGAAATCCTCAGATGTGTCTGACCTGTTCAGGTGTCCACAAAGTCATGGGTCACCATGGTCAGACTGATAGGGTCAGAGTCTGATAGGATGGGGTACAATCTACCAGGCAATTTCTTGGGGACAGTGGTACATAAGGGTCTCAAAGTGGTGCCAGCTGTGAGCTGGTTTATGGTCTGTCAAGATCAGTGACCCAGCTTTCACTTGGGTTAGAGACCCTGTGCAGTCCCTTCCAGCCTGAATTTTTCCATTACCCTGTGATGACACAGTGATCCTAGAGTCATAAAGGAAGGAAGCTCCTCGTGGACTTCCATTCTCTCCTGTCTTCTCCATGGCCCAAACAGCTGCTGGCTTTGTGCAGTCATGAGTGCTGGGGGGTCATGTTAGTTACTGATTTAAAGGAGATATTCCTTGAAGTCATCTGTATATTGCTGGGATCCTAGTTAACCTCTTGCTGCCTTTTCACATAGGTTCAGATAATGTTTGAATAGTTTGGAGACAAGGATTTTTGACACAGAGCTACAACTTCTGCAAAGATCTTGAGACTTAGAGGTTTTCTTCAGCTGTCTAAAGAGTGTATTTTTTGCATGTTAGTACTATGGTGGTGCTAAGACACATTGCTTAGAGGTGGAATTGAAAGTTCCAGGTTAATGGTGGACTTAATGATTTTAAAGATCTTTTCTAGCCTCAATGATTCTATGATTCCATGGGTTTGCACAAGTAGAAGCTAGTTTAAGCATATAAAAGCATATGATAAACAAGAGTTAAACACAAATATAATTCCTATATCTAGTTTTATTATAAAAAATCTTTGCATCTTCCTTTTTCTTAGACCTTGGTAGCATTTTATTTTAATTTCAGTGTCTGACAGTAGTGAGGAAACCAAAACTAATTCAGGGCCTAAGAACATCTTTCATCACTTCTTGCTTCTTGTCAGAAAAACAATTCCCTGCCATGGGAAGATTGTGCCAGGAATTTCCCTGCAGGCCTAAGTTTCCACCACCTTGGAACTTCAAAATGTTGAACTTGCAGTCTGGAGAGAGAATTTTCTTTCCAGAGAATATGAAAGTCATCTTGAAGTGGTTTTGCAGTGTTTCTTTTTTATTTTTTTTCACTGTATGTATATCATACACACCTTTCTCTTCACTCCTTCTTCCTGCTGTAATTGCCTCTAAAATGGTTTTGATGCACTTCCTTGTGTGTGTGTGGCAGCTGAGGTGTGTAAGGCTCAGCTGGGTGTAACTGTTGCCAAATAATGTTTGTATATATTCTTGTCAAAAAAGCTTATTTTCCTCTGGCATCTTATTTGTGTGCCTGCACAACTTTGGAGTGTGAGATTTTATTTAGGAATATATATATAAACAGAAGTATCAGGAAAATGAAATAGCTTGTTACAGAAATATTTGTGCAAAAATGTCCTCTCAGGATAGTCTTTTAAAAGCTTTTTTTTATTTTGGTGCTGTTATGTTCACTGAACATAGTTTGTAAAAAAAAGGAGAATCCCATTTTCCTACTTTAATATTATTTACATAATCTCAGAGTGCCGGTCACCCAGTTCTGGAACAGAAATTGTCCTGTGTGATTCACAGGGGCAGTCATAAATAATGAGTTCTTGTTCACCAGTTTGTGAATAAACCCCTGGCTAAAATGTAGTCATTAAACACTACAAAAATATCACAGCATATCTACAGATAATTTACTGCTAAAGTTTTCAGATAATTAATTTGTAAAAGTAAATTTTATTAGCTTTGATCTGGGTGTTAGCTATCTATCATTAAAATATCAGTGTTTTACTTTGTTGTGGATTATTTTTGAATATTGTGAATATCATTATCTATAATCCATTGCTTAGCCAGATCAATTATCTGCCATCACTAATCCATTGCCTACCCAGATGACTTCCATTCTCTTGAGCATAATTTATTTAGCTGTGAGTTTCTCTTGAAAAATTGTGATAGATAAACTGTAAAGTCAGGCTACAATACTTTAATGTAAGTTGTGATAGATTTTCTACCCGGAGAATGTCTTTTTACTGAATTCTTAGAAAATATTTCTTATTAGAAATTCTTGTGGCTGTATATAAGTAGAAGTACGGTAACTCTTTTCAAATAGCAGTCAAAATTCCAGAGGGGAATTTAAGCTTGGAAACCGTCAGAACCAAATTTTTCCTTGAAATTATTTTTTATTAAATGGTAAGTGTTCTATAATGACAAATGTCTGTATCTGATGAAAGCAAAATGTGTTCATGAAATACAAGATATTTCAAATCACAGTATCAAATCCATAAATTAAAATTATTTTTTGTTGAAAAGATTATTTCCAGATTCCTTAAAAAATAATGCAAAAAGTAGGGGAAAAACCCCAACCTAACCAAACCAAATGAAACCAACAAAGCCCTCTTTAAAAGATGTTTTTTCCTGGGATAGAAAAAGACTTCTTTTCTACTAAGCTTCCTGAAAGACTATAGATTTATTTTGAGTCCTCATTTTGCAGAGACTCTTGCTGCATTTTTAGATATACCCTCTACAATTGGGAAGCACTGTGTTTTTTTTAGAAAGCTTTTGAAAATTTCTCAGAAAAGATTTCCTAGTAGCCTTGCTATTTGGCACAAAGCCATTCAGGACTGTGAAACAAACAACCAGGTTACATTTCAGTGTTTACCTGGAGTCTTGGGAAGTGTGTAAATGTATGGCAGGGTAAGATTATCTTCACGCTTTCAAAACTCACCACCTTTTTGCAGCTCCATAATTCAGGTTTAATGTTGCAATAATGGCAGGACACATTGTGACAGCTACAAATGGCTCCCTGTCTGCGGCACTTGCTGCTGTACGGGGGAGGTCGGGAACAATTCCTAACTCAAAAAGCCATTTCTTGTCATATTTTCTGTCAGCCATCAAGGGCATGTCTCTCACGGAGAGCAACTGAGTAATTCACAGGATTCAAGTGCCTGTGGTTGCCGTGAGCAGGTTTTCAGAGGGGATGAAGGGGAGGGTTTTCACCATGAGGATGTAGGGAAGGAGAAGGCCTGCCTTCTGCTCTCAATGTCACAGCCTTGCTCTAATGGGACATTCTGCCTTCCCACAAGAGGGCCAGGCAGCCCCATTAGTCAGAGAGACCTTAGAACCAGCACTTGCCATGCTTCAGGTCCCCTGTGCCTTTATCTGCTGCTGGAGCTCTACCCTTTCCTCCCTCCCAGCTAAGTGTGAGAAGACAGTGCCTCAGGCTCTCTTGGGAGGGAAGGAAAGGGGCAGGGGGAACAGGGAGAGATGTCGGGGTCCCAGTTCTTGTCCCTGCTCTGGTTCCCAGGCAGGAGGGGAGCGGAGCACGCTCTCACACACATCACTCTGGCAGAGAGGGAGGTGAAGGACTGTTGACAGGACAGCCCCTTCCTACCAGCCAAGAGGGTCATGAACTCAACTCTCATACAAAAAGTATTATTAAAAACAAGCTGGGAAAAAAAAGCTTCCTAGAATTTGGCCTGCAAAACAGAAAATAGCATTATCTCTGGAGCAGGAGCAAGTATGAAATCCTGGAAAACATTCATAAATATGATATATTTTATTCAATGTTTTAGTTTCCAGTAAAGCTTTCATGACCCAGTTCTTTATTATCATACAATCGTATATGAAGCCAGGAGTGTCATTTGAACAGGATAAATTGATAAATACCCATTGATATTGTCTAATGAATATTCAGCTGCATTTGATGCATTGGGCAATATATTTTTCAGATTTGCTGAACATCTTACTTGAAGCCAGAGGTCCCTATGCTGCACAAATTTTCTGCAAATTCCAGGGTCATTTTGCTGCCTATTATTGATTTTTGCCTTTTTTTTTTTTTTTTTCCCAGAACTCCCAAAATCTATTCAGAACCCCCCCCAAAATCCATCCAGGACCATCCAAAATCCCTCCAGGACCCCCCCAACCCCCTCAATCTCCCCAAAACTCACCTAAGACACTTCAACCACAATTCTAATATTTAAAAAAAGCTTGGGAAGGTAATACTGGGGGGGAATCCCAGGGAATTAGAGGGTTGCAGGGTGGGATTTGGGGGTCCCAGTGGGGTTTGGGGATGGGGACCTTGTTTTTGTCCTCCTTGACCTTGAGGACCCCCACAAGAACTCCCCCAAAACCCAAATTCTGATGGAAAAGGAAGGGGGGGTGACACAGGGGGGATTTTGGGGGGGGCTAGAATTTGGGGTGGCATTTGGGGGTTCTAGGGGACAGAAGGAGGACATTGCAGGCTGGCAGCTTGGACAGTAGTGAAAATCATGATTTTCAAACCCTTGTTCTAGGCTGTATTGGACTTAAATTAAAAATGTTTTCCTTCAACTTGGAGTATTTTTTTTCATTTGGAAGGTATCCCTTCTAAAATAAATCTAAATCAGGCAGCATTAAGGTCAAAAAGCTGTTCAGTTCAATCAGGTCAAATGTGTTGTAATGTAAATTAAGTCAGTTAGGTAAAATATTGGTGATTTTGGTGTTCCCACACTCACAGTAACAAAGGGCAATTCCTACAGAAGGAAAGAAAATGAGATAAACTTCTGCAATGATGATTTAGACTATGTGTGAGTTTGCACTGCTGTTTATTGCACTGACTCCTGTGGAATGGCCAGCTGCCAGGTCCACTCGTCAAGTGTCTGTCTTTCATTTAGTCTCTTTGTTATAATGTCAAGATGTCTCTTGTGTAGACAGGCTGAGAGGGAGAGATTACTAGCACGGGCACAGCACGGCACTGGGTAACGCTCTTTTCATCCCCAGCTGGGATCTCTGCATGGGAAGGGGCCAGGCTGCACCAGCTGAATGCCACGAGCACAGCTTCAGTGCTGTGCGTCTGCATCGTGCTGCTCCATGATGGATATGAGGTCAACAAGTGCTGCTGAAATTTCTTAAATCATGCTGATTCTTGTAAAGACAGTTATAAAACTCGTGTTGACTTCAAGAGAAATGCATTCAGACCACAGGTCAGGGTCACAAAAGGGCCTGTGACAGAGCTGGAACAGAAAGTCTCAGATTTCTGTTATTCACTTAATAAAAAAAATCCATCATCCCTTTATGAATTGAGATCCTCTCTTTCCAATGATTTTTTTTTTTAATTTTCCTGAAGTATTCAGGTCAGTTTATTTATTGTCCAAACTTAGCTGAGTAGTTTGCATACTTGCTCATATAAAGGAAAATTTTCTACCTTCAAGTGATCAACCTTATAAACTGCAGCTGTAACAAGGGCCTTCTGGGCAGCAGGGGAAAGTGGAGTGGGTGATGTTGTTCATTCCTGTAGAACAACTGAGTGAAATTGTAGTTTTTATTATGCTTCATTTTCAGCCCTTACCTTTCTATGGCCTCTGCTTCCTCACTTCTATAAACTGGGCCATTATTGCCCTAAACCCTTAAACTGACCTTTTAACCAGAGCTGCTTTACTGTCCTGCCTGCACAGCAGTTTGTAAACATTCTTGGGGCACTCAGAGGACAAATCACCATGTGTTTGGAAATACATTATAAAATATTTTATTTCCTATTGCTTAATGGAAATTTACGATGGTGTCCTAAGAAGAATTTATTTGACAGCCTGCTAAGTCTTTTCACCACAGAGGTAATATGTTGAGCATCAGTCTGGAGTGTACTTTGTGTTGCAGGAGGCTTTATTTGCTAAGCAGTGAGGAATATAAGAGCAGGTTGGGGCAGATGCAAAACAGATGCATTCTTCACATGAGGGTATTGGATGTGTCCAGTGGTGTGAAGCCATGCTTTGATGTGATCGTGCTTTTACAGGGCAGTCTGATAGTGTGCTGACTAATGGCAGGCTAGAAGCAGGCATGGGTGTCAGCCAGGGCTGAGGCTGTTTAGCTTAGAAAGCATGAGGCTTCCATTTAGAAGAGTGATTCTGGAATGTGCAGGAAACATTCTGCCTCATGAGAGGCTGAGGCAGGGAGCAAAATCATGAGGCTGCAAAGACAATAACCTCTTGTTTTCTCCAGAGAGCCACCATCCTTTGTGTGTGCTGCAGATTTTTTTACAGATGGTAATAAACTCACATTCTGGCACACCTTTTAAACCATCCTAACTGCATCACTGTTGTTTAGGAATTGTACTTGGACCACGTCAGGAATTTTATTAAATGACTTGTCACTAGAAAAATGCTGATTCCTTGATACAAAGTGTTTTGTGGAAGAATGTCAATGCTGTGAGACGCTGCCGAGACACAGAAAGCCTTTCATAGAAATTCACCTGCTGGGCAGATTCCTTGTTACTTCATCTGCTGCACTGCTAAGAGAAGAAGATCCATAAAGAAAACTATTATCTTGAATGCTTATTCTTGCTGCTTTTAGATAGTCTTGCTAGAAGACAGAATTAGCTTGAAAGGCAAATATACATATATAGAAACAAGTATATTTTTTTAACTTGTAAGATTTTAGCATTTTGCACCAGATAACAGTTTAATATGCATGAACATTAGCAGTTTTCAGAGGCATATAAAACACAGCAGTGAAAAACTGCTTCTAAAGTATTGCCTAAAAGTACTGGTAAATTAAACTCTACTATTTGCCTAAATGCATATAAATGGTATGGCATCAGTAACGTTTTTGTTCAGCTCCCTGGCTCTGAGTGTTTTTGATCACTTAGCTTCTATGTCTGTCCAAGTTTATTACTTTTTCTACCTTTCTCCATATGAAGATTTCCTTGCTTGATGACAATATTGGGATACCTGAGTTGTGAAAGTTTTCTCCAGTAAGGAAATTTGTGTTTCACATTCTCAGTGAGAACCTGAGATACTTTATTTACTCTTCAAAAACTCTAAATATTCTGAACCTGAATATTTTGGCTGTCGTTCACAGCTGAAATAACTGTATGGTCACACATGCATGGTTTAAGCTCTAGGGCTGTACCATGACCTGTATCTCTTGGATTGTATTAAGCAACTGCTTTTAGACTTGGAATTGCACAGCAATTAATTTACCATATCTTAAAAACCCTTTTGTTCCCATGTTTTCAAGACTCTCTGTGTCTTTATTTGGGTGCGTTTCTATGTGAAACACATTCTTTTTTAAGAATATGAAGTCAAACTTGCAGGGCCCTGGCTGCTTTGGAAAAAACAACAGTAATTCAAGTAGGGACTGAGCATCTCCTGAAACATGAGAGTTCAGATGTCTCCTGTTATCACCTTACCAAGACCAAAGAGATCTATTGTCCTCACTAATTGATCCAGGTTTTTACTTGCAGTGACAAAGTCAATCCCTTCTGAAAGTTTTCTTGCTTGTTTCCAATGTCCCTGTATAGAATGAAGCATCAGAATGTATATTTTTCCCTGTTTTTCTTTGGGAAAGGCTTTAAAAGGAACACTTAAAACAGCTTGTTATGGTGCAGTTTCTTTTATTTTGGAAGCCTTTACATTGTTTTGAGGCTTTCATGTACTTGAAAAAAACCCAGTCTGCTGTCTTGGCAGGTATACTTTGATGGCTTTAGTGCCCATGAGGTAGCTCAGTGACAGCCAGAGCAGGCACAGGGGCAGGAACATGTGGCAAAAGGAGCTATAAAGCAGGAAAGATTTATCTACAGATGTTTGGGACAATTTGCCTGATTCGTGGACCACTTGCCTGTGGTCCACTGAACACTGCACTTCTAATACTCTCTGTACTAGAAATATCCAGCCTTCTCCAGCTGCTTAATACCATGGCAATACAACACAAACCTCTTCTCTCTATAAGTCTATTTATGCCACTAAGATTAATTCAACTGGTCCTGGGAGGCTGCTTAAAAGTAAGTACAGAAAAACATGACTATTTTATACATGAATTTTCATTTACAAAAAACCCACCACAAACTTACAGTAGTTTTTCATGTCCTTCCAGGTTTTGTACATTTTTTGGGCAGAGTTGATTGAAAAAGGGACACACTGTCTTTTGATATTTTTGCAAAGAAATTTCCTTTGGGTGTTTCTGTTAGAAAACTCGTGGACTTGAGTTTTTCCCCAGCTCTAATGTATTCTTCTTGCTACAATTTTGACTCGGAATTCAATATATATTACTCCATGCTATTCTCTATTGCTTTGCTACAAAATTCCTTTGGAGGAAAAAACATTATTCCTAATTGGTTAATTTATCAGTGCTAGCAGAAGCAAATTTAACAACTGATTTTGTGGACTCACATCTCAATATTAGCTACTTTCCTTCCCTTTGGTTCTGCAGTATCAATTGAGAAAGGCTACACAGCATGTACACAACTATGCAGCCAAAAGAGGACAAAGAAGCTGCTCTAGTTCTGCAGGAATGCAGCCCAGACTCCCTCACCTATTCTTTGTTCAAGTATGCAAATACACTTTGCTCTGCGACAAATCCTTTTTTTCTTTTTATTGTTATTACTCATGAAGTATTTCAGGGTGGTTAAAATCATCAGAATGACTTAAAGGTGCTCGTGGCCAAGTCCCACACTGTAGGGACTACACATTGTGTGGTCAATTCTAGCAGCAAGTATACATCAGAGATGGGGTAATAAATCAAGTCTGCTAATTTTCTACCACAAACACAAAAAGGAAATTTCTTTGCAAAACTTTCTGAAACTGGTGTTTCCTTTTTTCAATCCACTCTGCCCAGAAATCATACAAAATTTGGAAGGACATGCAAAACTACTATAGAGTGTTAAAAAAAATTATAATTTACCTATCAAATAATAATGATCTTCACTACTTATATTTAAGCAGTCTTGCAAGAACTTAGCCAGTTCTTGTATGACATAAGAACTTGCTGCTCAAAAATTTCCTCCTGAAAGTCTGAGGGCTGGAATGGAGGACCCTATCCCTCTTCCCCATTTAATGCTATTGTGTGAATGGGCCTTAACATCCTGCTTCTTTGGATCCTTTTCTGCTTCCCCAATATCTAGCAGGGCTTTTTCTCCGTAGCTGTGGCCCAAAATCCGGAATTCAATTTCGACTCTCTTGTGTGTCCATGGACTGTGTAGGCACCTGCATTTTCCCCCTCTTTTCTGGGCTTCCATAGATTTAGCCAATGTGTAGTCCCTGCAATAAGGTTCACAAAGAAAGGCTGATGAGAGAGATTTCTGGAAAGAATGCAGCTGTGTAAGCGCTTGCTTTTGCTCCTGGATGTGGAAGGGTCGTGGCTGCTGCTTTGTGGAGGGTGATGAGGAAAGGAATTGCACACAGATATTCAGGTAAGAGATCAACAACTTCAGTGCTTGATTCAGGATTCCAATTTAGCTTGATCATACAGGATGAGGTACAAATACTTGGGTTGAAATTTATTTTTGCCTTTTGTATTGGTAAAGCCACAGATACCCTGTTTTAGAGAAAGGTGCTGTAACTGTCTGCTAGAAATTGACTTAAAGAAAAAGGGGACATGCCTTGGAACATTCTGGGGTGATTCTGGCAGTTAAATTCTTGTACATTATAGCAAATTTTCCTTTTGCCCTTGAAGACAAATACATGAAAAAAGACCACAAGAGATTCTTTTCTATTCCCTCTAACAAAATAATGCATGCATAAGAATCTGATATTTTCAAGAAGATTTAATCCCACTAACTTTATTGCTTTAAACATTTTAAAAAAATCTTCTGGCTCCAGTATATGTCCCTTTTACATATAACAAAGAGTGGGCTGTATGATGTACAGGCAGTTTGGCCCTCCTCTGCCCCTATTAACACTCACCAAGTAGGAATTTATTCTCTGATTGTTTCACTTTCCACTTCTGTGGAACATAGATATCTCTTCTAGCACACATTACCAAATATTATTTTTTCTGCTGGGTATAGGTCAGTCCTTTTACCTTTTATTTAATTGACATACATTTTTTTCTAGTAGTGGGTGCTTTATTTTTCTTGGAAATGGGCCTCAAATAAATGTGGGTATTCTGTCTTTTTTGATATTTGCCAGCCCTTCTAATAACAGAATACAGTTGCTGCCATCCTAATGGCCTTCAAGAGAGCTCTTAAGTAAGATTAGACTTAACATGAAGTTATGAAAACTTTGGATTCAGAAAAAAATATCACCCTCTTTTCTACAGGTTTATTTTTTTAGTTAGAGATGGCTGATTAAAGAATAACATCAGAAAAGAATACTTCAGATAAAATAAGGCTGAATCATATTTTATAACTACATTTCTCTAGTTCCTGTTATTTAAGGATCAAAAGATATTATTTTCCTTTTTGAATTGCCACAATAACAGAAATAACACAGAAGAAAATAAACAACCATGGGTAATAAGACTGCTTATCTATTACAGAATTTTGGGATCCTGAGTTTGCAATGTCACAGAAAACCATAAATGGTTAAGACAATATGGTTACAAGTGGTTCAGTGTTTGAATTTAACTTTACTTTTTACAATTTATAGATGTAAATAAGAAAAGTGTCTCTCCCTGCTAACACGGATTTCTTGCAGAGGCAGTGCTATGATTTTAAAAAAGGAGCTTCCATGTACTAAATAAGGAGGTGAAAAAGACTAGCATCTCTCTGTGAAAGGTAAAGTTGATCATGTTTACAATATAATTTAAATTTTAGTACATTTTACAAAGGGAAAACAGGATGTTTAAAATGACCTGGAATTGCCCCAAACTCACTGAAACCAGTAAGACTCTTACTGATTATATCAATTGAATAAACCCAAAACTAGGCAAATGGTGACTGCTTTTGATATTTCATAACTCTTCTGTGCGTAACAGATGTATTAATTAAATGTATGGATACTTCCCCTCCATCTCCCACACCCTCTCAAAAATACTAGAGAGGATCAGAAAACAAAATGTATCTTATAAACTAATTTATGTGCAATAAATTAAATTAAGACCAACAGCTAAGGAGAAAGGGAAACCAGGTAAGAATGACAAGGTTCCCAAATGTCAGCAGGACAAATTCTCACATTTTATGAGTGCTGGTTGTGGTGTGAGATTTTCTTCCTTCCACAGAAGCCCAGTGAATGTTCATGGATTATTTCATGAGGAATGGGGAGCATTTGCACATAGATAGGACTTACATCTAGCATGAACTCTGTCACAAAACCTGCCTGAAATATCCTGTTAGATCACTGAATCTCTGTACCTCCAGAGGCAGGGCTCCTCTTTGGCCTGGTCTGCCCTGTAGCATCTAATCACACCATCCCTGTGTACATAATTCCTTGGCTTTTACGAGAGAGAAATGCACGGCTGACAGGCTAAAGGAAAGCAATGGTGATTGTCAACATATTTTTCTGTCTTTGTTATAGAGATGGCAGAAAACAGAGTGTGTGTAAATGTGTAGAGATTTTTAGTACATATCTAAGTTGCTTTTGGTAAAAGTAGCTAAATTTCTGCCTGTTTTCAATAGGAATAGAAGCTGTCCTGCTGAAAACCAGATTCTGCATCTGATTTCCTTAATTTTTTAATCTTCTAGCCTTAATTTGTGTGTAATTGCATGTGTGACAGCAGAGGTTCTAAGGAGAAAGAATGAGTATATTACAAGGAGAATGAAGACTCAGAGGCAATCTCCCTTTATAAAAAGAAAAAGTAAAAATTTGCACTTGTATAAATTCTGTGATTTTTTTCCATTTATGATGTGAATCCTGTAACATTTTCTCTTCGGGAGGACAAGTCTTGGGAAACTTCATCTAAGTGGAGTGTGACTTACCAAAAAAAACGTACATTTCACAAGTGGATTGCCCTCAAGAAAAGCTCCATGAGGATTCCAGAGTAGTGTTATTTCACAGGACACCTCCATACCCTCCTTCTGCCTCTGAAAGATTACACTGACCCCAGGTAAGTCAGTTTTTCCCCAGCCTTGGTAAAACTACTCTTGGTAAAACCATTGCCTGCCATCCTCCTCTCCTGTGTAGTCCCCAACAATGCTTTAATCTGTAAAACTCCTGATGTGACAATGTATATTCTCTATCTAGTATATGTTAACTGTTCTTATTGACTACTCTTCCATCAGTCCAGGTGCACATAGCTTATAACATTAACTTTCAGTGGGATCTCTTTCTTTTTTTTTCTTTGAGTGACTGATTAGCACTTTTTAGCAGTACCAATAATGTGACCAATATCCACAGTTTTTTTCTTAATCATCATTGTTGTCTTTGCTCCCTTTTTTGTCCAGAGCAATTTTAATTCAGCTGAATTTCTTTTCCCCCTTTTGTTAGTCAGACTGCTTTCAGTGTGCTGACTGTAAAAAATTTCTTTGGAAAACTGCCTGGTTTCTCTCTAGACCCTGATGTAAAGTCTTCAAAGTAAGATTAAGAGCTCTTTGTTAATTTATTTATTTACAGTGTCTTGAAGAAAGGGGGATTTGGGTTTTTTATTCCATAGACCCTGAACTTTGAGTACAAATCTTCTAAAGATGCAGGCTCATCACATCAGTTCAATAAAAACAGAAGATTCCAATTAGTTCTAGAGGGATAACCTGCTAGAGAGTGCATGAATCAGCAAAGCTGTAGTCAGTGTTTATCATTGCTGGTTTTATTGATAGATTACTGATTTTATATTTCACGACGAAATGCAGAATGATCTGGAAAGGTCAGGATGGTCTGTGGATTATTAGTCATTCCAAGGGCTGGAAGTGCTGTGGAAAAATAGTCTGGAGCAAGTGTAGGAAGTACTCTTCAGTGAGTCTTGCTGTGTATCACTCACCTATGCAACAAATATATCTTCTAAAAGTCTTCAAATTTTTTATCTCAAACTCATTATAATTAATAAAATCTTTTTTGATGGATAAAAAAAGAAGACAGATTTGAAGTTATGTTAGTTTGAGGCAGAATTTTTTTTTCAGATCTCCAAAATGCAGCTGATGAGGGTTTGCAAGGCCATCCAACTGTGGTTGCCAGGTGTTTAGATTTTAAACTTAGAAGTCTAAGAATTTTCTGTCAATGTGAATAAGTAATGCCCTGATACATCTGAGGCAAGGAAAAAAATGTTCCCTGGGGACAGTGCCTCACGTAATGCAGTTAGGATCTGATTATTAAGAAATACCTCTGCCCAAATAAAGGTGCAAATGAGACCAAATTCAATAGTAGAGATTTTATTTAAGAGTAAATGCGAGGTAGAGAGATATAAATAGGACAGAAAAGAGAGAGAGAGAGAGAGATTAAACAAAGATATCACCGTGTGGTCCTGCTTCACTCTGGTCTGCTTTGTTGTGGGTTCCGCTGAGTGTCCTGAGGTACCACTTTTATTGAATCCAAGTACTGTGAATGCACAAGATCTATGTGCTGTTCCCACAGCTTGGGATGGCAGGTGTGTAACTGGCTGCTCCTTTTCTCACAGTTTGCCCTTTTGGGAATTTTTGTCCAGATAGGTTGCCTAGATCCACCTCACCAGGCCTGGCGTCTTCCCATTGTTTCTGTCTGCACATTTCCTGCAGTCTACACAGTGGGGTTTTGTCCAGTGTGCTAATTTCAAACCTTCACCTCCATTTAGGTCTGGGTTTCTTTGCCATCATGCTCATCTCAAAGCTCCTGTTGTGGTGGCTTACCTTGGGGGACCTTCCTCAGTGCTTGAGAGAGTTAATTGTGCTTCTCTTAAGTCCTCACAGATGCCACTCATATTTTGGGGCATGACAGGTCCAGATTCAATTTGTTATGCTGATATTTCAGCAGCTGCATTAGGGCATCTGAACATGATCTGAACAGAAGCATAAATAAAACATTGATCCCCTCACTGCTAGTTATATTCTGATTAAAAGACCAAGACTTGAATTATGTTTTTTTTTTTTTTGGTAGACTCCAAAGTACATGATATTAAAAATACAGTCTGGTTTAAAAGATTAAATCAAACCATTTTAGTTTTAAGTTATTGATATTTTCATTTGCATCTCCACTGTAACAAAAGGACTGTATGATATGGGAATAGATTGCCATAATGGAGAGGCTTACATCTTTTAAAGCAGCCCTGTAAATCTTCTGGAATTGCTGGCAAAAAAGAAATACACAGATAATATATGGGCCTAATCCAGTGGCTGCAGAAATCAGCAGGCATGCTGGAAACACACTTTTGACCAGACGAGCAAGCTGTGCCCAAGGAAAGTATAAAACCAAATAAGCAAAGAGCTTGGAAATGCTTCTGAGAATTGCAAGGAAGAAACATAAAATGCAGCATATTAAAAGTGAAGGTAGAAGCAGTGCAAGTTTACTGTTTTTATTTGTAAAGTTAAAGTAGAAAATAAACAGCTATCCATCAAGGATGGATAGCGCAGTTCTGAACCTCAAGTTAGGCTTGTTAGTGAACTGGTTTTTGATTTTTTTAAAGGAGATTTTTTTTTAAATATTAAAAAAAAAAAAACCAAACCAAATCAACTGTCAAATTGAAATAGTACATAACAGAAAAGCATTTAAAAGATCATAAGATCACATTTCCTTCCAGCAGTTTTACAAGGTGTCTAGTGTCCCAGTTTTTATGTCATTCAAAACATAAGCAAATTGGAGCAAATGTAACCAACAAAACTCAAATTGAATAATTTTGGAGCAATTGAAAGGAAAATTCTTCTTGGGCCCTAAATCTCAGTTTTGACTCCTAAACAGAGATGAAGTTTTGAGTTTTCAGTCTAAGCTTGAGTAAAAAAATTGCAGTGCCTTGAACACTCAGACAAGTGAAAAAAAGTGGTAAGTTTTCAGTCCTGCTTAAATCAACACTACATGGGCCATTTGTATGTTAAATATATTACCTTAATCCTAGCTGACAAAATGAAACAGTTCCATTTGTTTTATTTATACTGTGATATTTATCAAAAAAGGTGATAAAGATAAGGTTATAAAACTTGAATAGAAGTACATGTTTTACACTAAGTGTTATTAAGTCCCTGAGAAGTAATGCTATCTTTATTTATTGTAATGTCTGAGAGAGAATGATTTTACAATTATTTTGACTATCACACTTAATTGAAATGAGAATGTGTAAATTTTCTGTAAGAGTAAAACAGATGGTGGTACTATAATATAGTTGCAATTTAGGCTGTGTTAATTCCTCTTTATAAGCCTGAATCTCCACCTCATTACCTAACATTAATGAATTCACGCCACAAAAGGTTCAGCTAAGGGAAACAATAAAGAAATAAATGCACAAACTAAAAGAGCAATGAAATTATCATCTGAAGAAAAAACTTACATGATTCACCATGTCAGTAAAGGTACAGGAATAATTGGTTATATGGATCACTGCTCCTGCTGTGTTGTATAAGAAATCTCTGGATCAGTCTCATACACACGCATCCCTGGAGGGAGCGTGATGAGGAGAACAATTGCTTTTCTGCAACAAAAAAACCTTGAGAACATTTGTTTCCATCCACTGGCAGTTTCATAATCAATGTCATGTCTTCAAAACACATGGATTAAAATCTTCCATTTTAGACTATTCAGCTATTCTGTTACTAGATCAAATCTGCAATTCTGTTAATTTTAGCAACACAGCCCATGGTTATGATGGTCACTAAACCTCAAAACCATTGTAAATGCAAAAAGAGAGTGAGAAACACTATAAGTGGGTGGGACTGATCTTGGAGATGACTGTCTTTGATTTCAATTTCAGTGATGATAATAATCTTCTAATTCAGATATCAGGCTACATACTGATGTTAGAAGGATAAATCCAGACTTGGGCTTCTTAACTTAGATGCTACATGTGATGGCTGTAAATATGAACTGACATCCCAAACCCACTGGAATGTGTCTGGGTTTGCTTGTGGGAATGTGATGCTTTAGCTCCTAAAAAAATCTGTAGCTGCGAATGACCCTTCAAGCGTTGTTCATTGTCAGTGCACAGTATTGACAAATTTTCCTTCCTTCACCTGAGCCATTACCTTCTACCTTACAGGGCACACTGAGACAACTGGGATGAAAAAGGCCTCTTTGGTCTTCTAGAGTTACAAGATTTGCATTGAGAATGCTTGACTATAATTTACTTTTACAAATCTCATGTCTGTTAGAAACTGGTGTTGAAAAGATGGTTTCACGTGCCTGCAAACAGAAAAAGAAATAGCTAAGAACAAGTAGAGGAGGTTAGTTTTCACTAAAAGTCAGTGCAAGGTGCTCACTCCATTTCACAACTCTCCCATGAACTGGAGGAAACAATTTTTGTTTATAAGTAATGTGAGAAAGGAGGCTGAGTGCTTTTCTTACAGTAGCCATCTAGTCAAAGCAGCAGAATGCAGTGAAATCATTATTACTCATTAATTTTTTGAAAGACCATTGATTGACTCAGTAGTAACTTGTGTGGTACGTGTGTGAGTTTGTGCTATAATTTTCTTACCAGAGGTGTAAAATAACATTAAAATTATTAGCTGAGACTCTGCTTTGCACTTTTGTTACACTCTCGTCTTCCCATGTCCCAGTGGGAACCCCATTCTAGTGAATGTGCAATGTAAAAATATGAATGAGCTAAACACAATTGAATTTTAACTATGGTCATTCCAGGGTCCATAAATACCTATAGATTCAAAAGATCATGAAAGGATTTTTTGTTTACGATGTAAATTACACATGTACTAGCTATTTTGACATAAATTTAAAAATAGCACTAATATTGTCATGATGAGTGGTACAGAATAGCCTAAAGGATTTTCTGTCTTCCTTTGTACTTTGTTTTATTTTGTGTAAAATACTGTGATGCAAGTATTGTGCACCATCCAAGTGATAGTAAAGATTGGCAGTAAAAGCTATTGCTATATTAAAAACCTGGCAATTAGTTCAACAAATGATCTTTGTTTTGTTTTTTAACAAGCACATGATAAAAAAGGGAGCAATGAAATAAGTTCATGAGATGAAAGCTATAAGCTAGCGTGAATGATCAGTCAAGGCTGTCAACATTTTATATAGTGTATTTCTCTTTTGTTGCTATTTATGTTCCAGTTCAGAAATAAAGGGGGTTTATCTCTTCAGCCCCCTGCCAGACTGGAGCAGAACATACAGATTGTTTTGTTGCTCAGTGTTTGAGCTGCACAGAAAAACTAAGAGTTGATTTTTAATAATTCCTTTTAATTTAGAAGATGCCTTTATCCTTCTAGCTGTAAAGTACCCTTTTTCCTTCCTATTCACTCAGGTCTGTGTCAGTTATTACACATGAAGGACAGGATGCATTTTAAATTCAGTGTTGTCATGCACAGATACCTGAGGTACTACAGTAATCCCATGATCTTATAAGGTAAGCAGACCAGCCTTCCATATAGCAAAGCGGTTTTAGAGAGAAGTGACTGCCTTTTAGTTTCACAATTGCATCCTTTTCTGATTTACATTCAGCTCTTGTACACACTCACTGCAGAAGCACTACATAATTTAGTGTAGGGAAGAAAACACCAGGCTAGGTATAAGGTAAAAATCTGGTTGGTATGAGTTATTTTTTCTCTGCTTAGAAGAGGATAGGGAGGCAAAGGGAATGAGATAGGGACTTGTTCATGTCTTACCATTCACTTGATTTTTTCTCATCATGGATATGTTCTTTCCTTATGACCCCTGCAAAATGGTGTTACCATTAGGTGGTAAGGGAAAAGACCTCTCTAAAAGCATAACACTTTAACAAATTGTTTAGCAATGACTGCATGCAGCCATCAGGAAAAAAACTGACGAGGATGACAGAATTTCAATACTGAATGTGAAAGTATTAAAATAATCTGAGGATTGACTAGAAAAGAAAAGCCTGATTAAATATTCTTGATAGCTTCTGAGGCAGAAAAGAAACCAGACGCCTCTCTGTCTATATTTATTACTGGAAGCTCTGTTCATTCTTCTTGGCTACTGTAATAGAGGGGGGATATTATCTCCTCTTGGGAACTGAGAGGCTCAGCCGGAAAGATATTGTCACTGCTCAGCCATTGAGTCTAAATTTCTGTTTTTAAGAGTGTTCTCAACCTTTGCCCAAAACCAAAAATAAACCTGCCAAGTCTTTCTTCCTTCTTTGCAGGGATTAGAAGCACTGAAATGCTCTGAAAGAGGTAGTTTTTAATGTTTTAAGGTTTAAGCCAAACAGTGTTGAGGAGATTAAAGGGTGTCTCAACCTTACTCCTTAAAGAAAGTGGATGCATTCAGATAAACATCCACATCATATTTTTATTTTGATTAGTATGATCTTTTTCATGTTCACTCATTGCTACTTTCCATCAAACATAGTTTAGCAACCATCTCAAATTTTGTATGTTTGCTGGTTTTTCCTTTCACTGTTATGGTTTCACCATAACAATCTTCGACAATAGCCAAAACTATGAATGAATAGAGGATGGATGAGGCAGTAAATCTTAAATTTCAAGCTTTAAAAAATGTCTTAAATTTTTAAGCTTTAAAAAGTTTTTCTTGAAGTCAATGGTAAAGAAAATGGGAAAAGCTATAAATTATCTAGGTAACTGCTAGAGTATCTGCCAAAATACCTCATTTTCTATAGAATAATACTTAATAGAAATCTAAGCCACACAGGATAGGAGTCCATTCTCTTACCTTTAGGCATGTACACTGTAGATTACTAATTTGAGGCTATTCTCTACATCTAGTCCCCATTAGAGATCCACTTTACTTGTAATTTTACCAGTCTAAAAGAAAAAGCCTTTATTAGCCTTATGTGTAAGACTATTCCTAGTCTAAACCAGTGACAGGTTAACACAGGTCTGAACAAGTGTAAATGTGCTCTTTACATGATAAAAAGAGCTTGTACAGACTGAGACATGCATGATACACAGCTCCAACCATTTGCATTTAATGACATTAATCTTTCTTGTGATACCTATTTGTCATGGACCTGTTGCAACTTTCAAATCTCTCAGGACTCTGTCAGCAGCTTAAATCAGGTGCCATTTTATTATCACTAGAGTGGAAATGAAGCCCACATCTATGTGGGTTTTGTCATTATGGCTGCACCAGTTAGGGGATATGATGTTTAGTGACATTTTTATACACACAAAACCAGCAACATAAGCAACTCTATTCATAGCTTCAACTTTTATGCATGTAGTCAGCATAAACTACATGGGCAAAATATCACTTTTACTGTTAAGAGATGCATCTCTACTAGAAGGAATTTCCAATTCATTGAGAGGCCCCTTTTAAGAGGTAAGAGAGGGACATGATAGTGCTTTCTGTAAAATGTAGTTTGTTATGATTGTTTTGTCCTGGAGTTGAGCACCTTAAAATATTCTGTCTAATGTTTGTTTCCTCTATGCTGGAGGAAAACAGAACAAAATAAGAGATATTGACAAGTCTGTGAAGCAGTGTGAATGAAATCCATAAGAAAGAATAACCTTCTGGAAAGGTTTTGCAGGAAAGTATTCCATTTATTATCTGCTTCTTCTATCTTTGTTTTAAAGAAAACATCTAAGATCAAAAAAAAGGGAAATTGCACTATGCTTCTGGGAAAAAAAGGCAGAAAGCTTTCTGATTGTCTCTCATAATGCTGTGTTAGTCTCATGTTTTTGCAAGGTTCTCTAATTTAATCAGGATACAATTGAATTTATGGGGTAGGAGTATTTTAAATTTTTAAAATGTAGAAATACAGCAAATCTTGAAAAAAGTGGATAGAGTCAGTTATGCTCTTTTCAGCTGCTATTTGGATTACCATAAAATGATGCTAAATTTGCTGGGACTATTCTCTAAAACTGAGGCCAGTTGCACAGAGCTTTTTGTACAAAGCCACCCCCTTACTCTACAAAACGAATGGCTGCACAAAATCTGCCTGTTGGATGTGATCTCCAATGCTGGATTTGTTCCTTTATAGGTGTGTACACTGCTTGCTGGCTAGACCCAACACTGTGTTCAAAGGGTAGAGACATTTGGGTGCCAGTACCCAGCACAGAACTTGTTGCTTTTTGCCACTTGATACTTTTTAAATAAATCATGAGAAGGATTTGACATGAAGGGATGCTTCTGGTCAAGAAGGTCTTGCAGTCAGCAATAATGATAACTCTTTCACAATTTTACAGACAGTAGCATTTGAATAACTATGGAATACTATGTGCCAAAATGGACAATGTACATGTGATGTTCCTCATAGTTCCAAGTGTGCAGAAGTTCAGGTTTTTCTTCAAAACATTGGATGTGAAAGAAGCTAGGGGTTCATTGGATGCAAAGCCCAGAGTGCACTATGAAGTCACACAATAGCATGATACAGAAGAAAGTTAGCTAAACAAACATGTTAAAGCAATTGCAGGTGAATGCTGTTTGATCTGCACTTTGTGCTTTGATCTGCACTTTACCAACATGCCAAAACAGTATTATGCCTTTTGTATGTCATGGAAATGCCAAGGAAAATTTTAACAGTTAAAATGTTGAGAATTTTCAGTTTCATGTCTCCAAACCAAACAGAATCAATTCAATTTCCTAAATATGAAACAGTAAGTATATTTTTCCTATTGACAAGATAATGTCTTCTTGTCTTTTCTCCTACTATACCCCTGTGTTTTCTCTGGAAGCCTGACGGATTCTGTTGAACTCTGCATGATGCTACAATGGGATTTCCTTGCTTTGGTAATATCTTCTGATGAAAACAGAGTTCAGTATTTCTGAAATATTTTGTGTATACACTCCTTCTATGTTAAGGACAATATGTTAGGGTGCTGGCATATGGGTTTTTTAGGTGAAAACACCTTATGACAGTGGACTTGATATAGTTGTGAAAATCAGATATAGTTTTGGATATCTCTGTGGACAGCTGACATTTGAGGACTGGGAAAAGAATGCAGAGGCAGAAGAACAAATCTTAGATACTGGCATATGCACTGCAGAGGCTCATTAGGACACAGGGGAAATGGAAGAGCTGATGAAAAAACAGGTTTCATACTAAAAAATGATGATGAAGAGGGGAAAGTGAATTCTTTAAATTGACCATCCAAATTCAAAATGGAAGAGCTGAGATGGAAGAGAGCTGTAGTTCAAATGATAAACCACAATTTAGAGAAGAAAAATCACTGGCAACCTTGAAGAATGTGGAAAAATCCTGGGAAAGGAAAAGGATGAGAAATCAAGGATAGTACAGATATGCACATTTCTTATTCTACCAAATAGAGATTGAAAGACCTACAGACATTCTGGTGTGCATCACACCTGTCAAATGTGCATGAAAATGGTAAAAACCAGACAGGAAAATTAATTCCCTAACTGGGCTTTGAGAGGTATGGATGATCGTCTTGGGGATATGGGAATAGAAATGAATAACATTGGATTTACACCTACACACCCCAAAGCACAAGCTACTGCTTAAAATCTTCCCTTCCCCAAGAAATTAAGGGCAGGTGTGAATCTGCATTTGGCTTCTCTCACAAGAGTATCTATCAGGGAGAGGTCAATGACGTGTAACTACCTGCTGGCCCCTTATTCCTCCATCCAACGAGGCTGAGCTTTTCCTATAAACTCACAGCTCGGAGGGGTACAGTTGATTGGCTTTCCTTCTGTTCCGTTCCTCTTCTTTGATTTACAGCAGTCTCCCACACCTTTTTCATAGGTCCTTTTCTAACTTCACTGATAAGGGATTTCTCTGTGTCCAATTAGCAAGGCTAGTGTATCAGGCTGGAACTAGATAATTAAAAGAATGAAAAGACACAGAGTGACCTTGGCTCACAAACCTCCATGGGCAATTTATAAAACTTTAAAGATTTCAAGAAAATATATTAATGTTATTATTCTATATCTTCCTCATCAGAAACAGGTCAGTTGTTCTTATATAACTTCAAGGTCTGTCTAAAATAAAGAAAAAGGTGAATTTCTTCATTTTTTTCTTCTTCTACTTTTTTTTTCAAAGCTGTCTTTTGATAATTATACATATCTAGAACAAAACTGGACTTTTCAAGTTTCCAAATGAGGGATTGACTTTACTGTATTTTATTTAAAAGCACATGATTTGTTTTGAAGGGAGAATATGAGTGGCACAATTCTTTACTGTATTTTATTTAAAAGCATATGATTTGTTTTGAAGGGAGAATATGAGTGGCACAATTCTCATGGTAAATCCAGAGCAAAAAAAACCACACAAAGCAGAAAACCCCATGCTTCATTTTATCTTGCCTGCCTCTCACATATTTTGTTTAGAAGGAGCAAGGGAGAGATATAGTAGCTGGGTGAAGTCCTTATTTGCCTCTTCCATTTGTGCTATTTAAATAACGATGTATATGTGCTTTTAGCAAAGAACAAAGGTGCCAAAAAACTACTGGGGGAGGTGAAACTCATAGGTTGGAAATTCATCTTACATAGCCAAACTCACCTAAATGAGAGGGAGACAAGGCTCAGTTATTTACACTTCAATGATGGCTGAAAGAGGGAGATGGCAGAGCCATAAGAGCTGTCTTATCTGAGGGCTCAGAGCAAAAAGGGATGTCAGGAAATGACACTCTAGAGGTGCCCTTCTCTCTGCTTGGCTGTCTGTCTCTCTTTAGGATATAACTGTAGCCCAGATGGCTAGCTTAGACTAGATGTTTAATTTTTATTTAGGTGTCTAAAGTTAGGGAAAATAAAATCCATTAGAAAACTAGGCTGGTATAACTAGGATGTGTTTACATAAAACTTTAAAGAGATATTTTGATTAATAGACTGTTGGCAAATTGTCTTATAGCCAAGAATTTAAGCTTTTCTGATTAATCTAAAATAAAAAAAGAATAATCTCTTATTATCAGATGTATAGATCAACAGATGCCAAAGAAGGAAGGAAAATACTTCTTACTGAACATGAATTCTTGGCTTTTAGATGTCTTGAGTTTCCACTGGTACTGGATTATTTAGTGTCTGTTTTGAGTAAGTTTGATTCCAAGTATTATATTGTGCTATATTTGCTGGGGTAATTTATTTTTCTTTCCTTTGTGTGTGTGTCTCTCCTATGTAGATGCAAATTTTAATGTGTGTCTGTGCATTCACAGGATGAAATCTGCTCAGAAAATTAAATCTAGCTATATGGATTGAGCAGAGAGGAGAGTCTCTTCCCAAAAAACACAACAAGAAAATCCAGTCTATGGGTCTTTACTCATTTACCGGGTTCATTATATGAAGGTGTTCCCTTCTCGGTTGCAGAGAAATGAAATATATCCACTTTCAGATAAAGAACTCAGCTCACAAAATTAAATACTTTTATTCTCCTAATTCCTTAAGACCCTGAAAATAGGTAGGGTGCTATAATGTGATTCCAAAAATCAGCATTAAAATATTCCTGGCTCTATTTCAATGTCCCCATGTGTATGTATCTAGAGGTTGAGGCCAAAAGATTTTTCAAATAGCTTTTCTCAAAATATTTCAGACAGACAACCCTGTCATCATTAAAATGGCAAGTTTCACTGCCCAGAAATAAGGAGCATTTTCAGTTATGTGTCTCACCTCTGGGGTTTTATTTTCTCCATGTCTGATGTGCTTTTTCCTATTTGTTTACTTCTAAGACATATTGCAAAACTTGGACAGCAGGGTTTTGTTATGGTATGCAGGCATAGCATGCATCCCAGATTTTTAGCACCAAGTATTACTCTACTACTAGACAAAAGTAACAGCTGATTTCTTACAAACAATGAAGTAGCTGATTTCTTAAAAATGATGAAGTATCAACATTTTACTGATAGGCATGGTTTAAACTTCCCTTAAAAAATAATGACAGACATAAAGAGTGTGCCCTTAATACCATTGCTGCTCCTAAATCTTCCCTACAGTTTTCAAATTTTCTTCTTTCTAGGTTCACACTTTTTCTTTTACTGTTATACTCTCTCTGTGCAATTTTTGCTGGTTTTGAAATAAACCTTGCAATTTACAATCTGTCTATTATTGGCACTAAATTATTAAATCCTTTCACAATTAAGTCATTTCAATGTCTTGAGAATTTATTATCCAGGAATTAACTCTTTGTTCACACATTTACTATCTATGTTATAGTCCCCAGAGATTTTCTTCATAGATCTTGTTATTCCATAATACTAATTGGTGCCAGTGGAGGAAACCTAAATGCCAAGCTATTTTCAGCTCATCTACAGCTATTTCACTAATGAACTTGTACCATGAGCAGAATAAAGCTAGAGCTCCAACAGAAATGAATGTGCTTGGATTTCTCACAAATGCTTCTGTTGAATTGGCAAAAGGGTGCACTTGTAAAATGCATGAACAAATTTCAGCTGGCCAATCAACATCTGTTATAGAGATAAATGTGAGCCAAAAGTTCTTGTTCTAACACTCAGCATTTGGCCTAGAAAGAATGATTATTTAAACTTTTCATGGCTAGATCCCAAATACAGTCTCAGAGCCAGCTACAGCAGCTACCAGAAAAGTAGGCCATATTCCATATCCGACTGGAAGGATACTTGTTAGATTTGGTTTATTTTTAGTTCAGTTTTTCAGTTCTTTGGCTTTTTTTAAGTCTAAATTTTCACTTGCATTATAGTAGTACTTTAAAGAGTTAATAAATTCAATTGTTGCTATTAAAAATTCTATTTAACTGAATATGCAAGTGGCCAGATTCTTTGCTGACTTTTGGGTATACATCCTTGTAGAAGCTATGCATATGGAAAGTTTGATAATAAAAAATTCTGACATAAAGTAGAATTTGAATGAATAAAAAATTTTCTGGGTAGATATTAATTTCAAAAATCATATTAAAAATATTAACATTTCAGAAGAAGAGCTCCAAGCCGATAAAATGTCCTTTGCAATATTTTTCCTTTTGTGACATTTTAAAAACTTTCAAATTTCATGACAAAGGCATTTTCTGGGGATACAGATTCACTCTTCTGAGCTGGTCCCCTATAAATTTTTTCATTTCCTGAGCCTCTCATATTGGAACAATAGATTGGATGCTGAGCTGCTTTTTCCTGAATAAACCAAGAAAGAAAAACCTTTCCACTGGGAGAAACTGCACTGCCTGCAGTACTCTGTCCTGCAAACTGCATTAAATTATCTTTGAAGGTTATCAGTGTCTGCTGAATATCAAGAGGTGTCACTGTTGAGCAGTAAAAAAACTTCCGCTTTACTGAATGAATTGCCCTTGTGAGGTTTAATTTCAGCTTTTTTCCTTGCAGGTGTGGAAAATGGTTTCCAACACAATGGCCTATTAAGGCTGAAACAACGTCACTTACTGCAGAAAGCACCCATAGAACACAAAAAAAAATTATCCTTGTTGCAGAGGTCAAGGGGTAAAAAATATCAGAGGTCTTTCTCAATTCTAACTTCAACATGGAGATATTCTAATTTAGTCAAGCAAACACATATATCTCACCTTCTAAGAATTCTGAAATTGTCTGTTTTAGGAAAAGAATGCTTTGAAGGACTACAAGGGAAATGGACATTATATCCAACCTCAGGCATACTAGAAGCTCTGGCCAAGATTGGGGTTAGATCCTGACCATCACATAATTTAGGTGTAATTTTGCCTTTATAGACAGGTTTCCTTTAAATCTTAGCTAATGCTACCCAGTCATCGCATATATATTTTGAAGTGTCCTTTCTCATTTTTAAGGACAAGGAAGCTTCTCTCTTATTCATAATTTTGCCAACCCTTATGTCCTACAAACTCTGTTTTTCACTCATGTTACCACCTTAAATTTTCTACACAGAAACAGATGGTGGAAGAAAAGGGAATTAGATTCATAAAGTGCATTTTTTCCTCATTCCCTGACTTGATAAAAGAGAAATCTGTGCCCTCAGGTTTCACATAGGAAAAATTCACCAGAACAGGAACCCTGGGATCTCAGGGCCAAAGCCATTTTCAAATGCAGATGGAAGGTGTCACAGTGTCACAGTCCTCAGCCAGCCTGAACGGATGTTCCTTTGACTACTGACATCTCGCTGCAAATTCCAGTGTAGTTGCTGAACACTTGCTTGTACTTCTCTTTGTTTACCTTGGACTTAATGCTTTTAAAGCTTTCATGTTACAGATAGAATCTCTTTCATCTGCCATGGTGTAAATATAAAGTTTCTCATTCTTAAATTCAAATCCATATTCCTTTTTGAAGGGTTTCATTGAAGACTCTCTTTGCTTGAGGTTATTCTATACCAAGTAGCACATGCAGAAGTTTAAACAGGATAGCATCATTATTAATTTATTCAAATCAGCTTTGGAGTTTTCCATTCTTACTCCCTTTAGATTGACATGAAAACAAAATGAAGTATATTTATGTGAAAGTATATTGATGTAAGAAAATTTTATCTTGATGGAGTATCTTCAAAGGGAAGGAAATCTTCCTCATGGGAAAAAAAAATGTGAAACCTTTTTGTCTTTTAATATAGTTATGAGAAAGGACAGAGGTCAAAAGGTTTTCCTTGTTTGTATACAGTTATGGAGCCACAAGTCTCTCACTAAATTTGAAGCTTATAGAAGAAAGTCTGTGATGAAAGCACAGTTTTCTTTAAAATGTTTGTCTTCTTTTTAACAGGGTACTTTGTTTTCAGCTGAAGAGTTAAATAAGGCTAGAAATACTCAAAAAATTTTCAGCCATAGATAAAGGCAAACATATCTCCCAGTGAAGAAAAGCTTAGTTCTATTGATCTAGTAAGGTCTGGTCAAAGCATAAGATGAATACACTTAGATCTAAAAAGCAGCTCTGTGAGAGAGCATTTTGGCCAGGGGTCGGGGTTTGCATGGCACACTGACCCTGGAACCTGAAAAAACACTGGCAGAGGGAGCAGGGGGGAAAACAGCCAGTGTTTCATGGTGGTGTTGTCCCATTTTATGAAGGAGCATCAGGTCAGACTATTTATATAAAATGTTTGAATTCTGGTGAGTTTTAGCCTCTGGACTTCTGTATTTGTAAAAGGTAAATGACAGGGGATTTTCAGGAAGTTTTTCTCTTCTCTACTCCATTTATTAAATATGTCTTTTTGTTGCTGATGCCTTATGAATTCAACCCCAAGAGTATGAAGGGGCTCCTCAGACACTTCCATCACCAGTTTTGTATTAGAACTTTACTGTGAGTTACTTGGATGGCCCTTGAACCAGCTCCACTGTCTGTGTGAATTTGCTTCCTTGGTCCTCTTTTGAGAGATAAGGCATTCAGCTACAACTTCAACAGGAGTTTCTCTTTTGAGTGTGTATGCTGATGTGGCTGACCTGCTTCTCAGCACAGGCAGTCCCAGGTCTCAGTCCTGCAAGCCCAGACAGGCTGATGGCTTTAACCAACTCTTCTGAGATGTCTGTTTGGGGCTAGGCACATGTGTGTTTTCCTTGTAGCAAAGGAATGGAGCTTGTTCCAAGTTTGTCAGGTTTCCTTGAAGAAATGGAGAACTTCTGGCACTGCAAAACTTGTGAACTTCAGTAGAGACAGACAAAAATTTGAACACCAGCTTATTAAAACCACTAATTAGAACCCAGGACCATTTCCTATCCCATTACATATATTTTTGTCTATCCCTGAGTTTCCATGGGATCCAGGACCCTGGGAAGCTTAGAGAGCCACATCACTGAAGAGAGATTACCCCCTTTTTGTCCATTTTATTAATGGGTTTATTATGCACTGATCCTGCTTCTCCCACTGGAGTCCACATTAATAATAAACTAAGCATCATTAACATGTGTGCAAGGGTTTTTGGAAGTTTTTAGGTTTCATTTTGCATTAAGTGACAGCTCCTCTGAAATCACTGTTGTTAAGGAGAGTGTTGCACAATGCAGGAGTTGATCAAAGGGGAGACCCTGAAAAATAAGATATAATGTAAGTCAAGATGTTCATAAGTACTTATAGAATATAGAACTCATGAACACAGACCATGCTGAAACGGTGCCAGTTAAAACCAGACTGAAGTAGTGTATATGGATGTGAGTATTGAATTTGAGAAACTCATTGTAGAAATTTTTTTTTGGGGAGTTTAACATTATGAAAAAAGGCCTTAGGAGATTCTGCATGTGAAAACAGGTTAAGCAGTAGAATTAAAACAATTGGATGTATAGAATAATATCTGTATTTCACTGTGTTCTGCTCTCCAGATCCTCAAGGTGATGTTGAAAACTGAAGAGTGTGGAGGAAAAAAGAACCAAAAAAGTGGTTTGCAAGGTTTGCCTGAAGACTTCAATCAGTTTGACTTATAAAATAGATGTCAAAACTTACAGTGTTTACGGATAGCTTAGAAATATTTGGGGAAAAAAAACAAAACAACAAAAAGACCAAAACCTGACATCAAAAGTGTGTACTATAGGAGAAGACACAATCCATTTGTGAAAGCTGAAGCCAAATATGCAAAGGAAAAAAATATTGAAGAATATTCATAGGACTTATATTGAGCAATACAACATACTGTTGAAGGAAATATGGCCTCATGGTCTCATCTCAAGCATGAATGTCTTTCCAGAAAGTGTATTTCAGCCAAGAAGAACTCAGTAAGGGTAAAAGCAATGGTATGTTTTGAATTCAGTGACCTATGATCTACAAGAAATCCAGTTGTATTTATCTCTTACGTATAAGCAAAATTGCAATAAATAGTGAAGCATGAATTTTAGAGGTACTCTGTTTTGGTTTTTTTAATTTCAATAGGCCTTCATGAATTAAGATTATAAAATAAGTTTTATACTCTAATAACAGGACCCTGTTTTATGGTCATTTCTGGTGCTAGGAAAAAGTGGCATGGCTATGAAAAAACTCCTTAGAAAGAGATGATCCTGCAGTTAATTGAAATTTGATGTGAGTTAGGGCCTGGATTTACAAAGGCGTTAAGGTATGCTTCTTCTGCTACTCTTAAAAGAGTGCAAACTTCTAAAAGGTTTATGGAAGAGCTGCCTTAGCTCAGCTGGTCATAAGATGGTTCTAATAACACCAGTTTTGGATTTGATCCCTGTAGGGGCCACTTATTTAAGAGCTGGACATGATGATTCTTGTGGGTCCCTTCCAAATCAGAATATTCCATGGTTCAGTGAGCATATGTAGTTGTTCTATTATTTCTAGAGTCCCATATTGTTGTTATTAGATTTCTAAAGTCCATACCTCTTGAGTGTATTCTCATGGCTGCAGCTCTTCACTGACTCCTTCTTCTTCTTCTTCTTCTTCTTCTTCTTCTGCACACTGTTCTCTCTCATGTCAAGGCTCCTCCAAGGCTCTCCCTGACTGGCTAACCTGCCCCCTTTTATCCCAGTTATCTTCATTGGTTACAGCTGCAGCCTAGTTAAGGACATCACAGCTGCAGCCCATCAAGGGCAACCGGGACCTCCAGGGCAAAGCCTCTATACAGATATTTAAATACATTTCCTCTACTATGAGCATAGACCAGAGCTATAGGGGCACCTATGTGATTTGGAAAATCTCAGATGTAGCATTATACAAATATTCTCTCTATAGGCTATTTTAAAATAATGTATATCTAAAGTCCTGTGCTGGTGTTCCTTTTTCTGACTCTGTGAGCCATTAGCCAAGAATCCCACATCAGTGAAAGCAATATAGATATGTGGCATAATTTGGAAAGCCAAGGAATTCACCATCTCCAGCATAGTTCAAAAACAGGAATTACACTAGTTCCTTGGGAACTCTCTTTGCTCCATTGCAGGAAAGGCAGAATGGCTCTGGATGGGCAGCAACACAGACCCAGCAGCCCAGTAGTGATGATGAAGTTGCTGCCACCCTTTCTTTCACTGCTGGGCAAAGGACACTGGTGTTCTCTGCTTAGGCATCCTGAAGGTCAGGAATTAGCATTTGGCTGCACCTGTTATTATTTCTCACAAATTCTTTCCATAAGCAAAGGAACAAAAAGCAAAAATAGCTACTTCAAAAGTATGATGTACAAGGTTTCTTAATAGTTAAGTTGGGTTACAGTATGGCAATATGTACTGCTGATAGTAGATACAAGAAATACAGATAGTGTGTTTATTAAAGGTTGTAAAATGGGGGAGATACCTTACATATCCTCAGAAATTATTCTCTTTCATCAAAATAAGACATGATCATCAGTCAAACATAGCAATAAGAAAGTTATTTATCTTAGAATGAAAAAGAAATGATACCTTGAAAATATAACTGATGTCAGCATTGATGCTGGCATGGACACAGAAAAAAATTGTTCTTCCTTGAGTGAAGAGAAATTGGATTTGTCTCTGAGAAAACCTACTACAATCCCTTCATTCTGATTTCTTTTTAAAAGTTCAGTAAAAAGTTTGAATGTTCTTTCTGCTTTTGGTTATTTTTTTCTAGTCCAGTAATTTTTTCATTTGTTTTCCTTCTAATTAGAAGGGAGATTCTTCTCCTTCCTTCCACTATGTCTTTGAAAGAACTAAGAAAAGGCCTGTTTATTTCTGTTGTGCTAATCCCTTTTTCATATGGTTGTGCACAATGCCTAAAATGATAAAAGCATCTGCATGTGGTCTCTGAATATATTTATTTTGACAAGCTCTCAAGAGACGAAACATGGAAATTTCCATATTCTACTTTCATATCTGTGATGAGTTTCCAATTCCAATCTTCTTTTGTATCCAGCATGAGTTCTTCATTTCCAATGGTAAAAACTTCAGTGGCTATATTTATTTATTTTGTAATGAACCAAGAGTTCGGTGCTTGCTTCCCTAGGGCTCACATTGGTGGGAAGGGTATAATCACACGACTGTAGTCTGGAAGGCATCCCAAGGGCACTTGTGTGAAGACTTGAGAACCTTTTCCTTCCTGGCTGTGTTACTTTAGACACAGGACTATGAATTAAATGCAATTTTAGCTGAAAGTGAATTTCTCTGCTTTTCATTTAATGGGAATAAAGGAGGAGAGAAAATGTTTTGGTTTAAATTATGTTCTTGTGGGGCAAAAAATAAAACCCCCAAAAAAACAAGCATGAAAGCAAAGACCCCTAATGGGCTGTATCTTTTTCTACCTTGGACAGATGCTAAGGGCCTTGAAAATTGCTGTCTTTTATATGAAGGTTTGCAGTAAGCCAAATTCCAGCAGGCATTTCCAACACGCTGAGTGTGTGCACTTACTCATAGTGAGTTGTTTTGACAGAAGTGATGAAGTTTTAACATGTAAATTTCTCATTTACCACAGTTCTCAAATGCCAGGAGAATCTACTTGTTGAGGTTTTACCAAATGTCTGCTAGAACTAGTGTAGAAAACTAGTTGGAGTACCATTCAAGATTTTTCCTCCCTAAAGACAGCTAACTGTAAAGTAGTCTAAAAACCTCATAGGAAAACTGTCCAATTTCCCGGAGAAAAAATAGCATTGGCTGAATAGAAATTATGTTTTAATATTTTTTTTAGTATCAGCTGTCAAAGACAGCTGATTCAAAGACAACTCTGATTCCAATGTGGGATGAACCACCACACAACTCTATCAAAACATGCATTTTGCAATCCAGGCTCTGAGCTGGTGAGTGAGGAATGGGGATAAACTCTGGATTTGCATTGTAACACCAAGTGCACGCACTTGAAAGACAATAGAAAAGGTCTCTGATTTACAGCAAAAATGGGTCTGAGAGTTATCTGGTTGGGTGCAATCTACTTGCTACTTAGTGTAGAGACAATGGTTAAGCAGGAATTAGGGCTTCTTCTCCTGAAAAGGCAGTGGAGTCAATAACTCAGCTGATGTGTATCTACACCGATGCACGGGCAACAAACAGGAAACCACTGTGCAACAGCAGAACTATGACACAGTTGCCATCACAGAAACATGGTGGGATGACTTGCACAACTGGGATGCTCCAATGGATGGCTATGAACTCTTCAGGAGGGATAGGCAAGGAGGAATAATCCTGTATGTTAGGGAAAACTTTGGTTGTCTAGGGCTTAATGATAGTGTCAATAGCATTGAGTATGGGTAAGAATCAGGGGAAACAAGGAAGATGTCATGGTGGGAGTGTTGTAGACAACCCAACCAGGATGAAGAAGCAGATGAAATATTCTATAAGCAGCTGGGAAAAGTCTTACAATTACTAACCTTGTTCTCATGAGAAACCTTGACTTAACAGATGGAAATGCAACACAACAGAGAGGAAACTGTCTAGGAGATTCCTGGAGTGTGTAGAATACACACAGGTGGTAAGTGACCCAGCTAGGGAAGGTGCCCTGCTCGACCCATTGTTTTTGAACAAAGAAGGACAGGTGAGTGATGAGATGCTTGGAAGCCATCCTGAAATCAGAAAATCAACAGAAATCAAAAAATGATAAGAGTAGTAGCAAAAGAGTTACCTTGGACTGCCAGAGAGGAGACTTTGACCTTTTTAGGAGACTGGTTGGCAGAGTCCCTTCCAAGGCAGTACGGAAGCACAAAGAGGAGTCCAGGAAGGCTGGACGTTCTTCAAGAAAGAAATCTTACAGGCGTAGGAGCAGGCTGAAAGATAGGGTGTTGTGGAAGAAGACCAGCCTAGCTGAACTGAGAGGTTTGGCTGGAACTCAGGAAATAAAGGAGAATTTATGAGCTTTGAAAGAAGGGGCAGCAACTCAGCAGGACTACAAGGATGTCATGAGGTTATGCAAGGGCATATTAAAAGCACCAAACAGAACTTAAAAGACAATAGAAATGGGTCTAGAAATACATCAGGAATGAAAGGAGAATTTCCACTCTTTATTGGATGCAGGGGGAAACATAGTGACAAAAAATGAGGAAAAGATTGCAGTATTTCTTTGCCTCAGTCTTTAATAGTAACACCAAAGGTGTTCTTTAGGTACACAGCCCCTCAGCTGGGAGAGAGGGACAGGGAGCAGAATGAAGCCCCTATAACCCATTGGAAATAATCTGGTGATCTGCTGCTCTCAGACACACACAGGACTATGGGATGGGACGGTATCCACCCAAAGGTACTGACAGAGTTGGCAGAGGTGCTCACTAAGCCACTTTCAATCTTTTACCAGAAGTCTTGTCTCACAAGGATGTTCCAGTGGGCTGGAGGTTTGCAAGAAGTGCTGGAAGAAAGATCTGGGGAACTACAGGCCTGTCAGCCTGACATTGTGCTGGAGAAGGTCATGGAGCAGATCATCTTGAGTGCCATCATGCAGCACCTACAGGACAACCAGGGGATCAGAATCATCCAGCAGCGGTTTGGGAAAGGCAACTCCTACTTAACCAACCTGATCTTGACACAGATCATGGATAAGGAAAAGGCTGTGGCTGGTGTCTACTAGGACTTTAGTAAGAACTTTGGCACCATTCCCACATCATTCTCCTGCAGAAAGTGGCTGTTCATGGCTTGTGTGGATGCATTGTTCATTGGTTAAAATCTGCCTGGATGGCTGGGCCCAGAGGGTGGTGGTGAATGGAGGTAAATTCTGTTGGCAGCTGGTCACAAATGGTGTCCTGCATTTGTCTTAATATTGGGCTCAGTCTTGTTTAATATCTTCATTGATGATCTGGATTGGGGGATTGTAGTCTCAGTCAGTTTGTGTATGACACCAAGTTGGGTGGGAGTGTTGATCTGTTGGAGGGTTGGAAGGCTTTACTGAGGGATCTGGACAGGCTGGATCAATGGGCTGAGGCCAATTGTTTGAGTTTCAACAAGGCAAAATGCTAGATCCTGCATTTGGGTAATAGCAACCCCATGTAGTGCTACAGGCATGGGGCAGAGTGGCTGGAAAGATCCCTGGTGGGAAAAGACTGGGGGTTCTGGTCAACAGCCAGCTGGACACGAGCCAGGAGTGTGCCCAGGTGGCCAAGAAGTCCAGGATTGTATCAGCAATAGTGTGGCCAGCAGGACCAGGGAGGTGATCCTTGCCCTGTACTGGTGAGCCTGCATCTCAAATCCTGTGCTCAGTTTTGGGCCCCTCACCACAAGAAGGACATTGAGGCACTGGAACATGTCCAGAGAAGGACAATGAAGCTGGGGAAGGGTCTGGTGCACAAGTGTGATGAGGAGCTGGTTTTGGTTAGTCTGGAGAAAAGGAGGCTGAGAGGAGATCTGTTGCTCTCTACAACTACCTGAAATGAAAAATTTCTTCACCAAGTGTTGTCAGGCATTGAAACAGACTGTCCAGGGAAGTGGTGGAGCTATCCTCCCTGCACGTATTCAAAAGACATGTAGATGTGTCACTTCGGGACATGGTTTAGATGTGCACTCAGAAGTGCTCAATAAGCTTAAGAATCTTTTACATCCTAAATGATTCCATGATTCTACAATCCTCTACAGATGAATTGCAAATGTGCTTGATCCTTACTGAGGATTTTATATGAGCAAGATGGAAGCATGCAACCCCATGCATGCTTCCCATGCATGCTCTCCCAACAGCCTCCTTCTATATCTGGCTGCTGGGAGAGGGAATAAGGTCAGATCTGCAAAAGTCACACCCATGAAGGCATGTAAGCTCCCATTCTTATGAGCTCTCATACAATAAAATACTACTTTTATCAATCTAACCTTTTTTTTTTGCCTATGCAGTGTTCAAATTCTACCATCAAATGCTATTTTTTCTAAGTGTAATCCTGGTGCAACTGGTGAAATAAAAGCATGTATACTATTCTTACTGGGATCAAACACTGAATTCTGAAATTCTCTTATTGTGTGACACCTAGTAACTCTGATTGACTGTATGAACTGGATGATTCCTCCTTTCCATGACACCATTCGTAAGGCTGTATTTCATCCCTGTGGATGAAACACTGGACAGAAAACAGGAATGTATCCAGAAAAAGCAACAGTAAAGTAGCACATCTGCAGCCAAACGTTTCACATTCTTAACATTTCCTTATCATGTGCAAATGCTTCAAAAACACTTTAAATATATACCCAGTTGAGTAGAAAGAGCAACATTTGATAGTACACAGAATATTGCCCTGGAGCTCTTCAAGTCCTTTATCAGGAATGAGAATATTCTGCTTTTGTTACAGAGAAAAACCCAAAGTTTTGAGTGAGCAAATGATCTGCCCTGGAGCACATGCAAGGCAATAGTAAGACTGAAATACTATTAAAAACTGTTTCCTGGGATATGCTGATACACCCCGCTCCCTCTTCTCATTCTAAGATATCAACCAACTTTCTGTCTGCTTTTGTGGGAAAAGGAGGCAATAAAGCAGAGGATATATCTTTACACAAGATAACTGAAAAAATACACACTTAAATTTTTTGAAAGACTAAACTTGACACTGACACAAACCAAAACTGTTTCAGAAAACCCATACTTGGAGTCTAACTCCTAAAATGACTGTGTGACCTTTTCTTCCTCTTTTGGTGAATTAAATGGGACTAACCAGATGTAAGGAAGGTCATGAATATACAGAAGAGACTAAAATGTAGGGAGTACTGAAATGCAACAGAATTTTGTTTGTTGAACCAGAAGAAAAATCACTGGGACATGAAAGAGTATTTATAGAGTGAGTAGCTGTAAAGAATAACAAATATAATTCCAGGCTTGTCTGAACTAGAACCATAAATTGGTGGAGGGAAGTTCAGACTGTTTTAAGCAGAATCACTTACACTTCGTGGATCACCTTTTCGTTACCCAAATGCTTCCTCACAAAAATATTTTCATTTTATTTACTAGTTTTCAAAAAAACCCCAGCATCATCATATTAGCTTGTAGAAGCTAATATGTGATGAACAGTTTAGTGTGACTACACTATTCATTTGTTTTGGTCTGTGCTTGAAAAATATTATCTCAGGAAAACTGCCTTAGTGTAACCCATTGCTGCAGTGTGTGCTTCATGGATCCCTAAGGCCCTTCAGTGCAATAAAATGTGCAAAGGAACAGTTACTGCTCCCAAAGAGTTATTGAATTTCAAGGTGTGTCACCAGCTGCACAACCACTGCATTTTCTTTTCTCTTTTTATTTATTTTTTTTTTTAACTGAAGCACAAGATGGTAAGTTCCTATATGTTTTGAGTGGTAGAATGTTATCTTTGAAAAAAAACCAATATGAGTGGTTTTGAGTTATATAGAATGGTAAGATAAAAAGATAAACCCACCCTGCCATACCTACAGAAGTATTTTTTTTTTCAACTCCTCTGTTCTCTGAGGAAAAAAAGTTCCTTTGAGCTGAGACCTTGTAGGCTATTTCAACTTGAGGTGGATTATTTCAGTGCTCAGAAGGCACAGGAGCTCAAAAATGAGTTTATAATGGGAAATTTTGTAGATCCTTAACTTCATCAGTGCACACAGACACTTCCATAGAAAGTAAAAAGATATTTGAAAGATATTTTGCAAAGCAGGTTTTGTCCTTTTGAAAGTGAAGAAGCAGCAGAGCCTTTTTTCATTTCAGCTTCCCCTGATAGCTCACATCTAACTAGGTAATTAATTAAACCTACCTGGTTGCTAATTAACCAGTTGGAGTAATGGCTTTGAAATAGAAATTGGTTCATAAAGATACAAGAAAAACAGAGGAGCTGAGTTGTAAAGTATCAGTGAAATTCTAGACATTTAAGACAGTTCTCTGGTATATTTCTTCTAGATGAGCAGGCATTATGTGACCTACAGAGTTGTTCTCAGTATACAAATGATTACTGATTACAAAATGTGCAAGTTATAAGCCATTACACAGCAGACAGAAAAATTAACTTCATTATTTAGAATGATTTTGGGTTTTTTGACAACTTGGATGTGATTTTTAAAATCATGAGATCGAGGTAACTATCAGATCCAATCAAGAGATTGTAAATTAATACTTTGTCAGAGAAGTCTAGGGATTTCCTCACTATCGTGGCTGTGGGTTGACAGTGTGGAATTGACTGAAAGGCAGAGCTCAAAGGTGTTTTTACTGCAATAAGTGGGGCTAGATTTGATTGCCCACAACAGTCCTCAGTGCTGCTCTTTTGGGTTCAGTTCTAGGTCCAGTTCTGTTCAATGTACTTATCAATGATCTGGATGCAGGAATTCAATGCACTGTCAGCAAGTTTGCTGATAATACAAACTGGAAGGTGCTGAGGGACAAGAGCCCTTTGCCAGATGGAGTGGAGCACTGGACTGTGGTTAATGGGATGAAATATAACACTTCCAAATGCTGGATTCTGCACTTAGAATGGAATAATGCTGGGTCCAGCTGGGAGAAGAGTGGTTGGAGAGCAGCCCTGCAAAGGGCTCTGGGGATGCTGGCCCACAGCAGGCTCAGAGTGAGTGAGCACTGAGCCCTGGCAGCCCAGAGGGCAATCCCCATCCTGGGGTGCATCAAACACAGCAACACCAGCTGGTCAAAAGAGGTGCTGAATCCACTGTATTCAGCACTGGTGCAGCCTCACCTGAGTGCTGTGTGCAGTTCTGGGCCCCATAAGTTAAGAAGGATGTGAAGGTCCTTTAATGTGGCCAGAGGGGAGTAACAAAGGTGGTGCAAGGGCTGGAAACAATGTCCTATAAAGAGTGGCTAAGGACTTTGGGCTTATCTAGTTTCAAGAGAAAGAGTCTGAGGGGAAAATAATTTCTTTTTACAGTTTCCTGAGGAGGAGAAACAGAAAGGGAGTTAATTTCTTATCCCTGGCACCCAGTAATAGGAGTGGGAATGCTCCAAAGCTGTGCCAGGGAAGGTTCAGACTGAATATTAGAAATATTTTCTTTACCAAAAGGATTTACAATCACTGGAGCAGGTTTCCTAGAGAGGTAGTCAGTACCCCAAAACTGTCAAAGAGACATTTGGACAATGTCCTTAATGACTTCCTTTAAATTTTTGTCAGTCTTGAATTGGTAAGACAGTTTGACTAGATAATCATTGAAGGTCCCTTCCAAATGAAATATTCTGTTCTATTCTATTCTATTCTATTCTATTGATCTTTGTCTTTCCAATAGCTTATATCACAAAATCTTTTGTCTTAGGGGAAGGAGGGAGCAGTAGGCAATAGTCTGAAAGCATGGTCAACTTGATGAATATGACACAACTGAAATTATGTGCAAACATGCTTTCAAAGATTATTTCTGTACACGAGTTTGTGGAGCAACTCTTAGACAAAAACTTCACCCTTTTAGCCTCATTCTAATTTTTACATTATTAAGAGGAAGATGTAATATAATGTAATATAATTTTACTTGCTTTCATCAGTTCTGAATACCTGCCTTTTAGATGGCTTAATTGGAAGATTATGTACTTCTCTAGATTCATATCAGGTATCTTTAAGAGTTGCAAAACAGATATGCATTTTAAGCAAGGTTAGCTATGAAACATATATGAGAGTGTTCATACATGAATTACAATATTATTAAGAAGAGTCTAGTTACAGTCATATAATATGGAGGGCTGCTTTGGCTAGTAGTCAGGAATTCCTGGAGAATGCAGTTACAGCTTTCTCCTAGAGCTTCTAGTTATCAGCAAAAACCAGCTGGAGAGTTATTTTCTTGAGCCTTTTTTTCTGAGCTGAAAAAGTTTTCATACAATGTTTAACTAGAAAGAAGATCAGATGATTTTAAATGAACCAGACTTGTGGTGCCTTTCACTGCTCCTTCAAAACTCCCCTATGCAGCTCTGCTGGTTCTGAAACTAAATTAACCTTGGCATCCTGGTTCCAGGGATGGCTGCCACTCAGCTTGCTCTGGTTATAGTCACTGTTATGCTCAGATGCCTAGGCTGAGATTGTTAAGGGTATTTAAAAGTTTTCCAGTAGATGTAGCAACACCTAGTTGACTTTTTGACAAGGACTTGGCATCACCAGTATAAAATCTTATGCTAGAATATGTAGACATGAGCTTCTGCATGGCTGAAGACATACAAAAAAGAGGATACAGTGCCAATACAGACTCAAAATTTAAAGAAAACAACCAAAACTTAGAAGCTATTGTGCCAATATAGTGCCTTTTACCCTTCATGAATGCTTTAATCATTTCAGTAAAAAGTTCATCTTTTCCCATTTGGTCAGCATATCAATGGTGTAATATGCTGGTACTTTTTTGTTGGTAAAATCCTTTAAATCTAAATAAAAGGTTTCTAAGGTCCAGATGCTTAGAAGTAAATGAGTAAGGCAAATCTCTTAGATGTTTCAGACTGCTACCTGAACTGTGGTTAAGGTTTAAAATTTTATTTGGGGAGAGATATTCATCTAGGGACTTTCCAAAGCATCTTGGCTGATATTGCAAAAGGGCACTTCCCGGCATGTTGAAGATGGACATATGAGACAGAGAGAATGCTGTAAAAAAACTCTGTGCCATCTACTCCTGCCTTTGCAAAGATGTAGACGGTGACAATTGAGTTGAAATCTAGATTAAGTGACAGAAGTCTCATTGCTGTGCATGGGGAGGTGTATGGCTGTTTATTAGGGCATTTGGGTACATATCTCTGAGTTATGTCCCTTAGGAAAGGTGTGCTCTAGGGCTGCCTTTGAAGGTCTCTTCCAGGCTCTAAGTGCCCACTAAGAGTATTCATGTCTGTCCAAACTCCACAGGCTGCTGGTGGTGCTGTTGACTGGCTTTTATGCTGGATCTCTGCATCTGGAACATTTACTTGGGAGGCAGGAGATCCAGTTTTACTGCTGGCCTCAGCTTGAGATGACACTCTGAAAAAACAAGTCTTGGCTCTCCCGGTCAGTCAGTTGTTGAAGGCTGAGCAAAGCCATGACTAAATTTCATTAAAATGTCTGAGCCATAGTTCATAAAAGTCAGAAGTGAAAACAGATGATCGTGAAGCTAGGGAAAAACTGCTAGGTGTCATTGATCTGAAAAATGAAAAGATAGTACAGGTTATTATATATTCTCATGCATTAGCTATTTGGGATAATATTTTCATCTTCAACCATGGTGAAACTTTGACCCACATTTGCAGTCTTTCCAACTGCCACAACCTCCAATTTTTTTTTTTGGAGAGTATCAACTTTTCAGGTGCAGCTCCTCACTAGCAATTCCTTATCTTGACTGGCAGCAGCTGAGGATGTGCTTTTACCCTGTTTGACATATCTGTCAGGGAAAAACTGGAGTGGGAGCAAACCTGGTCCTTGCTGTCTCCAGTTCTGCTCCTGCTGGTACTTTGCACTCTAGAGAATTTTCTTGTTACACTCGCAGGGAATTCACTGCCACTTCACCTTTATATATTAACTCCAGCATTGTGTTTTCAACCAGTTCAGCAAGTAAAACTTAGCAACCAGATCAATGAGAAACTTTTGCTATACCAAGTAAGCATTAGAAGACGCATAAGGATTACCCCATTGAGTCAGACCTGGGCAACATCTCATTTGGAAAAAAAGAAAAGGGTTTTAAGCAACAGCAGTGTTGTAGATAACTGTGGATAATGCATTGAAACAGCAACTTCCCTTTTAAAATCAGGAGACATAACACCTCATATCTAGAAGATAACCCCTTCTTATTTAATTCATGTTCATCCATGGGATCTGTGAGTGATGAGAAGTACTCTATCTCACCCCTTAAGAAATGAAATCAAAGAGCTAAATATGTCCTAAATATGATGTGGAAGTGTGGAAAACACACAAAGGAGTACAAATGAAACCAACTGTAACTTTCACAAAGGAAAATAGCCAATTAAAACTATGCCATAAGATAAAAATATTTCTTTGTGTTGTGTAACCTGTGGCATTATTTTAACCTTTCAAGTATGTATAATAGGTAACTTTATTCATGTTTACATTTTTTGCTCTAAAAGCAGAAAACACATATAAAAATGAGTCATGTTGATTACTAAACAAAAATCTATTTGCTTTGATGGCAAAAGGAATATAATAGGGCTTAAAGTTAAGGTTGTGTTTTCCTGAATTATGAAATAAAAATCCATATCTTTAAATACTCTTTAGAAAAACATAAAAAGCTGAACTGACAACAAAATATTTGTGATTATCTTTGTTTTTCCTTACTACAGAAGGGCATAATTTGCAACAGTGTAGATCTCCTGATGCTGTACCACCGTTCTATACATAACACAAGAAATAACCTGGAAAAAGTGTTCTCATTCCAGCTACTGAACTAAAGATTGTCACAGCTTTTAATCACATTCACATTGAAGTCCACATGGATGCAAATAAAAGGAACAGTAGTGAAAAGGTATGAGTTTATCACCTTTATTCTATTTACTCTCACAAAAAATTAATGTGCAACACAAAATACACATTTTCTTGAAATCCTCTGGTGCATCTCTTTATTTTATGTTCTTGTTTCTCTAACACAACATAGGGATCTTTCATCTCTTCTCTCAAGGAAGCAGGAAACAACTTCAAAAATGCAACCCATACTCTGACATCTCTTCAATGTTTCAGAGTTTCACTGAAATCCTCATTAAGATAGCAAATGCCATTATAAATTGATCTAAATGATAGCATGCCTTTACTGTAAGAAATCTAAAGAGGGAAGCTGCTGTCCTAGTTGGTGAAAACATCTACAAAACTTGGAATTATGATGAAAAAAGCATCACCTCATTATTCCTGAGACCTTTCTCAAGTCACCTTCCAGATCAAGTGCTGAATTCTCCAGCCAGAGAGTAGCTTAACAGGTGGGGAGATTCAAATGTTGCAGCTGGCCAGCCATTGCATTTATATTTGTTTCCTATTCCTTTCCACTTTGCTTTTTTTCCTTTTTTTTTTTCCAATATATTGGCTTTTTAGGAACTATGCTTTTTTTCTACCCCAGGCATCACTTTTATTAACAGAACTGTGCAGATTTGAAAAACAGGGCCCTTACACCATTTCTATAAACTGCATGGGAATTCCTTGGGGGGGTCTCCTAAGTAATGACTCGGCTAGATCTTGCTTAGCTAATGAATTCTTTCCAGCTTGCAGACCAACACATCTATCTCAGTGTTTCCTTATTAGTTTAAGGCTGTGCATAAAAAACCATCAAGCATACTAAGAGAGCTGCTGAGGATTGCAGGTTCCAAGCTGTTCCGCTGAGATCTCATATCAGAGTGCACCCACGAAGGGTTTGAATCACTCTCTCTCTGACACCCAAAAATACTGGAGGGAGAGGGGAGCCTCTTGTACCCTTATTGATTTGTCTGGAATCTGCTCCTCCTTGTAAACCACATTTGGGGATTCTTCCCCTTTTGTGGGAGAGACCACAATGCAATACACTCAGTCTTTGTACTATTCGTGCCCCAATTTTTTTCCCCCTTTCCTTGAAAGACTTTGTAATAAGGTAGGCAGAACATTAGAATGCAGTTAGAGCAAAGGATGATTTTAAACTCTTTCTTTCAACAGAAGCATTTCCATTGGCTCTAATTATTAGTTCAAACACTAATGCATAGGGGTGTGTGGGGGTAACGATGAAAAGCAAAGTTATTCACAGATTGCATTTTAATATTCTATAGATTTCCATGGATTTTACTAGTCCTCAGTATAAATTTTTTTACTACTTTGAAAACCTTCACAGGCTTCACTTCAAATATATTTATGATGGCCCTTCTGCTGACCCCAAGCAGGTTAATCTGGTGATGCATATTATATAATGTGATTACAGAAAGTAGAAGCAGGCTAATAAGGTACAATGCGTGGAGTTCTTTAGTGGCTTTGATGTGTATCTTTCAATTTTCAGTCTTGCCTGTAAAAAGCAATGAAAACCCCCTCAGCTTCAGCAGTGCTTGTACTCCTGGTTTCACATTGCTGTGTTATTCTAGTCTGACATGTACTGTACCTGTCTTGTTTCTCACATTTGTGTCTCTTTGGTCTTTTCAAAGTTATGAATACTTGAGACACTCCTACAAATTACTGTGCTGATTAAAAGTCCTTGATCATATCATCTTTTAGCTTTTAAATGCACTGTCAAACAATAGAATCAGGAATATGGGGCTGATGAAGTTATTTCATATTAATGCTTCAAGTTCAAACAAAGTGTCAAGATGAATAAGTACAAGGGATTTTCAGAATGCTTTAATGTTGCCTCATTTCAAATCACTTCATAAGCAGCTTGGTAATGAGCTCAATAAATTCTACTGGAAAAAAAATGCTACCAAAAAAAAAGTAGGTTGCTATTTTATAATTAGCCCTCTGGGCTTGTGTAAAGGAGTCTTTCTTCCTGTTAGAAATCCACTTTGTTAGTGCTGTGATGTGGAGATGGCTAAATGAGTATGAAATATTGCAATTAAGTACATCACAAGTTGTTTATCTTATCAGCAGTGTTTTTCTTTAAAGGATGGCTTGTTGACCACTGTTGTATCATCACAATTTTTCTCTGCTTTGTCAATTTAACACACAGAGGTTTACCAAACACTGCAGAAGACAGCAAACAAACAAAATGGAAGCCAAGTAGGTTTTTAATTTTTTTTTGGAAGGAGCAGGTATGTTTCCTTTTAATCTGAGCTGTTTAACAACCAGATAAAGCGAGTTTCTGAAACTTCCTTTAGATCTGATGAAAGAATTGACCATGGAGGTGTTGGGGTTGTGTGGTGGGTCTTTGCACACCCTGCTGAGCAGCCCTGCCTTTGTTCATGACAGAAGTAGAAAATCAGTTTGACTGTTGGAAAGCAAACCAGTTCATTATTTCATGGACAGCTGAGCCACTGGACTCCTCCTTGCTCTCTGCTGTTATTCTAAAGGCTTCCTAGCATGATCATCTCCTAACCTCCTGAATTTCTTACATTTATTTGGCCAGGTAGGATGGACATAGCCTATGAGAACCTTGTCTGTATTGACAGTATGTTTCATGCAAGGATCTCTTGAAAAGTTTCTTTGAAGGGTCACATCCTGCAATTGTGATTGAGTCAGGTGGTTAAGATTTCTTGTGTGATTTTCATGGACTTTACACAATTTAGTTCTAACTATGGGCACCAGTTTGACTGTGCATAAGTCCCAGAACACAGAGGTATTCCTAGTGTTTTGCTCTATTTCTCACTGCTGTCCTCCTAATTTCACAGCCATCTTGTTTATAATGGGCAATAAAATATGATGCTGAGCAACTCAAGCTTTTGCAGAATAGCTTCTCACCTCATTATGAGACTTATAAGATGCATCAGCATGGCTCTGCACTTGGGCTAATTTGTGCTCCTGAAAGGTAACTTCCGGTCTCCACCCACTGCTGAACTCAGCCATTTACTCAGGGCTATGTGACTGTAGGGTTGGATCTCTGGCAATGCTGTCCTAAAATATTGGGAAATCCTTCTTAATGTGATTAATAATTTGTGAAGCATGGCTTACTGCTGCAGGAGCTTTGCTCCCAGTTCACAATTATATCACATTTATCCATATGTCTACTCATTTTATTCTTCATATTAATTTCAACAAATTTGCTAACTAAAGAATTCAGTCTAGTATGAAGATTCACACATTCATCCTTATGGCATTTTTTATTTCTTTGGTAGCAAGTCAGATTTAATTTTAACTTGGAAGCAGAGTTTAAAATTCACCAATATGGTATTCTTTTAGAACTTGGCTTCATAGTGCTGGGTCTCAGAAATTTTTTCCTGTTTTTTTACCACTCTCTTCTAAAACTTCTCCTATTGACATTTAAGTTCAAGATAGTATCCCCCAAATATAGATTACCCTCTAGTATGAAGACAAGTACTAGGAATTTATTTAGCACTTCTGCAACAACTTTGCCTTCCTTGGGGACTCTTTGCACCTTGACCACATCTGTCAACTTACAGGCAAGCTTTCTCGTTTAAACATGTTTAAGGAAAATATTTATTAGTAGTTTTATGCCTCTTCCTGGAGTTTCCCATTATTTTTCTTTGACTGGTTTGTGATGGTTTTAAATTTAACTTTCCTAATCTTATGCTTCTTTTTTCCCCTGTTTTCCTTATTTAGACTATTGTTTTATTTTTTGTTTGGTGGGGTTTTTTGTTTTTCTTTTTGTTTTGTTTTGTTTTAGGTTCTGCACAGTGTTTAGATTAAATTCGTAACTTCCTCTTGTCTCCCCTTCCAGCAATTCAGACTTTTTTGGCGACCCAGGCTTTAGCACTACTCATTTAATAGTTAATTGAAGGAATTACATTTTCTGTTAGAGTTTTCTGATAAGGAACATAAGTTCTACCTGTTTTATCACGTGAAAAAAGAATCATTCTTTAGTTGACATTTTTAATGGACTTTTTCACGTTATATGTTCATTACAGCTGTTTTTTGGACTACTGTTCCTTCCAAACCAGCCTCATGCCTCTGGCAACTGTCCATTAAGTGATTAGGTGCGAGTAAAATTCACTTCACTGTACTCTGCTGACCTCATAGTGACGTACATTGTGGGAAAAGGCCCATCCAGATGGGAAGTGATCCACTCCTGTGCTCAAAGGCATGAGATCAAGATGCGTCTCCTTGCCAAAAAGAGAGTAAATCATAGCTGAGGTGATAAACACTACCATTTATCTAAACTTTTGTTAAAGTCCTGCATGATAGAAATTTCACGAACTCCTTAGGTAATATATTTTTACAATGAACTACACTTGTTTCTTTTATTTGTCCTTATTTTTTTATAACAATTAAGCTTGCTCTGAACTAGACATTTCAAGTGAATTTTGGAAGCGTAAACAGGTCTCTAGTAACATTTTAATATATCAGATCTCCCTCACAATCTAGTACACTTGAAGGGAGAAGCCATAAGTTTAGACACAGAGCTAATACAATGGCATGGCAGCAAATTCTCCTTTTCAAGAAGAATTTTTAAATTTGAAGGTACAACTACAGCTTGATTTGATTCCGTTGTGTAGTGCGGTTGGTAGACAGAAAGTAGATCTCATAAGGTTTTTGTATTTTTGTACCTAAATATGGGCATATCATTAATTCAGAACCATATATAACTAACTTAGCTGCCTCATCAAAATTCCCCAAAATACATGCTTCTGTTAGCCAATTGCTGTGGTGTTACAGACTGCTATCCTTATCGAGCATATATTTCTCTTATTTTTTTCCCCCTGGGACATTAATCCTTTTAAATATGAAAATTTTTAGATTATGAATATGAATTAGCTTATGGCTATGTAGTTTTGGATTCATCCCACCTTCACATTTTCACAGTTTGATTGCTGAGTTGATGACAGTTTATTTACTTAAATATTTATACACGAGCAGCTTAATCTCTTTCTATTTTAAGGAAAAGTAAAATGATTGTAGAAATATATTACCCAAAGCAGTTGTGGAATTTCTGTCATGCAAGGCTTTAACAAAAGTTTAGACAAATGGTAGGATTTAGTACTTCAGCTATAGTTTATTGTTTTTGGCAAGGGGATATATTAAATCACTCTTTGGTTTCTTTGTCAGTGTTATTTTCTTTTGGTCTGTAGGAAAGAAATTGCTTATTTACCTTCCCTAAGTGGAGGTTGTAAATTAATTTAGAAATAAGAAACAAAATATAGAGATTTTAGACTGATAAAATTGGTAAAATATGAAACAAGCTGTAACATTACCTTACAAGTTTGATTATACACAGAACAGGTAAGGCATAATCACTGTTACTTCGGAATTTTGGCTTGGGATGATGGCTTTGAAATTTTAGCACTCACCACAGGAGACAAGATTCTCTAATCAATATTAAAATTCTTTATGACAATAAGCACAATTCAATGGCTCTTCCATGAATAGCCAGTAAAATTCTTCTCAAAATCCATGATACTGTATAAGGCAGATTCTGCTACCCTTATTATCATAGTGAAAGCATGCATGTACTCCATGCTATAAATACTGTGCTCACCAAATAACTCATTAATACAAGCAAAGTCATATATCGATAGATGCTGGATATATGCTATAGAACCTTGTCCTAATTCTTTTGAAGAAACAGATAACTCAAATCTGTCGTTTATAAGTACCTAAATTTGAATTTGTGTATCTGAAAAATAAACCTGATTTCCTGATGCAAAAAAGCCAGACAATCTGGGGCTTGCTCCATTATGTACAGCTGTGGTATAGTTCTATCACCTAAGTATCTGCCCTATGGTTATCCATGCTATCAAAGTAATTTCACAAGTTCAAGTCCCATTTTGGACAATAACAATTCTACTGAGAAAGTAAAATTCCTAAGAAATATGGTTTTCTTGAGAAAACTGTGGCTCTAACGTTGGAAGTTGTAGTCCATGTGTCAAGACTGAAAACAAAACTATGAGGGGAAAAAATATTCTTCACTGTTTAATGACACTTAATTCACAGCTAGCACACTGTCTCTAAACTATTACATAATTAATAGCATATGCATGGATACAGGCATTGATATCATTCAGCTGCAGTGGTCAACACACCATGGTTACGTAATTCTGTTCTGCAGATGGCAAAGCTATGGATATTGCAGTGATATATCCAAGCAGAATGATTTTTCCTAAAGATATCCTCAGTATTTTCCCTGTGTCAATAAAAATGCTAAAAGAAGTATCTGAGAGGAATAGTAATAGCTTCTGAGTTACTGCTGCCAAGTATGAACTCAGAAAGAAGTGAATCTAGTATGAAATGCACATTAGGAGCCATACCAGCAATAAAATGCAATTTTTAAAAACAGATACCTTTACTCCTTATTCTTTCAAAGTCTTTCCTTTGCCAGTCAGTATTATTTGGGTTTTATTTAGATTGAACTTCAGCTAATTCACGCTATCCATTTAATGTTATCACATCTGTCAAGCACCGTAAAGCACAGAAATTTACGTATAGGAGTTTAATGAAAAGCACATGAAAACTTTATATTTGTAATATTATTAATATTTCCAGATGAATAGCTCTTTTCTTTCCCTCCCCTCAAGCCCTTTCTCTTTTGATTGGCCTGTCTGTCTGCCTGTCCATCTGCCCTTCACAGATCTCTGCCCATTCTAGGGGACAGGCTTGTATAAGCATGGTATCCATATGTTTAACAAGGCAGGTGACAGACTGGCAACCTCCAAAACTACACATCCCAGTATATTATGGGCTGAGGAACGAGTGCACATTAAGCATAGGAGAAAGACCACAGATAAAGAAGAAACCCTCAGTCATTTCTGTAAGGCTGCACTGTTGCTCGTGTAACTGCAGAGCTATCGGTGTCAGTGTTTGCTGACAGATGTAAAAAATTGAGTTAAACTCTTCATTTGCTTTTCAAGAATGACATTAGGAACTACAGGCTGAGGTTCACTTTTCCTTGTTAAGGTACCTTGCTGTGACCTCTTTAAAAAAGGAACAGAAATTCCAAGATAAAACGAAAAATTCTCCTCTTAACTTGTCCATTTTGTGACTTCACTTCCAAAACACATGCCAGTTATCACAAAAAGGGGTTTTTTTTTCCTTGTTCTTTACAGAAGATTGATTTTACACAGATTGAGGTGGGACAATTCAAAACTTTAAATTTTGCCTCTATGCAAGTTCAACTGAGTGGAAAGATGTTCTACTTTCTCTCCACAGGACCAGCTACTATTTTCTGGTATTTTTGTGAAGTATTTTTATCCTCTGAACAATAAAGACAAGACCTTTTGGATCCAAGTGCATTCCAGTTGTAATAAGGGCAAAGATTTCTCCTAATGGCTATCTCTGACTCAGCGATGAATTTCTGAAACAGAATGAAAAATTTAGCAGTGAAAGATGAATTGCAGAAAAATGGTGGATTTGAGCATCTTTACCCCAAAAGGTTTATGCTATTTTAGCACATCACAAGAAGCTCACTTGAGGTGAAAATGTAGCAAAATAGATGAATGAACAAAACAGGGGAGATGTCACCTAATTCTTTCTGAGAGAACTCTCAATCTTCCTGTCAGCCTAATCTTCTGAGAAGAATTCTTTCCCCTAAAATAATTATAATCAATAATCTTATGTGCTAGTGCTATAGCTTCTGCACCATTGTTTACCTGTCTGCCTTTGGGATTGGAACCAGATTGTGCTTAGACTGCTGAAATTTTGTAAAATGTCATTATTTGACAGTTTAGCCATCTGCCTTCATCCAGATGCTACCATTCTCTAGACTGATCTGTCACTGAGTGAATGCAAAAAGCACGGCAGTCTCTGGAACCCATTTACTGTGAAGCAGTATGTGCTGGTGTTTGCTGGCTCAGCCATTTCCTCCAAAATGTTGTGCATATTCATTGCTCTTCTGAATATTTTGTCTAAAGTGCTATTGGGAGCACTCCTTTTTTTTTTTAATTCATGTCAGAGTTAGCAATTTTTATGTCAATTATTCACTTTTTTTTTTGGTAGAAATGCTGCTGTCCCATCTCCCTCAGGAATGCCACCATTTGGATCCTGTCCCAAACTTTCAGTGTTTGTTTTACAAAAGATCAAGAGAGGGTGCAAAGAAGATGAGTAATTTCTGCAGTAATTTGGAGCTTTTCTTCTTTCTTAAATATCCTCAGATTTTATCTAGTAATGAGAACACCAGCAGTTCCTTCAGGAGATTTTCACACTTAAATGGGTTGCTACATTATATCTTTGAAATAGTTTTGGTTTTTACCTTTCTTTCTTCTAATATACTTTGTGATCCTAGGTAATTTCATTTCCAGGAAAACGAAATCTGTACATAAACATTTTATTTTATTTTTAAAAAAGCAAAATTTAATAAAAAGTCACCTAGGTATTTGATCAACCTTCTTAAAGAAAAGTGAATCCTTTTGAGATACATGAAGCATGCAGCTTTGAGGTGTAGCAGAGACATTTCAACAGAGAGAAAAACATCATTGTATGGGGGATTAAGGAGAGAAGAATTTTCTTTGTTCAGACTCAGAGTTTCTTAATACACAGTAGCAGTCTGCAGGCTGCTGGAGGGTCACAGAGGGTATGAAGAGAAGGTGTACTTAGGATTTAGACTTATATGTCAATAAGTAATTGCTTCAGAGATGTGACTTGCAGGCAAAAGGATACAACTAATAGTCTTAGGAAAAAATACCCTTCTCTTTTAATCATGATCATAGAGGAAAGAATAAATCTCATTTTTATGTACTGTTCTTAACTGGTGTTATTATTTGTCACTGGGGGAGAGGCTTGAATTGTTGGAGAGGCTGATGGGATCATCTCCATGCCCTGGTGCTTAAGTAGATCTCCACACCGTAGTGCATGAGTGCCTCTCAAATACTCAGAAATAAAAATAATAGCTCAGGTGTTCTTTCTGCCATCTGAGACTTTAAAAGAGATAACGGGAATTATAAAAGGAGTTGTATGTGTCTGAGCCAGGTACACCTAATGTGTGCAAAACTGTTGTATCCTCTCCTCAAGAAATTAATTAATTTTTGTTTGCCTCCAATAAGAAATAAAACATGGAAGAATCACCAAGATATATGGAGAAAATGAAGAACTGCTGGCTGTGGAAAAATAAAGACTAAAGTACATTTTACTAGCAGAAAATTAATTGAGATTAATTGAGATATACAGAGACTGAGGGTTCACATGGTCAATTTTAGTCAGTGGACAAGCTGGTGTTTATCCTAGCAATAGAAGATGATAAAAATAAGGCATACATATTAGACAGAGGTTTGCACCAGAGGAAGAGGTACACTGAATATGGCCTTTTAACTTAATAAATAAAAAATAGATTAATTTCTTCAGCCTCTCTAGTAAAACATTGAGCTAACATTATGGTGCACTAGAAAAGATAAGTTTTAGGCATGGGTACTTTGTCTGGAAAGTTGTCCACATTGAAACAAGAGATGGACTTGTTATATTTCTGCAGGTGCTTCTTAGAGAACTAGAATACATTTTTTTCATAATATCTATCCTGGTATTGTTTATTAATGTTTATTAGTAATAATTACTTTCGTGTTCACTAATGCATATTCACCTTGAGAGAAATTTCAAAAGCAAAACCCAAAAAAATTCTAGTATATGGGATGAGCACAGAGGAATCTTTGTCCTTTTCTTATCTCTTCTTGTCTCCTCATGCTTCTTTCTGTCACCTCATACCACCATTATATGCATAAACATCGTGACAACTGTGTTGCATGTTGCATAATGTTAATTCATGTGTTAGAGGCTATCTCTAAAGCTGTGGGATTGAAGGAAAAGGAAGACCATATTAAAACCTGAAAAATGAATCAGGACTCTGAAACTTGTATTAATTAGCATATATTTGATACTAATGTTAAAATGTTAAAACTGACCTTCAGGTCCTTTTACCGAGTTTGGAAATGTTTTATGTACATGTAAATCATATATGCCAGCTTAGCTGTAGGTTTGGGTGAGCCTGAAGAAATGGAAATTACAACTTAGTAAGGACAAAAGGGAAACTGCAACTGCCACAGACTCACAGAGAAAGTCTTCTTAACTAAGATACACCACACACTACTAGTGTTGTAGATTGCCACTAAATTAGAACAAGTCTGAAATCTTAAATTATCAGGAGTGAGGGTCTTCCTTTAGTAATCTTTTCACTGTGTGACAGACCCAGTAAAGGCTGGACAGCTAAGCTCTGTAAGTTCTCTGTTGGCTGTGTATCACTCTGTCCAAGGACAGCAGTTATACCAGTCTACTTTCCTCCACAGCAGGGTTAGACTTTCTTTAGGTAGTCTCTTGCACTAAGAACTAAAGGTTCCAAGGCACTTATTTGCTTAAGTTGCTTCTACTGCACTGAGTTACTTGTTTAGCTGTAATGGCTCTTAGGCTAAAGCACTATTTTCGGTGTAGGACTTTTCCACCCTTTTACCTCTGTAGGTGAAGTATTTGTTTTAAGGAACTGACTGCATGACTTACACAGCAGGTGACAGAGATGCAACAGAAAGAGTCAAGATGAGTAGGCTGAAGCTGAAGATGCTGCCCTGCATTGTATATGATAGTTCTGATGCCTTTGCTTTTTTATAGAGTGAACATCAAGCCGTCGTATCCATAAGCCTCATTGAATAAATGGGCTGTGAATTTCTTGTGAGAAAAAATGCAGCTGGAAGTCAGCAAATAAAAGAAAAAATGGGGAAAAAAAGAAAAACAAAGTGTAACTGCCTAGCTGTGCAAGAATTACTGTGGTGTATGGACAAAGTTTAATGTTAACAGGTTCTGCTAAAAATTTTCCCCACGTCACATTTTCATGATGTTAACAAACAAGAGCAGCTCCTTAATTATGAGTATCCATGTTAGACTTTTTATTTCATACTCCCTGCTTTTGAGCAATGCTCCTGCTTTGTTTCCATTTCTAGGTCTAAACATTTCCTCAAAAATTAGGTCAGGAAACTTTACTTTTGTGTTCCCATCCTTTCTCTGCCCATCTTTCATCACTCACCATCCTGTTGTTCACTGCTTCCTACTCAGTGTCAGCAGTGTCATCAGAAGGTTGATGACACAGTCGTCTGTGGTTTTATTCTTTTCATTTTTACTAATTTATTTCATTGTAAATACTTGATCTGGTGATCTTTATTTTTTTCCCCCCTGTATTGTGGTCTCTTTGTGCACTCACTCATATCTTAAACCTCTTTTGTATCCTGTACCAAAGCGGTTTCAATTTTTGTCAGGACTTAAAATCATAGAATATGCAGAATTGGATGGCTCTCCTGACTCTCCTGACTCTCATGATTCTGATGACTCATCAGAATAATCAAGTCTAACTCCTGGTCATCCACAGGACATCCAAGAATCACACCATGTGTCTGAGGGAATTGTCCAAATGGTTCTTCAACTCTGTCAGGCTTGGTCTTGTGACCACTTCCTGGGGACCCTGTTCAGTGCTCTGACAAGCTCTGGGTGAAAATCTTTTTCTAATATCCAACCTAAACTTCCTCTGACTCAACTTCATGCCATTTCCTCGAGTCCTGTCACTAGTCATGAGAGTGAAGAGATCGGTACCTGGCCCTCTGCTTCTCCTTAGGAGGATGTTGAAGATCACAATGATGTCTCTCCTCAGTCTCCTTTTCTTCAGGCTGAGCAGACCAAGTGACTTCTGCCTCTCCTCATAAAGCTTTGCCTCCAGACCCTTCACCATCTTTATGCCCTCCTTTGGATACTGTCTAATAGTTCAATGTTGTGGCACCCAAAACTGCCCCCAGCACTTGGGGTGAGGCTGCCCCAGTGCAGAGCAGAGCAGGACAATGCCCTCCCTTGCCCAGCTGGTGATGCTGTGCCTGATGCACCCCAGGACATGGGTGGCCCTTCTGGCTGCCAGGACACTGCTGGCTCATGTTCAACTTGCCATGGACCAGGACGCCCAGGTCCCTTTCCACAGTGCTGCTCTGCAGCCTTGGAGACTTGGTTGTCTCTGTCCTTGGGTGACCTTCAGATCCCAGCTATTGACCAGAGAATTACCATTGGTTATAGGCTGTCCCTTGGCACTGCAGAGTTTTGAAGTCACAGCTTTGACATTTCTCAGCTGAAGTATTCCCATCTTGAACAAAGCTTTGGATTGGGGACCTGGGATGAACAGATACTGGATTAATATCACAAAGCAACAGTTTCTAACACTCGAGGAAAAACAAAACCATAGTAACTCAAGCTCACTTTAAATCTGATTGATAGCAAACTGGTGGCCCCATTTGCTGAAGAATTCAATATCCAATGAGGACTTAGTTCTACAAATAACACTAAAGAAATATAGAGCTCAATGATTTGAGTCAGCTGTTTCTTTCCATGTGTACAGTGGGGAATACATGTCTTTCTGTAGCAAGCTGGTTTTATTGAAGAATAGGGGAAAGTTTTATCAACTTTTTCTTTAATTTATTAAGTCTCTTTCTCCAGGAAAAGGACATATTCCACTTGGTTATGGAGTTTCAAGTAAATAAGTAGAAATACACAGATAAAATTGGGTGCAAGAAATTCACATGTGTTGTTTAAAGTACAGTGCAATTTTTCATCTTCAATGCACATTCTTCATCTAGAAGATGTCAATATTTACTGGAAAAAAAGGCAAATCCTTCAAAGTTATTTCTTCACCTTCCATATTTTCAGTTTTGATAAGGACTAGTCCACCAACCATCAACTTCTTTCCTTTGAATCTGTTGCAACAGCCCTGCTGGGGATCCATACACAGCTAACAATAGGTAGAGCCTCTGAACTATTCAGAGGCTTCTGTGTAAACTTTTCTTTTTTTTCCTGACAAATTCCTCTTCCCCACATTATGAAGGGTAATATGAACCTGATACTTCAGCTCTGTGTTTCTTCAGTCAGAGATGTTTCTTCTAAGTGTTTTCTACCCATTTCTCCCCCCCCCCCCCATTTTTCCTACCTGAATGATGAGAAAAAATAAATCCTTTGAACTAAAGAAACCCAGGGCGTTGGGTTTGGACTGGTTTGGACTACTAGATGTGGTAGGAATCTTTTGCAGTTCCTAAACTGCACAAGCCTGGGGTTTTTCAGCCTAGTTTCTAGAATCACTCTATGCTACATCATTTAGCAAAATATTAATCTTGCAAATGTTCTTTTTTCAGATAAAGATGTGCTTGAAAGCTGACATTTTTTGTCTCTGGTCTTTGCAGATATCCTTAAACAGCATGATTCTCCCCTGTTCTGGGTGAAGGTCATGCTGCATGAAATTAAAGTCCTTTTGATGATCTGCTGTGCCTTGGTAAATGCAATTGACCTTCTTTGAGAGGTGAAAATTGCCTTCTGTCTCACCTAGGGTCAGGCTAAACTATTCAAGCTTACGACAAAACAACCCCTTTCCTCCTTTTAATTTGTAAGGTTGACTTTAGCCCCCTGACCCTACTTTGGGACAAATGTATTGCCAATGGGAAAAATAGAACATTAATACTTTTTAGTGTCTTTTTCATCCAATAACAATGGCCTATCTAACTACATTTTCTCTCCTCAGTTGGGAAGGAGGGGAAGACTTATGCACCGACATTTGGCAGTCTGCCGGCTGTTCGGTACATTTCATTTCAATTGCTGCTTTCTCTTACTTTCTGAATAAACTCTTTTTAACCAAGTCTTGCTTGAACACATTGTAGTTGGCCCTAGGTGGCACTTTTAAGCCCTAAGGACTACTTTAGGGAGATTGATACATGAAAGGATGTTCCAAGTCACTCCAGAAATGTACTAACAAGTTAAGGAGTCGTGAAACATGCCTAGTTGGAATGGTGATTTGGTCTGAAAACACTTTAATCTGTGTTTTAGGTCACGACTCTTCTGATTTCAAGGGATGATGGGTAAGAGAATAAAAAAAGTATGCTGCCTTTCTTGAACTACTTAGGGAAAAAAATGTAGGCTCTCTTTTAACACTTGCAAAGTGAAGTCATTGCATGAGTCTACCTTATCTGGCTGGCATTTCTAGATTATTTTGCTGCTGCTGCTGTTTTTGTTTCTGTTCCCTTTTCCAATTGCTTTTTCTGATCTTTGCATGAACATGGTTTTCTTATGCTTTTATATTGCACCTCTGTAATAGTGGAAAAGAATTCCATAGCCTTTTGGCAATACTTTCTCAACAAAACCCTAAATTATGTTGTTAGAAGATTGGAGGGTTTTTTTGTTGTTTGGTTTTTTTTTTGTTTGTTTGTTTGTAAAAAAGAGGTCTGTGTAAAATGCAAGAATATCCTGGAACATTTTTAGCAATTCCAGAAGGACCCAGAAGTTGGATAGATAGGCATGGTATTCAAAATTATGAAAGCATAATTAAATTTTAGGGATAATATATCAGATCTTTAATGAAAACAACATGGATGTTGAAATAAAGACATAAAAAGTTTTGCTAGCCATATCCACGTCTTCTTTACTGGGCAGAATATTTTAACATGTCTCCTGTATTGTCCAATTACCACGTCAAACCCTTTTCATTAAATGATATCTTGGAGTATAATTTGTGGAAATGAAAATTTGGTCCACATAAAAATAACTAGTATTTCTAAAGTAAACAGTAGATCTCAACATGAATATATATTTTGCTTTGTGCTCATGATTCTCAGAATAGCCACACCCATGCACACATCATTCATATGCAAAGATGCAGTGGATATTTGTATGGATACTTTAAGAATGTAAATACCATCACGCAGTAACTGAATCAAAATTTCAGAAAATGATGCATATCTTATTTAGTACTTTAGCAGAATGTCTTCTGATAATGCTATCCTAACCTTTGTTGCTCAAAGAAGAAGTTGCTTTGCTTTAATATTGCTCTGCAGTTGTTGGGATTTTCTAAGAAATACTCTAGATACTCTTAATCTGTTAAAATGAATTAGGAATAATTTACTTTTTAATTCAATTTTGTGATTCCTGCTTATATAGTTTTCTTTCTAAAGGACCTCTGCTATGTCCAGTGCTGTCAGTCTTCTAATATTTTCCAACAGGATAATATATCTTCAGAGTTTGAAAAGGGAAATAAGTATTGCAAAATGTTAATTCAAAGCTGTGTACTTGTGTGTCAATTTACTATCTGTGTTTACAATGAAAAATACAGTCAGATTTTTTACATTTATGGTGCTAAAAAAACAGAACTAACAACAAATTAAATCAAGCCTGTGCCTATAGTTTAAGAGCAGTTATAGATAGAAAAACACCTTTACATTGGGACCTCTTACCTCTCCTAAATGGAAGTGAGGCAAAAGCCAGACTGTCATAAAACACTGGCATACACTAAAAAATGTCTTGCTTTCTGGGCAGATTTTGTCAGTTTTTTCATATTTAAAAAAAATCCTGTGTTCAAAAAGCTGAAGTGGGATATTATATAGGACAGGGGGTTGTTAATAACAGTTCATAATATGCTCAAAATGAAATCCCAGGCTGGGCACGATTCAGCAGTGTACTGAGCACTTAGTTACAAATCCATCAGAGAAAATAATCGGGTCTGTTTTGAAGGGGAGTGTCAAGATCTAATTTTCTGATGGTATTATGTCTGCTTACCACAGTGTAGTCACAAGCACAGTGCATAAACCTAATGTTTCCTTGAATAAGGCCAATATCTTGACAGGAGATGTCCATTCTCCATTTGGAAGTAATTTTATAAATTCTAGGAAGACTAATTTATTACAGTAGTTTAGTTTAGAAAATGTCACCTTCATCTTGCAAGCATAGGTATTTCTCATGTATACATGCCTCATCAGCTTTTATGGATATTATACAGCTTATAATACTTATGAATACAGAAGATACTGAATGCCTCACATATCTAGTCTACTGTACTTCCTTCTCACTCTAAGTACAGTCCTTAAAAACATCTGGATTTCTAAATCAAAGGATCAGTGTTACTCTTGAGTTAGTACCCATGTTCAAAAGTGATTTAAGTGTCAAAAGCTAAATATGCAAAGGAAACTATGAATTGAAAAACTCAGTTTGCTGATGTGTAGGTTCCCATTCAAACCATGGTTTATAAAATGCAGGAAGAGATAAGTGCCCATGTGCCTCTTTTTCACAAATTTCTGTGCACTGAGAAGGTGATTTCTATAGACTATTGCCTTGGCTAGTGCCACCTGTGAAGCCTGCTGAGGTTCATGAGGAGCTTCCAGGTATCAGGGGACCATCAGCCCTTTTTTTTGACATCATTGCAGGCTGAATAGACTGACTGCCCTGAACATTGCTGTTGCTTCAGGTGTCTCTCATTCTTGTCCCAAAAATGCTCATGCCTGAGATGTGTGAGATACTGGTTTTGAGCAATCCACTTGTTGCAGACATATATGCCTTAAATCCTCCTTAAGCACCTGTACCTGCCAGAATTCATTTCACTCAACTTGGCCATTTAAATGGGTTTGTAAGCCTAAACTGATAACCGTAGACTCTTTCTTTTTTATTTTTATTTTTGATTTTAGGTCCATTAATCAGGCAGAGGATGGAGCCAATTCTTTTTGCACCCTAGACACACATTGATTGATTGAAGTGACTGGCTGAGGTTCTGCAGATGAACTTATGCACATCAAAAGTTAAGAACTTCCTGTAGGAACTTTATTCTCCTTGAAGTCAGTTGGATTTGGATTCTGATGGTGAAATCTGAAGCCATCAAAAATGACCTCTGAAGTAAAAAAGCCTATTGACATTTCTGACACTGGGTTTTGAGTCTAGGAGCCCCGTGATGCACCTGCAGCACAGATCAAGGTGTGGGTACTGATCATATTACTGTAACTTTCTCATTTTGCTGGCAGCAGTGTGTTGGCAACAGCCTGGAATTTACTGTGGGCTGCAAAATCCCTCTGCAAAGCTGGGATAAATATTACATGTTAGTCTGCCCTGAACTCTGTATTGCTTTAGCAAGGCCGGCTAGCTTGAGGAAATAGTCAGCAATCCCCTCACAGACTGCCTTTCCCACACTCTTGTAGTTGAAATTCTGGAATGACAGACAAGAGATAGTGTATCCCTATCTTGCATGAGTGTCATGGTATTTCATATTTCATCAGTTTATTCGAAGTGCTACAGAACTTGTGGATAGAAGGGAAAAGAAGCACTGTATTTTCTTGCCAAAAAAGCGTAGCTTTGTGAGGGTTGCAAATCTATGTGCATCAATTGACACCCAGGTCTTAGACCTCAAAGGGTGTAGTAACCCTTCTGATTGAAGGTCACTGAGAAGAGTTCTGTAAGGCACTTTTAAAATTGCCTGAAGTCCAGAGGCAGCTTTGATTTTCCAGTGTTCTGAATTTGATGTAGGCACTGTACTAATTGCTCTGATCCCCTGTGAAAGGTAACACTCACGTATCCATGTCAGTATTTCTGGATCATTAGGTGACATTGACACTTCTAGCCTTAGGATATCACTAAAATTAAAGACCTTTAACTTTAGCTCAGTTCTTTTTGCCTTGAGGACACTAAGGTATTTACTCAATAGGTCCCTGCTGGGAGGTTCCTAAGATCTTTGCCCCTTTCCTTTGGCAGCTCTCTTTACAGTCTATGATTGATTGGCGTGGGCCTTTCTGGCTCCTATTTTGGGTGTTCATTAATACTTACACATTTACTTGGGACTGTTTCAAGCTTCTGTGTTCTCTAATGTATTGCTCATTGGCATTCTCAGATCCCAAGAGTGTCCTGAAGCCCTTAGTTCCCAAAAGATGCTTGCTTTTTAGGCAGCTTGAACTCCTGTTTTTCACCCTCAATTTAGGACATGTGGAAAGCTATTCTAAGATGTGTTTTTGACTGTTCTGCCGGCTCAGCACTTGTCAGGTGACATTGCAATAAGAACATTTGAAAGCTGTTGTACACACCTTCTCTGGGGCATTTATATGCCAAATCACAAGGTGCAGTATGGGTTTAACTCTCTAGAGTTCCAGCCAAAACTTGAGGATGATCTGGAAGGTGGATAAAAGAAGCAAATGATAAAATTTTACCTCATGTTGCCTGAAGGGAATGGTCAATACAACAGAAATTTTCTTTAGGAAAGATGCATCTGAAAAAATGGTGACTTGTAAATTACTTTTCAAGTACTTTTGTTACATGAAAAAGTTTTCATTTTTAACCTAATGTTTCTGGCTTTACTTGGTCCAGTTTTTTAAAATATTAAAAGTAGTTTGTTTTCTTTAACTCATAAGTTTGCACTACTGACCCTTAGAAATTCAAAATAATAGTCCAGGAAAAAGAAATACAGAAGTGAATATCACTTGCAGATTCTCCCTTCACTTTTATTGCTTAAATCAAAAATTTAGGCAGTTACTGACTCTGTAGATCCTCAATCATCATGATGACAGAAAATCCTCTTCCATCAATTACATTTGACCAGGAAGTTTTAACATTTTCTTTCAGATATGGAATGAAACACACAGCACAGTACACTACAGTTTGTCATTGTATGAGTAGATTACTGCAGAGTGCTCTTCTTTATGCCAAGTTATTATAACAATTTGCAGTAGCAATTTACTGTCATGCTATAGTGGCATAACAGGGACAGCAGAGAGGTGAGCAACTCTCACTGTCTAGAACTCTTTGTCCATCAAGTAGCAAGAAGGTCTGGTAGAGGCGTACCCAGGGATTATTTTCAAAATACCTGTTAAGGGAATTGTGACTAAGAATGTGTAGACACAGGAGTACCAGATACCTGTCATGGTTGCTAAAAATATTCCTGTTCTTGTCAGATTGCACAATGGTTTAATTCCCCATGAAAGTCTAGGTGACATATTTGCTACCCAAGTGAATAAAGTGACAAATACTACCAGGGCTAGTAATAAATGAATTTGCCTTTTGGATGGTAATCTTTCATGCCAGCTCATATGCTAGCGCTTAAGGCAAACTATTTAAAACACACTTCACCTAGTTTGAACCTGGCAACCACATACAAGCAAGAAAAATGAATCCCAAGTTTTTCTTTATGACATGTCTCTCTTTCACTAGAGATCTAGAAGCCATTTAACAGGCTTTGTAATCAGAAATAAGAGCAATTTTATGCAATAGATCAGCTTTCTAAACAATAATTCATCCAAAAGAGATGAAATGGTAGGGTGTATATGTATGTGTTATTTTAGGAGGAAATTTTTATGATTTTTATATATATGCATGTGTTTGTGTGTTTGTCCATTATGTCTTTATATTTGAATATAGATACATTTGATATATTATTTTGTTATAAATGACTTTTTTATACACTGTAATAACTCCTAAAAATAATTAGTTTTTGCAATCCACTGAACTTTACAGACAAGTCAAAGCCAGATTTTGCTAAATTAATGCCACTGAATGGATGGAAACATCTAAAAGAATCTGCTTGGCGTCCTGAGGTAGCAGAAATTAGTGACTCTTTGGTGGAGTCCTCACCTGAATTCTATTAGCTGAAGTTATGGTGTAAGGAATCTAAAATTAAGACAATCCACTGTGCTCTGAAAACCAGAATAACATGACAGAGCTGAGATGCCTTATTTGTTAAGTCAGTGTCAATGACTGGTAAATAGAATAGGTTACTCTCAAGAGGTTATAGAGTGACCTGATGTCTGTGAGGAGCACTGTAAGTCTCAACTTTTCTTTGAAAAATAGAACTGACTAAGCAGTAGTTTCATCAAAAGAAGACGAATTTTGGTAGCACATAGTTGTCAAAGGCAGAAGTAATGTTTATTTTTCCTGAAATGCTTTGGGACTCGAAGGTATAGTGAAAGCTTTGTGAAATTTTCAAAGCTTAAAATGAATTTGAAAATTGCATTGGATTATGAAATGACTGTATCCAATATACTGATCTATTCAGGTAGGTCAGATGAGTTACACTGAACATTTTTGTAATCAGGTCTTTTATTTGGATGCAATAAAACTTTTGACTCTAGCTCATCTTAAATGAACAGAGAAACCTAGATATTTATCACTAAGCAGGTACTTTATGAATCTTGATAATCAGAAAAGAAAGAACTGGAAGTGGAAACATGGAAACAAGTAAATCTCACTATCTTAGAATTTTCCATAGTTAATTTCTTTACCAGTGTTTGTCTTAATTCTCTTGCCTGGTTCTTCTTTATTTCAATTCAGTCTTTTATTATTAATTTTATTCAAGTTTCCTCTTCACTGCTCATTGTTCAGCCAGATCTTTCATCCACATACTCTTGTTTCCTCAAGTGTTTGTCTTGCTATCAAAGCTCTTATGCCACTCCACACCATTCCTGAAAATCATGCAGTCATTCCCCACTAGATGATGCTGCTACTGATAATCAGAGGGTAAAAATCATCTGTACAGTATCTGCTCACCCTGTTGTGGCATGCACATCTGAAACTATGAATATGAGGAATCAACCATCACCCCAAAAGACAGAGGGATGAAAAAGAGAACAAGAAGTAAATTTTATTTCCTTAGCCAGTGATCATTAACAATTCCTCTTAAGACTGATAATTTCCCAGTTGCTGATTGTGTGGAACCCCCACCCCCAAAAATGGAACAAGCAAGAAATCATGTTTCCTGCAGAATGCCAAGGATTTTATATGACAATGTGAATCAAGCACTCAGGGTGCTAAGAGAACACAAATTAAAGTTCACTCAGCCATTATGCTGTCTATGTCATACCAAAAGGTCTAGAGAGTCTTAAAGAAAATTACTAAATTACTTTTTTATTTCTAGTTTCTGTGGAAATATTTTACAACTGAAATACAGTCTTGATGTTCCACCCAAGTGCATATGCAAAGTAAGGCTGAATAAGCTCTTCCATTTAATATTTCACAAACTTGGAAACAACTGCTCCTTACAGAATTGCAAAGGACATTGAGAGTCCATAGAGCATGAACAGCCTAACTATCCAACACTGCCTAACATCAGGGCTCCTATCACTCCCCACTGACTGTTTACAGAATACAGGTTCATCATTTCCCATGCTTCTAATTGTCTGAAATTAACAATGTGAATATTCCCTTCTCCTTCCTTTATTCTTCACCTGATTTTGCTAAGATCATGGTAAAAAAATGAATTAATTAGAAGCACAGTCTTTGGGTGATTGCACATAGCATTTCATATGCAAAATAAATTGCTTTGTGAATTGTAACATAAACTATTAAGCATTTCTATTTCAGGTGCACATTGTACAGAACAGAATGGACAGAACTTCATTTAAAAAAATTTTCCCTGTAAGAAGGTATATATCCACTGCTCCAAACAGAAGATACATGAAAATTACAATGCACTGCTTTATCCCTCTCATAAATTTTGTAAGTGTTAGTTAGTGATTGCTCATTCTGTTCCTTAATAGTGCTTTATTTTAAAAGTATGAAATCGATAAAGTGACAGGCTTAAGGTACAGAGGACTGCAAAATTACATCTATAGGACATGATCCACTAGTTTGAAACTGCCTTGAGTTAGACTATTGCCTATCAATAGAGTACCAAACAGTTTACTGACTCAGTGAGAAATGTAATATGTGCTTAGATCTTGTTTCACAAGAAATGATAGAAATGATTGTAAAGCAGACTTTCTCAAGTCCTGGTAGAATCTTAGAAACTCTTATTATAGGAAATTCCAACTTCATAGCATCCCCAGCTCTGATGCATTATGTTTCTCAGTTCCTATGATTGCTTTTGTCAGACTGTTAAATATGAAATAACAAAATGCCGCGTAGCCATATTTGTAATGAATAACATGGGCAAAGCAGTCATGAGCAACTGCCGCTTTATAAAAAGTTCTGTTTGATGTATCTATAATTTTTTTTCTATTTTTGCCTGTTGAACTGTTTGTAACCAACAGAGTGGAAAATAAATTTCTCAGAACTTAGATTCAGAAAAAGAATCTGTAAGGCTTCTATAAAGTTTATGAACTTGAAAACATCATTATTTTCAAAAATGTTCTAGACTCATTGAAGATGATGAAATTCCTAGGTTTGTTTCGAGAGAGTAAACTTTTTTGAGAAACTCATTTTCATTTAGATGCTCAGCCTGGTCTCTGAGTATATCAAAATTTTAGAAACATATCACTGTTCCTGATTTAGAGTGGAATTTGCTTCTTCAGTCAAGTCAGTATGTTTACAGCCTCAATCTTCCTTCATACATTTTCTGCATGAAAAATTGTTTGTTCTGATCTGTTGTTCTTCAATTTCCATTTATAACTATTACTTTATAATCTATATAAGGACATTCTCTAATAGAATTCTTTGTGGTATTTAAAGATTTTATACTTGTCAGTTTTAATCTTTTCCACCTTTTCTATTTCATGAAAGGAGGAAGAAGGTAATTTTTTTTATTGTGATTTCTTTCCTTCTAATTAAAGGATTTGTAAACTTTCAGTCTCTCAGTGTTCAGACTGAAGTTTTCTTGGTAAAGGCTACAATTAGTTTCACTCACAGGTACCTGTCTTTACTGTCAATAACTTTGACACAGAAACTTGGCTGCATAGGAAAATGGCTAAGCTTTCTTGTCAAGAAAACAACAGTATTACTCAAATTTCTTAAGAAAAAGTTGTCATGTTTTTTTTCCTGAAGCTAGTTCATTAAATCTGTAAAAATATAGAAAATAACATTGTCACTGTCTGCCTCCAAAAATACCTTTTTGTCCACATTGTGTGAGTTGCAGATCAATAACCTTTTCTGTTAAATATAAGCAGAAGTTTTATCTAGTTGTCTAGAGATTTCTAGGAAGCAATTTATCCCAACTATCTTAAAACAATCAGATCAATCAGAGGAAAAATGGCTAATCCAGGCACCTAGATTTTCAGTTGTATGAACTAAGTGGAAATAACTCTTACTCAATATGCTTCATGATGAGAGAGCGAAGAAGGAAAAATCATCCTGAGGAATGTGGTTGCTTTAATAATTCTGTTGAAGATGCCATTGTGCCTATGATCCATTATTATCACAGACTGTCTCCATGAACAAGAAATGAACTGAAAAAGGTTATTCAATGGGAATAATATAATTATGAATAGGACACTGTGCACTAATAAAAAGAGGTGTTATTCTACATGTACAAATATTTTTCATTTATCCAAGACAGTGATAATGAAAAAGAGATTTGCAGTTAAGCAAAAACGTCATTTACACCCACATTAAATCTCCCTCATATTTCCACAGCAATGTAAAGGCTCTTAGTGCAAATGAGAAGTAGGCTTCCAAGAGCTTTTCATCTGATGACTGTGAAGTGATTCATACTGCAATGCTACTGCTGCCATTAAGGATGAGAAGAAAGAATGAACTGTGGAAGATTGACAGTTTTGTAAATCAGGACATAAATACTGAGTTGTAGGCGCCTGAAAACTCAGGTGAGTATTTACATGACAACCCGAAGTAGCAGAAGACATCAGTGATGATATGGCATTAGCAGGCCAAATTTATACCTGCCAGCACTCCTCAGCAGCTCTGTACCAGACTGATCAACTATGGCAAAAAGACAGGGAAATCTTTCCTAATATATGAGAAGCAGACTGAAATCATAATGGCCTTTCTGTAATTTTTCATAAACTATTCAAATCTTTGAAAGTGTATATTTTACAGATGAGATTTGAAGCCCTATCACTGTTACATTTTTAGCTGTGTAAAGATTGTGTTTTATCTGAAATTTTCCAAACCATGAAGCTTGGAGCAAAGAAAGATATAATGTGACAGTTACAAAAGGGAAGAGGATGGGGTAGAGGTGAAGGCATGAGACAAAGCCTGGACAACAAAATTTTGTGGAGGGACAGAGGAGATTTCAACAAGATACCCAGATGCTGGAAGCTCTGTGTCTTTGAGTGATACTAAGTCACTTGCAGCAGGCCTTTCACTTCCCTATCATTAGGTGCCTGGTCTATATTCCTGAAAGTACCTTTATGAAGGGAGCTACAAAGTTATCTTGTACCTGTATGAAAACTCCATATGCTTACACTTGTTTTATTTCTAATGCTCTAAAATCCACTATTTTACCTGAGAAATCTTAATATTAGATGTTTGAGTGCAAAGTAGGACTGATAATATAATTTTAAGATGGTTTCATCCATGATTTCTTGTCATAGCTTCTGCTATAGAAATGTGGGGGTCTCTTTGGGCTGAAAGATTCTGCCATTCTTCATCCTAACAATAGTTTTCCTCAGATGGAAGGAAGGAAGGAAGGAAGGAAGGAAGGAAGGAAGGAAGGAAGGAAGGAAGGAAGGAAGGAAGGAAGGAAGGAAGGAAGGAAGGAAGGAAGGAAGGCTACTTCATCGAAAATGTTTTTTTTTCTGTACATTTTTTGTTGTTGTTTAGTTTTTGTTAGTTTTTTTTTTCTTTGTTTTTTTGCTTGCTTTATTTTTCTTGCTTGTTTTTGAGTTGTGTTTTTTAAAATTTCTCCAGGCATCCTAGAAGCTATTCTGTGTGAAAATAGGACTGTATCTCCAAGTGTTTAGGAAAGAGAGGGAGTTCTTGGCAGTCAGGCACAATAGACCTTTAAAAAATAAACCCAAGAAAATTTGATGACCATACACCTTTAATAATGCAGAGATGAGTCTAAAGTGTCTCAAAAATGGGTCTTTTTCTGGATGTTCAGATCAACAAATTCAGCCAATCTGAAAGGTTGAAGCACATGAAATAAATGTATTCCTAATTCCCTGAGCTTGGTTTAAAGGAAGAAAGAGAGTTTCCCAGAGCTTAAACATTGGGCCTGCCCAGTAATTATGGATTATTTGTATGTGGTTGTCTTTATCTTCCTCTATAGGAGGTTGTATGCATTGTATAAATAACCAAGCAGCACAGACAGACACCTCATTTTCCCACATCCCACAGCCTTTATAATCTATTCCTCTGACTTAAAGAATATTTAATTTTGAGTGCAAAATGGAATAGCTCTTGCTGGGTAGCTTGGCAATAATTCACAGAAGACAGTACACTACATTGGAGTCTGGTCCACTTTCCTCACTCAAGGAAGGACAGCCTTGTGCTGAAACAAGGAGATCAGAAATATAAACATGAGCTCTCTATGCTTCAGATCAATGCTCTAATTTTGTCTCAAGTGAGAAGACTTCCTTGATTATTATGGCGTATGTCTGGAAAGATGGCTGAGATAAAATGAGAGGAAACTGAGAAGTTTTATTCACATCCTAGCAGAGGTTATAATGGTATGGAAATTATAGGGTAAAACACAGTTGCTTCTTGCTGGATGGAATGTAGTTGGCATCTTTGAAACCTGTTCCATGGTGATTCCTCACACCCACAGTCTGCAGCCACAGCACCTGCTGAAGGGATGGAGCAGAGGGTGGAGCAGAGTGGAGACACCACAGCCAGGCTCTGCGGAAATCCTTGCAGGGAGGGAACTTGATGGAACTGTGCAGATGAGAAAACTGCATAACACCTGTCAGGCAGGGGAGAGGGGAATATGTTCTGCTGCTGAGCCAACAACTGGGGTGAAATCACTCTCCTCAGATTAACTTGGTTCATTACAGCCTAACTCTAATGCTAACCCACACCTCCATCCCAAAGTTACCCAGCTACAAAGTATGGCCACCCCTCACCAGGCACAAGGTCTATAGTTTTTTGAGAGTATCTTTAAAAATAAAGAGAGAATTTTGCACCAGTCTCTAACACAGGTATATATGAGTAGAGTCATTCAGGCTCCACCTAAACATTTAGAAGTACTGTCAAATTAAGTTGAGAATGAGGGGAAAGTTAGGGAAGGTTCCACTGTAACTGCGTATATCTATTCACAGGCCGAACCTGTCTTCTCCCCCATAGGGATGGATGCCTGTTGGGTAAGAACCACACTCTATCCATTCTTAAAAATAAAAATACTTTTATTGGGGTCTAGAGCTTGTCTGCATATGTCTTTGAAAATGTTTTGCCATTCAGATACTATCACTGACTATCCTCAGACCTTAACCTGTCACAATTTTATATTAATAAAGGGTGTTATCCCACAAATTGTGAATCCTTCATGGGTGCTGGCAGTTGCTGGCAGTAGAGAACATACTCAAATAAAGAGGGAGACCAGTGAGGGATCTCCCTTATGCTGTTGGTGCGTTTCCCTGAATAAGTTAAGTTGAACCAGTTGAACCACCCACCAGTCCAGCAGGACTGCTCAGGGAAGGGTCCCCCTGATGGGATGCTCACAGACTGTTGGGTACAAAAGTCTTGGCGTTCCTGGGTGCTGGCTGACAAATTTAATACTATGGATTGAATAAAGATTCCTTTTTCATGAGACTGTCTTTCATTTTTTTGAGAGAAATCAAAAGAAGACTGATTCTCTTAATGCCAGTATGAGAATCATGTCGGAATTTACTGAAGTATAGAGATTACTTTCTTGCCAGAGAACTTGAGTATAATCAGGTTCCTTCTTATAGATATAATTCCTATATCTTTTTCATGAATATTTTCCTGGTTTTTTCTGCAGCCTCATTTAGTTAGTTTCCAAAGAGCTATTCCACAATAGTTATGCATGGGGCACCCTCTTGTCTGCAACAGTAAAATCCCCAGTGGTAAACCCTTATGCTCTGCACTCTAATGCATTAAATATCTCAAGGCATGTAGTCATAAATTGTTCACCCAAGATTACAAGCAAAGTTGACAGTAGAGTGGAAAACCCAATGAACCCAATCATTGCCTTAACATTCTTTTCTTGTTATATGAATAAAAAGCAAATTTATTACGTTAAATGTCCTACTAAAATGTTCAGAACCCATTAAGTGCTATTTTCAAATAGCAGAATACATGCTCTTATGTTACAAAACAAATACATTTTAGTAATTTTCTCTTGCAAGAAAGAATTCTGGTCTACTCCAGTCTTATACCCAATTAGTGATCTGATCTGCATCTACTGAAGCAAATGACAATGTTTTGATTTGAGGCCAGCAGTTCATGATCAAGCTATAAAAGCTATATTGTGCCCTGAGTGTTAAGTAAGAACAAGTCTTCCCTTGTTTCTTTCTCCCTGAAAAATTCCTGTTCTCTGGAACAAGACTCATTACTCTTGGTTGGTTGCCATGGTTCTCTTTTCTTGGCAAAGCTGTCAGCTTGTTACTAAACAGAAACAAAGGGATGATTTCCTATTTTTCCCACCTCTAGCCACTGATAGCTCAATTAAGGTATAGACTTAACATCTCACTATTATGAGGTGTGATGAAGTGAGCATGTAAATTTCAAAATCAAACTTTTGAATTCTTTGCTGTGAGTACTCTAGAGATATATAATCTTTCTGTATAAGCAATTCATGGAAAGTTTTCTTTACCTTGCTTTCCAATAAAAAACAAACAAACAAACAAATGAAATCCCCCACCCACAAAATAAGATGGGGGCTATCCCTAAGGTTCTGCAGAGTTCTCAAGAGCAGAGTTGAAGTACCCCCATGCAGAGATTCTATTGTGTAAACAGGCTTTGTGGAATTATTTTTGAGTACACATTAGGCAAATTACACATGCAGTAACATAACGCATAATGACATAAAATGAGGTATAAAAAATAACAACTGAACCAATGTTTAAATACTCAGACACTTTATTTCATAGAATCCATTGCCAGATGCTGAATTGAAAGGCAAAATATAGCCCACATAAATGTGACTTCCACAAATAAACTGAATACAATCAATGCTATTCCAAGTGCTAACAGATTAACTTAAGTTGGCTTTAGAAATGAGTTGTGATTATTTTCAGTATTTTCAGTTTTTTTCAGTAAAATTGGAACACTGAGTTATTTTATGTTTCCTACTCCAATTAGATGAGGTTTGCTCTGTTCAAATTTCAGTGGGATTCTTGTGGAATTATACACGACATCTGAATTAATACTGGAAGAGTTCATCATGATTAATGTCATTATAAGAAATGCTGAAGGGATTAATGAGGATTTCTTACTTGTTGCAAAGTGTAAAAACCCTAGGGGCTTTGCCATCGAAGGGCACTGCGGTGGCCTCATCTAGTCAGATCTTTTGGATCAGTGATATTAAATAAAAACATCTGTAAACTGCTACAAGATTTATATTCCTCCTTTCGGATATAAATGATATTACTAACTCTACTGTACTTTTGGGACCCATTTAATTTAGCCCTTTCTTCAGAAAGTACTTAATAAAAAATTTATCGTATTAATTATGATATTTCTAGTACATTATGAATTTATAAGCTCGTCACCACCTGTAAACTCATCTCCCAGTTGCCTTGTAGAGGCAAAACCAAAACATTTTATGTATCATTAAAGTGAAAATTCCATTAGTCTTAATGCTCTGGGCTTGTCATATAGCTCTCTGCAGACATGTCAAGAGTTAAGTTTGCTGCCATTTGATTTGTGCCTTCCTTCCAGTTGTCTCTTATAAATGGGGACCAAATACCCGAGACCCAAATCTCTCACACCTAATACTGTCTGGTTTTGACATTGCAGCTATTTGAGATAAAGACTACTGAAACATTGCACTTATTGAAAGAAACTGTATATAGCTAAGCTTTGTAAGTAGTTATAATTCTTATACTGGCAGGGGTTCAAAGTGATGTCATAATTCTATAAGTAAATTTAGGAAATACCTAAACCACAGAGAAAAAAATGCCTTTGAATTTGATAAGATTTCTGAGAAAAACTATAAACCCTTTTGAGAGAGTAATATACTCATTCATGTATGTACCTGAAGGAGACTGAACATTAGGCTAAACTTTTAAATTATTCTTACATGTTTTGGGAGGGTTCCTCTTTGAAAAAGTACAGTTCTGGCAGTCTTCTCTACACAGTTGTGAATGTAACATGACTGCAAAGGATCCTCTTAGCAGGTAGGAACTCCTGAGTCTTTCTCTCCAGTGTATAGTCATGGAGAAATGAGTGCCAGCTGTCTTAATCTTAGACTGTCTCAGTATAGCTACCTTTTGTTTCCTATATTTAATTTCTTGTTTAAACTCCCTCTGAGGCACTGACAGGTAGAGTATCTTCAGAGGACAGTAAATGTTATAAACTTCAAAGTTTGTTGAAGTAAATAACTCCTTGGACACTTTTTTCTTTCATCACTGATAACAGAGAGAACCTAGAGGACTTTCCTAGACCACAAACTTAGAGGTGTAATTCAGCTACCAGAAGATATATAAGTACTGACACCAGAACTGCTCCAGGATATGTGAGACTTTCATGACTAGAGAACACAGAAGATATTCTAGGACATTTAAACATTCATCCTTTTGCAGCAGAATCCCATACTTAAATTTTAGATGTTGTGATGGCATGAATCCAATCCTGTCTTATAAATTATATGCAAAAAAAAAATAATTATTAGCACTCTCAAACAGTTTAGAGGAGTTTTCTTATTTCAAGGCTTTATGTCCTGCTTCAGGCAATTGTACAATGACACAACTAATTCTCATGAAGGATATTTCCAAAGTTCTTGGTTTTTTTCATCAGTGATCTTGTTAAGAACCTTGAAATAGGACTCTTCCATTTAAAAACTAGTATTCAATATGAGTATAAAGATTGCATGGGGGAAATTTCTCAAATCCCAGTGGGAAAAATTGACCATCCAACCACATGAAGAAAAAATGGATCAAAATATGTTCTCTCCTACCATGGAAAAGAGCTCAATTAACCTTTCTAAATGAAGCTTTCCTGTGCTTCAGTTCTATGTTTCTGTTGACCTATACCTGGCCACTCCAAGATCTAAATCAAGTTTTGTGTTTTTAAGATTAATTTATAGTAAAGACAGTGACGATGCTTTTACCATATAGAAATAGCAGCTTGTTGTAATATCCTATCAATCCCAATGTGTTATTACAGTTTGTATAGCAGCTCCACACAGGACAGATGTAAATGGTAAATCTAGTGGTCTAAATTGTTCATTCTTCTAGGAAAGTACACTTGAGATGACACAATAAATCCCTTCACAGTCCCAGGAACCAAGAAATAAGAATTATGATATATGAAGAACAAATACGGCCTTTACAGCGTTGTAAATGCATCATAAATTTTACAGATTTTAGTATGTAGTTGTATAAGGCTATAAAAGGTATTTTATCCTACAGGTGTGAATGATGTCTGACATTTTGCTACCTCTTTGCTACCTCACTATTTGTGTGTAAATAAAATAACTCACAAGTGAAATCAGATTTTTAAGACCTAATGGCCCATTCTGTACATTACAGAAGCTTTTGAATAGTGTTCCACTTCAAAATAAAAAAAAAAGCCACCTGTCTTGTCTGTGGACTCATCTGCACAAGGATTGACAGTGCATGAGTTACAATAAGAGCTGGAAGTCTGCATCAAATCATATAGACAGTAAGATGGGCAACAAAGTTCATATGGGGAAGGAAGATAAACTAGATTTGAAAAATAGCAGAGGGGTTGTTCTGGGGGATCTGTAAAAAGAATTCAGAACCAGCCCATAAAAACACAGGGTACTGGCCCAATTCAGTTTTCGAGGACAGTGGGAAGTACTAGTTGGTTTAGTACCCTCTACAGTGGGAATATAACATTAAGAGTTGGTAGCTAGTTATATATAACCCTTAATATAACATATATATATATATATCTCTTAATATAGCATTAAGAGTTGGTAGCTAGTTCGTCTGTCAAGAGACTGGATTCTCTGTACTTGAAAGCAGAAAATGGGCATTGTGAAAGAAGGGAAGAGCATAAGCAGGCAGGATGTGGTCAGTGGTACAGTAGTTTATAAGGCAACAGTGACTATGATGCCACAACACATAATTCTACTCTGTTTGTGTGAACCTGTGATAAAAGTTTGCTTTAACGTTTGGAGTCAGCATGTTGACACATTCCAGTAGATAGTTTCTTTTACAAGAGAAATGTTCCATCATCAAAAAACAGAAATGCCACATTAAGTATTAGTGTGGAGCCTTATTTTCCAGAATTGCAAATCCATTACTGCAACTATGAGTACAGAAAATTTATCAACCTTTCTGATTCTGATCTCATGCAGTACAGTGATAAGAAACTATACAAATAGTTTTACCTGATAAATAAAAGGATATTCCGTTGGTGAAGGCGATACTTAATTTAAAATATATTCCACATATTATAGTAGCAATTTTATCATCTTCTTAATATTAAAAATTAACTTCACTGGTCAAATCTATAATCTCTGCTTCCCAGAGGGAAAACCCACCCTTCCTGGGTCAGAGGAAGTATCAGCCAGTTGTTGCTCCCAGCAGCAGCAGTAATGTGTACAGCAGTATAGCTGTGTCTTACTGGAGTAATGCTGATTTTTGTGGCACCCATACCTGTTGGATGCACAGGCAGAGCCTAGAGACAAAGTGACACTCAGGAACTAAAATTTGAGAGAAAGTAGTTTGCAGGTATGAATAAAATACAACTTTTTTTTTTAATTATTAAATAAAAACTTGGTGATACAAAGAAGTAAAGAAAGAAATTATAGGGAAAAATGAGTATCCCTAAATAAGTGAACCATTTAATTCCAGTGGATGAGCATCTTTCCAGAAAAAAAAGGCAGTTTCTGGAAGATAGCTTAATAGTAACTTGATATTTTTCCTCCCTTGAAATGCATTTTGGGTGTTTCCCTAAATGTTCATTTGGTGACTTAGCTCCAAAACACAGGGACCACACCAGCAGCACAAATATTAATCCAGTTCAGTGTTCAGTGACTTTGAGCAGTGAATACATTCACATCTGTGGTTCAAGTTTTGTTCATGGAGGCAGGTCAGAGAATGCTTATTGAGCTATTAGCACTTGCTCCAAGTTCAGATTAGTTCAAGAAGATGGATATTGCACTGAGGGACTTTATTCTCCTAAAACACCATTGAGAGCAAAAGCAAATGAGGAGGAAGAATAGCATAAGAGAAGATGCTGAATGGTCATAACATGCAGGTTGGAGAGAGGAAGAGGAAAGGAACTGAAGCAGAAAATTAAATGGTCTGATACTGACTTTGAATAACAGCTGTGGGTCACCCTGAATCTTGCTGTACTGGAAATGCACACATAGTCACACCCCCAGCTGTGACCAGTTTTGTTAAGGTGCCAGCCATTTTCTCTGCCTCTGTCTTTTCTTACATAAATACACATCCTTAGGCTAGCAAGAAACATCTAACCACTTAAAAGACTATTCCATAATAAAATTACCTTCAAGATATTTTGGAAAATTTGGATATTTTCTTCTCCTTTCATTAACTCCTGCAAAGTTGATCCTCCTGTGAGTTTTTCACTCATCAGAATCTAATTATTATTACTTTCCATTCAGGTTTGGCTGCCTGGGTCTAGCTATCAGAGGTAGTCTCATGGGAAATCAGACTTGCTGAGATATTTGTTAGCACTGCCAGTTACCTCTCTAGTGGGAGGCACTTTTTTTTTTTTTTGCTTTCATTAACTCTTTTTCTCTTTTCCTGCTGACCACTCTTTCAAACCCACAATCACTGTATACCCACAGTGAGCTGAGGCAGCAAAACACACAAGCCATGGATTTTAAATTATAAAAATTATAGCTGGAAGAGATCAATTAGATTATCCTACTAGCACTGCAAGATTATATCACACTCTATGGTTTTCTACTGTTTTATTCCACCTAATTTTAAAACCTTGAGGGACAGAGTTTCTGCACTTTCTTATAGAAGACTTTTTCACAGTTTAATATAGCTTATCATTGATAGGAGGATGTATTTTCTTTTCCATCTACATATCCCACTGCATAATACATTTCCATGACCCTTAAGTTACCTTCTTTTGGAAATATTTGAAGTCAAACATTCTTTCTTGATGCTTTCTCAACTATATGGGTTTTGTTGTTCAGAATAAAATAACAGACAATTGCTATGGAACAAATAAAACATATGAAAACCTTCTTCTATTCTCTCTCATGTGTGTCTGTTGAAAGGGTACTTTTCCACTTAAACTACTCTTATTGAAGAAAATGTGAGGATTCTTGAATCTAGAAAATAATTTTTTAAAAAAGGTAGATTATTTATGAATCAAATGACTTTTCCTAGAGAATACAAGTTTGCTATATTCAGCAGTTTCTTTCTTTGTCTTTTCCTCACTTTTTATTGTTAACATCTATGCTGCCTCCCTGATCTGTCCTTGACAAAAAAACACCACCATGTTCCTCAGCCAACTTGTATGTCTTCTTCACCCTCATCCATTTCACAGTCTGCTCTCATTGCCAGTGATTTCCAGTCTAGAATATATTTCATTTCAGCTTTGGCACCCTGATCTCTGAAGTCTTTTGCTACATTGCAGCTAGTACTAGTAATTACATCTTCTCCTTTCCCATATTTCACTGCATTTCATTACAACTCCCTGTTTCATATCTAACAACATCACATAGATTCAACTATTGATAATGTCTTTCTGCCTCTCCTACTCCACATCCAGTTCCCTGCATGAACACTTGTATTTCACAGCTCTCTTGAGCACTTTCCATTCTTCTCCTTATCACAGCTTTTTTCCATTCCCTGTTCTCTGATGCTGGTAGCCAGTGCTGTGTACTTTTTCTCACATAATGACCTTGGACTATTCTGCTCTCTCTTCATTTTTGCTAGCAAAGGCCTGTGTCCCTACAGTCTTCTCTTAATTACTGCAGCAATAGCTCTCTATGCTCCCAGACTCTGTTCATTTTTTTTAAGGCTTCTACAGTACCAATACACCTTGCCTTAGAAAACATTTATCATGCACATGTATTAAACTCCTTGTGCAGCTCCCAGCCCTTGTCCATGAGGTCCTGTCCAAAGCTCATCATGTACTTCCAGATTTTATTTGAATTTCATCCTTGGAAAGACCACCTTCACTCTTTCTCATGCTTTATTTATTGATCACTCTGCACTCACACTTCAGAAAACATTTCAAAGAGCCATAGAATGGTTTGGGTTGGAAGGTGCCTTCAACATCAGTTCTAACCTCCCTGCCAAGGACACCTTTACTAGATATGCTGCTCAGAGACCCATCTGACCTGGCCTTGGACACTTCAAGGGGTGGGGCATGCACAACTTCTCTGGGTAACCTGTCCAGTGCCTCACCATCCCCATGGTAAAGAATTTCTTCCTAATATCAAATCTAAAGCTACTTTCTCTCTGTTTAAGGGCATCTCTCCTTGACCTGTCACTACACGCCCCTGTAAAAAGTCTCTCTCCATCTTTCTTGTAGGCTCCTGTCAGGTACTGGAAGGCTGTAGATAGGTCACCCTGGAACTTTTTCTTTTCCTTCTCCACTCTTTCTCAGCAGGAGTGCTCTCAATCTGTTCATCCCCCAGCCTGTGTTGACCCTGGGAATAGCTCTGGCCCAATTGCATCACCTTTCATTTGAACTTAAACTGTGTGATATTCCCATGGGCTCACTCTTTGAACTTGTCCGGGTGCCTCTGGATGGCATCTTGTCCTTCAGGTCTGTCAACAGCACCACTCAGTTCTCCTTTGTTTAACCAGGGTTTTGGTTAATCTTTCCTAAGCAATTTGCCATGCCCAGTGTCCTACTTATGCCTGGTTTCAGTTTGCAAATACAGGCATAGGTGTCACCATGTATGCATTAGCAGGGCATCGACATTACAGAATGACCAAATAGAAGAGCCTGAAAAGAGTTTGTTAACAACAACAGGGAGTCAGGAAGAAGCTACTCAAAAAAGGAATTTGAGAAAATAATTGAATGAAGTGAAATGAGAAAATGCTTTATTCTTGAAAAATGAGCAAGAAATGCACAATTTCTGCTGCATAAATATCACTACTAGTATTTTTTGTGTAATTAAATGTACACGAAAGAAAGAAAGTCTTTTAATACATGTTTCTGTGTTCAATCTCTAAAAAGAGTGATTTCTTGCTACTTTACCTCTCATGTGGGTATTTCAAAAGCAAAAGCAGGCCTCAACTTGGTAAATCAAGGAAACCATTAAGAATGTTCCTATGTTCTACTGAAGATTTTGACCTAAACATGCTTCAGAGTTTAATTAAATCACTATTACATTTTTTTCGTATAAAGTACTGCAATTTCTACACTTGTTTCAAAACACCAAACCAGTAAAACCAAGCAAAATAATTAATGAAAGCTTCATCAGCTGTTTTTATATTTTCTAGGCAACAATTTTTTCTTAAAAAAATATTTTCTTCAGAGAAAGAAATGGTTTTAATCAAAAACACTTTCAGCTATGTCTAAACCAAATATCTTCCTATCCAGGGGAATCAGAAAGTACTTTGTACTGAATGTAATGTCATGAAAACACTGCTACAGTTTATATTACTTAAATATTATTCTCAGAAATATTATCTTTTAATTTTAATTTTTTATTCTCATGGGACAGATAAGAAACTGGAAAGAATACAAATGAGAATGGTTTCAGAGACAGGCATGCTTTGTCATTTGTCACTGCCAAAATCCATCAGTAATATGGTATCATGAGAGGGAACTGTTGAAAGACTAAGAATTTTACTGGAACATTTAAACATGATATTAAAGTGAGATTTGAAGCAATGCCCCTAAAGAAAACTAATGCTTACTTTGTTAACTGCTGTGAAGCAAGAAAATGTAGACAGGAAGCCACCATTTATCTTCTTGTTGTTCCCAGGGGCTCCTTATGCTAACCTGCCTGACTTTTTAAAATTTTCAGCTTGCATAATAATATTACAGGCTTGGAAACATTTCACTGGACTGAGGAGCAGGACAGTAGGAGCTCCTTTCTACTCTCCTCCCTGACCTGTGGCAGGAATAGAAATTGCTGCTGATTCCCTCGTGCCCCTTCTCAGAGTGTGGGTAGCTCCCCACAGGCCAGAAAATCAGCTAATAAGTGGTGGAAAGGAAAGAATAGAAAAGGAAAAAAGAATGGGGCAGAAAAAGATTTTAATATCAGCAGTTTTTCAAAGGCAGACATTATAGTTATCTATTCAACCACCCTCCTCCTCCTGTTTTTCAAATACTCAGTCATGAAGGCAGAACCTAATAGAGTCTTTGAACTAATTTAGTTTCTGTAATTTAACATGGCTCATTGACTCGTGCCTGTGGGATTCCTGAGTGGTCTCTCATCCGAGTGCTAAGCTGGCCCTTGAGTACTTAACTTGAAGAAAAGATCAGGTATGCTCAGATGGGATGACTGCCTTTGCAACAGTCCCATGTCTTTTTCCCTTTAAAATTGGTTGTGAAAAGGCTAAAGATTCACGGTATCATGAGGACAGAGGTTCTTCATCAGCAGGATAATGAGCACATTTCCAAGAGCTCTGGAAAATATCTTGCTTCGTAGTGGATTGGTTAAGCATTAAAATACCCTGGAGAGATAGCTGATTAAATGTTATTTTCCTTAAATCATGAAAATGCGATCATGAGGAGGCAGAAGAAAATTAAGTATCTAAAGCCACACCAAGAGTCCATGTCAGAACTCAGGACAGCTTCACCATTGTTGATAAGGCTTTGGGTCAGGCCATACTTGCCTAATTAGTGTTTTCCAATTCCAGAGGGCACAAAATTTAGCGATAAATGACCAGTATTTTAATCAGATATATGAGATTATGCTATGTCCAGATACACTGTAGAGTGTGAGAACCCTGGAGGTGCTGAATACCTTCAGGCACAACAGAAGTCATATGAGGTATGAGGTATTATTATTACTGTTATTACATCCATTCTGTGTTCTTCTCACTTTCCCAGCAGAACATACTACTTATGGTGAAACAAAATTATTTGATTTGTCTTTTTGTCCACTGTATTTTGGATGCTTTCCAACTTTAAGCAGACAAGCTTGCCATTTATCCCAACTGATCTGCCTCTCCTTAGTTTTGTGCTGCCATGTGTACAATCAGTGGCACCATAATTATATTCCATAAAAAGCAGAAGGGCCAACTGCACCCTGACTTGCTTTATGAGCTCATGTATTTTATGGCAGCTGGGCAGAGTGGTGGTGTTTTCAGATATGCCCTCTTAAGTTGCCTTCTTCCACCAGCACACTAAAAACATGATGCAAATTATCAAATAATTTCAGTGCTGCTCGACAATTTGCATTATGAGATTAATGATCAAACCGAAGTACCTTTTTCCAATAGCAGGGGAGGATCAATCAAGGTCAAAATACTGTAAAAGAGCAGGCAAAATAAAGCATAGAGAAGGTAACCATGTCTTTGCTGTTATCAACAGTGAGGATGCTTGGTTGATGGCCAAACAATTCAGTTTCAGTGTCAATATTTCTCAGCCTGTATAAAGCAATTTGCTGAAGGCTTCAAACTTCCCCTCTTCAATTGTAATGAGAAATTCATTGACTGCTGGCCTTTTTGAAAAGTTGGTGCAGACCAATTAGAAAATATTCCCTGCATCCCACAAAAGGCTGAGCTGGTGTAATCAGAACTGGATTTGCACAGCTGAGTGAGAAAACAGCCCTATGATGGTTCAGATTTGGGAGATTGTTTGGTCACAAGGCCCAGATGATTTGATTCCTTGACTGCAAATATTTCACTTATGGAATCTCAATCCTTTAAATAAATAGTGGACACCTGGCTGGGAAATGCTTTAGAAACCATGTTCCAGCAAGTAAAATTCAGTTGCCTTTTAGTTCCCTTCCACAGGATCTTTATTTCTGGGGTGTAGTAGCTCCTTTGGCTGCTCTCCTCAGTCCAGATTCAAAGTCTGTGACAAACTAAGGAAGTTTCTCTGCTGATTTAAATGATTGCTGGACTGGACTTTGTTTGTTGCTTTTGTTGTCACAGTATTTTTCTTTGTAAAATATAATTTGATTGTTGAATTTTCTTTCCCTCTTTCCCTTTCTTTCCTTTTTTCCTTTTCTTCACTTCACTGTTCAGTTTTTTCCTTTTTCTCCTTTCTTCCCTTTTTTCTCTTTTCCCTTTTTTTCTTTCTTCCCGCTCTTCCCCTTCCCCTTCCATCTTCCCTTCCCCGGTCTTCCCTTTCTTTTCTCCCCTTTTCCCTACCTCTCCCCCATTTTTTTTAAGATCATAGACATTATCTTTCAGTTATTTACTCAATCAGGCTTTTCTCATTTTCCAGCAAAAACTAACAAGGAATCTGTTCTCACAAGGTATTAACACAGATCAACACCAGCAGAATGAAATTAACACCATTGGGATGAAATGAACTCAGTAACTCCCATGTCAATAGATATTTGTTCTTCCAGAGCTTTTGTTTAACTCTCAGTCTGGAACCTTTTGTACTCATTGCATAAGCTTCTAAACAACTAAATTAAATGTTTCTCATCATCTTTGATATAACTGATGTCTTCTTTTACCTTTACTCATTATTTTTTTAGTATATTCATTAATCTACATTCATTATTTATATTCTCTGTGGGAAGCTGCTGCTCCTTTCAACATCCTCTCAGAGGTTTTTTATTTCTGAGACTATCTACTAGGCTTTAGCTAGCATAGAGTCATGGAAATTGTTAATCACTCTCACTTCTAATATAATCTCATCTCTATTCTGCATTTACAATATTTTCTACATTACAGCAAAGATTGCTATCCTAAAGGTCTATGCTTGCAATCCTGCCAGAATTGTCTCTTTATATGGAGAACCTTCTTTTTTTTCTTGAAGAAAATTTGTCCAGTGCTCCACTATTTGTAAGAGTCCCTAGAGATACTCTATAAAAGATTCTCAGTATTTGTATTTTTTTGAGGATATCTCTGTTTTTTGGAAGAGGCCTAAGTGACCTGCCATTTGATATGATGTTCATAATATTAAGCTACATATTTAATGGATCTTGCCAAAGCTGGAGAAAGGATTGTGCCAAAGGAAACAGACAGCTCTTTGTGAAGGAGCCTGAAACAAGAGGCAGCTGTTTGAGCTGAGGGGCAGATATCCATGGCTGGTAGGGATGGGAAGTGCTGAGGGTTATCAGTATCAAATTGCAAAATCAATATCCTCTTACACCAGCTTCATGGGAATGACACCAAATGGTTCTTGATTTCTTAGCATTGTTTAAATATCGCTCAGTTGGAATGTCATGGGAGGCACATGATAGATGTAGACTGTGCTGAACAGAGTCCAGTCTTGTGTTTGGTTGGTGACAGCCTTGGTGACAGCAATAAAGCCATTCTTCTGTAAGTGAGGAGGGTGGAAAAGACAAAAAGAAGTGGCAGAGCTGAAGAAGCAAAATACTGGATTGGGCTACTCAAGATCATTTACATGCATAGACAATATACACATTTGTTCAGGAATTAGCTGGAGGCAGCTAGCAGTCATTGTCATCTTCTTTGCTTTGCCAAATTCCTATGGCATCTACTAGGGTGAAGTGCTAAAGATGAGAGAAAAAACAAGTGGTACTTCATGTCTATATACACATACCCACACAGCTACAGCTACACCCCTTCAGCATGTCAGAGACAGTACTAGAAACCCTGTATCTCTGAGAATTTTCCTGTCTGTGTCCAAGTTCTGCCACAGACAGCCTTTTTATGCATTGAAGATAAATTAAGTTTTACCAAGGCTTTGAGAAGTCTGTAGTGACTTTTGGTGCTGTGTGTTTCCTTTAAGAGACTGAATTTGATTGGAGAGTCAGAAGGAAAACTAAGATTAACTCGATGAAGAAAGTGGGACAGAGAATAAGCAGGCTGGTGAGGAAGATCAATGGAAAATTGAGGTAGATTCATCAAGAAGTCTATAATGCTAATCAAGGCACACAAGCCATTATTTTTTTATGATGGTTTACTGATTCTATTTTATTTGCGAGTACTTAGCTAATTCCTGGCATCTGATTTGCAGGAATGATGAACACTCTGAAAGGATGATACCAACAGGGGTGTGTACAGAGCTTATAAATGTGAAGCAATGTTAAGTCCTTGAAAAAATAATTTGCCTAGTGACTTGAATTGGCCACTTCATATCTGTGGATACTGTGGACTTTAATCTTTCCAAGCGTAGCATCTCAGCTGTGAATAGAGGAAGTGTTTCAAAAGGGTGCTGTGAAAATGAATGCATTATAGAGATGAGTTACACAGAAAAGCCCATGAGGAAATTAATAACTCTGTCTTCTGAGCAATGTTATAATTGTGTGCAATAAATAAGGCCAAGAGCTGCACAGCGAAGAATAAGGAGAAAACAAAATACTGAACTGCTGCTCATTAAATGAGCACTGTTTCATCTGCACACTGAATGAAGTAGAGGTCCTCTGGGAAAAAAAATGTGACTATGTAATTAAAAAATATACCATCATGTATTCACATGAGGGAGACAGATTAAGGCAAGTTGAATTCTGACATTTTCATATTTTGAGTGCCGTCTATGCAGATTGTTTTGCAGACCTCGGAAACCAAAGCTTTACTGGTTTTATGTCCTCAGATATTCTCTACAGGGACTCTCTAATCAATCCAGCCAAACCTGGCGAATTTACAAGGACATTAAAGGAGACATTCAGTTAGAGGTTAACTATGTAAATATAAGTTTGTTAGAATAGTTGGTACCTACAGAGAGTAGGAGTCTAAATTCCTGATAGAGTTGGTGGAGACCTAGTATCAATTAAATTGCCTGCACAACTGTTCAGTGCCTTTTGGTATAAACTCATATAAACCCAACCTGGTTTTCTCCTGCCACTAAAGGATCTTCTCTCCTAGGTCCTGTGTCCAGTTTGCCTAGCCTATGTGGTGACCAAATGCTTCTCAAATACTGGTGGACTCCTGACCACACAATTATGATCTGAGGCACTTCAGTTAACAAAGTCCAGGGAGAGGATTGATGTCCCCAGATGCAAATTTGTCAGCTGGACCATTCCCTAGGCTTAGCTGTCTAGTTAGACAAGATCTCTGTTGAATAAAATTGGAGCTGAGAGATATCATATTTCCTTAGATGCCTAAATATGAATATCTAAATTTAGATGTCTTTTTATGACACTGAAACATGTGTTAGGTACCTGAAAAAAATGTTATGTTCTTTTATTGTACCTCCCTGTGAGAATTACAGGGTGAATTCAATCATTATCCATTATAACTCAGCAAGTCCCTTGTCAGTTAACATGTATACATTAGCTGATCATTTGGGATGCACATAGCGCCTGATTAGCTGTAGTGGATATTCTCTCTTGTGCAGATAGAAGAAAAAACATAGGTAGTGCACATGGGAGGAAACAGGGAAAGGAATTCTGAGAGGCACAGGAAACAAAAGAAGATATTGTCTGTTGATATGAGTAGCATCTGGAAGTAATGCACTAAGGGTGTTAACATAGGATGTAGTATTGCAATAAGGAATAGATGATGCACAAAATGTATGACACAGATCAGTTGGAAATATGGTTTGATTGATTCCTTGGTTCACAGACAATGCATTTTGTAACAAATTTAATTTTGGATAGTTTTTAAGTAATTTATTTTCTTTAAAGAAGCCATGTGAATTTTTTAGCTTTAAATGTGACTTTCTGTTTTGGAGGGGTGCTGCCAATTGCTCACTTTGACTCAGGTGACAGGCAGGTAGGAATACAACAGAAATATTACTTCTGTTAAGGAATAAATTTTTGCCAAGATCTCATGCCTAAGTCTGCCACTCTAGTCTCCTTTTACTTTTTAGCATTGAGACGATATAGCTTAGCTTGAATCCAAGAGGCTTTGGGTAGATCTCGTAAAGGCTCCTGGTAAGGTAAATCTCCTAAATAAATAATGTGCAGGAGTGAAGGAATGAATACCTTCAGGTATTATCTAAGGAATGTTGAATTGTTTTCAGCACTGTACCAGATTTCTTTGGAGTCTCTGTACTTGTCCATTGCCCATCAGCATGTTCAGTTTCTCAGATTAGGTTATTAGTTTGCTGAAGTTAACAGTAGAGTCCTCAAAATATCAGGATAAGCATTTAAAATAAAACCACACAGACTAAATACTCTGAATACTGTTCATGAGGCATCTATGGGATCTTAGTTATTTTCTTTATATAGACTCTGACATTTTCTAGAGATTGCACTTTCTTTACTATCACTTGGAGGTGGAAATTCCTCTTTTTGATATCTACTTCCCCACTCCACTCATTATATCCACAGGATATCTTATAGATTCATTTTATTATCTCTCCATTACCATCCTCTTCTTCCATTACATTTGTTTTTGACACTGCATCTCCCAAGTTTGCTCAGCAGCCAGTGTGTTTATGCCACCCATATTCCATCTGTCTCTTTTCTATATTTTATTTGTCATTCATTGTGTCCTGCCTCACTTCTCCCACACACTTTACAAGGTTCTCTTTTTATGGATGTTCTCATTGCTTGTAACATTTTGTACTCCTGGCTGTCCCATTTTCCTCCGTGACTCGCCAATGCCTGAGACCTCTGTGTGTGTCTGGTCTATTCTTTGATGGTAGAAACTTGAGAAAATAGTGTTTCAAGTGATGTAGCAATTAATCAGTTGTGGAGTATGATTAGTATAAATCTCCCATGCAAAGAACCTTGAGCAACATTTAGTCACCCTAATCTACTTCTGCCATTCAAAACCAGGACTTCAACTCAGATAGTTCCTGAACCTGGTACAGAATCAAAATTATGCTACTGTGGATAATTCTTTTGAGAGGAAATTTAGATACTTGATTCTGTTTTTCAGGCAATTGGTCCCTTTCCATCTTATATTACACCCTGCTTGGATTGTCAATGAATTTCTATCTGCAGCAGCAGCAGTCATTTTAGGTAGCACATCCCACTGTGGGCTGTGTATGAAATTTATGCCTTTGATTTTTGTATATAAAGCCTCACTATTGTGGCTGTAGGCATTTTATAAACCTCAGAATGAATAACGAAGATATTCACAGCCCACACTCCCACACTCCATTATAGATATGCTACAATCAGCTGGGAGTCATGGCATTTATCAACTGCTGAAGGATAATGCAGTTTATCACTTTTTAATGAATTATTTTCTGTACTGCTCATTTCCGGAACAGATAAATACAGTCAAGGACATCCTATATCAGGAGGGAGTTACAGTGAAATTTCTTCTAAGTTTAATGACATTTAGCTAAATCCTTCCCCACAGCTTACAGTTTGTTTATGTTGTACTGTGGTGTAGAGGCTGGTGCAGAATGATACAAAGCACAGGTGAGGCATGTTATTCTTGCACCCACCATAAAAGACAGGATCAAAAAAAAAAAAAAAAGTGTAAAGGTCTTCAGCTCTCTGGAGGGGATGAAGGGAATTGTAGAGTAGAGCACTGTCCTTTAGGTGGTCATCAAGACAAGAACATTTTGAACTTTCAGCTTGAAGAGATTTGTGCTGCAACTTATAAAAACAATATTATTTTGTGATATTTAGATGTTAATAATTCAGACAAGGTTTTTGAGAAAACCTTCACAAGTCCTTCTTTCAAATATAAATATTATATTTCAATTTTATAAATATAATATTTGAAACAGGAGCCAGACCTCTCTAGAAGATGACTCTTCCATATGGCTGCTGCTTTCTGGAGTTGGAAAGAAATGTCAAGACATCCCAGGTCTTCTAAAAGAAAAACCCCCAAAACAACCAACAAACCAACAAAACAAAAAAACCCAAAAACCTAAGACAAACCAATATTCATACTAAAGAAAATGTAAGTATCAGAAATCTCAAAAAATCTCTTAGTGAAATGACCTTTAACGTACATGTTCAGCACAGTGTTTCAGCTTCGATAAAATGAGGTGTTGTGACAAAAATTTGGAATTAATCTGATAAACTCTTAGAAGAATGTTATTAACATTTGAAACTAGAACCTTTTCAGATGTATCAGCACTGGCATTCCTGGAGATGTGATGAATGACTGCTCCGCGTTATTATCTAGATATTATTCAATATATCACTGCTTGTTTGTTGATGTAGTTGTTGGCATTATGTCAGAATTTTATCAGCTGGAAGTTAGGAATATTTTACATATTTTACACAAACCTCTTTTCAGTGATGCCCCTCACCTCAATCTGGCTTGTATTTTTTATTGTTTAATGAAAGTGCATTGTAAGAGTTTGTAATTATTTAAATTTTTGGTTATGGATATTGTCCATGTTCAGACTTTGAATTTTAGGTTTCCTATGTACTCCATCAAATATTCTGATATCATTACTCATGCTATACATGGTTCAAGCAGCTTATTTAATGTATGATTTTTTTCTTCTTGCATACTTCTCTTCTGTTTATTTGAAACATTGTGGTTTGGACCATGATTCGGTAATGCATTATTTTAGACATATAAGTCTGAAGCACTGAAGCCATTCAGATTTCCAGAAATTTACTGAATAGTTCTCAAGATCAATGCTAAAGACAAAATCCTCATAAAATGTAGTTGATAAGAATTTTTTATATTATCTTAATAAATTATATATAGAAGAGCAGTAAGTATTCTTCCATCTAACATACTTTCTCCTTCTTATAGGTTAAAACATGGACACTACTTATTAAAATATAACCTTAACTACTAAATGCCCCAATAGAATTAACACTGGAAAATGTTATTACTCATGTAAAAAGTTTAAGGCAAAATGTCACCAATAAAGCTATACTTGTGAGTTTTCAGTTTTATGTAATCTTGCCTATTATGTTATATATTTTCAGACAAGTATGAATAGGAGATATTTACACATAGTAAAGAGTTACATAGGAAGATGAGTGAAAATAGTGATTTGCAAATAAAATACTCAGCATGAATCTATAAAATCTGTGGAATTAACAGCAGTGAAGCTTTAGGGAGGAGCTGGAGACAATTGAATGTTAGCAGGTTTTGAATATCTAATTCCCTTATGCATATTTTGGTACTTGTGTAGTGTCAAAAGGTGTATTATTCTCTTTTCCAAGGTCAAAAATATTCTAAGACACTTTATCAGAAATTCAAATTAATCTGCTTTAATTTAAATATAACTGGTTTATTTTAAAATTGTCTTTTACTTCTAAAGGGACATGGGAAACCACATTTGATGAAGATCTTGTAAAATATGCTTCAGCCTAAAGAAATTTTTTCCTTTCCAGTTATCAACTCTTTTATCAGGGGGTATATGATGGAGACTTGAAACACGACTCTAGTGATATTTGTATGGATAGCAACACTGTAACAAGGCTCCCATGGCTGCAAATTGTATCCTTACAAGAGTACTTCAGGATTTGAAAATATTTAAGTAATCACAGTTTTAGAGTTATCATCTGGTAATGCCTGGGAATTGGTGACCCAAGGGACTAATTCCAAACATTACTAGAAAATGACATTGCTCATGTCAGTGTGGAAGTGTCTTGGTGAATATAAACCATAATATAAAAGCATTTGCAAGCAATTTAGCCATCTGCTGTTTCCTGTCGGTACTGTTTAAGAATAAGCTCATAGCTTCACAAAACAAGTCAATGTGCCAGCACCTGAGGTAAAAGTCTTTGAAGTCCCAAGAGGATACAGTCTTTTTTTTTTTTTCCCCGCCTCAGAACTGCACGTTTTCTCATGATGTTAATAGAGAAAGACTGGAGCTTAAACCTACATATGGAAGCTGCTTTTCTCCACTCCCCATCTTCCTGGACCAGAGAATTAGAAAAGTGTCCCTCTTGTCCCCATTAATTCTGCTTGCTGCTCAGGTGGAAGGGAGGTACCCCAGGTGGCCAAGGTGAGGAAAGAGACGTACCCTAAGGTATAGTGTTGAGTTACCAACAAGATCTATTAAAGTAGGTCTTGTATGGTAACAGCATGCAGTGGTTTATTGTCATTATGCATTTCATTATTGTGTCTATTTTTCAAAAATCTTTTTGTGCTTGATTTTGCAAGGCTGACTCATCCAGGCTCATTTGTCCCTCTGGATTTTTTCTGCATGAAAATCAGCTTCAAGACATTGCCACTCCTGGCCAAATGAAGAACATGTCCTCACTAGGCCCCTCCTTTTCTGTGATCTATCCTGACTTCAGAATTATTTTTGTGGTTGTGAATGGCTGAAAGCAAATTAGGTTGGATTTTTTTTCCACCTCAGACAGTTACTGGGTAAAAATCTTGTAATATGTTCCTTTGCTGGAAGTCTTCAGTCCTTTCACTCCTTTTTTCACATTGGCTTGAAACATTGCTAAAATGAAGCATGAAACTGAGTAAAATTAAGTTCCACAAAAGTTATTAGCACAATAGTTCTATGCAATTTGTGCTTTTACATCTAATTCTTGTTCATAGTTTTCAGGTTGACATTGATTTCTGTCTCTTTACAAACTTAAATTCCTATCACACTTTGTTTTTGGTTACATTACAGAGTATTCATTCATTTCATCTCAGTTTGCTTGGTCACCAGCTGTGTTATTGAGTGCCTTGCTTAAGAAACCCTAAACATGTGAAAATAACACACCACGGCTTTTTTTCACCTTCTTATTCAATGCCATATTTGGAAGCTCATTCACAGACCATTGGGAGGTTCATTCATAGCCCACTGGGAAAGGTTAGGACTATAATTAGACCTTTTTTTTTCTCAGGCATTTCAGCAATAGAGTGCATGAAGGTTACTAACAGCTTTCTTTTAATTGATCCCTGGTGATTTTACTGTAAAGCTGTTAACTTGTGCACTGGGGACCCACAACCCACCGGCTCCTTGCACTGACATTTGCAGCAATGATTAGAATGTCATTGCTTTCCAATACTTCATTGTCATTCAGGGAGCACTTGAAATGCCTTTTACCTCATATTGCAATGGAACACACATTTGCCACCACACACACATACACTCAAACACACACACACAGGCTTTTCCATTTCAGCACCACAGGCCTTTGAAATTGGATTTGTTTTGAACATCCACCTCAGTATTGCCTTTCTTTTCTGCACAGTGACACTCCCTTGTCTCTCATACTAATGGAAACCAAGCTAAACCACTCACTCTGCACATAATAGTGGACCCCAAGGGCTAAATGTCTGTCAGGATGGAAAAGCATGGAAACAAAGAAATTGTAACTATTTGTGTGAGTGCAAGAACTAATGCTCATCCATGTCAATACTCTCAGGTCTTTGAACATGAAATCATTCATTCAGTTTCAACTCTGATCACATCATTTAGTAGAGATCAGTACTCAAAATTTTAACAGGTTCCAAGACCAGTGTACTTACTATGTACTTAATATGCTGGAGGGCTTAGGAAAGAGATTTTTTAAAAAGGGGGATTCTGGTAGATAACTCTACTGTCTTTCACTGAACTGTGCAGCTGCAATTGGAAATACCAGTTAACAATGCCCAAGTTAAATAAAAATAAGTTGTACTTCTTTGAAAGCATTGGGAAAAAGCCTTACTCATCACCTGTAATCTACAAAAGAAAAGGACATTTTTTTTCACAAACTAAAACCTGAAAATTTCTTTCTAAATATCTCTGAGGAGTGAATTGATTTGTTTTATAAATTGGTTTAACCAGAATGCTTTAAGACTTTCATTCCAATAAATTTCCTAGGTACAAATTCTTTAAATTCAGCATAGAAAAGTCTCTGTAGAAATGCACTGTTCAAGGTGAAATTTGTTTATTTGTCTGTTTTTATTGCAGTAAAACAGAGGGGGGGGGGGGTTAAGATTAGTTATTCCATGTGTCTCTGAAAGGACCAGGAGCTAAATAAACAGCACAATAATAATAAATATGGAAGGAAAATGACACCTCCTACAGTGCCAGTTGACTGGCACATGTGGTATTGAGTGACAGTGCAAGGGCAAAATTTTTAAGTGCTTTTACACCAATCTGGAATCCTAAGAATAAGATGAGGAAATGAGTGCATGGCATCAAATGACAATATTGATTTAAATATCTCAGTGACCTAGTGGAGCTCTGTAGGAGATGCTGGTGCTAATTTTCCAGGCATGACAAACTGAGATGTACAGACACAGTACACAAAAGATCGTAAAAGGTGTTGCAGCATAAAATATTGAGGGAATAGAGGAAATTGCTGGCAGATGGAAATACCATACTCTAACAGTAAAAACCTCATGCTCTTCTTGTACTGTAACTTGATAGAGATCAGGATATGTTAAATAACATTACTGTAGCTGCAACTTTAGCATAGGTGGTGATAGTCAGTGATTTAAACTACCTGCATGTTGACTGGATCAGAGGCTCATCAGGAATAGAAAAATGCAATAAATCACTGCTTCCTAGAAAATCTTGATTCAGACCCCACAAGAAAAGGTGCAGTTCTGTATCTTGGGACACAGAACCTAATTCAAGAAAAAGTAATGAGAGAGCTGCTCCTTAGCTGTGATCACTAAGGAATTTGATTGAACATTTTCTTAGGAGAGAGTGGACCAAATAAATCTAGCGTACAAATGTTGGCATGATTCTTGAATATTTAAGACATAAACCTACATAAAAATGAGGGAATTAATAAAAAACAAAACAACAACATAAATCAGTCTTCTGAAAAGGAAGATGTCTTCAAACAGTCTAGAAGCTGCTCCAAAATGGTAATAAAAACTAATAAAACAATTTTGGATAATGGAGAATATGAGAAATTTGGGATATAGAAAGTGGTCAAGGCTGTACTTTTAATATCTTCTGCTGTCACTGATGGATGGTGAAGTAATACTGGGCTCATGGACCACACTTTGATGCAGCAAGGCACTTCTTATTCCAGTTCCCACTGGTTCTCTGAATATAGCTGTCCCAGTAAATTAAACAGTACCAGAGTCTGGTACCTAGGTTGTAGGACTAAAATTGTTAAGGCTACTGAGGTTAAGCTTAGGCCAGGGTTGTTCTCATTAAGCAAGTTGTACACAACCAGCTTTTCTTGGGAACCTGGAAGTGTTTAGCTGTCTGGATGTGAGCTGTTACCATGCCAGCTGGATGAGCTGTTACATTTTATGTAATATTATAAGCACAAAGGCTATATTGCAAAGGCAGCTGATGGTGTCAGGAGAGGCCTGATCCTTAGAGAGAGATGTGCATATAGATCAGAGCAGATGTGGTAGTATCTGCCAGATTATTTCAGAAAAAAAAATAAAAACTAAGAAGTTGCAAAGCTTTAAGCTTGAAATACTTAAAAAATAAAAAAGAGTAATGAAAACCCAATTATTATGATTTTATATAATGAACTGTGTGAAATCCCAGGATACTTCACTAATATGCTGGTTCTAGTAAGTTTTGTTCATTTTTCCAGTCTGTCTTTAGGGAAGTGAAGTAAGTCTATGATCAACTCAGTTTTTAGCTCCAGAAATCTTTTTAGCTCATCCTAAAGTAAACACCCATTTATTTGGTCAGCTGAATTGAGTAGCTCTTTGTGTATACACCAATTTCTAGTGTCATCTGAAAATGTCTGTGGACCTCTAGGATGTCATTGCAGGGCTGTAACAGACAATAGAGGACCTGTGGCACATCTGTGCCCTTCCTGAGGAACAATCAGAGGCTGGATCAAACAGGACACTGGCAGTGCAATTGCACTAGTTATGAGATGTGAGGGAGCAACTGATTTGTACTCTAGATGTCTACATTAAGTAAGTGAATACAGGCCTAGGTGTCTCTGCTCCTGTGGTGGGATGGAGAGAGATAGTAGACAGTTCAACATTTATTAAAGGTCATTCCATCTTAAGGTGAATTTGTCTCTGATAATGCCTTTTTCTCTGGGAGCTACAAGCTATTGCATCACAAGCCAGTGTTCCTTTGCTTCTTTCCAAACTAAAGACGAGATCGCTTTTATGGGGATAATGTTTATTTTCAAATTGCATTTGGAAGGAAAATTCCATCATAGAGTGTATGCAAAGCACTGAGGTCTTAATTAGTCACACTGATTCAGCTCCATTTCCTGAAGTGAGCAAAGGTGCATGCCTGGTAATTTCAGCATGTGCTCTCCATTTAACTAACCCAGTACATATATATTCAAGTTAAATTAAATGTGGACATTCAGAACTAAATGATTTTGGTAGTTAATATCAGCAAAAAATGAAGTATTTTTCCTTGATTGATTTCCTTTTCTGTTAGACTTATTTAAAAAAGAATACGAGACAAAAACCTCTCTGAGAACTATAGCACCTGAAGTTATCCTCAATAAACATTTAGGTACTACTTGTTACAGACAGGACAGTGATGTGCGGTGAATCAAGTAATTTAAGATTAGAGTTTCTTTTTTTTTTTTTTGCTGATATTAGGACTCTGTGAGGTATCCATGAATACATATTTGTTCTCTGACTTTTTTTCAGATCCTCCCCCTCTTATCTTTTAAACTCTATTCTTTCTACCATGTTTTAGATTATTAAATAATCAAGTCCTCTGTATCTTTCTTTATGGAAGATATGTATGCAGGATTTCTTCTGTAGAAATGAATGAAAAATTAACCTTTAAGCTTCATAATAAATATGTTTTTGAAATTCATTTTATGTGGGCATGTGTAAAAAGTAAACATTCAGAAAAATGGAAAATCATCCCATGAAATATGGTAATTTCTTTCTAGGTAATTTTTTTTTTAACAACTTGGCTAGCAATGGTATTTTGAAAGTTCTTGCAATCCATATTTCTTATTAAGAAGGTCAGCCAAACACCTCCAGAACTGTTATTATCACACATTATAATACATTTGAAACCTTTAGTCTGTATAACATTGTGTGTGATGGACAGAACAGAATTTAAAGAAGTTTACACTAATTTGCTGCAGATATTGATTGTGTCAGTGCTAATATCTATGGAGATTAGAAGGGTATTACTGTTCTACAAGGTTAGAGAGTACTGTGGCTGATTCTTGCCCTTACACCAAAAGAAACAGGTTAAATGTGTCAATATCAATAAATACTACTTTGGAACCTAAAGTCAGGTGTTCATATCCAAACTGTTGTGAGCTCTAGATGATGCTAACACATGAACAGTGCCTATTGAGAGAAAGCTCCTTCCAGCTAGTCAGAAGTATTCCAGACCCTGTCCAAGAAATTTATCTTTAAAGGTAAATTGTGGTGCTTTTTGTGACTGTAACCTGGCACCTATGATTTTGCTTTCTTAGCAAATATGATGTCTTTGTTTCTGCCACGAGTTATTGTTTTCTCATCCTTTTCTTTGTTTCTTTCCTTCCTGAGTGCTGATCAACACTTCGAAAGATAGGTGGGGGAATTTTGCTGTGGCACTGGGGAGATCAGCTTTAGCAGCCATAGTCTGGGCATTCTAACAGGCCACTGCTGTGCTGCCTGTTCTGGGGTGAGCACAGGCTGCCCTGCAGATCTCAGCCTTTCAGACATGGCTGCAGGTGGCAGTGGGTGCCCTGGGCCCTGGCTGACACAGAGGTGGCCACACAGATGGAAGTGCCCTGGGCAGAACAAATCATTTTCATGCACCCTACTCAGCAGTCAGTAGGTAGCAACACCTTTCTGTGGTTATTACCTTGGGCTGGTTTATAAACACAGTATGGATGGCAGAAGTATTATAGCTCATTGAAAATCCCCTGAGCAACTCCCCAGGTCTTTTACTTTCATGTTAAAATCTCCATAGGTGTTCCATAGCATGAACAATTCTGACATGTGAAGCTGTAACCAGTGCATGAGCCACTAGAGCCACCATAATGTATCATGGCAATAGGATAATTTTTTCCCAAGAACCCTAAAGACTGAAGTGGACATTACTGACTAAAGATTTGAAACATTTCAGTTAAAGTCACCCCTGGATCCCCAGTCCTACACACAAAAAAATAATCTGTTTTTTTCTTTGTCAACACAAGAAGCACCTGGCCTGCCTTTGTTTATTCCTCTGTGTAAATTAGAGGGAAGCAAGCTACATTTATCCTTACAGATTTTTAATGTTTTATTGGCAGTTAGATGAAAAAATAGGCGGGGATTTTCCTGCCCAGTGAAAAGAATAATTCTGGACTTATATGAATTTAAAGAGGCTTCAAAAAAAAATCTTGATTGTAAGATACAGGATGCTACCATTACTACACTAGTAATAGAAAAAGCCATTAACCCTACAGCTAATTGAAATGCTCAAATTGGTTTAAACAGTGTCTCTTTTAGCAGGAAAGAGATTGAGCAAAAAAATGTGTCTAGAAACAACAAAAACATTAGGGTGCCCTACAGTGTTCTGCTTCTCTTGGAGGCTGTGTAAATGTTTTGCCATTCAGGCGAAAGGGTCCAGGCTTTTCATTGTCACAAGAAGAACACATGATCTACCATATTTTCATATGCATGAGAAATAAAAATTGTAATGAAATTTTTGGATCAAAATTCTAGGCAAATCCATAGCAGAGTTCAGGAAAAAAGGGGTTTGCAAACCTGCTACCTAGTGCTTCTCTTTCCATCTGATTCCACTGCCTGTAACTGCAGACAGGTATGCACATAATCAGTTTAGCTGCCCTGTGTTTCCTGACAGTGTGGGCTACCTATTATCCCTCAAATATGCAAAGGGTAACTGGATGAAACACAGGAGTTTACCAGACTAGCTGACTAAACAGTTCCTTCTGCATTTAATCTCTATGGGTCCCAGCTTGCTTAAGGACACATTTACATTTAGATACAAACTTCAACTACAGACAGATATGAACTGTTTTTGTACTAACAGAAATATTCAGAAGTGAAACACCAAAAGCTAAAAATGACAGTGGTGGTGTGCTTGAGGGAGAAGCCTTGCCCACAGGCAGGCACAGTATTTCAGATATGAGATGGGGAGTTCACATAGGCAGATTCCAGGTTGTACTTTGTTCTCTGCTACTTAGGGACCTCAACACCTTATGTGGTACTATGACATAAGCAGCCTTCTAAAAAAATAGATCATGCTCTAGTTTTCACCTTTTAATCACTGTAGGATGTTAGTAGGTTAGAGAGGATGTGATAATTTATTTAATATTTTTAAGAGCAATTCTCCATATAAGTTTCTTAAGGAAAAAGCATGGAGAGGTTATGCAACTGAGACAGCTGTGCTGATACGATGAAATTATTTTGAGATCACTGTTCTTATGAGATATTTACCTCATTTATGTTAAACTTTAATCTGGGATTGGAGGGTGGTTGAGATTCTTATAAAATACTTGATTTCTGGCTTCCATGCCCAAGCAGCCAGAGTAGTTCACATTCTTCATGTTATCAGTAAATTTTTGTTTGTTTGTAGTCCTCCCATAAACTCTTGTCCTCAGTTTTGAAGCATAATTCCTTGATTAGAAAAGTTTTCTCCTTGATTCCTGAATGCTAAACAGCACTAATACTTGTTGTATTAAATTTCACATATAAAAGAAGGCCCTGGAGTTGTGAGGAGTGATTAGGTGTACAGCTAGTCAGAACAATTATGTAGTGCTGGAGGCAATATTTGCTGCTTGTTTGTATACATCTAGTTTGAAAGCCCTTATCAAAAACTACCTTACTGAATCTGGAAATGTTAGGGGATTTTTTTGGGTTATCTCACACAGTTTCTTCATATCACCTTAGGTCGTTTAATTCGTGTCCATAAAGGACAAGTAAGCTGTGGAAGGAAAAGATTACAGTGCCCCTGCTAGTTCTAAACAGTGTGTATTTGATTTATTCAGCCCTCTTACTTTTATTTGAGGTGGAAATCTCCTCCAAAGGCCGCTGACTCTGTATTCCAGATGTTGCCATATCAGCCTAACTTCCATTTCTCATATCTCCCTTCTCCTATCTGTCAATTTTATAAAAAAATTAGAGCTCTCATACAATCAAAATGTCATCCTCCCCACCTTCCCCAGCAAGCCTTGCTTTTGATTATGGGTAAGCAGTCATGTGTAAAACCTCATATTGGACCTCATCAACAGGACTGCCTATGGACTGTGGAATCTGCTACATGATATTATTAGATCAGGTTTTTATTGAGAAACTTCATGTACTAGAAAAAGAGTGTTTTTGGGGTGTTTTTAAACTGACGTGGTGGACATCTTCTGGAAGGCTTGAATACTTAGGCAAAAGACAATGTTTTGGCTGAGAAATTTTTACTGTGGCTTAGAGATCTGAATCTATCCTGAATAAGTTGTGATCGAGACTTACTAATGGCTGATGGTCTTTGGTAAAGATTCCCAATAATAAAATGGATTCTGTGTTTGTATTTCAGTGAAAGAAGAATATCTAGCTCTGTTAGCCAACTCAAAACTCAGTTCTTGTTGTTCAGATCAGAAAGAGTAGTACTGACAGAATGTCAGTGTCTGTTTAAATATTTTTTATTTTCCTTTAGCACCAGGACTACACATCTATTGGTGCTGACAGAACGTGTACACTATGTGCCACCCTTCAGCTCCATCCTGTGAAACACATGCCAAGACCTTATAGCAAACTAAGACCTGAAATAGAAAAACAAAAGTCATAACAGATAAATTGACAGTAAAAGAAGGGAAGAGGGATAATACTGTGGTTTGCTTTGTCATAAACATCACAAACAACCTGAGAAAGGGAATGTAGTCCCAGCTGTAGATAGAACAACAAAAGCAAGAGAAATGCTAAAATATATAGTTTCATAATATGCAGCTAATGGAATTCATGGGCACAAGTTAACAGGGAAGCCAAGTAACAGCAAGTGGACAAAAATCAGATTTCCAGATGTTCTGAGATCTTTGTTTTTCATGAGTTGTGCAAAAGGGATGAAAAACAGCCTGACTTGGCTAGCTGGAGGGGTTCTCCAACAGAGGAGAATCTCACATAAATCACGGCTGTTGAACAGGGACTTGGTTGGAGGACTTAAAAACTTTGGAATCTATAACCAAATATATATGCTTGAAAAATACCTGTCCTGATGCTGGAATTAGGCTGGCATTCAAGAAAACACAGCTCAATAAGTAAAATAAAATTATTTCGGATTACCTGGAAAACTCAATGCAACAGAGATTCTGGTTTTTGCATGATAAACAACGTCATTAATAAGATTAATAAGGCTTTTTATTTTTATTGTTTTCATATTTTCAGGGTTAGTATAACAATTTGTTATCTACATCTTGAACTTTAAAAATTAGGGTCTTTCTCCACTTTCACTCCTTGTAAACTGCAAAGGTGTATATTTTGGGGTAGAGAAAGGTAATGGCGAACTGTTTCAATATAAAATGTCATGAAAATAGCTGGCTGCAAATAGAAAATGATATTTATATAATTGGAAACTTACACCAGTACAATGTCTCATGAGTTGAATTTACCAAATTCTTCAGACTACAGCCCAAAGTCTAAAGAATAAATCTTTATTTAATAGTAAAAAAATCCCATGTCACTTAATACAGCACAACATTGCACACTAAGGAAATTGAAAACTCTTGCTATATGTGGCTTGTCTATCAACACTAGTGTGATAAGAGCAGATCTGGGGCTCTTCTGGATCACTGTTCCCTTTCACCCATCTGCATTCCAGGTTAATCCATCTCTTATCTTTTCAGAAATTCTCTGGCTTAGTTTTTCCATGATATCCATTACTATAATGTTTAATTGCTGACCTTCCAAACTACCTAGTTTTAAGAAAGTCTCTGTAAAACTGGCCAATCCTCCAACCTTACCTAGTCAATTTGGTTATTTAAACCAGTTAGTCTTAATAGATACACAATACTTTCTGTGAGGGAGTAACCCAAATTCTTATGACTTCATAGTCATGCCCATTTCACCTTAGTTTAATTTGAGTGTAGTCTACCAAGTGTTACAAGAAATAAGGGCAGGACAATGGACAATCTTTTCTTCACATTTAAATATTTCACCACATCATTTTATCGGAGCAATTTGACTGCAGTTTCAGTGCCTTTTACACAGTGAGTTCAAAACACTGACTGATTGTTAAGAACTGGCTTTTTCAGAGCAAGGTGTGTTCTGCTACAGTCTCTGCCTCTAGACAGCTCACTTTCAGCACTCTGAATTAAACTGGAAGTGAAATGAGCTCTGTAACTTGAGGTTTGGGCTGAAAAAAAATTACTTTGATTGGAATAATGTTGACAGTCTGATCTGGATAGAGATTCTTCATCTAATGCTTATTTTTCCCTCTATTAGCTAATAAAACATCCTTATACTTTTTTGATCTTGAATCCAGAGTTGGTCTATAATACAAGTAGGTAAAAAAGATGAATGAGACACTAAAAGAAACAAAATATAAGTTCCACATTTATTTCTAGTGATAAAAAACAGTAGTCAGTGTTGAATACTTTGTCTTTCAGTCTTGGGATTATTTTATATCATATATTTGTAATGAACAAAAGCAGACTATGGAGTGTAAATGTACTCACAGCTTATAGAACTAGACCATCATATCATAAGCAGGCAGAGTGATCATGACCTAGAGCTAAATAAAAATGCTATTTATATACCTTCATTTGGTGAAATAATGTCTGACTAGACAGTGAGCACAGGAGGGATTAGGTTGGTTGATCTGGTTGGCAACTCTAGATATACATCCCTAAAAGACAAGTATGTTCAGTATTTTCCAGAATGAGAAGACAGTCAAACATGCTTGACTCATAATTATTATGGCCCTTGAATAAAGTTATTTTATGTACCAGATATCAGCAATGATTACTGTAACCCATTTCATAGTTAATGGAGAAAAAACATAGATTCCTTATGATAGACTTCATGGTGGATGATTTGACATACTAGAAGAGTTGGTCATAAGCAGCAATTCCAAGGACAAACTTTCTGAAACTCTTTCACTGGACACTTAAGTTAATAGTTTAGATGTTGCTAAAGGCGTCAGAGCTGACTCAAGCCTTTTTTGCTGTGTAGTGAGGAAGACAAAATTAAATCTTGCTTCAGCGGCAGAATTCCCCTAGACTAAGGAAAAGCCAAACTGAGAGGGAACCAGCTTTTTCCAGATGGCAAAAGGTGTTAATAACAGCTGAGATATGCCTTTCTTCCTACTACATATTTCCCTGAGGTTTAACCCCAAGCAATCATCTCTTTCTCTTCCTGCAGTTGAAGAAAGTCCTCTCCCCTCTAGAAGTCCAAATTTCTGTCCTGTACTTTGCACGTGGAAGAGAGGAAAATGAGGAAAGGTCATGGAAAAAGAGCAGATTCCATAAAGAGGAATAGGTGGCAATTACTGAAGGTTTTTAAGTTGCTAGAACAGAAGGCTCCCCTAACTGATTGAAAGGGACATATTTATCTCTGTGTCCAATGATGCTTCAAAATGTGTAAATTTCAGGATACCTGATTGTTTTTCATTACTGCACTTCTGAAAGAGTAGAGCATTTTTGTTTTGATAATTTCCAAGATACCATGAAATTGACCTGGGAAAGTATGAAAAAAGGTGCCCATATTATCAAGCAGTATGAATTTCAATCCATAATTCGTTGTTTGGTAGTGGATAGTTCAGATGGCATTTGTGTAAATGAAACAAAAATAAGTGTATCTAATATGCAGTTCATTTACTTATTGTGTGTGCTGGAAACCACATATTAACTATCAGTTTTCTTCATCCTCTAAAAAAAATAAGAATTTTAAGATACATTTCATAACCCTGAAATAGATTGACAAATTAAAGTATAACATCACAAGATAGCCTTTTTTATCAAAGCTAAAAATTCAACTACTTTGTAATTTTGTAGTTGTAAATGTTCTTTTGGTTTTTTAAGGTTTTTATAGATTTTTTTTTCTTAAAATGAATGGAAAGATGTAGAGAGTCTTTATTTGATTAAGTGCTACTTATATCACCATGATACATTTAAAATCAAAGCGACTTAATGAGATGAAACAGAAGTTAACAAAAAATATTTCAACCAAAGCCAATGACTATTGGACTGTAGACTTAAGAGGGATTTTTTTCTTTTACAATATTTCTTTCTTATACATAATGTAGTTTTAATTTATTTCAATAAAATACAAAAGTGTATCTTAGACAAATCATCTTTTGTAAAGAAAAGAGATGAGGAAATAAATAGGAATGAGAGAAAGTAAGGGGAGATATATTAAAATAACACAGGATATGTGGCCTGTAGAATTGGTAGTATTACCAGTAAGTGAAATACTACTACAGAGGCTGGGAAAAGAAGGAGAATGTTAGAAACTGATTGGTTGCTTCATATTTGCATAAGGTAAAGAAAACAAAGTAACAATCTGTGAAATATTACTTTTTGTGTTGTTTTACTTTTTTTGCAGAAACTGGGATATAGAAATAGGAATAATCACATCAGTATATCGCAGTACTATCTGGGATATAGAAATAGGAATAATAATATCAGTGCATTGGGCCAAAACCCACTGTTCTGGGGAATAGCTTTAAGGTAATGTTGAGAATCTCATAGAATCAAACAGAGAAAAATCTTTTCCACAGGATTTTCCTCTGTCTTTAACAGGTTATCTGTGCACCCTTGCAGATCTTCTGAAGTAATAACTGTAACAGGAGAAATCTCATTAATGCTTTCTCCAAAACATGCTGTAGCTGTGCTGTGTACCACCATCTCACCTGAGGAGAGCTGAGGTCTACCCTTAAAAGCCACACAGTGGCCTCTGTTGACAGTGGTGTCCTACCCCGGTGTACAAACCTTATCAGATCACAAGAAATCTCCTTTTACAGTCTTAGCCTAGAATCTCATGTTCAGACAGGATGAGGTCTCTTGTATGGAAGTGTATGAAAGTCCTACTCTAAGGATTGCTCTAATGAACCAGAAGCTCAGCCATCTGCTGGGCAGGTGTTACTTAGACCACTTACAGGCTGAAGTCAAGTGCTGTGTGCTGGCCTGGCAACTGATTGAATACCTTAGTGTGTCAATAAGAGGCATCCAAAGAAAGCTGGTCTATTAGAGCCATGTGATTAATGGCTATTCAGCTTAAGAGACAAAGAGAAGAGACAGGAAAAGAAGTAAATCAAACACTCAGAAATGCAAGCTGAGAAATGGCAGATAGGGGAAATGGTACAAAAGGGTTCATATCATGAACTGAGAAGCCATAGAAAAAACCACTCCAATATAACATTATGATATTAGACTAGAACTTTGTGACTGATGAGAACAAGGGGGAATAGGATTATGCTAAGCCTTACCGGAAAGATCAAATATATGTAGTATTTGAAAGCTTGAAGGATTGTGTGAAATTTATTATGGAATGTTGAAAGGGGGCTGTGACAATGCACAAAAATTTTATAGAGTGTTCAGAGGAAGGGCCACATGCTGGGGAAAGGGGAGCGGGGTGTGTAGTTGAAGTGGATCCAGGGAACAAGTGTGAAAAGCAGAGAGGAGAGGGGACAGGGAAGACTGGCTGTGTGAGAGTGTGGACATATTTAGTAAGGGACTTCAACAAACCAGATTAGCTTGAAAGTAGAAGACTGACTTCTGCAGACACCAAAGCTGTGAGATCTGGAGGCCAGTACTAAAAAAAAATTTAGAGATCATCCAGAAAGGGCAGCAACCTTCTGAATCAAGATTGTTGTCCTTGTGAGCTTTAACCTCCATAGATTGGAAATGAGGAGCAAGATGATGCTTTTGGTGGTGCTCTCAATTTCTTAAATGCTGATTATGTTAATGAGGCTGCCAGTAAAGACCTTGCTCTTCCCCTTGTCTTATTGTGTGTACTTATATTCTGTGTGTGTGCACTTTGCATCTTTGGTACATGCATTAAGCCCTGCCACTGGCTGGATCTGAAAAAAGGCACAGTATCTAACAGGCTGGGAAATCAAAGTCCAGGGCCTTCGCTGAAGTTGACTTTTGTCACCACTTACTGCTGATGTGAGGGAGTGTACTCCCTTTGCTTACAGTCTTCAACACCCCAGAGAAGTGCATCTGGCTATGTTGTGTCAATCGAGTGAGTGAGAGCATCAGGAAAAGGTTGTACAACTCAGCCAGGCTGGGTGTTTTTCTTCTCTCAAATCCACTTGAGGCTAACTGGTTGAAGCTTTGAAAAAGTCCCTAAATAAACGTGGTGAACCTTTTTTTTTCAGTTTCCATTTTCACATAACTTTCATCTCCCACCATAAACATAAGATAATAGAAAAAGTTGTCAACACAGTTTTCCACTACAAGGGGTTTATAACTTTTTGTTCTTACACTTTTGACACTGGCTGTGAAGATAATAGTAACCTAATCAAGTCCACAGTTTGATCAGAACATTCTGTCCATAGAAGGAACTCTTACTGGTCTCCGGAGAAGAAGTCTCCAAGTTTACTGTGAGTCCGTGCGTCCAAAAACTACTGTGTTGTCCACCTCAGACCTTTTTGGCTCTTTTCTATGCCCACTTGGGACACCTTCTCATCTTCCTGTCTCTGCTTTTGTGATGTGGTTCTCAGCACATGTACTACTTGTGTTTTTAATATATATTTTATGGGAGGAACCCTCCTTCTTCCCTTCCTGGCAATGAATCTTAAGGTGTTCCCAAAGTGGGTAATGGGACATCAAGTATAATGCGTCCCCAGGGAAAGGAGCACAGAGCACAGAGATAATTTCAAACCATTATAGGTAAATATATTAATTCCATGGTCCCAACCATAAATATCCTAGAATTTGCTTTATTTATTTTTTGAGTGCTTTGTGCTTGTCTATAGGCTATAGTCATATTTTGCACCTAATACAAAATACCCCATTATACCTGCAATGTTTAAACTGTCGGATTACAATGGTACTAGAGATTGAATGACATGGGAATGCTTGACCTGTATGTAAGAGCCACTTAAAGTGTTCATTGTTTGAAAACAAATTAATGTGAATGCTGAGGTGTAGGAGAAATGAGAATAAACAATTAAGTCAAAAGATGATAGTTTTGTTCTCTTTTTTCTTTTTTGTTTGGCTGAGTCTATTCTGTTGCCACTAGTTGTTAACAGCCAGGTTGTTAAGTTTTTTTCCTATCTTGTAGGTTATTAATTACAGAAAAAGAGTGTATAGACCTGCAGTTTCTATGAAAACCTTTAATCTCTACCGTGGGAGTATATTCTATTATAAATGCATGCACACAACATTCACTGACATTAAAAGGAGTTATTGGCACCGATTGAGTGGAGAATAGATGACATGGTTGCTGAATCAATTACTCATAATATCTTTCAAATGCATGATATTTTGTTGAAACATTCATTAAAGGGAAGAGTTAAGAAAGGAGAAGAGCAACTAGCATTTTCATTCAAGGGAAGTTTGGCCTTTATTTAATGTAGATTTCTTATCTAGACATACTAAATATACTTCCACAGATGATATTTCAAAAGAATGTAAAGTCACAAGGTTCTCATTTATATGCCCCATGAAAACCTGTGAATGTTGCAGCTTTTCTGAGTTTTATGAATAAAATAGAGTTTATTTCATAATGTGTAGAAAATTAATAGTCACAGTGGTTTGAAGAGCAATGACTTCCCTGATAATAATGATAAACATAATAAGGACTTGATGGATATACCTAAGCTAGTGGAGGTTAATGGTGGTGCTCCCAAAAAATTTGATTTCATGGTGACAAATTGAAGATGACCTGCAAAGATGAAGAAGAAATTCCATTAAATTTTTCAGACCCTCCCCTCATAGAAGAATTAGATCAAGGGGTGCACAGGGTACTTTCTTACTCCCAAAATAACTGATTATCTTGTCTATTGTCCAATGGCGTCCATTTCTGATGCAATTGATTAGGCCCCACTCAGAGTAAGCTACAAGGACAATTATCTATAATGTGGTCATTGAGGGTCTAATAGTGAAAATTAACTTTTAATGGCAGAACTAGACAGGTGAACCTCTGACTCTATACACTGACATAGGTTTGGGGTTAGGCTGCAGTGTACTGCTGGGTTCATTAGAGGAGTGATGCTCCTTTAAAAGCAGAGTAAAAATTTATGTAAAAGACTATACTAAAAGGACAAATCATGTAGGCTCCCCACAGCTGCATGATACCACACAGCCTGACCTCAGAGGCCACAGGATAACAGAAAGAAAAGAAGAAAAGTAAAGCAACCACATTTTTTGGGGGGCTATCTGTAAGAAGATGATAGAGAAAATTAATATCTTCCTGGCAAATTGCTCATTGTTCAAAAATGTTCTTTCTATCCAAAGTGCAATTTGAAATACAGCCCTTGGTGGCAGTTAATATTTGTAACTACTTTGGGAAGCAAATATCACATAAATTGATAATTTGAAACCACTTTTTTGAGACAGAATGTCCATGCTGAAAAAACCAATAAATCGTCTAATGCATTGTGGCAAATTCTGGAGAAATCAAAGATCTTGCAGACCCATAAGAATGAATGGCCCTTTTGACCTCATCCTCTCACTGTATATTGAACTGATTGGTGGATAGGAAACCTTACATTACCTGTATCTCTATTGGGATTGGTTTTGGTTTCGGTCAGTATGACCTTTTTGTTGAATTAAATTAGCTTGAACCTCCTGTTTTTCAAAGACGAAATTCCCTTCATACATTATTAGCATGAACACAAAGGTGATTTTTGCACCTTAAATTATAATGGTTAATTTTTAACACAATTAATTTTAACAGAAGTTAGGAGAATAGGTCAGAACAAAGAAAGACAGGTTAGAGAATATTAAATAACTTAGAAGCAGCCAAGATGTCAGGATGTGATGAAATTAACTAAGCCAGAACTATCTTTGAAACATTATTAATTATGTCTAAGAATTCTAGGGCCGTCCTACAAGATTGAAGAAGGGCAAACACACTACAATTTTATTTTAAAAAATAGGTGGTGAAATTAGAAAGAAAGTAAAAATGTTGAGTTGTAGATAAGTCAGTCTGACTATGGCATCACTGAAGATATAATAGCATTTTTATGAAACATTTTTAAACAATCATTTTATGGACACCCAGAGAAGGAAGACTTGATTTTGATAAGAACAAATGTGCTTAAAGCCCACTACATTAATTCCTGAAGAGGACAATTGTGAAACATATGCTAGAGACATATGTAGTATATTAGCAAAATATTAGCAAAATATTCTAATATTGAAAGAAAGAAAATTTCCAGAAGAAATTAGTAAAATGATTTGTTATTGAAATAGGACAGACTTCCTTGTAGGAGGCTGTTTCAATGTGATGCTGTCCAGTATTTTTGTTTACTGACTAAGTCAGCAAAGTAGGCAATATATTTCTTTGTGGATCATAAACAATTGCATTTAGATGAACGTTGTATATAGTAAGGATTTTAAGGATGGAATTAAAATTGTAAATGGTCCTAATGAAAAGAGAATCACCCAAAGTATAACAAAAGGAATTAACTGAAGATGAGTGTGAGGTAATGCAATTAACAGACATATTTTTCTTGCAAAACTGCAAAATCAGCCTGCAGAGGTGTGCAGTACAACGAAATTGTTGATGTTAGACATTGTTGCAAAAATAGATAAGCTTCATGTAGGTATTTATTTACCAAGATGTAATATATAACACGCAGAAAGTAATATTTCCAATATTTCCATTTTCCCTAACACTTACTCAGTTTCTATTTTCTGTTCTACTTCAGGCACTATATTTTAAGAGATGATAATATCAGTAAAACAGGATCTCTTGAAAAAATGTCTCCAACACCCAAACAAAACCCACCCATCAGAATAAGCAGAGACTTTGAAAATGTGGTCTTTGAGAAATGGCCTTCTGCAGAGAGAAAGATAACCTCAAATATATGGAAAGTGATGAAGGAAACAGGAGTGGCCTGCTGCTGTATGTCAGTAACCTCCCAGGCACTGGGTTCTATGCTGAAGCAAAGGTAGGAAACCTTCTCCCAGCTTGTCCTTGAAAGCAGGCTAAAACTGGTTTTGATCCTACAGCAGGCTAAATTGATGAACAATGTCACTCCCTGAGTTTGTCACTCCTGTTGCATTTTCTGTGATCACATATTATCCATGTGTGTACAGCTCAAAATTATAGAAAATACCATTGAAATATGACAATTTTTAATCTGAATATGCTATTTTGTCTTTCAATTCAGCTACTGCTACAATTTATGCATATCATTATATTACATAAATTTTGGATGTCTTATGAAGATATTTCTAATTATCTTAAAAAACTATGTGTCAGCAATATTTTTATGAGGTTTGTTGTCTATGAAATAAAGTTAATCTGAACAAAACAGTTTTTCATTCAAAAATACTGCCTCACTGCCACTAGAATTGACTGTGTGACTGTGGTTTTGTTGGTTTTTAGTCAGGCAAGGTACAATGGCTAGAATTACTCAGCTTGATAATTTCTCTCTATATTTACACTTCAACAATTCCATATTTTTTTAATTCTTTCAACAAATGAAAATTACTATAATGTAAAAATTGGATATCTTTTTGTAACCCTTCAGAATATCTGTAGCAGAGAAGTTTATAAGCAGTTGAGTGACATTAATTTTATAAACATTAAGGACTTTTCATCCATTATGTATATTTTAGAAGGAAAACCATAAAAAATGTCACTGACTTGCAGAAGACTAATGCAGTTTACAGACAGCCTTGTTTAACTGAGGTCTTCTGAAAATGGTGCCAAAATACAAGAATGAGTATTCAAATTCAAACCATGTACTTTTAGATAATTCTCATAACTGGTCATCAGAGACACTGAGTTTATTAAAGCAAGTGCTTATAGGAGGAAAAAAAAGGCAGCTGCTAATTCCATGCATTTCCATATCTCCAGGTGCTGCAAAGAGATGACACAGGTAGCTGACATTAAAGATTCAGTTAGACTGTTGTGTTTGTACAGGCAGAAACCACAGTGATATAATAACCACTAATTTTTGTTTGATTTTATCTAAGTTTTTCTCGCTCCTTTCTGTAAACAAGAAGTGCAGTTGTACCCAGGCATTCTCCTTGGAAGTCCTGGGGACAGAAATAGCTGCAAAATTACCTTGTTATAGAGCAATTCTAGAAACTTAGACTTAGATTTTTATGTTTCATGTTAGCTTTCAAACTAACAAAGGACTAAATATTTGTTTTAGCTTTTCATTAACACTAACGTAACCCCATTCCAAATGATGCAAATGTTACCAAATGCCACTGCATGAATGAATATGATAGAATAACAGAGCAGTGTAAATTATATTCATTGCCAGCTGAAATCTGTTTTCCATTTAAACAATGCTAAAATGAACTTTTCATAGATACAAATGCAATCAAACTGTGAATGTTGCAAACGTTGTCAGTGTAGAATAAATGGCAGGAAAGCTCAAATGGAAGTTAAGGTGTATAATTCCACTCTGAAAATTCAATACCCCGAAATTTAGATTATTAATTTGAATCCTATATTAAATAATCCATACTTTAACCATATTAGAAACAACCTTTGTGAAAAAACCTTCCCAACACCCCCCCCCCCCCCCCCCCCCGGCCTCTTCCCTTACCCACAATTTGTAACAATAACTTTCTTAGATATACTGCTTTTATAACAACTTTGCAGGAGGAGAGATAACTAAATAAAGCCACTAAAATATTTATAAGAAATATATTGAAACTACAGGAACATATAATATTGACTTTCAAGAATCTTGAATTACTCTATTATCTGTATCATTGTAAGTGGAAAAAAAGATTCATATATGTTATTTATAGATACATTGACTCAGATAAATGTTCTGTGTTCAGAGAAAATGTTGCAGGCTCTATTGTTGGCAAAACATCATTGGTGTCTATTTAGCCTATGCAGCAGATACAGTTTGGGTAGGATAATACACCATATTTTTTTAGGATAACAAGGAATGTTTCCCATTCTTATGGAATAAGCAGCTAGGCCATTCTTGAGGGAAATGCAGTCCTTTATGCATTATTTCACAAAAAGAGATCAAAGTATTAGCCAAAATAACTTCTGCAGTCTGGAATTTTCATGTTATCTGATAACAACATAGGATTGTGCCTTTACAGTATCCTTGACTCCTAAGTAATTGACAGTCTCACCCCCCTATATTGTACATGTGATTTTTATCATTACTTTGCATCTTTAAAGGTTAAGAAGTATAAGAAATTTTCAGGAAGCTTAGTGGAAATTCCTTTCGTACCCTGTAACATTTTGTAAAAAAAATATCAATATGTCTTATTCTGTATGTCTGTACAAATGTATCACCTTACAAATAAAAATTTTCTGTAGTCTCCATTTTAATTTCTTTTTTAGCTTATTCCCAGCAAATTCCTCCACAAAAGGCAACTCAAGGTCACAGTCCTCCAAGGATATTTTTATCAAATTAATCCTGCATAAAGCTTGAAATATATAAAAGCATTATTGAGCAAATAAGAAGCAGCATCTCTTTTAAGAATTACTTGGATTCATAATGAAATTGTGCAAACTTGTCTCCTTTAACTCACTCTAACAAATTCATGCCTGCCAGAGTGGAATTTTTCTTTATTTAATTTTGCTAATTTCTCTTGAACAAACGGGGGAAAGCAGACACCGCGGGAGGCGAATGGATAGACAATGAAATAGGCAAACCCCAAAAGGCTGAGGGTAAAAACAAATAAAACGAAATCACAAAGTAAGTGCCTATATGTTTTGCATTAGAAGATTTAAAAAAAAAAAAAAAAAAAAAAAAAAAAAAAAAAAAAAAAGCTAGCAGCCTAAGTCTCCAAGCCCAAAGTGAGCAGCTCATAAAAGCATTAACACAGAGGCATATGTGGTACACAAAAAGTGCAGCATTCCAGAGACATCAACACCAGATGTGTTTGTTTAATAGCTCAAGCAATTAAGATGTGAAGCAGACAGTCTTTTAGCCTCCTTAGTGTTGCTTCCATCTCCAAGTTGCTTTGCCTTAAGTTGGTTCCCTGGGGTCAATGCCTGCAGTGAAGCTGACAGCTGGGCATTTCTGGGTGTATTCTCTTTCCTCGTGGCCCAAGCAGCTTTTATCAGAGCAGTTGCCTGGTTCTCAATCTGTCCATAATTAATCATAAAAAGATGAAGTGCCCTTCCATCTTGAATTATCAATGAATCTGGAGTTAACATCTTGTGGGTGCCTATTCTGAGTCAGGGAACAAAAGCTTAAGATTGGATTGTGAATAAGTAGGTGCCTTTTATTTGACCCTGGCCCCATTTTTTCCTACTGGCATCATTATTTAACTTGTAGTAGAGTATTATTCTGCTCAGTGACATCCTTTTCTGGCACTGCTTGTCGTGTACTTTAATTTATACAATGCCAATTTTAATGCTTCTCCTTTTTTTTCTGATTTTGAGATGGCAATTTCCCCTGTCCCCCTCCCTGGACCATGAAAACCAATGTTTCATAACCTAAGCAAATGCTCAGGCTAATTCTGGGAAGTAAATGGACATATGCAATACAGCACTGGTGTGCTTAGGAGGAGGTGATTGCACAGCCTTTACAAATGTACTCAGCATCAGTGTGCTGCTATGTGACTTAGGCACAATGGAGACAAGAGAAAAATTATGACTGTAGAGGCTCCTGAGAGAAAGATGAGACCAGCTATGTATAGGGGTTCCATCTCTACTATTCTAATTAATTTACATCTGTGAGCAAATTACCCTGGGTGACATCAGCTATTCCTTTCTCCAATCAAGCCAAGAAGTACTAAAAAGCACATGACTGTCTGAAGCCTTTTGCTGGTTTGTAAGCAGGATGTCTCTGAGAACTTGATAACCCCCATCTTCATCTTTGTCTAAACAGAGCCAGAATTTATCACTTAGCAAGAATATATTTGCAGATGCTAAAGACCTTGATGTTTCTCTTCACTCAGGAAGATATCTTAGTCCCCCGGGGACAAAATGTAATTTTATTTGAACAAAGCTAAAACCTTCTCATATCTCACTTTGTCTACACTGTTATCTAGAAGTTTGTTTTCATGCTTCTTTATTCCTGAGTTTTAGATTTTTCTCTAGAATCATGTTTCCAAGCCCATTTTGTCCTGTTACCTGTTCCTCCGTCCTCTAATACCTTATTTTGATAGATCATGTATGCATTTGAAAGTCCTATCCTAAAAATTGCCTCCATGTTGTAGTGGAAATGTCTACTTTTTGTAAATTAATATTTTTTTGACATATCTGACAAACAGATTGCATAGTTTTATTAGCTATCTCTCTGTAATTCCTCTGCATACCTGAGAAATTTAATGAACTCTGTTGAAGCAGACTCCCTTGAGTGCTTCCTTTTATTTTGTAAGACTACAGTAAAGACCAGCCTTGACATCTTGTTAATCTACAAACCCCCCAGACACTTAACAGTTGCAAGAGCTGCTGATGGAGAAGTTATCTAACGTGATTATCAAGAGAGAAATATTTATTATCTTGGAAATCTTCGACAGCAACATAGATGATATCCCCATCTGCCAACTGAAACTTTTACGAAGGTTTCCTTCAGTCTCACTCAGATATTCCTGTATAGCTTCATTTATTTGAGTGCCTAAACAAGACATGCCTCTGCAGTTTTCTCTCACAGTAACACTAAATTTGTTAATCAGCAGAGAAAACTCCTGAATAACAGAGAAAAAACTCCCATAGGTATACAAGGAGATATCATGGAGCTTAAAATGTCATGAAAAATAAGAAAGAACATCAAATTCATTGCATTCAGATTGAAAATGTATTTTCCTTGTTTTTTATGCAGACATTACTCTCAAGAGCTAGTTTTAAAGGATCTTTAGGTAGCAGAGATTGTATATAGCTGAGGAACTGAAGATCTTTTTCATTGCAAGGGAAGATTCTATGTCCACTCACTGCTTGTGATGCCCAATGTAGTCACCTGGATCATCTGAATATCTCCGGCAGCCTCATTAATCATGACTTCAGGCATTTGTCTTGATTATTTTGGACCAATATCTCAGAAATATAAAGCAGGACAATAAAGAACATGGGATGGCATTAAATTTCAGATATTTTAAATCTTATGAACATTTTAAAATTTAAACCAATTCTTTAATACTTAATAAAAATGTTTTTTTTTTATCCTAACTAGAAATATATCTTAAATATTTCCTGTTTTATGGAAAAGCATTATTTAATTCCAACTCTAGAAAAAAAGAAAGAGAAATGGCTATCAAATTTTTTTGTGTTTAACTCCCATATTAAAGGACTATGAATAGTGAGACCCAGAAAGGAGAGTAAATGGAAACACTGGGGTGAATCTGTGTATCTACATTTCACTCAAGGAGGTATTCCTGATTGCATCACTTTGACATATGGACCACTATTTAAAAAATGCTCAAAATGCAGTGCACATTTGCTTATACCCAGGAATTCCTTATCAGTTTGGCAGTAATGCAATAATAATATGAAGAGATGCCAGCTGCACTTTGCACTGTGCAGTGCTATTATGACTTCAGAATAATATTTGCACAAAAATTAAACTTGATTTTATTTTACAGGAAGGAATATTTTATGGATGTGTGTGTGTATGCATGTCTAAGCAAAGCACAATGTGGGACTTAAGTTTGTTTGTTTTGCACAAATTAAAACCAGAGCAAACAAACTCATGTTACTGGAACAGGTTTAGATCGTAGTCTGATCAAACTACAGAAAATTTCAGCAGAGAATATTGCACCTGTCAACTGCTTTTCATATCAGGAAATTAATCAAGCTGACTGTTCAGAGAGTTTTTGAGGATGTTCATTATTTCAGCTATTAATTTTTAAAAGCAGCAAATGTTGCAAGTCAACAGCATCCATAAAAATTGATTTATTGTGCAATTTACCTCATGCTACTGGAAGGAAAGAGAAGGGTTTGTGTATCTACTACTCCCTCTCTCAATTTTTCAAGGCATAAGGTGTATATGAGTATATAACTTTTAAAGGAAAATTATGTAGCTAAAAATAATAACCCTTTTGCATTGGTTTTATACCAGTGTGGATGGGTAATATTTGACTACTTGAAAGAACTGCAGAATTGAACATTAAAGACAATGAGAAATAAAAGAAATTTTATAGAGAAACAGTCAGAGAAGAGCAATCTAAAACCAGAGAGGTCTCACTGTAAGATTGAGTTATCAATATAGTTGTCTGTGCTTCAGCTCAATGAAGGTTATTAAGTGCCTTTCTTTTATAATGTGTATTTCTCGTATTTGCCTGTGTGTCCCATAAGAAGTTTTACCTCATTTAGGCAAAATGAGATAGAGACAAGGTTCTGTCAAACACTTGACTTAATGGAACTTCTTACTGCAGACTATAACATCTGCTTGTGTTGGAGGGGAAAGATATCTCAAATTTAGAAATTTTGTCTTTTCAGGCACACTAATTCTAAAGTACCTGAAATAAGGCCTTTACAATGCTAAACATTGTTCACAGTTGTTGCAATGCCTGGTATATTACATCCTGTAAAAAATTCCAGTCTCTGGTTTACAGTAGTGGGTATATAGCTACTAGTGGGTAGGTATATACCTTCTCTACAGTAGTGGGTAAATTCCTGGTCCTGCTGTGATTTTTGGGAATTCAATTAGGGTTAGCATTCAACTTCTGCTTCTTTAGGTGATTTAGTACAGCCTTGACTTGAGGGCTTTGTCATTTGCACATTGATGGTAAGACTGACAGTGAAGATCTCTGTTATTTTATTTTATACAAATTAATTCATTGTGGGGACCTCTCCCTTCCCTGAACAGCAGATAAAACATTCTAAGACCATGCTCCTGTAACACTGTTCTCATTGGAGAGTGCTGGACTTGACCTGCTTAAGTTATGGTCAAAATGGGGAAAAAAAACCCAAAAAACCAATAAAACCCAACCTCCCACTGTTCCGATAGATAAACCCTAAGAGCTTTAGAGGGAAATGCAGATTTGTACTAGAACAGAGACCTTCAAAACATTATTAATAATTCAAAAGAGAGACATAATCTTCCTGAGAATCTTGACCATCTGGGTAGAGGACATTACACAGTTCATGAAAATGCCAATATTATTAAAGAAATTGTAGATCTTCCTAGTCTTTTTAACATTTTAAAACTGGATCTGAGGATCAAAGATCTACACTGACATGTGGAGAAGGAAAGACCATACAACATTGTTATACTGTTTGTCTGCTTGATAGCTTTGCTCAGGAAAAAATTAACTTACTTTAGCCTTTCATATCTGAAATATAGTTCAGATTATGAAGTGAATGACATTGCATTTGCTCTGACTGGAGAAATTTAGAGTGTGGGGACCACTATTTGTTTTACAAATCCTTTTTATATTACATATCTAAATATCCCATAGATAAAGAAGAGATGAGAGATCCCTCACATATACTATTTAAAAAGAAAAGACAGTGTGGGATGATATTTCCTGGGCAGATTTACAGGAGACAGTCATAAAGAAAGTAAGACTTTTAAGCGCACATTTCCCATGCAATATTTTTACTTCCCATTAACTTTTTATTAATAACAAAAAGTCCCTAAAAACCCCAGAGAGCTTAGGCTGTGTTACAAGACCTTTGCAGAACCATTGATGTGTCTTAGCTTCTTCAGGCTTTCATACAACCCTTGGGTGGGCATTCAATGCCACCAAAATACACCTATAGGGGGCTGGTGGATTAAGTAATAAGTGGCGAGTCCCCTGTTGGGACATTGCTCTTATCATTATCATCTTGATCCTCAAAAATATTCAAGCTGGTAATGATTTTATGCTACCTACTGTGTAAGATTTCAGCTTCAGTGTCACATTTAATAAAGCATTATCTGTGAGGTTCAGTGGTGCTGTATTGATAAGAGCTGCCTTTAGAAGACTTTGTGAGGCTGAGCAGTGGTGGCTGTGTAACACAAACACAGGAAATAATGAAATAAAAACAAGCCACATGATATGCAGAGATAAATGTTCAACTAATGAAGAAAAAATAGTAGCAAAAGGAAAAATATTGCAGAAACAGAATGCAAACAAATAAAGCAATAGCAAAGAAGAAAGACAAATAACGAGAGCAAGCTAAGAAATGAATAACAAATAATAAACCAATAACAAATAATGGCAAATAACGAACTAGATTTCAGAAGTAATCAAAGTGAGAAGGAAAGAAAAAGAGTGTATTATACAAGAAGCAGATTAGTGCTACATGCTCTTGGGATCAACAACTCAAATTCCTTGCATAGGCAAAAATGGGTTAGGAAAATAGTTTTATCAAAGCTTTGCACATCACAATACACTAATTGTTCATCAAGGCAGACCTCAGAATGGCTAACATGTGGATTAGCATGCAGATTCATGGAAGGAGTGGGATATGGGGATGCACATAAGCTGCTTGTTCTTGTCTCAACATTTGCTCAGAAATCACAGGTATGGAAAGAGTTCAAGGAAATCTCTATGAAACCCAGTGGCCTTTGGATCAGGAACAGATTAATGAATACATGAATAAACAAATGGAAACCTTGTATTTATTTTGTACATGTTGGTTTATCTACCTTTTGCAGTGAAAGTAATGTCTGTTTAGCAGTGGTAAGGAAAAAAATATGAAAGAAATTTCCACTTGCAAACACCATTTCACTGAAATTGGAATGGTTTGCAGGGGTATTCACATCCAAATGGTAATCTATTTTGGCAAAAACAAATCCTACTTTTTGACATTGTTAGAACAAGATGGCTTAATTTCTCCTTTGAAATGAATAATATTCTATTTGATTGTCACATGCATCCACTGTATTTTGATAATTCAAAAATCAATCTGCAAGAATAATTTAATAAAAATTAAATGCTTTGATTGATTCAAATCAATTTCCAGTTATTCACTTCAAAATTGTCTTCCTTAAAGCAATATATCTTTCCCAAGTTAAAATAAAGAAAGATAGGAAAACTCAGTATTCTGCATTAAATACTCATCATCTGCATTTAGCTCTTATTATTGTGCAGCCTTTAACAATGGCATCTTCAGAGAATAAGCTGTTTAGGAAAAACACCTGGAAAAACATTATGTTTCTTCCACACTTTTTGACCTTGAGGATATGACAGGAGCACACAGAAAGGGCAATCTCAGAGGGAGGCAGGCAGGGCAGAAAGCAGCTCATGAGCAAGATAATGCAGCTTTCCCACTGCGAAGAGGCTGTGCATTCTGGTACTGAAGGAGCACAGGAGAGAGCAAAAGATCAGAATTAGACCAATCTCCCACAAACCCAGTTGCCAGGGCACTCTTAAAACTGTCTTAATTCTGATGCCACCCAGAGAGCCAAAAAGAGCTCTCGTCTGCAAGTGGAGGCATCATGCACACACCACTGGAAGTGGCACTGCATGTGTGTGCCACAGCTGGTGGTCTCCAAGGAGTTACACGATTCCCTTTGTGCTCCATCAATTTAAACAAACCTTCACTTTCACTAGCCACACTGAAATATTCCTTACTTTCTCTCCCAGCTTCCACAGCTGGAGGTCCAAACTATCTTGCACATGATAGCAGTGTGCCCCCTTCATGCCACATAATCCTGTCCTTCAGTTATTGCTGTGAAGGAAAGGTTATCTCACAGAGAAAAAACCTCCAACTGAGATTTTATTATACTGTTTTGTTTTCTGTGCTTGAAATGGTGTCTTGGCTTCACAAAACTTACTCTTTTAAGACATTGGATTTTAATGACATGAAAAAGCACTGAGCCAGCTGTCACCATATTACAAATGTGACTTTGAGAGCAAAACCAATGAGAGTTTGAATCCACCAGGACTAGAGTTATTGCAGAAAAGGTCTAAGGTCTTCTTTCTACACTGCTGACTGTGGAGGCATTATCAGGTTGTAGACCAACATTTTTAAAGTAGTGATGAAAGCTATAATACTGAAATTATCAAGTAAATTATGTTTAGATTATGCTAAATAGCCCCAGACAGAAACCCCTTCCTCCTTACTTTCCACCCTCACAGACACTAGCAGCTTTTTTTTTTTTTTGCCTTAAAATGTGACAAGCTGTTTACAGCCCTAAATAAAGCAAACTAGCCAAGTAGCTAAGGGCATACTGACAGTGGAACACTGTATTCACCTTTTTGGTGGCAAATAAAGAACACCCCACTAATGGCTCACTTGGTAGCTGCCTGACCCGAATAACACCAGGCTCCTGAGGGGAGGCTGATGCTCACCAGCATTATCTCAGTATTGCTACCTGAGGTCAAAACTCCCTTTTGCCAAAGTTTGCACTGTTCTAGATGGGTTTGTCAATGAGAGTATTACTGTCTTAGATGTCTTTGATCTATGGTCGAAAGCTTAAATGGCCAGGATTTCAAAGGACAAAGATTTTTCTTTGTGTTTATAACAGAACCTATAACTTTTCATTCAGGAAAACACAAAAAATATTTAAGTATCTTTACTAAATCAATACTGTCTTCCACTTTCTTTTGTTTTACAGAATTGGATGACAATGTGTTGAGGTCAAATGATGGTTATGTTAACATATTTTGTGCTGAACCAGGATACTAAAAATCCAGGACACGCATAGGTCTAGCTCTTTCAATTTCATCACCTTAATTCAAAGCTGAATTCAGCAGGGAACTCATTTTATGATAACTAGTATGATTATAATATAAACTGAAAATGAAGTAAATGTTGGTATGCAGTATTAAAAAGTAACAGTTCATGCTGGCTTAGGGGTTTAGGAGTTCAACTTGGGAACAGACACATTTTGTGAATGATTAAAACCTCAGAATCTTTTATCTGTCTTTCTTCACTATTCAGCTTTATAATCTGTTTCACTGTAGCTTAGACTTTACACTGATGCAACACTGATGATCACAGATACTATGAATATTTCTAAATTACTTCTCTGCATTTCATATTTCTGTATAATCTGATTTTTAACTGTTAAATTAGCCCTAGGGAAGTCTAGGTTGTTGGCAGGGCTATCATGTGATCATCCTAAAACCAAGGAGGAAAGGATTATTGAAATATATGTAGATCAGTAAATCAGGTCCAGTACCATGTTAAAAGTAATCATTGAATGCTAGAAGTTCTGTGTATTTCAGAGCAGTTCCAGTGGAGAGAAGATGTTGAGCTTAAACCAGGACATAAGTCTCAGGCAGCTACACTGAGTTTAGTGGACTTGCATTCACAGCTACAGGTCTGAGAGACAATTTGAGTCTCATGATGTTTCTAACATCAGGAGCACAGAATGTTAAAACAGCCTCTGTCTCTTTTATCTTTAGAGGAAATTTATGCAGTATTGGGTAGGACTGAGAGCATGCACTCCAATTTACCCTCTCCACAGGGTCTGGAGGGTTACCCTCAGACCACTGGTGTGGCCACTCTTTACTAGGTTAAGCTTCATGCTCTGCTTAAAGTTCACTTTGGGTCTGAGTCAATAGGAAAGGAATATAAGTTCACTTTGGGTCTGAGCCAATAGGAGAAGAATTTTTAGAGGGCTGGAATGAGAGAATGTGTTCAAAGATAGCCTAAATTCACATAGAATATAGGGGGAATTTCAGACTTTAAATTCTGCCCAAATCTCAGCTTGTATTAAACATATTTAAATTGTGTATTGATTGTCATCTGCTTGATATTTAGAAAATATTTAACCTTTGTTTTTTTCCTAAATTGAATCAGAACCAAATTACATGGGGGATTTGAGAAACATTAAAATTGGGGGAAAGTTGAATCTGAAATTAATGTGCTGCTTTACATTATTTTCCTCTCATTTTTTGTGGCTCTGCCTGCATTAGAATGAATTCTGTGCCTTATTCAATTAATGTCCTCATGACAGCACTCAGAAGTGAAAAGAGTTAAAAACTCACAGGGGAGCTCTAATGGTAATGTGTCCTGAGAGATATTCATTTGGCCCCAGCTGTCCATTTTATTCTAAGTGCTAAATGCTTTAATATACATAGACTATCATTTACATAGCAAGCAGCTATGCGAGATGAATTATTTATTTTGTGACAAATACCTAATATCCAATGTACTGTCAAATACAAAGAACTTCCTTATTTGACCCTCGTGTGTAAATTTGCATTATAGAATTCATTATCTTACCACATAAGTCACATTGAAGTTATGTGCAGATATCTGTCAGTGGAGCTGCAGATTATTGCAGCTTTGATTTAATGGCACTGTTTGCTGTTATGCTGTATTGTACAGCAAAAAAACTGATTTTTCAGCTTTGTGCCACAGACGTTGCTCATATATGTAGCAACTGTTCTTCTAATGTAAAAAAAAAAAAGTAGGTGCAGCAGAAAACTAAACAAAAATTATGATAAAAAATATGAAAATCATTAATTTTTATGTGAGAGAAATTGCCCCAGGAGTTCTTATGCCTGAATGAAGACAAATCGGGACTTAAGTCTCCCAAAATCATGACAATAAAATTTGGTCTGCTATCCTCAGGCAATAAGTGACCTGGTCTTATGCAGCCAGCTTCATGTTTACATTCCAAAAATGTTAAAGAAGTCAGCTTGAATAAGAAATTGTCTAATATCTGATTTGTTATTTTTATACTGCATACCACTCTATTAATTCTCACATTAATCTTTAATTCTGTCTCATTGGAACCCAAGTCTCTTAGTCACTGTTTATTCTAACCATTTAGATACCCATGCTGCTCTAATGGTCATAGAATGTCTCAGAGTAGTTAGGCCTATCTGAGCAAATATTGTACTTCTCAGCTTAGTTACTCTCTGCCAAATTTGATGTTTTTTATCATGTCCTTTAAACAGTTATCAGGATAGTTTTCAGTGTTTGATGTAGTTGAGATAAAAGAAAGTATGAGTTCAGAAACATCTCTCTGAAATTGCATGTGTATACTTCAAAAGATTCCAAGGGATGACTTAATCTGAGTGAGATCTCACAAAATTGAGATGTTTATTTACATAATTTGTAACCATAAAACAAGGTTAAAGATTTCACAGGAACAGTTCATCTTACACTCTTTTGTGTGTCTAGCTTTTTTTTTTTTTGACATTTGACATAACTTGTGGAGAGAAATATTTTAGAAAATATTTCTAAAACTTGAAAGAGATTTTGCCTGGGATGAAGTCAGAACAGGAAGGTCAGGTTAATTTTTATTGAATCAGTCCTGTTTCCCATCTTCTACTGAGATACAATTTCTGAAGCTGGTGCCTTCAAGGCTGGCTCATTTTATCAGTTCTGCAGAGAGGGAGTTGAGAGTACCCAAGAATTTTCATTCTGTAGGTTAGAAGGTTGGTACAGTCACAGACTGAACTCAGCCAGAAGGAGTTTATGACTGCTAAGTGAACTGAAAATTATTGTTGACCCTGAAAAAGCTCTTCTATAGCTAAAGAATTGTTTATCTGCACTTTGGCACTTCTTGGATTATGAAAGCCTTTGAAGCACAATAGGCCAATTACAGACCTGGTGTGAATGGGCACGGTGCCACTGGAACCAGCAGACTTGCGCCCACTCACACCAGGTTTGGATTTGGCACGTTGCCTTTGTCAATGGCAAACAACGTTTTCAACAAATTTCCTGGCAGAAGCTGTGCTGCATGGAAAATGCATTCATTTAATATGTTTATTTGCATAACAGATCTGAGTATCAGCAGAGTTTATTATTCATTGTGAAAGCTTATTCCCTTCCCAGCCAGCAATGAGTCACACATCAGAAAAGATAGCCAGAGAGACATTCAGGAATCAAGAGACCTTCTTCTGTTTGGTTTCCTTTCCTTTTTTTTTTTTTTCAGTTGTAATCTTCTCCCTACTTCTTTCCCCACAGTGAAACAACTTGAATGATGAGCCAAAACTTTCAAAAATAAAAGTTCAGGAGGAGACAAATATGAGGTCCTATTCAGACACCTGCCTGGCTTTCAGTATGCTCGCTGTCTCTGCAGCTCATGCCATCTTTGATTCTGAAGGACTCTGAAACAAGTTAATGTGAACTCAGCTTTTAATAAGGAAGAGATCTAAACATGAATTTTTGTGCTTAACTTTAGGCTTTTATTTTTGTGGTAGATTATCAGAAAGACTCACCACTCAACTGTAATCTTCCAGAAGAAAGCTTCCATCTGCTGTAGGAGATGGAAGATAGGATATTTCTGTTGTGAGGAAGTTTAATATCCTTTACTACCCTATACAAAATTCTGGGTATTTGGTACCATGAATGGAGAAGCTTGAACTGGTAGAAAATATATACGGATAGATTTCTGAAAGCCCATAAGGTTTGTACTATTGCCTTTTATAAGGTATGATACAGGGGAATTAAATGACTCAAATGTGTAAAGAAGGAGTTCCACAGTGCTATGTATCTGTTTTATCTTCTATTTATATAAGTAATCAAAGTTACAATGAGATAAAATTTTCAGTTAATTTTTTAACCATTCTTGGATGTTAAGAAAACATAGGTCCCTTAACTTAAGGGGTATAAAAGAAAAGAAGGTGCTTTTGAGAGCTAGAGGCTGACTGCTAAAAGTAGGCAATATATCACAGTGGTGTCTTGCCCTTAGGGAGCAGAAGGTCCATAGAAAAGTCCATAACTAATGTCCCCCTTTCCTACTCCAACTAAGCTTTTTTGGAACTGCTTATGTGAAGAAGGTTTTTGAAAAATAGCAAGTGAACAGGGTGGTAGAAACAGGAGTTTTCAGGGAGAAGTTTGAGAAATGTAGGTTAACTGGAGAGTTAACATATAGGTGAGTACAAGTGTACATGAATTATAAACAGAAAGCCAGATTCCTGATCTTTTACCTGCAGTTGCAAGGGTCATCTGAGAATGCCTCAAAACATGCCTTTCATTGGGAAGATGTGTGAACTCTGCTGTTAAGAGTCAAAGGGGCATTGCTGTAGGTGTATTGAAAGTTTTCATCTTAGATATTGTCTAAGATTTTTGCAGAAGAATGTAGTTAAGCTAGCAAACATCTATGGCATCAAATATATAGGGGGCATTATTTTTGCAGAGTCCTCCAATGATACAGAAACTCATTTGGTTAACAGAAAATATGTTTGCCAATCCTAAGGAAAGAAAATGGCTTTTGCTGAAAGGGATTTCAGTGAGTTTCAGCTCTGAACAGCACCTGCTGAGATCAAGAACAATCACTCTTCTGACTGAGGATGAGGATCTAAATTCAAATGGCCTGATCTGCCTCCCTTGCTTACTGTTCCAGAGGAAGGTCTGTTAGTGGGAAATATATACAGACATGTATATACATACACAGTAGTGTTCACTTGCTGACCTAATACACTCGGGTCTGTCCAGCAGCTGGCCTTGTATCCCTGCTCTCCCATCCAAGATGCTGGTGTGTAGATACAGCTCAGCTGTTGTTTCATTGGCTTACAAACACATTCACAGCCACAAACACTATGGATCCTCCCAGCAGCTGGCCTTATGCTCCAAATTTAACCAGTAGCTGTAAACTGGATCCCTTGGTATCCCAGCAGTTTCTTGTACAGGCTCACAGACACTAAAGGGCTTTCTGTCTGGTCCTGACCTATGACCTCACCAGTAGTCACCTGCCAGACCTTACATCTTCCACAGGTGCTGAATTAGACCTCCTGATCTCATCAGCACCAAGTGCTCAGACTCTTTAGTCTCTCCAATATCTCACCCAGACCTAAAGCTGCTCTAATATCTGGCTACCAAGCTTCTACCCTACTCACCAGCTAGTTCAGCTTCATCCTTTCTAGTGATGACACATATGACTCAATTTCTGACATTGTGAGCACATGGTGCTTATGCCCTGGTCACTGATTCCTGGCACTTAGACATCCACATACGCATGGTCACAGAATAGAGAGTATGATCATTCAAGAAAACAGAAATTCAGTTTAACGAGAAGACAGGGCAGACTGCAGATAAGATGCAAGGCATGGCTGGACCTGAGTACTAGCCAGCAGTCTGTTTACATGCTTGTTTCTCTAGTTTATCACCTTATTCCTCTATCTGTCATCTATTCCACCTATCAACAGTTACATATAAGCACATTTAAGTAGGTGTTATCTGTAGTTAAATAGACAGTTTTCTGGTAAGATATTTTTTGTTGGAAGGTCCCGACTGTCTTGTGGTAGTTCATGAGGTAGACACATAGCTGAAAGCCACTACTTCAACTGACTGCTATGAAAGCCAGAATACAGCAAAGGGGTCAAGGGAGAATCCAGATGGCATTATTCTACTGTTTTGCAAGAAAAGCAGAAGTGGGACAATAGCACAGTCTTGAAAGAAAGAAGAGGGGAAGGCTGTGGAGAGAAACTAAATCCGGTTTTATATCTAGTAGTTAGAAAAAGCAGCACAGAACTGTCCATTATCCAACAGCTTGGGAGAGCAGAGTACCAGATGGTGTCACCTGCTTGTTTGCTTGTGCCTCTTTTGACATACACTGCAGTTCGAAAAACATGGCATGATATATTACAGAGCAAGGTTCAAAGAGCAAGTGAACTGAAGTAGGGAGGATGGATGAGACAGAAGAGGTACAAAGGAAGATGATAAGCTGGCAAGTCTGCCCCTGAGGTCAGGATATCTGAAGGTGATCTTCATTTAACATTCCTTTCCATCAACAACCTGTAGCAGGAACCTTTGCTGCGATAGTGACTGTGCAGGGTGGAATGAGCTTCATGTCCTCTAAAATATACCTTAATGCTTAAAATTTCATCAAAAAATACACATTGTTTATAGTTCTATGTGGATGAATGCAGGAACAATCATTCCTCTTTACGATTTTAGAAGATGGCTTGTTTTGAAGCAAAATATATTTTTCTAAACCCTGTCCCAGGGCAGTTACTGAGATCATGATTTTTTTTTTCCCAAAGCTGCATATGTAGATTGTTAAACTCATGTTCTTTCGTATCCATTGTATTCACAAAGGACCCAGGACTGCAAATGTAAGTTTCAAGTAATGCTTTACCTGATTTTATGGATGACCACTTTGGCACACATTGACAAATAACTGTCATCATGAAGCTCAGGGATAAAAGACAAAAATCTCTGTGTGCAATCAAATCGTATGAAAAAATGAAATGCATCTCTAAATGAAGGCCTTGTTTCTAGACCTAAAGATTAGGAATGGGTTTTCATTTGTCTTGGAGGGCTTTTGGTGTTGGGCTTGGAATATTCTATCTTGCTTAAAGTACAGTTGATGGGAATTTTTTTCAAGGTATAAACAAGAGAAGGATAATTTCTGAAAACTAAGTATGCTTAATCAGAGTTCATGTGAGTTGTTACATGCAGACTCTAAATTCAATCAAGAATGAACCAATTCCTTTTCTGGTAAGCATGGGACAATAAAATAGCATGTTACTTGTTAAGCAATATATTAAATAAATGAATTTACCATTTAATTAAATATTTTCTTCTGTCTTACTTTAGTATACCATTGCAGATTTCTCCTATATTTCTCTAGTTATAATCTTAACGGACCTCTTAAGATATGATAGAGTAGATAATAAATTGAGTATGCAATCATTTCATCACAGTTCTATATCTAAACCAGTAACTGAGAGATAGGCTCTCTGATGGGATAGGATATTGAGAATAGACAGCAGTGACAGGTGTGGACTTGGAATCATTCCTGAATTGTGGTTGTTTCACCCTTTCTAATTCAATTCCTGTGTCACTGGACTTCATTCAGGGGTATTGATCCTTGTCTTATCCAGTTATACTGTGATTTCCTACTAGATTTTTTTACTGCTCATAACTTGTCTGAAATGAGGATCCACATCGAATGTACATTATCTATTTCTATTGTACTAGAGTCATCTCTCAGGTTTTACCATGAATTGATGTTCCATTGGGCCACTTCCTCGCAAATACCAGCATTCTTCTCAGTCTGTATTCTTTATATTGAGTCTTGTATATCAGCAGCTTATATGTTAGTGGCATATTTTCTTTTCCTGATGTCAAATTATTAAATGACTGCTCTAGCATCAAACTACCTGCTCAGTTCTTCGAGAAAAGTAGTTTCCTAGGTTAATTATTTATTGACGATCACATGATATTGCTCTGCTGTGTTAGCAGATTTTGTTGCAGCAGGGTTGTGATGCTCAGCCCAGGCTGGGGGTGGAAACATGATGCTTGCATGCATTTTTTACTGACTGTAAAAAAGGATCAATTTAAAGTTCCTTTCACAAGAAAACATTCAGTTGCTCCTCTGGTCTCCAGTCGTTCACCATGAAGGTTACTGTGAAACTTGTCTTTTGGGAGCTGGAGTGTTATTTAGAAGAAAATAAAGTGTGGAGTAGAATTATAATCTATATTGGGTCTGACAGTTCCTGATTTGCTTGAGATGTGATCACAGTTTTAGAAAGGGTGCTGCTGCTATTTGGATTGATTACATAACCTTGCTTAGTTGTGCTTTAAAGCTTATATCAATGCTATGCAAAGATGTAGACAGAGATTCTTTTAGGTGGTATTTAAATCAAAAGAGAAAATGATGAAATAATTAAGCTGTCTGGGTAATTTTTTTAAGTCCTAATAATGAACTGAAAATTAAGGTTTCTCTGCCTTTCTGAAAAGAGTAATATTCAATATGGTCCAAAATATTTTATGATAAAGAAATAAAAATGTAATCATAAAGAAATATTTTTTTATTTCTTGACTAATTTTCATATTTCAAGATTTCCATACCTATCTGAGTGAACAACCAGAAAATAGATTTTTAGAAGTATGCAAAGTAGTATTCATAAATTCATGTTCTTTCCATGTTAAGTACACAAATTTAAAAATTGGGAATATACCAAATTGAAAATTGGTCTTATAGAATATTTAGACATGAATATAATGATATTCACACTGCCAGTTGTACCAATGAAGTTATCTCACTTGTAATTATATTATACTGAATAATGGTATCTTCAGTATACCATTATACTGAAATTGGCATTAAAACTTTGAGGAAATGTTGTGTGGTTCAGGAATTGGAGAGAAATGGAAAGAAAGAGGGAGATCTGGACATCAAAACTTACGGCAAACATGAGTTTTTTAGTTTACAGCATGATTGAAATCCTTTTCTTCCCCTCTTCTTTGAAATGTGATTTGCTAAATTTCTGTTGCCAGCTTGCAGTAGTTCCTACAATGTATTGTATCACAGTTCTTCTGGGATGAATGCTGGATGCTGCAAAATAGTATTCATTTGGCTGCTTAGTTTTCAATTAAATGGTGCAATATGAACTGTAGTAGCACAGGCAGGGGGAGGGTCTAGATGAACCAATGCTGTTTCAAACAAAAACGTTTGCCATTCTGAACACAGCATATAAGCCAGATGCTGTGAATAAATGTTCTCTTTTTATGGCCAGTTAAATCAGCACTTGTACTTCTGTAAAAAATTACTGTAAAGGAAATTGTATAGATGGGAGAATTACTCTAAACAATATTTCAGGAAAATGCAACACAGATATATAAAGACATGCTTAGTTTAACTTCTTTACAAAGATTAAAACAAGATAATGTATTTTATAAACAACTGAGTAGGAAGAGTACAAGGAATTTAAAAAAAAAAATGCCTGGGAAACAAAGATTTATCTACTGTAATCAATCCATCAGGCTTCAATTATGACTCTCAAAGGACTTATTAGTCAGAGCAAGACCTCCTTAACAGCCTCAAATAAATGTGTCAGTCATAAATTTCCAGAAATGTTGACCATGCACTCTAAATTTTCCCTTTGCATGAAATGACTCCTTTTTTTCTTCTAGATAACTCAATGAGTATAATGTTTTGGGTAAATGTGTCTATCTGTAATTAATTCTGGGAAAAAAAATAAAACACAAAAATAATGGTGCCAAAACTTAGCATGTTTACAAAGTTTCTTCTTACTTGTCCTTAAAATCCACCTGAGTGCTATCATGGATTACAATGGAATAAATTCAAAAAAATTCACAATGCAATCCAGTTTTGAGCATAGAAAGCAACTTGACTATATATTGTGTGCACCACATCTTAATTTTGGAGGTTGGGTTCTCTGTGGTGTATCTACAACATGAAATCATGGAGTGAGACCAGAACATGACTAATCCCAGCAGCAAGGGTCTGTATTAGGCATGTGACTAAGGGCTTTCTAAAAGCAGCCCTGAATTATCTGTGCCCTCCTCTCCCTGCCATACTTCACACGCGTGTAGAATCGTTCATGTCAGTTAAAAAGGAAGAGATAATGTTACCAGGAGTTTCTACATCTCATCTCAGCAGGCAGCCACCATGCAACTTGAAGTGAAAGGAGAAGTTTTCATGGGATCTGACAACGAGTGTGTGGTGTCTACACCATTCATATGTAGGGCCATATTAACCCTTTCTACTCAAGTAAGTTTGCTGAAAGACTCTCTGGACCACAAGTAGTTATCTTTATACAGTCCTGCTTTCCCCTGTGCTATTTCACCATTAGATTCACCATCTTTAGCTTTACGGAGTGGGGACTGATCATCACTTAGGGCAGAGCATGGGAAAGATTTACATATCCTGGAAAGTTATTTGACTTCATCTTGGGTACCAAAGCTTGACAATGTTGTCTATACCACTGAGAGCCTTGAGGGGTATGGGCAAATAGTGGCCTTGACTGCTCAGTTAGGATCTGGATAAGTACATCTCTGTGATTTAGCTCAGACCTCTAAAGGGTCCCAAAATGGACCTCAATTTAGAGTAAAGCAAATATATAGAGTAAAATTGAATTTTTCAGATTTTAATTACCAAAAAAAAAAGCAAAATTATGTCAGTATTCTGCTAGATGCTCCTTTCTGCCTTTATAATGACATAAAAAAATCCCTTACAGTGATACACCAATGTCAGTTTTGATATGTAATTTTTGTGCTGGATCAGATTGCGCTACATTAGTAAAATTATCCTCCCAATGCACTTTTTAAATTATTGTGAAGCCTTGACACAGTGCAACTGAATCTCTCAAATGAAGACCTCCCTTCCCACACTCACTGTCAAATAGTAAACAAGAAGAAACAAGAAATGTCTGATAACATTTGGTGAGAAATTTTGACAAGAACATCTTTCCAGTACATGTGAAATAAAGACGCAGTTCACCTCTCCAAATCACAGCTTTCCCATAAGTTTGGGAGAAGCAGATTTTACTGTTTGTTTGCTCATCACCCTGTGACAAAGCCTACAACAGATGAATTTACATCCCTGTTGGTTTCAGAATAGTTTTGTCTCCATAGACTTAGAAGTGAAGATGGGATTTCTTTTGCAGCTTCTTTTTGCAAATGAAGAAGGAAAAATGTTAAAACTTACTTTCAGATGTCATAACAAAAGAAGTAAAGAAGTAGGGGTAAAAGAAATTGCTCTTTATCCCTTTTGCTTTTATGTCAGGGAAATAAATTTTTTTTTTTGTCTTTCTGTGCTTTATCCAATTTGCTTTCTTATCACAGGAAAAAGTTTTTGTCATTTTCCTATTGTTGAGATATGATTCCTTTAATTATCTGAGACTTCAACTTGCCAGCTTGTAACTGATCTCCTCCCAAGGGTTTCCCAAGATGTATGGTGAAGGTGCCTCTGTGACCCAGCAAGCCCAGGGAGTTGTGATCTCTTCCACTGCATATGAAATGTTCCTCCTGCTGAACTGAAGCCCAAACTTGGACAATTATTGAATTAGCAGTGCTCATCTCCAGGATTTCATCCAGGGCTTAGCCATATTTATTATACAGGCTTGGATCTTGGCTCTTCTATGCTTTATCCCTTCTACACAGATGCTTCTTTTTCTTCCCTGGTGCATTAGTTTTTGAAAGACATTTCAGCCGCCTGCAAATTAATACAGAAACTCATATGTTAGTTTGCTACCTCATGTTGTAAAGATGTCATCAGCTTGCAAAAGGCTCCCAAACAAGCTTTACTTGCTTATTGGACTAATAAAGAATTTATGATAAGTGTAAGACACTCCTGGATTCTTTATCTTTCAGACAAAATTATTTCTTAGTTGTTGTGACTGTTTATTTCCTGTGTACCACACTTCTGGCCAAGAAACCCACAGGTGAATCCTGGGAAGCTCTGACCTTGTGCACACTGGAGTCAGAACTTCATAAACCTCAGAAAAAACTTTCTGAGTCTTTCTCTCTTGCTATAAACAGGATGGTGTACATGCCTAAGGTGAACACTTTTTCCTTTCTTGTCTGATGTTGCCCACAAAGGATTTGAAACTTTATTTTCTGATCAAATAGATGTGTTTTTTTTTAAGCTGAAACATACATCCCTGACTTGGTTTATACTTATTTATTTAAATTGGCTAGATTTATGTTACTTTGCAAATCAGAATGTTGTTGTTTAGGTCTATATTATTCTACACCATTCAATTAGCCAATGGCAATTAACATTCCTGGATGTTACAAACTTACTATATAATTACTATACTTCAAACTTACTATACTTCAAATTTACTATACTTCAAATGACTGTTTGACTATTTATAAAATCGTATAATTTATGGGACACACTGATACCAGAATTATAATTTTGTGATCTTTCCTCTGTCTTTCAAATAATCTTGAAATTTTAATCCTGAGTTAAATCAAAACTTGGAAGACTAATAAGAAAGTATTATTTCAGATGACTGATCCTTATATCTTTTCATTCTGTTACTTTAGAAAAAGTTTGATCCCAGTAATATCACCTTTCTAAATATCTTCCTTTTATAAATAAATCACATATTTAAATGCTTTTCCCATAATCTGGGATTTTTGGCAGTTGGAAGAGCTTCTTTCATAGGTCATTATTTTTTGTTCATTTTGGGTAATGACTTTGTAACTGGGTCTGGCTGTTTTGGAGTTTACTTTTTTCATAGGAAGCTGTATGGACCTGTGTCTAAAATGGTTCTTATAGCACATCAGTGTTTTGGCTACTGGTGAACAGTAATTTTGCAGCATAGAGGCTTTCTCTATTTATCCCTTTGCCTGCCAGTGAATAGGCTGGGGGTGCATAAGAAGTTGAGAGGGGACCAAGCCAGGATGGCTGACCTAAATTGATCAAAGGGATATTGTGTGCTAAATAAATAACATTGTGCTCAACAGTGAAGTTGAGGAGATAGATTTTCCCCAAACTTTACTTGCTTTGAGACTGGCTGGGAATGTTCTCCTGCTGGGAGCTGATGAGTGACTGCCTTTACACCACATGCTTGTTTGTTACCTCTCCTTCCTTTAGTTATGAAACTGTTTGTATCTTGTGCAAGTGTTTACTCTTGCTTTTACCATTCTGGTGTGAATGTGGAATGACTGATCATCTGTGTTTGTGCTCAGCTGCTGACCCACACCCTTATATAGACCTATTTTAGCTGACTGGTAGAGCCTATGAACTTCCTAATATTTCAGAAAAAAAACCAAAAAAAACCAGTAATGAATTGACTTCTGAAAACTGCAGAGGAATTTAATGCATTTTGTCAGAGTACAGATGAAGTGTTGAGGATATCACTGGCCTTGATTTTCTTAATTGTTAGTGTAGCACCTAGCATTATTTTGAACCCAGACCAAATAGCAGCTGCAAACAATTCTGAGGCAGAGGACAATGCAGGAATTGCAAACAATTCCAAGGCAGGAACAGCATTAAAACAGTAGCTTGCAGGACCTGTGTTAGGCTGAATAGGAAGGTTTAGAATTAGGGAGATGGGATGTTCTTTGCTGGTGAATCTCAGTGTTAAAGCCAGTCTGGGAATCTGTAATGTTTGTGTATCACCACTGGGTCTAATTTTCCTATAACATGAACTTAATAACTGGAATATTTGCAGAAACTGAAATAATGGGGAAAATACTAGGTAATAATGTAAAGCTTATTTAAATAAGGGAAAGAGTCTCATTCAGACTAGGACTTAAATGTGGAATCCCTATATTTGAGGCACGATGTAATTATTAAATTATTCCAATGAGATTCTTCCCCTGCCTCCAATTTTTTGATAAATAAATAAATAAATATGTTATTGAGGTCAAATTTAAATAAATTTGTTTAATTTATTTGTTCATGAACATGATATTTTCTAGAGTACACGTAACTACAACCTCTCCTGACTGGGAGAAAAAAGGAATACTTTTACTCAATTTCAAAAGCTGGCAGTGTAGATAACCATACTTGAACTTTTAAGACATGTACTGGCCATAATTCATCTTTCTTTAATAAAACAAATCATCCTCCAGAAGGTACTATTTTTCACTTCAGCTACAGAGGTTGTTGAGATGCTTAGTGTATGTAAAAATCTACATCGTAAATGTCTAAAAAGCTGAGATGTATCCCTAAGTGCAGGTTCATTCATTTTTTACAATGCAATTTAAAAATACTCAGAATGTGAAAACCTGACTGTGTAAAACCTGATTATTATACTCATTTAAACTCTGGTCCACTAGATATAGGCAATTTTGCAAAATGTTCTTTGGTTGTGAATTCATAATTTCAAAAATATGTTGTGTTGACTGCCAGAAGAACTGGATTCCTCTTCATAAAATAAGCTTAGTGAAGATACTCCAAAAATGACTTTTTTCTGGATCCATACATGCTCCTTCTAGGTATAATAAAATATTAATGATTTTTCTGATTAATAAGTTTATCACACGGGATGTAGAGCACGACTGACACATTTATCACTATAGCCACAAGGCCTGTAGAAGGTAACACCTTCAAATTTCTAACATTAGCGTAGCATTGGAAATGACAACTTCCACTGAAAAGGCCTTGGACAGTGTCATTGATCCCAGCAGTCCACAAAGTAATTTGAAGGTATAATATCCTGTTAAATAGGATTGTTGCAGTTCTCCCAGATTGAATGCAACCAGTAAGAAGGTGTCAGGGGATCTGGTATAGGAAAAGATGTTTTAATAAGTAGTCTAGCACAGAAGAACTATTGAATTACTGGACAACAATAGCATGATTTTGAATTACACGACCATGTCTCTACCAATTTCAAAAACTCAAAATAATTTCAAATAAACTTAAAATAATTTCAAAAACTTAAAATAAATATTGAGGCAACTTCTCCACAGATTATGTCCTAAAAGAAACCAATTTTTAAATGCAGTCTGTGAGCACAGAAGGTTTTAAAAACTGCAGTATGTTCAGCTCAAATTTTTCCAATCAATGGAGCATTTTTCTTGTGCACTGTCAAGTTTCTACTGTAATTACGGTCCACATTATATTTCAGGTGCTTTTTGCATGCCTATAAAATCAGACTTTTCCAATTCTATCTACTTGTGGTTTCATAAACATTCATCATAGCTTTCTTTGTGGCTGGCTATCCCCAAGGACTTTTTGAGACTTGTGATGTTCAGTGTGCCTGCTCAGTGGCACAGCTCTGTGGCACTGAAGTTTATTGACATTTCTTTTTGCTCTTATGCAGCCCTGCACTGTAACATTTACTCTGTCAATTACATTCATTTCGGTATTCATAGTCAATTCTATCTCTGTGTGACTTTAATTGTATTTCACTAAATTAAAGAGGCATTATAAAGTTGTTACCCTTTGATTTTGTAGCTTTAATTTCATTTTCCTTTAATCTTTGGAGCACACTAGATTATCAATTAGCATAATAAAACAGTCACTGTGGAATTTAGTAACAATACTGGATATTCTGTAAAGTGAATCATCCCATTTAATGTTTGTAGCATGATGGCAGCATGTGCACCAAGTAAAAAAGTAGCCAAAATTCTACTCCAGACTTCTATTGTATCTCCATACATGAAGGAGGAATGTTGAGATTATTTAAAGCAGTTGTTTCCAATGATTGTGGAATTCTTTTGAATGTTTTGTATATTATAAAGTTTTAAGAAATTTTCAAGATCTTAATTATTCAAACTTTTACCATTATAGACGATGCAGTCACTGCTATTGGTAGGCAGAATGAAGTCAATTGATATTTTAGCACTGTCTTAGAGTGCTCCTTCCTAAACAATGATCTCTGCCCACATTTTGGGTCTTAGAGCTTCCACCTTTCTAGTGGTCAAGACCTCCTAGCCTGTTGGCATTACTAGCCCTGGAGAGACCAGTGAATGTTACCCTTTTCCTGTAGGTGAGTTGGGCTTCTGTGTTCCTTCTGAATTATCTGCTTTTTGTAGGGAGGCCAGTACTACTGGTGCATACTGTGCATTCACTGGGCATGTAGAGGAAAATTAGGTACAATAGTTACCTCTTTTTTTTTCTCTTTCTCAGTCTGAATGTTTAGGCAATGGGCAAGCCAGATATTTAGAGTGCCAGGATTCTAAACAGCTACATTTTAACATTCTTAATGAAGGTTAGATGCTTGTCATAGATTTAGATTCCAGAGCTATATGAAAGCCAAGAGGAAAGGAGAAGGTTCTAGAATAATAGGTGTCTTTGTAGTACTCCAAATCTTTATTGTATTCAGTGATTTTACTGAATATTCAGAAACTTATTGTGCCATATAGAATACACATCTCAAAATACTGTCCAGGAACAGCAGATAACTTGAAGAGATATCAATAATTACCCATGCATTCTCTGAAATAACAAAGAATATCAATATGACCAGATACATAATTATGAATATCAAATCATAGCAGTTACCTAATGATTTCTGAAAAAGTTAAAGAAGTGAGACGGAAGGATACAAAGCAAAGAAGGACAGAAAAATATAAAGAAATGTGAAAGGAAGACCAACAAATGAGCAATCAGTATACATATTCACCAAACCAGTGGTAGTCCAGCTGTTTTCATGATAAAGAGTAAAAGTTCATTGTTGCAAGAACCTAATATTTTCTGTTAAATATTTCTCATGCAAATTACCGCAAAACTTTTTAAGAAGCTTCCAAACAAGCACACACAAAAAAAAGGATCATTCTATTTTATTTGATTATTTTCCCTTTTCAAAAATTATTAATTATAATTTGGTTGAAATCAGGAATACTGGATATTCTTACTCTTGCCTTTTCTTCTGCTTATTTTCAACTTTTGTCTACAACAGAATTTTTTGGGAAGAGAAAAGCATTGGTGATCTGAGATCCCCTGAATTTACCTACCCCACCAGTCCCGCTGGCCCATTTTCTTGATTCTGGGTGAGTCTCTGAGAAGGAGGAGTGACACTGGTGGGTGACACTGTGACACAGACTGCAGGGTCAGCAGAGCTGCAATTCCCCCCACTAGGTTTCACCTTCTGTAAAAAGCACAAGGCTACCAGAGACAATGGAGTCCATATAACATGTATAAAGATGGGGAGAGGGATGTGAATGAGAGCTCCTATTTTGCAGTATTTCTGTTAAAACATGTCAGTTGTTTCCCCTCCTCTGTTAACACCAAAGCTGATCTTAAACATGCTGCATTCCAGACATCATGTGCTTTCTATTTGTATTCATTGCAGATGACACTAAAACTACTGCAAATAATTCAGGTAATTGACAAACCTCAGGGGCACTTACCCTGTTCATTGGCCTATTTTAGGCTGGCTCATCATCACCATCCTAATTGATGACAGGTCTCTAGTTTTTCACTTGCCAGGCTGTAAGACAAGGAATATTAATAAAATATTCTGGCAGTGGGAATGTTGGAACTGTTTCCAGCCTTTTGAAAGCAATGAGCTCCTCCACCCCCAGCCCTGCTGCTAATGTACAAGTAAAGTGGTGGGGAACTTTTTCAATATAAGAACACTCTCTTTTCTCCATTGACTCAGCCCTTGCAATTACCCAAATCTAATGCAACTACAGGTTTTCAATGTAAAGCTGTACCTTGCAACAGCTTATTATTAAAAAGTAATGCCATCAAAGTAACTGACATCTTTATGAAATAACAATACAAGGTTAATAATATATATATAATGTAATATAATGTCTTACTTATAATAAAGAACATTTCAGAGAATGAGATTGGTTTTATTTACTATTTACCTCTGCCCTGTTCCCTAGATACTCAGTATTAGTATTTATTAGTAGGAGAACATACATATATGGTCTCCACTGTGCTTTTCTATTCCACATAAACTCACAATAGAAGCCATTTCCTAGCCCAGATTATTTCACTATCTGACTGGAACACAGATAGTAGAGAGCACTATGCAGTATCCAGAGGTTGAGAAGTCACAGGTCTGCAGCAAACAGAGGAATCTTGGACCCATTAATCAATAGTTTGTCAAATCCAATTTCGTAGTCCATGGAGAAAAGTATCTCGCTCCATCCTAAAAGTGCAGCATCCTTTTAAATAGTGCAGCTCCCTGTTTTTTCCTACTGACTATAGAGGGAATTGTAACAGCAGCCTCAGCATTGTCATCTGACTGACATTAGGTGAGATGCAGTTCACTTTCAGTCCTTTTATCTGAAATGCTTCCTTTTGCCTTACTCACCCAACCTGGCACATGGATTGCAAGTGACATATGTGTACTAGGCTTCACCACAGTGGCAGGGTGTGCTCCAACTGTCACTTTTTGTCCTGTTTTGTCATACAATGACTTTTCACCCAAATTAGAGAAGAGTAAAATAGTCTCCATAATGTCTTTTGAAGTATCTCTATGCTTTTCCTTCAAAAAGAGGCTATTCCTTAGACAGGAGACCTAAGGAATTAGGTCCTTAGACTTAGGAGAAAATTGGAGAAGAGTAAAATAGTCTCCATTATGTCTTTTGAAGAATCTCTATGCTCTTCCTTCAAAAAGTGGCTATTCCTTAGTCAGGAGACCTGAGCTGTAAATCTCACAAACTTCTTTCCTGCAGGACTCAATGTTGATGTGATATTCAACCAGCTTGGGTTGTGGCAAAGGTTAAGTGATTCAGTTCTGATATTGCATTTGTCCCATCAGAGAAGTTCAGTAATTAATAAGCTAGGAATAGTTAAGGCCATAGTTAAAGTAAGTTATTTTACTTGCAGAGGTAGGTGCCAGATTTTATAAAGCAAGAACTGCGGTTCTGAACAAAAACATTCTTTTCAGTCTCATTTGGCAAAATGTTAGAGAGTAACTTTGCCCTCCCTTAACTTTTGCTTCTGTGACTTCTGTTAGGCAGTGCTGAATTTATTACTATGTTTCAGAACTGTAGCCTGAAGACCACCCATGTGGCAAAGAAATCCTCTGTGCCATTCGGCTCTGTGTCTGTCAGGGATAATTGGGGACAGAAAAGGAAGGAACTAAGTGTTCGTTTTACTTTTCTAAATCAGGCCAGAAAGGAGAAAAACACTAGTGAAGGGAGGGAAAGCATAGAAGGGAATGCTATTTTATTCATTAAAAATAAATATCTGGAGTTTAAACATGTTGACAGGCTGAAGCTCTGTTCTGTGAGAGACCGAGTGCCCTTAAACCCCTTTGATGTTAGTGGTGGGTGAGGTAACTCAGCACTCCATGGGAATGAACCCTGAGGATTCTCCTGAAGAAAAGTCACAAATAAGAAGGATGCCCATGGATTTTGAGCTGAACTCTATTTCTATCCCTTTCTTTCTGTCTCCTAGATCTAGATCTATCTAGATGTGTGTGGTTAATTCATTTGAATTAAAGATATGCACTTTAGAAGATTCAGTGTGCAGTTCAGCATGGTGTCTTTTCAGTTCAAATAGATGAAAGGAAATGGCTCATTTCTCAGAAACACTCCTGTGTTATTCCATCAGACAGCAAGGGAGGCAATGCTTGTGTAATCCAAGCTGTTTGTTGTGTACTCCAATCTTGACACATTTTCCTGAATTTGGCAGACAACTCCTGGAAATAAAGGAACTTCTGGAAGTAAAATGAAGGTGGAATTTGATCCCTGAGGGATTAATGACCTAGTTATTCTTGAAAATATGAGGCATCTGCAGAGATATTTCTCAAATTATTCCTTGCAGCAATTCTCACACACCATGTTACGGAACTTCAGAAATAGATTAGTGGTTGCCTCAGCTTTTTATCATTATGCTATTTTATGTCAATAAGCTGCAAAATCTAGACTTCTCTGGCCTAGTGTTTGAGCATGCTCAATGTAAATTCTTTTCCTTTTCTCAAGTATCCATGGCTTCTTATCCTTTCACTTGAATTGCTGGAAAGGCTTTGGCTTTACCTTCCCTACACCTACCCCATAGGTAATGGTAGAGTACAATGATACACAGAATAACAAGATCAGGCTGTTTGACAGAAGCTGTGCAACTTCATTGGCATAGAGGTTTTGTTTAGGTTAAACCCTAAGATATATCAATATTTGAGGGGAAAATGAAAAATCCTTTGGGGAGAGGGATTGTCTCCATATTTCCTTTCTGAAGATGAAACTCTACACCTGCTCTGTCAAGGGCTTAATATTTGTGGTGCTGCTGGATTTGCAATTGATGTCACAATTGTGTTTGGTCCTTTCAGAGGACCAGATGATGAATCCCTAAGTGGAAAGGGCTGTGTACACTGCTGCTGCACAGCCAATTTGCATATGAACATGCTTGGGTAAGCATGCATACACACAGTATAATTTTAATGTTATACATAGTGCAGACAGTAACCAGATTTCCTACTCTTGTTATGTTGTGTACTCAGTGAAAGTTGATTTTTTGCGTTATTTTTTAACAGCAGAATTAGTGACTTAGTGCCTTTGATTTCAGTATTGATGAAATCAGGGAGAAACAATTGATATGAACTAATTGCAAGCATTTAAAATATTGGGTAAAAGTACTTATAGGTTTCTCATGTTGCATGTGGAAATGATTGTCTGGTGCTAATCTGAGGTTTATATACCTTTTATATTTAACCTCTTATTAAACAGTCATAAATCTCTCAGTTTCTTTACTATCAAAACTCAAGTGTCTTTTAATGACACTGTTTTCTTCAATTTCCAATGAAATCAAAAGAAAGTGAGCCATTACAGTAAGCCCTTTGAAGGTGATAGTGGGGAAAATAACATAATTTTTTCAAAAAAATTTCAAAGGTAAAATATGAGCATTTCCACAGCTCACTACTCTATTTACTCTAAAAGTGACTTCTCTTGGTAAATTGATTTCTCTTCTGAATAATGTAATGTGGGGCTTTTAAAAATTAACAAAAAAATCTCTGTAATAAAGGCTGGACCAATACGCACCAAAATCAGTAGCAAAATTCCTACCAAGTTAAATAAAAACAGCTCAAAATGCTGTTATAAGAATTCCTTGCTGTAAAACATGTTACCCCTCCTTTCCATCCTTCCCTGCTTTCTCTGTTTTTTTATATCAGCTGTATGATCAAGTGATGGAAGGAAGAAAAGGTTGACCCTGATGCTAATTGAAGAAGTCTTTTCTGGACCCAGCTGGTTTGCAGCATATGTGAAAACAGTATGAAAATGGAATTTTGAATAAGTCATCAAGATTGAACATTAAAAGCAAATATAGTTGATCGTGCAAATTTAATAAAGAGATTGAAAGAGGAAGAAAATAAAAACTATAAAGTCTAATATAATCAACTGTAAAAGGTTCAACACCTGAAATATCATGAATAAATGTGATCACATTTAAAAAAAATTATTAGGATAAACCACATTTTTATTAGCACGTAATTTTCACTTAAAAAGTTAAGTTCATCTACAAATGTCATCTGAGAAATACTAATGGCATACTACCAGATAATCCATTACATGATCATGTGGGGTTTTTCTCAATCTAGTCATCAACTCAGACTCAGTATTGAAAGGATAGAATGAGGGTATTGCAATAATGAAGTGCAATTATCCTGCTAAGTTAGTGAGCAGCAACACAAAATGAGAAGAAAACCCTGATATGGAAAACATGACAAAGTGGTAGGTCTGGATTTGTTTGTTTGTTTGTTTGGTTTTTTTTGTATCTGTGAGAAATGGAGCTCATTTATCTCAACTGATAAAGGTCAGGGGAAATGGAAGCAGAACAAGTGCTTCTGTGGGCGAATGTCTGTGCTTCTGTGGGCAAATACAACTATTCTGGTATTTTGCTTGTGACCATTTCACCTCAAACATTCTTGGAAGCATAAAGCCTTGGAATATTAACTCCTCAGTAATTAGTTTCCAAAGGAACAAAGAAAGGCCTTAACAGAAAAAAAAATATTGTTAAGTAGATTCTTTCTTTTACCCTGGATGAGAAGTAGAAGGAAACTTTAATGTCAAATCTGCTCATGGTCTGCCTATTACTGCTGCCTTCTATAGGTTTTTGTTCAGTCATGGATTGCTGCTTTTGAGATCAACCAAAGTATAACTCAGGGTTTATGTTGGATTATTTACTTATTTATTTTTGTTAGAGAGTTGTGTATAGGGACAGCTCTTCTTTCCCAGGTATGATTGCTAGAGATTGTGTTGTGTCTGGCTGAGATGGAGTTCATTTTCCCACAGCAACCTTCACAGTGCTTGTTTCATTGGTAGCTAGGAAAGGTGTTGTTAATACACCAGTGCTTTAGCTGCTGCTGAGAAGTTCTGACCCAGCATGAAAAAAAGTTAATATAAAACATAAGGAAGCTTACAGGAAGACAAGACAAGACAAGGCAAAAAGCAGATTCTCCAAGAGGACAATAGAACTATTCCCAGAACCCAGATGCAAGCTAACTAAACATGAACTAAACATAACTGTGTACTAGACTAAACTTGCACTAAATGTGACCAAGCATACTGAAGCAAACTTAGGGAATCCTTACTTTAACCCATAAAAGTTTTAATAGCTTCATAATATCATGACAAGCAATATATCCAAACAAGCTTGTTCTGTACAAGATGTGTGAATAAGAAATTATTATATCATTTATTATTCATGAAGAACAGTAAATTATTTTAATCACATTTTCTGTATTATGAAAATTCTAAAAAGTGGTGCTGCAGGCAAATGAATGGCCATGGAAAGTGTGATCATTCATTCCAATCTTTTTTTAATAAACTTTATTCAAATTAAAGGAAAAAATAATTAGGAGGAAGCAAGTATCTAAAGTCTATGTCTGTGAAATGACCATACATTTTAAAAGGACATCAGAAGCCTCTTCAGAGCAAAATAACATTTCTAGTATTAAATCTTTAGACCAGGTCCAGAGACAGTAACATCTATCTTTAGTAAGTTGATTAAAATGCTTTGAACTCCAATACCAATTAATATATACTTTTGAACTCCTCATTTTACATAGTCACAGCTCTATTTTGAGTAAATATATACACCAGACTCTGGTAAAATACAGTCACTATGAAAGCTTTATTTTTATTTAATAAGTGGAAAGATAGATCAATGGCTTGGGTAAATGAAGCCAGGTGAAGGTTGACCTTCTGGATGTTAATAAATGGGGTTTAATCTAAATGGGTATTTTTGATATTTCATAAAACTTTAATGTGTTGAAGAATTTGGGTCTCAGATATTTTAAAATATTTAAAATGTTATTTCATGTATCTATACACTGGACAGATGTTTAAAAGTTCAGTTTTTATGGAATATTTTGATTTTTTCTTCTCCATCTGGATTACAGAAAACAGATCCTGTGCTGAAATTTTTTGCCTTTAGAGATGAGAGAAGACCACTGAAAAACTCCTTGAGGGCTTTAATATTGCCATTCTGAAATATTAATATGTGATCAAACTGGGGGAACAAACTAGAAAACCTCCAGACAAAACTTTTTTCCTATCTTGTATGTGTGTTCCTATACAATCACTATCATCAGTAAATGGGGATTCCTAACAGCATTCCAAGAAAGGTATTTTACCACTTTTATGATGTTTAGAAGCATCCTGAGTTTATATTTCAACTGAGAAATATTTTTATTTTCACAGTTTTTGTTTTGAATCCTTTTACCATGTCCTCAAAATGCTCTGCGTTCCAGTTACAACAACGTACCTTAAAGGACAACTTTGAGATGTTATTTTGCTGTAAGAATAACAATAGTACTGTCTGCACAGAGGAGAAATGCTTAGCCTGCACTAAGCTCCATCCTGTCCTGATTAAACTGCTAGAATACCAGGAACAGCTATTTTAAAAATAGCTGAGATGTGTAAGTTTGTGACTGAAGTATAGACCCAGTCTTTGAGTCATCAATTAACATGGATTTCATTATAATCAAAACACGCTAAGCCTCAGGAAGAAGAAAGGGATCAGGACAGCAACTTATAAGTAGGATTTTTTATGAAGGACACAAAGAGAAAAGAAGATTTATGCCAACAGCATATACATTTGGTTCATCAGTAACATGACACAGCACATCCTGAAATAAGTGTTCAATACAGGCAATGTTCTCTAAGACAGCTACCAAAATGAATATGTTAAGCTAGAGGGCTATTCTGCATGGGGCCAAGCTTAGGTGAAGTGAATCCCTCACAATGGTTATTGTAAATGGGAAGGTCAGCAGCCTCTCTTTTTCACTAGACAGATGAAATGCTTTGTGGAAGCCAGCAGGAAAATAGCATAAAAGAATTAAAGGTATAGCTATTGTGAAGCATTATTTTCTTAAAAGAGCCTGGGCCACATGTTGATTAAGAAGGTAGCCACTGCCTTTATCACTACTGATTTGCTTCTGTCATATTTTTCTTAGAGCTATTTCTCTATCACATGCACACAGAGAGAGGAGCAGAACTGGAGGTCAGGTCATGGCTTATTCAGCCTGCAGGGAAGTGTGCTGATACCCTTTTGGCATGACATGCCACAGCCAACTGCACTTAGAAAAGAGAAGGTTGCATGGAGACATATTTCTTCACTCTGGTCACCAGGGAGTGTAAGAGTGGGGAATACAGTAAATGTCTTTGCACCTTCAGTGTGCTTTCTGACATAAAATGTGGCAGGGAGGATAATGCATGCATGCAGACTGATGCTTGTTCTTCTCTTTGAAGAAGCTGGGAGATAGAGTTTTAGCCTGTGACCCACTAAGGGACAATTTCCATTTCAGGTTGATACTGCAGAAATGCAACTGCTCTGTACACTGGGCTGGGCTGAAAGCAGCAGCAACGAATGCCCTCCAGTATTTAGCCTGTCATCTCTCCCCAGCTTTCCTTTCTTATTAAGAAGATGATGCCTTTCCCATTTCAGTGAAAGGAAAGACCCCTGCAGACTGCATAGAAGCTAAATCATGCTGCAACATGTCTAATGTTACAGGACAGCACAGTGTTGCCATCAGAACTAATCCCAGCAGCAGCATATCAAATCACCCCATTTCCATTTAGCTTTCGTCAGTATCATACACAGACAGATATGGATTTGGTCTGGGCAATGGCATTTGCCTTTGAAGTCCTTTTTTAATTTTTTTTCCCTCTACATCATGCATTCAGCACTAATAGAAAGTTTCTTTGCAGGAAGGAATTCCATTTAGTTGCTAAGCATGTATCAGCTACACTGCTGATCAGCAGTGTGATAGGGAAATTTTAGGTTTTCTAGTCTGCATAAACCTTGTCTCTTTTTCTCTGCTTTGCATGGCTGCTCATTTTGACATGTGGCAACTTAGTTGCTGCAATTGTTCCAGAGATTGCTTTGATATTTCCTCTTTTGTTGTGCTAATAGAACCACTACTCTCTCTTACTTTGACCTTGTATTATTTAGTCAAGGCTTTCAAGCTCCATATTCTTCTGTATAGGCAGTTCTAATTTTTGTAAAGCCTTAATTACATATTAGTCCTTCCTGCAACGTTAAAAATGAGCATGTTTAGGCTGTTTTATGACATTTCTCAGAGAGAAGCCTAACATTATTCTTTTTTTTTCTTTTTTTTTTTTTTTCTGTTTTCTGGTCCAGTAATTGGTCACTATTGAATTTAATTTGCCCTTGGATTTAAGTCTTATGTCTTGGAAAAAAGTCAGATATTTACTTTCTTCCAGGTTTGATCCTGCTACTTCTGTGCTGATTTCTTGGTTAGGCATAACTAGTAACTAGATGTGGCCAAGTCAGAATTTGTAGCTCTTTTCTTGGCTTCCACAATGTGATAATCTATTTTGACATATAGTTTGGTTTTCTTTCATTGAGGTGCTTTCTGCTAGCAATATCATTTGGGATGCTGCCGAGTATCCTGAGTATGCTTTTGCCCCTTTGTGAAAACAGAGCCTAGAGTGGGAAGCATTCAAGCACTAGTGTGGGCTTCAAAATAATGTTTCAAAGGAGAACATAGACAAACTTGAGTAACTGAGAATCCATGCAGTATCATTTTTAGGGTTTCTTTTGCATCAAAGTCACTTTTATAAATATTCACTTTACCACCACAGCTACCCAAAATTCTTCAGCTCTTTAACCACAATGTCTGAACAAATTTTGTGGTATATTTCAGGCATACTTTGTAGCTGAATCTTTTAAAGCAGGATCTTGTTCTCTTCCTTGAATGCTTTCTTTTTAGATGTCTTCCTTCTCCTGCTCATAAAATCTGGGTGTACAGGGAAGGAATCCTTCCAGCATAATGATTTGTCTCACTTTAAGGTTAAAGATGGGAGACATTCTATTATAGTACTGATGCAGACCTTTCTCAACTTCCTGTTAGCACTGTGTATGAGGAGCAGATATGCTTATTGTTTACATAAGATTTCAATTATTTCTGAATTTTACTAGGTTACTGTTCTTGTAGCAAGCTGTTTCAAAATATGTTATGCAAGAAGACAATTCTGTTAATCAAATTTGCATTTCCACTTTATTAATTTCTTGTTCCTCTTGAATTTTCATAAAAAATCTCACACCTGTAAGTCATTATGAAGTAGAATTTTAGGGAAGGAAGGTAATATTTTTCTATATATGCATCTATGTATAAATGTATGTCTCAGTCAAATTTCTTGTGTATCAGGCTTCCCATATCAACAAATGAATCTGAAATATTCCTTTTTGGGTTTTAAAATCTCCTTCAGGCCAGATCATGTAGCATATTTTGAATTTAAAATGTAATTTACAATGCTTAGTTTGTTTGTTTTTAGAAGTAAAAGCCATTTGTTTTGTAAGAGATTAGAAATATATCACATTGCACTTTTCTTTCACTTTTTGTTATTTCTGACAGTATTTCTAATTTAACCATTATTGTTTGCTCATTTAAAAAAAGGCAAACCAAAATCATGCTAATAAGGAAATAACAATTATGCTACCTTCTGCAAAAGAAAGAAAAATGCGGTTTTAAACTAGCATTCAGTAACATATATACAGGTCCTATTCAATGTGATAAAAATAAGGGTCATGGAAGCGTTTATCATATTTGCCTTTCTTATGACTGAAAAAACCTTAATATAGATGAAATTAAGCAAACACACAAAAAGTAAAAAATAACATTTTTTTTCACTAGACCTGAAAAAAATTAGGAAAATCATATGAAAAAAACAGCACAGCCATATCAATTACCTTCCAAGTTACAGTGTAAGCTTTTTTGGATATCCCAAATTACCCTCACTACAAATTCTTTTACTTTTGCAGCAAATTCTAAAATGCAATATTTCATATCTGGCTTAGTCTAGAGCAGAGATTTTCTATTATGTATCACTTAGTATGTTTTCCCCTATTACCATTTCTGGTATAGTCACATTGGTAAAAACATTTGTATAAAAATGGTTGTGTAAGCAAAATATTCTTCTTGCGTGCATGATGTTTGTTTATTTCCCAATAAATTGATGCTAGCTCAATCTATAAAAGAACATTCCCATGGTGAACTATGCCTCTAGCATAGTGGTTTGCTACTATAATTCTATTGGCATAACTATAATTGCAATTCTTTTTGCGCACATAGCCTCAGAAGAAAATAGATATGTGCTGTCTTCATTTCATGTCCAAAAGTCAAATTTCACAGCTTATATCCATAAATCAGTGGACTATCTCTCAGTACAACAACAAACTAACATTTTTCCTCAATCTATTTCAGGCCATGTCCTTAATGAACAGTTAATGGCTGAAAACAAAAAACAGAAGAAAATCCAAAATGTTAATCCATTGTGGTTTGAAATTTTTGGAAACACTTTCCTTTTTTGTTTTCCTCTTTTTTTCCTCTTTTTTTTCCTGTGTTTTTTTTTTGTTTGTTTGTTTGTTTGTTTTATTGTTTTGCTTTTTTTTGTTCTGATTTCATACATCCCTCAAATTCTTTGTTGAATCTGAACAATTTTCTTTGACATTACCTTTAGGTAAAGGCAAAAAGTCATAGGAAAATAAGGCTACTTTTAATTTATCAGCTTTTCTGAATTAATATAAAACATTTTTTAAATAATTTTTTTTCCCTCTAATACAGTGGTGAATACCATAAATTCTTGTTGTATTTCAAAAAATACGTAAGGTTATATGTAAAAATAACTAAGGAATGTGTATTATTATAATACAGGTGAAACAACTTTAAAAAATTACAAATGTTTTAATACATTTTTTATGATCCAAATTACATAAAGTAAAACTGAACATTATTAGCATTGCATTAGATATATTTGTCGAGAATGGCTTTTTTGGTTCGTGCAGTTTTTCTTAAGACTTGGGAGTAAAGCATACATAGCAATATTGTATAAAACTTTCAGAGAATATTTTTCTGGCATTGAAACCTCCTGGGAAGGAAATAGTGAGTTTGAGCCATGTTAGCCATACTAGACTTGTCAGAAAAAAAAAGTATATTTAAAGCATAATTTCTTCATGAATTAAACAAGCTATAAATGTTTGAACATTCTCTAAGGATATAAGATTTGTAAACAATGAATAGCATATATAGAAATACAAAGTGGTGGTGATAAGACAAGTACCATTCCTCCATTTATTATTTGGGTCCAATTAAATGACTATTATCTGGCACTTCTATTAGAGAGTTTCAAATTAATCATATCTGAATGCATTAAGAGAGGTTTAACAGATGATGGGCACTGTCCATGTTATGTGTGTGGTACATACCTTATTCAAGAATTCTTTATGGTTAGAAAGGCATGTTTCTTTTAATAGTCTTTATATTTTTTCCATTTCATCCACATGACAAAAAATACAAGAAGTGTGTGCAGTTAAAGGGCTGGAAATTAAAAGAGGATTCAGATTTTGTCCTAGTTAGTTCCTTAAGAGTAGAAGCAGTGTTTTTCCAGAGTAAATGTATAAGGTGTTTCATGACTGAAACACCTTAAATATTTCAGTCATGCTTTCAACACTGAAAATCTGCTTTCCATATGGAATTCATGACATACCCCTGGCAATTCTACTGTGCAGTGTAAAACTTGGCTTGTACCTAAGAAAGTCCAAATGTGTTCATACATTTTTTATCAATTGTTCAAGAACACTGAAAAATTTAAGTGAAAAGAATTTAAAACCCCATTGCAGTACCCATATTGTAAACACACATACAAAAATTCAGCTTCATTCTATACCAAAGCCATAGAATTCAATTCCTTCAATTCCTGACCGCTTTCCCATTTTACCTCTTTGTTCTATTCCAGCTACACAGAAAGACATATCCTGAATTTACCTGTGCCATTTACACCTCACTTCTCTTTCAGTTTCTAAGCAGTAATTCAGCTTGGGAACAAATCAGACTTTTATTGCCATTATGGCTTGGTCAAAACCACAGAAAAGTCAAATTTACATACTGTTCCTGGTCAATTGCTTACACAGACTTTAATATGAACTGTAAGACCATTTTCTTGAGCTGCAGCTGTTGTCAGTAAGAACCTTACTACTTTTGAAATTGAATTGATACTTTTATCCTCAGTTTAGACAAGAGAAATAGTGATGGTGCCAGATTACATCTATATAAAGCTTCACACCTTTGAGTCTCTTGGGGCATCTGTGCTGGGTCTGTCACACATTCTGCAGGACTGGCTGACATAAAAAACCAGTGTTTTGAATGGGAGCAGGCTATTTGCCAATGTCCAGATGTTGTCTCCAAACATGTACTAGATTTTTTTTTTTCCCTGGATGGAAATACTCTTTAAAACCAAGCCAGTACAGAGAAGACATAGATCCTTTTTTCATCTCACCTTCCTGTTTAAAGGTGAAGATGAGTTAAAAACTTAGGTGTCAGAGAGAATTCAAAACACCGATCTAGGTTTGAATTTACTTTTTTTAGGTGGAATACTAATGCTCTCTGAGCCATCCTGTTCAGACCTATGCACAGCAAAATAGCAAAATCTGCCAGGGTGGCACACATGAAGTTTGCAGTGGGAAAATGTTCAAAACATTTTTCAGGCTTGCATATTTTTCTCTTTTTTTAATCGTTTGTGGAGATCTTTTCTCTGTCAGAGGAGAATCTAAAATAAAAAGGGCTCTTCACAGCCTCCTTGGTAGGCTCTTGAATGTTTTGAAATGTAAGAAAAAAATGTTGTGGGAAGAAAAACCCAGCAAAGCTTGGTGAGCTTAGCTGGAGCTTTAAAGAGATTATACCCAAAGTTCAGACAGACTTAGAAAAAGTTGAACTTGACTGTTATCTTGAAAAGCTTTCGAAGGCAGGGATCATCAACACAACCACGGCTCTCATCTCTGGCAAACAATTTCAAGCAGCTTTAGTATCAGATAGTATAGCCTGGAGACTCAGGAGAGAATTTTCAGGGCTGCTGTTTCTTTATAGGCTTCAGATTTGGAAGTGAAGTTTACTGTTGCTACACCTAGAGAAAGAAAAATAGTAGTTAGATACTGAAGTTGTGTACCATGGTCATTCCCTCAGTGTTATTATTATTTTCAACTGCAGAAAGAATAAATCTGATGTGATTAGAATTTTTTTTTAAGCAACTACAACATTAAATAGTCCTTGTGGTTGGAAACAACACTATAGGAAACTTTTGCCCTCTGCCAGGTGTGCCATTTTGATTGTTCAGAAGTCAGGTTTTATGGGCACATCACAGTTTGGTGACTACAGGAAATAAGGTCTTGGGTTCATTTCAACTTGTTAAAAGGAAAAAAATGCAGCACCAGCATAGCACCTTTATAGATAGTTTTATTATCATAGAGTCATAGAATCTTAGAATGGTTTGGGTTGGAGGGAACTTAGAAAACATCTAGCTCCATCCCCTTTCCATGAGCAGAGACACCTACCAGTAGAACACATTGCTCAAAGCTCCATCCAGTTTTGCCTTGAGCACTTCCAGGGATGGTGTCATCCACAACTTCTCTGGCCAACCTGTTCCAGAGCCTCACCACCCTCACAATAAAGAATTACTTACTATTATCTAATACAAACCTACCCTATTTCAGTTTAAACATGTCAAGGGCTAGCTGAGTATGGTACTTGATCTCCTAACCTTTGTTTTAGCATTATCTTTGTAGGTACAAAAGACTGGACATGTTCCTTTTCAGCGACAGGAAATCAGAAAGTGCTAAAATTCCTTGCTAAACAAGCTTCTTTTGGGGTCTCTTGTGTTTTGGAAAATGAGAGATGAGGTTCATGGTCTCAATTCACAGAAAGAATGAATAATGTATAAAATAATTATGCCTGCCTACTGCAATGGTATGCACTGCCACAAGCTGCCAGAACAGCCATGTACTGGGGACAGGGGTTTTAGTAAACTGTTTCTAGAGTTTTATATAACTTAATTATTCCAGATTAGTAATCTATTTATAATATTAAATAGGTATTTAAAATAATCTTGCAAGTCAAATGTCAGCAGTGAATATGAATTTAATACTTTTATCTTTTTTTTGTCATGTTGTCGGCAACAAAAACAGTGCTTTAAGAGAGACCCCCTCAAATTATGTGAGAGTCATTTGGAAGCTCACTGGCCTCAGTTGATCAAATTTACTTGTACCTGGTATCCTCTGCCTTAGCAGAGATGGGAACAAGGTATTAGTGACATAACAGTGCTGAAAAACATCTACAGAGTCAGGAAAATGTAAATTATCTTCTCATTCTGTTACACCAAATGAATCTCTTTAAAATTCAAAAATTTTAAGGAAAGGAAATAAAGGCACTATCTAACACACCTACATAGCTTTTTAAACTATACCACCCAAAAATGGACTTTTTCCTTTCTTTATGTGTGTTCTGTTGCGGTGGTCAGAAACTATCCTAGTAGCCAGACTGAGTAATGGGTTTGTAGCTGCATTCTCCATAGCTATTAAGAAATGGACATTTCCATTTAAGAAAAAGGGAAAAGCTACAAAAGCTCTAACAGCAAACAAATTATTCCTCTGCCTTCTGCTGCATGATGCTTTGCAAGGTTTCATCTTCTCCAGTACTAAGAGAACAGACATGCCTTTTAGACTCATGTTTTGCATTGTTAACCTGTCCTAATCCATAGAATTTCAGCTCTAGCAAGTTTGAGATGAACATGCAATTTATTATAAGAAAGAATGTTGAAACAGTGAGGTTTTCCATGCTTATCTTAGCATTTATATAGTTTATTCATCATTAAAATCAATGCATAATCATTACTGGATGTATGAGCAAGCTGTCAGGCACAGTGACAAATTCAAGGAGGCAAGTAATTTACCAGAGTCTCTACATTTGCCTAAGGAATAACAGGTTATGGTGGTAATCTTTTCAAACAATCATTTTGAGATCATTTTTCAAGCACAGATTTAAATAGAGATCATATCTTGGAACATTCAGTGCAAGGAAAAAAATATAAAAATATATAACTAATGAAATATCTTAGAGTGCTCAGAAGTTGACAGGTACATGATAGTATAGCTGTTTGCAACTGTTGTTTTCTTATCTGTGTTAATGTGTTTGAATGTTCACACTAACATGGGATTCATAAATATTTTAGCTCAGTGACAATAAGCCATATGAACCAGTAGTCTGTCCATGGCAGTAAGCAGTCAGAGTTGTAGTATGTTAGATTTATAGAACCAACACAGGTCCATTTCTTAGTCTTTATCCAAGGTTTGACCCAAATCCTACAGAAGTTAATCATGGCTTAATCCACTATCTATTGCAGCCACTGGAAAGCTGTCATACTCTGACTCTCTAGTGAGAGTTTTTTCACAAGGTGACAGTAAAAACCTTCAAGATAAGAACAGAAGCAAGATCTGAACAACTGCTGAGCTGTAGAAGCAAGATTTCAGATATTTCCCACTGATTTGGTTGAGGGAAACACTTCACACCTTCTTTGCACGTCCTTAAAAGAACAAGTGTCTGTAAAAAATTTACTTTGGGGAAAATACATGCTTGGATTACCTATGGATAAGTCTCAGACAGACAAGATTATTTTAGGCATCTTTTTGGGCATCAGTTTTCAGCTTGGAACAATTTTGCACAGCCAGGACAACACCAGAATTAGGTCAGATTGAATAGTAGGTATCTTGAAAACTTTGCCACTTTGGTGTTATGTAGCAAGCCTCACACAACAAAAAGCTTTAGATTATGGAAATCTCAGTTAACCATATTTCTGGGGCTAACACTGACAAATAGACACATGAGCTAAAAACATGACAACAGGAAGCATTTTGTCTGGATTACGCATAGATGGAAGAACCTGGTCTGCAACCCATTTAATTTGGAGAATACAAGCCCATGATAAAAGAAAAGCCTATTTTTCTTATTAATGTCTGTAAAGTGACCAAATGGTAAATATACTTCAGTTTCCATGCTTAATTTGGTTTAACTTGTAAATAAAGTGTAATTAGAGTTTACTAAGCACCAAAGTGCCTATTTGAAGGTAGTTTTGCCAGACACAGAAAATGCTGAAGGCAGAGATAGTAGTAGGCCAATCTGTCACATATTCTTCTCTACTGCTATAAGCTGTGCAATTATTGAAAACATCTATTTAGAATTCCTACATTAAGTCTAAGCCTTTGAAATCAACTATCATAGAACTATCATAGAACAATAATAATTATATGTGTATAGTGGGAAAAGAGGGTGAATTAACGTTTCTAAATTATGTTAGGAAATTGATAAATGCACTTGTTCTGTTGGTTAAGGGAAACATCTGGAAGAGATGGAAACTAATGACATTTATACCTAAAGATTCCTTAGTGAGTCAGTGCTTCAAGGTGCACTATCTCCTCCAGGGTATTGAGTGTCCTTGTCTGTAATTTAATGAGATTTTCAAAAGCATAGTGAAGGCAATATAGAAGCAATTGCCTTGGCTACCTTGTGGGAGAGGAAGAATCTTTATGCTTGTGATGCTTGTTCAGCTCGGTTATGAAATGAATTTTGGACAATTTTTGACTAAGAGAAACTACAGTGATGATGATCCTTCAGAAAGTCCCTTTCTGGAATTATCTGCATCAGGCATTATGGCTCAGGACACAATATTAAAGGATTTCCTTAGGTTTCATAAGTTTCTTAGATGTCAGATTCAGCAGTAGGTGTCTTTCTGTTTTGTAGATATATTTATGTTCTGCTTAGTTTATAACTAAATTATTTTTTTCAGGAAATATTTTTATCATTAATTATATACATGGTCAATTCAGGAAGAAATTTAAACAGAAAAGTCAAATGCATTTATAAATGCATGCTCCTTAGAAGATCTTTGTGAGAACCACTGGATTCTCACTGGAGAAATACCATCTTGGGGTTTGGGAGGTATATAAACTGAGTCTAACTGTCATTCTTTTCAGGAATGTTACTGAACTTCATTACTTTCAGAAAAGTACTGTGGTGGTGTTCACAGGGGTCTTAGGATGAGGGAAGAGACGAGAATGTTGACTCTATATTTCAGAGGGCTTGATTTATTATTTTATGATGTATATTACATTAAAACTACACTAAAAGAATAGAAGAAAAGGTTTCATCAGAAGACTAGCTAAGAATAGAAAGGAAAGAATGATAACAAAGGTTTGTAGCACGGGCTCTGTGTCCAAGCCAGCTGGGCTGTGATTGGCCATTAATTACAAACAACCACATGAGACCAATCACAGACCCACCTGTTGCATTCCACAGCAGCAGATAATCAATGTTTACATTTTGTTCCTGAGGCTGCTCAGCTTCTCAGGAGGAAAAATCCTAAGGAAAGGATTTTTTATAAAAGTGTTCTGAGACAAAGTACTGAGACAGTTATGCCTTAGCAGTCACAGTCTTCCCTAAAGATTTTTGTTGCATGCAGAAAATGTACCATTAATATAAGATAGCACACATCTCATGAAAACTCAAACATTTCCAACTGAAGATGTTTGTTAGACACAAGATAAATCACTCTCCTATGAGGAGCAGCTGAGGAAACTGAGGTTCTTTAGCCTGGAGTAAAGGAGGCTCAGGGGAGACCTTATAATTTTCTACAATTGTCTGAAAAGAGGCTGTAGCCAGGTGGGGCTTGGCCTCTTCTCCCAGGCAACCAGTGACAGGACAAGAGGACAGAAGCTTAAGCTGCACCAGGGGTGGTTTAGCCTGGACATTAGGAAGATTTTCACAGAAGAGCAATTGGGCATTGGAATGAGCTGCCCATGGATGCCATGGAGTCATTATCCCTGGAGGCATTTAATACCAGACTGGATGTGGTACTTTAATGCCATACTTGGCAAGATGGTGTTAGGTCATAGGTTGGACTTGACGATCTCTCTAACCTAGATAATTCTGTGAATCTGTGATTCTTTGTTGTAGAAAGAGCCCTGAGAGAGTTATTGTTTAGATTTTTTTTCTTGAGATGAATGAAGTTGGGGAAAAAAAATCAATCTCTAGCATCTTTTAATGTAGTTTAAATGAGATCTTACACTGTCTTCACATTTATGCTCCTCAGATGACAAATCCTGTAGGAAGATGTTCTTGAATAGAGGCATGCTGAGAGGGTAGGAGTTTCTTATGCACTCTCATAAAATTCCTTGTTCAAAATTTGCAAGCTGTATGCAAGGAAAAATCTTCCTGGTTTCTTCCCCCTATATTTTTTTTCATAAACAGCTAAACCTTCTAGATGAGTTCCTTAAAGAAATCCCAGTAAGATTAGACAAAGCTAGTCAGAAGACAAATTCAGATTATATCAGAGCCAAAGTAAAACATGAAGATGTGTTATTTGGCAGAGTGAGACACCCTGGGGGCTGAGCACTGGTTAGTGAAGTAGATGATTAAGGTTCTGCTTGATGCTGTGCTGGCATAGAATGATTAAATAAAGGTTTGAAACTGATCCTCTGTTAGCTTAGCTAAGTTTCCCAGCCAGCCAGTGCATGCAGATACATACTTGTTTTTCCGCATCCAGGAAGAAAATCAGTTCTTGGTGTGAGAACAAATTTTCCAACACATTTATCATTTACCACAAAACTTTTAAATTAATGCATGAAAAAAAAAAAAGAAGAAAAAAGCTAATTCCCCAGCAGAACCACCATTTTAAGGACAGTTCTTTAGAAAGGTCAACTCAGAGCCTGCCTGTGTTTTTATGTTAGGAGCCAAAAATCAAAATCAGTCCTCTTTCCTTACATAACTGGAGATTCTAAAAAAATTCCATAGTTAAATTTTGTGATATCCCACTCTTAAGGGACACCTAAGATTTGTAAATGCTTGTGGTTGAAAGAAAAAAGTCAGAGGGTCCACAAAAACTCACAAAGTTTTATTAATAAATTACACACTTGGCATAGAAATCAACATGGTAGCACTACTATTTAGGCACACAGCAGTGGGTTTTAAGTAAAGGGGTGAGATGAAAAAGGAGAGAGATAGAAAGAGATTAATTAATGACAAAGAGAGAGAAAGTGGGAGAGACATAAAGAGAGAGAAAGAGAGAAAGAGAAAAATAGAGAAAGAGAGAAAAATAGAGAAAGAGAGAAAATGATCCCCAGTTCTGGTTCCAGTACTGGTCCACTAACAGGATGTCTAGGTCCTGGGGTGCACATCAGGCTAGTTGGGGACACCTGTTTATAAATAGATTTTCCCCATCCTGAATATAGGTTTCTCACTTCATATGCTAATTATCATTCACAGTCTGTTCTTTCAGACCCTTCTGGAAATGTGTCAGAAGGCTTCAGGGGTCTTTGGTGGTCTTCATCCCTCCTATAGTCCAAGGTTCACTTCTTGGTTTCATTCCTCTGCTCGTGCTGTACTATGTTGTGCTTATTTCCAGGGACTAGAACAAGGATATTTGTCCTGGAAAAGTGCTGTTCTACCTCCTTATAGCCCCCTTCTCCTGACAAATCTTGTCCTTCTACATGGTGTGGTATTACCAATAATCCTTGTCTGTCATTACCAAGGATCCTTGGTTGACTTCACAGTCATCTGGCTATCAGTGTTTGAGACACACACATTAGACACTTATCTTCTGGGATTCTACAAATTTCCTCTCCTAAATCAGATAATGTTTTAAAATGCTGGAATTTTTTGTGGAACAACAATTCAGTATATGATCAAGTTGTTTCTAGAAATGCTGGATCATGAGGATTTTGCAAGACTGGGTGTGGCAACATGCAGCAGCCGGTCCAGTCCATCAGAACTCAGTACATAGATTCTTGAATCTTGCAGTAAAACTTATATGTATCAAAGATATTTGTGAGGGAAGGAAATAGAATGTAGTGCACTATCCCCTTTGGAAGTAATAAGCAGTTTCAGGATATGATTAAGTATCATTTGTTTGACAATTACAGTGTTAGATTCAAACAAAAAGAAAACTTACCTACAGCTGATCTATAAAATATATTTTAAGTTATTAAATGAAGCATTTTCCAGTAATTTCTGTTGTATACAACTCATATTTAAAATTTCCTCAGAAAAAAAGATTACAAGGATTCAAAGATCTCTTAAGATTTGCCCATTCTTATTTTTTCAGAAGGTAGTAGCATCTTTTTCCTGTGCAGCACATCTTAGAGCTTACTTGATTTGTTCTTTCTTCCTCTGTCAAGCAGTGTCTTCTCAGCTATTTAATCTTGTATGAGCACATTTCATCCATGCTGGCTTTCTTTTCTGCTTATCTCTGAAACTGTAGCCTGTAGATGTATCATGATCTAACATATTATCTACCTAAACTGTTTTATCTATGCACTGGGCTATAGAGTCCTCCATACAGAGACAACAGGTAGTCAGCATGCAGCTGGTGTACACAAAATGCAGCCAGGTCTTTAAAATTGATTGCTAATTTTGAAGCATTCAAACAGACAATTCGTAGACTTCAGAAACAGAGGATGCTGAGTATCACCATTAAAATGTAACAGCCTGAAAACGACTGGTGATAATGTTGATGACAATGGTAGTTGCTGGAGTTTTGACCATTGCTGTGCTTATTTTGCACTAAGACATGAGGGATTTTTCTCATAAGAAGAATAATCTTCAAGGACTTGGGTTTTCTGAAGGCTCAGAATCAAATCTCAGATATCATAAGAGGCCAGGGCTTAAACAACCTCTTTTATCTCCACTGGTGAGCGAAATATCATTTTAGTACATTACTAGGTTTACATTTCTTGTCTAAAAATAGGATGGATACCTATGTTCTCAGGCTTCTTACCTGTAGGTGGTTTATTCTACCTCTGCTCTAACCTAAAATCCAAAGAGTTAAAGACATGAAACTGTTCACTTTTTACATCAGGAGTGGCTTCTGCTGATTTTTTGCTTTAAGAGTCTGTGAAGTCTAAGTGAAAGCAAAAGAATATATTTTTGCAGCATGTATCAATCTTCTGGTAGTCTTTGATGTCTTTAAGGGTATTCATGGTCTAAATGACTACCACACTTTTATAGAAATAACTGAAACCTGGATTTGAAATAATTGACACCAAAGGGAAAACATGTTAAAAGTGGTAATCTCTATTCACCACTTAATTTTTTTTTCCAGTGCCAACACTTCAAAGGTAAACTAATCCTTTTTTTTCTTGAAATTTAGTGATTTTTCCAAAGTAAAGATATTTTATTATAAAAATGGATATGTACACACTCTTCACAAGGAAGACACCTAAGAAAGTTTTAAGAAAAAATATTTTTGGCAACAAAACCATTGCCTTAAGGATTTTTTCTTACAGTTTACTTAGAAGGTTTTTCTTTCTGATTTCAAAGTCATAAGTGAAATTAGAAAAATCAAACCAGCCCAAACCCAAAAACCTGTAAACCACATTGTGTGCAAGCAAGGCTTCTGAAAATTTTCAAATAACATCTTTACCTCTTATGAATTTGCCTTTTGCAAAACTCTTGTGTTTTGTGACAGCATCAGTTCTCCTCTACACACTAGGGATGAACTCTTGATTAATACAGTTAATAGGGGGAAAATGTTGAGGACCAGCTTCTACTGGTTTATGTAAGTAGATGTGGTAACAGAAGAACGTAAACTGGGATTTATTCTTGCTGGCTCTGCTAATTTTCAAGAACCAGATCACATTCTCATGTGCAGTGTAGTAACACAAAGTTAATCAGAATAGTACTGCACATAGTCCTTTGCAAGATACTAAGCTCTTTGTAGATGCTAAATGAGGCATATCTCAATAAATTCCCTGCCTGAAACCAATTTCTGAACAAGTCAGAGAGAATAAAGCATCTCAGAGCCTCTGTGGATTAGTGGGATTGAGAGGCACACACATAGGATTTCCTGGTCACCCTGGAAATCACCACTCAGATATGGTGATTTCCAGGTGAAGCTTCTCTCTGATGGGCTTGTCATGAAAACACTGTCTAGAAAGGAAAGCCATGACAAAACATACATCAATGGTATGTCAAATTCCTTTCAAAATGAATAGTGATATCATCAGTGTTCATTTCCAAAGAGAATTTCTTCATAGGTATGTCAAAGGGTAGTGAGGTCCTGAGCAAATTGTTTTTAGCTTTTCCCCTTTTTCTCTGCATCCATATTTACTTAAAATCATAATAATTTAGGTGGTAGAGAGCAGCAGCATAAGAACAGAAATTCAAAGCCTTTAACTAAAACTAGCAGCAAAGAATTGAAAATGGGATAGAATGTAATTAAATCACATCCAATTTTTAAAATAATATGCATTCTTTTATTCACGGATAATGCATTAATTTCACGTCTTTAAAGCAAAGTAGCTCCTTAATATCAGCATTTGACATACTAGTATGTAATTCAGATGGGATCTTGCTTCCATTTTTATAGGATATTCTACATCCCCATTATGTCTTGGCCACTGCATCCAAGAGCAAAACCAGCCTGTTAAAGAAGCCACAAAAGAGGTGGTTTGCCCAGTTTTCTTGGGAAGGTATTCTACATACACCAGGCAAATTTGATAGCATTGTTTTTGAATTAATTTATATTTCACTTACTGTTTAAAAAAAAAAAAAAGGCAATTAAAAGAGGATCAGAGATAAAAATTTAAAAATTCAGGGAACACTTGGAATGGGGGCCCCAGAGTCCATTTGCTTCTGATTGCCATCACTGTGCTACAAAGCATTTAACATTTAAGCATCTGCAGGTTTCGACATTGAGCTTATTTCTTCACTGATGTAAACAATGTTAAAGCTCTCTTAGTAGTGAGAGATGTGATTTCTGTTAGCATCTCAGTAGGGTAACAATGTAGGGCTCATTGTTACCCTACTGAGATGCTAACAGAAAAGAAGTGAAAGGAATAAAGTTCAACAAAAGTTTTGAGAGATTTCCAAAGAAAAAAGTGATTATAACTTCTCCTTTTTCAAAGGGTCAGTTGTTCAGTAAGGCAGTCTCAGAGGGTGACATTACATTATTATACCAATTTGTCACCTAAATTAAAGCCATTTAGCCTGTTATTTAATGTGCAGCTGCAGAACTGATGTGTTTTATTTTATTTTTAATGTGCTTTTTTATAAATGGGAAAAAGAAAAGTCTATATGGAGGTAAAAATCACATCAACTCTAAAGATGTTGCTTATGATAGGAACATTCTCTGGCAAGAGGAACAATAATCTGAACAGATCAAAATGCTCTCCTTTGTTACATATATCTTGTTGGTTAAAAACACAGCAGTACAGACATATCCCTTTACACAGACATCTTATTTTCTTTACATCTGTTCTGTTTTTCTGATAAAGTACTTCCCCTAAAACAGACATGAGTGCATTTGTGCAGCCCCAGAACCTATTTCACATGTTGTGACCATGGCTAGTGTCTTCTTCCCCTGAAATTATGAAATAACTCAATTTATATTTTATATGTTACTACTTCTATTGTTTTATGTACTACTATTTATTTTATTTTATTTCTTATGCTTTAAATATTTGACTGATCTACCAGGAATAAGAAACAATATCTACAAGACAGAGGACCATATGGAAAACATAGAGAAATGCAAGACTGCTGCAAGATTAAATCTGAACAGCTCTACTCCCCATTTGACTCTAACTAGAAGCTTGTTCAGAATTACTTCAAATTCAGGTCTAATTTTAATCCCTTTCTTGCTTTACAATTCAGAGTGCTTATCATCATACTGTATTATGCCAGAGGCAGTATTTCTATCAGAATGATAAAGTGCTGTCCTGGATGGTCAGTTATCCAAATCTGTGAATAGTTTTTACATATGCCATCAAATATACAAATTTACTTTCCTGGAGGACTATCTCCTCCTGAAGTTTCTCTCTACCTCTACATTTATCTTTCAGTTTGACTCTTGAAGACCTCCTAATAAGCACACTCCTTTCATATTTTTTGCTCCATTTTTAGGGTTTTTTCATACTAAAGTCTCATTTGTCATGCTTTCTTGGGTTTTTTCAGTCTCTTTGCTTTTGATTGCTTTACTAAATTGCACATCAATCCTTTATTGTCTCCTTAAAACTCTATCATATTTTTTATATTTTCAAAGAAGCACATCTATATATCAGAGAAAAATAGTACTGACCTAGTTTTCTGTTCTGCTTTTATTCAAAGCAATTGCCACATGCACACAGTCCTATATTCAAATACTCGGAACAAGGGTAATTGCCCAGGATTTATCAGTTTTATCAAAGCACCCATGCACAAACAGGCACATGATGGAGTTTACTTTTCTGTGGGCAGTAGAAGTGGGATTACACCCCAAGGTGCCAGGCTCCAGGAGGTTGTTACAAGCAGTAAACTCAGCGTTACACTAAAGTTACTCAGTGTTAGACTGAGTTTTTAGAGATGGAATCATGTGGTGCAGGTTTGTAGCTGGCAGTTGGTGGAGTGATTTTGGATTAGCTATGAAGGCACATGGTTCTGTACTTGGCTCCAGTGATCTGATGGCTGGGAAATCCTGAATGGCTACACTGTGATTATGATTCAGCATAATCTCATCTCTCGGCTGCTGAAACTGACACAGGAAAATGGTGAGACCTCGGACTGAAATGCAGTCCTAACTGTTTCTTATGTATGTCTCTTCTAATTCTGTTTTGTAGATATTTTCTGAAATCACTCATGACCTATCAGCATTTCACTGAGGTGTTGTCCTTGTCTAAGTCTTTCTTGTGTGGAATGACAGGAAGTAATGTCAAGCATGACAGAAGAAAAAATCAGCAAGGAACATCTTAGCACCCTGTCAAGGCAACTCTGCAACTTTTTTATCACAGCTCAAGAGGAAAACACTGCTTTGTAATTATGACTCACTGATTATGGGTATTTCAAGTGAAAATAACAAAAATAACAATTATAACAACTGTTTTCTCTTCTATCTTGCGGAGTTCTTAATCCATTTACAGCATCCATTTCTTTATGCATGGACCATCAACCTGAAAACCTGTGCTGTTAGCGAAAGGCTCTAGCTGTTCCTTGGAGCCTTCAACTTTTTTTTTTTTATATGAAGAAAGAAGGGTTTTTTTACTTTTTCACATTTTCTCAGCCATTCCTCTACTATCAGATGATGGTCAGAAACATGTTTTCCTCAGAAATTTCCTTTGGATTTGAACTAATCTGACAAATCAGAGTTTAAATTGCAAAATTAAATTATTATTCTGATTTGTTCATCTATGGGCTTAATTTAATTATATTATGACAGATATGAACAAATTAAGTCTTCTAATTTTTGCGTAAAGGAAACCGATAGCAAGATTCAAATTCTTTTTTGGCTGGTCACAATGTGAAGGTCTGTTATGTGTAAGTCTTTCTACCAAAGCTCCTTTTAAATGATCAATGTTTCCTTCCATACACATTAAGAAAACAACCTTACATTTAAATAACTCTTGATTTAAATATTTATTATTTAACCTTTCAGTAAAAACATTTATTGAATATCATTTAAATATTTTAATTTTTTAACAATAAATAAAACCCAACCTGCATTAAAATAATGCTAAATTTGTGACACAAACTGATTGCCTCAAGACAAACACCTCCAAAGTCAGGTTGAAAATATATTGTTATTTGTATTCAATTTAAAATAAAACAAGCCAAAGCCCAGGGATAGAATTGGAAAGAATCATGAAAGGTCCTGGTGTAATAAAAGAAATCTTCTGAGTACATTACAACTGTTATATTTTAATTCTTGTTTAACTTTAATAATTAAAAATAGCCACAATTAAATACATTTGGAAAAAAACAACTTCTTTAACTCTAAAAGCTTTAAGAAATATAAATCTGTGGGCAACCCAATAAAATCCTGGAATGCATGCAGGATAACTTCTGTCCTGGATAAACCAAAATGCTTTATTCCACATATATCTATGCCCAAAATTATTACTGTCTCTTTAAAGCCAGGAGCCAAGGCCAGAAACAGAACTGCACAGCCTGGGGGATTCCCTTTACAACGTTGAAGTCACCCAAGCAGCACCCACACCTTCTTGCCTTGTGGTCTTTGCCTAGGGCAGAGGCTTTGCTTAGTTTTGGGTTTTTTTCTTTGTTTTCTTCCTTTTGTTTCTCTCCTATTCATTTTTTTCTTATTGGTGGAAAGGGATTTGTTAAAAATAAGGTCAGGAAACAAGTTCTGGAGTTCCCCTTAAGCTGTCTTAAACCAAGACAGCTTCCTAAGCCAGGCAATAGACAGCCCTCCCACAGGGAAAGCAATGATGGAGCTGATAGTCATGAATGTGTGTGAGCTGTTTGGGAACCTCAGGGTTGGAGGCAGGCTGGGCTGCTGGGATCAGATGCAAGTGGAGCTCACAGCCTTGAGGAACATGGGGGTTCTGGTTTGAAACAAAAACAGCAAGAGACTCCAAGTCAGAAATACAATTTATTAGGAAAAGGGAAAAGAAAACTAAAATACATGCAATAATTCAAAAGGAAAAAAAAAACCAAAAAACCAACAAAACAACAAACCACTGGCAAAGTCAGAATACAAGCTGACACCCTGTTGGTCAGGGTGTTGGTAGCAGTCCAGTTGGATTGGTGGCTGCAGTCCTCCTGGAGAGGCAAATGTGGTTCTGTTGGAGCAGTGATCCTGTAGAAAGAGTGAGCCCAGATGGTGCCTAATTCCTGTGCAAATCCAACATGTGCACATATGTGCTTTGAACATTGTAGGATATCTCAAATGGGACAAGACACCTGCATTTAAGCATCCCCCAAAGAGTTTAATTCAACAAGTGAATATATCCACAACCTCCATGTTTAATATGCCATTGGTTTTAAGGGACACATCCAGGTTAACTAGTCTGTATACATGAAAACAGAGATTAAGACTCCTTTTATGAGGTGAATCCATAATATGAATGGAAAAATAAGTTATGAGTGATTCACCTGACCTGGAACAGCAGAGAAGAAGTTTTAAAAAAGTTAGCTTAGTTTTACATATATACTAATAATGGTATTATCTAGAGAATAAACTTTTGACACTAAATAAATAAACAAGCACACACCATTAAGTGAAGAATGACCTAAGTTTTGGTTGTAAAAGCCTGCTAAAGACTGTTCTGTTGAAATAATAGTTCCTCATTCTTCCCTCAGATACACTACTGAGAAGGTGGTCAGAAAGAACACCGGAACCCTTCCAAAGGAGCCTTCTGTTCATTCCCTCTCTTTGCCTGTCCCCTGTTAAAATTTGATTCAAGATTTAGTTTGAAGACAGAAAGGTGGCTTTATGTCTATAAGATTTATGTCTTATTTATGCAAATATAAGCAGTGTTTATTTGAATACTGCTGAAGCTGGAGAGGGAAAGATTTCACATGGGGAATTTTTCTTAAATTTGTAGCTTTCTGATTATGGTTAATTCCTCTTGTTACTGTCATTAGAAGCTGCTCTGAGAAGATGAAAAGCATGTAGTGGCCATTTATTATTTCACCCAGAATCCCTGGAGCACACTGAAGATGGGAGGAAAGTCAAATCAAATAACTTGACTGACATTAAGTCAATACCTTTCTCAGTTTTACTCTTCTTCCTTTTCTTCCACTTACTCAGCTGGGATGCACAGACCTAGCATGCACATGGATAATAGATCTTAAATTCATGGAACATCCAGTTTGATTACTCTTTATTACAGAAGCTTGATGAAAACATAAGAGCAGAATGCTAATCAAATAAATGGGAGACTCTTTTCAACTGAGGAAGCAAAAAAAGTATTTACGAACTGTTATCTCAGAGAGATACCTTTTCCCCCCAAAAATGTCCTATATGTAAAGTGTATGAGGGATAATATGCTGTTGAGGAATTCATACAGAGAAAAGCTTATGTTGAAAGAGTACTACCAAGTTTGCAAAGACAAACCCTTCAACATTAAGAAAAGCTGGCTGCCTTTGCAACTTTACTTAAGGTCCACTAATTTCCTATCACTGTAATTAAAGTGATCACATGCTAATTTTTCCATTGGATTTCTTCATCTGATACTCAGAGTATAATGAATTAGTCTGTGGCCTTTGCTCAGATTTAATCCATGGAGACATATGGACTTGTTCTTAAGATAACATCAGTATGCTATTTTAGGACTCCACAGACAGCTGCAGGGTCACATGTTCTTGCAGTACTATGGAATAGTAATATCTATGTTTATATAAAAAACAATTAATGAACTAAAAAGTTAAAAAAATAGAAATTCAATAATCACATTTGAGATGATAGAGTTAGGAATAGTTATACTAGAAGAATAAGCTGTCATTCTTTAGTTGCTCACATTTGATGAATTTTGTTGTATGTCATGAAGCACAGCTCTGCCACAGAAAAATTTCAGCATAACAGCTTTCAACTTGGCAAAGTTATAAGAAACTGAAAAAAAAAAATATTATCCAGCTATCTTTCAATAACTGTTAATATGTTGAAGAATATCCAACAATAATTGTCATAGTTTTCTTGTCATACTTTGTACCTTGCAAATAGTTCTCCTTATTTTTCAAAATGGGCCTTAGGAATGAATTGTACAAATATGCTAATACCTTGTTGGTGGTAATAGAGTTCCCACATGAAATATACATCTAATATTTAAAGGATCTGTTATATACAGTGAAAAAAAAAGTTTTAGAAGGCTTATGGAATTTGTGTTGTACTAAAAATAATCAAGGTTTTTTTTAGAAGAGAGTACTGAAGGGAACTGTGGAAAGTGGGACATAATTAAAATTTATAAATTAAATTATTCTACTTTCCAAGGAATTAAAATATAACTATAGTACTTTATGTCATTTTTCTTCCTTTGCCTCTAGAACTAATAAAGGAGCAGCAGAAATTGAAGGCTGTGACACTGAACTGGGAGTCTTGAAAATTAGTTCTGTTTTCAGCTCTGCAAGTAATTTGTTTCTGACCTTCTCATTCACCTTTAGGATGAAATGCTTCAGGTCTTCCTTCCTTCCTTCCTTCCTTCCTTCCTTCCTTCCTTCCTTCCTTCCTTCCTTCCTTCCTTCCTTCCTTCCTTCCTTCCTTCCTTCCTTCCTTCCTTCCTTCCTTCCTTCCTTCCTTCCTTCCTTCCTTCCTTCCTTCCTTCCTTCCTTCCTTCCTTCCTTCCTTCCTTCCTTCCTTCCTTCCTTCCTTCCTTCCTTCCTTCCTTCCTTCCTTCCTTCCTCCTTTCCTTTTCTCTCTCTCTCTTTCTTTGTTGTCTCAAAGGGGAAGAATTTATACCTTGATAAATCTCTGGTCCATACCTGGCCATGGAAAACTCTACAGAAAAATGGACAATAAAAAGAAAAAAAGTTGGATTTAAATCTCATTTTTCTAATAATCCCTGTGACAATAACAGGAAACAATTGATTTCATGCATTTTTAATATTCAGGTTCTAACTTCTGAAATCTCTGAGCTCTTATTTAAACTATGACTTATTTTGACAGGAACCTGTCTATAGGTTTTGCAATCCTTAAATTTTGCTCCTGACAGGTGAAGACACTTTGGCATAAATTTCCCACGGTATTAAAGTGTTACAGTCTTGGTCAAATCACATCCTATCTGGCTTTAAACACAGTACAGAAACCCCTGTTAGCCTCAGTCCTCAATGCAGAGGTTGTTGCCATTGATCATGCTAACCCCAGCTCATCATGTCCTATTTGGCCTAGGCTTCTAGGCAGCTCATAAGCTCTTCTAGTGCCTACCCCACTTTAGGAGCTAAATCTCATCCAAAGCCTCTGAAAATCTGATCTCAAATCCTGGGCTAGCATCGTGCTGAGACTTGAATTTAACTGAGCTTGTCCAGGATAACTATCTCACCAATGTCTCTCTCACCACTTCATTTTTTTTTCCTATACCAGACAGGGACAAAACTAATGACAAACCAGTGTCCTCTTCTAGACTGAGCATAGAATGCAAACATACAAAACAGATTAAGCCTTTCTTGGGGGGTGAGTTTGGTGCTTAGGGAAATGTTTTTGTTCCGGACTTGGCAGCACTGGGCAAAGAGTTGAACTCTATGATTATAAAATCCTTTTCTAACCTAAATTCTATGATTATACAACAAAACCTCTTTTAAACTTAGCTTGTAACCCCAATTATGTGACACTGAAGGACTGCTTAGCTGGTTTCTTATCTTTTCAAGCATTGGAGACACTTGGCCTTAGCAGACTGGTTAAACCAATTGTTCAGACATTTGAGGGGCATGAGTCTCTGGAGAAAATGTCTTTGTTATTCATCTCTAGTCTTCATGGTTTGCCTTCCTTCTCAGTATATTTTTTACCTCAAGGATATATTTATTGTCAGGGTACATCATAAAAAAGGCTCATAAAAAAAACCTAGCAATTCCATGCATATTAAAAAAAAATCTCTAAACCATTTTTTCCCTAACTTTTGCATGTTGCCTCGGTCTGTTCTCAGTGATTGTGTACAGTACTAATTTTACTCAAATTGAAAGGTAACTCTATGTATACAGTTAGATGAACACATGTACAATCATGCATGCACATAGACACATTCTTTTTAATACAAGCTACCATGCTCTGACCTGATTAAAACAGTCAGTGTGTATAAGCCATCTCTCAGCTGTGGTAATAAATGAATATTCCTCTTAAGATTGCAAATCCCATAGATTGTGGCATAAAATAACTTTTAAATCCTGAACTGATGTAAAATGTTTTCATGTTGTGGATAGGGTGGGTGTGTGTATTGAATATTGTCTGAATAGGGTTAATTTGTAGAAAATCAAGACACGCTGTAGTACAGATTCTCAAAGCATTGATTCTTTCTATCCAAACACGTGAAAATGTACTTGTGGGTTCGCACCAAATCAATTGGAGGCTGCTTTATTCACAACACATGATTCCTTATGATTGTTCTGATGAAACTTGTCACAGGATTATTGTGACTCATCTGCTTTTGCAGCAGCACAGTTTATAACCCCCCATGCAGAATAAAGACAAATAGAATGAAATGCTATAAGGTTTAAGTTTGGCATTTTTATTCATTAAAGGATTCTCTGTATTCACTCTGATGTTGCCATATACCAAATTAAAATAGCAGCTCCCTGAAAAAACCTTCTGGAAACCTGCCCATTTTTTAATTTACATGTAGTCTTTGATCACAAAACTCAAAATATTGCACTGGTTTTTATTTCAGCTTCTCTCAGGCTTACTGTGTTTCATTACTAGCTCACTATATTGGTGGTGGTGAGGGTTCTGTAGGTGGTGAAGAAGGTTGCCAGGGGCTGTATCCTATTCTTTCTTACACTGTCTAAACTCCCTTTAGGCTGCAGTCTGCTTTTCAGTGTAGTCAGTTATTTTTTGCTTTGTGATAAATGCTGGATGCTAACTATATTGGGGACCCTTTATACAGCTACAATTAAAAGACTTTCTTTTCTGTTTTAATTATGGCATATTTTCCAAGAATTAATCTATTGAGCTGTCTTAAACAAAGCATACTGGAAAATGAAAGGGGAAAACATATTTTAGGATACATTAAATAGCTGGGATCTAAATTATCTAAAGTAGCCATTTGGAAATATTCAGAAATGTAGAGTGAAATAAATATGTAAATTTTTGCTGAATGAGAGCCTGTAATGATATAAAATATGTTCAGAACTCTATAGGTTAATTCATGTAGATACAAACCTTGCAAAAATAAAACACCCATTGCTTATGTCTCTGATAATACTTGACCTCTAAGACCACTGCTGATTCTTAATACTAATCTGACACCATCTTGATTTTTTAATGTTTCCCTTTGAAATACTTAGATACATGAGCTGTAATAAGATTCAAATGATTCAAATGACCAGAAAGATGATTTTGCTGCATGCAAAATTAAAAAAAATAATAATCATTAAGTGGTTCTTGCAAGAAACCCACTCTATGTGGGTTTTAGAACATCTTGACTGACCAAAAAGCACTAAATTATTTCAAAATGTATTGATAGTGTCTTTGCAGTCATTTGAAGAACAAACATGCAGGTGGTTGTTTGGAAGTAGTACACGAAGTAATTTTAAAATTAAAACTCACTTCCACTGTTATAATTAACAAAAATTCTAAAATAAATAGTAACTTATGACACTCTATGACACTGTAGTTCTTCACCAGTATTTTAGATTAGGATGTTCTTCAATAAACTGCATTTATTGTGGTGTGATCTCAGCATATATGAACAGTTTTGGGGTTTTTTTTCATCTGAAGCTAAGTTGGAAAATGTGATGGAGGTATGGATCCAGCTAATACACCCCAGTCACAAATAGATATTTCCCTGATATTAGCCATATGAGAACTACTCTGAAATAATCCCTCTGCCACAGGACTTATGTAGGAAGGATCTTGAGTCTTTGTCAACAACTATTTAATTCCACAGACAGTGCACAACTACTGCCCCATGCCATTTGCCAAAGCAGATGCTGCCTAACATGCACCTGCACCAGTGCATTTTTTGGTGTTCTGAAATGCAATGATCCCAGTTACAGTTCTGGTTCCAAGTCAGGGTTCAGTACAAAGGCAAACCCCAAAGCAGGAAAATTGAACAAAGTTAGAAGGTTCCATAGATACATACACAGAAGGTTCCATACACACTATAGGTATAGAATGCATAAACAATGCAGCATAGGAAAGTGAGCTCAGCAATAATGCACTACATATTTAGAACCTAGATTTATTAATAATAGATGCAGGAAGAACAGAAGAGGAAATAGCTATCTTTCTGGGAAAACAAGTTTTTGAGCAACCTACCTGACATTTCTGAAGAAATATGGGGGAACTGTAAAACTAAAGCTTGAAATTAAAAGATATGCACTGTTTGATCAGTCAGAGCAGCATGACAAGAAAGAGACTATGGTAAACATGATACACTTGGGATGATGGATGACTCTGTTTTCATGTTTCTAATAACGTTCTTGAGCAGGCTAATCATTGCTCTGAGAACATGTCAAATTACATGTGCTTAATCATTTTCATGGGAAATATATAATTTGCACAAGGTTTGGATGTTGTAACCATTAATGGGATGATCACCATAACAGCATGATTGTGAGTTCTGGTAAAAAACACTTTTTGCAGAGCTTAATTGCATATACATATATGCACATTCAAGCATATTCCTATTCTATAGTACATACAATCTAAAAATTTAATTGTTTGATTTGTTCTGTAAGACTAAGGAAGTATTAGGAACCTTGATCAAATCTGAAAATAATGTGAAATTGGAACACAATTCACTGAAATAGTTAATAATCAGCCTGAGCAATAGGTCACAGAATGGGTGGTCTAAAAATTGTCTTTCTCACCAAAGCCTTAATGAAAATACTGAACTAAATTAGGAAAAGTTTTATTTTTGTGGAATCTGTATACTTATACAGGTCACTATATACATATAATTGCAGTCATCTCAAATTTGAGATTTATTTTCAGCATAATTTTGGCAATTAATCTAAAGCCATGAAGAGAATGTCACATACAAAAATTGACTTATCTTACCTTTCTGAACTACTTTGGGAGTCCCTATTTTGAGACTATAAACTGGCTTAGAAAATTCTATATACTGGGTAAGTATTTTCAGAGGGATGAAGTTATTTGAGTTGAAAATCCATAAAAAGAACATAGAATCTCCAGAAAGCATATCACTTCATCCACAGATTGATATAAAACAGATGGCTTTTGAGTTTATACATTACTTTAGATTGCACCTACCTTTTTTAGATATTGGTGGTGGGATCTACATGACCTCTTCTAGATAGCAAAGACTGGCACCCTGGTTAGTGTCCTTAGACTTCTCTTCCACCCAGGAAAGGTGCTTTCAAGGTGCAGTCCATTTCATCCTAAAGTTTTCTAAAACATTTCAGATATATTGTGCCCTAAACTACCTATTTCCATTTATGTAAGGAGGCCAGGGACAGTACTTCATGTGCTTGACTCTGTGTTGTGGAAGTTTCAAGTTAGGTGACATAGGCAAATGCCTGAAATTTCAATTCTTGCAACCTAAATACAAACAAAGAACTTAGTGTTGTTGGTTAATGAATATTTGTTCGTGCCCTCTTTGTTCAGATGGCATGTATGTAGGCAAGTAACTTCAATGGGTCACTTATACCATAAGAAGGAATCCCCAGTAATAAGATGACAAGAAGCAAAATTTATGCTGTACTGCAAGAGGTTAATCTTTCTGAGATCAGAGAGGGAAGAAATACTAAAAATTTTAATAGTGTTGCTTCAATACCCCAAAGGATCATCCACGTCTATGAGTATCTGAAGGGAAGGTGCCAGGAGGATGTTTCCAGGCTCTTGTCAGTGGTGCCAAGCAAGAGGCAATGGGCAGAAACTGAGGATGAGGAAATTCCATCTGAACATGGGGAAGAACTTATTTACTGTGCAGGTGACTGAGCCCTGGAACAGATTGCTCAGGGAGGCTGTGGAATCTCCCTTACAGGAGATACTCAAGAACTGTCTGCAGTGCTGTGTCATGTGCTCTAGGATGATCCTGTCTGAGCAGGGAGGTGGGACCAGATGATCTGCTGTGGTACCTTCCAACCTGATCCGTTCTGTCATTCCATGACTACATGATAAAACAATTGAATCACTGTGGTCCTCCATAATCTGGGCCACAGCAAAATCTGGTGCTTTAATAAAGCTTTCAGTATTGCACAGACAAACGATTAAATTCAGTTTGTAGATGGAAAAGCTGTTTCTCTGTGCTGCTTGTCAAGGCTTCTCAGAACTGCCATTCTAAGTAGAATATAGCTAAAAGGAGAGTGTTAATTGAAATTATAGCTTTCAATGCTTGAAAAATCCACAAATTCTACTGGTGTTTCAGAAAAGTAATGTAAGAAAGTATTTCTTTCAAAGGAAAGAAATACGGGTAAAAGCAGGATTGAAGAAATAAATGCATGAAGAAAATGAAGAAATATTTTATTTTATTTTTAGGAGGATTTCTTGATGATACTTCTCTCTTTATAAAAGCTTCTGTTTCTCTTTGCTTCTGTAATCTGCCTTGTTAGCAGAACATATGGTGACTATCTGACCCTGTACATGCAGTCAGGCAGAATCCAGGCACAGAACTAGTCACTGCACACTGAAATGTTTCTGAAAATGATCATTTGATGTGACCATTTTTCTTCCAGGTCTCTGTTGCTGCTTTAACAGCCAATTTAGTAAAATGACCAAGGGTATATTGCTTTCTGTGTATTTATGTCTGCCCTTTTGTGCACTGTGTCCTAGGGCATGAAAGGGGTGTCAAACTGCCAAGGACTACAATACGTGCCCATTGTAGAAACACTGACATCTCCTTAGCCCTTCCAGGGCCTGTTCAAGTACACAAGGACTATGACCTTGACCTTAATAAAGATACCATAATAACAAAAATTAAATAGAAATAGTAGGCTTTTCACATTCTGCGATTTCAACTCTTGCCCCTACCCACATCAACAAAGTCTGTTTGCTGTTAAAATCTTACTAATAAAAAATAAGTTTTTGAATAATATATTATTAATATTCTTGGAAGATGAATTGAAATAGAAGTGAAGTTTTGAATTTAAAAAATTCACTGATTTTTCTTTTAAACATAGCTAAATTATTGCTTCCAGCTATGCTTGTACATAATTACTGTTTTTAGCAAAAGCTGGACATGGTTTGGAAATTAATTGCAAAGACGAAACACAACAAGATGATTAAGAGTTTCCTTGTTTCCTATCATTCAAGACCTACTTTAGGTCATAAAATATTTTCTTGCTGTTCTTTTTCTGCAGTCCCTTGATGGCAACTGTACCCTGGATTTCAGTGGGTTACGCTGTTGGCCTTAGTCCCATATTATAACAAAGAGATGTTTTCTAACTGAGAGATATCATGTTGGCATCTTTACTCTGTGCTCACAAAATTGTCCCATTTCCTTTCCCCTAACACATTGAAGATGGGAAGACAAATCTTGTATTTATAGATGACACACAAAATACTCTGCATCTTTTCTTGTGGTTCTGTTTTGATGGGAAAAGCCTTTTCTTAGGCCTTTGCGCAAAAAGGAAACTTGTGGTTCTGTTTTGATGGGAAAAACCTTTTCTTAGGCCTTTGCACAAAAAGGAAACCAGTATGTCTGTGTTCTGCCTCACTATTCAACTGTCTAATGCCATTCAAAAGTCCTGTAGTTTACAAAGGCAGGAAAGGCTTGTGTATCTTGAAGCTGTTCATACCAATTCCTTTTTTATGGTATCTTTAATCTAATCTAAGTAGGAGTCCTTTCTTCTCCCTCCAAGAAGAGCCACTGGCATGTGCAGGTGACAGCACAGCAGCAACCAGTGTTGGCATAAACCCTGAGGATTCAAAAGACCTACCTTTGCTATGAGTAAAGTCAGACAGCTGCCAGTGGCTTCAGGTTTAGAGGCTTGATCCACTGCCCACTGAGTCCGCAGAGATTTTTCCCAGTTTATATCATTATGTGCTGCAAACACTTTAAATAAAGGTGATTTTTTTCTTATTTGTAGCATTAATAATACAGAAATAGATTTCAGTACCTTTTACCTCCTCTTCAGTCATGTTCCACTAAGCCAATGACCCATTTTTAACTATAAATCTAAATAAACTACTGAGATAAAAATGGTGTTATGAATAATCCTTTGGGAGTAAGAACACCCCCTTCATTCTTTCCTTCCCTCCTTTCTTTTTTCTTCCTACCACAGGCCCCCATAATGTAATTTAAAAAAAAATTAGATCATCTTCAGGTCACCTACCTGTATGTTAACTGTGTCATTTTTTATTGCAGACATGCACATGCTTTGTTCTGCCTTGGCATTCAAAATTTTTTTGCTGGTTTTGCTTTTGTGGCGATTATGGTGTTGTTTCTCCTTTGCTTTGCATAGTCTTAATTACATTATTTGGGCTCTTTGAAAAAGCATGCAAGAAAAATGTCATTACTTTAGAGTGACTTTTCTCAATTGAATCAACAGTATCAGATAAAATAAAGGAAAATGCTTGCAAGGCACTGGTCAAAGAGAATGAGCCTATTCATGTTAAATAAAGTTTGAAAAAAACTTCTGAATTATCCCCCTTGTATTGTTTGTTGAGTGCAATCACAGATTATATTTGATCAAGCAAATAATAACATGATCCAAATTTTACCCAAAATAAACATAAAGTGGATATTTTCCCCTCTGTATCTGTAAATAATAAATGCCTTAAAGTTTGTACACAGTAAATAAATCAGAAGTTTAGGGCAGAGTTCAATTCTTCTTTCACATCATTTTTACAGCTGCAATGACTTCAGTGAAATTTCTGTGGAGCTAAGATTCACTGATGAGAATTAAGCTTCTTGGTCTGATGCAATGCGTGTGAATTACAGCCATTTCACCGAGGCAATTTCATTAGTGATTAAAAAGCATACAGAAAGCAGATATATGGGGCATGAGGGATAATAACGGGAAGTTTTGGAATTAATCCAAGGAGGAAAATGCTCTAACTTTATAAATTTTAAAGGTATTTTGGTTCTTTCTCCACCTTTCTGCCAGTGAGTCTTTACCTGCATTCCCACTTGTGACGGAGCAAGTATTTAATATGGTCTTTGGTGGGCAGATAATGATCTGTTGAAACTGACCAGCTTTAAATGGAGAAGTTTAATTTGCATCACCCTATTAACCTTGTACCCCATGAGCCTAAGTGAATACGAGATGGCTGAAGAAAGGAATGGTGGTGCAGGAGTAGAAATATGAGTCAGTGACTTATACTATACCATCGAAACTCTTCGTAAAACTACACAACCCTTAGGGCTTCATGAGACTGAAGTTTGATTAGGCACCTTCTGTTGGCAGTAGAGAAGGACTTCCCCTGACTCAGAGCCTGATTTACCCACCCTGATTTGCCTTCGCTAGGTTTTTGTTGAGCAGAAGAAAAACCCAAAACATTTAGCTTGCTCCAAAAAGAAAATTTATGGCTGTAGTCTGCAGTGCAAAGGGGCATGTCTCCTCTGACACACTAGCATAACACTCAGCCTTTCAGAAAGATTCCCAGCCTCACTTTTCCACTGAATAACATCATCAGTGCTATGATGTCTGCCCAAAATGTGCATCAGTGGGTTTTTGGGGTGAGCCTGGAAATGGAGAGAGTAGTGAACCCACCGTGGTATGTCAAATTAACGAGTATCCCAGGAGGTGAACAGAAAATGCACAGGTAATAATGAACAACATGTACCTTGCTTGTGTTTCTGACAACTGCAGTTTCAGTTTAATTATTCATATGAATACTTTGCTGGATTACTGCTGTTGTTAACGTGCGCTTGCATATTTTATAAAAGTGATGACCTGGAAGTACTCAGTCTGACAGGCAGGGCAGCAAGCTGAGCTGCTTTTTTAAAGAGAGGACAGAGAAGTGAAAGCAGAAACATCCTCCTTTGTTACCTCAGCATGGCAGTACTGTTCCTCCCCAGATCCCTGTGCAGATCAAGGACTTCAGTATGTAGGAAAAAAACCTTCCCACTACATAAAGTGCATACCCATGGAGCTACTGTCATTGCTTAACCATTCTACATGTCAGAGAAAAATTGTTGCATGTGGAGATATTGTCAGTGACCTGTAGAGAGCCCATGCAGCTGATCCTATTTTGCACTGTGGAACTGCAACCTCTATTTTTGTTTGTGTCGGGGCAGTCTGTGACCTTAAGCAAAGGCACTTTGTTATGGTTTTACCTCCTTGCTAAACTGTCTGTGCTGATATTCCAGACAGATGTTTGCCTAACCTATTCTTAAAGACCTCCAGTAGTGGAGAATCCACAATATCCCCAGACAATCTATTTCATTGCTTCATTATCATTACTACCAGAAACTTTCCTAAATGGCATTTTTATCATAATTGCTTGTTGTTACCAGTAACTGATTTCCAGGATGCCAGATGTGTAAATAAAAGGGACTTTTCCTTCATAAGTCCTCCATTTTCACTTTTCAACAGATTTAAATAAACAGCCTGTATTTGAGGAAAAGATCATTCTAGATAATGTTTAACTCTCTGCTCTAGCCAGGACAATTATCTTCCACCAATTCAATGTCCTGTGCTACTGAAACAGTGCAGAATAGCCAGAAATTGGCTGTGAAAATCATCATAGAAATTTTGGTGGAAAATGTTCTGATATTTAATATATGAAAATTTTTCATAAGGATGTAAAAATATTTTCAGACCATCAGCCTTTCCTTCATTTTGACATGATAAAACAGAATTTAATTTTCCAATAAACAGAGTGCATCACCAAGTTTGGAGCTCCTATTAATAAATGAGTGTTTTCAGTGTATTCTTTGAATTTCATCAAGGAAAACAGAATCAGAATACTCATTACTTTGCACAGATAAAAATGTACCCAAGTCCAAACTGGGTATAGAATGCTATTATTCTGATTAAGTAATATTTGTGTTTTCCATCAATGTAATTACCTACAGGAGTAAAGTAGTAAGAAACCAAACCCACTAGAGATCTGTCCTAGGTGCAGTTTCATTTGATGAAGTCCAGCTATGAAACCTTGCGAATTTCTCCAGATCTGGAAAAAATTTGCAAGAGTAAGCTCTGTGGGCATCCTTTAATTCTAAAGCTTAATGGAGCCAGCATTGAATGTAGGCTGGTGAATTATGTTGATGCTTAATTTACAGGTTATCAAACCAGTCTAAAACATTTATGCACCAGAAAGGCACAGTATAGTAAAAAAAGCAAAATAGATTAAACAAAAAATGAAGAAAGTTCATAAAATTACCATATCCGGACCTCTTATGCCATACCTGCAATGATACCCATATTCAAAAGGTCATACAAAGTCTACAATCTCTACATGAAAGCTGATTCTTGGAGCAGTGGGGTCCCTGTGGACAATGTGAAGTACAAATAGATTCAGATTAGACAGATTCCTAATTTCTGATATGACTAGTTGTTATCAAGTAGAGCGTGCTTTGATCTCAAATATAGAATTAAGCAACAGCAATGAATAAAATCTCAAATTATTGCTGATCTTTATTCCTAGTAGTAATTTTAAAGAGCAGAACAGTTTTAGGGTCAAGTCATCCCATCAAACAAATTCAATAATATTGCTATAGCAATGTAATCCCAAGGAGGGCTACAATACAATAACAATCACAACAAGTTACTAAGACAAAGAAAATTGCAAATGTAGATATGTATGCTGGACAGAAAGGCTGAGTAACCTGTCTCAGGGACTGTAGGGGATGCACACTCCAACAGTGCAGCTGACATTTTTCTTCCATGTTCCAAAAGTATCAGTTTTGCAAAATAATCTAAAAATAGAATGAAAGAGTTTTGCAAAAGGAAGCCTAAGCAATTGAAAATCAAAATAGAAGAAGAAAACATAATAAAAGCTGAAATGTGCTGTATCATACTGCAATTCATGCATTACCTTTCCAGCAGTACTTCAAATAACAGATTTCTTGACAATGGTGTAGGACAATTAACTTTTCATGGTTTGTGACACAGTAAGTACTGTAGCTCCAGTGGTGTTACATGATTATTTTATGTAACATATTTAAGGTTTTTGAATGGTCTTGTACTGAAAGCTAGAGAATCCATGAAATAAATTTGCAGGATGAAAGGAAAGGTCTCTTTGCACAAGTTTTTTTCCCTTTTAAAAGGAAGGGAAGCTGCAAGGAGGACGAAAATGTCTCCACTCTTATTGGATGGGAATTTTCCTTCTGGCTGAGTCACTGGTGAGTGCATGTCCATTTCTCCTGGCTCTGTAGCACCCCTGCCAAACTGCTCCTGATGCACTTTTGGACAAGCAGAACTCAGTTGACACTGTTTGCCCTTTCCTATATATGCTGATCTTCTGTACCATAAGTATCTGGAGACAAATATAGTATTTGCTGTTAGTTGACTACTTCTGGTTTAGTAATAGTCCCTTTTATCATGTACAACCACAGAATTATGATTTTATATTATGACCTTCCTACTAAACTTTTCTGAGAGATTCAAAAGTGTTATGTCACATAAACATACAAAATGAGTTAAGTTTTATTGCATTTTTAAGAAGAAGAGACACATGCAGAGATTAAGGCCAGGATTATTAAGAGGATTCACCCATTGTGGGTGTTTCAAGCTTGGCACAAATAAACACTTGGCTGAAATAGAAACATTGGTAAGCATTTCTGATAAGCTTGATCTTAGTGACTCCTTAAAAGGCCAGACAGTGATTCAGAAGAAGATCTCAGAATGGACTTAGGAAATCTGAACCCTCAATTCTGTCATCTAACCACATGGAAAAGAACTATAGCACATAGAACAAAGTCAAAAAACAAATCAGTGTGACAGATCTGTACTTGTTCAAAGGAACTTTTATATTTGATCTGGGTTTAGCTTATCTATATATGTGGAGGCACAAAGGAAAAGAAGATTGACAAACCTTGAAGTTAAAAGTAATAGCTTCTGATGCTCTTGATCACCTTCTGCACCAGAAACTCTCAAGAAATGTATGGTTGCACTGCTGCAGCATACTGCCAAGGTGACCATCTGTCAGTTAGCTTCCAGGGAATCTACAGAAATTCTCTTCTAAATCAAGATTATTATTTCATTTTTAAAACCGGAGAAGGAAGCTCTTTATAAACACTTTAATTTACCTGATGACTTTATGGGCTAAATTGTTAATAGGATAAGAATTCTCAGCAATAAGTAAATAATGTCAATTCTCATCAGATACAAGGATACAAGCTCATGCAGATATTGAATGATGAGGGTAAAAGCTATAATGGAAACTTGAATCAAATTTATTAGCAGATGTTCAGTGGTGCAGAAGAATTATACATGAATAATAAAGTGGAATGCTAGCTGAGAGCTCTCGATTTCCCACTTTTCCCAGGAAGTACCTTTTAATGGAGGTCTTTTCCCAGAAGCTTTACATTGTGCTGAATTATAATTAAGCCATATTGAGAAAACATTCGAGTGGCAATGATTTACAAATGGTGAAATTATTTTGGGCTTAGCTTAGGGGTTTACTGACTAGAATGATTTCTCTGTTATGACCATATGTCTGTCAAGAAACTTGATTCAAATGTGAAAACTATTGGGATTTTTGAGACAGTTAAAGAAAAAAAAGAAATTGAAGATGTTTTCTGCAGTTTTATTCTTATTTAGTAAATGAAACATTTTGCAGTTGTCAAAAATCAAGAAACAAAAGTTCATAACAAATATAAGTGCATGAACCTGTAAAACATTTACCATGCCTGCTTGTCACAGGAAGGACACTTTGTTTCATGACCTGTTTACCCATCTAGAAGTGATAACTAGTGACATGGACTGAAAGAGCAGGAAGACACACACTTTGACCTTCCCTAAAGGTATCTCCATTGCTATGGTCTCCTGCCATGAAATTGAACAGTGATTTCTTTCTGTCTCTGAGACAAACTACACTTCATCAAAACAATCTTTATTTTGAGCAGCAACATGACACTGTACCCTTCTGGTCAGGGAGCTTAATTCATCACCCAAAAAGGTATCCTGAGAAGTGCATAAATGGATACTGATATCCTAAAGGCTAAGGGACTGAGTATGACAGATGGGAATGAAGAATAATGAAAGGAAATCTAAAGATGTTGTTTCTTTCTTTGTGAAATTTTATGGTTGTTATCATAGGTATCTACAGGATCCAAGGTGACCCAATATCTTTGTATAGGGAAAGATTTGAAGGTCAGCAGATTTAGTCACCTAACATAGACATATCAAACTTAAAAGGTGATGTTTTGACAGTTAAATCTCACTCTCCCCTTATTCTGTAAGGCATTGAACTTGATACTGAAGGCAAAGGAAATATTTAGCTAAACTAGAATATTAATTTTTTTGCAAGGTTCTTCTTTGTGATCTTCCAGCCTAGATGCTCATGCAACTGCCCAGTGCAACTGCCCATTAGCCAAAGTAAAGGAAATTTTTTCTTTTCTGTTTCCAATGTGTTGCATCCATTGTTAAGTCTACTGCTGAGAACAGGCACGGGCTCTACACCTTGACTTCATTGGTTGTAAATCCAGAAGTATGCTGAACATGCTAACAGTGCACTTACAAAGGATATCCTGATACATTTTGAGGCCTGCTGTACCTGAAGCCTGATGATGCTTGTCAGAGGGCATATTTCTAAAGTGCCTCAATTGGATTCTAAACTAGCCTTATTCTCCTTAAATTTGCTTTATTACAGGGGCATCTCAGGGCAAATCAGTACAAATAATAATCTTTAATATCTCACACTGGTGATCTTTACCATTGACAGTGGATACTGACTGAACCATCAGATAAATTATTCAGACAAAATGAATACCAGAAGATTCATATTCTTTAAGTCTGCCTTTACAATTGTTGGCAGGAAAGGGTAAAAACTGGAAGATAAGAAGAGGAGGAGGGAACTGATTTGCTCAAAGTGACCTTTAGCTGGGAATTCGAAAAATGTTGGTGTGGGAAAACTCTTATGCCTACTGTTGTTCATCCTCTGCCTTTGTACTAGCTTGATAATAAACTTGTGTGAGATTCCAATCCAGAATTACGATTTAACAGGAAAATTAAGATAAAGGCAGAAAAAAAAGCTCTGTCTGGCTTAACCTGACAGAGTCAGGATACAACTTGAGATTCTGTTCATCAGGGGGGTGGTAGCAGTCTGATTAAATGGTGGCTGCAGACCTCTTGGAGTGGTATATGTGGTTCTCTTGAAACAGTGATCTTGTAGAAGGGTCTGGTCTTCCTCTGAAGGTCCAGTGCTGGTTATACAGCTCTTCTCCTCTGGGAATCCAGTGGATAAGGGTGCTCATGGTGTTCCAAATCTCACATTATATCCAGGTAGGAATGCTTTGTTCCTCCCCCCTGGGTGGAGCATCTCACAATAGTATGATGTAATTTTATCAGTCGTGCAGTGAGAATCCATGGCCCATTAACAGAAGATATCCCCTGGAGTTATCAGGGACGAGTCCTGATGGAAATAAGGAATACTGCCCCACCTGTTTTTAACACCATATGAAGATGGTGATAGAAAAAATACTTTTGGTTATATCTTGCATTGCTAAGAGACCCTGTTTTGAAAAGTAGAATTCCTGTGGAGAGGTCGTGAGCTCTCACAGACCTGCCCAAAGCTTTTTGCATAGTGAGGCGGGCAGTGAGCCACACCCAAGCCTCCTCCTACTGTGTGCTAGGATGAATTGAGCTGCATGGAGCCTGAGCTCCCATGTGTCTCTTATGCCCAACGTTGTTAGGGAGGTAATGAAAGAAATCAGCTGTGTTTTGATGGTTGCCCTTAGTTACTTGTGTGTGTTTATTCAGACAAGTTAATTTGCAGTATATAATCACACCATTTTTTAGCTTCCTTTGTAAAGATATATTCAAAATTCATAGTCTGTAACAGGCAACTTAACTGGAGAAGCTTAGAACAAAAAAATGCTAAAGAAAACTTGTCTTCAGTATCTCATTTCTAGCTCACACAAATGTGATAAGGTGGTCTGAAATGCATACATTACAAAAGATTGTTACACATTCCCAGTTTCTACTTTTATATATCTTTATGTTGCCATAGCACATCATATCTCTTGTGCAAACCCTCTATCTGTTGGGAAATGTATGTGTGCAGACTCTTGACTCTCTCACAGTAAAAGTCCTGCCTAGCAGTAGATTCATATCAGAATATTGGAAATCACTGCATTTCCAGTTAATTGGCAAAACCTAGTCTTTATAATATCTGAATTCAGAGAATTGTAGAGAAACAGTTCTGATAAGGACTTTGAATGCCTATCCTCTTGCCTTACAAAGACCAATTATGTCTATAGGATTTGTCTGTGATAATTCTCAAATATGAGGGCAGTATTGTTTGGTCTTGATTAAGGTGTACTCCCAACTGGAATACATGAGTCCTAAGACTGAAGGATATGGCTATGCATTAATCTCATAAAAAACTTTGACCCTTAAAAATGTGATTTCTATTCCGATGATTTAACTTACTATTATCTGTTACTTAGCATCACACTGACATTTCACTACTATTTTATAGTTTTTATATATTTATTGCTTCGTACTTTTATTATGCTAAATTTCTGTGGGAGGCTGTTTTTTTTCTACATTGCTAACTATAGGTATGCTATGTGCTGCAACTTTATTGATTTGGCTTTTGAAAAATATCTGCAATAAATATGCCTTACTTTTAAAAAGGTTCTTATTAGTTAAATTTTTAGTGGGTAGGCAATGAAATTTACTGCTCAGAATTGATGGACAACAAATCCAAACACAGGTAGATGGATTCATCAAGTTACTATTAAATGGAAAAGCAAAGCACATGGCTAAAGGTCAAAGTATGAATAGTACCATGGATAAGAGGCTGCAGTGGTCACATTGAAGGAAAGCAGTTCCATATTCAGAATCATATTTAAGACTTGTAGAATTATTTCTGGCTGGTTTTAGTTATCTCTCAATTGCTTCTTGGGGTTCAGAAGCAGGTCCTATGCAGCAGAAGCTCTTCTAGTGCAATAGTCATTCTTAGAAATAAAATTAATTTATTTTTACTTTAAATAAATAAACAATGTCACCAGAGATTAAAAATTTATTTTTACTTTAAATAAATAAACAATGTCACCAGAGATTAAACTCATACAAAACATATGTCTGGAAATATTAGAAGCACAATTAGGTAAGCCAAAACTAGAAAGTCAATGGACCTAACTAATCTGAAATTCTGTACAGCTGTTTGCAGTGCTTGTAGTATCAGATTTGGACAGAACATATCACATGGAAACTGAAGACTACAGTCCTGCTTACTTCCTCCTTGAATTGGAGGTATTGAAGGGCAAGTCAGGGTACAGAAATAATATGTATAGCTAGAATGGTACATCTTTAAAGCAAATTTCCATTAAGTTCTCTTCTTGGAATAGGACACAGATTTCATTTAGACCTCTTGCCTTTCTGTTGCTGCTCTAGTCGTGTAAAGTTTACTTCCTTTTGGTACACTGATTTACGTCTTTAGAGTGGGGTATGACGCAACTGTCCTCAGCTGTCTAGAAATTAGGGATGGGTCATACAGCTGGGTATATAGTGATGAGTATCCCACCTGAGTGCCCCCTGTCTGCAATCTCTCTTACATCCTGTGTAGTATCTTTAAGCAGTGTGCAAATTTCCACAATGCTTTAGGAGTCACAGTGGCATCTCACATTTTTTGGTTTAAGCAACTTATTAATTCCATCCCTTCATGGCCAGCCTAAAAGAGGTGTTGAACTCTGTCATTGAAAGGAAGAATAGATACTTGCAGAATCAGTAAGTAAATTAATCATTCTTTGGAAATGCCATTGCCTCTGATTGACTACACAGAATAGACAATTTTTAGAAGGCTAAAGTAAAACAAGATGAATGTCTGTCTTGGAGACAAAGGCATTAATGAAATAACATTTACAAATGGAGATGCATGATAAGGTGTTTGTTGTCTACGGAACAAACAGGTCTCTGCATTATCCTCTACATGAAGAGCAATTACATTCGTTTTTGTAATTTAAGGTTCTGTGTGACAAAAGTTTAGTATTCACACTAAACTAAAAAAGAGAATTCCAGGTCATTCTCTGAGAAGAGCATTTCAGTTTTTCAAGCTGAAGAGTCGTGGATCTGAACTTCTAAACCTGGGGAAGGAATGTAATGTAATGTAGTGCATCTTCTGCTCCCTGGATAAGTATCTTAATTATTAAATATTATATGGTATTCAATAACATTTTAAATGCAGTTACTCACCAGTCAGTTTGTCTGATTTTTTTTTTAGTTAAAAAACCTACTCCTCATTTGTCAGAGGCCCAATCTGATAATGTGTCTTATCACTATACCAGTTTAAAGGTGGGACTAAGCTTGACCCTTATACCCGGCCTCATCACTCCAGCAGAAGCCTGAGGACCTCTCTGTGAATTGTGTGGAGGTTGCATGGCAGTGGCATTACTTTCCAGGATTACTTATTTGCAGACTATTTTCTTGACAGGGCATAAGGGTACAGCCCCCTACTTCAGATTGCCAGCTATAGATTTAACTCTCCTTTTCCTCATTCCCCCAGTGTAGAACAGAGCAGCAGAGGAAGGAAGAACAGTAGCCAAACTTGTGAAAATTAAATCAGTATTTAGCTAACACCTGTCTCCACTGAGAGAATATGATTAGTTCTCTGAGAGAGCAGGAAGATGAAAATCAGAGCAAGAGAAAAAAAAAATATCAGGAGAGTGTGAGGAGAACCCGTAAGCCTGTCTGATCCTTGGAAGGATCGTTAAGTTTGACCAGACTAAGTGAAGTGTTTTCTCTCTATTTTAATTCTGAAGAAAGCATAGAAGTGGAGATATTGTGGGTGGCATTGCTGCAGAACATCTCCTGGGGACCCAGACTCTGGCTGGCAGCAGCAAGGACATGGTGACTGCATGTCCTGTCTGGCGCTCAGCCACAGAAGCACATCCCCAGAGTGACAGGACTCTCCACAGGCATTTGCATTTATTCTGCACCAGTTGCAGACAGACAGACATCTCAAAACATCAGTCCTATCAGCTCCCCTCTTCACAGATTCCCTGTACCAACAGCTGTATTTTGAAAAAAAGATAAAAATTAGCACGCAAATAGATTGTCTTTGGAAGTATTTCCCCAAGATGCTAGGGATATCTTGCCCTTACATGTATTTCACAACCTTCCTTTCCTTCTTTTCTGAGAAGCAGCCTTTTTGAGGCATTCTTCAATTATTTTCTCCTCTGTAATTTGACTAGTTCTGTGAAATAACCCATTAAATCTCCTGCTAATGAAATAATAAACCTCATGCAGTTGCAAATATGTGCATTATATGTCATAATTTAATTTATTTTTCCTCAAATTTCAAAAAGTTTCATGAAGGCAAAACCGATTACTGTGCCTCTGTGGGCCACAGGCATGTTTCCCCAATTTTTGTCTTCTTGGTACTGCAGAAATTCCTCTCAGTAGGCTGGAACATCAAATTTAAATTAACAGCTCAAATATTGTAGGCTTTAAATTTTTGTAACTAGGAGTACAATAAGCATCCTCTGTAGGTATGTAGCAGTAAAAATATAATTTGAAATTTGAGCTTTCTCCCATTCCCATTACAAGATCAAAATGAAAATGAAGATAATTAGAGGGAAATTGTTATTTAATAGGTTTCACTTTCTTAAGTTGGTCACCTTACAGTAAGGGGGAAGACTCGTCAGTGAAATTGTGAAAGAGCTAACCTTTTCCAGAAGATGAACTGTCAGTAGCTGTTTATGAGGACACAGGGCTTTTCAAAACTTCTTTCTTCACTCAATTGAAGATTAAATTATGATCTCATAGTAGGACAGCAAGGAAAAACAACAAGCTAAGCCCTACTCTTTATCCAAGTCAGGAAACACACAGCCAGAACCGTCTCGTTTCTGGGACCTCTCCAAAGGAACTGACTCTGTCTATTAAGCATGAATGGTAACAGGTTGGATTGACAGAGTTTCTTTGTAATGGAGAGACATTTGCATGTTATAAATGACAAAATCCTACTTAAGTTCCTGCAGATTTTAGGACATAGTCTATGACTCAGTAAATGGTCTAAAGTTTGAAGGTTAGGTTATGTGACCTTCAATCTCAAATAATTTCTCCTCAATGGAGCCAGCCAATGGACTGGCTCTAAGGCATCTGAAGAGAGGAGACAGTATGTAGGTGTCTACATGTGAGGGACAGCTTGGTTTGGTTGTCTGCACATAGGCATTTACTGTGCATTTAGACATTTGAGAATTTCTACCTGGATTGAAAAGAACACATCTTCCATGAGTCACATCTTTGTCACACCTCCAAATCATGCATTTAGGATGTTCTAGGGCTTCTCAAATAATACTGAATGCCATTTCTGTATTTATCTAAAATAAGTTCATGCTTTTAAAATTCTCATTATAACCTAGGGAGGTTTAGCACCTACTAAACTTAGGGAGTGATTCAGCTAACCAGACAGGAACTGTCCAAACACAAATGTTGAGTAGCTTTTCAGATGCCAGGTTTTACTCAGTATGTCTGCACAGACTGGTGGACATTACCCAGGGACCAGTGAATGTCTATTGTAGCACAAGAGCTCACACTCAGAAAATCTCAGTTGGAAGTTGGAATCTTTGTAGGTTGGGGTTATTCAAAACATCCAAAGGGACTTCTGAATCTTATTTTTAGGCAGCTAAATTCCATCATAAAGAAGGTATTTAATTTCACTTTAGAGTGAGCTGAATTGTTTTCTCATCTCTGTTTTCTTCACGGACTTTATCTCCACAAACTATATTTTGAGGTAAGATATTTTGCATTATATTTAGCAGTTGTGTGAATCTGTAGGTATATGCCTTAATCAGGCTCTAAATCTGACTTCTCAGCTTGGCTTAAACCTGGAGAAGTTAAGATATGAATAGCTGCCTGAATAAAGTTTTCCAATGTCTGATTGCTGTCTGAACTAAAATAGTCAAACATGAGTCACGAATATATTGGGAGATTAGATCATCTCTCTTCAACTGAGTGTACTTCTCTCTTCAGCAATGTGACAGATGCAAAGATAAAATATGAAGCCGTTCTTGTTACCTTCCAGTCAGCCTCTTCTCAGGCATCTCACACAGTCAAGAAGTCTCAGAGATAGAAGACACTGGCAACAGCTCAGAGCATCACCATGCTCTGCAGTAGGGAACTATTACATCCTTGTGCACCTGCAAACAAGGACTTGGCAGAAATCTATTTCATGATGTTTCCTTTCTCAGATAACCTTTGCTAATCAGTATCCCAATTGCTTTTGCAAAATTAAACGCTGTAATTCCCTACTTGGCTTGAACACCCAAGCTTGTACAGCCATTTAGACAAGAGAATTGAGAAAGTGCTGGCTTCAGTGGAAAGAGGAGAGAATATTACAGAGGAAATCAAAATGAGCTGTTCAGTAATGAAGTTTAGCACTTGCACTCACAGTGATGTAATACTTTGAGTTCAGCTGCTAGCACAGTTCTGCAGGAGCCCCCCAACACATTTTGACACTCTAGTTTCTTGGTTGACTTGGCTGAATTCTCATAAAGTTTGGTGATACTGGTAAATTCAGGGGTTAGAAGAAATGTCTTTTATTTGTTTGAATATGTCTGCATTTTTATGTTTTTAGTTCTAGGAAAACATTGAAATACAATTTTGAAATACAATACAATTCTATTGAAATACAATTTTTTATTAAGATATTTTTGTTTCCTGCTCTCATCCATTCCACTAAAAGACTATACACATATTTATAGACATTTAGTCAGTTTAAAAAAAACCATATACATAAATTATAGATATGCCTTCTAATGATCTAATTCTAGTATCTTACTCATTTCCTCTGATCTTATCTAGTATCTTACTTAATTCCTCTGATTTGATCTGTACATTCTTATTTCTCCATTCTACAAGAACTGGACTGTAACACACTATATGACCCCCCCATGGAGGTAGAAAAAGGAGCCTCAATTTACTTATATTCCTGAGTGAATTACTGAGATCAACCTATGCAAGATGAGAAGCCTGGATCCTTCCATAACATTTTTTCCATGCCTTCCAGGCTAGACTTCTGAGCAGGAGAGGTTCCCAAGGCAGGGAAATTACAGTCATAGCATCTTCTTTTCTCTGAGCAAAACTGACATGATGTGTCATAGAATCATAAAAATATAGAATATGCAGGACACCCCACAAGTCACACCATGTCTGACAGCATTTTCCAAATGCTCTTTGAACTCAGGCAGTCTTAGTGCTCTGACCACTTCCCTGGGAAGCCTGTTCCAGTGCTCAACCACTCTCTGGGTGAAAAACCTTTCCCTGATATCCACCCTAAATCTCCTCCAACTCAGCTTCCTGCCATTTCCTTGAGTCCTGCTACTGATCACAAGAGTGAAGAGATTGGTACCTGCCCCTCCATTTCCCCTTGTGAGGATGTTGAAGACCACAATGAGGTCTCCTCTCAGTCTTGTCTTTTCCAGACTGAACAGATCAAGTGACCTCAATCTCTGATAAAGCTTTGCCTCCAGACCCTTCACCATCTTTGCTGCCCTACTTTGGACCCTCTCCAATAACTTAATGCCTTTTTTTATTGTGGCACCCAAAAACGCCCCCAGCACTCCAGATGAGGCCTCCCCAGAGCAGAGCAGAGCAGAGTAGAGCAGCGCAGAGCAGAGCAGAGCAGAGCAGAGCAGAGCAGGACAATCCCCTCCCTTGCTTGGCTGATGATGCTGTCCCTGATGCACCCCAGGATAGGGTTGGCCCTCCTGGCTGCAGGGCACTGCTGGCTCATGTTAACTTGCCATCCACCAGGACCCTCAGGTCACTTTCCACAGCACTGCTCTCCAGTTGCTCATCCCCTGGTCAATACACACAGTCAGGGTTGCCCCATCCCAGCTGCAGAATCTGGGACTTGCCCTTGTTAAACTTCATACACTTGGTGATTGTCCATGTCTCTGATTTGTTGAAGTGTCTTTGTAGGACCTCTCTGTCCTCAAGGGGGTCAGCAGCTTCTTCTAATTTAGTAATTTGTAAACTTAGTGTTTCTTCAAGTCCTGTGTCCAAGCCATTAATGGAGCTGTAATGGCAATGAACAACAATTCTGTAATGTAACAGCCTTCAAATTTTGTTCTGTTTAAAAGCAAAGTGCTGCTGTGGCAGAATGCAAAGAGAAAGGATGTAACTGGCATTTTAAGGGCTATTTTTTCAATGTAATTTCCTATAGTTTGAACTTATTCTAATTTTCGCATCCAGAGATTCTGTCATGATAATGCTGTTTCTACACAGTATTGACAGACTTATTAAAAAGGCAAACGTGAGGCTCTTTGAATACCTGTAAGTTACATGCATAAAGAGGAATCCTGTCTCTTTTCAGCTTGTGCTCTCAAAAGCTCAAAGTTCTGTGAGGTGGAGGCACCCATACTGTAAAAAAACTCTGTTCAAAATATCATGAGACTATGACTTAGATGAATGAGTCACATATTTATAGTGTCAGTGTGCAAAATTATGAAAAATCCCCAAAAAATGTCAAAAAAATGGTGGAGTTTCTTGTCCCATTCTATCATTAATAAAATCTGTTTGTTGGTTTGTTTTCAAAATTCAAAGTAAGAAATATAAGTACAGGCATTACTGTACTATAATTCTTTTTACAAAAGAATAATGATGATAGTTATCTCTTCCTATTGGTTTGTACAGCTGAGGAAGAGAGAGAAATGAAGATGCACTGAGTGTAAAACACCATTGAATTCTGCTGATTTGGTTTCACTTATGGACTTCAGATATTAAATGCAAATATTTGCTGAAGCCTGCAGATGTGTGTTTCTGATGCATTACTTTCATAAAATAAGGATGTTGAAAGAAGTTGTGTTACATTCTTTTCAAAAAGTTGCTGTGTACAGTTGCTTTTTAATTTCCAAGAGTATGTTATGTTATCCCCCATCCCCTCTTCCACCAACTAAACATCCTTTAGAGAGTGGCTGACTAATGAGCTACTCACTCTGTTTTTCTTTTGGCAAACTGAGTTGAAGGGTCCCACATTTCTTCAGAGTGCAGCTAAGATGCACCTAGGGCAAGCACTGAGACTAAGGAAGCACTTCATAATTTTTTCATTTAAGTTATATTTCTTAAATTTATTTAAGAAACCTATAATCTTTCTAATGAAACAAAAAGTGATCAGAGTGTAAAAATATTTTAAATTATAATAATAATAATAGAAAAAAAATTATGTTCTGGATTATTTTTTTAATAGTCAATCCCGTTAAATAAAATTTTCTTCTGGCATTCCAAAAATGCAGCCAGATTGAAGACATCAGAGAATGCAACTGTTGCCAAATTGCGTTTTCTTTCTTACTACGAAGATAGAACAAATAGCTTTAAGTGGCAATACCACATATTTTAAAGAAATATTGTCAATTGTTAGGCTACAGGTCTTCTTTCAAGCATTTTCTTTGATTTTCTTGCTGCAGAAAAGCTGCAAAATGTCAGATTCAGAAATTATGGTACACAGAGATGTTCCCTGTGTATAGATCAGGCATCTGGATAATGAAAATACTTTTAAGAACTACCTGCCTTTAGAGAATTTTAGTCTGTTTGGTCATTAAACTCAGTGTTACCAAACCAAATCTTTTCTTTCTGCATTGATTTCCATATATTAGTTTGTTTTAACAGTTGCTGATTAAAGCAAAGAAGTTCTATTCTCTTCACTTTGTTCTTTTCTACATATTTGTTCCAGAGGCATGATATTAGTGTCAATTTTTTTATGCTCCCATTACTCAGTAAATTCACTTTTAGCTAGTTATCCATTGTTTTTGGCACTGATGTTGTTTGTTCCTTTTCATTTTTAAGGGTAGGATACATTTAGTTTGAATAAGTTATTTTACAAGGTTGGCTAAATGATCACTTGTAACAATCCAATTTGTCTTTATCTATCAAAGTCCAAGTACTAGAAATCTGAATCAATCCTATGTAAATTTTCAGCTCTGTTTTTGACTGACCCTGTGTATCTGTGAAGTGAGTGAACTATTAGATTTGTGTACTTGTCATACCCATGGAGCTGTCAATGCAGGTAAATAATAAAAAGTCAATTCCTTGCTAAATTATGATTTGAAATGGACTAAAAAGAAGTATTTCATAAGGAAGATAAAGAGTTAGTTTGAAACTAGTGCCATGCACCAGACTTACTAGGCTTTTGGGTGCTCAATTCAAATTAAAATTTTTTTTCTGGGTCTGGCTGAAATAGACTACAACATTTCACAGCTTATGAGTCCATTTTAAAATAGCACATAGCATGGGCTGGAAATAAGAAAGGAAATAGGTGCTTGGAAAACAATATCCCTAACAAGTTCTTTGCTATTAAATTAAGTTTAGATAATTTATGAATAGGTTTCTAAAACCCAAGTGTATATTAACTAAATTTCTGTTTTTTTGCCTGTATTGGCCACTATAGTAGCAGATATTTTCTCTTTTCTAGTTTAAGAAGTTATTTCTCAATGACAGAGAATTATATGTCCCTCTGTTCATATTCACATGCATCTACCTGTTAGTTCTTGACTTTAGAAGAAATATTTCTAGCAGCAGATAAGCAAGGTTACTTTTAACCCATTCAATATTTATTCCTTTGCTATTTGAATATGGTGGCATAAATTGAAGTAATATGTTAAATCGATCCATTAAGTACTTTAGTTTAATTATTAAATTTGATTCAATATTTAATTTGGTTTAATAAAACTGGGCCTCCATAAATGTATGCATTTAACTGATATATATTGGGAATGTATAATTTTAAATAGATTAAATATTTAATAGAGAACACTTATTTGAATTATTCAGTATGGCGACTAGATAACTGATCTACCCTTTCAAAACAGGGAAAATACAAATGGCACATTATAATAATAACGTATTTCCAACCAAAAATTTGTATAAAACACTTTGAACCCATTGCTGGTTCATTTCCAGACAAGCAAACCAATCTTTGCTTAATGGAACCAACCATTGAGAATTTATCAAGAAAGCTCCCAGAGCTGTTTTAAATTTAATATCGCTTACACAAACTACATAGACTATTAGAATATGCAGAACACTGTGGTGACAAAATGATTTTAAAAAATGGTATAACAATATAATTTTCTTCTCCCTTTTTTGAACAGTTAAATGTTCAAATGATTTGTAGCTAATGGTGATTTAGTATTCTGGATCAGATTCAAAGTGGAATACTCAGAGTCACAGTTGAATTCTCTAATCAAAACATATATTTTGTGTTGTTGTTGGATCATGAGGAAACTTTAGAAAATGAGACATAATTTAAGTGAACTTCAACACTCATCTAATTTCAGGTGTACGTGTCACGTCAGCTGAAATAAATGAGACAATTCTTAGCCAATGCTTGCTTTTTTCTTAAGAATGCATATATTTAAAAGCATATGACTGTGCAGAAGGATTTTTTTTTGAATCTTTCAAAGAATGTGCTTCAAATATCATATATCATACAAGGATCTTTCTCCTTAGCTGTCAGCAGGCAAGATCTTCACTTCTCTCCAAAAATCTTATTTGACTGCCATTGAGGACTGCTAGGCAGCACTTGTGATCTTGTTACAGTATGAGTGTACAAATATTTTTACCAGTAAAATTGATGAAGCAGCAGTGTGATGCCTGGACACAAGAAGGAGTTGGTAGCTCTGTCATGTGGAGGCAGCCTCTCTGGTGATGAAACTGCATCTTGATAAGGAGTCAGTCAAGAGAAGAAGAAAAGAGACCTAGAAACTAAGAAAATTACTGGAGCCAGTGCACAATGTTCTTATTCTTAAAATCAGTCTTAGAAATCTATTTTTCTGCCTTATCTACTGTAAGTTTGCTTCCTCTTTGAAATTTGTGCTTTCAAGTATACTCTCCTTTATCCATGCCCAGTAGTGAAGCAATGGATTCCTTACCTGCAGTGAATGAAGCATTTGCTGTGTCTCAGCACCCTGCTAAGCAAAGCCCAAAGGGTGGCAAGGTCTGTCTCCCTGTCAGCTGCATGTGTCCTCTGCACCTGGGCATCACCAGCCTCAGCAAAGGAAGATGTGCACAGTGAGCACTGGAAAAATCCAGTGTTCCCTTAAGTAACCACAAACAAGCCTTTGATTCTCAGGGACATTTCTAAGTCATGAAAAGTCATTTTTAAGTCATGATTACGAATATGACCAGATTAATTCCTCCTTTGGTTAAATGTTATGGAAGTGAAGCACATATTCCTTTTGTCTATAAAAAGTGCTTTCTAAATAGCCATCAGTCTATTTCTACTATCGTTAAAAATAGTAATAATGGCTCTTCAGCACACAAAACCCAGTTAAATCTGTGGAATTTCACATGAAGTACAGGTAGCCACTGTGAATATCTTTGCAGGAATGTAACCTGTGTAACCAAATCAAAATAATAACTACAATGCTTATAAATAAGAAACATCTACTGATAAATCAATGTTCATATTATTTTATTGTGATTGGAACCCATTTCTTCATACAATTATATAATAGCAAAATGAGTTTAGGTAAGATTTTTGATGCCCTTCAGAGACTATTCTTGTTTTTAAAGTATTTGAGTTTGTAAATAATTGGATAGGAAGTTTTAAATGGGATAGTTGGGAAAGAAGATATTTTACTGCTATTGTAAAATAGCAGCAATTTTTTGCTAAAAGAAAATATCTAGGGAATTTTTTCTGGTTTTAAAAATATTTCAGGAATGGACTGCTAAAAGAATATGAAAATTGTGGGTTACTCTCATTGTTTTCTTTTTTATGAAGCAGGAAAAAGAAATGTTAGCTCTGTCAGATCAAACAGCCTTATAAAAACAACATGAGAATAGATATAATTTTTGAATCAGAATTCAATCAAACCCTGAAATTAAAATATCTTCTTCATCTAAAGTTCGTTTTTCAGATTAGTGTTTGCAATAAAATACTTCTTTTAATAATAATGACCAAATCAGAAACCTTTCTATTATAGAAATCTAATAGTTTTGTAAGTACTTGGACCGTGACAAAATGGGTTTTCAAGTCTAGTCATTAATGTTTCAGTTTCCAGGCAGAAACAAAAATGTTAGTATACTTAGTCAATCATGTGAATTTTTTTTTGAAGTTCAGAGTTAAAATAAAGCATAAATTGAAACATAACTCTTAGACTTTTCTTATTGTTGTGTCATCAACAACTGTCATCATGATAGTGAGAAATTAACATGATATACAAAATCTGAAAAGTTTCAACAAATTTCATTTTTTCCCTTAATTTGAATTCTTCTTTATATTAAAAGTATAAAAGAACTTTGATCAGGAAAGTAATAAGAAGAATAAATTTGAAAATAATGAAAATTTGTCTACAAAGAATTGCCAGAAATTTTTCAAAAGGCTATTAGTAGTTATGGACTTTCTCACTCTGCTATGACATGATAAATAATGCCTACTGTAGCCTCTTCCATGGTGGGACATGACTTGGTGTTATTCAGAACCCTAAACTCCACTCTAAAGAATTTGAAGCTTTTTTCATTGCTTGCACTCAACAGAAGTGTTGTATAATTAAGATACTTGTATAATGTCTCATCCCTTTCCAGAATGCCTGATCAAAATTTTGGGTGTTCAAAAAATCCTAATCCATGCAAGCCTTTGAGAATCCCAAGTGTGTTTGCATTGTGATGTGAAAAGTACAATCCTACCTGATATTTTCAAACACTTTCCAGAAACCCTAAAGGAACAGAAATGGATATGAGAGAAGAGGGAAGAAAGCACAATGTATGTAGGCTATGCTAATTTCATTTTGTGAATCATTTACAATTTCATGCTTTCACTGAATTTTAAATTTTGTCAAATCACAAACCTGCAGTTAAGACTGGCATTGATGTGTTTCAGTCAGGACAATCTAAAACAGATGAAAAATGGTATTGGCTAAGATAGTGTGTAGAAAAGTGATTTCTACACTTGCATTGGTTAGAGCCATCATCCAGAGCCCTTAGCGTGAGCTATCAATTGAAGCAGGGGTTAGTCACTGAGCACACAAGGCGTGTCATATGAAGATTGAGACGGACTTAGCATCTCCTCCCTGCTAGGATAACTGTTTTTATCCCAACCATCACTGGGAAAATGTAGGAAAAAATAAAGGGAGGTAAAGAAAGCAGAAGGAAAGAAACCCACAAGGAATCAATAAGAACAGCTGTCTCTTTTAGACAGAATTCTCCTGTTCATGTTTTGTAAACATCTTTGCCAGATTTCATGTGATCCATGCTCCTGATCATCACATGCCTGCCCATGTGCACACACACAGACACACACACAGACACACATACACACACAGACACATTAAAAACATACAGTATGAAGAGAAGAGTTCTGTGGAGGAAACCGTAGAAAACCAATTTGGAGTGACACTCATGTTCAGTGCATGACATTGTGCCAGCAGCATGATGAAACTGTCATTAAGGAAAAATTATTTAACTTTTATATTAGCTTCACAAACCTTTACACAAAGAAATAGGCCAGCATATCAGTGATATTAGTGTTCCATTAGTTTAATTCTTTGCTGATGGATTAATTAAATTTATGACGAAAAAAGTGTTTAACTGTCCAGTTTTGTTTGTCTTAAATCTATATAAACTTGAAATGCAGTCTCCTTGACAAATGAGGTTACTAGAAACTAAATGGAAAATCTTATTTGCCACCACAGTGGTGACATGAAGAATTGCAGCCTTTAGCTCAGGGCTACTAAGCTCTTAATAATGAGAGAAAGGTACTCCATCTTCACTTATAGCCACAATTACAATGAACAAAAATAGCTGCCAAGGCTTCTGCAAAAAAATATTCATGACAGTGTGAAAAATATTGATTTTAAAAGCCAAGAAATGAAATATCTTCTGAAGTGCTCCATTCAATCTAGTTATTATTTTCCAAAAGAAACTGAGGAAAATATAAAACATTTTGCCGAAATCCTATATTAAAAATAAATCCTCCCAGAAACAGCATAAACAATCAATCCCAAGCTCTTCATAAATTAATGCAGCTCTTGATTGATCAGCTCACATGCAAAATGTGCACCCTGACCTGGAATTATTTTTGAGTACTGAACCTTCATCCATTCTTCTCTTTCTGTTTTTTTCTTCTAGCCTAAATAAATTTGAGAGAAACATCTATGCATGTGTGAACCCCAGGAATGCTATTGCACAGCCTATTGCTCTGAGCTGCTCAGCATGTCATGCAGTGGCACTGCATGCTGATTCTGAGCTCTTACAGTCACTGCATATTGGATTTGCAATGAACTTCTGAGCCATTATACATGTCAGAGCAGATGGCAGAGCCCACTGCTCTGAGTCTCCATGCACATCTGAACATTGTTTTCTGTTCTTCCCACATTAATGCAGTATGACTCTTTGGTACATAAAATAATGGCTTAATTTTGAACAGAATACAGCATTCATTGCAAAATGGAAAAGATAAAGGTCAGGGAAACATGCTATGTATTATCAGTGGTTGCAAATCCTTTTTGTTACCTAACCACACTTTTAAAATTTAATAATGGTCAGACTTTAGAAAGATGCCTAGGTACCTCATTTCCTCTGAAATGACAGGAAGATAATAAATATCTTTAACAATCTAAGTTTAGAGCATAAGCCTTCGTTTTAAAAAGAGACTTAGCAGCCAAATATTAAAAACATTTAAGTAGGGAGTGTAAAGATGTGGACAGGTAACCTAATGAGATTTTCAGAATGACTAACTCCCACTGAAATCAATCTAGCCTAAGTCCCTTTGGCTTTCAGTAGGATTAATGATCCTCAGTAAGTAAAATTCTTTTGGAAATGAGGCTTCTATATTTTCAAAAGCCTTACTGGTGCTCCCTAAACTATAGTGCTATTATTTTAGTGCAGAGTGTTTATCTTTGATATATATATGATATATACTGTTATTTGATATCTTTTTACCCACATGAGCCAGATACAGTTTTAGTTATCATGAAGTTATACATCTCTTTGAACCAAATGACATCAGGGCTGGGTTCTCAAGAAACCAGTAGTACTGCATGTAGTACCTGCTGAGCTCACAGGTTTGGAAAATGATCTGTAGTGCTCACATCCTTCTTCCACTGAGAGTATCTGAGTACCTGAGTCTTAATTTAGTAATGTGTCCTAGCAAACTAGAGGATTGGTAACATACTGGTCTATGAGCATTACTTGGTACATGGTACAATAAAAGGAATTGACAGTAGTTTAGAAATCACTGTGCTTTGGCAATTAAGATTATGTGTTATGGTGTGACAGTTTTCAATTTGACACCCAACCATTTTTTCTTTCCTCCAGACCGGAGTAGATTTACCAGGAGGAATATCAAAAATGGAGGTGTCTAAGTGACATCTCTTATGTATACTGAAAGCTATCATCTCAATCTTCCTGAATGGAACATTCATCTCACATATTCCAAGCTTTACTTACAGTTACCTTGAGGGCATGTGGGTGGGATTCATTTTACATGACCTGAAATTCATCACACTTGACTTCATCAGGCATGTTTATATATCTAGGTACATATATGTACATAGATATATATGCATACATACACATCCAAAATGGTTGAGGCAAATTTAATTAAGGTTTAATTACTTCATACTGCATTAGGTAGGTGATGGAAGTTAAAGTTAGGGTTAGCCTATTTCTCTTCACCTTGTAATCTCCTGGCATCCACAACAGAGTAAATTTATAGAATCATACAATCATAGATTTATTTAGGTTAGAAGAGACCTTTAAATCAACTGTTAATCCCATGCTGCCAAGTCAACCATCAAACCGTATCCCTAAGTGCTAAAGCTACACGTACTTTAAGTAGCCCCAGAAATGATGACTCCACCACTTCCCTGGGCAGCCTTTTCTGATACTTGAAAACACTTTGGCAGGGAAATTTTTCCTTATATCTAGTCTAAACATTCCCTGGTGAAACTTGAGGCTGTTTCCTCTTGTCCTGTTACTTATTTTTGGGAGAAGAGGTGGACCTCCATCTGGTTAAAATCTCCTTTCAGGCAGTTGTAGAGAGTCCCTCCTGAGTCTCCTTTTCTCCAGGCTAAACACCCCAAACTTCCTCAGTCGCTCCTTGTCACACTTGTGCTCCAGACCCTTCACCAGCTTCATTGTCCTTCTCTAGACTCACTCCAGCACCTCAATGTCCTTCTTTCAGTGAGGGGAACAAACTTGAACACAGGATTTGAGGTGCAGCCTCGCCAGTGCCCAGTACAGGGGGACAGTCACTGCCCTGGACCTGCTGGCCACACTATTGTTGATACAGGCCAGGGTGCTATTGGACCTCTTGGCCACCTGGACACAGCTGGCTCATTTTCATGTGGTTGTTGACCAAAAGCCCTAAGATCCTTTCCTGCCAGGCAGCTTTCCATATACTCTTCCCCAGTCTGTAGCACTGCATGGGGTTGTTGTGGCTCGAGAGCAGCACCTGACACTTCACTTTATGGAACCTCATAGTGTTGGTTGTCCAGAGCCCTCTGTAGTGATCTCCTACTCTCCAGCAGATCCACAGTCCTGCACAACTTGGTGCCATCTGAATTTTCATGCTACTAGAATCAGGTACAGATGTTTTTCCTTCAATACTAGATTCATGTATATGAATCAAAAATTTTAAGGGATAAAAAACCACCTTAAGCACATTGTCATTAAAGCAGTACTTTTTTTTTGCATCAGTTCCAGGTGACGTTAGGAATGGGCTTTAGGCATCATTTGTTTATCTGCTTGCTTATTTGTTTTTTTTTCTTTTCTACTCAGACAAATGTTTAATAGGAGTTGAATTCTATCCTGAAGAAAAGTCTGGTACAAAGCATGCATACAAAGAAAAAGCTAGGACAAGAATGGCATACAGGCTGTGCACAGCACTTCAGCCAGAGAGTGGGCTTTATTGTTGTATATTGCCAGACAAGCTTTGAAATATTTTTATTGTGATTTAATGACTTCTTTATTAACACCATTACCATATGAATATGTATCAGGGCAAAGCTATGGGCATATGTTCTAGAGACAATAGAAAGTTAATGGACCTTGTCTTTAATTGATGTCAAATACTGTAGCTCCACCAAAATCAATACAGTTGCACTGGCTTATGCCAACTGTGGGTCTGGTGCCAGGACTCAGCCTTGAGAATGTGCTGCATGATTCAGTGTCAGGAATCTTCCAGCAGTGCTGGAAGCAGAAAGCTTCATCTTGAATTTTTGTATTCAGTAAAAAAGATATACAATTATCACCCCATGAAAACTTTTGAACTCAACAGGATATGTGGAATGCAAGGGTTACAGAATTAGCCTTTAAGATATTATGCCTTTCTTTGCGGTTAGACCAAATCCTATTTCTGTTGAAGCCAGTGAACATTTCTAGCAAAGTATTTTCACCATTTTATCTTCAGTTTTACAAGCCTTTGTATTTTATGGGCTTTCCTTGAACCTTCAGATCCTATGGTTACTCTTCAGCCTCAAAATCTATTTAAAACCAAAATGTTTTAATTTGTCATTTTGTCCCTAAAGACTTGAGTCTATAAAAGCAAGCACAAATAATTCCTTTAAAAAAACTATGATTTTAAACAGAGCTCAGGAGCTGAGAAACTTAAATCGTGATTTTGTCATTATTTTGGATTGCCATGTTCTTTCCGACTGATCCAGTGATATGACACATAGCACACTGAATACAGCTGCATTAGGAGGACCCAGAGGGTATTGCCTTTCAAGTGCACAGGCTTCCTGGTGTGCCTGAGCTTTTTACTTTTAAAGAGAGTTGGAGGGTTAATTCACACCTCTCACACAGCAGTTGTGTCTGCCATCCCAGTGATGTGTGGGAAAATAAGAATACCACTCTGATGAATATTCATGCCTGATGAATAGTTTTAACATTTCCACAGCTGGACTCTGGCTGAGCAATCACAGCAGCAGTCAGAAAGTAATATATGTGAAATGAAGCTATTTTCAGGCTTTATTTTCTAAATCAAATTGCCTGCTGAATGCTGATAGCTATGGATCAGATGCAGTAAGTAGGGTCATACTGCATGAGCAAGCAAGCACACGTAGATGTGAGACTTTTTTACACACAGTGATTCTGCTTATATAAACAATGCTGCTCATGTCAATAACATTATGCAACACCTGTAAACAATGTCTTCAGACTGTTGTAAACAACAGTTTCCATGCCAATGGAACATCAGTATCTACAAGCAGGAAAGAGGATATGTTATATCTGAGTAGGTTTGGTTTTTAGTAGATCAATTATAGTAACTGCATCAATTTCCCAGTCAGTATTTTGGATTAGGCAAAAAAACCTCTGATTTTTTTCCATTTTCTTTTTTTGTTTTGTTTTGTACTGTTGGAAAGGAAAAACTGCTGTTAGATCTACAATCATGCTAGACATTGCTACCAGTCAACAGACGGGGTTTATCTGAAATTGCTCATATTGATAGCAAAGTTTACAGGGAGTGGTAAGAAATACAGATATCAAACTAAAAAGAGAGAAAGAGATAAAAAAAACAAAGGAAAGGTTTATGTGAAGTAATCTACAGAGTATTCATTCATAATTAAAAGTTTCTTCCATAACCTGTACTTCCTCATCTACTTCTATAACCTGTACTTCTCATCTACAGATGAGAAGGGACTTGCTACCATAACAGCAAGGACAGAGTTCAACAAAGGGAATTGGTGTCATGAGATGATTATGTTCACCGTTTAAATAAAGACAGAAAAGCTTTTCTTCCTGACTTGAAATATAAACAAACAAACAAACAAAAATTACCAAAACAAAATAACAACAACAAACCCAACCAACCAACCAAAAAAAAAAAAACCAATAAAAGAAGGAAAAAGCTGTTATCCAATTTAAAGTAAATATTGCTTTTATAAATAAGACCAAAAGTGCACAAGTGAAAAACTCAGTGGATAAAGAAGTAGAAAAATTATATACATTTGAATGATTCCCAAATTTTCTAATAGCCTTACCTGCTTTTCTCAAATAATGGATAGTTTTAAGGTCTTAATGTAAAACAGTAAAAATTAAATTTTTTATCATGCTGATTCCTTGTCTGCCAAATTATGTCTTGGTGTAAGGCAGGCCTGCAGTTTGTCTTGGGTGTGTGCGTAGCCCAGAATAGGAGTATTCACATGAGGTCAGTTCTGTGCAATTTTCAGACTGAGTCTCACTTTAGAAGGAAGAATAATAATAATAGTTACTACAATGATGATAATAAAATATCCCAACTGCAGAATGTTACTGGGGGAAATTAGACACAGGGAAACCTTTACTAATCAAAATGGACACCCATTCCCATCTAATTTTCTTTTTTCGTTCCCTCTTTGTTCTTGTTTTTCTCCTACTGCAACATTTACTTCATTTAAGCACTTGATTGTTCATTTTTGAAAGTGTATTTGATAACTGTTGGAAAGCACAAGACAGGAGTAAGCTACAGGTGACAGTTATATGTCATTGTGCTCCTATTCTTTAGGTCACACTATTATGTTTCTAATATCCTTTTAGCTGCTTAATGAATTGGTTCATGAGCTGGTACATGCTGAAAGTTTTTGAAAGTGAATCAAAAAAACAAATTTTACTTTTGAGAAAAACCAAACTGTTAGACTAAATTTAACTCTGAGACCTGTCCTATTTAAAAAAAATAATCTCTTTCAGTTTTTCTTTCTGTTGTTGATATTGTTACCTTTTTAGCCAGAAGGATTTAATTGAAGGAATAAACTATGAAGTTGTAAAGAGATGAAGAATGAAGGTTACAGCCTTTTTATGTTATCTCTATATTACTCTAAGCCTCAAACTAGCTTCTGGGATAATGCCTGTTTCTGCAAAGTGTCTCTCCTCTGATCTTTTATCTGCTGCCCTTATAATGAGAATTTTCAAGACTTTGCAAGTGCCTAATGAACAGAAACTATACCATGTGAGAATAAGAGAGTTTTCTTCAGTCTTACTGCAGACACAAGAAGTTCTGGAGTAGAGATACTCAAACCTTTTGCTACACTTTGTATTGAAGTCCTAAGAGTTTATTATATTTTTTTATCTAATAAAAAATATTAGGGTAATTATCAAAGTATCAAGGGTTAAGGTAGGAAAGGATGTGGGTTGCAAAGAGAGGCAAATATAATGACATTTTTCAGAAAGCAGGGCTGCAGTGGTGAGACATGAAAAAAACACTCAAAAGGAAGAAGGCTGAACCAAGAAGGAGAAAGAGTCCCAGAAGTGCCAAAGACATTCCAGTATTGGTGAATCTTACAGTTTTTAAATAGATGTCTATAAGAACTTCTTTAATTTGGACAATAGGAGAAGATGGCTAATATCTTTGCTATAAAAGCTGCCACGCCCTTAATTTCTTATCCTGGGAGGAATAAGTAAACAGCAGAGGAATTTCTGACTTTCATGTTATGAGCAAGAGTTATTGTTTAAAATAGATACCAAGGAACCTGAAATGCCTGTACTAGCTGCATTTAGCAAGTGAGAAAAACAGTGCTTAAGTCTGCCTAAATTTTTTAGGGAAAGATGAACAAACAAATAAGTATTCATAACCTCTATTTTGCATGTTTTTTGGTTTTTTTTTTGTTTTTTTTTTTTTTTGCAGTGCTTGGGCTCTCCATTTCTCTCATCTTAGTGGAAAAAAAAAAAACAAAACCTAACAAAAAAGCTATCACAGCTGTCTCATGATGGCCTGGGCTCCATGGTCATCCATGGAGCTGACCCTGAAGTTTAGTAATTCATCACATGAAGGCTTGTTGAAAATTTCTTATTGCAGTTTGTTTCCTCAATGTGAAATTACAGTCTAGAATTGTTAGATTTTGGAGATTCTCTGGAATTAATTCTGATGCTAGAGTTACATAAACATATTAAAATGGCCATGCCAGTAGTAGTAATTCAATAATGTTTTTCAAGGGATGGCCAAAAAGTATAGCACTTTTGGGCTTTCCATCACAATTTTTCTGACTTTGTAGTTCTTGGATTCTCACTTTCATCTTTACTTCTTCCCAGCATTGGACTATGGGGATATTGGAAAATGGGGACATTATCATCCTAGGGGAGAGGATATTTGTTTTTATTTTAAGTCAGGAAGAAAAGCTTTTTTGTCTTTATGTAAATGGTGAACATAATCATGTCATGACATCCTAGGGGAAGACTACCAGAAAATTCAATTAAATTATATGGTCCTATTTATTTTCTTCAATATTCTCAGATTATTTTGTTTGATTATTTTCACCTGGAATCAGTGGATACTCAGGAGAAAGGACTCAGCATAAGAACAGACTCTCAGACATTCCTACTTGTTGAATTAATAAAATAAGAGATTCCAACATACAATTGCATTGCCAAAACATATTAAAATCCTCTCCACATACAGGTGCATTCATAGCTGTATTTTAACTTTTGAAAACATTGAGTTTCTTCTGGTATTATTTTTCCTTAAATCCTACATTTTTCAGTATCTGAATGTATAACCTTTTGTTCCCGACAGTAATCAAGACTGAAATTGTCAATAGCTTAGTAAACTTAGAGTTCTTAACAACACTTACAAGTATTTCATGAAATTAAGGTTCTTTCTATTTTCCATGATTTCTAAACCTTTCTAACTAGTTTGTGTTTTTTATTAAAAACTGTTACGAAAACTTGCAACCAAATTAATGGAACATGGTATTGATTGACATTGTGAGGCATTTTGGAAGTTTTTATAGCCTCAGGGATTTATTTTTTAAAATCAAGTCAGACTGTAAAGATTTCTAAGGTTTGTGTAAACAGCTACCTAGTGCCTGATGAAGTTTCTTGTGCTTAGGAAAGAGGGAAAAACCACAAGCCACAACAGATTTACATGGCTGAGCCTCATTTCTCTGTGTGAAATCCTCTGTTTATGACTTAAGAATCTGATCTGAGTTTTTTTCTGCTTGAAAGTATTGATTATTTACATCCTAAATTGTAAGGTTAAAAGATGCAAAAAATGAGTGACCTTACTAATGATTCAATAGTTTCAGGACACAAAAGATCATCTAATTTGATCTTCTGAAGGTCACAGGTCATTATTATTTTCTCAAAATATTTCTAAAAATCCCCAAATATCTGACTGGAGTGCATCACCTCACAGACAGACAACAGATGAAGGAGAAGTTCTGTAATTAAATAGTACTTCTGCATGTATTTGGGCAAGAGGGACATGGGGTCCAAGTGACTCCATCCACCAATCATCAGTGATTTTTCACAAAATTTGATGAATCTTTCTAGTAGTCTCATTAACTGGTCTAATTTCCTTGGGTGGTTTGGGTTTTTTCTTTGGCTGATTGTGATCTCACTGCTTTCATATTGGGTATGTGTTGTAAGAAGAACTCATCCTATTCTTGACTCATGTGGCTTGTAAAATATGTCAGATAATAGCTAGTCCTTTAAATTATCCACTTGGAAGTCTTAGATCCAGTGACATTCATGGAACAACATATATACTAGTGATAAAGAGTGTAGAAAAAAAAATTGGAAGCCACAAGTTAAAAGTTTAGTAGTCCTACTCATTTCTGACTGAGTGTTTTGGAGTTCAGAAAAAGGTTTCATGTTTTGTGGTAGCAGAATCTGAGCCTATGACTTCAGGTAAAGGATGAACACATGACATGAAATGGATGTAATTAGGAAAAAGAGCAGCTGCTGAAGTCTTCAATTTTATTTTTCCCACTTACATCAATATCATATATGCTAAATATGCGTACATGATTTTTACAATACTCACAAGATTACTATGCTGCAGTTGTGCCTAGAAGCCTCAACAAAAATCAAAGTTTCATTGTGCATGCAGTGAATGCTGGGGAAGTTGCTGGGGAGACTATCTGACCAGCAAGACCTCAGTGTAAACAGACAAGGCAGAAGAGAAACAACAGGACCTGCAGAAATCCAGAGGGACTGAAGGGCCAGTGGACAAGAGCCTTCAGAACCACATGCACAGTTAGTCTTGGGAAGATCTATCTCCATGGCCTACATGATGGCTTCATGACAAGGCTTTTCAAGCTTCTCTAATATCTACTCACACTTAGCCACTTTTGCATATAGAAGGACTAAAACAAACCAATAATTAAAAATTTAAAACAGGGTGCAAAACAAATACAGGAGCATATAATTTGTCATGCTTTGTTTTCAGTGTCACACCAGCAAATGTGCTGTATCCATTAACCTTTTTGAAAAGAGCAGAAGGTAAGCTAGTTAGCATTACAGCTTTACTGACTCTATTGACTTCTAATGAAAAATTCACCACTTCAAGATATTTTCTTATATCTGTCTAGTTCATACAGTTTGGGAGAGTAAAACTTAGGGATTTTAAAGGCTGTGTCAGTGACAGCTTCCCATGTTTCTCTAGCAAACACAACTGGACATTATCATGATGATTTATTTACTACATGAGCTTTAATTTGTTCACTCTAAGTTCACTCCATGTGGAAGATGACTTTCAAGTTGTTAGCTGATAACATATGCTGTACAAAACACACACATTTTGTTTCTTAGTCTTATCCAGGAGCTGACTGGGCCCCTGTCAGGCTGCTGGATGCAATGAACACTCTGTGTGGAAAGGTTAATGGGTACAACATGTCCTTCTTGCACCTTGGAGAGAATACAGCACGTTCCCAAAATTACAGGAAGATTAAAAACAGTGATGGTATCATTGAATGCCTGTGTGAGGATGCAGGTGCTCTAATGATAAGTTTGTGGTTTATTCTCAAAGAGGAGAGTGTTGAGAGCAATTCCCACTCCACAGTGTAATCAATCATTGGACTAGTGTACAATTAATATGCCATTTATATCACACAGCAATTTGCCTTTTCAGAAAATTTAACTGTATTTTCAAGGTAGGTCAGCAGTCCTTGTGTCTACCTGATATATCTATGATAAAGAAAAGTTAAAAAAAAATATAAAATAAAAAATTAATACCACACCCTCCCTAAGAACAAAAGAACATACAATTTTATCCTTTGAATCTACAATTACTTATTGTAGATGCAAAGGATAAAAGCTTTGAGAAACAGAAAAATTTTACTCAATGACAAGATAAATTTTACTTTCTTTTCCAGCTCTGTGGAGGAACACCAGGCAGACCTCGAAATATCCAAGATGAGCACAAAAAAGTTATGTATATGTAGAAGACAAGATGAAAGACAGCTAAAGAAGAGAATCTGTACAATCTAAGTACATTCTGAAGTTCCCTAAGAAATTTGGATTATAGCTAGTCTGCTTGGAAACACATTTAATAGAGTCTCTTTAAGGGCAAACCTAGTCAGAATATGCAAAAAAAGCCAGAGGCCTTAAATGCTAAAATGGAATGTTTCATGATATCTGTGATCTGCAGGTCAGAAACAGGTGACATACTACAAGCCACGGCCACTTGATTAAGAGTACAAAAATCCTCAATGAATGAAATTCTAAAATAGCTTAAAATAGCTCATACCTACATGATCTCAGGAGAAAGGTCTTTTAAACACTTTTTTTTTGAGGGTGGGGAGCTTGCTCTCTCCCATCTGTCTCTGTTTTTCACAGACATAAAGTGTCAGAGCCAAAACCCAAAATTCAGTTGGTCAGTAGTGCTATTACTTTAAATTTTTTAAGTCTACACTGATCACAGATCTATATATATAGAGATAGGATGCTTTCTGTATGCCATTTTTTCCCAGCCACTTTAAAAAAAAAGTGGAAGATGTTTTGTGCTCAGATACCTCAAGAAATAAAAAATAACTCCAGTATTATACACTTTGTTTTGTGCAGCTAATAATGGCATTCCTCATTCTTATTACCTATGATGTGGATATTTTGTGTTGACTCATTTGTTGAGCTGAGGTTCTTATTCTTAGTGTCAGCAAGACTTCTACTAAAGTCAAACACAATATCAAGGCAGACTCTTGAGATATTTGCCTCGTTGGAAGTAGTCAGACTATCATTATGTTTAGTATATACTACTGAAGAGTTAAATATTTGCTATGGATTGCATTTGTGTTTTTTGTAGATGGCACGTTGTGACTGTGGTCACAAGGGTTTTCAGGATGAAGAAGAGACGAGAATGTTGACTCCATGATCAGAAGGCTTGATTTATTATTTTATGATATATGTTACATTAGACTATACTAAAAAGCAATAGCAAGGAAAAGGTTTCTTGAGAAGCTAGCTAAGCTAAGAATAGAAAAGAATGAACAACAAAGATCTGTGTCTCAGACAGAGCAAGAGCCAGCTCTGCCATGAGTGGTCAAGAAATCCAAACACCCACAGGAGACCAATCACGGGTCTACCTGTTGCATTCCACAGCAGCAGATAACCATTGTTTACTTTGGTTGCTGAAAACTGCAGCTTCTCACAAGGAAAAATCCTAAGAAAGGATTTTTCATGAAAGATGTCTGCGACAGCACGTAACACATTTGCCATTTATACAACTACACATGTACCAGCATGACAGTGCCAAGCATGGTAAGATCACATCACCATGCAGGACAGAGTAGAGTGTCATTAGAATTTGAAAGGCTTGCTTGCAATTAATTTGGATTTCTAACATCTCATTTGCAGCAACCATGGCATATTTCTGTTTTCTAAATCTTTTCTTTGAATTTCCTTTTTAACTTTATGCAATTACAATAGCATACTGATTTGGTGACTCATATATGCTAAATTGTGTATTACTCTATTTCTAATATTTATTCACATGCTATTTTTCTATATTATCCTATATTAGACCGTAAGCTTATGTTTCCTTAATAGTTAATTTCAAACACCAGATCTGCAGCAGTAGCTTCTGGTAACCCCTAATATCTCTGTTTTCTTTTGAAATTCTGTCTCATCTTAACAGACTCCAAAGATGGGCTGGTTATTTCTTCTTGCCTTGGTTAGGTCTGAGCTCAAGCAGCCACCAGTAAAGAATACTACAGCTTGTTTTTTCAGCAGTGTGACAAATGACAGATATATCTTTTCTCTCTTCAGCTCCCTAACCAACATTGCATTTCAGGATTTAAAATATCTACAGCTTCAACTGGAACAAAAAAGCAAAGGTCATGATGTGCAAATCTGCTTTATGAGTGCAGCAACTAGGGCAAAGAGGGCAGCTCTTTGGCAAGCAAAACTTTCCTGGCTTTATATAGCAGAATAAGGTTTCCAAATAACCATGGGGTCATCACAGATCTCATCATTTGTAGCACATGCAAGGCATGTTTCTTTGACTCATATTTTTTGATATTATGTCTTAGGCATATGTCTATGTGAAATGGGAGGGAGGAGTTAAAAAAGTGAGAAGCAATTTAAGCACCTAAAGCTCAATTGCAAGAGAAAACTACTGTCAAGGAACAAACAAGCACATGATGATCATTGCTTAATGAGTTAGGGATTTCTAACAGGACCTATGCTTGTAATATAAAAAAATAAATGTAAGTGCACAGTTGAATATAGATTTGGAGGTCATTCTGTGATATATGTAGATCCTAGAGAAATAAAAGCATCTAATACTCCATAGAATTGCTTTCTATTCTTCCCTTTTTGAGAATAAGTCTAACACACCTTATTTCTGTTGAACAGGCCAATTGCTTTTCCACATGGATACTTCATTTGCATGTAATACACATAAGTGAAAGTTATTCAGATGGAGTGAAGTCTGCTGAAAATCCTAAATAACAGGACAAGACTTCTATACACTTAATAAATAAGACAAGTATTCATCTTTAAATTGAGATTGATTTAGCTGTATTATAGATACTACTTCCTCCTCCTTTTTCTTTCTGTTACAAGGTTTAAAATTTTCCTCAGGCTGGAGCAGTACAGATCCTAAAGTCAGGCACTGAGGCATGTCCTGTGTGATAGACAAAGAACCAGGGGGAAACAGAAATTTTCTGCATTGATGTCTAAAGATGGGTATGCTGAATCCATTGCAAAAATCATGATGCCAAAGAAAGGGTAGGCAAGACAGAGAACTATGCAAGAAAGAGAGCTCCAGAACTTCAGATATGTTTTCATTCAAGGGTCACTCAAGGATGCTGTTTCTTGTTGCTGACTTTAAAACTTTGCATGGAATTGAAAACATGATACCAGGAGCATCATAAGTTTGGGGAGATATTATCTCAGGGAGCTGACAGGCATATGTCTTTCCCCTGACCTGCATTGTTTGGTTTTGGGTTTTTTCCTAAATCAAGGCTTGAAAGAAATGTTGCCTCTCATAAACTGAACCCTAGGGAATTTTCATCCATCTATTAATAGGCACTTATTTAACAAAAGTAGCAGGAGGTAATAGTTACCTATTTTCATCCTGAACTTTCACAAGTCTTAACAGTTTAACCATGAATGAATATTTTAAAATGCATGTTCAACTTCTCCTTAGAAATGTTACTGGCCATGACATGAGCTTCAGTATTACAACTGGTCTGCCATATTTAGGGAAGAGATATCAAAACACTAATACAGGAACACCTGAGGTAGCATATTAAATATTTATTCAGAGCAACACATTAAGCACAATAATGTAGACAGTGAGTTATTCTAATTAGATGTCCACAATAACCAGCTTTTCAAATCTGAACATTAAGCACTTCATATGGCACAAAGAATACATTTATGAAGAAAATAAGGGGACTTTTCTTTCAGGGAAAGATTGAGAAAATGAATTTTCCTCTATTTCCCTTGGTAAACAATCCAATTTAGCTGAGATCAAGGAACAGCAGCTTGCCAATTTGGGATAGTAAACCTTGTTCATGTACCATGACATGTTACTTTCTTTATTTTGGTAAGTGCTAAGGAGTTGATAAGTATCAGCCATTAGAGTTCACCTTCTTCTATCAAGTTACTATAAATTCTAGATACACAGTAGTTCTACCGCCTATAGTATTACTCATGACAACAAATATATACGGATACTTTTTTCTTTTCATATTCAGGTACTTATGATTCTTATTCAGGTACTTATGGTTCTTATCACCTTCTGTAGATCTACAAGGTTTCTCTGTACCCAGAGAAGATAAAAAGAAAGTTTTAAAGAGAACTGAAATCCACTAATGAAAAGTCTGACACTTTATTTTCAGGGCAACTCTATATAAACTACTCTGTGCAGTTCCTTTTACTGTGTGTACCTCTTTTGTATCGTCAGTCTTTATTGTCAAGAGAAAATTGGCTGGGTTTTCAGTATGGTTTTGGGAAAGAGTTCAAAACACCCTTGTGCAGTTTGCATCTTTATCCAATAAGTTCAATCTAAATGATAAAATAATTGCAAATTATTTTTTCTTTACTTTTCTCATTATAAGACATAGAAGACTTTAATTAATTTTCAATATGTTCCTTCAGATTTTTTTTTAAAAAGACAGAACATTTTTGAAGTGGTCATCACAAAATATGTATTTTACAAGAAAAAATATCATCATTACTCACTTCCTCCAGTGCACACACAAACTAGACCCTAAATTATGGATTGTGTTCTCATGAGAAATTATAGGTTTTTGTTAGTGATACAAGTATGGCAAAATGCATGACAGAAAAAGTGGATACTTTCTATGTGCACTTTACTGAAGCCCGAAATGTCCAACCCTTCAGGATATTGCTTCTGCAGCCAAGGAACTGAGCCTAGCCTGACTTAGCCTGGCCTATGTGAGCTTATTAAGGCTCAACATGACTAGAGAGTTCACTTTTACTTGTGGAAAGGCCTGACTTCCTTTTAAAGCTAAAATTTCAATTCACACCCACACATCCACAAAATATTCTTACAATAATTCCATTTCATATTTTAAAAAATAAATACGGAAAATATTAAATTGAGATTTTTTCACCATTATTGCCCCCATTTTCTCACAGATCTTATCATCATATATGAATCTTGTGCATCTTTTTTATGTTCCATGATAACTTTTCTCATGCATGCACATTTAGAAAAATAACTAAATTGGGGAAAAGAAACATATGCAACTTTATAGTATTTTTTATTGCATAATAAGCAGAAAAGTTTTCTTTTCTTTCTATTACCCTTTAAGATCCCACTCTCCTTTCCCAGAAATATGAACCCTTGTGTCAGCATCCAAGGGAGGAAAAGTAATAACCAACTGGGACAGAGACATTCTGTCATTCAACACTACAGATCTGCATTAATCTGGTTTTAATTTGCTTATTGTTCAGTTTGAGCACTGGGGACAAAGAGCCTCAATTTTTCTCTTAAGGAATTCCAAATATGGTCTAAAGTCAAATGGAAAAACTAACAAAGAATATAGGTAATTTAGGATGGAAATTCTAATGTAAGAAAATGTAGGAAATTCTGAACTGATAAATTTCTGTCATCTCTGAAAGCAAAATATATCATAGAACCACTGCATAAATACATTGATTATTTTGTGCTTCATTTGCTTCTTCTGTCCTCCTTTATGCTTAAATTAGAAGCTAGATGCTAAAAATTTCATTGGAAACTTAAGGACTAGACTTTGCTGTGTGAGGAAGTTTCTGAATAAGACATCAAGTTTCTAGCCATCAGAGGATAATTTATTGATACTTGTCAAAAGGAAGTATCATTCTAACAGAAATCAAGACAAAAGGAATGCCTGATGAATTTCCTTTGAAGTGCCTTTTATAAAAGTCCTTGGTAATACATATTGATGAACTCCAAATTGTCTTGCCTGAAGGGAAAAGAAAGTAGACTGCTTTACACTGTCTTATAAATATTCATCAAAAGAACAAGACTTATGTTTCCAGGCGTGAGGTGAATGATTACGGTTGTATGATTGCCTTGGAATCTGGATAATTAGTAAAACAGTCTATGACAGTGGGAGAATTTTAAACTGGGTATCTTGCCATCAGTCCTTTTGGATTTAAAGACAGTGCCTGCTATTTGGAAAGGAAGCAAATTTAGGGCTTGATGGATAGATATAATTAAGCTCTCCATTAGTTTCATCTACTGTTTATTTGCCTGTTTGTTTAGCCAAAAATTAAAGACAAAGTTGTGAAGCATGTCTGTATTCTGACTGGAATAAAACTACAGCATCTGCACTGTGGGTGTCTTACTGGATCAAGCGAGTGGAAAGGGCTCTTTAATTAAGACAGGAAAATGCAAGGGAAAAAAAGAAGACTGGTGGGGTTGATGTTTCAGTAGGTCTTTTGCAGAAATCTGCAGACTAATGTCTTACTCATTTAGCTCAGCTCAATCTTGATTGTTTCATAGCATAACAGAAAGTCAACAATTTACCTTTCATGCTTATTTAGAGCATGTGATAAGGATTTGAATTGTGTGGGAAAGATTTACTGACAGTCATTGGGGAAAAAAATATGCTTGTGCTCAGTGATCTGTGAATTTTCATCCGTTACTCAAACTGTCTGCAGCTTTCTATTGACCCTTGCAACAGGCAGCTAACCCTCTACCAGCAACTCCCAAAAAAATGCCATACTCAGGAAACATTATCCTGTACAGTGTTTAGCACTTAAATGCAATTAGGCAAATATAATATCCTTTTTGAAGGGAAATAGTTGCTCAGTTTAAGTAACTGAAACTAATTACCTCTGTTGAATGAAGGACACATTCTATGAGTGTTTGAGTGGTGTGCTGTTTCTCAGAAGCTGGAGAGGGCAAATGGATTGTATTTCTGGGTGGAGAGCTGTAGGAGACTCTTACAGGAGATTTATACCAATTTATAGCCATATTTACATGCAGAGTTCTATGAAGCAAGCCAAAATGAGGTGGCAGTCAGCCCAGAGCATAGAAACTCAGCTTGTAAATAGCATTTTCCAAGAAACAATTTATTATGGAATAAATGGTGTAAATGTTTAAAGTATTGGCATTCAAAAAAATCCCATTTATTACCATGAAAATTGACTTGAAGAGAAAGATTTAGAAAGACTTAAAGACATCATGTTAGGCTGAGTTAAATACCTAAGTGATGATGATGATGATGATGATGATGATGATGATGATGGTGGTGGTGGTGGTGGTGGTGGTGGTGGCATTACCTTTGCACGGATAATTTTGAAGGTATTTTTTTTTTGCAGGATAGATTATTAACTTTTTTTTTTATTATTTTGTGATATTCTATTTATTATGCTATATTATTCATACTATTTATCTAATGGAAAATAAACCTGGACACACTCAAAAATTAAAGAGTTGAGAACATCTAAATCTGACATAGAGAAGTTCAAGAACTCAGTTGGCAATGAAGCAAACCATAGTAACCTTGAAATAGAAACATTGAGGAAATTAATTTTTTCCCCCTTTTCTCCACAGAATATTGTTGGAGATTTCCATAAATGTTAACACAACATCATCATTGTAACATCTTTCAAATTGTCTGTGTGGGAGCAGCTCTCTGTTTAATTAGTAGCGGCTGAAAGATGTACAGAACAGAGAAAAGAACAGCAGTAAAACATGCCTAAAACCTTGCACTATCTGTAGCTTTTACCTGAATCTCTGTAATGTCAAACAACGAATTATTGCACTCTAAGGAAAGGGAGAAGAGATACACCGTGACATTAGAGATGGTGCAAATGATGTTCAAAGTTTACGTATTTATGTATTAAAGCTTGATGTCAGAGCATACAAAATAGAGTCAACAGCAGCAGAGACAGATGTCTGTAATTAATCAAATGACTACTATACCTTTAAGCTAATGCAAAAAAAGCTAGGTGCTGAACTGAGACATCCTGACTGTCAAAAATTCCTCACTGAAACAATGAAGTATCTACTTCACATTGTCTTTGCAAGATATCTTGCTAAGGGGACAGGTAGTAAAATTTTCTTTCTTCTCTGATACTACCAGGCAACCACTTTTAAGACCACTTGTCACCAGCCGGACTCCTCTGTTCTCTCTTCTACAGCTGATCATTTCCAGATGACTGTTTCTGTTAAATAGTCAACAGTTGCTAACAGTTACTCCATTGTGATTCCCTCAGGGACCTGCTTCCACTGCATGAAAATTATTGATCTGAGGAGATAACCACAGGAATTTGAATGGCTTTGCCTGTTTTGGATACTTTGCTGTTTATTTTTAAAAAGACAAATAAAATATTTGTTGCACTGCAATTGCACTATATTCTAACTCTTTCTCATGGCCATAGTAAGGCAGTTCTATTGCATTTTTCTTCCTATGTGTATGTTTCAGAATTCTGCAATGTTCATGGAGAGAGTATGAACAAACTTATAGCAATCAAGAACTGTGGATGACCCATTTAGAGCTGAGCACAGCAAAAATGCATAAATAGGGTGTGTTCAAGTAGACATCCCAGTCTCTTGACTTCTTTTTCTTGTTTTACAGGGAGAATGATTTCTCTCTCTTTCTTAACAAGGCCTTCTCTTCTATTCTAACATATAATATGTTTAGAATTTGGCTTTTTAACAGTACTGTCACTGTCTGTGCATTTCCTCACAGTTGAGTCATAGGGATTCTCTTGCCCTTTGGAGTCCAGTTTTGGAGAATCCTATTATACAAGCAATTCTTTCTGCTGGAAACGGCATGCTACTATTTTATGGTTGTTATAATTTTAGTTTGAGTCTTGCTCCACTTCACAACTCCACCTCCTAGTTTCATATTGCATGTATCCATGTCTTTCCCAAACCTTTCTTAGCTAGGGTCTTTGGCCTTAAGAGCTCCCGGGTTGGTTTTACCAATGCTTCTCTTATTTGAAATCCATCGAGTGAAACAAGCTTTCTGTATTGCTTTCTCACCTTCAGTTTTGTGCTGTGGTTTCTCCAGCAGTTTTGTGCTTGGAGATGGTGGAGTCTTGAAATCTGCTCTGACACTGCCTGGTCACAGATTTTACTATGCAGAGTTGGATGCGTCCCATTCAGTTTCCTCATAAGCTTTGTAGAATTTTATCGTCCTTTAATGAGAACACATTTTTCCCAAATTATTTAAAGGTGGAAACATCTATAAACTGCTGATTTTTGTCATTATGATTGCTATAAGGAAGTAATTTAATTATATCCTGATTTTTCTTGCATTCTTCAACCATCTTTTTTTTCTTTTTTCCAGACAATTTCTAAATTATTTGGAGAAAACATAGGAAGAGAAGTTTATACTACTTTTTACCATTTATACTATTTTAGGAAGTTAGGGTTTGTGTGCTCCAGAATGAAATTTGTCTTTAAAAAAAAAAGCAGGAAGAAAAATTGCTGTTGGAACAGACCAATGGTGAAACTTATACTGGCCTAGAAAAATGTTTCTTTTCCTTTGATTTTTTTAACTTTCTCCTGCTGTGGCTATGTTCAAATATTCACTAAAACAAGGTTTGAGAATAACTGCCAATATATTAGAAAAATGAAATATTGGGATATTCAGTGGGAGAGGTGAAAATATCTTGTGCCAATTTTCTCCAGTTCACATTTCAATTTATAGGAAAAAAAAATTAAGTGAGGGTGGAATTTATAGCTGACCACTACAATCAAGCTAATTAGAATATAAAATACCCCAAACATTTAAAATATTCACAGTGGAGATGATAGGGAGAAAGAAGTGTCAAAATATTTACACAGTTATAGATTTGGGGGTTTATCCATGAAAAAGTGTAAAGAGTTATTTAAGCCAAGTTTATTTATCCAGGAAGAGAGGTAAGCAGATTGAGACCATTATTTTTTTTAAAAATATGTACACAGGATGGTTATGCCTGGTTAGAAATCATTGCCATGCTGTAGAGAATGCCTCAATCTTTTGCTCATCAGTGACAGACATATCTTGTGATTTAGATCTCCTTTCCCACTCCTCCCAAACTGTCTTTGCTCATTTAGATACCTTGTAAATGTTCGTTCTATGCCTCTGTTTGTGTACTTACTAGCAGTACAGGAACCAAAGCCATCTGCACATTTGGATGCCTTTCACATAAAAAATGTATTTTGTGAAAGAACAAAGTAAGATGCTGGTTGCCCTTTAAATGCTCAGTATTAGAAGTTCACTAGATATGAAAGACATTTCTGAGGACTGAGAAGTGATGAATATAAGTACATTATTAGAAAACAGAGGCTTAAGAGAAAGTGTAGGCCATGTAGTTTAACATGACCTTTGTGGAAAAGGTCTTGACAGAGGCTGGTAGGAGAATATCAGCTTTGTAGTTTATTAAAGGTGTCCAAAATTGCTTCAGTCGAGGAAGGTCTTGCTTAAATATACCTGTCAGAACTCCTTGAAAATAACTCAGGCACGACAGATAAGTAAAACTTTTCAGATACATTACACTTGGATTTTCAAGAAGTATTTGAAAAAGTACCACATCAGAGATTACTGACGAGGTAGAAAGCCACAGGTAAAATAAGGTGCTAGATATAAAATGGGATAAACAGAAAGAGACAAAATTTATCCATGCATGCCAACATAGTAACTTTGAAAGAAATATTGAACAGAGGACACAGGGCTCAGTTTTGAGTTCACTTAATTATGCACTACAGATTACTGGAATGAGGATACTGAAAACAAGCTCTCTAAGGATCTGATCCAAAGACCATTGAAGTTAATGCCTTTGGAGCAGAAATCAAGCCTGAACACCAGTCTACCAATCTATAGCTGTACTCACAGTTTGGATAAAAAAAAATCAGAATCAGATTTGCATGCAATTAAATATTTGGGGCAAGTAATGAGAAAAAAAAAAAAAAGGTCTGTAAAATTTGACATTCCATACATTTGAAGTAATCCCAAATCCCAGGGCAAATGTGTGATCATTAGATTTAGTTTCACTTGTGGGATCTCAGCACATCGTTCCCGATGTCCAGAGATGCCAGGAGAACCCTTGCGGGTCTCGAAAATCCTGGAATGTTGCCAAGAGTGTTTGGTGGCTTGATTTTGATCCATCCACAGAAGTAACAAGAGTTTGAGGACAAGAGAATCACTTTAGAGTACAAGGTGTAAAAGAGACACATTTAGAGGGTGAAATATAGACTTTAAGGTTTTTGGTACAGGGGGGTTATGGAGACAAGATGGAGGGATCAGGGCGTGTCTCGTCCTTCTTCTTTCTTCTTCTTGTCCTCCATCTCCTGTGATGATGTTGGCACTTGGGGATTGGTTTCTGGTGAAGGTGCACTTGCTAACATGGGTGAAAAGCATTGGGAAATAAAGGTAAATATCATGTATGTAGATTTTAGTATAAAAAGACATGACCGCCCCGTGGGTGGTCAGAGAGTGCCTGTGACTGCTTGCAGATCAGACCTCTGTTGGGCAGACAGAAAATTTTGTAGATAAGAAATAATAAACAACCTGAAGATCGAAAAGCTGAAGAGTCCAGACTCGTCCTTTGAATCGCGTGCCGCCCAAGAACCCAACATCACTTTGGCTGTGGCTACCTCCACAGTAGGACAGATATAAAAATTGTCCAAAATATATACTATTACATATATTTGAGATTTTTTTGTTAAATTGAGACTGTTATCCCATGAGATTCACCCCAAACTATCATTTTATCACATAAGTTATGAACCAATTTATGGCAAAAGTAAACAGAAAGACATTCTGACCTTATAATTAGTTTGAATACAAATAGAGTCTAGACCATTTATTGAATTCTAACGGATTTGTAGAGTTTTCATTCAAAATTTGAAAGAAGAGAGGACTTCTAACTCACCAATTAGTGAGTTAGAATGTTTCCTATTGTCTTTAGGAGGGAAAAAAAATTCAGGTATATTAGAATGTTGTTGCAGTAGTGAAAATGTATTCCCATTATTGTTTATAAGAATAGACATATGTAGTACCATTATCAGCAGTTACATACCAAAATCTATGTGTTATCGTCTGTGATTCAACCTAATCATGAGGTCAGAATGTCTTTCTGTTTAATTCTGCCATTTTGAATGCCAGGCTGTTACATGGTTAGGTCAGAACTACTGACCTAACTACAGCTGTCTTGAACACTAAGTGTTGAAAGAGAGAATTCAACAGTTGATCAACACAAAATAAATATAGAAGACATTAAGGGTAATGGTAGAATATTTTTGAGAAAAATGAAAGTTTTCTGTTCATTTACAGGTTCATATAACAGCCACTATTACAGCAAAAGAGGTGGGCTAGCACAGCTGAAACATAAAGGATTTCTTCAGGAAAAAGAGGTTGTCTGAAAAGTGAAAAACTGTGAGAATCCTTTCGAGAAATTTCATCACAGCAGGAAAAGGGATCACAGATAGCTTGCTTCAGAAATTGACTCAGTGAAATGACAACCATATGTAATGCAGACTCACTAGCAGTGATTAGAATGGTTAGAAATTGCTGGTGGTTTTGGTTGCAGAAGTGATGAGTAATGCAAGGTTTCTCATATCTCAAAGACCTGCTAACTTCCTACTGAAGTTACTTAGAAAACTGCAGGTTTTCTTGGTGCTTTTTTTTCCAAAAATAAGTAGTATAAGTGGGTTCAAAGCATTTTTTTTTCCTACAGAAACCACATGGCCTTTATTCTGAAGCAATAGGTGAGCAAAATTTACCAGGAGGACTGCTTTTCCTAACAATAGCTTAATCAAGTCTAAGCATCTAGAACATGAAAATCATGCTGCTGTGATGGTATTTTCTTAATTTCTTTTCAACATTCTCAAAAGTGCAGGGACCAAAAGGATAAGAGGAAATGAACATTTCTGGTCTAATGTCCAAAGGAAGATGAAATATTCCCAAACGTGCAAGAAGAACATTATCAAGCAATTAAATAAGCCTCTGTGTGGAAATGCAGACTCATTTTTCCACTCACAAAAAAATTCAGCCCAGAATGTTTGATGGATGTGTGAGGAATACTCATCAGAAAAGAGCTTGCATCTTCTAAGCTCTCTTTCCAATGTGATTTTGAACTAGGAAAGCCGCTTGTGCATGTTTCTTGCTCTGTTGGAGCATTTGTTGGAGAAGATAATTTTTACTCATCATCCATAGAGTTGCCAGGATTCTCTGTTAATAAAGGTAAGTGAATAGTCGATGATACATCAGAACATACCAGGCTCTGTCCTTGGCTGTATGATACCAAAGATCTGTAGATGACTGTAACAGGTTCCTCCTCAGATTCTTAGTGCATTTTTGTCAGGGAGAAGTAGCAACAAAGTAAAGATTGTTGTACTACTTCAAAGAGGCTAAACAAGTGAATTTCTATTGAATACATTGGAGATAAATAAACCAATTAACCACTCCCATTGAAGGAAAATGTACAACAGGTCCCAGGGTGCTGCAACAAGGATAAGAGTTGCTTATGGCTTCTTTCACAGTTGGATGTGTAGATAGTGGATTTCTGTGGCAGTGTTGCTTTTAGTCCCTCATGTGTATATGAAAGCGCATGTACTCTACAGAGCCAACTGAGAATGTTCTTTGTATTTCTCTCTTCTATTTCTTTTAAATGAACTGATCTGTTACCCTCACTGTGATTCAAATATTGGTTCCACAGGTAATTTAACTGGTGCCGGTAGTTGCTGAGGGTTAGGTTAGAAATGATGGATTAGTTGATGCTCATACTAATTGTCTCCTGGATAATAACTCAGGTTTCTTCACTGTCATAGCAATAAATGTAAAGCTGTGCAAGACCAGGGTATTAAATATTGTAGATGAGTTCAGTTGGCAACTATTGTAAATGGCAGTTACAAAGTCAGTATTGATACAAATTTTAGTTTGATAACAGAAGTCTAAGTAAATTTGTTTGATTCCTACTTTGCTGGAAGGTTTCTTCCACCTGAGCAGGCAGACCATATATAAACTTCAATGTAGCACATTCCTTGTATTCCATTGTCATAAAGTTAGGACAGAATTTAAATTGACTTGGTGAGATTTTTTTGGAAAGCAGAGCACAAAGTTAATAATTCAATCAAGAGGAAGATTTTACAGTTACTTGGCTGATCCGATCTCTACTGACATATCATTGCTATTGAAGCCTTCCACTACCTAAAGGGGGCTTACAAGGAAGGTAGGGAGGGACTTTGTGGAAGGACAGGTAGTGATAGGACAGTAGGGAACAGCTTGAAACTGAGAGAGTAGGTTTAGACTAAGTAATAGGAAGAAATTCTTTACAGTGAGTATGGTGAGGCACTGGAACAGGTTGTCTGGAGAAGCTGTGTATGTCCCACCCCTGGAAATCTCCAAGCACAGGCTAAATGGGGCTTTAAGCAAGGTGGTCTAATGGAAGGTGTCCCTGTCCATGGCAGGAGGGTTGGAACAAGATGATCTTCAAGGACCAGTCCAACCCAAGTAATTCTGTGGTCCTCTGACTGAGAAGATGCAGCTGTCTCCAACAGACAAGTCCTGAGAAGGAGCTGTTTGCTTAACAGCTTTCAAAAATTTGTTCCTGTTGTAGATTGGGAGACTCTTACTTCCATGTTTAAAATGGCAGAATGGATTTCAGCAGATTAAGAACCAGCTTTCATTAATTTTATGCCTCTAAATTGTTGAAAAGAGAATCTTCTATCTTAGAACAAAGAAGTACCAAGAATTAAATAAATTAAACAATCTTCTATGCTTAGACAGGCTAAATCAAAAGATAGAGGGAATAGGTAGTCTGGCAAGCAGACAGAAAAACAGAAAGAGAAAAATTAGAGGAAAGTGAATGAGAGAGAGAGGAGAAAAAGAACCAATGAACTAAAAACCAAATAGTAAACTAAAATGTACAGAAGAGACACTAGAGGTGCTACTTCAGAATCATTGACAGTAAAAAAACCTTAATGCTTACTGGGTCCACCTACATTTGGAAAGACTGTTGGGCTTCTAACATAGAAATAAAATTCTAAATTAATCTTTTTTCACTCATTTTTGGCCAAGAATAGAGGCTCAATGGAAGATCAGTCACTGAAGAATTATTTAGGATATTTTAGGGTTTTTTTGTATAAAACATATTTTAAGAATAAAGTTCTTGACTTAACAGTTTAATAAAGTCAATAAAACAGCTTTCTGTGTATGGTGAGAAATTCTATAACATACTTTTAATTTTACATTTTAGTAACATTGCTGGAATAATTCAAATCAGGCACTATAGAATAATAACTCAAAACATCAGAATATTTTGCTTTACATATTATGAGATGGGAGAAACGCAGGTGTTGGTTTGAATCGCTGCAATTGATTTTGGTCATTATGTACAGTCTGTAGAAATAGCAGATGGTCTGCATATGAAATATTTATGTCAGGAAGATGGTCTTCAGAGTGGTTGGGCAAAATGTCTGCTGTAACATTTCTTCTTATGTATTTTGAATGTGAGTATAAGTTTTTATATTTCTTATGGGAAAAGAAAAAGGAGAAAAAGAAGACAATATCCTCCATAGTCTAGATCAACATTTTCTTTTAAAATAAAAATAATTTATACATTACTACTGTCTGAATACACAGTTCTATTATAAAAATTTACTGGATATTTAAAAAATGCAAATATTAACCTTTAACCATGTAATTTTGATTTTTTAGGCATACACAGTAAATGAAAAGTGATTGCAAATGTTATGCAGAAATATCTTTAAAACCATTTTTGCTGATATATGATCAAAATTCAAAATCCATTTTTACCTACTTCTACTTATCCTGGCATACTTTTTTACCTCCCTCATTCTTAACCCTTGCCTTCCAAGTGGAATAATTTTAATTCTATGTCATTAATGGAAATATGATACTACTGCATCTCAATCCCTCCCTTCTTTTTCAAGGGACGCATAGCTCAGGATCTCAATGAGAAACAGTGCCTTAAGATTTTAGCAGACATTAAAACAACCAGGTATTCAAATATTTATTGTTTAAATTTTGATATTGTTCTTGAGATAAAGAAATAAAACTTCTCTCATTGATAATTCTTCAGTTCTTTCTTTGCCTCAAACTAGATCTACACCTATGTGAGGAGAGTCCCCTATGACTCACATTGGGGGGCATCTGATGTGATGCTCTATTCGTTCTTTTTGATGGAATCTAATCACAGGGTTGATATAGGAAGTATAAATTGTTAATTCCTGCTGCAAATAGATTCTGACCTGTTTGCCTATATCTTCTATGGACACAAAATATAGCTGGGCATGTTGATTGCTTTGCATGACTGTCACTTGGCTACTGAGACTTGCACCATTGACCCCTCACGTGACTAAAACTTTAATTGCTCATTTTCTCATCGATATATTCGCATAAAAAACTTTTGCAAAAAACTTTTCACTGTAAAGTGCAAAAAAGGAATTCATACACTATGTGGATTTTTAGTGCTTTTGAATCTTTTAAGTTAAGCAATTATTACATAATTTAACTCAATTTACTGAAGACTCTCGACTAGAATATGCTTGTTTGCATGGATATAATATGATTAGCACTCACTATTTAAAGACAAAATAAAAAAAAACAGATGTGTTTAAAAGACTAAATCAAATTGTTGTGAGTTTAAAGCTGATCATATAAAGAAGTCTGTTTGCAGGACATTGAGCTTGCATAAGTCTGGTGTTTTTTTAATCTCATAAATTAAAAAAACTTTGATTATCTTACCAGAGCTACATATTGATTTTTATGGGCTGGCAAAATGAGCTTGAGGCTCATCTATGGTAGTACAAACAAAGCCATTTTATTCCAAACCTATAAGAGGCGTTGGAAGAAAAATTCAGGTTCTTCTCATCATCAGCAATACATTTGTTATACATTTGTAAAAAAAAGAGTCTTACCTGTTCCATGTAGCTAGTTACAAGGAAGATTTATTGGAGAAAATTATCGTCTTTTTTGTTGTTGTGGTTTGCCATGTTACAGAATTCACCAAATATGTGAAAGACAAAACAAAACTAGCATGCCTACCACTACAGTTCACATTCTTTCCCAGTAAGCCTAATTAACAAATTCTTGGATGCTCTTAATTCTGGCTTTGTATTTAAGAACAGGACTTTATTTCTAATTCTTTGTGATTTGAAAGGAGAGGCAGAAGTAATAGCCAAGAATTTTTTTCCAAATTTAGAGCTAATGCAGCAATGTTTTCCTTTCATTCTTTTCAAAGTTTTGATAAACTGAGTTTTATATAAATGTCTTGTTTTAAATGCATACCATAATTTTTTCACCCACTTGTTTTTAAACAATTCAATGAGTGGGTTTATTTGAAGAATACCTTTATTTCTGTAGTTTATATTTATCCCACACAAATGTTACAAAACAAATGCTTACAATGTTTTAGACATTGTGCAGCTGAAATGCAAATGACTGGAACCAAATATTTCAGATCTGCTGCTTTGTTCCTGTCAACACATTTTCATGACTGTTTTAAGGTGTTCTCTTTGGACTAATGGAAAGCTCTTTCAATGACAAGATGAAGTTGGAAGAAGGAATAACACAAGTTTATAATGAACCTCCAGAAAGGAATAAAAATTAATTTACATTGTGAAACAGAGGACTTTATTAAAAAGCTCTATTATCAGAATCATTTTAGATCTTATTTCTGTCATATTTTTCTCAGTTTCCTAGCATTTTCATGTCTTCCCTTCAGGGATGTTTGAATCTGAACTGCACTGCTTGGCCTGATGACATAATCTGATGCAATTAATTACCTTTCTTTCATGCTTTGCTCCTTTTTTAAAATTTGAGATTACTAGGCTATATCACTGTTCTCTGGCTTTCATATAAATCAGTAAACTGTGATTTATAGACAATAGCTAGGATTAATAAAAACAACACAGAATTAAATTTTGACAAATGATTGTGTCTCTTCAAAGAAGGAAGACAAAATTCTTATCAAACTATACAGTCACATCAACAGTTTCACATTTTAAGAGGAGAATTTATACAGAATTTGAGGCAATTTTGATGAAATTAGGGGTAGTAAGAATAATCTTTTTTATGCAGATTAATCCCTGAAATAGACATTAAATGAGAAGTGAATAGAATTGCTGCTCCATTATTCTCCTCATATACTCCTTTCTTGACTTCCAGCATCTCTGTTGGTTTACTATATACTTCTACAATCTAGAAATCAGACTCTAAGTTGTTCTTCTTGTCCATAGAAATGGAACACTTCAAATGTTATGAGAGTGGGCAAAATTGACTGATATCTCTCAACACTCCTAAGTGATGTGTTCTGTATCCCATGGGAATTGACCTCGTCTCCTTCCATGTCAATTTACTGGTACTGACAGGAAACAGCACAACTTTCATCATTATACCCTATAACATAAAGGAGAACATACTGAGTAGCAGACTATAAAATCTAAATCTGTGCCTATCCTACCTGTTGTCTACTTTAAAAGCATTACTTTGTTCTTCCCCACAACACTTATGTTACAGAAGAAAGAAAAATTTCTTACATTTTCTTTGGAATACATTAGCTGAGGTTACACAAGGCTACATCTGGGAAGACAACCTAGTTTAGCACAAAGCTCCAAGTATTGCTCAGACACTCTGCCTGTCAGAATTAATGTCCTAAACTGATGTCTGTTGCTGTCTCATCTGCTATAATCAGACAATGCTATTCCCTTCTCATAAACTTTATTCCTTGCCACTCAAGCAAAAACAGTGCTCTAAACCTCTGGGAAAGCACATGTTATTCTGCTAGATAATACAGCCCTTTAGTTTGTGTAATGAACCTTTAGTATGTCCAAGGAGTATTCTTTGCAATCCTACTAACATGCATTTTTTGTGCTTTCTTCTCCTTCCCAACCGTGTCCTCTAGCAAGTTACTTGTCTCATTTAGAGAAACAACTAGGAAGTTAAACTTGCTATTTAAAGAAAAAGTGTGTCATCTCAGTGATAACATCATACAAAACGCCAGTACAGGTCTTTTCCTAAATTTCTCTTTGAAACTATAGAAAAAAAGTAATTAAATATTAGAACTGTCTGAGAAATTGTCCAGTTGCCTGGTGTGGCAGCGTGGCAGAACTTAGGAGGTGAAAGATAGAAGCATTCCTGTAAGCCCATGAACAACCTTCTCCTTCAGACAAATGTTTCTGCCTTGATCAGTACAAGTTAGTACTCAGTAAGTTCAAGGACAACGCTAAGGTAGATGGCAGTGCAAATCTGCTGGAAGGCAGGAAAGCTCTTCAGAGGGATCTGAACAGACTGAATTGTTGGGATGAGGCCAACAGTGTGGAGTTCAATAAGGTGAGGTGCTGGGTCCCACATTTTGGTCTCAATGACCCCCTGCAGCACTACAGCCTGGAGGAAGAGTGGCTGCAGACTTGCTTGGCAGAAAAAGACCTGGAGATGCTTTTTTGAATCTGGCTGAACATGAGCCAGCTGTGCCCAGATGGTCAAGAAGGCCAATGGCATCCTGGACTGGATCAAAAATAGTGTGGGCAGCAGGACCAGGGCAGGGATTATCCTCCTGTGCTCGACACTAGTGAAGTTGCATCTCGGGTCCTGTGTCCAGTTCTGTGTCTCTCACTAAAAGAAGGACATTGAGGTGCTGGAACATGTCCAGAGAAGAGCAATGGAGCTGGTGAAGGTTCTCAAGCACAAATCCTGTGAGGAGTGGCTGAGGGAGCTGCGAGAAAAGGAGGATCTGGAGAGACTCCCTACAGTTGCAAGTGGTACATGATGGGATTCCTGGGAATGGTGCTGTGCAGGGCCAGGTGTTGGACTCAATGATCCTTGTGGGTGCCTTTCAACTTGGCATGATCTGTCATTCTCTGGTTATGTGATTCTGTGATTCATAACATTTGCAGTTTTCTTGCAAAATGTGCATGAAATGATGTGCCATTAAAACCTGGATATTGTGTTAGTGCCTGGATATTGTGTTACTCTTTCTGTGTTTTCTTTCTCTTTTTTCTTGTCATTTTCTTTTATGTTTTTTTATGTATAAATTCTAAGGAAGGACAGATTTTATTCTCACCATTGGTGTTGCATAGTGCATCTCTGCCCATCATTACAGAAGATGAACACCATACACAGAGCTTAGATATACTATCACCATGCCAAAGTCCATACAAGAAATCTGAAGCAGAATGACATCTTGAAACTAGACTTTCCAAAATCAAGGCTGTAATCCCACTTGTCAGGTCTTGATTCCAGAAGAGTCAGAGTAGAGCTGACTGTCCTTTAACATTTTCATGGTACCATAAAATTATAGTGCAGATTCTGGCTCACAGTATGTGTGAGATGAGGGAAATGATGTTCATTATTTAGCTACTATGAATATGAGGAAGCAATAGAAAAAGTGATTTCAATTAAACTATAAATTAAGCTAAAATGAGAAAAGGAGCCAAAAATTAAAAAAAGCATATGCATAAGAGGTAGAAGAGATTACTGTCTGCATCCCAGACACAGTTGCTTACATTAAAAAAGAAATCCATGGTTGGTGGTGTGAGAATGGCTGCTATATCAGTATAGCATGGATTCTCTGCCACAGAAAATATTACAGAATTTGTGCTCTGTTTATGGCTGCTTGGAGAGGTATTCTTTAATTCAGCAACGAACTGAGGCTAGACTTTGCATGATAAATGCTATGGCAACGAATCCATGTTGTGTGGAATACCTTTGTAGATTAAACTGCTTTGATTCATGCATTGCAGCTCATACAAATGGACGATAACATACATATAATCAATAATTCATCTATATGAGTCACATTCCCTGTAAACACCCGCCATCAGAAATATTTATATTCATTCCCACATGTTCACATAACACATGCATTAATGTGCACACATATAAGATTCCTGCAAGCATATGCAAGAATATGCAGAAGAGGATTGTGGATTTTTGTGCCTTTCTATTAATTTTAAAGACTGATTTCTGCTATTTTGACATATGCAAGTACAAAGATTAGGATTTTCGAATATTGCATTGGAAGAAAAAATTACACGTGGCTCTCCCTGTAAATCATTCCAGATTAAACATTTCTCCTCACTTATTCAATATATGCTTAGTCTGTTAAACTGCTTCACTAATCTAATTACAAGTTACTTTTTAAAATAGCTTTTGTAAGCAGTGAAAAGTAATTGTTGGGGTTGTAGGTGGCTGTCATACCGATTTACTAAGGCAAAGTAAGTTTTTCATAATAAAAATAAGCAGATTTGTTTAAAATGTAACATATGAAATGAAATCTCACACCAGCAAAGTTCCGAAATTTCCATTTTTTTGTAACTTCTCTCCAAAGATACCCCAGGGGGCAAAATGGGGGAAAGAAAGTGAAGGAAAAAAGTCTACAACAGAATCCCCTGTTCTATCAAGTTTTTTTTTCCCAAGCATACATATACAAAATTACCTCATGCATACATATACAAAATTTTCGTATATGTCTGCTTGGGGTTGGTGATATATGATCAGACAAATACACTTCTTTGTACAACCTTGATGCCTTTCTGCACTCAGGGTGCATTTTCAGCCTGTGTTCCTGCCTGGCCCTTCTTCAAAATCAACCTGCAGTCCAAAGAGCTGACATTGAGAGCTGAGAGGATGGTGGGGAATAATCAGATGCAGGTGTGGGAGTGCTTAGAGGAACTGCTTTGAGGTCCAGAAAGCTCTTCCAAAGGTTTTCCTGCATCAGCAACAACCCAGGAGGAGAGGTGTGATTGCTGCAGGGCTTAGGTTCAGAAAAGGTATGTTAAATGGTATGGCTCTGTACTGCAGTGAATGGAAGCCGTTTACCTTCTCTGGACTTGGAATCTGCAGTCCTGACTTGGGGCCCTAAAGCTTCCTCAGTATTCAATGGAGAAGAGCCAGACTCATTGACTGATTCACAACAAACAGCATATTCACTGCTGCAGCGTTAAGGGAACACCAAAAAATAGTTGAGACTATGGCTTTACAGTCTCTTTGCTCTAGCATATGCCTGTGCAGTTGTAAACAGGGGCAATACCCCTTGTCCTTCTAAGGTTACTCAATCCTTTTTCTTTGTAAAAAGCACAAGTGTATGACCAATGAAGAAACTTATCCAGATGGAAAAAACCTTTTCTGTTTTTTTTTTTTTTTTTTTTGGGATTCATGAACTCATGAACCCAAGCCATGGCTCTGCTTGAGGTAGTGAGCCACTGAGGACACTGGTGATAAAAGCAAGACTATCCTCATCAGTCTAGTGGAAACCTGGGCTTTTCTATATAGCGTTATCACCTTCAAGACTCACCTCAGCAAAGAAACAAACTAATTCACCTGATAAAACTTTATCCAACTGGAAGTAACAGAGCTGGTCTAAGCTAATCACCTATGCTAATCATTTTCACCTTACAGTCACTGGAGGAAAAAACCTTGCAGATGGTGTCTCATCCTTTGTTTCCAGTATTTCAGGGGGCGATGAACTGATGGCTGGAGGTACATATCCAGTGATTGTTTAACTCAAGTTAAAGTCATAATAGTGCAAGTGTGACTACAACATATATGTTCAAAATAAACATAAGTTCCCCCTTTCTGAGTCACACATATAAAAAGGTAGGGCTGATCATTTAAATACCAAGTGGTAGAACAAATACTGTTACTTCTGAAATGCTACAGCATTTCTTCTGGCATTTGAAACAGCTAAGGAAAAGCTACCACAAGTGTGCTTATGTGTGGAGGTGACACATTTCTGATTGCAATATAAATATGTCCTGAGAATATGTCTGTACTGCACACAGAAAAGCAAGATCTAGACACCTAAGATAGCTCTCAATAATCTCAGAAGGTCCAAGAAGAAAAGTTAGATTGGAGATATTGCCCACACTACTGAAAGAAGTATGACACACAAGCTTGAAGGTGCCAGGGGTTTAAAAGCTTTTTGCTAGCCTTGCTTCACAAATCGTGCCCTTAATTAGAAGGTTTTGTGTAATACCTTCAGGTATGAAACCAATAATCCTTTGAGAAGTGCAATCTGTTCAAGAAAACTCTCTATAAACTGCCCACTCAGTGAGCTGGAAGATAGCAAATCCTACAGCAAACAAATGAACAACAAATAGAAGTAGGAAAATATTTATTTTATCACTACAGCAAAGTGTTTACCCAGTTAATTGTTTAGAATTTGGATACGTGCAAGATATCTTGTTGTAAGTGTATAATTTCTCCTTAAAATAGGAGGACAAAATCTCAGCTGAAGCTGTTTGGCTCTTACATTGTAGAAATTCCATGAGGTAACAAAAGCAGTGGAAAAAATCAATTTGTTGTGGCTTCGACAGCTCTATGCAAGCTTTTTCTTTTTGGTTCATTGAAACTGTCTTTAAACTGAAATAGGGGAGCCAGTTCACTACAAGTGGTCAACAGCTTTTCTGCTTGTTTATGTTATTTACCACAGGAATACAATAAAAGTTCATGACCTACCTGACATAAATCTAGATTACTAAAATGTTACATGTGTTTTCAACTGGGAAAGTTGCTGTTTGAGCTAATAATAGGTTTCTTCAGCCGAAATAAAGATGTGGACTGGAACAAATTGACTATCTGGATAGAAACCTCTGTCTTCTCCTGTGTGTGGGTAGTTCACAAGCATAATAAAAACCCAGAGCATTAATATTAAGTGTATGCGGATGGTTTGGGCTTTACTTTAAGATCAAGGAATATCTGTTCATTTCCATGGCCTGACAAAAACCTTGAAGTCTCTTCAGACGTTTTGTTCATGCCTATTTGGAATCCTTTGAACTCCCTGTAAATCTCTTTTTCTGAGGCTGATGTCACCAGTTTAGGAAGGAAAAAATAGGGAAGCACAGCCTTATGTGAGAGGGTGATTTGTTACATGGCCCTCTATTTGCAAGCCTTGATCTGAAAGAGGCAGCAAGCTTATACAACTAGTAAAAATACCTTAAAATTATTGTAGTTGAATCTTGGACATCTGTGTTCTTAATCACATGTACTTTAAATTTCAAGTTTCTTTGTAAGGGATATTAATAATAGACTGTTAAATTAAACATAGCATAATCTATGCATTGCAATCATTAAGCCTCTATACATATTTACATGTGGTAATTAAATTCTGCTTCATATTTGTTAGTTTATTTTTCTAGGGGAGCAAAAGAACCTCATAAAAATTTATGTTAACTTTCAATGACTTTATAAGAGGAATTCTTCATACAACATTGATGCAGCTTTATCAAGCCTTGCCATACTTGGATTAACTTAAGCCTACTACTGAAGTTATAAGGTATCCTATGGAAATGGAGGCAGTGTATTTTGCTATGGAAAAAGATTGAGGTTGCTGTGAGAAACTCATTGTCTCTGTTTGAAATTTTAGTCTTAGATACACCAATAAATAAAGAACAGTGAAAGATCCAGGCATCCACTCTTTGTGCCAAATGAGAAGAATTAAGTTAAATTATGAATTTTGAAAAAAAACTAAACAAAGCAAACTGAAGAAAAACAAAACAAAATAAAAAAAATTCTGTCTGAGTAGTTTAATTAGAGCATTTAGTAACATTGACTGCTGGGAACATTAAACACAGCCTTTTACAAAGCTAAAAAAGAATAGAATATGAAGAAAATCTAGATTTAAAATATTTTAGTGACGATGAACATATTTCCTCATTGTGAATTTTTACCTCATGTAAATCTGGAGAAAGAAAATTGTGTTTCATACATTGCTGAACTGCATCTTGGAAGTCAAATGCATGGGGGAACTCAGTGCCAGATGGCACAATCAGGATCAACATTCACATCCACAAAAGCCATGTAGTTTCTGTCACTTTTTAGAATAATCCCAAAAGCCTGAACTGCAAAATATTTCCAGGGCAACTTGAAAAACAAGGAAGTGAGAACCCCTGACCAGCCCTGGCCATTTTATAAAAAAAACAGCACAGATTTTCTTCTACCTGTCCTTGCAACTCAAATCTGGGCTTACTCTTTTGCATCAAAAAGTCTCTGTCCCTAGTTGGGTCTAAATATCTTCTGTAGCTTCCAAAGAACACTTTTCCAAAATTTCCTTGGTAAGATTACAAATAAAGACTCCTGGACCTATAAGAAAAGCAGGATAATAAAGACTCCCTTCTTAGAGAAAGACAACTCAGAAAAATCTCAATATGCCTCCGTGCATAACAGTTACTGTCCTTTAAAACTCATTTGACATTATTCATGAAACAAAGATAGGTCTATTAGGATGGTCATTTTTCTGTGGTTTTGTCTGTAAATAAAGGATACAATTAAAAAGCACATATCCTAAAGGAAAATTTTCTATACATTCTATACTCATAGGCTATAGATCCATCTTTAAGCTCTAGTGGTTTAAAAAGTTTTTTCATTGTTTAAATCTTTAAACCGTAACAATATTTCCCCATTGCTATAAATTCTATTTAATTACTAATCCCATGAAAAACTGATAACTGCTAGTCTTCCATAATGCAATCCTTTCATCTCCAAATAATGTAGAGGAGGTAATATGCCACTCTTGAAAATCTTTCTTTAATCCTTTTTCCTTTTAGAAAATAGAGCCATGAAGATTTATCACAGTTCCATAGATTTCAAAAGAAGGCTAGGGCTTTGTGATGTCAATCCATAGGACCGTAAAGATGCTACTTTGCCAGAGCTATATTGTACTTCTAAACTGGAATGAGGAAATTGATTTGCAGTAGAATATATCTTATTACTCAATTACCATATCAGGCAAGCAAAGTCTTTGTTCTACTTTTTTTCGTCATTTCAGTTTTTAATCACTAAATGAGTTTCAATAATGCAAGTTTGAGTATTTCATAGTTTTATCTTCATATACTAGAGGTATAAGATATTTTTTCCTCTGACTTCCATTGTATACGTATTTTTCCTTACAAAACGTACTTGTATCCAGTTGTAACTGTTCACATCAATTAACTCTTTATTTTTTTGCTATTGAAATAATATAATATGAAAAAAACCAAGTCTCTAATGCTTTATAATGCTAATTTTCATTTACCTGAGCAACATTCTTGTCACTTTTATTTCCGAATATTTCCATGACTGTCTTTTTACAGTTCCACAGTTACATGGATGTTGAGTAAAGATGATGAAAAAATCCAGGGAGCCTGTCTGTACTCATCACATACCAATATGCTTTCAAAAGACTTTGTTATCCCAAAATCAATAATTACTGCCTTGAAATTTCACATTTCCTTGTCTGCAACTAAAAGAGACCTCTTAAAAAATGACAAAACCAAAACACAACAGAAAAAGTAACCACATATCAATAGTAGATTGCATGCCAAACATACTTTCAAAAATGACTGAAGGAAAAAAATTAAGTGTCTGCACCTGAGGCAAGACTGCCCCTTAAACAAGCTTAGGTGAGATTCAAGCTCCTTTCAAAGACGAGTTACTTGCCTTAAATGACTAAGCTCATATAATGTCAGGTAACACAAAGATTGCTCTTTGGAATTTCCTATGTGATCCATGAAACGACAGATCGCTGTAAGAGCAACAGCAGAATTATCTGGCTCTGCTGTTGATACAGATATATTTATTGCTGTTGAGACAAGGCTTACAGAAATATTACTCCAATACCTTTGAGCTGCAGATTTCTTTAAAAGAAAATATCAACCCACAGACATAAAAACCAGATAATGTCTCTTTTCTTCTCAGCCTGGGAAGTCTCTCCCGCGCTCCGTCTCTCCCTCTCTGTGCAAGAACCGCCTTGCTCATACAGTTCCGATGCAGTGGAGCATGGTGTCATGAGATGCTTATTCCTGAATTTAAATGGAGTGTAACGATAGCGATCCTCCGTGAAAACCAGAATAAGGTCCCGATCGGGCTTAGGCCACCTTCAGTGCCGTCGGAAGGTGAAATAAAAGGATTTGGAAATTCCATGGTCAGCTTCGGTGTGGATCTCCCCAGTTGCAGCGGATGTGACCAGCGGGGTTCCGCGCGGTGCTCCACACAAGCACATACGCGTAGCCATACATATAGGCACAGGCGCACGTACAACTTCCTTGCATGCTGAAGCAAACTCCTCCCACGCTCTGCTCCTGGTGCACATCTAAATGGCTGTTTTATACGTATTAACCCTGTGAAATGCTGTAGGACTTTGCTATTCACCTCCCAGATAATAAACTATCCGTTTGCAAGCCTGTCACACAGTTCACAGATCAAAGAATCAAGGTGTCAACAGCCTTCTTTAGTATAGATATCACTGGTTCTTTACTGCCTAGTTATGCTGGCATTGCCCTTAGACATTTTTTGTCTTGAGGTTACTTACCCCCTTCAAGTACTCTATTTTCCTTTTCATTGCATCTGTGCTACAGGCTTGCTGGCTGAAAAAATATTACAGAAAAAAATGCAGCAGTGTCACCCTTTCCCCCATTATTCAACTCGCTTTCCTTCTATCCTGCCAGTCTACTTTTGTACACAGTTTTCCTGTTTAAAAATAAAAACAAAACAACAGAGTAAATGCAAGCATAACTAAAAATTTTAGATTAGAAAATAAGTGTAATAAGCAGATATTTATTAAAATAAAGTTTTAGAGAGGTTTGCTTTATTTTTCTGAATGTTCAATAGTTTTTAGGTTATAATTGCAATTCAATGTGAAAAGAAGGAGGGAGGGAGACACACGGACAGGGAGATGGGCAGCCTGGCTGGGGGTAAGATTTATACTTTAGTAAAACAAAAGTAAAACAAAAAGGCTGTGCTGTTTCCATACCTTACTTAAAAAGGAGGCATGGTGAATAAGTTCATGTACAACTCTTTCTGCCAAGACAGTGTATGTGCCAGTAATTTATGAGCAATGGGCTACAGCTGTGATCTCCAGCTCTGATGCCGGTTTGGTATTTCAGTAATTACCACAGTTTCATTAACATTTAAAGGGAATAGTCAGCTCAATATCTCTAAAAGACTATTTTGTACAGCGTGGATCCATTTTACATTTGCATTTGACATTTGATAATCTCTACACATAAGCTCTGAGCCAGAGAAAAGAGATGTCACACACAGAGGAAAAATTAACCCAGATGTAATTTCTCAGTAAATCTATGAAACTTTAGAAAAAATGTTCAAGACTGGTGGTGTTATGAAGAACACCTATTTCCCAGTCTTAAATTAATTTGAAACATGAAACATCACTTTTATATCTTTGTTTTGCACTTGTTATATTTCTTGGTATGGAAAAGAAATTGAAGCAGGAGGCCAAGGAATAGTGAAAAAATCAACAGGTCAGATATGTGTATATATTGTCTATTTCTATTTAGTAAAATCAGACATATTTATGAGACATCAGCTTTATTTTATAGCAATCTTCATTTTAACCTATCATTCTCCTCAACAACTGCGTTTTTACCTTGAACAGCTGAGGCAATTAACTAGACTCCATAAAGAAACATCACTGGCATCAGCATAGAAGTAATGGAAGGTAAACAGGAAACAGTAAATAAAATTCACAGACAGGTTTGAGTTGATGAACATGAGAACAAACAATCATAAATTCTGCATGCCTCATGAACTTTAGCAGTAGACTGTTCTATAGAAATGTTAGCTGCAGCAGTAGTGAGAAAGAAAATTGTTCGGAACTCCTGGGAAAAAAATAAGGAACAAAGCATAAAATATAACTAATTGCATAAACCTAGAGTTTCTCCATATGCTGCACACTGAATAGCTCTGATCCCCCACAGCTGAGAAATATGGAAGAAATGGAGAGGGATCAGTGGAAGGTGACCAAAGGAACCAAACTACAGAGTTGTTTCCTTGGGAGAAAGGATCAAATAGATGCAGACTACTCAGCCTGGGGAACTAAAAGAATGTTGTAATAGATTTGTTTGCAGTGACGTGACCTGGCAAAGAAAGTAGGGTGACCTACTAAACAAAACGTGACACCTAATCCTTCACACACAATATAGTTCAACTGTAAAATTTCTTGGTATAGGGTGTGTGGATACAAAAACCAAGCTCCTCAGAAAACAGAATTTTGTGTGGCAACCACTGCCAATCTGTGTTGCTCTATGGTTTATTTTATCCACAACATTTGGAAACACGTTGTCTTTCAAACCAGCCAAGGGGAATGGCCAGTAAAGCGCAGATCTTATGTTTTTGTGATGCCAACTCCCCCCAGTCATCATAAGACACAGCTGCACTGCTGCAAGAAGCAGGGACAAACAGTGGTCATATCCCCATAGCGAGCTGGGGATCACCAAGGACCCCAAAGCACTCTGTCACTCTTACTGGGAACTCTCCAGCAGAAGTCTGTGCATGCCTCACAGTGTGGCATTTGATATGAAGACTTCCCTTGGGGGTGGGGATTTAGGTGTTTCCATGCTAACTGGAATGTATATAACCTGAGGAGCATCTGCTGGTCCCCACTCCCAATGGATCAAGACTGCAACCATTACTCCAACCACAGACATCAAAATTGCAATGATCAAGTCTGATTGCCCTAACCATGGGTGGTCAAATATTTCCACTATCTTTTCTTGTTTGTTCCTTCTCTTTAATTATTTTTCTTATGAATTCTCTTCATGATTTTTTACAGTTTTATAGAAAATAACCAAAATGGCCATGTATCTTTTTCCTGTTGAAATTTTTAAAATAAATCTGCCTCATATACACCAGCCATTCAGTATCATTTCACTCTAATTCACCCCAAGGGATTTATTAACAGGAACATCACTTACCCTGCCTCCCAGGCAGGTTGCAACATTATACTCCCATAAGATGAAGACTATTTTTTCTCTAGCCAAAGAAATTCTGAAGTACTGAATTTCCTGAAGGCTGGCAGAAAATTCTGGAGGGCATTCACTACAATCCTTGTAATGTTTGAATATTCTTTCCTAAGGATCTATTTTTGCCTACTATCAGAAATAATATGGATACTGAGAAGATGGTTGGTTAGTCTGACAAATTTTCTGTTCTTCTGAATTAGTTTTATCAATCCCCTGAAGGAACCAGGAAGCACATTGTGTCATTACTGACAATTCAAATGAAGTTGCCTGTTTCTTCCTATGTTTCTTTTATGTCAAGAAAATTGCTTCACACAAAGGCCTTAGATTGCATGAAAGACAAAATAGTCAATTTATATTACTTTCTAAGAAATAATTTTAGACATTCAAACTGTGCTCTGAAAGCCTTCTCACTGAAGACTGGTGAAAATGTCAAGACCAACCAATGTGAATGGACCAACTGGATAATAGTTTGGCAAGATTGGTTTGAAACAGTGCCATGTCCCACCAGATTTAGCCCTTAACAATACAAGAAGTCAATACAAGAAGCCATTTGACAACTCAGTTTAATATCAGTTTGAATCACATTAATGTCATTCTGGGAAAACTGGGAGGAAAGTTAAACACCTAAATATTATCCTGTGCTACATCTCTGTATTATGTCCATTTTAAAAATTGTGTATTTCCTGAAGGAGGTATAGTTAGTAGAGGTCAGCCAGTGGAGCTTTGAAAATTTGGACTAACTGACAATTTGACTGGAGCTTTTTCTTTAAAATAATATTGAATTCAAAGTTAATAAATTTTTTGTTACTGTTGTCAGATACCAACTGAAAATTTTCTATTTTCACAGATTCAAAGAAACAGAGTCTACTCTGTACAATAAACAATCAATATTTGCTTAAATGAAATTCTACTATAATTTATGTCCAAAAATTGTGGAATATTTATTTTAGTACATCAGTCCAATATCATGAAGTTATTTCAGAAATAAATTAATGTAAAACAAAACTGAAAACATTGTTCCTGATCTTTATAGTAAATAGAGAAGCTTAAAATCTGTAAGCATCAAGATAGATTTGGAAATGTAAAAGTATTAACATAAAATTACTGGTAATCTATGGGTGCTGTTTTAGTAACATGTGCATCCCCTTGCTGAAACACTGGGCTACTCTATTAGCTGAAAATGGTGTACTGTAATTTCCTAGAGAAATAAAGGAATTCGAAAATAAAAATTCATTCTACCAATGAAAGTAAAATTATTTTTCAAATCCTTCAAGGCACTAATAGCCCTTTCTCAATATTATAATGTCTAAGATGTAATTAATTTTTGGATTTTAAAATTTCTGATAAATTCTGTAGTTCATTGTCTTTGTGCAGCTGATTTGCTATTCACATAGAGTCTTTTTTAGAGAGCTGTGAAAAATAGTCCTGTGTTTGTCTTATGACACAAGGGCAATTGAGCTCCAATCTCATCCAGATAATTTGATCTGAGAACTAAAACACTTTGTTGAATATATGTTGTGTGGACATTAAAGTGCAGCATCAGCCTAGAAACAAGGTATTCACAATTTCTATGCATTTTAAACAGGTTGAGAGTTCTAGTCTTAATTCTCATTGATTGAAAAATGAGGCTGCACAAACTATACATCTCACTGTGCTGTCAAAGAATGGCTTTAGTATATTTTCCAGGTGTTCAAAAAAATACAACACAAAAAGTGAATGAATAAATGTGCAACATTCTACACATGTGATCAACATGGAGTGTTTTGGGTAAAATTAGAAACTGATTTTCTGGCTGAAGCACAAAATTGTAACAGACACCCTCTTGCCAGAATTTATGTGCAAAGACATGCGGTTTTAAAAAGGAGGTAAGGAGGAAGAGACGTGGAATTTTCTGTAGCAGAAACCTCTTTTTCTGTTCTTCTTCTATTAAAATACTTGGAATTCTCAGCAGAAATTGAAAATTTGATACATGACTGTCATAGCACCCGACTAAGGCAAACACCTGAGATGTGTTCAGCTGGACAGTGAGATCTCCTGCTACTGGGGAAAGAAAGTTACCATCTCCCTTGATGAGGTTTGATGTGAGCTTCTGCCATGACCCAAAACAGTGTATAAAGTGAAATCGTTTGTTCTCAGATGATAGATGTTATAAAAGAGGTTGCTAACCATTGAACTGGAAGTGAGAAAGGCAGAGGAGGCTGCAAATAGCTCAATACCAGCAGACTACAGGGCGCATTGGGGCCTGCCAATTTGAGTGTCTCTCACCTTCTGCCTTGCTGGCAGTAAATCAAACACACATACCAGTAGGAGAGCAGAGTGGGAGAGAAGTACACAGAAAGCTACCAGTTTTGGCTGGGAAATGGCAGTTACAATCATGTGTGTGCATGTGTGTGTGTTTGCGACAAGTTCCAATGCAGCCCACCTCCCAGAAGAATTTCTTCCTAAAATATAATCTGAATCTACTCTTTTTCAGTTTAATGCAGAATCTCCTTTGTCCTATTGCTACAGACCCTTGTCAAAAGTCCCTCATTAAAAATCCCTCTCCAGTTTCCTTGAAGGGCACCTTTAGGTACTGGAAGGCTGCAATGAGGTATCCCTGCAGCCTTCTTTTCTTCAGATTGAACAGCTCCAACTTTGAGCCTGTGTTCCTAAGAGAGGTTCTCCAGCCCTCTGACCACCTTTGTGGCCCTCTCTGGACTCATTCCAACAGATCAGTGTCCTTCTTGTGCTGAGGACCCCAGACCTGGATGCAAACATTCCAGCTGGACTCTCTTGAAAACAGAATGGAGAGGGGGAAATCATCTCCCTTTGACCTGCTGGCCACACTTCTTTTGATGCAGCCCAGGATATGTTTGGCCTTCTGGGCTGCAAGTGTATATTTCTGTCTCACCTTGAGTATATCGACATTGAAAATAATTTTTCTGTTTCTTTTTTTTGGCTTAATCAATTTAAGCACCAGTGAGAATTGCATGGAACATTTCCCCAAATAGGTTTCATGGGCAGATCAAAGTTGTCATTATCAAAGAAAATAAGCCTTGCTAGACTGGATTTTACCACACGTTTGTTGGTTCTTGCCTTGGGCAGCAGATTCACAGTTCAGAGAAAAATGAAATCCTTAAAGTACATTTTGCCAGTTGAGAAAAGGTGAAAGAACAGAAAACCGTTTGGAAAGGCAGGGCAAAATTTTTACTTTCCCAGACTTCTATTTGAAGATTAATTGATGCTATATTGACTCTGTCCACAAAGTTAAACATCATTAAACATCATTAAACATCATTGAAATCAATAACAAATATTTCAAGAAACATTATATGATAAACTCTCATCTATAGCATAAATAATATCTGTGATTTTGTAAAATATCAATTCCATGGGTTAAATATATGCATTCAAGAGTTAACTTTATCTCTGTTTAAGGCAAACAGCTCTTTAATTTGGTATCAACTTGTCTTCATTTTCAGCACAAGTTCTTCCCTACTAGAGACCTGAACCTGACATTCCTGTAAAATCTGTACTTTGCAAATTTTGGAGTTAAAATTATGCATACCCTAATGAATGCATCAGAATACTGAGATAAAGTCATAAGGGATAATTCATCAACTTTTTATCGAAATGATTGAACTGAAGATGAAAGCTCTTCCACACAGAAATTGATAACCATACCATACCACACCATACCTCTAGATAAGAGGGAAAAAAGTATATCTAACTTTTCTAGGGCAAAATCACACTAAAAAACAAAATAAAGCAACGAAAACAACCTCAAAACTAGAAAGTACAGAAAAACCCCTAAATTCTGAAAGTCAGATATTCCAACTTTTCTCCTTACTGAACTGAAACTATTTTGTTATAAATTAATAAAGAAGCAGAGTAATTTTTTTTGTTCCTCACTACAAAGTTCTTTACATCCAAGATCAAATTTTCTATCTGTTGAAATGGGTAAAGGGAAGGTTCATTATCATGTCAGCTCTAACAAAATAAACTTTTCTAACAAACTAATGCTACTACAATTTGAAATTCTTCTAGCTGATGTAATAGACTGCCAGGATTTGATTAGCTACAGCAAGGGCTGGGTTCAATTTCTAGGGATCACATCAAATTGAGCCCCCATCTAAAAACCTGAGAAAATTAAATTAAACTGTCTGGGTGCTCACTGAGCTGTACTTCTCCACTCTCAAATGATGAATCAACTGGCTTAATGAAACAGTAAGGTATTGAAGAGAGTGAAAAAAGAGGAAAACAGGCATATAAATAGCACAGCAGACTAGCTGGCTATCTCTTTGCTAAACAAGAGATAGTATTCCCTCTTGTTGATAAGAGAACTACTGTGGAAGCTAATGTCCTTGCAAATTTCTTCCACAACAACAGAATATTTATTGTGTTTGCCAGATTTGCTTGTGGTATCACCTGTTCTTGTAGGTAGTTGACGTTGTAGTTGAACATTGAATGACTGTAAAAGATCCTATTGGAAGTATCAGGGAAGACAAGTCCACTGTGTTCCTCAAAAACTCCTAAGCCAAACAGTGATGCTCTAAATCTTTCCTTCCCTGCTTTGCTCCCTTTATGTGGACCATTAACTCCCACCCATCTCTGGCTGTGCTGAGTGTGGAAAAACTGAATTATATAATCCTTTATACCTCATAACTCCTCATGAAAAGGAGTTATGAAAAGGACAGCACCTGGTATAACTTCTCCTCCAAAGTTGTTTAAACCACTATTTATTTTATTGTGAAAAATCACTGTAATTCCAAAAATGACCCATGTACCTCCTTCCCTAGCATTGCCCATCAGCAATTGTTGGATAAATTATCTATTTTCAGGGACTAATATTTGCCAAAATGAGAGGAGAAAGAGCTGAGTAACCTGTGTAGTAGACATTCAATGTCAGCTATTATCCAACTGTCCCAGTGCTGTGAGATGTGCACTGACCACTCCAGTGACTTTTTTTCCTGCAGTGCTTTGTGGTGTTAACTAGGTCATGCAGTACACAGAATGTATTGCCTTCATAAGCCATTTGAGTCTAATGAACTGGCAACTGGAACAATTTTCAGGAAGATGGGGAAAGCATGTTTGAAAATTCATAGGCAGAGTGAGACATCAAACTCAGGCCTGCTGTGTTCAGGGTATTGTTGGTGCCATCCAGTTGTCAATTGTACAAAAGGAGCAGTCACACCCTACTTCCCCATCTGCAATATAAGTGAGGAAAGAAGTCTGCTGTGGAAGGTTTTGGGCTAGGGCCAACAAAGTCATCAAGGAAGTTCTCCTTTGCCTTGGGTAGTGCAGCCAGGTACTCATTTACAGCCTTTTGCACTTGCCAGCTTTCAGGAGCTTTTAGTGAGGTCCTCACTGCTCTGGTTCTTACAATTTCTATTGTAAAGCACTTTCTTCAGGCATTGGTAAAGTAATAAAAACATCTAATGCAGAGTCTGGATGCCACCTTCAGTGCCAGAAACCCAGAGGCTTACATTGCAAAGACTAGTACGAAGCCCCTGTGTAGAACTAACCTTAGGTTCAGATCATTTATGGAGCTCTAGTAATCCCAAATCTTTAAAAGAGCTTCTAATCTGCTCAGTGTATTGGATTCTTTCATCTGAAGGCATTAAACTCTATAGGCAATTACTAGCCCAGGGAGGTATTTATCTCCCTTATCAATGAAGATATGAAATGTTAATGAACAATGTATGTCAAATAGCAATTTTTAAATCAGGTTATTGCAAAAAAAAAAAAATAGCTCCAAGCCCACACCTCTAAAGAAGAGAAAACCAATGCACCCTGAGTGATTCTGGTAACTAATCAAATGTGTCCCACATGCTACAGTAAGACCTGTAGCAAGATCTCTATTTAATAAGGCCACACATTGAAAGGCAATATCAGCTTTATCCTAGGTGGCAGCTGTATTTATCAAAGCCAGTGTCTGCAGAGTCAGAAACTATTTTATTCTGCAAAAGCAATTATTCATTTATTCATTTGGGTCCTGACTATATTTTATCACTAACACATTTGGCTGCATGAAATGTGATAGTTAGGTCTAAAGCATTCTTAAGTATGGAAAAGAATTTCCAACTATTAATGGCCCTTCAAAGCTTTGCATAACCTTACCATGACTTCAAAATTCTAATAAGAAATGATGGCATTATTAGAAATATAAAAAAATACCTTAAATCTGTGGCACATTCAGAAAAATAAGTGTCTCACCATGGCACTGTTTGATACTGGTTCCTCCTCTAACTCTCCAAAAGTAAAGCTTTTTTTCATGGGAGTAAGGTCTACCACTGGTAAGCGAAATTTTAATTTATGTCAAATACAACAAATAAATACTTTTGCTATCTCATTTCTGTATGCCTTTCTCTATCAGATTAAAATATTAGCTTCATTTTGTTTTCTAATTAGCCTCTCAGAGAGTGAGACACCTAGTTATGGTCTAACCTGGGCTATGGCTTTTTGCATCTAAACTAAAACTCTGACTTCTTTCATGGTCTTTGAAGAGACACAATGAAAAATAGCAGTTCTGTCAGTTATAGTTCTTCTAAAGAAGATGATGGTGAAGATGAAAGTGAATTAAAAATACAATGTTGTCCAAAAGGAATATGTGCAAAATTCTCTAGGTATGATTAAACAGAAAAGAGGGTGAGGAACCACTGTATAGGCACATACCTATAAAGAATTATCAAGTCAGATGAGCACTTGTAGGACATGCAATAGAACATGACCAGTCACCTACAGGGATTCAGAGTTCTGTGCATGTGCCAGTGAAGAGGAAATATTTGAAAAAAATCAATGGAAAATCAAAAAAAACCAAATTAATATCTACTGAGCATATGAGAATGCTGAGATACTAATATGTAAATAGGAGATATTTTCAGATTAATGGCAGAAATTATATTCATATCACAAAAACACAGCTGTCCAAATTTCAAGATTGATTGTGTCATTGGAAGAAAAATTTCTAGAATGTCTTTATATGGTTAAATAAATTACTTTCCCTTATGCTGGAATTAGGACTACTGTGACTGGTTTGGGAAAGATGAAAGAAAAACACCGAATTTTAAGGCTTGAGGGTCTGTCCAAATTTAATCTTGAACATCTGACTTTTAGCAACCCAATAAAGTAAGAGCATATAAGAATGAGCAAGTTTTTATAGTCTTGACAGAAGTCTTGCCAGTGCCATTAATAAAGCAAAAATTTACATGTTATAGCAATTATGATTAAAAAAAAAATCTAGAGCATTAAAATATTTCTCTCGAGACTGTATACGACTAATTTTTAGAGCATGCATTCAAGCTTTGCCTCTTTTCCTGTCCTGTGGAATTGAGATCAACACTGATGTAGTGGGGAATGGCCCTAATTTTTGTTTACTATCTATAGACAGAATTTGATCTGCAGGGAATCAATATACTGTGAACTTCAAAGAGAGGGGAGGAAAAAAAGGCAAGCATGGAATTTCACACACTTATAAATATCTTTGAAAAAAATGTGATGATGTTGGGTGCAACTGAAAAAGAAACAAATTTTTAAAAATTTTTAGTATCAATGAAATTTACTCTGATAGTGCTTGGACAAAGAATGAAGTTCTGGAAGAAAAGAAAATGAAAGACAAGGTACAGTCTTAGCTTAAATGATAAGATGGAGACAAGGAAAGGCCAGGATATTAAAGACCTACGAAAGGCCAGGATATTAAAGACCTAGGAAGCTTGATTTTAATTCTTCAGAAACCACGGAGGAGGCAAAGTGCCTAGATGAAAACACAGCAAGCAATGTTCAAAATCAAGATTTCAAGACTAAATCAAGTTAAGCCTCTGTACTTTCCTTGCAGAAGGTAGGTAACAGGCCATGAAGATAGGGGAGGAAAAGTGAATATATAGAGAGAATTTGGTAAGACTTTGGCACTGCTGTACAACGCAATTTACAATCTGACTGTGAAAACATGAATTAGATAACAGAAACATAAAACTGAGCAGAAACCTGTATTAAGAGCATGATTATCAAGGACTGACTCTTAAACCAAAAGGATGTAGCAAATATATCTGTTTAGGTCCAGTAGGTCCTGAACAACACAGTATTTCCACTAACAGCCTGAAAATGGAATGAGGAGCTTGCTAATGACATCTATGCAGAGCACCAGGCTCCGTCTGGCTGTAAGCAGATTGGGGAACAGATTTCAAACTCGAAGTGACTGTTTCAGACAGGTTTCACTCCACTGAAGGCAGGTGCAAGTCCTTCCACCTTAGGCAAGAGTAATGTACTAAATGAACCTGAGTGGGGAAGAGCTGGAAGAGAGGGCAGATTGCCAAACATGAACAAGAGGTGAAAAACATGAACACAAATGCTGACTTTAACAAAATTGTAATCCATGAGAGAGGTGGAATAGCTTGTTCTGAATCTGCTGGAGTTATTGAACCTCACTAGTTCCCAGAAGACTTGACTCATTATAAAAAAGATCCAGAAAATGAGAATGACCAGCAGTCTCAAAAGATCTATGAGAAAGATCGAGAGATCTAAGATGATTCAATTATTTGATTCTAGAGAAAATTTCTAATGTTCATATATGCATTTGGTCTTTTAGCTGAATAATTTTATCAGCCATGGGGATGACATTTATAATAGTACAAATGACTACAATTGTTTTGTTATGACTAACCTTTTCTACTTCTCTACTTAGTTTACATTTTTTAGTTGTGGCAAAATGTGTGAATACTCTGTCACAAAAGATTAAAACAAAAATGGCAAACAAAAAGGCTGAGGTATATTTTCACATCTCAATATTGTTAAGTATGATTTTTTTTTTATACTGTGAGATTCACAGAGCTAAGAAAAGCCTCTATTTCACTTTTTGGAATACATGGCCCAAATTCCTTGGTTAACACAAATTCTTTTATTTCCACTCCCCTAACCTACTAGGAAAAAACCAGATAAATAATATGTATTCATTCCTTAATGGTCCTTAGTTGCATAAATAAAAAGATTTTTATAATCAAGATACTTGTATATTTTTATTTCCAAAGACAAAAATAAAATTAGGGTAAACACACAGAAAGAATCATTGAACTATATTTGGCATCTGGTAACTTATAGGAATGTGATGCTACACGTTCCTAAAAAAAAATTTCAAAGTATTATGACCAAACTGGTCATAATAAATAAAATAAATAACTACTGCCATAATAAAATAAATAAAATAAATAACTACTGCCCCTCTTGGACTTACAGAAAGGAGCATAAACACAGAGTATAGGTCCTTTTTATCTTGCGTAGACCCCCTGAGGATTTTGTCTCCTTCATTTATACTTTGGCAGATCTTGTCATGCCAATAAAATGTTACTGCTTGAGTTGAACTGAGCAATGGACTTTGCCATCCATGAAGGATTAAACAAATGTGGAGCATTTATGAAGACATCCAGTTGCTACTGGAGCCCATCTGTACTGGAGATTTCCTAAATATTTTGGATCAGCTGGAATTCTGTACCAGGCTGGAGGCAGGAGCAGTAGATCATCTGTTACCACAATCTGGTTGCAAGTCCTGTGCCATAGATGATTTCAGCTATAGATGATTTCCTCTGATGATGCTCCAGCTGTAGGAAGATAATGTGGCTGAGCAGTTATTCTCAGAATGAAACTGATTCCCTGCACCCATGTATTCCCTTAGAGTAAGATCACACCCTCCTTTCTGATCCGGGCCTTAGGAGGAGTTGTGAGTTCTGTAGGACTAGCCCAGTATAAATTCGTTTCCCCAAAAAGATTAAAAATAACCATTCCCATTAATTTCCTTGCTGGAAAATCATGGTTACAAGTACACCATTTGTGTAAGAAAGCCTTATCATTTATTAGAGTTATTTATAGATGCCCCTAATTTTAATGCAATTAAAAAATTCCTAAGGGATAGAGAAAAAATGCAATTGTCGTAGGCTGTCAAGTGCTCTGAATTCAGTACAGTAAATCTTAATAGGTGTGAAAAATATGGAATTTTGTAGCACAGTAGAATATATGGTGAAATCAGCAGTACTGCTTTTTACTGCATAAGCTATCTGACACTATGCTCTGCAGATGTTTTTTCCAAAACAGAGATTGTGACTTTCTCTGCACAGACTAAATTAATCCTCCTAATCCAATGGTTGTTCTGATCCTCTGAGGAGAGAACTAGATTAATAAAATCACTTCTCCAGTGTTTCCCTGTTATTCTTGCAATCAATCTGATTCTAGGGATCAAAGAAGAGAAAGCACGGGATTTCAAATAAACACAACTGAAAGTCTCTCTGAAAGTCCTTTGCTGTCTGTTTCTTGGTGATTTTTAAACTTAGCACCAAACCAGGAAGGGAGCAAAGCACTGTGATTTCTGTTTTACAAATGTATTTAATTTATACATATATTTCTATCACTCACATGCGACTTTTCTGGCAATAATTACTTGGTCAAGACATCTGTGATCCACACTACCAGTGCATTGCAGATCATCAGTCTTTACTAATGGAAACATGCACATAATACATTGATTATTCATGACCTGCTTCAATGAAGACTTTGTGGACACATTTTTCCATTAAGCAAATGGATTCATGGCTCATTTGGATTAGACATATAACTTCATCCTTATTAAAGTGATTGGTTTCTATCTCCCTCCCTTTCCTTCATGAATTCAAGACCCCCACATATACTTTTATACTTTTAATTTCTTTCCAACTCCCCTTCTGCTCTGCTTATCACACAGATTACCCTTCTTATTTCTCTTTGTCTGTCTTTCCTAGTGCTGTAGATTTATATCTGAATGTAATCTTTAATTTATTTTTATAATTTAAAAAATTTAAATTAAATTGAATTTTAAATTAATTTGAAAACTATGTATATCATTGCATCTTTCTAGTCCTGTAATAATTCCCATAAAACTATGTTTTCTACATCTTCACCATGCTACCTGCATCCTTTCCTGTTAATTATCCTATTTCTTCACCTCCCACTCTTCCACCTTTTGCTCCACTGCTCCATTCATACCCATGTTTCTTAGTCATTCTCTGGAATCCTTTATTTATTATACCAGCACAGTCTTTAGTGACCAGGATCTCAGGTTTTTTTCTGACTCTCTAAATTCACTAACATGCCTTGTTCTCAGTTTAAAAATGGGAATATACATACATTTTAGACAGGTATACTACAAACAGTTTTTGTGTGGGTAGTTCTACCCTTCTTTATGCATTATTCTCTAGAAGTCTGCACTGTCCTTTCTTCCTCCACACTTTTCTCCTGTTCTGGTTGCAAAAATCTTTCCATATGCCTCCTTCAGTTTTGTGTCACTTAACTTGTTTTCTGCCCAAAATATTATCTCCTTGATGTCAGAGACTTAATGTTGTCAGACACCTCAGGTGTTTACCAGCTGTTTTTATCTTCAGAAGTGGATATCCAAGGGGTCTAGATGTTTTAGTTTATTTCTGTTATCTCTGCGTTTGTTTGTGTCTTGGTTTGCAAGGTTGTCAGCCCCTCAGCTTTCCACACCTCTGTTTGTCTTTTAGCCCTCTTCCCACCTCATTGCTCCCAGAAGGCCTCTGTTCTATTGATACATCTCATCTTCCTCTGTCACCTTTATAGACCAATTTTAAATTCTCCTGTCATCCTCTCCTATGTGCTGTTCTTTTTACCTTCTTTGCTATCAGATTGCTTTTCTTAAACTCCCTACTTTATTTAACTGAAACTAAATATTTATTTCTGTGTGTTAAACTCTAACTCTTTTCCTCACTGCCTTTAATTCTTTTCTGTCTATTTAACCAATTTATAAGCTGCTAATTAGAAGATTTGGACATCAGTTTAAGATTCTAAAATGCTGTCAAATGGGAAACACTCCCATTATATTTCCTCAATAGATTTTTGGTCCTCAGAAAACTTCAGCTTTTTAGGTGCTCTCTGATACATTCACATAACATTTTAAAGAATGAATTATGCAAAATAGCAGTGACCATTGTTGATAAAAAAAAGTCATTGACCCCTAATGACTGTCCAGAGGCACATAACTATTCCTCGCCCTTGCTATAGCCACGTCACTTGGGCTGTGACACTGGAATAACATTGCCCAATATTTGAGTTGACCTGTAACAGTGTACACATATAGTGTAATATATTCATCATATTGAGGAGTATGTATATGTTCTGCACACTCTATGTGCTCAGTCTAAATAGGCTTAGAAACCTGTAATCGTTGACAAGAAAGAGCTGGGTCCAGAGAGGACTCAGAACACTTGAATTAATCTTGACTCTGGATCACCTATTAAATTAGACTCCTAAAATTAGTTCGGGTAAGCATTATGAACAGGGTTTCCAGAAGACAATTGCACTTGTGAATATTTAGGGAAGAATACTTTAAAGCCTGCAGGGAGAATCATAATTAGAAACTTACTACATCTGAAGAACTATAAGAATATTTGCTGAAAAAAAAGGATGCTAGTAAAGAAGACACGTTTAAATGTCCTTTCTTAGGACATTTTACTCCTAGTGATAGATGTCAAATAACTGAAGTAAAATTATATTTGCTTGCTCTACCACTTCTTGAATGAAAATATTGAATTCAGTATTTAATGTTATCAAATTTGTGAGTTTAAGAAATCTTAATTAATGTCGGTAGAAAAATTTGCAACAAAAAATGTCAATTCTTTCCTTTTTGTCTCCTGAATTGATCTCACTGTCATGCAAGAAATGCCAGAATGTATAAATATAAATGTATAAATATTGGCAATTTTCAAAGTTTTTTCATCCTAAACCTAATGAAAGTGAATGACAGTAAATTCATGAGCCCTAAGCAGACATAGAGGGGCTTTGTCATCTCTGGTGTGTACCTTGGTGAAGTTCTAACATTTCTAAAATGTAGCAGGTGAATAATCTTCTCTCATGAAAGCAAGTATATGAAAGAATCTCAAGTCTTCAAAATTTTGTGATACTCTAATGCTATTTTTAATATTAGATCTTAATTGCCACTAATAAATACATATATAATGCTATTTTTAGTAAAAATTTATGCAAAATATAAAATTATATATATGTTAATTAGCACTTCAAATGGATGTATTTGAAGATGAAATAGAACTCAGGTTATTTTTCTCTAAAAGATTATGAATATTTCTCCTTTAACTATTTTTCTAAACAGTTTCTGTTCATGTATCAGACCTTTAAAGAAAGTTTCTGATGAGAAAAACTATGGACAGTTACTTGAAATTTACTTACAATAGTGTCAAAAGAAAAATTTGAAATCATTCAAAGCTAAGTTGGCATTTCTCACTGCTTTGCATTATTTTATCATTTGATGTAAAAATTTTTCTCTGCAGATGACTTCTTAGGTCAAAACCCCATAAAAATCTTTCTGACCTTGAGGCTGCAGAGCAGAGCCTGAAGAGCAGAAGGCCTGTGTTGTACCTTGAAGGTCCAAAATTAGAAAGCTGGGGCAAAAGATCCTGAATTTATTTTATTATTCTGAGCTTATGCTCTCAGACTGCTGTTAACATTGCACTTCTATGTCCCCTAAAGCATAACCACTGACAGTGCCACTGCCACTGACTGCGTGGCTTCACTCTTGAACCTGGACACACACAGTCAGGCTTTGAAGAGGACTAAATGTCTGCTTGAGAACTTGAGAAAAACTGCATTCCCAGCTAAGCACTGCTGGCCATTTAGAGTATGGGGGGACAGGAAAGTAGGTAGGGATGTGCTCTGTATGAACAGAAGAGTGAGCTGGGTAGGGATGGGCAAGAATCTTGTCTTTTGGATTTGCCCAGCATCATGGATTTTTTGAGTAAATTTTCAGGGGATGCATTGGTGATATTTAATAGTCATATAACTTTTAAAAGAGATTCTGTCTTCAAAGGGAATTTTTATTATATCCCTGAAATAGTGACCTGGTTTTGGTGCAAATAGATATAGCATGTGGGCAAATATTGTTAATATTATTTTGATTTTTTAAAATTTCTACAGTTGCTGCTTTTTTTTTCAAATATTGTCACATTTTGTTTGATGTCTTTTAGCCATATTTCCTACAAAGAAAAGAAAATAAAAGAAGTTCAGTCAGTGAAATGTGTTCTGGAAAGGTGCGCTGACATGCATATATTTATGTTTAGAAATTACTTTAATTTGAATAGACTGCCTTGATATTACATCAGTAAAAAGTAACATGGAAGAGACAGAATGATGTTACCTTGCCAAGTGTAAGAAAAAAATGCAAGCAGTCTGTTTCCTAAGACTAACAATTAAATATGCAGATATTAATTAGCTGTGCAAATACTTCTGTGCTTTTTCCTAAACTACCGCTTCAACATTTCTAGAGGAATCATGCTGAAGTTCTTCAAAGTTTGTACATCATTTACTTTGGAAAATCACTTTATGATTCATTAAAATGCTTCTGAAATTCTCTGCATGCAGTATCACACTTGTTATTAATGGCCACAGTCTGTAAAAATTAGGGGAAATGTTTTCCTCATTCATGGTCTGTTTTATTTTCTCACTTAGAGTCTCACTTTATAAATATGTTTACATAGGCATTACATGCACATCTGTGTATGCATATGCATATATATATATATTTATACATGTGTCTATGTATGTATGCATGGGTATGGGTGTATACATTGCTCATTCACACATGTATCATACATAAGAAGGGTGCATCACAAAAAGTCCAGACCAGAATGGCAAATATGGAGAAAAATATGTTAAATAATGAAAGAAATCATGCAGCAGATGACAGTGGTTTAAAATACTGCCTTATAGATGATGTGCTGTGTGTGAAACCTTTCATCTAATATTTGTAAGTTCACAGCAGGCACATCCTGTAGTCTATGGCAGGAAGTTTTATTGATTTACAGAGGAATAGCAAATGCTACCTGAGGCAGCAGTTCTTCCAAAATGCTGTTGATATCAGAAGAAAATAAAGAAAATCTCATTGTTAGATATGATTTGTGATACAATTCTTCTCGTGTGCTGAGTATTAAGGTATTTTAAAGGAAGTGCTCTTTTCTGTCCAGAGAAAAGATATAAGGAACACTTATTCTTGTAACAAAATCAGTCTTGAAAATTTGAGATTTCACAGCCCATTAACCTGCTATTAAAGACCAATGACAGGATTTCTTTCCGAAATGAACTTTGCATTGTGTGAGAAGTTGGCTGTGATACCAGAAAGGGAGAGGAGAAAAAATCCTCACCCAAAACGACAAAAAAATAAGGTCCACAACACGATTCTTATCAAAGTCCATGCTATTAAAGAAATGAAATTGCAGGTGTACAAAGCTGAAGATACCAATTATGTGTAATGGTGCAGAACCAGGTTACCTCAGCTTTGAATTTCAGGCAGTTCACATTCCATTTTACCTGCATTTGCAGAAAGTTGAGACAGTGTCAACTCCCACTTAGGATTCAGTTGATCACAGTGTTACAGAAAGTCAAACTGACAGTTAAGGGGAAGTGAAAGGTTCTGGGTCAGGTCTCTGTTGGTTTTTATTTCATTCTCATTAGGAACAATAATACAACAAATTGTGTGAGATTTTGAAGCTGAAACACATGCATATGTATGGAATATAGTTAAATTATTTGTCTGGGTATATGAAAGGCAAGTAAAAGAAATTTTGGAATAATTTCAGTAAAAAATGTGTGCCTCTCTTTAAATTGTGTCAGTTTAGCATTAGGCAATGTGTTGTCTGGGATAGATGAACCAGGCATGATAATACCATCAGGTGTGCTGTCTCTGTTAATTGTATTCATTTCAAAGGGAGCAATAAACATTAGGATGCTTTAATTCAGTTCATTTCAATGGGAGCAATAAACATTAGAGGCCCTTTAGTGTCCCTTTCTGAAGGGTCCCAGTTGACTAATTTTGCTCTAATTCAAAGAGGGAAGACAGGAAGCATGTTTAATTTAACTCTTTGCATGGCAAAACATTCATTTTGAAGTTGTTTCCTCCAAAGAAAGTACTAATTACAGTAATAAAATTAATATTCATTGCCATTCTAGATATGACACTAGCACCAAAAGCTCTGGCCAATATAGGCTGATGAACTCACTGAAATAATACACCACTCAAGGGATACTTCCTTAGGAATTTAAGTGACTATTTTCCTTTTTCTGGGGTAGCAAAGTAGCAAACAGAGTGGTGTGGTCCAGCTTGAAGGGTTTCTCTGTCATTGTGCTTTGCTGCCTTGGGCTCAGGGGAAATTGGGCTCAAAGGAAAAAAATGCTGGCATGGCATTTCCCCCTTTGTCTTGAGAAGTGTCTTGAGTGTCTCTGGCCCCAGTAATATCTGGTCAGTAGAACTTCCATAAGAAATCACCCTCTTTTATGCGCTGTTATTAGTATTGTTGCTGTTATTGTTCCTTATCTCAATGCTTTTTTTCTAGGAAATTGTTATTCCAATCAATATTTCTGCCTTTATTCCTTTCTTACTGGAGAGGATGGGGGGAAAGGAAGCAGCTGCTTGGAGCTTAATTTCCAGCTGGTTACAAACCACAAGAAATCACTATGGTGACTGAGGGACTGGAGCATCTCTGCTATGAGGAAAGGCTGAGAGTGTTCAGTCTGGAGCAGAAAAGTCTCAGGGGGACCTTACTAATGTACAGAAACTCCTGAAGGAAGGATGCAAAGAAGACAGGGTCAGGCTCTTCCCAGTGGTGCTCTGTGAAAAGGCAGGAGGCAGTAGCCACAAACTGGAAAACAGGAGAATTCCTCTGGACAAGCAAACGCAGTTACTTGAGATTGATGGAGTACACAGGTTGGCCAAGGACATTATGGAGTCTCCAGCCATGGAGTTATTCAGAAGCTCTCTGGACATGGCCATGGGCAGCTGGCTGTAGATGGTCCTACTTGAGCAGGGGATTTGACCAGATGACCTTCAGAGATCCCTGCCAACCTCACCCAGTCTGTGATTTTGTAATAGCCAAAATATTGCTGTGTTATCAACTCCATTTTAGTCACAGATTTAAAATGCTGTGCCACCCCAGAGGACATACAGCTGTCTACTGTTAAAAAAAGTTAACTTCATTTCAACCAGACACAGTAAAATGCTGAAAGCAAACTGAATCCAAAGTTACTGTTTAGGTACAGAAGTCTTAAATTGTAATAGCAGAGTTTATAAGAAGACACACACAGGAAGGGAAAGAGAGAGGGAAGGTGACAAAGAGACTGTCAAACACTCTAATTAATGAAACACTACTTGTTTGAAATGATATAATATTAGTCCTCCTAGGAAATAAAACAACAACACCCCTAAACTGCAAGAAACAGAATAAAACCCTCCTGATAACTTAACTCATTGAGGGGATTGCTTTATTTTTATAAGGGTAGCAGATCCAGATAAATAAAGCACAATTCTCATAGTTTGGTGATCTATTTTCTTTCTGCTACATGGCTTTCTTTAAAGCTTTTGCCAGGTGACAGATATCTATTATGAACTCATTTAGCTGTTGTTGAAAGTAGTGACTGGCTTTTGGGCATTGCAGCAGTACCCAACTGTAACCCAATTGCAGCAGTAACCTATTATGTTATAATTTAAGGGTGTATTATTATTGTTTCTACTGTCACAAATGCCAAGTAGTTGTTGTATCTTTTGATGCAACATACAGTGTTTCATATTTAACATAATGCAGTTAAATAGGTGTTTGGTAAGGTAAATCTCCTTAAAGTTAATAGGAATCTTCTCATCAGCTTCCCTTGGATCTGTTTTTAATCTTATTTCCTTTTATTTCTCATTTTAAGTTCATAGTGCATTAATATTACTTCAGGACAGGTCAAACACATCCTATCTATTTATCTATCAATTAATTCAATCCATCTGGCTTATAGTAACATAAAATCTCAATACATCAGAATATTGTATGAATATTAATTTTAAAATTTTGTGGCAAGATGTCAGGTAAGAACAATATCCTGCTTCTACTCTTTTCCTCCTAGGTCAGGCATTTTTCATCCTGTTTTACAGGGATTTGCAAATGTCTGTATCTGAGAAATGTGTTTTTCACATTTATGTTTGAGTCATTTTCTGTAATGCTTTCAGTCATTTTTCAGAATGCATATACATCTTGACTATTTTCCTTCAAGTATATGTGTATGCTCTCCCTCATATTTTGACTGCTGACATTGAGCTTCTGATTTCCAGGAAAATATATGAAATCACATTGGTATATATTAGCATATATAACGTCTCTAGACAAACACTTTAGCTCAAGTAGTCTCTATATCCATAGGTGGAAGAATAAATGCCTCAGTATGCTGTGATAAACTGTTTAATAAAATAAAAAAATAATGAAACCCTTCTTTTCTGCTGTATTGCCATACATTTTATTGGTCTGAGAGGTAGAATTCTTGGCAGAGAAATCATCCCATGGGCCACATAAAGGGCACATGGTATAATTCAGCCTTGTGTAACTATAAATGACCAGAATAGAGTCCGAAAGGTCTGCTCAATTCAATATCTGATTTATGTTTTGTGCTGTGGTGAGGAGATTTTGGAACTGACAGAGACAGAGGGTGAGGTACGTGCTGCAATTGTAACTGTCCAGGTGAGAGAGAGTACATGGAGCAGGAGCATTTCCCAGTGATTAATTCAGCCAACACTATTCCCTTCATGGGAAGACATTTATTTTAAAAATTCTTCAGGCAGTCATGTGTGCTAGACATTTATAGAGGTGCATGCTATCTGCTACATTTTGAATAAATGTGTATTTTTCTCTGGTGACATTTACCTGTGGAATTCCTTATAAAAGCAAGGGGAAGGTCAAACCTGTTAAAAGTGTGGTTAATGACAAGCTACACAAATAGAGTAGAATAGAGGGGAATTTTGTATTTTTTATTACACACTAGCAGGAGCTATTGCACAGATGATCTGACTTTACTGGATTTGGTTAGAAAATTCTCATCTCATTCTTCTATTGTCATTGATTTTATCAAATATGCAGAATTTATGCTTCATAATAAATATAATATTGATGCAAAATTTTTTTTAGTACATTCTAGAAATAAAATATTAACCACTAAAAATATGCTTTTACCTTTATTCCAGACAGAGAAACAGTATTTTGTAAAACAAAAGATATTGAAGGTTATTGAAGTCATCAAAAGAAAAAGTCCCTTAAAATAAATGCTTTATTCTGGAAAATATGTATTTATGTGAATCATGTATAAACTTTTTCCTTGTAGAAAAGGATCATTTAATGGTATACAAAAGGACTAGCTACTGCCTCTTTGAGTGTTCAGTAAATCACCTTGTCTTGACTGAAAATATAAGGCATAAAGTAATGTTTCTCAGTGCTTAGATTAAAAAATACATGAATTTTTTTACTATATAGAAATGCAGTAAATTTGACTAATAAGGAGGTGCTTGAAAAAAAGGATAAAATTAAATGCTTTTTCATGCAAAATGCAGTTTGGATGGACATTTTCCAATAATATTTTGTTGGTATGATTGTGCACTGTCAATTATTTTCCATTTTACATAGCATGTATTCATGTATTTTAGCAACTCATTTTATTTGCATCTTTCCTAATATATGAACATATAGGTTGTTAGAATTGTAAGACTTATCTGAAAGAGACTGAAATAATAAACCTTTGAAGTTTTCTGACTTATAGATCAAGTTTAGTACAAGTAGACATGATAGACTGATTTTGTTTAGATTTTAGGATTTGCTTGTTTGCATTTCAGCTTCCCAGACTGCTATTTTTGGTGATGATGGGTTTTATTAATTACAACTATTTATATTTCTCAAATAAATCAAGATTTCTCCAGGTTCCTACAAAGTTGTGAACAGTTCTTATATATCTGGTCATCCTGAGCTGTGAGATGTGCTATAAAAAATTGTTCAATCATTCGTATTGAACGACTCTTCACTATAAAAATTTCTAAAAATATTATTTGATAAGGCTCAGTGTGACATAAAATCTTTATTTCTCCATTGATTATGGTATTTTGCCTGAGAAATTTTATCTTTTATGTAGATATGACAGAAGTCTTAAAAATTCCTGAGATTTCTTGATATTTTTTTTGGGTCTGCAGATTCCAGCATAACACAAAATAGTTCTTTCTATGTACCTCTCCTAATTTCTTTTGGTTGCCATTTCAGTGGAGACTTACTAGTGTATAACATTAGTAGTCAAAAGACCACATAGGTGTCAAACTTTTGCCTCAGAAGACTGACAAACCAGAGGGTTAATTAGAATTGCCAGACATTTGTAAATTTGCCATTTTTTAAAGCAATGGAGAAGAACTAAGAGAATGTTATTTAAATTTTTGGCAATGAACATATCTAATGGAATTTTAAAGGTATTTAAATTATGTCTAAGTAGATGTCTAAACTCATTTAACAAACAAATGACTGCTAATGCTTTAGATAAAAAGACTGCTGTATTGGGTAATGTTCTTTGAAGGGCAAGTAATATGGGTCAATAGAAAATTCTCTATCACATTAGTTAACAGTTTATGTTTTATTTTACCTTAAGCATTTTGAGGGTATATTCTTTATTGCTTACTTTCTTCGTCCACAAATTAAAGCTGCAGAAAACATTCTTGTGTAGACTTCACAGCAAGAAACTTTGCACTGCTGATTTTGTTTCTAGCAGGAAAAAGAAATATGTACAGGTCTTTTCAAGAGCCTTGTTTCATTAAATGAGATACTAAAAAAATTAGTAATAATAATGGTGTGGATGGACTCATGCAGCTGGAGATTGCATTAACACTTGCTCTGCAGAAATGTTTCTGGAAGGAATACAAGACTCATAGTGTTGATTTTGAATTATTTTAGCATTTTGTTTGCATACCTACTAGAAGAGAAACAGAAGTAAGTAAGTATTCAGAAAATTGGTAATAGATAATTTATTCAGGTGGGAAAATGTGAAGCTTTTTTACCAGTTTTATCCATCTATCTGGATAATACACCAGCTGTAATTAGTTTTATGTAACTTTATCCATCTGGAAATTAGTCATTACTTCTTACTTCATGTTAGCTATATACAATATAGAAATTTTAATGGGGGCTAGGTGATGTAGTTTTTCTATATAGTCAATAGAAACCTTACCAACACTTGCTTTAGAATGTAATTCATCACATCTTTGTTTTTAATCAAATATACTAAATATAAAACTAAACCATTAGCAGGTAAAGATTTCTCTGAAATATGTATAAGTGAAAGCCTCAAAACTGCCTTAAACCTGAAACCTGAGTGCTGGATGAAGATGAATTTTAACATAAACTATTAATCACAGCACGGGGAGTCCCTCTCAGAGACAGAATAATTTCGCTAGCTCTTTGTAAGTACTAATAAAGGCAAAAAACCAAAATAGTTGGTACACTAGAGAAGAGAATATACTAATTAACACACAGTTTGGCATATACTTGACTAGCAGTTCCAGTAGTATACAAACAATTTTTCTTAAATAGGAAAAAAAAGGATTACCACATCATCGCTATTACAACAGTTTCAGAGAACATATTAAAGTAACTCTCACCTATATGCTCCTTTATTCAGATTTGTTTCACCTTGTTAGCTTGCTATTTGAAAATATTTAGAGTGAATCCTCAACACAGTCCCTAGGAAAGTAGTCATATTTATGTGGCTTTTCTTCCCACTGCCATGTAATCCTTATAACTGCATCTGCAAACCTGACAACTATGATTGCAAACCACTGATTAAATATTTCAACCATGATCTATATTTGCTAGCTCCTGTTAAATTTATTGCAGCTTACCAGGAAATTTCTTTGTATACTTTTGCTGCCTCTTCCTCTCCTGCTCTTCACATCCCTATACCCTTCCAAAATGAGGAACAATAACCTGTTTTCTCTCAGTCATATGGCCAGTCACCTACACAAGCACAGGCTACATGATAGCTGTGCAACTCAAGCATCTTTCCACTACTCTCCTTTATTTGAAAACACTTAAACAGGTTCTTGTTCACCTTAACTGGTTACCATACTAGAAGGCTAACCATGAAAAGGTCAGGTTTACAGCTGTGTTGATATTTATTGTAAAAACTAAGTAGACTCATAATATTCTCTTGATGATACTGATACCTCCATGTCATATGGCATGCAGAGGATGGATAAGTGTATGTATAACTGTGTGTTAGAAAGCGACATCAAGAACATAACACTGGCAAAATATAAAAAGAGTAGAAAAGAACAATCAGTGGAACATGCCTGTCAAAGAGTACAAGTTCTAGCACAGTAACCTAGGGGAATTCAGAAGAATTCCAAGGTGAAAGCACTGCTATCTACAGCTGACCCTGAGCAGTAGGGGTAAGTTGTTTTTGCAGGGTGAAGTGTGCCATGACATCAGGACTTCAATATAAAGTATTAAGCAAGTTGGCAAATATTGCCAACAAATCATGAGCAAACCCAAAGTGATTTAAAATGCTACCTGCTCCTGAGCCCAGGTGGGGGGAGAAATACAATATCTTTTACAGTTTTGTCTCACAGAAGGTATGAATTACCAATGCAGGAGTTGTGGCCAAAGAAGAAAAAGACTCTGCCTGAAGTTTACATGGACACAGTATTGAAAGTGGATTCTTTTTTAAGAGGTAACAAAAACCATGCTGAAAACCCAAAGGAAGGATAATATCTGATTACATTTGAGAACTGTTTGCTGTGATTTTTGTTGAGAGTACAGCCTACAGCAGTAAGGCAATGTCAAAACAAGGGTCTGCCAGAGTGCTGAATCTCTGCTTTGCTGCCTGCAGTTGGTGTGAGGAACATGCTGAAAAGCAAGCAATGAACTGAGTTACTAAAGCTGTCTTTTTCTGGAATGCATGCATCTTTAGGCTATGCAAAATTTTTAGTGTATCAACACACATCAAAATATGGAGCACAGCAGTACAGTTCAGCCATGTGAATGGTCATGAAACTGGAAAGGTGCATGATCTGTTGTGTCCTTTGCAGTGGGAATGTTACTCTGCTGCTTTTGTTGCCAGCCCTACTCACATACCCTTGCTGCAGTGAGTTGCTTGTGTTCTCTAGTTTCAGACCTGGTAGGTAAAATCCTGCCCTGCTGAACACAACAGGAGTTTAGATATTGATTTCTACAATTTTCTCTAAATTGGTTGTCCAAGGACTTCTGCGTGCTGGGTGAAGCTCTATGTGCTGACTGCTCACTGACCTTTTTTCCTAGGGAGGAAAATCAAGGAATACTGCCAGCCCCTCTTTTATCAGCCTTATGTTTTATTTGAATTAAATTTTACATATGGAGCCATTGCAATCCCTTTCCACGTCTCTGATTTTCTGCTTGGTCAAGATGTGATTGATGAGGTTAAACCTTTGCCATGGGATTAAATCCTCTGAGTGCAACCTGCAGACACTTGCAACACACTGACATGCTTGCATTGTCTGATTCTGTGATTATTTCTTATGCAATTTTTTCTCATCCTTTTTATTTCACACAGAGAAAATATCAGATCCTGCTATAAGAAGAAAGCCCTAAAACCTTACTCTGAGGAAAAGGATGTGAAAAACTGAAACCGAATGCTTTAGGAATTCTTCCATTTATTGGCATTACAACCACACCTCTGAGTGCAGTAGCATTGCCACCACTTATTTTAAACCCAGGTCAGTGAGCACCTTCTTTGGCCAGACATCTGAAAACGCACTGCATACTCCTTTGGCAGAAATTCATGCTGTACCTAAAAGCAAAAGTAGACCAGAATAAAAAGAGTGATGGATAAGTTGGAGGGATTTCCAGACTTACAAGACTGAAGGGGAAATGAGAAAATTCAAAACAGCAATTGTGAAATGATGTAAAGACAGTGATGTAAACATGTTTTTCACATCTTTTACAAGGTGCAGGACTGAAAAAATACAGAACTATATTTTAGCTTTAATGCTTTGGCCCAGCAGAGGCAGTCCAGTATAGGGTTTTAATTTTCCAGTTTAAGTGGCCTAGAAAAACTAAGATTTTGCATCAGGAAAAGGAAAGATCACAGATTATTAGAGAACTGAGAAAGCATGCATGCCTAGATTCACCTGGAAAATATTGAAAATGCTGTCCCTAAAATACAGAGTTATGCGCTCAGTGTATTTAAAGAAAAAAGAAAAGATAGGTAAGTAATATTTTCTTCAAACAAGACTTGTAAAAGATTCTAAAATTTTTTTCTTAGTGTGAATTAATCATTTTAGTACATTATATTCCATGATGGTCATAATTTATTTCTATTGTTTCCCTCAGAAAAGCTAAATGTATTGGAACAGACTCCTCATGCTGTGCTTGGCTTCTTTGAATTGTTGGACAGGTCTGAAAAGAAACTGGAAGCAGGATGCTGTCGCCCATTCAAGATTTCCCCTGGGATGCAAAGAAAGGAAAATCTTGGAAAAGACGAAATAGTTGCTGTAGCATTTCCATGCATGTCAGCTTAGTGATTATTTTAGGAGTAGAAAAAGGCTTGTCTGCTCTTGCTTGTCCCCTCTTCCCCATAATGAGTATCCCCACATATGAAGAGATCCCCTTAAGGAGTTTGCTGAGCCACCAATGGATTTCCTCACTCAGGTACTATCCCATGAGGACCAGATGGCATGTTACATGCAAAAGCCCGGAACTGAAAATTTAAGGTAAGACATGTACAAAGCAATAAGGAAAATGATATTTTAATGATTTCAGCCCTAACCACCTCTAAGCTTAGTTCATTTAACTTTCATAAAGATATTTGTGAACTTGAATAGTGCATATGCATTTAGAATGAGGAGACATATCAAGTTCATCTGCACCAAACGATAACTAAGAAAGAAACAAAATAGAAATTGAAATGGATCTGTGCCACATTTGTGGCAAACAATATAAATGTTTTTTTCAAAAACATCTTTGCAGATTTTAAAACAATGATATCAAACCATGGAAAGAAATGGCATTAAATATGGATAAATGACAAAAAATGAAACCTGAAACCACTCCTCAGATATCTCATCTACTTACTGGCACATCTGTTTTCCTTTAGGTAAGACAAAAAGATTCTTACCACATCCCTTTTCAGCCCTTTAATAATGGAATTAATCCTTTTAAAGAAATATTCATTTGAGTGTATTTGTTATGTCAACCTAACAACCAGTCTTCAGGAAGTCGAACAAGCATGCTTTTCTTGAAAGAATATACAGGTCAGCCTCTTAATCAATAAAACCCTAAAATCACAATACCTTCAATATAATAGGGCATAGCTTAGCACTCAACTTGAATTCAAATATCCAATAAGCAGTCATGATGTGAGATCTGATTTGGACCCAAGAATATGGTTGATTTCCAGTCTTCAGTTTAAATATTTAGTAAAATTGTTTGATTATTTCCTTAGTGTTGTTTCTATAAGTCAATACACCTTATTTAATGCTGCCTTAATACTTAAAATGTTTAAGAATTGCTGGTTTTATATTTGCTTTTCATGTTTAATTCATGTGAAAAAGACTCTGTCTATTTTAAAGACTATTTCTAAGAAGACAATAATATGGCAAAAATAAAACACGTTCATCTATCATGGACAATGAAACTAATTTTCAAATTGTCATTGTTTTTGGAAAAATGTTCTACAGAACTATAGCGAGAATTAAAATATTGAGAAAAAACTGAAGCTGTCTGTAGCTTTTCCTTCTTTGTATTTCTAACAGTTTTTACAGAAGTGCTTGTCTATTTGGACTATGCAAAGATGTGAGTTCTCTTCTGTATTGTGTGAAGAGGAATTTTGCAGCTTTTAAATCTAATATTTAGGAAAACATTTGGTAGGAGTGGCAAACCATCTCCTTTTGGAGGAAAAATAAAAGGTTTTTTTTTTTTTTGGTTTGAGCTTCCAGTGCTCTGGTTTTCTTTCACAAACTACTAATAAAACTTCCTTGAGAAAGGATAGAGTTTGAGAAGGATAGAGTTTCCCTGCAGTGTGACCTCAGTAGTGTACTTTAGTAAGTCACTGTCTAAGAAACTATGCAATGTAAGCTTCTTCCTAATGTGTACATCAAATGATGATATTCCACTCTGATTTTAATTTCAAAATTAGTTAACACTTAAAAGGGGTAAAAAACGTGCAATCCTTTTTTCATTCTGGGTCACATTTTTTGAATTACTTGAACCGAAGTTCTCTGCCAAATTTTTTTTCGTTGAATCAAATAAACTGTCAAGAAGAAAATAAATGTGACTCCTCAGTGTCATGCCACCTCAGTTACTGGACCACACAAAGCTTTTCAAGGCTTGAGCTGTCTGCTTACCAGTGCTCTATAAAGTTTAATATAATGTCTCCTTTCATAATCAGGACTTAGTCAAATATATGTGCCAGTCTGGTAAGAAGTGAATAAAGCTGATGCAAAACCTATTTCAAGTGGGTATATCCAATACTAAATGTCACATTTTACTGGTTGACAAACATTATCACTTCATTTCACAGTACAGTAAACAACTCATAAGTCAGTGGCTAATTTGATTGACAGTAGCCTTGGGCATTCTTTAGAAATCATTTAGTATACTGCAATGAGTCAGACTTTCAGGGTAATTGACCTCAGAAATATTAAAAAAAGTCCTATAGTCTGCTTAAAATGAAGGGAAAGAGGGAAATCAAAAATGTGAGAACAATAAATTACAGAAATTTCTCATTTGAGTGAGTAACAGCTTTAATAGCTTTCTTTAAGAACTGAGTGCACTCAATTGAACATCTGCTTTCCAGCTGTGTATATTGATATATTACCAGGGTTTTATCCTCTTCTACTTTAAATATATCCATAAGTTTTTCAGAGCTCTACTACCTGACTTTCTGACAATGCCTTGATTGTGAAAGATATAAAAATGTCAAAAATTCTTTAGGCCATTTTATGCCCAGGATATTATTTTTCAATTGAATCCAAAGACAGATGTCTATGAACAATTAAACCATTCTCCAATCACACCTTGTTCCAGCTGGGATCATAGAATTAAAAGGAAATAAGCCATCATGATTCACTTATTGCCAGAGTACCTAGTGTTTCCTGTACTGCTGATAGATTCTTATTAAACAATTCTGTCGATGGAAAATGAATATTGTCCGCTGCTTGAACTTCTAAAGTTAGTTCTTTGATATTAAATTTGATTTTCTTCTCTTATAATAATTCATACACTTAGTGACTGGCTTCAGAAATTCCCATTAGATGGAGATTATGTTATCTAAAGCTTACTAAATCCCACGTCAGGTCTCAGGGACTTTAGCTGTAAAGCAGAACACTGAAAAGACCTGTAGTGAAAAGAGGAACTTGCTAATCAAAAAAGTTGTAGCCTGGTGACTCTTCTGTTAAAGGAGATGTGGAAAATGTTTACTCCTTTCCCCCCACCTTAACATGAAATTACCTTTTTCAACTCCCTTTGCCACTGTTTCTTGCTTGGCAGCCACAAAGCTCAGGCTTAGTAGGTCTGTAGCAAGGAGCCAAATAATACGTGCCTATGAACCAAAATATCATCAGCATGTTTATGCTTTAGTGCTTCAGAACAGCTATACTCCCATTCATGTGGGGAACATTTAATTTCTAGACTATGCCCAGAAAGGTTGCTAATAAAATATTTCTGCACTTTGTAGGTAGATGGTTTGTGATAGGTTATATATTTTGAAAGAAATATGCACTCTCACCATTTCCCCTGGACACAACAGAGCAGACACAAGCAGCCTTTGTTTCCAAAGCTGTTATAAAATTGAAGGAAAAAGCTACTGATTGATATGTTTAATTTTATTAAATGGTACCAAAGAAACCTGATTGCATCTTTCAGAAACACTAGCAATTAAAAGGATGCATTAAAGAGTGTAAGTTAAATCTCCCAGGCTTGATAAGTTTTTGCAAAAGATTGATACATTAAACTTCTGACTATAGAAATAACAATTAAGTGAGAAGTTATTTCCTTTAAAATGTTGAGATTTTCAATACATCAGAGGAGACAATTGAAAGATAAATCCAAAAGACTGAGAAAAAGCTGATGCAAATGTGTTTCGTTTACCATTGCAAATCTGTACTAGGTGCACTGGTTTTTATTACACACTTGCATATATTTATGCACACTTAACTTGAAAGAAAAAAAACCAAACAAGGTCAGCTTAAGCTCACAGGCCCCAGCCAAGCAAATCCTTTAAGCATGTGCTTAAGTTCAGCAGAGGAATAATAATGTCAACATGAAGAAAACTCTACATATGTTTAGGTGATTTAAATGTTCACAGGTTCAGGGTAGTTTTATTTAGGATCTCTTGTAGCAGTGAGCACTAAACGACTTTCATTTTCCTTCCATAGACCCACTGTTTATAGCAGAAAAGAAATTTGTGAGGCCTGGCAACTCTTTGCATAGGTATAAGTTTACACAACAGCAGTTATGCCTTGTGTTCATCCCATTGCACCCTGTCTCTGTCTCCCTGTCACACTGCCACCCTCCCCTCGACTTCATAGTGTATTTTATCCAAAAATGCTGGGACACACAGGCTCAGATATGATTAAAAATCAAGAATAATGTAAACATGTTATTTGACCACATGTTTGACACAAAATTTGCTCAACATCTGTCTTTCAGAAAGAAGTACTGAAGTAGCACTTCAAGGGAAAATGCATTCAGAAGAGTTAACAAATTTTTTCTAATTTTTTTTTACCTGAAGTACTCATATTCCAGTATCTGGAAGGAAAAATCCTAATTTTCTTTGTTGTTACATAGGTTGCATTTTTTTTTCAGTGTTGAATTAAAGATAAAATTTAAAATGAAAAAAAAAATGGAAAAAACCTTTTTCATTCTCCCCGTTCACGTCATCTCCACCTGGATCCAACTAGGAGTTCAGTATTCACAGTGCTGCTTATTAAAAGCCAGTTAAACTCAAATGAAGGGTCATTATAATGATATAGAATACTTCCATCTAGAGATTCTTACATTTATCATGCAGTGTGTGGGGGGCTGTGGGGAACTGAAATACAGAAAATTAAAGCAAAGCATCAATATTCACACAACATATAAATGGCAAAAAAAAAGAATTTCAGAATTCCTGAGATTTAAAACACATACTAAACCTCAGACACTGCTTCAGTTCAAGCAGTTCAGCTGAATTTAAGGCTTCAGAGATTATACCTGGATATTCAATTGATTTGAAAGTTATTCTCTCTAGATATGAAATATCTGAAAAGTCTGCTAAATGTGGAATAAATCTTGCTGACTAATGAAGGAAAGAATATTTTCTTAAGAAACTGCTTTTTCCTTCCTCCGGATCTGTTATCTGTGTGAAAAGATACACAATATTTGTTGCTTTCTCTTCACTCCTCTGAATTACCTTTCAGGCATTTTTCCCCCTCCTCATTTATCTTGAAAAATAAATTCAGAGATGTGGTTGAAAATCAAGTCCTTTACAAGACTTTCAAATGCTAGTAATTTTTGCCCAGTAATGGATCTTCTTGTTCCGAGGGTATGAAAATTGCATTATTTGTATTTTACAAAGTATACTATGAGATACAAGGGTGGAACATGCACACTTCACACCTAAGTTGCCCTAGACTTCCTCTGCAGAGCTTTTTTGATTGAGTAAGAGAAATTTCCCCATAGGTTTACTGGAAGCTTAGATACACTCACTCTCTCAAGTCTCCCCACATATTATAATGTTCACAGAATTCACAGAATAATATGTGATAATATAATGATATCATGGTGGACTTAAAAATCTTTGCTAAAATGCCAGTACAAAGCAGAAGCATTGTCCTATTTTAAATATTCTACTTTTTAAAATTGTATTTATTGAACTATTAGTGTTTAAAGTAATTTGTGATCCCTCAGCATTAAAAGGCTCAAAATTTTCAAAATTAGCATCACTGAATGGTATTGTTTGTAAAATTGGACAAGATCTGTCAAGAAATCACAGTTGATATTGATTTGGATTAGTGATAAAAATCATGTTATATGAAATAAGATAGGTTTACATTTATCTGACAGAAAAGAGAGAGTCTGATAAATATTTTCTAGTTTAACATTTGAAATCAGGATGGTGACATCCTAATTGGCATTCAAAGGAATACTGAGGTAGAAAAGTGTTGCTGCAGGAGTGAATGTTAACAGTGTGAAAGATTTACACTTACATCTGGGAAAGTCACGGCACATTGGATGAGCTCCAGCAGGTAAGAAACCATTGTGTGGGAAAGGCAAATAATTGTATGTCACAGGATCAAAGGAGTTCTTGAAATGTTAGAGGAAATTACTACATGAGTTTAGAAGAAAGGTTTTTTCCCTCGTGGAAAGCTTGCACCGGCTGTCGCACGCGGCCAGTGAAAGAGAAGGCTGCCTGTCCTAAAAACGTCGGGAGGCTGTTGCTGGAGCGATTAGGGAAGCAGGCTGCAGCCCAGAGATCACACTGAGCTTTGGCATGGGAGGGAGACTCACAACATGAGGTTTCAAACTGAGGAAAGCTCCCACAGGAGCTGAGAGCCAAAGAAAGATTCATTTATTTTGTATGGTTGTAGGATAGAGCATCTTTTGGCAAGTGGTTTGAGGTTTGCACCTACGCATCAAAGCAGATTTTTGTAAGGGGTATAGGAGGATGTACTTTACTGTTTTGCTGAACTTTTGCAAATAAAATTTGATTTGATTAAGATACCTCTCTTTTATCATCCATTGTTTCTACAGTCATATCCTGAAAAGAGTTAAAAAAAAATAAAGGTTTCAAATGAAACTAATTATTTTGTACCCTGAGATAGTTCAGATGTTGATTAAACTGCCTTCAACATGCAATCAGGTGTTAAATTTAAGGTCTATGGCAAAAGCCAAATTAAAAACTTTTCCTGTCTCCAAAAGTAGGAGCTTGCCAGGATATTTATCAAGGTAGCAAAAGTCAGGCAAGTAGGAACTTAAATAAAAATCAAATACCAACTTCAGGACTTGGAGTTTTGAAATTCCTTGAGATTAGTCTCTCTTGATTTCCTTTGAAATTAATGATGGCAACAGAATTGATTTAGATGAGAATGTAGTGAGCTTAGCCAAGAGCAAATCTTCAAATCCTGCTCTATGAACACCTAATCCTGAGAGATTAAATTACAAAAAGCATTTGTAGTATTCTTTTTTTCAGCTTTCTTCCCATGGAGCTATACCCTAACAAAACAAACAACCATTTTTCAAGGACAAGCTTTTGAAAGAAAAAAGAGTCTCATTTTCTGTGGTGAAAATTTACCACATACTTTAAAATTGTGGTTTAGATAATGATTTTATGTGTTACTACACAAGTAGTATAAAGTCTGTGTAAGGTAATATGCATATGCTCACTGCAACAGAAGGTGCTAATCATGTACTTTTATGAAATTTTGTTGTTTTTGGAGGAATTGCAGCTTAGTCTAACCAAAATGTCCTGTCTGTGAACTCATTTATTTGGTCCAAAATATGAAGATTAATAACTACCCAGCTAATAAACTTCTAAATAACTTATTTAGGGATCACAAATATTGATTACTTAGTGAGCTTACATAATTAAAACACTTTTGAAACCTTATGTTGACCCATACCTCCACTTATAACAGTGTGTAGGATATTCAGATGAGAAACCTGGAAGAGATCTCTGGGTTGTTTGAGAGTGGACTAACCCGCAAGGACACGTGCCGGGTTCTGACCCTCGCACTTAGGGCCAAAGGGTGGAAACCAATTTATTTCATCTGTTGATATGGATTACATTTCCTTCCAGGGCTTTACAGATCTTAATGAATTTCCAGAAGATATTTTTGCACAAAGTGAATCTGTGACTCTTCTCCTAACATCATAGATGGCTTGAGAGTAAGAAGACTGAGCAATGCAGTCGCTCCTGCTTTTTGTCCAAATGCTGCACACTGCTACATTGATTCGTATGGTATTTGCTGTCTTTAGTTGAACTTTTGGGTTTTTTTAAATAGGCATTCCTGATTGTAAGGATGAAACACTGTAAGTACAGGAATAAAATAAAGTTTTCTCATCACACCTTTTCCCTTTATTTTAAATAAGGTTTCTAAATTCCAGAGGAGAGTTATCTTTTGACAATGGCATCATGTTTAGAGTTACTACTTCATCTGTCATGTGATATTAATCTTTACACCTTTTTTAAACTTTTTTCAAATTTAAAATTCTGACTTAAATTTTTCTGTCTTTTTTGTAATGCGCAGGTTTGTGGCTAAAAAAAAGAGACTTTGGCTGAAGAAAGGTTCGTGGAATGAGGTTGATACTGAAACCTTACAGAATCACACAAGCAAAAAATGAGAGAATTTTGTGAACTAGATAATAACAAAATAAATCAGTCTTCTTCCTCTCCTTCTGGAATTCAGTGTTTATTAGATAATAACTATTTATCAAGATTTTTAGTTAAACAAAGTGGGTACATTCTAGTTATATTACACTGGAAATAGATGTTGCTGCTACTCACAAATTTCTGGCAAATTGTGAGGCGTGTTCATAGACTCCAGAGGTTTCTGCAGTTCAAACAGCATACTTCTTCTACTGGAATCTTTTTTCTGTATCACTTTATTGTTTATCTCTTTAGCCTGATAAAAATTAACTGAAACAGAGTTTTTTAAAGTTCTGTTTCCTTAGCAATCAATAGAGAAAATGGGACTGAAGGGAAGAACCTAAGGTAAAAGAGGAACTTTAATATTAATAAATTCACTCTCCACTGTTCATATAACTAAGAAAATAGGAGAAAAGGGATTTAAAATGGGAAACAGAAAGAAATTAAATGCTAAGCAACACTGAAAGAAGAGGTGTGTATTTTGTGATCTATGAAAGGAAAAAGTATAAAAGAAGCAGTAGAAATGACAAGGAAAGTATAGTCTGGTCTTAAGTCTGGGCTTCCTGTCAGAAAGTTGTAGTGCTTGTAGTATTATTGGGGAAAAAACAGCTGCTCTATACAATTACTCCTGAGAAGTTAATAAAGAATTGGAGGGGAAAAACCTTTATATCTGCCTCATTTCCATTCCCTCAAGTTTTAAAATAGGAAGTTTCAACTCTCGTGTCCTGTGATTTTTCAAAGTAAGTGCAATCCAATATGCCAGAAATCACAGTAGAAAACACATTCTCTCCAAGTTTTCAGCTATTTACAGAGTCAACAGATTTTGATACTGCATATAAATATTCTTTATCATTTTCATAGCTTAAATGTCAAAATGCCTCATCTGCTTAGCTTGTAAAGTCTCCTTTTCCTTGGCAAACATTTCCAAAACTGCAATACAGATAAATAAATTAGAGTGGATACAGAAGGGTTAAATTTGAGCAAATGAGTGTATTTGGTTTTGAGATTCACAGTGCAAAATTAAAAATATTTTTCATTTCTATCTCAATTAGAGCATAATCCTAGAAAAACTAAGACTAGATTTCTCACGCTTGCTTATTTTTTTCCCCCCAATTTACAGGATGCTCTTTTATATACACCAACTACAGAAGCCCTTCTTTATGGTGATGTTTTCACATCTCTGTTCACATATCTCAGGTTTTAAAACAAGCTACCTATAAACAGGAGCAATTTTTTGATGATAGAATGGTTACATAATTCTATCAACAGTTTAGCCTCTAAATCTGATTGTTGAATGCCCTACATAATATATTTTAAAGCCAATGAGACATTCCACTTTAAATCTTTTTATGCCTTAAAAATAGAGAAAAATCACTGACACTTTTCCCCTTTACCCTAGTTCTCAGCTAAAGTCACAGAGTAAATTAAATATGGCTTCTTGATCTTTTTCTTTACAAAGTGCCAAAAAAGTGTTTAAAACTTTTTGAACTCTTGCAAATGCCTCTAAAACCTTTACCCTATTCACTTCAAATATGGTCAAAAAATGGTTCAACAGTATTAGCTGTGACCTGCTAACTTTGAGGTCAACATTACTTGCAAACAAAATTCCAAAATAAAATGCAGTTAAAGATTTATGTTCCTTTACAAAGTATTTTGATATGCCCCTTTTGTGTAATGTTTGTGTAATGGTATATCTATGTTTCATGTATACTTTTACAAACAGTTGTGACAACACATGAAATGTAGCTGCTATTTTTAGATCTATCTCTTGTTCTGTGTAAACACCTTTCTGCCTCTTCTGAGATAGCAATTTTCATGTTTGCACAATGCACAAATGCACAATAGCACCTCCTGCTTTGAGATACAAAATGCTATAGTTCCTGTAAGCCTCATCCCTCTTATTAAAGCCTAAAATATCTTCCAGCCATTATTTTGCTGAGTCTTCTCTGCCTCTGGAGCCTTGATGACATAATTCAGATCTGCTTTCAAGATCCTCACCTCAGGCCAATTACATTCTAATTATGTGACTTTATGATTTCTTGGGAAAGGAGAAGTAAATTACATATTACATATTACAGTTCATATTACATTTTTTAATAGTTTGAGGGGGAGGTGATGTGCAGAAGATATAAGCATTACATGCCAAAATTGTGTGGACATTTTCTTTAAATAAATGTGACAGCTCAAAATCAATGTGTATAGTGCATAATGGATACTCAGTGAATCACTATTAAGGTTTTTAAAAGTGCTTTATTAATTTAAATATGTTATTACATTTTGTCTTGATGTAGGTTTGGGAAACTTACTGAAAATATTTTTTTTTGTGATTTTTTTTTGTTTCATTTTCGCTTTAATTTATTAACCTAAAGCATCATCTTTTATAAAAGATGATGCTTTAAAGTAACTTTGTGATCAACAGGGAAATACTGAGAAGACATTTCATAAAAGTAGATGTGTAGGAGGCAGAGAGAAATCCAAATCCTGCAAGAGAAAACAAACAGATTTAAACAGCAAAAAAAGTGACAACTGCTCACAATAAAGGTTATAAGTGTAATAAATCTTCAGAGAAGTTTTCTTGAAAACATGGTAGAATGTTCATCCTCTCAAGTTTTTATATTGCTTCTCAGGGTCCTTCTAATTGTCTTCAGTTTACAGTTGGAACAAACTGTAATGAAGCTCTGCTGACTTGGCAAACAGTAATAGAAATAAGCTTCATGCCCTTAAACATTTTCTCTGAGTATTTAAAATCCCTATCCTTGCTGTGAACCCACCACATACACAAATGTAATAAGACAGAGAAACAACAATAGAAAGAGAAAAACAATCAAGCATTTTTATACATCATGCTATGCCTATAATTTCTACTCTTTATATGTCTTAGAACATAAAATAAGACCCTTTGTCTTTTTAGTGTGTTTGGATAGAAACTCTTTTGCTGTTATCTTTAAAGCTGTCCAAAATGACAAAGTATATATTTATTTTTCAATCACATATTAAATTTCCCAGTTGCTAAGCTTTATCAGCTTAAAAAAAATCAGAAATTGGGAAAAGACATCTCTACATTGGCTTTGAAAATGGCCCATGTAATTTGTATTCTTGGATAACGAAAGAAAATTTTCATCTTATCATTATTTTGAAGGCAAAATCAATATATTCATTTCAGAATGCATAACTTAAAAAGTTACTATAATTTATGCTCTTCAGAGAACTGTGAAAACTAATACCTAGTCTATTTAGTAATAAAAGATATAAAAAATACTCATAAAAAATGCCTTTAATGAAAATTCTCAAAAGCTGGACTGTGATAAGCACTGCTCTGCCTATCCTTACTACACAATTTATTTGAGATCTTAAAGAAGGGATTTCTACATTAAGTGTGAAAATTAGGAAATAAAGCCTTTTTCAGTGAGTTTTTTGCGCAAGCACACAGCACCATGTAGAAACAGTAAAGATTAACATAAAGAGTGTAAACTGAATTTCAATTTGAATTCTCCATATGCTAAATGAGAGCCAAATAACCAGGTGTGTGCATATATATGTGCATACACATACAAGCATGTCACATTTCAAACCTAACATGTGATGACAGGAACGGTTTTATGTAAATTTGTGAGGTTTTTTTTTAAAAGGCGAAGATCTTCACCCATAAGGAAAATAAAATCAGCTAACACGCCACCATCACCACTACCAATTGCATACCTTCACTGCTGTATACTTCCAGCTTATGTGACCCAACCTCTTACTGACCTTAGAAAGAAACTTTTCTTTATTGTAACATGTTACAGAAATTGAATAAATATGTAGGCCTGCTAAAATCTCCATATTAATATTCAGAGAATCCTCCTATCTCAGAGAATATACTAAGCATATTCCTCATAACTTCCTGAATTTCAGTGAATATATGCCCACAGTAACCTAAATTCTTCCCACTTCTAAGTAGAATTCGTGGACGATCTGAAGAGCTAATCAGACTGAAAGCAATAACTTTCTAGGTGAAATCCTACCCCCTTAGGCTGCTTTGTTTCTCATCTCAGAAGAACTGGGATTTTGTTTTCTATTTCTAGTTGGGCTTTTTTTCTAGGATAGAAAAATGAGGAAAATACTTAGAGCAGTACAGAAATAGGCTGAATGCTACAAATCATATTAAAAAATCAAATACCATAACTATACAACTTAGGAGTTCTACAAACCTTTCTATTTTTCCAGTTCTAGAAAATTAATTCACAATGAAATAAACTTTTAATATACTCCTTACTTTTATTTCATTCACTCCAGAAAATAATTCTATATTTTATCTCAAAGACAGAAAGACAACTCAGGAAAGCCCTCTTTTGGAGTCTAGCTGCTGAAAACAATATTGAATTTTGACACTGAAAGGGTTAAAAATTAAATATTTATGGCAGGGCTTCGCTATATCCAACTTAGTTTTGTTTCAAGATCAAGAATTATCTTTGTATTTGGTCTTTTAAATAACATCTGAAGCTGTTTATAATTTTATCATTTGTTATGGACCTCTTTTAAAATTCAAGTTAGGAAATAATTTTTAGAAATCCTATAATATTTGACATTAGTTTAAAGGGGATGGCAGAATGGCCAAAATAAAGATCCAAACATGGAAATCCATGTTTCAGATTACAGAACAGTCCTGGATAATGGCATGTTTAAACTATAGCAGAATTTTTTTTACAAAGTTATGAAGCCCTGCTTCTCAGAATGATTAAGAGGGGAAGAGACTTCTTGAGGTGGTCTAGACAAAGCTGGGTCACCTACCTTGGTTACCTCCACATTCTGTTTGGAAAACCTTTTTTCCATGTTTGATTGCACTCACAGCAGAAAAGTTTTTTGTTATGTACAGATGGAGTTTCCCAGGCTTTAATTTGTATACATCACCACTTGTACTGTCAATGGGCACAATCATTTCCTTTAATCAGAACTTTGTAGGTATTGAACAGATCCTCGTGAGATGTTTTCCATGCTGAATCATTCCTACTTTCATTCCCTTTCCTCCACAAAAGGTGCTCTAATCCCTTTATCTCCTTTGTGGCCCTTTGCTGGTTTGTTTCCACTGCATTCCTGTCTCTCCTGTACTCAGAGGTTAAGAACAGGACCCTGTTCTTCTATTGTGTCTCACAAATGATGAGTAGAGAGGGAAGATCACCCTGTTGAGCTCCTGGCAATGCTTTCCCTAGTGCAAACTAGAATGTTGCTGTCCTTCTTTGCTGTAAGGGTGCTTATTTCCTCAGATTTTCCTCTTGTGAGGCTGGACATGAGGAATGTGCACTCACAGCTCAGAAATCAAATCATATCCTGGTCTGAAACAAAAATATGTGGCCATAACTCCTTAAGAACTTCTCAGAAGAAAGCTCAATGATTATGGGATAGGGACTAGAATCACTGAGAAATTATCAGTGGTATGATAGGAGTCAGAAGGAAGGAAGAAGAGGAAAAACTGAAGTTTTAGAAACTTCCAGTTTGTGTGATGAATGATGAATGTGTGAGTTATTGGTGGAATCTTGGGAATGGATAATGTTTTAAAAAAGATGCCAAAATATCCAGACTTTGATTTGGAATGGGAGAATATGTATCTTCTAGGAAAACCCAATCAAGATAACAATGATGATAAGAAATGGCAAGGGCCTGAATTAGATACTTTGCAGCAAAGGTCTGTGACTGGAATAGAGACAACTCTAATGCAGGTTTGCTGAATGATGTTACTCATGAGCAAGGGCTGCAAAATGGAGGGAATGATACTCAAAACGGGCCAATAACTCAATTAGTGTGTTTATGGTTTCTAAAGGAGTTCTTTATCACAGTGAAATATAACAAAGCTCTGGACCTGTAACAACACAGGATGAAGAAAATATAGTGTTTAAGGTCCTCAGATTCACATTGTTATTAGGTGTGACCATTTAGGGCTGGGACCATGCCTTCTGGCTGTCTGGAGATTTTTAAAAAAACATAGTCTTTAGGCTTTGTTTGCACCTCCTAATTCATCAAACATTTTTTCTTTTAAAGACATATTTAAAGCAGTGGGGAGAGGGATGTTTGGTTTGAAATGATCTTTGAATTTTGTGTGTGTGTGTACTTTCTGCATGCCGACAAGACACTTGTACATAACAGAAAGGAAAATGAAACCAGCATAACTGTGAAAAATGTGATTAAAATTTGTATTCTAACTCGTTATTAACCCCCCATGTGCACACATGCCTCTATTACAGAAATGGATGTTTCTTTCTCAGTTTTATGCTGTTTTAGAAATAGTATGTATCATATATCTACTTACATTCATTATATACATAGGTAAATAAATAAAGATAGTCTACCAAGTATTAGAAAGATTCAGAACTAATCTCTTAAAATGTTTGTTCACTGTAGTTTACTACTGGATGTTAAGTTTTTCTGAGAAAATCAAGGGAGTGATTCAGCTGCCTAAATTCAAGCATCTGCAGCCATTTTAAGCTCTGAAAGATACCTAAGTCCCAAGCATAGAGTGCTTGTGTTTTTATTGTGAATAAACTCGCTATTTCCAAACCCTATTTCCAAAGTAATATTCAGTCTGAGAGAATTAGACCAATATTAAGATTTTCAAAAGATGCATTTGCTGTTGAGCAGGTTTGTCTATTGATCTGGTTGATGACTGAAAATAGTTGATCTAATGTAAGATGAATTATTCTGGGCCATACAATTTCTAATGTAAGAAGTGTTGACTAGAAAAACAAGAATGTGCTGATATATCAAGGTCTCTACCAATATTACAGATGCTGAGTGGATAATCAGAACAGAGTAATAGAGTAAGCATCATTAAAAATTCAATATTGAATACTCCATGGATCAGCAGGGTCTGCTATTGTCCAGTGCCTCAAAAGGGACGTGTTGCAGTGACATTTTAAAGCAACATTTACTGTAGCTTTAATAGAACTCACTGTACCTGAAAATTTTCAAATTCACTTTTTGCATAGCTTCAAATGAATAGTTAGTCTTTCAGTGTTTTTTAGGACCAATCCTTCATGCCTTCCTGAAATCTGTAATCTAAAAAAGATTGATTTTATTTTTAACTGACATTTAAAAGTGGCAAAGCTTCTTCTACAAATTGCTTGTCACTTAAAATAGACTGTTGATACTCTGTCATCAAGAGATAATGCAGGATATAATTAGCTCCTTTTCAAAATTTTATGCCATTAAATACAAAAATTATACACATTAGCCATGCCTCTTAAAAAAATATGATACATCAATGCATGCAAATCACTGTGTCTTTATAAATATTTTCTTAGGAAGCAGAACATCCTATTAATACAGAACCAACCAAAATGCACTGATCAGCTTTCACATGGTCAGTTTTTTAGTCATCCCAATATTCAGGTGAAATCTAGAGGAATGAAATTTCAAAAATAATAAGAATGTTTAAAAACCCAAATCCCTGATGTTGCTTTTTATAAAACAGTTCTAAAGTTTTTTAACTTAGCCAAAAATTATTTTACTGCAAAATTGTGTGAGCATTAGTGAAAACCAGTAAGTTTATCCCCGCCCCTCCCCCAGAAGAAGCCAATCAAGATAGCTTTTATTGGTGTGTTTTTAAGAATGTATTTCAGTTTGAATTCAGGCTTCTAATATATGATGAAACCTTTTTCATCTTGGACTTGTGCATACATAATAAATTTAAAAATGGAAAAATGATTTTGTAAAATATTTCATTATTTTTACATGTGGAAGTCATAATAGATTTGAGCAAGATATTCACCATCAATTTAATTGTGAGGGGACATCAATAACTCATTCAGTATTTAGTCATGGTGTGTTTCTTGTCCTCTATCTTGTGGTAATCAAGGGTTTAATTCAAACAATTGTCTGAATCATAATTTCCTAAGCTTATTGTGGAAAATTATATATTTAAATATAGGTGAAAACATAAGTCTTAATACTATTTTGTATTTTGTATCTCATTTTTTCCACCTGTATATTCATTTTGTATTTAAACATACACATATAACAATATACATATGTTCATATGTATGCATGTATCCAATGTTCTCTGAAGTACAAGCACTGCTATCTATCTAAAACCACCTTTTGCAGCTGACACCTTCTCATAAAAGAGAAATGCACTGTAAAGTGAGCTGGTCCTAAAATGACAGCTAAAAGGAACGACAAATAGGGCCTTCAGCTTGCACATTTTAAGATTCTGACAGCATGACCTCTATTGCTGTCACTTCATAACTTTCATACAATTGTTGTCACAAAAATAGCAGAAAGACATTGTCATTATAATCTCTAGGTCTTGGTCCTGTAATCAGATCTATTTCCTTGCAAAGTCCCAGGGATGGCTTTTTAGGGCTGAGAACTTTTCATTTATTTTGAGCAATCTAAAAGTCAGTCAACTAGACCAAGTCATGGGTTCTGCATATTGCCAGTGTAAAGAATTCACTAAAATTTAATTCATGGTGAATTAAATAGTGAATCCCATCATAAAGACTAGTTTAGATATGTAGAACTAATGATAGTTGTGAATCTTCCACCTTCCAAAGTTATGTAGCATAAATCTCACCATAAAATGGTGCCCAAGGTGTATGACAGATTGAACATTTATGATCAAATTTGTAACTAAATTCAATTTTCCTTTGTTCATCTGACCAGACTACTATTTCAGGTGCAAGGTGAGAACTTTGAATCAGCAGTAAAAAGCATATTTTTCACAAATTCTGCTATTGCAGGAACAAGAAAGGAAATAGCTGAAAGTTTTTAAAATACAGAAATTTTTGGAGTTAAAACATTTTGAATGGAATATTTTGTATTTTGATTAGCCACTTGTTTTAATTTCATAAATAATAGAGCAGAAAATACATTAATAAAGTTTAAAAATCCACAAAAATCTGAAAATAATACCTTTGTGATTAAGGATGCTTGTAAAATTTAAAAAAAATCCTGGAGTTACCAGGATTGTAATCAGAATAAAGAAATCCTGAACTTTTAGATTTTAATCATGCTTCTGATTTGCATATTCAAAGTATACTGCGACCTCACTATTTGCTGTACTCACACAAATATTTCTGGAATAGCTTTCCTTTACTCTCCATAGTAAGATGCATAACATCTTATTTTCACTGTGTTAGTTGCAGGAGTCATCCCAGGATGTATCCCAGGAGGAATCCTGAGGAAGGCTGGAAGCTTGTGATGCATTAGTGAATTTGTCTCATGTCCCAGTTTCAGAGTAAGTAGGTTCTAGCTGAAACCAAAGTTTTTATCTTCAGATCTGCAAATGTGCAGGATGGACAAAAAAAAAAGAAAAGAAAAGAAAAGAAAAAAAACCCAACTCTGCTTCACACATGAAGACTCATGTAGAGATCAGATTGTGCAAGGCTTTTTATGAGAAATCCAGCCAAACCTATTTTATGAGCTTACCTAGAAGGTTGTATAGTGAGGAGTGTTGTGTAATGCAACCTGAGAAATCTGTAATTATCTTATTTAATTATTCATAATGGCAGCTGTCAGGATTGTACATTCAATATGTTAAATTATGCTTTCAGTAAGGGTAACTTCATCTTATGCAGTGAGATACCTCTTGTACATGCCAGCATATGATTCAGAAGACTTCACACAAGAAAGTCCCTGAGGACTTTCCACATTTGATCTCATGTCACTCAAGGACCTTACTCTTTTTCACTGCTTCCAATAGCTGTGGAAGAAAGAAAAGAAAATTTTGCTTTTTCCAAAAATAAAGTAGATCTAAAAAGTGAGTAAAGTGTTTAACTGAGCTGAAGCAGCTCTATAGCATATCTGCTTCAGCTGCTGTCATGATATTCGCTGATTCCTTCCAGAAAATTACAGTGTGTTTTGTTTTCTTGGTATTGAAGGTACACACCCTCTGATGAACCTGAAATGTGGGGTTTGGTTACAAATACCAGTCTTTTTGGAAAACGCTTTTCAGCATGCCAAAAACATACAGCTTTTGCAAACTTAGTAAATCTTTATTTTCTAAGAATATGGGACCTGATCCTACTGAGTTCAGTAAAATTAACATTAGTAGCATTAGCAGGACAAATTCAGGAGAGCCACTTGATGTACATTTTCATATTGGGCCTTTTTGAAATCAAAAATATTCATCAGCTTTAAAAATGCTGTTGACAGGACTCAATGCATGGTTTTCAAGTGATGTTTTCAGTCTCTCAAGGAGCACATTGCTTAAGGAATAGCTCTCCCTAGCATTCCCCTGCACCTTGAGCTCCACTTAAGTATTTAAGTGCGTTTCAGTTTGGAATGGTGTACCTGTAGGTCACAGAACAGACTGAAGGAGCTGAACCAAACATAAATCAGAATGAAATACGTGGCTCCATAGAAGGCTCAATTGGATAAAACAAACCATGTATCCACTTGTGCACAGCATGTCTCTCCCAGCTGAGCAGAGTTGAGGAAACAGGCTTCATAGACAGAACAAGTGTCATCCATTGATGCACATAATAAATCATCAGTGTAAAGAATTTGTCAATAACATGCTGCCCTAAACATCCATGTGTCTGCTGCATTAGGCTCATGTTGCTGCAGCTAAATGAGATCTCAACCAACACAGAATGAAAAAAAAGCAGTGTAGCTTAAAGTGGCAGCAGATCAGTTTCTGAAAAACAGACATTTTATCTCCAGTTCTTATAAAGAGCAGTTTGGGAAATGCATAGTCATTTATGAGAACAAGGAGCACTAGTATATGCTTATTAAAAAACTAGACAGGCATTGGGAAAATTCTTTTAACAAATTCAGACCCCCTACAATGCTCCCAAATACATGACCAACTTTAGCAATGCCTGCAATGCAGCTCACTCAGGCGAGTGTTGGGATTTAGCACTCAATGCAATTAGAGATTCTGGTTTCAGCTCTACCTCCACATTGTGGGGCAGCTGTGAGCAAGTCCCATTTATTTCCCCACTGATACTTAATGTTTCTTTTCCATTTAGTCTCTGCTCACACAGGGTGAACAGACGGTGTGTTTGTACAGTATCTACGTTTCATTTAGTGGCACCACAACACAAATAAGAACTATCAAAGAACTTGCAGGAAATATGACAGGAAAGCAATTTCTGAGGAAGTAAAACAGATTGCATATTCTAGATTGAAGTGATATTAAATATGTAAGAGAAAGCTGAAATTTATTCAGAAGTAAGTATGTCTAGCCCTCTTACTGCTTAAGATAATCTATAAAGGTCACTAATCCCTCTAAATTGCTATAAACATTCCTAATGTATTTAGTGCCTGGTAATTTTTGTTATGATTCAATACAGAAACAGCTAAATCAGAAAGAGATAGCATGGTTCAAATTCTCTTTTAAAAATCCAAAAGATAGAAAAGATTTGTTGTATTTGCTATAAAACTTTTCACTTTGAGAGAATATGTGTTATCTCATGAATTTTATATGTAAGGAAACTCATATACTTCTCATAAGGAAGTTCTGAGTAGAAAGGAAAGGGTTTTCTGATACATACAGGACAACATATTTCTTGAAGGAATTGGGGGAAATGAATTAGTAAGAAGGGAGTAGATATACCATGAGAAGGACAAGAGAAATGGATAACTGATTATCACTGGAAGAAACCCAAAAATTCCTTTTCAAGTACTGTATGAAAATAGAGTATGAAGAGGACACACCACAACACAAGATTAGAAGAACTGAACTCCAAAGATAAAATGGTCTTTGTAAAAGCAGGTTGAGCAGAATTTTTGACTGACCTGCTGCTAGTAATTCACACAAAGATGATTTTGTGTAATATAATGTAGAGGTAACTAGAGAATACTTAGGAGTCTAAACCTCCAACTGACTTTCAGAGCTGGCCAAGAGTTGTGTGGGCATTTAAGACTGCTGTCGACAGGAAGTGCAGTGAATCATTGTTCATGGGTGTGACGAGCTCTTCATGAAACTAACGCATTGGTGAACAGCCCCCATCTGAAATGTGAAACACTATATATTGGAATACTAAGACAATATGCTGCCAAGAGTAGCTCATTTGGAAATGTCAAAGTCAGGAGATTAACTTTTTTCTGAAATTACATATATATATATAGACACACATATATGTGTGTGCGTTTTCATTTGTATGTGCGCATGTGTGTGGGTAAATGCAGAGAGAGAAGGGAGGAGGAAGAGAGTAATGGAGAGGAAGATTCTTGTAAAAGCTAATTCAGAACATCTATTTAGAGGGTTCCCTAAATCATGCAAGTATTCCACAGAATTTCAGCCACCTGATAGAAAATCACTAGACTAGAACAGTCAATTTTTTTTATTGTTCATGGGTAATTTACCACCTAGGTTTGTTGTGGTTTTTCCTTTTATTATCTACTATTCCTGATTTCCACGCTGTTTGTTATTTTCATGTGATTGCATACAATTGAATTTGGAACGTAAAGTGTTAGAGAGAGGAAAAAAAAATTACAATCAGAGAATGAAAAGACAAATGAGCATGTGAAACATCAAAAACTATGAAACTTCTTCCTCATTTTTTTAGACAGAACAAGTGTAAGTTAAAATTAAAAGACAGAAGTAAAGGTGCTCAATGATTCCACTTTCCTTATGCGGTAACAATTAACCAGTGAAAATAATTGATATAAGACTATATTAAAGCAAAATAGTTTGGGATCTAAACTAATGTAGACACTTACATGGAAAAGACACAGAATAATCAGAATTCCAAAATGTGTTTGGAAGAAAACTAAATACTCACTCTGCAGGGAATGAGCCTTCATATCAGAAATGAAAACTCAGGAGAAATTTACCTTTTTGAAAACTCTTCTGTAATGGAGTATAATTTTATTTTACACTTCTTAAAAGGAAATTTAAAGGGATGGGAGAAGATGTTTCTTACCACAAAAAGAGCTATGAGCTTGCAGGACAACAGGATTGAAAAACAGAGTGTGAGCTATCTATCTTCTTTCTGCTTAAAGCTCTTGCATTTTATCCTTCTTGCCGACAGCTAGACATATTTGTTCTGGGCAGGTTTTTTTGAGAAGGACATTGTGGACTAAAAACATCATACTATATTTTTCATTTTTGAGGTACATGCAATCCATCCCCATCACTTTGAGGTAACTTTGCTTTCCACTAGAATGCTCCAGGTTTTAATCACAAGTCTACATTTATTCTCAGTATGAGATCAAAATAAATACACCACCAGTGTGAACACTTTTCTGAGAGGACAAGAGGGATTCCTGCTTGTCATAACTAATGAGGGTGATCAAAGCCAACGAGGTGCTCCCACTGACCTGAGCTTTGATCATTCACTGTACTTTCCAATATCTGAGCCTGGGAGTGAATTGCCCTAATGGCCTCTGGTTACATTAGTGGCATATAGCAGGAGAAGGGAGTAAAGATAAGAAGAAGCAAGAAGGAGAGGGGAATGTCTATCTATGACACATGTGTAAGACTAAAAACCTCTGGGAAATTGAAGTAAGCTCATATTCAAGGCTTTTAATACACTGTACATGTTAATGTTATTGAAGTACTCAGTAGGTTTTTCATGAAAGCTGGTCCCAAAGAGCAAGGATAAGATCCTTTACTCACCTTTGACCAATTACTCAAATGAGCAGACAGTAGCTTAAAAGGGGTTTGTGTGTGTGTGTGTGCAAGTGCTCTTCTGAACCCTGTGAAATATTTGACTCCTCAAAAGAACATGTTAATGCTAGAATTTTGCACATTATAAGTTTTTCTACTGACTTGAGATTCTTTCACCCATTTTTGGTTGTGGTGTTCATGATAGCCAACACTGTACAATCTTTCAGCTGCAGACTATGATGTTGTCAGATGAAAAATGTTGTCTATCCTGCTAACTTTAGTTTCTCATTAGTTCTAAAGATGGATTATGTGATAGAGTTGATAGCTAAAGGCATTTGGGGAAGACTTGCTCCCATCAGGTCTGATTCACACTAAGTGAATCTTTCTGAATACGCTTTTCTTTTGTCTGTGCTAGCGCTTGAAACATTTTTTGTACAGCGGCAACAAGTTTAAATGTACAGTTATAATTTCTTTAGTGTACTCAAATTCTCCAACTGCTGTGCAGATTTCAGATGTTTTCCAAGAACATTGCAGCTACAGAGATTAAACATAGCAGGTGACATTATTATATGGGCCAGAAGCTGGGATAATTATTTAATTCATATTGTAATAAAAAGCAATGAAGGAAAAAGAGGCCTGCTATCTTACAAAGATTCTCCTTCACAAAATTCACAGAGAACTAAGAACATCAGTGTCCTACTTTTCATTTCCAGAAAAGTGGAGTCTTTCCTTAGCATTTTAACAAGGCAGGAATTCAAGGCTGTGATTTTATAAAAGAAATGAATTTCAGCCTTCAAAGTACCTGCTGTCCTCAGCAAGTGAAGGTCTGTTTTTTTCTGTGCTATCATATGCCTGTAGTAAGCAAGACAAGAGAGGGTAATCAAAGTTACCTGATTGTGCTGAAAACTGGAATTCTGTTAATCATTAAAGGTTTTTAATTTTTTCTGACCCATTTGTTACCATCACCATAATTTAAAAAAAATATTCCCTCTAACTGGAATAATGTCATTAAAGATCCTAGCTAAACCAAGCAGACACAGAGTGATCCAAATACCTACCCTGGTGTATTAATTAAAAGAAATTATTATTTTACATACAATTTAGCTGTCAGTGTTTATTCAGCATAACTCTGACTGTGGACAGCCTGCTAAGAGGTTAACCTTTTCTACTAATGCACATGCTTGGTGCCTCTGTTGTCCTACACTGGTTCAACCACCTTTGGACTGTTCATCACTACAGATGCTTCAGATGTCTGTCTTTTCCACAGTAACTGTCTCCAAAAGTGGAAAGGAAAGTCCCCAGAGTTTCCTTTCCTCTAAACATTTGTGTGTTTACACTTACAAACTTTTAACTGTAGCTGCCATTGCAAATAATTTCTTCTGCCAGGGGAATAAAGGAAAAGTTCAATATGGAATTATTGTCAAAACAGAATTCAGCTGAGAATTTTGACACTTTCAGTGACAACACCGGAGATGAATACATTTACAAATAGATGAATGATGTCCAATATCTCAAATAACAATACAACAAAAGAATGTTTTGGTCTTCCTTTGAAGTGCCTTTAGTATGCAAATGATCAGCTTTAGGCTTAAATCTGCAGATAGTTCCCTTGTTGCATATTGTGTGGCCTCTGAAGCCAGAGTGCTGTATCACAAGTTGGTAATTGCATGGTGTCAGATTGCACCTCATCTAATTCCATGTCACAGTAAATTATGGGTGTCTGGGTCCTGCAACATGTGCAGCTTTAAAAGCCAAACTATGTGATGTCGTTTTGTGCTAGGTGCTACTGGGGAGTGCCGACCTTGATATGTAATTTAAGTAACTTTCAATGCATTAACAGTAGCTGATGGAAGTATTTAGTGGTGTCATAGGCAATAGAGGCAATACAATCTCTTTTATGTTTTACAAACTGGAGTTCTGCTACTGACTAAAATGTAAAGTGTTTTGTGGAAAGCTGGCAGGCATAATGTCTTCCACAAACTTGTACCACAGCATTATTTATATCCTTCCGTTGGTATGTTTGTCATTTTCGAGCATATAAATGGAACATCAAAAACATGCAGCAGAAGCCGAATGAATTCTACAACTATTCCTGTGTCTATGGCTCAATTTATGTTACATTAAAGATAGAAACATTTGGGATACTTTGTAAGAACATGTATTTTGTGTCCAGGGAAATCAGGCCAGATCTGAGCTCTGGCTGTGACAATAATTATTTTTGTTTTACCGTGAACTAGCTTGCTTCAGAAATACCATCATCCAAGGCATAAATTTTACAGTCTTTCATACACAAAAAACCTCTGGCCATTTCTATATTGTAAATATTTTTACTATGATGGATCATGATCACCAGAGGTCAAAGGCAATAGGCAAAAGAAGCAGTTTGAACTTGGCTTAATGAAAGTTGCTTAAGGTAGTTGGAACAGATATCATATTTTCATGCGACTGCCTATAATGCTTTTTACAATGGGAAAGAGGTTCTTTGCTGCAGTGAAACGCAGGAGGAAGGGGATTTGGCATTGATTTTGTGCTTCTTGGAACAAAAATATTTTAGATCTGATAGAGAAGTCATTATTTTCTACCAAAAACTGTACTTCAGGCTTTAAAAAGCAACAGTAAAACAAGTTTGAAGGTTAGCTACAAGAGGAATTTAGCTTTTATTCTGACTGTCAAACTTCTCTCTGATCAAAACAAACATATTTAAATCCTGCGCAGTTAAAATAATAATGCAGACCCCAAATTCCTAATCCTGTGTTTGATAAGATTTTACACTCAATGAAAGTAAGGGAGTTCTTAAACTCTGTGAAATTTCACTTACTCTTTGGTAGGAGAAGATCGCAAGGCTGAATTTTGCTAGAAGAATACTATAAAACTATTATTAATTCCCTGAAAAATATTGTTGCCTGACCAAGACTTCCTATGTCAAAAAGCACTGAAATTCATGAAATGGTGTCCAAAAAATCACCTCTTTTATGTGGAGCTCTATCCTACTATTAATGGCAGTTAAATTTTTCAAAAGCCATTACCTGATTTAACAGCTTAAATCACATTTTAGAGGTGACTTTAGCATTTAATAATTCAGCCTTACTTTGAAAGAAACTTGGAAGTTACATGTCATCTGTTTTTGCCCTTTTGAAAATCACATCTTGTACTTAATGCAATCTTTAAGCCCCTTGGAAAAGCTGGTTTAAAATCCTTTTTGAAAATGTCACAGTTGTAAGGATACTTCCAAACTATGGGAGGTTTAGGTTTTAGCTTTCAATGCCTACCTGGAGTATATTCCCTTGCTCTTTCCCTCCATGTTAAAGCAATATACCTAGCAAATGTTTTTCTTCTGTTCTTTCATGGAAAGGCAATGACATGCCTGTGCCAGGAAAATTAATCAAAATCTTTTTTACCTGTATACAGTAAGGTGTATGTGTGGAAATAAATACATGAGGACAAAGCAGAGGGGTGAAATGAATTTTAGATGGTTGGTGCTTTTGACTGGCTTGCTGAAAGCAAAATGAGTTTGTAAAATGCAGAGGATGAATAGAATTACTGGCATGATAAATTTGCCTAGCTTATCTGTAATGATCTAGCTACAGTTGCAGCTATAACATTTTACCTGTTTTTACCTCACCTGAAATCACTTATGCTGGAATATGAGGGAGACTATTCCCATTAATAAACTAACAGTGTTTTTGCAGGGTGCATGACAGCTGCAAAGGGGAGAGTAAAAATTTGGAAATAAATGGGAGACTTCAGCCCTTTAAAGACCTTATCAATTTGCATCATGCTCTGAATTCTGAACACCCTTCTTTGCCCTTGCTACGCTATTTGCTGTGTGGCTAAAGATGTACACAAATCTTTTAGGATAAGGGTCTGTACCTCTGATTAAAGGACAGGACACAAGCCTCTGTGCTTGCAGTCCACAAGGCCAACCACATCCTGGGCAGGGTGAGATTAGATAACAGGAAAAAATTATTTACTGAGGGGGTGGTGAGGCACTGGAACAAGTTGCCCAAGAAGTTATGGATGCCCCATTCCTGGTAGTGCTCAAGGCCAGGCTGGATGAAGCCCTGACAAGACTGGTCTGATGAATGGCATCCCTGCTCATGGCAGAGGTGTTGGAAAATATTGATCTTTAAGGCCCCTTCCAACTCAAACCATTCTGACTCTCCTACCCTCCACTTTGGTGGTCCTAGAGAGACCAGTTAGACCTTGTAGAGCACAAGGATCTCTATGTACATTATGAATTTTTTGGTCTGGATGTGCACCCTCAGTAGTTCTTTCCCCAATTTTCAAATTGTGGTGTTGCTGCACTTGTGTGGTTTTTTACTATTGTTATTAATAGTATGAACTAGAATGAAGTTTAGATAGCTGAAAAGCATAAGCAGTGATCGCATTTGAAAGCACAGTAGGATATAGCACTGGAATGCTACAAATGCAGCATTTAATGCTGATAGACTGCTGTTGTGACTCAAACCAGGCTTTTAGACAAGTAAAGAGGCATTTCTGGGTATTACAGGGTCACACCTTACTGTCAAGCTTTAAGTAGCACTCTGCATTGATCTCAGTGGGTAGTTGTGTTTAAAAATTGATGGCATGACCTGGTCCTTAATATGGAATGTCACCTGATAGGGACATACAGGTTTTGCTGCTCTCTGCACAGTAAGAAAAAGAAGGAGGAAACACAACAGACCTCATGCTATCTTGATATATGCAGACAGCACAAAATTTTTAGCAGTATTTTATAGCATGAGCCTTATAACCAATAATACTTTATTTCCACTGACTTTAATGGGGCTTTGGATTTATGTCTTTGTTAATGCAATCAGAATCTAACTATACTTGGAGTTAAATAAAGAAATATTTTCATGAAAAAAATTGAAGCATCTCTAAATGTTTTTTTATTGAAAAGACTTTTTGGGTTTGGAATCAGAACTTGAAAAGGTACATTAATATTTCCAACTATTCTCCCAGGTTTGAAACCAATGGATATTGCATGTCCCTTGAACTGCAAGTTTGCTGCATTTTTCCAACCTGAACCTCAAAAAACCCTTTTCTATTATTCTTAAAACTTACAACAAACTGTAAAGCATTTGTTTATGGTTTGACCAGGGAATAAATTCTGAAAGCTTTGTCTATCCTGATTCAAAATTCACATATGTTATTTGTCTTGCTCATATATTCGTCTGTTTTGTATAAGCTTTCATTTTTCTCTGACAGCCAATGATCTTTTATTATATGAAAGAGACTTAAATTCAGCCTCTCAGCCATGTTGTAATTATTTTGATCTTCCTAATTTGCTTCTCCTTGTACAAACATCTGCTCATAAACTTGTACCACAGAGCAAGGGTACATATTCAGTGTGAGCAAAATCCTCTCATCCCTGTTCCATGTTTTTTGTTTTTGTGTTTTCTTTTGTCTTACCAAAGGGTGTGATCTGGATCAAATTACAATTTGAATACAGCATAGCAGAGGGATGTATGCAATGAAGATTTTAAATAAGTCACTGAGCTCACTGTAACTTCCTCAATGTCAAAAAATGTGCCACTGCAAATCCCCTGGGACTGCCTGAACAATACTTGCATATTCCAGGCCTTATGTCAGGCTGATACCCATCTGTCTATTTGCTAGGCTCTGTCTCTTCTGTCCTTTCTGGTATCACTTCCTCTGTTGTGGGGGAATGGGAGAGGAGGAGCTCTGAACAGCAAAATTTCCCCTCATTTTGTTCAAAGGTGAGATCCTTTGGATATCTTCCTGCAAGGTACTCAAACTCCATTTGCATGTTGTTGTAGGATGGTTTTGTGCTAATCCTAAAAGAAACAAGTCAGCACCCAACATTTTAAATAACCTTGAGTATCACTATTGTATTTGAATAATTTAGACCAGGGTCCTAACTCCAACTTGCAAATAAACAGTTTTGATAAATCTTAGTAGAGGGGTCAAGGTTTTGTGGTATGTACAGCACAAAAAGTTATAGAAGTCAGAAGATATCAAGAAGAGGTAACATTAAACTCTTCTGGTTCAGTGCCACCCAAAATTTGAAGAGGCATATGGATTAATTTTGAACCTCCACAAGAGTGGCCTATGAAGCACAGTACAACATAAACTCTCTGAAGTGTGATGTGGCACTACTCTGGCATGTCCTTCCTTAACCACTGTATCTGAGTCAGACTTTTGGGCAATTCTCTGGGGGGGGCTTATGAGTAAAATATCCTCTTGCAGACTCGAGACTGAGATCTGCAGGTGAGTCATTGTGCAAAGCTGCATCTTATCAATATTTTGTGATTGTGCTATGGGTAGAGATGTGCAAATCTAATATTTGTCACTACCATTAAATTGTTAAATACTTGTGTAAACAGCAGATACACTTCTTTTGGCTTTTTGCCTGCAGTAAAAGAGCAATGCATTTGTTTTTCCCTATCATCACAAAACTGACATGACCTTAAAATTATATCTACCACAAGAACACTCACTGTGATATTTCCAACTCTTTTGTTTTTTCCTTTAACAATTTTGAAGTTCTGCTGGGTGTTTAGCCAGTCATGGGTTGGTTGGTTTGGAAATACAGATTTTGAGTGGTTGGAAAACATGCATAATCTGCTTAGTGCCTGGTTGCATCTTCCTGCCACTGTGTGAGGCAAGCAGAACATGTCCTGGTGCCTGGAAGACCAAACAAAGGATTTAATTCCCAGGGAACTTGCTTTGTTGTTTTCCTGCAGGATGATACTATCTCTGCATCTCCCCTTTCTCTTAAACTAGCAGTCTAAAATGTCCCTAGGGGAGAACTAATAGGCAGGCTTACACTGAACATGATTACACAAAACTGCTTTCCTTGGGAAGGAAGGAGGGGTAGGAATTAGCACTGTTCTGATGTTATTCAAGGGCTGCACTTTTCACCTGATTTCAGCTAGGTGTCTGAGTATGTGCAAAATATTACAAGTCTCCTCTGAAGTTTTCAGAAGTAGATGGTATCATCTGGCATCATTGAGTTTTTATTTGTGGTAGAGAGGGGCAGGGGTGGTGATATGAATATAGCTGCTCAGTTTTATAGCTGAAGTAGGAAAGAGAAAATATCTACTCCTGTCTGGCAAATTATTTGCTTAATATATACAGCACAGTCTTCTAAATTGTCTCTAAATCACTATGTGACTGCCTAAAGACTTATGTACCTAAGAAACTGATGACCTATTCAGTTATGTGATAGTTGTCTTCAGCTTTTCTTATGTTTCTAAATTAGCAGATACTTGGTACAAGCAAAATCACAGGATTTGGAAACATGACTTGTGCAATGCAATACCTGTTTATTAGACTGTCCTTGGATAAAAAGAAAAAGTAAAAGACTTCTCTAGTCAGCTCTCTGAATGCCTGCTTAGATATTTGTTCTCTGACTGGCCTCATGCCTCTTTTATTCTTGAGATCACAATGGCTTATTTTCAGTAGAAAAGAAAGCAATAATATTTTCAGTGTAAACACAGCCACTACCTGTCTTCTCTGATTTTTTTTAAAGTATAAGAAAAGTGTGTGATCTTATTTTAGCTATCTTATTTGCACAACAAAAGCAAACCTGCCTTGGCTAAAATGTTTACCACCTTTTAGGAGAGTGCAAAAACTGTGAACTCAGGCAAAAAATGTTTAAGAATTTAAATTTCTCACTTTGTGGGCAGCCTGTCTCTCTCAGTCTTTCAAGAATAATCACTGCACAATTAAATACTATGTTCAGGAAAGAAACCACAACTACAGCAACAAACCCCTCAGATTCTGAAAATTAAATGAGCAGTGATACCTTAATACACAGTCTACAATCATACAGCAAAGTTCTAGATAGAAACCAAAGTAATATTTATTCTTGTACTGTGTCCTTTTAGTTCTTCATATTTGTCATATACACATTGTTGATTTTATAGCTGTTTATTGTAAAAGGATTCTGGACACCTAGACATCTAATACACTCAAACTGAGTGGTCCAGTTGGGGCTGGATTCTTGCTCTGGAGGTACAGAGCACTTAAACAATGTGAGCAACCTTTTACTTAATTTGGGAGGTCAATGAGCAAAGATAATTTATTGGTATTTGTTAACATTCTTTCCTTAAATATATGACATTATAAGTCATCACAGAACCTCATGGACAAGTTAGGCAATAGCAAAAATGCCATTTTACAAATACACTGGACACACACCAGCCATCAGGAAACAACAACCTCCCTACCTTTTGTTTGTTTCCTCTTCGATAGTGATTGTTGCTTCTGAACAATGTCTACTTTCTCAGCTAGACATATTTTCCTCATGCTGAAAAATGAGAGGTTTATGAGTTAAAAGCTCATATACCATATCACATGCAAGTTCAACAACTTTACCTAAAAAACAGCCACATGTAGGGTCTCAAGAAGAAGCCTCTTTGGAGTAAAGATTGAATAAGTCCCACATCTAATGAATGGCTGCCTGCCTCATTGCCATCTGTACAGCAATGCCTCCTGTAGTCTATAGCTGATCTGATCTTCAGGCTACTGCAGAGCTAAAATGTTCATATTGTGCGTCATTATTTCCTTAAACAATTCTTGTACTTACCTTCCTCTGCTGTTACTTCCCAATGTTGTACTGTGCATTTTAGGAATTCTTCAGTGCTGCATATCTGAAAAAAAAAACCAGCTTCAATGTAATGTTTAAAATTTCAACAAAGATTTTAAAAATTAAACCCAAAGGAATATCATGAACAGAAATAGAATTCTGGTTTTGCACTGATGGAAAACTGCTGTTGTATAATTTCCATTTTCCTCTGCTAAGATACCATCATTTACATTTCTGTTGCCTCTTTTTTCTTTTCCTATGGCTTTTTTTTTTTTTTTTTAAGGAGGAAACAACATTCCTTTTCCTTATGGGTGTTCTGGGACTATCTGATGTCAAAATATAGTATATTTCAACAGAAAATTGCTTATCTCTCACACAAGGAAATGTTTCTGTGGCCTTATGGTAACTAATACGAGAAAGGCATTTTAAGCCATCTCAGAGCTCTCAGTGTTATCACTACCATATATCATCCAGATCTGTATTATTTATGAGTACTGCTTTATTTTGTACCCTAATTCATATAGTTGTATAATAAAATACTTTTTGTTTTTGGAATCTTGTCAAAATAGTATAAAATAGTTGTACACCCCATTTGCCACTTCCTAATGGATTTGTACTCTTAATTCATATCAATGTTTTAAGAGTAAAACATCAGCATTAACACATGTGGTATATAAGCACAGGATGCTGTTTCCTGAATGACAGTCAAAAGCTCTAAAATACTCATATGTGGGTTAAATCCACAATATATTCTTGTGTATTTTATTTTCAAGAGCAGAAACTAGACACATACCTATGAGAGAAACCAGCACTGTGCCAGTTTTAGACTCTGCTTCTTTGAACAAGTAAAACAATTTTTGAAGAGGTGATAAACAGTTTGTTTTCCTTGGTGAACTTTATAGAGGAAAATGTAGAATGAGACCGCTGTGACATATAGTGTGTAAAACTGTCAGTATGCTATTGAGCCATGTCTCTGGAAGATGTATGGCTATATTTTAATCTAAGATTTTCACTCAGGGCTTCCATTTTCTCCAGTAGTATGCACAGTCATAATTTTTGGAAACAGAATTTCTGTTTCATTATCTTCAATATTTTCTGTATGCAATTTATGTTTCAGCCCACCTTGGTACTGATTCATTATAACAGCATTAGTTGAGTTCACCATGCCAAATTGAAACAGAAGTAGCTCTTTAAACTGTGTGAGATGTTTCCATTTTAATGTGTATTTGAAAGTCTTAAAGCAATATCATATATGTGTTTTATTATAACTATCACAAAGATTTTAAATTCAGTTTATTGCTTTTAAAGAGCACCATGACTTCCTTCCTTTTACTGGTGTTATTCTAATGCACAAAAAGCATGAATGCTGGGGCAAGGAGAATTAGGAAATAAATTTTGTGAACAAAACAATGTGATGTATGCTCTCAGAGAATCCACAACTAAGCAAAGTAGAGATCATTGATATTGTAGTTTATGCAAGAGACAGCATGCAGTGTCACCTTTCTTTCACTTGCTAATGCCAGAGTTTTCATGAAAATTCAATATTACAAAAAGTTGTTCACAAAGAACCTTCAAATTCTAAGTGGTAGTACTGCTATTACTGAGCTGCAATTTGTAAGAAAACCATAATGCTGACTTAACAATGTTTTTTCAAGTATACATTTCACATGCTGCTTTTTCACACAGTATTGAAATGAAGCTGACATACCATCACAGAACATTCCAAATCAAGGAAGGTGTTCCTGAGGATATGTAAAAAGACATTTTAAATTTGAGTTTTTAAGCACCTTTCTCCATGTGAGATGCAAATGTACTGAAAAAAAATCTAAATTTATATTTTAAATTAATGCCATGCGTTACTTGTGTACTTAAAGAATCACTAAAACATTCAGTTTTTTTAGTCATTGTGACTTAGCATCTTGACACACAAAAACCCCTTAACAGAGCACAGAAATCTATTATCATTTCACCTTTCTTTAGAAAAGATAAAGTTATTTGTAATTTGCCTTTACCGTATGTTCAGTTGGAATTTCAAATTATTTTACCATTGTCAGGACAATACCTAATTTTCCAGATGAAAAAATGACAATCTTATTTGCACTTACTTAAAATACTGATAGTTTGCAAAGCACATTTTGGTAAGATACTTTATAGGGAATGCTACACATTTCAATTTCTACTTGTGTTTCTAATATACTTCATACAAATATTTGATATCTGAGTTTAATTATACTGTAAAAGAAAATCCTATATTTCAACATTGTGCAATTTACTTTTAATTTAACAAGCACATACATGTAAAATATCTTTAGCAGAATCATGTAAATCTGCATTACATCAACCTTTTGTACATTTGTACCATTTTCATCACTTAAAAGAGAAAAAGGAAGCTGTTAATTTTTTAAGAGAGAAAAATAAAACATATTTTTTGTTTCTAATTAATAAACTTTTTAGATGGCCAAGGTGAAACATTCAGACTGATGTTGCTCATGGCAGACAGGGTACTTCCTTAGGGATGTTTCTCTTTTTATGCTTTGGGCAGATAATAAAGAGGGCTAATATCAGAATGCTTTCTTTTTGGTGAACATAATGAAATAAGATAAGGTGTCAGGGGCTCTTTCTTATTTGTGGTGTTACCACATTGTGCTGGTTTCAGCTGGGGTCCACTTAATTTTCTTCACAGTGACTTGCATGGGGCTGTGTTTTGGATCTGTGCTAAATAAAGCAATGATGCTGTGGAGATGTTTTTGTTTTTGCTGAGCAGGACTTGCACAGAGCCAAGGCTTTTTCTGAATTTTGTACTGCCAGGCTGATGGGGAGGCTGGAGGAGCTTGGGAGGTGGGGAGGAGACACAGCTGGGACAGGTGACCCCAACTGACCAAAGGGACATTGCAGCCCGTGTGACATCATGCTGGGTATAGAAGGCAGGGGAAGCAGGAGGAAGGGCAGGACATTTTCAGCGATGGCGTTTGTGTTCCCAAGTCACCCTGAGGTGTGATGGGGCCCTGCTCTCCTGGGGGTGGCTGAACACCCACCTGCCCATGGGAAGCAGGGAATTCCTTCCTTCCTTTGCTCTGCTTGTTTATTCGTTTCAGAGCAAGACTAAGAAGCACCTTGCTGTGGACTACTTCTGGTAAATGTACCCAGATGAACAGATAAATTCCAATAATCGAGTTTTATTCAGCAGTAAAACCAGATGGGAGATCCCTAGTCAAGTGCTTCTTTTCTATGATGACAGCTATAGATAACAAAAAACTTGAGCTGATCATCTAGACTTGAATAGAGCTCATTGCTCCAGGTCTTTAATTGGCAATCACGTCAGCTGCATCTGCTGAAAGGTCAGCTGGGTCCCAGTGAAGGTCAAGTAAGCATTCTGTGAAAAGATATTTGTTTCTTTTCAACTGAGGTGTCTCTGGCTAGCTGGCTAGTTTGACACTTGGGTTTATATGGCAAGATTTTGGCAGCAGAGGGCTGCAGGGATGGCTTCTCAGAGAAGAGGCCAGGAGCTGCCCCTATACTGAACAGATTCAGTTACAGATGGCTCCAAGAGATGCTCCACTGCCCAAGGCTGAGCTGGTCAATGATACCAGAGATGTCATTATTATATTTTACACTTTCTTATTTAAGAAAGGGTAAAAAATGCTGCATAAAAACTCTGAGGAACAACTGGGGATACCAAGGTAACGTAGGAAGGAGTGGGAGCAGAGATTCTCCTGCAGCCCATGGAGCAGACCATGGCAAAGCAGGTTATCCCCTGTACAGTCCACAGAGGACCACAGTAGAACAGATACCCACACCTCATCCCATGGAGGACTCCATGCTGGAACAGGTGATTGTAGCCTGAAGAAAGCTGCAACCCTTGGAGAATCCATGGTGGAGCAGAGTTTCTGGTGGGAACTGAAGCCCATAGAGAACCCCTCCTGGAGCAATCCATTCCTGAAGGATTGCATCCTACCCATGCTGGAGCAGTTCAAGGAACTGCAGCCTGTGGGAACGGACCATGCTGGAGCAGGGAGAAAGGAGCAACAGAGATTGACATGAACTGAGAAAAACCTCCATTCCCTCTCCCCCTGCACCACTTGCAGTGAAGGAGGTAGAAGAGTCAAGATTAAAGTTGAGCCTGGAAAAAGGAGTTGTATATTTAGTTTTGTTTTCTTTTCTCACTATCTTAATTTGTTAGTAATAGACAATGAATTAAACTGATCTTCCCCAAGTCAAGATGTTTTGCTTATGATGGCAATTGCTGAGTGATCTCTCCATCCTTATCTCAACCCACAAGATTTTTCATCTTATTTTATCCCCATCTTATGCTGAGTATGGAGTGTGAGAGAGCAGCTTGCTGGGCACCTGTTAGCCAGGCAAGATTAACCCACCACACCACCATATTTCCACTACAAGAAGAAACAGTCCACAAGTGAAGCTGTATTAATTAATCTTCAGAGAATAATTGACCAGACTCCTTGTGTGGCCCTTTTCAGTTACGCCAAAGAACAGATGCATTTTCTGAGTTCTTTGATGCACTGAATCTTGTTATTATCTTTACAAATGCTCATTGCATCAGGAACACCACAGGGATCTGATTATTTTCCCCAGGAACAATCAAGGGATTAGTGGAATATAGACGGAGATTGAATCTGCATGGAAAATTGTCCATGCTGTGTTCTATTAGAAGGTGCTGCTGTGCAAAATTTGTTGCTAATCATGTGGCAAAATTACAAGAGACTGCAGAAAGAAGAAACTAGTAAACAGAATAATAAAAGTAATTTTAATTATTAAACTTTAGTGTTATAAATTATCTGCCATTTATCACTGCCACAAATAAGTATAAAAAATGGAAAAAATCCATATGCTCCATGCACACTAATTTAATTTTGCATAATAAATTAGTGTAATGTAGAATGTTTAAAAATATGAATAATCACCAAATTACTATCCAGTTTCAACAGGCAGTGTCTAAATTTTAATACAGACAGCTATTACAGTTAACCTATGCTTTATGTTGACTGAAGCACAATAAAATGCTGAATGGGTATTATAGACACAGTTCCAGTTATCAGCCACTAATGATGCTAAGTGATGAATTGCTACATCTTTAATAGAACAATAAGAATCCAGGGTTTTCATTATCTTGCTCAGAATATTTTGCATGCCCACTATTGTTCTTCCAATTAGTCAGTAACAAAGAGGATCTGTTTGAAAAGATATAGCAGATGATGAGTCATAGGTGACAGGTAATTCTCCCCGTGCTGCCTGGGAAGAAATGACTTCTTGATGTTAGTTATGGTTGTTTTCCATCATTTTTTTTCAAGGCAGTAAGGTGATGCTGTCCCTTTAGCACAAAAGTGTTTTCACTAAATAAATGAAGATGATGTAAGCACAATGCAACACTTGCTCCTAAAGCTTCTAGGTCCCTATTGATCTAGATTTAGAACTTTCTACTGCTATTAGTGAATACCCTTCTGAGTTAAACCTCATTACTCACATTCCTCCAAAGTGGTAAAACTCATGTCAATAAACATCTGTTTAATTACTTCCTTAGATGCTTTATTCTTCATAAACAAACAACAGGGAATAAACTAGTTCATCATATAGTAAATTATTTTATAACTATCATTATCATGCTCACAAATGCACTGGGTTACAAAGATTATTCACAGGGGCTGAAAGTAGAAAAATAAAATAATTTGGAGATGCGAAAATGATAGATTAAATTGAATGATCCAGAGACCACTTCCAATACTTGTAACCATGCCATTCTATTCATAGGATGAATTACCATGGGGCAGTATTCCACCCCAAAAAAGTTCAGATGGAACTCCAGGGAGAATTTGAACAATATGCAGAATACAGCCTTCATCAAATTATTACTTTTTTCTTTTCTTTTTTTTTTCTTTTTTTTCAGAATGGTTGTCATGCTAGAGATACTTTTTGCTTCTTGATTACTGAAGGTTTTTGATCTTACTGAGACAAAACATATGAATTCATTGCAATGCTATCACTAAGATCTTGTCAATATTCAGATTAAAATCTAACAAGTCATTCCCAGGATACAGAGCACCAGTTAAATATTTTCTAGACTGCAGTGCATAAGTATTTGGAACATAAAATGAATCAAAAAAAAAGGGATAAGCTGGGGCATCTCAGTTCCAAATATGGCCTCTTGCACTACTTTTAATGGTTTATGACTACTACAGCTCCTTTTTCAGCTGGTTCTTATCTTCCCTATTGACTTCAGTGCCCACTTCAAACTCCATTGTTTAAGAGTTCACACAGAAACTTATTTTACTCAAATCAAATCAGAATAAACAAGGTTTCTCAGTGTACTAAAGTTGAGAGACTCCTGTAAAATATCTCAGAAGGACTAAATGACTTGTCAATGGCAGATGGTATTCAGTGTAAATGTAAAGTTATAGGTGTGGGGAAGAAGAGAACTATTTTCTTGTATAAAATAATGAACACTATGCTGACAAACACAAAGTGCTTGGAGTCATGACAAATGATTGTGTGAAAATAGCTCAGGTCTTGGTAGCATTCGAACTTCAAATCAAATGTTACAAATTATTAGGAAAGGAATAGAGAACCAACCAGAAAAGCCCACGAAGCAGCTGTATAAATTAGTGATCAGCAAAGTTGGCCAAAGGTCTTTAATGACAGTTTCTTGATGGTGAACAATGAAACAGGCTGAGACTTTTCAGCTTGGAAAGAGGTCACTAGAAATTCTATAGAAATCATCAGTGGCATGAAGGAGCATGACAGGGAGTGACTGCTTTCTGCCTCTTTGACTAAAAGAGAAAGTGACCATCAAATTACATCACTGAAAGCCAAGTCCAAACCCTTGAGATAGAATTAATTTCCACAGGAAATTGTGTAAACTACTAGAAATACTTGTAAGATCTGTTATGTCTATATTTGGACCATAAAATACATAGGAAAATCTGTAAATGGGAAATTCTCAGAAGCTGAGAGGATATCACAATTAAATGTACTTTTTCTATTATTTCCCTTCATTAGATGAGCTGGACTATTTGGTTGTGTCTTTTTCTGTAATATTTGGTTTCTAAGACAGGTTCTTTTAGAGTTCTTTAGAGATTTCCTCTGATTTTGATGTGTCAATATTTTTAAGTGGATTTTTTTACTTCAATCATCTTGGAAAGAAGGGTATGATACTGGTACCCACTTTCAAAACAGAGATTGGAATTCCCCTGGTGACCATAGCCCTGTCCTTCATGGCATTTCCAGTGTGCCTAGTTCTTTATTTTCCTCTTTGTATTTCTCCCTCTCCTCATTTTTTTAAATGAAGGAACCTGAAGAAAAGCTTTGATTTTCCTTTCTTTATCTTCCTATGAGTTTTCCCTATGGGAGTCAAGCACATAGCACTTACCTTATTATTTCATTTGAAATAACCTGAACTGGATTTATGTACACCTTGAAATGTACTCTACTTGCTCCCTCAACACTGCTGGATAGACATAATATAGCAGTGTGCTGCAGGGAGGCAAATGACTAAGGCTGTGAATAAAACAAATTGTATTAACCCAGGGGCACAGCAAAGAGCGTTGTTTTAATTACTACAGAAAGGAGTGTACAGGAGTGATTTACAGTAGGGCAGCCTTGCAGGCGGTGCTGCCGGGAACACAAGGTGGTGCTATTTACGCTTAACAGAGCGGATGTACAGCGCTCAGCCTCTCCTGCTGCCATCAGCCATTCCCCCCGTCAGCCTCCTATGGCTTTGGACTAGGCTGGAAGTGCCACTGAGCCCCACTGTCCTCCAGATGTGAGGTACTAGCTAAGAGGGGACATTTCCTTGGCAACAGCCAGGTAGCCAAGGAGTTCAGCTTGACTGGAAGGGCATGTTAATTTGTCCTTGTCATCTCTGGGAGGCAGGACAGCAGCACTGGAGGTTTTGCTGCACCAAGTACCACAGGGAAATTTGGTATTATAAGAAATGACAAACTTGGCTGTTTCTGGATAGAAGGAAGTTAGAAGCTAAAGCAGCAAGTACTGACTCTTTACTATTCCCCAGATTAAAGGACTGCCTTAGAAGGATTGAGGATACCAGGTGGTGTGGTAGACAGCTGATATTTTGCTTTTTTACCAGCTTGCTTTGTGAAGTCAGGTTGTGCTTTCAGCTGTAATTAAGCAAGGTCATTATCAAGCATAAAATAATAGCTTCGATTCAGCTGGGTGAATCACTTTGAAATTCTCCATGGATGGTAGATCTCCCACTGCAACTACTTTGTTGAAAAACTAAGGAAATAATTGTCCAAAGAAAAAGTGAAATATTATTGTGAATGTTGCTTGAAGGGAAATGTGATATTGCTAAAAGTTGATTGTTTCACTGAAAATAAGCATGATTAAATACCTGCAGTATAAATATAAAATAAATCAAAAGGGGTTTTTTTTGTGTTGTTTGATTTTATACACTGGTTGTTTTTGTTTTTTTTTTTTCAAATAGTCTTTATGTCCTCAGCTGCTTGTTTCTAGATCTTTGCTTCACAAGACAGTTCTGTTGCAGACAATATTTCTTTACCTATCTGTAACATTGTCATTCTGAAAAGAGAAGTGCTGGAAGTTTTATTTGGTTTCCATGGCCAGATTCCATGTCCAGCGGTGGGTGGGATGGTCATGGGGGTTGGTTGTTGGAGGGGCTATAGGAGTGGCTTCTATGAGGAGCTGATAGAAGTTTTCTTCACGTCCATCTAAGCCAGCGCCAGCTGTTCCAAGATGGACCCGTTGCTGGCCAAGGCCAAGCCCATGCCTGTCAGTGATGGTGGCAGCACATCTGGGAGAACAGATTTAAGAAGGAGGGTAAAAGACCTGTGCAACTGCAGCCCAAGAGAGGAGTCAGAATGTGGGAAAAACAGCTCTGCAGACATTAAGGTCAGTGTAAAAGGAGGGGATGGGGTGCTTCAGGCACTGGAGCAGATTCCCCTGCAGTCCCTGGTGCAGACCGTGGTGAGGGAAGAGTGGCCCTACATCCCACAGAGGACCAAAGGCACGATCCACCCCGTGCCAGAGTAGCTGGATGTACCTGAAGGAGGATCCCAAGGGAGGCCCATGCTGGAGCAGGCTCCTGGCAGGATGTGTGGCCCATGAAGAGAGGAGCCCATCTGTGATGAGCAGATTAGAAGGACTTGTGACCCCATAGGGGACCCACACTGGAGCTGCCTCTTCCTGAAGAGACACGCTCCATGGAGAGGGCCTGTCCTGGAGAAAGTCACGAAGAGCTGCAGCCCTTTCATGAGGTCTCACACAAGTTATTTGTGGAGGACTTTCTCATGTGAGAGGGACCTCACTCAGAAGCAGGGGAGGGGTGTTACAAGTCCTCCCACTGAGGAGGCTGGGCAGTGAATGAACTGACTGCAACTCTCATTCTACTCTGCTACTGCAGGAAAGGAGGTAGAGAATTTAGGAGTGAATTCAGGCCTGGGAAGGAGGGAAGGGTGATAGCAAAGTGTCTTTGAGATTTGGGTTTATTTCTCATTGTCTTACTCTGATTTGTTAATAAATTAAACTGATTTTCCCAAGTTGAGTCTGGTTTTAATGTTATGACATGACAACTGTTGAGTGATCTCTCCTTGTCCTTAATTCAGCCCACAAACTATTTGTTATATTTTTTCTCCCTTGTCCACCTGTAGAGAGGAGTGATGCAGCTGCTTGGGTGGGCGCCCATGGAAGTTTAGGATTTCCCTTCAGTGTGGATTGGTTATTTCAAATAATGTCCCAGAAAATAGCTTCCTACTTTTTGATTCTTGACAGCGCTAGGAAACTGAAATTATTCCAGGAAAATCCTCCAAATAGGAAGTCCTGTTTACTTTAGCATGCATGTAGAAAATTTTCCTCCTTTACAAAGGAGAAGAAAAAAGACCACAGAATTCTTTTACAGATTTTTTTTAAGGAGGTGTCCTGACAGAGCTGCTGCAAGTAATTCCTGCTTGCTATTTATTTTCAAGAAGCTAACAGAATAAATTAATTGGTTATGAGACTCATGGTCTTCCTGTATGCTTTATGGAGTTAAGAATTGAGACTTCTAATTAAACTCTGAAAAATTAGTGTTTCTGGAGTGTAATGGAATAGTCAATATACAAATCAATATACAAATTATTTTCAAGAATAACAATATTTTTTGTAATTTTTCATCTCATTTGAATAGCCTACTGTTCTAATTGGTCATCTCTTTCAGGAACTTAATCTTCTATGTAAGAAAGTCAGAGTTGAGACTGTTGTAGTTATCTTTCATTAATATAATTAAAGTGGCATTTCCAGAAAAATCTACATCTTTAATCAAGGTGCTGGTCTCTTCAAGAGTGTGATTATATTAGTTTGCAAGGACTAACTACTGACAGAATATGCTGAAGGAATTTAATAATATTTAAACAACTTGTTCCCAATATTCAGGAATTATGAAATGAAGCAGAGAGGAATAATTTGTCTCCATGGAGTTATGACTAAAACTGGTGGAAGACTAAGGCAAGGCCAATCAAACAACCATAAACTGCAACATAATTTAATCCCAAACTGTTTAGGATATTCTGTATTTCATATTGAAAGATACATGACGTTGTCTCACCTATAAAAAAAATTTACATTTGTTTCTTATTTGTTCATTTGCTTCAGGTGAGAATTGTCTAAGAGAAAAGTGTCTTTGGTTCACTGTAACTGGAAAGTATCATGTCAAAGATCTTGTTGTAATAAAACAAATTTTTATCTCATGTACTGTGCTTATTTGGAAATAACTGCAAGAAATAAACGGAAAGATTTATTGCTGCTACACAATATTTGTACCATCTATGACAAAACAGTTCATAAATAGAATCAAAGTATTGTATAATATTTTCCAGATGTTTTATATGTTTTATGTAATGTAATCTCACATTTAAAGGATGTCCTCCGTGGTTTGGCTGAGCAAAATTTTTTGTCACTTTCCTGTGTACAGAAAACGTGGTTGAATGAGTTTATCTCTTTGTGTGGACCTGTCTTGAAAGGTGAATTAAATTTTAACTCTGCATAATGGATTACATCTTGTAGAATGTGTACTACTTAGTGCCATAGGAGACTACAGTTGCTGCTATGTAAAGCATGAATTATTCTTTTCCTCCTAACTTATTTTATTTTTGCTTATGTAAGTCCTGTTTTGCTTATGTAAGTCCTGCTGCTAGCCTTCCCAAACTATAGCTATATACATCTTAATTAGTGTTTTATTAGTTCTATAAATTATAGGAGATGTCCCTAAAAGTTTTCTCAAATCCCAAAGAATAATGAAAATTTCAATCCAGCGTGGAACTTTTAATACTTGTTTGAATTCTCCCATTCTACACCTTAAGGAACTTTTTTCTAATGAATAGAGGCACAGATTTATTTTCTTGACTCCAAGAGGATGCAAGAGATACATCCAGGATACAGAGAGAATGCAAACATCTCCTAGTAATTGAGCATCCTAATGGAGGCTGAGAAAGAGAAAAGAATTTTTGCTCTTCTGTAAGATGATCACAGACATGCTGCTCTGAGATGTATTATCACACATAACAAAAAAAAAAAAATTCAGTCTCTTACCTCAGATCAACCAATACAGTCCTACAAAATGAAATAGTTACACAGATTTGCATTTTTTCAACTTGTTGCACTCACATGTTGTGCTGTGTGCATGGAAGAATTATAATCCATGAGATAAAATTTCTCTTCCAGTAAAGGGAAGTATGTACAATGGACATAGTATGGACAATGATGGAAGACTATATTTCTGCATAATTCCAATCTCTGTGAAATAGATTCTTATCTATCTGTGTTCCTGTCTCAGGGCACTCCTGAGGAGGGAGATGATTTCTACTTTCTTCTGTTTCTACTTCTATTTTGGACAATTCCAAACACCAGCAATCTGCACTCTTTTCATTTATTTGAACTGTTCTTGGACATGTCCTTTAAACTCCTTTTATATAAATCAGGATTCTTTTTTTTTTTCTGCCTTGAATGCAACATTTTATTTATCCAATATTAAATAATTGACTTTGAACTGTCATTATTATGCTGAAGCAAGAGGTTACACTTAGTTGGGGGAAAAAAAAAAACCAGACACCAACCAAATCTTTGCTACACCGGCTGTTCCCAGAAAAAGACAAAACATCCCACAAATCATCCAACCGCATTATCTATACACCAGGAAATAGCAGAGAGGATTGCTCTTGATCTGGAGCCATACCACATTGTAGAGATTATGGGCTTGCTGAATTTTGAGGATACATTATTCTTTCCCAAGTAAAAGACTCTTTTATGCAACTGCTATGTTTTTTATTTATGGTAACTTACTGATCAAAGCACAGAATGCCTTCAGAGAAACAAATAGTCTTGCAAGGAACTAAATCAACTGCATATCTTTCAGTCACAGCACACAGACCTTTCTTTGATTCTGTGATGAGAAGGGGGCATACATATTCAAAACATTGCTTCTGGGCCTGCTATCATCATCACTACCACCACAACCACTAAGCAGGAACTCTGGCAGCAAAAGCAAATTCTGGTCCAACTTGCATATTTCCCTCAAATTCAAACAGCTGAGAATATTTAAAACTGGATCAAAAAGTAAGGGATATTGGGTTCACTAACATCTGCTGTTTCTTCCATTACTGTTACTTGATCATCTTGTTTTCTGATGGTGACTGGCAGGCATCAGATATGTGTGCCATGTTAACATCCACTTTGGTTAGAATGAAGCATGAATAACACAGACACATGAAACAGCAACAGCAAAACACCTTTGTAATACAAGAAACATCACAGAAAACAGGTGGACAGCATTCCTTTATCATTATATTGAGAACTGTTTGCCTTTACTTGGTCCTCTATGAAAGACTCACCATTTTCGTATGTTGGTAAATTGACTCAGTGTTTGAGCATGTTGTCCAGTGAGGTGCCTCTCAACTTAAATTGAGCTATCCATTTAACCACAAAAAAAAAAAGAGCTCAAAACATCAAAGAAGCCACAGTATTGAACATGAAAAAGCCTGTATTGGAATAGAGTCTCTATCTTGCATTTCAATAGGCCATACCAATTAACTGTGTAAATAATATCTGAATATAAAATTACAGACAAAGAAGAAAAAAGCAACTCTCAAAATCTATTTGTGACAAAAAAAGAAAGAAAACTCTTTCTGTTTGGTTTGCAATCATCCTTATTCTATGGTAAGCACATCGTTTTTGGAATTCTCCTAATTTCATTTGCAATCAGCTGGATACATCAGTTTCATTTAGAAAGAAGGCAGTTATCCTCAGATTTTATGTAAAAAAAGGTTTCCTTCCAGTCTAAAGTTGTCCTAGACTTTTAGTCTAAAGACAACTAAAGTTGTCCTATTGTATTCAGTCAATAGCAAAAGATGAACACTTCCAGTGAACCATACATCCTCACCTGTTTTAATTGTCTAACTGATGGTAAACTGTTCTCAAGATTTTTGGCTTTCTTCTTTAAATATCAACAGGTAATTTGGACAACATGCCTCTATTACACAGCATCTTTTTGAAAATTAGATAAACCAAATCCCACATCAAATTTCTGTATAGGATCCTTGACTTATAAGCAGATGTAGGATTTTTTCTTGTTCTATTTTCTTTTACTTTTTTTTCCTTGAATACCTGGTATTAGAATTGTAAGCTTAAGCAAACTCTAAGCTTCCAGCAGAAACCTTACATATGAATATCAACACTTTCCCAGCCTTAAGGCTAAGATGTGCTAAGTGCTACATGGGTTATTACTTTAATTAACCTGACTTGCTGTGATTATCTCAGACTGCTAATCATGGCCCAACAAGATACATATGACTCACATGTAAATAGATCCCCCTGCTCTAAGTGGGGAGCATGTATCTGCATACAGAACACTCTTGCTCTATGGGGAATTACTGCTTTTTCTATCCCAGAGTAGTTTTTATGGCTTACCTATGTGAGCCGTAGTTTTTATGGCTTACCTACGTGAGCATCTCTCTGACAGATGTATATGTAGCATTTTTAAAAATAGATGTGCTCCTGATATGTATTTAATATTGTAAATACCTACTTGTGCTAAAAGCAAACAAGATTTTTTTAACCTTCTTAGTACTCTACACTTGACATGATTCAAGACAGAAAATTCTGACTCACAAATCATGACTTGAATCACCAAGTCTTATTTTCTAAATAAGTACCTTAAAGGTGATTTCAAAGGTAATTTGAAAGCATGAGATGGAGGTATTGGAGTGTATCTGAGGGTCACTGAGCATTGGAACAGGTTGCCTAGAGAGGTTGGGACATTTCCCTCACTGGAGGTTTTTAAAAGGCCTCTGGTCATAATCCAGAGTAACATGCACTAGGACACCCTGCTTGAGCAAGGAGGTGGTTCTTTCCAACCTTAATCATTCTGTGGCTTGGTGATTCTGTGGAGGGGAGGAGGTGACCAGCAGAAAATATGGTACTGATGATGATGATGCTGATGGTGATGAGGAAAGACTCAACTCAGCTTGCCTTCATTTCAAGATGAGTTACAATAATTTAATTTAAAAAATTTAAATATATTCCTACATGTGAGCTCAGCACATCCGGGTAGGCTCCAAGACACAAATATGAAGTCACATACAGGTATATTTAACTAGAGGACAAATTTCAAGTTAGCAGTTAGGTAGATATTTTAAACCTGCCAAACTATGGTAACAATAATATAAATTTATCATAGCTGTATATATTTAAACCACATATACTTGCAAGATCATCGAAGATTTAATGACTGACAAAGTAAGTTCATTAAATTAATAAAGCACTTACATCTCAGCCTTGCATCCACTTTTTCTTTCTTACTCATCTTCTTGAATTAGATAATTGAATCAGAAAGGTGGCCACTAGCAGCCTTCAAGCCAAGAGGTAAATTCTCATTCAACAGATAAGGATTATAACCATAATACTTCTGTTTTCATGATCACACAGCCAGGCTAAATTTGGTGCCTTTGGAGATGGTTTGAAAGCATCTGGAAAAGCACCTTTTCTTTTAATCTAAATGGATCCTAACATAAAAATCATCCCTTGTAGTTGATCTGAAATGCATGTGAGCAATTTTGAAATCAGGCAGGAGAACTTGGGTAAAGTTGAACTTCTTCTGCCATAGACTTGAGCAAACTATTGAGCCAGAATGGTATGATGTCTTCCTGCTTTCTTCACTTCAGAGAGACAAGACTAATGTGCTGAAAGGCATTGAGACAGAATATAAATTGAAGAAGGTAGAGACTGTATAAGGACAACTCAGGGATGATCTAAGTCAGAGGCTAGTCCACATCTGGGCTTCAGTGGAGTACTATCTGTCAAGTATCTGTAAAGTATCACTGTATCACTCTCTGCCACAGAAATTCAAGAATGATGATGGCAATGCAGGTATTGCCTTGTGTTGCAGTGTATCATCCAGAAGAGGTGCTCCCACAGCAGCATGTGTAAAAATATGAGCCCGCCTTTAGAAACCAAATAAACCAAATAGACAGAAGCAAGAAACTTGCTGTTATGTGAATAAAAAGTTCCAAATGTAGTCAGGTTAAAAAACGCTCGAGTCACCATATTTTGGATACTTTCAAAGTAAGAAGTAAATTAAATAGTAAATTCTTGTTATACTCCATTTGATTTACTTAGCATGACAAAAAAAGTCTTAGTGAAAAAACCATTTTTTTCATTCAATTTGCATTTTCTTGTGAAGTTATCACAGGCAGATTAATGGAAATCAGAGCTACAAAGTAAGGATTTTCTGATCTTTACCCTTAATAAAGTCTTAGTCTGAATATTTTATGTTTTTTCAGCAGTCTCAGCAAAAAGGCAAATGTGTGTGCTTGTCTATGTTCATGCACTTATGCATATCAATGTGTGTGTGTGTGTGTGCTTACATATATCCAGCTCTGAACAAACTTGTTCAGATCACACAATGCCTATTTGTCTTTTTGTGGGCTATACGACAGTACTGCTATTTAAAGTTTCTCAGCCAAAGGCCAAAAACTTTGCTCATGGGCTTTAGATAGATGTACAACCTGATTACTGAAGGACTTCAGAGGAGAAGTGCAGGAGAAAAGTAGGTCAGATAGAAAGGAAAAAAAAAATAGATAAGGGGCTAGAAAGAGATATTCTGAAGACTTTTTTTGTAAGAGGTTGTTTCAATGTGAGTCTTGTCAAATGCTTCAAGTTTGAAATTTGCATTATCACAGTCTTTAAGAGCTTATTTAAAGTCTGAATACATTAAAGAACTTGACAGCAATGATCGAAGTACAAAATATTTCCCCAGTATTAATGACTAGCCTAAATCTCTATACCTTGGGCAATGAACATCTTCTAGCAGATCATTAATCCCTTCAAAATACCCTGTCCTGAGGTCATCAAGAACTGAAAACTGGAAAAATAAAATAAAATATGCATATGCTTTTTTATTTTTGAACTATAGAATTTAATTGGTATGTATAGAACAGGTCTGAAAAATTATTCCCTTAAGTGCTAGACAATCAGATTGACAGAATTTTCTATCAAACTGCTATTCATATTATAATAATATATGATCGTAAATATAACTTTAATAATAATAAAAAATATTAAAAGTATGTTTGAAATATAAAACATACACTGAAGCTAAGTAGACCTGTACATTTAATATAAGAATTGAAAATAGATTATGGAAACATAATTTCAAGCTTTTGATAAGTCAAATATGTCATTCATATTAATTAGGCAGATTGTAAAGTAAGAAAGGTCTTATTATTGCAAAATGTCTTTGTATTCTATTTTTATATTCAGCTTGCTTTAAATATTTATTTTCTTGGAATTGCAATGCAGATGGTTGGGTTTTGAAGTTTCCACTTGCTATTCTTTACAGGTGCTCCAGCTAAAGACATGGCAATTTATTTCCCATGCTGAAGTATGCTGAACCTGTTTACTTGTCTCCATCAGCCATGAGGAGGACATATGAAGTATAAGTCTACACTGCAGTGCTCCTATTAGGCAAGGTGATACCTCTCCTGAGCCTAGGCTTAAACTAACATTCCTGAAACTGTTTCTCTAAATCTTGCTTATTCAGATGACATTATTCACCAACTATAAGGGAAGAACTGGATGATTACTTCCTGAAAAGGTGTGATGCTTCATATGGATGGCATGAAATAAGAGCTGCTTCCTTCATGTGACCTTTGGATCTGAGTTTAATTGTGGATTTAACAGTTTGCATATTGAAAAAGTTTTGATGAAAGCAACCTTCATTTAAATGAGGAAACTAGAAATTGTGTTGAGAGCTGAACATTTCTTTTGTTTCAGAGGAGAAAAAAAAAAAGAAATAAACTGGTTAAAAGCAATACCTATTTCAACAATTGTCAAATCAGGTATTGTTTTCTTTGATTTAAACTCTGCTGCATTTTAATGGCAGATAATGCAAAAAAAATTAAAATCACAGTTACTACAAAAAAAACTACATTATTTTTTTAAAAAATCCTCTCACTATTTGATGAAACACATTGTAGTAATCTTATGATGCCATTGTCAACATCTTCGTAGATCACTTGGACACAGGGATACTAAGAAAGTTCACAGATGATGCAAAACTGGGAGGAGCTATCAACTCCCTGGAAGGCAGAGAGACCTTGACAAATTAGAGGGCTGGGCAGTCATGCTCCATATGAAGTTCAAAAAGGGAAAGTGCTGGATTCTGCACCAGGGATGTGGCAACCCTGGATGTACAGACGGACTAGGGAATGAGGCGTTGGAGAGCAGCACTGTAGAAAGGGACCTGGGAGTCCTGATCGATGGCACATTGAACATGAGCCAGCAGTGCCCTGGCAGCCAGGAGGGCCAACCCTGTCCTGGGGCATCAGGGACAGCATGGCCAGCTGGGCAAGGGTGGGGATTGTCCCTCTCTGCTCTGCAGCCTCACCTTGACTGTTGGGGGCTGTTTTGGGTGCCACAATACAAAAAAGATGTTAAGTTATCGGAGAGAATACAAAGGAGGGCCACAAAGATGGTAAAGAACATCAAGGGGAAGCATTATGATGAGCAGCTGAGGTCATTTGGTCTGTTCAGTCTGGAGAAGAGGAAACTGAAGAGAGACCTCAATGCAGTTACAACTTCCTTGTGAGGAGAAGAGGAGGGGTAGTAATCTCTTCACTCACAAGACCAGTAAGAGGACTCAAGGGAATGGCCTGAAATTGTGTCGGGGAGGGTTAGGATTGGTGTTACAAACAGGTTTTTGACCAAGAGAGTGTTTGGGCACTGGAATAGGCTCCCCAGGGAAGTGGTCAGAGCACCAACCCTGGTGGAGTTCAAGCAGCAGTTGGACAATACTCATGGGGATGGTGCCAGGAACTGGAGTCAATGATGTTTGTGGAGTCAATGATATTCTGTGATTCATGCCAGCATGAGTTCATTGTTTTGTGCATGTCTATACAGTTGCACAAGATTCAGGTGGTTTCTCATGTTCCTGTGCATCTTAGAAACATTTTCCTTGGAGTGGCAGAAGGTCGAAACACACTGAAATATTTTTTCATGCATTTTATACACATTTAACTGAAGATTAGTTCCAAATCAAATTTAACTGAGTTAGTAAATACCCTATTTTCAATTTTTTAAAAGATATATTTTTTTCCCTGTATAGATAAGCAAATACAAGGCTAATCCAATTCCATAATTTTATTTTCCCCATTATCATTCAGCTGATATTTTTTGTATACCCCCCTACAAAAATAAAAATGGTAGGAGTCTGGTACAACATGATAAATCTATTACAAAAAAATTCCTGTTTCACGGTTGGACTTCTGGAACATTGGAAGAAAACTTTTCTTCATTGGACAAAACTTCCAATACCAAAAACATTGAATGATGCAAAACTTGTGTAATTAGGTCAAAGAAATTCAATGAATTATATGTATTAGGAAGGCTGATAAGTATCGTATGTATCTCATTGTTCAGGCATTTTGTCAATAGTCAGACTTCAGAATAAATTTCTGCTGTTTTTGTTTTTTGTCATAGTTTCCTCTTGTGGTCCTGATGATAGCTTTTCCAACCAATGATTTTTTTCAAGTGGCAGTGAAACACTATTTCAAATCTGATAAACCTGGAAGGTTGCAGTGCACTTAAGATTGAGGATCTTTTTCCCATGAAGTGAGAGAAAAATTACAAGACAACCAACGTGTAGAAAAAGAACTACTGGGGAATCTAACTGATTATTTTTTTGATATTTGGTCATTTACCTGCTCCCAATCATCCCAAAAGAACTGGTATAGTGGTAAAACTCACTGTTGACCCATGCATTTCTGTGTGTATGTGTATACAGACATATATCTCATATAAGCACAACTCTACATGTTCCTTAAAGTTGATATTGAGAATTATTTGGAATGATATTTCCCTGGAGTCTGTGCTCTTTCACATAAGACCAAGGAAAATTCTTTTCCAAATTTTCCAACTTCCTTTATTCTTTTTTATTCTCCTTTGCAAAAGACTGAAAATATTCGTAATTTTATTTACTTTCCTCATTTAGAAGATACCTAGAAAGAGTAATTAATGTTATTTCAAGTTACTTCAAGTAATTGTTGGTATTCAAATATTGTCTGCAATATATATAAAGAACTGTAGAAAATCTGACATGTCCTGTGGCAGATAGAACTATTTACTACAAAGTCAGCGTATTTCAAGAATGATCAATGTTGGGTTTTATGTTCATGAAGTAATAGCTGACAAATCCTGTACTGATGAATAGGCTTAAAATCAAGAGTCAGCTGAGATCCCAGAGGACAAATAGATACATGGCTCCAATGTGGTGATATCCAAACACAGCTGAGGGGTGCAGCTAAACAGGGAAGGCAACATAGCCTATGGCACTGTCATGAATAAAAATAATAAAACTGCCGCTAAAAAACAGCCCGAACAACACAAGACAGCTAAGATTATGAATTCATTATTTTAGTATGGTTTTAAAATCTTCTGATGGTTCATCAAAATGATGCAATTACAGAGTCATAGATTGGAAGGTTGGAAGGGGTATCCAGAGGTCACCTGGTCCAACTCCCTACTCAAAGCAGGTTTAATCCAAGCAGGTTGCAAAACACCTCCCAAGACAGAGATTCCTCTACCCCTCTGGGCAGCTTGCTACAGGATTTTACTGCTCTCATGGTTAAAAAATAAAAACAATAATAACAAAAAAAAAAAAAATCATAATGTGCAACTAAATTTCCCATGTTCCAAGAAATAAATATTTTTATGTCACTAGGATTTTGTTGCTTTTTTTTCCACACTATTTTGTAGGGGGGTTTTCTGTTATAATATTAGAAAATCATTCATTGTGTATTTGTGTTTCCAATAAATTTGGATATGTCCCTCTCATATCAACAGAGGTATAAAAATGCAACTTTTCAAATGTCAAATACTTTGTTTCCTTCTTTACTCAGACATCTACACACTTACCTTGCAATATGTTGTGATCTTGTAAAAATATCTGAGTATTATGTGAGCATCACCAAAGTGTCTTTCTCAAACTTGCAAGGCTTTCTCACCCCCTTTCTTCTCAGCTTTTTAGATTATTTGCATTATGCAGCACTGCATTATATAATGGACTATAATTTCATTTTTAGTTAAATAAACATTATTTTAACCAATTAAATTATTCTACTCCAAAGAAAAACAATTATTTAATTAAACCTTTGGTAATGGTAAAGCAAATTTACCAATATGTGCATTCAGGTTACAACAAGGCTTTCTTCCAGTTTCTGCAATTTTATTATTCTATTTGGGAAAGATTTTTCCTTCAACATATCACTCCAGGTGCAGCCTTCAGAAGGCATTTGATACATAGAAACAGGATTTTACACTGCATCCTTCTATCTCAGTGGGAAAAGGTATTTCTCAGCCTGTAATAATCTGCAGATAAACAGCAAAAATTTTGGACATGTTTCCTACCTACCTCTAAGTCTTTCCTTTCCTATTCAAGGCACAGCATAACTCCATTAAATTCAAGGTGTAAATAGCCTTGCACAAAAGAATAAAGGAGATTTATATTTGCATTATTTCGATTTACATAAACATAAAAGAATTATGTTCAGAGTCCAGATCACTACTATTTCTGGGATGTACAAAGCACACATTAGTCAAGGAAAAATTGTTAATGTTTTTGCTGCAGCTGTTTTAGAGAAAGACTGGAACATAAGAGAATGTTAAGGTTTTGCTTAAGGATATTATGATGCAGAACACATTCAGATTCTTATGCCATCTCTTTTCCAAATTTAAGTAACTCAATGGATGAAGAACAGGAAATCAAAATTTTGCATGCACGTTTGCACACAGACACACACACACATATACACAAATCCTTATGTATTTAAATATCCCTACAATACCTGTAAAAATCACTATGTAAATATGAACACTAGGTATATATGTAGGGATATATTTGTGTGTGCATGTGTGCATTAACTAATATATTTTTTTATTTTTTTATGCCCCTGTATGCATGTATGGCCATATATGTATACAGAGTTTGAACATGAGAGTGAGCATACACGTTCCCTGATATTTATATTCAGAATTAATTTACAGCTTTATGGCTTCTGAACTGAGATAACTACATATGCTGTAATTCCAACTGTGAGTCACTGTGATGGAAATAAATGCTTAATGAAAATAGCCCATAAAACAGTTGCCTTTAGTAGAACATAACTGAAAAATAAAGAGATAACAAGGAACAATGATCCTCCCACATGTTTTGGAATATTTCTTTTTAAAAAAATTCTTTGTAAACAACAATCTAATCAAAAACAGTCCTGAAGAAACAGTTTGTCCTTTGTTGTGGCCTTGAACTTTGACTCAAACAATTCTGCTCTGTAGTCATCTGGTGAACATATGGGTATTATTCATCCCCTAGATAAATGCAGGCCAAACCCACAGATAATTTTTGTGATGTTTTGGACTTCAAGCCAAACAATACTAAGGCTTGATTCTCCTTCCTGGACTTAGGTGGTGGGGGATATATTACTAAAGAGATTGTCAATTGTATTTATACAAAGGAAATTTTTTTGACTCAGGTTTAGGCTGGATAAACATAGACAGACAGCAGCCTCAAGCTGCCATTAGGTTGGGGTTGAGAGAGCCACAAAGCCTACAGCTCCAGGAATGCTGTACCTGGAACAGCACACCAAAGCAGCACAGCACTCCTCCCAGAGTTTTTTAATTTGGACCACCAGTGGCACTGGGGGTTTCAGCTGCAGACCCACACTGCACTTATGGTGAGGGGTGGGGTCCAGAGAGCCGCAAAGCCATAGGTCCAGAGACAGTGAGCAAAGACATGCCAAGGGAAGCACAGCACTGCACCAACACTGCTGCCTGCACACGTTTCTAATCTGCACCAACCTTGGTGGTGGGCCCCAAGCTGTCATTAAAGTTGGAGTAAGGATTTGGAGACCAGCAATGCCTACAACTCCAGGGACACAGGAGTGGAAGAGAAAGGCCGAGGGAAGCACAGCACTGTGCCCACATCATTGCCTTCACGGCTTTCTAAGATGAGCTACCTGTGTCCCGTGGTTAAATTATGCTTAGAGTCAAGGTCAGGGCTGGCCTTCACATAGCAACAAAGGTTACAGCTTCAGGGACAGGAGAGATGGAAAAAAACATTCCAAAGAGGAATGGCACTCCTCAGACATCTCTGCTAGAAGAAATTTCTGATCTGGGCCACCTATGATGCTGAGAATCTCAGCCTCACTGCCAAGCTGCCATTAGGGTCAGGACTAGGGTGCGGAGAGCCATGAGGCAAACTGCTCCAGGGATACTGTACCTGGAAATAGCATACCAAAGGAAACATCGCACCGTGCCAACATTCCTGCTGCCAGAATTTGGGATTGAGAAATGGAATCTTACACCAAACACCTTATACAATCATTGACTGTTACAATGGCTTTAGGTTGGAAGGGACAGAGACTCTGAGGTGATTTATCATTCTCTACAACTCCCTGAAAGATGGTTGTAGTCAGGTGGGGGTTGGTCTCTTTCTCCAGGTAGCAACTGACGGAACAAGAGGTCACAGTCTCAAGCTGCCTGAAGGGAAATATAGGTTGGATATTAGGAAAAATTTTTTCACATAAAGAGTGATAAATACTGGAATGGTCTGCCCGGGGAGGTGATGGAGTCACCATCCCAGGAAGTGTTTAAAAAAAAGGCTGGATGTGGCACTCAGTGCCATGGTTTAGTTGAGGTGTCAGGGAATGTGGTGGTTTGACAGGAAATGTGTTTTTTGGGATGCTGTGTTTTTGTTCAATGGATATTCAGGCTTTAATATTGGCATTTAACCTGGCCATTAGGACATGGACACGCCTCTGAGAACATGGGGTTAAAAGCAGAGCTCTCCCCTGGGAGGGTCCTCTTGGGTTTCCGGCGGGAAAGAGTTCGGGTCTCTCCCCCAGCCCAGCTGCTGGCTGGGCAGGGGAAGGAGAAAGCCATGAGGCTGGGAGAGGTAGGCCTGAGCCCGGGGGTGGAAGGCTGGAAGAGAGAAAAAGAGACACCGGGAGCCATCGGGCAGCCCCCCCCTGAGAGACACAGAGAGAGAGAGACACCGGGAGCCATCGGGCAGCCCCCCCTGAGATACAGAGAGAGAGAGAGAGAGAGCTGCTGCCTGAGACTGTAACCTTGAAGCTTGATAAACATGGGCCTGTGCCGGCAGCACGGCTGGGACGGAGAAGAGGGGGGGGTTCAGCCGGCCACTTGTAGGAGCTTTTAACCCCTTTTTGGAGAATGAGAACTTTACAGAACATTGACCTTTCCTAGAAGATAGAGTGGAAGATGAGGAAGGAAATGGGTCAATGTGAGAGAGGTCTAGGCGAGTGAGAAATAGTGGAAGAATAGAAAAGAATCCTAGTGGGAAGAGATGATGGAGTGGCTTTTGCTGGACACTTTTTGTACAGCCATGGACAGAACCATGTTCCTTGTGACACAGAGACTGCATTCTAGGGGGAGGCAATGGCCACAGAACCAAGAGGGTTCAGTGTTGGTGCCCCTCGGCCCCAGGGGGTGAAAAAATATGGGGGGGACAGGTGTCCCAAAGGAGAGATTGTGGGGACGGGTGTCCCAAAGAAGAGACTGTGCCTTTTTTGGATCGGGACACAGCATCCTTAAAAAAGACAACCCTAGAAGCAGCTCTGGTCCATATTCAGTGGTGAGAGCACTGGACATGAAAAGGAAGAGGTCACGACGGCAGATGTTCTCCGGGCAGTGCCACGAGTGACACAGAAACACACGAGGCTTCAACTGTGTTTCCAGGGGAAGCCTATGGCACAAGAAGGCCTCCTCTCCTCTTGATGAACTGAGGATTGATTGTCTAAAAGGTGGTGCTGGACCGAGAGTTGGTGATTTGAGGAATAGATGTATTGTATTGGGAATTTGGTGGGGGCAGGAGGAAATGTATTTGTAAGGTTTTCATTTTCCCTGTGTGTGTTCCTTTTATCTATAGTTGTAGAGTAGTTAATAAAGTTCTGTTTTCTTTTCTTTCCTAAGTAGGAGCCTGTTTTGCTTATTCCTGGTCACATCTCACAGCAGAAACCAGGGAGAGTGTATCTTCATGGGGGCACTGGCATTGTGCCAGTGTCAAACCATGACAGGGAATGGATTGGACTCAATGGTCTTGAAGGTCTCTTCCAACCTTGTGATTCTGTGATGCTAGGTCACCTAATTCCAACTCTCCAACCACAGACAGGGACACCTTCCACTAGACCTGGTTGCACAAAGCCTCATCCAACCTGACCTTGAACACCTCTATCGAAGGGGGGCACCTACAACTTTTCTGGGCAACGTGTTTCAGTGCCTCATCACCCTCCTAGTAAAGAATTTCTTCCTAATGTCTGATCTAGGTTTCAAACTTTCTTTCAGTTTCAATCAAGTCCCCCATGTCACTACTTTTTAAGAAGTCCCTCTCTGTCTTTCTTGCACACTCCCTTCAGGTACTGGAAGGCTGCTCTAAGGTCTTCCTGGAGTCTTCTGTTCTCCAGGCTCTCTCATCCTGTCTTCACAGTAGAGGTGCTGCAGCTGTCTGACAATATTTGTGGGGCTCTTCTGGACTCATTCCAACAGTTCCATGTCCTTCTAACATTGTGTGCCCCAGGGCTGAACAAAACCTTCCAGGTGAGGTCTCACTAGAGAGCCAGAATCATCTCTCTCAACCTGCTGGTCACTCTCCTTTTTTGCAGCCCAAGATATGGTTGGTTTTCTGGATTACAAGGACAAATTGCTGTTATATTGATAATCTTATTCAGTAACTCACCCAAATTTTTCTCCCCAGAGTTGCTCTTAATCCATTCACTGCCCAACCTGTATTTGTGCTTGGGATTGCCCCAGCCAAGTGCAGAACCTGGATGCCTCTGGGTGGCATTCCTTCTCTCCAGTGTGTGAACTGCACCAGACCTTGGAGTGCTGTACATCTTAAAAATAATCACTGAAGTTCAAGTGATAAAAATAATTATTTACCAGAAACTCAACATTTCTGTTAAAAATCACTTAGCAATGAAACAAAACAAGTAATTAAAATATTCTCTGTACTTTTTCTTGCAGAAATGAAGATGCTATAAATTCAGTCTATTTGCTGAAGTTTGTGTGGAATTCAAATCGATGTCATTAAAAAGATATCTCTCTATCACATTTTGATATTTTCAGCATATTTTACTGTCCATTTGACCCTTCTGATAACGAGGATATGCTCAGACCTTCTCCAAAGGAAAAAAAACCCACAACCCTGAGATATAAAATCAATGTAAAATGACAGAATGCAATGAAAGCAATTTTGCAGCATCAAAATTTAAATGAGCAGCAGGACTTCTGGATGCTTATCAAACCAAAGCCAACTAATATTTTAAAGTGTGACTGTTATTCCTAAATACACTAAAAGTAATGGAGTGAGCCAAAGTCAGTAAAATCCTGTGTCATCATAGAAGAATGTTTCAGTAGAATGAGCATCCATAGCAATTTAGAAGTTGGTTTGCTTTTGTGAAGATTTGTTTTGGTTTGTTATTCCATCACAAGTGCTATAATGTGCAGGTTTTTCTGTGGCTCAGGCGGGCATCACTAGCATCATATGATTCTATAATGTCTTTTGTTTTATATAGAGGTGCATGCACTTCAGTTGTTTACCTGACATTACCACCTTGTTGGTGTAAGGGAGGAATCAGCTAAATGGGTATTTCCTTACATGGTTGTGTTATTTTATATAGTCACAACTCTAAACATACATCATGTGTACTTTTTTGAGAGCTGGTTAAATGAAATCTATCTCCAGTGGTTTCAAGCATGGTTAATTGTTTTTTTTTTTTTTTTTTTTTTTTTTTTTTTTTTTTTTTTTTTTTTTTGTAAATACAACTCATTTATAATAACTGAAACTGTTCTGTAACCTGAAACAGCCAATTGGGATAAAAATTTCATTGTACTGTGCTGTGGAGGTGGCACTTTTGCATGTTGTACACAAATTTTCCTTCAAATTCTGTTTTGGAAATGGAAATTATTTATTTTTCACTTATCACTGTTTCAAATTTAACAGGATTCTGTCTGGAAATAAAAATCCCTTAGTCAAAGCTGATTCAATGGGGCTGGTGGTGCTTTAGTGTCCAGTTCTTAGTCTTTTTCCAGAAGGTTTCTGACAGAGCATTTTCTCAGGAATCATCTTGCCTTGAGCAGCTGACACTGCCTTTAAGAAAAAAAAAAGTGAAATGCATTTCCATATCTCAGAGATTTTTTTTTTCTTGTATTCTCTGGTCATTTGATCTGGTCTAGGTAATAGATCTCACTACAAATGATGATAAAAAACTAACAGATAAAAAAAAAGATAATTAAAACTAAAAGCTGGAATGTGTACTGGAAAAACTGGAACAGAAAATATTTTGTGTGTGGGATCCCACTGAAGTGAAAATAATGGAGTCTTTTGTCCGATTTGTGGTTGTGGTTGCAACTGCATGGTAACTATTACTTCCAAAAAGAGACATGGCTGTCCAACACAGATGTTAGATATTTTCAGTCTTAGACTGAAAGTGAAACTACACCAGTTTGGAGACCACAAACCTAAACCTTGTGCTGTTTAAACTGTGTTACAGACAAGAGTATAGCATTCAAGAAAATACAAAATGGAGTAAAAATAAGTAATAGAAAGGAGTTCTGGGACCCAGCCTGTATTTTCAGAGATTTTTTTTTTTTTGTTTATTTAATTTTATCAGCTGTTGGAAAGGAGGCAGTCCAAGCAGGGAAAAAGTATCAGAAAACAAGCAATCTCAGCTTTTCCTGCATCTTGATAAATATACTCAGATACTACTGAATGCTACTGACTCCCTATACTTCCTTCTGTTTTCCCTGCTTAAGAACACCCACTGCTTTTTAATGTACTTTAATAATTTAAATATACATGACAATAACATTTAATAGTATGTAACAACAATAGGTATTACCTTATCCAGGTAAAGGCCTGGATAATTTTTCCACAAAGATATGTAACAGTGTAACTTCATGAACAAAAGAACATTTTCAAAAAAGAAAAGTTGGCGTGACATTAAAGAAAAACCAGCATTGACCAGGCCTGCATATTGTCAGCATAGATTAAACCTCACAATAATTCTCAGGAGACAAATGCTGTTATATCCTTTTCCCCATGAAGGCTCAGCAAGGCAAAACAATTTTTTGAAAAACACAAGTGGCTAATGTGTTTTGAATGAGGCAGCAGTTTTATTCCCAGGGGTCTGAGTTAGCACCCAAAATTACATCCAAACTGTGTTTCCCTTTTACTGCCATCCTTGCTAAAGTATTTGAAAGAGCCATCTATTCCAAGTAGGCAATTTTGACAGCAACTGGTACTGCTTAAATGTATATTAGCTCTGTTAAATTGAACTGAATTTAATGCTGGGAAACCTTAATATAGGCCATTAGAAGATGTAAGGAGATAAACTACACATAAGGAGAAAATGCTGTCTCTGGCCATCTGCTTGTCCTGGTAACACACAGAAAATTTGCAATGTGCACCAATTCCCTCAACTTACTGAACAGCAGGTGCCCATCTTTTCCTTCAGCTGTCCAAAAACTGTTCCCTTACAACTCTCCCTGTTCTCCCTGAAGGATTCTTTCATAGTTTTGTAATGCAAATTTAGAATAAGGAGGAACAGGTTCTGTTTGAACTAGAATTATCTCAATTTACCTGGTAACCAATGGATATAGATCCTTATTCTGTCCTGTGAGCATTCTACTTAAATGAACAATCACTTTTTCCCCCCTAGTGTCACATCTTTTATAGATGAAAACGACAGCAGTATTTTGCAAACAATAAAAAGCACAGGGTGTGAGGACTGTGAATTAGGAATGCTGTTTCCACTGTGCTGTTTTTCTCAATAAATGTTAAACCATAAGTAAAGCAAAAAAGTGAACCAGAATAAGTTATTGTCTTTCATCTTTAGCAATCATTTTTGTCTTCACTGGAATGGGGGTCATTGCTGGTTGAAGTCCTAGGAATGTCAGGCTGGGATGTTACAGATGGAGTGGATGAGAGTATTCCATTCAAAAAAAGTCACCATTTAGGGGATCAAAGGTCAAGATATGACAATATTAAATTCAACATACAACTGTGTGTCTTTTCTGCATTTGTTTTGAATGTCTATGTTTTTAAGTATATGCCATATGCATTTTGGAAAAGTCTTGTGGCTTGCAGTTAAAATTTAATGCAGTAAATTAAGATTTTTGGGGACTGCTAAAATAAAGAATTAAAGCTCCAAATTTACAACCTCATCAAAAAGAAAATATGAATATCAAATTTAGTTGTTAGGCACGTAGTCCAAGACTATGATCTCAGCAGCCACTAAGCAGCCAGTTACATGTCTTTAGCTGTCTCCTCATTCATCTCAGGGATTTCATGACCACTCATATAATTTTCATATTCTGCTCCTCTACAAAAGCCTCTTGATATTCAGAAACTAGATGGTACCATGCATTTAGTTATGAGGAGTTTGATCAAATAAGTATGTTCTAGTTATGGATTAACACCAATCAAAACATTAACAAATTGCAATTTTGATTGCATTGATTGTGGTGTTTCCCCAATGTGCCCTTTGCAGCATGTTGTTGGTTAGAGCAATCCCTAGAAAGACGTGAATTTAAAGCTCTCTTTAAATGGATTTTTATGTAAGTGGATTGGTTGCTCAGCTCTCCAGGGAAAAAGGCTGTTTAGCCCTTCCATCAAAGTCACTGTGCAGAGAGAGAAAAGCTCATGAGGGCTGTAGGTGAAACATGGTCTTGGTGATGAGGGCACTTATCTGGAAAACAGTGTATTTAAATTCCAAGAGACAGAGAATGGAATTAGCCCACTTTACACCCCAGGGAAATGTTTAATCTCCTACAAAACAAGAAAGGGGAAACAATACCAGCAAAGGGTACCAGCAGTCTCCTTTCCTTTTTAAAGAAAACCTAAACTGTCTTTGCATTTCAACTGACAAGTTGCTGTTGCATAAAACTCTGCAACAGGCTAAGCTGGGGTTTGGGCATTGTACCTGGACTCTCTGAGGAAACCCAAATTTGCACCAATCTATGCTTGAGTAGCTCAGAACCCTAAGTAAAATCCTACAATTGAAAAACTAGGAAGTCTATGAAATTTAGGCACCTCCAGGGTTAGAGCACCAAAGAGGATTAATTTTTAACAAAGATTTACTTTAAGGACCAAAGTTGCAATAAAGGTTATTTTAGAGGCCTACAAACAGTACCAGATCTCATCCCTAGTGTGTCAGTGTTACAACTTCTCCAAGTACACCATCAATAATTCCTCTCAGTAGTCTGCAGCTATTACAGGGTGAAATTGATATACAGAGTTAATGTGATGATAATAGTAACATCAAGGAAGTTAGATAAAAATGATATGAAATAATACCACCTAAAATGTTGCACAGTATCAGAGACCCATTTTAATCCTTTTGATTTGTTTCACCCTTAGCAGGTTACATTAATCTCCTGTTCCAGTGACCCCTTTTATATCTGATGTGGGCTATAATTTTAAAACCAGCATCTCTTTTCAAGTTCTCTGGCTTCCAAACACTGAAAATTAGAGGCTATTTGTAAGAGGTAGGCTTTACTTTGCATTAAAATGGATGCATGTCTGTTCCGTGTGCAATTATTATTTATTTGTTTGTTTGTTTGTTTTAGATTCTGTTCCATTTTAGGGACCTAGATGAGCAGCAGAGAGGAAAAATATTTGCTTTGCATTTTTAACACAGCTCAAGCCTGGGTCAGGAGAAATCCTCTGGACAAAGGGGAGATGCTGCTTTCCCTGACAGCAGCTGACCTTGCTCAGCTGGGAGAAGCTTCTGGAGAGTATGATACATTCTGGAGGATGTCATGTGAGTAGCAGAGTGTGAAGGACACTGAGCAAGCTGAGGGTCCACAGCAGGAAGAGGCTGGGAAGCCCCAGAGAGGATAAGTGAGCAGGCACACAGCCAGGCCTCCCAGAGGCTATAAGAAGGAAAAGATTTTTTTCTCAGAACAGGGAAGGAAGAGAGGCTGCTGGAAGCAGAGGAACTGCTAAAGTTTCTGGCAAAGATGAGGACCAGGGTTAGAGGACATTATACATGGGAGGGAGGAGATTTTTTTCCCCTAAGGGACAAGTTTAGGATTTGTTGTTTATTATAATGCTGACAGAAACTTAACTTTCAGTTTAGAAGTCCTATGCTCACTTTATATAAATGTTCATGTAATGTCAAATCTCAAATCTCACATTCACTAGCAGACATATCAGAGTCAGACGTGTTTCTTATTCAAACTCTTTTTCATTTTTAAATAAGTATCACTCAGTAACTCTTTATTATTTTAAAACATTTGTAGATATTCACTGAATGGCAGGTTTTTGACTTGTTGCATTCCAAAGGTTCAGATAAGACTAGATGAGAAAGCCTATCATGAGACCTCAGGAGTACTTAAATGACTTGAGTTTCCACACTGGGGAAAGCAGTGCCACCTCCCACCTTGCCCCCTCACCCCCAAGCAAAGCAAAGCAAAGCAAAGCAAAGCAAAGCATAGAAAAGCAAAGCAAAGCAAAGCAAAACAAAATAAACAACAAAAAAAAAACCCCAACAAAACAAAACAATGAAAAATTAATGACTGAACACCTGAATCATGTGCTTAACCCAGGCAATAATATCCACTGTCATCAGTGACCTCATTAGCATCATTTCACATGGAGGATTAGCTGTGTAAAATAAAACAGACACAAAAGTCATTCCCATTAGAAATGTGAGTAAACTGTTATCCTGTTGATTGAACAGAAGACAGCCTGAAAGAAAACATCCCATGGAAACCTGTGTCAAGAAAGGGATTGCCAGGAAACATAAGGCCAAGCAAGCAATGGTCATTTCAGCTCCTCAAAATTGCAACAGCTTTATGGCTGAATCCCTTTGACCCTTCTAGGAAGGAAACCTGGGGGCTGCTGAGGGTGACAGGACCATCTTCATAGGGCAGCCACCCAGGCAAATTCTGAAGCCTCATTTATACCATAGCTAAACAGCAAAGGACATGATTTCTGGCAAAGAAATTGTGATAATGTTTCACTAGAGGAAGAAAGGGTGCTGTATTCCCTTGAACAGCACTCTGAACATACAGGATAAGAACAAGAAAACAAACATCTGGCTTGCCCAGTCCTCTGGCAGGAGGCATGACACATTTTGGGAGCAGATGAAGGAAATCCAATAAACAGAAACCAGAGCTATGTGTAGTACTCTATGCGTCCCCATTTTCCCCTCTGCTGCTCCACTAGTAATAATTATTTTTATTAATAATAATAATGTTTAAAGAAAAATAAGATGTCACAACCCTTTCATGCAATTACTATGTGAGCAAGCAGTCAGTTTACCTCTCTCTGTTTCACTGAGTGTGTATGGGAAAATGTTGAAACAAAACATCTTAGCAGTGTCATATTTTTATAAGTGCTGTTACTGACACAACATGCTTTTTCCAGCAGAAGGCCTAATAATGTCAAGAGTGCAGGAGGTCTCATAAGCAGAAATAATGGCAGTTTCATGCAACACGTGAAATTATAATGCATCTTATGAGTAAATCAAATCACTTTTTCTTTATAATTTCTGAATTCCACAGGGGGCATGAAACACATATTTAAAAGGTGTGCAGAAGGACCTTATTCATTAAACAGCAGAGAGAAGTAGTTGAAGCTTTATTAAAAATTGACTAATAGGCATTCCAGATAATTGAACTGACAGGCTGTTTTGACAGCTGCAAGCAAAAATGTGCTTTCTCTAAACAGTTGGTGTAAATCTTTTAAATTTCTAGGAAGAGAAATGATGTACTGGTTTAACTTTAATCAGTTTTATGAAGTTAAAAAAATTGTAACTGTTCACCTAAGTAGTGGAGACTACGCTAATTGAAGGTGCTGCCAGTCATTTCAGTGGTAGAGTTTGAGCTGAAAGAATTGCCAAGTTCTCACACAATGAAAAAGGTGGAAGGTGAATACTTTAAAAAGTTTTGCTTAGCAGAAAATGTAAATTAAGATGAAAACTGAACTCTGAACTTGATTTCCAGAAAGGCACTGAAATATTCAATCTGGCTGAAGTTGGTGGATTTTGAAAGAATGTATCAGCTTTGAAAATCAAACTGCAACTAACCAACAAACGTGACAATCTGCACCTTGAGGGGACTAATGTGAAGTAATAGGCAATTATACTGTCTAAATAAAAAAAAAAAAAAGGAAGAAAAGGGAAAAAAAACCCCACAGAGAAAGGCTGTGTTGTAGGTTTGAGAATTCAAAGTAGCAGGAAGAAAAGAAAAAAATTGTAATAGTTAGGCATGAAAGACAAGATAAAATTAAAGTTGGATTTTATAATAATTAGTTCACTAAAAAGGAAAAATTGACCTGGTAGGCAAATGTCAGAAAAGAGAAAGACCTTTTAGAAAGGAAAAGAAAAACATTAAAAAGGTAAAGTAAGTAAAGACTTAAAAAAATATATGGAAGATTGAACATTTTCAGAATATTGTGTAGGTATTGGCACACTACATAATTAGAATCGATGTGAGTGTAAGACTTGTCAAGGAAACATTGAAAATAGGACCATGTTACTTTGTGTTCAATCTTTAGGCGTTATTTTAATCTGTGTATACAAGTATACATTTTATATCTTGATTTAGAACGGATCTATTATCTTTGCTAAAGTTCAAAAAAGAAGGATAAACAAGATGGACACACCACAGGCATGTCACTTCAACTATATGTGTATATAGAATAGTACAGCAGCAGCCAAGAGAAGAGAAAAATCTTAGAAGAAATTAATAGCTGACACACTGAGACTAGTCTACCTGGTGTTTGATTATAACATCTCAAAAGCAGAAGGACACAGCTAGTGAATTTCTGTACACATTTTTATTTTTAATAAATAAGAAAACAGAGAGTTGTAGTATACAAACACTGCAACACTGCCATTCTGAACTTAGCTGATGTTTGATTAATGTACTGGATTGATGCATAATAACTGAAAAAGAAATCTACATGTTATTTTGAAGGGTTTATTTGATTTGGACATAGAAGTCTTTTAGTCATTTAGTATGAGAAAGAGTGCTTTTGGAAGATAACTCTGTATTTCACAGTTATCAGTTTTAAACTACTCTTTATTACAAAAGGGAAGAGCAATTGAAACACTGACTATTAGTAAAACTGGTTTGAAAATGAAATTTGATTGATATTTTAGATTTCTTGGGACTATATATGGCACAGCTTTGTATAAATTATATTTGTTTAAAATGCAACCGAGCTCAGAACTGCCAGGAACAATTTAGACACCATAAATGTTTTCTCTAAATTGAATCAGAGAAGGCTGAAAAGCCTCTAAACACTGTACAGGGATTCAATGTTTAGGTTTTAAATGAAACAATTTTAAAAATTGGAGCCTTGCCATCATTTATAGCGCTGTCAGCATCAGTGTTCTGACAAAATAGGTTGATTTTTTTCTTCTGTTCTTTGCTCATCTTTATTGGACACTTTCACCGTTAAATGCAGTAAATGAAGGGAGTGGGAGGAGAAGACAGAACAAAAGGGTAAATGAAACATTATTGTGGAAAACTATTTTCAGAAATTGCATTTTATATTCAATATGGATATTTTTGCCTACACCCAACACTAAAGACCATTTTTATGAAACACAATAAAGTCATCTCAGATATTTTCTTGTTTCACTATATCCAAATAGATTAATTTTTTGGTTTCAATGAAGATTTATGCTACCTATATTGCACAAGGTAAGTGTAAATAAGAGCTATAAATTGCTAAGCAGTTAATGTTGCTTGTGAATGGAACTATTGTTCTCTAAACAGCCTAAATTTTAGAGAATCCAGCTAACTTAACACCTATGAGGTGCCATACAGGAAAAATGCTATAAAAATCTAATAACAATAAATATGCATTGGTATTAAGTTATATTAGTTTGGGTGAAAGTGCATATATTTAGAACTTATTAGTATATATACAGTTAAAACAAGTTTAAATTAAAAATGTTTTGGGCACATGTGTGTCCAGCTTACCACATACGTACCTACTCCTTCATTTGATTTGATACCTTGATATTAATTCTTGGAACTACAGAGTACCTAGAAGTGTCTGAACTATAAAGACTGAAATTATTGCAAGCTTCCAGTGCAGTCTGCAATGGAATTCACAAGTGAAGGACACTCTTGTTTAGGAAGAAATCTTTTACTAACTTTCTGAAAGTTAAGCTATGAAGACAAGGCCCAGGGAACACACCAGAACCTACCATTTCTTAGGGGAAATATAGATCTGCTTATTCTGGATGGACAATATCAGGATCCAAACTAAAAGCCTAGATTTCAAATCCTTTGTATTATGCCAGATTTCTGTGGCAGGATTCATAGCAACTCCTTAAGCCTCAATAGCTTTACTGTACTCGGTCCACTGACTAGAGACACTTGCTGTATGATATTAAGAAATGGTAAATAGTAATGTGTCAGAAAGCCTTAACTATTTCTAGATGTATTGTCTAAAAATCTAGCAAAGAAGAAAATATGGTAAAGGATCAGCTTTCACTACAGGAACTGGAAGGTGCCAGTGAGCGTCAAAGAAACGCACACAGCATAACAAAGTTAGCTACAAACCACCCACATTTTGCTGTATGAGGACACCATGTCCAGTGGCAGAGCCAGTTATTGCACAGACACTTCTCATGCTGCTGCTATTCCCTCCAGTGCATTACACAGTCATACTCTTCCATTGCTCTACTTCTTCCTTTAAAGGACTTGGACACATAAAAATGCATTTCTGAGCACCTTTCTGATATGATAAGGAGATGCCTTAATCTATTTGAACATAAAATGTGCTAATATAAAAATGAGCTACTGGTTATATTCTGGCCTTGAGGCTGCTACAGCTTATCTTCTGAGGCAGAAGAAATAGGGCATAAAACCATGCTTTGAATTAAAACCATACCTATACCCTGACAGTTAAGAATGTTCTTCTGCTGATGGTCTATTTCTACACAATTCAAGGGTAATACATTTTAAAAGCAACCAAACAGAATAACAACTTTCATGTGCAGTGATTTCTCAAATCATAAAATAACTCACTATTTTGACTGCAATGGTAACAACAAACACTTATTTAAAAAGAAAGGTGATTGCTTTTACTTTCAGTACATTATCTTTTGGCAAAAAAGGCTGGTTTCAATTAATGGGTACTGATTCAAAGGAATATGTAAATTAAAGTTGATATCTAGTGGTTCTGAATGGTAATTTTTTACTTACTCTAAGTATAAATTGAGCTTAGAAGAGTGTATCTTGTACTGAAAATATTGCTTTGACCAGGAAATTCAAAGAAACTAAAATTAAATGGAGTTGAGGAGAAGGAAGTTTGAATAGATCAGAGGAAAATGTGGCACATCCTAAAATAGTTTAGAAGTAACATATTCCTACAGGTTATTCCTTGTTTTGCCACATCTTTCTCTTTAAATCAGGAAAAGTCCAAGTCAAAGTGATCTTCCTTTGCTCTGGCTCTCTAGCTTAGTTAAACCTGAAAATAATGAAATATAACAAAATTATCCATCAGTTTAATGTTAAACTATTCCTTTAGCTTGCAAGAGACTGTAAGGGATTTAGGGAAAAGATGTAAATGGCAGTGTAATTAGGATTTGGGAACAGGATATTTCCTACAACTACTAAAAAGTGTTTGGAAGAAACTTCTTTTGTTCATTAGGGCTCATTAAAATTCTTGCCACAACTTTTTTTTTTTTTTTCATATTCATACAGGTCAAAACCTAATCTGGATCACTACACCTGACTGCTACACAGACAAGTGGTCATATTTCTTCATTGCATGCTTAGTTGAAGAATTATATTCAGAGGAGCTTTTAAAGAAGGAATTGTCTTATTTTCACTTCATGCTTGTTGTGGATAGTCTTTTGTTAGATATTTTACTGTCTTGTCTTATAAATCTCCAAAGAGCAAAAGCAACTGTGTGTATCATATTCAAACTTTTGGGTGTATTAGGCTGCTCAGGTAGTATACACATAAAACTGGAAACAAAACAATATAGTGCAAGGTGTAGGTGCTAAATAATTAAGATCATTAATCTTTGTCCTGGTGCACAAGTCCTCATAAACTACAGAGATATTGCAGAGCAGCAGTAACATAAAAATGAAGTGCCCTGAGCCATCCTTTCCAGAACCACCAGTGTTGTGTTGTAAACATTGTTGCTCATCTCATGTTTTTAAAGTGCATGCTAAATAGGGAGTTATTGTTAAGGTTCCATCCTTGCTTTGCACACAAAGGAGAAGGGACTTGGCTAGACTGGCCTCTAGGAGCACATTTTTTATCTGGGTAATTTTAGGTATTTTCAGCCAGTCACAGGAACATTTATGGGGAAAGGAGGAGGTGTGGGCAACACACCAAATAAAAAAATAGCACACTTATAGGCTTTTCCTTTTTTTCCAAATTTTTAAAAAATTATTATTATTATTATTATTATTATTATTATTATTATTATTATTATTATTATTATTATTATTATTATTACTATGCATGCCTTTAATTTGGGCTCTGAGGAAAAAAATCTCAAACATTTAAGTGCTTTTTTGCTCACTTTGAAAGTTTTTACTTTTGCCTTAATGGTCTCTTTATAGATGGTCTTAGAAAACACTTGATAACACCATCTGACCAACTCCTTATAAGTCTGAAATTGAGCTCCTTTTAGCTCCTACTGGGATGGAAGTGCACTGTTTATCTTCCCTCTCTGTTCTGTGGTTTAAATGTGCATATCATTCTCTATGGTCACAGCCCAGAGTTAAAACTGTTTCTAAACCAATGCAGTTAAACTGAACATGCTAATATCTCCAGAAAACAGATGCCATAATTTTGGCAGATTTCTTAAATGTTTCTCCCTCACTGAAAATGCTATAAAGCAGTGATGCATTTTTACTGTAACATATCACCTGCTTTAAAAAGGAGTACATGATTGTATTTACTTATCCATGTCTATAAAGCACACATGCATGCATACACAATTTGTTTTCCACATGCTTCTTGTTCAGAAATTACCAGAGCTGTAGAGGAATGAAGGTAGAGGAATAAAAGTGAAGGACTAAAGTAAAATAATGAAGTGCAAGCATGTGAGATTTGATTCATAGTAAGTTGTGCTGGCTGCTTCCAGAGACAGACTTAGCAGTAAAGCTGTCATGGATACCACAAGTACAACTGCACTGAAGCCCAGAGACTAGGAAAGCCAAGCTGAAAATGGCAAGGGGAAAAAGAGTACTGGGTCTTGGCTGAAGCAACTGTCTGGCTTTATCCCTTTCATCAAGTCTCACTGCATCTATGCTGCTCTGTAAATAGGACTCAAGCACTGGAAAGCGTGGTTTACATAGAGTGGCATGAATTTTCTAGTTTATTAAATGCCCCAGGAGCTTTCCCAAAAGTCAGTGCTATTTGACTAAAGAAAATATTTGATTTGAGTATATATATGAGACTTCAGAATGCAGATTTAACTTCATGAACATTCAGGTCAATGTATAGACTACAAGCAAGGTCAGCCTCAGTTCCAGGCCTCATTGTTCTGAAAAGAGATTAACCATTTCCTTCCTATTCCCCAGATTTCTCACCTGTGGAGAGACAAACTCCCCTATGTATGCTATATGAACCATGATAGATGAAAGTATTATAAAATAACCAGGTTTGGCTGTTCTTAGACAAATTGCTCTCAGGAATTTTAAATGGTTTGACTGTATATTCAAGACGCACATTTGTGAAAAATTATCTTCCCAAAAAGGCCAAATGGTTTTGTAAGGAACCTTAAAATTGATGCAAACTCAAATTTTGACAGTTGTTTGTTTTTTTATTTGATTAATTAATTAATTAATTAATTTAAAAAAATTTCTATAGAAGTTCAAGAGGACTTTAAAGAATTTTGGAGTGAGCACAGAACACTGCTGTTATGTTTTTAAAGTTTTGAGTGGAGTCCTTTTCACTCTCCAAAACCCATTTAACAATTTTTTAATATTTTGGTGAAATATCTTAGATCTCAGTGGCAGGAGGTGAAAGGGGACACAAAGTATTCATCTCAGCTGAAAAATGCTTAGTGGGCTGTATTTCATATATATGTATGAGTGTTGAAGTCATTCAAAAGAACAGGCACGTTGAAGAAATTGTATCCTGTATATAGATGTAACCTCCAAAGGAGAGACCCCTTGGGAACAAATGTGTTCTGAAAGGCATGTTTGTATGTGCATTTATGGTGTAGATCCTTTAGGCACCTTCACTTTGTAGAGTAAAAAGATCCATATAAACTAACAGAAGACTTTTCCCATGGAAAAGAACCCAATGGAAGAGGTCTTCTATTTGCCCCAAATTCTTCTGGATCCTGAAAGAGTCCTCAGCACTCGACTGTGCTACAGTCTGTTCAGGGTATGTTGTGTCAGCTCATAGAGACTGATATGACTCTTACTCTTGCAGAATTATAGGAAATAATTGCTTCTGACTTATTTAAGAATACAAGTTTATATCATAACGCTAAAACAAATAAGAACACGATTAGAAAGTAATGCAGTCGTTTAAGACTTAGAAAGTTTTGTCTCTTTTTTCCCTAGATACAATTCCTTTAATATCTTTAAATGATGCTCTGAGGAAAATAATTTCACTGCCATCTAGATTTGGATTGTTTCATAAATTAGCAGGAAAGTTAGAAAAATGCTTTTTCTTTCTCTCTCTGAAAGCTGTAGTAACATTGTGTATAGTTCCTTCTCTTTGTATATTATAAACGACTGAGCAGATTGTGAGTCGTGGGTGTGGGTGGCAATTAAGATAATAATTGTTCATAGAATATAGAAACTGCATTGGAAAATGGAGACATTCCTGCCTTCTTCTCCGCTCTTTTAGACAGTGAAAAAATGGTTTTTATTATGTCAGATACTCCACTGAGAAATATGCATTACTTTTCAAATATGATACTGGGTGGCCAACTGGCATAGAATTTTTGGCTAATGTTTGTAAATGCTGTAAACCAGCAAGCATTTTTATGATTGTTCAAAGATTACAAGGAAGATTAGAGCTAGGCTGAGTTTAGAATGATGGAAGATTTTAAGCCAATGTCTTTTTAAGATGCAGTGAGTAAAAATTCAGGGAGGATATAGTTTCAAAGGTTTGTTCCTGCTCATAGCTAGTTACACTTCTGTGTCCCTTTCTTTTTTAAGGTGGACTTAGTAATTTTGCTCTTCCTGTTTTTTTGTTCTGTTTTGTTTTGGTTTTTTTTTTTCCTTAGGTGAAACTACATAATTTTCTCACTTCCTAGACTGTGGTTCCAGTGCTATGCCAATTCTTTTTATTTGAAATCCCAACATGACATTAACAGGGTCTATTTCTGTAATATTTTCACTATCAAATTTTAGTGATCTTAGAAGCCATCTGATAGTGAATACTTGTTTTTTCATTGTGAAAATGTGTTGCATTCTGGAGATTTGTGTGGATTTATATTTCATCCTTTATAATATTTGCCAAGAACAAATTTTTTTAGTCATTTATTACAAAAGAAAAAAAAAAAAGGGGGACTGCTATTTCTATTATAGGGCTAGTGTATATATTTAATGATATGTTAGTTCAAGTGACAGAAAGAAAGAGTATAAAATGTGCAGCTAGATCTAGTTTTTTTGCACCTATTATAATTTGGCATGTTTCCATAGACTTCACTGGAATTATAATCTGTGCCAATGAGTATAATATGTGGTTTCCAGAAAATATCAGTGCAATAATTCACTTGGCTAGACATAGATTTCTGTGGATGAAGCTTAAAAAGACATCTTTTTATATTTTTCTTGAATACTTCTTTCAACATGGTAATTAGGATAATGGATCGTGCCCCCACTACAATCTATGAATTGGTGAGACAACTGTGCTTGTCTATGATAATGCATATCACAACCCTGAGGCAAAGCACATGAGAGCTGGGGAGAGCATTCTTGGGGAGAGCTGTCTAACAAAATGCATTTCTACCTAAGGCAACTAATATCCTCTGAAACCTATGAGTCTGTTTCAGCAAGTCTAACTCGATGGGAATTCCAATTAGGGTGTCCTCACTAAAGATGTCTCTGTTATCTATAACTTTGGAGACCACCTACATCACCAATTAGTAGATTTTTAGGTGCATGAAATTCTTTTAATGAATTAATATGTTCATGCTCTTGGAGGCTGTGGGGGTGTGTGGGGATTTATGCCTCTGTGCTCCTGCTACTTTCCTCTTTTCTTCCAATGACATTTCTTGTTGTGTCTCTCTGTGGTAATGATGACCATCCAGCTAATTTTCAGAGGATCATATTGACACTAACCTTTGGCTCACCCATCTGTTCCTTGCTTTATTGCTTCAAATATGTCCTTTCTGGCTCATTGTTAAACTGGAATAGAGGCAAATTCCTCCAAGCACAGCAGGGCTCTGCTGGGCCCTTTCTGACTGCAGAACACTGCTTGCTGGAGTCCTCTGATTCAGTTGCTCTCGCCATTGAGCATTTCTTACCACTGAACATCTTGCTGGATGCTGATGGCAAATAAACCATCTGTGGGTGGCAGTAGGCTTTCCTCTCAAAATAACAAAGGAGCATAACTCGTCTCCCGTCTTCTGGCATGGTTTTCAAGATCCCTTTGGGTGTCTCCTTTCCAGGAAATGAGTAGCCTCTAGGTTGTTACGCTCAGCACAAACACACGAAAGTAAAGGTTAGGATGGTTAGCTCTGAAACCCTTTGGGCTTCTTTAGTGACATAATAAATAGTTCAGAAGAACTACAGGTAAATTTCTATTGCATGAATGCGCAGACATATCAAATATCAGAGTATTTTCAGTGCATTCATTCATAATTCCATATATACTGATTGGTAAAGCCTTTAACAGTGCCAGAGTTGTATGAATAGAAAAAGCTACTAAATCTAGTGTATATTATGAAATTAATGTTTTCTGCATCAGCATTTTCCCACTTTTTTTTAATGGTAAAAATAAAGAATGCTTCATTTTAAATTCTGATTTACTCCTAATTTTGTCTGACACATTATTTTAATAGAAAATATTCCCTCTTCATTTTTTTCCACTGCAAAAACAAATATACAAAAGCAAAAACAAGCAAAAACCCAAAATTCAGAATATAAGAATAATTACACCAAGATAGATTTGTTGCTTTGGGAAATTTTGTCCTCCAGATTGCCTTGCTTTCAGTGCACTATAATAAAATACATTTTTAGGTAATTTAAAACATGTGTTTTGAAGTGTGCTCTGCAGCAGCTGAAGAAAAATGTGAGCAACTGAGCCATTAAAATTGCAGTACATTTTGCATACCATAAGTGCAGATACTAAGAATTATTTTGCATTGCAATAATCTTATCCCTTTAAATTAACTTGGAGTGTTGGGCTAAAACACTGGGCCTGGGTGACAGTTAAATGAAGGATCTTAACTCTCCAGTCCAGCAAGCTACATTGAAAAACAAGGAAGGGGGCAGGGAGGCAACAAAATTGTCAAGTAGATGAATACCGCCCCTTAATGCCAGCAGTAATGGAGAAACTGTTTGCCATCATGCAAATCTGTGCTTAGTGAGCAAGAAACATCCTCCAAGGTTTTCCATCAATGTCAGTTGCATACCAACATGGTTTAAAACAAGCAGCCTAATGTAATATAAAAGCATCATACACTTATTTCCCTTTATTTTTCTATTTAGCAGAATATTGTAGTGACTGATGCATATCTATGTGTATGTGTTTCTTACTATAATGTACAGAATTTAAAGTAAAAAAATATTTTATTTTCAGACTATTTGATATATATTTTGGTATGCCACAGTCAATGCTATGGAGAAAAAAAAGAGGTAAACCCACATTTCTCTTTAAGGAACAGATGTACTGTAGCTGACTATTTGCAAGTATAATAGGAAGCTGTGAGTTTGGGACTTGAAAAATGGTTATGTTACTTACAGGAAACATATCAAAACTGAGAGACAGCTGGAAATTGCAGTAGATGAGACACTGGAAAAATCCAGGAACCTCCTGCCAAAATCAGATACAGAAGTATTAGATCCAAATGGATTTAGTTGCCTTTCATCTACACAGCTACCTACATATGCATGTATTATACATCTCTTTGAATTATGTTTATATTACCAGTACATTTTCAAGACAGTTGTTTGGGTTTTTTTTACCCCTGCAAAGACATTACCTAATTCAAAATCTTGTCTCCATCTGAGATTACATATGTATTTTAAAAAACCTGAACAGCTGACAAACTGTCTATGCTTAAGAGGAATCACTGCAAAAATCCTTTCAGACCACTGTCATTCTAGTTGTTGTGCACACAAGCATTGATATGTTTCCAGAAACACTTGAAAGATTCATGCCATTTTAACATGTGGATGACTCTGAACACTATCTCATCTCTTTTTATACATAAGCTATTTTGAAAGTTGTTTTAATTCTGTTTCTAGAATATTAATATTTAACTGTCTATCTTTTCCCACTTATTTCCCTGAAATCCCTTAACAATGTGAATCAAAATCAAAATACTCACCCAAAATACTTATAGCTTTCACAGTTCAAATAACATGGGGGTAGAATTGGACTCCTAAGAATTAAAGTTACAGTAATAAAACATATCACTGTAGGTATCACACTAACATGAGCAGGGAAAATCCTTGCCTTGCTAAAGATATCCCAGTGGATATTTTTTATGTACTTTTACAGGATATATGCAAAGGTCCAAAGTCCCTTTGCAAAATTTGTTCCTACAAACTGAGAACAACTATGTCTTTTAAATTGCGTCTCTTCCTTTTTTGTCCTTGTTCATTGCATTTATTTTGTGAATTGTTTTGTTTTTATTGTCTCGATACCAGATCACCTCCAGAACTGCAATTCGATTCTAGAAGTGAAACAAATGAGGAGATTCTTAAATAAAATTATATAATAAGAGAACAATGAGGCACATGAGACCATGGTATGTAGCTTTTAAAGGGCTTTTTTTTTTTTTTCAATGTAAGAATTAGCTGAGAATGCATGTGTGGAAAAACCCGGCTTATTTGCTCCTCGATACAGAGATTTCAGCTGTGGAGAAAAGGCTGGAGGACCTGTGCTGCTGCAAATACTTAGCGTAGTTCAGATTAGATTCTCCAATGAGATAACAAATAGGTGTCCCAAGGAAATTAAGCAATGCCAGGAAAGATCCAGAGAAAGTTTAGATGATGTCAGAACATTGTGTTACATTATCATCCTGGTGTTCTGATCAAAAGAATAAGGGTAATTTTGGTGACCAAATTTAGTGAGTAAATTCCTTCTTTATCAGGAAAACTTCCTTCCATCAATCCCTTCTCTTTCTCCCTTACATCCCAAAACTGAGGTCTCTGAGATTATTTCAGCTCCACTTCCTTGTGATGAAGGTTTGATTTTTTTTTTTTTTTTTTAAATTCAGGATCTGATAGAATGCAGCACATGCATACATGAAAAGATAAACAGAGGAAAGCTATTACCATGAATGAGGAACTCTGCTTTAGTTGATCAGTTACTTGGTAATTATTAACAGTTTCACTGGTTGCTTTTCTGCTATGTAGAATTTTGAGGCAAAGAACTCAAACCTGACAAACAAAGTGCTCTATAAACTTTAATGAAGCCTTAGAACAAGCTGTAAACCAGGTAATTATTATTAGGCTAATTCTATAAGTGTGTAGCCTGAATCACAGAAATTAAATTGCTTCTCTGTCAAAGAAGTATTCAATGGCAGAGCTTAGAAGTCATGTATTCCAGTTTCCACTCCTTTTACTGGACAACACTCTGTCACTTAGGATCAGCAGTTTTTGAGAAGAAGGGCTTTTAAAAAACCAACATATACATCATTCCTTGTAAAAAAATGAAATTATTAATATTTATATCATGGCAGCCAAGTCCTTGACCTAAAAGGAGGTAGTTGCACAGTGATGTGGTTGCAGGCAGCAGAAGTGACATGGGAAAGAAACACACAGGTGTTACTAGGAGAGGACAAGGAGAGAAAAGAAAAATTAACCCTCTGATTCCCTCTGGTAAATCTTCTATCCCACCATCTGTACAGGGATCAAATGATGCAAAGGTCTGATAAAATCTCAGAAGGAAAACACCTATTTCAGCAGATGTCACCAGGTATTTTCTCATTATGTCCCTCTTCAAAAATGGCTGAGAAATTACTAAAAAGTAAACTTCAGGGAAAATGTAATATTTGATTCCTAATACTTTCTATTTTTCTGTACTGAAAAAATGGTAGAGAAGTAACAGTAATGATACAGAACTATAGAAAGAGTAAGGAAAGTATGGGAATAGCAGAGAGGCACTGGCAGTGGAAAGCCTTGTAGCAGCGCATCAAGGTCAAACCTTACCAACTACCCCACTGAAATATGCAAAACTCATTCTCACTGAGCTATTGATCTTCTGTAATGTTAGACATCTTTTTGGAAAACGTGCTAGAGATTGTAGGAAACAGTGTTATAAAGCACACACTGAGTTTCATGAGGGTGTATGTGAGAATACAAGCAGTGTATAAGATATGCTCTCTGATTACAGTGCATTAAACAATGACTTAATTATTTCCCAAAATCAAAAGAAGCCAGATCCTAGCATGTGAGAGGCACAGTAATTCAAATGTGGATCCATTCTTTTTATGTGAAGGCTACAATATTTGCTGACAGGTTGGGATACAACCAGGGAATCTAAGAAGCTAAATGCCTAAGTCTCAGCAATTTGATCCCCAGCTTTTCAGCTGAGACCATGAGAAGCAGATATCCTCTAGGGATGTGGCTCACAGGAGAACCTGTGAGGCATACAAACAAGTGGGTTAGACCTGCATCATGTAGCTTCTCATAATTTTTTTACCTCGATATGGCTTTGTATATGTGATCCATCAAGACAGCTTTGATCCTTTGGAGCACAGCAACTAACAAAACAAGAAAAAAAAAGGGCTAGTAGAAAAGAAACACATATAAAGAGTTAGGGATTATAGGGGCTTGGCTATGATGGACAGACACAGGCACTCACTGTTTAAAAGACAACACTAGGCATAATACTTTTTTTTTTTCTAAACACAAGCTTTCCCAATATCCTTCAATATTTCACACAGAAAGATCCACAAAAATACTCCAAACAATGACTTTAAAGAGTAAGGGAACAAACAGAAAAAGATGTGGAAATTTGAAAGGGAAGATTCTGATAAAATACCCAGAAAAGAAACAGAACCCAGTCCAACTTTCCTGTCTCAGGCTTAGTTAGAAAGGACCTTGTGAAGGCTGACTCTAACCTCTGTGTGCACCACTTTAGCATGGTAGCTGTGAGCTCCACAGAAAAAGAACAATATAATTATGTGGATGCACTCAACTTGCACTCAAGTCTCTTGACTGCTTTTTTTAGTGTTGAATGGAGGAATTTGTTTTTCAGTAGACTCTAAATTCTTGCTACCCCTGCTTACAAAAACCAAACCCACAGGCATTCAAAGGGGCCATTTATGAACTGTAAATCTGGAACTTTTAAATAATGGGAAAATTAGATATTTCAGGGTTCACTGGATTCAGCTACTCCCCTCTTTTAGCAGAGATTTCCTACAACCTTGACTTTAAATGCTGAACTACATAATGCATGATTATATATTCACATCCCTATTTGACCTCCAAAGTGCACACCACTTTAAGAAAAGACATTACTAATGGGATTGAAAACATACAGTGAAAAAAATACAATAAAAAAATGCAGTCTTACTCTCACTAGAATATTTAGTCAAATTAGGCAATTTTACATTAAAATGGATTTGAAAATGTAAAAAGAATTAGAATTCTTTCTTTTTAGTAATTTCAAGTATTTAGGATTATTATTTCATGTTAACGAAGATATGAAGATATGAAGATATTTTTATTCTGATGTTAGGCTTTTTAAATATTTAAACTTAATTTCTTTCTGTGTTATCATTTTTATAGTGTACTGGTGAAGTTCATGTATATATTATTTTATCAGATTGACAGTGCAAAACTGTAAAATTTAAAATATTCATGCTTTCAATAGCAAAACAACAATCAATACATAGTGGCTCAACATTGATATTTCAGAAAATACAAAATATTTTGCTATATTTCTTTTTTATTATTGTCCATCAGTGCCTTTAGTTTTTATCTGCTCTCTTACAAAATGTCTGTATTTAGCTTTAGTCCTGAGACTGTGCTTGAGGTGGTCAACTCTTAAAGGCTCTTTGCAGTAAGTTCTGCTGCCCTCTGTCCCTGTTTCACCACCAACTTCATTACTCATGACACTTGACAATGTACAAGTAGGTTTCTGTCCCTGTGTGCTCACAATTGTACCTTGTCCAGCCCTATCCTCACATTCTCCAGCCCTGTCCCTAGAAATGGTAATTGGTACTTTTGTGGCTCATCACTGAGTTTCTTACACAAGTATTCATTTTGCCCCCGGGATAATTTCTCACAACTTCTTCTAGTACCTCTTCACTGCTTTCAGTAGCCAGCTTATAAACCCGGAAATGGATAAAAGAGTTGTTGACAGTGGACTGAATTGCCAAAGATGCAAAGACTTTGGTGCAGAATTCCCACAGAATTTTGGACTCTTGTATTTGTCTATGATATCAAGTGAAGCTTTATGCTGTACTTCATTCATTGCAACCACTTTCAATATACTTCTTATTTTATTCTGGTTTTACCTGTTTACCTTTCATTCCAGTTTCTGGATATATCCAGATCTACAGGAAGTTCCAACAAGGCTTTGGGTCATTCCTTCCTATATTTTTTTGCTGTTGCTAGTTACTTGGAAATCTCAGAACAGTGAAGTTAGCTTTACCCTGGTAATCATCTTTACTACATGTAGAAATTAGACTGAAACTGTTGCTAGCCTGGATATTTTAAAGGCAAACTTTGGAAAATGAACCTCTTTCCAGTTTTATCTCTTGTACAAAAATGCCAAACTAATTGAGCCTGTCGTGTTTTGAAAAAAATGAATCTATTTTACTTAAAACATCAGTCATTATGCATTAAATCCTAGGCCAATTTGAATTTTTTTTAGTATTTATTGCAATGAAAGCAATAGAGAGATAAATATGTGACTTTAAAAGTTTCATTAAATAAATAAAACCCTATTTAAAATTATGATCCAAGTCTCCTTGATTTTTAGTAAAAGTATCACCATTGACTTCCATTTATTTTTTAAGTCCTAAAAGCAATACTACACAAAAGGTTAAGTAAAGAATCCAAAATTTGCCTGTTTTGGCACATGCTGAATTATTCTTTAGAAGGATGCTGAACCAATGTCCTTGCTCTTGTAAAATATTAAGCAAGAATATATAACAGTATTTGACACGTAGGAGTGCAAATTTAAACAAAAGCAGAGCTCATATATTGCTTTTACATTCTATCTGCCAGTCAAACTGACTTTATAAAGAATGGCAAAGCAATTTTCAATCATGTATGTTATATCGTGTAGGTCAAATTATTTTATGTAAATCTCTTTCACTTGGGTGTTTAAATTTCAATAAAAATGTAATGATAAAAAGTGTGGCTTTTATTTCTCCTTCTTTCTCCAATTCATTCTGAGTTTTGGAGAGCAAGTGTTTTATTGAGCATGACACCTAAAAGAGGCATTGTTTTAAAAAGGTGTTAAAACAAGAGTCACATATGTTTTGGATAATGGAGTTATTACAGGAGGCTTCCCCACACAACCTTTCTTTCCTGTAAGCTGGGGCTCATGGAGCTGTTTCTGTAGGTTAGTTTGAGTTCACTTGAACTCTTCAGATCACCACATGAGGGTAGCTTACCTGATGACTTACAACAGCATAGTGCATTTTCAGAGTTTCTGATTGTTATTTTGCTTTTTGTTGCTGTTTTCATATTAGAGGTTGCCCACGTAATGAAGATAAAATATTCTTAGTGCTAAATTGCGCCTAAAATTGGACAGTAACATGCTTCTCTCAGCCCCTAAAATAAAAAAACTAAAAAAAAAAGAGAAAAAAAAAGAAATAGAATTCACTGGTTGCAGAGCTTACCTAATAATACATGCTTTTCTGAGTCAGAATTCAGTTGCTGTGTCAGGGTTTCACTTTGTAGTGAACAACCTAAGGAAATGGATCCTAAGCTGATCTCCCTTCAATATGTAGATGACTGCATGGCCTCTGAAACACTCAGCCTTTTTGCCTGCCTCATTATTTACTTTTGAAGTGAAGAAGAAAGATGACATGCACCTCTGAGAGCTGGAGTATTTCCTAGCAAGATTCACTTTCATGTGTGATGTGGGTTAGATCCCAAACATTGGATAATATGACACATACTATGCTATTGTACAAGTTGTGAATAATAAACATTAGAGAAATCCACACAGGGAATACTACGCACTTTGGGGGAAAATTCTGAATTCAGAAACATAACTGCAGCTCAGGAAAGATTTTAAATACCAATCCAATGAAATATGTTTGTGAGTATCTTCAGTTGTAAAACTATAGTTCTTTGCAAATACAAGGAGATAAGCTGGTTTACACCACTGGAGAGTAAATATTTGCAGGTTTTTTCTCTTTTAGCTGAAATATGATTACCCCAGGAATTTTTGGAACAAGTTAGTGCTAATGTTTGTACCACAGAGCTAAAGAAAGCATAGGCTGGAATAAGAAGAATGGGACAAGAATTATTGCTTTTGATTTTATGAATTATCTGGAGGTTTGCATTATTTCCCATCCTTAACCAAATCTAAAAGTAGAAAAAAGGAGCAATTAAAGCAAATTGAACACAAACAAATCTTTGTTGAGATTAAGTCAAGTTTGGTTTTTTTTTCAGAATGCCTTTGGATTTCAACATTAAAAGAAATTCTTCTGATAATGAAATAAAAAAGCATTTCTAAGCAGCAACTTAGAATATTTTGTTCATTTTCCAAGCAATTTGAGGCAACATAATGTAATCCACTGTTTCCTTCCCGAATTCTTTTATCTTTGACATCTCAATCTTTTCAATTAAAATTTGTTTATTTTGCACAGGTTCCCAAGTACCACTATATGAGTGACTAGCAGCAATGTGCAGGGAAAGGGGAAAAGTAACTTTCAGTTCATTTAATGTTTCAAAATCTATGGAAAAGTTTGGTCAAATGAAAATTCAGACTGAAAACTGAATGATTTAAAGATTCCTCTTCCATTTTTCTTGATCCTTTTTCCTGGTAGAGACAATATATACAGCCTGGTTAATTTTTCTTTTTCCACAATGTGCTATTAACTTCCTGGCACAAGATATTGTCATACACTAATGTCAATAGTGTCACTGCATTAGATAACATTGGTGACATTCCAATGTCACCAAATCTGTCTTTCCTCTTTCTAGAAGCCCATGCCTAGTTTTACCTTGGTCAAGAGAAAAGCTTAACAGTAAACAGGATTCAATGACTACTTTAAGTTCTGAAGAATAAGGACAACTATTCCCTTGTGTTTTGTAGAGGCTTGTCAGGGATTGCACAAGGACACTTGCACACGTATAGTGTTATGTTTTTTCATTTGCCAACATAATCTGTCCAGACAATATAATTCTTCCAGAGTGCTGTCTGATAGGGATCAATTCCTTCCACTTCCTCTTACCTGGAAACACTGGTCAGAAAATTTGTTTTAGTTCTGTTTGTTCCTAAATAGTCCTACCAATAACTCAGCCTCATCCACAGTTATCTCTTCTGTTATCAACCGAAAAAATAACCCTAAACCCCATATCTTCTGCTTCCTAAAGTGTTAAGTACATATTGGTAACTCACTGTAGGGAAGTGTGAGCTGAGAGGGAACATCAGCAGTGCTCTTGCTGATGAGAGTGGATCCTTTCTTTATATCATACAAACTCAGCTTTGATTCATCTCTGCACTGCCTTTATGTTCTTAAAGAGTATCAGAGACATACTTTAAAATCAGAATCAGTCAATTTCACAGAAAGTTTCTGACACTTTCTCTGTGGGACTGCACAGAAAGGATATCACTTCGTCATGTCATCCAAAAATGGAATAACTTCCAAGAACCATATTTTACAAATATTCATTCATCTGTTTATCTTTATGCTCTGAGAACAACTTTGGTGTTTTTCCAGAATTGCCTGCTGAGTCTTAGGGTCAACATGTGTGAGTTCATGTGGGACTGCAGACTAATGAGACAGCAATCTTCCTGTCAGTTCAGGACTACATTATCTGCTCTGAATGAGCTCAGGGTTTGTCATGGAATTTGTAATGGAAATACTATAAAGCACAGCAACATACATGACACAAAGAATAGGAAAACATATGTAGTTGATTATTTTAGCTTTAAAAAATTAGTCTGTTCATATGGAATATCAAAAACACTGACAAAATTCTCCATGTTGAATATAGATAATTTCATCTAGTATTAGCATGGAAAGATGGCAAGATATTTGTATCCTTCCACCCACTTGGCTTATGTCTGTGAAATAAATGTTTTTCAGTAACATTACATTGTGGGAACCTGCTGTGATAGACAACCATATTCTGCAGTTTTTGTTAAAAACATATGTAAAACCATTGAACACCCATGCTACAACTGATTACCTGTGTTTTAGGTGCAAAATATTAATAATAACCAAAGTGTAAAAGGAATTTAATTTCTTCCTTCCTTGGCTTTTTGGTTTTTTCTCTTTTTTTTTTTTTCTTCAAGTTTAAAATGTCACTATTTAAAACACTCAACAGGTACATTAAAAACTAAGTAACAGAATGGAATTTTCTAATGTCAGCTGGACTGTATTTGGAAAATACTTCGGGATTTATCATTCCCTTGTAACTGAAACTGCTATTAATGACAGTGATCCAGAAATATTAAGGAAAAAACCCTGAGCTGGTGATGGAGAGCCATTTCAATACTTCTATATACATATCCATGCCTTCAACTATATTCAGAAAAAGCACTAGTGGAATACCAAAGACAGCTTTTTACAGACAGGAGAAACACATAGCTAATAAATGACAGAAATTATTTAAATTAAATAGTTCCGTTTTGTATACATTAAAAATAGACTTTTTTTTTAAATTTTGCCTTTAAAATTTGATGTCAACAGCTCATAATGAAGTACAGAACTGGAACTTGGTAAATCTTTTTCATTGTGTCAACGTAGTATTGATTCCCATTAAAAATTACTGGTGATTATTGAATGATAGTTAGCAGATTCATAGTTCACAATCTTAACATACTTAGCATGCCAAGCAAGTTCATTTGTAATTTTCCACAGAAAAATTAGCTGCTTTGTGAATATAAACAAACCAAGATATTTTCTGTAATATCTCCTATGCCAATTGAATAGGAATGAGTTTTACTACCACAGGCATACACAGTACATGTAATTTAAATATATGGAATTTAAAAGAAAGTAAGATGAAACATTAGTCACCCTTGAGTTTGTATGGATCTGTCTCTAAATGCCTCTTCCTTTGCCTTATGACTGCTCTGCCAAAGTATCTTCACTTTCTAGTTTTTACACCTGCAAAGTTCAGTTAGGTCACTTCCATTTTTTTCTGGGAACTGACAATGCAATACTCAACCCTTACCATTGTTAAATCAAAGATGACTGGAATTACTTGCACACATATTCTGATGGAATATTCACCAAGCCAAGCAGATCAAATGGCTACCTACATTAAGCTATGACTTTACTCTGATGAGGGCCCCTAATTTGGCTTCCTCTCCCCACTGAGGTTCTGGTATCATAGGAACATACATAGTCCATATGCAATAGAAAAATCAGACCTACTTCTCCTAAATTTGACTGAAATAAATCAACTGAGGAGGAGAGCAACAAGAACAACAAACGACCACCAAATAAATGAAAACCCCAAATCAAACCCAAAAAAACCAAAAACCCAATCCAGAGAAAAAACCAAAGAGGCAATCAGACAAACAGGAACTATAAATCATGTGTTACTGATTTTTTATAAGTTTCTTTAACAGTGAGTGATAAAAAAATGTAAGCCAGGGTACTTAAACTGGTTATGGTTGGTTGGTTTTGGTTTGCTTAGTTTGGGGTTTTCATCTTTTTTTTTCATGTAAAGAATTTCAGTCTCTAACCTCAAATTTTAAGTGTCAGATCCAGGGATTCACTGCCATGAACTCTTGCATTAGCTATCAATTTACTTTGGGACATTGAGCTATGTGTGGGACCAGAATAATTTTCTTGAAAGAGCTGGTTTTGCATGTAACTAGCTGAGAATGAGTCATCCTTTTTAAACCATTCTGCAATACTACTATGTCTTTTTTCCACATGTATTTCTTATTTAAAAATATGCAAAACAATACAAAATAAAACAGGTCCCTCAAAAGAAGAAAAAGAAGAAAACAATTTTTAAACTATAACAAGTAGAAAAACCATAGACTATAAACTCTGTTTAAACCAAATATTAATTTTAAAAAACAGATTTACAAAAATCACTAATTCATTGAATGGAATTTAGCAAACATTCCATATTACAGATTCAGAAAAATAAACACCTATGTTCAGCTAAAGATGTTTAAAACTTACTTATTATGTTCAAAATGATTGATAAAGATGTGTCACAACTTATGGGATGGATGACAGATGCGAACCTTTCCCTCCACCTAGCACTGCTGAGACCCCACACTGGAATAGAGAAGATCCCTCATGACCATCAGGAAGCACTTTCTAACAGTGACCAAGTACTGGCAGAGGTTGCTCGGGAGAGGAGATGAATCTTCCACTTTGGTGATATCCAAAAGCTATCTGGGCATGGTCCAGAGCATACATTGAGCATGGAGGTCAGAGCAGTTGACAAGCAGAGGTCCCTTCCAACCTCAGCCAGTCTGTGATTCTGTAAAACAACAATCCAGTCTTCCTTCTGAACTATTTATGTGTTTGTTCTCCTTTTAGGTTAATGCAGTGCAATACACACACTTAGGGATTGGGCTCTACGATTTCATTTTAATTCCTGTTAAGAAATCACTACCCCTCAGAAATATTTCTGAGAAGCCACAAGTATTCTTCTCTTGTTCACTGCTCTAGAAGACAACTAGCTTGAAACACTTTAAGTTCAGCTTTCAGGATTTCTTAAATACATGGCCTTCTCAGCTTATTTGTACTTCTGACCTCTCTAAATTTTGCTTTTTATTCATTCCCTGAATACTGAGACTTGCAGTACTAATCATTCTTCAGTAATGATTGATTCTTATGTAACTGTACACTTTACAGATATTGAAATATTATGTAAAAAACTCTCTTTTCTTGATTCTGTTTGAAACAGAAAGATGACACTTTGTACTGTGAGTTAACTGTTGTCATTTTTTTCCAGAGCCTCTCAGTTTAATTAGTCTTTAATTACTGGTTAATTATTCTCTAAGTAATCTGCGTTTCATTCACATATTTAATAGCCATCAGTATTTAAGTAACTTAAGATGATCTCTTCGTACATGAATTTGAAGCAGAGATATTAAAGCAACTTAAAGTAATGCTGAACTCAGCATCATTTGAAATGAATTTTTTAAGATGCAAGATTTCCTTTAAAGAAGTATTTCAGTCTGATTATTCTGGAGCTGCTAAATAGCCTCTGTAAGTGATAATTTAAACATCATGGTTTACTTCTTGCTTGTGTGAGTTTTTTTGGCTCCTGTGTTCATCTCCTCTCTTCATGCCAGCACTAACAGGGCTTCACAGGATGTGCAGATCTGCACTGGGATAACAACATCAATCAGATGTCACGCCTCAGCATTTCAGTCACCCAAATTCAGCTATACTTCCCCTAAAGCACAACTGGATGAACATATTCCAATTCTATTTTGATTATCTACTCCTTCCTGGACCCCTGCAGGTTCTTTCTTCTGAAATAATAAAGATGAGACAATAACAGGGGCAGATCTGGGACTTGATGGAAAACATCTTCTAAGTGCTCTGGTGGTAACTTACAGCTCAGAGCCTGGTAGAGCTGCAAGATTTGAGGTTAGGAAAAGTGTCAGAGTGCTATGGGAATAGTGAGTTTTTCAGTTCAGTAATTTTTTTCCTGGTGAGAATATTTAGTCATAGCCACCAGGCAATTTCCAGCTGAAAGACTACCCTAGATTTGGCAACCAGCTTGATGATTTCTGTGATCTGCCTGAAAATACACATTATTGCCTGAAAACATGCTAGATAAGATGTGTTAGATCAGACTTTGAAGTAAATAAATGGACAATTTGTCAAAATTTATGTAGGAGACACTGTCTTACACTGTACTAGAGATATTTCAAATAAAGGATGTTTCCTTCATTCCTTCTCCCTTTCCTTCTCTTAAGTATTTTAGAATAATCTAAAGAAAGCTCTGGAGTAGCAAGAAAATTTCTATTTAGGATCTCTGCAGACATTGCCTCCTCATTCAAAGGAGAGGAGAATTTAAGTATCGGAAACTTTTGTCAGTAGAGCTTGTCTATCAATCTTTCTTTTTCTGAAGAATTCAAAATTCTCTAGAAGAAAGATTTCTAGACAAATTAATAGTAACTTTACATCCTGAGACAAAAAGCTAATAAAATGTTCACATAGTAACTTAAAAAGAAGAAAACCTCAACTACAACTTGTAGACTGTTTATGAAAGGACAGAAGAAATAAATTGCTCAGCAAAGAAGAGGAAAAGTTACTAAATAAGACCTGATGTCAGAAATATTGAAATCTTAGTGGTTGAGAAGGTAAGGAAAGACACACTTGACAGAACTGGTCCCCATAAAAAAATTATTTGCATCTTCTGACATAGAAAAAGTTGTGGTCATAGATATGCATTCATATATGAGGTGAGCAGTCCATGGGAATAAGCTTAATCCCTCCAATGGGCACTCACACCCAATTTTTATATTATTCCCTTTGATCATTATCCTGCTGCAATGTGTAAGAAAAGAGTTTGCTTTCTATAGAAGAGACAAAGATGTGGAGAAGGTTTCTGAGAACAAATATTTGTAGGTATAGATAGGGATCTTACTTTTTGCCTCACTACCTCAATCACATAGGATGTAAGCATGTGTAGATATAAATTAATTTGAGTTTTCAATAAGAGGAACACAAGATGGCAATCTTATCAGTATATTAGATCATGAATTAACGACAGATATTTCTCACAGAAATAGAGTAAAAAAGACAATAAAAAATATCCGATGTGAATTCTTTTTGGCTGCAGAGACAGCTTGCTGCAAACCAAAACAAACCCCTGAACAAACACCATCATTTCTAACTGCAATATTTACAAGAGACAACAGACAATGCAAGTGTGTCTGGAATCATGGAGAGCTTGCATCCTCAGCATGGGAGGAGGTGAGACATCTGATTCCATAAGTGGCTTTTTCAGTCTGAAGAAGGAGAGAGGTTAACATGTAAGAACAGCATAGCTGGTCCTTGGGAATGCATCTTTATCCAAATGTAAATTCTATGGCAATTATAAACTGAAGTCAATGAGGTTAGAGTGGTTACAGTTGAGGGAAGAAATTAGATATAAGCTCAGAATTTCTATTTGTTTGGACAATGATGAATTGGTTCTACTGTAGCTCATTATTCAATTCTGTTTAAGAATTCTGTGCATATATTTTCCATGGCTAAACTTAAAATATCAAAATAATTTTGCTCTGTTTTTATGCAAGTTGATCTAATATAGTGCATTTTCTTTGACACCAGATTTTCAATAAACTTCAATCCAGCCCTGGGAATACCAAATGGATTGAAGGAATCAGCATCTCTATTTGAAATACTGTTACGCAGAAGGAAAAACCCAGGATATTTGATTTTCAATAAAACTTATGGTAAAATGTGAACTTCTATAAACTGATCCCTGGCTTTTTGAAAATTAGAGGAATCAATTTAAAAATATTAAATTGGAGCTTGAACTGGGGGAGAAGGAGGGAACCAGCACGAAAATACTGCTGGTTTGTATCATATATGTATCAACAGACTTCCATAAATAGAATCCCAATATCTAAAATTAAATATATTGTGTACATTGGCATTAAAAAAAGTCATTGGTTCATTCTGTGCATTGGTGTACACCAGTCAGAGGCATGTACTTTGGATCTCTTATTCTCATTGTTGACTGCAGACTCGATGTAAGTGTTATCCAGGGCCCAGTGTTTTCAAATGAGATTTAGTATTCATTCTCCATTAGACTGCTATAGATGAGGAAAAAAAGTTGTAACAAGAATTTTTTGTGTATGAAAATGAAAAAAAAACCCTGTTACTGTTTAGAAAGGTCTGTTGCAAGAGACTTACAGGAGTTCTATAACTGTAAATATAACTGTAAAAGATGGACCCTGCCTATGGATTTGCTGATCCTTGATCATCACAACTTCTGGGTAAGCTACACACCAAATAAAATAAATACAAATATAATATTCACTCACTTCTCTGTATGTCAAAATAATCTTGTGGACATAATTTGAATCCAGGTATGAGAGGAAATATTAAATGGCACATTATATGGGGTTTTTGTTTTAGTTTTTGTTTGATTTCTTTGTTTTAAATACAGTAGAGTAAGCATACATCATAGATATTTGAATCTAAACAGAAGCAACCAAGAATATTCTGTTTCATGTTTTACCTGCTATGCCAAAATTCTCAGTTCTGACCTTTTTTTCAGATAGATTACGCTAGTATAAAATGGTTTTTATCATGACCATTTTTATCATGACCTGGCTGCAAGGCAAGAGCAATTATCTAGCCTGTGAAAAAAATAACGCAAAAAACCATAGTGAGGTAAAAGGTGGTTACTTGATTTTAATCATTCTCTTTATGTTGGACAGTAGATATAAGTGACCATAATAATTGCAAAGAGCTACTCATGGTAAAAGATGTCAGCCAAGGCTACTAATCCTGCTGGGATGAGAACTACAACAAAAAAAAATCTCATGTTTATTTGTTTGAGGTTGATTTAAAACACTTAAAAAATATTGTTTGTTTGTTCATTTGTTTCTTTAGTGTAGGTGCTTAAGTAGTGTCTTAGGTCAGGGCCTGGATGTTTATCACCTAGGGTGAGCCCATCAGTGTCAATAACTAGCTTTCAAAAGTGCATGATCTTGAAAATTCATTCTCAGAACACAGCCCTTCTTGTGAATGGAAATGTTGTTTTGCATGGGGTGAATGAAGCAGGAGTCTTGATTGTAGCTGTTCCAGAACTGTAATCCTGACTTGGTTCCTGGCACAGTGCTTGGCCTTGGATACCTCCCAGCTCTGTGCCTCAGTTTTTCTGCCCGTAAGGTCTGGAGAACAATGACTGACTCTGAGACCTAATGAGCTGTTTGTATAGAACAGAGAAGATGTGAAGTGCAACAAGAACTGCCTAATAACTGTTTTAAAGAGAAGCTTAGTGGAATCAAGAGAGCTTTTGTCCCGTGTATTCATCTGTACTTGTTCCTCTAGATGACCTAAAAGGGATTAACAGCTATTCCTAGGTTAATTGGCCTCTGTGGCATCTCTTCTCTAGTCTGGAAGGGATATGCTGCCTGTAAATCCAAATCCCCAGATGCATTTTAGCAAGTAATATGGTAAGTGAATCAACTGGTTTTTATTAGCTTTTCAAGCAGTCTGATGGATCTTAGTCATCTAGAAGGACCCAAATCAAATGACAGCTGCTTTTGCATGTTTTCTCTGCAGATGTCATTTTAATTTCTGCCATCAGTGTTACACGTACCTCCTACAAGCTAATACTGTAATTCTTCAGCTGCAGATTTTCAAGCATTTCTTGAAAAAAATACTATCTGAGTTTAAGTACTTCTGTGGAAGATTAAAAAAAATAATGAAGTATGTCCTATAAATCAGAATGTCATTCTTCAGACTGGTTGAAGGATGGCAATACTTCTGTCTGTTGGGCAGACAAGAGCAGTTGTTATCAATTACTTTAACATGAATTCACTTCATAAGACCATCCAAAACAGTCCAATATTCATTGATTGTATTATTTGAGCAATTGCAATATCCTTATAAAAGCTTACAATAACAAAAAATATTGCATTGGAGAAAATAAATGTTTTCAAGTGAAGTTAGACTTTTAACTGCTTTTAAATAGCTGAATCCTAGTCTCATTTTTTAGTGATTTAGCCAAAATTACCATGTCAGTATGCCATACTACTAAGAGTTGTCAAACATCAGATGCACTGGGGCTTGAAATCACATTTTTTCCAAACCTCTGAAGCTGCCATTCAAACATTAGTCTGTAAAACTTGTGATGAAGAAAACGTGAGGCATAGATTGTCTATGAACAAATCTATAACATTTCAAAGGGGGAAATCTTGGAGGATGCAGCAGACTACTAAGACAAGATTTAATACTTACAAGATACAACAGTATGACTCATGCAAAATTCATTTTAAATAAAGTATTTAATGACTGGAAACAGCTGTAACCTTGATGACACTGAGTGTTTTGGGACTGCAGAAGGATAGTATAACTTGTTCAAAGAGCCACAAAGCTGGTGAAGGGGATGAAGCTTAAGCCCTGTGAGGAGCAACTTAGGAAGATGGGGGTGTTTGGGCTGGAGAAGAGGAGGCTCAAGGGTGACCCTATCACTCTCTACAACTGCCTGAAAGGAGATTGCAGCCACGTGGGGATTGGCCCCTCCTGCCAGGCAACCAGCAATCAGATGAAAGAACATAGTTTTAAACTGCATGAGGGGAGGTTTGGGTTAGATATTGGAAAGAAATTCTACACAGAAAAGGTGATTATATATTGCAAATGTTACCAGGGAGGTCATGGAGCCACCATCCCTGGAGGTGTTTAAGAAAGGACTGGATGTGGCACTTGGTGCAGTAGTCTAGTTAGCAAGGTGGTGTTTGGTCATAGGTGGGATTTGATCTTAGAGATCTTCTTCAGCTTAATTAACATAAAAGATACCCTTAACCAGAACTATTCATGTTAAGAAAAAGGACTGTCTTTATGTTTCTATTGGATTTCTCAAGTAAGCTTTGTATAGATGGAAGTAAGTGATTTTATTACCTCATTTTGTTTTACCACTAGACCCAAACAGTCAAGGTTTTATCAAGGAGTTTAACCCCTGCAGTTATTTTAGTCTTCACTAGATCTTGCTTTATGTTATCCTTACCCCTAGGATTATTATAGATATCATTTGCTACAAATGGAACAGGGATGTCTAAAATGTATTCATTTGAAAAACTGCATAAACAAAACACACCCACAACTGAGAAATTCTGTGTATTCTTTAGTGTTTCAATACAACAAACTAACATATAAACTACCTGTGAAGAAAGCAAGCATTCAATATCACTCTATTTTCAGTGATGCTAATAATAATAGTCATATTTATGCTGCCAGTGTTAGAGTTCTCCTGGGCTGGTGTGGGGAAGTGGGACAAGAAAAAGTCATACCACCATGTCTAAGATGTTAGTTTGTCTTTTACTGTAGTTAAACAGATTTGTTTTCTTTTTCACTAACATTACTTACAACAAGTTTCAGGTAAGACCTGTATAGAAAATAGATGAAGTACATGGATGAGACAAAAAGATGCAGTGGTGTTATTATTGGAAGATAGAATACAAACAGAATTACCTTATAGCAAGAAGCAGAGAGAACATCTGCAAAGAGGACAGCATCATACATATATATAAATAAACATTAAAAATACAGAGGTGCATACAGACACATAGAAAATCTTTTGATATATATAAACCTGGTCTTAGTAACAGGGAAGGTTTTCTTCTATGTGCAGGGTTGGCTGTAGGAAAGCACTGGGTTTGTTTTTTAAAATCTTTTTAGAGAACAGTAAGAAAATGATGGGAAAAAAGTAATATTGCTTTTTAAAATTGATTAATTCTTTTGTGATTCTTCAGGTGCATTCCTCTTCTTTACACTTTACAGTATAAACAGAGAGTGAGAATTAACTCTCTTTACCTGTATACACCTGATGAGTTTTCATTGGGATGTATATCCAGCAAGCTTTTAGCTGATGAACAAGCTTTTAAATCCAAAGATAAGTCCTAACAAAATTTTTAAGACATTCAGAGTGAGAAGATAAGATTCTACTAGGTGTATACATGCACTTAGGAACTTTAATTCTTCCATTTTCTGAGAGAAAGAGAGAGAAGGAAGATTTTCCATATAATATCAGAAGCAACATCAGCTTGAAAATCTGAGAGAAATGTGATGAACTCATACGACGAAACATTAAATACAGAGAATCCCCCAAGTGATTATTTCTACTCTGGTTGATCATAAATTATTTTATGATGTTGCTTGGCATGTGACTTATCACAACATCCCAACACGATCCACTGGAAATAGCTCACTGCAGTATAATACATCAAAAATGTAGAAGCACAGGAGGAAACTGATACATCTCACCCTAATGAAATACAGATTTTGTCTATCCATTTTGTTAATTAGCAAAGTACCTCAGATCTAATTATGAATCTATCTTTAATATGCTTGCTTCACCCTGCACATCATGGGCATAGCATGGTAATTATGCTTCATAAAACTAAATAGAAGTTATGTCCTCTGGTGTTTGACTGCAGAATCTTTAACTTTGTGTTTGGGGATATTTTAATTTCTGGAGTAATTTTATAAAAATATTACTTAAATCAATCCTCCTCTCTCACCCTCACTTTAGCTTTTGAAATTACATTATGAATGCTTGATGATAGAGTATATTTTATCTAATGTATCTTTAAAACATCTTCTAAACCTATATTTAACCACAAGATTGACAAGACTGTTTTGTTCTCATCTGAACTGCCCCACAAAGAAACGGTCCTCATTAGCAATCTCCTTAATTAAGGAAACATGGGGGACAACTGTTATGCTTCTTCAATTCTTAGAACCTACAGGCTGGAGGTCAGTCCAGGAAGACATTTGTTATCTGGAGCACTGTCTTCAGGTAGTGCTGTGCTCTGGTGTATGCAGAGACCTTGTGATGAATGAATAGGCTTGGGGTAGAATAAGATGCAAAATATGCAAAATACTTAAAAGCAGCCTAGACAGATATTTGTTTTAACCTTGATAGTGCTGTATCTGTAAGTAGGGAGAAGAAAAATGCTGACTTTTGGTCCTGTTTCTGGAAGGGAAACTGAGCTTGGAGGCAGGGATATAGCTGTGATGCAGTAGGATAGACAGCTGGACACCAAGCAAAGGGTCATTTTGGGTACTTAGCCAATATGACTTCCAATTTGATCCCATGTATCTCCCAGCATTGAGCAACACATTAAAAAGAGGGAGTAATGAAGAGATAATCGTCACTTGAAGAACTAGAAATAGAAGCCCTCTTTTTTTGCCTCGTATGTGAAACACTAGAAGCTATGTTGCATTTTAAAACTCCATAGAAATAAGGTAGACCTGGCATGATACCTGGCAGGGAAGACTGGGATGTTAGGAGCAGGACAGAAAAGTGGAAAAGGGCAGTACAAAAATTTGTCTGAAAACTCACTGTAGGGAAATGACAAACTGATTCAAAGTATAAATGCTGTGGGAACATTTGACTGAAAAAAACTTCAAAAATTTTAGATAATATAATAGCACTATATTATAATTTTAGATAATTAATAGCACTGGAAACTTGGAAACAGAGGCAACAGCAGAAGTCAATCTCATGTTCAGAGCAGTGGCAGAATGTAGAACTCCCATTGTCTCACACTCTGAAGAATGAGAACCTCATTTCTCCTACTCATTTCTTATAGCAGAAGGACCAAAATGAGTTTACAAAAGTTTCTCTTGACTCCATAATATCTCTTGCTTATTTATACTTCAGTTATAAATAAAGACAAGACAGTGTGTCCTAATATAAAAGGACATTTTTCTTGCCAGAACAGTAAGATGATGAGCTATTAAATGGAGAACAAGGAAATAGTAATACAGTATGTTAAATACAAGTGAGACAGCTATCACATTTCTATTCAATACTTGAAAATATGCCCACCTTTTCTTACACTCATCCTTAAATAGCAATTCTGGCATAATTGTTCTACTACTACATGTAGATTGCTAGTGTATAAAAAATTTTAATCTATGTATTCATGCATTTATGATAACAGCTATTAGACAAAATTAATAAGAAGTCAGTTGCTAGTACCCACAGGATTTAATTGTTATTTTCAAGGAAGAAGCTGCAAATTTTGTTTCTGGCATTGTTCCTTGATCTATTAATTCTGTTTCTGTTCAATTCTGTATTTTTATATGTAAGTGGCTGTATCTCATTTTAAGAATTGTCTTTAAAAGCTAATGAATGCATGCATAGAAGTGGAGTTAGTAAAAGAGAGGATAGCATGCATATACCTTGAGATACTGTACTTTCACTGAAAATACTCTTTGAATTGGAGCATCAGCTGTAATATAGGGTTTGTATGAGATTATTGCAGTTCCTGGACAACAGGTACTTCATCTGTTGATTTCTAAATTGACTTTTGATGGGATAGTGAATGTCCTTTTGTCCTTTTTTCCTCAGGACTGAACTTTACAGTGGAGAGTAAATCTGCCTTGGACCAGAGACAGAGCTCAGTGATGTGAGTGAGAGGCTAGAAGCCAAGACAGAATCTGCTGTTGGATGGTGGAGTAGGAAGTGAGTTCCTGAACTGAGAAGCCTAATCCTTGATCACTCTGAGGAAACACATCAGAGTCTTTCCCTACATAATTGTTAAATTTTGGTTTAGAAAACAGTATTCTTGCCTTGGCATTGTACCTTCTCTTTATATCTACTATCCCCCCTGGATGGCTGCCTTTTAATTTCACTACCCAGTATTAAGAAAGACTTGCCTAGTAGATGAACAGCTTATACTGCAGCCAAAGCAAAGGTCTATTGCACCCCCAAAACCAGAAGTACACTAAGCGGGATTTAAGAAATATTAAGTTTCTTTTAAACTTAGACATAAAAACAGTAAGTTACAATGTGTAAAAACATTTTTGCACTCTGTAGCCCTGTAAAAATTGTAATGCTTTAGGAAATAAGCTTCAGGCCTTCAGCTGAATGTGCCCAGGCAAACACTGCACGGCCCCAGTTATCGTCTGTTAGGAGCATTACCAATTTTCCATGAGAACTTGTGATGTGAACGGGAATTTGTTACGTGGTATTTCTTGCCAGGATGTACAGTTTTGAAAGCACAAAGTATTTAAATGTTTGAAATATGGATATATCTTCAAAGAAAAGTCCCCAGAACTATAAGCAACTGCACATGGAGAATTACTGCTCACTGAAAATATGCTGCCTTTAAGAAAATGAGGAGCCACTGGGCAGGGAAGAAAGAGCCAGGCAGCAGGACAAGGAACTCGCCATAGGAATCTCCTTGAGCACTCCATAGAACCTCTGCCACTGCCAGAGGCCCAGGACTCATACATGTCAAGAAACTCAGACATTTTACAAAAGGGAAAGATCCCAGGCATTTTGCCCACATCAGTGTAGCCCATGGAAGGGCTCTGGAGCCTGCTCCCTACGCTAGGGTGAAGCTGACTGCTGAGGGGACAAGCACTGCAGGACCGAGGGCTCACGCTGGGGGTTGAATGTGGCTGCTAAACACTCACTACTTATAAAGTCTACTGAGAGCAACTAAAAATGACTAAGGACTAAGCATTAGTATGAAGGGCATCAATGAATGTCAATCTAGTTAAGTTTTTCTTTGGAGTTCAAACTGACCAGGCTTATCAGTGTTATAAACATCACAGAGATATTTAGGTGTCTGATACATCCCTGTACATATATTCAGTTGCTGCTATATCAGTTTGTTTATTAAAATTATTTTTTTCAATGGTTTCAGCCCTACATGCTGTACTTTTAAAACTGATATCTGCAAGATTTTACTTCATATCTGACCACAGTCTTCATATTGCAAAGATAAAGAGGCCAAGTCTGATTTCCTTTTTTATGTTAGAGCTACAGGCAAGTATCAAGGAATCTGAATAAGCTCTGGTCCAGGGCTAGGCAAACTGAAAAGGACATGAGAAACTATGACACGAGAAATCACTGGACACAACAGACAACAATGTGGGAGGATGCCAAAGGTTACAGTTAGCACTGTGAGGACTTTGAGGGACGCCTGGGTTTCAGAGGTGGTTAAAGAGGAGGTGAGACCTGAAGCTAAACATCATGGACAACTGGAGGAGAGCATTGTAAACCTTTCAGGGAGGACAGCTTTACACACTTAGACAGCAAAGATAAACAGCACTTAGACTGTCACCCTGGTTTTTTAAGATTTTCTAAGCGTTCTGATGCTGACATTCTTGTAGTGAACTTTCTCACACACTTTCTGTAAATAACTCATTGTTTTGCATTCCTTTATGGAGGAGGAGAGAGTTGATGGACTGTTGGTTTGACCAGTGTCATTGGAGAGGTGTCACTGTCACCCTTCAATCCGCTGTCACTTTTGGAAAACTATAAATGTTGGAGTCAGAAAATAAACTTTCTTCACCTTGAGAACAGTGGTGTGAGCTTGTGTTCTTTCGTGTCCTATAGTGACACTTAGACTGCCTTGTTAGTTGAGCATGTAATGCTGAGATTACCAAGTTAGCAGAAAAAGAACTGTCAAATTTAACTATGGATCTTTCTCTAGCAAGACTAAGCTCAGTGGAAAAAATAATTATCAGTAATTATTTGGGATAGTGATGGAGTGCAGAAATGATGGTGAAGAGGATGGTAAAGTAATAGGAAAAAGGGCAATAAAATACATAAATGATGTGTTTGGGTATGTCCAGGGATATCTCCTGTACTTCACTGCAGCTGGAGGAGGACAATAGAGCTGAGTTGTTCCAACCATAACACATGCTAATTCTGCTGCCACGATCAAGAGGAGCTGGGGTCAATGGAGTGAGGTGCTTTCCCTTGCTAGCAAGGAAAAACCCAGAACAGATGAATTGAGCAACCTGATATCACACTGTCAATACCTGGTGCAGGCCTGAAAACATCAGCATCATCCTAAAGATGTTTTGACTGTTTTGGCCTTGTCTGTCTTGATTACATATCTAAAGCACAGTTTTGCTAGGCATTCCTCACTGAATTTGTGTTTCCTGGATATGGTAATCTGACTTACACACGGCACCCAAGACATGTTTTACAATGATAATTCATACTTTTCCTTTCCCATTGTACCTACTTGAATTTAAGTACAAACATAAGATGTTTGACTTTTCAACTAGTATCTCAACAAGCACTATAAACTCAAGGGTATATTAAAATATAACATATGGTGATCTTCTGACATCCATTACCAAGTTAACACATAAGATCCTGTTTCTGCCATAGCACAATAGCTCTTCCAGATATGGAATTATTCAGGAGTTAAGTAATTCTAAAATTTCTCATGTCAAAAATCAAGGTGAACTCACCTAGGCTTTTTTTTACAAAAAAAAAAAAAGGTTAAACTAAGAGTAAACCATGGAGTAAAGGGGAAATGCCAAAATTCTCCACTACCTATATTTCAATTAAAGATAATAAAGAGGTTTTAAGAGAATAACACTCCTCCTTTGAAGGACAATGAGTGTGAGTGTACATTTCCCTTGAGAAGGTTTTTATTTACAATCTGGTCATATCGATCTTTCAGCAAAACCCTGGAGCAGTAATTATACTAAAAGACAAAGAAAGTGAACACATATTTACAGCTAGTGAACAGTACGATAGACTTATTCCAATCTCCAGAACATTTTGTAAAAAGGTTTATGGTGAACTCTAAATAGTTGTTCGTACTGTGTCATGAACAAAAAGCATATATGCTACCTCCTCAGAGCACTCACTATATCATTTGATTTATCATGAAAACACCAGCTGGTGAATTTGCGACTCAGACACAAAATTCAGAATTTGTTTACTCTCATTCCAAACTTGAACTTTTGACTGCATTGCTTTTTTGTTATTAACACAATATAAACCCCCACAGCCCCGACATTTGCTGAATAGGTCAGATTCTCTCTGGTTAATTTGTTATACTTCAATGAAACATACAGAAGCTTTTCAGTGCTATCATGAAAAACTAAGTTGCTTTTTTAAATATACATCAGCTTGCTCCAGATTCAGTGTAAAGACAAAGTAGAATCCTTTAGCATATGGGCAACATTTTTCAGCCAAATAATTGATACCTCCTTGGGTTAAGAGAGGTTGGTATGAGATGAAATATAAAATGTTTGCAAAGGTCTGTGAAGATCAAGGCATAGAACCAGTAAAATAAGATTTTTATTAGTTCTTTTATAAAATATATGTTTTCCCACATACCTAAGACAGATGTTTATTCTATATGCTATGCTGTGACCCTTTCAAAACATAAGAATCAGACTCTGAACTTGAGTTTTTGCATAACACCTTAGATACAAGTACATACTACTTTTTCCCAGATCCCTTTCCTCAATATTACTCACTACCTTTGCTTAAATAAATAATTAGAAAAGTGTAGTAGTTGTTCTGTGCTTTAATCCTTATACCTGCACATCTCCTCAACAGTTCACCCTACCTATACAGACTAAACTTCTGCAGCCTTTTGAAATTAACAAAGCAAAATATTTCCCACCTCTGTGTCTTTCTTTTTTTCCTCCAACTCAGAAATGGATCAAGACCATGGGGTAAATAATGTAAATAAAAGAGAAAGCAAATAGTAACTTTAATAGTATGTACTTTCCAGTACATACCCCTGCAGATTTTGTAAGTATATAGTAAAAATACCTACAATTGCGATATATTTTTTCTTAGATGTCTAACACATCTGATTGCTCTTCCATTAAGACAAGATGTAGGAGGACTGGTCTTCCTGCTGAAGCACCCACTGACCCTTCCTTCCCTTGCTTAAAAAACTTGTTCTTTCTTTTCCATGTGCCCTTCTGTCCCATCATGTAGTTGGATGTTGATTTCCTACTGTAGAAAACAGAACAGAGCTCAGTGTGGCAAACATTGTCCTGGTTTCTAGAGAGCTTTATCTCCTCCATTATGTGACATAAAAAAAAAAGGATGCTGAAAATTTCTAATTCTACGGTAGCTGTAATGTTTCCTTAAATTAATACAGATTTTGAGGTGGTGATTGTTAGTTTAAGTGGCTTTGGCCTCATTAGAATATAATGAATTTTCAAGGTTAGTACTGTATCATGTAGGTAGTAATAATAAATAATTTCCTTGTCAGCAGGGAGTCAATGAATATTTTGGGACTCCATCTGCAGACTATTTGGCTAGCAGGAATGCACTCTACATATACTTTGCTATTGATGTGCCTGTAAAACTCCTGTTAATTATAATGGGGATTTATAAATGGACATCAAAGACCAGTTTGTGAGCTCTCTGAAGCCCTGATCCTGCAAAGACTTATAAATGTGTTTAATTTTCACACTGTTAGTAGTACAGTTGAAATCAATGTGACTTAATATTAGCTACATGTGGAGTGTTTGTAGGATTGGGGACTGGTAGTGATTTTATACAGAATTTACTTAACTGGCTCCACTAAGTTTGCTTGTTGTGATTTGCATTAAAGTCAGAAAATTATGATCTGAAGGGGGCACACAATTCTAATTCTAAATAGATTTGAGATCACTGAAAAGATTTACATAAAAAAAAAAAAAAAGACTTTTGGACAGCAGAGGTATTTAGAGGGGTAATTGGGGCACATATAACACAAACTTAAGTTATGCAAGAATAGACTAATTTAAAAAATTTACTTATGGTTTTACAGAAAGGTCACAAAAATATTAATTTAGAACATCTTCGTTCTTTTCATAGGTGTTACCCAAAGTTCTTTTTTTTTTCGAGTTGAAATGTATTCCTAGATTTAGTAAATCTGATCCTGTAGAATGCATTCTGTTTTACAGGCTTTTTACACAACAGAATTTCAACATGACTTATTTAGTTAGGAGAGTCAATAAAAAGATCAGATCTGACCTTTTTGATATGAACACTGCTTGCTACCATGCTTCTCTAATAAGCAGAAGGTATTAAATAAATACCTACATCAGAGAGCATTGGGGGCAACAACAGGGAAACTTTTTCACTTAAGAGCCCCTGCCAATCTACCTTTATGAAAAAGAAAAAGTTCCAGACAATTAAAAAAAAAAAAAAACAACAAAAAAAGAGGAAGGCAAAAAGGGAAAAGAAAAATTATTAAAAGAAAATGCATGGGGTTGAGCAGAAGTATTCCTCTGCATCTGACATTTTAAAATCAGGGACTTCAAAAAATTAAACCTCTTCTCATATCATAAGATGCATGGGGGAGAAATCTAAGTGGGCTTCAATTTCTCAAACAGTGGAGGCAAGGCGTCCCTTTGTCCTTGCTCGGTTAGTGCATCCCTGTGCTATTTGTCTTTGTCAGACCTATGCATTTGAGTACCTGCACTCCTAAGTCCCAGTTTGGGCTCTGCTCCTGTGCTAAATGGATGCGCTGTAGGATATTGACTACTGCGAGTTTGACAAGGCTGCCCTTTTGACAAGGTGAAAGAGGTCATTATATTCACCTCTGGGATGCAGCCAATATAAATCTCATTCTTAAGGAGACACAGCGTGTTCAGAAGCTGAACCACAAGTCCAACAGCCTCCTGGATTCTGCCTAAGCAACACAGATCTTAAAAATTATTAAAATGTAGTCAGGGTCACCCAAGTATGATAGGAAACAATCAATACTGTTTATTGTTCTCTGTGGTATAATGTGTGTATCTAGGACAAATACAGAAGATGGATCTTGGGGCTTTCTGTGACAAACAAGTGTTGCTGTTTGAGGGGAAAAGCGTGAGTGCCAGAATGTCAGCCCATCCACGGGGGAGATGAAAACATATGCAAATGAGCAAACCTCTACAAACCAGTGCATTTCTTAATCTTCTTCATCTGTCCCACCCCTTTTTATGGTTAAGTGAGTTGTTGCAGCCCTAAAGCTGCAGAAATCCTAGCACAGTTGCCACTAGAGACTGGGGCTGAATCCCAATGAGTGGAAAGCACTGATTAAGTGACAGAACAGTCTTTTCCATTCCAGTAACTCCAGTGGTCAGGCATTGTGAGAGCAAGGACTTTGAATGTCATTGAGCTAAAGGAGCTTTCATACTCATTACCATTCTTTGCATATTCAGCCACAAGGTGTGCCCTGGGCTTCATGGCCTCCTTAATGCTCTCTTCAGGCTGCACAAAATTCAGAGAATCTCACTAAAGAATCCCATATGGCACCAAGGAACCTGGCCCACTTTTACAGACTGCTGGCAACTGAAGATCTGCTACAAGGAAACAATTTTGATGCCCAAAGGACAAAGCTGACTCAAACACAGCAAACCATATATTATCACTGCTAAAGCTTTATGTTGCAAAAAGCTCAGAAACACAGATAAATAACTACTTACAGAACCATAGAACCTCTGAAATATTTGCCAAACAAATACTAAATTTTAAGAAGCTTCTTTGCCTACCTGATATTTACTATTTAATAATTTTCTGCATTAGAAAAACCATAATCCAAACTAACTATGAAAGTGCCTAAATTGTTATTTATATCATGCATCTCTCATAAGCCCTCAGCAAAACTGACTGTTTTTGGGAAACTGTATATCTGTGATTCAGACTCCTAAAATCTTCAATATATATTTATTATCAGAGATGCCTATTGCCTTACATTTGTGCTTATCTTGCCTATGTGGCTATTTTTGGCAAATTGTGGCACATAATCTATTTCCAATATCTCTACATTAAGTCTAAATAATCACTACATAAAAGTTGGATGAATTATATTCTGAAGCAAATGTAGGTCTGCCAAAGAACTGATCTTTATGATACCTAATATAGTCTACACCACAAAATAGGATGCAGTCTCCAATGAAGCAAAAGTCTTTGAGTGTGGCCCTACTGAAAGAAAATGTCAGATAAATTCCAAATATTCTTTTTAACACAAATTATCCTTTTTTAAGAAATTGATGGCAGATTTTTCTGCTAGCAGTTTCTCACATATCTCTCCCTTGTTTTAAAGGCACATCTGATGTGGAAGCCTGCTGTTGGCACTCTGCATAGCAATGAATTGATGGTTGTCTGTGCAGGATGCTGACTAGCCATACATTTGTCATATGTGGGAAGGTATATTCTTACCTTTCAATCAATCCCTAATAATTTTATTTTCCAGATCTTTTCCTTTTTATTTCCCTCATATTTCATGTGAACATCTGTCTTAACCTAAATCTCTAATCTTTTCATATGCATAGGAATTGACAGCCATTTGTAAGAAACACATATATTTAAAATGTCCTCTATGTTTCTGCCTGTTTTGCAACTGCCTCCCTGAAAGGCTCTATGCAGGCTGCTGTCAGAACATCTTTCCTCAGATTGTTTAGTATTCAGTTCACTGCTCGTTGGCTTAATCCTCTTCACTCTCTTCTATTAAAAAGGGGATTAAGCATTTCTAAAAATAAAAATAAATGTTGAAAAGTTTGAGAAGGTGATGCAAGTAACTGTGAGTGACTAGCAGTTGAAAGAGTTCAAACATTCTCTAATTAAACACCAGTGCCAAGGAATGAAGGAATGTTAAATGATCCTAGGAGTCGAGCTCTTCTGGGGCTTGTAAGTACTCACTGATAGAACCAACTTGCACACTGGCACTGGAAGAGCAGCTCTGTCCCTAAATTCTGATGGAAAGAAGGTGGGAAAGCTAGACAATATTTGAAAAGTGACTCAGTGGAAGATGGACAGAGTATGGAGTTGAAAGTTTATGGAGTTGAAAGTTTGAACCCATTCTCCTTCCTTTAACTTGTCAAAATAACCCCTGTAACGTATTGCTCTAAGCTTATTCACTTCTGATCCAAGTGGAAACCAAGCTGCTCAGCAGAAAATTCTGGTAAAATTCAAACTTTATCTGCCCACTACAAATTAACTTTTTTCAGACCATAATCCTTATTTCTGCCCTCAACTTTGTTTGCAACATATTTACTATCAATCCCCGGAGAAAGTGGAAGCTTAGGGTATTGGGTTGTTAAAAAACTTTTAGAGATGTTGGTAGACATCTCTTCTTCCCAGCAGATATTGGAAACTAGTGCTTTTAACACAACTGTAATTGCTCTTACACTGCACTCCCAAGTTCTTGAGTTACACATACTCTTCTAAGACAGAAAACCTTGTCTCACAGGGGAAACTGAGGCAAGATAGGTGATGACCCAACATATGGGGATTTTAGCCAGTTCCATTCAATTACACCTCTGCCTTTTTCTGCAATTTACCCGCTTTGGTGTTGAGAAGAAACAAGGTTTCATACCCTCTAGTAAATTATGTGTATTTTTATTTGAGTTATGTTTTTACACAGATAGAAAAATAGGTAACAAACAAAAATAGTTAAACTGAAAATTAGTCATATGAAGAAATCCCCACCCACTTCTCAGCAGTAGGGATCACTTTTCTCTTCTTTCATCAGAAGAATACAGAATTTAATATGTGCATTTTTTAGAGATGGAGAACACTCTTGAATGCATAAATATAATACAGAATAAGGATTACTAAAGATTATGAGAAGGTATACAATGAGAAGATGAAGGCTTAAAATTTTATGCTAGTGAAGTGTAAAAGTCAGTGCAAGATGTACACCAGATTCATTTAAGACCCTTAGCTGAAGCTTAAAGAATATTATAAAGCATCTTTTAGAGGTAATTTTAAACTATATTCCTAAAAACAAATTATTTAATGCTATGTGACTTCAGAGAAGCATCAGTTAGAGATAAGCTAAAAAGGCCTAACAAATAACAATGATGTTCTAAAAAAGGAGAATATGGGAAAGAAGCAGCATGTAGAAAAGGCTAGTCAAAATATCACATGAGGTCCTCCCAATAATTGTGAGGTTACTGAAAAAGCCATGATCTGTTTGATCTGGAGTTTCTAGAGAAACAGATCAACAGATTGATTTCTAAGCCTGTGATAGAAGTTATGATGAGAATTTTCAATGGCATTTGAGAAACAGTTCATAATCTGTACCTTAATTTTGCTACAAAATATATAATACTGTTTGATGAAAATTGTTTTGTCAGAAAATGCACTAGTAACTCAATTAGTGCCATTTCCTTTGTTAACTACAGCCAAATTTTGAAATTCCCAGTTTTGTTGTGAAAATCTATATTCTTTGTCCAATCTTATCCCATCACCCTAGGAGAAACAAATTCATCTGTTAAATTGAGTCTTTTTCCGTGATAATTTGAAAAAGAGAGAATTTATCCATTGTCCTACTTGATGCCCATATTTAAGCTAAATCATGAGAACATAAATCAGAATCCCAAGCAACAGCCGTTCAGCTGACAGATCAGGTAGGAGGGAACACTTAGTCACAGTGATTAATAGGTCTTTTCAGGAAGTACTTAGATACCATGGTGATGGGTGTTACAGCAAATCCTCAGATAGTCCTTGATGACTTCATATGGTCTAATTCCTTTTTGACAGTAAAGGGAGGGTAAAAATTAGACTTCTAAATTGCCTGTTTGATATTCACATGGAAATAGACTGAACAAACTACCATGACTACAGGGGTCTAGGTTGAGACTGTCATTTTCAAGGACACTTGAAAGGACAGCTTCTAATTTCCTCAGATGATTTTGGAACTCTTGCTGAAGGTCTCATCTTGCAAGCTGTTATGCACAACTGCATATAGGTAAATCCCTTCAAATTTTTTAGTAGTTTATTGTGCAAGCATTAAGCTTTTATAGATTGAGGCTTAAAACAATAATAATTAAAATGTCCTGGTTACAATCCTTAGGCAAAGAGGGAAATGTGCAGGGTTTTTGATCCAAAAGATGCCTATGCCTACAGGGAGTCCAATGCCTGGCTGCAGCCTGATAAAATCACCGTGGTCCCTGCAACCTCTTTTGCCTATGCCACAACTTCAGCCAAAGCACTCTTGTTATTCTTATTGAAAGAATAATCAAAGACTGTGGGAAAGCAGTCATTACCTTAAGGGAGAGTTACAGCTGCTATTCCTCCTATCCCTCAGCAACAGGGAATGATTCTCATTTTCAGCACTGGTGAATATATTCAGTGCCCCAGAGATCTCCTTCCACTTTTCACTTTCCAATGGAAAGAGCAACTAATTCTAGCCCTTCCTCTCAAAGGCAGAATAATTGTTTCCTATACAGCACTCCTAATCCTTAAAATTTTCTGGATCACCACACTGGCTAAAACAATACCTGCCATTTCCACTTTGAAATTATACTGTTGTAACATTTTTGGTATAAATTTGCCTAAAAAAAAACCCTTTTAAGAAGAGAAATATTTTAATAGGTTATCTTGAAAAGAATAGCATATTAATAAGACTAATAATTAGAGAGATAAAGAAATAAACTGATTTTTGAAAATTAGTTTTCTAAACAAATTAGAAAACTAAAAGCCTATTGACATTTTGCCTTTCAATTTTAAAAATGGATTCATTTCTTTGGATACATGGCATTGTTGACCTGATAGATATAATAAACTGTCAGATTTCCACAGAAGTGAATGTGATTGTTGATTATCATCAGCAGTGGGTCTAACATTTACGTCTCAGCTGCTCTATAATAATTACTCTAGCAACACTTGTACAGAGAACCAACACAACCCTCCAATTTTATCAGAAAGCAAAAGGAGTTACTAAGACTTGTGTTTACAGAAGCTCTGTGTGAACTAGAGTGCAAACTCTAAGTAACTTGTAGTGTATGCTATAACATTCCTGTCTCCTGACAGACCCATCCATTTCCAAGGGTATTTGAATGCTGACATGTTATTCTAGGGTTTGTTCTGAAGGGTCAGATTGCATAGTGAAACATCAAGGAAGAAGGGATCACGTGAGAACTTCCAAAGTTTCTGAACACCAGAATTTTTACTGGGGGGCCATATCCTTTGTGGTAGTGGCTTGTGTTCTTCTCCAGCTGGAAATTATGATTTCAATCTTAGAGGTCTTTTCCAGCCTAAATTATTCTGTGAAATAAGCAGTTGCTCATTCAACAAACAGGACTCATAGGCTTTTGGAGATCACATATTTTGAATATATTTGGTCACTCATTCATTTGTTAAAAACATCCCCTTCAAACTTCTATCTTTCAATCCATTCTTTGTTAATTGCGCTTGGCAGGAACAGCTTTTCAAAATAGTGAAATGCTTGAGACTAGTCTTATCCTTAGGGCTCCTCACCTTAAGAAGAGTGGAGCTGTTTTTCACCACTGGAAAGCACAACTGTATGAGAAATTTTTTTCACAAGGGCCGAAATTTTCCATTTCTGTGAAATTATGCATTCCTTTAGGAAAAGAAATTTAATGTTCAACTCTTACCATGATTTTATGCCTCTGGTTAAAAATGTTCTCTGGAGGTCATCTGTTCCAACTCTCCATGCCTAGGCTGAAACAATTATATCTTTAGCACTGACAGGGGTCTGTCTAGTCTGTTCCCTAGTCCACAGTTTATGCAGACTCTTACCACTTTCATTATCAGTCTATTCAGTGATTTGCTATTTTTAAAGTCAGAAATTTTTCCTTATGTCATACAAGGCTCTTATGCTGCAGTTTCAGTTCATGTCTTCTTGACCTGTCCTCCACACAGATAGAAAACAGATTGGTTTTTTTCACTTTGCAGAAGCCTTTTACATATTTCAGAAGTGGTATAATGTTTCTTTTCTGTCTCCCTGTCTAGACTAAAAAAACATAGTTCTTTCAAACCTTCTTCACAGGTCATGTGAGTAAGGTTTGATATTATTTCTGATAATTTATTACATGGGGTCATGTAGTTTGATGTCTGTGAAAGACCCAGCAGAAGCTGTACTAGCAGTAGAAGAAGGAAAATATTGCTACCTATATTTCATGTTTGGTTAATGCATTTCACTGTGGTGTTCTATACTATTAAAACTACAAAACATGTTTGATGTATGTTCTGCTAATGTTCCCCAGCTCCGTTTTTATAGTTAGGTAGTCAGCTGGATTAAGAAATATTCTAATCAAAAGGCAGAGCCTTGCATTTATGTTCATTGATTTTTTTCCTCCTTCCCAAATAATTATTCAATTTGACAAAATTGTTTTGATTTTGGACTCTGTCCTGCAATTTATGTTTACAACTTTGAAAATTATATGTTATGTAAATTTAATAAATCTCATTTCTGCTTCCATTGTCTAATTTGTTGTGTATTGAAAAGTACTAGATCTCTGCTGAAGCATATCCTTCCATTTTACACTCTTAACTGTCTCTGCTTTCTATATAAGGTTTCCTATCACAATCTATACCAGGCTTATTCAAATACCACCATCTTCTATAAATTCGCTATGAATGATTTATTCCTGACAGCTCACTTGGGTCCTAGAAACATGTGAACACAAGATCACCACATTATTGAGGTTGAAAGGGACATTGGGAGGTCATTTAGTCCAGCCTCTGATCAAAGAGGGGAGGACAGTGAATTCAGACCTGGTTGCTTGTTTTCCACTGTCCATTTGAGTCTGGCAAACTTCCAAACACAGGAATCCCACAGCCTCTCTGGGAATTCTGTTCCAGTGCTTAATTACCCTCATAGAGTAGATCCCTTTCCTTATATCCTCTCAAACTTGTCTTGTTTCAATTTATTATGATTGTGTATTCTTTTCCCTCTGTTCATGGTGTCAAGAAACTTGGCTCTGTCTTATTGGTAGCCTCTTCTTATGTAATAGAAAGCTGCTACTTCCTCTCTCCAGGGTGAACGAGCCTCATCTCCTCTCAGATTAAGCACCCCACCCTCAACCATCTTGGTCACCTTCTGCTGGACTCTGGGCTCTGGACTCTGTTATACTCTTTCTACTTTACTATGGGATCATAGAATTATAGAATATTCAGCATTAGAATGGACCCACAAGGACCATAGAAATCCAGCCCTGGCCCCGCACAGGACCATTCCAACAATCACAAGCACCTGAAAGTGTTGTCCAAATGCTTCTTGAGCTCTGTCTGGCTTGGTGCTCTGACCACTTCCCTGGGGAGCCTGTTCTAGTGCCCAGTCACCTTCTGCATGAAGAATCTTTCTCTAATATTCAACCTAAACCTCCCTTGACACAATTTCATGCTATGCTATCATTGATCCTATAACTGGTCACTGGAGAGAAGAGATCAGTGCCTGCTCCTTTGCTTTCCCTTGTGAGGAAGATGTAAACCATGACAAGGTCTCCCCTCTGTCTCCTCTTCTCCATGCTGCACAAACCAAGTGGCCTCAGCCACATCTCACAGACCCTTTACCATCTTCTTTATAAACATTCCTTATACCAAGGTCCTGAAAAACAATTGCAAACTTCCCGATGGAGTCTCTTAATTGCTGAATAAAGGGCTCTTCCCTTGATCTACTGGCTGTGCTCTTTTTGCTACAGCTCAGTGTGCCATGAGCTTTTCTGCTGGGGCACAGAGATGACTCATATTTGGCCTACTGCCCACCATGTCCTTTCAGCAGAACAGTTTTCTGGCAGTCAGTCCCTGGCCAAACCCTGGCAGCAGGAGGTGAGTGTGCCTCAAGCACAGGACTTTGCAGCTGTCATAGCTGGATTTTATAAGGATCTTGTTATCCCACCTCTCTAGCCTTTCTAGATGCCTCTCAATTGCAGCCTTGGTCTCAAGCATATCAACTACAGGCCCTGTCTCAAAGTTATCAACAAACTTGATGAAGACACACTTCATCTTGTCCTACAGGTCATTGACAAAGATAGTAAGCATGACAAATTCCCTATTTAGTCTCTGAGGAACTCTAACCAGTCTCCACATAGATTATGAACCACTACCTTTTGAGCATGATCATTCATCCATTTTGTTACCTGGTAGTCCATTCATCTGGACCATAATTCTCCAACAAAGGCACTGTGGCAGATGAGATTCAAAGCCCTGCTAAATTAAAAATAAGCATTTTCCATCACATCTGCAGATCTAGGAAACTCAGATGTAAATCGGGTTTATAAGAATAGGTTACCTTTGATAAATACATATGGGTTATTCTAAGTCACCAGAAATATTTCTAAGGGAACCTGCTCCCCTGGAGAGCTCCCCTGGGGATAAGAGAGAGACTGACTGACCTGTAGCTCCCTTTTTACATTTTCACAAGTGACTTGAACATTTGCCTTTCTCCAGTCCTATTATATTATTTCTGAAATCACAAAATCAAAGCAATCTGTGAAAAATCAACACATTATTCAAGATCTGGGATCTGGGGAAAAGTTGAGTTGATACTGTGGCATAAAAAATTTCTTTTTGGCACAGGAAAATTCTGGCTTGCTCTTGATTCCTTTCCTAACACTCTATTTACTTTTCTTGATTGTCACTGCATTAAAGCATTCATATAACTATCTGTAGAGTCCCAAGGATGCATTCTGCTGCTTTAATAGGCTGCTCTGATTCCATCTATGAAAATCTGATTGGTTTTGATACTGTGCTTTGTTTTACATTTATCTTCACTGACTTCTGTTTGTCACTGGTGTCTCAAGTATTTGATTGCGTGAGACTTCTTCAGTCCTCACAGCTGGTTTTCATTTGCACCAGATTACTTTGTTTAATTGCAGATATTGACTAATCACTATCAATCTTTCTTTCTGGGTCTTTGGTTAAATTTTCTTTGGTCCAAACAAAGAGTTCACTAAGATTCCACTCAAAAATATCATATATTTTAACATCTGATATTTAATTTTTCTAATTTTTTTTTCAATTTTTCTTTTTTTACTACCTTTTAAACAGTTCCTCATTTGTATAGGAACTATCCCTGGTCTCCCTCTTGCAGAGTAGAACTGATCAAAATATACTAAAAAATAGACGAATTTTGAATGGAAAGCAGAGAGTATTGTGCATATGCAAAAAAGAAAAAATCCCACAGAATTTAGTTATATAATATAATTAACCTACTTATAATTATAGGCTTTATAGAATGCCTTCTATAAGAAATACTTTAAGAAATACTTTGGATTACAGGTGCAAATGTTCAGGTTACTAGATTTAAACTTTATTTAAACAGAGGACAAATTTTTGTTTCTGAAAGGTTATCTGATTATATCATTTCAGATTTTAAAAGCTAATGCAACTCCATATAGCTGCCCAAAATAATAAATTCAGAGTCCCAGATATGATATTGGATGAATCCTGATTTAGAGGTAAAAGCATTTTTTACTGAATCAATAATATCATCCTTTTTATATCAGTTCATGATGAAGTGAATAGAATTTTTTATTGACTTTAATTGGATTTCACCTCTAAATAGCTCTTAGAAGCTTCCTAGCCATGTAACAAAAGCAATTGCTGACCTTGTTTACCATGCTAGATATCATGAGACTTCAGTGCAAGGTGATATATCTTCAAATTTAAATTCAGTCACTGGATGTAGAAGGAACAAAGTGTTGCATTGACAAATGTGAGTAGGCAAAAAATGAGTGAACAAAAATGTAATACAGAACATAATGATGTTTTTTATTTCTCTCTTTGCTTTTCACTGTTGAAACCATACCTTAATCTTGAAATCTTTATTACTATAATTTGGTAATAAATCACACAGAATCTATAATGGTAATAAATTTTCTGACATTTTCTTAATGTTGGTGATTCTTAACTATGAATATTGTTACAATTACATTTTAAGTGCTAGCTCTGAGGATTTTAACAGGAGTGTCTTTCAACTTGAATGGCACACAAGAAAACACTGACTTGCTTTTGCAATGAAGATTTTGAGTTAATGAGTGAGGACGAATCACTGAAACTGATCAAAGAATCATAAAATGGTTTTGCTTGGAAGAGACATTAAAGATTATGTAATTTCAATCCCCCACCATGGGCAGGGACACTTCACTAGACCAGGATGCTCAGAGCCCCATCCAGCCTGGCCTTGAGCACTTATAGGAATGGGGCACCCACAGCTTCCCAAGGTGACCTGTTCCAGACCTCACCACCCTCACAGTAAAGAGTTTCTTCCTAATATCTAATCTAAATGTGGTCTCTTTCAGTTTGAAGCCATTCCCCCTAGTCCTGCCACTACATACTCTTGTAAATTGTCTGTCTCTATGTTTCTTGCAGGAATCCTAATTCTCTTAGTCTTTCCTCAACAGAGAGGTGCTCCATCCCTCCAATCATCTTGGTGGCCTTCCCCTGGACTCTCTCCAACAGGATGATGTCTTTCCTGTGCTGAGGACCTGAGAGCTGGATGCAGGGTTCCAGGGGGTGGGGGGTTCTCACCAGAGCAGGGCAGAATCCCCTCCCTGTCCCTGCTGGCCACACTGCTTTGGGTGCAACACAGGATACATTTGGCTTTCTGTGCTGCAGGTGCACATTGCTGGGTCATGTCCAGCCTCTCATCCCCCAGCACCCACAAGTCCTTCTCAGCAGAGTTACCTCTCAATCCATTCTCCACTCAGCCTGTATTTGTGCTTGGGATTGCCCCAACCCACATGCAAAACCTTGCACTTAGCCTCGTTGAGCTTTATGGATAATAAATCATTTGTCATCAGTCTAAATCTTAGATAATGGAGTCATGGCTGATGATGATCATTGTTGGACAAGGATTTTAAGCACCTCTGTGCTGCTTGTGAAGATGACAGCTGTCGATTATTTTTATGAGAGATACATTGCATACATCAAAACCTAAAGGTGCATTCTTTATATCTGAGTATTTTGGTAAGCATTTTATCTGAAATTTTTGTGTCTCATTCTAGAGCACAAAATTGCTATGGAAGTTTTATTTTTTCACTAAGCTTTACAAAATTAGTGTAGATTTATACTGAGATACTTTCTATGACCTTAGAGAAATCTACTTGGGATCATTTGGTACGTAGATTTGCTGGCTTTTATTTAGATTCTTCATCCAGAGGTTCCTGGAACAAGCTTCTCAGGGAAGTGGTCAGAGCACCAACCAGACAGAATGCAAGAAGCATTTGGGAGATGATATGACACTGGGAATGGTCCTGCATGGGACTAGGAGCTGGACATAATGATCTTTGTGGATGCCTTCCAACACAGGATATTCTGATTCTGTGAAAAACGTTCTATTTTTAAGAATATTCATATTTTGGTTAAGAACTTGTTAAATCACTCAGTTTTACATATACAGTTTTCAACTGCTAAATAAACCCCTCTTGCTGTGCTATGTGAAATATATACGAATGAAATTAAATAGACATTTAAATACTCTGGAATGATTCCTTGGTTTGTCTATAAAGAAACACATTGGGTATGAGGAGCTGGTGTTTATAAGTTCTTTAAGCTATCATATGCTATCACTGCCAGAAACAATGCTTACCTTCCACACCTGCTCTCACTTCAGCTCTGTGCAATGAACCCCACTGGAGAACTGATGGAGCTGAAAAATAACTGTTTCCTTCTGCTGTGGAAGTTTTCATTTGAATGGCTCTTGGTTCTGCCACTGTGAAGTCATGCCTGCTCAAGGGAGGATCTGGCACTAGGACTAGGTAACTCAGGTTGCTACTAGCAGGTCAAGCTTCAAATGAGTGTTCTCTTTTTTACTGAGTGGCTTTCTTTCATTTTTTTCAATTCATTTTCTGCTTTATTTTGCAGGATTAATTAGCTAACATGGTGCAGTAAAGTTTCCTTGGTTTTCCACTCTAAATTTCTCTTAATGTTTTGTATTTACTTTAAAGTAATCATATTTGAAAGAAAAGTTATTGGGTGAGGTATTATTCTTGAATCTCAGAAAATCAAGGACATGATTCCAACCCTGACATAAATGGAGGTGAGGGAAGAGGAAAAGGGTGATGGTGGGGGAAAGAGCCTTTGCAGCTGTGTAATCACAGCTGCATCACAGGATGCAGGAGACAGCACAGCTATTGAGTGTGAATGGTGAACCTGAGTGCCCTAAGCACACCTGCATCTCAGTGTGATTAGTACAGCACTCTTGGTTTTAGAGAAGAATTACATGTTTTTAACTGTCTAAATGTAGCTGGTGTATATCATGCTGTGGAGGTGACGCTGCTTCCCCTGAGTTTAGACTAGGCCAATAGCTTTTTGATGATTATGCTGCAAAGACACTCACAAATGGACCATTTGCCAAAATCTTATTCACTAGGATCTCAGCACAGGGTAAGTCTTATGTGGGGAATCAGACCTCTTGGACAAAAGGTGGCTCTCCAGACAGAGATGGGCACCCCCATTGCAAGGATCCTTGCAGGAATGTCTTCAGCTGGATTGCCTGAGACTCCTCAACCTACTGCTCTGCTCAGTTCCTGCAGTTCCTCCGGCACTGCTTCTGTGTGATCACCCCACCATAAGCAAGCTCCACTGCAACAGATTATTTCAAGCTGCAGACAAAACATCTTCTAATTCTCTTAACTGTCTACAAGAGACTGCCCCATTGGACTTTTCTACATACAATTTGATCAATTTTGTGGCAGGAACCTCCTGAGAGTCTCTGAGATAGCACATTTTTCCACCCAGGTTGTTAATCAACATATTTAAGCACAGAAATTGGTCTAGGCACTGTAGGGTTTCCTGGGGGAAATCTTCAGGGCAGTCTCAAATTTCCACTAGGAGAGCTTCTGCACCAATTAGTCAAATCCTTAATTGAAAGGGTGGCTAGAAGTTTGGTCAATCACTGTCTCAAGTCAGTCTATTGTCTAAATTACTCCATTATCTCCTCTATGCAGATGTATACACGGGGAGTTTCTGGATCACCCAAGGAGTTAATGACTTAAGTGCATCAGGTGTACACACAGGCACAGCCCTGTTTCTCAGCTATACCCCAATTACAACTATAGGACAAACTTGAATTTCATACTTATTTTTATACTTAAGTTCTATACCTCTTGCTGCAATTAAAAGCCAGGCAACCAGAAACTCAGTACCTCAGTAACTGTAGCATTGCCTGTGGAGTAAGACTCTAAATTATTACACTTTTTAACAGAAATTATTTTAAACAAGCCTTTTTTCTAATAATATTTTTATGCTTTTAACAGATTCAAATTGTCTTCATACATAATGCAAAGTGATTAAAAATAAATAGATATCCTCTAAGACATTTAAGACATGACCTATCTTCCTTGTGTAGTAATGGCCTAACTGAGCAATGAAGTAAAAGCACTTACACATGTGCTTTTTCTTCTCTTTAGAACACTTAATATTACTTCTACAACCTACCAAACCAATCAGAATTTTTACATAAGTAATAGTTATTACACACACAATATTAATGTACACTGTGGTTGCTAACTCACAATAATGTCTAACTTAACTAAAGTGAGAACAAACTCACTGAATTTGAAATGTCAATCTAATGAACTATGAGTGATCCTTCCTTTATTTGCATTTATCTTTTCGTAGGTCATAGTAATTGAAAGCCAAATGACTACACACAACTTATGCTGAAGGTATGCTGAGCACCATTTATGCCTCCATTCTCCTGTCAGAACAACTGAGCTCAACAAGGGTCATGGCTCTACAGTACTACTGAAACAAACTACATAGTTCTACAGTACTACTGAAACAAACCACCAGCTGATTACAGCTAGGAACATCCGAAAAAGGAGAAGGGAGGAGTAGTCAAGACATGTATCTTGGAAAAGTAATTCCTTGGACATCATTTTGGGACATTGCATCTGGTATCCTCAGTTAATAGGAGGTTATGCTCAATTTGTAGCTGAATGCTATAAACTCATATCTATTTTAGTTACATATCTTGTCCTTTGTCCTATCAGTACCAATGTTAAGCTAAAAACAAGTCAGAAAGTGAAAACAAAACGAGTCTCCCCACTGTTAAATCTCAGCTATTGGACTGCTTTACCTACATCTTAAGAGTTGCTACAAATACAGGGTCTGGCACTTGGTGCTCCTAAATCACTTTGGAAGCTGTTTTTAGCAGGTGTTTCTGAAAGAAAAGCATCTTAACTGAGGTGTTGTTAATGCAGGCTTCTTAATCTCAAGACCTTATTCCTCCTTGCAGAATATCAGCAATTTCTACTGACTTTAAATAGAGGCAGTTTGTGTCCTGCAGGGAAGAAAAAGACCTAGGGAGCATTAACTAAAAAAGGTTTAACACGGAAAACTGTAACTGAGGTCATCTTAATTCAAATACTTTACACTGTGCTGGCCTTAAATGAACTAATTTGAGACCTATGACCTTAATGGAGGGATTTCTCAATTGACATACTTTTAGCTGATGCAAAGTCTACCTGAAATAGCCTTAGGAACTCTGCATAAGCATATTACTAAGCATATACTACAATAAATGTGAAATTCTTCTGGATTTAGTAAATTCAGATATTCATATAGAACTTCTATGAGGAAAGCTTCAGATTTTTGCGTATTAGTAAGTTTTTGAGTGGAAGTAAGGAAGCAATAATGAATTATGATGCAAGCAGAATAAAATATAAAATTAGAAACCTTTCCTGTGCCATAAAGAAAGTTATGTAAAATCAATGGATCTGTTTCTCCTGTCAACCAGAAGAGATCCCGAGACAGACCATTGTGTGTGCAAGGCCCCAAAATAGCAGCTCATATGTGTCTGAAAAACTTGGAACCACCACCATCTTTACAAAAGATTAGGTTTACAAGTATTTTTTAAATCCAAATCAAAGCCAGGGATCCAGTTAACAAGAATATAAATGATCAGAGCTTATGTTCAGCATTCAAACTTCCCCATATGATTTTCTCTTATCAAATATAAGATGTAGCCATTTGCATGATGAAGGACAATTCTGTTTCTAAACTATCAATGTCCCAACCCTCACCTCCACCACCCCCCCCAAAATAAAAGTCCAAATACAGGATTCCATGCAAAAATGTTCTGACTTCTCTTCCCACACAAAAATCCAAGACCTTTTTTTTTTTTCATTTGATCAAGATTACTACTCTCAAAATTGTGTGTTAGGTTTAACTCCATAGATTATACTCTTGTTCTCATGATTGTTTTTTTGGGTTTAATGCAGTCTGTTGATTTTGGACTGCTGAGTCTGACTACATATATCAGACAAAGGGATTGGATATGTGCCTTCAACATCCCCTTCACTCACAAAATTTGCTTTGCAGAAATGACATCTTTGGTGTTACAAATCTGAAGATATTCCCTTGCTGCTAAATTATGTCCTCTCAGAAGGATATATATAAATGTGATAGAGCAAAATAAATTCTTTCTCATTGTCCAATCATTACATCTCAGCTGGTAATGAGTACAGAATGGTTGCAGCTCACTATCATTTATGGTATCTATTGTGGCTTCTCAGCCAAAGTCTACCAGCCTGCTTCCTCACAGCTACGGGGTGTGGTCAACATTGGACAGACAAGTGGGTTTCAGCTCATTCCTGTAGCAATGAGCCTATCCTGTAGGATAGGCTGTACTACCTGAGAGGGAGTGACTGAGCTAGAGCAGTCCCAGGGCATGAGAAGTTAGTATGGGGAGGGAGGTGCCACTGGCAAAAGGAAGGAATTGTGGCTCTGTTGCATCCCTGCTGCCCAGGAGAGTTGGCAAAGCATTTTCCCTTCTCTCAAAGGCGGATGATATAAAACTTAATCTTGCCACAATAATTCAATACTAATTTTTCAAGAGTCATAAAAGAGAAAGGGACAAATAAGCACAGAAAAAAAAAAAACCAAAACATATATAGCAAGTTCTAAGGAACTCATGCAAAATACATTTTCCCAATATATGTGCATGAAATGTAAGCAGACCCACACAGCTCAGGAATTTGTGCGCATGTAATTCTGACCTCTATCTTCACATTGAGCATTTGGCATGTAAGAGCATGGACAGTTAAAAACATTTGGACTTTATTGCATTGTTACAGATGCTAAAACAATATAATACTTGGCAATATCTAAACAGAGCTTCAGTGCACGACTCCTGCATCAGAACCCTTGTAATGGAATGCTATTCTATATGCAGGTTTAGGACAGAAACAAACCAGAAATGATATAAAGTTCTGACTTCTTTTCCCACACAAAAATCCAAGACCTTTTTTTTTTTTCATTTGATCAAGATTACTACTCTCAAAATTGTGTGTTAGGTTTAACTCCAGAGATTATACTTTTGTTCTCATGACTGCTTTTTGTTGCAGTCTGTTGATTTTGGACTGCTGAGTCTGACTACATATCTCAGACAAAGGGATTGGATATGTGCCTTCAACATCTCCTTCACTCACAAAATTTGCTTTGCAGAAATGACATCTTTGGTGTTATGGATCTGAAGATATTCCCTTGCTGCTACATTATGTCATCCCAGAAGGATATACTTACATTTTTTCTGTCTAATTTTCTTCTGTGATGTATTAGATGATTTCAATTTCTAGTTTAAAATGATACTTGCTTTATGAAAATTTCCTTCTTATAGTTTCATACACTTCCACCACACATAAATGCAGTGATTTTTCAATAGGAAAAATACTGAATTATGCATGTAGATATTGCACAGAACTTCACCTATAGTTTGAGAAATATAATCATTTTGAGAAATGATTGGTTAAACTGTTTTTCTCACTTTGTCTCTAAGGTGACATTATTTTCCACCTTAAGATCTAAACATGTTTACGGTAATGACTAATAGCGCATAGAACTGCTCATACCTCTGTTAACTTTTTTTTTCCACATAACTTCTTTATGTACTTACCTATTTGGCAATAAAAGGGGAAATTATTTCCACTGTTTGATGGTATACTTATGCTGCAGACTTTTGCCAGAACATCCATGTCAGTTGGGATAGATGTGGTGTCATTTGAGACTGATTTAGCTGTAGGAGCAAAGAACCTATCGTGTAGACTACAATGGCAGAACCATATTTTTGTCCACTCTCTGTGAGAAAATGTGCTTTGCCAGACATAATAAAGATATGTAACCACAGTAAGAAAACCTTACTGACCTGATGTAACAGTTTAACTGTACTTAGAAAGTAGTTGTAGTTTTGATTTGTTTGGTTTGGTTTTGGTTTCAGTTTTTTGAGGATTAATTTGGATTGGGGTTTTTTGGGGGATTTTGTTTCATAGCAACTTCAGGCAGCTTTTCAATGACACAAAAATCCATGAAAACTCCTTAATGCTTCTGCATCTGGACTCTTCGCTGCAGTATCAGGTGAAAAAAAAAACATGTAAAGCCTCAGAGATTTAGTACATTTTCAGTTCTGGACTAGTTGTCTGCTGGATCCAGTTTCTTTAGTAGATTTTTTGTCAGGAGTTTGGTTATAGTAGGAAAAAGAGTGGAACACAGGTTGCCCAAACAAAAGTAAATGCTTGGGAAAAGCTCGTAAGGAAAATAACTTGTTTGGTCCACCTGTGCAGTACGTGTTTTTTATGACGTTTATTCTAAATAAAATTACATAAATCCCACAATGTGATGCTGTTTCCAAGAGTATGATTTTCACTATCATTTATGGTTTTACAGGGATCTTAATCAAATAAAACTTTCCTGAATTTATGTCTGTATTTGAGAATCCAACACCAAGCAAATGGATATTCACACTACCCCAAAAATAAAAATATAGGTGTTATGGCTCCCACTTTATTAAGCTTTTTATCAAACTCCTGGTCTGTCATTGTGTCAGCTGTACTTGGCAATGGAGGGAAATGTCATGGCTGATACTTCAAGAAGGAGCTCCTGCCCTGGGATACTGGACTAGGTGAGGTCTTGGTCTCAGAAAACTCAAATTAGTTCCCTCAGAAAATGATACTGGAGTTTTTATACAAGAATGAGATTTTGGTAATGAGTAAACTGTACACTGTAAAGACTCATATGAAAACTTGTTTCTTCAACAGACCGATGGTTTTTAATGTTTAGAAACATTAAAAATATCCTGAAAACTGGTGGGGAAATAGACTTAAAACCTCTCTTCAAGAAGTAAACTCAATATCTATTGTATTTTTGGAGACAGAGTACACAAAAAAAATACTAGACCTGAATCCAAAAGGTAAATTAAAGCAGTGTTATTTTAGTGCTGCTAGGAATATTTTTTAAAAATATTTTTATTAAAAAAACACAAACCAAGTACTTCTGTAGAAAATTGCTTTTTCACTATCAGATTTTTAACAAACCTTACAGCAGGTGTCTTTACACTTTTATTAGTTTATATATTTTCCATTGGGACTCATGATAATACATTCCTGATGAGATATTGTGGTTCAGACTTCCAAGTGCATTCTCTTATCTTATTGTGTTGAGTTTTTTCCTTTTCTTTCCTCATTTTTAATAACTTAGTTATGCACATATTTTGCCATTATGTCATACTCTCCTCCTGGTTCTGAGATAAAACTTTCAAGAACAACTTTTTATTATTAGTTTAGGTATTCTGGCTCTTCTTTATTGTTATCAAACTGATGAATGATTTTATACTCCATTTTTCCTTGAGATTTTTGAAAAAGTAGACATTATATCAGGTTGCTGAATTACAGGAGATACATTCTCTAGTATTATTAGGTGCCTAAGCACTTACCAATCACTACTTTCATCTAACTATTTTAATCTTCACTTGTATTAGTCTTTGCTTAATTTGCTGTCTTACCTTCAATTAAGTGCATTTGTTATCACAAAGGACTTATTTCTCTCTCTTCTTTTCTGTAATCCTCTAGGAAAATAATGACACTTATGCATTTATTGCCTTTGGGTATTTAAACATCACATTTTACCTTGCAAAGTTACAGCAAATAGAGAAGTACAAGTCAAACGTAGATTTGCTTTATGAGTGCTGAGGTGGAAAATTTCTGTAACTTTTTTGACTATGTTATACAAGTGAAATGAAGATTGCTTTAAAGTAACTTTTGTGCCTCAGCTAATTTATGCTTCCTGAAAGACAACTGGATTTCTCATAAGCATAGAGAAGGATGCTTAATATTTCCTTTGTTTGCAGAGCAGCACCCTATATCATTTAAATTGACAAAATCTTAGAAAGCTTCACCCAGCTGTTTGCACTGCCAACAAAAACTTAAAGCAAAGGAAATTTCAGGAAATTCTTTCAGTGGAAATATTTTCTTATCTTTGACTCACTTATTACCTATCACAAGGCTCATTTTGATCTTCCTTATTGTCTGAGGTGCTGTCCTTCAAATCAGCAGGCGTTGAAATTTATCATATAGCCAAATTCTTCCTTATATTCATACAGGGCAGTTAGTAGACATTTAATATAGAAGTACTTGAAGTGAAGCCTAACCCACATGAACCACACAGCTGCAAAATTGATTAATTGATTATAAGATACCATGTTGAGACAGTTACTTTATTCACTTCCATGGAGGAATGAGTTAGCTAATGGAAGATTAGGGTGAGCAATTATATTTCAACTACCCAAACTGTTCCACATTTTGAAACTGAACATCTCTGTGATTTTAGCTGTTGTAGGTCCCTTCTTGTCAGTCAGAAAAGTTACCATATCTAGCATTATAAAGATTGTTTTCATTGCATGACATTCAAGGAATTAAAGTATGACATGGGATTTTCTTTGCACAAATCAGTGGCAGTGTAGAGTCAGCCAGAAGGGAAGGTCTTGTGGGAAGACCTGCTGGACTGCTGCTGGAAGGATTTAATGCCATACTGTCCCTGATAACCTGAAAGGGGGAAATTCTGAATTTCTTTACTTTGTCAAGAACATTGGCAGAAATAAATGACAATTTTATAAATTGTAGCTCAGGACAAAATGCCAGTCAGGATTAGTATAAAAACAGGAACAGAGTATGCAAAAGTCAAAGGATCTATGGCCTTCTCCTTTTCTCTTCCTAACTATAAAATTTTTGTCAAATCTTGTTTAGACATTAGATATTATATGTTTAATTGATCTTATCCTATGGTGGATAATATATTTTGCTTCTGTTATTGTAGCATTTTGAAGCTTTCAGTCTGTTTGTGCTTACACTTATAATCATAGTGAGCAAATACTGTTTAGAATCACAGGTTCTTCTCCAGAAATAATGAATGCTAAAGGAATTTTGTCTGATATTAAAGCAGATATATACCTCACCTATCATGTCAATTAAAGATCCCCAGTTTTATCACTAAATACTAATCCCAGAAATAATCTAGCAATGCAAATATAATGCAAAATAGTATATGGTAATAGTAATATAAATATGTATCACCATATAATAGATCTGACACATGTAATTCTTTTTAAAATGCTGGAACCCTAATTTGCTTCCTTGATGTATAAGTATTATACAGCTTTTGATTATTTTTCTGCCTATTATTATTTTTCTGCATACTTTTATTTTGGCTGGATTTGGTCTCATTCAGTTTACAGGTAAACTCTGGAAAAGAATTGACATTTATACAATATAAGATCATTTTTCACATCTAAAAATTATTTTAATGTAGTATATATGTGTTTATGGGCTCTTTACCTTTGTAAGATCCTTTTCATCAGTAATTGAAACATATAAATTGAGAGTCTCTAAGTCTGCCTGCAATATTCCCCTTATGCAGCATTGAAAATTAAATGAAAAAATAAACTTATTGATTTTACTTATCTAACTAATCGGTAAACCAAAATTGGCATCTTGTGTTAAACTGAGTACAGCTGATCAAAACTGATGTGCTTGTATAACTATCTTCTTTTTTTCCCACTTTCTTTTTGCCAAGTCAGCATAAAAAAAAAAAAAAAAAGGAAGAATTTGATAAAAATGTTATAAGATCAAAATACAGGGCATGATTTTATTTATCTGAAGAAGCATTCAAGACACTAAAGTATCTCCAGGACCAAGAGCAAATCCACAAGTGACACAATCCAGTCACAGCAATAGGCTGGCAGGGACAGTGTCACCTGAAGGACAAGCTCAGAAAGCCAAACATGGACCATGTGCAATGCACCAGGCAAGTGCAACCAGTGTCCATTCTGATTTTTAACTCCACAAGGCACCATCACCACACAGCTGATCTGGCACAAAGTGTTTCAAGCCAGCTCTGTGCCTCCAAGAAAGTAGCCCTGTGCACATCCAGCAAGTCTGAGGTGCTAAAAGACGTGAAGCAAGAATACAAGAATAATGCCTGGGACCTTCTGGCTTCTTGAGAAAGATCTGGACATGAGAAGACTGGGGAAATAACCCTCCTAAGGTAGTAAGATGAAAAAATTTAAAACTTCCATATTAGTGGTATACATGATTAACGCTGGGACAGAAAGCACAAGTGAAATCTATCATAGTAGGAATTTTTCCCCCTTTTCTGACATGGTTATAGTCCTGCCTTGGTGTATTAATGCTGAAAACAAACACAGTCTCATTCTTTAGCCTTGTAATTTATATTTTGTTAAGGAATTTAAATAAAATTTAATGTTTGTTGAATCAATTTGGATAATAGTTCCATAAAACCACATTTCTTTCAGGGGAAACACATCAGAGAATTACACCAATTTTGGTTTTAGGAATCTCATATATCATCCATTGTCAGAACAGATGAAGTAAACAGCATGAGAGCATCTTGAATCATTTGAAATGTGTGGTAAAGGCACTAATGATCACATAAACATAGCATATAATTATTTGTACTTATAAAGGGACAATATTTCAATAGTATTTTTAAAGGTCATATATTTTGTGATGAAATATTCACTTGAAAAGAACTTGAGTGTTTGAACCACAGTTTACCTGCATCTTTGAGCAAATTAACAGCAACTTGTCTTCAACTCATTGAGGCTTTCTTTCCATCCTGCCCACAGCAGGAATCTCTCTGAGAGCGAGTAGGCTGTTTTACAACTGAAACCTTAATTTGAGACAAACAGATGTAGTGTAAAACTAGCAAGTTGTTTTGTTTTGCTACTGAAAGAAAAAATAAAAACCCCACAGATTATCATGCTGACTACTTTAACTACAATCAATAATTTGAAATTCACCTTTAATTTACCTGTAAACACTTGTAAGTCCTTACAAGTTTTATAAGCAACACCACCACAACTGTCCAAATCTCCAGAGAATGGATTACCCTATTCTAAGAAAAAAATTATAGAATGAGGATTCACTTTTCAGCTATGCTACATCTGGAGCCTTATGACTGAGTCAATGTTCAAATTGTTTGTGCTTCATGGCAGAAGAAATACCTCAGAAAGACAATCTGAGCTGCAAGAACCATATAGCAGGACATAGCACCACATAATACCCAGTGCAGAGTACTGGCAGGAGAAATATTAAAAATGCCTTTTCTCCAGAACCAAAGTGTAGGATGAAGAAAGAAGTGTTAGGTAACATTGACATCTTCAAATGTCTTTATAAAAGTTGGATTTGTTGATAGAGCTGCTTCTTCTCACCTTCTGTCAGCTGTGAACTTAAACTGCTAATTCAAAAAGTGAATTTTCAGTTCAAACTCTCTTTCTTTTCTGTCTCAAGAGAATGTTCTATTCATACAACTTGAGAAATTAAGAAGAAAAATGTATTCAGCTTTTTCTGACACTGGGCATTTTGAAGATGTCTTGGGCCAATATGAAAGCACGAATTAATGAATTACTGGGGAAGCATTATGATTCTTACCTTTGAAAACTCCACTTTTGTTTTCCTTTCTTGAGACCATTCCTGTATTATGTCCATTAACTCTTAAGTATAAAGGCAAAACAATTCCTACAAGCAGATTTTACTCTAAGAGAAATGGGAAAAAATGAAGACTTATCAATTAACTCTGTGCTGAAGAAACTATTTCACATTTTCAACAGCATTTCTTAAAGGAAACCTCTATTTGCAATTTACTGCTTAGTTTTTTCTCTGAATGTATTAAAATGAAGTTGACATACTGAGACATCACTCTATTTCTATGTACCAGTTGGATGTAATAGATCAGAATTATAAGCAAATATTTATTTAAGTCTGCAACTATGCATTTAACAGTTTCTAATATTGCTTAACAGATTATACCCTAAACTAACTGTCAGCTGAGACAGACTATAAGTAAAATGTGATGTGAAGATGTCACTGTTATGTTCAGTTCACATTTTTCTTTTACAATCACTGTCCATTGTCACATTTTCACCAAAATTAGAGATGTACCCCACAAGTATGTTTTTAGCATTAAACAATGTTTTGATCAATTTCCCAAATGTGATGAAAAGCCAGTTCAGGCACTGGCAAACCAGTATATGAAAGGTTTGAAGGACTTGTAAAAATCTTAAATAGCTGATCTGTACAAACCAGATTATTTTCAGAGTGATCCATGGAAGTCATGGTCCTTTGATAACAAACAAACTATAACATAATACCTGCTCCATTATTTATATAGCTTCTTTAACATGCGGTGCCCATCATGAAAGAAATGCAAGATGTCTATTAATACTTCTTGCAGACAGATGCAAGTAAGTAGCAATACCCATTATATTTCTGAAGTGAATAATAGTGAAAAATATTGCCCATGAGTGGAATCTGTCACCCTCTAGAGGTACCTATTTATTTCTAATGGTTACTGAGAAAAATAAAAGCTCATTGAGTGTGAAGGTGCCCAATCTATGAAACATGAACTCCATCCTTGTGGGAAGATAAGCCATTTGAAAAATTTAACCTTACCAAGGTAAGGACCTTGATAAAGATTGCAATTACAAGACACAAAATTAAGGAAGAGAACTTGAAGAAAGTAAGATTGGAAGACCAGTAAGGACTAAAAAATATAAACTGGTTTTGATTATCCTTTCGTAGAGTTGTAACGTTATCCAGACAAGGCACAAGGGTAATCAGCATATAAGACAAAAGGAATGAATTTTGAAAAGGAAGAAAATATAGGAGATGGATTCAGAGACTGACAGTACTCTTTGTCATCTGCTCATCCTTCACTGAGATGGGCTAAATAAAAGATCTCTATTTTACAAGGACAAATAAGAACACAAATAAATTTCCTGTTACATTATAGTAAACCTTCAACTAAGCTATTTATTTTCATGCTGGTAAGCAATTTTGCATAAAAGATCTTCTACTCTAAAATGTAGTCCCTAGTGCATTTTGTACAAGCTAATTATGGATTGGTAAAAAATAAGATAAGAGAAGTGCTGACACAATCTTAAATAACAGCATGCTAGACTAAAATGCCTAAGTTGGATAACAACTTCTGAAACTTTGCTCATTGGTGTGTACAACATTGGCTTTTAAGCAAATGTAGCTGTTTACAGCTCAGCAACATAGCTAAAGAAATGTTATAGTATACCTAAAACTATACTAATGTGATTAGAATGTCACACTCAGATCAGTATGCTATGCATTGTGCATACCCACAGTATGAGTGGTACATGCACCATGAAGATTAGGGTTTAAGTAATGGAGCAAACACGAGTGTTATCTGTTTTGTATAGTTCAGGACTGCAGAAGGGACATTATTGACAATATTCAAGAAAATGTGTTGGGAAGCTGAGGAGTGAATGAAGAGCTCCTCATACCCCAATTAGTGTCTTGAACTTCTCTCATATTCTTCTGGTTTTGTTTTTTAGTTTGATTTTAGGAAGTTTTTTGTATTTTTGCTTTATTTTAAGACTATCACATCGTTTTTTACTTATTCACTGTTTTTGTCGAAATAAATTCAAATAACTTTTGCAGACTAAGGGGAGTTGGTACTGAGTCTCTAAACTTCAAGCTTAGCAGTGCTTATTTGTACAGAGAAAAAACCTGAAGCTAAATTTATGAAAGGAGTATTTACTAAATTTAATTTTGCATACATCATTGGGAATGATGAAACACAAAAGAGAACAAATCTCTCTTTACTTATCCCTTATGATCACTTCTTAATTCTGTTGGAAATATTAAACACACTTTCTTGGGCATCTTGGCAGGGAAATTAAATTCTGTCTGTGCAGCTGGACATAGTTTGAGTTTGTCAAGGGAAAAGAACCATAGTTTTCTCAGAGTTGAAAGCAAGCAGTAAAATGTGAAGGTAAAGTCTAAGCATACCGCTGAGGTATAGGATTACTTGGATAAGATGTTCACTGCCTTGTTTATTTGTTTATTTTCTCAGATATCTAGCCTCTGACATGATTTCAACTCTGGAAGAGCAGAGCTTGTTAACATATTAAATTTGTATGTCCTTCTCTTGAAAACTTATGTTCCTTGGGAGGAGAGCTGGCAACCATGCTGATGTGGTTATCATCCACTGCTGTAATACAGTCACTATTTGGATGGTGCTCTGTGTTTCTTGAGTGGAAAGATGAAGACTACATCCTTAGTAAGACATCTGCACAAAGGGCAGGAGGGCTGTTGCATGAACATGCCACGGTTTAAGAGCACCAAGGGGTCTCTCACACTTTTGTGTGTAGAGGATAGCAGTTCTTTCATACAAAGAAATAACATTTAGATGAACATATCAATCATCGAACTAAGGAAGTTTTATCTCTGTAATCATTGAGGGCAGAGAGGAGATGCTTCCATTTTTTTTCCTACATGCAAAGATGAGATCTAGGAGAGTTGTAGTTATGAAAAAAGCACCAGTTGAGCTTCTCACTTTTCATCTATTTCCCTTCCTCTTAGTAAATGCATGTGGCCTTAAGCTTAGCAATAATCAATGCAAAGTTAAATATTTATAAACATTATTTAAAATATCATCTGCACTTTTATCATGTATGTTTACGCTAGATAAGAGGAAATGTTTTCAGTCAAATGGAAAAAAAATCAACATTCTATTTCCTGTAAAGAGAGTAAATTATCTCCCATTGAATATAATGTGCAGGAAGCTTCCAAAAGCTTCAAGATCATCTAAACAATCACATATCTGAGACAGCTGCCAACCCTTTTTTGACTTTAAAAGAATCATCTCCACTGTTTTCTGGAACATCTAATCTCTGCTAGATTAATTCCATGGAAACACATTCCAGTAGTTTAATCTCTGCTTCATTGGATTTCTTGAAAAAATAAATGATAGTCTTCTGAGCACTGAGGTTTTAGATTTTTACCTCTTTATTTCAAATGAAACCAAAATATAATAGTGCTAGACCTAGAATCTAGGTCCTTAAATATACTTCCAACACTTGAAGAAGTATTTTGCTTTACAAAAGGACATTGCATAATTCAGGAATTATTACATGGTGTACACTGTACTGATCCTAATATTGCAGACATGTACAAGACCAGAGTTGAAGACTTGACTGATTGAACATTGATAACAATAGTTTCAGTGGAGCCAATTATAAGGTTAATCATGCATATAATCATACATGTAAATGTTTGCATGCACAGGTATATTATTACAAAATTCATTTTCATAAATGCTTGTATCCTGTCCCCATTGAGATTCTATTTCTGGATCCTATATGTGAAGAAAAACTGAAACAGAATTTGAACCTTTCAGAGTTTCCACTTTATGAACACTAGAGCAAAGAAAGTGTGAAACAGAAAAGTGTACTCACCTTTATAAAAAGAATTCATAACAGAAAATCAGAATGGATTGACAAATGGATTCTGCACTGCAGCATTTTCATACAGGGCCTTGGATTAAATTCTGATTATAAATTATAGTCACTTATTAATAATAGTTATGTCTCATTTTACATAAACACCTGCTGAAAACTCATCGGGAACAGCCATTTTTCAGTTGTTCCTCTATAGGGCTGTGTATATCTTCCATTTAGGTAATCTTCACCAAAAAAAAAAAATGGAAATGCTTCCAAAAACTATGTTAAAAATGAATGCAAAACACAAAAGCAAAATTCATTTATATCTGTCCTAGTTATTACTCAGAAAGTGTGGGATAAATCACACTGTCTCTCACTGTTCACATGATCTGCATACAGCTAATATTTTAAGCAGAGAAATACAGAAATGTGAAACTACATGAAACTACTGCAGATTCACCCAGAAAAATAATAATTATTTGTTCTCTTTAAGATAGTCTTGAGATAATAGCCATGATCTTACTTCTATTAAATAAAAGTAGGATATCTGTTTACAGAAGAGGACCCAGAGGGGAAGTAAAGATGTAAAAAAACTTGTTTGATTTATAAAGTTCTGTGACTTAGAATACCAGCTCGGGATTCTCATGACAATTTTACAGTCAGAATAATAAACAATTTTCATCTAGATCAACTGAAGAATTCCAAATAATAACTTGTTCATCTCAAGCAAGTATTCATTTGACTCCCAGTGCCAGTTTAACAGTTATCCTGTGAATAAAGGAAATTATAATTTTTTGCTACATCATTTATATTACTAGTGAAATATTTAAGATATATTTGTAATCTTTCCCATAGGAAAGTTTCTAAATGTATTCATCTGATTTTCCAGGGGTTTTGGTCTCTTGACAAAGATGATAGTGATATCTTGTCTTAAATTCTGTGAAATAGTGATCACCTGCTCACATACAGTTGGATACATTGTTGCAGCCTTTGTGGTAATAAAAGCTTTTATTTAAAATCCTCTAATGAGCCATTGAGGAAAGGATATGAGTAATATTTGAAATTCAGTTCATATGACCTTGACAGCCAACACAAAGCACGGGAGAGGAGCACACAATGAAACCAATATGGAAAAAAAAAGGATCCTTTTAAACATATCCTACTGAGAGAGAGTTTTTCTCTTCATCTCTCATTCACAATGAAAATGGATTGAGGTAAAATGAGTTTCCATATCCTCACATATGGACCAGTGTATTCACCAAACTCCCATTTCATTTACTACAGCATCATAAGGGGATCAAAATGGATTCACTGGAAAGTTCATAGTAAATATGCACCCACAAGTCCAAAAAGTTAAAGAAATGAACATCGGAAAAGCGTATACATGTTTCAATATCCTCTTGAGTGAAACTCGTTTTTCCGGCTAAACATCTTATAATAGGTCACTGGAATGCTTCTGACACCAGGCAAAAATGGCCAGGGGTCCCTTCTCTAACTTTCCACAATTTTCTCACATGGAACCTAAATTACCTAACACTTTCTTGAATGGATTCCACCGTAATTCAATAAAATGTACTAAGGGGAACCGAGGAGCAATACTGGAGCAAATTTGATTTCAGCTACCACCCACCCTTTAATTGCTTCAGTGTCTGAAGTCTCTGACCATTTAATCTTTGAGGCACTAATAATGTGCCTAAATGATCAGTTACAAGTTTTTAAAAATTGCCTTGTGTACATGCATTAGGAGCTTTTGGTAGGCTGCGGTGGGAAGAAGTTGCTATAGAAACACCACCTTAACACACTCCATTCACTGATGGCTATAAAGAGATACAATGGTCCCTACATAACTGCTACTAATCCACATGATATTCGAAAATTGCCAGTTTTTTTCTCTCAAAATTCTTACTTGCAATGCCAGGGGAACTCCCCCTCCTTCTCTGCACCTTAGCCTCCAACCTCTCCATTCAAACCTTCCCAGATGGAACTTAGCTTGAGTATCTACTTGCCTGTGTTATTTTGTTCTGCTTCATGCAGGCAGCTGAATTCAGCTGTGATCTACACAATATGAAAAACTCAACAAGATTAAATAAAATCAGCTGCTTTGTCAGAAATACTTATGCAACCAACTGGCAAAATATGTTGAGAGCATTAGTGTGGAGTAATGCTTGGAAGAAATGAACCTTTTTTATATATAAACCTGTAGCTTTTCCTATCTGATTCAGACTGCTGAAAAACTGCTCTCCCATCCATTGATCCACTTTACCTTCTTTCCAGAATTTCTCTCCTTAATCTGTTGGGTAATTAAATGTGTCCTTTCAGCCATTCCTTATTCATCTTTTAACATTCTCAACATTTAATCACCTGTAGAGGATAGAAGTACATGCACAGTACTATTAATCTTTCTTGATTGTAATTGTGATTCAATTTGAGATGACAATCTCTGAAGAAAACTCAAAAATTAAATCTACCCAAGACCAAAACTAAATTCAATATATCTTGTGGAGTTTACCACAGTCAAACCTTAAAGCATTAATTCAGGAGGTAGACAACCTGACTTCTAGATTATCCTTAGCTTGGAGAGAGGTATAAACCTAAAAGAACATAAGGGCCTTTTTTTCTCCTTCAGATTGTTTTCTGTTCTATTAAGGTAAGCAAAAAAACCAAACCAAACCAAACCAAAAAAAACTCAAAAAAAAAAAACAAACCTAAAACCACAAAAACAAAACAACCAAAAAAAAGAGCATGCCTTTGAAGCAGAATAATTAGAGAACTTATCTAGAATAAATTATCACAGCTGGATTGTCTTCCAAGGCCATTGAAGCAAAAGAGAGAATTTAAACAGTATTTTTCTCTGCAGATTTTATATATCTGCTTTCTTCTACTTACTAAGATTGCAGATGGTTCTTTTTGATTACTTTGGTTAGTGACCTTCTCCTTTCTAGATGTGAGCCCCTACAGTGTCTTTTGGGTACTATCTGGACTAGATATCTGAAGTGTTAGGAATTCCAAATTCTAGATCAATTTCCTCCTTTAAAAAATTCCCAAATCATGTAACTAAAAGGAATGTATTAATTTCTTGGTCTGTAAACACTTGTGAAATTATGCCCTCCATCAGAAGTTTCCATTTAACTGATTGCCCTGTTTTGGACTGGGATAAAGTTAGATTTCTTTTTAGCTGTTGCAGGGCTGTCTTTTTTTATTTAAGATGGGAAAAAACTTTAGTAACACGCTAATCTTTTAGGTGTTGTTAAGCAGTGTTTACACAAATTTAAGGACTTTTCAGCTTCTCACAGCACCCCAGCCATGAGTGGACTTGGGGGCACTAGAAGCTGGAAGGACACACAGCCAGAACAGCTGACCAAAACTGGCCAAAGAGATATTCCATACTGTACGATGTCATCCTCATTTTATAAACTGGGGGGAAAGCTGCCTGGGCGTTGCTTCTTGGAAACTGCCTGGGAATCAGTGGGTAGGTTGTGAGTAACTGCACTGTGCATGACTTGGGTTTGATTTTTTTTTTATTTGTGTATCATTAATATTATTTGTCCTCCCTTTTCTGTACATGTAGCACGCCATAGTATGTACAGAGGATAATATAGTGTATACTATATATATATATGGTAACCTTCTCTGGGTTTTATGTGTATATAGTATGCTGTAAAAAAACTGTCAAAAGTCTATGATTGTGTTCTGGTTCCAGCCAAGACAGAGCTAGGTTTTGCAGTAAGCAGAAGGAGGCATGGCTAGAACCCAGAGATTATTCTATGCAATTCATATCAGTGTCAGGGGTAGGGAAGGAAGTTTCTTCTGAGAAGAAGTGATTCCTTCCAGTCAAGCCAGTGAGGTGGATGGAGCAGTGGGGTAGTGCTGGTCACAAAGGGAGAGAGCAGTGGCTTGGCACTGGCCCTGAGCTGACGGGAGCTGTTGGGTGCTGTCAGGATGGTGTGGCTGGGGCTGGCTGAGCTCTGTGGTGATCACTTTTGCATGTGAATCGCTGTCTCTTTTGTGCATTTTTGTTATTAACATTGCTGCTGTTACTGTTTCTTCTTCTTATCTCAGTGCTGTTTCCAGTAAACTGTTCTTATTTCAACTTGTGTTCTTTACCTCTTTTCCCCTCCAATCTTCCTCTCTATCCTGACAAATGGAGTGGAAGGATAGGAGGTGAAAGCGAGCATGCAGCATGTGATTTGGAGAGTCTAGATTTTTTATTTGGGAGAACTAAATTGGAAAGTACCATTCCTAAACCATAACAGATAGGTAAAAGCTATTTTGACAAAATAATTTTTTTTCTGTAATGAAGCTGTAAAAATATCCTATGTTTTTAATGTGAGGAAATAAAAATATTTTCATTTTGTGCTTTCTTTTTTTTACTTTAACTGTGAAAACTGCTTTGATGGTAATGGTACATTATCTTATTTTTAGCATCGCTACAATTTTAGAAAAATAAACTTCTTTTTAAGATTCAACAAAAATTGTTTTTAAACAGTTGTTGCAATCCCTTATTATCTTGAGGTAAAACTTCTTTATATATAAATGTAATAACTTATCTCTTAATAGTACCAGAACTTTTTTAACACAAAAAAGAAAAAGAATAGAACAGAAGATGAAAAAAAGATTCTTATTTAAAGGATTAAAATATAAAATCATTAAAAATTGAAGATAAAATCATTTAATCCATCTAGTTTGTGCTCTTTATAAGCAATGAGAATGGGTTGCAAGAAACCAAAATATTCCATGAACTTAGTTTCATTTATATAGGAAGAAGGATAACCTTACCCAATATGATTAATCTGAAAAAATTGTTGAACGTCAGGTTCTTTAATGTCATCTCACCTTATTAAAATGAGACACATACAAGTGTTGTGTTAAAAAATACCAACAGTTTTTACATGAACCCTACCTAGGCTGATTTATACAATATTAAGAGCAGCTGCAGAATTCTTTTTCTTTGAAACTTAGATAAGTGATATCTCACCATCCTATACTATTAGGAAGCAGTCTCTGGTCTAATGTAACAAGAATTATCTCCTGTCGTATTACTTCTCCTTTACTTTTGTGCTTATTTCCAATTTCAGAGATGTTTTCGTAGCTCAAAGACTTCTCATACGGTGTGAGTGCACAGTTCCCACTTCTTTCTCACATTGAATCATTGCTTATTTATTCACCTCAAGAAGTGGTTGACACCACACTTGAAAATAATAACTTTTTTAAACATTCTCACAGTAAAATTGTTGGCTTTCTAATGCTCTCTATATTTTTTTGAAAGGAACTAGTGTTATACTAACCTGTTAGACATTACTATGGAAAATATAAATCTCTGCCTTTTCTTATCCTTTATTTTTATGCTTATAACAATTTAAAGAGATAGCATGAAAACATGGCACATCTCACTCTGGACACAAAATTAAAAATAGTAGTAGTAGTAGTAGTAGTAGTAGTAGTAGTAGTAGTAAAACAAGAAACAAACAACTGACCAAACAAAAAAACCTAACCAAAAACCTCAACCATCTAAAAAAACTAATTTCTTCTCAGTTTACTTTTGCCACTGTTTACACCTGAAACACTGAACATGTCTTTTCCAGTTGTTGGTAGGATGGGAAACAAAAATTTAAGACAATAATTATTTCACCTCTGGTGTGCCATGAACACAGAGTTTTGAAGGAATTTTGCAGTTAACTGTTATCCTGACTGTGCAATGGTAGCTGGTTGTGTATGATCAGTAAATTAATAATCCTGCTAAGTAACCAGACAGCTTTTGAGCTTGATCAGAAGTTGAAAGGATTTCTTTGATACTATGTTTTTTTTAATATTAGACCATTAAAATTATACTGTACTCTATACTCAATGAAAAAAGAAAAAAGACAGTTATTATGTCTGTAATCATTACGTGATTTTGAAGGTTAATTGGTAATAAAATCTGAAATGTCCAAGCTGTTACAATCATAACTATTATATCAGTTTTAGAACAAAGATCACATAACTAGTGAACTATAACAGACCTCCCAGTTTTTATGAAATATGTCTCAGGAGGTCTGTTAATCTCTTCTGGGCCATCTGTCCTATTTGAATCAGAGAAGATAAAGACTTTTTGGGATCAGGGAGAAAGTAGGTCATTGCATTCTGGGACATATCTAACTTAGGTAGAAATATCCATGAGGGGCTGTTAAACAAGGATCATTGAACAGGACACATGAATGACTAGAAGTCTGGCTAGAAGACTCCTAAAAGTACAATTCTTTACACAGAATTTTACCACAGCTTGCTGAAGTTAGCAAGAGAAAGAAAAATTACAGTGATTGCAGTTTGGATTCCCTACACTTTATCAGAAATTACTTCCCTCATCTTCATAAGATTTGTCTTGCCCATTGTGCTTTTTTTAATTAAGAAAAAAAAGGCCTTTTCATGTAAGTATGTACTGAAAAACGGCAATATAATTTAATTAATTTATTGGTCTCAATTATTTAGTCTCTGGCAGAGAAAGAGATTTTTGTTGTTCTTTTACTTTTTTTTTTCCCACTAAAAAGTGTATTCATGGTATAAAAATTCAAACAACCACTAAATAAAACAGCAATATTTAACAAACCACAGAAATATGATAATGAAATTTACGAAAGTTTAGCAGTTACAGGCAGTTTGTATTGCCCTGTAGAAGCAGGTCCCAGGAAGGGTCTGGCAAGTTCAGCTCCTCACCAGCGTTGCCCCTTGGTGCTCTGCTGTATCCGTGCTCCCGTAAGGGCTAATCCTCACACTCATTCTGTCTCCACTACTAGAATGGCTTGCTGTTGGCTTATCAGTCTACCCCTGGGAAGAAGTACACAGAGACTTCTCTTTAATTGGGACTATGCATTTCAGAACAGCTCGAGATATTTTAATGGCCTCCTAGATATCAGTAGGGAACCATACGTTTCATCAGGTTCAGCTATACAACAATGAACAACCTTTTCAGAGCCTGTCAGGGACAGGGAGTTTAGACTGCTGTATGTGCATTTGTTTCTCTTTGAATGCTCCATCTCTCTGCAAGTAATATTGTCCAACAAGGGAAAAGGACTTTTTTATTATTTCAACCCTAAACATCAAAAGCTGTCTCTCATCTTTTCCCCTTCAACTTAGTACAAATAACCAACTAGTCAAAGAGCAAGAACTGCCTTAAACAAACTACAAAGGAATCAGAATAGCCAAAGATGTAAAAAAACCTGAGCTTCAGATATGGCTCCCTGATAATAACATTGTTATGTTAAGCCACTGGGTTGACTAGACTAAAATATCATACTGAACCTTGCTTTTAAGTACATCATTTCAGAGGCTGAATTTCAGACTTCAGCTTTTCTAAATTGTGAAACCTCTATGTACAACATAGTTAAAATATTATTTTTAATTTAATTTGTTAAAAGCTCTACTGCTTTTAGCTTGCACCTCATAATACAGTGCAACATTTGATTATATTTATGTAAAAATGATTCACACAGGAAGCCGTCTTTAAAACTACCAGATATACTGATAGCAGAGCTCTCAGTATTCCCAAATATTCCCAAAGCAGTATGCTTCACATCATCTCAATAGCACAAATATACAAGCAAACAAGAAAGACGTGGTGCTTTATGCAAACCTAGGTATATTTAGTTCTTACTCTTGCAGCTGAGCACTGTTGAACTAGTAAGTGTGTGCAGCGGGAAGATTCTCACTGATGAGAGGCCACTTTCACTACAAGAAAAGAAATCCAAACACTGAAAAGCCCCAGATACTTAATTTTGTTACTTTGGCTTGTTGAGGTGCTGTGTATAAGCTACACCAGTGTAACAGGGCCATATTATACTTTCATCTGATGGCAAATGTGATGTAAAACTTCTCCCAAAGACCCAAATGATGGTTTTTTTGGTTTTTTTTTTTTTTGTTCCTTTGAAATTAGGTGTTTTATTTCTTGTTTGCAGTAGGTTAAGATTCACATTAACTTTGTTAAAACACCTGTCTAAGGTGTGATAAGTCAATTATATGTCTTAATCTGTATATCCTGGACTGATATGCATTTAGGAAGGATCTAGAGCCAACACCTGGTGGTTCTGTTTCTGTCTATCCTTGCTCTAATAAATTTGTTAATTAGCTCAGAGATGAAAGGAGGCTATAATATATTCTAAAGTCAAAAGAGACTGGACGGCAATATTGATGGCTGAGCTTTCAGACCTCCTGAAAACATTCAGTTCACCTTACTTCATCTAAGGCTTATTTAAAGATGATCTGGCAGCAGGTGAGGACTAAAATGAATTTCCCATGGGTGTCAGCCTGTTTTGAATGCATCCACATTCCTCAGGTCACCAGTTGCACTGTCACCAGCAGCTGTCAGTTCTCGTGCTCCTGGACTTCCTGTCACCAGGCAGCAGAGAAAGTGTCACCTTTATTTAAGGTAAGGATGACCAGATTCCTAAATACAAGTGTCATGGAACAATACTTTCAGATGTTAAAATTTCATGATCTTAGCATATCCTTGGATTCTTCTGGAACAACTGGACAAGAATGCATTTTGTCAAGGGCTATCACACTGCATGCTATTGTAGTTGGAGGCTTTAATGTCTTGAGGAGGATTGCAGATAGTAGTAGGAGGAGGAAAGCAGGAGGAAAAGAGAAGGTGCTCCCAAAGACATGAGATTATCCCAGGAGTGAAGCCTCTAGATGATGCTAACCTATACAGGGTTTAGATATTTGGTTGGGATATGCTCTCATGCCCTGCTTTGTTTAGCTCATTAAGGAAAAGATGAACATGCCCTTGCCTGGAGGAAATCTGGCTAATGTCTGTTGCTTGTGCCATACCAAAAGGGCTTCACTCCTCCCAGTGTGTGCAGAAACACAGAAACAGAGGGAGGCTGATGTCTGAAGGCCAGACTTTCAGTGTTTCTCCAGCCATTACAGAGAACTTACACTGGCTTCAGCAAGGCTCCCAACCCTACAAGAGCACCCCGCAGCCGTCTGTAGGGTCAGTGTGATACCAGTAATTCTGCTGCTCCATGTGTGCTGAGAAAGGCTGGATATTCCCATGAGAAAGGACCTGTAGGAATATGATACTGTTTGTGAGAAAAATTAGGTATAAAAATTTAGCCCCAAATACCTTAAAGCATTCTTACAAAACTTTCTATATTGCAGTAATTATGACTAAAAATCCATTTTTTAGTGACTTTTATATAGCTAGTGTTTCCATAGCATTCAGCACTTAAAGTTCTCATGGATTCTGCCTATGTTATAGCTACTTAAGAGCCTTAAAGCTAATGATTATTTTAAATTATATTTTAAGGATTAGGTAGAAAATAACTTGTGTTTCTGCCTTCCTTTGTCTCAGAAGTCTGCCCTAGCATGAAAAATAGATTGTGTTTGTTCCTACAGAAAACAACCTCAATCCTTGCTTAGAGGAATCAAGTAATGCAGCTAAAAAAGGTCATAATTTCCCCAGCATGTGTGGAAAATGATACATAGAACATATCTATTTTGCATTTATGTGCAAAAATTACAACAGTAGCAAAGACAGCAAAGTACCCATCCTTTTAAAAAGGGATCTGGAGAACAAAAAGCTCTGAGCTTCCCCAGCACTTCAGCTTGGGTCTTTTCCTACTCTTCCTTAAAGTGTGACAATTATAAAATTATTTCAGTGGACCTCTGTTTGTCATTAGCTCTTGTCATTCCTCCTCGGCAATGAGGAATGATTAAAATCACCCCAGGAGAGGTAAAGCAGCAGTGAAGGACTTGTGTGTACTCTGAAGTATTTTAAACTGGATGCATAACAGATGAAATAAGTTGCCCATAAGGGCAAATAAAGAGAACATACATTTTAGTTGTTTTACAAAAGGGAAGCTAAACTATGTACAGTACAAATTCTTATGAGTTCTTTTCCAGGAATAAAAATCAGCCAAAAATTTCGGAGTATTTTAGACATTATTTTCATTCTTTTTTTAATCTCAGTTTATCTTGTTCCCTTAACACAGTTCCTGGATGCACTGCCTTAAATACCATAAAGTGTCACATGCATACGATTTCCTCTATGTACAATCTTCTTCAACAATGAAAGATCTAATTTCACCATTTCTGCTATCTGCAGTGAATTTTTTTTCACACAGCTCTAGATGGCAGTGCTGATAAACAACTAGTACACTCAGCAGGGATATATTTTACTTGGTGAACTGCTACAATTGATTTGAAGTCTTAACCTTTCCTCCACTTACCCTGTTTCCCACTCTACCACCTGCAGCCCTATAAACAGAAAAGACTTGCATGATGGAAGCCATCTGTACAGTAACTCATCTCATCAGAGTGCTGAAGAGCTGTTCTGCTCAAGTGTTATCAATGTCTTCCAACTCACTGTGTATTTTTCTTATTGCTAAAAACAATCCCAAGCATTCTCTTTGGCAGATTAGTAAGGAATTCAAGTAGCAGATGTTCAAATCACTTTTTATTTTTTGCATATTGAATCTCCATAAGGATACCAAGATCTGTTTCTTGGTCTTTGTGCTAAGTGTAGCAGTTCAATCATCTCTTCTCTACAGACAGAAACTACGGAAATGCCTGAGAATATATTAGCTGAAAACCCATGTACATTTTTAAAAAATTATATTTAGCTTCCCTGGGAAATACCAAGAATAACATAAGCTGATTTTTATTCCTATGCCCCCATGAAAAATAAATATTGTGTCACAGGGAATACCTGAGTACATGTTTACAAGCTACTGTTGCACAAACTTCCTTCAATCAAAACTCTCCCTAACGTACAACAAATAGAAATGCCTGCCTTACATTCCTCAGTATAAATTTGGCATAAAAAGTTATCCTCTGAAGACATGAGTGAAGTTGTCTGATGGGATAAAATTTATTGGATTAGTTGGACTGCAAATCTTTGATAGCATACGTGTTCTCTGTCTTGCACAGATACAGAATTCTCATTATAATTTTTAGAATCATAGAATATGCTGAGTTGGAAGAACCACCATGCAACACCATCACACAGTCCAAATCCTGGCCCTATGCAGGACATTCCAAGAGTCACACCATGTGTCTAAGAGCATTGTCCAAGCACTTCTTGATCTTAGACAGGCTTGGTACTCTGACCACTTCCCTGGGGACCCATCAGCTTTGTGCCATTTCCTTGAGTCCTGTCACTGGTCACACAAGTGAGGGAATCAGTGCCTGCCCTTCCTCTTCCTTTTGAGGATCTTGAAGATCACAATGAGGTCTCCCCTCAGCTACTTCTGCTCCAGGCTGAACAAATCAAGCATCCTCAGCTGCTTTTCAAACGGCTTCCTCTCCAGACCCTTCACCATCTTTGCTGCTCTACTTTGGACACTGTTTAATAACTTAAAGTCTTTTATATTTTGGCACCCAAAACTGCACACAGAACTCAAGGTGAGGCTGCCACAGCGCAGAGCAGAACAGAACAATCTCCTCCCTTGCCTGGCTGGTGATGCTGTGCCTGATGCCCCCAGGACATGGTTGGTCCTCCTGCCTGCCAGGGCACTGCTCATATTCAACTCATATTCAACTTGCCACTGACCAGGACTCCCAGACCCCTTTCCACAGTTCTGCTCTCCTGGTTTTTTTTCCTGGTCAATACACACAACCAGTATTTAGCAGAATCCAGCACTTGCCTTTGTTAAACTTCATTCAGTTGGTGACTGCCCAACTCTCTAATTTGTTAAGGTCTTTCTGCAAGACTTCTCTGCCCACAAGCAGGTCAACAGCTTCTCCCAAATTAAGGGCATCTGCAAACTTAATGTTTCTTCAAGTCCTGTGCTTAAGTTGTTAATGAAGATATTGAAGAGATGTCGAAGAGAGCTGGGCCAAGGGTGCTGCCCTGCAGAGATCCATCAGTGTCTGGTTGCCAGTCTGATGTCACTCCCTTCACCATAACCCTCTGTGCCTGACCTGTGAGTCTGTTGCTCACCCACTATGCAACTTGTTTATCCAGTTGTGTGATGGAAGGCTACTACAAGACACAGTTTCAAAAGCTTTGATGAAGTCCAAAAAGATGTTATCTACTGCCTTTCCTAAACTAACTTGTGGGCCTTCATTGTCATAGAAGGAAATCAGGTTCAACAAGCAGGACTCTTCCCTCATGAGGCCATGCTGGTTGTGACCGGCTGCACTGTCCTCCAGGTGCTTTTCAATACCTCCTAGAATAATCTTTTCCATGACTTTACCAGTCACTGAAGAGACCAGAACAAGTAACTTTAGGTACATAGGTATTAGGTAGGGTTCTTTTAGAAAAATATATAGTGCCATGCAAGGTTCTAAAGCATTTTTATGGGATCTTCTACACTGGTAAATCTTAGAGCACCCTGAAGCATGATTTTGGCACGTGTTGGCTAGGACTTGCCCAGCAATTTCCATAGCTTAGGGGTAAAGACCTTCCACAAATCGTTACCAATGGTCAATTTGCATTTAGAAAACTTATTTTGGAGGCAGTGAAATTATACTAGCATGCCCACATATTTTTCTGTGCCAGTGACTTCAGTGTTCCAATATATTCTTGGACAGGTTTAATTTTCTCTTACAGAAATAATCTAAATTGTCAATGCTTTCCTTCTTTAAAGAAATAACATCATTGCTTTCAGACTACAAGTTTATGAACAGACATAGGTACTGCAGTTTCGGAATCCAGACAAAAAAAGAAGAATAAAGGAAGTTGTTGGAATCATATGAGTGTGAAGCTGATTAATAGTCTGGAACAGGAATCTTATGAGGATTGGCTGAGGGAGCTGGGTTTGTTTATCCTGGAGAAAATGAGGCCCAGGGAGACCCTTATCACTGTCCACAACTGTCTAAAAGGAGGTTGGATCCTGGTCACAGTCAGTCTCTTCTCCTCAAAGTGATAGGACAAGAGGAAATGTCCTTAAGTTGCATTAGGAGAAGCGTAGATTAAATACTTATGAAACTGACATTACTGAAAGAGCAGTCAGGCATTGTAATAGGCTTCCCATGGCAGTGGAGAAATTGCCATCCCTGGAACTGTTAAAAAAGGTGTGAATGTGGCTCTTGGAGATATGATTTCATGGTGATCGTGGTGGTACTCGTGTGAGGTGGTACTTGTGGTGGAGTTTACAGTTGGACTTGGTGACCTAAGAGGTCTTTTCCAAATTGAATGATTCAATGATTCTGTGGTTGATAGCCATCATTCTGAGGAATTCTTGCTGAAGCATGAGGAATATTTGAGATTTTTTTGAGAGATATTTTTTGAGAAGGTCTAATATTTATTAATATTTATTAATATATATATATTATTAAATAATATATATTTATTAGGTCTAATATTATTAAAATCAAGATAATATCAATCAAATAAGATTTTATTCCTTGAGCATGATACAGAAGAATGCTGATGTTTGGTCAGAGAAGGTTTTTAACATGGAAATCTTGGATGAAAAATGAAAAAAATCATGGTGAAAAATGAAACATATAATCCTTGTGTATCTTGATTTACTGACATTAAAATTACCACAAAATGAACACTACACAAAACTACAGAAATAATTTTATTCTTCACAATCTTTAAGATCTTTCAGAAAATTTCTCAGCATAACTAAAAATCATTATATTTGTTTTCATTTGCCTTGTAGGGTTAACCTATAGCTTTAACACAATATCAAGGTATAGAGGATCATAATTTGGGAAATACACTTCAAATCCTACTGGATCCATGTGCTTCAGAGCCTTCTTAGTTGAATGCTACTTAGCTGAGTTTCTGATCAAGTTTCTTGAAGGGAATTACTCTGTAGCTCACATACAAAGGTGTCTGATAACTATGTGTAATGATGGCTACAAAAGGACAGAAGTGTAGGTACTATTTGAACTTAATCTGCCCAAGAACAGAGCTTATCTTGATAATACAAGAATAGACCTTATTGCAACATGACATCTGCATATTCAACTCATAAATAGTGCAATGAAACTAGTATATAATACAAAATTGCAAGGTGTAGCTATATTCAGGCCTGTTGGAAGTATTATCAGTAGATAAAAGTCACCATTTCTTCTGTTGTGTTCAACTCATAAAAGTGATGTTACATGGGTTTTATCACTATTGACTAGAAAGCTAATACTTTTTTTTTATAACTATTCAAAGCTATTTCTGACTAAAGAAAAAACATTTCCTATCTGAAGAAAAGAAGGAAATTGCTTTCTCTCTTTCAGGATATTCCTGCAGTCAGTTCCTGCAGTTAGGCAAATTGTGACGTTTTTGAAACTCAAAACATTGTAGATATTGATCACTTTTGATGAAGATTCTGATGGGAAGTCTTCTGAGAGTCAGTAGGGACTGAAAGGAAGCTATTGCAGTTTTGGAAATATCATGCCTAAAATACAGTTTTGAAGTAAAATATATATAATAGATATCATACACTTTCTGTAGAGATTGCACACTCATGCTCTAAGATTATTCATCTGCTCATAAGACTAGTATGAAAAAGCTTTGGAAAAGCTTGGCATTCAATATTAAGGTAAAAGACCCACAGCAGAGTGCTGCAAATATCCACATATACACAAGAGGATGCCTTAACAAGATTTTAAATTTTTGTTTCAATCACTGTACAAATGAATTTTCCTGGTTAATATTTATTCTTTGGGAATGGAAACAAATAGCTGTTCTGGTCAACCACAGTAAGATCATTCTCAAGCTTCATTTCATTAATAAGACATACAATTCCTCTCAGACACATATAAGTCTAAATAAATATACTATGCCCTGTGTTTGCTTGTCTGAAACAGGCATAGCAGAAGGATGTATGAAATATCTTAAATGATGACAACCTTTTTGATTCTTTTGGCAGTTTTGCTTTATAATTCCTTAATTTTATCAGCTAAAGATTTTCTCAAATCAAGCTAAAAATTTCTGCTTAGAGAGAATGCTCATTCCTTCTTATTCTGCCCTTGTTGGCTAATGAGAATAATTGGTCCCCATCCTCTTATAACATTCCTTTATGTATTTGTAGGCAGTTATCATGGCTCCCCAGTGGTCATTATGTTTAGTTATTGAACATCTGCTCAAGAGTTTATTGATGCTGTAGATAGTACCATCTCTGCTGGGAGTAATAGCACACTGCACTCTGTGGCCATTCAGGGAGCCCTACCTGCAGGAAGGTCACTCAGTAGTAAATCCGAAACACCTAAAAAATGCAAAGTCCTTACCATGAACACAAAGGTTTATATTTTTTCACATATCAGTGGATTAGGCTGTTGCAAACCTAAAAGGCAAGAATTGTTAAAACCACATATAATTGTGACAATTTTTTTTTTTAAGAAAAGGGGCAAGGATTTTGTTTGTATTTGATCATGTTTTCATGGTGCCTTAAAACATCAGATAAAGACTTTACTCATTCCCAGACATTTTGTACTGAATTCCTATGAGGTCTTGACATTTCTATATTACCTTCCATGCTTGAGAAGAAAATATTGCAAGCCTGACAGGTGTTAACAAGCAAAACATTCAATAGTAAACATAGTATTAATTATAAAGTTTGTGTCCTTTGTTTTGTTCCCTGCTTTGTCTCAGAGTAACTTTTAGGTAAGGAACACTTGATTTAAAGTCTACAGTAGAAAAGAGAAAGTTTTGGACAAGTTTGTAAAAAATAGAAGGTGACTTTGAGCTAAGAGTACAGTCTGGTCTACAGATCATTTCTCTTTTATTTATTAAATAATGCCAGCTACAAAACACATTTAAATCCTCCACTGAGAGGAAAAGTTTACATTAGGTTTACATTGATTAGGTTAACAGCAATAAAAATTAGATGTAATAGTTCAATCAGTGGGAATTTTTAAGTGGGATAACAGGGAATGAAACCAAAAGGATTTAGGCCTTTTGGTTTCCTGAAGTTTAAGTGAAAGACACCTTCACACAGATGCAAATAATATCACACTTACAGTGTTTTGTATCATCTGTTATAGTAATCACTGTATCTACCAATATGTTTCAGTCACTCTGCACTTCCTTTTTTAGCTCATTTTCCTTAGTCCCTAACAACATTCTGTGAATGCTATAAGGATTAGATAATTCCAGGAAAGAAGGAAGGAAGGTATTTTAATATCTAAATGAATAGTATCTGCTATTTTTAACTAGGAATATATTTTTAAATTAATTATCTGTTTTACCTTATTGTACAACCCTAAACATGTGTGGCCATGTACCATGATAAAGATGTGACACCTAAGCTGAATATTGCTGTACCGTGTTTACTGATAGAGCGCTGGGGTGGTGTCTTACTCTATGTTAAAACTGCTGGCAGATTAGCAGCCAAAATGCTGAGAGCCTTCCAATTTGAAGGCATTGGGTGGGCCAACTGGCACACTATTTATGAAAGGGACATTCAAACTATGCACATTGCTAAGCTGCCACTGTGAATGAGAAAAAGACAAGCAAAGTGTTATTGAAGCAAAGCCTAGAAAAAGAGCATCAAAGAGATTGGAACAATGAAGAGCTGCTTTCAGAATGGGATCATGAAAGCCTGAAGCCCTGTGGCAAGGCTGGCAGGTGGACACATGCTGCTGCAGATCACAGCAGCAGGAAAAGCCATCAGGATACTGTACAGAGTTGGCAAGGTTGTTAGAATCCAGTTGGGGTAGATTAGAAGCCCTGCAGAGAAAGGATTAGCAGCTATGGGCATAGTTTAGACAGCAGGAAGTTGAAATGAAAATCCACAGTCAACTTATACCTACCTTTGTGCTTTTTTCCTCCCTGGTGTCAGTGAAAAAGTGTTTCATGAACTGAAACACTTTACAGTTTTGTTTGGATACATTAGTCTGGAAAAGTGTTCCTATCTTATTCTATTCCTGGCTCAGGGAACTGGCTGAGAGCACTGTGTCTCTAGTGGGCAAGGAGAGAAAAGCCCAGCTATCTTCCACTACCTCTGGTATCTTGTTTCCATTCAAGACAAATCTTGGAGTCATCAAGACCATTTAAGTTTCTTAGGGAATACTATAAAGAGAAAACTGCAAGCATGTAGAAATGAGTGCTCTACATGTTGTTTTTGACGAGTTTCTCACAGATACACTAGAAATCCAGCCTGCATGACTAGAGATCTGGGGTGTGATGAGAATTCACAATTAATTGCATCAAAGTCCCATTACCATGTTTTGGTGTGGACTCTCTAACACTCCAAGCTTACGTCTTCTTGATGACTTAAGGTACAGAGAATTTCCAGTTTTCTGCAGTTTGGCTCACATTCTGCTGAGGTTTCAAATTTGAGTGCCAGGCAGATCCTCTGCACTACTACCTCACCAAAGAATCTGACCTCTGAAGCTGAAGTTTGCAGGATAATCCTTCTCCCTTTCTGTTTGGTCTTTAATTGTCCTTATATGGAAACAGAGATAACAACTGGAAGAAAATAGCTCTAATGGTAAATATCTCTTATGGTGCTTTGGGGCAGAGTGTGAGAAAACAGGACCTCCCATCTTGTACACAGTGATCCTGTTTGAATTCTAAGGCAAAGCACTCACTTCAGTGCATATATCAAATCAAAATACAACTGGTATAAATAAGCTGTATTTATTTACTTATTTAACTAACAGGTCTTACCCAGATGAACCAGCACAGCTAGTTACATGATAGATTGTACCAAGCCAATAATGATAACATTTATACTGAATTTATTTCATGAGGCATATGGACTGGCTTTCAGTTATGACTCAGTTCATATAACAGGTCAGTTTTGAAATAAATGAAATAAAAGTCCATGTGTATTTAGAGATGTATTCATTTTACTGCTTGCCTTTTCATTTGCTCTCAATAATGATTGAGGACTTTTATAGCTATATATAAACGTTGCTGATAGGGACTTTTAGGTTGGATCTTTTCATTAGAGTTGAGTTATATTAGTAAACTCTTGCATCTGGCCAACTTAAAATTACCTATGCATACTTTCCCACATTTTTCTACTTGCAAGTAAAACATAAACGGTTCTAAAGAATTCAGGTTCTAAAGAATAAAGAGTTCCTGCGAATATCACTGTTTATGTATTCTGATATATTTATACCTTTTCTTGTGACTGAATCTCATCCTTCCATAAAATTACTGATTACATAGTCTGATGTGAAGTGTAGGTGATTGCTGAGAATTATTTTTATGTTTGTTTATAGTGTCACTCTCAGTGACATATTTCAGCCTCATTAAACCAGAACTTGTCCAAATCTTCCTTCCTGTTTTACAATGAAAAATATAATCATTTTACTTGGAATCTTAAAGGCAACTTCAACATGGGTATTCTCATGCTCATGCCATCATATTAGGAATATTTTCTACATATTTTTGTAAGTGCAAGTATTTTTGTAAGTTTTGTAAGTGTAAAGACTTTTCTTCTATGCTCTTACAATTAAGTAATATTGCTAAAGCTCACTGATTTCATATTGGATAACTTTTATACCCTTTTTATCCCTAACAACTCAATTTCCTCATTTGTGTGTGTTCAAAATAATGCTGCAAATCTATTTTCCCACTCCCTCTTATTTATATTCTTTACAACACCCTTTTTTTTTTTGCATCATACTCTGTAAAAATCTTGTTCATTTTTTTTTTAAGAATTTCCTGCCTCTAACTTTAATTTGTTATTTGCCACTGAGGAATTGAAATTTACCTTGAATCCACAAGGCTGTGCCCAGCCTCAGCTGTTACATTTCCAAAGCAAACATGGTGACACTTGTTTCCTGGTTTTCAGTCCCATCAGGGAAGGGATAGCCACTAAACTTCTGCTAAACTACATCACTACCATTTTTTACCCTTCTAAGAATTTTTGCTTGATTGGTTACCAACAAGCGACTTAGCAGAGGTAAGCCACTGACAAGAATTGTGGTGACAAGCATTGTCCCTTTCTTTAATTGTAATTCCCATTTGTTTGAATCTGCTATTTTTTGTCTTTTGCTTAAATAATAACTTGTCATTTTAGGTTTTTTTTTGGTTTACCTTTCACAAGAGGACATGGGAAATCATTAGAGTTCCAAATTACTAAATATAATTCTGATAATTAGAATCAGTAAGCACCTTCAAGAATATTATGGTATCCTCTTTTTATATCAAGCCATACCATCATTTGATCTGAATTTATAGGGATTTAACAGCTTTATCATATTTCACTTTCTTACACCAAAGAAGAATGAACTATAAATTGGAGGTGTATTATGAACTCAGTTTATATTTAATTAAAAACTGAAGTTAAAATTCAGAAGCCAGGCAGGAGTAGAGCTGCCAGTGTTGGTTGAGGCTGCTATAAACCTGATAAAGAAGAAAGTGTGGGGTTTTAAATTGAGATTGCTGGTAGGATAACTGTGGGTTTCTGTAGTGACAAACTGTACTTACAGATTCTAGGAGCCCCTGATGAAAAGCTGTTCTCATTCCCTAATGCTTTATGGGAACACTACAGCCTCTTGGAATATTTTTCAAGCAAAAAGACATCATCATGACAACACTGGAAAAAGAAGGGCAAAAAAATTTCTTTCTGGTAGGGAAATAAAGACATCTTAAGCTCGACTTCAAAAGCTCTCTACAGCAAACAGTAGCTGTGGAGATACCGTTTCATCTTTGCCTCTGGGATATTATTAAGCCTTTCTAGTAGCTTTAACTGCAGGAGAAGGGATTACAGAAGTTGCTGCTGTGTAGCTGCCTGACATACAAATATCTGGAAAAGCACAGATCACGTTTTTGTACAAGGGCCACTTATTAGACAGCACTGAAAGCTTAACCTAGAATGAATAGCACACCACACTGCTAGCTGCACACAAACAAAAAACACGCAGGACCCTCATGATTCATGCTGGCCTTTTAAGTGCTTTGGGTGAATATTCAGGCTCCCGGCTTCCCTTTTGTCATGGCTGTGTGTACAGAGATCGGTGCTAATTGAGGCTGTGCTGTTTTGGTACAGAGAACCATGCCATGCCATTCACCCTGCTTCAGTTCAGGCTGTGTCAGCATTTCCATGACAAATCCTTACTTTCAAGGGTTTACAGCTTAATCGGAGCAAAACCCGCAATTGGCTGACATGACACACACTGTTACCATGTTAAAGGCTTTGTGCACAGGAGCCAAGAACACAAAGAAATTATTTCAGGTGCTTCTCTTTACTTCTAGCTGCTGCTTTAGCCTGGTAATGGCTTTCTATTCCAAAATGGAATGTATAGGGTCAAGGCCCTTATTGCCAGTTACTTGTTACATTTGAAATGGGAGGGGGAAGAAATCAAAATAGCTGCATGGTTTTTTCAGTGCTTTTCAACAAATCACTGAGGATTTTGCAAGATTAGCCTGGTGAATCAGGGATTGGAAAATAAGTTGCAAAGTGGCAGGAGTCAGTACAGAAACAGATGTGCTCAAAACAAGTCAAGTTACACTTTGTTAGTCCTAAGAGGCTGTATTAGACTGAACAGCCATGCTTTCTATGCATCCATAGAAATAAGTCTCTGGCAGTGAGTAGCACACAATGTCCTTAGCATCTGCTACACCCTGTCAAATCTCAGGAACCTGCTCTGAAAGACAGATTTTGTTTTTTAAAGATTAGCATGAAAAAGGAAAGTCACCTCCTCTAAATACTAATAAGGAACATTTTGATGTTATAACATAAGAAAACTGTCATGGTCAGGGGGCAGTCACTGCAATAAATAGTCCTTAGGGCAGCAGTAGAATGTGGTTCCTGGACAAAGGTGATGCTTCAATACGACCTGCATAAAATCAGGAAGGTGAATAATTGTTTGTAGGTTTGGATATAAGCTTGATGTTTTTCCATATCAGTAAGTCAGGTGCTGATGGTGCCATTTTTATTCTTAGGGAACTGATCTCTGCCACTTGCAATGCTTATAAACAGAACTATTGTTATGAACTTGAGGGAATCAAATTTTTCTTTCATCCCACATGTAGTCTACATTTTGAAGGATATAGCCACTGAATCTCAGCTATTTAATTCTATGATTCAAGTAAGCACATTATTTGGTCTGCACTTCGATCATCACTTAATCTTGCAGTATTCACAAAATACCTTTCTCACTTTTCATTTGCAAAAATTGTATGAGTCCAAACACACTGGGAGTCGGTTCATAAGAGACCTGAATATCTCATGTAAATAAAAATCTTCAGAAAAAGATTTTATTTATAATTCAAGTTATTTTTATTTCAAATAATGGTATATAACAATGAATTATGTAAATCCATCTCTTCTCGGTGACTAAAATCTACTTTATACTTTAAATTTTTTCATGTGTTAACCATACAAAATTATACATTTAAGAAGAAATAATTTATGAAAATATAGCTAATATTTGGACTTTAAAAAAGAAATCAGATTAAGTAGGGAAGATTGTCACTTAATTAATTGACAAATGCATAAGAGACTTGGAAATTGAATTCCTGAATGAACTTGTGCTTAGGAATGAAACAACTTCTATAAACAGCTATTTGCAAAACATGTCCAAAATTCCACTTTGAAGAATCTATTACTGGTTTTAGTGTGTTCCCTCAAATACAACTTTAAATAACAGAGCACTTTGATGAATATTATATATGAACTAGAAATTAATAAACAATCTTAGATGAAGTGAAGAACCAGAAAAAACATTTTTCAATTCATTAAGCTGTTTCTTTCGTGTGACAATGAAATAAATGTGGAATCAAATAAAAGATATAAGGGAGTATTGTTTGTGCAATGTTGCTCTTGCAATGCTGTCCTTTTGCTTTGTCTTAACTTGCTCATGCTGTGTAAAAATTAAATGACTGACATGATATCATCAGACCAAGTGGAAATTGAAATGTTGACGTGCTATGACACTGCAGTTTTTCCACATATTTATCATCAAATTTTCTGGTTTTTATTTGGTAGATACAACATTGCATATTCCTAGGGTTTGCTACTATCAGATTAGTACAAGCTAAAAAAAGCTCTGATAGGTCTAAAATTGAGAAATTATCAACCAACTCTTAAAATAAACAAAACAAAAAATCAAACTAGAGCACTGATGAGACACAGGGAAGGAATGGCACAAGTGGCAGCACAGCTCTTTGGCACAGCATCCCTTCTTCATTGGCTCTTGAAAGGCAAGACCATCTGACTTGTATACAATGTCCATATACGGCTTGTCATAAAAGGAAATTGTATAATCTACCAATTTCAGGAATCTGAAATTCTGGGGGTTCCTGGGCCAGGATCTGCTTGGCATTGTCCTACATTCTAGAGAACCAACAAGGGTCATGTTGACTATTGATGATCCAGAGATATTGTAAAGAGAAATCTGGAAATTATCTTGTGTAACTTGCTTTAGCATCCCGAATTTTCCCTTTCTCCTCTGCTGTCCTTCCTTCTTCCCTTTTTATATTCATCCATATATTTAATACTGTGCTGTGGGATCAAATGTTTATACTTGTTCTTCCCAGGCTGGAATGCCTTCAAAGTAGACAGGTCTTAGTGACCTCATATCAGAGATATCTGAGTAAATCTGAATATTGTTGTTACACAGGATGTCAGTCTAGAAGCTTAATGGTCCCCTCTGACTTTACAATCCATGAATCTGTAAATAATTGCAGTAGTAACTTGAAGATCGTAGAACACTTCTGAGAAAAATGGGGTACTTTATCTACAAAATTCTTGCAAAGACAGAGAAAAATCCTTTAGGCCTATAGCCAAGCTAGCACATTGTAGAAAATTAATTTTCATGCTTGTGCTTTCAACAAGAAATATGTCACTATTTAGAAATTATATGAAAAGGATAATAATTTCCTTTACAACAATGTGTGCTGAGAAGGAAAACATGTATAAACACTTTAGGCACAAATACACCTCCTTTGAAAAACTGAAATACATTTAAAATTACCTGGTTTAAATGATGTAGCATGTTATGAAAAAGAATGCAGCATTTTTTAATCAATTTGGTATTGGATTTTGTTATAGAATTAAAATACTGCTTAAATGAATTTAAGTTGCTGAATTACATGAATACATTTCAGAAAAAATGTAGAACTTATATCAGATTCATATCTTAGGTTGGGCATAAAAACCAAACACTTGTAATTTTTCTCTTATATGAATATGATAATTTCCACTTTTCTTTTTCAAACTGGGTAAACATGTGGATCAATATATTACAAAATAATATATATTCTAACAGCTTGAATTCCTTTATACATATATTATTTTACATAACCTCATATTCTTTAATTATATTTTACTTAGGATTATCTAATGAGTAAAACTAAACAAAATCTATAATAAAACTGACAGTGATATACTATATTTTCGATATTAGCTAAGCTAAGAATATAAATATACCAAATATGTAAATTTCTTGATAATTTGTGGTACAGTGCATATTAAGTAAATTAACAGCATTTTCTTCAAAATAACTTTATATGTACATTTTTTCTGATTTTTCTTGTTTTAATTCAATAGCTTCCTTTCCTAATAGAAGTCATAACTACTTTATCTGGTCAGACATTTCATGTTTTAGAAATGGAATGGTACTCAGAATGGCTATGATAATTTTTTTTCTAATCTAATGTAATTTCTGGATACTTGAAATAAAGTTTTGTGTCTATTTTAAATGTAGGAAATCAAATTTCTGCAAGTTATATTGCTAATAATTCTGCAAAATTTTCAGATTAATTATTTATAATTCTTATTTTCACATATCTATTTTAGTGTTCTGATAAGGAAATTATATGTGGTTTTAATATTATCTTTTAAATTATAAAGGCTAAAAAAGTTAAAATACATAAAAAGCCAATAAAGAACACATAAACCAGTAAGACAGAACTTACAGAACTGTAATATTCAGTGGAAGATAATATTTATTGTTCAGAATTTGTAACAGAAGAAATCAATATGGAAACTGACATACTCTTATTTTATGTACAGTTGAATGCATAAAGACAGTGCCCGTTTAGTATGTTGCACTTCAATCTTTGAATGCTGAACTGCCTGTATACTTTTAAAGATTAATTACTTACTTCTTAATACCCTAAGAGGAAAAATCAGAATGACAAAGCCTCTATGAAAAGGTCTGCAAAAAGCTGGCTGTCTATAGAAAGGAAGGAGTAGGAATGATGTCAGAAAAACTCCTAGTGCACTGATGAATTGTTCATGATCAATTTTAATTTTAGGAGCAAATGCAGGGGGAAAAAGAAAGTAAAGATTAAATGCAAAGAGAAAACATTCAGTGAAATGATCTAACACCAAAATGTAGCAAAGCACCAAAAATGTAAAAGGAGACAAATTTTATGAAAGTCACTCTCATAAATTGTACTATATAACCTTCAGTTTACTCCTGTAACCATAATATGAAGATTTTTTTGTGTACCATATATTTAAAATTATGGCTCTCTCTGTCATTGGTGTACTTGAGTAAGTGCAGTTGATATGCCAACAGCCCTGGTCACATTACTCCAAGCAGAGGAGCAGACACAGGATCTTTTTGGGGTACAAATGAATACCAGACTGTCAGCAACATTTCCTATATGCCTTTTAAAAAGGTGGAGCATGCAGTTCTTCTAGCACAGCTCTGCAGCAATGAATGGCCTTTTAAGTGAGGTAAGTGGTACCATGTTATGACAATCAAAGCCTTAAACAAGAGGTAGAAGCAGTGGGAAGGAGATGCTGCAAAGCTTTAGGCAGCCCATAGAGATATGCTCTGCCCCCAGGTATCTTCTGTAGCATCTATCAAACTAAAAACTTGTTCAGCACTGTCAAACCCTCTGAGTGCCTCAGTAGTGAGGGTGGAACAGAAAAGGAATGGAAGCACCTTAAAAACATCTGCTTCAGAAGTATAAAATATTAAGGTATGTGAATTAGTGCTAAACATAAATCTCCATTTTTGAAGATAAGAAGAAAGACTTACAATACACATATATGGAAAAAACACTAGAGGCATGACTTTGTATAATGAGAAATAGAAGGAGAGGGGAAAAGGGAGTTGAATTTTCCCCCTAGAACAGAGAAAGTGCCTCTGGCACAAATTCTCGTGTGTCATATCTCTAAGTTGGTGCACACAGCTCAGAGATCATAACAAAGAAAAAACTGGACATAGAACTGTCCCAGACTGAGATAGCCCCGTGGGCACATTGTGGTCACCAGCACTGCAACAGCTTCTTTCTGTGCTGAAGAATTTAGCTTGCAGGCATGGGACATAAAAACAGTGATTTTCAGCAGGGACTCTGAAGCATCTGTGAAAGAATTTGAAGCTGAATTTAATCTAGTATTATGATTATGTTTCATAACTGTTTCCATCCTTCAATCCTCTACTCAAGGCAGGTCTATGTAAGTATTTCTGACAAGTATTCCTGAGTTATCCCTGGAAGCAGTGGGTAAGTCGAGGTAAAATGATGTGCACTGACTTTCTCTTGGAAGAGCTCTAGTTCAAAAATTTAGGGGACCCAAGGCACTCAGGAGCTGTAGCTGCTCTTGGGAGGAACACTGTAATACTTGGAGCCAAGGCCTTAGAAGTCCTGTTTGACAAGCATCAGTCACTGAGACACCTGCAGGGAGAGCAGCAATGATGGCTTGAAGCCTCTCCTGGTTTCCTCTGAAGGATCATATCAGCTTTATCAACCAGAATATTTCAGATGGTAGAGTGAAACACACATTTTTCCAAGGATCATGTCTTGCATTGTACAGCACTGGTGAGCACAAACCTCTCTTCACAGGCTGCAGTAGTGACTCCTGGGTACCTTAGGAGTAGATGGCATTGTGGAAGTGCTGTTACATGAGAACACCTTTTGTACCAGAGAAAAGCTGTGAATAATTTCTTGCAAAGGAGATGTATTGTCATTTCATGTGTGGGGGTATCATGTAAGGGAGCTCTGACAGTATGGTGGTTTATCACAGCACTATAATATTTTAAACTCAAATAATGCAGCAATGCAGGAAAACAGGGTGACTTAGTAAACAAAGAGCTTTATCAACACAGTAGTAGTATAGCACAGTGCCATACATGCCATGTGCCATTCAAAAACAGTCAATAAAAATAAGGCCTTTTAATATTTTTTTGCTTAAGTGGAATTCATGCATAAGAAAATTACAGTTGTTAATAAACAGAAAATTTTCTCATACCTGAAGTAAAAATCCCTTGTTGTATTGACAGTGAGCTTCAATTGGAAAAGGTAGTGAGAAGAATTCTGACAAACCTCCAGTGAAGAATCAAAGATTCTTAAGAGTATAAACTCTGACACAAAATATGCACAATTTTGCAAGTGCCAAAATAAGAAAATATTCATTAAAATTTGCAAGTTTAAAAATGATGTGAAAATGGGGTATATGCATCATTTGAGGAAGCAGATCTTTCCTTTATGTAAAGCTTATATAAAGTTTAATGTTAAACATAATCATCTTATTAAATCTTCTATCATTCATATTTCTGAATTACCTTTTTTTGTGAAGTGGAAATTTAATGGAAAATTCTTAAGCAATTGCTATGGACTACAATTGAATTCCTGAAGACTGGTATGAAAAGTCCTGAAATTCATTGAAATCATGAGACTATTAGCTCCATTAAAACTCTCAGTAACATTTTCACATCTTTATTAAAAAGAAATGTCAAACGAGTTAGCCTGTAAGAAGGGATATAACTTTAAACAGAGTTATTTATAAAGATGCAGTTCTATGATCTGCAGTAACATTTCAAATGCCTTTTGTCTCCACCTCAGAAATAACCATTCTGTTTATCTTCCATTTGTCTTCTGTTGTTATTTGCAAATTTACTTCCATCAAAAGTTACAAATTGTTCATTTCTTCTTCTTTTTTGTTTCTCCCCTTTTCCTTCACTGGTGACATACATACAGCTGTTCAATCCCTCTGAGTCATTTTGAAACCTGTGAGAAACTGCTGCAAGCAATATCTTCCCTGATCATAACAATTTGATGTAAAGCCATTTCCTGTGCAGATCTAAAGAGGAAAGTAAATTGGAATTTTATTTCAGCTGGGAAGAAAGCAGCAGTGCCAAATACCTGAAGTCATTGTAGACCTGATTTCAAAGATGATTTTAGGATTTAGGACTCAGGACACCTGTCTCAGTTAGGATGCTACTGGTAATTGGCTACCAGATGTGGTTGCATGCCTTTTGAGCTGGTAGAAAGGTAGCAGAGCAATAGGAAAGGCTAAAATTGCAGAGTTAGCTTTGAAATTGTAAAAACAATGCTAAAGACTATTGGAAAGAAAGTATATGCCCTTAGCTCAGAGATATTTTAATGTAACAATGACATTTTTTAACCAGTTTTGGAAATGGCATTAAATAGACAATAGTACATGAATTAATGAAAAGTAGAAGCCTATGGTATAAAGTTTAGCAATATAAAAATAGTGCCATAAGGTAGATCTTTTTCAGCAAATAGGTAGTTCAAATATATTTATCTATTTCTGTTACCCTCTATTTTGATAGTACACACAGCACCCACCTGCCCCCTAGATTTTTTGTATCTTTCTGTGTTGGGCAATATGTTGAGTACATTCAGATGTAATAAACAGAAAAATCTTGTTCTACAGGGCACACTGCAAAAAATGACAACATAAATGTACAACAAACACAGAGCACTAAACAGTAAAACTGAAGTATTGTGTTGTGTATTGGAAGACATTCAGGTATTCAGAATGAATTTCAACTGCCTTGTGACAATTGACATGTTTTTAACATCCTCTTAAGCACTGGAAAATACAAATAAAAATGTGCTAAGAATTTTCTGGTACAGATAGAAAGCTGCATCTCCAACCCTAACATCAAAACTCAGGGAACCTGCCAAACTTTTATTAATCTGCTTCTTTGGAAATAATTTCAGCAGCAATTTGGGAAAAAAACAGAGTAAAAGATTTCAGCTAGAGATCACAACCAAGCATGAGTCAACTGTATCAACCCTCCCCAAAAAAAAGAAGAAAAAACCCCAAACCCTGGCCTTCCATCTTGGTGGAGACTGTGAAGTAGGGCAGAAAATTTGACCAAAGAGAAAAAAATACAAAAAAGAATTTAAGACATGGAACAGCTTAGCAAAAGAGAAGGTTGAGGAATTTTTGTAATAATCTTCAAATACCTCTGAAGTAGATGCAGCAAAGGAGTACACACTGCTCACCACATCTAATGTGAAAAAGTTAAGGAAAGGGTTTGAGTCATAGGATCATTTAAGTTGGAAAAGACATTTAAGATCATCGAGTTCAACTGTTAAGTTGCCAGGTCCACCACTAAATCACGTCCCTAAGTGCCACATCTACAGTCATTTAAATACTTCCAAGGGATGGTGACTCAACCATGTCCCTGGGCAGTCTGTTATAATGCCTGACCAGCATTCCCGTGAAGAAATTTTTCTTCTTTTGAGTTGGAACATGGAAGATACAGGTTCAATGTTAAGGGAAAAATGATGTGTGATATGTCTAGCTTTCCATTAATGAAAGTTGTTAGGAAGATGGTTAAGCAAACAGCTTCCAGGAAAGATGTAAATGTATTTAATTCTGATTTGTGTAGGATGAGATGATTTTTATGTATGTTTCTTTAAATTTTCTTGAAAAACAATATTTTCTCAATATTAAGGCATATAAAAGCTTATATCTAACAAGAACTTTTTTTGAACAACTATATATAGGTTGTCAGTGGATAACTTTTGATTATCTGGTAACACTTCAAAAACCTGATGGCCATATTTGTTGCCTAGAGATCTGTAAAATATAGCAGTGTTGGAAAACTCCTATAACTTGAGCTTTTCCCTGTTTCCTGATGTGCTTTAGCACAATCCTTTTAGTATTAGACTTTAAGAACCCTTTAATACATGGTACTAAGAGACGTTAAGTTTAACTCCCAAATAATTTACCATTCTGCATAAATAGATAAACTACCTTAAAAATCCAAATATTAACCTCTTTGTGAATAAATGTCCTTCACAGAAAGACTAATAAATGTGGTTCACATGCTCAGCATCATTGCAAACACAGCTTGTTCATTTAAGTCTGTTGTGCCTTTTCTGTGTTAAAATCTCAGGTATCAATATGTATTTTATGACTTATGTATTTTTAACTGCTCTGAAGATGGGGGGAAGAAAGATAAAATGTGAAAAAAGACAATTCAATTTTTCATCAGTGTTTTTCAACACGAGAAATATTAAAGGATTTTGTAGCAGGAGGAAGTTCTATTATTATGAATGGTTTTTCACTACTTTAACTTCTTTCATTGTTTGTAAATCAAACAAACATTTTCATTTTAACAAATTCGTCCATTGGTTGAAAATGCTGAACAAATGCTATGCATGCTCAAGTCCAAAAGCAGATAATGAGCTAGCATGGATACTGCTTCAAATAATCAATATGTGCAATTTTGAATAGCAGCTGTTTGATAGGCTGTGAAAAGCATGTGACACCCATCTATCCCCTATATGAATTATTCCCTCTTTTACTTTACAGTTTCCAGTTTTCACCATTACCACTTTCAATCTGTTGCTGTTACTGCAAAATCTGCTGCTTTGGCAGCCACTCCAGCCAGCAAGGTTGTTCAATGTTCAGTGCTCTTAGAAAAAAAATAAGAGGGGTTACATGCACAAATCAAGAACTGTATCTAAAATAGGAAATAACTGTGAATATATGTATGAGTATATAATAGTGAGCAACTCCGGGAGAGTCACCTGAGTTTAGGCACCAAACTGGCATTCTTGAGTTGCTTCTCCACAGATGACCAGGTTGAACGTCCTTAAACAAGTCACTTCCTCTCTTTGCTGCTCTCTCAGTGATCTTGACTGCCTTTGTAAAGTGTTTTTTATATTTATACTAAATCAAGACATGCTTTTATGAGTATTATGACTATATAAATAAAAGTGACTGACCTTGTCACTCATCTGCACATTTCCACATTAGAACTACCAGAATCTGTTTTATCAACAGAAGACCTGTAGACAGTGTTGTTCTGTATTTTTTGTGAAAATCTTAAGTCCTTACAATTCTTAATATCTGATTAGGCAATCAGAATAAATAAAAAATCTCAATCTAGTGAATTTTCAAAGGACAGCAAAATAAAACCATAGGGTTTTTTTCTAACAGAATACCACATATTCAAATGAAAAAGAGAGAACAAACCAGGACATTTTGGTTCTTACAAAATATAGAGAAGCTGTGGGTTTTTTTGGAAGTTAAAGCAACAAAGAAGGAGATGGAAGATTTGGGGTTAGCATTATTCACCCATTAAAGAAGTACAAATTAAGCATCTAACAGATCAAAATTTCATATTTTTTTAAAGACAAAGTAGATCTTTAAAGTAGCATTCAGACTATTTCCCTCTTTCAGAACATGCAGGTATATAAATCAGGTTGAAAATATTTAGAGACCTTTGAACTATTCTATTCTACCTCATGTCTTTGAAGATTGCAAAAAGGCTTTTTAAGGAAAAGAAAAACATAATGATGCTATCAACAGACACACAAAGAAAGCACAAGAAGTAACAGTTTATATTAAAGAAAAGTTGATGGACAGACAAAGTAGAAATTGGGACATAAAGATACATGGATATTTCCATTTTTTCCAATTACTTTAAAATATTTTTAAATAGCAGTGCTCAAGTCTCTGAGAATCTTTCTTGTTATTGTCATATATTTGTATTAATCATAGGAGATGCAGACAGAGCTGACTAGTTTTGAGTACTTTGAGATTCAGGGGACACGGCTAAAATTCCAATTGCTTCATTCCAAGTAATGCTCAATATAATTTCTTGACCTGGTATTCTCCTCTTGTTCTTTCTGCAGCATGCTGCAAAATCCTATTAGTCTGTGTTCAGGAAATCTGCAAAATATATCTTTTTCTCTTCTCTTCTCTTCTCTTCTCTTCTCTTCTCTTCTCTTCTCTTCTCTTCTCTTCTCTTCTCTTCTCTTCTCTTCTCTTCTCTTCTCTAACATAGGACACACAGAATTGACCTGTGACCCAGTGGGACCAGTCTAACTTCTGACATAATGAATGGCAAGACCTACACAAACTTCAGGTGTTACCCCTTTACATCTCATTCACTGGCATGGCTTTTAGCCTGGGTGAGCTGCTCAAAGTTAATACTTCCTATCTGCAATGGTTTTCACTGCCACAAATTATACTCAGTGAAAAGAAAGTATTTTACCTTAATTAGTTTTAGATAATAAGTTTCACTTGAAACCTGCACTTTGAAAAATTCACTGACCTCTAGCTAGTTGCCTAAGATGTATTTTAAAACAATAGCCTTTGAAATAATGAAGAGATGCTTTTCCTTCTTGGTATCTTAGCCTAGCAAACAGAATATATCAAATATTTTGATCACACACACAGATACTGCCCCACTCTCACCCTCCCCATCTCCCCCCACCCCCCATATGTTTTTCCTCAGTTAAGTCCAAGTCTGGCTACATTTAATGTTCAGTGGCAATGTGAGCCATTTGTGCCTCATTCATTGCTTCCCTGACTGCTTTTGTTTTTCCCCCCACAGGTAAAAATCCTATAGGATTTGTATTGTTAGGAAGACTGCTTATTTATTGAGAAGATCCATTCAGTTTCACAAGTTCTGATAGGCAATGTATTTTTAGGAAGGATGATTTCTCTTGAAATATTTTTTGTATTTTTGTATTTTTAAGATTATGACTTTTCTTTGCATAGGAAAATCTGGAAATTATTCTTGCTCTTTGGAAGTTAAGACCTTTTTTTCCTATTCATTCACATTCACGCAATAGAGCTCTCCCTGCAGAATTTCCTACAAGGAATCTATGTTCTATTTTATTTTATCACCTACAAATACACTAACTACTCTATTAATAGGTATTTATAGGGAAGGGGGAAAGAAATCTTTTCTGAAGTGACTTTATAATGAATACTGATAATAAAAAAGATTTCAATTAAAGATTAGTAGAAAAGAAAAAAAAACCTTAATAGATACAGTGTACTCTGCATATTCCTAAGAAAGCATAGTACAAAATAGTACTGATAAGAGATACTCCAAATTCAGTGGTGGTTACAGATCCAGCCTGGGCATAAAATGACAACACAAAGAATTCTTTGCTGTGCATTTTCTCTGGGCTTATGTGATCTGATAGAATTTAAAAGATTTTTTTTCATATGACGTCTCTCTTTACAATACAACAGGTTTTCCTCAGAAAGCTATAAAACACTAAATTAAGCTGAGAATAATGAACCATTTTCCAGGTAGTTGCAGCTTGTCACACTTATCCATACCATTTTTACTTTGGACTTGGACTTTAAGATACTAAGACATCAACAGAGTCAACACCTGAAGCAAACTTCAAATTTTAAGCATTTTATACTTCAGAAGTTCTCTTCTTTTTTCTTCCTCTTGGCTGTATGGAAGTGTTGGAAGTGACTGTGCATGACTAGTACAGATATCTGCTGCAGAACTTTGTTTGGTGTCTCAGGAAGACTATTACATGACACTGGCACATTCAGTCAGAGGGACCCATTCTAAATTCTTTGCTTCAGCTGTACAAGCAGAACATAAGGGAGAAATATTTTTAGCATCATTAAAAGTAAGAAAATTTATTAGAAAAATATGAATTTTCTCATAATGAGGATTTTTTTCTTTAAAGAGTGGAAATATTAGCACCAATTATTTTCTTTGTGAACCCTAAAATTTTCACCAGAATATTGAATATTTCTGGTTGAATTTTTAACATTTATAAATCCACTAAAATAACCCACATAGCTTTTCTTAATGCTTTTCTCCATTGTGCCTGATAAAGGTTGTCATTTTTGACAGCATTAATGCATTTTATTTGTAGTTGTTAGTAATTAATTAGGCTGTAATCAGAACAATGTTCTGTTTCATAAAACTCTTCAACTGTAGGTATTCTGGAGCAAGAGATACAGGATAAGAATTAGTAACACACTTTAGCTTTGCATTGATTTTCTTGCATATCTTTTGCTTTTAAAAACACTTGAAAACAGAAGCAAATGCTTATTCAGAAAAGAAGGGAACAGAATGGGACAAGGAACAGAGGTGAGAAAAGTTTAGATTGAACCCTTAATACATTTAAATAAAAAAAAATAAAACGGGCATGATCATTCATTCCCAAAAAAAACCAAAAGAAAACAAAACCAACCAACCAAAAAAACAAACAAACAAACAAACAAAAAACCCCACACACATACCAAAAAAAAAAAAAAAAAAAAAAAAAAAAGAGGGAGAGCCCTCAATTTCAAGGCTGTCCTTTCAGATTTTATCTAGGTCACTGTGCATCAGGGACCAAGTATTAGCTCTGGCACAATAATAGGAAAGACAATGAAATCAACCCACAGACAAATTTTGTCCTAACTGTTGCTAACAACTACTGATTAGCTCACAACTCTACTCAGACTGATTTAGACATTTTAAACTCCCAAAGTGTATGAATATATCCAACAAGTAAAGCTATGTGTTACAACAAATGGCATCCTTGTGAGAAGATAGAGAGGAATATAATCTTTGTTATTTTTGTCAATAATAGTAATGGTTTCCAGTAGAATTGTGGTCTGTTGTTCCTGCTAATACTAATATTGAGACTGCTTATTTTCTTACTTCCTCTTTTCTGCAATTCAGTCTGGAGCCTGCATTTGACTCTGTTGCTCAGAAAATTTGTGCTCATGCCTCTGATCCCTCATCTACATCCCTCTCTCCTCCACTGACCCCCAACTTCCTCTACTGTCTCTTTTTTCTTTCCTCAAACATTTTTCACCCTGATGTCATACCTTCCACTGATGTTTTCCTCTTGAAACTACAGTTATGCTTTAAGCCTCTGCTCTCAGAAAGACAAACTCACTAGACAACCACAGATCTTCCTTGCTTTTGTTCTAGTTTCTGATTGTTACCCTTTTCAAAACTCCAGAATTTATTTTTACCACTACAGCTTATTCAAAAAAGTATGGTGGTTGGTTTTTTTCATTTATTTTTTAAACCAACTGTAGGGCAATATGAGAAATTCATTAAAAATTTTAATACTGCTCAATTCACTGTTTTCCCAAAAAAAAAAAAAAAGGTTTAAAATGTTCTTACATTTAAATAAAAATATTTTAAAAGAAGTTGAGCTTAAATTACTTCTCTACCTGAAAAACATTTTATTGATGGGAAATGGATAAATTAGAGGAATACTTAAGCTCTTAATGTCATTATAAAAGCTTCATCATTCTGGCTTAGAATCTTGCTCAGTGACATTAAGCAACCAACTGATTTAAATGTGTGAAGAAAACTGTACATCACAGAGTTGGTATGTAAGAAAGAAACCAGACCAAAAGCAAACCCATCTTAGCAGAAACTTCTGTACCGCATAAGGATTTCCAGGACTTTCATTTTAATTTAATGAACTTCAGCAACAATTAAGTTTTGCAGAGAAAATGTTCTCATCTTTGCTTGCTTCAGTCTTCTGTCAGCAATACACTTGATTGTAACCACCAGCAGAAAGTGTGCTTGGGAGTGGCCGTGGCCTTCTTTTAAAGAAATATGAAACAGGTTGGAAAAACACTAATAAAACTTGGGAGGAAAATAGTCTATGATGTCAACACAGCCTTCAAATCCATGAACTGCACTTATTAAAAAAAATAAATATACACTTATGTCACGCTCTTGTCATTAACATTTAATGTGCAAAGAGTGGGTGAACATTCTATATTTAATTAAAACACAAAATTATTACTTCCATCTGCACTTGCAGACCTGAGAAGCAGCTTAAGGTACACAAAAAATTTACATCTGGTATTCAAATTTAGGTGTGGGGAGACATTTTAACCATATCAGGTGTCACACCATTCCTCTAGTGTAGAACAAATATTATATGTTATTTATTAATATTTGAAAATGTTTTCAATATTTGAAGTTTCTCAGGCACTTGTATAGACTTTAAATCGTTTGAGTGAATCACAGCTTCCCAGCGTTAGGAGATCTCTTCAGTTATTTTCATTTCTTATTTTTATTTTATTTTTTGGTTCCTTTGGAAACCCACACAGCATGTTCTTTTTTCTCAGTGCAGCTTTTTCAGTAATTCTTTTGTTCTACATTTAGTGCCAAGGAGCACAGACCATGTTAAATCCATACAGCAGCCTGCAATCTCCTGAACCATATGCTATTTTTACAGCAGGTCACCTGTGGAAATGCTTTTTTTCAATCAAATCCTCCTTCTCTTGGCTTGTCACTCTGCTGGTTCACACTGGGGCTAATCCTGGTGCTGTCACTCTGCAGCCACCAAAGCCACCATCTGCTCTTTGCCCTACTCCGGCCTTTGATCAAGCAGTAAATAAATCCTTCAGGATAGGGAGGGATTTCCTGGGTGCTGGCCATACGGCAGCATATTTGGTCATTGCATGGAGCCCACTGTGATGGCTGGTAAGGTGCCTTCCCATTATCTTCACTTGGACTTAGGAAGATTTCTCAGTGCAGAAATCAAACATTCTCATCTGCCTCAGAACTGGCAATGCTGCTTGTGCACAGCTTTGGAGTGAGGTTATCAAGTGGATGTCAAGTGCCTCAGAGCAGCAAAGGCTAAGCTCCTGCAGGGACAGGGGAAAGACCACACTGGCATTCCCACAGTCCCACCTGAAATGTGTTTGCTGACAAGGAGCTCTGGTGGCACGGAAAGATGTTGATTAGGGATTGTTTTCTTGGCCACATGTGAACAGTCCTGAAACCAAAATGATAAGGCTGGGTCACTGCAAGAGGAAATCCAAAATGCTGAAGGGGATCATGATTTTTCTGACAGAGGAAGGAATCTGAAATAACACTACAATAGTACAGGCCAGTAAACTTTAGCAGATCGTGTTTTTTGCTGGGGAGGCAGTTGCTGAACAAAGATGGGACACAATGTATCACTCTGTGTGCATGGGGTTGAAGTGCTGAACGTACAATTCTTGCTAAACCCTGCAAAACTGCATCTGACGTTGCTTGAGATAGGACAGAGGCTAACTCAGTCGCTGAGTAAGCATAACTGGTGGGCCTTAAAATATCTGTAGACTCTAACAGAACTGCTGAACTAACAAGCTGCTGAGCCAGCATAATGAATAGAACATAGCAAAAATAATGCAATAGCTTTCTGGTTAAGACAGCTGTAAATGAAAGAAAAGAGGAGCTGTCTATCAGCCCATTTCAAAGAACTGGCTCCCCAGTCTCTTGTATATTGACTAGAATGGATTCAGCAAAACAGCAGAAGGATAGTCTGGACAGCTGAGAATGTGTGTGGCCTGTGGGTCACAGCATTATAAAGAGATAAAAGAGACTCAGAAATTCATCAATGCGAGTTCGTCGGAAGAGAATCAACATTGCAGATGCCACGGGCTGAGAAAGGTGAGCATTTTCTCCAAATTAGCTTGAAATACTGGCCAGGATATGCTTGTGACTCCCAAACAGCAACAGCAGGCATCTTGCAGACCTTTATAAGATATGAGAACTTAGAGATCTGGGCAGAAGAATGCCTCATGACCAGAATGCTATGCTGATAATGTCTTTGCTAGGGAGTTTATAATAAATATCCACTGCTTTTTATATTATTTCCTTTGTTATATTTTGGGATGGATGCAATGATAGGTAGATAGATAGATAGACAGATTTTAGACACATCCATCCATCCATCCATCCATCCATCCATCCATCATGATAAAACTTATGATTATCACTCATCATGCTTTAATTGCCTATAGTCATTGTCTGGGTTTAGTTCCTATTGATGACTTGTAGTTATATTTGCTGTGCTTTCATTTAGTGGAATTTTTATAAGCTACCAGTCAGTGTAAGGTGTTAAAATCATCACTTTCTTAATATTGTGGATCCCTGTGGTCGTATGTCTACCTACTAAATAATTTGCATTAGTTTTCTAATATTCAAAGTTACATCTCCAGAAAATTTAAAAAGATCTGGATACTGATATGTAATCGTTCATATTGCTAACCTGTTAGTCTGGATTCTTATAGATTTAATCCAGGAGAACCAGCAAAATGACTAAATTATCATAATAGCTAGCATGTCTGGGAATGCTTTAAAGGGTAACATGTTGGAAGCTGTTCCAAGCTGGCTGGTTGGATGTCACCAATGTGTTTTGGAGAGAGGAGAGTTTGTGCAGACACAAACTGCACCATGTCTGTTGGCTTTGGGAATGAACCACAGGAGCCATTTCATCTTATATAACACTTGCAGCCTGATATGTCATTCCTGCTCATGTCCATGAAACTTTGAAGAGTTCTGCAGCTTGTAGTGGGACTTCCTCTCTTTTATCTGCACAGTTTTGCAAAATGAAACTTTCTGAAAAGTTCAATTGAATAAAGCAATGCTTACAGCATTTGAATTTATGTAGGAATATTTGTTAAAATCCTACAAAACTTAGCAGAGCATTATAGCTTCTTACAACGGTAGGGATGATCTTATAAAATAAATTAATTTTAAAACCCATTCAGAATGTACCAAGAGCCATAAACAGAATAATTTGTCTTTTTTGATTTATAATTACCTTATATAACAATTTAATATGAGATTTTATGAAGTCCTTTACAGAGAACACATCCTCATTTTTTTCACGCCCTTTTTCTTTAGAACATTTTTTCATTTGTTTATCATTCTGTATTTTAATAAAAAGAAGAAAAAAGTATGCAAAATATAACACATTGAGCTCCTTTCAAGCACAAACAGATCGTTTACTCTTGAATTAGTGGAAAAATGCCTTATGTCAGCATATTTGATTTTGAGTTTATATGAATTTGAGTCATTTAGCTAAAGTCTAGACTCAAAATGACTCTTTTTTCCTGTCATCTGGTTTTAATTGGGCCATAATTTTATGTATTCACAGGATGACTGATATGTTACTAGTATTTTAGCAAAAAATGTATGTGGAGAGTAAAATACATAATTTTTTTCTCTCACTTCCTATATCCTTTCCTCAAAGACTTAAAGAACTATTTAGCACTTTGGGAACCATTCCTTTCCTCTTCTGTTTCCCAGACTAATTTCCAAAATGAGGGGAGGAAGTTCCCCTTATCTCTTTTCAAACTTAATCGTGGCCTTGTGGGATAAGTCATCAAAATGGGAAGCATGAAAAAAATTGTGCAAGGTAATGCCTCCAGGGCTTCTGTGGATGCTCACTTCAACCAACAAAGATTTGGGAACGCATTGGGAGGTCATATATGTTAGTCTTTTAAAATCCATGCCTAAATTCAAATGGACGTAGTGAAAATGCAGAGGAGCTGCAGCGTTTCCCCCTCTCAAGAAGCAGCCATGTTCCAGGTCAGCAGCCATGTTGACACCAGCTGTTCCTGCCGTGCCTGAGCCCTCCTCGCTCCCCTTAAGGAGGGCAGTGCTCCTGTCTGTGTCTAGTCAGTGCTCAGATATCTGTATTCATCCAGGCAGCTATTCCTCTGTTCCTCATCCCCGTCACAACACTCAATGTACAGCCAAGACACTGATTTTATGGTGCCTGTTATAACAGGATATGCTAAACATATACTGAAAGCATTCATAATTCCTACCAGAAAAATAGACATATATCATGATCTATCTAAATAACAGTAAAAACATTATAGCTATAGCTAAATTCTAAACAGTAATAATAAAGAATAAATAAGCGTGTAAGATAATTTTTTTGTCATCTCTTTTATTTTTCTCTGAAATGAAGATCAGGACACATTTTCAACATGAAATCTGCAAGCATAAGCACTTGGTACTTCATTGCTACTTAATGAAAAGTAAGATTCCAAGTAATAATAGCAACAAAAAAGAAACTCCTAGAGTTGAGGGTTCAAAAAAAAAGCAATTAACAAAAACAGACGTCATGGAAAGCATACTATCAAAATGTTGCTCTTTTTTTTGTCAGAATTAAGGTGGACTTTCTGCAGTGCTCACACCTAAACTCAGTCTGTGGTCCAAGAGAGTAAATGTTGTCATTCTTAATTTTTCACCAAAAATGAGTTGCCCAAATAATTCGGGAAACAAATACTGTTAAAATGTGGTTGCAGAATTTACTCTGTATCTGTTCTTTTATTCCTTTCTATTTATTTAATAATTTATTCTGAAACTAGACCTGCTTTCCATTGTCTTTCTAAAGGCTCAGTGAAAGCTGTGTCACTGCCAACTGCTGCTGCACCTGATGTTTTATTTTTGCAGCTCTCCCCAAAAACCTTGAGACATGAGCTTGTTCATGAGGCAAGCTTTTGCTACTAACCTAATGCAAAATAGCCAGTGGTGCCATTTAGTCGACATAAGATTGCTTCTTTAACCACTGCACATGGTTAAAATTTGCAATGATATTAACTGGGGTTCAATGTATATATTAACAGGAGGCTGGAGGCCTCATTGGATTCCTTTCTGCTATATTCAAAATCACCATAGGTGTTATTTATACCACTTCTGTTCTTAGGGCATTTGCCAAGAAAGAAAAGTCAGTCCAACACAGTTGTCATCTAAAAATAAACACCAATGAGATCTTCTTCCTGTGGGCTGTAAGGTCATTCTGTAACTCAGCATGGTTCATTGATCTCTTCTACCCCCTGTGCCTGTCCAGATTTATTGGAAATCTGTTCAAAGGAGAATATATCTTACCGCTTGCTACTCTAAGAACTGCTGCTAAACGCTGAGTAAAAGATTCTTTTCTATTCTCTTTATTCCTTGTCCTTAGAGACAGAACCAAGGAAAATCTTCCCAAGTCTCTCAGACATCAGCTGCAAACAGATGAGCTGGGAATACAGGTTGAATACCTTCTGCAGCTCTTCCTTTGGACAAGTTCACTAAGGTCAGGAAACACCTTGGGAGCAATTCATGTCAGAGTGTGTCTGTATTGCTTCTGTCATTAGCATGAAGAGCCTCAAAGTAATCTAAGTCAATGATCTGATTACTAATAAAGAGCAGCAGCACATGGTCAGATGTGTATTTTGTATTTCCTTTCCTTTTAATATTCACAGTATTAAACAGTACTGTGGAGAGAGAAATCTTGCTACTAGCATGAGATATATCTATATACCTATATACTTCCCATCAACCTAATCACATCGTGCATTTCATGCAGTCCAAGCATTCATGTAAAACATATGTAACTCATTAGAAAAAATGGAGTTTCATCCACATTCACTTCAGGTTATGTTCCCTCTTCACTGTAAATCCTGAAACAAATGGGAAAACGTGAACACATGTGCCGGGAGTTTTACTAGGAGCTCAACAGCTGGTATATAATCACAGAGGTTTGATTAATTTGTTGTTCTTTATCTTTTTTCTTTCTTTAAAATAAAGGTTCTTAGCAAGACTAATGCATATGCGCTCAAGCCAGCAGTATGTGAGTGATGTGAATTGATAAAATGGTTTATGAGCAGTAGGATCCTGGGGTCTGTGGAGCTCCACTGAAACAAACGGCTCACCTTTGGGGTAACCCTAGAAAATGGTGTGCAGAAAGGGAGAGAGGCTTAGGGCATCAAGAAAAAGAAAGATGAAGCTCTTGAATTCCTTTGATTCCTGCTACAGAGGCACATCTGACAAAACAAATTTGTGTCAGGCTTTTTGCAAAGTATTATCTTCTGCTTTCCCCTACTGCTGGGCCAGGCAGCTGCATGCCCCTTCCCCATCTGTGCCTCGTTCATCTCCTCCCTCTCTTCTATGATTTTCTTTATCTCGAACATTCACCAGATTTTGGCCTGATGTCTTTGCTTCCAATCATATAATGGTGGAATAGAAAGGCTTTGTTCTGAGTCCTAATAAATTAATACTCTTACTCACCCAGTAAATTTAAGAGGATACTCTCTTTAAACCATTATCTGATGTGTATAATATTAACAGTATTTTTTTTTCTACCTCATCTTTCTTCTTCATCCCAAAGGTGAAGTGGTGTTGAAGAGGCAAAAGAGTTCAGAAAAGGAATATTTCTCTTTGACTAGACATTCAAACAGCTCCATATCTATCAACCCCTCTCATTCTCCGCACATCTCTGCCTTCATTACTCCTTTAGCCTCCACCCACCAGATTCCTTTGTTCTCTTTCCTCAAACAAACATGCAGTGCATATAGTGAACCTTAACTAAATGAGTACAGTGGCATTTGCAGAGTGATTTTAAGGCCAAGGGTGAAAGGTGGTGTTTTGGCCCAAGAGAGTGGCATGCAAGAAACTCAGCAGTCATACTTGAGCACTGCTACTTGGCAGATGTTCTCTGTGAACTTATCTTAGAAAAATTTAAGGTCCTTTGCTTGCTATCACTGCTGGAAAGGACACAGTAGTAACAGCTGCAATATCAATAACAAAATCTTACAAAAAAGAGAGAGTGATTCACCACAGAGCCTAGCCTGACCACAGCTGTGACACCCGACCACTCCCTCTGAAAGTGGCATTACCCAAACCCTCCCTCCCACTCAGAACTGGAACCACCCCACTGCTCCCTCTGCTATGCTTATTCCAAGGGAAGGTAGCAGCTGGTACCCTTTAATAGTCCTACATGTCCTGTGCATATGTCCAGTGGGGAATGGAGACTGACAGTGGGCTGCTGCAGCCTGAACAAAGTCACACCATCACTGGGTGCTGCTGTGCCAGACATGCTGGAACTTCAGTATGAACTGGTGTCCAAGGCAGCAAAATGTCATTGCTAATGCATTTTTCTCCATTTCTTCAGCAGCAGAATGCAGGCCACGGTTCATGTTCACCTAGAGGGGCATCCAGTACACCTGGAACCAACTGCTCCAGAGGTGAAAGTACAGCCCCAGTATTTGCCAGAGTCTGACTGCACTGGAAAATGGAGAGGCTCCATAACACTTGCAATATATTGATGATGTCATCATGTGGGGCAACATAGCAGAGGAAACTTTTTAGAAAAGAGAGAAGACAATCCAAATCCTCCTGTAGGCCAGTTTTGACATAAAGCAAAGTAAGGTCAAGGGATCTGCCCAGGAAATTCAATTTTTAGGAGCAAAATGGCAAGATGGACATCGTCATATTCCAATGGATTTGGTAAAAAAAATAGCAGCTATGTCCCCACCAACTAGGAAGAAGAAAACACAGGGGTTTTTTTAGGTACTGTGGGTTTACACAGAGATACATATTCTAGATTACAGTTAGACTGTAAACTGTCTCTATCAAATGACAAGGAAGGAGAATGATTTCAAGTGGGATCCTGGACAACAACGTGTTTTTGAAAAAATTGAACAGGAGATTGCTCATTCATTACTTGGGCTAGTAAAGCCAGGATAAGACATGAAAAATGTGTTCTATACTACATCCAGTGTTCTATACTACATCTAGTGGACTTCCTGAAGTCTCTGGCAAAAAATTCATGGGGAGATTCGAGAACAACTCCTGGGGTCATCTGAATTGAGATTTCAAGGATGTTACAGCTGACTTACAGTACTCAAACTCCACCCAACCCTCAGCTGAATAATGTGGTTTAGGAATTGTACTCCCCAATTCAGTGCTCCCACTAAGACTCTCCAAACCACACACCACTCTCTTTTGCTTCCCCACTTTCCTCTCCCCTTCACTGCTGTGGTGCGATGGAGAGGGGAATTGGAGGCAGAAAGGGCAAAGATCAAGGGTTGAGATAAAAACAATTTACTGGAAACAGCAAAGAATAAGAAAACAAACAGTATCAATGCAAATGACAGAGGGTACAAGAAAATAAATTATTCACACAAAAAAAATCCCAATAACTGACAGTACCAGACAGTTCCCTCCACCATGTTTACGCAACTAGAAGAGAGGTCCTTTTACCCATCCCTGGAAAAGATGTGAGGAGATATAGAATAACCCCTGTGTCCTAGGCATGCCCCATCCCACCTACTGCATAAAATTAACCTTGTCCTGGCCAGAACCAGGAACAGAGGCACTGCAGCCACTTCTGTAGTTATTAATCACTTCACAAATGTAGGAAGAAAATAAACCAATATTATTGTTTTTCCCAAAGGTGCATTATTTTGTCTCTCCTTACATATACAAATAAAATTAGACCCAAATTTCTCAGGATTATATTCTTTCATTTAAAAATCATGTGTGAAAGAAAAAGGCCACCTGCAAAAGACGCTGAGGGTCTGTAACAGTTTTGCAGTTAATGCATTTATCCAGACATGACTGAACTTTATGCCCTCCCCAAGCTCTTCCCATCTGCTCAGCGAAACATAGGCTAAGAAAACATGTCACTGCTGTAAATTGATCTTGAACTTTCTTGCCTCACATTTATGTCTTCTAAAAATCCTTAAAGCTGTAACTAGAGCAGTGATATACCCAGGTAAAAAATAACACTGAGTTAGGCAGCCAAAATCTGGCCATTTTCTCTTTAGTGTGAAACTGGTGTCATTTCACTGAAGATAAAGGTGTTGGTCCTGATTTATTTGTCCAAGAGCATTTCTAATTTATGGCCTTAGTAGATTGGCTCATGTTCTCTTTCGGCTTAAGTAAATAAGTAACATATAGTATCCTCCAAACCAATGCAATTGGGGCAGGTCTAAGTGCTACACTTTGCTTCTGAGTACAGAAAATACAAGTTTATTGTGCATGAAGGATCTTTTATTTTATCAAGATTGCTGAAAATATAAAGGGAACTAAATATACCCACACAAAAATTACCTCCAGAAGCACATTTAAATAAGACTTACAGAAGACAGTTAGAGGGGAAGAGCAAGAGCAGAAAGTGTCTGCTCTGATTTACTGTAAATCTCTCCCTGGGTGATTTTGATGACTCAAGACCTGAGAAGCTTAGAAAAATATATATGACAGAGTCAGATGCTGTTAACTCTATGAATACAAACAATAAATACTGTATCCCTCACTACTAAAGAAAATCATAGTATCTTGAGCTCTGAAAGAATAACAACAGCACCATAAGAATATCTTATTTCATAAGCATTTGCAATTAAGAATCAAAAGGAGAAAAGGAAATGCCCCAAGTCTCTTTTTTTAATAGACTTTATATTTATGAATAACAAAATTAACAGTCATGCCTCAGTTCAAATGGTACTAGAAATATTATTTAGCTATCAGGAAAATGACTGAAATATTTTAACATAGCAAAAATTTCCACAGTACAATTTGTTATTCTACAAAAAGCAGTAAGTCTTTAGCTGCTGTAATTGCCTTGCTCTACTTGTATATCTCTATACATATTTAAAAAATAAAAAAACCAAAAAAACAGTCCTATTTCTCTCTGCTGTTCTCTCTTCATATTTAAACCTGTCCATTTCTAGACACAAATATAGATCTTAAAGAACATTTATGTGATAAATGTAAAAATTGGACAAAATTCTGCCAATGTTTAACTGTGATTGAATCTGCCTGATCCAAATCCCTTTGATAAATTTTGACCAAATCATTCTCACAAACATTCTGGTTTTTAAGCTATTTGGACTTGGTTCATTTTCTTTGCTGTTTCTGAGAAAGGTGAAGCTTTCAGTAAAATCAAAAAGTCTTTTTCCATAGATGAATATAGTCTCTTTTAAATAGCACAAAGAAAACATTTTAAATTAAATTTTTAGATTAAAAAATAATTTAAAATCTGTGGTAGTGTTCTTCACCTAATATCTGTCATTCAGAAGACCTTTGTTTTGCTGCCCTACCTTGCCTTGGTACTGGTTGTCTAGTGATGATTTTGGGGATGTTACTTTGGGCTATCTGCTCAATAGTAAATTAAAACTGCCCAGAATCATTTTCTGCCAAGGAAGCCTACTAGAATAAACCATATCTTACTATTTATTCTTTTAACTGCCAAAAAATGCAAGACCTCTTGACTAATGGATCAAAGCCTGTGCTGACTCCTGAACTGTGAGTGAGATAGGTTTGAAACCAGATTGTCCTTTGTAATAGAATATTGAGTTTTACTGTTATGTTGGAGCCCTGTTTAGTTTATCTGTTTAGGTGTAGCTTTTACCTCTTTCTTCTACAGTTTCCCCATCTGCAAGGAGAGGAACATGATGCCTGCTTCTCCTAACCCACACTTTGCAATCTCTAAAGGAAAGCATTAGCTACGTCTCTTAATAAAGAAAATGAACTGTTAGAAGATACAATACAGACTTACTCCACTTTTAATCACTGTAAATCTCCCAATCTGACATCCACAGAAACCCCTTTGTGTCATTGCTTACTCTAAAATGAAAATATGCTGAGGGAGCCGTAGCATTGACTTTCTATAATGTCTTTTAAATGTGTTCTGAAGAATTTTAGAGATAAAATCCCAAGAAATATAAGGTAAGAGTGCTGGAATTTTTCTCATAGTTTTAAATATTATTTTTATTATTAAAATTGAAGTTACTACATATTTAATGTTACCTAACATACTGAATATAGAAGCTTCAATTCAGTAATGTGTTCTTGCCACTGGCTTGTAAGGTGACCTGTTTAAGTTAAGAAAGCTTAACAGGAGTTATAGAAGGCAACCATTTTGCAATCAGTGTCATGGGGATGTAGGGCTATATATTTCTTTTAAAGCTTCAATGTGCAATCTCTATTGTCTATAAAAGACAGCTACTAGCACTGTGTCTTGTTTGGTTTGCCTTCTAAGGAGCGGTATTTCAGTGAATGTTTGTGTTCTCGTGAATAGGAGAACAGATTTTTCTCAGAGAAATGGAAAATGTTATGCAAAATAATGTCTGAGGCATTTTTCACAAATTTTAGAAGTCAAAATTGAGAATTAACGAATGCCTTGAGTTGAGCGAATAAGGAGAGATTATGTGGAAGTTGAGAACTGCTTTGGTTTGCTGGTAATTTCCTGATGTTCAAATAATTTCCTTTAATATAGAAACTATAACTTTTTCTTATTATAATTTTTTATCATTCCTTTCACCCAGAGTCTTTGGTCCATAATTATGAAACCAACCAAACAAAAAATCCCAGTGTCTGTTTATTTTCTCTGAGTGTTTATAGTGTAAGGTCCTGATCTTACATGTGTGAATAATTTTAAGTGGATGAGCAGAATTAAAATGTTTGCAGAAGTATTTATAGGAATAAGGCTTAAATCCAGTTGGTATTCACTGCCTGTGCTCCTCTCTGACACAGGACTTGCGTTTGTTGATTCAGATTTCTTAGTTCTTGAGAAACTGTTCCCAAGTTAGACCATGTAGTTAGTGTTGGTAGATAGAGAGTAAAAGTTTAGTTCCTTAGAAAGGACAAGAGACCTGACATGTGCCATCAAGGACATTTTCTACCTGTATTAGTAAAGAAGGCAGGTAAAAGTCTCAGGTAAAACAGCTTTCCCTTCCATATCTACACAGACACCATGGTTAGGTGCCAAGGAACAAAACTCCATGGGAATTAATTTTATATAGTATTTAAGATAAAGATTTTGGTCTCCTAATCTTCTAGAAATACTATGAAAACAGACATGTTAGACAGTCTTGAGCCTGAGATATATATGGTGGAAGAAGAAAGGCATTGTCAACCACAGTGGACTTTCACTTAACAGCTCCCTGCTCTTTCCCTTTCCTGGCACCCCAGTCTGCAGGAGACAGGGGAGAAGCAATAGCCCTGAGACAAGGCACACTGGGGGTGAAGTCCCTGAGAGCAGCTATGTGAGCTACCTTGTCTACTTCTAGAAGGGCAGAAGGACAGAGGGAAGAGCATGGAGTATAGTGTGGGAAAAGGGAGAAAGTGGTAACAAATTGCCTGCCTGCAAGGATGATAGACTCCTAATGAGCCTTTTGTCTGTCTTTTAATTCCCTAGGTACTAGATGCATGTGGTGGTGTGCTAATCTTGAGCATCTCTGGACCTTTCTTGCCATGCAAACTGTTGATAGGCTGACATCTGCACTGCAAACCCACTGCATGAGAGGGTTCTCTCACCTGGCCCCCCAAACCCAATCAGTGCTCTCTGTGATGGATGAAGCTCAGTGTGTTTACATTTAGGGATGCCTGAAGGTTTTCCCTTCCCCAGGAAAGCCAGGGCTACTTTGAGGAGCTTGGATCATGAGCACTTTTTCAGATATTCCCACAGAAGGAAGTAAACATATGACTAATAACAAATGGCATGGTTAATAGCATGGTTCTGGCAAGGATGTCTGTGAGAAATACAGTACCAAAAGTTAAGTTGCCTTGAACTGTGTCAGGAAACAAGAATTCAGGGTGAAAAAACATATTTTCAAATTCAGACACTGCCAGGTTATTTATGACACTACCATCTTCAGTCGACTTCTTCAAAGACATCCAGGGGCCACACATGGCTCAAAAGAAGCCTCTCCCCCCCAAAAAAAAAGACTGACAATCTCACCCATTCTTCCTGATATTTCAATATCCATCTTCCTTAAATTGGAAATAGTTCTCAACACCAACTCAGGTGTGGGCAGGGCTAGCTGGAGTCTGAAGAGCAGCATCAGTATCCTGCAATAAGCTGGATGATTCTACACTGGATCTGGCTGGGATAGAGCTAACTTTTACCCAAGCAGCCTATATGATGCTGGTTTCAGATTTGTAACTAACACACTGGTGATAATAAATCAGTATTTTGGCTGCTGCTGAGCAATGTATGTGCAGCATCAAGGCTTCCTCTTTATCTCATTCTGCCCTCTGCAGAGGGTAGGCTGGGTCTGGGCAAGAATCTGGGAGGAAACACAGCTGCTACAGCTGACCTTAACTGGCCAAAGTGGTAATTTATACCATATAGTGTCGTGCTCATCAATAAAACAGTGCTTGCAGACTTGTCTGAACATTGGTCTGCTTATGGGGGTGGTGAGTGATTGCCTCTGCATCTCTTGCATGGGGTTTTTTTTTCCCCTCTTTCCTTAATTTATTAAAATTTCTCATAACGCCACAAGTTTTCTCTCTTTTGCTCTTACTTTTTCCCTAGGGACAGGGAGACAGATTGAGCATGTGGCTGTATTGGTGCTTAGGTACTGTCCAGGATGAAACAACCACAGGTCCCACGACATTTGCTTACACTTACAGTCTTTTTGGCCTGGAGGGACATAGGTTTTTTCTGCTTGCTCTATGCCATACCCCTGGTCTTGTGTGGCATGCCAAAGCTCTGACTCAGAGATGTGAAAAGAGAAAGAAAAATTAATCCTCCAGGATCACTGTGAGAATGTGGCATAGTCTCAAGAATATTTAGTTAGATAAACATCTATTTTTCTTTTCTCCATCTTGTTGTTTATATGTCTTTACACACTGACTGTGAGTGCCATTTCTGGGCTCTGAAGGTCAGTGGGGGATCTATATTCTCATGTGATATCTGCTGGTAAGGCAAAAGAGGACTGCTTTATACACTGCAGCACTTAACATCCATTTCACTGGAATAATTTGGATCAGTGGCCTTTCTCAGACACTGCATGCAATTTTTACTCTCTGGTTCATTCCACTTGTTTGTACTCTTCCACCATCACTGTGTGCTGCTCAGCACAGCACCTGCTAGGCTACTAAAAGCCTGGAGTCAGCATCTGTCAGTTTGTGCTGTCAAATTTTCCTTTTACTCCTTCTGACTGGTGCTGTGGAAGCAAATAACTGCAGCCTCACTATTGTTTGCCAAGGCAGCTGTAGCCTTCCCGGATTCCAGAGGATGAATCCATTACTAATATTTATTAGTCCTCAGCTATCTGATCTTCCTGTTACTTATACTAATAGAATATGGCTCAGAGATGGTAGTCCCTACAGCACCATCACACTGTGGTTTAGCTTCAAGGAAATGTGATTCTGCATCACACTAACACAGCTGGACACTGCTTAAGCCCTGTGACACCCATCAGAGAGAGCAGGATTGAGCTTTCCTTTTTTTTTTTTTTAATGTGTTAACCTCCAATAAACTGTTTCCACAGCAATTCCTTTGCTCTATCTGGAAAAGAATATAATCCCACCAAAAAAAAAAAAAAAATTCACATAACCATCACAGCATTTTATAGCTTAGCTTTGACTGTACATCTCTGGAGCTACTGACCGGCAGCGGTCTAATGGCACAGAACTGAATCAGAAAACAAACAGCTTTCAGTGCAGCTTTTCACTGGTTTTGAAGGGTAGAATTGCTAATATATGGTCATGGGTGGGTCCAAAGAGGTGGAGGTGAGAGAGATAATTGCATATAACTAACTCCCACTCCAAACCTGCAGATTTCTGCGGCATGTGTGGCTATGGTTCTGAGCTGAAATCAGAAATACTTTTGATGCAGAGGAAAAGAACATAGTTAAATATATATTGAAATGCAGTTAAGTACCATTATTTAAAAGATACAAATTATTGTTGTAACAGGAAAAGTGGACAGAGTGATGGTTTATTTCCCTTATTTCTTTTTTTAGTCCTTAACAATTTACTCTCTCCTTTTAAGGAAATTCTTTGTCACTCCAAATGTTAAATCAATGTCACAGGTGCACAGTTCTTTGTTTTCCCTGTAAGAGTGAATACTGCTTTACAAGAAGATGCTATATTTTAATAGAAAGGTATTTTGCACTGAATTTTAATATAATAGAAATGGACATATTGTTGCATGCTTTCAACTGTAATAAAATAGATGCATTATAGTATGAGAAGGATTTTGAGTTTGAAAATATGGTTCTTTCAGAATATTTAATAGAAAAGAACATATCATTTCTCTGTATAAATTGATAGAAAAAGGATGCAATCACCATGAGAATGCACATCCATTAACAGGATCAGAAAAGGAAGGATTGTGATGAATATGTGATTTCCACATCTCAGAGATAAATTCTATCAACCAGAAATGAAAGCCATTTTCCCCTTTAAAAAAAAGAATACAAGTTTATGTGAACTATATGGTAGGTCCTTGCATTCAAGGACTTCTCTGCCTAGCAATACCTCATAAAGTAATTGGAGTAATAAATACTCTCCTTGCTTACAACTAAATCTGATACAAACAAACACTAGAGAGTAAGCTCTGGAAAAAGTACATTAACTGGGATAGACACTGAATAAAGGGATTGGGGGTTTTATCACAAAAACAGAGATGGAGCTTAAGGAGGGCTGAGTTCTGTTCCTGAGGTGTCTGCAGAGGGCCTGTGTATTCTTAGACAGATCATAAGGAAGCATTTCCAAGTGAAGATGTGCACTTATTTATCTGTCTGTGTGACTATTATCTAAAGATGATGTGGCATTGTGTAGCTCAGGCCAGTCAAACTTAAACAACCAAATGTTTTCAAAGGCAGTCTTCAGTGTGGTTACAGATGGAAGGTGCAAAGCACAGGCTTGCTACACTACTTCTAAATTACTTTATTGATGTCTACCTTTTATTTCTCGAGTTACTTTAATTTTGCGTAAATGAGTTACTTTAATTTTTGATCCATTCTCCAAAGTAAAGTTAATGAGAGACACTATGGCCTCCCCAGTCGTGATATAAAATGGAAACCATGGAACTCATTGACAACAGATTTTGTGGATGCCAAATATTTTCATGGGTTTAGACAGCAATGAAATACATTCACAGAAGACAAATCCATCAGGAGCTATCAAGGAGAAAGATTAGGCCCCAAGTTTAGAATTCCCTGCTACTGTCTGGGCTTGCATTACTAAGAATTATTACAAAAATTTATTCTTTCTCTTCTAGACATTGTTATGAAATGGGTAGATGTATGTGGCTTCAGCCTAATATGACTATTTTTACTGATTTTGAGTACTTAATGACTTCCTATCATGCTAAAATAACTAACTAGGTATATTTTTGAATAGCAATGAGAAAAGTATCAGATAAGGAATATAGTAACTAAGCCAGTGGTTTTGTCAGACTCGTTTCTGTTTTCACACAAATCAGATGGCTGTGGTTTGCTACTTCCTATTGGTATATCTTTCAAAGAACCTGTGATAACCTAATGGTCATATCAGTCTCATATAACATATAGTGCAAGAAATGGACAAAATCTCCCATAAAAAGTGCACCTATCATAGAATGCTTCCTTTATTATTCTGAAAGAAGATATGGAAAATGATTGCTTACTCTTTCTAGAAATAACTGTAACATATTTTGCTAAATTTTAATTATCATGGGTGTGGTATAAAACCTAAAATATATAGACACAGAAATAGATTTCCCATTTTAGAAAGTCCTGGGTATATAGCTTGCTGCAATTTCAAATGGCCAATAGATTTAGGTGGTTTTTTAATATTATACTAAAAATCCTCTCTCTGCACAATTTTTCCTTTCCTCAAGATAGATTTTCCCCCTTTGATTTCAAGCCCCAAACTTCTATGACTCACTTAATGTTTACACAAATATTCCACACTTATATCCAGCATAGCAAAGACTGAAGAAGTGGCTGTCCAAAGCTTTATCCAATACTGAAAGTTATTTCAATGAAAATAGAGTACAAAATTCATTCCCACACTTCACAACTAGGTCTTTCAGAGATTGCAGCTTTTGAACAAAAGTATTATAAAACACAGAAGGAACCCCTTGAGTTTTGATATTTGAGGAAATTGTCTCTCATATAAGAGAAATTCTCATCTGAGCCAAAGGATTGAAATCGTCCCTCACATTTCTCTGTAAGGTTATAACTGTTTAGAACATTCCATTTAAGTAACACATAAAGCAAAATGCATATGAAATTCACTGCAAGTTGCTGAATCCCATAGTTTGGCAGACATGAGGCTGCCACAGGGCTGTGGTCCCAGGTGCAGCCAGCAGCCAGACTGAGCCAAGCATGTGTCCTTGGTAGGCATACACTCACATGGGTACTCTTCCAGGGTACATATGTGCATACTTACATGGCTGGCCACACAGATTAGCAAAGACAGATGCACTCACACAAATATAGGTAGCACAGACAGCTTTTATGTTTCCACTTCCAGCAGCTCAGGATGAAGGTCTGTTAGTGGACAATTTATCCACATAGCATGGATCCCTCCTTTAGATACCCAGTCTACACATTACCTGCGCAAACCCTGGATTCTCTGGTTTCCCAGTTTCTTTATACACATAAACACAAGATGCTGGTGAGTCTGTCCCACATTTTGTTGTCTCCGCAGTTGCTGGCTTTGTCACCTGTATCCTCTCAGACCACTCAGGTCTCTACAGCTGCCCCAAGCATCTATTGCACTCAGCAGCTAGTCCCTGTGGATGTTAGCTAGTGACCACATTCCAGCAGGTCCCGCTGCAGCCTCTCGAGTTGCTGGCACAGAAGATATGTGGTCCCTCTGACCTGCACTCTCCAGTTCTGTCTGCTGACATTCAGGTCTCCATGTACATATGCCTGTTTAAAATAAAGAGCCTTACTCAGAAAAAAATAGTAAAAAATAAAAATGTGAGTACAGGACAGATCAAGGTGATCAGACATACTGTATGGCCAATGAAGCATATTGAGCAGCAGCCTCATGAGGGGTACCTGGCCCTTTTTATCTCTTTATCTCTGTTTTCCTGTTGTTACTTCACAAGCTACCCAGAATCCTCCCTTTCCTTTCCTTCGGTTTGTCCTCTAACTACCTCATAATAGTCTTGTACAATCCAAATTCCCCTCCCTCCATACCACACTGAATCCTCTAGCTCTGTGGGCAGTATCCACTCTCTGTCTGTAAAGAGACCTGGAGACCATCTCCTGTTGGAGATTCTGATGGATCTCAATCACAGCCTAAGGGGCTGAGACCCTCCTGAGATGCCTTGAGAGGGCCTGACTTGGTGAAACTCACCCTCCTGCTTTCTTTTGTGCCTCTGGGCTTCCAAGTGTGTGGGGATGACCTTATCTTCATAAAACCTATCACTGTACAAATCCATCTGAAGCAGGCTTTGTCTGTTTTGTAGCTGTATTGCAACAATACAGTGTCACAGGACTGGTTGGGTGGGGACAAGGGCACTTTTGCAAGCCCTGTGGGAGCATATTTCAGTCAGCTTTTGTTTTCTGAGCAATCAGTATTTGGAGAGGAACCAGAAGTAATTTTTTATGTTTGCTTATCCATGACATCTTCCTTGCACCTAAACTTTGTAATTCCTGTTCCTGAATTAAGTGGGGATGTTGGTTATATGGAATGAAGTCAGACCCTTTGAGAGCCTCTAAAGAGAGATCACTCCTTCTACCCAATTAAGTTGTTTAATCTTCTTTTTGCAGGTCTAACTCTTAGCTGAAATTGAAGGAAGAATGGAGGATAAAGTTACCTAGGGCATGTCACTATCTAGACTCTGCCTCTTCTCACATAAGAGCAGTTGCAGGGAAATGGTAACAACTTATAGCATCTTAAAGCAGCTATCTAATCCAGGCCAGACTAATTACAGACTGAAATGGCCAATATCTCTCTACTGATAAAGGCAATCCAGGGTGACAAACTCAGATGTAAATACTTTAGGCATCATTTAATCTGATGAATCTCACCTTAGACTCAATAGTTGGATGTGTAATACAAGAGAATTGGATGCTGCTATACAAATAATATAGTTGAAGCCCACTGTCTTTCAGCATGTGTAATACACATATACATAACATAACACGACAACTGATGATCTAGGAGGTAAAACACATCTCTTTCAATATTTCCTTTAAGAAATTAAAGGATGAGTAAGATCAGCAGGTGTTTAATTCAAACATGTTTGCATTGCTTTTAGAGCAGCAAGATCTTAAGCCAGAAAACTCCAATCCAGGATATTCAAGGGGAAAAGTTTGAGTTTTCTGAAAGTTTGTAATTTTTTTCTTCTAGTTTTTAGAGGATTCATTAATTAAAGTCAATGAAGATAAGATCAGAACAAAACAAAATAAAACATTGGCATGTTACGGGTAAAAAAACCCGCACTATTTTTTCAGGAACAGTATTCCCAACCACTAGGCTACTAATTCACATCTTGTTTTTGTCACATAACAAGTCAGGCCTGACCTGAAAAGGCAAAGTTTGGAGGACTTGGGCTAAAGGCAATGTATAACTTAAGCAAGGGTTAAAATTTTGGAGCTATGCTCATAAATTCATGTTCAGTATTACTTCAGGTACCTCCTTTATTTGACATGGTCATTTAACTGCAGCTTACTTAAAGGCAATTTGTTTTGATGCTTTGTTATGAGTGGATTCATACACAACTTTTGCTTTTGTTTCTGTCCTTGGTACGCCTTACAAATTTTTGCTCCATATTACAGTTCTTGTCACAGTTCCTGTAGGACTGATTTGGCAGCTGCCAAGATGCAGTCAGAGGTGAGCTCCATGATAGGGAAGTACTTAAGCACAGGTGACAGGCTGCACAGCAGCAGCAGCATGACATTTTATCTGAGATACAGACAATGCAGGCAGTAGCACATTGCATTTGATACACACAGGGGACAGCTGTGGGGGACAGCTGTGGTAAGCATACAAGTAAGTGCTTTGAAAGATTATGACAGGCAAAATCTGACTTTTATTAAGAAATGGGGGTGAAAAAAAGAATCTAATGGAAATTAAACAAATGGATTCTATATGTTGAGATTAATTTCATCCTATATTAAATATTACATGCATACTGTACTGAACAGCATTTAAAAAACTTTCCACATAGGAAGTCCAGACTTTGAAAAGGTTTGAGTCTCCTTGCCTGACGTGCATTAAATATGACCTTGTTCTGTAAGTGGTACCACCGGTGCCACTGACATGAATAAAAGTGGCAGTGGTAGGTTCCTGTTTGACAGAAGCAAAACCAGGTATCAGTCATCCATTTCAGTTTAAGTTTCCCTTCAGACATATTAATTTCTGTGTTGTTCATGATCCTCAGCAGGAAAATAAAAACCAGAATATTGAACAATGCCAAGATCCTTCTGGAAAGTTAGAACTCATGTATTTAAGAGCATGTACTACAGCCTCACATTGATTCATCATTGAATTTTATTTTAAAAGACATTGAAAGGAGAAAAATGAAAGGTAGAATGGTTCATTGAGACCCACCACTGGCAACTATCTTTCTACTTTTGTTGATCTTTTTACAGATCAATCCTAATGCTGTCGGCAAGTGGTTACAAACCACAGAAAAGCCAGCAGTGGAGGTATGTCGGATTTCTGTAGCACCAATATCTCCCACAGCTGGCAGGATTTTGGACAAAAACATTTCTGTCATTCTGGAATGCACATAGAGAGGAAGCAAAGAGATATATGTGCTACTAGGCTTTTATTTTTCTTCACTGTAATCTGGATTCATGCAATTTATTCTAAGCACAGCTGTTAGGCTTTTTCAGCTGTAAAGAAAAAATAGACAGAGGAAAAAATTTTCTTTTGGCATATTTGCCTCTCATATCTGTGTGCTATAATGGGTGAGATCCTTAATAAACACAAATCAATAAAGGCTAACTTAAAAACGGTAAAATTATGTTGCTTAATAATTACAGTTTTTAAAATTTGGAAATTTGGGCATTGTGACATAGCCAGAAACACTTTTTAAACTCTTTTAAATTAACAGTAAGTAAAATAAATTGGACTGCAGGATAAGGAGATGACATTTATCTACATAACTATCTTTTATTCTGTTTCTTCTTTAGACATTGCATAGGGTTTTTTTTTGTTTTCAAACAGAACTAGAAGGCAGTAAACTCCAATTCTTCATTTTCCTGCCCAGTCACTCATTCCTTCAGGAGAAGGACAAGGACATCTCCAGAGCCCTCCTGCTCTAGTCTGGAGCATGAAACTTCCCTGCTCTGTTTTACAGGTACATTGTAGTCCATCATGTAAAAATGTGATAGAGTAGCTGCAAAGGAAAGGACTGTGCACATCACCAGCAAGAGATGAATAGCGATGCTGCAGCTTCCCAGGAAACTCCAGCCTGCAAATTCTCACTGCCATGAATGATAGGCACAGCATCAGGTCCAAAGTAAAGGAAAACGAAATAAGGGGAAACGGCTTTCTGTAGAATACAGGCTTAGATAATTAGTTTTACTTGTCTCTTTTGGCTCTCAGAAGAGATTCCACTGAAGTAAAATTTATGGAGAATTTTTAGTTAACTGGTCTGACAGAGAGAGTTGATTACAGCATAATCAGCTGATTATGCCTAAGGTACCTTTGTGAAAGAGGCTGGGTTCTTTAAGTGCTCCAGACAACTACAAATCTTATTCACTGGAATTTTGCACTATTGCTAACATCAGATTATACTTTGGTAAGGAATAGCTGTTTGTTTTTTATTGCATTTTATTTTTCACTAGAATTTTCTAGAATTAGGAAGAGAGAAAATATTTGCTTGCAGGATCAATGGAAAGTGAAAATAGAAAGCAAGAAAGTGAGAAGAACAAAATTTAAAACTTTAGCAGGAGAAAATCTTGAAACCAGCACAGCTAGATCAGTGAAATCAGCTAAAAATATTTCTATAAAGAGCATTCTAATTAAGAAACAAATGCAGGCAGGAGACAAAGTCATGAAAACACTAAAATCTGTAGGGAACTGTTGAGAAGTACCAAAGGAAAAAAGGCAGAAGCTGGGATATGTTGAATTAGAAGAAATTTAAGTATCAATATACTAGGGGAAAAAGATCTTATAACATTTCTTTTGAAGTCAAAATGTCAGGGTTTTTTCAACAATAACGCAAAAAGAACTATTTAATAAGTATTTCTTTTCAGTCTTGAAATGTAATAATACAAAATATTTTAAATTTCAACAGTAACTCAGGAAAATATTTAATAGAATCCTGTAAAATGAGATTTTCAAAGAAGTAGGATTAATAACTTTAATCTAAAGCTATTAAAAGAGCTGGGCAAGTGTTTTTATGTGCCAATAATGTTGATTTTCAATAAGTCCTGGATGTGAGAGAAGTTCCAGAGAACTGGAAGAATGCTAGTGTTTTTTCAGTATTTTTAAAGAGAATGACCACATATTTTAGGCTTGAAATATATATATATTAAACAAAAATATGAAAGTGATAATCTAGGACTTGAATGATTGCATTAGACCTCTTTAAATCTTTTTTGATTTCAATCAGCATGGGACTATAGAAAACACATTGTATAAGCTTACTTTTTATGCTATTATTATTTTAACCATGGCTGCTAATGATAATAATTTTCCAGTACACTTTGGATTTAGAAGGTTTATCTTTCATTTTCAGAAAAAAAATAAAAGAACAAAAAAAACAAACCCAAAACAAACAAATATGACATCTTGCTTTAAACTGACTCTAGCTAACTCAGTGTTTAAGAGGATGTTTTTACTACTAGTGCGTACCAGCAATCAGTTCCTATCCTATATATATTTGAATATTTGTAGTACTGATTGTCACTGAATAAAATTTGGGTAAATAAAATATTATGCAACATCAAGGTCAAGCAAAAGAGTCCAGCTGTTTTTACTTCTGACCATAAATTATCATCAGATAGTGGACATGCTATTCACATTTCTTTGTTTTGACTTCAGGTTCCTGAAAATGAAGCACATTAATAGTTTTGATTTCAGTGTTATCATGTCTCCCAAAATCTCATGAATTGTTTTAGGCATAGAAGGCAATTCCTGTATAACCTTAGCTCACAGTACAGCTGGGTCCATATTCTACCACCTAGTAGATTAAAACTTTCCATAATGAATAGAAATTACAATTATTAAGTTTGTTTAAAAATTACAAAAATATATTTTATAGATTGATATAATTTAATAGATTCATTATCTGAGTCTTGCAAGGCAAAGAGGGACATATATAAATTAAGGCATTTATAATTAAACCCTTGAATAATGGTTAATAATTTGCTGTTTATGATGAAAAATAGAAATTGCAATAAATACTATTGTAGTAATCTTGGAGAAGAAAAAATAAAGGCTTAGGTTATTTTTAAATTGCGTTTTTCTTACTATCATTATTTAAGCTCTAGGAGTACTTAGAGTTTTTATCTAGGAATGGGACTTCATTACTTCTTGAATTTCAAAAACATTCAGGATAATAAAAAAATGACTTGATTTTAATGACTTAAAAATTTAGATGGCTGATCTGAGCTATTTTACCGAGGGTTCTTCCTAAAGGAATTTGCACTAAGCATCCCTTGTGATAAGGCATCTGTGGGTGGGGAGAGGGCACATAAAGAAAACCAGGTGACCTAGCACAGGGAAAAAAATATGACTGACAGGTAAGCATTTTAATTTTGTTATGTGCTCCAGAAGAGATGATAGCGTGACCTCATCACTAAGGTGCAGATTGCAGCTTCATCTCTGCCACTGCTGCTGTGCTGGATTTCAGTAATTGCTCCATTTCCTGACCATTACTGATACTAAGCCAAAGGCAGGTCTTACACTGGATATTAGCATGAATATCACAGTGATAATCTCACAGTTTATAAACAAAATGCAGTGATTCTTTAGACAAAAGTGCACAATCTCATTTTTCTACTGAGTTTAGGATCACAGGAAAGATTACACTTCTGACATATTCATATTTACTAATCATTTGTGGGACAGCATCCTATGACAACAACCCTGGGCTGATATGGGCAACACAAATAAAAAATAAAAACTGTCATTTCTCAGTTCTGCAGCTTTTCACAGTTCACACATTCAGAGAAATTGGTTGCCTTCCAATGCTAGTCCTTCCCAAATAATGAAATACTCTACCACCACATCCCTTTGTATTCCTGTTTGAAAGCTCTTGGCCTACTCTGTCAAATGCATTTGAAATGCTCTTTTAAAGACTGAGACTTTGATGGCTTTGGTCTAAAACTCTTGACTCACTGAAAATTATCTTTTTTTTGAGGGGTGCAGACAGTTCTGACCTATGAAAGGTCTCTTAGTTCAGGTTTTTATCTTGAATGAAGTGCAGCAAGCTTGACAAGCTCCAAAATACATATCACCTAAAATATAGGACACCTATGATCATAGTACAGACAAACACAGGGCTTGAATTTAAGGTTTAGGCTCAGTGGCAGATTGCTTGACCATGAAAAGAAGATATTTTTTTCATAGATTCTTAGATGACAAGTTCTACATTATTTAAATAGTTTCACTCATTCTACTTGAGTGTAAGAGGCCAGTATTCTGTATTTAATTTGTTAGAGTACTTGGATGGGCAGAAGTGATAAAATAAGAAATTATGACTATTGTTAATATATTAATAGAAAGTTTTTTTCCCATTTATTTCTCTGTCACATCATCTAACAGCTGATATGTAATTTTGCCTTTGTTAAGGTCACACACATACTTTTTAAAAGCTTGTTTGCACCCTCCTTCATTTCAATCTCTCATCTTTCATTTATTGGCTAAGCATTGCACACGTTTTTTCAGGTGAAGCCTTGCAATGTTTTATAGAATAACATCAATATTTCCAATTCTTTGTTAGATATGTCTCTTATAGTCATTACAGCCCTATTGCTTTGAGTTTATAGACACTTCATGAACACAGGAGTGCATTCAGCTGTTATAAGTTCCCATCTTATTGCAGATATTTATATTAGGCTTGTTCATCTTATTTCTGAATGTCTGTCATGACATCCTAATTTTACTGAGGAAGTCTCCAACTTTGTGCATCACTAGCCATTATTATCACCATCTTTTCTGTAGCACAGCTATTATTTCATAAAATAAGTTACAAGTTTTTAAGACCAAAACTTGGGAGACTTCAAGAGTAGCCTCCTCTCAGCTTCCTATTCTGACTTTCAGAATATGCTCTCCTTTCTTTAGTAGTTCCTTACCCCTTAATATTCTGAAAATTCTGTCCATTTTGTCCAGCTAAACTGGAAGTTTCCAGGTGGTGCCTCATCTTTCTATTTTCTTTTTTTTTTATTAATTGCAGTACTTATAGACTAGATTTGTATTTTCCTTGAGTAAAAAATTACTTATCTGAAAAGGTTTCATCTAGTTTGCTACAATTTACCTTTGATAGTATCATGTGCAATTGCATTAAATTTTCCATTTAACTCCCTATTCCTTCTTTTGTGTTTTAAATTTAGTTCAGTCTTGCATACTATTAAAAACCTGGCCTCACCATACAATACACTGTGCTATTATAAAATTAACAAACTGATTTAAAACACAAAAAGCCTTGTATTAGATTTACATGTCTTTTAATATCTATATTTTTGAATTAAAATAGATTTTTGGGGATGTGGGGTAGTTTTCATGTTTCGCTTTTCCCATTGTGAAGTTCTTTATACCATTCCTAAGAATTTTTCTTTTCTATGCTCGTCCAATATAATGTGTGAAAATTTATTGAAAAAGTATGTAGCTAAATATAGTATAGACATTTTCCTTTTTAATTTTTTTCTTTTTAATCTCTCTTGTCATAGAAGAGTGGCCTCATTTCTTCTGTCCTCGTCTGCCAGGTTCCCCATTCCCATTCATGTGCTCTGTAAATCAAATTATTCTTTTTTCCCTTGCTTTATATTGGAATTGAAAGTCTCTGTTTCAATTTGACAGAGAGTAGAAACATTTTTATGTCTGTTAGAATGGGGATAAGTTGCTTAGAAAGTCAGCACTTTCAGTTTCCTTCCACACAAGAGGCCTATCTTTGTTTCTCTTTTTCCCTGGTGTTTCTCTAAACTGTTCATCTTCAGATTACTGTTGCAGAGGACATTTTTCCAAAATACTGATAAAAGGTCCAGGTAACTGTAGTTTCTGTCCTCAATGAATATAAGTAGTTATGATTACCTGATGAAAAAGTTGCATGCAGAAGAGCAGGGGTGGAAAGTGTTCTCTGGATTAAATACATAGTATATGAATAAACATTTGGAAAAAAAAAAAAAAAAGAGCTTAATTTTTTGGAACAGGGAATTAACTCCTCCCTATGGAGCTTGTGTGCTAAGAAGGATTTCCCTCTTACTCTCAATCAGTGCACAGGGCATTTGTTCACTTAACCACAGGAGAAAATGACACAGCAATTAGATAATATACAAGTTGAAACCCCTCAGAAAGCAGGTACTTACAGAGATATATTTTATGTTACTCCATAGCAGACTGGATACCCTATGCTAAATAGTAAAAATCTGTCTTCATTGAGGCAGTGAAGTGGATTATTCAGAAGTGACATAGGGAAAAAAGTTGCAAAGAGGAAATTAGTCACTATTATAAAATAAGAAAAAATAAATTACATCTTGAATATTTTTAGTACTTATTTGCTTTAAAAAATTGGGTATTTTTTAAGTTGTCAGACTTCCTCAACTCTATAGAGTATTCTCTGCTCTGTAGATGGACCTTGTGGCATTTTCAGTGTGCCCCATCCTCATCAACCTCCTGCTGCTATTGCTTTTCTTATACTTCAGTTACATTACAGGTAACACTGAAGCCATTGAAGTAAATTTAAATCTGCTAAGAAGCAACTCCTAATACAGTTAATATGATCCACTTGCTATGCTTTTAAGATGTTTGCTGAATTATTTCAGTTATGTTAGGCCTATGTATGGCAACTAGATGTATAATGGAACCTTTCACTAAAGTCTCAAAAATGTCGGCAATATTTCTGCTCTGCATAGAAGCAATCAAAGGTTGAGAATTCATTTTTCATGTGACAAAAATGAATTCCCACTAAGTTTGCTTTAATCAAAAAATGATCACTAGCTCCAACATACAGGCAAAAGATGAAACATGAGTTAAAAAAGAATTGTCTGAACACCTGGTGTCAACATTTAGGGAAATATCTATATCTATCTATATCTGTATCATCTATATCATCTATATCATCTATATCATCTATATCATCTATATCTATATCTATATCTATATCTATATCTATCTATATCAATCTATATCTATATCATCTATATAATCTAGATCATCTATATTATCTATATCATCATCGATACCTATATCATCATCTATCTATATAATCTACCTATCTTTAAATATGTACCAGGCATAAGTAATATTCCAGTGCCTCGATCCTCTAGTTCAAAAGCACAGGCTTACAGTCCTTCTATCAGGTGAGAAAGTAACCAAAATCAATGACTGGTACTGTGAAGAAAGCAGAAAAAATGTTTTGCCTGTAGAATTCCTGAGTTCAGACAGGATGGCTAAATTCACCTGTGTGAGGGTAAAAAGAGCAGCTAACTTTAACCTGGTGTTTGATTAAAAAACCAAAAGTAATAAAAGCACTTAGAGGAGTCTTTCAGTTTTTGATAACATCTGCTTATTTTACTGGCACGTTCAAAAAGATCAGACATCTGTTCAGCCAGGTAACTTGGATCTTCCCTTTGGAATAACTAACAATAGACCACTGGGACACAAATCCTTGCTTTCACTCAGCTAGCTGGGCATACATAAAGGGAATGGTGAATAAGGGAGGAAGCAGTCCTTAGGTGCAGCTGGGATGGAGGTCTGAGCAACCTGGTCTAGTGAAAAGAGTTCCTGCCCATGGCAGAGGGGTTGGAACTAGAGGGTGATTAAGACCCCTTCCAACCCAAACTACTCTATGATATTATAATTCCATGTAAAATTTGGAAAATATTTGTTACATAGCCTAGAGCTGCTCTTCGGGAGCATCCACAAAGGACAGTGCTTTACAACCATGTCCTCTAGAAGTAAGAGACAGGATTGGTGTTTAATAAAAATTGTGTCCTCCTTGCACTTATGTAGACATGAATGATTTCCTCCTGGGTTATTGTTCATAGTAAGATTTATATGAAAAATGGGAGTATATAAAAATTCCTAAAAATGAAAACTGCAGCTTTTCTTATCTAATCTGAATTAGTGAAGCTGACTGTACATGAAGGAAACAATACAGATTAAAGACCAGTCTGTGTCAGGGTGCCTTCACGTTTTTCTCTGGAAGCACAGAATATTATGTGTGGTTTTCATTAATTTTTTTTTCTTTTGTGTTTACTGGAAAATCCACTTTGCATTCTGTTTTCTTTGTACAAAATGTTTGAGTAATTTTCTCATACTTCTCTGTCTGTTCCTGTCTCACAGACAGATCTTCCTTTTTAGTTCATTTATATCCAAAAGTTTCTTCAGGATATTAGTCAAAGACTGTACAACTTAGTGGGAAATGTTCTTTGCCAGTGTATATTCAAAGGATCAGTATAATAAAATTCTGTATCCATTAAATTTCTTATTCTTACCATGTCCGCATATTTTGCCAGTAATTGAAAGTAGTAAGGCAAATATGAGGATTCACACCTTCAGGCCTTCTAATATAGATTTCTCTTAACACAACTAACAGAGTTGACAGTATCCATACTTATTATGTGAATAAATATAACTTACAATGTCTGTATTTCTACCTAATTGTCAGAAATGTATTTTATATATACATATGTATATACAGAGATATTAAAAAAATATAAATAAATCAAGTATTTAATTTGGAACTTCTCCTGTGTACCGGCTACTTTACATAGTATAAATTTTTATTCCAGGTTACATATTTACTCAGTCATCAGAGAGACTGAAATGTAGGTAAACAATGTAGAACGTGTTTTGAAAACTGAGTTATTTATGGCCGTGGAATAATTTACCAAGCCCTTGTACCTCTAGCATAAGGTATCTACATCATCAGCTGTGACAACACAGAATTTACAAGAAAATATGCAACATATATATTTCAGTACATTCAATACACTTTGTTGAATGAGGGGTTAAATACCAGAAAATCTGTTCACTTGCAATTAAAATTTGGAAAAGCACCATAAAAAGAAACATATTATTTAGTACATAAAGAAAACAAGCTGGAAAAGCAAAAAGTTAAACTCTGGTTTTGAAATCATTGGGTCATTTTTGGATGAACATTAACCCTCTGATTCAATATGGGGTAACTCTCCATTAACACTGAAGTCAATAAGATTACTCTCTGGCCCTTTGTCCTTATCTTCTGACAGTGTTGTCTTCTGAAACAGTATTGGAACAGATAAACAGCCTCAGAGGCAGCTCTGAGTAGGCATGTTTGTCTTTGCATAGGAAATACTTTCTGACATCAATACATATATTTAAACTCTTTCAGAATATAGAAATATTTACAATATATTTAAATCTATAGATTTATATTAGATTAACATAATCTAGTCTGTATTTTCTAGGGCATGTCATTTGCTTAGGTATTAATAGTTTTGAAATAACAAAAGCATTTCTGTATCATGAAACCCACAAGAAAATAAATGCAAATCTTGATTTGTTTGTCTATGCAAACACTAATCTCACATTCTGTTTTCACATTTGAATTGAGAAGTGTAAGTTTGCTTTTGAATTGAAATGCTATTGATGTCAGCTTGTGCTTATCAGCTCAGGATAGAGAAGTCGTCTCTGCTCCCATGCTCTTACAATTTGCAAAGAGGTTGTTGTCTTAAATGTTGGGTTTTTTTCCTAGAAAAGAGACAGCTCATTAGAACTCATTACCAGTCAGCAGCTGTCACAGAGCGTGGATTTCAAACTTGTGGCAATACATCTCCTCACAAAAGCTTTCTCCAAAAAATGGGGACACAATTTATATTGTCATTAACCTCAAATGACATTATATGGGGTGCATTTACACCTTTTGCTCTGCTTAAGAACATTTTAAACTTCAGTAGTTAAAACTCATGTTATGGCATTTATTCCTTTTAACAAGTAATTTCTGCCACTGCAAAGCTGTAAACCAAAAAAATAAGATGAAAAGTAAAATATTTCATGGTGAATTCTGCCACAAAAACAGGAGGAAAATATTTAATTTCATTCTCCTTACAGTCTTTTTTGCAAGGAAAGAGGGATTCCAGGGAATTCATTGCTTCAATCAATGAAAGAAGTGAACTTAAGCTAGAGAAGGTTGACCAGAAAACTCCCATCGGTATTATCAGACACTGAAAGGTTAGTGTGTTATATTGAGGAACAAAGAGGTCTAGGGAATATTAGCAATGCAACTTCAGAGTGAGTAACATTAATTTAACATTTCTGAACAAGTGTTTTCCAAAGGTCTTACTTCTTAACACGGTTTTACAGCCCTTGCATTAAAATTAGAAAAAACAGAATTGTTATTTGCAGATCTAGAAACAATATAAAATTATCTTATTATTAGAACATTTCTTTCATCTCTTAAAAAAATATGAAATTAAGGATTCTACACAGTGTTGCAGGTCCAAGTGTTAAAATCTACAGAAATTACTCATGGTGTCATATGAAATATTTTACATCCTTAAGCAGAAACTTAAGTTAGAGACCAGCAACCAGCATTTGCCTGTTGACAGTGCGCTTATTAAAATCTGAAGGCTCAAGGATGCCTAGAGCAGGCTGTAGGTTCAATAAGAAAATAAAAAAAAGTTTGCAGTTTCTCATACAGTTTAAATCAGATATTTTCTGAAAAAGAGGAGACAGAAATGGCCCGATTTATAACATTTTAGGATGCTGATGACACTTTTCTGCGTTTCTTTGATTCTTAACATCAGTCTTTCTTTGTTTCGGTGGGGGTTTTGTTTGTTTACAAAGCTGTTTTACAGTGTTGTTTTCTGTTTCTGCTTGATATAAAGTAGATAAGTGTGCCAAATTACTGTCTTCCAAAGGAGAAAGGTGATCTGTTCTTTTGTTGACTATTTTGACTCTTAAACAAATGTTTTCTCATTTTACCGTCTGTGACTTGCAGAATATTTAAAGTGTGGAACTAAAGAATTCTATTAAATATTTTATACAAAGCAGAAATCCCAGTAACTATTATGTGTGATTGCCAAAACTGAGGATAAAAGAAAATAGTAAAAAACATTAAAGAAAGGTGTATTATTAAAGCACTTTTTAAAGTCTGAATCAGCATATTTGGATATTTTAAGGAAAAAAGAGTGCTACCTACTTTGACAATTGAGACTTGCCCTTGGGTCAAAAAAAAAAAACAAAACCAAAACAAAACTCCCCCTGGAGTTTCTTTAATTTGCCTGAACAGCTTATTTGTTAAACTAATCAAAAACATGACTCAAATAAAATATGTATGAATGCAATCACAATAAGTTCCTAAAATTCATGATGCACGCCTGTCGTATTAACCTAATCATAGCAACAGCAGGGATGATTTGTGCTTAAGGAAGGTTCCATACAGGAATACCTGCTTTTCATCCCTTTTTCTCCATGGTCCTGTGCTTAGGACACGGGACAGATCCCATACCAACCATGCACTCCCAGAGGCTTTGGTCTCAAGTAGATTTCCAGAACAGATTCCCAGCAGGCTGCCAGTGACAGGCCTTGCAGCTGGAATGAATTGCTGCCACCCGTGGAGATGTGCTGCCTTCCTGAGCTGCACCTGTAGAAGCCAAGCACTGCAGGGTGAAGTCTGAAATGCTGATATTTTTTTCTCAGGGCAGCAGCATGGTGGAATGCTTCATACCAATGTTTATGTAACTCATAATGGTTTGGTACATTTCCACCATAAATGGTACAAAAATGGTACATAAATATATGTAATTGGTGCATTTCCACCAGTCACTGTAGACCCTGTAGCCAAAGGAAAGAATGGGACATGTCCAAAAGGTGAAAGCTCCCTTGCAGATGACTCCCAATACACCAATAGAACTAAATAAAAAGACTCTGCCCCTGAACACCGGGATACTTAAAGTGGAGATAAGGATCATGGGAATATACCACAGTTGTCTTATTTCCTACATTTTCAGAAAACCCAATGAATCACATTAGTTTATATGAAAATTTTGGTCCTGTGGAAGGTGTTAGGAATGCTCCAAGTACATTGGCTAGACAGAGGTCTTAGGCAGACAGACATCTAGCTTTTGAACCCTTGCCCACATATATAGGACAACTTGTAACCATGAATATTAAGTCTAAGCCATAAGCTGAGATAGGCAGTGTATTGACCTCTGCCCATATGCATTTATTTCATTTCTAGGAACTCTAAAAATAATGACATCTGCAGAGTACAAGTCCTTCCACAATGAAGTGGCCTTTAGATCACAACTTAGGCATATTAAATCCTTTCCTGATACCTTGATTTACGTCAAATGCCAAAGATCACAAAGGCAATCCGTGTCAGAGAAAGGATTTGACCCAACGCCTCAACTCCTGAGCTAATATTTAAAATGCTCTACAAATCAGTCTATCTTTTTGACAGTTCACTATGTGAGAAAGTAATTTACTTCTAGGCAAAACATGTTCCAGATGGTTTGCATTTGTAACCATACTTGAGGAAGAATTATGAGAGCACTTGTTTGGCTCCCATGTAAGAATTAACGATGAAATACTTCCCATTTACGAGTGTCTGGGCCTAGTATTTATATATAGTTTTCACTTTCTAGGGTCAGATTCATACCTATTTTTACCTCAGCTGCCCTTGATGGAAATCAAGTTGCTTAGGCATGGACACAAAAGATCTTTTCCTCATAACAAAGATATCTGAAACTTAATTTCTTTAAGGCCAGAACTTTGTCACTGCTAACATACTAAGGAATTTCTGCTGCATTTTGCAAAACATGTGAATGTTTTCAAATTTGTGTCAATAAGCTTAAAGCATTGAATTGAAAACATGAGGGAACATAAACAAAGGGAAAACCAGATTTTTTTAACATCTCCTTCAAAGCAAATGGTGTATGCTTAACTAAAACTGTGCAACTGGCCTCAGCAGAGGTTGGATGACGTTGGGGATATGAACTCAGAAATCATTTGTTTCTTGTACCCTCTGCCATTAGGATTGGGGCTGTTACTGCTCCTTTCCTTATCTCATTACTATTTTCAGTAACTTGTTCTTATCTCAGCCAGTAATCTACTTTTTTTGCCCCCAGTTTTTCTCTCCAGCCTGCCACAGGGAGAGTGAAGGGCAGGGGGAGGGAGAAGTGAGCAAGCAGCACATGGTTTGGAGTTTTTCTGTGGGAATGTTAAATTGGGGAATGGCATTCCTAAATAATGACTGTATATAAGTGAATTTAATATGTTTAAAAATTTAATATCAATATATTAATTATAATCTAAAGGTGTGATAATGCTTTTTGTGATAATTCTGTATTGGATTTAGTTTTTATTAAGTATTATTCAACAGTTTTACATTGTGTAAATTCTCAGCTTTATCACAATTTATGATTTTTTTATAGAGATTATGCAGTTTGTGAACCCTTTCTCAAAAAGCTAATCACAAATCTCTAAAAGAACCTCTGATAGTGGAAACAATAGTTTTTACATCAAAGTAGAGACAACTGAGAAGGGTAATGAAATCTTGGGAGGTAGGGGAATAAGAATTCTATTTTTACAATAAGCAAATCTATTTGGCCATAGTGAAGGACAGAAAATTTTACACTGATAAGGGAAAATAATGACTTTTCTAAAAAAAATTACCAAAAATTCATTGCAACAAAATGTTATTCCCTGAATTTTCAAATATGAAAATAAAAAATATATGGTATTGTATCAGAAAGAGAAGCCAATCAAACTAGGAAGCAAAAATGAAAAACTAATTTTTTCTTAAAAGATAAATCATAAAACATATTTATAAAACAGAAATTAAAAACTGATTCTGTTTTTGTCTAAAGCAGCTTTCTCTAAAAATCATTCATGCTACTCCTGTTCATACAATGAGTAAATTGCTTCACAAAATGCATTAATAAATAATATCCCTGATTATACAGCCCTGGTTCTGATTAAAATCTCTGACTCCTTTGGCATGCTGCAGTAGTAACATCTCTTTCCTATCACTTATGACTGAAACTGTTAAAGGTTTTCCTGTTAAAAAACTGGTAAAAAGAGGTTTTTTCCAGTGTCTCTCTGTGGAAGGAAATGTTACTCTTTAAATACAGAGTAGTTGAAAGCTATATGACTAAACTAAGGAGTGTGTACAGCAGGTGATGCAGGAAATTAGCCTGTATGAGAAAAAAAAAAGGAGACAACACTTATAGAACATTAAATTAAATTAAAATAAATTTCTTAATTTTTTGAAAACTATTAATCATAGATAAAGAAATTATGATTTATGCTAATAACACTAAATGCTTGATTTATTTTTCAGGCTATTTCAAAAGAAGGCACTAGACACCAGTTTATCATGGTGTTCTTGACAGGAAATTATACTGCCTTGGATGGATTTTCAAAGTGCTGTTACAGGTAAGGATTTTCTTATTCCATGTAATACATTTACAATTAAATACTGTAAACTACATTTGTGCATTCTGACTATTACTCAAGCTTTGGCAAAATACCAACTTGACTGTGGAATTGAGCTTATTTGACTAGAGAAAGTAGCAATATGTCTGCAGTTTTCACACTGCCGTTCATGCCTTTTCATATGGAGCTCCAGCTGCCTCAATGGGAAAATAAAGGCTGTAATTCATTGTAAGGGGAAAAAACATCAGACACACTTCTAATTATTGGGAAGTGTGTTTTGCAACATTTGGATTCTCTTCTGCTGCATCTTGTCCTTTCTATTTGCAGAAACCTCATAAGCATGTCCTGATTTTTTTAAATTTATTTAAGTATCTGTCAACTAGCCTGGAACACACTGGAACATTGAAGATATCTATGGCTCATCCTTTAAGTGATAAGCTGAAACTTTTAATTATTTCTGACTTGGGTGTTTTTTTTATTTAAATAGCCTGAATAAATTTTGCTCATTTGTCTATTTCTTTTAAGTGAAACTTTTCATACAATGGTCCCAGAAGCTGGCACATGGAAAAAAGAATCATAAGACACCAGCTGAAAAGATAAACATTATGGTATTTTAAAGCAAATAGACACAATTATCTCTGCCACATCATGCCACTCTTTTACCCCCAAAAAAGAATAAAAAAAACCCAAAACCCCAAAGCAACAAAAAACCACCAAAACCTCAAAACCTCTCAGAGAGAAAACAGGGAATGGCTTAAGTAAGATTCTTTTGAAAAATACTTTTTTCAGGAATGATCTACAATTTATGTAGTGATCTTTATCAGTAGATCTCAACTTTTCTTGGAAATATCTATTTTACAACAAAGGAACTAAGGCATAATAATATGACCTTACTGCCTAGAGTCAAAAGTCCTGTTCAGCAGGACATCGGAACTTAAATCCTATTTGAAGACAAATCATTGACTAAGACCTGCAGAATCCAGGATTAACCTGTGTGATCTTTTTGTTTGTGAGACAGAAAGTATTAGTGGCTAGAATCAAGTATCAATTTCAGCTTTTCTAACAGGTGTTAAAGAAGGAGAAAAAAAAATTTTAAATGTGTTTTTAGGAGTTAACCAGAGGAGTTGGTTAACTGCATTCTGTAGTTCAAAATAGTTCCTTCTGACTTGGACTGTTAGTTGTCAAATACTGGTCTTGACACACAAAAACCAATATAAATAAATCAAAGATATTCTTGCACCTTTATGGCATACAATGTTCAGGTCCTAAGTCCTAGCCTTAGTCTTGAATTTATAAATCTCTCTTTCCTACAGATTATTTCAGATGAAAAATATTTTGTAGTACAGGGTTTTTATTACTTTTTGCTGAACTTAAACTTCTCTGTCTGAGGAATAAGATGGTGAAGCTGGCTTCTTATCCAAACTCCAAATGGTGTAGGCAGCAATATTTTTAAGCACTTGCAATGCTAGGTTATAAGTTGGTGATGACTTCGTGATGGTGATGATATAGTCCAGGATAGTTGCTTACTACTCACATGTGCATCCAGTACTTCGTTGTGAAATTCCTTAAAAGCACTGGGGGTTCTTTTTAGAGCGAACCAAATTCTTATTTTATTTCTATTAAAGAAAAGTAGAGAACTAAGGGTAGAATTGATTTTTGGACTCAGAAAATGGGATGTTGTGTCTCTATTTGACTAGATTTTTTATCACAGACCTGTTTAAATTGTGTGGTCAGAACAGAGAAAGATTAAACCTCTTTACTTTAAAATCTTTTTTTTTGTGTTCTGCAACTACATACCTCATCTCAAAACCTTCATTTTCCCACGTTCTTGATCTAGTTATTAGAACAGATTTAGCAAAAAAGGATCAATAAATTAATAGGAAAAAAAACTATGGCACATATTATGTCGTTGCATAATGAAATCAGAGCCTTGAATAAACATAGTAAAAAAAAAGTTGTCAAGATTCAGTTTATGATTTCAATAGATAATTTGGTACATTATAGCTTGAGGACAAAGGAGTTCAAACAATAATGGAGGAAATTTGACAAGGTCATACAGAATGTAGGAACCTACAAACCCAGCTGTTACCAGTAAAATGCCTGGCTATTCATTTTCCAGGCAAACTGATGGAATTAAGATGTAGATTAAAGTCATTTTAGCTCAATCGCTTTCAGTGGAATTGCACTGATCGTCACCACAGGGAACTTCGCATGACTGAAGACTGTGTATTCCCATTCTCTGCTCTTGTTCCTCCTCAAGTCAGTGGATCTTTACCCTATGAAGTCCTTTGTTGCAAGATAAACATGTGATATTAATCAATGGGATTTGCATCAGAGAGGTGTAGTACATGATTTGTTTATGCAAATAGCACAAGAAGTGAACACTCCAAGGGCAAACAGTAAGTGATGTTTGATTGGAGCTATTTAGACTGATATGAAATGCTGTTTAATAAAATAATGCCATGTGACTTTTAGTACTAGATTAATCAAAAGGTTAATGTGTCATTTAAGCAAAAAGAAGGAACAAATAGCATTTCTATTTACTGTTTATGGATAGGAATATTTCTGTTGTTGTATTTCAAAACAAAATTGCAAATAATTGTCCATGATTTTTTTAAATGGTCAGATACTTAATAAATGTGTTCAGAGAATCATTACATAACAGTAAGCTATTATTACTGAAGGGCAGTGAAAATAAATGTATCTTCACATGAAGAATTAATTACTTCAGTGACTTCATACAGAAATGCTTCTTCAGTGACTTCATACAGAAATGAGCAAAGTGAAAATTTAATAATTCACTGACTAATAAATATAATTCTGAGGGAAAAGCCTGATTTTCTTGAAATGTGCCAGATAACTTTTCCTGTCTTTCTTAACAGGGAGACAATGGAAGGTTTATCTCTTCATTTCCTTCTGAAATAATCCTTCTCATTTCCTCTGAGGTCCTGTCTTCTGCTAGACCCCTGAAGAGACATTTCCTTTGCCATTTTTACACGTATCTTTGTATTCAGTCAGATGAAGTTTAGACAGTCAGAATTATTTAAATCTTATTTAAGTATTAACATCAATAATAACTTACATAATGCACAAGGCTTTTTCTTGAGGCTTTGATTGTAATATTAACTTCTATCTTGATCAATGCATTAATTATCTAGTTCAGCAGCTGAAACACTATCTTCTAGTTTAGATGACCAGTCACACAGAAGAGTAATTACAAGAAAAATTATCCTGGTATTTGTCATGGCATACAGTGATACATACAGTTATTTCATTACAGAAACTCAGAAATTTGCCCATTCCCTGCTCTTCGCTGATTCCATCTTGCACAGCTTTTGCAGCCATTCAGCCAGTAAAGTTCATGCATTCCTATGCACCCCTACCTCAGACACAATGATCAATAAGGTAACTGTGTAAATAAGGTAATTCTATAAATTTGTTTTGTTTTCACATACAAAAGGAATAGCTACTATACAAAAGCTTCTTCCTCACACTTGCCAAATGTTTTGATTCCCAAGAAAAAACAGATATCCATTCCTCTAAGTTCCTTACAATCACTAGCATTCTGCTAATTGCTGTTTGTAGGACTCTTCTACTGTGGAATAGCAGCAATGGAGAAAATAGTAACTTGTGCCTCTGCTCTTAGAAATTACTTGACCAAAAGAAACTCTGAAGAAATAGCAGTGTTGAAAAAAATCATTATTAACGCGGCAATGTTTATTTCCTCAGTTTCAATGATTCAGTCTTACTGCTTTAGGTTGCTTGATGATGCAAACAGTTGTAGTTTAAATCAAGTCAGAAAGTCACAGCCATTTTGCCTCAAGGAACTCAACACTAGAGAAACCCCTCTGTGAAAACTTATCCATTGTTCATCATGAATATAGCTATTTAGTAACATAAGCTTTGCCATCTTGAAATAGATCTGTACTTTGTGAAATTACTCGTCCTGAAGCCAACACCAGATTTTTACAAGTGTGACAACTTAAAAAGTGTCCTTGCACAGGGAGGAACTCATCATGATGAGAAGCTTTGATAAAATTGTTCCCAGATATCCATATTGGATTCCACTGATGGAGAATTATCACCTCCATAGTACAAGCAGCATAGGATGGAAAGGGTGTTTGTATGTGCTCTGAATTGGAGCAGCTAAAGTAGGGACTGATGCCTTCTTTCCTGGAACATGCTACCCCAAAGCAAAATTGAATGTAGTGCTATGTGCTGCCATCAGTTACTGAAGAAACATCCTTCATAACCCCAAACTTATAGTGCAAGGGAACAAACACTCTCAGGTGGATTAAATGTCTGGTTTTGTCTACCTTGGGATTTGCAGTGCATTGCAGCAAAGCACCAAGACTGGGGTTATGATCCCAGTGAAAAGATCACTCAGATTCAGTAAGATGCTGCTTAAAATACCATTCACTGGAGCTAACACTGTAGGGAAAAAGAGAATAATATAGATAATCTTACATGCCTTCAGATGTAGGGAACAGTTGTATATCATTAGAAAGACCTCTTGTCAGGGAACAGCACATAATGCAGATCCCATCTGTTTGATGGCATTTTGGTCTTTAGAGCTCTTATAGGATATTCTTAGAAAAGAACAATCCTATTAATCATTTCTAGTGTCAAACAAAAGGATGTTCACATGAGAACAGGCTGCTTCACTCTGAGATAAATACAAGCACACACAGGTGGTGTTATTTCTGATGCAAATGGCAGCTGCCTACAGGCTCCTTCATTACCAGTACCAGCTTTGTGTACCCTGCAGCCAAGGAATGTGCACAGCTCAGCACAGTGCTGAAGGAAAGCATCAGAACACAACTTTGCACAGAAAAGGCCTGCACTTTCTCAAGCAAACTCTTTGGTGGATGATGCTCTTCCTGATAGAATCAGTACTGGGTTACCTAAAACACTTCTGCCATTAGCTGCTGTGCTTGCCATTCATGACATTACTGTTTCAAATGCTCAGATGGCAGATAACACTGTGCCTGCACCTCAGTCTCCTCAATCAATTTTTCAGCATATTCCAGCTGTATTTCACCATGAAGATAACATCCTTCACTAATGAAAGGGTATTGCAATGAACTGAACCATGGGCAGACTTTACCAATCTTTTCTGCCTACTGCTGTAAAATTCCTACAGGCAGATAATAGTCCTGCCTGCCATATACACATGACTAAAACTTGCCTCTTCTCTTACCTTCATTAGTCTTAAACTTGCCTCTTCCCTTGCTTCCATTAATCTTAGCTCTAATAATCGCCGAGTACTCTGCAGCTCCAAGCCTCATAAAAGATCCATATTTACTATGGAAGCCAGGTAAGTGTTTTCATTTGGACACAATTCTTTGGCAGCAATCTAATTTTAATTAAGTTTTGCGATAAAATTTGCCCTCCTTTTTGTATCAGACAGTATGTATTTCTTGTCATCATGGTATGTTTTTGGGATGACAGCACTTTTAAACCTAATTCCTCTAGACCCTTTAGAGTTGAACATATTGTTACTTCAAGTTCATTCTATTTTGGTTCTTCCATTCCCATTTTTAGAATAGTGTAGTATTTTCCTTGTTCTAATAATAAACTTCTAGTTTATCTCTATGAAAAGAGGTACCAATACAGTATATTGTAATACATTTAATCTTGGATGTCTGTACATGACACTGTAACATTTGGTGCTTAATTCTCCAGTCTTATTTCTTATGCAACCTTGCATATCTGCTCTTTAAAAACCACTTATGAACTGAATGAATTTCCATTGAAGTCCCTGAAGACACTAAATTTGAAAAAAACCCTCAACCTAAGTTTCATATAGGATCTTAAACTTGACAGGAAGGAATGTCAGGTCTTAGTATTTCTCCAGAATAGGGTGGGATTCTTTAAATAGAAGCAACTTATATTTACATTTACAGCAACTTATTATTACATTGGGCAAAGGATTTTTCTCCATTCTGAGGAATAATAAAATCTATCAGATGTTATTTTCATGGGGACAGTAACTCAAACCACAGACATCTTAATTTTATTAGCAGCAATTTGCCTAACCACAATAAATCCTAACTGATCTGTGTTTACCTTTCTAACTAATGAACCTGTTTATGTATTTGCTAAAACTGTGGCAGAAACCTATAACCATTGTTTTTAATTATGTATGCAGGGAACAAGAATTATCCTTGTTTCTTTTCCACTGTAGGGAAGTATTCCCTTTTTTAAGAGCGTTTTATATAACCATATTGATACAGGGCCTAAGACACCCTTTAAAATTAACATCTAACCCATCTGAATGAGTTTTCTTTCTTCAAGATAATAACTACTGTCACCTTTTTGATGGGATTTATGAGGACATAGATGTCTTCCTTTTCTAACTAAAAGACATAAATGTCTACCTTTTCTAACTAAATGATAGTAGAGCCTTATGACTAACTAAAGCATTCTCCTGAAAGGATTACTTGAGGTAATGTGATGCTTTAAAAATTGTTTCAAAACATATGATACTTCTATTAAGTTAGAAATTTACTGTTCCTACTAATGGGATTGTAATGCTGTCCATTTTTCCTAGGTTTTTCCTGAAAAGCTTTTTTCGAAATTTTACATATTTCATAATGTTACTGTTTTAATTGTAATCTATACTTTTTTAGAATTAATTTTTTTCTTTGGCTTTAACAATTAAAGCAGATTAATTTGACTATTTCCTATAAAGCTTTTTATCTCTGTTTTTGGTTTTGGTTTTGCTCAGATAGTATTCTTCCTTGATTTTAGGTATTGGAGAAATAATAGTACCATCTCTTGCATTTCAAATGATTGTTAGCTGCAACAACTTAAACAACCTAACTTATACTGGGCTGATTTTAAAACTCTCTTTGAAGTCCTTTTTTCCTAAAATTCTTAAAATATCTAATCAAATAAAACAAGCTATTTTTAAGAAATGCTTTTTATAAGCAGGCCTTATATGATCTCACTGCTGTTATTTCCTACTTAGATTTGGCAGAAAATAGCTGCCTTCTTCACTTACTCTTTGCTATTATGATTTTAAAATAGTGGGTTTTTTCCTTATATGAATGCATAGACTTCCAGAAAGTACATATTTAGCTATTAAAATTGCTACCTTTTCCATAATTTTTAACCAATTGATTCTAATCTTTATTGTTATTATCTTTCTTACGGGTCTTTGTTTTTTTTTTTCAGATGAGTAGTTGAACTGAAAAATCAATTATTCATAGAGTCTGAGTCCAGATTGATTAGATGTACCTCATTTCCCTTGTCTCAAAAGTCACTTATCAAAAAAGATATCAAATTAATCAGGCATGAACTACCTTTGTTAAACATGTTTTGTATTCCATCCCATTTTCCAAGTTCTTCCACTTATTTGATTATATTTTCCTTCAAAAGCCTGTCCAGAGCTCTCAATACCATTGATTCATATGACATTGAGTTTACACTTATTTAGATTGTAATTTTCTTTCCTTTTAAAAGCAGACACTGTATTTTCCCATCTCTTATATGTTAACACCTTCAAGGGCTTCCTTATGATGAGTTGGCAATTTCATATATGACACATTCCAGCATAATATGATAGAAAATACTAGTTCCTTTGACTGAGATATTCTATAGGTTTCTCACACCTTAATTTTTTAAATGATTTTTTTAAGTCAAGCTTTCTTTCTGATGTTTCAATTACCTTCTTCTTCTCCACTAACCAAATTGTTTTTCTCTCACCCTTAATATCTTCTCCATGGTTAAAAACAAGTAGAATATTAATTTATTTTTTATGCTGTCCGTAAATTAATTTTAATCTCTTTCTTACTCCATCTCTATATTAGATGTCACTAAACAGAATTTACTGGTCTGTAAGGAAGACCTTAGGTAATCTAATTAATAGTTATGGCCAAGAAAACAGGACTTGGTTAATAAAATGTTTTGGTAGAATGAATATAAGATATATGACAAATATAAAAAAATAATCCAAAATAGATCATGGCAAAAGAAAAAACTGGCATGAATTAATTTTTTGGAAAATTATGACAAATTTAGTAACTTTCAAAGTGACATTCTGAAGCAATTTACTGTTAGAAATGTGAAAGCAAGGATCAAACTAAAGTATCTGACCAAATGTAGGCTAATGCCAGTATTGATGTATGAGCACATCATCCTACACCAGTTCTGCTGAAGAAGATACACATCCTAACATGCAATGTAACTCATCCCAAAGTAGGTCAACTAGGTCTAGGTGTTCTGAAAGTATTTATTTCCTTTCATCAGATATAATGGAAGCTATAATAGTAACTAGCACCTCCCTACCTTAAGCAGATTGAAGTCTGCTCCAGGTGACTATACTTGGATCTTTATTTGCAAATCTCCTATGCATTTTTCATTTATTCATGATACATAGTATTTACTGGGAATTCCACTACAAGCTATTCTGTTCATATTCTTATAATAGTGTCATTCAATAATATCCTAAATGGGTAAGAGGGAAGGTGATTGTCACATCTCAAAACAGCGGTGTTTTGATTTCTCCCTGTTTGCTGAGGTAAAAGAAATGCAAATTGTCCTGCATCTTGGTTTTATATTTTTCATTCTTTGTCTAGACTCATGATGTGCATTTAATATTGTCACCAGTGGAGATATGTGGATATCTATACTAAAGCTGTAACATTGAAGAAAATTATAAAAAAATACTTTCAGAACCGTGGATCAAATATAAAGAACTGAAGTAGGAGAAAAATAGGAACAGAATCAGGGTTATCACTAACTTATTAAACTTCATCAAAATTTTGTTTAGTTCATTCCCAATAGTCTTTGCTTATTACATCCAGAAAAGAAGTTGAAGTCTGTGATTTTCTTGGTACTCAATACTGTGAACAACCAAGTCACAGGAAAAAATCCAAACAGTTTTAACTTACAGTTTTTCCCAATTCTGTGAATGATTGCCCCAACTACTCTCTCTTACTGTTACTTTCCCAGATAAACTGTATTTATTTTACATGTGTCCTTTTACATGTGTAGCTAAGTTTTGGTTGGATACTTACATTGTTGTCCAGAATGAGGGCTCATTACTGGGTGTGCATTGCCCACACTGAGGTGACATATTTCTACTTTTTATTCTAGTTTGAGGAAGCTAGGGACCTTGGTGGGAACCCATAAAAGGCTGGCTCACCATTCATCAGAACTTAACATGATTTATATATTTTAATAAATAAATACATCAGCATTCATTGGTTACAGATTACATAATTTTTTTAAGTTAGTACTCAAATCCCTATTTCCTAATTATATCACTTGCTTCTCATGCTAATTAGCTGCATGTGAAGTTCTTCCCTCCATTTGATTCTGGAATCTGTTTTGAGTAAATCATCGGTAAGTCAGTGGTCATAATCCCCCGCTGTTGAAATTGTCTTTCCCCCAATTACTGCTTGGTTCTGCTGACTTTACTCCTGGTAATTATAATCCAGGCAGCCTAGTCAACTTTGGATTGTCTTCCCTTTTCCTTAAAATAAAACATTAGCCATCCTTAAAATGTTCACAATGCAATTGCTTAATCATTACCATACAGCTGTAGTTACTGATTACAATTTAAAAAACCTACAAAGTTTGATTCAAATCTTTAAGGGCTCAAATTTTGAATGACTCAATACCAACATGATAGCTTCTATTGTTCTGTATCAACAAATTTATTAAAAGTGTATGTGCAGGTAGATAAGAGCTGCCCATACATTATCTGTCTTCAAACAGAAGAAGGATTAAAATTGTTATTCAAAATGCTTAATTTCAGCAGCTATTTTGTACCTTTCCTCAAATTATGTCACCATCTAGAAATTTAGAATTTATTGAAATATTTGGCCATGTGTCTGTGATTTATTTTATGTGAATTTCCTACTTTAAAATTGAAGCTAAAATTAACATCAACTGTTAATTGGTACACATTATTACCAAAATTTCTGTTTCTTGGTACACATTATTACCAAAAATGCTAATTGACTCCTTTTTGGTGGTGCACAGGAGTTTTGAAAGGCAAGAGAATTGCTATTCAACAAGCTGAAAGTGATTCATGGAAAGGTATTTCCTATACTACACCCAGTGTTGCTTTCCCACTAATTTTCAAGCTCCTTTTATTCATTAATATTTTTAAGGGACTAAAAGCTGAAATTAAAGAATTGTAAACTGTTTCAGGTAACACATATTCTTAGGTCTTGTTTATTTTTGCAATTTAATTTTGGGTTTTGTTTAATAAAATAAAATTTGCCTTTTTAATCTTTGATACTTCAATTTAGTATAGTAAAACAACCTATCTCCTTTGAAGGTATTTTCTACACATGAGGCTAAATTTAGTAGAAAAATAGAAGTGTGTTTTTTGTAGCATAACCTACAACTTATTTTTTGGTAAGGTTCGCACATGTATTTTAACACCTTACTATGCAGTTTATGACATGCAATTCATAGCATGATGGATATTCAAGAAAAAGTACTATAAAATGAATGATATGAAGGAAAAAAACATGTATTTTTATCATTATATTGAAGACAACTACAAAATAGGGATTTTTTTTTAATCTAGAAGTTAGTAGACAATTTTACCTCTGTGAAAAAAAAAAGTAAATTAGAGCATTAGCTTAAAATTATCTAATTGTACAAACACTTCTATCCATCTGTTAAAGAGACCTAGAGTAGTAAATCAGTTTCTTAGTCTGGGTTTGGCAATGGCCCATATTAAAAGATGTATTATGAAAATCAGGTTTAAAATTGTATCATTTTGACCAAAAATCACTTTTAAAAGTTGAGTCTTCCATGCCCTTATTCACTGTTGAGACAATCACTTGAAAGGATCAGTTTTTTATTATTACTTGGTGGTCCATCAAGAAGTTTTATAAATCAGCAATAGCTAACAGTGGAAGTTAAAAATTTCTGTAGAAGAAAGAAAAGACAAAACACCTCAACACTGGCCAAAACTCCCTAGGAACACCATCCTGAGTATGAAGGTAGGCAGGCATCTTTCTTTTCACTGGAGGTCTTTTTCACAGGAGCTGTCAAGAAAGCTTCCAAAATCTGGATCTCAATGCCCAGGGAAGCTCTCTTTTCATATTGGTCATTTACTAGAGTTATAGAACATATAAAAGCCTTAGAGGCTAGATCATTCCTAAGCTGCAAGTGCTTTGATAGGGCTCTTGTTGTTACCTGAAGAAATGCAAAGCAAATTCATTCCCCATGTTCATTCTTTACCCACTACAAATGATAACATACAATAATGGTACAGTGACTTGTGCAACTCACATTGTTTACTGTCACAGGGATAAATTAATGGAGATCATTTGAAAATGTCATTGTGTATATGGACATGCATTCAGTTCACTAAAATTTTGCCCTCCAGATGTACAGATCCAAAGTTATCTTTTGAAAATAGGATGGGACAAAAGTTAATAGAAAATCTACATTTAGCAGTGTCCCTTCTCTGCTTAATTTTAGCTTAAGAAATAATAAATGCTGCTTTTTCTAGTAGAAATTACTTACAAAGTTAAAGGGTCATGCTCTTGGTGCCACGGACAGGAAAACTGGATAGAGGACCAGAAGGAAGGTGGAAGCCCTGCAGGAATTTAGGGTACCTAGTGGAAGACTAGTCTGGTGCATGCTGTGAAACCTGGAGTCCATTAGTTTTAGGGAGGTCCAAAGAGAGGTGAAACAGGCAGAGAAGGTTTTCTTCTATGTGGACTCGGTCTTATATATTAATATCAGAAGGAGACACTGCCAGTAATCAGCAGTGATTTGTTGTGATAGAGCATAAGCTTAAATGAATCAAAAAGTATGAGAAAAGACAGATAAGACCGGAAGAATAAAAGGGACATACAAGGGCAAAGGAAAGGAAAGTGTGTCCATAAATCACAAAATTTGAGGAAAATATTTTGGAACATTTCCTTTGGACTTTGTTTCAAAACAAAAATACATGTTGCATTTATTCTCAAAAGTGAACCTACAAAGAACATAGAGAAAGCAAGAAAAAATAAATACATGCAAAGATATAAAACTGGAGATGAGGAACTAAAGGAGTGAAGTCCAAGTGTAAGCATTTCATATAACTGGATAAATCCAAAGAAGAACAGTAAAAAATTGAAAACTGCCTCAAGTTAGATAAAATGAATAACATATTTACTGACACTAGAAATGCAACTGCTACAGTGGGAGAAATTCTGCTTCGGTCTTATAGATTTTAATAGTGAATACAAGGCTTTGAATGCTATGCAATGAAAGCCAGAAGGAAAAAAAAAAAGAGAGAAAATAAGTAAATTCTAAGGGATTTGGAAGTATTACAAGAATTTCTGCAGCAGTGACTTAGTGTGATAGCAGATTATAAACTATACAGTACACTTAGTGTGGTAGTCACACTAAGTGTACTGTATAGTTTATAATCTGCTATGAACCATTCTCCAGCAGAAGAGAAGAGAAATGAATTGTGGCAAACAGGGGAAGAAATCACAAATAACTGTTAGAAGGCCAACCACGAGGCTAAATGCCTTTGTGAAGAGGTCAATGTTTGATATGTGTCTTGCTGCTGGGCAAAGTATTGTACTGTGTAAAAGCACTTTGATCTGATGAGATTTAGCTTATTTGCTCCTATCCTTCAGCTCTCAACAAGCATTAAAGTGCATAATTAAGAAAGAGCTTGCTTGCTTCAATCCAGGATAAAGGAAGAAACACTTTGAAAACACAATCCAATTATGTTGGGAGGGACCTGGAGGTTTGACTTGCTGAAAGCTGTCAAACATATTTATTTTGAAGCAAGAATGTATCCTCAGGAGTTAATTCGCTTCATAGAGATCAACACTTGCAATGAAAAGGCCCTGATAACACATCTTCATGGGCTTGTCTGTGCTTCCCCTTACCTTTGGTCATCACATGGCTGTTGCAAAGATACATGTTAAACTCACTAAATCCTATACTGAGGTCTAGGTCTCATTGAAATCCTTTAGAAGTGCTCCAAATCATTGTTTTGTCTTAATTAAACTCAAGTTCAAATGTTTTTGTCTAAGATTTAAAGTTTTCCCCTTTAAGCTTTTTCTGAATAAATATTAGCCAGAAAAACTGTGCTTTTGTGAAATAATGTGATGAGAAAGAAAGTTCTAGGCATTAGGTATGCTTATGTCCTGTAGAGGCTAGAGAAGAGCTGACTTCAAGAAGTGATTTAAAAGCCTGAAGTACTTGAAAGTACCACCCCATCATTATAAAGGACCAGGCTTTAAGTAGCATGGCTATGTATGCATGTTTTCCAGGCTAGATCCTAAAAGGACTATGAACATCCCAGCTGAATATGCCTTTAAGAGGTTAATTTAATTCTGCAAAGATCTACTTTCTGTGAATATCTGAGCCTCTGAACTTCTTAAGTCTCCACTACCAAACCTTGTCATGTGCCTTAATACTTGCTAACAGGTGTGTGTACCATGGCCTCTGATGCTGCTGAGCAGGTGAGGCAGCTCTGTGCAGCCTTGCCTCTTTCTAGCACAGTTATATTGCAATAGGGAACATTCTTGGAACTGCAAGTTAATAAAAAATGCTAAAATTACGTGGAAGAATTCTACAATAATGCATTAAGACAATTGTGCAGAAGAAGCCAAATATATGAGGATGAATGCAGCAACCAGAAAGAGGAAGGAGATGCAGGAGGTCCTATAACCATGAACTGTCTCTTATGTTCACATCATCATTGCTATTTTATTTTCTAAGAGTTATTATAAAACTGTGTAGAAGGCAAAACCTCTTCATTTCCAACACACATTGTAAAATCCATTATATGAATTGCAGACTATAATGACTTTCTTGCCATGATTTTTATTTAGATTGCCTGCGCTATCACATTGACTTCTAGATAGATATTAGCCTAAATTCAGCAGTGATTTCTAGTTCATTCACATTTGCAAAATTTACAGGAGCTCAATTAGGTGGCTCAGCAAAAATATGGGTAGCAAAAATAGAACCTTCATTGCCATTTATTGAGACAATTTAAAAAATAATGGGGATTAAAATGGAAAATAATAATTAGTTTCAAAAGATGTCATAATCAAAGTTAAAGCAAAATTTTTACTTTTTGATAAGTTCAAATAACAAAAAGAATGATAAATAGATATTATATCACAGCCTTGGCTTAGTAAAACATTTTCCTCACATTTGCAGCACCTTTGATTATCTCATAGCCACTACCTTTCAAGCAGCAATATATAGACATATGTGTCCAGTCCAGAAAATGAGGACTCTTTGCACGTATTCAGAGCTTGGAAGACTCCAGGCTTATGTCTAAATCCTCTAATTAATTATTTTTTCAATTCAGCTGATATTTCTAAAGACATGCCTCTAGACAGAGTACTAAAACAAGTTCTGACAGGGAGCATAGAATAATTAAATGTTCATCCATTATTTTATTACATTCCATTCATATGACAAGATTGCCTTAAATATACATGATTGAATGAGGATTTTTGGTGAAGATCTGGGTATTAATCTCTTTCTGTTTTCAATCTGTTCAGTATTTGCAGTAAACAGCTTTGTTAAATTCCTTATACTCAACATATGTTATTCTCATTTAGTCCTCTTCCTTCTGTGCTGGTCTTGGGACGTATAAATTCAATGTTTAGGGTTTCACTGCCTAAACATGAGAGCTTGAGGTTATCCTATGTACTTTTCTCTGCCAGTCCAGAATGTCTCTGCTCACCCATTGCAGCATCATTCAGCTGCTTTGTGGACTTCTCAGATGTCCTCAGACTCTCAAATCTTTTATTGTTACTTAGAGAACATAAGATTACTGACTGATTAACCCACAGCTACCAATTATCAATTAAGGTGACTGTCGTAGTTCAACCCCAGTAGGGAGCTATGCCTACTGATTTTTTTACAATTTTATCTTTTTAGTACAACAAATTGGTATAATTTATAAGAAATTTAATTTTGGTTCATTGTTCATTGTGGTGAATTGCATAATATTGCAATGAAATGGGATACTCATATTGGGATGAATATGATTATTTCTTATGTCAAATAAAATGGTAATATTCCTTTGATATTTTCAAACTGGAATTCACATTTTCTTGCACTGCAATATGAAAAAGGAAATATCTGGTTTTCCTTTGGCTATCTACAATATCTGAACCAGCAGTGAAACTTTTTTATTCCCTACAGTGGTAGATTCTCTGATCTGGAAATTTTTTTGAGCCAATAACTATAAAACACTGTTAGGATTTAAATCATAACTAGAAATTATAAATACAGGATTGGACTGCCAGTCCACTGCTTAATTAAGTTATTTCAGGGTCGTTTTAAACAGCAAAATCATCTTAACTCATACTTCAAAAGAAACTGACACTGGGAAAGAAGAATGACTACATCAGTGGTCCAGATAAGTACTCCTCAATATTTTTCCTTCTCTATATTTTAGGAAAAAAATATTACTGTATTAAAGACAATTATTCTGTAACATTGACATCCATGAGAATAGGACTGGGCTCAAAAATGACTAATGGCAAACAATATCTCAGTTATGTCACAAAGGTAATTTTATTGAGTTTGAATGGCACGGTTTGGTATTGGGGTGGGCTGCAGGGGTGGTTCCTGTTGGAAGCTGCAAGAAGCTTCCCTTCTGTTTGATGGGACCAATGCTTCCCAGTTCCAAGATGGACCTGCCACTGGGCAAGGCTGATCCCATCAGAGACCTCACTGTGAAGCAGATATCCACCATGGAGGGGCTCATGCTTGGGCAGGTGGGTCCCCAGAGGAGGCTGCCACTCTGTGGGATGCCTGGGCTGGACTGGCTCCTGACCGGATCATGGACCCATGGAAAACAGAGCCCATGCTAGAGCACATTTTGCTGGCAGAACTTGTGACTCATTCCTGAGAGACTGCACCCTTGGAAGGGACCCACACTGGAGCAGCTCATGAAGAACTGCAGCCCGTGGGAAGGACTCGTGATGGAGAAGTTAATGGACAACTGTCTCACATGGAGGGACCCTTGCTGGAATGTGAGGAGTCCTCTCCCTGCGGATGAAGGTGCAGCACAGAAAACATGAAATGAGCTGACCCCAACCCCCATTCCCTGTCTTCCTGTGCTACTGGCAGGGATGAGGTAGACAATTCAGGAGGAAAGTCAAGCCCAGGAAAAAGGGAGTGGGGGAGGGAAGGTGCTTTTAGGATTTGGATTAATTTCTCATTTCCCTACTCTAATTTGATTGTCAGAAAATTAAAATAATTTCTTCAAGTCAATTCTCTTTTGCCCAAGATGGTAATTGGTGAGTGATCTCTCCCAATCTTATTTTGGTCCACAAGTCTTTTTTGAGTTTTCTCCCCCTTTTTCAGCTGAGCAGAGAAACAGTAGGGAGGCTTTGGTGTGCACCTGGTGTTCAGCCAGAGCCAATCCACCACAGTAGCTAAAGTGGGTACTGTGTGAATGTATGCCTTATTTTCAGTATCTCTATTTTAAAATTTAAAAAGTCCACTGGAAATTCAACTTGGAAGAATAATAAAGAAGGCTGCACAATTCCTTTATCGTAGGTAACAGCAGGAGATGAATTTTTGACTCCAATTGACAATGAAAAGCTAAAGATGGAAGCTACTACTGTTTCTAAACAGATTTAATAAAATTAGGATTCATGTAAATTTTACTCAATACTTTTTAAATTTTATTTTAAGACTTAACTGTTATGTTTGCAAATAGTAACATTTATTTTCATTTTATTTTTAGTATAATAGTGCATGTTAAAGTTTTGAAAATTAGGTATCATATGTAAACTAGTTTTCATCTGGCTAAACATCTATCTTTAATTATATGACTGGGTTTATAATTCTAAAGGTGAGATCGATGCCATCCTGCAAGTACACAGAAAACAGAAAACAGGAACATTATCCATAACCCCACAGCCATCATGCTCACACAGGAACCACAGATCTTGGGCTGTGTTCCCAGAGTCAATCTTCTGATAATCTAAGGCTTAGTTTTCTAAAATCTCATTTTACAGCTGTGCATTCCTTGTTAAAGGGGCTGATAACTGCCTTCTTTTCCATACATAAATAGACAGCTAGAGAAAAGTTGTATGGAACTGCAGAATCTGCACCAGGGAAGTCTCTTTTCAAGTTTTAGAAAGCAGACAACACCAATACTCTGGCAGGATGTTTCTTAAAGCAGAAATGCAAAGTTGTCTCCTGAGATACTGGCCAATGAAGATAGCTTGATGAAGTGAACAAATTTACCACCAACTTTGTTGGTTTTGATTTTTTCTTCTTCTGAACACTTGTCATTAATGGTCGATTGATGGTCAAATTGTATCTCATGCTACATACAAATGCTGTGGAGTTCTTTATAGAGATTTATTAATCTAGTCTGTTGTCAGCTGGGGACTCTGGCCAAAATACGTTAATTAAGGAAATGAGTAAGCTATTCATAGATCAAAGAGCAATTAGAGATTTCAGTTACATGGAAAGATTTTGTGGTAACAGTTTTCTCTTAAAGACATTTAAGCATCAGCAAACAAGGATTGTTTATGTCCTCAGCATGAGAACAGCTGAAACCCATAAATAGTTTTATAGGAGCTAGTTCAGGGTTTCATTCTAGTGCTGTAATTTGAAGTGATTACCTTTTTTTTCTTAATCTCACTCTTCATTTAATCCTGTTTGAGCCAGACTGTCATCTTTATTCAGAATGAACAGTATTTTTACACTGCAAATCATTCCAGTGATATCACTAATGCAATTTATTGCATGTTCTGAAATAAAGCTTTTCTTAGATGGAACTCCCTTAGACAAAGGAGTCTTGATGTACTGAATATGTGCTTGATAATTTGATAAAGTTTATATATCTGTTGCATATAATATTTCTCTCTACAAAGCATATGAGAAGACCATTTTTTTTTAATTTTTTTCCTTGTTTGTGTAATATAACAGCAACAGAGTGCTGGAGCTCCCCACAACACTGTACACAATGGAGGTTTATAAGCTTTTATAGGCAGTTGTCCTCATAGTCTGAACAGTTGCTCTGCAGCACAAACTAAAGAGACACTCTTTAGACTGCTGTTATATCACCTATTCAAAAGAAAAGTAACAATTTTTAAAGATATTTACGGTTAAAATATCAGATTACATGAGGCGCATGCTGCCATTACAAATTGCCAGTATTAGTTATAATATAAAGTTTTATATTTTATATATTTTATTCTATGTCTTTTTACTAATTTTATTGATATAGGTGACCAAGTGGGAGTCATTTAAAGTCATTGCAGCCAGTTAGGCACTGTCCATGGTCCTGTTGGCAAGGCCAGTCAGGCTTTCTTTTAATCATGTCATAGATGTGAGAAAGAATCCTTACTGAGTACCATGGAGCCAAACTTTGCTTGGGATTGAATTAAAAAACGAGTTAGGAAATTGGAATCCCATATTATTGTGTTCTTAAACAATATTTTGATGTCCAATATTGTTACTATTTTATTTAAATATACTTCAATAGCAGGGAAATTTTACAAGCTTTGACATGATTAGCACCAAAGTTGATTTTAGAAGGAGAGAGTAATCTAAAATTAAGGGTAAGAATCTTTCTTATAAGCCTACTTTATTAAATATAAGTTTTCATTAATAATATTTCTGCTTTTCCAAGTAAATTGTGACAGATTTTCTATTTTTTTGTAGGACTCAAAACTGACATCAGGGAAATGTATCTTCTCTAGTGATCAAAATATTTAAACCTATTCTACACAGATATGCTGAAAGATCCATGAAATTCCCTTTCTTTTCTTTCATTTGATGGTGAATCTGGAAACAGAAAGAAAAAGGCAGTGAGAGGAGAAGAGAGAGGTATTTAAAATGTACTGATATAACTGCATCTACAGTTTACAGCATCTAGAAGACAGATGCACTCTCTATTAATAAGAGTACAAAATGTCCAGTAAGTTATTTTAAGTTGGTTTTCTGCATGGAGGGAACTGAGAGATTGAACTTTTTATTCATTTTTTATTGAATTAACATAACTTAGAAGAAACAAATTGGGTGCATGGACAACTTGCAGAAAGAAAATGACACTACTGGATGCTCTGTAGCAAAGCTATGCAGTGAAGATCTAAAGTGTAGCATAAGTCAGCACTTGCTCATTCAAAATCAGAAACTCTGAGGCAGGTATACTCAAAAATACTATCCTTACAACCATATTGCCTGATTTACCTCCTGATTTATGAGTTAAATATTTTCATTCTTAAGGAAAAGTTTTGATACATGTACAATCTGTGTGTATGATGTATATGACAATTAAGTACACTAGACCTATTCAACCTGTAAAAGGGTTCTGATGGTTCTGGTCTTTAAAATCAAAATTTGATAATTCAGATAATGGAAATAAGGAACAATCATTCATTGTCTGAAGACAGTGAATATCCAGTATGAACTTTCAAGTATCAACTTACTGGTAAAAAGGAAAACATCCATTGAATTAATCTGGAGTTATTTGCATATTCCCACATAAATTGAAAAGAAATATTAAACAAAATTACCTTTAGCACATGTTAATGAGTATAATGAACAATTATGTATTGTGCTTCAAGGTGAGGAACAGGAGTTCTTAAGTTATCCCATCCTTAGTAGAAGGAACTTGTCCTATAAATGTGACAGTTCTCTTGTTGCATGATTTAATTTCATATTTTGGTTAAAAATATGTTCCACTTCAAAATACTTTAGCTGAGAAGTATATGATCCATTTAAATAACAGGAAATACCTTTTCTTGATTTAGTGAATATTGTTTAGTGTGGGGGGATGAAGAGTCTTCTTAATGATTACACTAGGAGTAAAAGATGTGTTCAGCAAACATGGTAATAATTAGAAAATGAAGGCTGACACTGAAATTGATTCATTTCACTTTGGCTCACCCAGCTGTGACAATATCACAGTAAAAGAAGGGAAATTCCACTCCCACCAGTAGATTCTTTACTCCTTTGTCTGCTATTTGCTCTCTTGGGGCGCTTTTGACAATTTCATTTTGATTTGGGGAACAGAAAACACGTCCTCCAATGTTTCTCCTGCAACTGCTGTTTATCCTACTAAGTGCAAGCCTCTAGACGACAGGTGAAGTACAGAGTTCCTGTTTCATAAAAATATCAAAATATAAAAGTGGAATGAAAAGTCAAAATAGCTCTCATTCATCAGAAAGAGAGAAAAATGCACAGCTCAACTGAGTGAATATAATTCTATTTCATAGATTCACAACCCTTCACAGGTATTTTGACTGTTTCAAATGATGCAGACTGAGTTAACATTCAACATGAAAAATCTTTCTGAAGACAAACAATTTATATATGTATTGAAATCAGATATATGCACAATATGTTTTTATTGAATAATTTATTTAATCAATGAAATCCTCAAAATTACCTCTTTTAGGAAACAAGTTAGAAACTACACTTTAAAAAAATCCTTTTTTAATCCTTAAAGAAAGATTTGAAAATTAAGTTGTAATATTATCTTCAATTTTCTATTGAATTTTAATCATAATGAACTACATTCAGTACTCCTGCACTTTCTCATACTTTCTTCTCTCCCACTCTTGAGTATAGCTTCTGAAAGTCAGAAAATAAGGGGAGAGAGAGAAATTATAGGAGAAACTATGAAAAATGATCTTACAATAAAACAGAAGAGTAGAAATGCAAACAACAGATCTTTTTCTCTCCATATGTCCTTCTGTACAGTCTCCATCAGTCATTAATACTTTTGAAGGAGTTCAATTAACTGTTCAGAGACATTCAGCTAAAGAAACAGAAAGAGAGGGCACTTCAAAACTTTCATTACAAAAATTACAGCAGCTGGTTAATCTCACCATTCTACATTTGATCTGTATGTAACAAACTTGTATTCGATTTAAGAAAAATTATAATAGTGGAACCAAAGTGGAACTCCTGGAAGAAAGCAAAAGTGAATCTTTTTAAGGACTACCTTGACTGTAGAATTAACTTTGTTCAACAGAAGCATTCTGGAGGTATTCGTAACTACAAAGTTTCTATGACACCTTACTTTTTCTGTGATTTTCCATCTCAAATGGAAAAACTATATGTTTAGTTCCAGCAATATACCCAGTAGGAAGGTGACCTGGCAATATGAGATTTTAGACATTGCAAGCTGGGAGCATGAAAGAGTTAAGTACTGGAAACCTAGCTGAGTAATGTTGAGAAGCAATTTTGATAAATTCAGAGAGGTATGCCAAAACTAATAGATATTAATAACAGGTAGCTACAGAAGTATAGTGCATCTATGGACATGCATACACATCTCCTCATCAATCATCATTTTTGTGGAGGCAGCTATTAATGGCTCTAAAACTGAGCTGTATCTTTGACTATTTTGTACTAATAAAACATTACCTAGGCTTGACTTGAAGGCTGTGAAGTCAAATAATGGTTTATAACAGGCCTTCCCAAGCAAGATGGTATCAGAAGCCTTGAAACTGCAAGCACAAGGTGATACCAAATGTTCCAAACTTATAAACTCTACTCAGAAACAGTCAATTAGTATTTACTAAAGGAATACAGTCTTGGGAACAGAATAGAACTACCTTTTGCAAATAACAGAGAGAGCAATGAAAACTCTCTAGCATGTGTAAAATGTAGATGCAACACAACATTCTGAGAAAAGCACTAAAAAAATTGTGAGTAAAGGAAGCTGGCTATTAAAAAACATACTGAATAACCTCAATGACACCTTATAACAAGGTGAAAATACCCACACTAGGAAAAGTGGTTTCAAAATAGGTTGGGATTCTTATGACTTGCCAAACAACCCACTGAAAAAGTGAAGCATAACCTCAGAAAAAATGGTAGATATTACAATGGTTGTGTGCAACAGCTTTAACTGTTACTTAATTTGTGATAGTCTGTAACTGAATATTTTGGACCCTAAGTGCTAGTATAATTATAAACTGATTTATATTCACTCTTTAATTACCATACTAAGACTTTAGTTTGACTTTCATTGACTTATTGTTTTCAAATACAAAGTGTGCTTCCCCAGCCCAAAAACATGCATGAGGTCCTTCATAAAGTTCCTCACTATTGCATATGGTTAGGATTCAAATGTGAGAATAATCTGGGGGGGGGGGGGGGGGGAAGTCATATCATATTGTTAAATATTGGATCTTATTCTTTCTTTGCATAGTCTCAAAAATATTAAATACAAGTCTGGTGTTTATAACTCATGTCAAAAATCTGTTTCATGCTTTCAGAATTGGAATTTGTTTAAGATATTGTTACAGAGACAAATGTTTTCACTCAGTAATGTTCAGGGTTTTAAGTGTGTGTCTTTTCCTTCAGCTGCAGATTTTGGCTTAGTGTCCTTGTTCTTTACGTAAGTAGTTTGTCAGACCTTACATTAAAACTCTGCAAGGAATAACTGAAAACAGGAAACATAAAAAAAAGCTGGGTGAAATTTCACATGATCTTTATAAAGATTGGCAGTACTGATAGCTGTCTTTGAGATACTATTGTATTTAGACACCAAGTTAAAGTGTTAAGACTAATTTGACTATCAAATAAAATTTTTAAGTTGGTGAATTGGTACAAAAAAGTAAAGATTTTTGAGTAGAAAAGTCCATTGTCTTTGAAAAACTAGACTTTATCACAACACAGTTGTGTACTCAGCTTCCTATGATTTCAGCCTCAGTGCTTTATAACTGTTCTCTAAAGTAGAAAATGCTATTTTAAAATTTTTGAGAAAATTAGGTTTGGGAATATTGTTGGATAGAAAACAGACCTTTTATTGCTCTTCTCAATTATTGGAACAAATATTATGCAAAATAATATAAAATGTAAAAGACTTAAAAAATAAAAGAATTAGATGCAGATTTTAAAGCTACACATGGATGATGACAGCAGCAGTTCTTGAAAAAGAAATGTTCATTATCTTTTATCTTTAACTGGACATAGTATAGAAGAAATAAGTGACCTTTAAACAAAGAGATCTGAAGAGATTTCCCCCCACCCCCCAACTTCTTTTTGATACAATGCCTCTGTCAGGATTTTTCATATAGTCTTCACCAAAAATTATTAAGAGCTCATTTATGAGTTAAAAAGTAAGCCTTGCTTTTTCTTTCTGAGTAATGAATTTGGCATTGAAAGCAGCTTCTTTCTAATACTTATTTTTCATTAAAAATCTTTTCAAGCACAAAATTGTGTTGTGTTTTTTCCCTCCCTAGAAAATACCAAACTTTGTTGGATGAACAAAATAAATCAATGGAACTTACAAAATTCTCTTTCCGTTATTAAAGTTTATATCATGGGAATTAAATGAGGATTTGATACTTTCTTAAATTACAGCTTTATATTAGAAATGCCATCAGTTTTAGCTGCCATTGGAAATTTTAACTACAGATCTTCATTGCAAGATGCAATAATCAGAATATTCAAAGACTTATTCATAAGCTAATTAGATTGTGCTACGTAACTTCCTCACATTTTCATTCTGTTTTCTCAAACAGCAAGGATCCAAATGCACAACATAGTTAAATGTCATAGTACTGCATTTGATTGTAATGAAATCTGGAAAAATCCATGTATTTGAAAATAAATTGTGCCTGCATTGTGCAAACTTTATGGGAAACTGGGACCTTAACTCAGATCTGCACAATGGGATGTTGAGTGATTAAAAACCATAGATGATGAAACTATAGTATTCTATGACAGATAGATTTTCTGCCTCAGTCAACATAACATTTACAGATGATAGAAAATAAAATATACAATGGAGAAGTTAAAATTCATCTCTAATATTTTACAACATTTGCCTCCCATATTTCATGCTGTTCAAGACACAATTACTATGAACAGTAGGATAGGTCTCTCCCCTTGCTAGCTTTCATGCATAATAAATAAGCTTTCAATATATAATTAATGTAAACAATGAAACTGAAAACAAGGCACCTTTCCCCAGCCAAAAGGTTATTACAAAATACTATAATTATTTAACATCTTGGATTACGTATCTGAAAATCGTGTGACTTTTTAGTTTATTTTGTAATAAACCCAACCTTTTCTCAGAAATTTCCATCTACAACTCAGAACATCCTCAGTCTTATTTAGATCTTAACACACCAGTTGTTTATTTGGGGCTTGACTGTCTGCCAGAAGAGCACTAAATATAGATTTTTTTTGTTGTTGTTTTGTTTATTAACTGATAAGCAAGATTGTTTACTATGTTAATCAGTGCATCCTTACTCCTGCCTTGAAGGCTATTTATACTGAGGTTGAATATTTCAGCTAATTGGAAGAAGAATTCATGTTAGATCCATAAATCTTGCATATAAGGTTAATTTTAGTGTTGTACTTACTCCTGCTGTAACCATATATCAATGGTTTAACTGTCCCTTCTGAATTTGTTTAGTCTTTGCAAAGATTCCTGAGAGCTACAGAGGCATTCTGCAATATATCTTATAAGACTCCACAAAATATAAGCAGCTGAATGAAAATATTATGGTGATGTCAATCATTTAATGCCCACTATCCCTTGCAGGAGGCAGCCATGGAGCGCAGTACCCAGGCAATACTGTTTCAAACACTTTGCAGCTAAAGAGAGCACAGGGAACCCCAGAACACTGAATGTAGAAAAAAAAAATATTATTATTAAAGAGCTACTAAGGTTTCTCAAAAGATAAAGGGCTGGTAGTTTTAAGACAGTTGTTTAGTTTTTTCATGATCAAACAATTTACTGTAAACACTTATACTGACAGATGTTGGTTTTCTATCTCCATTTTTGTTGAGGTCAACTAAGAAAATGAGCCTTCCATAGGCAAAGAAACCAGTGGAAAAGCTTTCTGGAAACAAAAAAAAAACCCAAACAAAACATTGGGAGCTGCATGTTTGGAAATATGGCATTAATGATTCAGCACACGTCGTAAGAGATTAAAAATGAATATTGATTCTGCTAAGCACCTACCCACATGTGCAAGAAAAGGCTGCTTCCCTTGGAATTCTTTGATGTTATCTCACATTATGTATTATACTTAGCAAAACAAAAGGTAGTATTAGGAAATCATGTTTTCAAAGGTTACAAGTATCCAGAAATGTGGAAAAAGCACACATCATGGAAAAAAACACTTTCTAGCTTATAGGGTCCTAGTTTACAGATATTATATAATAGCAAGAATCTAAGAAGAGTTATAGATAAATGTGTGCACAGCCTGAAACAAAGCAAAATGTGTAAAGAAAAAAATCCAGCAATTTAGTTCTTACTGAACTGTGATACCTGAGCTGAATAGAGCATGGAGAGCAGGAGACTAAGCAAAAAATTAAAAATTCTGATTTCTGTTAAAATAACAGTTTTTGGTAATGATAGCTTCAAGATACTTCAACATTACTTCAGGATTTGACTTTGACTGATATTTTTTATGAAAATCATCCTGAACTGTCTTAAGAAAAAACCCAAACAGAGGACAAGATTTCTAACAGAAAAGAAGCTTTTTAAAATTAAAAAAACCCATACTAATTTAAAAGGAGATTTTGCTATACCAAAAGAACAAAGTTATAATTCATAAATTTAATCTACTTTTAAATATATCCATATTGAGAATTACACTATGCAAACACACAAAAAAATTAATAGACTATATTGAGCCTATAAAATGTCAATCATTGAAACAGAAAAAAATCTTTTATACTAGAAAATAGCATTTAAAAATTAATTGTGAGGTTGAGGGCCTAAAAGTCAGCAAACACTGGCAACATTGAGGTAGGTCTAAGAGTTAGAGATTTTGTTTCCTTATGTCTAGAGAAATCAGCCTGTAGGTAGCCAGCAATAGAGCAATAATGCTGTTCTCAGAGTATACTTTGAATTTTTGTTGATATTGTTTTTCTCCATGTCTTCCTTGTAATTTCTTAGCTGTGTTTTGACATGGTACTGAGCCGCAGAGTTTGCCTTCTGCTTCTCCTTTCCCTTCTCCAGTTTGTCCTTTGGCTCCCCTGTTGTTCTCTTGGCCATGATTTCAGTCCCCCGGTCTCTCTGATCCACTTTCTGAGCCTCTTCATATCTTTCTACATTGTTGGCTCTCTCTCTTTTTCTTTTTATATGTTTTTTAATCTCTCCCATCTATAATGTTGCACAGTTCCCACATGGCTTTGATTAATGCACTCTTCCCCTGCTTTTGCATAAGTAGGACTAAGCTAAAGAATTCCATGAACTGTTTTTAGAAGCAGCTTAAAATGTTTTATCTTCTCCAGAACTCTCTCACTTTTACTGGGTTTGATTTAAATATTTTGGTTCAGATTCACAGTGAAAGTGGATGGAAAAGATGGAGCAATCCCCCTGAACCCACTCACATTGAGCCTTTGTCCTATTAAATCACCTGAAGGATTTTCTATATGAAAATAGGATAATAGGATATATGGGTTATTTCTCTCCTTCTACACAATCTCCTTTGCTAATGCCATGAATGGAATCTGCTTTAGCCTGTGGTCTGGCCACTAGCAGGCTTCTACCATATGAAGACTATGGTATCCTGACATGAGTAGCTTCCCTGCTCACTGTGCTACCTAGTTTTTGGTTGCTAGAAACCTATATTGCCTCAGCCAAGGAGGAGTATTTGTCTTTAACATGATTTTACAACCATTTCTGCCTCCAGGACTATTCTTGCTTTTATGACTCAATCTCCTAGTGCAGATTAGGTGAAATCAGCATTAACCTTCTAGGTAATTTTTTTTCTTTCTATGGAGGAAAGAATCAAGAGAGCTACAAGGAAGTTGTCCGAGTGTGTGCTGTTCTTTCTGAAAGCAGCAATGTTATGTCACCTACCTGTAGTAAATTCATTTATTTTTCAGGATCACTGTCAGTCAGAAAAGCGGGATTAGACCATGACATCTCCTTGGGCCTGAATTTTCAGACCTTTGTGAGAAGTAGAGAAGAGTCATGTGAAGGAAGAGATCATAGGCAATAACTCACAAATTCATCCTACCCAATTTGAGACCCCTAACTGAAATACTCGGGAGTGTAGTCAACCTTGTAAAGTCAAAAGAGAGCTACATGAATGAGTGACCTAGACACTCTCAGGGGAAAGTTCAGACCTTAGACTGAGAAGCCTTCTGGAGGTCTATATCTCTCTCTTTGATCAAGGAAACTAAAAATGCTACAAATCTACCCTAAGGGTCTTCATCATTGTAAGGTTAAGTGGAACGAATAGGATTCAAAAACATATTCTAAAATAATGGGGTATGTGAAGTAGGGAATAGGTGCCTATAGGAGCTTACAAAGAACAAAGTGCTTAACTCCTAACAGGAATCTTTCTGTCAGGGCCTTGGAGCACCCACAGCTTTGCCTGTCCCTGCCCACCCTTCAGGGGCTCCCTCTTCTGTTCTTGGCCCAGGAACTCATTTCACACTCCTGAGCCATCAGCTCCTGCCCCAGCAATGCCTTTTGACCCAGCTCCATCTCCCCACAGCCCTGCCTTGCCTGTCTAGGGGTGCACTCCCAGACTGTCTAGGGCCAGCCTCATCTATCCCAACCACAGGAACGTGCCTTGTACCCAGGGCTGGGGTTGCCCTGGCTCCCCCTGGATTTCCTGCTCCTGGCTGGGATGGTGGGATGTGCCCTGCCTGATGGAACCCACCCTGGTGGACCTGAGGCACCCCTGCCACTCTCTCTGGAGGTTTACTGCTCCTGCTGAGTCCTGGTAGTTTTTCTTTTCCATATTTTTTTTCCATTTTTCTTTGCTCCATTTCCTCTTTAGGTGCATCTCTGCTTTCAGAGAATATTTTTCTCTTATATCTCTTAAAGCAGGATCTTTGGGAACATTTAGGTGCCTAATGAAGCTGACTTGGACTAATGGCATTTTTCACACTGGCTAGGCACTTCAATTCTATTGAAAAATCAGCATGAGAACATTCTTTCCTCACTTTTGTCTGTGTTGTCATTTGTATCCCTATTACCCCAACACTGGGCGCAGGGGTGGATTGAAAATTTGAGGGAAGATTCCAGATATCGCTGGGAAGCTCAAGGAGGAGTTGGGAAACAGACTGGAGCAAAGTATGACTAAGTAGAAAGAGGATAACAAATCAAGGTCTATAATGGTCTAATTCATTGCAGAGCTCTCATTACTCAGGGGAGCTGGGCAAGCAGGCACCATCCCTGTGGTGGGTGTGCAATCAACTGGCCCAAAGGCAGTGGATTTGCTTGTTGCATGCTCCTGAGCCATTCAGTCAGAAACTTGATAAATCCCCATTAAAATAAGAAGAACAATGGTTTACCATTGAAAGCAGTATGCCTACTTCCAGAAAGATTAAAAGAAGGAGTCTGATCCAGTGTTGGGTAAAGAAGGAAAGGAGTGAATGCCTAACACATGAAAAAATGCTTACACATGTTGAGAAAGGCATAAATGTAAGTGTGGGATGGGGATCTAGGGATTTTAAGTACAAGAAGAGAGCATTAGAAATCCTTCAAGGTTTGCCATTTTTTCTAGTATTGAAAGATAATTCAAAATTCAAGCATGTGGACTAAATCTTCCAAAATCATTTTAAGTTGTATGGGACACAATTCAAAAATTTGTCCAAGGTCTTTTGAAATCTGGCTGCTGCCCAGACTTTTGAGGTGTTTTACAGACAGTGATGTATATTGTCAGGCTCTTTATATGGCTGTCTGGAGGTGATTGCTGTGCTGAGAATAGATAAGGTAATTGGCACCATGCTGAGGTAAGATTAGGAAAGGCAGACTTATAATTCCCTGGGTGATGTTCTGAGGGCAATGATTCTGAAAGAATTAAAAAAAAAAATTGAAATTCAATGTCAAATAAACACAAGCTCTTTATCATTTGGGGTTGGGAGTTGGGAGGGAAAGTCAAGTAAAAGCCTCCAAGGGAGCAAACATGTCACAGAGACATTGCAAATGTAGTGACAGGTGCTCCACACAGCAGAAGTAAAGGGCATCGTTTTCCAACCACCAAATGATTGCTTCTTCAGAGAAGACAATCACACAGCTTCTTTCTAAGCAAGATTTCCTCTGACAATAGTTTTTCCTCACAAGGGTCTCAGAACACTTTATTATTTCCTCATTTCAGTTTGACAACAGTTCCAAATCAGTTGCTGAATAACCAGAATAAACCGGTATTTTTACTGAGATATGAGTGTGGACATGCTTTAAGAAATGAAAAAGTTTGTGATTTACTGTGAAGATCAGCCATCCTTATGGTGTCAGTCATCCTACTCTTGACTGGGCTGAGCCCTGAAGCCTGTTTCCTGGAATGAGCTTTTGTACAAGCTGTGGACTTAATGCATGCAGTCAGTTTCCAATTAAGAACAATAGGGGAGGACTGAGGAGACAGACCATGGGAGAACTTACATAATGCTACTGCTTGTAAACCAAAGATAGCTCTTGAAAACCAGGGTGAGATGGCACTAATATTCATTAATAATGAATGCCTTCCAGGAAAGCCTTTATGTATGAAAGTGTGCCACTGGCTTAGGCCCAAAATTAGAATGGCTGTGTGCATTTAGGTCTCTGCCTGTACTAAAAAACCTGATAGCCAGGAACTTGCTTTGGGAATCCTGTTTTAGTGTCAAGACATTGCTGACATAATTTTCACAGGATTTATAAGATATACAGGTTATCCATTCACAACAGAACTCATTGCCTAAGATTATCAGGTAAATTGAGTTAACAGGCAATCAATTAGTTAAAGATGGAATTTAAATGTGTTAAGTAAATAGGAATTGTGATCTTCCTATGGGATAAAATATATGTGACAAATTCTACCAAAAAAATTCATTTCATCTGCAGATCCTAGTTGTCAGGGAGAGAACAAATTCAGTTTTTTGGTTTTTTTTTTTTTCAAACATTCTAAGTAATAGATAATTGACTTTAACAGCAAAATTATACCTATGTGAATTTACAATCTCCTTATACATCTGTAACTTTGTCACTATGTTGTAATGGTAACTTATTCTTAACCTAGGGTGTCTTTTCTTAGTGACACTAAAAAATCTGAGCAAACTGGGGATGTACTAAATAAAAGGAGGCATCGCTGAAGAAAAACTTGTATGGAGACCTTTGCCACCTTGGAACCCTTTTGTTATGTTGGGGTTTTTGGACTGGTTTTGTGAGTGATAAATTTGCAGATGAGAACATTGCCTTTATTTAAAAGCATTTAATGTAATGTGGCCACCTGTTAGCATCAATCAAAAAATAATCCAGTTTATCCTCTTGACTCTCTACTCCATCTACGTAGAATCACAGAATGTTTGGGATTGGAATGGACCTTAAAGATCACCTGGTTCCAACCCCCCTGTCATGGGCAGGGGCACCTTCCATAAACCAGCTTTCTCACAATCTCATCAGCCTAGTCTTGAACACTTCCAGCACTACAAGTCCTTGGAAGGTATCCTTGGACAGCTTTCCTGTAGGCCCCCTTTAGACACTGGGAGGCTGTTAGAATGTCTCCCTGGTGCCTTCTCTTCTCCAGGCTCCACAGTCCCAACTCTCCCAGCCTGTCTACTCTGAGAGTGCTAGAGTGCTCCAGCCCTCTGATCACCCCAATAAGCCTCCTCTGAACTCATTCCAACAGATCCATGTCATTACGCTGAGGGCCCCAGAGCTGGATCCTATACTTTAGGTGGGATCTCATGAGAAGAGAGTAGAGGGGGAGGATCACCTTCCTCAACCTACTGGTCACATCCTAAAGGTGATTTAGAAAGTTGAAGATCACTACCAAAATTTGTTTGACAAGACATAGTGCACAAAGGGATGAGGCAGGTCACATGTCTCTCTTCAGAGCAAGACTTAGTCTATAAATTAGACATCTCATCTCTTGGGATCTGGACCTTGCATTTTTTTAGTAGAATCACAAAAAATTTGAACTCATTCTTCTTCACAGGTACTTAATTATTCTTAAACTGATGTTATTTCTGCTGATGACCAAAAACGGGTCATAAAAAAGAATTTTTTTTTATCAACACTGCATTTTGTGAGACTGAGACTGTTTCCATAGATATAATAGTTTACTAGATTGAGACCACCATGAGATTTAAAAAATAAAATGCTTTTCCTCTCTTGGGGTTAGAAATTGCCAAACAGTTTCTATTCTTTCATTCTATCAAAAGAAAATAATTTTATACTCAAATTCAGGAAGATTTCTGGAAAAAAATTTTGAAAGCCCCTAAGAGATAAGTTGTGTTAAGTTTTAGAAATTAGTGGAATAGGAATTTTCATGATAACAGATTTGGATCTGAGCTCCTAAATTAAATTGAAACCTCACATTAGAAGGTCAAATACTTTTTTACTTCTCTTCCCTTCAATCCAATATTCAGTGATTAGCAATGAGAAAGTTCTTCTCTCTAAAAATACCATAAATATTAAAGCTTTAGTAATCACTGAAAAATAAGGTTCTTACAGGACAGGGAATAATGAACATATGCTAAACCTAGTAACTAATAAAGGTGTGTTTAAACATGAATTTATTCTCTTTGACGTAAACATGGCTATACAAGGCTCATCCTAATAGAAAGGGGTTTAATGTCTTTTTTCCTTTAAATAACTGAGAGGCCTGAGCTGTTAACATGAAGAGATTTCAGAAAATGCCTCTTTAATTAAAATAGAATGATGGAATTAGACTGCTGTTTTATTCCATTGTCTTACAAATCATAACACCAAAGACATCTCTAAAATGTGAATCAATATACCTTCGACAACAGAGAAATTGAGAAGAAAGGGTAGAAACTTCTTAATGTTTTCTTCTGAAAGACAAGAATAGAATTATTTGATGTGGATAATTAAAACAAATGATGTTCACATCCCAATGTTTACTGTACTTGCATTTGATATTACAAACCTTGCAGGCAGCCTAAAGCAGTAACTTAAATTAATGAAGGAAAATAAGATGAAAGACTACACATAATGTTGAAGGTTGAAGAAATTGTTAGAAATATTATCACTGAAGGAATTTTTTAGCTTAAAAGGATAACATTGTCAGAGGGACTTAAAACTATTATAGTTCTGAAACAAAAAGAGTCGTTATATTGTTTTTTGTGTATCAACTGAGATTGTGGAAGAAAAGAAAACCTCAATAAGGAGTAAAAAACAAAGAAAGGATCCAGTTGGACCACAAAGCAACATGTTAAAAAAACTGTGGATGATGTTAATCTGTCTGAAAGCCAAAATTTTCATCAAAATCTATGCATGAATTTTTGGTTTACAAGTTTATCTTTAAAAGTGGGTATTTTTTACTAAAAGGAAAGCCCCTACATTTTCAAACTCCGTAATAGTTGTAAGTAACATTTAATTGCAGAAAATAATATTTGTCAGAGTATTATTCAATAATAAAACTCCAAACTCCCCTGTTTGATACAAGAATAAAAGAGGGGAAATAATTTTTAATCACATTAATTATTAGTCTTTGCATATGATAATATCAATGCCAAAAATTGTGAAATTTTATAATTTTTTTTAAATTATTTTCTAAATAATGGGAAATTAACAATTTTAAAAATTGAGAAATGAACACTAATTAACAAATGGGGAAACTAGGCCATGTGAAAGTGTTGCTCAAGACAGTCAGGAAATTTTTATTAGAGAAATGGATAAGGTCCATTTCCCTCATTCTATGATATTATGTTAAAACCTTTTAAAACTGTCTCAGTTTGGAAAGACAGGAGGATGCTACAGAAGGCAGGAGCCTCCCCTGAAATGGAGAATATAAACCCTTCCCCACCCCTCCAAATTGCTATAAATTTTAAATTAAGGGGCTCTCAGGAGAAAAAATATGGGAGCAGGAAATAACAGTTCTTTAATAGGGGGAAAAAAAAAGGATAAAATAAACAATGCAGTACACTAGAACAACACTGACGGAGTCAGAAACCCAACCTGACACCCTGTGGGTCAGGGTGTTGGTGACAGTCCAATTGGAAATGTGGCTGCAGCCCTCCTGAAGTATGAGGTGTGGTTCTGTTGGAGCAAGGAGGACCTGTAGAGAAGGATGTATTCTTCCTCCAAAGATCCAGTGGAAGAATAGGCAGCTGCTGTTCCTCTGGGGAATCCCATGGAGAAAGCCGTGCTGGTGTCTCAAAAGCTTCTGGATTATATCTGGGTAGGAATGCTTGGCTCCTCCCCCTGGGCGGAGCATCTCACAATGGAATGTTATAGTTCTTATCAGTCATGCAGTGACATTCAATAGCTGTTATCAGCAGATGTCCCCTCCCGAGGGAGGTGTGAATGTGGTCACTAAGAGAGAGATAAGGCAAACTGCCCACTTGACAAAGGTAACCTGCCATACAGATGGTAATGGAAAACAACTTGCATTGCAATCTTCAAAACTAAATACATGCTTTAGGTAACAATTACCAGAAGCTGCAGACAAGAGGAATCTTTAACAAAAATGAATTTGTAGAAGGCAAATAAACATAATTTAAAACCCACAAATAAAAAAAAATGTTTAAAAGGTAATACCTGGCTAGAAATTGTAGCAAATAAATACTAGCTCTAAGGAAAAAAATACAGACCATGTTTATGTGCTAGAAGATTTCAGAATTTAGTCAACATTCAACAAATAAAGAGCTTGTCTTTTCAAGGTTAGGTTTCCTGATGGATTTTGTTGCCTAATTACAAGTTCAATCTACAGAGTTATCAGTGAGCTGGCACGCAAAATACCTGGATGTATAAGTTCCTGTTAAAACACATCTTCTAAGTATTAGCTGCAAACCAGAAGGAAAAGATTGCATAGCATGTTTTCAGCCATAGTCATCAAACATGTTCTTATGTAGAACCCCTCAGCAATAACATAATGCTTACAGAATCATTTGGATATTGAAAATTTGAGAGTGGGAAATCTGAATTTACAGGAGTGGCTGATTCAAATTCTTCTTCTAACTGCTCTTTGACATTGTGAAAACTCTTTAAATATCAGTGGCAAAATTTTTGATTAAATGTGTGACTAAAGCTGTGCCATCAAGTTGATTTATATAGACACACAGAGACCTGTCCTTTTATAAATATAAACCAGGGTATCCTTTTCATAGAACAGGTTCAGATGCACAACTCTGAGTGTATTTTTCAACCCATGCCCGTGAGATAATGAACCATATAAGTAAAACTCCTAATGTCAAACCAGAAACAGGAATACTTGAATTTCTGCCTCTAGGACTTCATCTGACTACATTTATTTCTAGACTATTAAATGTTAGTTCAAAAAAAATAAGAAGACCTTGCATATTTATCTCCAACACCGTAATCATAGCAGTGAGAATGTAGCATAAAGAACAGTTCCAGCTGTTCTGGAGGCTTGAAATAAGCCTCAAGGTGGATGCTTATTTCATTGAGAGAGGTAAGCAGGGTTTCATTTACAATCTAAATTTTCTATGTAGTAATTTCTTCTAAATTTCTATGCATGACTCTGCATGCTCTATTTTGCAAATCTTTCTAAAGGATTATAATTTTTCCTCAATATTGTTCTGCCTGTGTCCATCAAGTTTCAATGCAGATTTCACAGAGCAGCAGAGTACATAATAAAGGGATCTTGTCACTGAGTCTCAGACACCTTTGTATTTTTAGCTCTTAAATCTTTAGAATTGTTATATTATGGTTTAAGTAAATGTAGCAAGCATGGCTCATAACTTAATGAATATAGTTGCAGAGTGTAGGTGCTGACTTTCTTCTTGGGAATGCAAGGACTGCATCTATAGTAAGAAAAATAAAGAAATAATTTATGGCCATAAACTACTCAGGGTAGTAGTATACAAAGACATGAAAAATAAAAAAAAAAAATTGTAATTAATAACTATCCTAAATACAGTTCTTCTGGAGTCACTTAACAAACAAGCAGGTCAAAATATGTAATTAACAGAAGGAACAACATGGAAAGAGCTAGAAATCAGTCTTGAGATAAAAAAAGAGGAAGAGCTATGAACAAACTTTCAGAAAAGGATAAAATGCAATATTGCATAGATTAATGGGATCAAAATGACAAGATAAAACTTCATATGTATTTGCTTGAGGTAATTATAATCTATTCTCTAGAGTCATTTAGTTTTCCTCTGGTCATTAAGCATTTTAATATGTTTGTGTGTCATACTGGCATTTGAGCTTCACAAAGACTGAAGCTTTCAGCCTTTTATTTCTATAGATAATATACTAAAAAGTGACCTAGCAACTTTTCTAACAAAGTAACACAGAGTATCTGTCTGGTCATCTCAAAAAGTATTTGCACAGCATGTAAGAAAACTTTTTGAAAAGGTTTATGTTGGATTTCTGCCTGTTTGGTTGGTTGGTGGTTTGGTTTTGGTTTGCATTACGGTTTTGGTTCTTTTTTTAAAAAGAAATTATAAAGAAAAGGTAGGCTTCTTGAATTCACTTCTTGAATATCAGCTTAAAAATCTAACCACCCCTCCATCTTCTAAGTATTAGCTATGAACCAGAAGCAGCAGATAGAATGACAACATTAATCTAATGCTAGTAAATAATCTCTGCAATTCCAGAAAGCGAGTAAATTCCAATATGCATGCATCATTGACTACACCCTCCTTTGCTTTATGCCAATAAGGTTAATTTTTTTCTCACTTGGGAAGATTATTTTGAACCAATTCTTTTTATTGACCATTACTGATGCTTGGAAAGCCACCTGCTTCTTTTGCTATCTCTAGAGAATTGCTCTTCTTTGTGGTACCCCTTGTCTTCCTAGAGTGAAATGGGGATATTAGCCTATAATTCTCAGGACTGTATATCTTTAAAATTTATTGCAGTGGTTTTCTATTTGGAAATTGAAGATGGGGTCTTTCTTCCATAGAATTAATCACTATTTTTTAAAAGACCAAAAGCCCTAAAAAATAAGAAAACATTAGGATTTTGTATATATTTTCAAAGATTTTGTATTTTTCCAAGGTAAAGAAAACCCAATTCCAGTGACAATAAATGCCTAACATTCTCTTGTCAGTAATTCTCTTGCTTACCTTCCATGAATTTGTTACTTGTCTCTTGCCTAGGTGAAAGTCTATACACTGTCTTGGCACTCTCACTGACCTGCTGGTAATTCTCTTCCTAACAGAGCCAAGGATGCTCTTTCACACGAGGGCACACTGGGGAAGCATGTTCAATTTGTCCACCAGGACATCCAGGTCCTTTTCTGCCAAGCTGTTGTCCAGGCAGACAGCCTGAGCAGGACTTTACTTTTCTTGTTGCTGAGCTTTGCAAGATTCCAGTTTTCTTATTTCTCCAGCCTGTAGAGGTCCTTCTGAATGACAGCACTATCCACTGGTGTGTTGGCATCTGCTCCTAACTTGGAATCATCTGAAAACTTCCAGAGGTTGCACTCTAAGTGCATAAACTTGCACATTCGACTTTCCAACCCAATCTGCCACCTTCTTACTTGATTACTATTTATTATATCCCTTCCTGGCAGTTCCTATTTTAAAGTTTTCTACAACTCATTGGTCACCCTGTTGGCAAGTACTGTTGCCTTTGATTTTGAATGGCTATTGTCCATGATTTATATCTAAAACATTCCATATGATGTGCTAGATAGTACAGAGGCAACCTTTCTCTAGTGTTCCTGTTCTCTGAGTAACCCCATACCTTTAGCTTCCCAGAGGTATCTCAATGTTTATATAAAACCCCTGATCTGGTTAGGATGAAGTTCACTTTCCCTTCTCCTATATCATACTTACTCTCCTGCTAGATGTGGTAGTTCTTGCTCCTCAAACGAGTTCCTTCCTGACAATACAATAAAAAAAAATCTATTTCTGTTTTTTTCACTGAACAGGGAAAAGTAATCAGTTGCAATTATTGATTGCATGCACAGATAGATAGATAGACAAAAACTTACTCTAGGAAAGTTAAATCAGTAAAAATTTTGAAATTAACTCTGAATGTTTTTGGATTCAGTAGTTATTATTCCTTACTGAGGATATACTATTATTGTTACTGAGTCTGACTCCTATTAATGAGAAAATTTTAAATTTATTGTTGATGAAGTTTTTTTTTAAGTTTGTTTATTTGTCTTTACATAATTCAGCTGTCTGTTTTGTTGTTTTTTTTTCTCAGATGGGAATTTCTCAAGTATCCAATGTCAATCCCATTAAAAAAAATCCTTATATTCAGTGGTAAATTGGAATAGAGACAAAAACATTCAGGAGATTGTTCACAGCACCCTGTGCTTCTTATTGGCTGGATCTTACACCAACAGCAACTTTTTCAGGCTGTCCTTTTATTTTCAGCCTGGAAGTCATAAGAGTGCAAGGCATTACATGCAAGATCTATCCTTCATAAAATTAAGTATCACTCTGCAGCTCAGAGAGAGAGGTAGATTTTTCCCACAGTGCAATTTGCCACTGGTAACACTGGAGCCAGTGTAATAATCCATATTATAATAATTTGTTAAGAATTTCCTCCTAAATGGGAATTATGAAATACAGATTTTTCAGAGTCTTTCATATGTATGCCAGCAAACTTATAGCCTGATCCGTGTTTGACTGACTTCACATGAAAATATCAAAAGCTATAAATAGACTAGTTCTGCCTTATTCATTTTTTGCTACAGAGACATAAAGATAGTCTGTTTGACATCAAAGTCATGGTGGGGAATCTCAGCCTGCTCCAAGTTTAGAGTTACACCAGCTGTGGGTTTTCTTTACATGCAAACTATAATGTAAACAAAGTGATTTTGCATCCCCATTTTAAATGTAACTTAGTTTCAGTATCATCAACATCCTGAATGCAATTTTCCTGTCTCTTGTAAACAGGGATTTTTGCAAATGTTCAGTTACAGTGCAAGGTGAATTAAGGAACAGGTGTCTAATTCTGAATAAGCGGTTATTGTAGTTCCTGTATAAGAAACTGCTCTATGTGAAAGCATGAAGATACTGACGTGTGTCCATAAAAGAAACCATGTGTGGGGCTTAACTTCATAAATAAAAAAGAAGGAGGACATCATTTGGAAATAGAGCATGACAGCCTTTGAAAAGGAAAACAGTTAGTTTATGACAATGTAAAAATCATTTGGAATGAGATCATTTGGAATGAGAAAAAAGTTTGAGAAGTTTGGGTTAAGGAATGATGATAAACTGAAAATTAAGATACTAGTCAGTCAAGAGTCTGAAAATATATCATGCATATAAGAAAGATTTTCTTAACATAAACCTTTTAAATATAATAAAATGAAAATAGGTATATAGACATACATTGGAATAAGTCAGACTTTAATTTTTTTTTGAGGAACAGTTATATAGATTACTAGTTGTAAAGAAGTTATCATTCTTTGATAGTGGATGTGTAAATATTGCTCAGCAAATAAAAAGGTGTGTGTTATCGACACTGTCTTAGTGATAAATCCAAAACATAACATTGCAGCAGAGACAGCCTGCAGCAGCCATTCTGGCCTTAACCAGACCCCTGTGTAGAAGAGCAACTTGTTACACTTATCTTCACTTTGATAAACACTCTCTGTTCTCCTGGGAAAGGTGCATACCAGAGGAATGACTACAGCCATACAGCCATAAACACCAGGTGTGGATGCCTCCTATTTTGTCTCCCAGGATGCTGGGGACTGCATGTTTGAGTGAGTGACTGATAAGGGCAGAAAGGTCTGCTCTAAGGAGTGCTTGGAGGTGTTGGCTGTTTTGTCTTGCCTCCTGCCCATTCCCAAGACTTTCTTCAAACTTTCCCATAGTAGAAACATACAAATACTGAAGTGGGTGTAATACAGATGGATCCTGCTAGAACAAGCAGTGATCTCTGTTTTTTTTTTTTCCCAAGCTGCTGCAATAATATCAACTACAATGGATAAAATTAAATCTACCCCAGCAAAAAAAAAAAAAAAAGTATTAATAAATATTGATGTTAGGGATGCTACCCATCTCTTCCTAGTTCAAATTTACGTGTATTTGTATGCAAACCTGACTGCAACAGAGTCCATACCAACATTTAGGAAAACAGAAAACTATTTTGCATCAAAACTTATCTTGGAAATACTTTATTGCTCTGAGAGACAGGTTTTGTAAAGTCATGTCTGGTTTCTATATTTGACAAGACTTATTTATGCAGAGTCATTATTTAAAGTGTGGTACAGTTTATGCATATAAATAAAGTTCTTATATTTCTGCTTTCTAATGCTAAAACCAATGATAGCTGTAATCAAATGAATATTAAGCATTTTTATTTGCACAATGCAAATAGTAGGCACTAACTACATATTTAGCATAATGAATACTGTAACAATGATATTTTCTTTTCTATAGAAAGAGCAAATATACTGAATAAAAAGCAGAGAGCAGTATTTAATGGAAAACTGAAGATAGCTTTACATTGACTGACTAAACCTGTTTCTATATTAAAGATAGCATTTTCTGTTTGCTACTCTAAAAGTTGAGAGTTATAACTATAGTTTCCAAGCCTGGCATATGATTAATGAGTTTTACCCTCTGCTGTATTAAAGAATGGAATGAAAATTTAATGGCCAAAGAGTGCATATATATCTTCAAAAATAACAAACAAATAAAGTGATAGAAGGTGTCTATGTTGTTCACAATTCCCTGGATGCTGATATTTTTAGAAACAAAGGCACACATACACGATCAATAGTACATCCTGTGATACATTCAACCAGTTCTCATTCCTGATAGCTCACATACTTAAGTAAAATCTGGAGTACACATAGTCCTTGTATGACTAAGTTAAAATAATTTCATAAACTAAAGAGAAACCATTTGAAACCCCAACAAGAATGGTGAAAATAAGAAATGAAATGAGAATTTGCACAGAATGGCTCTGTAGTTAAAAGAGCAGTAGAAAAATCAAGTGGTTAACTTAAGATATTTATCTTAGAGGTAAGCTATCCACAGTCCTTTGTTGCAACTGAATATTTATATATATATGCCTATGTGTATGTATGTGTGTTTATCTATCTATCTATCTATCTATCTATCTATCTATCTATCTATCTTTCATCTACGTACCTAAATATGTGAATTAGGCAATTGCAGATTGCTGTGATGAGAATGTGTAGAAAACTGATGCAACCAGCAGGGTACTAACTTGGGGATAAAGATTTCATTAAAGTCATGAATCATGGTAATGATAAATTCTTACTATTACAAAACTCCTAGTCTTTATATTTATGTCCTAAGATAATTGTGGGTATGCAATACCACCAGGATGAGTTTATAAAGTTGGTACAGATGGCAAGTGCCATTGATAATCTTTAGTTGCTGAGGTTGAGGCTCTTTTGTCAGATCTGTAGTAGGCTGTCTTCTTTTTTATTTTATTTTTCTTGGTTACACTCGTTGCTATTATGTTATTGCCTCCCTCCCAAAAGGGTACGTCTCATTTGATCCTGATCTGTGTTTTGATTTTTTCTGTCTCCTGTGAATTTGGCAGAAGGTCCTGTCTGTTTGCACTCTTTTATTCATATCTTGTTCTTCACCAGCTTGTGTGTCTCCTAGGTTGAGCTACATCTGTTTATCTTTACCCCTTTAGTGGTCACATATCCACATATCCCACATGCTCCTGAAAAATACTTGCAGCTTGTACTGTATGGCTGTTTCATCCCAGATGTGAAAAATGTTTAACTAAAGCTTTTACTTACACCTTTTAATATGTAAGATATGTTCTAAGCAAAAATATTGTTGCTGAAATGATCAATACAAAGTGATGCCATCTATATTGTGATTGATACACACCATTTCTTGGTGTACAGACATCTGCTTTGGCTGCATCTTCTACAGCGTCTGAGAGAGCTGCCTCTGGACCCTCACCCAGCACCCAATGGACCAGATCAACATCTGTTAGAATGGAATAGACCCACTGCTTCCATTGAGCTGAGTCTGAGTGACTCATGATGTCATGGCGAATTGAGATGATTAAAGTGACAGAAAAATAATGCAGCGAGAATAAATTCCATTAAATTGGCTTATTTTGTGACCCTGTGAAAGCTGGAGGCCTCATGCTAGAGGCATCATGCTGGGGAAAGGTGTCATTTAAAAGGATTAGTGGCAGGAAGGGGAAGAATATAAGGAAACAGAGAAATTATAGGAAATCCACATCAAGGGAAGAACATATCAAAAGAGAAGTTTCCTTTTTTCTGCAAATGTGAATCATTCACCTTCCCTAGCTATACTGTGTTTTCAGCCCATTCAGTAAGGCTTCTGTTCCAAAGCACCATCTTCTATTGCCTTCCTACGGTCCTTCCTCCGTTGCTGACAGTTATGACTTAAAAGCACTCCATGTAGAATTCTGATTTAGAACTTGTTAGTAAACAGTAAGTAAATTAAAAAAATATAAAAATAAGCATACTAAGAAACCCAGTAAAACCTACTGGAAAGTTGCTTGCTTTCTCTCTCTCTCTCTCCCTCTCTCTTTTTCTCTCCCTACTACCTTCCCATTCCTTAGTTTCCCTTGGCCCAATCTTTGTGTTTCATGTCTAGGCAGGGCTATAACTTGATACAAGCCTAGAAAACCATGGATCAAACTTATATAGATGCTGTATATTCAAAGGGAAAAACAGATCTTTTCTTGGGTGAATGACAGTCATTTCTTATACTTATAGCCCATTACAAATAGCAATAGTCTTGAATGCTGAGTGAAATATGGTGTAGTATTTGAAGTAAGAGGAAAGGAAGGAAAGGGACTTAACACCATGAATGGAGTAGGCAAGGAGATTCTTCACGTGAGTATCCTGGGCTGGCTGGGATTTTTCTGTTTGTTTTTCCAGTTTTGCTCTTTGTTCAGACCTTTGCTCAGTGACACAGATTGGTTGCCATGAGTCATGAAGCCAATGATGGAAAAAGAGCCCAGGGAACCCCCTGTGCTCATGGTTGTCTTCAAAGTCATTTTGGAACTACAGCCTAAAGGTAGAACTCTTATGATTGTGTTTCAATTTCATTGACTTCTTTTGAAAATTTACAATAGAAATAATATAATGACTAGATGAGAATTTAATGTTTTATAATTGCAATAATAAACAAAATTTTCTCCTGGTTTGTTATTATAAACCAAGCCAAATTGTTTGTAAAGCTCCAGAAAAGATAATAAATAATTTTCAGAGGAAGAAATTCAAGTACACAGAGATTAACTAAGTAGCCTAAAGTCACTTGCAGAACTGGAATTTGAAATAAGAACTCATTGACATAGGTCAGTGAGCAATAGTGGTGGAACCTGCCTCTACTTTATTATGGTAATCAGGATGATATGATTCTCTTAAGAGTTCTATTTTAATTTGTCCTGCATGGATAAAAAGCAATTTAAATTGAGAAATAACAAATGTCTTATTCTATATAAATAAAAAATGAAATAGAAAAAAAAAGGTCAGAGGAATTACTCAAGCAAAGAAATAAAATTTTCGTTAAAGCAGCACTGAGTTTTTAATCCAGAAATTGTTGCTAGACTCATATTGATTCCCCAGGAAAAAACATGCATGAATTCTGAAAGGTGAAAGCTGCCACTTTAAGTTACCAAAGAAGTTAAAAAAAAAGTCACTAATCCTCTGATCTTAAAATAAACGCACCATTTACTAAGCAGTTATCTTGTCATTTAAATAGCAATCTTCTGAGCATATTTTAGCTACAAAATGCTCTCCTAAAATATGCCAAACACTAAACTTCATTTTATATGTTCCAAGAACAATTAGGTGAGCTAAAATTATACTTCTATCAGGTGTATATAGCGTTCCAATCTATGGCTTCATACCTAAAAAAAAAAACCATCAAAACCACCTATAGGAAAAAACAAAACGTAAAAGACTGAACAAGAGGGAATAAATACTCAGCTTTGAACATGGAGAGGACAGACCAAAGAGGGTAAGGAATGGGACTGTTAGAATAAAACAAAAATAGAGAATATTGGGGTATAAAGGGGAGGTTTGTAGGGTGCACTGGAATATGTTTTTAGTTCTTCACCAAAATTCACAAAAAAACCACATGCTTCTAAAGGTATCGCAGGTGTCTAAAAGGGTTTTTAGCAACAGGCACTAGGAAACTAAAATAAGTCAAAAGACATAATTATTTTATCATGTTTTTTCTCTAGAATAATCATCCAAATAGAGTAGAAAAAATTAAAATGTCTCAGAATCTATTTCAGATGTCATAAAGGTAAAAGAATTGTTGTTTTAATTGAAATTATAAAAAATATAACAAAACACACAGAGCAAATCCGCATCAAAACAACACGTATCTTGTTGTTTTGCTGCTGCTTTGTTATCACATTAGTACCAGATAATTTCATGAGAGAAATTAATGAGATTTACCATTTCCTAATAGCTACCCATCAGCCAGAGAATACTTGAGCTTGTTTTTTGTCATAATGATTCATAGGACAGAAAGTACAAATTGAATTTTTCATACTGAATACATGGGAGCTGCAGGTATTCAGTAATTTCAGAGATCAGAATATCAAAATATAGAATGTCAAAATACAGTATGTTTAGAACACTCAATATTTGTTTCAGGTTGTATAATTCAAGGAATATTTCTTTAAAAGTTAATCATAAATCAAGCAAACAAAACAGTAAGCTGTTTATTAGAGTCTCTTTTGTTCTTGATAAACACACATTAAGACTGAATTTTAAGAATAAATTTTGTTTAAGAGCAGGAATAAGAAAAAAACCCCAGTGCTAAAGTTACTTATATACTGTAAAGTCAGTATTTAACATGGTTTGTCATCCAATATATAGATCTCAGTCTTTAAGATAATCTGATGCTATCCTTTTTGCCTTTGAGTACCAGGCTACTTTAAGTATTCCAGGGATTTTAGTGCATCTTGTATTTTATAGAATCAGGAAGAGGACATGAGGGAACAGGGAAGAGATGTTTTTTTATGGCAGACTCTTATATCAGGTTCTGCAAGTTTGACTCTTTTGGATTACCATATTTAACTTTCTTGAGGGGGAGAAATTCTTTCCCTTTTAAGTTAACACTTATCATGAGCTCTAGCACTAATGTATTTGTTATGGTAGCAGCATATTAAGGTGGCTTATGCTCTGTTTATTTTACAGCATTAAACTGACATCTATATTTGTTTAACTGGAAAATTAAGTGTATTGATATCCTGAAGGAAGAGATAAGGTGTCATTTTTTATTCTGTTCTGTATAGTGGGGGCATAAAATAGTTTGTGTGTGGCTCTTCTCAGATGCCTTGATCTTTGCTGGAATGGAATGGAACATGTTTGAAACCTACCTATGACCTCCCATCTGTCAGGGAGATAAATCAGTTTTTCCATGTTTCTCAGCTACTCCAAGATAATCTTTGGATTTACCTCTGTGAAGGGCCAAAGGGTTCACAGAAAAAATAGCTAAAGCCTTTCTTGGCTGTTTGGTCACACATAGGCATATCAATCCAACAGTAGATGACATGTGGCAAGAAAAGTCAATGAAAATTTTACAATAATGAAGTTGAAAGAAAAAACCCTTGCGTGATTAATTGCTCTTCATGCTTTTTAGTATCATTTAAATGACTCAGTTTTTTAAAAATTTCCCTCTAGCAGAGGAAATAACTGATATAAATGCTGATTGAGTCATTCAAGCCACTTAGAAAGATAGCAGCATGACTTCTATTTTTTTTCCAGTTTAATGTGTTTTATAATATGGCAATCTATAGAAGCTATGAAACTCACCAGAAGCAAAAACAATCCAATGTAAGATGTAAGATATTAAATAAAAGGCACTTAATTTAACTAATGTTCAATGTAACAGGAGTCACACACATAGCCAAGTAATAAAAGCAATACTGTTATTGAAATAGATTCTACTGCGAGAGCTATAAAGTGAGGGATAGTATGAAAATCTCATGGAGGACTTATTTAGATGGATAATGCCTATGATGCTTCACTTGCACTTAAGCAAATTAAGAACAATCTAACCAATAAATACAGCCTTTTAATCATGACCTGTAATACTTTTCAGAAATGATTGATTTGGAATATTGTATATTAGAATTTTTCCACTTTGTCTCTTGCTTTGTCATCACATTTTCTTTCCACATGTACACTTACAGCCTTCTGTATTCTCTATCTTTTCAGTAATTATTAATTGATTAAAGAAACAGCTAGATTATAGGACAACTACCAGTGTCCTATACATATATATGCCCAACACCCTGGCCTACTTCAATCTGCTCTTCATCCCACATACACATTGAAATGAAATCAAGAACCTTTTTCTTTGAACTGTTTCGCAAGGAAAACTTTAATCTTCTAAATGGCCTGAGGAAACTAAGATAAGTATATGTAGTGAAATGTAGCCCTTCAAATTAGAAATCAGTGGTCTTAGCCCAGCTAAACAACTCTTGAAGACAAGAAAAGCGGAGCAAAAAAAGGATTGGTACTGCCAGGCCTCCCTTTCTGTCAGTGTTGATCAGTCGTTTTCCATTTTCTCAGTATTAATTCATGTTATTTTTTGGTGGCAAGATATCATTCAAAAGTCTTTAAAAGCCCTTGAAGCATACTAAATTCTGCTAACTTCTCAAGACTGAAGTACTGGAATGTAAGAGTATGTGTCTCTCTTTTGACATGTACACAATTATGTAACACCCGGTAAATCGGTAAGTTATTGGTAGATAAACATATGGATCTAAGTTCCACAGGCACGCTCCTTCTGCCCAATGAAGTTAGGAGCATGCAAAGGGGACAAGGCATTACAACTACATATCATCTTCCCAGCTGAGAAGAAAGAAGACTGAGTATGCTAACAAAATAATTCTTCAACTACTTTGATTTTCTTTGTTTTGTAAGTCATCCCCATGTCACTGAGTCTCTTTTATGTTTCTTAAAAATTCATACAGACTAAACATTACATGGCAACATATTGTGCTAAATTAAATTAGTATCAAGCACTGTACTTGTGTGAGGAAATGAATTGTAAAAAAAGGTGAAAAATGCACAACTTCAAAGTCTGTGATTCCTACTTTTCAAATAATGAGGGCAGGCTGCATGAACAATGTTATCTTGTACCAAACAATGCACAACAGAAAATTCAGCAGCTATGATTTATCACCAAAAACCATGAGGAGAAAGGGGAATATGTCATTAAAATTTAGTCACCAAAACATCTGCAACAGAATCCAAATAAAGAACTATCTCTTTCTACTACAGAATAATGCAGAAACTTGGGTATGCCCTTGAAACTGAGAAAGGTGAATTTTACTGGGCTGTATGAAACGTTTTTCAGCTATTTTGCAATACAGATGGCAATATGTCCTGCAGTCAAGGACAGTAATTTACTGAAAATGTTTCAATATGTGTCCCAAAATGTTACCTTCAAAGAACAAATACCTTAAAGCACACTGAACTATTTATGAATATTCTATGTTTTTAAATGATTGCTACCAAATCTAATGCATTATTTATTAATTTAATAATTTATTCCGTATATTCTATATTTATTTAATATAATATCTTAATATATGGCCTATAAAATCAAAGATAAAATATAGATACATTTTCAATTTTGCAGCTTATATGGAAGTTCTTACTTCCTTTTTGGAACTAGGTCAGTACCTGTATCTTAGGACAAAATCTGAAATCACTCAGTCTTTATTATGTGCTTTTTGGTTATGTTTTCAGTGGAACAGACAGAGAAAATCTGTGGCATATGGACACCCCAGGGTCCATGCTTTTCTGTTACAAAGAACTCAGTCAAGGCTGCATTCCCCCTACTTTCCCACCCCAAAATACATCCATTATATGACAGATGACATTAGATAAGCATCCTGGAGATGGAGACAAGAACACACCCAGCTGGCTTCATATCCCTTCAAATCATGAGCTAGACAGCTCTGCACTGGGACTGACAGTAATGGCCAAGTTTGAAATTCTTCAGATAATACATAGATTCACAAGGAGATCACACTTAACAAGTTTATGTGCAAGCAGATTTTCACTTTTGTCTGGAGGATATTTCAGAATATTTTTCAGAATATGTGTACATGTATGTTTTAGGTGGAGGAAGGCACTGGCACCTATCTGTAAAAAAAATGATGCAATGGCATAAACTTAGTACTGGGGCTGTGCAGTTGACAGCATCTATCTAAAAGCTACATAACTGAAGGGAATGTATTTATCCTGACTGTTTCTGAAAGCTTGATAGTCTTTTTAAGCATTTGCATTAAATTCAAACTGTGCTTTCACCAGCTCCATACTGTGTTTATGTAGGATTTTACCCAATCCAGGAGGAGAAGGACACAGGAAACACCTCCTAGGACAGAAGGCAGAGATTCAAACTGTTAGTACAAATTCAATTAAATTTACTCGTTATTACTCAAAATAGGCTTTGTCTATTACTTTCTAGTTCTTTTCTAAAAACTTAGATATATGAAGAAACTGTATAACTCAATAAGTTATGGGATACTAAATTTATTTCACTAGGAATCTTCACAAGCAAAAAAAAAAAAATTGGAAATAAATTTCAGATTAAACTCAGTACAGATGAATGTGAATTGATTAATGTACCTTTATGTCTATGCACACAGAAACACAGCACACAAATATGTAGAAGAGAAATCAAAATTTGGGAAAATTGCCTTGGATTGAGCTATTCTTTATCAGAAAAAGGATCTTGGGCTGTGAAAATTCTGTAAAGCTCAAAGTTCAGCATCATGAGGAGAAGCTAACCAGATGTGATTACAGACAAAAATCATTCTCTCAATAAATATATGATTCTGCCACATCTTGAGTAATGTCTTTAGTTTGGGCTCTGTCCTCTCAAAAATATTGCACAGAGTTAAAAAAAGATAGCAACAAGGAAGTTTGAGGCTATGGAGCCACACCCATATGAAGAAAAGCCCAAAGCTCTTGAATGTGGAAAAGTGGTAAATGAATAAAGATATAATAGAGCCCTACAAATTTATGAACGGTGTCAGGATTGTGCACACAGGGATTAAATGTTCACTGAATTTTATGGCACAGGTACTAGGAAGCTGAGAGTACCAAGTCAGTCAGATCCCAATTCAAAACAAGAAGGAGGAGGCAGATATTCAGAAGCTGGAGCAGACAGGTGTAATTCCTTTACATGAACAGGGACATTTACATAGACTCAGGAGTAGAAAGGAAGATGAGTTCATGTAAAAGAAATACAAAATCAGATCTTTCCTGTTAAAAACAAGTTGGGGATGGAGACAGCATTAGGCAGAAGAATATAACTTCCCAGGCCTTATGCAGAAAAAAAATCATCTGCTGATGCAGACAAAATACTGGGTCAGACAATCCATCAGCCTGGGCCTGAATATTCTAACTTTGCCCTGGAAAAGGACAGTTAAAATGGAGACAAAAATAAAAAATTACTTTTTCCTTCTTCCATTTTTTTTCAAATTTTTTGGCATAAATAACTGTATATTTTTATGGTAATCATCAAGAACAATGTCCTTATGGAGCTTGAGTAATGAAAGACAACAAAATGAGAGAAAAAAAAAAGGAAATGCATGAAAAAATTCAGAGAAGAATATGTCAGAGGGTATGAATCTTCAAAGTAGTTTCAAGTGAAGAACTGGTGACTATCACAGATTGGTGCTATGTTGGCCCAACAAATACCAAATTAACACTTGACTGATGTGTCAAACCAATAAAGATCTTGTTTTAGACCTTAGAATGAAATGCTTGAGAGACTGGAATGGCACTGTGCCTGACTTGATTGACCAGGAGTAGAAGGAACCAACTTATAAAGATTAAAGGACTTCCATCTACATGCCTATCTTGGTTATAAAAAAATTTGTACTCTTACGCTGCGCTCCTTGCCTTCAGCATTGTGCTAAACTGATTAGCAAACTGCAAAGGTATGCAAAGATAAAGATGTATAGCAGTGTATGAGCTTAAATCACTATCTGTTGAAGATTTGAAACTAAAAGAAGCAGTTATGTTTCCTTTAGAAATGCTCACACCTATCACACCATTTTATATGCAAAGTGTACTGTTTAGTTAAATAAAGTTTGTTGAATCTTTCTCTTTTTCATCTCAAACTTTTAGAGCTTCAGATGAATCTTTACAATAGGGTTCTAATTTTCATTGTAATCTCAATATTGATGACTTCAGTTATTTATGCCTAAGTGAAATGAAAGAATCCTTACTTACTTCTATTAATGAACTGAAAAAGAAAAAGCAAACAATACATTAATTACATTTTCCATTTGTACTACATTAAGAGCTGATGCAAAAAATGAGAAATGAGAAATGCATCTAAAAAACCAAGAAGTTAATTGTGGAATGGAAATACTTACAAGGTCTTCAGCTTGCAAACCTGCATACAGGCACTTGGGGGGGTTAATAAACCAAAACACAGATCTTCAAAGATATTAAGTACTTGGAGTACAGTAACACTGAGTGGGACTTTCTGCTCTAAATGGGTATTATTAGAAACAAAAAAGCTTTCAGGTGCTTATATTATGGAGGAAAAGATTAAAATATATTCAGTTTTATCTTCTATAGCATGTAAACAAATCAAATCAGAAACCAAAGGAATGAAAACCTCTTTCCAAATAGCTATGTTTAACCATTCATGCAGAATGTTTATGCAGTTGTGGGCCCTTCATTGTTCCAGACAGCATCAAGAACTCAGGAATTCAAGGAAGGACACTTTGAATAAACATAAGAACAGAGAAATTTATAGGGAAAAATTTAAAAATTATAATAGGCATTCACTAACTAAATTGGAACTAAAAGATTAGGTATGCAATTTATATGGCCGTATAGATGTCAAAGATTTTGTGAATTTTATGTTGCTTAAAGACTCCTTATTCAATTTGCACATTGCATTTGCTTTTTGTTCTTTTGTAGACATTAGATTTTTTTTCTCAAAAATTTGCAAAGAAGTAAAACTTGAAAATATTTGTAAGGAAAAAAAAGTAAGGATTTCTGCAACAGAAATGAATATGTAATTGCTTGGAAGACAACTTTAAAACACTCCAAAACAATTCCTTGTAAAATAAAAATGTTTGGGTTTATTGGTGAAGAGCAATAAATCTTTATATTTCTAAATTCATGGAATCTAAGGAGAGAAAGAAAAGATACCATACAAAACAAGCAATAAATTGCATTGTGGTACTGGCAAGACATAAGAAAGCAAAAGGTAGTGCACTAAAATGACCATTAAAACAAAAAGGGTTCAAAATATCTATCCAAATATTATCACTATCGATAAACCCTCATTTTGAAAGTTCCCTAAGCAGATATCAAATTACAAGACCCATGATCCAGTTCTGTAGAAACTGTGGGAACATATTCACTCACTTCAGTCAAAAGGGTCATATCAAAAAGTCACCAAACCTGGGGACAGAACTTGTGGTGTTCACATAGATGTGCCCAGGACTCTTCTGGAGACTGTGACGGTCATGCTTTCCTAGCCAATGTATATTTCAGCACTTATTTAAACAACTAAAATTTTGACTGCAATTAGTTCTTTGTGTAAAACAGACTAGATGTCTTTATCTCCTATGTTTTTTGCATTATGTTTATTTCTAATTCTTTGGCCACATGCATTTTTGTAAGTGGTAATTTTTCTGCCCATATCTGTTTCCTGGATTTTGCTGTTACTTGATATGACAACAAAGTAGGTTTAATTTTTTACAATTCCTTTTTTATTTCATCTAGTTTTGTATACTGAGATGTGATTCAAAGTATCCCTACTTAAAGTTTTCCAGTCTCAATTCTACATTTGCCTGTAAAAATAGACAAATATGTTGATTCAGATTCAGGTTTCCTGAGTGTTCAAAATATTTTGTTTAAAGAGAGATTTAATTCTCCTTCTCAGTATCATGAGGATGTTGTATATCTGTTGTTTATTTCCATATTGCATTAGCAAAACATGTTGGCACATCTGTTTCAAAAACACACACACACACACACACACACACACACACATTGGAAGAGTAACAGTTTCTCAGGAAGATCAAGAAGATGGAGAATCATGATATGAGAGAATAATGATAATAATAAGGTCTTACTCAAATCCTAGTATCTGAAACAATATCAAAGAGATTACTGAAAAAGACAGACCAATAAGTGGATGGGTTTAACGATTTTAAATTTCCTTTGGCTTACAATTGCCTTTTTTAGATATAAATTTAAGACCTACTGAGTTTCATAGTTATCATCTATGGAATTGTACAGAGATGATAGAAGTTGCACACATGTTGACTTTGGTCCATTGAATTTTATCTAATTTTATTTGGACAGTAAATCTGTAAAATGGATTAACCTTCAATTTTAATGTAATATTTTAAGTAAGATAAGATGGCTTGCCATGATAAGGTTCTATAAAAGTTTAAGTAGCTGTTTTCAGGATAACTCTGTGGTAAGTGACCAACAGCTACATGCCAGTACCTAATTTGTTACACAGTTTTTCTTCTAACAAGAGGCTCATGGCTTCAGCAAGTATAAACAGTGGTGAATAGAACAGGAGAAGCTATATACTTTTCAGATGTTTTAGATATCTACTGTGTTCATAGTAGGTTTTTGTTCATCTTTCATCCCAGATAGCTGTGAATGCTTACTTTTTCCATTAGGAGTTAGTTTACTTAAGCTGAAATAAAGCAGAGTACTTTCCTGTACTGAAATGCCAAGACATGGTAAAAACACTGAAACATCAATGACTCCTCCAATATTATTTGACACACCAGCAAACTAAGAGGAATTTGGATACTATGAAAATGCACTATAATTTCATTTCATTTTTGTATTCAAAGTTATTTTTGAAGTGTCAGAATATTAAAAGCCTATTTTTCTTGTACAAAACTTATCTTATTTTTTTTGCAATACTTAAATAAGTAAGCGTGTACAATATAGTTTTAGGGTTTTTTTTATAAAATTTCTCTTATACTTGTAGTGGCAGAAATTGCACATATATTTTATGGTTTCCACTTGATGTGTGTCTTCTTCTATTAAAAATTTTCAGAATCAATGTTCATTTACTAATAATATTTTTGTGTCACCTTCTGGTCACGTGCCTCTGTATTAACTGCGGGTCCTAATGTGCCTAACTGGTAACGTGTGCATGCAGTAAACATCATCTTGTCCTACAAAACAAATTATTTCTTTAGATATATATTTTATTAATCACTATGTAAGTGAAAGTCTGCTAATGAAATTATTTTTTATAGTGCTGAACTTAATTTTCATCATCAAAAAGTTTCTAACGACTTTATGGTTTCTGTACAGTCCCATGAGGATGGCACTATAGTTTAAATATTATCCAAGAGCCTAAGGAGCTGTTCTTATAAAGGACTTGGATTGTTGAAATGCGTTTAGCAAGAAGTTTGGGTTCCTTGAATGTCATCTCTTGAACATAACCTTGAACATGACAAATGAGGATTTGAAGAGCATTAATAATGTATGGGAAATGCAATCTATTTTCCGGCTCCACAGTCATAATTAGGTTCTGATGGAGCCGTCTGTACCAATTTACTGAGAACCTTTATTTCAAAAAACCTCCACTTTTCAGAGTGTTTATCAGTGATAGTGAGATGGCATCAAGGCCAAGTTTAGAAGTAAAAAAATTAGGAATTTGGTGTAAGTTATTTGCCCTTATAGCAGTTATTGTCACAGTAGACAGGTGAGCCTAGTCTGCTGCTGACTAATGCAAGTTATACTGCAATTTATGCAGAAAGGAACAGGTTCTACAATCCATACGAGGCCCCCATGAAAATATATATCTTTTGGTCTATATAATCTAAATAATTAGAAACAGCAAACAGGTAGAAATAGCTTCTGTGCTAATATTTTGCATTTAGTTAGTAGACCAATATCCCATAGTTATGAAGATGTTTTATTATGATGACTACAATATTCTCTAGAGCTGTGCCCTTTAATTTCATATTAAAATTATTTAAGTCAATTTTATGCACTATGCACAGAAAATATTTTCTGGAATGAATAATTGCATATTGATTTTTTTCCTCCCTATATTTCCTATGTAATTTTTAGTAGTTAGGAGAAGTATCATATTACAGTACTGACTCCTAAGGGGGATGGAATGTGCAAATGAGACAGGAAAAAAACCTGTAAGTTTGAATGCAACCTTTGCAATTGTGATTATGTCCTATAATCTCTCATAAAATCTCTTTAATGTTCTCTTTAAAACAATGATTCCTATTGATCATTCCATACTCACATACCATAATTTTAGGTGGACCACAGAAGCAGGTAATAATAAATCTTGTTTTCATGATTTGACAATAATTGCATTTTACATACAATAAATCAAGCACTGACAAATGCAGTGTACTGAGCTGCACTCCTGGCTTGTGTAGGAGATGTTGTGACTCACTGGAACCTTTGCACTGCGTAGTTCTGTTTTATCTGATCAGGAATAGGCATCAATGAATTTTCAACAGATATATTCCACTACAACATTATAATATTATGCCAGTACCCAATTATGCTGGGGTCAGTGCTAACGCATGATAGGATGTGAACAAAATAGGGCAATCTCTTTAAATAAGATTTTAAAAATATTAAAATTAAATTATATTAATCATTGATTCAATTAATGGAAAAAAATTGAGACTTTGTGGCTTGTAGACAGCAGTTTCTCTCTGCAGTCATTTCATTACAAAAGAAAAAAAAAACTTGCTCAGTTTTAGCCTGTGCAATTGTGACACTGACATATTTTTTGAAAAAAATTCTTATAGAGGTCAGATAATGTGCTTTAGTTCTTCCAATAGATATTTTTTCTTTATTTGCAAAATTTCTGTTGACACAGTAAATTATCAATTACTAAATGACTTATCTTAGTTATTTTAGTATGAGCATATAAATATTGGAGCTGGTTCATAGGATCTGAGAAAAGTTACAATTATCAAATGTCAAAAATTTTGAAAAGTAGACTTTACAGGCCATGGTAGAAGGAATGCCTGTCAGCAATATATTATTTATAGGAGGTATCTAAGTTAGAAAAATTTCTTAAAAATTCTGCATTGATTGCAGCTGGTGAGGTGCTGTCAGGGAGAGACTGAAGGGGAAGATGTTCTGTGAGGGCAAATTCTCTTCAAAAGCAGAGCAAGAGGAAGCAAAAAGAGAAAGAAAGAGCAGAGGAATGCCAAGGCCAAGGCAGAGGAGAAGCAGCAGGTGCTCTGTGGAGGAGAAGGCATTCCTGGCAGCCCTTGCAAGCACCCATATGATGGAGCAGATACACACTGCAGGCTGTGGAGAGCACACGTTGGAGCAAAAGAAAAATGTGACAAAAAAGCGCCAGCAGAGAGCAAGGGCTGTCTACTGCCTGCAACCTCCTCATCTTTGTTTCCTCTTACCTGAATCAATAATTATTTTATTTGTCAATTTTCCCCAAATCAAATCTCCTTTCCCCATGGCAGTAATTCATAAACAAACTCTATTTTTATCTCAATCCATGAAAGTTTTTACTTCTGTTTTTCTTACTTATTCTCTTTTGTCCTGCCAAAGAGGGAGGAAGAATCAGTGAACATCTGAGTGGAAGTATTGCTGCTAGCCAAGGATAGCCACTGGAAATGTCAGCAAAATATAAATTTGCCTCTGCTTCTGATCAAGTGTATATTTCTGCAAAAACAGGTTTACCCACTATCCCTTGGAATTTGACCCCCATCATTGAATCATGGTGTCAGTGTTCGTTTTTTATCTACTCCCCCTTCTCTTATCAATGTGTCTGGGAATTAAAATTCTGTCTACTATTAACATTAGCTTGTATCACAGCTTTGCTGTGATTTGACCATGCAGTAAATGATGTCACTTCCTCTCTAGTGATTGCTAGTATTATTAACTCAGAGGTTTAAAAATCATTAGTCATCTATTTCTCCTTTCCTCAGTCATTCATGGCACTTGATTAAAGTATTCTGACTTTAAAAAGAAGTTGACTGGTTTTCTGGCTTTAATACATTTGAGGTTTTTTCCAAATGTTTTCTATGTGTTACAACATCTGAAGTATTAGGATGCACAATGTAAAGCTTTTGTTCTTAACTATGTGAAAAATATATTTTTTCTCATTACAAAAAAACTGAGATCTCAGGCGGTTGCTAATGGTGTTTATTAAAGCTCTGAGTACTTCAAGATCAAATAATAAATTTTTTCTGTAAGTATTTATATCCATAGTTACCTGCTGCTTTTTAGACATCCAACTATATGCTTGGATATATATAGAGAGGCATGAATGTGTAAGTACACACGTCCATGCAGACCTTAGATAGTTGTGTGTACACAAAAGAAATCAGCAGACAAAATGTGTGTTCCCTTCACAGCTTAAAATCCTCTTTGCAGAAAAAAGTTAATGAATTATAATGGAAACATCTATGCCACCCAAAAATGTACCTCAGTCCCTCCCATGCAGGGTCACACTTATCAGCTTTACTTATCTCCCCTGAATATAAGTTCAGATCATTTTACAACAACCATAATCTGATGCTGTACACAAGGATCTGAAAATTTGGCAATGGTTTTCAGTGTAAAAAATGAGACATTACAGAGAATTGCTGGATGGGGAATAATTGCTAAAGATGTGCATGCAGAGTCTTGGCCTACTCAATGTACACAATATCACAGAAAATGCAGTCCTGAACAAAGAATTGTCAGGTTATAACCACAATGGATCTCTGAGCTCTCAAAAGCAATATTGTACTACTATCATACTCTTTAAACAAAGAAGTTGAAGGTTGCTCCAATCCTTCAGGATGAATTTTTATTTTTATGTAATTTAGTTAACATTCACAGGAAAAGAAAAATGCATCTGCAGTGCTAACTTGTGCAAATCTGCTTTTGAAGTAATTATTGCACAGGTGAAGTCTTCTGTTTATCTGCTTTTCCACAGATTGGAGTGATAGGCTACTTCTCAGTTATGAGGATAAAAAAGACTGAATGCTACCTAAGGACATCTGTACTTTTCTGTGCTGGCAGATGGAAGCCAGGTGACATACCTTAGACCCTTTAAATGGCCAGAGGCACAAATTTAGGCAACTGAACTGGCCCAAGTGACAGTATTGACAAGAGACTTGACCCAGCACCTTGCATATGGAGAGATGCTCTGTGACCTTTGATATGCTCTGGGTTCACTGCATGGCCTCCAGCTGCTGCTCCAGGGGGGAAACATTCCCATATGATTCCTGTGTCATATTTGCTAACTGGAGAGGGTGTCTGTACTAACTGCCCAACTGGCAGCTCAAACAGAATTAAAAAACCTATGCACAAGCTCCTGGGCTGAGGTAAAGTTTAATATTAAGACATCCATCTATATTTATAGGTCTAGATGTGTGCTGCATGTTTAGGTTTCCTAGTCAGTGCTTCAGTGACACTGAAGGAGCAAATCAGCTGGCAAATCACAATATTCAGAGGGACTTGTGCTGCAGGGAAGGAGTGGTCAGATTGAATGAATGAATGAATGAATGAATGAATGAATGAATGAATGAATGAATGAATGAATGAATGACAAAATAAGAGGAAAATACAAAGCAAGAAATGTTAATCTGTTTAGGAAGAAGCTTTCATGGAAAGTGTGGGAGAGAGAAGTATTGATAACAGGAGTGTTTTATTTTGCTTTGTCCTGGCAAAGAACACTAAAGAGAGATCATAAATTCTGCAAATGGAATAGTGCAATTTATAATGGAATTATTTTATAGATGACAATTCTATGATCTTTAAAAGTTCTAAGAAAATTGCAGATATTTTTAAAGAAACAATTTAAGCAAAAATACTAAGAAACAAAGCTTTCAATATTTTATTAGAAAAATTGAGTTAAAAAGAGATAATAAATAGTTTTGTGTTCCTGGATTTTTATATTATGAAATATTTGATAAAAAGATCTTCTGATGAGAAGATCTTCCATCTTTTGTGATGGAAGTCCATACTAGAAACTGGAAGAGGAAGTCTATGGAAATGACACAGACAAAATGTTGTAGTGCATTAAATAGCTTATTTAGTTGGTGGTTTTTACCCTGGTGATGGGAAAATTTTACTGGGTATGTCAGGTCACGTGGACCGTTTATTCCCCCTTTCTCATCACATGGTTTGTCCCCATACCCCCCCTCCCTTAGTGGTCTGTCCCATGGGTGGCCCCTCCCCTTACCCTACCCTAATGGCATCCCATTGGCCACAGTCCTTTTTCCCCGCCCCCTTCCCTGGGTATAAAATCCACTGCAGGGAAGGGCCGTGCTCTCTATGCTGCCTGGGTGGTGGCTGCGTCTGGAAGTGTCCTGTCTCAAGCTGATAAACTGGATACTCATCTCCACGTGGCAAAGAGTGCTGCTCGTCTTTTACCTTCCATTTATGCAGTTCCGTGTGGGCTTTAGTCCTGAGCAAGCCAGATCTGGATTTGTATTAGCCCAGAGAACCAAGGATTTATTGCAACAAAAGAAGTAGTAAAGGTATAGTGACAGGTAAATCAAAAATGTCTTCTGAGATGATAATAAAAAGATGAAAAGTTAAAAGAGGAGAAATAAAATTAAGAAAAGAAAAAGAAAAAGGATGGGAAAAGCAAAATGAGGTAATATCTCATATTTGAAAATACCAATCTTTCATCTGGCACCAGCAGTGGAAATAGGAAAAACATGGTTTTTAAGATAGTTCATTACTATTTTTGTTTTAGGAAACAAAGAGGAAGACTACAGCAGAATTTGTGAGTATTTCCTAAAACTGAAATTCTGCGTCCCTTCCCTGCGTAGCGTATTGAGGAAAGTGAATGGAAAGTGAGGAGTTTGGATTGGGTTTCAGTACACACAGCAGCCTGAGAAGGAAAAAAATAGATTGAAAAGAAGGGACTGTGTTTTTCCTCCACATAAAAAACAAATCTGAGATCAGAGTGCCTCTGAAAGCTGCACTCACAAACAAGACTAATTCCTTGATTTTCAGGTTTCTGTCACCTTGACTCACTACTAAGGTGAACCTAATCCTCTCCTAAGGGGTGACGTGAGCTCATGTGCCTAGGAAGGTGAGGAGCAGGAGCATTGATTGGGGCAAGGCTGTGAGACAGACAGGGAAAGAGACAGAAAACGAAACTGCAGTAACTGAGGAAACCTTCAGAAGTCTCATTTGGCCAGTTTCTCCCATCATACTGGTTTATTATAGATGGCATTCCAGTCAATTTAATTATGAAAGCATTTGTCCCTCCCAGCTGAGGAGGAATAAAAAGCAGTGACCACAAAGGTGATCGCATTAGTCACCTCTATTATTAAAGGTACCATTTAAATCCCATTGAAATGAATGAAAAAAAGCAGGAGATTTACAATGAAATGAGACCATGGCATCACCACACCAAATAAATAACTCAATCCATTGTTTTATGAACTGCTGTGGGTCTTTAAATAACCAGCAAGGAAGATCATATGGAACATGGTTGCTATTACAAAGCTAGTTGATCTATTCCATAATTGCTGTTATGTGTTTTGTGTGCAATCGTAGAACACTATTTCTGTGTGAACTTTTCATTAATTTCCAGGTAGGCTGCCAAAAATATGATGGATTTTTTTTTTTTTATAACTGAGTACTCAGGGGATCCAGCCAGCTTGCATCTTATACTAATCAGTAATTTTATAATTATTGACAAATCAGCTGACGTACAAACTTCATTTGGAACCATATTTGACCAGCTACTCTGTTAGAGTAAATCTATTTTCCTGTCAAACAGATTGAAACTGTATTTATTCATTGCTTTAAAAATGATAGCTGGCATAAGAATACATCTGGCACCAGAAGCTTATAGACCTCAATTTAGGTGTTGCAGAGACACTCCAGTCAGCCTTTGACTTGCTTATATCTTGTATATATAGTATTTTTTGTGGTTTTTTTATTTTTCTTTTTAGATGGGCTTATACATCACTATCAAGTTGACTTGATTGACAACTTGAAATAGAACAAGGAAAATTTTTTTTTCTATTTATCTACTTGTTATTTTTTGCAAAAAATGTAAATTGAGTGTCTTGGAGGTTAATTTTCTGAACTCTGTGTGAGCAGGGTGCTCTAAAATTAATAAGTGATAACAGAATTTATATATATGTTTCTCACAGACTCCTATGAACACATATTTGTTGGATTTTTTCCTAGCTTTGGGAAGCCAACATTTTAACTCTAAGGATAAAAATATATTTTTCAGGTGTACTAAACTTAGCTTCCCTTTCCCTGCCTTATGTTCACAAATTTTGGTGAAGTTGCCTGTACAGTAGTAAGTTATCAAAATCATTTCACTACTATAAGACTGAGATATCTGGACCCTGTCCAACCACAGTTTTAGGGGTATTAGGATTGCCTACTCAATACATGGGTGGAGTTAGGGGTGGAGTCATGAAAGCCAGTATGTGGCACAGTTATCCAAAAGGCAGCATGAGAAAAAAAAGTGAACTTGTATTGGAAAAAAGAACATTCACTAATCCAGTTTTGAAGTGCATCTAGTGCTCCTTCAGCTACGCTCACATCAGCCCAGATGATATGAATATGAATGTCTATGGGAATCATTTGACATGAAAGAACATTTTCTGTAGGACAGAAGCTGTCTCATTTTGGATATGTTACCACCAACTGTTTGACAAATGCACTACTGGTATGATCAGGACTTGATCTTGACCACTTTCCTTGAGAAAAAGATACCCAGTACTTCTCTGGCAGTGTAAATGATGCAGACACTTCCTCTTCCTTTGGGTGTTAACCTGAGATAGTGCAGGTGATGTTAGCTTTGCCATGGAGGAAACTTTTTGCATCTATGGAGCAACTCTGGAGGACCAGCAGTGTCAGTGTGGGAGTGCATCATCTCCTCTGCTATAAAAACAAACATTGAAAGGTAACGGAAAGCCAGGAGTGGAATTTGTGGCAATTGAAGCCTAAACTTAATCTCTAACTTCTGGACCATGCTTTCTTTATGGTAATGATGCTATTGTAAGAGAATATTCTCTGTTCATCGGCAGAGATAAGCCTGTATCCAGTCTGAAGGATGCAAAAACCAATGAAAAGACTCTCAGGGGGTTCATTGCCTTCTAGTTTCATTTTATGCACATTTCAATGGACATCACAATTTAAAGTTATGTTTCAGGCAGCACAAATCATGCTATAGTATTAGAAACTGTTTCAGCTCATGATGAGGCAGTTAATAAGCCTTGAAAGATATAGGATGCACTCAGGAGAATCAAAGCAATGACACTTAGCTGAGTCATCAGAGAAGACTTCTTCCCTCATCTATTCTGGCATCTGTTAAAATGAAGATATTTCAATCTTTTCCATTAATAACTGATTAATGATCTATGGAATTTCACTATCTGCTGAAAATATGCCCACAGAGTCACAAAGCTTTTAATGACTGCTTATTCTATATTATGGTGTCCCAAACGACAGCTCTATGTTTCACATATGAAACATCTACCTCAACAATTTTTTGCAGTATCTAACAGAATCAGCAATGTCTTTGTCATTCTGTCTTATATTACTTACAGAATATTTTATTTTTGTACTTTTATCTCTTATCACTTTTATAAGCACATTATTCCTTCTGAGAAATCAGTGTAAATAGTAAGTAACATAGAAAATGTCATATTTATTCAAATAGCATTTACTACACACTACATACCTTTACTTTTACAATAACATACGTATCTTTTTCACTGTATATTGGAAAAATTATTTATCCACCTAAAATGACAAATCTAGTATTATATTCCCTCAATAAACACAGAAGGACAGGAACACATAAAACTCCTTTTATGTTCCTAAAACGTTGCTTGTTTTTTTTTTTAAATAATCAAAACAATCAGTTGTGATATTTCTAAAAGAAAGGTCAAAATGAAAAAAAGTTGCTTTTTACTTTTTTTTTCATGAGAAAATTAAACTTGAGAGAGAGAGAAGAGGTAAGAATTCTGAACACAGTGAACATTTCTGGTTTGGTTGCCTGTTCTTCTCATGATGAAGAAGAAGAGAATATTATTTTAGGTCTCTTTTTAAATGAAAAATTCATATAGCAACTTTACTTTTTAACTTAAATGCTTAAATTAAGTCAGGATTTAACAGGATGAGGCCTTTTGAAGATCCAGGAGCAATTGAATTACGGTATACAAAATAATGTACTTAATGATAGAGCAATCTCAATTAAGTAACACATTTATCAGCTCAACAGTTTTGTCACTACAGAATTAATCATGAATACACACTTACTTACTCTGCCACTGGCATTGATCCAATATATATCATAACATTGCCATTTATTCCTTATTTATACATATTTGGAGGGAGAAAGATGCACACTGTAGGTAAGTAATGTCCACACTTCAGAATTGTTTTTCAGTCATCTGGACACTGTTAAACACTGTGAAGAAAAGACCTTATACCACCACTTTGGTGAGTTTTTCAAATTAGTCTAGACCAAGTGCTGCAACTGTACATTTTAAATGGCTTAGTCTATTAGCAGGGAGGTCTGGAGATGGCAAACTAGGTAAATTAAGCTTCAAAAATTATTTTCAGAAATGCCTCTCTCATTCAATCACAGGCAATAAGGCAAATGTGTAAGAGTATAATCACATAATAATGTTTTGGAACATATACTTATAAATACTTTGGAACATAACTTGTAAATGCATTAGAACTGCATGGACATTACCTCAAATTATTGTGGAAATGGAACATATGACTGTAAATCACAGCAAGATAAATTATAGTTCACTCTAGGTGGTTTTTATTAGGCATGCACAAATCCTCACCTATTGTAAGGTATGTATAAAGTCAGAGGCAATTTTATCTATACTATCAATTTTCAAGGGACCATAGGAACAAATTAGCAAATTACAAGCTAAATTGGCTCCAAATACACAAAGAATAATATAAGCATATTTCTTTAGTAGAATGTAAGGGTTATAAAACTTCATCTGAATGATATCTAAAAATAATCTGGAAGTATTCTAGTTCCTCTGATGAAATGCAGCCTGGAGGGCTCTAACCAAACTGATAATCAGGAAGCTGCAACTTCAAGGAGAAAAAAGGAGGAACTGTCTGGGTGGTCTGATGTGAGTTGATTGCAAGAGCTCCATTATCCTAAAATGGATACCAGGTATCCAAGCAGTGACGAAAGTATAAACATTAAGTGTGAGTAGAGTGCTGGAGACACAGAACCCTTCGGGAAATAAGAAGAAACAAAAGAAACTTAAATAGTCATACTGATTGCATTGTATCACAGAAAGACAGAGACCAACTGCTTCAGCATAGTCTGAGGAATATCTATTACACTATCTGCAATGAAACCCTTGTCCTCTCTTCAGAAGTGACTGAAATTATAATGAAATCAGTCCTCCTAGAAATAAAATTCAGCTCAATAATTGCTGCAGTAAGCCTATTCCCTCTGGCTGTACTAGAGTGTAATTTTTATTATTTTTGAATTTTGAGTGCATAACCTAGTCATCACATTGGTGAGCAAAAATCTTTAAAAAAAATAAAACCAATTTTTGGATTTACGCTTCACATACTTTCTGGTAGAAATTATCTGAATTTAATACTTTAATGTTTCATTTGCCATTCCTCATAAATGGGCAGGAGATGGAGGGAAGTGGAAAGGAAGGAACCTTCAGAACTGCATCTGTTTTCTGCTTAAAAGCAACCCTTACTTTCTTTGATGCTTATTTTGACTCTACTGCTTCTGCTGAATGCCAGATCAGATGCTCCTATGACAGCACTAAATTGAATGAATTAAAGGAGAGGAGGAAAAAAAAGAGGACCTTTAAAAAAAGCCCAAAAGTGAATGCCTATGCCTATTACAAAAACTGGCAAAAACTGGTAAGCCAGTTTCTCCTCTCCTGAAAAAAAAAAAAAAAAGATGTTTACTCATCTAGATTTAAGAGATCCAGAATGTGTCCTCTTTACCTTGGTAAACTTAGTAACTTCCAGTGGTCTGCATTGAAAACAAAGATCTTTCCACTTGACCATTTCTGTTATTGGCTACCTGCATTTGTCTGGTGAGTTAAAGGGCTCTCTAGAAATCAATTGTTTCACTCAACAGCTTTTATATGATAGCAAGGATGAAAACAAGAAAATGCAAACATATCTATTCCATAGATTAATTACATCTTTTGAATACAACTGGGTGGAGGGAAATAAAACATTTGGCAAGAATAATTTCTCACCAACCAGAAAGTAAAATACTCTGGGAAAGAAAGCAAGAATTTTTTATCAAGATGCCCTTGTAACAGAATCTTTACATTTTTCTTATTGTGATTTTGCTCTTTTGTAAATACCCTGGTCATCCTTGTCTTTAATTGTGTACAAAACCTTCAAATTTTTTGCTTGTCAGAAATATATCTCCCCTTTTCCCCAACAAACAGAAAAATATTTCATGTCATTTTAAGCCAAAAAAATCCAATACAGTTGAAAGAAATTGCTTCAGTCATTTAAGAACTCTACAGAGATATTGTGAAATACTAAATTCAGGTCAACAGAAAATTCAAGCAACTTTGTGTTTCTTTCTTCATTAAAAAAGGCAGACAATGAACTAAATAAAATAAATTCAGAAGTTCTAAAGCAGCATGGATCTTATTGTTTCATAAATCACAAGGAATAAAATACATGGTGTTAAGATTCTAAATGTGAAATTGATTTCTATTTGTTAAGACTTTTTTTTAACTACATTAGGTATTCTCTTATGCTCTCTATACAGCTTTGACCAGTTGGCATGTAGTTTTGATGAATTTATTTCTCTTCAGTTTGCTCTATGACATATTTCTCCTGTACTTATGGATGTATAGGGGTTATATTATGGAACTGATCCATTCACTGACCAGCAGAAGTGAACTCTATTTTTTTCTGCATCTGACAGGCCTTTCTTTCTATATGAAAATTGGAACTTCACTTTTGTAAAACTATGTGTGCAAACATATTTTTTACATGGTAGAGTTTACATACAAGATCCCAATCCTGCTTTGTAAGGGAAAGGAATTAATTCATAGCAGTTTATGACCTGAACTCCAATGACGAGGATTTTTCTTTTCCTCTCTCTTCACTGTAACATTTCTAACTTAGCAAAAGAAATATTACATGAATGAGTTTCAAGACTTCCTTGCAGTGTGATGGTGCTATCTAGTCAGGTTATAGCACTGCAGCTTGAAGGAATGAAAATCAGTCTCCACTTTATTATCTAATGACAGCTGCTATAGAACTTTGTCATTTTTTTTGCTTAAAATGTAACAGAGTCTGTTGTAGCCAGCCACCTCTCTTATACTTACTCTTTCAACCTAACCTCATCTTTTCTGTTAGATTAGGTATTTTGCTTCTCTTCTTGCTAAAAGTTTCTGACTGACATTTCCTGTGTGCTTTCAGTATCTTATTTTTTTCCCTTTACAGCATTTCTAATTCGCTTTCTTTATTCCCATTTACTCTGCCAGAGGTTTTGTTCTTCTCTGGCTTGGTTGAATAAAAATGAAAAAAAAGGAAAGAGAACCTGTCTTCCTGTATTAGATATTAGAGCTTTCCCAAATGCATTTTGCTTCTGTCTTATGGATCCTTACTTAGCACTTTTCTGATTTAGCCAAAATTAAATCTCACCATTTCTTTTTGTTTTACAGTAGATCTGATTAAATAGTGCAATGGAAAATTATAATCATCTTGCTGGGTAAAGTTGAAAGAGTTATTCTGTGATTTTTATTGTGTTGATTCTAGCATTAAAACTGAAAAAAATCTAAGTATGTTAAAAAGCTTAAATGTTTTTGTTATACTCCATTTGCACATGCTAGAATTTTTTTGGTGATTTCATTTTCTATTATCCTAGACTAAAAGAATCACAGACATTAGTGGTCAAAGTCACAGAGTAGGACATCTGATCTATTTTTATTCCAGCACTGCTTTTTTTGACAATGCTTTATCAGAATAATTTGTCCAGTCTACCTTTCCATGACCCTTTTCCAGTTCTTCTAAAGACTTACAGAGATATTCCTGCTGATATTCATCCAGCATTATGCTGTACACAGTTTCATCCAAGTTCTTCTTGCTAATATGCCCTCAGATTATTATAGAAATGTTTTTTGTTCCTTGAGAAAATTCTTGACCACTGGAATGCATGGGCAACTTGCACTGATGCCAACAGAATATGTGTGTTAGAGAATGAATATGGCTCTTAGAATTTATAGTAATGGTAATTATTTTATATTCTCTTTATAATGGTAATGGTAATTATTTTATATCCTCTTTATAATTCTTGAATTAATAGACATGATATGGGAAATTTCCAATGATATCAGATGTGTATCTTGGTGTCTGCAATGCAATAATTATAATAATTGCAGCAATTGTTCCCTAGAGAATATTCATAGCTTTGAGAAAATACCCAAAACTCAATGTAAAAGCCATGGAGGGAAGAAAGCAGTACAGAAAGACATGTAAAAGAATCTGCGTGGTCTTAAAGCTAATAAATTATTCATCATTGAATCTAGGGCTTCATAACTCTTGACAACTGCTTCTAGCCACTCAGCATTTAGCATCTCAAACACATTTTTTGAGGAAACAAAAGTTATTTTTCCATTTTCCAGCATAACAAAGCAAATAATTATAAACAAACCAAAACCCAAAAATCAAAAACCAAAATCAAACCAAAACCACCCCAAAACAAACAACCAAACAAAATCACAAAAAACTGAAGAAACCTGATCACCTCATAGAATTGCTTATTCTGAGGAGGTGAGAACACCAGGCTCAAAACAGTAGCTCTCACATCCAAGAAGAAAGCTCTAGGTATTGTTCACAAGATTTCCTCCTTTGGAAGCACTCCAGGGTGTGTAGAGGATTGAATTACTGTGGACCAATAGGAAAGCAAATCCAAAGGAGAGTTACCTTCCTAGTGAATTACAGAAATTATTTCTGATGTATTTTCTTCATAGAAACACTATGTTTTTAATGAAAAATGATGCTTTCAAATAATCCTTTGACTCCAATAACTAAAACAAAGGAAAGAAGAATCACTGCTGAATGTGATTTAAAAAAATATAAGGTTGGTGGTACTCACATAAAGTATTTTTCATCCAAGGACTTGAAAGGATTTGACAAAATTAAATTAGTCCTCTCAATACTCATGAGGATCAGATAGTTTGTTCCTACAGAATGGAAAAGAGAGATTTGGGAAGGCTAAATGTTTCAGCAAAGTTCACAAAACAGGCTCAGACTTAAAATTGAGAGAGGAATCCATTAGCTCTCAAAATATTCTATTTCTTTGCCCACTATGTGCCCTCCTGCATTTCAAAAATGACCCAAAAAATCTCCATACTGTTCTAAACATTCATGAATGCCTCTGTCTTTTGTATACATTCTCTCACTGTTCTCTCTTTGTGTTGTATACACATATTTTGCTACTTCCCTGTAAGACTGTAAGATTTGCAATTATATAAATCACCCTAATTTTTCTATTGTAAATCGTTCTCCAGTCCTGAGAGGAATGTGTCTAATTTTGATTTATTTCTTTCCAAATAATTCATCTATGGACAGATGTGTGCAGTTGTTCTGGGGTGACTTCATGATGCATGGATCCCCAGTCACCTGTTCTGCTTATGCTGGATATTGAGTTCTGTGCCTTTAGGACTGGTTCTGAGAGCCAAAGAAGGGGGAAGAAGCACACAGGTTGTCTGCATAAACTGCACTCACTTCCCTGCATCCCTGCTCCTGGGCTGCGTTATCTGCAGCATGGACAGCAGCAGAGAGCTCTCCTTTACTTTTAGTCAGTTTTTTTAACTAACTGAGGCAAAAAAGTTTCCCAAACCATGGATTTTCTTTTTCTTAGAACTGTACAAACCTACTCTAGACAAAAAACTCAAAAAAACACTGGAAATTCACACCTTTGAACCACTGGAGCCTGGGAACGTGGCATTTTCCAGCACAGAAAGGACTGATGAAAGACTGAATGAGCCAAGCTACACACCACAAAAAGCACTCTCTCTGAATTCACCATCTCTTCAAAACAAACAAGAAGTTCCATTGTTTAATATGATTCATTTTCTCATGTTTGTGAATACTTTGCTTTTTAAATAGTTTTTTCCACTTTTCTCGAAGGAGATTTTCCTCCCAAACCAGTAAGGAGAGGGCTGCTTAAATTTTGCTGTCTAGAGAGACTCCTTCAAAAATTTCCTCCCAAAATTTTCCCTAAACCAAGACAAATACTTTTTGGTGCCCAACATGGGCATTTTGTTGTTTTGATTTTTTTTTTTCCTTCAAATTTCTTTTCCTTCAAGATCAGACTCTGCTCCTGAGAAATCCATGACAGCTCTCTTCACTGTGACTGGAGATTCAATGTAATGAATTTGATGGGTAAATGTATCTATATATTTATGATACACACAAAACTATTGTAGTGAGTACAATAGTACTCTTGAACAAGTACCCTTGTGACAATGTGGTAACAAATATATGTCCCCTATATTAGTTCTTTGCTTCTTAGTGAGTGATGAAAAACCTTGAGAAAGGACTTTTTCTCATCTCCTTTTCTTTTGTATTTAATAAATATTTGAAAATAATCCATTTGGGTCCAGCATTTTGTCAGCATTTCAGTTATTCTTCTTTTCTAGGTATACCATGATTATAAAACCATTGCACAAATCTCTGTTCCTCACCCAGGATTTTTTCTAGATTTGGTCTTCCTGTGAAGGAATCAATTAATGGTCATGGTAATGTCAAATGCATCTACCACTTTTTTATGTTTGTTATGCATCCATGACTTAATTTTTTCCTGACAGTCAAGAAAATATTTCATTGTGTTTTCAATGCCTCTGGTTAACTTATTTTAATTTAGAAGGTTTTAAAAGGATACATCAACAAACAATCCCAAATTTATACCCTGTAGTCTTTGTGTTCTGTGTGTTATGTATTTTCTCAAGGGAAGAAAACTTGATATTAATCTCTGATTTTACCAAAAGATTCACTGCTAAATAGCAGTGCAATTTTGCAAGATAGGTTGACTAAGAGGTCCAAATTAGTATCATGGAACATACACCATAACATCCATATGTTGTTGTCACCAAGACAAAAACACTCATGGAAAAAATGTAATTCTGGTGTAGTTGGGCAAATTTGCAGCTTTTTGTACTCAGGTTTAATTTTCTAGTGTCTCTGTTTAAAAAAAGTTTAATAAGATATTTTTTTAGAGAATAAAATTCCTGTATTAAATAATAAAGTCTGTGTAGACTAGATCTCACTCTCAGTGAAATTATTCAGAAGAGGTGATCATGCAGGCAGCTCTTTAGTTTGGGGTGAGATATATCATGGCTAGCTTAAGACATCTAAAATTATAGATCTAGCTGAATTCTGTCATGGACACTTGCAGGTGACAGTTCATCCTGTAGGAAATTAATTGAAGGGATCATGGCTTGTGAGAGTATTTCTCTGTCTCAGGTAATGAAAACTACCTAGATCTCTATTTCGAACAAAATGTCTTATAGTCATTGACTCTTATCTTTAATATATATATCTTATTTTGATTCTATTTGATAGAATTTACTGTTTTCTTATATAGGAATTTAACTAAGGAAAATTCCATTTCATAGAAGCACATTTTTCAACTTTTATTACAGTTGCTTAACAGAAATATTGGGGTATAACCAGACAATTTTTGAAAGGATTAAGAAAAATCTTACTATTTTACGTCAAATCTCTTGATAATTTCTTGGTCCTTTCTCAGATGTTTAAGAAAGATAGAGATAAGTTTCTCAAGCACAAAAAAATGTAGTCCTATCAAAAGGAGTTCCAAAGGTATAACATAAGCATTATTCACACTGAGATTATTCTTTGCATTAGTATTACAGTAATGATAGTGTTCACAGTATATGTATGTGTTTTCCTGTTTAATTTTTTTCAGTGATATGTTATTTTGTTTTGTTTTGTTGTTTTGGTTGAGTTTTTTTTTTTTTTTTCTTTTTTGTATTTGTTAGATTATGGAATAGGTAGTAGAGGCAATTTTCAATTTCAGATGCTGAATGGGGGAATAAATGAAAAAGTCTATCTGTTGTGAAATTCCTTCCATGCCTTGTGCAACAGATAAAGCACATAACAAAATTTTAATTCTCTCTTCTTTTCCTGCTGTGCTGGAAGGGAGAAGACAGTTTTGGATAATCCTAAATTACGTCAAACTTCCAAGAGGGAATGATCAACAACCATTCTGACTAACAAGTTAAGCTGCTGGCTGACAAAACCATTTGATTCAGAGTGTGGAAAGACTTTAATGTCCACTCACTGTCTCCTTGAAAAGCAGGTTATAAAGGGAATTACCTCTGGCCAAATTTTGTTTCGCCCTTCTCTTTGTAGTTGCGTCCTTGCTCTTAAAGTTTTTGGGTATGAGGAGCTGTTCAACAACCGTACAAAACCCTGGTGCTTAAGCAGAGAGTTATCAAGCTGGAAATGTGGGGGTATGTAGGAATGCTCCAGACAGAGGTGAGACTAAATAGTCTGACAGGAGCAGCCAGGGCAGCTTGAGAGTGTCTGTAGATGTACCTTAGGCAGCTCCTGAGACCTGAGTAACCAGGACAGCCAGGAAATGAAGGAGGTGATCTTCTTGTTTGCTGCATAAAGTACTTTTCTTCTTTTTGAAGAAAATGTGGATGAATTTCCAATTTTGTCCCCTTTCTTAGGTATCAGAATACTGTCATGCTCATGAGTCAAAGTAGCACACAGATCATTCAAAACTAAAAATTTATTTAGGCAGTCTATGCATGTGGTTTTACTGCATTCAGAGAAGACTGAATCCTTCTAAATCTCTGGCTCTGTTAGCCTAAAAAAGACACCATGATAGCATGAAACTTAAGAGAAGCTGTGTGCAAAATGTATGGCAATTTGGAATTTGCTAGAACCCTCAGTTACAGAAATACCTTGTTGCCACTCAGTTGAGTTAAATGTTTCTTTTCTCTTTTCATACGTAGTCAGAAAACTGTGTTCTGTAGTACGTGATTCCCATGTTAATGGTTTAACCTACATTTACTTTTTTTTTTTCCCTAGGACTTTAGCTAGCATGAGCAATTAAAATTAGATACTTAATCTGCATTTAAGCAACATCATGCAGCTTTTGAGAGATGCATATTTTTGTGGTATGTTCTTTCCCAGAAAATCCTTGGCTAAAAGAAAGGAAAAGGAAGAAAAAAAAGTGAAAAAAATAAAGAGAAATTCCTTTATCTATTTACTACTATTCTCTTCACAAAAAAAAAAAAAAAAAATCCCCCCCAAAAAACCCCAAAAACTAATAAAACAAACAACAAATAAAATACAAAAAAAACTCCTTCCAAAACAAAACAATAACAACAACAACAAAAAAAACCAAACATAACCCAAACCAAAAAACACCCCAAAACCCATCACTCATGGTTTTTTGGAGCAGAATTTAACAGAAAAGCAATGCTATTGTTTCCTCACCTTGCTTCCACTACCCTTTAGGCTGAAATGTCCGCAGAATAGATACTGGTGCTATTTTAGGTACTGTAAGTAATAGGATTAAAACACTAGTTGGAACTCTTCTGATGTGTCAGGGTATCCAATAAATGCTGTGTGTGTGCTCTAGGGTCCCTTAAGACTGCTAACATTGCCCTGTAACTAAGCAGCCACTGCCTCTCCCTTGCACAAGAGGTATTCAGATGCTTAGTCAGAATAATTTAGCAGCTCCTCTGAGAAACCAGAGCTGTTCAAAGAAATGTTATCAGGAGTGAGGATCTCATCTGATGTTTTCCCACCTCTTCACAGATTTTTTTTTTCTTCAAGCTAGCTCATATTCTACCTGATGTACCGAAGTTCCTTGCTGCAAATTCAATTTGCCTTCAAATATTTGGCACTGCTTCAAGGAAAATGATCAAATGATCCAGTTCACCTTGATCCCTTAATTTTGAAATTGCTTGGCTTGCTCTTTCTCCCACCGTGTTGGGTCAAGATTTTCTTCCCAGGGTGAGTTTCAGCTCATATTCTCTATTTTCACTAGCTGAGTTGCTGATTTGTAGAATGCCTGTCAATTCAGATTTTTTCTATGTGTCAGACTGCTTGCCCTTGAATGTTTGCCAGTATAAGAAAAAGGGAAAACATCCAACCATCTAAAGGAAGAAGAGAATTCCAAGTGTGCAATAAGAAGATGAGTTCAAAAGTATACTTTTTTTTTTTTCCAGTTTCTGTGCTTAAACTTATTCCGTACTCATATTTGAACCTACAGCTGTGAGAAATGGCACCTTCAGGAGAAGCCCTTCTGTCACTGACATCTTCCCTAGCAGGAATCTAAGGAAAGCAGAATGGCCTGATGGTTTTCTTTCCCTTTGTGTCACTACGAGAAAGAGCATATGGGGCTTAGAGTGCTAATTATGGATATAGAATTGTACAGAGAAATTGTGCCCTCGATCCTGGACTCCACTGTGGGGATTAACTCTCCCAGCCATCGGCACTGAAGGGAAAGCCCTGCACTTTGAGTGGCCTCGGTTTGAACTAAAGAGCCAAGACCTGTCAGCAGACAGCTCATATCTAATGCAGATCAAGCAGAAAAGAAGATTAAAATTGCTATTGCCAAAGGATACATGCTTATATTACTCCAGCCAGGGATCTGCATGGATATTGTTGTTTCTCCACAACAAATGCTTTCTCTTGTTTATCTGTTTCTCACTGCCATGATGCATTGCTCAAAGGTGAGGTATTGTTTCTTCATGGCAAAGGCAAATCTCACTTGCCAGGTTTAATTCTGATCATCAGTGATTGGTGATTTTGTAACTCAAATTATCATACTATAAATCATCATCCCACTAAGACAATATTTCTGTGTAAAATATTTTCTTTCCATTTCAGGTGCTCTTTCTCTTTAGTGTGTTTGGCTCTGAATTCCTTTGTAGAGGACATATGTTTTCTCTGCTGACTACAGAAAAATGTATTATTAAAAAGGAGTCTAATGAAAGTAACATGGTGTTTCACCAGACTAAATTTAGATGATACAAATGTTGTACAATAACTGTTCTTATCTCCTAGCAATACTGATTCACTTTTCCATATGCAGAAAATTATAACAAACCTTTTTCTTTTCACAGAAAGGGAAAGAAGGTCAAGTACACTTGCAGGAGTCTTTATCATTAAGGGAAAAGGAGTAATAGAGTGTCTACCAGAAAGTATGGACAGTACTGGAGTAGGACAAAAGGAATTTTTGCTGACCCTATTCTAGATTCCTTAGCAAGAATTAAACATTCACTTTCTTTCAAGATATTAAATAACTTGAAGCAATTAGCTTTATTTTCTGATAAAATTGAATCCTCTCTAAATTTATTTAGTGCAAGATTGTACAATTTTTTAGATGACATATAAGACTACAGGTTTCTTTTTACAAATAAGCTGGTGTGGTTGATAGATTTTGTTTTATTTTGTTCGTGTTGTGGTTTGATTCACTAGAATGGGAACTTACTTCTCATTCTTCATAAGTTTTACAACAAATGCCCATGACCACACAAAGCTTACAAGGGGAATAATTCAATCCAGTCTAAAAGCAATGTCATTCATTAAAAAAGTGACTTCATATTTGAAAAAAGAGCCTTTCTTCCTTCCTACTTTCCTTCTTTCCTTCCTGGCACTGCCTTTTCAATAAAATTGTGCTTTGAAAGATGGGATAAAACCACATGCTCAACTAGAATTAAAACTCATCCCATGCAAGTTTTCTTATAATCCTTTAAAAATAACATTATATTGCATTTTATTTTCACTTATTTGTAATGGAGGATATTTTTGCAGATGAGCTGTGCTGCCAGATAAGATATTTCCAAAAGCACTTTGCTGATGGATAATTGACCATTTGACCACCGGTCCACATAGCTGTAGAGCTGTGAGTGTAACTTTCAACTTCTTTTTTATATATATGTATTCTTCTGCTTGCAATTTTCAAAGCATTCTGGAATGTCCTTTCCTCGCAGAATTGTCAAGAAAGAGCAGAGTAATAGAGGTCATCTGTGAATGTAATGAAAAGTCTCATAGGATTCACTCTGCTCATACAATGTCCTTGGTGGTGTGAGCTTTGCTGTCATTTTATTCCAAGCTTGCAGAGCTCTAATTCCTAGTGTATGACTCCTTCTTATGTTCTCTAGTTCAAGTAAAGTAATTTGTTTTCACTAAAACTCTCTTACTTTACTCTCTCAGTACATCTAAAATTAACTATTACATTTTAATTCTAAATTAAACTGCAAAAACTTAAAATGCCATTCTGCAGGTATTTGGATATTATTTATTAAAATATTCTTCATTTCATAAAAGTATTAAAAAAATAAAATAGTATTGTTTCCATCGAGAGTTCCTATCTAATTTTGTAATTAATATTTTATTATAATGAGAAATCAGCATTAAACTACAACTGCATATAAATATTAATTGTATTTTGCTTTATTTTTTATGAGTTTATGATCTCATTATAGTTCATGATACTGCAATCCCAAGTAAATTGTTATTATATCTTCCATATTATGATGGGACAAAGATGTGTAATATGACTTAGCAGGGTTTGATATAGTCTGTTTTTCACATGGATGATTGTATTTATTTTTTTCCTACCACTTTTAAAATATTTTTAAGAACATATGGTATTTCTGATTTGAAAAAGATTTGTAAATCAACATATCAAATATTATTTAAAAATATCAAAATATATGTGCCGATTAAATTTGGAAGTCAGGGAAGTTTCTGTGAAATATCTGCACATTTCCTGCCTGTTAATTCAGATCTTCAGAAAAATAAACCTTGTGAATCTGAGGTTACACTTACCTTAAGCAAAAGTGTGATGAAGCATTAAGCCAATGAAATATTACAGCTTGCACTACCAGTTTAATTATCCTAAGAAAAAATATTTAGGTCTGGATGTACTATCAGTTGACCAACAGGAAATTTATTTCATCTACAGAATCAATCTTCATTTTTGTTGCAACTAGTAAATCAATTATCAAGAATGATAGGCTGTGTGTGGGGAAAGGAGGGAGAACCTCTTTTAGGCTTGTGGACACAATTTACACATTACTTTTGTACTTGAGCAATTAACAGCAGAAATGAATTCCACTGATTCAGATCCCATATCTGTAGTGTTTGCAAAAATCCACTGTTCCACAACAAAATTTAATGAGAAATGGAGCTCTTGTAGCTCTCTGTAACCCACGGAATATTTTCAGAGGTAAACCACAGGTAAAACACAGGACAAGAATGATGTGGAAGTGACTTTATGAAGACAGAAGAGGGCAGTTAGATGTGGCATGAATGAGAAAGAATAATGGTCCTCAGAAACCAGAATGACCATGTTAATGTACCCAACAAAGCCCTGAGTGTGTTCAGCATGCACTATTTTCTTCAGAGGCCTGCTCAATTTGAATCATTAAGTAGCTGATGTAAAATTCTCACACCTACTCAAGTCTCATATTCCTCAAATATAATGGTTGCTCTGGTTTTATTAATGACTAGAATTACGTAGACTCTTCTAGAACTTCACTCTGTCTCTCCAGGCAAATATTTCTGGAGTTTTTGCTTATCTTTTCCATCCTCCTGTATCTGTGCACATTTCCATTAAAGTTCATTGAAGTCCTGTTGGCACAAAACCTGTATCATGGAGGCTGTAAAAGTTTCCCCCTGTAACTGAGTAACCTACACAAAGAGAAAAATTATGTTGCCATTGTAATAACTGTATTATCCAGATACAAAGCCTTTTCCTTTGTAATTGAAGGGTGTAATTGAAGTAGTATGTTGCTGCTGAATGGCCATTTCATAGCCATTCAAGTACACTCAGTGCTTTTCTGTAGTATTCTCCAGCTTAGTGCTCGGCAGATTATGAGTTACCAAAAAATAAAATTGTACTTAATGAGTTTCATAGCTCCATGTTGATTATAAGAAGGATGGAATAAAAAAATACTTGTCTGTGAATATGCTAAAGACCCCTGATACTAATAACACTTTTGTATTTTGATCTTTTTCATTACTTCCTTCACAATATTTCATTTCCTAACTCACAGTGTCCTTATTCCTCAAGGTGTCCTTTAGAAAGCATAATTTTCTGTCTTTTCAGTGAGCAATAACAACAACTGTTATTGGCATTTATTATTACATGCTGAGTTTTATAGCAGAAAGTCAGATATTCACTGTAACTTTGTCTGTCAGCCCAATTGAGCAAAGTTTTACTGCGGAAGCTGACACAGAAATGCAGTTATAAGTTTACTACAATTTTCTCTTCTTTCCAACTTAAAAATATCTGTTTCTCAAAATATCTAGCTAGGAAAAAAAAATTAATTGCCTGTGTCTAGGTATCAAAAACAAAAACAAATAAACTAAAACAAACCAAAAAAAAAAGAAGTAAAAAAATTTACAAATTCCACACTATAGTCAAGGAAAAGGTCTTTTTCACACACAAACCACTCCTGTAACAATTTATTTTATCAGTGTAAAATCCCAATCAAAAATGAAATAGCAAGATTCAGACATTTTAGAATGTTATAATGGAAAAGTAGTTCTTTTTTGAGGAAGTTTTTTTCCTTAGAAATGTGTTGCATTAAAAGAACACAAAACACAAATTAAATGTAAGTACAGTGAAACATGACTTCATACCAGAGTGCATGAAGAAAATTTGTACAAAATTTATAAATACCCATCTTCCAGCTACATTTTCTTATGGTAGCATTCCAGGCAGTTTTCATTCTAGTGCTCTGTTTAATTCCATTATTTAGGACTTTATTTGCTTGACAGACATAATAGTCAATTAATGCTAACACATGCTAAGTCCTGTAACATCTTCTACTCTGACACCCAACCAAAAGTACCTTTGATAGTGCCAACGCTTCACATTCTAAATTTAGACAAAATAATTATCTGAAGAATGATTGGGTTTTATGCATATCAGCAGCCATTCATACAGCAGGATCTGCTCTGGTCCATTGTGTTTGTAATCCATGGATTACACTCTGAGTACGCGCTGACACGAGCAACAGTAACAGCTCCATTATAGTCTATCATCCCAAATAACCATGAATTTCAGAACATTCTCTGCTAAATTTCTGTGAGCTTCTATTTTCTGTTTCTTCTCATGAATATCTATAAGTAAAAATACAAATGAGATATAGAAACCACCAAAATAGTCCCAAAGGATAAAATTTTAGAAATGTTGTTAAAGAAAAAAATAATTTAAAAAGCCAGGTGTGAATACCTGTGTTAATTATATTATTTAGGGCTCCAATGCTGAAGTATCTTTTACTTCAACCTCTTCTGAGGCCAATAAAATCTTTATGAAATGAAAATAAATGGAAACTTGAGAGGGTTGTATTGTTTTTAACAGAAAAAAAAACAAAAACAAACAGCAACAACAGAAACCAGCAAAGTAATCAAAGCGTTAATGACGATTCAGTCTTATAGAGATGGGAGTGTTTGTGACATATACAGATAATGGGTTAATTAAAGTAAAACGAGGAATATCTGACTATACCTACTAGTTTGTAACATATATTTTTCCATGGGCCAAAATAGTAACGTATTGAAACACCCCACACTTTATCCTGATGCTTGACACTCCCGAGGTGATGATCTGCTGCTAGCCATCCTACATATGAAGTCGTTATTAGAATACAGTTATTATCAATAGTGATTTTTCTTTTTTTCTTGGCATAAGGTGATTTTGAAGCCTCTGATAACAGTGAACAGTCTCAATGAACAGCTTGAACAATGGCTGTTCAACAGGGGCACTGTGTTCTGCAGCTGTGGCTGATGGCAAAGCCCATATTTGTCAACTTCTGATCTAATATATTGATGCAAAACAAGCTTAGAACTCTAAAAAGTCATAAAGCCTGATGCCATTTTCTGGTCCAACTGTAACCACATCAACCCCAATAATGACCCAAGAGAAAGGACAACTAATTTTTTGCATTTATTCTGTTGAGTCAGCATGCAGCACAAAATATTTATGTCTATAATATTGCTAGTCTGTACAAGAATGAGAATATACAAAACAATTATTAATAAAGGTCCTATTTACAATTTGTTTGTCCAAGAGATATTTTGTTTCTGTTTTCTGCTTCAGTCAGGACTCGATCCAGATTTTCCTTCAGTCTTAGATCTTTAGAAGAATTTTTTCCTCACTTACTTGCATGTAATGAATCTAGAAACCAAGAAAAACCTGATAAATTTTGTTGTAGCATTGAATTCAGGATGAATGGTAGACTTTTAGCTGTGTAATTACCAGAAGAAATCATTGTCACTTTTCACTTTTTCACTTTTTTTTTTCTTTCTTTTTTTTTTTTTCTTTTTTTTTTTTTTTTTTTTTTTTTTTCTGTGAAGAAAGTTTACTTGATAAAGGGATTGCACAAATATATTCAAGTATGACTTCCAGAAAATTTCATCCATGGTTCTGGGAGTTATACAATTTTCAACTAAAATATCTGTGTTGTGTCTGATCATCAAAGTCACAGAGTACTATTGCTGCATGCTTATTAAAAGATTGCCAAATTCAAACTGTCAAAGTGATTACCTAAATTCCCCTGCATAGTTTAATTTGCATGAGCATTGCTAATGCTTTTTTCCTTCAGATGTATTTTTTCTGTTGGGAATTTCATCCAAATATACATAGTTGTACAAGTAAAATTAGCACAATTTAGTATATTTAGAGGAAAATATGTCATCTTCAATAAAAAGAAATAGTCTCTTTATTTACTCATTGAATGACCTGTTCCAATAATCAAAGAACAAGTGCTAAGTTAACTTATTCCATATCTGACAGCTGTCTTTTCATTTATTTTGAATGGATCTGAAATATATACTTTAAGTTGGCTTTATTTCTTCTAAAACATTTTAAAAAATTGCTTTAGAGATCATAACTATGTATCTAATCAAGTATAATTTTGTAATCTAGGTACCGGAGGTTGTTTGCAGTCACAATGCAACTAAATTTGAGGTCAAAGGCAAAATAATGAAGTGTTAAACCAGAAGATTTTTTTCTGTACATACACATCTATTATTTTGTTATCATCCTGTCCTAAGTGAGCTTGAGAATATGTTAAACTTATTTTCTACTGGAAAAAAATAAATGGGCTCTGATATTGTTATGGTTTCTCACTAAAATTCGTAGATGAAGGACTTCAAAGGATGTAACGTGTAGTAGTAATCCAGAATTGAAAAGACTTGGTATTTCAATATGTTGTTTTACATCCTAAAATATTTTGGGGATAATAGATTCCTCATCTGTTAGGATTCCTCATCTTTTTGTTAAGCATGTGCTTAATTTTGTTTATTTAATCTTTAAATCCTCTGCCAATACATATTATAAGTGATGATAAATGTAACATGTTCCAAAAATGATATGTCTTTGCTCTAAAGGAAAAGCAAATTCGCAAGTTGCTCGATAAATAGATGCAGCATGGCAGAATAATCACACTGCAACCAAGAGACTTGGGCAGGATATAGTTCTATGAACTACTTCTAAATTCCAAATGTCTGTCCATACTTCTCACAAACTAATATTCCCCTCTAACTTTTATGTTTTGTCATTGATGCAGTGTAGAGATGCCTTAGTAGAGGAGCATCCCTTTGCTTGAAAATTTTGTGAGAAATCATCATCTTTCTATTTTGAAGATCACAAAAAAAAATTTCCTTGTAATAAACCTGTCAATAAATATTGCAAGTGATCCATATGGATAGAGTAAACTGCTACTCCTCTTTGAAGCCTTCACTGTGCAATACACGTGGATTCTATTCCTAAGTGAAAGAAAACAAAATTTATATCTTTAAAAAATCTATAATCTTAGAAGGGTTATGGGTAATAAAGATGGTAAAACACATCTAATACTGAAAAATCCTTGTGAAATCATAAACATAGTTTTCATTTAATTATAATTTTGTGATCAATGACATCCAAATTCTGTTTATTGATCTGAAAACTTGAAATGGTTAATCAAAATATGTATTTTAGATAAAATGCCGTGATTGATGTTTGTATCTCTCTGACTGCTAAAGTGTAATAACCTTTGATGCTTTTCTATATCTATAAATGTAAGAATATAGCTTTCAGAGTTACCATCTTGGGCTTTGCATGAAGTAACTTTACAATACACAGACTTTTACTTTTAGGGCTCTGGATTTTATTACCAATTAAAAATTGGAAAGATTAGCCTGATTATGCTATAAAGCTTATTTGTATATTTTTCTTTCATTCAGAGACTTTTTTGTGTGTGCACATATACAGAAAATGATATAGATATATTTAAAGAGACTCAGAAGACATAATTACATGTTTATCAGGCTTAAGAGACCAGGGGCAAGCTGAAAGACATCAGTCTGTGCTTTTAATTAATTCCATCCTCTTCTCTTTAAGTAACCATTGTCACTTGGAAACATTTCATGTAAGATTTCTACTGGGAAATAAAATTTTTTTGAAGAATTTCTTTTAAACATGATAGAAATCTTTAAAATCAAACCAAAAAAAGGAAAGCATGAATAAATAATCCACCGCTCTCTTAACATGATCAGATAACAAAATATAATAAAATAACATTCCAAAAATGCTCTGTTTAATTAGCTGGCCTTACATACCTGGTTTTGGCTGAGATAGGGTTAATTGATGCAGCAGCCAGGAGGAGCATGGTCAGGACCCTGAGGTTATTCTATAGAATATAGAATATATAATAATAATATAATGTACAGGGGGTGAGTGAGAGGTGAGGAGGAGCACGTCCCTTCTGCCCCGGCCGGTGATGAAGTGAGTGGTTGTGGTAATGTCAGGTTCCATACAGTGAGCCCTTGTCTGTGACTCAGTCACCTCTCCTGTACACTCTGTTATTAACAATGCTGCTGTTACTGTTCATTTTCTTATTTCATTTGCTGTTTCCAGTAAATTGTTCTTATCTCAACCCTTATCTTTAACTTTTTGCTTCCAGTTCTCCTCTCCATCTCACTGGGGAGGGAAGGGTATGGTGGGGGAGAAGAGAGGAGTGAGTGAGGGGCACATTGTTTGGAGTGCTTCAGAGAAAACACTAAATTAGGAATTTGATTCCTAAACTACAGCAATCTCCAAGAATTTGGATTGATTAAGAGAAGTTAATGTTCAAATGAACTCAGTATACCACTACCCAAGTATGTAAAAATTATTAAAAGCCTTCCTAGGAGTTTCAGACTCATGGAACAGTTCCCTGAAAGAACTTTTGAGCTGTTGAAAAAACAAGAAACACGGCTTTCTTAAGAGGATCTGTACCTCTTGAAAACAAAGAAAAAAGACCTAAAAAATCAGATTTACATTTATTATTCTTGTATAGTAATCCATATGTCAGAAAAGGACCCCTAACATGTTCCACAAGTACTTAAACTGCAAAAACAGCACTTGTGATCCCCCTGCTGAATGGGGCAGAGAAACTGGTCACAAAAGATATGGAAAAGGCTGAGATTCTCAATGCCTTATTCACCTCAGTCTTTATCAGTTAAACTGCCTTACAGGTGTCACAGGCCTCTGAGATCAGAGAGAAAAATCTGTAGTTTGGAGAACTTACCATTAAAGGAAGATCACCAAGTTAGGGAGCCCTTCAACAAACTGCAAAGGCAACCAACATTCTCCTCCAAGACTGATGTCAGCTGGTCTAGCAAGGTGATCCTTTTCCTTTTCACAGTGAAGTGATGTCTGGGATGCTGTGTCTAATTCTGGATACTCCATGACAAGAAAGAAATGGATGGCTGGACTGAGTTGGGTGAAGGACAACAAAGAGAACAGTGGTCTGGAGTTCCTGACATGCAGAAAAGCTAAGAGAACTGGGACTATTAAATCTGGAGAAAGTTCAGAATGGATATTATCAATGTATATAAAAGTTTGATGGGAGGTAATGAAGAAGGAAGTGCCAGGAAAAGAGGCAATGGGCACAAATGGAAACTCATTGTTTCATCTGAATACAAGAAAATAGATTTCTGTTCTTGAAGAGTGGTTACACATTGACAGAGATTGCCCAGAAAATCTGTAAAGTCTCCATCTGTGTCTGTAGAGACATTCAGTGTGTGACTGGACATGGATCTGAGAAATCTGTTGTAGCTGACCTGTTTTGAGTACAGTGCTTGGATTGGCTTATCTGTACAAGTCCCTAGCAACCCAACAGATTCTGTTATTCCATGAAAAGAAAAATTTTTCTTTTTTTAAAAAGATTACAACCCTATGATCCATGGTTGTAATCATTAGTGCAGTACAATAAGGGCAGATCTGAGAAAGGAACAAAGCTGGTGTTGGGCATCATCTATTTTGTATTTTCTTCAGGAGTACTTTCCTGATCAGAAATGAAATATTGATGCTGATTCAGGAGATAGAGAACAATTAGCTTATTTTCTTATAACTTATAATTTAGATGTTGGCCTCAATATATGGAACAAAGACTGAGTTGAGACAATTTCTTTGTTAAAGTCACATTGAGGCTCTGACCCTACTGTTTGTCAGATGAAGGAGCTGAGAATAAAACACAGATGAGATTCAGAATAGGTACAGCTGGTGTAGGAAGGACAGCACAAATGAACAGGTCTGTACAGTTCAGGTTTTGGTTTGATAGGATATTTCATAAGTATCTGAGGTAATTCTCTTGCATGTCACAGGGTTATCTGTGCTATTTAATAATTCAGGTTATTCTGTGTCTTAACAATACCATAAAACAAAGGGGCTGAAGGAGATAGAACCTTTTTTTATCTATTCTCTATCAGAAGAATTTGGGGCAAGATTACACAATATCACTAGGACCCCGAGGGCTGATATATCAGTAGATTGTATTAAGGTTAAGAAATAAAGCTGCTGCCATAATACATTTGCCCTGAAGAATTTCCATTCTAAAGTCTCTTTCCTGCAAAGCAGTTCTATGTATGAAAAGGTAACAGATACCTATTGCAGTTTGTCAAAGTTTAACTGTCAAAAAGAAAAGGAATAAAACATTAAGAAGCCTGAGAATAATGCTATTAACTTGCATTTGTTAAACATTCTTTAAAAATCCTGTTTCATGAACATGTCTTCTTTTTCGTGGTCTTATATGGAAATATTGAATATATGAACTAAGTGTACTTGTATTTGAAAGAAAATACAATGTTAGAGTCATTTTCACATGAGGCTTGTCAAATTCTTTTAGCAACCATAAAAAGTAAGAATATTGTTTGACAAAGTAAAGAGCAAAATTACTAAAAGTGCATACCTATACATTAGCTAAAAATGCTTTTATCTTAGTCAGAGCACCATGGCAGCTTCTATTACATCTGAAGTGATCTGTTCCTTTTGTGTCAGGTGTGATAGATTTACACAGATAAAACTTTCCCCAGACATTTCTTCAGTGACTATAAGAGGTGATTTAAGAAGGAATCACTGTGTTTGTATTGGAAAATAATTAATTTTCCATGCTATGGTCCCAGCAAGGGTTCTCATCCCCTGCAATGATGTATGATAGCTCTGTTATGTGGGCTACTAAGGGGAAAAAAGAAGCCAGAAACTATCAAACACTTTCCAAAACTATGTAACAGGTTTTAGCTAGGGGAGAAGCTCATGTAGAGCTTAATCCAACACATCAAAGTAGTGTAGATATAGGATGTTGGAAAAAGAGGATTGGCAGAAATCAGTGCCAAATATAAGCTTTTGTTTTGATGTTTAAATTTAAGATGTGCTAAACATCTTGAAAACAATTATTGGTGATTAGTTCAAACTGCTGGTTCCTGAAAGATGCAGATGGTACAGCACTAATGACAGTAATTACAGTTCAGATACTTTAAATCCACTTGCAATCTACGCACTTTAAAAACTTTTATGAATAAGCGAGATTAAAAGTGTTGGTGCAAAAATAAAACTCCTCTGTCCTGTACCCTGTTTAACAGAGAACTTATTTGAATATGCTTAAAAATTAGGCACTTTAAATAAGATGTGTCTGAGATGTTGTCTTGGTTTCACCTGGAATAAAGTTGATGTGTTGTGAGCAATCACATTGTGCATGCCTTGATTTTTAAACAATAATAATAATGATAATGATGAAGATAATAATAATATTGCTACTTTTAAGGTCAATTTTAATGTTAATGTATTGTTATTGTCTTCCTTTTCTGTCCTATTAAACTGTCTGTCTCAACTTAAAAATTTTATTTTTTTGTTTTTACTCAATTCTCTCTCCCATCCCACTGCAGAGGGGGGTGAGGGTGTGGGGGGTGTGTGTTTGTGAGTGGGCAGCTGTGTAGTATTAAGCTGCCTGAGAAGTTAAACCACAACAGACATAAATAAAACATGCACATAGAAAGGGAATCCATCCTCAGTACAGTTTTGCTTTTGCATGGTGTTTAGAATGCCTATATATTCAGCAATAATGCAAAGGCCTGAACACTTTTTATTGTGATTTATAACAATGTAAAAATATTCTCCTCTGCTGTTCTAGTTGCTGTTATTTGAAGCAACAATTCAAATGACATCAGCAATATGAATGTGAGCTGAATAAGTCTTCTGCAAAACCTCACATTAAAGAAGAATGAATTGCATCTCTATTTGGGCAAGATTTCATTCTCAAATAGTTTTCACTCAAAACCTGAAAAAAAAGGCCAAAGTATTTAGGTTTAAATATATTAGTGATCAGTTTCGATCACAGAACAAGGCAATGCAATCTTAATAAAGACAGAAAGTCAAAGTTAGCACTAATTAGATATACATAGGTTCAAGATCAAAGATGCACAAACAGAATTGCTGATTCAGTGCCCATTTTAGTTAAAGAGATCAAAAGAATAATTTAGCAGGCTATATGTTTTCTTGTAGTGCAATATGACAATGAGGCATATATGACAAGTAGGACAGGAAAATATTTTATAAATTTCTACCTATTAATATACAGACATTTATTGAAGGAAGCACCACTAAAATCCAGAATCAAGCCAGAAAGACAAAAATCATTGCTAAGAAGCTCTCAAAGGAAACATAAACTATTAACTGTAGCAATATCAATGAATAGAAATGTACTGCAACATATTTTATAGATATATATTAATCTTTTAAATATGTAAACATGCAGATAATTTCATTAAGAAATGAAATATCAGTATTTCAAAGGCATTTTCAAAAGGCTATATGAGATTTCTGCTTAATAACTTAAGTATATGGGTCTCAAAATATTGCATCAAATTAGTCCAGTACATTATTTATAAAGTATTCTTTCAAGAGCAAATTCCTGCCATCTATATGATATTTTTTGCATTTTTTCCCCTTCTAAATGCTAATGAAAATTTAAGGAGGCCTACAACAATATAAATGGCAGTATGTGTAGAGGAAGCAGCTTCACCTTGAGGCTTTTGTTGTTCACTTCACTCCCCAGCTGGACACATCATGGGTGGTTTACCTTACTGCTAATTTAGCTTCAACAGAAAAGGCCTATTTTTGCCTGCTGCACTTCAAGTTATACTTTATCTCTGACCTCAGGCTGACTCAGTTGTTACCTTTTTGCTGCAGAACAGATGGTTCTAAATTGTTGAACATATACAACCTGGCTTTACATCACTGTGTGATAAAACATAAATGTTCCCAACGCTGAAAATCGATATGGCATTCTGTGTCTGCAAATGTGAAAATACTTGCATGATTTCAAGCATATTCAGTGACTCGGGTTCTGTGTTTGTCCATGTGTGTAAGCTGTCCCTTTTGTTCACATTGAATTAATGTATGTTCTGGTTTTCACTGAGGGAATGGAGTAGCTGGTTCACATGGAGGTTTACTGAAGTAAAGGAGAGCTCTACTGACCTGCCTGAGGCCATACAAGGATACAAAAGAACATTGATAATAGTACTTCTGAAAATTATTATTAATTTTTTAATAATTATCACTTTCAGTAGTCAGAATCTGCCCAAGTGTGTTGCAGAGTTTTTAATTACATACACTAAAGAGTGTGTGTGGTGGAGCATGTGTAAGGAGTGTGAATTTCTGTGTGCATTTGCATTCATGTTTCTTTTTAACTTCCATGGGCTTTTTCTTTCACAGATCTCTACTAACTTATTCCAGTTAAATCTAAACTAGGGAAAATATGCTTTGACTTTTTAGTCAGGATTGTTCTTCTTCCAAGAAAAAATTTAATAATCCCCCACAAAAAACCCACCAAAAATAAATGAACAAACAAAAATCTCTGACAACCAAACAACAACAAGATAAGTCATGAAAGACATAGGGATAAAAGTGATTGTATTAAAAATGTCAAGTAGGATCTAAGTTTGTATGAATAAAATGCATTTGTACCTTGTGCATGATTATAGTATGAATAGGAGTACTTATAGCCTGTAAGGAATTAAACTTTGAGGAAGACCTTATTGCCACTAATTTCACATGAATCTTGTGAATTGTAAGAACCCAGCCAGGACATAAACATAATATATGAATGTATCCAAATGATGATGGACAGAGTTATAGGACATGTATACCTATTTCACTTTTGAACACACAGGTGGCAAGTAAAGAATACCAATACCCTGTTTCCCAGCATATTTCTGCAGTAGAAATGTGTAAATCAGCTGCAAGGGGAGGAATAAGAAGTAAATAAATCAGTTCTCCAGTGTAGAACTGTGTTTCTCGAGTTCCAAGTGCACAAAGGAGATTTAGCAGAAGTGGGCAACAGTAACAGGGTAGAACAGCATATTAATGACAAGTTTGTGGTGAGTGTGAGCAGAACTAGACACTGAAGACACTGGTTGAGTAGTTTTGGTAGAGAGCAGGTAGAGGAAAGAGAAAGACAGTACAAAAGAGAAGCCCCATCCCTAAGGAATTCAGTTCAATATAAACAGGAAAAAAACAAACCAGAAAAATAGAAGTGGTAAAAAAATCAGCAACAGCAACAGTAAAAGATTAAATATATAGCAAGTACAGTATGATCCAGCAGAACTCATCCAGCTACAAAATTATCCTTGGAATTTTTTCTTCCTGAAAAATAAGGGGACTAAATTAGAACTTCTGTGACAACTTATTTGTTCTTTAATACAAATGACCTTTCAAGATAACATCAATTTGAGCAAATCCTCAGATGAAGGCAGAATCTACTTCCAGAAGCTGTTCCCAAACTTCAGGGTAAGTGGTAATACAACTCAGAAAAAAAAAAAAAAAAAAAAAAAAAAAAAAAAAAAAAAGAAAAAAGAAAATAATAGATCCTATCATTTTCTTCTTAAATATAAAAAAGCTACCTCTTATGAAATATAAAAGAGAAGACCGTCCAAAATATTACGATTTTTGAAAGGCAAACCTTGTTTTGCAACTGTTTGCAAAACTCTTTGCAGCACAGGAATTTCAGAGGTACTGAAAGAACCAAGCAAACAAGCTTTAAACCCTGTGAATTCAGGCCTTGCTCACTCTGTGTTACTTCTTCTTAAGGTGTAAAATAATGGAGATTTTTTTCTCTAAAATTTCTTCTTAGTTATGATTTTATTATTTTTCTTTTGGTACAATATTGAACCTCTATCTTTTACTGAACCATCACTAAATTTATTAAAAATTAAGTGAACATGGCAGGTGAGACTGATCTCAAAAAACTTCATCCCAATATTCAGCTTTTAGCAAACATGAAGAAAAAGAGTGACATTTCTTAATTTCTTAATGACTTTCTACTCATTTTCTACCATTGCTGGTTTTTTTCTCTCTGCCATAGTCTGTTCATTTTTTTTTCCAATTAAGCCTCAAAATATAAACTTTTAAGTAGTCTATTTGGATTCACAATGTTTGGAAATCAAACCAAATATTGTCTATTTTTGCACAGTAATTGATTCATTAGGACATAGTGCTATATATCTGCCTTTTTAACATTAAGTTGGAGCATTGCTTTTTTTTTTTTCATGCCAAGAAATTGCTTTGGCTTTAATATACACTTCTCACTTCTGCAGGATCCCTCATTATTCCAGTCACACACTCTTCAATTTTCTTTCTTCTGTCTAATCAGCACGATAGAGATCAACCCCTAGCCTGCTTAGAAAGCACCTATATAGACCACACAAAAAGCACACATAGAAAAGTGTCTTAACAAAATACTCATGCCCTGAATGCTGCCAGTCACTTCAACTCAACTGGTTTGAATACCCAAATGCAGCATAAATTTCCCATTGGTTCTGTGCAATTGTCAGTGTTTTATGTTCAATCCTCAGTATGGGCCTAAGGGAATGCATCCAGGTTTGCAGCAAAGAGTTTCATAGTAATACCTAAAGATTAGAAGTTATGAGAAGTTTGTTTATCAGTGTTTGTAATAATGATGAAAACGTGGACTGAAGTTGTAATTAAAAGAAAAAGAAACAAAACAAAACCCACAGGAGGATTTGTTTTGATTTTTTTGTTTTGTAAGAGTGGTGTGACATTTGTTAGGTATCTGCTTCATAGTGCAATATTTTATTTGGATTTATTTTAGCATTTCAGCTATATCTTCCAGTATAAATACACAGTTTATGCATTTAATGAAGAAAAATCTACACAGGTTGCTGGGAATAGACATAAAGTAATTGAATAGTTTTTTTCATGTCCAGAAATCTGGGTTCTTTATTCAGCTCATCTATCATCTTTTTTGATACCTTCTTCTTTAATATCCCATTTGTACAAAATTTTAAGATGTTGAAAAGTAGTCAAAATGGTGACTAAAATTTCAATGACATTCACTCATTCACTTCAATTGTTTTTCTTGAGAAACTATCCAAGAGATAGTCTCACTGATGAGATTTTCATGGCACTGATTTTAAATATTTCTTTCAGAAATTCATTCTCATATAAGGCCCCCTTGTCATTGCATTATAAGACATAACCTTAAAACAACAAATATGACTAGCTCTCAGATATTTATATGTGCTTAGGTAGTTGATTTAAGTATTGATCTTGAAAGCATTTGTTCATGCCTCTAGCTTTTCCTTTAGGGGTAAACTAAGAATCAGAAAGATTACATGGTGCAAACTTTCCTTGTAGAAGTAAGGTGTGTGCTCCCCAACAAGGAATCCTGCATGAATAATTTAGCCAACTTTTTCACCTCTCTGTGCCTCTTTTGTTTAACCAATGTCTAGTGCAGGGATTGCCACTTTGTGCACCTACATAAACCTTGCAGGAATAATTCTGACATTTCTAAAGGCTTACATAAAGCAATTAATAATTTAGAATGAAGGTTAAAAGTATACAACATACCTAGTTTTATCGTTTGTTTAACTAAGTCCTGTGTAAGAGGAATTGCTTAGGCTGATTAAAAACCAGAAGCCATGTGATCTCTTTTCCTAAGAGAGTACTCAGATTGACTTATTAATTATATTCATTATTTTGAATATCCTTCATGTGCCTTTCTATTCCTCTCTTTAAACAAAAACAATTCAATTTTTTTTGTCACTTTTACAACTAATAACTTTAATTATGGAATATTTTTATATATTTTTAGAAGAAAGGTACATAATAAATGTATATAAGATATAAAAATGCATCCAGATATGATTTATATACACTGTTTGCCTATGGTTTGATGCTTTTCCCTTTTTATTTTATGGGGTTTTTGGGGGTTTTTTGCACTTACCTGAATATTGTGAAGCTGTATTAAAGTTCACCTAAGGACACGTGAAAAGAAGAGAGAGAGAAATAATGTAGATGGGTTTTTTTTTGTTGTTGTTGTTAATCTTTTATTATTAATATTGTCTTATGCCTATACCATGGAGTAGAATCCTCTGTCACATTGTGGAGAGCAGCCTACAAAACAAATATGTTGAGATGTCTAGAAATGTATATATTTTTCTAAGATAAACCTAATTTTTCCCTCTGTCTTTACTAGTTACCCACATACCTGCAAAGCAGGACTGACCAGGACCAGATTTTACACCACTAGAAATAACATTCTCTGCAGAATTCAAAAGTAAAGTTGATTTGTATCAGGGATTTCTCTTCAAGCTACTGTGTGGAATTTATATCAGTCTTAGGCACTAGGAGCTCCTGATGATGTTTTCTGTGTGGCTGGATGGGTTCAGTAAATCTCCCAGAGCCCTGCAGTTCTGTGTCCATTGAGGGCAGTGCTGGAAATGGAAGCTCTTCCAGACTTTTTCTGTTCTCCAGATTACCCCAGCCTTCTCTACTGCTTTTCAGTAGAGGATGAGTTTAAGGGTTTTTTTAAGTTTCAGCTTCATGATAGAGCTTCTACCTTTTTCTTTCTTCTTTTTAATATCACATTCCACTTCAAAAATGACTAGGTACCTGCTTTTTTATCTTCTTGATTTGCATTATTATACAGTAAAAATCTTTTATATAAGGTACTCCAATAAATGTTAATCCTTTAAAACCTCTATTTCACCTACCCACCCACTTAGGGCCCAATTTTCTCTGGCTTCATGCATCATTTGTTCTTAAAATCTGCAGAAATTCCACAAAAATGCTTAATGCAGCAAAATCTGCAAAGCTGTCAAAGGAATTGTACTTATTCCCCACATGTGATTGTTTTATCTTTAATTAAGAAATACTAAAAAGCAAACATTTTTACCGTCCAAAGCAAAAGAGGTAGGGAATAAACATCTTAATTAATTAAATAAATATGCCCTAGTTAGGAAGCAGTCTAACATTTTAGGAGAGGTAAATGTTGCATAAATTTTGTTACACATGGATTGCATATTTCAAAATACATTTTTGTAACACAAATAGTGTAGCCAGCAGGACTAGGACAGTGATTGCCCTCCTGTACTCAGCACTGGCGAGGCTGCACCTCAACTCCTGTGTGCAGTTCTGGGGTGGAAGGACAAGAGGGACATTGATGTTCTGGAGTGAGTCAAGAGAAGAGCAACAGACCTGGAGAAGGGTCCAGAATGAGAGTCCTGTGAGGAGTGGCTGAGGGAGCTGGGAGAAAAGGAGGCATGAGGGAGACCTTCTCTACAACTACTTGAGAGAAGGCTGGGGTGGGGTTGGCCCCTTCTCCCAGGCAAGCACTGACAGGACAGGAAGAAACAGCCTCAAAGCTGCACCAGGGGAGGCTCAGCTGGACAGCAGCAAAAGGTCCTCTACTGAAATGATGTTTAAAAATTGGAATGGGCTGCCCAGGGATGTGGTGGAGTCACCATCCCTGAAGCTGTTCAAGAAACAACTGGACATGGCATGCTATGACTTAGTTGACGTGATGGTGTTTGGTCAAAGGCTGGACTTGATGACCTTGGAGGTCTTTTACAACCTTAATGATTCTATAATTCTACAAATATATCATTACTTTTACCAGTCCAAACACAAAACTTTTTGTAAATATTTTGAACACCATTGTATTTCACCATGACACTTCGACACAGTTCCCGTGGCAGTTCACACTGATTCATGATAATGAGAATTCAATAAATTAAAACATAATTTCTATTTAATAGAAATGCAATTTTTTTTTCAAGAATAAGTGAGAGTATAAGAAAATTTCATATGTATTAAACAATATTTTTAATATCAGAACCTTCGACTTGTGAAAATAGTAATTTTTCAGAAGAAACTGGGTCACAGACTGATGGGGCAAGTACCAAAATTTTGGAATACCTACACAGTGTCCTCTATGTTCCTGGATATACTTCACCAAATTATTTTCCTCACTCCTTCACTTGTTCTCTCATATTAAGCCGGGTGTCTGCCTTTACAAATAATACAAAGAACTTTGAATAACTGTCCTCTGAATTTTCTAGTGCAAACACACAAAAAAGTCATTAATATATTAAAAAAAAGGCTTTTCATTATTAGTACCTAATTGAAATGATTCTCCAGTGCATTCTATTAGAGGCAATTTGGGTCAGATAGGCATTTACCAATGTAGATTGCACTTTTAGCATTGTACCATACCCATGCTAAAATTCCTATTTTGTTCTCTGTCTTTTCATTATTTGAATAAAATAGCCCTTTTCATTTGTACAGTTTAATTTAATGATAGCATGCCTATTACATACTATCATAAGGTATTTGTCATATTTGAGTAGAACATAATAACAGACTTTTTAAGTGGAGGTTATGAGAAGCATTCAGACGGTTTCATAGGTTTTATAATAATTTTCTTTTTCCTTGATGGCCTGTGCTTATTTTTATGGCGTGAAAATGTGTTTTAATTCTCTTTTACTTTCTAAGATGTGATAGTAAAGCTAGAGGTGGACTTGTAGGCAAAATTTTATATATACAAAATTAAACAGCAGCTTTGGCTTTGTGCTGTTTTTAATGAGAGGGTAGAGAAAAAATATTTCTTTTGAGGCACTATGGGGAATTCTGACTTAACTGAAAACATTTTTTTAGTCATAGAATTGATTCTTTTTTTAGGCTGTGAAAGCAAAAATTTATAAAGTGGAAGAAAGAGCTGAAGGTCAAGGGGTAATCTGATACAGCACATCTCAAACTGAAAGTCAGTCCCCTGATCAGTTCCACTGCCTGACAGTTACCTCAGAGTTTTCTTTTGCTTGGTATTATTCTGCATGCTTGAAGAGCATTTAAACATTTATGTCTTAATTTCAAAGAAGACACGTATTTTTCTTCTGACGTGTTCTCGGAGATACAAGATTTGTGAATTTTCTTGCCCTAGGACATAAAGGATTACCTGTAAGTAGGAGCTCCTAGTTAGCATTCTAACTCTCTCCCTCTGGATAAAAAAGTCTATAAAAATATAAAGAAAGCATAATATATTGTTATTTTTCCTTGGATGGTCTTCCTTAGGACTGTCAAAAACTCTTTTCTCTTGACATGATCTCTTATACTTCCCATCATAGGGACCAGAACCAGGATAGGTCCTCAACAGATAATCACAACCACTGCAGATTGACCAAAGAAAGATGCCACAAACATATCTGACCCTTTTCTGAGCCTCAGAACACTGACAAACACTGATAAAGTTACTAAAAGGTATTTTGAAGATTTTTATTTTTTGTATATTGAAGTCTACCTTTCATATGAGCACAATGTCTTCACTGGAGTTTTTTCCAATAAATACTAACAGTAACAATAACAAGAGCAAGAACAAGAGCAAGAACAAGAGCAAGAACAAGAACTGTCACAAATTTATTTACTGAGATAATTAGGTCAATGATTGGTCAAAAGCTCTTGTTTTCCAATCTTGTAAATGATATTGCATTCATAGAATCCTAGAATCCTAGAATGGTTTGGATTGGAAGTGACCATTGGCAGAGAAAATTTCACCCACTTACAGACTACTGATGAAATTCCATCTATGAATCCTTCTTGTTTTCTATATTAATGAACACAGAAGTTTCTTCTCATCACTTTTAACTCACTGACGGTTACAGCACTTCCTCAACTGGCAGTGTTTAACCACCCTCAAAGAAATAAAGCTGTCTTCTGATGTTTAAATGCATTTTTTCTTTTCAAATTGACATTTGAGTTTGTGCCTGTTGCCACTTTTCCTGTCAGTGGGCACCACTGGGGAGAGTCTGGTTATTTATTTTTAGTCCCCACTGACAAAACAGAAATGTGTAAAACTTCTCACTATTATGTTAAATAATGCCATCACCTAAATCTTACTTTTGTTTAAAGTCAGAATATACAACAATACTGCCTTCTAACTCCCTTACAGCATTAAAAACAATTAGACCAATTTACAATTCCAGAGAGCAAAAGATTTTTTGCATCTCACGGTAGCATCTAGCCTGACCTTATCAAAGTCTTTTTAAAAAGTTAAATAAATTGGAGATTCACTTTCTTTTTCTGTCACGCATTTATTAATCCAATTTATTCATCCCCTAAATTGTAATAACTAACGTTCACTAACTTTGTTACCTAAATAAGAAAAAAGCATATGAAAGAAATACTGTGATTTCCCTCCCCCCCTCCCCACTCCCTCCTTACCTCTGCATTCAAGTCTCTGAATTTTATGACAGCATCCAGTACATCACAACCTCGGGTGCCAGTGCCTTCATCCAGCTCCTTCTGCTGACATTACAGCATTACCCAGATGTTGCAGGACCCAAAGTCTCCATGGACCACAGTTACAACCTCGCACTGGTCTATGACATGGATCAGTCATCATGGGAAGAGTTGTCTCCTGCTTTCTCTACCCTTTTTCATATTCTCTGAGTACTTCCTTTGAGGAAGAACATTCAGGGGAAAGGGGAAGGAATTTTTAGTTTTCCTATTCAGGGTAACTGACTCACCTTGCATTTCTTGCAAGCCTCAGTCTTACACTTTATTAGTTCTGACCTCCTCCTTCCTTTGCCCATTTTTAGGAGCCCCAGACTGAAGGCTAAGGCAGAACTCACATAAAGAAACTTCTTCTGCTCCTCTTAACTTTTTCTCCATAAGCTTTTCCTTGGAATATTTAAAGATGGTCAAACCACAGAATTAGAACAATGAAATAATATCAACTATCCTAGACTCTTCCTGTCTCCCCAACCAGGCAGTGGGAACTTCTCCAATACTTCTGGAAGTACCCCTGTAGAGCCCATTGCTTTATCCACAGGAAAATTTAGATAGTAAGATTGGCACAGAGTATGCAGAAGGCACTGCAATTGAAATAAATTTGCTTGTGAGGTCCCTGATTGAGAAGATCCTCTGATTTTGTACCTGTTTCCTCCATGGAAGCATAGTTTTCCTTTGTGGCTGAAGAATTCTTCCATAATAATTAATATTATTATAATAATCAATCTGATCATGAACTCCTGTGTAACAATTAATGTTGCATTTAAGCAGTCTGAGGTGCTGGGTTGTACTTGCTGTTCAGGTGGGACAAGCCTATGTAACTTCTACTGCAAATCAGGGTTTTGGTGACAGCCAGGGAACTCTCTTTTGCTGTCTTCCTAAATCCTCTTCTAAAGTCAATGACCAGCTCCTGAAATGTTCCTTGATTCTTTAATCTAACCCAGATAGCAGCTTGGGTCTTAAATCTGTCTGAAATCCACTCTAAACTGCTCCCTATTTTTCATAGAGCATTGGACTTAGAAAAATGGAATGAGGCAGAAGTACTCCAGGTTGAAGGAGGTGAAGAGACTCAGGAAAAGCAAGAAGAGGATAGCTTTTATTTCTACATTCTTCAGCATCCACAGTGTGCTGGAAGCTGTGTTGCTCACTGAAAAAAAATTCTACTCCAGGTGTTTCTGCAATAAAAGAGGGATCATGACTTCATCTTCTGGTTCACTAAAGCCTTGTCTGAGTTTCCAGAAAGGTGGAAAACATTTTTATACCAGCAGTTTTGGGTTCAGCTGCCTTTACATCTCTCCATAAATCTGTGATGAATTTTTTGTTTTCCAGTACTTCTGGCCTATGTAGCAATGCCACTCTCATTAATACAGTAAAAAGATACCAACCCACTGGTGAAATGTAGTAGCAGCATTGCTACTACTTACCAGAAGGAACAGCAGGACAACACTTCATCAAGTGGTTGTGCAGACTTGCACAGACCCTGATGACAAGCTTAATTTCAGGTATCTACCACCCCAGAAATTTCTGATGGGCTGGCAACTCTTACCTACCTGAAAACGCCCTCTGACATTGCTGGTGCACAGATCTCTTTGAAGCCATTGACTTATTAGCTGCTCCTGCCAAAGATTGAATACCAGTTTAGCAAGCTTCAAAACACCTTTCTGGCTAATCTCCATTACAGAAATATGTCTGGAAAGACATTCAGGCTCAGTTTGCTCCATTTCATCATTCTTTTACCTTTGCCTAATGAAGAACAGTCAGAAGAAAAAATAAGGATTCCACAGGGGCTGGAATGTCTGACCCCATGAGCTGATGTGCATGGATTGAGTCATTGTGTTTAATTACCCTGGTGGAGTTCACACTAAACACTGCCATTGAGAATTCCCTGCACCTTCCATTTTCCCTAAGGATTCCACACCCTGGCTAGAAGATGGTTCTTAGTGTACTCATTCTCAAACAAACTGCTGGTAATCCACCCCACCTGGTATGCCACAGACCAGTGTCTGGAATGAAAATGTGGAGAAAGCATTCTCATAATATGCAAAAGCTTATCAAAATATCTCACTCATCTATGGTGGAGAAAAGAGCTGATCTGAAGGAACTTTTCTGTCCCTTCAATAATGAATCTGTTTTATTTGTGTTAATGATTTCTGTTTTCACTACTTTTCTCTCTTTATTCTATTCTGCTACACATATCTGCTACACATTAACTGGAAATACATATCTGAAAAAAGTACTTCCAGCATAATTAAAACATACAGGCCTTAATACTTCCCATCCAATCTCAGACCAACAGCTTAATTGGTTATAATAGGTGTTAATGAAAGATTTCAAGACACGATAAATTTTTTATTCTGCTATAAGAAAGTGACGAAAAATAACCATTCCCAGGCTTGATTATAAATCATAGTTTATGGAAATAATAAAGACAAAATTATTCTTGATTATACCTACACTAATTGTAAATAAACAGTGAAATAAGCTTCTATAAAGCTATGCATTTATTTTATTGTTCGGGGTTTTTTTCCCCCCACAGGTGGCTTTAACAATATTTTGGCATCATAGCTAAGTAATAAATCATGGGGTTTCCATGGTAGCCAAGTAAGCTGAGTATCACATCAGCTGTCTCTGAACTTCAAACAGATTTTAAATTTTATTTAACCATCCTTTTAAAGCTACTGGCTGTCTCTGATCCATATTCTCTCCCTGGTTTAAGAACACGTTGTAGCCAGCAATAGAGATTATCAAGAAATAAAGAAATTTTGTTGTACTCTATTTTGTTCTGCAATGCCTTGTTTTCATTGTTGTTGGGGATTTTTTTGTTTGGTTGGGTTCTTTTGTTTTTGTTGGTGGTGGTTTTTTTTGTTTGTTTGTTTTGATTTTTATTTTAGATTTTTCAGCTAGAACCTATCTGAGCCGGTCCTCTACCAGTCTGTTGAATATGTTTGCAAATAACCTGAAAATGTGGAGAAGTTAGTGAGCTTACAAGGTCTGTTGGTGACAGTAAGTTTTTCAAGGTGGTATTGCAAACAGAATTGCAAAAAGGTTTTAAAAACTGAGCACCTAGGAAGTAAAAAGTCCAATTCAACTGGGTGATGATGAGTGTCAAGTTGGCAAGAAGTGAGAGAACAAACAATAATTATTTCACGTGCAAAATGTCAGGCAGATTATTAACATTTGCCACAAGACTTCAAGGAATGTTCAGTGAAAACATCAGCTTAACATTTAAAGGTGGTCAAAAAGGCAAATCAAAGGTTACAGATTGTAAGGAAAGAGAACTTGAAACATCACAGGACCATTCTCCCATATAAATCTATATTATGAGTACTATATATTCTGTGATGAATTGATGCCAAAATAAATACCAGGAAATGATTCAGCCAAGCAATATCAAAAGTGTTGAACTTCTGTAAGAGGAATAATTGATTAAATTAGAAGTTCTCATTCTTCAGAAGAGACAGTTAAGAAATATTGTAAAAGAGAGTCACAAATGCATGGGGCATGGAGATGCTGAGAGACCTCTTTTTTCATTTATTGTGTCCTCTGTATCAGAAGAATAAGGGAACAGCAAGTAAAGATCTAGGACTTCAGTTCAAAACAACCCCCAAAAAGCTCTCCTCTGCTGCTGCAACAAAGCTATTGAACTCCTGCATAGGATTCTGTGGACTTCATTGGATTCAGGGAGATCTTCATTTGAAAGCAACACACTAAGGGTTACTAAAGGCATAAATGAAGATTTGACCCAACTTTTATTGTTGGCATGTAATTTATCTCTATCCTAAGTAACTGGAAATGTTCTGGTACTGTGGGATTCAAGTTGATCAATTAGAGAACAAGAAATTATTTCTGATTGCAATTTAAGAAATTACAACAATGTGATAATATTTTTAAACTCTCTTTATCCCTTTTAGAAATGATTTTAATTTAAAATTATATGTAAAAAACACTATAGTTTAATAGACACACATTTATATGCTATCAGGCATTTATACTAGTAAAGGAAAAGCTAAAGAATTGCAGCTAGCACTGGAAGGGAGGGTTGTGGGGTTTATGGCACTGTCCAGTTCCCATGAGAACAGAATGTGGCCAAAGCCAGAGATGAGCATTTGGGAAATGTCTGTTTTCTGCTAAATGAAGTTTAATTGTATTAAAGATTTAGGTTACATCTACAGGGAACACATGAGAGCAAAAATGGTGTCAACAACACACCTTTTTACAAATCAAAACATTCATAACAAAACCTTCTTGAAAAGTCAGAATTTTGTTATAATTCATTTTAAAATCATGAGTAGTACTTACTGTAACTCTTATTATTTTATCATGTTAATAATTTTGGTATTTGAAAACTTTCCACCTGATTGATTAAAATCTGAGAGATTTTTAAACCCAGAAAATGTTTTAACTGCTTGTCTGTATTTACATAGATAGAAAGAATTTTAAAATATTCTTAATGTGGTGATGTTTTATCTCTAATTTTCACCATGAGGCTATTTTGGATCATTTTAGTATTAATTTTTCAGAAAATAAAATAAATCTGCCAAGACCAGGAAATTAAAACAGCTCATTTAGAGTCTATGCAATGTCTATGACATTTCTTGATTACTAGTTATTGGGGTATGTTAAATGGAGAATTTCTGAAGCTGATGACATTTTTCTGCTGACTGCTGCCTTCTGCACTGCAGCACATTGATTCTTCCATCTCCAGCTTAGCCTTGCCACTTCAGCCTGACCCCACATCCTGCTCCCTTTCTTGTGTGGAGGAGCAGCACACGTGCTGAAATGGGATCCTTTCACACCAAGAATATGAAGGGGGATTTGCCTCTTAATGCTAATCATAGTTACTAAAATCATCCATAAGGCTGTGCTCTCTATGTTAATCTTGCAAAGGCATTCATGGGACACCTGTTCTGGATTAGACTGCTAGATTGATTTTGCAACACAGTAGTTGCAAAAAATGCTTACAGACCATATATAGACATTTACAGAGGTTAAACGCAGACTATGTTTGGCAAAAATATCATTCCAAGAACTCTCTCCAAGGGATATCTGTTCACTGAGACCTGTGGGTTAACTGAAGTGTTTTTCCCTTGTCACTTGCAGATTTATCAAAGGAGTGGTTCATTTGAGTAAATATTGTACAAAATGTTCAGAAATATTTTTAGTTTATAAAAATGGGCTCATTTTCTGTGTTTTGCCCATGGTATTGAGGAGCTAAGTCAGCATTGAGGTTTTCTGTCCTTCTGTCTAGCTGTTGTTCTCTCTTTCTCTGTGCGTGCATAACAGGCCTACTGCGACTTCCAGGTGAAATGTAAATCAAATCAGCACATCCCAACATAATATTATTTTATGACTGCATCATTGCAAACTGACACAATGGTTAGTGATTCCAAATTTGCCTGTGGCCATTCCCAGTTTTGTCAGCTTTCATGATCATTTTATATTTTATGAAACCTCTTTCATAGTCATAAATGTTCAAAAGTTTAAAGACATATTATAGCAGGACAATCTCACACACATTGAAGAGGTCTGCCAGTTCTAGGAGAGCAAAAACATTTTGATTGAGATATGATCTAGCTTTTCAATTTACACTAAGTAAAACAATATAAAAATGTTTCATTTTAATTTGTTCCATATGTCAATGATGAACAAAATGTAATAAGTTTTCCCATATGAGTTTATGAAAACATCCAGAGGCTCAGATGCTTCATAATATCCAGATTTCAGATAATATATAGTAGGTTAGCAGGATTGATTCAAGTATGTATGAGAGACATTGACAATAGTCTTAAATAAGATTTAAGTTAACAAAAACATTCATTGAGAAATCCTAAACTATCTACCTAACATTTCACTATAAATTCAGGCTAAGCTTTTATTTATTTATATTTATTTACAGCGTAAAGTATAATAAACATTATTCCAGAAATATACATTTCAAACAAAGGTGTATGAATAATAAGAGAGTGTAGCATTTAAACACCTTTGTTAGAAACTCAAATATCTTTTTTGCGCATCTTGCAATTTTTCTGGATTTTTGATAACACAGTCTTAATTATGAAAGTGCAAGTTGTAGCAGATAATAGATTATCATATGCTGCTGAAATAGTTGCATGGAAGAAATAACCTGTAGAGCAGATGGTTTATAATAACATAAACATTTATAATTTTAGTGGATAATCAGGTTCTTTTATTATCTTTTGCTCTATTTAAAATCAAGGTCAACAGCATAGGTAGGGGTTCAAGCAATTACTGACCAGAAACTGTTCCCAGCTACCTTAATAATTCTGGAGTTGGTCAACATTCACACTAATTTGATCCCTTCTCCAGCATTCTAGGCTGGGGCAATCTACATTACTTTTGAGCCTTTTATGTGTAAAACAAGGAGTCAAAAGGGAAAGCCAAAATGAAACCTAGAGAGTTTCTGGTGCTTTCCTGTAATTGTAATAATTTTTTTTTAATTTTGTTTCTTGTTTAAATGCTACTATTACTATTATCTGAATTTAAAAAAAAAAATTACTCTTGCTTTACAGAACACAGTTTTTGGAAAGAAGTGCCATTTTTAGGAAAAAAAATTAAAGGGGGAAGATATTTTTCTAGTTATTTGGACCTTTAATAATCTGATTTTCTTACTATAATGATGAAGTGTAACAGGAAAACAACTAATTAGAAACAAAATAATCCAAAGCATGAAATAATTAAATAGTGCAAATCTTTGGTATTAGAAGTGTTGCTGTAGAGTGCCCATTATCTGATGTGCTTCTCTGGGTGAAATCCAGTGGCTTACATTTCTAAATGACAGTCTGCCTATATAAATTTTTTTCAGACTTTTTCCTCCTCAAAAACATGAACAATTTTATGCAAACCAAATTATAGCTTTTGTGTCATCTCAGTAATTTAAAAGAGTCATGGTAGTGCAGGAGAGCATGTGGCTATGTAATTAGAAATTAAGAGCTCTCCTGACAATGTACAAACATGACGACATTCCCTTTTCATACCTCTCTTGATCTTGCAAGGGACAAATGAGGGAGGGAAAAAAATCTATTTAAATTAATTGAGATCATTTTAAACAAACAGCTATGCACAAGCAGATCTGTCAAATATAAATATATACTTTATTCTGAAATCAATTTGTAGAGCAGATTTATACCTAGGCATAACTCTCAGCATGGACTATGCTATGCCACAGAAATGACACATCAGCATCAGCATCTTATCTTTACCAGAACTTCCCGTGTAGCTTTATTGAAATTAACAGAGGAGAAAAGGATGCAAGCAGCGAGAAGGAGTGAATAGGACAGAAATTCAACTCCACTCTCACATGCCATTGTCCAGATTGATTAAGGGATGTTATCTTTTATTGACATATTACTTTAGTTGAGCTTTTTCCCTGACAGCAGAAAAGAATCAGAGGAGAAATTTATCCTTCACTATTTTGGATAGTGAAATTCAGGTTATGACACTCAGTTTATACTACCCCTGAGACCCAGTGACATTAGGATTATATTTTCTTATTTCACAGCTTCTCATACCACTTATGCATTGCTAGATAGTCCCCTGGTTTTTCTCTGTAGAAAGGTTAGAGGGAAGACACGATCAAGTAAGCAGTGAAATCAAAGGATAGATTAAATACATTGTAAAGAAGATGGCTACTATTTCTCTAAGGCCAGACACAGCAGTTACAATGAAAAGGGAAAAATGTTGACGTTATAAAATATCCAAAGCTGTAAAAATTTTAATATACTCATAGATTATTAAAGTTATAATGATTTAAAATATATTTTCATCACCTTTTATTTAATGAGTATGTTTTGTTTCTATAGGTTTTTTCCCCCAGTTTGAAAGAGATCTCACCTCTTTTCCTTTGCATATAATAGCAAACTTCAAACTTCATTTCATTGAACCAACATGGATGTCACCACTGCTTGTTTTCACTACCAGAATCTTATTACTGTAGGAAAAAAACCCCAAAAAAATGACAAATCAAAAACCCACAACCAAATAGAAAAGCTCCATAAGTATTCATATAATCTATTGTGAGGCTAGTTCTTATTACTCTTGTTGTTTCTTTGAAAATATACTTAAGACTTTGTCATAAAGTTTAATAATTCTCAGTGACTACAAGGCATTCAGTGTTGTCCTTTAGAAAGTTAATAAGAGTACATTTAAAAGTTAGATTTTGGCATTTTTGAATGTTTTTTTTCTTTGGTATCTAGAATCCACATTTTTATTGAATAATGAGATGCTTTGTACAGTTTTCTTGTCTTTTTTTTCAGAATTCATATTTATTAATCATATATTTAGATGCAAGTAGATTTTGTTAGTCTGAGAAACAAAAGATTCCAAGTTTAAGCACATTTTTCCTGTAACAGCAGATGGAGATCATGAAGAAAATGCATCCCTTGAAGTATGAAACAGAAGACAAATAAGTAACAGCAGCAACTGTATTGAGTGCAGCAATGTTTTCCATGAATGCACTTTGCTCATCTGTCTCTGCTTTGACCATAAAGGATTCATTCTTTATAATAAACAAAACCAGTGATTTTCTGGACAAATATGGGTATTTCTCCATTAAGGTATATTTTGATGCATTGTAATTCATGTCCTTTAATCCATCTTTTGTTGTTTGTTTTTTTTTCCAAATAATCACAAAGTAAAAACATTTTATGCAAGAAATTTATATTTCACATAAAGTGTTTACAAATATGTCTATTTGGGTAAAAATTTCTTTGCAAATGTAGTTGTTAATAGCTAATTAAATTTTCTAATAGGACTAGCTACCATCATGGGGATTATGTATGAAAACTCTTCCATCAGCAAAATTAAAGTATAAAGCACTTAATAGTTTGGTTTGGGTTTTTTTTTTCACTTTAGTGCTTCACTGGTTAATTTATCTTTTATTTTTTGAAATGCAGACACTGGCACCATCTTTAAGAAAAGCATATTAACTATTTCTACATTTTAAAGAAAGCAGAAAAATGCCTGCCTAGACGGTTTTAGCTGCAGTTATGGAAATTCAGATTTTCGGCACACCAGACATTTATCTAACAAGCTTGTAAAAGAATTATAACAATGAAAGATTTTTAGGATAACTCTTGAAAAGAACTCATAAAATGCTCTGAGAAGGAAGTCAGAAAAAATGTTGCAGTCCATCACGAGGTCTATTTGATTTTTGTTTCATTGTTGTCTACTTGTTTTTAAAAACTCTATCCAAGCTGTTTCCTTTAGCTGTTTGAAATATCCATGTGTCAATGCAAGAAGAATGAGAAACTGTAAACCCTGACTTCTGCTCTGATTCCTAGTGAAGCCTTAATCTGTCTTGCATAGAAAATTCAATTATACAAACCAGGTGATTTTTAAGAGGTGTGTTTTTCAAAGGAAATGTGTGGTCCTTCTTCTAAAATACTTTAATGTTATTTCTTTGGTGCATTATTCTTGAAGCCAAGCAGGAGATTTCTGTTTAGGGTACAGAAAATGTTCTTTATTACTGTAAAGTAAGTGATAAGGTATTGGTGTCTGAGCTTTGATGACTTCACATCTTAATGGAAACAACCAAAAAATAGCTGGATTGATATATTCCCAGAGTGGATGCCCTTAAATCCAGAAATGAGTTTTATGTATCAGGCTTTTCTCAGTTGTCCAGAGTTTGTCAACTTTTTTAATGCTAAATGTAAGTAAGCATCAGTGTCATTTTTCTATGCTTCATTGCTGGGGAAACATCTACACATTTTACAGTTTCTTGACCTTTCTACTTTTTAGTTCCATGAGCATTTCTGACAGGGTGCTTATTTGCTGAAATAATTGCAGAAAATAAACACAAATATCCCGCATATGAATTAATTTCTTCTTCTGTCATATCCTACATATTCATTATAAACACATTTGATATTTAGCACATTTCTAAAAATACCAGGTGTTAGAACTACTTATTTTTAAATGTAAGAATTGAGATTTGGGAAATATATTTTCAAATTTACAGATGAAAAAGTTATCTAAAAAGTAAAAGCAGACATCAGCCTTGAAGTTCAAGAGAAGCAGAGATTAAAAATCATAAAAGGAATATTTCAAAAGTTTCATAATTTTAGGGGTCTGGCACATAATTGAATTTGATCCTTTGTAATGCAAAGAACAGATGTTAGGAAAGCTTTTTCTTCCTCACTTCCTCTGTCAGTAATTTTTCCTCCTTTGTACAATTATCTCACATATTTATTTCCTGTATAAAGCAGATCTAACCCACAGTGCAACTCACCACCCACAGCTAAGGAGAAGTATACTGGCACATGAAAATAAAGAAATGTATCCTGTATCTGCTGCTTTCCTTTGAATGAAAGAAGAAATATGTTTCCAACCTTTCAGCCTGACAAGTTATGTATAAACCACAGAACACAACCCTATTTATTTATTTATAATTCGTCAGCCACCAAGATGATTAAATTTATACACACAAATTATATAATGAAGAGCAGAAAAAAAAGTTGATCGAAAAGATGGATGCAATTACTTCAGTGCTCTTTGTAATTGTCTCCAGACAGAATATCTTCATTTCATGCCTCTTAGACAAAATATAATGCTTTAGATGTGGAGATATGCTTATTATTTGCCTTCTCCAGAACAGTTCACAAAACTGCATGTATACGTTGGGTTTTTTTGGATGAAGTTTGCTGCCACATTTACATAAATGATAAGCTTATGTTCCTAAATTATTATAAATCTGTGAGGTAATAAATGCACTGAATGTAAGACTAGCCATATTGTGTCAGTTCAATGGTCAGTCTTGCTCAATACTTTATAAACATATATGACAAGGGATACATGATAGGATGGAAAGCATAACAGAAAAGGTGTGTAGAACTCTCCTTTGTCCAGGAGAACTTTGTCTGGTTATTTTAACCAGCATACTTTTCCAGGCAGTATTCACAACTTGTCAGTATTAAAGATTTTTTGCAGAATATTCAGGCTTTTCTGTGCTCCTATCTTAAAATGAAGAGAATCACTCCTGTCAGAGGCCCACTTATCCCTATTGATTCCACAGAAATGTTCGGGTGATGAACTTAAGTGTAACTAAGTAACTTTCAGTTACCTCTGCATTGCTGGGTGAGCTAGGTTATTCAAACACTAATCTGCATTTAGAAGTGATCTGATTTGGTCTTATTGTAATTGTTTTATTTTCCTTCAGAAGATATCAAAAATAGAGGTGAAAGCCACAAAATATTTTGATGAATTCTTTATTACAGAGATACTTAACAATTACCTACCTAAACATTACTATGAATATACTTGGTTTTTTATCATAAATGTTGTGCAAGTTATATTGACAAACAGAAAAAGAGGTAATCTGTTTTGTAAAATCTACCTGGCATAGTCATGATGTGGCACAAGAAACAGCAGAAACTCAAGCACGTAGAGCTGGGCCATGCAACATTACCAGCTAAAGTTAAACAATTCTATATTTACATACCTATGGATCTGAGCCTGAAACTGTAAGTCAAAAAGTTGGCTGAGCCAGACACTGGGCTCCTGCCCAGGCAGGCATGATTTTTCTTCCTGCACTCCTTCTGTGCTCTGCTACAGAAAGGAGAAGAGAAGCTTTCTCAACTTCTCTACACTTGTAGGTCAAATATGATTACAGGATATCTTTCTGATGGCTTGGCTGAGATCAGTATTAGGGTTGGTTTTAATGATTTTATCGCCACCTGGAACAATTTGCAAGAAACATTGTCTCCCCATTTATTTTCATACCTGGTTTTGAATCGATTTTTGTTTTACAATAGAAAAAAAGACACATTTTAATGTCTTCATTTTGAATTGCTGCAAAAATATATTTTGGCAAAAATACACCAAATTCCTGTAATGGAAAGCCATTTTTCAAAATTCAGTTCTGCAAAAATCAGTCAGATGCAACTACATACATGTCAGATATATTTTCCATGTTTACTGAAAAAATAACTTTAAATTTAATCTTACCTTCATAGCTTGGTCTTTTCAGTTAAAATTTCCCTTTTTTTCCTTTACTTGGTAAAAATATTTATACATATAACAAATATGTATTTGAAGACCAGATTACAAAATATTCACTCATGGTCAGTAATTGCTTAAACTATAGATGACATTACTGGAGGTAGTAAGAAAGCTCAGAGTAAAAAACATTGCAAAGTTTATAACTATGAATAAACGACACTCCCCTAGTTTCTGGAAAACTTTACACACAATTTCATTTTGAATAGTTGTCTGGATTGAATTTTGCCTGCAATTTACAATTCCCCAACTCAAGGTTTCCTGATATTTACTAATTCTCCTGTTAAAAATGTATTTTGTCACTTAAGCTTTTGAGTGTAAATTTTCTATACATTTCCTTCTGAAAAAAATATTGTTTTCTTTGGAAAGATAGAAAATCTTAGGATGATTGCACTCATATGACCAGCATTTGCTGATGTTCCCAATGCAGGGATAACGTTCAATTTTATTACTTTGTCTAACAGTGCATTTTGTAGATCACAGAGCCGTGGAGTAATCCAGGCTGGAGGCAAGCTTCAAATCATCTAGTCCAAACCCTTGTACAAAGAAAGTCTGATCAGATTAAGTTACTCAGGGCTGTGTTTGGTCAAATCTGTGTTCTGCAAAGAAAGAGAAAGAAGAATTCCTGCATTCTCTACTGCACTTCATATTATTTTAATGACACCTCCTATGAAGAGAAAATAAGCCTGGGAGAAGCTACACAGACCACTAAGGGCAGCTGCTGAAACTTTGTACATTTTAACTCATTCATTGTATATTCATGCCAAAACTAGCCAGACACATTAACTTTTCAAAGTTTAACCCTCTAGTAACTGATTTCAGCATCATCACAGTAATTTAAAGTCTCCAAAAGATGAACAATAGAGATGAGCTCAAAACAGGAAAAAAGGAAATGAGAACAGTGAGGAAACATCTTCCAGCAAATGACTGAGGCTGTATTCTTAAACACATCTGCTATCAAAGTGGCACAAACCCTTTGAACTGTAGCCTCATTTCTCCTAAAACAGATCCCATTCCATCAATGATTAATATCTACTGTCTCTGATACAGAAAGAAAACTTGTGACCATATTGTCAAGGACAAGAAAACCATGGTGGCCATATATCTTTCTTTCCTTTGCTTAACTGCAATTTTCTTCAGGCTTGAAAAAGGAAATAACTATTTTTCAGTCTTTTTTTTTTTTCCTGGATTTCCAGTCAAATGACCACTGTACATGCATAGTTTGCCTTCATGTGACATACAGCTCACTTGACCATGCCCAGTAGAGGTCATCAGTTCCAGATGCATTAATTATTCAATTGCTGCATGGCACGTGCTCCCACATATCATCTGGTGATTGTCTGCCCAGAAACACAGGAACACTAGGCATAATACAGAATTCTGATTAAATTACTTGAAAGCAATAATCCTCAAGGTTTTTGACAGCAGCTTTTTGTATGGATCTCGGTGCTTTACGTTACAGAACAGTCAATCTGTTCTTCATCTATCAAAGAATCTGCATCATAGAATATGCTGAGCTGGAAGGGACCCCACACAATCATCAAGTCCAGCTCCTGGCCCTATGCAAGACACCCCAAGAATCACATCGTGGGCCTGTGAGCCTTGTCCAAATGCTTCTTGAGCTCTGTCAGGCTTGGTGCTGTGACCACTGCCCTGGCGACCTTGTTCCACTGCCCAGCCACCCTCTGGGTGATGAAACTATTCCTGGTATCCAATCTAAACCTACTCCAACCCATCCATGCCATTTCCTTGAGTCCTGTCACTGGTCATGAGAGTGAAGAGGCTGATACCTGCCTCTCCGCTTCCCACGGTGAGGATGATGAAGATCACAATGAGGTCTCTGTGCAGTCTCAGTTAATATTACCCAGATATTTTGCCACCCAAGATAGACTTCTAAATGCAGCCATGTGGCAGCCCAGGAGAATGGTTCAAAACAGAATCAATCTCCTTATATCCTTGCTTTGAATTTACAATTTTCTTAGAGTTAAGTATTCTCTAAAGCAATTAAATAAGAATCCTTAATGTTCCTAAAATTCTTTTCATTCTTGAAATCTTCCTCAGACTTCCAGGAACTGGGTTAAAATATGGTTATTTCTACATTGATTTTTGATTAATCAGTTTGGTTATGGTATGTGGTGTGTTGATTTAGTTTTAATTTACTGCTTTATTTTATGTAAGCATGAGATACCAGTTTTATTTCACTTAATTGAGAGCTTTGGCCTACAACAACTCACATTCATGTTGAAGTCATGGGCAGCAACAGTGCTAAATTTCATGGTCTCAGCTTTGAATAGTTTTGAGGAGGCAATCTTTTACTACACTTTTTTTTCAGAGCACACTTTTATTGAACCTCATCCAAGTAGCACAGTATGACAATTGAATGTTTTACCATGGACTGCTTTAAAGGAGCTGGGCTTCAGCAGCTGTTTACCCTCATTCATTTTCTAGTATCTGTGTCTTTGTAATTCCAACAGCATGGTAGCCTGCTCTTCATTTAAATTATTATTTTATGTTATTGTTTTCTGTAGGAATTAAGGTTTTCCGAAAGGATAATAGATAGCACATGGAATCTTACAGACAACTGAAAAAACTTCACAAACTGAACTGTGAACAGCCCAAGGGCCATATCTGCAGCAGATCACTCCTAATTCACAAAAGGTTCCTCTAAGAGAAAGCCAGCATGTGTGGTTTGGGAAACAAGGATAACAAGAAGCAGACCCATCTCATGTTGCCATGGGAATACTTTATGCTGTCTGTCTGGATGGTGTAGAAGTATTCATGAGTTGTCTCTATAAATCACACAATTAAAATAGAGAAAAAAAGGACTAATTGCATGTTCTCTGCAGAAAATCACTCATTATCTATTATTATTACAGATAATTTCACAATATCTAGCAGAAATTACCATTGGTTTATGGCAAAAAGAGCTCAACAGATTTCTTTTAAAACATTTTAAAAGAATCCATGCTTCAAAACAAAAAAGTGCCCAAGAAGGTAAATTACCTCCCAAGTACTCTGCCAAGGTCACTTTTCTTTGGTTTCCCATTCTTCCTTGTTGCTGGAAGCAGCCAACAAAGGAAATAGTCAGCATGGTTTTTTGGAGAAAAATATTCTTTACGAGCCTGAGAGCCTTCGACAATGAGGTGATTGGCCTGCTGGGTAGCCAGGGATACCAGTGAATGCTGGCTATATTGGCTTTTGTAAATTTTTCAACATTGCCCTGTCATCATATACAAGCTTACTACATATACACCAGATAAGGAGACAGTGACATGGATTTAAAACTGGGTAAACTCCTGGGTTCAAAGGGTTGTGATAAGTGGCATGAAGTCCAGATTCGGGAAAATCATTAGTAGTGTGCTCCAGGGAGGGATACGAGGGCAGAAAATACTTATTAAACTGGTGAAAATAAGTTTGGGTGAATACAGTGAAATTATTATTAAAGTTTCATCCATGAAACCATAGATCCAGTAGGGCAATTCAAGCCCTGTCTGTGCATAAAGTTTGATGAAAGACACAAAAAAAATATTATTTAGTACTATTACCCTCAGAACTGATTCAAGCAGTTGTAAATAAAGATGGAGTTCAATCTTTTAGGTCCCATATGATTTGGGCAAAGCATGATCTGAAAAGATAAAGCTTGAAATACATTTTTCAGGACTTGCATCCCGCACTACAGTATTTTGGCATTTCTCCCTCTTCCTAAGCCACTCACCCTTAAAGGTCAGTCAAGGTTATGGTTTAAATGTTATTAGAATGGGTGAAAAAAAAATACTGTGGGACTTATTGATAGAAGGATTATAGGAGACTAAATTAAGTCGACAAAAATGAAAATATAATTTAGTCCATATTCCTTGTTTATGTATTTGGCACATTTTAGCATTCTTTGAGGGATATATAACAGTATGTTATGAGTTAAAAAGTGAAGCCAAGAATAATGTTAATTATATTAAAGGAAGAGAAAAAAATGTGGTCATAGGAAAAATGTGGTCATAGACTAAATCTAGATAGCCTCACTCAAGAGGAAAGAATGCATACAGGTAGAGCCTATTGAAAAAAAACAACCCATAATCACAGTTAGTATTCAGATACAAATCACATGGCAAAAAGTTTCAATTAGCTATCTACAGCACACAGTAAATGTCTACAGCAAACTTGGCTGACTTGGTGCAGATATGGGCTGTGGAAGATGATGTCTGGTGGAGAGAAGCTTTGACATGTCCTCTCACATGAACTGTTCTGTCAGACAGCTTAGCATTGTTTTTCCTTAGAATTTAAATATTTTACTTTAACCTCTTCCATATGATTTGAGGTACCCCTGTGATAACATCCTGTGCCTTATGTTTTATAATTTCCAGCTCATCCTCTGAGATCTTCAATTACTCTTTCTGCTGTGTGTATAAGATATATTTACATGCTGGGGAAGGGGAATGATGAAGGGTTACTACAGTTGGATGTAGCATCATCTATCCTTTGATTTTCTGGAGGTGAAACATCACATGCCCACTCATGGTAACTCGTTACTTAGATATTATATCTCTGTCCCCTAGATAAACCTCTAATAAATTAATACATACACCTCTTCATAAATTAATACTAATTAAACTAATACCTCTTAATAAATTAATATATACTTAATCTCTCTGCTCTGTAGAAAAAAGGGTTCTTGCCTCTTCCATGACTTTCACATTAGATTAATTGCTTTTTGGGAGGATGGGGGGGAGGGATGAGTTGGTGTAGAAAGGTAAGAAGGACCTCTTTTCTTCATTACAGAGTCTCCTGGAACTATTATGATTAATAATGCCTTTCCTGGCTGAGTATGAAGATCTAGCAGTTTTCCCCCTTCTCAAATTCTTTTTTTTTTTTTGTATCTGTCTCTACCTCTCAATGCACTATAAGATTATTCACTTTAAATAAAAATACAGAACACAATATGAACTTGCTAAAAAAAATTACAAGAATTTTGTAGCTGGGTTTTAGAGACAATGTAAATGTCACATGACTTGAACCTTGTACTGCTAAAGATAGTAGGATGATCCCCTCAGTAACAATATCAGACAGCAGAATCTTCAGTGGGGCAGTAATATATTGTTGTAAACTGATGTGAACAAGGAGAAAATCTGAGACAGTGAGTAATTTGTGATTACAGTCAGTTACTTGGCTTCCCTCATTTTTCCCAGAAGTTAAGCTGTAAAGTCAATTCACAGTCAAACCACAGAATCTTACATCAGCAGATTAACAGTTCTAAGTGTTGGTAAAGCAGATATTTTCTGAAGTTGCCTTGAAATGCTCTCTGATTGCTTAAATGTCCTTGGTAAATTAGTGCCTGCCAGAAATAAATACGTGCTAGGTTGTGGTTTTTTGTTTGCTTCACATTGTTATAATTACTGTTGCTATTTTTATAATAGAAATACTCATAGAAAGAGTGGAAACAGAGAAAAGGGGGCAAGAATAGATGTCTGATTAGTTAGTTTTGAAGGGATTTCCAGGGAAAGCAAGCTGCTGATCAAACAGCATTTTGTCCCTGTTGATCACAACAAAAATATCTGTGTCCAAAGTTTAAAGACTAAAAGATACATGTTGAAATGAATAATGTTTTCAAAGCAAACAAACAAGACTCATCTAGGGTGTTCAAATGTTATGGTTTTATCCTGGTGATGCTTATGTCCAGCTAGGAGTGAGATGAAAAACTGAGAGGAAGACTCATATGAGTAATCATTAATATCGGTTTAAAAAAGAAAAAGGAAACAGTCAAAAAGAAAATGGAGAGTCAAATTGTGTTCTGACAGTGATTCATTCAGCATGATTTATATTTTTAGAAGTCTAGAAAGTCCTTGTTAGTGTTCTCCATTCTTTTCATACTGTCAGTAAAAGCAGCAAAGAAGAATGTTATATCCCAACTATTAGGAGATGAAGTTTCAGAAAATTGTGATGCACATACTCTGAATGTTTTTTCACCTTTTGCAGCTCTATAGAAAACTCATATCACATTTCAAAATTTATGTTGTGATCAGAGAAACAGACAAATTTCTTAATCTTTTTGAAAGTTAGGATGAACACAATCACTGCACTCAGGAAACAAGAGCAAGAAAACTCTTGGCAAGTTTAGCCAAGACCTGCATGCAGAGACAGGGATGAGCAAAACTGTTACACCTGTTCAACCATTATAGAAAAATGCAAAATTTTGAACCAAAATCTATAAGCCTAAATATTTGGGGATATTAAAATTGCTTAATACTCTCTCTAAAGTGGTCATAATTACACAAAATTGTGAAATGCCTCCCTTCTTTACCCTGCTTCTGAGGTGAGAATCTTAATCTATTAGACAAAAGCCAGAAGGTGCTGGAACAATTATTTTAAAATTTAGTCCACAAAACTATTATCTACCTTCAATTATGAGAGTGCTGTTGTCTTAACTATAAATTACTACCCATTAATAATAATTAAGAAAACTTTACAAGAGAAAAACTTAATACTTGGCTTTGTAAATCATCAATAGCATCCTATGCAATCTATTAGCATACTCAGAAATTTTAAGTTACCTTGAGATTTGCTACAATGTAGTTGAAAAATACACTTTTTAAGATAGATAACATTTAAGATACTGAAGACATTCTGTTTTGATTGAAGAATAGAACTATAAATCCTTCCAGGAAAAATGAAAACCTCTAAGAACACTTTTAGTCACAGAGTGGCTGACTCCCAACAGAATTACCTACAGTCTTCTAATACTGCTTCAGAGAAACAAGATGTCTTCAGTTTTGGAAAGTATTGATTGTGTGTGGTGTTATGCAAGTTCAGATGTTATGCAAGTTCAGCAAAGTACATTCCCAAAAAAGTAAGACTGCGAAGAGGAAAATTAGTTAGCCTTGCTCAAATACACAGATATAACACAGGACAAATAAAGAAAACTGCTTCTCATGGTGCAGACATTTAAATATAGCAGGTTTATGTGTAAATTAATTTCATTGTGTCCACATTTATGATGTATTTTTATTTTTTTTTTTTAGGCCTAATGAGCTCATATAGCAAACATATATATCTAGTTGTCTTTTCTTTGAAATTATTTTGAAGTTACTTGAAAAAATTATTAATTGATAATTTCATACTGTAACTTGGAATTTATTTGCAGAACTATCTTCTAGTTTATCTATTTTGGGAGGCTGAAAACCAAACAGTGTGAAAGACCACTTTGGGTATAAAGACAGTTCTACACACCATTTTCTGCTCATAGTAGTGAGCAAAATATAACTCAAAGAATAAAATGTTGCATTAAGCAACAGAAATATGAGACAGTTCTCAATGTTTACTGATCAGCTGAGATATTGCTTTACTCAGAACAAACATTAGCTCTTTGGTCATGCTCTATCTTCAGCATGAATCTGCAGTAATGAATGGTGAATACTCTTCAGTGAATAGTGTCCTATTCATTATGGCCCAATATCAGTCTCAATTAATTGGCATTCTAATTTTAAATTCAATGGAGGAGCATCTTAATGGACTTACTATTCCTTAAAATTTCTTTTTCAATTTCAAGATTTTTTGCCTTTGTTTCCAGACTCTCAATTCAGTGATTACAATATACTGCTCTATTAAAAAAATCTTTGTAGAATCATAGAATCATAGAATATTATGAGCTCGGTGGGAACCATCAGGATCATTCAGTCCTGGCCATGCACAAGGTTCCCTAAGAATCACACCATATGTCTCAGGGCACTGTCTGAACTCTTTTTGGACCCTGCCAAGCTTGGTGCTGTGACCGCTTCCCTGGGCAGCCAGGTGAAGAACCTTGTCATGGTATCTAACCTAAACCTCCCCTGACATAAACTCATGGCATTTCCTTCCACTGGGCATGAAGTGAAGAGATTGGTTCTTGGCCCTCTGCTTTCTCTTGTGAGGACGTTAAAGACCACAATGAGGTGTCCCCTCAGTCTCCTCTTCTCCAGGCTGGACAAACCAAGTGACCTCAGCTGTGGCAGTGTGTTTTTATAAGTTTTGCTGTTGTTTTATTGTAAAAGTTAGTCATTCAGTGTTAGTTAGGTATGATGGTTCAGTCCATGTACCTCTGTTTTATCCCCTCATGATAGTTTCTCCCAAGTTGTTGACTCCTAAGCTTTCCTGCCACTTGGCCATCACACAGTGTGTCCATCTCCCTGTTCCTCCTCTCCTTTCCTTGTATGGCCCTGTCAATCCAAGTTGTGCTGCCCCCCACTCCTGTCTATCAACCCAGATCCACCCATTTTATTCCAGAATGTTCTATGTCAATCACCCTGCTTCTAACAGTTGATTTGTTCTTAAGGCTTCTCTTCTCCCCTCCCCTGTGTTAACTCCGCTGGTTTTCTCAGGTTCCATATTCCTCCCCAAGTGGTTCCCCATTGGTTGTGTGATGTTCCCATCCCTTAGAGTGGCTCCCTTTAAGAACCCTAGCCAAACCCTTTTTCTTTGTCATTCGTTCCTGACCTGTTCCTGGGATAAATCATCTTTGCAGCACAAACGAGCGTCCTCTGAGTGTTCTTGCTTTCAGTCCTTTGCCTTGGTATCCTCGTGGTGAGCTGCTGCAGTGTCACCCACGCCACTGCACTCGCTGCCACCTGAGAAGCCTTGGCAGAGGCTCAGGGGCAGCCTCTCCTGTGTATTCCTCCGGTCACTCAGGCAGCTTTTTTAGGTGGCATTCCACTGCTCCGTGACCGCAGGAGAACCACACTCAGCCACTCCATATAACGTGCCCCTTCCAGGCTGTTCGCCAACCTGTTTAGGAAAATTATCGTAGGCATGAAAAATACAGAGAGGGAGAATTAGTTTAATATAATGTAGATAAATTTGCAAAACCCACGGGTCAAATTTCAGAAAATGTTAAGCATTCCTTCCCTGAACAACTAAGAGTTTTTAAGTTCTCAAATTAAGACAATTTTTTAAATTAAAATAATTGTTTAAGAATCCTAGTTGTGGCTTGCCTTGAGCTGTGGCTGTCACTCCTTTGATTCATTATACTTCTTTTCTAGCAGTGGTAGTTGTTCCATAACTACTTCAGCTTCAATCATTTTGCCACAACTCCTTATGAAGTTTTTAAGATTACCCTTCAAAAAAGGCTTTTGAAAGGTAATCTTAAAAATAACTGCTTTTAAATAGCTGTTAAAGGAAGGATAATCCCAGATTCAGTATAGTATCTTAGTGTAGGATGTATGTTTAATATCTGTCTACTCTTCTCTCTAGGAGTCTCATTCCTCCTATAATACTGTAGCATTATATTTTTACGTTATAACAATAGTTTTATATGTATATATCAAAAATATTTGAAGTATAGGCATTTTAATATCTGTATATTCTAATGTTTCTTCATTGAAGAAAAAAAAGGATTAACATATAATAATTTTAAAATTGAGACATTCTGAACTACAAATGTTAGACCCAGAAAAATTTTGAACGTTTTTTTAACACTTTAACCAATAAGTCTGACTTATTATTAGCCAAGTTTTGAAGAACATGAAGCCTGTTTCACATGGGATAATTTATCAGTATTAGGACACTTCAGTTCAGTGAAAAATTCATACACTATTAAGAGTCATGTCTGGGATTATATTCCTTTACCAATCAGTAATTGGTTTTAAGAGTTGAAACCTGTATGCTGCTGTATGGTTTCACCTAATTTCCTTAGTAACATAATGACACAGTCTATAAGTAACACCGGCACTGCAGCACCAATCTCCAGTCTTTCTTCACAGCAGCTATATAAAAAATGTTGTCCTTTAGTGTAATAATTCCATTACATCTACCCTGGTTGGTAGGTAGCTCAGTGGATAGAGAAGGATACTACCCATCTTGAGATTTGTGCCTCCAAGAGAAGTCAGATACTAATATCTTTATAAAAGAACCTCAAAAGTCCCTGTAAATTTGAATCTGGGGATTCAGTGACCTTCTCCCACTTGATCTTTATTCCTTGTCCTCTCCTCTCCCAGAAAAAGGTCTAGGATGGAGAATGGTATCATCAGTTAAAGTTATCTCCTCAAAAGAGCATGGGGGAGCAAAGGAAGTTAATCCCTATGCTCCTTCTAAGTTAGTGGATTATAACAGACAGTTGGGGCTGAAAACCAGAGATGATACAGACTGGATAAAAGCTTGGACAACATCTTAGAAGTCTGTTCAGAAGCAGACACACAGGTGTTCAGAGAAAAGTGCTTTGAAACTGAGGGTATGAGAGACATCATCTCAAATACTGTTACTCTTTCAACTTGAATCCTCTTACAAAACCATACAAGTTTGCCTGTATGAACCACAACTTATGCAACACATTTTTCTACTGATGTGAAAGTTTAGCAAAGCAGGTTCACATCCAGACTTGAGTTTGGCTGTGTGAATGTCCATCCTGATCTTGGTAATCTGCAGAGCTGTTAACTAGTTGCCAAATTAACTCATTCACTGAGGCTGAATATTAAGTTGCTTCTCCAGTTCTGGCCTTACCACTCTTCATAATTTTACCTCAAAACATGAGATACACACTGATTTGTGTAACACTGTATCTGCCAATTTACATTTTAAAGTCAGCTTTTGTTTTAGGCCTTTGTAATTCATGGGCACAGGAAAGGGTAAAAAACTAAAATATATTTCATTTGAAGGAAAGTCAGAAGCTAAGCACTAAAATACCTCTTTTTATTACAAAGTGTGAGTTCAAGACTATTTCAATATAGCAAAGATCCCTAGCTATTACTTACTTTAACAGGTTACACCAAAAGTCCTGGCTTTATTACTGTTTGTAGTCTATTTTGTTCTTTACACAGACAGTTCCAGTTCACTCCATCAGTTACTTACATCCACCAACTTTAATCTGCTGTGGGGATTAATGAACAACACCTGATACAATGACTTCCCAGAATGCCTGGAGCTTTAAACACTTTTATTTTTAAATAAATCACACCATTAAGCAGAATAAAATAAAAGGGATCTGTTGCTGTATTCCGCATCCTGAGCCTATAGAGATCTGACAAAGAGATCTCACATGTAACAGTGGCTACAGAAAAATAAACCCTTGATTGTTGCCAGATAGTTGTTGTCCTAGAGAAAAATATTACCCACATCAAAAATCTAATAAACCTCTACCTGATCAGCAAATTTTGCTTCAAAGTGGCATTATATGTACTTTATTCGCAAGTAAATATTTTATTCTTCCAGCATCGGAAATACATTTCCAGTATACAAATTTCCTGACTGAAACAACAGAATGGGGATATTTTTTTAATATGTTGTCACTCTGAGCACTGAAGCAGAGAATGATGGGTTAAAGTAATAAACATACTAGACCTGAATAATGTAACTGATTCCACATTCTAAACAAATTTATATATTTCCATGCTTCATAAATCAATTCCATTCATTTCTTTTCCAACTCTGAAATCTATTCTTAATTTCAAATGGTGTTTTCTGAGTTCTGTATTTCATAACCTTTCCATATAAATTATTCTTTCTCCATGTCCATCTTGTGCATTACTTACCCTTTATAATTTTCTTAGATTTTTTGCTAGTTGAATTGCTATTCACACAATAATCTCACAGACCTCTTATTTTTAGATTGTTTAGGGAGAAATAATTGAGAATAATCAATATCGGAGTTTTGAATGTCATTGGTTACTTTTGATTGAATTCCATGAAGCACATAAGGTATTTTGTTCCAGAAGTGAATCAGCTCAACTTTTCTGTTTTGGTTCAAATAATTGTGTTTGCAAATGTCTATGAATATATTTCATTTAAATGAACTCTCTGAGGGAACAATCTGCTAGTAAACCCTTGTATGATAATACTCAGTGAAGGGAATGCAGAAAGCTATGACTGAAGAAGAAGAGAATTTTATTTACAATTTAGAACATGCATGCATGGCTGTATTTTTATTATTTGCTCTGTTCCAGTTTCACCTAATGAAAAGAGATAAGCCTTTACATTAGAATTTTTGCTGTAATTGTAGGAACTACAAGTATGGAAGTTTGTCAAGAATACAAGTTTCCCATTGGCACTTGTCAAATCAGATTTCAAATATTTTAATAATAAATATTATTACCCAATAATATATGCAATAATCACCAATTCAAAGCTCCATTCCAATCTGTGCAAATAGATTCTGAAATATGCAATATCATATCCCAAGGCAATTCTATATTTAGCATAATAAATTTTATAAGAATCCAAGGTCATTAAGAACAGCCATTTAAATAACATTAATCCTTGGTTTAAAAGTCATAATAGATATTTGGAATCTAACTTGTCCTGGTATATTAAATTCTGATCTGAGTTGTTGGAAAAAAGTACAGTGAGCGTACATGGCAGCAGCAAGAATATCTGGAAATTTTTCTCCTCTTCATTGGCACAAGGAAGCTGGTGGAAAACTTACAGATGCACAAATGTGAAGAGCCATAGAGTGTATAAAATTAAGTTAGCTGGCATTTGTTGCTAGCTAAACTGCTGCTAGCATAGTCCAGGGTAAGGATGTAAAAAGGGTCTCTCCATAATATCCACAGATGTTTTACTCAGCCACGTGATGGGATTTTTTTTCTTTTTTTTTGTGAGTTCATTTCCCAGTGATTAATAATGTGAGACTGAGACAGACAGGATCTTACAGCTTTATCTGAAGGGAATATTTTTGTTTAAGCAAACCTGGATTCCTTCCCCATAGAAGTTTACTTGTCATAACAAAACAAGAATCCAAATCTTTGTGATCCAGGTGGCAGCTCTGGGAACCAATTTGATTTCCCACCTTTGGAGACCCATGAGGCAGGAAGGGGGAACCCCCAGGAGCCTTCGCTGCCAGGAACGTCCTGGTTTTATCAGGAGCAAGGAGGCCACCAGGCACCACTAGCCACAAAGCAGACCAAGATCCCTTCTCAAGTCGGGTGTTTGGCTAAAAGAACCCATGTGGAAGCCAGTGGAGCAGCAGAAGCTCTGCACAGCACTCGGGGTCTCTGGAAGCCCCCCAGGAGGGCACTGATGGATGAGGATCCGGTGGATCCTGAGCACGGCGAGGCCATGGGAAGCAGCAAGGGTTGAGAGCCAGCTGGGGCTGGGAGTAGAGGATTTGGGAATATACACACAGACTTTACAAATGATGCCACATTTTTTATACAAATCACCACTGGTTATTTACACCTGGCCCAAGGACAGCCCTGGCCACTCCTCAGCTCTCCAGAGGCTCCGGCTCCATCTTGAGCTTTTTGCTTCCCAAAACTTGTTATCAAACAACTCTCTCTCTCTCTTTTGCTCACAGGTGGTCCTTTAATGTACTTCTCTTCTGCCTTCTCATAATCGCTGTCATCCATGGCAGCAGTGGCACAGATGATGGCCTCAGGTACAAGTACATTTGAGATTAATCTGATGCCATTCCTCAGGATCTGGTGCAGGTTCCTGGTCCATCTTCCTGTACACATCCTTCAGGTACCCAACCACCAGGTCCAGCTGATGCTCATCTTCTAAGTCTCTACACAGGTCACGTACACACATCTGCCCCATCCGGGTGTTTTCCACCCTCTGCCTCTCTCCTCCCATCCAGCTGCTTTGCCAGGCTCTCACTCTGACTGCTGATGCTTTTCTCCAACTCATCTGAGGCAGTTTCACAGGAGGAATCCAAAAATGTTCTCCAGCCTGAGTTCCTGTTTTTCTGGAAGGTTCCATGGTGCCAGATTTAGAAGGGACAGAGGGAGACCCTCCTCAGGAGCTACCTGTGCTTGATCCTGGGGGGAATCATCTCTTCATGTTCTTTTTCTTCCTTGCTGACTGTTACCAGCCTCTGGCTTACAGGAGACTCCATTATTCCCCATTTTGGGCTGGATTTTCCTCTGTCTAGGTGATGATTTTGGTTCTGTTTTTTTGCAGTTATGACTGTCAGGGGCTGGTGCCACACTGGAGACCCTGGCCCTGCACCTGGTAGGTTTTGTTCCACCCCCATGTGTTCTGGCAGGGCTTGCTCCACTTCCAGGTGCTCTGGAAGGGTTTGTGCCACTTCCAGGTGCTTTTCCACTCTCCCCTGGAGCCACAGAACCTCCCTGGCTGCGTGCTTTGGGATCATCCTTCAGCCCACAGTTATCCTGGGGTTTTCCTCTTGGCAGCCTCAGGTTCTGACTTTCTGGAGCAAGAGCACAACAAGAAGCTGTGGGAGGGGGTGGGTGGGGCAGATTTCTCTTGGGAAAATTAGGGATTTGGTCCTTCTGCAGGTGGCGTTTGACTGCTGGGGTCAGTCTGATGGAGAATATCCAGGGAATTTTAAGGGAACAGTGATATTGCAACTCCTCCACGGCCACACTCATGCTTTTGTTTTGCTTTGCTCCAGGGTGGAGGCGATGGCTACAGGCATTGACCAAGGGCCTGAGCCCAGTGCCTACAATGCCAGATCAGGCATTGAAAGTAAATGAGAATTATTTTCTGTGTTCTTTTCCTCATTAAATGAATTAACAAGTAGGTTTCTGTTGCCATCAGATGATACTACAATGAGCAGAAGCCTTTGACAAAAAATTGTGGTATAGAGGTCCTTAAAGTTTTTAGAGCAATGCAGACATGATAATGATAAAATGATAATCATGGTAATGATAAAAAAGCTGATGTGCTTTTTTATCCAATATGTAACATCAATCTTAAGGATTTCTGACACTACAGTCCTTAAAAGAATAGCAACCAACTAAAAAAAAAAACAGTTCCATGTCTTTTAAATCTGGTTCAACTCTTCCTCATTAGAAGCAGTTGAAAGACTGGTTAAAAAGCATGTAGGCAACACTTTTAACTAAAGTCAACATTTGTTTTGGGAAAAGTGTTTCAAGAAAGCTATGGACCAGCTGGAGAAATCCAGTGATAAATAACAGGTAAGATCAACAGTCTGAAAATCATGATGATGAGGATAGACAGGAAAAACAGCCTTAAGGGTATGCAGAAGGAAAATGTAGCAACTGTCATCAAATATGCAAATTATTGCTGCACACAAAAGAAGGCTTGAAAAATCTGCTCTCCATATCTCACTTGGGAATAGGACTAGCTAAAGTGATTTATATTAGACATTACAAAAGAAAAATTAAATGTCAAACATTTAAAAAAATATTACAAACATAAATATTGGAAAAAAATAATCTCTGGAAGGGTCTGGATTACCCATTATTAGAGATTTTTACAAACAGGTTTGGTGAACAATGGTAAAGAATAACAAGCATAGAAGCAGACGCCAATTTACTCTAGAGAAGAATCTGTTCCTATAGCAAAACTCTTTTGGATCATCTGTGAAGCAAACATTCAGTCTCTCTCCCCCCCTTGAAATCAGTGCTCATTTTGCTTTAGGAGTATAGAAAGTCTTTAAAGATCCAGCACAACTAGAACAGGTTGTGGAGGAACTTTGTTTCAGTTGAAAGCTCATTTTTATTATTATTTCATTGGCTCATGATCTATAAAGAGATAGAATTCCACTGTGCATTCTGCTGGAAATATTTTGTGGAATTCAACAGGAAACCATGCTTTGATGCAGACTTTTCAAGTAATTTCTGCTTTGATGTCTAGTCAGAGGCAGTAGAAGGCTGCATGTTTACATGTCTAACTTCAGAAGTCTTAAACTGTTGTGTAAGTCTACAACAATCAATTTAAGTTCCTTTCAAATTTTTTGGGCAGAAATAATCACTTACACACAGGACAAGCCATCTTGTCTCAAACAAAATGTTTAAAATATCTAAACCAGGCCAGGCCTGTTTTCCTACAGGAATGACATATATCTCTTTGACTTCTCAGAATTCAAGGACAACCACATCATATTTAAGCAGTAAAGTCTTAAGATACCTGAATTGTTCTACTGCTATCCCTCTAAGTTTCATCCTGTGTCTCTTTTAACCACCTCCCCACCTTGTCTTCACCCAGGTGAATTATTTCAGTCTCAAAGTATGGTTATGCATGGTAAAATTAACAGAATGACGCAAGTTGAACAAACAAAAATTATGCCTGTATGAAATAAATTCTAAGATTTCTCTCAGAAGACTGTTTCTACCATTTGCAGCTGTAACATAAATATCTTTGTAGGGTGCTCACATGATCCACACATGGGGTGATCTAGGTAGCCCCAGCTCTTGAGGCAGGACTGTGACTCTGTGGGGTGTACTGTGCACACATTTTTTCCCTATATCCAAATTAAACTGCCAATGATGCAATTTGAGGACATTTTCCTTTGTCCTGTCACTTGTTACTTGGGAGAAAAGACCAACTTCCACCTCTCTACAACCTTTCAGGCAGTTATAGAGAGCAATAAGGTCTCCCTGAGCCTCAGTTTCTCCAGGCTAAACAATCCCAATCCCAGTTCTCTCAGCTGCTCCTCAGGAGATTTGTGTTCCAGGCCCTCTGCCAGCTTCATTGCCCCTCTCCTGACGTGCTTCAGTGCCTCAATGTCCTTGTAACCGTGTGACAAAAGGAAGGCCACTATCAGCCAGGTTATCCAGAGAATTAACCAGAAGAAGAGAAATTCTGTTGAATACAGTAAAAGAAATAGAAATGCAGAGGGATCCAGCCTGAAAAGTGGTATAGAAGCAGCATGGACAGTTGAAAGGTGAGGCAGCAGCCCATGGCTAGAAAGAGGACACCTGCAGGGGTGCACACCAGGGCAGGGAGCGTTTGCCACTGCCCAGTGACAGGGAGGAGCTACCTGGGACTTGGGGTGTGCAGGGGATGGGGGGAGGAGGTGCTTCTGGGGACTGGGAGGTGTGTAACTGTTTATTAATTCTCTCTAAGGGTCTGGTAACGTGATTTATCTGTTATATTACCAATATTGATCCCAAGTCTAAAGTTAACTGTGGATTAATTACATGCCATTAATAAATTAATAAAATATTTCGATTCCAATTCTGGAGTAAGCTATGAGAACTCACTTGTTTTTCCTTGGTGTCTACCTTTCCTAGGAAAGGATGCTTAGCAACCAGCTAGAATGAGCAGTGAATCATTTGTACACTGGAAATAATAAAGGAAAACCCTATTCATCAGGAATGGTGAGAACTTCAAAATGTTAAGAATTGTATATTGGAGTAATTAGAAGTCTCACAAAGTAGCCTGAAAGACCTGGGAAAATCAAAGGAATTACTTCCACATTTCTCTCCTCTGTATTTGCAGTATTATTAGACTAATTTTTTTTTATTAATATATCATTAATACCCAGCCTTGATATCAGCACACACTACTAATAGAAATAGAACCACACTTTTGTCTTAGGCATGTATGCTGGTGAGTTTTCTTTTGTATTTCTGGCATCTTTTAATTTTCAGTTTTTAAGATAATTTCTCTCAGGGGATGACTTTAATTTGATCCTGTTATTCATATTGCTCATCCAGACTTAGGAATCTGGGATGAGGGAAATGGGAGGGAAGCACACAACATTTTTTTTCTTTCTAAATGAAAACCAGATCTGTTCAAAGATTTGACTTGTACTTGAAGAATAAACATACTTTACCACACTCCAAAGGAAAAAAAATACAATGCTTAAGTTGTTATAATGATAATTACTTGCATTAAAAAACCCAAACCCAAAAAACTCCCAAACAAGCAACCTCAAAAAACCCCAATGAAATTAAAACAGGCAGAGCAACTGATGTTTTTCCAAACTCTGTTTTCCACAGAAAAACAAGTAAATGGTTAAAGGCAGGATTAAGACCCTTCCACATTACAGTTTCTATCTGTGATAACATATCAGTCATCTATGCAAATTTTATCTGTGTGTGCCTAATCTGCACACAAATATATACACACCCAAAGGTACACACACCCTGGAAATGAAGGCAGGGTAGAAAGACTGCAAAGTTCCGAGGAAGTATGTTTAACAAATAAATGAATAAATTAATTCTCAATATTTGTGGAAACAAGAATGGAAAATTTTTGTGCAATCCTTTCCTTAAGTCATATTTTCCTAGCCCACCTGGAAGTGTTGGTTAAGGAGTGTTTAGACCATGTTAACTAAATCTTTAGAAAAACCATAATGAAGTCATATTCCAGAAACTTGTTTTACATTAATGCATTCTTTGTTCAAATTGGCATCATAATGTATCTAAATAATTAGTCTGTGTAGCATTGCAGGAAAAAGATTAAAACACAAAAAAGCAATTCCTTGACCTAGTTAAATAGGCTCTCTAGTTTTGCCACTGCCATGTGTTCTATGCTCATGAATCAGGACCCTGAATTACAAGAGGAGCTTAAAGATCATACTTATATTTTTCTGTATATCAAATTCCATTAATAATATTAAATCAGGCTTAAGGAGGTTTGATTCGCCTCCTAGTTTTCAAAGATATAACCTTAACATTTCTATACTAAGTATAGTCATTTAATTATTTAATCTTAAGTAACAAACTTCAGTGCTGGAACATTCTCTCAGGCTTTCCTTTCCAAAATACAACTTTAAAATAATACTAGCATGAAAACTGAAGTTCTTGGAACAATTTTGGAACTAGACTAAAAGAGGGAATATGATTTTTTTGAAGGGTATGTGAGACATGCTTTTTCTGTTCCAGAGACACACAAACACAACTCAGAAGAAAAGGACTGTGTCTGACTTTTTCTCTGATCCTAGGCCTGTGGCAGCACAGCTTACTAGGCTATCACCAGGATTTATCAATTTTAAAATATGCTATTGAAGGCACTCAATTTTTGATCATCATCAACAAGATGATCTCTATTACAACGTTTGCTACATATAAAATATGTTTGTGCCTGCATCTATATGAAGCACATACCAAAGTGGTGGTAGATGCCCCATTGCTGGAAACACTGAAGGTCAGGTTGGATGGGGCTCTGGGCAACCTGAGACAGTTGAAGATACCCCTGATCATTGCAGAGGGGTTAGACTAGATAATCTTAAAAGGTCCTTCTCAACCCAACCTGTTTTGGTCTTCGATGGCTCTATGAGTCCAAACAATTTTTACTGCTGTATTAAAGGTTCTGCTATTATTGTTAGCTCTGTAATCTTAATGTATATATGTTCTCTGAAACAGCCTTTCCTATGCTGCACTGCTATTACAACTCAGTAATAGTTGACTTTCAATACTTTCATTTGTTTACTTTCAAAGCTTTTCATGATTGTCAAATGACAGATCTGTAGCACTTGTTCCAAGTTTATCAAGAAGTCCTAGCACCCTTCCCATTTCAGCAGTTACAGTAAAACTTCATGGACTTCACCTGCCATAATATAGTGGCTATAGCTATGTGTAAAGGCAATTTCTTTTTTTTTCAGAACAAATGGCCATCTGGGAAACGAGAAAGCAAGTGTTTAGAAGCATTCACACTATGCTTCAGGAAACGTTTTCACCTTACGCTAAGAGCAAGCACAAGATGAAAAAATGTCCAATATAGGTGAGTTACAAGTCCTTGTCCAAAGATGAGCTCCAGAATCTCTTGCAAAAATCTAGAAAAACAATCCATGAAGCTACCCTCTAAGTCTTTTAATTATCCCTTACTATTATAGTTTATTTCCCCCAAGTCTATCTTAGAGGACAGATTTTAGCTATTGAGTGACTCTGAGATATTTAAGAGAAACATACTAATCTTATTGGGTAATACTATATACAAATATGATAACATAAAAAATTCATAAATTGAGCCTATAATCACCCAGCACCCATTGGAAGTACATTCTTTGTATAATAATGTGCTCTTCAAATCAACATTTTCTTTTGTTTTGTCTGAACACATGAAATGACAGTTTTCAGGAAAATCCAACTACAAGCAGACAGAGACTATTCAAACATATATAGAGCAAAGTTTTCCTGGGTAATTTAATAAACTTAATTTAAAAAAAATACAGCAAATTTAGTGGCATGAGTTTGAAGAAATAATTTTAATGCTAAGTAACAAAACTTATATTTCATTATTGATATTTTGTTTGCTTATTTTAACAGTTCTTTTTTCTCAGTATTGGTGTGTTCATTTTAGTGTTTTTTTGAGGAAGAGGATGTTTATATTTTCTTCTAAAATATGATGGTTTAAAATATTTTTTCTTTGAATTCCTCACTTCATCGGCAGATTTCCCTGTTCCAATAAATACTCTAGACAACTCAGAGCAAACTTCACATTAAAGGTGACCTTATCAACATATCCCTGCTTTCACTTATTTAGTTATAATCAAAACCTGTTCTGACACATGAAAGATGTTCTCATTATGCAAAAAATGTCTGGACTGGCATAATAATTTGAAAGACATCCAACAACTTCACCCTGTTGCTAATACTGAAATATCTCTTCTCACTACCTTGCTGCTTGATTCTGTGTATTTGAGGTTCAGTGCAAAACCCACAAAGGGTTTTAGTCATGCTCATTTTACCAGTTTCATCATCCTATTGATTTTTTCCCAAAATTGCCCTAAACAAGTACAATCTGTAACACATCAGTCAACAGATAGTTGCAGTATATATAATTTTCTTCTAAAGAAGAACAAGTAAACTCACAACAGTAAATATGAAGAGACCTACACACCTTGAAAATATAAGGTACTTTTAAAATTCAAACTTTTCATTTTACAGCTTAAGTTAAATTTCCATTCTTGATGATCCATAGCCATTTTCTTGGTAGATCAGTTGAAGTTTTGTGAGCAAGATCTTACTTACATTCAAATGAGAAGTTACTTAGCTCAGCATTTCAAATTTAAAGAGGTTCAGACATCTTCAAGGGCATGATTATAATACATTGTTCTTCCCTTTCTAAATGAACATTCTTTTCCAGAAGGCATGTCAATAGATCCTTATGATATCTTTGGTTATGCTTCAGTTCTCTAAATGATACCTGAATAACTGTGGGGAAAATATTCAAAGACATTTGGATATCTAATTCCTTCTAATTATCAAGTGTAAATGTGCACTGCCAGTATTTCAGTGAGATAAAATGTGTGTTGTCTGAATTACAAGGCCAAGACTTTTAAGGATTCAAAGCATTTTTAGATCAAACATTGAAAATTTGCACTTAGAATGTATTTCTTGTTTCATATTATCTCAGTTATAATTATAATATGAAACATAATTTCATATTATCTCAGTGTTTAAAATTTTAACATATAATTCAACATAAAGAAAGGGGAAAAAAAAGCTTTCACTGAGTTCACAATGACAATAACTGGCAGCCAGAATTTACATATTCAAAAGTGATGCTCTACAAATGTGATATATGCCCAAAACTATGGAAATATTTGTTATACTGGCAATGATATTGGAAACTTATTTATCTATAACTAGAAGTTTTTTGGAGTGACATGGGACTGTTGTGTTTATCAGGCACATGCAGTAAGTGCTCATGGAGTCACTTACCATAAACTCCCAGCAGAGTATTTTTATGCTAATTGAGCAGACTTAACACAAAACAAAACAAAAATGTAAAAAAATTAAACCCCAAAATCTTACCGTTTTCCCTATAGGAAATAAATATATAATCTGTTTTTTTATACCAGGGTTAAACTTCATAATTGTGGGTAATATCTGGAGGATTCATTTAGCATGTGTCAAAAGCCTAAAGCTATGCAAAACTATTTTCTAGCAGCAAGTTATACCATTTAGTCTGAGATTTTACTGCATCAGTGAAAACTCCTGATAGGCTGGCCAGAAAACAATTTTTAAATGTTCTAAAAATTAGCAGGGAAAGAAGCTTATTTTAACATTTCATTTCAATATGTTATGAAAAGATTTTGAAATGAAACATTAATAAAAATTAAGGCAGAAATTGGGATGTTGAGCAACTTAGTGGCTTATGTGAGTTATCCATAATTTTATCTAAACTTTTACAACTAACATGTTGAGTATTTTCTCTTGAAATTGAAATATTTCCTAAAACCCCATTTTTAACCCCACCCCCCAAAAAAAGTTGCAAATATTGAAAGGAGCATAGAAAGAGCTTGTTGTTGTTTTGGTTTTTTTTCTTTTTTTTAACATGTGCGATTGCATTAAAGACTGAAATATGCTGACCAAAGTAAAAAGTGTTGTGCACTACATTATTTCAAAGTTGCCATGTGTTGAATTAAGGACCCTAATTGTAAATACAATCATACAGATATATTTACTAATCTGCCTCACGTCTGTCATTTGAAGCAGTAATTTTCCCTGGAAGTGTTAAAGACTGGAATGTACAATATAATTATAGGTATGTACCACATATGGCAGGGGCAACTCCTGGCAAGTTATGCATAAGGATTTCCTGGTACTTCCTAGGCTAAAGTATATCTTGTATGACTAATGTTTAATTTGGATAGTCACAACTATTTTTAAAATAATTTTTGAGACCTTCTTCTCTCTCTTATATACCGCTATCAAAAGTTACTATCCTGGAACATGATGTCACCAATAGCAACTTATAATTTATTTCGTAAGGAATTTCAGGAATTTGTGATGTGAAATGGAACCACAGACCTTACCACAAGACCCATATATCTATCATTCTAGAACTTGATTAACACTTTGCTCAAAAGCTAAAAAAAAGTTTATGGTCTATGAAGATAGGAGAGCTAACTCAGAAAACAAAGTAGTCCAGTTTATTTTTGACATGTAGAAACATTCCACACATCAGCCCTGTCAGCCTTCATTTGTTTTACTTCTTGGATGATACCTCTGTTTGTAATGTTTTCTTTTAAAATAATGCTTTAAAGGCCCAATTGGAAAAAAATAATTTCAAAACTATAAAAAATTTGTAGACAGTGTATGCTAAAATATTTCAGCAAGAAATCTGATCAGACATCATTTATTTATTTGGTCAGAAACACTGATGGAGCAAAAGTAACAGGGGAACAAACAAAAAAAAGTGAAAATATATCCAAACCTGACAATTTTCAGCAATGATAGAACTTCTCTTGACAAGAGTTTTTCAGCCCCCCTATCTGATATGGGACATCCAGTTAAACATCAGTCCTTGTCTTCCCCAGAAACCCAACCACTAGGCTATGCTCTTGCTCTTCAAATACATAGTTAGATAGTCACTAAATGCAAGAGGGTGAGTTTAACAACAATCTACCTAGTAAATAAGGCTCTCAGCTATGATTCAAATGATCCAGCCTCCATGTGCAGTTCCAATGAGTATTTATGTTATTGCACCATATTGAGCAATTCCTGCAGAATAAGCTACTATAATGAGAAAACACTCCATAGCCTGATTATCAAAGCAAATTGCTTTGCTGCATAGACCAACATGGCCCTTTGATGGACATCCACCAAGAAAAAAACATATAGCCTACAACAGATCTTGATATCTTTCATGTGAAACCAAATTCTGACTGAGATGTATTTAAAAGAAAAGGACTCGTTTTATATTCCTATCTTACATTTAAAGGTTGATATTTCTTAACATGTAGCTTGATCTTAAATGCTGCTGAACATTCTGAGTCAATTCAACAAATCCCTTAATAGATGTACTAGTTTGAGCTAGATCTCTCATAAATTTGAGAAACATGAAAAAACCTGACTTTTCTACTTTCCTGACTTTCACTTACTGACAAGTTAGAAGGGGTGTGACATCAGCCTTGAAGACTTTATAAGACTTTCCCTGAAAGTGAAGTATCTTCACCTCAGCTTTAGATTTTTGAGAAAAACCTATTTTTTTTATTTTCTTTTTTCAAAGTTTGGGCTGATTTTTCCTTATGGAAATCTTCTATGTATGATAAATTTAATTCTGAAAGAAAATTGCACACCAAGTATATTACTTATTCTAATGATTCTAATGAAAATTCCATCATTTTTCCAATTCATTGGCTTGGGCAAAGTAACTTTTGTCTTTGTAGGAAGGAACCCACAAACAGTCCTATAACATTAGTAACAGATCTAAGTGATTAACCATATAAACCATAAGACACATTGTTTCATTTAAGCCAAAATTTAGGGAAGCAGCTAATCAAAAGATAAAATTTTCAACACTTTGGTATATTTGTTTAAATACTATGCTGAATAAAGGCACTGCATAACTTGGTAACTGAATGCAGTTTTTTTCTCTTCGGGATGTATGTTACTTTTATGAGGGATACTACAGAAGGCCATCAGAAGTCCTTGATAATCTGGTAAGACTAATATGTTTTTCAGTCATATTTTTGTTAAACAGAGAAAAACAAACAAACAAAAACACCCCATAAACCCCAATCTACCTCTTTAAGAAATGACAGCTGTAAAAATAAATTGGTTGTGTAATAAAGATGTTCTTTGAGGTTTCTATTCTACACATAAAGTGTTCTGTAGGATTGTTAGTAAGGGTAATAGGGTATTCTTCATAGAACCATAAAATAGTTTGAGTTGAAAAAGAACTTTAAGGTCGTTGAGTCCAACCAGTAACCCAGCACTTCCAAGTCCTCAACTAAACCATGTCCCTAAATGCCACATCTACATGTTGTTTAAATACCTTCAGGGATGGTGACTCAACCACTTTCCTGGGCAGCCTGTTCCAGTGCTTGATAACCCTTTAGGTGAGGAAATTTTTCTTCATATCCAATGTGAACCTCCCCTGCTGCAACCTGAGGCCATTCCTTCATTTTATTTGCTACATGGAAGAAGGTAATCAGGCTATGCATGCTTGAAAGGAAAAATGTCAGTAGATAAAGCCAGCAGACAGCTAAAGAAGCAGTTTTGACTTTGTCAGCAGCCAAAATTTAGTTCAGAACCACAGGAATATCACACCTGACAACTGAAGTTAGGAAAATTCCTTGGGTTTGTTTTTTTTTCCTACAGTGTTGAGGTTAATAAACTATCTCACAAAATGAATCAAAAGTTAGAGCTCACATACTCCATCTCAAACAGATCCATTATTACAAATATTATTATTTATTTATCAAGCCATAATACAAGATACATGTGATATTTTGTTTTCAGTAGCTTAGGACTTTGTTAGAAGTTTAGCTGCTTGCACTGATCAAGGACTGGGCCCAGGGTCAGGAATGCAGGGAGGGTACAAATCGGTTTCTAAGTTCAGCCGTAGTCTGCAGCCATCTAAATGGTATCCAGAACTATGTCAGACACCTTTGGGCAACCAGTGGAGGTTATCAGACAGGCCATCGGATGTATAATAGAACAATGACTTTCTGGACTGGCAAAATCCCTTGGGCTCAATACCTTGACATCTCCAGGGCATCTAAGGATGACCCTCCAGCTATAAACCTAACATAAACAAAGGAGATCTAGTCAATAAAGTCAATGTCAAAGAGAGAGCAATACAGTTCATCCTAGGGTTCATCATGGGCCCAGATCAATTATCTGCAAACAGATATTTAGATGTATCTGAATGTCCCTACAAAATTCTCATAGCTCTTCAAGAAGTCTTAAACTGAATTCCTCTTGGCATTAGCTAAATGCCAGACAGACTTACTAGGCAAAGAGCTTGACATGGGAAGCAATGAAAAGAAATGGGGTGAATCATCAGGTGATGGTGATGTGAGAAATGGTGAAACCAGCAAGAAAGTTGGAACTGAGAAGGGTAGACAGAGTGAAAAAAAACAGATGAGATGAGTGAAAGGTAGAGAGACCAAAGGGACAAAGTGTTTGTGAGTAAAGAACTGTAGCCTAAGGGAAAAAGTTTGGAAAGGGATTAAATTTCATATAAAAGAAGGTGATGGCTGATCCAGACAGATGAGGCTGGTGGTATGGTGAGGAAATAAAAAGTTCTAGCAGAGATTAAAAGTATAGGGCACATATCAGTAAACTTCAGGAGATGGAGTGTGAAATGCCACCTTAAGTTGAAATCCTTAGTATCTTTTTTTATATTTTATAATTTTTCAGCAAAGATCTCTGAAATATGTTTGGCAAATTTTTTAGTGCAGTCCTGGCATCTACATAGGGGATTACCTGCTGCCATCCCATATTCCATTATATGGAGTATCAGAGGTCTGTGACATCCATCCAAAGCTTCCAGCTAAGCTGTGAGGTATCATTGCATGACAAGCTTTCTGCTTTTTGGAGTTGACCTTTTTTTTTAATGGAAATTTTACACAAAACGAGCCTCCTCTCCCGTCTTCTCAAAACACTATGGAGATCCAAAACTAAGTCAGAATATCTACATCTTGATTTTTCATTTTCTTTATGCAAGTATAAGCAATTAATTTGAGCTGAACTTCTCATAGGTGGTTGCTTGTTTTCTAGTCCTCATCATGTGGATGAATTTACAGGCACCTGAAAAGCCATATGATGTTTTGAAGTACTCCACATATTCTGGAAGACAAATCTCAAACAGCTTTTATGATTTAGTATATTATTTGACACGTTGCATCCTCCATTCTTCTCTCTGTCTCAGTTCATGAAGAGTAAAAGTGCCCTCCTTGCCAGAGAGTATTGTGAAAATGCATCCATGCTTTAAGGACCTTTTTCTTTGATCTATGAAGAAGTTTCATACTTTGTTAAAACTGAGGAGATCCTTCTGGTACCCAAGAGCACGTGCTGGAGACGGTTCATGCCACATCACCTGCAGTGACATCTGGTGAGTGTATAATCTACAAGACTTGTGTGAATCAAGCATGGAGCAGCCCCAGCTGGGATTGTGTGGCCTCCACATACCTGCCGTGGTTACTCTTACCTGTGTGACCTTGCAGAGCTGGCTGGCAAAACATGGATTGGGAGGAAGTGGGAGAAAAGCTGTAACGTCACCTTGCTCATGTCAGAGTGATGATAATGCTACCTCAGGGGCTGAAAGGCAGGAACCATCCAGGTGGGTCTGACAACTGCTGTGTCCAGGACCAGGCAGGTCTGAAATCACTCAAGTCTGTGTTAGGATGGATATTGCCGTGAAGACTGCCACAGGAGAAGAAATGAGCAATTCTGCCTTTGGAAGAGGTTTTGTAGCAAATACGCAGTGAGTAAAATTTGAGCCTGTATATTCAGCATGAGAGGAAAAAAAAAAATTGAGCATTTTTCATTAATTGAGCAGTATCCCCATATCCATCTGTGCCTTAATGAAGATGGTTCCTATACAAAAATAGCATGTGATCATGTAATTAAAAACTGCACTGAGTGCATAATGGTTGACAAGAAGCAAAGATTTGTATGCACAACACATGCTCTCAGTCTCACACACATGCACATATATATGTACATTTTTCTGTTATGATCTTTCTCCTGTTCATAAATTTAATCCAGGATTTTAGTCTCTGGGTGAGACTTGTCTGATCAGATAGATTTATCTCTATCCGTCACATAGAATCTAAATGCAAACTTGCTGCTTACACAATTCCTAATTAGTGGAGAGAAATAGAGGCTTTTGATGCAATCCACAATCTGATCTAGATATAGATTTTAGGGAAAGCATCCTAAAACTACTAAATTTGATGGTTTTGACTATAAAACAGTCTGAATGACTTCTCCAAACATAAGCAATGTAGACTTCTAAGATTAGATAGTATGAATCTCATGCTAAATGTTTATTTCATGCTACAAATTCTTACCAATAAAAACATGTAAAACATTGTAAAATAGATGACAGGTAGTATTATAGCAAGAAAGAAATACACACTATAATAAATCTGTCTAGGTTAAGCATCTAAAATTTTTACCTAATCCAGTGAAAAAATACTTAGAGTTAAATAAATAAAGAGAAAATGTATAATTAGACCTTGAAATGTATATTATACTTTCATAAACTATAATATTCAAAAAAGAAAAACCCACTGTGAAGTGAAAGCAACAATTGAAATAATTAGTCATTGGTTAGTAGGATGTTGAAAAACAACACACAGAGAAAAAGTACATTTACAACATGCAATTATCTAGTTAGTCAGAACAATTCATTACTTTCTCCCAAATCAATATCACAAATGCTCAATATTTTCTTCTATAAACTGAAATTAGATATCAGTCAGATGTAAGTACCAAGCAGAAATGATTTGTAGCTCTAAAAATTATCCCTGGTCAAAATCTGATTGTGAAATTGATTGTAAGCATAGATTTTGACATTTTACCAATTATATTACATTACTGCATGTGCCAGTAAGAGTTTTTGGCATATGGTGTAATATAGGCAAACTATATGTGAAGTGACAACATGAGCAAGTTATGTCTGACTTCTACAAATGCAGCTATAATTTTTAATTCCAGACATGATGATGGAAGGAAAAAATCAAAGCATTTTCCATTTTAATTTAAATTGTTGATGATGACATAATGCATGACTTGGCTACTTTTAATATTCTTGCCTGTGTTCAGAAATATATGTAGCATGCATAAAGATTAATAGGCCTTACTCTGTTTATTACTTAACTCATAAAGAGTACAGCAAGATTTTGGGGAAGGTGATGGACACTCTGGCCCAATCCAAAATGAAATTTTTTCCTTTTCTCTGATTTAAAGATGAAATGTAGTAATAAAACATAGAGGCTTATATAGCATTTGGCAGAAACAATAGTAGTCGGAATGCCAATCTCCTGGAAAATTAGCCATGACCTTGTGTTCTGTGTGGTCCCTCTAAAGTTTCACATGGAAAATAAAGCTTTTAGCACATTGTTGTGCTCATTTTAGCTGTGTAGCAGAGTATCAGAGGCATTATTATGACAGACAAACACACTTCAAACACTAAAGGTGTTCCATATTTAAACTTCAGTAGCCATCTATACGTTGATTACATAATGTTTAAATCTGGCATGGAGGTTTAAGAGTACAGTCAGACAAGTGTTGTCCTCTGAAAACTAGAGGTGTAAATTATTGTCTCAGTGGCTATGAATGCAACCCAGTAAGATTTAAAGAGGTTGATACATATGGTGAAAGAAAGTGAACTAGTGGAACATTTTAGTTCCTATTTATTTTTGGCATGTAGTAAATCACTACACATTTTCTTTTAAAGTGCTCATGTTTGTTAGCTAGTTATTTGCATGTCTGTCATTTTATGTGACAGTCAATATAAAATTTCCATCCAGCATACTTAATGAACAAATACATGCTTAATATACTGTAGTTATGACATGATGGAGCTGTGTCCCATCTGGAATGACACAGCTTCACAGGGAAGTTTGTCATTGAGAGGATGATGTTTAAGCACTAGGTGCATCCTGTGTTGGAAAGAGCTGTCATTGATGTCAGAGTGTTGTGTGAGGTCCATTGGCCTGGATTACAGCACTGACTTTATTTAAAAGGCTGTACACTGGTGCTGATTTCCATGGGATCCGTGCAGCACCATCATGGTTACCTGTCACAGGCGCCTTGGGACCGATGACATTGCTGTGGCTGCCTGATTACATCTCCTTGTTTCTGTTTTCTAAATATAGGGCCAATTTTACTTGTATCTAAGGAACTCACACACATAGCAACTGAGTTGCTTCAGATGTGTCTGGCTTCAGTCTTCCAACGGTACTATAGTGTACTTTCAAAACAGAATATCACTCAACATACCACACAAAATTATTTGAATTATCTCAACAGTACCCCTCTGAAGTCTGTGTATCTTAAATTTGCTACTGTCCAGCTCCTGCATAATTTAGTTGAAAACACCAAGAAAATGTTTCAATCTTAAGAGTCCCAATTTCCTTCCACCTCTGCTTCCCTCTCCACCAACACACCCCAATTGATTCAATTGGCTTACCAATTAGTTCAATTTCTGAAGGGCCTTTTTTCTAGACTGGAGGTATTTTTCTCCACTGCTTTTTACCCTTTTACTGATTCTCTCTTCCATTTTCTCAATAAAACACCTCAATTCAAATAATGTAGGTGAAGATATCTTGATGGAGTGAGGGTGGAAAAAGAGGCCACAAACACACAGTTGTATTATTGTATTGTGTTATTTTCATGCAGTGGTTCAGGTGTTTGATGACTCATTGTGCTCTAGAGATAAGTCCGAAAAGATAGAAAAAAAGATGGAAAATATAACTACATTTAAATACTTCTAAGAATAATTGTGATTCATTTTCCCCACCCTTTCTCCAAGCATGCCTATTTACTTACTTACCTTTTTTTTTTTTGAGCAAAGGTAATGAAAATCAAGTGTCAGCAGAATTTGAAACATGCCTGGCAACAAAAAGGCCTATGACTGTTCTGAGATGCATGAGAAACAGATTTCACAACCATTTTCACTTTCATTTATCAATCTTTAAAGGCAAAGTTTCCATCATAGCTTTTGTGCTATTTTTTAAATCAATCAGTATAATCCGTTGTGGACATCCATATAGTCTTTTTGAGAGACCCATGGTCCACAATAAGGAAAAAAATGAGGTGAAAGGATTGTTGTGTTAGACATATGAATACATTTAAACTGGATTGAAAAAAGGTATCTAAAAATTTTGTATGACACGTGGTTGGGTTGACAACCAACAGAGCTGAATGCACTAGAATAGAAGCAAGACTAAATTGTTGTATGAACTATACTTGTCAGTCTTCAACCCACTTATAACTTGCAGTCAACATTCTTCCAAAATATGTATTCTAATAAATATGCTTGATTGATAAATAGTTATGGTTTCTAGAATTAATCATAAATTTGAAATCAAGCTATTTGATTTATTATTTCTACTTTTAAACCCCACCTCACTTGATATTTTTAAACTGGAATCACAGTAAGTATCAGAAAAAAATGACATCCACAGAATTAGTGAGAAGGTACAAAGCTGTGAAAAGATGAAGGTGAAGTAGTTAAAAAGAGGTTAAAAATTGTCAGGACTGACTAAAAGCAATAATGTAAAAGCCAAAGAAAATCACAGAGCACTGAAGACTGTAAATTCTGTAAGAGGCAATTTAGAGCTTCTCTTACTAATTCATCAGAAAAGAGATACACTTGTTTCTCATTATTTTTCACTGCATAACTTTTCTCTGTGAAGCCATGTATTAAATATTTTTAGTTTCCTGTGCTAATTATTCTACTAGAATACCACATTATTTTCATAGTGACACACATGTTTGTAAATTACTGAATTCTTACCCAACTGAAAATTAAATAAAAGGCAGGTAAACAGTGCTTCAAAGGATGTGTTGAATAATTTGATAAATGTACTAAATAAATTGTATTTTAGCAATAAATGCTGTGCTGTAAGGGTGGTACTCCCCACTGCAGTCTCACCATCAAGACTCCCAGACGAGGCATTTGGTCCCCACTCTTCCCCTTCCAGCTCCAAGCATGGAGTTGGGAATTGGAGACACAAAGGTGAAACTTGTGGGGTGATAAAAAGCAATGTACTGTAAACAGAAATGAGTTAAGAAAATGAACAGTAACAGCAATGATATTAATAACAACTGGTATAAGACAAAGAAAAAAATTCTATAGAAAGTAAAACAATACCAGACTGTTTCATTTTTTTCGTTAATCAATAGTGTACTAAAAATTATATAGTCCAGAGACTTATCTAGATTTTTCTGAAGATATTTGTTCTCTGTCTCTCTCTTTCTTTTTTTTTTTTTTTCCTTTCTTTTTATAACTGGGCTTCTACAGAAGCAATCAAAAACAAGGACTTCTGCAGAGAAGCAAAACAGAAGAATGGCATCACAGGGGACAGTGCAACCAGATGTTTCCAAGGGAAAACAATTCTCTTTGACAGAAATTTGACTAAAATTACATGTTCCCTATTCCTGCTGCTCTGAAAACTCAGAAAGGAACTGTATAGGTATTATATAGACAAAATAAGTAATCTGGGACTGTTGAAATACTTCCCATGTTGTTAATAAGCTTTCCTGCATTCATTGTTCTCTATCTCCACAGCCCCATTACACACTAACAGTAACACTGGGCCATTTTACATTCTCTTTCCCAGCCTTCTTTACATCTCTCTCCACATCTCTTGCCATTTAACTAATCCTTTCTCCACAAAAATAGTCAAAACTGGACATGTCATATTACTTTCATCATAGTTTTGTCTTGTTTATTTATTTAAGTTCTTTGGGAAAATAGGGGTCTAATTTTTTTTTTTTGGTGGGGGGGTTTGCTTGTCAGGAGAACTACTTAGGTATAAAACTCCGAGTTCACTGGATACAATGAATTTTAGACATTCTTTTGTATTCAAATTTTGTGGTATGATTTGTATCATATATATGAGACATCATACAGTTTTTCTTAAGTTGTATGCTAGATACAAATACAAAAAAGTTACAAAACCTAGCAAATGGTTTAATGAAATCAAACATTTATTCAAGACAGGTATATTGAATCTAACTTTAAACACTATTGACATCTACATTTGAGCTAATCGCTCTGGGCTATAGTCAGGCAAGAGAAATTGATATGCCTTCTGGTGTGTAATTCATCTCAACCAAAAGCAGGCATCTCACACAGGTCATAGCAATTGGACCTTAAAAGTGCCTATTTTTCTGCCTTGGCTACAGTGGGAGCCTAAAGTGACTAACAACTGAAATCAGTAGATAACTGATATCAAATTAAATGCTTCCCACTCTCATAAATTTCCATGCTGTATCCTAGAGGCACATGTTTTCTGAAAGTTACCAATAATTATACTACTCTTCTATTGTAGTATTTCCCACAATTCAATTAAGCCATAATTTTTTAGGGTTCATGAAAACTTTCTAAACATCTGTACTTTTACAGTAGTTAGGAGACAAACTTCTTTTTTTCTTAGATAATGGTTTCTAAACTCCAGTATCAAACAATTGGCCCTTGGGTTAGTTTGGTTCTTCTCCAGGATGTATAAGAATGTGTGCAGATTCCTTGTTATCAGGAACACCACCCGTAGAAACTTGAACTCTATAGTATTCAACGTCTGATCAATATGAGAGTTTCAGAGGAGAAAGTAGTGTTAAAAGTTTATTCATTCTGTGCACTCTTTAGAGATGATTAACTGTCTTTATTATATTAAAGCAAACCCAAAGCCATCTGCCAAAGGCGATTGTGTCCAAGTACTGAAACCATTTCATGTGAAAACTCATTTTCAGGGTCCTAATTATTTTTCATTATAGTGGCAGTGTGGAATAGATTGGAATTGGACAGTAATTGCCAGGTCTGAGCAGTGCGGACCATTGCAATGTATCAGTTTAGATGAAGTGTGACAAGGATACATCTAGCTACTATATAACTTCCATTAAGCAACTTCCCTGTCCCTGATCATGTAACACTTCATAGAATGTGGTCAGCACAAGGTCATAATAATGGCTTTCTGTCTGACTTCAAGTATTTTGTACACGCACAAGCTGTTAACCCACTCTGTTAGCATCACTCTAACATGTCCAGTTATTTCAGGTGTCAAGGATATTTACAGTACTCCTCCAGAGGGGATAGAAGGACTTTAAAAGGTTGCAGAACTCATATATGTCTATTTTAATGTTTCATGATGCTAAAATGTCCTGAAATTGAGAAACAAATTACCCAGGAGGTAGTAAAATGTGTTTCTACATCACTTCATGTATTAGGTCCTGCAGTGCAAATTGGAAAACAAATGATCTTAGGTCCAAGCTCTAAATCTGTAGACATTTCTTGCAGCAAAACTCTTCTATCTCATATGCCAGTCTTTCCTTAATCTCTCTCTCCTTCTCTTTCCCTTCCCAGAACAAAGGCACTATGACTTCATCTTTCTCTAAAGTGAATGATCATACTGAGTTTGCTAGTCCTTCATCCCCTTGACTTAAATTATCTGAGATACAACTTTGCAACCTTATGCTTTACTTGCTAATTTTGGCTTACTTGGCTCCTTGGCTCTTTTGTTTTTGTTGGTTTTTTGGGGTTTTTTTCCACTTAATATTTAGAGAGGCCTATTCTCAGTTTTGTATGTCTCTGCTTCTGAATACTGACATTATTGCCTAGAGAAGACCATCCAACTTTGGAACAACAGCAGTTAGTGACCCATTCTGAAAAAATCCTGACTTCAGTTTTTATTCTCACTACTGTAACTCAATGGAAGCATCTTTTGGCAGCAGCAGCACTAAGGAGAATGCTGACTGTCCTTTTCATCTAGGATGCCAAATACTATAACTCTGACTCTGTGTCATATATTTAATCAAAAGGGGTTGGTGTTTTTTTGTTTTTTTTTTTTTTAAGGTGAGCCCAAAATGAATCTTTTCTTTCATATCTAATCTGTGCTTTTCCTACAATGAAAGCATGTCTTGATATTTGGTAAAGCAAGAAAATTGTACTCTATTCAGGAATATGTCATGATGCTACCTTAGCTATTTCTCAGAGGCATTGTATACTATAAAGATATACACACTTTTAGAATGACTGTGTTCCCACAGCTTAAGACTTTGCCATTTGCCAACTGAAGGGCTGTGTAAAATGCCAGCTCGAGCTCAGGATGATTAAAAAGAATATTGATTTTCTCTTCTGTAAACAGTACTAATCTTCCAAAATTCCAGAGATGACAATATATCACTTTGTTTTCCAGTGCCATTCACAGCACAAATTTAATTTAAAAACCTAAAAAGGAGTGGAAAAATATAATTAATGAAGTTATCTGTCCTCAATGGACCTGTAAATTAAAAATAATGTTAAATTTTCTGGAAGAATGAGGAATTCATAATAAGGCATCCTAAAATAGATTGGGGGTTTTTTTTGTCAGTTTATTTGTTTTTGTTTTGTTGTGGGTTTTTTGGCAGCGTTTTTTTGTTGTTTTTATTTTCTCAAAAGTATTTCAGCCAATTAACTTAACTATCATAGTATATTCTGACTTTCCTTCTGGTGAAAGTTAAATTGTGGGGAGGAGAAAAAAAAAATAGAAAGGCTGTCTGTATCGTAACTTGGTCTGAAGGAAAACCACTATCTAAACTAACAACTTGAATCATTAAAATAAAAAACTTTTTCAAACAACTTTTTTGGAAAAAAACCCTGCTAGATCTACTATCTCAGATGGATAGTAGAAAACAGCAGAAACTATTTTCATAATAGATTGGAGTAATGACCATTCTTAGTTTTGTATATGCCAGTTTAAACAAGATAATTATTATTTTACATATGCTGTGTCTCTGATACACGTGACTCATGTTGACTTCATGTCAAGACTACATTCAAATATAAAATATTTCTCAGATTCACTTCCTTGAAGTCTGGGTATATATAGTCAAAACATTGGGATGTAGGTACAGGCTCTACTGGTATGAAAAGTTCAGGGAATTGAAGCTGACTTCACTCCTTTAGGCAGGATGGAAGTTGTAGGGTTGGCCCTGAATTGACTGATATTTCAGCTGGCATTCTAACTTCTTCCTTGCACTTTAACACCAATGTATTGACACCACACACACTGTGATGGGGACTCCAGCTCATTAGATAAATTCATTGGCAGCAAAAGGTAGAAAATAATTCTAGGATACCTTTTATGTAATACTAAAAAAGAAAACATAGCTACATGAAGTGCTAAAGAATGCCTTGAGCAATCAGGAGCAAAATGCTTCAGTGAAAAACCTTTTTTCTGGAAAAAATTCTAAACATCAATACAAAACCACAGCATAATGTATTTCCCATACAAAAACTCTTACATGCAAGTCTGTATGCATATAAACAAGTTTATCTGGAATTCTAGGCTTTTTAAAACAAGATTGCAGTCTTGGGATCTAATTTGACTTTTATGGACATCACATCACATTTGACCATTTTATAGTGAATAAGGTTTTTGTGAGGGAAATGTCTAACAGTTCACAGGTAAATCATGACTGATTTTGAACTGTGCAGACCTCACCTCTACAGCAGAAGGAGATAGAATTTCAATAAACTATGAGACACTCATGAAGAGCATCTGAGTCCTTAGTTGTTGACAAGTCAGTAAACTAAGACTGCAGTTTGGCTCTGAGAACTGTTCTGACAGATTCTATACCCTGACAGTTTTCCCCCAGCATACTTTGGTCTATACTCGCACAACTCTGATAATCTACAAGTACATGCAATGCTTGCATGTAGCTGTTATATGGGAAGGACCATATTTGGGCCAGAACATGCATGGGTTTTTTCACAGGTATGCATTGATCAAAAAATAAATGAGGTAAGGACTCCATGTTTGGCAAATACAAACAGAAGACCAGAAGGGCATGACTTCTTTTTTTTCTGTCCCATATATTATTATCTTAAACACTGAGCTTCCCAATACACCCTCTTCTGCAGAGCCCCAGGCACAGTTCATCCAAACCACTATTTACAAGAGATGTTTAGACTTCAATAATCTATTTATATGCTCTACTAATTTGGATAATGCAATAAGAAGTAGATCTCAAGTTTTCAAACAACATGAAGAGAAGCATGTCAGGCAGGCTGGAGATGAGATTAGAATTCAAAATGACAGGATGAAGAAAAAGTATGATTAAATTTGTTAGGCACAAATGCAAGGTGAAAAAGAGCTGTGTGAAACTGCAGAAAGAAAGATTCAGATAATAAGTGTTTATGAAGGTAAAGGTAGTGACAGGATGAAATGGGCTGTCTCGGGAGGTTGTGGATTGAAGAATCACTGGATTCTTCAGAAATATCCATAAAGACTGACAGAAGGAAAATTGATCTGCCTACAGAAGGTCTTTCCAGACCTATTTTTCTTTTCAGTGATTCTTATTTTGCACTGATGTGGTACAAGTCACCACACACACAAATGTGTAAGTGCTGCAGTAGAAAATGGCTGTGTCATTGCCAGGGCCCTGGCTGCCTGGGAAGAGCCAACCTGGCCATCTCTCTTCTGTGCTCATGGCAGAAAGAGTGCAGGTACACACATGGACAGTCATTTCTTAAGAATATTGTGGTCCTAAAAAAGTACCAAACAGCATACATCATTAATTCCTGCTTCTCATTTATCCTTGGTCTGAATGGAGTATCTCTGGCTTTGTAAAAGCAGTATAAACCAAATTCTAAGACTAAAATAGATCTTCAGTATTCACACTGTCCCATAGCAACCTTGGGAAGCTGCCTAAAGGACACTGTAGTTGAAGCAGCAAGCTGAGATTGTCTTCTTTCAGAACTGGCAGGACAGAGTCAAAATGTTTGTGTGAATGAGCAGGCAACTGTCCAGAACAGATGTGTATGTTGGTACATATACTGACAGCAGCAAAGCCTAAAAAGAGTATCAGGATTCTGTGGGGTCTCCCCATCACTGTGTGCTGAGCTTTGGCAGAAAGGATGATCTGAGCCAAACATCCCCCTCATTAATTTTTTCCTCATCTCTGTTGTCACCACGTGTTTCTGTCCACTCAATGGGCCAGGATGTGGATAAGGATGGCACAAATGTGTGAGCATCCAAGGAGCTGTTGGCCTGATGAAATGTCAGAGTGCATCAAACACAGGGAAGACAGGGGCAGCAGTTTTGTTCAGGAAGTGAACGCAGGCATATTTAATGGACACAGGGATATATTTAGCTGCTGAGTGTCCTGGTGTGGATTGGCTGCTATTTTTGCCAAATGAGAAAAATATTTAAATACAGCTAATGCAATCTATGTGTCCATTTCATGGACACTTGTAGTTCTAACAGAAACTCTTGACTCTAAAAATTCACCTGTGGCTACCAAAAGTAGAGAAGGTAGAGGGAAGGATATCCAGCAAAGTTTACAGAATGTCTTAATTATTTTTTTGAACATTACCTTAATGCAAAAAATTATGTAATTTTAGTAATATATTAAATGCACATAAATGGAAAAAAATATATTTGATCTTTCTCTTGAATTAGGACAGATGCAAAAATAAATATAATTAAAATGTCACTATCTAGTAAAATATTTTAATATGGGATTCCAAGAAAAATACAAATTAAGAGTTATATTTTTCTATGCTATGAAAGTTGGATTGCTTCAGCATAAATTAATCTAATTTATAAGTGTACTAACATAATTTAATAGTCATAAATCAAATTTTTTATAAAGAAATACATTACAGAATTATCTATTAACTTCACTGGCATCAGTGGTGACCATGCTGAGTTAATCTAATTAGGATTGTTCACCTCAAAATGTATTAAATATTTAAATTTTTAACCACATTTCAGTGTAGTAACTAGTGTTCAAAAAACCCCAAATATATATCCTTTGGAGTAATTTATAGCCTAAAATCCACCCTAGATATCTAGCCCTTCAGTGCTACAATATAAAGAGAGTTTTTCAGTCATAGAGCTAACTGGTCAAAGAATGTTACTTTGAACAATGAGAATTGATTGTCCTTGAAACTTTCTTCCCAGTCATGTAATTTATACTCTTTCTATTACATATCTCATCCTTCTGGAGCTGTGCTAATCTATGGCATAAATGGGGGATAAACATAAAACAGGATTACCTATTGATATCATTGAAGAATCACTGTTATTATTGTCAAGAGATTTAAATGTACCTGAGCAATGTCTTTGGATTGTATTTAAACTGTATAGAAAAATTAGCATAGTGGGGATCTTTTTTTCCAGCGTAGAAGGATGTCTAACACTGATTCTCTGTTCTTCTCTTTTAATGGAAATCCTTTTGCTTTTGTATAGCCACTCTTTTCTATTCTTTGACTAAACATGACAAAAAGAAAGAAAAAAGGGGGAAAAAAGGGGGGAAGCGAGTCACAGAATTATGGAAAGGCTTTGAGTTGGCCGGTCACTAATGGAGTTTAAGTAATAAATATGTGTTTATTACCAATATTGTATTCAAAATATTTATATTTCTTTTAAAATATGTATATAGCACTTTTAAATAGTCACATAACAAGGATAATAAGAGGCTTAACTACCCCTTCCCTTTCTAGTTCACAGAAATCCTCTTGAATTCAATGGTGGTTCAGGACATTAAAGGCATGTAGTACCAGGACTTAATGTGCGACACCTTTATCTTGCCTGTTGTTGAAATATTTTAACAGTATAGAAGTTCATTCAGGGCTTAGATAGTTTTCTACAAAATATATAAGTAGAATTTTCAGCATATTAGGATCACATATTTGATGCAGTTTACTGTGCTGTGTGATGTTCCCTGCTCTTTTCACTATGTGGTGCCTTGAAATGAATGGAACAATCAGCCCTCTGGAGTTAAAAGGGGAGCACAAAAGAAAATGAGAGAGGAAATAATGAAGATCAGGTTCACTAGCCACGTACTGTATAACAGCTGTCAAAATGAAATAAAAGTCATCAGACTGATCATATTAGGGGGAGATCAGCTCTAACCATAGTCCTATATATGTGTCAATGCAATATCTGCAGAGAAAAGTGCAAAAGTTAAGCAATGAGAATTTCCTAAGAATGCACTGATCCTTGGAATGTGGTAGTATAATACATATAATTTATAGGAACTATCATCCCTGTACTCTCTTGACCTCAGAACGACTGTATATTCAACTACCTCTATTCAGACTCAATTATAAAACTACTAGGGGGAGTGAAACAGGAATATACTTTTCATCAGATTCCAGATGTACCATGGTGGTTGAACTTCATAACAGATCAAGTTTTGTACTTTGTATTTACCTACAGATTTAAAGTACTTAGACTTCTTATTTTGACAGTCCTGAAAGTTTCAAAATCTTTTATGGAAATTTCTGTGATTTGATCACTCATCTATGATAATATTCACAGGTGAAAATAGATTTTTGAGCAGACTGCATGACCAGAGGGGGGGAAATCCCACAAGTCTTTAACAGATGAAGCCAAATTTTTAATTATGATTTCATTTTGAAAACTTGCCATGAATACCACATAGGTGGTTATTATTAGTTAAACACTAGTTGCACAGTCAAAATGCCATTCAGTCCTCATTTCTTGGAAAGATTTCTGCATTTGGGCTGGAGGAGGCAGCTCAAAAAGTCCCTTAATGAAGAGACATTTCAGAAAACAAGGGTTTTCAATATTAAAAAAAAAGACCCTAAGTACTAAGGCTATACTTCTGTGAGCACCTGCAAACATCTGAAAGTTATGAGAAGTTTGAGATCTTGCTCATATGTGACTCTACCACTTCAGCATATCTGCATGAAGGGCAAGAGTTCATCAAACATTTTCCAAGTATGTCAAATGGTTCCTTATGCTGTTTAAGTACATTTTCCAATTTCCTTCTGAAGTCAGTGGCAGCATTTGTTGGTGGTCCCTTGTGAGATTTGAGTAGTGGTGGTCAGGATATTTAAATGCTGACTGCTCTACCTTGGAAAGTACAGCTCTGCTCATTACCATCATGACTGGCTGCAGATGGCTTCAGCACTCAGCTATTGTACAAGTGGCTGCTACTTCCCAAGAAAGACCCAGAATCACTGCTGTTCTCATCCATACATGTTGCAAACATTTTTGCACATTGTCTAGTAACTACTGTCCTAGTTTTCAGGTTATGGGCTCTGGATGAATTACAGGTTGCCTAGTAAGTTGGATCAGTGGGTTTTCAGTATTTCAAGCAAACATTCAATATACATCAGAGAATGAAAACAGAAGATTAGAGCCATGGTGGTGAGAAGAGGAAGAGTGCAGGTGAGGGCATTAGACATAATGTCATAAACATTTATTTTCAGCATGTAATTCATCTGTTTTACACATCTTCATTATCATGAGACCTTGCACACCAGAAGAGTCAATACCTTGCCACTGGCTATAAGAATATTTTGGGGTGGCTATTTTAAATATATTCCTTACTCTGGTCTTACAGACAAAATTAACAAAGAAATGAAATTTGTTCTTTTTTTTAACCTGGAAGTTAAAGCACCCACTTAGGAAATAATCTGGAGCCTATTATTTCCCTAGAAAGTTTCACATTAAATAGGTCTCATTATAAAATGCATCAGCTGATTAGTATTAATTAAAAAATGTAAATGCATTTTTCACACAGTATGTCCATGAACATATAAAGAGGAATATGGGAACTTCTTTTTCATTTTTTTCAATTAATGGGGAAGTGGTCTGTAAGAGAATCTGAGAGACAATGGAAACAAAGATTAACTTTATTCATGGGCTGATGAAAAAATACCATGAGTCAGATTTTAATATTCACTTTGTAGAAGCAGTAAAATGTCCCCAGGGAGAGAACATCCATAGCAACATGGATTTAACCTGGCACAAAAGACAAAACATTGAAGATGGACTTTCACAGTTGAAATTGTTAAATTGTCAACATTTTTCATCAATGCAGGACTGCATTCCTGGGGAAGAGGAAGAAGAAAGGCAAGAAAGGAAGAGATTTTATTCAGAATGCCAGAAAAGAACATTCAACAACAGTGAGAGTGTTTGGCCTTTTACTGGTGAGCAAGCAAACCGTAACAGGCACCACAAGGCAAAGAAGAAACTACTTCTAGGTAATAAATAGAGTGAAATTACTTATAGTCACAAATGTTCTGAATCCTCAGAATATGAGGCAGCATAAAGGATGTACTATTTTTCAGCTGCATCTGAAGAAAATGTTAAAGAACATTGAACTAAAAAAGGTTCCTCATTTGCATTGGTATGGCAGAAGTGGTTAGAGCCAAACCAGATTGAGGGCAAACAGAAAAGGGTTTGTTTCAGCAAGTGCTGGTGGAATGACAGTTTTTCTGAATGTTTAGCCTATTAAGTTTTCTTTAGAGGCCTTTTGAATTTAAATTTTAGTTTTTTTTCTTTTGAAGTTATTTTGGCAGAGAAGAAACTTAATAAATATTTTAATAACTGCATTTTTTAATTTATCAACTTTAATCTATCCTTTCATACCAAACCCATGGCTATTTTAGATACTAGTCCTGTATTATTTTTGTAATTTTGGAAATCTATATATGAATTTCTATAATATCTATAACTATACATGAGTTTCTATAATATAGAAATTATAAAATGCTTATTTTCCACACTTCTGTCACTGCTTCTAGAGTCTGCCATAATTTTTTCAGAAGTTCAGCCATAAATGTTTATGGCTCCTTTTATTAAACACAACCACATTACAGCTCCAGTATTTTAGATACAAGAAGTAAATAGACAGAAAATTGTTTCTGTTCTTATCAGATAAGATGTCATTTTGTGACAATGAATTCTGGTTATTATTACCTCAATGTCAATTTGACCCTATGCTTTTAAATAACCTTCAATTCCACATTACTTGGAATGTAATATGTGTATTTGCACTAGAAGTACACTGTTTCTAAGTCTCTTATTGAATAATGCCAACTGTGAGCCTGATGTACTCTTCCACATGTGTTATAAACAGATTATATTTTCATTTTCAAATATGACATTATTACAAGAATTCTACTAACAAGCTGAATAACTAACATCCATACTTCATGTTCATTGATGCATGCATAAATTTTAATTAGGAAGCTGTATAAATGTTCAAGAATCTACAATATAAGGAAAGTAACAATTAAATACCTGTTAATGCAATTACAACCCAGTTGTCTCTCTTAATTAAATGAGTTTTTCATTATTAGAAAAACAATATATGTCTATGAAACTGCAGGAAATCTTCTCCCAAAAGTTCTTGTACTTCTGTTCCTCAGTATCTAAAGGTAAATCAAAGCTATTGCTTTGTCACTTAGTTAAAGCATTCAGTAGAAAAACATGTTTTAGAGCTGCAGGAGGTGAACTGCCCATAAACATTCTGGTTCATTAGCAAGGGTGTCTGATGGGAGATCAGAAGGTAATGAATTGTCAGCACCTAACGAACAAGGGAGCAAACACAGTATAAAAAAAGACATAGTTCATGGAGAGGCCTCAGGAGAGCTCTTTGTAAGCAAAGGCAGAGATGTAAATGAGTTATTTACAAGTTCATTTGGGATAACACATTTGAAATATGAGTCAACATTAAAAAAAATGCTCAAAAAATTACTTATTGAAATAATGGCAGAATTATCTTCTACAATTCTATATAGATTGGAACTCAGCAGTAAACTGTTGTTAATACCTACTTTTCAAAATATAAGCAAAATGAAATGAGAAGACATTGTTTTCATTTAAATTTTGAGCTGCAGAGTACTCTCCTTTGTTTCCCATCCTAATATATTAATATCACATTTCTTATTTTATTATTTGGTTTATTTTAATTTTTCAATGTCTTTTGATCAACCATTTACCTACTTGTATCTCACGTTTCTTTAAGGTTTCATTTTATGCAGCTGCAAATGTTATACAGAGATTTGCACTTATGTTGTAACCTTTGTAACATTTGTCTTAACCAAGTTATTTGTACTTATATTTTACACATTATTAGCATTCTCCAAGAAAGTGGAGTAGCATGATCAGAGCAAACTATGAGAGTTGTATTTCTGTCTTCATTTCTACTATCAGTCAGTTCTGTGATAGCTGGAAATTCACTTCCTCTATTTCAGATACCACCACCTTTTACAAGAAACTTGCAAAGATAAGTTTCTGCTTAAGCAGAATCTATTGAATAAGAATTTAAATAATCAGCTTCTATGTTGTGACCTGTTCTAATCATAGCAAAGACTTGCATAAGACTCTTTATAGGCATCTGAAATCTTAGTTAGAGGACAATTTCCAAAAATACAAAACCATGTCTGTCCTTAATTATTACACATATTTCTTTTTTCCCTTTCTCTGATCTATTCAAGCTTAAAATATTAATCTCATAAGTCAGGATTGAAACTGCATATGTTTTGTTAGAAAAACCTGAAGTTTTTCTTAGGTTGACACCAGAGAAAATCCTATTTTATGTTGTCTTGTGCCATTAAAATCTGTCCTTATGAGGAAGAAAATGTTTCATAAAAGCAGTGTCCAGAAACACTTTTCCAATCTGGACAGGCCTTCAGGTAACAGCTAGATTACAGCTCATGGCATTTTCTTAGTTTGATATTTATACTCGAGACTTATATTCTCCTCTCAGTTCAACTGGTCTTGAAAAAATAGTTAAGCAGACAAAAGGATAATGAACTGTGGATTAGACAGGTAGGTAGATGGATAATCAGATTGGCAGATAAATCTCTTATTCTTCCAATTCTTTTGTAGTCTAAAGCCCTGTCTCATAACATTATCTGATTTTTCTCAAGGGAGTGTTGTGATAAATTCTAAAATTTTGGGTAATTATCATATACTGGTGACACTACAACAGGGGAGGAAAAAGTCACAAAAATTTTTAATTATCCTAAACCTTCTTTGGTTTCTAGTATAAGATAATTCTAGTGGTTTCTTATTTGGTTTGGTTTCTAGTATAAGGCATTTTAGACTATTTTAGAAATCTGCTATTTCCAACCAGGTGCCTCCAGGCATAGGTGCTCTTTCAAAAGAGGCTCTTGTTCTCTGCAGGGTTACAAAATTCATTCTCTCCCTCATGGTATAAGCACCACACACTGTAATCATGGTATTTGGCCTCAGCATAATTGGTGTGATCATAAATGCTGATGGATCAGCAAACTGTTTGCCTTGTAAAGTTCAGGATTTTGGAGATTAGAATCAAACTGTTGTGTTATTATTAATGTAATCAGTCCGACACAAAAAAGATGGAGGAGATGGCGAATTGGCAACACTTCAAAATAAGTCCTGGTACCCTATTAATCCTTTGAGCTCATGCAGGATTGTTGAATTACTTAGCTAACCCCATTTGATATTAGCAAGGGTATAAGATTAATGCAATAGGAATTTCATTCTGATTTTATCTAAAAGTGGGATTAAGCCCACAAAAGGACCTTGCAGAAGCCTATTTTTCAGTTGGCTAGATTAGCTGACATGCCTTACAATCTTCCTTCTCATAGAAAGCAGTAATGCTTTTATTTTTTTCACAGGACTAAGCAATTTTCCAGGACAGTCATCAGAGAGAAATAGAGGATACTGGAAGAATAAGGATGACTTTTAATTTTATAAATTTTAATTTCTCTCCCTAGAGAAGATAAAGTTAACTTTCACTAATGCTTTATCTTGATATCCTTTTCCTCCTTGTTTTATAGTAACAGTCCCAAGCCTCTTTGAGGAATGGGCTATTAAATATGGAAAATTACTGAACTTAAAGTATTAATATACTTATTGGTATGCAAAATCTTTGTCAAGTCCAGCTTTCTTAGAATCTCTTCCTAGTTTCTCTTCTTTCACAAGCATGCAGTCATGAAGGCTATGAAATTGATAAAATTCAATCGTTTCTGTAAAGAAAGATTTTTAATAATGTATTAATAGCAAAGATGTGGTATTCATGATGCACTTTTTATGCCCCACATGGCATGAGTATTTACAAAAAGGTCCTTCAAGTTACCTCCCCATGTCTCAGCAAAGTTTTAAGAACTGCTGATGTGTGCTGAGATCAAGTTAGAGCTTTCTGTCTGCAAGTTCCAACACGTTCTGGTTTTTACTTCTTTTTGATTGGAAGTGCCTTTTTTTTACAGACTCCTCTTGTAGCAGTCCTTGGCAGCTATTTCATAAAATGTCTGTTGAAATCTAATTTTCTCCTTCATCTCTCTCATCTAAACATAGGGGATTTTGCTGACCTGACTTGTACCTTATAGCTACTAGTTAGGTTTGTTCCAAAAGGATATATATTGTTTATTGCTAGCATATATGGAAACAGCCATCCTAGTGTATATATTTATGAGAAATAGATCAGTCATCTGTAGCAACACAGCTAAGGCACTCTAATTTTCAAAGCAGTCTGATAGAAAAGACCAAATTTTTGCTCAAAGTGAGTGATACAATAATTTTTAACAAATAAAAATCTACTTTGAGATTTTTTTGTTCCCTGTAGTCAGCCTTTAAATTTCTGTGTGTTGTACCTCACAATTTAAATACAAAAATGTTAAAAGTACTATTAATAATATTCTTTCTTTCCTTCTCTTTCTTTCTTTTTTTCTGAAATAAAAAAAACACTGACCCCAGATGGAATTATACAAATTCTATAAAAAGATTTGACTCTCCCATTTCCTAAATTAAAAAAACCCCGCAAACTCAAAACTGTATTTTCATTCAGAAATATAATTATTATGAAAAAATATGTACAGTAATTCAGGTTCCAAATTGAAGTAATATTAAATTATCAATTATATCAAAACAGAGAATGACTAGACTAATAATACACTTATTTTTGTTTTAAAAATGCACTACAATTTCTTAATGGTTTAGTTATTAAAAAATTAGAAATGTAGCCAGGGTTTTAGGTTTCTTTAGATTTTTAACTATGAGATAATTTACCACTATTCGTATAAACGTAAGTCTTTAAAACAAAAATGCATATTGAAATGACCAACCATAAACATGGTTGCATTATTCCTAGCACCTCAGAACAATATGGATTCATTCATATCAAGAGTTACATGAATGTCATACTGAGATTCATGATATAGGAAAAAAATGTGTCCCTATCATGTGCACACAAACTTAATTATAAAAATGGAATTCTCTTATTTGTTTGCTTTTGCAGTTTTTTTCTGTAGCTGTTTTATTCTCCAATTTTGACTCATTTCCAGGAACTACTTCCTTGAGAGTATCTTTTCCAACCCACAGACGAGCTTTCTTCTCAGGCAGTTATTTTTTAGGATGATCAGTAAATAGCATATTTTTAAGCATGTGCTTTCTTTATATTAGCTGTTACTTCTTTAATAATCCATAGCTACTTTTACAATGGAAGCACAGTCTCTTTGAATGGTGTCTTTCCCGCCAGATTCCTTTGAAAATTCCCATTTTTATAGCTCTTTCAGCCTTTAATGGAAGCTACTCATGCTCAGATTATGAACTGAGGTCTTTAAATATATTGTAAATTCTCCCAGAAGACCTTTTTCTTGCTGCCCTAAGGGGAATACAGATGTCAACCTGTGTCTTGTTGCAGTGTCCCTGCCAGTGACTCAATAGATCAATGGCATGCCTAAGAGAAAACTGCTTGCAGTAATGTGATAATTTTGAATCCAGATAAAGTTTATTGTACTGTCTACATTTGCACTGTGATGCCTGGGTGCCCTGACTATGCTGAGCTGGAACAAAATCAAGTTCTGCAGCTAACAGTATCCACATTTAGCACCGCAAGTTCCTTTGGTTTCCAGAAGCACTAATTTTGGAATGACTACTAATCTTGTGCTGTTTCAGCTTGTTTTCTGCTCCTCTGTAATGCAGGCAAGATTGCTGCTTACAGTTGCAAACTTTCAGATAGCCTCATCAGTAATGGGAATTAGATTAGAGGGTAATTTTTTTTTTTCTTTTTTTGGTAAGTTCCTAGATGAGACCAAGCAGAATTCTCTTTTCCCACCATAATATTTATTGGGGGAGCACTTGTATTCAGCTCCAAGGAAATAATTTTCCTAGCTGGCCATATTCAAGTTCTAGTGTCCCCTGTCAGCTGGGCTGTTCTGCACACTGAGCAGTAGCGCCAGCACAGGTTCCAGGATGCTCAGCTCTGAAAGGTAAATTCACTACATGCAGAAAGAGGAAGAAAAGAGAAATGGCTTGCAAAGGCAGTTCATTGATAAAAAATACTGATGCCTAATGACAGCAAAATAGTGGATAGCACAGCAAAAATGTTGAATTCTCTCTAAAACATGGGGGAAAAAAGCCAAATTAATTGGCTGCATAATTGCACCATCCACTGAGTCTTGTGGCAGATGACAAGTACAGTTCATATCTCTTGAAGATACTGTTTCAGCCTCTCTGCAGACACAGGCCAGGATCAGCCTTCTTTAAATTCACAGATGTGAAGTTACCACTGCTGCCAGGAAAAAAAGTAACTTACTCTTACTGTGAAGCAGTGGAATAACTCGAAGAAAATGCTGAGATTGCACAAGAAAGGCTCCTTACTCTCAGGCAGTTTTGTTGACTACCAAATCAGAGAGCCTAGGGAGAAACCACTGCTTCTTCAATTTTTCTATTATGTTTTTCCCTCGTTTTGGGGGGGGGGGGGGTGTTTGTTTATTTTTTGGGGGGGCAGGTTTTTTTTCTTTTTTAATTTGTTTGTTTGAGGTTTTTTGGGGTTTGTCTGGGAGTTTTTGATTGTTTTTGTTTGGGGGTTTGTTTTGGTTTTTGTGGGAGGATTGTTTATTTTGGCTGGTTGGTCGAAGATGTTTTATTTTGTTTTATTTGTCTATTTTTTGTTTTGTTTCTTTATTTTTAATTTGTTTTCTTGTGCAAGTGGGTATATTATTTCTGACTTGAAGGCCAGAAAGAATTGAAAGAAAAAAATTATTTCAATAAATAAAGTACAAAACTAAGTTCAGAAATTGCCTCTATCACATCCAGAAATTGGTGCTCAAGGGTAACAGATACCATTTTTGCAAAAACCTTGTTTTTGCAGAACTGAAAGAATTTATGTATTCTTATTTCTCACTTAATCAATCCCTTTCACCTTCTGTTACTTTTCTCTTGCATATTTTGTTTCTAACTGGTGTGGGGGAAGGATGTTTGTCATCCTACGCACCGTTCTTCATCTTTCCCTTTCTCAATGTGGAAGAGGGAGAACAACAACCTTTTGAACCAATATGAGATATCACTTTATTTTCTTATCTCTTCATTTTTGCCAAACAGTTTCATTAGGAACAGATTTGTTTCAGAGTCCATATGGTCATATAACTTCACTGTGAGCGCTCAAAGGCTACTGAATCAAGTCTTGGCTCCAATGTATGTGGAACCACTGATTTTGTGAGAGCCAAGGCTTCACCCATTCCCCTTGGGAATGGTTTATATTTAGAAGTTGCCCAAGCACTTGGTGACTTGTGTTCTCAAAACTGTAGCTGGATTGTGCTGAGCTATTTTTCGATTCTGATCTCCCCGTACTCAGAGATTTAATTATTGCTTCTTCAACAGAACTTCAAATGGCAACATCTAGGAGCTGGAAAATTTTTTGTCTAAAATGTAAACAACATATCTTCAAGTTGCTAAAACCACTCCTCTATGCATACCAAACACACACCTTCTACCTTGATTTCATACTTTCATGAGTATATGTATGACTGTATGAGTACAACACTGAATATGGAAAACTTCTTCCTTTCAAAAAAAATGGTGCTTTGAATATGTGTCTGTACATTATTGACATGAAGTGCTGCCAGACAGAAAAAACAGTGAGAAATGCAATGATGAGGCCTCTTGTGAAGTTTCATATCTTTACAAGGTTTGATAGGTAACAATTATATTCTTAAGGATAAGATTTTTCTTCACATAGATTGCCACTTTATCTATAGTATCTATCTATGCAGTTTGAGTAAAAATATAAACATTTAATCAGCTCTATATTCTCTATATTCTATATAAATATTATATTTAATATGTCTGCACATCTTAGGAGTTCCTGCTCTGAAGGGATTGGGCTGGAAATCACTGAGACTCTGAGGAGGCAGTAAGGAGTTCCACAGCATCAAAGATTCTGAAATCTGTCTTTACAGGATTATATATCTGACATGAACAATTTATCAATTTAGCAATTACTTCAGAGGAAAACTTTGCTAAAATGCATTCTTTTGGATGTTATCTAACTAGGAAATAATTCTCCAGGTCTCTGCAAAATGTTGCCAACTGTACTTGCCTTGGATAAAAAGCAGAGACTGAAATCATCTTAAAATTGAGAGGGAATTATGTGATGTCAAATTATTTCTTATTCTTACAAACAAATAGCAGAAACATGAGAGAAGTTTTTTTTTTTGATAGGTACAATTTCTTTCCTCCTTAGGTTTCAAGAAGTAACCAGCACATCTTGGAAATTTATTTTACTGTCCTTTTCTTTCTTCTTTTTTATTTCTTTTTCTTTTCAGAGCAGAAAAAAAGTCAGCTCCACACTTCATGTCAGGGAACTCAGGTCACCATTTCATAAATCTTTTTCTAAGAGGCTTAAAGATGCATTTCCCAGACTGAGCTTGAGTATTAGAAGACCAAACATGGCATGATGCTGTATACCCATATTCCCCACAGAGACTTGAAAGCATTTCTGGTAATGCTTCTTCAAAAATCCAGCCTGCTTGATTTTGAGAGACTGTTTTGATCTGCATGGCAATGGAGATCCAAAGTGCAGTACTTTAAAAGGTGCTATGATCCTTCATGTTTTCTGTAAGGAACCTTCATACGAAGCTTAGGTTTTTAAAGGAATTAGATTTTTTTTTTTCTTTATAGGACCTTGTTGAGGAACAAGCAGGAAGAATGGGATAGATAAATTTTATATTTGTACACTGTGAGCCTGTATACCTACTGTCTCCACTTTTAAGACATAAACAAAGTCCTTACATTTCAGGAAAATACTGAGGTGTATTCTTTTATGATTATGCTGAATATGAGTTTAATTGGTTTACATACATTGGTTCTTCAGTAAGATTTAGATCACACCAAATTCACGAATAGTAATAATATTTTAGATTGTCCCTTTTTGTATTTTTAAAAAAATATACAATTTAGACAAGCAAAAGAAGTCATACAAATAGCACATTAATGTATGTGCAGTCTTCCATTATGCTGCACAAATATTCCTTAAGGAAGAAATTGTGCGAAGTCTAAAGAAATCTGTGGGATTCCATCATAATTTGGTGGGTTTTAGAAAGATACCATAGGCAGTTCCAAATGCCCAGCTTTCCTTTCCCAATCCAGACAAGAAATATAAAGGCCCCCAAGTGCTAATCAAGTCTAAGTCATCATTAGCAAGTCTGAAACAAGCAGTATGGCAAATCTCTGTCACCACTCCTTGCTGTGCTTTCTCAACCTCTGTGTATTTTGCATTTATATTTTTTCACCTACTACACATTTTGTGTGTAACAAAATCTTTGTTGAAAATCTTTGATTTTTTACACCGTGTGTAACAAAATCTACCTCTTATTCTGAACCATTAGAAGCAAGTTCAATTTCTTAAAGGAAGGATTTTGCATTAAGAAGCTAAAGAGGAAATTACAAGGTTTATGATGAAAAGACATCAATATGCAGACACTAGAGTAGGGCTACATTGATTTAGAGATGTATGAGAAGAATTATGTAACAAGAAATCTTGGGTCTTGGTTCCTGTCTTTTTGAAATAATTGGAAAAAAAGTCTGTCTGATTATACTGGAAGAAGGATCAGACCCTTAAATATGTTGCTATAACTCTTAAGACTTCTAAAGCCTGTGTTAGCATCTCAATTTTTGTGTCTACCTCAGGAATAAGCAGTGTTTATTTTCACAGTGGTTGAATGTATATTTCACTGATTTAAAATTTGTTTTGCAAAGCTGTCCTTGTCCCTTCTAGACTGATATATTTGTATGCACTTTCCTCTTCCAAATTCTGTTTAGATAGCTGTAAAGAAAAAAAAAATCTGTCTGTACTACTACAGCACATTGTGTATCTAGACATAATTTTACTAGTCACAACCTCAGGACTGTTTACTGAGAGAGTTGTGAAATAATAACTTTTATTTAATGATTGAAACCTTGAGGTTAATTTAGGAATTGATTGAAAATACCTAGGACAGAAGAGGCACAATGAGAAAAAAAAACCAAAACAAAAACAACTACCCCACACTTTAAAAAACTCTGGAATCTTCTTCTTGTGTATTCTTTTTTTTTTTTACAAGGGGATCAATATTATTCTTATTATCTTTTTTTCATTTCAGACTGTATTTTCAACCTCCTTAAGAAGTCCTAGTGATCTTAATACCTCTGATAATGCAAATCAAATAAATTTTAGAAAAGCAGTTCATTATCAATTAAACATTCTTAGTTCAAATCTGTTGTCTTTGTTCAATATATTAGACAGCATTGATCATACATGACAAATGACATAAGAAGAACCAAAAGTGATTAATCAAATATTGGTTTTTTTCTTGATAATACAGTGTAACAGAATTAACTTATAAGCTATTTAATTGCTTAAAAAGAAATGTGAGGTTTTCTAAAGTTTGATGGTGAACATGAGGTCCTTTTCCATAGACAACCCCTGGAAACAAAAAATAGTTAACTTCACATGAGAGCTTGATATAGACCCTATCAACACTTCCAGCAACCCCACAAACCTCACAGCTGGTACGTGCTAGACTTTACTTCTCTTGCTGTAATTCTTTCTATATGTCTATAAAGTCAACACAAGGAGACCATGTGGCATATTTTCCTTTCTTCATATCTATTAATTTGAGAAATATAGATCTAATGAGTAAGAAGTTGGGGAAATATCATAGTATATTAGCAAACAGATGAGTTTCTGTTGGGTAGCATGATTGCTTCAAGGAAAATAAAAATCATCCAGGAAAAAAAGCTAATAGCTTTTTTAATAATGTTTTAACAAGACCCCATTTTTTTCCCATAACTCCACAGATCGAGCACCTTCTACAGCAGAAATAAATACAGTGAGTTTCTAGCTATCTCCCTGTATCCTGCCATTCACACCCTGTGCCTTTTCCATCTCTGATTTGCACTATCTCACCTTTTTTTCCATTATTCCCCAGCTCCCCTTTGTTGTTGTGATAACAGTGGAGAAGTTCTCTTTCAAGTTGTGAGTTATAATCAGCAATTAAAAAAAAAATCCCTCTCTCTGCCATTAAATGAAACAGCAGAGGAACACGGTCTCAGCACCTTGGTCCACAGTTCAGAGTTTTGAGCTGCATTCACTACTGTGAATTTGAGCTTGTGCAAAATACTTCATTATTTTGATCCTTTCCAAAACAGTGATTGAAAGTTTTCAAAAGCTTTATAGAGATTTTGGTGGAGGGAACAAGAAACTTTAGAATGAGGACATATCTTACCTACCTTGGAAACTTCCTCATTAGCCAGGATTCCTAAGGGGATAAAATCTGGCACCTCACTTTCTGCTCCTACCTCCTCTAGAGTCCAACAAATCAAACTGGACACTTAAATCCAATAGACTGCATTTTCTTTCCCCTCTACATAGCTCTCTCATTCTTCATTTTTGGTTTGGTTATTTTTTGCTTTTCAGTTTTTGTTTTCTCTTTTCCTATTTTTTAATAAACAAAAGTGAAGGCTACCAAATGAATCTTGAACATAGTAACACAGTTCTTCTCTTTAATCTTTCTTTGGACACATAAATGGTCAAGTCAGAGGTGAATTTTGCCACTACTAATGAAAGCAAGCTGAAGCTCATATCTCTTTTGTGAGCTAATTTTCAGCATGTCCAAAATGGTTTTGCAGGTATTTGTTCAGCTGTCAATACTTTTCTTTCTCTAGCTAAACTGTAGTTTATCAGGGCTAAACAATTATGTTTAAAGTATAGTATTTTAAAAGAAAAAAAAACAGCGAAAAAAATTTCATTCTTGCACCATTTTAACTTTTCTGAGTTGGTGTGAGATTAAGAAATAATAAGTTTAAAAATACTTCTCCAAAAAGCAATACTTGGGGAATATTGTGATATTAAAGAGCAATATTTAGCAAAAAGCTTGCTGCCAGGGACTTTTTCAGGGACAAATGTGCTGTCCCAGAACATCCTTTGTAGCTCCTCCAAGATCTCAATGTTACCGCTAGTGGTCTAGGAGGAAACCACAATTTTGAAACATGAGTTTAATTTTATTTTTGCTGTTACTATATTGACAGAAGAACAATAAAAACTCCACCTGGAACTTGAAGTAAACTCCTCTGATAGAACGAAAACATTGCAGCTCAAAGGTGCCCCAACAGAGAAATAAAATACAACTGAGGAAATGTTAAAGCAACACAATTGTGCTTCTTCACATGTGCAAGAGATACTCTGACTTCCTGGAAAAGTGCAGTTATTTATCCATTGGACTGATAAATGCAAAACTTGGCTACGTGCATTGTCATCAAAACCAGCATACTATGAAATGCAGCTGGCCATTACAGCAGTTCAAAGGAATTGGGATTTTGTTGTGGTTGTTGTTGTGTGTGGGGGTGTTTTTGTGGTTTGTTGGTTTTGTTTGGGGTTTTTTTATACCTGGTCTGTACTTTAAGGTCCATGACCTTACCAAGTTTCTCACCAACTTGGATTTTTGGAGAAGTAAGACTGGGTATTCAGAAAAAGATTGAAAATCTTTGGAAAGAAGTAAATAATAATATGTTGATTGAAGTTCTGAATATCAGGATTCACAAAATTGTTCTTCCATTATTTTTCTGCCTCACCAATTGTAATAAAATGCTTATTTATATTTTATTATCTATTTCAGTAGTTATCAATCAGGCCTCTAACTGTACTTTGATTTTGGATAATTTCTATTTATAGTTTTCATATGTGTGATTTGTTTCATATTATTTCATATTTTACTCTACAATCCAAGCCTGATAGAACATTTACTGACTTGAACATTTCACTTTTTAATTTTTAAAAGAAAGGCTGATGATACATTTTTGGGTTTTCAGATATGCTCAGTGTTTAATTAGTTTTCAATTTCCTTGGGTCAGAGGTTTAAGCTACATTTGCTTACAAGAAGGAAACAACTGAAGTCTTTTCTCCATTTAACAGTTAGTTGCCTTCTCTGGTAGAATTGTTTTCTGCTCCATTTTGTAAAACATAATAATTGTCAGAAGTTTAACAATGAGTCAGGATGTTTCTAGTTCTTCAACTGGATCTGAATTGTCCACTACTCTTTTCCTTTCCTGGTCCAAACCTATCATGAAATACCAAAAGCATTTTTTCTCCTCAGGATTTGTGTGTATCTTCCCAAAGCTTGCTAAAACTTTGAACCTGTGCTTTAAATTTCTGTTTTCAAACACCCAAAGTCAATTCTCTGAAAGCTCAGCCCTATCATTCAGATCTTTAGATAATGGGATTTCAAACGCAAACTTCCACAACATCCAAACCTGTTGGCATTGTTTACTTCCTGTATCAAAAGCCTCAAAGAGAGACACTCAGACACATAGTGTGGCATGGGACATCATTTGGGGCTTCTAAAATTTGGTGTATTTATATTATGAGTCTAAACTGTCAGCTGAAATCAAATCCTCAGAGTCAACAACATTTAGAGAACAGAAATACACACATATTTCTACTATTTAAAAAGTTTAGGTTATCTTCCAGTCCTCTGCCCTCCTCTCTGGAAATGCATGGTGGTCACTTGTGGATCATATGTAATATCTGCCAGATCTACACAGACAATTCAGGTGCTCTGGGATGTTTCACAGGCCAGTAAACATCATTATCTAGATAACTAAACTGAACACATACTGGTCAGCCTATTGAATCATCCTCTACATTCTCTAAACTCCATTATATACAGGTTTTTAAAAGTCAATATATCTAATGTCAAATCCTTTCAAAAGTGTAAAAATGAAGCTCCTGATAGTGACTGTTTGCATGAAAGTGGCTGATGATATCTTCACTAAATTTACTCCTTTACCTTGGTTTTCAGCTAGTTCTGATGAAATGGGGAGTTCGTGTGAGATATGAAGAGAATGAACCTCATCATCTGAACAGCCTTTCTACAAAAGCATATGAAATCTAGCAAACCATAATTTAAGCTTCAGAATTACAGTTAACCAATCATTCAGTTAGTATGTCTTTAATTATTGATTGCATTAATACTCTTTATTATTAATTTGATATTTTTATGCCATTTAATATTCAATACTCTTTATTAATAGCTAATACTGATAAATCCATTCTAGGAGAAAAAAACTCGAACTGCAATGTAAATTTTGTCATGTAAGATGGAAACCAAAGACACATACAGACACACACACACACACACACATGCACACAGTTTTATGCTGTGATACAAAACAAAGGAGTGATGATGTTAGATTTTGGACTGCATTGGGCAATCATTCTTTTCTCTATAGCAATTTGCATAATTTTTCCAATAACCTTACATGACTGTTGACCTTACTTAGATCTTTTCCACACTTTCATTAAAAATATGCATTTTTGCTTTGCAGTGTTTCTTTTAGGTTTAGCACAGACTTATGGTTCTCCTTTAATAGCAAAGGTAATTTTATCTTGTGTACAAAATTTTGAAGCAATTTTAGCATTAAGTGCTACTGAAACATATGGCCCAATGTTTATCTTGTCTTATGCAACATCAGTTTTATATAAAGCATGCCTTCCTGAAGCTGTTAATCTTATGAGACACTGCTTATTTTACAATATTTTTTACTCCAAAATTTTGGGAGTGGGAAACCAGTTTAACATGAATCTCCCTAATGACTGGAAAAAATTTTTGCATTGCTGCTTGGCAAACAATTAAGCTGACACTTTAGGATCAAACCAGAACAAGAGGTTTTCTTTCTAAGTCACCATTAATGGTAAGGGGTTGGTTGAAAACAAGGATTGTGTTCCCAGCCCAAGCCAAACATAAGTGACTTGTGCTATAGAACTGGTGGGAATGTTACCTCCCCTGCATCACTGAATGAGACAAGGCTGCAGACTGTCCATTACAATTCTTTTCCAGCAACTTGAATAATTTCCTATGATAATAAAACATGAATGATAAAGAACTCACATATTTATTTCCCATGGCTGAATTGCATTTATGTTTTTGTTTCATTTTTTACTTGTAGAACAAAAAATTATAAGACAAAATCCTTCTTTTTCTGGTCATTGGTAATTAATGTTGCAATGGCAAAACTTTTTAAGCAGGTACAGAAAAAAAAGTCAGTATCATGCCAGGGTTTCATTTAAATCAATACTAGGATTACCATACAGGTGTTTTGTTTTTTTCCTGTTGAGTACTTTAACTGTCAGTATTACTCTGTATGAAGTGATCTAATTTTGGAGATTCTAAAAGGCAAGGTTATAAACTTAAACTAGCAATTAATATGCCATTTATACTGTATTGCCATTAAATCTGATACACAGTTCTAAAACTGTAAACTCATCTTTTAAGTGCATCTTCGTAAATAAGGAAATCAGAATTATTTTTTCAAAGTTAAAACCATAACCCCACCATCTTTAGTGATATATACATTCAAAGAGAAGCTATGCACTTTTCTAGTAGTCTTTAGTTAGTTAATATCTATAAATTTATTTCAGCTGTTCTCTAAAAGACACGGGCATATTAATCAAAAGATAAAACTAACCAGACTAATTTTTGGTTTGTGGGATTGCTTTTTAAAAAGTTGAGGTCATATAAAAGAAAAAAACAATATTTTCATTCTGGTTTGTCTCAAATTTCAAATACCATTAGATTAACATTTGGAATAGTTCTTCTCGTTTTCTCATATCTGAATACTGAACAAATCCCAGGGACAGCTTTGCCATTACAATGTGGTCAGTGTTTATTTATATATATATATTGATAGTAATAATTAATCATAATATTGAGTATCTATGGAAGATTCCAAAGGAATCTAAAAAGCCCAATGAATAATGGTCTCATCTTTTTTATATGGGAATTGGAGGCACAGAGGGTAAAAGAATTTGTCCAGAATCTCACAGTAAATCGTTAACAGTGTGATAACTAGAACAGAGATTTTCTGAGTCTCACCTCTGCTTTAACCAGAAAATGATTCTAACCATGTGAACAAGGAGTTTGAAACACACACATTTCAAAGAAATATTTTCTGTAAGCAGAATGCTTTGTTTAAATTTATGGAATTTTGGAAAAATGAGTCTTTTCAGTGGATAGATTCACTGTAAAAAATGGAAGCAAAGGTAGGGAAAGAGATAGTTTTATTTTTAGAGATTTATTTCTCATTAATGAATATATATATATATATATAAAGGCTTAAAACAAAAAAGGTCTGTCTTTAGCTTTAACTAGTAGCTATATTAGACTATACAGCAAGTGAAATCTGTTGCATGACTAAATATATGGCAAGGTAAATTTATTTTGAGGTAAGATATGAACTTCTGGAAGATTTTATTGAAATTACAATTGTATTGTTTAAAGAAAATATTATATCCACTCATTGCCTCAAACCCCGAGCAGCAATGAATTTATTTCCTCCTTTACTGGAGACCCATTTTATAAGAAATATGGTGGCACAAACATCTCTCAATTTTTCTTCAGAATTGGTCCTTTGGGATACAGAATTAAGTACATTAAATTTTGTTGTTGATTTACTTCTAGAATTTCCTATGTAGCTTTCCCCTGGAGACAGATAGTGACCCAAACTGAAAATTCCATTGTTCTATGATTAAACTTACTTTTTAAAAAGTATTTTCTCACATAAATATTTGTCATTTTTTTCTTGGACACAGGGCTTTTTGGAACAAGCATATTACTAATGGGTTGTTATGCAGAGGGAAAGTTTTTGCTGATTTCAATGGGCTTTTAAAAGCACAGGAATAACATTTATTGTTGCACAACCATTTTGGTGCTACTTTCACGCCTTCTTCTTGTTCCATTGTAGTGCTCTGTGTTCCCTTACACACACAGAACCTTTTTATGATGTTTATTTCATAAGGGTAGGTGTAAGGTTTTCCCTTTAAATTTATCCATTTGAACTAGTTTCCCATCTTCCTTGACTTTCCAAGAGCTTATCAAAAAAAAAGAAAAAAAGAAGATATCTGGTTTGAAAAATAAAATTTAAGAAGTGGAAATAAATCTGTTTTGTAAATTTTAATTAAGCAAGAAATACCCTGTCATTTTTTGTTTTGAATATTTCTTCATATCTCAGTTCTGTTGATTTACCCTGCACTTGGCTTTTTTGCAATTCAGGAAAAGTCATTTCAGAGAACTGACTGGTATAAGAAGGAACATTTTGTTCTTGTACATGTAAAGCAGCACTGAACTTATGATGCCTTATCTGACTCAGTCCATGGCTGCACTTGAACCATAATTAATAGTTAATGAAATCAGTGAAATGAGGAAATGTAATTGAAGTATCTTCTAATTTATGTAGAAGACACGGCTTCTGTGCTAAATATTCAAAAGTTCCTAAATATGATAGGGTACTATTAGGAAAGTTGGATGTGTTGTTCCAGCTGGTGCTGATCTAGGTTAAGAGGTGACCACAGCCTACTGATAGCTTCTCATCACCACGCCACACACTTGCTGCCTGCTGCAGACTGACAACTGCACCCCCTGAAAGTACAACTGCACATGCAGTTTACCTTTAGTGGTGTCCTTTGTTTGCTTGTCATTAATTTTTGTAACAACCAAGGGTGAAGATGAACATATTAGGATGTGTCTTAAGACCCTATCTGAATGATAATCTATTTTTTTACTAGTTTATTTGATGTCTGCTGAGTTAATTTAGTGCAGAATACTGTACAGGCTTGTTTAGTCCAATCTGAACCTTTGAAGTATGGACTGAATGGCTTTATATCAAAGGTATACCTAGGGGACTCATGTAAATGCAGGAGTATCAAATGGGCTGTTGGATCAATAGATCACACACTTGGCTAAAAATACTGATCCAACATTATTGTAAAATAGATGAATGGGCTTCTCTCAAAGGCAGTTGATTGCAATCCAAAAAATAAGGCATTATTATTATTTGGAGGTTAGGTGACATGCATTCCACCATTAAGGTGCTGAAGCTTAACAAGTCACCAGTCTTTCTGGGAGGCTTTCAACAAGATGTAACTTGAATGGTCTTCCTGAAAATAGAGGGAACTTTTAAAAGGACCTTTATACCACAAACCTAAAGTTGAAGTACATTCCAGACATTTAAAGTGAGTGAGCAGGATCTCACTCATTAAATTTACTACTAGATGCTCATTTAAATAATATGTTGTGTGTACCTGTTGACAGTACAGACAATATAGACAATGTATTCCTCAGAATGTTATGCAAAAATCCTGAATATTCACTATCCAACAATGTAAAAAATGCTGATATGACGTTATAACTTAATGTTAGTACTTCTGCCTCTTAGGCAAATCAGGTTGTAAAACCAAAGTTCTTTCCTGTAGGAAATCACCAAACTCTCAACTTTTAAATGAGCACAAGAAGGACTCACATAGTTTTAACTAGACTACAATGTTGTGTTTCTCACAATTTTTTAATAGTGAGGTATAGAGGAGTCATCCAGGATGATGCATTTATCCTCCTCTCTTCAAGGCCACAGTCTTATTGCAAGGCAGAATCTTTTCTTAGCAGTCAAAACTAGTGAGCTCCTTTATGGCTCAGACATTCCCAAACAATGCAAATGCAGTATTTGCATAAAGTCACATGGGAAAAAAAAAGGCATACAAAATATATAAAAGGGAGGGAAAACTGCTAGGTCAATGAATGATTTTGAGACTAATTTAAAGACCTTGGCAAAGTGAAGGGCGTGGTGTGCTCTGGTTGCTCTTCATAAATGTAGAGAGATAAACACAGAAAAAAAAACAGAACAAAAGTTCCTGATTGAGCCAGTTAAAAAATGTGAGTAGAGATCCTCCTTCAAGACAGTTGTAAATAAGTCTTAGGACATCAGCTTTCAGGAGTCAGAAGGTAAAGTTTTCTGAAGCTACAGCTGGACATTCATATTAAATTATGTGTCTGGACACAAGTAGGAGCAAGTAAAAACTACACATCACTGATGAGAGATAACCCAGCAGAGATACTTTCCAAGGAAACTGTCCAAATTAAATACACTTGAAATTGACCTGAGCCTTTTTTGCCCCATTTTGACCCTAAGGGGATATGTGTTCATCCCAAAGGAAGTTGAATAGCTTGCCAACCTTGGCCCTAGACTTCTCAGTTTGGGCCAAGAGCTGGAGGAAGCTGTTTAGGGAGGAAGTTAAAATTATTCCTTCCCAGGAGGAGGAACACTTGAAGAATCAGTCATGCCATTGCAACGGCATGGTTTTGCAGGCCCTGATTATTCAGATTATATGTTTTTAGATGATATAATGACAGCCTGATATAGACAGATGTAGTGAAAACATTGTGCTCTTATCAAAATATTTGTGTAAGATGTTTTATTTTTCACATGAAAATTATACTAAAGCATAAAGATATTGTCTTTGTCAGTAGAGAGATATTCACTTACCAAGACTAAAAGCCAAAATGGAAATTATGTGAGAATGCAGCACTTTCTCATAGTGAAATGTGGTGTCATTTCAGAATACCCTTATGACATTAGATAATTTTTGCACCAATTTGACTGGTATACTTTCATTTATATAGAGTACACCTTCATTTCACTCCACCACTCATGTCTCCTAGAACTAGACTACACCTTTGTAAATAAAGTGCAGATGTTTAAGGAAAGCCAGGCTACAGTTTCTTTACAGTATGCAGACCACAATTATCATTCTGCCTAGTTGATCTTGGGTATCTGCAGGGTCATTCTAAAATTACCCTCTTCTAACCTGTCCTCTAGAGGTTGATGGCACCTTTTTTTACCTTTTCTTTTTTCATGCCTGGGGCACTTGCTGCTTTTTCATATTATCTTTGCTCACCTGCTGTGAAAAGTCTAAGCAAAACTGTTTAAAAAATAAGATTCTCATTTTTGGTGTTATGCATGATATCAAAGTCAAACCTTAGATAACCTCAACCTAAGTGTCATGTCTTCCCTCTCCTGGGTGATTCATTAGTGGAATCACAGGCCACGAACTCTCCCTCTCCCTCAGGTGATTACCCACCTTTGTCTGTACTTTCAGGAAGTCTTTCTGAAAGACAGTCTTTCTGAAAGAAAGTCTTTCTGAAAGTAGATTTTCTTTCTGAAAGTTGATTTTTTTCTATAGGTAGGGCAATTCAAACTTGACAGTGTCTTTAAGCACACAAAAAGAGGAGTTGATATTGAGTAACTACAGTTTCTGACTAATTGGTAAGATGAATTTATGTTATGAAGCATGTCTCAGACTGACCTCTGACTGTTAAAATGTCTCAATTCACATCAGTTTTTGAGCCCTTTTTCCAGTAACAAGCTTGCAGTATTTTGTTAAGTTGCTCCATTTATCCACATAGAATGACAGTTCCCTCACAAAATCCAATGTAAATGGAAATAAAAGACTAAGAGGAACTAAGAGGAGTTTCTAAGATGAAGGGCAACTGGGACATGTAATGTTTTGTAAAGAATTATGATCTACAATTGTGTCACTTGAAAAAAAGAGATTTCCTTGATTATTAGCATTTAATTTGTCAATGCCCCAAGAAAGCTGAGCCCCTTGTGCATGAGTAGTCTGTGAGCATCCTGTTAAGGAAACCCTTCCCTGAGCAGTCCTGCTAGACTGGGAGGTGGTTTGACTGACTTATTCAGGGACATTCCAACAGCATAAGGAAGACCCCTCAGTGGGTCTTCCTCTTTATTTGAGCATATTCCCTGTTGCCAGTGACTGCCAGCACCCAGGAAGGACTCACACTAACAATTTGCATAATTACACTCTTTATTCACATAAAATTGTTACAGGTGAAGATTCAAGTATCGTACTGCAGAAACATTCAAAGAAAAATACAGACAAGCTCTAACCCCTAGAAAAAGTATTCAGCATGGATAGAGTGTGGTTGAGTAACAGGTGTCCTTACAGAACAGGTTCAGCATAATCCCAGCAGTTACAGTGGAGTTTTCTCGAACTTTCCCCCCCATTCTTGAATTTTATACAATTGCTTTATTGTTCGTTGGAACATGAGTGGCTCTCATCAACATCATTTGTTACTGACTGGTGCAAAATTCTCTTGTTTCACTTTTAAGGATACAGTCCAAAAAAATGAACCCATGCGTGGTGGTATCTTGTAGTCAGGTAATTTTGGGATGGAGGTGTGGATCAGCATTACAGTTAGGCTGTAATGAACCAAGTTAATCTGAGGAGAGTGATTTCACCCCAGTTGTTGGCTCAGCAGCAGGACATATTCCCCTCTCCCCTGCCTGACAGGTGTTATGCAGTTTTCTCATCTGCACAGTTCCATTGAGTTCCCTCCCTGCAAGGATTTCCGCAGAGCCTGGCTGTGGTGTCTCCACTCTGCTCCACCCTCTGCTCCATCCCTTCAGCAGGTGCTGTGGCTCCAGACTGTGGGTGTGAGGAATCACAATGGAATGGGTTTCTACACTCCATCCAGCAAGCAGCAACTGTATTTTACCCTATAATTTCCATATCATTCTAACCTCTGTTAGGATGTGAATGAAGTTTCCTCTCATTTTCCTCTGATTTTATCCCCATGCATCTTTCCACCAATTGGAACAGAATAGATTAAAATCTTTTTTTATATGACCCCTTTAATATCACTGGAGTTACACCTCTAATAATGAGGAAAACAGTTTGCCTTTTTTTACACAAGTTGTGTACACTTCCTCAGTTCCAGCTGAATTAAAATCATCGAGTTTTCAACAGAATAACCAAGAATCAGATTTTCATTCAATGTCATGTTGCACCATAGCCACTTAGGAATTTGTGATGCCTTTGTAAACCTGTTAAACTCACTGAAAACCAACAGTAATCATTTTGACAAGTAGTTGAAAGGAATTACTACTGCCTATATTATTTTTTAGGGATCCTTTCACAGATTCTATGATTGCTCATAAATTTTTGCCCTCATGGACAATAGATCTCAAAATACCTGAAATCAGAAGTGAGTCACAAATGCAGTATCCTCTAAGTTCATGTTTCATGAGGAAAATCCTGGTAGAAAGAAGTATAACATTATTTCCTGAACATTATTACTGAACAAGTAATCTAAAACATTTCAGTTGCTTGCTGAGAAGGGTGGTAGCCATGCCACAGTTATTTAAAAACTTGTCTTCACTCTGCTGCCTAGTAAATCAAGCAGTGGTAAGCAATCTAAAAAGGAAAACAAACACTTTAGCCATGCACACTGAAAGTGCAGTGTAAGCACCAAGCTGGTAAATTCTAGTGTCATTAATCTTTTTCTGCAGGGTTCCCTGTCACCGTCTCTGTGTTGGGAACACATACTCATGTCTGCATTGAGAATGAAGAGCCACTTTGTACTGTTTTGAAATTTGTCTAGCTAATGCATGTAAAAATCCTCCTTTTTTTATGCTGGAAAAATCAAAACAACTGAATCATAATAGATCATACATTGAACTAGAAAAATGTTTTTCATCCCTCCACCAACCAGAGTATTGAAATTCCTTTTCTGTCTACTTCAAAAATATGCACTATGACTTTATACAAACTTACATTACAGTTTGGCAAGTCTTCAAGTGAAACTTTATGAAAACAGAGGTACATCTGTTTCATTTCCATTTACTGTATGAGTACTCCAGTGCATACCCTTAGGTCCAAAACTCTTCTTTCCAGTTGCTGCTACCTAAAAGTAATACCAATTGAAGTGCTTGATATGCAGCCTTTAACTAGCTAAATGACATTAAAATAGTGCATGTTATATATTAATTACAAAATGTAGCCTTTTCCTCAGCCCTCCATCAGGCTATTCTATTCTCTCCAAGTGTAGCCCATTTTGCTCTCCTCAGTGGAAAGATAATATAAATATAACAGAAAAAAACAACAGCATAAAATGTGTTAAAATCCTAGAATCATACCACCTCATGGACTACCAGTGCAGAGTACCAGGTTTCTTCTTTTGTAATGTGCTGTCAGAGCTAATATCATTCCAGAAATTTTAATTGAAGACAATGAATCATCAGATATAAATTATGTTGTGCTTATTGTTGGACTGGGAGGGACTGAGTCTTGAAGAAGAGACCATCATTATTATTCTTACATAATAAAAAAGTCTGCATTAAAAACTTAAAAGTTAAATAACCAGACTTTGGAAAAATGAAAGAAATCAAATCTTGATAAACTAAGATAATTCAGACATTGAAAAAGATAGAGGGTTTTTTCCTTTATCAAAAGATATGTTCCAGCTTCATTGTAAAAAAAAAAAAAAAAGCTAATTACAAACATAGCATCAAGTCTGTCCATTACTGCAAAAACACTTTGTCCTGAAAACAGAAATATGTGTTGGCAGTGGGTAAGTTCAGGAATTCTGAGGTTGTAGGGAGGAAGTCCATCTGTCCACAATGTATCACCAGAGACATCACTGGGTATGACTGAACAAAATCAAGTTAGTAAAAGACATTCTTTAGGAAAAACTTGGGACTATGAGAAGTCATATTTGGCACTTCAAACTCTGGCAAGAAAAACAAACAAATAAATAAAAGCTTAATATTTTATAAGAATGGCATTTCTTGTGTGTGTGAAAATGCTTATCTGTGCTATAGATTAATCAAAATTAAGACAGATACTGAATACAAAGACAACATAATAATTTACTTCTTTCAGTACGTCCCATTAAGTGTAAGGATTCAGAACTGCAGAGAATATTAACAGGATCAGGACCATGGTCCTTCATATTTTGCAAATGATTCTTGTCTAATTTGAATGAAACATTTATACATATTTATATATGTGTATATATGTTATATATGTTATATATGTTATATATATATATATATATAAATATAAATTTCTTTATAAATACATATGAATTATTACATTTGGGTTCTTCATGACTATGTGACAAATATTCTTAGATTTTGAAGTTTTAAAAATATAATTAGCTTGTATCCTGTTGGAGGCTATACTCTCTTTTATATCTTTAATTAAGATATCTCAAATTAGTAGAAAGAGAAAGAGAATATGGTTGTAATACTATATAGCAGTTAACCAAGTAAAAAGAGAAGGCTGACAAGAAATACCAAATTAAAACTTGAGTTTGCCAGTGTTGCTAAACTGTCTAAACAATTCCCATCAAAATAGACATAATACATTATCTTTTTTAAACTTTTATTTTGTTTAAAAGTAATGAAATATTACTGCAGTAACAATGGAAAGAAATAAAAAAATCCAAACTATCTTCATATAATTCAAATGAGATATGTGTCAATTTCCTACAGTTTTATTTTCATTAAAAATAATTATTAACTATATAATGATGCTTCACGCATACATATCTTAGCAAAATTCTTCTTTTATTTATGTGGAAATATGAAACATCTTCATGGAAATTCAAAACAGGAACTGGGTCTTCATTAAAAATATCAAGAGTTCATAGAGTTAAATGATAATAATGACGTCTCTTTGTAACCATTATGAAAACTTAAATATAGTTAATGGGACTAAGCTAGACATAGTCTGGAGTATAACTCACAACATAGGGAATATCTTACAGAGTTCAGAACACTGAATTGAAGAGGCCAAAGGAGAATTTTTTTTTTCCTAACTACCACTGTATTTAAAAATGAAATTTAAAATTAAAATATATTCCTTTTTTAAACTGAATTTAAAGTGACTTTTGTGCAGTGTAATCTTCATTGTCTCAACATGGTTAACAGGAGAGAATAAAATTAACTGAGTAGACTGCATGCCATAAAATATTTTGTCAGGGAATAAGGGCAGATATATATATGGTTGGATGCAAGATAGTATTTCAAAATGTCATTCTTTAAGAAAAACCTGTTGAAATATTTGCAGTTAGAGAAATGCTTCAGTTAAGGTAAGTTATAGTAGTTCATCATGCTTTATGACATTTTTTTGCTAAACATAATTCCAAAGAATGAAGTTTTTATTAATAATATTATTATTATTGCATTGCTTTTTTTTCTCAAAAGTAGTCTTATAGCATGAAAGAATGTTAAATTAATGGCTTGGATTGTAGCCTGTATCACACCATTGGTGGAGCTTGGTACCAAAGCCTAAGTGCATGGTCAAAACCAGTTCAGCCAAAGAGCTGGGTGTGTTTTGACTGCATGCTTGACTTTTAGCCAGGTGCAAAATCTGCTCACATGGTTGCATATGCCTGGGTTTTATTCTAAAGCATGGCAAACAGGTTTATTTGGTGTCTGTGTGTGGAGGAAGAGCTGGTTCACTGATGAACTGCTGTGCAGGTGCAGCCTGTCCTCATCTGCAAGATTTATACAGAATTTCTGTTTCCTTGCAGCCTGAAAAAAGATGGCACATTTGTTGTCCTGACACCTTTTTCTTCATATGCAAATCTGTAGGCTATTTTTATTTTTCTCTGTGTTCAGATTTTCCATAATGAGGCTGAATCTATTCATTTTGTGGGTAGTTCTAGTTCATGGTTTGATCTCTTAGCTGTACTGGTGTTGGAGTTTTCTTCTAAATTTACAAGAACTATGCACTAACATGAAAAGGAAAGGGTATTAGCTGACCTTGTGGGAGCCCAGTCTGAACCTGTAGATTTGACCAGGGCCTTTAATTTAGTTCCCTGAAAAATGAATCCAGTTTATGCACTCCATAAAGTAAACCAGTGTATGGAAAGTGGAAATTTGTTTCAAAAGCACACTCCTGATGGGAAACACTTCATTAAATGTTGATATTTTAGCATGTTTGTACATGAAATTGAACCAAAAAATTGGAAGACAGCAAATTTTGTGAGTTAAAATCAGCTAAAGTATTCCAATTAAAACACATATCTGAGTGCAGCCTGGAAATCATATTTTATTTATTACAAATGTGACTCCACACCCTGTGCACTCAATCTTTGGACTAAATATAGAGAGAGTATATGGACTTTTTTTTCTGAGTATGTAGTCTATATTTTTCATGATACAGATACTAAATTGATTAAATTAGCTCATTCAATATGGTAGCTTCTACAACTGATAAAGCAGGTAGTCATAAATCAAGTCTAACTGTGTGTCATGCTGACAAATTTGACAAGAATTTCAAATTTTGACTGATTCAATAGCAAATGTTACTTCTTGGCTTTGTTTACATTCTGAAAGTCTTTTTACTTGGAAAACATAAACTTTTGTAAAATGCATTTAAAAATGTGCATAAGAGCATTTTATGTTTATATTTTTAATTAGGCTTGATTAATTTCTCATTGATAACCAATATTTTTTTTTGTCATTTTAACGTGATAAACAGTGTAAACTGCTTACATCTTCTTTCTTGAATAGGCAATAGGTTCAGTCAGTAGGACCTGACTATTTCTAATAATAGTAAAAAAAGTCAAGTAAGTGAGTACGCTGGAAAATGCTAAGAAAACGTAGGCATTAGTTATACTTGTGCTTTCAAAGGACATGGTACGTAGGATTATATTCAGTTTTTTTCAGAATACTAACTAAAGCCTAAGATTGTCAAATAAACCTTTTTATTCACTGAAATAGTGCATCTGGGTTAGGGAAAGTATCCCCTTTAACTGTCTGCCTGTTTTACTTCTGGCCCATTCTCACCAGCTATCCACTTTGACATACTCTCATGCCACATCCCTGCTATTCGGCTATACCCGAATCAAACAAGTTGTGTGTCACTTGCTTTGATCTGGAAGGACTGCTGGTGTTATTGATCTTTGTGCAAACTGAAATTCATGGTGAATCCCACCCACAGTGTGGACAAACCAGTTCAAATCTAGCAGGACAGTGTGTGATTTGAAGGTAAAATCCATGTACACATGGATGCGCAGAGGCACAGCTGCGCTAAGTGCAACCCCAACAGTCTGGAGAAATGTGCCTGTGACCTGGCTCTTCCCCAGGCATCCCAGGAGGGTGGGAGGGTGTCAGCCCCAGGGGCTGGGCACCACACTCATCAGGACAAGGCAGCTTTACAGCTGTCTTGTGCCTATGGATTGCATGTGCCTATGGGAATGCATATTAAACCTAAATATTGGCTGCACCTGTGAATGTGGAACTGTGACAGGCTCAACTCTATTCAAGATTTGGCAACTCCTAACATTAATTATTAAAATAGTGTATTTAAGACATAAAACACTTTGAGTTGTCAAAAAATATTATTCTATAGAGGGCTCAAATGAAATTTCTGTGATGAATTATTGCAATATTGATTTAATGGGATGCTTGCAATTTACTTCCTAACCTAGGGACTGTGAAGTATTTTATCCAATACCAGCAAAAAAGTATACCTTTTTGTTTCCTTATCAAAAAAATAAATTCCAAGCATCTTTAAGACTGGCAAAGTAGCATAAACAGTTGCTAATTATGATCAGCCTACATACTCCTTAAAGAAATGAAGCAATGGATGCTGTAAGGTCATTTCTACAGAGTGAATGATAGTATAGTTTGAGAAGACATTAAGTTTAAAATGGTGTTGGGGATTCTGTAAGATGAAAAGCTCATGGTAAATCCCTCAATGTAAGGTGGCCATGAAAATAGTAAATGCTGTTCCTAGACTGCATTACACAAAAAGCTAACTCTAAATCAGCCTGAAAGCCGATAAGAAAATAAGACTCCCACATCTCAAACAACTTTTTTAACTGCAAGCTTTTTTTTAAACAAGCCTCCTTGAATATCTGTTATTGGAATTAAATTATTTCTGAAACAGAGTACCAATGATTGAAACCTCCAAGGACACGGAGCTGAAAAAGAGTTTATCTGTATTTCCACACTGCAGCAATGAATGTTTAAATATTCATCAACTGTAGAACAGTGTGAACAGAGAAAACATAGAACATCTCTTTACATGCTCAGACTGTGTACCTTATAACTTCTGATAAGTGGGAGCTGTGGTTTCATTTTTCCTCAGGCAGAAATGACACTGTGGCTAGCTGATAGCTTTTTTCCTAACACACAGTTAAAAATAGGGTGTACCATTCTGTACTGTCAAACTAATGCCTAATAAGGATTAGTATATTTTTGCTTAAAATTTTTGGCATGCACTAACAGGTAAATTGTTATCAGGCAACCAAATTACTTTTTTTCTCAATAAATTCAGAATGTTTTTGATAACCTCTACTCAGAAGGCAGTGTCATAATTTAGCATAAGTGACACCAGCACAGGAAAACTGTTCTTTTTCTCTAGAGATGTTATATGAATGCTCTGAGAGTGATCATTGTCCGTGGAAGACAAGGATCACAAGACAAAACTTAGCTTCTCTAAGTTTCTCACATTTTGTTGTGAGAAACTTAGAGAAGCTCCATCTACTTACATCAGATAAGAATATGAGATGACTGACCCAGAAGAGTAATCTTTACACAATACATTTCACAGAATCACAGAATCTGCTGAGTTGGGAGGAAGTCATAAGAATCACTGAGTCCAACTCCTGTCTCTGAACAGGACCAAGAGTCACACTGTGTACCTGGGGACATTGTCCAAAGACTTCTTGAACTCTGTCAGGCTTGGTGCTGTGAGCACTTCCCAGGGCAGCCTGTTCCAGTGCCCAACCACCCTTTGGGTGAAGAACCTTTTCCTAATACCCAGCCTAAACCTCCCCTGACACAACTTCAGGACATTCCCTTGAGTCCTGTCACTGTTCACTACAGAGAAGAGATTGTTGCCTGCCCCTCCTCTTCCTCTCGTGAGGAAATTGCAGACCCCAGTGAGGTCTCCCCTCAGCTTCCTCTTCTCCAGGCTGAACAGACCAAGAACCCTCAGCAGCTCCTCACACAGCTTCCCCTCAAGTCCCTTCACCATCTTTGCCACCCTACTTTGGATACTGTCTAATAATTTAATCTTTCTTATACTGTGTTGCCCAGAACTGCACACACTATTCAAGGTGAGGCTGCATAGTGAGGAGTTAGGGAATTTTTTGATCTGGAAAATGTATTAACGGAATTCAATATATGAAAGAAAGAACTTAGAAAAATAAAAAATGGAAATGAATGGAAATGTGAAAATAATCACCATATGCCCTTCAGTGTTGCAACAGTTTGCAAAGCAGTTGACATGTACTCTATCACCTGAAGACATTGTTGCTCTATTTCAGTGACAATTTACTGAACCTGGTACCATCATTGCTTGATGGAACTTTATATCCGGTACTATGCAGGAAATCAGTTTTGATAAAATCATCATATTTTTAAGTCTCATGGCCTTAAAACCTGAAATCTAAGCTCACTTCATATTGTCAAGGCATTAATATTCTTGCAGGGCAGAAGGATGTGCTTCATATTTATTTGAAAGCTTTATATGAAAGAGTTATAACACTTCTTTTTCTGTTATGGCAGGTTGGTGTAATGTATCCTCCTTGCCTTGTATGTAAATGATCATGATTGCTAGTGGTATTTGGGACCTACACCAAAAATGGCTATGTTACCTAGGATGTGAAAAATAATGAAAGAAACATTCTTTGTCCCAGAAGACTGAATGTCCATGGGGTGAATGAAATGCGATTCACCCAACTCACAGTCAGTTTAATAAATAAAACTTAAGGAAATGCTTATCTATCCACCTGGGCAAAACAAAATAGCATTTACATGCTTTTAATCCTGGATCCCTCAGAGATCACTTTTTATGATATCTTTTGTGGTAGTCTAAATAGATACAAATTAAAGGCTCTTTAAGTATCATTCATGAGGTTCATAAATGTCCTTTGTGGAAATTAAAGTTGGGTGGTCACCTGCTGAACATGGACAAATGTATTACTTCTTGAGCAAAAAAGGAATCTTTGTTTAAGTATTCAGATGAGACATAGCCTCTCTATTTTACTTGCTAGAATAGGCCTGTGCAATGCATGCAACATATTTTGTTAACAGAAAGATTTTTAACCAACAAGGTAGCTGCTGCTGAAAAATATTAAGCTTATGAATAAAAAAGTATCAGTTTTACATTATTGGATCGCAGCTCAAAAGGCTGAGGATCTACATGTCTGGCTGTAATCTTGAGATATGAATACACAGTACCCTTTTGTTTTAGAACACATGTTAATGGAGGATTTTTATTTTTCAGCCAAAACTGCATGTTCTCAGGAAGCCCTTTTTATATTTCTTTTCCCATCAAGACATCCTCGAGAAACAGATTCAATTGCTGGTTTATTTCAAACAGCCATGAATATTTTTTGATAACTGTAAATGTTGACTCACAGCTGATGGAATCTCCAACTCAGCTAAATTGTATCCTATGCTATTTATTTATTAATCTCTCTTTTTAAATTATTAAGCATCTTACAATTGCACTAAGCAAAACAATTTAAAAAGTGATGGAAGACATATCATCAAAAGTATGAAAGAAAACAGCTCAGCAGGAGAGTGTGATGACAGATGAACATTAATTTTTTTGAATCAAAATCAAATCAAGTTGTAGCTATGCCAATAACTACTACCAATATACTGGGGCAGAAGAAAATGAGGAAATACTGCAGAACTCAGAAAACTCTTTTATTTTATATGAACACATCCAATGAACTAATTGAATATTTTTTAAAATTACAACCTGATTTTGACCTTCTTGAGATCATATTCTCAATACTTCAGATTCAATGCAGTTAATTAATTAACTTTAGTGAGTCAGTTGCATAGTAAATGAATACAGATTAGAAATTTAAAAGGTATTCTTTAATGATACATTGTACAATGCAGCATACATCTAGAGTTAGTGGAATGACCTACATAATTAAATAGAGATAGAATGAAGAGGTTTTGAATAGATAAATGACTCTTACAGTCTACAAAATTTATTATGAGTGTGACAATTTTTAAATCTACCTCCTTTAATGGTAAATTTTAAAATTTTCATTATAAATGGCATATTTGTGTCTATAAAAATGTATTGGTTATTTTCATAATTTCACTGTGGTCAAAAGATGTTAAATTCATATCCAATGATTCATAACATAACATTGCCCCTTTTATATGGCAGAAAAACCTCATTGCTGTTTGACAAGCCAAACTACAGAAAACAATTTAAATTAAGACTTTTTCAAGACCTGCAAAGTCAAAGCCATCAAAGTATCCAACTATTATACTAGTACAGACAAATTGTGCTTGTACACCTTGGCTTTTTCCCATACAAATAAATACAAGGGGATAAACCTTTGGGCCTCTGTGGACTGGTTGTGCCATGGCTGTCATAACAGGACCATGCAAAGGATGTCAGGAAGAGTAAAAGTATTCTCAGACTAGTCACATAATAGTTTCCAGAGAAGGCCTTTTCAGTTTTCAGTGCTTTATATGACTGACACACTGATATTTGCATTTTTTAAAAAGTGAGCAGAGATCATAACCAGTATTTTAATAATACATTTTAATATTTGAAACCTCAGTAGATGAATAATATTTTCCTCATCCTATGTCATAGAAAATCACCATTTCAAGTTGCTTTTTTTATATTATTTATATATGTGCATTAAACCAAAAGTGGGTAAGTAACAAAAACATTTTGATGGAAGATATAATATACACTCCCTCCTCTACAATGTCACCATTCTTTAAAACCAAACCTGAGATACTTCAAAAAAAGTGAGTTGAATGTTGCACCCTCTTCCTTTTTCAGATCAGGAAATATTCCACTGAAAAAATATATGTTTGCAGAGGAAAGAATAAGCTTTGAGTCTTTAATACATTTGATGTGCTCTAAGCATGGAGCTTTTTAATACAGATATACCAGTTGTCTCTTTTTGGTATCTTTAAAAGAAACTGTATTCAAATTCTAACAGAAGCACGTTTTATTAAATGAGCATGGCTGACATCCTGAAGATTGAGTCCTTCTGTGAGAAAGTAACTGCAACCACTTCCCACCTTATGGAAAGTGGACAGAGTTTAAATGTAATGTAATCATAGAGCTAGTGACCTATCACCTGCAGAAGATTAGCCACATGGGAATCTTTGACTTCAACACATCAGAAAGTCTAATTTCCAGAGAGATTGGTGGTTGACTTCTTAACTGAATTAGACTAGAGTGAGAACTCGTATTTCCTGCAGCCTCTTCTCACCACAATTCTTCCATCTTCTCCAATACTTTTTGATAGCATTCCTAGAGTTCTTACCTTCATATACATAAAATATCTTTGCAGTGAATAAAAAGACAACACTAGTTTTGGCTGGTGTTATGTGTCTTTACTGGACATTGTACCTTCTTTGCTGATAACCTGAATGCACCCATGGGTTCTGAGACTCTACAGCTCCAGGTTTGTTAAGCTGCATTTTTGTACCCTGTGAAGGCTTGTCACGACATCAGTCCTTCAGTCACTTGAACAAAAATTAATAAGGAAAACAGATAAAAAACAGTGGGCTGCATGTCTGCATAATCTATATTTTTTAGGTGCAAAAAATAACATTTGGCATACTTAGAGGGTCCTAGTATTTCGAAAGATAGTCAGCAACTAACCAGCATAATTTGAGAACTGCCATTCTACACAATATTATCTAAATTTTAAGTAAGTCTCCACAAGGTTCTTGTTTAGAATCTGTCATTCAGCTGCCTCTAGAAATGAGCTATATGGCTTCTATGGCTTTTAGTATATGAAATTTCTCAATGATGTTAGTACAGCTTCACCTGTAATTACATCAGTAATTGTGGAAAAGCTGATACTTGACAGTCCTCGCTGGTATTTGACCTGTATAGGTACAGGTTTTACAGTACTCAAAGGGCTGCTTCTTTCTAGTGCTGTGTTTCCTGGAGCTTCTGTCTTGTGAACAAAAAGTGGCATCTGCATTCTGTATAGTTGGCTGAAGAGCATAAAATGGATATGGGTAAATTCTGGGCTATTGAAACTTTGTGGCAATGAGAGTTATCATAGAATCACAGAATTGTTTAGGTTGGGAATGACCTTTAGGATCATGAAGTCCAACTGTTGTCCTGGCAACACCATGCTGACCATTAAACCATGCCCTCAAGTGCCATGTCCACACATAAATAGGATGAGGCAGGTGGACATCTAAGATCCTTTTTTAACAGTGAGTTACTAACAAGAATTTTTCAACCAAATGTAGATGTCTACAATGTGCATTCACAGGAAACAGCTATGCATCACGCTGTTACCCAGATGATTATACAAGAATGCTAGTTGTGCAAGGATAGCCACTGTTTTGTTAAACTTAGTGCAAAAGAGCCTTCTTTCGCTCACAGACAGAAGGTATTTCCTGTACTGAATGAAAAACACTTATTGCTACCTTCAGGAGACTATTCTTGAGTATGTCTATACCTATATAGTTTTTTGGCAACGTTTTAAAATAGAAAAAAAAAAAAAAAAACAACCACCAAACCCCTAAAGTTTAGACATTTCCTGACATTTACAAGTTCATTCTTTAATGTGAGCTTTTAAGGCCCTATTAAAAGAACCTAGTTAAGAGAAAAATTTAATAGAATGGAAAAAATTGAAAGAGGCAATCACAAGTGGATGGCTGAAACAGAAGCAGTCTGGTGAAGTTGATCACCCTTCCAGGATTTCATTATTAGCAGAATAATTCTCATAGTGGCTTTCATGGCTATAAGAAATCCAAATTATATCCCTGCATGTTTCCACCATAAAAGACAATTTTAAACAGGATACACATAAATAGAAGTGCAAGCATTCAACAAATGAAATCATTCCCAAATTACCTCCGGTGTTGTTCTTCATATTTTGGGGTAAAACTTTCTTTATTTGCTATGAACGAGATGGATGGTTATCCGGTAGAAAAAAGAGAGAGACATTAACAGTAGATCAGGTCAGCTGTGTTTACCTGAGTAAAACTCCGAAATTAGAGATTCTCAAACCTATATGGACAATGTTTTGCAATACTGAATTTTCTCCCCCACAACCCCCAGGAAATTCTCTAATGTTCATCTGGAACCTTCCAAGCTGTTGTGTCTGTTGCCCCTTGTTACATTATTTGACACTTATGAAAAGAAAATCTCCTACATTGTCTGTTTTTTCATTATTTTGTTTAATTTTATTTTTGATAAACCCAAACCTTAAGTCCTCAATGTGTTTCAAAATTGTTTTATTCTATTTTGATTGCATGGTAACTCTTGCATCTGCACAATAATATGGCTCTTTACCTTGAAACACATATAAAATGATTGGTGCACAAGAACTAAATTTATACTAATATACTAAATGAGATCTATTTCATAACCTTGGACCAAACAGCAAAGTCTGGGTACCTCTGTAAAACTTTCTTAGTGTTTAATCCTGGATGTTGTCAATACATGAATGTGGGGATTCTGTGAGCTGTCTGGACTGTGCCTAAACAGAGCTTGAAAACTGTTTGAGAATGCTACTTAGCCTTGACACCCCTTAAATCACCACCTATTGTTCTAGGATGCAGGGAAAAAAACAAGGGAGGCCTACCCTAAAATTTATTGAAAGTCTGTTTAGCGTTGGTTTTTTTAGGTCTGTTTAACTTTGGTTTATTTATGTAGACACAGGCAAAGCAATATGCTTCTGAAAGGTTTTACCTAAGGCAGCCAGAAAGAGAGGATAACTGTTCTGTGTGTGAAATAATGGTGTTAACTATGGCTGTCAAGGTCTACTTGTGAAATCAAGCACATCAGTGCAAGAAGCTCAGTTCTCAGATTAAGGATAAGAAATTCTTTGTTCGTTTCTCTGTTTCATCATTGACTTTCAAGAAGTCACTTCATGACTCCATACTTCAGTTTCTCCACAGGTTATTATTTCTGGTCTTTAATTTCAGGAATTTTGCAACTCTCATAGTACTGAGTGATAAAAATCTCCAAGACAACAAGAGGAACATAAAAGATGTGCACGAAAAATTTGCATGGTGTTAACAGTCAGCTCCAGAAAACCTTTTCCTTAAACAGTTTTATTCATATCATTACATAAATAAACAACAATGATAATATTATTTGCAATGATCATGAATGATTTTTCAACAGGATTTTTTAATATGATAGTTTCTCAGTCCCAAACAGCAGAGAAAGCCTGGCTTTCTCTGGCTTTTAAAAAAAGACAAAATACGTGTGCCATGCAAGGACAACATCAGAAGAAACCTAAATCCTTCTCAAGAGAATAGAGCAACAATAGAAAACTTGCCAGCATGCAAGAAAAAAAGATAAAATATTTCTTTCAAACACATAGAAGTTGAGCAAGTGAGAAAAAGATTATCTCATCACACTGACAAGGATCTTACCAAAGAATTTCAAGAAGCCAGAGCTTGAAAACTATCCTCAGTGGGTCTCCTTCCTCCTTTGCTTACTGATGTGTAGCACCAAAGGAAAAGCAAACCAGGGTATTCATTATCAATTGCCTGAAATGTGCATCCAAGGGAAGATTGCTTAAAAGTTTTCCTATTCTCATGGCTTCCGTGACTAGCTCCGAAAATGTGTGCTTAGATCTAGATATGTGTCTGGGATACAATTTCTTCCTAAGGAGAATTTATAGGACACTTTTAGTTTCTGAAGATGAACTTGAGGAATGAACATTAGCCATTAAGTTATATTTTGAAGAACAAAAAGTCTGACCCTGCAACTTCATTTTACATCAGATTTTGCCACTCCTGCTTTGTGTCCTGTTCATTTTGCTGATGGCTGAACATAATTCCTCCCTCCCCCAAGTCTATGGTAAATCCAAGTACTATTCCTCAGGTTTAGTAGGGCCAAAAACATCTATAATAAAACTGGCACAGTACTATTAGAAACTGGTCATTTCTGAGCATCAAAAAGACATAAAAAAAAAAAAGCCTATTCAGGAAATTAAACCCAGGAAACTTAAAAAACTTAAACCCAGGAAACTCTGTGAATAAAATAATTGAAAATGTGAATATTAAGATATGAAGAAAATAATCTCATAAATTAAAACATACTGGAGAACACATTAAAAGCAATACAAACAATATTAATGGCATAAGATATGAAGAAAAAGAAAGCTAATGTAATAGAATTAGCTGATAAAGCTACAGAAATCCTAAAAAAATAGAAAACTGAAAGTTAATAAAAACATCTAAAAGCTTACTTTAAAGACAAGAAATATTATGTGCTTTGACGTGAATGACACTGTCAGGACTATTTTTTCCATTTACTGAGCACAAACACATGTAAAAAACCAGAAAATGGCAAAAACAAAATAGAAAATGCTAAAATGGTTTCGTAACTGGTAATATTAAATGAGACAGAATTATTGGAAGTGTTACCTGTGGTGGGTTTGTTTCCTCCCAAATTTGCCCTAAACCAGGACACTACCACACAACTAGTGATTGTGAAGAATTCTCATCTATTCCAATGATAAGTATGGAGAGAAGACAAAAATCTTGCAGTTGAGTCTTGTATTTTTAAAGGGACAACAGATAAACCAAATAAACACTTGATTTTACCTATAAAGCAGAGGATGAACGGGAAAGCAAACATATCTTCTACATTGTCAACATGGACATTGAAATCATATAAGAGTAATAGTCTCAGAGATTCGAGATCCAACTGAGAAAGAAAATCCATAAATTCATTAAATAACCTCTGTTAGCTCTTGTAAGTCTATAAATTCATTTTGATGCTTACAGAATTAATATCTGAAAAAATAAAAAAGTAAAAGACACACAGGGCTGTGTTGATTTTTCAGGAAGAATGGAATTATCCTCAGTATCACATCTACTCAACCCTTTTGTAAATTCAAAACACCATTTGTGTAACTCCAGTGCAGTGAAACTTGATGTTGGCTTATGAGGAAGATTTTAGATCCTGCCAAGTATTAAAGCATAGTAGTATAATGAACCTAGTCTAAATTTAAAAAAAAAAAAACAGCTAAGACAGTATAATTCAAATATCTGCTTGAAGATGCTATAATATACAGATGCATTTTTGAGTCAAAACTTAACAAAGGATTTAAATTCAAGAGTCAACTTGTGAGAGTTTGCATGACTTTTTCAGAATTGTCTGGTTATAACTGTCTGCTCTGAGGTTAGACATGGAGGAGGACTTAACCCTTCCAGATATTTACGTGTGAGTTTTCTTGGGGTCTGAGAGTATTTTAACTCCCTTTTAACTAAAGAGCAGAAATGATGTGATGTGTTGACATTCTAGTTCTGGTACTTCCAGTTATGTCATTCTAGTCTGTAGAAAAAGCCTTCTGAGGCTGGAAATATTTCTTTTTAATCATTCTGTTTGGAATTTGAATGTTGAGTGCCATTCAACAGGCCTGTCAAAAATTATTTAGAGATTTTTTTATTTCATGTCTGTAGAAAAGGAAGACTACTTCTGCGATTGACCAAGCATTGAGTCATGCCATAGTAGCTTCATTTCTAGGTGTATTTGACAAAACAGGCCAAGCACCTCATCTTGAATATTTATTTACCAGAAGAAAATGTAACACAAACAGTTCAAGTGAAGACACTACTTTTAGAACATCAAGATAGCATCTTAGACAAATTAAATGTGTTAATTACATTCTATGATACTCATATCTGTAGAATTAGTTTTAAGCTGATTTCTTGCTTATATATGATTTGGTCTTCAAAACACACCCTCTTTGAAAAAAATATCCAATTTTGGATTATTCATTTAAAGCAGATTAACAAACAATGAAGTGTGACAGCAGCTAATAAGTGACATCCAAACCTCATAATACAATTTCTTTTTATGTGGCAACCACCCAAACAAATAGAAATGTCAGGTGGATAAATGCAGTTTACCCACTTATAGGGTCTATAAGTGATACAGGAGTGCAGCCCCATCGGTAGCTAGAGAAGTGTTGAGTGGCAGAATGTGTGCCATAGGTGTGTAGGAAATGTTGGTAAGTAGGAATTAGGTAGATAAATGTGATTACATTCTACACACCCAAACATCTCCACTGTGTAAATGTTTCCACAAATAAATACTTCAAAATGATATGAATGGGTGTATGTGTTATAATTCACACTTCTCTCATTACTGGAGTGAGTTAATTCTTTTAATTGGATACAAAGATATGCTGAGCTTTATTTCTGTCTGAAGAGGAAAAACAAACACAACACAAATCAGCAAAAACTTAAGGGGAAAAAAGTTGTATGATCCTGACATTATGCAACATATTAACTACTCACCCTTTTACTTAAAGTTGTTTTTTGAAGAGTATCAGGAATGCTTTGTGATAGATCTGCTTTTATATTTTAATGAACTGGTGACAGTGAGGCAGTCAATGTTTAAGAAACAAATTCTGCTTTCTAACCACATCAATTCATGAAATCACCTCTTCTCCTAAGAGTGCATGCTAAGAAATAAACACAATTAACAAAAGAAGAAAAACTCCTTTTATGCTGTGAAATGCTATGAAAGTGCAGGTAATAGGAGAAACTGTGCCATCCTGGGGACCATCTGCCTTCAGTAATACCAGTACTTGAGTATGAAAAATCAATTAGTTTGAGTGGTTTCAGATTTTAGGCTTTTTAAAGAGCCTTGCGTTTGCATTTCTAGTAATTTAAAGGCATTGTCACTGGCACTCTCAAAGTTAGTACTTATAATCATGATTGCAGTGAAGAAAACAAAAAAAACCCACCAAGCAGATCAGCTGTAAATGAAAAGGAAAAACAAGAAAACGAAATTTAATGAAACATACCATCAGCAAGGGACTTTCCCATTACAGATTATTGCATGAAATTTCTGGGGAAATATCAGCTGAATATTTTTACAATGTCTTTGCAGATTCTTTTCCTTTGTCTGAAAAAGCTATTTCAACCATCTTACTGGAAGCAAATATTTGACTGCTTATGCCCCACAGGTTGGAAAACCTGGAGTGATAGAAACAGGGGATTGTTTTTCTTCTTATTTTTTTTACTGACTCAGTGTCTTCCAGAAAAAAAAAAAAAAACAAACCAACAACAACAAAAAAAGGAAAATCTGGATTTCCTATTTCTTCTTCCTCAATATTTGTTTATTACATTTTTTATTCTTCTATTGTAGACTTCATTGTTAGCAAATGTGACTTAGGTGCTGTCTTCATTACACTTCTAATCTTTTATAGCAACATGATTTTTGATGAGAAAACATTGTCACAAGAAAATCTTGAGATTTCTGCTGAGACTCTGGATTTTTCTTGATAAGAGGTATTTATAGAGCTGGCAAATATCCAAAACAATGATGATTTTCCCTTTATTACGCGAGTCCAAAAATATGTTCAGGCCTAAAGTTTCATTCTGATTTAACAGTGGTTTCAGGTATGGTGACATCTTTCACAGTCTCCAAGTCAAAGAAAAAGAGGCACCTGGAGAAAAAGTAAGCAGGAATTTTAACCCAGTGTGTCCCAAATTCATGACCATGTAGTCATTTTGATGTTGCCCCATGGAAATTTAAATATTTATATGACAGTAGAAGACCTCCAACAGGCATGATTAGAAGAGCAAATAAATAGTTTGGTAATTTCCTTCAGGGCAACTCTGTTCCCATAAAATGCTTTGTTTTTCAAAAATCCCCATCTGCTAATGAAAGTCTGTGGGTTTTGGAGATGCTTTCGCCTCCCCCCCCCTTTTTTTTTTTTTTGGCTAGGTCTAATATTGTTGTGTTGTGCTATAGCTACTGCTGTTGAAAGTGTTTTGTTGCAGAACCCATGAGCATAGACTATATTAGACACAGAAGTACCATCAAGGTTTGCATGAGAGTGGTCTGGCATGCTTGAGGCAATGAGGCATAAGTGGAAACAGAAACTTCAATTGCCTCTATCACATCCCTGGGGTGTTGTGAGGCAAAGCACAGCTAAGCCGTGCCTCCGACACCTCAAAATCTCAGGAGTATGTTATCCAATTATCTCATGGCAACCACCCCCCCAGGGCCCTCTCTCTGCTATTAGGAAACACTTTGATGGTGTGTGGAAAAAGATATTTTTGGAAGTGGAGGAAGAAGTTGTTTAGAAGAGACAATTGCTGTAATCTGTGTAATGTGTTGCTAAGTTGGAAAAGAGAGACAAAATGTTGTTCTAAATTTTCTGGCTTCTGTAGATGTTAAGCAAAAGTACTTCAGCACTGATCTCCCCACATTTCATCAAAATTCTCACTAAATTTTCTTGTAGAAGACTAAAAATGATTAGGTGTCATAAGAAACTGAGCAAGCTGCTGTAGGGTGTTCATAAAGTAAGCTGTGTAAGTGATTTAGAGCTCAGCAATTTTTCCTACCCTCTCACCCTGCCACAACTGTGATGCAACTTGCTCCTCTCTCCACAGTAGAGTGGGCTCTGTAGTATGCAAGATTTACTGCTGTAAGATGACATTATATTTTACCACAGGAACAGTGCTTGTTACCCTCATCTTAACATCAACAGTTACGGTCTTGCTGTGGCAGGGGGATAAAATTCTAAAAGCCGACACACATTCCTGGCAAAGCACACGCACAGAACCACTGATGCAGGGACAGAACAGGTTGGGACTAAAAGACATTATTATTGGAGCTAAGCCTCCCCTTAAACATGAGGAGAAGCAGATGGCAAGAGCTGCTCTCTGCTTTGGCAAGGCCTCTGAGCAGCACCATTGTAAAACACCCAGGGTGCAGACTGCATCTAGGCTCACCCTGCATCACCCATACTGACACAGGCTCAATTTGAAGGCAATGTCACAGCCACTTTACAGAGGTAGTTGCAGTCCTTAGGTGCTTACTCTGTTAACCAGTGAAAACCTTTGTTTATTTCCCCACCGCGCAGCAGAGTTACTTGAAGAGAAAGTATGACCTCGGTTCAGATGTTTCAGGGTGGTAGAGAGGTGGAGCTGACAGTAACTTTAAATCACCTTTAAGGATGATTCACCATACCTCATTAGCTATTATTCTCAGTTGTGTAGCTGGGATACCTATGAAAGTTTATTGAAATGTTGCAAAAGTTCACACTATCCTCCATTTTTTTTTCCCTACTTATGTTAGTGGTAATGCAATCTATCCCTAGGAAGTCAAGATTGAAAGCCACATTTGGCTCTACTTTCTTACTCCATGATTTTCCTTCTTGTTTGATATTTAATAACACTGGATCTTCTTAATGAAATTTAGATTATTGCTTTGCAGATGAAATAATTAAATACTCTGCTTATTTCTCCATTCAAGAACTGGATACCCTTTTGTTGGCCTCTTGCTAAAACAAGTACAAATCTCAGAGCTTTAGGTGAGTTTTAGTCAGCAGATTCAAACAGACCTTTTCCTGACTTGCTTGGGTATTCCTTCTTTTAAAGCCAATTCATCCTGTGGGATCCAGTGACTACCTCTAAATTATTTGCCGCTGCAGCACCCTTAGTTACAGCCCAGGAGGTTCTGAATCTGAACAGAAATCTAAACTTTCTTTCCTCACAGCTACAAAATATGTAACTTCAAACTCCTTCTCAGATTCAAATCCCTATTAGAGCATGGGACAGCTATGAGGAAAAATGCAGAAGGCCCCTTGTTATCACAGAGCTAACTATGATATATGCTGCATAGAAACTCTTGACATTCCTTTTTGTCATTTCCATGCTCAATAATAATGCATGACAAGATTTAGCCTGGCACAAGTATATTGTCTGTCAAAGGCGCTTCAAGATTTTATTTGACTTTTAGTCAGCTCACATTACCCCAGGCTGTTTGATACACAGAGCACAAAGCAGCTTAACACTGTTGCTATTAATGTACAAACTGCACTGAAAACACTTCATTAAACAGCCTACTGCAGTGTAATTGTTTAATAATATTTTGATTAGGTTGTTTAGTAGACAACCCTTGCTGTAAAACATTTTCCTTCTGTCAAGTGACTCCTTATCAAAAGGTAAGGTAAAAATGCTCAGAATAGTCTTACTGTCTTAAAGCTAAAGTCAGAAAAGTTCAACTTTTTTTCCTTATCTTTGGTAACCTTTTATGCTGTTTGGTTGTTTTTCTCCACAGTATTTATGAAATCCATTAAGCTTTAGCTGCTGTTAGAGAAGATCTATTCCAAGTCATTAAGAAAGAAGTGCAAACACAGACTTCTTCAAACACAGACAACAAATCATCCAGCTGAACTATTCAGGAATCTTGATCCAAATTCACTGTTCTTCCAATAGTAACGTGTACAGCATTTGACAATCTCTTCAAACCTGGCAGATTCTCTAAGGAGTTGTGGCCTTCTTCACATTCTTAAAATAAGAAAAAGTTCTGGTTTGCTTTTAGTAGGTATTTGAATGGACATTGCCATAACATTAACAAAAAATTACCTGACAAGATTTGCCATTGATAGTAATTTCCTAGAAGTTACATGAAAGATTATTCAAACCTTGAACAGAACAAAATATATGATAATCAGAAAATTGTTTTACAAGAAAGAACTGAAAATCTTGATCTTCTTAGTATAGAAAAGGATGTAAAGTGGTGTGACTCCTATGTAAACAAAGGATAAAAAATAGATAAGCCAGGGTGGCAGAGGAATGAATGGATATGCACCAGGCAACAGTGGGCTGAGAGTGAGAATATCCTTATCTTTGGTAAACTATAGATTTGGGGTATATATTAATTAAGTTAATAAACAAACCAACCTTCAAGAGTTACAAATTTAGGGATAGTTGTAGGACATAGTGGCTTTGACAGCAAGACCATGAACTTAAAGACCTAAAATGTACTTTTCTGTCCTGTATTTCAACAAAAGTGAGACCAAAACATGTTGAGAGAATACAGCATCAGAACTGCCAAGACTTTGCACATAGAGCATTGAAACCACTTATCAAGAAACTGTAAGTTCCCTACATTTCTAGAAATATTTTATAGATCAGAGATGGAATAAATTGTGAATTAAAGATAGGTAGCTCACATTGCTATTGTGATATGTCTGCTAAAGTGTTAGAGACCTTTAATTTCTGTGACTGACATTTGTCTCCTTTTAAGAAATGCTAACTTAATAAACAAAGATTTTGTGGATAAAGATAAAAAAAAATCCCTTTCATTAAATAAATATTCTCTAAACATTACTGCAGTAGCTTGCTTCCTGCAGTATCTGAGGGAAATATTGAAATTAGTGGACAGTGAAGTGCCAAGAGTCTTCCAGCTTCCTTCTCTCTGGCTCTAGCAGAGCTAGTGTTAAAGGAGACATCCTTTTCAACTGCTCAAGTTGTAGTACATCAACATTGACTGACATTTGTATTTGAAAAATGAAACTTCTAAGTGAAGATATACACTAAGCTAATGTAAAAAAATATTTACTAGATTTTATTTCATTAAAAGTTGACTGCAATATTTTACTTTCCTATGCAAAGCTACACCAAAGCTATGCAAAGTCACACCAAGACATAGTTTTAATTGTTTCTCCCTCAAGATACCTGCAAAGAAGATAAACTCTTATTCTATGTTTTTCACACTTATGACAGTTTTGGCCGGGAGATAAGGAAAATATTTTCTTTTCCTGATGCAATTTTCCCTCCAGGATCCACAACCAGAAGAGGACAGAAGGTCAAATATGCTAATTCTCTGTAAAACAAAATAAGGGTGCTGGGAGTTTATCCTGAAAAAACAAAAGTAATATGAACTTTATGCCATACTGTATCAATAAAAAATTCAAATTACCTTGAGTGATAGCTCTTTGTGAGTTCTTTGGTGTCATAGAAATAGTTAATATAGTAAAAATATCTAAACTTTATGGGGAGGACAATATCTTCTTTACCTGACTAAGGGACATCTGGGGCAGAGAAAGTCTATGGACTAAGAGGTTGCAGTCTCTCAGGCCTTTATTGGGACATTCAAGGCAATCACATTGTACCAGGTGAAAAACTAATAATGATATTATTTGACCACTTCTCTGTGCCACATCTATTTTAATTATGTTATTGCTTTGCATTTTCAGCTTCTGGCTTACCTGTTTGATCTTCCTCGGAATTATTAAAAAATATAAGAAATAATTTCACTTAATGCTGCTTATTTTTACTACATTTGTTGTATACATCATAAGCAGATTCCTTCAAGTAATACAGCACAAAAAGTATTAGTTTAGTGCAACAGACAATAATACATGCCTCAGTTGTTCTAAAAATGCTTAAATTTCCTAGTGGGAAATTGAAACACTGGGAAGCATATTTTACCGAACTATATCTTTTATATATAAATATATATATATAAAAATATGTATTATTTATTATACATGCAATGTATTTTTAATAATTTATAAATTTGCATTTAACAAATTTGTATTATAAGTAAAAATAAATGAAAATATTCAGCTGAAACTAAACTAAGCTAAACTAACTAAAATATCTTTGTTTCTCCAAATTTATGAAAACTGGCATAATTTTAGTATGTCATAGAGATGTTAATTATTTAATTGATCATGGTTAAAGTGATTTGGCTTTATAAATGGGCATAATTTAAAAGTATTTGATAAAAGGAATAAAAAAAAGACCCTCCATTTTGTATGTAGAATTTGGAGTGAGAGTATGAGGAATTGTTTCCTTCACTGTTTATGGACAGCATAAATTAAGTATCCTGTGTAAGGAATAGGAAGGAGAATTTCACTCAGCTTAGAGTTCCCAAAAGCATCATCAAACATTCAGGTTCACTCCAAAATCCATGTGTGCTGGTCCAACAGGTTAAAAAAATTGAGCAGTTGGGAAATGCACAATTTATTGTTTTGTAATCAGGAAGACGGGAGTCAAAAAGAATCAATGGCTTGCTGCATGTTTGAAAAATCGCACTGGAAATGGCACTGAAAAGTGTATTGGAAGGCACCATTCATCGATAAGGAACAATTTGGCCTGATACTAGAAATATTGCTTCTTACTGTGAAGGTATTTAATCCTTGAAAACGATTGCCAAGTAATGCCACAGAATTTCTGTTCCTAGATGATTTTTTAAGGAATGGGGTGCTGAAACATTTGTTAGCAATTACTTTTGCAATGAGATGGAAACATTGATCTCTTGTAGTTCCTTCCTGTTGAATATTGTATAAGTTTCTTCATCCTTATCTCCTTAGCTCTTTGCTTCTTCCCATGACTGATTTCTGCTCTGCCTAGCTGGATTGCCCCCTAAAACCTGGACAGTTTTAAAAAATGAAAAATACCTATTACCATGTACAACAACGTATACCACACTGGATAAAAATATAAATGAACTTTGGTCAGAACTAGTTTGTATAGAATTAGTACCATATAGCTTATTCCTTCATTGCTATCTTACTCTATATGTGTGTCGTTATTCTAAAGCCATCCTCACAAGCAGAACAAAGTAACCTAATGTGCTTAGCCCAGCCTGGTATCTCCACAACATTTTCACACTATAAACATGAGTTAATTATAAAAAAAAGTAACACTGCAATGCCATAAAGTAGTGTTGTCTATCACATAGATTCAAGCTCTGATTTGGAGGGGGGGATATTGCTTTTTAAAAAAATCATTGTATATGGTCAATTCGAAAAAAAATTAAAAGCATTTCTTAAAAAACATTACAGGTTTTTGTATGTATTTTTACATGTTAAATTAGACATTTAAGATATTACTCATAAAACAGCCAGAGATACAATCTCACTAATAGTTAAAATCATTCAATATTTAATAAAATATAATTCCTTCCTTATTTTCTCATTGCTTTTGTAAGTGGGCACACTTTTATACACCTGATGTCTATTAGAAAACTTTTATAGGTGCTATATTTTTCCCACTGAATTTTCTCATAATAACCTCAGACAGCTCCACTCAATTTTAGACCTTTTTCTGAGAAAAATTAAGAGACAGATTATTGATTGGTTCTCCAAAGAAGGTTTCTGGCAGATAGAGTGGAAATAGATTTGTCTGTTAGCCACCTACTCAAACAGTATATCCTGTTGGTTTGAATAACTCAGCTGGAATACAGGGCTGGACTTCTTTAGTCAATTTAGAGAAAGCATTTGACTGTATATATACTTTATACCACTATTCTTTAGGGGATTCTTGTGGGGTTTTTGATTTGGGTTGAGTTGATTTTTTTTTATATTTTTAATTTGAACATTTAAGTAGTTTCAATTTGCATGAAGTACTGGAACTTTTTCTGGAATAACACTGAAAACTTTCCTACCTGGAATGAAAATAGAGAACATAAAAATTCTGAGGAGCAATAGAATGTTTTTGTGCTCACTAGCATGCCAATAATATTAAAGTACCCTTCCAGCTTAGTTCATTTACTAGTTACACTTCATGTCTATGTCCTTGGAACAGCCAGGGTGCTGCCTGGACTGCATTTGGATGAACTGAGCTTCTCAGCATTCTATACAAGCCTTGATTATGAATGTTTTCCAGATATTGAGTTTTCATACAATATAAATTTTAGCAGTAATTTTTATTATGACAGTGTAGCTGAAATTTTGCTAGTAAACAGTGTTGTATAGACAACGTAGTTTGCATTTCTGTATAAAGTGGTTTTGACTGCAATGTCAGTGTATGAATAAGAATTTATGCTCATAAGAATAGCTACCCATCTTTGGGACCAAATATATGTTGTGTTTCTCTAAGCTGTGCATTATTAATGATCTTAAAAAATAAGGGAAGAAAAAGATTAGTAGTCACCAATGAGTTATTAGACAACAAGATCTGATCTTCCTCAGTCACATATTCTTAAGCACTTACATAATGCCTGTTTTCAATCAGTAACTCCAAAAATCACAGCCCTTGTTTCTCCAAAATCAGTGAAAAAACTGCCACTAATTTTTATAGACCTGTAATTTTAATGTACTGCCTACAATATTGGGGTTTTGTTTTGGGAAATAGTAAAAATTAAAAAATAATCAAGAATAAATTTTTGTTGCTTGGGCAAAATAATCCTTAAACCAAAACCTTTGGAAATACGTAGGTAACAAAATACTACTATTGCTAGGAAACTCTTCTAGAAAACCTATTTAGTGCCAAAAAGCTATTGTGGTCTGGACACAGATCATCCTGTGGGATTCCCTCAGAGGTGAAGGCCAAAATTTCTAGTCTTGTTCACTGTTTGGGAAAGGGGAAGCATCTTAAAGTTATGAGACATGAAAACATAGTTAAAATCTATAAAAAGACAGTAAATAATGACAGGAAAAAGAAACAGTGAAGAATTAATAGCCTGCTGAGTCATCTTTTTCAAATTATACAGAAAAAATACTTTCCAATACTTGAAAAAATAAACAGTTTCCCCAGAATAAGATCTTCTATTTCCTTCCTTTTAAATTTCTTGTAATTCAGGTAGTAGTCCTCTTGCCAATATAATTCTTTCATGTCTGCTCTACATGTTCAAGTACTGGTTCAAGTACTTCTGGCAGCAATGCAGAGGGGTTGTATAGATTTGCTATTGTATAGCTTTCCTATTTCCTTCTCATTTTAATTTCCTTCTTTGTCTCAATGTCTCATTTAATCTTACTCTTTTAGTCTGTTTTATAGACCATTCTTTTTTCTTTTTCTTTATTTTGAATTGACGTATATGAATGTTTATTGGCTCATAGATGTATACATTTCCTACAATGTGAAAATATTGCATCAAAGTTTCCAATATTTGCCTTCTCTGCCAACATTAAATGTTTCCCTTCTTAATGCCTAAATAATTATGAATATTTCGTTTTAAAAAGAATACAAGAGTATTCATCTTGATGCCTTAAGTTTTTAGTTTTTATACCTTTCAGACCCTGTACTGCACAACTCTGAACTCTATATAGAGTGTTAGTAAGCTCTCCTCACATTTTGGTCATTTTGACATTCTCACAGTCTGTCATTACATTTATCTGCTTATACTGCCATATATATATATATAAAACATATCTCACAATATCATTCATTAAGAGCTTTTACCTATTTCTCATTTTAAAGGGCATTACATTCACTGTATATGCACAGAGACATGCACACATGCCACACCCCCACTCACCTAGTTCATAATCTTTTTTTTTCTTTTCAAGAGGGGATAGCTTCCTCTGTAGCATTTCAGATGGATTTGCAAGGTGAAAGACCTCTAGCCACTTGAGGTAAATTCTGAGAGTAGTGATGGTGAACTCGAATGATGAGCACATTATAAAAAATCTCAATTTTCTTGTGTTGGAAAATGATAGCAATAAATTATAAATTCTGGCATCTACACTCTATTGGATCTCATTTCTCAATACTTTCAGAGCTTCTTACCTTTCTGAGCTTCTTTACCTCTCTGCATCAGAATCTGGCATGCAGATAATTTCCCCTTGCATTCATGACGGTTCTGCTGTCAGATTTGCCAGTATCTCCCTGGATCATCTCATAATCACAGGAAAGGGAGTTTGAAGGGAATCTCGCCATCATACATGCTGAATGTTTCTGCTTTGTGCTCTGGAGAGATCTCAAAGAGTAATAGCTGTTTTACTTTTAAGAGGATATGCATCTCTAATGCCATCAATGAGTATTTGGTTAAAAAAGGCCCAGCAACCTCATGCTTTGAAATGCAGATAATGTGGGTATGAAAAGTTAGCACAAACTCTTTTGTTTAGCCAATCTGTTCTGTACATCGTTACCACATTCTTATCTTCAATATATCTTCAATATTCATAGAATTTTTTATGCTGTCAGATAAGGAAAAGTTTATGGTGTTGCAAATTTGATTTTTGAAGGTATTTTCTCAGGTTAATGAAAAGTAATTATGGGAGTCTGAGGAAGGGAAACAACAAAACATAAAGATGCCAGACTTCATAAAGAAAGACTTTCTGGGTAGATTTTGATGATGTTGGGCATTACCTTGTTCTAAAAGACAGAAAAGGAAAGGCAGGCCTAAACATAAACTGTTTACTTTTCAGATCTATTTTTCTTCTAAATTCTTTCATTTCAAGTTTTATTACTCTTTAAAAAGCACAAGTCATAGATATGATATGATTGTTCCTGCAGGGGGAAAAATACAGGTGCTAAATAAAAGATAAACATTGCATGATCTTAGATAAAAGTGGCAGCAGGAGAAAAGAAAATCTGCCTGAAGAGAGACAGGTTATCTTGAAAGACTTAAGAGTGATCCTGTAAAGAATGTGTGGAAGAGGTAACACTCAAACCAAACATGACAAATCAAGACTTGTGGTTCCCTTAAGCAGTCTTTAAAGTTCAAAAGTACTGAGGAAAATTTTGTCACCGAAGCAGGAGAGATCTTCAAGCTGAAGTTGGGTCAATCTGTTGGATCCTCTGCTTTATGGGTCTCATGTTTGAGCTTTATGATTTGTCCTGTCACTTTTTGTCATAGTGCCAAGAAGTGAGGTGCAGAAATGTCTCGGAACACACCATACATTTTGCATTGATCCCACATTCTCAAAACACTAGGATAAAACATAAAATTATAATTCAAATATTCAAAAATATGTCTCTTTTATGTGAGACAAATGGTTAACATTCCTTTCTCTTTATTATCCCCTTGCTTTTGATATAATGACCTTAGTGATGAGACAACAGTACTAGATGCTCAGATTTCTCTGTTACTGAGTCACTGAGATGTTTTTCATGATACCTTGACAGTTTAGAAATAATGGAGATTTTCACTGATTAAGGACTGCAGAATTCAATCTGAATAAAACAGGTAGGCAAGGAATTTTAAGCAAAAGACTTTGAAATGAAGGCTGAAAGAGACAATAGATCAGTTGGATCTGGACTTCAATTTCTCTTGGATTTGGATCCTTAATTCACCTAAATTCCTACTGAAAAGCCTAGCCTGAAACATTTCCATGAACAGGCCTGTAGAAAAAGTTTCTGTAATGTTGCTTTGCCTACATTATAATTTAGGTAACAAAGAGAAAAACTTGAAGATGTTTTAAGGAATGCTTCACTTGGACTTCGTAAACAAATGAGGAATTTCAAATTTTCTGACTGTCAGGAGATAAGTAGTTATTTCACCTAACCTAGAACTATGGAATTAATCCAAGCCCCAGTGAAATAAAAAGAAAGAATCCCAGGTGATTTGTGTGTATATTATGATGATGAAAGGGCATTAAAGTGAAGAAATTAATTACAAAAACAAAAATACAAACATACAAAACCCACCACAATGAAGTAAAGAAAAATTAGCAGAACTATTTTTGTCTTACCATTCTCTTTCTTGCTCATCACTTACCTGTGAAACTTCCTGTAAGTCTCTGGAGCTTATCACGTGCTCTTGGAGCTTCAGGACATCTTCAGCGTATGTCTTAATAAGAAAGCACTGCTGTCTTAATAACTGGAAGAGTTATGGTATTTCTCAGATATCTTAAAATAAACAGCTTATATCAATGCATGCTCAAAAATAATACATTTGTTGTGTTACATTTCCATGGTTCACCTTCTTTTGCTTTATGCTTGGGGTTTCTGTTTTGATTTTTTTCTGTTGCTTCTTTTTTTTTTTTTTTTGCTTCCTTCTGATGGTAACTCTTTATTTAAATCAATTTTCTTTCCTATGAAACTTTTCATCCTCTTTGTCATGTCTTCTTCAGAACTGAACAGCCTAAGTAGTCTCTAAACTAAGGAAGAAATCATCTCCACATAAGTTAATGAAGCAAAAGAATGTAAGAAGACCAGAACTACATTTTTTTTCCTGTGGTTTCTGTGGTTTTCTTTTACTTATTGATGGCCCTGAATCATTACAGAATCAACAGTAGGCTATATTTCACAGGACATTACACTTCACAAAAGAAGTGAAAGGAGAACTAAGAACCAAAAAAAGAAGATTTAGAAAATATAATTATAGATTAATAGTTATGACCTCTGTGTGTAACAAAAAATTTTTGTTGCTAATATGGTGAAAATACACAATTACTGACAAGCAATCATCAGGATGGAAATGGACAGTACTACTCCAGGAAGGGTAGAATGTAGGATTCAGCATTCCTCAAGTCCTAAGTGAGTAACTGAACAATATTTGTCCATTAGGGCAACTAAAATATCTATGTGAATATTCTTTGTTATAAAAGGAGAAATTCAGAGTTAATAGGAAAAATAGAGGAAAGAGGAAATTAAAAAGGAATACTTTACAAAAACTGTCAACAGTAAATGATTCTGATTGCTTTAGATTTCTAAATTAATTTATATCCTTTTCTAATAGGGTGCACAAGTCAATAGAATGAGCAAAATTAACTCACATCTGCTATATATTATTCATGGAGTAAGCTATCAAAAGAACATAGAAACTACAATCCTGGATACGATACTTCCAATAACTTGCAGTTATTTTACCTCTTCCTAGGTTGAACTCACAGATTTTAAATAAAAGAAAACAATTTGAAAAGCATTGTTAGAAAGTGCATGAACAAACAAGTGGTGTACAAAGACCCTGGAACTAAGGAGTATGCATGTCTTTCTTTAGAAGTGTAGGTCCAGAAAGAAGTTGAAGGTAACAAAATCCTCTGCTTTAGCCCTGTTAGTCAAGTACAAGTAAGGTTTATGTTGGAGTATCAAAGCTGTTTATTGAGTCTATATATCACTTGTGTACACTATGTACAAATCACACCAGTGATGTATGAAGTTGTACCTGAAAGGCAAAGCTGTGAAATGGAAATCTAGCTGTGGTCAGGTTTTGCCAGAACTCCACTAACCCTAATTCTCTGTGAAGTAATTCCAAGCATGTTCTAGCCTGCAGCTAAATAAAGGACAAGCTAAGAATCAAGAAAAAGGACATGAGACAGGACCTTCATTTCAGAGTCTGGATTCTAATTTCAAAAATGTCAAAGTAAATGGAAAGGGATTTTTATTTAAATAGAACCATGGCTTGGCTAAAGATTTCATGAAGCAAAGGTGGAAACAGAATGCCAAATAACCAGGCAAGCAGGACAATATGAAAGGCCAAAAAAACCCCAAAAGAAAAAAAAAAAGAAAAAAAAAGAAAAAAAAACACCAGAAAACAGCAACAGCAGCAAGAAAAATCTGTAAAACAAAAACAAACAAACAAAACAGGAAAAAAAAAAAGAAAAAACACAACACATTACCAGAAGTTATTGCAATTTGCTGCATAGTTTTTTTCAACATTAGGTTATGCTTTTGTCAAGAGCATTTAATAAGCTTTCTAGGAGACAATTTGTAGATGTGTCAGGCCAGACTAAATGACCAGAGTGATCTCTTATGACATGAATATCTATATTTAATAACCCCGTGGGATGGTTGTTAGACATTCTTGAAGACTGAGCATGTCTAGAAACACTGCACCCTAGAGTATAACACCAGCAAGAAAAACCAGAAAACAAAGGTAATCTGGAATGGCTGACCACCAACAGAGGGTCCTGAGGGGGCAAATATATTAAGTGTCTAGTTCTTTTGTCCTCTCTCAAGGACCTGGTACTACTCATTTACAGCAAGGCACATCATGAGCATCTTCACTCTGCTGTAAAATTAACAGGGGACTACAGTCAGACAATGCACAACTCAGCTCAGGGTTTGAAAACTCAGGTCAAGTAAGGATCTCAGTTAAAACTCAAAAGATATGATCTAAAATAATAGAAGAGAAGAAATAAAAGAAATGGAAGGCATACTGGGATGCCGAAACTGAAACAGAAAAGTTTTGTTTTCAGCACAGTCACTGTTTCAATGAGGATCTTTATAAAAGAAATATTTTATTGTCATCAATTGATGTGATAAAGATATATGTGAAAGGCACCAGCAACAGAATATCTCAGTATGCATTAAATATAGCTAACAGATTGATAGAATATAGATATATTTAAAATATCTTTACACTGGTGAGTTACTAATGAAACAGGAAAAGAAAAATCAAAATGGTTGAAGGGAGAAAAAGATTTGAGTATACAGTTTATTAAAATATTATCAGGACAGCAAAAAGATATGCTGTCTCTCTCCATTATTTGGTCTGCACAAATATCAGCTGTGGATGGTTGAGTAAATGGTAAATATTCATAATTAGGAATTGTGAGATTTACATATTGAAATTAAAATCTTCTGAACAATGAGATTCTCATACTATTTCATTAATTTTCCTCAGGCCTATGGACAGTTCCCATTCCTTGATGTGTTTATTTTTATGGTAGACTTAAATAATTCTGACAGGAGGACAAATGAAAAACTAACAAGCTTCATTCCACTTCTGGGGTCAGAAATATCTTCCACTGCTCTACAGTTTAATTAGAGATCACTAAAATTATACAAGTGTAAGCAAAATAATGGATACTACAATTTCCATTGGGATGCAGATGAACTAATTTTGGTTCCTATCCTCCTGCCCAGGAAAGGAAATGTGAGAAACAGAGTGGTTGAGGTGAAAATTTTGTTGAGAAGATCATGACTGGATGATTGAATCCAAGGCACCATTTTTTGTCAGACAGGTATATAATCTCTAGGTTATTCACCTGGATGGGAAGGCACCTCTCATATCAGTGATTAATATTAAAGGTAAATAATGTGTAATGATAAATCAAATAAATTTTCTCTTTAGTGATTTACAGTTGCATGGAGAAGCTGAGAAAGGATGCCAAATTCTCCTGAAAGTTAAGGGTCATGAATCAATTGGATCAATCAGAAGCACTTGCACTTTCAGGCATCAGATTGCACTCAGCAGCCATCAGATTCATGATGTGCTTATTCACATTGAAAAGTGCTGGTTTCCGAGTGAAATTTAATATTGTCTCTCAAATGGGACAGGTTTCTGTGTCTGAAATCAGTGTTAAGTAGGGTTCTGGAAAGGAACTGATTAAATGAAATAATTTTTGAAGAAAGAGGTCAGGTATACAAATATTGTTTCTCTGTTTTAGAAACAATTTTGAAAATAAGATTTTGATAATTATATTGCACATTATTATCTTCACATATTATTTATTTTTAAGAAAAATCAAACCTCTTTGGTTTTGGATAAAATGATTTTCTTCTTTTTTTTTTTTTTAATCATTTTGTAGCATTCTCTTGAGGCAGTACCGAGAAGCACTTATGGATTTTTCTTAAAACCCATTATGCACAATACTTCTGAACTTCAGCAAAGATATTAAAGATAGAAACCTCTCACTTACTTGTCTTCAGTTCCATAATACATATTTGCTTTTCTTAAATTATTATGGTCATTGTTCAGAACAGTTAAAGTTACAGAAAATGACCAGTGATAAGATGACAAGTTTTGCACCTGACAAAGGAATTAATGCTCCCTGGGAAAAGAATTGCCCAATACCTATGCTTGTACAATGACAAGAGCATTTGGATATGTTCAGGTGTTACAGTAGGAATAAAAATTTCTTGATAGATGCTTTATTTATGACAGATCAGTCTTCTTCAGCTCAATACTTGAAAGTCTGTTCCTAAAGCAAACACTGTGTTCCACCATTTGTTCTCAAAAACCATTCTGAAATTGAAATTGTCCTTATTAAACAAATAGGGGTGACTTAACTGGATATTTCAGAGACAGCCAGACCCTCCCAGGTCAGTTTGTCTTCACTGACAGAGCTCGGCAGAGTTATACAGAGCAACACTGCTACAATTTGTTTCATTTTGGTTTTTTTTATTTAGTTTTTTCATTATTTGGAGAATAAGAAGAGAATAATGCAGCAGAAAATGAAAATCCTTTCATCCTGGGTTACAACAAATAAAATTTGTGGATGTAGATACTGCTGGCATTTTGGCTATTTTCCACTGCAAGCAAACTAAAAATTTCTCCTAACATCAGGGCTTTAATGGAATTTCGAGGCTATGCTAGAAATTCAGAATTAAAAACACTGGGTAATTAGATTTCCACTGAAAACAAAATAGGGATAGCTGACATTGTTCGGCAGTTTTCATTATGAAAACTAATAGCACTGCAAGATTTTGAAGTCTGAGCAGGAGTCCCAGTTTATATATGTGATATGTGGATTCAGTTCAAAACTCCCAATTGCACAGCAAAGCTCAATTTTTCTTCCACTTTGTGCAGTTTGCATCCCACCGTAGTGGCAGCTCGACTGCGGATAAAATTTGAAGTGTTAGCTCTACATTAAAAGAATAATATAATGAGAGCAGTAATAGATGCAGACTGATTTATCATTGCAGGACAAATCACTCTGTTTCTGTGTACCCCTGGAAGTACAGAATAAGTAGAAAATAAACTGGTGAAAGCACAAACTCAACTCGAGGAGTTTTTCATTATGGGTTTTTTATTTGCTTCCTAGAAACAGTATTTCTTCAGAATAAATGCAATCCATTTTTTATTTTGTGTGATGTGCAAAACAAAACTAATTCAATTAAATTACCATTCAGAAGCTTGTTGAGCTTTACTTTGCAAATGTGGATGTGCTTGAGAAACACAAGGGACTCAGTGAACACCTGCAGAAATGAATCACTGTGCTTTGTGTGTGTTTGTAGATAGTTATTTGACATGTTGCCTCGTTGAGATATAAATAAGACAGATAACACAATTAGATTTTTTTTCACACATAATAATAAAAGCTGTGCTTTGTCCTTTGCACATGACTTTGAGTTGTTGCAATTCCACTCAAGTCATGTTTTCAAGTTTTGCCTCATAACCATGAGGACTAAAACCTCAACTTTTGCATAAAAGCTTGGATTAGCACCTAATTTATTTATTCCAAAGTATATATTAAAAAAAATAAAAATAAAAGGATAGAAATAAAAAAAAAGAGCATAAAAAGGACAATCTACACAAGACCTGTGAAAGAAATAAAACACAAATTGCAACCTTCTTACTTTATCAGAATGCATGAGATACTTCATGACTCTAAATCCACCAGCAACAGAGGAAGGATGCAGAAAAGTAGTGAATTAAGACTGGTCTGAAATGAATCTAGCAGTTGTTTTCAGTTAGCATTCTTTGGTTCAAATTGCTTTAAAAACATATTAAAACTGTAGCCTTTGCTACTCATTTACTCTATTTTTTATGTCCCATTGTATTTCCCTCTGTAGCTTGACTACATTTTGCTACACCATAGTATAACGATGTTTCACAATCATTGCTATGTAATAAACTTAGATTTTTATTTAATTGTTACCAGTAGTCTAATATAAAAAAAACATTTTCTCTGAGTTCAGTACTGCTAGTCCTTCTGTTGCTGTAAACCACCAGCAGGTTGTGCTGATCTTTTGATGGATCAGCGATTCTTCAAGTGGGCAGACAGTGAAACATAGACTAATGATTCATGATTGAAAACAGTTTCATTTGTTTAATTTCTAATAACTGCAGTAATTGTAAATTTAAAATAGTAGTGACATGTTTTTAAAAAATATTTTAAAATGTGGTTTGGCATTTCAAGAACATTGTACATTCTGGATTCTCAGCAAAGTGAAAATATCAGTTCAGAGATTCAGAAGAAGGAGTAAAACTTTTTTTTTCTTGCTCAGGAGTCCAAAAATCATTGCAGTCCTTCAAAAATCATTCCTTGCACATATGAATTCATCTCCTTGTTTTCCCTGTGATAATGAACTCTACCTACAAGAGAACTTACTAACAAACTTATTATGAGGTTATCTAAAGTGTATTTCTTTCAACCTCTTGTTACTTCTTCATTACAAGTCAGAAAGAAATATTTTAGGCTAAATATCATACATTGTTGAACCTTCAACTGGAAGATTTTTAATTTATTTTACATGGAAAAAAAGAAAGTAGAAAACAAGTAAGTCTGTGTAAGATAAACTTTATTTTGTTGTTTGTTACTATTGCTGTTCTTTTATTCATCTGTTAGGCTAAGACATAGAAAAAGTTGTTTATTTTTTATAATTTATTCCTTACCTCTATTCTGAGCTCTCTTCTCTGAGCTCTACTGATCTTTGCTTGGGTCTTATCTTTGCAGAGTGCCTACTGGGGAATATAACACAAGCAGCCTCTGACATTTGCACCATTGTTCTGTGACACATCAACATTTGTAATATCCATAACAGAATATTTTGTTGCCCATGGCATACTGGGAGTCTAGGGGTTATTTTGTGCTGTCAGTTGCTCTTTATTCCTTAACTCCATGATGTGCAGGAGATCCCCAGAAACTAATGCTCTTCTAAAACTATGTCAGTGTTAAAGCACTTACAACAAACTGAACAGCAAAATGCTATATTACCTCCAAGTATGCACACCAGGGTTCCATGGGCAATCAAACTTGCTGGAATTAAAGGTCAAGAGATCAGGACTGTAACTTTAAGCAACCCTGGGGAAGTCAACTATCTTCCACCTTTGTTGTATTATGCAAGCTGTCCATGATCACAGAAAGTGAAAAACAGCTATCAGATCACAGGATCTTTTCAGAGCTAGAAGCACCTGCAGTTAGGAACAAAAGAATTCACAAAGCCCTCCTTTCATAAGGGAGGGCTTAGTAACACTCCTTTCAGTGTGCTACTCTTTGGTAAATGTGTGTACAATCATCTCAGCAGAAGACAATATAATGGGCACTTAAATTTTATAATGAATCATTTTTCTGTGTTCAGTTTGTCAGAGGAGACAGTAGCAAATTAATTTATTGAAAAAAAAATCCAGAGCATTGAAAGAAGTTTGCATTTTAAAACATTTATTAGGGAACAGTCACTGGACTAAAAGAAATGACAGAGTAAAATAAATGCAAAGAAGTTGGATTAGTTACCATTTCAGAATTAGGAATGAAAGAGCGAAAATATGCCCAAAATATGTGTTGTAACGTTCCTAATCCTATCTGATTATGGAGCACTTACACTGGGTCCCAGGGAGGGATAGTGAGACATGGATATGAGCAGCCTGCCTAACACCAGGAAGAGTGATCAACACCAATTGCCAAGACATTCAGGCTAAATCTGTGCTCTATGTAATACAGTTAATTCTAAAAGCAGTACCTACTCCTGCTCAGTGTTATATTGTTGCCTATATTAGCATTTTAATTTTAATCAGAACTGCAGTTTTCACTCAGCTGTCCTGATAATCCTACTTACCTCTTGTTATTGCACATACAAATTAGCATGAGCTCAGAGATCACAACCTGGGCTCCTTTCTGATGAAATTAAACCAGAAGACGTGCTTCATGAGTGCACCTAAATGCTCTCTGCCTGCTAATAGACATAAGTCCCTGGAAATGAACTAGAGTAATATGAAATTAAATCTACCAAAATATATACAGTAAACCTATCAACTCTCTGGCATTACCTACTTTGTTCAACACTTGCTCCTGTCGCACTGCCAATGTAGACACAAGGTTTACCTTCACTATTCCACCATGCAATCTTCAGTGTCCAATGTTTCTCCTTACAAACTAAGGGTAGGTGAGCCTCAGACTACTCACAGATCTCATCAGTTTTGCTGCATGGTGAAATCAGGACTGATTTGTTTATGCACCTGTGTAAGACACTGAAATATTAATGGTTAATGACAATCAATTGGCCATTTGCAGAAGCAGCAGGGTGCTTTGCTAAGGCCAGGTTTGCACCCCCCAATCTAATGGAGGAGGTTTTTGTATGCTGTGACAAAACTTCTGATGACACAGGACAGAGGGGATGCACTCCCACCACCTGAGAATGATCATAACAAACCAATCTTTGTTTAGCAACAAGCTGGATTTTGAGCCAGACTGGGGGAAACTGATTAGAAACACATCCTACAAAAGTGGGATAATACTTTTTATCATGACAATGTCCTGTCTTACACAGGTGATTCAGGTGTGAAACTCCCCTCTGGGGTAGGTATGGGGACATGTACACATTGGCCTGAAGGAATTCATCCTTTCCAAAGAAGCATAACTGGCTCAATTATATGAGAAGCAGCTGTCATGTCTTAGAAGGTATCATAACATCAGTCACCCAAAGTACCCTCAGACACATTTCTAGGACCTTCCACCAGAGAACTGCTCATAATCTACTGTGTTACAACACACAGTGTAAAAATTTCCCCCAAGGGGAGGTACCTTGGCATTCCCACCTGAATGCTTATTAACCCACTGAACTTTGTATTCTGTGGGCTTCCCCACCCGTGACAGATCAAAACATCTAAATAGCAACAACCAAGTCTCACTAGATCTTTCCTCTCCTCTGTCTACCTCTTGTCCTTTCTTTATCTTTCTTTCTTTTCCTTATATATTTTCTTAAGCAATATTTTTCCACAATATAAACTGTTGCCTTCCTACGGAAAATAGACAAAACACTACAAACCTCCTTTCAACTGCAATGAAATTGTTCTAAAATAAACCTGCCATAAATGTACCTAAGCATCAGTCATCCAGTGTCATTTCACTCTAATCCACCCCAAGGGATCAATTAACAAGAACCTCAGTTGCCCTGGCCTTCTGGGGTGGATCAGAACAACCTTATATCAGGCATACCATAGCACTCAATGTAAATTGAAAAGACAGTGGCTCATCTGGCTGAACATCCCAAATAGCACAAGTTGAAATGCATATCCAAAACAGCTTTGCAATTCCAGGATTTCTCCCCTTGTGTTCTCCAAAACGCTAAAATATTTCCTTAATTAAAGTTTATCTACTCTATTTGAAATTATGTATTGAAATGATTAATAATATATGGTACAGAGAGCCTCCACTCTATATTATTATTATTATGTTTTGAAAAGAGCATTGTAATCTGAATATCCAGTTAGAAAAAATTATATTAGAAACTCCGAGTTGGAGGAGGTGACTCAATCACAAATCATGCAGGAATAACTGATACAAGCACTGGACAGTATAACACTTATTGTATTAAGAAGTTCTTTAGAGCTATATGTGGCACACAGTAATTGAAGAATTATGCAATATACTGTTTAGGTCAAAGGTGTGAACTGCAGGTTGATTTCACATGGCAAGCTCTCCCAGCACTGAAACAATGCAAGCCCTGTTTATGCATCCTACAAACATATAAAAATGCAGTGTTTGTTAAGTGACTGAGCACTTCTAGTATCAAGTGAAACTTAGCACAAAGGTGTTCAGTGGCAAATTATTCCCATGTGTACATTGGCCCAATAGATCTGGTTTTCATGCTTTAAAGAATCTATCCTACTCTCTGCCCATGCAAGTCCATAGACTGTCAGTGTGTACTCATCAAAAAATGCTGGTAAATGGAGATTACCAATATAAGAAATAGAAGCTATTCTTGCTTTCAGTGTCTGGACTAGAAGACACCCAGGCATTTTGTGTATGCTTTTTTATTTATCACTGCAGGACTGCTATACTCAACCTGACCTAATATCTCTTCTCTTTCCAACCCTACTCTCCCAGAAAGGGCAGGATATTGTTTCACACCACATGGGAGTCACTACTAATGTTCTTTTCAATTTTAAAGCTCATTTTACAAACAGTAGTGTAATTTTTAAGACTTTTCCAGGATGTTATTTGAGTCATTAAACTTCTTCATGGGGATATGTTCTTTTGAAATGTATGCTGCACAGAGGAGAGCAGGGACAGGAAGAGATTAGCTAATTCTCCTGTAAATGCTCATTTTGTTTCAGGGGAAACCAGGTTCAATATCTTCACCTAAGATGAAGCATCAGTCCTCTCCTTATCTGTGTTTCCCACTCCCAGTCTGTTACAGCAGCTCTGTTAATATTCCCAGCGCCTCACTGATACTTCTCTGCAGAAGTAGAGAAAAGGACATGGTGAAGTGGCAAGAACAGAGATAATAACATAACCAAAATCCAGTACAGGAAAAAATAAAAAGGAGACCAATGATGGCAAAAAAGCCAAATTAGTACCACACCTATTAAACCTAGACCCCATCACAGTCATACAGAAAAAGTAACACAAAAGAGAGTTGATTAGTTGAAAGACAGCTGGCTTTTAATTTGCCCAAAAATATTATTTCAGCCAACTAATATTCAAATAAACAGGTGATGCTAATACTGCTTCTTTTATGAAGCTGTATAGCTTTTCCAAATATACCAGATTAGAAGGCATTTTTAATTTTCATGGGGAAAGGAACATGTGCCTATATTTGCAGTTTGCTTTGGGTGAGGGATGTATCATTGAAGGAAACCTCCTTATTGCCAGCATTTTCCATTTTTTAGTTGTCATCACAGTGCTTCACATTCCAGACACATTTCAGCAGATTTTGACTTGGACAAGAAATGTGTCTGGTGTGGACTAGACTTGAAGCTTATGCTTCATATTTTCCTAATGTAGACATCAGCAATAAAACTCTCACTGTACATTTGAGAAGAATGGCCTAACTGATTGGCAGCTTTAACCATGTCAAAAAATGGCTGAGTCAGTTTTTTTGAGCTGTTTTTCTCTTTCTTATCTTCAAGGAAAATAAATTCTGCCATAAGTACCAAAAATGGGAGAGTCGGTTTAAAAGAATATTTTGTTAGAAAATGGCTATTTAATATAGGGGCTTATAATGGAAACTGTTTTTTCCATCTCAGTTGCAGCTGTTGCTGTTTTGACAAAGTCTAGTAGCTAATGAAAGGTGTGTAACATTTGCAAAGTGTTTGCTCTTTCAGGAAGAAAGAGGAAATTCATAAAATGTCTAGAAAGGTGTATAAATGAATGCAGAGAATGGAAGCTATTTGCTGGCATGTGAAAAGATTTTATTGTAGAAATAAGCCACTCAGAGAAAGACCTATACATATATAATATGTAGAAAAGGCATCCAAATTTGAGAGCATTAAAACCTATTACAACACTTCACATATCCCCAGAGAACCCAGTTCTTATGCTATCAGTCTAAGGATTTGTGAAAAAAGTTGCATAAACATCACATTAAAAAATTGTAACTAAATTATTTCTTGCAAACTACACATGTATAAAGACCAATTCATAACAAATGTCCATGTCTCTTACTCACAAATTCTCTAATTCATTCTTGTTTTTATTACCCTCCACTCTATAAAATGTTGTAAGGGCAGTACACATGTATTTATACTTGTCAGTCATACAACCTATAAAGTTAATGCAATTATCAACTTTAAATTATCTTCTTGAAAAAATGTAAGATAAACTTGAAACCCCAAAGAAAAGATAGTTCTGATTACTCTAATAGAAAAGCTAACATCTAGACTGTCACTAAGGCTTCAGAATCTGGAATATTTGAGTGAAAAAGACCTGTGCTGACTGCACTATTTGATCCATATCTTACAGCCATAATTAACACCATGCCTTATTTTCACCTCACACAATTTTCTGTGGCCATGGGAATGGTCTCATAAAACATTAATTGTCAGTGTCAATCTAACTAGGTTTCAGACCCAAATGACACTGAAGTCCTATGTCACAATATTTTTTTGGGAAAAAAAGGATGACTAGTGAAACTTTTGCAGGTAAACTTGCAGGGCCATAGGCCTTGCCCTTTGTAAATATATGTTTTGCTTTGGTTCCTCATCATGATACAGATAAAAAGACCCCTTTTTGTGCCAATAATGAGTATATTGACTGAAGCTATAAAAATTATTGGAAAATATTTGAAAAGATGACAGAACAACTAAGGGCACATTTCAAATATCACTAAGGTGATATTTCCAGGACCAGAAGGAAATAACAATTCAGTATAGAGCAAATGTATATGTGTATTTTCTTTGCTTAGATAATAGTACTTTGTATATTTGTCATTGGAAGATTACAGGAATGCTTCTAAAAAAGAATAAAGTGAGATTTCTGGATAATAAATAGGACTGTGAAGAGATCTGCTTTCCGTATCTACCTTTCACATGCACTTCTGCTATAACCTTGGGCAAAACATATTCCAATTACACTTTTCTCAGTTTTTCTAGCCATAAAATAGAAATGATACTTCCTCACCTCACTGGAATGAGGTCACGGTCATCTTGGTACTGTTTATTGCACGTATTTCAGAAGACAGGCAGCTATACAACTCAAGTAGTCTTTCATAAGGAAAATATCACACAATTCCCTGTATGCATCGAACAGTGAGGTTATTCCCCACATCTCTATTGTATCTTTCCTCTTGTTCCATTTCCATTTGAATGAAGCCTCTGTTAATATTTTCTGTTAATCACATTAGCAGGTGAAAAGTTCAGGATACACTAAACTCAAATGGAATACTTTACATGCAAGTCAAAGTATGACTTTTTAAATTATTTGTTTCTCTAGGAAATGTTTCTTTGATATTCTCTTTATTATTTTTTTCTTTAACCTGCCAGATGCCAACATATTTACCTAGAGAGAAAACAGTTTAAACTTGGCATAAGAAAATGTGATTCAAATACTAAAATGTTGCATAATTAACCTGTCAATTGCTTTTGCATGATGTATGATTGGCTGTCTCAAAGAAACTGTAGATTTAATAGAATTTAAATATTTTTCATGATGCACGTCTGACAAAAGATGAACTGGTACATGTCTAACCATCATGGATTTTCCAAGAACTTATACTAGGATAAGTGTACTATGGAATTCCAGTTCACAGTTATTCACAAATTTTTAGCAACTTCTTGAATCCATTATGCATTTCTCAACTCTGTATGTAAATGTCAGGACATTCACTGAAGTCAGTGCATATCACTTCACTGTTTTCATTATCAACTCTCTTCTCAAGCTTAGGTCAGTGTCAGTCAAAGGCTTCAGTGCTGCCAACCCTTATGTGTTAGCATTCTGTTAGAATATTTTGAAACTCAGTACAAGTATACACAAGCGTGTTTAAGTTATTTCTAGTCACATACTATTCTTCTTATGGAGTGAGAGGGTAGGGGGAAGAAAAAAGTGAGAAGATCTAAAAGTTCTAGATTTTTTGAGACATGTTTTTAAGAGTTAGAATTTTCTCATGTATGTTGGAGGTAACGTGGACTCCAATGTTGTCCAAAGACAACATGAACGATGTAGGTAGCTGGAAGAGATATATATTGCACAATGTGATTCTATCCACTGCAGTACACAAAAATCTTCATGGATGTTACAAAATCCTGGGTGCCATGTTTTAACCTATTCTGAAAAAATTAAAACAAGAGAAGGATTTTAAAAGCCATGTTAACAACATAAATAGTTGAAAGCCTATTTCAAATGGGGGAAAAGTAATTTAAAGAAGTAGTTTAAAATGTTTTTGATATTACAAGTCTTTTAGTAAAGGATGAAGTGACGTTAAAGTAAGAATAAGTTGCTGTGTAAACTAAAGGAAGGAAATTGACATAATGTAGATTGATAAAAGATCTGGAAAGTTTCTTCATGAAAATGTAGGAAGACCAAAGATAACTTTTCCAAACTGTCTAGTCCTCGTGTGTAAAATAGGGATCAGGAAGAACATTTTAAGAATTGTATATTTACAGGAGAACCTCATGCAGCAGCTGAAGAATGTCATGTCTAAATAGGATGTATTTATGTGGAAGAGACAATAAGACCAACCACAACATATCATCAAGTCTAATAACTAGGAAAGGGCACTAAGAAATATACCTGCATGTGCTGGGTTTGTGTTCATGTAACAAAGGTGGGTTTTTGTAGACATTCATATCACCACCCACAACAGGAGCCCCATATGGGCCTTCCTTCTGTTTTAATCCCATGGTGAATGTACATTTCCCATACAGCTTGTCATACAAATTCCATCATCCTCCAAAATCCCCAAGGAGAGGATCTTTTCAGAAAAGGCCTGAGGTTGGCAGGTTCTCTCATAAATAACAATATTGTAAAATAATGTCAGCAACAACAGAAATAGTCATAAAAATTTCTGTTTCCTTTTTCTTGATGTCTGCTTTCTCATGTGTGAAAACAGCATCAAGTTGTGAGTTCAAAATACAACTACCTACTGCAAATGTAAATATCAGCACATTCCAGAGTTAGACTTGTAAATTTCTTCACCTCTTGTTTTAGGGCAATAAGCCAATGTATCTGGCTTCTAAACATACATAAGTTGTCAATATTTATGTCACAAATGGCTGACCAACAAGGAAAGAGCATAATAGTATTTTGCAATATTTTACTGCCCCAGGCAAAAGAATTGAGTATACTATTGCAATCTAAGAGTGAAAACATTACAGAGGCTTTGCTTTGTAATTTGAGCCAAGTCAGTATAAAAATTGCAATCATAATAGTCTATTATATATTGGACCAAGTTTTATGGGAATTGAAGACTATTACTACAGTAATAATGGTCATTGAACTGTGCTTCTCTTTATATTCTTGCACACACAATTACTCTAGTATCACATCAAATATCACTTGAATAGGTATTGCAATAGTTTGAAATTCACCTCCTCCCTTCCATAAAGCAAAGTAAATACATCTTGTGCTGTTAATATAGGTGAAGAAGAAATATATGAAGAAGAAGTTATACAGTTGAACTGTAGATGTTCAACTACAAACCTTGTGTGTGAAGAGTGTTCATAGTATATAGAACTTACATATGTCCTCTATATAATTTTTTATCCCAATACATACACTCCAGGAACCCTATAATGCTACACTTGGGGCCCCAGAGTCATCCTTATGCAGAAGGAAACTAAATGATTGTGAAAGAAAGGAGGAAATCTAAGCAGATGTAAAAAAGTATGTATATTTTGAAAAAGCAGCAATTCAAAAGGAGGAAATTTATATAATAGTCCTCACTCCACTATTCTGGACCAATGGAATAGATATAATCTTTTCAAAGCACATAGCTAGAATATTTGATTTGCAGCACATGTAAAGGTTTTTTTTCTGGTCTAAGACTGGGCTCAAAGTAGCTAAAAATTGTGTGAAGAGTGTTTGTGTCTCTCCTAATTTTTTTAAGTATTAATCAAGAGATAAAGATGTGAAAATTTGAATTAACAAAGTAGGCTTCCAGAATGTTTTTATTTATAGCTGTCAGGCACTCTCTATGATTAGTCATTAATTTCAGAAAATCTAGGAATTCAAAAGCTGAAATAATTTAATGGGTGAACTGTATAAAAGTGCTTATGCTGATAAAGCTAGATAACATATGAAGTGACAAAGATGGTAGTCAAGAAAGAGTATGTTGTATTATTCAGAGACATGTTATTTTCCATAAAAATCTAAATGCTTTCAGCATGCAGGCATTTAATAACACTTTCTGGGTTCATTAACTATCTTTGGGGGGAGCTAGAGAAGAATTTCTGAAGACACATGTTATCATCTGTACTTGGGAGTACTGACTTAGACATGATCTAAAACACAGTGCTTGCTTACAAGTACATTATCCACCTAAGAAATAATAACACCTCCTTAACTACTATTTTACTTAGGGCATTTCCCAGATTTATAATATAAACTTACAGCTATTTAAATAACAAAGGAAAATATGTTGCATACAAACTACAGCTTTCTTTCATTTCACACTCTCTTTTCAATTTCTGTGCCAGGTTTGTATGCTTGCTTGTTTTTTCCCATCAGATTTGGCATGCAACTGACTTCTATGATGTTTGCTCAACTATAGGTGGAAAAGGAATGAAACAAAAGAAATGAGGACATAATTGTTTGTGAGCCATTCAACACAGCTGTTGTAAATATCATACTCTTGCATTATGCTGTGTCCTTTTACATAAAAAAGAATTGTGATTGCCACCATTTGGAGCTGTTTTCCTTTGTTTTTCATAAAGAAATTCTTTTAATCTTGCTCGCTTTATTAATTTTGTTTTGGGTGGTTGTGCTTCTTGTCAACCTTTCCTTAAGGACTTTGATTTTTTTTTCCAGCTAAAACAAATTCTCTAAGATTTATATGGCAGTAAAAAGAAATGTGTTTTCTAAGCTTAATGTAAAACAGGAGTACCAAATTTCATCTGTATCCTCATGTTCTGATTACCAGACACTGACCCTAATCCAAAGATTTCACTCTGTGGGTCAGTAGATTAAGTCAGATTTTTTGACTTCTTAAATTTTATTTGGAGGGAAAATTTTGCTACCCTTACTCAGAATGGGTCAGATTCCAGATTTTAAGGTGTATTAACATGAAATCATATGATTTCATATAATATCACTTAGCCGTGGGGGATAATCAGCTGGAAATTACCTCAGTGCCTCATTGTGACTAACATGCTAATGTTACCCTCAGATAGACTCCCTTAAGGTAAGCAAGGTAGACTACGTAAGATTAAGGAGTGTATATTATCCTATTTTCAGCAGTAAAGAAACCTTTACATGGATATTGTGTATATTCTGAGATTCAAGACTGAAAGAAGATAATGAAGAACCAGAGGGAAACAGAAATTTGACAATACAGAGCTCTTTAGACTAGTAAACAAGACTGTAAATTGAACAGAATCTGAGTAAAATTAATATTGAACTATCCCAAGTCTCTCTACCTATTTGAACATTTTTGAATTCATTTTTCTGGTTTCCATATGACCAAACATTATTATAACAAACTTGTGGTTTAATACTTTTAATGGTCCCTTTTCTTGAACTATAAATTAACTTATTTTTTTAAAGATCAGATATGCTTTTCTGCATAGCAATTTGGCCTAATATTCATTTAATCTAACAGACTCCCTAGGTGTGTATCCTTTTCACACACATGAGGAAAAAAATCTTTCTAAGTTTTGGCAAAGCTATTGTACTCAAACGGTGAAGTTGATTTGCATGTGCACAACAATTTCAATATGCTCTAAATGCACATACTAAGATCTCTGTCTTGTGGGTGCACTCTTTTTAAGTCTTTCAGGATTCATGCCAGATTCATGCTGGTGCCCACCAGCTCAAATTCCTGGACACTAAATAACTCAGAACACAGGGGAATCAGAAATACAGTCATTAGTGTAAAAACCAGTAGTCCACTATGCAAAGAGCATAATTTTCAGGTGTAATTAAGATCCCAATTGTTTTACATTTCCTCTGTAATCACTGGAGGCATGAACAGTCAGAATTCATCAATTCAATTTTTCTGAATTCTAGACTACTTCACCTGAGTAGCTAAAATATTGTTAAATGTGTTTGAATCTTAGTCTATAAAATGTCAGTTGGTTTAAATGATAACTTGTATAAAGGAGCTGTGTTTCCTTCCTTCCTTCCTTCCTTCCTTCCTTCCTTCCTTCCTTCCTTCCTTCCTTCCTTCCTTCCTTCCTTCCTTCCTTCCTTCCTTCCTTCCTTCCTTCCTTCCTCTTCCTTCCTTCCTTCCTTCCTTCCTCCTCCCTCCCTCCCTCCCTCCCTCCCTCCCTCCCTCCCTCCCTCCCTCCCTCCCTCCCTCCCTCCCTCCCTTCCTTCCTTCCTTCCTTCCTTCCTTCCTTCCTTCCTTCCTTCCTTCCTTCCTTCCTTCCTTCCTTCCTTCCTTCCTTCCTTCCTTCCTTCCTTCCTTCCTTCCTTCCTTCCTTCCTTCCTTCCTTCCTTCCTTCCTTCCTTCCTTCCTTCCTTCCTTCCTTCCTTCCTTCCTTCCTTCCTTCCTTCCTTCCTTCCTTCCTTCCTTCCTTCCTTCCTTCCTTCCTTCCTTCCTTCCTTCCTTCCTTCCTTCCTTCCTTCCTTCCTTCCTTCCTTCCTTCCTTCCTTCCTTCCTCCCTTCCTCCCTTCCTCCCTTCCTCCCTCCCTCCCTCCCTCCCTCCCTCCCTCCCTCCCTCCCTCCCTCCCTCCCTCCCTCCCTTCCTTCCTTCCTTCCTTCCTTCCTTCCTTCCTTCCTTCCTTCCTTCCTTCCTTCCTTCCTTCCTTCCTTCCTTCCTTCCTTCCTTCCTTCCTTCCTTCCTTCCTTCCTTCCTTCCTTCCTTCCTTCCTTCCTTCCTTCCTTCCTTCCTTCCTTCCTTCCTTCCTTCCTTCCTTCCTTCCTTCCTTCCTTCCTTCCTTCCTTCCTTCCTTCCTTCCTTCCTTCCTTCCTTCCTTCCTTCCTTCCTTCCTTCCTTCCTTCCTTCCTTCCCTTCCTTCCCTTCCTTCCCTTCCTTCCCTTCCCTTCCCTTCCCTTCCCTTCCCTTCCCTTCCCTTCCCTTCCCTTCCCTTCCCTTCCCTTCCCTTCCCTTCCCTTCCCTTCCCTTCCCTTCCCTTCCCTTCCCTTCCCTTCCCTTCCCTTCCCTTCCCTTCCCTTCCCTTCCCTTCCCTTCCCTTCCCTTCCCTTCCCTTCCCTTCCCTTCCCTTCCCTTCCCTTCCCTTCCCTTCCCTTCCCTTCCCTTCCCTTCCCTTCCCTTCCCTTCCCTTCCCTTCCCTTCCCTTCCCTTCCCTTCCCTTCCCTTCCCTTCCCTTCCCTTCCCTTCCCTTCCCTTCCCTTCCTCTTTTCTTCCCTTCCTCTTTTCTTCCCTTCCTCTTTTCTTCCTCTTTTCTTCCCTTCCCTTCCTCTTTTCTTCCCTTCCTCTTTTCTTCCCTTCCCTTCATCTTTTCTTCCCTTCCTCTTTTCTTCCCTTCCTCTTCCTCTTTTCTTCCTCTTTTCTTTCAGTGTTAGGAGGTGGCAGCCTCACTGAGCTTTTCACTGCCTGCTTCAGGCTAGGCTTGCATCTGATTCCAATATTTTATTTGGTTCCATTTCAGATGGAGCCCTGTTCAACAATATTTTCAAGAACTCAGAAAGGTAAATGAATGGTGAATACATTAATAAAACTCTTATTATGAGGTTTTTCCACCTTTGAGACTATGCCTGGGGAAGGAAACCTATCTTGCTTCTTTTCTCTCTCTCTGTCTCTCAGTCTGGCAAGCAGCATGGTAACAGCTATTTACCCATCAGGAAGAAACAACATATCCTAAGAACTTCTCCTGCTATCTGTTATTTATCCCTCAAAATGCCTGTGTGAAGCAATTTAATCTCTCAGCACTATCTTTGCCAGAAGAGTGGTTGGTGAGTGATGATGGAGATGACAAAGTTTATGAGCAGTTAGACAGAAATAGGAAGGAGGCCTAGTAATATTGTTCTATGAAAATATTAGGTCATATTTGAATAAGAACATATGGACTACAAGGGACATATTTTGTCTTGACAATGTACAAGGGATAAACTGAGAAGCAGAGGAATTAGTCAGTGTCTTGACTTCTATTCCATAAGTGTAGTAGGCCTTACTGTCACCTTTTCCATGCTTCTACTTATGACATGCTTCTTTTTCTTTAGTTTAGTATTTGTCTCATTCACAAAAGTATAAAACTGAAGGCTGTTTTCAAAATAGCTCTGACAATGTTGCAACTGTAAGTTTAGTTTATATTTTTTATGCCAAAGTTTTCCAAAAGAAATTTTTCCTAAGGAATTGGCTGCAAACTCTATTAATATTACTCTTTTTATTGGGGGTGTCAATACAATTTTCCACTCTTTTGACATTATATGGTTACAAGAATCATACTAGACTCCCTTATAGACTTCCCAAGTGGGTTTTTTCAGAAGACTTTATGCTTAGGAATTTTTTTAAGCTTCTAGAATAAACAACATAACTGTTGTCTTCTTCCTAGAACCTCAGCAACATCTTTAAACTTTTCACATGTAAGTAGTCAATAATAAATCTGGTGTTTGGGTCACAGAAACTAATTCTGTAAAGGCTGAAAAAAGACATTTGAGAAAAACAGGCTTGTTTTCATTACCTGTTCTGTCCCTTTCCCATATCAATCATACAACAAATCTCAAAGCCTATTTACCCAAAAGAAGCATTATTTCATCTCTAACATTTTGGGAATGACCTTTAAATAATATGTGTATTGTCATGCAGTATCTATGTAGAGTTTTAGTTTAAACATAATGAACAGTTGTAGAACATGAAACACTGCTAATGTTTTTACAAACTATCTGTCATAGCTCAATTGACATTTTCAATCAAATCCCTTGAGGGTGCTTGCTTCTACAAATAGCAGCCACAGTATGCACTTTTTTAATCAAAAGTTTTCTATAATGGCTAACTAATAATTTCTACTGTCACTTAGCACAGACTTTTTTCTGTGGAAAGCACCATATGTTCACTCTCTAACCATGCCAAAGTTACTGCAAAAGATGATGTGCAACTGAAAGAAGAAAAAAATGTAAAATGTAAGAAGTGTAAATATAAGTGTAAAAGCAGAGCACTGGTTGTCTGGAATCAAACTACCATCAAAGAAGGCTCTTCATCTGTTGGAAACTTTTAGTTTTTCTCTGTACTTCCTCCATTTTCTACGAAGAATTTTTCATCAATTATGTTATGTCTGGTAGAGGATTTAGGGATTGATTTTAGCAAGCTTTGTATCAGGCATTTATTTAGATCCAAAATATTCATAAGGGAGAAAAAGCAAACTGCAGTTATACATGAGACAGTATAATCTTTTCAAGTTTTATGCTATTAAAAATTAAATGTAAAATTTCATTTTGGAGAAATACAGATTTAAGAATTGGTCTAAAAACTCACCAAAATAGGTAACAAACACAGATTAAAAGCACAGAATAAATCAACAATATCAGTGAGATAAACCCAGCAATCTACTAGGGGTTTTTTTGCCAAGATTATCCTGACAGGAAAAAAGACTAATGAGGTAATTTCTTTTGCCATGCAGACATTCTGTGAAGAGGAATGTGCCTAGTAATAACAGTAAAAATCCAATGCCCAAAGTGATATCATGGTTTTTCAATTCACAGAAAATATGGTCATAGTGTGCCATGCATTAACAGCGTCCTCAGCAATCTGACTTTATGCTCCCACTAAAGAATGTCTGTAAAATGGACTTACACATGTAAGAGATGTCAGATTAGCAACTAGCAAATTTACAGGGTGTTGAGAAAACATTCAGAGCTGGCTCTTCAAATATTGCAACTCCACTGAGGTTGGCTGTTAGTCATCTATGTGTCTGAGGATTCCAGCCAATCTCTCCTGAAATTTTTTCCCCTAGTTTATTTGGCTTGTGTGCTGGAGATAAGAATGATTTTGATTTACATAGTGCTGATATTTTTCCTAGCTTTTAATATGTGTTTCTCTTCAGATAACACCAACTTTTCATTGCATTTTTAACTTCTTCTGGTCAGTTAATAACCAATTTTAAAGAACTATCCACAGATTAAAAATATATTTCCTGAATAAATTAGCATGCATAAATCACTATGTATATTCCCTCATTTCTATATATAGAAATTTTATTGCTCATATCCATTACTTAGCATTTATTTGCATTGAATTTTGTCTAGCACTTCATTGCCCAGATCTCTTGTTGTGTTTCCTCTCACAGCTGTGAAAAAGTAAATTGTCAGGCCCAAGATCATTATCTAAGATTTCCCCATAAACAGTAAAGTGTGTGATTCATCTTTCTGTAAGCACAAATGGATGAAGCAGCTTCCTAATTTATATATCTCTCCAAACTCTCTGCTGGAACCTCAAATGCCAAATTTAGTCTGGATATCAAACTTCTAGACACCTAAACTTAGCTTACATTAATTCCATCCTTAGTATCATAAGATTTTACAACTACTTATTATATGCACATTTATCTTACTCTATTAAAAATAATTTTCTAATTGTTTCATCAGCAACTTCTGTGACCTCAGTGTCCATCATCTTTATGAGATTGCTCACAAATATACTGCAGAGCACAAGGTCCTGGTTAAACCCCACTCATAACAGCTCTTTTTGAAAATTAAGTTATAAATTGAGATTAGTAATTTAACAATGTCATATCCAAATTCCTTTACAACTCTTGGGTGAATACTATCTGTTCCTGGCACATTGGTTTTGTTCATTTCCATCAACTTCATTTCAGTTAGAAGGAACTTTTCAGACTTGCCTTACCAGCAATATCTGTTATGGCTTTAATATTGTTGGATGCCTCTTGTATACAGTTTTGGGTTCTGCCATCTCTAGCAGTCATCTGACTTGCACAGTAGAACACATAGAAAGAATTTTATTACAATGGTTTTTATATGCTGCTTCTTAGAATATTTTTTTGTTCAGTCTGGTTTATAATTCTACATTTGGTTATTAAGAGTTAATGTTCTTTTCCCTTTTTTGCAATTGGAAACTTCCACTTTAGGATGAAAAATTACCACTTACCACTTTCTTTACTCTTATGGTTAAATAATAATGTTTCAGTCCCTTTTTTTCCCCTAATCTTATTTTTTTTTTTTTTAGATATTCCTCATGCCTACTGAAAACACTTTGTCCTTTTATGCACTTTTTAGGTAATCTTGAATCTGTTTTGCTTAATTTTATGGCATTTCTCTTTTGAAAGAAAACTAAACTATTCTGTTGAATTGTGAATTTTATTTTTACTTTTCTAAGGTAGGTAATCAACACAGTCACTATTAAAAAAATTTTGGATCAAGCATCCTGCATCTCTCAATAACAAATCAAAAAAATTCATTTCTGTGATTTCCTAGAGGGAAATTTCTCCAAAAAGCATTTGAGTTTAAAAACTGTAACACATAATAGCACAATGTTCATCTAGTCTACGTGTGAACAATCAAAATCACTCAATATGATTATGCTTATTATTATTATTATGTTTTGGTTTTTTTTTTTACTATTTTTCAATAATTTACAATATCCTGTCTAGTTCTAATTTTAAAAACTTCAGGTATGGTGTTTCAAGCTACTGAGATGGTCTCTTTTGTTTGATGTGGCTAATTACAGTCCAAATAATTTTGCTCTGCCTTAATACTAACTTTCAAATCCCCTTTCTTACATAAATTTTCTCAGACACCTGTTTGGCATTGCACACGGAGCACACCAGGTAATGCAATGAAGTCTTCCTCCCTGGCTGGAGTTCATAGCTGGCATTTCTTTCCAGAACTGATCCATGTGTCAATGACAGCTATATACTCTTCAAAGACTAACTTGTTCTAGAAGTTTGGAAAGGAATGGAATATAATAGGACTTTAGCAGTTGGAAGGGACATATAATTATCATCTAATCCAACTGCCTGATCAATTCAAGACTGACAAAAATTTAAAGTATGTTCTTGAGAACATTGTCCAATTGCCTCTTAAATACTGACAGGTTTAGGGTATTGACCACCTCTCCAGGAAGCCTGTTGCAGTGCCTGTTGCTTCTTCACTCAATAAAGAAATTCTTCCTGGAGCCTAAATCCACAGCTTTTAACCATTTCCATGTGTCCCATCACTGAGTAGCAGGGAGAAGAGAACAGCAGCTCCCTCTCCACTTGCCCTCCTCAGGAAGCTGTAGAGGGCAATGAGAAATCCTTCCACCTCTTTCATCAGTTTTTTTGCCCTTCTCTGGACTTACTCAAGGACCTTCTCATTGTTCCTAGAATGTGGAGACCAGAACCGCACACAGCACTCAGGTGAGACTGCACCAGTGCTGAATACAGTGGATTCACCACCTCTCTTGACCAGCTGGTGTTGCTGGTTTTGATGTACCCCAGGATGGGGATTGCCCTCTGGGCTGCCAGGGCACAGCACTGCCTCATACTGAGCCTGCAGGACTCTATACTGCACAGGACCCCAGGATCCCTTTGCAGGGCTGCTCTCCAGCCCCTCATCTCCAAATTCTTACTTGTGTCTGATGTCACTCTGTCTTGGGTGCACGGTCTGGCATTTGGACTAGCTGAACTTCATCCCAGTAATAATTTTGCAAAGTTTCAATCTATCTAGATCTCTCTGCAAAGTGTCTTGCCTCAAGAGTCAATAACATGTCCCAGTTTAGTATCAACAGCAAACTTGCTAATGATGCATTCAACTCAGGCATCCAAATCATTGATAAATATTATTAACAGATCTGGCCCTAAAGCTGAACCCTGAGGAACACCTCTGATGACTGTCACCAGTGAGATGTAGCCCCACTCACTACAACCATTTGACCTCTGCCCTGCAGCACACTGTGAACCTGCTTGTCCCAAGTTGAATACACTGTCCGGAAGGATGCTGTGATGGAAAATATCAAAAGCTTTACTAAAAATCCAACATCTTTCATTCATCCACTAAGTGGGTGACTTTAATAGCAGGATATCAAATTAGTTAAACAGGGCTTTCTTTTCTGAACCCTGTGTTGACTGTATCTGATGATATAATTGTTCTTAAAATGCTTTTCTATATGTCTCCATATGATCTTTCAATCTCAGTATCATCTTCTCCATAATTTTCCTGGACTAAGAGGTCCATAGTTCCCTGGATCTTCTCTAACCAGTTTTGTACATAGGAATAACATTGGCTAGCTTTTAGTCAGCAGGTACTGCCCTTTTTGAGATGATTGAGAGAGCTCCTGTCATAACATCTGCTACTTCCTTCAGTACTCTGGGATGAATCCTCTGAGATTCCATGGCTGTGTGAACATTCAGCTGATACAGCTGGTACCTTACCCTTTCAGTCATTGCAAATGAAAAGCTACTGATCCCATGTTTGTGTTCTTTCAGCTCAAGGGAAAGGGCATCCCAAGGTCTATCACTACTTTTAAAAGCAGAGTCTAAAATCTTATTGACTATCTCAGCTTTTTCTTAATTTATGTTAGTCAGATGACCATCTTCAAAAAGTATTGGTCTCATGTTTACTATATATCTGTTCTTGTTATTAATATGCTTTTAAAAAGTCTTTCTTGTTTCTGAAACAACATTGGCCAGTTTAAACTCTAAATGGCATTTGTTTTTTTTTCTTCACTTTGCGTGAATGAACCACAGCACTGCTCTTCCTTCAAATCTTACTTCCTGAGGTCATGTAGTTATTTTTTCCCTTTTGAGATTCATTAAAAGTTCCCAGCTCATCCAGACTTGTCTTCTGTTCTGTTAGCTTGACTTACGACACAATAGAATCACTACTCTTGATCTTATATATTACTTATCAATTTGGAAAGCAAGTATTTTGTTAGGAAAAACAAGGAGGGAAAAGGTCCTTTAATACATGTTCCTACTTACACTGATTCCTTTTCTTCCTAATGAAAGAAGAGCATGCTTCTTTCATTGCAAGAGAGGCTCTTTTCCACTTTGTAAACTCTCTTGAACATCTAAGCATGATTTTACTGTTTTAAAATTATGTCCCATCTGTTGAGGATCAATTATATTTGAGGATACTGCAAGTATTCTGTGCCTTTGAAACCAGTGTGGAAATCCCTGTTGCTTTCAGCAACAGAGGATACAGTCTGAAAGTGAAGTAGGGGACCTGCTGTGAAAGAGAAGCAGGAAAGCAAAAAATGTGAAGTTTATAATTCTATCTAATGACAAAATTGCTAGAGAGACCCTGAAGGTACAAGTTCTAAACTACTTTTGAACTTGGGGGTTTTTTTGATATGAGAAAAAGCACTTAAAAAGTTGACATATATGCTTAAGACACAGCTTGATAAATTTGATAGCCTACAATTACAGATGATTTGATCACTCAGATAGTTTATTCTCTACATGTTCTCTTAATTGTTACTACAACCAAGATCTTAGAATATGAAAAAAAAACTATGTTCAACTAAACTTTGCTATTTGATCTGAGCATTGTACTGAATATGATTACCTCAGCTTTAAAATTAAGTGTTAATTTCTATGGAGATTTAAAAGATCAGAAATACACAATTTTAGTGCTTTATTTTGTTCCATTTGTGATATATCCTTCCTTTTATTTTTTTCTAACAACTGCTTTTTTAGGAGGTAAGTACAATACTCCCTGTCAGATAGGAGCAAATTCTTTCACAATAGGAAAGAGAAAAGCTAATTTTGCCTGCAGATATATTTGAGAAATCACAGTGCAGTGACTAATTAAACAGCAGCAGTAACTATTTTTTGAAAATTATAAAGGAGGAACACCTATGTGAGAAACCGATCTGATATTGCTTTGTAAAGAACAAAGACAGATAGGATCTGTTAAAACCAGTTACCATTCCATTAAGTAATGGAACACATACAAAAAAAATGACTGTCTTGAAAATGTCAAGATAACAAGAAGAGTAGTTTTATAAAGAATAAGAGTGAAGGAACTTGAAGGGGAGAACTTTGATTTTTGTTTGTTAATTGCTCAATAAAATTTTAAAAATTGCTATGATACGATGAGTTAAAAACAATCCTGGGGAAAATTTTAGAACTGGTGAAAATTTTTTGTGATATTTTAAACTAAACAAGTCAATGCATGTGCTATAGGGAAATAACCCTAAATTAGTGTGAGAATAGATTAAATGACCCAGTTTCAGATGCTCTTCTATGAAAGAAAATGTTGTGTATTAAGGGCTTAAGTGAAGTCCCATTGCAATCAATGGAAAGACTACAGATGGAGCAGATTCAAATAATCACTTCTCAGTCCTCTGGTAAAATACACTTTAAGTAATACATCCTCCAATTTAAAAGAGATTTGAAAGTTTGGGAATTCTGTTTTAGTTCTCAGTTTAAAAAGAACAAACCCAAACTTGTCTATTGCTGTGTCTCATGTTTTGTGTTTGTAGAAGACCTTACAACTCCTAAGAATATGTAGACAAATGTCTATGAGTCCCATTGCAGGCTTTCAATGCCATGACATTTCTAGGTCTATTTTGCCATAGGGTCATGTTGAGAACACCTTATGCTTCCAACAAGAAGTGCAAGTAAAAAAAAGGTGTCAAGAGCAAGTAAGGTTAGGACTAAGTCTTTTGTCCTTGGTGTTTGTGGCAGCCATCTTGATATCTTCAGTGTCATATTTTTTATAAGCTACAAGAACTGCCATTCTCAGTGTAAGACTAAGATGTTAAGCTGAATTTTCTCTATGAAATGAATGCTCCAAATAAATACTTAATTAACTAAACATTTGGTTAAAGCTAAACTTTAAAAACGCATATCTTTATGAGACCTTGAATTCTTTTCTTGCTTTTAAATTTATAGAAAATTCTTTGATTTTTGAACCTCAGGACAAGTTCATATAACATGCTTAATAGTTTGCCTGGTTACAGAATTTTATATGTGACCAGAAAATTCTGATGTGAGGAACTGTTTTCAAACTAATGGCTGAAGGCAAAAATGAAGGTCCTCAAAGGTAAAAGATTTGTTTTTGTGTAAAGAATACAACGCTACTTTCAAGTAACATTTGTGGTTAAAAAGTCAAACTAAGCATCAAGTTTGTTATCTAAATTTAGCTTTTCATATAAAAAAACCTGACTTAAAAGCATCCCTGCTGGTTTTAAGTTGCCAGAGCCTGCAAGACCCAGATGAGACAGGACTGTCCACCTTTGAAATTCATCTACGCTCAGTCATCCATGGTTCATACACAACTTGTTTGAAAGATGAATGCTGTGGATTCCTCTTCCCTTTAGCTCTCTGCTGGCAGCAAATTTGTCAGAGGCAGTTGGTCTGCTCTAAGGTTTTACCTTCTCTTCAGAAAATAAATTAGGAGTATTAAAACTTCAGAAGATAAGATGCCTCTGAAGCACTGTTGAACTCTGCTGCTAGGCAGGAGGTAGGGGAGAGACATTAAGTATTCAATGCTGACATTTCTGCTAAAGCCTGCAGTAGGTCTTGAGCAAGTCATTAAAGTAGTTTGTGTTAGGAAATAGACTTTTTAGGAGGTTTTAAGTATATTCATTATATTTTCTCTATTATTTTTATTGAATTAAGACTAAGTCCTATAGTCCTTTTCTGTAAAAAAACTGGGATGAAACATGCTCATTATTATATCCATTGATACAGACAGTAAGCTAGTAATTGATTTCAGTAGTGTGTCATCAGATACTGTTGGTTTGGTTTTGGTTTTTTTTCAATGAGGGGGCAAAAAAAACCCCAACATTATAATTACTTAGAATATTTTTTTTAAAAAATTGAATTACTATTATGCAAACCATTTTTAATCCCGTTAGAATGTGTGATCTACATTTCCATAATTCACCATTAGCAGTCTAATTACATGTGAACACATTACCAGCACAGAAAATATGAATTACAGCAGTATAAATCCCATTCTATCAGGCATTATGTCTTCATTGTCCCCTTCTCATTCATACCCATCATCACTTTCATGCAAGGAGCTGCTATGGAAAGTATGAAACATACAGAAACAACACAAAAAATGCATGGAGAAACATCAGAGAAGGCCACAAATGCAACCAGAACTATCTTACATTTCCTGTAGAATTAATATTAAAAAAAACTAATTATCCAAATGTTGAGGGCAAAGTGCAAACTATTCTTCAGCAAAATACACAGTTAAGAGAGTGTCTGTTCTCATTAAGGGATTAGTAAGTAATGGCTTTTGCCCTTAGGAGACAGTTTTAAATACAAAATATATTGTGAGCAACATGCCATTTTCAAAAATCTAGCCATACATTCTTCTTTATAAATCCTAAGAAATTTGTCTTTGAAATATCTACTCAATAAAGAATTTAGACGATTTTTTTCTAGAATTTAATTTAGAAATTAGAAATTTACAAAAGCTTGAGTACCAAAAAATTAAATAGTTACTCTCAAGAATGTCAGTATTTAGAAACTTTGACTGTTATAACAGAAAATTGAAACTAAAAATAGGAGGTACCTTCTGTTAAGCTGAAAGGAAAAAAAAAACAAACACACCAAAACCAATCCACCCCTCCAACAAACCAAATAAATAAACGAACAAATAAGTAGAAATAACTTGAATGTGAAATTTCTGATTTTAGTGTGCTAAAAATGATGTTATAACAGCAGTAATTCCAAAAAACTGTGTTAATACTCCTAGGAGCATGGAAGTGGTAGAAAGTATAGACATGTCTGAAAATATTTCTTTGCACAAGCAATAACTATAGCTGTCATTTTACTTAAAACTGGTTATTACAAATACTTGGGAATATGACAAACAACTCAGTAATGAATGGTGTGATGTGTGAAAGTTTTCATGTGGACAAGCATGAAAAGATCTGAAGATTCATGACAATTTACATGACAAGGTTTTACCATGACAATGCCTTGGACAGAAGTGTTTATACCAGGAAACAGACACTTTTAATGATATTTGTAGTTTCTTTGCCACCTTAGTGGCTTTTTTTGTTATTATTTTAAGGGTCAAGAGATTTCCACAAGCATACATAGCGTGGCCTATGGTTATATGCCAATACATCACTTTTTCTCAGTGACAGAGAATATACATGAAAAAAAGCATTAGGAAGAATCTAGTAAAAGTTAAGTGTTTAAAGAGAATGGGGGAATTGCATATTTTGTTTTGTCAATAAGCAAATAATTAAGAAGCTGGTTGTAAAACTACAGTTGTATCGTGTAGGTAAGGAAATGTTCACATGTGATAAAAATATGTTCAGTTATTCATAAGATGTGGACTGCTTTGAAATGACTAAAAAGATCAATGAGAAAATAAGATACAAAGTGTGTTTTGCAGTTGATAATTATGGTCCTGTAGACTGAGATATTTGATACCGTGTCTAAACACTGGAAATGAGATTTCAAGGACAGCATTAAGAGGAACTTCCAGAACTGCCTTGAAGCCATGCACTCATATGCAAATAGACAGTTAAGGAGAATGAACTGTTTCCTCCAGTTCATACCCACAATCTATTCCTTCCCTCAAGTGGTCATTTAATTCTGCTTCATCAGAAAAATACAAATCAATATTCTTCCAGACCTGGTTAGTGGAACACACCAAATGAGCAAGGGCATAATCATGTTGTGCATTATTTTTAGTTCAGTAAACTCACTAGAACACATTTCACCAGATTCTTTAACAAGCCTATAAAAGCTAAAACTGTGTTTACAGTAAAATAAGAGCATTCTTTATAAATTCACATAAACAAAACAGCCATTCATTAAGAAGGAAATCTTACAGGCGCAGGAGAAAGCCATGTCCACATGCCAAAAGACAAGCCATCAGGGAAGAAGACTGACCTGACAGAACAGAGACTTTTGGCTGGAACTCAGGAAGAAAAAGAGTTTTCAACCTTTGGAAGAAAGGGCGGCAACTCAGGAGGACTGCAAGGATGCTCTGAAGTAATGCAGATGGAAAATCAGCTGTGCCAAAGCTCAACTAGTACTTAATCTGGCCACAAGAATAAAATATGACAAAGAAGCTTTTTAGAAAATCAACAGAAGAAGACCTAATTTTAAATCCTCCCTTTATTGGATACAGGGGGAAACAGTGACAAATGAGGAATAGGCATAGGCACTTAAAACTTTCTTTGTTTCAGCCTTTAACAGTGAGACCAGTTTTTCTTCAGGTACCCACCTCTCTGAGATGGGATACAGGGACAGGAGGCTGAATGAAGCCTCTTAATCCAAGAGGCAGTGGTCAGGGATCTGCTGCCCCCCTTAAACATGCACAAGTCTATGGGGACAGATAGGATCCACCCAAGGGTACTCAGGGAGTTGGTAGAAGCACTCACCAAGAGACTTTCAATTATTTACCAGCAGCCCTGGTTAACCAGGGAGGTCCCAGCTGACAGGAGGTTGGCAAATGTTGCCCAGCTACAAGAAAGGCCAGAGGATGGATCTGGGGAACGACAGCCCTGTCAGCCTGACCTTGGTTCTGGGGAAAGTCAAGGAGCACATAATTTTGAGCCCCATCATATGGCACAGGCAGGACAACCAAGGAATCACGTCCAGCCAGCAGGGATTTATGAAAGGCAGGTGCTGCTTGACTGACTTGATCTCCTCCTATGACAAGATGCCCCAGTTAATGGATGAGGGAAAGGCTGTAGATGTTGCCTGCCTGGATTTCAATAAAACCTCTGACACCATTCTCCACATTATTATCCTGGAGAAATTGGTTGCTCATGATTTGGGTGAATGCACTGTTCATGGGATAAAAAACTCTGGATGGCTGGGCCCAGGGAGTGGTGGTGAATGGAGGTAAATCCAGTTGGTGGCTGGTCACCAGAGCTGTTGCTCAAGGATGAGTGTTGGGGTGAGTCCTGTTTAAGATCTTTATCAACGACCTGAACAATAGCATTGAGTATATCCTCAGTCAGTTTGCAGATGACACCAAGTTTGGGTGGGGGTGTTGATCCTCTGGAGGAGAGGAAGGCTCTGCAGAAAGATGTGGATGCATTGTCTGATCACAATTGTGGGAGGATCAACAAGGCAAAGTGCCAGGTGCTGCTGTTATATCACAACAACCCCATACAGTGTTACAGACTTGGTTAACAACTGGACTTGATGACCTTACAGGTATTTTCCACTTAATGATTCTATGATTCTAAGAGTATATATAAAGCTGCTTAGTGAAAAAGGATGGAGATGCTGGTCAACAGCTGGCAGAACATGAGCCAGAACATTGCCAAAAAGGCCATCAATGCATTGTGGCTTGTATCAGAAATAGTGTGGCCAGCAGGATAAGGGCATCTCCCTGAAATTGACACTGATGAGCTCCAGATTGCATCATGTGTTCAGTCTTAGGGCCCTCAGTGCATGAAGGACATTGAAGTGCTGGAGGAAGTCCAGAGCAGGACAACAGAGCTGGTGAGGAGTCCCGCAAGACTGGTGGGACCAACTAACAAAGCAGAAGTTGTCTTGCCTGGAGGCAAAGCAATAAGGAAGAGACAATATAAAACCACCCCAAAGTTGTGCCAGGGGAAATTTTGATTGTACAGAAAGAAAAATTTCTTCATCAAAAGGATTGTCAAGCGTTGAAACAGGCTGTGAAGGTCAGTGATGGAATCACCATGCCTGGAGGTACTTAACATATGTATTGATGTGTCACTTAAGGACATGATTTGGTGTTGGACTTGGCTGTATTAATGGTTAGACTTAATGATCTTAAAGGTCTTTTCCCAACTGAATGGTTCTAGGATTCTACAATTAAAATCTCCAGTTTTAGTTTTCATATCACATGGGCAAGCAATCATTTCAGTGGTGTCTTGCAGTTGGACACACAAGTACATTTTCACAGATCTGAGATTTATCTGCAGATTTCTGACCATTGTCCCTTCTCTGTTGCAGAGTTGGGTATGTCTGTACATGATTTGTAATACTTATACTATAATATTAACATACCTGATACATCAATTATCTTATGTTCAGGATTTCAGCAAGGTAATCTCTATGTTCATACTGCTTCCTGAGAAACTAACAGATTTCTTCTTTTCAAGGGGATCAGAGATTGCAAATAATTACCTGCAAAGCCTATGGAGTCCAGAATTTCTTTATTCTTATCTGTCTGTTCAACCCAAGCCTAATTAGGGATTGATCCTGAATGGGATTTCTAGGTCTTTAGTACATCATAAATAATAAATAGGTGACAGTAATAAAATGACTTTACCATACTGCAAGAGTTCATTCTATGGCCAAGGTGTTTTGTGTGAAACTAACAGAACTGAACTTAAGATTATTTGCCACATAAATAAATAGAACTGCCTTCAATATACCTTCTGAACTGCTTCTCCATGAAATCACCTTGTCAACTGGAAATCTACCTGACAATCAGATACTATAGCATAAGTCACTACAAAAAAATTTCAGTGTTAGCATATCACTCCCACAGGAATCTCATTTATATTATGAGTGACACAAAATTTAAGAGCTGTCTCTTGGTACTGACCCTCAGGTATTTTTCAGCAATGTTTGCTACTTGTGTATAAATGTAACTCTTTATTTGAGAAGCAATATAGCCAGGTATAAAAGACTTGCAGTTTTCCATTGCCAGTATTTTTATTTCCTCACCCTGTGGACCGTTTATTCCAGGGAGAGAAATCACTTCTCTAAACAAGGAATTTAGAAAAACCAGTACAATTTTCTGATATTTGCAATTACAACAAGTCCAGTTCTGAATGGATAAACTATTTGTAAAAGTAAGATTCAATGTATTTTTAACTGTATATCATAGATAAATTAACAAACAAAGGACCAACAGATCTCTAATCTTTAAAAAATAATACCTTTTTGTGATTTTCAACTCCTTTTTCTGTACAAGTGGAGGAAAAGTTTACTCCCCTTTCTCTTTTGAAATGTGTCTCTTAATGATAAATGAATATGGCAATGGCACATAGGGATTTCTGATTATACAATTTGTCTTCAGTGCCACTAGATACGATTTCCTGTTTCAATCTTCTCCACCTTTTTTCTGTTATATCAAAATTGCTAGGATTTTATAGATGTGTTTTTCTCTGCAACAGCTTGAAGATATCAGTAAAATAAAATGCAGTTAGTACTTAAGATCTGATAAAATATTGCTAATTTGTTTTCCAGCATATTTAAGATTCAGATCTCCACAGACTAAACTCAGGTGGCAAGAATGAAAACTGGTTAAGCACAGAAAATCTACAATGACGGATACTACACAGAATTCCAAAAAAACAAAAGCCACACAGATGAGAAACATTAAAAGCCCTGAAACACCTACATAGCATTCATGTCTCATAATAAATTTTAACTAGGTAACTTCCACTCAGAAAAAGGTATCTTATACTAAAAGTCCAAGAACTTTAAAACACAACAACTCGGTACCAGTAAATGCATTAAAAGTAAATGCATACAACACTGACAAGTGCTTTTCAGCTGCCTAGCAAATATATGTAATGTAGGATGTCACAAGTTATTTGATTTCATTTTACTATTTAGTTTGAAGTCCTTCATTTGCTTAAGAATTATATACTTTGTATATGTACCTGACATTTTATTTCATTTTATTTGATATTTAATTGTATTTTTGTGATGTTTTTTGAAAGGAGATTATATACTGTAGAGGATATAAGCGCCTCCTCGACATCATCTTCTGATATATCAGTATTACTTCTTTTGCTGCTCTTACTTTAATTCTCTAAGTGTTTTTTTTTTTTAGCTTTGACTGAACATCTGTCCACTTCTTAAAGCAAGCCTTTCCTCTCTGATTTCTTGTTACAGGGAAATTTAACTGGTGTGGCCAGAAGGACTAAACCATAAAATTCAGCCACACACAGCTTAAAATTTAATGAACAGGACACACAACATGCTCATACCAAAAACAAGCCCCCTGCCCAAATGCCGATTAGTAGCACTTAGAGTACATCTAGGAAAGGGATGCTTGCTCCCAGCCTTCAAGCAGATGGTGACCTGGCTCCCTCATCTAACACCACCTGCACTGCACTACCACATATCTCTGGATGTTCCTCTCCACCTCTGAGGGGCTATCTTCTAGCTGTGCATTATTCTCTGAAGAGATTGGCATCATAAACCACTAATGGTCCTGTTTATCACGAGGCTGAAGACAATACCTTTGGCTCTCACCATATATGAGGCCAACTGATGGTTTGCATCAACCTCTGCTTCTTCAGTTTATCTGTGTTACACAACAGGTGAAGTAAGCACTGTGAAAGTCACATAACAAAGTTCATCTATCCATTCTTTGTTTTCCAGATCTGAAAATCAGCCAGAACTGGACAAATCTAGTGGGGGTCACAGCTACCTGAGTGGTGCTTTCAGATAGGCTTCTTCTTTGGCTTTTCTATATGCATGTACTGAGAAAAATCAAGCCTACCAGAGAAATGTCAACAAGCTTGTAGCCAGTATTTTACATTTTGAGGATGAGAGACTAGATGAAAAGCACATTTAATATAGATCTAATTAAAAGGCAGGTTTATGTACACATCCTCTCTACCTCCAGAAACTCCAAAAATATTGCACTGTTGGCTTTACTGAGCACAGAGCATGTTCTGGTGAACACTATAATAATTGTTTATCAGTCTGCTGCAAGGTATCAGTTGTTCTCAGTTTGAGATAGTCAGTAATTATGTTAGAAGCTGATACTGTCACAGATTGCTGCCAACAAACAATGTATAAATTAAAATACAGTTATTCAGCATATTGCACAGTATAAATTTTCCAGTATAATTCATTCCCTAGAAGTGGCAGCTGCTGCAACTTTCTAAGTACACAAAATAATCCAGCTATTTGGAGATGCATAGGTCTGCACCCTTCTGGTAACTTTCTCCAAACAGCAGTTGAAACACCTGACAGTTCATTGCAAGAACAAAGGCACTCAAAACCACTTTCTGTTTCATAGAAGCATAGAATTATTTAGGTAGGAAAGGACCTCTAAGGTCACTGGGTACAACCATTAACTTAATAGGTGCCAAATTCACCACTAAAACATGTCCCTAAGTGTTATATCTATATGTCTTTTAAGTACCTCCAGGGATGGTGACAACCACTATTGCTACCCTGGGCAGCTAATTCCAGTATTTCATTCAAATAAATGTTTTCCTTATACCCAATATAAAAACTCTTACAGTTTGGACTCTGAAAACAGATAGTTGTGTGGAAAACTTTTATGTGGGTAATAAAAGCAAATTTTAACACTATTTTTATAATCATTCATGCAGAGCTCATCTTTTTAGCAATGGAGACAGAAACCATTGGGATCATTTTAGCATTCCCTTTATTGTTATTGAAATAAAAAGACACTTATAAAGAAAGAAAAAGTTCCAAATTCACAAACCAACTACACTAACAAAGTATAATTCATGCACAAAAAACTCAAGAGCATTGGCAACTGAAAGCACATTAAGATTTTTTTATGCTTGAGATTCAGAGAACAGAGGAATGGAAACCTATTGGAGGTTGTTCACTCTTTTGCCTCTAACTGGATTCATGAACTTGAGTCAATTACACTTTCCACATCTCAATTTGCACTAGTTTGAAGTGGGAAAATAACCTCCACTGGCCTCAAAGCAAGTTGTGAGAGCTCAAAGGGAAGCCCTGGGACTGTCTCAGATGAAAAGCAGTGCTTAAATGAAAGTGTGGTTCTCCACTCTCTCTTACCTTGGTGTTACAGGCATGCAACACTATCTTCCTGGAAAGAAAACCAGATGATGGTGTTGGGTGGGGTCCCTTTGGTTTTGTATTTTTTTTTTAAATGATCTCTATGACTTAAGCAGATGTAATGGCTTTTCTGGTTCCCAGTGGACCCTAAACTTCTTAGATTGCTACTAAGCAGTAATTTTCCTCCTTGTGAACAAAGTAAGAATTGTTCTAATTGGATTTTTAATCTGTAGGATCTGTATATATGTTTATGTTCTCCTCCCCCAGAACACAGTGGATTGAGTGATGTTTTCTCTATGTGTGTGTGCTTTTGTGTGTGTGTGCTATATTTGTGGCCTATCTGGATGTTTTCTCACAGTCTCATCATCATCACAGAAAGCAAAGTAATTTTAAAAGTCGAGATACAGAATTAGAAACTCAGTGCACAATCTTAGATTACCTCAGAGAGTCCATTTGTTATCAACTGTTTGCTCCTATGGGTTCACTCAGCAAATTTATAGCCTTTTCAGGAGAAACAAGTACATGGTGTGACCTTGAAAATACACTAAAAAAAGGCCCATTCCTTAGTTGTGGCTTCACTTGGCAAAAAAAATAAATGCAGTTATATGTGTATAATGTGATAGTTTATTTTTGCTTTTGATTATTATCCAGATAGAGATTTTCTTGGGATTGACTGTGGCAATCCCAGTGTGATTCTAATCACATCTCTCTGGACTCTCCCCCAGAGTGCCCTGGGGCATTAAGGTGGTATATCTAACCTTATAATAAAGACTCATTTAGCATTAAAGGAAACTGCCTACTTAGCACTGACTTTTAGTATATTCCAAACTGGTTAAACTGTGCTAGTGAGGCTTGGTTAGAATTGACTCCACTTACCCTGTCTGAAAGAGTTGGAGACTGCTGAGAAGAGACAGGTACAGATGTATTCATTCACCACTGAAGCAGAGCTGCATTTTTCTGTCATCAGAACTGAAATTCACTCCAAGCTTTGTACAGGAATCTGAAAAACTTTTATCTGAAATGAACACAAACATATTTCATTTGAGATACTGGCACTTGTTAATTTTAGTGTTCTAAAATAAATTTTCATTATTAATATAAAATTAATCAAAACCCCATCAGTGACTCATTTCTCTTTTTGTATATATACATACATCCATCTATGTAAGAATCTGCCTTATGCTGAAATGAAGGAGACAAAGCTGCATTTCTATGTATGCTGTATTCTTCCTATGTCTATATGCAAATATACCTGCCTTATATGATTATCACCAGAGTGATAGATCCATGCTGCTTATCCATTAAAGTAGCAACTGCCTTAAATGACCTAATCTGATTTTCTCATTAGCCATTTCCACTGCAAGTATACTACAGATGAATTATGAGAAACATTGCAGATTAAGCATAGTTAGAGTATGAAGTCTTGCATGCTTTTTAATTAGTAATAATATTGCAACAATTTTGTGCAATAAATCAGCAAACGATAAAATAAAAATTTACAAATCTACATAATCCATGTCATTGCTATTTCTATATGGATATATATGTACACACACAAATTCATACTGAATAGGTTTTTATGGAAGTTTGCACCAAGTTTCACTGAGAATCATAAACATCCTTTAGAAGACACTAAAAAAAAAAAGCACTAAACAAAATGAAAGTTAATTGATTCTGTGCTTTGAATCCCTATCACAGAATTGCTGGTTGTACTTTAACCTTGGAATAGGTATTGATTGACATTTACCACATGGGACTTCATTACTTTACACTAGTATATCTGAATGTAAAGTGACATTTTCCAAATACAGGCAGACACTATCCCCTATGCAGCAATACACTCACACATTTATCTATGACATACTGGGACACTTGTATTGACCTGATCCCCACATTGCCCAGAATGGGTAACTCTGCAACATGTACTGGCTTTTGTTAGGGATATTCTTCTTGATTTGTTTTTCATGGAAACTAGGATGTAGGTAAACAAGAAGAAGGAGATGAGATCATCTGGATCATCTGGATGATGACCCATCCCGGCATGTAATTCAGATGATGCACATATTGTGAATACAAAATTTATTTTAGGTTTTCTGGCCTAGGCTTGGAGCTGAAAACCATCTCCTTCTCTGTACTCTCCTTCACTGAGGTCGGGTGAGATACTCAATCTATACAATATATTCTTCAGTCAATGAACAAGCTTAAGGAACTTCAGTGTTTGAATCAATCTTCTTTCCATTAAAAAGGACGTTGGTTTCATTATGAAGGTATTTATTGACCTCTGAATAGGTCTTCCCCACCAAATCACAGAGCTGATCGTGGGAGAGCTTTTTGCTTTGATATATTATGAGACACCATAATGGTGGCATGATGTTTTGGGTTTTTTTAGTATCTATTTTTAAATATTTGGAGTACCTTTTCCCTGAAAAAAAGGCCACTGTCTTCTCTTGAGAAATGAGAATACACTTGATATTGAAGTAAACGGGAGGGAAGCCAAAAACTTGGCCCAGGATTTCTTATACAGGCATGTTATTTCCCAAAAACATGTTTTAGTGTATTCAAAAGACTTATTTCTTACCCGAACTTGTACGTGGCGTATTTCACATAATTAAAACCAACAAACAAACAAACAAACAAACAAAATTAAAATTTGCAATCCTGTCTTTTACTACTTATTTAAATAGAATGTGTCAGGACAAAATGCTTATAGGATCGTGATTCTATAGATATTCTCAAAGAAGCAACCCTGGCAAAATTCTACATTAGTATAATACAAGCTTTGTTTCAACCCAGGGTTACTGAAACAGCACAGAAAAATATCTGAATTATCTACAGATCCTTCTTGTAGCAAGCCAGGATGATGAAGGCTGCCACATAGAAACTGCTTCCTGTTAATCCTTCACATTTAAACTCAGTTTGAAACTCTACTTCATCCTCCTCCCTTTATGGCTGCTGTAATGCTGACACAAAGGGAAGAGTCTAGTTCTTAGGCAAGTGGCTTACAGAAGATGCAAAGAATTAAACAAACACCCATGTAAAGTTTAGCACCTAGACAGCATAGCATAAAGAAAGTGTATTTATATTGTGAGAGCTCACTAATAACAATTTTCTGTATTCTGCACTAGCCTCTCCTCCTAACTACTTAGAGTTGCAGCCCCAGATGGAGACCTTTATACCTTGATCCTAAAGGAATAAATTTCTCCCTGAAGAGAAGTCAATCAAAAAGAAAAGTGTGTCTTTTTTTTAATTCATAAATAAGAGAGAATTCTTTTTCATGTCAGTTGTAGTTATTTCATGCATTAATTAAGAAACCAAATGGTATACCTATTTTCTTATAAGACTTGATTGTTCTTCAATAAATGTAAAGGACTTTTTTCCACCAAAATAGCTTTTGCATGTGACAATAAGTTGGTTAGAGCATGGTGATAATAATGTCAAAGTCATGGGTTCAATCTCCATAGGGGCCATTCTCTCAAGAGATGGACTCCGTAATCCTCTTGTACACAAGAATACCTAAGGATCCATTGCTTTAGTGTCTAGCCATGTCAATTTATTGTACTTTTCTATGAGACTTTCTGAATCATAGAATAGTTTTGGTTGAAACAGACCTTAAAAATAATTCCCAACACACATATTTTTAGACCAGGTTGCTCAGAGCCCTATCCATCATGGTCTTGAACACTTCCAGGGATACAGCATCCTCTGGGCAACATTTTCCAGTGCCTCACCACCCTCACAGTAAAGAATTTCTTCCTAATATCATTTTCCACTACTGATTTGCTTGTTCCTGTGACTGATATCTGTGCCACAGTTACCCTAGCTGTCCAATTTGGGCACCTAGAAGCTTAGTGTTAGGTCCTGGGAATATTTGTGTATGTTATCAGGCTAGAGCTATTATTGATTCATTGTATATGATATAGTGGCAACTTTTTGTAGTATATTAACAAGATTCTTTCATGTCAATTCATATTGTCAAATGTCTATGGGTCAAAGGATGTATTCCTCTGACTGGTCAGCAGCATGAGAATGGCATAAAATTTTCTATGAAATCTACAGGGAACTTTTTTGCATTAGTTGTTACATATAACACAGATATATAGCGCCAGTACAGTGTAAGAAGTATATACTACTCTTCACCTTGTTCAAAAATATTGAATTAACAAAATACCGTGAAGCATCTCCCTCTGTCACACTCATGTTTATGCTGCACACACACACACGCGTGTGTGTGTGTGTGTGTGTGTGTGTGTGTGCCTTGCTTTCACTAACCTTCTCACCAGAAAGAAAGAGATATTTAAAATTCAATGTGCTAATCTGAATCAAGATTGTGTATATCAGGACTATTAAAGGCCTCAGAGTTGATTGATTTTTCTGTGCTTTGGATTATAATCACAATATTTTACCTATTTATTTATTTCAAGAAACTGGTAGAAATTAACATGAATACACACGTTTCTAATTCCTGACTACATAGTTACTTAGCACTAAAATGCTACATAAATATGTAATGTCGTATGAATAAAACTTAATTTTTTTTCTGTACTTGTCTCTCCTTGTAGTTATTTGTTGGAATACTTAATGGCCAATTAGAAATCTATTTCTCTGACAGTTAAAATCTATAATTCATCAGATGCAATATGATAATTGCCTGTTCATAATCTCAAACATTGCACATCACTGAGGAAATGATTCAGAATTGTTTTCCAATTATAAATAAACTTAATTGCTCGGAAAACATACTGTCTCTTACAATCTCATAGAAGCCGGCATTGGGAGCTAAGATGACACTACTTAAAGTTTTGCAGCTCATAATTTAGCAGTTTAAATGCACAGTTAAAACTTTATAGACATACATCAAGGCCAATGGTGCTATTCATGCCCTGCAGTTGCATCATTTGAAGCTTAAATCAGGGATATGGTGATGATCAGATAGAGACAGAGATATGCCTTTGGCCACAGTTTTCAACTCACTGACAAACATGGAGTTTCTCAACCTGCAAACTTCAGCAGACTAAAGGGACAGTAAGAAGTGAATTAATGTTTCTTTTTCTTGGTTGTGCTCCAGAGACTTATTAGCCATCAGAAAAAGTATTTGAATGTTTTCACCCTCTGGAGACTCATGTCTTATATAAAAAATCCCATATTCACAGAGTCAGATTGGAAAAAAATCTCTGAGATTATCTAGCCCAACCTATGACTGAACACCACCCTGTCAACTAGATCTTGGCCCTGAGTACCATATCCAGTCTTTGCTTTAACACCCTCAGGAATGCTGCCTCCACTGCCCTCCTGGGCAGCCCATTACAATATCTATATGATCCCTTCTTCCCAATCTCCAGACTAAACTTCCCCTGTGCAGTTTAAGACTGTGACCTCTTGTCCTGCTGCTAGTTGCCTGGGAGAAGACTCCAACTCCCACGTGGCTACAACCTCCTTTCAGGGAGATGTAGAGAGTGATAATGTCACCCTTGGGCCTCCTTTTCTCCATGCTAAGTGATCCCAGCTCCTTCAGCTGCTTCTCATAGGACTTGTCCTCCAGACCCCTCACCAGTTTCATTGTTGTTCTCTGGACCTGCTCTAGTGCCCCAATTGAGGGCTACAGTACTCAACACAGCACTTAAGGGGCAGCCTCACAAGTACTTGTACAGGTTAAGGATGTCCTCCCTGGTCCTGCTGGCAACACTACTCCTGATACAAGCCAGGATGCCTTTGGTCCTCTTGGCCACCTGGTCACATGGCTGGCTCATGTTGAAGTGGCTGTCAACCAGCATCCCCAGGGCCCTTCCCACTGGGACACTTTTTAGCCACTCTTTCCCCAGCCTGAGGAGAAGCTCAGCATGAGGTTCTCATAGCTGAAGTGCAGGCCCTGGCACTTTGTCTTGTTGAAGCTCATGATGCTGTTCTCAATCCATCAATCCAGCCTGCCCAGGTCCATCTGCAGAACCTTCCTGACCTTCTGTAATTTTTTTGTTTTTCATTGTTTTCCTGTCTTTCCTCCTTGCTCTCTTCCTTGATAGTAAATAGAAGTCAATTCTTATTTTTGTCACAAATATTTGATCTCATTTGTGCCTTAATCTTGCTCCAGATATTTTCAAACTTCCCCCCCCACCTCCTTCTGTAAATGCAGCTTGGGACACATGGGCTTCCAGCTTTCCCAGGAATATGTCATGGGAGATGGTCTTGAAAGCTTTGCTGAAATCTAGGTAGACTATGTCCACAGCCTCAAGCACTAGATGGGTCACCTGGTCATAAAAGAAGATCAGGTTATTCAGGTAGCACCTGCCTTTCCTTAACCCATGATGTCTGGGTCTGACCCCTTGCCTGTAGGGGTGATCACATTCAGGATAATCAGCTCCATAACCTTGCTGGGCAGCAAGTCAGGCTGATAGGCTTGTCCTTCCCCAAATCCTCCTTCCAGCCCTTCTTGTAGATGGGTGTCACACTGGGACCTCCCCCATTAGCCAGGGCAGGAAAGATATTTGGTAGAAAGCAGCTTAGTGAGTTCTGGCAGTTCCCTTACAACCCTAAGATGAATCCCATCTGGTTCCATAGACTTATGAGCTTTTAATTGGCTCAGTAGGTCACTACTTTCTCCTGGATTACAGGGGGTTCATTCTACTCCTCATCCCTGCCTACCAGCTGAGAATACCAGCTGAGGATAACTAGTCTTACTGTTGACATATCAATCTCTCTCAACAAAATGTGCATGAAGAAGCTGTGGAAAATATCTTTATCAATTTTTTCCTTGCTAATCTAAATATGTGTGCTACAGGAGCTACTTAGACACAAAACTGTTACTTGTAAAAAAAAAAAAAAAAAAGATGAATAGGATTAAAAATATTGCCTTTTGTCTCTGCATTTTCAATGATAATTTGAAACTTGTGTCATGACCTCTCAATATCCCAGGCATGTGGTTGATGTGCAAGGTCCTAATATTTCTATGATGAATATGTAGTAAGGTTGTTTGCTGCAAAGGTAGAAGCCCTGACAATGCTGAAATGTGCCACAGACAACCTCCTCTTTTGTCTCCTTTTGAAGAATGAAAAGCAAATTGCTCTGACTGATGAAGATGTTATCAAAATGTGATTCTCAGTTCCTCTTTCAAGTGCTCGAAATCTGGAACTGTCAAAAGACCACATGGAAAATGAGCTAAAAACCTGTTCAACCAGACTATTTGCAAGCACAATCACAAACCAATCCCAAACAAAACGACTTCCCAGTCTGGAGAACTTTTGGTTCCTTGGAGGCATAGGCTGAAACAAGAAATACTGATGCACAGAGACAATGGCAATCTCACAAATGATTGCCTATCCTGCTCTAAAAACACTTCAGTAGCAGAAGCTGCATGGTGAGTCATTCCATAACTAAATCTTACCTCATACCCTGTAGATGAGATCATAAACTATCCAAAATAAGGCATGTCTGAAGCACATATGTGAGAAACTCCACAAAAAAGACAGAGATTTATATATTTTAGAAATTTGTAAGCCTTCTCTCTTAAAAAGAAATTTTCTTTTGTGCAAGTTCCCTGCATTGAATATTTGAGCAACATCACCCTCACCTCCACATTTTATCTGTAAATAAAAGCATACAGAATCATAAAACCACTTAGGTTGGAAAATACGCGCAAGACTGTTGAGTCCGACCATTGACACAGTTAAGGACACCACTGAACATGTCCCTAAGTGACACAGCTTTTAAATATCTCCAAGAATGGTGACTCCACCACTTCCCTGGGCATCCTGTTCCAAGGCTGGATGAATCTTTTTCCCCTAGATTTCAATCTAAGCCTTCCTTGGTGCAACTTTGAGGCCATTTCCACTTGTTCTATCACTTGTTATTTGGGAGAAGAGACATCACTACAATCTCCTTTCAAGTAGTTTTAGGGAGTGATAAGATCTCCCCCGAGCCTCCATTTCTTCAGGCTAAACAACTCCAGCTCCCTCAGCTGCTCCCCATAAGACTTGTATTTAAGGCAGTCTACTTTTGCTCCACCTGAAGAGAAAGAAACCAGTTATTAACTAGTGAGAAGAACAGCCTTTTTCCCTCAAATAACCCTAAGGGATCAAAAGAGAAATAAGTACAGTTATCTTGCAAAATGCAGCAACATCTCACAGTATATAGCTAGATTTGCCTTTTTTTTCTGTAGTTAGTCTGCTGTTTCAATATAAAATACTTGTTTGTGGGGTTTTTTTCAGTATTCACTAAAAGAAACTCTATAAGTCATCACAGCTGGTGTGGCTGTGCAAATTCACTTACATCTTCAAAGAAAAAAGGTCAGAATGAGATTGCTACTCAAAAGCATGTCATACAGGTGAGACAGGTAGGAATAGATACCCTTTGTTATAAAACTTGCAAATTGAACATGGACAATATGTTCTGACATTTAAAAAAATGTTTCTTTTCTTCTTTACCATGTATATTTAACATAACTCAATCTCATGAATATATAATTTACTATTTTCCAGTGATAATAGCAGAATGGAGAACATAAAGTATTCAAAAGAGCAGAAATATGAAGGACAAGGTTGTAGTCTCAGATACATATCATTAGCAGCTAATAACATTACTCAGAAAATCAGAATTCACAGAAGTAATATACGTTAAGTAAAACCAAAACATGGAACAATGACAAAATATACGTCAGTCAGGCTGAAGTTCAAGCCTTTTACATATTTTGGGTATGTATTTAAGACTATCAGCTTATTTCTTCTGAATGTGGTAAAATAAAGGTTTACAGAAGTATTTGTTACTTTATCTTTGATGCCTTTCCTCTCAAAAGTTTCCTGAAACTGTCATTCAATATGGCAGAATGGACAATTTCTGCCCTTAAAGTCAGTTACAAAAATAAGAAAAATAAAAGAAAAACTTCAATAACATTTTCTAACAAACCTTTTGGGTCTTATGTTATTTTCGTGAGCAATGAATAAATCATAAAATGGTGTAGATTTGGAGATCATTTAGTTCCAACCTCTTTGCCATGTGTAGTGACACCTTCCACTAGACAAGGTTGCTCAAAGCAGTATCCAACAGGGACTTGAACACATGCAGGGATGAAGCATCCATAGCTTTGGGCAACCTGTTCCAGTAGTTCACCACCCTCACAGTAAAGAATTTTTTCTTAATGTTTAAATCAAAACCTACGCTTTTTCAGGTTAAAGCCATTCCTTCTTGTCTTACCACTTCATGGCCTTGTAAAAAGTCCTTCTACATCTTTCCTGTTCACTCCCTACAGGTACTGAAATGACTGTCTCATGCCTTCTCTTCTCCAGGCTGAACATCACCGGCTTCTTTAACCTCTCTCCACAGGAGAGGTACTCTTTCCTTCTGATTATTTTTTGTGGCTCTCCTCTGAACTCATTCCTCCTCCAACTCACATGTCATGAACTTCTGTCAATCCATTATCCCAGCCTCTATTTATGCTTGGGATTGCCCCTACCCAGGTGCAGAACTTAGCACTTGGCCTTGCTGAACTTCATGAAGTTTGGATCCAGCCCACCTCTCAAGCCTTTCATGGTTCCTCTGACTTGCATCCCTTCCCTCCAGTGTGTCGAGCACACCACACAGCTTGGTGTCAGCGAAAATGCTGACAGTGCAATCAGTCCCACTGTCCAAACCACTGGCAAAGATATTAAACAGTGCTGGACACAGTACTGGCATCTGAGGAACACCACTTGTCACTGCTGTGCACTTGGGCGTCCAGCCATTTACCACATCCCTTTGAAGAGTGACCATCCAGCCAATTCCCTCTCCACCAAGTGGTACACCCATCAAATACATGCCTCTCCAGTTTAGAGATAAGGATGCCATGAAGGACAGTGTCAAATGCTTTGCAGAAGTCCTGGTTGATGACCTCAAGTGTCCTTCCCTTATCCACCAATGTTCTAACATTGTTGTAGAAGGCCACAAGTTTTGTCAGGCATGATCTTCAGACACAGGAAATCCATGCTGGCCATCACCAATCAACTCTTTATTTCCTATGAGCCTTAACATAATTTCCAGGAGGATCTGCTCCATGACCTTGCCAAGCACTGATGTTAGACTGACTGGCCTGCAGTTCCTGGAGTCTTCCCTATTTCCTTTTATGAAAAAAGGGGTTATGTTTCCCCTTTTACCAGCAGCATTAACTTCACAGGACTGTCACTATTTCTAAAATATGGATGGATAGTGGATTAGTCACTTTGTGCACCAGTTCCTTTATGACCCGTGTATGTATCTCATCAGGTGCCATGGACTTGCGCACTGTCAGGTCCCTTAGATCTCAGGTTCTCAAATCTGATCTTCTCCTACAATGGGCATTTCTTTATTCTCCCTCCCTTTGCCTTTGCACAAAGTTGAAATGCAACTGAAATAATGCAAAATCTATTACTGGATATTTTGCTAATTAACTAATCTTAAATGAGGCATGTTAACTAAGAATAAATAGTGGAAAATAGCTGCAATTCTGGTGTTACAATTTGGTCTCTTTCATGTTAAAAGTGTTTTAAAAATGCAGATGGTAAAAAAATATAGACCCTACCCAAGCATTCATATTGATGTCACTTCAGTGCCATATTGCTTCTGAGTCTCAGCAAAAAAGGCCAATGGAAATGGCAATACCATATATAAAAATTATTTCGCAGTGTAGATGGATTAAACCTAGGGCCATTAACCTATAAAGATTATGAATTGCTTGTTTGAAAAAGATGATAGATACAGAGAATAAATTACGCACTCTTTAAATTCAGGAACAGTGTTTTCAGCATCATACCTCATAGAATTGGAAGATTCTACAAAAGAGGAGAGAATATTGATTAGTATTTTTCAGTTTATGAGAACAGGACTTTTCTACTTGCTCTCTGTAAATTCTGTATTTAATCCAGAATTTATATAATATTTAGAATAGCAATTTATCTAAATGTCCTTCCTGATTGTTTTTTTTTTTTTTTTTTTTATTTCCCTCTTTAAAGAAGTTTTGTTTGGCTTGTTTGTTATTAGATTATTTCACTTGGTTTGGCTTAGGTTTTCTTTTCAGTTTATTCTGTTTATTCTTCTTGCAGCCTGTAATTTGGCAAGATAGTCTCTCAGGTAACTTTAAGATAGCCAAACCAATGCATGTAGAGTTGGCTTTGTCTATTATATCTTGTTTAGGGACATTGGTGTAATTTTTCATTTTATTGTTTTGATAGATATGAGGCTGAATTTATTTTAAAATTGCTGGATGGTTTCTTGCTTTCGTAGTTTTCCTGCATCGATGCCTTATTTCTGTTGGCTTTTTTTTTTCATGTGTAATGAGGGACAGATAGAAGGGAAGAGAAGAGAAGAGAAGAGAAGAGAAGAGAAGAGAAGAGAAGAGAAGAGAAGAGAAGAGAAGAGAAGAGAAGAGAAGAGAAGAGAAGAGAAGAGAAGAGAAGAGAAGAGAAGAGAAGAGAAGAGAAGACCTAAAATCATCATCTAGTTTAACTGCCTGGCCAATTCAAAGCTGAGAAAAAGTTAAAGTGTGTTGTTGAGGGCATTGTCCAAATGCCTCTTAAACATTGACAGGGCCTCAAACACCTCTCTAGGAAGCCTTCATGCAGTAAAAAATATTTCCTGATGTCCAGTCTACACTTCCTTTGATGCAACTTTGAACTATTCCCACGTGTCCTATCACTGGGTGGCAGGGAGAAGAGGTCAGCACCTGCCTCTTCACGTCCTCAGGAAGACATATAGAGCAGGTTCTTATTCCTCTGGCTGTTTTTTGAATAGAATCATACAGAATGCTAAATTTTGTTCATATGGGGTATTCTTCTGAAAAGAAACTCCACAACAGATTTTTACAGAAAGTTCCTAACTTGTGCTACATTCAATTCCATGTCAGGGGAAAGCACAATTTGTTTCCCTTAACAGTGTCAGAAAAGGCTGATCCAGGTTTTCATAAAATAAATTGACCTTGTGCTGTCCTCTGCATCAGGGTGAACTTCACCCTATAGTAATAATGGCAGTGGTAACAACAGTAATTGCAAACAGTGCTATTGGACTGCAACCAGCCAGGACAATTTCAGGACAGCTACTATACAGCTCAAATCACTGAGCAAGCAGATGCTTAGCAGGCTGCTATTATATCTTTCAGTTATTGACAAAGAAAATCTCCTGGGTACCATGAGGACACCCTATCACTGTAGTAAAGCTGCTTAAACAGAAGCTATCAGGAAAAATTGCTCAAAAAAATCCCTAAACCAAAAAAACTCAAAAACCAACACAGCAGGGAACAGGCTATTATGGTGCAACTCATATTGCCCAGTGTTACAGAGTTCTTCAGGGTATATAGTGGCAACAGGAAGGTCCAAACAGGGGTTGAAATGCCATCTCAGAAAATCTTTTTCATTTATTCTTTCTGAGGATTTGTAAGTTTGAATGTTTAACTGTGTGCCTAGCCTGTACTCGGGAAATACTGAGTTATCTTTTTATTGGATTTTGGTTTGCTGCAAATTTAAGAATATATAGGGAATGGTTGAAACAATAGTTTGAAAGGCAGATACATAGATATTTACAATGAAAATATTTTCCTTTTGATAAAGCAATGTTGTGAAACAAACACTGTTGACATATTCAATAATATGCAGGTAAACACATCTGTCTGAATGAGTCCCTTTGAGCAATTTTTTTTCTGTCCCTGCAATATGTTCACATATAACACAGTCACAGAATATGCTGAGTTGGAAGGAAGCCACAAGGATCATCAAGTCCAGCTCCTGGTCCTGCAAAGCACCATCCTGAAGAGTCACACCATATTCCCGAGTTTTGTCCACATTCTGTGTGAACTCTGTCAGCCTCAGTGATGTGACCACTGTGACAAGTTTCCTGGGGAACTTGTTCCAGTGTCCACCCATCTTCTGGGTGAAAAACCTTTTTCTAATAAAAAACCTAAACCTCCTCTGATACAACTTCAGGGAATTACATTCCCTCAGATCCTGTCACTGGTTACCACAGAGAAGAGATCAGTGCCTGCCCCTCCTGTTCCCCTCACAAGGAGGATGTAGACCATGATGAAGTCTCCTCTCAGTCTTCTTCAGGCTGAGTCTATCCACAGCACTTCTTTCCAGCATCTCATTCCCCAGTCTGTCCATACCTCCTGGGTTGCTTCATCCCAGGTAGAATGCAGCACTTTCTCTGTAGAACTTTGTATTTCCAGCCCTCTAATTTGTTGAGGCATCTCGGCAGGGCCTTCCTGCCCTTGAGGGAGTCAGCTCATCTCAGTTTTGCATTGTTTGTGAATATGTATAGGTGTTTGTTTGTATAAAAGTAAATTCAAAGCACATAAATGGCTGCCTGCTTCTCTCAGTTTTTCATGGGGAAATCCTTAAGGTCTATGACTTTATGATAATAGGAAGCTGGACTGAGCAAAATGGGACAAAATGAAGTGCTCACAGACAGACCAGTCACTAACCAGCTAACCAGGAAAATAAAGATGATGAGTTTCAAAAATGTTAGTCATTGAAGAGCTTAGGACACATGGAGGTCTTAAGGAGCTCTTTGGAAAAAATTGTGTTGGAGGGTAACACTAGGGACACTGCAGTTATTATAGACATCTGGGTTTGCTTTTGTCTTAATTTCAGTACATTTTTGTTAATCAAGATTATGTCTAAACCACTTTTGAGGACAGAATTTTTAATCTTACATTGCTGCTTATTTTTAAACAGTGATAGTTATTTGCAATACTTTAAATAGACTACCTGCAAACAAACACTCTAGCCTTGATGGGTTTCTATAAAAAAATTAAATATCACATTTAAATTACATAAAAATATGTGAAATTGCAGCATGTAGTGATTACTGTCATACTGATGTTGATCAGCATGTGAAAATTGCATTTAAAATTGTGAAAATTGCTATTCATTGTTAAAATTATACACTTTTCATAAATGTCATGCTATTTTTAAGTGAATAAATTTTCATATAAAGGATATGGGGTATTCTTAGAGCACAGAAAAAAAAATCAGAATTAAAATCAAACTTTAAAGAAAATAAAATTTTCATTTTGCAATGCAATAACTTTATTAAATTGTTTACATTTTTCTTAATTGAAAGCAAATGTGAAATGAAATTTTGTTTGTTGCCATAAATGTTCAAATGAAAATTCTGCATGCAGTTGTCAGAAGAGTTTTTCTATCTGTATAAGTGTGACATGTCATCCCATAATATATATTGAGCTCTGTCAGGAGACTTGAGTTTACAGTTGGTTTTTCTAGTGTGAGTGTTAGCTGGGAGTGAGATTTTTCCCTTCCATTCCTGGCTGACGTAGCTGTGTTCACCTAATATTGTAGCATAGACCTGGCTTTATTCATGACACATAAAGCTAAAAGCTTGCATAAGTTTTTGCAAGGTTGATGCCTTTGATTTTAAGACCCTTAAGACCATGTCTAAGTTTTCAATAGTATTTTGTTTATGGACACTGCATTAGCTCTGGTTCCTGAGAGAGTCTCTAAAGGACTACAGAAATAAAAATTATAACTAAAAGTAATAGGAATTTACCAAGTGTGTAGTGCAACTTGCAGGAATTTATGAAGCTAAGAAAAGAGTCTTATTAAAATTGGGAGGAAGAGAGGATTTTATGATCTACAAAATCCAATAGATACAGCCATACAAGATGCCCACACATTTTGTACCAGGGTAAATGAAATAGTTTTCTACTTTAATAATGCTTTGGGGAATATGTGGCAAAAAGGTTCTTGTTCCTTTTAATTTTAAAGTAGACTACCCCTCTTAATTACTGCATTCAGGCAGTCATGTACCACATACAACAGTTGTAGCCGATGAAGTCATGGAATGCTTTAAATCAGAGCAAACAAGAAGGATTTAAAAGGGACAATATTATATTTGTTGGAGTTTTCTTTATATCAAGCTAAAAGTTAAAAAAAGTATGACAGAAATTAAGTCTGACAATCTTATTTAATGAAATCAATGTAAATTTTTTATTTGGAGCTTATATTTCTTGGATAAAATAAGTTTATTTAGCAACTTAAAATGCAGATATATATTTTTATTTTCAGGACGTCTTCTCAAACAAAGAATTAAATCCAAAAATTTGACAATAATCAAGGTAATTTAACAATTAGTCATAAAATTATGATGTCTTTCCACTGAGATCTGGATATTTTCACTTGTAAAATATTGTAGATGTGTCATTTCATTATGCTTCTTACATTTCAATGAAAGTTTTTGCTAAACTGAGGTCCTTGAATTATGTCCAGGCCAGTATCTTCAGGCTTTTTTGATTTTGAAATGCTGTCTGATGAGTAACGCAGTTGTTTTTTTTAAAAAAAGCATACAAATAAACAAAACTGTAAAGCTTTAAGGATACCAATTACACCAGAACACCATTACTGTTCAAAAATATAGGAATAAAGGATATCATTCAAGTCAAATGTCAGCAACAATTTTGTCACATATGTGCTGGCACAATATATGGATGGCACTGAAAACTCTAACCAAAATGTGAAACAGAAAAAACAAACATGCATAGAAATGGAAATGTAAAAAGTATTTTCCATTATGGCTTTGTGCAGAATGAAATGAAACAGCAATTTCTCTACCTGTCTTTTTAAGGCATGGAATAAAGGTGCTAAGTTGGGACACACATTGTGTATGATTGTCTGTAAGACAATCTAACATTGGAAGAACTTGATGGCATTCACTCCTGGTCTTACTTATTAGACTTGACATGGGTCAAAGTCTTCACTCTGAGAAGTTGTTTTAGAAGTTTTAGAGAAGCTGCTCATGATTTAATGTGCTGTAAATCAAACAAGATCTATTTTTATTGAGACTTGCAATGCAGCCTAGTGCTACCAAAATTTTTCAAAGGTAAAAATTCTTTCAGAATATGCTAGGTTGATCAGAAATGATGGAACAAACCAGTTTCTTTCCAAGATATTGGAAAAAAAACAACTTTGCAATTAGACCCCCCTCCCCCCCCATATTTTACTTTATGTTGCATATAAAATTGTGGAGCTACATTATTTTCAATGGCACATAGACTTGAGGAAATTCTACTTCCCTACCAGGGCGGTAGTTCTATTGATAACACTTACTTTGGGATCTCAGATTGCCATTTTTCTCTGTCATCAAGGCACATTTATGCTGGTTATGGCCTGGCACAGATGGCTTGAGGACTACCTTTTCTTGTGGGCCAGGGGCAGCGCCCATTAATAACCAGGGTGTACAGGGAATTATCAGTAATTTCTGTAGGAAATCTCAAGAGACAATCAAAGACACATATTCATTGTTCCCAGGATGGTTGGCCTGCTCCAGCACAAAAATTTCCATCTTGAAACCCAGATGTAATTGCTAAATTCAGCTTCTGAAAAGTTGTAAGCTCAAATGTTCAGATGCAGAACTGTGTTTTTATTAGGCTAATTCATAGCTGCCAGTATGGATAATGGGCTGATGTGGAGATCAATGGTAGGAGAAGCAGTAATAAAAATTAATTTTCACAAAAAGAAGGTTTTGGTCTTAATTTTTCAGTCTAAGCAGATGATCACTTTTTAGATAGATAAGAGTAAAAAATCTCCTTCTAGTAGTGACAAAAGCTTCTTCTTAATTTTTTTTTGATTCAAGGTGTTATATTGGTATAGGCAACATCAACAAATCTCTGAATGTGGAAGGAACTGCATTATCCCAAGCCATAGTTAAAGAAATGGCTACCTCTGTTCCTTAGACTTCATATGTGTGTGTTGCATTCTTTCTGTGTAGGGTTCTGGTAGATTTATAACATGTGACAGAATATCAGCAGCACAGATTTCATGAGCCATCATTAAAATATGTAAATAATGCTGGTCTTAATATAACATAACATAAAATTTAATAACTTATTAATACCTCTGGTTTACAGATGGGGATTACCTTGATCCTTGTCACCCCTGGAGAGTCAAGAAATTCCATATAATGAAAGCTTATATGCCCCATATTAATAAAGTGAAATTTCTTTGCATTCCCAGGAGCTTTATAGTGAAACGTTATACCTAGTCAGAGTGCCAGCAAAGCAACATTATAGAAGACATATATTTTTTTAAGAACAGTTTATGGGTATTTCTTCTAGTATCTGTTACAAGTAATTCCATAGATCATGAAAAAAACACTTAATTTACATTCAGTTGTGGGCTTTAGATTTTAATTTGGGGGTTTGTTTAATTAAATACACCCTCTGTAATTTAGTTGCCAAGCCAGAAGGGAGGTTGATATGTCACCAATGATTTGCTAATACATCCATTTTGCAGCTGAATGAAATGACTATTTGCCCTAGTGTATATTCATGCTGCAATGGGAAGTGTCCCATTATAAGATGAGCCTCAAGTGTTCAAAAATATTAATGCTGTAGCAACTGGTGGTGTGGTAATGAGTCATAAATGACAACAAATGGCAAAAAAGGTAGTCTTATTCTATTAGGCCATAAAACTACTGTTTTCTTACAAACTAATACAAGTACATAGATTAAACAAACAATCAAACAAAAAGGCTGGAGTAGCAGTTTTGTATTGTCCTGTATTTAATTTTTATTTTAATTTTTATTCCCTGTTGTTTTATGGATTTTTTTTGAGGGGCTGGATATAAAATGGGAGTAGTGCAGACCAAGGATACAAACCCCCTGTAAAGCAGTGAGATGGGTCAGAGCAGCAATTTATAACAAAAATGGTAATATTGTAATTTAAACAGATACAAAAAAAGAATAAATTTTAGAGGGAAAACTCTGAAAAGCATGGGCTGTAGATAAATTCATCATAATCACTGCTGTGCCAGTGAAATATCTAATAATGTGACACTACTGTGGTTAACTGAATAATAATATTGTCTATCTCTGTGACTAGTGTTGTCATAATGAAACAGAAATGCTGGAAGATGTAGCTGCTCCTCAGAGTCTCTTTAAAACCTGGAGGTATCATCATATACAGTTTGCTGTTACTGTAAAGTTACATTTTACCATCTTTGTTGGCAACAGGTTTTGGTGAACTCAGAGAAAACTTTCTGAGAGCTGTTCAGGGCCTCATGAAGCAAGCCAGAAGGTTCAGGTGAATACTACTTGTACAAGTGCATTTGCAAATATTTTTTAAGTGTTTGAACATACTTTTTGATACAATATTCAGACAATCTAGTGAACCTACTCATAATATGCTGAGAAATTGCAACAATCAAGGTAGTTTCTGATCTTCTTCTCACAAGGGATTTTTTTTCTAAATTTAAAAAGGACATAGTCTTTCCAGGAAAAGTATAACTGAGGATTATAAATCTAGTTTCAATTATGAATAAGATATTTTTGTGCAATAATCTGATATTTTCATTCATACTTATAATAAATTTCTAAAAGAATAAAGAAAAGAAAGAAAGAAAGAAAGAAAAAGAAAGAAAGAAAGAAAGAAAGAAAGAAAAAGAAAGAAAGAAAGAAAGAAAGAAAGAAAGAAAGAAAGAAAGAAAGAAAGAAAGAAAGAAAGAAAGAAAGAAAGAAAGAAAGAAAGAAAGAAAGAAAGAAAGAAGCTTCTTGAAAGTTTAAGACTATATCAGCAGGCAAAAAATAAAACAAAACTAGAAGACTTCCTTTGATCTCAAACATCAAATTGATTGTCAGCTATTTTAAGCTCCCTTCCACAGCAGTCGTCTTGCAGCTGATGCTCCCCACGATCTCTCCATGTCTTGCCTTCTCTTCCATTGTACACCACAAATGGTTCTGCACTTGCAGGGTGAATTACACCTGGCTGAAAAAACAACCAAAAACTGAAGATGTTATTTTTCAGGAGAATGATTTACCCTATCATTTCCACTGTGGGTAAGCAAGCTTGTGACACAACAAGGTGTGGTGGTTTGACAGGAAATGTGTTTTTTGGGATGCTGTGTTTTTGGCCAATGGATATTCAGGCTTTAATATTGGCATTTAACCTGGCCATTGGGACATGGACACGCCTCTGAGAACACGGGGTTAAAAGCAGAGCTCTCCCCTGGGAGGGTCCTCTTGGGTTTCCGGCGGGAAAGAGTTCGGGTCTCTGCCCCGGCCCAGCTGCTGGCTGGGCAGGGGAGGGGAAAAGCCATGTGGCCGAGAGAGGTAGGCCTGAGCCCCGGGGTGGAAGGGTGGAAGAGAGAGAGAGAGACACCGGGAGCCATCGGGTGCCCCCCCCTGAGAGACAGAGAGAGAGAGAGAGAGAGAGCCGCTGCCTGAGACTGTAACCTTGAAACTGGATAAACATGGGCCTGTGCCGGCAGCACGGCTGGGACGGAGAAGAAGGGGGGGTTCAGCCGGCTGCTTGTAGGAGCTTTTAACCCCTTTTTGGAGAATGAGAACTTTACAGATCATTGACCTTTCCTAGAAGATAGAGTGGAAGATGAGGAAGAAAATGGGCCAGTGTGAGAGAGGTCTGGGCAAGTGAGAGATAGTAGAAGAATAGAGAAGAATCCTAGTGGGAAGAGATGATGGAGTGGCTTTTGCTGGACTCTTTTTGTATAGCCATGGACAGAACCATGTTCCTTGTGATACAGAGACTGCATTCTAGGGGGAGGCAATGGCCTCAGAGCCAAGAGGGTTCAGTGTTGATGCCCCTCGGCCCCAGGGGGTGGAAAAATATGGGGGGGACAGGTGTCCCAAAGGAGAGATTGTGGGGACAGGTGTCCCAAAGGAGAGACTGTGCCTTTTTTGGATCGGGACAGAGCATCCTTAAAAGACAACCCTAGAAGCAGTTCTGGTCCGTGTTCAGTGGTGAGAGCACTGGACATGAAAGGAAGAGGTCACGACGGCAGATGTACTCCGGGCGGTGCCACAAGTGACACAGGAACACACGAGGCTTCGATTGTGTTTCCAGGGGAAGCCCATGGCACAAGAAGGACTCCTCTCCTCTTGATGAACTGAGGATTGATTGTTTGAAGGGTGGTGCTGGACCGAGAGTTGGTGATTTGAGAAACAAATGTATTGTGTTGGAAATTTGGTGGGGGGAGGAGGAAATGCATTTGTGAAGTTTTCATTTTCCCTGTGTATGTGTGTTCCTTTTTCTTTGTAGTTGTAGTGTAGTTAATAAAGTTTTGTTTTCTTTTTTCCCTAAGTAGGAGCCTGCTTTGCTTATTCCTGGTCACATCTCACAGCAGAAACCAGGGAGAAGGTATTTTCATGGGGGCACTGGCATTGTGCCAGTGTCAAACCATGACAAAAGGCTAGTGAAAAACCCAAAATTCCAGGGTCAGAGCAGGCACTTCTGCACTTTTGAAAGAAAACTAGATTCTAACAGTGATCTAAGTAAGGCAAATTTATTTCGGGTATATTCCTTTGCCAGGAACTTATCCATGCTTATGGGTGGATAAAGCACAACATGTTCTTTCTTATTTTCTGACTGCCTTTGGGGTCCAGCCACCAAAGAAACACAAGTAGTAGAGCTGACACCCTGTGTTCACATGAAGCAGATGCTTTCTATGTCAGAAACTGAAAATTTGTCTCCTGTCATTACAATGTAGTGAATAGTAGATGAATGTGGGTCAGAAACTCAGTTCTATTAATACTGAAAGGTTTTCAAGAAAAAGTTGAGAAGAAGGATTGGTTGTTTTGGTTTTTTGTTGCTGTTCTGGCCTGGCCTAAAGTCTGGTACATTTTGATTGAGTCTTACACATTCAAACAGAGAAATCCAGACATGTTACGAAATCATTGTAAATTATTAGCTTGATCAACAAGCACTGCTCAAGCAAAGCCTTGCCTAGAAGAATGGAGAAATAAAAGGGAGAGCAGCCTTCTGATCTTTTATGCAGATTTCATTTTTGCTGGTTTTGGATTTCAAAAAGGCATTGCTGACAATTTTCAGGTTTTTAACACTTTGGTAAATTTCAAGCTGTATATTGGCTTTATTTAGTTGATTGAAGGTTTACAAGGAAGAATATGTTCCATTTTTTTAGACAAGTTAGCATAAATGATGAAAAGAGTGAGTTTTGAGGCACTTGCTATCTGAAAGAGGTAGTTGAAATACAGGCTGACAACATTTGTTCTGAGTTTAACTTAATTATGTGAGTTTGGGTTTTCTTAGTGCTTGACTAAGCTTTTGACAACTTGTAAGTGGTATGTGAGTACTGCTGAGACTGAGAACAAGATGTTGTTTTATAAATATACTTGGCAGAGAAAAAGAGGAATTCATAGTGGAAATTAGCTTGTAAAGACTCAAGAACCAGGATATGCGAAGTAAACTTGGTTTTGGCAAGCCCATTCAAGTAAACTTACCTAGCATATAAGCCTGAGGGAAGACTAAATTTTTCCATTCACCCATCATTCATCGTGCTCCTGTTTCAGCTTCCAAACCCCATTCTTCCCTCAGGGAAAACACGACTTACTGTGATTTAGCTGGGAAAATATGCCCTACACAAATCCAAAAATGCAATATCATGACATCACTCTTAAGTTCTGACTCACCAGAAGCCCAGCCAGCTCCTGTGTACAGCTATGCTCCCATGTTAAAACAGAGGGCTGATAAGGGAGGTAAGTAGGCTTTTGCTTGTGGCCCTAGGACACAAAATGATCAAGAATGACTGCAAGAACTTGGAGGCAAGTTCCTTAAGGAAGTTCTCATGGTCACACAGCAAAATAATGCAGCAAGTTAAATTCATGTGCATGTGTGTATATACACACATGTATATAAATCATAGTGAGAGCTGTAAAGCCCTGCAGCAGGTTTCCCAGAAAGGCAGAGAAACAGAACTGAGCCACCTGAGGTTGAATTTCAGAATTAACCTTGATTAGAGCACATGTGCCAGGGACCAGCAAGGTCAGACACTGCACCCTCAGACACTGCACCCTAAGGGTAAGGGATCCTGGAGATGAAATATGCAGAAATCAACACCAGAAATGCACAGATGCAAATGTCTTACCCCTTTAGCATAGATGAGTTAGGAAACATGTATTTGTCCTTTGAGATGTCATGTATCTGTTCTCTTCCAATGCTAGTGTAATGATATGCTCATTGCCACCTCAAGACCCCTGGAAAGAGTTTTGGGCAAAGGAATTGCTTCCTTTAAGCTGTGTCCATGATCTTAAGTCACAGGTCCAAAATAGGAATAGTCCATATATGCATCAGCTTCTTTCCAGTACTCCTGCCTCTCATTTGCACCATTTTTGGGGTGTTTTTTTTTAAATTTAAGATCATAATCTTGGGCAGAAACAAAAGTCTTAATTCTTCTGATCTTGTTTTGTTTTGTTTTTTGGTTTGTTTAATGAGTTTTCCATTTTTTTTCTAGTGTTGGTGCCAATTTGAGATTTCTTAGTGCTTAAGTTGCTTAATCTCTAATGGAAGAAAAGTTTTCAGGATCTATTGTGCCTTGTCATTTTTACAATCTTTCCTTTTAGGCACAAAATTTTTACAAAGAACTTTTTTAACAATCTTTATTTTGAGATATTTTTACTGCCTTTCCATGAATTTTCAAGATGAAAGCAACTATTAGAAAGTTCTAAAACCTGAAACAATATGCATAAAAGGATATTATCCCAATATACTTAACATTTTAAAACGTATTAATTTTCTCTTTTCTCCTTAAATGCATGGAGTGAAACATCATTAAAAGTGTGAAAAAGCTCCATTCTGTGGTGGATTTTTTAAGAACCATTATAAAAGTTTTGAAATTCTATATATTTTAGCTGCTTGCTTAGAAATCTTGAGACTTTGTGCATGGTTAACTGTACATAGCTGACTCTTCTGACCTTTTATAGAAATGAAAGATTAGTATATTTTCACTCTATTAGATTTTGTTTTAATGACAAATAGACATACTGCAAAATATACAAATCTGAAACACCACTGGAAACACAAGAATAAAGAGAGATCACCTACATCAATTCTTTACTCCCTTTTTCCCTTTACACACTGCCAATAAGATTAAAGTTTTCCTAATGCTTCAAATAAATGATGGCTCCTGAAAATAAAAAATTATCCTGGTGATCAGAGCACTGAGGACACAGAAAATGGGCATGGATTGAGTGGTGGGCATTTTCTACTTGGATGTCTCCAAGCTTTTTGGTAAGACTTCTCACAGCCTCCTCCCAGAGAAATTCTTGTGTGACAGGCTAGACAAGGAGTCTGTGTAGTGGGTGGGGACTTGGCTGCCTGGCTGCACTCGGAGGGTGGTGATAATCAGCTCCTCTGGAAACTCAGGACTTGTCATAGGTGGGGTCTCCCTGGGACCAGGATGGGGCCCAATGCTGTGTGACATCTTCATGTGGAAGTAGGGCTCAAGTGTATCCTGATGAAGTTTGCCAATGATTAAAAACCCAGTGGGGAAATAAACACTCAGCAGAGCTCTGCAGGAAGGCCTGGATAGACTGGAGGAGAAACAATCAGAAGCATTGCACATCAATCCAGGAGTACAGCACTGGGATCTGCCCATTTGCATAGGAGATCTGCAGAAAGGCAGGTCCTGGTGGACAATAAGCTCAACATGAATGAGCAGCGTGCTGCTGCAGCAAAGAAGCAAGTGGGATTTTCATTTGCATCAAACCAGGGCATCACCAGCAGAGATAAGGAAATCATTATCCCACTCTATTTAGTGCTTGTCAGGCCACGCCTGCAAAGGGATTCAGTATTAATCCCTGCTATGGAAAATGTTCTAGACAGGTTGATGTTGTTCCAAAGAAAGGCAACAAAGATGATCAAAGGACTGGGAAGCCTGTTGAGGAAAGTCTGAGGGAAATGGGTTTGTTAAGCATTGAGAAAAGAAGGTTTGGAGAAGACTTTCTCACTATGTTCTAGCATTTAAAGGGTGACTGTAAAGATGGAGGCTCCTTCTTTCCAAGAAGTCATGTGGAAAAGATGAGGGGTAATGCACACAAATTAGTCCTGCAGAGATCCCATTTAGACACAAAAGGAATTCTTTACAATGGGAAAAATCAGCCATTGGAATTATCTTCCTACAGGCTAGTCTGGGAAATTTTGTTAGAGTCCCCAAAAATGGGAGCTTGTAAGATTCAGTGGGACAGGGTGTTGAATCATCTTGTCTGGACTGTGCTTTTGCTGTGAAGTGTTGGATGAGGAGTTCCCTTTCCAACCTGGTATTCCAACACTATGATTCTATGATTGAAAATCATTCTCTCTCTTAGAAGAAATACTTTCACGCTGGAAGACTGTGATAAAATCTCTGGGACCTATTTCTCCCTTCTCTCCTGGGACACAAACTCTTACTTTTAAAATAAAATAAAAACAGTCCTCCAAGTTTTACATTCTTTCTTCACTTGTCCCACCTGTTCTATTGAAATTTTATTTGCCTCTGCCTGATTCTAGTTTTTTCCAGTTTTCTAACAACATATGAACCTGGAAGTGGTTCTGCAGCTGCATTATTTGTAGAGAAATAATTATACCTCACTTCATTTTCTGCTTGCAACTCATTTCCTAGAATGTTAGAAAATACCATTTGTACAAGAGTAGTTGTCTACTTGGACACATTTCCAGTCCTCCATATCTCAGATTTGCATCTTTCCCAGCCTCTTTGCTATTGTCACTGTATATTTTGATTTCATTTTTTATGTTTGCAGTTTTTGTACCTGGCCATTTCATCAATTTATCAGGATCAATTTAAATTCACAAGTTGTCCTCTGAAGGGTTTGAAGCACTCATCAGTTTACTGTTGAGTGTCAAGGCTGATAAGTCACCTAGGTTGTTAATGAAATCATTAAAAACACAGGACATAAGACAGATCTCTGCAGGGCCACCCACATCAAGCTTTTTCCTTTTTTCTTGACAGCAAACTGTTGATAGCTGTTTAAGCTTAATAATTTCAACCTTATGTGAATCTGCCTGTTGGTATTTTAAACCATTCCATATGACACTGAAAACTAGAGAAACATAGCTCTCCATTAAAAGATATTTATAAATTGCAAATAGACAAATTGTCTGTCCTATAGAAGTTCATTTCTATTGCTCATGAAATGTTGTCTGGAAAGAAAAAGACGCTGAGCAATCTATGAGAACACAAATTCTGTCATAACGTGACATTTTCACCCATATTTTCTTCCGTCTCTGTATTCTGTACAGATAATTGCATAGCAAAATGCTTACTTTTCACATTCCAGCCAGTCAGCCATCCTATTATTGTTCTCATCACTCATACAACCTTCAAAAAGTGTTAACAACTATCAGCCACCTCCTTCCTTTTCCACACCTGAGGCAAATATACGTTAAAGTCTTCTTCCATTATTAATTCAGTTTGTATGGAGTAAAAATCACTTTAAACTGAAATCTTTACAGTTTTCTATTTTAAATATTATGCTTCCTGTCATTCTGAGCAAGTGAAATGCTGGACTTATAGAAAGAAAATCAAATAACTTTTATTTTCTTCTATATCAAAACCAAAAGAATCTTGAAAATCTTCCTTGGTGACTAGAATTTTTTATTTCCACTGAGCTGTGGTCTATTTGTCTTAATTTGACTTGAAAATTATGCCAACATATTTTTACAAATTCCAGAAAGATTTTTTTTTCCTACTTACGTCGTCATTATGTTTCTTTAAAAAGTGAGGAAACAAAATGTATTATTTCATAAAGCTGAAGATACCATCCACAACCACATTACCATTTTGTTTGCTTCCTTAGACAAGTTTAGAGCTGGCTGTGGGTGGCCTTGAAGGTGATGATAGAGACCTTGAATGTAGGATGTTTCATGAGTAGAGCAATATATTGAACAGGTGACAGATTTATTGGGTAGACAGTATTTACTTCAGAACACTGCAGTATTCTGCAGCTGCTGAGGTGGTCAGGCACTGGGAAGAGGCTGCCCAAAAGAGTTATGGATGTCAGATCCCTGGAAGTGTTCATGGCCAGGTTGGATGGGGCTTTGAGCCCCCTGGTCTAGTGGAAGGTGTGTCTGCCCTTGGCAGGAGGTTGGAACCAGGTGGTTTTTAAGGTTCCTTCTCAAGCAAACCAATTTATGATTGTATGATTCAGGGTACTATGGGGCATTTGTGTACTATGGGGCATGAGGTGATGCAATTTGGAATAACTGAAGGAGTCCCTGATCCATCAGAGACAAAAAAGGTTTTAGCCTGACTAGAAACGAAATCACACTAATACCATTGCATTGACAGTTTGTTGGTATTTCTTTGAATATTTCTACTGCAAGGGCCTCACAGGAATTCATGCTATTTTAGGAAACCTGAGGACAGTAAGAGCTGTATGGATACAATTATGGTCTAGGGGTGAAACAGCTTTTCACAGAAAAAGTGAACACTTCCTCATAACAAAAATCACTGAAAATCATTATTCTATGTGGAAAACAAACAACCAAAAAACACCATCACTAGACCAACTTTAACTGAATGATGGAGGCTTATTTTAGCTTCCAGACTTTTGGGGTGGAGCTTTGTGGGTGGGAATTGGTGATCACTTTTAATATATTCCTTTGTCATTAATATGATAACATAATCATCCTAATGAGTTTCACCAGTCATATCATAATATGTTTCTGAAAGAGAAAAGGCATATTTCAGTATGTGTTATTGAATTGCCAAATTTTATCTCACATTATTAGAACCAAAAATTTATAATAAAATTTGACAGGTTCATTGAAGAAGTAATTTTCTGTTTAAATTTTGCAAATTAATTTCATGATATATTAAGAGTTTGTTTGTCACACATGTTTAGTACAACTCATTAATCTGATAAGACATTCAGCAACTTGAAAGGAATGTGATATTGGGCTTTATTGATGTGATACCTTATCAGGATTTCATAATTTCTTAGGAATGTCTGCTTGATCTAATGTAATTTGGATTTTTTTCAATTGTTTTTTTAGAGGACAAAAGATAAACATTGTTCTCTTTTTCTATAGGGAGGAAATGTTTCAGGGAAAAAAAAAACAACTATAGAATATTTTAAAAATGGAATGATTCAACAAAATCTAAATATTTGATGTTATCTTTTCCCCCAGAAAATACCCTGAAATTATTTTTAAAATAGAAAATCTGAGGAGAAATTAAAATATTAAACCTGAGGGCTAGTTGGGCATTTGAAAAACTTTCCAGTGATGAGTTTTATAATCTTGTGGCTCCAGGAAAGGTATGCAGGAAAGGATTGACACATTGAGTATAAGCTCTCTTTCACTATTTTATTTTATTTTTCAATAGTGCTAAGATGATTGTGGTTACCTTACAGATGCACAATGACATGACCATCCCTTCAAGTACTTACAATTTGATTCCTTGCACCTTCAATCTGCAACTTCTGCTACAACTGCCTGGAGCATTATTGATTTAAATTTGTCTATGACAATGCATGTGGTTGCCTCTGCAGGGTGGATTTGTTCTCATTAGTGCTTAACTAGGAAAAACATCACAAATTAAGACTTTAGAGTAAAAACTGGGTGATTCTCTGTACTTTACTGATTTTGGTTGACTTCTGAACATCTCTCTATACACATGAAATTGCCAAATCAGTGCTCAGCAGCAATGAGGTGCTCACTGGATACCAGTGAGTATGTAGAAAAGGTGAGTGAGTGTAAGATAGAAGAAATAACATTATTACTTTCCTCCAATGTGTAAAAGCCAGTACTTCAAAATAAAGATTTTGAATACCCTTCTTTAACAATTTGTACCAAACTGCTGCAGTTCTAAAGACTGCATTATTCCTGTGGTTTTTGCAATCCCCAATCAGTAGAAGGTAAAACAGTTCCTATGATGTTGTGATAGCAACCATCCAGAAAACCTCATCAAAATTTAGCAACATTTAATGGCCCCTATTGTCACAATTGAGATAAAAGAGTGAAGATGTAAATACCTAAAGCCACAAAAGTCTACAGTACCTAAATCCATATTACAGAGATAATGACAGTGACATTAATAGAGAAAATGCTTTCTGAAGGCTCTTATGGAAATTCCAAGATGAAACTTTCTAGCTCCTGAAAACATGCAAAATTTTGTAACTATTTTAAATAGAGGGGTTGTTATATTATTCACATCCCATGTAGACTGTGCATTTTTATTTCTGTAAAGTACTTATAAATTAAGAATTTCTGTTGACCTTAGCTGTTGAAAAACATTGCAAAACTTTAAAGAAATTTATTTAGGAATTAAAATCAAAAGCAGAGTGCTATCAAACCAGATGGTAGAGTGCTCAGAAAAACAACACTGAAAACTATCTATTTATAATATTTCCCAGTAATATGGAGATTTAAATTTTATATGTGACAAATGAACATGCTTTAGAATTCCCTGCTGTGGTTCTGGACTACTTTTTTGTAAACGGTAACAGTATTTTATGTTAATGTGATATGAAATTATGTTAAACTCATGTTTCATCTTGTTTTTCTTTTCCCTCTTCTTCATAGCTAGTAATATATAGAGAAAGTATCTACAAATCTTGCCATGGATTACATAATCTTTTTCAAAGCTATCCACCTATGTGATGCTAGCGAACAACAAAAGTTTTAATTCATATCATATTTCCTACAGTGCTATCAAAAGATTAATGCCTGCAAACAGTTCCCTACTTCTCTGGAGTCATCTTGGCTATTATCTGATATTAAAGCTGTGTCTTATATAACCCAATAATTCAGGCTTTGAATATAGTGCTAAGAAGAAATAGGTAAGTTCTAAGAGGAATTTTTTCCATTTCAAAATGCCCATTCAAAAGAAGTGAGATGCTTCAGTCTCAGAAGATATGCACCTCTTTCCACTAACTACAGAAACAGCATAGTTTACTACTTTAGACTAAATTTTTTGGTAGCTAAGGCTAGATGAAATCAATGTCCTAGCACTCCTTAGTTCCAGAATACCCAGAGCCCTATGAAATGTGCTAGCAGCCCCTCTGTTAATCGGTGCTGCAGAATCAGCAAAAATCTGTATTAAAAACAATGCATTATCCATCTATCTTGCAACTTTGAATGCTCTGGATTTACCTTTATCATGTCAAAGGAAAGGGATTTAGAAAATCTGGATATGTAGGATGAAGAAGGAAAAGAAAGCAACAAAAAACACATGAAGAATAGGAACCACTGTAGACCTAGATTCTGAAGACACTCTTTAGGAATTATATGTTTAACAAGTGGCTTCTGTGGCTCCATTTGCACTACTTTATGTTTATGCTTTGTTCAAGATGACTTTCTGCTTTTCTTCATCCATTGTGTGAATGTATTTGAAACATTAAATACCAGTAGATATCTCTCTGTTTGCATTCCTCAGCAAAGAATTTTTCTAGCTGGCATCTTAGGAACAGGATGGTTGAATCCAGAAAAAAAAAGGGAGATTATATTCTACAATTAAGTTCATATGGAAACATGAATATACCTAAGTCCTTCATATAAATATAGCAGTTCCAGTATTCAAAATATAGTTTCTGGAGTAGCTCAATTTATCAAACCACCTGCTCTTACAAAAAAAAGCATTTGTTCCTTTTCTTTATTTTTCCTCTGCCTATCTCTGCTGCTGTTCTAGCAGTATGGTCACAATTTCATGTGAGTCCTGATATGTGTACCAGATCACCAGCTCTGAGTAGGAAAAAGTAGTTACCTTCCTTGTGGTTCATTTCCTTCCAGGTTAATTAGTTGCATTAGTTCATGGCTGGTGTAGGAAGTAGCTGGGGCAGTGAAAACTGTTTGCAGTGAAAACTTGCATCTGGGTGTGATAGGGGCTAGGGCTTCCATCTTTCAGTGGAGGCCAACACTTTGATTATCTCATCAACTTGATTGGAAATGCAAGTTGTGGTTTCATGGCCAGTTTAGCACAATCCAAGATCAGGCTGCTGTATATTCATACCATCTCCCTTGTGTCACTACTGATGGTTATGCAGCCTAGAACTATGCCAGGAAATAGCAAATGACTAGTTTTCTACATTAGTGTCTGTATAGCTCTCCAGAGAGTATAAAACATGAGTAAGATAACCTAGAATTTATGACTTGTGCTTGTAAATGTGGCTTATTTGATTCACAAAGCTCCTAAAACTGGGGCAGAAATACTGGAAGCTTACTCGTAAGATCTCAGCAGTGTTTACAGGACATGTATCAGTGTGATGACAACAAAAAAGGTCCCTGTGGCACTGTAAACTTTCAGTGATGCCACAATATTAGGACACTAGAGAGCTCTGCTATTTACAGTTCTGGTTTAGCAGTGTATGGGATCGATGACTGAAGAACATGGAGGATCATAGCACTAGTAGCATAGGTAGCTGGGAATTACACATTTTCTGAAAAATGTAAAGTTGCAAAGTTGCAATTCCTCCCCATGTACCTTTCTTCTCAACAGTTTTGTCTTCCTTAAAAATGTCTTTATAAAAACCAAAACAAGAAAACATAAATGAAATGCAATAGCTGTAACTCATCCTCTACTTATACGCATATTTTTCTGCTGATTTTCTTCCACAAAAGGTTGACTAATAAAAGCCTAATTTATTTCTGCAGGTAACTGAAATTTAACAGTTTGTGCTGCGTGAAGAACATGTGTAACAATGTGCAGTGTATAACAACTTATAATCATGGCTGACTTTCACCTTATCTCTGGGTGTGCCAGGATGTATGAAACTTTATTGCTTTGCTGACATACAAATGAAACTTCATTTTAATCATAATATCATGGTGGTATTTTTCTGACTCAACTATTATTAGACAGCAAGTCTATAGCTTCATCTCAGCTCCCTCCCATTGCTAAAGATGTTAAAGACAAGTGGGATGAATCATCCTCTGTTGTTAAATAGGTTAAACTATCTTTGATATCATGTCTTAGTTACCTAGTAAAAGCAGAATGAGAATAATCTGTTGACTGTAAGATCGCAGTGGCTGATAAGTGGCTTCCTTATCAGTCAGTGATTGCATGTACACCAGGTAAGTTTTTGGAGTGTGCTGGGAAATGCTAATTCTCACTTCATCTGGACAAATGGTATCACTTCCTGTTGATGTAAGCCATGAGAAGGGTCTCCTATACCAGATGGAATGTTCACTTTTCTGGTACAGGAAAAGGAGGGGATTTAGGAGTAGACTGATGTCAGATTATATTGCCATTATCTCTTGTTAACAACATTTCTGCATTTTTTGCTATGCTGGATAGTGTACAATGCAGGACATGCAAAGTTTCTGCTTGCACTTTACCCTAGATATAAATAAAACTTGGATGCACTAGAGAACTAAATGTTTCATAGTTGGTGGTATTTAATATGTCACAACTATCTACTGAGTGTGTCGAAATGTCACTTTCAGCTGATAGTTCAGTAATATGTGAAAGGTTCTCAAAGGTTAAAACTTAAGACTGCAGTTACCTCTGGCTTTTCCAGGAGAGGGGTTTATTCTTAAACCTCTGAAAACCTGAAAAATGAGATATCTGTTTTGCAAATGTACTCAACTTTTAGATCAGTGGGGCATTGTAGTAGCTTCTTAATGGGATTTATGGAATGCTGCCTCTGCAGTTTATGAGCTGAGGCTTATAAAAAGTGGGTAATAATGAGTGGTTTCGATTACACATATCAAAAAATCAATGTCAACACTTTTAAAAGAAAATAAAACATTGCTCAACTCATGCATGTAGTATCCAGGTTGAGTACAATTGCTTCATACTGAAACACCTGTGGGGCGGTTCTTTTTTACAAGCAAAATGAAGTGCATAAAGAAGATCCTAGTTAATTGCTGCCTATTTGAAACAGTGGTTATATAAAATATCAGAAATTCCTCTGCATTCAAATAATTAATTTTGGACTTACTCGACCTTATTCTTTTAATACAAAGGAAGAGAAAATATCCAGTATTTTGCATGAACACCTGGGAAATGTAAAGGCCAGCTGACTCTACAGGGCTTTTTTAAGTATTTTAAATACACTATCAGGATTTCTGCTCCAGAGGTGACTTTTCTCACTCACTGATATCAGAGCTGAAGCTCTAAGAAGCACATTGTCACCAATAGCCAGCACACCTTATCACACTCCTAAGTCATAGGGGACTATTCATTGCAGCGTGTGCCTTCAGCACTGTCACCTTCTGGGTGATCTCAGCTTCTCTTTAGGTGCTTGTGCCACAAATCACTCAGGAGTGGCAGCTCTTTTGTGAGCAGGGGTGAAAATATCCACACACGGAGCAGCATCCCCTCAGTTCTCCACATGCAGCCACAGGGGACTGAGAGGGTTGATTGGCTACGGAGTCTTCACTCAGCAAACAGGTCTGAATTATAAAGACTGGAAGAAAGAGTGAGCTTCATGAGCTTCTATATGCTGAAATGGGGTCTTTTTTCCTTGTTGCAAAATGTAAATGCAAATGATGTGTTTAAAAAAAAAGGAAAAATATATAAAATTTGTAAGTAAAATTATCTAAAAATAAAATTATCTAAAAATAAAATTATATAATATGTATTATATATTAAATTAAATTATATGAAATATATAACATTTATAAATTTAAAGAATATATAAATTTAAAGAATAATTATATTTTTATCTGTGCTTGTGCTTTTATCTCTGCTTGTGCACAAATACAGTGTTTTTAAATTTTTTTTCTTATTTTTAAGTCATCCTCAAGACTCTATTCCAGAATTAATGAAATAAATCTCTAAATGATGTTTTTATTACAAAATATTCACAATAGGCAGATTAAAATTTCTACTCTAAAAAAGAATATGTTAATATTGAAAGCTGTTGTTTAGTTTACTTTGTTACCTACTGTAATAAATGGACACAATTAACCACAAAATATCTTATTTATTTTGAAAATTATATCATTATTACAGATAAAAACAATTACAGTAAGTTTGGAAGTAATTTTTGAATTATTTAAGATAGATATCTTCTTTCCTACCTAGAAATTAATATACCAAACAATGTAGTTGTCCTATAATAATACTAGAATTATTCCTTTACCAAAAGAAACCCTTTAACTAAAATAATGACATTAAGAATGTCTGAATTCTCAAGAGGAGGAGTGGGGGGAAGGGTAAAAAGAGATATAAAAAATTCTTTTAATACCTGTGAGCTGTTTGATTTAATTGGATCAGAGTCTGGTGATTCTGTATGAATGAAATGAAGTTTCACTTACTGACTGATTGACTGTAAATTACATTTCATTGTCTTTTTCACTTTCTGTTATAAGGATGAAGACCTGAATTAGCAGAATTATGAATCTCAAATAAAAGAAATCTAACTTCTCCTCTAGGCGGGATATTATATTTGCAGAGAAAATGACATCAAGAGAAACATTTTTCTGGTATTAGAGAGCACTTTTGAAGTTTCTTGAGAAGTCATCATGTGGTGTTTATATGTTTATCTATAGCAAAAATGTTCAAAAATCTAATTATTGCACTTAATTCTGTTTTTTTTAAATATGATTATTCTATCTTTATAACAGATTTTAATTAGTGCTGTAAAAAATAAGAGAGTCTTCAGGTGTATATTGTTCAAATTGAAAAAATTAAGAATATTTAGACATTCCCAAGAAGAGGACTATATTAAATTGAAATTATGAAATGATGAGAATTTATGTAGGGAGGACTTTACTGCTACCTCTTGATGCTTCTCTGCTCAGAGGTCTATAGATTTATATAGACATCTACAGCTTCTATGTTATACTGGACATCTTTATCCCATGGATAATCCACTATAAACATTAAACTCCAGTCAAACTCCCTTCCAGTGCCCAGGCTGACTTCCCCACACGGGTCATACATTCTACATTTTTTATTCCTGAAGTGTAACTCCATTTGACTCCACTTTGCATTTAAGCCCAACTTTACCAGACTGCATTGTGTCAGTAGATGATCCTTTATACCATTCATCATCCCTCTGAAAACTTCATCATATTCTTCCTTTCTGATAACTGATAAAACTGTCAAGCAGTCTCGGGTCAGAAATCAGGTCCTGAAGGATTGCACTGGAACATGGTTCCTCATGCCAATTTCATATTTTGCAGTTGGATTTGAAGCCTGTCAGTTCTGCAGATTTCAGATCATTTCATGTGTCATATGAATTTTGTGTCACTCTTCTATGGGACTTGTCATGTTACTTATTCATGTGGAAATATTGTAATTTTTATTGCACCTCCCTAGAGCTTAAATGAAACTTGAGTTCTACATTTTCAGAGCTTTCACAGCTTCCTTTTACAACTTCTGAATATTAATTCTTTTTCTATTCTAGAATTACAGAGATGAGACAGGACCAAAATTTTCTCTCATAAAGGAGAAGTGATTTCAAGCCCCTCAATTACAATTGATATCATGTTACATTTAAAAGGTTAGAGATGTAGGTGAAAGTGAATGCTGTACAGTGCATTATGAAAACAGTATTTAACTAAGAGCTTTTATTGAATTGTCACTTACCAGTTTAAAATAAAAAAAAATATAAAAAAAGGTGAGTTCTTTTCTGTCTCCTCTTTCCCAAGCTTCACAATCAAGCAAGGACAGCCTCTAGATGGAAGGAACGTACTCATTTTGTTTGTTTTAGGTTTTCCCCAAGCTCAGTCCAGGATATAAAGGAAAGCTGCCTTTACTTGCTTCCCATGAACATTCATGATACAGAAGCCCTGGGATGATTCTTTGACTCACATGAAAAAACAGTAATTTCTTTACCTCAAATGTTTACTTTGGTTATTCTGGGACACCCCTTCTCAGAGAGCAGTGTTGTCTGTGTGCTCCCTTGGGTCAGGAAGACTCCAAAGAACACTGTTCAGATTATAAAAGCCTGATTTTTATATTGACCCTTCTCAATCTTTAACATTTCAGTTTACCTTCTCATATTAAGATTACCAGAGGAAAAAAATGAACCCCCCCCGCCCCGATTTACTGGGACAGTTCATTTAGAAGATCATTAATATGACATAATGAGGACCTTGTAGCTCTCAGTCATCAGTTTTTATCTAATCCCTTTTTTATGGATTCATAACTCACCAAGCCACAAGAATCATTATATTTCCTTAGAAATATTTCCTACATGAGACACACTGCAGAATTTCAACCAGTGTTTTCTAAATCAAACACTTATTACCTACTAGAAGTAAAGAACAATGTAAAAAGAAAATTTTGCTGCTGTGCTGTGACTACTGAGGCGTATGAATGAAATCATCTGTCTGTAGAATAATACTGAATAATCCAAAATTCCCTTTTTCTCTCCACCTTCTGCCACCATTGCTAACCAGAACGGGCAGTTTTAGTTACAGTGCCAGGAGCACATGGAAGATAAATTGAAGCTACAATATGGCGGGTGATTCCCTCTGTTGATGGAACAGACAGTATCTGTTGGTTCTGTTAAACTTCTTTCCTTATGTTTTGCTGGTTTTATCATTGAATCAGAAGTTGACTGTCAGTCTTTAACACCAAATTTTTCAGCATACCTGTGCCTGAATGTCTTTCATCTAGAAATGCAAACATCTTTAGAATAAAAACCTTGAGGGAAAGACTCAGGCTTATCAGACACAGAAAGACAGTGATCCCAGCATGACCTTAATAGAGGGATTATCTTTAGCTATAAAATATATATGTATACTCAAATATGCTCACTTGTTTTTCCAAAATGAAATTATAAAGTTTAATTCTTTTGAAAAGAGAATTTAAAAGAAAATCAGATTTTTGTCCCAGTTCAATGGTACTTTTTCATGGAAATAATCAGTTCTGCAGCCAGTCTTCCAATGTACTTAGATAAAATAAAATTATTCCATTGGAGTGTGAAATTATTCCAATATATCTTATTGTTCATGGAAGAAGGTTAGTTTTAATTGTTGTTTATTGTATGCACGTTGTGAAAGATTAGGCAGTATGTCAGCTCAGTGTAAATAAAGAACAATTCCAAACACAAAAAGAAACTGTTACCTGTTCTTTGTTCCCCATCTCATAAATAGAAGAGAGTAATATTTCAAATGTGGGTAGAAAAAAAATTTTTCCTCTTCTGTGGACAAGATGTATTATCTCATTTGGTTTTTGATATTGCCAGTATAGGGCATAAACTTATATACTGTTTGTAAATTTATTTTAATTTAAAAACCAATTTCACATACAATTTAGCATTGAAATATAACATAATTACATTTTGTTCTTACATCTACAAAATGCATGTCCATATACTGACTGTTATTTATTGCTATACAGAAGCAGAGGAAGTTTTCTGCTTCTAGTTTTTAATTTAAGGTTGTAGTAAAAATCTTCCTGTTTTCTATGTAACCACTGAAAAGGGGATAAAACACTCATTATTTTAATAGGTTCTGTTAATTCAATAAGTGTCTAATTTTAAGTTGTCCCATGAGCAGCCTGGTTCCTGTAAAGAGATGAATAAGGATTCAAATAGTTAAGCCATGTGCAATGCCATCTTTGAATCAAGAGAATTTCAATATTTTTAAATGTATGTAAAATCAGTAAACAAACAGTCATTTTAAAAATAAATACTATGGCTCCATGTAGGAAAAAACCTTGTTTTTTTTTTTCTTTCAAGAGTTAACAATGTCCTGCAGTTCTTTCCCAAAATAATTTGGTCAGTTCTGCTGCAGGAGCCAATGAGTATCTCAACTGAAGTTTGTTCTTCCTGACATTTCTGAAGGGTGCAAGGAAGAACAAGTTTCAAAAATTTTATTCTGACTGACTAAGGTTGTCTTGTCATCTAAGAAACTATTATAGTACCAAGTGTATTTATATTTTATGTATGTTTCTATTGATTAATTATTATTATTATTACTATTATTATTGTTGTTGTTGTTGTTGTTGGTATTAAACTTATAGATATAACAACAGCCCTGCTAGGAGAATTTAGAAGGCCTATTCCTCAACTTTTCGTTTTGTACTTGCCACCATTTCTATTTAAACTGCAACTTAATCTCACTTTTTAAACATTCTGGAAACTCAAAGCAGCCCTTGATGATAAGATATAAATGGAGATCAAAGTAAGGAATACAGCCATTGGGGGAAAACATGCAAAAAAAAATGTTTTAGCAATGGTTTAACAAAAATAGTTTATTAAATGAAAGCTGTAAGATCTTGTCCTTTCAAAAACTCTGACTATTTTATTCAGAAGTCTAAGTGGATTTTTTTTTTTAAACCTCACATGGACCCAGATACCCAACCCCAGAGAGATTTAGCTAAGTTAGACATCAGCTACAAGTTATGCCTTCCATATTTACCTGTTTATGTGGATTTAAAGGGTTTGAGAGGACCTTACATTTAAGGGCATCAGTTTGTAAGCAGTTTAAACATTCAACTGTATGTAGATAGTGGTAATAAATAGGTTTTTTCAGCTGGAAGGAGCAAAGATGCAGTAAAAACCACTTATCTTGGATGCATGTGAAAAAGGAGCAACATGTACTTCACAGGCATACCTGGCACTAAGGAGGCCAAAGCATTCTCTTTGTAAGTTTTTGGGCCTTATTAAAGTGAGAAAAAACATCTACATGCTTTTTCTTTCTCTGTCAGTTTTATGATATCCTGGTTCTTGTTTTTGATACAGTTAATACAACAGTGACTTGGACAAATGCTTTGTGATGTAATATCGTAAATGTTTATAACTGCTTAGAAGAAAAAAAAAAGTTCTATAAATTTCAGCCCTACAGGCTATCAGGTCTGCAAAAGAAATTTAATAATTTTTAAGGGAATGTTATCCAGACAGGAGTTTATTTATCAAGTTTTTCTTGATTATGGTATTTTCAGAAAGGGCAATAAATCCCTGGAGGCTCCTGAAACACATGGGAGGTGATAGGTTTCCCTGCTTTGCTGCAGTTTTCCCAATGTGGTCTGCAGTTAATAATCAGGAAGCATAGTTACCTAGATCAGTTCCTTATAATGCCAATTTGTTTTCTGCTTTTCAGAAAAACCAGTAAAGCTGCCTGAACAAATTGAAAGACTCTTTCATTAAAAAAATTCAAAATGTCACCATTTTTTTTCATTTTGTGAATTTTATACTTCAATGTTTTTTTCTATTTATTTATTTATTTATGTCTTCATAATTTGTTTTACTAGGGTTGTGTTTGAAACCCTTTACAACCTGTCTCTAGTACTAATGTATCAGAAATGTTATTTTTTGTCATTTTGTGAGCTTTTTCTCAAGGAAATATTATGCCGAAAAGAACCAAATTTAAAAAAAAAATGTCTCATTTGTCACAAAAACCCATCTACTGTCAACCACAAGTTTTAAATGAAGATTTTAGGTTTTACTGACTGCTGATTATGAGTTGTTTTTGTTCTAGTAGAAAAAGAAAATGCATTTGTAAGGAAATGCTAAGAGAGAGCTTTTCAAAGACTTCAGCTTTATCTTCATTTTTACCTGTACAGCTCCAATTTCTACGTACTGCTTTTGTATAGAAACTCTCCATGTGAGACTGCAATTTCAGCTGCTGCTTCTGACACAGCTCCATGAGTAAGTGGTATGAGCCACAGAGCAGTTTGGCTGAGCTGTCACTTTTGCATATTGCTCTTTTTGTGTCAGGAAGGAGTCAACACTCAGTGCACCCACTGCCTGGCACAGAACACCTGCTTCAAAGAGGCTGTGGTGAGGATACCAATAGTTCTTAATTGTTTGACCACAGCTAGAGAGTTCCATTTCTCTCCCAGAGGAAGCAGTTCCAGTCTGTCCAGCACGTGGTGCATTTTGCAATAGAGGAGCCCTCTCTGTAAAAGCAGAGTTTGTATGGACCACTACCACCTATTCTTGCACCATGCTATACAGATTTTTGTCATCCAAGCTCCTACAGAGAAGAAGGTGTTTAAAAACAAGGAGGCTACTGTTCTCAATGAGGATGTCGAATAATTTAGAGGGTTTTTGGAATATTTTGATAAGAAGAAATGTTTTAATATGCTACTAAATAGTACCACATGGTACTTCTATAACAAGCTATCACTCCATCTGTCAGCAGCATTTGAAACTTCAGATTTGCTGGTTTGGGTGCAAGTTTTTCTCCATGTAAAGGGCCAATTTCTCTTCAAATTACTCTTTTTTTCTGTAATCAGTAAAAATGATTCTGTGTACCTGCTTTTATTCCTCCTTCACAGAAAAGGCACAGAAAGTGAAAATTACATGCTGAGACACATTTTTATTTTATATTCACATATGAAATTCTAGTAAGTCACACACCTTGCATATGTATAACCAAGAGATCCTTTTGTGATTCCTGCCCTTTTCCTATAATGGGTGCAGAGGGACCTACATGAGTAAATTTTATGCTTGGCTTCTTTTAAAAGTGCATATAAAAAGTAGCAGTAAATTGAAGCCCACAGGGTACTTTCTACATTGTACTGTAAGGATGTTTCATTGCATACTACTCATGAAAATTGAACTTGATATGAGCTATAATTATGACAAAAGCAAGTGAGAGTGTGAACCTCACATTGAGTACTCTTCCCCTTTGTCCTTTTTCTATGCTTTTAGTCACCTTTAATATCTAGGGAGATGTTTCATGCCAAAGGTTTTCACATATTGTAGAAACTCATTAATTAGTTAATAATATATGAATCTTGCCCTACATTAAGGGTGCAATCATCCAATGGGAAACCAGAAATATTGAGGATGCGAAAGGTTTAATTGAGACCTTCATTCTAATAATGTTCAGTGACACTAATATTTTCATCTATTTAATTAGACTCATATCACAGTTTATAAACTACCCTGATGATCTAAAATTCATCAATTTCCTAATCATTTATGTACAAGTTGTTGCTTTGGTTTGTGAGAGCCACATGAAAATAACACCATTTTTTCTATTTCAACATAAACATCTTTTCAATCCTTGCTCAGTCAGATTTAACAATTTTATTCCTCAAACAAGGAGGAAAGAATCTGGATATTAGACTTTTCAGCTGCTTTTTAAAAATACAATATTTTGGCAGTACTTCAAGACTCTGAATTTCAGAAGTCTAGGCAGACATTTTCAATTACTAGAACATAGTAGTTTCAAATGTCTGTTTGGATAGTAAGCAATAATACTGCCTAATAAAATCACAGGTAATTTCATATTTTTACACACTTTCAAAAAGAGCTTTGTGCCATTGCATGATCAGACTGGTGTGTGTACAAGATGACATAGTGTGAGACCAATGTTTTCCATTTCTCCTGCTATGTAGGAACCTTGGAGAAGATTGCTAACATCTCAATATAAGAATAGATTTGCCTAAGTCTATAGACTTTGTTTGGTTTCTTTGGTTGGTTTTGTTTGTTTTAAAAAGGAAATAAATATAAACCTGTTATGACTGTGAAGAAAGTCTGAAACAATAACTGAAGCAACAATGCTCCCTCCTATTTTTCTGAGTGCAACAATAACTCAAGGGAGACAAATAAGACAAATACACTTGGTTCAAAATCCACAATACTTCAAATGGCAATTCAGATTCAAATGGAGGCAATTTTCATAAAGCAGAAAATTAATAGTCCATATTAAGAAATACCACTCCTTTAACTCTTAACAACCTTTTGAATTTGATTCTTTCATATTATTATATGTCATTTTTATTATTATTTTCGTGATACATGAAGCTGCATATATCTGAAACACACTGTATTTATATAAAGCTTAAAAAATAATGTTTTTTTTTCCAGCACTTGTACTGTCTCAACACAATTCCAGGTGTTTATCCTTTAAAAAAGGTAACTAGGCTACCCAAGTACATCCTCTAATTCCTTCATTCTGGTAATGGAGAGAAGTCAGAAGTCACTTAACTCTTTAGGAGACAATGTTGCTCAACCTAACACAAGTATGTCTTCCCTCTGTAAGTAGTGGAAAATCAAGCAGCAACAGAAGCAAGGCTCCATGTCTAATCTCAGCTGAGAGATCAATTAGAAGTCACTAGATACCTCCACCCATAAGTTGAAAACAAGTTCACATCACAGAAGAGATGATGAAGAAGTTTATGGGCTTACAGAAGTTTCAAGCTAAAACAGGACTGTATAAAAGTACTTGAGGTGTACAAGCAATAGATTGCTATTCAGGACTTAGTCTCCAGTTAAATGTGATTTAGACTGAGTAGAGCTCTTTATGCACACCCACAAGTCTTGATTTAACTGTTTTCTGCTATGGGATACAGTAGAGTCTTGCATATAACACTAGATATAGATTGAAGCAGGTTTCACTTGTGATCATCCGCATCTGGGAAGAAATAGTCCATGGCAACTTCTATAGCTGTGCCATGGTACAGAAGCTATCTCCTTCTTCATGAATTCATCAGGTTCTTCCCTACACAGTGTGTGCCAGGAGGTGAAAGAGAAAGAGGCTTTCATAATATAGTGAATAAATCTGTGAAAAATAGCACTAACTGTGAAACAATATCAAGCAAGAATAAGCTACATGAATCTTATTTAATATGATACCTGAAAGGGCTTTGTATTAGGATGATGAAACACAGAGTGCATTAGAATAAGATTGAAGACATTAAGACAGCAGAAATTGTACACAAATCTTGGCTGAGAAGGAGCAATAAGCACTGGGATGTGAATGAGAAACTGGGACAGAAGATTGTAACTGGATTTCAGTCACTTGGTGTCAGTTTCACTTTATAGTTTGGTAAGTAAAACATCACATGTGCATCAGAGGTATTGAATATCCTGCAGCTAGCTAGTGTATTCATGATCTTGATAGAATTTAATATTTGAACTGAATCCAATCTATCTATCCATTTCTATAACTACCATCATCAACCTATCTGAATGTTGATGGTTTACTTTCTGTATGACAGCCTCCAAAAGAGCTTGCTTGTATAACTGACCAAATGTAGTTTTTACACATTTATACACAACAAGGCACTCCCACTCTTTCTTTATGAAGGTGATGTGCAGGGCAAACATTGCATGCTTCCCCATGCAGAGATCAGCTTCTGCTCTATTTCTTTGTCCATACAGCTACTTGGGACTGATAGATCTTCAGCTTCCATTAAATCAGTAAAAGCATGGAGCTATTTAAATTCACACAGGCCCAGAACCTCAAATATTTTGAGTTGCCTTCTGGATATAGACTGTGCATTTCTGCACTATAAGTGGAGAACCGATGCTTGCATGACCTGACACAAGACATTTCATTTCATTTGTCATTCTCTTGCTTTGCCTCATACAGAATGAAAATTTCACCATTATTGCAATTTCTTAGTGTTTGTAGAGATAACCTGGTCTTCAAGAGAAATGATGTTCCTCAGGGAAACATAAACTACAAACTGATAAAAGAAAAGCAACAGCAGAAGTAATTTGTGTTTATTCAGCTTTTGGCATTAGTGATATTTTCATGGAAGACATAGACTCAGCTCAATACTGGTTTCTTTCTTCAAAGAAAGGCATCTGCAACCACAGCCACAGCTTCAAAAGTCTACACCATTTAGAAAAGCTCAAGCTTAAAAAAGCTTAGTTATGAACTTTTGATTTAGCTCCATGGACTTTTGATTTAGCTCAATGAATCAAGCAATTTTTAACCAGATTTGATACATCCTTCATGAACTATGCTCCCATTACCTGAAACTTTCATAAAAAGAACAAATAAGGACAGTCCATTCCAAAATATATAAGAAAAAGAAAAATACAGATATTTTTCAAAATATGCATAATGAATTTTTTGAACTCGATGTGTCTGGTTGTTGGGAAGGTAAACATGTCTATAGTTGGCCAGGTTCATGACATTCTCTAGTAGCCTCTAGACATAATAATCCAGAAGTATTTCTTAGCCAGGAAAGTCTGGATGCAAAAACGACAGAGGGCCAGATAACTCTTTTGTGTAATCTACAAAGGATTTCATACATTTTTATAGATACATACATATGCAGGAATAAAGTGTATTAACTTTTGAAATTTAGCTATTAATTCTAGATTTCAGTAAAATTATTTAGGTAGACATAGTTATATAATATGTGAATTAAACAAGCATGTAATGAAGAAATACAATATAAACACCCAACCACCTTTTCCATCTACTGTCAAAATTCAACTTGAAAAAGAAAACCAAAAGAAATAAAAAAATCAAACATCACAGAATTATTTGATCTGTTTGAATCTGACTGGGAGAAACAGAAAAGTGAAATACTGAACAACAAAAAATATTCTGGAAAAGATTTTTTTTTTTTAATTGGAGCCAAACAATGGTCCCGTTTCTTAGGAGAAGTCAGAAGAATTCTGATTACAAATGCTGGACTGAATGTTTCTTCAGTACTGAATGTTTCTTCAGATATTTGTACTAGCAGTGTGGCTAGTACAAATATCTCATTTGCTACACAGAGCACATGTTCCTTAAACCCAGAGTAGAAGTAAAAATGAATTTTGGTGAAGAAAAGTGTTGTCCTTTTCAGGGTTGGTCTAATAAAAAGACTATAAAACATAGATACATGTAAATGGTTAACATGAAGGAATGCAAAATAGCACAAAATAAACAAAGGCTTTATTTAACCAGACATTTAAATTAATCCTGTCCTGATCAAGGAGGCACATGGGAGAACATTCACTCTGTGCTTACTTTGTCTTAGTGATGTACAGTATGTGACCCTAGAAATTGTAATTCCATGTGAAGGGTGCCAAAGCTTTGTGTGTTGGCACTTCGGCAAACTGACCCGTGAGCTGAACTCAGCTTTCTGGTATGAATGAAAAATGCAACAGCTGTATTTGCCAAAGAGGAGCTCTTTCAATATAAGATATGCAGGAAACAAAATCTTTGAGAAATTATTTAAGCTGCTTCATATGATAACATGGAATACCACAGAAAAATCATTAGAGAACAGATTTTTACTTTTACATTATTTTTCTTCTTAGATTTATTATTGCAAACTTTTTCTCAGAATCCTCAGATTTGAATTACAAGAACTGATGTAAACTTTGGCAGACTTGGAGGTATAGTATTTAAAATCCACACTCTAAGTATAAAGAAGTTAAAGGGACTGTTAAGATACCTGAGAACAGTCTGCAGTCCTTACTCATGTGGAACACATTCTGAAATCGATAAAATTAGGCAAGATGCATTGCACTAAAGTTACTTGTCATAAATGTCAGTGACAGCGATAAAGAATCTTATACTAATTGGCCACTTTCCCATGCAAATATTTGACTCTCTCAAAAGTCTGGATATTTTCATACATAATTAAGGCGACACAGATGCTTGCAAAGAACCAAATTGGAAATCAAAACTTAAACCATAATTCTACTGATATCATCTGAAAAATTCCTGTAACTTCAGCTTCACTGAGATGCCACTACTGGATATGCAGCTTCTCTGAAGCAGTTTATCCTTATTAATAAAAAAAACAAAACAAAAACCCAAACATTTCTTTGAAACTCAGAATATAGGAGAGAGTTTTTCCTTTAAGAAATTGAAAGTAGGGATCCTACAAACCAGATTAAGTATATAATATATCAGGAAAGGAACTCTTAATGAAAATATTATGCGTAAAAGCTGGCTAAAGATGGAGGAATGGACCCAGTCAATTACAGAAAACCAGAAAAGCACTGAGTATCAAAAAATAAAAATTAGGCCAACCCTCAAATGCTTAATTCTTGGTTTACACATGGCAGCTTTCATATGTTTCTAATATCTGATACAATAAGGCCTTCAAAGCTTCTGATATATATCCTAAATTTTTGTTCAGTGAGAAATTTTAGTTTAAGAAGGAATAGTTTAATACAAGTAGAATTGCAAGAACAAGGCCAACTGGGTATTTTGGTAGTTATTATTGGAAGCTATTTTTACCTTTAGTAATATTTTTCTTTGTATTCAAATAATTTATCTTTCTTTTCCTCTTGCTTTCCAAATGGAAACATTGCCTATTTAATAATTTATAAAGAAGCAGGTACACTTACATATACTATTTTTTCAATAAAATACTATCAGAGAATTCTGGTGAAAAAGTTAGATGTAAAGAGGAGATAAAGAAAGCAGCAGAATAATGAAGTCATCAAATGTTTCACTTTTTTATTTTTATGAAATGTCTTCCAAATGCAGGTAAAGTTTGTTCAATATTATCAGCTGAGACTGCTGGATGCAGTGATGTTCTCTTCTGTCTTAATAATTCTAAGGTGTGACCACACTGTCAAGGTTTAAATCCTCAGAATCCATTTCATGACACAGATTTTAATCTCCCTGTTAATTGAGAGGCCAGGCCACCCACTGTTCTGAATCAGAGCTACTGCACAACCTTTGATTAGAGCTATTCTGCTTTGCATTTAAATATTTATATACTTCCTGGACAAGAGCCTACAAGCAAACAAGAATAAGCGCCTATATCGGCAATTCTGTTTTTAAAAGGAGGCAAAACCTGAGTCCAGGTTTGGTTGTGTGTATATTTTGTTTTGAAAAAGAAAGTAGAAAGCATCAAACAAGGAGAAGGCACAGATTTCAGGTACTTTCTTACTCAGGGTTCCTTGTGGAATTTAACAGTTTAAATCTGTTGGGGTATATATGAACATGAAATTGTTGATGAGTGCTTAATTTTCCTGACATCATTAAAAAGAAAAAAAGTAATTTAACAAATTATTTTTACCCAGAAATAAAAAAAAAATCAGTTTTTTGCACTGTCCTACTCATAATCTCTTTGGCTGTTTCAATTTCTGTAAAAAACCTCCAAAACACAGCTGTATGTTTTTACTATAGTTTTTCATTTTTTATTATGAATAGATAGTAGATGACAAGCTACTAAGCCATCATAACAAAAAATTGTGAGATTTATTGATTCAGCTCAAAGCTGATGGAGTTTCCATACATCAAAGCTTTCAAGTAGTAGTGCACTCACCCTATATTATGTCCATTAAGAATTTTTTTATCATTAAAAATCCAATAAAATATTTATAACTCTGTTACAAACCCTTGATGGTTAGATTAATGCAATTCTAAGCACTCTGATTATCTTGCACAAAGTTTTACACATACATCTTATATTTCTTTCTTTTGTTTTTTGTCTATCCAGTGAGCTTGATTTTAGAGTTATTGGAATTTTCAGGCTACCTATAATAGGAGGCTCCCTGACAACTGTCTCAAATGTCCATCATTCTCTAGCAAAATCTGAAATTTAAACCTCCCTGGGGGTTATTTGAATATCCTTTTGTGAATTCAGAAATAATTAGATGATCTCTTATAATGAAGCAATTTATATTAATAAAAGAAAAGTCACAACCCATCTAATGAAGGTTGAAGGTGGAGTCTCTGCTCCCTTGTTACCACATCATAATGCAGCATCCTTGTGTTTCTGGGAAAGCAACTGGAAAGTATTCTCAGGAGATGTCTGCATTAGACAGCACATGAGAAAGCACACATACAAGACTCATTCAAAAGGGTCATATTTTAGTGTACAGTCAGGAACCTTCTTTAAATAGATACTTTTTTTCTTGTTGAAACATAGTTTTTAAGCTATTTAAACACTGCATTTCCCCAAAACATAAAAGATTTAGCTACTGATAAATGTAAAAATGTTTTCAATCAATTTTATCTGCTATTGCCTGAACTACCATGGTAATCACATTTACTGATACCAAGAGAGATATATTTTATATTTGGCTTTCCAAAGCATCTACAGCATGAAGGATCAACATTGTGGAGATTATTTAATTTTGGCCTTCATTTCTTCTTTAGGATATTGTCTAAAATTAGAGTATGAATTTATGCAATTTTTGTGAAGCTTATATATTATTACTATAGTTACTATTGTAGCAATTATCCATTACATAGGTGAGATAAATTAGAGGATATTTATTCACTGAAAATCACTTGTGTAGAAATAAGTATTTGTGCAGAGAGAACTTTTTAGGTAGTACCAGTGTATGTTTTTCTCAGAGCATCTGTATACCTGAAAGTCACATCAGTTTAACTGCATCATTTTCTAAACCCATTTACCTAAGCTAACATGATGAAAGACAGCACCTGCCTTTCAGTTCACACTCTTGGTTTCAGTGCATGTTATTCTTGTTAGGCTGCAGGCAAATGAGACTTTTCACCCAGCTTAAGGCTGAGAGAACTGAGCAGGACATGGAAAGCTATTGGACAGCAGAAGAAATTGTGTGAGAAGCTGACAAAAGTTACAAATCCAGCCAGACCTCACAGACAAATAAGGTGGAAGTTGACTAAGAAGCACTTAAAATTCACAGAAAAAATGAGGGAAACTGGGCACCAGTCTTGAAAGACCAGTAGCACCTAACTAGTCATAGCAGCACTAGCATATGTGGTAGAGCCTAACTAGGTAATTTTCAGAAATAAATTGTGTTTTAATGTATCACATCTAGCATCAGGAGAGAAAAGTTAATTAGGGAAGGTTGTCTATTTGGGCAAAGACTGAGCAGAGAAAGAGGAGAACAAAAGTGTTGAAAAGAAGGCCAAGAAACAGAAAAGGTGTTAACAGTGCCCAGACCTGTGTTTGATGCTGCCTGGTGGTACCAGTCAGACAGCATGTGCAGTTCCCTGCAGCTAAGGCATGACAAGAAAATGGGCCTGTTTCCAGGTCATCAGTGTCAGGTCTTCACCAATAGTCATGAAGAATAGCAGGGAGTGAGGTGCTGCTCTCTCTGGGCAGTGAAGGAACCCTTGACTGAGGAAATTGAGCAGTCTGCCATCAACACGTCAATGCTTCATCCAGGACTGATGCTACTTTATAACAAATTATGTAATTCATCTCATAATAATTTTTTTTAAAGCAATAGAAAGCTGAACATGAGTCAGCAGTGCCCTGGCAGCCAGGAGAGACAGGCATGTCCTGGGGTGCATCAGGCACAGCATCACCAGCTGGGCAAGGGAGGGGATTGTCCCTCTCTGCTCTGCACTGGGGCAGCCTCACCACAAGTGCTGGGGGCAGTTCTGGGTGCCACAATGTAAGACAGACATTCAGCTGTTAGAGAATGTCCAAAGGAGGGCAACAAAGATGGTGGAGGGACTTGAGGGGAAGCTTTTTGAGGAGTGGCTGAGGTCACTTGGTCTGTTCAGCCTGCAGAAAAGGCAGCTGAAGAGAAATCTCATGGCAGTCTTAGGAGGGGAAGAAGAAGGGCAGACACTGGTCTTTTCTCTGTGGTGACCAGTGATAGGACAAGAAGGAATGGCCTGAAGTTGTGTCAGGGGAGGTTTAGTTTGGATATCAGGAGAAGGTTCTTCACCCAGAGGGTGGTTGGGCACTGGAACAGGCTCCCCAGGGGAGGTATCACAGCACAAAGCCTGACAGAGTTCAAGAATCATTTGGACAACACTCTCAGGCACAGCGTGTGACTCATGGGGATGGTGCTGTGCAGGGCCAGGAGCTGGACTCAATGACCCTTGTGAGTCCCTTACAACCCATTTTATTCTGTGACTTTGCCAATCCAGGATTAAGGATCTTGTCCTAGGTTTGAAGTAAACATTAGGTCAATTTAGCAGAATTGGTACTGATATTTAAGGGCCATCTAAACACAATCCTGTGCCATGGGCTCTGGGATGAGCAGGGACATTGCACCAGATGTCACACTGTGGTCCCTTCTGACATCACTCATTCTGTGATTATGTGATAGACACTTCCTAGCTGTATGTGGAGTTCTAAGCTGCAGTTTAAATTTGGTCCAAGAACCTCCTTCAGCTTAGAAGCATGAACTAGACATGGATGTAGTTTTAGGTTTTAGTGTCACTTACAAACTTGTCATGGCCAAGGAACATAAAGTAATTAGAAGTACCCTGCAGTGGCTAAAGTTTACTTCAGGTCTGGGCACATTCCATCTAGAAGTCTTCTTATCCTTAAGGAAACCAGTTAAAGAGCAACAAATGTTTCATATTAAGTTTCAAGTACAGGACTATAAATTAAATTTAAAATGTTGCAGAAGATCTAAAATTAAAAATAATTTACTTTTCTAGGTTTGGAATGAATGTTGACTTTCTTTTGTTTTTTCTCCTTGAGCTGCATTTTTGAGTTTGACCTACAGTTCACATACTAAAAGTAGAGTGTGACAGATCTGCAATGCAAATTCTGACTTCTCATATGCCAATAGGAGAAAAAAAAGCATACCAAGAAATATGAGCTTCTACTCTTTGGGATATATACATTTGATAATTAAAACTATTTTTAAAATATCTCTGCTTTGCAGAAACATTTTCTTTCATAGTTTAAAACAGAAGATTAATTTTAAACTCACATTTGAGAAAAAAAAAAAAGGTGCTCTATATCTAACCTGAAATACAAAATTGCAGGCACCATCACATCAAAAAAAAAAAAGAAAAGAAATTTTTCAGCATTAGCAAGGGTATAATTAAAATTGTAGAAAACACACTGTCATGTTTAACTGTACAGAATCCTTTTTACAATAATTCACTCTGTGGTTGAGACCATAAATTAAGGAGTACTTTAAACTCTATAGAACAGTCACTAAGGCAGAGTCATATATATAATAAAAGCACTATAAAAGAAAAGATCAGATTTAAAAAGAGGTGAATATAAATTATTTTAATAAATTCCACATCTTTTAAATATATGCAAATAATTTTCTAAACATTTGAGGTTAATGGAAAATATGTCTTTTATACACATGACTGAGGAACATTTCAAGGTGGATGTAAACATTCAATAAAAATACTCCAACTTTATCTCTTCCCTGAAGTAACTCACAAGATATATATATTATTTATGTCTTTTATTCTCATTGTCTTTTATTGGTCACAATGTAGAAATACAGATCAGTCCCCTGTCATGGGCCTTTGTTGCTTGGGCAGAAACTGTGGCCTCACATAGAAAATGCTGTGTTTTGGAAGTACAAAACTCACGAATTTCCTAACTGTGGAGTTGTTTTAACTAAAAAAAAGGTCAAGTATATTCAAGAAAAACATTTACAACTTCCTTAACAGCTCTGTTAGAGATCTTGGATATCTAATGTGTGTCTTATTATACTATTACTAAGTTGCTGATCAGTTTCATAGCATAGCTTATTCTAATACTGTACAAGGTTTCTTTTCTTCATGGGAAATTGAGCTAGAAAGGTCTTGAGGCTAAGCTGCAAAGGATCTATAATGGGACATTGTGCCTACATGTAGATTAAATTTCTAACTTCCTCTGTTGACTGAGGGGAAAAAAAATGGTAAACATATGATGCAATAGTTTTAAATTTAAAAACACTTTGCAGACACTAAGGGATTCTTTTGTAGCATCAACTATCTCATTCAAAATACAGAGATAAAACTTTCAAGCACAACAGAAGACTATAAGATGGACATCTAATATTCAATTTTCTAGTACCAATAAAAGTAGAGATGGTAGATAAACCACACTGAAATTTACTGAAGGAATAAAGAAATAATGCCATATTAGAAAGCCAGATCCATGGCTTAGATCAAAAAACCCAAATAATTTAATATTTTCATAAAGTTACATATCGATTCCTAGATAATGCAGAGCAAAGACTGAATCAATAGTTCTGACAAGGAAGAAAAAAATCAGCAATGACAAAGAACCAGATGCAAAAAGCTGCTGAAAGAATGATACTCTGAAGCAAAGTATCAACTAATGTTTGTGGTTTTGGCTAAAACAGTAAGGAGTAAATACAACTTTATATCTAATCCCCATTCTCTTTGTTATCACCTGCAACAACATTAAAAATGTTCAAAGAATATAGAAAATGGAAATAAAAGAATCAATGTTTGACATGAAAGATGTATAGCTCTCTCTTCCCTCCCTTCCTTTCCCAGTGAGAGTTCAAACCCATTCCATATAGGATTTAATAGTCTCCAGGGGAAATGATAGCTCATGAGTAACACTGTAATTTCAATAAAACTTAGTGCAAAGACCAGTTTGAATAACAACTTAAAGGAACCAAATTTGTCCAGGAAGACTCTGAAGAACCCCCATCTCCATTTCTTTGGGAAATTGTTTGAAAGGAAAAGAAAGTTAAAGAGATCAATCTTATATGTTGGCTCAATCATTTAGCTTAAACAAAGTAGTCTGAACGAATGGGAAGTAAAGTCTCTAAATTTAATGAAGGGCTATTTACTCTTGTCCACAGCAATCTCTGGAAGTGTTCAAGGCCAGGTTGGATGGGGCTTTGAGCAACTAGGTTGTAGTGGGATGACAGTGACTGGATGCCAGGCACCCACTACCCTCTCACTCTGCTCTGTAGCTGGACAGAGGAGTGAAAATATAATGAAGGGTTCATGAGTTGAGATAAGGACCCACCTGCTCTGCTCTGGGTCTCCTGCATAGGCTGCATGTGGATCTCTGAACCTCTGTGGTCCTCTGTGGGCTGCAGGGGCACAGCTGCTTCACCATGGTCTCCATCATGAGCTACAGGGGAATCTCAGCTCCAGTTCCTGCAACACCTCCTCCGCATCCTTCTCCACTGAACTTGGCATCTTCATAATTGTTCCTCCCAAATTCTCACTCTGATCTTCTCTGGTTACAAACACAACTGCACAATTACTTTTTTTCTTCTTCTACTTAAATATGTTATCACTGAAGGGTTACCACCATTTCTAATTGGCCCAGCCTTGACCAGCATCAGGTCCATCTTTGGAGCTGCCAGGGTTGCCATGCTGGACATGCTGGACAAGGAGAAAGGTTCTAGCAGCTTCTCATGGAAGCCACCCCTGTAGCCCCCCCACCATTACCAAAGCTTGGCCAGGAAAACCCCACACAGTGGTTGAGTGAATGATGTCCCTGCCCGCGGCAGAGGGGTTGGAACTTGATGATCTGTAAGGTCCCTTCCAACCAAAACCATTCTAGGATTCTTTGATGATTCTGGAAACTAAAGTGCATCAAGTATTTGTACACCTCATGCAGGAAAATGCACTTGCTTGAAGAGTGCAGAAACGAGTACTAATTGAATGATGGGCCCAGCTTTGCACTTCAAATCTAGAGCTCTTTTTCATGTATTTTCTAAATATATTTATGTGTTTGATATATGATAGTGTGAACGTTCACAGAAATTACTGTTCATATGCCAGTATTTCCAATGAAGAGATTTTCCATCTGTATCCACCTATAATATTTCTTAATGTAATCTACACTTCATGTGTACTAAGGATATAAATAACAAGCATAATGCAAGATATTAAAGTTAGAGTCAAACTACTATTTGAAATTCAAAGTATACCAGTTGCTTTCATAAAGAAATTACATATTTATGATTATATGAAATTCAAATAATAATGCATAATTTATTTACCTAATACTATTACATGAGAATTCTCCATTGAGAATTCAAAAGTAATTTTCTTGATTAAAGTAAATTCCAGCCACCAAAAAAATTCTCCCTGGAAAAAAGTGAATTTTGAATAACAAAACCTGGGGAACATTAGAAAAAGATTAAATGGCAGAAAGTTTTCATAATTATTGCTATAAAATTATTCTCTCAGTACAAATGACCATTGAAAAGAACATATAAATTACACAAATTTATAATGTATTTTCCCTTTTGACACCCTTCCCAATAACAATATTATTTAGTGAAAAGCCTTTAGTCTTTTTGTTTTAACATTTTCAAATCTGAAGCAATACAAGAAATAAAGGAGAACAAATCTTATACTTGAGGAGTAAACACTCATAGGATTTCTTGCAGTAGTTCTCCTGGTCACATAGTCTCCAGACTCTCAAGAAGGTATAATACAATATTTGCATATTATTTAAATTAATCAAAAAATGCCTTTGATTTTGAAACAATTCAAATAAATTTTTAAAATCTTCCTAGAAGAATCTACAAGGTACAAGCTGCACCAGCTTTCTAGGATTAATGTTTGACACATAATAAGATATTAAAAATAATCATTGTTTTTAATTTCCTTTCTTTTTTCTTTTTTATTAATTTGTCTTTAAAATGAATACCTCTTTTCATCAAATATACATTGAAGTATAAATGTGACAGAAAATAGCTATTTCTCATTAGAATTTAAATGTTGAAGAAACTGTTAATAATTTTGTGAATTGCAATGTGTGAAGCCCTTTTGGCTTGCCCTTGCCTTCCATGAGTAAAAATTAAACATAAGCCAATCTTCATCATAAAGAATAAGGCAAAGAATAATTTAATACTAACATGAAAAGCTTATCCTCTTTTTTATTTCTCTTGTCTGAAATTGCACAGGATTAGTATTATTGCAGATAAAATGTAAGGTCTTTACCAACAAAGATCCAAAATTATGAAATACTGAGCAAAAGCAGTTGATGAATTATGAATCTGAAAAAAATGAGAACCATGTGTGTCAAAACATTCAGAGTAGACTCAAAAAAGCACCAAAAGATTATGCTACTATAATATCACTATAACACAAGAAACTTATTTTGTGTGATGGGAAAATTACCCTTCCTATCTGGAATAAATAATAAAAAAATCAGTAATAAAAACGAATCAGTAATAAAAAATGGTCTGTGATACAAATGCTGGCAAAAGACACAAAGGTTCATCAACAGACTGTATGTAAATGCATATCATATTACCATGGATTTGGCCCATTCTTATTTTATCACCTGATAAGAGGCCATTCATTAAAAAATTTTCTGGACCTGGAACTAATAGGAAGATCCATTTTATAACTGCATAGTTACTGGAAGGCAAAAATTGCTGCACTGTACACGGGGACAGGATAGGCTGGAATTTTTTATCTTCTTACCTTAGGAAAGAGATAGCTTTTCTGATTTTCAGGGCAAAAAGTAGGAAAAAGTGTGGAATGAACTGTGAACTATGGGCCAATTAAAACAGGAACATTGAAAATGTCCCTAGTAGAAATCATCCCTTTTTTTTTTTTTTATAGCTAAGAAAAAAATTTGCTGACCACAGCATTATCAGGCAGCCAGCCTCAATTGCTGTTTTTGCAGCAATAGTAAAATATACATTTTGTAGTGGTGTTTATATCTCTGCTGTCCCAGTTCATACTTCTTTCTGTGCTAAAGCTCAGCACTCTCTTGATAAGCCAGGCAGTCAGGATGTGCAGCCATGGGACTGAACCATCTCCTTCCCTCCATTTTAATGGAATGATCTGAAGGAAAAAAAGTGAAGAGCTCTCACTGTTTTCTAACCTTTCCTAAGAGATGACCTTTCCATTAGATATGGTATAGTGACCTACACAGTTGGAGGCCTTTAAAGGATGGTTGGTTTGCCATTTCCCAAATGGATTTGTTTGTCTGGAAATCAAATCATTAGCTGTCTGCAAGTCAGTTCATTGCTGCTCCTATCAAAAGCTTTGAGACTCTTTACGTGTTGGAAGTTAGCCAGCAATATTTTATGCTGTGTACAAGTTCCATTTCAGAGCTCAGACCTGAATTCTTTACAGCAAGATTACTGATAACTCAACTGCTCTGTCTCTGTGGGAGTGAGACTCTGGTCCATTCCAGGAAGGGAAGAGTGATCTCAAGTCAGATTAACCATCTCAGTTCAGGAGAAACTTGACTTTTATGATATCACCATCCTTGCTTATAATTTTTTATTTTAACTGTTTGAGGCTAAATTCTTTGCATTCTCTTTCTTACAAATTTTCTGATTTTACTTGTGTTCAGAAATATATAGGTATCTTTAAGGAAAATTTTCTCTGTTGTTTTGTCTTCTTTTTATCTTGTTTTGTTAAACTTTAATTTACAAGGGTTGTCAAGCTTTGGAACAGGCTGCCCATGGCAGTGGTGTAGTCACCATCACCATCCCTGGAGTTATTTAAAAGGTGTGTAGATGTGGCACTTGGGGACATAGTTTAGTGATGGACTCAGCAGTTAAGGATTGGACTCAAGGATCTTAAAGCTCCTTTTCAACAGAAATGATTCTATGTTTCTATTTTCTTTTCTCTTTTTTCTTGAAGAAAAAATATATTTCATATTCTTATTCCTTATCCTGAATTCTTAACGGTACAAAACATAAATGTTATTGCTCATTTACAGGAAGCTAGGAAAAAATATTAAAGCCTAAAATTTATCTTCAAAAAGTACTAAATGAGCACACAAAGGCCATAGTGAGCAAAACAAGCCTCCAATAAATTAGCTAATCCTAACAACTCACCACAAAGGCAGTAAAGGACAGCCACATTATCCAGGGGGGAAAAACCTAAAAGGAATGATAAGTTATCTAGCTTCTGTGCTGTTTCATGGACTCCAGGCAGACAGAAAACACTCCTCCTGCCCTGTACAGCACTGTGGTAGGTGACTGGCACAGAGTACCTGCATCAGGTTAAAGTCAGTAAAGAGTTTACTTTTACAGTGCAATCCTCTGATGACCATTACCTTTTTTATTCCCTGTAGAGTATAAAATGTCTGTAAGAGAAAAGGCATTTTGGGAATATGTGCATGTAATCTCTGTGTAAGATTGCCATTTATATTTCTAAGGCAGCACAGATATATTCACAGATATAGATATAAACAAACAACCAAACAAACAAATAAATAAATACATATATATACATATATATATATATATATATATATATATATGTATATTTATCAATGTGAATAATTGTACATACACAGGAAACTGCCAAGTCTGTGCCCATAAACAATCAAAAGAGTGGTCCAGAGAATGTCAATGGCTCTGTGAAGCTTTTAGCAGGGATCAGTTGCTCCCTGTTCCTTGCCAATCACAAACTAGCATCAGGGAAAGGCAGTAGATAGCAAGTTGATATAGAAGAAAAGCAAGTATTTCTTGACAGTCTGCAGTCAAGCTGTTAAGCTCCTTGGCTCAAGATGTGGGAGTGCTAAAAGTCTGCAGGAACTCCTGTGTTAACTAGAGAAACTACACGGAAAGTTAAAAGGAATGTGTAATTCAAAAATATGACCATTGCTTCAGGATAAAACTGAGATTTCAGTTCTTAGAGGTGGGGAGGATATTGTGAAGAACCATCATTATTTACTTGGGGGTCTTAAATATGTTTATATGCACACACCTAATTTGTTTCTGGCCTCCATGTTTCACCACTGATGGCAGGAGAATACTCACATAAATATTTCTTTTGTCTTATCAATTACAGACAGTTTTTTGTTTTTATAACTTTTAGTTTAGTCTTAACAAAAAATAGTTTATTGTGTGCAAAGGCATTGGATGGCATTCCACAAATTGCCATATAAGTGCTTGTGGCCACTAGTGTATCTCCAGGGTGTAAATCATTTGGTTAAATCCATGTTTTTCATGTTCTAAAGTATTTTCCCTTTTAGGAAAACTAGAATTAATTTGTCTCATTTATTGCCTATGTGACAATGTTCAGAGCTTCAACTTTTGTTTCAATGAAGTGCAATAATGCCTTCTTTGTGAGCTGGAGTCAGTCCCAGCTTTGTATGTTCTTAAATAGCAAAAATATGTAAATAGAATATTGTATAATGAAATTTTATAAGTGAAAAAAAAATTAGAACACAAAAAGCCCCTCTCTTTGGGTAATCTTTTCGTTATTTCATTTATTCATTAAAAAATAATAGTTTGAAAAGAAATTTTAATGATTTGTTGGAATAAAATACTTGAAGGGGTAAAAAAACAAGCCAAAAAACCCTGGAAAAAAATTGAAATCAGAACTGATGATAAAAAAAATCCAATTCCTTCCTCTTTTTCTTCCTCTCTCCCCATCCCATTCCATTTTCTTTCTTTCTCTTCCATATACTCTTAAATAAAATCCATACTAGTGCCTTTGGCATATGATTTAATTTGCACCTTAACTCAGGCAGAAGCATCTCTCAATAATTGGATCTTAAGAACATTGCTTTGTAAAAGTGCAACACAATATTAGAAAAAAAGTTTGAGACACGTATTTATGTATTAAATTTGTTAAGTGCTTTCTGATACTAAAATGACCAAATCTAAGAGGCAGGAGCTTCAGATCACAGGACACTGCAAAGGCCCTGGATTCACAGACTCTGTGGGATGCCTTCAAGAAGCATAAAAGGTTTACAATGTTCATAGTAAATTATGCTTGAGAACAGATTCAAAACTGATTGCCTGACTCTTGATATACCAGTATGTATTCAGGCATGAAAATACATGCATTTTTGCATGCAGTGCATGGTTTAAAAAAATCAGGTATTTTATCCATGGAAACTTCTAGTATCATAGGGTTTTGATTGAGTTTTATAAAATTTTGGGAGTCTTTTTTTAGCAAGAAATGCCAAAAATTTCTTTGGAGTTAGAACTTGAAGCATCCTGTGTAAAAAAGAGAGGAAATCAAACCTCAGTAAAATGTTTAAAATGTGCTCTACTTATTTGGAAACATGAATCTTCACAGCTAAAAGAAGGTAAAAACAGGTGCAGATCAAAGTGTGTAATCCATAGGTGTAATGTATGTCAGTAAATTACCTGCAGGTATGTGCCTGGTTCTGCCATTACTCTGCCAGATGTGGTGTGCATCAAAGCTGATGCAAAGATTAATATTAATGCATAGATTAACACTAATGGATAGAGATGTAGGCCACAATAAAGAGAAATTATTAAGCATTTTGTTGCCTGAGGACTAGTTCCTTGGTGCATATACTTGCTATTTAGAGTTTCTTTTTCCTTTATTATGTTTTCCTTTATCCAGCTTAAAAGCTTCATTTTTAACTTTCTATTCGAAGTATTTTTCTTTGTTTCCTCAAAATTAAAGTAGTTCATATTAAACCACTGATGATTCTTTCCCACAAATATGTTTTGTATGGATGATAGGAATGGACTGTATGAACACTTCTTCAAGAAGTATTCACCATGGCTCTCACATAGGAAAGCATAACTATATACAGGTTCAGCATTTTGATTTTTTTGTGTTCACTTTGGGATTAAAGAAATAGATTGTGAAAGTAATCTTATTGCATTAAAAAATAAGTCTTTTGGGAAGAGTTGATAATAATCTCCAAGGTCCACTCTAACCAATTATTCTCCAAGCCTGATTTCTGCCTGCTTCATTTTAATAGATTCACTTTTTTTTCTGTACTTCCCTCTTACCTTTACTGTTACACACATAAAAATTTTCAGTTCCTGCTTTATACATAATATATTCCATATTTATTATTTTAGCTACTTTGAAGCTAATATATAGCCTGAGCTCTGAATATAAATGCTGTCAATAATTAGATAATTTAAGTGTAATTATAACTGATTATAATAATAAAGACAGAAAGCATAAAATATTTTTTCAGAATAAATTATTTAATGCATCTAACCTTTCTACCAGTTGTCACAGATATCTTATTGCAACACTCTAAGTCAAAATCAAGCTTTAAGAGTATTTCTTTCTTCTTAAAAAATCCATCAGTTTTGGTTTTTTTAAAATATTAACTCTTCTTCAAAATTAGAAATTTGTCTTCTATCATATTTTGAGTGTGCTGTAACACAAATGATAAATAATCATTATGGATTGAAATGTATTCTGAGGGCTAATTCAGATTCATTCCTCGGAAATAACTTCAGCTGCTAAATTTTTGTTTGTTTTGGTGATAAAGATATTGACAAATGAAGAAGTGGACTTAAACCACAAAATTTTTTCTATGGGTCATGGGATAGCTAAAAGTTCAAAATTTTTCCACATATTCAAGTGAGCCCCCAGTGGAAATTATATTTTAAAACTGCAGAGATTTAGGAAAGCTGGAGTATAGTCTTTCAAATAAGTGTCACTGGTGATGAAAACCCTTTTGAAAAGGACAAACAAATGTTTGGCTTCACTGCTATTTTTCTTATTATCCTTTTCTTTGGCACACAAAATTCATTAGTATAAGAAAGCACTTGGAATCAGAAAAAATGGGAAGAGTCTGCAACATTAAACCAAGTTTCTGATTATTGTGACAGTTCAAGACTAAATACTATATTCACTTCAATGATATATAAAGAAAATTAAATGTCTGTAGCAAGCAGCTTTGTACACAGCTCAAGATTAGAACTGTACTTAACAGAAAAAAAAGAAAGAAAACACCACTCTGGCTATGTTTTTTTCTTTCTAAGATATCTATCTCAGTATCCTATCCAAAATCCAAAGCTTCATTTTCCATTCCAGGCATAGCTCTGTATAAATAGATAATCTCAAATTCATCTGAAACTTTATAAATTTTGAGGTTAAAAAAATAGATTAAAAAATTCCAAAAAATTTCTTATCCTCTAAAGAATGGCAAACTGTGGAGAAAGCTGCAGTAAACTTTATGATATATAGGGTTCAGATTTGTTTCAACCGCAGTCTTCAGACTTGCTGTTAGTATAAGTAATTAGGGTGCTTGTCAAACAATGTATTTCATGACACCCATGTCCCATGAATCAGGTTAATTGTGGTGTTCATAGCAGGCAGGGCAGGATATTACTTATGCTCTTTAAATTGTCCGTTTATCAAACCCTGGTGTCTTTCTTCACAAAAGAAAGGAGATATATTGGGTCACATCTAAAATATCAGAGACAAGACAGAGTATGTCTACTCTATTCTGGAACATTTTAAATAAATCTATTCACTTTGCTCAGTTTGAATTCAGATCTGACCTTCTTTGTTAGCCAGTCATGACAACTATGAATAGCTAAAAATTCTTAAATGTATTGGGAGTATCTGACACCAACATGTTATTTCTGTGGTGGAAAAAGACATCAAGCTTGCAGGTTTTTCAGTAGAGTACAGCAAATAAAATTTTCCATGAGGAAAAACAATTGTCCTAAGGGAAAAAATGGAATTTGGGAATGAATGAACATTGACCTTATCCTTATCCAAACACAGTGAGGCATGAAAGTCTTTTAAGGAAATATGTTTAATGTCTCTATGTAAAGAGCCAAAAAGGGGCTTGATCCATAAAAATAATAAAAGTACCCTCCCAGGCTCTAAGGGAAATACAAATTTGTGTCAAATATTTTGGTTGTATTTATAAACAGCATTTGATATGATCTGTCTTTCAGTCTCGGATGTGTTAATGATCAAGAAGCTTATACATGGCATCCTTTCCTTTCACAAAGATTAACACCAGTGCTTTCTTTGGAAACTCATGTATCACAAGGATTTACACAAGCATACCCCAAATCAAATAATAAATAGACTTTCCAGAAATATAACACAATTCATTTACAGGGGAAATTTGTAGTTCATCTAGAGCAATCTCCTGCCAAAAGTAGTGGTAATTTCTAAGTCAGATCAGATTGTTCAGACTTGTGCTCAGACAAGTTTCAAGTATCTCCAAAACTGAAGATACTGTGACTGTACTATAGGGTTTAGCTGTTGAAACTTTGAGTTGTGTCCTATTGTTATGACTGAGTAGGAGCTTTTCTTCTGCACAATCTTATCCTTATAAATTAGATGAATTCAGTGTTATTCTCCTATTTTCTTTTCTAGACAAAACAAAAAACATTCTCTCTATCTCTTTACACATCCTGTGCACTAGCCCCTCATTTATCTTGGTGACCCTCCATTGGACTCCCTCCAATTTTTCCATCATGTCTTTTGCTTTGGGAAGTTCCAAACTGGATGCAGCATTACAGATATGGCCTCAAAAATGTGGGAAAAAAATGCTCATATTTTTCTGTGCCTATGAACAGAGAGTATAGCCTTCTGAAAACAGAAACCATTGGTGTGGTGCACATAAGGAGAAGTGACCCTTTTGCTTTTGTGTTATGTTTAACTTGACCCAAGACAGTCATGCTATTTTCTTAACCTCCTGTAGCAGAAAGTCTATGGAGCAGTAAAAAACCAAAATACACCACAAAGATGCACAAAATGACTTTACCCAGGGGTACACTTATTAGTTCAATGCATGCAAGCTAAAGAATTCTGCTAACAGATTTTGCCTACTTTGTTGTTGCATATATTACAAAAACAAACAAACAAACAAACAAACACAAAAACCAAAATCAAAGCCAACCAAACAAACAAAAATTAATCACATCCATTCCCACCTTCCCTAGAGTCATTCAACAACAGTTAACTGTCTGGAAAGAATGGCATTAGTACCAATCTGTTTGATCTGACTCGGTGCTGCTCTGGTCAGACAAACTTAACAGTGATGCAAATAGAAAACTTGCCTTATTCCTTGAAGTCACAGCCACACAGCTGGTTTCAGAAATAACAATCCCAGCATTCATCAACCCAAGTCCAGGTTTAGAAACAGGCAGTTTACAAAACCAATGGACATTTATTCAAGTAAAAGTAACTCTTTCAATGAGTTATGTTTAGTAATACCCAAACATATTAGACAGATGATTACAAATGTTGTAAGCAGGCTATAAACTTACAGGCTTTATGGGTAAACCAGCGTCTGAGTGGCATATCTCATGCTATCAGATGCACAAAGCAATTTACTGGAGAAAAATTTTACCTTTAATTAACTCTTTAATCACATTGCTAATTAGTTTTAAAATATAACATGGATTAACGCTACACTATTACTTCATTATCCTAGAGCCATTTTGTCTCTTTGATATTTTCTGAGGAAATAATTTTGTCAGCTGCTATTTTAATGTCACATAAACACTACAAACATCTAACTCTTTTTCTGCAGATGATCACCAATATGCCCATGGAGTCATATTATAGGGAGAGGCAGTTATGACCTCTTTCATAATCTAAATTTGGCTGCTCTGAAACCACCAATGCTCAGCTGTACAAGGACCCACTTGATGTAATACACCACCTACAGAATGACTTGCTGATCTCAATGCCTTAACTGACTGCCTGTTGAAGTCTGTCTGATACCTAAGTCATGGAGGTATTAATAATGTCAGCTGCTACTTGTGCACTTGATCACTAAGCAGCTACATTTTAACTGCTCCTGAGGCCTTATATGAACCCAGTGGGTGAAGCAAAGTCCGGGTGAACTCTAATCCTGGTGAAATAGGCAGCGTAATACCGCAAAAAATTGTGTGCAACCGCAAAAAATTGTGTGCAACCTCGACTGCAAGGTAGTCTAAAAATAATGTTTCCCAGTGATTGAGCCCATTCTTCAGTTCTAGCTTGAGCTCCTGCAGAAAAGCAGGGATCATTTTGTACATGACTATATCATACATAAACTCTGTGATATTCACCTTTTGCTATGTTTTTTATGAGATTCGTAGCTACATCAATTGCACTATATATTGCTCAGCTTCTTTCTTCCAGTATAACTTAAATAATATTTGAATTTTATATCAGATACTTTACCTCTTTCAAGACTGTTAAAATTATGTTACTATTACATGTTTTCTGAAAAATCATGGAATATATGACATCTGCCAATTTCAATTTTCTAGATGGTTCATCCTTAAATAGTTATTAATTTCTTCTGAATTAATGTAAATATTTACACAAATATTCAAAAATAGATTTAATTTGATTGCTTACAATAGCTTTATATTAAACAATGTATAGTAATTTTGTCCTTACAGTGATGTAAGATCTGCCCAGCTTTCTTTAATGATAAAATTATCTGTAGTCAATAGGGGTTTTTTTTAATCATTCTGTCAGGACTAGATCTGAAGAGATAAGCACTATTAGAAAACTCTTGCAATTTTGTCTGTAATTTTAAGAGACCTGAATATCATAAACCTATTTCTATGGGAAGTTCTTCTGTGCCTATGTGTTTGGAAAAAAATAAAAAATTAAAAGAAAAAAATAAGTCTTAGGTAAGGTTGAAAAAGTAAAATACCACAAAAAAAAAATCAAAAAAGCTCCCAAAACATTTCCTACGGCCATACTGCTTCTGGAATGTTCTAGATATTTCCTGCCCAAATAAGATATACATTTTTAAAAGAGTGTAAATATTTGAGCCTTGGTACTTGGTATTGGTGACTATAGAGGTCATTTTTATTTCTTCTTTAAATGTGTTCCATGTACAAATAGAAAATTCTGAATTCAGGTTTAACTCTGCCCTGCACTCTTAAAACCATATATTTATTTCTTAAATCACTGTCTGCAAAGTCATATTGTTCTGTGGCAGGCAATCACTGAACTAGCCTAAAGCCATACTGACAGAGCTTTGAAGATTAGAGGTGTAGCATTGAACTGGATGTAAATGGAAGAGGGAAGTAAGTCTAGCATACAGAGTACTGTCACACTGAACCTTTGAAAAAAAATTGTCCAGTGTATGTTGGAAGTGTGACTAATGCACTAAGAAAAGCCTGTGTGTTGCTGTTCCAGGAGCACAGCAAGAGTTGCCCAATATCACCTTTCAGATATCTACATCTCAATCAGCACAGAAAGCTCCTCTGCTTCCTTCCTCCTGTGTGAAACACAATTATACATCTTTGTTGAGTCATATCATACTGAACTTGTACAACTGGGCTTCACTTAAGAGTTGGACTCGATGATCCTTGTGAGTCCCTTCCAACTCAGAATATTCTGTCATTTATAACAAGGTTGTTAATGAGATGCCACTGTGACAATTTTATACAATAGCCATTGTCATTTAGAAGACACCTCATGCTGTGACACAGAAATGTGTCCATGCAATTTAAAATTGTGGAATTAGTAATGAAAATAAAAAAAAAAAAAAACCACGAGAAAAAAAAACTCCAAAACATGACAAATCAGTAGTAGCTGATAGCTTGTTTTGGATATATTTTTAACGTTTTTTCCAGTCTTGTTCAAAATATTTTATATACTGAAAATCACAGGATCTCTTTTGCCTGGCCACATTGGGAAGTAATTTGACACAGCAGACTAGCACATTCCATATTGATAGGGAGAAGGAGGTATCACCTATGGATCCAGTGACCTGCAGTCACATTTTGTCAACAATAGCATGTATAAATTCAGGTTTGATCTGGCTATTCAGATTTTTTTAATTCCTTCAAAATTAATTTTCTGTAAATGATCCATAACCTGTGAAGGAATCTTTGGTATCAATAGTCAAATAAATTTTCTGAGAAGTGTCAGAGAATACATTGTGGGCAGCAGTGCTGAGACAGTAAGAAATTTTTGATCATATTCTGGAAAAATTCTACAGCACCTGAAGAGGTGTCCAGGATGTGAAACTTGGCTATATGTGGACAAACTCATGTGGAGTTTGATATTAAATTAATTGCATTACAAAATTCCTTGTGACACTCAACACAGTTCTTATTAGAAATTTATGATACTGACACCATAAAGAAAATTTGCCATTTAAAACTTATAGTATTCCAATATCAAAACTTTGCAATCAAGCTAAGATAAAATCAGCAGATATGGTGGCAAACAATAATAAAATCTAATTTCTTCTTACAGAGGAAACTCTCTTTTCAGCTTTTTCTGCATCTTAAACATAGTTTATTTACAAAATAGAAATGTTCCTTTACCTTCCATTTTGAGTTCTCTGGGCAAATTATGATTTGATTTACTTGCTTTTAGGCTTTCTTTCCTGTTTCTGGTAAATATACTGCCCTAGGAGATAATTTTATCACTTTCTTCTAAATTGCAGTAAAAGCAATAAAAAGTCATTGGCCCTCCTGTAAGGTCCATCAGCAGCTATAAAGGGTTTTGCTGACCTAAACACAGCTTACAACATATTATTTCAGTGCAAATAGATTTAATAAATAACAACACAGAGGTCATTATTATTATCATCATTTCAAATGCTAAGAAACTGCTCCAGACTTTCCTTTGTGGAGCAATATTATAGCTGTAGGACAACACACCTTCATTCTGCTGAAAAGCTACAGCTTTAAAGGCAAAGAACCTGATTCTGAGAGATGCTGAATGTCATTGTGCCCACAGGGTTTGTGGATGCTGAGCACCTTTCCAAGAGATGCCTCGTACTTCATAGGGCCAGTCCATAGCAGCACAGCTGCAGTAAGCTCTTGGAGGGTCTGTCAAATGGGCAATAGAAAACTGATAAAGTGTGTTTAGATGAGATACAGCAACCTAGTCAGCTGTTAATACTGGCACTGGTGTGGTGAGTCAATCTGAAGACAGAGCTGAAAGGATTCTAGCTCTAAAATTGAAAAAGTTTTGGATCAATATAGGTAAATAAGAACACAGTAGACTTACAGAGGTACAGAAATCCCAGTTTTAAGTCTATGAAAAATAAAGGAATTGTTTTGTCAGGATTACTGTTTAGTAGGCCCTTCAAAGTCCTCTAGTGTTCAGAAAACTGTTTGTCCTCTTTAGGGGAGATGTGCAAAATCTCACTGGCTAACATTTTCATTTTCATCATATTTGTTTTTCTTATGCTTGACTGCTCTATACAAAGCCATTCCCTATAATACTGAGCAATCCAGCTTGCAATTTTAAAAGCATCATTCACGATAAATAAATGTATCTATCTGTCAGATCTCAGAGTGAAACACAAATGTTCTGTGTTTTCCATGAGAGAAATATACAATTGAAAAACTCCCCAAAGTGATTTTCTCTGAAGTCCATCATATACTCATATTTAATTGGCTTTTTAGTCCAGATGGCCAATATTAGGAGTTCTGCATAGTATATATAGAAATAAATTTACTAGAACAACGATATGAATGTTGTATCAAAAACCTAGCATATCTGAGGTTCACATGCCATTTATTTTCTTTCTAACTTAACTTTCAAATCTCCTTGACCCAAATGTGCAGAGCACCCATCCAAGAGTAACCAGCTTCCAGGTGCCTGATGCATACATGCCTCGGATGTATATGAACTGCAAAACACCTGAGCCCTTCTTTCTGCTGGTACACACTCAAAAGAAGAAAAAACAAGCAAAACTCCTAATTTTTGGGTCAATAGTATATTAAACTCAGAATAAAGTAAAATCCAAATGATAACAATACTCTTCTCTAAATGGGAATTCCAGGCAAGTACTTAAATAAAAGCCAAGACATCTTATGGAAGAGAAGGAACAGCAACAAAACCAAGAAAATAGATGAACACTGTAGTGCCCCCCTCCCCACCGCATACTACTGAATATAGATGGAGTAATTCACAGTTTTCATTGATAAAGATGTGTTCTTGGTGTCAGAACTATCTCTATTGCACAGTTCTGTGTATCTACACCTTTTAAGAATTTCTATCACTCTACTGACCTAAGCAATAATTTGGGCTCATGAAATAATAAAGGGATCCCAGGTCACATAAGGAACTGCAAGATATCTGGGAATCTATCACTATGACCTTAATCCTTATCAGGAATTTGACAAGACCCAAAAAAGGAACCAGTTTTTGTCCACTTTGTGTCCTTTCTTATTATCTAAGCAATCTGTCACTCAAGTAACTGAATAAGTATTGACAGACGTATTCTCACAGGTATAATAAGTATTGCTACTTGTCTTTTGCACTTCAGGATCTGAACCACAGGCAGATAGCCGTGAAATAGGGAAATGCATAAGCACATGCTCTCCTGAGACAGATCTGAGAAGCTTGGTTTACAAAATGAGAGCAAGGAATACATTTGACAATTTGCCCAGACCTATATGACTTCCTAAGATTCATTCAGATGGTTATAACAACATTAAGTGTTAAAACCTAGAGCTTCTGAATGCTGCTGAAAGGTTTTATTGACATGTTCCTCTGCAGCATGTATAAAGATCTTTATAGGACAAAATCTTTACAATACAACTGATAAAATCCATTGGATTTTTTGTCTGACTGTTGTTTTGTAACCTTTGACAAAGAATTTTATTGTCAGCTGAAACCAAATCTGAAGTTATCTGTGAATGAAAGATGAGAAAAATTCCATTATATAAAATAATCCCCTTTGGTTGGCCGTGTTTCTTTTACAGGCATTATTTTTTCATGTTTCAGTGATGGGAAAAGCAGATTTAGGGCTTCCTCCAAATAATTTTATTTCTCTTTTTTTAAAAGAATTCAATACTCCAGAAGAAAAGAGATATTTACCTTTTATTTTGAATAAACATCATAGTAAAAGTAAAATCCATGAGGATTCAAACAGACTTGAAAATTTATTTTTACCAATATTTGCTTTGATCTGAGGAGTCTAAAGGATTTTGGATAATTAACTAAAAAGCACATTTTAGGTTGGATGTGGTGACTATATTTTCTCTTGATTATATTATGTGCCAAAAAAAATTAAGTGTTTTAGGAGTCATAATTATTTGTGAAATCTTTGTTCAAAACTGTTTAGCTTAAGATCATTGTTCTTAATAATTAATATCCCAACCCCTTTAAAATATTCTGAAAAATACTGATGAGATTTAATAGATGTCAGAAGTTCACATGTCACTTGGCCATCAAATATTTAATTAGTAAACCAATCTCTGAGTATATTTGCAATAAAATTTATTTTATGTACATCAAACATGGAACCTGTTCTATAGCTGTAGAACAATTTTTTAAATCAGGAATCTTATCCCAAACAAATAAAATCTTCACATTCAGGGAAAATCTTTGGTTTATACTTAAAATTTCTACAGAAAATAGCACTTTGTGAGACTTTTCATCAGAAGCATTGGATACTCAGCTGCAGTTGAACATTTCCCTCCAAGATTAAAAACGTATTAATACTAAGAAAAAAAAAATCTGAATATATCAGCATAATCTTCTTACTTCTAGTATCATATCTCCAATCTTTCATATGTTTTTCCCCTTAATTTAGTTATTTTTATTTGTGTTAGTGCAACCTTCTCTGTGCTTTCAGAGGACCAACTTTTCCTATATTCCCAGGTACGCTAGGGGAAATTTTGAGGTAAGTTGCAAACCCTTTTCCAGGTCTGATCTTTCAGAGCAGTGTAAAAAGCGGGGTCAGAACTTGCAGTAAATATATTTTGTCGTTTGCTGTTTAAATTTAGTCAAATGAATCAAGCTAATGGTAACTGGAAAGCATAATAATCACTTACTAAAAAAGTAAATTCAAGTGAATTTCATATGTCATGGCTACAAAATTTACAGGGCTTTAATTTTTTTTTTTTTTTTACTTTGGGACATTTTTATATAAAGCAGCCTAATCTATAATGTGCTTGTTTTGATAGAGAATATGGAAAGTTAAATTATGAAATATAATAATAAACTGTGTTTAAAGGCAGCCAGTAAAATGGCAGTAATTTTATTAAAAATATGAGACCTCTAGTAAGAAATTTTACTATTTAATTTTTAAATTAATTTTTTTCTCTCCACATCCATTTACTCTGTGATATCAGAACTTTAATAGCATTATCTTTCTTCCTTTTAAACACTGTGATTGCTTTTTAGCCCATTTTAAAATTCATCTTGGGACATTGTGAAAAAAGGCATTAACAACAAATAATGACAGGGAGTCTGTTCATTTTTGCTGTGAAAGGAGGAAGAAAATAGAGGTAGAACTGAAAATACAGATAGAACTGAAAGGCATGAGTGAAGTCTGGTTAGAATATCACTGCTGTGAAAGAAAGGAACAGAAACCACACCCTTATGTCACTGCTCCTCATTAACCTTGTCAATAAACCAATCCAAATACCAAACCACTGCCAAACACTGCTTGAGGAGACACCACTTTTTTTTCTGCCAGGAGCAGTCTAACATGCATAGAGGATAGACTAATAACATCTGAGGACTAATAACATCTGTGTGCAGGTGATTCAAACTGCCCGAGTAAAAAAACCAATGTTTGTCCTTTGGTAACCTTTTTTTTCCCTTTTTTTTTTTTTTTAATCCTGCCCCTTGACAGTTTCTTTGAATTTCTCTAGCTCTTGTAGTCCATAATCCCATAAAATTATCTTTGTAATGCAGCAAACAGGCAGGATTTCATGTCCCAGACCCCCCTCTAGTCACCACTGGGTTTTCCTCTAGGTACATGTGTAAACGCGATTCTTTTAGCTGCTGTTTGGTTAGTGGACTCTGGAGGCTTATGTAGATGTAAGATATACAGAGCTGACATTTCTGGCAGAGCCTGATGCTACTTCCTTTTCTTTTGTTCTCTATTGTTCCTTTCCGTGGCTTGAAGCAGATGCTGATGATGTCTGTGTTGTGAGTAGGAGCTGTAGAAACTCAACTGCTCAACTTCTTGTCAATGTTTAAGTCTCTGTGGGCATCATTATTTATACCTCCAAAGGAATACGTGACATTCTGGAATTCTACAGCAGGAAAGCGGTCAAGTACAAAATTTTTTTAAGTGCAAAGACCTCCTTTTGGGTACTGGTGTATTACAATAGCCAAGTGAGAGATATATCTTTTCCAGACCTATCTTCCCCCTGCAAGCACTGAGAGGTTTCTGCAGTGTAATAAAAGTAAGAAGAGAGGAAGTTTCAGTTTGCTGCAGTAAATGAAAAACATAAAAGAAAAAAATAAATCATTGTAAATCTGAAGATTTTTAGAAGATGTACACAATAATGAAACACTGAAAACACATACCCTGATACATAAATGTCTGAGAGAAATCTTAAGAAGTTATTTGGACTTGAAACTGACTTGCAGTGAAATGAAAACCTCAATTTAAGGAATATTGAAGAAGCTTTGGTATGAATAAATGAAGGGGCTTAAATCCAGGGTAACAAACTGGTCAGCAAAAACATGCTTCATATTTTTCAACTTTTTTTTCAACTTCAGTTGAAAAAAAGTTCAAACAAATATTAAACTTTTTTTTTAACTAAACCTAAGTTTTACTTTGACCTCTAAGTATTTCTAAAGCATATCTTGTACTGAATTCTTCCTATGTGTGTCATCAGTTTATGCTACCTTTACACCCTGTATGATTCACATTTGCAGTGAGCTCTGTTGTCAATGTAGAGAGGCGTTATTCTTTACTAATTGCGGTTTACTAATTGCAAGGTCATTTTAAATTGTCAAAATAGAATGCAAAGTGAATAAACAAGAATACATTAAAATTGCTTCATTTACAAGTGGGAACAGCCCCTTTATCAAGAAATTATATGAAAGATAGACCCAATGATCTTTCATCATCATAAATTATATGAAGCATCTGTGAGGATTGGGAGTCAGGGTTACAAAGATACTCCTTTCCTTATAATATCACAAATATGCAGTTGGTACCACGAGTAACTGGTAAAAAAACATCAGCGAAATATTTATTTAGAATTTAAAAGGGTCTCATTTGTACATGTTCTTATGATTGGACCAAGAAATGCAAGGCTGTTTTTAAACCACTTTAGGGCTTCCTAGAGCTTTTCAAGGATCTGTTGCCAGCTCAGACATCATCAGGTTTGGAATATCTTTATATGTTTTCTACAGTTTTGTAAGAAAAATAATGGCAATCCAGATTCTATGTCCTTGACAGAGACTGCCCTGAAATTCAACTCCACAAGCTTTGTGATGGCTAATGGACACTGGAGATACTTTGAGTGACCTAGGTAGTTAAAAAGGATCTCATACAGGTATTAGAAGTGCAATATAGAAATTATTTCATGTTTTAGACTTCTGGTTTGAAAATTTAACATTCTTTCATTTCTACTTATAATATCCCTATTTATGTGTTAAAATTTTCTGCTGTCTTCTAATGTTCCTCTCTGGAAAGTTTCTCTTTGCTGATGAATTTTCTCATCATGCTTTTCCTCTGTGAGCAGCTGTAAATTTGGCAAAGGCATATTTATATTCCTGGAGATCTTATTTGGCAGGTGGTTTTTGTTTTTTACAACCTGCTCTCTCTTTAGATGGTAAATATTTTTCTGCTTCTTTCTCTCTGTGTGTCTGTATGTGACAGAAACATCTATTTTGTAAATTCAGATTAATATTGTCTCCTGTCTGCAGTTATGTAGTTCTCTGTAATTGCTCTAACTGAAATTACTGAATATTAATAGTTTTATCCTTGAAAGCCTGCTAGATTTTAATTTCTTTTAAACAAACACATCCTGCCTCACTCCACATATTAAAACTATAATTTTTGGACCATCTGATTCAGGGGTTTTCGGCAGCCTGAGATCAGGCCAAATTTTACACAATACCTTTCCATGGCCTTCCTTCGGTGCTGCTTTGTAGCAGGGATAGCAGTGAAGTAGAACGTCCAAATAGTACTGAGCAGAAGATACCCCAGGGCACCTTGGTGAGACAGTGAGGGGGTCCTCACAACAGAGACACCCACCCAAGTTTTGTTCACTAAATTTCTTCACACATTGGCCCTCACTGAATTGTATTCCCTGTTGATGGCAAGAAAACCTGACATTCAGTTTGCAGCCTTATAGCCAAAACAGATAAACCTTATTAAAGAATATTTGTTTTCTAATCTATGACCTTATCTATTTGGGGTGTTTTTGGTGAAACATACAATTACACACAATGTGATAGTTGTCATAATATTGCCAGTTTTTTGGTAATATTTTTCCATCTCTCTCAAGGACAATGCAAGGAAATGACATGAATTAAATTATGTATTTTTTGATTCAACAGAGAGTATAAAGAAAGAATAGATACAATTAAATATCATTTTGAATAAAATTTCAAAATAGATATAAGCCTTTGAATTTGCACAGTGGAAACCAAATTCTACACCATAAAAATTTCTTTCAAATAACTTCATAGTATTATCATGACATATTCTGGAGAGTGCATTTTCTAGGTTTCATGTCTAGTGATCTCCTTGAAAGACTGATGCCATTTGTTTCTGGCAATGATAACTACCATGTACTGTGGCATGCAAAGCCAGTTATTTTAATCTATTCATACTGATTTCAGAAAGATAGATGGTTGTGTTGTTGTATCTTGAGGCAAAAAATGTATGTCTCTCGAATTGGTTTTGTAAAGAATTTCACTAGAACTAAAATGACATTTTAAGCATTAGTGGCTTTTCATGCCGTAATTTATACACACTTACAGTAAAAGGGAGAAATATGCAAATTCATGTAGTGAAGCAGGTTTATATATTTGCATTTTATCTTGAGACTTTGAGAAAAAAATAATTTTGATCATGAAATATCCAGTGTTTGTTAGTCTTCTGGGACAAGTTCAGTGTCAGAACATTATTTTCTATAGACTTTTATTAAATCAGCTAAAGAAAAGGCAACGTGACTCATACACAAACACAACTATAAAGCTCCAGATAGGAAAAGACCTGCTCCCTAGAATCCTAGTCATATGTGATGGCAGAGATATCCTAAGGGAAAGCAAAGCCCCTAGCAAATTTATGTAACTGGAATTCAAATTAATGTATTTCAGTTGCTCTTAATAATTTGCATTGTTTAGATTTTTCACCTATTTCTAAATATTTTTGAATGGTGTTGTATCCAATGATACACTAAACTCAGGCCACAATAAGAGTGAGAAATATTCTCCAGCACAATAGTTCTACAATGGTTTGTCTCTGATAGAGTTTAACATCCATCACTTTCACTGCTTTATACACAACCGTGATTGAATTTCACTCTTGACTCAGTTTACTACAAGTTCCCAATGCAGTTGATGTAGAATCTGTTGAAATATATCCATAATAAATCAAAGTATAAATCTTTATAGCTGTGTAAATATGAGAGAGCCCATTCATGGTCCCACAGGAACTGACATAAAGAAAAGTCACTCTAAGGTACGTAATGAATTTGTATCAGTCTAGCCATTACTGCAAAGACACTACTTTTCTTATTTGTTTTCTCATATTAAATGTGAGGTAGAGCAATTTACTCCCTTTGGGTGATGGGTGCTCTGCTGCACTTTTGTTACAGAGTAAAAGGTTGTATTTATATTATAATATCTATATGCATGTAGGTGTGTGAATATAAATAAAATAGTATATAACAGAGGGACTAGCATAATGTCAATCCACACTTATCACACTATAACCTGTGAGATAGACAGGCCTTGTAGTTAATAGAAGTATCCCTGGTTTGCTCACCACAATGTTGCTACAAAGGCTAATATTGTTTTCCAGTCAGTTAGGTCCTGATGATAGCTTTGTGAACTTCTGTCATAGTATATGATTTTAGCAAAGTAGAATTGGCCCAAAATCTTAGGGTATTCCTAAAATATTTTTACTCGTCTCTTCCCACCTGTCTGCCTTCCTAGCAAGGAGGTTCTCTGATATAATTAGTGACACAGACATAGCAATTAGAAAAGGATCATAGCTTCTCCAGGAGCTAACTCTTGACTGTTCAGATGGAGATAGATGCAGGAATTCAAACCAGTTCAGCATCAGCCTCATTTTTGATACCATGTCCTTTGAATTGTCCAGGTTTGCCAGTTTTATAGGACATTTTTTCTTATATATTTCTTACATAAAATTGTATTATTTGGAATTGTGCTGATTTCTGGCACAAATTAGTTACCCATATCTGAGGGATAAGTAGAGCAGACTTAGGTGAACTTTCCAATTCAGTGGAAGATATAATTCAAACTGAAGTCCACAATTTACTTTGAACAGGACTGAGCAGTACAATCTTAATCTTAATAAAGTCAGTTACCACAGATGTCTTGCTTTCCAAGTGAAGACTGGAATTCACACAGGTTAGCAGTTCTGAACTTTCTGTGTATCTTAAAATTACTTATATTTTCTCGGGGGGGTTGTCAATTTTTTTTTCTCCTGGCTTTGTGTTTTTGTGTCATTGGGGTATGACTTTGGGAATCACTTCTTTCCTGTGTTTAGGGAAAGCTTTACAAGGTTTGTGCACATACCTGTAGCACTATCAGCTAATATATCATCCTTCAGCCATAGGAAGAAGCACAGAATTGGCTGTGCACTGGCATACAGTCAAGTCTTGTCTAGCTAACAAGTCTCCTAGTTCCATGTACTCCCCTGTCTCCTGGCAGAGATGACAAAATTGCTGGAATCCAAACACAGGGAAAAATGTCAGGAAAACTAGAAGGATCAAAGAGGGAAAAGGAATCCTAAATTGTTTAGTCTAGAATTTATATATTTTTGTATTTGAAAAGAGATCAGAAAATAAAAGAATGAAAATAATAAAAAAGAACTGTACATACTTTGTAAAGAATGAAAAAGGTTCAGCAGTGGAATGGAGAAAATAGAAGTTTTTTCCTTATATAGTCTCTACTTTGGCTCAAGTATCATATGAAGTTAACCTCAAACACATATTGAATGCACAAGATACACATACAAGATAATAAAAAACCATTCTGTTACTGTAATACCTTTATGAATAACAAAAATTTTGAATTTATTTTCTTTTTTTCTGATACAATATTTTTAATTTTTATCTGTCATAAAGCCTGCATCTTGCTGAGACACTTTTGTGGGCTTGGGTCTTGCTATTCCATGTACTTATTTGGGGTACTTTTGAGTTTTCTTTTAGTTCAGTGTATTTCTAAAGTAAAGATTTTTCTTTTGTACTTTCATTTCCAGGATATTTAAACTTATTTCCCCTTTTATACAAGAATCCCATATATAGCTGGAGTATAAATTACCAAAATGTATTGCCTCCCAGAAGGGAAAAATATTTTAAATATACCTGCATAAAGCTACTATTATCCTTATTTTATTTTCTACAAATATTAAGAGAACTAGAATAGACTACACCAGAAGAAATTAATGGCAGGAAATTTATTTTTTTCCTTCCCTTCATTAGGTATTAAGGACTTTCTACAGTAATTGCTAATACAGCATCTTTCCATGTGCTTGCACATTGCCTGCATCTGGGCAAGTGCACGAAGCCCTTTCTGAGTGCCCTGGGACACGCCTGCTCTCCTGACTTACCCGAGCAGGGCAGGCTGAATTCCCATGAATTTGTTCACTGATCACTGCTCAGCCCATGCAAATCAGAGGAAGTCACAGCAACACCGATGTTGCTGCATCTTCATGCCAGAATGCTCTGCTGAGCCTTGGCTTGTTTACTGCTGAATTCCCTTTAAAGGGAAGGCTTGGCTATATAAACAATTGAAGACCTTAATATATAATTAATGTGTTTCCTAATTAAATAGTAACCAAGTATGTTGTAATGTTTCAATTAAGAGTATAGAAAGTAATTAATTATAATCTTAAATACTTAATGTGAGCATGCCAATTAACAAAATGCTACTTCTCTAATTTAAAAATTGTGCTTGCCTCAATTTCAGAATTACTATACACTTTTAAGTGGATTTTTTTTTTCATTGTAGAACTTTTTTTTCCAAGACAGTGACCTTTTATCAATAAAGTCTCTCAGTGTAACTAACTTTACATATACATAAACCAATATAAAAATTTCACCTAAAAAACACATGCCGACTATTTTTTAAATAATATTTTATTTTTTTAAGTGAATCATGTAAAATCCCCATTTTAGTTATTATTTCAAGGCTATTTACTCCATGTATTAGGTCATATGATTTAGACATAAGGCCAATGCATTTCATTTCCTCCGGCTAACAAGAGGTAAAACAGTACTAAAGTCCCTGGAATTAAACTATCAATTCCAGTTGAATTTTAGCCTTTGAAGGAGTGTTTTGAGTCTCAGCTCTAAACATTGTATGTCACTGGAGACAATGCAGAGTCACAACAGTTTAGCAGGAAAGGGTGGAAGACTTATTACAATATTTGGATTTCTTTAAGAGGCTCTCCGTGAAATTCATTGCTGGTTTTCTTTTCTTCTTCTTTAGTGTTGCCAGTGAGGTATTCGAATGCACAAGGATGAGTTCAAGTTGCACTCTGCATAAAGTCATACACAGAAAGGGAGGATGGATGGCACCGCTTGCAGTCACCATCTGTCTATGAAAATAAGCCTGGCATTTTCTACTCATTGCACTCAGTGCTAACAGACCTTTCCTGCAATGCAATATAAGACTGGCAAAGTCCAGAAAAAGATTCTTTTGATCACTGTAGTGATAGCATTGACTCAAAAATAGAGGATAGATGCACATTTTAACAACACTGAGAAAGGGCAAAACAAATCAAAATTGGTTTCTGAAATAAGGATAGCATACCATATTTAGGAACTCCAGTGGAAGTCAGCTTGACTATTTCACATTATGTTTCCTTTATGTTTAAAGAAAGTCAACAGAAGTCAAAATTTTGGGAACTTTGTAATGTCTTAACCCCACAATTTTGAAACTTCTGTGCAAGATTCCTGCAGAAGATTCCAGCCTGATGCTTTTAATCCTGAACAGAAAGAATGTAATAGAAAAGAATAAAAAATTTTTGAGTACTCAGCTTGTGAATCTCTGAAAATATAGAGTTTGAAGACTTGTGTGATTATCTATTTCTTAAATAGATCTCTGAAATGTAATGCAAAAGACTTATTGAAAGCAAAACATAGACTAGCCCTTCATTTATTCTGAAAAGTGCTTATGACTTGTTTATTTCTGTAAATACAGTATAGGCAGATTGTTTATCTGAGGAGTTTCATGCATTATTTCAAGGCCTAAAGTCTAATAATATTAATTATAATTGTCATTTTAAATTAATAATAGGCCAAACAAAAATGATAAACAAGACAAGTGTTTAATATACTTTCATATCTTGCTGGAGCATAACGCGTTGGTACAGAGGTTACTGCCTTTCCCATTATTTAACATTGACTAAGGTTATATGCATTATAATTGTTATGAAACTAATGCAATTATATTATAGTTCTAGTGCAACCATAGAACCTATGTTTAGAGGATAATTTAAGTGACAGGTTTTTTGCACATTACGAACCCTACAGCTTTCCTTTTGTGTCATTCCAATTTATTATAAAAAAGCCTTTATGTGAAAGAAGTATTCAAATGCACATGGGACTTCATGTCATATACATCTTATTTTCCAGTGCTTAATACTGAACCATGTATCACAAAACATAACCCAATATGCTTGATTTCCTCTACAAGGTTCTCTTTAACTTTTCATTGCAGGACTGGTTGGAATGTGCAAATTATAACTTGGAGCGAAGTATTCTGAGAGAATAATATTTGCCTTAGGAGCAGTGTGGTCACATTGTATTTCCATAGCAGAAAGCAACATTGAACTACCTGCTCTGACAGAGTTCATTTGTCACCAGGAGTTATGCTGTGGTAGAGCACAGAGCAGCAGAAGTTCCCTGTTTTATGAATAGGTGGCACAATTCTTTAACCACTCTTAAACAAAGTGCTGGAAATTCTTTTCTTGGGGTTTTATGTTCTTTACCTTCAAGGATAATTTATATGTTTAACATCTAAAACTAGGAATTCATATTCATCTAGTTGCTTAAAGACATAAACCAAGATCTGATTAATCAACTTGAAAGGTACCAAACAGAATAGTGGTTTCTTATCTGGCTTGTCCATGGCCTGATTTTTGTGTATTCTGTCAAGTACCTCTTGTAAGCCCCTGTCAAAGACCTGTCATTGAATCAAGCAGATGTATGAGTGGCCCTTCACACTGTAATGTTTGTAATAATTTAAGGATATTATTCCTCTCATATGGAGTCAATGACTAGAGTTATGTGTCAAACCTAAAGTAATCATCCAGGATCCTTGTGGTGAGTAGGACCATCTGAAGGTAAATTGCAAACTCCCTAAAAGCAACTCATCACCATTGCCTTGGTATCTTAACTAGGATAGGCAGAAACACCCTCTGCAAGAACATGTCTCTTCATTGTCCACACAGAAAACTAAGAAAAGACATTTCAGTGTTGATGGCTAAATTTGCATAAAAGCAATCTCAGACTTAATCAATTACTAAATATAAATCTATCACTTGAAGAAGGAAGTACTTCACAGTAATGAATACAAGTTTTCACAAGGACATTGGGTACAAACAAAACCCAGCAAGTCTGAGATCCTTCTCAGTTCTCACATATGTGAAATTTGTACTGCACACAAGTCAGTACTATTTCTTTTCCAGATTTTTAAATTAGTTTGGGTATCTGTAATGCAAATTGGTACATGGTGTGATTTTTTTTAAGAAACAGATTTAGTCATAAAAAAACCTAATGAGAACATACTTGAGTCTTGAGTCCCATAAATATCCCTATATAGTGATCCTTAGATCAACAGAAATATTAGAAAAGAAAAAAAACAAAAAACAACAAAGAGCATATACATAACTGATGAAGTTGCTTGTTTTAAAGTGGCCTGAAATAATACCCAGATGTCCTCATATGTGTCCATGTGTCTTTGGATTCCCAACAATAATGGGAACAGTGAACATCTGGAAGCCATTTACTTGGAGAATTTGGTGAATTTGTCATTATCAATTCATGCAGTATTCCCTGTAAATTCACTTACGAATCTCTTTAGAGTTCTTAGGGATCTCACTTAGCATTCAATTGTTCCTATGGATCTAGCTTGCAGCTCAATTGCAGGATATTTGTTTAGATGGCATCAGTTTGTGCTCAGATTTTCTCTAGACAACAAATCCATTTGCCACCTTTTGGTTGCTCTGATACTTTGCTTTTTGTTTCTTTTATTTGGAGATGGTACTTGATTTTAGAGGTGTTCTTGTGCTGCTGCTTTTTTCAAACAGAAGTTGCTACAATCTCTAGTCTTTACACTTAAAACATTGTTAATGGAGATTTAATGGAGATAATATTTTAAAGGATGCCATGTAAAACCCCCTCATTTTAGCCATTTTTCATAAAATTGGAAAAGAATATGATGACAAGATGTTAATTTCCAAATAAAGAGTAGTAGCACCACACCTTTTTTTCCCTTTGACACCACGGCCAGAAGTAATTATGAATATGTTTAATTCTTAGTAGTTTAGCACTTTCAACTGTTAGTCTTTCTGTGCAAGGTTTAAACTTACAAAAGAAAAAAAATCAACTAGTAACATTTTGCAGTTTCCCTGAAACCTAGCATATGCTGCACATTTTTTGCTGTCAGGAAGGCCCTCTTTATACTCAGATTTTTTCTTCATAGAAGATAAAGCACTCTTGAAGAAGAAATAACCTTTTTTTTCACTTTCTGTATGCTCAGAACACAGAAGACTTAATGACCTTTTTCAAAATTGTCACAGTTCGTCCTTTTTTTGTTTGTGTCCTACATTTCATATATATAGTTCACACTCTGCAAATTCTTTTGTGTGTGAACAATCTACTTCTCTGATCTTACCATTCCTGCTGCATGGTACATAATATGATCACAGCTGTGTTTTATTTCCATATGGAAAAGAACTGGGTAAAAGGGTAGGCAGAGAGGACAGGTGAGCTTCTTTTGTCTCCTTAAACCTCTGCACCCAGTTTCTAGTCTGCTCTCACTACAAAATTATTAAGTTCGCAAAATACTCTGGATTTTGTCTCATTTTTTTATAAGTTGGTTTCCACCTGTCACACTAACCACTAGGCAGCTAATCTTGGGAGCCCCTCACAATTTTGTTCTAACAAAAATGTAATTGCTTTTATCCTTATGACCCAACATACACTCATCTTCTGCACTAACATATGGCCACTTTTCTGCCCATTCCGGTGGATGTTCCAGATAACCTAACAGTTCCATCTAAAACTTTTTTTTAATAGACCACGATTTTAAAGCATGATCTAGTGTCCAATTTATTTTTAATTCCAAGTTACTAAAAAATAAAATTTTATCCAGTATGCTGAAGTAACCTGGGTCTCATAAATTGAAAAGCTTGACATTCTGCAGAATATTAAGTACTTCATTATTCAGCAGTGCATGCAGTACCTTTGCAAAATACATGCAGTATTACAAAGTCTTATATGTTCCTATGGAGAATCTGCAGCAGACTGCCTCTGAAATGATAAGACAGTTTAGCAGCAGTAAGAAATCCTTTGAAAGTAGGTTGGGTTTTTTAAATGTAGTCAGGAAATATTTTAGGAAAGATTTGGTGTGGGCTGGTTTTCGTCCACTTCAGCCTGATCAGTGTGCTTAAATATTTGTGATGTGACAGTTTATTGTTGTATATACATTAACAATATGTACACACTATGTGTGAACAGACACTGATACCCAGTGGAATTGAAATAGTGTTTCATTTGTCTTTACAAACTGTCAGACTAAATGCTGGCATAACTGTTGTCTCAAGTAATAACAGTAGCAGGAACTGTTTAAAAAACAAAGATGCAAAATGTGTAAACCATATCAATTGTTGTGACTTATTGCCACAAGAGGGAGTGAATCCCAAAGACAGTGATGTTATGATCCCCCTCCAATAGCCCAGTTTCCAGGATTCAACTGGAGAACCGAAGTATTCAAGTCAGCCATATCAGCACATGTTGGAGAAATGACTTTTGAGATGGTCTGATCAGTGTCACTAAGGAGTTTTATACGGTCATCAACACCCACAATTACATTAGAAATGAAATTAGATGATGGCTTCTTTGTTACCAGCTCCCTCTATTTAAAGTACTCTAAGAAATTATTACAACATTTGAAATTTATTCTCTACAGCGAATTATTCAACCACTAAATCCAAAAAATAAGTGGACTGTCAGGTTTGTAAAAGACCCTCTACAGCGAAGAGCAGACTGCAGATATCCAATTATCTGCTCCCTTGGTTGCCTAACTGATCTATGAAATCAAATTAAACACCAATCTCCAGATTTAATTTTAATATTTCAGTGCTAAAGGATATGGACCAAATCTACTGAAACAATGAGGAATACCTAAGTCCTCTTGTGGTTTTCAAATGGAAGATAGTAAATTTTGAATAATTAAAATCTATAACCAGCTATTCTGTTCTCTAGAATTGAGAGTTATTAATCTGAATTCTCACTTTTTATGCTAAATTCACAGCCATATTCACTGTATCCCATCTGCACCAATAAACAAGCAATGGTGCATACCAAAGAGGATAGTTAACAGTCCCTCTTGGTTTTCTGCAAGCTGTCTTGAGTTTCCTAGTCTTGTTGTTGGCTTTGCTCTTGCTTTTGCTTTTTCCTTGCCTGAAGTTAGTCAGTCATCTGAGGGGACAAATATTGCAACAATGAGGAAACTGAGAAACATATCTGTCCTCTTATTCTCTCTATTCTCCTCTTATTCTCTTTCCTCCTATCTCTCTATTTTTTTTCTCTGTTCTCTTCTTCCTCCCATTCTCTTTTACATGTTTTACCAAGAAAAACTAGTAAGCATTTTCAGCAGCAACCAGAGTTGTGCTGAAATGCTTAGGAGTTCTCTGTTCTGGCATTCCAGAAACATGGCAGAACAATAGCTTTCTTTGGAGGACATTTCTGCTTGAAAGGGAAAGGGAAAGGGGAAAAAAAGGAAAGGGAAACAAGGAGGACTGATTTAAGAGAACATATCTTTTTTTATGTATATAGTAATTTAGCAATTTCCACTGTCTCCTTTGTCAATGTTTCCCTATTAGTTAGTGAAATAGCAAAACATCCCTTGTCTGTCTTATTGCCACTTGTTGTCAGTACATGCCACTCACAGGGGGTTTTTAGGCTGAAAGAAATTAGGACTTCTTTCTTTCAGTCACCTAAGACTTCTTAAGGAGAGATGCCTGGCAAAGTCTTCAGTTATGTTTTTACTATCCAGTCTCCAGCTACTTTTACATCACTGACTATTCTAAAACTAGGCCTGAGCCACCACCATTTCAGCTATCTAAAACTGTTTAAGCTCTGTGATTGATAGGAAACACAGCCCATGGAAAAAATGGTGTATTCTAGATGTAGATATACAGAAGCAATTATTCTGCCACATTCTTGGCTTTTTAGGTACCTCCTAAAAGAGACTGGCAATGATTCTTGCCCAGAAGCTTTCCTATACCAATTTGAGCTAGATGTACCTTGAGAACTGGTGTCATATTCAGGGTAGAAATCTGCTTTAGCTTTAAATACCTAAATTTTGATTTTTTTTATATGTTATGGACACACATGACCATAGGTATAGGTATATCTCTTTAGGTTTTCTCTGCTTTTAAAATGGCACAGGGTGTTTAAGACAATCACAAAAGGCTGGTAGATAGAACATAAATCTAGGATAGAACATAAATCTAGGAGAGCCTCATGCCTTTCTGCATTTGCATAGAGGTTAAGAATTCTCTAGGCTTCACTGTTTGAACATGATATGACTCTAACATATCCCCCACTTCTGGCACCTATCCAAAGGCATCCAAACCAAACCTAGGTATGCTAGTTTCAAACTGAACTTCAGACTTGACATCTGGCAGGAAATTGGGATCCCATTAGACATGAACTATGCTGCACCTAGTACAAGAGCAGCATACTTGGCTTCTCATGGGATTTGTTCTATTCTGAACATATGAAAAGCACCCTGAAATGCAAATTCTATAGGAAAAATTGTAATATCCAGAAAATCCTCAATGTACTTATATTTAAGACTTTTCTTGAAATACTGGTATCTAGTATTGTGCCATTTCTCTCCCATCTGTGATGACCAGCCTTGGTATAGGTCTTATAACCTTTTCAACTAGGAACAGAAAATGTAGCTATTGTTAGGTACTGGCAGCACAGTTCTAGTTCTTTGGACTCTTTTTTCTTAAAACCAAAAGTAATATATGCCAGACATTGAAGTACTTAGTCTGCTTCTTATTTAATGCAGTTCCATCATTAAATTCTGGAAGGTACCTACTTTAAGGGTTTTGTATAGTATTGAAATCCTTCCTATTGGCATTTGGTTGTTACAAACAAGAATTCATGTACTTTTTTAAACCCTTATACCACGTTGCTTTGATCTGAGGTCTGCTACCAAATACATAGAACTGATGTTTAATCATTTGAATTCTTAATTTAGAAAATATTAGGTTCAGTTCTACTGCTTATTAATCACACAGATTAATGAAAGTACTTGTCAGCATCATTTGTCACTAAAACACAAATTTTAATGAAAGTAATCAAAACCTTTGCACAAGACCTAGTATTTGCTGGCAGAAAATACATGTCTTCTAAAAGTAAAATTGTTTACAAGAGTAGTTTTGACAAATTTATTTGGTTTGATTTTTTTGATTGCAAAAGATAATTTTGTTTTCTGCTTGAATATGTTTTCTAATAGGCAAATTAATTAAACTGATTTTTAAAAGTAAAATTATTAATTATTAAAAAAGTTTTAAATGTTGAAAGAACAAGTGTCATTAATTTGTGTGGGCAATTGTTGAACACCGATTTTCTGTAAGATTTCAAAATTTGCCCTCATTTAAGATTAGAGGAAAAAAAAATTGAGTATTTCTTCCAAAATAGAAAAGGCATTTTGCCCAAATTTAATAGTGGCATTTATGAAAAAGTTTTCCAGGGACATAATAATGACATAATGACTGTCTGAGAAAGAGGTAGAGGGGTGATAGAGATGGATGAAAACTCCCACTTCTATGTTGTCCCAGATACTGTGTTACCTAAAATAGTTCAATTTGCCAGGATGCTGACCTCCATCCAAGAAGTAAAACAAGCAAATAAATATGACCTGTGTTCTTCATAGAAGTAACCTTTCACAGCCTCTTTGTTGAAAGTAGATTTCTGCTCTGTTCTGCACAGATGTTGCCAGGAAGATGCTTTTGATTGTGATATCAAAATCCAATTATTTTGATTTGAACATTGGGTTTAAAATGTGCAAAACATTCATACCTAAAGTTACACCAGGGTTTTTGTTTTAATTTATTTTATTTTTCCTATTTGAAAATGTCTACTTTGTCTAGTATTTATGTAGAAATTAATGTATTAAGTATTGCATGAGCAAAATAACCAGTGGCATGAAGACCTTGACATTACTCAGCTCAATTATCACTTTAAATTAGATCCCTTCTATGAAGAGGATACTCATTTAATCAAAGTTTCGCATTGGTCTGTAAGTACCAATAAAAAGATAACTATCTAACACTGCAAATTGGGATTTAAAAATAAAACCAAGACCCTTCCATACAATTTCTTTAATGATACATAGATTTAGTAACTTTTACCACAGTTGCTCTAGGTTTAGGCTAACACCATAACAAAAAATCCCTTGCCTTAATACTAAGTGGACCCCCAACATGCCTGTTCCCCTTCTAAATGAAAGTAACTTCAATTAAGATTTTAGTACAGAGTTGTGACTCCTTTATGTGGAATGTAGGTGTTTTTCTTGTACAGCATAAACCGGGAGAATATTTTCTGACACTACTTTTCATTTGGAAAACAACAAAAAAACACAAATAATTTATAGTAAATTTCTAGAATCTCAGATTCTATTATAAGAAACAAATGTACCTATATGTATTTAAAGGTAGACTGCATAAGATTCAAGTAAATTTGGAACACTCATTTTTATTAATCACTCAAGAGAACATTAAGGTTTTATGTAGTTTCTGTTTAAGTTAATGGAAAATCTTCCAATTGATTTCAGAGAGGCATAGGATGTTTTCTTGATGACCATTTGGGCAAAAGAAATCATTTTTACATTTGCATAAAGTGACATGTATACTGTGTGTATATATTTATTTAAATGTACATAGGTTTAAATGCTTATGTGTAATGAAATGATGAAGTAAAAATATGTTTTTTTATGCCTTTGGGATAAGGAAATTGCTGATGAATCTGCATCACTCGTGGATTCATAAGTATAAACATTTTCAGAACAAGAAGGATTTATGATCACCTTCCACTCAAGTCAGGCCATAGATTTCACAGGTGTCAAACAAAGATTATTAAACCTTTATTTAAGGTGGAAATGGGGAATTCCATACATTCTGGCTAAAGTTTTTCATTAATTATGAGAAAATCTATATCTTATACTTTAAAAAGAACAAAACTAAAACCAATCCACAAACAAACTAACAAAATCAAACTAACAAAAAAAACCAAATACAAACACTTTTATCAACTTTCCACTACATAATTTTATTTTCCTTTACAGTAAAATTGGTAATCATAAAGAATAAATGTGAAAGGGAGCCTGTTCTTCCCACAGACACATTGAATGTTCTGAATTACCTCATAGACTTATTCGTGATAGGTAAAGTAGGTAGTTTGTCTCACTGTAATGTGGTTTATTCACATTTTCAATTGTACTTGATTATGATTCTGTTGAGTTCTTTCCAATTTTTCAGAAACATATTTAAAATGTAGCTTATCTCAAGTAGTTGTCAATAAAACCTTCCCGACATTTTCAGAGGCTTATTTTTTTTCTGGTGTTGTTTTATTTCTATTTCCCACTGCTGAAAAGGCTGTCTAATTCAGTATAATGAGTACTGTTTTCCAGCTTCTGAAAGCAGAGGAAGAATTTTAAAGAATATAAAAATATTTCTTCCTTTTAGTAAGAATGTTGAATGTCAAAGGCAGAAAGCTTTCAGAATAAACATACAGTGAAAAAATACCTCATTCCTCTACAGAAGAAGTTTTAACTTTTAAGTTTTAATCAAGCTTTTCTTATTTTAGTCAGCCACAATTGATTGTACTTTTACCTAAAATTTAATGTTCAGGCCCTATACACTAGGCAACTCCACTTTTCTTTGTTGAGACTCCTAACACTGCACACCACTGAGCAGCTACAATCAACCATCACAAAAATAATAAAAGGAAGACAGAATAGGGCTCTAAAATAGAAAGCGATCAAGGTACATGATATCCGAAATTTACCACACAAAGTGTGCCACATGCACATCAATGCCGTACATGTATTCAGCAAAATAGTTGTATTCAGATGCAAATATTGTCTCTGGATTTAGGATATTTTCTAAATACAAACTTGTATGTTTATGACCTAATCATTCTCTACGCATACAACCCAAAGTTTATAACAAAATATAACCACCTTTCTCAAGCTTTATAGAAAAAAAAGAAAAAAGAAAAAAGAAAAAAGAAAAAAGAAAAAAGAAAAAAGAAAAAATGTTTTTTGATACAGACAGAAGTGAGCACACCTGACATTAAGCATCCAAATCTGTCATTCAGACTGCTGTTGGGGAACCTGAAAATGCTGGATTTTGAAAACCAATAAGAAATAGAAAGTTCTGAATTATTTTTATTTATTTGTCATTTTTAGAATGAAAGTCATAATACTAGCTTCTAGAAGCGCGCACAGAGTTTCATGACATAAAGCACTCCCTGAATAAGTTTTTTAACTCAGCATTAATGATTCCAGTGAATTGCATGTCCTAAGTAAATTAATACCTTCAATTCATTCTTGTTGAATTCTGATGTCCCATTATATATCATTCCTCAAAAAGAGAGAAAGAAATGCTAATGTGAAACTCAGAAATGGAAGTGCTAACTTTTTAATCAGTTCCATTTCCTTCTCACTTATAAACTCTCAAATTTTTTTACTTAAAATAAAATACTACTTATAGACAGAGATACATGACATTTTTCAGGAATCCCATTTAATTCTGAACCATTTAAATTGTGTGTAGAGCTCTATGGAAAAGAAGATATAATATGAGAATATAAAGGTTTAATTCAGACCAAGCACAAAAAGATTATATGCCAGGCTGAAGAAATCAACACTGTTTATGGCATCTGATTTCTCCAGATTTTTTTTGGTTTTTAAATATTAGCTGTTTAAAGAATATAAGTTACTGGAAAATAGTAGCTCATAAGTTCATTACCTGATTGATGCCTAATTATTATTAGTGGTGGGACATTAACAGGAGCCACTATTAAAGTTTTACTAAGAGAATAATCATGCCTGCTGGTTATAGACCCCTCAAAAGAGCTGATAAAAACATAAAAACATTGGATGGCTAAAATAAAAATTATAGAAGACTTTAAAGTGAGATTAATACATTCGAGTACCAGAGTACAAGAACTACTATGTAGCAAAACAGTAGACCATGACCTAGGGCCAAAATCGTGTTTTTGCTTTTAAAAAACCCTTGAACTTGCTGTAATGTAGATATCACTTTGGCCACCATCATAGTGTTCTCTAGGCTTTATAACCTCTGTGATGTATGTAAATCCCAGGCTCAAAATCTATGAAGATAAAAGTGTGTTCTTCAGTGCCAACTGAGCAATTCTGAATAAACCCGAATATTGTTATTTTGTGTTCTTCAAGAGTTCTTTACATTAAAAAAATTGGAAAATTTGTAAATAGGGATAAATTTCTGTCCACAGCCAGATGACAGGGACATTGCAGGGTTTTTATTAAGCATAGTACAAAAATCACTTTGCACATTCCTCAACTATTTTTCATTAACATGTTTGCTGGTTGACACGTGGTTTGTGCCAGTCTGTGGCATTTATGACTTCAGGCACCTGAGGATTGAATTGCTTGGTTTAGCTCAAATCAAGTGGCCCCAAAGGGGAGTATGTGGGTGAAAGATAACATCTTTTGACATGCTATAGATTAATATGGAAGATTTATTGGGTTTCTACAGCCTTAAATACTCTGAAGTATAAAACATAAACTTGCTCCAGATGGCTTGTATAGTTGCCCATATGAGTGAATTGACTTATGAGTTAAATTCTGACATAGCTGGGACTCCAGAGACTCACTAGATAAAAACCTTAGTATACCTGAATCCACTGCCAAAGTCTCTACCAAACAAAGTAAGCTCAGTTTATTATTTGAGAATTTCTCTGGGAGTTTTCTGGATGGATACTGAGTAGTGATAGTCTCAGCTACAGTCTCCTCCTTGAAGGAGCAGTCAGAACACTCCAGGACCAAGCCTTTCACACAACTCTCAATGGACAGCTCTGTCATTTACAAGAGAAGTTTGAAATCTGTATGAAAAAATTCCTTGTGTAGGTTGATATCAGTGCCATTTTAACTTCCAAAGAATGAAGGAAGTAAAAATGTAAAGAAATTCCCTCATTTTTCTACATGGCTTACCTGCTATAAAAAGCAGTTTTTGACAGTAAACACTGTCTTTCATTAACAGTCTGGGTAGAGAGCAGAGGTAGATGACAGTCACAGTTCAAACTGTTCCCAATATAATTCTGTCTCAATGTTTCCTACATGATCATTAACTGTAACCCAGCTACTTTTGGTATGAATAGCATAATTTTTTGCAAATGGGCCAATGCTTAATGAGTAGGAGGGTGTTTAAGGTTAAAAGAAAGCTCAGAACCAAGCAGCTTCCCTATCACTTTTTTGTCTCTTTCTACAGAATATACAGAATGTGTTTTGTTCCCCTCAATGTAGCAGTTATTGAGACTCCATGTCTCTCCTCTGTGTGTTTTCTGCTTTCAGTGAGGACAAGCATTCAACAAGAAGCAGCTTCTGGACACACAGAAAGAACCAACTGGAGATGATAACAACCTTCAGGCCAGATCTTCAGTCAAGGCCTAGTTACACTGGTTGACACACTATTCAGGAATCTGGTGATTAGTGTACGCTTATATGAAATTACTCAACGCAGCAGAGAGATTTGGATGAGACCTTTTCATTGCATTAGCCACAAGTGCAAGACATGCAGTAGTAATTCCTAGGTACTATTTATTTTTAGCAATATCCATTTAGAGTTCTATGTTGCCTCATCATTGACCACTTCCCCAGCAAAATACGTTCCATCATACATAAAGGCTATTTGGAAGACAAAATGCCACCACTAAAAATGCTTGCTCCTTCCTTCTTCTTGACCCAAATTTATATGCTGAGCATGATGCCATATGGTATGGAAAGTCCCTTTGGTCTGTTGGGATCAGTTCTCCCAACTGTGTCCCCTCCCAACTCCTTGTGCACCCTCAGCCTCCTCACTGGTGGAGTGGAGTGAGAAGCAGAAAATGCCTTGACTCTGTGCAAGCACTGCTCAGCAATAACGAAAACATCCCTGTGCTGTCCCCACTGCTTTCAGAACAAGTGGAAAACATAGCCCATACCAGCTGCTATGGGGAAAATTAACTCTGTCCCGGCCAAAATCATTGCATCTTGACACAAGGAGAATGTCATCCAAGAAACTTATTTAAAATTAATAAGGCTACAGGGGGTCATTACCTTGAACTCTGCTGAGAAGTGAACCAGAGCTAGGCTTGAAAAGAGCTGTGCCTGTGATCTTCTGATCCTCACATTCAGGTCTCTATGCTGGAGAGGTAAATCATCCAGGTAACAAAGTTTTAAATAGTGCATAGAGTGAGTTGCACATGTTCTCATTCCATTTTCTTAGCCCTAGGATTTTATGTAATTCAAAATATTAGGAGAAATATGTATGGAAAAGTATGGAGAATAACCATGAAAGTGAATGGCTCAAAGTCCTTTTGAAATAAGAAATAAGGAATAAGTAAAAAATGGGCATGTATTCTGACCTCAGTGCAAACTGAAAGTCAGTGCACACACCTTGGATCCACATTTGCACTGAAGAGCACGAAGGAAAGGAAAACCTGGAAACAAAGATCACTGCAGTAAGTCCTCACAGATGCAGACACAGTCACTCCCCCAGTTACTGGGGTGCAGCCTTGTAATCATGTGGAATCTATCTGCTGCTCTGTAACAACCTCATCTGAGTTCTTTGGCCTCACTCCTTACCTTCAGCAAGGAGCAGCTTCTACAGAGGAAAAGCCAAAAAAGTAGAAAAGCAGCAAAGCCATTTTTGTTAAAGAGTGCATATAGCCCAGAACAGAACAATGCCTCTTTTACATACATATATTTTGTAACTTAATTTTAATGGAAGGGAAAGGGGAAAGGGGATAGGGGAAAAGGGAAGGAGAAGGGGAGGAAAAAAAAGAAGAGAAAAGAAAAAGGAGACAAGAGGAGAGGAGAGGAGAGGAGAGGAGAGGAGAGGAGAGGAGAGGAGAGGAGAGGAGAGGAGAGGAGAGGAGAGGAGAGGAGAGGAGAGGAGAGGAGAGGAGAGGAGAGGAGAGGAGAGGAGAGGAGAGGAAAAAAGAAAAGAAAAGAAAAGAAAAGAAAAGAAAAGAAAAGAAAAGAAAAGAAAAGAAAAGAAAAGAAAAGAAAAGAAAAGAAAAGAAAAGAAAAGAAAAGAAAAGAAAAGAAAAGAAAAGAAAAAGAAAATAGAAAAGAAGAGAAATGTTAATCCTGAGGTACTTTGCAGAATCTAAACTATCAGTTATCCATTTTAGCTCCTTGCACAGAGTTTGGTAAGAATGTCTGGTCTATTTTATGATTATTTTCTTTTGTAATCTTTGCCTTTAGGATTAGTATGGATTGGAACAATATATTTCATTGACATTTTGTCTTAATGAAGGTGTGTTTCAGCTCTGCTGACTGCCCCCTCCATCCAAAACTCCTACACACATATTCACACACTCATCTGAAAGAGGAAATCTACCTAAATACACAAGCTGCTTTTCATCTCAACAAAGGAGTGAATAGGACTAAGAGTATTATTTCACAAGAGGAAGAAAAACTTGATTAACATTTTAAAGATATAATTATCCTTTTGTTTGTTTCAAGTTTAAAGTGTTAAACTGCTAAAATACTGCACACCAATTGTGACACTCCCATGGAAAATACAGGTACAAAACCAGCGAAGGCTTGGCTGAGTTGTCTACATATAAACACTTGATGTCATTTGAAATCACTGCATGTGGACACCTAAATTTAGGTGTCTTGATTTTGAGTTAAATTTTATCTTTGCAGTTGTCTACAGGTATGCTAGATGCTTATTGTAAACACTTAGGCCATGATTCAATATTCTGTGATGACCATACACAAGCAAGTAATGTCATCTGAGATTTTTTAGGGTATCTGAGACATCTACACAAAAGGGACAGGTATGACATAAAACTTCTGGGAGACTAGAGATCTGGAAGAGTAGTTGCAGGCATTCCAAATGTCACTGTGAGTGGACAACTGGACCAACTCTGCTGCTCCCTCGAGTATGTCTCTGATGAATAAGCTGATAATTGAGGATCAGCTTTACCTCAATCATGCAACATATTTAATACCTGAGTCAGTCACCTTATTTGATTTAGTCACTTAGATGCTCCCTACAAGATTTCAAATTTTACTAGGCCTGTGAACTCAATGAATGGTGTCACCAGCCATAAAAGTTATTAAGTCCTAGATACAGATCCAAATGTGCATGGCACCTGGATGTGTCCAGTCCAAGATTTAACTTTGGTTGTGGATAAAGCAAACCGAGTCAGGCAGAAACACTGGATCTGAACTGAAGCATTCCAAATTCTAAAGGCAGATGATCTTCAGGTTTTGATTCAGGTCTGCTGTCAGTTTGATATCTTTTGTTGTAAAAGTCAGTGAAGGTGGGTGGAGGTGTTTGCACAGTGAGGCAGGAGCCAAAGGCGAGCAGCGCAGCAGACCCAGGGCGTGCCTGCACTCAGCAATGCTCCGATGGTGTCGCACCCGCTGGCAATGTCTCAGCTGCTCGCTGCTGGGCACATGCACCAACTTGCTCAAAGACAGCACGGAGATCCTTGCACAACACTTCTCTGTCTGAGGCAGACATGCCTCTTGGGGAATATTTTGAGCAGATATAAATAGCTTTTGTGTGCAGCTGATGAAGTCTGTTTCCAAGGGATTTTGTGTTTTAATGTTTAAAGTTTTAAAACAGAGAAAAGGTAGGATAAACATTCTTTCCACACTTTTTTCTATTCTTTTTCTGCATTGTGAGGTGAAGATGAAAGGATATATATACAGTCAGACAACTCAAGAAGAGTTTTTAAAGAAGAAATGCACATATTAACGCAGAAATCTTTGCCTGCAAATCAACTTTAGAATTGAAAACCTGGAAGTTTTATAGGTCATTACCTTGCCATATATCCTGTAATTTCTTTGCTACGGTCTGCATTATTTAAGAAAAATCCATCCAGTGGAGTTTATTAAATTTATTGAGGCATCAGTCCTATTTTTGAAATTGGAGACTTTTTTACTTTTGAAAAAGTCAAAAGATTTTTACTTTTGAAAAAGTCAAAGACAGATGCAAGTGAGATGAGACAAATCTTCACTGTTTACCAAAAGCTGAGGCCAAAAGTGTCAAATTATTTGCTTAGAATTTACAATGTTTTAAACAAAAACTGAAAATGGCATGTTCAGAGTGGCCTTTAAAAACACAGGAATCTCTGCTGTTCCACTATACATTTTCCAGAAATAGCCAAAACTTTCTCTTTTCAGTAATTCTCTCTTAAAACATATAAGGAAACTTATAAAAAACATATAAGAAAACTACCCATGATAAAAAGCATACATCTAATATGAACCAAAGGAAATATTTTTATTACGATTATTTTGTTCAATAGCCAATTGAAGAAAAATAAAAGCATAAAGAAACGGAGGCTACAGCCAGCTGAATAGGCAGTGCCTTAATCCTGTGTAATCTCCCATTCAGTAGAGGATTTATACTGATTACACTGACAGAGATGCTGAATGGATATCATACAGTAGAGGAGGAAAAGATACCAGAAAAACCCAGTAAAAGCCTGATGGAGTCTTCATATGCCCTGATCCTGAGTTTACAACTTCTTCATTGCTTTCATGATGGCTGAATCTTGGTAGCAAATTAAATGTACTGGGAATTATTCCTCACCTTTGTAATCATATTAACATCCAGTCATTTGTCCCTTTTCTTTCCTGAAGGGATAATTAGTCTGCTTCTGTCCTACTTCCAGACACCTTCCAGAAAGTAGCACAGGGTGGGAACAGTCAGTCCCAAAGAAGCAGCTCACACACACTGTCCAGCAACCTTAATAGCCAGGTTGTGCCACTGGATTTCTGGGCCATAAAAACAGTTTATCAATAAAAACTATTACCTCTGTGGCTTTATTACAAAATTAAATCTGTTAAAGATCCTATTAAAGAGTCCTTCTTTTTAAATATATCTCTAATTTGAGGATTTATCATTTTCTGTGAAGACAGCTTTGGTGGTTCTTGCTTCTTTCTGCCCATAAATCACAATTTTCCTTGCATCAACTTTAGGAGCAGCAACTTTAGGCAACTTAGCAACTTTAGGATATCAGATTTTTTTTGTTGTTCCTGTTGGTATTTCTGCCTCTCTTGTAATGTTTATCTTCCTAATGTCTCTGTGGAGCTTTCTTAATATTATACTTGGTTTTAAAAATTGTATTCTTTCATGTCCAATGGTATGAATCCACCACTCAGTTATCAATCTAGCCATTGCAACTAGAAAGTGCTGCAAACACTTTGTTTATGTTTAAAGTACACCATTCCAGGGAAACACAGCAAAAATTTTGATTAAGAAATTATAGTGATCCAATGGTTGAATGGTAGCGTGAAAATCCAATATTGGACAATTTGTCTCTATTTATGTGAGTTTTCTTACATCATTGGGATGATGCTTTCAAGCATCTACATGCTAGTAGACTTGAAATATATGGTGGAAATTCAGACTTTAAGTATTCAGTATTTTAGATAGATTCATTTAATTTCTTTATCGTGCAATATGCTACAAATGTTTGCCTCAGGATAACAATTATATGTTCCAGGGAACAAGAAAAAAGAGATTGCTGTGTCTGCTACATTTTCTAGAAAATATTTTATTTTGTTGGGCTTTACCCTTCACTGATTATGACTTTATGATATATTTATGGCTGTTCTTGGCTTTGCCTCATCTTGGCTGAAAGGAAACCATGAGCTGTTAGAGTGAGTGGTCAATGTAAGCTCACAATTGATCATTTTCAGTGAAATAACTGTGAACATTGCATCTGGTATAATAAATATGGTGTCTGTACATACTTAATTTTCAAGCATTTTGCAGTAGAGATGAAAAACATTTTTCTTATTACAGAAGGGAAAAAAAAAGTAACTTTTCAACAACATTAGTAGACCAAACAGCCTCTTTGGGGGCCTAAAAACAATCAGGTCTCTTGGCTTTACTCTTACAATGCTTGGACTGTAAGTTTCAGTTGGTTTTTGGCTTAGACCAAAGAGTCTTTTGCCATTAAAGCAAAGTCTTCCTAGTCTTTCTCTGGCCTCTGTTATTGACAATAAATAAACTGAACTACCAGTTCAATGAAATCTCATTAATACTTTCCTGTGGAAAATGAATAGATAGGAAAACACAGTAGTTCTACATAAAGGGCACAAGATAGTACTTTAAAGACTAATTGCTTATATGTAAAGGAATCCTGACCTTTTTTTTTTTTTAAACACAATAATACAAGTCTGCAACTGTTATCAAATATTGTTTGTCCCACTTTTCTGCATGCTTAAGCTTCATCATTTCTTCATCTGAAAAGAACATATCTTCTTGGTTACCTTTGCATTCACAAGGTTTTTAGTTTTTAATCTCATCTGGAAACAAGACCTTAGGCCAGTTAGTAGTGACAAGGATCATGAGGATTTACCTGAAAGATTGTAGAGAAGGGAAAGAAAGGAAGAAAGGAAGAAAGGAAGAGAGGAAGGAAGGAAGGAAGGAAGGAAGGAAGGAAGGAAGGAAGGAAGGAAGGAAGGAAGGAAGGAAGGAAGGAAGGAAGGAAGGAAGGAAGGAAGGAAGGAAGGAAGGAAGGAAGGAAGGAAGGAAGGAAGGAAGGAAGGAAGGAAGGAAGGAAGGAAGGAAGGAAGGAAGGAAGGAAGGAAGGAAGGAAGGAAGGAAGGAAGGAAGGAAGGAAGGAAGGAAGGAAGGAAGGAAGGAAGGAAGAAAGAAAGAAAGAAAGAAAGAAAGAAAGAAAGAAAGAAAGAAAGAAAGAAAGAAAGAAAGAAAATCTTAATCATAGAAATATTTCAGAAGTAAATACTGATTTGACAAGTTCTAGGAGAATATGTACAGGCAAGATATCTATGAACCCTATCCATAAGGGTTATATTCTGCACATTCTGAAAGCTGTAGTACTGGAAAAATTTCACTTTGATTTAAAATGAAAATATGAATTGGCCTGTAGTAGGGTGACTGACCTAAATCAAATATAATTGTATGTGCTTAGAACAGCTCGAGTCTAAATTATCTATGCTATAATGGACCAAAAGGCATTCAGAAAAGAAAAGGCTTGAGTTTTATTTTGTAGCACTTTAAGTCTGCAATTTTCATGTAAACCATTTCTGTGAATTATATCAGACAAATGAATAATTAAGAAAGAGCAGGATGGAAAGGAATAGTTGGTTTCTTGTGATCTCATTTGGTATTTTTAAATTAGGCTGAAACAATGTCACAGATGACCTTCTGAAATAGCTAGTTGGTATTTTCATATATTCCTTTTATTTGTTGTTGTAGTTGTTGTTTTATTGCATAATAAAGCAAAAGCAGGGTAGACTGAAATAATTATCAGTATAAAACTGAGGTTTTAATTTTAAAATGTTGTCACAAATGAAATCATTTTAATTTTTTTTTCTTTTTTTGTTTTTTTATTCTTTGAGACAGTAGAACTGTGGGCCTGAAATATTGATGTCAATATTTGAGCTACCAAGGCACTAGAAGAAATTTTGCTGAGTAATTTAATTATGAAATAGGTTATTTGAGTTGTAGATTTCTGGTGTCTTCCAAAAGTCAGAGGCCCTGGATCTAGGTAATATTTGCTATGGTTGTATATTCTGACTTTCTTCTACTGCCTAGCATTTCCTTGTTTTTGTGGTTTGGTTTGTTGTTTTGTTTGGGTTTTTTTTTTAAAGTCTTTGGCACATGTATATTTATTTCTATCTAACTTCTTCAATCTGTGATTAGATATACTTTTAAGCAGGTTTATAAAGTTTTCAAATGTAAGCATGCATATGTAATTGTGTATATATCTTTACTCATCTGTAGCAATGTTCCTTTCACACATACAAAACCAAAACTGGAAAGAGGGGAACTGAGGTCTTTCTCATCACTGGGAAATTTAAAGACTGTATTTATCATCTCAGAATTGACTTGAGGGCTTGCAGTCACCCCTAGTCAGAAAAGTTCCCTCTTACTTGAAAAATTTGTTAACTCAAAATTAAAAAAAAACAAACCCCATAATGAGTCAGATAACAAGACTGAGCAAAAACCAGAATTAATCTTATATTTAAGCACTAGCAATTTTGCAATAATGCAATGAGTTGCATTTATTGCATTGATTAATTAAATATGCCCCTTCGGTGGTTAAAAAGGAAGTTTAACCTCTTAAGAAAAAAATGCATCTTATTAACTTGTAAAGTTGAAGGAACTGACAAGTTGTGTTTATTGTTTTAAAGAAAAGTGTTTCTTCCTACAGAGCATACTGGAATGTACCCAGGAGCTTTCACAATAATAGCAATTGCATAACACATTTGTTATTTAATTGAGGATATTTGATACATGGTATCAAAACCACAAAGCATCATGTTAAAAAAAGTATCTTGAAACATAATTATAGCTTTAACCAACATTTGGAATTTTTAAAATGCGAAATCCAAGCTGATGCAGAACACCCACACACATCTTTTATTACGCATTTTTAGTGCTAAAAAGAGTGTTGTGTAGTGCCTTGTTCCAGTGTTAGCTTCATCCTAATTTATTTACAATGTTCTTGTTTGAGTTTCCTTTCCATCCCTTTATACATATATAGAGGCATATGTGATTAATAGGTGAACAACATTTCCATTACAATCTAGAAACATTAACAGGCCTTTTGTGTGGCTTATGTGACTCTCCCACCTAAAGTAGAGTCAGATCTTGTTGCAATAGCCCAAAGCAAAACTGGCAGGAGGGCAGGAGGATGGGACTAGGAGGCAAACAACATGGCCACGTCAGGTGGTTGGAAACTTGTGCATATGTGAAAGGTTGAACAGGAGGAAAGCCAGTTTATCCACACAGGAGGTGAGAGGGACTGAAACTCCCATATCTCTGCCTGCTCAGTCCATGCCCTAGAAGAGGAAATTTGCACCCTCTTTTTCTTTTCCATCCCTGGTTTATAAAGCAACCTTGCAGGCAATTAACATAAGCCAGTTTAAAATACATTTACTAGGTAATATTAATGAGGCAGATCTTATCATTTTAGTCTAATTCTTATCAGAATAAATTCTCATTCAGGTTAATTTGAGGAGCACATAAAATCAACAGAAGTCTTACACTGTACCAGAACAAGGATTTATCCTTACTGGAAAAGATTATGTGTAGACATCACCTGGTTTCTTACTGGTTAAGTAAGTGGTTAAGACAAATTATGGGATCCTAAATGATAATCAATTGTCTGCTCATGATTACTTTCTCATAGAAGCCATAGATCACAAGTGTCTAACTGTTTGCATGAGGCATTCAAATTATGTAGTGAGACTGAGGCCATACTGGGCACCATGGCTACCATAATATCATTCAGTAATAATCATTCATGCTGTGGTTGGGAATGACAGGACTGCCAAGAAAAGTACTTGAGTAAACAGCTTTATTTGTTGGCCTGTGAAGTAATCAGATAACTTCT